>NW_028277035.1:53827500-63827500 GCF_059951505.1 Python bivittatus | reverse complement strand
TTCTAAGGAAATAAGTGGTTCCTAGAAAACTTACATATACATGCAGCAAACCACAAAAAGCAGTAAAAAACTAGATTTGCAGCTTTTTCATGGACTGATTACCAATGTAACCAGCTAGAACTCGGAAACATTGACCAGTGCTAACAATGTGTTACAAAATCCTTTTACCTAAAGACAATGGTAAAACAGAAGTTGGATTCAATTCCTGCAAAGAATTTCTTTTCATTGATTCTTTCCAGCAAAAACAGGTAGGAAATTAGATTTAGAGCAATGAACTCTCTGATACCCCCAAGTCGCTTGACAAAGAGTAGCTTAAAACCACTATGGCCAGGTTTTTAAATAAGTTAGCCCATTTCTCTACGAGTGATTTATAGCAGCTTTACAGGATCACTCAGCCATTGCTGAAATGATATAAACCCTGTCTTCATTATGGTTATTTTGGAGCAAAGATGGTTGGATGACTCTAGAAGATGCTATTAAGTTACTAGAGGGGAAATGACCTTAGTCTCAACTATGGATGATTAGATAAGGAAATACTGGAAGACAATGAATTCCTCCTATTCCTATTCCAATCTGTAAATCTGCCATAAATGAAAGCAGAATAAACACACAGAGAGAGATGATAATAGATTTTTTTTTTTTTTGGTACAAGATTACTTCAATCCTATAACCTCCTTCTTAAATAATTGTAGGCTATTAGTTTCCTCCATTGTAAATATGTACAGTATATGCCCTTTTCTTTGCACACAAGTTAAACTGAATTCCATTTTCCCTTCTTGCCCATCAGAGTTGAAACAAGTTCCTTTATCAACTTGTCACAGCCTGGTTATTTTGCATAACTGTAGGTGGTTGGCCAATCTTGATACTCACCACTGACTCAGTTCTCATGGATAAATTAAACCATTGCCCTGCATACAAATCCTTAGAGGAAACTACTGTGATTTTCTTGAGTCAATAAGAAGAATGTGCTTTATCCTTGTTCTTCTCTTCATTCCTTACTTAGTCTCTCATCCATCACACTCATTCATGAGAAAGTTCTTGTTTATATTCTGCAGCAGAATATGAAAGAAGCCAGCCAGGGGTATATAAATTGGACAGCCTTGTGAGAGTATCTGGCATCAAGATAAATAGGAGTTAAGCAGTCTCACAAGTTAAGCATCTGTGCAATTTTGGCAGCCCAGTGAAGTGGTCAGGGCAGTTTACTCTCTGTCTTCCTGATAATACCTGTAAGAGCTGAAGCTGGCAAGGTAAGAACAGTGTTTCTAAGGCTAGATAGAACTGTTATGTAAACTTTGAGCACATGACTCCCCCTCTCAAGGAATGGAAGAGAATAGCCAAATTGCTGTTCGTCCAAAAGGACAGAAGAAAAAGGGCTAGAACGTAAACACTGGAGCAGACATACACATAAAAGGCTTGACTTCTGATTTTTGCAATAAGCAGATCTTCTGCTTTCTTTTCTGATGCAATAAAGCAACTCATCTAGATGTCTGTAAAGTTTTGTTGTACCCAAGATCCTGAGTATGGGGTTAAGATATATTGCCAGACCTGGCATGAAGTTTGATGAGAGAGAGAGAGAGAGAGAGGGAGGGAGGGAGGGAGGGAGGGAGGGAGAGAGAGAGAGAGAGTCAGACTTCATGCCAGGCCTGGCAATATATCTCATCAGTACACGCACACATATACATATACATACACACAAAACAACAGCTGTCCAACTAACTCAACCTCATAATTTACACCTCAGATAAATATGGGGAAAATAGTTATCCAGATAGATAGCCAGGATAGATGTGGTGGCTATTACAATATTTATATTTATATGTCACATTTATATCCCGCTGCAATTGTAAGCAGACTTTCCAGAGTTCACAATATGAAAAAATGATAATAAAAATAAAAAATACACAAGCCTAAAATCAGAAATACAAAAGACACATCCCAGATAGCATCTGGGATCAGCTCCCAAATGCCCTCCATAAAAGCTCTGTTGTCATATGCTTCCAGAAGGCAAGATTTGGGGCTAAATACACTTTTTGCAGGAGGCCATTCCAGTTGGTTGGTCCAATGATGGAAACATGCCTCCAGGCCTTGTCCACCCAAATGTATATTTTACTGAGTGTCATACGCATAGCTATCCACATGCTGACAAGTTGTGGGTATTATGAACTCCTTTGTTATGAAGGTATCTAGTACCGTGTATCTTCTAGATATCTGCATAGGTAGCATTGGAGAAGGCAGTGTGTAAGGTACCAGTGCAGTCACATGAAAGCCAGCCTAACCTTGCTGGGTAGGAGGTTGAAAGTCAGGACTGCCAATGTAAGTTTTCCTCAAATGATACTTTTTCCACATGCAGGGTCAGAAAGACAGAGAACCAGGATGAAACCACATTGGTGTTAAAAACAAACAGGGGGCAGAGAAGCTTTTTACATGATCCTAGGAAAAGTTCAAAGCTCCAAAAGGATCATTCCACTCCTTATTCATTTATTTATTTGGTTGATTGTTTAGCAAAGTTATATGGCTACCCATCTACTAGCAGAACTCTGGGCAGTGAACAAAAAAATAAAAAATATGTATAAAACAAGCATCAGTTAAAAAGAACCACATCCAGGCCCTATAACAAACACTTTATCCTCATATCTCACAAATGGGCTTTAAAGTACTTAATGCAGTTCAGTATAAGCAACTGCGAAGTAATGCATGTTACAACAATATGAACTTCACATATCAACCAATAGTCTAAACTGGCAGTAACCAACAAGGAATCATGGTGAAGAACTGAGCATGAAAATTAATTCAGTGTGTGTGTGTGTCTGTGTCTGTGTGCGCCTTTGAGTCAGTCTTGACTCCTGGTGATTGCCTGGACAAGTCCCTGTGGTTTTCTTGGCATAGTTTTTCAGAAGTCGTTTGCCCTTGTCTCATTCCAAGGGCTGAGAGGGAGTGACTGGCCCAAGGTCACCCGGCTGGTTTTGTGCCTAAGGTGGGATTAGAACTCACAGTCTCCCACTTTCTAGCCTTTTGCCTTAACCACTACACCCCACTGCCTCTCAATATATGATTAATATATGCTGTTACATAAAAGGTGAATGCTGTGCTAGGAATCATTAGGAGTGAAATTAAAATTAAAACTCCCCTTTATTTTCTCCCTCCTTTGTGTATTACAACTTTTGAAACTAAATATGAGGAATATTCAGAACTGAAAATATTTCTTTACACAAAACATACATGTGATAATGGGCCCCCAAATGAGGTAAATTGAGTGAGAACAAGACCGATTCATAGGAGACAAGGCTATTGATGGCCTCTAGTCTTAATGGTTATATATTAGGTATCTCCTGAATGTCAGACCACACCTGTCTGGCCATTGTATGACACAGAATGGTCTTGACAGGCCTTTGACTGAGGCAACCAGCTCTTCTGACATATTTTAAGTGCCTGAGGTAAACTTAAACACAGGAGGAAAAAAACTTTTAATGTAACAATAGCTGTCAGCGGCTATTAAAAAAAAAAAACAGGACAGAAAACTTTTGCAGACTTGGCTAAGTTTTTTATGAGCAAAGGAGTCGTAATAATAGTGAAACCGCCTCATTAGTTCTTCTGACAATTAATCATTTTCTGAAGAACCCAAAAGAAGGAAAAGCTTTTGTGGGTGCTAGGAAATAGTTGGTTATACTGAAATGACCTAGCTCCAATAATTCTTTTTTATATATTTAGGAGACAACAGAACTAACAAGCTAAAAAAATGGAGTTACCCCCAAAGAAAACTTTGGATTCCAAATACATTTGGTTTCAGCAACTTATTCAAAACAAACAACTTCCTAGCAACTCTAAAGGTCTTCTTTTGATTTCTTATAAGCTTTGATGATGTTCCGTTCTTCTCCCTTTATGGTGGTTCTCATGAAGATGAAAACTCATTCCGTTCAGTTCCTGAAGATCCATGAAATCAAATTGCAAGGAAGCTCCCTGTCCCTATGCTGGAAGGACCACTTCCCTGCAAACCTTTCTCTTTCCTCAGTTATGCCCCAATTAATTCCAGTTGGCTATCTGATCTGCGCATTTACAAAGGCAGAATAACCGAGCCCCATGGGAGCCCCTAGTTAGTGCCCAGTGGGGGAGCTGCTAGTGGCAGGACCCGCATAATATCCAGAAAAGTCATCATAATGAAGGGTGTTGTGGTAAGATAGCACCAGTGGAATTCATTCCTTAATGACAGACTTCAAAGCAGTAATGAGCTTGCAAAGCAATCCTTTTCATTTAGTGAGCTGGCCCCATGTGTTCAGCATTTAGACAGGGGTCACACATCAGGCAGAGAGAATGTGTGTGCAGGTGGGTGGATATAATATATTTGTCATTCTCTAAAAAGCACAGATTAATAATTGCTCTGATTAAAATGAGCCTTTTATGGTATATGTGTACCAATCAGAACAGGGAGGGAGACGGGTGCAGGTGACCCCCCACAAGTCTGAGCAGCAATTGCATGAAACACACTAGCAAACGTTCCTAATTAACTCTTTGGATTGCTTCAACCGCAGCTCTGTTCAATCAATGGTGTACATTCTCAGACAAATTGCCTCACTCTGAGGCAGTGATTCACCTCTGGAGTACACTTTCTGGCAGAACCATGCCCACATGACATCACCATATGCAGGTTGACCCTCAGCTATGCCAACTCAGAGACCAAAAGCCCGGTTAGCTTCAATTCCCATACCACCTAGGAGGCAAATGGTGAGAGCCCTCCTGGTTATCACACCATCCCTTCATACAATTCCCCTGTCTTTCCAAACAAATATGTGTGGGACTGTATAATCATGCAGGGAATCATAATGACTCTGAAGCAGTACTTCTAATTTTGTGAATCCACTCTGGCCCACATACCTATTAGTAGGGAAATACTGGCTTTTCAATTAGAAAAATAGAAAGTTTTGAAATGATATGAACAATTACTAATTGGATTGGCTTAATTTTGCTACCATGCTTTGCAAGTATTAGTCAATGCAATTTGTGTTTTTAAAAGGCTTTATATTTTATAAGTGGGCAGTTAATATAAATTATTGCAATACTGTTTTCCTGTATCTTTCTGACAAGAACCTTTCATACACTGTTTTTGTATCCTTTTTATTTTTTTAAGGCTATTCTTTTTTGTACTGGCCAAAGGCCCAAACAAAGTAAAATACCAAAGTAGAGTATTTTAGCAGCAGTTCTTCAAACCCTATCAAAGAGTTATAAACCCACTGTGTTTTAGAAGTTAGCTACAAAACCTTTTTGAATAGGATTGACTTAGCTCTGAATTCTCTTTTCATTTTCATTTCAAAAAACAGCTCCCCAAGACATGAAAACTTGCACTTCCCATTAATAGGAATTAATCAAATCAGCGTTATTGCCTTATCTATGTGCAAAAATTTCTACATAGGACTGCAAACCATGAGGGACTTGCATGGCACAGTTTTTCTAAAAAATAGTCACCCAGAAGCACTGTCAAAATGAAGCAAGTGAAAATAAAGTGAGAAAAAATTATGCCATAAAAAATCTTTTCTCAGCATTGTATATATAGCTATATATTACTGTAATCTCAGAAAGGTTGTGCAAAGAACAATAATTTGGAACAACACAGGATGAGGGGAGAGAAATATATTTATACTATCTCCTGAAACTCTATACATCATCTATATTCATCTTCAACCAAGCAATGTAAGAGTAAAAGAGTGTGTTGTTTCCCATGGTATTTAAGTTGTAAGGAATCTGATGGGGGCAGCATCCGGTCAAACCACTTTTGACTTTCAACATCTGACAAATGAACCTGGTATTAGCAATTGCCTGTCAGATTTCAGTGCCACAATTCTGAAGTACACCGAGTGGTCTCTGCTAGGTAATATCCGTGCATTCAGGATAGCCACAGCTATGATACTCACTACTGAAAAAAGACATTTCTGTATTGCTTTGACTCTTCTTCTATGAAATACATGCAATCATAGAGGAATGCAATTTTCATAGTCTATACTTCAAAGAAACTCTGTGACTTGTATTTTAAAAGGACTGTTGTTCTACACTAACCGGCAATATAGCTCCCATCTTCAATTAATACAACACCTGTTTGTACAGAAAGACGATATCCAGGATCCACAAAGCATCTAGGGGATGCTCAGGCTTTGAAAAACAGGTGTGTTAGAAGTTGTAACAAGTAATGTGTGATTTAAAACAGTACAAAAAAAATTATTTCCAGATGAATACATAGTATATGTACAAAATTAAGAGTATTTACTCTGTGCATTCTTGAAATCCCCCATTTACAGAGAAACATGTTCAGGATGGTCACATCAAGAACTCCTGAAAAGTTATAGGCTTGTAAAGTAAACTGTATCTGATTTCACACTGGAATTCTTTTTTTGTCAGTTTTTTTTCCCTTTAAAAGCCAAAGTATAGAAGCTTTTCATTCACATATCTCATACTGAAAATCAAATCTTCTAAAAGCTCATGGGACATACTGTTATTTCTAATCCACATAAATACTTGAAAGCAGGGCTTCCAATTGGGGGTGGGATTTAAAAAGATGGCAGCTATGGCCTTGTGATTGAAGCCCACCCCTTTTTTAAGTTCCTTACATGTAGAGCCATCATCTTGACTCTATTGACTGTCTTCCCCTTGCCTAAAACATAGACATCCTCCTTTACAAATAACATGTTCTCAAGGAATTTTTTTTTAAAAAATGAAGAAGGTGTTATTGGGGGAAAAATCTTCCTTAATTTAATTCTGGCTGCACCAGTTAACTTAAAAAAAAATAGTGAAACTTTACAAATCAGAAGTAGCAATTGATCCTGGAGGGAAATGATTTTTTTTTTTTTTTGACATATTGATTTCCTCAGAGAGTAAGAGAAAAGAGGGTGTAGCGTAATTATTATAACTGAGCAAATTATTTGGAGCAAATTATTTCATTGTCCATATTTTTCTGTTCACAAGTTATCTGCCACCTGTTCACAATTTTCTCAAAGCTATTGAGATCTTGAATAATCTGCCAAACATTTTCTGTGGAAACAAAAGCTTTGATCTGTAGATTATTATTCACATAGTTCCTTGTAAGCATTTGAAATACAGTCACAAAGTAGGAAAGAGGTATCTGATCTAATATTCTGCTTTCAGAAAAGAAAAGTTTTAAGATGAACAAAATATATCTTTATCTTTTCTTTAGGGTCAGTGCATACAGTCTTTGCCTTCTACTGACCAGAAGGTCACATCCATTCTGTTAAAGCTGGCTGTGTAGCAAAGCAATTGTTTGGAAACTTTATTAGTCAGAAATTCTTCACACAATGTCTTTAGAAACATCATGTTTGAGCGTGCCATCTTTGAAGTTAAAGTCATTGAGTTCAGCATGTGACTGACTTGCAAATCAACTTATAAGCACTGTTTGCATGATATATTGAACTGGGTAATGACATTCAACAGGGAGATGAGTGTGCTGTGCAAATTTTGTAATCTGCACAAGTGACCTGCTCAGTGTAGAACCTCCTTCTTCTATCCTTGTAACTCCATTTCTGCTATTCATCTTCTGAAGGACAGCCTCAGTGCTGTCGCAGGCATATTAATTTTTGTTGGATTATCTACCAGATGTCTCTGCTGCTTTTATCTTCTCACAGTGGTCAAGTTTGGCAAAAATGGGCAAGATGCTAACATAAATTACTCTTTCTGTGAGTTTGCACAGTGTTCTAGCATACTTCCCATCGTCCCATTATTATTCCGGCTTCCAGATAGAGAAATGCAAATTTCAATATTTTTCCACTCTTGCATCTGCAGATAGCCACCCAGTGGCCCTCTTGAGGGTAGCCTGGTCCCTACTTGGGAGGGACGGGCCACAGGACTATTTCTGGGCTGCAGTGAAGAATATTCTAGCTATCTGGTGATAAAGTTGCTCAGATACACTCTGAGTTGGACTCTGACTGGGAAGATCCAGCCAAGATGCCTGGGCCCCAGTCATGTGATATGATCTGTGATTAGTTTGAACCAGTGACTCCTGAGGAAGTGGACAGAGATCTCTGCACTGTTAGCTTAGCTACCTGTGTGCTGGATCTGGGCCCCTCTTGGGTTGGGAAAAAGCCAGGGGAGTGGCCTGTGGCTATGTTCATGCTGTCGTGCTGGCCTCATCAAAGGAAGGGGTGGTGCCTCTGGTTCTGAAAGGTTGTCCTTGGACCCAATCATTTTAGGTAATTACTGGCCCATCTCCAAACTTCTCCTTTTAGGAAAGGTTGTTGAGAAGATGGTCAGATTCCAACTGCAGAGGACCCTGGAGGAAACAGATTATCTAGACCTTTCAATCAGGTTTTAAGCCAGAATTTAGTACAGAGACAGACTTGTCTCTGCTTTTCCAAAATGGATACATTACACATCTCTGGCAACCATTTCTTGACATCTGGAATAGTATCGCTTTTCCAATTTCTTAATATAATTATCTTTGCCACTCCCCATGCTTGATACAACCACAATTCTGGATAAACAGTCAAATTCCAAAGCTGTGGTATATAATTCAGCATTACATTAACACCTTAAACTGTTGTGGATTCAAGTCTGAAGATGGAGCACAACACTGAGGAACAGAACCAAGCTTTATTGCAACAATCCTTGGGTGCCTTCTTTACAAGAAAGAGGAACCCTGAACAATGGAAAAGCAAAGTTTTTTATAGAAGTTGAGGGCTACAAAGTGGGAAATCCTAGGGACCTAATTTGCTGGCCAGTTTGGTGAAGCTAGGCAGGTCCTTGTCAGAGTACCTGGAGTTAGTTCTAGTGTTAGGCAAAATGAGCCTTTCAGGAGGGCAGCAGAGCTGAGGAAGTTCATTGTGAAGGAGATGGAATGTTGGACTCATCAGTTAATGGAGGATGAAACAGTTGGGATTTCTCTGTTATTGCAATTTTTTTGTAAGGGCTACCCTTGGGCTCTACTATGAGCTGGTCAGGAGGCTTCTATTCTATGATTTGATGGGATTGCAGAGGGCTTTGTCTGGGGAGAGGGAGGGTCAATGTGAAACTGCTAGGTGAGGTCATCCACTGGCTTGGGGTTCAGTATCATCAGTACGCTCATAATACCCAATTATATCTTTCAACCTCAGGCCAGCCAAGCAAGGCTGCATAGTCTGAACCCACTGCCTAAAGACTGCAGGCCTGGAAAGGGAGGTACTGTCTCTGGCTCCTTCCAAGATTGAGCAGCTGTGGGTATTAGGGCCACCCAGTTCCAGGGATATTCCATCTTTAACCTTGGCACACTAAAAACAGTATACCTCAAATTCCAATATGGGTGGTCAACTTGCTATTCTTATTACTACCAGCATAACATAATTTGGCAGAAGCCATCTATCCAAATCAACAAATGTTAATTCCTAAGGAACTTAGAATCTAAAAATAGAAAACCTTGAAGAAGAAAAACAGTAACATTATATGTATTTGTATATCAATAAAGCAAGGATTAAGATTCTTTGTGGAATATTGCAGGAAAATCGCCCCATATTATTTGCAATTTTGCAACAGTATTTACAATTAACCTTTACACTAAGACCAACAAACAGATTAGAAATTACTCAAAAAGGAAACAATATTCATTTCACCTATTTAATCCACGGTACCAACCAGCATTTGCCAGGAAGAGAGAAAAAGTGCATTTGAGCTGTGCAAGGGACATAATAAACCCAAGATGTCAAGGTATATGTCTCATGATTTCCTAATGTGACATGTGTTCTTTTGCCCAGAGCCTGGCTTCAGGCTAGTAGCTAAATTTGATATTCTCAGGGGCTAAAGCTTCTTCAAACCCTATTCTGAGTTAATTAGGAAGGGAAGTTTTAGATGCAACTAGCTGTGAAACTGAAGTAGTTAGGAGTTATATTGTGAAAGACAGTATTTGCAAGACCAAAGAAGATGGGAAAGTTGTAAATATATTTAAGAAGCAGTAATGGCTAACTTTAGAAAAGTTAAGAAGTCGATGGGAAAGTTAAAAAATGTTTCTTAAAAACAGAGGAAGCACCAGCTAAGCAAGACTGGTTCAGCTGCTCATAAAATAGCTCCTGTCTTATTCCTTAAAATTGTTTTATTTTTAGAATTTCATACTTTCTATTTTCTTTTGTGCAAGCATGTTGGATGGCTGGGCTGTCAAATTATAATTACATTAGGGGAAATTTAGAATTCACTATGTTAAAAAGTCCTTTGTGCTTGACAAGGCAATGGATATATGGAACAGCATGATGTAATTTTGCTACATGCCCTACACTCTTAATACACACCTGTGTTTCTTACATACACCTGCGCTTAAGTGAGCAAGAAGCCAGAATGCAGATGTTAATGCATTAAATCGCTCCCCCTGGATTGTGCAATCACCACTTACCTATTAAAATACTTCCACTGCTTTAGCAAAACACATACATATAGCATACATTCATTTATGCAAAAGGCCTATAAAATATCAAAGATGTTTGGGAAAATGTGAGTGCTTCGTAAGACTTCTGTGCCTTTAATATAAATGAAAATTCTCTCAATGCTGGGAATTCTGAAGAAACTAAATTCCAAGGAGACTTCTTTTATACATTTCACTTCAGCCACTGCCCCTTCTCCCCATAAGTGTCCCCAGTTGATGGAAAAGAACTGAAATGAAATGGCAAATAACTGTCCTCATCCAATAGGCCATGAAATCAGGGCATTGCAACTACATTCAGCTGAACACAATTAGTTTAATTTAGTTAAATAATTTATATAGCTGTCCATCTCACAGCAGTGACTCTGGTGGGGTGCAGAGGATTAAAACCCCAAAAAGAAACAACATACAAAAAAAAGTATCCAACCACTAATTCAATATAACATAGGCCTGGTGTCTTAAAATCATTCCATTTCAGTTGATAAAGACCAGAACAGACAAATCTACTAACAGAACTAGTTTAACCTTCTGGCCCCAAATGCCTGAGGGAACACCCAGGTCTTTGGTCTTTAATGCCTTCTTAAGGCCAACAGGGTCAGGGCCATCCAGAGAAGCTACAACTTCTAGGTCCCACAAGGTGACATTTTCTAATAGAAGGGACCCAGATCCTGCTGGTTCTGATGGGACAAGCAGAAACAATTGGGTGACCGCGCAAGTACCCTGGTTCTATGACATGTAGGGCTTTAACCTAACAATTTGAGGTGGCAACCAGCACCTTGAATTGCATCCAGAAGGCCACTGGGAGCCTGTGCAGTTTGCGGACCAAAAATGACATGTGGGTGTATTACGCAGTGCCGAAAACAAGCTCTGCTGCTTCATTCTGGACCACTTGCAGCTTCCAAATGCTCTTCAAGGGTAGTCCCATGTACAGTGCATTACAGTAATCCAACTGAGCGGTGACTACGGCATTATAGGTTCTCATCAGACTTCCATGTCAAAGAAAGGAGATTGGGGCAGGGCAAGTATTCAGTCTCCCCTTTATACTTTGGATTTTATGGCTCTAAGGACGAATGCTGAAATAGCCTTTTGTGTATTAGGCTCTGGGTTTATAACATGGCAATATGTATTCATTTTGTTTATTGACATAGTATTGATTGCTTTATTAGGTTTTATGTGGAGGTCTGTTTTAATATTCAGTCCCAAGCTGTGATATTTTAATACCAGAATGCTGACTAGCAAGGGTGTGTAGTCTTGGATCAACCTGTAAATTGGAATATAGGAAGCTGCCCAGTATGAGGTCAATCTGAGTGCCAGGGAATTCCCTGAATCCTTCACTTAGTATTTCCTTCCTTCCTTCCTTCCTTCCTTCCTTCCTTCCTTCCTTCCTTCCTTCCTTCCTTCCTTCCTTCCTTCCTTCCTTCTTTTTTCTTTTTTCTTTTTTCTTTTTTCTTTTTTCTTTTCTTTTTTGCCTCATCAATAAATATTTATTTTATACAAAGAGGAAAGCACAAAGAAAATTGCTCACTGGAGAGATTACAAATAGTACAGAATGCAAGATTTGTTTGTTAGTAAGACCAAGATAAAATCTTTTGAGACTTTCACTTTGCAGAACCACCCAAGCGGTTTCAATATTTTCAGGTAAGTAGCATCGCTTAAAAGCAGTGTTTTTTCAGACTTGGCAACTTCAAGACGTGCAGACCCCAACTCCCAGAATTTCCCAGCTTAGCATTTCCCTGTAAGAATTCTAGGAGTTGAAATCCACACATCTGAGGGACATCAAAGTTGGTGTGAGCTCGCCTAAACTGATTAGCAGTGGCTCCTCACTGACAAGCTTTATTTCACTTCACCTACTACCTACTACTACTACATTTATTTCTACTTCACCTACTACTAGAGATATGTCAGGCACAGAACACAGGGGTTCTGCGTTTGCTCATTTAGCTGATTTTAGCTACTCCATTGTTCTGCCAAAACTGACAGTCATAGTGATTAACCATAAGAGAAAACAGAAATAAAATGGAATATACACCAAAACTACAAAACATAATTAAAATACATCACTTAACCAAATGAAAGTTCATCTTAGTAGAGTATCAGTTTTAATACAAGACATTTGCCTAACTAAAAATGCTTTTTCATGTACCTTTCCATTGTTCATCCACTAGCAGCCACACCATTTGTTCTCCTATCACACTTATTGAGCAATAGAAGATGCCTTCTGTACAAGAACCATTAAAACCATACCTTTAATAAAAATACAGTGGATATTGTTCCAAAACAAGCTTCCAGAACCTGGATGCCCACCAAAGTAAGGACACCAAAGTTGGGAAGGTGGTTTTAGAATATCCAATGGAAGATACCCTTTCATGTTACGATGCATTGCCTACTGTATTCAATATTAAAAGAGCACACACAAGAGACATTTCTGGGGAATTAAACTTCTAGTCATTGCCTGTAATGACAAATGATCAATCTTTTCCATATGTTTAGAGGCAGATGACTAATGAAATTATTTAGGGTACTTCCTCCTTACTTTATTCTTATGATATAGCATAAGTGACAGAAAAGGAAATTGTTGGTCAAATCAAGAGATTGTCAGAGGAAGCAGCAACCAAGCCAGGGATATGAGGTGCTGCTCTAATTCCTCATATTTAGGCACTATAAAAAGTAGTCACATTGCCTATGGTATCAGTGTAAAGGCAGGAAAGCTTTAATGGACACTGCAGATAGCACTGAGAAGGCCTTCACCTCACAATACTATATGCACTGAGCTCTTTGAGAGCCTGAACGTGAAAGTGCAGGGTTCAGGATCATATGGTAACCAATATGCATATATTTGTGTGTGCAAAAGTTTTCTTACTATACGCATTTGAACTATGTACACCTTTCTTTTAACTGATGTTACAGCCAGTTAAATTGTAATACTTTTCATAAAACCAGAATAAGGCTGACATCTGCTGAGAAACCACTTCTAGAGAAGGAAGTAGGAACCCACAGATATTGTGCAGCCCCAGACATTTCTCTAATCTGAAACCAGAGGGCTGTTCATATAAATCTCTTCACATATTCAATAAAATTACTAGCTATGCATGTCAGTCTTTTTTTAATGGCTATCAGGAATCGAGAGAGATATCAGCAATATTTCATTCCCAATAATGCATAGACATGCTGTTTTTTGTATGTCCTTAAAGCCCATTTGGGAACATGAGAATGTTTTTGGAAGAAAGCAATGACAAAACAATTTTCATCCAATCTCTAATCTTCACTTTTTAAGGAGGGTTGTTGAGATGGTTCATAGCTTCAGGAGCCCTGGAAGAAGCAGATACCTGGACCCCTTCTGGTCAGGTTTCAGTCTGCGTTATAGTACTGACAGCATTGGTCATGCTTATGGATGATCTTTGGAAGGTTCAAGATGCAGGTGGTGTATTCACCCAGGTAATAGCACTGCTGTGTGAGCTGCACTGGTTTCCAGTATGCTTCTGGGTGCAGTTCAAGGTACTGGTTATCACCTTGAAGTCCTGCATGGCACAGGGCCAGGTAGCTTGTGAGGCTGTCTAGATCTGAGGACTTCTGTCTGTTCCACCAGATCTGACAGAGTGGACAAGCTCCAGGTCCCCTCTATTAAATAATGTCATCTTGAGAGACTAAGGAAACCTGCCTTCTTTGTTGTGGCACTTGCCCTATGGAACAGCCTCCCCCCTGAGATTTCGAGGGCCCTGACTCTCTTGGCCTTCCAGAAAGTAATTAAGACTTAGCCTTTTCCTAGGCATTAAGTCTGGGGTGTTAGGAGAGCACAGTATACAGTATGTGTGTCTGTTTTGTGAATTTGTTCTGCGGTACCTCTGGTGTCCCCCCCACTTTTGTATTGGCTTATTTTAACTTTCTGTGGTCACAGGGGTTCTATTCATTTATTTAATTATTATGTAAATTGATTGTTAGCTGCCTAAAGTTATGTATTTAAGATGAGTGGCCATATAAATGTTCTAAATAAATAAATAAGCCTGTTTCATAGCATTGCCAAGAAAATTACATGCCCGTGTCCTTGAGGTCTTCAGCACTGGGCTCAGCTACAGGAAGACCTCACTTTTTATATGAAGCACGTGCATTTTGGAGAGCTGCCCATGGCAAAGAATGTATGAGGCCAGGAAAAAATATCTAGACATATCCTGGAGTTTTCTATAACTAAAGAACGTATCAATCTTCTTTTTTCCCCCCCTTAGTTCATGGGCAACTATCTGGGGAATCAGAAGGGAGACCCTGGACGGCCTTACTGAGCTAAGTGAAGTATACTGCCTCTTATCCCTCACAAAAGAAAAGTTCACGCTAATTCAATAAATCTTGTTAGTATGCATTTTCTATCTTAATTAAGCCTAGCTATGTAGCACTATTAACAACTATGCTAATGTAGTTGCACATTTGAATGCCAATATTATTTCTTTTCATTATATATGCAATGGGATGCCCACAGATATAGTATCCCATCTATTCATGCATAATGTACAAGTATAAGTGGACTGGGGAAAATGTTTTACTGCTTAGACTGGCGGTGCTAGGGCAATATGTCAAAGCAGGAAGCATCTGTTCCATCGGAATAGGATGCCTTCTATCTTCTGACATTGCTGTCACCCACCCCACGCCACAATATTGGATTTTTGCTGTTATTATATTGTTATTTTTACCAAAGCTTACAGTAAAAATGAGGTGGCTCTCCCAAATGTGCTGCATCCAACGAATGGTGACTTTCCAAATGGAAAACTGAAACTCAATCCCCACGGGCACACATCCCATACATGCTACACCCCAAATTATCACTGCATTATGGGGATCCACCTCAAGGCAACAGCCACAGAAGCTGAACAGCTTCAGTAGCATTTTACTGATCTTATGAGGCATCTGACCTTGGATTGACTTTAATAGGTAAAACAGAAATGAAGTTTAAGAGTCGCTATATTTTATATATATTTGAATGGGTTCTTATCCCATATCTTCACTGAAATTGATCAATCAAACCCAGAACGAAGACACAGTATCCTCACCAAGAATTCTACAACATACCTAGGGCAATAAGAAATGAATCTATCACCTGCCAAATCCTTTCCTCTACAGCATCCTCATAACCTAGAGGGAGAAGGCTTGGCTGGAAAGAAGCCACACAACAGTATGTCAGCACTGCCAGTCTACAGCTATGTAGTGGCCCAAGGCCAGCATTTTGGAGGCCTAATGAGCTGTCTGAAGAGACACTGACAGTCATTTTGCAGAAGCAAGGAGCGAGAGCAAATGACGTTGATGAAGAGCCTGCTGTTTGGCCAGCTCCTGCGGCAAAAGTGACAACGAGAGAGGAAGCAACTCAGAATGTGCATTCCCATGAAGAGCTCTTCCACCCTACCACAATCAGCTGGTTGTCAGCAACATATGGGGGCAAACTGCTTCTCTGAATGCAGGCAACAGCCTGAAAAAGACCCATGTTAATCAAGTTCTTTGGAAAAATCTCCAGCAGTAATTTTGAAATTGTACTTACTGTAGTGGTCTCAGCAGCCTTGCCCAGTGTGGTACCCTCCAGATGTGCTGGAGTTCATCTTCCCTAACCCTCTGGGAAAATGGGCCTTGAAGCCCAACACATCTGGAACAATGACTGGGCAAGAGAACAATCACAAAGAGTCATGAGATGGCACAGAAAGGCACAAGGAGTCAAAGCAGTGGCACAGCGCTCCTGGATCAAGTAGAATAGCTGCCTCAGGTGGCAAATTTGGGCTGCAGATAAAAAGAACCAGGTCTCTATGATTTATGTATTATATCTCATATCTTTACAACTAAATTAAAGTATTATTTTTCAATAGCAGTGTTGCGAGGTTTGAAGGGACCTACACAAGATTCCTTCTGAGAACTCAGGAACATATACTCCTAGGAACTGTAATACTCCACTCACAAGAGGGAGGGAGGGTTTCCAAAAAGGCTGATCAAAAAAGACACTTGTTTGCCCAAGATGGGCATGTGTTAACTTAGGGAAAGAATGCAAATTTTGAAAGTAGATTGATTTAAATAGAAACACAAACCAGCTCACTGTATACAGAAAACAAAGACAGAGCCCAAGTATTTGAGTCCCTGCTTACTCTGCCCTCCATTTGTTGGCTATGGGGCAACTGTATCATCCTGCTTTCTCCTCGGACAGCTTTACGACTTGGAGTAAAAGCCCTTTAGAGAGAGAACCACCTTGTGTAAAGGCAAACACAAAGCCACTTGAGAGAGGAACATCCTCTGTGCCCTGTGCAGGGCAAGCCAGCGGGGCTTTTGGAGGGGGGAAACATCTGCCATTGCCCCACTTTGGACTATACTGTACAGTCTTGTGTCGTTACTGAGCTGCTCTCTTGTTAAAAGCAGTCCCTTAGCAATGAAATCTAATTAAGAGACAAGCAAGGCTGCTCTGCGATAGAACAATCAGCTCCTGCTTATCCAAAGTCTGAAAAAAGAGTGAGAGTTTGGCTTGAGAGGGAGCTTCAGTCAAGCTGAGTGGCTGCAGAAAATGCCACTGTTCATGGCCAGAACAACAGTGCTACGAATCTGCTTCTGTTTACTTTGGATTTGTTCCTGTGCATACATGCATACAAACATACAAAACATAACACCTGCTCAGTTTTTGGACCATACTAAATCTCTAGTATCCTCTTTCTTAAAACTGCCCATCACTTAGGTGGGAAGTGCGAAATGGGACTTTCTATTATACTACAAAACTCTGTCATTTTTCGGCTCCTGAATAAGAAAAGAGTAGAAACAGACCCTTTAAATCCAACAGACTGGCTTGTTGCAGGGACAAATGCAAGGAAAACAAAGGAGAATATTCTTTTCTGAGGGAAAAAAAAAAGCAAGAAATAGCAGAACATCTCAGATTTTTAAACATCTGGATGCACATATACATGTCTACACACACACACACACTCAGGCACAGACATCTCCAACAACACTTGAGAGTGTTTATCCTACAGGGCAATAAACAAGGATATGGTATATGACAGCAGTGGATAGAATACACATATTGTTCTTGCAGTAAAATTTGGTAGCAATTACAGTTTTATAGAAAATACATATTTAATTTTTTCTCCTGCAGCTGGACTTCTGTGCCATCTTGAAAAAAAATGTGCTTGTAATATCCATCATGAACAGGCACAATATTCAGCTAATTAAATGTTAACAGTCTCTGAAAGTGAGAGCCTCTTAAGCTGGGAGAAATCCTACTTCTTTGTAGGGTGCAGCTTTAATGATGGATATTTACAATGGGGGTGGGGGAAAGTGTGGCTGTTGCACTGCTGCTTTAAAGTAATGCAACATATTCATTAGACCAGGAAATTAAGAAGTGATATTCCATAAGGAAGAATACAAACATCAGGGAGAAAGGGTTTCACACTGATTGTCCTGATTGTCCATTATCTACACCTATGCTCACTTATATCAATAACCTGTTCAAATTTAGGGATACTGTTTTAGGATACCTTATATTATGAGGTGGAGACACAGGCTGGGAGAAAATGTCTGTCTGTCTGAATCCTTAAAGAGCTGCTGACAATAATTGTAGGCAGTACTGAGTTAGCTCAACCTTCTCCCTCCAGGTATATTGGATCTGAGTTCCCAAAATGCCTAGCCAACATTACTGGGCTCCATAATAAAGATGACACTATAGGATAGGAGTCATTGTATTTGGTACAAGTACAGATACATTTAATAAAACAATTGGTATCAAGGAATGGCATTGACTCCATTATTTGTAGAGCTTTGCAGGTAGTACTAGGACAACGTAAGAGGAGTTCTTAAGAGAAGCCAGTGCTGGAAGTCATGTCATGGTAGGTGTAGGTATTGCAGGTTCTGTTGATATTAGTATCATGGCCTTAAAATGTGGGAAATGTGGGATACTTTAAAAATCTCTCTGGCAGATCCTGTCTTCCAAAGATGCCTCAATAAAACATAGTTACTGTATGATAGGTTGCAACCAGTCAGGTTCTCACACACACATCTGTCCAGCTGGAAGTTCTTAGTCCTTCTACCCAAGGCTTTTCCCAAGCTTTAGAGAAATAGAAAGGAAGTGTTTTGGGTTCTTCCTGCCCAAAGTCCAGAAATACTGAATTTATTAAATGTTGGGCTAGTCTGAAACACAAGGGCAGCTATGTAGTTGTATAGGGGAAAGTTTTAATAAGTCTTATATAAAACAAGTGCAACCAAATATAAAAAACAAGTTTATTGGAGAAAGGGAAATGGAAGAACAAGGGGAGATAACAATCACACCAAGAGAATTCCAAATAAAATCAATGTAGACAGTTTAGCTAAATGACTTACTTATTATCTCCCAGAATAAACTCTCAAGTTTCAGCACATGTTCATTGCACAGTAGATAGTTGGAGAGAGATCATCTTGATCTCCTGTTTGAAAGTCAGGCACTTTCATGTTCTTTTCTCTTGCCTTGTACTTTTCTCTTCAGCTCTTATCAACAGTTTAATAGAAGGTGGAAGGTAAGTAAAAGCCAGCCTCTTTCAGAAGATTGATAGTTGTTTTACCCAGTCAAGGACAAGGCTCCATTTATGAAGTCCTGAGTCTAGCCAGCAAATCAGAAAATATCTAGGAGCTAAACCCACTTTCCTAATCAACTTGGATGGAATTATAAAGATTCCGTCTAGTTTTTACCAGTTCTGCCTTTGTGTAAATGGGATGATATGGCAGAGATTTTGGAGGGAAATAAAAGCTGAATTCCATCTATTCAGGACTTTCAGCATATGGTTAATTTATCAACTGTCTTAGAGGGCACTATTGTGCCACACCAAAATGCACCTAGAATTTTAACTTAGGTGAAAATGATGAGTCTAGGGTCCAATGTCCTAAAAACAAGTGTAACGTGACAACAGAGAAGAACTAACATGATAATACCTAGAGATATTGTCCCAGTTGCCAGACCACAGTTCAAAAAAGTATGATTCATCAAAGATTGGACCATCTGACTGAATCTCTGTTATAGGACTGTGATTTGCTATAGCCATAGTAAAGTTGGGTTCAGGACAGAGAGCCATTTAAGTTAAGCTGTCACAGATGTTTCAGCTTGAATGAGTCCAGGCAAATACTTCCCAGAAACTCCTGTCTTCATCAAAGCACACCTGATACTACTTAGATTGAATGATGGTTGAACATTTGTTTGGAACCAACAGACTATTTCCAAGACTACTATTCCCAAGGAGCTCTTCCCAGCAATCCAGCACTTCTTGGTCCCCATTCTCTGACATCTGAGAGGCAGTAGTCTCTCAGATGGGCAGCTCCTCAAGGTTGATCTCACCATGGTCCTTATCCTCAACCAGCTCCTTCTCTTCTTCCTCCTCCTCTTCAGGAGACTATCTGAAAGGACTACAGCTACATCAACTTGAAGACAGTGGCAAGATCAGGAAGTAGGAGAGTTGATGGGATATACTGCAATATGACATCGCCAGGAGCCACCGTGGCAATATCAGGGCTTCAGTCGCAAAAGGAACAGATTGCGCAAACCAGGCTGGTGCCCCCATTAAAAGTCCCACTTCAGGAACATAGTATTCCCACTGGAGGGGAGAGGGAAATATTAAATACACAAAATGGCAGCTCTAGCACTAAGCCCTGTTGGTTTGAAAGAACCAATAGGCCTGCTACATATTTTTACACAGGCATAGGCTTTTTACACATCCCCAAATGGTTTGCAAAATTAAGGTTTTACTGAATGTTCAGTTTTAAGTTCAGTATGAAGAGAGCTATAATGAGCAGGATCCTGAAGAACCTCCAAGGATAGACTTTCAGATGGCTCTTACACCATGGTAATCTTGTTTGGATCTTAGGCCAAGGTCAGGAAAGCCATAGGTAGGACCAGCTTGGAGCAGACAGGTGAAAATGGGGCTTATATATGCCATTCCTTGGGATCAGTATTAGTATCTCCTTTCATAAAAGCTTCAAATATAAATGCTGCTCGTTTTGTTTGGTGATTGCCTGGCAGTGTTGGCAAGACTGCAAGATATACCATCCTCCCAAAAGTGAAAATATCCATCACTCTGGGGTAGTTTACTGCTATAGCTTGAAACGCTTGGGCAAGAAAGGAAAAAAAAAACTTTTGAAGCCATATATCCCAAGGTGGCAGAGACAGGCCTCAAGGCAGTGCAACAAAAATGAAAAAAATGCAACAAAGAAAGAAAGTGAAATGGAGAAGAGTAAAACTCAATCATCAGAGAAAAGAGTTGCTACAGAGAGAAGATGCCGTTGCCGCTGAGCTGGTGTTCAGAAAATAACTGGCTAGGAAGGGGGCAGCATGTATGCCAAAGGAGGCACATTCTCCCAAGACACATTTTGTGCAGTAATAAAACATCCCCAAATGAGGCTCTCCATAAACAAAGTTTCCTTACCATCACTTATAATAATTAATTATCATTTACAATTATACATGCCTGTGGTTCTATGTACGGTACTCCAACATTATCTGCTTCAGGAGATAATGCACAAGGAGGGCTCCTGCTCTATGCTTTTGCTCTGGACTGCCTATTTATCACTTTCCGTTTAGCATAATGAAATCATAGATTTGGAAGAGACCTCCTCCATGCAGATGCCAGCACAAATCCAAGGTGGGATGTATAACTTTTTGAAAGGATGGTTTTGCTTGGCCATTGAATTGCACAGTGGGGGTTGCACCATAAAAAGTATTGGGGGGGCCAGTGCAAATCCAAATTAAATCCAATTTCATTTAAAATAAAATTGAATTTTAATTCAAGCAGAATATAGATTATTTCCAGTTAAATATTTAGTATTTTCTCCTTTCTATCACACTCCAGTAATAAATCAGTATACTATATTGCCACCTAGTTGGTGAGAGGATGCAGACAATGGGTTGGCTTGCAAGGTGGTCTCTAGACTAGAGATCCCCCCTTGCATAGAATAGCCTGAGTATTCCTGGAGAAAAACTGAGCTTCGATTGTACTTCTGGCATGCTGGCCAAAATGTGTCCAAATTGAGTGGCACTGTTCTTACTGTTAGCAGGAAATGCTGCACGTGGCACCAGTACAACTAAGTCTGGTAAATTAGTTTCCATCTTCACTAGCTTATTAAAAAGCATTCTATAAAAACCTTGATTGATTAAAGCCATTATAGGCAGTAGAAGTCCATCTGGTGACAACCGGGGCATATGGAAGACTGTGACTTGGAATGTAAGAGAAAAAACTGGTAAAGAGCATGAATTAACAAATGAAATAAAACAAAATAAAAATAAAAATGTTGGGTGTCTCTGAAACTAAGAGGAATGGGAAGGGTGTAATAGATCTGAATGAAGATGAGTAGATCCTGTGGAATGACTTTGATAAATACATGCATGGCTGTGAAGGAGTAGGCTTAGTTAGAAAGGGAAGGGCTAAACGTGTGTATTTTTTCACAGAAAGTGTGAAATAATGTTATCTATATTCTTCTACGTGCATATTATGCTTTAGTGAATGATGATTGTTAAAGTTGGGTTCTTGAGTGCCTTTTCAAATGCCTCCAGTCCAGCCTTGCAAAGAACAAGATTGACAGGGATAATGGAAGAAGCAGAGATGCATTTGGGGAAATATTGCACAATGTTCTGAATGTAAACTAGGTGATGTGAATTGATGGGCAGAAACAAGACAAGGAAAGGCAGGAAAAGTGATTGGGCCATAGGAGGTTCAAGAGAGAATGACAATGGCAATTTTGGGGAGTATCTGCTTGGAAAAATATCTGTCTCTTTGAAATACATGCTTTAAGAATTCATATGTAACATATGGTGAAGGAATGAATATAAAACTAAAAACATGATTGATCTGAATTTTTACAATGAAAAGATTGAGAAAGTTAGTGAAGGATACAAAGGTAATATGAGGTTATAAATATGGGGGAAATACATTAGATAAAATCAAGGAGGATCTTGGAAAAAAGTGGACATAGAAGAAAAAGAAGGGGAAAAAATCAGAAAGCAGAACTACAGGAAGACAAATCAAAAGCCCTGTATGAAAAAAATATTAAAAGAAAGATCAACTTCCAACAGAATAAATGGGACACGGGTGATGAGGAACATCTCCATGAAGCCCCTGGGCGAACTCATCCATTGGCATGGTGTGCAGCATTATCAGTGTGCTGATGATACCCAGCTGTGCATCTCCACCCCAGGCTGACCAAGCGATGCAGCTGAGGTCCTTTTCTGGTCCCTGGAGGCTGTGAGGAACTGGATGGGGGAGAAAAGGCTTCAACTCAACCCTGGCATGAAGGAGTGGCTGTGGGTTTTAAGGCCCCCCAATTCCAGAGATCTTCCACCTCTAACGCTGCCTGGGGGTGCACTTCCCCAGTCAGAATTGGTGGCAACCAATAAATGTTGGAAATTCCACAACAAAAAGGAACATTTTATCATGTGTGGTGGTTATGCAAAAGGACTCAAAGGCCCTGGAAAGAAATACACTAAAACATTCAGAAAATTCCTAAAATAAAATTTGAATTAAAACCACAAATATTTTTATCAAATATGATCCCAGAGAATATAAATGAAAAGCATCATAACTTAGTAAGATATAAACTTACAGTGGCAATAATCAATGTGACACAACATTGGAAAAGAGAAACCTTGCTTGCCTGTTAAAAGAAAACTCAATTATACCTTAAAGAATGGAAACCATTGATGGACTATTTGCAAAATGCAGGTGGGGTGAAGCTTACATGGGGATTTGAAGATTAGATTTTAAATGCAATGGGATATATTTAGACAAAGAATTATTCTTATTTAATGTATTAAAAACTAGCACTTATGATAGCCTTATTATTTCTAAGACCAGAGATAGATTGGAAGTTATTTATTTTTCATATCTCTTCTTCTTTTACTTCACTTTTTCTTTTCCTTTTCTTTATATTTTGTATTTCAAATTTTCCTTTTCATTTCTAACTTTTAAATATGTATCTTTAAAATCTCAATAAAATATTATAAAAAAAAGAGGAAAAGAGAAACTGTGCTATGCTATGTGTCACACAGCAAAGGCAAGCTAAGACACTTGGAATATTGTTTTTGAAGAAAGAGAGAAACCATTTTTAAAAAATAATAATCAAAATGATCCAAACAGGAATTAGTAATAATGTCCAAAGTATCGTATAAAAATATTCAAGCAGCAATTAGTGGCTGGGGGGAAGAGGGCAAGGAGAGAGAAAGATCTTTTTTGTTTGCCTGTTTTGCTTTTTTAAAACTTTTAAAAATCTTTTTACAACCATCATTTATGTATATGTATCCTTTTTCTTTGCTGCTTTTTTTCTTTGTATATTTTATTTAAGCAAATAAAACAAGATGTTAAAAAATGGTAAAAAATTCAATAGATTCTAGACTACATCTTTCTCAACAAGAAATAATATTTCAGAAAAGACTTCACTGCATTTACATAGAAAAGGCCTAAGTAAATGGTTATGTTGCCAGAGATGCAGTGAAATTAATGCTTTATTTAAATATATGTTTCTACAGTGTTCAGCAATTGTTCCATTTGGGAAAGAGGCTATTACATGCATTAACTCAACTTTGTGATTCAGTGTTTTCAGATGTTCATATTCTTTTGAAATGTATTCCTATCACATAGGAGTTGACTTCTGGACAAAGAAAATGAATTTTCTGTACCTTACTTACAGCTAAAAGACTTATTGTTCAGCTTCGGAAAGGTAAACATATGATGCTAGCTATTTAGTGGTCTGCAGAATTGATATTACCAGCAATTTACAAATCAATAACATATCAATATAGATTAGCCATGGATGGTTGTAACTAATTATGGCTTTCATTCATTGAAATGGCTACTGTACAACTGTATGTATGTATGTATGTGTGAGTGAATATATGCCCTATATGTTTTATTTTTTTAGCTTTCTTTTTTTCATCTTCTTTTATAATTTTGTGTATTCTTTTTCTTTTGTATTTAATATAAGAATGGAGTTAATATAAGAAAGGAGGAAAAAAGAATCTGTGTGCAACTTGGGGGTCCTCGTAGACTCATGTCTCCTGCTCAAAGAGGGGAGGGAGGGCCTTTGATCAGGTTCAGCTTGTGCACTAATTTTGCCCATTTCTGGACCATGGTGACTCATAGCTTAGTCGCTCCAGTTTGGATGCTCTACATGAGGATGCCATTGAAGAACATTCAGAAGCTGCAGCTGGTCCAGAATGCAATAGCACAAATAAGTCTTGGCACCTCTCACTATACCCATATAACACCATTGCCCATGAGCTGTACTGGCTTCCAGTAGGCTTCCGGGTACCTACTATGGCTGTCACCTATAAAGCCTTGCATAGTATAGAGCCAGGCTATTTGCAGGATGGCCTTTCACCCGTTGTTTCTGCTCACCTCACCAAATCTAGCAGAATAGGGTCCCTTCTGTTAAACAATGTCCTCTTGTTGAACCCAGGAGCCATGCTTTCTCTGTGGCAGCAGCAGCCTTGTGGAACAACATCCCTTCAGAGATCCGGATGGCCCCAACCCTATTGGCCTTTTGTAAGGCTCTGAAGACCTGGCTTTTTCCCCAGGCCAGGAGGTTAAGCAAGCTCTGTTGTGATTTAATGATTGGAAGATATTTACATTGGGCATCCTCGGTTAATGTTTTTAATTGTTGTGTGTTAATTGTTAATCTTTGTATGCTGCCCAGAGTCACTGTTGTGAGATGAGCTGCCACATCAATTAAATAAATAAATACATTAAGTAAGTGGTTGTGGAAGCAGCTTGGAACAGAGTGAGAAGAATTATGTTATGGAGTGCCAGAGAACTGTGCAACAACTTGCTAATGAGATGCAGCCTGCATCTCTGCCTGAGAATTGGAAGAACGTTACTATTCTTTTCCTATAAAAAGGGAAAAGTAGCAAGAGTGAATGCAAAAACTACAGGTGGATTTGCTTGTTAAATGTAGCTGGGAAGGTGTTTGACAGTATTTTGATGGAAAGAGCAACATTTGGGAAGTGCAGTGCAACTTTATGCTGGCCTGAAAGTGTGCAGAACAGCTCTTTGTTCTTCAGCAGGTTGCTAAGAAATGTATGAATATGAGAAAGTTTAATGCACGCTTGTTGATTTAGAGAAAGTGTGTGATAATGTGACTAGACATCAATTATGCAATGTTTTGTACAAATATGGAGTTGAAGGTTGATTCCTAAATAAAGCAACAGTGGGATATGATGGAAATATGCCAGAGAATAAATGGAATTCTAATGGTTCAGCACTAAGCAGGAGTCAGGCAAGGTACGTGATGTCCTTTTGGTTATTTAATGTATTTATGAATAAAGGAATGCTTGCAGAGATATTAGAGGTGTATTGGTTGGGGGTACAAATGCCATAAAGTACATGTGCAGATGATACTGTGTCACTGGCTAAGAGCCCAAATGATTTGCAGTAAGTGTTAGACAGTTTGTATGATGCCACAAAAAACATGGATCTGAAAATTAATGTATCAGAGACCAAGATAGTTGTGTCTGACATGGAAAAATGGATTGAACAATTGCAAGCTATAGCACCACAAACTAAAGCAATTTGATTAATGTGTGCACCTCATTAGAATATTTACTAAAAACAGGAAAATGGATGGAGAGATTTTAAGACCTGCAAGTCTAGTAGAAAGTTATTGGGCGTTACATAGGTGAGAAAAACAAAAAGCAATGTATGACTTGAAGAATTAATGTAATAGAAGCAACAGTGGTTTGCAGGAACAGAAACAAATGGAGAAGTATAGTGAATGATTTTAGTGTTAACCAGATTTAGCAAAGCCTCCTTTTTGTTTTCTCATCTCAGGCCTTCTACGTCTTTGGCTTGGAAATTATTACTCCTTTTTCTGCCCATTGTTTACCCTGAAAGAGACAGCATAACGGGCATATATGGATGCTATCACGTTCAACATTATAATTGGCAAGAAGTCTAGGTGGACCTGAGGCCTCTGGTTGTGCCCTTCTATGTTAGAGCATCATTACATACCTACAGCAAAGGAAAATCCCTACTCCAGTCTTGCTCCTAGCTCTACAACAAGGATCAATTCAACAGTCTAAAGCCTCATTTTTACCAGTTAAGCAGTTGGCTTTCTGTGAAGACTATAAGATATTTAACTTTCCCAAAAAAGACCAGGATCTCCGCATTCCATGGCCACGTTCCATTTGATCTGAATGCCTAATTCCTGATTATCTTTTCAAAAATTCCAAACCCAAACAATAAACACTTAATCAGAAAACAGGACACGTGCACACGCACAGCCATTGTGCATGCCTCATTTGGTATCATTTTTCTTTAAGTAAGGCACATGTTATTTCTTCTGGGATATACAGACTGATTTTCAAATAATTAGACAAAATAAACCATGTTTCAATTTTTTTTTAATGATCCTTTCTAAATGTAGAAGGATTTTTGGAAAGCAGACAATGAAATTATTATTATTTTGTCACACAGCTGTGCTGAAGGGACAGGAAAGACAGTCAGAAGATACAAGTATTTGTTTATTTGACTTTCTGTGGCTATGACAAAGCAAATAAAAGCTTTGGCCTTGGTCCACAATTGAACTAATTGGTAACACTCAAATTGCATGTCCTAAAAATTTCTAATTAGCCATGGCGTGTGATGCAAAGTAGGTGTGATTAGCATTCGCACATTCCAATGCAGCCAAAGGACTAGAATATAATAAGATAGGGGTGGGGGGAGACTAGTAGGAGGATGTTTATTTCATAAATAGAGAGAATTCAGCATTTATATAGCTATTCAGAAATACTTCCTGCATGTCAGTCTTCACATCAACCTTCCAAGGTAGATGTAATTATACCCATATTGCAAGGAGGAAATAGCTATATAAATGCTGAATTCTCTCTTTTCTCCCCAAACTCAAGGCTAAAAAGGCATTACGTCACTTTTATGGCCAAGTAGGGTCTGAACCTTAGATCTCCCCAATCTGAGTCCAGGTGTTTACTACTGAACTGATTCCCCCGTCCCCACCTCTCTTTACCTACAGCAGTGGCAGAAATGATTGGGTATAATGTCAGGGGCACAGCCATAGTCACCTCTTGATTCAACATGTGTTTCCTTAGAAATGGGGTTAAGTGTACAGATAGTCTCATTTAGCAACCACAATTGGGAGTGACAACTTGGTCTTTAAGCAAAGCAGTCACTAAGTGAAACCATGACCGTGCTTATTATCTTACTTCAGCTTTTCTTTGTTTTATAGACCTGTGAAGGTCATAAATGTGAGGATGTCATAAAGTTACTTTTTCATCACTGTTGTAACTGTCAACAGTCATTAAATGAAGACTGCATACAGCATAACACCTAATATGTAAGAGATCCAGTATATACATCTCCTGTATATCCAAATGTGACCCAATGCGCCAAAGTAATAACTTCTTTTAAAAAGGGGACAAAAGAAAGAAAAACTTGAAGAGATCCTGGGACAGCTTCTGATCCTTTTGGCACTTTCACCCAGGAATCCCTTCTCAAAGGATGATGGATAATTCTTGGGGCATTTCCTCACCTGGCAAAAGGCAGCACAGTTGAATCATGATTGGTTAAGCTAAGGTAAAGCCATTAGCTGATGTGACTTTAGAAGCAAAAAAAGAAGACATACATTACAGAGCTGCTCATTCATTACAGCGTATTATGGCAATTAAGAATTGCCGCTGCTCTCAATAGGCTCATTATCTAACTGGTATGCCCTTTCTCTGTGCACTTAGGAATTATGTAGTCTGACACTATTTTCTTTGGGACATCCATCCCTATAGAGGAAACAGTTTAGTCAGCAGAGATGCCCATAAATTGGCATAGCATCTGTACAGGGATCACATCTTCAACTAGAGCCTTATTAGAAATCAGTGGGCAAACAGAGTTGACACCTGGTTTACATAGAGTGAAATTCAAAAATGGCAGTAATCCAAGGAGGTAATTACATGCTTACTTAGTGGCTGTCAGCCCTTCAAGGTAGACCAGGTCAGGAAACAGACACAAGAAATACTAGAGTTCTAATTTACTGATCTTGAAAGCCTGATGCTTTCTTATACCCAAGAGAGTCAAGGCAGACCAATCTTGAGTTTCTTTCTCACCCCTTCCTGTCTTTCCAGGCTAAATTGATGTTTTTGTAACAGTTGCTGCAGTTGGTTGTCCTCTATCATGGCCCATGGACTTTCAAGGTCTGTCTAAAATATGAAGTCTATACCTCAGAGGAATCTTTCCTTCAGTCAGGCTTTTGTGGTTACCTATTCCACATGTAGCCATTTCCAGAAACAAGTCTTCTTCTAAAAATGGATCTCCTCCTTCTAGAAACAGGTATCTTTCTTCTGCCTAACCCTACATATTCTGGAGACTCCAGAGCTCCCCAGGTTTATGCCACTGAAAGTGGATGGTAAACTGAACTATAGTTTCAGGGCACCCCAGTTCAAAAGAGCAAGTGACTAACTGGAGCAAATTCAGGGGGAGGCTATCAAGAGGGTGAGGGGTATGAAACCAAGCCCTATGAGGACAGTTCAAAGACATGTTTAGTCTACAGAAAAGGCAACTTGAGGGAGATATGACAGCAGTCTTCAAATATCTGAAGGGTTATCACCCAGAAAAGGGAGTGGACTTATTTTCTATTGCCCTATTGTCCTCAACCTTGGCAACTTTAAGATGGGTGGACTTCAACTCCCAGAATTCCCCCAGCCAGCAGGACCAAAACCCATAGATTAAAATTACAAGAAGGGAGTTCATGGCAACAGGAGGAACTATACAAACTATCACCTAGTAGAAGAGGCTGCCACATGATGTGATGTGTTCTCCTTTGCTAGTCTTGTAACCCTAACCATGTAATCTGATACTCTCCAATTCTCTGATTCTATGTACAATGGTATAATTCTAAACTTGGGTAGAAAACCATACACAATATGAGCATTAATCTTAACACAGCCATAAAATTGTCCTGCATACAAAAACACACACACAAAACCGAAAGGGCGAAATATCAGTCTGAAAATCTTGGCTTCATTCCAGCAGTGATGTCCTTATTCTACTAGATGTTTTAAAAAAATGAAAGGTGCCTGTCTCTGATCTAAATGCTTATAGATGGAAAGACAATAGGGAGGGAAGAAAGGAAATTCACAGTAACAAGGAATGAATAAGTTCTATTATATTTAGGCTTTCAAGTGTTCTTGTTCAAAGGTGTTTCTGATGCTACAAAATAAGAATGACAATGACTCCATCATCTGCAGTGACATGAGCAAGGACAATCAACCCTTTGATTGAATATGTGCACATGTGTGGTATAATTTTAAGCAATTCTCTTTTTAGCTGTTTCTATGGATTACATGTGGATTACTGCATAAATGGCATTGGGAAAACAACTGCTATCAGTCACTAGACTTTAGCCTTCCCATAGATTGGTCAGGAGTATTATGGATTTTTGCAGTGACCAAAATACCATAAAATCCAAATAAAAACATACAATAACCTTTTGTACTAATTATATGCAACTAATAATTACATCCATTAATATTAATCAGTTATCACACATACATGTAACATTCTTTTATTAGAAAGTATTTCTTTTACAAATGATTAATCTATTTTGTTTGGCTTTTTACAAAGGGGTGGGGGAAAAGCTGAGGAAAAGAAGTCCCTAATATCAAAGTCAATATTAAGAATAACATTTAAACCTTAATTGAATATATACATCTCAGCCTCTCAAAGGGGATTCTTTATTCCAATCAAAATGCTAATATTTCCAATGTTGCACTCTGATTAAATCATTTATTCCAACAGATTAAAACTGATTCCTTATTCAGATTCTTATCTTACCTGACCTTTTTTTTTTTCAGGAAAGCCTATCAGACCTATTACTTTAACCATACGATATATTTTACAGTCAACTTTCAATCCTTCTATTTTTTTTATTTTTTGCTTCTTTTATTCATGTGCAATAATACCTTAACATTCTGTTAAAGAAACAGAAAGGAAAGAAAGGAAAGAAAAAACGGCAGACAATAAGATCAAATCCAAGATTCCTTTCCCTTTCTTTCCAAGAGTCTTGAACCATCATACAACTCTGTCACATAGATTTCACCAGGATTTGAGACTAAATGCTATCAACATCTCTCCATTATGCCAGCTTAGACTGACTTGCCTGAGCAGAACTGAGCTGGGTCTTCTAAGCATTTTAACAGTCTGTCTCCTAAACAATCCTGGCAGATCATAAACACATACAAAAGTAATTACTAACAATACCTTGAAATTATTTTGGGTGTCAGTTCCCATCAGGCTTATTCAGCATGGCCAGTGGCAAGAGACTAGAGTTATAGTATATCCACAAATATCTGAACCATACCAGCTTCCTACTGTGGCTGTGAGGAGAAACTTGTCTAAACTTCCATACAAACAAGTCCACCATTAGGAGTAGGCAGCCATGGATAACTGCTGAAGCTTCAACACCCTGGGAAGGTCCATTATCTGAGCCGCTAACACTAACACCAAGGAGCTGCCCTCTTCCTCTGTATGGCAGTACCCCTGCAGCCTCTCCTTTTAGTGCCCAGAAGGAGCCGACTGGAGCAATTTTGTAAAAGGTCCCCTCAGAAAAGAAAATCTGAAATCAGCACTTCATGAAAGGGCATCAACCAGAAGCTGATACATCTCTCTTTATTACAAGTTACTATCAAAAAGCAGCAAATATTGATTACATTTTTAGTACCACAGGGAAGCACCATTTAAAATTTCAGCCTTAAGTGAACTTCCCTCCCAGGGTTAGTTTCCAAAAAATCGAGGCTCATATTTTTCTCATCTATCATGGATTTCCATCCATCCCAGGATGTTACTCATGCACTATATGTTTTTTTAAAAACCAGTCTGTTTTTCCAAAAACCTAACAAAGCCATTACAAGATGGATGCTTCTACAACCCCCATTACCCCATGAAATAAGACACCTAATCCTTTATCGGTAGAGTGGGATGTGTACAATTGTGTTGAAAATATGGCAAAGGCAAGAAAAGCTTAAAACGTTGAATGCAAAGCATGGCTATGTGGCATAATTCAAAATGTTATTTGTTGTGACGATAGACAAATGGATGTGGTGGCATTTTAACAATACTACTCTTAAGCTATATCTACACCACGGAGCACAGAATCCAGCCTGTTTCCTTTAAAACAGTGATTTTACTTCTCTCCCTCCCCTCCCCAATAGTAATGTGCAAGGTTACATGTTCCTTCCTCATCAGTTCTGCTGGGATATTGATATTAGTGGTACTAATCATCAGAAATTTATTTAGTCTTCACAGAGCTGTCACCTGTATCAGAGTGGCCTCATTATAATTTAGCATTACTTAACAGGCAAGAGAAAAGTTAAATGCTAACCATGTGGTTTGGGGATTCCCCCCCCCCCCCGAGCCCTACTCCCTCTGAAAAAGAGAGCATAACTGCAAAGTTTTATGGCAAATAACTTAAAAGCCTACAAAAGAAAGAGAAAGTAGAAGGCACGACGAAGATCTACTTGTGAGCCCTCCAGAGTCTTTCAACTGAAATGTTTATTACTAGCATCCTTGGCCAAAGTCTCCATTTTCACTTTTATTTTTCTGCAGCTACCAGAAGCATTATTTTAGAAAATCAGAGGGGAAAATAGTTTTAAGTGTACACTAAACATATTTAAAAAACAGGAGGGGGACTGATATCGAGCAAAGCAGAGGCAGGTTCTTTGGATCAGATACTGAACAGGATGGAATGAATTCAATAAATTACAGCTGAGCTTTACTATCACAGGCTGTGACAGGCACAATATACCAGCCAAATGCCCCTTCCAATGCTGACAAGCAACAAGCCATTTTGGACTATCAGTTATACCAGCCAGGAGTGACTTCTCCTCCCCAGCTCTCACTTTCCTTCCCCTTTTTCCGCTCAGCTCGGGAAGGTAATCATTCTGTGTATATCACTAGCTTGTTTAAATTGGAGATGAAAAATTGCAAAAGTACAACTTAATTGAACCTTGCATTGTGTTATTACAAATGCTGCCGACCTCTCTCACAGTCCATTATCGCAGGGTACTGCTGAATACTTTAATTAAAGACAATAAGGCTAATAAAAAGGCATCATTTTCCTGTCTTCAGCACTGCTGGAGAGTTGGGCTGATGAGCCTAGATTATTCCCCACAAATGCTTTTCCCTTCTTTTGGTTGCTACTGCACTCTCCCCCCCCCCCCCCCCCCGTCTTCTTCCCACCTCCTTCAGCTTGCAAATAATAAGTGTGTCTCCAACTCAAGAAATCCCTTTGTTCGGCATAATTGTCTGATTTTGTTTATCAAATAGAAATAGGATATAACTATATGACCTCCCCCCCCATCCCCAATTATCCTGCTCTTCATAACTCATCATCCTAGAGATGTCTGTGAGGGGGAAAAAATGGATTTGTTTTAATAACGGTGCATCTTGACAGCCGAGGCAGGGTAAAGAAATATAGAAAGGAGGTTGATGCAAGTTGATGCATCCCCGCTTTTACCCACTGATCCTGAGGGGAGGTAGCTCCTGCAAGTGATTCTTAGCTTTTAATGAAGAGGGTATCACTTAACGGGAGTAACACTGGCAGAATCTGGCCCTTAATGAGTAATGTGACACCTCCCCATAATTAGTGTGCTGCTTAGCTAATGGACCATATGTGCAATCTTTCTCTGCTTTCATCCCAATTGTATTAATGACACTGAACTGACAGCATGTTCAAGGCTGATTAAGGCAATCTTCTTGGGTGAACTCCAGGCTCTACATTTCCATGAGATCTGCCCCTAATTGTCACCTACAGCAAAGCGGTAAGAAGAATTTGGGTGGCCCTATTCAAAACACATCTGGAGAAGCACTTTTGATAAAGACAAACAAAATAATTCTGGAGAGGGCTGCACTTCTTTAATTTTACCAACGTGCTGGTTCAGGGAAATGTATTGCAACTATATTATAAATAAGTATTAAAAAGTGACCTTTTGAAAATGAACAGCAGCTTTGGGATGCTATAATTTTGTACAAAAGAGCCGCAGCTAGAGGAGAGGATACTTAACCTGTTCACCACCATGTTGTTTTCTGCTTAATATCGCTTCACAAAACTGCATTTCCTGCACTGAGAACCAGATACAGACGCTGACTTCCTTCTGTAGGTATCAAGGAAAAAGGGAAACTACCGATTACATTTGCACTTTTAAATAAAAACTTGCCAGTGGGGAGAAGTAGCTGGGAACAATTTAAATGGAAAATGCTTAAGGGAAAGGATTATGAGTGCATGCTCTGTCATCCTTTACTTAAAACTTCAGCTTCCCGAAACACACAAAAAAAGAGAAAAGGTTGTCTCCTTACTGGAACCAAACTGTGGTACAAAATATCCCTTTGCAACATTTTGTTTTCCTGCTGTGTCCCCATTATGTTGTCTTCCTCTTCTTCCCAGTCCATGAGGGAGACAGACTTCAGTCACTGTGAGATGTATCGGTATTTAAAGGACTAGTTTCGCTCTTATTTGAAACTGTCCAAGTACAGATGTATGAAATTTGTCATCCATTGCCTTGGAGGGTAGTCAGGTGACTTGCAATGATGGTAGAGGCAATATTGCAGTTGGGATAGCAAATTTCATGCCAATGTAGTTTTCTGCAATCCCAAGGATGGGTAGACAATGTTATCATTCAGCAGTGGGGAAACACCCAAACAAATGAACCCCACAAAGCATTGGATTTAAGGAGCACAATTGCCACAGGGAGGGAATGGCAACTGAAGGCAAGTAAAAAAATACTGTAGTTAGGAAACAGCTGGCCTAGGCTGCATTAACAGAGGTATAAGGTCAGGATCAAGAGAAGTCATTGATCCTCTCTATTCTGCATTGTCAGACCACATCTAGAATAGTAGGTCCAGTTCTGAGCATCACATTTTAGAAGAGACATTGACAAACTGGAGTGTATTCAGACAATGGCAACTAAGATGATAAAGTTACTGGAAGAAAATACTCATGAGGAGAGTTAGAAGTGTTGGGTATATTTAGGCTGGGGAAAGGAAGATTGTGGAGTGACTTGATAGCTGTCTTCAAGTATCTGAAGGCCTATTATACAGAAGATGGGGTAGACTTGTTCAGAGTTGCTTCAAAAGACAAGTAACTAGGGTTTAAATTAGAAATAAATCTCAGTGGGACATGGGAAAGAATTTTCTAACAGTAAGAACTGTTCAGCAGTGGAACAGATTAACCCAGGAAGTGTGCACTGCTGGAAGTGTTTAAATAGTGGATGGATGGCCATCTATGGCAGAAGGTCTAGTAGTGGGTGCCCGCATTAGGCAGAGAGTTAGATTAAATGATCTCAAGATCCCTTCCAACCTTTACATACTATGACTCCATGAAGAAATAATATAAACGATCTTTCAAAAAAACCCATTTTTCTCTTGTTATATCTAATGCATTTCAAGCATAGCAATTCTTCATTAGAGGCAACAGCCATTTGTTATCTCCTAAGTGTTGTCTCAGCCCTTTAGGAGAAAAACTGCTGTTTTTCCTAACCTAAAATTAGTGTTACCCTCCACTTTTTCTGCCTCATTACATTCATTTGGGTAATGGCAATGTGTTTCCTTTACAGGAGCTGCAATCCTCCGGAAGATAAGTTTTTAAGGAAGTTAAAATATCTTCATGGAGACACAAACTCAGCATAGCACATGAAAGAACAAACACTTTTAAGGAATGGCTGAATTATTCAAATTTAAGTGAGGGCTATCTTGTTATTGTAAGTAGCCTTTTACCTATCTATCAAGATCTTCAAAGAACATCATGTGGACTTCTGCTGAGCTCAGGTCATTATGGCTATGTTAGCATTCTCCTTCACTTCAATCCATGAGTGGCCAGAAAACAAGGGAGAGAGAAGATGCCAATGTTGCCTAGCAATTGCAGAGCAGATACTCTAACTACTTCCATGGTAGCAATTAATGCAAGCAATTAACCCTTAGATGTAGCATCTCACACTAAAAAAAGCCCACCTTATAAGCAATTAACCCTTAGATGAGGCATCTCATACTAAAAAACAACCCTAACTTATTAGAACAAAAAGAAGTAAGATGGGTTAAATCTTGTACCTTTTCCCAAACTGAAAAATGAAACCTTCAACACCAATAGGAAGTTTGCCAGGTGGCTGACATTCCTCTCTCATTTACTGTATATAGCTTGGTTCAAAGCAAGAAACAGCAATAGCTGAAATTAGCCATATATGAAGTTTCTGCACTATGGGCCAATGCTGTGTATAGTGGAAGTATAAAATAGAACTTGGCCAGCTATTTTGCTGCAAGAACTGTCACTTCCTACTAGTTCATATTCCTACCGTATATTTCCTGCCATCATACAGCTCTGTTTTTTCCCATTATAAAGATTCAGAAGAGTCAGAACTTTTTACTGATGGGTCCCATGAAATCTAGTGTCAGGATCAAGTCCACGCACCATGTTTCTCTGATTCTATTTGTTTCCATATCTCAAAATTATTTGTTGTAGTATACAGTATTATAAATCACTGGAACTCTTTTAAAAATACTGGGACATCTTTGCTCCCTTTACCTGGAGCTCCTAGGAGATCATGCAGCAAAGGCTACCAGTCTCGCTTTTGCTACAGCTTGTCTTTTGCAGCTGGACTTGCACTAAGAGAATTCCACTAAATTGGAGAAATGCCTGATTTGTAGAGTGGCAGTTTGGCCGTTCCTTCCCCTGAAGGCTCTCGTTTGGCTCATTCAAAGTGTTCATTTCAAATGAAAGGGGAGTCTGCAACTGGGAAAGCAAAATAAAAAATAAACTATCAGTACAATACTCTGATATTTAGAGTTGTAATGATGCAAAATGACACACACAATAGTCATAAACATAACAAATACTCTTAACTTAAACATGATTCTTCCTACAAACACAGTCTATCGACTTGTTTCATGTTTCAAGGATACTGCAGGATGACAATGCAGACATTTAAGAAATTGAGACATCCTTTCTTCTACTCCCAGCTTTAATTGTTATTTATTTATTTATATACACAGAGACACACACAAACACTTCTTGGAAATACTGAGGGTTATCTGAATGTGTGAAAATGTGTTTGTGTATATAATTGTAAATTTCCACTTGTATACGTTTTCACTAGAGGCTACTGATTGCTTTACCTTTCGTTTTCTTTAAAAAAAGGTTGACGGGCTTGAAATCAACTAAGATTTTTATTTCAGTTTTATGTATCTGCTTTTAATCCAATTAGTGCATCAGATATGAGCACTGCTCTGAGTCTATGACAATTAGAGTAGCTTGTTAAGCCCAGTAAGTAAGCAAGCAAGTTAACCTTCCTCTCTGGCACTGAGTTGCAGGTGAGCGAAAGCAAGAAACGGGTAACTAATGGCAACTCTTTCGTCCCACTTCACGCCCCATTTTCTTACCATTTCTCCTGAAAGCAATGTGCTACACCATCTCATCCTCTCTTACCTGCCTCAGAAGGGCCAAGGCAGGGCCTTCTCCAGTGGGAAGACTGCTTGCCTTCAAAGCATTAGTCAGACAGAAGCAAGCCTCTTGTTCTTAACTTTCACACACAGATAGCTAGGATCATTGTTGCTTTCTCTCTTTCTCTAAGCAGCTCTTCTGGCAGCTTTGAATCTTCTCCTTATTAGATGGCATTCCTGTCACAGGCCAGTGACTGATTCTGGTGAGTCAGCCTGCCCAATCCTTAAATTACATTAGACAATCATGACCATCAAAGCATCTATTGCCTAGAGTTGTTGAAGTGGGTGGTATTCAATTAAAGCAACAAATAAACTTTTCACTTGGAAGCCTACACTGAATAGATTCACACCTTGTAACAAATCTATCTATACGCCTCTCATTAAAAGCACGGGCACAGACCCAAAAGTGGAATACCTTCATTATCATGCAATGGATTTTACCTGCACCTCGAGATTTCTCCTCATCTTCCTCTCCCTACCACCGCTTTGTATCCCCCAGATCTATTTTATAGGGATCCTCTGCTTTAAAGCAGGCTTGAGATGGGGTCTCAGGGAGAAGCAGAAAAGTGGGAGGAATCTGTGGGTGTGATTCCATCAGCGGATGGATTGGATGCAATCCTATGTTCAGATTTCTCATACAGTGTCAACATGGAAATTCCACTATCCAAACTCATTTTAAATATCTTCTAATGATATCATAATGAATCAAGTGATACATGATTTGATCTGAGTTTCTGAATCCCACACACAAAGAAAAAGAACCAACCAAAATGACCAGGATTCAGACATAGAAGAAAATAAACATTAAAAATAAAATCTACATGAATCAGAACATGAAGCACACCTGCACATCATTGTTAGCACACCTTTTTTTTAATCAGTAATGCATTATAACTTTTTAATTACCTGTAACAATAACAATGAATAATAACAGAAATGAAGTATTATAACTAAAATTAGAACAAACACTGAATGTTTTGAGAAACAAATATACTGTTCTCATGGATAATGCATAATTATCATGAAGAAATGAGGTTTCAGATATTTTAATTATACTGCTTTAGTGAAAATCTTGGGCATCTGTTTGCAATCAGGTAAGCAGAAAAGTAGACAGAAAATAAAATTAAAAAAAAAAGAATGCAAAGAAGATGATGTGAGAACCGTAAAAGGAGTTAGAGTACTACTAGTGCATAGTTATTTAGGGGCACTGTTATAGTTAACACTAAACTAGATGCCAGCTCCTAGGCAACCTTGGGATCTAGAAAGCTAAACCTAACTGAGCCCTGATAGTATGTGAAGTTTAGAAATAAAAAACATTCCAGGTAGCAAACTACTTCCATGTCAGGCCAAGAAATTTGGATGACAGAAAGTCACCAGAAGCCAATCTCAAATCAAAGGTGACTTTACTGACTTTAATTTTGACTGTAAGTAAAACATTTTGTGTCCCTTTAAATTCATGCCAGTAATTCCTTCATATTACCTGTGTGAATTTAAAGGGACATGGGAGTCAGCTTGGTGTAGTGGTTAAGGCACCAGGCTAGAAACCAGGAAACTGTGAGTTCTAGTCCTGCCTTAGGCACAAAGCCAGCTAGAAACGAGGCAACAGTAAGCCACTTCCAAAAAACCTTGCCAAGAAAACTGCAGGGACTAGTTTTGACTAGGAGTCAAACACTGACTCAAATGCATGTTCGCACACACACACACACAACATTTTTTGAATAGGTCACTTGCTCTGAAGGTAACATTTCTAGAAGCTGTTACTCTTGTTCAGTATCAGGAAAAGAGAGACTTTGTGTCCTATCATGAAAATGAATTCCTTCACCCACCCATAAAAGTCTGGTGTTAGGAGGGAAACTCCTAATGCTGACAGCATAAAACCTTTAACACTTCCAAAAAAAAAAAACACCTTTCATCAACAAACAAGTTTCTCTGTGTAATGCCACCAACGTGCTGTATTTTCCAAAGAGGTGTGCAAAGAAAAGAAGAACAAAGACAGTCAAAACTATGCCTTTTTTTTTTTTTTTTCCAGAAGAGCTCCCTGGAGATTTAAAACCTTGTAATATTAGGCATCCATATAGTTTGGAGCCAATCAGACCATTTTACTTGTGTTTCCCTTCTTCCGCTTTGATTGTGATCCTTCCAAGCTAATCATTCATAGCATCCCTTGAAGGATTCAGTAAGGGGAATCATGAAATATGAGAGAAGTTTGAACTGTTCCTCTAAAAAAAGAAAAGAAAATGCCATTGAAGCAATATTGCTGAACTTTTGCTAAGAGTTAAAATTTTCTAAAAGGGCATAACTTCAGAGTTCTGAGAAATATTTTAAGATGATTAAGAATTTCATCTTTTTCCAAATTCTCAATAAATTTGCAGAAACTCCTATATGTAGGATTACTTATTATACGCCCATTGTACCGTCATGGGATCTGATACCAGACGTATAGTATGTCATCTGAACAACTAAGGCATGTGTCCAGTCCTCATAGTTGCTGAGAAGCCAAACCCAGAACAGATGGCTAACAAGGGCACATTTGTGTCCTATTTTACAAAGGAAACTCCTCTGTTTGAAAAGCTATTTTGAGTAAATCCAGACTAAATATAATAAATTTATTGCTCCACCTGGATATAGCAGAACAATCAGCCATAAATGGTATCTGGGCATAGTATTTATCACCTATAGAAATACATACTGTATTTCTCTTTAAATACTAGCAATTATATCTTCAACAGCATCTATGTGTATAAATTATCATGTGTATGTCTCTCTGTCCTCTTTGTCTTCACTTTAATTTCTCCTCATGTTTGGCAACATGTGCACAGTTACAAATCTAACCCTGAAGGGATCCAGAAGCTTGCTGGGCATTTTCCAAAATTCAGAATCCAAGCTGGGACTATCAGCTCCCTGGAGCCTCATATCTTCTTCCTTGTTGTCCAATTATCAATATTCTCTGAGCAAGCAAGCTATGATATAAGGGCAACCTCTGTTTCCTTAATTTTCTCCCTCAGGTTAGTGTGTAAAGAAATAAATGAATGGACCACAGACATGATAATAGAAGGAAGCCAAATGACAATAACCTGCCAAACAGTTCCAAAAAATGTAGAGTGAGCATTGCACAAGGTTCTTACGTGAGACTTTGAGAATATTGAGTTATATTTCATACCTCGTAGGTTTTCAACACTGTGAAGAAGTGGGTGCTTCTCCACTGTACTTCAACACACCAAGGCCTAAGCATCCTACACTCAGCATTCTGGCGCATGGCACCAAGGATTCTTTCCTGTTTCTATTCCTGGTGTCACAGTGACAAGAAAACAAAAGATAAATCAAATGGCATCTTCAAACTCTTTAATGGATCCAAACAAGTACAAAATAATAATTTTTCAGGATGGTCATCTAAAACTAGGGATGGTTGGAGAAAATTACCTTTTTTTCCACACTAACTCTAAACCACGTTGATATGTTGGTCACTAATCAAAACAGAATTGTGTGTTTAATCTCAGTAAAATCAGTGGCATCATGAGGGCCTAAAAATATGTATAATGGATTTGGACTATTATGTTCATATAGACTCATTATGTCCATTGTTCCCTATGGCCTCATACCCATAGAGCTTTTCAAGGATCATGCCTTATCATACATATTTTCATGATAACAAAAAGCCTAGGAAACCCAAAGGAGATACTTGGACATATCAATGCCCATCTATTGCCTTCTCCAAAGTAATGATCTATTGTCCAGGCATCTGTTCTTTCTTAAGCCTATGAATCTGTTCAGATTGCTCCTCCTAAGTTATTTTTTCCATTGATAAATACTATTGGAATGCCATATGTATACAAATTCAGAGTTGCCCATAGCCTAAGAGTAAGAAGGAAGAGGAGGAGGAGGAGGAGGAGGAGGAGGAGGAGGAGGAGGAGGAGGAGGAGGAGGAGGAGGAGGAGGAGGGGAACAGCAGCAGCAGTAATGATCACCACAATCCTTCTAGGGCCTGGTTGCCAAAAAACATAGCAAAACCAAGTCAGCTGACTAGTTTTAAACTGGTCAGATGGCAGCGCCAGTTTGCTTTGCAGTTGTGCTCTGCTCTGCATTCTGACCAACCTCATTCATTATGCCTCTTTCTTCAAGTATATCTAATCCATAAAAGCAATAAATAATGCAAATGAGTCTGTGTTTCATTCTTTTTCCTGTTTGTCATGCAAAGAGTAATCTGAATTTCAGGCCCATGCTGGTGAATCATACCATCTTCCCTCCCAAAGGTGGGCAGACGGCAGTGTCACTGCTCCCCTGCCTCCTACCACCTCACCCTCCAGCTTTCCACGAGAAAGACTCACTTCACAAAATTTAATTACTCTGTGAACATGTCCCATATGTTCAGTGACAGGCAGATAAGGTTTTAATTACCTCTGTGCAAGACATCCTGGGGAATACTCCTACCTTGACTAACCTCCAGATCCCAGCACTGCATGCGGGTGGGGGTGGGGGTGGGGACGGGGAGCAGGAGGGCAAGGATGAAGCGTGTATAGACAGAACAATGTTGGAGCCAAACTGGACACCCAGGAGCAGCTTAGTCCTCTGGCATAGTGTCCATTACACTTCGCGTTCATTCTGAAACGGCAGCTGAGATTTTCTATTCATCCCAGATTGGAAGGCTGGGAGCTATACATCTTCCATGCAGATGGGGATTACTGATTAATTACCATTAACAAACAGAAGCCTTGCATTGCATTGTTAAATTTGCACCGAATTTTGACCAGCACTGATTGGAATCTATTTGTAACTTGCAATTTGCCAAGGTTCCCAGCATGGGCTCAAACACACGTGTGTAACTAACACAGCAGGACAAACTACAGATAGGTTACATGTGACAAATGTAGCATATCAATCAGCCACAAAACAACTGCTTTGCAATGCACGTAAGTCTACTTTTTTTTATCTTGGTATTTCAAACCTGTTTGACTGAACATTTTATGAATGTTTTGAAATTATTTTATTTGCTCTTTATTGCTCTTTATTGTACATTGCTTTGAATGTTGTTTGACAGAGTAAATGGCTTATGAATACCTGAAATAAACATTAAACTAAATGCCCAGAAGAAATTGCCTAAAAGACAGATTAGTTTTCCCCTCTCTTCATTACAACTCCGATATTAACATTTGTTGCTACTTTTTAGACACAAATTCAGTGTCAATAGCATCTAGATCCCATGTAAACTAGAAAAGGACACAATATACTGTTTCTGATTCTGATTTCTGATCTTGGCTGAGGAGTACATTCCACTAAATTCGAAGAACTTAGTCCCAAGTGTCCATAGAATTCAGGCTTCAGGTTTACAACCTTAAAGGGATGATTTCAACTTTACCCATCTCTCTAAATGCTGCCTTTCTTCTCATTCTTTGAGGTCAGATTTCAAGTTTAATTCTAGTAATGTCATTAGTGCTTTAAAAATGTCACAATTCATAGAAGATTACACAAAAAAGTACCTTGGTTATTAAACTGTAATATAAACCCACCTTACAGATCAAGCTATAATAAGGAGGCAGATCACTTCAGTGACAACGGCAAAGGCATGATTTCATACTGTGCAGGAGAAGGCAATAGTAAACCACACCTGTAGTTTACGAAGTGAGTCACCTGGATAGAAAGCATAAAATGTTTGATGATATAATGACCCTCAGGTTGGATGGCATGCAACATGCTACTAAGGAAAAGATGAAGATCCCTCAGAATACCAACAGTGTTTATGATGTGGCTACATTAAAGCCTTTGGGACATCTAATTGCTGATCTTGCCTTGCAGGAAAAGAAAATCCAAAGCTGCAAAGACAGAATTACAGTGGGAACATGAAACGTAAGAAGCATGAACACGGAAAAGTTCAACACAGTGAAAGATGAACTGAATCATCTACACATTGACATCTTAGTTGTCAGTGAAATGAGATGGACTGGAATTGGACACTTTCTGTCAGAAGGTCCCACTGTTTACTATTCAGGACATGAAAAACAAAGAAGGAACAGCCCTGCTTTCATAGTTAAAAAGGGAATAGCAAGAACAGTACTGAATTACAGTGCAATCAATGACTGAATAATATCAAATAGTGAGTTCATGGACAACCCTTTAATATGATGGTTATCCACGTTTATGTTCCAATCACTGATCAGAAGAAGATAATGTTGATGAGTTTTATGGCCAAGTTCAAATGAAACAAAAAAGATGTACTGCTTGTGGTTGGAGACTGGAATGCCAAAGTTGGAAATATTAAGGAGGAAAATGTAGTTGGACTGTATAGCCTAAGTGAAACAGGGGAATGACTTATCAATTTCTGCCAATCCAATTATTTCTTCAAAGCAAACAAAATGACACCTATATGCATGGACATCCCCAGAAATCAGATTGACTATATTATTGGTAGAAGGAGATGGAAGACTCAGTTACAACAGGGAAGATGTGGTCATGTGCAAATTCCAAGTTAAGCTACAGCAGAAGAAGAAAGCCAACCAATTTCCACAATATGATCTTAAGCATATATTTATATTCACCGTTTTGAAGGAAAACATTTGGAATCACTTTGAAGTCCTGAACCTCATTGATCAGGACCCAGAGGAACTGTGGAATGAAATAAAAGAAATTGTTAAGGATTAATGTGAAAACAGGCTGCCAAAGATCAGGAAACAGAAGAAAGCAAACTGGATGTTAGAACAAACTGTGGAAATTGCCAAGAAGAAGGGAAGCCAAAGTGAAGAATGACAAAGATCAGGAATTTCAGAGAGCTATCAGAAGAGAAAAGAAGCAGTATTACAGCAATATTCGTAAAAATATTGAGGATGGAAGCAGATATGGAAAAAACAAAGAAAATCTTCCAAAAGATTTCTGAACCCAGAAGAAGGTTCCATGCTTCAATTGGTATGCTAAAGGACAACAATGGACAGAGAGTAATTGATTCAAAGAAGATCAAACAAAGCTGGAAGGAGTATACTGAAATTCTATACAATAAAGATATCAACATCCAAGATACCTTAGAAAATATTCCCTACTTACAAGAGCCTCTTTTATTAGAACTTAGATCAGCACTCTTGTCATTACCAAGTCAGAAGGCTACAGGAATTGATCAAATATCTACTGAAATATGGTAAGCAACAGAAGAAGAATCAGTAAAGATTCTAACTAAGCTATGCCTGCAAATCCAAAGAACAACACAGCGGGCAATAGTTTGGAAGAGGTCAATCTACAAACCAAGAAAAGAGATTTAACAAAGTGCGCAAACTATCATATGCTTTTACATGCATGTAACTTTTACATGCTAGCAAAATAATGCTTAGGCCCATCCCAACACAGATTAGAGTCCTATATGGAAAGGCAGATGCCAGATGTTCAAACTGACTTTAGAAAAGGCTGAGACATAATTGCTGATGCACACTTCAAAATCGAGAAAGTCAAAGAATACCAAAAAGAAGTCAGTATGTGCTTCATTGATTATAGAAAGTCCTTTGATTGTTTTGATCATGTCAAGCTGTGGAATGTGCTTAGAAAAATGGGAATCCCTGAACATCTCATTGTCCTCATGTGAAACCTATACACAGACCAGGAAGCCACAGCGCAGATAGAATATAATGAAACAGACTGGCTGGCAAAGGAGTAAGACAATAGTGTATATTATTTCGTTATTTATCCAACCTATGTGCTGAATATATACTGAGAGAAGCTGGACTGGAAGAAAATGAATGTGGTTTTAAAATTGGAGGAAGAAAGATCAATAACCTCCTCCATGCTGATGACTCTAATAGCTGAAAATGCAAATGAACTGCAAGCTCTAGTAATGAAAGTCAAGGAACATAGTGAAAGAAAAATACTATGTTAAATCAAAAGAAGACTAACTAATGACAACAGATATAGCAACCAGTCTCAAAACTGATAATGAAGACACTGAAGTAGTTGTTAGCCTCTGTTCTTTAGGTTTGATCATCAAGGGTAAAGGATCCAGCAGTCAAGAAATATGCCACAGACTGGAACTTGGTAAAGTAGTATTAAGGCCTTGGAAATGATATTCCAATGGAATGATATATCCATACCTACAAAAATTAGAATCATTCAGACAATCTTTTTTCCTATGACGCTCTATGGATGTAAAAGTTGGATTTTGCAGAAGTCAGAAAGAGTATTGACGCTTTTGAACTTTGGTGCTGGAGAAGGCTCTTGACAATACCGTGGATAACTAGGAAAACCAACAAATGGACCACTGAACAAATCAACCCAGAATTCTCACTGAAGGCACAAATGACCAAGCTCAAATTATCATATTTTAGACACATTATGTGAAGTCTTATCTCTCTGGAAAAGTCCATAATGCTGGGAAAGGTGGAAAGAAAGAGAAGAGGATGACCAACAGCAAGGTGGATGAACTCAATAACAGTGGCAATAGATATACAGTGCCTTTGGAAGGCCTGAAGGACCAATCTGGGGTTAAATCCCTCTAGAGGAAACCTATCTGTGTGGTCAGTAAGAATCAACTCTGACTTAATGGCACATAATCAATCAATCAATCAATCAATCAATCAATCTCAATTACTTTCTTTTCTGCACAGAGTTCCTATTCTAGTTGCATGGAACTTACTCTGCTATCATTTCATAAACAAATACTATTTTTGTTTGTTTCCTGAATCTTTTAAGCTTAATTTCAGCCTGAAGTTAATTGATAACTAACTGTAAGATCTTGTCTTTATGGTTTGAACTGATTTTGATTTACCTTTATTTTAACTGCATGTTGTATTTTTCTTTTTTCCAGGACAAAGATCATAGAATAGTCTAAAATCAACATGCCTAATTCAGGAAGGAGGACTTTTAAGCAGCAGGGTGGATGGTAAATTAACAGTATCCCTACACCCAAACAAAACAACAACATGCAATCAGAATTTGTAGATTACCGGATGGAACATCTGGCCAGCAAGATAGAAGTCCTATAGAAAGCTGCCATTCTACCTTCCTGCCCTAATATGCTATCCGGTGAATTAGTCCAGGAGACAAGAGCTGGGAGAAATGAACTCCCCCTCTTCTATCAGCCACATCTCCATGATACATAATAGGCCAACACTTTCACCTAAGATTTAATCCTGATTTTTTTTTAAAAAAAAGTTTTACCATCACAAATAGAATAGCAGCACTTTAGGTCATGGCTCTTACCTTGAGTTCCATGGCTAGGTTGCAACCTGAAAGGAAGAGAGGCTAACTAACCCTCATTCTAACCCTAAAAGGAATAGAGGCCAGCCATCAGCCTATCTTTTTATTCTTGCAATAACCAGGGTGTAAACTCCTGTCTGTTATTACCTCACTATGCACTTTCAGGCAATGTTTTATTCCCAACTCTCCCTAATTTTCCTGATCTCCCTGAATTCCAGGCCACAAGCAAACAACCATTCAGATTCCTCTGTTCCATTTCTCCCTCCAGCATCCACATTAACCTACAAAGATAAAAGTAGAGTACCTTCTGCCCCAAAGCCTCTCTAAACAGTTCCCAAAGGGACAGTCCCTTTTGGAGTCACCCATTGAGTGACAACTTCCCCAGGTAGTGTTCCTTTGAAACTCCAAGCCCTGGAAGCTAATGCAATCCTGGGCCAATAGCGTTTGCTTGGAGTACACAGTCCAATTTCTGATCCTTCAAAGAAACTATTCCACATATACCAAAGCAGGCAAGCAGCCAGATGTTGAAGTGCGCTTCCCCCTTTCTCACTGTATACTTTGACCAAATGGCCATCTTCTTCTCAGCATTCATTCAATGGGGGAGCTGGTGATAAATATGAAGAATTTGTTTTATTTGAAAATCACAAAGCTCACAGTCCACTGTGGAATTTTCCTTTGCAAACTATGTTTTCAAAAAGCACATCAGTCAGCCTGGTGCAAATTCAATGTGTGTTCTTTGAACTTCCCTGGTTCTTTAAGTACACTGTCATTCACAATGCAGAAAACCAGATGTGTTCCACACAGCTTGGAAGCTCTGGGAAGCTCCACTTTTACTTAACTGTCAAATAAATTGTAAAAATTCCACCCACCCTTCTTTTTACACATTTGAAAGTCACCAAACAGTGCGCTAATGTAATGCTACCGTACTGCCACCTTGCTTCCACCCATCCTTTTCTCACATGTGCTTTTCAAGAATATATTTTGATTTCATACCAGAAGTAGCTAATTATGTACAGGATCTGACCTTTTTTGTCTAAAAATGGATTGCCTCTTCGGTAGCATCATTAATTCAAGAGCCTAAAAATACTGATGAAACTATGGGAGGTGGGATACAGAGAAAGGCAATAAAAGAAGCAGACAGAGGGTCAAATGAGAACTTAAGAACTTTTACTAGAAAAGGTCAGCTTGCACTTTTGAATGTCTCATCCACCATTTAGGTGGACAGTAATGGGAGCTCCTGCTCTTCTTCACTGTATGCATTTGAATGGTAGCTTTGCCCTTTAGGTGAAGCAAATTGATTTAATCCAGTCATTCAAGTTCCATTTCTAAGTCTATTTGGTTCAAATTTCTTAATCCATGACCAGAGCTTCATCTTTCCAGACAATGTGATCCTTCAGTTTATAATTCATTATTAAATTGAGCTTCAGAAATGCTGGCCTACTTAGATTATGCAGTTTATAGCAGCATGTGGGAGGACAAAAAAAAAAAGGGGGGGGGGTTATATAGTTTGCACTAATCCAGAGCCACACTAAAACTATATGTCACTGAGGATTTTGAGAATAGAGGAATGTAAAAATAACTTGTAATAATTGAGCAAAAAAGGAATGATATCTCTAATTGATTTTTAAATAGTTTAGCACTATCATCTTCATCTGTAACAGTTTACAGAAATGACACTTGCTGGTTTTCCTCAAACACTTTTCAATATATTGTCAGCCCCACCAGGTAGACCAGACCAAGAATCAACTCCACAGGAAGGGTAAGACTACTTATATTGACAGTGATCATAATAACAGAATCTTGCAAGACTGACTGTAAATTAGGGATGTGTCTGAGCTGCTTACACATACTTTCTGCTTGTTTTGGACTTAAACCATGTTTCTCTCCTCATCACTTTGGTAATGGATCTGGCCTATCTCTGTCAAGGTCATCTTCCATATTTGCTACATATATCTACATATTTGCATGATCCAGGAACCTACAGACTGATACAGAGTAGGAACATATCTTGGAGACCTCCTTTTACAGGGTATATTATATGGGACTTTGCAAATGTTTTAGATTGTAATTTCTACAAAATTCCTGAAATGGGGACATACTAGCTGGGACTAGAAGGCACTGAGGTGGCTATCTCTGTTTAATTCAGTACTGGATCCCACTATAACCACTGTCCTACATCTGCTTAAATATCTCTAATAAAGGAAGGTCTGTTCTATTACATGTTTTCTCTTAGTGCTTAAGCAGAATGTGCTACCTCGCCTCTTGCATCCGGTAGTTTTAGCCTTCCTTCACAGCAACAGAATCCAACTTTATCTATGGTAGCTTTTCAGGTGTTAAGAATTGCTACCAACTCTATCCTCAACCTTTCTCTTCTCCAGACTAACAAACGTAGTTTTTTTCAGGAATTCCTCACAGGATTTGCTTTCTAGTTTCCACTATTTTGTAGTTGTTCCTCAATACATACCTTTCAGTTTGTTCATGTCTTTCATACAGTGACCTGAATTAGACAAAGTATTCCAAAGATGACTTCCTTGAGTCATGGTTGGAATGTTAAAAACTCCCTCAATTCAACTTCTGGTAACTACTGTACGTTGACACATTCATGTAACTTTTGGAGCAGAATACTGAAGTGATTTGCTGTTACCCTTTTCCAGGATGTTTTTTCCACTTCCAAGTCTGTGTGTCTCCCATCCAAGTATTAAATAGGCCTGACCCTTCTTAGCTTTTGAGAATCAGCCATGGTCAGCTAGCTACTAAAACAGAATTATTTCTTCCAATGGTTAGTTACAGCATCTGCTTAAATATGGTTAACATTTTTCAGAAGCTTCAGAGCTGGTTCATATTCAGTTTATGACCTACTTAAGATCCTTTTCACATGTTCTGCTTTCAAGTCATCTCTTTCCCATCTTGTGCTTCTGTTTTTGATATCTTTACCTAAATGCATTCTACATTTACTGTATCTCTGTTGAAATTAATCTTGTTTTCTTTAGCCCAGTGTTTCAGCCCATCAAAATCCTTTTGTCTTCCATAATTTCAGCTTACCTCTTTAGGTTTTTGGCATCTTCAGATTTTATTAAGCTACACCATCATCTAGGTCATTCAAAACAATTAACAGCACAGATAAATATTTTGCCCTTGGATCATTTCATAACTAAGTAGTAGAGTGGATGCAATACAGTCAATTCCTCTCTTCATTTAAAATATATATTGCTCCCATCAACTGAGTTCATCAGAAGGAACACAGTTTTTACACAAAATTGCTACCTAATAATCACACTGTTTCCCCCCTTTAATGGCAGTTTTACAAAATGCAGTTGGATGAAAGGGTAGGAAAATGTTTAAAAATAGGATGATTTCTAGACTTCATTAAATTCCATGAAAAAGACTGGGTAATTACGACAATAAAAACCTGATGGTGCTTGCCTGTGTGAAAGCATGGCCATTTGTTCCAGGAAAACACTCAGCATGTCTTCCTTTGGTTGGATGGTCAGTCAAATATTGCCACAGTTCATGTACCGCATTATAAATAGAGATTAGACTCAGTGTACAAATGACAGCAGTAATGTCCCACCAATACTGCATTATTGCCCCAACTCATACACCCATAGTACTCCATTACAGATAGGCCTTCAATTTGTCACATAAGCACCCATGAGTCCCATCCTGATGTTGTGTCTCTGACAACCGAAAGCATGTATAACTTGCCACCCTTGTACAGAAGCATCAATGCACATTTGCATAAAAAGGTTGGTATTAAATGACCAGCTACAGCAGACATAGGAAGTGAATGATCGGCAACTCTCTGCTAGGCCCTCTCTGACAACTGGGTCCTGCATGTCAATCCCTGTCATCTTATCATGAAGTAAGGTTGTTGCTGATTGTTGGTATACGCAATTATACTGTTTCAGAGATGCTGGTTATAATCTTGCCCCAAGCAATACCTATTTCCAGTCACCTACCCACTCTTAATTTTATCAGTTCCTCTTTGAATTATTTCCCTCACTTATATTTAATTCACAGTTCTCTCCAATATGGCTGGCAGTTCACCAAAAGGAAAAAGAAAAAAGGAAGCACAAATTAACACATAAATGCAGAAAAGTGTCACACAGGGACAGCTACTGCATGTTAATTAAATACCATGAGATTCACACCAAGATATTCATTAGAGCATTTAAATTAACCAATAACCAATTGCTGTTTTGTTTAATACACAGTAATTACTGCAGCTGGACATGTTTTGACTGAGATATAATATGGTTGTATGCAGGGGGCCTTTTTTCCACGTTGATCATGGATGTTGATCATTAGAATCTTTTTGAAATTGTAATCACCATGCAACCATATACAAGCACTGCTAACCTTACTGTATAGCATAGAAAAGTATTAATACACATTGCACTGAATTTTGGAATATTCTGGTCTAATACTGGTCTCTACCTCTCATTAGCTGAAGCATATGGAAGAGATTCATTTGCCCCTCCTTTCCAGTCTAATGCATGTCTTTTTCTACCTGCTACTTTTCAGCGACAGATGTGTAAGTACCAAAGGGGAAAGGCCATTGCTCGATTCCAAGAACAGGCTCTGCATATAAAGATCCATTTCAACCCCTGGCAACTGCAGGAGGAGGACATCCTGCCAGTGAAAGGCCTCTAGTGAATTCACACTGGGAACACATTGCTAGTCGTTACAAACATCCATTGCAGTTGGGAGAGGCCCTGGTCAAAGTTATAGGAATACCCTCATAAAATTGTAAACAACGTGTAATTGTTGGATGCATCTGTACCACCCTTCTTTTCAGAGAGGCGGTTTACAGAAATTTAAATAATATACAATTAAATCCCTCCAAACCACAGCAAAAACTGTCCAGAGTCACTTTTTCGTGAGATGGGCGGTATCTAAATTTGAAATATAAATAAATAAATAAATAAATAAATAAATAAATAAATGCTGAGCAGCAACAGAAAAAGCCTATAAGCAGAAATCCATACACGCACACAAATGGACTTCCATTGCTGCCTTCAACCAAAAATATGGCACAGGCCAATAAGAACCTCTATCCTCAGTCATGATCTTGTCCCTCAGACTCTGGACCTGGACCCAACACTTGGGTCTCAGAATGGTTCCAGGTCAAACTTAGACCTTCTTTGTTCCTGCGAAGATGTGCTGAAAGCACTAAAATAAAATTAAAATGTTCATACCTGACATAATAATAACAGATTATCTTTCTTATTGAAATTAATGTGCCCCTTGTAAAGATTTTCTTTCAGCAGTAATGCTTTTATGTTCGCTTCTGCTTCTACTTGCTGCCATTTTGGGAATAATTAGCCTCAGTGATTTTCAGGCCTTTCAGTCAGGACCTCAGCACTTGAAGGTTTGAGAACTCCTGGTCTAGGTATATCTGTAAGTAACTGCCATCACATTTTACCCTTTGCTCTGGGAAAAGGTACATCCATCAGGTTACCAGGTTATACAGACACACCATAGACTTGAAAATAGATGGGTTCATAGCAAGGAAAGCCTGCATACCTTTGTAAAGCTGCAAAGGGAAAGGTGCAGATTTTCACCCACCCGTATTTCAGTCTATCTTTTCTCAAATCATTTCACATAGAGCAAAAATGTATAAAATATACGTACAAAAATATGGAAGCCATTTCTCTTCGTGCATCAGGCGTCCTTAGAAGTCACAGGCAATACACTAAGAAGCGGACCACCCCATCTTCCATTTTTCGCCTAAAGACTGACCTGCAGCTTCTCTGCTTCTGAAGCTCAGATTTTTTATGACAGAAGTCGTTGCTGCTAAGTGCTATAAACTCAGCAGAAGTTTTAATGAGCTATATACCCTAGAACTAGGACAATACTTAAGATTTCTTTCTACCATGACAAAAGCTGTTGCCACACCTGGATGTGGACCTGTAATAGTGAGCCAAACCACAAACCTTTTATACTGGCTCCTGTTTTTCAGAGCAGTTATTGTAGTATTAGCTTTACAGCACCTTTATTTATCATGCTTCAGTTTAAGCTGAAATTGATATTTTTGACTTTAGAAAACTCTCAGTTGCCTTTCAAATAGCTCCTGGCAAGCTGCCTGTTCTTAGTTCAGCTTTAACAATGTGGAAGCTTATTCCTATCAAACAAAAAAAGAGCTTGTAGCTGATCCTTATTCCTTTAATTTAAATGCCGCTAAACAAGTATTTATTGCTGTTATAATTGGAAATAGCAGACTTTTTCTCCACTATGCTGCAGACCTCTTGCTTCACAGCATCTGAACCTCAGGTTAGCATGTAACGAAGTAAAATAAAAGTTCATTGGTAAAAGATCTTTGCTGTTCTCTGAGTTTCTTCTTCTCCTGTTCTTTTTATCTAACATTTTGAGCACTGAAGGCAGATAGGAAATATCCAACTCTTCGAGATTTTTCTTTATTCCTCCCAACTTCAAACTTCCACTGCTACCTTCTTTCCACCTATGTCTTGAAAGAGAGAAAGATCAAGAGAAAAGAGCTTCTCTCGGTGCTCTAGATTTTCTAACTAGGCATCATTATGGTGATGGGGAGACTTGACCTTGCCAGAAAGTTCAAGCTAAGGCAGGACATTTTATTCTATGCACAGTCCTCTTCTTCTGTAACCTAGCAATAGTTTGAACAATGGAAAGAGCAGTTCTTTTTCAACAGCTTAAAAAAAAGGAATTAAAACATATAAGCCTGCTCTGTCAGTGACCCGTATTATATAAGACACTTAAGGCTCACTTTTCAAAAAAGGGATATGAGCTGCAAAACTTAAGTGTTCCCTGCACAGATGACCTGGAGGAAATGGAGAAAGAACTTGATTTAGTTAAATGGGCCTGATGAAAACATAGCAATAATAGACTCTAAACCTTCCTGTCCATTATGCAGAGGAGGACAGGGCTCTTCTGCCACTCATAGTATGTAAAACAAGAGATTGGGGTAAATTGATTATTATGTTAAGTTGAGGAAAGATACCTGCCATGGGGGGGGAAAGGTGCATTTCTTCTAGTCTTAATACATTTCCACTATCCTTTCCTCTTTTGTTCTTCCTCACCCTACTTACAGATGAATGCATTCAGTTCACAGCCATGTAGCTACAACAACTCTTTCTTAGGAAATACCTAGAGGGCACATCAGAATTAGATTTTATGCCAATTTAACTTCAATAATTTCCCTAATGAATTCTATAAACAGTGGTACCCAGTGAAGGAATTGGGAATCCTTCACCTCACCGAGAGAAACTGCTATACATGTAGACCATCACTGGTGTCCAGCTAAAAAGCTCAGTTAGCCAAGAAGGTGAAAGGCCAATTTGACTGCCCAAGACCCTGGAGAATCAAGACCCTGCAGTCAGAATAGACAATAGGATCAAGGTAGCCATGAATATCACATTACTGGAGACCATGCTCCATTGGCAGGTGTCTCCTATTTAAAATCTGAAGTCCAGGTTAAAGATATTGATCTCTAAGGAGCAACAACTGGAACTTTAAAGTTGCCCATCAATGATGCTTCAACAGCAGATTCAAGCAGGCAAGGATAGAAGTCATCAGTCTCTCTATAAAGTTATGCACTCCCTTTCTAGTTAAATAGTAATAATTATGCATAAAGAGAGCCAGTTTGGTGTAGTGGTTAAGGCATCAGGCTAGAAAGTGGGAGATGGTGAGTTCTAGTCGCACCTTAGGTACAAAGCCAGCTGGGTGACCTTGGGCCAGTCACTCTCTCTCAGCCCTAGGAAGCAGGCAAAGGCAAACCACTTCTAAAATCTTCCCAGGAAAACTGCAGGGACTTGTCCAGGTAGTCAACAGCAGTCAAGACTGACCTGAAGGCAGAAAAAAAGGGCCTAAACTTGGAATATGCATATTTATCTTTTGTTCTCTTTTTTAAGCTATCTTTCCTCAGTTTATAGCTGTTCACCCTAAGAAAAATAAAGTGTGGGGAGGAAATCAAGCCGCCATACAGTCTTCCCACCATAGTCAAGGCAAAAGGTTAAAAATTACAATTAGAATGTGCTCAACACAAAGATTAAAATGCAGCGGGAAGCACCAGTCTGTTCAGGTGAATATTCCTTTCAGGCTCACCTTAACCGGAGGCCCCCTTGATTAAATAAGAAAGGATCCTTTCCCTGAGGAGATTGTCATTTCAATCAGCAGTGGTAAACAGGCGGAAACCACAACTCAGCAGGGTGCCTGACTGCAGAGCGCTCCCTCTCAGAACTCCAGCTAAGTGCATTTTCTCAGAATTCCTGAAGGGTGCGCTTTCGCAGAACAAAAGCAAGGCTTCCCTATATAAAGGGCTTATGGGGAGGACTCAGCGCAGCTGCCTCTGTATGTTGTGCTCTCAGAAATAAACCTCACCTCTGCTTCAAGCAACTGCCTACATATTTTATTCCCAGCTCAGGAAACAAACCTGCTAAGATTTATTTCTAATAAGTCATCTATTTTGTTCTTTTTGGTCTGCTCTGCTTTAGCTTTGTTCCAGTATTTTGCTCTTCCAATCAGCTGTATTCTTTTATACGTTGGTTTTAGTTGTAAGCCACTCAGAATCGTCTAAGAGTCAGGTGGCCTATAAATTAAATAAATAAATAAGTTTTGCCCCTAAGGGAGAAGCACATCAAATGCTATCAGGTAGAAATTTTCAAGTTAATCCCAACCCTCAGGATTTTTGCAACTTTGGCCTTAGGATTTTAATACTACTTCTTAAGATTTCCTCTAGCTTTAAATTGTAATGGGTGCAAAACTGGTCACAGATCCTTATACCAGCATGTTAGGGACCAATGGGGAACTAAAGTTTTCCAAAAGAACTGAGAGGAACAGTTAACAAATCCCCAACATATGGTGGTGTGAGAAGGCAGGGAGAAGTGAGGGCCTCAAACGAACCATGTTTGCTAGGGGAGAGCGCTGTGCACCATGGGGCAGCCTTGGGGGGGTGGCAGGAGGGAGGATGGGCAGAAGGCACACTCGCACCAGAGTGGAGAGGGACGGCAGGAGGGAGGAAAGACTGCAGGCAAGAGGCACGTTCGCACCAGAGTGAAGAGAAACGGCAGGGGGCGGCTGTCGGGTCAAGTGGGGATTGGAATGTGTATTGCGCTGATTGAGTGGAATGTCTGCGGTTTTGCGGTTAATTAGCGGCGCTCCGGGGCGGTAAAAAAGGTGAGATTGTGAGCCAAGCCCTCGTAGGAGGGGGAGGACAGATAGGGGGTATAAAAACCTGTCAGACCTTGCTTCGGGGTTCCTCCATTGCTGCGGGAGGGACCCACCTTTGCAAACGTGCCCAATAAAAACTTCTGTCTACTGGACAACCGAACCCGTGTCTGTCGTTTTCTGACAAACTTGACGAGCCAGCCAGGAGTCCTCGACGTGGACCGGACTGTGGGGAACCGGTGAGTAATCGGCCGTAACACCCCGTTGAGGTGTCTCCCGTTTTCCCCGGAGTCGGGTCCGGGACGGGACTCCAATCGCCAGTCAGACAGAAATAAAGAGGAAGTCGGCCAACGAGGAGACCTCCGGGAGGTCTGGTGAGTACAGCCTACCCATAATCTCGGGGAGATTAGCGTGGTTACGAGGCGTTGGACGCCGCAAGGGGACAGAAGAGTCCGGGACCTTCTGTAAGGTGGGAAACGTAGTCAGGAAGGATGGGTAAGGTGCAGAGTAAGAGTGTAAGGCCAGGGGCCAGTGGGAAAAACGCAGTAGGGGGAATCCCCACGGATTCTCCATTAGGACAATTGTTGCAACAATGGGAGACACCCTGGTTGTGTCCATTCACCAGGGGTCTGGAAAAACTGACCATGATAACTTTGTGCACTAAAGAATGGCCAAAATATCCACTAGTGGACCCCGAATTCCCCTACCATTGGGATACTCTTGGAATCCCCAGTAATTACTGGGTGACCCAACTAAAAAAACTACATTGTGGAGCATAAAATGTTAACACAGGAACCCTATGTGGAAGTCTGGTTCCATGTTCATTGGGAGGGGCCTCGACCCAAGTTAGCCAAAATTTTTGTCCAAAAAGAACAGGAGGATGAGGAGGACCTCTGGCTGACTGGACCTCAATGGGGGCCGCCACCTCCTCCTCCTCCTCCTCCTCTTCCTACCGCTCCCCCTCCGGCGCCCCCACCCTATCCCGGGCTGCGGAAAGAGCTGGACCAGCTGAACCAAGACATTCAGAACTTGCCCTTTATTCTAAGGTCGGCCAGTGCCTTCCCCGTCCTGGAGGTCCCAAATGGAATGAACGCACAGGGGGTGGCCGTCACCAGTTACGTAACGGTTCCCATCAAACCCAGTGAGTTGAGGGAATTAAAAAAGACCCTCCCTCGTATGCAAGAGAACACCCATACCGCCGCCGAACAATTGGAACTTTTTCTCGGCCCGGTGGAATACTCCTGGGGGAACTGAATTACATTTTAGCCCACCTCTATACGCCAGAAGAGAGGGGCCAGATTCGGCGAGCTGCACTCGGGGCTTGGGAGCGAAGGAATGCAAATGTCCCAAATGCCCCGGCCGCGAATACTAAATTCCCTCTGGCAGACCCAAATTGGGATCCCAATAATGCTGAACATCGGGAGAACATGAGAGGAGTTTCCCCCTGTACGACTAGGGGGGTCATGGTTCCCCAACCGGGACCCACGGGGAACCCTTGGTAAACATCACGGTGGGTCCCACCGGCGAGGAACAGCAGTTCCTCGTGGACACCGGAGCCTCTCGAACATCGCTGTGCCAACCAATCCCAGGGATTGCGAAATCCCGGGGCGCGTCGGTATCGGTGATGGGGGTGGGAGGCTCTCCGGTCAAGGCAAACGTACTGGAGGAAGTGAGACTGGAGTGGAATGGGAAGGAGGTAACTGCAGATGTGTTACTGATCCCACAGGCAAGAGTGAACCTGCTGGAAAGGGATCTAATGGGTAGTCTAGGAATGGAGTTGTGGAATGTGGAACAGGCAGAAAGGATGTGTTTGTTGCGGGAGGCGGACGTGGAGGTAGTGAACCCTGAGGTATGGACAGGGGAGGGGGGCGGGTCGGTTTCGCATAGCCCCAATTAGCATCCCCTTGAAACCAGGGGTGACGGGTTTGCGGCAAGCCCAATACCCGCTGTCCCGGGATGGGAGGCGCGGGATGAAGCAACAACTGAGATGGACGGTGCTGCCCCAGGGGTACACCGAGAGCCCCCTCTTGTTTGGAGAGGCATTGGAAGAGAAACTCCAGGGGTTCCGGGCCCCGGGGGGTTCTCGGGTGCTGCAGTATGTGGATGATTTGTTGGTGTCTGGAGAGAAGGAAGTAAAGGTGAGAGAAGACTCAGTGGCTTTATTGAACTGGTTGGCTGAGGAAGGATTGAAGGTGTCAAAAGGGAAGGTCCAATTTGTGGAAAGGGAGGTCAAGTATTTAGGACATGTACTCCGGAAGGGCGAGAAGTTGATTGATCCTTCTCAGATACAGGGGATAATGCAGTTGAAGCCCCCTCATACTAAAACGGAGGTGCGGCGGTTTCTGGGTCTAGTAGGATATTGCCGGCTATGGATAGATGAGTACATGAGCAAGGCTCAGTTTCTGTATGAGAAGTTGAAAGGATCATCTGACAGGGTAGAATGGACAGACGGGGACACAGAGAAGTGGGGAGAATTACGAAGGAGCCTGGTGACGGCCCAGGCTCTGGCTCTACCGAACTTGGCCCCCCCCTTTCACCTATACGTTACAGCCCATGGGGGAACTGCCATTGGAGTGCTGACTCAGAGATGGGCTGGGAAATATCAACCAGTGGCCTTCCTGAGCAAAGCCCTAGAACCAGTGGTGAGGGGATGGCCGACTTGTGTGCAGGCAGTGGCTGCCGCTGTTGTGTTAGTGACAGAAGGGAAAAAACTCACTTTTGGGAGCCCCGTGATTGTCCATTCACCCCATCAGATCTTAAGTGTGCTTAGTCAGCAGGCGGCTGCTTGGATGACAGAAGGGAGGATGTTGAAATATGAGACAGTTCTCCGGATAAGTCCTGATGTGGTGGTAGGAACAGACAGGAATTTGAACCCAGCGGAGTTTCTTGCGGGGGAGCGGAAAGAATGGGAGCCGGCGGAGCACGAGTGCTCCACCCTGTTGCAGCTGCAAACAAAGACCCAGGAGGACCTGCAGGAGGTCCCGCTGGAGGAGGGTGAGGTCTGGTTTGTGGATGGGTCTAGCCGAGTAGAGCAGGGACAAAGGAAGTCAGGATATGCGATAGTGACGGCGGAGGGAGAGACAATAGAGAAGGGGGCACTACCAGCGGACTGGTCGGCTCAGCTGTGTGAAGTGCACGCTTTGAAATGGGCACTAGAGTTGGGAAAGGGAGTGTCCCTCACCGTCTACACAGACTCGCGATACGCCTGGGGAGTAGTGCACACTTTCAGGAAAATTTGGCTGGAACGGGGTTTACTCACAGCTGCTGGAAAGGGAAGGTTGCAGGGAGGAAGCAGGTCATTGGGTTACAATTGAGGGGACCCCAGTAGTGAGCCGTGCTGACATGAGGGGGATGGTGGAGAAACTGCACGAAGGGTCTCACTGGGGGGTGCAGGCTTTGGTAGACACTGTAAAGCTGTGGTACTGGAGCCTGGGGGTTCGATGGGAACTCCACACCCCTTGGCATCCTGACTCCAGTGGGAAAGTGGAAAGGGCCAACGGGGTGTTGAAGCAACATCTCACCAAACTGGGATTGGAAACAGGGCTATCTTGGATAAAGACACTTCCGGTTGCCCTGCTTCGAATGCGGACAGCCCCTCGCAAGGATGTGGGGGTCTCCCCGTTCGAGTTGATGATGGGAAGACCTTTCCTGGCTCCAATGGGAGAGCCTATCCCCGAGCAAAAGGATGCCTTCCTAAGAAAGTATCTCTTGGTACTGTCACAATCTCTCTTGTCTCTAAGAAAACAGGGACTCCTCGCTCAACGGCCCCCTTGCTGAAAGACCAACACCCCCACAAGCCAGAGGATTGGGTCCTGATAAAGACGTGGAAGGATGAGAAGCTGAAACCGTCTTGGGAGGGACCATACCAAGTTCTCCTGACAACTGAATCAGCGGTTTGGACCCGACAGGGGGGTTGGACCCACTACCATCGGGTTAAGCGAGCTCCCGACCCCCGACCATGGACTGCCCAACCGGGAGACGGACTCAAAGTAAAACTTAAAAGGAACTGAACTAAGGCAGGGGAGGAGATGACCAACATAAAGGTGTAGAATTGGCACAGACAGCTTTGATCACTGGGGATGATCCCCATGGGGGGGGGATGTTCTATCATTTTGGGTCTTCTCCCATACCAAGACCCTGGACTAATCAAAGGCAAATGGCTCTAAATCTCTTGGGGATAACCAATGCAACTCAATGTGTATATTTCAACAATACCCAGAACCGTACCCCCCATTGCCCTCAAAAGGTCCTGCTTTCACTTGTGGAGGGGTCTATAATATCCCTTACGCCTCAACCCCTCTATACCTACCTAAAGGTTTCTTTTTGTTATGTGGACATGAAGCTTACACCTATGTTCCAGCCTACAGTTCAGGGGGCCCTTGTGCCATAGGGCGCCTGACCTCTCTACATGCCCTGCCTCCAATGCAAGCGCACCCATCAAAAGAAAAAAGAAAAAGGGAGCTGCCATCTGATTGTGAGAGTGATGTGACACTCTTGTCTGAAACAGAAGCCATGGCTCTGGCCCTCTCCTTAGTAGGGGTTCCTGCACTAAGCGGAAGAACTTATCTGGACCTAAGGAAGGTGGCCTGCCTCCTGGCTAAAAGTGTCAACCTTACATCCTCTCTCATTGCAGCCCTCACTGAAGAAGTCACTGAGATCAGGAGGGCGGTCATTCAAAATCGGATAGCTATAGACTATCTCCTATTAAGGGCAGGACAAGGCTGTGAATCTTTTCAAGGTCTTTGTTGCTTTAACCTAACCAACAATGAGAATTATATTGAAGCAAAACTAGCCAAGTTGAAGACCTTAGCCTCTCGCATATCCGAGGATCCAGAGGGATGGAATTGGTCGTGGCTCACTAGTTGGTTACCTAACTTTGCTTGGTTAAAACAACTTTCTGTGCTAGCTATTGGCTTCATTGCCTTACTGGTCCTAGTATGTTGCTTAATGCAATGCCTCCCTGCTTGTGGGAATTGTCCCAGTGTGTGAAGCCCCGGGTCCGGGACGAGGGAGCAATCCTGTTAGCCAGGTTTGAGGCCCAACAGAGGCGTGAAAAGAAAAAGGGATTGTGAGAAGGCAGGGAGAAGTGAGGGCCTCAAACGAACCATGTTTGCTAGGGGAGAGCGCTGTGCACCATGGGGCAGCCTTGGGGGGGTGGCAGGAGGGAGGATGGGCAGAAGGCACACTCGCACCAGAGTGGAGAGGGACGGCAGGAGGGAGGACAGACTGCAGGCAAAAGGCACGTTCGCACCAGAGTGAAGAGAAATGGCAGGGGGCGGCTGTCGGGTCAAGTGGGGATTGGAATGTGTATTGCGCTGATTGAGTGGAATGTCTGCGGTTTTGCGGTTAATTAGCGGCGCTCCGGGGTGGTAAAAAAGGTGAGATTGTGAGCCAAGCCCTTGTAGGAGGGGGAGGACAGATAGGGGGTATAAAAACCTGTCAAACCTTGCTTCGGGGTTCCTCCATTGCTGCGGGAGGGACCCACCTTTGCAAACGTGCCCAATAAAAACTTCTGTCTACTGGACAACCGAACCCGTGTCTGTCGTTTTCTGACAGTGGTGTTCTCTCTCTCTCTCTCTCTCCCTCTCCCTCTCTCTCTTTTTTTTTAAGAGACCACTTTTCTAAAACTAGAATTTGGGGACTGTACCTAGGCAACTTTGGATCAGAAGCTAAACAGGTTTGAGTCTGGCCCACACGTTAGTGAGAGACCACCAGGGAATATCAGAACTGTAGGCTAGTCTGGAAGTGAAAGAAGAAAAATCCCAGAAGGCAATAGCACATGACTTCCGCATTAAATAGTAACAGTAAATAGAAGCATCCATGAAGTCACCAGGACTCAAATTCCAAGTATACAGCATTTATATTGTATATCTTTCCTCTAAGGAGCTTCATATAGTGTGCATCGGGCACTGACTCTTCAGTACCTCACATTCTACTGACCACAATGGAGCAGTATGCTCTAACTGGAGAGTTAAGGATTTCCTTTATGTTCCCTCTTAATGTATCACTTGGTCCCCTCTTTGTCTTCTTTCTACCTTTCTTTCCAAGTGCATTTTTGTCCTCCTGGTAGGATGCAGTTAGGTGGTAAGCTTTTGCCTATCTCTATAGTGTATTTCATGTAAATTAATCTCCTTTCTGTTATAGTTATAAAACCTGCTTTACTAATCATTGCCCAGGTCAGATTCCCGCTCTCAGGAATGCTCACATTCACCTCCAGAACATTTCAAGCTCCAGCAGGATCACAGGCTCCAGCAACAGAAAGAAATGTCCAGAGATGTTCCACAAAAGAGAGAGAAAGGATTAGTATCCTGAGCAGCAAAAAGAAAATTAGAAAGAAAGCAGAGGACTTTCAGAAATGGAGTCAGAAAAGTTTAAGCCTATAGAGAAGCTGGAAGGATCAAAATTCTCCCTCTGGTCATTCAAGATGAAAATGTTTCTGAAGCCTCCATAGATCACTTTTGTGTTGGGACACAGAAGCAGGATGGTAGCAAAGAGTCTTGGGTGTTTCAAATGGCAGAGCACCTAGAATGATCTGGTTGGTGGTAACTGACTACATTATTGTGCATTTAAGGGGTTTGGTTTAAACCAAAAACCCAACAGAAGATAATATCTGTAGCTCAGGGTTCAATTCAGAGTTCTTGGTGCTCTCTGAGTTTGGTTGCTTGCTTGCAGATGCTTCATTACCCAACTAGGTAAAATCATCAGTGTGAGTCCTGATGATGTTACTTAGTTGGGTAATGAAATGTCTGCAAGCAAACAACCAAGCTCAGAGAGCACCATGAACTCCATAATCCAAAGACATTAGGAAAACCCCTCAGATTTATATGAAAAAAAAAAATCCAGAGTCTCCAAAATGCATATTTTCAGAAAGCTATGTAACAAGCAGGAGGGGGATAGACAGAGAAATTAAATCTGCATATAAGTCAAATAAGAAATATTGCAAGTCAACCTGAGTAGCTAAACATGCCTGCAGAGGAAGAAATGCTAGCTGCCTTCATTTTAAATTCACTGCCTAGAAGTTACCAAGCTGTGGTACATGCAATAGAAATGAAAGAGGAAGCAGATATTGCTTGGATGATGAATCACTTGTAAGACTTTAATTTACATAATTCTGAGGGAGAGGATGCAGCTCTCAGTCAAGAATCTGCTTGTAAGGCCCGGAGAAAAGAAAGGAAATGCTTCATTTGAAATAGCTCGAGTCATTTACAAATCAATTGTCCCAGGAAAGGAAGACAAGACAAACTCCCTCGTTAGACTGCCTTGCAAAGCTAATGACTTAGCTGAGCCCAGTATAAGAAAACACCAGAAAGAAGACACAGCAATGAATCCCACAACAAAGGGGTTATCAGATGGCATCTGTTTTGATTCTGTCACAATTTCTAATTTCAATAAAGAGAAAGACAGGTTCATTGAACTGAAGGAGTGTAAATCTACCATTTACTTGGCAAGTGGAGAAAATATCTCAGCCAGGAGACGCTCTGTAAGTTTCTGTCCTGCATTAGACAAAGGAGAGGTGTTCAGTTTAACAATTAAAGACAATTTATATGTTCCAGATCTGGAGTTAAGTCTGCTGTCAATAAAATATATCAGAGAGAAAGGATCTCATGTAAGATTATTGATTATTAAAGGCAATTCTTTTTATTTAACTGAGAATGGAAAATTGCTTATGAAAGGCAAACTGTCCAGAAAAATTGACACTTTGAATTAGACTGTGCAGAAGATCAAGCAAGGGCAACAAAGAATTGCAATCACAAAAATTGTGAAACCAAATGGCTCCTGTGAGTGGGGCCCAGAGACCTTGATTCTGTTTGTAAATTGGAGGACTTAACGAAAGGATTAAAATTGCAGCCCTGTGAGAATCAAGACACTAAGCCAATAAATGTGAAAAGAAAAAGAGAGAAGAAGCCATTAGAACTAGTGCAAAATGACATTAGTCATGTCACCACACTAGTTGGAAACATATCCTCTCATTCACAGATGAGTACACAAGATACAGGTGTTGCTACTTGCTCAGTGAAGAGTCAAACACTGGAGAACTTTAAAGAATATGCGGCTTTTGTAAGCAATACATTTGGGAGAACCCTCAAGTACTTGCACAAATAATGGAGGTGAAGATACAGCCAAGCAAAGCAAAGGATTGTGCATGAAACCATAGTGGTCTATATTGTCAGAACAGAGTGGCGTGGCAGAGAGGAAAAATCCTTCACTGCCATGATGAGGTGTGTGCTGAAAGACACAGGACTGCCAGAAAAATACTGAGAGAAGCTAACACAGCCAACTGATAAGCTCCTGATAAAAGCTACAGATCCGACATCTTAGGAGCTATGGCATAGAAGGAAGCCCAGCCCAGGATACAGGAAAGTATCTGGTTCTAGTGTGTGTGAACACTATTTGTTCTAGTGTGCCCCCCCCCCCAAGAGAGAGAATCAAGCCAAAGTACAGATGTAAGAAAAGAGTGATGGTACTCATGGTACTGCAAGGGATAGAGGATCCTAGATCTGGCCACACAAACCATTAAAGCACGTAGGATTATTTATTTTGGTGAATGGGAAAGACGGCATAACCATGAGGTGTCAGACTGTATTCCCCATGTCCAGGCAAATGATGAGCAGAGGCCACAGGCTTTGAAGGACATCCTCACGGTATTCCCAGAAGTCACTGAATGATAAAGCCAGAAGGGGAAATTGAGGAACCCAACAGAGGCCACCCTACATTTTATCTTCACAACAATACACTTGCAGGTTGGATTTGGAGGTAGGGGCTGATGCAGTGAAAGCAACAGCTGAATGGGGCCTTGAATCTAGGTTTCTCCAGACCCAATCCAATCCTATCATACTGTACGTGAATGTGAATATAAGCCCTTGGTTTCTATACACTTTCAGTTTAAGCTAAGAGTAATTTGGAAAAGATAAGAATTAGCAGCCAGGTGCTAGAAGGACTGAATCTCATTCTTTCACTAGGAACTTGCAAGCATGCCTCTAAGGTGATAGGAACTACTCAACGGTAGTGTTTGATTACTACAAACCTCTTAGTAAATATGTTTTCCAATAATCAGTTGGCATTTGCTTTACAGACATCTGTGTTATTAAATACACAGTGAAGGGGGATTTGGGGATTTTCATTGTAAACGGTCTTTACATCAGTATTTCAATCAGCACAGAGATTCAGCTGTTCATCTTGAGGAAGAAATGACCAGTCTGTCCAAGTCTTGGCCACCAAAAAAATGAAGGAACCCTTAGTCTGAAAATACAGAGATCCCACAGGAAAGGTTGCTATTTATCACAGCCTTTGAAAACTCATCCTCCCTGCAACCACTCCAGCCACATGGACTCATTTACTGAGTTTAGCTTTGCCCCAGCCACCTGAGGAGATGTCCTCATTGTTTAACAAAGATGGGGGGAAATGTATCTAAGGCACCTTAAGTTAATCAGACTCACCCTGGAGAGTTCTTTGTTTATGGCTCTCTGGGTTAATAACTGCATATCTGATCACACAAAAGGCCCATCGTAGCTACTTAGTTGCTGTAATCTCCAGAACTGTAGATCTCTTGACTGTCAGAGAAATAACACTGAAAAAGACGTAGAAGGCATATGTGCTTAACCATCAATGGAGTAGTTGTGCTCTGTGAAACAGGTATACATTTCCTGAAGAATTGTAAACATACCGTCTATGTCCCGAACACCAGCCATGGGTTATAGTTTGGGGGAATCCCATGCCTACGAGTCACAGAATGCTCTATCTGTGGTAACAACCTTTTCCTTAGTTCACCTTGAAGAGAAAAGGCACATTTTCAGCAATAATAAACTTCCATTGACAAAAAAGCTAGAAAAGAAAGCATGACTATGAGGAAAATCCCAGCAAATAAACAACATGGCTTGGTGCTGAGGTACATACAACCAGAGTTGACCCATCCAAAGTTGTCATCTCAGAAGAAGCTGTTGATGGTGTCCCAGTTTAGGGAGCTAAGAGTGCCTGAGGCCAGAAAATATTCTTCTGTTGTGACACTGAAACTCTGGAACAGCTTCCTCCTGAAGTAAGTTTGGCCCTCTTGGTGATGGTTAGTTAAAACTGATCTTTTCAGGAAGGGCCTTCAGAGATTGGTTAGTCACCATCTCTAGTTTTTATTTATTATTTAATTGATTACCGTTTAGTATTATTTTTGTATTATGTTTCTGTTTGGGGTTTGTTACAGGGGCTCCTCCAGGTTTGTAGAATTTAATTAAAAAAACAGCACAAAAGCAGCTCTTTTGGATTTTCCCATTTATTAAGAATGCATCAAAGTAAATAAGCGACTTTCAATTTTACCATATTCCTTAGCAAGAATAAACAAGGATTTCTTATTACAAGGCAAGGTAAGGTCATCTCAGCTCTACCTCCTTCTCCTGCCCACAGTGCCTTGTGATTACAAAGATATTGCATCAGAAGTTTTGGTTTTTCCTGTATTCATGACTGCAGCATACATTTGTTCTATATTTTCATATGTTTTCATGTTATATGTGTGTTCACATGGTTATTTCTGATTACTCATATCCTTCTTGAGAGACAAGGAAGGGCTGAATATACTGGCAGCATTTTTTCTCTCAGACTGGCACAGGTTTCTTCCATTGGCTCTGACTGGAAGAGCCTTCTATCATCTTCAATCCCTGAGGGATCATCTGCAAACAGTAGAAAAAGTCCCACAGCACATCCTCATCTCTGGGTCTCCAGTGAGTCTTCTGATCTCACCCAACAAATCTTTTCAGCATTCTTCTTTGGATTTGCCTTCAGACTAACAAGCCTTCAGCAATACAACACTGCCCAGTCCAATTTACGTTTACCAGCCAGCATTACTTCTTACTTAAGCAATAAATCTTCAACAGCCACTGCCGTCCAGATTCATTTTAAGTTGTGCAAGCCACTAATCTCTTCCATCAAAGTTTTTCTTCCAGTTCAAATGCCAGCTCAACAGCTCCTCCTCTTCCTCCTATGGGAACATCTCCCTATGACAAACTAAACTACAGTAACTCATAATCTCAGTTTCTCTTACCAACTACCTAGCAGAAAGCATGTGTTCGGGTGTCTCCGTGGAACAGAGAGCAGGAAGCCAAAGCTGAATGTAGGCTGTCACAAGATGGATTATAGATTTTGATTTACAATTACTATAGACTTTTTAATCTTCATTGTAGAGATTTATTGTTGTAAACTACCAGAAGTCTGGAAAGAGTAGGCAGTATACAAAGTAGCATCATGGTCATCATCCCACTTTCTTCAGTTATCAGCTTTATTGGACTCTATTTATGTAATTCTAGTGACAAAATGAACATATTTAATTGCAGTAAATACAGCACCACATCAATAATAGGGAGTTAATATAGATATGTATGAAGTTTTGCCACCTAACACTCCTGCAGTCTAAATGCAAATGTATTTACTCAGACATAAATCTGATTAATTCCAGGGGCACTTGCTTGCTATACAACATGGTCAGAATTTTTATCCCACCTTTTTGATCCTTTAAACTTTTCTCAACTGTTATCTGTACTTGATTACTACTACTTGGGGGGAGGGGGTAGAGGGGAGGGGCAGAGAGAAGAGCAGAGAAAACATAGCCATCAGCCATAGCATTATGCCAAAAAAGTTCACCATTACTTCTTCCTCTCTGTCAACCATTGGAGTCATTAGCATTAAAGGATTATTATGCAAAATTATCTGAATGAAGGGATTACAGGGCATTAATAGTCTTGATCCCTTCTTAATTAATTACTGGTCAGGTAGGAAGGAGTAATAGCTTCAGTTCACTGCACGTTAACTTTAAGAAGACATGACACATACTGGGAGAATAATTTTCAAAACTTCACTGCAAATGAAGAATTTTAGAAAAGTCAACTGTCAAACAGAAATACAGGCAAAAGTCATAGAACTGTGATGTAGCTCAGCCTATTACTCTGCAAAGTCTAGGTCAAATGTATAGCTGGTCACTTCCTTGATTGGAGAAGTGGTGTAACAGACCCTGATGATTTTGATCCATGTACATACTTAGAAAAGACATAACAGTGTGTTCAGGCTTGAATCTTCCTTGCATAAGCAAAGCCTCCTGAGTTATGGACACCACTAAAATCAGCAACAAGGTTACAACATTTGGCAAACTCTGCTGCTCTGCCATCACAAAGATTCAGGAGATGCCTTTGTAAACAGACAGCTGCACCCATCATCAGTAGAAAGACCCATCTCCTCACCAGTTAAGAGAAAAGCCATTAAAAAGATACTATGAAAGGCTCCGCTTTAATGTCTTAGGAATTACATCAGTTCTAACAGGAAAGAGTTTAGGTGCTGAAATTCTTTCACTATGACACATATTGTTAAACAGGCTGTGTGATTTGTGCCTGGGAAAAGGATTACTTCCAGCTTGAGTCAACTGTCCAGGAGCCCAACAATTATACTAGGCCATCACGTCCAGCTTCCAGGTCCTAATGCCAGAGATCAGAAAATCTTGGTAGTCTTTTGTGAGTAATTCAAATGTTCAAAACCATATCAGAGTGTTCCTCAACACAACTGATTTTTTTTCTTTTCTTTTTTAGAGTTTTAGGAACTTTCAAAATAATATTTTAATCCTCCACCCCAAAGACAAAGGCTTCATTAGCAGAAATACCATCCCTTTCATTCCTGTGATTCTCATGATGTCAATTCCTTAACTTCTTTGGTCAAGTCCTAAGAGAGATGCAAAATGTCTAGAAACTTTGCTCAATATTCTTGCAGTAACAGCAATATGTGTTTGCTTCAGTTCCATCAACAGAGCTGGCTTCAATTCAAGCAGCTCATAAACTCCATAAAATAAACAATTAAATAAGCAGGTGGCTTGGTTGAGCAAACTACTTTTTGATTGTTTCATCTCAGTTCTGGGTTTTCCTAGATACTAATTATCATAACAAAATAATAGGGATTATATACTGTCATTGGCACTCAGAGAAATAATAACTAGGGATAGGTATCATATGAACTCTAATAGCACCTGATCTATATCAAATATTAATTTAAATGAACAAAGAAGAATTTGCTTAATAATTTCTGCCTTCTTTCCTCATAAATTCACAATATAAATGGGAAATTTCACAACAATAATCCACCTGAAATGAACCTCTGTATACCTGATAAGATTGAATTTCAGCACATGGCCCTTCTAAATGGGAAATTCTGAGAGGATTCCAATAATCTAGTCCTCTAAATACAAGATGCCTGTTTTGGCTCTAAAAAGAACAACCTCTTTTCTACTCAGGAGATGCAATAGTTAAGGAAAAGAATTAATTAGTAAAATTGCTTTAAAAAATAGAAATATACTGATTCTAACAAATGCACAAATTGGAGATGATTTGGAATGCAGATGTATGTAAACATCAGATTTACATTATCAGATCCTTCCTATACAGTGGCACCTGCAGATGGCAGTTCTAAATGTTCCACTGAGGTTACGCCAGCAAGATCTGCTTGAATTAGTGGGAAAAGCACTTGAAAATAGCCTTACAAAGCAATTTTTTACTAGAGAAGAAAAAAGGGAAGCTGCCAGACCCTTACACTAAGATAGGTGAGCCCATTGGCCAGATCTTTTATTTGAGGAGCTGAGATACTGCCTTTCTCTGAGAACTATCCATATTTTGGTCATCCATAACTCTGTCATCACTTATGAGCCTTTCTCCTAGAGTGCCTAGAGCCCACGTCATTCTTCAAAGAACATCTCAGGTACCTCCACAATCACCAATGAAGGATAGAGGAAGAAGTGGGAAATCTATCATACAGGGTTATGTTGCAGAATCTTACTATTATCTTTTCAATCTGTCCAACAATTGAACTGCAATCTTCGTAGATTATAAATAGATCCAAGTCAACCATATAGTAATTACACATTAAGAACATCAGATAGTGAGGAGGTTCCAGTGAGGATTCATGGTGAACTAGACATCCCTGAAGGAGTGGGGTTGGCATTGGGGTGGAGATTGGTGACCACACAGTGAATTCTGGGCACTGAAATCTCTCCAGAAAAAGAAGAGATTGTGAGAAAAAACAATATGTTTATTGCTGGCTGGAAACCCATTACAGATCTTTTTGCATGAAACAGAAAAAAATGAACTCATGATTTATGGTTTAGACAGGTTAGATTATAGAAAGAAGAGAGTTATGTTGTAACCATAGAGTAAGAGGTAAATTTATAATTGTACTTCTAACTGCTGTAAAGATATCAGAAGCTACTTTTTTGTATCTTTGTACCTTTTTTTCTTTCTTTTCTATTTTTCTTCTATTTATTTTTCCTTTCTTCCACTTTTAGCTTCTCTTTTTTAGATTTTTCTTTTTCTTACTTTATATTAGCCTGTATTAGCCTTTATCTTCCTTTTTAAAAAATCTTTATGAACATCGGACAGTATTACAGTTTTTCATACATCCCACAGAAACTGTTAACTCTACTGGCACTGCTAATAACTCTGTCCTACCCATGCAAATCACTGTCATTTCTATTGAGGTTATTCCCTTAACTACAGAACATATTCTAAAGAAGGGTTTTTAACATATAGATGCCTAAATTGTCAATTGGTGCAAGAAGTAGGAATTCAAAAATGATATTAATTTGGGGGAAAGTGGCAGTAGTTTCAAATTTTGTTTTTGGGCAGTTGAAAAAAAAAAAAAAGATCAGACTTGAATAATTTTCTTGTATCCCTGTACTAAATATAAAGTTCAAGCTCACAAACAAATGCTTAGAGACATACACATATATCCTAATCCAAAACATATGTGTATCTTAATTAAATTGGAATTAAACTCCACTATCAAACAAGCATGGGAATTCTTCTCTTTCTGCTGTTTTTTTTTTGGTAATAATAACTTTATTAAAAAAAAATTTAAAGAACAGTAAAAACTAACAAGAACTAATATTAAGTAAAAGAAGAAGAAATTAGAAAAAAAGAGAATAGTAAAGATGAAGAGTGCAGAAAAAAGAAAAAAGAAAAGAAAAAGGATTGACTTCCAACTCTCCTTGCAACAGATTTAAGTAACAATATACATTAAACTCTTTCTCTAAATTAACAATGTAACTTCCATTATTTCTATTAACCCATATTATTTCTAATCATCAAATCCATACAACATAATTTCATTTTTTTCTGTTTCCTGCAAAAAGGCCCCCAAAGGTTTCCAATTAGCATTAAAATTACACCATGTCTTATCACGAATCAAAGCTTCTCTTTCTGCTGTTTAGGCACAGAAAGTTCCTCAATGTTTTACAGGCTAGGAACTCAGATCTTGAGAAGTCAAGCAGCTTCTAGAGGCTACTTATTATCAGTTAACAGAACCCAGCAAAGTAAACCTCCTCTGTTCCAGTCATCAAATAATTGTCATGGAAATTATTTTAAGAACAGTGGACTCAGTCGAAGACAAGTTACAAGACTTCTAACTGTTCCATGGATTGACATGGGGAAGACTAGAAGTGACTGAGGCTTAGAAAGATTTGAACTGTTGATTAGCTTTCCATTCACTAGCCAGAATATTTGAGATTGTTTTGTGAGGCAAAACGTGCCTGCTGAAGAGCAGCGTGAAAGAGGATGAAACCTTCTTGGCCATTACATGGCTGCTTCCCCTCACTGTCATTGCCAGTTTTGACTCATTTCCATATTGCATGCTCAGCTATGAGGATGTCATTATACATTTCGAGCCATTCAGTCAAGGTGGTGTCCAAACCTTCTACCTGAGACTTGCAGAATAAGAGAATAGAAAGTGTAGCTTAAAATAGATCAGCCAAAAATATTCCAAGGAAGTTGATGGCATACATCAATAATTTAGGTTTCCAAAGACGAGATGAGTCACCCTTGTATGCATGTGTATTTCTTGATGTCTCATTACTCTACTTGCAACTGAATATATTAATTCCCTTCATCAAAAAGCACAATTTAATATGAAACAAGGGGTTGGAAGCACTCGAGCCTGATCTATTCAATATTTATTATTGCACTTAACTGGCTAAAAACAATTCTAATATTTTTTATGAATACAACAATCCTAAAGAAGAGATACAACAAATTAAAACAATTTACACATAAATCTTCTTGTGTATATTTTGCTACACGATCCCATGATATACAGATAGTAAACCTTGGTCAGTCACAGCTCCTAACATGTGTATGCACCCACATAAGGAATTGATTACACATGAAAATCTCAAAGTAGGCTGCACATAAATATTTATTTGGAAGGTTTTAGATACAGAAAAAGTAAGCAATATTCACAATAGCATAAGATTACTTCCTTAACCAAAACCATACTCTGGAATTAGACCTTGTTCCTGGTCTTCTCATCTAATAAGATCCACAAAGGTATCATTACTAAATTAGGGACAGTTGACTTGAAAGATTATTTACTCCTACTTGCTATTAGAATCTCCTTTGCTAAACAACCTTTTCCTGTTGTTTTAGACAGTTGATATTCTTTTTAAAAAAACAAATCATCATATTCCTTCTGTTTCTAATGTTTGGCAAAGAGTCAGTTGTTCATGTAGCCAAAATGTCATCATCTATATAGAATGAAGAAATGCTGGCAGATTCTGGGACTCACCCAGTTTTCCCTAAGTAAAATCCTATTGAACCCAACAGAGTTTATTTCTGATGAGGCATGGAAAGCAGTGCAGTATTAATGAGATTCCCCTTCATGGATCACTGCCTTGTCGTGGCGAAGGGGCTTGCGTAACTCAGTGAAGCCATGAGCTATACCGTGCAGGGCCACCCAAGACAGACAAGTCATGACAGAGAGTTCTGACAAAATGTGGTCCACTGGAGAAGGAAATGGCAACCCACTCCAGTATCCTTGCCAAGAAAACCCCATGCACAATGTTAAAAGGCTAAAAGATATGACGCCGGAAGATGAGCCCCTCAGGTCAGAAGGTGTCCAATATGCTACTGGGGAAGAGCGGAGGGCATTTCCAAGTAGCTCCAGAAAGAGTGAAGCGGCTGGGCCAAAGCCGAAAGGACGTTCAGCTGTGGATGTATCTGGAAGCGAAAAGAAGGTCCGATGCTGTAAAGAACAATATTGTATAGGTACCTGGAATGTAAGATCTATGAACCAAGGCAAGCTGGATGTGGTCAAACATGAGATGACAAGATTGAACATCGACATCTTGGGAATCAGCGAATTGAAATGGACGGGAATGGGTGAATTTAATTCAGGTGACCATTATATCTACTACTGTGGCCAAGAAACCCTTAGAAGAAATGGAGTTGCACTCATACTCAATAAGAGAGTGGGAAAGGCAGTAATGGGGTACAACCTCAAAAACAACAGAATGATCTCAGTGCGTATCCAAGGCAAACCATTCAACATCACAGTAATCCAAGTCTATGCCCCAACCACTGATGCCGAAGAAGCTGAAGTTGACCGGTTCTATGAAGACCTACAACACCTTCTAGAACTAGCACCAAAAAAAGATGTCCTTTTCATCATAGGGGATTGGAATGCTAAAGTAGGAAGTCAAGGAGTAATCGGAATAACAGGCAAGTTTGGCCTTGGAGTACAAAATGAAGCAGGGCAAAGGCTAATAGAGTTCTGTCAAGAGAACAAGCTAGTCATAGCAAACACTCTTTTCCAACAACACAAGAGACGACTCTACACATGGACATCACCAGATGGTCAATACCGAAACCAGATTGATTACATACTTTGCAGCCAAAGATGGAGAAGCTCTATACAGACAGCAAAAACAAGACCAGGAGCTGACTGTGGCTCAGATCATGAGCTTCTTACTGCAAAATTTAGGCTTAAATTGAAGAATGTAGGGAAAACCACTAGACCACTCAGGTATGACTTAGATCATATTCCTTGTGAGTACACAGTGAAGGTGATGAATAGATTTAGAGGATTAGATTTGGTAGACAGAGTGCCTGAAGAACTATGGACGGAGGTCTGTAACATTGTACAGGAGGCAGCAACTAAAACCATCCCAAGGAAAAAGAAATGCAAGAAAGCAAAATGGCTGTCTGATGAGGCATTACAAATAGCTGTGGAAAGAAGGAATGTGAAAAGCAAGGGTGAAAGGGAAAGATATAAGCAACTGAATGCAGATTTCCAGAGAATAGCAAGGAGAGATAAGAAGGCCTTCTTAAATGAACAATGCAAAGAAATTGAGGAAAACAATAGAATGGGGAAGACTAGAGATCTCTTCAAGAAAATTGGAGATATCAAAGGAACGTTTAGTGCAAAGATGGGCATGATAAAGGACAAAAAAGGCAGGGACCTAACAGAAGCAGAAGAGATTAAGAAGAGGTGGCAAGAATACACAGAAGAACTATACAAGAAAGATCTTAATGTCCCTGATGTCCATGCTGGTGTGGTCACTGACCTTGAACCAGACATCCTAGAGAGTGAAGTCAAGTGGGCCTTAGGAAGCATTGCTAACAACAAAGCTAGTGGAGATGACAGTATTCCAGCTGAGTTATTTAAAATACTAAAAGATGATGCTGTTAAAGTGCTGCACTCAATATGCCAGCAAGTTTGGAAAACGCAACAGTGGCCACGGGATTGGAAAAGGTCAGTTTATGTTCCAATTCCAAAGAAGGGCAATGCCAAAGAATGCTCAAACTATCGCACAATTGCACTCATTTCACATGCTAGCAAGGTTATGCTCAAAATCCTACAAGCTAGGCTTCAGCAGTACGTGAACCGAGAACTACCGGATGTACAAGCTGGGTTTCGAAGAGGCAGAGGAACTAGAGATCAAATTGCCAACATTCGCTGGATCATGGAGAAAGCACGAGAGTTCCAGAAAAACTTCTACTTCTGCTTCATTGACTATGCAAAAGCCTTCGATTGTGTGGATCACAACAAACTGTGGCAAATTCTTAAAGAGATGGGGGTATCAGACCATCTTACCTGTCTCCTGAGAAATCTGTATGCGAGCCAAGAAGCAACAGTTAGAACCAGTCACGGAACAACCGATTGGTTCAAAATAGGGAAAGGAGTACGACAAGGCTGTATGCTGTCACCCTGCTTATTTAACCTTTATGCAGAGTACATCATGAGAAATGCCAGGCTGGAAGAATCAAAAGCCGGAATTAAGATTGCAGGGAGAATCATCAATAACCTCAGATATGCAGACGATACCACCCTAATAGCAGAAAGTGAAGAAGAACTAAAGAGCCTCTTGAGGAGGGTGAAATAGGAGAGTGCGAAAGCTGGCTTGAAACTCAACATTAAAAAAACTAAGATCATGGCATCTGGACCCATCAATTCCTGGCAAATAGAAGGGGTAGAAATGGAAGCAGTAACAGACTTCATTTATTTGGGCTCCAAGATCACCGCAGACGGAGACTGCAGCCATGAAATTAAAAGACACTTGCTCCTTGGGAGGAAAGCTATGGCAAACCTAGATAGCATATTAAAAAGCAGAGACGTCACCTTGCCGACAAAGATCTGCATAGTCAAAGCTATGGTTTTTCCAGTAGTAATGTATGGCTGTGAGAGCTGGACCATAAAGAAGGCTGAGCACCAAAGAATTGATGCCTTTGAACTGTGGTGTTGGAGAAGACTTAAGAGTCCCCTGGACTGCTAGGAGGTCAAACCAGTCAATCTTAAAGGAAATCAACCCTGATTGCTCATTGGAAGGACTGATAATGAAGCTCAAGCTCAGATACTTTGGTCACCTAATGCGAAGAGAGGAGTCTTTGGAAAAGACCCTGATGCTGGGAAAGATTGAAGGCAAAAGGAGAAGAGGACGGCAGAGGATGAGATGGTTAGATAGCATCACTGAAGCAATGAGCATGAAACTGAGCAAACTCAGGGAGGCAATGAAGGACAGGAAGGCCTGGCGCAATATGGTTCATGGGGTCACGAAGAGTTGGACACGACTTAACGACTGAACAACAACAACAACAACAACAACAAATTAATGAGATTACGAACACAGTGAAAAAGAAGTGCTTACAGCTAGTCTTCATTTAACAACCACAATTGGGACCAGCAGCTTGGTTTTTAAGCGAAGTGGTTGCTAAGTGAAACCATGATTTCACTTCTTACTTCAACTTTCCTTTGCTTTACAGACCTGCCAAGGTTGTAAATGTGAGGACTGGCCACAAAATTACTTTTTCATCACCATCTTAATTGTGAACATACAATATTGTACAACTGTGTACAATAGTACAACTGGTTTTTATTGTACGCCACCCAGAGTACTGTGAGATAGGCAGCTATGTAAATATGATGAATGAATGAATGAATGAATGAATGAATGAATGAATGAATGAATGAATGAATGAATGAACCAGGCAGTCACTAAACAAGGACTACCTGTACCTAAAAAACTCAGTATAGATCTGCAAACAAAACAAAAAGGACACACTAAAAATGGATAGAGGGTCAAAGAAAATGTACAGATCTGTAGAACTGGTACCAGGAAATGGGAAGCTCATAATTAGCTGATGTTAAACATTTTGAATCGCTAAAAGGACTTCCTATAGATACGTTGAAAATAAAAATAAAAGAATTATTATCAGTATGCCAGCTATTCAATGAAGACAGAAGAATGTAAGCAGTAACAAAGAAAATGCAAAGCTGCTCACCCCCACTGGTTCTGTCTCCTTCACCAAAAAAGTATGTTTTGCGTGAAGAAACAGGCATGAGCAGAAGGTAGGGGCAGAAGTGAAACCTCTTATGAGTAGTCCTTGGTTAATGACAGCAGTTGGGACTGGAATTTCCATCACTAAGTGCTGCAGTCATAAAGTGCTGTGTCATGTGGCCGCACCGCTTAGCAATAGCAGTTCCAGCAGTTCTGGTTGCCATCATTAAGTGAATCCTATGATGTTGTTAAGCACAATGTCACATGGTTGCCATTTGCGACTTCCTGCTGGCTTCCCCATTGACTTTGCTTGTCGGAAGCCAGCAGCAGGATGTTTGACTGCAGGATGCTGTGACATTGTAATTCCAAGCCTGTCACCAAGTGCCTGGATCATGATCACATGACCAGGGGATGCTGCAACAGCTGGAACTTCAAAGACCAGTTGTAAGTACCACTTGTTCAGCACTGTCATAAATTTGAATGGTCACTGAGTGAATGGTCATTGACCGAAGACCACCTGTATTATTTATTATTCCAAAAAACATCCTCATAGCTAACAGGCAATCCACCAGCAACTTCTTGCTGGGAGCCAAATTTCTCATGTGCAATCCTCAAAAATATAGTTATTTCTCCATTCTCACCCCCTGGGATGTGTGCATGCATGCGTGTATTTATTTATTTGTATTTGTAACCTGCCCCAATCCCAAAAGATTGCAGGCAGCACATAGCAGTACACATGAACAGCAGCAATGAAGCTATTTATATAAACAAAGAAACAAAAAATGACAAATGCCCTCAGCCTATCAATAAGGGCTAAAGACTTGTTGGAATATCAACATATTTCATTTGCTTGCAAAATGCAGGAAAGGCAGAGGCCATACCTCTAGGAGGAGAGTGTTCCAGAGTGAGGGCTACTACACAGAAGGTCTACCTTCCCATGTACCTCATGGTGGAGGGGAGTGGGGATTCTCAACAGACTGTAGGAGCCACCTGCAGGATCAGCAGGCCACAATTTTTCTTTAATCCAGACAACTTGTTTTATCAAAAGGTTGCAGTGTGGTACATCTAATATACTCTCCTGTCCTCTCCAATCCCTCCTAAAAACAACTTTTTAAACTTCTGGGTATGCATTTGAATTTCTGCTATACATTTTATTTTACAAAAAGAAAAAAAAAGTATTTAAAACTACAGCTGCACGGAATGGCATAATACGGCTTGATATTTTACCCACTGTACACATATGTTTGCAGTATATATGCCTAACCTCCACAGCCATGATCTTTTTGAAAGGTCTGATATATTTCTGGCCGCTTTGGGGAATTTCCTCACACTTCATGTGGGGATTCTGTCAAAGCACTGGTCAATCTCTGGGGCAGGGAAGTGGACCCAAGCAATTGACACAATCACTTCTGAACATCCTTTTTCCTCCTGATGGTTTTCAGGGAGCTCAGGGCAATGAAACTGCCATGTTAATAGCTAGTGAGATTATAGAGGAAGACACAGGATGAATCTTATCAAGCAAAGAAATTGCATCCACACAGAATCACCCAGCAGAGTTATTCTAAATTGCAAAAGGCCTGTTATGTTAAGGAGAAAGGAAAGCTGAGAGAGACAACTCTGTTGCCTGCTGTGACTCTTTTGCTAGACAATTTATGGGTAATACCTTCTGTTCATTTATACATTACACCTATCTGACTGTGATAGCAAAGTCTTTTCTTGTACAGGCCAACCATGTGCATGCTGGATCCTTGCCATTCCTGACTGATTAAAACTAGTCAGGAAGTGCACGCCTATTTTCTGTACCTACTCAATACTTCATTAGTGACACCTAGTCTTAAACTGGCTATTATGAAAACGGAAATTTTAAAAAGCTCTCTCGGGATCCCACCATGTTGCATAATTTTGGAGCCATCTCCAATGTCCATTTTGAGCAAGCATCTGTTATAGAGTTTCTTTGATTAGACAGATTATCTGTACCCATTTCAATCTGGCTTCAGGCCTGGGTTGAGACTGAGATAATGTTGGTCACCCTGGTAGATTATCTGTGCCAGGAACTAGACAGAGTGTCTTCCAACTCATTCTGCTGGACTTCTCAGAGGCTTAGTGTCTTTCTGGACTACTTGGTGAGAACAGACTTATGAGCTACCATTTTAGAATTATTCAAATCCTTCTTTGGAGGTCAGTCTTAGAAGGTGATGCTAGGGGATGGATGTTCAGTTTCTTTGGACTGGGTTATGACGCACTTCAGTGTTTAATCCTGTACCCCATGTTATTTGACATCTACCTGTAGCTATTGGAAAAAATCAAGTGATTGGAGGTGAGTTACCACCAATATATGCATGACATGCACCTCTATTCCTCTTTTTCATGTATTACCAGGCAAACTGTTGATATTCTGAATCAGTGTCTGAGACCAGTAATGCTCTGGATGACGGTTGATAAACTGAGACTTATTGCAGACAAGGCAGAAGTATTTCTGATCGGGAAGCAAATAGACACTGAAATAAGAATTCGACCTAGCTTGCATAGAATAACCCCAGCAGATCAACTGTCAGTCTGGGGATGCTTCTGAATTCATTTTGCACCTCTAGACTCAGACCCAGGATGTGGTGAAACATGTTTTAGTTATATTTGAACTATATTGCTATAGTATGAGGTTATTTGCTATACAATACAGGTAGTCCTCATTTAACGACCACAATTAGGACTGGAATTTCCATCACTAAGCGATGCAGTCATAAAGCGAGATGTCATATGACTACATTGCTTAGCGACTGCAATCCTGGCACTCTCGGTTGCCATCATTAACCGAGAATCGTGAGCTGTTAAATGGAGGGGGTCCCAGGTAAGGAGCATGGGGGTGCCACAGGGAGGTGGGGGAGGCCCTGGGAGGCCTGGTGCAGGCCGCCTGTGAGTGGGGGGGGGGGTGCTGCAGTGCAGCACAAAGCCACAGCCGCCTTGGAAGCCTCATCCGCCCCAGTCCAGCCCAGCAGCACTTACTGTATGTCTACGGGGGTGCTGCAACTCTCCCCACCCCCCTATCTCCCCCCACATTTATGCCCTTTTGGCTGCCCTGCACAGCAGCATTTGGCAGCAGCAATGCTGGGGCTGGGGCTGAAGTAGAGGTCCGGGGCCTTCAGCAGCCTCATCCAGCTGGCACCATCCCCAGGCCTCTGCTGACAAGGAGCGCCCGGCTGACCCTACTGTATGCGAGGCAGCTGCTGGCTGCACCAGGCCTTCTTCCTGAGGAATGGCATGAGAGGCTTGGAGAATGGCACGAGCAGCCTCAGAAAGAAGGCCTGGCTGATATAGCCTTAGTATTAGTTATGCTGTTTAAAGCCTTTCAAGATAGGGGTTGCTCCCTCCCAACCAGCCTGCTTGAATCCTAAAATCTGATGGAAAGGCTTTTATTTATGATCCAACAGTGGTGTGGGACAAAGAGAAAGCACCCTCTCAATAGCCATATCTAGACTAGGGAACTCCCTGCCACAGGAACCCAGCTCGGTATACGCTCTCATAGTCCTTGCTGACTAGTTAAAACTCTCTTATTTTAGAAAGCATTGCTCTTCAGCCAGGATAAATTTTGCTAGATGTAATATATTATCTCTTGTATCTGCCCGTTAAGTTTATGGTATTGTGTTCACATTCCATTTATGTTTTGTTCCATCTGAAGCACTTTGCAATTCCAATCCCATCCATCTGGGAACTTTGTCCAATCTTCCCATTGCATTTTATGTGCGATTGATATCTGAGACACTGGTTGTATCTTCATAAATACTAATTGCCTTATTCCATCTAACTGTAATTGTTTGGGCATTTTGACTACTGAAAGCTAAATAGACATTTCTCCTTTTTCATATTTTTAAATCAAAATACTGATGTTCTATTTCCATCTCCTCAAAAGGAGAGAAGGCTGATCATGCCTTAAAACTACTTGGGCCAGGAGGTGATGCTATAGAGTTTAACTTTCCTTGTTGCTTATTATTTTCATTGCTATTACTACTATATTATTATTTGCTTTTGTTGAGGAATAAACAGTATAAACAAATAAAAAGAATCCAGTCTTTGACTGGTGTTTGGAAATCTGAGTTCCAGCCAGCAACCTAGGAATTATCCAAGTAATGTCATAAGACATAACAAGTGCCTAGCAAAATGTGTGTGTGTGTGTTGCAAATCCACAGCTGATATAGCCAAAATGTTTAGTTCTCTTAAAATACATTTACTCTGTTTGTTATTCTGCCTAAGAATGTCAATAACTACAGGGATGACTTTGCAAGATCTTTTTCATAATCTACTTCAATCATTAATGATTTTAAATTATTAAAATCATTTCTAGATATTATCATTTTTCCCATTTTTTTCTTTGATTCTGCTGTCTCTGGGTATTGCCACATTTATAAAAATTACATCATCATCATCATCATCATCATCATCATCAACCCCAGTTTACTGGTAAATTGCTTAGGTTGCAATAGTCCCGTCACAAGACAGTGTTAAGGGGAGGAGTCTAATCAATATATTTCCCTCCTCCAGGAAGATGGGTGGTGGCTGGGGGAAATAATACTTAATGAGAAGCTGCACCAGGGCAGGAGGGAGGCAGGGCCTAACAGCACAGCCAGGAAGACCAAGGCTCCTCCCACCATCCATCAGTGTTTGCCCCTTTTCTGGCCACTCTCTGCAACTTCCCAGCATTTTACTTCTTTCTAGAGAAGCTTACAGAAACATCTGGCATCATTTGAAGTCACTCCCCAAAATTCCATATTTAAAGAGCTTTGACCAAAATAAAAGCTTATGTTATAAGATGAAGAAAACGCTTTTTCCTACCATTTTAAAACAATGAAGATTAGTGGGAGGCAGGCTATGTAGCACCTACCAGTACTCCAGCCTTACGTTATTTACTTAGAAGAAAAATAGCATGAAATGTTATACCAATAGCAACTCACTGTTAGTGCATATCAAATTAATTTCTCATATGTTTCTTTCAGAGGAAGTCTCAGCTTCAAAAAGAAAAGGCAAATGGAATTGTATTAGAATATATGGGTAAACCCTAAAATGTAGAATTCATAGGATTAATAATTTCTATTTGGACATGCAACCTGTTGATGTTTGTTGAACAGAATTGGCCTCATTACTGCTTCCTCTCTAGTATAATTTGTTTTCGAGTAATTATTTCAATCTGTAGGAACAGAAAAATTACATCATCATTTAATTTTTCTGCTTAATATTAAAATATTCTCAAATTGCTAAGACATTTGCACCATGCAGCTAAATACTTTAAATCACATTATTTTCATTAGGACATATGAATATTACACTGTGGGATTCTCTCCAAAAGCATTTGAGACTACAGGTAGTCCTTGTTTGGCAACTGCCTTGTTTAGTGACTGTTTGCAGTTCCAACAGTGACGGAAAAGTAACTTTGTGACCAATCCTCACATTTATGACCTTCGCAGGTCTGTAAAGCAAAGGAAAACCAAAGTAAGATCCTAAGCACAGTCACTGTTTCACTCAGTGACTGCTTTGCTTAACGACCAAGTTGCCAGTCCCAATTGTGGTCACTAAATTAGGACTACCTGTATTATTTTTTTAAAGTAACTTTTAGATCACGTTTCAGAAAAGAGCTCTAATGTATCAATGTTCTAATAAGAGAATATTCTATCAAGTTAGAAAAGCAGAAAACTTATCTCAGAATTTTAGCAAACCTTCACAAATGAACACCATTACTTTGTGGAACTTGCCAATTTTTATACGATCAGTGCTTTACTATTTACCATTCAGCACAAAGCTAACTCCATATCCTGTACCAGTCAAGAGAATTTACCCGGTATATGTTAACCAAGTACCCGGTGGTGTTGCATATTTGCTTATGTCGGAAAGGCTATGTTCACACCTCACAGCACTAGGCTATTGTTTCACTGCTGCAGCCTCTTAATCCAGATCATAGTCAGAGGGTCACCTTGGATTGGTGCAAATTGGCTTACTTAAAGCATGGTAGTACATGAAATCCCAATACATGTAATGGTTTGTTTACAACCCAAGAGCAATTAGTCTTCCCAAAAAATGAAGTAGTTGCAAAACATGGTTATTCCTATGTTGTATTTCTTTCTTGTAGGAGGCAGGAGCTTTATTTGGGCTGGAAGAAAAATTAGCATTTCCTCAATCTGCACCCAATGACTCTGAAGCTGTTCAGGCCATTGAAAGCTTTTTTAGTGACAAATAAAAATAAGCATTTGAAAGTGCCAAACCCTGAAAGATTATGAGACTCCAAGGAGGAGAGTAACTCCTATCAATAGGACTGGCTAGGCTAGGTTATCTGAATGAATGCCTCAAATGTAGTTAAAGCTGAACCAGGCTAAGCGTATCATAGAAAGTAGTGTAACAAATGTATTTGTCTCCAAGTTACGAATCATATCTCACAGAACTCGCTGGCTTAGATATTAAGAAGGAAAGGGGAAATGTGACCACATTTGAGGTTCCACATCCTGGCTAGGGAATTCTGGGAGTCGACGTCCACATATCTTCAAGTGGCCAAGGTTGAGAAACACTGGCCTAAACCATATAAAGGAAAGTTTCCCATTCTGTCCTCCCATGTTCATAGATCACTTTGCACATAAGGACTCCCCTGGTCTTCTAAAGACCATTTTGAAGAATCACAGGAACCAATTGGGAAGAGAAAAAAAACATGGGAAGGGAAACATCCCTTTGAATTAACCTGAGATCCAAGCTTTTATTTTTGTTGCAACAACCACCCAGTATCTTGCTCTTTCGTTCTCTAAAGTTGGAAGAAAATGTCACTTCTACAGCAGACCTAAGTTTTTGCATGCATGCATGTGTCTACGAACATAGAGCAAGGGGGGAAATGAAGTCCTCTAAAATGTCTAATTCTGAATACCCAGAAATTCCTCTACCCAGGAAGTTTTCAACATAAGAAAACCAAAGGGCCCAAACTAGATGGATCCCTGCAAAATTAAATAACTGTTCCTGTAAACAAAAAGTTTGGGGGAGAATTATCTGTCCTCCAGAAAGCTTTCTGTGTCATGTTCACAAAAAAATAATATCATACTATTATTCTCCCTTACAAGCGCTTCCTCACCTTCTCAGATTTCCTATTTTTAATACTTCATTTAGGATGTGTTTAATTAGCATCTACGATGAACAGTCTGCAACCAAAAGTCTTGAGTTATTGCTCCTTTGATAATACAGTTCTAATGCTAGACCTGGGTAAATTCCCTACTTTGTTGTCTCAATTTCTATAGGCCATCTAAAGTAAACACATGTTCCTAAAAGTCTACCTAGGAACAGTTGCTCTAAGTATATCTGGAAAACACAGACCAATAAGCATACTGATGTGCTTTTATAGCTACTAAAGCCACCTGCTAAAGCAAAGCATGATTTTGTCGATGCTTCCTCTGAATTCTAGATCAATAATCCCACAGACCTGGGATGTACCAGAAGGCATATTTAAAATACCCTGCAGCCAAGTGCTAAACACTGCCAATTCCTTCTCAGACTTACCAGCCCAGCACACCGAAGTATAGGTGTTTTGTGTTGAGTTATGCCTGAAGCTGATATCTGCTGCTCATTTGGAGATATTAGTAAGAAGCAATTGTGGTAGCATGATAGTCTGGGTCTGCTTGCAACACCCTTGGTATGGCTAAGTACATATGCTCCCAAATGAATACATCTCTAGCAAATCCATAAACATTTTGTGCTGATCCACAATAACAGGACATCAGTTTTTCCCCAGATACAGACAAGTTAGAATCATACCAAGAGTATTACAGGTCTATGGATATTAATAAACACAAACATCCAGGTCTTTCAAAAGTTGATTGTATTAAACCATTGTGCATCTCTCTCCCTATAAGAGTGTATATATTAATAAATAAATGTGTACAGTATATTTATGTATTTTATGTATATTAATAAGATCATGGACAATTAAGTAGAAATGTTTTGTACTAATCAGGTAACTAATCAAGAAGGTGAATATATTATAAGAGGAAAGCAAAGGACTATCTCCCCCACAATTCAGAATGGCTTTATACCCTAGCACACAGTGTCACACCATATTGCACATGGTTGTATATACATGCACACACTAAAGTACATGTGTGTGTGTGTGTGTGTGTGTGTGTGTGTGTGTAAACACTGGCTGTATTTCTAGCTGCCATAACCTTTGGCACTAGCCTTATTCGCATGTGATGTTGAGTGTCCTGCAGGAGAAGGAGGAATGCCAGCACAACCTCTGTTCCTAATCATGCCACATGTAGCTGAATACCTGCATAGCACCCATCCATGTCAACTGTAAATGAATGTAGAGTCTCAGAACAAACAATCTTGCTCTTCTTTCTCCACCCTGCATTCAGTATCACAAGTGAACACGACCTGTATAATGGGAAACAGGTTTGGGCAAAATAGAAAATAAGACACAGAAAAGTATTAAGTGATAATTTGCTTATTCCAAAATTTAATAAAAACCCAACACATTAAGAGATTCCCTTTACCTCACCATTTTATATTTTACATAAAGCAATGTTTTTATTATCTATTTCTTCATAGTGTTTGCTCCTGCCAGAAACTTACCATCAGCTATGATACAGAAACAGCATCACTTGAAAGAAAGAGAGCGAGAGAGAGAGAGACCGACCTTCTAGTCCTAAAATACTTATAGGAACGTAGATTATTTTCTTTAGGATAATATCCCTCTAGGATAGACAGCTGGACTGAGACTCTTGAGAATATCTCTGATAATATGATGAATACAGGCTGCAGTGTCAATGCTGTTCCTCAGATTCACTAGGCTATATGGAATCAATTTGGTCCATTCAACAATTAAAGTACTCAGCACAGAATTGCAGAGTCAGCTGCCCTATGGTTCTGAAAGTTGGAACTTCAAGCTAATTCTAACATAGTCAAAAACTTCTTAAGAAAGCTATTAGCTCATTTAATTCTAGACTCAGTGCAGCGAAGATAACAGACTCCAGGCGATCTGTTGACACGTGTATCACACACTGGGAAAACATCAAATCTCAGCTGCTTGGAATGAGAACAGATGTTACATATTGGACAATGGGGATGCAGCTGAAAAGACAAGTTTGTTGAGGCATGTTATTTCAATATTTCTCTTATCTGTTCAGCCGTGACTATTGGAATATTCTTTACCATTTTAGCAATGTTATGAAAAACTACCATGAGATTACAGATTAAATGAATGTCAGGTATCCAACCCAGCAGATATAAATAGCCAGTAAATGTTATAGCCTTTGGCCTCTTCCATGAATTAAACAAAAGAGCTGTGCCACTATTTGTTTGTGGAAGGAAACCAAATCCAGCATGGCTCCAAAATGAAGCCTCATTATTACATAAAATAAAAAGTGTGCAGAGCACCAGTCCATTGAGTGACACCTTTCAGTGCCATCCGCCACGTGATAATTTAGCCAATCAGCCAAAACTTTTAATGACTTTAAGATGTTTATCTCATTTTCTATTGTCTCACTGGCAATGCTGTCCTAAAATTTGAAAACAGGAGGCCAAGCATGTTTTAAAAATACTGATACAAAAGCTGATACTCCAAATAATTGGAATTTCCTATGTTCTTGCTTTGTCACAGAGACAAATAAAACTATCTTGTTGACGGTGGTATTATTACTATTATCATTATTCCAACAAATGGCTTCTCCCTTGCCCCCTACCCTCTAATCAGTTAGCATCACTGTCTCTAGCGAAAGAACCATTCTTTAATATCACATTCACATCTTCTCTATTTACCTAGAGATGGCAGCTTTTTTCTTAATATGAGTCCTTGTCAAGAAAAGCCCACAGCTAATCTTGCCATTCCATTTACACTGGCTGCAAAGCCTCAGTTCCACTTTTTCATAAAGGTTTATATGAACAAATCTCCTCCTATTAATCCTGCACTTCCTTTCACATGCGTTTCTGCACAAACAGCCCTTTCTCCCACGTGCAGTTAAAGGGGGATTTAAGAATGAGAAAAAACTTCTGGAACGTTGGAGACTCCATTTGAACCCAGGCACAGATACACACACACACACAATACCTATAACAGCACGAGAGGGGAATACAATGGCCTCAGGATGGCTTTGTTTCATTAAAGGAAGGCTTCCTATATGTTGCTTGAAAGTATTGGTTTGTAGCCCTGCAGGCAAATCAAATCAGCTCAGTTAACCTCTCTGTCTGGTACCAAAGTCTTCAGGTCCTACTTCATGAAGAGAAGATTTGATATGGAAACAGTTGATTGGATTCCACCTGTTGAATGGCCCTTGATTTAAGTATCATTGCTGTTCTCTCCCAAATCAGCAATTTAAACTCTAAACATAAGTTTTCATTCTTAACAGTGAACAAATTAATGAAGACAGTTCAATGTATCACCATGAAAAAGTGTACTCTCAATTGCATTAGCGCCACACTATGCTAAAACATACAGACTAGATTATAGTTTACTACTTCAGTATTCTTTGAAAGATACTACTTTCAGTATATATTCAATACTACAGACCATAAATAATTGATAGTAAATTCCTATAAGTAAAATTCAGAGCAGGCACCAGATGGAACTCTACAGCTACTGTATGTCTCCCTTTCCTACCAGCAGAGAGATTCCTATTCATGTGATGGTCACTGTGAGACACCCAGAACTCTATTTCCCTCTCTATCTTCTTCAAGCCTGATCTCAACTACACCAATGCCACCTTCTTTTAAATCTGAGCAAACACGTAGTAGCAGTTCCCTTACAAAGAAAAAAGAGCTGGCATTTAAATTGTGGTTGAGTGCTCAAAGCTCTTCCCACGCATCCTCTCAGTCAACTTGACAACAACCCTGTAATGTAGATCAACATTATCTTGGTACGGCAAATAGTGAAAGAACTGGTTTCTCTGTGCCACCTACTCAACTGATGACAGAGATAACATCTATTCCATATATTCAAGATTAAAATAAAAAGCGGCAATAGTTATTCGTTCAACCCAGCATCTAAATTAAAAGCAGACTGAAACAAACAAAAAAACTCCATTCTTTAATATCACCTTCACAAACAAACCAAAAAATGTTAACAAAGAAGGGCCCAAATATATATTTTGGGAGAGAATTCAATTAACATGGGCATCACTATCAAAAGTCTCCTTGCCACCTTCCTTTAAATCTGAGCAACAGCTAAACATTTTCAAATATTGTATGCTATGCCCACTGGGGAGCTGCTTCAGTTTTATGATGTTGGCTGTCCTCTTCCTGATCAATAATTTCTTTCTCCAGAAGCAATTACCACTGTACCTGAGAAGATAGGAAGCATCCGTAACTAACATATTATCTGTATCTTCTCAGACAATAGCAAGTCCAGAAAGACCCCCAAAATGGAAACTTAAGTCTTTCAGAGTGAGTGGAATCCCATCCAAGAACATGAATAGATATCCATCCAGACTGGTTAACTTCCCAACCTAAAATGTCAACTTCTTACTTGATTGAGCACTTCTAGCCACATCTAAAATTCCACAGCATCCCTGGGATATATTATGTGAAAGAGAAGGACAAGGCTGAAAGCCATCTACATGCTGATGGTGTTCCCCACAAGGAAATCATTTCCTTGAACCCCTGGCTTCACCAAAATGCATTGGGCATTTTGATGGTTTATTAACATTCCATATTTTTTGGTATTATTTGAAGCATTTTCTCCTCCAGCCCCTTTGTCTATTATTCTGCTGTCAGTGCTGCTCAATAGGAAATTTATTTGTCTTGTCATATTTATATAACCACCCATCTCACAGACAAATGAGGGTTAGAGATGGCAGGACCAAGAAGAAGTAGACAAGAACAGCTTTGGTAGCTCTTGCATGAATCTAACAGGTTTATAAAGGCAAATTAACCAGCCCTTCCTTTTTGATAACATAGCCAGAGTTCTCATGAGCTTTTGTCACAGCACTTGAAATATTTGGAAATTTATAAAAAAACTATTATTTAGGAACATGGAGTTCAAAGGACCAGTTAGACAACTAAGTCTAGCTTCCTGCTTAAGTTCAGTATTTTAATTAAATAGTGTTTGTGAGTTCAAGGAGAAGCCAACCAGGCAGGAACCTTGAAATCTTTATATGGGAGACTGTGGGAAGGAAGCCACCAGGTGTAGCTGAGGTGAGGAGAGGCAACATAGCGCAGACATGAAAGACATGGAAAGAAAGCATTCAAAAGGACTGCCTTAATGAACTCACTACTTACTGTATAAATCTGGCTGGGAATGTATTGTTACAGTTTTCAAGATTATGTTTTTACTGCAGATTAGCATTAAAGATACTTTTCTGAAATCTGTTAGATTCTTGCTTCTTTGAAAGGTTCAGCTTCCTAGAGTAAGGTCAGCCTGGGAAATCAGTATGTTCTTTGCTCCTACTTGGAGCTAGCTAGGGATTCCCTGTTTTTCTCAGTTTCAGAGACATGTAAACTGAACAACCATCTAAGATTTGGAAAGTCACTTGACTACAGTTCTATTCCCCCAAGCTGGTTAAAAGTAATGTAGATTGATTGATGCTAATATTGACTTCAGTTTGCACTTTCTACCTGAATTCCTAAAAATTGGGGTCTGGCTGTTATATGCCCCAGATTGAAGAAAAGTATAAAGAATAACCTATCTTACTCTCACCCAATCTATTCAACATTATTAGCAAGCTCTATGATGGATATTTTTACTGGAAAGTGCACCAATGTTACCATATATGAGGCCATCCAATCTTAATGAAGAAAAAGGCTGCAGTGGAGCTACTACATACCAAACGTTGCTCTCTATGGCCCTTTTAACCTGGGTTAATCAGGTTAAAATATCGGTCCTCTTGTACATACTACTCCACTGTGGATTCTCTCTGATGGTACTGCTGACCATGAGCTATGATAGGTCTAATACTGTAGAGGAATGCAGAAGTAATCTTGAAGAAGGTATGCAGGAGCAGTTAAGGCAAAATCAGAGACAACTCAGTCCTGGGAAAGGAGAAGCCATGAGAAAGAAACTCAAAATACCCCTGCTTTGAGTCTTTGTGGTATAAGAGGGGGCAGAGGGAAAGATTCTGTTATCACACCTAACAACAATAAAGTAGTGTTCCTGGAATCTTTGTGCTGTTTGTTTCCTGATAGCCTACTCGAAAGACTGACAAGTATTACATTCAAAGACTCTTGGTTATGGAATTCAACACAGGTAGCCCTCAACTTATGACCATTCATTTAGCAACCATTCGAAGTTGTGGCAGTGCTAAAAAAAGTGACTTATGACCGGTCCTCGCACTTATGACCATCACAACATCCCTGCAGTCACATGATCAAAATTCAGGCACTTGGCAACTGGCATGTATTTATGACGGTTGCAGAGTCCCAGGGTCACATGATCACCATTTGTGACCTTCCCACCTGGCTTCCAACAAGCAAATCCAATGGGGAACTGCATGATTAATTTAAAGACCAGATGATTCACTAAATGACTATGTGATTCACTTAATGGCCACAGTGATTCACTCATAAAACCAGTCACATGATGCCTTGCTTACCGTACCACTTAACAACAAATTTTCCAGTTCCTACCTTTATTAAACACAGCAGAATATCCAAATATGTTGAGTTAGAGAATCAGCTGAGTAGTCTCAAACCAGCTAGGTACTTCAATTTATTATATCTAAATGTCACAACTATCACTTAAGTATTTTACCTTCAGCTATTCTCAATGACAGATTTAAGAAGATTTGCTATGCTAAAAAGTTATGTCCTTATGGTGATAGAACAGCCAAATGAGGGGCCCATCTATATTATACTCTTTTCTACAGAGATGTGTGCAACACATTAATAATGACATCTATGATTTTTTTTTTTGATAATCATATGGATCTTATATACACACTCTTTTGTCAGACCAAGATTCTAGCTTAGCATGTTGTCAATTCTTTGGGATAACAAGCAGAATTCACCTGTAATTAATATACAGTTGTATTTCTCTCTCTCTCTCTCTCTCTCTCTCTCTCTCTCTCTCTCTCTCTCTGTCTCACAGACACACACACACACACCGGTAGTTTGGCTGTCCCAGGACATTATAATTTCATAAAGATAAATTGATTTGCTGTCTAATTCCAATTATCTTATCTCTTGGGTCAATAGAGTTCTGTTTGTAATTATGAGTATTTGTAATATGGTATGTGATTGTAATAAGGATCTGAATATATATGCACCTGCCGACTATATTTCCAGCAACTAGCTTTCAAAGGTATATCATCTTTAATACTAGAAGTAAAATAGTTAAAAACAAAACAATATGTAATGAAAAGTTTTGTTTATCAAATAATGAAAGTCCTTATCCGTGCAGTCTGATAATGCAGACGTTTGAAAGCCTTTTAATCAGGAGAGAGACAAGAGACGTGCGCTCACTGCAGCATCCCAAAATAGCTTAATTATGTTTTGCATGAAGAAGTACTTTTTTAATACAGTTATATTCAAAAGAGCCCAGGACTGTGGTTAACAAGGCTACCTAACAGAATATTTGGGACATCTAGACCATGCCCTTTGAAAGTCTACCAAACTGTTGGGAAGCTGAGTGAAAGGACATCTAGCTTGGCAACAAACTGCATACTCTCCAAATAGTATGAATTATACCAGGAGCCCAACACAGCCCCCTGAACTGAAAATCTGGCTTTTCAATTGACGAACTTTGTCTCAACTGCAGGCAAGTAATTACAGGCAAGTCACAGCTGTGCCCAATCACAGAAGTGAAAATGTGACTATGATAGAGTGCAATCACACCCTCATCACCCATGTGCGTTGTTCTCAGGAGCACTGGTTCACTGCTACTCAGAAGTAGGATGATCTGTTCAAGAGCTGAGCAATTTATCCTTGAAAAGCCTTTGGGGAAAAAAGCATAGGGGTATGTAGAGAAGATAACAAGATGTTCTGCAGTGGAAAGACAAAGAGCAACAATCAGGGTTACAGATGACAATGTCATCTAAAAAAAACAAAGTATGATTTTTGAAGGAATCTTTCTCTTCAAGTCCAATAGTTGAATGGGCAGAAACTTTATATCCAAGCAGATCCGCTTTAATGTAATTTTGAATGGCACACATTTCACCTAAATACAGGTGAAACTCGAAAAATTAGAATATCGTGCAAATGTTCATTTATGTCAGTAAGGCAACTCAAAAGGTGAAACCAATATATGAGATAGACACATTACATGCAAAGCGAGATATGTCAAGCCTTACTTTGGTATAATTGTGATGATTATGGCGTACAGTTTATGAAAACCCCAAATTCACAATCTCAGAAAATTAGAATAGTGTGAAAAGGTTCAATATTCTAGGCTCAAAGTGTCCCACTCTAATCAGCTAATGAATCCATAACACCTGCAAAGGGTTCCTGAGCCTTTAAATGGTCTCTCAGGCTGGTTCAGTAGGAATCACAAGCATGGGAAAAACTGCTGACCTGACAGTTGGGCAGAAAACCATCATTGACACCCTCCATAAGGAGGGAAAGCCCCAAAAGGTAATTGCAAAAGAAGTTGGATGTTCCCAAAGTGCTGTATCAAAGCACATCAATAGAAGGTTATGTGGAAGGGAAAAGTGTGGTAGAAAAAGGTGCACAAGCAGCAGGGATGACCGCAGCCTGGAGAGGATTGTCAGGAAAGGGCCATTCAAAAGTGTTGGGGACTTTCACAAGGAGTGGACTGAGGCTGGAGCTAGTGCATCAAGAGCCACCACACACAGATGGATCCTGGACATGGGCTTCAAATGTCGTATTCCTCTTGTCAAGCCGCTCCTGAACAACAAACAACGGCAGAAGCGTCTTACCTGGGCTACCGAAAAAAAGAACTGGTCTGTTGCCCAGTGGTCCAAAGTCCTCTTTTCTGATGAGAGCAACTTTTGCATCTCATTTGGGAACCAAGGGCCCAGAGTCTGGAGGAAGAATGGAGAGGCACACAATGCACGATGCTTGAAGTCCAGTGTGAAGTTTCCACAGTCTGTGTTGATTTGGGGAGCCATGTCATCTGCTGGTGTTGGTCCACTGTGCTTCATTAAGTCCAGGGTCAACGCAGCCGTCTACCAGGAGATTTTGGAGCACTTCATGCTTCCTTCCGCAGACGAGCTTTATGGGGATGCTGACTTCATTTTCCAGCAGGACTTGGCACCTGCCCACACTGCCAAAAGTACCAAAACCTGGTTCAATGACCATGGGATTACTGTGCTTGATTGGCCAGCAAACTCGCCTGACCTGAACCCCATGGAGAATCTATGGGGCATTGCCAAGAGAAAGATGAGGGACATGAGACCGAACAATGCAGCGGAGCTGAAGGCCGCTATTGAAACATCCTGGTCTTCCATAACACCTCAGCAGTGTCACAGGCTGATAGCATCCATGCAACGCCGCATTGCGGCAGTCATTGCTGCAAAAGGGGCCCAAACCAAGTACTGAGTACATATGCATGCTTATACTTTGCAGAGGTCCGATATTGTTCTATTTCCAATCCTTGTGTTATTGATGTCATGTAATATTCTAATTTTCTGAGATTGTGAATTTGGGGTTTCATAAGCTGTACGCCATAATCATCACCATTATACCAAAGTAAGGCTTGACATATCTCGCTTTGCATGTAATGCGTCTATCTCATATATTGGTTTCACCTTTTGAGTTGCCTTACTGACATAAATGAACATTTGCACGATATTCTAATTTTTCGAGTTTCACCTGTATGTTTCTTTTATTTATATACTTACTGGATTTACTACCTCCCATAATCCCAAGACTCTTGGTGGTTTGCATTTAAAAACTGAAAAATTATGTAGTCATAAGTCAATCATCCATCCTAGACGTAATGCATCACTGTAGGTCCTTGGGAGCCACTCTGTTTCCAATAGTTTTTGGAAGGTTAAAACTGTACAGGTCAACCTCAGTCCAAGCAGAAGGCTATTCTAAAGTATAGGTGCTGCCACAGAAAAGCAGCACCTATGAGTTTCTAGTATGCACCTCATGGAAATGGGGGACTACCTTCAGCTTCTCCTGGAACAAGCAAGTCAGGCAGGGCAATTCTGCTTGGAAAAGGCAGTCCTGAAGGTGGTGCCACGCTGTAGAGGCATCTTACGTTCGGAAGCTAACGGGAAGCCAGCGCAGGTATAACATATTCATGGCAGCAAGTGCCAGCCACTAAACAAGCCTCTGCATTCTGGACTAACTGGAACTTCAAGGTGAGCATCAAGGGCACCCATACATAGAGCACACTGCAGTAGTCCAGCTTCACAGTAATGAGAGCATACGTTACTGCATTTACTGTAAATGCAGAAAAGCATTAAAATAGAGGTGCACTATTTTTCTGGCCAAGGGCCACATTTGGCTCTGACAAGAAAACCATGTGTGGTGGGTGACCATTGTTTTGAGTCAGGCCATGAATGACCTGGGACCCATCTCTTCAAAGGTCTTATTTTCTCTCACTCTCCTCCTGGCTGGTTAATCCATCTGTGGGGATGGATTATCATCATCATCATCATCATCATCATCATCATCATCATCATCATCATCATCTTGAATGATCTGCCAGGTCTGCATTCCAAAACATAGCAGACGGGATCAGGACAAAAACCATTTTTCATTTCATTTCATACATCTTTGCATACAGCTAATATTACATAAAGTTAATATCACTACTCCTTGGTTATATAATAAGCAAAAAGTCCATTACTATAGAACAGTGTTGTCCAAACTTGGCCACTTTAAGATGAGTGGACTTCATCTCCCAGAATTCTCCAGCCAGCATGGCTGGCTGGGAAATTCTGGGAGTTGAAGTCCACTCATCTTAAAGTGGCCAAGTTTGGACAACACTGCTATAGAAGGTAAGGAAGATGACCTTGATGTAGATAGGCAGGAACCATTACTTAGACAAAAGGGGCTGAAACATTTTTTAACTCCAAAATGAGATGATATTTGGAAGTGACTCAGGAAGACGCCTCCATAATTTACTGAAGTATGAGGAGGAGGAGGAGGAGGAGCTGGTGGTGGTGTCACAGCACAATCAGACTTGCAAGATTCTGCTATACTATATCAATAATACTTTTAATTTTCATATGGAGTTGATTTCCTGGTCTGGCCTACCTAGTGGGGCTGACAATTCTAGTGTCCTTTAACATCCTCTCCTATAAATGGCATAATGGCTTATACATACAATGATGGCTAAATGGTCTCATTGGTCTCCATCTTAAACTGTACTTAAACTGGTCTCCAGTGCCAAGGTATTTCATGTTTAGTTTCACGGAAGGGAATAAAGCACCATACTTATAGGAAGAGGCAAAACCATGTCCTATAGATTCAACAGCAACAATACTCAAATTAAGCAGGGGCAAGGGGTGGTTTGGAGAAAAGAGCTGAATTTTCTTTTGTACTTTTACCACACTTCTTGTCTCTCCAACTCCCCACACTATATTTTAAAAATCCCCTTCACTGTCGTAGAGTTTATAGCGAATCAGCAATGACCCCATTCTGACACACATCTCTATTATTACTACATCTAGTCTGGTTCTCTGTGGTCCACTGAATACAAAAAATGAACTGTATTCCAGGAGCAATGCAGTTCAAGTATTCACAGCCTTGGATTCAGGGGGGTTATTGGGCGTCAATATTTGTCAGACAAACACAGCAAGAAGTATACACATCAAGACATACCAGGCTTTGTAAATCTATTTTCTTCCCTTACTTTAACTTTGTGTACACATCTGGCAGACTGACCTAGCTCTCTCCAAACAAACATAATTACACTATGGAGGTGACTACACTGTTTCATGATAACAGGAGTTAAAGGTGTGTTAAAGGACATGATAGAGACATACAAGATGATGCCTCATGTGGAAAAGGTGGATAGGGAGATATTTTTCTTCTTATATCATACTTAAATTTGATGTTACAATTAGCCGCCCACTACTAATGAAGCACCTACACTGATTTCTCTACTGAAGATATCTGTGTGAAACTAAGGGCTTTGGATCTTCCAACATCAGCATAAAATGCTTTCAAAAGACATTTAGTAGAAGCTCCATGTGCCCCTTTCACAAAAGTCCAACTGTTTGGCTTAAGTCATACAATCTGTGTCTGCAGTAAAGAGATCATTCTTGTTGATGAACCAAGCAATTTGCAGTGGTTAAAAAATAAAAGACATTGAAATAATCCAGAAAAGTTCCCCAGACCATGCAATTTGCAAAATAACAAGTGAGGGTCAATGTAAGCATATACAAATTTAAGTACATTTGGGAAAATATCCTAACTCCACATATGAGTTAATGGGATCCAACTTCATGATGCTGACCAGGAAGATGTGGCATATAGCTCAATGACAGCTTAAATCAAGAACATACATTTTGGGGTGGGGGGAAGTCAACAGCCATTAAAAAAATCTAAAAATAGACTACCAATGTTATAAAACTTGTAAACAAAATTGTATACAAAATTATACTACAGTATATGAATTTTTGAGCTACAGTCCCTCCAAAAGCATATTACAGAAACAGAACTGGTGCAAAAAATGTTGATGAAAGGGCAGCATGATAGCAATTTATGTTACGCAAGGGGTAGAAAAGTACATAGAGAAACTTAACTGCTTCTCTGCACCTTGCATAAAACTTCTCACTTTCTTGTGGTACTAAGACTTATGGTCCTTCAGTGAAGCTGAATGGGAGGAAATTAAAGTAAAAAAAACCTATGGAATTCACTACCATAGGATTTATTGAAGATTGCAAAGTTGTACAGCTTCAGAAACAAATTCATGAAGGACATGACTACCAAGAACTACTGGTCATGATGGCTATCTTTCATTATGCCCCTGTATACCAGCATATAACAGTAAACAAAAGTAAAAGAAAAATAGAAAAGAAAGGAAAAAAGATACAAAGAAGTAGATTCTGATCTTTACAGCAGTACAATTATAAATTTATCTCTTACTCTATGGTTATAACATGACTCTCCTCTTTCTATAATTGATCCTGTCTAATCATCAAAACTATAAATCATAAGTTCATTTTTTTTCTGCTTTACACAAAAAGTCCATAAGGGATTTCTGGTCAGCAAGTAACATAGATATTGTCTTTTCTCTGATCAAAAAAGTCAATGTAGCCATCTCAGCAAGTTCCACCATCTTCACCAACCATTCCTCCATTGTGGGTAATGCAGAATCTTTCTGTCTTTGTGTATACAATCTGAATCAGTGTGTGTGTTTGAATCTAAAATTTTCTAGCTTTTTTACACATCCACCAAACATGATAAAATGTCTCTTCTTGTTCACATTTCCAACTTAAACTTGAAGAGCCTTTATACATTCTAGACAATTGCTCTGGTGTCTGTATACCAGCTTCTGAGGAATACAAACAAGAGGGGGCTACTGGGATCATGACTTATATGTTGGCTTCCCATAGGCATCCAGTGGTCCACTGTGAAAACTGAATGCGCAACTCGATGGGGCTTTACTCTGATGTAACATGGCTGCTATGTTCATACAGGAGAACACGTCCACTTGTAGCAACAGAACAGAGTTGGATACAATTTTTTCCAGACAAACAACTTAATCTAGCTATGATCTTTCATGGTAACAAACACTGGACTAACATGGATCAATTTCAGAATAATATAGACCAGAATGGACCAGCTCTAACACTGCAAAACGAACACTTTGCCAAAACCAGCTCAGAATATCTTTTTCTAATTGGTACTTTACAATGAATAAATCCCTGTCTCAAAGAGCTTCCTTATATCCTAAAATGGCAGAATTATCAAAGACTTTCAACACAATAAGAGGCGGGGCAGGGTGGGGGGAGGGAACTCAATAGTATTCATTTCTCTGTTTCATCCTAAAAATTAAAACACAGATTTCCATCATCTTTGGCAAAACAAGTATCTACATCATGGACTACACATCAGAAATGAAAGAGTATTTACTTTCTCATTCACTCCCTCCCACACTCTTGCTCCTGGAACCAGCCTCCTGGATCAGCTATTGGATGATATGCCTGAACGGACTGAGACAGTCTGAAAATTGAAGGTTTCCCCAGGGTGCTGCTCCTGATGGAATTAGCAGCAGGAGCTAAAAGCTGCATACTGATAACTTTTTCTTCTCCTTGAAGGTTTAAAATGTTTGCAAGGAGGGAGGAAATATAACATTTTGATTTGAATAGAATAGTGACTAGGGTAACAGGTTATCCTCTGTCAAAAAGCTTGAGTTTCTAATGTAAATAAATGGGAAATTAGTCTTTTGAACCTTCATGCTACAAGATTTATGTACCATGGAACTGGGGAAAAAGAACAATAATAAGGCTTACAGTAAACATCTGAGTGTACATAACTAGGCCACTCACTCCCTGTATGCATAGAAAAACCTCTCACAGTAACAAATTGCACAATCATTCTGAAGGACTTCTACCTCAGTTAGATGCTATGGAACTAACAGATCACATCACTCTGGATTAAAGTCCCTTGTTACAGAATATATAGAACCTACTTCTGCCTAACATCATTCTACAGGGGAAAAACCACTGAGAAAAGGAAAGCTGTAAGATGGAGAGTTACGCTTGAAGAAAAAGATGTAAAGCAAATAAGAAATTGGGGAAAGAACCTCTGAAGAAACTTTACAAGTCAAACCAAGGAAGTACTGTAGGCTTTATATTTAGAGGGCTCTCAGGGCAAATTACTTTCAGAGTGCTCCATTTTTTATTTGTTATCTTCCCACGCTGGGCCAAATCCATCCCACCCCTCAAATGGAAGAGGCCCATGGTAGTAGCTCTTGCTCTTCTTTTCTATTTACTTGAAGAGAACAGTGGAATTAACACCCAGCAGCAAAGCCACAGGGCTTCAAGAGTCAGAAACAATTCCCCTCCTCTGGGGCTACAAAAGAGAAGTTAATATGTAGACCTTGGACAACATGTTTTGTATTCCTACTGTAAGAATCCATGCTCTCTTATATGAGGGTGGTTAAAATGGGAAGAAAGGAATTACATATATTGATTTGTACTTGGTTGGTTCAAACCAGTCAGTTCTTGACTGTAAGTTTTAGAATATATACCACACTGTTCTGCTGAATGTATTGATTCAAATAAGCTTTGATTGTATTTACAGGTAACACACTTCTTATATTTGATTGTTGCATTTCCAGTTAGTTCATTAAAATCTCAAGACTATGCTTAGAGGTCAACATTAAAGTCTCAGTGGTTGAAAGAAATGTATACATCTAAGGAGACAGAATATCTTCCAGTCATAATTCTCTTGCATTCCCTTTAACATCAGATGCCAGGCCATACATCCCATGACATTTAAAATTCTGTTTCTAAATGCAGCACACCATATCCCTACCTCCAAGTGAAACTTCATGCCTCTCGTTCAACTGAGAAGATTCTCTCTCGGGCATCAGCTGCCACTGCCTAAAAGAACTGACACCGAAGCCGCTACAACTAGTACATATCGATTCGTGTCGAGTCTTATGATTTGAGAATTCAGCATCTTGTTTTACTGAAGCCCAGTGTTGCTTCTTTAGATTAATGCCACGGAGGTCATTAATTTACATGAATATGTTTAAAGAATTTGATAGAACCCAAACACTTCTCCAGGTTAGCACTTAATAATCCAAATAAAATCAAACAATATTTTTAAAAAGTGAAAAGGGACCAACAGAAAATAGTACATCAGACTTAGCATGGGAGATCCATCATTTGTAGGAAGATGACAACTTGCAAAGCTTTCAACTTAATTTAGATGCTTCCATGTTCTCACCCACATCACAGGGACACTGGATTGGTAGGTTCAGGGTGCAATGCATCACCTCCTCAGTACTCATATACATTTCCTGAAGGATCTCTGTTTTTCTTGTTAAACTTTTGTCTAGGTTTTGAACATTCCTAAACCTGCTTAGCTTGTCTGGCAATTCAGGGGAATTAGATTCATTCAACCTATTACAGCAGTCTTAGAAAACAACAACTTTCCTTGAATGGAATCCAGCTAAAGCAAAATGATCAGCTTCGCAAAATGTAGAATATATTGCATGCATATAGCAAGTGTCAAAATTACCAGCAATGGTGGCAAGCAATTAGTTGGAGATGAGGGGGCATGGGGAGACAGAGGGACCAAGCAAACCTAACAACCCAGCCTCCATTTTACCACCCAGACAAGACTGTCTTTTGGCTTTGGCTAAATGCTGTACAGCTGAGGCAGATGGAGGGGGGGGGGGGGGGTTACTGCATTCTCTGTACAGTATTTGTGTTCATTTAGATACACAAGTCCTCAAGGAAATGGATGCAAAAGCCTGCTTCCCCACACATCTGCTCCTGGCTTCAGGAGGGAAAACAGCTTTTCAAAGGAGCAGAGTCAAGATTAATAGAGCTATATCTCCGTGGAACAATGAGAGGTTTCACTATCATTAATATGAAAACAATCCTCAGAAGTTAAAAGGCTACCTGGCTGTTTTTCTCTCAGGCACAGAAGATGATTACTGAAGGAATTCAAGGGAACCTGTCTGCCACCAAAGAAATTTCTTGGGCTTTGGGGGAACCTCAGTTCCGCACAGTGGACAAGTAATTACAACCAAGTGGACAAGTAATTACAATTGGCTGGGCTGTTTGTGGTTCTTGGGCTGGGCCAGACAAGGCCACTAGGAAACCAACTGCTCAGAGTAAGCTACATCAACATCACTGACTGATGTAGCTCCATGTAAAATAGGAAAGCAAAAGGAGAGGATTGGCAGGATGTGGAACAATCTTACGAGAAATCATAAGAGGATATAAAGAGCTATGGTGCAAAAAGAATTTCTACAGGAGTAGCTTATCATGCCCTGGTGAAGGAAGTTGGGTGATGAAACTTTCTCTGCAACCCAATTATTTAAAAAGTACAAAGATCACCTTTATATTTTGCCATTCAATTCATTGCTCTTCTGTTCCATCATAGAAATCATTTGTTCTTTTATTCCCTGAAACATAATTCCTGGATGCTAAAAGGAAATGAAAGTAGAAGGAAAAACGTGAAAGCATAATAATCTTCTAATACAAGTTGAAGCGTTGCCAATAGTTTGTCTTTTTAAGTAGTTACATACAATCCCCACCAAAAATGTCTTGCACCATTTCCCTCCCATTACTAAATGAAAATATTTATTAGAGGAGGCTTTCACATTAGCTGCTTCAGTTTTGAGCAATGCAAAACAATTTGCTTTATTTCTGCTTGTTTACTCTCCATACATTTAAGTAGGGTCTTCATTGGCCACTTCTCCAAATTCACCTAATCTGCCATTATATAATGAACAGCTTCCTGGAACATAGAATACCCTACCTCTTTCTTCAGTGCATAAAAAAAGTTGTATTTAAGTTACACTCTCTGACTCAATGGATTAAATAGACTTTGTTGGGATTACAGCTGCCAATCAAGTTCAAGTGCATTTTTAATAGTTTAATTTGTGGCACAGGGTTTCAAATAAAATCATCAAGTGCAGTCGATTAAACTCATTAAGCCCTTACGGACTTGCCAGTGTGCAGGGCTGTTATCAGATTCTGAGACATGAGAATTAATTAGGCTTCTGTTATCCTTTGTATGGATTAGTGTGCTAGGCCCAGAGGCCTGGCGTTTTTCTCTGAATATACTAGGCCTATAATCTCTTTACCAGCACTATTGAGAAAGACTAGAGCCTAAAGAGATTTCTTCAAGGCTCCTCAAAGATCAAACTACAGTGAATAGCACGTATGCTGATTTTATTTTTATTGAAATAAAGAGCTGTACCACTCTCGTCTATATGTCACTTCACCTAGAAAGGTATATTAAATTTGGAAAGCAAATAATACATTGATACGAATGCATTTATGCTGAACATCCAAAATATGGAGTTTATCAACAATCGTAACAGAATAATGACAATCACTCACACATCTGGGGAATATTCAGAAGAAAGAATGTAAATGTTGACAGTAACTATTCAATGAAAAACGTAAACAATCTGTATTTACATTCACTAGTTATGTGCAGGAACGCCAACATTTTCTTGCAACCATATGCTGTCCACATTATTTGGAAATGAATTAATCATCTTCCCTTAGTTTGGAACTGCATGGATAGATGGGTAATGCAGCAATCACACCAATCCTATCTCGATGGTTGGGGGGAAAAAACCTTTGAGCATATTGTGCTGAATGCTATTACACTCCTGTTGAATTCTTTACAATTCCTAAACGTCTACCCAGGATTGTGGCCTTCATAGATTCTAACTATTCTTATAATTTTTTGGGGGGGGGGATTTTATATTTCAAAAGTTTCTATTGTTCTATTTGACAAATGCTTATATGGTGGGTTTTAAACCATGTCCAAACTTAAAGTTCTGGAGAAACTGATTAAGCATGAGCTAAAAACCAACTTCCTGTACTTCTGGGTAAAACATCCTTCTTCAACCTTTTTCAATCTAATTTTTAAAATAACTGTAAGGCAGATAGGCTTGATATATTATCTTTACCTGTTAACAGAAGAAGACAACAGAAGCCTCAAAGTAGAAGTCACCGGTATATGATACTGTGAATCATATTAATCTCCAGAAATAAAGTCAACAGAGCACAGTTATATGTTTTGTCTACCTACATTGATGATGATAACTCAGCCTCATGAGAATTCATGAGAAGCTATCCAGAACTTGGTATCTAATAATATTAGCATTAATTGTTTTCATTTAACTAAAGGAAGTAGGAACTAGGGTCTCCATCTTAAGTCTGACAAGAGCAAATCAAAATACTGCTGGGGAACTCTGAAATCTTGGAACAAGTCACGTGTGTGACAGAGTTAACAAATATGGGACAGAGATATAATCCTATTAATGAAAGGAAGTATGAAATGCTTCATACTATGGCAAAATAAACAAACATGTATATACACACATGATCTGAGTAGCAGTGACAGACCAGAAAAAGGATCTTATGGTAGTAACAGATAGCTCATTGAAAAGTGTATCTACTATGCTGCTGCTATGAAAATAAGACTATGGAAATCATACCTTTTATATATCTTTGATGTTACCATACTTAGAATACAGTGTAGTGTTTGGGGCTCAAGAAAGGTGTCATACACCTAGAACACATGAGGAAAAGAACAATCAAAATGATCAAGGGACTGGAAAAGCTTCCTTACAAGAAGAGGTTACATCATCACAATCCTGGTCAAGGAAAAAGGCAAGGATATATGAGGCATACAGATTCATGCCCACTGTATGGAAAGCAAATCGTGAGGTCTTCTCCTTCTCAAATAATAGGGATGAAATGGATGTATTTAGGATCATTCGGTGAAAGTGAATAGTAGAAGATTCAGACAGAAGGAAGCATTTCCTCATATACTGTAAATATGAGATTTGCTATTACAATAGTGATGCCTATTAAAGTGAATGTTTTCAAACTCATGGAAGATAAGGTCATTATATTAATTTCAATTATTAGTTCTATTACTGTGCTGTTGTCTTCCTTCTGGTCTCCCAACAGGTTAGCATTTGGAGGAGCAAAATTGCTGCACTGGATGGCCCTTTGGTCTGATCCAGACAGGTTCATATATTATTATGCTATTGAGGTAACCAGTGACTGGGCTGCTTCGTGTAATAGACGTTTAGCCTCAGGCAACAAGTATGAACAGGATGCTTAGATTTTAAGTGCCAGTTCAATATTTTTGCACAACCAGGGGAGAAAACATAAGAGAAAAACAATGTTAGTGATTTGCTCAGAGGTAGGGTGGCATTCACTGCTTTAGGCAGAGCCCTGAGCTGTGATTTCTTTGGTGTTTAAGGCAGCAATTATTTACATTCACCAATAAGGCCAATCACACACAGGGCCTCAACAACTGCCTTGTTAAATGAGGCTTTGTCAAAGAGCCTTTTATAAGAGACATAAATCCTTTCAGATAGGCCAGCTGCCAGCATGGCCACTTGGTAAATGTATGGCAACATAAGAGCACATAGTAAAAACAGTGATGAACTTAAAGGGGATGAAGAAAAGTAAAATTCCTATTCTTCCTGGTCAGAGCCCTGAGCTCACTTATAAGCCCTGGCAAATTATATTTGCTACAAGTTCAATGATGGCTATTTTCACACTGTCTCACTTGGGCTTACCAATTCTTGAATTGGTTTATTACATCTGCTTACTCATATGGGCCAGTGATTCCCTTAGGTGAGTTCAGTAGTCAAATTCAGTTACAGCACTTCCTTTTCCTGCTGTCCTCCTCCCATTTCCTTTTCCTGGTTGACAGAGTCATTGAGTCATTCTCCAAGTCATGCTTAGTGTGGGAGAAAAAAAATAGAGCTTGTTTGAATCCCTGCCATTCTACCAGCTACACATATCTAGAATCTATCTCATACTGTGTACATGTATTGCTGGGCCACTGAGTCAACAACAAGCATTCAAGAGCTTACTACCACTGCTGCTGCATGATGGTGACATTGTTCTACATGTCCAATTATTTTTCATGAACTGCAGTATCTTTCCCTGCTGGTTAGCCCAAATGGGGGGGGGGGGGGCACAGCACTTACACAACAGTGTAATTACATATGCAGCTGTTAGAACTTCAAAAACGGTACAGATTTTTTGGCCCATTTTATTTGATTCCTAACCTCTGTGAAAATCTACCCAGACAGATTTAACTCTTTGCAATGTTTTAAAGATTTTAATCATCAGAGTAGGAATGATTTTGCCCATTGATATTACTTTAAATGGTACAGACTGGTGACTTATGGAAAAAGTGATAGGTTGAGAAGAAAGCCCTTCTCAAGTGCTGCTATCAAATAAATAGATATCATAACGAAACTTGCAGCTCTAGTAGCCATGTTCTGGAAGAGAAGAATGACCATGTTGCTAGAAACCTTAGTTTGAGTCAGATAGTTCGACTAAACTCAACTCAGGAAAGAGTCTAAAAATTAATCAGCTCTGCACTGAAAAAAGGCCATAGCAGACATAGTGATTGGTATCCTTCTATTGCTAAAAGGATTTAAATTCCATCTATTCCATAGCCCACTGTCCACTCTTTTCATCAAATTCCCCACCCCCAGAAGATTCAACCTCTGCTGTTCCCTGGAATCAATTTCAGCTCAATAACTGAGCCATACTATACTCAAACCTTTTTTTTTTTAAATGAGGCCTTCCAACATGATTGGTGATAGGGAAGCATGACTGTAAAGGAAACAGAAAGAAAGAAAGAAAGAAAGAAAGAAAGAAAGAAAGAAAGAAAGAAAGAAAGAAAGAAAGAAAGAAAGAAAGAAAGAAAGAAGGAGGGAGGGAGGGAGGGAGGGAGGGAGGGAGGGACAATCATAGAGAATATGGTTTTGGAAGGAGGTCACATTAAAATAACTGATTTCATAGAAAAGGACTCATTTGGGAAGGCTAAACCCATATCCTGTCACAGTAAAGATATGCCTTCAGGAATTAAAGACTCCTTGTATTGGATGATGCAATCAACACAGATAGCTGCATCTGAGATAGCATAAAGCTTACAGTATGAATTGTCTGCTTGGTGCAGATTACACATCTTCTAGATATAGATATAGCTGTAGTGAAATCGGTGGTGATGGAACACAGCAGCATCAAGACAGTGAGGAAGTATAGACATAATGCCCTAGAAGGCTAATTTAAGCTGCTAGATAGGCTGTTGAAAACAGACTATTCAAAGTACTTTTCTTCACAACCCTTTCTGTTCCAGGCTCATAGACATCCAGAGGAAAAGCTGGAAGTCTCAATGCATGAATTAATGGTGTGGAGGAAGGATTTAGATTAGTTAGGAATGAGGCGTTTGATTAATCTAAGAGGGACAGGTCAGAACTAGGTCTTACTATGATACAATTTCCCTTCTCAGTGGTTAAAGGACCACAAGGAAAATAGAGAACATCATTTCTACAATAATAATTGATTTATCTAAGACAAGATAGGAAAATGGAAATACTTAGTGTTAGAGTAAAAAATACAGCAGTTGTATGGAATAGAAACAACTGAGGATCATATCTGGAAACAGGTTTTACCACAGCCTGTCAGCACAGGTATCAATAACAAGCCACAATGACACACATATTATAGCATCGTCACACAAATGATGCAATGATGCGCTTGCTCATAACCTCTGACACAAATAACTTGTATCATTTGTGTGACGATGTCATGATACACCTGTCATCATTTGTTCCCCTGTGCCAATCAGATGCCCATGGGAAGCACAGATAAACCCACTGGTTTAATAAGTAGCTGCTGGGATCACCTTTGGCTTAGCTCAAGGATCTGTTGTCCAAGGCTACAATTATTTAGCATATCTGGAAACCCTGATTCTTTTTTGTGACTAACATGGATTTATCCATCACTATGTGGGTAATAGGTCCCCCATTAGAGCATCTGTTTCTCTTTTGAATAATTCTCTGATTTCCACTCCCAGATTCTTGGCTCAAGTAAAGTAGCTGGAGGTGTATATAGATATGTGGGTGCTGTGTTGCCAGTTTCTTCCCCGTCCAGTTCCTGTGGCTGGACTTACTCAACACAGTTAACCAGGTAACTGAAAGATGTAGAGCTGCATTTCCACAACATGGCAAGCTTCATTGTGTCTTCTGTGGCTTGCTTACCATCTTGTACAAACCCAGCCCATTCCAAAGGTTATGATTCAACGTCCTATACAAAGACAGAAAACTGATTAATTCAGTAACACAGAAAAACCCAGGCAACCTGTCCCTGACTGGATTAGACTGCTCCCTCATGAACATTATTAACATTTTTGCCTAGGTATTCCTTGCATGGCCTACGCAAAGAAAGAAATGGAAAATGCTTTCACAGAAGAAACTCATTCAAGACAAGTCTGGTCTATGAACTGTTCTAGATACTTTTTGGAATTCTAATTCTACCTGTTACATCTGTAAGTGGAGAAAAAAATATTTACTGCACCCCTGGGTTCCCCCTGCTTGGCACCATTTCCTGGCAAATTGTTTAATTCATCATAATTAAAGACAGGCAAAGAGAGACACTGCTCCTTTCCAACCTCTTTTCACCAAGTCTCTCTCATACTTCCCCCCTGACCCCCCTGCTCATGAAATTGATGAATGCCTCTTTAAGGTCTTGTGCCTGCCACCTCGACAGAACACCCTTGTAAATCAGATAAATATCTCAAGGATCCTTATCCTGGGAAAATGGAGATAATTGCACTAAATTGAAGTGCCTCTTCTTTTTTTTTTCAGCTGGAGTCTCTTGTAGTAACAGGTGCACACTGACTGCTAATTCCTATACCACCTTTTTTTTCCTAACTCTCTGTCACAGAAGGAAAAAAAAAACAGTAGTAGGCCTAAGTCATCTGTTGATCTGATATTTAACCAAGATAAATTATCAATCAGGAACCTTTTTATAGCTCTATTTGAGTGTTGTTGCAAAAGGTCACCTTACCAGGACCACAGTTAACTCTGACATTCTCAAGCTTACAAATATTCCTGTTGGGTAGCAGAGTGGCAGGATTCATCAGGATTTATTCCAAGCAAAGGCAATTCCCTGGAGTTCTCACAGCAGAAATCAATTTGGACAGATGCACTTTCTAGGGTGGCCACCAGCTGCAAAGGAAGGCATGGTCTGGAATATTAAAAACTAAGTTTTGACAACAGCAGCTCTCCTTGTTGGTATCCACTCACCTCAACTTCAGTAAAACCACTGTCAGCACCTGAACCTTCCTCCCCTGGCTATCAGGCCCACTCAGGCCTCCTCTCTCATGATGTATAAGCAATGGAGCCAATCCAAGACTTAAAGAAGACTCACACACTTACCATTTCAAACCCAGTTGACCTCACAGCTAAGAAGTTGAAGTGTCCCTGGCTCATCTCCCCCCCCCCTCCGCACTTTCTGTCTTTCTTTACAGAATTTGCCCCAAGGGAGAAAAGAATAGTTTTGTTCACTATTTAGTTCAGATATAGACAATCTGGCGCCAGGGCATGAATTTGCCCACAGATATCCCTTAGTGCACATCACTGAGGGGCACAAAATGGAGAAATACTGTACGTGCGATTCCTGTGGGAAAGCAAGAATCAATAGTTGATCCCTCCCAGCCTTGACCTATAATGGGTCTTTTAACCTTAGTGACCCTTCTTTAGGGTAAGGATATAGTAACCCATATCTGAAACCTCCCAAGGCAGAGGAATTAACCTGTAATTTCCCCTTCTTTTTGGTGCCCCTTCCTTATGGTAGAGATAGATACATGCAAACTAACTTAGCGACCCTTCCCTGGAAGTTCAGGGAAACTTCTAAAGGTTTCTTGTGTCTGGTGGAGTTATTGGCAGTCGTCTCCCGGCAAGAACCCCGTTTTGGGTCCAACATCACGCTGTTAACAGATCTTAATTATTTATTTTAATTATTTAATTAAAAATAAATGAGAAGCTAACATGTTGCAAACCACCTTCATCTTTATTTATAAGAATTTATTTATTTATTTTATTTATTTATTTTCAAATTTGTATGCCGCCCATCTCCCCCAATGGGTGACTCTGGGCAGCTCACAATAATAAAAAAAGAAGAAGAAACACAGGTCTCTCCAGACATGGACATAATCTATAAATAGTTTAAAAACATATATTAAAAATGGCCTAAAAACCTCCTATAATTTAGCCCTAAAAAACCTGTAAGATGCTGGGGGGGGACAACCCCTCACCCCACCAGCCATCTCCACAGGTGCGGGCCCCCCTCTGGCCCCCAGGCCTTCTGGCAGAGCCAGGATTTGGCCCTAGAGGCATTCTTAGAAAGTAAAAATGGCGAGTGGCTGCAGCACAATGCTTGATGTAGAAATATGCCTACCTGTTCAAAAAAAAAGAGAGAGGTAAATTCATTTGTGACTCACACCCTTACACTGGCAGCCATGTCGTGAACAGACAACCCTCTAATGAAAAGCATTGTATAAAAGGACTCAAACCAAGCTCTCAACCTTCCGGAAATGCTCATTATTCCAGAAAGCCTGCTAACTCCCATTCTACTAAATAAAGAAATCAGGGATAATAATCCCACAACAACTGATTAATGAATGCTCATTCTAAAGTTGTATATGTAACAGATGCAAGTACACATAAACCAACCATACTCATATCCTGAGACACTTATATAGCATAGGTACTCCTCAGGTTACAACCACTCATTCAGTGACCGTTCAAAGTTATGACGGTGCTGAATAAGGGGGACTTACAACTGGTCCTTGAAGTTGCAGCTGTCGCAGCGTCCCCAGAGTCACATGATCATGATTCAGGTGATTGGCAGCTGGCTCACAATTATGACAGTTGCAGCACCCCATGGTCATGTGATCACCATTTGTGATCTTCTCTGCTGGCTTCCCACAAACAAAGTCAATGGGGAAGCCAGCAAGATGTCACAAATCACTCTCACAAGTCACTCCCACTCACTGCTTTTTCACCCACCTGTATACCATAGCGCCCACCTGCAGCACCCACCTGCCCATACTCCATAGCGCCCACACACCCACACTCCATACTGCCTGCCTATGGCACCCACCCGCCCGCACTCCGTAGCACCCACCCACAGCACCCGCCTGCCCACACTCCATAGTGCCTGCCTGCAGCCCTCACCCACAGCTCTTGCCCGCCAGCCTGCTTGCTGGAATTCCTGCCTCTTCCCATGTCACATTCATGTGAGGTCCTTGCTTAAAAACCTGCACAGTCCTCAGGTTATGATGGCAACCAGGACCGCCAGGATTCCTGCCACTAAGTGATGCAGTCATATGAGGTTGAGCTTTACAACCACATCACTTGCAACAGAAATTCCGTTCCCAATTGCCATCGTAACCTGAGGATTACCTGTATGATAATACCACATTACCTTTTGTCAGATATATCTCAGATATTCTAGACTATGAGTATAACATTCTTTTACTCAGTACTTGCTTTTCATTCTTCCCCAGGAGATGGAGAGTATCTCAACTGCCTCCTGGCAAACTCTTTTGATTCATCTAGACTGAGAGCAGACAAAATCTTAGCCTGGCTGTAACAACAGAAAAAAGTTTAAGCTGGGCCAGTATCCAGGAAAGATTATTAGTTCTCTTTCTGAATACGATCTTGTCAGTCAGGAACAGGAATGGAAAGATGGGTCATCAGTTCACACAAAGGACATAAACTGACCTTGCAATGTTCAGTATTCCCCTTTCTTCTTGCTCCAGGAGATGAGGGGAAAGGAAAAAAAAAACCTAAAAAAAAATGAAGCCATCCTCATAGTAATTTGGGTAACCTGCCAAACACAAAAACAAATGGGAAATGTGACACACAAAAAAATTAATGATAGTGCCATCTGGATAGGATTACTGTTTTCTCTTTCGAGTTTTCCAGGAAGCACCTGGGGTCCCACAAGGAACCAACAGACAGGATTTTATAGGTGTGAACTTTGTTCAAGGGTAGCACACATCAGTAACTTATGCACAACAAAGACAGCTATCCAGATAAACCAACTCAGATTACTTGCTACCTTTGATGTCTAAATACTCAGCTGCCTACAGGCCTGAAAACAAATTATTTTTCCCAGAAAATAAGAACTTTTCTCCCTTCTACAGAACATCTACACATACACACAGAGAGAGAGAGAGAGAGAGAGAGAGAGAGAGAGAGAAGAAAGAAACTAAAACAAGAACTGCAAAAATTATTGATTTTTATAAGCCGGAAGGCACTGCAGTATGTGCTTAGGTATCTTACTGCTCATAGTTTGATATGCTGAAACATTAATAATTTGACCCAGGCTGCCTCTTAAACTGATGCAATAATTTAGATTCTCATAATGAATATTAGAGGGCAAGGATTCACATTCTTGTACTATGCCTGTCATATCTACACCACAGACGCAAGCAAGTTATGACAGATAGAACTTCCAAATACATTTCAAGGTGGTCCAAGCATGTACATTATCACTGGTTTTGCAAGCATGTTTAATACCAGTTTGCTTCAGAAATGCAACTGTAATGGTAAGACATTTAGCATAAAACTTCACTGATCAACAGAGCAGTTATCTCACCGTTACCACATTCACCAAGGTGAATGGTTAAAAATAACTATTTAATAGAGACCAGAAGCTGGACATTTTACCTCCTAGACTGATCTGTGCACGACCTACAGTCCTTTGGATTTCTGAGATCGTCAAGGATGACACATTGCATATATTCCATTCTGTGCTGCAACTTATCTTCACTGAACCCTTTAAGTGACACCAGGTGACACTGCTATGGCTCTTGGCAGAGCAGCAGTTTGACAGTGTTTTGACTCTCTCTTTTTCCCTCTAAGAATCTTCCACATGGCTCTTCACAATTCCGTGTTGCTCTCTAATGCAGATCCTTGGCTGCACAGCTAAGCAGTATGGCAGGCAAAAAGCACTGTCAATCAAGCCCAGTCATAACACATCACATTTTAGAAGAATTAGAATGAATGTGCAAGAAGGAGAGAAAAAGAACCATCTGAGGGAGAAGCAGAAGCATCTGAACACAGAAATTAGAAAAGACAGGCAAAACAGGTGTACAGGTGATCCCCAGTTTAAGAATGAGTTCCAGTCCCAAGATCTGTCCTTAAGTTGAATTTGTATGTAAACCGGAACAGTATTATTGTATAATACTGTATAAGTAGTATCGCTGAAAGTTGCCGGCCAGAAATGGTCGACACTTCAGCGGTTCGAGCCCAGCTTTTGCGCAGCAGAGTGAGCTCCTGTTTCCTCCCCAATTCCTGTCAACCCAGCAGATCAAAAACCTACGTGAATAGATAAATGGGTAGTCTCACTCCGGTGAGAGGAAAAATGCTGGCGGCGCCTTGCAAAAGGAGTCGGGAGCAGTTGCCAGTAGTGCGAAAGCCACACACGCCCGAAAAAGGCGCGAAGCAATGTAAACCCCGCCTCCTGCACTCGCCAGCTGGGCTCTGCTCTAGGAAGGAGGCAATGGCAAACCACTTCCGAAACACCTTGCCTTGAAAACTGCAAGGACTCATCCAAGCAGTCACCGCAGAGTCGGTAACGACTGAGTGCAGATAAAAAAAAAAAAGTGTGTATTTAACTCAAATTTTGCTACAACAGGCTCCATTCTTAACTATGGGTCATCTGTAAACCGGGCGTTCTTAACCCGGGGATTACCTGTATGTCAAATACTCCATGTGGCAATCATTTTTTGCTTTTCAAAAGAATTTCCTAAAGGCTTTCTAATAACAGGCAGCAGAAATACATTATTGGGGAACTCACACTTAAAAAGAACCCAGCAGCTTAGATTTTAGTTTTACATATAAAGATATCCATGAAGAGTGATTTCTAATCTGAATCTCTATGCCATCTCCCCACTTTGTGACCCTATGCCTTTGAAGATTGCTGCCTTCAAACCCTAACTAAAGACACTTGGCTGGCTACTTGGTTTGTTGTTTTTTTACTTGTTCATTTTTATACTGTAGATGATTACTGTACATATTTTATGGATGTATTGTAAGCAACCAAGAGTGAGTGAGTGAGTGAGTTGCTCTCTCTCTCTCCCTTGCTATGGGTTATAATCTAATAAATAAAATAAGTAAATATATTAGGAAGACCTTGGTTCTGATTCAGCAGTAATCCTCCCTCCTAGCTATGCCGGTCGAGATCTCTTAGCATCCATCCACAATTTCAGAGAACCAGAAAGGAAGGCAATTGGAAGATATATTTCTCAGCTCTATATTCCTCAACCTGAGTCTCTCTATCTTATCAACTCCCCACATTAGCGTTACATAAGCAAGAACATGCCCATCCTCTCCTTTGCATCTTCAGGACTCCATCTCTCCCCAGAATACATGGAAGGAAGGAAGGAAGGAAGGAAGGAAGGAAGGAAGGAAGGAAGGAAGGAAGGAAGGAAGGAAGGAAGGAAGGAAGGAAGGATGGATTACTGTTATCTGGGGAAAATCAGGTGCCAGAAATAATTTATTTTATGGACTCCTAAGCACATGCACACTATAAGTCACATGGCCAACTAAAGAATGCCCAATTCAGGGCAGGCAACTCAAAGACCCTGAATCCTTCTGGGGGGCCTCAGAAATCATGTCACCAAATTTTGGTAACTTAGCTCTGAGAAAAGCAGTACAGTTACAAACTATTTTCCAGCAGAAAAAGGCTATTGCATAAACTTTCATTACTGACCTTCCTCTCAAATCACCCATCCCCCCCATTAAAACAACAACAATCACAGCCTTGCCCTGTGTACTTTGGTCTGCAGAAATCAAAAAGAAAACAGTTCCAGAAAGCCACTCTAAAAACCTAAAGCCCTGAACCACCCCCCATCCCACTCATGAAAATAAAAATCTGCTATTGTCACATGAGATTAGAAAAGCTTTCTAGCATAGTTCCATCTCTAGCATTAAGAAGGTCTGAAGATCTCACTTATACTGCTATGAGTACCCCTAAGAAAGAATAGTAAGCAGAACTAGAATATGTTACATAAATACAGCTCACAGAAAATTACAAATCAAAATCAAAAATGGTTTTATGAAGCCCAAAGCTCATTACAATGACACTCATTTTTATTCTTACTAGAGCAGCTGCACTTCCCCTTATTCATGTGAGAATTATGACTGTTAGATATCAGGAAACATCCCATCACCCTTGAGGTGGTGACTTGTTAAATCATTGAGGCTGCAAGGATCAACCTGGTAACTTTTTAAAGTTGTGTGGATTCAGGAATATTCATCACCATGTGGAAAAGTACAGAAGAGAAGCTCATCAGTTTTAAACAGTTTTAGGATGTAGCAGGAGCAGCCAGACCCATCTTCCTTGGCCTCCGCTGCTGATCACACTTTAGCAAGCAAGTAAATCCCCCTGACCTTCTATGGTACCATATGAAGCAGGGAGTTCCTGGTTCAGTCTCATCTGAACTATGGCCTCATAAAGATTTAAAGATTCTACACACCGAGATGGAAAGCATACTGGCACAGTGGGGGTTGACTTCTGAGTAAACACAGTTAGGCCAGGGCTGTAAATAACCTTATGCTCTCTAAGCAACCTTGTCTCTAATTCGGTCCTCCCCCACTTGCAATGCAGAAATCGTATCTTACTAGCCATTCTCGCTCTCAGATTTCCTAATGTAATGTCATTGCACTCTGATTTAGCACCGTTCAAATATCCATTGCCAAGTATTGTTGCATTTTCATTCCAAGGAGCAAAGTAGAAATCTGTGTTTTAGACAAGGAGATACTTATCACAAGAACAATAATTGAGGCATGGATTTCAGGAGGGTTGCCAAATAGCTGAAAATAAGGAAATTAGTATACCGCAGCTTGTGTCACCTGTGAATTGACAGACTTTGCTAGACTAACACAGATATTTTACCTTACAAATATTTCATCAAGCTTTGTAAACTTGAAATTATTTATACCAGCTAATACCCCATTCTAAATTGGATGTGGCATTTTATTTTCTATTTTTCTCTTGTCAAATCGCTTTTTTCTTGGTGGGTGAAATCTGAGGCAGTGTGGAAGTTGAGCTACTTTCTCTATAAATTTCATCTCCTTACATGAAACTCTTTGCCGATCTTATTCTGATCACAGTCAAAACAAATCAAACTTTGTTAAAACAAATGTCAGCTTATATGCTTGATTTATCTTTAATTGGAGGAGAGAAAGTGTTGTTTAATAGTGGCAAGGAGGGAAAAATGCATAGAATCATAGAAGGTAAAGGTTGAAAGGGACCATGAATATCATGTAGACAACCCCCTGTCCAGTGAAGAAATCCACTATATCCCACATCACATGGAAAAAAATCTGCATGACTTAACCCAGTGCTTCTCAACCTTGACCACCTGAAGATGTGTGGACTTTAACTCCCAGAATTCCCCAGCCATTCCCTATGCTGGCTGGGGAATTTTGGGAGTTGAAGTCCACATATCTTCAAGTGGCAAGGTTGAGAAGCACTGACTTAACCTATGCAGAAATAGGGAATGGACACCTCAAGTATAATATCCTTGGTTTACAGATCCTAGTAAAGTGCCATTAGTTGCCTGTTTGTCCTACCTCCTTCTTGGCAATCAGCAGATGATATGATCTGCATTTCATTTTTATTTCCTTCCTTTCAGTTCTTTGGCAGCAATTTTGTAGCTTGTCTGACCCTTCACCCCTCTTCCAATAAGCTTCTCCTTTTCTTCTCTCTCCTGCACCAACCGGCCCCTCTTCCTTTACTTCTTGAGATGAGAACATGACCAGAGAGATAAGAAGAGGTCAAGAAACATAGTACCTGGCTGTCAACAGAATCTGTAAGCCTTAATGAAATGGGGGAGTGGGGGGAGAGGAGAAAATAATGGACTGCAAAGAAAAGGAGACAAGAAGGATAGAAAATGAACCAGAGTTGCAAAGAGACACATCCCAGTTCACAAAACAAGTCAATGGGCAAAGCTCCACTTCCAGAATTTGTTCAGCACTACTCCCCTACACGCTCACATTCAAAAGCTGGGACCCCCAACCACACTTGAATCAACAGAAAGACATTCAAGTTCCTTATTCCTCATTACTTCTATGTAATACCATTTGATATTTGAAGCAGAACTGTAAAGTATTCCAAAGTTCATATTAGAGGGGGAAAAAAGCATCATGGAAGTTCACTTCATGAATGGACCCTGGATTCCGCTTCTCTCTCTGTGGCTCTCTGAGCCCTACGAATAATACTAAATGGTGGCAGATCAGTGCAGCAGGCCAACGCACACCAACAGCTTCTGGCACATAGTTGACTACAGTGTAAACATCCCTTCATGTGGCTGCCCCTTTTTTAGACTTTGCTACATTCTCAAGAGCAGTGTTTCTCAACCTTGACAACTTTAAGATGTGTGGACTTCAACTCCCAGAATTGAGCATGCTGGTTGGAGAATTCTGGGAGTTCTCCAGGTTCTGCTGCTCTAGAATTATGTATATAGTGTATTCTAGCCTATATTGGGGGCTAGAACACACTCTGCACAAGACTTTATAATAGCCTTCCACAATGTCATAATTGCCAGGTTTAATCATTTGATTTCTATCCTGCCTTCTATTCAGTAGGTCAAGGTTTATTCATACATGTTACTCCATCCTCCAATTTTCCCACAGCAACAACCCAATGAGGTAGGTTGAACTGACAGAGTGAATAGCCCCAAGTCACCCAGTAGAATGTTGAGTTAGAATTTACGGGAGTTGCAGTCTATTACAAATGGAGGCTACTAAGTTGGAGAAGGTGGCATTAAGTTTTGTTTCATAGCCCTGCTCCATGTTCTTTCAGTTATGGAATTTTGATCATTGAGAAACAAGCCTTTTTGGTGGTGGCTCCATAAGTTATAGAATCTCCATGGGTCTCTTTAAAAGTGAATGCATGTATTTCACTGTGCTTTTATATTTGATTTTAGAGAGATTTCGAGATTAAAATAGTGCTGTTCTACGCACTGTTTTTTTTCAATGCTTCAATTGTCATAATACTCTGAACCACTTAGATCCAATCCAGGCAGACTGGATGCTGCCTTACAATAGGTCAGATTGCCTGATAGCCCAGTTCTGGTCTACCGCAACCGGCAGAGACTTTCCAAGATTTCAGGCAAAAGTCTTACCTGCCATTTTCTACCAGATATCTTTCACTGGAGATGCAAGAGACTGAACCAGAAACTTGTATACAAAGCATATGTCCTATTACTTAGCTATGACCCCTCGTTTAACAAAGGAGAGGAGAGAAGAGGGGAGGGGAGGGGAGGGGAAGGGAGGGAAGAAAAGTTGTGCAAATATTGTCCAGCTAGGTGGTAGCAGGTAGCCTACTTGGCTGATCTCCAAAAGCTAAGCAGAATCAGATCCGTTAATATTTGGAAGGATGACCATCAGGGAATAATTGGGCTGTAAACAAGAGTGGGAATTTGAAAAAACATTCCTGAAGAAGGCAAAAACCAATCACTTCCATGTTATAGCAAAGAAAACTACACAGATGTCTCCATGAAGTCACCAGGAGCTGAGCTCACCTCAAAGGAAACTTAACTTATATAAATATTGCCAATAAATAGTGATGCTTTGGAGCTACAGAGATAGCCAGAATTCAGGATGGGAGAACTGATATAGAAAAAGCCCCCATCCTTCTATCCCGTGATTGGGAGAACATCAGTCCAATTGCACATGGCCAAGAACCCATGCCTTGCTCAGCAGGTTAATGTGACAATCCATTTCTGACAGCGTGTCAATACAAAGCACTTTAAGAGTGCATGAAAAATCGACGCAAAGTAACAGGCAATTTCTCTGCTCTGCTGGTTTAGATGGAAGTGGGGTCCAACGAGGCTGGAGTTTCTCAGCAAACTCAGTTCACCCATCAGTGCCTAGTGCTTGCTGTCTGAGACAACTGTCATGAAAAAGGGCTCTCACGCTAGGTAATGACAATCCCAGCAGGGACAAAAAAGGACAAATCAAATTCTAAAGGAAAAAAAGACAAAAGCCATTAAACCGAGTGGAATAAATGCAGCATTTTTAAAAAGATGGAGAACACGCTCCTACCACCACCGCTGCCGCCACCACATTAACTGGATGCATGTTAATTTGTTGGAGAGCAAATCACAGAATCATAAATTTGGAAGAGGCCACTTAAACATCAAGTCCAACCTCCTACTCAGTGCAGGAACCCAAATTAAAGCACAGCCACATTCAGCAAAGAAGACCTCACTATTTCTCTGGCTACTGGGTTCTGTCATCCTTTCAGGTATTTGAAGAATCCTACCATCTCCCTCCTTAATAATTTTTTCTCAAGATTAATCCTACCCAGCTCCTTCAACAATAAGAAATTAATCCATTCTTAGAGATGTTCACGCCCCACATTTCTGCATAGGTGCAGACCTCAAGGTAGCCATGCACTAGAAAAAGGCAGGGTCAGAACTGTGAATCATAACAAAATGTTGCAGGCAATTTTGCTTGGAATTTAATAAGATGACATAGTGACAGTGTCTCTTATAATCAACAGACAAAAATATTCTATTCACTCTTAAGACTAACAAATAACAAAGGAACCTAGAGGTAAAACAAAGGAAGAAATTAAACAAAACAAAAAAGCCCACCCAACATTCATTCATTTATATAAAGGATGAATTCCTGGATTTCAGAAGGTCTAATAGAACAGGTTTTTGTTTGTACATTATTAATTGCCCAAGAATTCTGTTGACATGAATCTGGCAGATTTCCCTGTTCATGGTGCCATCAGAGAAAAAGTACAATTTCTGCGAAAGAATAGCACAGATGGTACCAGCATCCCAAGCAACATTTTGCCAGATGATCTTAATCCATGAACAGGGGTACATATGGAAGGAAGTGGTCTCTAAGATACTCTAGTCACTCTTTGTTATGTTACAAGTCCTGGTACTATAACTTCAACCTTTATCATAGAATTACATACAAATTTTCTTCATTGCACTTGGGGGGGTAATACAGCAGGGGGAAATCTAGTTTGGAGAAACCATATGTACATCTATGGAAGATAAAGTCAAAATCATTTTCACAATTCAATCTCTCACCAGATGAGGCAACTGCAAAACATTAAACCAGAGGAGGCCCTCTATGAAACAATGGGGCTTCATTCATATGATATATAAATTAATTATTTGCTGGCTTAACTTTGATTTACTTGTTCTTGCAAGCAGAGAAAGAGCAAATGAACTGCTTAGTATAGAAAAGAGGGCCTACTGAAAGCAATAACAATTTAGTCTGTTTTCTATGAACTTTTCTCAGAAGCTTAAGACTGAGCTATGGTAAAAATATTCAAAGTTGTTTCAGAATGAAGGAGAGATGCAGACAGTCCATTACATAGAAGATCATCAAGTTTTGTTTGCTAATTTCCAAGTTGTTTTGTCCACATATTCAAATCAGGCTGATCTGGAAAAACACATCTTCTTACTTTTACTTTCACGCAAACCAAATTGGACAAAGGTGTGCCTTAGCAAAAGATGTGGCCATAAAGACCTATAATCAAACCAGCTACCTATATGGAACATCCATATTTAGAAGTCATCTATCCCTGAACACCATATGCTACAGACAACAGGAGGGGGCAAACATCCTTGGGCTCTGCTTATGGATGTCCAAGAGAGTTTTAGACAACTGCCATGTGCCCCTTCAACATTTTTTGATTTAAAATTATTTCTCATTAACTGCTGCTTTAACTTATTCCATAATTCATTAATTCTGTAGCATTTTAGCTGCTTAATTTTTAGTGGCATGAAATTGCTTCTTATAAATTGATGTGGTTTGGATATGCTGGTGGCAGAGTGATCCAGAAATACTTTAAGTTTGAATCAATTGCTGAGAAATTGGTTGCTGGACAAATGAACAATAGGCCTGATCCAGCAGGACTCTCTTGACTCAGTGGGACACAACAGCAATCAGCCAGAGCATAACAGAGGAAATCACCTTAGTCAAGGAGGAAAAAAAATCTCTTTCAAGTTTCCTTTTTTATTATGTCAGGAACATGGGCTGTTTTTGTTCATTTTAGGATTTATTTACTACTTTTTGATGAGTTGCCTGTTGGTTCAGGAAAAAAATTTTTTGTGAAGCAAAGAAATTAACAGTGAAGATCCTGATGTCCAGAGCTGCCAATTTTCACATTTCCAGCAGTGAACTAAGAAGATGGTTCCCCCGCCCCCAACACAGACCCCTTCCCCTGAAAAAGAATAGCAGAGCAGGCCTGACAATAAGGAACAGCTTAATTCCACTAGGCAGCTTTAAGAATTTCCACACACAGACCACTTTGTGGCAAAGGCCTTTATCACTTATTGGAGATGAATCTATACATTTCTGAGCAGCTCCCACAAAGCAAGGCAACTGATCAGAGAGGGAGACCATTACAGAGACCAAAAAAAAAAAATCGCTACAGAGAACCTCTGCAGTAATGCAGTTGTTCTAGCCTGGGGGAGATAAGGCTCGAAAAATTAGTTCAATCGCCACCAGGTTTAAAGAACAGGCTACATATGCTTGTATACAAACACTTTGGAACTATGGAAGAGGAAGCAGCTGGGGATTGAGGGGAGAAGCAGTTTGGAAGAAAGAAAAGGACAGGTATCTCCTTCTTGATATTGGGTCTCCCCTCCTGTACTGGCTCCTTTCTTTTTTCTTTTCCAGGAACCATGAGGATCTTGGATCTTCATGATATTTTTTGGTACTTGCACTTCTTACTCATAACATTTAACCAGAATCTTACTCTATAAGAACAGGGTGAACCATTTTCTTTCAAAGAATATTTCACTCTAATGCTGCCCTTATCTCAGATCTGCTGTTGAAAATTAATTTTGCATGTTTGCAAAAAGCATTGAGAACCCCAGTCCAGTTTATCTTGCTTCACAAGATGACCTCAGCAATTTCACAGCATCTCTGGAAGGCAAAGCCAATGTTTGTGGAACGTGTTCAAACAGACCTTCTTCCAAGTCAGCTAGAAGCCATACTATCAAAGTGTTTTCTGCCACATTAAATCCTTATAAGAGGTAATAATCCAAAGGGCACATCTTCAGGTCTTTGAGGATCTCCTTTGGTTATACCCTGGTATCAGCTAGCAGCTGATCTCTGCAGACTGCCCTAACTAATTAACCAAAAGTTTTAGTCTCAAGCTTCCAGTTCATAAAGGCAAGAGAAAGAAGAGGCTTTAATCAGAAATCTAGTCACCCATACCCCAAACCAGTTTGCCACTAATGCCAACAATAATGCCAGGAGTGTACAATTATTCATTCCCTTTCCCTCCACCCCAGACATAGATATAGATGATAAAGTGTGTGAGAGAGATGTTATACCTAAGTAAGGGGAAAAAAATGTAAGCATACTTCAGTCACTCTTTCATCTTTAGCTGTTTATGAAAGAACAAGAAGATGGAACACTCCATGCCATAACGGAGGCTGTTCCCCAAAAAATAAATCTCCAGGGCATCCCAAGGGATATATGGACCAGTAAATGCTGACAATGTACATCAAAAATGACATTTGTACAACAAGCACAGCAGCATTTACATTTTCCTCACACCTTCAAACTAAATCCTGGATGAGTAGTGGAACAGACATAGGAACGCATACCCAACAGGCGCTTCTGAAAATTCAAGTAATATTTATAGGGGGAAATGGGAGGAGAGGTGGGGGGAGGAGAGAGAATGGTAACGAGTTCTGTGGATAGACCTAAATCATTTTATTCATTACAAAAGAAGAAAAGAATGTTTGGATACTGCAAGATGGTTAGAAAGGATTGAAATTCTATAGATGCTGAGATGAAGGCTTCCAAAGCCAACTTATCCATTTCTTCATTATTATCACCAAGTCTGAATCTCAAGCGTTAGACATATAGATGTTAGAGATAAGAAGGCAAAGTAATTTCCTGCATTCCTTGCTTACAGTTACAAAATACAGCTGTGCCATGCTTTGGATTTCAAGAGAAAAAGCTGATTTGGAGCATGAAGGATGTTCACAAAGCACCTGTCAGTAATTCCTGAAAGCAGCTGCATCTTTTCCTGAGATCAACTACAGCAGCAGATGGCAGCTACATCTTCCCAGGAAAAGCGGCTACCTTGTTTAGGGAGCATTTGCAGTTACGACAGTGATCAAAAAATAATTTTTGTATTTATGACCTTCACAGGTCTGTAAACCAAAAGAAAGCTGAAGTAAAATCATAAGCACAGTTGCAGTTTCACTTAGTGACCACTTCACTTCACAAAGTTGCCAGTCCCAATGGTGGTTGCTAAATGATGACTACCTGAACACCCATTAGGGAAAAGCCATGATCTGCCATAGGAATCAGTCAACAACAACCTCCTTCTGACAGTAGACCCGCTTGCAAGAAAGGTTTCAGTAACTTATATAAAGTGTTTGGTCCCCTCCCCAACCATAAACCTCACTTGCCCTAGGGCAGTGTTTCCCAACCTTGGCAACTTTAAGATGTGTAGACTGGCTGGCTGGGGGATGTGGACATGGCTGGCTGGGGAATTCTGGGAGCTGAAGTCCACACATCTTAATGTTGCCAAGATTGGGACACATTGCCCTAGGGCAAGAGAGGAAAAACAGGAGAAATGTGTGCTGCTGGGTTTTTGTTGTTTTTTTTTAAATACATAAACTGAGGCAAACTGCCTTGACTGAATACTCACCTGACCATATTCAAGCCTGTTGGCTATCAAATACAGCAGTAGTCCTCCAAACGTCTGGGAAAGAGCAAAATTCCAACTACTGCAGGATTGGGACCCTGGTTTGGAACTAGATGGACCTGCTCCAAATTCTAGAATTCACGCCTCTCGTCAGCATCCCAACATTGCAACTCTGGTGCCACTTCTTGACGAGACACATATGGCTTCTTGATTCACACTACAGTAGAGCTGGTTGGGGAAGTAGGAAAAAATCTCTTTGAGGAATCTAACATTGAAAAATTTAAGAAAACATCAACATTTTGACAAAGTATCAAAATATTTCAATTAGCACCAAAAATATTCAAGTTTCTATCTAAAAAAAAAAGTATATTTTTGACAAATTTGCTCAAAACATAAAGGCAAACATCGTGTGCCTTTTGGCTGCTGTATCAATTTTGAATAGCTACATATTAGAAGAACATCAATTACTAACCCGTTTAACAAAACTAATCATAAACATAATCATCTTATGTTGCTAATATTGATACTGTTATGTATTACACAAGGAAAGGGTGCATGGTGTATTCATCAGCTAGTATGCATCAGTGGATTTAAGTAATATGGATATGGATACCAATCCTTATGCAGCCACAAGTAATTCAACCTCAGCTCTCTAACTCATAAAACAGTATTTACTATCTAAAAAACAGTAAGTCCATTTTAATACCTCTTTTGTAACAAGATCCTATGCATAAAGAAGAATTCAAAACATTGTAACCTGCTTAAAAGGAAGGTTCCTCTTCCAAATTTCAGCCTCCCCCTTCCCCCCAATGGAGATTTTCTATTTTCTTAAATCCAAGGCATTTTACTTGCCGGCCATCCCTATTTTATCTTTTCCAACTATCCCCCAAAGGTCCCTTCCTCTCATACTTTTCTACTGAATAACTTTCCGAGGCATGACAACCTCACTCTTGCTCAGCTCAGCTTTACCAAAGAAGCTATTTCAAAAGCATGCAGCTTTGTTTTGCCTCAGTAGTAGAACCCCTCCCTTTGACCTATTTCCAAACCATTTCAGATTTTGCAGCTAAGTTGATACAAGATGCTGAGCTAATCACAAACAACAGGTTGATCCCAGCTAACTACAAACAACATGTTTTACACAGGCAGAGGAAATGGGAAAAGGTAAAAGGCAATTTCATATATAGAGATGTAAGGTAAAGGATCAATGAGAGGGCTGGGTCAAGGTGGTGTTGCACCCTAAGTTTTGAAAAAGGGGAAATGTCTACAGAAGGGAGAAGGAAAAGATTCTGCACTTCTCTACCCAAGTTGTTGGTTCCTGCTTTTTCCAACAGCCCTGATCCACCTGATCCTGTCTCTGAGAGATCAGTGAAATGCAAAGATGCCGTGGTGAGAACTTAACATCATCTAACAACTAGAATCCACCAGAAGGATTCTCCACCCCACCCTGCCCTGCCTCCTTCTTCCCCCCTTTTTCTTAGGTTAGGATGTTGTACTTTGTAATTACTTACCAAAGTTTAAATGCTTCATTCAGTAACAACTTATCAAGCTTAGGAGAAGCCATATTTGATCTTTTATAATCCTCCATTGCCTTAAGTAAAGCAGCATCAAAAGCCAATGTGGTCTAATTTTTGAGCCCTGTGTCCCAGCTTACTTAAAAAACATTAAAGGGTGTAATCTGGGGGTCTATGTGCCTGGCTATGCCAGATAAAAAGAAATAGGTGTGTGCTTGAGAAGGGGGCAATCTCAGGGGGCAGGAAACTGACAGTTCCCATTCAACAGGCAGAAGTCAGACAATCCTTTGGGATGGTGATAATTCTGGAAGACATGCCCAGTGAGTGGGCAGAAGGTGATCAGCCCCCCTGTGAACTGAGGTTTTCTAGAGAGCAGACAACTGAGAGTCTCTTGCAGGGCAGAAGACCATCAGTCCTATAGGGAGTGGTGTAAGAGAAGAGGGAGAAAGTGAACTGATTCACCAGAGCTCAAGCTGAGCATTAACACTGTCATCGTCACTTTTCTGCCATGGTTCCCACCCTTTGGAACATCATCCACCCTGAGGTTAGATTGGGCCCAACCCTATTGGCCTTCCGCAAGTCCCTGAAGACATGGCTGTGCCATTAGGCCTGGGGATCCCACGGATGCTTTGCATTTAAGAAAACAGAAAATGCTCCATTTGGAAAGAAATACTGTCTGTGAGCTGTGGTTGGCATTCTCTCACACTTGTACATTTTTTGGTTTATTGTTTTGTTTTTAAATTTATTTACAAGTCTGTTTTTTGCTGTTTTAACTTGTGAGCCACCCAGAGTCATATATGTGAGATGGGCAGCTATATAAATTGAATAAAATAAATACATTAAAAAAATAATTTAACACAGGAGCTTGCTAATAGAAGGAATTATTCTTCATGCATGCATGTTGTTTCTTTTGGGAGCTGAGGAAAAAAAGACAACGCAATCCTGTTTTCTCCATACAGCTACTCTATGGGCTCTTCCTCACAGCCATATGAAAGTCCTAGAGTCAGCAAAGTATGTCAGAATAAATTATGCTGCCCCAACTACTCTGACTCAGTAACGAGGCTGCCACTAGCTTTAATATGGAAAAAGGATTCCCCCAGTTTTGTTTTCCCTCCACCCAAGCATCATCTTTCCACCACCAAAATCACCACCAATCACTCTTCTTAACAGGTGGTGAGCAGGGGTAGGCTTGTAGTCAGATAATTTAACCCCCTGTTAAGTTGACTGAGTGACAGCTCCCAGACATGGCAGAGGGGCAGTAAATGAAGTGGATTTCTCTCAGTACATTGGCAGAGCCCTGTCCCACACTTGTCCATGTCTGAAACCTGAGATAGTTTATTCTTAGATACTGGTTTAGTGCTCTTCCAGAAGAATGCTTAGACCTATGTTCAGAAATAGTCCTAGGCACAGAGGAAAAGTGGCAAGGAGTATCAAGAATACTCCTCCCTACTTTATCCACTGCCTCTCTTCTGCGCCTGTCATCTATCAATTGGGCAATTTCTGACTGGGATTCAGTAGTTTATTATTTGCACTGATAGGAATATATATTTGTCCCTAAAGTCTAATTAAATGCTCCTGCTGGTGTGCCTACAGCAGCTTAAAGTGGTCAGTACAGCAGCATCCACCACATTGTCAAGGAAATGTCATAGATCATGTCTCCATCAAAACCTGTATTGAGAGAAGAAGAAAAAGGGAAGAGTAGAACATTTAGATAGGACTTCGGACTGCCTCTCCTAAGGGTTGGCCATGAGATGAAGGCAACGATATGAGGACATGTCATTTCAAAAGAGTTTGCAGGATCCTTTTGTGTTATGGCTGGGAAGCAGCCAGGGATCCGAAGGCCCTCGCTTCAGAAAGCCACATAAACTCACAATCACAATCTGACCTAGGCATTACACAGAATAAGCTTACCCAATTTTAAATGCTTCATTTTAGAACCATTTATCAAACTAAGGAGAAGAAAAAATATTTAATCCTTGACTCCCCATTTCAAATTAGGTTGCAGTCACATTGTCTAGTTCAGTGCTGCTCAACCTTGGCAGCTTTAAGATGTGTGGACTTCAACTCCCAGAATTCCCCAGCCAGCATGGCTGGCTGGGGAATTCTGGGAGTTGAAGTCCACACATTTTAAAGCTGCCAAGGTTGAGAAACACTGATCTAATTCTACAGATATCAAGTGACAGAGTTACTATCTTCAACAATTCAGGAAAGAGGTTTTTCACAGAAAAACATAGAAACACTACTCTTTAAAATGTACCAGAGTCATAGTGCTGGTGGTACTGAAAGGCAGACTTGGGGAGGAAGCGGGAACACTACTCATCCTTTGAATCCTCCCCAATCTTTTCAACCCTTTCTAGGGCACTTTACATTGACCAAATTAAGACACAGCACTGGGGAAGGGAGAAATACAAATACCTGTATAATGATTTGGTAAGATTAAGCACCACCTCTGTTACTGGTATGAAACAAAGCTGTTGCGATATGAACAGAAACCATAATTTCCCACTGCTGAATTTCTCAGTCATAAAATAATTGTGTTATCCCCAATTGTGACTGTTGTGAATAGTTCGATTTATTTTGCCTATTCATCTTTAATTGAGTTATCACCACCTGTACTTTTTACATTTCATTATCATTCGACCCTTCCAGTTACATTTTGTCTCCCTCCTGTCAACTGATGCTCTTGGATGCATTAGTCCACAGAAGTGTATAATTTGTTAGTCTTAAAATGGCACAAGATTCTTTATGGCTTGTCATTAGCCTGCTATTGGCTATGTGTAGCAGTTGACTATAAAATTACATTAACGCCCACTCGCCCCAGAAACCCAAACAAACAGGGATGTAGGGCAGAAGGAATAGTCACCTCCTCAGTTCCTTGGAGCAACCACAGCAATGCTGTCTAAGTACCTGACTATAAAACTATGCAAAAAGAGAGAAGGAAAAGATCATTAAAATCAGGCTTTAATGTTAACGCAAAAAAAGTTTTGGAACATTGAAAATTGCACAACAAAACTAAAAATTATCACCCAGTGGAATTTTTAAAATAGCATTTTTTAAAAAATTGCTTTTATTTTTAAATTGCTTTTCTTCCCAAAGAGCAGTATTAAGGTAAAATAGCCAATTTATTTAAATACATAAATATCTAAATGGCTTGGGAGCAGGTTAACTAAAGCACCATTTCTTCTCATGCTTACTCCTACTATCTTATCCTGAGGTGGCCCTTCTCCACCTCAGCATCTCAAATGTAGAATGCTGTCACCAGAAAGTTTTATGGGGTACCAACGTTTTGGTCTTTTCAGTTCCAGGTGGCATCCTTTTTTAAACTGTTTCAGGATTATCCCAATATTATTTTGCTGCTGATTTGATTGTGAATTTATCTGCTATATTTATTATGTTTATCACTGTGTGTCTTGAGTTCCATAACACTGCTGTTTTACTTTTTTAAGGTTTACATTGTATGTTTTTAACAGTATACAGTGTAACAGTGTACAACCAACTATGGTAGTTGGGGAATAAAAAATATAATGCATTAATCAATGAAATGCATCCACTGCTTATGTAGGTACCCAGTGAATCCCCACTTACAGAAGATGGATGGTAAAAGAAGACTGTCCCAAACCCCAGCCTTTTAACCTTGGTTCTCTGAAGAATGGATGGAGATGAAATGCCAGAAGAGATGCCTAGATTGCCAGTGAAGCAAGACAAAGTGTGAACCTGACTGAGTACAACTAAGAGTGCACACTGTGAAGATAAGGGTGATAAGAAACACTCCACCCTTATTGTGTCTGCAGCCTTCTTTAAAGTGGCTTATTCCTTCTGTGGAAGAATGAGCCACAGGATAATCTGGATAACCACTGTAAGGAATATTCTAGGTCACTGACAGATAAAATCACTCAAATTTGCCCAAAATTGGATTCCAACTGGGCAAGTCCCATCAAGATGATGGAAGCATGGCCTTGTCTGGTTAACTGGGGTGAGTCTGAACCTGTTCCTCCTGAGGAAGTGTACAGGGTCCTTGCGTCTATTAATCCAGCCATCTGCTTATTAGATCTATGCCCTCCTGGCTGGTGAAAGCTGCCCGGGGGTGACATATAGTTAGTACAGTAGTATCTACTTCGTTAAGAGAAGTGGTGGTACTACCACCCTTGAGGGAAACAGGGGTATGCCCCCTCTTCAAGAAGCCTGCACTAGACCCAACTGTCCTGGACAATTTTCATCCACTTTCCAACCTTCCCTTTCTGAGGATGATTGTTGAGAAGTTGGTTGGGTTACAGCTTCAGAGGGCTGTAGAAGATATGGATTATCTAGACCCTTTTCAGTCAGTGTTCAGAGCAGGACTCTGGGACAGCATTGGATGTGCTTCTGGATAACCTCTGGTAGAGCCAGAATGGTAGTAATGCAAATGTCTTGGTTCTGCTTGATCTCTCAGCAGCTTTCAAGACCATAGTATCCATCTAAAACACCTGCAGGGATTGAGAGTAAGAGGCACAGTGTTCTGGTGGTTCTTTTCATTTTTCTGTGGTCAGGTCAAGTTGGTGTTGGCAGCAGGGTGGGGAGGGAATCAAGCCAGAAACCCCTGATATGTAGAGTCCCTCAAGGCTCAAAGCTCTTGCCCCTCTATTTTAGCATCTACACGAGGCCACTGGGTGAGGTCATCCATTTGGGGAGTCTGGTATCATCAGTTGGGGAGTCTGGTATGATGATACCAGTTGTATATTTGATCCCAGGGCGACCAGATGACGCTATCATGGTCTTTTCCCAGTGCCTGGGAGCTGTGGGAGTCTGGATGGAGAGGAACAAGATCAAGTTCAACCTTGATAAAAACAAATGACTACAGATATTTGGACCAACTGGATTGGAGATGCTCCACTTTTAGTCCTAAATGAGGTTGCATTGCTTCCTTCAGGACTGTGCACTATTGGGGGTCTTCTTAGACTCACATCTCCTGCCTGTGGCCAGAAAGACCTCTGCACAGATTCATTTAGTGCACCAAGTGTGCCTATTTCTGGAACTGGAGGCCCTGAAGGCACTACTTATGCTTTGGTCATTTCACATTTGGACTACTGGGAAACACTCTACATAGGACTGCCCATAAAGACACTTGGAAGCTGCAGCTGGTGCAGAATGCAATGGCACAGGTAACTATGGGCATGCCTCAATAGGCCCATAGAGCACCTCTGCTGTGGGAGCTGCACTAGTTATCAGTAGGCTTCTGGGTACAATTCAAGGTGCCTACAAAGCCCTTCAGGGCATAGGACCTGGTTACTTGAAGATCTTCCATAGCTGCTTACATGCAATCTGGCAGAGTTAGCATGCTCTGGGTCCCATACGCTCCCCACCCTGACCTTCTTTAGATGAGCCCTTCGGATCTAGCTCTTTTCCTGGGCCTAAAGCTGGAATGGGTGGCAGGTTCCTTGTGGGTTGCCTGATTCACGAGATGGTGGTTGTTTTCTCCAGACATTCTTACAGCCCTTTGAGATGGGCCAGGTCAGGAAACAGACACTGCAGTGATTCCAGGAACGCTACTTTATTGTTGAAGAGTATAATACAGTGGAACCTCGGTTTACGAACTTAATTCGTTCCGTGACTCTGGTCGCACCCCAAATTGGTCGCAACCCGAAGCAAATTTCCCCATAAGGTTCAATGTAATTACCGTTAATCCGTTCTGGCGTGGAGGACAGGGAGGCGGCTATTGCTTGGAGGGAGAGTCCCCTCCCTACAACCACGTGTCAGGGGCGGAAAATGGCCGCAGACCACGTGTCAGGGGCGGAAAATGGCCGCGGACCATGTGTCGGGGCGGAAAAATGGCCGCGGACCACGTGTCAGGGGCGTAAAAATGGCCACGGACCGTGTCACGGGAGGGAAAATGGCCGTGGATCCGGTTCGTACCCCGAGGCGGAGTTTGCAAACCGAAGCAAAATTTTGCAGCCAGAGCTCGTCATAACCCAAAAAGTTCATTAACAGAAGCGTTCGTAACCCGAGGTTCCACTGTAATAGAATCTTGAAACCCTGTCAGAGTGTCTCTTTGTCCTACTTTATGTCAAACAGAATCAAGGCAGGTTGTTTTGAGTTTCTTCCTCATACTTTCCACTTTCCCAGAATTGAGTTGCCATTTCTCTTCCCCTAATGGCTCATCCACTCCTTCACCTTGTAGCAGCATACCTAATAAACTTTGTGAACCACATAGAACTTAGAAGGCTGTGGTAGTTGGCAACAGTTTGCTTTGCAATGCAGCTCTCTTCTCACCTCATTTCTAAGCAAGGTCATACTGCCAGGCAAGTAGCAAATCTTCAGCAAGACCCACCTGCTCTACTATATAACATCTTCCCTGTCTCTAAAGGAGGCCTTGATGTGTAGCTCAGAAGTCTTCCAGTTAGGCTGATTTACTGAAGGATGAAGAAAATAAGCTCATCCAAGTTTTCCTATGTTTTAAAAATAAAAACAGTCTTTGATAAGCTTCTGCCTACGTGTTATGATTTCTCTTCTTCTGACAAGCAGGCAACTCCACCTTCAAAGGTAACACCCTCTACTTCCTCATCTAGATGACTGAAAAGCAATTATTCAATTAGACTTTATTCCTTAGAATGGGATGTAACCTATATAAGGTCTCTGCATCGGGACTCTGGGCTGTTTGCTGGGGGCCCACTGATCACCGCATTCTTTGCTAACTCAATAAAATAGTTTGCTGCTCTCCAATTGCTTTGGCTTATTTCTTTAGAATTGAGTTTTCCACCACAATCTACATCCCTTTACAATTGTTTTATTCTAAATTTTGCATACTGTATGCTGCCCAGAGTTGTAATGGGGAGCTTATAAATTTAACTTACAAACTAAAGAAATAAAGGATAGAAATCGTAGCACAAAAAGTATATTAAGGGAAAGGATTCCCCCCCATAAGCACTGGACAGAAATCATGATTTCAGAAGGATGCAATAAGAGCAAACTATAAGAACAATTACCACTCAACACTGTTTAGCATCAATGGTGTGCTAGTCACTTGTAATCTATTATTTTACATTGATTACATTTTATATGTACATGTTAATGTACTGTACAAGGAAAGGAAGGATACGATGATGGGGAAGAGTTTGCTTATGAATGAACTAGACAACACCGCCAGTCCCCATTGCTATGCCATGGGAAGGGTCACACTTTGTAGCATTTTCAGTTCTGTTCAAAATGGAGAAGCCCACTCAGAGTCCAGCCTTGGTAAAACTGGCTCCACTGGACCCTGCTCCTAACTTTTAGGAATTTTCCCTACTGACATGTATAATCCTACCCAACAGCATTTTCCTTAAATGAGCAGTGGATTCCACCCATAAAAGAATCCTCAAAACTGAACTAGTGTAAAGTCTGAATTAAACAGGGGATAAAAATGCATATTGCTACATTGCTACCATACTCAACTGCAAGGCACCCATACAATCACACCACAGGGAACTCCACTCAATCTAATTTTAAATAACTTGGAGAAATTTATTGGCCCAGACAGAAACAAACAAACTTCATTAAAATTAAAATTCAAACCTTAATCGAATTAAGGTTCTCCAGGACTCACTCATTCCCTCTCAGAATATCCTTGCAGCCACTGATCATCACAGCCAAAACATAGACCTCACAACTGCAATAAAAGATTGGATTCGGTAACATCAAAAAGCCCTGTCACTGCCTTCTTTCAGTGAACTAAAATGGACCAGAGTGAGACACTTCACATCAGAGAAGTACCAAATCTTTTACCGTGGGCAAAAAAATATATAAATAAATAAATAATCACAGAAGAAATAGAACAGCCATCATTATTAACAAAAAGATATGAAGCTCAGAGTTTGGATACAATTCAAAAGTGATAGAATGAACTCAATTTGAATGAAAGACAAGCCAATCAGCATTATGATGATCCAAGTCAACCACAGATGCAGAGATGTGGTAGTTGAAGCTCAACAGTTCTGTGGTGACTTGCAACACCTTGTAAACACAATACCCCCCAAAGGTCATCAGGCTAACTATAGGGGGCTGGACTGCTAAAGTTGGAAGTAAAGTAGCATCTGGAATATTTGGCCTCAGTATAAAAAACAAAGCAGGAGACAGACTAATAGATTCTGCCAGGAAAATTCAACATTTATATTAAAATAATAGCAAATTTTCTTCCAACAACCTAAAACATGGCTCTATACACGGCCATCACCAGACTGGAAATGACCAGAATTTTTTTACCTATATACTCTGCAAGCAAAGGTGGAGAAGCTCTATTCAGTTAACAAAAACTAGACCTGGTGCTGATTGCTGCCCAGATCACAAATTCCTTCTTGCAAAATTACAAATTAAACTAAAAGGAACAAAATCACTGGAACAGCAAAATATAACCTCAGCAACGTTCTATATTAGGTGGTGAAAATAAATAATAGATTTAATGGATTGGATCTGATAAATAGGCAGGCTGAAGAACTCTGGCCTGAAATTTGTGAATAAAGATGAAGCAAAGAAAATATCCTGAAACGCAACAGACAGAAGAAGGTCAATGGCTGGCTACTGGCACTGAGAATGGCTCACAAAAGGTAGAAAGTAAAAGGCAACAGAGACAGAGGGAAAGTCGCCCAATTCAATACAGAGTTCCAAAAAAGAGTAAGAAGAGACAAGATCTCAATAAGCAATTCAAAAAACTGAAGATAACAATTGAATGGGAGGAGGTTTATTTAAGAAAAATAGAGAAATCAAGAGAAACTTTTATGCAAAAATCTAATGGAGAAAGAAGTTATAAAGAAGAGATGGTGCACATACAGTATACAGTAGAACTGTGCAAACAGGATCTCAAACAGATGATATGTACAAAGGTTTGATCAATGAACTAGAGCCAGACATCCTGGAAAGTGAATTAAATGGGCCCTAGGAAATCTTGCTAACGAAGCAGCAGGAATTGATCAAATAACAGCAGAAGTGTTTAAAATCGTACAAGATGACACAGTAGAAGTGCCACATGTGGTTTGTATGCAGATATGGAAAACCCAATAGTAGTCAAGGGATTAGAAAAGATAAATGTATATGCTAATGCCAAAAAAGGGCTAAAGAATATTCAAACTGCTGAATAATTATCTCAGTGCTAATATGATAATGTTCAAGTTTTGCAATCCAGACTTCAACAGTATCTGAAACAAAAACTGCCAGATGTAGAGGCTGGATTCAGCAGAAATAGGACAGCCAAAATCATATTACTAATAGCTAGTGCATAATGGAAAAGGCAAAGGACTAGCTCTGGGTTTTTCATTAATTGATTATACTAAGGCTTCTGATTGTGTAGTCTGTAAAATATTTTTACTAGCTCTTAAAAAACGGGTGTACTGGGCATTGCAACTGCCTAATGAAGAATCTGTACCACAAACAAGAAGAAACAGTTCAAAGAGAATATGGAGCAACTAACTGGCCCCCCAAAAAAGGAAAGGATTGCACAAAAGTTATGTATTGTTACTTTATTTATGTCGAGGTATGCACAGATAATCTTGAAGAAGCTCTGTAGAACAATCAAGATAACATAAGACAGCTGAATCCTGGGAGAAGGTATAAGAGGGAAATTCAAAAGAACCCTGCCTTGGATTTATTTGGCATAAGAGGGGGCAGAGGGAAGCCGTGTCAGGCTTTAAAGCTGTTATTATACCCTACAACACTAAAGTAGCATTTCTGGGATCCTTGTGCTGTTTCCTGATCTGGCCTACCCCAAAGTGGTGGCAATTTTGCAAGTCCTGTGCAAAGGCTGCACAAGAAGAAACAGAAATTAGAGAAAGCCTGTATGGGGCAGTGGTTAAGCACCAGGGAGTCCAAGATCTAGTCCACCCTCAGCCACAGAAGCTCACTAGATGATTTTGGGCTAGTTTCTCCCCAGCACAAGCTACCTCATAGAGAAAAATAGGAGGATATGTATACTGCCAGAATGAAAGGTGGAATCTAAATTTAATTAAATAAATAAGTTTAAAGTTGAATTTAAAATGCTGAGAGAAATATCAATAACCTGAGATATGATAAAAATACTACTTTGATGTCTGACAATGAGGAAGACTTAAGGAATCTCTTGGTGAAGGTGAAAGAAGAAAGTGCAGAAGTTTGGTCTGCTACTCACTATAAGAAAAAGCTAAGATTACATAAACAGGCAATGCCAACCCAGTGCAAATAGGAGGAAAGGAAGTTTAAGTAATAACAGACTTTATCTTCCTAGGATCTAAAATTCACTGGGATGATGGCTGTACTCATAAAATAATGAGTGTTTGCTACTTGGGAGAAAAACTATGACAGATCTAGACAAAATATTAAAGTGCAGAGACCTCACATGAACAACAAAGGCATATGTTATAGCATATGGCTGTAAAAGCTGAACCATCAGAAAGACTGAACAAAAAAATGATTCCTCTGAACTGTGATACTGGAGGGAAGGATTGAGAATATCTTGGTCCACAAGAGAACAAATCATTCACTACTACATGAACTAAAAGCCGACTGCTCACTGGAAACATAACTAATGAAGCTAAAGCTGAAATCTTTTGGATACATACAGTATAGTAATGCAAAGGCCAGAGTTATTGGAGAGCTCCTGAAGTTTGGAAAAAACTAAGAAAGTAAAAAAAGAGGCCACCAGAAGACAAGGTATACTACTCTTGATAAGACAGGCATGAGCTTTTAACAAATCAAAGATGCAATTATTGACAAGCAACCCTAACAAAATTACATCCCTCAGATCACAAAGAATCTGAAACAACAGACTCAGCCTATTTTACTGAACTGAACTCAGTTCCCATACTTTTTCTATTTCAATGAAGACGTCTTCTTCACATCCTACTATAGAATGATCACTAGTTTCTCTTCCTCAGTAAACATTGATCTTTGTAATTCATCGTCCCGCAAACTTCACTTTTATAGCTCCTACCTTTATTACACAATACCTCAGATCCTCACCATATTCTTCCAAGGAGCAATATAAAATGACCTCAGTAAGACATGAGCCCCAGTCTCAATTGAGCCCCAATAATAGCCTCACCAAAGTCTATGGACAGGGCAATAGTAGTCCATTCATATTCTGACTTCTGTTTCCCACCTCTGCCCTACAGCTTTATGAGAAAAAGAATGTGAAGGCCTTCACTTCATTGTGAGATAATGATGGCGTGGCTCTCGGTACTTTATCTTTATCTTGTGAACAGGCTATCCTGGAGGTGAAGGAGGGATGGAATGATTTTACTTGCTGGGACAGATGTCTGTATATACTTCAGTGATCCCAATATTGCTACCAACTGTATTAACTTTGAGGCTCTAGATTCCAGGCTGGCAAGTAGCTTAGAAGAATTAAGAGCAATTTTTATTGCAATGCAGGGCTGAGAGATAAGCAAGCCATTTAGTTTTTAAAAAGCTTCAAAAACAGAAGCTGGGTTGAGAAGAAATTGGGAAGCATTAAATTTAGTCACTGAGTCTGCAACCCTACACTTTTGCCAGGGAGTCCATTTTATTGAATTCAATTCGGTTTACTTTTGATAAGAATCTTGTAAAAATGCACAGAAAAACAAAAAGAAAAACCCAAAGGCTGCTGTGGTTTGACCAGCCTGGGGCTAAATTACAACTTCTGGCATTCCTTACTTTTAGCCAGGCCAACCCCATTTTACAAGGATGTCCTGAGAGAGAACATCAAGAGAGTTTCCATTTCTTTGGAGTTAAGTAAAAACTACTATATTTCTGGGTATGCATGTGACATTACAATGCATGTAGAAAGGGAAGGACTGTATCACAACAACACATCACTCCTTTCATAATTCTGCCCCCCCCCTTCTTCTTAAGAACTAAGAACCCAGAAACAAATTCTAAAAGAAATCCGGAGCTGAAATAAGGAAGGTTACTGTTAGGAAAACTGAGCTAGAAAAGAAATGCTATTTTCAAGAAATTTGCACCAAAATAGTTCTGGAAGATAATAATCAGCCTGGACATTAAAGTGCTCCTGACTGAGGTTCAGTAAATTGCCTTCCAACAGCATACAGAAAAACACTTCAGAAAAAGGCCTGGCAGGATCTAGGCCAGGGTTTCTCAACCTTGGCAACTTTAAGACGTGTGGACTTCAACAGAATTCCCATATGCTGGCTAGAGAATTCTGGGAGTTGAAGTCCACACGTCTTAAAGTTGCCAAGGTTGAAAAATCCTGGCCTAGGCAGTAGCAGAATCTTCAATCATGCAGCTCTGTAACTGTAATTTTATGAATTCAGTTTTATGAATTCATAATAAAAAGTTGCCTTTAAGTTGAGCCTGACACCTGGAGACTTTCATGGGCATACCCAGACAGTGTTGCTGGCATCAGTTCAGACATGGTTTGCTCTTGCTTTCTTCCATGATGTAGTTCTGCTCTCCTAATCTAGACCACAGCTCTACAATTTCCTGGTGATCTCAATCCAAGTATTAACCAGATGCTGAGATTCCAAGATCAGTCCAGGTCGGTGAAGTATTGACACCTGCACAGGCATTACATACATGCTCCTTTCAGACCACACTAGTGGAGATCTCATTTAAGGGAAAACCATAAACAAACAATGGAAAGGATTATCAGATTCTGGAACAGAGGAAGGAAGCCATGTCCAGAAGTTGTATGTAATCTTACAGGTTTCAAGTCCTCACAGGATCCACGCTGAGTAGGCATTTTCTAAACCAACACTCCAAAAAGATTGTAAGAAACCTACAATGTGGATCCTGCCTGTCCACATTTAATGATGGCTGTAATCCTAAAAGAGAGACAATCTGGTGTAGTGATTAAAGGCACCTGCTAGAAACTGGGAGTCTGTATTAGTCTTGCCATAGCTGTGAAGCCAGCTGGGTGATCTTGGGCCAGTCCCTCAGCCCTGGGAAGGGGGCAGTGGCAGGCCACATCCAAAAATGCTGCCAAGAAAATTGCAGGGGTTTCTTCAAGGCACACCAAGACTGACTTGAAGGCATAAGATAACCACAACAAGAAGCATCCTTAAAACGCCAGGGAAACTCTACCAGAGACTCCCAGGGCCGTGGGCCAGACTGAGAAGTAGAGAAACGCAATGACAAACCACCTCTGTGCTCTTGTCAAAAGAAGTGCGTGTGCTGATCTACCCCGCATCGCACAGTCGAGCTGAACCTGACGGCAGCTGTACTTTAAGGAACTTCCCCTTCCCTGGCGCAAATGAGAGCTGGCCCGAAAATAATATGAAGGACACCTGGAAAAGGGACGAGGAGAGGGGGATACAGGCAGCTCCGTCGAGCTGTGTGAATGCAGCCTTTGTTGGAGCACTGCCTCACCTCGCCTCCCAGTTCCAGGTAGTCCTCATAGTCTATGCCAGTGTTGTCCAAACGTGGCCACTTTAAGATGAGTGGACTTCAACTCCCAGAATTCCCCAGCCAGCCATGCTGGCTGGGGAATTCTGGGAGTTGAAGTCCACTCATCTTAAAGTGGCCAAGTTTGGACAACACTGGTCTATGCAGTAGAGTTTGATCACCCACCCCCTGCCCTGAAACTAGCATTCGCTTCGGTGTCTCTCTGCCAGCTGGGTCGGCACCCCACGGTCGCGATGAGCGAATCTGCATCGCGGTGCGCGTGGAGGTGATGACTCAGGTCGGTCGCGGCCCTCAGCTTTAACGTAGCTAGGCCGGTAACGAGAACTGCGGAAAACCAAATCGTTGCTCCCAGGAGCGGGCGGGTTGTTGCAGGAGATCAGCTCCGGAGCCGCTTTGTGTTGGCGTGGAGCAATCTCCCGCCTAGCGGGAGGGAGAGAATCGACTCGCCTCCTCCGAGCGGGAAGTCTTTGGGCTCTTTGCAGATATCGCCTTCGAACGAAAATAAGTTTGCTCATGGATTGCCCAGAAATCCCTGGGAAAATCCCGATTTTTAAGAATTCTCGGATTAATAAACAGAGTATTGCTTCTAGTGGACGGAGGAGGGGGAATGCCTTTTTTTATATATATATGTTAGTAGAAATATTGGGGATTATTCCCATATTATAAAGTGCAGCAAATAGCTGGAAATGGATTAGAGGTTGACGGTTAGGAGGTGCCTGATTTGGTTTCTAGTCCAAATTCCCTCTCTGCCCATCCCGGCCGAAGACCCCCTAAACTGCAGGCAAGGTCAGTCTGGTCGCTTTGTCCTGGGGCAGCCCGGAACAGCAGCGAACTGCATGCTGAAATCTGAGGCTCCAACCCCTAACTTGCATGATGATCTTGCACTTAGGACATTCAGAAACTTCAGAAGTTTTTTCCTCTTTAAGAAAACCAAACTGAACTTTTGTTCTTTGTCAGTGTAGAGTGATTATTTCTGGCTAACCACGGCTATTGTAAATCACTGGATTCCTCTGTTGATTTCCATAGGAAATCTTGTTTCTGTTATAAGGCAGAGAAAAGGACTACGGGAAATAACAGCGGGTCCTAGGTATTCATAAAGGCTGGGTTTCTGTGCAAATGTAATGGGAACAGATTATCTTAATCCCAGTTAGGCTTTCTTACAGATGAACATATAGACTTTTACTTTCACTATAGATGTATTAGTGATCTATAGATGCACTTTCACTGTAGATGCGCAGACTTTGCTGTTGACTGTGGAGGGTCATTAAAATAAGAGGAACAGTACTTTCTCCTCAAATCTGAGTGATAAAAAGAAAAAGTGGAAATTAATGTGTTTTAAGTATGTGTGTATAATATATATGTTTGCACACATATATATATACAAATATGGATTATATTCACATAACACACTCTGTTCTCACTGAGTTCTTACTCACTAGCTGGGTTCCCACAACAAACTTAACCATAAACCATGGTCACACATTGTTAGCTCCAGACTTCATTTTGGTGCTTGGCTGCCAGTCCTCTTTTCCGTAGACTGTTTTATGAAGCAGCCTTATAGGTTTTGAACCTTTACTCTGGAGCAAGGCTCTCTAAATTTCACTTTCCTTTTTTGCAGCTTCAGGCCCATGGCATCGTCCCAGAATACATCACCTATCCCCATGTGACCCTCTCCTCTGCCTCTCGCCTTTGTGTGCGCCACAGCCCTCCTGGGGACTTCTCCTGGCATTCCCTCGCTCTCTTGGATCCCCAGACATCGCCAAAGGAAGGCGAGGCTCCCCAAAGCTGGACAGTACATGAAGTGCAGGGGCCACTGGCTAATCCCAGTCACCCGCTGCTGGCTGTGAGAGGTATTGACTAAAGGCATTTTGGTGACTGGAAAACTGGGCTGAAGAAAGGGTAAAGATAGGATCCAGATGAGGATTAAGAGAAAATGTCATAGGAAACTTGCACTCGAGGTCCACTCAGTATAGAAGAGAGAGGATGTGGAAATGTGAAACTGCGGTCAGGTCTTGGGCTTGAAATAACGAGCAGTCCTTTTGGTGGAAATGGCTAGATGAAGGAAAGTGGTAGCAATGCTTAGAAGAACATTTGGGGATAAAAACAAGCCTCTTTGGGGAGAGGATAAGATTCTGTCTGGCTTCATCTTCTGTTCATGACAACTATAATCCTTGACACTTTTTGAATATTCATTTTGGAGTGACTTCTGGAGCAAATGAACATAAGAGTAGCCCTGCTGGGGCAGGCCAGAGCAAAACAACATTACTACCACTTTCACTCTACATGCAAACATCGACTGGATTGACGGTACCCGGTTACCATTACAACACTAGTTGTAATGGTAACCGGGTAACTCAGGCTAGTCTGATGATCAACACTGAGACAGTACTTTAGCTTGGGTCGGGGGGGGGGGCAAATTGGCTGTGTGACGTGTATAGTTTGGTCCATTAACTGAAGAGAACATTTGGAAGGCTCAGAAGGAGCAGTCATAAGAACAGGATCAGGCTAAGGCCTATCTTAATCCAACATTTTGTTTCTCAAGTGATGAACCAGATGTCTGTGGGTTGGATGCAAGGTGGAGATAGAGATGTATCCCTGTCTCACTGTTGTTCCTTGCTGCTGGTATTTGAAGGCATGCTGCCCCCAATCCAGAAGTAACCCTGAGCCTTCCAAATCAATATCCCTTGATACCTGCCTTCTATCAATTTATCCAAGTCCCTTTTAAAACCATCCAGGTTAATGGCTTCATCGCATTGTGAGGCAGTGAATTCCATAAGTTTAATATGTTCCGTGTCTCCTTTTGCCTCTTCTGAGTCTTCTTACACTCACTTTCTTGTGCCCTGCAGGACTTTTACACTTCAATGATGTCCCCCTTTAGTCAGTGTCTTTCCAAACTGCAAAGTCCGAGACATTTTAATCCTTAATCATCAGGAAAATGTGAGAGATTGCTGACAATTTTGGTTGCCCTCTTTTACACTATAATGGCAGTCTTCAGTGAGCAATAAGCGCTACCTTTTTATGGTAGTGCTTATTTCAAAATTCTACAACCTTCAGAAAAACCTTTGATCATTCTGGTTTCCCTGTTCAGTACCTTCTAGCCCTATTACATCCTTTTTCCAAATGTGGCACCCAGAACTGTTAGCACTTTTATTTTCAGTTTATTTTGTAATGGAAAATAATTCAGTATGGAGTCTGCCTTTTTCAAAACTGCTGCATTCTGAGTCAACCTCATAAATGAGCTATGAGCCCAGGATCTTTTTCTTGGTTAGCTACAGGGAACTCACAACCCTTCAGGTTATATGTGGACTTAGGGTGTTTTACACCAATATGCATCATTTTATGCTGATTTGAAATGAATTGCAATTGCCATTTGGTTGGCCATTCGCCCAGTTTAAAGAGATCCTCCTGGAGCTCATCAGAATCACTCTTGGTGTTCACTTCCCTAAATAGTTCGATGTCCATAAACTTGATCAGCTCACTGTTTATCCCTAAATCAAGATAATTTATGAATAAGTTAACATACATTGGTCCCAACATAGATCCTTGCGAGACTTTGTTTCTTATTTCTTTTTTAATAGTAATTAAATTAAAAATATAAATTTAAATCAAGAATATAAATATATTTAAAAAATTACTTCCCTCTAACTATAAACAATTTTAGTAACTTATCACCTCTTAATTTACAACAAATGATCTCTTTGTCCCATATCCCATCTTTTATCTATAAACAAATCCATAAAGCTTCATCGTTTCAGTCCTGATCAGCAAAAGTCCATTAAGGGTTACCAGAAACAAAAATATATCTATTTTAACCTTGATCAAATAAACCAACTTTATATTACTTCTTTTTACTTCTAACAATTTTGGTCTTTAGTCCCTTCAAATAGAAGAACTTGATTTCTTTTCATTTTTAATTTGTCCCTTCTCACAAAAGTTTTCAAAGCTTTAGCTAGCCTCTTTTGTAAATCCAATATAGGAAAAATATCCAGGTCACTCTTTTGGTTTGTTATTTGTATATCCCTTTTAATTATTGAGACATTGGCTGGTTCCATTTGTATGTCCAGTCTAGCATCTTTTTCCATATCATTCTTGTAGCCTGTCATGTTTAAATCCACTTTCAGATCAGTCTCAGTCTTGTCTAGTAAAACTTGTTCCTCTTTCGTAACATCTTTTAAACACACTCTATCTATAGAGGCAGATACTCTTAAACTTCTGGGTCCATTGTTCAAAAATATCCTCCAGTATATCCAGTGTTAAACTATTTTGCTTCATTCTGTATTAGTAAGTCAAATTTAAGTGTTTTTCTCCTTTAATTGTAGTTCCTTCTGGATTCTCTAGTGTCCAACCTTCAAAGTCTCATCCTATCATGTTTTTTTAAGAGAATTCAAAACAAAAGCATTTTCCCACAAGAAGGATTCTTTTAATTAATTCCAAAATCTTATTTCAAATCCATCTGGACCCTTAGTCCATTTGTAACTTTCCATAATCAAAGTTCTAATCACCCTTTTGCTGTTTATTAAAAAAAAGTGATTGTTTTTTTTAAGTCCTTAAAATTGTATTTAAAACTTCTTTCACTAAGGATTGAATGAAACTCACCTGGTGTTTTCAGACTTGTCAATCCAAAGATTCCTAATAGCTGAAAAGTAGTTAACAAGCAATTTCCAAAAATGATTAGAAAAGGAAGTATGCAAACCCAGCGTCCTTTTGAAGGCACTGACTGGGAATTCTGGGAGTTGAAATCCACATATCTTCGAGTTGCCACGGTTGAGAAACACTGCTTTAGACAATTACATTATCAGGGTTGTTTTTCTTTGATTAATTTTTCCAATGAAACCAGCATTTAGCTCATCATCCTATAATTTCCTATATCTCCCCTGGGGTCTTTTTGAAAAATTGGTGTCACATTGACTATCTCTGGCACTAAGCCCAGTTTGAGGGAAAAGTTACATATCTTTGCTAGGAGGTTAGCAATTTCACCTTTGAGTTCTTTATGGACTCTTGGATGGATACCCCCACAGTCCAGTGGTTTGTTATAATGTAGTTTCTCAAAATGTTATCTGTTGTTATCTTGATAAAAAAGTTTTTTTTTCCCCTTCAGGAACTATTGACCTCAAAACTGGCACCTATTTTATACTCTAACAAAGTTGCGAGCTCTGACACACAGTCACTAAACTCACCTTGCTACTCAGTCTATGAAGGTTGCTCTGCTCCTCTCTGCTAAATTCTCTTGCAAAGTCTTGTTTGTTCTCCTAGTCACTTTTTCTAGTCACGAGCTCACAACTCTCTCTCCTCTTTCTAAAGCTGGCTGGGGCTCTTTGTGGGTGAGATACTGAACCCCTAGTCTTCATCCATGACATTTGTCTGCTTTATTAGGCGAGAGGGCTCCTTCAGTCTGACAGATGCAAAAAGAAACAAATCTATTCAGTGATGCAGACTGCATTGTCCATGTTTAGAAATCACTCAAAGGTCAGCTGATGTATGTGCTCTCATTACTGTAACCTTCTAACAATGTTCTCCCTTCTAGCAAGCCTGCTAGCACAGGTTTATGATGTGGATCAGCGTGCCTTAAAGCACCCGTGGGAATTTGCTCACCCAATTGAGTACTGGGTGTGGCTTAATGCAGACACTCTGGCTGTGGTGACAGAGAAAGACATTTTCCACAGGACCATGAAATGTAAATATTAGCAAATCACTGAGGTAGAGTCTAAACTCATGTATTATGCTAAAACCAAAATGTGATTTGTTTGTGAATCCAGCTATTATGCCTTATTCAGCTAACCAGTTAAAATAAACAACCTGGCCCAGACTGCATGGAAGATCTGGACAGCTAGATAGAAATTGTTGTTGGGCTCCTATGGGGATGGCGGCCTTCCAAAACATGCAGCTTGGCCAGCATCCCATATATGATGTACCCTGTATCCCTCTCCCAAAATTCAATGGCAAAATGGCCCCCAAAATCACAAGAGCTCCCCTCCCACATTATCATCGGATGACTGGAAATGATTAATCAGAACACTGAATTGTGTGGCTACCCACCTAAAAAAGATTGCTCTGGGAAAGAAATTTGCTATAGACATGTTGTTTGAGGGAAATCTTTAAAAGCAGATAAAAGACCAAATTGTGCTGTAGACACAGGCAGTGTGATGCCCCCTATGTTGCTTCCAAAGCTCACTGACAAACCTGATTGTACTGTTTAAAAAATTCTGTTAATTAAAAACATGGAAAACTGGCATTCAGCAACATGCCAGATTCTAGCATCTCTATTTACAAGAATGTCTCTGGGCCCTGTATAAGCCTCACAGAAGCATTCTTAAAACGTAAAAATGTGTCCACTGCACCTACCACCAAAAAAAAGTTGACCGTCTCTCACCTCTCATAATGGTCTCTCATGTAGTCCATTTGAGATGACTGGAAACTTTGATCCCATTTCTTCAAGGCACAAGATCAAGATGGCAGTTCAGCCTGCATGAGCGACTCTGTGTCACGGAGGTGCTAGGATACCAACAGGACGCCAGTCACATGTGGATGGCGCTCTCAGCTCTAGGGCTTGAGGCTTTATAATCCTCCGACCACACATGTGGGTAATCTGCCTTGATGCTCATCCCATGAACAGGCTAGCAGCTCTGGCCCAATCTCTTTCTCCTTTCCTTTTCTACTGGCAAGGAGGCTTCTTGTCTCAGGTCATAGAAGCCCAAGCAGTGGCCTTGGCCCGACACAGTTCTCCAGGAATCCCAAGCCTTCCACAGCTCTTTTGGCTATGGTGTGGACAAAGAAGGAATGGACTGGGCAAATAGGTATGGGCAGACAAAGGGAAGAAAGCAAAAATCATCAAGTTTAAGCAGGAATAAGGGCGCCATTATGCCAGGATTCTCCATTTCTGTGTCCTCTTTCCATGCTTGTGTTTCAGTTCCATGTGGTGGAACATGGCCCCCACCAGCCAGACAACGCAGCCCTGCTTAGTGCCCATGGCATCTTGTCTTTCAAGGGGACTTGGCAAGGGGATTTCCGCAGTGTGATACAAGTGAGTTGTTTCTTCTAGTCTTGAAGAAAGATTTTTTTGTATATAGCAGGAAATCTTCACAGATTTTTTTTTTTAATGCTAATAGTTGCACAAAGTTAGATACCCAGAGAAATGAAATCCAGCCTGAACAAATTGTGTAAATTGTTGTTTGGCACGTTCCTGCTTCCATTAGATTTATGGGAGGAGGAAGGAGATATATAAAATTTGCAGGTCTATACCTGCTTGTTGATAGAGAACTGCTTGGTCACCCCTGAAATTTCAGCAGACGTTTCCCACTGATTTTCTGTGCCAGGACATTCCAAGCCTATATGGCGAGTCCCTAGGTCAGTGGTGACTATGGACAGGTAGAATACAAAGTGCTCTTCCACCATAGTTGTGTCTTGCCTCATTGCAGTGGAGGATGGCAAGTTTATCAGTTTGCCCCAGAAGAGGTAGACATGCCTTCTTGCTGTTGTGAGATTCCAGGGCATTGGAAGGACTTCTTTTTTATAATATTTGTATAAGTTACCAGTATGATACCGGGATGGATCTGATCCTAGACTTCCCCTATCTGATTCTCCTCATGTTGGTTCCTATCCCACTTGGGTGTGGTGGTGATTCTGACCAAACATGCCTTCCTCTTTCTTGAGGATGTGGAGACAGCACAAGCCATCTGTCACATCCAGCTGACTTGTGATATCCTTTTTGCCACTGTCCTTGATGACGGTAGGCCCCATCGCCTGCTGGGTGTTGGCCACAGTGGTAAGGTGAGTGAGAGCAATATGGGTGAAAAGGAGCCAGACAGGATTGAGAAAAATTTGATGAAGTACTTTAAGCTCTCTTCTCTCCCCCGTTCCCAGGTCCTTTCCATCTCCATCTGCCCCTATGCCCTGGGCCAGTATCTGTCCCACCACCCCACCAGCCTCTACCTTTCCCAGAGAATACTGCAGTTGGTGGGGCAGAGTCCTGTCCCATGGAAAATCGTTCCTGTGGAATAACTTGTGAACTGGATAGTGAGGACAGGACACTACATTATCATGAACCGTCTTCTCTCCCATGTGGACTTTTGGGGCTTTGAAGAAAGGGAAAGCCAGAAACCGGAGAAATGGTCTTACTGTCCAAAGCAGGGATATGCAATGAGAAGTAATAGGAAACAATGTCTGTTGCCTTCACCTGGAGAGTTAATTGGGGAGGGCAGGGGAGGACAAAGCTATGGAGAAGAGGAAGATTTCTCTAAGTAAAATGTGTACAGGGGATAGATTTTATGGGAAGGAAAAGGCACATGTATAGGATAAAATTTATGGGGTTAGAGGCCCCATACAGGGTGTTCTCTATTCCCTCTATGTCTTCTATGCCAACTAGGTCCCTTAGCTTCAAGGAATGCTGCGTCCCTGGAAAAAGTGCTTCTAGCGTCCACCTTCCCCTTCCTGCCCTTGGCATCATGATTTGCTCATTACTCTTACATTCAAAAAATAAAAAGGGGGGGTAAGTTCCCTTCTTCTTTTTTAAAATCCATATGTCATCCATGCAGTGAGCTGGGGGAACAGCTGCTCTTACCACAACAGAATCAGCACCTGGCTGCTTCAATCTTATCTCCCTGGGTTTTTCTGGTTATTAAGAAGCACACATGCACCTCCCTTAGTTGCAGTTTTAGTCAGAGATACTCAAAATAGGAGTGCAATGAAAACTAGTCCCCTCATACGTATAATGGCATCTCCAGCCAGTTTTTTTGTATGTTGTATGGCTGATGCACAGACATATATGGCTGATCTTCCAGCAAGGTCACAATCAGTGTGCTTGTTGCTGTTGGCAGATAGCGCTTAGATTCAAAAAATCTCTTAAAATGCCCAACTTTTGTGCAGGCAGTTCCATTTTATCTCTTCGAAGAAGCTTCTTTTGTACTGGTAACAAATTATTGAGTAAAATCTGTGCTCCTGCCTAGAGATTCTACTGCTATGAAAAGGGGGGATGGATTTAACTGTTAAGCAGGGGATAACAAAAAGTCATCATGCTGACATGGGGAAAGATAACTAGGCTTGCTTATAGCTCCCTACTCTTCATGTTACAGAATAAAAGAGCCCTCTGGCTGGAACATACCATTTTAATAAAAATTAAGCAATTACAAACGTTATTTTTTAAAGAAGAAGGAATTGCACTTTGGGAAAGTCTTTATCATGCCTGATGGGCATGGTCCAGCACAGGACTGTGAGTCACTTATTTATTTATTTATATTTCAAATTTAGATACCGCCCATCTCTCATATAACACTGAGGATGGCTGTAGTGCAGAAAAGGTCTGCAGCTGGGATACAGCTGGTAGTTTCCAAATAAAATGGGAATATTTTGGCCCTAGAAGGGCACTGTCACCTGAAGAACATCAGGTTTTTGCTATTATTATCAAGTATGCATGCAACTCACAGAAAGGATCTTTCTGAAGAATCCCTGAATTAGGTCCTGTTTGAAATTCAGATAAGCCCCAAACCCTTTCCATCATTTGGAGCCTCTGATCCTAATAAAAAATTTAAAATAAGGAAAGCCAAAGATGACATCCCCCAAAATTGAAACAGAAGTTGACTCTTTTTAACTTAAATCAATAGCAAAGGTGTAATTTCAGGCTTTCTTTGAGCTTGAGCTCAGATCATCTTGACTCTCCTGAGATTGCCCAGACAGGCATTGGTGAGTTGAGAAAACAAATTAGAATATGCTTGCTTCTCCTCAATATTTGTACAGATATGATTGTGGAGGTTCAGGGTTGGATGCCCTTGCTGAAACTGAAAAAGCCATTTCTTTCAATGCAGGGAATACAGACTAGATATCAGGTCTTAAACCCATATTTTAATAGTTTTTTCCCCCTCTTGACCACTATCAATAATACATCTTTAGCATCCTTTACTGGCAGTTACTGCTTGGCTTAGTGAATGTAAACATTGGAAAAAGTCAAAAAGTTCTAGAAGACAAGAAAATAGCATCTATGGTATTGCTCTGAATATTTTAAATGCCATTGTTATGGGCCTTTTGCTGAAGTTGTGCTTGGAGTTCTTGGCTGCTTTTGTGTAGTTGGCTGTGGCCCCATGCCCCATGACTAAATTGTTGTGCAGTGAAAAGGGGACAGAAGAACCTTCCAGGGACTTGCCATCTTCTCTTTCAGCTTTTCTTTCTCTTTTATTCTTCTCTCCCTTCTATGTCTGTTGACTATCTGACCTCAATCTGTCTGCTTAGATTAGATTCCCAAGATGCTTCTCCTGTGCCTCGCCATACATGAAATTCAGTCACAGTTGTGAAACCATAATTTTCTCTGTTGAAGTATTGGATGTGGTTAACGGTCACTCCATGTATGAATTGTGTCCACAGCAGAGAGAAGAGGACAAAAGTGACAGGAAAAGATGAATTGAATCTTAATGGCTGGAAGGGGTCACTGTAATTTATTGTCTTGTGGGAATTATGAATTAATTGTTGCAAAGGCCAGCATTGTATTGCTTATAAAGCCAAAAACAAAGCAATGGGTTGATACTAGAAAGCTGACTTCCATATTTTCAGTGCATTCTAAACCGAAGCATACCAGTGTAGTTGTAGGAGTTTGAGCCAGGACTCCTGAGATCCAGGTTCAAACCCAAACTTGGCCTTGACCCTCATGTGGTGACACAGTGGACGAAACACTCTGTCCTAGTCTAAGAACCATGTGAAAAGATAAAGCAGAAATACTGGTTATTATTTGTATCATTTACTGGTAAAACTGCTTCTGGAAAAACTGTGAATAATGGTATGAGGCATGTGTGAATCTATGTACCAATTCTGTATTGCAGTCATGGAGGTTAATTAGATCTTCATTAAAAAGATAACACCTTTGAATTGAACTTGACTTCTGATGACGGCATAGATTCAAGCACACAGTTTTCTGGGCAGAAAGAAACTGCAGAAATGGTTTGTCATCACTTTTCTTCCAGAATGTTGTTTGACTTCCCAACGTAGCCTACAGCTCTCTATTCCCTGGTGTTCTCCCATCTGAATATTTATCAAGCCAAACTCTCCTTAGGCCACTGAGGCTGCCTGTGGATGATGAAAGCAAAGCACAATCTCTCAGAAGGGTGTTAGGCTGGGGACATCTGTTCTGGAAAGGTATGGCTTGCTGGAGGAGGATGAAAGAGCAGTCCAACACCTGAGAACGCATCAGGTCTAGAAAGACATGGCCGGTCAGAGATCATGGGAGTTGTAATCCAATCCCTTAGAAAGGTGCTGTCCTGAGGAAAGCTGCACAGCATCAGCCCTCTCATCCCTATATAGTCACAAGCCTCTAACTTATCAGTGAAAATTGCCCTTCATTTAAACCTAATGATACAAGAAAAACAGTAGCAATCAACCACCACTATAGGAAAAGTCACTGAGTCAGACACAGATATAAAATGAAACCACTGCCTTCCATGAAAGAGCAAATAGCACAAATTGTAGCTTTGAGAGGGAAAAAAAATCAACAGACCCCAATTAAATGCATGACTTGGTTATTATTGTTCCTGCTTCTGTTGCTGTTGCTAGTGGCGCATTGCTGATGGCTGTTGTGTATAACTTGCAGTGGGACTGAAAAAGATTGGGCATGGAGCTGGTGTTTCTTGTACGTAGAGCCCCTTACAACTTTGGGGCTTTTTTTTTAATATGGTTTGCATGGGGGTCGTTTTAATAATTTTATTAAAGATTATAATCAGAATAGTAAAAACTAATACAAAAAGAGAGAGAGAGAGAGAGAAAGAGAGAGAGAAAGAGAGAGGAAGGAAGGAAGGAAGGAAGGAAGGAAGGAAGGAAGGAAGGAAGGAAGGAAGGAAGGAAGGAAGGAAGGAAGGAAGGAAGGAAGGAAGGAAGGAAGGAAGGAAGGAAGGAAGGAAGGAAGGAAGGAAGGAAGGAAGGAAGGAAGGAAGGAAGGAAGGAAGGAAGGAAGGAAGGAAGATGCAAATATAGTAAAGAAAAAGAAAAATATATAAAGAAGTGACTTCCAACCTTCAACACAAGTATAAACAATTTTAGTAACTTTTCACCTCCTCTTAATTTACAACCAATTATCTCTTCATCCCATGTCCCATCTCTTATCTATAAACAAATCCATAAAGCATTGTCATTTCAGTCGTGATGTCAGCAAAGGTCCATTAAGAGTTGCCAGAAATAACATATCTATTTTAACCGTGATCAAATAAAGCTTTATATATACAGTAACTGTATATTCCTTCCTTTTACTTCTAACAATCTTAATCTTTAGTCCATTCAAGTAATCCCATGGAACTTGACTTCTTTTCATTTCTTTTTCATCCCTTCTCATAAGATTCATCCAAGCTACGGATTTCTTTGTACGTCCAATGAAACATGTTTTTCCATGTCATTCTTGTAGCCTTTCATTTGTAGATCCACTTTCAGTGTCAACTCTGTCTCTGTCTTATCAGATAAAAACTTGTCAGATAAAACTGGTTCCTCTTTCTGCTATTTCTTCCAAACTATCTTTTGGACACAATCTATCCATAGAAGCAAACATTGCTATTGACATTTTTGATATTAACTTCTGATTCCATTTTTCAAAAGTATCCTTCAGTATTTCCAATGTTATAATATTTTGTGTCATTCTATAACTGTTAATCAGGTTTATGTATTCTTCTCTTTAATTAAAATGTTTAGTTCCCTCTAGTGTCCATTTTTTGAAATTGTTTATCTCTTTTATGTTCAAAATAAGTCAACTTTCCCATGGGAAGGATTCCTATAATTAATTTCAAAATCTTATTTCAAATTTATCTGGACCCTTAATCCGTTTATACCTTTTTAAAATCAAAGTCTTAATTAGCTTTTTGCTGTTTATTTTAATTTTTTTCAGTTCTTAAACTTGTAGTTAAAATTTCTTTCATTAAGGATTGAAGGCAGACTCACCCAGTGTTTTCAGACTTGTTAATCCAAAGGTTTCTAATAGGTGAAAAGTAGTTAATAAGCAATTTCCAAATGTGATTAGAAAATGAATTATGCAAACTTAGTGTCCTTTTAAAGATGCTGACCACAGTTTCAGCAAGATGGCTATTCCCTTGTCTCCCAGTGCTCGAAACCTGCCAGAGACCACTCTACTGACTGGCTCTTCATTCTTTGCCATGGTCATCAGCTCTGCTTTTCGCAGAGCCATCTTCAGTCTGCCATTTCTTCCTCTGGAAGTCCCCAATATGGTTTGTTTAATGCTGCAGATTGGCTGTTTCATTGCCACCTAAAGCTGAAAGCCCTATTTTTATTTACTTGGAAGTCAGTCTGAGTAAACCCAGTGGACATTGTTTCTTGTTAAAAATGCTTTATACATTCCATGTTTTCTTTTAGTACATTGAGAGACCCCCCCCCCCATATTCTAATTAAGACATTCACATGGAGTCATCTGAAGTTTTTCTGTATGGTTTCTATAGATGTACCTGCATTTTCATTAGCCCTTTGCACCAGAACCTTACGTTTTTTCTGACCAGATGTATCCTAAATACAGAAAGAGCAGTTCATTTGTGCTTCTGCTGCTCTCCTCTATATAAGTGGAAACCCTGAGCATGGAAGCTTCTTTCATATATGTACTCAGTACGTGGCACTCAAATTGGGCTATTAAGGTTAGTCCTCTGCATGGGGTGGTGAGCTAAAAAAAAGTTGAGTCAGACACTGAAAGTAGGTTGGACATACAGCTTTGGGTAACTCCCAAACAAATATCTTAAACATGAAAAAGAATGCACATTTCTTGAGGAGTAGAACCAGCTGAAGAGACCTCACCCATCACAATTTTATGTACACAGATTTTGGAGCACTAATTAAAATTCTGAAACCATTACAGAAAAGAAGAAAATCCTAGAACACCAGCGTGAGAGACCAAAAGAGTCCGTGATTCAGGACACTGTTACAAAACCTGCAGAGGAAGCTGGAACCTTGAAGAATGAATGTTCAGACCTCCATTGTGAAAGATAGGAAGGAAACTGCAAAAGGCCAAATCTCCACCCAATCTGGATTTTTTTAAGCCCAGGTCTGGTAGTCCTACCTTCAAATCGAACACACCCAGGGACAGTCCCAACAAACCAACACCAAAGAATTGTATAGAAAAGTGAATTCAGATTAGCTATTTTTATCAGCATTCACTAAAACAAGTTAGATCTGTATTGTGGCCAAGGTTTAATAGTGTATTAATTACTCAAAAGGATGCACCATTTATTTGATTAACCTTTTAGGATTAATCAATTGACTCCAATAAATTAAGCTGCAGATTGTGATATATCAATTATTTATAATACAAATACTTTTTAATAAATAGATAGCAAGTATCATCTTCGACATTTTCCAACGCTTCCTGATAGGAAAGTCTGGATGTGTCTGCTTGATTAATCCCCAGTAGGCAGAGGTGACAAGGAGCCTCTTCTACGTGAATAAAACCATTTCTCTCTCATCACATTAAATACTTTTAAACAAATTAATGAAATACAATTTTACAAAACTCACCATCACCTCTTAGAATCTTCTTTAATTATGAATTCTGCATGGCAACCGTTACTAAGAGAATCGTCTCTGAAACTGATGTTCAAAGAATGTTACATCAAATCTTCAAACAGCCGAGAAAGGTTCAAGCTACAAAGTTGAAACATCTGTTGCCTTCTATGCATTTTTCAGTGAGGAGATCAGAGAGGAAAGGGAAAAAGCAGACAAAACAACCTTGGTTCAGCTTTATTATTTAAATCAAACAGCGTGCGTTGGATGTTTTATGCTGAGAGAAAGCAGGATGCTTAGAGAGGGCACTGTACAGATTTACAGACTGGAACCAGACTTCTGAGCAGCCAGAAATATTTTCCTCCTCTTTGTTTTCATTTAACCGAGCCAGGATTTTCTAGCCTGACGGAAGCCATCCCATTTCAACAAGGTGACTCGAATGGCACGGAAACGTCTGATTCCAGAACTGTTGTTTGACCTCAAACCATAATCCGTCCAGTGATAATTGTTCATGAAACTCTTTTGATGGAGCTGAGGGGTCAGTATTATAGTTAAGATTAAAAAACAGAACATGGCACTTTCCTGCAAAATAGTCCCTCCCCAGAAGGAGGGTGTCAGCTCTGTACATGGCATAATCTGTGCTGGCTCCCGTCACTGATGTGAACAAGTGAGGGCCAGCATGAATTTACACTGGAGAGACTGAAGGTCCTGAAACAATAGATCTCTTCCCTTAATAAGAAACAAGCTATGTGTTACATTTCTTCTGAGATCACATTGTTTCTGAGCACAGACTGGCAATTGCGCGCTTGGATATTTCCCCGCATTTCTATCTCTGGAAAACTTGCAGGTCAGAGAGAAGAACTGTGGTTTTTAGACTTAGGAGCATTCAAATATTGTATCTGTTTGTACATTCATTCTATATACATCCCTACTACTCATAAAAAACTATCATGGGAGATAACCATCAGGTTAAACCATTTTAAAACCTCACTAAAGTGTGGAGGGGGAAGCAAAAGCATGCGTCACATAGCCATTCCATCCCACTGCCGTTCATAGATGTCCAGTAAAAGAGGTGAGTACACAATCTGCATTCCAAGATGTGATTTCCCACCTGGCATTCTGAAATGGCAGACTCACAAAAGGTCTGCATGACCACGTTTTTCATCTAGCTTGCTTTAGGAGCAGCCTTGAAGTTTCTTAGACCACCCGTATAAAATAGTAGAGGCTCTTGAGGAAACCAGTAGTATGTCAATGTGAAGGTGTAGTCATGAGGAACTTTTTGGTGACTAGTGTCGCAGTGGATGAGATAATGATGCCAAAGGGGTGGGGTCTCATCATATATATAGGTGGGGCTAGTTTGAGGGGTGGATTTTAATTAAATGAGGGCTGGATTTTAATTAACTACATCAAGCGTATTAACATTTACATTATGCTTTCCACCTCAAGATTACAGGAAACCATCACCCAATTCAGGCATTCTCCCCACTGATATCAGGTAATGCAACTGAACTCATCTGAAAAATGGGGTTAGGGACTGCATGTGGTTGTCCAGTGGGGTATTATTTATTCCACAGCAAAACTGGCTCATAAAACATTTGAAATGGAGAATCCCATCCCTTTCATTTTTCCGTGAAGGAATCTGACCTTTTGCCATCACCACTCAGACTAGACTTGATGAAATTACATCTCCCCCTCATCTCTTCTCCAGTGGCCTCACCTCTAAACATGGGAACAGATAAAGCTGTCTGACATGTTAAGTTCATTTGCTGTACTTGTAAAACCTGAATTAGCAAACACTCCCACGATAGAAAAATGAAGGATAGAGAGACAGGGTAAAGGCTTCTAGGCAACTGATAATAAAATAAAATAAAATGTTACTGTTTGACAGCAAAGTTGAAACAGCAACTTATCATTACTATTATTTTATTCTGTACTCTCAGTATGTTCAACAGGAGAAGCAAGAGCCAGCTCCTTTTCCTGAGGAAGGCGCGTTCTAAAAGTGAATAATAGGGAAAGACAAGAAGGGTGGAAGGAGGGAGAGAGAGTCAAATGTTTGGAGTTAACTTTGAGTCAATTACACTTTATTTAGCTTAACTGTGGTGTAACACAGGAAAGGCAGGACGGGCAGAAGTTTCGAGGAAGCCTTGCCAGAGTTGATTCTAAGAAGAGGCTTCAAAGGGGAGGAGGGGCAACCCACATTGTGCCCTTCTCAGCTCCCCAGTGGTGTTTGGCTAACAAGGGAAGGTTAGACTCACATTTGAATCTGACAGGGCTTCTATGCTTTGAACAGCTGCATGACAAACAGAATGTCGACCTCTGTAGCTTTTGCTGGCAGAAATGTGATTATGGCAAAAGCTGTAACTGCTGAATGTTTGCACCTCACACAACTTTCATAGGTACAGGAGCCTTGCCAGAAACAGGGCATCCATAAAGAACAAAAGGCAACTACTGTTTCATGTATTCTTTTCATGCCATGATTTCCCTCCACTGCAATGCTGTGAAACCTCCCCCCGGGACACTATTTCAGGACGATATGAAACACAGTTTCTCTCCTCTGCTGACTCTCACATCATCTGACTCCTCCGCTCCTTCAGCCTCCTCTGACTGGAGCACTTCAACTTCAGAGGATTGCTTTGCTCAACAGATCCCAGATGGCTTTTTAGCAGGTATCAAATCTTTCCTGAATGTGGAAACACAATGCACCTTCTACACCATTGAAATACTTTGTGGGTGGCTAGGGTGTTCCCCATCCCCCCATTTTCTCACCTTTTTCCAAATCTCATCCATACCAGCTAGTTCCAAGATAACCATAAACTCCTCTGCTGAAAATACCAGGCACTGATATTTCTAATGTTCATTGACTCATGAACTCTTTGACTCATTGACACCTGATTCTGCTATATCAAGTGCACAAAAGTATGCGCATGTTCATATTTTTAATCACAAAAGTCTGGCAGGAGGTAATGATTCAGCTGTCTTTTGAAGCCCTCCAGATATTTTGAGATACAACAGCAAGAACAAAAATATCTGATTATGCATCTGTGCAGTGCAGAGGTAAATTATAGAATTGGCTGCCCTCTGATGTAGTGATGGCCACCATTTCAGAAGGTATTAAAAGGAGACTAGACAGGTTCATGGAGGAGCTCTCTCTCAGTGGCATTGGCATTCACAAGATGACTCATCCCAATGGGATATGCTGCTTCTGCTACATCAAAATAACACGATAAGAGCCTTAGAAGCCCTTAAAAGAAGCTCTATGTGCCAATAGTTATCTTAGAATAACAAAACCCTCTCTCCTGCTAAAACAGGTTCTCTTGTTCATTCTTTCTTTATTATTTTGTCAAAGCACTTTCAAATATTGTATGTTATACGTAGGTCTGAAGATTTGTTTTGCTTTACAGACCTCGTAGGATAAATTCTCTCCAAAGCAAACAATGTGCTAATTGAAACGTGTTGCTTAGTGAAGAGGGAATTTCTTGCACTGGTTTCTATCTGTCTTCATTTCTGAATGCTGACACGCTGTCACACAAATTCATGTTAATGAAACCCAGTCAGATTTAAGGTATGTGGAGCTTGTGAGTGACAAGGGTAAAATCAGCTGTGGCAGAGATAGGAATGCATCAGTAGGAAGGGAGAATTCATTCTCCTGCTGCTACTTAATTCTAGGGCTATTTTCCTCCTGGCTGCCCTGTTTTAAGAATAGGCATTGGAAACAGAGGACACACACACGTATATGCACACATACGTAGAACTGGCCAATTAGCAAATTTGGCAAAGCTGCTTGAGGAAACATACAAAAACTGAAAAATGCCTTCAAGCATGGCATTTGACGAGTTATCTCTACCTAATTTAAATCATCATAAGCAGAATGTAATAAATGGATTCCCAATGAAAGAAAGCCGCTTAAGTACAATCTAGGGCTTGAGTGGAGAGCGATCTATCCAGTCACCGCTTATTTACGGAAAGGGGAGCCTCGCTGCCTGGAAGCCACATGGGTACAGCACTCATTCACAGCAAGGGGGCCCCAACCTTGGATATTATTGGTTCCCAATGTCCTGCAGACCTGCAGCTCAGGGAGAAAATAGGTATATATTTTTCCCTCCCAATCAGTATGGCTTTCCTCACATTGTGAGCAAGGAGCAGTTTTATTTATGACAGTGGTGGGGCTTCTGTAAGTTCTATGCTGGTTTGAGGGCAACTTTGTGGGGAGACAAAGGGCCAATCTGTTTCCTTTTGGCCTTTCCCTGACATCACAGAATGCTGGAGTGAAACTGGCAGGATTCAGGGAAGTTGGTGGAGTTATTGGATTTGCCTCTTCAAAAATGAAGGCTTCTCTCCAACTTTAAAAGAGAAGAAGCCAGTGGATCTCAGAAACCACTGAATTCTCTGCAGAAAGTAGATCCCTCACGTTTGCCCTCCTTATCGCAACTTTTCAAGGATCTATTTTAAAAAGTTACGTATTCCCTATTTTGTGGAACCAGTAATTCAAAATGCAGGTGATGCAGTCTACCATTACCATAGTTACCCTGTAGCAAGAATCCTAAGAGTTTATTTAAAAATAATATTTACTGTATTTTTATTTACAATATTTTATGCTGTTTGTAAGCCATTTGGGGAGGATTGTTATCCTGAAAGGCAGGATATAACTAATGGTAATTAATAAAACTTCAAGGTCAATAATACTTTTCCACTTAAATCAAACCATTTTCTGCTTATTACGGAATAATAAATTACTTAGTACTGAAAATAAAATAAAAATATGAATGCAAAAATATGTAACAATATAAACCCTATCAGGACTGCCAATTTTTTCATTCAAGAATCAGCAAGGAATGAAAAGCAAGTGATTTTGCTGTTATTGTCCTCCATAATACTCTCTTTGCTTTAACATTCTCAATTATGGATCCAGTATGCCAATCTTTCTATACTGTTGAGATCTAGAACCTTCAGCTTTCTATGGGTTAAGGGAGAATGTATTTTCTCTGTAATAAGTCCTTTTTCTAATATTTTTGTTTTGATAAGGATACTAGATAATTAAACATTGAGGCATACATGAAAGATCTGTACCCAAGGGCTGTGAATTTTTTAAAAAAATCAATATAGACCCAGGTTTGGAAAAGATCTAAAGCACCAGGCTCACCTTGGCAGATCCCTAAAGAGTTAAACAGGACTTTGTCAGTACTTTGATGGAACCATCAAGAAATCCCAGAGCTGTGAACTAGGCGGAGAAATCTCCCCCAGAAATTCCTGGAAGAGGATAGTGACAAACCATTTCTGTATTAGTGTCAAGAAAACTACATGGATGTATCCATGTAATCTTCAGGAGTCAAGCTCAGTTTGAGTAATAATATATGGCAGTACCTAGCCAACCTAGTTGATCTTGGGTTAGACCTACTTAGTATTGACCATGGCTTGTTGAAGTCATAATTGGCTTAGTTTACAATCTTGCTAGGCTATTAAATAAAACCTTCAAACATAGTGGCTGGATTTGTACATTGTACAACATTAAACTCAAATCATATAATGTCTAATGCTGTGACAGACAAGACCACCATCTTTAATGAGGTTTATTCCTTATCAACCCAATCTTCCCTGAGCTCAAAAGGCTAGGCAGGGTTAGACCTGAATAGTACTTGGATGGGAAACCACCAGGAAATCTTATGATGGTAAACTGGACGGAAAAGTAAAAAAACATCCTGGAAGACAACAGTGGCAGACAACTTCAGTAACATTGCCAAGGAAGCAACATAGGCATGTCTGTGTAATCATTTCAGTGATCCTGAAGAAAAATTTAAACCAAAAAAATGGCCCTTTACATATTCAAGCCCACAAAAATGTTTCTCTATTTTTTACACAGGTCTGCAACTGGTGTTCCAGAATATAAGAATAAAAACTCCCACTGCATCATGTGAAAAGCCTATCTACTCCAGAATCTTCTATTTTCAACTGTAAGCCACCAGATGACTCTATAGACCTATAAGGAAGCCATTCTATGTTAGATTGAATGCTATGTATCATCTGTGATCAGGAAGGTTCCAGAGTCATCATGACTAACATTTACATGATGAATTTGTCTCATCCCTCTTTTCAAGCTGTCCAAGTTGGCGGCCATCACTATATCTTCTGGCAGCTATTTCCAGAGTGTAACTATGTGCTGTATTTCCATTTTTCGGTCCTGAATCTTCTGCCAATCAGTTTAGGTTGATGTTCCCAAGTTCTCAACTTCAAGAAAGGGGGAAAAAAATCTTATCCATCCATATCTCCGTGCCCTGCATAATTTTATATCTCTCTCTCATCATGTGTGCCTCCCCCTTTATCTTTGCTATGCTCTGTGAAGAACAAAGACAGTCAAAGCCTGGCCTAGTTTCTTTTTCCCCCAGCAGTAAATGTGTTTGGCCATAGATGCTACTCTTTGAATCTGTGTCTAAAAACATCTGGTAGATTTAGCAGAACATAAATTATATCATTTAATTTAAGGCAGAGATTTTGAGAAACAGGAGTTGGTGGTATGTCACATAAGGAATGAGCAAAGACCCCCACCCCCTTGGACTTCTTAACAGGGCAACAGAATCTGACTCCTGCTCTACTCTTTTATTTTGTTTGAGCACAAATCTTTTAATCTGATAAGATGGGAAGGCCTATTCTCCTACTTATGTATGATGTTACATAAATTACTTATGCATGATCTCATCTTTAACCATGTCAAGGATTGCCTTCATACTAATTAAGCCAGAATAAAAGAACTTTATTTCAGGTCTAAAATACTGATGAGAATTTTGCCCAGAATCCTTCTTATAAAATAAGTTTACAAGTGTTAAAATACCTATGGTAAATTGCATTATTAAATTAATGAGACTCTACAATTACATGCTAAATGTATCATTAAGGACTTACATGCAATGAACAAAAGAACAGATTTAATAAGGCAAAAATAATTGATCTGAAATAGATAAAATAGATCTAAATATGTAAATGTTTTAAAAACCAAGAGAACGAAAAGGGTTTGGTGCCAAAAGCAGTGTGGGTGTCAGGCTGCCAGAGGAGGAGGAGAGGGAGGGAATATCACTGAGAAAGACATAACTTTTGTTTCCACCTTAAGGACCTTAAATTGAGGGGACATTTGGTTGGTTCATAGCAAGAGAAAATGTGTCTGAGCTCTTCTCCATTTTTTAAAAATGAGTAAATGTCTTATTTACAACATGGACAAATAGTTCAAACCAAGTTGAAACTCAAAAAACTTCCCCAGTTTTAAAAAAAAAAGCCTATTTTTTAAAAGAGTTCAGAAGTCCATCAAGAAAGAGGTTCTTCAAACTCCATTTTACTAAGGATTAAATTCATCCCCAGTGTGATCTGACATGAGGGTTACCTGCAGATTTCCTAGATTGTATATACCGTAAATAAAGGGCCCTTATTTCCTACAGAAGCCTTCCCTGGGATTTCAGAAGATAATAAGCTTATGTAGTTATTGTGAGCTGACACTGTAACAGAACCTGGAATTCATAACTCTAGGGCAGGGATGGAAAAATATTAATTATAGTCATTTCAAACCAATTTAAAGGACTCGCCTGAAGAAGTCTCCTGTGCAAATTTGTATACCTGAGATTCTTCCAGATTATCAAGTATCTCCTGGCAGACTGAGACAAGGGCATTACAGAACATTAGTAGACCACACCATTTTCAGGCAAAAGATCCCAGTTCAATATGTTATAATTTACGATCAGAAAAGAAGCTGGTCTGAAATATTGCAGACAATGCTAAATTTGCTTAGTCTTCCCCAATCTGGTGCCTTTCAGCTATGTTGGGCTACATCTACAAGACTGTCAGAGTCTGCATGCTTACTGGATATTTTGAAATATGTAGCCCAACACTTCTAGAGGGCACCAGACTGGAGAAAACTCAGCTAAATAAACCAATGGATTCACTTGATACATATTTTCCTAGACTTTTTTTCTCTATCTTCAGAGCTGCAAGGCTATATTGAAATATTTTTGATGTAGAACTAAGAAGTTGTAACACAGATAGCTTAAGTTATTTTTCTTTAGGATTGCTGATCAAAAGTAGTTTATTGTTTGGTTTTACTGTATGATTGCATTCATTCTTTGTGATACTCTTACAATGCACAGTATAGAAGAAACCATGCATATCCATACTATCTGAACTGCACTATAGACTTCGAGCCATAGCTGCTAGCATGCTTACTTTCCCATCAACACTTGAATACCAGATTATATGCATGCATGTATGCATGCATACATACATACATACATACATACATACATACATACATGGCATATAGCACAAATGGGCTGAGAGAGAGAGAGAAGGGTCAGGGATCTGGCAACCAGAAACCTGCTGATTACTAGCAAGGTGAGTGCACTTCCATGTGATTTGCTAAAAAGAGGGAGAGTCAGAGAAAGTCCACTTTTGGAGGACATTATTTTGCAAATAAATTTGGTTTGTGATAAAATGGGTTTGACATCTATCACACAGATTTTTGCTGTATAATTTAGCATTGACTATAGGGCCTCTTTGGAGTTTCACCCTGCCCACCCCTCTCTTCACTAACAACAAGCTAATGGATCTCTGGCTTCATCTCAGCATCACCAAAGAGCATGCAGGAGTCCCAGAAGAGACAGATTTGTTAAAGCTGCAGGCATGAGATTCCATTTGTGGTGACCTAGAAGCCAGAGGCCTTTCCTCAGCACCTGGATCTATTACACAGTATGTCCAAAAGGGCCTTTAGCACTGGCCTTGTTTTTGTATTTCCACACTTCACATTTCCACAGAGTATAACAAATATTGGAGCTCAGCAGCCAGCTACTGAGGAGCTCTAACTGTTGTCAAGAGCCTGGATCAGGAGGCAGGCACAAAGAGAAGCACTGAGGAGAATATAGGCTTCCCATACATCCTGGTTTAACTGGGTTTGTCATGGTTTTGGGACCCAGTACAGGCCAGGCTGACTTAGAAAAAATTCCCAGGAAGTAAAGCAGTTCAGACTGACAAATGAATGGACAGGTTCCACCATTTGTCATACTTCTTTTCCACTTTGCCTGTGCAAGCTTGCTCGTCATGGCCCTTGTTCTGGTTAACTGCTTGGAAATATGGTAAACCCAGGCTACAGGTTGGGAAGAAGTCTAGGCAGGAAGCAACACAGGAATAAAGTTTAGGAAAGTGGTCTCCAGTGTTCCCCAACCTATCTGAGCTCATATCTACATTTAGAATTTTAAGTGAGACTCTTACAAAATGGTTGTTGGAGGGCCTTGTATATTCACAAAATGGCTGTCATGGAAGTTATAACCATGTGCACATCACCAATTTACCACAATGTTACCTGTCATTTCTTCTAGCAACACCTTTTTGCAGGATGCTTACTTTTACACTGCTTACTTTGTGTTTTTTTCAGGGGAGGGCACACTCTTAAAAACACTGGATTTTACTGTTTGAAAATGCTTACAGGATTCATTTGAGGCTAGGGGCATTTTTGGAAATAAAGATTATTGCGGCAAGAGCCAGTTTCTTGCCCCATAAATCACCTGCATACAGAGAGAGAGAGAGAGAGAGAGAGTTACAGGAGCAATCCTGCAATTAAACTAATGGTGAGAGCCATAATAGCGATGTTCAAGACCTGCTGTCTCTGACATTTGATCTATATTTGATTTATTTATTATCTAGAAGGAATTTGTTCTCCTAGATCCAGGTCCTCCTAGATACTTACTCAGTATTAAGGGAAAAAGCACTCTTCACTTCAGAAATGTACTCTGTCATCCTCGCTATTACCTCACATAGTTCCATGCTGAAAACTATTGTTCTTGAGTTAAAATTCTAGATTTCTCCAGAACGAGGACCTAATTTAACCTGCAGGTCCAGCCAACAGATGGACAAAAACTGTTTTACCAGAATGAGGAAGCATATTTTGGGGGACTCAGGACTGATTCACTGTTGCAAAACTGTTGGGTTCTCCAAAAAGTAGGGGGCAACTCTGAAAACCATCTTTTCAGCTCCAGGAGTGCAGTAGGCTTTGATGGCTTCTTCCCAAAAGAAGACCTGTGATGGAATGCTTTAAACCATGAAGTCCATTAAGGGAAAAGCCAAAATAGTTGCTGTTAAGAAAGAGGTGGCTATTTAAGGATTTCATAATGAGGCCTAGGAAACCTGGACCAAATATGTCTTATCAACACAGAGCAATAAACGTACACACCCATCTCCAGGAAATTATCCAGGCTCTTAGTAGAGCAAGAAGTATGTCTCAAATGTTTTGAAAACCAACTAGATGTGTAACAGAAACGTGTTAGGGGCAGAAGAGTTTCTCTTTTGGTCTTCTAAATTAAACATAAAATGGAAGGTTTAGACTCAAAATGGAACAGGGGTGGGGGGGGAACTTTAGCTTCTGCTTCTGCTTCAGCATTATTCTCCAGCAGATGAAAGTGGATAGATGTTATGAGTTTGTTTCCAAGGCATGCTAGTCCCCTGAAGGGATTCTGAAACATCAAGTGATAACGTCCTCATTGGAATGAGCTTGCATAGTTCTATGCTTCAGGGCATAACTTTCATATTTCTTGATGTCACCTGGAAGTCAGTGCACTAAGGAGCTGGTTCCAAACATGGGCCGGGGGGGGGGGAAGCTAACAAGCTATATGCTGCAAACAAGCAGCCTGAATATATCCCTTAACACATTAATGCTTCTCTGAACATCTGTGTTAGATGAAGAGTAGCCAGCCCATGAATAAAGACGGTAGAGCCTGCAGACAAATTTGCAACACAGGTTCAAAAGGGGTAGAGCTTGGTTTGCTGTGTAGACAAAGTTCCTGACATGCTTCATCATTTGCCCTCCACTTCTCTCCCATGAGTGCATTTATACCATATAGAGTTCACACCATGGTAATCATGGCCTCTTGATGAATTCATAATTGACTGGGCTCACACATTATGCTAAACTTTACATCATGGTCTGCAAACCAGTATATATTGGTTCATAGATTGCACTAAACCCAAATCAAACAAACCACATTGTGGTTTAATGCAATGATGGAAAAGGCCAATATCATGACCTGGCTGAATTTGATCTCAGAATTGCTAAGCAGAGTCAGATTGATTATCTGCGGCAGGGAGGTTCCCAGGCAATTCTAGGGCTGCCGTCTAGAGGGGGAATTTGAAGAATCATACTGGAAGAAGGAATAGCAAACTATCTCTGTGTTGTTCCCAAGAAACCACACAGATGTGTCCATGCAGTTTTCAGGAGCTGAGCTCTGTTCAGGGGAGTCTGGGCCTATAGTGCGCAAAGACATACCTTTCATTTAAGTCTCACAGATCCATTCTGATGGCTTATTTCCCAGCATGGTGCAATCTTCTACTGGTCCAAGAACCCTTAGAAATAACTCACTCTAGATCTATTTATGCAGGAGAATGAGATGGCCAGTTCTCCACTTCCAGTCTGAAATCAAGCAGTTTGTTCCACAGTTTCAGAACATTAGCTCCTAATTCCACTGCGTATATCTAGCCCAGTGTTTCTCAACCTTGGCAGCTTTAAGATGTGTGGACTTCAACTCCCAGAATTCCCCAGTCAGCTGGCTAGGGAATTCTGGGAGTTGTAGTCCACACATCTTAAAGCTGCCAAGGTTGAGAAACTCTGAGATTCTTGCCTGACTCTGAAAGATGTTGCTAATGCTAAAGGATGACAGGGGTATTGCTAATTTTCTGGTCCAGCCTACTACCACTCAAAACCCTGTTAGTGTTCATAGCTCTGCCAGGAGACAAGACTGGCTGAAGCCCCAGTTCCTGGTGAGATTAGCCTGGCTTGATAGGGAAGTACACAAAAAGAGGGGTCTGCTATAGGAAAGGCTAAGCTTTTAAGTTCATTGCTACCACGGCTCCTGATTGACCAGTTTACTGTGCCTCAGGCCACAATTATAGCATATGCTGTAGTTCTTGGAAGGTTCAGTTGCCATCATTTCATCAAATAAAGTGTATCTGTGGATTACACAATCATTCTCAGTCCCCAATAATCTTTTTCTGCTTAGCTGTGCACTGGAACTTGGAGACAAAGACATTTACTGCTGATTTTGGAGCCTGTGGCTTCTTGCCAAGAACCTCTCATCCCCAGAGATGCGACTTACAATTATTATTACACTGTGTCCCAGAGTTCATGAAATATTAGGAGGGTTTCTCTTCTACTTCCTATTACCCATCCTGCAACTTTCAACATTATTCCCAAAGAATACAATGCCACAATTATGAAGCAAGAAAAATACCTCTAAGAAGCTACAGGATAATAAAACTTCGGTCAGCAAGTACTGTCAGAAAAAGATTTATAGGAGATGCAGAATACTAGGGAAACTCAAAAGCTCTTTTTTTTAAAAGGGGAATTTTCCTTTAGAATAATCATAAAATTAGTGACTAGAGAGGAAATATGTGGTCTCATATATCATGTTTGTGGACAAGTGCTTCCTCAACAATAGCTATTATAACTTATTTTACAATTACAACATTTCAGCCCATCTATTTAGAAATCTAATTATGAACAAAGGAGAAAAATATACTGACTTTTTTCTGCAGACCATAACCTAGCATAGCTTTCAGCTATATGAATGGAAGATCTTTTACATCCATTTCCTTTTTTTCTCTGGTGACTTCCTTAATCTTCTAAAAGCACAAACACAACTTATAAAAAGGTTGAAGCCCATGTGTTGAAAAAAAGATCATTTATGAGAAATGTATATTCATTTATTATCCTGGGTGACTATTCATATTACATTAGCCACTACTCTTGAGTAATGAGTATAAATCACATATACACGCTGTAACCTTCTGTTACAAATTTTAAAGAACATTTCCAGAAGAGATTGAAGTGTAATCCAGACAAATATTAAATGCTGCACATTCCTTATTATGTTTCAAAATAGTTACTGCCCTAAGTTTCAGTTTTTCCCCCAAGCTGTTTTCCTGCATATACCCACTTGCAAATATTTTGAATCATACGATTCAATTGCAGCTAGAACTTTTTTTCCCCATTTCAAAAGGGCAGCAGATCACCCTGGCAGGCCAACACCACTCACAACAGCAATGGACTTAATGAGAATGTGAAGTCTAGCAAATTAATATAAATAGATTATGGCTTCCAGCACAATTTTTTGTGCTTGCGGGTTTCAGTGAATGAGGGTGAAATATCTAGCTATATCCTCAATGACTTTGCCCTTAGACAGTTGATCGTGGAGCTGAGAGGAGAAACAATCTTGTTCTTTATTTAATTTAAACAGTGGGATCAAATTAATCTATAAGAAATCCTAATGGAGGGGAGAAGCATTAGGATGTGTATTTCACTGGTGCCCTTAAAAATAGTGATACCCTAATTCACTGTTTCTCAATCTTGGCAACTTTAAGGTGTGTGGATCAACTCCCAGAATTACCAGCCAGCATGGAATGCTGGGAGTTGGAATTCACACATCTTAAAGTTGCCAAGGTTGAGAAAAACTGCCCTAAATTATATTTGTGCAAATGAGCCTAACCTGGCCAAGAAGCAGAATAATTCATTTGTATTGTTCTCTAGAACAAATCTTATCCATTAGCTAATTCTTTATAGAAGAGTAGAGAGAAGATAAATTAAGATCAACTGCTAGATCACTAGCTGATTTGCAATGCACCATGGTTTCTGGCTCCCAATTGCTTAACAATGGCAACAAACATAGTCTCTCTTTCTCTCTTCCCAGTCTGAATGAGTCTGCTAAAATGAGAAAAGCTTTACAAGAAAAGGCAGTATCCTTGTAGGGAAAAGCTTGGGTTACTGAAAACATTCCTGGGCTATGTTGGGCAAAGATACCCTGTTGTTTAGTTCTAATTATTTTCCAGGCTTCTAGTCTTCTTAAGTTTCTCTTGGAAAATACCAGGATTCTTTCAAAAGCAGACTTGATCATGCAATACCCATGGTTTCCTTTACAGAGAATTCTTCATTTGGACATGACCAACATAACATGACTAGGCTCCAGCTTGCATTCTCTAACCACGGCATAAACCAGGGTTTCCCAAACTGTGAGTTGTACCTCCCTTGGGGAGGTGCAGACAGAGGGCAGGGGAGGTGTGAAGGACCTTTTAGTTACATTGTTACAGTAAATCCACTTTTCCCAAAGATTCGTTGTATTTTTTTCATTGTTCATTTCGGTGTTTGGATTTTTAAGGAATGTGCGTACATTAAGATTACACTAAAGGGAGGTGTGATGGCAAAAAGTTTAGGAACCCCTAGCATACACATAATGGCCCAGTGGCATATGCTCATCGGGTGGCCTTTATTTCAGCCCTGAGCTGAGGAAGCTTAATGTCAACTTTAGCTATTCCAGTTTTAAAACAGTGTTTTTCTCCTTCACTTGACACAGTTTTTGCCCCAGACATTATCTTGCATGCTTCAGCGATGATACAACTGACACCACAGCCAGGTCCTGGGGCCTAAGAGCCCCTGTAGGCTGCTCCAGTCAAAGACTGGCCCCTCCAGTCACGAGGCCTGCTCTCCACTGAGGGAAAGGCCCATACCATGTTTCCACAAATGCATCTGCCCCCCTGTTGCCTGACTAGAGTCTTCCAAGGCACTTGCTGTATCTTCCTCAGCTTCTAACATACATGGGCTTAGCCTTGTTTTAAGAGATGATTGAACCTATTTTGTAAACACCAGTTTAGCCCTCTTTTGAAAGAGCGCTAGGCCTGTGTACAGAAAGCAAGACTAGCACTAGGGGCCCTGGAGAAAGCTGTAGGTCTGTGCTGCACTAAAAGTTTAAAACAGAAACAAGAGCTCAGTCCTCTCAGATGTGTGTTGCTGGTTCTATCACTAACGGGTACATTACAAGTTACCCACTGCTGCTGCCAACAAGGGATTCTGCAGAGCCACAATTTTCTCTTTATTACTTGGGTGACAGGGGAAGCAGCAGTGCCATGCTGCCTACTTCACAGCTCCTTCCAGGGGCTGCTGGCTGCAGCCACCTGGTGTCTGCACTGCCCGCTTCTTCCAGCAACACACCAGGATGGAGTTTGCTCCTTACCAGTCATCCCTCTGACTTCCTCCCACGACCCTTCTCCACACCGGTTAGTCCAATCAACCGTTCACAAGAGTGAGGGAGAGGCATGAAAGGGTGGGAGGAAGTGCCCTCCTCAGCACTTGAGGCCTATCAGCCATGTTCTTTCCAAACACAGGTCTAGCACTCTTACAAAAGAGTGCTAAAGCTATGTCCAAAAATAGCCCAGCTGACAGATTACAGGTGTGGGGAAAGAATACTCCTTTGGTTATTTTCACTGCGACAGACAAACACAGCCATCTTCTTGAAAATGAAACACATCTACATCTACAGATGTATACACATGCATGCTCCCTGAGTGACTTTTTATTTGATTTGATCAGTTTGCATGCATGTGTAATTTCATTCATGTTTCTATGTGTGTATGTGCTATCTATATGGAGAACAACTTGCAAACAAGCTGGATGTTGCCATGTGGAATTTTTTCTAAACCATTATCCATTTAAATCTACTCAACTGTTTCAGAAGCATATTGCAAATACTTCTATTTTCCATTGTGAATTGGAAGGTGTCCTCTTTCAATAAACAATGAACAAAGGGGAAATAAGAGACCAAAATAAAGTGATTATACCCAGAAAAGAAACTTCTCTGTGCACTGAAAGCTTTATTCTCTTAAACAATGGCCGTTCTCCTTCTCTGTTCAAAGTGCTTCATAAGCCTTTCAGCTTCTCCTGTTGTGGCAAAGCAGGTGATCACTTGACCTGCACAGCACTTTTGTATGAGAGCCGTGCTCCGTTACTCTGCAGCAAATGCAGTTACTCTGCACTTGATATGGCCTTTTCTATAGGCCTAAATTGCTTAGCAGCTGTGCCGATTGCAAGATGGGCTGGTGCCGCACCGAGGGAGGGTGGGAAGGCACTAATGAGGCACTTTGCTCCATTAATTGATCAAGATGGTGCTTTCTAACAGGTGCTTTTTTTCTTTGTTTTTCTGAAAAATTGGGCAGAGGTACATTGCAAAGATAAAATAAAGCACTGTGTTGCTTGCAATTATGGGGTTTGTCTGCCATGGCTAGTCTAGTAGCCTGAAAAAGCAAAGCAATCCATTCTACTTCCAACAATTTGGTTACCACAGCATGACAATGTCGGCACAATTGCACTCATAAGGTTTCTGTTTAATGCCATGTCCCCTTTGAAAAAGCACTCTTGTAAGAGATTAGATCCCAAAGGTAGAGCTGACATCTGGGCTGCCCAAGACACGGTTCTCCCACTGCCCATCTCCCTGTAATGCTCTGGAGATAGGCCTGTGGGGACCTGTTCTGGGTGAATCGTTCAGAGGTAGCTCTTCACCACTCTCCCTCCCTCCCCTCTCCTACTTCTATCTGCCAGTCCTGGAGGTGGCAGAAAACTATACTTGCATAACATTTTCTGCCCCCACTAACAGTCCTTATCATGCCACGGCCAGGATGCTGGCAGTAGGATTATCCTTATTTACAGTGACCTGCTATTCATGGATTCCCCTGGGATTGTTCCCTTCCTGTCCTGTCTCAGAGCTGGCAGGAAAACAGCCACTAATCACTCTCTGTTATATGGCAAGGGGATTAGGAAGAAGGCAATATGGCTAAACCAACAAATTTAGTTATCTGTCAACACTTTTTTTCCTTTGGCACAAGTGTTTTGCATGAGTGGACTCTGGAATAGCACTGCATTGGAATAGCACTTTTCCAGAATTATGCTATTCTGTGAATTATCAGGAAACCCATGTCCAATAGAAGCCCAACAACTGGCTGATAGCAGCTGATATCTCCTTGAAATGCACCTGCACAAAACACTTGCATCTACCCAAAGCTGGTTTCCAAGTCCCTTCTAGGCAGAGACTTAGCATTATTCCAGGAGAGTGCTAAACCTGTGTCCAAAAGCAGCCTAGACAACTGAGAGTTGTGCTGTGAAACAGCAAAGATAGAGCTCTGTTTGTTGTGCTCTACCATTTTATTGTGCAGCTCCTTCCCTGCTGCCACTGCTCCTCAGCTGTTATTCAGTCTGATCAAGGTCTCTGAGTTGGGATATAGCTCAGAGACCAGGCAGGTACAAGAGCATCCCAGTTTGAAAGAGTCAGACTCATCTTCTGTTCAGAGCAGTTCTGGAAGACAGTGCCCATGAACCAGAGGAGATATGCCTTCATCACCCTAAATTGGTCAACAGGATGCTAAACTGATCCCAACCTAGGGGTCACTTGACTGTGACACCAAGTTAATGGTTGGTGAAACACATTCCATTGAATTCATGCAAAACTGCCTTGCTTGCTTAAAGAGGAAAATGCTATTTTGATACTGGAACACTTAAGGATGACTTTAGGCTACCTCCACAATGGGTTGGAGATGAGTTCATTCGTTCGTTCGTTCATTCATTCATTCATTCATTCATTCATTCATTCATTCATTTTATATAGCTCCCCATCTCAAATACATGACTCTAGGTGATTTGCAACAATTAAAAACAAGGCCAAAAAAGACAGAATACAATATAAAAACATAAGATAATCAGCAGCCAAGGCATAAAAACAACCAGCAACCCTCAACTTAACCACTGCATAGGCTCTGGATCCCCAAATCCAGTGGCAAGCCATGTCTTTAGTGCCTTATGAAAGGCTAGTAGGGTCAGGGTCACCTGATCTCTAGAGAGATGATGTTCCAAAGGGCGGGCACCATGACAGAAAAGACTATTCCTGAGCCCCACCAGATGGCATTCCCTAATAGATGGGACTGGAGCATGCCTCTCCTGCTGGACCTCGTGATATATGTAATTGGGTAGATGTAACTGGGGAGAGGTGATCCTATACCATGAGTTGAAGGACATGAGGAGGACATGGCAGAAGAAAGAAGTTGCCAGGGCACGTTTATGCTGTGGTTAGTTGCAAATGGGGAAAATATCTTCCCAGTTTTACAACAAGAAATCAAGGTTTGCATTCCCTCAGGAAAATCTGAGGTTGGGGAAGGAGGTAGAAAGCAATGCTAAAGCAACGAACGGACATTTTCTGATACTCTGTTTTCTGGTACTCTGTTTCTCCTCTTTCTAGTAGTGTCACTCCCTCTCTCTCTCTCTCTCTCTCCCTCTCTCTCTCTCTCTCTCTCTCAGGGCTGGACAAGAGCTTTTGTAATTCAGATGAGGAATGCATATGGCCTTAGGGCAGGGATCAGCAACTCATGTTACATGTACTATATGAGGTCCCTGGCACCCATTAATTCCCCTCCCCCCAAAGTTGGACTGAAATCATGCTACTGAAATTCAGCAGCAAAGCTGAATTTTGCCCTGTATTATATTTTGGTCTACCCCCCACAAAAAAAATGAGGGAAGGGTGGGAGGAAACCCTTCACTTCCTTATGCCTCACTCCTCCCCACTACCCCCTGTGCCACCAGATTTTAGCCTAGTACATTCTTGGGCCATTTAAGGGTAGAAATGGGAGAAGCTTGTCTCCCAGAGAACATTCCCAGTCCCATTTCATTCCCATTCTCACACTTAAACCTCCCAAAATGCCTACAAAAACAAAGCAAAATTAAAGAACAACCACTGCCTTTCGGTGACATCGTTGTGTCCCAGAAAGCATCCTGTGACCCTCCATTTAGTGAGGAACAACAAATGACCTCAGGCCACCAGAAGCTAACAATTGCCCATCCCTGCCTTAAAGACTACTGTAATACACTTATTGTAGCAGCACAAGCTTTCATAGACTGCAATCCACTTAATCATATTCAGGAAGGATGAAATGGACTGTAGTCCATGAAAGTTTATGCTAATAGAAATTTGTTAGTCATTAAGGTACAACAGCATACGTGCAGCAGAAGCAGTAGAGAGCTAGCTTTCTGGGAATAAAGTTGGTATACATAAATATATTAACATTCTAAAAACTGTTGAATTTCTAGAAGGAGGTTTAGAGCCTGAAGTCTTCTGATTAGTAAATTGTAACAAAAGTGATGTATGATTCACAATGTAGATAGTGTGTAGTGTAGTGGTAAATAGGGAAAGGCAGGAACTCATAATTACCACTCTCTAGTTAATGTCTCTGAGAACAATGTGAGAACATATATCCTGCTATTTTTTCCCCAAAATGATTCTTGATCACTGTCAGCCCCACTAGGTAGACCAGACCATGTAATTAATTCCACAGGAAGGCCAAAACTACTTTTATTGAGATTGGCTATAATAATAGAATCTTGCCAGTCTGATTGTGTTGTACCTTCTCCTCCTTATAGTTCAGTGAATAAGGGAGGTGTCTGTCTGAGCCACTTCCAAATGCTGTCTGGACATTCTGGACTTAAAAAAAACATGTTAGCTCCTTTTGCCTAGGCAACAGCTTTTGCATATCTCCATCAAGGTCACGTTCCTTGCTCTCTGGAGGCCTTACTCAGAAATGGACTGAGACTGACTTATCATTCTACAAATGTTCTAGATCAAAGAAGGACCTTTTAGCAAAAGTCTTATAACTGCTGCCTTTAAACAGGTGGGATCCTGCCTGATCCTTAAAAAAAGCATTGACCACCTCTCTTAACTATAGATCTAGTCTCATACTAGCTGATTTTATCACCAGAAGGATGAGGATCAAGCAAGCAGGTGGTAACCCACACAACATTTCCCAGACAGCCACAAGTTGAAAGAGATCCAAATAGCAGGACAAGTTGTTGCCAAGGTTACCTCTCTATAATCTACCTTAACATTGGAGTCCAAGTTGAAGTAAATCCAATCAGCACTGTCCACAGAAAATGATGAAAGCTGCACACAGCAAGCCTTTGACTGTCCTAGCTTCTCTCCCCTATTGAAGAAGGAGATGCTACAGAGTGCAGAAAAACATCAGCAACTCTTCTGGTGGTGGCAGATGCAGAATAGCAGAGATGTGGGCATTCTTTGCTGCATCCATTGCCATGGAGTAGGATTTCAAATGGACCTTATGATGCCCCCCACTCTGTGTTTGATCTGATTCATCCCAAGAATTTCTGTCCTTGCATTCCAGTCTTCCATTTATCTGCTTCATTGCTCTTAGCTCCCTGGTAGGCCAAGGTACTGATTCAGTTTTGAGAGAAGAAATACAGTAGGGCACTTAAGAGCTATAATATGTCAACTGCCCAAGTCATCTCTGTATTCTGCAGATCAGTGAGGGCTTCAACAATATTGCATATGGGAAGCCATCCAGATCCGTCAGGTGCCTGAGTCAGAACATTTTAGCTGGTCCTTCACCCAGCAGGCATTTTTAGCAGCTGCCATCCAGAGTTCATCAGAGAGCAATCTGTCCATGTCCACAGAGTTATAGAAAGCTTCTCCACCCTCAGATGGCCAGCTTTAGCCAAACAGAAGAATTAATTCTGCATGTACTGTTCTGCATTCATGGGGCCAGATACCATTTGGGACAGGCTTATGGTCATCATGGAGGAAATTAAATTCTGAAGCACTTCTAACTGGGCAACCTCCACATAGATGCTGAATTTCTCCAGGACAATTAGCTTAATGTAGTCCAATGTCACATCAGAGATCACCATGACTAGCTCAGGAATAAAAACTGTTGTGTAGTGGGTAGACTGTACACTAACAGTAGCTCTACACTGTCCTGGCTCCTCAAATGTAGCAACAATCACCCCAAATTTTATTTATTTGTTTTACTTATTTAGTCAACTTATACAGCTGCCCTTTCAAAATTGCAGCTCAGGTCAGGTGCAATTAAAACAACAAAACACTAAAAAAGTAACAAACATAAGCACAAACATAAATCAGATTTCACCAGAGGCAAATTCAACTATCAGAACAATCAAGAGGATTAGGGCCATCTGGATCTCAGGGGGAATACTATTCCATAGGGCAGGTACAGAGACAGAAGGCATGCCTTCTGGTCCCCATGAAATGACACTGTTTAAGAGATGGGGCCTATCTTACTGGATAGGCAGAGATAATAGAGACCAGCAATCCCACAGATCACCAGGCCCTATGCCACAATGATTTTAAAGGTGACAACAAGCATTTCAATTGCACCTGGAAGCCCAGTGGTAATCAGTGCAGCTCCTAAAAGAGCACTGTTTCATGGGCATACCAAAGTGTGTCAGTAATTACCCATGCTACTACATTCTGGACCAACTATAGCTTTTGAGTAGTCTTCAAGGGCAGACCCATGCATTGCACTAACCACAGGTGATCAAGGCCAAACTGATGGATTGCTGAATGGAGCTTCTAGTAATGGAATGGTTTTTTAATAGATTACTACCATGCCATCTCCCTGCCTCTGATCCTAGCCTGCTACATCATGGAGTAACCTGGCAGGCAGAGTTGGGAGAGATTAATTCCTCTTTTTGTCTCAACCAGGTCACCATGGAACATGTCAGGTTAGCACCTTCATCTAAGATTCAGTCCTGGTTAACAGATGACATTGAGAAGCAAGGTCTTTAGTTTGGAGGACTCACATTTGCTGTCACTTTGCCTTAGTGAGACTGCAACTTGTAAGGACAAGAGGCTTTTTGTCCTTGCAAAAGCCAAGTGACAGCCACATACCAATTTTCCACCATTGGTTATTTCCTTAAAATATACTCCCAGGTCATGCTTCGTTCCCCCCATTCCACCATCTCCCTGACATATCTTATAAGACCCAGAAACAATAAAAACTGAAGATTAAAACAACTCCTCCCCCTAAACACCCATATATAAAGACAAACAGGATGGTCCCCATTCCGGTACATTAAAAAGCAATTATATGTTTTCTAAGATATATGGAGCCATATAGATCTAAACTAGATATGAACATTACTAATGCAGTAAGTAGGTATTCAAGATCACAGTGAAAATAGTTCTTTCATTCTTCGTGTCTCTTACTCCCATGTCATAAAGCCATTTTCCAAATCTTGTATTAGGCTATAACTCCCTTCAGGTAAGGGCTGCATGGTTATATTTGTTAGGGGGGGGGGATGATTTAGCTAAAATCTCAAGGGGAGACAGGGTGGGGCTAGTGGATTTCATTAAGTGTTTCCCTATCTCACTCCACTTCATTCAAGCACCAGATAACAACTGGAAAGGACAAAGATAAAGAGTAGTTTCCTTTAGTGACAAGTAGTAACCAAGGAGCTACACAGCAGATATTGGCCTGGATTGGCTACCTGGCGATCATCTGATTTCCAACCAGGGTAACAGTGTTGATCTGGGGCCACTTAAAGTACCCAAAAAATCTCAGGGCAGAATTCTCCAACTAAACTATAAACTATGGTTAATGAATCCAAATACCTGTGTCACATAATGTGCTATGTCATAACAAGCTTATTGTATTAAGACTTAACATGATGCTCTAGTTCATCCTCCAGACTGAACCAGAATGTGATTTGCTTAGCTTGGCTGAATGACAGCCTCAGGATGAGAGGAGGCAAAAGGAAAAGCTCCACAGTGGAAAATGGCCCAGAAAACAGGACCTTGGATAGCGCCAGTGACTCCTGCTGACAGAACGGGTCCCCTAAGGAAGTAATAGAAGGTTTTCTCTCCAACTCTGACCTATTTTATCAGATATACTGGCTTCAGCTGCCTACTTCCCTTCACTGCTAATGCATGAGGAGTGGGGTCTCAGTGCCTGAGCCCCATGAACAAGCTTCTTGGCTCTGCTGCTTTCTTCATAGTTCCTCCTGCTATTCACTGGCCTATTTCAAGTGAAAGAGCAAAAAAGAAGGAGCAACAAACTGCATTCTGTGACATCCTTAGCATACTGTGTGAACCAGGTCACTATGGCTTGTTCAAAAAACATAGTAACAGCTTAGCAGTATGTGTGAATGCAGCCAATGGCCACAAAGAGAGGAAAATGAATGATCAGCAACAGTAGGGTAGTCCAATGACAGTCCACCAAATTTGACACTACACTAACTGTTCTCTGTTGCTGTGTGGCTGAAAGGAGGGAGACTGGAGCATTTGGAATCCAAGATGTCCAAAATTTGGCTCTGAACCCACAGATATTTCCTGAGTTAAAGCTTCTGTTTTGAAACTCTTTTGAGAATTTGTTGTATGGTTCTAATTCCATTCAGATTGTTCATCCCAATTAAATGAACTCTGAAACAATAAAACATTAAAAGAATAAAATGATACTGTAGCACACAAGTTCTAAGACAAAAGATGCATCAGGCACATTAACTCAGTCACATTAGAAATATATAGCATTATATATTCTTAGCTTTGTGTTTAATGCATAGCTCAGTACATTACTGTTTATGTTCAGTGTAAAATATGCACCATAAAATGAATGTATACCATAAACTATACAGGATGTGTGTAATGGGGATAGGTAAATATTGGTCGTAATTGTGTTAGCCTTTTTGTTGGATTGTGTTTAACTATTCTTCTTAAAGGCACTCATCAACTAAAAATAAAACTATATCTAAAAATGTATCTCTAAGATAAAGGGATTAGCGAAAAGAGACCTTTTCTTTTCTTGATGGCCAGATTTTTAGGACCATTTGGCACAACCCTTACTACTAGCAGTTTCACTGTTTATTTGGAGACTATAATAAACCTGAATTAGACTCAACATTCCCCTCCCCCTTCCTTTCAGTTGATTCTGAAAGCACAAGTTAACATAGACTAATTTTCAAACTGTTCTTTGTCCCTTTGCTATTATATGTCTATTACTCATGTGAACTCAGAATCATTGTATAAGTTCACTTTCTCTAATGGTATGAGTGAAATTGTATAAATTTACATATCACACTAAACCGGTTTGTTTTAGTTATAGCCAATAGTTGAACCAGTCAGAAACAATCCAGAGTCATTACTTCTTGCAGAGTAATCATGATTTGTTTGGCCTCATTTAATTTCCCTCTCTCTAACTTTGAACCTCTGTGGACTGGTTGGAGGTTCAGGCAAGACATAAAATGAAGTTTGGAATCCCAGCAGTCCTATTCACATATCATGCTAAGCCAATCAATAAGCTAATAAGAGACCAGATTTTTAAAGTATGTTTTACTTCCTGAAGCAAGCGTTGGAATGTGTGTTGGTATTTATATCTCCTAGACAGTGGGATGTGACAACAGTACAGTGGTACCTCGGGATACGAACTTAATGCATTCCGTGACTCTGGGCGTATCCCGAGTTGGTTGTAACCCGATGCAAATTTCCCCATAGGGTTCAATGTAAATCCGGTTAATCCGTTCCGCCCTCCGAATTTGGTTGCACCCCGAAGCAAATTTTCCCATAAGGTTCAATGTAATTACTGTTAATCCGTTCTGGCGTCCGCGGACCACGTGTCAGGGGCGGGAGAACGGCCGGGCGCCGCACCGCGCAGCGGGAGAAAGGCCAGGCGTGGCGCGGCATGGTGGGAGAACAGCTGGGCGCCGCAGCGGGAGAACGGCCGGGCGCCGCGCAGCACAGCGGGAAAACGGCCACGGACCACGTGTCAGGGGCGGAAAAATGGCCACGGACCACGTGTCAGGGCGGAAAAATGACCGTACCCCGAGGCGGAGTTCGCACATCGAGGTAAATTTTTGCGGCCGGAGCTGGTCGTAACCCGAAAAGTTCGTTAGTAGAGGCGTTCGTATCCCGAGGTACCACTGTATATTGGTTTGCAAGGTAGTCTCTAGGTTACAGATCCTAGTTTGTCTAGAATTGCTTGGACAACTTTCAGATAAAATTGGTCTTTGGTTGCTCTTGTGCCATATAGGCTAATATGTGCCAAAGCTGAACAGTATGATCTTAACCATATGCTACATGTGGCACGGGAATGACTTAAATAATTTGATTTTAAGTATTATGTGAAAGCTTCAGTTGACCAAACTGATGGGTATCTGAGGTCAATATCTATGGAATATATAGAATATTCAGACTTGTATACATGTACGTATGTATGCCCTGGAACAATTCATTCATCATATTCCTACATCACACTAAATAAAATAAACAGGGGTCATTATACTTTAGTGTGACAATGTCCCCATACCCCATTAGAAATTTTAAGGACACAGCACTTCCTACATAATGAGCATAATTATCTTTAGAACAAACATTGCTGAAGACTTTTTAGCTATATTTATTGTTTATGTTTGTAAATAGGAGAAATAGTGTGTTATTTGCCATGTCTTGACATTTTATGCTCTCACATTTAACTTCTGGGGTGGACAGTCGTATAATATGCATCCCAAGCCATTGGGACAAATCTTTAGCCATTGCTTCTCAGTCAAGGAAGACTGGTTAACCCCGTCTTCTTTTTCCTCTTCTTTTATTGAGGTAGTCTTGGTGGATGGAGAAAAGAGACTGAAATTGAGGGAGAAAGAAAGGGGAGTGAGTGAGTGAGTGAGTGAGTGAGTGAGTGAGTGAGCTGACAGAACAGAATTAAGTGGATTGAGAAAGAATTGAATAGGAATTATTGTGGATAGTGTATCTGTGGCAGATTGACTTGGGGTGCTCATTCTCTTAACTTGGGAGAACAAATCTGGCAAAATAAATTGATTTTACAAGAATTTATTGAAGGTGATTTGTGAGAATGAGTTTACCTCATAAAACATAAGGATGTTCTCTTGAAACACAAAATGGTGGGTTTGAAGAAGAGGTTGCAGGAGTTTTCTTCTACCTCATAGTTGGGTTGCTGACAAAATATTTGTCCCTCAGCCTCCTCACTTGAAATAGGTGCTTGGTTATATTGTGTATGACGAAGTTTGATATTTGGCTCAACCCCCACCTCATCTATCACTTAAAATGTTTGTGAACAAGTATTCAATGCCCCATACAATCAGTTCAATTAAAGGGATAATTAGGGTGGGTTATATCAGTACTCCCCACCTCCACCCCACATCCTGCTGTGCTGCCTCATTGTGGTGGAGGGTTGTTCCTGGGAGGGATGAGTGAAGACCATCAGGAGCATATGCCAAGAGTATATATTTCCAGCAGTGTCACCCAAGGAGTGAAGGTCATCTCAGCTGTCCAGCTAAACAAACAAGCACCTATACTGGGCAGCAGCAACATAGGAAGCTGCCAGAGGAAGATGACCACTTTAGTGACAATGGCAAAGGCATCAATTCATACTGCGCAGGAGAAGGCAATGGGAAACCACTCCTGTATTTTTACCAAGAAAATGAATGGATAGAAAATATAAAATGATTGACCATATAGTGCCAGATGATGGACCCCTCAGGTCGGATGGCACTTCAGAGGAAAAGCTGAGAATCTTTCTGAGTACTAATGGTGTTTATGATGTAGCTAGATTAAAGCCTTTGGGACGTCTGCTTGCTGAGGTTACCAAGCAGCACGAACATGGGAAAGCTCAAGACGCTGAAAGATGAAACGGAACAACTACAAATTGGCATCAGTGAATTGAAATGGACTGGGATCAGACCCTTTCAGTCAGAAGATCATACTGTTTATTACTCAGTGTTGCTTTTATAGTTGGGAAGGGTACAGCAAGAACGGTATTTGGCTACAATGCAATCAGTGACTGAATAACACTGATTAGGCTTCATGGACAACCCTTTAACAAGATGATTGTTCAACTTTATGTTCCAACCACTGATGCAAAAGATGAGGAGGTCCATAAGTTTTATTCTCAAGTTCAGTTTGAAATCAACAGAACATGCAAACAAGGTATGCTGCTTGTGATTGGAGATTGGAATGCCAAAGTTGGAAACATTAAAAAGGAAAATGTAGTTGGATTATATGGCTTAGGAAACCGAAATGAAGCTGGGAATCAACTGATCAATTTCTGCCACTCCAGTGATTTCTTCATAGCTAACACTGTCTTCAGACAACCAAAATTACACCTCTATACATGGACATCACCTGATGGAGTATATAGAAATCAGATTGACTATATTGTTGCTAAAAGGAGGTAAAAGGGCTCAATTATAGCATCAAAAACATGGCCAGGTGCTGGCTGTGGAACTCCTGTGCAAGTTCCAAGTTAAGCTAAAGAAGAAGAAACCAGTCAATTTCCACAATGATCTTGAACGTATACCCACCATTTTCAAGGAGAACTTTGGGAATCGCTTTGAAGTCCTGAACCTCATCTATAGAGAATCAGAGGAATTATGTAGTAAAGGATGAATGTGAAATAAGACTGCCAAAAATGAAGAAAGAGAAGAAAGCAAACTGGATCTGTGGAACCAGCAGTTTTAGACAACTTTTGTCCCATCTCCAAATTTCCCTTGTTAAGAGGATAGTTGACACTCAGCTACAGGGGTCCTGGGTGAAACGGATTATTTGGATCCTTTCCCGTCTGGGTTCAGGCCCGAGGTGCAGTACCGAGACAGCATTGGTCATGCTTGCAGATGACCTCTGGAGGGCTCAGGATGGGGATGGTGCAACTGTACAGACCCTCCTGATTTCTCAGTGGCTTTTGATACCATTAGTCATGGTATTCTTCTGAGCTGGCTTCGGGGGTTGGATGTAGGAGGCACTGTTTTGTGGTGGTTCTCTGCCTTTCTCCATGACCAGCTGGTGTTGGTGAGGTTGGAGAGGTTGGGCCCTAGGCCCCTATAAAGGGGTGTCCCTCAGGGCTTGGGTCTCTTTCCTCTCCTCTTTAACATTTACATGAAACCACTGGGTGAGGTCATTTGCCAGTATGGGGTGTGGTATCATCAGTATGCTGATGATCACTACGCTGCTGGTAGCCAGTTATACATGTCCAGCCCTGGCTGAGCAGGTGATGCTGTTGTGGTGCTGACTGATCACCTGGAGGCTGTGAGGGTCTGGAGGGTCAACCCTGGCAAGATGGAGTGGCTTTGGGTTTTTGGCTCCCTTGGCTCCAGCGATATGCCCTCTTTAATTCTGGATGGGGGTGGCACTCCCCTGGACAGAGCTGGTGCACAATTTGGGGATCCTCCTAGACTCATGGCTACTGCTCAATAAACAGGTAGCAGCTGTGGCTAGGAGGGCCTTTGCACAGATTCATTTTGTGTGCTAATTGCACCCCTTCCTAGACCAGAAAGCCTTGCTCACTATCATTCATCCCTTGATCACTTCCCGTTTGGATTACTGCAATGCACTCTACATGACGCTGCACTTGAAGACCACTCAGAAGCTACAAATGGTCCAGAATGCAGCAGCGCACACAGTGTTGGGTGCTCCTAGGTTCACCTATGTTACCCCCTTGCTCTATGAGCGGTATTAGCTCCCAGTTTCCTTCCAGGTGCAATTCAAGGTGCTGGCTATCACCTTTAAAGCCTTACATGGCATGGGACCAGGTTATCTGAGGGACCGCCTCTCCCTCAGCAGGAGGGAGAGGCACACTCGAGGTCCTTCCCTTAAACATAGCCACCTTGTGGACCCTCAAAAGCTTGCCTTTTCAGTTGCAGCCCCTGCCCTATGGAATACTTTCTCCCTGGATGTCCGACAGGCCACACTCTTTTAATCTTCCAGAGAGCACACAAGACCTGGCTCTTCCCCCAGGTGCTTGGATAGGGTGAGGTCAGAGCAGAATGAGAATGCGAGGAGTTTCATCAAGAATGTGTGGCTGCACCACCAGATTTTTCTCGTTTTCTTTTTTTTGGTTTTCTTGCTTTTTGTTTTTCATTGTACATGTTGTTTTTATGGTTCGGTTGTAAGCCACCCAGAGTTTACTTTTAAGATGGGCAGCCATACAAATGTTTTTAAAAAATGAATAAATAAAATCTCAAAACAAACTCTGGAAATTGCCAAGAAGAAAAGAGAAGCCAAAGCCAAGAAAGACAGAAATCTCAGAAAGGAGATTTAACAAAGAGTTTCAGAGAGCTGTTAGACAAGACAAGAAGCAGTACTACAACATCTGTACAGACACTGAAGATGGAAACAGACGTGGAAAAACAAGGAAACAAAGAAAAAAACAAAGAAATCTCTGAACTCAGAAGGAGGTTCCAACCTCAAATTGGTATGCTAAAGGACACCAATGGACAGACAGTAACCAATTCAAAGGAGATCAAAGGATATGGTTGGGGTATACTGAAACACTGTACAGTAGAAATGTCAACATCCAAGATACCTTAGAAGATATTCCCTATCTAAAAGAATCTCTTGCACTAGAAGATGAAGTTAGGTCAGTACTCCAGTCATTGCCAAGTCGGAAGGCTACAGGAACCGATGCAATACCCACTGAAATATGGCAAGCAACAGAAGAAGAATCATTAAAGGTTCTAACCAAGCTATGCCAGCAAATCTGGAGAGCAACACAGGGGCCAATAGATTGGAAGAGGTCAATCTACATTTCAATACCAAAAAAGGAGACTTGACAGAGCATGCAAACCATCATGCAATATCCTTAATTTCACATGCTAGCAAACTAATGCTTAGGATCATCTAATGCAAATTAGAGCCCTACAAGGAAAAAGAGATGCCAGATGTTCAAGCTGGCTTTAGAAAAGGCTGAGGAACATGAGACATTATTGCTAATGCATGCTGGATAATTGAGAAAGCCAAAGAATACCAAAAAGAAGTCACTATGTGCTACATTGATTATAGAAATGCCTTTGATTGTGTCAGTCATGTCAAGCTGTGGAGTGTGCTCAGAAAAATGGGAATTCCAGAACATCTCATTGTCCCCAAGAGAAATTTATATACAGGTCAGGAAGTCACAAAATGGACAGAACATGGTGAAACAGACTGGCTCTGAATTGGCAAAGGAGTGCAACCAGGCTGTATATTCTCCCCTTACTTATTCAACCTATCTACTGAATATATATTGAGGGAAGGAGATTGGAAGATGAGCATGGTTTTAGAACAGGAAGAAAAAAACATCAATAAGCTGTACTATGCTGATGACACTACCCTGATAGCTGAAATTACACAGAACTGCAAGCTCTAGTAATAAAAGTCAAGGAGCAAAGTAAAATTATGGGACTAAAATTAAACATAAAGAAGTCTAAACTAATGACAACAGGTAGAACAACCAGTGTTAGAATTGGCAATGACAATATCAAAGTGATGAACAGTTTTGGCCTTTTAGGATCAACCATCAACACTAAAGGAACAAGCATTAAAAAAATATGCTGCAGACTACTACCACTTGGTAGGGCAGCCATGAAGGCCTTGAAAAGATGCTCAAGTGCCGTGATGTGTCTATACTTACAAAGATCAGAATAGTGCAGGCAGTGGTATTCTTTGTGATACTCCGTGGAGGTGAAAGTTGACTTTGAAGAAGCAGGATAAGAAGATTATTGATCCTTTTGAACTTTGTTGTTGGAGAAGACTTCTGAGAATACTGTGAACAGCCAAGAAAACAAATGGATCATCGAACAAATCAACCCAGAGTTCTCACTTGAGGGACAAATGACCAGGCTCAAATTATTTCAGACACATTATCTGAAGACCTAACTCTGGAGAAGGCTGAATGCTGGAAAAGATGGAAGAAAAGAGAAGAAGAGGATGACCACCAGGTGGATGGACTCAGTTACAGTGGTGATGAGTGCACCATTGGAAGACATGAAAGACCAGGTTAGGGACAGATCATTATGGAGAAAATCTATGTGGTTGCTAGGAGTCAAGAACTTGATGACACATAATCAATCAATCAATCAATCAATCAATCAATCAACATCAGTACAACAATCAAGGCTGATTTGGGCCAGCCCTGCCTGTAGAAATCTCACAAATTTTGTCCTTTCATCACAGTCAATTTCTTACCACATCAATTCTAGAGTCATGTCAGCTCTACTCAGAAAATTCTGAAGAACTCTGGAAAAAAATATTAGTTCTCCGTCTTTCAAGTGAAGCTCATGTGAGTCATGCAGCAAGAAAATATATAAACAAGGGAAGCCCTGTTCACTGTCACTCATGCCTTAGTTACCTCCTATTGAATTACAGCAACTTGCTCTACATCAGGCTGCCCTTGAGGACCACCAGGAAGCTTCAGCTGATCAAAAATTCAGCGGTTCAAGTAGTAATGGGAGTTCCAAAGTTCTCCTGTGTAACATCCCCAATTTAGAAAAGCCATAGCTTAATGTGATGTGTGAATCCTATGATGAGAACTACTTCGCAATATATCCATGACTCAGACAGAAGCTAGTCAGACACTGGAGAATTAAAAATCACTAAGTGCCTGTTTGCTTTATTTTTAGGCCTGCAGCCACCAATGTCAATGTGTTTTGATTGAAGACTGCTTAGTCACATTGTTCTATATCCCTTTCTGGTGGCAATGGTTGTTTCTTTTCTTTTTTTTAAGAATCTCTGAAAACAATACATTTGAAATGTAATCAATGCCTGCTACTAATGGCTGAGGATGACTCCAGGGAATAGCATTTTACACTCCTCCCTTTATGTTTCTCAGTAATTGGGGAGCAGGCAGAATAGAGATGCCCTATTGACCAGAAGCCAGAGGAGCAGATAAATGATCAAAGGAGTGAAACAGCTGGCAGCCTGCCGATGCAGGGAATGGGGAGGATGAAGCACAAACAAAATCAACATCCTTTATATGGGCCAATTAATTTGGAGGAATTGACACACTTCTGGTTTGTGTGTGGCAGTGCTCAGCTTGGTTTTTCCTGAATGATCCTGGGCTCCCAGATGTTCAGGCAGTGGGCTAATGTGGAGCCGGGAGCTGGTGAGACAACTACCATCCTGTGTATGTTCTCCATTTAATGGAATAGATCACCCCAAAGGAACATGAAAGGGATCTACTAGTGCATGTTCTTTGGCTGCACTCAGACAAAAACTGTCACGGAGGAATTTGGAGTTTGGGGTGTGTGAAGATGATTGTGGGGAGCTGCTAAACTGAAAAGGAGATACACTTCTATATATTTCTGATCATTTGCTGTATTATGATTATAATCATTTATTTCTACTTACCAGAATGCTGCAAGCCAGTTAAAGCTCTAATTGTCTGAATCAGGACACTCCACTGAGATATGTAAGATCTTGGAGCAAATCTAAGACATGCCTTCTGCATTTTATGCCATCTAGAAAGTTACACAAATGGAGAGAGGTAGAACTAAGCAATCAGAACACATAGCTCATTTCTTGATGGGAGAGGGCCTGCATTGCTTGCCCAAGCTGCCATGTAGATGCCCCCATGGTTTGGAGTCTGGATATATCTGAAAATATATTCTCTGAATTGAACTGCCCATCCTGTGAGAGGATAGAGAGGGTTTGCTGAAGATCCCACTTTCAAGAGAGAACAGAACCTCCAGTGACTCTGTGCTTGAGCCTTCTCAGTGATGTAGCCCCCCCCCCCCCCGCAGCTTACCCCCAGATATTGGGAGCACCCCTTCCCTATTATATTGCCAAAGAGCTGTGGAAACATGGCTTTTCAGAAAGGCATTTGGGGACAGATGAAGATCGTTTTACCCCCAAACAACACGTTGGAGTTGTGGGTGTTATTTTAATTTGTTATGTTGGACTTGTAAACAGTTAGAGGAAATGGAGCAACATATAATCTGAAGAAGTAAATACAGAAATGCATCTTATTCTTAGATAAAGCAACACTGGCCATAGATGGTCTCGTTCTTGGCATGTTGGTAGAGCTTGTACGCATCTCTGGGTGGGGAGGTTCTTTTCTGCATCAGTTCACTTGTGGTGCAGGGATGTGCTGCATTCACCTAGAATCTGACAACACTACCAATAAAAAATTATTGGCACTGTAAACTTGGCTTTTAAATATTTGTCTATTTATATTTATTTATGGCATTTATGTGCCACCTCAGTCTTGACAGGCTCTAGGCGGTGCACAAATATTTTCAAAATGCTCTTGAATAAACTAGGTAAAATAGCTACAGGTCCTCATTTTCAGCTGCAATGACAAAAAAATGACAAAAGTTGCTTCCTGATATCAGATGCAGATTCATAAGTCACGTGGTTTGTTTCATAAAGCCATGACCCCTATTTCTTTGCTTGAATACCCAAACATACTGTCTCCTACTCTGTGGGCACCTACCGTATGGGAGCTGTTCATGTATACATTTGCTAATTGCTAAAAAAAAAAAAAGCAGAAAGCAAAAAATAGGGATGACTGGGCAATTTTCTCAGTGCAAGGCAAAAAGAATGGAGTCTTTCAAAGGAAAATTATCTTGCCTTTGGGGTAAGCAGTGAGGTGGCAATGTTTGCAGATGATACCACTATTCACAGTGGTAAAAACCGAAAGTGCTCACGAAGAATTCCAGAAGACTCTCTTCAAACTGGGTGAATAGTCAACCAGATGGCAAACGCAGCTCAAGTAAATGTAAAGTGATGCACATCAGGGGGGAAACAACTAACTCCACGTATATATTGAGCTCTCTTTAACCAGGAAAAAGATCTTGAGATCATAGTGTTGGATAGGTTAATGAGGTGGTCAACGCAGTGGGCAGCATCTGTGAAGAAGGCAGTTCCCGTGCCAGGGATCATTAAGAAAGCAACTGAAAATATAAATCCCAACCTGAATATCCCTGTATACAATGTTGTGTTTTGTCTGCCTTTGGAGTACTGGGTATTGTTCTGGCTGGCACATTTGAAAAAGGATATAATAGTGCTGGAAGAAAATAATCAAAATGGTCAAGGGGCTCAAGCATCTTTTCTGTGAGAAAAAGTGAAACTGTTTGTGACTCTTCAGAATGGGAAAGAAGAGACTGAAGGGGGACATGCAAGAGTATATCAAATCAGGTCTTTCTATCTTTCTCAAAACAACAGGATCAGGGACCATTGAGTGAAGTTGATTGGAAGGGGATCTAAAACAGCCAAAAGGAAGCATTGTTTGTCTCTTCTTTTACCACATACACTTCTTAAGTATCCAGTTCCTGCTGCATTCAACTATTTCTCCTGACATACCCAATTCTCAGTTCCGTATAACAAAGTAGACAAAGAAGTATGCTCTCTCACACAGCTTGCCTGCCTGCCTGCCTGCCTGCCTCCTTTCCTTCCTTCCTTCCTTCCTTCCTTCCTTCCTTCCTTCCTTCCTTCCTTCCTTCCTTCCTTCCTTCCTTCCTTCCTTCCTTCCTTCCTTCCTCCCTCCCTCCCTCCCTCCCTCCCTTAGAATTTATCCATCCATTTTTCTATCTCCAGTAAACATGAATTCATCTACTTGTTCTCATTTTTCATCCTACCTGAACTACCTGTAATTTAAAACTTCCCCCTCTTTTGAATCAGGCATTGCCCCAACATGCCTCTGAATGTAAACAGAATGGCTATGAACCCTTGTCAATGACCCCAAAAGAGTGGAAGATGGCTTCATCTTTGTTCCTTTCCTGATCAGTGTGCAGAGATGAATGAAACTTGTAGACTAGGTAGCTGTGAGTGAGATAAAGTAAGATGTATCTTTGGAGACAAATTTGAAGTGTAAGAATCCAACACCTCCACCCACATGGACAAACATCTAATGGGGGAACAGTATTTATTGGAGGTTTAGAGCTGTGAAATGCAACCTTCCATTCCACCTGGACAAATCTTGTTTAGCCCTGAGAGGTGGCCTCTTCTTTCCAATAAATGGATCCATACTAGAACCCTCTTAAGAAAGGGCCAGAGCAGAAAAGTTCTTCCTTTTTCATAAAATCTGTGCTTTCCAAGTCAAAACTGGCAGGAGGCTAATGTGGAGAAATGGAAAAAGAAATTATCCAAACTGTAAAGCCAAGGGAGAAAATAGTAGGAAGAGTCACTCAGATTTCAGAATAAAATATTTGAGAAAAGGCAAGGGCTGGAAAAAGAGGTGAAAAGAGTAGCTGCCTAGAGATAACTAAAGGCAGACCAACCCTCACTGATGGATGTCTTTGATCCCAGCACTTGATAACCAGACTGCTAGTCTGCCAATTATTCTCCCACCTTCACCAATCTCTCAAACTAATGGGGTGATTTACATGGCCATAGACTCTTTGAAGACCTTTGTCATGAAATAAGCATGTTGATCTTTCATCTGTCCTCCCACCTTCCAAACCTGTAATGAAAAGGGAAAAGAAATTCCTTACATCTTGCTCTCAGTATAGGAAGAAGGCAACTTCTGTTTGGATATGGATGGAGCAGATAGAGGGATTGGGGGCTCAAATTACAAAGATGAAAGAAGGATTAACCCCTTATCCTCAGCATGGGTTTCAGGGGCTGACTTCAAGTGGCTGGCCTGGTTGGTGCCTTACCTAGTCATCTTTTGCCAGTGTGTAAGAGAAAGCACCACTGGCAAAAGCCCATGACCGAGCTAACATGTTGAGACACAGCCAGCTCTAACTAGTCAGGAGGTTCTGCTCACCTGCCTATGTTGGCACCACTGCATTTGTTTCTGCAGACCCTGAACTGCATCCAGATACAGCACTGGTGGCAGCAAGGTTTTGGAAGCCAGAGTCCACAGCCTGCCCTTCAGTCCTCAGATATACTGGCAAGTGCAGCCGTGGCATCAGAAAATTCATCTGCTAGTGGGGGATACTATTTGCCTCAGATTGCAAATAATTGGGCTAACTATACTGCCTCCCTTTGTCTTTGAAATGGCCTCCTGGGCAGCTGTCCTTGGTAGCAAGGTGTCAGGACACCTGGAAGAAATCGTGGGGACCTTTCCAGGAAACAGGGAGCCTCATTTGCCCATCTAGTCCAGAACTGTTCATGGAACTAGCAACAGCAGCTCTCTAGGATATCAGACACAGAAGGTCCTTCCCATCCACTGGCTGAGATCCTCTGAAAGTAGAGAAGCCATGGCCTTTTGCATGACAAGCAGGGGTTCTGTCACTAAGTGTGGCCTCTTCTCTGATTTCTACATGTCCTTCATGGGTGTATAAAAGCGAGTATTTTTTCTAGAATGCTTTTGATTTCTTCTCATATGGTTTTGTTAGCAATTTTAAGAGTGAAGCAACTAACTAGATACATAGTGAACTTATATTTCCACTGGGAGGGCAGACAAATTTCCTGCGCATTTAGTAGTAGTTTGGGATAGAGACATACATGAGGTGAAGCTTTTCTCAAGATTGCATCACCTATCTGTACAAATGGCACTTTCTACATTCTGTGTTAACAGATTGCTGTTAGGTTCATAGGCCCACTTATGTGAAGGGCAGACAAACTCTAATATTAGAACACAGTTTGGAGTGTTCCCAAAGTAGGAACTGCACTGTGGCTTCCATAAGGAAGCAGAGTCCAAAGTGTGACATAGAAGGGCTAGCTGGGATGTCTCTGGATGGATTTCAGTAGCAAGGTGGGCATGTGGCCATCAGCTGCTATTTCTCCTCCTCCTCCTCCTCCTCCTCCTCCTCCTCCTCCTCCTCCTCCTCCTCCTCCTCCTCCTCCCTGGAGCTAGACACACCAGGGGAGCCAAGGAGCCAATCCCTGGGAGAGGCAGTGGCTGCCCTTCACTGGATGCATTCAAGCAGAGATTGAACGGCCATCTGCTGGGAATGCTTTCATCTGAATTCCTACTCTGGGCAGAGGACTGGGCTTAGTGGACTAAATAGTCCCTCCCAACTCAGTGATTCTCTGAAACTAAGGGGAGGTGATGACAGATGCTCTTCCTCCTCCAGTCTGCTTTGTTTAGGAAAGGGGAGGGCGTGAGGTTGCCCAGAGACAATAAGGTGCCTTCTGGTGGAGTGGGAGGAACAGAATCAGACTAAGGGATAGTTCACTGCCATTTCCCCCCTTAAACAAACCTGAGCCAAACTAGCAAGCAATAAAGTTCCAGTGAAAGGGAAAGCCGTAGTAATAGGGCATCATAGTCATCCAGGTGCTGCGAGTCTCTTTCGTAGCACATGCACAAACATTGCACAGGACAATGAAGAAAAAGATCATAATGCAAGTGTTCCACCTCTGTTTGAAGTGAATGGAAAGTATTTCAGAGCAAAACATTAATAAAAAAGCAAGTATAGGTATCTGAATATTAGAAATAGTAGACCTGGTGGCCAAAAAGAAATCACTTTTAATTTGTTTAATGCAATAATACAACATTTCTTCGTACTGTACTTACAATCCTTTGATCCATAGTTTTAATTTAACCTATTCTAAACTTAACCTAAAAAAAGGAGACAGCGTTGAGGACAATTTGGTCAGCTCACCTTTTTATCCTTCTTCTCTTTATTTGTTCCCTCTCAACCTTTTCTTTTGTTACTGTCTTTTTCCATCTGAGGTTTTTTTTTCACAGACCCAGGATTATTAACAGATATGAACATGTGATAAACATGCAGGATTAGTAACAGGAGTCAAAGTAATTGTTTAGATTTGCACATTGTCATAACGCATATTGTAAGGTGCTGGGTTAATGTGGTGTATGAATCCAAGCACTGTAGTCTGTAAAGCATAGCTTTTGGGGGTTCAGTAAGGTGGTTGAGGATCTTTTTAAGGTGCAGTGAAATGCAGTCAGCATGGACTGAGAAACATGCACACAGAGAGATAATAGCATCTTCCACTTTGGTTCATCCTCCCATAATAAGTAAAAGCTTAGGCCAAGGACACATTTATTGCCCCATTATAATTTCTTGCATAATTTATCTGGACAGGTCTGAATAATTTGGATTGATGCCCATTTAGGGTCAGAATCGAGATCTGTTCTTGAACCATGTTGCAAACGGATGGCCATCTGACAGCCTGCTTTTGCAAGATACTTGCAGACAAGCTTTCAAATTGTCCCTTGTTTCCTGCACTGCATGTATGTCGTGTCACCCTGCATCTAGGGAAGGAAGCCCTTCTCTTTCTGCAGAGGCCTTCTCCTATCATTTAGACAAGCTGCGTGGCTTTGAGCAGATGGTTTTGTGTTACCCATACCTTTCCAGTTAAGTGGGCAATTGAGTTCTTACAGCTACCTGTTGGACAGGTTCCTTTTACCATTAGAGAAACTCCTGTATAATCTCAGTGCTGCAGATACCCAGCACTGATATTCCTAAATGTCAGCTGAATTCATTAGATAATGTAATGTACTTTCTCATAGATTAAACAAGGATTAAATATCTATATGGAATCCCCTCTCGCCCCTATGGGCGGTATGTGTCTTCCTCAATCTCAGGTCCTCTACCAGAGGCCTGAGAGTCTGGGGGTTCTGTGCATTATCTTAGCTGTTCCTAGCACTGCACACTTCTGGGCAGAGAGCTCTGATGTTGTTCCTCGGATCTGTTGGAGCCACTCTCCCAGCTTAGGAGTCACAGCCCTGAGTGCTCCTACCACCACCAGGACCACTTTGGCCTTTACTTTCCACATTTTCTCTAGTTCCTCTTTCGGTCCCTGGTACTTCTCCAACTTCTCATACTCCTTCTTCCTGATGTTGCTGTCACTTGGCACTGCTACATCTATCACCACCGCTGTCTTCTGGTCCTTGTCTATTACCATGATGTCTGGTTGAATGGTCAGTACCTGCCTGTCCGTCTGGATCTGGAAGCCCCACAGGATCTTAGCCCTTTTATTCTCCACAACCTTCTGTGGGAATCTCCCATCTGGACTTTGGAGGGTCTAGCCCATACACTGTGCAGATGTTCCTGTACACAATGCCAGCTACTTGGTTGTGCCATTCAGTGTATGCTGTTCCTGCCTGCATCTTACACCCTGCCACTGTGTTGGACTGTCTTTGAGGCCTCTCTGCACAGTCTGCACCTTGGGTCTTGTCTAGTGTGGTAGACCCCTGCTTCTGTGGATCTGGTGCTACATACATACATATATACATACTAGCCATTGTCACACATAATTGGTACTTTGTTTGGCAGTGTCTAAGGAAAATCCATCTCTCATCTCTCTTTTTGTAATTCCCCCTTCCCCCTTCACTCTCCCTGTTTATATACAATACATAGATTTATGCGTATATATAATCATCTCCCAAGTCTCATCATGCATCTGATGAATAGGCTGAGACTAAAAAAGTTTATGCAGTATTAAATTTGTGACTATTTAAGGCGCTACAATACTCTTGGTAATTTTAAAGCCTGTATAGCTAAATGGCTGATCCTTGGGATCAGATAGATAGCCACTTCTGTGCAACTTTCTCATAATCTGTAAAACGGGAACAACAGGAAGGAAGTGCAAGAAATTAGGCCTGTGCCTAAAGTGAAACATGTATTTTTCAGGAGTTTGGTTCATGGGCAGGGGTGGTGGAAGAGCAGGAAAAAAGCCCAAGACATTGGCATCAGTTGATGGCAGGGAGGGGAGGCATGGGTAAGATCAGGGATAGGGTTGTGGTGGGCTATGCCAGTTGGGACATCAGCAGCAGCATTAGTGGCAGCCAGCGGGCTATGCTGCGCTGCGCCATTGCAAAAGATTTTGGGTAGGCTGACAAAGAAAAGTACACATAAACAATGAAGAGATAGAGACACTGGCAGGTCATCTCAAAATGGCAACTCAGCTAGGTAGAGAGAATTCTAGGAAGATGCTTATCAAATCATTCATAGAGACTCCACCTTAATTACTTTGCTATACACAAGGGTGGAAAATTCCTTTCCCAGGTTCCAAGATTCTGGATTTGCCCTGACAAGCATCGAAGATACCATACTGACATCTCTGTAGTTCTTGCTTCCTTGATCTTGCATGGCTGCGAGGGGCTTGAAAGAATTCTTAATTCAGGGAAGGGAGAAAAGGGAAGGCAGTGGGAAAAATCAGGGGGAAGGCAGACCCGTGGGAAGGGCCGCACTATCAGAGGGGATGAGAGTGTGTGTTGGGAAGATCAGAACCCTGGCAGGCTCGTGGGATAGGAAGAGATGGGACGATGCAGAGCAGACTTGCCTTTCTCTTCCTTCTCAGATTTTGTTTCCTTTGAACCCTGGAACAACCAAAACATTTGGAGGGTTGGTTCTGCTGAGTCAGGGCTGACCGGACATGGTTGGACAGAACCACCAGAATGTGGTAATTTGTTCAAAACAGCCCCCCCCCTTTTTTTTGTACAGACTCTTAAATTACAGCACCTGCTTTCAGAAGGTTTTTTGTGGTGAAAGTCAGCAGAAGACATTCCATGGCCTGACAGTGAAACAGGATACAGTACTCACCATCTCTGTGAAGTAAAGGCATATTATTTTGGCATCTAATATCAAAGTGTGATAAATTCAAACGTAACCAAAATTTAAGCAAATGTTAGAGAAATTTGAGCAAGATACATTGCATCCAGTTGTCCTTTCACTTCATATGGTTTCTCGTTTTAACCTCCTGCTTTATTTTACTTGTTCCAACCAAGTCTTGCTTCTTGATGCCATGAATCAGATGCTCAGCCTATGAATTAGATGCTTTTGCTACCTCAGCAGTATGGAAGGTGCAGCATCATTGCTTTTTCCTTTATCTCCAGAGTAATTTAAGAAGCCCCAGGCCCATTCCTCCTGTGCTTACCATGCTGGACTTGGCCCAGTGATGCAAGAGGAATGGTGAGGAAAAAGAGATCAAGTCCTGATTGTAGAGTCAAAGAGACACTGAAGGACAGGATGGAAGGACTCAGTTAGCAAGCAGAGGATACAAGCTGAACAAGTCACCACTCCAAGTGTGACGTTCAACAGTTTTAGTTCTGTCTTGACCAGTTTGGGTTAGTTAAAACAGTTAAATAAGTAAGTTAAATATCATGTCACCCTGGACACAGTCCCAGTTATTTATCATTGTTCCATCATATAATGTAACTTCCCCCCCCTCCCCAAAAAAAACTGAGTGAAGTAATTCCAAGAGAAACCCAGGCTTCAGGGACCCAGTGAACAAAGCAACTGCAATGGGAAGTTTAGATGCCATTTTCTGTGAATCTGAAGAAGCAAATCAAGGTCTGAAACAGAATGCCCTCTTTGTAACCGTAAATATTTTCCACACATCTGGGTTCTCTGCTACATCAGTGGCTTAGGACTCCAGGCTCAGGTTATTAAAATACCTATGTGTTAGGGCTTCTTGTTTCTTTCAGCTTTAAAAGCTGCAGACTAGTAGGGCAGGGAAACTCAAGAGTTTCTTTACACACTTTTTTTCAATTTTTCAGGACATATTATAACAGGATACTAAAACATTGAGCTAGATGGACCACATGATAGTTTTAACCATAGGCATTACTACAATACTTTGTTTTGTTGCTCTTTGCACTTGCAGACAACACAGCACAATAAGCTTGTTCCTTCTAATTCAGGCCAGTGGAAGCAATGGGTGCGTATATGTTGAGCAACTATTCTAGGAAACAGAGCAAAAGAGGGGTCCCAGCTCCAACAATGCTTTTGATGATCAGTTTTTCTAAAAGGATAAATATTTTGCTTACTTGAGAATCAAGTGCCTGTAATGCAGAACAAAAAATGCTGGAAAAAGTAGAGTATAAGCTCAAATAAAGGAACGATTGGTGAGTACAAAACATTGCGGCCAAGACTGAACAGGCTACAGGAACGTGCAAATTACTGCAAAGGTTATCCCTTGCCTCATGTCACTTTCATTTTCCCAAGTTTCTTCCAAATCAAAAACTGATATTCACAAAGCCAGACAAGACACGTTCTATAGCAAAAATGTTTAATCTCTTCTTAATGTGTGTTTATTTACAAGTACTAAATCTGAAGAACATTAAAATAGGAAATAGCAGGATATTTACACAACCAAAGGGTGCCGACCTGCCACACTGGCACAGTTGCTTCAAGTCTGAAACAATCACATAAAGTTATCATGATTTAATTTTTTTTAAATTTTACTATTAAAATTCTTTGTTTTTTATGGTTTCCTCTCTGCCTCCCCTCCCATACCTCCCCCTTTCCCGTTTCTTAAAGGACAGTTAACTGCAGCCTTGACATTCCTTAGAAATAAGTGTGAATGGCAGCCCATACAGTGCTGGAATATATCTTCAGCCCAAAGAAGTACCGAAAGTGCTGAAAAGAGGAACATCACAATGGGAAAAGGGATTAGCTCACTATCTTCTCCAGTGTACCCACTCCCCTGTTCCACCTTTTGGAACTGTCCCTAAACCTTCCAGTTCCAAGGAGCTGGAAGTACTTACTCCCTGTATAATTTTTTTTTTTTTTGGAGCAGATGTGCAAAACAAAAAAAACAAAAAAACCCTACGATAAATTTGTAAACCCTGCTGCACGGAGCTGTGGTTTGTCCTTCAGGCTGTCTGCCTAGAAGTTGAAAGTAGAATCAGCACCAGCTGCCCTATGTAAACAGTCCAAAGTATGGAGCTGACATAGGATTTGGTTATTAGAATGTTATTAAAAATGTTATTAGACTCCTGTAATTTTGTACATTTTGGAGTGCAACCAAATATTGAAGACAAATGATTTGTCATTCTCACATGTTAAGGGATTTCTTATGTTAGAAAACTATGAACTTTGAAGAAAAGCCAGTGGTTCAAGGGAACAAGAAGGTTTTCTCAAATTAGCTCTCTCAAACCATTTTCTCAGATCTGTGCATTTTTCGATCTAGATCATTTATTAACCAAAGTGCCTTCAACATCTTTCTATTCAGGTGATCCTTCAACCCATTCCCATAGTTTTCTGTCCTAAAACAGCATTCATATTTAAGAACCCAAGGGATGGGAGACTAAGGACATAGGGGAGGAAGTGAAATATGAGTAAACATATCAACAATGAATGTAAAACCTGAACTAGTACCTGAAGAACTAAAGATATTTCATATGCATCTTTTCCTAGAAAGGTACTCAAATAATGAAGAATTTATCAAGTCATTGATGCTGGAGTGGACACCAGATTTGTTGGTAGGAATCACAAATAATATTGGTGGGAATCAATTGGTGTAACACAACTGCAATTTTAAAAAGTGACATGATAAATACTCGTTTCTGATATTTGATGCTTTTAGGAATCCTTGGGCTAACTTTACTTAGAAAAATATGTTGGGATATCTATTTGGATAATATCTATTTATTCAGTATCAGTATTACCATTTTAACATTCCACTGTTTTGTTTTTGAAGGATTTTTGTGTAGATATGCTAATCCAAGGCTTTCCTGCTTATGTATACAACTTTCTTATATGCTCATTTGAGTGTCAGTCAAAATGCATATCAAAAGATCTTGCCTATTGTAATGACATGAATGACTACAATTAAAATAACTGCTTAACTACAGAAGCTTCTGGGGATTCAATATTGCTGTTAAAGCCTCTGACATTATCTTGGCAGAGTATTTGTATAACCAGGTGCATCAGGGGTCAACATAACCTGATGAAAAAAACCCTAATAAAATATTTATACTTGTGGAAAGTAAATTCATTCTGCCCCTCCTCACTGTTAATCCCACTCTTAATAGGAAAGAAACTATAAACAGTTATATGAGAAGAACAGACCCTCAAGAGAAATAAGTGGCAATAAGAAAGGACAGCTTATACACCACCACCAAAGGAAGTGAAAAGCTAAGGGAATCATTGCTTAGGAACACGAGAATGGTCCTACTGAATAAGATGAAAAGTCCATGTTATCCAAGATGAGGTAGCCAGATGTTTCAAGGAATTGCACAAGCAGGCTATGAATAATCCTCATTCCATTTAGGAATGTGGTTATCAGAAGCATGACGATTTTGAATACAGTAAACTAAAACAGATTAGATGAGCAACAAAGAAAATGGTCAAATGCCCACAAAAAAGATGTCTAGCTTTTCAAACAATGAATCCTTCACTAAGAAAGTTACTTTATAAGCTAATTTACTTCATACATTATTATGAAATTGCTTCATAAGCTAACTTTAGATGGAGTTACCAACAAACGGGCCTCATTTACCCGCAAGAAAAAAAATGGGTGGTGCTATCAAAAGGATGCACCAAGAAAAAGAAAACTGGCCTAATATGTTTCAAAATACTTATTTTCCATGGGCACTAAAAAAAGGACATCAGTATGTTGACTAGTAAGTTCTACTCAAGTGGGTGTTATGAGTCCACTTCACATTTCAAAACTTTCAGCAGGACAGTAATGTCAACCTTCCTCATCTATTCAATGAACTCATGGGGTTGATATTGAACCATCAGGTGAGATGTTTATTTAAATTATTAGGCATGCAAAAATACCAATTGTTTAGTATGGAGGTAGACTGGGAGGGGAACTGAACTTGAGGTGCACGCAGGTTCACTCTCATATTGAAGAATGTTAACCTAATTGAAACACTGGATTATTGCAATTCATTGGTTGAATGATTTAAAAAGAGTGACTCAGATAAACACAAATTACATCCCCAAGAGGCCCATTAGAGTAGTACAAAGAAGTGAACAACTCCATTTGCAAGCAAAGATGATCAACTCTGTAAGTTGCATGGTGACATCAGTGAATAGCCAGTCCCCAGAAGTACAGCATAACTGTCTGCAGCGTGGAAGCCTACACAGGGCTTTATACACATGAGCTCAAATCCTGATAGTGCAGGGTTTGAAATTGCAATTAAAGAGTTTAAAGAAATGCTCCATTTATTCATTAGAGCTATCCCATATGAATCTGACTGTAAACCCTTTGAACATACTGGAGGAATTCCTGGTCCCACAAATAGTTGTTTCTTTTCAGTGAAACCACAAGCACCATGGTGAGAAAGATGAATATCTGGGTTCATTTCCCTACTTGTCATGTATTTTTCTCCTGTTAGTGGGACAGCCATTGAGCTTCTCTTTTGCCTCGGGCACTGTCTGGAAAGTGACTGGCTCAGCTTCAATAGCAGACTAACTGATAGACAGTACCAGATAATTATACTTCCCCCATCCACCCCTCAAAACACAGACAAGCATCCCCCAATACAAAGCACAACATGTGGGGAGGAACAACTTTTTTCATGGCTGCATCCGAATATTGCTATAATGGATCTATCCCACTTTCTATGTCTTCAGTGAAGCCTTTGTATATGAAAAAGTATTCACCAGGCTGTCTTCATGCCTGCAAATATGCAGTAAATTCAGGATCTGTCTGAAGATTAATCTAAAGTACTTGGTCATAAACTGATTAGTTTCATTACTTTTCAGCTATGTTAATTGAAGCAGTTTGTCCACCTGGCAAAGAACCTAGAAGGTACAGAAGAATGTTGACCTTTCCACACATTTCATGGTTTTTTTAAAATTTAATTTTATTCTATTGATTTATTTTTGGCAAGGACTCCTTTTCCCAGGGTTCAAAACATTACTGCAAAATGATGGTAATGATTTAGTTGAATTAAGGCCAGTATGGTCTTATCATCTTCAATGATTCAGGCTATGAATCATTGAACAAAGATTTTCAAAAAAGAATAAATCCCCAAATCACTTAATTTTGCATTCTGCAGGACCTTCATATAAATCCAGTCCTGATCTACTCAATGGCCAAGATCAACCTAACACGAATAAGAAAATTCCAGCATGGGTTTATCAAGAATAAGTCATGTCACATCAACCTGATCTTTTTTGACAGTGTGATTGGTTTAGTTGATAATGGGATGGTGTATGCATAAGTATACCATGACTTCAGGAAAGCTTTCAACAAGTGTCTCATGAGATTTTAGTAAAGATGTTAAATTTGGATTAGACTATCCTATCATTAGATGGAGATGTCCTTAGTTGAACAATTGTACCCAACAAATCTGATTTGCTCCATGTTTACTTGGAAAGAAGTGTTGAGTGGTGTACTTAAGGGCTGCATTCTAGGTTTTGTGCTGTTCATCATATTTATAAATGATTTGGATGATGGGTAGAAAGTAGGTTTATCAACATTCAGATGACACAGATGAGGGTGTAGCAAACACTTAAAATTCAGGAGGATTTTCACAAGCTGGAATGGGTACAAACTAGCAACATGAATGTCAATGTGGACAAATCAATGTTTGGGCAGGATAAATCAAAGGTATGAATATAGGAAGGGGAAGCAGACCATTCTGGGCAGAAATATATTCAAAAAGATCTGGAGGGATCACAAGCTAATATGAGTCAATGATCTGATATAGCTTCAAAAAGAAAAAACAAACAAAAAGCAAATGCAATCCTAGGTAGTAGTATCAACAGAAATACAACAACATTAATAGAATTGCTCCCATCTATTCAATATTGGTCAGACCACAGCTAGAATATTACGCCCAGTTCTGAGCACTGCATATTAGGAAGAATATTGACAAACTGAAGCATGTCCAGAGGAGAGAAACTAAGATAAGTGGTCTGGAAAGAAAAACATACGAGGAATGGTTGGAGGTGCTGGGCATGTTTAGCCTGGAGAAGAGAAGAGAGAGATGACTGCCATATTGAGGTTTCTGAACAGCTGTCATGTAGTAGACAGGGCAGAATTGTTCAGTGTTGTTCCAGGATACAAAATGAAAAACAAGGGGTTTAAATGACAGGTAGATTTAAATTGAATAAATTTCCTAATGTTAAGAGCTGTTCAGTAATGGAACAGACTACCTCATGAGATGGTAGACTTCCCTTTGCTAGTGTTTAAACCGAAGCTGGATAGCCATGAAGTAGTGGATTCTTGCATTGGGCAGTGGGTTGGATTAGATTATCTCCAAGTTCCCTTTCAAACCTTAAGCGCTAACATTCTAAGCAGCTCTTGAAAAGGATATGTAACTTTTAGAGAAATTGCTTCTATCAATCAAAAGAGATGAAGATTCTGATCACTTGAATGCATAAGTCCAAGTTTGCTTCTTTATGATCCATGATACAATTTGTAAAGTGAAAAGATAAGCCACTTTGAAGTATATAAATCATGTAATGTTTATAGTCCCAAGTACACTTCGAAGTCTGGAGAGGTGAACCTGTAAAACATTATGGTATCCTTCATGTGCAGCAACATTTAGCTGTCCTTTAAGACTTATATGAGTACCATTTTCCAGAAATAAACAATTTACATTAATTTTTTTTTTTGTTTCTTGTACAAGTAGTGACAAATTAAGTCCAAAATTTCAAAAAATAAAAAAGTCTAACCAAAACTCTAATATTCAACACTTGCATTTTTTCTTTTGAAAAAAGATTAACTCAGACTAAATTCTATCACAGTCATGCAACAGCCCACAGGTCTTATGGATCCAGAATTATCTAAGGACTCCACAGATTTTTTTAGTTTGTTTTATTTTATTGTCTTCTCTTCTTTCTTCTCTTTAATTAAAGAAATAATTAAAAAATAAAAATTACAAAGTAATTTGAGATGTATATTCAAAGGATTGTTCTATTGGTGAGGAATGTTAATATGTTTTTCCATTTGGTATTTTCCACTGTTAGTGTAAAAACCACATTTGATATTGTTTCAACTCCTCCAGTTACAGTGCCCCACTGAGGCATAAGAATTAGATTGTAACATTTTGTGTGTACACACACACACACACACACACACCCCACATCCGTCTCTTCCCCTTATTTGCTTCCTAAGGGAATGGATAGGATCAGGCCTAGTATGTTTTACAATACCTTCTCTTTCAACACCATGTAGGCTGAGAGAACAGCTTAATTTATTGATACTAGGTAGGCAGATGGGTGAAGACTGAAAAATGGGTGGATTTGGTCACCTGAGTTGAATTAGGGCAGTGACTTCAACACACTGGTAAACTTAAAATAATAGGAACAAGCATTACATTCAGAACTGAACTGAATGTTTTAATGCAACGAGTAGAATATTTGATGGAATGGTGAAGAAATAAATGAAAGAAGAGGGAAAAAAAGGAAATAAAATTCAGGAAGAATCCCAGTGAAACCCTCAAAAGGGGATGAGTCTCTCACAACTAGTAAGAAAGGTGGAATATGGGATAGAGTGATTCTGTTTAGTATGAGACTTAAAAAAAAATACTAGGGATTTCAGAATTGTCAGAACTGACTCACTTGGTTGGCTGGAAATGTATTTTATGAATTCATTTTAGCAAACGTATAAATTGCCCTTTGGTACATGATTCCACGGCCAGCATACATTCAGACAGAATTCAGGAAGGCCAGCAGGTTTACTGTGGTCATAAAGCAAGAACCAAATCCTAGCTCAGCTAGAGAATTTCCCTTTCACTGAACTTCATTTCTACACTTGTAAAGTGGGAACAGTGGCAACTTCTTTTGCAGAGATGTAGCGATGTTCAACAATTGCCACTGAACATAATTTAATAAATGAAAGTCTCCTTTCCAATAGTATAGAGTTCACATATAAAGACTCTGCATATAATGGATACCTTCTAACTCAGTTGTGCCAAGATAAGACAAAGGAACACACATGTTCCGTTCCAAAACTTTACAAGATACCTTGGAAATCTTCATGGCAGCAATAAAGAAATCCTTGTCTTTAATCATATGGGAGATGTCTGATTCAGCCTAGAGAACATGGAAGTAACCAAGAGTCTCAGCTCTGTTTTTGCAGCCTTTCCATTCTTTTGCAATGTTGACACTTGTTTCCGCTGGAGATAGTTAGCTAATCAAGAACTTCAGAGCCAGCTAATGATCAGAAGCAGAGTGGAAAGGAATTACCATCTTTGGGTTGGAGGAAATAGGACAAAACAGAAATCAGGTCTCCATTTAACTGGGGGGGCAGGGGCGGTGACCTCTCTGGTACTTTTCTGCTAGCCTCCACATCAACATTAAATGTGAGTGGACAATCCTATGCTGTTCCTATGGAGATTATTATTTATCTGCTGCCTAAAGAAACAGGGAGACTAGGTAATCAAAGCAAGTCATAATAAGCTGGAGTAAGAATATTGTGTTGGTCACAGATCATTTAAAGTTTCTAGTAAGGAAGTAACCATCCAAACACTTTCCTGAGAGATCATAACTGATCACTGACATCAGCATACCAAAAAGATCCTAAATGGTTGTGCTTCCACGCAATTAAAGAGCCACACTTCTCTCTTTCCTTCTCATGGGCCACTCCATTGATCTAGCTGTTATCATTTCCGTTTCTTATGGAATATTTTGTTGCACACAAAAAGGACTTGGTTACAGACTCTGATTTGGTTGCCTGGCCATTATTTCTTGCTTTAAAGTTTCATCCTGGTTTATGTTTTTGGAGATAGTCTGCTGAAGACAGGAGGATGCTCTAATCAACATCTGAAAGAGTTGTATGTCCATGAGCATGCACATTCACACGCACACACACCTGACATAAAAACAATTCTGGAAATTACATGCCATGTTTATCTGAGCTAAATCGCAAATGGAACACTCTGTCATTTTTTACCTTTTTGGATAAAGACTCCCCTTCTGATAATCTGACCAGGCCTTATGTTGCCATTGGGAGTGCCACCAGAATGTGGTGGAGCAATGCAGTTTCAACAGGCAAAAGTAGCGGTTCTCTAAACCTCCTGCATGATCCTGGTGTTGCTAAATCTGGCACCAAGAACATTTTCCTCTGCAATACTGAGAAAGCTGATTAGAATAGGTAGCTCCTTTCACTGTGGCTATATGACACTTGTACATGGAGAAGTGCTTCTCTGAAAGCATCCCTTTGTCCTCTAAATTGAAAGCTTACACATGGAGAGATTTGTGTCTGTGTGTGTGTGTGTGTGCAGTGAGAACTGGGGGGTCGACTTTGAGAGAGTTGTTAAACTCTGCTTACAAAAGCTGATCCTGACTTCTATAAAAAGCCAATGCAAGGACATTTGGGGAAAGTGGATTGCTTCTTATAGAGGAGAAAAATCTCCCTTTAGGCAAGATTGTTTCCATATATGCCTATCCTTCTTTTTTATTTTAGTTTTTTTTTTTTTTTGCCTTCCTGTTTCTAAGTCTCCAGCACACTTTTAAGCAGCATTCAAAATGAGAGCATTTATTTGGCCTGTGCTAAATAACATTTTAAAAATGGCACAGGACAAACTGTAGAAAGAATAAGGGATGCCTGGGACTGCTTCTCTAGGTTCTACTCACCCTCATTTCTCTCCCACACTTTCAATCCTTAAAAGAAAAACATTAGCTTGTGGAAATTGTGCAAATATAGCAGTTAACACTAGAGGCAGAAGGCCAGGGAGAAGAAAGGAAGAGTAGATTCAAGAGTTGAGTTGTCCAGTCAAGGCAGGAAAGGAAGCAAATATAGAAGGGAAAAATGATAAGACTGCCCACCCGCCTGCTATAAGAAAACATAAGGTAAAAACGTTGCCCTAGAAGTTAGTGCACGCCCCAACCTTCCATTGCTAGATTTGGGGCAGGCCTTGGTGGGGAAGGGACAGTAGCAGTTTAGCTGGAATTTTTCCCCCCGGCTCTTCTTGCGCATCTCTTGGGTCTCTCAGGTTCTTTGCTACGTCACTCCTTTCAAAAGGTCCTTAGATGGGTTCAATTTGTTTTGATAATAATGATTTAAAGGTTTGTTCGTCTTCCGTTCAATTGGTGCAAAAGGTTCAAAGACGCAGCAGACTCTGTGCACTGTTTCGTGCTGGGCCCCAATATATCTTGTGTGTTTTCTTGTTGCTGCAACTTGCTTGCCCCTTCTCTTTTAGCATCCACTGCTAGGAAGTCTGCAACAGCAACTCGGCCTTTTCAGCTACTAAGGGCCATTGTGTCAATTGCCTGCTCCAACTTACTTCGCAGCCGTTGTCTTCGGGCCTGTTCATCCTTCTCTAAAGCAGCTAAAATCTGGTAAAGGAAAAAGCAGAAAGTAAAGCATTACTACTAATAAAAAAAAATCCTCTACAATCTGAAATACTTTCCACAAGGAGCTGTCTAGACAGGAGAGCCAGAAGGGATCCTTCTTGAACCATCAAAAGGCTAAACACTACAGTAAGGAGACAATGGAACACAGTTGCCAGTGGAAAAATATGAAGTGGCTGTTTTCCCAAACATCACAGATAGGAAGAGATTGGGAAGAACTAGTGGATCATAAATTGGAACTTGATGTTATGAATGGATCAAATGAATGGTTTGGATTTATTTGTCAGATCACTAGGAAACATGACAACCAAGAGGAAGAGACATACTTAACTGTCCCCTAAAACTGTTCCCCTTGTAGACTTTCCCCCCTCAATTTGGATTTCAAAATATGGCAGGTAAAAGCTATTTAAACCACCTAGTCTGAGAGGCAGCAACATTTGCATAGGAAACTCTAAGGCTGCAGGAAAGTGTAAGTATTCTCTGTTTCAATTATTGGAATGACTGCCCTTCTTCATCCCGACAAACGGCTTTCTGAGGATGCACTGTGTGGAGACCACTGTCATCAAAGAGAAGCAGCCAAACAAGGTGGACTGGACCCACCTCGATGCTTTGCCACACTGAGGTGGAACAGCTCTTCTCTATAAGGCCAAGCATTATGTTGACCTGGATTGTAACTCATCCACACAGGCCCAGAAACTAAGAAATTAAGCTTTCTTAATGCTTAAATTTGTCCTGACGTTTAAGATATACAAGGGAATGGTTCCTCATGGATATAAACCCTGACGATTATAAAGAACAAACAATGGGATACATTCCAAGAAAGTCATGGAAATCTTTGAAACTGATAAAGAAACTGTTTCTTTAACAGTTAAATATTCTGACAGAATATTCAAAGGCCTACCATGGAATCCCTTTAAGTCAATCTTCTGCAGAACCACTTTGTTTTCAAATCTATTACTGTTCACATTTAGACATTTCTCAGATAATCAGTGTTTTTAAATGGTCTCTTTGTGTGATCCTGAGCTCAGTGAATCCAAAGGAGAATCTGAGCCTCATAGTTTTTGTTAAGGAATGAAACCGTATAGGCAATGAGTCCCTATCTTTGGTTCCTGGGCAAGGCAAGAAGAATTGCTGCTGACGAACCTAAATTAGTGGTCCAATGTAGATTTCATATTCGGTCTCAGTAAGGTTTGCCTCAATTGATGGAAGATCCTATTGCTATTCAAAATGTGTTTTTAGAATACTGGAAAATGGCAATTCTGGAATTTTTCCACCAAAATTTCATTCCTCTAAATAGGCTTATACTTCAGTGCCATTTAGAAAACAAGTCAAGTAATGGAATTTAACATGCTTAGGGCCTTTATTGAAGACACTAAGAAAAAGGACATAATTAGGGAACACAGTCAAATTAATATAATAAACATCTTTCCTACTGAGAGCGCTAAAAATGCATTCTACATTTCAGTTCTGCTCTCAGAATTAGATGAAAACCCTCAGATCACCATTTGTACATATTCTTGGAAACCCATTCTTTAATCAGCCATATTAATGAACTGAAGGGTGGGATGTTGTAAGTAGGCCTTTTGACAGTGAATGAGAAGGGAAGATTTGGCAGGAAAGGATTGAGAAAGCGGAGGGATAAAAAATAAATGCCCCAAAGCCCCACCTCTCTTTAAATTGCACTGCCAGATTTTTTTTTAAAAAGGACGATTAAAATGCAATCTCATCAGAAATCCCATTATAGTGGTTACATTTGTTGTGAGTGCAAGCTGTATTTTTTTTTCCAATTGAATGTCAAGGCATCCATCAAAAAGAACTCAATTAACCATTTCATTGGCTGCATAATTGGAAACAAACTCTTGTATAATTAATAGATTGACTACTTGGAAGCAGGAAAGGGTCATCACAAACCCTACAAGTAATATGGAAATGAGTTCTCCATGATTAAAAGCAGCTGTGACACCTTTAGGCTTCCCATATTGAATGTGCAGGACATGCTAGGGAGAACACACAGCACCACTGCCCAGGGCTTTGTGAAATGTTGCAAAGAAGCAATTAAAAGAACCTGTACAGAGGTTATGTGCCACAGAGCTGGCACATCCAGGTAGAAACATAAGATCAAGAAAGGGGTTAACCAGTCCAACTTCATGCCCTGTTGGGAGGATATTCTAAGGCTGTTATCCTACGGGAAAAGATTTCTTGTGTCTGGTTGCTAAAATTTTCTAAATAGGGAAGGTGATCCCATAGCTTCCTGGGACAAAAATTGGCCTGCTGCAAATCTGTACAGGCATAATCCAGGCCAGAGTTTGATCCACCAAATGCCTAATCCCTCACCTGAAGTATTGTTCCTAAGCACCCTCTAGATGGTGCTGAAACACTGAATGTTAACAAAAGCAACCAATTAGGCTGCCGATGACAAATCTTAGGATCTTAAAGGTACTGGAGACCTGAATGGGAATGAGAGGCTCTCCCAAATCTCCTTTGCTCCTGATTCACGTGGAGAGTATCACTAAAGTTTGAGAGTTGGGAAAGATTCTACAACCTGCTTGGTGCCTGTTTGTTCTGCTGCCCTTCTGGGAGCAACAGGGTAAAAAAGAAAACAGCATGGAGAACAGGAAGAAAAAGAGAGATACTTGTCTGTCACCTGCTTTAAAGACTGCCATGATTAGAAAGATGCAAAAACCCAAATGAAAATTAATTATGATTTTCATTCAGTGCCAATGACAGCATATTATAGCACTGAGCAACAGGAAAAATTATTCCCTCCCATTTCGCATCAAAGAGGGTGCAATCGGGCTGCATGTAATTGTGTTTAATGAATGAAAACAAACAAAGGGAACAGCTGCTATTTATTAATCCCATTACAAATAATAAAAGAAGCTCCTGAGAGCTGCAAACACATAGGCAGTACTTTTAGAGCAGACTATAGAGGCACATTCAACTGATGCCAGACAGTGGTTAACCAAAAAGACAAGGATTGGCAACTTCTTTTGCCTGCAGCTCATTAAGGTTGCACTTTCTAACCACGTAGCACTTGGCCCTGCTCGCTATTGATTTCTGCTGTTAAGGCCTTGCTGATTTGTAAGACTAATGAAAGGGAAGGTTGGGAGCTGGGAGACCAGCCTCAGGGCAGCGGCTGCTATGAAAAGGGCTTGAGGAACAGTTATTTGGGTGTGCTGTCTCTGGCCTGAGTTTCCTGATTACAAATGGCAGGCCCCTTGCTAAAAAGATGCCACTGGGCTGGCTGTTAGGACCCTGTTGATGGCCCAGTGATCTTGTATCGTGCTTCACTCTTAAGGCAGGCCTGACTTACATTTGTGTCTGTTCATACAAAAGGCTGTCCTTGGCACTGGTAGTGCATACCTGTATTTTCCAGAACTGGAATCCACTAAACCTTGCCCAATTTAATCAAAGTATGATTAAAAAGAAAAGTTACATGGAGTTTTATTTGCAAGGGAGAGTAACAATTATCTCCGTGAATTCCATTCATGTGAATGAATTGTACCTCTCTCATTTGCAGAAAGAAGCAGCAAAAAAAGGGGATCTTTCAGGAAGCAGCTCATCCTGCCACAACCACTGAGCTGCACAGCCCTCTTTGTTTCTTGCTGTCAAATGAAACACTGAGTTTGACTACTAAGCAGTTTTGATTAATCTACTACTTAAGATCTGAAGCATACAGTGGCCTTCAAGAAAAAGGAATTGGCCAACTCACAGGGGATCATCAGGATCACACTGACTTATGGGTGGTCTCTTAAGGAATGGAAATATCACTTGAAAGAGGACCTTAATTCAGGAAGGCTCTCATGCAACCCCCATTCCTAGTTATAAATAGGAGTTATGATAAATGGAGCTTCATATCTATATGAGAGATGCCTTCCTCTTTTATGCATCAGAACCAGTACGTTGGATTGGGTGACTGATTATTAAACTGATTTAAGTATTAAAAATTCTGTGTTATTATTGTTCTATTATCCTTCTCCTTCCATTTCAGTAAGAAAAGCTGTAGGTCTGGACAAAAAAACAAAAACAAAAACATTAATTCAGTATTTTCAAATGGTTCTCTCTGTATCACACTCTAAACAGAAGAATAATTCTACATCTTTATTATCTAGTTTGTACGAAATCTAAGAGGAGAAATCTAGTAACTGGATCTACTCGAGAAGAAGTAATGACTATCAATTCTGATTAATATGCAATGCCAACAAAAGACTGGCACATGAATTTATTTTTATGGAATAAAAACAATAGGAAGTTGGAATGTTCCCAGCAACATGACATTTTACCATAGAGGGAACTCTGCTGACTTGAAATAGATCTCTGAACTGCATATTCAAAACAACTCTCTTCTGCAAAATGCAAGTTGCCACAAAGAGATACAGAATCCATCTGAAGATCTTGTGTATAAAGAAACAATAATATTCAGTTTTGCTGATATGCAGCATTAATGCTAGCTTTCCACCATCCATCCTGATCTGGTGTCATTCAGAAATAATGCTTTGAGAGTTTCCAATATGCAAAACACTTTCTATATGAATATAATATTCAAACACAGAGTAATATGATTCAAAACATAGGTAGGCAACCTTTTTGATAGTGGGTATATTTAGAATATTAACAAGCATGTCATAGGCACTCTTACAAAATGAATGTACAAATGTGCTTTCCTATTCACATATAATGGGCACATCAATCACATAATAACCATTCTCCAGAACATGAATAGGTGAGATTGCTCCCTACCAACCCCTCTAATCCCCCAGGGTGCTCCCTATTACCCCAGCTTTCCTTTCCTTTCCTTTCCTTTCCTTTCCTTTCCTTTCCTTTCCTTTCCTTTCCTTTCCTTTCCTTTCCTTTCCTTTCTCTTTCCCCTCCCCTCCCCTCCCTTCCCTTCCCTTCTGTTTCTGGCATGTGGCCATAGTTCCAGCACAAAGCTGTGACCACCCATCATTTTTATTGCTTAATAACCCTAAACTTTTGTGAGCCCAAAGACTTTTGGAAATAAAAATGAGACTGACTTTAGTGGCATGTTAGCTTTCTATTAAAAATAAAATAACTGCAGGTACAAAGGGAGGTGGCTCTACACATCTATGCTGAAGTAACTTATCAAATCAATGATTGAATATCAACAAAGGTTCCCAAAGATTTATACCTAGCTATTTTTTGTTTGTTTGTTTGTTTATGGTGCCTTCAAGTCAGTTTTGATGACTGATGACTGCCTGGACTAGTGCCTGTAATTTTCTTTCTGGTGCCTTAACCACTACAGCAAACTGGCTTGCTAAACCTAGCTATACAGTCATGAATTATTTTTCTTTTATCTGTTTTGCTAGATCTCAGGTTCCTATAAGAATTCTTGATCTCTATTCACACTTATGAGTCTAAGGTAGTAGGCCACTATCCTTACTAGCCGCTGAAGGAACCTATTTCTAAGCCTTGCTTAGATAACAATGCAGAGCTGTTTGGCAAGGTTTGGTACAAATGCTTTCATTATCTTATATAAGCAACCAATCCCCTTCTCCCAGCTCTCATCATCTTTCTGTTGGGCAATAAAATCCATATAACCCCATTACATATATTTTTATTAGTGTTATATATTTTATTGCTTTAATAAAGGATTGTAGAGAATGTGTTCAAAACTACTTTCTGCTGTTCATACCAATTACAGTATATGGTTTTTTAACCACACTTAAAACTTTATAGGCTTATGAAGTGACTCTCTTGTGATAGTAAATGTCACCCCACCTCAAAATTATAAATAAGGTCATTTGTACATGGGCTCAATGAAATGACCCAGAATAGCTGACACAGAATACATTCATTTAGAGAGTTAAGAGCTTCAGGTGTACGTTGATAGATATTTCTTCTTTTTCTTATTTGATTTGTTTACTTAATGAGATGTGTTCCCTTCAGTGATTTAATTCCTCCATTTTTAGTTGCCCATTACTTATCTGCTGAAACATTGTTGTGATTTTTTTTTGTTTTAGAAAAGTTGTTTTGTTTTGTTATAAAAAAGAACAGCCTGTGCTTGTTAGTTTGAGCAATTAATATCAAAATAGGAGGAGAAAGGAAGAAGTATGAATGATAATGGGCAGATAAGAATACCTGAGGGCATATCTAAACTTTAGAAAAGAAACAAGGTGTCCCCTCTTTGCCATGCAAATGCAGGGCTCAAAGGAGGTTCAATATCAACCCCAATATCAACCTTCTATTGAAGCTCAAAGGAGCTTCAGTAGAAGGTCTTGGCAGGTGGCAGTACCTGATTGACCTTGTCTGGGCTTGTTGGGCCTGGTTAGTTCCTGGATGAAAGACATCCACAGAATCCCAGGGCTGTAGGTTATACAAGTAGTCCTCCTTTAATGACCGTTTGTTTAGCAACTGTTCAAAGTTATGATGGTACTAAAAAGTGACTTATGACCGGGGCCTGAAGTTATGACCGTCACAGTGCCCCCACAGTTACATGATCACGATCCAGATGCTTGACAACCAGCTCGCACTTATGATGGTTGCAGTGTCCCAGGGTCACGTGATAACCATTTGTGACCTTCCCAGCTGGCTCCCGGCAAGCAAAATCAATGGGGAGCCAAGTGATTCACTTAATGACTGCATGATTCGTTTAACAATATGAGTGCTGCAAAAAAGGTCATAAAATCGAGTCTGGTCATGTGATGATTTGCTTAACAACCACATCGCTTAGTCACTTAAATTCCAGTCCCAGTTGTGGTCGTTAAGCAAGGACTACCTGTATGAAGTAAAAAGACAATGGAGCTTCCAGAAAAACTATATGCACAAGTCACTAGGGCTCAAGGAGGTAATCATCAACATCAGAAGAAGAAGTATTGATGGACAGGGATTAGGAATTATTACTACTTGGCAAACGTTCATCTCTCATCCATCCAAATGTCAGGGTTGCTAGTCAGGACTGGGGAAAAAAGGCTTCAGAAAGAGGGAGATTGGTTTTAAGAAAGAATCAGCATCTTTCAATAATTCTGTTTCAGTAATTCTCTGTAACTGGTTCCTCTATAGCTCTATTATCTCAACAAATGGATAATTGGATCACATCCTTTTAATAATGACTAGCTGTTCAGGAAGACAAGCATCTTTTTTAGTTTAAAATGAGCCAAATCCCAGATAGGTTTGCCCCACATAATAGAAATGGCAGGCACAACTATGATATTTTGTAAGTAAATGCCTAGATCAATCTTTAATTACTGATTTTGGAACATAACAAGTATTCTGCACATCTTTGTGTTCTTTTGTTTACTGCTTTTATACATCACAGATTGTTTTTAAAATATAAAAAATACAGCTACTTTTATATGTGCATGGAGATGTTCCAGGATACTATCTGAATAGCGAGTGTTCATTAGTTGGCTATGCAACTATGTCCAAGGTAAGAAATGATATGAGGAGTATACAGTGGTATAAAAGCAGCTACACTCTGGATTTCTTTTTGTGGGCCAGAAGAAAAAGGAAAAACAGAGGTAAATAGCTATATTAAGATATGTCTAAGAGCTCTGCTACGACTTACCTCATCCTTGTACTTGGTAATGTATGAGTAGATCTCATGCAGGGCACTCATGCTGTTGAACTGGCTCAAGTGTAACCGTGACTGCTCTGCCAAATAGGCGCTCATGTCCTGATCACTGATTGCTGGCATTTTAGCTATATCTGCATAATATCTATAAGTGAGGAGGAGGAAAAATAAATCACACAGTTGAAAATAAAGATGTTCAATAGCAGGAAGGAGAGAAATTGAGGATAAATCTAGAAAATACCATAAACTTAATCAACAGGTCTCCAGATGAAGTATAATAAATGTATTCATTACAGCAAAGCAACTGGTACATATCCCGTTCAATCGTTTTACAGTGTTCTGCCTGCCAAATGACTCTTCATTTTGTGTTCATGCAATCACGCTAGTCTTCTTAAGGCCTCAAAGGACATAGAACACAGGGTCTCCCTTTACATCTTGTGGACTGAAGGGAAAGAGTCAACACGCCTGGCCCAAGCCCTTTACATGAGTTGAAATAATAGGACTTGAAAAACAGCTAAACAGGGCTGCTGTGATAATTGAAGGCAGAGCTTTTTATTGAAGTCATTTCCTCCGCTCCTCTCCCCAAACAAAAGAAGCTTGGACGCAATGAATAGGGTGAAAAATCCATGGTTGTATCTATCTGCAAAAACAGAAATGTTATGACCATCTCAACTGGCTATTCGGAGTGGTTGGAACTACTATAACTGACTTATGAACACAGATCAAAACACAGAAGTATTACTGAGGGAAAACAGTAGACTTGGGATGTAAGATGTTTTTGCAAACACTCATTGTTGGAGATAGACTTGAAGCTGTTCCAGTCATGTTGATGCAGGTCAAGCAGAATTACAGTTTGGCAGTGGACACTCCTATGAGAAGAACTCCATGGAGTAGGACTCAGCTGAGCAGCAGAAAGAGACATTTTCAGAGATTGTGTTTTTTAATTCTATATTTATTAGAAATATAGAATTAAAGGCTACCAAGTTATGGGCTTCCTTTAGGATAGCAAGGCAGAAGTCTAGCTCATCCATAACAGCAGTAATCATTATCTAACATTTATAGAATAGTTTATAATTATATATACATCAGCTCCCAGAATGTAAATATGCAATATAAAAAAAAGGCATGTTTTAAAAGTCTAGCCATGTGGTAAAGATCCTAAGGGCAGGGTTATCTGTAAAATACTACCATAAAGTATAATATCAGCTAATATTAAAAATAGCCAACTAAGCAAGTAGCAAATAGTATGGAATACCAGGACCATGAGTATGCCTCAGAATGTAAAGAAGAAGCACTTCAGATCCCTTTGTGAACACAGCACCTCTCTGCTAATCATTAAAGCAGCCCTACTTTCTTCAGGATTTTGCACAAGCCAAAAAATGATGTGACTGCTTTAAGAAGTTAATCTAATAACTCCTTAAAGCAGCTATACTTTTTTTCAAGTTCTCAAAAAAAGAAAGCTTTAATGAATAGTAGAAAAGTGCTTGCACAAGGTTTGAAGCTTTCTTCCTCATCATTTTCAAAGTGTGCACAATCTCATTAAATACAAAAAAACAACAACAACCCACTAAGACGCTACAACTTGCAGTATGCAAAAGACTGCATTACAAAATACTGTTTATGTTAAGGCTCGCAATTGAAAAGGCAATAAAGATATGAAAAGGGCACAAGTACAGATCTTGTCCTAGTTGCCTTACCTTAAAATGCTGGCATGAAAAAGGAAGATGCCCCCCCCCCCCCGCACAATGTTAGTTAAATTTCTGGGTGTAGGGGGACCAGGGAGATGACCTTAAAGAAGGCATCCAGAGGCCGTTAGGAAAACACCAGGGACAGTACAGAGGAAACATGTGAAAAGTGCAGAGAGATGAGAGGGCATTACAAAGAGACTCAGACTAGCCCCCCACCTCTGACTCTCGGGGGTATAAGAGGCAAGGAAGGGAAAACTTAGCCAAGATTCTGTTGCTAAAGCTTATCACAATAAAATACAGTTCTAACCATCCTGTGGAGTCAGTTTCCTGGTCTGTCCACCTTGTAGGGCTGGCATTGGGTTTGTGTAGTTAATATTACTATGAATAAACAAGAGCTCTCATAAAAAATAACGCTCATAAAACGAATGCAACATCCTTCTCCTCTAACCATCTGGCAAATAAGTTGTTAAAAGAGTTTGAATTAAAGCTCAGGCATAATTGTGATAGTTGAAGGTGCCCCCAGCATCTCTAAGTCAAGAACCAGTATTTGGAAGAGACCAGACAGCAACATCCCCGAGAAGTGAGCCTCACCTATTCCTACTGTGAGGTACAACATGTTTGGAAAACTAAAATGGATTCAGCTCTCCTTTTTAAAACTTTCCCCTTGGGAAGGGAAAGAATGAAGAGTATACTCTGAACAATTTATCAAAGCCCAACTAATTCCTTACAGTGGGGCAAAAAAGTATTTAGTCAGCCACCAATTGTGCAAGTTCTCCCACTTAAAAAGATGAGAGAGGCCTGTAATTTTCATCATAGGTATACCTCAACTATGAGAGACAAAATGGGGGAAAAAATCCAGAAAATCACATTGTCTGATTTTTAAAGAATTTATTTGCAAATCATGGTGGAAAATAAGTATTTGGTCACCTACAAACAAGCAAGATGTCTGGCTCTCACAGACCTGTAACTACTTCTTTAAGAGGCTCCTCTGTCCTCCACTTGTTACCTGTAGTAATGGCACCTGTTTGACCTTGTTATCAGTATAAAAGACACCTGTCCACAACCTCAAACAGTCACACTCCAAACTCCACTATGGCCAAGACCAAAGAGCTGTTGAAGGACACCAGAAACAAAACTGTAGACCTGCACCAGGCTGGGAAGACTGAATCTGCAATAGGCAAGCAGCTTGGTGTGAAGAAATCAACTGTGGGAGCAATAATTAGAAAATGGAAGACATACAAGACCACTGATAATCTCCCTTGATCTGGGGCTACACGCAAGATCTCACCCCGGGGGTCAAAATGATCACAAGAATGGTGAGCAAAAATCCCAGAACCACATGGGGGGACCTAGTGAATGACCTGCAGAGAGCTGGGACCAAAGTAACAAAGGCTACCATCAGTAACACACTACGCCACCAGGGACTCAAATCCTGCAGTGCCAGACGTGTCCCCCTGCTTAAGCCAGTACATGTCCGGGCCCGTCTGAAGTTTGCTAGAGAGCATTTGGATGATCCAGAAGAGGATTGGGAGAATGTCATATGGTCAGATGAAACCAAAGTAGAACGTTTTGGTCTAAACTCAACTCGTCATGTTTGGAGGAGAGAGAATGCTGAGTTTCATCCAAAGAACACCATACCTACTGTGAAGCATGGGGGTGGAAACATCATGCTTTGGGGCTGTTTTTCTGCAAAGGGACCAGGACGACTGATCCGTGTAAAGGAAAGAATGAATGGGGCCATGTATTGTGAGATTTTGAGTGAACACCTCCTTCCATCAGCAAGGGCATTGAAGATGAAACGTGGCTGGGTCTTTCAGCATGACGATGATCCCAAACACACCGCCCGGGCAACGAAGGAGTGGCTTCGTAAGAAGCATTTCAAGGTCCTGGAGTTGCCTAGCCAGTCTCCAGATCTCAACCCCATGGAAAACCTTTGGAGGGAATTGAAAGTCCGTGTTGCCCAGCGACAGCCCCAAAACATCACTGCTCTAGAGGAGATCTGCATGGAGGAATGGGCCAAAATACCAGCAACAGTGTGTGAAAACTTGTGAAAACTTACAGAAAACGTTTGACCTCTGTCATTGCCAACAAAGGATATATAACAAAGTATTGAGATGAACTTTTGATATTGACCAAATACTTATTTTCCACCATGATTTGCAAATAAATTCTTTAAAAATCAGACAATGTGATTTTCTGGATTTTTTCCCCCATTTTGTCTCTCATAGTTGAGGTATACCTATGATGAAAATTACAGGCCTCTCTCATCTTTTTAAGTGGGAGAACTTGCACAATTGGTCACTGGCAAATACAACTTTCACACAACTGCACCAGGTCCACTGAGTGCCACTCTTTCCAACGTGCAAGTCTCCCCACCAATAGTACACTTTAAACAATAATTAACAAAACAAGCATACTTGTTGATCAGAATCTCCTTGGTAAAACCCCTGAAAACCAAAACTCATATTTGTATTATTCAACACAATATGATTATATTATTTTCAGCTTGGATCTAATCCAAGCTGTAAATTCCATTGGCAAGAGATTTTGCTTTGCTAATCCTCCTGCAAATGGATTATTCTACCAGTAGAAATGTCCTCAAAACACAGTGGAGCTGGAAGGGGAAAGGGAGGAAGTTATCTGTGAGCTTTTCTCGAGTCTCCAGTGCCTCCTCGCTCACTATTCCCAAAGTCCCCACCCCCATCCTTTTGATGTAATTTTTAGGAGACTTTGGGATCTGGCAATAGTTGCAAGAAATATCATTCCCTGTCTTGTTCAACCACTGAAAAGCTCAGCTGATAGAAGAAACACTTTGTTGTTGTTGTTTTCCATTAGACGTTTATGCTGGATCCAGCCTAATAGAAATAGCTGCCATAATGATATCTATGTACTCTATTACTTATTCATTAGAAGGACCTGAGAAGAATTGGCATTTCTTGGAAAAACAATCACTTGCAATTGTTTACAAGAACCAATTCTTGCTCTTCTAATCCAGAAAGGCTCCTTTATAGCAGAGAATTTTCCCCAACTTTCTAGGGGAGACTAGAATGGCCACACCTTTGTTAATTTTGCAAACCTACCTCCTCTACAGCTAAAATTACTCACCTTTCTACCCAGCTCTTATAGTTAGGGATGTCCTTGGCATACAGTAGCTTATTGGAGGGAGAGTCTTTCCCTAGCTTGTGCTCAGAAGTTGAGCAGGAGTCCATGAATGTCTGAGCCACCACTGATAGGCAGGCATCAGTAATACTGTTCTTGTGAATGTCAAACACAAATTGCGGGTTCTTAATCACATTCACCCAAAAACGTAGAGGTAGACTGCAAAGAAGAAGAAAGAGAACATTATTCTTAGTAGCTTCAAGCAGGGCCCTTAGCAACAACCTTTATCTGGTCAAAATCTATCCAAGTGAGGGCAGGGGTTTTCCCAAAATCTAAATAGGTGATGCTAACTGATGCCTGGTTTGCCAGCTATGCAGCTATCTCATTGAAGGGTGGGTATATGATATATAGTACATTTGTATATGAATATATTTATAAATGTTTTTATATGTAAATATAAATATATAAATAATTTTAAAGGTATTTGAAAAGTAACAGTGAATATGAGAAATATTTCTATCATGGGACTTGTGTTAAATACCCAAAATTGTGCCCTGGTAAATTATATTATTTTTGACACATAATAAAGCATGAGTACATTTGTCAAAGTCATTCATGTTGACCTTGGGATTTTATCAGTACATGTCAACATTTCTATTATTTCTCTATGCTCTTCTTAAACCCTTTGGAATTACTGGTAAATGTCAGGGTTCACCAAGCTTTCTGCCCTTTATTAAACCCCTATATCCTATATCAGCCCCCTGAGACTAAATTCTATCAAGAAATAAGAACTATAATTAAAGGAAAGGCAAATACCTTCTTGATCCACCTCAGCCCAGCATTAATTTATCCTGAGGCGACCAGCACAATGCAGATGGCTGTGCTGTTTCTGCAGATTACTGATGTCTTCTTTCACAAAACAATGTTATTGGGGCAGGGGGGTGGGGGTGGTCATAATACGTTTCCTGTTTTATTGGAATTCTTACCTGCTAGGTAAAAAAAACCCAAAGTACTGGGACAACTCAAACTATTTTACCTGGAGAAAGTTGGGATGATCAAATTGAAAAGCATAGTGCAAAGAACCCCAGGAATGCCACCTAATTTTTCACTTCTCACTGGAAAGATTTCTATGTGTCCAGGAAATCCGGCATACCATGGAGGGTCTTCTAGGGAAGGGTTTTTTTGTGTAAAATAATTCCATCGTAGGATCTTCACTTACAGTCTGAAGTAGTATAATAACTGGTACTATCTCATTGAAAACTAGGCCTCGGTTTCCATAATTGCATTTGTCTCAAATATCAAACTGCCACAATTCATATAATCCAGGTGGTGGTCAAACCTACTTCTTTTAATTTCAGGGAATCATCTCTTGAAATTAACTCTATGCACTGAATTAGCGGAAGGAAATAAGCAGGAGCATTAGTATGCGGGAGCCTGCCTCCCTGGGCTCTGTGCAGTTGCATCATTGGGATTCTTTCCCCACCCTGCCTTTTCCTCCCAGAGCAGCTATTTCCTTTAATATAGAAAGCCGAGTGATAAATCAGTTCCAAGTGTTTCCATGCTCTCATAACTCCATTTAAAAATGTTTCTTTTCCTGCCTTGCTAATTACTGACAGTTACTGAACTACAAAAGCAATTTGGTTGCTATTTAACAAATACCAGAGATGAGAATGAGTATTCCTATCCCCAGCAACAGTGAAAGGAACGGAGAGATCAAATCGGCGAGGCAGCAGCAGAAGAGAGAGGGCTTGCCGCTTCTCCCTATTCATTGAGCACATTAATCCCCAACAGCACGAAATAAATAGCGAGACGGAGTTTAAGGCTATGCAAATCAGCGTGCGGAGGAGAATAACTTCCCTATCACATTCTAAGGTAAATGTGGAACACAGTTCGCCATCAAAATGATAACCGGGTATATAAACAAAAATGCTGCATACAAGATTTTTAACTACTCTCCTGTAGCTGCCGCTTTTATTGTTTATTATGACTCTGCGTCGCTTCTGATTCAAAGATAAAGAGGTGCCTTGGAGCGTGCAAAGGTCTGAATGCAGCACCTGTCTGTGGCTCATTTCAGCAGCTGCCCCTTTTTCTGGGAAGGCGCGTCTGCCCTCCGTGGCTGCCATGCCGGCCCCCAAAAATGTTAGAATTGCTCCTGCAATCTGAAACACTTTCTTGCCTTGAAACTGAAGTGCTGCACAGCCTTATTGTTCTACTAATTAGGTTTCCATTATTGGATCCACATTATTATTCCACGTTTTATATTGAGATTTTGATGATTTATACACTTCAACATTCGGTTGATCCGAAAGCAAATAAAAACATGTTATCCTGAAAAAACCTGGTTTTGAAGGGGGCATGGAAACATTTGGGAAGCATGAATACGTTTGGAGGCTTCACTTTCTTATGTGACTGAGATATTTTTTTTAAACCATCTGATCTATGTTCTGAAGAAGCTGAAACTACAGTAAGCTGATTAGACCTCTTTGAGAGAAACATCTTCCTGTTAGCTATACCCAACTCTTCACACCCTAGCTGCAGATCAGATAAGAAGCTGTCCTGCAGAATCAGACCATTGATCTATCTGGCTGAATATTTATCTGCACAATGGCCCACCAGTATCCACCCTTCCTCAGCTTGACCTAGAGAAGATGGGAAGAGATCTTGGGACTTTATTGCTGAGCTACAGCATCTTCTTACCAGTTACTTTTCCAAGTGTGCCTGACATCATAGTCATTGATCTGGTGCTTATCAGCTTGTTCATCCAGGAAGTCAAACATGTACTTGATGGCCAGAGGCAAGGCACTCCCTCGGTGGGCTGTGCTGAAGATGGTCTCAAAAAGGTCATCCACAAACTTCTGCAAAGTTCCCTAGACACAAAAAAGGAGGATATTTGTTCAGCATTGTTTAATGCATCATGTACACAACCAGAACAGCAACAATTGAATGAAGGAGGGCTAAAAACATGCTCTGAAATAAGAAACCAATGGATGTCACCAATGGATGAAATAAAACTGGCCTTTCTTGGGCTGTTGTAAAGGGATTTAGAAGTGAACTTGGAGAAGGTGTGAAAGAACTATTAAGGGGAGAAGGCATGAAACACATTAAAAACAGGTGGAGCTTCAATTACATCATTGTGGCCACCCTCCTGAGTTTTTACCACACCCTGTGGACACCCCACTCATATCTATTCATTTAAGATGGCTCATATGCCCTGTCAGTTGTATACAAACCTTCAATTTAACAATCTACATGTGGTAGCAAAATATTATGATTTTACAGAGAACAATCCAGATCATTTCAGAGTTCTAGTTCAGTGTTCAATTAACTACAGGATCACTTTTTTTTTCCAGAATAGTTCCATGCTTGGCTTTCCAAGCAGTGATTTTTTATGAGGAAAGATAATTCTATAATCCTCTCATTTATCATCTCAGGTAGAATCCAGCTACTGAAGTTTGGAAAACATACGACCCATGTAGCTAGAATAGTGGAATAAAACTGTGGAAAGATTGTATAGGAGAGAGAAACTGGAGCTGTAGACTGTTTTTAGAGTCCTAACAAAGCTGCAAAGGCCAGTTTGCAAGGAATTAAGTGCTTTCAAAAACTGTGCCTTCTGAACAGCCAGAAAATACCTAAAATGTAGATATATTCCTCTCCTTCCTCAGGGTGAGGTAATTCAGGTAAATCCCTGTGAAAAGGGACTGCTTTTAGAGTGAGAGGAAGAAAGATCTGAGTTGGAGTTCTGAAAGCAACTGGAGTAGTCTCTCTCTCACTAAGAATCTGAGGGACGTCAGCCAATTTTGGCTATCTGATGGAGTGCTCAAACTATGTGTCACCTGTATATTTGTAAGCCAACCAAATACGACAAAATACCCAGAATCTTGAGTGACCTTCAAGAGGAAAATTGGGAGGGCGGGAGAGAGGGAGGGAGGGAGGGAGGGAGGGAAGGAAGGAAGGAAGGAAGGAAGGAAGGAAGGAAGGAAGGAAGGAAGGAAGGAAGGAAGGAAGGAAGGAAGGAAGGAAGGAAGGAAGGAAGAGTTTAACACTGTTTAGATAATTTTTTGCTGCTCAGAGAAAAGAAGTGAACAATACCCTGAAATGTTCAGGGTATGTGTGTGTATGTATATGTATATGTATATGTATATGTATATGTGTGTATTCTAAAATTGTACAAGTTAAACAATAGCAACACAGCAACTAACATTCCTCTTACAGATTACTATGATTTATGATTTGGTTAGGACAGATTCAGCTGAGCTGAATTCAGCTCCTGCAGTTAGTGAGGGATTTTTCAGAATCTGAGTACTATTTTGATTTGTTCCAATACAAATCTTATACTGACCATTTGATTTACATCAGGAATTAGTGTAGCTATTACACTGTGAGCAGTTCAGTCTTTGTGTCATAAGCCACTGGACTTTTAATACTCCCTTGCTTGGGTTTTTGCTGATGTGGAATACTGGTAAAATGAGGGCGTCTATCAAGTGTACGAACAATGAGCACAAGAGAAATCAATGAGTATAGCAACTAGAGGCTGGAATCCCATTTTGCTTTGTCAACAGCTAGGGTGCAAAACTCATATTTGCAGCTTTAGTAGGGGGCAGATATAAAAAGGCTAGAAATGAGAGGTGATGAGATCAAAGGAGTGAAGTCAGACTACTCAGCATACCAGAGGCTGTTCAACCACCAAGCTACCCTGGGAGCAGTACACCTTGATAGGGTTAGGGTAGCAGCAAATGGGCCGATTAGGATTACTGAGTGAACTGAGGGAAAATTCATTAAAAAAGAAGAATGCTTAATTGCTATAAAACAAGGGTGGGAAATCTGTGGATGTTCAGAGGTTGCTGAGCTCCAGTGCCCACCAGTTGCAGCCAGCATTGACAGCTGTATTAATGGTGTTAGTTTTAATTTAGCAACATATGGACCACTACAGATCATTCCCTTCCCCAGCCATATCTGGTCAATAAAAAGCCAGTGGCTCTGCATTTTATTATCTGAAATATCACAGGGAGTGGGGCTGACATTTACTCCATTAAGCTCTCTCTATACTTGGACAGAGATCTCTTTGGAGAAGACCCTGATGCTGGGAAAGATTGAAGGCAAAAGGAGAAGAGGACGGCAGAGGATGAGATGGTTAGACAGCATCACTGAAGCAATGAGCATGAAACTGACCAAACTCAGGAAGGCAGTGAAGGACAGGAAGGCCTGGCGCAATATGGTTCATGGAGTCACGAAGAGTCGGACACGACTTAATGACTAAACAACAACAACAATACTTGGACATGTATGTGGAGGACGGGACTGTGCTCTCTTTGACTTCCATGGGTTCAAACAGGAGGTCTGAGGAGGACCTTTGTTTGCACTACCTCGAAAACAGGCACAACTCTCCTTCAGACCTTCCAGCTAAAGGCACAGAAGTTGGGGAGAGCAGGAGGCAGGGCCACTAGTCGCTCCACATCCCCTTCCAGTTCCAGCTCTCACATCTTCAGGTAAACATCTGAAGAGGATTTTATGCAGTCAGCTGAAGACTGAAGTGGATGATACTACTGGGCTGCTAATCACCTTTCATGCAAACCACAACAAAACCTTTTGTAACCTTTTATGAGAAACTGCATGAACAATCCTAGAAATGGCACAGGAGAAGATAGCTTATAAGAAGTCAGACCAGGCTGACTGGTAATGGCTTTTCAGGTTTTAAGTAGGACTTCCTCAAGCCCTACCAACTCTTTTTTATGTAACAGAGCAACGTTAACACAGCCTAGAACCCATATAAACTATTACTATTTTATATATTTTTTAAACACATAGCAAGTTTTTAATGGTGGTGAATAAGTTTAGCATAATTTTGTGGCTGGTTAGTGTTGGGAAATGTCAACAGGTCACACTGGACAAAATATTAGCATCCTTCTGTTTGAAAATTTAGATGTGAATGGATCAGATCTCTCCAGGCATTCTAATCCCCCTGGAAAAACTGAACATTTTTTAGGGGCAAGCTGACATTGCTCCCCAATGCAAGGAATCTAATATTTTCAAAGCTCTGATCAGCAAGAACAGGGTAGTTTTCCTTAATAAGGAAATTAAATAAATGTTTTCTAGAGACAGCCTGCTAATATTTAGATTTAATCTGAAATCATTTAAATCTGAATATATAGTTCATTTGACATATAAAACACTCATACATAGAAGGCATATTTTAGTGGGAGTTGCAAGATACAACATTCATATTGCCTGGGGCTGCAGGATGGCTAGAGCCTGTTTTTGCTAATACTCATCTCTTGATTATAGATCAGGTACAGACACCAGGAGGAGACTGTCTATCTTGAATTCCAATTGCTGCTGAAATCCAACAGCAGGAACATGGAATCACAGAATTGGATGGGGCTAAGGCATCATCAAGTTCAATCCTCTGCACACTGCAGGATTCACTACACCATCCCCGATAGATGACTATCCAGATGACAGTTAGAATCTGGTGCAACATACAGTAATACCTCGGTTCACGAACGCTTCTGTTCACGAACAATTTGGTTCACGAACAGCAGTGTTCACAACATTTTGCTTCTGTTTGCAAACTCCGTATCGGGTGACGAACACGACCCACGGCCATCTTCCCTGCTCTGACACGTAGTCGTGGCTTCCTGTAGGCAAGATCACATCGCAGACAGACACTGGCTGTGAAGCTTTCTGGTGTGCTTTTTAGCATGGCTCCAAAGAAAGTGCAGAGCAAGCATGGTGGTAAAAAGAAAGTGCAGAGCAAGCATGGTAAGAATAAGGTTTTGAAGAAAATAACCATTGAATTGAAGAAGGAAATTGTAGAAAAGCATGAGCGTGGTATTTGTGTGACTGATCTGGCCTCGGAGTACAAGATGGCGAAGTCGACAATCTCCACTATTTTGAAGAATAAAGATGCCATCAAAGGAGCTGATGTGGCAAAAGGAGTAACGATGTTAACCAAGCAGAGGACACAAGTGCTGGAAGAGGTGGAAAAACTTTTGTTAGTGTGGTTGAATGAGAAACAGCCGGCAGGTGATAGCGTTAGTGAAGCTATGATCTGTGAAAAAGCCAGGAAATTGCACAGTGATTTACTGCAAAAAAAACCCTCTACAAGCGCAACAAGTGAAGAATTTAAAGCCAGCAGAGGCTGGTTTGGTGAATTCCGCAGAGAAGTGGCATCCACAGTGTGACAAGACATGGTGAGGCTTCCAGTTCTGACAAGGCTGCTGCAGAAGCCTACAAGAAAGAATTCGCGGAATTCATGAAGGCGGAAGGATACGTCGCTCAACAACTGTTCAACTGCGATGAAACAGGGCTCTTCTGGAAGAAGATGCCGAACAGAACCTATATCATGCAGGAGGAAAAGGCACTGCCAGGGCACAAGCCCATGAAGGACAGATTGACCCTTCTGCTGTGTGCGAACGCAAGCGCCGAGCTGATGATTAAGCCACTACTGGTCTTTCATTTCCAGAGGGTTATGCAGCGCAGGAAAAAACAAGTGACATTAGACAGATTTTTTGCCAAAACTCAGCCTGCAGCTAAGACACAAAGAAGAGAGGAAACCCCTGAAGGAGATCTCACCGATGTCCTTTTGGAGGGGGACTCTCCCTCCAAACAATAACCACCTCCCCACCCGCCTTCCTGTCCTCCACGCCAGAAGTCACCTCAAGCAAGGTTAGTGTTCTCTCTCTTCATACTGTACTGTACTTTGTTTCATATTTTTGTGGTTTAAAAAAAAAAAATACATATGGTTCAGAATGGATTAACCGTATTTACGTTGAACCTTATAGGAAAATTTGATTCGGCTGACAACCAAAATCAGTTGGCGACCACATTCGTAGGGGTCAGAACAGATTAACCTTATTTACATTGAACCTTATGGGGAAATTTGATTCGGTTCGCGACCAATTTGGTTCGCGACCAGAATCGTTGAACGAATTAAGTTCGTGAACCGAGGTATCACTGTATATAACTCATAAGTATATACAACAATTTAGGAAAAAAGGTGAACAGGATAGAGGATTGACAACATGGCATGATGAAATGTTAGCAAACTTTTCCGCTACCCAAATCTTACAGTGGACCTAGGAGTCATTCTGATTTACCTTAGTAGCTAACAGGCGAGTCAAATATATTTCTGAGACCATCTTGCTGCCACGATCACCTTCTCGTTGATCCATGTGATCGTGATTCTTCACCAGATGCCATAGCTTGGTGCCACTCTCCAGGTCAGGTGTGATCATGGGGGTCCGGGAACGGAGACTGTCAGGGCTGCTAGCTGTCCGGAGCATACTCTCTGTGAGGAAACCACATATAATGGCAACTGCCTCTCCCTCCTTCGCTGACTCTTGGCCTCTGCTGTCCTCCCTCCACCTCACTTAACTTGCAGCATGGCCTGTCATACCATCAAGAAATACGATATGTTTTGGGCTACCCTGTTAATGAAACTTCATTAACTAACTGGCCCTAGAAAAAAAGAGTTCAGTGACTTATTTTTTTTCATCCAAAGGGTCTACAAAACTGATCAATAATGAAGGAAGCTCATTATAGTTCAAGGCCTACTGGCAAGTACACTTCAATTCTAAATAAATGGCTATTTTTTTCTCAGCAAAGTAATGCTTTTAATACTTGCAATAGATATCTCACTTCTCTGAATCATGTACTAAGTAACTACTACTGTACTGTCAAAGACTTTAACTAAGAAAGCACAGTGAAGAAATACACATTTTGCAAGTATAACTAAATTGGATAAAGCAAATTATCAAAAATTAGAGAAGAAATAACCAGAGGCAAAAGCCTCAACTGGGAACAGCTGGTTGAACTACTATAAAATGGGCCTAGGTCAATTTTGTCATGCAAAACCAAAGCAGAAGTCATCAGAAGAGGCTTGGCTGAAACATAGTATCCTTTTTAGTATGCTTTTTCTTAATTTAGGAAGACTTTCATTTTTAATTCCCAGATTGCTACTGAATTCTAGATAGTAAACAGGCAAGGATGTTTTCTCACTTACTCACCATATCTGCTGAGTGATTTTGTGAAAGTGGAGGAGTTGGAAATGTTGTAGGCAGAGTTTTGCTTGGGCACCAGTGCCACGGATGAACCATCCGTTACCTATAGAGAATATTACCAAAATTAAGATTGAAGGAGGATTTCAGATTCACAACCTCTACATCTCTCACTCTAACAATACTGATCTCCTAACTGAGGGTAGCTGAAATAACAGCTTTAACTCCCTATTCAGTGGATTCTCAGAGTCTCTTAGAAATACATTTTTAAATCAACTCTTCTTTTCTTCTCAATAAAAAGCCATTTTCCATTCCTTGGGATTCCCAGATCTGACCTAAGTTTTATCTCCTTCAAAATCTAACCGGCAGGAAAAAAGAGACCTTTTCAGCTTTGTCTAGAATTTGTTCTTATTTTATTCTTGCTTTGTTAGAGCATATTTATTCAATTGTTTGTAGTGGACAGATAAAAGAAAAAGCACAACAGGGCAGCACATGGATTCTCCCAGATCTTGTCAGGAAGGATACAGAGAAAGAGAACAATCTTGCACATAACTTTAATGCTTCTTTTGTTAAACTTAAGAGCTCGAAGCTTTCTTTTTATTCTCTACAAACTCAACATTTGCAAGATATATAATTTAGTATCCTGAGCTTGCTTTTCTTCTTGCAAACATTACCAAGCTAGGTATCATCATCTGTGCACTGATGATGTTGTCTAGCCTGGTAATGAAATGTCTGCAAGAAGAAAAGCAAGCTCAGAGAACACTAAGAATCCAACAATACAATCCAGAGCTACGTCTGTTCTCCACTATTGCAATTTAATACCCATCACTTGTACACACCAGAATCTAACCTAGACTTCATCCTATTTTCTCCCACCAATACTAATCCAACAGGAAAATGAATGATAAGAGCTGTTTGCAGTATCCATCTCTGATATATGAAGTAAACTGAATGAGTTTGTACTCAGATGCCAGGTCTCTTCTGCCTCCGCTATGGCAATAACCCAAGGACAACCACACCTGGTAATGAGCTAGAGTGTTGAGCCTTTTCCAGTCATTGTCGATCTTTGTGGTAACATCTTCATCTTGAAGAATTATCCGAGCCATCCTGCCCTGCCGCCACTCTGCACCGATGGAAGAGAAGGGCATGGGGTCACTGGGGATCGTGCTCACTTTGGACAGATCACAGAATGAAAGGCATGGAGAGCATGTGAATGAGGCATGGCACAAGCCATTTTAAAAAGCCACACCCCACTGTAAACCCCATTATGGTCTTGCTATAGTTGGCAGCAATTATGCTAGGAAAATCTGTTTGGGATGTAATGTAACATCCCAGCCATTTTCTCCTTTCTATGTTTCATGTGAGAGCCAGTCTGGTGTAGTGGTTAAAGGCACCAGGCTAGAAACCAGGAGACCATGGAGTTCTAGTCCTGCCTAAGGAACAAAGCCAGCTTGGTGACTTGGGCTTCCCACTCCTAAGAAGAAGGCAGTGGCAAATCAATTCTGAATCGTTGCCAAGAAAACTGTATGGACTCAGCTATGTAGTTGCCAGAAGTCAAACACTGACTCAAAGGCAACCCCCTGCCCCTCCCCCAAAAAGCTTTATATTGTTCAACTCCACAACCCATTTGGGGGGATTTTCAAGCATATTCTCAGCTTATTCAACCACCTTCTACTTTTACTTGTGAGCCTTACATATTCAGCACCATTATATCAACCGCTGGCAGCATGCCATTTCCTGCCCCCCCCCCCAATATTTGGTTCAGTATTTTGTTCTGATTATTCATATGAGATTACTGTTCTTCTCATCTCTCAGATGTTACACGTGGAGCCTTATTTCTTCCTGCCATCATGAAGATTCTTTAAATGCTAACCTAAAATCAGCAAGTGCATTATAGTAACATTTTTACTTGAGAATGAAAGGTGACCTTCCTTGCATACTAAGTGGCATCTATCTCAAGCTATACATTCCTATCAACAATTACCTAGGTTTGCTGAGTGAAGGTTTCAAGAGTGAGGGCTTCATTTTTGCAGCAAAAAGTTGTTCAGGCGTGGAACAATGAATCACCTCTTGCCCACTTTTATGTCTATAGCTTCTCTCCAAAGGTGGGTTTATGGGCTCATTTCTGAGAGAAAAACTTTGAGGTGACAGATTTCAGAAAGGAGAATCCCCAACCAAACTGTCACTCCTTTTGCTACTGGATCCAGCTTTAAACAACAAATCTGCTTCTGTCACTTGTAGATCAGAGCAAAATTATCATTGCAGTCAAAGCACAAAACACTTCTTCCAAGTTTGGTTAATCTTCCTGGTAATTCTGCTATACAATGGGTCTAGTTTCAGCCATTTTAAACTACTATTGTTCTCTTACAATTATTTCTGCTAAGGATGTTTGCAATCTACTTAATGACTGCAATTACATAAAAGAAAATCTATTTCTGATAGGTGATTTATCATTAATATATTTGGTGATATTGCCACTATTATGCATAGTTTGATCCTTGACTATCCCTTAGAGAGCCTAATTCTACTCACAGGATGCTAAGAAAATACTAGGGATGTGCAAAATGGGAAGAGACTATTCCAGAAACTCCAGAATGTTCCATTTGCCTCTGAATAATGGTGAACTTTTTCCAGACAGTGCCTTCCAGGAGATGATTCAGAAGTTTGGTTAGTAAATCCTTCTCTGTTGTAGCATCTGCCCTATGGAACAAGATACTTCTCACAATTTGCTTGGCCTCCTTTCTACTTGCCTTCAAGAGAGCTCCTAAAACATGACTCTTTCTTCAGGCCTTGGGTTTGGGGCCCTCCAGGTTGGGAATGATATGGGGGATTGTTTTTTCATTGTTCCCTCTGAGTGAGTTTTATATAATGTTGTTTTTTTTCAATTTTTAACTCTGTGAAGCTGCCCAGAGTCGTTTTTGGAGTTGGGCAGCCTAGAAATTGGATGGATGGATGGATGGATGGAAGAAAGGAAAAATAAATAAATAAATGCTCTTCTGGAAACATGCATGCCAATTTGTAACTCTTGCACACTTGCCTATTCTTCCTAATATAGAGTGGATTTATCAAAATCAGTTCAGCTCCAAAAAACAAACAAACAAACAAACAAACAAACAAACAAACAAAGTCTCTGTTCAGCCTCTGCCTATTAACCTTGAGTTGCTAGTTTGAAAATACCATTAACTCAGTTTTAAAATGTTGCCTTAGAACATGCAGGGAGGTACCTATCAATGGGTATAGAAGGCCACATGTGAGGAGGGCTGTGGAAAAAGAAAGCAAAATGGCTGCATATACATACATGTGGACAAAGATAAGAGCAGCTTCTGAAGCAGCCACATGAGCCTGGAAAAGCATGCAGCTGCTTTAATGAATTCAAAAGAAGTGTTCTGAAGCATCCTTTTTGTAGGATTGATATAGTCCTAATGTCTTGGTTATATGAATCCACTGTTTATCCTCCACTGACCACACAAGAAACCACTGCTCACCCAAATCCATGTCTCCTGCTTTGGGTCTTTGGGAATATGGTACTCCTTTGTACACAGCATCCAACAGCTTTTCCTTTACTTGTGTGATGGTATCACAATTCAGGACCTTGACTGGGATTTCAGGAGCATTTTCATTCTCAGGGTTCACACAGTTCAGTGTCTATATAAAAGGGAAGAATGAATTATTTTTAATGATTGTTTTAATTTCAAACATTTTTGTACTATGAAGATTTGATTTTGAAGGGCATCATGCAAATTTTAAAAATAAAATAAATATAAATACACTTGTGTGAGGGAATGCTCTGAGTAACACTACAGTTGTCTTCAGAAAAAATGGATGACAGGAAGGGCTGTCGTTAAGCTGTCTTGAAATGCATCACTCTGCTCTATCGTTAGGAAGGAAGTCTGGGGGGAAAGTTTGCTGCAGAATGTTCTCATTTGAAAATAATAAGGAGAATCATAGCTCAGACATAGAGCACCTGTTTGCAAGCATAAGGTCCAAAGTCCAGTTCCTGGCATCTTTGGGTATAGTAGGAGAATCTCTAGACTAAAAGCCTAGACTGTTGAGTCAACTATATTGGAATACATAGGCCAATGACCTGACTTAGTAAAAGGCAGCTGTCCACACATCTATATCTAGCCATGAAAGGTGCACATGCTACTTAAACATAGTACAGGCATACCTCATTTTATTGCACTTCACATTACTGCACTTTGCAGATACTGTGCTTATCAAACAGCATCGCGTGCTACAGAGAAATCTTTCATGAAAGGAAGAGTCAATCGATGTGGCAAACTTCACTGTTGTCTTATTTTAAGAATTTTTTAAATTAAGGTATTTAGATTGTTTCTTTAGACATAATGCTATTGCACACTTAATAGACTACAGTATAGTGTAAACATAACTTTTATATGCACTGGGAAACCAAAATTTTGGGTGATTCGCTTTATTGCGATATTGGCTTTATTGCAGTGGTCTGGAACTGAACCCGCAATATCTCCGAGGTATGCCTGTATCTCTATTTGTCATGGTTCATATTCCTGGAAAAGAAAATAGTATGCTTCTTATATATGGGACGTAGCTAGGGGGTTTTCCCCTTGATTTAGGAAGAGATTTAACATTAATATTAGGAAAGAACTCATATTTATGGCCCACTGAAGCTGTAAAGAATTCTGTGTGTCTGTCTTTTAATGCCATTTTTTTCTTCCAAGAATTCAGACCATAACTTCACTGCTATGGACTAATCCAGTGTTCTTAAAGTGTGGTCCTAGGACCCCTGGGGTCCCCCAAGTCCCTCTGAGGGATCCGCAAAATCAAAATTATTTGCCAGCCCATGTTGAAAAATAATACAATATTAAAATCCCATCAAACAATTGTGAGAAGTGGTAGCAGTAGTCATAATTTTAAATATGACAAATATAACCCATTCAAACAAAAGCTCTCTTGTGGTCCTCCATAATTTTTAAAAGTGGGAAGGGGTCCTGAGAGAAAAAAGTTTAAGAAACACTGGACTACTCTATCAAAAGATTAGAGAATATTCTCACCTCTCCTGTTATAGTACCTCATTTTCTCCTATTGGTCCTGATGTAGGGAACAGCTACTTTGTTAAATAGTTTTGTTACCACTACCACCACCCCCCGCAGAGGGCTGTCGAAAGGGCTAAGACAGAGGGCTAAGAATCAATCCTAGTTGAACTCCCACTGTTACTAACCAACATTTTGTAGTCAATTTGTTGCCGGATGAGCTTGTCTTCACTCAGGGAGTAGCGGGCTTCTCCAGTGATGGCATCTATAGGTCCTTTCTCCATCTGCTGTTTGATGGCACAATACAGCATGAATAGAGGTTCACCTGCACATTCCTGAAGAAAAGGAAGAAGAGAAAGAAGGGCATTCAGTACAACATCTATTGTTCATTTCCAAAGAACCCTGCATATATGAGAGGAATGCAGGAATTGCTATTCTTGCCTTTCAGAAGAATCTGCATCAAAGGCTGATTTTATTAGCCATTATTTCATGATTCAGTTAAATACTTATTTTACAAGATGCTTGCTGCAGGATAAAAAGTATATACACAGAAATGACCAAGTATGGACAAGGTCAGAATTTTGTTAATTATTAAATTAAGTACTGCCTCTAGAAGTAGCTCTATTTGCTTTGGTACGGTCTCTCTCGTTAATCTCTCATCTAAAATAACAGCTGTTTATTTAAACTTTTAAAAAGAAAAAAAATCATTATTTGAAATGTGCAATTCCTGACTGAACTGTATGTATGTATATGCGTGTGTGTGCGCACGGGTGTGTATCAGTTACAAGATATACTTTACAAACAAGGCAGTGAAAAGCTTGTATGTAATAGTTTGAAGAATTTCACTGAAGGTCATTGAGCTACAAGGATTATAACTAATAATTGCAAACCAAGCTAGGGATCCAATATTTTAAGTTCAAATGAAGGCTCTTTCAGAAATTTTGATTCAAAGAGAGATTTGAAGTTAAGAGCAATACACAATTATTTGAAGGCTGTATTTTCTGTGGGTTCTTTATGGCTAAAATCCCTGGAGAATCTAGGAAGCAGTGTTTTTTGGCATAGGCTTTCAAACTGGGGAGTCTATTATTTCCAGGGCTTTAAAGATGGCTGCCCTAACCTGGCCTAGTTTTGAAAGCATATTAAGAGCCTTACTTCCAAGCCTCTTCAAGTGGCTTTGGGCTTTTTTAAAAAAAAAAAAGGTAAAAAGATGATAAAAATGATTGAACAGCCCTTAAATTATTTGTACTAATGTAGATAGTATACTACACATATTCTCAGAAATACAGACCACACAAGACATGCATAGGAAATAAGACCTGTGTTAGGACAACAGCCCAATCGATGCTCAGGCAGTGGGCACCTCTGCCGGTAAGATGCATCTCTCAGGAGCCTGGACTTGCTCCTTCAGAAAAGAACAGACGCCACTAAAATCAGATCATTCTCTATTTTTCACACTATGGTTGCAATCTCTAGGCAAAATAATTAAGGTATGCAGATTTGTCTCTTAAATATTTTATTGCTAGAAGCTCAGAGAGAAACTTGCAGCTCCAATATCTTCTCCGAATTTCTCAACTCAACTGTGAATTTCTCCATCCACTATCCTGTATTAATCTGTATTTCAATTAACTTCTATAAATTTCTTTTATTCCTTAAAAATGTTTTTAGTCATGCTGCTAGATTCTATATTTGACAGTAATAAGGTCAACAAGACACTCATATCAGATGGTTTGAAATAAATGCTTCCTGTTGTTTCCTCTACATTTCCTAGTTCATTTCTCTAGTGTCCTCTACTGTTCTTATTATTAAAAAAAGCAAATACATAATCAACTAGTCAGCTTCCCTGTACTGATAAAAGCAACACAATTCTACTCCACTGTGAAACATGTAACCTTATCTATGTCCTGCTTTTCAGAAGTGTAAGAAAAAAAGTACTCAAATTTCAGTTAAGGGAGATGTACTATGTCACAGTGCTTAGATGAAAGAAAAAATTAGAAATGTTGAAGGGTGTGGTATAACTCCAGCCCCAAAGAGTGCCATATTATGCAATAAGAGGTATTTGATAAGAGACTGGATTGTTTATGAGAGATAGGTGTAGGGATGAAGAGAGGAAAACTAATAGGTTGAGAGTCAGGGAAATTATTCCAGTGGGGAGGGGTACCACTCCAAGAATTGTCATTGGGAAAAGAGACATGGACTTCAACAATTATAGATTATTATAGATCTGACCTATAATACAGCTATGTAGTTAATCCCCAAAATATTCAGTACTTTGAACAGCTCCTTATGCCCAAATTATGGGAAGTTAGGAACCCAGGAACAACATTCCAGATTACCTCTGTGGAGTCTCCTCTTTTTCTGTTGGCCACCAGCACAACAAATTCTACTTTGGTGCAAAGTGAGCCTGCTCTCTCTGTCACCATATGCTGTTAGCATCTCGTTAGCATCTGCAGTAATTAAAGAGACAGCTGCTAACGAGCAGGAACAGGCATACATCATCCCTAGACCTTCCGACAACACGCCTGTCTTTGAAATTATGTTTCATTTGCAAACTTGGCTTCATTAAGTCTGCTTGGGAAAAAAAATGTGGGTGCTGCGCTGTTTATTAATAACTGTCTTGTCTCCTCATAATGCACAAGCCACATGATGACCGTACATTAACAGGCACACATGGCAATTATGCTCCAGCCTAGAAAGATACTCCCGTTTTAGCCCTTCTCTCTCCTTTCAGGTGAAGCCAAAAATATAAGTTTCTTCCCAGGCAGTTTTTGACTGCTCATAAAAGGTCTTTGCAAACCATTCAGCCACAAAAAGCAACATAGGTAGAGAATAAATTGAAGATGGCTCCTTGGTCACATCTCGTTTGTCTATTGTGTTCTCTTGGCATATCGTTTCTTACCACTTGCAGTCAGCTGACAAGCCACGCATTGCTTTGGGGCCGCTGTGCCAGACTTTTCATCAGGGCTGTTTAAAGTCCTCATAAGAGCAGTGGATTGCTTGTTCAAAAGCACCTCTGAGGACTAACCCATTTACTATTCTTATTCTAGAGAGGTTTGAGAGATATAATGTATCATATAAGAGACAATAAAAAGAAAAGTTCTGCAGTTCTTAAAGCTCTGGATTAACTTGTTAATTACTTTATGTTTGCTAACTGATCTTGTGCTTTCTGACTCTCAGCTGTACTTGGACAGGTACCTACATCATGCAAGAGTGAAAGAACTTTCTGTAAGAATTAGTGGATTCAGTATTTGTTTGCAGTGGGTAGTGGGAGGTCTTGGCATGGGTTTACTAAAGAGCAGATTGGAGTTTCAAACTAACAGGGATTAAGCCATATAAAAATCGGCCATTGCATCCACCCTAGGAAAGCCAGCTTGAGCTCAGTAATTCAGTCTTATGCCAAATAATGTATTAGCCACCTCTTTGTTATTCAAAGATAGCTACCACATACTGACTCCACATAATCCATTTTGGCATTTGGCTATTCTGCTCAGTTTTCCAACATCAAAAAACAGAGTTGTTTTGTCTAATGAAATATATACGAACTATATTATGAAATATATATGGACTCTGGTGACTATCCCGGATAGTTACCAGAGTGTGTTGCATACCTCGCTGAACCTGTCCATATCAGGCTTCCCTGGAGGCCTTTACGTCGTGTGCATGAATGGTAAAACTGGTCCTGGCTTTCAGTTGCAAAGATTAGTGTCTTAAGTTCAACTATGCACAACTGTCTGTGGCTTCAGTGCCTGCTATAGTTTCCAGGGTACCAATTTGGTCATTTTAGATACTGGGTTTAATAATCATTTTGGGGATAGCTAACCATAGGCGGCTTTGGGAAAGCCCTGTTTCAAAAACTAGGTATATTTCACAAACAAATTTAAATAATAGATTAGCCCATTCTTCTAGCAAAGTATAATAGGCTGGCATGATGGGAATAAAAACCAAGCCAAAGGCTGCCCACTGAAGGGCAATTCACTGAGTTTCTCTCCATCTAAATTCTGCTTCAGGCTGCTTAGAGTTCCAAATCCCTCTTTCTTCCTCACACACATACAGCACCATCATGTTGCAAAAACAGGGAAATATGCCCTGACATCTTTAGGCAAGCAGCTATGTTAACTTAACATAATAGCCCCAAACCTTTCTTTCTTTTCTGAGCAGCAGGGATTAAGTGCTGATCAGCAATATTAGAAGTAACACTTTAAAACTGAAGAGGGAGATATGCCCAAGACAAATCACAGAGACCACTGTGTTCAGGCATACAGCACTTTCCCCTGGGGTCACCAAAAATTGGTGCTCAGTCTTTTAAGGACATAAACCTAAAAATCCTGTTATGTCAAATATTAGGAGTGATCCTACAGCTAATATAGGACGAGGTTTTATAAAATGAGCTCCTGGTTCTGAGATCAATTCCTCTAGAGAAGGAACCAGAGAGAAAGTAAAACAATGGTGAAAAATCCTATTGACAACTTGCTGTTGTGCTTACAATGATGTCTACACAATGGAGTGCTGATGCTTACTGCCCCAAATCCGGTAAGCGTATTTTTTCTGCCCACCTAGTGCCCTTCAGAAGTGTGCAGTAGCACAATCAATAGCTACAATGGCTGGGACCTCTGTGAGGTGTAGCCCAATACAAGTGGAGAGCACCAGGTTGGAGAAAGAAAGAATTAACTGAAACTGCAGAAAGCAGCGGGAAGTATAAGCTTGGCACACGAGTGCCTGTGCATATGTGGAGGCCTGAGGCAGTATGAGCCACACTAGCTAACACTCACACAGTGTCTTATTGATGAGATTTAGCTCATCAGGCACCTAATATTGTGCATTTTTCAATGCTCCTCTTTATCTGTTTCACTCTCCTATTCCCTAGGATGGCTCATTAGGAGGCTGATAAACGGCACTTGAGGCCTCAACAAACCACCAGTCCCAGAGCTTGCTGATTTCACAATGCCGGCTTATCCCCACCTTTTTTGCAGCACACAGCTAAATGGGAGAGGAGGGAGAGAATGCTGATCTCATCCCTCGGGGGGCTGAATCAATATATTATTTTGGGAGTCTAGCTTTTCCCTCTTTCATGTGCCTTGATGCATTACTGTATAGTGGTCACAAGGGACTAAATAATCCCATGTGTCCTACATAGTTATACCTTTGGGAATAATTCTTCCCAATCTGATGACAGAATAGCCAGCAAGGGTATAAATACAAGGTTGCCCTGGGGCATCCTGTATTAAAAGCCTTCCTTGGCACTGCTGTTCTGATCATCAGTAATTGGTGGCTCAAAGACATGGACCCAATAGAAACACCCTCCTGAAAAGCAGAGCCCTGCCAGCATCCCCCAATGATGCACTTTCACGAAAATCTGCTGTGTACGTGAAAATATAGATATTTTTGCTTGCTTGATTTGCTTGCACAAGTTTGAGCTAAGGGATTAAAAAACAAAACCTGCTGACATTCTGCTTGCTTCAAAGCCTGTTCTAAACATCTTAACTACCTTCTTATTTGACAAATATTTGTAATATTCACCCACTAAAACCTCTCAGAGGTAAAAAGAAAGAGAGAGAGAGAGGGAGAGGGGGAGGGAGGGGGGGAGAGAGAGAATGAGAGAGAGAGAGAGAGAAGAAAGTGCCTAACATTTTGTCACATTTTAGATGAGGCATATGTTCCCAAGTCTTAGGAGATCACTCTTTCTTTCCCTCTTTTTTATACCACAGGGCCTGTAACACAGACTTTTATTATGTCTCCATAAGTACCCCAGTGTTATTGCAGAGATCTTTTCTCCAGACTTCCTAGACATTTGTTTATGGGAACTGCTGTTTGCAAACATTACTCTTTTCTACTAAAAATCCTAAGCTATACAGGGTGTAAAGATGACAAAGGGTGATGTATTAGGAGAACTGGCATGTTTTTGACCAATCTAATTTTTGTTTCTTTTTTTTAAAACTGTCTAGTTTACTGTGGCTACCAGGAAAATAAAACCCAGCAGCAGCAGCAGCATGACTGATAGCCCTATGATGGTGAGCTGGGATTTGGAACTTGACAATTGCAATCAGGGGAAATCAGCGGGAAATTCACAACTTGGAAATACAGTTTATCTATTTCAGGAGTTCAGCAGATTGGGATAGTTTTTAAAGACGTGGGGCTGTACCATTTTTCTTTAAAAAAACAAAATACCAGACCAGCTCTTGGAGCATCCCACAAACAGTTTAAGGCATATTTCCAGACCACACTGTATTTCATTTTCCCTCACTTGAATCCTATGCTGAAGCACAGCATGGAATAAATTGTAAGTCATGACTGTATTTATGGTTTCTACATTTCATATACAAAGTATGATAACAGCACACTTGTGAGAAATCTACCAGCTAAACAATATCTCCCATAGAGGAGAAGTAAAACTTATCATCAGCTTCAGATAGAACATATAACCGATAATTTGCTGTAGTTGTACTAGCAGTGTAACATAAACAAACTCCTTTTCTTTCGCTAAGTTTCCATTCATTCTTCCTGCAGACACTTATGTTCCATGACTTTACCACCATGGATCAGACAAGATAGTTTCTTACTTGGCTCCTACCAAATACTATGCAAAAGTACAGCCAGAATAAAATAAACTGTGTAGTTATGTTGGGATAATTAAAAAAAAAACCAGAAAAGAATATGTTGGCTTCAGCAATGGGCTTAAGAAATATTTAAAGAGAAGCAAAAGTCTGTTCTTCTTATTCCTTTGCAAAGTATTATACATTCTAGAGTAGCGATATACTTTCATAGATACAGGATATCCCTAGATGGAAGCAAGGAGTGAAGTGCCTGTAACCAATAATATTAAGCACTTCTCAGTTGTGATTGCTTGCTAGTTGCATAGCTTTCTACTTGTTTTAGAAAGCATCCAAGCTTTCTTTATCTTAACAAGGGATGGTATTTAAAAAAGCAGCTGTGCTCTGTGCCATAGCAACTCGCTGAGTAAAAGCCTGGCAAGATCCTACTGGCATCATTTTTTTACGTATAAACAAGCATAGATCTGTAGCCGCCATTAACCCAGGAATCGTTCTGGCATGTGCAACAAAATTCCTTCAACACATGTGTGTGCTAGAAAACTATAGTTTTAAGTTCATCAGTGATACAGCGGTTCAAGGCTTTAGGTCAGGCAATATTGAAAGTATTCCCTCTGCTGAAAGAACCTGAATCCTATTCAGGCCTACTGATTTTGCTGGGGAGAACTGAACAAATGGAAGACATTATATCACACTATAATCAGGTGCTGAGTAAGTGATTATCAAAGAAAAAAACACATCCCATGAGCTGAACCCAACACTATCACAGGAATCCTGTAAATTATTCCATGCTGCAACAATTCTGGTTCCACAGTTTCTTGGGAGGGGATGTTCCTTTTTCTTGAATTCATAGTCTATTTTACCCAAATAACTTTTCAGTTGCTCTCTTCTCCAAATGGATTTTATTAATTTAATTTAATTTATGTGGCTGTCCATCTCACGAAAAAGTGACTCTGGGCAGCATACAACAAAGTTATAAAACAGTCATTAATTTAAAAAAAAAAAATCACAAGGCATAAGAGAGACTAGATGTTAACAGCAATAACAGAGCTCCCTCAAGATCTCACCAGTCCCCTGGGATCCCCAGGCTTGATGACATAACCAGATCTTGAGGGACTTCTGGAAAATCAACAGGGATGGAGCCAACCTCCCTTCAGGGGGTGGGGGAGAATGTTCCATAAGGCGAGCACCATGGCAGAGAAGGCCCACCTCCTGGGGCCTGCCAATGTACCTGCAGCATGCCTCTTCTGCCAGATTTGATGGGATGGGCAGATATAATCAGGAAGAAGCAGTCCCTCAGATAACCTGATCCCATGCCATGAAGGGCTTAAAGGTCCAAACCAGCACCTTGAATTGGACCCAGAAGCAGACTGGCAACCAATACAGCTCATGGAGCAAAGGTGTAACGTGAGCTGTTCTAGAGACACACATAACTGCCCACGCCACTGCTTTTTATTTAACCTGATACTTCAATCAGCGCCTCGGATGGATTCTAAACAATCTATACCTCTGCACCAACCAATTGATTATGAAGATTAAAAAAGGACTAAGGACAGCAGCAAAATGGAGAATGTGTATCAAAGCAGATCCTTCATATTGTACAATATATTCTCCCATTATTCCTAGTGAAAAGGGTTTTAAAATAACATTCTGAACATTTGCAGCATTTATAACAAAAAGATTTTAACAAGAAATGGAAAACAGCTCAACATTGTTATTTTTATTTTACAAAAAATGAAACCTCAATTGGACTTAGTGTAGTACCAGCCCTCCCAAATCCGAAGCTTCTTGATTCACAGCATAGTGTTTTAGACAAATATATTGTCAACCTCCAACAGATAAAAGATTCTGACAAATCAGCACTCCAGTCCTTTCCCCCGACACTCTTAATATGGTTCACACAATATAGCACTTACCTTTAGGAACTTGTACAGAAGAAATGTGAACCAGTTGGTCAGCATTTTTTCAGCCACTGACTCAGTCCTGTAAGAAAAGTAGAAAATAAATACAATGGCAGGAAAATTCAGAATTCTCTTATCTCCCTTGAGATCTTAAACCTTTTAGTTATCTTAAAGACTTTAAGAGTCAAATTCTGAAAGGCAAGAACCTTAAAACAAAAAGGAATACTGAAGTTTTTATGTAAAATTGAAAGATAAACTTAACAACCAATTCCAGTTTGTCCCCATTGAATTCATTCCAGTAAAAGACGGTCCTCTACAAGCTATATACTATTAGGAATAAAACAAACCCAATATCCCATCATCAAATCTTCAATGTAATATAGGGTAGTTGAGAGGATCCACAGAAAGTTCTAATTCAGAACAAAATTTGTGTGTCTTATTTTATCAGTTCCTTAGAAATAGAAAGCAGAGATGAAGGAAGTCAAATTTACAAGTTTTCTATAAATTCTGCCCAGCCTACACCCAGTTAACAATTGTAGTAAAAGGTAGTAGCTGCAGAATACAGACAAATTCTGAACAACTTTAAACTTTTTTGTACCTCAGTGAATTATCTTAGCTGGATTTCTCAGACTACTAACGTTAATGCTATAACAAGACAGCAACTCCTTACATCATGTATCATTTGATGGTCTACCCAGTGGTCACTAAGAGGAACCTTCCACCCAGAATACAACACTAATCACTGAGGGCAAAGCAGAAGTATGAAACAGTAATGAAGGATGGGTGGATATCCTCCACCTGTGTTTCTTAGAAACAATCAAAGGACTTAAATCCACTTGCAAAACCCAGGTAGGGACACTTTCTCCCTTCTGCTTCTTGCCCTTTACCACTGGAAAAAAACAAAGTCACACATCCACCACTTTGCCTTTGCAAAAGGACAAGCGGGTTAAGAAGCTCATGTGGCATCAAGTGGATTAAGAAGCTCAAGTGTTTACAACAGAGACATGAAGATGTCTCTGTTGTAAACATTAAGATTAACATATTTATCAAACATTTAAACTATGCACATTTATTCAGCATGAAAAAATGCAGGTGGTTCTGATTGAAATTCTTTATGCTTTTTTTTTTGACTGCTCCATCTATTAATCATCAGATCAGCTATTTCATATTCAAATTATCACAAAAGCACAAGCAACGCTAATGACCTCAAGAAGGTAGCAGCCTTTTCATTGCCATAAGGAAACAGGAAGGTAGTGTTACTGAAAATACCAAAATCAAAACAATCAAAATTCCAATTTTCTAGGACTAGAAGCTGCATGGATTTTGAGTAGTCTACCTAACACAAAGGAGTATCAGGCAGAAAGGAGCAGTTAGCTGGTGCAGATTGTTTTGAACAAAACAGGAACATGGCAAATGTTATTTCCTGCCTACTCCCACCTTCTGCCTTGATTAAATGAAGATGATGTCTCCACATTTTGGTTTTCTGCCCATTATATTCGTCTTTTGCTTTCCTCACAAAAATAGGCCTGATAAGTTGTGACAAGGGTAGGAGTGGAATTTATTGGATTCAAATTTAAACACAAATGACCTAATTTCTACTTCCTAACTAGTAGATATTCTAAATAAATAAATCCCCCACCCTTCCCTTCTGGTATGCAGCCTGGTTATAAGATAAAGAATGACAGCTTGCATTCAGCATGATAGAAAAGCTAATGTGGAAAAAATGTGTGTCCCTTAAAAAAAAGGGGGGGGGAGAAGAAGCCTAAAATAGCCCAGATAGTTTTATAAATCCAATTGTTGGGATAAACTTGGCTCTGAGTGAAACTAACAATATTAAGGTTTCTGCCACTGTTCTGAGGTGGCTTTCTATAGTCAAGGCTTAATGACTATATGTTTATATGTTACCTAAGACTACATTTTATAATACAGATTTATACAAAACATATAAATGTTAAGGCTGTTAGGCTTGGTGTAAAGGCGTACTTTGGTCTGAGAAAAGCACAGAGGAAGAAAGTTTAGAATAAAACTTTCTCTTCCTGTGCAGGAAGTGATACGGGGAAAGACTATAAGATCAAGACTGGGGAAATAAACTTTGGAAAAACTGGTTAAGAATAAAACATGAAACTTAAGGCTAGGCTTAAAGCAATTTGTCACTAAGGCAAGTAGTATTAAGCCTCTTCTTCAAAACTGTCCTTTTTTCTGCTGTCTTCTGAACTTGAATCTCTTTTTTCCAGTTCTAGAATGTACTGGTATTGACTGAATACACATACTGCATTCTTGTAAGAACAGCACGTTACAAAATAAAATTAAAATTATTTTATAAATAATTTTGTAAAATAAAGCCTAAGAAAATACTGTTAGCACAGATCAAAGATCTGAATGAAGAGGTGTGTCTGGACCAACTCATAAAACTGCAGCAAACAGGTTGCATCTCCAGATGTAGAAGGTTCCATTGCAAAGATGCTACAGAGGCTGGGGCTCAGATGACTAATGCTTATCTGGTACTGATCAACTATGACACCACAAGTCCCTGTCCAAAGATCTTTAAAACCTGGCTGGTATGCACCAGATGTAAAATGTTCAGGCCCCAACATATTTAGGGATAAGTTGACAATGAAGTTGACAGGCTAGTTTTACTGTATCTATGACACCATCTAAGTTCAGAATGCGGGCTTCCTTTACACATTATATTTCATTACATTTGGTAGGTATATACCGTTTAAAGACTAAAGAAAGGATAGTATATGAGATCATATCAAGAAGCCAGAATTCACTGTGGTTTCCCCTTTGAATAAATGTGTAGCAAACAAGGATCTATCCCAATGTAATATGAGAAATAGTGCCAAGTTCCAAAAGAAATCCTCCTAATGTCTGCCAAAAAAATCATATACCCTTCCTCAATTTTGGTATATTTCCTCTATTTCCCTTCTTTTAAAAAAGGTGCAAAAACGTGTATTCTGTTAGTCAATGATCTCAGACTGTGCACCCCCTGCCACACCCAGTTAATAGAGATATTATACAGTATGTGGCAGTTCAGATTGCCACAATTAAATCACTATTTGAAGTGGCTGACATATGACTTCAAACACTCAGTCATATGAACTGGGTGCATGCTTGACAAGACACATCTGGCAATGCCACTATTTGACATGTCCACTGCATATTGCCTGGCGCAATATGGTTCATGGGGTCACGAAGAGTCGGACACGACTTAACGACTAAACAACAACAACTGCATGTTTATGAACATGAATTTACCTTCTTGCATGGCAATGTTCTTTGCAAACATCAGGATATGTACAACAACTAGAACTACTATTTGACCTGTGAACTGGCCTAAAGCCTATGCTGATAAGGAAGTTAACCCTTGCAAAACTAGATTGCTAAAAGCCAAAGAAAAGGAACTTAGACAATGGATATTATAGTGCACATTTAATAATTTTTTGTTCTGCAGTTAGTGTATTTTTCAATGTGCTTTGGGCTATAATGCAGTAAACCTATTTACCTAACATTTAAAAACTTGATGAAGCGGAACAGACACATAGAGGAACTGGAATACATTCTTGACAGGTACTCTTCTCCTGCCTGTGTTGAGACAATGCTCGGGAAAATCTGCTTATTTTATTCCGAAACAATCACTTGTTAGAGGCTGAAAAAGCAGTCTTGGAGAAACAATTGAGAGAGAACGACATGGCAAAGAGAGGCCTGATGCATTGCATGCAGAAAGAGGACAGGTCCCTTTTGGACCTGTGGGAGAACAATGGCCTGCTCCCTACCAACCAGTCTAAACATTAGAAACAAGACTATTGAAGGACAATAAGTTTGCAACAGACATCATTTGCAATTAACAACTAATCAACCCTGGATTTAGAGGAATCTGTAAAAATACAGTATCTATGGGACAGAGTATCGGTAACCTGCAAGAATGTCAAAAAAAGTTTAGGGAGGGAGGGAGGAAGGAAGGAAGGAAGGGCGAATTGCAGATTGCTTTAAAGTCTTTTTGTTTGCCTTCTGTTGAGTGAAAACAAAAACAACCTCTCAAATGCTAACAAACAAGACACAGCAGTAAACTACTACTGCAAATCAAGAATGCATTTATTCTTTCAGTGCTGTATAATCATTCTTATGGTCATCTCCCAAGTCTTTTAATACTTTTTTTTTCTTTTAATTTTTATATCACACTGTCATCATGGTTACACCCCTCCCCCACATAGAAACATATTGTTTGTTTAATAAAGCATAGAATTATTCTGCAAAGAATGCTAACACTGAGTGGATGCTGTTGAAACTGGTGTATAATGAGAACTTCTACATTAAAGTCTCATTTAAAAGAGATGCTGACACACTCAAGTATCTGTTCTCACATTTAACAGAAATATGATATCTCTGTCTACTGAAATCCAATCTGTTTGTCACCCTTTTTTTGATATCTGATTTACAAAGATACATTGTGTATAAAAATATTTTAAACTTTAGCTTCTAAGTTCTTACCACACTCATAAATGTTCAAACTCATAATTGAAATACTAAAGGCCAAAAAGTCTCTCCTACTTGCTCAGTTTGGTGAATTTTTCATCTAAGAGCAATCATTCTGTTTTCAAGAAATGCTCAATTATGAAAATAACTACTTATGAAGTGACGGTCCTATCATCTCAGTGCTAAATCCATGATCAACATAATTACAAACAAACAAACAAACAAACAAATGGCAACACCCTGACTTCAGCAAAAAACCCCACAAATTTTTTTCCTAAGAGGTTCCTAAACAAATGCTCACCTCCTCAAGAGCAATTTGGGATGGTTCTTGCTCTCCAAGTTCTTTTCAATCAGATCTGAGAGAAGTTGTTTGAGCACTCCGGTGGCATATTCCATCTCACCCTGTAGAGCTGTCATGATTAAAGAGGCCACATTACCCCGATCGCGCATGGAGAAGCTGCGTTGTGCCTCCAAGGTTCGAATAAAGGTTAACAGGAAGTGTTTTTTGTTCAAGAGCTGCCCGAAGAGTGTCAAAGACTTCTCCACATTGGCCTGGACCTGAGGAAGAAAAAATAGGATTGCAGTCATATCAGAGTACTTTAACAATACAATGAGATAAGGAAAGTCAGGTACAGGATCAGACCTGATGCAACATTTGACACGAAAGAACAGAATAATGGGGTTTAGTGGATAAATGCAATGTCCAATAGTCAGTTTTTAACTCTAAAGTGACTACAAATATTTATTTCTAATTATGTGGGAGGACCATCTTCTCTTTGCAGGAGTTTCTTTCCAACCCTCATAATTTAGTGTATAAAACAAGAAGATGACCCTTGAAGTCCTTTGCAGCTATGTCTTTCCAGTATACGGTGAAACTATTTTCTTCAAAGACTTTACCACTTAAGAAGCTCACACTGTGGACAGACAATACTTTATGTCCCTTAATACTGTTGATTCATTAAAAAGCTGCCTATTCTAGAAATTCCATTTTTTGAACAGATATTCTCAAAGACATCTATAATTTTACTTGCAAGGTTTGTTACAAATTTTCCTCAAATTTTGAGGCCATGAATCAACTGATCTTGTTTGCAAATAGTACTGGAGTAGATCTCTCTTTCGTCTATTTATTTATTGTTCAGATCACTGAGCACAAAACATAAACGTTCATGAAAGTGTCAGTAAAAAAATAATTTCAGTATGAATGCTGGAAATCATCAGAATTCCTTTCTGTGCTGGTTTCCAATGCACTTGCATATCTATGCAGACAAAATAAAAATGAAAAACAAAAAGAGGCAAGTCAGAATTGGTAGTGAAGTGCATGGATATCAGTTTGGACTGTAATTTAATGATGGTTAAATTTAAGAAGTCCAAACCACCTTCTTCTCCTATTGTTCCAAATCTGAAGTTGACTGGAAATTCCAGCCCTAAACATAATATGGAAAGAGAATGATAGGCTGACAGTTCTCTTGCCTGCTGTCACACCAAATCTACTGAAACAAACAGAAGTACTGTCATACCAATTTGGACCTATGGGACCTAAGTGGCAGAATTCAATAGCAGAGAGAAGATTCTGCTGCAGATAAGCAGACTGAAGGCTGTACAGGTAGTTCTCCCTTAATGACGGCAACTGGGACTGGCAACTCTATCACTAAGTGACGTGGTCATTAAGTGAAATATCACATGACCACCCTTGACTTATGATGTCACTTCTGTTGCAGTCGTTAATTGAATTCCTCGTGGTCATTAAGTTTGACATCATGTGACTGCAACTTGCGACTCACTGCCAGCTTCTCCACTGACTTTGCTTGTCAGAAGCCAGCTGTGAAGGTCACAAATTGCAATCATATGACCACAGGGCGCTGCGACCATCATAAATGTGCATCGGTTGCCAAGCACCCAAATCATGAACTCGTGACTGCGAGGAGGCTTTGACCATCATAAGTTTGAGGACCGGTCATAAAACTACTTTTTCAGTGCCATCGTAAGTTTGAAAAGCTGCTAAACAGGACAGTGGTTAACTGAGGACTACCTGTATTTGGTTTTCTACAGAGATCAATTCAAGGAACAAGTCTGGGTGCAGCCATAAACCAGTGTATTCATTGACATTTGCAGGTTCCTTACAGTGCAACTGGACTGTCCCCCATACCATCTTGATAGGACCACAAAAAATACAGAATTCATTAATGAAATCTGGTCAACATCAGCATATATGTCACTGTAAATCTAAAGCCAGGAACATATAGAATAACTTCTTGTCTCTTTAAATTAACTACATTATGACAACCCTTCTTTTAACAATTACAATTTAGTAGTCTACAATTTTCAGGAAAGAATAGGTTTTTTTTTTATCCCTTCTTTCATCTTGCATACTCACACAGCATCACATTTTTAAATTTTATCAAACAAGCATCCTCTCTCCATCCCTAAACAGGAATTGTCAAAATGCTTGATTTGACCTGAGACTAATTGCCAGATTCCTCCTGGCTAAATCTGAGCATAGCAAACAGCCCTACAGGAAATCTTGATCTTTTGCACTTTCTACATATGGCTGTAAATGTTACCGTCTGTCCCTGAGATTTAGCAATGGAATTGGGTCATATGGTCTCTCTAGCCATGAAGCAGAAAATAAATTACTAAATATGACCAGGACATCTGATCTACAGAGGCTCAAGCAGAGAAATATTTCTATTTAGCTACAATTATAGTCTACTTGTTGCCTCAGTTCCCATACTTATACTCAGGAAACATCTGAAGAGAGGCAGGAAAGAACCTATATCATTTTATGCCAATCTCCATATTTTTCCAGACAAACAAGGTAAAACTAAACCGAATACCTTCAAAGCAAATGTCCACCTTCCTCTTGTAAAGTAAGTCATTCAGAGCAAAGGCTTTTCATTTCATTATTCTGAAAAGGGTTTTATATTGATGGCAAAATATGAATAATAAATGAAAATTAAATAGATTTAGGTCCACATGTTTCATTAACAACAGAGGTCTTGTGAATATTTACTGATTGATCAAATTTGTATAGCCACCAATCTCACAAGAAGTTGCTCTGGGCAGTGTACAACAATCAAATAAAAACAACAATCAAAATACAATCGTTATAAAAATGTAAAACCATAATTATTAAATTGAAATATATTAAAAGCAAGATATACAAATCATGGGCATGGAGAGAGTGAAGATATCATTAGTGAAGATAATAATACTAAAATCACAGGACAAGTACTGCATATCTCTTGAATAGCATATAGAACATGTATTACACATTTGTACTGGCATTTCTTAAAAATGAGTGTGCACACATGGGAACATTATTTTCAGTTAAGATTTTTCACCAGCCATTACCAAAGGTTATCACTGCCAACTGATTGCTTGCAATTGAGGATACAGAGTGTTGTTGCTCAATGGCCATGAAAATCACATGGAAACACAAAGCTCAACTGGCAATAGTTTGAAAATTTGAGGACAATTCAAGTATTTAAAAGAAATCAGGATTTCAGATTGACACACCAGTTGTATTTCTAGGGAATTTTCAATGAGCCCCTTCTCCAGATTTACCTTAAGAAGTGAGATTCAGAACCCAAATTAAGGATATGTCCAAGACAATAACTTCTTCTGGATGTCCAACTTGCTTCTCAGAGTCTAAACTGTTCTAGGGATGAGTATCAGCTTCAGACAAAGCCTGACTCCAGTCCCAAATGGGATACCTCAGAGGTTCTGCTCCCTTCAGGTCTCTGGCTTCAAAGTCTGAGCCAAAGAAGCTGCTCCACAAAAGGAAGTGACAGGCAGAACAGAGATGAAGTGAAAAGTAATATAGTTTGGGACTGATATTTAAAATATTTTTAAAAATTACGGAGCTGCTGATATTTATGATTGGCTTCTGAAATCCTCTTCATTTATCCAGAAAAAATGTTTGATTGTTTTCAGTAATGTCTACTATTGTCTTATCCTAGAATATTTCCCCAAATCTCATTCTCTTGCATCTGAATGATAAAATGCCTTGGTTTTTATACGTGCCCTGTGTTGGTAATTAGGTGAACCATTTCCCTTCAGCCATTCTCCCTGCTTTTTATATTGGTTAGCATTCCACGGTTTTAATGTATCTGATCTATTTGGTCAGAAACTGTTAAATTGCTGGGATTGTTGGGGGAGAAGGGCTCCAATTCACAACACAAAACAAAAGTAGTTATTTTAGTCCCCCATGACACGTTCATAATAATTTGAATTCACATTTGTCAGTTATAGCAGGAATCCACTGCACTGAAAAGCATTCATGCAAATTCACTTTAATATCATTAGCACAAAGCAGAAGGCGGAAGACTATCTCTATCCATACAGTTGTTTGAACCAATAATGTTGCTACAGAAAGCATTCCATTACACAGGATGCTAACCTTCCGTAGGCACTCTGTGTGAGTGTGTGTGTGTGTGTGAATGCAAATAAGCATGTGTTTACTTTAGAGTAGAATACTCTCTCACATACAACTTATTCTCTCTCTACAATGTTTGCACCATATTCTTGAGGCACTTCAGTGCAGGGCCATTTCCATTCCCCAATCCTTCTAAACCACAGTTGGGGGATGTGAGATAGTCCTGGAATAACAGAATAAGAAAAATGTCCTTATACACCCCCCTCCCCGATCCTGAGTTTGATCCTCTGCAGAAGAGAAGAGGAACGCTGCTTATTTCATCCCAGCTACATGGGAGAACAGTTGCAAGGAACTGAAAAGAGACAATACAGTCCAGATCAGTTCCAGCTGTGTTATAAAGTGGATTGCATTTATCTAAGGATAAACACACACGCAAAACCTTGAGTGGTCACTGTGAAGGGGGAACTGTCAAATTGTCAAACCATCTTTCGTCTTGTGACTAAATGCTATGTCAGCAGAGATCTCAGAGGAAGGATAAGGCAAGATTTTCCATCAGCAGGGAAGCAAGCCACCCACAAAGTCTGTAGAACTTTATTGCTAGAAATGGAAAGTTTTGGGGGTTTCCCCCCCTCCTTTTTGCAATTTTGGGTTTGTCATTGCTGAGCTAGAGATTAACCACCTCAACTGCCAAATACAACAGCACAGGAACATATGACTCTAAACCAATTCTGGAGCAGTACAAGGGCTCAACTGAAGGTGCTTTCAGGCAGCAGAATAAAGGCTAGAGCTCAAGCCTCAATATCCATAAATCGTACTGACTGGTGCTTGCCATGGCCTCACTTTGAGGAATAAGCAACACAACTAATGCTTTATTCAGGCACAGTCATGAAAATGACAGATGTGGACTGGATCAAAATCACATTTGGGACTGGGGAAAAGCAGCCCTCCTAATGCTCTATTGCTCCTATCTGGGAAAAAAGAGACTGAGAATACATGTATAATTAGCTGACTTTCAGTAGCAGCAACAAGAGAGAAGTGAAACAAAAGATGGATAGAGATTCATTTGATTAGAGGCTGCATGAAGAGAAGACATGGGCTCACTGGACTGAAGGCCATGTTGGGTTCAGAGCAGTGGCTTCCTTGCATGCTTTGAAGCAACTGGACGTTTGACCATAATTCTCTCTCTCTAAAATTATTAACTGGAGAAAACCAACTTTGGATTTTTTAGTGGCAGCTTCTGCTTGAAATACAAGGTAAAAAGCATTGTGCCTGAAGTGAGCCAAGCCAAACTGACTGACCTAATTGCTCCTAAATGGAATCTGAATTGGCCCTAATTCCCTGTTTTAATTAGGGGTGCATGTGAGGGGAAAGAGAGAGAGAGAGAGAAGGAAGGAAGGAAGGAAGGAAGGAAGGAAGGAAGGAAGGAAGGAAGGAAGGAAGGAAGGAAGGAAGGAAGGAAGGAGACAGACAGACTCTCTTCCTTATCAACTGCTTTTCCATTCTATTCAAATTATCTCCAAGTGTGCTTCCTTCGGAGGTTCTACATATAATGTAATGAATAAAGAAGCATGAGTAAGAAGGCTGTATTTTAACCTGAGTTGTTCTTAATCAGGATATGAAGATGCAGAACAGTGTTCTGTTCTAAGCAGATATCACATATGACTTTATGCAAAACCACCGTCTCAAATTTTCACTGATCAAAATAAATACTGGCCTTTGCTTGCTTGATGAAATGAAAGGAGGATCACATAGCATGTTTCTTTTTGGGCTGTGTGCTCAGCTTCCAAAATCCACAATATCTGATAAGCTTTAAAACTTGTCTTGTCCTAAACAAGTTATCTTATTACAACTGCTCATAATAAGCAGAGTGGTGGTGCTGTATTAGTAGAGGCAATAGCACAAAACATCTGTCATATAAATGATCTCAGCAGGCTTGGCTGGCTATCATCAGCTCTGAACGCAATGAAACAATGATCTTGCAAACACACGTTCTCTCCCTTTCTTTCCCCCTCAAATTGTCACTCTTTTTTTAATGTGTGTGTGTTCATTAACAGAAGTAAATGAACAATAAAACATTATGGCTTTAAATTTTCATAGATGTAATAAAACAGCAACTCTAAACCCAAAAGAGGAGCTGTACTTACAGTGCACCAAATTAGTTGGGCGGGGGGGAGGGCATGCACAAGAAGTTGGGAAGGGCAAAGAGACAGAACACATATTCCTTCATTGCCTTTTGCAATAATTAACACTATTATTTTTCTAGTTAAGACATATGAACACAAACTTGTCATACTGATTTTAAGAACTGCTGATGATACATTTGACATAGTAAGATAAAAAGCAATCATTCTTGTCTCGCTCCATGAGGGAAAAAAAAAATCTAAAATTGACAGTTGTTAGGACCAAAGAAAATAACACAACTTTCAGAATTTCAAAAACACTTTGTTAGAAATAAAATGGGCAGGGGGCGGGGGGAAAGATGTTTTCAGAGTCATATCTGTATCGCATATCGCATTTTGTGAGATGGGAGGCCATATAAATATCATGAATGAATGAATGAATGAATGAATGAATGAATGAATGAATGAATGAATGAATAAATAAATAAATAAATAAAATGACAGGGAACCTACAGACCTGCAAATTGGGTCAGAATGTTATTCATGCTGCCATAAGGGCTCTTCCCCAGCTCGGAGAACACAGGGACCTTTGTGTTCATATGTTTCATGGATTTTTCCCTCCCTTTTTTGCAATTTCCTTTTTTTCAACCATTTGGCATTTTGTAATACATAGTCTAACTGGGGAAAACTTGTATGCTTACTCATTTACTCATTATAATTTTTATTTCAGAGTTCTGCCAGATCAAATCTATGAACAACCTATTTTCTTTTATAAGACACTGTTCCAGCTTTACTACATAGTAACCTAAATTATCTTTATTTATCTCAAGAACAACCTGAAAAATTCAAATAAATGAAAATGCAACTCATTTGGCTGTAGAGTTATGAATGGAAGAAGCATGTAAATTGACTGTAATAACGAATTGTGAATAAAAAGGTTCTATTAACATGAATGCTACTATCCGGAGTCTCCTGTTTGGTACTGTTTGCATGTTATAGTTTCATTGATTCCATCTGCAGGTTATCTTTATACCAGAAAGTTAAAATCCATCTCTTCTGGTTTATGTGTGCCCTTTTTCTCTCTCTTTTCCCTCACAATAATTAAGGAGGTAATGACAGGCAAAAGTGTGATCACAACAACATAACTGCCAAGAGTTGAAACACAGATGGGCCAAAAAAAAGCCTCCACATTTCAGAGAGGATAAAAGATAAACTCCTGATTCAGATATGAATGAATCTGGAATTCACAAAGGAACTAATTTCTGGTACCTGTGACATGAAAACAGGCCTTTCCAGGACAAGAATCTTTTTGAAACACTGCCAAGATAGAATTGGTTCAGACCCTTGTCATCATTTTATTGCTAGGTCTCCTTGTATCAAACGCACATAGTAGAATGTCACAGATCATGAAATTAAACTCCTTGGTTATTTTTGCTTCCTTAAAGGCATAACGGCTCACAAAAGATTTTACAGCTGTGATATGCCTTCAACCCAATGGCATAATTCTTCAACTTCCATATCCCAGCTCAGGATTCTTCTGCACATGTAAAGTTAGAAAAATTGCCTTCTTCGCTCAAAATAAATTTGGGCGACTCAGTAAAATACATAAGCATATTTACTTCCTCTAGCAATGGCCATGCTTTATTCTTAAAGCTATGCTTGAATTCTTGCAGATTTGGTTTGGTTAGCAAATAATGATGCAATCAATATGAATAGAGAAATAAAAGGCATAGCTGAAGCCAATGAGAACAAGGAATATAAAATTATCCTAAACACTGGAGTTATTTGCAAGATTTTTTAAAAAATAATCTCCACAGGCAGAAGACAGATCTCTTTCTTTTTTAAAACAAAAGCAATAGGCATTATATAAACCATGCATTTGTTCTGACATTCCATCTGAAACTCTGTGTGCAAAAGATAGGTAAAAGTGTAATACTGTCTTCCCTGATGTAGTGCCCTCTTCATTTTCTGCACTTCAGCTACTGTAATTCTCAGACATCATGGCCATGAGCTGCACTTCCTGGAGGATTAATGGAGGGTCCCAGACTGGGAAAAACAAATGGTAAACTTTTCCCCATTGCTGCTGAAGTATTCTAAAAATAGGGTATATTGAGGCTTTGGGATGGGGTACCTAATTAAACATAACCCCCCTCCTTCTTACAAATCCCGGAAGGAAAATAAAACATCCTCCTTTTACTTTTGACACTCAATACTTGTTGCCTTCATATTTTTGTCAAAGAAAAAGACAAACATGTACTGTTTCTAATCCTGACTATCCCATTATTAGACACGCAATTGGATGACACCATCAGACAGAATCTGAATGGTTCACTCAAAATAACTATTTGAAAAAGAGCTACAGTATGTGTGATTGAGAGAGAGAGAGAAAGAAAGCACACAAGCAAGTGCCTGAGTGGGCATGCACAGGGCTGGTTGGAGTGGAAGAGGGAGGCAGAGGCACAGACTCTGATTGAATGTGACAGTGAAGGAGTTATAGGGCAGGAAAACCCACTCAGAAATCCCCAACAAATGGCAGCATCCCAATAAGCATGACATCCATTGTTGCAAATGTTTACAGGTAGTCCTTGTTTAGCAACTGCCTCATTTAGCGACTGTTCACAGTTACAATGGTGATGAAAAAGTAACTCTGTGACCAGTCCTCACATTTATGACCTTCACAGGTCTATAAAGTAAAGGAAAGCTGAAGTAAGATCATAAGCACAGTTGCAGTTTCACTTAGCAGTTGCTTCACTTAATGACTGAGTTATCAATTCCAACTGTGGTCACTAAACAAGGACTACCTGTACATCACTGCAGAGCATGGACAACAAATAGGAGCACGTAGCAGTCTTAACATAGGAAAACAAATATGATCTAATAAAATAATCATGATTCAAATGTAGAACTCAAAGGATATTACTTGTTCTAAAGATATAAACTAAAAAAGAAAGGAAGGGAGAGTGGCTTTGAATGTAAAGAAGCCATATATCTGTATGACCTTAGATACAGAAATCCACTGAAATCATTTGGGAAAGAACTAAAGGAGTAACAAACAGAATATCACTGTGGGAATTTGCTACAGGAGTTTACCACAAGCAGAAGATACAAACAATGCCTTCCTAAATCAACTTACCAAGTCTTCAAGAAGGCAGCCTAGAGTAGTAATGGGAGACTTCAATTAGCCTGATATTTGCTGGAAAACTAAGTGGAAGATTTGACAGATTTCTTCTTTCTCTTGCCGACAGCTCATTTTTCAGACAGTGGAAAAAGAAACAAGGGGTTAGCTATCCTAGACCTAATCCTGACCAACAGGAAGGAACTGATTGATGGATCAAAAGTGTCAAGCCCTAGAGGGAAGCAACCATGTCCAGATGGAGTATAAGATAACTAGAGGAGGAAGAGAAAGCAGTCATGTGTCATGGACATCAGGAAGGCAAATTTTAAAGGACTCCCAAAAAAAGTTGGGCACCATACCACAGCTTGAAATCCAAAAAGTCAAAGAGGTACAGGAGATCCTGAAAAAACCCAATACTAAATAGGACAGGGACAAATAATCTCCCTGAGAAGGAGAAATTGGAAAAGCTTTAAGAAGTCCATATGGATGAACAGAGCTGTCTGACAAGGTGAAAAACAAAAGGAAATGTTTAGGAAAAGGAAATGGGACTGTTAAAGGACAATGAAAAACTGATAGCTCAAACTTGAAGAATGGAATCATTCATCCATTCCATTCAAGCTAAAACTCAGAATGAGATAGGGCTTAGGAGGAATGCAAACTATGATAAGAAGGGAAGTTTGGAGTATGTTCATAATAAGAGACAAGAAGGCTATTGATCTCTTACACGGGGAAGGTGATGGAATAATAAAGAAAATTAGGAAGAAGACAGAACTGTGTAACACTTTCTTTGCATCTGTCTTCCATCAGAAGAGGGAAAGAGCCTTTCTTGATATAACTGAGGAAAGGGAGGGGAGGGCGTCGCTGAGGAGTGAAAAGTATAGTAAGAACCCATCTTGAAGAAATTCAAGACTTCAGAGTCATTTGAATTACATCTTCAAATGATAAATGAACTGGTAGAAGTGATAAAACCTGTGACTGTAATCTTTACAAACTCCTACAGAACTGGTAAGATGCCAGGAGATTGGAGAAAGACAAACTTGGTACCAGAAAAGGGTCAGAGGGAGGACCGGAACCTTTAAGAGCAAGACACTAGAACAGATTGTCAAGCACTGTGTCTGCAAGCATTTAGAAAATAATGCTACCATTATTAGGAGCCAGCATGGAATTGTCAACAAGTCATTTCAGATTGAACTTATCTTTTTTTATGGCAGAGTGACTGCTCTGGTAAACTAATGGAACACTGTGAACAGGACCTCTCATTATATTCTTGTGGACAAGATGGATAAATGTATACTGAACAGTACTATACTTTGGTGGATTTTCAACTGGTTGAAGAATTACAAACTAAAAATCACACTTTAGTCCTCCTAAAAGGATTGGTATTGTTCTAGAGGGAAATACCAAGTGGGAGTTTCTCAGGCTCTCTGCTTGGCTCCATACTATGCAACAATTTACAAATGCCCTAAAGAATATTGGAGAAAGGATGCTTATTCAATTTACAGATGACACCAAGCAAGAGACTAATACCTCACAGAACAAAATCACAATTAAAATGATAGTGACAGGTTTGATAATTGAGACAAATCCAGCAAGATGATGCTCAACTGTGGCTAGCGTAAGGTCTTGCATCAGGTAGGAAAATGAACTACATAGGTATGGACTTGAAGAGACCTGCCTTGACGGCACTCCATGTGAAAATGATCTAGGAGTACTAGCGCGATGCAGCAGCTAAGAAGGCCTATACAAATTGGGTTGTATTAACTGAAGCACTGCATCCAGAGAACAGGATACAATAGTTCCTCAGTACTCTGCTGTTTAGACAAGGGCCATAGAGAAGCTGGAGTGAATTCAGAGGAGAGCTACCAGGATAAGGAGTCTGGAAACTCTTAGAAGGGCTAGACATGTTTAGCTTGGAAAAGAGAAGGACAGATGTGATTATCATCTATAAATATCTAAAAGTTTATAATATGCAAGAGGGAGCAGTTCTATTCTCTGTTGAAACTGAAAGCAGCACATGGACTGTTGAACTGAAATGGAAAAAAAAGGAGATTAAGGCTGAGTATTAGAAGAAATTCTCTGGCAACAAAAGCTGTTTAGCAGTGAAACAACCTACCTGAAATGTTCATGGGCACCCCCTAGTTGGAGGTTTTCCAAGGGAGGGCTAGGGGGTTTCCTATCAGGAATTGTTTAGTGGATTCCTGAACTCAACAGGAATTGGGCTAGATGACCTAAAATATCCCTCCTATGATTCCATGGACATTTGGGTAGGGTGTGTGTGTGTATGTGTGGACAATATGTCTGTATACTGTCACATGTATGCTGGACACATACAGATACACACTCATGACAGAGGTACTTTTTATTAAAACTAAAAGTCAGTTTTCCAACTGCAGAAACAATGTGCAAAGCAGGATGGAAGGTCTGTATGTAATATGGTAAATATTGATCACAGAAGCATTGATTGTGCTAGACTATAATAGGCAGCCTCTGCGTGTACACTGAGAAGCACTAGTTCTCTGTAATTAATAACTGCATTGTTTCTTAGAACTGATTATATCTAAATATATTCCAAAACCCAAATCAAATTTGAGAGGTCAGCAGTGAGGGGGTGATAAGTACATCCTTCACTTCTCCCATGAAGAGCAACCTTGCTATATAGGAAAATGTAAGCCAAATTTGGCAAAATTGCTTGTACTAAATTAAGTGAATGCTATAAGGCTTGGAAAAGGAAAGGAATGCATTGGGTGAAATGGGGAACTAGGGAGTTTGGTGATGTCTGGGAAATGGGCTAGAAATGAGTGACAAGGCGCGTTGGGAAATGTATCCTATGGAAGCATCTTGTCACTTTTATTAAGAACCCCACACCTGAATGAGAGGTCTCTGTGATCCTGCATCTTGCTTCCCACTATGGGGATACAGATGCATCTGGGAAGGACATCAGCAGAACATAAAGGCAATAGCTCTCATGTGCTTGCTCATGTTTTAAGCAACTGGTATTCACAACACAAAGCATGCTGGATATAATATAATCACTAATAACCTTTTCTTTTATGGATTTTGCATAGTATCCTTTCAAGGATGGCGAGGCTCACCTCATCTCTTGGGAACAAATTCCTTAATTTAGCAAAGTATTGAGTGAACAATTTGCTTCTGTTTGTCCTGGATTTTCCACCATTCAATTCATCATCATAGAATGATCCTCAGTTCAACTATTATAAAACTACATATCAGTAACTTGCAGTGTCAAGGAAGGGTACTATATATAGTACTATAGTACATATTTTCTGTTTAGGTGGAAACCTAAGAGACGAAGACCAAGAACTACCGCAATCTATCATAATTCTATGTACTATTGGAAGGACATGTGTGAGCCAGACTCTAAAGGTTGCCCAAATGAAATTTCTCAACCCTCAGCCTTTGAACTGGCTATCACTGGAGAGAAAAAAATGGACAATATCATTCTGTATAGTTTAATTTGTTGTTCAAAAAATAAGTTGTAATGGTTTCCTAAAGACAATTTTATTGCTTTTGATATTGTAGGAAAGCAGAGAATTTGAAATGGTATTGTATTTTTTCCTTTTTGTATATAGCTTTTTTTGACTAATTTTAAATGAAAAGTTTTGTATTTTTTGTACCCTTTTTAAAGAAAAAAATAATGTAATATACAAACACTTAAAACTCTAAAAGCCTCAGCTTAGCTATTTATGGTAGTCTCTCTCCTGTTAAGATCTGCAAGAAAAGGCCTTCTGAGGATTTCCCAACTATCAGAAGGAAGCAAGGCAGTGCTCCTATGCTATGGAATATAATCTCCTCAAAGTTGCATTTGTCCCCCAATCTCTTTTAGAAAATCTGTAAAGCCAAATCTGTTTCACCTGGTGTTTAATCATTAATTGATTTCAGTATTCATCGTTGTAGTTATTATAATTATTATCAGTCCAAATCAATCCACTGCAAATGAAGACTTCTTCTCTGAAGGTTAAGGAGTATAATCTACCATGCTGATCCAGATAGATGATTTTTGACTTCCTGGTCTAGGGCTGAGAAAGAGCGACTGACCCAAAGTCACCCAACTGGCTTACAGGCCTAAGGGAGGACTGGAACCTGGGTCTCGTGTTCCTAATCCAGCACCTTAACCACTACACATTGGCTCTCAGTATTCACAGTATTTAGCTTTTAATATTTTGTACTATATTTTCAAATTTTTGTGAGCCCTCTTGAGTTCTTGTCTAAGGCAGGAGATACATTGAATAAATAAGTAAAATTATAGTAAGCGTGATTTTTTCTTGTTAGAGAATCTCTACTAAATGAGAAATCATTTAGAGAGAATTCTAATACAGACACACTTTGCCAACAAGAATGATGTGGATTGACTAGTAAGGTTCAGAGGCAAAGAACAGCTGAGCAATCCATCCCTTCCAAAGTTAAAAAAAAAAAAAATCTTTTAAAAATAGCAAATATCCACAAGCAATTCACAGGATTATTCTGAGATAATACAAATACAAAGAAAGACATATTGTAATCTTGCGAAGGAGATCAATGGACAGAAGCAGCAGCACTGCTGTACAAACTCCTCTCTGGACAACACAGCTACTTTTATAGTCCAAGACAGGGTAGTCCTATGTGAGAGATTTTCAAACTATTTGCTCAATTGCTTTTTAGTGTGCCAATTTTCATTAAGATTCTGCTGTCAGCAAAATGCTTCTGTTGTTCTTTGCCTTTATCTAATTTTCATTCTCTTACTCTTTACTTAAAATCTTACCTACTCTGAACTGACCTTAGCAAGGACTTTTATGGACTACTTAATGCTTCCCTATGGCTCCCTCTTTTCTTACCCTATTTGACCTACCCATTAACATTTTTAAAAGATGCTCCTCAATTCTCCCAGTTGCTATCAAGCAACATATCTGTAGAACTGATACTTCTTATTCTCATTACAATTAAGGCAATAATGACTGAATTAGTCTCCATGCTCTGCAATTTAGAAGGAATACAAGAACAACAGCAATAGCATGAGCGATCTAGTGAGAGCTCAGTAATGACTGCTGGAATTGAGGTTGTTCAAATCTTATGCAAGACATAGTTTTGCTAGCTGGCATGGGTCAAGTCAATTTCTCTCATGCTCAGCTCTCTTTCTGTAAAACTAAATGGCTTACTTTATAAGATGTTTGTGAAAGCGTAGTCCTCATGTGCCACATTTTATAGAAAGAGGGGAAAAAACCCTGAAAAAGCACTCCCCTCCCCAGAATGAATTTTAATTAATCAATTTTTATCTTTGCTTTGGAACCATCTATTAAACGCAGAGGCCAAAATCTGCTGTCATACGGATGTTTTTAATCACAAAGCTCATAAACCATGTCCCTGGCAGTGAGGGCTGGGGCTCATGAACTTGCAGTTCAAAACCCCTGGAAGACATTGAGTTGATTAATCCAATATTAGCTTATTCTTTGTCGGGGTTTTTTATACCTACCTCCTCAGAATACAGAAATGCCTATGATCCGGCATTTAAGAAACACTATCAGATTAGTCTCTTCAAGAGTACAGATAGTAGTTATATATTTATTTACAGTGACTTTGATATACCATGAACAACTTCCCTCAGTGGCAACATTACAGTCATCCCACCAACTTCCACATCAGTTTGCTTCTAAAATCTTGAATGTACCTTCTTTAGCAAATAGCAAAATGTATGGGTAATGGGAAGTAAGAATCATGGAATACTGATGATTTTGAGATCACTCCAGTTGGCCTAAACCAATATCCTAAAGCAGAGAGACATCAATAGACAGAAGTAACACAAAGCTTATTTACAAAAAAAGAGAGAGGACTGCTGCAGCAAAAATACAAACAAATCCTTCTTCCTCGAGGCATAACCCCGCAAAGCTCAGGAAATTAACACAACATAAAAGATTATCCAAGCAGACACACATACACCCATTACCACACCTCCATTTCTTTCAGTACAGGATGGTCTTCTATTCCTGGAAAGAGGACTCTCATGGCATAGGTGCAATAATCCAAAAAGGGGATGCCAGCCCCATCCAAGTCATTGGTCAGCTCATGGATATCAGTCTGCAGCTCAGCAAAAGCTGGGGAGGAAACAGCAGATTTAAAAAGATGCCCAGATACACCTCCCTATCAAGACCTCAACTGACTAATACTGCCAATTGCACTGTGCAACTAAGATATTAAAGTGGATATATAATTAAATACATTAAAGAGGTATCACAGCTTACTTAAGTATGAAAAGAGAACCTAGAAGGTTCATGTTCCTAAAACTACATTGGTAGGGATTTCTTCAATGGAAACAGTTCAATCTTCTGACAAAAAAAAAAGACAGATTTTTTTCTTTAAGGACCACTAGCATCAAGTGACAGACCTGGACTAATATTTCAGTATGAAATTGACTTTCATGTCTGTATATATAAAGAGGCACTAAGAATGAAAAAAAAAAAGACAGATTTTTTTCTTTAAGGACCACTAGACAAAGAAAAAGTGAGTCTGCCCCCTTCATTCCCATCTTTCAAATGGAACAGCCATTTGGTAATATAGTACTTGTGGAGTCCTTGGTGCTCTCTGATCTTGATTGTTTGCTTGCAGATGTTTCATTACCCAACTAGATAACATCATCAGCGTGAGTCTGAGGTTTGATACCTGTTTATATACAGTAGTTTGCCCTGCCAGTTTTACCAAAACCCCACAGTCACACTGACGATGTTACCTAATTGGGTAATGAAACATCCATAAGCAATCAACCAAGCTCAGAGAGCATCAAGGACTCCACAGTTCAACCCTGACCTATATATATTCTCTTCTATTGGAATGCAGTGCTTGGCTGGGTTGGAACGGCCCACGTGAAAAAGGAAGCACATCCTATAGCTTTAAATTCATCTACAACAAACCAGGTTGTTTGTTTTCAAGTTCAAAAGCTGGGGAGGGGGGACATGAATGGAAAGAGGAGAGGAACGCAGGGGAAAAATCAAATTAATGGCACTTTAAAAGGAAGCTAGAAGCGGCAGAGGGCTGTAGGCCGATCAGTTTGATGAGAAAAAACAAACCGTCAGTTTGAAAGGCACACTATCTTATCTGTAACTTGTGGGACTAGAAAAGAGAAAAGGCAGGGAAGATACTGCAGCTTTTAATTAAAAGTAGATCCTTTTATCTGCCAGCTATGGAAGACAAGGCAAAATCCCCTCCATGCACTCCCTCCCTTCTTCTCCAATCACTCTGTCACTATTTCTATCTACAGGGCTATTTTTTTTTCATACTTCCTTTTTTTTATTATCTCATTTTAGGAGCCTGCTTCTATAGCAGCCTCTGGGCCAACTTGGAGTTGGCAGGGTCACAGCCCCAGGCGCTGGCTTGTGGTGATAATGGGCAATTAGGTTTTATCAGCAGGATCAGAAACAGTATTCTGTCCAATTTCTCAGCATCTGTCTGTCACATAATGAGAGACCCACAGTCTTTCACAGGCAGACTTCTCTCTTTCTTTAAAACTTTTCCTCTTGAAATCTTGCTAAGTTCCTTCAAACTGTACTAAATAAAACCTTGAATAAAATTGCCTTATCTGACCCCAAGCTCTCACCAAAGCAGTACTTAAACTGACAGAAGTATTTGGGTTTGCAAAAGCCATAATGCCAGGTGCAGCACAAACCTAGTTCCTATGTTTTTTAAATCAGCATTTACCTACCTGGCATACGATGGTTGCCCTACCAGTCAAAGACTCCCCAGTCAGCATGGCCAACAGTATATGGGAATTCTGGTAATTACAATTACAATATACCTCGAGGACACCGTACTAAGAAAGGTTTGTTCTAAATCATAATGACTTACTTTCCTATTCATGCTGTAACAAAACTGGAACCAGTACAAATTTGACTATTACCTATTATTTGGCAATAACTTTGTAGGCCATTAATATTAGTGAAAAAGATATTTTTTTATTCCATTTTTCCTAGAAAAACAGGATAACATGTAATACTCACCCACATCTTTCTGTTCTACTATACTGTTTTAACTGTTGAACATCTATAACATTATTTTTTTAGAGCTGGTTCTCAAAGTAAAGATACATTTTATTTTCATCCCACGATCTAAATAATGCTGAGATACTGAAGGGCAAGTGTGCTCAAACTGTGAGTTGTGAACCTCCTGCACAGGGCATGGTGACCAACTTAGAGTGGGGATTGCAAAATGTTTTACATTCTGGTTGGGCAAAGTAGAGGTACAAACAAATCTCACTCTGGGCTTTGTTCCCACTTTGTGCAGGCTTTTGCAGGCTTGCCCAAGAAAAAAATAAGTTAAGTTTTGACAGTGTTTCTGCTTTGCAAATGGAAGGACTGGTGAAAGTCAGTCTTGGCTTTGCTCCCTGCTTTGCCTGTGCAAAGTCTGCAGTGGGCAGTTATGATTTGATAACAGTTGATCCCCAGACTGACAAGGATCCAGAAGACTGTTTAAAAACAGCCACCTGCAAGCTCCTTCACGATCAGTGAAGAGACCCAACACTTTACTGGTTCACAAAAAAGAAGAGAAGAGAAGAGAAGAGAAGAGAAGAGAAGAGAAGAGAAGAGAAGAGAAGAGAAGAGAAGAGAAGAGAAGAGAAGAGAAGAGAAGAGAAGAGAAGAGAAGAGAAGAGAAGAGAAGGAGGAATCTGTCTTAATATATCTTGGGGATATAGTAAGGAATATTTCAGTTGCCGGAATTTTTGTAGCCTCTTCTCTTTCTTAACACATTTCTGCGAAAGAGAATTTGACTTTCTGCGAAAGAGACTCATGATTGGAAAAGGAATTCCTTTTAGTCTTAAGTAGAGGCCAAGAGCATGATAGTAACCAGAGTGTTTGAAAAATTCTGTGATATATAATGATTTAATTTTCAAATGTAAGTGGTACTGTATATTTATTTCTTACTTAACTTTAATCCCAGTGAAATTATTAGCTCTATTAATGGGGGAGGGAGATGTTGCACAAATTTATTTATTGTTTTAGGGAGATATGGTACTTAAAATTTTGAGAACCCACATCTTTCTGTTCTACTATATGCTATAGATCCACAAAACTCCAGATATCCACATTTTTGTGGTCCAGATATTATAGTTATTATACTGCCTGATCCAAAGCTAAGTCTGAATATGGGTGTCCATACACCTACTCTGACATTTACTGTACCACACTGACTATGGAAGTAAATGAAACAGGTCTACATATTTCAGCAAAAAAAAAAGGGGGGGGGAGCAACCAAGAATGTATAGGCAACAATTTCCTGTAACATTATGAAAAGAACAGTGAATGCTACTGTGATTTTTGTTTAGTAATATAACTTCACCTGTAATTAGGACATTCATGAACAATAAAATTATGACTAGTATCCTTGCTACTTTACATTTCTACTCTTATCTTCTTCCCTGTAAACTGGATGGCTTCTGTAGCTTCCAGATAGTCTACCATTCAGGTAGCTTACAGAAGGAGACTTGCCTTGTTTCAATAACAGAAAAGTATTTTACATTATATGGATGCATCATAAAGAATAATAAATGAAAAGGTTGAAACCTATGCATTGCTTCATGGCCAGCTGAAACTATATGATCTGGGCAGGAAAAAAATAATCACTGTCTGATTTGCTTGTTTCACAGGGCAATGGCCTGCAAGTATAATAGTCTCTCTCATGAAGAAAAGAAGTTTTAGGGTTTTCCAAGCAGCTAAATTACTGAAAGTAAACTGGGCAGAATGCTATGGAGGCACATAAGGGAAACCCCAAACTACCCATGATGGAGGAAGATTCATTTTCTTACGTTGGAGTTTGCCCACCATACAGTACCCAATGTGATACATTTGGTGCTTTTTAAAGAAAAAAGAAAAGAAAAGCAGCACTGAAGTGGGGAACGCCGAAACCAGCTTTTACCTGCAGTTTTCCTCTTACAGTAGTGGGCTGACAACAATATAAATGACAGAATAGTGGAAAAAAGACATCCTCACCTTCCTTGCATTCCAAGGCCACACGTGATTCCAAGTTGTCCATTTGCAGCTGGAGACGTTTGAGTGTGCGGTCAGCATCTCGAGACTTTCGTTTGTATGCAATAAGGACAATTATGATGATGAGCAAGAGAAGACCTCCTCCTCCACCAATGCCAATAATGGCTGGCAAAGTCAGCAAGTTGTCAGAATATATCAGCAGTGTTCCTGGAGAGAACTCAAACCCCCCAGCCTTAATCTGGGAGACAAAGAGAGAGAGAAAGATCAAATACTATCAACTGTGGCTCACTTACTCCAAAGAAATATTTTTATATTCCTTTTTGCTTAGTAGACAAGCTATGCTTAGTAGACAAGGAAACTGAGCAAATTTTGAAATTGGGTAATTGGGGTTCTCCATAATCTATTGTAGAGTGGGCTTTTGAGATGAGGACACTATCAACATATACTTTTCTAATGGGTGGTCACAGCTATCTTGTCATTGTAGGATAAGCAAAAAACACCCTTTTTTAATTTTACACATTTTAATACTAGGAAGAAAAATATACTTGCCATATTGATTTTTATTCTAGCAATAGCCCAGAGATTCTTTGTACTCAGCATACCAATACAAATGTCTGTTCTATCCCCACTATGCCCTTCTCTAAACATCTTCTAGTTAGCACTGACTGCCACCTTTAGAGAGAAGCAAATGTAAGAGTGAGAAAGAGCAATGACGAGTTATTGTAGGGATAAGTCTCACACTGCCTGAAAAGAGATTAGATGGGATATAGACATATGCTGGTACATTGCTGATGCCTGAAAGGAGTAAGCATCAAGTTTGATATCTTATTCAAATAACATTATAATAACAGATGGGATGCAAAGTACATTCCTGTGATGGATGAGGCGCCTGGAGGAGGAAATGTTTTGGGTCCTTTTCAAATATTCAAGGCCACAATGAACTCTGGAGTAAGACAGAATTGCTGTACCAAAAGCTAATCTTATTTAATGCATTCAGATATTGTTGAGTACAAAGAGGGAACAGGTGAAGAATAATCCTGCTTTGCAGATTAACAACATTTTTATTTTCCCCTCTGAAGCCAACAATTTAAAAAAATTAAACCAAGTTTATGATCCATTTAAGTTTTGCATAAACATAGTCATAAATTAATTTTATCAAGCAACCATCTCATTCTGATTGTTTTAAATATATGCATAGCTGTGTTTCATAAGTAACTTCTTTAACACATGCATTTTCTGCAGAGTTTTCTATAATATGTAGATTTTGACTGATAATTTTGAAACAAGGACTGTGCACAAAATCCATCAAACAAGAATCTGAAGGGAAAGTATATTATGATCTGCATCATAATTTGGAAAGCATTAGGCCAGTTTGTTTAAAAAATTGAACTATGTAATTACTTCCTACCCCAAATACAGTCCAGAGTTTCTAAATTTGTAATATGGTAGTACATTAGGAACCCCCCCCCCCTATTACAATGACATTTGTAAATACATTGAAGATGGAAACAGACGCAGAAAAACAAGAAATGATTTTTAAGACATCTTCAACTCAGAAGGAGGTTTCAACTTTGAACTGGTATTTAAAAGTAGGGTTCAGCAAACTACAGCCTGCGAATTAAACCTGGCCTGCCACCTGCTTTTGTATGGCCTATAAGCTGAGAATGGACAGGTGGGTGGTATATCGCCAGGCCTGAACCTCAGCTGCGCTCCCATGGCAAGGGGTGAAGAATCCTGGGTAACAGCAGCAGCCTATCAGCAGCCTCCTTGCTGGTGGGCTGGCACCATCCAATGGCTGCCATGCTCCTTGGCCTGCAGACCTGCCAGCTATGTCCTCAGAGGCAGAGAAGGGATGTGATCTGGCCCTACAGAAAAAGTTTGCTGACCCCTGCGCTAAAGGATGCCAGTGGACAAATGACTGATTCAAAGATCATTATCAAGTTAGAAGGCTATGGGATTTGGTGAGTTACTGTATGTAAGGAAGAATACAGCAAGCAACAGAATAAAATCAGTAAAGGTTCTGACCAAACTATGCCAGCAACTCTGGAGAATGGCACAGTGGCCAACAGGTTGGAAGAGGTCAGTCTACATATCAGCTCCAAAGGAAGAAGAGTATGCAAACTATTGCACAATATCCTTAATTTAATGTGCTAGTAGAATAATGCTTAGGATCCTCCAACACAGATTAGAGCCCTATGTGGAAAAAAAGATGCAAGATGTTCAAGTTAGTTTAGAAAAGGCCGAGGAACAAAAAGCATTATTGCTGATGCATGCTGGATAATTAAGAAAGCCAAAAAGTACCCAAAAGAAGTCAATATGTGATGCATAATTATAGAAATAATTATTCATAATTATTTAATTGGGTCATCATTGCAAGCATGGAATGTCCTCAGAAAAAATGGGAATCCCAGGACACCTCACTGTCCTCATGCAAAACGTACACACAGGTCAGGAAGTCAGTCAAGGCGGGACACGGCAAAAGAGACTGGCTCCAGGTTGTCAAAGGAGTGAGTCAAGGCTATATACTCTCTTATTTATTCAACCTATAGGTGGAATATATAGTGAGAGAAGCTGGACTGGAAGAAGATGAGCACGATGTTAACACTGGAGGAAGAAACAGCAATAACCCATGCTCTGCTGATGACACTACTCTAATAGCTGAAAATTCAAATGATCTGCAAGCTTTAGTAATGAAAGTCAAGGAGCAAGTGAAAACATGGGATTAAGATTAAATATAAAGAAGGCCAAACTAATGACAACAGATATAGCAACCAGCTTTAGAATTAACAAGACCTTGAAGTTGTGGATAGCTTCTGCCTTTAGAATCAACGATCAACAGTAAGGAACTAGCAGTCAAGAAAGGTGCAGCAGACTAACCCTTGGTACAATAGCAATGAAAGCCTTAGAAAAGATATTCAGATGCTATGACATATCCATACCTAAAGACTCCAGGATCATCTAACAATTTTTTTCCCTATGATGCTCTATGGAAGTGAAACTTGGATTTTGGAGTAACAGGATAGAAAACTTTGGTTTTGGAGAAGACTCCTCAGAATGCCATGAATACCCAGCAAAAGGAACAAATGGTCACAGAACAAATCAACCCACTTGAGGCATAAATGACCAGGCTGAAATCATCATATTTTGGATCCATTGTGCAAAGGCCCAGCTCTCTTAAGGAGGGGACTCCTGCTGGGAAAGGTGGAAGTAAAGAGAAGAAGATGACAGCAACAAGGTGGATGGACTCGATTACAATCATTGGGAGATCTGATAGACCAGATTAGGGATAGATCATCATATAGAGAAGGTCTATCTATATGGCTGCTAAGATTCAACTCCAAACTGATGGCACATAAACAATTAAAAAATATAAATTTACTCACAAAACTAAATAAGCAATATGCATAATACAGTTAGGTGTACTTTTCTTTTTAGTTACACAGCATGGTTTTTCAAATAGAATTTATATTTGGAAAGGGAAAAAGGGAAGAGTGACAAGATTCAAAAGGCAATGCATGTATATTCTGCAATCTTTGTAACTTTGCAATTCTTTTAGCAAGAAAAATAAAATCAGCACTTGGTGCTTATTGTAAGACTGTCCAGATAAGACAAAAGCACAAACAGGGGCTGTGCCTGACTTGCCTTACCGTTACTTTATGTTGTCCTGTGAGATTTGGTGACTCGCAGAGCAGTTGGGTCTCAGACACAGTAAGAGCGCAGGGAGTGTCTCCAATGAGCACAGTGTAGTTTAACCGGGAATTACCAGATGCTGGTGGGAGCAGGTTGCGGCCCTTTAAGAAGAATAAAACTGGATTTACTGATAATAGTCAATCTCCTATTTTTAGTTCATATCACTTTGTTCAGCTTTGAAAAGGAAGGAGCAGGAATGGAAAGAAAGGAACCTCAGGCAACTGAAGGGATAGGTCCAATAGCTTATTCTTGGATGAGGAGAAAGACCAATGGGTGATCAGAGTGAATATGTACTTACAGTGGTTTCCCTCTCCTGTCTTTGACGCTGTAATGGGAAGATGCAACCAAGGTTTTTCTCTTCTTAGCAACTAAATTTCAATCCTGCACTTGTACATTGTGAGTACCAGGATTATTAGCATAATGGACTTCACTGAACAGGTCCAGGAATACTGAATAACACTGTCAAGCTTCATAACTGTGTAATTAGTGCATATCTAATACGACCAGGAGTTATGCTCAAGAAGTAGGTTTGTCTCTAAAACCTGTAGAAACAGGGCTGAAAAAATTATTACCTTGAGGATAAGAGGAGAACTTGGCTTGAGCTCCAACATACCAGATGGCAAAGATTCAAACACAGGATCTGGATAATAGACAAAGTTAGTTCTGTTGATGATCAACAAGGCCTGGACGTTGTCCATGATAAAGCCAATCTCATCTGGTCGATCACCAAGCTCTGAAGGGCTCCTGACTGGGTTATCAACGGAGGGAGCATAACACACCATAGTGGTATCATTGTAGACTGTACAGTTCTGAAAGGCAAAAATTAGTAGGCTTAACCACTTTTCTCTCTCATTAATTTCATCTTATTGCCAAGAAAACCAAAGGCAATTTCCTCAAGCTATCTGCCACACCCTTCTTAACTTTTTCACACTACTAAGCAAGTGCCCCTACTGCTAGCATGCTGTCCTCTCTGGATTGCTGTCCAATACTTTTACCAACTGGGAAATGGGAAAACATAGAAGACAGCAACTTCCTTCCCTTTTTCCAGCAAAAGTGTATTAAGAACAGAAACCAGCCACTATGTGGAGGAACAGTAAAGCAACCCCTTGGAGTCATGGGGGAGATGAGTATCTTGACAGCAACAGGCAGGGGGAAATTTTCAGAGCCAGGAGGTAGGATGAAGTAGGAGCTCCTGCCAATGTAGAGCTGCTTGTGTCATACCTCCAAAAGAATGCTGTGAAATCTTTTTTTTGGAGCAGAAGCTGAGCCAATAATTAATTGGTTCAGCTTTTCAAACAGCATGCAAGCCCCATGGCATTGTGGGGAATCACAGATTTCAGCCTGGCACAGCCCCCACATACAGCAAGGGCACTGTCAAATGTAATTAATTCCTAGGAAGAAATGTGTACTTTCCTCCCACATTACTCAATAAAACAATTACTTAAATCAGGAGTGGGCAATCTTTTCATTGTTAAAGGCTGGACTTAGTGTGTGTGTGTGTGTGCACACGCGTGCGTGTATGTGGGGGAGACAGAGAAGGAAATGGGATGGTTCCATATCACATGTCAGTGAGGCTGGGTTTGGGGAAGAAGAGTTTGAGTGTTTTCTTTGTTTTTTAAAACTGTAGTACAGTATGCCTATTTGAGGGCTTCTACAACCATTTTCATTATTTGTAGTAGTAGTAGTTGATGCTGTTGTTGTTATTTTATATCCCACCTTCTTGCCAGCACCTCAAACCAGCTTATGTGGGGTCTTCTTCCACTTTATCTCTCCCCGCCCCCCCATCACGCCTGGGGTGAGAGAGTAATCTAAATTTCCCCAGTAACTTTCCGTGGCTGAGGGTGGATTTGAATCTGGGTCTTCCCAGTCCTAGCCCAACAACTACTACACCACACTGGAAAATGGCTGGATACCATACTGTCAGTCTTTAGAAATAATGGTCAAAGTGGAGATTCATGGGACAGAGGTTGCCTTCCTTAAATAAGATTAAATTTCATGGTGGCATTATTATGGGTGAGAGATTCAGGTGACATATCCTATGACATTTGTGACATCAATTTAAGTACTATTAGTGCTTTGGTCAAATCTCTCTTAAAACTATCCAATATTTAAAAATATATGCTGTTATAATAAATCTGGTTTGCGCCTTTGCTGACTTAACTGAGTTGAAGTATAACAAGATACTGCATTTACTCTTTATGTTCAAAAAAAGGAGAAAATGTTTCTGGTAAAAGTCAGATTCCTCTTTTTTTTCTCCCCCCAGATTTGCAACTTATGGATAAAATATGCTGGTTAAACTACTGTATTTTACATTTTCTTTCTTCATACTCTTTTAGACTTTCTTCCTATTGTCCATTCTAAGGAGAAATAAATTAAACAATTACATTTCCAACTTGTTCAACTGATTTGGGGGAAGAAGGGAAAGATTAGATTTAATAATAATTTAATTAGATGCAATGGCACATTTCTCTGAGAAATTTAGAAACAGAAAAGGGTTAGCATAAATGAACTCAGATCATTTCAACAGAAAGCAAAAATTTGACTTCAGGAAAGCCTGGACATACTTTGTCACGTGAGATAACAAATGCAAAAATCTGCCTAGATGCCAATTTTCAAGTATGAACTAAATTACCATCACCCAAACTCGAAGACTGCTGTGGTGGTGGTGGTGGTGATTAATTGCCTTCAAGTTAGTTTTTGATTCCTGGCGACTGCCTGGACAAGTCCCTGCAGTTTTCTTGGCAAGGTTTTTTGGAAGTGGTTTGTCACTGCCTGCTTCCCAGGGCTGAGGGGGAGTGACTGGCCCAAGGTCACCCAGCTGGCTTCGTGCCTAAGGCGGGACTAGAACTCAGGGTCTCCCAGTTTCTAGCCCGATGCCTTAACCACTACACCAAACTGGCTCTTTGCCCTTTGCTGTGGTTATTAAGCTTCACTCAAAAATGGCAAATTCACTGCAAGGGGTGCTCACGGTAGAGGGCATAGTTTAAGAAAGTACAAGATGACTTACTATATTTTTCTGCAATTCTTTTCCTCTATACTAGTTAGATAGATTTTACCTTACTCTTTCTGTATCACAGAAAACTTCCAAGACATCCTAAGTAGACTGTTCTCATTTCTCAAGCTATGAATGTGAATCTTTGATTGGAGGAGCACAATAAAATCTTTCTCCCTGCACCATTTAAATATTGACCGTGGCATAAGAAAGCATTTGCTGTCCATGATGTGCAAGATCATCCCACTACCTTTTCTAAGCAAAAGATATCCAAGGTTTCTGTAGTTTTTCAGAAATTGCTGAATTATGCTGTACCTCAGACAACAATGCAACAAAACAACTGAGCTTGTCCACCAAGGTAATTATGTTTTTCATGAAATTCTGAAGTCTTTAGGAATATATTGTCTACTCGTCAGAAAACTGAAGGCAGACTTTTGCTCATGGCTGCTCAGGCATCCTGGATCCACAACTCTCCAAATTCCAAGTCAGAATGTGCATCTCTAAAACCACTGGAGAATATTACATTGGGTTAAGGCTGGGTTAAGATTTACTTACATTCTCCTTCTCAGCACTGCCATATTTGGCTCGGATTCTGGGCTCTTTGATAGTGGCCAGGTTGGTGCCTGTCACAGTCAACAATGTCCCACCACTAGGAATCAAGCAGAAGAGGTTAACTGAAGGTCCCAATGGAGAGGGTGCAGGCAACATAAGCCAGTGGAACAAAGCATTCTTTTTATCCCAATATTTTGCAGCTCCATACTCTTTTAACTTCATGCTGGGAAAAACAACAACTTTGTGAATTATTTTAGACAGCAATGCGTAAAAATGAACAGTTCCTATTTGGAGTTCCATTAATCTCCACAATATACCAAGGATACCCAATATCAAACTTTGACTCTTAACAAGTCTCAAAAAGAATAGTTTCTCCTTTTGCCCACTACTACATCTGATTTTCTAGGAATCTTTTGGTTCTCCTGTCCTTGGGGTGCTTCCTCTTCCAACTTTTAAAATTTTATTGGAACAATGGGGTTGCTCAGCTTGCTTTGTCTGTGCAACTGCCAATGTCCTTCTTTTTCTCTCCTTTGGCCCCTCCCTGCTTTGTTCAATTTATTTTTGTGAAAAAAAATGGTCCACTGCTTCCCATTTAATATTAGCTTCATATTAAATTAACTTGGTCCCGCGCTCAGGTATCATCTTTACTAGGCTGTTCATCTAACAAAAATGCAATCAAAATCGGCATTTAGTAAAATGTCTACTAAATAGTGCTATAAAACAGCACTCTGTCCCCATTCTGTGCCATGTCACGCAACTAGAGATTTGGATTTTTTTTTTCCTTATGTAGCTAAATCTTCTTTAAATAGCTAAGATATTACAGTACAATCCTACAAATGAGTAGGACAGGGCTTACTCCCAAATAAGTTAATATCAGGTCTTAATAGCATTAACTGATGCCAAATTCCAGGCAGAAAGTGTATTATTCCTTCCAGTGTTTATTTTGGAATTCTACATGGCATCCAGAAGCTAGATGCAGAAGGATGTATTTCCCAGGCATTGTTTGAATTCTTTTGATTCAGGTCCATTAATTACCAGTATAAACACTACAAATAATTGTAAGAAACTGCAAGACTCAAATCCCAATGAAAGCAATTCCCATTGAAACCATTTAAGGCTCAAAGAAGAATTCATTTATTGAGAGACTAGTGTACAGTTGTAAGCATTGCTGACACTAAAGAGCCTGCACACGCCAAACTTAATTTTACCCCCTTTTCCTTCCACCTCCTCCCTTAATGTCCCATAACCGTTCTTGCACATGCCCCTGGTCTCACGTTGGTATGACCTTGGGCATTCCTGGGAAATTGATAACAATCCATCTGCGCCTCTTCATCTCTCCCCCAGCCTTTTCTTGTAATGGCAGAAATGAAGCAAGCAAGCTAGCAGGATAGGTTAATTGATTGCGAGGCTTCTGACATGAATATGTGATTTTTACCACAAAACTTACAATTTCACTTTCGTATTGATATTTTGTAAGAAAACATGTATTGAAAGCAAAGGTTTATTGTCCCACATGCTTCACAAAATAGGTCTTTATTGTAGGAAAGAGATATACCATAACAGTCATTCATAAATATCTCCCTGAGCTATCCCCAAATAACTCATCAAATAAGTACAAAATGGTATAGAAAATCTAACATTTGTGGGAATTTCTTTTGACTGCTGGTAAAGAGCCTCTTGATGAGGGTGAAAGAGGAGAGTGCAAAAGCTGGCTTGAAACTCAACATTAAAAAAACTAAGATCATGGCATCTGGGCCCATCAATTCCTGGCAAATAGAAGGGGTAGAAATGGAAGCAGTAACAGACTTCATTTATTTGGGCTCCAAGATCACCGCAGATGGAGACTGCAGCCATGAAATTAAAAGACGCTTGCTCCTTGGGAGGAAAGCTATGGGAAGCCTAGATAGCATATTAAAAAGCAGAGACGTCACCTTGCCGACAAAGATCCGCATAGTCAAAACTATGGTTTTTCCAGTAGTAATGTATGGCTGTGAGAGCTGGACCATAAAAAAGGCCGAGCGCCGAAGAATTGATGCCTTTGAACTGTGGTGCTGGAGAAGACTCTTGAGAGTCCCCTGGACTGCTAGGAGGTCAAACCAGTCAATCTTAAAGGAAATCAACCCTGATTGCTCATTGGAAGGATCGATAATGAAGCTCAAGCTCAGATATTTTGGTCACCTAATGCGAAGAGAGATCTCTTTGGAGAAGACCCTGATGCTGGGAAAGATTGAAGGCAAAAGGAGAAGAGGACGGCAGAGGATGAGATGGTTAGATAGCATCACTGAAGCAATGAGCATGAAACTGAGCAAACTCAGGGAGGCAGTGAAGGACAGGAAGGCCTGGCGCAATATGGTTCATGGGGTCACGAAGAGTCGGACACGACTTAACGACTAAACAACAACAAATTAACCTCTACCAAGGATTAGACATTCAGAATGGAGGGTGCCAACAAATACTTAGCTACAGCATTTTATGTCCAACCGACATATGATGGCTACTGTGCATTCATCTCACAGTATTTATTGAAATAGCTTAGAAAAAAAGTTATAACACTGTTCAGTAGTTTTCTCTGTAAAACAAACTGTGAAGAACTACAACTACAAATGGACTTACACCCAGTAATAAAACAAAGATGGATAATTTTATTCTGAAACAATTCTTTTCAATGCTAGCTACCTTCTGATGCTCCATTCAGGGTCTATCTTTTGAATGGTGGGATCCTCAGTATAATAATATGTAACATCAGAACTGCTAAGTACAGCCCGGTTTATATGAATGAGGATGGCTGAACTTCCTGGGATCTGACCAGGTGGTGTCCTACATTGGATCTCACCAGCATTTCTCCTGTGGGACATAGAAAGAAGGAAAAAAATGAAAACAATGTCATCTTTTCCATGGCTGTATCATGATACCAAACAAATCAAATATTTCATTTGTACTCAAGAGCCAAGCTTTCTTCTGCATGTACCTGGTAAAATAACTGACCTCAGTAACAAGATGTCCAAAGTATCACAGAATATAAATGCTGATTGTCTGATTCTCAAGCTGTGGTCCTGTGAGTGAGACTGTGCTAAACTAGGATAGGACAGAATAAATTTGTTCACTTAAGGCAGCAGTCCACAGACTACAGCCTTCCCATATTCACTGTCAGTTAATGAAGCAAGAGCCTGCTCACTACTTCAGCCCTCATCTCCCAGCATTCACTGCCAGTCAGCTATTTGCAAAAATGAATCAGTAGCTACAAACTGGTTTCCTGAAGTATGTAAGTAATAATACAAATAGCAACATGACTAAACCAACAATACTGAACAGGTCTTTAATGCCACTACTGATTGTTAATCTACATGTGGAGGCCAAGTGGAACTGTGGTCTTGCACAAGCAACCACAAAAGAAAATGCAAATAGAAAATACACTGAGTATCTAAAAATGAAATTTCAGTAGCCTGAAGATCTACTTTCCTTTATTTAGATTTATATGGCTGCCCACTTAACATGCAATTCTAGGTAGGTAGCAATCAATTAAAAACAAACAGAAATAACCAACAACAATTTAAAGACAGCACATTAGTCCCTTAGCACTTTCAAGATTCATTCATTCACTCACTTGCTCACTCACTCATTCATTCAGGTTGTAGGCTGCCCATCTCAAATACATGACTCTGGGTGTTTTCTTAATTTTCACCAGCAATTTTGGCTAAGAGTTGTTATTATGGCACATTCATAACCGAATTAAAGGGGTAAATAATATTTAATTTTAATTTTTTAAAAATTGTTTAAAAAGGTGTTCAGAAATGAGGGGTATGGGAAGACTTATGTGAACAATATAAATAAATATAATCATCTTACTTCCTGAAAAATGTGAAATTCCATGCTTTTAAAGAGGAAAATACATGAGGGGGTGTATATTTTTACGTATGTAAGGTGTAAGATAAAAGGCTTTTTGATAACTTATTCCAAAATATACTGGGGAACAAGATACTTTAGCTGTTGCTTGCAAATCCTGGTGGGCAGTGTCTAAAAGCTTCAGTTCAATTTGAGTGTTTGCAGAGGAATAATCTAAACCTGATACCCTTGTCAAATCAATACCTATTTGTTATATCTTGTCTGCTAACAAAGTTGTCCAAGTACTGGCAAAATTCTCTAAAGGGACTAGCACCAAAAGGCCAACAGGTATTCCAAAAATACATTATTTCAACTATAATTCAACAGCAGCTAACCAGTCTGAAATTGAAAGAGGGCATAAATCTGTTTCCAGTAACAAAACTACATTGGGGACACAACCTGGGATATGAAACAAAGCACAAAGGAACAGGGCTTGTAATGAATGATCATCTTTAATTCCTTTAATCCAGATTGCCACCCCATATCAAAATTGAGCCACTGTTTTGTCCTTAAAAAACCTGAATTACTGTGGAGGGGTGTTTGGAATAAAAATGTCTAAGAATCACTGGACCAGTGGCAGATGCCTTTTTATTAGCAAAATACTTAAGGGAAGACCATTAAAGAAGATGGTGGAATATCATCTCCAAATACATAAATTGCTTAACCTGCTCCAATTGATCACCATCTAAGTGTCATGACTGTGGTTTATAACTCCTCTCAAAAACCAATACTTTGGATTTAATGTAATTAATTTTCTGTGAATTAATATCACAGTACTTTGAGAAATTAATTAATAGGTGTTTACGGATGAGGTCATTCTGATTCATGACAGGAAAAGCAACAACAGAGTAGCAAGCCAAGTTGCCTTCCACCAACACTCCTTTTGATCTGATAGCAGTAAGAACTTGATTGATTCTGACCCATCATCTTTTGGCTTCATAAAGGGTAAACTAGGATAGAGATGCACAGAGAGAACAGATTCCACTAATGTCTCCCAAATTTTCCTTTCTGAAATCATCCCTGTGAAACCATGTTAGCTATTGGTGGTGGTTTGTTTATTTACAATTTAGATTTCTGAGGCCACCTAACTCACCAGCAACCCTGGGCTGTTCTAAGATTACCAATAGAAGAGAATATATGTAGCTCAGGGCTGAACTGTGGAGTCCATGGGGTCCTCTGAGCTTGGTTGCTTTCTTGTAACAAAACGAAATGTTTGCAAGAAAACAACCAAGCTTAGAGAACCCCATGGACTCCACTGTTCTAAAATTGGGAAGTTTTCCCCTGATGACAGAGATGGTAAGCAATAGAAAATTGGCCTGCCCAGAGGTTTACTTGGCAAGAAAAGAGCAGCACTGGTTCCACAGCTGGTGGACATGAAACATAAGCAGGGGGAATTATCTGGTGACACATGTTTGCTAAGAGTTCTCAATGGGCGCAAACATATATTACTCTTCCCTCTTCAAACAAGGAGGCACAAGGAAGATAATTTACAGCCATACCTGACACATTTATGGAAAGATATTTGAAAGATATAAGCCAATTGGGAAATCCAATGAATGTTAAACTGGAAGACGTCCTTGCAGAGCAGGGCAGGCTAAAAATATAGTAACTATGCAAGTAATTAAATTGAGGAAAAACAGAAAACTTGCAACAATGCTACAACTTCAGGGATCAAATGGAACTGGAAGATGTGAGAGGCTCCTCCTTAGGCATGGCAAGTGTCTTTTTTCCCCACTTAAAAAGCATAGATAGAAACTCCCAATTGGTGCCCTGTGCTACTATAGAATCTCACTTGTATGAAGCACAGAGATAGTAACCAAAAAGCGGCACTACTGTAAATTATAACATGAATTCAATAGTATTACCTGAATTATCAGTGTCCCTAGTGCAGTTTCCATACAGTCATAACTTTGAATTTACACATGAAAAAAGTGTGGAATGGACACTAGGATTTCCTTGAGAAAGTTCCAGGCCTGGCTGTCTTTTCAACAGTTTACAATAGGTTTTTGACAAATAAATATTAATCTCTGCAACTGGTCCTTCCCTGCCCACTCCCTCTAATTTCCTAGGGAAGTTCTGCTAAAATTATCAGTTAATGTAAAAAGGAAATAAAGCACAGACAGTCCTTGAAGCTGGCATAGCTCTGGAGCGTTCTCCATCATGCGGCTGCTGCAAACAGCAGCGATTAAGGCTGATAACCAGTAATTACTGCACAAAAATATTTAAAGAGCCGCTCCATTATCATCCCTAATCTAAAAATTATCCACTTCATGGCTCAGGGATTTGTGCTTTTTATAAGGAAAAAAAAATCATTCTTTGGTCTTTCTTCTTTAAAAAACAAAACAAAACAAAACTGAACCTTGAAAAGAAATTCCACAAGCTACACTGAAATTTTTGCTTGGCTCCTTAAGAATACTATCTTATTTCACATTGTACTCTTATGTTTACATCCAATACATACATGCAGTTGTATAGTTCAGTGCATTCAACCCTTTCTTCTCTCTCTATAGTGACCCACCACCATTTGTACCCCAGACCGAGAAAGCTCACCCTGCAAAAGCACATGGTTGCCCCCCGATGGTCACTGTGATGTTACTTCCTGCATTGAGATGCCTTCCTCTGATGCTGATCCAGGTGCCCCCAGAGAGAGGGCCACGAGCTGGGATGACTTGCGAGAAAGTAGGAGCCTGTCAAAAGGAAACATAGTCAGCTCACAGGGTTCAGAAGATATCCTTAATGTCCAAGCACAACAAAAAGAAATATGGGGAAGACTTATAAGCAAAAGAAAAAGAAAGAAAGAAAGAAAGAAAGAAAGAAAGAAAGAAAGAAAGAAAGAAAGAAAGAAAGAAAGAAAGAGAAAAAGAAAAAGAAAAAGAAAAAGAAAAAGAAAAAGAAAAAGTTCTTCTCACCCCAGGCACTATGGTTATCATATTGCCATGATTAAAGAAACAGCAGAATAGAAAATCAATTACAAGAATATCTGTGCTAGTTCAGTGCTAGTTCATATACAGTTATTTTTCCTTAATTTTCTAATTGTCTGAATTTGTACACTACCTCAATCCACTGGTTCCTTTGATGTTCATAACAAGATAAAATACATAATAATATGAAACAAAATAAAGGAGACTAAAGGAATAATAAGGTTAGCAATTAAAAGCAACAGATTAAACTGGTTAAGGCTCAGCATTTTAAACACCTAAAAATTAAAATATTGGGCAAATATATCATAATTTTATTCACTTGCTCATGCACACATATTATGGTGCCTTACAGATAGGCAAATTGATGCCTTTCAAATGTTTTAGTTATAACTACCATCATTCAGGGACATTTGGAGAGGGCACCATTATTTGTACCCCTCTACTAGCCAGAGAACACCTGTTTAACAATAAATGCTGTACAGGACAATCTTAGTAACTGACAGAACATTTTAACCAGCCAGTTTCACTAGTCACTTTACAGTTTTGATAACGACATTGCAATCAGCAGATGCCAAGCTCTAAATCAGTAAAAAGGAACAGTGCATCCTTGAGATACTTCTGTTTAAATCTTGATCTAGTCCAATCTTAATTAATGACTGCTTCAGTGATATCTAGGGGATCGGGAGCCTCCTTAGTTAAAATCACACAAGAATCCCAGTTTGAGCAAAAATGTTTTCTATCTTCCAAGGCTGAACAGATGGACTGCTAATTTCTCTGCATCCCTTTTGTGTGTCTTACTGAAAAGGTTAGGATAAAAAATGTGTGTGTGTGTGTATAAAACTTATAAATAAATAAATTTGTTGCTTATATAGCAACAAATAAGAAACATAAAAATAGTTAGAATAAGGGTTTGTGATGGAAAAACAACTAAATGACATACATAGGGGAAAAAGGGGATTCGGCGTGAGAAGAGATGGCAAAGGCAAACGTCTAATACTTTGACCTTACCACAAAGGTGAAGCTTTTTGGAGCTATAGCCTTGTAGCTGGGGGAACAGTCTCTGACACACACTTCTACAGGAGCGTCTTGAATTTTGCTGGGGCTGGCCTCTCCAATCTCACAGACAATCCTACAGAAGGCACACCAGGTGAACTTGTTATAAATACATGAAATGTCAGTGGTCCTGTTAGACATATGAAGTGTAGCTACCCTGCAGATCATCGGCCATATCCCTATGCCAAATATTTCTAATGTTCTTGATAGTGAGAATAAATACTTTCTTTCAACCTTGTCATTATATTTTGATGGTCTGTTGTTGTTTTAATTAAATGTCATTTAACAATTTCAGGAAATGATGTCTTAGCATACATCAAATTGGTATTTGAACAATAGGCATATTAAAATTGCAGAATACATAAAATATTACAAGTAGAATATAATTTGACTCAGTAGGAAATCAATTAAAATTTAACACAACTAAAAAGAAAAAAACCCATTTATTTTCATTCCTCTCACATCCTATCACAGTATGTGTTAATGTAATGTAATGCACATCCATAAGTTAAGCAGTGGAAAATATTCCTATATACTTCTGGCTTTGTATTTTCACATAATTACTATCTACATATGAAAAGAAAGACACCCACTAAATGATCATACATTGATTTTTCTTATTACATCCTACTGATTTTTAAACTTGCTCTGTATTTTTTGATATAATTTTCAACTAGGTAAATCTGAAGACTTAGATAGTGGTACACAGAACATATATGGCTAGCCAGAATTGACCAGCTTTAGATAGTGTTGCTCTGTAAATACATAGAAATATTCAAAGTGGACTTTTAAGTTAATACAAACTAGTAAAAAATAATTTTCCTCTCCCCCCCCCCCCATAACAGGTACATTTTGTTTTCAAAATCAAAACTCTCTGTTAACTACTTGCAGAATCAATGATAATTTGCCATTCACTATTTTCCAGAAATGATTTATGAAGCCAGAAGAATTTTTCTGACAGACATGTCACAGAAGATTTGGTATATCCCTTGATATTTTGCCACTGTTTTGTGGAACCAAACTCAGAGGAGATCTGGCATTATTATTTTTTTCAAGCTATCCCTGCCACTGATTTTCTCCTCTAAATTGCTCAGAGAAATGCTTATATACTTGCCAACTCATTTAATAATCACAGCAATCCTATGAGGTAGATTAGGATGAACGATAATTGCTTCTAGCATGAACCAGTGACCTTCATGGATAAGCAGGAACTTGAACCTTTGTCCAAGTTCAACTGTCTTTTCATCTTCACCCCATTGGCTCTTTCCAAAATAAGGAACCATGATTGCACAGTGAGTTAAATCAAGAAGTGCTGATGGTGACTAGAGCTCTAGAAGAAAAATCTCAGCCATCTTTCCTCATTGGCAGCACACAGATCTCCACTCTCCTACTTCCAACAGCAATGTAGGATCTCATCCATGACACCACTTTGCTATATGCAACACAGTCATCTGTGGTTTGTAGGATACTCACTGTTCAGCACTGATATATTCGCTTTCGATGGGTATGCACATCACTTTGCCAACCCGCACGCCCATGCGCACATCTTCAAACTTCAGACCCAAGTTCTCACCAGTGATGGTTAACCGAGTACCACCTTGTCGGGGGCCTGTTTCAGGAAACAGCTAAGAAGAAACAAAGCAGACTGTTATGAAATTCATCAGATCTCCTGTGACCAACATAAAGATCTGCTACAGCACTCTGTTGTACAATCCCCCAATCTACATACTAGTAATTATGGTACTATAATTTCTAAAGTTTGAGGCAGGTTGCCATTTACAATGAACTCATCAGTAGATAAACTGAAATTAAGGTACTAATCATTTAAAATTCAAGCAGCCCATCTATAGTCCCTCTTCCTCCTGTACCCCAGCAATAATTCCCTCTTCCTCCTGTACCCCACTGTTACACATTCCATTTTCTACTTTTCATGATACATCCCTCCGAACTTATCAGAACATGAAAATGGAAATAGTAAACCCATGTTCTACTAGGAGATGGTTTGCTCATGCAATTAGCAATGGACTATGCTTCAGGATGGCACAGGGCATCCTTCTTCCTAGCATTCCGCTTGTTTAGCCCTAGATGTTCTCAGAAAGCCTACTATTTCTCTTTCATGCTATGAATTAATAGAAGAGAAGTCATCCTTTGAGAGCCCTCTTCACAAAGAAGACACCAATTAACTCATACAAAATGGGTCTTCTATTTCTCTAGTATTTCTGGTATATCCCAGCACACAAAAGTTTCTGCCAGCACCAGCTGGGGAAGGAGGAGAGCCCCAGCAGAGCACGATATGGCTCATTTGTTAGGATGATTCCCAATAAAGCGGACAGGTGTGGCTTGACATATGCCAGCGTGATGACAGATGAGCAGTGTGTTACAGGCCCACCATTGCCACTAACAAGGTAATTATGGGCAATTTTACACCACATTTTGCTGGCCCCCAGTGCTTGGCATACACCTGCAAGGGATAAAAAGGATTAATGGGCATCCAGCTGGGAAAGCTCTGTGCTGGGTCACCAACAACCCCAAGCCAAGGGAAGGGACTCCAGGGCTGAAATAGCATAAATGGACCTAGCAAAATCAAGTACTAACTTATTAGCTGATCGGTCAAGCTGGCCCCTCTGCTGATCCTAGACATAGGCTATGCTGTCCTTTTCTAAGCTAGGTAGACAGGCTTAGGAATAGCAGACAGCTTTCAAATATGCTCTATTATTTATTTAATTTGCCATGCTGCCCGCTCCTAAATGCTCAGGAAAGATTTCATGTTTAAAAATAGGCAGAAGGCATAAAAGCATAGCCAAGACAAAGCCTCTCAATACTGCCTACAGAACAGCTTTATACTGCCTCTAGAAAACGCAGAGGGGCTGGCAAGCTTCCAAGAGACGGGATTTCTATCTTTGTGAGTCAGCCAGCAAGTTACTTCACTGCATGCTGTTGCACAGATCGCATTGTTTAAAAAAAGCATTTATTCAATTGATCTTAATGGAGGTGATGAGTCATAAGCTAGGAAAGTTTCCCAAAGCCTGGCATGCCCAACCTGCTTAGTTCTAAGCCTACATCTAGCATTGCGGCTAGAGAGCAATATAAACAGTTATCTATATAAGTATGACCACCTGGAAGCTTCAGCTGGTCAAAAATGCAGCAGGATGAACAAAGATGCCCATCCCACTGCACTGGTTGCCAGTTTGTTTCCAGGTGTGATTCAGGGTGCTGGTTATGACCTTTAAAGATCTACATGGCAAAGGGCCTGGTTACTTAAGCAACTGTCTATCTCCTGTGGTGTTGGCTTGGCTAGTCTGATCCAACAGGGTTGCACATTCCAGGTTCCTCCAATTAAGCAATGCTTTCTATTGAGATTCCAGAAACGTGCCTTCTCTGTCATGGCACCTATCCTCTAGAATGAAGTCCTCCCTGAGATCTGGTGGTTCCCACCCTAATGGTGTTCTGCAGGGCCTTAAACACCTGGTTCGTCTCCCAGGTTTAGGCTGGTTGGAGTCCCTTGCTGGGTACAAGATGTTTGTTGTTGACCAAATTTGTTGGATGGATGGATGGACGGATGGACAGACAGATATGGTTTTTTATGCTGTGAGCCACCAGAGTCAATTGGAGTCAAGCGGTGTCTAAATCAAAGGAGGGGAGGGGAGGGGAGGAGAGGCTATTTCGTACACTTCCAGGAAAGGATGCAAACATAAAAAACATCATCCTTCTAGATTCCTGTCAGATATTAAATGCAACAACCCATAAGGGGAGTGGGGGAGAGAAAGAAAGGAGCTGAAAAGATCTGATGGTGGTTAGATAGTGATGTCAATGTCCTGAGCTTCAAATACAGCATATCCAACTGCCTCCTCCCCACCTCTGATTTTCTCAAGACCCTCCATTACTTGCTAACCTTAACCCATTGATGACTATTTCAAGCATTCCATTATGAGAATTAAGGAAATGAGAGTACAGGGAAGATAGTAGGCAGGTAGGCTGACACACAGGCTGTGTGAAGAAGGAGGAAGAAGAGAGGTGAGACACACTAGCCTTGCCCTACTTCCCTGTAAGACCCCCTCCAAACTTTGTCTTGGCTGAAACCCAGAATTAACAAAATCTTCCAGGTTTTGATTCTGCTAAACCACTCCCCACCTGGAAAAGTTTGGTAGAACTTCTGAGATGCAATGTGTTTCTTTCAGGTTTGACACAGAACACACTTTTCATCCATATCCTCACTGACTCTCCCTATTGACAACTGGAGAAAAGGTTCTACTGGATAATGACCAAATAACAAGGTGCAGATCTGTTGCTGTTTGCCCAGAGCCAACATGGGTCATGTCCACAAAGCCCATCTTTGCTCTCTGATTGCAGGTTACTCCATATGTTAACTCTGACAAGGCATAAAGGAGTCAATTGCCATGCTTTAGAATTTATACAAGACAAGGCAATTTGAAAACTGGAGTCTGTCATTCACCTAAACTTAATCTAATCATCCACCGCAGTCCTGGATCAGATCTCAATGAAGCAGCTGTTGCAACAGGCAACTTGAGTTATTCTTCCCTAAACTGGGCTCCTCTGGGTACCTGGTGAGTTGTGGCTGTTTGTTTGTATTGTTAAATTAGTGCTAAAGGCTGCCATAGTGTGTTAGATTCCCCCTCTACTACAGCAAAACTGACAAGGGCCACATATTTGGGGAGAAGGAACTCTGGGAAAACGTTGACACTGCTTGATACACTGTATGTGTGTGTGGGTGGGTGGGTCACACCTAAACAAGACACTTGGGAGCCAGAGCTGGCAGGAAAATCTGGCTATTTGTTTCTCTCCATATACACAAATTCCCATCCCAGCTTTGTCTGACAAACAGCAGCCCTCTTCAGCTAATTGGTTTCGGAGCACAACCCTTCAAATCTGCCAAATGAAGTGAATGCAAGAGCTACCAGTCCCTAAAACATGAAATAATGAATCATCTACTAAGTGGCTTGATTATTTGATCATTTAATTTCAGTATAGCTGTTCTGTCCATGCAGTTGAGAATGTTGACCATGGAGCATGAGACTGCAGGCACAGAAGTGAGCCAAACTTTGAAACAACACAACCATATAGGCCAACCTTCAATATTGTTATCTGGCAGTCAGCAAAGCGTATTTTAGCTGGGATCCCAAAAAGAGGTTTTCGTAGAGAAGTAAAGCAACACTGGCAACGAAGTGCAGCATTTTGGTGTGGTAGATTTGCTTCTCCATATCCAAAATATGATCCAAAGACAAATATTTGGGTCAGATTTTGGTCTGTAATATCATGCCAAAATGATAAAAGGCAATACTAAAGGAACTGAGAATGGATTGACATAGAGTGCTTTTAATGTTAACACAAAAGCCCTCAATTTCCTGTGGGTAAAATGGGAATATTAAGATTACACTCAGTCACTTGGCATGATATTATTATTACAATAGCAAGAGATAGCAATTGTGAAGTATTTCTTAGCACACTAACAGTGTTAAAGGGGTAACCCAAACAATCTTGTCAAATCAAGCAAGAGCAATTTAATTTAATTAGCAGACCACATAAATGCTTTTTATTCGGGCAGCTGGAACAATATATTCTCACTGATTCTCCCAGTTCAGCTCTATCAGAGCTCTTCTAGAACACTTGAAATAGAGAAGTTATAGCTGAAGCAGATAACCATCTTCTCTTCCAATCAAGGATCTTCTACAAATCTCCTTCATTGTTTTCTACGGCAATGTTTCAAGAAAGAGGAAGGCATTATCTTAGCAGTGCATCAAAGGACAGAGCTGAATTTATTTTTCAGCACTAAAACACTTCTCTTCTAAAAGCTAAAATCCCAAACACCAGCTTTCTATTTTAAATGGATGTACTTCAACCCTATTTCCCTTCAATCTAGCAGAAATCACAGGCTGGGGTCATAACTGTAAGCTTTAACATTTGGTTTTGCTTGGGTTTGGCCAATTACTGTAGTTTGTAAACCAGGGCTGGTTGCTTAGCACAATGTCTGAATCCATAATTTATGGCTTAATAAACATTTTTTTAACTATCTTAGTTTGCTGTGTAAACTCATCCACTGTTTGTTCCTGAAGAGAAATAGACCAAGTAACTTCACTACAGTGGTACCTCGGGATACGAACGCCTCTACTAACGAACATTTCGGGTTACGACCAGCTTCGGCAGGAAAATTTTACCTCGGGTTATGAACTTGCCTCTACTTACGAACCGGATCCGCGGCCATTTTCCCTGCTGTCACGCAGTCGCGGCTTCCTGTGGCCGAGGTCGCGGTAGCAAGGAGATGTTCGGTGAGGCTCGTGGTGTGTTTTGCGGTGTTTTGTGAAGGTTTTTGGTGTGCATGTTAGCATGGCTCCAAAGAAAATGCAGAGCAGGCTTGGCGGGAGTCAGGCTCTGAAGAGGAAATTGCCTCGGGTTGCGACCAAATTCGGGCGGAGGGTGGAACGGATTAACCGGATTTACATTGAACCCTATGGGGAAATTTGCCTCGGGTTGCGACCAAATTCGGAGGGCGGAACGGATTAACCAGATTTACATTGAACCCTATGGGAAACTTTACCTCGACTTGAGACCAACTCGAGTTGCAACCAGAGTCATGGAACGGATTAAGTTCGTATCCCGAGGTACCACTGTACTTGCATTTTCCAGGATTAAAAACAAAACAAAACCTGCACAGCATATTTTATACCCATAATTTCACTTCACTCTGGATGACCCTAGCAAGTAAGCTATCACTGCACTTTCCTGAAGCCTGTAAAGTCTTCTATCACAGCAATACCTGTGAAAAGGCAATAACAGTGTAAGCTCCCCCCCAAAATACACAGTAATGAAAACGTACTTGATCTGCTTACACAGGGTCTACAATTACAGCAACAAGTTCTTAATTTAGTTTTCATAATTCAGCAATGTAGAATTGTATTAGAATGAAATGCTGACAATTACTTAAAAACTGCAGATAAGCCATCCATGTGTTATCAGACTCACCTGGTAGCTTTGAGACTTTATTGTGGTCTTAAGTTATTAAACTTATTTCCTTTCCCTGTGACAACTGATACTTCACCAACACGATTCATTAAGTTGGTTTGTAAAAGCCCCATAACTCATTACTAGGACCAAAATTTAGGATTCTACTACTATCCATATTTAAAAGGAAGGAGGAGATATTGTTGGCTGGGGACATGATGAACTACGAAGCCTATTTTCTGCAGTTTGGGAGCTTTAAAAATCTATTTAAAACTTTTGAAGGTATAACTTAACATTAAAATTTCTGCTGTTATTCTGTTGAAAGGTGTTTATAATACAAATTGTCTAACATTAGGTGCATTACTAAGGATCACAAGATGCATTTTTAACAAAAATCAAGGGAATGAATAAAAATTCCCTTCCTTTCCAACCAAGATTTGGAAACCAAGGAAACCAAGGTTGGAACATCTAGAACATATGAGAAAAGATTTAGTTTGGCGTAAAATTAATTATAGCATTTGCAAAATATTGCTATTTTTTAAATGCTATAGGTGTAGGGCAAACTTGGTTGGCACAGAAAATGATGGAAGGAATAGATTTGACCTTCAGAAAAGCAAATTAAGTTGGTCACCAAAGGAAAAAATATAACTGGAAAAACAGTTGAGAAAAATGGAACAAGATCACCAGAACACACATGGGACTTCTTTTCCTGGAGAAGATAAAAGGACACTGGAAGAAGATAGAGATAGAGATGATAGATATAGAGTACCCTAATTTCCAACCTTCATCTGACATGACATAGAAATCCAATGGATAGGACACTATACTAAAATAGGATAATATCTCTAAGGCTTGCTTATTCTGCAATCTACAGACAACTAAAGTAAATCAACAACAGTAAAAATAAAGACACCCTCAAGCTGAGTTTGACCCCTGGTGACTAAATGAACACAACTACATGCTTTACTTGGGAGCAGTTAAACATAACATATTATACAGAAATAGCCACCAATCCCAGCTGTTGAACTTGGAGCCTGGTCTGATATATGCTAACATTAATACACACAATCTTATTAAATAATAAAATGTGCAATAATATTTATCACAACATTTGAAAGAACAGAGGAATAATCAACTAAAGGTCCAAAGGAAGTGAGAGAAAATACAGTATTCACCTGAGAAAGATTGCCTTTGATTTTAGATGATCCTCTTCCACAAAGGAAAAGCAAGCAGGAAAAACATCAAGCACAAAGGTTCCCCATCTTGTTAACTCAGAGCTGTCAACCCAAACTGAAAGCTATGTGGGAGATTACCCATCCTCAACTAAAAAAGGGACAGGTGACACACCTGTATGTTTGTTTATAAATATATTTGCCAGAGGCAACCCTCCAAATAAAGGTCTAGACCAGGAAAATTTTTTAAAATAAATGAATTAGTAACTACTGATTAAAATTAATTGCCCTTAAATAAGACAACACATTTACAAATTAAATAATCTACCATCTAGACCACTGTTTCTCAAACCTTTTGCTCTCAGGACCCTTTCCCCTTTTAAAAATTATGGAGGATGCCAAAAGAGCTTTTCTTTGTATGGATTAAATCTGTCGATATTTACCATATGAAAAATTAAAATTGACACATTCATAGAATATTTATTTATTGAATCATGTAAAAATAACAATATTGAACCCATTAGATATTAATATAAATGAAATATTTTTTATGAAAAAAACCCTGTTTTTTAACAAATAAAAAAAAAGAATGAGAAGAGTGACAATGTTTTAAATTTTTGCAAATATCTTCAATATCTGGCAAATAATTTTGATTTTGCAGACTCCCGGAGTTTTTTCTCTCATTCCTGTATACAGAAACATGTTAGTATACATATTCCCCTACATCCTTCCAGCAGAAACAGTCAAAAGGAGAAAAAAACTGAGTGAGATGGAGTGTGAGGAACAAGTAGCTCCACTAGGAAGAGAAAAAAAGTGGGAGAACAAAACTGGATGATGAAATGAAGGGAAGAGATTACTGGACCTGAAAGAAAGGGGGGAGAGAGACTGACTTTGTTCAGTGATTACAGAAAGTGTTAAGATCAGCAGGGAAACAGTACCAACAAGCAACAGCTCATTTTCAGGCTAATATTCAATGGCATCTAGCTTTGCAGCAGAGATGTCTGCAGTTTCCTGCACCTCTTGCTCTTTCCTTTGTTTTCCACCTCCTTCTATTCTTAGATGCAAAGGTAAGAGAATTAGATGGAGATAGGAGCTTCAATACTAAACACAGAAGAAACTATGTAGAAACCAAATAAAAGCATACAATGTTTATCATGTCTGCTATAGTGACTGCTTTCTATCACTAAATTTTAGCAGACAGAGTATGAGCTTAATATACACGAGAGGTGCTCTAAAAACAAATGCCTTGTAATGCAGTGAATATGTGCAAAATTCACTTCCAGCCCCTGTCTATCAGAGGGGATTGCCCTCAGAGTCATTCATTAGATCTGACCAATGAACTCTTGCAAGCCACCAATATTGATTGATATTAAACATCTCCATTCTATAGAGAGAGCACAATAAAAGTCACAGGGAGAAGCTAAATAGAAAAGGAGAAAAATGAGACCTAGAAATTACACGCAGGATATGTATCCAACTCTAACAACTGAATCACATCCTCCCCATACTCCATTGAAACCATCTGTATGTCATTTCATCAATGGCATGTCAGTGACAGCACTGGCATAATCAAATAAGCATTAGTATTCTATGAAAACTCATGGAGCAAAGGAGAGAGAGGGATTTTACCAAATTTCTTAAAAAGAACTCTAACAAGTAAATCGGCATGAAAACGTATTTGCGACAGCTGAAGAACTTAGTAGTCTAAACTGACAGCAATATCGTGTGCACAGGAATGTTATACACACCAGCCTTCCCCAGCATGGTATCCACCAGATGTGTTACTCTTCAAATCATATAATTCTCAGCCTCCTAGGATGCTGTTTCATTATTTGCCAGGGAAATTCCCCTGATACCACTGCTAGGTAAGCAGAGGGATTATGGACATGAAATCAGTAGTGTACAAAGCTGGGCTGATTAATACCAACAGCTGCAGGATATGCCTGTAACTCCTTAAAATACTCCAGAACCATGTATTTCCAAGCATCCTCTGACTCAGCCAACTTTCCATAGACTATTGACAAAGAGAATGGAAAAAGGCCCTCTTCTTTGCCAACACCTATCACAAACATACCTTAATGATTTTGGGATCTGCACAACGGCTATTGCCATTGCTCGCATGCATCCAGCTGCTTTCTGATGCTGGGCAGTGTTGTCGGAGGGAACATCGTTTTTCTGACACGCACCAACCACACTCAAAGCGTGGATCCGCCTTGAGGCACAGTCCACAGCTTTCTCGCAGAGCTGAGCACTTATACAAGTGAGCTGCAAAAGAAAAGCATACACTCAAAGATAAATTGTTGGTGGCCAGAATTTGCTAAATAGATTCTCCTCTGATGAGTAATTTTTGATTGCTCAAAAAAGGAATTCAAAGGGTATCATTCACCATATTCTTGTCCAACACCTAGTTTGACATTAGTAGGATGTCAGTGTCCACAACCCATAAATGCATTAACTTTAAATACAGAATCTGGCTTGCATGCGATATAGATGTTTATTTAGCAGAATCTTAGGTAACAGTCACGGGACAGAGAGGATGTATATCACCAATTTCAGCTTGACGTGAACTGATGCAGTAGTCAGGTTTCCCCAAATAACTTGAAAGGACTGTAGGGCTGAAGGTTTTTTCTCTTTTTTGTCAATTTTTTTCCTCCACTTGCAAAACTGCCTTGACCTGCGTCCTTTGGAAGTTGCATTAATAAAACAACTTGATTGTGGTTCCCTTCTATATAGGATATGCATCTAGTTGGCTGAATAAGTTGTAGCATTTCCAGAGACACATTAGAGGCAGAGAGAAATAAGAAATAAGGCAGAGAATCTATATACTATTAAAACTCTTGTATTTGTAACCTTCAACTCGACGAAAAGTGTGTCCTAGGGCAACAATTTTTAAACCAAGATACCTCAAATGGGCTAACTTACAGAATGTGTCCAAACTCCAGGACCCTTGGGGACATGCCAGAATAAGGAGTGGAGGTGCAGTTTTCCTTGCAGTCCGTGGCTCCCTTTGTTCCACCTCCCCCCAGCAATGTGGCAGGCAGTACTGCAGGTCAGTCGAGGAGGAGGAGGCGGCGGCTTCACAGGGGCTCTCCTGAGGGTCGTGAGGGGAGGGCAAATGGCACAAGCCTATATTTTATGTATGTGGGTGGGTGGGTGGGTGGAAGGAAGGAAGGAAGGAAGGAAGGATTTCTGACCCTCCCTACCAGCTTCCCACAAGCAAAGTCAATGGGGAAGCCAGCAGCAAGTCACAAGTCGCTCCCACTCCCACTGCTTTTTTGCCCTTGGTCATTCTGTTTCTCTGTTTAGGTAAGGAAACAATGGGTCACAGGTTGTCTAGTAAATTATAAAACCAGGCATTTCCAGACTGCCACCTCTAACTTTGATATGTGTCAGGAACATTGTTTGCTCAGATGGGTAAAATGTTTTAAATTTTCACTTGTGGTAGTTTGTTAATTCCAATATGGTCCCCAGCTGGCTGGTTCAGAGATTAGGTGTGGAGATAGTTCACTGTGGAGAAATTTAGTTATAACTGAAGGTGCTTCTACATTCTCTATTCCAGTTTACCTTGGATGTTTTGAGGATTGTCAATTATGAAGTTTCCATTCCACACAACAGAAAGGTTCACTGGGAGGTCACTGATGTCATTCCCTTCATAGAAATACTGCCAAAGAAGACACAACAGAGCAGAGAGTCTATTAGACAACCTTAGACAAAAATAACAGATGCAAACCAAGAGCCAAATGAAAGGCTAGTGGGGGACATCACATTGTTCTCACTAATTTCAAGTGCACCTACCTTGCTCTTCCTCTGCCAGTGATGACCATGTCAAAAGCAAGACAGATTGGTCAGACATAAAGCCACCCCAATACAACCCAGGAACAACAACACAATTTTCTTTATTTTTTTTCCAGCTGCTTCTTAGAATTCTGCCAGACAGAATGCACTTTGGGGAAAAATAACGGGACTTGTCCAAAGCACCCCAATTACTGTTCATATTAATTTTTTCTTTGTCTAGGCAATGTTGAGACAGTTTGACTCTGGATTTGTAGCATTCTTTACCAGCCCTACCAATAGAGAATGATTGGTGGGAACTGAGAAAATCTCATTAGCTGTCAAATCATGAGCATAATTTATTTGGGCTGTTGAGGCCAATGTTCTTCAGCACAAAAATTGCATAACCTAATAATATGGGTTCATTTTTAAAATACAATCCCAGAGTACACAAAGCCTGAAACTAAGTGATTTTCAGAGCTATTCAAGTAATACACAATCTGTAAAAGGGTATTGTTACTGTATAAATTAATAAAAAGTACAAATTGAAGTTATTTTATGCTAATCACCATTCAGCATTCAGGAATGCTGTGCACCTGTTCCTGAAAATAAGACAACGGAGCAGGGAGCGTTTGTCTGAATAAATATTTAAATTGAGGAAGAGTGGAATCTAAAACCTCCCAGCAACTGGAGCCATTACTTTTGTCTTTGTTGGGCTGGCAAATACTGTTCTGCTTCTCCTACAGCAGGAAAGAAAATATAGGAAATGAAAATGCAACAGACTTAAGGAAGACTATCTCTCTAAGAAGGATGATTACAGAGGCACATAAATTGGGAATTGTATTTCCATCCCACATCACCACGAGCCTTCATCCCATCTATCTCAGTGAAAAATAAGCCCAACCCAATCTCTTGCTTCAGCCAAACTTCTCACAGCCTCATCAATATTCCCTCCACAGTGCCTGCGTGCATGCGGAGGCTTAATCGATATGAAGACAGGAAGGCAGTCGGAACCTTCCCTGACAGCTAATGACCTCCTTTGGCGAGAGATTCTCTGCTTTTCTCCGGAGAAAATGACAGGCGTGTCAGGAGAGATTAAATGAAAGATTCATGGCTTGCTGGAGTTTGTTAGAGAACTATGGATACTACAGGGGCAGCTCTCCCCATGCTCTGGAAACACCCCCTCCCTGCTCAGCCACAGCACTATATTAGCCATCAAGGCTTAAGACAGCCAGAAAGACGAAGAAGGCAACAAGTGCCTTCCCCAACACATATCCAGAAAAGTCTCCCTTTTCTCTCCCTTCTCCTCTTCAACTTCCCTGAAAATCCAATTTGTCTTAATTTGTATTAAAAAAGAAATAGCTATACAGCACACAGAATACAAGTGAACTGTCATGAATATAGAATGAGAAACAAAACACACAGCAGAAACACCGAGTTCCTGAGAGCTGTGTCAAATAACATGCCCAATCATTCTTTTGCGTAGCAAGCCAGAAACCACACAGAATCACAGTATAAGATAGATACTACAGAAATAAAGGTCAGAAACCTTATCTATACAGCACTGGTCAGCCACATAGCATCCATAGGCATAGGGCACACATCTGCACACTAGAATAATGGCCACACTCTATATACAGATAGTCCTCGGCTTACGACAGCAATTGGGACTGGGATTGCTGTCGCCAAGTGACACAGGCGTAAAGTGTGATGTCACGTGATGGCGTTGCTTAGTGATGGCAATTCTGTCAGTCTTAGCTGGTGTTGTTAAGCAAGGACTGTGCGGGTTGTTAAGCAAGGACCTCATACGATCATGACTTGCAACTTCCTGCCGGCTTCCCCACTTACTTTGCTTGTGGGAAGCTGGCAGGAAACATCAGAAATTGTGATCATGTGACTGTGGTTCTCTGTGACGTCATAATTGTGAGCCAAGCACCAAGGGCCTGGATTGCAATCATATGACTGTGGGGATGCTGCGATGACTAGAACTTTGAGGACCTGTTGTAAGTCCCCCTCATTCAGCACCATTGCAAATTTGAACAGTCGCCGAACGAATGGTTATAACCCAAGAACTACCTGTAGAGATTTTGGCCTTCTGAAAAATGGGCTAAAACTGCTGAAATTTCAGAAGATCTTGGCAATTTGTAAGATATTTGTCTATCGTATGAGATTCTGCAATGGCACCTTGGCCTGAAAAATTTATCAACCCCTGATCTATGGCATTAGTGATATAAAATATTCTTTAATTAAATTCAGCTGTTTAAGACCTGCTTTACCTATTTAGATTCTCCAGATATATATGTCCTGAGTCATTGTATAATATATCTGAAGAGCACCAATTTGAGGAATGCTGACCTAAAGTGAAAATATGATATTAAATGGTGTAAACAATCAAGGCATTTCAACTAAATGTCCCATTTGGGGGTTGATGTATTTATCTGTAGTGTTATTATATTTTCATGGAGAACATCTACAGTATGTGGTTGCCAAGAGTCAACAACTTGATGGTACAATCAATCAATCAATCAATCAATCAATTTATTTCTCTTCAATAAATGCCTTTCCTAGAATAATCCTTCAGCCAGCATGGTATTGAGCAAGTTAACTGCTGAAGGTAGGAATTGTAATCTGGACAACATCAACTTGGAGAAGGCTGGTCTATAAGTCCAAATATCTGCCCTGAACAGTAGAGCAGAGAACTCTAAATGCAGATTGTATAATCAAAAGTTCAGAGAATTGAAGTGCGGCTAATATAAGCTCACATCAATAATATGTTTATGCAATACAATACATAAACTACATAAAGGTCACTAGGGACTTGAAAATAATTGATGTTTGCATAATGTGGTATTGTGTAAGTGTGTGTGATTGCGTTTGTGTATGTTCATGTCCCATTCTTTTCTAGTTGAGTCAAACTAATTGGAAACACACTGAAGACGCTGTCTATAGGAATAACTCAAAAAAGGTCAGGTATATTTACATAAAGGAAAAGCACCCATCATTTGGAAAGAGAAAAGTGTTTTGGGAGGGTGGCAGAGAAGGATTTAGCTGTGACGAGCAGCGTGGCAGAATAAGTGAAATTGGCATTTTCAATTTGTACTCTGACATGTCTCATTTGGGGCCTTGGCATCTCAGAACAGCATACAGCCTGCAGCTGTCCGAAACACTTATTTGCATTTCTCTTCCCTGGATCCTTTCAGAAATGAATTCCTTTTGAATAAGGGACAAAGTGGGAACTGGCAGATTATTAACTCTTTAGATACCTGCTCTGACAAAAATAGTTTACACAAAAGAGACAGATATGTGCATTTTTGTTTCAGATAACATGACCTTTCCTACCTGACAAACAGTTTCTTGGTGGTAATTATTAAGACTTCTGATGATCTGCAGCAACATATGGCATAAGTCAAGGATGTAGACAAGATGAGAGTTCATGTCCATGAATAATCAACATTATTGCAATACCTTTTGTTATGACATTAAGACTTGAGCAATCATTATCCATGTTGCTTTTTATATACACATACAAAACAGTCATGCTGTCTTCTTAGAAAATAAAAATGGTGGCTGACTGCAGCCCAATGTTTATTTTGGAAGATGCCCACCTTCCCTCTCCCACAAATAGTTTGCTTTCTGGCAAATGATGGATTTCCCTTTCCTGAAATTTTAATTGTAGACTGAACAATCTTCAAAAACCATGCTAATAAAGGATGATCAGGCAAGAATCTACAAACAAATCAAATACAGCCTAAAAGAGATGGTGCAGCATACCTCGTTGGCTCCTCCTGTTTTCTTCAGATAGGGTATTATCCTTCCACCCTCCCTCCCTCAACAGGGCAATTCTGGCAGTACATAATGCATAGTCTGAAAAAATACACTGCTAAACTGCAAAATCTGGTTTGCTCTGCTAAAGAACTAGTTTTCTGTGTGCAATATAGAAGAGTCACTTCTGTGAATCATCAGTAGTCAGCAATGGTACAGTGCAGATTTAGAATTTACTATCTCATCTGTAGGACAACTTGCTTGAAGCTAATGAACTCAACATCTTCATTGCAGGGAAGAACAAAGGCTACATTAGACAGCTGAAAACATGTCATGCATGTTCTTACATAATTAAGAAGGCACTGAATGTGATTTCTCTCTTTCAATTCTACATTGGACTGATGGGCACATCTGAAAAAACAAGAACTAGGAATCTGTTTGCTTCTACAGTTACCAGTATCTCTGAAACTCATCTAGAGGGAGAACAATACAAAATGTTGGTCTTGCCAATAACTGCCTAGATTATTCCTGGATTTCCAAATTCCGCATAAAGAAAGGAAATGGAAATGCATCCCAAGAGCCAGAGGGGAAGTTTAAAAGGTGGGTCTTTTGAAGAAAACAGGAAGGAAGGCAGCCAATAAGTTTGAACTATGGCCAGCAGTCTGACACCACACGCTTGAGTTACATTGCCAAAGCCAAACACTCAGGTTTTCTACTTTGTTTTATGTTTTATGCCAATTTTTTGTTTCACTCTTATTCTTTAACTGTACCTAGTCTTCTAACTACTCTGACAACTTGTAACAACTGTTTAGGACTGCAACTCAAAATACATGCATTTGGAAGGTAGCCTTCTGAAATCAATAGGGCTTATTTCCAAATAAACATGTGGAACAACACAATGAAGGTCAATTTATTAAACAATCACATTTGCTGATGTGTTACATTGCTTGTGGCTTTATGCCAATGTTGTTAACATCTCTCCATTCACATTTTTACAATTATGCACTTCTGCAAATATATTGGGCTGGCTTAATGGTGGTAGTACACACCAACCTGAATTTGCTTCTTAGGTTGTCACAAAATTACACTATCAGCAAACATTACATTATGCATACACACAGAGTATCGCTGAGTGGTAGAACGTGTTAGGATATTAGTTCCTTGGCTTTGGGGGACAACTCTGAAATTGTAATACACATGTTTCCACACCAGCATGATTTAGATGGGGGATGGCAGCTTGTCTCTGCCCAAAAGCTCTGGCAGAAGTATTTTGTGAACTAGCAATCTTCCAGACTGGCCCAGTGCATTTCATGCCCAAATTCTACTGTGTGTTCTCTCCCTTTTACTTACTCTGCATACAGAAAGCCAGGCAGACTCCCATGGAAGCAAGGACTACCCTGATCACTAGCCAGTAAAACACAGAGAAGAATGAATGCAGAGTTCTCTCTTAGAGAAGGAACACAGCAGCAGCAGGGAAATAATTATTTTTTTCTCTTGGAGTTTTACGCTGCTAGAGGAGAGGCCTTTAAACCTCTGCCCCACACTGGATGACCCTTACTCATTACCCCTTCATCACAAAAATAAAGTTTGAGCGTGCACATCTATGCATGCATGTCATGCTAATTACACCCAGGCCCTGCTATCAGATGCCCCTACTGCCAATCCTGTTCTGATATAAAACCTTGGTTCTCGCTGGGCTTTAGTAAGGAAGGAGTAGCTTTAGCAATGCTGCAGTTTGGAGGACTCTCAAAGCAAAACATGTATGCCCATGTAATTATGGTTAGTACTACTGATACTTCATTCTTTGCTTCTGCAAAAACAGCAGACACCTTTCTGCCACTCTTATTCTCCACTATGCATCATTACTGCTAGGGGAAAGGCAACAGAGGATTCTTCATCATGTCTGGAGCTTTTCAAGTTAATCTTCTTCTTTATTTTTAAATGAAATAATCTCTAGAGAAAAGAAATTGTGAACTCACAAGATGGAACAAGCAAAGGGGTTGGTTGGTTTGATCCTCCAAAGCTCCTCAGAAAGGGGCAGAGAATTTTCTGAGCAGCAGTAAGAAAAAAAAAAAATCAATTTGAATAGGGAATTTCTGAGTTTACACTGGAAGCTTTCAAAAATGTCTTGGGGCAGGGGGAGGAGAGAGTAATTATTTCTATCCCAAGTCTTACTTTGATTTTTTAAAAAAATACTTAATATTTTAAAAATAACTCTGTCTATACAAATGATATTACCTTTCACTATATAACATGTATGTGCATGGAGGGAGAGGTAGAAGAGCAAAGGATTGGGTACAGAAATCTTATTAGCCTTACATATTAGACAGTGACTGAAAGTTGCTTAAAGTCAATGCCCCCTCCCAAAAGACACAAACACAAAACACCACTTAGGTATTAGTAAGAGTCAATTTGACTCTAACTTCTGTCTTTGCTTTTATATTATATTTTTACTAATACCTAAGTGGTGTTTGTGTTTCTATAAAATTCTGATTCTTTTCAATCTACATCTACATCTATTCTCTCCCCCCCCCACCCAAGAGGCTCTCCATGTGGCTTCCACCCTGCTGGCATTGTGTATGGCCCAGAAGACCTGTTTGTTCTACCAGGCCTTGGGTTAATAGACGGACCCCTTGTTGGATTTGTTTTCGTCTATGTTTTTTTATAGAGCAACTGGATCACATCTTGTTTTGTTTTGTATTGTATTGGTTTATTATATTGTGAGCTGTCCAGAGTCAGTTCAGAGTCAGACAGCACCTAAATTGAATTAAATAAACTAACTGGATATGTAGGATCTTGCTGCATTTACTGGTTGAGGTTTGCCTTTTGTGCTGTTGTGTGGTTCTTCCTCCATTCCCTGCTATAATGTATTCTTGATGTTTTTAAACTATCAATCAGGAATAATCCTATAATTGAAATTATTATGTATTTAATTTATACCCTGTCTAATGAACTTTGTAAGAGAGAGAGAGAGAGAGAGAGAGAGAGAGAGAGAGAGAGAGAGAGAGAAATATTAAACATCATAATTAAAAATAACATTAAAATAAGCATTAAAATAATTTCACCATTAATACCTGGCAAAAAAGATGTGTTTTTACAGATTTTCTTAATGTCAAGGAAGCCAGGCCAAACACAGAACTCCAAAGGAGTAATACAGGAAAATTCCCTCTTCACTGAGCTAGAAAGATAGCCTTTGATAGCTGGAGGATCTCCAAAAGGGCCACTCCTGCAAAACCTAGCAGTCAGAGAAGCTCCTAACGGGTGAGACAGTCCCTTAGATGGTCAGATCCTAAGTTGTTTATGACTTAAATGACTTAGCATTGTAGACCATAAGTGTAGATCTTTCACACAAGATCATATGAGCCCTCTTCTTTGCACTGGCTAGCAACCTAGATACCGTATTTTATACCAACTGAAAGTTCTGGACACTTTTCAAGGGTAGTACCACATATAGTGTGTTGCAGTAGTCAAGACTGGATATAAGAAAAGCAACAACTAACTGTGGCCAACTGGCTAAGGAAAGGAGGCAGCTGACACATTTAGCATAATTGCGCAAAAGCACTCCCGACAAATGCAGTGACAGAAGAGATTTAAGAAACACTTCCTAACTGTGAATCAGCTTTTTCAGCCAAAATAACTGACCTCAGCATCCCAAACCAATATCATATTTGTTAAAGCATCTCGTTCTTGTCTGGACTTTTTCTCCTTTATCCAGCCCATTTTTTTTTAACTTAGGGCACATTCGGGAGTAATAGAAGCATTATTGGTGACTTCCCACTCCAAAACTCAAGATGACCTCCCACAGAGGTCTCATGTAGAGGTTAAATATCATGGGGACAAAACACTATAGGTCAACACCTAGGTGTCAAACAATATTCCCTCAGCACTACTTTCTGAACATCATCTCACAGGAAGGACCAGAAGCATTGTAGAAGGATGTCCCCAAGGTCCAATTCAATCTTGCTGGAGCAGATGCCATATAATACAGGAAAGTACTGTTAGCCTGTTCTTTATAGTTGCTAGAGAATAGCAAAGGAGAATTCAAATAGATCTTCAGATGGGCCTCAGTTCACACTTAGTTTCATCTGTCACAAGTCTGTACAAATCCTTGAGATCTACAACCTGAAAATAATCCCAAAAAACAGGACAAGAGGTTTCCAAATTTTCATTCCTACAGCCTGTCCCAACATTGGAAACAAAAGCAAACTGGAACAGATAAAGCATGGTGCAAATTGCTCATACTGAGCCACCAACAGTTCCAGGTCCCTCCTTCCGACATTTTGTAGAAGAAATATCACAAAGTATATAGAACTAGTTCTGACCTGTACTATGTGGATGTAAAAGAACAGCAGAGTGTTCAGGTGGACTTACAGATGGGCTTCACATTGTACTTAATCTGATCTGTCAGAAAAGTCCTTTCACTAAATGTTGTCCCATCTGCTTCAACGCTCTTAACTCCCTCATAAAGGAGTGGGCTGATTTGGCTGCATGAGTGGGAAAAGAGTTCTTAGGAGCTATAATGTCAACCACCCCATCTATCTCCATTTTCCAGAGATCAGCCATGGCACTAACAGTATCACTGACAGATACCACAGGAAATTCCACAAATGCATTCATGAAAGTATTTAGATAAATCAGGTATCTGAGCTGGACAATTTTAAATGGTCCTTCACTCTCTCAGAGCTTTCTCTCAGCCGTCAGTCTAAAATTAAACAGGGAGTGATACGATCATGACAACAGTGTAATAGACAGCTTCTCCACTTTCAGATCACTAACTTTGGGGGGGGGAAGCAAGCAAATCCAAAATGTACCCTGTGGTAAGTATGGAGCAAATACTAGTTGGGGCAGTCAATGAACAGTAGGGAGGGCATTAAGTCATTAACAGTTCTTGATCGGGCAATCTCAATGAGGATATTGAAATCCTACAAAACAAGGAGCTCTGGGTAATTCAATAGCATGCCTAAGATTACTGCACCCCAACTAACCCAGGAAGAGAAACTATTAAGCAAAAGGGTAAATAGTATACTGACACCATCCATATATTCACCTGAATAACCAAATATACCATCATCCACTGAAAACTGGCAGATTATAAAATGGTGCATCTGGTCATCAAAATGGAATTTTTACAGACTACGACTGTACTTTCCCACCCGCAGTCCTAGTCTATTGTACCACAGAACAGCATGGAGGACAAAGCTGGCAGACATGAATTCCCCACTCTTCTGTTTGCACGTGTCCACGATGCATACAAAGTCATGCACTAGATAACAGATAAAATACTGGATAATGGATATTTTACCTACTACTGATATGGCACTGAAAAGCAGGGATTTTAAGTTGGAAGGGCCACCACTACTGACATCTTGATTTGTCTGGTTAGACTACAACATGAAAGGAAGTCACCCCAGCCTTTGGCCAGATTGCATATTTTCACAATATGCCCCTCCTACTACCAGCCAGCTACTGTTTCAATGCTTGCCCCCAGTCCATTTTCCATTTCTCACTTTCCTCCATGTTTCTGCCACAACTGTTAATTCCAGAAGGCCATAACCAACCAATAGTTTAGATTCTTCCCCATATCTGCTCCTAGTACTCATTAAAAATACAAACATAAAAGTAGGTGCTGTCATCCCCAAGACCTCCCTATTGTACCCTTTAGAGTTGTGGTAATCTCACTGCAGGGCAAGATTTATTTTATGTCATGGGGTCAGGAAATTGATGTAATGCTGGGTAGTCAGGCTCTGCTAGGAACATGCAGTTCAAGGCCTAACCCCCTAAGGAAGTTGTTTCCTAAGTGTAGTAAGCAGATAAGGAGGCAGGCAGCCAGATGTTCATCTTTCCCTCTCTGACTGTCCATATTCCCATAATTCTGTCTTGGTGGTAGATATAGAAAGAAAGAAAGAAAGAAAGAAAGAAAGAAATAAAGAAATAAAGAAAGAAAGAAAGAAAGAAAGAAAGAAAGAAAGAAAGAAAGAAAGAAAGAAAGAAAGAAAGAAAGAAAGAAAGAGAATCAGACAGATGTGCACATATTTGAAAGGTCCAAGAACAGCAGAGTCTGAGCTTGAAGCTCTGTGTAGTATTCTTGCATGCAAAACCAGAAAGAAAATCCCTCCACTCCTACTGCTGATTTGCCAGTTGTGATTGCTGCAGATTCCTGACCTCCAGACTTGGCAGTTCAGCACAGGAGTGGCTGCGCTCCAATTATTTTCATTTAAGCTGTATTTATTTGTTGTTGACAGATACACAGATGGATCTTGGGCATGCCTTGAAAGCTCAAACAGGATTTCTATTTACTTTTTCTTAAAAAAAAACCTATTTAGATTACAACAGCACTCTGCAGTTACACACTACAGAAATTTAAACAGTAACTAATCAAAACTCCCACCCATCTTTGAGGAGAAGCAAATCTATTTTATAATCCTCATTTTACACATGAGAGAGTTTTTAAAAAATGGCAAAGTGACTGATCCAAAATTAAGCCAGAACAAAATTAGGCCAATGCCATTTTGAGATGCGTCTGGCTTCCTGGTTTGGAGACATACAACAGGGTCCTCTCTGTCTTCCCTATGACCAAACTTGTCTAAAACCAGGGAAGCCACCTTGAAAGCACTTTATAGCAAACAGGTTCCCAAACAACAGTCTGCCACCTGCCTGGTTAATCTCACAGTAACGGTTTCCCCTATCTTTCCCTGTCCAACTGAATTAAATGTAACAAAGACATATATAGACAGTCCTCTACGTACAAACTTTTGACTTATGAACTTTCGCCAGTACGAACAAACCTGTCCACAACTCCAAACTAGAAGGTCTCGGAAGGTAGGAAAGAGTTAGTTTATGGCAAGCTACATATGTACACTGGGCAGTACTGTCGCATGTTGGGAGGCTGAGCACTTCATACTTGGTTGGACCTACGAACAAAATGGACTTACGAACAGCCTCTTGGAATGTAACCTGTTCCTAAGTAGAGGACTGTCTGTATTAAACAACTATCCCTGCCATTGTTTTTTTTTTTAATTAATTGATAAAAAGTGAGCAGTGTACAAGGAAAATATGGGAGCAGAAGAGTTTTCCTTGCAGAAGAATCCCAACTTATTCCCTGTCTCCATGAAGGTATCAATTACTGGGAGACATGAACCCCTGGGCTCGGGACTTCAGAGAATTGTTGCTGCTCAGAATAGATGATATTGCCTAGATACCATAACAGTCTGATCTTGTGGGGTGAAAAATAGCGAAATTATCTAAATAGGAGACCATGTATGTGCTGGACAACTATAAATGCTGCTGTATAAATGCTTGCATTAAAAAAAAAAGTATTTGGAAAAGAAGTGTGGAAGTATTTTGCAATATGCTAGTAACAGAGATATTTGGTTCCTAATAACTGAGACCAAGTCCAACTACTTGTTTCTTAGGCACTAAAAATAGTTCTGTTCAAAGAAAAATAGGAAGCTGCCTTATTGCCAGGTCAGAGTATTCCTCCATTTAGCAAGTATCATCAGCTCTCTCCAGGATCCTTTCATATATTTCATGTCACCTGCTAGCGGATCCTTTTTTTTAATTGGAGATGTCAGAGTTCAGAGCATGTGAGCTGCCAAAGAATGGTGTTCTCCTCCCCCAAATGGCTGAAAATTACACACCTTTGACAATTACAGCAATTTAATAAATAGAAAACTAGGAGGTGTTCACATCCCCTTTTAACTAGGCAGACCTATGACCTGCACACAAAATAAATGCTTTACCAGCAAGCTCTAGGTCTCTTCATAATCACTATTCAGGATTTCCAGTGGTATATAGCATTTATATATGTAACCCAAGTAACTGACAGTAAAAATATACAATACAACAAAAGGAAAATGAAACACCATCAAAAAGCAATAAAACATCAACAGCGACATTGAAAAGCAACTGAGGAAGTTCAAAGTCCAGGAATGTAATAACTATTAGGACACATAGCTACTTCTATTCTCTGACCTAATTGTCTCTGTTCTTGATTAAGTAATCAATCGCCTTCTGCAAGTCTATACCAAATGCTCCTTTTCTGAAAAGTCTACACCAAATGCTTCTATATACAGAACAGTTGATCAGTCTTTAAAAATTAAAAGAATACCCATATGCAGGTGGACAGAAACTTACACAGATGGGCACACAGCATGACAAGCAAACAAGCAGATGGGTGTAGAAGGACACAGAGAGACAAAGTATAGATATGGAAACAAAGACAGAGAAATACCTAGAAAGAAAGATGGATACGCAAATCTGGTGCAAAAGATCCATTACAGAGAAAGATACCAGAGGGAGGACAAAGAAAAACATTCACAGCATGGATATTCTCAACTTCTCTTATTACATTGTTTTTAAAATAAAAGCTGATGTTCTCAAACTTCTAGCACTAAGATATCTCTCCCCTCTAAGAAGATGCAATGTGGAATGAATATTATATATTTGTTCAATAAACTGTCTTTTTAAGATGACAAATCTCTTTGCAAGAGCACTTCACACCATCAGCTGATGTTTAAACAACTCAAGTAATGCCTTTGTGCCCTGTATATTTTATGTGGAGTTTATGTGGAGTTGTCTGCTTAACATTCCCCTTGATTAAGTTTCATATTGTTCCACCTAATCAAGCATCAAATAACTACCAAATTCTTTGAAAAACAATGGCCAAGCGCCTGGATGGTTTGAAAACAGGATATAAATGTTATTCAGTTTAGGATTAACCTGAGCATTCAGTCACCAGGAAAAGAAATACATTATTCAATTTACACACCACCTAATGTAAGTTCAATGGTTTATTTGGTTTTAGTGCATGCATGTGAATTCACCCTTTCTATTTGTAAACCATAAGTTATAGCTCAGTACAGAGTATGAAACAAATCATGGCTAAAACAAGCTTAATGGAATGTGTGAACACAACCCAAACATACTTACTTACTTATTTATATTTCACATTTGTCACTACCCACCTCACTGGAAGCATTTCTGGGCAATTTACAGTAAAAGAATAAATATTAATTAAATAAAATATAACAGTATTCCTACAAATAATAAATATCTTTCCAACTTCCATCCTCAATTCAATACACTTAACAACAGTAATTGGGACTGGAATTTCCAGAGCTATACGATGGTAAAGCATGATGTCATGTGACTGCACCACTTAGCAACGGCAGTTATGGCAGTCCCTGGTTACCATTGCTAAGCAAATCACAGTGCACCATAAACAAGGATCTCATGTGATCGCGAGTTCCAACTTCCTGCTGGCTTCTCCATTGACTTTGCTTGTGGGAAGCCTGCAGAGAAGGTCTCAAATTGTGATCATGTGATTGTGGGAAGCTGTGGCAGTCAGAAATCCAGGCTGGTTCCCAAGTGCCCAGATAACAATCCCATGACTGCAGGGGCACTGCAATGGCTGGAACTTCAAGGATCAGTTGTAAGCACCACTCATTCAGCACTGCCGCAAGTTCCAACGGACACTGAACGAGTGGTCATTAAATAAGGACCACTTGTACTTTCATATCCTATTAAGAACTTTTGTTTCTGAACAGCAGAAATGCCTTCAAGACATCTTTGAATTACAGTATTTACAGGAGAATGTCAACTAGGATAGATTAGGCTTAAAACATAACACTTTAACCAAAGAAAGTTTGTTTATCTAATGGACAATGTATGACAGGAATGTTTGGTATCTTAATATGCCTAATCTAGTTTCTACTCAATTCATTCAAAAGAGCAAAGAATAAAAATATAGTTTCCATTAGAATGAGAAACCTAGATTTCTTCATTCTCTCTTCTATAGGTCTGAATGGCAAAGGAAGGCAGCTTTTGTGCTGATCTCCTGGATTCATGCATAACACTATTACAGTTTACACATCCACCTTGAACACACTCGCACAAACACCTTCCAACCTCATTTCCCTTGACTGTTTTCCGCACAAATAGTACAGCTGCAACTGTGTCCTATTTTTCTATAGCTGATGACCTCAATGCCTTCTTAGCACTATGGGGATGACAGTAATGTGCATTGTGTCTCATTGGAGCTCAACTGCAATTCATCATTATTTTATCGGTTGGAATTTAATTGGATCCTATCAAACTCTCCTGATACTCCCTTTTCACGCTAAACACTGCTGCAGAAAGATAAATGTCGGTACTGCTTGGAAAGAGGGAGGGAGGGAGGGAGGGAGGGAGGGAGGGAGGTTTTTTCCTTCACAAACACTTCTAAATTCATAAGATCTAGCCCTATTCCCCCCTTCTGTGCCTGAGTAATTAGAGATGCATATGCTATAGGTGTGCAGTGCACATAATAAGGCCTTTTGTATGATTTATGTACTCCAGGCCCAGTGCAACACACCCACATACACAGAGGGTTTGCCATCTTTCTCCATGCCTAGCATTGTCTTCCTCCTATCAGTGCTTGCAGCTGAGTCTTCCTCTCTCATAAATTCACCTAATTCTATAGCTACCTGTCTTGCAAGTCCAGCATATTTAGTATGTCAGGTTTTTTTGCCAGTCCATGTGATTTCTTAAACTCAAATCTAAAAGGAAGAGATTACAAGATTTTAGTTGAAAATGATCTTTATGTTATACTTTTATATTTTATATGTATTTTATTTTTTATATCCATAGGCTTTTGGGATATAAACAATGTTTAGTTGCTATTAAGAATGGATTTCTGTTGCAACATTTAAATTACTTTTACTATGCTTAAATGCATATAATCTGCACATATTTATACAAAATATATGTCACAATACTTGGGTATTTTTTATCTTCTTTGTGCAGCCATAAATGGGGAAGAAAGTCCATATTTACCCCTTTAACTTCATCCTGCAAAAATTACACTAACTACAGTATATTGAAACAGTAACAATAATTTCCAGGGATTATACATACATCATGAATTCTATCTTTCTACTAGGGAAATCAGAATTTATACTATACCACCCTGTTCTAGGATGCAGACTCTCTCAACTAAGCACCCTCCAGATGAGTTGGACTGCAAAATCCATAATTCCCATTCGGCTATTTTGGTGGAAAAATGTGGTTTTTTTCCACCAAAGGGTTATGAAATGCATGGGATGTGAAGAAGCAATTACTTTTGCTGCAAAGGTTTTTTTTAAGCTCTACGGTATGATTAGGCATTGCTAGCATCCCTGTTGCCTTATATGTACAACAACAACGTTTAATCTCCAAATCAATATAAAGACCTTTCAATTTCATAAAGTCATGTCAGGATGGTGGGTCTTGTTTCTGAAGGATAACAACACAGGTATTGTACAGCAGATACTTATAGTAATTAGGATATTTCCTGGTTTGAAAACTATAGGCAAATCTTTTTGGGAAAATGATGGGCAATTTGAGGGATTAATAATTTAGATCAAATTATTGCTAATCAAAAGAGAATCTGGCCTAAAATTACATAATGGCATTATATTCAGTTAAAATTCTGATTCCAAAATTTGCTCCAGATACAATTGAGCAGTCTAAAGCTCCCTAATTACTATCAGAAAGAATATATTTTGAATTATTCTAAATCTATGGGACATTTTAGAATAAACAATTAATGTATATTGTTACAGTAGATAATAGTTATTTGTGAGAATACTTGCAAAAATAAAGAGCTGGAATATTCCACAAAAAAACCAAAAACAAATCAATGGCTAAGAATATTGAAGCACATTACGTACGTTTTTTAAGAACCTAAGATAACTTTTTTTTTTTCATTCTTACTAGACCCTTTATTATTATGTTGGAAGTATTAAGTACAGTAGGTGGGGAACCCTTACTTACACGTTTACCAGAGATTACCACGCCAACTCATACAAGTGATTATACAGTCAGGTCCAGAAATATTGGGACATCGACACAATTCTAACATCTTTGGCTCTATACACCACCACAATGGATTTGGAATGAAACAAACACAATGTGCTTTAACTGCAGACTGTCAGCTTTAATTTGAGGGTATGTACATCCAACTCAGGTGAACGGTGTAGGAATTACAACAGTTTGCATATGTGCCTCCCACTTGTTAAGGGACCAAAAGTAATGGGACAGAATAATAATCATAAAGCAAACTTTCCCTTTTTAATACTTGGTTGCAAATCCATTGCAGTCAATCACAGCCTGAAGTCTGGAATGCATAGACATCACCAGACGCTGGGTTTCATCCCTGGTGATGCTCTGCCAGGCCTCTACTGCAACTGTCTTCGGTTCCTGCTTGTTCTTGGGGCATTTTCCCCTGAGTTTTGTCTTCAGCAAGTGAAATGCATGCTCAATGGGATTCAGGTCAGGTGACTGACTTGGCCATTGCATAACATTCCACTTCTGTCCCTTCAAAAACTCTTTGGTTGCTTTTGCAGTATGCTTTGGGTCATTGTCCATCTGTACTGTGAAGCGCCGTCCAATGAGTTCTGCAGCATTTGGCTGAATGTGAGCAGATAATATTGCCCAAAACACTGCAGAATTCATCCTGCTGCTTTTGTCAGCAGTCACATCATCAATAAATACAAGAGAACCAGTTCCATTGGCAGCCATACATGCCCACGCCATGACACTACCACCACCATGCTTCACTGATGAGGTGGTATGCTTAGGATCATGAGCAGTTCCTTTCCTTCTCCATACTCTTCTCTTCCCATCACTCTGGTACAAGTTGATCTTGGTCTCATCTGTCCATAGGATGTTGTTCCAGAACTGTGAAGGCTTTTTTAAATGTCGTTTGGCAAACTCTAATCTGGCCTTCCTGTTTTTGAGGCTCACCAATGGTTTACATGTTGTGGTGAACCCTCTGAATTCAACTCTGGTGAAGTCTTATTTTGATTGTTGACTTGGACACACATACACCTACCTCCTGGAGAGTGTTCTTGATCTGGCCAACTGTTGTGAAGGGTGTTTTCTTCACCAGGGAACGAATTCTTCGGTCATCCACCACAGTTGTTTTCCGTTGTCTCCCGGGTCTTTTGGTGTTGCTGAGCTCACCGGTGCGTTCCTTCTTTTTGAGAATGTTCCAAACAGTTGTTTTGGCCACGCCTAATGTTCTTGCTATCTCTCTGATGGGTTTGTTTTGTTTCTTCAGCCTAATGATGGCTTGCTTCAGTGATAGTGACAGCTCTTTGGATCTCATCTTGAGAGTTGACAGCAACAGATTCCAAATGCAAATAGCACACTTGAAATGAACTCTGGGCCTTTTATCTGCACATTGTAATTGGAGTACTGAGGGAATATCACACACCTGGCCATGGAACAGCTGAGAAGCCAATTGTCCCATTACTTTTGGTCCCTTAACAAGTGGGAGGCACATATGCAAACTGTTGTAATTCCTACACCATTCACCTGAGTTGGATGTACATACCCTCAAATTAAAGCTGACAGTCTGCAGTTAAGGCACATTGTGTTTGTTTCATTCCAAATCCATTGTGGTGGTGTATAGAGCCAAAGATGTTAGAATTGTGTCGATGTCCCAATATTTCTGGACCTGACTGTACATTAGATCTAGTTTTTATCTCAGAACAGTTAGTCTATGATCTGAAAATGGAGGGCATTTCTATTAGTTCTCTGTCATAGTCATATCACTTTCTGATTACCGTGAATCTCCTTGGCGTTTCTGACATCTGAGAGGGGGAGAACACCAGTTAAGATGGTTCATCACAGGCACCTTAGGAGATCCAATTGCCAACAAGCCCTGGGGGAGTTTCCTAATGAATTGTTGGGTATAGTCAATCTTTGGAATCTAGAATTGGTGGGAATAATGGGCAAGATTCCCCTGAAGGGGCACTCTGGGAAATGTTAGAAGTTCTGCCTAGAGCACTGATGGCCAAAAAACGTAAATATGACTAAAGATAGATGTAAGCCCAAGTTTCGGCCTATTCCATAAGGGCAATGAAACACAGATACTTCTTTGCCCTTATGACATCTACTGAATGTTGTCCAAGGCACTGTTTAAGATGACCTGCTCCCTGAAGGGAATTGATAGATGAGAGGACTATTGCGACCTATTGGCACACATTTTTCACAGAAGATAGCTCATATCCACTGGCAGTTAGACACTTGGTAGACAGAATCCAATGACTGGAGCAAGATTTCTGCAAAGTCTTGCTTGTTAATATGGTGTTACATAAATCAATACAGTTTAAAGGTATGGATCTATTTTTTACTTATATAACCAAACTTGGAAACTTATGGATTTGGGGGAACGGAGTAGCAAAAAGATTATACTTTAGTGGTGGAAAGGCAGTGCAATCCCAGATTTATAATTCTGGACCACTAATTTTATTTTTATTTATTTATTTTAATCAATTTATATGGCTACCTATCCCACAACTTTAGCAACTCCAGGCAGTCAACGAAGTTAAAAAGTCAAGAAAGCATCCAAAACAGTAACAGTGGTAGCCAAGAACAACAAAAGTCACAATAATAGCATCTATCTCATGGGCCCGATAATCTCCCGACCCCCACACCCAGGAAAAAAGCCATGTTTTTAAGGCCTTCCATAATGCCAGCAGAGTCAGGGCCAGCTGGCTCTCAGGAGGTATGGTGTTCCAGAGGGCAGGCTTTTCTATTAATGTTTACAGAACAGGTTTTCTATTAATGTAATCAAAAGACTGATCGGTATTCCATGCAGTCAAGGTTTCAATGTCTGTCTTTCTTCTCTCTTTTTCATACATTAAAATAACAAAATACAAAAATACAAGAGTCATGTAACTGCATTTCAAGTGGACCAATTATAACTACCTGAAGAGAGCGTGGTCACAGACACTACAAAATCTGTTTGTTCTACTATTGGTACACTATCTACTATTCCCCAACAAAATCACTAAGCCTCCCAAGGAAAAAATCAGGACTAAAAAAGCATTGTTACTGGTTGCAGTAAATAAGTGAATAAATTGCTGGCAATCTGTCCATGGTACAAAAGCAGGACTAGAAGATCAGAGGATAATGAATCTGAACCGTGTCCCAGAAGAACTGTCCAGTTCAAGCAGACCAAAGGGATATATAGTCTGCCAACTTGATTCCAAACACCAGCCAGCTCAATGTCTAAAGTAGGACATGAAAGTGGCAGAGTTCCTCTGCTGCTTTTGTCTGGCATCATGAATATACAGCCTTTGAACATGGAAGTTTAATTTAGAGTGACTGGCTAGTAGTTGCTCACTGATGTACTGTATACTTTATAAATACACCTAATCCTTTTTCAAAACCACTGAGGATTTCAAGTCTCACAATTCTCCCACCAACATGGATGTTGCTAAAGATTCCAGAAGGTGAAGTCCACACAGCTGGAAGTTGCCCAGGTTGGAAAAACTGATTTAAACAATTATCTTTTTTTTTTTTTTTTGGTAGCAAAATCCAAGAAGGGGGGAGGAAGTAGCAATAGTATTAGCAGCAACAGCTGTCCTAATTCAAATAATGAAATCCTACTATGTATCCCATAAAGATCATTTTAACATTGCTCTATGTTTGTTATCTACCACAAAGTAGAAATGTAAGGTGTAAATCAAAAGGTTTTTTGTTTTTTCCAAATAACAAAACACCTTGCAAAGTTATCTAATTTTGTACATAATAAAATGTTACAATCAAACCATATGGACTGGGAGGAAAAACACTAAAAATATACAAATAAAAATGTGAAATTGCTACTTATCTTTGTATATTAAGACAAACTTTATGTGCAAGCCTTGAAAGCTTGAACAAACTCTTGAAACTGAAAGTTCTAGAATGATAGCTGTTAAAATTGAAATCAAATTTCCTAAAAAAGAAACTAAAATAAAAGACATGGAATGCAAATTTGGTAAAAAGCTAAGGAAAAAATGCTAATTAATTGTAATAAAATATTGTTTCAAATATCATTTCTGGTTCCTAGCAGAAAAGAAGACAAGATGAGAGAAGACAAAAGATAATTGAATTGTTGAGCCCTATGGCAAAAGCTGAGCGAAACTGGACCCATTTATGAAAATTCTTGAGTTTCATGGAATTTAAACAGTTGAATTCTCAAGTATAATTAGTTTCTACCGGGGTTAGAATCAATTCCACTTATCCACATATTTTGCACATGAATAGTCATGGCAATGTCATTTCATAGGAAAATATTAACATTAACTCTTTCCCACAAATAGAACTACAGTTTCCACCCCCCCAACAGATGCAATCCTGTGAATATCCATGACCGTTTCCATGCACAATTATAGACATGTATGCAAATGAAGTGAGACACGCTGCCTTGTTTGAAGTAGAATTGATTATGGGAACAAGCCCTACTTACACTAGTTTTCTTGGATTCCAATCTTTTTTTTTTTTTAACACCAGTTTGCTTTGTGAAACTCGATTCTGCTTTTAGGGCCTCTGTTTATCTATTTTCATTGTCAACAGTTGGACCAGAACCACTTTCTGAGTACATGTCCAAATAGTATCTGTTACCCTATTTCTCCACAGTACAGATAGTCCTTGACATACAACTACAATTAAAACTGGATTTTCTAAGTGATGCAGTCGTAAAAGCAAGACATCACATGACCACGTTGCTTAGCCACAGCAATCCCAGCATTCCCCATTGCTGTCATTAAGTGAATTCCACTGGACGTTAGCCGAGGACCCACCCCAATCCAAGCCGTTTCTGGGCTTGGTCCCTCCCAGCCTTGAGCCTCAATAAGGTAGGTGACTGCCTCCAACTCCCCCCACCTGCCTATCTCCCCCCCCATCTCTGCCCTTTTGGCCTCCCTGCACCCTGCCTTGCAAGGCTGCAAGCAGCCCCAGAATCTTGCGGCTGTGGGGCTGCTTGCCACGCTGTGGCTCAGGGGCTCCTTGGCCCTCTTTCCCCTTTGCTTGCTTGCATGCACCACACCCTCCTTCCATCGCTCGCACACACCAGCACCCTCCTTCCCCATGCACTCACATTCACACACCATGCCCTCCTTCCCTCACTCAAGGACATTTCTGGGGCACTTCCAGCACTAAAAGGATGCTCCAGGGGTGCTTCCAAGCACTGAACGACTCTCCAGGGGCGTTTCCAACACTCGCTCTGCAGCTCACGTTGGAAGCTGCTGGCCATTTGTGAGGCTATCTCCTTCTTCCTGCAAAGCCCCAGAGCCACAGTGCAGCACAATGGGGGTGTGATGTGTGCGAGCGAGTAAAGGGGGAAGGAGGGTGCTGGTACGTGAGTGAATGAAAGAAGGAAGAAGGGCACAGTGTGTGTGTGCGTGTGAGCGAGTGAAGGAGGAAGGAGGGTACTGGTGCATGCAAGCGAAGGAGGGAAAGAGGGCGTGGTGCATGTGCGCAAAGGGGGAAGGAGGGTGCTGGTGCCTGCAAGTGAAGAAAGGCCAGGATGGGTGGGGGAGACTTACCCAAGCAACTTGCAACCTCCTCTGTTGGATTCCCCATTGACTTTGCTTGTGGGAAGCCAGCAGGGAAGGTTGCAAATGACAATCACACAATCACAGGGTGCTTATCAACCAGTCCTAAGTGTGAACAGGTTGCCAACCACCCAGTTCATGATCACATGACTGGGGGGGGTGCTGCAACAGCCATAACCTCGGGGACCAGTTGTAAGTCCATTTTTTCAGCACTGTCATAACCCTGAATGGTCACAAACAAATGGTCGTAACTCGAAGACTACCTGCATCATTTCTGTGGTCTTATAAATATAGATAATTAATAGGCTGACAGAAATTCCATTAGGTTTTAATGGCATTCCTTTAAATAAAATCTATATAAGGTTGAGCCGCTAGAGGAATACAGAGATACACTTCAAAAATATCTCATAGCATTTCCTTAGCACTCTTTTTTGTCAATGAAACAATAATAGCACAGACAGAATGCATGTTCATGAGTCTTGTGCTTATAGATGAGAATATACCCTCCCTTCTTTCAGGTTTTGTGTTGCTATAGATACAGAATTCCTCCCCCGCGGGCTGTATTTCATATACAACCTTCAGGACCCATTAAGCTAGCATTTTTGCTACTGTTCAGCCATGCTGTTTATTGTTAATCAGTGTCCTTCAGTATACAGCAGACCAAATCTCTTTAGAATGAAGGAAGCTCAATTGTGTTCTAAAGTGAAATGGGAAGGTTTAAAGAAAAGATTTGGAGAGAAACACCCTGACCCTGAGTGCTCAAGACCCAGCAAAAATAATAGGATAGAAGATTATTCAGTGCTGACAGGATTCACTCTCTGGTTCACCATTTTGAAAGCATGATGGAAACAGGGCAATATGACACTTCATGAAAGCAGAGATGAGGAGGTTATTTGTAATCATAGATACCTAAAAGCCAATATCTTGGAGTAAAGAAAGATGGAATACTGGATTAGCCACAGTTTGGTGGTCAGATCAGTGTACTTTCCCCCGTCTCTCATTTTTGTTGTTAAAAATCCAACTAACCAAGCACAAGTCCTCAAAGAAAGAAAGTGGAAAGGATACATCAAAGCAGCATGAATAGACAGAAAATAGTAAGGATGTGTATCAGTACAGAACATTCAGAATCTATTTTCATGAGATACCATATTTATCCCAAAAGAAGGCAGCACTAAATTTAAGACACAAAAAAAATGCGCCTCCATTATGGTATTCTTAGTCAATCTAAGTTGGACTCTGATTTTATTTACAGTTATTTGAAAAAAACAAAATCTTCTTTTCAGTTGTATAATTAATATTATATATTAATGTAATATACCCTGTCAGGCCCCATAGGCCAATCATAATATGTTTTATTAATGTTATTAATATTTTTTTCAGAGAAAATGTTACTGTACTTAGGAATGTATAAAGGTCACACGTCAAACGAATAAAAAGTGTTTAGAAGAAAATGGCAACCAATTCAAACATTTAACATAATTTATATAATAAACTGTCTACGAGGCCTGACTTTTGGTATACTCTGTGTGTGTATACACACACAGAGAGAGAGAGAGAGAGAGAGAGAGAGAGAGAGGGAGACATATTAAGGAATAGATCTACACTTCATGGTGAATGAACTTTTAAAGCTATGCTTTTTCAAATTTGTTGGAGCTCTAACTCACATAAAGCTAGCCAGCTGTCCCATTAATTCCCATGGAGGTTCATCTGGCATCATTTTTATGTCTTCTTAGAACAAGGTACTACCCCTTTTTGTTTTCTAAGACCTTTTAAAAATATTTGCTAAATTTGACCTGACACTATTTCTCTGATATCTATGCTTTCACTCTTGCTGTTTTAATCAAATTATTATGCTATGTTATTTTATTTTACTAATTTACACTGGTATGAACACGCATATTACTGAAGGACTGGATCCAAACATAATACATGAACAACTGAAAAAAAGTCTAAGCTCACAGCTAAGTTTCCAGTAGAGAAGTGCAACTAAGAGATTTAACCAGCTGACTCAATCTCCTGAAACAGATCAGAAATCACCTTCCCGAAATCTGATTTCTCCCGAAGCACATCAAAATTATCCTTCTGAACCATTCACACTATCTAGTAGCAGATTTTTCTCACATCTCCACATCCCACTCAACTTAATTTCAAGCTGAATGTGATTAGACTCTGTGTATGTTTCACTAACAGCACTCAGATATCTGAGCAGTTAGCAGGTCTCCCGCTGAGGAAATAGCCATTCAGTTGACCTCTGAAGAATGGTCTCCAAGTCAATCATTGGGAAAGTGGCAACGCTGAATTGTGTACAGTGCAACTGTCAATGGGAAAGGGACAATCTGTCCTCATAAACTAGAGTGGAGAGATGTCTGCTCCCTCTCATCCTCTAGGTCATCCATCATGAATATTCCCTTAAATTCCTAAAACAGGGCTTTAAGTACTGTATGCTCCACTTTAACTGCCTGCTCTTTTTTGTGCCATAGATGTTTCCAAAACATCTATATACTACTAAAACTCTTGTGTCTGTAGCCTTCAACTGGGTGAAACGGTGCAACATAGGGCAACAATTTTTGAACCAAGGTACCTCAAATGAGCTAATCTACAGAATGCATCCAAAATTACTCTCATGGGATTGAAATTTGGGGAATTTGTGGCTGCTTCAGCACTACGGTGCTGCTGCGTCACCATGGTCAGCACAGTCACATCCTCATCATGGGCGTATCCCCAACCTCTTTCCCGCCTTCCTCTGTCCCCTGCATCCAATCAGCTGGCGGCAAAGCCTGATGGGCGAGCAGCAATTAGCTGCTTTGGAAACAAGGAGAAATTTGAAGTTTTTTAACAACTGTGGGTGTTAAGGGAAGGATGAGGGAGCGACTTGGATGCCTGCTGGTGAGGGTAGGGCTGGCTGGGGGGCACCAGTGGTTGACAGGTGAGCCCTCTTCCTCCCTCTAGGGGGCTCTTGGGGACACATCAGAATGGGGAGCGGGGGTGCAGTTTTCCTCATGGTCCCTTTGCCTGCACCTTCCTCCAGCAAAGTGGCAGGCAGTTCTCAGGTCAGCTGAGGAGGAGGAGGCGGCGGCTTCACAATGGGTCTCCTGAGGGTTGTGAGGGAAGGGGAAATGGTGGAAACCTATATTATATGTGGGAGGGGAGGGGAGGGATCCCTTACCTCTTTCCCGCTTTTTTCCGGCAACTGTGCCCAATCAGCTGATGGCAAGGCCTGACAGGCGAGCAGCGACTGGCTGCTTTGGAACCAAGGCCAAAATTTCAAATCTCTTAATGGCTGTGGGCATTGAGGGAAGGATGAGGGAGTGACTTGGATGCCTACTAGTAAGGTAGGCCTGGCTGGTGTGCACTGGTGGTTAATGGGTGAGCCCTCTTCTTGGAGACACACCAGAATGGGGAGCAGGGGTGCAGTTTTTCTCATGGTCTGCAGCTCCCTTTGTTCCACCTCCCCACAGCAAAGTAGCAGTCAGTTCCACGGGTCAGTTGAGGAGGCGGCTTCATGGGGGCTCTCCTGAAGGCTGTGAGGGGAGGGCAAGTAGCACAACCCTCTATTATATGAGGGAGGGAGGGAGGACTGATTCTGACACTCCCTGCCAGCTTTCCAGAAGCAAAGTCAATGGGGAAGCCAGCAGCAAGTCACTCCCACTCCCACTGCTTTTTGCCCTTGGTCATTCTGTTTCACTGTTTAGATCAGGAAATATCTCTGAAACGATGATGCAGGAGGTCATGGGTTGTCTAGTCTTAGAAAAATGTCTAAATATATATATCAATATTACCTATATAAGTTATGCATGAAGGATGAATTATGGAGATGCAAGAATCCACAGTCATGCAATATAATGCAAGGAGGAAAAAACGGTATGGAAATCACTAGTGGTTCTTCGCTGACTTTTGTTTATACAGGAATTATTTCTCTGAAACTGGTATCTCTGATATAAACTCTGGAATTATTATTTCCAAAATATGTTAGCTGACCAAAACCAACTACCGGCAACTCAGTTGCTAAGCAATGTAGTTGTTAAGTGAGATATCACATGACTGCAACAGACTTACAACCTCACTTCTGCCATGTTTAAGTGAATCACCTGAAGTTAAGCAAAACATCATATGACCATGACTTGAAATTTTACTGCCGGCTTCTTCACTGACTCTGCTTGCCGGAAGCCAGGTGTGAGGCACACAAATGGCAATCACGTGACTGCAGGATGCTATGATGGTTGTAAACACCCTCCAGTTGCAAAACACCTTAATTTCAATCATGTGACCGTGGAGAGACTGCAACAGTCGTTAAGTGCAAGGTCTGGTCATAAAGTTACCTTTTCAGTGCTGTCATAACTTTGAACAGTTGCTAAACAGGGGAGTCATTAAGCAAGGACTTCTTATATTCTTCATGCATTCCATATTACTTATTACTTTATTTTTACTTTTTGTTTTCACTAAGCACCTGAGGATTATTAGATCATTTGTGCCGTTTACAGTTTAGCATCCTTATCATCCTTTACCATGCTTGCCTATTTTAGCCAAACGTCCTGGTTATATAGTTACCTCAAAAAGAAATCTTGTTTTCTGTGTCACCTACTGTCAAATCCCTATCGTCACAATCTATTTTTACAGTACACATGCTCTAATATAGATTTCCTTTACTGTCACACAAACACCCCCCATATGGATTTCAGAATGAATGAATGAACAAGCAACTATTTGGCCTGAGGCTATGCATGCATCCACATGCATGTACATATTCCCAATACTCCCACAAGGTTTCTTGGAAAAGAGAAAGAAGCCTTATTTGTTTCTCTCACAGTAAACATGCTGTAGATGACTAGTATCCTGCTGCTAATGGCAGTAGAAACAACCAGCATCTTGAGAAATTACTAGCAGGCAGGAAGAAGTGTCACTGAGAAAGGAAAGAAGGAACACGCAACTCCAACAAAATATGATTTTACATACAAAAAAAATTCATCCTAATTTTTAAATAAATCATTAATGCCGGACCTGACTCACTCACTGACACATACTCACACACCCCTCCTCTGCATCTTAGCTAGAGATGGAAATCCTGGAGCCTTTGCAGGCAGTACAAAGAGCAATCATGCCAGAGATTCAATAGAAAATACTCCCTTAATACTCTACTATCTAGTTTACAGTATCTAGGCAAGATTCAGCTGTTGCCGCCTAATCACAGTGAACTCATACATTATCCATTAGTCTTTCTAGTTAACATCTGCCCTCTTCCCAAATACAGCTGATTTGAGGTACATTAGCCTTAGCTGTTCAAATACATTCCTGTCTTACTATTACTCTCAGCAGGCATTATCAGGGTCCTGGCTAACCACGAAACCAACACAGCTTCTTTCCTGCAGATGTTATTAGAATTATGTGTTCAGGGAGGATTCATGAGATAAATACTCCAAATTATAACACCTAGACTGAATACAAAATCTTGGATATCCAGAATCAGAGTTAAATCCAGGGTTGTGAACCTAATTGTTCAAGGGACATACTGTATGCTGTAATTTTAACCAACATAGATTTGGTCCTTATTCTCTGATCTGAGTTTCAACTGATTTGAGAGCATCTCCATCTGGATTAAGCTTCAATTTTTTTTTTCATTCATCTATTCTATTATAATATTAGGCAGTAATTTAGAACTTGGAACAGCTTCTTTGGATTTAGTTGGAAAGGAGAGGCAGACTTGCGTGTCAATATATGTGGCATCAAATCCCAAAACTCAAGTAAAGTATCCCAGTAGATTCATGTATATCATAACAGCATTGGAGACAATCTATTTTCAGCTGAGGGCTGCATTTAGTTTTTGAACGATATAACAGAGATGACACTTCTAAACATGGGTCTAGATTAAAATTAAATTTAACTTAAATGTAACTAAAATTAATTACATCTAATCTGATTTATCCCCATATACTTAATCAAGTCCCCTTCGTAACATATTAAAAATGATAACTCGTCAGCAATTTGGGGGTCATACTCAAAACTTTGGAGGGTTGCAGGTTATAAATCTCAGCTATAGGGAAAGAGTATAGTGTTAAATAGACAATTCCAAAAGTTCTATGTTCTGACTTGCCCCTTTGAGAAGAACTAGAAAAATGTAAAGAACACATCATAAAAGTTTATCCTTAAGGGCTACCAAATAGGTAGTTTCACCACATTTTATTTCACATAGGTCATAATGTAACAGGAACCTCCCCCAACAGTTCACTGGATGTCTCTGTGCAGACTGAAAGATGAAGAGAAATGTTATGCTGACACTAATTGCATGAAGCAATTCGTTGATGGTCTGCTTGGGTTCCTCTAGACTCATCTGAAGTTTTCCATCAATATCATTCTATTGTCATTCTATTACTTTAACTGCACTTAGCTCCCCTGAGCTAATGTGGTCTGTTCAGCAAGACAGAGCCTTAAAAGGTGTGACGATTAGAAGATAGCTCAGAATGTTAGCCAAGAAATGGTATGTCTCTACAGATTAGCACATTAAATTTACCAGTCTTTATGATCAGAGCTCCCTTAAGACCATTCATCCAATACTCTGGTACTGTGGGGCATGTGGAACTTCCTGAAACAATAACAACACCTGCTGCTGCTGTTGTTATTGTTTTTCTTTCTGTCAAAAGGGCACTCACGGCAATTAAGTGATCTCACGTGAGATCACTAACCTGATCTAATTAAAAACGTTTGCCTTCTCATTCAGGAAGTATTTTGGGAGATGACAGTATCAACCCAAGGAAAATCTCTCTCTCTCTTTCTCTCGTACACACACACACACCTCTGAATGAATGAGGCCAGCATGCTAAGTCTTAGAGAAAAGACATGACTGAATGAAGCCCAGTAACTGCCTTTTCCGTAAAAAGAAGGGAAGACACCAATCCATTAAAAATGGGTGGCATTAATTAGGCAGAAGGAGCAAGGAACACGAATACATCCTGAAGCAGTATAAGGAGCATTTGCAGGAGCATATAGAGAAGTCTGTAAAGTTAGATCTAATTAATGCACAACTGCAAAACAAGAGAAGATGCCAAGTATTTTACAGGTTGAGAAGGTTACATAACTTCCTATAATCAGTCTACCCATCTCAGTCTTCCTCTGTATCTAAGGCCAAAAACAGAAGACAGTTTGGGGCTATGGACTCACCGAGGTATTCTGACACTGGATGCTGGTGCTGTTAAAACGCAGGGCAGTGACACGGGAGGGGTTCCCAGGGATATGGAAGATGCACTCATAATTGCGCTGTCCAGACTGTGGCTGTGGCAGGTTTTTGGCTGTTAAAGTGATAGGCTTCACCACACCAACTGGGATATAGATCTGGGTGGTTGGAAGGATCTGTGGGCAGTCCTGTGAGAAAGAGGGATTTAAAAAACAGGTTTTACACAATTGTTTCAATGTTTGATGGCAATGGTTAATGAGCATTAAGATCTTCAAATCTAATTTACTAGTTTACTATGGTTAGCTCTGGAATAAGATTATACTTTAATGTAAGTATCACACCATTAACCACTTTTTTTAAAAAATAAAAAAGTTATGCATGTATAAACCATTCATAAAGCAATGTTGTTATTCAAATGACACACTTCACTAGTAACTGATCTCCATTTGGAAACATTCTCACTAAAAGCTTCCCCTTGCTATCAGCCTACCTCAACTAATGAAGTCTCTCCAGCCTGTTATTTTCATATTCTATTCTTCCTCAACCTGGATGGTCTCCAGATTTGTGGTTTCCAACTCCTAGCATTCATTCTACTAACTCAGTATCTTCTTTCTTTACCTTTCTTGGTTTTTCGTCAAAGCCGTTCCAGAATTCTGAATCATGTACCTTTCCTACTGCGTTGAAAGTAATCTGTCTCCCATTACTCCAGTCTGTATACCCATTATATCCAGACCTCAAAAAAGTTTGATTCTTGACATCTCTGCTTATAGGTGGCAAGTCCATTTAACAATTCAAAATACAGCTTATAAAATACTATGGTTGTGTTCATGTTAACATAAGTGACCATTGTTACATACTTCTGTGACAGTTATTTACAAAATTCTGCTTTGCGGTTAGAATTAATTTTACTCCTGTGTTGTCCATACATATCTGAAGATCAGAAATATTAACACTAATGTTTCTGCTCCTCCTATCCCACCAGAGATAGAAGTACAAATTCTTGGTTTTGCATCTTGCACAAACAGCCATAACATATATCATGAAAAGGACATATCAGAAATGGAAGAGCAGCTCACAGCCCAATAACATTCATAGGCAGAGCAATTTGGGGGGAATAGCAGGCATACAAGGAATTCTAAGAGCATGTTAACAGCACTCTCACAATGACTGCTTTGTAGAGATATCCAATCACAAAACACCCACTTGTGGGTTGTTCCCCACCACCCTATTGGTCTCTCAGATTCAGAAAGCTCTCTAGGGTTCAGTTTACCTTAATCTGTTTTGTGGGTATATACAGTAGGCATACTTTAAAGAAAACACTGGCTGCAGTCATCATTTTATGTTTTTATGTCTATGTGGGTCCTAAAGGCATTGTCAGAAATAATTCAAAATATAGCTTATAGCTCAGATTACATCTGAGGTTGGTACCTTGCTTTGCCACACACTAACTTCTAGAGATATGCAAAATTGAGAGCCAGTTTGGTCCAGTGGTTAAGGCTCCAGGCTAGAAATCAGGAGATGGTGAGTTCTAGTCCCACCTTAAGCGTGAAAGCTGTGTGGGTGACTTTGGGCCAGTCGCTCTCTCTCAGCCCAACTCACTTCACAAGGTTGTTGTTGTGGGGAAAATAGGAGGAGGAAGGAGTATTAGGTATGTTCGTTACCTTGAGTTATATAAAAATAAAAAAGGTGGGATAAAAAATCTAAAAAAAAAATGGTTTGAACATGAACCTCTTGGGGCACTGAACTTCTAGTGATTCATGTATGAAGCAAAACACGCATAGATGCTTTGTTTCAAATTTGAAATAAAATGGGGCATTTTGTTTCAGACACAGACCAACACATGCTTTTTTTTAGGTGGGAAATGTTTTGAGAGTTCCATTATGGTTTAGGTGATGTGACTGGAAGTTGTCTTGCCACTTGCAGCTGGGATGTTATTTTTCTGGCCAAGAGAGTCCAGACATGTCAACCCCACTAGGTAGACCAGGCCAGAAAACCAACCCTAGAGGAAGACAAAGATTATACTTTATTAAGATAGGCTATAATAACTGAATCTTGCAAGCCTGATTGTACTTTACCTCCCCTCCTTCTTATACCCCAGTAAATCAGGGAGGAGCCTGCCGAAGTTGCTTCTGAATATTATCTCAATAGTATACCTCTGTTGGCTTAGGCTGAATGGGGGATGAGCTGGGTGATGATAATCTACACTGATTATCTTCTTCTGTGAAGAGAACTGCTCATTGCAGAATTTGCCCTGGTAGGGGAAATTAGGTCACAATCAGGACAAGTTGCCTGGGCCGTTCTCCCGCAGCAGCATTGGCAACCAGAGCCCCAGTTCCAGCAAAAACTTTGACATACCCAAGACTGCCAATCTCACCCTGAGGCAGTGTGTCTGACATACTGCCAAGGAGAAAAAAAGGCAAAAAAGGCATACTGCCAGGGAAAAGAGAGGTACTGTCTGTTGGCTTGGCCAGCAGTGCAAATGCTCCATTTTTTACTATATGAGCTAGAAAGGATGAGAGGATAGACCCACTCCAGTTCTGGGCAACCAGTGGACAGTTTTGACAGCAGTCATCAGGCAGTATGTCTTTTGGAACACTAACCAACATCATGAAAAGGTATTCCCAAGAGAGGTTACACAGTAAACTCCATTGCTCATGCCCAAATATTGATTTGGTAGAAAATCTTATCTTTCTTCAGAGGACCCTCCCTTGCTACACCTTCCTGGCCTACTACTAGAAGCAGACTGAAAGCTACCTCTTTATCTTATTTTCCAGACCCCTGGCAACAGCCTGCCTGCTACTCTGTTATGGCAAGAGTTGAGGGTTTACTGCTGTCCCTAAGATACCAACTTACCTTGGTTATACTCTGAGCCAATCATTCACTGAATGAAGTTTTTTCACGCGTTTCTGAAAAAACATACATATACTAGATACCAAAGGTTGGTTTCATGAAATGTGTCAAGTCTCAGCCTTTGAATCAACTCTTTGTTGATGTAAAGGAAAGATTTAGACAATATGATTCTGTGTGGCCAAGGTTCAATTCATTGTTTAAGAATTGGGTTATAGCAATTCTTACACATATGTAATTAGTGTTATATTTTCATTGTTGTATTTGATTTGATTACTTTTATGATTTGTTAGTCTGCTTTGTTTTTTTTATATTTTGTTTTTACATATTTTACTTGTTTTTCTATTTGTAGTTGCATTAAAGCAACAGATCGTCACTGGAACAAGTCATACTGAAATGAGTCCCTGGTTCATATCACTTAGGAGATGAAATCCACATGGCTAACCTGGTCTCCCCTCTCCTCCTTGCATATCAGAAATTGCCATTCTTGCCTTTCGTTAGCCTTTGGTAGACAAAAAGCAAAGCATTGGTAATTATTTATTTCAAATCATTTTAAAGTAACTCCTTAATGAACTGAATGGAATTAATATAATGTTCTCATGCTCTGGAGGAGAAAATTTTTAAAATAATAATAAAAACACAGAACCAATGAACTTGCAATTTCTCTTCTCATGTTCCTCTCAGTTAGTCTAACCTATATACCCAGAGCAAATTATTGTCAGGAGATGGAAAAGGACAACACAAGGCTGCAAAACTACATGTGGCCACCAGATGGCAGCAAAGAGAGTATTCGCTATCTCATTGTTATCCTCTGGTTGTCTGGATTTTGCAGATAACCACAGGATAACAACTGAGTTCTGAGTTCCCCTATTCAATTGAGCTGAGTTCCCCTATTCTCCACTGCTGAAACACTCTAAATTGTTATAAATTTTATTTCATCAAAACATGGAACACCCAACATACTTTCAGTTCTGTTACATTCAACCACAACCAATTCAAAATTATTTCCTTCAGAATAAAATGATTTGTTTCAAGATTTTACAAAACCCAGCTTTCATGCACACCTCTACTAATTTCTGTTGCTGTTGTTGTTATTCAAAAGAATAAAAAAATGAAATCAGGCAGAAAATCTCTATACATGCCAAAGGGGCATCATGTGGATGTTCAAGAGAATTAGTTCTCCTTCTTTCTTGCTTTATTATTCAAAGTGCTTTGTTAAGCAGAAGTAATTGTTGGTGGAAATATGGCCCACAACAAATGCTACATAACAGGTATCACAATATGGATGTGTTTGGAATTTTCAGTTCTTCTTGTGTGCCCACTGCAAAGAGAATAGAAAGGGTTTGCAACACAATATAGGCTGACAGCTCTGTCACAAAAGCTGCCAGTGAATTCAAAAAATAGAAGGACCTTGGAGTATCAGACAAGCTGTTTACCATGGTATTTCACTATTCAACTTGCTGTGAAAGGAAAGGCCAAGACAATGTTGACAAGAACTCTAGAGAAAATCAATGCAGTACAGTGGAAATAACACTGGAGAAAGCATTTCAAGCCAAGTTTGAATTTATCATCAGCTATGAAGCTCATAAGATGAACCTGAACCACTCTATTATTGCTATCCTATCTCCTAAGCCAAACACATTTATCAAAGTATAACTGTGCCCAAATAAATAAACTGTATCATAACTTAATCTGATGGCTTGGTTTACACATATCGAGATGCTAACTGGGATCCCACAATACGTTGAACCTCAAACTATCCAACTTCATTTCAGCCACATACAGAGGGCAAATCCAGCCACAGGCTTATGAGAGAATAAAACAGATACGGTCGAAAGCACATATTTAAATTTCTTAGATTTGGGCTGAAATACAAATATTAAGTATGACAGTAAGAGTAACAAAGAAAATTGGCTTTTGCTACTTAACTTAAGGATGCACAAATCTTCGCTGTCTCTGCCAGGCCTAACTCAAATAAAAGGCAGCATATACCAAATAAATTGCAAGCTTAGGAATATAATATCTCCATTTACTTAACACTAGTACATCCCCTCTGAAAGCAATAATAAAATCTATAAAGGCATTTAACTTTATCATTCAGGTGGTGGGAAACAAATGTTAACTCCTCCTTGTTTGTAGCTTTTTATGGAAAAACAAGCTGCAGAACACCAAGATGGTGTGTGGAACCTCAACAACCAAAAGACCATTCTTGCTTTTTCAGACTGTCTGACCTAGAAATACACCTAGCCTTTTATATATATAAAACACCTTCAGGACTTGCAAAAACCCTAAATCTATTACAAGGTATTTTCCGGAATATCACCCAGCTCTGTCTAGCAGGACTCAGTGTATCTCCCCATTTCTTTGTGATAAAGATAACACTAATCACTGGCAACAAATCATGACATCTCCGGAGGCATAGTGGAAATGCTGCAGCTACACTTGATAGAAAACAGAATTCATTACTGACTGAGCCAAAAGCTCAACTACCATCTGAATTACAGGTGAACTTTCCCAATCACCTTCAACAAGTGGCTGTTTAGCACCCTGGCAAAGTAGAGGCCAAAAACTCTTCATACCACCTCCTGCTTTCACAGTACCATCTCGACGTCCCAAAAGCCTAGCTGCAATACTCAAGAGAACAGAAGAGAATAAAAATAAACAGCACCAGGCAGGAAAACAGCCCTGGATCCCAGAACGGCACCACTTCAGCAACAATACCCTGATGCAATACCCAGGTCAGCCAATCTGGGCCTAGTGACAAAGACATCCCTGCTTTAAATAGCAGAGAGAGGGGAGAATAACATGTTTTCAAGGTAAGTGTTACAGACTTGGAAAGCTGGCCTTGGGAGCATGAGGATATGTTCTTTGGAGACTCCCCTGAGGCACACTGGCATATTCTTAAGTTTAGCACAATTCAACAAGGCTAATTCTAGTAAATGGAGCATACAGAAAAGGTGAGAAAGGGGTGTGCTTTCTATACCAGGAATGACTGCCAAATATACAAAGACCTGGTATCGTAAAGTACATTATAGGAGTTCTCTCCAATCCTCGCTTGTGTCAATGAATTATCAAAGCAAAAAAACCCCAACAACAACAAACTAATACAGAGGAGGTTGCAAATCTTCTCTTCCTTTTCTGCTACTTCCCTCTAGCCCTGAATATTCAATTTCCTGGGTTTCTAAAGTTCTATGCAATTTCTCTCACTTTTTTCAAAATGAAATCAACAGCCTATTCCTGCTGCCTGGGCATTCTGGAGGGTACAGTATCAACACACCTGAAAAGGAGCAGGTTGAGAAAGGCTGGTCTATCCCGTTTCACTGTTGGGTATGAAACAGCTCTTTTATCTTTGATAATCAAATTTATGGGACATCCTAGCAAATGGGCCAGAAGTACATGCATGAATACGACGACTATGCAGAGCACTTAAAAGTGCTTACAAAGCAATCTGACACAAAATATGCCTCCACAGATGCCTAGACAAACACAATGCATGAGCTAATACGTTTTTCACCCCAAATTCATACACATTTTAGTGGTTTTTTCAGCCAAAAATGCTCCAATCTTGCTACATTATATTTGGCATCTACAGGGAACAGTGCCTAATCAAACAAAAATTCTGTCCTACTGAAAAACAGGAAGCACCTGGAGCTTATGGACTTTTTTAAAGAGCCTCATTGCTCAGCATTCATGATACTAGACTGGAAGTTCCTCAGAAGAAATGGCTCTGATGCTAGCCAGTTTTTTCCCAGCTGTACCATCCTTTGGAACAGCCAATTCTAAAGATTAATGAGAACATCTCCTTATTCAAACACCAGAAGCTTATCATCTCCTTAGCCAACATGTCTCTTCCTGGATACCAGAGGCAGTGAATTTTGGAAAGCAGTATACATGCCAATATTGTCATCAATCCATCTAATTGCACTGTAGAGTTCTAAGTCATGCCTGCATAGATACCTTCGCAGATCGTTCTCATTTTGAAAGATATCTCTGACTTGGAAAAACCACATCTTTATCTGCCTGATAAAGTTGAGACAGTAGAATGCTCTGAGTACCTAAAGATTTACAAGTAATAAGTAAAAGTTGAAAGTGAAAAATCAAATGTCCTTTGAGTGACAAGATGATACGAAGAATCAAAATTACTAAATAGAAAAATTGCTTGATGCCCAGATCTCCATCCATCATAATAATCGTTCCTGTTATATTTAATGGGCTGCTTTTCTTGTTTTTTGTTTATTTCATTATTAATATATGTAGAAACTTTTTTAAAAAAATACTGCCTCTTATAGAGGCCAACTTCTCTCCTTGGTTGCTCCCAAACTGTGGAATGTCTTTCTTTTAAAGTTTCAACTGACCTCCGATTCTCTTAAATTTTAGAAAAGTTATTAAGAACTAATTCAGTATCTATAAAAGTAACTGTTGGGCAGTGTTTGGGGTTCAAGTTTTAGTGACTGTGGTCTGGACAACAGATTTCCTGACATTTTGCCAGCAAATATGGCTGGCATCTTCAGAGGCAAGGTGGTCTGTGTATCTTCACATATCTATCAGAGGCATCTTCAGTCTGCCTCTGAAGATGCCAACCAAACATCAGGAAATCTGTTATCTAGACCAGTCACTAAACCCTGAACCCCAACACTGCCCAACAGATACTGGCCGTGAAAGCCTACATCAATAAAAGTAACAATTTTGTTCCACTATTTTCACAATTTTTTCAGAACTGGAGATGCATATTATTAACTCCAATTTAAAGTTGCTACTAATAGCTACTTCTGAGGCTACTTGGTTGCTTACTTACTAGGAAAAAAAACATAAAGGGAAGGGAGAATAGAGAACAAACTTGTTAGAGAATAAACTACAGTAAGCACCTGCCTTCAAAGAATGTGTTTCATCAATTTCATCTCTCTCCTTCCACCTGCTTTCAATTTTATCAAATCATGTTTTGATTAGATAAGAAAATTAGGAGATCGTTTTGTTTCACTATCCAAATTGCATCCTGTTGTCATTCAAAGGTTTTGAATTAAAAATAATAATTAGGCAGTCTAAGTGTTAGGCGGGAAGTCTGAAAGCAGAACAATTATTTAAAAAATATAGAATCATGAGACCTCAAGAAAAAAATGGGTTTCATTCCCTTTTCACAAAGGCACAGAAAAGCACCTGTTCACAGGCCAGTTGAACTATGCAATGAATTAAGACTTGTGTGGTGCATACAAAGAACAGGACAATCCCTCTTCTAACTTTTGTTGAAGACTCCAATGTGCTGGGATTCAGAAGCAAAGAGAAGACCTAGCTGATATTGCATATGAACAGTTACACCTTTCTACTGCAAACAGTTGCACAACACCCTGCCCCCCAAAGATACATACACATTTTGTGCTTGCCAGGTTTTGCATTCCTAACAGGAATTCAAAGAACAATGAATCAGAAACAAAGAAGGGTTAAAAATCTATGAGGGCATTCAACCAGAAAATGTTTCCTGGCTAAAACCCACAGGATGCAGATAACTTGTAATAAAGCCAGGCCCAGACTTGTCTAAAAGAGCTCTAAGGATTCATTCAACACTTACAAAAGGGTGGCAATCCAAAGAATAGGATATGCCTTACCTCAACTCATCCCTGCCTCCAAAATACAAGAAGTTCCGGAATGAAGGTGGAGATATCCTCTGCCCATTCAGTGCCACTTTTACCATTTCAGTTTGGAAGCCATAAGAGAACACAATGCATGAGTGAATGCTAAAGTTTGCTTGTTCCATCCTGAGCAATGAGCTAATTAGAACCCAAGTCCAGTGGCATTTTGTCTGGCTTGCTTCCCACCAGAAATAGAAATTCCTGAAGCTATACTCAAAAAGGGAACTGCTTTTGCTGAGTGTGGGGGTGCCAATATTTGAACAGATCGCTGCAGTTTTTAGCAACAGTTTCATCTTCCATAATCAGCTAATAATAATTAGCATCACACCATAAGAAGCTTCAGTGGCTGATTCTTGCTTATTAAATATATTACAGACATAAATCAGGTTACTATATTTTTCTGCCATCTGAAAACTCTAATTAAGCATGAGCAGACATAGGATGGTGTAAGGACTATCACATTTGGCCATATACTGATCACCCCTTCAGCAATACAAAGGAAGTAATATTCATGTAATATTACATGCAATTCTGTGAAAATGCATTTGTCCTCTTTCAGATTTTCTAAAAAATTTGTATATCTTTGCCACTGAATGTTAACAGAGTTTCATATGGGTTCTACTACTGGCAAGTGTGAACCTCTAGGATTATCAGTTCATTTGAAGGGGAAATTAGAGTCAGGTGTTTCAATCAATGGGATGATAATCAGATGTGAGTGTGGGAGGTCCTACCTTATTTAAACAACAGAATTCTGGGTATTCACTATCAAAGTCTGTTCTTTACAACACAAGTATGTGGAAGTGTGTCATGGCTCAAACAAAGGAGATTTCTGAGGACCTCTGAAAAGAATTGTTAATGTTCACCAGGCTGGAAAAGGTTACAAAACTATTTCCAAAGAGTTTGGACTCCACCAGTCCACTGTCAGGCACATCATGTACAAATGGAGGCAATTCAACACCATTGTTACTCTCCCCAGGAGTGGTCAACCAACCAAGATCACACCAAGAGTAAGACATGTAATACTCCAGGAAGTTTCAACAGTTCCTGGGCAACATCTAAGGAACTAAAGGTCTCTCTTGTATTGGCGAATGATAGTGTTCATGAGACTGCTATGAGGAGAACACTGAACAATGGTGTGCATGGCAGGATTGCAAGGCAAAAGCCACTACTCCCTAAAAAGAACATTGCTGCCTACCTACAGTTTGTGAAAGACCATATGGATCAGCCAGAAGGCTATTGGAAGAAAGTTCTGTGGATGGATGAGACCAAAATAGAACTTTTGGGCTTGAATGAAAAGCATTATGTTTGGAAAAAGGCAAACACTACATTCCAGCATAAGAACCTTATTCCATCTGTGAAACATGGTGGTAGAGGTATCGTGGTTTGGGCCTGCTTTGCTGCCTCCAAACCAGGACAGTTTGTCATTATTGATGGAGTTATGAATTCTGAATTGCACCAACAAATCCTACAGGAAAACATCAGGGCACCTGTCAGTGAACTGAAAATCAAGAGAAGGTGGGTCATGCAGCAAGACAACGACCCAAAACACATGCCATATGACCAAAAAATGGTTAAAGCAGAAGAAATTTAATGTTTGGCATGGCCAAGTCAAAGTCCTGACCGTAATCCTACAGAAATGTTGTGAAAGGACCTGAAGTGGGCAGTTCATGTGAGGAAGCCCACCAACATCCCTTAAGCTGAAGCTCTTCTGTAAGGAGGAATGGGCTAAAACTCCTCCAGGCCGATGTGCAGGACTGATCAACAGTTATCAGAAACGTTTAGTTGCAGTAATTGTTGCCCAAGGGGTGCACACCAGTTACTGAAACCAAAGGTTCATATACTTTTCTGAAATTCATAAGGATTTACAAACTTTTAAGCACCACTATAAATCTCAGAAAGATCGGTCCCCTCATCACACAGCTTTCAGAGGCACATCATGCCCCTTCCAAAAGAAATGTCTGCAATCCTTTGTAAAAAAAAGTCAATTATGCCTATCAATCTGGAAAAGATTACAAACCCATTTCTAAAATATTAGCTCTAGGGAGACATCATCTTGAAATCAAGAACATTTGGAATAATAGTGAATGTTCTCAGCCATGGCCACTTTATCAAAATCACTCCAAAAAAGCAGCATTAAATTGTCCAGGAAGCTACAAAGAGGCCCAGAACAATATCCAGTGATCTGCAGGTTCTCTTTTCTTGGCTGAAGACAGTGCTCATGATTCCATCAGAAAAGCACTGGGTGAATTTGAGATTATTGGGAGTGTAGCAAGGTGGAAACCATTGCTTCCTAAGAAGAATAGTGATGCTCATGAAGTTCTTGGTGCTCTCTGAGCTTAGTTGTTTGCTTGCAGATGTTTCATTACCAAACTAGGTAATATAATCAGTGCTAGTGAGTGTGGGGTTTGCTCCCTGTTTATATACAGTACCTTGCCCTACCACTGTTGGTGGGTGTGTGGTCTTCTTGATAGTTCCTTGATTAGGGTATTGTTTTCTGCTTGATTGTCTAGTGTTAATCCCTGCTTATCTGGGTGTAGGCTGCTAGAGAGGATGTGTTCTGGTCTTTCTGTTTCCTTCTTAGCTTTTTAATTGTCTCTTTTGAATGGTGTGTACATATGGTTTATCTCTGTGTCTATTGATGGCTGATTTATCTGAATACCAAGCTTCCAGGAAATCCCTAGTTTTTTGGAATTTGGCTTGATCTAGGATGCTCACTGTTTCCTAGTTGAAACTGTGGTTCAGTCTGTCCATGTGTTGTGAGATTAAGGAAATTTCATCATATCTTCTGACTGCTAGTTGGTGTTCATGGATGCGCTCTGCTAGTCTTCTGTCTGTCCTACATAGTGGCTGTATCGCTTAGCTATAAGAGTGATACAGAGACAATAGTGACAAAAGAGAAAAATAGGCCAAAATTCCTATATAACAATGTGAGAGTTTGATAACCAGTTACCAGAAGTGTTTGTTTTCAGTTACTGCTGTTAAGTGTGGTGCAATCAGTTATTGAATCTAAGGAGGCAATTACTTTTTTACAGTGCCACGTGTTTGATTAGTTTGTTTTCTGTAATGAATGAAGAAAAAAAAACACCTACCAAACTCTGGTGTTTTTTGTTCACTCACATTACGTTTATATATTTGTAGGATCCACTTGAAGTTCTGACAGCATTCATTGGCAAAAATGTGCAAAAATTAAAGCAAATCCGAAAAGGGACAATTACTTTTTTTTTTACAGAACTGTATGCCAAAATAACCCCAACCCTCCTTCTGTGCTGAGTCATATCTTACATCCCAGCTTCAGGGAAAAAAGAGAATAAGACGGTGCGACTGAGTAAGAGTAAGGAGGTGCAATTGGCCCCCTCACTCCTGGCCTTCCGAAGGGCCTTGAAGACCTGGTTCTGCCACTTGGCCTGGGGCAGGGAGGGAATACTTCAAGCAGGAGGATGGCTAGCCCCATAGTGGCCAGCTCTCTGCAGCCTGATTTTCCATCTTCTTGGATCTTCCTTTTTTTAGTATTGTTTTAAATTTTGGATGTATTATGTGTTTTAGATATATTTATAGTTCTAATGTTTTCTGTAAGTCGCCCAGAGTCCCCTATTGTGGGGGAGATGGGCGGGAGAGAAATCCAATAAATAATAATAAGACAAGATGCATGAATTCAACTACTGAGGTTTGTAAACTGTTTTTCTTCCAAAGCTGTATTCCACAGAGGTGATGGATGAGGAATCACATGATGGGCAAGACTAAAAGAAGAATTGGGTGGAATCATGCATGTTACAAAGGGGCAGGGCTTCAGTTGCTCAATCATGCCTGCCAGCTTGGCCTTTTGCACTCTCCTCTGTGGATATCCCTAGTGTCAAAGCCAAAAGTGGACAGAGACACTCCCCCGACTTATTTTTTGCATAACTTTTGCAGCCTCAACCTCTTTCCTCTCTTCCAAGCAGTAAGCTTACAGAAGTCCAAGGATTGATTGATTGATTGATTATTTATTTATTTATTTGTTTGGAGAGACGGCTTGCTTAAGATCATGTGGGCTACAATTTGTGCCTGCTAGTTTATGGCTTTTTGTTTCGTGTGAACCACACCATTCTACTGATCACATAAAACGTGGCTTAGAGCAATGTGTGAATTTAGCCAGTATCCTCTCTACTAGATTATACCTCAGAAAAGCATCTGCTTTTACAGAGGATGGTGCTGCTTACCAGAGAGAGAGAGAGAGAGAGAGAAGGAGAAGCAGATGTAGCTTCTCCTCAACTCCTGTATATAAGACAATGGTCCTTTTATCTTGTTCATCCATATTATTCTGGGGGAACAGGCTCACCAACTCCAGCAGCAGCTTTTGCCTTTAGCAATTGTTGACAGAATTTGACACATAATAAATAAAATAAATCCCTCTTTCCCTTTCACATAACCAGCCCTTGCAAAAGCAATCATGCCGCTGGTGGCTGGGTGCTGGATGAATGACTGCCAATCTGTTGTGGTTCCTCCTTGGAGGCTGGTGCTCCCAGAAATGATAAAGGGTGAGACCGGGGAAATGGGAGGGTGGGGAGGATTAATTGCTCATTGCCAGAAGCTTGAGTTCTTTAATGTGGAGCTGACACCCATCAGCCGAGAGTAGCTGCCAGGCAGGAGTCATAGTGGGAAATGATACAAGGAGAGGGAAGTGAAAAACATCGCTGAGGGCATCTCCACTATGCCAGCACTCACAACCAAAGATTAGAATGAGATTCATCTACTGCAACACAGGAGCTGTCAAGCTGGCTATCGTATTGCAGATTACAGCACAAAACATGGAGGGTAATCCATGAAACGAAAGAAACTCCAAGAAGCAAGTGGTAGGAGCTAAACCCAAGCCAAGGCTCTGTCCAAAGAACCACTACCTCTCACTCAAAGTCAGAGGACAGTAAACCAGGCCAGGGAAAGGGAAATCTGCCAGTTATACCAAAACAAATACAGAATAGAAAATCAAGCTTGACATAGGAGGAGCACATTAAGAGTTTAAAACTGAATTGCATGAGAAGAGAAGAGAACAGAAGCATGTTTCAAACAGATGCAAATGTATACAGAGCTACCAAAGTTCTAGTTCTTATAACCTGATCATTCGGTGTCCTGAGATGGTAGTTTTTATTTTCCCATTATGCAGAAAAAAAGAGAAGTTTCCAAGGTTTGAACAGGCAGCTGCACCACCTAGTAAAAACTATGAACTGTCCTTCCCATCCACCATTACAAAAAAGCCTCTTACATGCATATAATGCAAGGAAGTCAGAAAGCAAAAAGGAAGGGAAGGAATGTTTAGTCTGGTAACATTAAAAAAAACAAAAATTTAAAACATGTTTATTTATAAGTAACATAGGAGGACAGCACCCATAAAAGGTCAGGGGCTTCCAACTGGTATTAGTTTTCTAACCTACATATTCCAGAAGAGTACCTGGCCCCTTACAGACCAAAATCATATTGTGACAAACAGCTTTTACAGAAGAAGAGCTACAGAGTCCTTTCTGATCCAGGATCCTTGCAAAGAGAACATAATTCTTTTGCATCCTATTGATAGAACTGAATACCAAAATGCCTTTTAACACATCACACTATTGTTTATAGTCTGGTCAAGGTACTTTCTGAAGAGGCACAGAAGGATTTTATGGTCATATAAACCTGACTGCAAAACAAAACAATTTTCATGAGTTAAATTGGCATTTCAGTTTCTTCCAAATATTGCTTACAATGCAGTTAGTTGTTAATCAGCACACAGATAGCTACAGGGATGCGTTCTCAATTTGCTCCAGGTTCTTATGATGAGTTTCTTCATAAACAAATAGGCAGATAACTATCTGAAAATCGCACATGCTATCCAGTTCATAAAGCAAGGTGACAAACGGAAAGACATAAAACTACAATAATGGCCCCAAACAGTCCAATTCATTTTATTTCTGAGACACCTATGGTTGTCTATGGAACTACCAATGAAGGCAGTCTCAGAGATCTTTCCATCAGAGCTGGACATTACTGACATCAAGTCTTTGTTAATTCATAACTGCACCTTCTACTTCTTGTTTGCATGTTATAAATGGAGTCATGTGTTATCCACATACCAACCATAAAATCTAGAGTAGGCCTGCACATCATATGGCCCACAGGCCACATACAGCTCGCAAAGCAGCCTTGGCCAGCCTGGTGGCATTTTTTGAAAACTTAACAAATCCCCTTCTGCCAAATGTCACCACAACCAGGAAGGATCCGCTGCCACCACTAGTTTTTTTGCAGCCACCTCCACCCTGAAAGACACACAGCTGAGTGCCTCCAATGCCTCCGGTCCTCACCCACACTGCCAGCTCCATCATTGCTGCTGCACTGCTAGCCACTGAACAGCTAATCGGCACTCCAGCTACTCCTTTGTGGCCCACAATCATTTTTAATGTATCAAGGTGGCCTTTTCCGTTCTGTGAGTTGTGCCAGCCTGCTCTAGAGCCTAAGTGAAATAATGCTGAGCATTAGTCAACTGCCACAGGCAGAGAGAATTTCGAGTCTTGACATTTCATATACCTCTCCTATTTTAAATTTACCCTTCATTTTAAAGAGGGGTGGAAGCATGTCCATAGAATTGCATCAAATTTCAGTGCTTCTGACTTTTCATAACCAGACAGAGATCATTTTGCCAGGACTATCTATCAGCAATTGCTTGAGTTTCCATAAGCTCCACCTTGCTTCACCAGTGAATGTAACTAGCCTTATTCTTAGACACAGCTGCTTCCTCCAACCTGAGATGTCACAAAACACAGAATTGAAAAACCCAGGTAAATGTGCAGACTTTGCTACTTATCCAGATCATAAGTATAACAGAAACTAGCCGCTATGGAGTAACAAGAACAAACACTTTGCAAGGAATACTAAAATCCTTTATCAGTTGCTTTATAATGAGGAAGAAACCCACGACAATACAGAGCCACCCAGATAGTTCTGTTATTCAAGTTGATTATCCAATGTATTGTTTTATTTTAGTATTTTTGTCCCCTTGCAGTCGAAAAGCCAAACTCTACTCACGCCTTAGGGAGAATAGGCATCCAAATTACAAAAGCTCAAAGTGATTCAAATTATGGTTTAAAGACAGAATTTGCTATGAACTGGCTTATTTCTGAGGGCATGTGTCCTGCCACTTAGGATCACTGATTCTCCTTGACAGTTCAAATTCTCTAATCACTCAGGTTAACAACTAAGTTGAATATGAATATGAATATATACATATACATATATGATTGATAAAGAAGAGAGAAGAAGTGGAAGAAAGGGCCCTAGTGAATCCAACTGCAACCTATCCGAAATTGACTTGCTGGCCCTGCAGGCTTCTTTCTTAACGGTTTGCACAGTGACTATAAGAGGAAGATATACAAGGATAAAGAAGCTAAACCCTCTGGTTATTGAAATATTGTGTTTCATTGTTAAACAGAGTATCCCACCATATACATGATAAACAGGACCAGAGTTTATCTAGGAAATGTCATGCTTGCTTGAATCTCCAGGTCAGCTTTTGGGAAACTTTGGAATGCCATCCCCAATCATACTTACCGTATTTTTCCAACAATAAGACACCCCCATGTACAAGACGAGCCCCACTTTTCCAACCCAAAATTAAGAAATCAATATTTTAAAGATAGTGCAGAACACATTTTTATTTAGTAATTAGTTAACATTTACCTGATACACTCGGTGGGAGGAGGTCCAAACCGTCTCTCTGCAGCTCTATTTCCAGGCTCTTTTGCATAACTGATTACATTCAAGCATGAGTGAAACTGCCGATAGCTTGTCTCTGCAAACAGACTTCCTCTAATTGGTTTGTTCAGCATCAGCTGACATCAGTTACATCAGGCTCGTGATTGGAGGAAGTCTGTTTGGGAGACAAGCTATTTCACTCGTGATTGGAGGCTAGCAATAGGAGGAAGCCTCTCTGCAGAAACAAAGTATGGGCAGTTTTGCAACCGTGCGATTCTCGGCTGACTTCCTTGAATAAGACGCCCTTCAATTTTTAGAGTAAGGATTTTAGAAAAAAGTATCGTCTTATAGTCGGAAAAATATGGTAGTTCATACTAAATGCTACTGAAAACAATAGATTTTTTCCCATATAAAAGTGCTCAGTGAAGATGTCTGCAAACATTTATGAAGAATGTAAAATACAAACAAAAAGTTTCCTTTCTATATTATTTCATTACTTGAAAAAAAAATTTGTATCACTGCCCATCTTAAAACAACTCTGGGTGGCTCACAACAATAAAACTATAAAAACCATAAAAACATGTAAAAAACTAAAAACCTAGCACCTCAATCAACCTCCCATGGTGCCCCAGCAGCCCTCCATAGGCTCTACCACTCCAGCCCAGTGCCTGGGTAAAAATCCAGGATTTAATGGCCTTCAGGAAGGCTAATAGGGTGGGGGCCTGCTGGATTGCTGGGGGGAGTGTATTCCATAATGTAGGGGCAACCACGGAAAAGGCATGTTTCCAAGGTCCCACTAGATTGCAATATTTCAGGGAAGGGGCCTGGAGCATGACCATCCTATCCAATCTAGTGGGACGGGCAGATACCCTCAGGGAGAGGTGGTCCTGCAAATGTCCTGGTCCTGTGCCATGTAGAGCTTTAAAGGTAATAACCAGCACCTTGAATTGCACCCAGAAGGAAATTGGAAGCCGGTGCAGCTCGCATAACAGGACTAGAACGTGGGCAAACCTAGAGGCAATGAGATGGGATGTGTCTACGAAGGGGGAGGTGATGTGATGGACTACAGTAATGCAGCAGGTTCTCAGGAAGGAGGGAGCATATTCCAGGAAGCGGGGCAAGACAAGAGACAACACAGTCTGGAGCTGGATCATGGGAAGAGGAAGAGACTTAGGATAGCCACTCCCTAGAATCTCCCAGGGTATATCCACTAGGTTAGAGTAGTACAGTTTTAGTCTGGCAAGATTCTGTCTATATAGTGTAAGCAATAAAAGAACTGAACTTGGATGGACTGTTTCTCTGTCATTCTTGGACTGGGCCTGAGAGGCACCCAACAATGTGTGCACCTCTACATTTGCCCATGTTACACCCATGTGTACTTTGATTCTTGAATACTTTGATACCCTGTATTTCACAATCAATAAACAAGAAGAACAATTGTTCTACTCCTTCCACAATGTTTTAAGTATTACAACCCAACAAATATCCTTTCCCACCCCATCTTTTTTCTGATCTTTGATGCACAGCAAAACAGGCAATGTCTTTCAACTTTTCTTTGCATGACCTGCCTTTTAAATTCTTTTTCATTCTGAAATTCTCCTCAGTCCTTTCTTATTCTGATGCCCAAGTTGATATGGATTACCCAATATTAGTCAAATGGTTACTATTATTTTTTGAACCTGGGATTTGATCCTTCTTTGAAATGGGCCTTTTGACTATATCATCTAAGAAATTAAAACAAAGAGAGAGAGACAGGAGGAAAAAATAGATGAGCCACAATGATGAGCAAAAAAGGCAGAGTTGGATATATACCTCAGACATGTTGACACGTCCTTCTTGGAAGGAGCAGTCTGCAGCATTGTGAGTACAAATGTGACGATATTTACACCAGTGGCAAGGGAAGGATCCATTCACACAGGATAGGCAACTGTAAAAAAAAAAAAAAGAGGACAAGTAAGCATTAATACTTTCAGAAACATCTTGATTATATAAGAGCTTTCTTTTTCATTATTATTAGCGTCTGTCATAAACAAAAGTGGTTCATGACAGAGATCCAGAATGCTTGACAATGCATACAGTAGGCAAAGAAATGAACAGTAGGCCAAGAAATGAAAAACTTGCACTGTACAATGGAACCTGTGGGGAAAAGATTTTCTAGGTTGGAACATCGGATCAACACCTGGATATGGCCGTAAGTACTGACATCTCAGTTGTTGCTGAAAACCTCAGTGGTTTTTTGGCAAAATGTCTGCCGTATAATACAAACTAGAAGATGGCAACAGGAGAAACACATCACCCTTTAGGATCATAATAGGATACAGAATGAAATGTCAGTGATAAATGTCCCTTACAGGACATCCTCCATGTCTTTCTCCACAGCTTTATGTCCTTAGATCCATGTTGAGGCAACTGAGTTCACTACTGAATCAAAGATGAGAACACTAAAGAGGCTAAGGCACCACCTTCAGTGACTGCAAACACAGAACGTTACAAATGTCACAGTTTAATATTCACATTCCTTAGCCCTTGTGTCAACTGCTTTCTCCTTTCCCCACATCAGGCCTCATAATGCTTTCCGTGTGATTAAATCTGTGCTCCTATGACCTCGCCTTCTAACTTGGCAGCATTACAGTTCTTTCTTTCCATCAATATGCACTGGGTTGAATCACAGACTGTGTGAGCTTTATTTTGGGATATATGAAAAGCAATTTGAATAAACAGACAGCAAAACAACAGACCACCATTGAGGGAAGAAAAATCCTTTAAAACGTAATGCAGAATCATTCAGAAAAAAAAAAATTACAGTTACCAAAAATCTGAGTCAGATTAACATTTGAAGCCTATAACATTTTTTATCTTATTATAACAACATACTACAATGTCTTCTATTATCTACTCATGTTGCTTCTGTGCGTATTATACCCCTCTCTTCTCTCCACTTACACATTTTAATCCATGCATTTTGTTTTCTCCTTTAGGATTTTATTTATTTATGTTGTTTTCTCACTGAAAGGCTTTCTCCCAATTCTTACAACCCTGCTCAGCATCGACCAACAGTTTTTTTTTTTTTTTGATAGATTAAGAATTATTTAACTTCATTTTCCCCAATGACCAGCACTGAACTCTCAGTTTTATTTATGAGCTTTAGATCTTCATTCCCATTTGCCTCTGCTTTGTTCACGCTGGGGAGGGAAGATTCTGGAGCTCTTTGGTGTTCTCCATTTGTGTGTGTGTGGGGGGGAACAAACAGCTGAAGTGAGCAGACCTCCGTTTTTCGTTTTAAAACGAGTAGTAGCCTTCTTTCCCATAGCATCCCACAGGAGCTGGGGATGCTGCTGAGCCAGAAACATCAGATACACAGACATTCTAGAAATCATATTCCCTAGCCTTTGGTACACTAGGGCCCAATTACACCTGCATGAACAGAATGCTACAGTCCAGGTTTGCTATAAATGTGTTTTCAGCTGTCATCTTATTCAGGCACGTTTGGATCTTAGCATGTAGAGGAATGAAGAAATGTATGAGGCCCGAGGAGAAACAGAATCAATTCCCATGTATATATAGCCTTGGTAAGCAATGTGAGTATAAGCCTTGTTAAGAAAAATAATTTCTTAACAGTTTGGTTGCCCTGACTGTAATTTGGTAATTCAAACCAGAGTTATTCATCTACCCATGCTCAACTCACTTTCTAGAGCTTAGTAACCGAAGACTTAACTATTTGTAGAAGTCTGTCACTGTTTAAGACACCAACAATTAATAACTATTTTCTGGAAGTTCCATATTTATTTGTGTTTTCATTCCCAAACCAAAAGCCATGCTTAACAGTTCCTACAAACAAGTTTATTTATTTCATCTATTTATCACTTTCCATACCAGAATGCATGTATGGAACTGAGATGCTCATTATGCAATTTTTATACCTAGAAATGGTACAGTCATAATTGCTAGGCAAAATATGGAATCATTTCACTATCTGAGAAGAAACCATTAAATATTTTACATAAACAAGGTCTGAGGTTTAATCCTTGCCATATCAGATTCAAAAGTTCTTATATATCAGGTGATGGAAAAAACATTTAGCACTGGGGTGGGGCGCTCTGGACTTCAATGGGCTGGGCAACATTGGTTTTGATGCTGCCATTTCCCTCTTTTTGGGGGAGGGGGTGGCTCCCAAGCCTCTGTATAGTACACCATCAAACACATGTGGCCAAATCATGGAGGTGCAATTTTCCACCAATGTTTCAGATGAAAAGCAAAGAAATAATAAAAGCTTTTGGGTGAGATTTAAACATCTACAAGTCCAACACATCTACAAGCCTGCTCTACCTAAGAACATTTTCCTGAGCAGTCAAGCCCATTTTTCTAAACCAGCAAGACACTTACTTTATATTACTATCTTCAAACTCTAACTCTAGGACGTTGCAATGCTCTTCCCATAGCAGTTTTGGAGGGCCGATTCAAAAAAGTTCCATATGAGCTGGGATTGTGCCCCTGTGGCAAGGGGCTACTGAAACTACAGCTCATGTCCTGCTATACTGTACCTTCTATGAGGACTCATGGACCCATTTTATAACTCCCTATTTGATAAAATACCCAGGAAATTCTGACCTTTTTTTATGTACACTTGTTGCTATCTGATCAGCATGATTCACTTTCTTTGAATGTAGCTAAATTTTGTTATACTGTCTGTAAAATTAGGCAGACTTAGATTGCCCATTGATGATCCCACCATTAATATTATCATGTTTTGTTTTATTTCATTTTAATCCATTCTATTTGTATTTGTACAAATTTGTATTTTATTTGTAATTCTGGTCTGTGACTATAATAAAATATTGATTGATTGAAACATCTACCTGCTCCAAATACAAAGAAACAACACAAAATTCTCAATCCCATACACTTGCTCTGATCTCATTGTGCTACTGCCTCACTCACTGAGCCTAAAAGGAGCAAGTTTGCTTCCATCTGCTAAAAAGTTACCTGACCATAAATGAATAGCTAACTGTGATATAAAGCGGCCTCTTCCATTCCAATTACCAATACCTGTTGCATCAGCAGATAAACCCCCAGGAGGGAGAAATGCAAAAGAATGAATTACCCAGCTTTGGGTCAAAAGAAATATAGCAACAGAAGTAGTTAGAGGAGATAGAGCATGGACCTGTCTTTGAGATGGACTGGAATGGAGGAAGGGGGGTGAAAACGGTGCTCTCGTCTCCAGAGCAACGCTCTGGAGATAAGCGGAGAAAGCTGGCGCATCCCTAAATATTCCAGAAGATAGTGGATAGCTGTGCCTGGGAACTAGTGGTCAGTCTGAGAAGATTGGTGTCAGGCCTAGCCCAAAGAACTCCTGGAGACCATGCAGGTTCAATCAGCAAGGTTTATTAGCCAGCGCCTGTTTACAGGAATCTTCTCAGACCGACCACTAGTTCCCAGGCACAGCTATCCACTATCTTCTGGAATGTTTAGGGATGCGCCAGCTTTCTCTGCTTATCTCCAGAGCGTTGCTCTGGAGACGAGAGCACCGTTTTCAGCCCCCTTTCTCCATTCCAGTCCATCACAGTCTTCTAATCTCATCAGTGAAACTTCAACTGAACTCATTAGGAGTCCTACAAACTTCCTTAAAATTTAAGTTCAATAAATAATTAGCTGCAATGCAAAGAAAGGAAGAACAGAACTGTGAATGCTGAATGGCTGTTGCCATCAGAAAACTCAGTGCTGATGGCCTTCCCCAGCATGTTAATCCCAGTGTAGGAATACACTGAAATCACTGAGATTCCTACAAAAATCAACAACTCTGGGAATCATTCTATTTATCTGGGTGTGGGGGAGATATATACAGTGGTACCTCTACTTACGAATGCCCCTACTTACGAATTTTTCGAGATACGACCAGCTCCGGCCCCAAAAATTTACCTCTACTTACGAACTCGCCTCAACTTACGAACCAGATCCGCGGCCATTTTCCGCCCGTTCCACGTGGTCCGCGGCCATTTTTCCACCCATTCCACGTGGTCTGTGGCCGTTTTTCTGCCCTGCGGCATGGTCCACAGCCATTTTCCGCCCGTTCCACGTGGTCCGTGGCCATTTTCTGCCCGTTCCACATGGTCCGCGGCCATTTTTCCGCCCATTCCACGTGGTCTGCGGCCATTTTTCCACTCCTGACACGTGGTCTGCGGCCATTTTTCCACCTGTTCCACGTGGTCCGCGGCCGTTTTTCCGCCCCTGACGCATGGTCCGTGGACGCCGGAACAGATTAACGGTAATTACATTGAACCTTATGGGAAAATTTACCTCGACTTGCGACCAACTCGACTTGCGATCAGAGTCACAGAACGGATTAAGTTCGTAAGTAAAGGTACCACTGTATAAGGTAGTCCTTGCTTAGCAACCACAATTGGGACTGGCAACAGGGCTAAGCACCGCAGTCACTAAGTGGAAAAATCACATGACCATGACTGGGTTTACGACTTTATTTCCCCTTTGGTCGTTAAGTGAAGTGACATGGTCGCTAAGTGAAAAATCATATGACTGCAACTTACAATTTTACTTCCGCCTTACATACCGTACAGTGCTAACTCTGCTTGTCGCAAGCAAAAACGTGTGCCAGTTGTGAAGTATGCGAATGGCTATCATGTGACTGAGGGATGCTGCGAAGGTTGTAAATGAGTGCCAGTTGCGAAGCACACAAATGGTGATCACATGATACTGCGATGGTGGTAAATGCAAGGATTGGTCGCAAAGTTATTTTTTAGCACTGTTGTAACTTCAAACGGTCACTGTAGAAAGCAGTCAGTAAGCGAGGACTACCTGTAATGCACACATGTATTATACTTCTAGACTTTTGTTTTGGCTCTTAATAGGTGAGCTTAATGCAGTAATGTGCTTGAAAGTATAAACATGTGAAAATATAAATGAATTACTCCAGAGCCAACATTAGCTCTTTAACCAGAGATGAAATAGATCTATGTGAGAAACTGAATGTAACCTACCAAGAGAAAAAATGGTGATTTTTAGAGCTATGTCCCCATCCTTGAAATAATTAAGAATTTCTGTTGGGGTTTATTAGTCGGTAGTCCTATGCACCAGTTAACATCTGCCTTTCACTTCGAAAGTTTTCCTGGGAACTGTCACATTGCTAAGGGAACAAAACAAAACAGTTTTCATCTCAGCTGATCACCCTGGAAAGGTCCACAGAGATTCCTTATTTTATCAGAATACAAGAGCCAGGGAGTCTCTTCATACTTCTACTGAGATATGAGTATGCTTCGTTCAAAATTAAGCATTACAGCATGTTTGGGAGTTTATCCCCTATATCCATATGTCATCACTATCTGTTTATGTTTCAGCGGCAGGTTGCTTGACAGCCTGACACCATCTGTTCCATCTCTCCTTTTTCCTGGGGTGAACATTGTTTACTGTCATTATTCAGGGACATTATTTTTAATGTCTAGAGGAAGTAATTGCATTCCCACAACTTGCATATTTGGTCAAACTGGTTCACGTCAGTCATATTAGGCTTAAGTTCATTCTTCCTTTTCAAATCCCTTCATCTAGTCCTGGTAACCTCTTCACAAGCAGTGTTTCCAGCAAGTAAGGCCACAAGTTGATTAATCTGATCTCGGATGAAGAGAAAATTTCTGAGAAAGAGGTAGACTGAAGTACTATTTCCATCTCCTCTAAAAAGTGGTACTTGAAATGTGTTAATTAAATTTCTGTTTAGTTTGTGAATTGGCTAGACAGGAGATTCTCATATTCGCATTTTTGTAAAAAGCCCATTAAATCTCAGATGCTCTCTAAACAATGAGAATGGCAATACCATCCTTCAAAACTTATGGTTTATATTTTCATGGTTTATATTTTTAGATAATTAAGGCCACTTTTGTTTCTTTCACTTCTGTTGTTATTAAGTAGGTTTCACAACATTGTATGTGGAATTTTTCAAATTCATTATGATTGATTCTCATACTTGCCCAAAGTCAGGTTCATATGATTTGGCATTATACTAGATATTAATGTAACTTTGGAAGCAGTGATTTATATATATATATATATAGAGAGAGAGAGAGAGAGAGAGAGAGAGAATGAGAGAGAGAGAGAGAGAGAGGGCGGGCGCTTCATGGGAAATTTTGGATGGCATGATGCCATCTAATAGAGAACATATTTGCAAATAGGAAAAAAAATAATATTTATAAAGTTATGCTTGCATACATATTTGTAAGCTCGCATGAGGGAATATAGCATGTGAGTATCACACAAGGAAAAACAGCATATTTTTAAATAGTCTCTCAAAATACCAAATAATCTGAGATTAGGGTAATTATCTTTAAAATTTTTCTAAGGATAACTTAAAAAAAAAATGATACCATGCTGTTAAGCCAAGAAACAAAGATGTTTGCTCCTAGTTTGCAGAAGCTTTTTTGACCCAGCAGCCTCAATTATCTAATTGGTGTTCAAGGACCACAAATACCTTGCTATATTGCAATACTTCCTGGCTGTCTCTGTCCACAACCTCACTTGCTTTATAGCCTTCTGTAAATGTATTTTTGGCAGAATTAACAGCAGCAAAGTGCCAAATAGGAAAACAGCAGCAGCAGCATGGATGAAAAAAATGTTTTGTTTTTTTTCTAAAACAAGACTTAGCAGTCAAAAGAGGTTGTAAGTAATAGGATGCCTCACACTAGGAGTCCCAAGCTGGGAAAAAACAAAAAACAACTAGGATGAGATGAGTGGCCATATAAATCAGATAATAATAGCAGTAGTAGTAGTAGTAGTAATATCATCAATATCAAAGAAACAAGGGGCAAGCACATTAGCTCACTGCAGCACTGTCTTGCTGATTTTAGCCGTTTTGCAACCATTGTACCTGTGAAACTATCTGGCTTACCTTTCTTCCATGTACACAATGTTGCTATTTCTTATTGCCAGCCAAATTTATGAAATGCTGTATTTCAATCCACTTACAATATACAGTACTATACAATAGTAAAAGAAAAAAAATAGCTCCAATATTAGTTATGACTAGCAAAGGTTCTGTAATAAACTGTACATATCATCCTAACTGACCTTCTGCTAGATAACATAAGATATCATGAAAAGTACTTCTTCAGGTAAATTTGGACATCTTCCAGAACTTGTTATTCTTACTATGTGTCTTACAATTCTAGGTTCTTTAGAGGTGTTTCTGGATTATTTAATTTTAAGTATGTTTTTTCTTTCAGTGTTTCCCTCTTTGTTTCTGCTGCTCAACACCCCTCATAATTGCAATTGCTATCTGAAATGAGCATGTCCCCATAGTCCAGAAGTGATATTAGAACACTCAGTTGAAGAACAGAAAACATCAAAACTTGTATCACACTTCCTTTTTATGTATACACATTTAAGGAGAAACATGTTCATATTGCAAGAGACCCAGTCAGTCATGCTGGTGGGTGAGATCAGTGTAGACTTAATGTCATTGGACTTCAGTGGTCAAATGCATTGAAACTAGGGTTATTAAAAGGAACTTTTAATAATCTCCTTCTAAACCAATAAACATTAAACACATTTGCAATGCTTTCACTTTAACTCTACAGTCTAAAGAAAATGCAATCTTTAGTATGTCTTGTTACATATTACAGAGTAGTAATCCAAGTGAACCTGTAAAATCACAAACTATATACAGGTCTTTATTTCACAACCTCCAATTAAACTTTTAGGTAATTAATCTATTGATCAAACCAATAAACTCTAGTTGCTTTATCATATTTACAGAAAACTAAACATATTGTCTGTACTGAATAAATTCCATCAGGTTCAACATAACATGCCTGCAAGTATTTGTAGCATATGTAGATAAGAACACACATGCAAACTATTAAGTGGGGATTATTATAAACACCAGTGTCTGAGTGATACAGCTAGATTGACAGCCTCTTGCCACTTGACAATAGCCCATTTTCTGAATATGAAGCTTCAAATACTAATGGAAGAATCCCAGAGTTAATATTCTTTCCTTGCAGTGCATAATATTATGGCCTTGTTCAGGTAGCACCTTTTAGTTTCTTTTCACTTACAAATTCTACTGTACTATAGGATTGCTCCTACCATGCTTACTTTTATATTTATATAGCGTGGGAAACAAGTCCTTTCTTTATCTCTGGTTTTTCAAGCTGAACACTCTTCAGTACTCTAGAGGAGAGTAACAGTAATGCACAAATCTAAGGAAGAAAAAAAAAACATGGGAGAAAGCAAAGGATTTAAAAGAGAGAGAGGGAGGGAGGGAAGGACGTGGGGAAAGCAGGCTTTAAAAGCTGATTGGAAAAGAAATACGATGGAAATAATCTGATATGGAAAATGCAGAAAGAAAGTTCTGGAGGTGACTATTTGAATAATTATCAGCAGGATGTGCTATGGTGGGAGGTTATCAACCTGGCCAACACAAGAAAAAGACAGGTTTAAAACTACAAGGCATGTTCTAGTACTCGGCAGGTTTGACTATTGCAGCACACCCTGGGTGCAGAAAAGAACTCTGTTGCACAAATTATTTCCATGCAAAATACAAAGCACTTAACAATATCTTCAAATCCCTTTATGGCTTGAGTCAAGGTTACTGAAAGAATGTCTCATACTGGATGATTCCTTCCTACTCCCATCACCCCAAAAATGATCTGAGAAGATTTGCAAATAAATGTGACATGCTCATTGCGCAGCAACTCAGAGCCTTCTCTGCTTTGGCCACGTGTTTCTGGAATGTGCTCCTTGCTAAATTGAGGAACTAATCTCTTGTCAGCTTACTCATTTATTTATTTGAGCCTGTTTAATTAGTTATGTCTATCTTACGTGCCATAACTCCAAGCAGCTCACACAAACAGCAAGAAAAACATAACGGAAACAATAAAAGCAAGCATCCAAAAGACAACTCCCTGAACCTTAAACTACACTCCCTGGTACTGGGCCTCAGCTTCACCCTATGCCTAGGGGAAAAGCCAGTTTTTTAAGGCCTTCCAGAAGGCTAAAAAGGGGGAGCCAGCTGGATCTCAGTGGGGAGGGTGTTCCACAGGGCAGGGGCTGCTACTGAGGAGGCACTCTTCCCGGGTCCCGCTAGATGACAACAGTTAAAAGAAGGAACGTGGAGCATGCCCACCCTACCCAATCTGATGGAGCAGGCAGACAGCCTCATGGAAAGGCAGTCCTGCAGATACCGGTCCCAGGCCATGCAGGGCTATGAAGGTGATAACCAGCACCCGGAAGGAAACTGAAAGCTAGTACAGCATGCACAGCAGTGGTGTAAATTGAGGTGTGCTTCTCCTTGTTTCTCTGTGGATGGTTCCATTTGGTGCTGATGGGGAGGAAGAGGTCTAGCCTTGGACCCCTCTTGTGTGGAGTACCTATGAGTTTGGGTCTTTCATCACTCTTCCTTAATATCTACATGAAACCACTGGAGCAGGTCATTCTGTGGCATGGGGTGTGGTATCATCAGAATATTGTACTACATGCTGTTGTATTCTGGACCAGCTGTAATTTCCAGCTGATCTTCAAAAGCAGCCCCATGTAGAGTACTTTGCAGAAATCCAACCAGGAAGTGAGCAAGGCATGAGAGACTGTGAGCAAGGCCTCCTGGTTCAGGAATGGGTGCTATTGGGTGCCAAGAAGGATCTATCCATAGGCCCCCATAGTCATGGCGGCCACCTGCTCCTCAAGCAGGAGGACCCCAAATTGTCAGTCTAGGGAAGTGCTCTCCCACAAGAGTCAAAGATAACACCATTCCAGTTCCAAGGGGACCCAAAACCACTCTGTCTTGTTAGAATTGAGTTGAAGCCAGTCCCTCCCCATCCAGACCCTCATAACCTCCAGGTACCTGAATGGTACTGCCTGCCCAGCCAGGGGCACAAGTGTAAAACTGGGTATCATCAATATTCTGATGATGCCACACCCCATGCCATAGAATGACCTGCTCCAGCGGTTTCATGTAGATACTAAGGAAGAGTGATGAGAGACCCAAACTCATAGGTATTCCACACAAGAGGGGTCCAAGGCTAGACCTCTTCCTCCCCATCAGCGGCAAAAAGAACCATCCACAGAGGAACAAGGAAAAGCACTGCAAAACTGTTGTCACCCACTCTCAACTCCCAAAGCCATTCTAGAAGGATACTGTGGCTGATGGTATCAAAATCTGCCAAGAGATCCAGGAGAGCCAGGAGGGTTGCACCACCCCATCCCAAGCTTTACAGAGGTCATCCACCATCCAGGTGTGACCAATGCCGTCTCAGTGCTATATCCCAGCCTGAAACCAGACTGAAAAGGGTCCAAATAATCCCCTTTATCCAGGGCCCTCTGAAATTGAGCTCTTTCCACCCTCTCCACAATTCTTCCCAGTTAATTGAGGTCAGACAAGCCTCAGGCACTTCATAGGATCTGCCCAGCTGGAGTCCAACTCTGACCAAAGCCAAGCCACTTTGTCTGACAGATGTCGAAAATATCCCTTAATATAAATAAAATAAAGGACCTGGTCACCCAAAACAATATGCAATAAGAGTGAGAAGTGAGCTCGCTTTACCTTTCTTATTGCCACAAGCCAAGCATAATGGTCTGTGGGAATGACCTTGAGAGACGGGGGAAAAGCCGCAGCCTAGACAACCGTCATGCAAAAGATGTCTCAGCCCACAGAAGGAAAAGGGGTGTGGGAAGGGATCTTCCCTAGTTTTTGGGAAAGTAAAAGTAAAGGAGGGGAGAAGCGCCTTCAGACTTGCAAGATCCTGTTACTCTAACTTTAGAGTATTGTAACTTTATTGTAAGATAAAGGCAATGTAGGTATTCATGTTTGTGCTTCTTGTCTGGACTACCTCAAAGGGCTGACACCAAGTCCTAATAAAGGCACTTATCTGTACTTGGTTGGCTTCGCTCTTCGACTTTTACCAGTGGCACTCAAGGTGTTTTTGTGTTGCTTCATCTCCTGGAGCTTGGTGATAACCAATAAGCTCTATGGGTGTGATCCAGTCCAAAACCCCTATGTTGCTCATTCCAAGCTGTGACCAAGGCCTCGGCCAAACCGTGCGTCAGAGGTTCAGGAAGAATCCCAAATTCCCTCTGAAACCACAGTGGGTCCATCAGTCACCTGGGGTGGGCCAATCAAATAAGCTCTACCTCCCTGCAGTGGAGGGCAGCCACAGAAAACTCCAGAGCAAAAAGGGCATGATCTCTCTATGGCAAGGGACTGATGTTAACATCTCCCAACCCCAGATCCTAACACCACTGCCCTGAGATAAAAACCAGATCCAATGTTTGACCTCCACTGTGGATTAAATGCCATATTTCTGCTTCCAAGAGAGTTCACGGTTAAAACAACACAAACAAGCTAAAAAAAACACATATTTTTAAAAAGAGTTTTATTTAAACAGGCAAGTAATAGTTTAACTCTGGTTAATTGTTAGTTTTAATTGCTGGTTTTAATATCTCTATTTTTACGTTGGGTTTTATCTTTCTACTGTGAAGTGCCAAGAGACGTTGGTTGTCAGCAATAAAACAAGCTTAATTAATTGACTGACTGATGTTATTTGATTTTTGCCTGCCTACCTCAAAGGTAAATATCCTATAAAATATACATTTTTACATGAATCAATTACAAGGTAGGAAGCATTATTAGCATTCTCTAACACAGAACTCCTCTGTTACAAGGAAGAGGATCAACATCTGTGCAGACAATTAGGTTACCCTTTGATCTGTTGTATAAGAAGCCTATTGGATGGAATACCATGCTACAAATCTCTTCCTAATTCTACTAAGGAGGCCTAGGAACAATGATTGGACATTTTTCATGCGCCCTCCTTCTATCTGCTCTGGCTGGACTCATCATTCTTAGGTGGTGAGGTTCCTGTCAAAAGGGCTTGTCTCTGAGAGGTGTTTTCTCTTTGGAAACCCATTAGGGAAACCAGGAGGATAAGGACACACTCTTTTGTAATTGCATATGTATGGTTTTCTGCATGCTTATCATAGGAGAATGCATTACTATTGAGTGCATGGCTGTGGAAGTTTGTTTGTTAGATTAGACTGAGAAGCCATCTGATACCAGAATGACTCTAGGCACCTTACACTTAAAAAAAGCAAAAGAAGAATCTATGCCCCCAGACAAAATGTACGTGATGTTGGTATGCCATGGTCAGAATAGGAGAATGATGTGTCCCTTCTGAAGTGATCTGGGGAAGATACAGTGTTGGGGAACACAAACGAAACCTGGGTCATATGTTTAAAAGTTATATTTTGGTCTCACCATCTCTCAAAATCAAGGCTGTCAGGTCAGTCGGTCATCTGGTCTGATAGTGCTACTTTTAAATTCTAGGTTGGCCATTATAAGACAATCTCAACCTATTATAAAATTTTGGATGAAAGAATTGACCTAGTGTGTATTACTGACATTCTATTGAGCAAGCTTGATGGATGGGCATCTCACCAGCAATGCTTATTTGGATATGTGGTCCAGAAGTAATTGAGGCTGGAGGGCTGTGACACTTCTGGTTTCATTTCATATTTAAATTCTAAGGTTTTCTGCATTTTACTATGTATGTCTTTCTAGTACTTTTGAGTGCTTTTACATGTCCACCACATGTGACAAAATGTTCCTTCTGTATCATGGCATTTCTAACATTTATTGCTGTATGAGTTGTCCATCTTAGATATTATTGATGAAATTGTATACCATCTATAGAACACTGACATCCTTGATTTTCTTTGGCACTGTGGAACTCTGAATGCCACTTGGTTCTCAGACCATCTCCTGGTGTTGAAAAGACTGTGATGTCTTCTAGAATAATCAATTCCAGTTCTTGAGGTCTGAGAATATGGACAAGACACCTGTAGGTGTTTTGCCTACCACAGGTAGACTTAAGTCTTGCTCAACCTGACTTAGATCTAGTACAGGAGGACTGATGAGTAGGTCCAGAGAATTAAATGCCTTGTCACATCAGTGCATGGTTTCCCTGTCTTAAAAGAAGCAATGGTAGTAATTCCTCTAAAAAGGACATTTCTGGACCTGGACATATTTAAGAACTAGGACCCTTATCACAATTTTACCCTTTGGAAGCAAGGTACTTGACAGGATTCTTCCCAAGGAATTATTATTGACATAGTAGGAGAGCTCAGTAGCTTCAATGACCCAGAGAACAATGCTGGTGAAAGTGAGAGCTCCACCTTTGCTGGAAAGTTTAAACGAGGGTGGGGATGAAGCTAAGGGGTAAGGGTGGGTGGAGCTCTGCAGGCATGAGCATAACCAACTTCTGTACAAGAAGGAATTCCAATTGAAACCTAGAAGGCAATGTCAAACCACTTCTAAATTGTTCCAAGAAAACTGTGTGGTATAGCTGAACGTTTTAGTTGAGTTTGATTGCCAGATGAACAAATTCCCTACATTAGAAGGCTCTCATGTTCTTATTGGGGAAGAGTGTTCATAAGCAGACCTGGAGCTGATGACATGGCCAAACAAAACTAGAAGATGCTGGTATTAGAAGAAGAATTTCACATTTTACAAAGACACGTATTACTGGAACATGGAATATGACATGCATGAACCAAGACAAACTTTAAATTGTAAAGCAGCACACTAAATTGGATCTTTCAGGAGTAAGTGAATTTATGTGGACTGGAATGGAAGATAAATAAAAAGGTTACATGATAGGCTATTTAGGATATGAGACCATATGAAGGAAGAGAGTTTCAATGATACTCAAAAATGGCATTGCTAAGTATGTTCTTGACTATAATCCAATAAACAATAGGATCATATCTAGACATGATGGATATCAAATGAACAGCAGTGTATATCAGTACTACAGATGCAATGGTAAAGACACAGAGAAATCCTAGGGCAAACTGCAAGAGGTATGATAAATGCAACTTCTAGAAAGGACGTAGCACTAATAATGGATGACTAGAATTCCAGAAAGATTTAGTTTGATTAAAACAATAATGCAGTGATAGGTTAATACAGTTCTGTGAAGAGAATTCTCTGTTTATTGCCAGCATCTGTTTCAAGCAGCATAAGTACTGATTGTACATATGGACATTACTTAACGCACAACTTTGGAATCAGATTGACTACAGAATAGGAAACAGAATAAGAAACAGTACAATCCAAAATCTAGGACACTTCCAGGTGCAGACTGTAGAACAGAATGTGAATTATTGGTATCAAATACATGGGTTAAAAGTAGAAAATTAAAGGAAGTGTGCCAGCAAAACTTGATCTGTCCACATACAGTCAAAACGTAAGATTAATGTAAGGAACAGATTTGATACACATAACCAGAGGAACAATGGGAAGAAATAGAAGACACAATGGAAATTGGAGCAGCAATAATCATCATCATCATCATCATCATCATCATCATCATCATCATCATCTGAACATTTCAAAGAGGAAAAGATCCAATGGCTTTTAGTACAAGGTATCATAATAGCCAGGAAAAAAGGAGCATGAAAGTCTTGGGCAACAAGCAGAACACAGACTTTCAACATCAAGCAAAAAAGGGTAACAATTCTTGATTAAGATATCTAACAAATAGAGGTAAATAATAAAAACAAGAAAATGACAGATGTTTTAAGAAGACTAAGAAGACAAATCACAAGAAAATGTATAGCTAAGGTAAGTAATCAAGTAATCATGGAAGTGAACTGAGAGGCAAATGAGATTAAAGGAAGATGAAAAGAATACTGAAACCCTTTACAGTATAAGATTATAGAATGACACAGGGAGAATATATTCAATAACTGACTCCACTAGAAAGCTGTCAAATGTAAGTACCAAGTACAGAAGGAAACCTAACTGATCTATTTAAATATTCAGGCAAAGTGGCAGTTAAAGTGCTAACATCTCTGTGTCAACAAATATGGAACAAGACTGTGTTGTTTAAAAGTTGAAAAATATTGATGCATATATACCTATAGTGAAAAGGAGAGATAAAAGAGAATGTGCAAATATTGAAATATTGCACTAATTCCTTGTACAAGTAAAGTATTGTCTAAGATTTTATAAAGAAAAGTAGAACCATACAGGGAGAGGGAAATGCAATAACAGGTTTCAGAAAAGGCAGAGGGACACTACATAGTTAATTTAAAATGGATAATGTGAAGAACAAGATGATTACAGTAAGACCTTTGATGATGTCAGAATGTGGAATATATTAAGGCAAATAATGTGCCTTATTCTTCTGAGGAACCTTTACAATGGGTTCAGAAAAACAGGATGGTTCAGAATATGGATGGGAGTGAGACAAGGATGCACATTGTCCCCACATCTTTTCAACTTACACTGCAAATATATTATATGAATGGTAGGGCTGGAAGAAATTACAAGTTAGAATCAAAGTTGAAAGTCTAAACACTAACAGTTTGAGATATGCATAAAAGAGCACTTTGTTAGCTGAAAGAAAAAATTTAGAAAAGCTAATTATGAAAGTAAAAATAAGAGTGAAAAATATGAGTTGACACTAAATATTAAGCAGACAGAGATAATATTTACCAGCATGCTTAGCAAAATCACAGTTGATGGTAAAAAAAGTCAAGAGAGTAGACAGTTTTGTTCACTTGGGTTCAATAGATAAAGATGCACAATGTGTTGGGCAATTACATAATCATAGGCTATAAGGCTTGGAAAGTAACTTGTCCAATCCACTAGAGGAATCACTACTACAGCATTCCCAAGAAATGGCTATCCATCATCTGCTGAAGCATTTCTAGGAAAGGAGAGTCCACTATCTTGTTAGGAAGTCTGTTCCATTACTGAACAGCTTTTACTATTATTTTACTATTAATTTAAACCCATTGTTTATTGTATCTTGTCTTCTGAAGCAATAATGAACAAATCTACCCCATCTTCTACATCACCGCTTCTCAGATATTTAAAAATAGCTATCCTATCATCCCACAATCTCCTGTCCAGGCTTAACATATCCAACACTTCCAACCATTCCTCTTAAGTATTTTCTTCCAAGCCTCTTTTGACCTTTGTTGCTCTCCTCTGGATACAGTTCAATTTGTCAATGTCACTCCCAAAATGTGATGTCCCAAACTGGACACAATATTCTAGGTATGGTCTGACCAATTCAGAGAGGAACTATGCCTTCTCCTGATCTTAACATTATATTTCTGTAATGCAGACTAGGATTGCTTTTCTTTGCAACTGCACCACACTGTCGACTCATGTTCCGTTTGTGATCCACCAAGTCTCCCAGACCATTTTTGCATGGTACATCTTCCCAATACATATTCATTGTTTGATTTTCTTACTCTAATGTAGAACTCTGCATTTCTCATTCATGAAATACATCTTTCTGCCCATTGCTCCAAGTTGTCAAGATCTTCCTGAAGATGCTATCCTCCATGCTATCCTCTATGGTATTTACTATCCCCATCTTTCTGTTAACTGCAACTTTGATAATCCTATTTTCTAACCCCTTATCCAAGTTATTTATAAATAAGTTCAACAGCACAGAGCCATTCAGTATTTCCCACCAAGCTGAGGTAGCACTATTTGACATATACAGTGGTACCTCTAGTTACGAACGCCCTTACGGATTTTTCAAGATACGGCCAGCTCCAGCCCCAAAAATTTACCTCTACTTGCGAACTCCGCCTCTACTTACGAACCGGATCCACAGCCATTTTCCCTGCTGCCATGTGGTCGCGGCTTCCTGTGGGCGAGATCGCGGTAGCAAGGAGACGTTCAGTGAGGCTTGTGGTGTGTTTTGTGGCGTTTGGAAGGTTTTTGTGGCATTTGGAAGGTTTTTGAGGTTTAAAAATAAAATGCATATGTTCAGAACTGTTTAGCCGTATTTACACTGAACCTTATGGGGGAAATTTACCTCGGGGTGCGACCAAATTCGGAGGGCAGATTAGCCATATTTACATTGAACCTTATGGGGAAATTTGCCTCGTAGTGCGACCAAATTCGGAGGGCGGTACGGATTAACCGTATTTACATTGAACCTTATGGGGAAATTTGCCTCGTAGTGCGACCAAATTCAGAGGGCGGTACGGATTAACCGTATTTACATTGAACCTTATGGGAAACTTTACCTCGACTTGAGACCAACTCGAGTTACAACCAGAGTCACGGAACAGATTAAGTTCATAACTAGAGGTACCACTGTACTTGGTCAGTATGCTTGTTCATCCAGTTTTGTATCCTTCTAATGGTAAGCACAGCCCAACCCCTATTTTGCCATCTTCTCTACCAGTATGTCATGGAAGACCTTACTGAATGCCTTATTGAAATCAGAGTATTTTGTTTGTGCTGTTTCTGAAATGTACCACTTTACCTACCTACCAGGCAGAATTACCATGAAAAATCTTGCTTAAGAATACAGTATCTTACACATAACTACTTTTAGGGTCAGTATTTTAATTCATTCTCATGTTATTTTGAATAACAAACAATATCAGCATTACTTCATACTGGCAGAACATGAGTGGAAAGATCCTGGCAACATTTTCATAGGTTTTGAGTTTTGCCAGTTCAGCTGCAGGACAATGCAAAGGATAAGAAAAGCATGTGAATAAGAGGTATTTTCACATTGACACACTGGGGGCAAACCAAGTATTAACAAAAAACAATTATATGCTGAGGCAGGAATAGCAAGTTGGTGGAAATCAGAAGATAAAGTCAATAAAGGCCATAGTCAAGAAATTTTGCAGAACACGTATATATAATAGCTGTCAGTCCCTATTTTCCAACACTTTTTTCTTTACCAAATTAAAATACAGGCAAAAAACTAACAGCATTAAAACAGGTTTAGGCAAGTACTGAAAATCCCCTTGGCAGCCCAGATACAGGATAACTGTTTATTATTTGAGCATCAAATCAACAACCGTCTACTTAATGCAATGGAAAGATATTTTCCTTCAAAAAATATTTCAAAAATATTATTTCATAGTAAGTTTGGTCTTCATAATGGCTATATGTACCTGTATTTCTGTTCCACAATTCCAACTCTACACTCTGCTGTATTAATTTTAAACTTCAGAAATGTATCAGAAAGAAAAATACACATGAAAACAAGTAGGACAGTTTGCTCAAGTTCCAACCTTAGTTTTGCTGTCCTTTAACCAACAACTTTGTATTATACCCATCAGAGACAATTTGGTTTTATTTCATAAAGCAATACATTGTCCCTCAAACTAAGAAATACTAAACCATGCTTAAAATCAAACTTGTTTTCTCTTCCTACATGTTTTTTTAAAAATGTGAGATGGTTTACCACAAGCTTCATAGATTTAGCACAGGCCTGCTCTTGACATGCACCTTTTGGAGTACTCTATCAAAAACAACAACGTTTTGGTAGGAAATGGATAACCTGTACAGAGATGTGTAATAGCTATCTAATTCCTAGTATCATGACAATTTCTGTCCCTTAAACCATAAGATTAGGTGAAACTAAGGCAATCTTACTGAGCACTGCCCACTCTGATGGTTACATTCCAAGATAAACAGGGCTAAGTCCTTCACATCACACACTATTTACATTTTTAAACTGGAATATTAAGAAATAAATATTTCAGACATACAAAGCAGATGTTCTACCACTGAGTTACAGCCCTTCCCCACTGAGGGCTGCCTGCTAAATGGCAGCTTTTGTAGAACAATATAATCTGTCATCTAATGGGGACAGTTGCCAGGAAAAAAAGCACATCAGAGTCCACACACTCAGTTCTTATAGTCTTCCAAACACAATTCAGGTTTTGATTTGTGAAATCTTAATAGCCCCTTTGTACCCGACGAAATCTATTTCTAAATCTGACAAAACAGCGCCTTCCTAACTATTCTGCTTGCTAATGCTGAATACCGCTAACACCCTAACTTCTTCTATTAGGTAAAACACTCCTTTTAGAAATCTGTCAAAGTTGGAATTTAGGAATTTTTCCAGAACTTTTAGGATTTCCTTTTGTTTCCAACAGTGTTACAGAAAATGTACAAGGAGTCTGCATCTTGCAAATGTTAGAGTGAGAGAAAGCAAGGGCACTCGATACATTGTGATCTCAGTCCATTTTTCCCAGTCCATTATATTTGTCTTGCAAACATTCTGAGATTTTGGAGAACTGATGTAAACACATCATGACAGTTTTTCAGCTGATGTCAACAAACTGTGCCAGCTTTACTGAAGCATCTCCAATTTACCTAAGTTACTGAGAAGACTCCCTTTAATAATTTGAAAATTACACCCATCTACAGCAGAGAAGTGACTTAATGCTCAGATTCCTAGCTTTTGACCCCAAGTAATACCACCCAGATATAAAAGTCAAATGTAATTCATGGAGATAAGTAAACTCCAAAAAAAGACTGTTTGCCTAATTGAGATAAGAACTGCTCTTGATACTGGGATTTATCCATTTGACTTACAGATTTCTCTCTAAAAGAAGTATGAAAACTGGAGTCAGATTCTATTAAATGCAAACATATGCTTATTTATATTTGCTGTTTAAATGTACCGTATCATACTGTTAGGGATCAAGCATGTTTTTAAAAAATCCACTATAAATTTATGATGTTGGTCCCCCTCTCATAATCCCATCTTTAAAAGGCATAAACCAAGTGTTTCCATTTTAGTTTTAAAATTATTTTTCTCCATTTCTGAAATTACAGGGTAGCCTACACAGGCTTTTTCTAATATGTTCCCAAATGTGACAGCCAGACTAAAGAAGATTCCCACAAGGGTTGTTTATTGTTTGCAGCTTTTTTAATAGCAGTTAACACAAGCTCCCATTTTTTCTAGATCCATAACCCTAATTAGAGAGCATTCCTCCTTCTAACAGCTGTCCTTTCTGCCTATAGATAACCATAATCCTCTTTATTATTCGCATTTTAGTTCCATATATGACTCTTCTATTCTAAAAAAGGGCCACGACTAGCAACCAACTGTTCTGAAACTATGTTTCTACTACAATGCTTCCTCAGATAGGTACCAGCGACTTTCCCAAAGATCTAGATAGTACACACAGAGGTCAGGGAAAAAAGTTTTCTATAAATACTCCTAAGCATGATGTACAATTTAATCTTTGTGGTAATTCAGTTTCTGCCTAGCTGAACCTCCCTGGATCTCCAGACCTAAGTAAAGTCTGTTCTTCAGTCCATCAAGCTTACACACAGCATATTGTCATGCTCCTTGACAAGCACTTGGATATATTAGGATTCAGTTAAAAATGGCCTTGCAGTAGAAACATTCAGTTATAAGTAAATAACTGACAGAATGAATAAAAAAAACTAATGTTGCACAAGTCACAGGTGTTTTATTAAAGCTACCTTCTATAAATTAAACACCATAAATAATCATCTTGTGGCAACCTGCCTAGAATGTGTCCATTAAGTGCCTAATACACCATCTGGAAAGTGATCATGTCTAAACATATCCAAGAAAAGTGTAAGTACCAGACAAAGACCAATATACAGTAGATACACTACCTACACAAAGCATACAATCATAACCAGAAAGAGAAGTCTACTACAATTTATTTACCATCACATATCTTTGTATGTGACATTTCATAACAGTACTGCTCCACTATTCACACTGCTAGAGAATGCATAGCATTGTATTTATTATTGTTATTTATTTATTTATGTTCATTTATTATTAAATTTATATGCTGCCCATCTCCCCCAGGGGGTAGAAAAGTGTTTTAAACTAGTATTTCTTAGTACTATTTGCTGAGGATACACAAAACAAGACAGCTGCTGCCTTCATACATCTGAAAGTGCCCAGAGCTATTCAGATGACCATGCATTTTGAAAAAAGTGCTGGACCAAGCGTCCTTCAATCAAATTAATCACAGAACTTTTAATGTCTTTCTGAATGTTACATATATGAATGGCACTTCTACATATGATATAAATATATGAATAAATAGCAGCGTGAGTTAAAGCAATGGCTCAATATATGTTGCACTATAACAACAAATCAGAAGCAAAAATCACTTCGAATTTGATTTACCACCACTAGGTTACTGTTAGTAATGATAACAGGTCTTGCACTCTTCAGCCAAGAAAACAAACGAATGCATGCTGCAAGTTTACAAACCTACTGAATAATAAGATTCAAAGGCAGATCCAATGAAGAGGAAAGAAACAGCATGTTCGATTTTTAGGAAATGTTTCAAACTTAACAGTTTTCATTTTAAAAACGGTTTTAAAAAGTAGAAAGAACACGTTGCCTAAGCAATTCCAGTTAGCAAGAAGCAAGCTAAATTATGTAAGGTTGAACAGAGACTCAATTGGCACACCAACTGATTGCATCTTAATATATGATGACAAACATTTATTTATGTATTTATTTTTCAGAGAACTTATTTGATTGGCCTTCTTTCTTTATGATGAACCTCAAAGCCAGAAGAAGCAAAGGAATAAGGAAACAAAAAAAAAAGTCCCATTGTAAACAACCACCGCCATCAATAGCTCTAAAGTGATTTTATAAATATTAATACAAACCATAATTTGCTTTTTAAAATAATTCATCTAAAATTAAAATTCAATCTGATCATAAATCAGCCACAGTTGCTGTTTATTGCAGAGTTTTTTGCTTTTTTTACTTTTTGCATATATTAATATTTAAGAACAGCGTCCTTATTGTGCCTTTCTTGAATAAAATGTACTCTTTAGTGACTCTTTTATAAAGCCACTTTTGTTTGTGTGTGTGTTCGTACATGTGTAAAAAATGTACACCCCATCTATCAAAGAAATATTTTTAGACTTATGAAATCAAACAAAGATAAAACTGGGGGGGAAAAATGCTTTTCTCCGAAAAAGATCAAGGTGAAGAAAAAGCCCTGTTCAGAAATCTCTCTCCTTCCCTGACTACAACCCTCGCCCCCCAACCTCCAGAAGCCAAGGTATGCTCTCTAAAGGAACAGCAGGTGGTACTGATTTCCCAGCAGCAGCCTTGGCATCACCTCTCTGTCAGGAAAAGCTATGATGAACTTCCCTATGTGCATATTTTACACTCTGTTGCCCAGATCAGAATTCTGACTGTTCCATCCTGCTGTCCAACTTTTATACCCTAGAGTTCAAGTCCACACACCTTCAAGTTGCCAAGGCTGAGAAACACTGCCCTAGAGCATTCTCCTGGATGCAGATATCTTCACAGAAAACAGGTACAGACATGTCCCCCCTCCCCTACCCAGCAGATACAGTATCAAGCAATAGATTTCATTGCAGGTATTTTAGCATGTTTTGGCTTCTAGCATCTCAACAGATCCTTCCCTTTCTTAAATATCAAAAATAAATCTTGCTTAAAATTATCTCCAAAGCCATTTTAATCTCTACAATTTCAGGCTCAGAAACATTTCTTTTTCTCCTTCCCATTAGTATTTTTAACCTATCAGACTACAATCATACCACTAGAATGACAGATTATTAAGTCCCCCGAATTTGAATGTGTGACTTCAGATCTCTCCATGTCCCCATGAAGGGGCCTGTCAAATCCTTTTTATCCATAATCATAACTGAGAAAACAGTAGAAATATCATCTATACTGTTTTAAATGTTGTCTCTACACTTATCACCAATATTTTAAATACACCAGTAATAATTTTGAATACAGAGTCTCTATAGGTTTCTGGAAGCCATGATGTAAGCATTGCCAAGGATTAATCTGAGAAAGACACTTCAGGAAAAAAAAAATTGTCAGGTGATCCCACTGACCCCCTGCACCAACACAGTGAAATTCTCAAGGATGCCCCAATTTGCCTGAATAACACTGTAGCCAGACTGGATGTAACAAGCTGAGGGAGAGTAGGTCAGTTATTGTCTCTAGCTTATGAGAAAAAAATGTATTGCCCATGGCTGAAAAAATGTTGCACATCCCTGTAATAAAGAATGGCGCAAATATATCCATTCTCTGTTAATCCAGAGAGTAGGACTGGGACTTAAGGAAGAAATAGCAACAGAGTAGATTTCTGCAAAAGATTACAAGATTATTCTAAATTGAAGAAAGTTATTTGCCACCTGATCACATTGTCCATGAAGTATGTAGGCTTCTCTTCCCTGGAATATTTAAGCCAATCATCACTCAACTAAAGCAAGGTCCTTCAATGTCCCTTCCAACTCCATACAGCTATGGCAACTAATACGATTACCACTCCCTTAAATCTTCCTGTATTCAGCTAAGATACACACACACTCCCCATATATTTTTTAAAGGGATATGGACTTTGTATACTCTGGCATTAAGAGATTTCAGTCCATTCACTTGTGCTTCTGTCCTGAAAGCTGTAGGACAGAATGAGCTGAAAACTGTAACAGGGAAAGAAAGTAGATTAAAGTATTATTGCAGCATTTGGTAAAAGGGTTTGGAACAGTCACTCTGCATATGAAAATAATTTCTGTCACGTATCCTAGGAGCATAGCTCTATCATGCTTCCACGAACACAACAATCCCAGCATGCAGAGTTAGGCATTGAAAGCAGATATCAAAGTCCCCGAATAAAGTTCTTGTTTATTTTATCCCAATGGTTCTTAAACAGATGACTATCAATATACATAATTTTCCATTTCACCATTTCAGCCCACCAACCAGCATCCCCAAACAAACTCAGACTGACCCTATTAACTGTTTTTGCAGTAACTAGCTAGATACTACGGAAGTCATTTCTTTCTATAAATACTCTGAAGTATGTATCTTGATATATTGTCAATTTAGATTGTATGGTCTTCAGTATATAAAATTTGCTAATTTAAACAATTTGAATAAAAGAATCTGCCAATTGTTGACCAGATGAATTATAACTATGCATGACTTTAGTCCTCTCAAAGATGCACCCAATTCAAATAATGCTGCCCCATCCCCACATCCCCATCTACACAGGAAGTTGTGTTCTTCCAAAAATTAAGCCATCTTTTCCCCATTATCTGATCTTTTCAATTTATGTTCTGAGCACAAATAACACTGGTAAGAGTTCTGCAAACCAAATTACCCAAACATCACAGAACATCATAGATACAAACCATCCTAAGAAAATGTACATAACTATCTCTACAGAACCAATATATGGTCATAATTAAACATTTCTTATGAAAGTACATACATGTAAAGTCATGTGAAAAAGAAAGCATGCCCTCTTTGAGTTCTATGGTTTTACGTATCAGGACATAATAAAAATCATCTGGTCCTTAGCAGTTCTCAAAAGTAGGTCAATACAACCTCAGATGAACAACACATGACATATTACACCATGTCATCATTTATTTTGCAAAAAGAAAGCCAAAATGGAGAAGCCATGTGTGAAAAACTAAGTACACCTTATGATTCAATAGCTTGTAGAACCACCTTCAGCAGCAATAACTTGAAGGAACGGTTTTCTGTATGACTTTATCAGTCTCTCACATCATTGTGGAGGAATTTTGGCCCACTCTTCTTTACAACATTGCTTCAGTTCATTGAGGTTTGCAGGCATTCGTTTATGCACAGCTCTCTTGAGGTCCCGCCACAGCATTTCAATTGGGTTGAGGTCTGGACTTTGACTGGGTCATTGCAACACCTTGATTCTTTTCTTTTTCAGCCATTCTGTTGTAGATTTGCTGGTGTGCTTGGGATCACTGTCCTGTTGCATGACCCAATGTCGGCCAAGCTTTAGCTGTCGGACAGATGGCCTCACGCTTGACTCTAGAATACTTTGGTATACAGAGGAGTTCATGGTTGACTCAATGCCTGCCCAGGTCCTGTGGCTGCAAAATAAGCCCAAATCATCATCCCTCCACCACCGTGCTTGAGAGTTGGTATGAGATGTTTGTGCTGATATGCTGTGTTTGGTTTTCGCCAAACGTGGCACTCTGCATTATGGCCAAACATCTCCACTTTGGTCTCGTCTGTCCAAAGGACAGTGTTCCGGAAGTCTTGTGATTTGTTCAGATGCAACTTTGCAAACCTAAGCCATGCGGCCATGTTCCTATTAGAGAGAAGAGGCTTTCTCCTGGCAACCCTTCCAAACAAACCATACTTATTCAGTCTTTTTCTAATTGTACTGTCATGAACTTGAACATTTCACATGCTAACCGACACCTGTAAAGTCTGAGATGTAACTCTTGGATTTTTTGCAATTTCTCTGAGCATTGCATGGTCTGACCTTGGGGGGAATTTGCTGGGACATCCACTCCTGGGAAGATTGGCAACTGTCTTGAATGTTTTCCACTTGTGAATAATCTTCCTCACTGTAGCATGATGGACTTTAAATTGTTTGGAAATGCCCTTATAACCCTTCCCAGATTGATGGGCAGCAACAATTGCTTCTCTAAGATCACTGCTGATGACTTTACTCTTTGGGATTGTGTTAACATGCACCTCAATGCTCGAGACCAGCAAACTCCTAAAACTTCGGCTGTTATAGAGATGGTCACACTTGCTGATGGTCAATTGACAAGGGTTTTTGATTAGTAGCACCTGGCTGCTATTTAGCCTCTTCATACCTATGGAAGCAGTAAGGGTGTACTTAGTTTTTCACACATGGCTTCTCCATTTTGGCTTTCTTTTTCTAAAATAAATGATGACATGGTGTAATATGTCATGTGTTGTTGTTCATCTGAGGTTGTATTGACCTACTTTTGAGAACTGCTAAGGACCAGATGATTTTTATTATGTCCTGATACGTAAAACCATAGAACTCAAAGAGGGCATACTTTCTTTTTCACACGACTGTAGCTTTGGTTGCCTAGTTTTTTGGCCAAACCATACTTTTATCAGCCAAGCAGTGGTGTAGTTTTCCTTAAAATAAATATGTCAAACCAGGAAACAGTCTCTGACTTTCCCCTCATTTTGATTGCTTCTACTATATACTATTCTCAGCCTTCTCTCAGAGTGAGTTCAAAAAAAATCAGAGAAACATGTATTTCAGGTAACTTACGATTGATGAACACTACAGTTGTAAAATACAAAATCCACAGATGCAAACTTCTTCCCTGTCTCTTTGGACTTGAGATACAGCTTTACCACTCGCTTATCACCTAGAACAGAACAAAGCAAGCATACAGATCAGAAATAATCAACAGATTGGCATGGACATTTGTGAAAATAAGACTTCCTGACTTGACCAGATTGGAATAAATAGTTCTGATTGTATTGAGAAATAGCCTCAATGAATACCAATGACATGAGAAAATGTTAATTATGGAAGAACATGAACTGTCCACACCACTTTTCTGCTTTTTGGATAGCTATGATGATTTAGAGAGTAAGTAATCTTGCTTAGTGCAAAACTAAAAAAAGCAGGTGAAAGACTATGATAATAGGTCTTTAACTGCCTCATGCAGAATTTATATTTGGCATTCTCTGCCTTAAATACTCAGAATTAAATTAATCTAGATGCTCTCTAGATCTAATCAATCCTATCTAGGAACTTTCTGCAGATGTAATTGGCAAAAGTGCCAATTGAACTTTTTAAAAATGGGAAACCAAGAGATTTGTGGCAAAATACCTCAATGAAAAATTAGCCTCAGCAAATCACTGGATCGGTCTCAAGCTACTCTATCCAAGTTACTATATCCAATGACAAAACTGACTTTTCCAGTCCCCCAATTAATATGCATCTCAGTCATTGGCCTTCTTTCTCTACCTGCATGTTACCTCTCCCTCAGGCCAATATGTTATATCTTCTTAAAGGATTGTGATCTTCTCTATATTAAAAACATCCTGAGAATCTGAAATCAGCATAGATTATACTACCAGAACACAGAGGACTAAAGTAGCTGCCTTCCATCTGGGGATAGAAACAACAACGTACTTTTAAACAGTGCTTTTCATTACCTAGAGAGAAGGATTTTGTAATGGAATAGCATATTACAAAAAGCGTAGATGGCTCCATTTATATTTTTTCAGCTCCTTCAAAACTGATCGGGGTTTATTGTGATTCTACATATATCAAAGTGTGTTAAAAATGCACCCTATTTCAATTTGGAGAAATATAAATATCTACAAACTTACAGAGACATTGTAAAAACATGTTCCCAAAGCATTGGAAGACCCAATCTTTAAGCATTTTAAAACAGATCACATAATCTATTCCACTTTACCATCATAACAATAAACTACAGTAGACTGACCCAGCTGTTGTATTACTTAAATATTTGTTGAAAAATTCAGTCCCCTAAGTGCATTCAGTTTGTTCTAAACTTAACTGGTGCAGGCTGATGAGATGATCCAAACTTACCTTGCCCTCTGGTAATAGGTATGACATCTTTTGTAGATGGAGAACTACAGTAGATTCTGCCATCTTCAATACGGCTTTCAGATTCTGTGAAATCTTCAAAGGAGCAGTTCACACCAGCCAACAGATCAGGAACATTCCAGGCTTGTAAAACCAGCTGACAGAATGGTGGGGAGAATCAGACACACATACACACACAAATTTATTTAATGATTTGTTGTTGTTTTTTAATGATGTATAACAAAAACCACATACTTCACCATCCTAAAGAAATATACTGACATCAAGTCAACAAGACTGTACAGAACTCAAAGTTAAATGACCCACCGGGACTTCTGACATGGTGACTGATATATTCTTAGGCTGAACAGTAAGTTGAACACACTGGCGCAGATCTGAGGCAAAACGCTGATGTTCATCAGCTCGATCACAGTGGTCCTTCCGAGAGCAGCTGTGAAAAAGCAGAATACAATGTCTGTAAGATTGTGGTAATCTTTAGCTACAACTAATAATGTTCTCATTATGTTACTACATTGATGACTAATGCCATGCAAAGACCTTTTTATTTTCATCTGCTAGTTCATTTTAGTTTTATTTAAATTCTGCCCCACCCTTCATAACTGCTTTGTCAGACTGAAATGGAATAAAAGCTGCACAAATAAATACATGAGAAAGCCATTAATGCTATTCCTACATTTCACAAATAATAAGAGAGACCAAAAGGCATTATAAAATTGAAGACAATATAGAACAATATATGCTGAATCTTTACATTCAAATAACCACTGAAACATTTCTTTTGCAATTCAACTTCTTTTTGTATATTATATTCTGCTCTTGAACCCACTTCCATATTAATAAGAAAACTAATGCCTAGCTACTGGTCAATTTAAGGATGGCACTCAATGTCTCAAAGAATCTCTCTGAAAAAAAATAAAGATGGGTTTTATGCATTATTTTGGCACCATTAAAATTAATCTTAATGAGAGAGGAGTAAATGAAACATTTTACAATACAAACATAGGTATGTCTTCTTAGAGGAAGCCTTAATGATAGTACAAAAGTTTGCTGTTAGGAGGTTATTAAAATCTGTCTTTTACTGCAATAAAATCTGAGTTGTGAGAACAAGCTTTATTCTTTTGAATAAGCCTTATTCTTCTGATTTGGTTTGCTTGTTAAATTTCAGTCTCTCTCTCTGAAAATTAGTTCTTTAAACAAAAAAACTCACTCTAGATTATTACTCCTTAAAGTTAAATCACTATTTTTATGTTGCGATTTTAATTTCATCTGCAGTTGTGTATAGATTATTAAGGACTGTAACACAATAAAGAAATCTAACAAATATTTACCATACCATGCTTCATAATATTCAGCGATTGCATAAATGCTTGTAAGTGTGCAGTGAATTTCACACGCTTTTGTAGTTGTGATCTTTACAAAACCACTACATGGTAAGTCACAGAATAGGAAAGAATCGCAATGTGTATCTCATCCAGTATGCTGATAATGCAAGAAATCCTTTAAAACTATATTAGCTTCTCAGACCTTTTTTTAAAAACCTCTAATGAAAGAAAGGCAATCTGGTCCACAATCAAACATATTGATTATCTAAAGGGTAGGAAGATATTTCTAAAGTTACAAAATGTCTTGTAATTTGAACTAGTTGGTCTGGATACTATGAGCGACAGCTCCTTCATCTTTGTAAGTCCTTCAAATATACGAAGATGGCTACCATGATACCTTTTAATCATGTCTTCTCAGAATAAGCATATGCAATGCTTACAACCTTTCCTCATAGGCTCAACATATTTATCACCATCCTTTAGATGTATCCTAGCTCATTAACAGACTTCTTAAAGTATGACAGCTGAAACTGCTCTTTTCACTATGGAAGTGGAAGGGGTTAAAATTAAAAGTAACTTACCTATGGCCATCAGGCATGTTCACGGAAGAGGAAAAACTCAAGCTGGGGATTTCCTGATTCAGTTTTCAATACCTGTTATGACACTGATGATGCAACCTTATACAATACCTGGGCATTTGTATGTCTGAATTAGATCCTTCTTCAATTTCTGTAGGGCAAAGGAATAGGGCTAATCCTTTAACATCCTATCTTATGCAATTCCATGTTCTTCCCATCTCATGTATTACAGCATTACTTGCTGGAGTCCTGCTTCAATTTTCTTTGTGCCCTAACAGTTCATCACACTCATCTATGCTCTCGATTAATCATAAGCAAGTCCAAATATTCCATCTGCTTCACCAAGGCAGCCACTCCACTGTCCCCACAGCACTGTCCTATCCAGGTATTCTGCCTCCATTAATAAGTTTAAATGAGTTTCTTTTACTTCTCCTCCCTACATTTGTGATAACATTATTTCATTATGGAAAGCATTTAATTAAGCAGAGGGCAATACAGAATAAGCAGATACACATGCACCTTTCAAGGTCTTGGTAATCTCAGTGATTTATCTCCCAAGCAAGTGCCAGCATGACACTGCACAGTGGAGTGTCTGAGCCACTACCACATCCCACCCTGGGATGCTTCAGGGAAAGAGATGTCTTTGAATTTTAATTAAAATGCTCCACATGGCTAAACAGTCAGGACTCTGTAGCTTCTAACAACTTTTCCCCCTCAAGCCCAAAGGAAACCACCCTTTCCTATGTCTTTCAGTTTTTGTTTTGCCCCTCCTCTTTTATGCTTTCATTAGTAACCCTATATGGGAGGCCCAATTCCTGAGTTAAAGACATTGAATTATAGCTTAGTTTTGATCAGTAGCTGCACATGATCTTCAGAGAAAACCAGATTAATAAATTTAAAGGATAATGTCTCCTTCACACTACTCCTCTGCAGCTAAAATAGGGCTAGAGATTATACCCAAGAATATTCCCTGTTGCCAAATGCTCCTGGACTGCAGCTCAATAATGCTCCAGATCAGGCCATTTTCAATGGGAATAATCTTAACTTTTCCAATATGACAAACAAGAAGCATTGTGGTACCTGCAACTGATGCCATCAACCAACATAACTGGAAACATTTGATAGCTACAAGTACTGACATTTTATGCCGAGCAATAGAATTGCATTCATAAAAGTGTTAAAGAAGTTTCTTTAAAGTACAGTGGTACCTCGAGTTATAAAAGCCTCCGCTTACGAATTTTTCGTGTTACGACCAGCTCCGGCCCGAAACATATACGTGTTGCGAACCACCTCAAGTTACGAACCGGATCCGTGGCCATTTTCCCTCCCGTGACACGTGGTCCGCGGCCATTTTCCGCCCCTGACACGTGGTCCGCGGCCATTTTTTCCGCCCGACACGTGGTCCATGGCCATTTTTCCGCCCGACACGTGGTCCATGGCCATTTTTCCGCCCCTGACACATGGTCCGTGGCCATTTTTCCGCCCCTGACTCTCCCTCCAAGCAATAGCCGCCTCCCTGTCCTCCACGCCAGAACGGATTAACGGTAATTACATTGAACCTTATGGGAAAATTTGCCTTGTGTTGCGACCAATTCGAGTTGCAACCAGAGTCACGGAACGGATTAAATTTGTAACTCGAGGTACCACTGTATAGACAAGGCAAAGATAAAATATTTTCAAGCAGAAAGTATGATGAATTCTAAATATGCCATATTAATGCCATTACCTTTTTCCCCCTCATTTCCCATTACTCCAAGTAATTCAATATCTAAGCTCACTGTAGACGTGTGTGTGTGTGTGTGTGTGTATCACTATTAAGATGCTGCCTTCTTTCTAAATAAATAAATAAGTGGTGGACAACCGGTCCCAGGGCAGCAAGCTATTTTTTTTGGAAAGCATAGTCCGTGTCAATCTATGCTGGAATGAGAGTGATTCCTGCTGTGTTTCAAGATGGGAAGTAGAAAATTTAGTCCTTAGCCATCCACACGTTAGACATTCAGAAGCTGCTGATGCAGTAGACAACTGGCAGCTCAGAGTTGGATGCCATCAATCAGCTCTACAGCATAAAGCACATACCACAGAGGCAACAGCAGACTAAGAACACACACCGGACATTGAGGTTTACTTCTCTCAGCTTGAAACAAACAGGTGAGGACCACTAGCAATTCTCTGCTCTATTCCCCACTGTGCTAGTCCCACATTCATGAAAATCAGTAGCATAAAGGATTCCTGGCAGCTACAATGGACAGAATTTTTAATCCCTAGGAAGGTCAGAGGAAAATTTGCTGAGCTGTCCTACTATAGGAGATTCAAGGTTGAATATACATGACAGAGCTACTCATTCAAGCAAAACAAGTAATTTCCCCAACGTTACAAAATGAAATGATAATGTCACCCTTATCCTTATCATAGTTATAACACTTTATGAGTATGCACAGCACTTCAATCTTATTATTGCAATCTTATAATAACTCCATGAATTCAGTATTATATAAACACAAGAGAGAGCAGTGCTGTGATAGGTAGCATCTTCCCTGAGTTCCTGGCAGAGGAAGATTTGAAGATTTTTGAAATTCAAAAGCATATAAGAGAACTCCATTGGACCAGTGAAAGTCTAAAGCTACCTGCGTTTTGCTTCTTATAGAGGTTAACCAGATATTACCAAAAGCCCATAAGCAGCTCTAGAAATGAACTCCTTCTCTTGCTGTTTCCTTAGCACTTCACATTACCCTTTTTTCTGTTGGTCCTTCTTATCCTTAGCACCCATAGTTTTAACAAATTGTTTTCTGATTTAATTTAGCCTCCATCACATATGCATATATGACCATCTTTTGCTACTTTCCCTCATTTACAGTCTTCCCAAGTTCCTGTCTTATGCATTTCAAGCAATCATATACTCTATGCCAGAAACTATGGTACTTAGGTGTTCATTACACAATATTGATACATTTTTCATTTTTATTGGTGAAATTTAACAAACTATTACAACCAAATACATTAGTGATTATATAATAAAAATGCACATCATAGTGATTAAAATAAGCTAAACATAAAAGAAAAAGGAACTAGTAAAAAGAAAAAACAATATCCATATAGCATCAGCATAACATTCTTTCAATCTCTAAACTTAACATTACATCTAGACCATTCAGAATTATATTGCCCATTCTACATAACCTTGTTACTACATAAATGATTAATAGTACTACTGTAACAGGTTTATAAGCACTCAAAATGTCAGAAATAAGACTTCCACAATGGGACAGAGTTTTTATAGATAATTAAAGGAGTGTGGAGAATAAGAGTCAGGAGACACAATCAAATCAAATCAATAAATAAGACAAGAAGTCAGCATACTTACATATTATGTAGGACACACCAACCACAGTGAGGATCTCTGGAACCCAGGCACAGCGCACATGTTGAATATTGCTCACAGCTTTCCACTGGCACACGAGTCACCTGAGGGATAAAGAATTTCAAGTCACAGTCCTTATTCATGTGAAATTCCTAATGCTTCCTCTTTTTCCCCATTTATCATCAGGTAACTGAAAACAGTGCCCCCAATTTCAGCACTCCATTCAGGAAGGATGGAAAATTCAGGAGCAGGAGCTAAAAAAGAGAAGTGTGCCTACTCTGCCATGGCACCAGCCCTCTGGAATGAGATTCCTCCTGAGATCCATGTGGCTCCCACCCTGATGGCATTCTGGAAAGCCTTAAAGACCTGGCTGTTCTCCCAAGCTTTGGGTTAGGGTGGATGGGGCCCCGGTTGGATTTGTTTGGGGGTGTGGTTGTTGTTAGCTGGACTTGCCATCAGCTCGTGTTCTTTTTTATCATTGTATTATAATGCATTTTCTAGTTTGGGTTTTTTTTTTGTCAGTCTGGAGGTTTTTTGTCAGTTTGGTGCTTAAACTGTATAAATTAAATTTAATTTTAAAAAGGCCTTGCCTGAAGCAGAGATGTTCTTCTTGGCAACTCAAGACAATTATTTCCCAACACCAACTCTCTCTGTCTAATACTATGTTACAACATTATGGTGTTGTACTGAGGGGAGGGAATTATGGTTACCAACCATCATCTTTTAAACATTCAATTCTCCTTTGATATAGGTAATTGGGAAGGGGTGTTATGACGGCCAGCTGTTGAAAGGAATACTTCATTGCTTCTGCCAGAAGAAAACACCACTGCCTTTGTGAAACAGATGGCAGCACTGAAAAAAGGTGAGGCAGAGGACCCTTTGTCTACCACCCCAATTGTTCTCCATGGACTACACAACATGATTACAATGCCATCATTAAGGGGGGAAAAAAACCAATCCAGTTAGCATTGGAAGCATTCTAGAATTCAAAATTATTTTCTCATTCCTTCAGCTTGTTCTGCTATTTCAAGGAAAGCACACTTTTTTTTCCAAACTGGAGTTCCACTTGACCTTTAAATGATGTGGTAAGTTACACTCCTGAAAGTATGCAGGGCCTAGATAAAGTAGTTATTTTACTTTAATTAACAACATTAATTACAATAAATATGATTGCTCCCTATGAAATTCTCCCCATCACATCTAAACTTCGTAGTTAAGTGGCTAATTGGTGATGGGGGCTTGGTGGTCTGCATGGGATCTTTGGGCCTAAGATTGTACATGCCTCAAATACAGGATCCTCCACAGTTACAAAATATGACAGCTTTCCCCAACTGATATCTTCCATATATACTGGATTAGGACTCCCATCATCACCTGTCAGGATAATTATGTTGTGATCATTCTACATATCAGATAAGGCACTAGCTTGGGGGGAAATGGAGCATAATACAGCCTACATTTTTAGTGCTATAAAACCTGAAATGGTATTAAACTGAAATAGCTAAAATTTAATAAAATAAGGTACAATATGCATATATTCCCTAAATGAAATAGTTCATTTTGAATTCACCCAAGGACTGATTCAAGGAATTAGCAAAAAAGGGTCTGTCTGAACATTACAACTGAATTTTGGACATGAGGGTCTTTTTGAATAGGTAAAATAGTAGGTAGGGATGTCAACAAAGGTGCAGAAAATCTCACACAAATTGAGTAGTTTTGTAGAGGGAGGGGAAAAAACCCAAGAACAACAAAATGCAAGCTTGCTTTGCTCATAGATTAAAATAATTTTACAGTTCCCATTCTTGCAATCACCTTATTTAAAGCCAAATACCCTCAGCGGGCCTGAAAGAGTCAACAAAATATAGGTCAAACCCCAAGGTTTTTTCTAAATCCAATGTTAATGATTTGAGGCACCCTGCTACTTCTTTGAGGCTGGTGATCACAGCAGCGGGAAAGGAAAGCACATTTTTGTGCTTTCAGTTCTCTCAATATTCACCAGAGTTATCCCCGAGTCTAGGAAATAAAATTCTGGGTCTGTTAGACCAGTTTCCAACTTAGAGGAGCCCCTCTCAAAATCAGGTGAGAAGAGCTGTTTCTAAAAGGGAAGAAAGGAAATATAATGAGGATGGGAATGGCGCAAAGGAACATATAGCCTACTGTGTGGACTAGAATGGTATGAAACACAAGACTAAGAGCTGCTGAGTGCACACCCGTGCCAATATGAATGCTTTCCCAATATGTATCTCATGGAAGCATAACTACTGTACTTTCTCAGCCTTAAGAAAGGACAACACTATCTCAGCTTCCCAAAGTATGTGGCAGTCATCTCTACCCCATTTTAGATCTCCATGTTATCCTATCCTTTCTCAAGGAAGTCAGAGGAGTTTTCATATATGATACCCTGATGTAATAGCATTCATCACATCATCTCTGTGAAATAATAACCAATCCAAGGGCATACAATGAGCATCAGGAAAAATATAGTCACACTAAGCCATATACTGTTTTATAAATCACAACGGCTTTGTGTGCAACACCCAATAAACCAAAATCAAACAAACCCAATTATGTTTTAGTGTTCAGCTTGAACTTCACCTCTTCAATCTAGAAACCTGTTTTCCAGAGTTCCTGGCCATATGGACAGAGCCTTATCTATGTAGAGAGTAGGCAGACATTGAGTGAATGTGTATCACTAAGAAGTGGGGTCTGTCACTTCATGTTCCTGCATATTTGTGTTTATTCTTCCTGGATGAGTCATGAAAACAGAGCTACGACTGCCACCAATTTCCACAGGACATATCTAGAATAGTTTCAATATGGATAAAGGATCTGTAAGGATGCAAGACTCAAAATATGTACATGTTTCTCAGTTACTACACATTTATTTTGTTTCTAATGTATATCTCTCCACAGAACAGAATATCTATTTATCTGTTCCATACATTTAACATTTTTGAGAAACTGCTTTCAACAGTTCTCTGTTTATTTTATTTACCAAAAAGTTTATCACTTACTCTTCACTATTAAAACATAAAAGGAAGCAGGCAGCAATGTAGATCTGTAGATCGGCATTCCATCACAGCACTAGCCGCAGGATGTGTCTGTTACTCTCTTTTTATAGACAGCCAGAATGTGAAATAAAATCTGGCTTCTGGGCAATTGGCCACTGAAGAAATTTACCTACTTAGTAATAAAAATTGCTTACTTTTTCTCATTTACGTAAATCTTTCATTTTAATACTAAAACTAATAGTACATACTTCAGGTACGAATCAGGCAAAATAATCCAAAGCCCAGCGCTAATATGAGTTTAAATATACAAATAAAAGCCTGGTTCAGAAAGCAATTAACCACGTTCTTAAAAAAAGAACATGATTAACAATTTTAGAAGCTGTTCTCCAAACCTTAAAACATCTATAGAAGCGCACAGATACAGGCAACAATTTCACAGCCTCGAGCATCTGGCTGTGCATAACACATCAGTAAAGTCCTTGTACTGCCCTCTAGCTTTAGGGAACTGTAACAAAACCTATGCTGATTTCCAAGCAAATGAGCATGCTATGCTAATCTTCCACAATCTTCTATCCTTGGGATGCCCAACTCAACCAGTGTGTGTCAGGTTGCCCACAAACATATTTCTTTGAACCTATTTCTTTGAATTTTGACATACTGATTCTAGTCAAGCTCTCTGCAGCAAGAGAAAGTAAGTCCATTCCCTCTTCTGTGCGGCAACCCTTTACATATTTGAAGACTGCTATCATATTTTCCCTCAGTCAGCTTTTCTGTGAGCTAAATATACCTAGATACTTTAACTGTTCCCTGTAGAGCTTGGTTTCCAGACTCTTCACTATCACTCCCTCCTCTGAACTGGCTCCATCTGTCACTACCCTTTTTGAACTGTGGAGCCCATAACTGTCACAGCACTCCAAAGGGATCTGGCCAGGGTGGAGGAGAGTGAAACAATCACTTCCTATGATCTGGACTCTATACTCCTGTTAATGCACCTCAATTGTAGTTGCCTTTTTAGCAGCTGCATCATATGGCTGGCTGTTTAACTTGGGGTTGATGAGGACCGACAAATCCTTCTCACGTATAATACTGCCAAGCCAGGTCGCCCCCCATCCTATACTAGTGGCTTATATTTTTCTCATCCAGATGCAGAACTTTACATTTCTCTCTGTAAAATTCTATCCTATTCATTTCAGCCCACTGCCCAAGCCTATCTAGATTTTTAAAAATCTTATATTTTTATCTAAAGTAGCTACCCTTCCCAGTTTGTGCCATTTATTGGAATATCCTAGAGATCTATAGAAGATGATAAGGAGCAATCTGACCAGTTTATCTTCTGATAAATTGTTATTTTGTGACTGGCTATGTCTGCAATAAGAGTCAGTTTGGTGTAGTGGTTAAGGCACCAGTCTAGAAACTGGGAGACCATGAGTTCTAGTTCTGCCTTAGGGACAAAGCCAGCTGGATGACCTTGTGCCAGTCACTCTCTCTCTCAGCCCTCAGAAGAAGGCAATGGCAAACCACTTCCGAAATCTTGCGATGAAAACTGCAGGGACTAGTCCAGGCAGTCACCAGGAGTCAAAGACTACACACACACACACACACACACACATGCCTGCAGTGGTAATCCTTTTGTAAATGGGTAATCCTTTTGTAAATAAATAAAGAAGCCCTCTCCATCTCCACACCCTGAGCACCCAAGATACACTCTGAAAACATCAAATACTGACACAAAAATGTTAGGGGCTCTGCTCTATTTTCAGCCTAGAAGATAACCTGTGCATACCACAAATCCCAAAGAACATAAGAGTTCCTTTTTCAAAGTCTCTGTCCATAATGGTAGAAAACACTGACACAGACATTAACTCAGCAAAAAGGAAAATAGGGGAGGCACAATATCTTCCCATTGTCAATCAGCTGAAAATAACTCACTGTGTTTCCAAGTACTAGTCTGGCAGCCAAATTGGGTTCATCAAGCTTTAGGTGAGCCTTCACACCAAGCTAGTGTACTGTCTGACTTGATGGACTACAACTTGGGCAGGCCTCTCCTAAGGTACTTCTGCAATCTTTGTTTTACTAACTGTTCTATTCAGGCCAAGAAGATGAATAATGAGAAGATAGCCTCTGGAAACAGGAAAAAAAAACATACAGTAGTCACCCAAAAGTGCTTGTTTTAAATCAAGTGCTTCCCTTTCCAGAAGTCTCATCAAACAGAAAGTTTATGTATAACACAAAAGCAAAGACTTCTGAAAAACCCGAATTAGTTATGCTATTATATATGTGAATCAAATGGAAAGAGAGTAACTAACAACAAGTATCACAACAAAATCTATATGTCTTTCAGAAGTTGTGGAAGACTGATACTTAAATGGTCATATCAGAGCTCTTGAACATTTGGACTTATTCCTTGCACAAGGATATATTCCCTGTTCTATGTACAACAGTAAATGTTGCAGTATCCCTCAGGCATGTTTTCCAGCTTAGCTTTCCATCCTATGGTCTCTGTATCAACATGCACATCTCAGTCACAAAATCCATTAGCTGAAACTTTGTTTCCTTAGTCAGTACATGGCATTTCCCCATATCACAAACTCCTTGATCTTTTTTTAGAAAAAGGCTCAACTGAACAGATTGTAAACACATTTTGTATCACCACTATAAGGAAGAAGAAAGTAAGTTTCTGTACGCTACAGTTTGCATAGTTCCAAGCATAACAGTTGTGAGTTTTTTATATAGACTATAGATTTGCTTATTAAGAGCCAGTTTGGTGTAGCAGTTAAAGGCACCAGACTAAAAACTAGTCCTGCCTTAGGCACAAAGCCAGCTGGGTGACTTTGGGCCAGTCACTTTCTCTCAGCCCTACAAAGAAGGCAATGGCAAACCACTCAGTTCTGAAAATTCTGAAAAGAGAACTAGACTTGTTTATGTAGTTGCCAGAAGTCAAGAGTGACTCGAAGACAAATATACACAAAGATTTGCTTATGAGCAGGGTATTTATTTGCTGCAGTTGCGACTGATGCTGAAAGGTTCAGCTCCTAGCCCTCCACCAAATTCTTATTATCACCAACAGCCAGGCTAAACCTCATTTTAAAAACCATGGGAGCTTCTTGCACTGACTTGTCTTTGCCCCAGACACAAACTATAACCCTCACTCTTCTTAATCTGCCAGGAGGAGTCACCCTTAAAGGGTTACAAGTTCTTTATTAATTGCTCCTCCAGATTTGATTAAAATCCCCTCATTCCTCAGGCCCTTTGAGCTCTGTTACAACTGCTCATTTAATTACTTTCCACCAACACCCTGATAACAGCATGCTGTGGATGAAAGCTATTTTTATTACACAAAAGTGAGAGAAAGGGACCTGTACAAGCAGAATGATTCTTGAGTCAATGTCATCACAGCAACTTAAGCAAATGTCAAAAGCCTCCTCTTGTTGTATCCAAGGAGATTTGGACTTTAGCTGTAAAATGAACCACATGTGATATTCAATAGTTTCAGTGCCAAAAGAATATACATAGATGTCTAGGCTCAAAAGAATCCACAAAATCCACTAATTACAGACAGAGGTATTACAAAACCTTCTTCCATATGTTTTGTCCATGTTCTGTGAGAGACTTGCCTCTTCCCAGAGTCTTTGCTGATAGCTCATAGAAGATAAATTAAGTATGGACCTCAGCTTTCATATTTTGCCTTCTTTCTCTGGACCAATATTTCTTGGCCTCTCTTCCAGGACACAGAATTTCTCTGTGATATATAAAGATAACTACAATTGGTCATTTAAAGTATGGAAAAGAGCATGGCTTCTGGAATTCTTTCTAACTTCTTAAAAACAGCTGTGCTCTAGGTCACATGACTGGAAGGAGGATAGGGACTTAAAATGGAGAAGTCAGCAACTTTTAGTTTAGTTTTTTGATTTGGTAAGAATCTATAGCTAAGCACAGTACAAGACTTTTTTTTTTTTTTTCATAACAACCCTATGAAGTAAGCTGGGCTGAGAGAGAACAGTTGGTCCAAAGTTAGTGAGTGAGCTTCTGTAAATAAGAGAGGACTAGAACCTGGTCTTCTTCCTCCTAGCCTAACACTTTAATCAACACTTCAACCATTAACCCATTGGCTCTATAACGCATTCCAAGTCTCCCATAGGGATTTTTTCAGGATTATTTCCCATTGCCCCCAGGCTAATCCATTCCTTCTCCCCCCCCTTTCTTTTAAATTCAAGGGCTTTTACATAATTTCTTTCCCATGTTCTGTTGTGCTGGAAAAATGAGAAGCTCTGGCTGGCAAAATTCCTTCTGCTGGCTTGGGTTATGGAACTAAGAAAGGCCCTTGATAGTTCTGCTTATTCGACCAATGCTGCTTCTCTCTTCACTTTCTACAACAATTACTTACAGAACCTGAACTATATATTGCATTTTTATCAAGAAGTCAGCTTGAATTGGTCTCCAGGTAACCACCCCTGCTGTTGACACATGTAAAACACATTCCTAGCTCTGGTTTGTGTGCAGATGTTCTACTACAAGCATCAGCACCATGGGGTGACCAGCTCTGCCCTTTAGAGCAGTAATTGGAATCCAGTTCAGATCTCTGTATGAAAATGACACTGTGCCATCTGCCCTCAGGGAGAGGGATGTCAGCCTTTCTCTCTCCAGCTTAACCCCCTCAAAATGTGCCTGGGCCACATGTCCTAAAGGGGTGGGGCAGAGATGGGTGACCCTACTCGCCTAAGATCCCAGCCTCTGCTTTAAGCTGATCCTGCCCCAGAACGTACCCAGCTCTAGCCACCTATAAACTGAAGCCCATATTGTTAAATCACTAACTCCAGCAGTCCAAGGTTTACACCAAGATTAGTATAGGTAAGAAAATGTGGAAAATAACTACCTCTAGACATCACTGCTAAATTGTAGATGAATCTGTCAAATACCTCGCTTGCAATAGCCTCAAGCTACACTACCTAAATCCTTGCTCAGATTGCTTCAAATACAGTGGAGACAATTTACCTTCATCACATTAAAACAGAATCTTATTTTCACTTTTAGGCAAGTAAGTGAAAAATACTGATGTAATCCAGAGGCTTTGGATGGCACTTGTTCAGCTCTGGAAACATATTTTGAATTTCTAGAAATCAGTCCTTCACAGAAGAAAACAGGGATACCATGAGAAGTTAGACCTCTGTGCTCAGGCGCCTGGGATTTTTCCAGGGCCTGCTTGATCATTTAACTATCAAGGGGACATGCAATCTTTTGAGGCAGGCCATTTTCTTTCATAGCAGGTGTGCCACTTCAGCCTCAAGCATTGGAACAAAGAAGCTGTTTTGAAAGAGGTATTTAGCAGCCAAGCATGCAAGTTTTGAAAGGGTTAGACAGGCAGGCATTCTAAGTGGAGCTGGGATATGAGTAAATGCTGATAAGCATTGATGAAGGAGGAAAGGATTCTATACTACAGAAAATATCTGATTTTATCACCCTAGAATTCAAACGAAAGAATGACTGCAATGTATGATAAGATTTTTGCTGTATTTTCTTCCTGTATTTCTCCAGTCTAAAGAGCAGCCATGTATTTCATATCTGTTTCTCTGAGAGGAGCTTATCCTTCATTCAGCAGCATTTCAGATTTAATTGTCTTATAAGATTTACGCCTCACCCTTTCACAACAAAACAGTGTCTTGGTCCCTATTAGATAAGGTGACTAAGACAACTTCCTTGGCTCATTTGGGGCTACTAGTCCATGATCTTCCAGACTGATCTCCTTCCGCAGTGTTTTAGCCAGAGAAACCAATCTACAGATGGATACATCTCTTACCTTTCCACTATTGTTGCATTTTACAGTCCATTATCTTTCTTTTCCATGCAGTGCCAATGGAAAATGTGACTGACAAAATAAAGAATTTGCCAATGGTGGTGCCAAGCAAAAAATAAAATCATTTGGGCCAGATTTGCCTAGACATCTCAAACTGACATTTGACATGAAAGGAGAGCTGGGTTTTTATTTCAATGGCTTCATCTGTCTTAAAATAAAACCTCTGAAGGAATGGCATAGTAAGCTGGCTTTAACTCTAGAGTTTGTAATGTCTTTTATTTTACATGCCTTAACCATATGTTTTTATACTAATTTATTCTTCCATTTGAAGTGTTAGCATTTAAACAGATGAGCTTAATCAGACGGTTGTGGTGCTTTTATACAAATGCTTTTGTATATGTTTTCCTGAAGAAGACAGTCTTGGGCACATCACTGATGTCGCAGTAATTTCCAGACTAGACATCTGTAATGCAGTATGTGTAGGCAGCACCTGAAAGTATCCAAAAGCTTCAACTACCATATTTCTCTGAAAGGAGGAGAATCCTGAATTAAAGAAAACGTTCCAAGAAACAAACAAACAAAAGTCCTGTACAATGCCCAGCTACCCCTTCTTGTCAACCTAGGGGTGGCAACTCCCACTTAAAACTTTCTTAGAAACTTTTTTCTGTAACACATGCATTTGACACAGATGTGTGTGTGTTTAATGTGCATGCACATGCATATGTGTGCATGCACATATACACACTATCCAGAGTTCACACTCTAAAAAGGGCAGGGCTAAGACAAAAAAACTTCCCCCATCTACATATAGGCACAAATACCCTCTCTCACACATGCACACACACAAGCACAGTCTCCCCTTCTTCCAGGAGAAATAATGGAAAAGTTGAAAGAGAAACCACCTTCTGCCTTATATGATTTCTCATGTGCTTCTGCTTCCAGGTTTTCTTCCCAACTAAGATGCAGGTGGATGTCGATGAGGTGCAGGGAGACTACACCACACGGGAGACGTGTATCCCTCTATCATTATAGACCCTGACAACACAGCATGTAACACAATGCCACAAACTTTCCCCATGTCCAATATTTTGTGCTTTTTCACGTAAACTTTCTGATATAAAAAAGAGTTTATGTACTCACCTACATGTTATATTCCTATCCTCTTTTTAAACAAAATGCTCCTCTTTTCTACATATGTAACTTTATCTGGACAGTAGAAAATATTATTGATTGAATTATTTATTTGTGATATATGAGTTACTTATAATTGATTTGCCACTTCTAAAAATTGATATTTTATCACACCCTTCATGGCAGCCACTTTACAATGGTGCTTGTCTCATACAACCGATCATTACTTAAACATTACTAACCCCACAATTTCATTTCTACTTTATTAATCCACAGGTAAAGGAAGAAGTAATTACAGAAGAAACTACAACCCAAAACTGGATGCTATCAAATAAATGTCAAGTCACCGTGACAAAACCTTTAGCCTTGGACTGTTGCACAGCAGAATTGAGATTGAAATATTTAGCCACAGTGACACCTGTGGCATCCCTTGCCTATATAAACAGCTGTTTATCTTGCTGGAATAGTGCAGAAGTCATTTCTGTAATACCTATAGCGAAGGCAATATGTCAAATAACAGATTTTTATTTTATTTTTTTTGCAAAAGAGGTCTAATAAGTCTAGAAGAGATGCTACAGGTATCTACATCTGCTTTCTACTAATAAATTTATCCCCCCCTCCCACTTCAATTAAATAGCTTTTACTCATTCCATGAACAAACAACTGAACGTTCAATCAGAGATAATTTAATATGGTGGGGAAAGCCTGGTTCCTCTTACAGCCAAATTGTATGTAAGGCAACAGTTCAATTCATTCAACTGTCTTCCTTCTATATATAAAGTGAGTTTGGACACTTGATATTTTGAACAAAGGAGGCATTATGGATCACAAGCACTTCTGCTGCTCTAACCTCATTGTCTATGCTTTACTACTTAGTCAACCTCCAATTCTGGAAGAAAGCTCAACTAGGTGAAAGCTTCTGAGGAGGTAAAATGGGAACTACAAGAAGAGTTTTAGATAATCCATTCATTCTAACAAACTCCCACCCACCTCCATTCACATTAAAACAAACAGATCAGGAGTGGGCAACTTTTTGAGAGTCAGGGGCTACACTTAACAGTTTTGAGGTGCTTTGGCCTCACAGTGGACAGGACATGGATTTTCTATATTGTTATTATTGTTAGTAGTAGTATTAGTATTAGCATTATTTGGGGGAAGAATTTGGGAGAGTTTTCTTTGTGGTATTTGGTTGTTCTCCATTAATAGAGACATTAATTAATACAGAATTGCCTGTTGAGTAGGCAGCCTTATAAATGGAATAAACAAAAAAACAAATATTCTGCTGCCTATGTTGGCTAGGTTTATGTATTATATAAAGCCACAAATTGTTTTAAGTTAACAAATAGCATTGGCCTATTCACAAATAATAAGGTCAGTTAACAAATAGTATTGGCCTGTTCACAAATAACGCTACACTGTAAATCATGATTTGCAAACCACAATAACTAGGTTCATACATTCACACTAAGACAAAACAAAATAGTTTGGCAGAATGTGTGAAACTGACCCAACAGTGATGGAATTACTGCCTGGACTGAGAAATATTTGAACAGCAGGAAGACATCAGTCAGGCACTCCATTTTTTAAAAGATATTGTTAGTAAAAAGGATTAAGAGGGTTAAACTGCTGGTACAAATGTTTTCCAAGCAATAGATTCTGTATTTCAGGAGGCAATAGCAATAGATGTCTGTACTGCAGTAGGTTACAGGGGAAAAAAAGATAAAGCACCAGATTAGTACTGTGTTGCCATAAAAACAAAAAGATGGAATTTCTTAGGAAGCTATGCTGAATAGATGAAGTCACACCTTCATGTTCATTTCTAAACATAAATAAATAAAGCCATTGTTTGTAGTAACTGCCAGCCACTAGATCCACAAGCAGAAGGCATTTCACAGTCGGTGGCGGTGCCCTTTGCATTAGACCGGCTTTATCCATGTATAGGACTTGCTAAAACAGGAACTTACTGAGTGAACTCATACAAGCTGTACACATGAGCTGCTGTAAAATCTGCTCATTCTTTAAAAAGGAGTTCTTAAGACAGCCATCTCTCTATAAAGGTGCCGCCTGCCAATCATTCAAATATTTTTATTCCAATGAGCTATGTAATCAGTCCATACTTTTTCTGTTCAGTTCATCCAAGAATCTGACAACCATGTCCTTAGCTAAGGCACTGTGCTGGAGGAATGTTCCATTTGCAGCAAAGACGAAAAAGAAAAAAAAAAAAAACCCTATTCATCTGGTTATGGGGCTCCCTGGGTTGTGTTTATGCAAATGAACCCACAGTAATACAAGTTTAGATTCTTACCTGTTTCTCACTCATGGCATAAAGGTATTGCAGGTCCGGGCTAAGCACTAAATCCCGCAAAATTGAACTGCCATCATGGGCCACCACGTTCTCATATTGCAAGGCTGAATGTCCAATGGGACTGGCAGGATCAACCAAGATCTGAAAGAAACAAGGAACTTGTAAGAAGCACAAACAATGATGCAATTTTTGCAAAATTAAGATGGGTTACATTTATTAGGTTGCAAGGACATCATGTTCCAGTTCTATGCCAGTGCAGGTAATCCTCACTGAATGACCACTCATTCAGCAACCGTTCAAAGTTACGATGGCACTGAACGAGAGGGACTTACAACCGATCCTTGTAGTTGCAGCTGTCACAGCATCCCCACAGTCACATGACCACAATTCAAGCACTTGGCAGCTGGCTCGGAAAAATCTATCTTTTATTTTTGTTTTTTAACATTTTCTCAATAGGAAAGAATTAATTATCAATCTCATCTGGTCAGTTAATGATTTCTCTGCCATTATAAAAATCTTTATCTGAGTTGTCATTTTTATGTCTTTCAAAATCAAAAGAAATGCCTCCATTTGCTTTTCATTTTAAGATTTATTTATTTATTTATTTATTTATTTATTTGATGTATTTGTATACCACTTTCCATTATTATGAACGTTGAGTGCACTACAGTTAAATTAATGAATTTAAAAAGATGAAGCAGGCAATTACTGGATAATGTGTTAGTATCTCCAGAGAAAGTGCAAATGGCTGGTAAGAGGTATGTTGAGCATTACTGACCGCCACCATGTAGAAAATATAAAAATCCTTTAATTAAGGCAAGTTTTCCATTATCAATTTCTACAGGCAGAATTGGATGGAGGAAGAATGGCTGCTAAAGCTTTTTAATCTACTGTGAACTTCAGCCTCTCTTGGGGCAGCTACAGAAATATTGCACTTCTAGCAATAGGATTCACCTCTCATGTTTTCTCAAAAAGAAAAGTCTTTTTCTTTTACCAGTCATTACAGACTATCTTCTTTGCCAGAGCAATCTCAATTTACCACCTCTCAGCGTTTACCATCTCGTACATTTGCTGGAATCATTATTGGAATTAATCATCTTTTTTTTTAATGATGAATTATGTATGCTTTGTTTTAGCCAGCCTCCTTTACCCAATGAACTTTTCAATAGTCTAATAGTTGTATTGCTCTTGAAATGCTCTCCAGTGTATCAAGAAGGTGAAGCACCTAAGCACTAACAACCCATGAAAGTATCTATGCAAAGAGGGTGCATAATGAGAGTCAATAGAATGAAGACAAATTCTATCACCACTTCAGTATTACAATCAAGGACCCATGTATTCTACTACAAGTTATGTTTCATAAAAGGTGTGAGGGTCAATCAGCATATTTGTTCCAGGCACAGCAGGGATACAGCAAATGCTCTAATCCCATTAATAACAGTGACAATAAATCTTATCCAGAAAGACTTGCTTTTACTACAAAGGAAATAACTGCATTAAAAAGCATCATAAGATCACATTCAACCCATGATAGGGACAGAATATAACAAGGTTAATTCTCTTCATTCAGCTGCTATCAAGATGTTCATCATGCATCATCTTTATCTATTTGCACTGAAAGTGTTTTTCTTTTTGCAATTAAAACACCTAGAAGCAAACTTGCAAAAACTGAATCATGGAAGAAATGGGAATAACCTTATTCCATCTCACCTGAGATCTGGATTCAATCATCTTTTGGCCCTACAATCTATCTAGATAAAGTGATTATATACCATTTTAAATGAATATTTAAACTGTACATCAGGAGACAGTGGGTAGCTAGCTCCACTCATTCACATACTAGAATCTGAGGTCATCTAATGAAGTTCAGAACAGACCAAAAAAAAAAAAAGCATTTCTTCATACAATGAACAATTTTGCCTCCCCAAGAGAACAAAACAGATTCATAGAGGATATGGTCAATGATGGCTAGTCATCAAGATGGTTTTATGCGGTCTCCATCAAATGCAATGTGCCTTTTCGTACCACTTGGTTGGAAATATGAGCAGGAGGGTAAATATTAGCAGGAGGGTACTACTGTGTTCATATTCCTTTTATGGATTTCTTACATGGTTGGTTTTACATGGTTTATGGACTTCTTACATGGTTGGCAACTGTAAGAAGCTAACATAAGACTAATTAAGCCTTGGGTTTGATTCATGTTGTTTTACATTCTTATATTCTATTCCCTATGAACTAGGTAAACAAATCTAAGTGACATTGAGATATATGTTTGACTAAAAAATTATTTCATGGGAAATGAGTAACTGGTACCCTTTATATGTAACTCTAAATAAGTGAACTGAATCACTGGACTACCCTTTATCCTCGCAACCCAGCCAAAGCATTGCCCCTCCTACTCCAATAAAGCCCCACAAAATGTGTTGCAGTTTCATTCCTCCATTGCAATAAATAGACTCCATCCATCCATTTGCATACTTTCCAATCAGGCAAAGGAAGTGAGGCTTAGAAGGCAGGATCCTGGCGAGTGGCTGATTAGCATGGAAATATATGCGGCTCACAAACAAACCAGGGCCTGCTTAATTAGAGCAGAGCCTTTGATTCACCGCCAACATCCAGCACATACCAGCCCAGGATTATTTTTAGTCAGTTTTACAAAACAAATGTATTTGATTAAGAGAGACACCCCAGAGTGAAGGAAGACAGATCGGCAGCGGCAGGGATATGGAGAGGCTGGTCCCCTACAGCGAACAGGGCTTGGGCCTGTGGTGAAGGTGTCCAGGAATGCAGGTGTGATTACGAGGAGCCTTCGCACACAGCCTGACAGCTGCACAGCTAAAACATAGCAGGTCCTGGAATGTGTGTCTGCAGCTGCCAATTCTTCATCCCAAGCCAGCAACACGTTCCCCAAAATTGCTATTCCGAAACTTCCCTCATTCCACTGTTGGATCTGACTCTCAGGTGACCCATATCTCCCTCTCTCTCCTCCCTCTCTCTTATACTGTACATTCCCCCTTAAGTTCTTTGCTGCCAGCTGTCCCCCCATCCTTCCTATGAATTTGTTCCTTCTTCTCCAGCTTATCATGGCAATCCAATCTGTTTAACATCAGGCTAAATGGAAAATGTGCAAGGCAGACGTACCCTCATTTTTCACCAGACACATACTACACTCTGTAGAAAGCCAAAACTGGGCCCCCTCCCATTCCCTGCTGTATATTTCTAAGATATTGAAACAATGAAAGGAAGTTATGAGGCAGCTTCACACACCAAAGAGAAAAGAGGCAGGTATAAGCTGTTTAAACACATCCTTTATTGTGCATTGATCCTGCAGGCTCTTTCTCCTGCATAGCAAATATAGGTCATTACCAAAATCTGTAACCCCCTACTGGTTAATTATTTCCCTTTGAATACTAAAAGCTTTGCCAACAGGCCAGTATTTGAAGTTACCAAAATATCTGTATTAGTAATCAAAATCACTCTGCACATACTTGAGATTTATTTAGTTTCTCCTATTCAAAGCCTCTGTGTTAGAAACATTCCACACATACATACACACTACAAAAACAGTTAAAACTAATCATAACCTACTCAGAAGATCTACCCACTTCCTAACTCCCAAAGCCAGGCCAAACAGAAAGTCTTACAAATACTTCAGAAAGATTTTTCTTTTTATGATTTTTTTTTCAAAACAGACCTATATCACATTGCTGTTAAGATATGCAAAGTGCTTATAATTTCAGTGCAAAGCATGGCAAGTCTTAGGAGATACTTGCTTGAAAATATTCAAGTTCCAAGCTTAACCAAACCTCCAAGGAGAACACTATCACAGAAATCAAAGCAACCAGAATATTTCTGCTGAAGTCCTACACATGTAGAGCAAGCAGAGGGTGACAGTACTTCTAAGAGCTTTCCTACACCCAATGAAAATCACCAGTATAACGTAAGAAATACAGCCAATTTTTGAAAACTGAAGTTCAACAAGTACTGAACTCTAACATATGACTGTGATTGGGCAAAAGCAGTTTCTGGATTCATGGCTGGCAGGGATTTGAACCCACTTCTTTCAAGCCAAAAGCCTGATTGCTCACTAATTTCAACTGATAAGGAATTCAGTGCAACTCTGAAAGTTGTAAACTGCCACTTAACCCAGTGTAACTGAAAAAAATTATTAGACCTTTCTTATACTTCCCATTATACGAGACTGTAATTATTAGCAGTTTTGTCAGGCTCAGGACTTAGCTGAGAAGGGATCTATGTTTCCCATAGGCTGAATTCCTATGGCAAATATACCTTTTCAGTTCTTTTATGGGCCATATTCATAGCCCAATCAATCAATATATTCCTACTTTAGTTTTAAAATCAATCTGTGGGTGTTCTAGCAATTCCAGTAGTAATGTTTAATTATTGGGGTAATTCTACAATTTATATTAATCTACTATTGATGCTGCATGGTGCTATGGAAAAAAATAGGGCATCAAATGCAAAAACATGAAGTCAATTGTCACTGTTTCATTGAAGCAGGTACCAGAGACAGCATGATACATTAAATAGTGTGTAATACTTGCACTAGAGAGATCTGAACAGGCATGAAACTAGTTGGGGAGACCTTAGTTTAGACACTTTCTCAATCTAAGCTTTCTCAGAGGGCTGCTGAGAAGATACAGTGAGATAATCACTACACTAAACTCCATTAGGAAGGGTAGTATAAAAGCATTTGACTTGAGAAAGCTCGACATCACAGAAATAGATTAGGCCATTTTTTTAGGGAAAAAAATTCAGAGGCTTATGTTACAATCAAAACACACCTAATAGTATACAAGTCTCACTAAACACAACAGGACTTCCTTCAGGATAAGCTTTACAATACATACAATTTGTCTTGTATGTATGTTGTATTTATTTTATGAATGCCCAAACTGTTGCAGAAGAGGCAAAGTTACAAGAATTTCCCACATACATGCCCTTCAGATCTACTGAGACTACAATTCCCAGAATTCTCAGCATGTGCCTACCATCTCTGGAAGGATGAATTAGAAAAGGCTGTAATGTTTGTTGATGGCATGGAATTAGATCTATACTTCTGCCTACCTATACTATATTGGCTATTCTCTGGCTTAAGAAAATGACATTATTGAAGATGTGGATTTGTTTTGCAGCATATATTCAAAAAATATTAGCCACCACTGTGAGAGTCAAACCACTTCTCAAGAAAATGAAAGCAGGAACTGTGCTGTCAGAGTATATTTTCCTGCAGCACCTTGGAGCATTTAGAGACCCATATTAATGAGAAAAATCCTGTTATGAATAATTGCTTTCCTGTGAAGTTTGTGACAGCCCAGATAGTTGGAAGTTGAAGAAAACAAAGAGGCAAAAGAAACAGCATCCAATGCCATGATATCAAATGATTGTTTACCATCTCCAGCATTGTCACCATAATCTCATGTTGATTTACAACAAAAATTCCAAGCTGGTTATTTAGTATAGGAAATGACCTAGTGACCATTTGTAAATCTGTAATTCTAGGAATGCTTTTTAGTACAGCATGCTACTTTCGCATATTTACAGAAATGAATATTTTACACGTTCACTTATACATATGGCTTCTTACCATATGTAAAACAACTGTTTTACAGGGGGAAAAAAGTGAAGATGACTTTTGGTGTGATAAATGCACCCAAAACTGGTCCTTAATCTAGCTGGTCTTGTTCAAGCCGTTCAGTTACTTAAACCCACAGTGAAGAAAGAGAAGGTTATCCACAGCTGGGTGTGCTTTTGCCACATTTCCCCTCTGGAACTGAGCACGCTGACAAACTGTTAACCTTTGGGTCGTTTCTCCAAAGAGCATTCTGGTTACAGATCTCTTAAACATTCATATGCAGTACTATATGGCCAAAAATAAGTTTTAGAAGGAAACAGAAGAAATCTGCTTCCTAAGGAAAAGGAGCTTCAATGCTTAGGAGAAGAGAATGAATTAAAAGAAGCCCAACCTTCTTTTACCCCAGAAAAGATGGTCTTTCTCCAGGGTTGTTGCCCTTGATAGATTTGACACAGAGAACAGAATGCCACACTCTCCAGATACTGTCTTGCAAAAAAGCAGCTGAGGTCCCCTGGGTCTGACAGTAAGAGAAACTTTTCCCTTTTTTTCTTTTTCAATCACAATTTTTTAAACAAAATACACAAAAACCTATGAACAAAAACAAAGTTAAAAAAGGTAATATACACCCATCTAACAGGTCATCTAATTAATTGTTAAGTTACATTACTAAAACAAATAAAAGAAAAACAAAAGAAAAACAAAACTAAAAATTCAACTTAAATTGATATGTCACCGAACTATATCACATATATATTTAATAACAATGTATCAAATTACACATAAAGACTCTTGTAAAATATTAAGAAATCTATGCCAAGGGGAAACATATAACATTATTATTGTTTTTATTGTTATTATTTTGATTAGTAGAAAAAATTGCCTTTTCAAAAATGACAAATTACACATTCTTGAATCCAATTCTTGATGTCCAAACTAATACTACTTTTCTAGTCTCTCAGTATAATTATGTTGGCTATTCCCCATGGCGGATATAATCAAAGTTCCTAAAAAACCTGTTAAATTCCACAGTTTTGGAATACAGTTCAAAATAGCACTCACATCTTCAACATGAAAACATTTACCCATAAATCTACCTATTTATGTTACATTATTCAAAAAAGGGACCAATAACAAACAAGACCTAATCATATGAGTTAAAGTACCTTCAAATTTCTTACATCACCAACAAAGAAAATTTACAGTGCATCCTTTCTGATGCATTATTTGAGGTGTCCAAAAAGACTTGGAATAAAACTTTTTAATAAATTAATTTCAACCTCAGGTTCAAAGAAACAAATGTAACATTTTAAGACTTGTATCCACTGATGTTTTGTTATCAGACAACAGTGTCATAAATATTAGTAATGTCATAAGTTGTAAGTCATATATAAGCCAAATATCAGTAATTTCAACTTTAAAAATATTTTTTAAATTTTAATATACAGGTGGTCTTCAACTTATGATGGCAGTTGGGACTGGAACTTCCAACACTAAGCGATGTAGTCGTAAAGCGCAACTGTGCCGCTTAGCAACAGCAATCCCTGCTGTCCTGGTTGCCATTAACTGAATCCCACAATCATTAGGTGAGGCAACTTCCTGCCAGCTTCCCACAAACAAAATCAGTGGGGAAGCCGGCAGGAAGTTAGAACTCCCAGGCCTGCTGCCGAGTGGGGGAGGGAGCAAGGGGGTGCACAGGGGTGCAGGGGAGGGTCGGGGAGGGTGCACAAGGCAGGGTGAGGATGCATGAGAGATGCCATGTGGATCGGGGAAGATGCACAATGGTGAGGCATTGCACGAGAGGAGCACACAGGTTGGGGAGAGTGTTCACGGGTGTGTGAGAGGTGCCATGTGGGTGAGGGAGGGTGCACGAGGAGCACAGCGCAGGTTGGGGAGGGTGCACAAGGGTGCGCACAAGAGGCACAGGTCAGGGAGGGTGCGCGAGGGTGCACAAGAGGCACCACATAGGTCAGGGAGGATGGGTTAGGGTTAGGGTTGCAAGGGGATGTGAGGCATTGCACAAGAGGCACACACAGGTTGGGGAGGGTGCTCGAGGGTGTGCAAGAGGAGCCATGCAGGTCAGGGAGGGTGCATGAAGGTGCAATGGGGTGCGCAAGAGGCATGGAGTGGGGAGGGTTGGGGAGGGGGTACGAGGGTCCGTGAGAGGCACCACACAGATCAGAGAGGATGGGCAAGGGTGCATGAGAGGTGCTGTGTGGATTGGGGGGGGCATGAGGGTGTGAGGGTGTGTGGGAGAGGCGCCACATGGGCCGGGGTGCGTAGCGAGGGAGGCACAGGGAAGGTCAGGAAGGTGCTCAGTGATGTGTGAGTGGCCAGCACAGTGCAAGCAAAGAGGGGCTGTGGGAGGGTGAATGGGTTGGGGAGACTCCCAGTGACTTGCAACCTTCCTTGCCGGCTTTTCCACTGACTTTCTGGGGAAGCCAGTAGGGTAGGTTGCTAATGATGATCACATGATCACAGGCCACTTAGCAACTGGTTGTAAGTGCAACTGGGTTGCCAAGCACCCAGATCATGATCATGTGACCATAGGGATGCTGGGACAGCCAGAACTCTGAGGACCAGTTGCAACCACCATTCGTTCAGCACCGTCATAACTTGGAGTGGTGGCTAACCAAATGGTCATAAATCCTCAACTACCTGTAGATATAAAGCCAATTTGATTTCAAAAGGAGACTCCCTCAAAAATGATATCATCACAGTTTAAGGCAGTTAGTCCATGCTGAGCTATCAAACTTGTTAAGTTATTGCTATTGTTATGTATTAGGCAAAGCAAATTCTCTGAAGTCATAGAAATTCCTTAGAGTTCATTAAAAAGTAATTTTTTAAAAATAACTTTCCACACTCTGTCCATACTTTCCAATAAAATGTCTTACCACCTGTTTTTAAACTACAATTCTTCCATAAAGTTATGAGAGTATTATGAGACCCAGCATCAAAATCCAATCTACATCTCAGTAGGATCCGAATGCATCTAGTTGCTCACAGCAGCTATATAGTGAGTGAAACTTTTCCATCCAGTCTCACGTATCCCACATTTCCTCTCAGTAGGCAGTAATGCAGGCTGTACAACACATAGAAGCTAAGTCTTTAAATCTGAGAGAACCTACTGTCATTCCCTCTGATGATTGATTCCCCATTCTACCTATGGAAATAAACATTTCTCCCCCCCCCCAAAATTAAAAACCCACAAAAAAGTCCCTTATTAATCTTTCTCAAATAATAATAATTGCTCTAATTTTTCATTGACAGTTCCATTCCTGCTTCATCAGCCTTGGGTAAGTGAGTCATAGTACTGTGCTGGTATTTTCAGAATGAAATTTAAAATGTAATTTACTTAGGGAATAAAAAACAGTAGGAAGACAAAAGGAAATCTTCTCTTGAAATAACATAAGAGGATGTGTAGGTCACTTAAACAAGAACTCTCCATCGTATCTAACTCTGCAAATCAGCAACACCACAGCAAGAAAGGAAGAGGCAGTGCAATTTCAGGTGCTAGATTGTATACCATAACCTTCAATGTATCCAATAAGAGTAACCAAAAATTAGGTAATACAATTAAGGAGTGTTCAAAATAGATAACTTGAAATATCCTTTCGGATTATAGGCCAACTAATGAACAACTACCTTACACCCACTCTTCAAGCAGTCACCCATGGACCCAACACTCTAGGACAATTTTCATCCAGCCCTCATTGTTCCCTTTTAAGGGAAGGTTATTGAAAAGATGTCAGGCTTCAGGAGACCTTTCAGAAGGAGAAAAGGGATTATCTAGACCCTTTCCAGTTAGATTTCAGGCCAGACCATAGTACTGAAACAATATTGATTGTGCTCATTGATGATCTGTGGTTGAGATGGCACAGGTGATACAACCTGGCCCTCCTTGATCTCTCAGCAGCTTATTTCTGGATCATCCAGTCTTAGCCTTCCTGTTTAACATCTATATGAAGCTGCTAGATGAGGTCATCCATTAGTTTGAGGTCAGGTATACCAATTGTATATCAATTGTATCTCAACTGTGGACCAACCAAGTGATTTTGTCAAGTCTTGGCCTAGTGCCTGAAGACTGCTGAGGAACAGGATTAACCTGAACTCTGGTAAGACCAAGTAGCTGTGGATATTTGGATTGCCGAAATCTGCAGCTTCTCCGTCTTTAGTCCTGAATGGAGTTGCACTGCTCCATTTCGGACTGGGGCACAACTTGGGAATCCTCCTGAACTTGCAGCTCCTGCTCAAGCAACAGGTGTACTAATCCCACCCATTCCTGAAGGTTTTCCTCAGTCACTCCTGCTTTGCTCAGCTTGTGTGTGAACTATTGTGACATGGGGCAGCCCTTGAAGAGCACTAGGAAGCTACAGTTGATCCAGAATGTGGCAGCATAAAATAGGAAACATCCGAATACAACGTGACTGCCTGTTAATACCAGTTCTGGTCTAGTGATCTGCATGGGGTCAAAGGTTAAAATACTCCACACCCTGCTACATCTTTTAGTATAATGAGATTTCATCATTACGTTCTGCAGCAAAGCCAAATATAGCACTGAAAAAGAGAAAATGAAAACAAGGAAAGTACTTGGGAAAAAAAGATGCAAATACTGCTTTGAGTAAGACAGGTCTCATTTTGCTGGAAGATAAAAGTTGCTTTCTTACAAATGTCATCTCAGTTGCCTTAAGGAACAATTTATGAGAATCCTCAGTGATTTGTTATAACCTTAACTGCAGCCTAAACCCGAACAGTGACTTTGTCAGCTGTATTACAGCTGAAATCAGGAAGAAAATTCTAGTTTCATGTTTATAAAAGAGACCAATCCTTAAAAGAGAAAGACAGAGAGAGAACTGAGTAGCATGTGGTTTATTTAAGCATACAGGACACTGGTGGTAAAGGATCACTTTGACACCAGGAGTAAGTAACTTTGCTCACTTGCTATGCAAGTAATTCCTATGCACATAATTTTCAGTTTTCCAGTTTCTTTCAGCCTTGGACATCTTTACAGAATAGACTGCTTAGATCATGAGAATAGACAGCATCTTATCAAAAAAAGAAACAGAAGTCTAAAACTGTCTACAATGTTCATTAAAATGGGCTGGTTTCATGTAGCAGACCATGAAGAAGCATCGTATAGCATGGCCAACAGAAGTGCTGCCCTATGGGCACTGTGCATTCCTTGGGAAACAGGAGCAGGATAAACTCCTGATGAAGATGCAGGGAGGTTCTTTTTCTTTCACTACTGGTGACATTATCCAAGAATAAAAAGATACAAACAGCGCTTAGAAAGCTAGTACATTCCCATGAGGGAATGATAAATTTAGAGGAAGGGGGCCATAGTGACTCAGTCCCCATTAGGGAAAACTAAAGGGAAGGGAAGACTGTTGGGCTATTGCAATGAATTCACACAGCATTTACAGGACAAAATCACTCATACCTGCTGAGAGTTAAATGCCATTTGGGAAGATCCAGTTGAGATGACAGAGGCCTCATCATGCAAGTTTATCTAGGATGGGTCTGAGCCTATGCATCATGAGGAAGTTGGTAGGGTTCTCTGCTGTTAGCTTATCCATGCACTGAACCCCTGTCTTACTTGGGTAGCAAAAGCTGCCAGGGAAGTAATAGGAGGCTGCAAACAGACAGTGGTAAATCCCTCTGTGAATGAGGAGTGTTGCCTTAAAATAACAATAGCTGTGTCTCCTCCTCAAAAGCCACCATTTGACACAGCTGTCTTAGGGAAGATGGTTGTTTAGAAGATGGTTGAACTTCAACTATAGAGAGTCCTGGTTGAAATAGATTATCTGGGCTTGTTCCAAACAAAATTCTTTGATGGTTTCAACAAATTCTTGCTGATGATCTCTGGAAGCCTAGAATAAGGGAAATGCTACTCTCTTGGTCCTGTTTGATCTCTCAGCAGTTTTTAATACCATCAACCATGGTATAGGCTGTTTGCAAGGAGTGCAAGTGGGAGGTACTGTTTTGCAGTGGCTCTACTCTTTCCTGAGTTGTTAAGTTTTATTCAGCGGCAGTGAAAGAGGAGAGGTTAAATCCCAGGGAGCTCCATTATAGGGTGTCACAGAACTTGTCTCTCTCTCTCCTGCCATTTAACATGTAAATGAAATTGCAGGAAGAAGTCATCTGCTGGCATGGGATGAGGCATTATTAATTATTTATCTCCACACTGGCCCAAACAGAAGAACAGAAGTGGACCTAGTGCTAGTGCCAGGAGGCCGTTGGGGCCTGGATGGGACAAAACAGGCTTAGACTGGATCTCAGCAAGACAGAGTAGTTGTGGATTCAGAAGCCAAGTATTTCCATAGACAATCTTTGACACTTTGCACTCTGTGAGATGGAGCTGGCTCACTATCTCATGGTTCTTCTTAATTCCCAGCTCCTATTTGAATAGCAGCCAGAATGGCTTTCACAGAATTACATCTTGTGTGCCAGTTGCAGTCATTTCTGGAACAGAAAAATTTGCTTTTGGTTACTCATGCCCGTGTCACTTTACAGCTGGATTATTCCAATTTTCTCTACGTAGGACTGCCCTTGAAGACCATTCAGTAGCTTCAGCTGGTTCAGCATGCAGCTGCCCAAGTAATCCTGGGATATCTAAATTCTCCTGATGTAATACCACTACACTATTGTATTGTGGAAGCTGCACTGGTTCCTAGTTAGTTTTGAGTGAAACTCAAGGTGGTTATTATCTTTAAAGCTGTACATGGCTTGGGGCTTGGATATCTCTGAAATTACCTTCTCAGAGTTGAATCTGCTCATCTGGTAGGATCTAGTAGAGAGGGTCTGCTGAGGGTCCAAACCTGAGGAAATGCCACCTACAATGACCTAGTGCTCCAGTCTTCTAAGTGATATCCCTTGCCTCTGGAATAGCCTAGCCTGGATATTTGGATTATTTTTCCCTACTGTATTTTCAAGGAGACATGAAAAAATGGCTCTTCAGAGAGGCATTTCAGGAGTTTGCAGAATTTGCTAATCAACTAGTGACACATCAAGCCTTGTTACTTATGTTATTAATTTTTTCATACTTTAATGTTATTTGGGGGTCCTTCTGGACTCACAACTCCTGCTCAAAGAGCAGATGGCAGTCATGGCCAGGAGGGCCTTTGCACAGCTTCATGTTGTGTGCCAGTAGCACCCATTCCTGGACTGGGAGGTTCTACTCTCAGTTATCATGCTCTAGTCACCTCTAGAATGAATTACTGTATCACGCTCTATGTGGGGCTGCCCTTGAAGAATATCGGGAAGCTTCAGCTGGCACAAAATGCAGTGGCACGGGAAGTTATGTGTGCTCCAAGAATTGCACATGTTATACCTTTGCTCTGTGAGCTGCACTGGTTGCCAGTTTGCTTCTTTGTCCAATTCAAGGTGCTGGTTATGACCTTTAAAACCTTACATGGCATGGGGCCAGGTTTCTTAAGGGATCACCTCTCCCCAGTTACATCTACTTGTCCCATCAGGTCCAGCAGGAGGGGCACACTGCCGGTCCCATTGACCAAGGAGCTTTGTTTGGTGAGATCCAGGAGCACAGCCTTTTCTGCTGTGGCACCCACCCTGTGGAACATCATTCCCCCTGAGGTGAGATTGGCCCCAACCCTACTGGCCTTCCAGAAGGCCCTTGACACTTGGTTTTGCCATTGGGCCTGGGGATCCCATGGAAGCGTGGAGTCCATTAAATGGCTGTATTGTATAAGTTTGGAATACACTCTCCCCAGTCTTTTTGTTATTATAGGTTTTTAACGGTTTTAATTGGTTTTTAATGGTTGAATTAAGTTGATTCTTTAGCTTTGTGTTTTAATTGTGTATGCCACCCAGAGTCACATGCATGAGATGAGCAACTATATAAATCCAATAATAAAAATAAAGTTATTTGGAAGCTGCTTGAAATCTTCAAAAATGGAGTGGCATGTAAGGCAAAGTTATATAATTTTAAAAATTAAATGGCATCCACTGGTCCCAAATTAATCAGAAGGTCCTTGGCGTACAACCCATTCCTCTAGCAATTGCACATGCTTTAGGGCATAGCACTAAAAAAGGCTCTATCAACTTACATTCTCCAGATAGTTCCATGGGTATGTAGGATTCTATAAGAACCCATAAATATCTGGAGGAAAGTAATACAGGAAAGTGTCTGGTTCTTGGATAGTACTATACTTCAGTGTATATGCAACTGCTCTTGAAAAATAAAGGAAAAAATAACCTCTTTCTACAGGTGCCTTGTTAGATATTTGAGAGAAGATGGTGTAGAACTGTGAGTTGACAAGGAAAGCTATGTAATAAATAAGGAAAGTAAAAAACAATGGGGAATTTACTGTTGGAAAAACCTTGGAGAATCAGCAGGAATGATTTGGGAGTTTTAGAAGACATAACACAATGGGAAGCAATTAGGGAGAAGCAACAGGAAGCAGTCAGGGATATTATTTTTACTAGTATTGACATCCCAAGCGTCTGTTATGTTTCCAGTCCTTGTCCAGTTTGTCAGAATTGGATTGTAAGTCTGCATGTTAGAAATTGGGAGTCAGTATGCTAGTTAATCCTTTTTCTGCTTTGCAAAGTGTGTGTACTGAAACTGTACTCTGTGATTTAATATTGCCTGTGTTATTTTTCTTTGCTTCAGAGAAGCTATTCCAATTAGTTTTAGACACTTCAACATAAATTTGCTGTGTGCACATACTTCTAAAAATGTCCCTTTATTCCTGCATCCATTTTGACCATTTACATAGGCAAGTTTGTGTGTATATATAAACAGGGATGCATGATAACATTGTACCCAAAATTCATGGCTTCTGAAGGTTGGGTGTACTTCTATCACACAATCAAAATTTATAGCTCATGTTTATAATGCAAATTTTCCTCCGTAAATTTATGTTTTTCCCCCCATCTTGTGAAGATCTGTGACTTATCACTCACATATCCATAGATAATGGATAGGTCTAGTGAGGTCGCTGGTCAGCATTGTCATACATCCTCAAAATGAAGAGGGCTTGCCCTTCTTCCCACTATGTTGATATAACCTACAATTTCAAAGATCAATTATTTTATATTTGAAAAGATTTCTGCCCCTGCCTCTGCTATTATTGCATATTGTCCCTAGCCATATTGCAAACCTCCGGTGTCATTCTGGAAAAGGTGATCAGATAGGTGCTTTTTATTGGCATTCTCTATTTTTTCCACATCTACTGTTGTAGATTCAATTGTCTTTCAATAAAGATGCTCACTGTATAACCATTTATATGCTACACTGGATCTTCTGCAGACAAATAGCCTAATCATAAACATAGTTTCTGCTCTGAAGAAAGAAAACATATTGAGAAATGTGTCAAAAGTGTGAAATTCTAAATAAATATAACGGAAATGAATTTGCATGATTTTAATGATGGTTCGCAGAAATCTCTTATACTTCTGAGAAAAACTTTCTTATTCATACTACCAATGTGGATTTTTTGAAAAAAACTTCTTCAGTACTGGTGTTGGCATGTCCCAAATGGGCATTCTAGGGCTGGTTAGTATTTGTCTTTCTTACTCCTGCTGGCTAGATCTTCAATTCCAGGTTCCTCTTCTTCATCTAACACCTTCATAGGAGATCAGATCATTCTAACCCATTCAGTTGCCTCAGTACATAGCAGCACCTGGTCTATGCTCAGAAGTTAAGAAGGATAAGGTTTGGTTAGTACTTGAACGGGAGAGTACAAGAGATTACAGGGCTGTAAGCTAAACTGGGAAGTAAAAAACAAGACACAGCAAAACAAAACAGCTTGGAAAAAGGCAATGGCAAAACACTTCTGGTCTATTACCAAGAAAATTGCACAGACACAGCCATAAAGTTACCAGGAGATGAGCTCAACCCAAAGAAGACTTTAACTTTTAACCCATTCATCAGTAGCTCACAGCTCAGTATTTTTCCCAGGTAGACATGAAGCCCTTAATTAACAAAACCATATTAAGAATAATCGAAAAGCCAAATATCAAAGAGAAGAGAAAAAGATGAAAGAGCTAGGTTGAATATTATTCAAAATAAAAACTACATCAATTAAACACACACACATAGTAGTAAAGCCAAAAGGACAGGATGGCTTGTCAATGTTCCCATAGCGCCAGAGGAATGCAAATTGGAACTGCAACTCCTGTAGACCTGCAAAACTCCTGACCTTCCCACTGTGGATCCGTCCTTCCCTATTTCTCATTCTTGCCTGCTCCTTCCCCCTCCTCTTTCTCTGGCACAATGCTCTGTGATGCTTTGTACTCTTATCTGTATGTGGCTGTGATTAATTCGCAGTGGCTGGCAGCAACAACAAGACGGGGGCACTTTAGTTTGCTGCCATACTTCAAAGGCAAAGACTTATCTCCTAAAAACACACTTTGCAACCTTTTCAGGGGAGCCCTTTCCAGTTCTACAGGGCTCGTGGGGTGCTAAGGAGCAGTGCAAAAGAACAGCTTATTTATGGGACTGCCTTTCAAAGCCCCTTCCCTTTCTTCCATTTGTCCTTCGAGTTCCCGTGCTATGCTCCGGGGTGACACCTGCTGGAAGATATGAGGAGAGTCCATTCCACAAATACTTCTGCAGGGAGGAGAAGGGAGAAAGAGCGAAAGAGTGGAACTTGCAACATTCCATTCCTTTCACACAGTCAGTTGCTTTGACCCCCAGTGAGCTTGATCCACACAAATGAAGTGGTGTCACCACGGATTTAGAACAGGTATGAATTTTAAAATATAGCACTACTGCAAACACAGAGAAAAGAGGTCATACCTAACCTATGCACCAACTAAATCATTTCTTGCTCTAATCCCAACTCACAAAGCATTGAGCCAATCAGAATTACAAAATTTGGTCACAGCAAAGTCTACTTTCTTTTACCCTATGTTCTTCACTGGACCACAACACCCCACATTGTTCATTTCAGCATTCAGACACCCTTCCATTCACAACAGAAGCACCCTACTTTGTTCCCTCCCCTGAATCTCAGTTGGCTCAGATACAGCATTCAAGATAAAGCAAGCAGAACAGAGACTGTTTATTCATACAACAGCAGGAGGCATTTAATAAGAAAGTTCAGCTATCACTGCTTAGCCACATGCTACTGCCAGGGTAGGGAGCTTATAGCTTGAGCAGATCTGAAAAGCAACTGATACAGAATCATCTCTGTGTGTATCCTCGACTCTGATCCCAACAGTCTCTGGTACTTTAGGGAGAGGGGAACCACTTTCCACATCCCTGAAAAATAGCATTCCAAGCACTGCCCATTCAGAAGTTTCAATTTAAAAACCAACATTATGTGGTTTTGAAACTATGATTGAATAAGCAGCTAATATTTACTCAGAGGTCAACATATTTATTGCGAATAATAAATATATAATGCTATAAAGAGGTTATGGCATAAATACCACAGTAGAGTAATACAAAGATGTATTACAGCTTTATAAAGAGATTACAGTTTTTAAATTGTAAGGCACCATGATTTTTAGTGATTAGAAGTGGGTAGAAGTTATATTCCAAAGCAGGTATAATTACGGGAAAAGGATAGGGGCAGGGGGAATCCTGCAACATTCCTGAGTCAAATAAAAGAATATTGCTTCACTGTGTTTTAAAATTTATTTACATTGGGAATTCAAAATACAACTATATTTTTAAAAATTAATAAGTATGAACTGAAATTACTCAAATAACTCTGAACCAGCTACAGAAGCAAGGTAATTCCCATCTTCAAAATCTAGACCTAATCTGTCAAATCATATTAGACAGAAGTAGCTGAGATTTCCACACAGCCCAAGAGTGGAAGTGGTGTCTGAGTTATACAGCATACCAACCTAACTGCAGAATGGTAAATGCAGAGTTTCAGGAGATTTGTATAGAAATTCATAGATCTCCTACCTGTTGATAAACATATCCAGAGTAACAGCCCTAAGTTTCTATTCTATGAGCAAGAAGTCTGGGCTCAGAATTATTCTAAAGGACATTCATTCATTCATTCATTCATTCATTCATTCATTCATTCATTCCCAAAGCCATTTTGCTGTACTTTTACTTGCAAATGGAATGACGTTTTCTGAAAACAGCGATGTCTTCAAAAGGTCACACACTGAAATTGTTCCACTGAATGTAGCCATATACAGCAACAATTTCACTGTGGTCATAGGAAAGGTTCCTGTACGGATACCAAATCAAGAAAGACTTTGAAGGATAGCACTGATCTCAAGGTTTTTTTTACTGGGCAGGAGGAAGAAAATGAATTCTAAATAGATCATTTGTTGGCACAGATGGAAATAGATTTTGCCACATAGTTGGCTAGAAGAGGAAGGTGTTGGAATGGGACAACCATCAGGAATGCCAGCTAGTCACCAAGTTGGAAAGTGATCTTGGATACCCAGAGCACAAATATGCAACTCTTTGAAGTCTGTAAAGATAAATAAACTAAGTTCACTGAATCAGCTTTATGGCATTAACTCTAAATAACTTCAAGGACAATGTTCTGGTTTAAGGATAAATACTAGCATTCAAAGTCTGCTCTTTTGTCAAGCAAGCAAGAGTGTTTGCTTTAGTGAATACTGTAGTAAAGTTGGGGTATTTTTTCAGAATAGTCTCTTCTTTCTGAGAATATGTTTCTTCCCAACTTCATGGCTTTTAGACATTCTTTAAAGTCAATTTTCACTGCTTTTGGATGTTTGTGGTGCTCAAACTGTTTTATCAGTTTTTTAATATTCAATTTGTTGGATATGCCATTATTTGTTCATGTTATTATTCTATTTATTTACTGATGTTTTGCTGCTGCAGTTTTCTGTATCATTCATTGAATTTTTTTGTTTGCTTTTTATGATCTTATTTCATTTATTTACCAAAGTAAACTGCCTTGGAAGGATGAACTATCCTAAAAGTGTTTTTATAAATACATTATTGAGCAACAATACCAACAACAACTGAAAATACAACTCAGCCGTTCTGACCTCCTACAATCCACATCATTGTTAATGTGACAGCCTGTGACTCTGGAAATGCCAAGTATTCCATTTATCGAAGAGCAAGTGACTCAGAAGGGCATTTCCTTGCCTGGCAGAACTAAATTGCAATTCCACAGGTCTATAGAGTGATCCTTTTTAACACAGAAAACTGTCCCAGGGGTTCAGTTTTCCCAATTGCTTTATTGGGGGTGAGGGGAAAGGGTTGTGTATCAATCGGACTTTCTAATTATGAACAGGGGACTCGCTACTGAACACCAAAGCCCTCTCACGCATCAGCTTCATAGCTACATCTCATCAATAGTATATTTGGGGATAGGGCAGGATGAGCTGTTGCCCTCCATTCTGAGAAAAACTAATTTCTCATTTAATAAAGATTAATACAAGCATGACTTCAGTCCAGACCTTGTATTGCTACAAGCCAGAAAATATTGGAACTTTAATTATAGCAGCATAAGGCCAAAAAGAAAAAAAGCCAGGGAGATACTTAATCTAAATCAATGTTCATAAGAGCAACAAACTCTTAACAGCTCACATTCACTAACAGATATGACATCAGTTAATCTAAACTGATTTAAAGTAAATGTTATTAATGGGCCCACTCTGCATGACTGGGTCTTGGCTGCAGCACTAGGCAAGCTTACTAAACTTTAAGCGTCTGCTCAGACTAGGACCACACCAGCTGCCTGCTTACTTAAAAATATTAGCAATTTCATCATCTGCCCACCCATACTGCATACATGCTTTACAAAAAAGCAGATCCAAATTCAATGTGGACTACAGCAGAAGCTGATCAGAAATCCCCTGGTCTGCTATGAATTTAAAAGCAATAAACTCTCAACCAGAGTCATCCATATGTTCCTGGTTTCCCTGAAAATCACTTACCTGTCTCAAAATCAGGCCCTACCTGTGTGGAAGGATATCACTTTAAGTGGGAGACTTCTGCTTACGAGCATTGTTGTTGTGGGGAAAAGAGGAGGCAGGAGTATTAGGTATGTTTGCTGCCTTAAAAGGCAGGATAAAAAATTATGATGATGATGATGATAGGATAAAAAATTATTAATTATTATTATTATTATTATTGGTTGGATGAGTATAAAATCCCTTCTTTACCATTATTCATGTTCACTGTTCATTATCTGATAGACGGTTGGTGGTGGTTGTTTTAGTTTTCTTGTTGTCTTTTGCAATGAAGATCTTTTTAGTATGGCCTGCTCCCAGGGACTTACAGATATGAAGGATACCTGATGTCTCAATAAATTGCTTAGTGCTAGAAGAGTTGACATTCAGACACTTCAGTTTTAAAGTAGATTCATCTGGTTGATCCCTCTCAGATTCTTAAGTGGATCAAATGTGGGACCCTCTTGGAATCCACACTGCTGCCAATTTTCCAATGGGTCTCAGGGATGGATTTTCATCATATTCAGAATCTAAGAGCACAACTCCTGTCCTGCAAATTAAAAAATGGTATTCTGCATATTGTACTGGACAGAACTGATGATATACTATCAGTCTCAGAGTGATTACTTGGGGAAATAGATAGCTGATAGTACAGGCCCTCTTGAACAGCCTTGATTCCTTTCCATACAATCTCACTGAAAGTTGTAGTACATCATAATACCTGTCATACCACAGAGAAATACACAGCATTGTTCTAAACAACACTCCAGCATGTAGGGGGTTTTTTTCTTTGTTTTGTTTTCAAAGAAAAATACAACAAATGAATCTTTGGACTTGAAGATATGTTTAAATGTTTAAAATGCTATGTTTGCTTTCCAAATTTCTAGGATTATTTTCTCAAAATCCATACAATAATTCAACAGTATAAGCTTAATTTTAAAGTTCAAGTGGAAATGGGATGAAAATGGCTTAGTCCCATCTTTTCATAACTATTCTGTTGAAGCCTGTGTCAATCTGTGCAACAGGGAGATAGTGCAAATACATAGCACAACTATTCACACAAACACTCTTTCCTGCTTGCAGTTGCCCATCAGACTCCACGGTGAATTGTGAAATTGGGACAATGAAACAGAAGGAACAGTTAAAGTAACAGTGAACTAAGACTGGAGGCAAATCCAACTGAACATGGGCTCATTTTAGATCTTACTCTGCAGAAATCATGGGAGCAAACAAGTTGTATTTCTCTGCTATTGCTCCATCAACTCAGTACAAGTCAGCAGAGCTATTCCATGTGACAGACAACCTTCAGATGGCAAGAAAGCCTTGGTGTGATCAGTTTCTATAACATTTTGTGGATAAAATCACTTAGATATGCTCCAACAGACTCCAGGTTAATTGCATCATGTATAGAGGTGTCTGAAATGTCAGTTTGTTGTACTATAATGGATACCTGTCTGCTTGTTCAAAAGGGGACAAAATTCTTGGACTTTTAGAAGTCACTGCATGCCACATCAACCTTTGCCTCTCACAGGAGTTATTAGAGCTGTACAAATTATTCAACAGAGGTATTTGGGAACTTGTGGGAGAACATATAAACTTTTTCAAAGTGTTAATGCAGCCACATCCTTTTCCAGGTTCACATGACTGCTTCTAAAGCTGCTCTCAGCTGTCTCTACTTTTAAAAAGCATTACACAGCACTAGTAGCAATAACTGTCAGGACGCCAACTTCTTTCTAGGACAACTTGTTGACTCTGACCTTTAAAACCCTAAATTGTTTAGGGGTGAAAATCTACCACCTACCTTTTTATTAACCAGTTTGTTGTTGTTAAAATTAATATAAAATGACCTATTAACAATTCCCTCACTTTCTGAAATCCATTTGGGGCACATGGTAGAGGGCCTCTTCCTAAGTTGTTCTCTAGCCATGCAACACAATCTCTATTCTTTAGCAGATGATATATAATGAACTGGTCAACTGAGATCCACTCCTGCCATTCTGTTCAACCTCTTAGTGGCTTTCCATCCCAGTAACTATACTACTCTTCTGAATCACTTAGCCAGACTGAGTGTTGGAACATATGATTAAATGGCTGTTCTGACTTTAACGGGAGGACAGGTTTCAAAAGCTGAAGTTGGATTACTTCTTGGTCTTTGACCTATAGTCATCCCATATGCTTCCATGGTTTTTAACATCTCCATCAAAAAACAAGGAAAAGTATCCAGGAATAGAGAGTACAGTATTACCAATTCACATCTGTTATCAACTTCTATTTTTCTATCTGCCTCTAAAGATGTAGTGGGACTCTGCCTCTGCAGAGTTAGTGGATAAAATAGAAGGGCCATGATGTACTGGATGTGAGCTAACAAATGGAGATGTATAAAGTACCTTCATCTTGTCCACATTCAAAACAGTTGTTTTTTCTATTCTTTATTAGATTGCACTCTGCCCAAACATTCAGATGTATAGTCTGAGGGTGCTTCTAGCCCTAGATAGTAGAAAGAAGTTCTTCTGCATGCTATGGCTGGGATGCTTATTGCAGACTTTTCTAAGTAGGCAAATCTTCATCCCTGTTTTTGTCTCGTATCTATTAGATTATTTCAAATGTTCTCTATGTACAGATTCTCTTGAAAAGTATTCAGAAACTGTAACTAGTGGCAAGGTGGTGGTAGTATTGAGGAATTGGAGCATGCAACTCTGGTACATTATCTTCTAATGTCTTTCAAAACCCTATTCAAGGTTATATGCATAATCTTTAAAGATTTAAGGGTAGCTAAAGAACCTAGCATATCTAAAAGAACGTTTACTTTCATACAGTAGTGGCTGCCCACTGAATTATTTAGAGAATGTCCTATATCACATCAGTTACCTGAGCTGAAGTTGCTTAAGTAGAACAGGGCCACCTTAGGGCCAGCACCCAGATTTTCAAGCTTCCTACTTTTGGAGATATGTCTGGCATCCTTCCTTTCTTTTTCCTGCTGGATGATTAAAAGCATTTTTACTGAATATTTTATAACTTTTTTGGCTTCTATTCTCTTTGCCTTCTCCTTAATTAACTGTTCCTATTTTGATACTTGATATAATTAGCATATTACAGCAGTGACATGAGAGCTGTTTTTTTGTGGCATCATCTTCTCACAGATTCAAGTTTAACAGCCCAGCTCTAGGAGTTCTTCATATTCAATCACTGCCTGCTCAGAATCTGGATCAATGATAAAGTGAAAAGGATGACAATACTGTGGGATGAAAGAACAGGGTGAATTTGCTCTTATACTGCTGTTGTAACTTACTTGGCTTGCTTTCAATGTTCGACTAAGGCTACATAAAATATTCTTTACTAACTCTTATTCAAGTTTATTCCTAATAGCATTTTGCTTTGCTTTCAAGCTACTTTCTCCTATTTGGAAATAAAAACTTCGATCTCCATATGAAAATAGTTTGAACTCAAGGTCCTGCTAACATGATGTGTTTTCTCCTCTGCTTCCTCTGCCCCCACCAAATGGGGTAAATTATTAAAACTGACATGCCAATTTTAAAGCAAGAAATGAGCTCAGAACTTAAATATACTGTATGCATTGCTAACCTACACCAATAGATCAAACCACAACAAATCTCAAAATCTTCCTCTGAATAATTTCTTACCTCTCCATGCACACAAAGAAGCATGGAGGACTTACATCTTCATATAGCTACACACACATGGCTTAAATCACAACTCTTCTGTTCTTAGCTGGCAACAAGCAAAATCAAGTCGAAAAAGTAAATGAATCTGAAGCCTGCCAAGGAAATGGCTGTCCCCCCAAAGGCCCCAAATGTTAGCTCCACAGCAGTGAGAATATTATTCTTAAAGACATAATAAAACTCAGCTGCACACACAGGGCTGTGAGAATAAGAAACTGGAGACTCTCTTTGGGGAATTATTGTATAATATATAACACTAGCCTTAACCAGCTGCTGCTGTACCACCCTCACCCTAGAAAGAGAAGCCAGGTGCTTTTCTAGCCATGTATTGAATGCCATTAATATTAATTTCAGTTTTGTTTTCTCTGCTTTTACTTTTTTCTAATGAAGTCTTTGGAGGTAGTTGTTAGTTTAACAGAGGCATAGGAAACAGCACATGACATGGAAACCAGATTTAGCTATGCATTGTCTTCTTCCAAAGTAGCCATTTTAGACTGGCTGGATATCACAAAAGATGCTATAACTGATATCTAAAAGCAATCGGCTTATACAGTACTGTTCACGAGAAGAGACCACCAAACATGTAAAATATCAAGAAGCTAACTTCTAGCAGCAACCTTTGGTTGTAAGCACAGCAAATTCTGAAGATTTATCATACAGTTAAAAGAGCACCCAAGTTTGACTCATCCAATCACATTCCATAACTAAACTAATATCCATATCATACAGTGACAATTGGGCTAGGATTTCAAACTCTGAAAAAGTATTGTTGGTATACCTGATTTGTTAATTAAATCACTTTTTCAGTTTTATAAGCACAGTTCACCAGTCACAACTGTCACACAATATCCATTTATTTGTGAAATAATCTTCTCTAGAAGCAGGCTTTGTCAGGTAATACTCTATATTTTATGTCACGATGTTAGAAACAAAACATTTGCTTCATTTTTTTAAAATACCATCAATATGAAGTTAATCATTTCAAATGGTACAAACTTGTCTGTTTCTAAAGCACTGTTTCAGAAAATGAGAGCTCCCTTATCCTTTTTAAATCAAGACTTTGACATGTGGTTTTCTTTCAACTCTTTTTTTCCTTCTGTAACCATACCATACTATTGTCTTTATCTCCCCATATTCTTATAAAGCAGTACAAATTTAAAGAACGAATTTCCATAAATATAAATTAATACAATATCATATCCTTCATTCTTGGGGATATTTCAGATTCCCCCTGAATCCATGTTTAAGTTAGAAGGAAGCCAATACTGAATTACTAACTCACGGGCTTTACCTTCATTCTGCCTGCGAGATCTGAACAAAACAGATTTGTTCTGCACAATAAAGGGTTAAGATGATTCCCTTTCACCACAGAGACCAAGAGACAGCTGATCTAACACTCTAAGCCCCTTGCCCTCTTCCCCTCCCACCCCCATCTGCTAGGCACTGGGCCAGGCATGTGCTGGTGGTGAGTTGCAGCAACCTTCTCCACCCCCCTAACTAATCGGCTTCTCCCCATCCACTAAGAAGGATAAAGACAGAAGACAATAGCCTCTTTCTTCCCAAGCCGCTGCTGCTCAAGGCTATTAATCTCTATGCAGGGGAGGATAATGCTGGATTTTGGCCAATTTACAACAAAGTCAATTTTTTTAAAGCCCCAAATGATCCTTGTGTGAGTTTATTCATGGGCTCTGAACATGACCCCAGCACTAAAGGGTGATGCTGCGTCAGCAGAGCTGCACGCACATGAAGTATGTGTGTGTCAATAACACAATCTTGGCTCTCATCATGAAAACCCATCTCTTGTGCAGACAGGTCTCTAAGAAAATATGTTAGCGGAGAACAGGAGAGAGGGAGGAGGAGAGAATAAACTATTTAAACTATAGGAGGGTACGACTTGAAATAAGCACCTGTCCAGCCATCACACCCCTTTAGGACTGTTAAGAAATCTTGTCCTTCTGCAAAGAATAAGAAATGTCAGATTTAGGATGTAATCTCAGGGACAAAACACACAAAACATACAGCAGGCATTCTGGGTTTGTTATAACCTATGTAGCCCACTCTGGACTGCATCCAGTATGCACAAAGTGGTGGGGGGGATTATTTTTTCTTTTCTGACAATCTTTTTTTTATCTAAATCTCACAATACTACCTACACCATTTGATTACATTTCAAGAACTTCTCCCATATGTGAAAAACTGTAGGGAGATTGGAATATACTAGCGTAGATGCCATTCTTATGGAAAGTGGTCTTAAATTAATGGTCAGCCAGTGATGAAGTTGCTGGATAGCAAACTCTCTACTGCAGTGGGAATAAGAAATGGAGTCATGAAAGGTAGATACAAGTGGTCAAAGCAAACTTATTTCCTGTAATTATTCATGTGATCTGATGTACAACCTGCAGAAGGAAGATAGTCTTAACAGGACTTGTAGAGTAAGGTAATAACTCCAGTCAGGTAATCCTAAATTATGCGACGAGGACAGTGATGGCATCCTTCGGACTCTTCTGCTCTGCTGGAAGGACAGAGCTGTGTGTTCCAGGCAGCCTGGCCTGCACTACTTAAGATAACTTGATGTTCATAGATGACGTGGAAGATGTATCTCTGAAGCACTGAAGATGTTACCTAGCCGGGTAATGAAACGTTGCAAGAAAAGAACCAAGCTCAGAGAACCCCAAGCACTCCACAATTCAACCATTTCTCCAGGCAATTTTTGTAAGTGAAAGAGGAGGAATATCATCTTTTTCATTGCTTCAGGCAGAAAAAAACATGATTTGTGAATCTTAATCTCAAATAAACATTTGCCTCATTTAAATCAGGATGCAACCTAAATTTTCATCCAGTTTTAAGCAAATAAGTATAAGAGCTGGTCGTACTATGTAGTGTTGATTCTTCTAAAATCTGCAGCATATAAACATCTGACAAACATCGAAACTACTGATCCAACATAAAACATAGTAGTGAATTCACTTTCATGCAATACATCTATCACCTCCACAATAACTATTATATCAACACTACATTCCTACTCTGCCTTGCAAAATTACTTCAAACTATAAATGGTGCAGATAATGCTGGAGGCCATTCCTAATCTTTCTTTCTTTTTGGTTAAATGCCTATTTCAAAGTGCAAAGGAATTCTAAGAGCAAATTCAGGTTTCCATAACAGCAGCAATAACCAAAAATGCTTTAAAAAAGCTAATAAGAACTGCGTAAGAGAGATTAAAAACATCTTAATAGAGAGTAAATTGTTATTCTAATTGCACTCCTTTAAAATCAGTAATAATGGAAGAAACAGACATGAAGAGTCTGAACTAAGTCTAATTTATCACAAGGGCCCCACAACTCACTATGTGTCTTATAGATAGCCTGATCTCTCTCTGGTGTCCTCAGTGGGATATAACTGTGCACAACAGCCAATTTGGAAAGGTTACTCAAATTTGTACATGAGAATGAATTCAATTTAGCAGGTGAAAGAAAAAAAATTTCCACATCTGACGATGCAGCTGTCTAGGGTAATTCCTTGAAAGGAAATTCAGCCAGAATGTTCTCTGGCACATTCCACTGTCATAGCTATGTCTAAATTGGCTGGACCTGTATTGGTCTCCCCAGCCATGCACATAGAAAACAATCTAAAGTGTAACACACCAGCTATGGGGAACTTTTCTTACGGAAACCGGAGAAATTCCTAGGCAAAAGGATCCCCTAAAGCAGGCCCGCACAACTTGCAAGAGGGAAAGGACCACACTGATAAATTAAAAATAATTGCAGGCTGCCAAGGAATACCTGGCATGCTGATCAGCAGTTCAGCAGCTAGTGGAGTGGCAACAGTGGTAGATCCTTCCTGGCAGTGGCAATGTTTGGCAGCAGTGAATCGAGTTTTTTAAAAATGGTGGTATGTTGTGCAGGCCTACTGTAAAGAATAAACTTTATAAAGGACAAACATCATTCTATCTTCAATCATGACACCATTTGTTGTGGGATGTAAACAATGTGTAGTTAGAAAAAAATCAGGATTAAGAGTATACTGTATATGATATCAAATGCAAACATAGGAAGGAATTAATCTGGACTACTCACAGACTTTTATTTTATTATTTATTTTTTCTGCTTAGTTGCTGCCAAACCATGAGTGGAGACTCATGGCAGCATACAAAACAGCTGACAGAAAACATCCAAACAGTTAAAACACTCCAGGGAGAATAAGTAAAATTAAAAACAACCAATAACTAATAAAAATGCAATAATACTGATGGTGAAAAGTAAATAAAATCATAATAAAACCAAACCAAAACAGTTAATATGAATAGATTCAAAGTCAAATAAAATAAAGATGGTGGTAAATTATTCACCAAACACTCTTCAGAAGGGTTCTGTCTTAAGTAGGTTCCAGAACACTGGAAGAGACAGTAATTCTAAGGGGAGGCTGTTCCACAACACAGGAGCAGGGACTGAAAAAAAGTACCTCCTAAGTTCCATCCCTCTTACTTCACATACTTCACATAACTGGGGTGTAACTGAAAGCTTCTCATGGAAAGAACATACTGAACTGGCCAGCACAGTTCTGCAGATACCTAGGCATCAAGCCATACAGGGCTTTGTAAGTCAAAAGTAGCATTTTAAACTGCTCCTAGAAACCTACTGGTAACCAACGTCCTGCCCAAAGCATTGTGTAATACGCTCTTGGCAGATAACACCTAGGAACCAGCTGCTGCATTTTCCATCAATTGCAGTGTCTAGATGATCTTCAAATACAGCCCCAAAGGCACACTGAAGGAGTCACTTGTCAATTAAAGCAATGAGGGCATGAGTCACTGTTCTAAGATCCTTGCAATTCAGATAAGGCCACAACTCACCACCAACCAAAGCTGGGTCAAACCTTTCCTGGCAATGGCCTCCACCTGCCCATTCAGCATTAGCCATGAGTTCAGAAAGACCTTCTTGTCATGCACCTGCCCCCTCTATTAAGAGACTAAAACTGATTGAGAATCTCAGTGGCCTAATAGTAACTCTGTCTTGCTTGGGCTCAATTTCAACCCGTTTCATTTGATCCAGACTACTACAATCTCCAGACACTGGGATAAAGCTAATGGGACACTGGGACAAGGCTAATGGGACACTGGGACAGTAATATTATTGTTCTGATGATAACCCAACTTGAATTAATGGATGACCTTTCCCAGTAGCTTCTTGTAGATATTAAACAACAGGAGAAGAAAGGCTGACTCCTGAGGCACACCACATATTAGGGGCCACAGAGTCAACCTCTCCTGCCCATTCACCATCAAATGGAACCACCTGTTCAGGTAGGAACAGAATCACTGTAAAACAGTGTCTTCCACTTGCAACCCCTGCAGGTAGTCTAGAAGGATATAATGATTATTATATTGAAAGCTGGTAAGAAGGCTAATAGGTCCAAAAGTGGTACATGAGGTCCCAACAAACAGTGCAATCAATGCTGTTTCTGGCCCTGGCCCAAGCGCAGGCCTGAATCCTGATTGAAAGCAGTACAGATAATCTGTTTCTTCCAGGGCACTTTGTAGCTGGATTCCTATCATTCTCTCAACAACTTTTCCCCCCAAAAGAAGGTTTGAGACTGGACAGTAGTTGTCAGATTTCGGTGAATCAAGGGAGGGCTTCATTAGGAGAGTGCAGATCATAGGTTATTTCAAGGTTGCTGGCATTACCCCCCTCACAAAGAGGTGTTAATGATCTCCTGGATCCATCCAACTATGCCTTCACCTGTTCCCCAAAGGAGCCAGGAGGGGTCTGGGTCTGGAACTCAGGCAGCAGAAGTCAAGCTTTCTCCACTGGCACTCCAGACGTAGCTTCTGCTTTTTTATCTCTGAGTTCTTTGGTAGGCAGCTGGGATCACCATGCAGAGAAAGAGGTTGCTTCAGAGTAATTGCTGCCTACCACATCATTGTGAATGTCTTCTAGTGCCTCCTGGAATCCAGCTGGATCCATGAGGTTCCTGGGGTGGACCATCTGAATCAATTCAAGGTGCTAGTTATCACCTTTAAAGCCCTACATGGCATGGGACCAGGTTATTTCCAGGACTGCCACTGCCCACTCCACTAGGCTAGATAGGGTGGGCACACTCCAGATCGTATTCTTTAAATGTTGCTATCTAGGGGAACCCAGGAAGTATGCCTTTTCCATACCAGCCCCTGCCCTGTGGAATACACTTTCCCCCAGGATCCATCAGACTTCTGTCCTTTTAGCCTTCTGGAAAACCATAAAGGGTTGATTACCCCCCACCCCGGCACAGGGTTAGATGAGGTTACAGCCTGAGGTTTGCACTGTTTGATGGATTGGGGATTGTGGGTCAGGCACCTGGAATTTTTTGGTTTTATTGTCTTTGGCTTTTATTATTGCTATGAGCTGCCCAGATTTGTGTTTTAAAGATGGGCAGCCCTATAAGTCTTATCAATCAATCAACCCAATCACCCCACAGAGGTCCAAAGTGGCAGTCAATCCCATCTGGGCCAGAAAAGTATCTGACCATGACAAAGAGCTAGATGTTATTCCCAACATAACCACCACATAATTGTTCCAAGACAAAAATGATGGTTCCATCATAGCCATCTATATGTATTGGGCACAAAATCACCTAGGACAAGCTTATGGTCCCCATGGAGGCCATGAGATCCCAAGCTCTTCCAGACCTAACCCCCAGGACATGAGTTGAAGTTGCCCAACACCTACAGGCATGGAGACTCCAATGCCAACCCCAGGACGAGATCCAGCAGCTTGGGCAGGGACCCTACTAGACAGCTGGACAGCCAGTACACCAGCAGGATCCCTAACTTGTCTGTATGGCCCAGTTTAACATATAGGCATTTATACCCCACTACCTCAAAAACAGAATCTCTAGTCAAGGAAAGGTGTATTTGCAGATCAACAAGATCCCTCCTCCTTGGCCTCAGCATTGAGGTTGAAGGACCTGAAACTGAAAACAACACATTTCCAAAAGGGCAATTTCACCATCCTTGCCCAACCAGATTTCAGTAATACATCCCAGGTTTGTCTACTCATCAACCATCATATTGTAGATGAGCAGGATTTTATGATAAATGTACTTGGTTTTTACCATCAAAAACATCCCATTTTCTGACATATAGACCTTATTAAAATCCATCTCTCTCACACTACTTAAATAGTAAACCTACCAGTCATCTTCTTTTTAAAAAAGGGAGGAGCAGCAGCAGGAACAAGAGCAGGAGAAGGGGAAGTTGTCAGATTTAGGCTCTTTTTTATGGTACGTATGAGGACATGAACTATTTCATGACTTCATATATATATTATTGCTGAAATATTCTTGTGACGGAGGATAATGGTCTTCCCTACTTTCTTGCTAACCTTAGTTTTAACTGAAGCTTTGATTTTGTACTATAAACCACCAGAAATTTATTTAAGGGGCAGGACATAAAGCTCTTAAACAAACAAACAAAAAAAGAACTAAATAGTTCTTTCCATAAATGAATACCACCTAAACTAGGAAAATTCTTATGGCAAGTCTGATATGGAATTTCACTGGACTTGTGTGGAGAGATTACCTCTTTGCCCTATGGACATGCTACAATACAGTTCAATCAGCACAACTCCCACATGATGACTGCTTCATAATATCATACATAGTTGCTCTCAAGGTACAGAGATTCTGTCATTCTGCTCATGACTCTGAGTTGCAAGTTCTCCATAGGATTTAGGCAACCCACATGCCAAAAAGCTCTAGAACATGTTTTGCCTATCCAAGTATTGAGATTGTTTCAAATGGCCTCCATATGGGAATTAAAACTTGTAGACCAGTGGAATGCCTTGAAAAGTTGGTAACTGCTTTGAGGCTACTATTTCACAACAACAATTAGATCCATTCCAGAATGAGCTGGAAACAAAAGCAGTTTTACTAATTAGAAAACTATTTGAAGCATTTCTCCATATAATTCAAGTATATAATAATAACTATCAATGAGTTTCACCTACATTATACATTAATCCCATAATTATTACATTATTTCTGTAAGATAACTCAGTATTACTTCTATATAGAAAGAGTTGAGGTATAGTTGTTATTGGTTAGCCTAAGCCCCTCTTAATGAAAACTCAGTGCTTTCCATGCTACTCATTCATGGTCCCCTCACTTCACAGTAGCAACTTCATCTTCTTTGTTCATACTATTGCCCTCATTGCTTCCTCTGCAAGCTGACAGCTGCTCCTGCGAGTCTTGAGCCATTGATTTCAATGACTTGCCCTTCAATTTTTTTCTGGCTTTGTGCCCAGTTTGTATTGCCTAGTTACTCAGGAGCAAATATCTCTATTATTATTGCAATTATTTTCCAATCAACACGGCTCTCCATTGAGTCAACTGAGGGAGGGTGAACTGGGGAACTGACAAGGAAATCAATGTGCTGCCTTTACCTTTTTTCATAGAGTCAGGATACCACAAGGAACCCAAAGGGACTCAATATGGACTTCAACTATGATCACAAGGGTTTACAAGGACTGACTGAGTAAAGGAATTCAGACACATTTATCTACAGAATTTAGCGTTCTTAAGGAATGAAGTTATGTCACTTCTGCAGCACATTAGCTACTCAGGGCTCAAGAATAGGAAGGGAAACAGAAGCCAGCTTTGTTAATCCCAAAGGAACACCAATGGCTTTCTGATATGAGAAAACAGTTTCACATAATAAAATAATGTCCTAGTGGTATTTAAATCTTGCTCACTCTGGTTCTTCCACAAGAAGCCATCTATAGCTGATAAAAATCACACAGATTGGCAACATGGTAATGTCACAACCAATATAACTTGTGCGAGTTATGCCCTAGACATGATGACACAAGCATTTAAATTGTTGCAGGTTCCATACTGCTAAAATCTAAGGTTCCTAACAAGATGTTCAAGAGAATATGCTGCCTTTAATTATTTGCTTCCATGCATGTACACACAAACCTGTAAAAACCTGATATTCCCCATTCCTCTAGAAATACGTTTAACACATTTTTTGTTCCCCTTTCTTACCCAATAGTAAGATTGGGTAAGATGTTAAAGAAAGTCTTATGAAGAATTTCTCTCATGAACACATTACTGGTCTATTGTAAATATGTTATGCCAGGAATTTTTAAACCATGGTATATTAATAAACCCTGGTTCATCCATAATGCTAATTTTAAAAAACAAGCCATATTATGGCACCGCAGTATGTATAGCTTTGGGCAATTCAGCCTCAATTCCTCATCTGTAAAATGGATGAGCATTAAATGCTTTCAAGCCATATGGGATTATTTTAGTAGTATAGTCTCCCCAGTAGAAATATTTCTGGCATTCTCTTATCAGGGATTCTGAGATCATACTCATAGAACTATCCTCAGTGGGAACATCTTCCTTTCCAGAGCCTTGAGAATATCTAACTCCTTCTCCAATGTGACATCACAGGCATCTAAGAAAGAAGTAAGATGGGCACTTTGCACTTTGCTCCTATTTATTGGGAATAGTCAACTGTTTCATCTTTCTGACCAAGAATTAGGGGATGTGGTAAGGTCCAATGCAATTGACACAAACAAGCCAATAAATAAATATTCAACTGAAATCAGACTGGGAGTTCAGAGATAGACAGGAACCTTGCCAGCTTACTTTTCAGACCATGCCTGATATAGATGATAGTGCCAACAAAGGGTAGCTTATGAGTTCTGCCTAGCTGCTTTTCTTAGCTCAGGAACAACGGGAATATTACCAATTATTTTACATAATTCCCACTGGAAATGTCATAGCAGAGAACTTAATTTAGGCCCATTCTATATAGCTATGAGTTTTCCACACAATCCATTAGGAGCACTTACATGGGGTTCTGTGAGTGTTCTTACCTTCTCCTGCTTGAAGCAGCCAGCACTCTTTCCAGATGGCCAATGGGGGCAGCTAAAAATGACAGCTACCTGATACACACCCTTTTTTGTTTATTTACTATATTTACTTTTCCTAAAAAGCAGGGAAATGGGGAATAAGCCAATCAATCATGTGATGGGCTGGTCTTTAGACCAGCCAGAATGCATGAATGGAAGCAAGGCTCCATAGCACCTTTGCTTCAGGAAAGGAGGAGAATCCTAGGAATCAGAAAGTGTGACCTCCCATCAATAGAAAGCTGGTATACCAATAAAATTTATACCATAATTACAGGGAGAAAAACAAAACAAAACAGCAAATATATTTCACTGTATTTCTTCTGGAGAAGCACCTGAAACAAGTAACTTCTGAAGTTAAACGGCTGAAGATACAAAGGTCTTGAGCCCCATGGTTCACGGAGACCCATGGTTCATGGAGAGACAAACAGATGATGCCAAGCTTGGACTGATGAACATAGAAATTCGTGGAAGTTGGACCAATTCATGGAAGTCATGGGAATTAATAGCTACTAGCCTTGATGGCAGTGTGACTGCCTATAAAAGCCATCTACTGGGAGACTAGTGGGCTTCCCTTGCAGTTGACTGACGCTGTGAGAACAGAATGATGGATTAGATGGGCCAGGGGTCTGATCCAGTAGGATACTACTTCTGTTCTTACAAAGAATCCTTATGTCAGTGTGAGTAAATAAGCAGAAAGGTACAGATAAGTCTTCCCATAATCTGCTCCCTTCCCAGATGTGTTGGGAGTTATAGTCCCACCTATTTCTGGAGGACTCCAAGTTGAGGAAGACTGAGAGAGGTATTTACATACATTTATATATACACACTCTACATCTCCATAGTTAGGATTCTTTAGAGCTATATCACAGTTTAGCAAGTCCCCCTTTCTGTTACTTGTATATTAAAAGTAAATAATGCCATTATCATTACTATGTATTCCTTTTCTGTAATGAAATTCTCATATGTTCCAGAAGGCAGGCACCATGGCAGAGAAGGCCTGCTTCCTGGGACCCACCAAATGTAAGTCCCTGGCAGATGGTAACTGCAGTATGCCTTCTCTGCCAGATCCAATGGGCAGGCTGATGTAATCGAGGAGAGGCAGTCCCTCAAATAACCCAGTCCCATGCCATGAAGGGCTTTAAAGGTTAGAACCAGCACCTTGAATTGGACCCAGAAGCAAACTGGCAACCAATACAGCTTGTGGAGCAGAGGTGTGACATATGATGTTCTGGGAGCGCACGTAACTGCCCACGCCACTGCATTCTGAACCAGTTGAAGCTTCCAGATACACCTAAACAGCAACCCCATGTAGAGCACATTACGGTAGTCCAATCTGGAGGTGACTAGGGCATGAGTGACTGTAAGCAGAGCCTCCCAATCCTGGAATGGGCACAACTGGCACACAACACAAAGCTGTGCAAAGGCCCTCCTGGCCACAGCTGCCACCTGCTCTTCAAGCAGGAGTCGTGAGTCTAGGAGGACTCCCAGTTTGTGCACCAGGTCTGTCTGGGGCAGTGCCACCCCATTCAGTACCATAGATGGCATAACTCTAGCACCAGAAGGCCCCAGAACCCACAGCCACCCAGTCTTGCTAGTGTTCAGCTGAAGCCTGTTGTCCCCCATCCAGAACCTCACAACCTCCAGGCACTGGGATAAGACATTCATGGCATTGCTTAATTCATGAGGGGCAGAGATATATAGTTGGATATCATTAGCGTACTGATGATACCCCACCCCATGGTGACATATGAGCTCATCCAGTGGCCTCATGTAGATGTTGAATAGGAGAGAGGAGAGCACCAAGCCCTGTGGCATCCCACATAGCAGGGGCCAAGGGCGGGACCCCTCCTCCCCAATCACTACCAACTGGAATCGACCCTGAAGAAAGGAAGCAGCAACACCATGCCACCCACCCCCAATTCTCTGAGCCAATCCAGAAGGATACCATGGTTGATGGTATTGAAAGCCACCAAGAGGTCAAGTAGGGCAAGATGGATGCATCCCTGAATTTTATTCAGGTCTTAATTTCTGTGTTTAGATTTTCAGTGTGTTTTCAACCATTATCATTAGGCTATGATAAAACAGGTATGCAGTTCAATTGTATGAACATTTGCTCAGAAACAGGTCCCTTTAAATTCAGTGGACTTATTCTTGAGTAAATGTACAAAGGGATACAGTTTTGAACTTTTTATCAGAAACAGAATAAAAGAGTGAAAACTAATTTTAAAAGCTTTTTCAGGCTCAACTTCAGTTATTAAAATTTAGCAAGATACTCAGAGCTTTTCAACCTTCCAGAGGAAAGAAATTTCACAGTTATTAACCATCTGATAAAGGAACTAGTCCCATGGTTAATTTTACCTTTGATTAAATCTTTGCTGCCAACTTCTTCAAGTAATGCAGAATATCCACAGCATACACTATTTCTAGATTTTAGAAGGTCAGTTAAAGCAGAAAATCCTGCAGGGAAGTGTTTATGCTGAGAAAACCTCTAATGTTAATTACTGAACAGAAGGCTGTAGCAAGTAGAACAGAATGAAATTAAAGCCCCTTTCAATTTATCACCCTCTTCATAAACACCACTCAAGCAACATAGCTAGGGAAAAAATATTAAAGCATTTTAATAATCATCATATTGGCCTGATGGCCTCTTAACAATAGTTAACTTGTTAACCCTTAATTAATCGTCAAATCACATTAATGTTTGAAAACTGTACAGAAGCAGAATCTTAATGCCAAAAGAGAGTTGGACATGCAGATGGCCTTTAGTGGTAGAGAGAATAGTTCCAGACATGGGGATAAAGAATGACTAGACCTTGGAACGGTCCTATCTTTCTGCAGTGCTTTTCTACTACTGCACTGCAAATCTACAACACTGCACAGTCAGAACACACCTACAATGGAAGAGATTATTATCGCTCTTCATAAGACTCCAGAGTCATCCACTTAATCCTGTTTAGTTGCCACAATTAGCCACTGGATTCTTAAACAAAATATTACATTGCTACTTGGCACATTCTTCCTGACTTTAAAGCTCTCCAAACTACCTAGCTGTTTGGAATCTCGTCCCAGCTTGTGCCAGCATTCTTTACGTAATTTGGAAAGTGCCACATGAGTGTAAAATCCATTATTTCTACTACTGTATGTACAACTGGTAAGCAATTTGCCACATAGTACATCACAGCACAAATATACATAATGTGGACTAAATCCACTGCCTGCTCAAGATTGCCTAGGGAGAAAGAAAGCCCTTACTTGGCTGGCAAGATTGAGCCTTAGTGAGTCAATGGATACATTTGATCTTTTTACAGGGAACAAGCATCTCACTGCTGCTTTATTGTCTGCCCGGATTTTTTTCTCTCACAATTGACAAACCACATTCAATTAAATGAAGGAAAATGAAAAACTACTCTGAGTTATCTAAATACTACATGGTGCATCAGTAATAGTGAATTATGAAATCACATTTTTTTAAAAAAATGAAAAAATGGGTAAGGATTTGTACTGTCTTCCATGGCAAAATTATATAAAGTCTTTGAGCTTCCATACCCAACCAAACCACTTATTTTAAAATTAGGCCTTCCTTTATTTATCTGCCAAACTCCTAGCCAAGACGATAAATTTTTTTCTCTAGGACTATGATATTAAAAAAGAATATAAAAGAATTCAGGAGGAATGTATGTCAATAAAGGAGAATTTAATCATCTGGCTACAGGAGACAAAAGGAGAGTAATTATAATCTAGAACATTTCCCATTTATATGTGTAATTTTCTGATACATACATGTTCATCTAAATTTACTTGAAATTAGAAAAGATTTTCAGCAATAAATCTAATTGCCTTTGGTTACTCTTATCCATCTATAATGCATGGATTATCAGAGTAACTTTCTATACATAGGGCTTTTTTATTCACCTGATAGTTATTTGGCAATTTGCTTCATTTGCTAATTAACTTTGGCTCACTTCCTTGAGCTGCCTGCACTGTATTTACACGCAATCCGTATTCTGAATGTTTAAAAGGTTTTTGTGCACCAGTGCTTACCCTCCACAAAATGGGATAGTTTCTTGAGTTACAGGTAGTCCTTGCTTAACAATGGTAATTGGTGCCAGCAACTCCATCACTAAGCAACACAGTCACAAAGCACAACATCACATGATTGTGCCAATTTACGACGGAAGTTGCAGCAGTTCCAGTTGCCGTCATTAAGCGAACCCCATGTGTTTGCAGTGTCTCACGGTCATGTGATTGCCATATATGACCTCCTGACTGCTTCCCCATTGACTTGCTTGTCAGAAGCCGGCAGTGAAGGTTGCAAATGGCAATCAGGTGACCATAGGATGCTGCGATGTCATAATTGCAAGTCAGTCACCCAGCACCCAGATTATGATCATACGATCGCAGGGATGTTGTGACAGCTGCAACTACAAGGAACAGTCTTAAGACCCCTCATTCAGCACTGTCATAACTTTGAGCAGTCGCTGAATGAGTGGTCACTAAGCGAGGACTACCTGTATATACTTTGCATCTGCTTAAACTTCTCTGTCATAGATTCATTTATTTCCTAAGACTAATCTTACCTTCAATATACCTTGTTAGCATTCTGGTATCCTTGAATACCTGGCTGTTCTCCCAGGCCTTGGGCTGAAGTGATTTTGTGTGTGGGGGGGTGGATATGCTGTGTGTGGGGGTGCTGCTGGCCAGGTTCACCATCTTGTTCTCTTTTTACCTTTATTGTATTTTTTTTTAATCTTGTTCTGTTTGATCGTGAGCCGCCCAAAGTCAGTTTGGAGTTGGGCGGTGCCTAAATTGAATAAGTTGAATTGACCTGAATCCCTATGTTAAAATAGTCAGTTATTTTTAGCCTCTTTCCTAAGTGTGAAATTCTTTAATAATATTCTGTGAAAACATTAAGCAAAATCAACTGAAGTGTGTGAGGCTTCAACTGTGAGTGGTCTTGCCAGTCAGGACAAGAACTTTGGTTTTTTGCTTCTAGCAGACTCTTGAGATCTGCAAGTGAAGATTCATGGCTCTATTCAGACAGAATAGTTATTCAGGTTCAGCATGACTTTATTCACTATAGTAAGTTCCAGATGCCTGTTTCCATGTTCACTCCCAGTCTGGTGGTTGGCTTTGTCCTCCATTCATCTCTGCCCACTAGGAGACACGGAGGTTGTCGTGGTCAAGCAGTGGCAGTGGCCCTGCATGATGAGAGCAGGTGAGAAGAGGAGAGCCAGTTCAGGGCATGTCTGAACAAAAAGGACCCTCATGAGGAGAATGAGTGTGAAAAACAGGAGTTCAACAACATAAAGAAATACAGAGGGAGAGCCAGGTGAGAAAAGAACAGAACTCCCAAAGCAACACTTTGGGCCGCACAAAATCTGGTTACAGTCCCCGGCCTGAAATGAAGTATTGAACCAGGTGCTATTCCATTATATAGTCTGACTGTGTAGCCAGCCCTTTAAATCACAAGCCAGCCTTCAGTGCCCAGAGGGAGTCACCTGACCTCTGAGAGCCAATAAAGGAAGAGAAGGGGGGGGGTCTGTCAGGTTTTGGCAGGAAGAGTTTTGGGTGGTTTTGAGAGAGTTGGCTGGAGTCCCGGAGGAGAGGAGTTACCTCAGGCAAGGCTGGAAATTGAGTGGTTTGGCTGTAGCCAGAATTGCGTTAGGGTTTTGTTTGTTTGTTTTATATTTTACCTCTTTTAAACTATGGCTTGTGTGTGTGGAACCTTATCTTCTTTGGGCACCTTTAATGAAGTTGGTTTTTGACTTAATCCTGGAGTTGACGGGAGGCCTTCCGGCACCCGCCTCAGCTTGGCTGAGCCACCAATGCCTCCAGTTTGGCTTGGTTTCCCTCCCTGCCGTTTAGCCAGACCCAGGTGGGGTGACGATTTCCCCTCAGTCCTCCCCGGGTTACCAGAGGGCAGGTGGGGAAGGGAGAAACTAGCGGTAGCAAAGGGGTGTGTGTGGCAGCAGCAAAGGGAGCATCTTCCAGTCGCTCTTCATCCCAGGCACAAGGCACCTCAGAAGGGAGGGGCTACTTCAACTCTGGGGGCACCTTCCTTATTACAGGCTGCTGATATATGACTGGCCTATTAGGGGTTCATTATGTACAAATCAAGCACCCATTATGGCTTATTTAACCAAAAAAAAAAAAAATCTGCCTCATACTTATGGCTATGGAGACAGAATGGGGGGGGGGGGGGGCGCACTGGCAGGTTCCATGCCTGAGCTCCATTCCACAAGCTTCGTATGCCACATAGCTCTAATCAGGTATCAGATTTTTTTCTTTTCTATTTCTGAATTACCAGTTCTGTTCTACTATTCTAGAGGGCTGAAAAACCACGTTCCTTTTCTTTAAAAAGTAGTACAGTATGTTAAACTTACTTTTATCCCTAACAGAAAACAAACAGCCAAAAAAAAAAAATCAGTGTAATCCTAGAAGATTAGCATGTAATTTGACATTTGAAAAACTTCATTAAAAACATGGCTCCTTTTTGTATGCATGAAATAGTCATTTTTTCTTCAAAATTCCATGGATGAAGATAAAAGACATTCCTGTACATACTCTCCTGAAGGATATGGCAGTCAAGCATAAGCTTGATAGAAGGGGAGGGGGTGGGGGGGGTGGGGAGACAGCACAATCCAGATTCAGATCTGTTACAAGTAGAATGTACAAATGAAAAGAGCATGCAAATTACCTGAGTTAACAAAATAGTGACAGTACCTAACATGACAGAAATATAAAACTCAAGTATCTATATCATTTATCAGACATTAGCAAACGTGTATAATTCACAGGACATTAGTTTGCAAATGATATAAAGTATTCTACACTGGTCTGCCTTTGAAAAGCATTAAGAAGCTTAATTTCATGCAAAATACTGTTGACTCCGGCCAGTTATAAGACCCATCCACCCACCTTATTTAAAGCAGCTCCACTAATTCTGGGCTGTTTCTTGGAAAATTCAAAGGGCTGCTTCTCACCCATAAAATTGTATGCCTTGGAGTGAGAGAAAGTCTGTCTTTTCCATTAGGAATTTACCCATCTTTTACATATTCCCTCAATCCTGCCACCATCAAAGTCACAATTAGTGGGGGGAAAGAGACCTTCTCAGTGGCTGCTCCTAGGCTTAGTAACTCCCTGCCAAGCAAGATCAAATTCACTTTTCCTCTGCTTTTCACCTACAAGCAGGCAAAATCATTTTCATTCCAGCAAACTTTTGGTGTAGATGATTTGTTAGGTATGTAATGTTTGCTCTAATAGCAGTTCAATTGATATTCTAACAGCATTTTTAACTAAATTTTAAATTGCCTTTTTTAAACAAAATTATTGTTACCCACTTTGAACTCTACTTATTAGCAGAAAGGCAGAGCACAATCCATAAATGAATAAATGCAATCTCATCTTACAGCTGAAGAGGATTGTGGCACAATAATAAATCACTATTTCAGTATCAATCAATGAATTAATGCCCAATTTTAAACACACACCTACACCAGTAAAAATGACAGAAGAAAAATGGGAAAAAAATGTTTTGATTGTACAATGGTTAAAAAAAGGTTTTATCTTATCCTGAAAATTATTATTTCAGTTTAAAATAAACAATATCCATCTGTCAATAAACATATTTACTATGAACTTTCTTGAACTTTTTGTAATAGGCTAATTTGAACATAATGGCTGAAATTCTTAAGCAGAAAAATTGATTAGTGCTTTCCTCTCATCCTTCCTCTCACCACTAAACAATTGCACATTACTTCTTCCCCACATACTTAGAATTGAAAGACAAGGTTTACAGAATGCCAGTATGTTTCTCACACAGATAAATTCCCAGTGCATTTTTTTAAAGAAAATAAGTAATAAATCAACCTCCACTGCTAGCAAACTACAATTATACAACAACGTATAATTCTGTTTCCTTCCACACAATCCATTTCTCAATTTCCTTCTTCTATCCAGCAAATATTAAAACAGGCTATTTTCCACCCACAAAAATTCCCTGTTCTTATCCCTTCCCCAAATTATCCCCTGACAATTTGTACCAAGATTTCAGCAAGGAAGCCCAGCAGTCTGTTTTCAAAATCTTTGCCGATTCCTGAATATGGAAGAAAAGTGTATTTGGATATAGGCAAACTGCTTTCCCCTCACCTCTAAACAACTACAGTCTGCAAAATTACATACATTTAGTATGCAAAAGCAAATTACTTCTGAACACATGCTTCAGGCAGGATTTTTAATCAGGCTAAGCTCCCAACCCTTTTCTGCACACACTCACACCCATATATAAAGCCTTGTCCCCCCCCCTTTCCATCTTCAAATGTACATCCCACAGTTTTATCAATAAATTAGTTGAGGAGGTGGAAGCAACAAAGCATTTATGTCAGTGAAACTTGCCCTTCCCCTCCTTTTCTGAAACCTCTGCTGAAGCTCTAAGAGAAAGAGTGAGCTAGCCAAGAATGAAATCTTTTAATTTACATTTATACTGAACACCTTTAGGCCAAATTTTAGACAGGAACAAGTAAGTAAATGCATTTGGAATAATACTTTTAAATGGCCATTTCTCTCCTTGCCTCAGACTACATAATTAACAGTTATGTGAGCAACGGTTATAATTTTGATGTCACCAAATCTAATGGATTATTCAGGATTCAGATTATATAAACCATTCTGATAGGCAGTTTGTTTTATGATGCCTATTCTAGGTTTCAGCTGCTGTTGCCATTAAATTGCATAGCACAAAAGAAAGAGAGGGGTAGTAAAAATGAGGACATTTGGACAATTATCTTCCCTCTGTGAAAAAGCTTTAAAAAAATGGATGCCACCCCAGGTTAAGCATTTTGATCAAGGCAAATGATTAAAAACTTAAAAGTCTGTCATTGGAAGCTGTACCCAGATTGTTACTGATTTCTTCAAGTTTCTAGTTCCAGTTCTTAAATTCCCAAATTGAAGTCAGTTCTAAAGATGGCTGCTTCCTAAACATATTTTAATGTATACCTTTAACAAAATGTTAACCATTAATGGTATGTTTCGAAAAACTTGTGTGACAGATTTAGATTTCTAACGATACAAATATGTTTATATTCTGGACTATACAGGATAGCACAAAGACAATGAAATGACTAGACAGAACATTTCAAAATACATGCTTTGGCACTAAAGGTAGTCCCCAGTGAATGAGTTTCATTTCCAAGGGCTGTCCTTAAGTCAAATTTGTATGTAAGCCTGAAACAGTATTAGTGCATAATATTGTATAAGTAGTATTGTATAATTAACTCAAACCATTGTGTATTTAATTCAAATTTTGCTACAATAGGCTCCAGGTCATCTGTAACCCAGGCGTTCTTAACCCAGGGACTACCTGTACTGAGTCTTTTATAGAACACTGTGGAACCGAGAGAGCTCTGAAATAAGATTCCTCCATTAAACTTGTTAAATCTAATTTTGCCTGAAAACAGAACATCTTTGAAATAAGTGCTCTGGTTATATAAAGCAACTCCTACCAATCCAACATTTCAATAAAGGAATCAGACATGAATCTGTCCAAAATACAGTTGCCATGCAAAGGTTTCAAAAGGGGTATTTACATAATTTCTCCAAGCAGTCTTGTGATTTTAAAACAAACACAAGGGAAGGGGAGAAAAGCAACTGAAAAACAAACAGTTCCTTTGACTCCAGTATCAAAAAGGCAGAAGTGGTCTTGGCAGATTCTAAGGGTACTAGGGATGAAGCACTCAAGTCTCTGTCCTGTTTAGGGAAGTTACAGGCTAGAAAGTGATGTTAATTAAAGTTTTAATTACTGTAACTAAATGATTGGTATAATTACATTATTCTCCTGGAGACCTCAAACTGATTAAGAATCACATACAGAATCTTTGGGTTGATTTGATTTTTAATTAAACATATTAGAAATGTATGAGGATTTGCTAGACAATGGGTTCAGCCTTATCTCTTTATATAGTTTCTTCTCCTTTGAAGACTACTTTTGCAATGAATGGACACGTGACCTGACATATGCATCCCAAGGCCATGTAGTAGTGAGTCATGATCACTTATAGTCATTCCCACACATATCAGCCCAAAAGTAAACATCATTTCATTCAATTGAAAACAAAGGTTGCACCTTATGTGCTTCAGCAAATTTTCTACATGATGTGTAGGGTTGGGCATTGCAAATATTCTTCTGAATTTACTGAATGGTAATATGTGGACATCATTCCTAACACAGTTCCTGACTGGAGGACATGCGTGATATTCCCAGAGATTTTATAACTCTTTGAGCATTTTTAGGATATAGCTGCTATTCCAACAGTGCCCTTCAGGAAAAACTGAAGTACAGGATCACTCTTAGAACTCTCTTTTTCTGTTTCTTTCATCATTACTCATATATACAATTGGATAGATTACAATGCAATAAAATTAAAGCTTTTTCTTAGTTTTTAAATGCATACCTATATACATATTTATAATTATGAATAAACCACCAAAAAGTGTTACTTAAATAAAGAGAAGAATATGTGAATGTCACCTCATTGTGATTAAAAACATGTATCTTCATGGGCCTTCACACACCTCCATTCAAACCAGTCACTTTCTCAGAAATGGCTAACACTGAAACAATTGAGAAGCTCTTCAAAATATGTTTTCCAATTTGCATCAGTTATTTTATATACTTATTTCATTTACATCTGCTTTTCTTCCAAAGAACTCAGTTATGTGACAGTTATTTCGGAACAGTTCATTAACAGAATGAACAGCAAGCACAGTGATATTGTCCTATGTAGAAAACCAATTTCTCCAGAGTTCTTGAACTGATAATACCACATTCTTCTGAAGTTTATCCAAAGAGATAAGCAAGGGGAGTTTTTCTTTTTCACACTGAAGAAGTACACTCATAACAGCCAAACTAAATGTTTCCATTAACCCACTCACTTGGTCACTGAAATAATTTTTCAAATAAACAAACTAAAGAAACAGTTATTCATGCAATTAGTAACTATGTGATTGCTCCTTTAGTGAACTGGATTGTAAAACAGCACAAGGGAAATCAGAATTATGGAAGAGGTCTTTAATTTTAATGTTTGCACTGTGTTTCAGATTCAGTTCTGTCCCACTACAGTATTTGCCTAAGAAAGAGTAGTATCAATAGAAAATTTCCTTCATAGTACAAAGAGCATCTTCAGAGTTGCCATCAAGATTCCTTGCGTGGCTGCTGTTTAGGTTTTTTGTTCAATTAATTGTACAATTTCTAATTGCTTGAATAACGTCACATTCAGGTTTTTCCTCTTAAAAAAAATATGTTGATGAATAATACTCTGCATATATCTGAAGTTACAACAATCCATATTTCTGTTCTAATTTTTCCCTGCTGAAAATGGTACTAGTAAAATTGAACAAAACATTCTTCTGCTTCTATTTAGAATTTCCTGGCATGGATTCACTAACTGGTTTTATAAAAATATATTTCTTTCTTAGTAAGTGCTTCTCAGCTATAAAACAGGACAAAACTCTTTTGAATTACACTATATTTTAAGTCATTTGTGAACCAACCAGTTGAATTGTGGAAGCAGCACTCCCTTTTCCACTCTATCCTACCAGTCATTAGTTGAGGGGTGAAGAACTGATCTTTATTTCTCCACTGCTATTAGTATCAAGTAAACATTAGGTTTGTTGGGAGGAAACAGGGTTAAAATTCTTCTATGCAGGGACTTGTACTGGGTCATATGGGTTAAAACTGTTATATTCCTCTGAGCAATTCCAGTTGAAGAGACACTTTAATGCACCAATGTTGATCAAGATTGCCTAACAAGAGAGTGAGAATGGCTCTTGCAGTTTCTAAAACATTCCATAGGGGTTACTGTGCCTCCCCCAAATTTCCCCATTACATTACATATTATTGCCCAGTACTGATGTACCATATTTATCCAAATAAAGTAGGCCACTTAATCATCAACACTGATAGTACTAAAATCAAATAATTACTATCAGTGGGCCCTGAGAACTTTCTGTAGAATTAATAACCCTATTCATAATTACTGGAAGGAGGAGATAGATGTTATGCAAATTCTCTAGCCTGCAAAATGCATGAATCTCTGGTGGCCTCCAGGGCCCCTGCCCCAGAAATCACTAGATGTGAGACCCTCTTTGTGAGGCTTGGCCATAGGGATCAGTGGGGATTGCTGCTCACTTACCTTCCTACCTGCAGTGTAGCTGCATCCCTGCCCATGCTCCAGGACTCTGTGTCTGAGCTGGTAGTGGAGTTCCCTAGGCTTAAGGTTCTAGGGGATTTCAACCTGCCATCTCTGGGCCCAGGTCTGAGGCAGCACAAGAGTTCATGGTCACCATGGCAGCCATGGACTTGGTCAACTTATTTATGGCCCGATTCACATGGGATGGCCACACACTAGATCTGGTGTTTGCCTTGGGGAAGTGGCATCGTGATCTGGATTTGGGGGGCATTAACATCAGTCCTGACATGGACAGACCACTCCCTGTTGGCCCTAGAGTTCTCAGCAGCTGCCCCTCACTGCAGGGAGGTAGGGCCCATTAGATTGGTCCACCCCAGGCACCTGAGGGACCCAGTGCAGTTTCAGAGGGAACCTGGGGTTTTTTTCCTGAAGCTCATGGCCAATGCGCTCATTGCTGCTTGAAATGAGGTGACGGGGGCGCTGGACCAAATTGCACCTGTGCAGACTCTCTGTACATGCAGATCTTGTAGAGCGCCTTGGTTTACCAAGCAGCTTTGAGAGATGAAGCAACATAAGAGACGTAAGTGACCTAGAGCACCACTGGAGGAAGACAAAGAGTGAAGCCAACCAAGCACAGGTAAGAGCCTATATTAGGACTTATCCTGTGGCAATAAAGGCGGTAAAGCGTACATACTTCACGCTTATTGCATCTGCAGATAGCTGTCTAGCAGCCCTGTTTCGGATGACCAGATCCCTCCTGTGAGGAATATTCTTGGCATGTGTCAGATAAAGCCACTCAACTTTGCTCAAAGTTGGACTCTGGCTGGGCAGATCCTTTGGAAGTGACTGAGACACATCTGAGCCCTGTTATCAGGAAGGATCTTGAGCCAGTTGATCTTGAGGAAGTGGAGAGGGTCCTCATGGCTGTGTCCTGGGCCCATGCCCCTCCTGGTTGGTTAAGTCCTCCCAGGAGGCGGCATGTGGCTGTGTTCATGCAGTGGTCAATGCCTCTTTGCATCCCCTTCTCAAGGGGCCATCCTCAGACCCAGGTGAGTCAGTCAACTTTTGTTCAGTCTCCAACCTTCCCTTTTTGGGGAAGGTGGTTGAGAGGGTGGTTGGCACGCAGCTTCGGAGGGCCCTGGATGAAGTGGATTATCTGGACCCCTTTCAGTCTGGGTTCAGGCCAGGGTATAGCGCTTATACGGTATTGGTCATGCTTGCTGATGACCTCTGAGGGCTTGGGATGGGGGCGGTGCAACTTTCAATATCATTAACCATGGTATCCTTCTGAACCAGCTCTGAGTGTTGGGAGTGGGAGGCACTGGTTCTCCTTTTTCTGTGGCCGGTTCCAGTCAGTGTTGGTGGGTGAGAAGAGGTCAAGCCTTAGGCCATTGCAGTGTGGAGTGCCTCAGGGCTTGGGTCTCTCCCCCCCTTCTAACATCTACATGAAACCACTGGGTGAGGCTATCTGACAGCATGGGGTACAATATAATCAGTACATTGATGATACCCAGATATACATCTCTACCCCAGGCCAGGCAGGTGATGCTGTTGCAGTGCTATCCAAGTGCATGGAGGCTGTAAGGGTCTGGATGGGGATGAACCGACTCCAGCTGGCAAGATGGAGTGGCTCTGGGTTTTTGGCCTCCCCAGGGTCTGGTGATTTGTCATCTTTGACTCTAGATGGGGTTGCAGTCCCCTGGGCTGAGCTGATGCACAATTTGAGGGTCCTCCTGGACTCACGACTCCTGTTTGATGAGCAGGTGGCAGCTGTGGCTAGGGGAAGCCTTTGCACAGATCTGTCTTGTGCAACAACTGCATCCTTTCCTGGACTGGGAGACCTTGCTCACAGTAGCTCATGCCTTAGTCACTTCCCGGTTGGATTACTGCAATGTGGTTTACATGGGGCTGCCCTTGAAGACCACTCAGAAGTTACAACTGGTCCAGAATACAGTGCTGTGCACAGAATTGGGTGCACTGGCCCTCAGTTTCCTTTTGGGTGCAATTCAAGGTGCTGGTTATCACCTGTAAAGCCCTACATGACACAGGAACTGGTTATTTGCAGAACCGCCTCTCCCTAAGAATATCTGCCTGTCTCACTACATCAGACAGGGTAGGCATACTCCAGGTCCCTTCCCTGAAATCCAGCCACCTAGTGGGACCTCAGAAGCATGCCTTTTCCATGGCTGCCCCTACCTTGTGGAACACCCTCCCCTCAGCGATTTGGCAGGCCCCCACCCTTTTAGTCTTTTGGAAGGCCATTAAGACCTGGCTTTTTACTGAGGTGCTGGGATAGGATAGGATAGGATAGGATAGGATAGGATAGGATAGGATAGGATAGGATAGGATAGGATAGGATAGGATAGGATAGGATAGGATAGGATAGGAAGAACGCAATGAGGGTAATTGGAGCTTGCTGAGGGGCATCTTAAGGGGATAATTAAGGTGCAGTGTTTTTGTTTTATCATTTTATTGTTTCATGGTTGTTATATAATTATTGGTTTTACTGTTGCTGTGAGCTGCCCAGAGTTGTTTAAAATAAATCTTTTAAATAAAATAAATAAATAAAATTGACTCATTTACGTAACCCAGAGTTTTATTAGTGTTAAACTATGCCAGGCAACTAATTCCACCCATCCACTGTCATGCAAACTATTTACTGAACAGTAAAAGATACTTACTGGGGAGAAAAAATGGAGTTCCTCTAGGAAATTCCTTCTCCATTTCCTTAGTAATTTTTTTTCCCTTGCAATCCCTCAAAGTTTGAAAAGGTCCAAAATTAGTAAATTTCCCCTATGTAAAAGTCAGTGACCATTTAGAGGTATGTCAAACTTCCTGACAAATGCACTCTCATCATTTTGGAGAAGGGGTCGCACATGTTCTGAAAGCAAATGCTCCCAGGTTTAATTCCCAACTTCTGTAGGTAGCAGTCAGAAAAGCACTTGCTTTTCTGAAATCCTGGACAGTCTCAGATACAAAGTTAGATTAACCAATAATCCAACTCAGTATAAAGCTATGTCCCTAGAAGCTATACAGAAATAAGTTTAGTGTTAAAGGAAAATCTCCTTTGAATCAAGTTCCATGTAGTTTTCTTGGCAACAGCACAGAACTGCTTGCCACCGCCATCTTCCAAGCCTTTTTTTCTTTTACTTTCTAATGCAACCTGTAGTCCTGGTAGTTTCCCATCTAAATACTTACAAGAGCCAACACCACTCAGCTTTTCAAAATCAACCAAAAATAGATAGGTGCTGTTACCTGCCTAGGCATTTGAGTTTTACTGTCAACTCTTACTGACCCCACGGACTTTCTCCAGGATGATCTGTCTTCAACCTGATTTTTAGGTCTCTCAGTGGTGCATTCATTGCTGTTGTAATCAAGTCAACCTACTGTGCTGATAGTCCTCACTTTCCTACTACTTTTCCCAGGATTATGAACTTCTCAAGGGAACTGGGCAGATAAATTAAGTCAGAGCAAAATTGTAGTCAGCTACCAGAGATGTTAGGGACTGAAGATGGAGTAAAAAACAGGAAAAATCTGGACATTTGCTGACAAAATTCAATGATTTATAGTAACTTAAGTATATGTTTTATTTGTTTTAATGTTGTGAGCCCCCCAGAGTCATGTACTGAGATGGGCAGCTAAATAAATAAACAAACAAACAAATAAATAAATAATCAATCTTTCTGTCTTGCTTTAAATTATGTATTCTAAAATATTTATTTAAAAATACAAGTAACACCATAAAAGTAATGTACATTATTTTCTTTTAAGGATGATATTTTTGCTCCATCCTTTTTCAGGGCCGGTTTTACTGAACTTTTCAGAACTGCCTGTTTGATTATTTTCACAAGTGGAGTGGAATTAATTCTCTACAAAAGGAACAAACTATACCAAACATCTATTAGGTTTTCCAACATCAGGCATTTTAAAATTCATAAATTACAATCTGCAGAAAAATGGACTGCTAATTCTGACACACAACCAAAATTTTAACTAATATTGAAGACTGTTCACTGTTGTTCTAATGCATACGGCAACAGTATACATGTTTATGAGAAAGAGGGTGATGGAAGAGTTGGCCTCTATCAGAGGAACTCTCTGCTGATATATTAACCCCTATTTTACAAATACTTTACCATGTCCCCTGTAACTTTAAGAATATCTTTAAAATGTCTCTACACAAATCCTTAAAACGTTAATGTAAGAAAGACACCAGGGAATTATTTTAAAACAGATTTGCTAAGGTATCCTTTCCAAATAATAAAAATAATAATAGACAAAACCACAGAAATTTAATTCCCAGATAAATATTATCAGAATCCTAAATGAGGCATAATTAGCTTGACAAGGTTAAAGCAGCTAATGCTTTAGAAGTAGAATAAAGAATCATAATCACACTTATATCAGACCTATTATTTATAATTAGGCGGCATGCTAAAAATGCATAAAGTCACCCATGCAATGCAGTTATTCATAAACTACTGCTCCTCAAGGGCCAAATTGGGGCCTTTTGGAATCAAGTAAAATAATGCACAGAGTAAAAAAACAGATACACAGAAACACAATACAGCACACACCTTCAGTTTTTAAGAAAAGAATGAAGAAATTAAAGTACTGAATGTCCTGAATGAATTCAACACAGCTGATAGCAGGAATGGAATAATACATTTGGTGAGAAGAATGGTGACAGTCCCCAAATCACCTGAGTCACAGCTGAGTCATGCTTGAATGAATTACACAAGACAAAGAATACGGGCATCCACACATCTACTATTAATCTTGTTTTTCTCCAGATAGACTGCTAATATTTATTCTCTGCATGAGGACAGACAAAACAGGATTGGGTATAGCTGCATGTTCAGTAGGTTTCTAAACGAATCTCTTTGCTCCACTGTGCGTACTTAGAATCATATAAAGTCCACATGTCTATTCCAGCCTCTTCTCTCTTCCACATTCTGAAGCAGGAATTCAATACTCGGAATGACATTCACCCACACCTAACTATTCTTCAGTATTAACATTGGGTAATGCAAGCAGCATGTGCTACAGAGAACAAAGCACTCCATGCCAGACATGTCTGCCTGATTCAAGGAACTCTACTTGAACACAGGCCAAGTGGCTTAAGTTAGCAAAGCCAATAACAGCAAAAGGAAAAAAAAAAAATACTTGTAGACCATCAACAAACACAAGGGAAAATTTAACTACAAAGAAAACTGAAATGTACAAACATTGCTGACTTGAATTCATTGCAGAACGTATATAAAAATATGTAGGACATACATATTCAGCTATGCAGCTGAGAAAGCTGTGTGGATTTGGGATTTTATAGCTTCTTCCCATGTTCATACTCTTTTCAGTCACAGGCTTCACTTCACATTGCATACATTTTTAATACACAAAATATTTGGCTAATATTGATAAACCCATTATACCAAATAAAGCTGGAACAATTAGTAACGGACACAACAAAATCTATCCATAATTATTCCCAAGGTATATGTAAACAAATAGCCAGATTAGGTCTACCAGATCTGAACTGCAAAACTCTGGCCAATCTCTAAGTGGCAGCAAAAAACCAAAACCAAAACAAATAAAAAACCAGGTGCATTTTCTGTATCTCTTTGCCACCATACAGAAATCAGTCAGCTTGTTTGTACCCTAAATACAATAACCCTAGCCCAGATCCTATTTTAAATTGAAACACACAAATAGCTAACACCAGTAATATTTTTTTAAAAAAAATCAATCTTGGTAAACGTTTTAAAAGAAGCAAATATAGTAAAGAAAAGTTCAGAATCAGTCAAAAATCCTGGCCCTTTCCACTTATATTTCCAATATAGAATTCCTGGAACAAAATAGTATTTGATACTGTACTAATCTGCATTTAAACACTCAACTGTATTCAATCATATAGAAAGAAAAGGTAAGGATTTAACATGAATGTGACATGTGTAGGTGCTGAACTTCTGTGCTAGTCCTCCCTAACTACTCTCCCCCCCCCCCATCCATTTGAGATTACAACTCTCAGAATTACCAGCCACTATTTAAAGGGCTCCAGCTTGCTACACTAATAGCTTTCTTCACAGGTATTTTTCTCTTAACTGGCTTAATTTTGAATACTGGAATTTGAAGAGAAGAGCACTGAGCAGAAGTCACAACCAGAAGAGAAGGTTCTGTACTCTTCACCATGGATTTTTCCCCCTTTTCAATAAAATCTTCACATCTTTTTACATATACCACTGTTACACCTAGTTTAGCTCTTGCTAGCAAAGCTAGCACTGCCAACCCAGTGCCCACAACCAATTGAGGTTATTCTGTAAGGAGTTTTTTTCTGGTGGGAGCATATGGTTACAAATTTGGTAAAGAAAATTAAGGAAGTTTCAAAAAAAAGACCACAGGTAGAACATTGCCCTTCTGACCACATATCACAAACATTATTCTCTGTAGATTGTCTTGGGGAGTTTAAAATCACAACAGGCTTTTTCATGGATGTGAAAAGTCCCTCTGGGAAATACAGAGAAATCTCAATTTAGCAGACGTCAAAGGGGAGAAATTCCAAGTTTTTTGTTTTAATTGTGTGTGTGTGTGTTTGCGTTTTGCTTTACAACTTGCTCTTGTGTTCTTGTAAAATATTAACAAGCTACTGATGAGGTCAGGGAAAATTACTCATCAGACATGCTGGGGAAATGCATTTGCATACCAAGGCGTGCAATGATATATTTTACGAGTACAACTCACTGTAGCCAAGATGCTTCACCTAGCATGCATGGAGCTGTACAAGAATTCATACTCAACACCTCTAAACTTTATATAAGGTTTCACTGTTATTTTATGTTTTACTTCCCAAGATACTGTTAAATCATTAATCAGGACTGAATGAGGAACTGGAGCCAGGTCTGGGACAGAATACTCATTTAACACACACTCTATCTAGCTAGCTAGAAAAACCAGAAAGATTTGAGCAGAGAATCTTTATTATGTATTTTTATTTTTTTATTTTATTTTTACATATGAGTATATATGTGTGTGTGTATGTGTATAAAATAATAATAAAGATTATCTGCTCAAACCTTTCTGGTTATATCAACAAAGGGAATAGCATAGAATTCCACTGCACCTTCTCCTTGAAGCTAGTTGGGAACTGTTAAGGAAGACCAGCTCAACTGGAATTAGAGCACCTTCCATCACACCTTCTTCTAGCACTGCTCACTCTCCTCTACAAAACTGGAGAGTAAAGTCAAGAGCATTACTCAAGAACAACTTCAGCATGCACTTCTTGAAAGTTTGCCTGCAAGCACGCCAAGGAGCATCTGCAATCATAACTGCTGCTACCACAACTGCCTCCTCTACCTCCACCTCCCCAAGATAGAGCCCTCCATGCTGATCCCAGTCAGCATCAAGTGAATGGAGGAAAAACTCAAATTGGCATGGTATGGAGCTTCCCAAACTTCTTCCTGCACATTAAGCTACAGTGCAGTCCAAGGTGTATAATGCTGCACAGTGGAGTAGACCTGGAAGTAGAAACTTGGAATGAAGCATCCATATTCAGTGAAGTAATGCTCTCCTGAATGTACTACAGTAATAAAAATGCTTTAAAAGAAACACCAGGAGAGATGGACATGGTAAAACAACAACTACTGAGATATTTACAGTCCAAATTTAACCATATTCATAGGGAAATAATCCTATTGCACTTTGGAAGTGCCAAATACTTCCCAATAAGAGTGGCTAAGACTACAGTCCTAGGCCAAGGTATTTCAGAGCTGATAAAGTAAAGCCAATGGAAAGAAAAGCATAGGCTTTAGGCAGATGCTGAACAAGCTGGCTTTCTTTTTGTGATGATATTTAGAGCTTATTCTTACATAATTAGCTAAAGAACTGCCTAGGGCCTCCCTCAAACAGGCCTTTTTCTATAAATCATGTGACTCTTAAGCATCTTGTGAGCTACATTGGAAATCTTTATGAATTTCTTTATGTATTTCTTTTCTTTCTCTTCATTATATTCTTACTTTTCTTTCTTTTTTCTATTTTCTATATTTTTTCTTCCCCTTTGCACCTTTCACTCTTTCTTTCTATTCTTTCTTTCTTTTAGTTTGTATTAGATTTTACTACTGTAATTAAAGTCCTTAACAAAAAATTATATATTAAAAAAAGAACCCTGTGAGCTACATTAAACTGTTAAAAAAGTAAAACAACAAACTCCACAAAACATATTACTAAAACAGCGACAATCCACTGACAGCACCAAGGAAGCAGGAACCCTTGAATATTATTCCACCATTCCCTTTTTTCCTTTACTTACAGGGAAATTGAGGAGAAGCACATGATACAAGCAGAGGTTATGGTCAAACAGGACAAAACAGAATTGTAAGAGAGCTCAAAATTATCTTCCTCACAACTCTCTGCAAAAGCCCAGAACTAAATTGTGCTAAATGGCATAAGAAATAACATGAAGAAAAAAAGATTCAGGATACATACATATTTTACAATTCCCCCTTTTAATAGCACTAGAGAGGATGCTATCGAGAATATAGAAAAGTATTGAGTTATTCCGTATCTTCTCCATTCTACCACTGTAGACTTCAGAAATATCAAGCTAACATTGTAAACGTAGGAAGACACATTTCAGTTTACATGACTTGCATGAAGAAAGTCCCTGTGTTTGTCCCTAGCATCATCATAAATAGCACCAAAAGTATTTGCTTGAAACATGACTGCCCACCCCCTCGGGGTAAGGTGATGACATCATTGGGCAAATGAAATTATTTACATACATGTCAGATGTCATAACATAATTACATAAACTTGCAACATTTCTGCAATGATATGATATACATATTGTCATTTTGTTACCACTGTGGTTTATTACAGTTATTCAATAATTAGGCCCAAGGCATTCACATTTCAATAGGTTCAGTAAAGAAACTGAAGGTATTCAGTAGAAGGAGGCCATGTTTGTCTTTGTGATGCAGGTACTACAAGCTGCTCTGTTCATTAATGGACTGGAGGTGGGAAACTCACATTTCTACCAATAAGCCTTCAAAATACTTCTATGGCAGAACGGGGGGAAGTACATTATAAAGGTTCTCTAATTGAAGATTACTACAAGTTTGCCATTATTTAACAACCCATTGTAATCCATACTTACTCAAGGGAGCAACTCTCTGCACGTAACTAAGAAGTGCAACTGAACTCAATAAGATGTACTTATAAACAGGCATCCACAAGGATAGTTTAAATATCTAATTACTTCTAAAATTGCTTTTATTTACATGTCTCCTATTATACTTGCTTTGCAGAGTTCCTCAGGCTTTGACACTCTTCTCACTTCTATTAAAAATCTACATGCAACCATTGCCCAAGGTCATCTACTGGCACAGGTATCATTAGTATAAGGATGACACCCATGTTTACATTTTGATCCCTAGCCATACAAGCATTGCAATAAAGGTCCTGTCCTGGTGTCTGGAGGTTGTGAGGATGGAGATGGAGAGCAACGGGCTTAGGCTGTTAGCAAGACTGAGTGGCTTTCTTGGCTGTGTGTCAGGCAAAGAGCAGCAATCTAGTATTGGCATCTTCCTGATTTAATAGTTCAGTGACATCTTCAATACTGCAGTACAGTAATTATCGTATATAACTAATGAGATTTCCCTCTGAAGTTTCCCTCAAGGAACTGTCATTTCCAGGGGCTTACTATCCTTAGTTTTCAGTGGGATTATGCTCAATTTGGGGCTTCTCCTACATTTAACAGTTCCTACTCAATGAGCAGGTGGCAGCTGTGGTCAGGAAAGTCTTTGCACAGATCCATTGGGAGGGCTTTCTCACAATCACTCCTGACTTACTGTGGATCACTGGACTATTGTGATGAGCTATACATGGGGACACCCTTGAAAACTACTCAGAAGCTACAAGTAGTCCAGAATGCAGCAGCACAAGTAGTTATTTTGCCCATGTAGCATCACTACTTTGCCTGCTGCACTCATTACCAATAGGCTTCTAGGTGGAATTTAAGGCACTGGTTGTTGCCTATAGACTCCTTCATGGTTTATGACCTGGATACATACAGGTAAGATCTGTCAGAGTTGGCATTTTCCAAGTCCTAGCTGTAAAGCAATCTCATTTTGTGGGACCCTTCTCTGTGGCTGCCCTATGGGACATTTCCCATGAAGCTCATATGGCCCTAACCCGGATGTGCTTTCATAAATCTTTTTTAAAAACTATCTCCTCAAGCAGGCCCTAGATAGGGTGAGAGTATGATCTACTTCCTAGTGGAGTTCTATCTTATGTCTATGAGTTTTGTTTGTTCTGCCCCTGATGTGTTGTAAAGTATTATTATTATTATTATTATTATTATTATTATTATTATTATTATTCTATTTGCTTATTCTTTTTATTATTTTGTATAAGATGCCTCGAGTTGTTTCTGTGGTTGAGGCAGAATACAAAATGAATGAATGAATGAATGAATGAATGAATGAATGAATGAATGAATGAATGAATATTAGTAATTATATTTAGAGATCGCTTTTTACATAAAGGTCCCTAATAAATATGTTTTATAATTTTTCATCAAAATGATTTAAGAACCAGTGAACTGATTCACCAAATGTATTGATGTAGTGCTTCCTGTATTCTGTTCCCTTGAATTACCATTTCTCTGAATCAATCCGAGCAATACATTCAACAATCAAGTTGAGGAACAAAATACTCACGTGAGTATTTTAAATACATGTGAGCAGTGCAAAGAGAGAGCTTGAAAGACTGTTGCTCCCTTTCTATTAAAAAGAAGTGGGAACCTAAACAAGTTCCTACTTTACGTTCTTCGCATAGACTGCTTTTGTAAGTGATTTTTTCTTCTTTTTACTGTGTTGGCAATGGCATAATATTGGAACTGACACTTTTCCTGCCATGTGAGCAAAGATTGTAAGGCTAGCTAGTAATCCTCTGTTTTCAGGGGAGGAACAGATGGTCAAAATAAGAAGTAACTAAATCAAGATTGCTTTAAAAGGAAAGTAGAATAAGGACCAAGCATAAGAAATTCAGAATTGATGATTCAGGGTGAAAATGTGTCGAGAAATAAAAATGAATGCTGACAACTCTGGTGTGAAAGAAAAGCCTAGCTTTTTTGATATGCATGGCAATAAATGTTTTGAAAGGGACTAAGCAAGTAAGTGCAGGTGCTATAGATGAATCCTGACCATAGGTGTAAAGGTAGAAACTTTATACACTCAGAATAGTCAGAACTCATGAAAAGAAGCCAGTATCTCTCTGCCCTGGCAACTGTAGCTTAGCTGAGCATGCTAAAAACTCAAAAAACATAATAGAAATAAGGGTTCCACAAATGCCCAGAGTCATTTTGAAGTCAGGCAGCCTCCAAATATCATTCAAAAATAAAATGAAATAAAATGAAATACATTTTAAAATTTAAGTTTTATAATAATTCCCATACAAATCTTTTCAAAGATGGCTATCCAAACCCTCACTGGAACAGCAACCCCAACTGTATACACTTTGAGATATTTCCACAAACAGAGATTAGATTTATTTGGAGGTAAGAAATTGGAAATAGGTGTGTTAGCACTAGAAAAATAATTCAGTTATTAAAAAGTTAATATTGATATGTTATGGATAGTGATAAACTAAATTACTGCTAATAGTTAATCATTTGACTGAACAAATGCAGATATTGTATAAATTGGACAAGTTATTTTACAAATTTCTCTCTTCAGAACTTACATATACACTGGACTACTAATTTATAATTTTGATTATTGCAATTATTCTGCTGGCAGTCTACCCCCACCCCCAGTTAACAGTCTCCTTTCAGCTAGGGCTGCATGGAGCTAAAAGGGAGGGATATTCTCCATTCTGTCTAGCTAACTACTGGGCATTGTTTCTGACCTTCCCCACCTACAAGCTGAAATTCTTGCAGAGCTTCTTCACAAACATCTGCTAAAGCTTCTTGTGTCTTAAGAATTTCCCAGTTAACTCCACCCACACCTACCCCATCCCGATCTCTTTGTTTCCTTAGTAACCAAACTAAAGTCACCAGTGTATCTATCATCTTGGGTTAATTTATCGGTGTCCATATGCAAAGCTCTATACAGCTTTTTTTTTTTTTTAATTTCTCACAAATTTACTCTGTCACAAATCCTACACCAGGGTTTCCTATTACTGAGAATGCCAAGAGTTGAAATCCAAATACCTGGAAGTTGTACAGGTTGGGAAATTTTGACCTACACTGAGCAGACGGCACATTTGTTCTTAAATGGGCTCTTTTCTGTTTGCTGTCCTTTGCTAATAACATTCACAATTGACTTTCCAAAGTAAAGGAACGTATTTGTACCGCTTGTGAAAATGCTCTGAAACCCCAAGTCCTTGCTTCTTCCCTTCCTTACATATTATAATCAATGACTGAACAATTAACAAGGGCGGGATTGAGCTCAATGACTTTAATAGGAGCAAACATTCCTTACCTACTCATTCTAACTATAGTATGCTGCCAAACACTTGCTTTTAACTTGCTCCCCTCTTCCCAGTTTCCCCTTTTACATCTTGGGAAGGATTTGACAGAATCTTGTAACATTCTGCAGTTGAAATTGGCAGGTCTTAAATTAATTGACTACAATTTTACACAACAACATGTTTAGCTGAAAGTTGGCCTGGGGCCTGTTTGGCGTGCCACAGCTCCCCTGACACTTTTCAGAAAACCTAAAAAAAAAAAAAAAAAAAGCAAATCTAGGCAAAAGGAACAGATTGCCTGTGTGACCCATTCCCTGCCAAAATCACTCCCCTCCCCTTCTTTATTCCTTGCTTCTCAGGCCTTCTCTAAACTCCACTAGTGTTTTCCCAGCTCTCATTAATGGCTTGTTAAACCATTCTAATCCTCTCCATGGAGTTCACTCTTCCAAATTCCATACAGCTTTCATTTCTGCACGGTTATCAACCCACTGGTTTCCCTTAATAGCCACTGCAATAGACCAGATATATACAAACTGATCAGAATCTGATTGTGATGGACTCATTAAAACCCAATAATTTCAAAGAAAATGGTCCAATAGTCTGGGAACAATATAATAACACTGGCATAACCAAACTCAAATTTATTCTTGAGTTTTATCCTCAACATTTGGCATACCTGATCTTATCAGTATTAATTCCAGAGGAACCTATATCATGAATCACTGTCATTCTTTTGTTTAGCTTAAGCCCAATTTGTGATTTATATCAAAGGGGAATCTGAGCTAGTGATTTAAGTACAACTATTTGAATTTCAGTTATGTTGCAAAATGTACCAATGTTCATGCTATGACCAAAGTAGATGTCACGGACTCTGTCAAAGTAGACATGTGGACTCTGTCCTCACCGACTGTGAACTTTTTGATTGCTTTACTCCTTTAGTTCTTCTTTCGATTATCACAAGGCAGCTGTAATTTGCAGAGGAAGTTGAGATAGCAGGGCTTTGATGAAATGGTAAATTCATTAGGTTATTTTTCTCCATAAACTGTTTTGCCTAGATACTAATACAAAACTTTAAGAACTAGTGGAAGAACTTGGCTCCCCACCCCCCTGCCCTTGCCATCCCACTTTTTTTTATGTCATGTTTTTTAGATCATAAGCTTATAAGAGGTTTTTTTTTTTTTACCTCCACTAATGAAAGACCCTTTGGGAGTATTTTAAGAGGAAAAGTGGGATAAAAATATTTTAACTAAGAGGAGGAAGGAGGAAGAAGGAAGAAAAGGAAACTCTAAATCTAAGCAGAAAAATGAACATAACCATAACTTAAGCAGCATTGTGGCTTTAATAAGATGTCAGAGGAAGAAAGACTAAGGAAGACCTACATCAGAAGCAAAGGCGATGGAATCAACCTAGGCTCCACTATAACAACTGGATGTGACCTAGAGCCTGAGTAAATCATATTGTGGATCCTTAAGGCAGGAATCTTTAATTGGAAGTCTGAGTCCACATCCTTGCAGCTACATGTCCCAAGAAGCTGCCTTCCCAATACATACACAAGCAATGGAGACCATACCATTCAACCCAACAATTCAAAAAACTGGGCTGGAGGAAAGTGTCCAAAAGAAGAACTTCAAGGTTTCAAGTGTGACAAACACCTGGTTTTGCCATTGCACAACAGTGCCCCCTAAAACATCTGATAAATTGACTTCATGCTGAAAGACCTGAATAGGTAGAATAGATAGAAATGCCTTCCTACATAATCCCATTTATACAAAGGGAAAAGGAATGAAAACTAGACTGTATCTTTACGATTCCATCAAGTTTATTAGCTTAGTTCACAGATTTGCTGACTAGACCAAGGACACATGAAGTATTGTCTCTGAATGGATAAAGCCATAATCTGTCTCCCCAAAGAGGCTGTTTTTTACTCATTCCTCCCTTTCTACAGCATTGGAAAGAAGGCTCAGAGGGGTAAGAGATAACAAGGACAAAACAACAATAAGAAAAAGAAGAAGGACCTGCCTATAAACTTCAAAATATAAAGCTGAAAAGATCATTCTCCAACCATCCTCCCTGCAATGAATGCATGTTTGAAACAAGTAACTTGTTGAAGGAAGTAATTAGTAATTAGTTTAGCTAGGCTGACTGTATTGTTTTTCTTTCAATAATGTGTGTGCAGTTGTTGCCTTCCCTTGCTTTCATTATATTTTCCTTTTCCCAAGAAGCTCCTTTTTATCTTTATAGCTTTGGCTTCATTGCTTTTATAAGGGAATTTTGCATTAAAAGCTTCTCCACATGAAAGACTGCACATATAGCTATCCTGTGTGTTTCAGGATTGCTATGTTTTGTTAAGTTTTATGGGCTTAGACAGAAAGATCCAAACCACCTTCCTTTCTATTTTCCTGGACTGAAGAGAATGGTCCTGAGTAGAAAGGCTAAGAACACCTCAGCTGGACAAACTAGGGATATCAAAAGGAGTTCAGCCTGATTGCTACCTATTACAATTATAATTTACAGATAAATCTTTAGAAGAAGGGATCTGCCAGGAAAGTCTTTAAATTATACTTCCTCCAGTTTATAAAACATGTTGTAAGATTTTCTTTAAGGCAATCAGGCCCAGATGTGTGGACTTCAACTTTCAAATTTCCCAGCAATTATTTTGCTGGCTGGACAATTCCGGGAGTGGAAATCCACACATCTGGAGATTATATATAAATTATACAAATAAATAAATAAATAAAATAGAATTGTTTAAAGGTCTTCTGTTCATAAAAAGAGAGAGAGACTGATCCTGCCCCTGGAAAATAAGGCACCAATTCAATTCTTAACCTTTTGGGATTAGAGGCTCTCCATGATAGTACCTTGCTACACTGCACCCTGTTATCTTCCAGTGAAGATCAAGGCAGCATATCTTAATCCTGTTCTCCTACTATTTTTCCATTTAAAATTATTCAGTTTCGAGTGGTTTTTTTAACTGATGGTGAAAAAATTATATGAGAGCCTCATTTCACAGTAGAAATGTATATAATAAGTTGTCCCACAAAAAAATGAAACAGCCCACCAGTTTTTCACTCCTGATCATTAGTAACATAGACTTCTTTTCAGCAAAAACAGGCAAAGTCAAAAGGTTGAGCATCTTGTCTTTAGTATTAGTTCAGTGCTTAATTCCACAAGAGAAAGAATTATACTTTCCCCAAACCAGTGTTTCATCCTAATGTAATGTAAAGGAAATTTGGGCCTGATTCATATGTTTCATTAGTGTTATGTTTGCAGCTGAGAATGCAAATCTCAAGGGTGCCATTCTATAAAACTGGAAAGTAGACTGTATGAAGTAATCCCACATGTTCAAAACTGACATTAACCATTCTTGTGCTTTATGCAGTTCTTAGGGCTCTCCATGTAGGAACTACTTTCCAAAAATGACTTGTCACACAGATTGAAGAAGTTTGCATTCTCAGCAACAACCATACAGCTTATGCAATGTATGAAAAGCACTTAAGTTCTGTTTTTATTATACTGAAAAGCAGTCTCTTAGGCTGTGATCATGAATAAATCACTGACAGATGGAAGAACTGCTTAACTCTTTTCCTTCCTCTCATTCTGTTCACCAAAACAACCCTTTCAAATAAATACTGCAAATTATGACTCATTGAGAAAGACAGAAATCTCTTTTACAAATGATATTTGGAAATTGATCCTGTGAACAAGGATAAGTCAAACAAGCAGAAAGCTACATGTCTATTCTAATCACCATGGAAACAATTGTGGGGTTTTTTGTTTTTGTTTTAATGTGAAGAAAGAAAATAAAAGTGAACAACCAAGAGGGTAATTGTAACCGTAACTATAATTATTTTGGTTAGTCCTCTGAAGAAAATGGTGGTGGGTTCTATTTATTGCACACTGCATTATCTTTTCTAAAAGCTGAATAAACTGTAATTTTGGTACTATATTCTTGAAACAAGATCCAAAGCAATCAGATCTTATTTGAAAGCAACAACTCAAGCAATATTCTACTTTTAAAACTAAATCTGAGTCTAATCCAGATGCAAAAATATCTCCCTCACCTTATCTCCTTTCTATAGTCTACCTAGTCTCACTCTGTTCTTCCTGAACTGGCCCCAGTTGCAAAAAAAGAGTTAGGGAATGAGGAAAGAAATTGGGTCACGCAGATGAAGTTCAATCAGAGCCAAAGATGCAGTTTGTTTGTGAGACTTCATTTTCTTAGATAAACAGAAACATCCTGTGTGCAGCTGAAAGCCCTTATAAAAATAATAAAAATAAAAATAAAATAATATTCTATCAGCCTAGGATGGACTTTAATTCAAATCAAACGTTTATTTACTGTCTTTGCCCAGTCTCCTCAGCTCAAATGGAGGCGTGAGTCCTGGATTGGGAACTATTGCAGCAGCCAACTTCCTATTCATATATCAGATAAATAAGCCATGAAGAAGAGAGGAAATAAGCCACCATTTGCATGTCAATCTAGTCTGAAAGGTCTGGATCCAAATTTTGAATGACTCCCCCCCCCCCAAATCCTGCTGTGCTGCCTCATTGTGGCAGGAGGGTGTTCTTGGGAGGGATGAGGGAAGAACATCAGAAGTGTATTCCAGCAGGGTCACCCAAGGCATAAAGGTCATCCAAGCTACAGCAAGCAGGTACCTATATTGAGCAGCACCAATATAGGATGCTGAAAGCAGATGACCACTTTAGTGATAACGGCAAAGACATCAATTCATACTGCACAGGAAAAGGCAATGGTAAACCATTCCTGTATCTTTACCAAGAAAACCACATGGATAGAAAATATAAAATAATGGACGATATAGTGCCAGATGATGGACCCCTCAGGTCAGGTGGTACTCAACAGGCTGAGGATATTTCAAAGTACTAATGGTGTTTATGATGTGGCTAGATTAAAGCCTTTGGGATGTTTAGTTGTTGATGTTATACATGTTATATATGTATGATGTTTGAAGCATAAACACGGGAAAGCTCAACAAACTGAAAGATGAAATGAAACAACTACAAATTGACATCTTAGGGATCAGCAAATTAAGATGAACTGGGATTAGAGACTTTCAGTCAGAAGATCACACTGTTTATTACTCAGGACATGAAAAACAAAGAAGGAACAGTGTTGCTTTTATAGCTGGGAAGGTATAGCAAGGTTACAATTATCGCTGATGCACACTGGATAATTGAGAAAGCCAAAGAATACCAAAAAGAAGTCACTATGTGCATCATTGAGTATAGAAATAGCTTCAACTATGTCTATCACATCAAGTTTTGGAATGTGCTCAGAAAAATGGGAATCCCAGAACATCTCATTGTCCTCATGAGAAACTTACATATAGGTTAGGAAGCTATAATACAGACAGAATATGGTGAAACAAACTGGCTCCAGGTTGGCAAAGAAGTGTGACAAGGCTGCATACTCTCCCTTTATTTATTCAATCTATATGCTGAATATATATTAAGGGAGGCTAGATTGGAAGAAGGTAAGTGTGGTTTTAAAACTGGAGGAAGAAACATCAATAATCTGTGCTATACTGATGACACTACCTTGATGGCCAAAAATGCAAAGGATCTGCAAGCTCTAGTACTAAAAGTTAAGGACCAAATTGAAAAATGGGACTAAAATTAAATATAAAAACTAAACTAATGACAACAGGTAGAACAGCCAGTCTTAGAACTGACAATGAACCATCAACAGTAAAGAAACAAGCAATTGAGAAATATGCCACAGATTAGCACTTGGTAGAACAGCCATGAAGGCCTTGGAAAATATATTTAAATGCAGTAAATATGTCTATACCCACAAAGATCAGAATAGTGCAAGCTATGATATTCCCTGTGACACTCTATGTAAGCAAAAGTTAGACTTTTGCAGTACTGACACAGGATAGGAAGAGTATTGATGGCTTTGAACTTTGGTTTTGGAGAAGAATACCTTGGACTGAGAATACCTTGGACTGCCAAGAAAGCAAACAAATGGATCATCAAACAAATCCACAAAGAGTTCTCATTTGAGGCACAAATGACCAAGCTCAAATTATCCTACTTTGGACACATTATACAAATACCTAGCTCTCTGGACAAGGCTCTGATTCTGCAAAAGGTGGAAGAAAAGAGAAGAGGGTGATCAGCAGCAAGGTGGATGGACTCAGCTATAGTGGTGGAGAGTGTACCACTGGAAGACCTGAAAGATCAGGTTAGGGACAAATCATCATGGAGAAAATCTATCTATGTTGTTCCTAAGCACCGATAACAACTTGATGGCGCATAATCAATGAATTTTAAATGAGACCTTTTGCATCAGGAAAACCTTCCTGATTACCTGACAGTAGCAGCAGCCCTCCAAGAATGGCTCAGAGATGCCACTTTAATTTCTCACAGTCCTCTCAAAGGCCTGATGCAATGACACTCCACTTCACGGGCCTTGGACCCCTCTCTCTATACTCCCATCCCATCCCCTTATTCCTGCAGGTAAACAGGACCAGAAAGTGGTGGGGGACCACTCAATCTTCCCCCACACCCCTATGTAGTAGGTTGGACACCTTTTCAGACACCAAGCTTTTTCTTCAAATTTAATTTTAAAAAATTAAATACAGAAAATTCAGCTAACCACCACAAAGGTATCTGAACACTGGCTAACTATCTGGTGTGCCAGACTTCGCATAGTGTGGCAGAAAACAGTCTCATATGCCTTTTCATCCTATTCTCTGTTCCCTGGTTCTAAACGCTATTGCTTAGCACTTTGTACTAAACACGAGTACTGAAGAAACAGAGAATAGGCCATGCTAATTTTCAAAGTAAACCATTTGTTTGGTACCTCCTCTGGGTTATTACAGCCTTAGAATGAACCAGCCTCCAGAGAATTCAAAGACACAAGAAAAAAATATTCTCAGAATAGAGAATAATCTAAAGAAGACTAGAGACATTGCCTTTGGAAGAGATGCAACTTAACATAATTTATCTGAACTTTTACAATTATTACGCACTTTAAATATATATCATAAAAAATTGACATTTTCTACATTTCACACAAAAAAGGAGATTCAGAACAAAATTAGAGATCTAATGATCATAAAAAAATTATTTTATAACTTCATATAATTAAACTGTTACAAGTATGTGTTGGTGTGTGTGAGAGAGAGATGGGGTATTTGTATATCATGTTAAACATCATTTGTTTTACAGTGGCATATTGAATGGCTGGGTTTGCAAACATGCTAAGTCAAAAATAAACAAACCACATTATGGAAATTCTATATATGAACTCAGGCAATAATTCTTCAGTTTCACCTATTTCTAAAAGATACCAAATTGTTAGGGTACTTCTGCACAGAAAACGTACATTTATTACATATATATAAAACAAGATATCCTATTTACAGAAAAAATGAAAATTGCATGTTATTACAGCTCACTCTTAAAACATTTAACCTCATACAATCTATCTTATAATAATACCTTGCGCTCCAGCACTTACCAAGTAGACAATTCAGTGGGACTTTTTTTTCATGGCCACAATTATTTGGGAGAAGAAAATATAGTGACAATCGGGAACATATCAACATTTACATTTATAGAATGCAATCTGTGACTTTCTGTGGGTGTACACATGCAAACAACAGATACAGTTTTATGTTTGTGTGTGTGTCGTTTTCTATATTTCCAGAGTAAAACAAAACATTACTAATAACCATTAGCCGTTTTCCTTTTGCCATCCCCATATATAATTCTACATTTTCATTCTCCTTCTAAAACCAAAGAGAAAACTCTTTTTCTCTGCTCAGAAAATCCAATTTTTCTCTCTATGTAAGCATGAAGATAACATGAAGAAAGGGAATGTTTATCCTCACTTGTTAAAAAGAAACATGTTTGTAATTTTCAGTGTTGAATACAAGTGCATATTCTTCTGGAGAGTCATAAACATAACAAGAGAAAGGAAGACACATAGGTAAAATGACCTTTGGGAAATAAATGTAAAATTGAATGTTGGAAGCTCCCATCTTCACTACTTTGAAAATGCCTTAGAGGATCTGCTTTCAGGAAGAGGGGATCTGCATATTTAATGACTTTTACTAAACATAGTAAGGAACTGTGACAATTAAGACTGTTAGACGTGAGTCCTCTCATAACTTTCTTTTTTATTTTAGGGATTAGGGGGGTCCTATTCTTCCAATATATTCCGAAGACAGCCTTTGGGAATTTGCAGAGGGAGGGAGGGAGGGAGGGAGGGAAGGGAAGGAAGGAAGGAAGGAAGGAAGGAAGGAAGGGAAGGGAAGGAAGGAAGGAAGGAAGGAAGGAAGGAAGGAAGGAAGGAAGGAAGGAAGGAAGGAAGGAAGGAAGGAAGGAAGGAAGGAAGGAAGGAAGGAAGGAAGTTCTAATGTACAACAGCTTCCTTAAACTGTTTAAATGCAGCACTCAATCTCTCCCTGCCCTGTTTTTTTTACCACAATCACAATTTTAATGTTCAGGTCCAGTCAGACAGAATAACTTGGCCCGAAGCCCTGTGAAATATAACACAAAGAACTAAAACAAAAATATGACAGGAACTATTATCGCAATCCACAGTTACACAGGGAAGCAAATAATAGCCACACGGTTGACCCAAGCTCATAGCAAAGCTGACTCTCATTGTTTCATGTCCTTCAAGTGCTAGAGGATCCCAGCCAGATTTTTCTTTGAGGCTGAAGCACAATGTTATTGTTTGCATGGCTATAATGTGCCCAGGGACAAATCCTTGGGCTAGAATGCAAAAAAAGATTTGCAGGTGACAAAAAATTATTGAAAACAAAGGCTGGTGAAAGAGGAAGAGTCTTTGATTACCCTTATATGAGAAAATTAGAATTTGCACAAGGCCAGTACCTATGCCTTTTGTCAGGACTGGTCTATTTTCTAATAACCTTCATTAATAAATCAACGGTACACCAAACTGAAATACATTTTTATTTTTAAGTGTGCAGATCAGTGTCTATTTAATACAAATCAGTCTATCTTGGCTATTCTTGTGCTTCTTTTAAGGCAGATTTATGTGAGGCAAGGCAGTGTCTTGTATTAGGGATGGTACAAGCAGAATCAAGAAATGGAAATCATCCCAGATTAATTAATAAAAGATAACAGAATGATTTTATGAATCTGGCAAAAGCCCAATTGTAAAGCTTAGTGTAAGATGGAAAACAGAATGTTAGAATACAGATGCATAGAGATTTTAGCATTTTTAAACAGATTTATGAAAACCAAAAGGAAATGCATTACAGTTTCTGTCCTACTTGAAACATTTTGGGGATACCTAACATTGCCAAATTGTTTTCTTCGAGATAGAAGATACGCACTTGATAGGAAAAATAACGAAGAAAACTGTTGTCCCCCTATCTACTTTAAAGTATTACCCAGTATTAATTGTTTGAGGGAGTTCCCTAATTTTCACCAATGAATACTAGGCAATATAGATTTCCTATATATCAGCCAACAAAATACTGCAGGCATGAATACTAAGCACTACCATCCTTTGAAGCCCAAAATTAGGCGTTCCTTTCCAACAGTTTGAAGTCCAATGCTAAAACACAAAATTGTGCCACAATATAAACACTGCTCCAGTTAAATTCCCCTTTCCAGCTGTACGTCCTTAAATGTCTCTAGACCTAAACTTCAAAAAATCATCACATTGCATATGTATAATCTTAAATAAAAATGTTTGTTTTTATTTAAGATTCATATATTCTTCATGAAGGCATTTGTGCGATAGAGAAGTCATTAAATGTAGGAAGGTTCAGAATGAAAGTAGCCACAATGTACAATTGTAAGTCACGTAATCTTTTCCCGTCACTTTAAGCACTTCCTTCATTTTTATCAAATGAAGGGGTGCTTTCACAAAACAATGCTTCCTGCATGAACCGCTCCATCCTGAGAGTAGTGATGTGAATCACCCTTTCTATGTCTGAATTCATTCAGTTACGCAACATTGAGGCAGTGTATCTTTTGCAGATAATGAAATATGTCTAGAACAAATAGTCTTATTTTGTAAATCAGGGCTGAAGTCAGGGCTTTCTACTGCTTGTTCATATTAAAGTCATATAAAATATTTACCACCCTAAAGAAGGGAGCAATACACATTTGCAAATACATCATATGAAAAGCCACATTCTCTGCATGCCTATGTAAATAGTAAGACCATTTATTCAAATATCTTATGTGGGTTCCTAACCATTCAGCTAAATTTCACAGCTGAATTCTGTGTTTATTCATTTATGTTTTAAATTTTGTGGATTTACTACCAACTGATATGCCACTATTTATTCCGTGCAAACTTTAGCAAACAGAAGACAGGCCCATTTCTAATAACAGAATGATAGATATACCACCCCAAGTGACAGCATTGTAGAAATCCAATACAATCCTGCCAATCTAAAGGGTACATTTTTAGAAAACTCTGTTCCATTATATAATATCCTTTTGTGTGTGTGTTTCCTACATACACATTTTATATATGTACATGTGTGTATATTACGTATCTTTCCCATATGCACATTTTTATGTACATGGAGAAATGGAACACTTTGCACAGAACACTTTGCACAGAACAGCCTGTTCCTAGCACATACATGGGCACCTGAGCACATTAGTACTTTTCTGCCTACAATATGAACAAATATCTTATCTTGGGTTACCAGGCACAAACCTCCACAATAAATTCAACACCAAAATTGTCAGGATAGAAGGAGCTATATAAAGAAGCAAGATTAGTGGGTAAGGCAGCTGTGCAATAATAAAAAAAACTGTTGCAGTTGTCTCTCATGACTGCCCCTCAATGCACTTGGCTATCTCTGAATACTGTGCTTTGCCTGGATGTTACTGGTCAACAGCAGGAGCAGGCAGCCTGTAGGTCTATCCCCAATGCCTTCTTTGGCTACACCCTTTGTCTTTGGCATCACAGTCATCTAAAACCAGCATGCTAGTTCCTGCCACTTCAGGCAGGAAACCAGTAAGCGCAATCCCTAAAATAACCTACACACATTTTTAAAACATGTGCATATGAGGAAAAAAAAGAGGAAACCCCAGACCCATCCACATGGCTGGATGCTATCAACTTTTCATTACTGTTATTTGTCAATCCTGGTTAAACATTCATGAGCCCTTTCACTTGGAAAAACCTGGATTCAGGCACCAGAACAAACAACCGCTACAGCTGCATCTCCTGGCATTATTGTTTATTACTGCCAGCACCATTGTTGGTTAAAAAAAATATGAATAAAATAAATTAACCTTGAAAGTATACTTATTACTATATTATTACTATAATCTCTCCTTCTACCAATTGGAGGTGGAGTGTACTGCTGATTCATCTCTCTTACATATGCAACCTGTGCGCCCAGGTTCAGGATTACACACTTAGGATAACTACTGTTGTTTTATGGGTTTCTTTGTTATTTACCATCATCCTCTTACACATTACTAGGCTATCTGGAATTCCACCAAAAGCAATGACCAGGATTCTCTTGACAGTTCCTCTACGGGGTTGCTAATCATTCAGCCTAGCCCAGGTGCCCTACCCTTGCAAAGTCCACCACGGAAAGTCCAGCACAAAGGTGTTGCGTGTAGTTTCTTAACATAGAGCTAGACCCAAGAAAGCTATTATACTGCTACTGCCTTTTTCAGTCAGCTGTCCATGACCTAAGAACCCTCATAAGGTTTCTGGGTACTCACTCGCATACAGCATTTCCCTTTTAAAATAACCAGGTTGGAAGTTGTACAATAAAGGTTAGGAATGTCCTCCCCGCCCCCCCGCCCCCCCGGTAGCTACAGAGTGGTGCAAAGAAATCTCATGCCTGCAGTTTTGCAGGATCAAGCTAGACTCAAACAGAACTTGGGGGGGGGGGGGGCAAGCAGGCAGGTCGTTTGATGAGCCCAGAGACATACAGGTTTGGTGGACCATGCAAGGGCAGTAATCTCAGGATGCATGAGTGGAATAGATGCTGCAACCACAGTTGTGATAGAGTGGGACACTGGGTTCCTGTGATGTTATTCTGCAAGGCTGGTCTATATCAGGAGAGCTCTGTTTACATGAGTTGACCAGGGAAAGGGACAGAAAGGGCTCCTTGGTAGGTGCAATTCTTCATGATTGCTTCAATAGGGGGGTCATCACACGCTCTCTCAGTAGAGCACAACAATGTACCCTTAATTCTTGCTACTTTTGCTCTGCTGTCATTTAAACTTAGAAAGAAATACTTAAGTTTTTAGTTGTAGCTTTGATTTTATTTTGCTGTAACCTTTTTACATCTAATGCTCTTTTATCACTTTATTTTACAATCTTACTATTTTACTGTTATTTTATTGTATTTTATGGCACACTGTATGTTATGATCTGTCGTAACAACAACCTTAATTACTTACTTTACTTACCCTTGATTCAAATTGGTATATGAAATTGAGGTACTGTACTCCATCTGTATAGATCTCCTTCAGTAGCTCTCAAACTTCCTCTGGAATGGTGACTCATAATATGTCCAGCTCCTTTCAGCTTTTGTGGCTGAACGGTTAGAGAAACACAAGTGCAGTCTCACTTTTTCCCTGGCATTTTTTTCTACACATGAAAAATAAATGGGGCTAGTAGAACTTGAACTCCAGCTTCATTCCCAAGCCACTTCTTATTACAATGAGACAGTTCTTGGCACACATTCAATGGTAACAAACTATTTTAATGTTTAGAACATCTCACAATTCATTCATGTCACAATTTGTTCAGGCCCTAAACTTGTGTCTAAGGGCTCCCCAATCTTCAAATCCAAAGCTGACTCCCCTAAAGTTATAATGGCCTTTGCCTGCCTATCTCTATTATATGCAAGTTCACATGTTGTAAAGTAAAAAATCTCACGTAGTACAAAGGCATATTTTCTTTTTACAGCAAATCCTTTAGAGTGCTATACTTGAAGTATAAATTACAGCCTAATCATATTCCATGCTTTCACTCCCCCTCCCCCCATCCATGCATGTATCAACAAAAGGCCTCCTTTCATGGAAACTTTAATCTCAGTGCATTCATTCTTTATGTAAGGTTTCAGGGAAGGTCTCCTTCCAAGGCTCTGTTCACATGAGGCCAATTCAACTACAAAATCTTTTGCTCATTAAAGATATTGAACGTGTTGCAGTAATGCCTATAACCATACTTGCTTTTCATCTAGAAAAGCTAAGAAACCAACTATCTGTGTGGGCTCCGTGTCAATGCAAAGGGTCAACAGCCAGAACCTTCTCACTTGAACCTCTGATGCCAAAACTCTATGACTTCATTCCACTCTGACTCAGATTCTCTATTCACACTCCTGTTCCAATTACCCATGAAGCCGAGATGAAATTTAATGAACAGTGTTCTAGAAGTGTGGCTCTTACTAATATAGATACCTTTATGGGCAATTTGGTGAAACTTCATATTATTTGGGGGAGATTTATACACATAAAATATTGTTCCTCTTTTCCCCCCTCTCTATGAAATTTTCATTGCAATTCTCTTTAAAAGTTTGCTGCTTAAATTAAATTAACTTTAATATGAAACAATATTTTTTGCTAAACAGAAAGCTCAACAAAGGTTTGGATATTGGGAAACACTAGCACCATCATGAAAATGCAACTAATTATGTTTTTTGCACCTGAGAGAGCTAGAACTCAATTGGCTAAACTCTCCCTTATTATATGCTTATTTTAATCTTGTATCAGAAGCAGATCGGAAATAAAACTCATAGATCTTATATTTTCTGCCATCTCATTTCCTGCTCTGACCACTAGATAATACAGCACTGAAGCTGTCGTCTTTCTGTCATACACTAATCCTCAATTTCTATAATATGTTATATTGTTTTCATATCTATAATTACACTTTATATCTTATTCTGGACTTTTTTTATCCAAACTGAATTTTAGATTACTGTTTTATTTAAAAGATCAATAGCATTACAATTATTATTATCAGTATTATTTTATTAATAATAATTTTATCTTTTTTTTATTTTTATCCGCACTCAGTCGTTACCGACTCTGCGGTGACTGCTTTGGACGAGTCCCTGCAGTTTTCAAGGCAAGGTGTTTCGGAAGTGGTTTGCCATTGCCTTCTTCCTAGAGGAGAGCCCAGCTGGCGAGTGCAGGAGGCGGGGTTTCCGTTGCTTCGTGCCTTTTTCAGGTGAGTGCAGCTTCCATGCTACCGGCAACTGCTCCCGACTCTTTTTGCAAGGCGCCACCAGCATTTTTCCTCCCACCAGGGTGAGAGGACCCATTTATCTACTCACGTAAGTTTTCGAACTGTTGGGTTGACAGGAGCTGGGGAGGAAGCAGGAGCTCACTCTGCTGCGTGGAGCTGGGCTCAAACTGCTGAAGTGTCGACCATTTCTGGCCGGCCACTTTCAGTGTCATTAAGCTGCTGCGCCACCACGTATCTGTGCCATTTATCTTACTAAATGGAATTTATTTCACCTAGTCCAGAAGAATAAAAAGGAAGGAATCTCTAGATGACAAAAGATTCAGATGCCCATGATGTGTCTATACCTAGAAAAACCAGAATCATGCAAGTCATGGTACTCCCTGTGACATCTATGGAAGCAAAAGTTGGACTTTGAAGAAGTTGGACTTTTGAGCTTCAGTCCTGGAGAAGACTTTTAGGAATACTGTGGACAGCCAAGAAAGCAAACAAATAGATCAATGAACAAATCCACATGGAGTTCTCACTTGAGGCTCAAATTATCCTACTTCAGACACATTATGCAAAGACCGAGCTCTCTGGAAATGGTCTAATGCTGGGAAATGTGGAAGAAAAAGAAGAAGAGGAATACTAGTAAGAGCCAGTTTGGTCTAATGGTTAAGGGGCCAGGCTAGAAAGCAGGAGACTGTGAGCTCTAGTCCCGCCTTAGGCATGAAAGCTGGCTGGGTGACTTGGGCCAGTCACTCTCTCTCTCAGCCCAACTCACCTCACAGGGTTATTGTTGTGGGGAAAAGAGGAGGAGGAAGGAGCATTAGGTATGTTTGCTGCTTTGAGTTATTTATAAAAAAATAAGAAAGGATTAAAAAAAAAAATCAGTTACAGTGGCTATGGGTACACTATTGGAAGACTTGAAAGACCAGGTGAGGGATAGATTGTCATGGAGAAAGTCCATCTACATGGTCACAAGAATCAACACTGAGTTGATGACACAGAATCAATCAATAACTCAGAAAAACAAGGTTGCATTCACAATACTAGTGAGCATGAAACACATATTCCATAATTACCAGAGGGCCCCCTTTTTATTATGCAAGTATTCTTAAAAAATGCTAGAAATATGGTGGATGGACAGACTCTGTACACTGTAAGAACAGGAAGAGTGTCACCCCCTCTTGAGGGAATGACAGCTGTCAGGGACAGAAGGCATATTTTGTCCTCATCAGAGCAGAAGACAATAGCACATTACTTTCTGTCTTAGAAGGGAGTGGCTTGGCAATTCCAACTATACAAAATTAAATCTCCCCTTTGTTAGTTCTGCATAGCCTAATCTTGAATTCTGTTTTTTGTTGTTGTTGGGGTTTTTTGCCAGACTGCAATGTGATATGAGGTTGGGGGTCAGGACTGTTGCACATCTGCATGTACACTTCTCTTTTGTTAAAATTTTGACTGATTCATAGATGGAAGGAAGGAAATTGTGTCAAGCAAACCATTCGAATGTAAAGTTCCATTTATTACTGTGGCAATGATTAATGAACTGATTTCTCTTAGAGTTATCAAATAGTTTAAGAATTGATTCATCAACTCCTACAGATTGATTGTAAAAATTGCCAGATTAACAGCTTGCTGACAAATTTAGTTAATAACTCTCTGAAACACTGTCTGCTGAGCATTTCTAGCAATTTATAATCTAGGTATATGCATACCTGGATGTCATTTATTAAACCTTTACAAGAAAGACACTGATATCAACACTGACCATTAAATCAGTAATGTATTGAGTTCATCTGTCTTCAAAGTCAGCCAACATGCATAGTATTGAAATTTTATCCATGAAAGTCTCCCAAATGACCTGGCAACTTTACAGTACATCACACCCGCTGATATCCATTAGATTCCTTTTGCAAAGCTTTAAACTTCTGCCTCAAAATTGTCACTTTCTAGGCCCTTTCCCCATCCTAGATGACAAAAAATGTCATCCTGAAACAATTCTTCTGAATTAGCAATCTTTTATCTTCCTATTGTACTCTGAATGCAAAAGATCCTGATCTAGGGGAAAACCTCTATCTCTCATTTAAAGTCTCACTAATGACCTTTTAAATTTTTTTTACTGATGCGAGAGCAAGGTCAGTTTCAATTTGCTTTTTAAAGTCCAAAAGAGAACAGCCTTTTCTAGAGATAACAAATGCCACAGAAGCAGAATGGTTGCTGGGCTGGGTCATACAGAAATGGTTCTGAAGCAAGAACTTAAGGTTTTGAATTTAGAGCTTAAGCAAAACCATCAGCTCCTACAATGGTTGTCGGCCAGAGAGCACTGGCCAGAGCAAGACAAAATGAAGCAATTTCTTAGGGTAAGTGTTTTGTTTTGTTTTGTGTTTGTTTTTTAAAAATATCTGCCTCATGGCTCTTCTTTCCAAGCATTTGTGTTAGCTGTTCCACATGGAAAGAAGCCACCTGAATGGATAGCCTTAAAATAACAAGCCAGGAGGGAGGGCAGGACGGTTTACACTAAATTCTCAGCTAGTAAGTACTTGGTTTGTTACTGATTTGTGTGAATCCATCCACAATGGTTCATGAACTATGATGTATGACTTAATATGTTATGCAAACCCAATCAATTGTTGGTTAAAACATGGCTTGTTAAGATGGGTGAATGTAATCACAGGCAGGCTGCATTTGCATGACGCACCTGATCCAGTTTGCTACTCCTGCCGTGTAAATTATTTATCCAAAGAAACAGCAGCAGTGAGTCAGTGCAATATGGGAGCAACCATCTTCACTGATATTCTGCTTTCCTTTAGGGAGGCTGCCTTTTTAAAACCAGTTAAGAAAAAAATCTATATGGCCTCATCAGGATCAGTTGGGGAAAGCCTATCCCCTCCTACTATTTTCTGCCTCTTTCAGCCCTCATATGCCTATAAGAGTGAAAATAACTGCCTAGGATCCTATACTCCAGGGGTTCCTAAACTTTTTGCCATCACACCTCCCTTCAGTGTAATCTTAATGTACACACATCCCCTAAAAATCCAAACACCAAATGAACACAAACGAACAATGAAAACAATACAATGACACTTTGGGAAAGGTGGATTTATGTTAACAATCTACTAAAAGGTTCTTCACACCTCCCCTGGACTCTGTCTGCACCTCCCCAAGGGAGGTACACCTCACAGTTTGGGAAACCCTTCTATACTCCCATCTAGGCAGCTCACTGATAGAGATTGCTCCACGTATGATGTGCACATGCCTGATTAATAGTTTAACCTTGAGGTTAAATTAAGGGCTGTTTGTGGTTAAACCCTTTTTGTTTTTAGATAATCCACTAACTCCACCCAAGAGCAGGTAAGTGGGCTGTGCAAAGTCAACCAGGCTGTATAATCCACACTTTCAGCCATCTTGAACTCTCTAAGGCATGAGAGAAGTGTGGAATCTCTGACCCCACATTAAATGAGCTATTTCTCCTCAGTTCCCATTAATTATACAACAATTTAAATCCTATTAATGTAAATCAAAGCAATATTTCTTTTTTTAAAGAAAGTAGTAACAAGGGATACCTCCCCCAGCTATGTAATAAATTTAAGTGCAATCCATTTCTAGGCCGCTATAGGTATATAATATTCCAGAGAATTAGCTTTTACAAAGCTATTGTCTCTTTTTAAATTTTCACTCTGTGACTTGTGCTAGTCTAATATGGAAAGACCAGGTCACAGCTCATTTTTTAAATAAGTTGTTAATATAAAGTCTCTTGGCTTTTTTCATGCCTAAGGTTTTCTTTGGAAGCCTTATTAATCCTCTTAGTGAAATTTAACTGTTAACATACATGAGTATCATTCATGTTACCTTATCTTTGTTCCAGTGTATCTTGTGGGCCTGGCAGCCTAAAATTGATATTTGAATGTGCCTTTCTCTGTAGCTATGATCAGGCAGGCAGGAACAAATTTAACCCAGTCATTTTCGTTCTTGCTTGCTTGCTAAGTTTCAAAATTAAAAAAGAACAGAAATAGCAGATAAACCTCACTGACAGCTATTTTAAGTTCCTGATACAGCCTCAGAATGACCCAATGCTCCATAACCAAACGCCTTAACAAACTCAACCAAACATGAGAACAAAAGTGGTGTCATCTCACAAAATCAGACAAAAAAGATTATGTGTGTTGCTGTGACCTTGGAGTTTAAATGGGAATAAGGATTTTCAGGGGAAAGCAGTCATAACTTCCCTACTCCAAATATTGCTATACATTGCTGGGAAAGCAGTATGTGTGTGTATGGAGGCGGGGACGACAAATCTGCTTCTGGGTCCTTCCTATAGGGCAGAAGGCAAACCCTTGCTTTAACCTGTCCTCTGAAATTGCTCTGGAAAGAAGATACAATGTATGCTTAGCAACAAAACCCCACCAGCTAGGGCATTTGATCAATGTTAACTCCACAGGCTCCTCTTAAAGCCTTGACCTCTCCCTGGTGATGCTAAAGGTGGAACAGATCCCCAAAGCTCTACACTAACAAAGGAAAAAGTCTTCAACCAGGCAGAATAAGTAGAAGAGAAATATATATTCAACATAGTTTTATTAGTATAAAGGGAAACCCTTTGAGAACAAGACTTACGTCTTCAAAAACCTGCCTTAAAGTGGCCTTTATATTTAGACGTAATATGCCTTATTAACTCCATTTTAAAAATGTAGTTGCTAATTCAGACCACTGAAAAATTCTGTGAAAGCCTATGTGAATTTGTTTCTAGTGCATAAGGTGATTTTTGAGGAAACAAGTAGAAAAGTGGTGCCTTCTAAGAACTAATAGTGGAACTATGAAAGCTAGAGTCATTCCTACCCACTGACAGCCCCACAATGTAGACCAGGCCAAGAAACAAACTCCACAAAAGTCTAAAACTGCTTTTATTAATATGAGCTATAGTAACAGAATGTTGCAAGTCTGATTATGCTTTACCTCCTCACTTTCTTATATGCATGTGAATTAGGGTGGTGTCTGAGATGTTTACACATACCTTCTCATTTTGGGCTTAGAATTAAATTAAAACAACATTTGTTTTGCTCCTTGTTGCTTTGGTAACGGATCTCTCCTCTCTCTTTCAAGGTCGTCCTCTTTATTGTCTATACTCACAATACTTAGCAGATAGGAATATTCAATATGATATGCATGAAAAACAGGGATCACTCCTCTAAGTTGCATTCCAAAAATGAGGTTTCCCCATCAAAGGAATGAAGACATAGAAAGGAAAGCTACAGCACACAAGATTTCTAAAAGCAAATGGTGTATTTAAAAAACAAACAAGGTAGTCTGATTTTTATACTACATCCAATAAGCATACAACAGTTACTTTTCTCTTTACTACTTTTAGCTGCCTTCTGGATTCAACATTGCAAGAGGTGAAAGGACCATGGGCCAGAAGGCAGGCCTTCTTTATCATTGCCCCAACATTGTAGAGCACTGCTGACCCAGAGATTAGGCTGGCCATTTTGCTTTTGGCATTCCAGAAAGCTCTGGAGACTTTCCTTTTTAAGTGGGTATTTGAGTTGAGTTGATAGTGACTAGGTAGTCCTATTTTTTAGTAAGTTTATGCTGGTTTCAGAAGATGCTTTCATTTATGGATTAATTTATATTCTGTTAATCACTCAAAGGTGACTGATTGGGGTAGTGTAAAAAATGTTAAAAATATATATTTTTAAAATTAAAATCTATTTTAAAACTCTTAAAAGATGATGATTAGATTGGATAGGAAAGAATAGGTCTCCCATACTTGAAAACATTACATTAAATCAATAAAATGCGTTAGCATGAGCAAAAACATTCATCAAAATTGCATTTATAATTAGATGCTCCACATATAAGGACATGGGAAAGAGGGAAAGCACTGGAGAAACACTGCAGCCTCAGCTCACAAAGAAAGCAGCATTTCAGATAGCTAGAGGCTACCATATTAAAGAAACCCAGTCAGAGCATAAAATTCATCATTAAATTTCTTCATATTAAGCCAGTTTCATGAATTGGGACCACAGTTTATCTGAGAATTAAATTAAAACAACGTTTGTTCTTCCAACTTGTTTGTCAATTACAGAAGCAAGAGAAGAAGCAAGATTGAAGATCTAGGTTATCTACAATTGTATCTTCCTCAGAGGAATGAAATTGAGAGTGGCAGCTGCACAGCGCTGTACTGTACTGTAGGAATGGAAATAGTATTGGTCACCTTCTATCACCAACTCAATAATGCAAGTCCTGAAATGAGGTTAGTGTAACAGATCAAATCCCTGATCCACATAATGGCTTATAGGACCAGGAAGTTACATGGTGCTGGTAGAGCAGAGGTCCAATACATCTGGAATATGCTGTTCAGTATATTATATTCAGTATAAATAAATATTCAATTACTAATTACTTCAAATTTTTAAACAGATAAGCAGGAAAGTTTAATTAAACTATTTATTAATTAAATTGCTAGATGGAAATTTCAAGCCCAATATTTCCAAACATCTTACTCTAATTTCTCAACTCATGATTTGAAATGAAAGACCTTGTCACATGGTGCTGGTTCCCTTTCCTATTTCCAGCTGCTAAACTGCATTAAAAGGATGCTGAAAATAAATTCAATAGCTTTCCTGTTATTGCTTTTCATGCAGGCAATTACTGTAGTTGCCACAAGGATGTTTAGCATTAGCAAATGGGCTCAGCAATCACAATACCTCTACTAAAATACCTTCTAAGCTATGAAGACATTTTGGGCATCAGCCTTCAAATCTAGTCCTTTAGGCAACCTTGGATTGTACTGTATCACCAATAAACCTTTCAGTAAAGCACACTGTTTTAGGAGTCTTTGATATCAGTATATTAGCATACTAGCTGTATGTTTGCTTAACTGGGTCCTGTGTGAAGCTAGTGTTTTCTGCAAATACCCAAACTCAATCAATTTTAAGTTAGAGAGAGGCACTGAATATCCAAAACAGCCCTAGGTCTGTTTGGGGATAAAGAATCCTTCCTAGTCAGCTGTATCCTGCAGGTACCATAACCCAGCCAAAAGAGAGCCCCTGCCCAGCCCCACCTTCTCAGTCTTCCAAGAGAAAGAGGGGGAATAGAGAACCGCTGACTATACCAGAGTTCTGACAGCAGCTGAGCATGGCTCCTCAAACTACAGAGGCCCAACCAGCCATCCACTTGGCAGGCTGCTAGAGATATTCCTATAAAAGCACTTTCAACTGGCAACAACTACAAATGAAAAGAAGTCCTCAGCAGAGTTCTGAAAACATTTACACGCACTCCTGTAAATGAGCAACAGCAACACCCCAACAATACTGCCCAAGAGCACTGCTTGTGAAGACGGTCTCCAGTCCTTTGCCCCAGATGCTGCCATTCCTGGATGCCAGAGATGGACCTCTTGCTTTAGGTTGCCTTAGGCCTTCTCAGTAGGGGTTGTTCTAATAGGGGGTGGCTATCTCCTTTGCTGCTGCTTTCTTCCCTTGTCAAAGGCTTTGTTTCCCCAGAAAGGAGTGTGAGAGTGCTTTTCTGTGTCTCCTGTGTCGCTTTGGGGATGGGTCTGACAGTCGGGGGGGAGGGAGACTGTTCAGAGCTCCCTCTGGTAATTTACCTTTGGCCCCCAGTGGCTGTATTAGGGAAGGAAGGTGATGTTAGACATGCAATGGCAAAGTGGTGGTTATAAGTGAGGGTTGGGGGAAGGGAGGGAACCTGCAAGAACCCACAGCAGAGTGCCTGTAAATTATACCTTTTGACATGAATCAGAGCTTGGAGCCCTGTTTTTTTCCTAGGCTTTGCCTTTCCCTTCTACATCCACTTCTGCCCACCTAACCAGCAGGGAAGGGACTGGTGATCCACGAAGTCTTACCAGTACTCTCCTGGCTTATGAGATTTAAGGCACGTCCTGGACAAAATAGGTGAGAATTCTGTTTTCCAAAAATGGAAGCTTTTGACCAATTATTATGATTGTGTGCTGCCAAAACTACAATTAAGGAGACTGGGTTAAGCAAACTGTATGAATAAGGCTGATATGTATTGTCAGCTTTGTTTCTTTAATTTCTGGGATCAAGAATGGAAAGCCCTAAAATGTTGACAGTAGGAGATTTAGCTCTCATCACTACAGAGGGGTTAAAAAGGGGACATGGTATTCTCAGGACAAAAGCCTTGTCCTGAGAATACCGGGGACAGCCAAGAAAACAAATCAATGGATCATCGAACAAATCAACCCAGAATTCTCACTCGAGACACAAATGACCAGGCTCAAATTACCCCACTTTGGACACATTAAGCAAAGACCCAGCTCTCTGGAAAAGACTCTAATGCTGGGCAAGGTGGGAGGAAAGAGAAGAAGAGGATGACCAGCAGCAAGGTAGATGGACTCAGTTACAGAGACGATGAGTGCATCATTGGGAGACATGAAAGAACAGGTTAGGGATAGATTGTCATGGAGAGAATCTATCTATGTGGTCACTAGAAGTTGAAAATGACGTGATGGCACATAATCAATCAATCTTGTCCTGTTCTTCCCAGCAACCCTTCTGAAGATCATTGCATCTCTGCTGCCAGGGAACTAACAATCATCAATCATCAGGATTACTGGAGAATGGTTACCAAGTGATTGGGAAACATTCCTCCTCCTTCTCCTTGGCTCAACTGCACTGCCTTCTGCTACCAGTAACTAATGGTTAATATTCTGATGCCCAAATGAAGACTGTTCAGATTTATTTATTTAATTCCATTTGGATGCCGCTAACTCCAACCAACTCTGGGCAGTGGTTGAATTTCCCGAGAACTAGAAGAACAGCCAAAGCTGTGCATGCCCTGGGCTGGCCATTTGGGTTTTAAAGTGTACAATGTACAAGTTTGAAGATTACAATACAGTTTTTTTTCCAGATGTGAAGCTCATGAGTGAGAAAGCATATATAATGCATACAGTTGCATTATATATCAAATATTGAAATATATGAATTAAAGTGAGAAAATCTGAAAGAAATTAATTGATGTCTGAGGTCCATTTTAAAAGCTTGATCTCTGTTCTTTTAATGCAGTTTTCCCAAAATAAGCTCCCCCCCAGATGTGTGACCTTCAGTTTCCAGAATTCTCAGCAACAGCCATGCTGATTTGGGGAGTTGAAATCCACACATCTGGAAGATGTCCCACTTGGAAAAGATTGTTTTAATGTTTCAAAGTCAAATTCCCAACTCCGAAAGTTTAAATATATTTGAATCTAGAATTACTATGATATTTTTCAGCTTTGATCTATAGCATTTTTTCCATCTGTCATCTTCTATGTTCCCAGATGGACATCTATCAATTAACATCAATCAGCACCTAAAGAACCTTTCTTACATTATTTAAGTCAAGATCATGACCCTTCTTTTCCAAAGAGTCCTCTCTTCGCATTAGGTGACCAAAGTTGGAAAAGACCCTGATGCTGGGAAAGATTGAAGGCAAAAGGAGAAGGGGATGGCAGAGGATGAGATGGTTAGATAGCATCACTGGAGCAATGAGCACGAAACTGAGCAAACTCAGGGAGGCAGTGAAGGACAGGAAGGCCTGGCGCAATATGGTTCATGGGGTCACGAAGAGTCGGGCACAACTTTAACGACTGAACAACAACAACATGACCCTTCTGGCCAAATAAGTGTCTTATTTCTGATGGTCTATTCCTTCAGTTCTCCTTCAAATATTTTAGATGTCTATTGAGTATTCTAATGAAATATGAATATTTCATATATATCAATAAATATATATAATAAATAATATATAAATAATATATATTTATATAAATCAATAAATATATATATAATAAATAATAAATATATCAATAAATATAAGCTATGCAATAATTTTTGGTGGCGTCTGAATTAGAAGATATGGAATTCATTAATTTTAAAGCACCACAATAAACCCCTAGAATGTTTACAATTACAACCTAAACAGAATAAGTACAACGGTGTCCCAAAGCCAGGTATCTAGGTTCTGAGCCTAAATCTCAACTAATCACTATCACTATCTGGGCTGCCCACAGCTTTGGGTTATTTGCAATCATGTATAGTACCAGACATTACTCCCATGATCCGCAGCTTCCTGTTGGTATACCTCAAATTGTAATGTTTAAATATAAGCTGAATTCAATCAAAACTGATTGTTATCTCTTTCATTACCATATTCCATACAGGTTTCCTCCAGTATTGATGGCTTTAGGATTAACAATTGCCCCTGGCCATTGCTCCTACCTCAAATAATCTCTCGTAAAGAAAATATACAATGCTTTAAAGTGGTTTCCCCCATAAAGGATTGCTGCAGTTCTTCCTAACATTGGCAAAAATAAACAAGTACTAAGCTCCTTTCACTCACATGCTCACTCTGTGACAAATCTCACCTCAAATGTTCACTATATTTCCTTTTGATCAGCAAAGGCCCACTTAAATTGTGTCCCTCTTCTTCTCAGCAGGAATGATTTAACTGCAAGGGCACCTCCCCACACACTTCAAAAAATGCTTACCCATAATTAACAGGGAAAAAGAAAAGAATAAAAGGAGCCCCAGCAGCAGCTTGTCCTGAGCTTCGCAGGCCTTGGCCAAGCAGGTGGAGCCAGTGGTATGAGCACTGAATTCCTCCTGGGGACCATGCAATATAGATGAATGTCCTGTGATTGTCAAAAGGTTTGAAGAATTATGATGGAATCAGGCAGCAGCTTTCCATGTCAGAACCCTTCCTTCCCCCCAAATCACCACATTCCTCTTCCTGTTCCACTGCTGCCTGCAGCTCCCTTTCATTTGTGATTTATGATAGATATTGCAACCCAGTCTGGAAGTTTCTGTAGATTCTCTCACATGTAACTGGTTGTTACCATAGGAACTACAGAGGTCAAGCCATGAAGGAACAGAAAAAGGTGACTTATCTTGTCATCACGGTTGTGTACCAATTATATATAAGCAGAAGTGATGGAAATTGTGAAGAGTGTCCTAGTTTAAAGGAAGATATAAATACCCAACCTTTTCCCAAATAAGCTGCAGCTGACAGGCAAAACTAGAAGGAACACAATACTTCTCTTCTGCCACATGGGTATTAATTGTATTGAAAATCGATATCCAGATGGAATCTCCAAAAGAATGGCCCTGTTAAAGCCTAAGATTTCTACCAAGTTATAGGAAACAAATGACCAACTACTGGGATTCCATTGAATTGACAGAAAGACCACACATATAATGCCTAAGTTTACCCTGAAGTCCAGTTTCCCACTGCCTTATTTTATATTTTGTTACTATACTGCTTGTTATGTCTTCTTTAACATGGATACGTTAACAATTGTGTTCAGAAGTCACCACTTCCTTTTATAGTGAATTACCTACAACCAGTGGATACATAATCTACAATTATCTCTACCCAGAGTTACAGCCCAGCAGTTTCCATCGCTTATCTTAAAATGTAATACTATGTAATTATAATAGTAAATAAAAGGTAAATTGTAATGGTAATGCTGTGTTTGCCCCCACCACCACCATCACCGGCCCCCAATTCATTAGGAAGAGCATGAAATATCTCCAGAGATCTATTACATGGGACAAGAGAAGGGATTAACATCACACATATACATATCCTTGCAATATAAACTTCTCTGTACAAGAACATAGCACGAGCACTATTAATCTTGCATGAGTAGTTTTAATCTGTCCTTTTTAAATTGATTTGATTGTGTATTATGTTCTAACTTTTGTTTGCCATCCAGAGTTCCATTGGTAGATGGGTAATTATATAAATTGGTTAAATAAACAGTGTTGGTTAGAACAAAGGTTTGGTTGGATATCAGAACAGCTTCTCCCAATCCAAGCAAAATCCATGGCTCCTGCTCATCTCTAAGATAGATACCTCCATTATTCACCTTGTAGTACTATCTCACCCCCTATCACAGCTCCCTCCTCTTTCCCTCCTGAGGACAGCATGGACTAAATAGCCCAAATTAATTAGTGCTCCTGCTTCTGAATGAACACAATAACCCTGACAGGAGGACCCCCCTCAAGAATTTGGCCCTCCCTTCTCATTTCCATCTCAATTGGAAAACTTTTCATCACCATCACCAACCCTTTCCCTGCAGGGTTCATCAGAGCCAGGTCACTTACAAAGGTCCCCTGCTTCTCTCATGCAAAAAAGCTTAGGTCAGAGGGAAGAAATGGGAGGGTCAGGAAACTTGGTCACAGAAGGATGGGGAAAAACCATATGGCAGTTTCACTATACCAGAACTTTTACAGACCAGAAATTGCTTTGTTGGAAATACAAAGGGAAAGAGGAAGCAAACAGTATAGATGTGTTTACTTGACTTCCCAGTCTCTGGTTTGGACAGAGACTTGTTTAGTCTGACAGAGAGGAAGCCTACAACCTGCATCAGTCAGAACTGACTGAAAAAGCGGGGACATACAAGAGGGACATCTATACAAGTGCGTACTATGCTGTACTCCAAAGTTTTAAATTTCACTGAGAGTAGAAACATGCTGGTGGAGCTTGCCTGATGTGTTCTGCATCCCATGGGGTACTAGAGGACCAGTGGAACAGCAAACTCCTTTCTGGTCCTCTTTCACACAGTTGGATGTGCTCTCCTGGGCTGAGGAAGCATACTTTTCACTGGTTTAAAGAACTGTCTCCAGTTAAAAGGAAAAAAAAGCCTCAATTATAACAACCAAGAGGAAGGTACATACCACTAACCCTGCTGACTGCATTAATACTGGCATTAATGAGGACCTCTATAGGCAGCATGATTAGAAAGATATCCATTCTTGGCTGAAGAAAGCTTGATTCCTAGAAACATAATTTCCCCAATATATATTCCAATATTTTAATGCTAAAAAGAAGCGCATATTGAGGAATCAGCCATAGCAGTTTCTGGATTTTATCAGAGAATGAAGGGATTAAATTCAAAGGATAATGGTTGACATTTAAATATGATGATTGACAGGTATCATTAATTGCAGCTAGGTCAGCAGAACCTTGTATAGTGACAAAAGTAAACAAAGAACAAAGCAGAGAAATACAACTTGGCAACAGAACATATATGATAAAACAACAGCTAGGACTAGTAGCAAAAGTAACAGCACAAGAACAAGTGAAGAAGTGTTTCAAAGACCTTTCATGGATGTTAACTCATTTTATAAGGTTGCAGCATCAATTAAAAGCAAATTTAAGGGAAAGCTTTTGCAGGGAAAAAATACTGCACCGCCTCCACACCTTTTTCTTCCTGTCATGCCAAGTAGCAGGAGAAGCAACAAGACATTGCCTTGGATGCCACGTAATCTTTTCAGGGCAGGACAATTTTGAATCTTGAATCAACCAGCCTCATAGGTAATCTAGGAGAATAGCTTCTATTAGGATCAATATAAAAATTCCCTTGCCTTACCTTTCACAGAATTACTTCACCAGCTACATAAATCAAATCACATTGTTCCATCTTCTTCTTTTCCCATTTTACTATTTTTATCGCTCTATAAGTACATAGCCAATCTGCTCCATATAATTCACCTTTTTCTTTTTAAAATAGTTGCAGGAGCAGAATGTAGGCAACTGATAACATCACAGTGCTGTGAAAAGGGTGAAAAGTGACTCCCTTCTTAAGCTGTGACTGAAAGGGCCAGGCTTCCATTTTCAGTATGGAAATATAGAAGAAACAAGGCAAACGCACACCTATTTTCTTCTTGGTCCAAAAGGATGTTAGTCCCTGAAAGTCACATCATTTCTTCAGGTCACACTTACTGTCAACTACCAGTTCATGTTCTCTTTGTGTGTTTGTTTTTAACTGTTATTTAGCCTACCTATCCTTCCCCAGACTATCAGGGGAGAGAACATGGTCCCACTAATCTTAAGAAATGGTGTTGACTGGGCTACACTGCAGGTATACACCACATTTCCTTTGACATCAATAACAGATGTCTGGGCACAGCCTGCTGCACAGACTTACCTGGTTCCTCCCTACATCTGCTTCAGCAGCAAATCCTGGCTGATGAACAGAGGTTATATGCAGCTCAGTCTTCAGATCCTAAGGAACAGGAATCTTGCAGATAAGTAAAGTAAGCAGTTAGGGAAGTAGGTGTCATGGTCAGTTGTTCCCTCTTGTACTATGTTTAAAGCTAGCTGGGGGGGGAAAAAAAAGCTAGGGCCTAAGGAAGGAAGGAAGGAAGGAAGGAAGGAAGGAAGGAAGGAAGGAAGGAAGGAAGGAAGGAAGGAAGGAAGGAAGGAAGGAAGGAAGGAAGGAAGGAAGGAAGGAAGGAAGGAAGGAAGGACGGACCAGTTCGTTGTAGTGGTCAAGATGCTGGCCTAGAAACCAGGAGACTGAGAGTTCTTGGCCTCCCTTGGGCATGAAAGCCAGCTGGGCGATGCTGGGCCAGTCATGCTCTTTCAGCCCAACCCACCTCACAGGGTTGTTGTGGGGGAAATAGGAGGCAGAGTATTAGGTATGTTTGCTGCCTTGGGATATATATAAATCTAATAATAACAATAATAACAAAATTAGTATGTATGTAGATTCTATGTAAGTTTTTTAGGTAATACGAGCAAGCTCATACTTCAAGTTAAAAATGCTTCCCATGCACATAAGCACACAAAACCAAAGGAGAAAAACCTCGAGTTTGAGAAAGATAGTAGTGCTGTCAAACTACCTCAACAAACCTGCCGTTATATTCAAGGAAGAAGCATGTGACTCATCAAATAATGCCTTAAGCAGATTTTAGATGCTTGAGGTCACTGTCCTACACCAGAATCTAAAAAGACCATCTTTAAAACCTCTGTCTGGTTGAGGCAGCTGATAGTGTGCGTCACGTCGTTCACCCAGCCCTTCTGGAGCCTCTGGGCAGACATCACAGGACAAAGGGAAATGCCAACTGTTTGAAAAAAAATGCTCACTGGGCCAACGTAGGGCTGCTGTCCCTCCCGCCCCCACCTTCGACCCATCATTTCTCTCAGTCCAATGGTTAATGAGAGATCTGTCATTGTTTCCTGCAACAATGAAACATCCTGTTTGGAAGAAGACCTTCCAACAAAGCCTGATGCTGACAAAGAGGACACACATCCTAGTGGCTAAGGAAAGGATATTCAGCCCTGTTATGGCCAGACCAAACTCTACTCATAACTCCCACCTCCCGTTTTCCCAGCTTAACCCCAACCTCCACCTTTATTAAAAGGGCCTGCACTTAAAATGCTCCCAAGGGCTGGGAGAGATGGATTCACTTGGCAACGCATGACTACCTTGTCATGCCATTAACGTTATTGTATTGAATGGAGAAATGAGTAAGAGATATAGAGGCAAAAGCAGAACACATGGGGCTGAAAGATACAGGACACCTTCTGCAGAAGCTACCTGCATTTTAAGAGGGGGAAAAAGAGAGATTGAGAAGGAAATCAGAAAGGGAAGGGGGGAAAACAGATAAAAGAGAGCCACCCCCAAAAAACCCACCCCTAGAGAAAGAGAACAAAAGGCCCTTATACAACACAAGACAGCTGGCTTAGCAATCTCCTTATTCAATGGGTCTAGTTCTCCTTTGCTGGCTACTGAGAATTAGCCCTGGAGCTCTGGTGAGAGGCTGCCTCCACGTGACAAGCATATGACATGCCAGACTGAGAGCAGGACAGGTCAGTTCAGCATCCTCAAGCCATAACCTCAGCAGCCAAACAGGAAGGGGCCAACCACTAACTGATTCTAAACAGTTTCTCTGGGATGAAAAAGGAAGATCGTATGTCCACAAGCACAGCCCCCCAGTGAGGAAGTAAACAGACAAGGGGATGAGACAGAACTACTTAAAAGGGAAGGTAATCTTTCTTAGTCAAACTCTATGGCTGCCACTATCTCTAAAGGAAAAAATAGCTGGGATTTTAACTCTGCAGATATACTACAGGTAGTCCTCACTTAACTATGGAAATTGGGTCTGGAATTTCCATTGCTAAATGACACAGTCATAAAGTGTGACACCATTTGACCACACTGCTTAGTGATGGAAATTCCGGCACTTCCATTAAGCGAATCGTTAAGCAAGGACATCACATGTTCCCTATTTGCAACCTCCTGCTGGCTTCTCTGCTGACTTTGCTTGTACCAAGCTGACAAGGTCGCAAATGGTGATCATGTGATCGTGGGATGCTGCGACGTCGTAATTGCAAGTAGGGCATGATCACGTGACTGCGGGACGCTGCGATCAATGTAAGTACGAGGACTGGTCATAACTACCATTCATTCAGCTCTGTCGTAAGTTTGAATGGTCACTGAACAAATGGTCATTAAACAACGACCACCTGTAGTTTCTCCTGAAAAATTCCAAAGCTTTTTAAAGCATGCTGAGAATATGAGTTAGTATTTTATGTGCTATCCAGAAATTCTTCTGAATAGTACTGATGTTTCAGAATCTTAATAATGCCTGCTTGCCTTATTTAAAGGCATTTGCAAGCCCTCATGGTTGCAGATTTTTAAAAAATTGAACACGTTATAATAGTTTCTGCTAAACATTCAAAATTAGAAAAAAGGTTTTCTAATGGAAAAGGAACCAAACTTTGCTCCAATACTCAATATCCTACCCAAAGTCCCTATTTCATATATTTATTTCCCCAAGTCCCCAAGGATACATTCAACATTCAGCAAATAAATTACATGAGTATGTTATCAACAGCCTCATTTTTTCTGGCTGCAGAATTTAGACCTTCTCATTGCAGAACCCATTTCTCTTCCCTTAAGCTATCATTACTTTATATGTATGTATACAGGTTAAGAGCAGCATGTAACCACATCACAGGCACACTTGTCAGTTATGTCAACAGGGGCACAAGTAGTAAATAGGATTACAGACAAGAGCAAAGACTTTAAAGTGTCACAAGCGCACTGTGACTGATTGAGAGGCATCACAGAGGTTGGAAAGAAGGGGCAGCAAGAGTGGGAGTGACAGGAACCCAGGTCGAAAATGTTTTGGAGAGCTTGCAAATAAAGAGAGACTGGGGGATTTGAAATAGCTGGGCCTAAGAACAATCAGATAAAGCCAGTACCGGCTGTCCTCCTGGGTACCAAAGGTCTGCTTCAATGCTGCGTGAAAATGACATGACCGACAAATGTCTTTTCCTTTTTTCCTGTTAATTGTCAAAGATCAATACTGATTTCCAAAGGCGCTGCCAACTTCTATGTTTAGGGAACAAAACCATTTAATTTGCCATGCAAGATTTCACAAAGTGCTTCAAAGTATAGTCACATGAAAAACTAAGGCTTTACAAGCCCAACATGATCTCGGGTGATTAACCAAAGCAGCCACTTTGCAGATGGGAACTTGTTCAACTTTCTACCTTGAAGCACTAAGACATACAAAAGTTCTGTTCACAAAAGACTGGATAACATGAAGAGCAAGACATGGTCTACAGTTGTTGCTACCTCTTACCACAGTTGCACCAGAACTATTGCCCTTTGTCTCCATCGCGTGGAAGACAAGGGCTCCTGATGATAAATTCCCAAATTTAATTGAAAAAATAATGACCAAATTCTGTGTCCAAGCGGATGAATTCCAGAGGATCTTGTCTTTTGATTTCTCCAGAATAGACAGGCTCTTTAGGGAAACTGGTTCCATTTGAAAGCTGAAATAAAATGGGCCGATGCAGTATCTATGTTCAAGAGATTCCAGTTTCTCCAATTCCTTCAACATCCATTGCTATCTAGTTTGTATCTAATTTATCACCAAGACCTTCTCTACATATGACAAATCACTACCCTGGGATTTCCTTGGGAATATTAAGGTTAACTTGAGATACATCTTTGTAGCAGATTGTGTCTTTTGTTTTAGATTTTTATCCCACTTTTGTTTTCATATACAACTCAAGGCAGCAAACATACCTAATACTCCTTCCTCTTCCTATTTTCCCCACAACAACAACCGTGTGAGGTGAGTTGGGCTGAGAGAGAATGACTGATGCAAAGTCACCCAGCCGCTTTTCATTTCGATGCAACTGTTTCATTTGCTAAAAGCGTGCTGGCTTTTGATTGACCGTATTTCACCTTCTTCCAGACATGCCCCAGCTTTTCTCCACAACTCACTTTATGCCCCGGTACAAGCAGATGCTCAAAGTATAACATATTCACTTCTTTTGTGTTTTTAAAAAAACTAAAGCATGAAAAAATTGTACAATAGCAACAATGTGATAATAGGTTCCCTCATAGAGAAAGATGTGGGTGTAGGTTAAAGCTAGGTTTCAGCCCATCACAAAGGATGAAGAGAATGCTATTAATTCTTTGACTCTTACTTATCAGCAGGAGTGATGAAAAAGAAACAAAGCATAATCAGGGCAGAGTAATTCACTTAACGCTGGGCGGCTGTTTATTTTACTGTTGCTGTTATTATTATTGTTACTACAGAAGAGGAGCCAGCAAAAACAGGAGTGAGGCCAGGTCAACTGTGACCTTCTTGGGAGAGAACAAACATGCTAAAGAGGCCACGAACTCTATTGGAGGGTGCAAATTCTAGAGACCTCCCTAAATGTCCATGGAGGAACCATCTGTTTTTGAAATACAAACTGGGTTAGAGGAATTACAGTGGAGAAATGTGAGCCCAAGAATGCCAATTCTATGCTCATGAGCAGTCATGGCTTGCATTTTTTCTTCAATGTAAGAGTTCTCAAACTCTGTATTTTTATGACCCCGTAAAATGATAAATGAACTTGCATGAAATCCTCTATGAATAAAACTGATTATTTCATTGGGGTAAAGATGGGGCAAGAAATAAATATACCAGCTGTATTTCCTAAATTAGGTGACCACCAGTTTCAAGCCCCAGTTTCACCTTCGCTTCTTCTCCTTCCCTCTTTGAGATGATACCATGATACTCCACCTAAGCAAACACACACCTCATTACACAAAGTCTATCCACTCTCTCTCCCTCTCCTCCCAGCCCAAAATACAGATACAGTAATGGGCTACAGTTCTTACTCCCTCCCACACCCCACACTTAACTATAAGGGGACTGAAAGCTCTTTTGTAACTTAAAAATTCAATTGCTCCAAGCTGCACAGTGCATTCTGGCCTCTCTTCAAAAGGTATCATCTTCCTACAAGAAGTAGCACAGGGAGCATAGCAACCAGTCTGTCTAAAGTGGGCAGCAACCTCAGCACCAGGATCTAGAACGACTTAGGAAGAAGCCCAGAAAGAGCAGTGTGTATGAACAAACCATGAAGACAACATCCATGAATTACTTACTTTTAATAATCAAATTTTAAGTTATATCTCACAGGGATTTTCAAATTCGGTGGACTTACACAGCCTAAGTGGGGATTGATGAGACCAGACAATGAGACTTGACAATGTTCAAGCTTTGCTTATTCAAACCTTATCAGATTTAAAAACTGTTGTGACCCCCCCCCCCCGCCACACACACCATCACCCATTGCTCAAATCCCCTGGTATGTTACAACACACAGCTTGAGAACCTCTGCTACGTTACCCTGATATGGTGGCTCAGGTTTCATTTTGTTCTGGAGAGAACCCTAATTCAAGAGGCTTTGTTGAAGTGATGTGGGCTGGAAAATTCTCCAAGATCAAAATTTTCCACTGAAAAATTTCCTCTTCAGGCATGCTTAGCAGACTGAAAGTCATAATATATTGGATTTTCAAGTGATTCTTGCGCAAAAATTAAATGCATATTATTTTATCCTCTATTACTTAACATTGTTTTCAACTTTCCAATGAAAATATTTTTCTTTATGTATTAAAACTTGGGGGTAGGGGGTTAACTGTAAAATTCAAATCTCATAAAATAGGCTAGATTTCTTTTTTTTAACCCACAATTCCACACAATACCTGTGTGGACTATAGATACTGAGATTAATATGGTAATCTGAATCACTTATTTGCATGGGAAAATTTTTCAATTCAATTTTTTTCCTGAAAACCCATATTTCTGCTTTCTTGAGCATTATCTCTGCTCTATTCCATCCCACAAACCTGACTTTCAAGACCAGTGTTTCTTGCATTGCCCTGGGAAATTAATTTACCTTGCACACTGGGAGGAAAAGCTTTGTTCTCTCTTATAAAAGTCCTACGTCTGTCTTTTGCCAAATGTTTCTATGCATCCTGAGTCATGTTCCTAATAAACCAAAAACAAACCATGACTATATTTTCCAGCTTGTTCTAGCCAGAAATAGTCTGCATCCTACGTTCTGGCAATATACTTAATTCTAATCAAAACATGGAGTGGTAGTTCGTTAGCCATGCCGCTTGGGAACGTGAGAAGAGAATGGGAGGATCCACTTGGCATGGGTAGGTATTCTCAGCACATAACAGTTCGAATAAGTGCCAGCATTCCTAGATCATCCATTTTGGAGGCCCTCATTCAGGCAATTTTAACATTCTTCATGATTTCTCAAAATTATAGTTTTTTTATAGTAGTTTTTAAATAGCAATTTAAACCTAGAACATACAGAATTATATTGTCCAATCCAAGCTAATTCAAAGGCTGAGAGTAACAATTTGGATACATATAAAATTAAGATTTTAATACTGAAGAATAGCAGTGAAATCTTGAAAATTTAACTGTTTATTAGTACTACTGCTGGTTTCTTTTTTTCTTTTTCTTTATTTTTTTTAGTATACTGTTTCTCTTTCTTTTAGTTTTATTTAAGCATATAGCTTTCTTTTATAAAAGTTTATACATGTGTTTATGTGTGTGTGAGAGAGAGTGACTAACAATTATCAATTTTGTTATAAACAGTTCAATAAAATGTATGGGTGTGTTAAGAAATGATTAGTCATGATTTCATTGCTACTGTAATTTAACATGGGTACATGCCTAAAAACTCTTGCTAAAAACTAAGCCAGTCTTGGTTGCCAAGTAACATGGTATTCGTTCAATACTAAGTTGAAGTGCCCATTGCCCTATGAGACAAGAAACTCAAAATAATACACATGAACTTCAACTCCGGACTCTGAAGAGCACCACAAGTGTAAACAGTCTCAGTGCTAATGATACGGAAGGAAGCCACCTACTCTCTGGAATGCAACAAACATTAAAAGGGAACTTGGCCAGCATCATCATGTCTGTGGCATGGCAAAAAATAAAACCTCACTGCATGACACTGAAACTTCAGCTTGAACAACAAGTCTATTCTTTGTGTTATTTGAAAATAAATAAAGCTTCTACTCTCTAAAATGAGAAACTAATCCTGGAAGTGAAGAGAATAACTGAAAACCTTTGCCAAATATCTGTACACCACTGTTTTAGCAACATTAGAAAGATGAATCAGAGGGTCATTTCTTAAGTAATCCTGTTGCAGAACAATGCAACAGAAAAAAGGGCCAGGCAGGGCAGACTAGATGGATATTACTCATACAATGGTATGCCAAAAAAAAGTACAAGAAATGCAAGACTATTCGCAACTTTCCAAGATTACTAAAAATATGCCCCCAAGTAGAAGTCTTATGCAATGGCTGTGGTGGGAAGAAGGAAAAGGCTCATAATCATTCTCATTATTTTGGTTTATAGCCCACCTTTCTGTCCACTGGATACTTAAGGTGGCTATTAGTCTAAAATAAACTACTCTATGAACAAACAGGACCAATTCTAAAGAGTTAAAATATTTGTTAATACAACTTCTTAAAACTTCTTAGAAGCTCTGAATGAAGATTGTCTTAATTCTCTTTCCTGGGAGTGCAAAGAATGGTGACTAAATACAATTCTTGAGACAGTGTATTCCACAACTTAGAAGGTCTCCTGAAGAGAATTTCTCCTGTCAAATGTAATGCTTCAGCCTTTCATACTCATTCCTCAGGTAGGGATACACTATACCATTTGGGGCTTTAAAGATTAAAATCAATACTTTCAACTGTGACTTGGAAATAAGAACAAGGATCCATATGGTAAAATGAGGTGGGGCAGGGAGCCTGGCAAACACCAAGGGAGGGATCTGTAGAGACAGTGCTGTCTAAAGCACCATGCTATCTCCTGTCCTAGGAGGAGGGAAGACAAAATGAAGTGCACAGATTGAAGATGACTCCTGACCTATTAACCATGGAGAATAAGATACATTACATCCTATCCAAATAATAGTGAGAAACAATACAAGGATTATCCCCCTACTCCTTGACCATACTTTTCAGAAGGATTTGATGATCTCTTGTGATCTCCCACGGTAAGCTCAAGTTTCTAGAAAGTGATTGATTACATATATAATGAAGATAAAGCATTTCTTCATGGAAAAATTATCAGTACTGATTGGTTGTTTCTGCTTGACTCTATAAGAGATCTGTCAAGGAAATTCACTAGTTCTTAGACTGGGAAAGTTACAAGACATGTTTAACAAAAACATTCAACCTATTTCTCACATGCATTTATCATGAATCTCCTGATATTTTAAGTCATCAGCTGATTACAGTATTTTTTCAAATCCATTTGATGACAAATTGATAGCAAAACTACTAATCCATTACATTTCACATATGAAGGACAGATGAATCCTCAACTAATACATGTATTTTGCCAATGCAGTTGAGAAAGAAGCAGATACACTCAATTACCCTACTAATATATCTCCACTGTTCCCTTATGGGCATCTCTGGAACTAATTTGCTATGTGGTGGCTTTCCTCATTCTCTTATACTTAGAGTAGCCTTTCCCCAACCCGGCCCCCTAGACAAGAAGGACTTTGGTTGGGCTTCTGCAACCAGGTTAGAGAAGGCTATTCTGAAGAGATTTTCCACTGGACTTAATCCTAATCTCTTGACACCAACTCTTACTGTGCTGTGTTCACAGAACCAACCCACTAACTAGAACCTGAACTGACTCTAAATCAGTGTCCTACATACCAGATTTAATATTCTATCTGTCTCACACTGATGGCTCATGTTCAGCTTGTTGTGAATTACCACTCTGATTCAGTGCTTCTAGGCCATGAACCCCCACCCCCAATTTTATATAGGCACTCTATATTTTTCCTCCCCAAATACAATACATTACATACTGTTAAAGGACATTTTGTTCCTTGTCCAACCTAGCCAGATTAGATCGCCATCTTGTTTTGTCTTTCTGAGTACTGGCCAGACCTCCCAATTTATGTCATCCACAAATTTGATGAGTATCCCATCAATCCTATCATCCAGGTCATTAATAGAAATGTTCAATAATACTGGCCCCAAGAAAGATCCCTGTACAACCCTACTTATTACTGCTCTCCAGATCAATGTAAGGCTGACTTTCTGAGTGTGGTTATCCAGCCAGTTGATTAGAAAGCAAATGTACATGCATGCAAGTGCCACAAATTTTTCCTTTGCTTTTCCAAAAGAGGTGGTTGCATTCTCCCTTACTTTGTGACAAAGCAGAAAGATAGAGAGATTTCCAAGTAGTAGTAAACAGGGCATCTAGAGACATTTATTTCCTAAAGATATCCAGATGACTATCTAATTACAAGGCTGAGTGTAAACTTCTTCATGGAAGGCTCTTTCATATAGCACTGTTTCCACTCCCAAATTCCTTCAAAGCATTTTGAAGTCAGCCATGTGATGCTGCACTCCTAAAGACCTCCAAATGTTGAAAATAGGCAGGGAACATCATGAGTCAGTCAGCACTCTTTCCAGCTAAATAACAGGAGAGTACAAAAATCAGCATTTGATCATAGCCTTGCCCCTGTTCCACACAGAAGACAGAAAAATAAATTAGTGGCATTCCCTTCACAGTGTTTTCAATATGTGCTCTGTGTGTCTGCATGTGTGTGTGTGGGGGAGGGTCATTTTGAAAAACTGAGGTACTGGTATGAAGAGAAAGTGTGAAGACACCATCTTTTCCCAATAGCTGCAACCATGATTATAAGTTGCAATGCAGAGGCTCTATGTGTGTTCAGGAAGGGCAGGAGAAGTAAAGATTAATAGTTGAGCTTAGAGGCTAGGAAGTAGAGTAAGACAAGAGTTTGGGGCATATAACCTACACACGCAGAGAAAATCAAGATCTTCAGTTTTGTGTAATAATGGTGAAACCACCTAGACAGCATGAAGAGGTTCACTGACCAAGTTGCCTAAGAAATCTAGTAGAGAGGTATGGTGAGGCAAGGTTCCCACAAGCAGAAGAGTGGCCCACTCCAGCCTTATGGAGCCCAATACTGTAGACTGGAAAGCAGAATTTGAACTGTTCCACCATGAAGCTGGGACAAAATTAGTCTAGAAGGACAGTGAATATGGAAAGAAGGAAACAATATAATGTCATTCTAAAGAGGGAGAAATGGTAAAAGTTTGTTTGTAGCTGCTGTAAAGAAAATCGGATGCTGCTTCTTTAACTTTCTTTTTCCTTTTTTTTTAATCTGTACTGTTCCTAGCACTTTTTCTTTTTTCTTTTTCTACTTTCCTTTTATATATTTTTTCTTATCTTTATTATTATTATGTAAAAACTCGCAACAAAAATTACATTAAAAAAAACCCAGAAGGTTAGTGTCCAGGGTAAATAGCACAACAGTGCTGATGCCAGGTCTGCACAAATGCCACACAGACTAGCAGACTTTCTCTGTCAGGATCTCTGTATCTGGGTGTTTCAATACTACTGTGAATAAAAGGCAGTTGCTTGAGAAAGGAGGAGAAATCACCTATGAGCCAACAGAGCCCTAATTTCACATCTCTGCAGTCAGAATTACTTAGTGATCTATGGTTGGCCAATGTGGAGAAAAGGATACAGATGAAAGCTTGGCCTGTTTGTAGCAGGACTTTTTTTACGTTGCCATAAAGTTTTCATGCAAAACTACAGGGTCTACTGTATTCATCTCTTTAATGGAAAAAAGGACACCAAAAATTATTGACTGCTCCAAGAAGCAAATCACTTCCTTTAATGCCAGACTTAATCAAGGCATGTTTTGTAGTCAGTACAATTCCATGGAGGGAGGCACTGGAGTAACCCCAAATTTTGAAAAGCAGAAAGCAAAACATTTCTTTTTCCAAAAAGGAGGGCTCCTAACAGAGGCATTTGCAGGATCCAGCACTTCCATCAAACTGATGAAAGCAGCTTCCTGATATGGTGATGCAAGCTCCACCCCTTTTGTATATGCATATACAAAAGGGACAGTGCTTGTGTCACATTGGCACAATGCTGCTTTGATCATTTGTTCCCTCACCCCCACCCCTGCAGACACCTCTGGCCTCTCAACTGGGGGAAGGCTGTACTTATGGGCATTTGGATGCCAAAAAAAAGGAAGAGGGATGAGACAATGGAACAAATACTACAGCCTAAGAAGGCTGTTACTTGAGTCTTAATCAAAGCCAAAGACATAGCTAGATCCCCACTGTCTTTCAGTGCAGGACCTATTTGTTTTATCATCTCCAACTATTTGCTTGAGGATGCGGGCATGCAAAAAGATGTCCATTTTTCTCCCTTTGACCACAATGGCAATGGAGATCTACTTTCTTCTAAGCTTCTGGAGAGAACAAATAGAGATATCTTCACTCAAAAAAAGTTTCCACTATTTTTCCTTCTCTTCCACCTAATCTGCAGTTTATCTGAAATTTCAAATGCTACCTAATCTACAGTTTATCTGAAATTTCAAATGCTAAAGGCCCAGATGGGGTACTTTCCAAAAGCCAAGTAATGAAAGGAAAGAAAAAGGAGCTGTGGGACCCAACAGATGGTACAGAAGGATCCAGAGGGCAGAAATACTGCACACATGGACTATTTTTGTTCCAGGTCTTAAAGACACAATATTTGTTTGTCTGTTGAACAGTTCCACCAGAAATCAACTGCTTTGTTTAAGAGGTATTCAAATAAAGAAATCATGCTATCAGCAATGTGGATAAAATTATTGAATTTGCTGTGGAAAGTTCAGTTCTGATGTTTTAAGGAGTCCTCTTCTAAAATGTGTATTGCTTTAATGCTGAAGAAATCTGGAATGTCAAGTGAACAGTTTCAAGCTTCTACAATATATACTAGAGAGATCTTGGGGATCTTGAGAGCTCCAAAAAGGCCAACCTGGGCTTAGGCATAGTTAAAAAATATTCTCTACAATAAGCCCGCAGCTCTCTCCTGACTCAGTACTCTTAAATGCTAGCGTCTGAAATAGTCAAGAACAATAAGACAATCCATCTCCAATGTAAAGATAGATAGGAAGTCACATTTAAAGAAACAGGGAGGAAGGAAGAAGGGAGATGAAAAAAGAAACAGGATGAGGAAGGGCAGGGCAGGGGCGAGGCTATAGCTGCCACAGGTGCTGGCTAGCAGGCTATCTTCTGAGAAGCAACTGTTTCAGAGATGTCTATCGAAGGCATCAAGCCTTCCTGGGACAAAGGGACTCTCTGTTTGCATCTGGCACCCTAGACAAATGCAAGAGGGCAGGATAACATGAAGAGAGGAGGCTGCTATCCATGGAGGACGCAAGCTCTGAAAGAGGGGCCCTGATTATAGCACAAGGACATGAGCTCAGAATCTTCTTTAAATCCATCATCTACAGAAGGCTTGTCTTTCTTCCCATTTGGCTTCTCATATTACACAAACTCTATACATACTTAGGCAAGAAGCAGCATTGTCTGTATCTGGCAGCAGAAGCAGTGGGGCTTCTTTGACGGGAGATGTGCTACAGAGGCACCCATGGATTTGTAAATACAACAGTTCTCCCTGTACATCTGTGTTTTTGCAAGACAAATGAGCCATGGCATGGCTAGCCTGTTGAAAGACCTCATTCAGTGGCAAGGTACAGCAGCTTAATGGTGAGGAAAGGGAATTTTTTTCTGTATTATGACATGTGATAATATATTTTTGGAATGCATTTTTAATCTAGCCCATGCCCCAGGACTGAACTTTAGTCAGTCCTAACTGAAACTTAAGATGTCTCTTTCTAACCAAGCCTTCCATCTCATCCCCACCCTTTACTTAACATGGTGACCCATTTAAGCTTGTAAATCATTGTTCTTGTTTTACAATGAATTAAGTGATCCATAATTCCATCGTCCATGCATTTGAATCAGTATACTTATTTCTCACAGATACATTTGTATCAAAACTCAGCAGATTCTGGACCTGGGATAAAGGTTGGATTCAATATTATTGAGATCGCTTTCAGAATTATCATAATCAAAGACTGGAGGAGACTAAGCCATTTTTTCCCAAATAACTACACATGACCAAAGGAAGGAAAATAGGTGTTCCATGTCACAACCCAAAGAAACCTCCCAGCACAGGTTTTTTTAACCCAGACCATTCTTGTTCTCCCAGCTTTTTTGTTCTGCATAGTGACATTTTCAAGGGAGGGCAGATGAGCTTCCCCTGTTCTGATATGCACATTTACTCTGCACTGTAAAAACCTAGGTAGTGATGATGCATCCCCAGACCTTTGAAATTCCTAAATATTTCTCCATTCCAATATTACAGGCTTCAGGGTCAGCAGTGTAATAAGTGGCTGTCAAGGGAACGTCTCAACTAATTGTTCAGCACCCAAGGGAAGCGTACTTTAGCCAAACCCCACACCCCTCCTCACGCTCCTAAAATTCCTTCTCAAAGGATGTATCTGTTCCGCCTCTCTTTTTAGGATCGGAGAAGCAAAAATCAGAAGATATGAAAGGAATTCCCCCCACCCCCAGCCACATAGTGCCAGGCTTAGCCTCCTTGCCAAGAAGACAAAGGGAAGTGTTGGCACAAGCTTTCTTGCTTTTAAGCAAAAGGATTAACAACTCTGCCAGGAGACAGAAACAGCGTTAATGCCCCACATCACATCCCCAGCTACTGCTTGTCGCCAAACTTCCATCAATTCTCTTGGGCTGCAGAGAATTCACTCATTATTCCTTTCTCCCTTTTGCTTATTCTCCCTGCAGAGTGGGTATCTCTGCTCAAAGGAAGTGGCCTCTGCCTATAATAAGTCTTTTAAATTAAGTCCCTTTTAATGTGTTTAAATGTTCAAACATTATAATAGCCCACTAACTAGCACAGATATTGGATTTTAAAAGCAACAAGGAATCAATGCAACCAATAAACCCTTATTCCAGTGAGCCACACAGGATCCCATCTGCAATAGTTCGCAGCTAGTGTAATCACCAGGAGTTGAGCTCAGGTCAAGAAAGTCTTGTCTTTATTTTTTAAGTCTCCTGAAATAATGGCTTTTGTCTCTCTCTGATGTTGTTGTGACCCTAGCAATAGCAGCTGCTTTGTGAGGCCTACTTTTCTCTAGATGCCTGGCTGCCCATCCCTACCAGTTCTGCATCTCTACAGTGACTACCTAGGAAGGACAGGGTGGAATGCTGTTGGGAAGAATTGTCTACTAGAAGGAGGATATGATTGCCCAGAGTTCCCTAGATAGATCAGGTAACTGCTGAGAGGGTATTTTTCCCATCCAGTAAGCTCAGTCAGACAGCTGTTACTGAAAAAAGCTGTACTCTCAATGTCCCATGAGTTCCACCCACATCAGTACTTCAAGGTTAAAGCAAAAGACTGCCCACTCTACAAACTAATATAAATTCATACTTCAGAAGGCCAGTCCTGCTCAGATGTGGCTAGAAAGGTAGTTAATTCCATATTTGCCACACTAATGTCATATGCCAGAGCTTTCTTTCCTGTATCTTTTTTTTTTTTTTTTAAGATTCCTTTAGATTTTTTTAGGACTGCAAAAGATATACAAAATCTCCCCCCCCCCAACTCTCTCTCTCTCTCTCTCTCACACACACACATTTCCCCTACCAATCAGCTAAACTGGGCTGCTCAGCAGACATGGAAGAAGCTCCCATGCCCTTTTGCTAGACATTTGCTTCATCAGCCCTTCAAGGAAGTCAATCGAATTGGCAAGGATGAACGAGAAGAGGGAAATGTAGGAACTATATAAGGGTACAAGCAAACTATTACACTCAGGGGAAATTTGCCAGACAAAAAACAATCATCAGCAATCACAAGGGATACATAACTGGATGCACAGCACATTGTCTCAATAGTTTCATCAATCCTCCTCCCACTTCCTCTACAGACTTGAACATGTATAACCCTTGCAGAGAACTATTTAAAATTTGCAATTTGAAACTCAAGTGGAAAAGCAAATGGCAGAAACAAGACACCAGCCGCTTTAAACCACACATTGATCAGAAAGAGATGACAATCTGCTAAAGTCTTCTCCCATGTTCATAGCACCAGGACCAAACCACCTGCAACATAACATTTCTTACAGTCTACTTCGTTCAAAGGCTACCTGCCATGCTGATTCTTCTTTGGATTGGAGTAAAGAGAAAAAATGAAGATTAGATGCCAAAGGCTCAGAAGGGAAAAACAGTCTTATCCTGACTCTGAAACTAAAGCATAACCTAACCATTTGAACAAAACAGTAAGTAATTCAGATTAGTAACTGAAAAAAATTATTTGCAAAGTCAGATCCTACTTTTTCCTGATAGCTCAACGTCCCTATGTACCCAAGAAACAAAACTATTAAGATACAAAACTGAGAAGCCCTCAGTTTCCTTAGTGTCCCTGAGATTCTCTGAGATTTGCTCTGCACGATACAAAATTTTCTTTGTAGAAATAATCCACAATAGCATCCCAATCCATGTATGTGCACTCACAGTCATACCTGAGCCATACTTCATAAGTTCAGACATATGCATGTTTCCCTAGCCAGGTGTGGAAATGTCACTCGTGAAGCAGCTGCGAGATCCTCTGAGTAAAATCACTCCAGGCAATAAGGCCTGGCAGAGCAGACCGAAATCACTGCAGGCCCTGAATGAAAGGAGGCCTGGGAGAGCAGCTGTTTTGCCCTTCTCCCCCCCACCGCCCCCGGCCCGGTTTGAGTTAGGCCTTTTGTCAGCAATGGCACACCCTGGCTGTTCCAATTAAAGATCTGGAGCCATCTTTAAGGAACAGTTCCTAATTATGAGATCAGTCTGAAAGCTACTTCCTGATGTGTGTCCCTCTCGAGTCTGATATTTCCCTACACCTGTTATCTGTCTGAGCTACTTCTCCAAGGAGCTTTTTGTCCCCTTTTTAAGAACAGAGTTGGTGAACAAGAGGTTTGGTTGTAAAGAAATGAAGCCGCAGCAGCCGTTCTTGTAGAACACAACACCTAGGTTTCCATAATATTACAGCACTACAGCTTTCCTAGTGTTGAGCTGCTATGGCTGGAAGTAAAAAGCTTCAAGATCAACTCTTTTTTAACCCCACTCATAAACAAAACATTCATTCTCTACTTACAATGGATCTACAATGTGTTGAGCACATCTCCTAAAATAACCCTCAGCTTGGCCTTGGGCCAGCCACAGCCTTCCATATCCACTAAATGAGAAATCAGCTTCTTGCTTGCTCTCAATCTGCAGCAGTAAGAAATACCCATTTCCTGCACTGAAAATCACAGCACACAGACTGATAACTCCAAGGAGTGAGAGAGAGAGAGAGAGAGCAAATTCACTGTACAGAATGTTCCACTGCTATGTGCACTGTCATATAAAGGGGAAGCCTACTCTGCTGGACAAAGAACAAAGTAGCATAACACCCAGTTATTCCCCTTCTAATGTGTGACAGGAAGGTGGCCTTCTGCAAATAAATGCCTCATTTTTTCTTTAATAAAATAGGAAGATCCCAATGCTCCCTGGCATCACAAAATGGTGGGAAAAAAATTGTCCCTCTGCTGTACTTGTGATGTCCAGATGTGAGTGATCATGGAAAATATACCCAAAAGGAGGGAGAATTCAAGAAACAATGAATGATGACTAATTCAGTGACAGAAGTGGAATACCGCATCCTAGAAAATGTCATAGCTAACTGAACAGATCCATTCCACGTTAACATGCATTTTCATGCAGCGCTGAGTGTATCAAACTTTCGACAACAGACTGAAGCTCCTTCCTGTGTCCAAAGCTGTAACTGCTGTTCTTTCCCTTCATAATTTAGTTCCCTGAGTCACACTATGCACCTCATACATTCCTTTCTTTGGGCTTAAAATGTATAAATGTGCCGATACATGTTTGTGAATGCGTAACACACAGGCAGACAAAATGAGGAAGTGAGGACTGGCTGTTGAGCGCGCATGTGGAAACCCAGGATCTTTTGCTGTTGCAATGCAAACATTCTCTACTGCAGAGATGCTGATTCCCACAAATGGCCAAGAGCATTTACTATATGCATGATTTTGTAAAGGATCCTGCTCTTCCCAATGACTAATTCAGCCTGTATTCACACTCCAGGGTATGCATTTAGCCACTCTCTGCCTTCCCCTCTGCATTCATATTCACAAGGAATTATGCTGACTTCTTTACTAGAAAATACTTGTAATCTTTGAAAATTAGAAGCTTAACTCAGGGAGGGGAGAAAAAAGATCAAAGGCAAGAAGCAGCTCAAACTTCATCACATTTCTTAATTCAGAACTCATACCAGCATGCCTCAGCTTTTTAAAAGCCCCCTGCTAGGTTGGGCGCTTCACGCAGAGCTCTGCTAGAGTCCTAAATACAATTCTGCCGGGTTGAAGATGCAGTTAATACCGGCTGTGTTTACATGGGGAATATCCAGCTGTAATTATAGGAATGATGTTATGATAACAGGAAATCCATGTTCTGTGGAGATACTGGGGAAACAGCATACAGTTGTTTGCTAATTATGAACAACAAGAAGCCTTTGTATAGCTGTGGAAGGATGAGTTCCCTCTGCTTTGTGGACTTTGGCCCACAGATGGTTTAAATCATGTGCATCAGGGTATTCTTAGCCTGTTTGTGCACACTTATCAAAGTTCCTGGGTTCCTGCTGACACAGCAGAGCCATCGTCCTCAGGGAAATGTGTCTGCTTAGTGTAACACAGCCAAATGCATGCAACAACACTGCAGATATGATTTTTTTTTTAAAAAAGTAGCATATCAACTTAATGGAAAAAGCCATCAGAGAAGGAATGATGTTCAGTGCAATGTCCAGGGCAGCCCAAATTCCTCAAACTGAAGGGAGCTTGCTCTATAGCTACCTTGATAACCGACAAACTGAATCTGTTCTTTGCTATTTATCTTAGAATTCTTATTGAACCAGTCTTGGGAGATGAAAAAGAGCTAGCTCACCCAAACATACACTGTACTGTTTTTGTACACCCAAAACATACACTGCATAGGAGCTATGCAGGAGGAAGGTTCCTGCTCTGTAGAATCAGGCTGCACATTAAAATACAGCTGTCTTAGGAGAGACTGCGTGAGGAAAGAATGTGCCCACCATTAAAAGAAAGAACAGTCACTCAAGATCAAGGTGGTCCACAGAAAGAGAGTTTCAAGAGTCATAAGGAAAGTATGCGTGAGTGGATATTGCCCTTTCCATCCCACTACTACTTCATAAGTGAGGCACAGGGAATCTTAAGGGCCAACAACAGGACTCTACTAAATCTAACAAGACCTCCAGGATTCCTACCTTTTTTATCCTGCCGCTTCGTGTACCAGCAAAAACAACTGTGTGTCCGTGGTAGTCGTAAGCAGCCACTGATGTCATGCCATCTTCCTTGTCCACAAACAGCGGCACACCTTCAATGGTGACAGTTCCACCCAATGGTTGGTTAAAATCCTGCCCGCAGAAATTGTCGTCTATTTGCAAGGGCTGCAGAAGAAGACAGGAATAGAAAAATAACAAGAGATTAGTTGCCTGACACTGTTTCAGCTCACCAGGTAGTAAATTATTCCACGACAAAAGGATCTCAAATCTGCAGGATTATCACCAACAGGGAAACAGGACTCAATGATAGTAATTCTTTATCAATTGAACAGTATTTGCAATGGTTTCCCAATGGCTAGGAGAGAACATCTTTCCTCCTCACAGCTTCCTATCCCCATGCAGTTAATTATAATCATGTCCCAAGTAACCCGCACAATCTATTACTCAATTTCTGTTCATTAAAAATTATTTATTTAAAATTAATCAGAATAAAAATATGCACATTTAAAATAAGGTTAGGTTCAGGGAAAAGCCAGAGAGAGAAAGAGAGATTTTTACCAGAATAGAAAGGATCTTGCATGCCTGCTAACCAAATAGGACTTATGAGCAGACTTTCAATGGCTGATCTTAAGGACTGGCAAAGTTCATGCAAGTTCGTTTCATAATCACATGGTATCATTAGCACTTTAAATTGGGCCTGGGAACACACTGGTAATCTGTGAGCCAATACAGGATCAGTGTTAGCTTCTCTGAAAATTTTGCCCCTACAATAATTGGGCAGCTGAATTCTGCACCAGCTGAAGTTTCTGGTGTCTCCTTAAAGACAACTTCATTTACAACATGTTATAATACTCTGGTCTAGATGTAATCAGATAGGGATGCAGCTGGTGAAGCAATCGGTCTGAAAAGCACTTCCTGTAGTTGGTGTGATCTGCAAATCTCAAGGTTACATTGAGTTCAGGAGAACCCTCAAGCTGCACACATGATCGCTCAGTAAGAGTATAACTGATTTCAACACTATATTGCTTTCCCATCCTCATGTACATCTCCTTCTAGGAGAACAAGTTTCCCCCTTAACTGAATTAAACCTCAGTTTGTTTGCCCTCACCCATCCTAAAATTCAGGATTTTTGTAATTCCTCACAACTAGCTAGAGGAAACAAGAGCTGAAACTGTTGTTCTATCACCTCTATAATGTTAGTTAAAGCAGCCCTGGCTTCATTTACTGGCTTGATACAGACATTAAAAAGCATGGGATCAAACTATAACCCTGAGCTCCATCATATGCCAACAACTGTGGAGCAAAGCTGGAGTACTCAAATGCCTGGTGCTATCAAAAGGGGCCTCATTCATTATAACAACATGACTCCCAACCCTACCCCAACAAAACAACTCAGTATGATGTGAGAGTTGAAAGTGTCAAAGACTACCGAGAGGTCAAGGAGAATAAACAGGGTTGCATTTCCCAATCAATTCCATGAAATAAATTATCCACAAGGATGAAACCATTTCTTCTAATCCTATTTATTTGTTTATTTGTTTATTTATGGATGGATGGATGACATTTGTATAGCTGCCCATCTTAAAACCAAACTCTGGGTGGCTTACAACCAATAAAAACAAGATACACTACCAAAAAAAAAAAAAAAAAAAAGGACAGTAAAACCAAAAACAGAAAAACCTGGCACCACAACCACATTTCCCTGATGCAACCCACAACATCCTCATCCCACTCTGACCTCACCCTATGCCAGTGCTTGGGGGAAGAGCCAGGTCTTAAGTCCTCTCTGGAAGGTTAAAAGGGTGGGAGCTGTCAGATCTCAACGGAGGAGGTATTCTACAGAACAGAGGCTGCCACATGCATTAATATAAAATACAGATAATGAAAATTAAGGTAATATTTATATATTGGATTTCTACCCCACTGTTCCTTCAGGAGCCTAAAGAGGCATACATAGCTCCCCCTCTTCTCATTTTTCCCCACAACAACAATCCTGTAAAGGAAGATGGGGCTGAAAGTGACTGGTCCAAGGTCATCCAGTGAATTTCTGTAGTCAAAAGTGGGCCATGAGCTTGGATCTCTCTCATGGTAGTTCAACTCTGCCACTACGCCACACTGGTTCTCATTTATTCTCACATTTCTAATTTTAAAAGTTCCTTTCAGAAGGAGTTGGGGGAAGTAAATTTCAAAAGTGATTGAATGAAACTAAACTTCGAAAGTCTCGTTATCTCTGAAACTCCCTGTAGATTGATCTTTGAAAAACTTAAAGTAATTAACTGCTGCAAAGATGGAACAAGAGACATTATTGCTGATGCATGCTGGATAATTGAGAAAGCCAAAGAATAATAAAAAGAAGTCCGTATATGCTTCATTGATTATAGAAAAACCTCTGACTCTGTCAACCGTGCCAAGCTGAGGAATGTGCTTAGGAAAATGGGAATCCCAGAACATCTCACTGTCCTCATGCAAAACCACAAGTCAGGAGAGAACATGGTGGAACAGACTGACTCCAGGTTGACAAAGGAGTGAGATTTGGTTCTATACTCTCCCCTACTTGCATTGGATGTCATGATGTAAATTATATGATCATGTAATTTATGTGATTACAATATTATTCATGCATTGTCATTTTGATGTAATTGAAACCTGTAAGACATCTATGTCTAGAGCCTTTATTCTTTTGACATACACATAATTTAGACCATTGTAGGGCAGAACTGATGAAGATGAAACCAATGAAATGTAATAAGCCCAGTCAAATAAATCATGATCCAATGCATGCTCCCTCTTTACATCTCTTTTCACACACCTGGCCTTATGGCAGACATTTCCTGGTTTCTAATCAATACAGCCAAGCATAAGTAGATGTTCTGCATTTTAAATTAATCTCACCAATCAGGTTGTACATGCATTTATTTTATTCCTGATTTCACCATATTAAGCCCAGCCTTAAACTCCATCAATTGTCACAGTTAGTCACAATACTACTAGGTTTTTGGTTCCCATATCCCCTTTCATAGAGCAAAAAAGTAAAGTCTTCCTCAAGTCAAGCTCAACCCTTGATGATTTCACAGACATGTCTATGAAGGTTTATTGGGGAGAATACAGCAGTGATTTGCCTTTGCCTTCTTCAGGATATTTTTTTCAACTTCCCGATTTAGTACATAGCCCTGAAATTTCCTGGTGGTTTCCCATCCAACAACTAACCAAATCCAACTCTGCTTAGCTTTTCAAGGTCAGCCAAGGTCAACTAGGATTTGTCTTCTTCCTGGAGATCATGTAAATTACTGAAAGCAGCAGCAAATGGATAGGGCTGCTGTAGCCTTTTAAATAAGGACTACCCATGAATGAAATAATTGCCATGTTAATTGTTTGTTCTTTATACTCTTTGCTCACTTAATGGTTTTTAAAGAATACTTACCCACACAGCTGCCAACTTTGCCACTGAACTGAATTACAGAAAAAGAAAGCAGAACTGGCCTGATTCTAACTAGGAGGTGCTCGTAAACCACAGTTCCACTGATCTAAAAAAACGCACACACCTACACATGGAGAGTAAAAAGGGGAAGAAGAAAAGGGAATGTGGATAGCCTTTCCTGTTTCAATAATCTTCCATGCCATTAGTCTTGTTCAGCTGGCTTCAGATATAGGTGGAACTGTTTGGACTGTCATAGCACTATAAATGCAAAATTGCTGCTGCCAGTTTAAGCGGAAGAGTTCTACCTTCTAGCACCTGTTATTACTGCTGTTGCATTACCCTCATCATTCCATTATCATCATGGACTTACCATTCACTATACTTTGTACCAAAGAAAAAATAGATAGATTCCTCCAAGAACAGCTTACTCTTAAAAAATTATTCCAGGAAGAAAGAACAGTAAAAGAAAGGGGAAAATAAACAGATTCAAAATAAGTATGTTCAAAAATAACTGGGTTGAACTGCAAAGGGCCATTAAAGGATTGTTCTAGTCAGCATGAGCAAGAAGGTGGCTAGTTTTTTTCCCTGTCCTGATGAAAGCAACCTGGTGCCTAAGTTGCTTTCATTTAAAATCCTACAGAGAAGAGGATACAGTACTGGGGAGCAGCATTGCTAAGAATTTACCTGTCTGTTAAGAGAGCCAAATTCTTTCACTAAAACTCTATGCACATGTTTCAACCAGCACTACTTGAGGAATTATTCTTGGGCTTTTCTCATAATCTTAAGGATTTATTATACAGCTCTTAGCATCTGCAGAGCACAGCCCAAGGGAAGTGGCACCCTGTAATTCCACACCTGTGTGATTTCCAGTTCTCCCCCAGGTTATGCCTCAATCAGGAACACTGCATCTCCTCAGCTGCAAGAGGAATGTGCTTACAAATTGCAGTTGCATGTACATATTCAGGCATATTCATGGAATCTGTCCATACGGATTCCCTGTTGCATTTTCAGAAAGTTAATATATTTCCCATTTCTTCTTATGCTTTGTCTCTGCCCCAATATCTTTTATTATACAAATATTTATATACCATCCTATATCAAAAGACTCGGAGCAGTTTACAATTTTAAAATTAGACTAAAAACAAATACAGTGAAAACAGTCTATATAATACAGAATCACAGACAGAAGGAATTCCACAGAATGGGGGCTACTGCCCAGAAGGTGTGCCTCCAAGGTCCCCTTCTTTTCACTTCACTGGGTGGGGTGAAAAATTAAAACAACTCCCACACTGAACCCCAGAAAAAACCAATGTAGACAGGGAATGGAACAGATTCTGTCTACAGAATAACTAAGAGGCTTTAAGAAAAGATAAAGAAAAACATAGGCAGGCTAGATTCAGAGAACATGCTTAGCACACTACACGCTATGTAGACAGTGACAATGGACAGGCGTTTGTTGACAAAACTGTGGATTTAAAATTCTTGAGAAAAGATGGGTTACCAGATCCACATTAGCCCTAAGTATCAAACAATGAAGGAAAACTACAGGCAGCTTTAAACTTTAAGACAGATACTCAATTCATCTGGAGGGTTTACTAGAATGAATTAATTTTAGGATGAGAAGTTTGTTTATTTAACCAGCATTTCCAAGTTACTATTATTTATACTACAGCTAGTCCTCCCCTAACGACCACAATTGGGACCAGAATCTTGGTTGTTGAGTGAAGTGGTTGTTAAGTGAAATGCCCATGTGACAACTTCGCTCAACAACTACAATCTGGGCTCTCCCAGTTGCGGTCATTAAGCAATCTCCCAGGTTGTTAAGCGGATGGAGCGAAAGAGCTGTCTGCTGTAGGATTTCAGCTCCATGCAGAGCTGAAATCCTCCCAGCAGGCAGCTCTTTGAGAGCGAAAGGGCTGCCTGCCAGACAGTTTCAGCTCCGCATGGAGCTGAAATCCTCCCAGCAATCAGCCCTTTCACGCTCAAACATTCCTAAAGCCCACCGAAGGGTTTGCCCTCCCCTCTGTCTACGGAAGGGAAATCCTTCCTAGGGCTGGAGGAACAGAGCTCAAATTTTTGGTGCCTGCCCACCGCTGAGAGGGGAGGGGAAACCATTCCTGCACACCACCACATCCCCTCTGCTCGCAACCTTCCTGCCAGCTTCCAAGGGGGAAGTACTTTATGGGCCATAAAACACCCTTTCCGAGGCCTTTGTAACTTCTAACCATTGTTAAATGAACAGTCATTAAGTGAGGACTACCCTGTACAAACAAAATCCCTACATAAGCTATGCTGATGGGGAGGGGGCCTCCTTCAAAAGTAAGTATAACAGAGGGGAGGGGGGAGTTGAATTTAAAAGTTACTTCTAAAAAACCCCCATAATACTTAAAAAGTAGTATTTCATTAAAACTCTCATACATCAATTCAGTATTTTGACCCAAAGTGGAATATGGGAGACTAACCTGTAATTGTCCAATACTGTGCAATTAATGAGGTTACTATTCAGGGGAGGGGAGATATTCACCTCTTTTCAGTTTTTCTGAATTTTTGCATTACTTTGCCACTAAACATTATCAGAGCTTAATTTGGGTTGTGCTGATATTTAAGGGAGTCTGACCAAACAGGGTGCCAATTACTTTTTTCACACTGGCACATCATAAGTTGATTTTTAAAAAATGAAATAAATGAAACAAACACCAAACTCTGGTAGCATTTGTTCACTCTAACTCCCTTTTTCTATCAGGACACATATGGACTCCTGATAACATTCAGTGGCAAAGAAATCCAAAAATTCAGAACATCCAAAAGAGGGAGAATACTTTTCATCGTTCTCTATTTCAAAAGAACTATTTCATTTTTTTCTGTCTGATCTCTCCCTGTACCCAGGATGGTCAAGAGTTAAGCAAGAAGTGTCCATTATCTCATGTGTCCATTACTTCAGTTGACATCCTCAAGCTGAACAAACTGAAATATAATACAGTAGGGTTAACCTAACTTTCTGCAGCAATTCTTCTCATCCAACTTCTCTTTCTTAGTTGTGTCCTTCTCCACATACCATTCAACCGCTGTCTTTACCTTCACTTTGAACAAGATCATCAATGAAAGCACCCCCATAATATGCCCCTGCTATCCAAATCCACTAATGGTCAAACCACCCATCCCCCAGACCACCACAAAGTACAGCCACTGAACACACAGAGTGAACACTCCCTTCAGTTTGGAAGCAGGTCTAGACACTTGGAAGTGGAGAAAACCCCACAAGGAAAGAAATAAGGGAGGGTCAGGAATAGGGAAATTTCTTGAACCATGAAATCTGCTCCTATCTCCACCTCTGCAGAAAGAGAGCAGTTGCCATGACAACATCTGGTCCAGCAATCTCTGACCATGAATTTCAGGGTCCAGGGGATGCAGAGAAAACAGAAGGAGATGGAGGGATAGAAAAAATGTATACCCTACAGCCAGCAATTTATGAATTCAAAATGCAGGTCTTAATAAAATGACCATGTCCACAGATTACATACCAAACCCATTGTTTTGCTATCTCCATCAGAATACAGTTATATGTTAATGGAAAAGCTACTGTTCTCTACAGACTTCAGCTGTGAATGTCACTATTGTTCTCTGAGAACTGTCAGGCCAACCTGAGCGAGCACTGTAAAAAGAAGGGACCAAGATACAACTGGTGTTATACAAGCTTCCAGGAAACAGAAAACTGACCCTCCCCTTTTTTTGTATACTTTGGAAAAAGTATTATGTGGTTGTTTAAAAGAAGCAGCTTTAGCTAAATAGCAGGACAGACATTTAATGGTTATTAGAGCTAATACCACCTATAAAATATGTATGTGTACATAACTTTGCAAAACATGGATCTTTAGAATGATGACTTCATTTGCTTTTAATATTTAATAAAGTTAAATATGGATAGCAAGTTCCTACCTGCACCCAATTCTTAGTCCTAGCTCACCACTGCTCCTCTTTTTCCTTTACTGTCACATTGCACAGTAGCTGGGAATCCAGCTTACGAATAAGTCTATGTGGGATAGAGTCTGCACCATCTTTGTGTCAGGAGGTGGTAGACACTGAAGATGTTTAAACAGAGGCTGGAAGGCCTCGCATTCTATAATTAGGTGATTCACATTTCTGGTATGTTTTCACCAACTGTTTAAATAAAAGATATCAGCCTCTAAAAACCATGCTTGGCATACAGGTGGTCTTCCAGTGCAACTGGCTGCGATACTATGCCTACTTTCTTGGGAGTTATGCCTTAGTGGACTTGGTGGGAATTGCTCATGCATTGCACTAAGCTATGATTTGGTTAACTACAACTATCTGGTTTTACCCATCTTGCTGAGCTATAAAGCTCATGAATAACAATGCCTGGATTCACACAACATAGAAAGTGAAAATTCAAATCATTAGGGCTTAGTGCAATGTGTAAACCAAACAAACATAAATAAATATCAAGATACTCTTACTTGGTATGAAATCTATGCATGGATTCAGAACCTCTGTGAAAATAAATATTTAAATTCAGGCCTGCTGGATTTCCTAAGGCTGCTCCAACCCAGAGCTTTTGCACCAACTCTCATTGTAAAATTTTCTTTAGACAGAATGAGAGAAGGAACAGAAGCAGCATTCTGTTTCTGTAAGAAATTTTCCAGATAGTTTAAGCCTGACGCTTGTTACTAAAGCTTGCCTGAGCGCCTGGGTAAACCTTTGCTTGAAGCCAGAGAGAACACAGACGATCCAAACGATCACATGGACACGACAGACTTCTCTCTTTCTTGTCTTGTAGGGCGTAAGACCAAAAGGAGCAACCTCAGAACAATATGCATGGTTGTGGCAATGAAAGGAAAATTCAATCCAATTCTCACAGATACCTTAAAAGTATAAGAAGCATGAGCCTCCTTATAAATTCTTCAAAGCATTTTAGTAAAGCACTGATTTTTTTTTTAAAAAGACCCACAGTCCAGACTGCCCCTCACAGAGAAATAGCAACAAACTTACTACGACATGCCCAAATAGCACAAAATCTTAATGAATATGGCTAATTACGTACTGTTGAATCTTATGACTTTTCAATCCTTCTCAGTTTAGTAGCAAAATCCTGATTACTTGCACATTTGCAGGTTAGCAATTCAGGAAACAGATTACAAATAAACAAAAATTTGGGCTAATACAGCTTTGGGGCAAGAATGAACACTTTGTGCACGTAAAAAAAGTTGTTTTCACATCTCTGTGAGTTGCCCTTTTAACCATCCTGTTATTTGTAGTCTTTTAGGACCAAAGGTTTGTCTACTTTTCCCCTGGGCTTTTTGTAGTGCCTCACACAGAACAATTCCTCTCAAGCTGTATGGTTAAAGGGCCTCAAAAGGCAGCTCTAGAATTGCCAGCCATTCATAGACTGGTGCCTCTGCAAGCAATAACAGCTAACTCAAGACCTTCTGCACTTTGGTGAAAAGGGTAGTGGGGAAAGCAGCTAAAAGAGCAGGAAAGCTGAGGGAATTGACTCAGGCCAACCCAACCAATTCACAGCTGCAATTTTGTTTGCTTGCTCAGCTGTTCTTGAATCCCATAGCTCATTTAACAGAGTTTTGTGATGAGGAAGCAGAAAATAATTAAACCAAGGAAATAATTCACCACGTTGACATAAGGGGACCAATTTCACATAGGGAATGCCACCTTTCTCAGTTAGAAAGGAGAACGGAATGCCAGTCCCAACTATTTATTTGCATCTTGGCTAATTTTAAAACATGCCAATTTAAATTGGCCACATTTAGAAAAGGAACACTTAGAAATATTTTAAAACTAGAGCAGCTGGCAATACATGCCTAGTTTTATAAAAGCATATCCCACGTTACATAAATATTTTGTTTTTTTAAAAAAAAAATTAGTAGAATGCAGAATGGTATCTTAATGAGAAATACTGAAGCTTAGAAAGAGTTCTGTCTCGGGATGAATATAACTGCATTAATCTCAAGGAGTGTTATTCAGCCTACACCCTGAACAACATGAAGGATGAACATTCAGTCGTATTCCCCTAGGTATTTATAAAGATAATATGCTTGGAGTGGGGTGCCCCCATGATCAGGCCATACCTCTTTAACCACATGACCCCTGCCCTGAAAAGTCCGCATCTCAGGTCTGCATTCCTCCAACTCCTTGAAGTGCAGAGCCTCTTCAGAGCACAGGGGTTAAAGACTTCCAAAAGAATATTTATGTCCCGATGCCACTTTTCTTCCACCTTGCTTTCCACCCTCCCAATCTGCAGCTTCCTCAACCTCATCTGCTACTGAATATGCAAGAGGCATAAATGTTTATGATGTTTACTCTTCTCTGCTTTGTCTCAACAAACTCTCTGGGAAGTGACAAATACAGCTGCATTCCTGGGCTGCAGAACAGGGCCTGCCACCCGCCTGCCATGCTACACCGACACCACCTCACTAAATAATTAGGCTAGCAATTAGCTTGTTAGCGGCAAAATGATTCGTTGGGGATGCACAGGCAGGTGCCACACCAATACAGGGCCGGATCAAAACCATCCATTTAGGATAAAGAAAACAGATCAGATATTCTCACTAAGGACAAAGGACGCTGGCTACAATGTGAAACTCTCCTACATGTCTGTCACAGTCAGCCACATCATACAAAAGACATCGTTTTTTTCCTCACAACTGTCCACTTTCCCAGCACAAACCCCTTATATCCACACTGCTATGTAAAGCAGGCATCTAGCTCTCAGCTTAACCAGCATCTTGACTCTCCTGACAACAATGACAGACAACCGGGGTGGCTTTCCATGGAACCCATCTTACAACTAACTGAATTATATTTTACAACTGTACCTATTAATAGGAACAGCCCCTGCTTTCTCTCTCTCTCCGAGTGTGCCAAATCTGCCTTTAAAAGTGGAGTTTATCTCCCAGACTGTGTTTGGCTGATAGAACACCATCAGACCCTTTGTATCCATTTTGGCCATAACTCAGATGTCTTTAAATCACAGACTGAAATAAAAGATGACAAAACATATAAATATATTATGTTTTTCTACTGGGTTACAAAACTGATCAGTAGGGTCTGCTTTCACTGGAAAAGGATCTTCCCATTAACTGATTCTGGCATTCTTTAATTGAAAGTATAACAAGCTGAGTCTGCATCTTCCCCCTCTGAGTTACACTTTGGGTAGAGGGGATGAGTTTGAAGGATTACACAAATCTATCTAAGCTGCTACTCACAAGTATGTGCCTAGTATGAACAACATCACTTAACACAGTACCTACGTAGCACTCTAACATATTCACTAATCTTTTGTAGGAATGTATTTCAGAAATAAACAAGTATATACTGTTTGGAGAGCTAAATTATTTATGGCAATAAAGTTGTGTAGTTATCCAGGGCACCTAGCAGGATTTTGAAGGTAAAAGAAAATAATGCATGACTACAATGGATTCACTGGTTTTTAAAAAGGATTTCTCCCAGCTGGGCAATACATTTATTAGGAAAAAAATATATATGATTTTCAGTCTAATTTTTACACACACTACAGTAAAAGTTCTCCATCTTCTCTCTCAAATGGAAGAAAATCTCTTCTTATGATACTTACTGTGAAACCCAGGTATATCACTTAAAAAACCAAAGAATGATGTTTTCAAGACAGTTAAAGGTTTTTACATGACTAATTAGTCAACTTTTCTATTAAATTACACACAATTAATTAACTAAGATTTATTTAATTGGGTGGGAGCCCCACTTTAATTTACCACACATTTAATTAAGCTGGTGAATCAAATCTTCAAATCTTGGTGTTTGGCTTTCTCTAACAATACTGTGAAACTATTGTTCACTTTAAAAGGTTGCATTATGTGTCTTCCTCTGTCAAATGGAAGGAAGAAATTGCTGAAATTAAAGGTTCTAGACCAATTACTCTTAAAATGTGAGGGGGCTGGAAGCAACAGCCAGAGAATAAGTAGTTGAGTACTGCCGAGCGCACACACAAAAGAAAGCATGTCACATAAAATCCTGCTAGTAAAATGGTGACGCTCCGAGACTTCCTTAAAAGGCACAGTGCACATACAAAGCAAGAAGGTATTTTGCAGGAGTACAACATGGATGGCTCCCTGATTCATTACTTCACTTCAAGCCCACTTATGAGGGCAATGAAGGAGTGGATAGGAAAGACAATATCCATTCATTAAGGTTTATTAAGTGGCTAGTAATTCAGATATCCCTTAGGGCTATTCATTTCTGGGCTTTGTGACATCTTCAACAGAAAAATGAACTCTGTGATCACCTTTGTTTCATTTAATTGTAAATGTCATACTGAAATCTGACAGAAAGGGGTTTATGGCAAAACAAAAACAAAAACCACCCCACAACTTAATTCCAAAGTGATCCCACCACATTTCTATACATTAGAGCTAAGCAGCACTTCAGATTCCAAGGAAAAACGGTGTTTCAGAGCACACTGGGGGACTTGTGTATCACTCGTCTGCAACTTTTCCTGAGCTGCATCTTGAGATGTATTTATTTGTTTTATATCCTGCCTTTAATTCAGGAGTTCAAGTTGGCTGTCCTTTCCAGCCGCAGCACAGTCCCAGGAAAAGATGCATTTGGGTTAAGGAGTTGCAGAGAGGTGTGACTGCACACCCTGCCACAATTCAAAGTGCCTTTTCATCTTAGAATTCAGAGTGTTGTGCACACACATATACACTCATACATACTCAGAAATAACCCCAATAAATTTGATGACACTTTCTTCCAACTGGGCATTGGACTATAGCCTTAGTCCTCAACTCCAGCACTACTCCAAAATTGCTATTCATACATAGATCTACAATGCATTAGACGTAAACCATCTCAAATTGAAGGGATTAAGAATAACATTACTTTTATCTCATAGCACAAGCTTCAGTGCAGATTGTACAGTACAAGGGCCAGAGGGAAGAAAAGCTGAATATCTGTGGCCATGACCCCACTGCTCCATTTGCAAACAGCCCCTCAAACCAATCCTATTTCCACTTTAGTCACCACTACAACTAAGATGCATACATGCAATCATATCTGCTTAGTATTATGAGCAAACTGTATCCAGTAACACATACTTCCTCACTGAAAAAATTCAAATGAAGATACAACTTATTTTTTTAATATAATTTTTATTGAAAAAATGTTTAACAAGATAAAAATGCAAATATTAGAAAAGAAACAAAGAAAATAAGAAAGAAAAGTGAATAACTAAGAAAGAAAATAAAAATAGAAAAGAAGAAAGAAAAAAAAGATTATAAAGAAGCGGCTTCCAATCTTTTTGACAGTGGCTATAAATGCATTTATATTTTACCCTAAGGTTACATCATAATTTCCTTCTTTCCTTAAGCTGCCCTTTCTAATCTTCAGACCCATAAATCAGAAGTTCATTTTTCTCTTTTTTCAGCAAAAAGTCCATAAGAGGTAAGATACAACTTATTTCTCAGTACTGGAAGAGTTAATGAAAAATCAAATAGCCTGATTTCTCATTGGGATTCCATATCATAAGAATCATATCATATTAATGTCTCGCCTACATAAACTCAGCAAGAGAGCCAATTTGGCCATTCTTTTACTCCCTAAAGCAGGTGCTGGCTATAACGTGGATCCACAAATGGAACAGGAAGAGGACAGAAGAAACCGCAAGACAGGGGCTCTCGGTGTTCAGCAGAGCATCCCAGCCCAGATCACATTTTCAGTCTGATGCATTCCTGGTTCAAAGCCAGGGAACAAACAAAGTGGAACGAGCTCTCCAGCCAAGTGTGTTCAGTTCCTTCGCATCAGGAAAGAACTGCAAATATCTTGAGCTCACTTTGGTGATAGATCCTTCTGGATTCAGCACATAGGACCGCCTCAAAGAATCAAGGCATAAAGAATCATAGAAACTATGTTAATATTATAGGTGACCATTAAGGACTAGTCCACACAGTATGTTTTCTGTCCACACAAAAAGTCATGGTCCTTCTCAGATATACACAAATGTATATCTGTGCAGGCAAATACAATGTGTGAATCAAGCTATCATAAATCTAGCCAGCAATGTAGTCAATGTTCATAGCATAACTGTTGTGATTAGTAATGGATGAGCTTCTCTAAGTTCAATTCAAAATTGGGTCAGCAATTGTTAGCATCAATGGCAAATACTGGAAAAAATAGGATATTGAGTCCCGGCTGCATCTTATCACAATGCCATATCATATCCACTTATCCTTTTTTTTTTTTTTTCCTGTGGTCCAAGTCATGGACAATGAACAAACTGGGGAAATACACCTCAAAGTTCTGAGACTCCAGAAAATTGTGGGTGACTCCACAATAAACTCCAGAGTCTTGAAGAAAAACAGCTATGCAATCAATTTCTGTGCTCGTCTTTAAATCATAAGGGAGAAGACTAAACAGTTTGTTCATTCTGAGGTTTACATAGGGTTATCAACAGTTCCATGGAACCCTAGAAACCCTTCTTCTGAAGGGTCTTCTTGAATTAAGAAGATTGTCCAAGATCTGGCATTTAAAATAACAATACATTAATTTGTGTGTAGAATCTTGTTTTATATTTTGGTTTTTAAGAGCTTCTCAAGAAAATGATGCTTCATTAGTAGTAAACCCAAATACATAACATTGGGCAAATTTATATTCCAGAACAGGTGATTACAAAATTTGCTTGTATAAACACTTGTGATAATGGGAATCACTGCAGACTGCATCTGCAATCATGAACTCACCTAATGCTTTTTCCTGTTGATGTTATTTGAGACTGGTTGGTTATTTGAGACTCATTAAAACAAACCTATTGGTGAACCACTGAATATGAGACACAATAACTGATTCTAGGAACAGGTCCTACATCTAAAACCCAAGTTGTTTTGTCAACATTCTTTCACACTAATTTGCCATCTATACTTTAAAAAAAAAAAAACTTCCACTGAAAGAAAGGTCTGTAGGGTTAATGAAAAAGGATCTTTGCAAGATTCATGGCAAAATGGATGAAGTTGGTTTTAAGTCCTTTCTCCACCTTCTTGGCTCTTACAAACTTGCCAACCTTTCAGTTCAATTATTCTCTGCTGAATCCATCAGCATTTGTCTCCCATTTCTTTGGCAGAACCTGTATACCCATTACTTCAACATAATTTTTTCTGTAGGAATTCTGCATTTTCCTAAGCTTCTAAAATGCTGTATTTTATGTGTAAGTGCATGTGATTTCACCTTCACACACCCTGTAGTGGATATCCATTACTGTTATGACTGCTGTATAGAATACAAATACACAAATGCCATGGATATTCACCAAATGATATGTTATACAAAAGCATAGGCAGTCCTGCCCTTGATCTCATTCCAGTTCTCTCCAGCAGTTCAATATTTAATGGAAACCACCAACACATGAATCACATCAGCAGCATTTCTCTCCCATTCAAGAAATCAATCCCAAGCTTGCTATGTTTCAGAAATACTACTCACCAGCAGCAACCATGTTTTGCCCAAATTTTTAAGCCTGTGAATTTTCTCCCCTGAAGGTAACAGGAGCTTATGATGTGGTAGGGGGCTTGAACTGCAGACATGACACAACAGCAAAGGATTTTTTTTAAAAGCCAGTGCTCTAGATTTAATCCAAATACTTCCCTTCCCAACTCACCTTTGCAGGAATTTTTTGAGTTTATGATTGGGAGTTCTTTACATTCTATCTAGTTGAATCATTTTGTAAAAGTAGCAAATAGCCCAAATACAAGACAGTGGCAAATTCTATCACACAACACTTCTGCTGTTCTGCCTTTGAGAAGAAAGGGCAGCCTGCTATGATTCCTGAGACTTTTCAGATGGTTGCAGGAAAGTAGTTATATGCTCAGAAGATTCCAGTTCCCTTCCCAGCCAAGCAGTTCAACCCAGAAGAGAACGACTCCTGGCCTAATCATGGGGTACCTCAGATACATAAAGAAGAAACTTCTACAGATTCTCTCTCTTTTTTTAGAGCCTGAACCAAAGAACTGGCAGAACTCTGTGCATTGGGAAATTCTTGGCAGCCCAAGGCACATTAGTATTGGCATCCCCAGTACTCAATATTTCAAAGCCTTTCCACAATTACACTGGGCAGATAAATGGGCAGATAAAACCGGGGGGGGGGGGGTGGGATACTTTTCTGCTCAAGTAGTGCATTATTTGTCAGGATATGACCAAACATTTGCAGACACATTTATTTCTGTGTTCTTTGTGCCACTTCCCTGAAGTTTCCCTCAGGGTGGAGTTCAGGGATACAGCAGCTGTTCTGTACTACGTTTGGTCTCCTAGAAAGATGAAGAGATTGAGGACAAGGAAATAGAAGACTGGAGATAAGCTCCTCTTTCCCCTGAGTCAGCAGTTATGTGACCCAGCAGGCAACAGTGTAACAATTTCATCCTTTTCCACCAAAATTGAATTAGTTTGAAGCCAAAATCAGATTTGTGATCCCAGCACTCTTGACAGCAAACCCTTTACTTTGTCAGGCAGCTGTTAACTGTTTCCCTCAGAGCTTGAAGCGGAGAAGGAGGGGCTGACTGGGACAATTACAAATGGATGTCTGTGCACAAGCCACTCCAGGTGGATGCAGCTGAACCACCTGCTCCCACAGAGCAGCTCCAGGTTCCTGCCAGATCTGTAATTTATAAGCAGACAAAGCGAAAAATAAATCCAATTTCATACTCTTTCCTCTGGATATCTAAGCAGGACAGAGATTCCAATCAAATATATGGGCTTGCACTCTTAGCTCTAAAAAATAAAGTGTGTATCACTGGCTATATACAAATGACATACTTAATTGGCAGAAATTAGGTTGGTTCTATCATGGCAATAGATTCACTATATGTCAGCAAAAGTGTTTTATAGGTAAATTGGTGAGAAAATGCTATTACTTTATACTTTCCCAGCATTCCAGATAAAAAAACATAGCAAATAGTCTTAAAATGCAACATCTTTCTGCTCTTTAATCTTGAACACATTCTTTTTGCAGATTAGGTCATGGAATTGTAGGTCAGATGTTCCTGAACTACAACTGCCTTGATCTTCACCACTGGCCATGCTGCCCAGGGTTTCTGGAAGTAATAGTTTATCAACATCTGTAAGGCCAAGAGATTTCCATCCCTGTCTTTGAGACTAAAATCTCAAGGCCCAGAAAACCAGACTGTTATCTTTTCATTTTTATTTCCTACTTTTTGTTTGTTTGTTTTATTTTGTTTTGTTTTGTTTTTCTTCACAGAAAATCTCCTATGGAGGAAAACTTGGAATAGCTGCTGAATGTTTTTTAACTGATAATATGAGCAATTTAATGTGAATACACCCTTAAACTGAAGTAAGGCTTAAAACTCGCTCAGCTAGAAATCAGTATAAAAGACATCAGGTTAATTACAGGAGAATGCAATGCTAAAGTTGAAAGTACAAGAGCATCTGCAGTAATAGGAAAATTTAGGTTTGGTATATGAAATGAAAGAAGAGACAGATGAATAGAGTTCTGCCAAGAAAATTCAATGTTTATAGCAAGTATCTTCTCTGACAAGCTAAAAGATTACTGTACATATGGACATCATTGAATGGACATAGCAAAACTAAACTTTCTGTATGTTCCACAAGCAAAAATAGGAAAGCTCTCTTCAGCCAATAAAAACAACTGCAACTCAGATAACAAACTCCTTCTTGTAAAATTACAATTTAATTTAAATAAAATAATCGAAACAACAATATATAGTCTCAGCAATATTCTACATGATTATATGATAAAGAATGGATTGAATGGATTAGATTTGATAGGCTACCTAAAGAACTCTGGGCTGAAACTCCATCATTAAAAATGGAGGAAAGAAAAACATCCCAGAATGAAAAAGGAAAAGGAGTAGAAATACATTGAAAATAGCTAAAGGAAGGCCACATAATCATGTAGAATCCTGCTAAGACCAAATATTGTTGATTATGTGGTAAAAGTAAAGGAATAAAAATCTGCCCAATTCAATACTGAGCTCCAGGGAAAAGAAAGATAAGAAAAAGAGTTACACTAAATAAGCAGTGCAAAAAATGTAAGGATAACAACTGAATGGGAAGGACAAATGTTTTTTTGAAAATTACAGAAATCAAGGGAACTTTTTTATGCAAAGATGGGCAAAATAAAAGACAAAGAACACAAAGATCTACTGGAGAAAGAAGATATAAAAAGAATTTGTTCAAACAGATGGAAGAACAGTACCAAAAAAAAATCCCAACGTCCATGATACATATGATAGATCACTGAACTAGAATCAGACATTATGAAAAGTTAAATGGGCCCTAAAAAATACTCCTACCAACAAAGCTGCAGGAATTGATGAAACCCCAGCAGAACTGTTTAAAATCTTTATGATAATGCTACTTGCATTGGGTAAGCAACTATGGTACACAGAGCAGTGGCTAAGGAACTGTAAAAGATCAGTTCATGTTCCAAGACCAAAGATGGGCAATACAAAAGAATGCTCAGATTATCAAATAAATGCACTTAGCTCACTCTAGTAAGAGAATACTCAAGATCTTGCAATCCACACTTCAACAATACATGAACTGCCATCGGAAGCTGGATTCAAAAGAGGCAAAAGCAACAGATACCACATTGTTAACTTTTGACAGGTAATGGGAAAGGCAACGGAGTTTCAAAAAGAACTCTGTTTTTGTCTTAGTAATTTTACTAAGATTTCTATGTACCATAATGCATTGGGAATAGCCCTTAGAAACATGGCTGCATTGGACCATCTCATGTTCTTAGTGAAGAATTTGTATGATGACCAGGAAGCAACAGAATAGAACATGAAGCAACTAAATGGTTAGAACTTGGGAAAGGAGTAGGACAATTCTACACTGTCACTGTATTAATTTAACTTATATCATAATAAATGCTGCACTAGAAGAAACAAAAATTGAACTAAAATTACAGGAAGCATTATCAACAGCCTCAAATATGCTAATGATATACTCCAGTGCCAGAACTGAGGAAAACTTAAGGATTTCTTGTCAAAGGTGAAAAAAGAGAATATAAAAGCCAGTCTGCTGTTCAACATTTTTTTAAAAAATCCTTAGATGGTGTCAATAGTTAGTGCCAATCCAATGCAAATAGGCAGAAAACAAGTTAAAGTAATATCAGACTTTATCTTCCTAAACTCAAAAATTGCAGGACGGTAACTGTAGCCATAAAAGAAAGAGACATCTGCTACTTGGGAGAAAGACTCTGACAGATCTAGAGAAAATATTAAAAGTACAAAGATATCACATGGACAAGGAAAGAACAGATTGTCAAGGTTTTCCCAGCTGTATCATGATTATGAAAGCTGGACCATCAGAAAGGCTGAACAAAGAAAAATGGAAGCCTCTGAATTGTGATACTGAAAAAAAATAATTTCGACTGGAAGAAGAAAAAATCACGCAATACTAAATGAAGTAATCCAGATTGCTCACAAGAAACACTAATAATAAAGCTCAAGCCTTTATATTTTGGACACATAATGCAAAGGCAAGAGTCAAAGGAAAATACTCTGATGCTTGGAAAAATTGAAGGCAGTCAAAAAGAAGCTGGCAAAGAGGAGGAGGCTTGATACTATCACTGGTGACACAAACGTGAGCTTACAAGAATACAAAGAAACAGTTACTGACAGACAATTGTGATAAAATTACATCTATTAGATCACAAAGAGTCAGAGGCAACTGAATAAGCAGTAAAAAGAAACCAGTGATCCAACTGATGCAAACTGATCCATCCCTTTGTTTTGTCTTATGAACCATTCAAATATCCCTCAACGCTGAATGACAACAACTTGGGTTAGAAGTACAGCAGTTGTTGGGCTATGAAAAAAATTGACCTGAACTTTGTTTTGCTGCCTAATAAAAGCCAGATGTGAGTACTTCCATTCATCAGCCTAGTTATCTCCAACAGGAGTCTGCCCATCCTTCTATCCAGGGCCCTCCAGGTGTCAGGTAACATCTCCTACGGCTACACAGGTTGGAGATGACAGGAGTTACTTTTTGACATGTCTGAGGGAGTAAGAAAAGGTGTGGCTTTATGACTGTTTACTCATTCTGAACCATACAAAAAATTGGCAAATGAACTCCCTTTCCCTCAAAAAGTATCCTTACCTTTTTTTTTTTTTTTAGTTTTGTGGACATAGCCAATCCTGACCCCATTTACTGCTCTGGACCTTAATTTTAATATGATATGATCTGGATTATATAATCATTTTTGAGTTTGCAGGACCCCAGTCCCACTCTGTGGGATTCTACCCATTCCTCTGTAAAGAAATCTTTCAAAGTAAATTATGAGGAAATGGGAAAGAAAATATGTCCAGACTAAGGCCCAGGATTGATTGCAGTTTGATGTACCAAACAGAACTTCTGGTGCCCTTTCTTTGCCTCCTGATTTGTTTTCAAACCAACAGAGTAGAAAAGGATGCCTAAAGAGTAGAACAGGGAGCCCTGAATTCAAATCTCCCACTCAATTATGAAGCTCACTAGTAGGCTTTAAGCTATTTTGCTATCTTTCACCAGAAATGACTATACAGATTTGGTGTGAGAATAAAAAGCAGCAGACCACCATATACATCATACTCAGATGCTTCAAAGAAGAAGATTAAAATGTTACTGCTATTATGAATATCCTTCTTTTCTCTTTTTCAAAAGAAAAGGCTACAGAAAAGAAATATGATACCTTAATAAACTACTTGAACAATAATCTTTAAGCCCCTGAAAGCCACCTTTGAACAACGGAAGGGGAGAGATGAGCCTCCTCTTCCCAACCGTGTTTTGTCAGAGGCGTACTTTCATCTCATGGGATGGTGGCATTGTTTTACACGGGAAATCCTTCATTTCCCAAGAATGGGGGGGGGGGAAGATTTCAACTGTTATCCCTACCCATCACTCATCTAATTTTCAATTAGTTGTATAAGATTTTCCTTCCACTACTTTTAAGATCACACTAAGACCAGGCAGGTCAACCAAATAGGAAGTATCGGAAATATATGAAGATTATCCTATTCAGAAAGATTATTAAAGTTATGAAAGTAAAAGACTACAGCAAAGTGTTTAGCTTCATGTTTTGCATTCCTCTTGGCTACTAATAGCAACAGCATAAAACTTTATGGTTTATAATAGCATTCCAGTTTTAATCTCTCCCATTTCTTATGGGACAGCATCCTGTAAGCTAAGTTCTAGTACTTAATTTCCTAGCTAGCAGACACATACAGCTTCTAAAGCTTCCAGAAGCCATGGAAATAAATCCCTGTAGTTCTTATATAAATCTGCGCAACATGGTATCTTCCCCATGTTTTGAATACAGTGCCCATAATTCTGTACCACTGAATCATTCTGATTGGGGCTGATATAGTCCCAAATATCTGGAAGGAATCAGCTTGCCTAATTTTGTCCTAAACATGTAATGGACAATTTGTGTCCTTCCAGTAATTTCTGAATTCTACTTCCATCATCCCCACTCAGCCAAACCAATGATGGCACTCCAACATCTGGAGGCCAGATATTACTTGTTACTGCCCTAATTGTGTACCATAGATAGCACACCAGTAACAAATGTCTAAATTGGTTTTAATAAGCTTTAATAGCAGATATTTTATTTGCCCTTTTGTTTTGTGTTACGCTGCTTTTCCATATAGTTTGTACTACACAAGCCACTCTGGGAAGAGCAGAGAAGTTTCTAAAATAATCCTGAGGTTCATTACAGTGGTACCTCGGGATACGAACTTAATCTGTTCCATGACTCTGGGCGTATCCCGAGTTGGTCGTAACCCGAAGGAAATTTCCCCATAGGGTTCAATGTAAATCCGGTTAATCCGTTCCGCCCTCCGAATTTGGTCACACCCCGAAGCAAATTTTCCCATAAGGTTCAATGTAATTACCGTTAATCCGTTCTGGCATCCGCGGACCACGCGTCAGGGGCGGGAAAACGGCCGGGCTCAGCGCGAAAACGGCCGGGCGCAGCGCGGCGGGAAAACGGCCAGGCACGGCGCAAAAATGGCCGGGCGCCATGCTGCGCAAAAATGGCCGGGCGCGGCGCGGCGTGAAAATGGCCGGGCGCGGCGCGGCAGAAAAATGGCCGCGGACTACGTGTCAGGGGCGGAAAAATGGCCACGGACCACGTGTCAGGGCGGAAAAATGACTGTACCCCGAGGCGGAGTTCGCACATCGAGGTAAATTTTTGCGGCCGGAGCTGGTCGTAAGCCGAAAAGTTCGTTAGTAGAGGCGTTCGTATCCAGAGGTACCACTGTATTTCTAATGATGCTTGGAATAGTCTCTGCCGATACCCTTCATTTTTAAATCACAAGAAAATTAATTTGTTTCTGATTAAACATCAGAAGGAATGTCCTGGCAGCACAATCTGTTCCATAGCGAATAAACTGCTTCAAAAGATGGTGGACTTTACTTGGTTAGAAATTTTTAAAGTAGAACCTGAGTAATCAACCACTGAGGACCTATCCATTGTACATTTCTTGAACTGACAGCCGTAATCCCTTCCAATTCTGTTATTTTATAATTTAAGAAAATAAAAACGCTAACATCAAGATTCCATATCCCACGCCCCTAGCTTCTTCCTAGAAACAGAAGAGATCTGAACTGAGGGTAAACTTTAACTGATTTTACAAATTAATTAAATTGTAATAGTTCTATTCCAAATCATATAGAAAGTAACTTTAAACTGTTCTGTTATGGATTGGTCCAAAATTCAAAGAAGTCTGGCTTCAGTCTTAAATTGATCCAAGGAGGATTGATCAAGTCCATGGAATTTGAGATCCAATCCCTCATATTTCAATTCCTGCAACTATCACTACATGTATGCTCTTCAATTCAGTTGAGAGCAGCGGACAACCAAAACCGATAACCTAGGATCTGTCTTAGATATATTAACCTTGTCTGTGTGAAGTTGCCCATTTTAATCCACTTCTGAAAGGTATTTTTATTTTATATAATGTTTATATTACATTCCTGTCCTCATCATGACTATCTGAAATACCCACCCTATTTTATACAATCTGAAAAGGAACCCAGCTATCATTCGTAAAACAAAGCACGCTCCTCACCCAGCCTCAACAGGGCAATAAAGCTCTTGTGTTTGTCTTAGCAACAGCCTATGGGAAATGCCTCCCTTAGGACAGAGTCAGGCAACTTTCTCTTTGTTGAGAAAGGACATCTCCAGTCTTTAACTCTGGCTTATTCTCCTTTCCCCCAGGGCAACAGTTTACTTCTAATTGACCTCAAAACCTGACACTCCAGTTGTGCTTGATACACACCTCTGACCTGGGAGAGTCCTTTTCCTGCCAGTATGAAACTGCTGATTATACAGCTGCTTTGTATTCACAAATGTCTAAACCAAATTGCTGGTTAATATCCCCTCTCATGTCCTATCAAGTTTTGATGCTGTGAGGATATCATGCCATAGTGACTTGAAGAGTATTTGCCATTTTCTTCTTACAAGAAGACCACCCAACTGAGCATCTGCACTGCCAGTAAGATTGTTCTCATGATAAGGAGGGTGTGCAATCACCTGCTTTACCTGTCAGAACTTGCTATGGAGGTAATAATCAAAAGCAAATTCAGATTAGAAAAAACAGAAAGTCATGTTTGTCAGACTTAACTATGGTCCCCATACCTCTAATCCAGTCTTTCCCAGCTTCAGTGCCTTCCAGATACATGCATATCAACTTCCCAAAATTTCAGCAACACTGTCTTGGAAATTTTGGGAGGTAAGCTCTACAGAAGTAGAGAGTGCCCAAGCTAAGGAAGCTGCTTGAATACTGCTTTTCCATCTATGCTTCTGAAAAAAATATATACTGTAAGAAAAATAAAAGGAACTCTAAACATGTACCAAAATTAATACAGGTCCTTGACCTACAGCAACATAAATTTATCTGGATACTGGGAAGGGTTATTTTAAATACCTTTTTGCCCTAAGAATATTTAGTATCCAATATGTAGTCTTAACATCTGTCTTTTCCTTCCTATAAACAAAGCCAAAAACTTTAATCACCCACTTCAACACAGAATGGTCATTTTAAATAATGGATTAAATAATGGATTGGGAAATCATATTTGGCCCTTAAAGCCATTTTTGAAGCCTTCAGAGATAATTCAAAGCAAGAACTAGCAGCATAGTTCTTCCCATTTTGAATAAGAAATACCAATGCCTGTAAGTAGTTTAACACAGATGTGAGAAACAAAAAATCCACATCACCCCACCTGCAGAACCCAGAAAACTTCAATCCAATCTATATGCATTACATGGCACTTGGTATCATTATCTGATCCCTGCCCCCACAAACAATATTAATTAGAGTAACTACTCACCCCAAGATGGCACATTCTTGCTTAAAATGAACCAACTCTTACATCTCTAGATAGGAGACCATGCTGAGAATCAAGTATAATATATATGAAAGCCTAAGAGTTTTCATAGCCAAAAAAGAAGAGGGGAGAAAAAGATAGAAAAAGGAATTACTTACTGAATTTATGCAACCTAGTTCCTTATTCAAAAGCCAGGGCAGAGAAAGCTTCCCTTCTCCACGGTAGCAAGATTGGATGCGCTCCTTGATCTTGTCTTTGATCTTCTTCAATGTGAAAAGGCAGAGAACAGATTCCTTTGGTGGCTTGACTCTGTTCTTCTGGCCCTGAGAGAAGATGGTGAAGAGAATGTCCTCCTGTTCTGAGATGCCCAGTTGCTTGGCCAAGGCCTTTCCAGGCTTACTGAGGTAAGCGTCCTGAATCAAGCGGTATTCAATGCCATCTCGAACACAACCAATGGGAAATTCCACATATGAGTAGAACTTGGGGTCATCCACACATAGCCGGACAACTTTTGAGGTGAAAAACTGCTCTCCTGTAGAGTCAGGTGAGGTAAGCTGGGTGTCCAGCTGCAGTGTCAGGTAATAGACAAACTGCTCGCTACTGAAACTATAGATATAATAGATATCAAATGTGGGAAACTTGGAGAGTGTATCTGATGGGATCTTGAGCTGAGAGGAAACAAATTCATCTTGATAAACAAAGCCAAACATCTCTGCATTCTCTTCACTGTCCATCAGTTTACGGCTGGACAGAGTAGGGAAATACTCAGACTTTCCATCAATGGGAGTTCCAATGAAGAGCTTGTTTTGTCCATTCTGCACTTCAATTATGACACCAGACATTGTTCCTGACTCATTGACACTAGAGAGGTAGTGTTCCTTGCGGTGGTGTGGCTCACCCAACTTGAAGAGATCATCCAAGCGTAGGAACTGGCAGATACCTTGTGAAGCGCTGCCGCAGGCTATCAGACGGTTCCCAGAGTAATCCACCAGCAGCAATTTATTGACATTGTTGGTACTGACTAGCCCATGCGGGCAAGACTGCACACTAGGTGGTGGGTAACACTTCTCGTTGTCATCTACCGGACCTGTCACATGAGTGCGCATTTCTGTCAGATTGTTTGCAAGCTTATAGATCCGGTTGACAGCACCCACATATACCTCCCCAGTTTTGTTATGAACCACCAAGTGTGTCAAACTCCAGTCTGTGACCTGGAAAGTCATAAAAGAAGAGGAAGGTTTGGGAGTGCCTTTTGCCAACGGCAACCAAGCACCACCCAGAAGCAGCAGGGTCCAAATATTGACCGACAGATGGTGCTTTAGCCTCAGAAGCCACATGGTGGAAGAGTCACATCCAGCAATGCATTAATCTAACTATAAAATAAACAAGAAGCAGACTAAAAGCTGCGGGGGGGGGGGGAATTCCTGTGGACTGACTTCTCTTTTTTCACTTGTTTCCAGATTCAGGACATTATGGGCACTGGCATCCTACACGGCCCTAGAAGAAAATGGAAAAACAAGCAGGGTTAGGCAAACAGTTGTGCCACTCAAAGCCCAACAGCACAATAAAATCTCACAGTTACAAACATCTCAGGAATGGAGGTGGTTCAGATAGCTGAAATATTCAGCTGTCTAGGAGAAGCATTGCATAGTATTTGTTCATCCTTCTGCATTCTTCTCATTAAAGTTCCCATGACTGTTTCGTAAATTCACTATAGAAAGAAGCAGCTAAATAGTTCTGAGGGCTGGTTTAATGTTCTTTTTTTTTCCAATGGAGGCAAAAGCCTTAGAAGTATTAAATTTGGAATCCTGACACAAAGGGACTAATTTCACACCTTTTGAATTAAGAAAAAACAGAGGTGGAAAGTGGATTTTTTTTTCTTTTTAAATGTTTTAATGACTGGGATTAGATATTTTCTTAGCTTATTTTAGCCCTTTCCTAACCTGTCCAGAAGGTTTTGTATATCCATATCATCCTCCCAGATGTTTACTATCTATATTACATTGCACTGCATTGCATTACTATGATATCAATATAAGTTAGTTTTCTCATGGTTTTACTGTAAAATGGATAAATGCAATATTCTCATTAAAAAGTACTGGAAAATTCCCACACATATTTGTATGATGCAATAACTGAAACAAGTCCATAAAGCCCTAACTTCACTTAACCAAAAAGCCAGATTGTCTTTTAAGAAAAAAAATTAAATGGCTTTGTTACGGGTTAAGAAATAGAATAGTACACATGATTACTTGAAAGTAACTCCCACTTTGTTCTTACGAACTTTGCATGAAGTAGTGTGACCTTGAAGAAGTAAGTACATTATAAAAACTTTTAGGAATCAGCACTGTTCCTGACCCTTCCCAATTTTAAGGTATATACAGTGGTACCTCGGTTCACGAGCGCTTCTGTTCACGAACAATTCAGTTCACGAACAGCTCCAGTCGCAAAATTTTGCCTCCGTTTGCGAACTCCGCATCGGGTGACGAACAGGATCCGCGGCCATTTTCCCTCCCGTGACACGTGGTCGCAGCTTCCTGTAGGGAGGGGGACTCTCCCTCCAAGCAGTTACCACCTCCCCATCCGCCTTCCTGTCCTCCACGCCAGAAGTCGCGTCGAGCAAGGTTAGCTTTCTCTCTCTTCGTACTGTACTTTGTGTCATATTTTTGCGGTTTAAAAAAAAAAAAATGGTTCAGAACGGATTAACCATAATTACATTGAACCTTATGGGGAAATTTGATTCGGTTCACGACCAATTCGGTTCGCGACCAGAGTTGCGGAATGAATTAAGTTCATGAACCGAGGTACCACTATATTTCTGAATTTTCACCCCCTCTCCAAGAACAAATATGCCATTATTCATTACCTTCCCTCCCACCACCATCAGTTCTTCACACATACTGATACTTTGTGTTAGCTCCCTAAAGCATGTATCTATGGACTTTGTCAGCCTTTACCTTAATCTATTTTCCTCTACATACCTGTTCAAAGACGCTGGCATGACACTTAAAAGGTGTTTCTAGAGAGCAACCTAACAAAGGCAGCTAATACCTCTATGTTCAACATAATTAGAACTTAGTATTTGACTAATCCATACCTGTGGATATGTTGACTAATCCATAGCTGGATCCACATTTACATGAAAATGCGTGACACTTTAAGGTAAATTTTCTACCCTTTAAAAAATGTTTAGGAAACCACCAACTACATATCCCAATATGACAAAAATCTATTATGCATACATTAAAATAGTCTCAAAGATATATTACTCTTCTCATCAATATTTGTTTGCTTGTACTTAGTCACTTTTTCAAACTTTGACCATTATGTGGGAGTGCCAATGTCCTCTGCACTCAACCATGTCTGGCAAGCTATAGAAGATTGCTTTTAACGTCTTCAACATTTTCCCATCTCCCAGGCAAATGATTCTCATTCTTATAACAAAAGGCAGCCTTGGGCTTATCCTAGATTTCACACATACCTCAAAACCACAGAACTAGCCTTCAGGCAGAGGAATGAAGGGCGGCGGGTGGGGGGTAGGGGAAGCCACATTACTCATTCCCTCAACTACCATTCCAAGCACTCAAGAGCACAGCAATTTTTTTTTTTTTTTTTTTTTTTTTGGTGCTCTTCACAAAAGTAGGAAGTGAGCTTGTCCTTCCTTCCAAGGCATGTCAAAAAATACCCCCAAGGACTTGTACAATGCACATGCCAGAGGAAACAATACTCAGTTTTTGAAACATTCTCCTGCAAAGTTCTACCATTGTGGGTTTTTTTAAAAATAATTCTGAACAATTAACCAATAAAGCATCAATTTTGAGCCATCTAGCTAGCATAATCAGTAGCCTAATTATCCAAAGCTGGATTCTTCCTAAGTAGTCCTTAGTCCTTGAAAATGACAGAAAATCTACATTCCCTCCTTCTCCAGTGCCTAGTATAAATTGAAGCTCAAACCCTTTGCTTTTCTATTAGCTACAGTTCTTTCTGTATGCCAGAAGACATGGGGAGACGAATGGACCAACGTGTTATTCCACTCTCTAAAACTGAAGAGACTGCTGTGCCAGGCATCCACAATTAGGGTCAGAAAGAAGGAAGTCAGAGGGCTGAAATAGAGAGAAGGAACTCTCAGCCACTGCAAGAGAAAGCAGTGCCAATGTATGGGAAAGAAGAGGGCAACTGGCAAAGCAGTGGAAAGGTTATGGGCTTTCTCCAGCATTGGGTTGCTGCACTGGGAGAAGAGCAGGGGGCAGTTGCAAAAAGATAGGTAGGAGTTTAATCTATTGTGCACCCCCAACATTTGGCACTGCACTGTTAAGTCTTTGTGACACCAACCTTTTGAATGGGCTGTCAGTGCCACAACAAAGCGTTTGAGGGGAAAAAGCATAATCTCCTAGTTGCATATTTATGATCTAAGACTTGAGTGTCTCACACAGAGGGAAGCTCTTACAGTTTAGTTACTGAATCATTATTTCTACAATCTTGCCTGAATCTACACTGATGCACCTGATTTTTCAATGGAAAGCTTTACCACAGAATTCAGGACCTCCACTTCCACATTCAGATTAGTATTAGTAATTCAATATATTCAGATGACCATTAGTAAAATATAAGATCCATCTGTCCTTTTAAAAAAACAAGCATACTGAGAATTGGTCTGATTCCCAGTACCATGGCTCTTCAAACATCTGTTCCTCGACTAGCCATTAGGCCACATTCCCTCTTGATAATATAAATGGAGTTGACATTGGATGGGCAACTGAGGCTGAATGACTTGCCATTAAAAGACTGAGAATGCAAAGCTTAAAGTAGGGTCTGGGCTCAACCTTGCTTTGTTTTGACTATAAAGGGAAGGGAGCTTGTCAAAATAGCAATCAATCCATTTCACTAGCAACCCTGACATACACACAGAAAAGCCCTCTGCTAATCTCTCCGGCATTCAGCTCCATCCCAAGAAATTGCTGATCCCGGGGAAAAAGCCCAAGAGACCTTCTCCCATAGAGAATCCTGCTTCTATAAAGAGAAACTCGGGGGGGGGGGGGGAGGTTTTCACTTTTTTTTTCTTGCCCATTACCAGGAAGCTCACATACCACTAGCGAAAATGTTCACTCCATTTCACCATTTACCTAATTGGACTTCAATGTGCTGAGTGGTTAGCCATTAATGAGATTTTACTTTTTATAAAGATAAGAAGCAAAAACAGAGAGACCATCACAAAGGGAGAAACAAACTGTGACAAGAGGGAGCTTGGCTGTTTTAAGAGATTTCATTTCCAAATCTGACATAGGGCTATCCTATGAATCTGAATTATTCCATTCCCATTTGAGTTTTGCCCCTATTCTCTGTAAAATAGGGGGAAAGTCTGTAGCTTCCCAAATATGTTGTAGCACACCCCACATTACCAAGTTTCCCCAAAAGAAGGAAAGGCATGGCTATGGCTGATGTATGTACGACAATCCATACACAGTGCCCCTAGTTTTACCGAGAGGAAGTTTCATTTAGATTTTATTTCATTTATTGTTTTATGAAGATTGTGAGCTGTCTCTACCAAACTGAAAGAAACAGATAAATAATGTGTATATAACAAATAAATAAGAGTGTGCATGTGTGTGTATCTGCAACTCCATTTTCTTCTAAAGTTACACAGAAACATCAACATACTGACATTTTATTTGGGCTCTTATTGTAGTTTCTCAAACTGTTGATTTTCATTTCACTATTGAGACTGATATCCTGGGATTAATTTCAAAGGCAGCAGCCACAAATCTAGGTCAGCCTTTCCAACCTAGCACCCTGTAGAAGGGAATTCTTGGGCAGAATGGCCAAAACATATAAAAGGCCCCAGCTGGAGAACAATGGTCTAGAGCAGTGTTTCTCAACCATGGCAACTTTAAGATGGGTGGACTTCAACTCCCAGAATTCCCTGAAGTCCACCCATCTTAAAGATGCCAAGGTTGAGAAACACTGCTCTAGAGACACTCAACAAGAGCCCCTGCCTTCCCCACCATTATCTTCTCCTTTTAAAAGCCATCCTTCTACTGTTGCACACATACCCAGAGAACCATAATGTAAGCAGGGCATCACTTTCAAAGGTAAGGCCTTCCCCAGTTGAGAATGGCTAAAATAAGACAACGTAACAAGAATTCAGTCATAAGGGAGGAATTTGTACTTCAGGCTTGCAAAGAGATCTCCTGAAATCTATTTTCCACTCTCTGTCCCACTTCACTCCTGGTCTTATTTACACAAATTGCTACAGAGAAGGATTGCCTCCAGCAGAGGAGGAGCTCATTTAACAGCAGCCAGAGATTTATAGACATCTACAGTAAAAATGATCAGAATCATTTGTCACTCTGGAACAGTCAGAAACAGAGCACATCCCTCTCCAGCCTACAATGACAGATGCTTGCTACAAGAACTCTAATGGTAAAATTCCTTCCTTTTTTCCCTTTGCACCCATAAAGGGTATAAGGAACCACCAAGTGACATCCTCAAGCACATGAGATTCCATTTCCAAACAACTGAAGAGAGCAAAGAAGTTGCCCCTCATGCAGAACTGATCACCATGACCTCAGCTAGTTTATCTCTATTACCCTTACATCTCACCCGTTTTCCCCAGAGCTCAGGAGAGCATTCAGCATTCCAATGACTTCCCCAAAACTTTCCAGAGGCCTTTTCCAGATCAGCCCAACCTTGTTTTCCCTACCTAATATTTCAAGCTACAGAGCCACACTAGGACTTTGTCTCACTGTACTACAAAACCTCCTAAGTTCTCAAAGCAGCATATCTTTTAAGAGTTATTTCCTAATTCCTTGTACACAAGCCACAATTTTGCACACCAGCACTCAGCCCCCACAGAGGCAGGTAACTGTGGGCACAAAGAATTTTAGCTTTTCTACATTGGTTACACAATGGCCACCACAAGTGGCCATATTTATATGCTCAGATTTTTTATTCTTTCCCACTGAAACAAGGGAACCTTTCAACACCTAGCAAAGGTGCCCCAAAAGAGTACCTAGAAGCTGGAATGGATATACATTTCAACCACTAGATTGCTGATGAAAGCCTAGACTTCAACCATTAAAAAAAAGAAGCAGAAAAAAAAAAACCACTGCATCAGCTGCATTGCCTCTCCACTCTTCCACTCCCTGTTCAAGGTGCCATTTAAACAGTTTAAGGCTGGTGTATCTCAGAACTGTTTTCTCCTGAGGTTGTGTATTTATGCACATGGTAATCAGGAGAGGCTTTGTTAAGTGCCTTGCCCTCTCTTGCAGTACTGAAAACAGGGACATAGCACTGGGCCTTCTCTGCAACACAACATAAAAAAACAGTAAACAAGCTTTGGGGAATGGAAAGGCTACAAAAGTCCACATTACATATTTACTGGTTCCCTGCCTTGGTCTCTGGGCAAATCCTCAAAGTGGCTAACAAAATTATAAAACAAAAACAAAAGCAGAACGTTAAACAATAATAACATAAATTAAGACTAACACCAAAATAACACAGATCCCTAACACAGGACAACTTTACTAGGGCCTCTCCTGCAGGGTTTAACAGCCAAACAGCTCCATGATGGGAGAGGCAGCCCCTTAATCAGAACCTAAATCCATGCGCACCTTTCAGAACAGTCCCCATCTAATCTTTGTATCTTGCACTGTTAGCAAGGGGGCTGCCACATTTGCGCCAATTTGCCTACTTGCACCAACTGACACTTCCAGATTTTTTTTATATAGAATAAGCCCCTTGTCAATGAAGTTGATGGCAGTGCTGAGAGAAATAGACAGTGGGCCCACTCTAATGCACACCTGCACATACATGCGCTCGCTCTGGCTCTCTCCATAAAGGATGAGATCTGTAATGGCAAGGGAACAATGTCTGCCTCTTGCAGTCCAGCTGACAGCCAATCATCTGGTAAGCAGGGAAATTGGGCAAGATCCTGCGACTTTATAGGTCATACCAAAGGCTGCCACAAGCAGAGTAGAATTCGCTCACATGCTAGGAGACCTGGCAAGCCACCTCACTCTGCATTGAGGCAGCTGGTCCAAATGCCCTTCTCCAAGCCTGCTCGTTTTCAGTAACAATTCTGGGCTTTGAAAGTTGTTGCTGTTTGAATCTTTTTATCCTAGTGCCACTGCTGACTTTTGCAAAGCTTCGATTTAAACCAAAAAGAAATGCATTTTGATATGGTTTTGTTCTCTGAGGTTCCTAATTTAAAGCAGACAATGCAAGATAAGAATTAACTAAGCACATTTCTTATTTAGCCTCCCTTGAATCCCACTTTTTCATTTTATTTTAATTAGTAGAAGCATTTACTACTTCTCTATTATTGTAATGATATGTGGGAAAAACCTTGGGAGACAGGGCCAAGAGACACCAACTAGGGAACGGTCAGATAAGAGACTGCATAGCCCACAACTGGATAGTGGGTGGGGCAAGAGGCTCAGAAGAGACCCTCCCTAGTTTCTCAGGCTGTAAAGGAGACAGGGGAGAATTATACTTTCAAACTTGCAAGATCCTGTTAATGCAGCTTTACAATAGAGTAGAATTAGCTCATCTGGTTGTGTTTCCTGTCTGGTCTACTTAATAAGGTTGTCAGTTATCAAAACTCACTTGGCCAACTTCAGGCCATACTTCATCAACATCAGCCATCACCTGTTCATCTCTTCCCCACCCCACCACACCCCACCCCCATAACATCCAAGCCAACATTGCTTGCACTCTGAGGTCACACTGCTCCATGTTTCCACCACACCTGTTCTGTTGTCAGCTGCCAGCAATGTGAGTCTGGGGACCAGAAAAATGTAGGCAATTGAACACGCAGGGCGAGAGCTCCCACACGGCAGCAGCCGGCATTTGCCCTCACATCAGATCCGGCTCTTTGCGTGTAAGCAGACCAGCTATTTTATGCTAGGGGACAGCAAGGAGGGGGGAGACTGCAGACCCAGGTGCCAGATCCAGTCTGCCTGCTCCTGTGTGGCATTTAGGTGTTTTAAAGTCTCATTAACAACAGGGCAACAATGGGCGCTTTTAAAATAATAACAATAACAACAGCTGCGTGAACAGGTGATTCTCCCTGAGACAGCTGCAGAAGAGGATTAACCTTTCCTTCCCACCGTAGTGCAATCCTAACAAAAATAACATCCTTGTGGCTACAAAGCCACTGGGCTTAGTAAGAGCCCCACTGGCCCGCAAAACACCTTTTTGAACAATCTTAATTACCATACAAGAAAGCTAAGCCCCAGAAACAGCAACAGCAGGTTTTGAAAGAACAGGAACATAAGAAAGATCAACTACAGAGACGGGGTAATGTTGAAAGAGATTTGGGGGGCTCCAGCTTTCACTAGTGCCATGGCGGCCCATTAAATCTTCATCCTGTAAAATACAGCTCCAAAGAAAAAATGTTCTTCATCGGTCTCGCTCAACACTTGGCTGATATAAAATAGAAGCAGTAATCCAAATCAGAGTGGCCTCACTTTAAACACACCCTGCGCACTGGAAGTGCTCTTTAAATGGGCAGATGATGAGAACGAGTGAAATATTTTTGTCCTATATAAAGCCTGACCTGACACAAAGACCTAAGACAAGGCAGGAGAGCTGCCGCCACCACCACCCGCACCACCCGTCTTGATTCGGTGGCTCAGTCAGGGTATCCAAGAAAATCTTCCTGCAGATATCAAATGGAGAGAACTCCCAACTGGGAGCGGCAGCGGCTGGGGAAAAAAAAGAAAAAAACCTCCAGCAACTCCCCTACTCCATGAGGATTATGTGACAAACATCTCAATGGAACACAACCACCTCACCGTCTGCCTAGGATCCTTGCTTGTGGGAGGGGGAGAAGGTTGTGTTTGCAAGAAGAAGAAAACACTCATTTTTATTAGCCCGATCAGGCTGGTGTATAGAAAGTTATAGTATAGTCCTCAAGACATAAAAGAGCAGGGTCCTAAAGAACCTGTGTTTTGGAATATTTTATTTATTTAGCTGGGGGGGGGGAGATCCATCCCTGGAGAGAAAACCCTTAGTAGCGACACCAGCCTAGGGGTATCAGCTTCATTGGCACAAGTGACCCTGACCTCAAACCCAAGCTCCAGCTGACCCTACGAGAAGAATCTCTGCATGCGATCACAGGGGCAGAACTTCTACAGACTTTCTTCTGTAGCTCACCTCCATCCTTGAATTTCAGCATGCTCCCTAAGTGCAGCACCCTGACCCAGTACAAGGCCATATGTAGCAGGGACCTTGGTTGACTGATGCAAACACACGCGGAACCAGAATCTGCACAAGAAAAATCTAATCTAGTGATAGGAAGCTAAGGAGTGTAGCTGGCAAAGCCCCTTGTGAGATATAAGAGGAACTGGGAAGATTTTAGAATAAATAGAAACATCAGCTCCATTTAGAGAGAGAGTGTGTGTGTGTGTTTGTGGAGAAAGAGAATACATACAGACACTCCTTCTTCCTCCAACCTTGCACATCTGACACCACATATTTCCCATTATCAGAGCAGGAAGTTTACGACCGGCAAGCAGCACAGGAAAAACCAAATTGCAGGCTTTTAACAGCATCCTGAGAGCTGCATTCCTGTTAACTCCTTTCTGGCTCTCTGGCACACAGAGTAGTAAATCAAGCAAACCCTTGGCTTGCATTCCAGATAGTAAGTGCAATTTTAACCAGCCCACAGGACTCTCCCTGCTGAGCAGGTGCCAGATTGACATTCTGCTTGCCATTGGTTTCATGTACAGATTTCCCAATTTTATTCCCATCCAAAACACCAATTCCCCCACAAACTGCCAGGCAATTCTTGCCCAGGACTTTGATCACAAAGTTGACCATAAAGATGAGCAACAAGGCAATTGGGTGGTACATCCAATCATCCCAACATTCAGGATAGGTTTGGGAAAGGGAGCTAAACTGCAAGGAGGTGAGCCAATTTGCTACAAGTCTCACGAGACCCTTAGCTTCTAAGTACTGTATGCAGATCCACTTGAGCGATAGGCAAGCTGTGTGACACTGGCATCAGTGTCCAAATAAAGCAGACACAGCTGTGCAATTCAAGCACCAAGTGGCAAGAACATTTCTGGAATTAGCCATGGACTCCACGGCTGGATCCTGTCCAGAAATAGCACTTTCAGTCCTTGCTGTGAGATTTGCCCCGTTCGACAGAGAAACTCTCGTGACACGTGTGGTTCACAAAGAAGGTTTACTCATGCGTAACGTAGTAGTCACAAGCAAAGCCAGGACTGGCTTGGTACAATTGCATCACTTGTTATATTCCCCCCTTCCCGCACTTTTTTCCCGCCCCGCGATCACGTTGCTGCTGCGGATTATTGGCCCCCCCAATAATCCCCCTTGATTGTCCATGATGGCAGGTTCGGTCAGGGTCCATTGTCCTTGATGGGCAGTCCCCCCCGGCTTGGGTTGGTCCCTCCCCGTTACGTGCAAGCCCGCGGGTTCTGTGCTGCGCGCGATCTTGTTTCGCTGCCTGCGGCCCCGTTCATTGTTGGCTCGCGCCGTTATCAGTTTATAGTTAAAAGCTTCCGCTGCGGTTTTCCTGTTTGGCTGGGCGCAGGTGGCCCATTAATTAGCGGCACTTTCAGTTCCTCTTTCCCTCGCTAGCTGCCGCCGGTGGAGTTCGCTGGCTACGAGCTTCCCCGAAGCCCCGTGCTGACCGAACCTGACATACCGCCCCCCTGAAGACAAGTCCCCCTCTTAATTGGGCTACTAGGGTGTTGCCCCCCCATCTGCCATAACGGTGTGCCTTTCCTTGGCTAAGTCACTTATAGGATGGGTCCCCGAAGGTTCTCCTTCCCCTCCTTCCCTTCCTTCGCCGCTGCGCACGTCGAGCAGCTGGCCACGTACTCCCTCGTATCCCTCCGGAGAGACGGCCACCAGAACTGTTCACGCAGGAGGTGGAAAGTCCTAACAAACCCACAGTGTCCCGTAGTGTCCTCGGCGTGCCCTCTCCGGAGCACATCCACCCGGCAAGCTTCTGGAACGTAGAGCCTCCCCTTGTGCTCCCAGCAGGTCCCTTGTTTCTTCAGGGAGTCCTTGTTGTTTACTAACCAGGGGTCTCCCTCGCTCGCCTCTGCACAGCGCCGCCTCAGCTCTGGCTCGGCTCCCTTCCCCTGCTTCTACCTTGGGGGTTGGGCTCCGCCTTTCGCCTCCAGCTGGGTCGTCCTTGTTGGGTCCCTGGATTCGAGCGGCGGCTCCCTCAGTGTCCTACAACCTTCCAGGTTCCCCTGGCCGCGGCCAGGTCCCGGTCTATCGCCGGTTGCTTCACTCACGCTTGGCGCGGACCAGTCGGCTCCCGGCGCCACTCCTGCCCCCGCTCTTGATGCCAGTGTGATCGCCGCCTGCTTTGCCACGGGGCCCTCGGGTCCCGCTGCCACCGTCTCTGCTGTAGCCGACCCCTGCGTTGCTGCGGGGCCCTTCGTCGTCGATGCCACCGCCACCTCGGCGGTCTCTGACCCCTCTCGTTTGTTGGTCGCCCTCGGCGCCGTCCTCGTATTCGCCTGACGGGCGGTTGGTCGCCCGGGCCCCGCTGCTGTCGCTGCTGCGGCTTGCCGGCCCTCGGCTCTCTGTCGCGCAGTCGCCACCTCGCCTAGCTCCGTGGGGTCCTCAGCTCCCGCGCCGCCTCCGCGGCTCAACCTGGCTTCCCCGGTGGTGCCGTCGAATCGCACCGTCTCTGCTGCCACGCTCTCTCGTGCGCTTGCCGCCTCGGCTCCTCTGCCGGTCTCCCTCGGCGCCGCCCTCGCCGCGTGTGCAGTTGGTTTCCCGGGCTCTATTGCCGCCGCTGCCGCAGCTCGCTGGCCCTCGGCTCGCCGTCGCCCAGCCGCCACCTCGCCGGGTTCTGTGGGGCCCCCTGTTCTCGTGCCACCTCCGCAGCTCGACCCCGTCTGCTCGGTGGTGCCGCCGAACCGCACCGTCTTGGCCACCCAATCGATGTGCGGGTTCTGGCGCGTAAGCCATGCCAGCCCCAGCACTAGTGCATGGCCGGCCCCCGGGGCAACTACTAAGCCTAGCTCCTCCCGGCTTGTCCCCACTGTCAAACCGACCGGCTCAGTGCGATACTGCGCCGGTTCCCCCCCTGCCGTCGATCCATCCAACTGGCTGAGTGCGAGGGGCTTCCTGAGTCTCCTCACGCTGAGCCCCAGTGCGGATGCCAGTACCGGGTGGATCAGGCAGTGGGTGCATCCCGAATCCAGCAAGGCATCGACTTTCGCCTCTGCTTCTGATCTCACCCCCTTGAGGTGGACCCTGATCCTCATGGGCGAGTAGCTTCTTCTGTCCCGCCCTTCCTCATGCTGCCACTCCGTTGGCTGCTCTGGGGTGCGCCTCAGCGTCGCCGGCCATCGCCTCCCGCTGGCTCGCTCTCCCCTCCTCGCAGAGCCGGGCTTCCTCGTGAGCCAGCCGGCTCCGCTGCACACCGCTCCACTAGCTGCTGTCTCCTCCCAGGATCGGTCGGGGTCCCTTATAGCCGGGAATCGCCGGCCCCCGTCCTTTGTGCAGCTCGCCAAGACCACCTGCCTCGAGGGGCACTGCACCATCCGATGCCCCTTGCCTCCACACCGGTAGCAGGTCCCTGCAGTCTGCCGGGCGTTTCCAACCTCGATCCTCTGCCGTCGGCTCCTGCGTCTCGCCTCCGGTGCCGCCTCACTTTGGTCCGCTGTGGCTGGTATCGGGGCTCGCGCCTCTCGCTTCCCCGGGTCTCCGGCATCCCCCGCCGTCTCCACCAGCCAGCTCCACTTCACTAGAGCCTCCAGGTCGTCCCTACTGGGTGCTCCCCCCTGGATCTCTGAGTGGAGCCTGTCCTGCACAGGGAGATAGGTTAGTGGCTTGGGGCGCCCCAAGAGCTTGCTCCTTGAGCTCCTGAATCGGGGCGCTTCTGCTGGCCGCCGACCTCCCTTCGCGCTCCCCGTCAGGCTGACCACTTCTGCTAGCCTGGTCTCCACGCCGCCCTCTGCGGCTGCCCCAGCCGGGGCCCTGGGTCCGCCACTCCATGCCTCCCGCATGCCCGGTACAGCTGTCGTCTGCTGCTGGAGGTCGCCCTCCAGCCCGTCCAGCCTCTCCTCCGGCTCCTGGCTCCTGGACCCTGCGCCGCTGCTCCCGGGAACCGCACGTCCCATCAAGCCCTCTGGCTCCGTCCCGCTGCTGAGCGCCCGCTTGGCGCCCCGCGAACTGGCCGTGGTTGTGGGTCCCCTCTTCCTCACGCTAGGGACTGGAGTCATCTGCGCAACCTCTGGTCTAGGCTCCGTGCAGTTTCTTGAGGTCGTATCCTCACTGCTGCCGGTATCGCCCGATTCCTTCTTCGCCTGCGACTCTGCCCCTGGGGCCTTGCCCCGCCGGAAGATGGCCTGCAACATCACTTGGACAGCATCCATCCGCTGCTCGATCTTGGCCTCCAGTCGGGTGAATCGTTCCTCACGCTCTCGGGCCTTGGGTTCCGAGTCACTACTCGTCGCGACCCCCCATGCTGGCGACCCGTTGGGGCTCCTGCCCCCGCCGAACGACCACCCGTCCTCTGGCGCCCTCTTGGCTGTGTCCGTGCGCCATTCGCCCCGGACTGGTCCCGCCATCACGCCTTCGGATCTGGGCTCCTGGTAGCCCAGCTGGCACGCGGTTTCCCCATCGCTTGCCATCTCCTGGTGCCGTTAATCAATTCCTCTCCGGTCTTGGCTGCAGGGAAAGAAAGGTGAGCGCTCCTCGGTGTGTACCGGGTAGCACTCAATGTGAGTCCTGGCTTTATGTGAGATTTGCCCCGTTCGACAGAGAAACTCTCGTGACACGTGTGGTTCACAAAGAAGGTTTACTCATGCGTAACGTAGTAGTCACAAGCAAAGCCAGGACTGGCTTGGTACAATTGCATCACTTGTTATATTCCCCCTTCCCGCACTTTTTCCCGCCCCGCGATCACGTTGCTGCTGCGGATTATTGGCCCCCCAATAATCCCCCTTGATTGTCCATGATGGCAGGTTCGGTCAGGGTCCATTGTCCTTGATGGGCAGTCCCCCCCGGCTTGGGTTGGTCCCTCCCCGTTACGTGCAAGCCCGCGGGTTCTGTGCTGCGCGCGATCTTGTTTCGCTGCCTGCGGCCCCGTTCATTGTTGGCTCGCGCCGTTATCAGTTTATAGTTAAAAGCTTCCGCTGCGGTTTTCCTGTTTGGCTGGGCGCAGGTGGCCCATTAATTAGCGGCACTTTCAGTTCCTCTTTCCCTCGCTAGCTGCCGCCGGTGGAGTTCGCTGGCTACGAGCTTCCCCGAAGCCCCGTGCTGACCGAACCTGACACTTGCAACAACAGGTCTGGGTACCACCAAGGAAGAACCTGCAGGTAGTCAAGACATATTACTACTCCCAATTTGCTGAGGTAGTAACATTCAGTGTAAGTATTAACACATAGATGATGCAGTCCAGCTGGACCCAGTTCACTGAGGGCCATGACTGGAGAAGCAGAATACACTAAACTGTTGACTAGGCATAGGTAAAATGCCAAGCTCTCAATATTTATGCCTGGTCAATCCAAATCCCCTTTCCTGCCTATCAGCCACAGCAGCAGCAGCAGCAGCAGGTGCCCCTGTTATCCCTGGTCTATGTAGAAGACTTTCAGTGACCTCAGTCAAGCGGCTGTTTTCCCACAACATGCTAAATCACACTTAAATGAACCGCAGCTTAGGGAAATAGTCCAACTGCTTAGGATCCCATGTTACCCTGAACCATAAGCTAACCACACTGGCTAAGTTTGCACTAGCCACTAAGCCACAAACAAGCCAAATACATTTTATACAGGCGTGTTGTACTAACCCTGGAAAGCTGTGCCAGTAACTCATTTTCCATAATGTGTCTCATTTCTACCCCAACTTATCCTTTATCAATTTAGTGCAGATTGTTAAGCCTCTAGGAAAGCCGAACAATTCCACTGCTACAGCAATAAAGGCCATTCTTCCACATTACAGACAGCCAAAGAGAGAGAATAGTCTGCAAGGCTAGAACCTCCTGGGCCTCTAAAGTATTTTTAAAAACTGCTCCCATGAGCCTAGCTGACCCTGCCTGATTTCAGCAAAGGCTAACCAGATTAGTCCTGACAATGCTTGGATAGAAGATTACCAGGAAGTCCGAGAGCAGGAGGCTAGATTGCAACGTTGGAAAAACACCCTTGAAGGTGGCAATACCAAACCACTTCCATACTGTGGCCAAAAAAAATAGGAATTCACACAGTCACCCAGATCTAAGCTCACCTTGAGAGTCTTAATGATATGGCTGCTATCACAAAGCCTCCGACTCCCGAGAAATTTTTACTTCTCTGTTAAGAGTTCTCCACTGCTAATTTAAAGGAGAACCATCCTTGTTTATCAACCATATGACTCACAACTTTGGAAAGGGGCCTTTGAGGCCATCTCATCCCATAATTGGTTCCACTTGCCAACTACTCTTACAGCTAAGAGCTTTTATTTATTTATTTTTCATAACGGCCTTGTGTATGGTAAAGAAAAGATGAATATATGCAGCTTCTTCTGTCTAATCACTACCAGGATGGGGGAAGTTGTATCTGATCTTCCTTTTGTTGTAATGCAGCTATGAAATGATATGATAGTAGTTAAATTTCTGAGAGCCACTGGCTAAATTACCTTAACACTAGAGAAGGGTCGGACCAGCAGGCAGTGTCTCAGGCTCTCAGGAGCCAAACAGCCCAATCCATAGGGAGAAGCACCCCAAAGAGATCTAGAGAAGGAAAGAAGCTTGAATTCAGGAAGGCAGCTGGGCTAGAAATTAGGAGGGATGGGTTAGGGAAAAGAAAGCTGCAAGCTTGATTGATATTGCAGCAGCCTTCAGCAAGCTGGTGCAATCCAGAGATGCTGCAACCACAAATTCCAGAATTCCAACTTATCATGGTGTTTGACTTTGGGGAATTACAGATCTCAACACATCTAGAGGTTACCAAACTGGAGGGAGGGCAGGTTTAAATGAAGGGAAAGCAAAGCAGATAAATAACTTGGGAGGAAAAAGGAGAGTGGAAGAGAAAAATGATGGAGAATGTTGCTACATATAAAGCTGCCAGGAGATGGAAGAGTTCAAGTTCATGTATTGATCTGAAATAATCACCCAGATATTTAGCTGCAGGCTGCTAGTCCCTCTTTACTAGCTTAAGAGTCTGAAGTTCTTTCCAAAGAAATTGCACTTCAGCTTTTTATAATTAAACCAAGCCGTCTTGGAATTCTGTATGGGGGAAAAAAACTCCATGGGAAGTCAACTCACAATGGACACCAAATGGCTCTAATGATTTTGCTTCTGTTACCTTGATCAAAGTTTGGGCATCACATTTCCAGGTGGTCAATCCAACAGCTATTTGGATTTTAATGAGGCCACCAGATCTGCCTCTAGCAAGTGAATGCTCCTTAGATTCTTTGGATACAGTAATATATTTGAACACAAACTTTCTCAACCATCCAGTGATACCTGAAGTGCCATATTAGTCCCTTCTGATTACCATTTTTTGTTAAGCTATAATATGAATCAGTACGCACTTGAAAGGTCTCTTGCATTTAAATCTCCAATGCATTCAGTGGCAATGGCAGGCATGCATATCCTTTTTCCTGCAGCAAAGACTACAACAAAACCCAAAGATCACAACTTTCTCCCACCAGAGGTGGTGGGTTACAACTCCCAGGATTCTCAACCAAAATCATGAGCTGGCTGCAAACTCTGACAACAGTAATCCAATGCATTTAGACAGCAGAAGGCTAGAGAAAGCTACTCTTTGGCAAAGTTTGTTAGAAAATTCCTGTCCCCCTATTTTCAAATGTAAACATAGTTCTGAAACAAAAAATGAACGACTCATAGGCCTCTCTCTCTCTCTTTTTTTCTTTCATCTGCTTGCTTCATACCTCAGGCTCATTCTTCTGAAGTCTCAGGCACATTGTCTCTTGTATGAACCCCTCATCTTCATTTGCTGATGTAGGCCAATCTGCACACAAAATCTCAAAGAATTTATAAACTAGATCTGACCACCCATCCCCAAAAGAAAAAAAAATTAAAAGAGGGGGTAGAAAGTACAGGAAAGAGCACCGCTTAAGCCAACAAGAAGAAAGAAATCAATCTCACATAAAAAGAACGATAATAAATTCTGTGCAAGGAAGGCATATTTCTTTAGCAGAATTTGCTGGTTCTTTTCTTTAATGTATTTGCAGACTATGATTGTTTAAACAAGAAGCCAGAATTATAAAAGTTGAAGTTAGTAGAGACAAAAACAATTCTTGGGCAAAGCCAGCTAAAAAGTATAGATTCTTTAGAAAGGAAGAGAACATTGGAAGACAACAAAGAAAAAATATAGAGCTGGGGAGGAAAACTAGATATAATACTGTATAGGCAGCACTCTCTGCATTCATGACTCCCAAGTAGTTCCTGCACAAGTACAAAAGATGGAATTACCAACACATGTGAAGGTAAATTCACCTTCCAATTCAAGTATAATTCTTGGTGGCTTCAAGGAGATGTCTATGTAGTTTTGTGGGCAATAATATAGATATGGTTTGCCACTGCCTTTTTCAACACCCTAGTCTAAATTACAATGTCGGGATTTCCTGCAGGTCTTTTGTCCAAATATTAACCAGATCCAATCCTGGTTAGCTTTTCAAGATCAATAAAGTCAGACAGTTGCTGAACCAAGCTAAAGAAAAATCTCTGAGCCTTCATTAAAGAAACAGACAAGTTTCTAACTCTCAGGGTTACAGTTTACTGAATCTCAGGAACTTGGTGGCATTTGGAAAGCATTTTAGTTCTCTTTACCAATATTTTCCTTGCATCTCTCTTTCTCTTCCCATTTCTTCTCCTTCACCCCATCCTTTCTTCTGCTGTTATTTTGCTACTGAATTAAGATGGGGGGTGGGGAGCAAATCTGCCAACAATAATCTGGATGCAATTTTTAAAGCTGTTTTTTTAAAACCACATCACATGAGCCATCAGCAGCACCCTATATCCAGGCAAGCCCAGTGACTTCAGCCAATCCAAGCTACGGAAAAGCTTGCCTAAATTATCTCAGCAGGGTCTGGTCTGGTTAGCCCTTGGATGGGAGACTATCAAAGGTGTAGGCTAGACTAGGCAATATCCAAGAAGGGGAATGGCAAACCATCACAGGAATGTTTCCAAGCAATCCACATGGACATGAAGTTGCCAGGAGGTGAGTTTGACTCCAAGGAGATTTTACCTTACCCACACAATTAGCATTTGTATTACAAGGGAGGAACCTTTGATCCCTTGCTCTGGTATCCATTCTTCAGTTTACCTTCCTTGCATCGTTAGACTTAGCAAAAGCTTCCCAGCATACCAAGATGAACAGCTATTTAAAAGGCTACAGTTTCTTGTTTACAAGGCTACAGTGGGGAGGGATAAGTTAACCGTTCTCCTTTAACATGTTGCAACACTCCCCCATGGAATTTGTACAGCAATGAGATTTGAATAAAGCCTTTTCTTGAAATCAGTGAAAGAAGGGTTTTTTTCCCAAATCCAATTGCCATATGGGGAAAAATCTGTGGGGTGGCCCTGTCACAGCCAGGAAGAGAAGGGTTAACCTCCTCCCTATAGGTTGTGAACACCCCCTAATAAATCTGAACTGCCAAAGCTTTATCTATTGGCTCCTGTGGAAAGCTTCAGCCAAGCATAATTGCAGTATGGATCAGTGATTGGGGGTACAGCTGCAGAGAGCTAGCTAGCACTGCTTTAATTCTTGGGGGAAAGCATTTTTTCCAAGCTTAATGGCAATTGGAGGGAGGAGGTATGAGATGGAATGAATAGGGATATTATATGCTGGGTGAGTATATGAATAATTATGTAGGCCTCCCTCAGAGTCACAGGGTAGAACTTGCATGTCAGTCAATGACAAGGGTAAAAGAGAGCCAAAAGCAAGATTGCATTGTACAATATTTCTAGGCATTAAAGAACACACACGCCCCTTTTACCTGAATTATATCAGTATGGAAGAAAACTTCACATTCCTTCAGAATTGTTATTAAAGAGCAGGTTCCTAAAATCTCTGACTGCAATATTCTTAACACCTCTCTGGAGCCACTGAAAGAACAGCAGCAAAAGGTTGAAAGCATTTTGCTGCATTTTAGTTTAGTATAATTTGGAGCTGCTCAGACCTAGAGTGTATGAAGTGACAAAACAAGCCCCGCACCGATAGAAAGATTGGGAAGGGTTGTATTAGAGTGTAAGGATGCCTGATCAACCCAATTTTGCTTCCAGCTCATAAAACATCAAAACTGATATAAGAGACTTCCTCTCATAGCTTGTTTTTCCCCCAAGGCCAGTTTTAAACCCACAACAGCCAACCATCCAGCTTATATATTAAGTCAGATGCACTCAAAATGGACACAGCTCCAATGGATGAAATGTCACACTGTACACCAAAATGATTCTTATGGAAGAATGAGGGCAAGATGATAACGCTGACAAGTGTAATTCTTTATCTATTCTTGCAGTAAAGAAAATAGCAGAATAAATTATTTCTGAACATGTGCAGGTGAAGGGTTTTATTTTTGCCATCTTTGACCTCAGTGATCCCCCGTCCCAAGCCCAAATTTACTCAGCTTCAGTGTCATCTGATCATAAAAAGCTGACAATAAAGATCAGAACATAAACCAAAAACTACAGTCCCTACTTCTTCCCCATTGGGTACAGGTCACTATCCTGTGCATACAGGTGGCATTTAAGAACAAACAGCATCATGATTCCGTTTTAGTATTGTAAGGAACGGTTAGACTGACTGCCTATTTTGCTTCTGTACCTCAAGCTTCTGCTGAGATGGCTGAAGAGAAACTGCTTTTGCAACTAGGAATCTTATAAAAGTTATAAGGTGCTAAGCATATAAAAGCTATGCTGATTGTAAAGGGACATTTTGCAGAGGTGCAAAAGGAAATGGAAAGATGTGGTTAAGCTAAAAGGGGGACGCGGTGGCGCAGTGGCTTAATGACGCTGAAAGTGGCCAGCCAGAAATGGTCGACCCTTCAGCGGTTCGAGCCCAGCCTTCGTGCAGCAGAGTGAGCTCCTGCTTCCTCCCCAGCTCCTGTCAACCCAGCAGCTCGAAAACTTACGTGAGTAGATAAATGGGTCCTCTCACCCCGGTGGGAGGAAAAATGCTGGCGGCACCTTGAAAAAAGGAGTCAGGAGCAGTTGCCGGTAGTGTGGAAGCTGCGCTTGCCCGAAAAAGGCGCAAAGCAACGGAAACCCCGCCTCCTGCACTCGCCAGCTGGGCTCCGCTCTAGGAAGGAGGCCCTGGCAAACCACTTCCGAAACACCTAGCCTTGAAAACTGCAGGGACTCATCCAGGCAGTCGCCGCAGAATCGGTAACGATTGAATGCGGATTAAAAAAAAAAAAAAAAGCTAAAGGCCAAATGTCTTACTTGATCATATCAGAGCTCCTAGATACATTTCCTGAGCATGCATGAACTTTTGCACCTACTCTTGCTTCTAACCACACTATGCAACTACATCCTCTGCACAATTTGGGCAAGCAACAATGCCTTATATGAGGAACCCCTGGAGCAAGTGAGGACTAAAAACTTAACTATTCGTTTATGCTGCTTAAGCTAATGTTTTGACAACCTTGGAAGGCGGGTACACTTGTGTGTGTGACCCTCCTCCTAGATGCTTCCTAATAACAAAAAGGTATAAAAGCTGTTGTACACTGTTCTGGGTGTGGCTGTTCTCTGTCTTTTCTCTGCCAGCCAGCCAGAGAGTGGTCCACCCTACTTTTCTCTTGGCCAACAATAAAAGCTGAACTTTCTTTGGAAAAACCTCAGTCTAGAGTCTCATTTGAACTTATAGATTCTGGGCTAGAAAAACCTTACAGTATCATAGACCAAACCTGGCAACATTTACTGGGTAACATCATCTTCAGAAGTTGCACCCCTAAATTTACTACACCCTCTGCCTGAAAGCCCCATTCCCACTTGCCAGCTAGGCATGTGTACTTGCCAACAGGAAGTCAATTCTCCTCCACAAACATGGCCACCATGGTTACAGGACTTTGCAAACCCTCTAGGCAGACGCCTTGGAGCTGAGCCCAGGTCTGCAATGGATTGCATTATATATTCTTAAAAAGGACAAAATAAATAAATAAACTTTGCCCAAAGCATTCGAATGCAGCAGGGCCATTCAGAGAGCAAAGCAAAGAGGCCTAAAAATACATTCCATTCTTCTAGCAGGGCAAAAAAGTAAACAGTGCCAAACTTCCTAAGAGGAAAGCGGAGGGTCGGGGGGGGGGGGGGCGTCAGGAAGGAGAGGGAAGGAGTCTGACTCAGACAGCAGTGCTACAAAGGGATGCAGCAGCTCCTTGAGAAGCTGAGGAAGACAACGCAAAAAAACACTGAAATCAAAGAAGGCTGAAACCCAAATGGAAGGAAGTGTGTGTATGTGTGCCTGCATTTGTCTGACACAATTACAAGAAATGTGCAGTAAGAAATGGGACATCAGATGGCAATCTGGCCACATGGCTTGTAGAACCAATAATCTCCCTTTCACTGGAAAGGAAATTTGCCTTTAAAGATGGCCGAGAGAGACTTCTTTCACACTCAGGTCACAGCTGTTCTGTGAATTGCACTGGCTAAGACTGCTGCCTGGCTGGCTGGCTGGCTGGCTGGCTGGCTGGCTGCTGCCACCACAGCCACAAATTTCCAAAGAGCCTTATTTTTAAACCTGAAAAGCCACTGGACCTGTCCTTCTAACGTCTGCATCCCAGTCTTTTCCTAATAAAGGCGGTAGAAAAAGCTACTCACCGGTCTTGCCCTTCTATTCCCTCTTTGAAACTCAAAAGAGAACCCAGAGTAGTACAAGATGCTAGTGACTCTTCAAGCAGAGCTAGTTTAGTGCCTACGTAATGTTTTCAAAACTCTTGACCACACTTAAGTTATCTAGAGTGACCCTCATGCTCCTCCCTTTCTTCCACCCTTGGGGTTTGCATCTCCTCCCTTATCCCCCTTAAATTTCCTCCTCCTTTCCCTTCTGAGCAAGAACTACATCCATGCTAAGCCATATTTAAGCAATAGTAGCTGTGTTGGCTGTGAGGAAAAACATCTCAAAATTCCATAGTGACAATGTCTTTGTAACACCCACCAAAGGTTCATACTATTTGCAGGCTTTAGATTTTCTTAAAAACTTTCATCAGGCATAAGGTCTGAAAGCCAAGGAAATAAGGACTTGGGGGAGGGGCTGAATATTACAGCCAATGTGTGTCAGTTTCTATCAGAAAGGAAGTGATAGTCTCCCTACAAATGGAGTCATATCAGGTACAGAGGGCTATTAGATACAAATGTACACTTCCCAAAGCTTGCTGGGAAGAGACATCATTTAAGGTTTCAGATCAGAAACAGAACAGAAATCCTAGTTAGAAGTTGATTTAAATCTTGTAAGAAGCAAATAGTCCCTGATTTGGCCCAGATTCAATATTTATGGTATGAAATCCACAACCACCTTGAAATTTGCTAGTTTATGGATTGATTTGAAGATGTTGCTTTGTTAACTCTTTCAGATAGCAAAGTGAAGCGATGAGAATGAGACATGATTCAGAACAACACACCTTCGTTTAAAGTCTTTCTCTATAATCTAAATATATTGTGATTTATATTCTATTAAATCTAGAAGCCTTTCCTGTCCTCTTCCAGTTGAATATCTATCAAATACTGAAGCACAGGTTCAGAAATTATAACCGCTGGTTACTTCCTCCTTTCCTCCCGCAATACAAGAAAAGCCAAGCCTCTGATTGTGAAGACAAAACAATACTGCATGTGAATATCATGTTTAGACTAAGAAGTAAGATGCTCAGAAGATGTCATGATACTGCGTTGTGATTCATTTGCTCCAAATGAAAGCATCAATGGCAACTTGTCCGCAAGGGAGCTAAACGGCTTAATTAGCAGTCACAGCATTATTGTTGTTGTTGTTATTGCTATCAATATATCTTTACTCTAGATGGCACTTTTCAGAGTAGCAAAACAAAAATGTCAGGTTTCTTGCCCAGGGGACAGGGAGAGTACAGTAAGATTAAAAAGCCAGCAGGAAGAATGGGAGATGTAAGTGCAGCAAGGGATGAATTCTGAGTAAATGCACTTGCATTTTTTAGACTTCATTTCGGTTGCCACAGATGAGAATTAGCTGATGACCCTTTTTGCCCAGTGACTCAAAGTGTTCATTAATGTTTATCACAAGGAACTTTGCAGCAACTCTGTTGTGTGCATCACTAGTGCCATTAGAATTTCAGAATGCAAAAGCTGAGATGGAGTTCTTTCCAAGAGGCCGAATGAACAGCAACTCATTTCAAAGTCTTCAGGATCCAAGGTTAAGCCAAGGCAAGATTCTTACAAAAATCACAGTAAAATAATCGTAATACAGGTAGTCCTTGACTTACGACCATTCATTTAGCAACCATCTGAAGTTACGATGATGCTGAAAAAAGTGACTTACAACTGGTCCTTGCACTTACGACTGTCGGGGAAAAAACCACGTTAAACACGGGAGGCAGACACACCATAAAACAAGTCACTTCAAAGTTCTAAAAGCTTTATTAAATGTTAGTTCAACAAGCAAGTAAAGTTCAACCAATAGCATACATGGTACTCACTTAGATTCACATTGCAATGTCATGACCATTTTCATCGAGCCGTCAGGTAAACAGTTTGACCAAAATGGTACCGACCCCCTCAGATGTAATCCTTTTTATCCTTTAAAACCACAAACCACAGACATGACTCCTAGGTTTAGCAACTGATTTGTAACGTCCTTGGTGCTAATTTTACCATACCTTCCTCTTCTATTCCCATCAGCAGTTTGCTTAGTCTTGCATTTGACTTTTCCTGTCATTGCCCTACAGGTCACAAGAAGCTAACCTGGCTTTATCAAATGTAATCAAAACTAACATTAAAACATATAGAAGGCTACTAAAATTTTCCTCTCACACGACCATTGCAATGAACCCACAGTCTTTTGATCAAAATTCAGGCGCTTGGGAACCGGCATGTATTTACGACAGTGATCAACATTTGCCACCTTCCCAGCCAGCTTCCAACAGGCAAAATCAATTGGGAACTGCACAATTCATTTAACAACTGTGTGATTCACTTAACAACCAATGTAAAATTGGGTGTGGTCATGTGATACCTCACTTAATGTCCATACAGTTTAACGATACATTTTCTGGTCTCTATTGTGGTCATAAGTCGAGGACTACCTGTAAGCCATAAGCAGAATCTTTCTATCTTCCATGGGCATCTCAGCCAACTCTAAAGCAGCTCCACCCCTCTTTTTTCACTGTGCTTTGTGGCTCTCTACAAAAATAAGGGAAGCAAATCAGACTGTGGAAACTACAGGGGTATCTCACTGCTGTCCATCGCAGGCAAGATCTTTTCCCACATTCTCCTGAACAGACTTGTCACTGTCTCGGAAAGGAACCTTTCAGAGGCACAGTGTGGCTTTTGGCCAGAACAGAGTACAGCAGACATGATATCTACCATGAGGCAAGTCCAGAAGAAGTGCATCAATCAGAACAAGCCTCTTTACTCTGTCTTCATTGACCTGACAAAGGCATTTGACACTGTAAACAGGGGTCTCTGGATCATCCTGAGACTTTGTGGATGCCCGAGAAAATTCGTGAAGTTGATTCAGCTACTCCATGATGGAATGACAGGACAGGTTCTTTACAACAGTGATACATTAGCTGCATTTGCCATTTCCAGTGGGGTAAAACAGGGTTGTGTGCTAGCCTCAGTCCTGTTCAATCTGTTCTTCACTTCCATATTGTCACATGCTGTCCAGGGTCTGAAAGAGGGAGTGTATCTCAGGTACCAATCCGATGTCACTCTCTTTGACCTTTGCTGCTTGAACGCATGGACAAAGTGCCTCCATACAGTCATCCAAGAAACCCTCTTTGCTGATGATTTTGTGCTCCTGGCGCACAAAGGCAGCAATCTCCCGTTGATGCTGAACAAATTCTCAGATGCTGCTATACTCTTTGGCCTATCAACCTGAACAAGACTGAAATACTTTATCAGCCCGTGCCAAATATCAACCCCATAGAACCGAAAATCACTGTTGATGACATCCAGCTGACAAATGTAAACAGCTTCAAATATTTGAGAAGCACCATCTCAAGTGATGGATCTTTGGGCAAAGAAACTGACTCCAACCAGAGCAGCTGTGTACTAGAGTGCTCAGTCAGCACAACATCTGTATCTCCACAAAGCTGAAAGTCTACAGAGCTGTGGTAATCCCTTTTCTCCTATATGGATGTGAGCCCTGGACTCTGTACCGAAGGCACATCAAACAACTAGAGAAATTTCACATGTATGCACTCCACTCCATCTTCGGCATTCGTTGGCAAGATCGTGTCTCCAACCTGGGTGTCTAGGATCATGCAGAATCCACCAGCATTGAGTCCCTGATTATCAGAGCCAAGATGTGGTGGGTGGGAAACATCATCAGAATGGATGATCACCATATGCCTCGCCAGTTGCTCTATAGTGTACTGGAGTCTGGGAAGAGACCTTAAGGCCAACCACGCAAGTGCTACAGAGATGCTGTAGAAGAAACCCTACACCACTGTGACATCCAGCCAAGGGAACTAGAAGCTGCAGCTGCTGACAGAACTCACTGGCAAGCCCTGTACTGTGACACTTCCACCAACTCTGAAGACAGGCACCACCAAAAACTGATAGGAAACGATGAACAGTGTCACAGAATAACACCCACAGTTACTACAACAATGGACTTTCAGTGCCCCCATTGTGTTAGACTCTGTGCTTCCAGACTGGGGCTGCAGAGCCACCTCCATGTCCACAGATGAACTGCACAGAAGCCTGTCTTCTTCAAACCCAAAGGACTACCACCCTGCTTCTTCCAGACAAGGCTATTCTTGAACCGTCTCCCTACCTCATTCACAAAATCATACAAATTCCAATGACATTTTGCTCCTATCTGTAACTCTCTCATCTTCCACCATTTTTCATTTCATAGAAAACCCATTATGAAAAATATGTAATAACTGAGCAATGCTTTTTGACTGGCAGCGCTGGAAGCCCTCCAACAAGGAAGACACCTAACTCTACAGTGGTACCTCTACTTACGAACTTAATCCGTTCCGTGACTCTGATTGCAAGTCGAGTTGGTCGCAAGTCGAAGTAAATTTTCCCATAAGGTTCAATGTAATTACCATTAATCCGTTCCGGCGTCCGCAGACCACGTGTCAGGGGTAGAAAAACGGCCGCGGACCACGTGGAACGGGCGGAAAATGGCCGCGGACCACGTGGAATGGGAGGAAAATGGCCGCGGACCACGTGGCACGGGCAGAAAAATGGCCGTGGACCACGTGGAACGGGTGTAAAATGGCCGCAGACCACGTGGAATGGGCGGGAAATGGCCGCGGACCATGTGGCACGGGCATAAAAATGGCCGCGGACAACGTGGAACGGGCGGGAAATGGCCACGGACCACGTGGCACGGGTAGAAAAATGGCCGCGGACCACATGGAACGGGCAGAAAATGGCCGCAGACCACGTGGAATGGGCGGAAAATGGCCACGGATCTGGTTCGTAAGCTGAGGTGAGTTCATAAGTAGAAGTAAATTTTTGGGGCCAGAGCTGATTGTATCTCGAAAAATTCGTAAGTAGGGGCGTTCGTAAGTAGAGGTACCATTGTACTAGCAAGAAACAACTTAATCTTGCTGTTTAAGTTAAAGTATTTCCATTCACAGATTCTCCCTCGATGGCCTATCAAAATCCACCACTGGATATTTGCAAAACTGGGAGCAGAAAGCTCCAGAGAACTGCAGAATATTCAATTTTTCTTCAAAACAGTGCTGGTCCAGCCATTCTGGGAATAATGCAGAGGTCTTCTGGAAATTAATTTTCCAAACCAGAAGTTGTTTCTGATGTTCTAAACATGGTGTCCTGGACAAAATTGGGCAGGAATATGTCTGGAAAACCACAGTTCAATGGATTCCCTTCTGGAAACCACCTGATCACCCAGACAACACCATGGACCAGAGAAGGAATAGAATTGGAGGTTTTCTACATCCCTAAACGTCACTGTGATGCCCAGAATCTTTTCGAGTGGGGCAGCAATAACAAATCTAATTATTACTAGCAGTCTGTCAATATTAAAGGAAAAAAATCAGAAATGCAAAACTATAGCATTCATCAGGTGTAGAGAATTCTGCTTTAAACAAGAGAAAGAAAAAAATCGGAAGAATGATTTTCCAGTGTAAATCTAAATTTAGTTATGGCTCCTAATGAGCTGAATAGGCTAACCTAGTTTTCAGTGTTCTGTGTTAAACTACCCATATAATATGTGGGGCCAAATGTTTTCTATAGGTTATTCCCTTTTTCAGATTATTCAGTTTTCTTATACAACAACCAAAGCGCACTGAATCTCTAGCATGGTCAAAGCAATGTATCTTTTAGCAGGTATTGCAAAACTAAGTTTTTATTAGGCTGGACTATGAGTTTTTTCCAAATACAATGCTTCCTTATGACTAGGCATTGCACCTCCACAGGCTCTATGCCAAGTTTTAATTCCACTCATTATAAATACAACATATGTTCCAAACTACCTTTAATACTTGCCTGGTTAACACATTAACAACCAATCTTTCAACACAGCAATCACAAAGACTTAAACATTTTATTCTCTAATACAGTGGGGCAAAAAAGTATTTAGTCAGCCACCAATTGTGCAAGTTCTCCCACTTAAAAAGATGAGAGAGGCCTGTAATTTTCATCATAGGTATACCTCAACTATGAGACAAAATGAGGAAAAAAATCCAGAAAATCACATTGTCTGATTTTTAAAGAATTTATTTGCAAATCATGGTGGAAAATAAGTATTTGGTCACCTACAAACAAGCAAGATGTCTGGCTCTCACAGACCTGTAACTACTTCTTTAAGAGGCTCCTCTGTCCTCCACTCGTTACCTGTAGTAATGGCACCTGTTTGATCTTGTTATCAGTATAAAAGACACCTGTCCACAACCTCAAACAGTCACACTCCAAACTCCACTATGGCCAAGACCAAAGAGCTGTCGAAGGACACCAGAAACAAAATTGTAGACCTGCACCAGGCTGGGAAGACTGAATCTGCAATAGGCAAGCAGCTTGGTGTGAAGAAATCAACTGTGGGAGCAATAATTAGAAAATGGAAGACATACAAGACCACTGATAATCTCCCTTGATCTGGGGCTCCATGCAAGATCTCAACCTGTGGGGTCAAAATGATCACAAGAACGGTGAGCAAAAATCCCAGAACCACACGGGAGGACCTCGTGAATGACCTGTAGAGAGCTGGGACCAAAGTAACAAAGGCTACCATCAGTAACACACTATGCCGCCAGGGACTCAAATCCTGCAGTGCCAGACGTGTCCCCCTGCTTAAGCCAGTACATGTCCGGGCCCGTCTGAAGTTTGCTAGAGAGCATTTGGATGATCCAGAAGAGGATTGGGAGAATGTCATATGGTCAGATGAAACCAAAGTAGAACGTTTTGGTCTAAACTCAACTCGTCGTGTTTGGAGGAGAGAGAATGCTGAGTTGCATCCAAAGAACACCATACCTACTGTGAAGCATGGGGGTGGAAACATCATGCTTTGGGGCTGTTTTTCTGCAAAGGGACCAGGACGACTGATCCGTGTAAAGGAAAGAATGAATGGGGCCATGTATTGTGAGATTTTGAGTGAACACCTCCTTCCATCAGCAAGGGCACTGAAGATGAAACGTGGCTGGGTCTTTCAGCATGACAATGATCCCAAACACACCGCCTGGGCAACGAAGGAGTGGCTTCGTAAGAAGCATTTCAAGGTCCTGGAGTGGCCTAGCCAGTCTCCAGATCTCAACCCCATGGAAAACCTTTGGAGGGAGTTGAAAGTCCGTGTTGCCCAGTGACAGCCCCAAAACATCACTGCTCTAGAGGAGATCTGCATGGAGGAATGGGCCAAAATACCAGCAACAGTGTGTGAAAACCTTGTGAAGACTTACAGAAAACGTTTGACCTCTGTCATTGCCAACAAAGGATATATAACAAAGTATTGAGATGAACTTTTGATATTGACCAAATACTTATTTTCCACCATGATTTGCAAATAAATTCTTTAAAAATCAGACAATGTGATTTTCTGGATTTTTTTCCCCATTTTGTCTCTCATAGTTGAGGTATACCTATGATAAAAATTACAGGCCTCTCTCATCTTTTTAAGTGGGAGAACTTGCACAATTGGTGGCTGATTAAATACTTTTTTGCCCCACTGTAAGACAACCCATAATAGGGTTGCTTTGGACGGATGTACTTATGATGCCTTTTAATTTAAGAGGCATGACACTTTTTAATGACAATTGCTAAGGTCACCAAACTAAAAGACAGTTTTGATTTTTAAGATGTTTTTGGATCACAGCTATGTGATTGGGAAGCAACTGCACTACATGAATAGCCCCATGAATCCCAAAACCAGAGGTCTATGCACAGACTTTAATTGAATGCCATGAGATATCTGATTCATGCTATTAACTATTGGAACTGACAATTCAAAGGAAGATATCTGTCAATAGGTAAACTCATTAACCCAATCAACCTCTCTCACATGGCCCATATACTGACACTGGATATAAACAAACTACATCAGTATTTCCTGGCAATTATTTCAACCTAAGATTTAAGTAAATAATGATTTTTAAAAAACCAAGGCTATGACTGGCAGAATTGTTGGATTTACATTCTAAGTCATTGTTTATCTGAACAACCCAGAGCGGTCTGGTTAATGACTTAGTATAAACTAAGTCATTAACCAGAGCTTATAATGGCCTAGTTCAGATAACGCATTAAGTTGAAATCAAGCAAACCACATTATGACTTATCCCAGAGTGTTAACCCTGCCAATATGTACATCAATTATAATGCTGATGCTGTTCTGAAACACACACTCTCTTCTATGACTGCAACTGACAGACAGAAATGTTAGAGTTGTTCATGAAAATGTAGTATAGAGCTATCTCTCACCAATGTTTTATTCACAACAAATATGAACATTGCCTAAACTAAACCACTCTATCATACAAAGAAAGCGTGTTACTAACCCAGAAACTCAACACCTGGGAGCATCCAAGAGTATTCAGAGTTAGAACACTATTTAAATGGTGTTTGGAAGCATCACAAAGGAAACAGAAAAACTACGAACAGAACCAAGTTTACATCATCTGCTGACTAAGCAGCAAAATACAGGCTAGTTATACTGTATGAAATCTTGCAAAGTCTTGGGATGAGGCAGTATATAAATTGGTGTAATAAATAAATCAAATTTTAAAAATCTATGTAAATTGGTACACAAAGGTGAGCCTGGATGGACTATTATGTACTGAATGCTACAACACCTGCTGCCTTGATACACCCAATGTGCGATGCTACAGCTGGCTTCTCCCATAATTTGTTAAATACGTCACAATATCTGGGTTCATATAAGGCTAAAACATAAGCCATGGTTTACATATCACAATAGCTGAGTTCACATAACGTGCCAAACAGAACTAAACAAGCCACATGATAGCTTAACATGCAGACAGCTCCTGTGATTTAAGGATAGTGGGACCAGAGATGTTGTTTGGTTTAGATTTACAAAGGCCTTGGGTTTCTGCCTACTGACCCTCAAGTGAACAAAGTTTACAACTCCAACCACCAACCCCAACACATTTGGGGAGAAGGAGGGAGGAGACAGAAAGAAAAACTATCTGAGATGAAAGAAAAGCTATTCCATAGAATTTTAAAAGGGCATGAAGAAAAGATTCTTAATCTCCTACTTCATTATCCAAGAAACAAAGGGGCCTCTCAGAGCCACAAGAGACAGTGAGAAAGAAATTACTCTCCAGATGGAGAAGAGACCTCAGTTACTGAATAAAGTTTATAGGTAATCTTGCACCAAATGAAAACATGAAGACAGATATATCCTCAGACTAGTGTAACATACTACTTCTAAAAATTTACTCAACATACAGACTCCTTTAAGTAAATATTCTGTTGATACATCATGGTATGTAGGAATTGGTACCCTGAACTTTTGTTTCTTGACAGTGGCTTGTTGGCTCTGGTTCCAAATATGATTTCCAATAATGTTTAAGAACAAAATGTACTTAACTATAAGCTTTAATCATGATTAAGGCCAGGGTACACTGGTGAGGGAAAACATGCCAACTGTGGTTAGCTCTTTATCATGCATGGACTAGCAACACTGCACCTTCAACAGTTTTCTCTTACTACTACTCTATACAGGTGTGATATGATGATTCTTTGGACTTCTTCAGAAACAAGCGTCTAATATCAAACAACAACAGTGTAACAAAGTCATCTAAACCTGCTATTGTTATAATTATAACTGTAATATCCATGATCCAGTAAGATGAGTCAGGTATGACAAAGGGGGCTGTATGATTTGATAAGTAAGAGAAATGTATGATTTTTTCATCCTCAACCCACATTCATTAATGAGCAAATAAGGGCAGTACATCTGTCAGACCACAGGTTCTCGAGATCCCAGATGCATCTATCAAATAATTTAGCTGGTGAATCACTATTTTAAAACGTACCAACTGATAAGTAATCTCTTATGTATTAATGTAAAGAAGCAGATTTATGGGAAAATATCTTTAAGTGTTAAATATGTTAATGTAATGCTGAACTATATACCATAGCTTTGGAATTTGACTGTTTATCAGGAATTATAGTCGTATTGAACATGGGGGTAGCTTGAGAAATTGGAAAATGTGATATTTTTCCAGATGTCATTTTTCCAGTTGTGAGAAATGTGTGATCTATGTTTTGGTAAAGGCAATATTTTCTACTAATCAAAGGATGTTACTATATCAGAGATTTTGAGATATCTTACAATAATATTTTGTATTGTTCATGTTATAGTAGTAAATTCATTAGCAAACCAATGACCATTGATAAGTCTAAAATATAAGCTAGATTTTTTTCTTTTCTTTTTTTCTTTCTCAATTTGTATTTTTAACTATTGATTTAACTATACAAATCAATAGTTTTGTTTTGTTTTTAAAAAGCTTCTCAAAATGGTAAACCCCAGTTTCCCTTTTCAAAGGCGAGGAAGGTACAAGACGTTTCTTAAGAAGCCAAGTCAGAGAACTCAACCAAGGTCTGTGCTACAGGCAGCTTCTCTTTTGAATCCAGGGCCTCCCTAGCAGTCTCATTCAGAGCTGAAACCCTTTCCCTGCACATTCCACCGTCTGTCGGGTGTCCCACAGGGACTCACCCTTTGGTCCCGTGATGTGATCGGCAGAGAAAATCTCTCTTCCACATTGCCTTTGGTATTCACTACCCATTCAGGAGGTCTTTTGTACAGATTTCCCAAAGCTCAGAACTGGGAAAGGGCTGACAGAAGGAGGGCTAAACAGGGAACTCAGGAGAGGCCCTTTCGTTGCTCAAGAAAAGGAACACAAGTCATGAGCTGGGAGGCTGATTCCATCATAGGCCGGAGGAGACAAAGCTCATCTTACAGATGAAGCTGCACTTCCTGGTCTATGTAACCTTTCAGCCGGAAATCCACACACACCCCATCCCCATCAACAAACATTTCTTTCTTTTAAAGCTTTAAAGCCACTCTACCGCCTATGGATGCAATCCCATCACAAATTACAATTTTTAAAAATCAAAATGTAAAACAATAATTAAAACAATACATTGCTTTAAAACATGCAATAATAATGAAGCAACACTGAAAGAAGGGTGCTTGAGGAACAAAAGCCATGGTCAGGCTGTGGTTGCTAAGTGTTAAAAGTGAGGAATACAGCCAGGTCTTTGCTTGGTGCTGAAATAGTGCTGGTGCCAGCCTGGCTCCAGGGAGTGGGCATTCCAAGCCTGGGGTGCCACAGCGAAGAAAGCCCTCTCCTGTGTCCCCCCGCCCCCCGCAATAGTTGCATCTTTTGCTGAGACAGACCCATGTCCAACACATTGCAGCAGGAATCCAAACAGGAGGTTTCCAGAGCAGGGACTATGATGGCCAGGCTGTCCTATCCAGGAAGGGTCACAGTCAGCAGACTAAACACAATGCCCAATCCAGACCACTAACACCTCCTCAGCCTCAAATGACATAGCTTAATCCAGGAGTAAACCACAGTTTTGCACCTGCCCCTACAGAGGGAATACAACCCACACAGAGTCAGAGACCTGCCCAATCCTCGGAGCTGTAAACAGCCAAATTTACCATGGTTCTGTTTGGTCAGGATTCAGCTTCAGTATTGATTCTCTTGTGCTCATTCTGACTCAAGTGAATCAGCGCCAATCCCAAGCTGGTAGCCTTATCTGAAAGATTATTATCAGCCCTACTAACAAGATAAATACATTAACAGAAAGTGAGGGGCCAGCTTGCTTTACAACCATTTGTCTACAGAAACAGACTCTATTAAATGTTTTCTGGTACCAAGAATTAAGAGATTTCACATACTGCTCTTGATACTGCACCCAGGAATCTATACGTAATGTTATGTTGGTCTACGCAATCGTATGCAACCAGGCCACCCTTACAGCGCAGGCAGGCAACCCGGTTTCTGTTCCATGCCACGTTCCCTCAGAGATAATCAGCTGGGAACAGCGTGCCTTGGGTGAGGCAACATGCCTTCCCTTTCTAGCAGCCAGTTTTTTTCCCCTCTTCCAGGTATCTGGTTTCTTTCTCTTTCCAATATCCTATTTTCTATTTCCTCCACTGCAAAGACAGAAAGTTGCCAGGATAGGGCTGTCTGACTCCTTCCAGAGGTCTCTAACGATCACCTCTGGAGGACTTTTGAAATTGGCCAAGGGCTGCCCATGACCCAGAGCATGCACTGCTCACCCTGTCCTTCAGCGACAAAGAAATTGACTATGTGGAATCACATAGCAAAAAGACCCTGCTTCAAACACCAGATAAATGTTGATACAGAACAGAAGTTAATACTGCCGTATCAATACAAGTTTCTCGAGGCTCCCTCAAATTCAATGATTAGCAAAAAATGCACATTCAGAAGCATTGCCTTAGTAAGGCAAAATACTGCAGCAGGTAGCCAAATACCTTTAAGTCTAAAATGACATACTTCTGGCTTCTAATCCTGAAAAGTGTCTGCAAGTCTCAGAGAGGCAGTGAGGAAAAAGACAGAGATATATTTCCACCATTTTAGGGGCTAGGGTGAGGGTGAGGCAAAGAAAAGGTATGGAGGAGGAGGATCTAAGATATCCTATAAGAGAGAATTTGCATGGGAAGTTTATTTTTCCCTAATGCATTATGCTAGATATATTATCACTAGTTATATTTGTTAGTCATTTGCAGACTTTGGACTGAAGAAGAAAAGGCGCTTTAAAGTAAGTATGACACCTATCAGTCACCATGCACTTTTACGAGAAAGAAGATGACTAATAAAAGCTGTTATCAGGAAAGGAACATTTAGGATTCTATTTCTTCTGTCAAAAAAAGAGTTAACAGGCACATAGTCCCTGGCCATCTGGTCTCCTTTCCATTACTCCAGAGTCACAGATGCTAATTTTTCTACCAAGTCAGAAGAAGTCACTGTGGTGTCCATGCCTAGATAATGACCAGAGATACAATAATTGTACAATAACCCTTCTCCAAAGCTGATAGCTTTGTTCCTCCAACCATAGGCAGCATTTTCCCATGCTCTATGATGCCCTGGAACTGCCCTCACCCTACCCTCCTTGAACAAATCAGTGGGCTCTCCTGTTGGCCAGTGGGAGAAGTCACCCCCCCCCCAAAAAAACCTTCCTGTTTTTTTTTCTTGCTGCAATTTCATTTTGAGGCAAGGAAAATATTTTTTAAAAGCACGTGATCACTATGCAAAGACAGCACAATAAGGATTTTTGATTCTATATTTTTTTCATCAAAATCCCCATTTTGCCAAGAGCAATCACAAGTACTGTTTGGCCATACTAACTTTGCTAGAATTAACACAAAAATAATATGAATATTCATGTACATTTCTCCTAATGTTCACATTTTTGTATGCACTTTTCTCACTGTTTGAATACATTTTTCCATAGGAAAGCTTGCTTTATTTATTTGTTCGTTCGTTTGCTTTCGTTGACTGGAGAGGTAGCTACAACCCTTGAATACAACAGGAGCAATAAACCACCAGACAGACCTGTCAACTAAAATGTACATGCATAAGAAGCAAACAAAAGAGGACAAAGCAAAACAAAATAGATTAAAAAATAAAATTAAGATTAAAAAAATAAAAGGGCTTCCTAGTGGCATCATTCCAAGATTAAGACACCTTAAGCCTTCTTATGGGACACCTTAAGCCTTCTTATGGCAATGGCTACAGATAAGGACTTGGCAACTCTGTTTGTACAGGACAGAAAAGAGGGAGCTATTCAGAAATGTTCCTCATCATCCAGAGGGCAAGCACACATGAATTTGTGACCTGTGAGAAAACAGCATCGCTTGGGTTTTGTTGTGATGCTGCATACTAGACCGCAGGCATGTGAGACCAAAGAGTGACATAACAATGATAGAATAGAGAACCTTGGCTATGGACCAGGGAGACATCCTTTATTTCCATCCAACATCCTATTCTTTCTTGAGCTCCTTCGCAGGCTTCCTTCTACAATCACCACATTTATATTTAGACTCTAGAATCTTTGTGCCAGATCATTGTAAGAAAAAGAAAGCTTTATATTATACGAAACTGACATTTTTATTGGCCCAGTAAGAATAAACAAATAATATGAGAGAGAGAGAGAGAGAGAGAGAGAGAGAGAGAGAGAGAGAACGAGAACTACTGGGCAATTCATGCAGAAACTTCTGCTATGGGTCAGCTTCAGAATCATCATTTTGCTGTGATTTCAGGTCCTTTGCTCAGGATCCATTTTAGACTTAATTTCAGAGCTCATCGCAGCGGCTTGGGCAGCAAGATTTGTCTTCATGCCATATGCTCTTTTTGTCTTAGCCGAAGTATAATGCACAACAAATTACTCAGGTAAGTTTTCACTACGATAGCAATGCTGACTGCCTACAGAATGCAAAAAGCCATTAAGATTCTTACTGCTTAGGTAAGCCGTAGGTGACTCCTCTCAGGAGACACAGGGCAAACTTGCCAAGACATGCCAAATCTACAGATACACACAGAGCCAATCTAGAGAGGCAGCTTGCGTGAACACCCCGTGGGAAGATGGCAAATGAGAAAACAGGCAGCTGGTGTGCGAAAAGAAACTTTTTGGCACTCAAAGCAGCAGGGTGGACCGCATGTCTGCTTCCCAAATTTACTAGCTCTTCTAGTTCTTTTGTAAGCAGCTTCAACCCTGACCTCTGGGGCTGCTGTAACCTCTCCCCGCCTCCAGACTAGGGCAGACCTATCATTTCTCCATCTCCCTCCTACCCATCCTTTCTCAATAGGGCTCTGCACCTCATGACACAAATCATACTCCAGTCAGAAGCCACGGCCATCTTCCTGTCATTTTCAGTTCTTGAAAACTTCAGCAAGAAAATGGGAAGTGGGAAAGGAGCACCAGAAAGCAAAGCAACAGCCAGCAAGGGCTGCTGTCACCAGTAATGCTTAAAAAAACAAAAAAAGGGACGGTGCCTCCACTGAATAGAAACAGGATTACTTAGTTCCATAGCTCATGCACGTAAAGATATGTGATGTTTAGGTGAGGAACGGTTATTCCAAAATCACGGTTATTCCAAAATCACGGGCTCCTCTCTGACTTCCGAACCTTTTCAGGCAATGCCAGGGTCTTCAATACAACCATATATATGCAGATCACGTCATTACCATCAGGATACAATGCTAACAGTGAAGCAGTCATGCCGAGGATTATGGGTACTGAATTGCTTATACACAACACGTTCACATCATACAAAACACAGGAGCTTTGGGTGGGTGCGTCTAACAGAGCAAGATGGCTTTGTTGAAATGACTGCGCTGACGTGTTTTCATATTTCACAGCTTTGTCTGTTAGCCACTAAGATAAAAGTAGAGCAGGATACATAATGTATAGAAACAAATTAAATGTAATTATCCAACAGCACATTTCTTCATAAAAATTATTTAGGAACATATTCCACTTTATTTGTATCTGCACAAATAAAATGGTGGTAAAGATAAAGTTCTTTGATAACCAATTATTACATACACAAATATCATGCAGACTAGAGACTCATTATATATACTCATTATACTGGTGAGGATTGTAACCAGAACCCAAGACACTAACTGGGTTCATAAAACCAATGAATTGTGGGCATTTTTTGGGCCTCTGAGGGCCATAGTGATGTACCTTGGGGACATGAAAATGTGCAGAGGTTCAACACACCTATTTGGGGGGCTAAACATTGCACTGTGTTCCTGAAAACTGGCAATTTTCCTGCCCAATGTTGGCAGCACATCTGGGGGATACTTCAGGAGGCAGATGCAGTCCAGAGTTTCCCTTTGTCCAGCCATCCTGTGGTTGGATTTGGGTTTAGCATGCCGTGTGGACCCGGTCACTGTGCTTTGTTTTTTTAACAACATGGTTAAACATATCATGGCCTAGTGCAACACGCAAACGCATTCAGAAGAATCTAAAGTGGAGTACTGTTACTACACTGGCAACAGATAGCGCTATAGAAACCCTTCACAAGGGTAAAACCCAAGAGGGGAGAGCCTTGGCTGAAATCAAGCTTCATCTTATTTGGAAAGCAAACAGTCAATTGTTTGAGGTCCCTGGAAATTCTTCGGTATGGTGAATATATAAAAATATATTCAATTTTTGCCTATTTGATACATTAAGCTCTTAAGGACAAAACAGAAATGCTAGAAAGCAAAACTAGACATGAACATTTTATTTTTTTCCAGTAGCATGCTAGATCATGGTATAGGCTGTCATAGAAGAGGATTAGATATATTTGTTTTAACTGTTTGTAAGCTGCCCAGAGTCAAATGTATGAGACAGGTGGCCATATAAATTGGAACAATCAATCAATCAATCAGAATAGAATCATACAAGAGACGGAAGACAACACTACCATGGGTACACCCAGAACAACCATTTCCATATAATGTTGCTAAGGGAGGGGGTGAACCAGGGCACTATTCTAGAAGATACAGGGCAAACTTTCATGGCATTTGTTTAATTTAATTTAATGGATTTCAAGGCCACCCAACTCCAAAAAGACTCTGAGTGGCTTACAATATTTAAAAGGATACATACCGTATTTTTCCGTCAATAAGACGCCCCCATGAACAAGACGACCCCCACTTTTCCAACCCAAAATTAAGAAATCAATATTTTAAAGACAGTGCAGAACACATTTTTATTTAGTAATTAGTTAACATTTACCTGATACACTCGGTGGGAGGAGGTCCAAACCGTCTCTCTGCCTCTCTATTTCCATGCTCTTTTGCATAACTGATTACATTCAAGCACGAGTGAAACTGCCGATAGTTTGTCTCTGCAAACAGCCTTCCTCTAATTGGTTTGTTTAGCATCAGCTGACGTCAGTTACATAAGGCTCGTGATTGGAGGAAGTCTGTTTGGGAAACAAGCTATTTCACTCGTGATTGGAGGCTAGCAATTGGAGGAAGCCTCTTTGCAGAAACAAAGTATGAGCAGTTTTGCAACCGTGCGGTTCTCTCCTCGGCTGACTTCCTTGAATAAGACGCCCTTCAATTTTTAGGGTAAGGATTTTAGAAAAAAGTATCGTCTTATAGTCGGAAAAATACGGTAGTTTAAACAGACATGACCACCCAGACAAAACCACGTAAATAACTTCCAGACGAACACCGATGGGGACAACAAACACCCAAACCCCAGGCCTGGAAACAGAGCCAGGTCTTAAGGGCTTTCTGGAATGCTTGGAGACTGGGAACCCCATGTACCTCTGCGGGGGTGCTGTTCTAGAAGGCAGGGGCCACGATAAAGAAGTCTCGCTTCCTTGGTCCACAAGATGACAGTACGTAATGGAGGGGACCTGGAGCATGCCCACTCTGCCCAAGGGTACCAGATAGGCAGAAACAACCAGAGACAGATGATCCCTCAAGTAACTAGGCCCTATGCCATGAAGGGCTTTGTAAGTAATAACCGGCACTTGAATTGCTCCTGGAATCCGAAAGGTAACCAATGAAAGTCACGCAGCAGCAATGACGTGCGGGCATAACAAGGAGCACCCATCACTCCCCACGCCACTTCATTGGAAGACCAGCTATACCTCCCAGGTGCTCTTCACGGGCAGCCCCACATAGAATGTATTGCAGCAGTCCAACTGTGAGTGACTAGGGCATGAGCGACCATCTGAAGGGCCTCCCAGTTATGGAAAGGGCACAATTTTAAACTAATTGTGACACAAACAATATTTTGAAGCTATGCTCTCCATACAAACAACAGCGTGGAGGAAGAGTCAATCCTTAGAATTAGAATAGGCACTCTGACCCATTGCTGAATTATCCATTCAGTCCTGTAAGGATTGCCTCTATGATTTCAGGCCCTATTTCACTGATGGAAACTATTTTTTTTTCCAAACTGATTAAAAGTTTATTATACTCACAGATTCCATCAGTGAAACAGGATGCATATAAAAATTTCAAAAAATATTACAACCCATTTAGCAATGATCAGATTTACCCAAATAACAAAATGAACCACTTTACACCACTGAATGTTAGTCCAGGCAAAAAAAATCTCATCCAGAAAAGAGCCATCAGTGGTATAATTGTGTCCACAGTCCAATACTGCTAACAGTATTATTTTTTAAAGAGGAAATGAAAACTGAAAGGATCTACAATAGGCCAGAAGCAAATGCAGAAGGCACTTGGTGTGAGAACCTGGTTGCAACTATGCCTTTTGAGCTCCTGTTACTGCCTGAAAGCCCCGTGTATACCATCTTACTTAATTACTTGTTTGTAAAACTGGTGTGCTTATTTTATTTATTTATCAAATTTTATTTATTTATCAAATTTATATAGCTACCCATCTCACGAGCAAGTGACTCTGGGTGGCATACAACAAGGCTAAAAACAATTAGTTAATAAATACCAAATAATAATTATTAATAGTATTCAAAACATTTAAAAAATTGGAAAAAATAAGTTAAAAGAGAAGAAATATTGGGCGAAGAGATGTTAATAATAGCACAGCCACCTCAATAATTCACCAGTCTCCTGGGGTCCCAAGGCCCGATGGTACAACCAGGTTTTGAGGAACCTTCAGAAAGTCAGAAGTGATGAAGCCAGCCTCACTTCAGGGAGAAGAATATTCCATAATGTGGGCACCACAGCAGGAAAGGCCCACCACCTCGGACCCGCCAAACGTAGCTCCCAAGCCGAGGTGACCTGCAGTATGCCCTCTCTGCTGGATCTGGTGGGATGGGCAGATGTAATCGGAAGAGGTGGTATTGGACCCGGAAGCAGACTGGTAACCAATGAACCTCACGGAGCAGGGGTATAATGTGTATTCTACTAGAAACACACCCGTGCTGCTGCATTTTGCACCAGCTGAAGCTTCCAGATACTCATCAAGGGCAGCCCCATGTAGAGCGTGTTACAGTAGTCCAACCAGGAGGTGACTAGGGCATCAGTGACCATGAGTAGAACCCCTCGCTTTAGGAACAGGCACAACTGGTGCACAAGTTGTGCAAAGGCCCTCCTAGCCACGACTGCCACCTGCTCTTCAAGCAGGAGTCGTGAGTCTAGGAGGACCCCCAGATTGCGCACGGGGTCTGGGGCAGTGCCACCCCATCCAGCACCAAAGATGGCATAATCCAACAACCGGTGGGCCCCAAAACCCAAAGCCACTCAGGCTTGCCAGGGTTCAGCTGAAGCCTGTTATTCCTCATCCAGACCTTCATAGCCTCCCTTTAAACCTCAGTTTTCCCCAGACAGCTTATATCCCATGAAGACTGTACTGTACTATAAATGTGATTTCCATCCTGGAAGAAAGGCAAAACACAAATACAATAATAAATATCATCCAGAACCTGACAAATCCCAGGTAAAAAGAATACTACAGTATAGAGAAAATATGCTATCATGTTTCCTTCCAAATCAGTATCAATCTGTTATCTAAGCCTCCTTTTAGAAGATGACCAGACTTCAGTCTGACTTTCATAATATCTAAGAGGAAGATGTGCCTTAGCCCGGCCAGGTCTCCCCACACGCATTCTGCACTCTAAGAGTCCTGCTAGAGAGGTCTATTTCCCAATGGCATCCTTGTGTGCTTCTGAGCTTTTTGCATGAATAGTTCTGTTTTCACTGGTAGCTTTGGCCTGGAAAGGGTAGACACCATATATGTTGCTTCAGAATATCAGTGGTAATCCTGAGCCTCCCGTGCACATGGAATTAAAAAATAAATCTGCACAGAAACAGCTGCAGTGTGATTCATACAATCCAGCTTTTATAACACCAAAATTTAAAATACATATTTACATTACACATTAATCTGATGCCAAAAAAGTTTGCTTCCAATTAACTGTGCTTAAGATCTCAGCATGCCAAAGTTTCTGAGATACAGCCTTTAATTATTATTATATTGGGAATCAGGCTTTAATCCTAAATAAAGATGCATTAGCTGCTTACAGCTGATTTATTCAATCAAAATTATATATTGGCCTTTCTGCAAGAGTGGCAGTAAGGTTCTCCCACCCCATGTTCATTTCCTAAACCATCCTGTGATGTAAGCTAAACTAAGAAATAGTAGGTGGTTCCAAGTCAGCTACTGAGATTCAGGGTAGAGAATCAGAACTTCGTCCTTCCAGTCTCAATTGTACTAACCATTACACCATACTGGATCCAGAAATCCAAGAACTTGCAGAACAATTTAATGTAGCCCAAGAATGGATGTATGTTCATTCTATATTTTCTGCCCAAAGTCTGGCAACATCTGCTGGGTGTGGTCCTCCAGTTGTCTCCAAACTTTAGCTCCCCAAAGCTGCAGAATGGCCACCAGGGAAGAATGCTGGGAGGGTATCTCAGGAACATCTGACGCAGCATGAATCGCCCACTTCTGTCCCAACATGTTTCACTATCTCCCCAATTTAGGATAGAGAAACATGCAAGTAAAATACATTGGCTGACAAGCAATTCTTGTATACTCTACCCTGCTGGGTTATGGCAATCTCATTTAGCATTTAACCAGCCCCTTGGTTTACAAAACTGTGTTATATTTGATAATCAAGCACAAGGAATCAGATAAGATCCTTACTTGCTTGGCTAGTTCTCCATCTTTTCATTTTTAAGTTATGCATGAATATTTCTTTAATCAATTTAAGTTTTCACATATGAAAACAGCAGTTACAGAAAAAGTACCAACAGGAAGATTCACAAATGATTATCTGTGAATTGGAGGGTTGATAAGAATAAAGCAGCCATTGGAAAAAAGAAATGGGCAGGAGGTCCAAAGACTGCCAGTGCTGCTGCTGCAAAGACTTGATGTCTTTACAACTGGGCTGAAGACTAAGAGATAGTAGTAGCAATAGTGAAGACTTCACTACTCTGGTGAAGGTAACCCACTGGTAAGGTCTAGGAAGGCTACTTTTTTTTCCCTTCCTGTCCAGATACTTCTTCCCTAGCCTCATCACCATTCAATTTCCTTCCGCCTTTTCTCTTTCTCTTTTTTTGGAGTGTGACTTCTGGCAGCTGATACAAATATGTATTTATGCATACCTGCACAAAAAATACAGCAGAAAGGAGGCACTGCACAGAAGTTTGGTCTATATTCTTTCTATTCTTGCAACAGTTTCAAATTTGGGGTCATCCTCCTTTCAGATAAACACTCTAAATGCAACACATTTGCCGACTGCTGCTGGGTGTTCAACATACTTACGAAAATAATTGTGGAAACTGGGTAAGTAAAAAGCAAATTAATCCACTGTCCTCCATCTCATGAACCATTTTGGACCTCAAAATGGAACGTGTCTGCCAGGCTCCAAGGCTTGCAGCTAGCAGCCCATTCCCATTTTGCAAAATGGGGAGTTTATGATTTCAAGCAAAGTAAGTGCAAATGTGAGAGCGAGCTTAAGCTTCCTGCCATCTACCAGCTCCCCTATGGAGCACTGTATGCAGAACATGAGGCATGTAAAGAAGCCCTGTAACAGGAGGGTTAAACATTCACTTCCCATCAGCCACTTTTTTAAAGCGCCATCTCACTGCCAGGTGAAAGTTCTCACAGCAGCATCCCCAAATTCCAGGTCTTCTCAAAGGAATTTGGCACACATAACAGCTTGCCAGTATTGCAGACAGGAATAATGGGAACTTAAGTCCAGGTTGATTAAATGTTTTCAAACAAGCTCTATGGAACAGACCATGGTTGACTTCACAGATATTTTGAATAACAATGACTCAGTTTTAGGGAAGTTTCTTCTCCTTAGTTATTATAAAAAGAATGGGCCTTATAAAAAGTCTTATAATTTTGCCTGGCTTCTCTTCCTAGCACTCCTTGCACAGATGCTCTGTTCCATCCTGGCACAAAGCCTGCTCTGGTTTTGCCAGAGCATAAAATGCTTCTGCCTGCAGTGAAGGCAGAAGCAAAAGCATGGATTGACTTCACTTCAAAGCTCCAATCACGCAATTTACCAATAGTTTTTAATTGCCTAAGCAGGAGCAAGCCTGGGAAAGCTGGAAGCAATGAGATAACTGAAGAGCTTGTGGAGTCTCGCTGAACCACAGAAAAGAAGGGTGGAGAAAAAAAGAAATGCCTGAAAGTTTTCCAACAGCAACAAAACAAAGGAAGGAAGGGAAACTGTTTTTCAAGAGGCTTTTTTTAAAAAATCCAGGCAGGGATGGGTCAGGAGAATCTAATAATAACAAACTTCCGCAGGAATGCCGGCAGAAGAAGGCCCAAGCCATCTAAGTTCTTTCACCCAAAGCCAACTACTAAGATGTCATGAAATTCGGTGTGACGTAAAAATGCCTGAACTGGCAGAAAAAGGAGGCACGAATTCGAATGAGATTGACAGTTCACACTCCATTCACATTTAAAAGACTGGTTCACACATTTTATCCATAAGAACTTGGTTAGTTTTGGCTTAGTGAGCTGTGTATGAGCTCAGCTAATTGTGATTTACTCAAAACTCCTGGCTAAGAAAAACATTAGTCAGTGATGGGCACACCCAACCATTGCCTGTAGGAGAACGCTTGGTTTACAAGCAACTCTCCAGATGTCTCTGGGAAGCTCACAAGCAGCAATAGCCATTTTTCCCTTGCTCTCCCAATCAACTAGTAATCAACTGATTGTGAAAGTAATCTATAGCCATCTTGACTAGTAGGTTGGAAAGAGAATTATCTTCCATTAATGTATCTAATCCTCCATAATTGCCATTTGAAGCTACCATAAATACAATTTACAATAAATTATTCCATCAGTTAAATGATGCAACTTTCAGGCTCTTCCAAGCTAGACCTGCACGCCTGCAACTTAACCTAAACTCCTTTAAAATATCCACACCACTGTTACCCTTCATTTTCTGGGGGGATTCTTCTCATGAACTTTTACCATGCAGTGGTCCTGCCCCATTTATGGAATGTCTGGTGTTTTCTCCCATCTTTTTCTTTTTCATGAAAAACCAGGTGAGGAAAAGGTTGCCCTGTCCTCTGAAGGGAAGTAGCAGGAAATACTTCAGATCTTCTTCACAGAAGAACGGCAGACCTCTATCAGTTTGACCAGAAGTAGGCAGGGATGGAAACCAGGGATTAGGTAGAGTCCCACAATGATGTTAAATTCTTTCCTGACCATTCAGCAATACGCTTGCCTACTTTTCATCAGAATTATTAGATTGCTGGTTCAGAAATATACAGTGACCTAACTTCTATATAGCTTGGATGTTTAAGTTGCATAGAGCATAACTTAAGGTAATAAGCAATTAAGTATCTAAGCCAAGAGGCAAGCCAAACATTCAACAATGAAAGGGAGATGCTTCAGAGCTTATTGTAATGTGTGTGAGTGTTTTGTGTGCTTGGGTATAACTTCTCATTAAATTAAACATAGAGGTGTGGGATATTTGGGTCTGAAGAAGGAAAGGTGCTTTGGATCCGGCATGGGTACACTTACTATGCTGGTCAGTATCTTCTTACAGAAGCCACGCCTTTTCCTCAGCTTGCACAGTAAGTGCAGAAAATTACATGTTTTGAGTTAAGCAAGCATTAAGGAGGCAGCAATGGTACAACCACATGTCACCAACCTGTCACCAACTCCTTAACACCTCCTGAACTCTAACACGTATTTCTGTAAGGAGTTGTATATTTCTTTTAAGGAACCGCCAACTGGTACAAGTGTGCCCAAACCCCTTTCCTGCTTCAGATCTGAATACTGCACTCTTTTGCTAATAAACTACAGTACATTTAGAAGGTATGCCACCAGTTTTCTGGAAGTGACCACAATAACTGCTTTCCTTAGGTCCCCTCAAAATATTTTATGTTTTAATGTAATTTCAAATCCCTCCTTACCAGTATGTCATGGAGCAGAGAAATGAGCCAAACATTCTTGAATATTCACATGGTTCCAGAAAAGCCATAAAATATCAGTACAATGTGGAGAAAATATAGTAGAACAGGAATTGTTCATCCTAAATTCAGGCTATTGAGGCAGGGACTCTCTCCACGTAATATGTTTGAGAAACAGTTTCACTAACTCTCTTCTCTCCTTCGGTTTGTTAGAGACCCTGGCCTGAAAAAAAGGTGGATGGTCTTTTTTTGCTTAAAAAAATGTCTTGCTGCTGGTTATCAACAATCCCATTTTTGTAATTTTACAGAAGCAACATCACTAAAGAGCTTCCAGCAGTGCTTTGAGGATCAGAGTGAAAGGAGAAATCTTGGGTTTGTGTCCATACTTCTAGGAACGAAAATGACTAAAACAGGGAATGAAGTGCAGAGAAGTAAAAAATGTACCATTATCATTGGAAGGACTTTTAGAGGAAGTCTATTTCTAGACCGATCTCTCTCTCTCTCTCTCTCTCTCTCTCTCTCTCTCTCAAGTCTGTAACATTTTTGCATTGTGCATTTAATAGTAATGGATTTAATCAACTCAAGTTGCAATCTTGTGCACCATTCCCTGACAATAACTTCCTCTGAATTTCACAGGATTCATTTTTAAATACTGTAAATACATACAGAACTGAATTGGAAGCCATGAGCAAGGCAAGGATGCAGTAGTTCCTTCTTGAGTATAGCCAATGCTTTGTCGCTCAAATGTTCAGCCTCTTGCAGAATCAATTTCCCGAGAGTCCAGTAAGGCTCAGTGAGCCCAAGAGTTACAAAAGCCATCTCAAATTCTATGTTTTGTTCACAGTCTCCAAATGATATGAAAACACACCTCTTCCACCATGGACAACAGCACTGCTTTACCGAACTGCTAAGAAAATATGAATCACTCAAATATTTATCAACTGAAAACACCCATGCAATTAACAGGGCTTTTTTTCTTATTGTACAATTATATACATTTTAATGCAATCACCACCCCTGCAGTTTGTGCATTAAACAGTAAGCAGCCAAAAGAATAGAGAGACACTTGATTTTTCTGACCGAGAATTCCTGAAAAATAATGATATAGTGCAAAGCCCACTTGCTGGTGATGCTGTCTGTAAAAGAATTTTAAAATAAAGAAGGGACAAGAAAGAAAGGAACAGCAGAATAAGCCAGGAGGACTGTAGAAGCAGGAAGACAAAAGGCTCCTCATTTATCTGCTCTCCTTTCTGCTGTAAAAGAAAATTAGACCTTTTGCAATCGCCACATGTGCAGTCAATTGGGCATCGATAACCCCAACATTAGCATCAAGCAGTCACAAAAGGTAAAAGTGAATGAAGAAAAAAGGCCATTGGCCAGATTAAAAGTTCACAAGCTTTGGCAGGTAGCAAAGTGCAATTCACGTGCTCCAACTGGGTCACTGCTTTTCCTCAGCCTCGCTGCTAACTTGGCCAGCAGACTGGATGTGTATGAGACGGGAAAGGGTGATTTGGGGCTGACAGCCCTCCGGGGATTTCATCTGGAAAGCAAAGCAGGATGCTGCTGACACCTGGCTCTGCAGCATCATTTTCTGTTGTATTTATGCTTAATTTTAAAATCTTTTAAAATATCTTCCTTAATTTTAAAATCTTTTAAAATATCTTCCTTAATTTTAAAATCTTTTAAAATATCTTCCTTAATTTTAAAATCTTTTAAAATATCTTCCTAAGAGGCAGGAAGGCTGGCAGGCATAGTATTTGCAAGTCCACCGCTCTTCACAGCACACTACAGGTACTCCCTGGGTTAAGAATGCCTGGTTTACGGATGACCCATAGTTAAGAACGGAGCTTATTGTAGCAAAATTTGAGTTAAGTACACAATGTTTCAAGTTAAATACACAATGGTTCGAGTTAATTACACAATACTACTTATACAGTATTATACAATAATACTGTTCCAGTTTACATACAAATTTGACTTAAGGATAGACTGTGGGAACAGAACTCATTCTTAAACTGGGGACTGACTATCTGTATTCACCAAATTGGAAGCCCAATTCCCATTTTAGCCAAGATTCATGGAGAAGGACTTCAGTTCTGTTTCATAGTCACTGGAGGAAATGGAGAGAAGATGCAGCCTTTCCTCACCTTGTGTCACCCAGATGTATCCGATTACATCACCTCTCAATCAGCCCATCTGGGTTGGCTAAGGATGAAGAAAAATGTAGTCCATGACATCTGGAGGGTGCTGTCTTGGGAGGGCTAGAACAGAGCAATTGCCAAGGCAGAACAGAAAATTCCTGACTTGGATATCTACTGCTTGTACAATGCTACAAATCTCTTTTGCCCTTCTTCTCAACTTTAGCAAACAAGACAGAAAGAAAAGGTGAAGAGCATCTACTCCACTGTAGATGGCCTGAGAAGAACATAAAATAAGTGCAGGACACAAATGCTCTGAATGTAGAAATGGAGGATGAGGAAACAGTGTGAGGTCATTAAGTCATAACAGGGAGTTTATGGCAGGAACCCAGTGTATATTTGTTTGGAAGTAAACTCCAACTATACTCAATAAGTTCAATAATGTCCAGGGAAACGTGCATAGCTTTGCACTCTTTGGACTAAAAGTTCAGCAGAAAGCTCAATGGTCAAGAAATCTAATACTGAACTTTTGGTAGCCAGGGACCTATACATTCCAGCCACATCTGGTCTATTAATACAAGGAGAGTGGCAGTGACCTCAGGTGACTGGGAAGAACCACTGAGATTCCTGGCAACCTACTGGGTGCTGCAATGGCACAAGAAAGCACTAGACTGCCAAGGATATCATTATCCATTACAACAATGATGTCACTCCAGACTGCACACAGAACATTACCACTTCTACCCGACCACGGCTCCAGGGTGGGCATTACAAATAGCAATAGTCTTTTCTGCAACAATAAACCATGGCAGCCACTTTCTGTCTTTCCATTCCATTTAGTGCTGTTTTCACAAAGATTCTGAGGAACAAATTGTAAAGCAGCAGTGGGGAACCAGTGGCCATGCAGCTGTTGGTAACTACAGCTCCCAGCTGTTCCCACCCAGCAGGGTCAAGTTATTTCTGCAATTGATATCCCTCCATTCCTCCAATAGCTCAGGGTGACTTTCTTGTGCCATGGGGATCTCCTTTCATTTTATCCCTATCTTTGAGATAGGCAGGACTGAAAGAGAGGGAGGGCAACTGGCCCATGGCTGAGGATGGATTTGAACGTAGGCCGTTTCCAAGACTTTGAGCACCATACCATGCTGGCTCTCAGAGAAGCTAAGGTTGTAATTCAGTCATATCTGGATAACTATATAATTTTGGCAGCTGTAAAACATTCTGAGTTACGAACCTGATCATACAGAGTTTTAATTATATAATATTCTGAGTTTGCTGAGCTTCATTCATCAAAACTGTACAGGGAGAAACATCAAACCCTTTCCTTTTAATTTGGACTGAGGTTTAACATCTAAAGTGTAGCAATTATTCTGGCCATGGGAAGGGAATGGAAGCATTTTCTTGGGCAGGAACAAAGAGGAAGTTGGGCAGGAGTTCTTTTTGTGCAGCTGCTAAATGAGGAACAAAACATCAAATGTACAGGGTACTTGTTTTAAGAGAAAACTCTTGATGGTTAGTTAAGGTTTCTTTGGTATCGAGAAGGCAATTACCTGAGGTTTGAAGGGTCTGGGAATAGGGGATGACATAAAGGAAACTGCAGCAAGGGTAAGCCTAGAACAGAAACACCTCAAATGCAGAGAGATACAATTGAGAGTGATTATTATTATTGTGGTTGGTTGCACAGTCAGCCAGATGTTTAGACTGGATTTGGTATTTTTATCCACCTATCGAGTCCTTCCCAAGGACCTGGGATAGGCAGATGTTGTCATTTGATGGTGTTAAAGATATTCTTGCAGGACGTAAACTGTTCCAAGTAAAGCTGCCTTTTGCAATTGACTGATGGTGATTCTAGAGGGGACGCGGTGGCGCAGCGGCTTAATGACGCTGAAAGTTGCTGGCCAGAAATGGTCGACGCTTCAGCAGTTCGAGTCCAGCCTTCGCGTTAAACAGGGTGAGCTCCTGTTTCCTCCCCAGTTCCTGTCAACCCAACAGTTCGAAAACTCACGTGAGTAGATAAATGGGTACTCTCACTCCGGTGGGAGGAAAAATGCTGGCGGCGCCTTGCAAAAAGGAGTCGGGAGCAGTTGCTGGTAAGGGCGAAAAACCGCGCGCGCCCGAAAAGGGCGTGAAGCAACGGAAACCCCGCCTCCTGCACTCGCCAGCTGGGCTCTGCTCTAGGAAGGAGGCTCTGGCAAACCACTTCTGAAACAATTGCCTTGAAAACTGCAAGGACTCGTCCAAGCAGTCACTGCAGAGTCGGTAACGACTGAGCGCAGATTATAAAAAAAAAAAAGATGGTGATTCTGTCAATGCTGATGGCGTTCAAGTGGTGCTCCAGGTGTTTTGGGATTGCACCTAAGGTGCCTATAACTGTTGGTACTATGTTTGCTTTCTTTTGCCATAATCGTTCTACTTCTATTTGCAGGTCTTTATATTTTGTGATTTTCTCCTGTTGCTGTTGTTGCTGTTATTGCTGAGTGTTTCTTTAGCTTTTTTCTAAACACACTGATTGACTGGCCCTAGAAGTGTTGAACAGCTGCTCTTCACAGGGTAAAACTGGACTGACTCCTCTTAGCGGGTCAAAAGGCATCCTTTATGAAAAGAAATTACACATGCTTGAGATGGACTGAATTTTCTAAAAACACCTTCTGTTCACAGTATTCACCGCTTCAGAATCCAATCACAAAAAAGGTCTTGATCAAACTACTCAACCAAAGAATATCCCAATAAGTTGTGCATGTCTGCACCACACACACAGCCTGTTATCATTTTACAAGCTGCAGAAATACCACCAGAATGGTGGCCTTGGGTGTCAGAGACAGGCCAGAGTAAAAATACCATCCAGAAAGATCTTAATCTAAAATAAATAGCCTCTTCAGATGTGGGTCTTTCCCACACCCATTAACACAAATGACAAGAACCATTGTCTGCTCCTAGATTTATATGAAAGGTCACTTAATTCAGATTAGTAACCTATTACCTTTCTTTTCAGACAAGCTAAATAATGGCAATGAAATAGCTACATTCCATTCATTCAAGATATACTGTATATTGCAAAGCTAGAAATAAAGACAAAATCATGGAGCCAGCACAGGTTGGCAACTGAGATGCAGGGACACAAAGATCCAAGTCCACTCTTAGTCATGGAAACTCACTGCATGATTTTGACCCCATCACTCTCTCTCAGCCCAAACTTTCTCAGTGGTTTTTTTGGGGGGGGGGGGAATTGGAGGAGGAAACATTACGTATAACACCTTGGAAGAAAAGCAAGATATAAACGGAATAAATGAATCCAATTCAACCATTTTCTGATTTTCTTTTCAGGAAGCTAGCTTGCCAAAGAAATCCAGAAAGTTGCAACCTAGAATACCTACAATATTTCACTGTCACCTCATAACTGCATTCTGGTATTTGCTATCTGGTGTACTCAACATTGAGTAATCGAGAGAATTCCCCTATCCCTCACAAACGTTGCTTAAGGCTTCTCCAGTACGCTCATATACTGAGCACACCGTATTAAAAAAAAAAAAAACTGAATGGGGAACCAATAAAAGGAGAATGTGGCTTCATCCTGACAAACAGAAAATAATGCAGAGATTATACAAGAATACATTTCACCACCACAGCAGAATCAATTTAGCAAAACTAATTCCATGTATTTCTAACACACGTACTATGTCACAAATTGGAACAAATGAAGAGCTCAGGCACCTTTGTACATTTGGGTTCATTTCAGAGCAGGAATTGGCAACCTGATGCCCTCCAGATTCTCTGGACTATAATTACTATATGGCCCAGTCAACAGAGTCAATAGCCAGGAATGGGAACTGACGGCAAAAGTATCTGGAAGGCACCAGGCTTCCTAGCTTCACTGCCTTCAGACAGTTCCCCATTTAAAGTAGCAATTGTATTTACTAAGTCTGCATTGTTTTCCTACAGCAACAGGATATGTGAATAGTCATTTTTAGTGTTCATGTATGTATGTCTGAGAGCTCCCTTTCACATCCTAGCACAATCAGAAAAGGATGTACACGGTTTGTTCATCCAGCTGAAAGCAGATGTGGGCAAAATACAAGTTCCCTTTTGGTGGCTCCCAGAGCCCCAGAAACAAGATGGCCAAATTCAGTGGCAAACTTCCAAATATCAGAGGAAAAACGTCCTATCAATTATTTTGCTGGAAAGAAAGCAATCAGATTTATAAGGCATCTAGTTGGATTTACACACCTAAATGAGCATTTAAAAATCCCCTAAACTAAGAAAGTAAATCTGAGTCCCACCCACATACATTACATAATGATGTAATCATCTCACCCAACACAGCACCCAAAATTACAAAAATGTCAGTACAGCCTCCAGTTGCAAAAGAACTGCCAAGCTTTATTTTTTGGGAGCCAGTGTAATGTAATGATCAAGGAAACCCAGATTCTAGTCCATCCTCAGATGGGGCCATTCACTCTCTCTCAACCCGAACCTACCTAACAGGAGCTGTTGTAGAGGAAAATAGGCAGGATATGAATCTAAAGGAGGGAGGGAAATGAGGGAGTGTTCTCTGAGATGGCTTCTCTTCCTGCAGACATTTTATTATCAGGCTAAGTCAGTGTTTCTCAGCCTTGACAACTTTAAGATGTGTGGACTGGGGACATGCTGGCTGGGGAATTCTGGGAGTTGAAGTCCACACATCTTAAAGTTGTCAAGGCTGAGAAGCACTGGGCTAAGTAACATCATCAGATGATCTTATCTAGCCTGGTGTTGAAAGATTATCAGAAAGAGAAGCAAACTCAGAGAACACCAAGAACTAAACAAATCAACTCTGAATTACATATATCTCCACTACGGTAAAATGGATATGCACTGGTATTTACCTTTGCATGGACAACAAATGAGTGTCCATACAGGCCTACAGTCAAACATGCATAGCAATGGCAAGAATCTAGACCTGTGTTTGCTGATAGTCTGACGACCGACTCACTTTTTAATTGGTAAAGCTCAAGCATCCTGAATGGTGATATATCATGATTAACAACAGAGCATTCAGGAACGCATCAAAACCCAAGATATACAGAACAAATTAAGCACTGTAGTCAGCAAGGTAGCAACTGCACACTTTGTTTCAAGAAAATAAAATCAATGGAATTTGTTTATCATCCAGGTGAAAACACAGTTCTCATCAGCCAAAATTTTAAAATTAACAGTGCCTAACAATATGAGCCCAACAACATTTTCGGTGTAGCACGGAATACAGATGATAATGTAGCAAGGAGGATTAGATGATGTGTTGCAAAATATCTTCTTTTTATTAAGCAGTGCTAAAATCTACTGTGAAAGAATCCTGAAAAATACAGATTTGCATTCAGTATTTTTTTTCCCAAACACATGAATTTGCTTATAATGATCTGCTTCATTAATTGCACCAAGCCATAGTTTGCTTAGCCATGTTCTGTTGAATAAACTAGAACTATCTGGGTTCATACAACATGCTCAACCATTTACCATGGCTTATAAACCACAACAATTTGGTTCACCAAAGCAAACAAGCCACTTTATGGCACAGATTGAGAAAGGCTGCTAGTTGACTAACAACGCCTACCTCTCCAATGTCTCAGGCAAATGTCCTTCCAAACAATGCTTATTTGAGAACCATTTCCTTGGAAATATCAGAAATTAAAATTAAGATCCTTTGCATGCCACATATGTGGCCTAACATGGAGCTATATCCCTTCCCCTAAATATCTGGAAATCATGCTACTACCTTAGAATGTAACATTCAGAACCCCCAAAATTAATATTAAACACTGACCATAATTGTAGACCATATAAGTCTACAAACAGGAATGAGAGTCCACTGGGGCAGAGAAGAGTGAGAAAATGGGTGTTTTGTCTAGCATCTCTAAAATCCTTACTACAGTATCATACATAAAATATCCAGAAATCCAACTGTGAAAGACAAGGGCCACTCTCTGACGATTATTTTATAAAATCAACCAAAGAGAATCATCACACACACAGCACACCTCTATTTTCCCAAATAGGCAAATTAAAGAATGGCATCAATAGGATTTAAAACAAAAACAAAGATCCAGAATGGGAAGTAATGGACTGCCAATCTAGTATTCCTTGCGATGTCTTTCTCTGTTATGCGATCACATATTTTGGATCCAAACTTCCTTCCCACCCACACAGACTTGACATTGTCTCAGCGCTGCTAGCACTGTAATTTACTAATATAAAACAAGTTGAACTATGCAAACAAAGTCTGAACCAAAAGGTTTTTTTAAGTAAAATAAATGCCTCTTTTCTTTATAGTCTATTTTAATTATCTCTGCCTCAGCATGCAAGTGGGTTGGTTTTTTGGTTTATTTGGTCTGCTAATTTTGTTTGACTTCCTCACTCTGCACAATTTGGTCACCAGTATCTCAAAAGAGAGATATTGAGTCATTCATTTTACTCCCTGAGTACGTACAAAAGACCTTGAGATTGTTCAGGAAGCAATCAGACATTATACTGATGTTTTTGAACAAATAATCTTTGAGGCAGTCAATAGCTTTGCTCATCCCATACTCCTCTTTCTCCCCCACCCCTTCCTTTGTAAATCCAGGGGCATAATTTTTATTCCACTGAAAAGGCAATAATCAACTGTTTCCTAAGAAATCTTACAAATTTCATCTCAAATGGAAGGAAAAGTGCTTCCTAAAGGCTTCTTAAATCTAAACTTTTCTTCCCCAAACATCCCTAAAAGGAGTATGCTCAACACTATTTTTTTTAACACTCTGGATGCTACCCTTCAACAACTGCAGGCACAAGGGAGTGGAAAAGGGATTTGGTTTTGCATTTCTCCCTTATCCTTAATTAGATTCATTCTCCAACTACTAATCACATGTAAATTCTGTTTTTATCCTCCTTATCTTACATCACTACATTCAGAGCCAGTGAATATAGACATCCAAGTCCAGTCCCAAATATGCCTCCTCTGAAACAAGCTCTGAGTTCAATGGGACTGATTCTTAAGTATGTATGCACAAAACTGCAGGCTAAATCAATATTTATAAAGACACTACCAAGATTATCAAAACATTAAGTGGATAAAAGGGGATATCTAGTATATATAAGTACTGGGGGGGAGGGTTTTTTAAAAAAATCTTAATTACTTGGATTCAGCCTGCATCTGAATATTCATTCAGAAACCTCTCCAAAGGTACTAGTGACTCATGTGTCTGTCTTAAACAAGGATTTTAGATTCACATGCACTGCACTCTCACACAGATGCATTCCCAGAGACACAGTCAGAGATTCTAGGAAAGCTATTCTAAAAAAAATGCAAGCGCTAATTTTGCTACACTGGGCGCTAATGAGCTTTTCAACCCCCCCCCCCATGCTTTGTTATTTCTTTGGATGCGGCTCTGCCTTTCCAAAGAGGTTGTAGTTTACAACCTCCAGTTCTTGTTTATTGTGAAGGTTTATACATATGCATTATGAATAGCACCTATGCGCCTACACATGCAGTTGCACTCATTCACTGAACAGAGCTCAATTTCTCATCTGTGCAAGAAGGCTTACTTTGGAGTGGCAGCACATCACCGCCTTTCTTAAACTGTGCCATAATCAGCAAGAATTCATGAATGAATGACCCTTAAGATGGTGCTGTGTCTGTCTGTAGGTTTTTCCAGGCACCCTGCAAAGGCTCCAGAAACCTGCTGCATTCCTGTGGCACTGATCTGGGCATGATGTGTGTGTGTGTGTGTGTTTGTGTATGTAACTAGTTGGGACCAGACTCGGCGAAAGGGGAGAAGGACTACTGCCCTCAGCAAACTCCTGGGTCAGAAACCCTCAACAGGAGCCCCCACCCGAATTGCAAGGGAGGCACAGAGGAGGCCCCCGGGCTGCTGTTGGCTGGAGAGTATGGCTCCCGCCTGTGGTAAAGGAAGCTGGCCAGCAGAAAGCTAAAAGCAGCTTCCTCCTGGAGGACAACGGGAAGAGCTTCCCCGTAGGGAGAACAGTAAGTGGGACGCCGTTCATACGTCCCAGATCGGGACGCCGCCTATTCTGGTTGGAGCCCCTATTTCCAACTTCAGCGGGGAGCGGCGGAGGGGAGGGGGGCTTCCAGTTAGGAGACGCATCGTCCAGGGCTTTCCATGCTTCCCTCCGGACAAGTTCATAAACTCCAGGGAGCTAAAGGGGTGAACTAGGGACGGGCGGGGCAGGCTGGAGTCACGAAATTGAGAACTAGCCCCAAATTGGACGGCGGGGGGAGGGAATGGGCCAACTGAGGTCTTTAAGACTGCGGTGAAATGCGGGTGCTCCTCTTTCGGGATCCCTTCCATCTGCACGATTTCACCAGGTGTCTTTGCCTGTATCGGTCCCTCCCGTTTCCTTTCCTGCTCCCCCCCCAAGAAGAAAATCTCAGTAGCTAAACTTTTCACCTCTCCGAGACGGACGTCGCTGGTGGAAATGACACGACAATCTTCGCCGGATTCATTCCGCCGACGAGAAAGGCGACTGGGGAGTTGAGTCACTTTCGCACTGCGAAGCGACTCCAGACTTCACCCCCACCCCCCGCTCGCTCTTGCCAGCCTACGAAGACCGTGCCTCCCCAAAGCAGCTTCTCCCTTTAAAAGCCTCCAGCAAAAGAACAGGACGCCACCCGGCTTGCGGAGCCTCCTGAGAAGCGCCGGTCCTCTCCTCTCCCCCAACTTCCCATCCGAGCAAGGCGCAGGCAGGCAGGCAGGCAGGGGCAGTCCCCGAAAAATAATTTACAAGCGCACGGTAAATGCAGAAAAGAGCGAGCGGTGGCGGCAACCGGAGTGCCACGCTGCATCCCTCAGCCACGCACGCACATCGCTATCTCTTGTCCTCGCTCAGGCTTTGCTGCAGTTCCCCCCCCCCAACACACACACACACACACACCTTCGGCGAGCTCCTGCCTACCTTTCCTCCCTTCCGAGGCACCGCGTACCAGGGAGGAGTTCTCTCTAACGTACACACACTCGCTCCGAGCCAAAGCAGAGCCACAAACGTTAGAGCATTTGCAGCTCTTCAAGAAAGAGCGAGTCTTCTCTTTCCCCGCAATACCCCCGCTCCGATTTCCCTCCGCGCCGCGCGTAGCTGTTACAACCACGCGCGATTCCATTCCAGGCTTTTCCATTTCATTTCCTCGCCTCTCGCCGCCGCGAACTACTATACTACACACGCCCTTTTCGTCCATTCCAAAGGCTGCCGGTTTCCTCTTTGGGCACTTTTTAATTGCAAACGCTCTACACGTCTCATTGTCAACTCTTTCCGCACCGAGCCAGCCAGTCTGCCCGCCTGCCTGCCACGTTTTTCAGGGAAGGACTCTTCCAGTTTTCTCTGAAGCCGATTTCCCCCCGCAAATCCCTTTCAGTCAGGCAAAACGCCCCTTCTCTCTCACCACCCATCCCATTCCACGCTGGTGTGTGTGTGTGTGTGTCACGCGCTTTCCCTAATTTATGATCTCCCCAGCACACACATGCATCACAGACACACACCCCAAATAGCAGCAGTGTAGCGGCGGCGATGCCACCCAGCCAAAGAATCCAGCAAACTCCGCTTCCCTCCCGCAGGCGAGCCACAAATAAATAAATACAAAAATAAATAAATAAAGAAGGAAAGCGGTCTCGCCGCGTGCGGGGCTGCAGACCTCTCCCAGCCCAGCCAAGCCAAGCCGGCTTCCCCCGGGCGAAGAAAGCTTCGCAATCCCCCGGCTGCGTGTGCCTCGCTCTCACCGTAGCTGTGGGTGAATGAGTCGCCCCTTGTACGGGGCGCAACTATTACGGAGCCAAGCTGGGGAAATACACTGCGATGCGCTCACCCTCCCTTTGCAACCACCTTTCCCCTCTACACAAAACTGTACACACACACCCCTACAAATATTAAAAATCGGCACCGTGGAAGAGCTGAAAGAGGAAAGTTCGATGACTTACAGTTTGCATCGGCGCTTGTTTCGAACGTGCCAGCCATCATTACATTCCACACCAAAGAGCCCCCCGCTGGAACTCGGGGCTCGGAGCCTCGATCGCGTCGCTGCTGCCGCGGCCGCCGCTGCCCAGCATGAATGGAATGGAATGGAGTGGAATGGAATGCAGCGCGGGGTTCCAATGGAACTCCAGCCCGGATCTGACTTCCCAGGGAGACAGACTGAGACACGCATTCAAAGGGCTGCTGCTAGTCAGCTCTTCTCGCTTTCGCCTCTAGAGGGCGTTCAGATCTGTGCGTATCCGCACACAAGAGGAGGAGAGAAGAGAATGAAGAACAGGAGAAGGGAGGCCCAGATGCCACAAGAGGCTGGCGCCTCCTTAAAAAGGCAATGCCGCCGTCGTATCCCTTAAAGCGGTAATACTCGCTGAGGTAAAAGAACCGGAGGGGCGGCTTGCGGGGGGGTGGGCGGCAGCAGGAAAATTCAGAACGAGCACAGATCGCATTTAGGACGGACAGTCTGGCTCTTAATGCCACTTTCCAGTCGTTCCTTAGTAAGAAGAGGCGGGACGGAACGCCCGTTTTAAACACTTCTAAAAGGAGGCGAAATAGAACCACTTGTAAATAAATCCCATTGAATTTCATGCACCTAAACTTATAGGTAAGGCTGATCAGAAGGCAACCAAAGAAAAGGCCGTTGCTCTTGTTTTTTAAACAAGTGATACATAAAATTTAGAATTGAATGAAAAGGCTTTTTCACTCAGTACGGAACCGATTTTAAAAATGGCTCTTTTCTGTGTTTTATTCCACATTAATGATGCTCAGAGTGATGTATTCCCTTGAAAATATGCTTACAATCGGAATTACATTTGTTTAATTTTATTTATTTATTTCTAAGATTTATTAGTTGGTTGTTATCTAATAGCTCTCTGTGTGGCATATAATGAAAACAGAAATAAAAATCCGGTATCCATATAAATCTAATCAAATGCAGACTAAGAGAACAATCTGTTAAAAGCAGCAATTAGTTATCATAGTATACAGTATAATTCTGTGCATGTTTAACTAAGAAGCAAATCATACTGAGTCCAATGCCAATTATGTCCCAAGCACATGTATTCTGTGTGTACAGAATTGCAGTTGATTTCATTTCTCAGAGCAGTTACGGCCTGGTTTTGTCAAAAAAACAAACCTTAAACTTTCACAATCAGTGCAACCATTATATCAAGTCCCTCCAACCTTAGACAGAGAACCTACATTCCAGCCTCCCCCAACAGCCATTCTTTACAACATGATACACCTGGGCTTCTCTCCCCCCCTCCCCCCCCCCCGCCCAATAAATCACTAACTTATGATGCAGGCCATCTCCCATTGATTTTTATAAAGCTGAGCTAGGCTGAGATCCAAAGTGTATTTCCTGGGAAGCAAATTCTGTTGAAATGGGACTTACTTCTCTTTAGAACCAGGACACAAAAGAGCAAGGGTCAAAGAGAAGCAATTAATCTTGCAAGTTCTGATATTTCAAAAATGCAAAGTGTTTTTTTTAATGTTCATATTTTCCATCAATACAGAATAATTTCTTTCCATGCAAGCTTACAGCACCAACAACAGGTAGGAGTCGGAAGCTTTTCACTGGCACTAAACTAGGAAAATATGTTAAAGATAAGTATTGTATTGCACTTTATGCATGTATATACAAAGGAGGACAGCGTACACTCAGAAAAAAAACCTCCAGCTAGTGTGAGAGCAACTTGTAATGCTGCCCTAAGTAATGCAGCATATCTGCAACACAAATCATATTTGTGAAAATATCAAAATTCCTCCATCTTCTCCAGTCTGGTGCCTTCTAGATATGCTGGGAAGATTCTTTAGTGACCAACCAGCTTGCTGTGCATTATGGAAGTTAATGTTCAACATATATAAAAGGCACCAGTTTGGCCAGGTATTAATCCACTGTGAAGTCAGGAACCTAAAATACATATTCACCTAAAAACACGGAAAGCGGGGGACATTAAATTCTGCCTCTTTGCTATAAGTGGTTCCCGCCTCTGTGTAACCTTTAGAAGTCATCTCCTCCTGGGGTGAATGTCCAAATTCCTTTACCACATGCCAGTGGGCTGCTTGAAAAGACTGTGAGGCTGAGCTGAAGTGATCTGTCCAAATTGGAACAGATAGGGAAAGGGTCTTTTATTATAGAGACGCTATTTCTGGCAATTAATATGAGCAAGTTAAACTATGGAAGGTTTATCATGCACATTGCCTTGCTTCTCTTGTTATAACTCTACACTGTGAATTTTAATATTCTAAAAATGACAAAGAAATCTACCTACTGCCTCAAAAGCATTCTGAATTTTATATCCCCCTCCCCCCGACAGTTCAGAAGAAAGATTTCTCCCAAGAATTTACATTCAACAGCTAGGATTTATAAAATGACTAAGGAATGTTGGGAACTTACTGAACCTGAGAGTCACTCGAGTGTTATTAGATGATGAGCGATCAGGTTGTTTAACTCTCCACTTGATGCCAACAGATGCCGATGCCAAAAAAACCTTATTTGTAGATGATCACATTTCACTCCAGCTTCTTCACTGAAAAGCAGTCAAGTATAAACCATCCCTTGGAATAGCAGGAGATTTGCCTCAGAGTTGCCCCAATTACATGGTCTTCAGGTATTTTGAAGTATTATTGGGGGGGGGGCATAAAAAACAATTAAGAGGGTGGCCACAGCTTCTGTTCCATAATTCCCAGTCATCTGGGCCAAGCTTTTGGGGAAGATCTACTGCAGTTGCTCTGCAATACCCATGTGGCCAATGCCCTCCAGGGTAGGGAGATTAATTAATTAACTACAACACTGTATTAAATGTCTGTCCATCTAAATGTTTAAAAAGAAAAATGCAGCTGCTCATACTAGTTCTGACCTGCACTGTCATCTCCATTATCTGTTATTTTCTCTGTTTTGTTTTGTTTTGTTTTGTTTTGTTTTTCTTGTGGCAGTTAGACTTATATCTGAGACTTTGGTTCTTACGGTGCTACTGACAAGATTAGCCTTTCTACATGTGTTCACATTCTGTAACAGCTTTCGATGCATATTTTAAGATATTAGGATACTGCTTATCCTTAAGATCACCAGTTGACTTCACAAAATCCAATAAGCACCCTGGTTAAGCCCATTCAGCCTCCATAAGAATGGCCGATGGGGTCAGAGTTCAAATCTCCATTTAACTATGATGTCCCGTGGGCATCTGTTTCTCAGCCTAACATGCTTTACAGCATTGTGAGTATCACAAATGGGGAATGCTCTGAGTGGCATCTTGAGCTTCTTGGATTTTTTTTTTTCTTCTTATAAAATGTGAGTGTGAAATGGAAGCTACGCCACCAGCCTACTTTGGTGGTGACAAACATGTTATACAGCTCTTTCCAAATCTTCATAAAGGTGTCTGGTGGTTTCTCAACAGATCCTTCTCAACAGGAACTCCTTCTCAACAGATCCAGCCAAAGTTTGTATTGTCAGCTTAAGCAGCTGCCATTTTATGCCCTCAGCCCAAAAGTTTCTATACTGGGCATAGGGAGAAGAGAGAAACATGGCTTTCAGCTGCTCACTCTTGTCTGTTTGGCAAATGGACGTGGAGCTTTTATGCTTCAGAGCTGTCAGTTGACAATCTTTCAGCACCACTATCGTCACTTAATGTGGAGATAAAATTGTAAGAAAGGAAAAAATCATAAATGCCATTAAAAAAGATTAATTACCAGTTTCACTTTATTATTTCTCTTTTAAAAGTGCATTCTGTGCTGGCCACTTTTATCTCCTCTTTTCTTTCCCCTCTCTCCTCTTTCTTCCCCTCTTCTTGTCAGTTCAGAAATAATGTTGTTTCTACTGGTGGGCATTCAGTCCTTCTTCAGTTGGTCAGTTGTGCCTTTTCCTCTTGACCTTCCCAGTTCTGTTTCATCTGCTGAGGGAAATTAATTTGCCTCTATCTCTGCTTATTAGTCCGCACACTGGCATTGCAAGGTTTATCACCTCTTGGAAGCAGGGGAGGAAGGGAGGAGGATCTCTGCTGCAGCCATACAATCAGTAGCAGCAGCAAGGGTTTGTAGAATTCTGTTGCGGCAACACACACTCCTTTCCAAAAGTTAAAATAAATACACAAGGAGAAGTTAAGAATGTCAGAGGTAATACGCTACATGTCATACATCTGCGTGTAATAGAGTTCTGTCACTTCAAAAAGAAAAAGAAAAGGAATTTGGAGTGGGGAAATAGCAATGAAAGACTGGGGGTGCTGGAGGGGGGAAGATTTTAATCTTTACCTGTTTGCTCCTCTTCCATTCATAATCACCCTCTTAAACAGCTTTTCCCCTGTGGATGCCAAGAGCATGCTGGTCCCTAAGAACCACTAAAATCATTGCTATTTGTAGCTTCAAACCCAAGCACAACAATTGAGCTGACATAATACGCTAATATGCTAAGTCATAATGAGCACATGGTTTATTCAATAGCCACTGGGTAAGCAAGCTATTCCTGGAGAAAATCTGTCTATGTGGTCACTAAATGTCAGTCCAACTTGATGGCACATAATCAATTAAACTATGGCTTAGTAGGTTATGTGAGCACAAAGACAGAGAAAGCTTAGTTAAATGCAGTAGGGTTTGTGAATAAGGGATTGCAATAAAATAATTTGCAACAGTGGAATTGAACAATGTCCTATAAGCATCCTGGTTACAGTACAGGAGGTTGATGTTCTTGATGTATTACAAGGATCTAGGAAAACAGTTGGTAGCCATTAAAAATGTGTGCAAGAGGCTTCAGGATCAATTCTGCTTTTTCTCTTATTTGACTGACTGATTGATTGATTGATTGAGGGACCAAACAGCTAACAGCACATCCCACATTGGCCCATTTTGCCATGAGAACATGGGACATATTTTCTTTTCTCTGTCTGCACACCAGATGCCCAAATTTTCTGAGGTTAAGAGGAACATCCAATAAAAACAGTTATTGTCAAATACCACCTTTAATTAGAGATATTTATGAAATCTATAGTTCAGGGTTATACCAACCCTTCCTGCTGCAAATGTGATTGTAAAATAGCAAAGGAGGGGCACAGATAGATCAGAATGAAAAGAGAATTATGCATTCAAGGGAAGCAAAAAAGAAGCCCCCTAACAACAGCAAAAGCTGGTTTTAGCTATCACAATCACCATTCATTAGCACAACAATCAAACAAATGCATAGCCACTGATTTTAGGAAATAGCTCCAGTTTTTACCTCTTAACTCAGGAGTGTTTTGGGGCCTGGGGGAGGTTGCCCCTCCTGTTACCCAACAAGCCAGACGCATATTTCTCGGGAGCTCTCTAATTCTATATCAGAAGTTGCTCTCCTAGTGTGAGTACCAGTATCAACCAAAGGCAATGCTAGCAGGAAGCAATGCAAGTTGCAGGCCAACACCAAACTTGGGAAAGGCTCATTTATGTGTTTTCCCTGCTGCTTTGTTGTCAGATGGTATCACTGTCACATTAGCAATGCAGTGGTCATATAGACTAGAGATATGCACGTCAAAGGCAAAAGCCCCCTTGCTTAAAATGCTTTATAATGCTACTGTTGTTTATATACCTAGTTAGATCACTGGACTATCTAGTGTCAGGACAAGATAGTAGTCGCCATCCAGGTTTGCAGACTAAATTTTCTAAACCTACTGGAAAATATGAAGAAGCGTATCTGCAGCCTTTAAATCTAAATCACCTTCAAGAATATAACTGTATATCTTGCTAAGACTATTTATTTCTCTTTCACCCCACACCCCATACCTGCTTATCAAGATAACAAACATTTCTAAACATGTTTGAGTTGCAGCTGTGATCAACAGAACCAGATTAAACAACTCGGGGATTCAGTCCTGTACATAAAAGAAGTGCAGAAGTAAGCCCAATTGCTAAAGTAAATTGGGCTTACTTCTGCACTTCTGTTATGTACAGGACTGAGTAAATTTAGGAGTAACTGCTAAATGAGTAAAGATCCTTCTTTTAAAGGAGAAAATGGTCATGCTCAATTTACTGATGTGCTTACAGAAGGAGCCAAAAGGACAAGCATTGCAGCCCCCCCCCCAACAAATGACAATAGAAAATATATTTCCCCTATATGTAAGTTAAGGAGAGAATGCAATTATAATTCTAAGCAACAATTGTAGGGAAATATGGGGGTGCACACGCACCCCTCTCTTCATCTGTGAAATACAAGAGAGAGAGAGGAGCAAGTCTTTTGCTACCACTGAATTTTTTTCTCTCTTACAGAAACCTAAAATGACACCTCTGTCCTAATAGACTCGCACACAGATTTAAAGGGTGAAATCACGATTCAACCTCTAAATGTGCCCATGCGTGCATGTACACACACACACACACACACAGCAGCTGCTTAAAAGTCTGAGAGATCTGTCAAAGCTTGCAAGAAAACCTGGCGCCGCTTGGAGCTCGGGCCAAATTCCTGGCAATTCAGCAGATACAGTCATCCTAAGTGAAAGTCCTGGTCCCCTACCCTCCCTGAAGAGGCAGAATTTAATACCTGCCTGATTGTAGCAGCACTGAAGAGCCCTGATGGAACATGTTCTCCTTTCAGGTGAGTGTGCTCGCCTCTTCTTTCTTGCTTTGTCTTTGGGCACATTGCTTGTTTGTGTATAGATTACGGCGCCTACCCTTAAAAGCTTTTAAGACAGAGGAGAAAAGAACAAATGAACCAATTCCAACTAAAAAAAAAAAATAGACAGCATTAGGTTACCTTTCCATCACTCATTATTTTTCTTTTCTCCCCCTCCCATTTCATTTCCAAAGGCTAAATTTAGTGAATACTTTTCACATTAAAAACTTGTCAGGTATTCATGTCGAAAGAGGCTTCTGGTTTAGTCTCTTGGGGGAATTCCTGTGAAAGAGAAAGCTCTTAAAATGTATGATAGAGAAGGAAGGGAAAGATTTTAGCAATTCCTTTCCACCCTTTATAAATTCAACTTTCGGAGTCTGTTAAAGAGAGACACCTTGACCTCATTCTCTGGTTACCAGGCTGTCTCATAGGCATAATTTAACAAGTGCTTCCCACGCTGGGCATGACCTCTGAGTGGGTAACCTTCCCCCTCGCCCCCACCACTCCAGGCATCAAAAACAATGTAGTGTGTGTATGTGTGTATGTGTGTGCGCGCATGGTAGAAGGGTGAGGGCCAGGCAAGGGAAGTAAATGTAGGGAAGATGAAGTGATGGTTGTGCTAAACATTCTCAGACAAAAGGCACTGTGATTCTCATAAAGTTGATTGTTTCTCAAGCAGTTTGTACAATCAGGCGTTTGACTCTGGAAAGAAGTTCAAGTGCAGTAGGAGGGATCTGCAACTATATCCTCAGTAGAAGGTGGGAAGGTAGAATTAGAAATGGTGTGGGAGAATACAGGTAGGATGGTTTATTTTATTGTAGCTATAACCCAGCCATCAGTTGCAGCTCAGTTTCTAGCGAGAATACAAAAAGGCTATTTGTAACTATGCGATGCCCTGACAAGCTTTGGTGATGCCAACATCAGTGGGGGAGGAATGTTAACAGCAGTCCAAAGCCTTCTCTGGGCAACTGTTCTGACCAATGTCTTCTTTCAAAGTCAATATGCAGAATGGGGCAGTAAAGGAAAGCTGCATTGAAAGCCGGGGGCCAGAATCTGACTCTATCTGTTTTTTTTTTTTTTTAAAGTCAACAGCTGTAGACCCTCAGCTATCCATCCAATTGCAAACCCAGAAGGAAGATGTAGATCAGGAAGAGCTGCATCCTGGCCATGAGACTTGCAAACAGGAATGGGGTGAATTGAGACCTTGATTCACTATGATACTTAGCAAAGCTGGATGAACCAAACAGGGTATGTTGTTGATCAGACCTATTATGGTATAAAGCCAAGCTTCACAGAATAAATATTCCGTTGCATCCACACACTCCAACAAACCCACAGAGATTTCCTTCTATATATATGCACAAGTAGGATTGTACAGGTAGCCCTTGCTTAACAACCCCAATAGGGACTGGAAAATTTGTTGTTAAGTGGGGCAGTTGTTAAGTGAGTCGTGCCCAATTTTACAACCTGTTTTGCAGCAGTCATTAAGCAAATCACCACAGCCATGAAGTGAATGACACAGTTGTTAAGCAAATCATGTGGTTCCCCATTGGTTTTGCTTGCTGGAAGCCAGCTGGGAAGGTCGCAAATGGCAATCACATGATCCCAGGACACTGCAACCATTGTAAGTGCGAGCTGGTTGCCAAGCACCCAGGTCGCAATCACGTGACCGCAGGGATGCTGTGATGGTTGTAAGTGCAAGGACTGGTTGTAAGTCCCTTTTTTCAGCATCGTTGTAACTTCAAATGGTCACTAAATGAATGGTTGTTAAGTGAGGACTAACTGTACTGTTTATCAACTTCACCACTAGAGAAGATAACGTACAAATATTGCCTTGTGGGTAATATTGTATTGTGGCATTTCAGAAGACAGGAAGTAGTTTCAGGCAAAAAGATAAGGCAAACTAACTGATAGAATGTTTTAATGGGATGTGAGTTGGTCACCTGGGGTGGCATCGCTGGGCACTTGCCAAGCGTTAACAGGCAGTCTGGATAAGCAAACTGAATTCAGTGACCTTAGAACTTGGCAAATGATACTTGGTTCAGAGCAAAAGAGTTTCAGTAAATCAAAAGCAATGGAGCAGTGCAGTGGCTGAGATCACATGCTGTATTAATCCATAGTGTGGTTTCTTTATATTTGACATAGTGAGTTGTATTAACCAGCCATTGTGGTTGACAAACCATAGTTTATTGCATGGCATGATACATGAACCAAGTGTATGGTGGCTTATTTAACAAAACATCATTAAGCAAGCCATGGGTTAGGGTGATATATGAACCTCACTAGTTCATACATTTGTTGATAGTTCCCTTTACTGTAGATCATACAATAGGAAGTGGAGATGGAGGAGCAGTGAAGTGAGATGGGAGCCAGTGGTAGAAGTGAACATTACAGGCAGCAGCATGGCAGAAATTGGAAACGGAGAAGGGAGTACGCAATGATTCAGGGGAGTCCACAGGAGGGCAAGGAGGTGGGCAACCATGTACAGTAGGTTCTGATTGTCTCCCTGCTTCCAGGGAAGAGGAGGAGCTCCAAACTGTCATTACAAAGGAGCCTCATTCTCTCACTAAGATTTTGTGATGCCATCATTTTCTCATTGCATCTCTGCCATTGCCAATCCGAAGCTCGGATGATAAAGGAGGAAGGTTGGGGACTGGGCTAGCAACCCAATCTTGTAAAAAATGTTCACTGCTACTGAGACAAAGCATCCAATTCCACAAGATCTGATTGAAATAATTACATAGCAATCATTGCCCAATGACATACAATACTGACAGACCTAAATCTAAGTCTAAGTAATCTCAGTATATATGCAGATATTTACCGGTTACCAGTTTGCTTCCAGGTGCAATTCTGACAGCCCAACAAGGTAGACCAGACTAAGAAACCAATGCCATATAGGCCAGGATTACTTTTATTGTAGCAGATTCTTCCCCCTCCTTCACTTTATCTTCATGTGAACTAGGGAAGGGCTTGTCTGAGGCGTTTTCTCATATTATTTTCTTGGCCCTAGCTTAAGCCCCTCTTATCTGACCATTGCCTTGGTAGCAGCTCTTCCTACTGTCCTTCAAGGTCATTCCATATGCCCGCTACAGATTCAAGGTACTGGTAATGACCTATAAAGTCCTACATGGCATAGAGATAAGTTATTTGAGGGACCGCCTGTCTCCTCTGGTGTTTGCCCAGCCAATTCATACTGACAGGATTGATGTGCTCCAGGTTCCTTCAGCTGAGCAACGCCACCTGTCAGGACCAGGAGGCATGCCTTCTTTGTCTTAGCCCCTGTCCTCTGGAATGAGATTCCCCCTGTGATCTGGATGACTCCCACTCTGTTGGCATTCTGAAGAGCCACAAAGACTGTTCTCCCAGGCCCTGAGCCAAGGTAGATGGTGACCCCTTTGTAGAATGCCAGTGGTTGGCGGGATGCTTTGGGGTTTGCCATTTTGCTCTTCTTTCCTTTCCTTTGTCCAAGTCTGGTTCTGTTGTTTGTTTGTCTTTGTTATATTGCTTTTATATTATTTTGATGTATTGTGACCTGCTCATAGTCATCTGGAGTTGGGTGGCGTCAAATTGAATAAATAAATAACTTCAAAATAGGGCTCCAGGGGTAGCATCCATGGCTTGGTAACCAGAGTACCATTATGTGGTTTTGCTAGATAAGAAAATCCATCAAACAATTTACTATGGAATGAACAATAAAAATTAGCATTTAGTTGCCATGCAACATGAATACAGGGCTCTAATTAGGTGTGCTTCTTGGGTGACCTTTGGTTTTTGGGGAGGAATACCCAGGGACAAATTAATTCTTAGTGGGATTCCTTAGACTTGCTATTCCAGCACTGCATGTAAGGTCCCACTCATCATTCTCCTGAAGCTCCTGGGCCTACTACTCCTTCATCTCATCTTCCTAAGCCTGCAGACAATGAAAAGAGTTCAAAGGAACAGCATCCTTCTCTTATTCTGCACTCTCCCCAATTGCAAAGAGGAAGAGGAGCAGTGACAGTATCTGTACTAAGTCCCCCTCCAAATCCATAGCAGGCACTGAATGTGGCATTTATTCAAAGATGCTGTCTTTGTTCAGAATAAACTTCATTATGCTATTAAAATATTATTGCCTGTGAAGCTATGAAGGGAAAAAAGGAATTCTGGAAAAATATAGGGCAATCAGATTCTATATGACTATTCTATTTAATATGTAACTGTTGGATGTTGCTTAGTCATCCTTGTCCGGAGTGTTACATGAATACACGCTCATGTCTTTTGGTGACCAAGCTTGAAAACCCATCTGGGAATTCCAGATATGTTCTAGCTTCAGATCCTCCCTTCTGCCACGCCTGGTCAAGGAATTATTTGCTTTCAGAAAGTACATTCAAGAGAGGATTAGAAACCGAGGCAACCAGCCACTAAAGATCAGCAAATATTCAGACTGGAAAATTCCATTCAGGTTGAGTGTGTGGGAAATGGTTGTTATCATCAAGACTCTTTTCCATTCCAGATACAACTTGCCTTCCATAAGAGCTGCTTACGAATTAAGCTGAACGCTCAAGATATGAGGGTCCTAGCAATAGATGAGCCCTTACTCTAGTGCAGTTTTCTGAAATAAAAGGCCTGTGATTCCCACCACACCTCTTCCATTAAAGTGCACTTTTCTTCGAGTTGATCTCACATGATTCCTTGGATATACTCATATCATTTCTCCAGTTCTTTCTCTTCTCTTCTGCTTTCTCCAGGTATTGCAATATCCGCTATGCAGACTTTTTTGTCTTTCTTATCAACAGGTGTTAAGTCTGGGGTGTTGTGTGGCAGGTGCTTGTCTGTTTGAATTCTAAAGTCCCAGAGCACTTTAGCGTCCTCATTTTCTATTACTTCATCAGTTTTGTGGTCCCACCAGTTCTTGCTTGCAGGCAAATGGTATTTCCTGCAGATATTCCAATGCACCATTGTTGCTACTTTGTCATGCCGTTGTTTGTAGTCAGTCTGTGTGATCTTCTTGCAAGCAGCTAACTAGGTGGTCCACTGTTTCTTCAGCTTCTTTGCAGAGGCAGCATTTGCTGTCTGCTGCTGTCTTCTCACTTCTGGCTTTGTATGCATTTGTTCTTAAGGCTTGGTCTTATGCAGCCAGAATTAGCCCCTCTGTCTCTTTCTTCAACTTTTCTGCTCTTGGCCATTGCCAGGTCTTCTTGTTATCTGCTTTGCCTGCTAGTTTTTTGTGTACTGGCCATGTAATGCTTTGCCTTGTCATGTGGCTTTTCTATTCTTCATTTGGTCTTTCTTATAGGCCAGCATAGATGATGATGATGATGATGATGATGATGATGATGACGAGAGTCAGCCAGATGTTGAGACTGGATTTGGCATTTTTATCCACCTATCGAGTCCTTCTCAAGGACCTGGGATAGGCAGATGTGGTTGCTTGATGGTATTAAAGATATCGTTGCAGAATATAAGCTGTTCCAAGTAAAGCTGCCTTTTGCAATGGACTGATAGTGATTTTGTCAATGCTGATGGTCTTCAAGTGGTTCTCCAGATGTTTTGGGATTGCACCTAAAGTTGTTGTTGTTGTTGTTGTTGTTGTTGTTGTTATTATTATTATTATTATTATTATTTTATTCCACCTTTTATTTTTATTTTATATATTTATATACTATATTTATTTTATATAGTATATAAAACTCAAGGTGGCAAACAGACCTAATATTCCTGCATCTGTTTTCACAATAACAGTAAAGGTGGGTTGGGCTGAGAGAGAGGGACTGGCCCAAAGGCACCCAGCTGGCTTTCATGCCTAAGGAAGGCCTAGAACTCACAGTCTCCTGATTTCTAGGGGAATTTAATTTAAAATTTCATCTGGAGAGCAACAGTTGGGGAATACTCCTTTTCTGCTACCTGTCCATTCCTATTAAACTTCCTCCAAGTCTTAGAAACTTGTATGCCAAAGGAAAATTTTGACTTTCTGTACCTAACTATACCTTGAATTGTAATAATGGCTTTTGACAGAGGTCTATGTGGATTCTAAATGTATTCCATTATGTTTCTTTAAAATCTGCCCATTTACCAGTTTTCAAGCTGAGGTGAGATTCTTCAATCTCTTTTCATTCATTTTCATTGTTTTTTCATTGATTTGAAGCATTTCAGATCAATATAATCAGTTATGGTCCAGCTCTTCCATATACCCAAGAAGGTTGGCATAAAAGAAAGCCCCAAATGAAGGCAATATCCATTTCAACATTCCTGTTTGCTTCTAGCTGGAATATTAGGAGTGGGAGGGTGATTTTGCTTATCTATTTATGTGTTGAAACCTGAGTTCTGTGTTAGAAAAAGGCAGTTGCCGTATCTCCATTCAACTGAGTCTCTGTTCTGATCATTCAAAAATCAAGCTTCATTTGTTTGAAAGAAATTTTCCAAATTTTTTTTTAAAAGAAATGGAAGTGCTCTGAAGAATTAGAACAATTCAGGGCTTGGTCATGCTTTATGATACAGGGAAGTCTGCATCGGATTCAAATTATTGGAGATCTTAATGTAAGCCAAGGGGTCTGCTGGACACACTGAACCCCTCTACTAAAGATACAGGTCATCTTCTAGATCAAGCAGTTCTCTTTTCTCACCACTACAGTGCTCTTATTTTTGTTCTAAACAACTTTTTGTGGCACTGCCTTGTATGAATACTTAAAAAAAAGGATACCCACCCTTATACCTTCATTTTGGCTGCAACGAAATTAACGTACACGCATCAAGGTTCATCGAAGTGCATTATGCTATTTCTCCCCTTCCCCTTTTAAGAGACAGCAGGAACTGCTTATGCTTTTCTAAGCAGTATTTGTTTGAAACTCTGGCCAAAGAAAGATGGTGGGCAATTGTTCCACCACATCCTTGTAATGCCTCCCTGTTGGCACTGCCCAGACGTGTCTCACATATGTGTGCACATGAATAGAGAGAATTGCAGAGTCAGTCCTTCTAATAGGAACATCCCATTAATATGTTTTGTTTTCAATCAAGTATTCTTTTCTATACGTTTTTATCATGAAAGTTTGTTGGACGTTTGAACTCCCAAATAACACTAAATAGAGTTTCCAAAATAAAATACAAAGATATGCTTAAAAAAAACAACAAAACAACAAAAATCAATACAACAAAAGAACAGCCAAGAACATAGCATGTTCTCAAGAGAGAGGACATAATATTTTCTCTGCACTTTCATTAGGGGATAACTGAAATTTGTGACGATGCACCCACAACAGAAACAGGCAGCTGTATCTCCTCAACCTAAGAGCAGGGACTCCCTCTCCCTTGGTAAAAGCTGACCAAAAAAAAAAAACATTCTCAAATTTTGGATTTTGGGCCCATTCAGACAGATACTTTCATCCCAATAATCTTGCACATGGTCGCTCTAGGTAAAGTCTCCTAGCAATTCCTGATGGCTATATGGACATGTACGTGCTGGTTTCTTGGCAACAATGTGAAATTAGCTTCCCATTGCCCTCCTCATACAAGTTTGTCCTATTTTACAACCTTGGGATTTCTGAGCATCTCCATCCAAGTGCTAACTAGGTCCAACTCTCCTTAGCTTTTTCAACATCATCCAAAGTCAACTTTGTTCCTACTAGATTAGCTTGAAACACAGCTCTCTGCAAGCAGTGTAGAGATCTGTTTCAATGTTCTCAATAGCTTGTTCATAGATCCTGACCTGATCTGGGAACTAATAGTGAGATCCTCAGTTCATTAAATAAAATAAATTAAGCTAATGTTGTCCACCACCTGTCGTCCATTCTGGAAGATGTAGTTCCAACACACATGAGGACCTCTCCAAGCTGCGAAAGGCTGGGAGAGTGCATGATTAGTCCACCACCTTCTTTCATGCATGCATGAAGAAGGAAATAACAAGCTGGGTCCTTATCTCTCTGTAAAATTTGTGCACATACAAGTATATCTCCCCCCCCCCCCCCCACACACACACATACAATACCTTGGAGAAATCGTATGGCTTTAGAACTATAGGACACATTCTACAGCTTGGGGTTAAATGCACAAGCCTCAAATGGGGGTGGAGCAAGGAGAAGAAAGTAATCTTATTGGCTGGAATGCTGTCTAAATCACTGTGCAAAATGGCCCTCTAAACTAAAACCATTGCTTTTTCAATAACCACATTTATGCAGTCACTGGCTTGGCTATGCATCACTTTGCAAATTCATTCTCCATTGTGAGCCAGGGCAGTATTTCAGCTGGGGATAACTGAGGCACACCATTTGCTGTGGAACTGTCAGATGACAGCAGCGATGAGGACATATGCAGCCTCTGCCTAGGGAGCACTTATGGTATGATACGTTAGAATGTAAACGTAAGAACTGCTGTCGTGGGTAAAGCCAAAATTATGTTTTCACCAGTAGGTTGATCAGCCAGATGCCTTTGAAAGCTCACCAGCGTAACATGAACATTATGGCCAGTTGTTTCTAGCGTCTCATACTCAGAAGTATACTGCATTTGATCATGGAGGTTCTCTGGTGTTTTGGTAGCTAATACAACCAATTTACCCAATTCCCTTTAAAAAAAGGAATTTTGGCAGAAGTTATCACATTCCATAGGAATGAAATGTTTAATGCACTGTACAAATAGGTATTTTTTCATTGTATTCACCTAGAGTCCACCATTTTTACCATCTGAATTTGCCACCAGCTCACACATCCATGCACACATGTATTACGAGAAAGAAATATCTCCTACTGATTTTCTTCCACAGTGGTAGCTTTTTTTATATTGTTTTATACAGTATAAACCTGTGTGTAGGATCTGAATAACCTCCAATTTAGCAAGAATCTAATACTGCACAACTCTTGACACAAAGAAACAGGCAAGAACGAAGCCAAGACACTAACATTCAGCAGCTTTCGCTAAAAGCAGGAAAGAAAAGAAATACAGATAACTGTATCCTTCTGACCTCATTCTTTTTTCTTTTTTTTCCCCCTCCCCTGCCACCATTCCAATCTAAATGGTTCTGATTTTTCCAGCAAGGATCCCAGGAGATGGAAATGCAGTTACAGATAGACTGGGAAACTGAGAAGAATGTTCTTATATATCAGGGCCAATTTGTCCCTGTTTTCCTTCATGGGAAAGCTTATCTTTGACATGTTAGAAATACATAAATAAGTCTTTTAATTGGAGATACTAGGGACTGAACCTGGATCTGCAGTAACTGTAACAGCCTTCCCCTCCAGGTACGTTGACACTACAACTCCCAGCAGTCTGATTGGGAATATCTGGAGGATAATTGGTGCAGCAGAAGCTGCTCTATCACTATTGTATGATCAAAGGTCTATGAACTGTGAAAGTATATGAAAGTTTCCTGATACACTCTCCCCTCAAGATCTCAGCAGTTATTCATGACAACTATGATCACATATTTCTGTAGAACTCTGGCAGGTATGGATGAAATTAAGATCCATAACAAAAAGAATCATTTTCCTGGGGGAATCACAGTTACAAATGCTAGGCAAGCCACAAAGCAAAATGTACCGCCCAGACATACAAGACTTTCTGTGCTTATGTCTGGAACAAGTTTTCAGTGCCAGGACACATTCTTTCCATTCATCAATGACATTAGAGACTGCCTTCAGATATTGGGCTAAACCATTGTGTAGTTTGCTTGACTTAGACTTTGCATATTGTGCAAAGTTAGTCATTCTTCATAAGCCAATGTGTGTGTGGCTTAGTGTGTTGTATGAACTCAGCCAATTGTGGTTTATTTAATAAATCATGTCTGGGAAGGCATGTACAATGTGTGCACCCATTGAGTGAATCCTTGTTTCTGTTTAGAGTGTTTTATCAACATTATAGCTATTTAGAACAAGGAAGAAGCATTTCTAGGTCAAGTAGAGCATTTTCGGGCTGCCTTTAGTGTTGGTGCTTCTAATTTCAGTTATTCAGCATCAGCATCCTGATGAGCCTTTTTTCTTCCTCCCATTAATTCCACAGTCAGCTTTTTTTCCTTGTATGTTCTGGCATTTTGGATGCGCAAGGAATCTCCGTCACACAGTTCCAGAGCTCGGCACTATCTACTACAGCTGCCCTTTTGTTTTCAACAGCTCAGGGCTGATGGAATGGTTTCTCCTTTTCGCCTGCTGTGCTTATGTTCCTTGAAATGTGGAATTTTCTATTAGAGCCCTTAGTGGGCAGTCTGCGATATCGTTAATTACATCAGAAGAGTTTTGTGTTTTCCCCATGCTGGTTCATAAAACAAGAGGATTGTTCAAGGATTCTCAGTTCACACTGAAGGAAGGGAGAAGAATCAAGGGGATACAGTGGGACAGGAAAAGCTTCTGGACTTGGTTTGGCTGATTACCAAAATAGGATTTTCCACATATTAAATGGACGGATTCTGTTTCCTCAAAACAAGTTTATTTAAATACCATTAAGACTGGGTAGAGTATTTGGAGCTTTAATCTGAGACACACTTAAAGATAAAATAGCTTCTTATCAGGGAGGATATGGCTGTCTCATTTTCCATGGAGTCCAAATAATGCAAGTTCCAGTAGAACTTCAAAAAAAGGAATGTTGCTAATATCAGCAAGATACACAAATCAAAAAGCCATGAATATATCTTACGGGGAAATTGTTTCTTTTCTTGTATGTGTATCATACCAGGTAACTTCAGATTTTCCTCTGGGTAAAGAAGATCAGAAGTCTTTTAAAATAAAACCTGATTTTTTTGTGTGTTATATATTCCTGTCCCTGATACCTCCAAACTATAATATTAGCAGACTCATCCCTCTTTTTCACAATGTACAATATCAGTTTCCCTTCCCTGCTGAAAATAAAGGAAGAGACAAAACTGAAATGAGTCAGAAACTAAAACAGGAATTACCAAGTGTATCTGGTGTGTATATGTCTTATGTACTAATTATTTTTGTTAATAAATCTTCATTCTGAAGAGCCATATGACTTCTGGGTGCGAAATCTCAGAGACAATAGAGCTGGAGGAGATGGGATTAAATATATTAACATAGCTCGAACCTGTGACTTATTTTAGCTTTGACAGCAAATTTAATTAGGAGGAAACATACCGATCTTCTACATCCTGGGGCCTTTATGAAAAATAGATGCATTTACTCTGTCACCCCAATCTTGGTTGTATATTCAAAGAGATGGATTCCAGGGAATCCACCTCCTACATATATAAATTGGAAAAGGAATAGAAGATATTTACCTCCCTACTAAAGCCTGTATATTGCTGCAGCCGCTAGTAAGAGCAACCTAAAGCTTAATATAAGACAAACAAATCATTCTTATGACTATACTGTCCATGTTGCTACCATGATGTGGTTTTTCCCACTCTGCTCCTGTATTTATAAAGTTGTTTCTTTCCCATTTTGCTAGGGTAAGTTGTTTGAGTACTAGCATACACATGTATCTGTCAGGAGAGTTTGATATTATCAGAGAAATGTATGAAAACATTCAAAGTGGGAGTAAACTGTATTATTGGTAGAACTTGGGAACAATTACAATCCCGTGGGAGTTACATAATTTAGTAACATTTCTATTGGCTGTAATGCTGTATAAGCTATTCCAAGCGCTGCATGTTCAGGAACTAAAATGATTCAGGGATGACTTTGCTAATGGTTCAACACAACCCTGGGTAGATTAAAGGAGAAAGATAGGAACTACATCTCACGGCATAGAGTCATCTTTCTGAGGTGATCTATAGGCCTGATCACTGTCTACACTTGGGATTATTTCAATTTGTGTTGAGTTCCAGGGTTGGAGAAAGATAGATTATAAATATATGCATAAATAAGTGAGAAATGAGTCCTTAGTACATCTGCACATGTTGTGTCTCCCTGCAGGCAACAGAATGTGCCACAAACAGAAAGTAAACATATCGTGGCAAAGAAGCATAACAGGCAGGAACTATGTAGTAAATCCCTGTGGAATCTTGCATGACGATCTCACCACAGAGAAATATGCAAAGCACAATCCTGTCCCGCCTCCCTGCCTGCCCCCCTGAAAAAAAGATAAAGCAATACTTTAAAAATATTCCTTGTCAGGGTAGGGAGAGAAGGTTGAGATAAGATACAGTTGATCCTCCTGCCACAGTTGTTCACAGCTGGGGCAAACAGAAGCTGTTGCAAAGTGGAAATATTATAGCATTTGCAATTCCTGAAAGGATATAAAATACTCAGATATGAACTTGTGTTTCTGGAAGTCCCAAAGCAAATGAAGCTGAATAGAGAAAAAACTCCCAGGACTGTCACCTGATTTATGCTTTCCAAACAATCTGTGCTGAATATTTTTCTGCTTCTGTGGAAGCCAGTTTGGTCTAGTGGTTAAGGCACCAGGAGACAGTGAGTTCTAGTCCTGCCTTGGGCATGAAAGCTGGCTAGGGGACTTTGGGCCAGTCGCTCTCTCTCAGCTCAACTCTCCTCACAGGGCTGTTGTTGTGGGGAAAATAGGAGGAGGAAGGAGTATTAGGTATGTTCACCACCTTGAGTTATTTATAAAAAGAATAAAGGCAGGATAAAAAAAAATTAAAACTAAGTTTTCACTTCTGTCTCACACTCCTCTTAAGGATGCAAATGAAGGATAACATAAATGAGTAGCATTTGAACTTTAGAAGGAGAATTCCTTCTCAATCACAGTCAAGACATTATCTTTAGATCATGTGTTTAGAGACAGAAATATGTCCACTCAATCTCTATTTCCACGTCTGGCCATTTCAGTCATTATTTGCCATACAACATTGTTAAACAAATAAATGAAGTATCAAAGGAAGCAAAAAAGACTGAAGTGTTAAGGGTTGATTCCCTTCTCATCTCTCTGGTATTATTTAAGAGACAATTCTGTCTGTGTGATTTAATCTATCTAACACTTATGACTGATATAAAATAGACCACTTAGCAACCCATGTGAACCTGTCAGTTCCCGGAAGAACATCCTGTCCATTTCAACTAGGCCCCCTGCTTAGGTCAGACAGAGATGACTATATTGATATTTCTTAATCTAAGTCTATTTTCCAGGTTATCAACTTGACATCACTGCATCTCCCAGGCACTGGCAAAGGCTAGTTAGATTAGCATTGTCATTTTCATCCACTATTGTCTCCAAGGCCCTGGCAGTCCACGTGCCTGTGCTCCAGCCCCAGCTGCAGGGTCATCTTTGCACCTTGGTTTGCAGTTTTTTTTAAACAACTTGGGTTTTAGTTTGATTTCAACAAAAACAAAAACAAGCCATAAAACTGTTCACATCCTACACTGCAACCTTAGGGGCTATATAAGAGTTTTCTGTTTCTTTCAGTAAGGGGATCTGATGTCACTAGAATCCATCCTTTTATGGAGAGAAACCAGTAGCTCTGATTCTTCCTTGAGAGGAGAGAGAAGACTAAGGGAAGGATTCACTCTAATTTTCTTGAAAGTTTTCTCTGTCCAACAAGGTATCTCTTAGAGGTAACACTCCACAAATCCAATCTTCTTCTTTTTTTTCTTTTACATCTGAAGCAGGGAAGCTTCTCAACATTTGGGGGCTCCCTGTAGAGTATGGAAACCTGCACAATTAGGGAACTACCCAAAGTGGGAAGGCTAAGCACATCTAGCAGGCGCCACACTTCAGAAACTTTTCCTCCAGTGCACGGAAGGTGGTAGGGCTGGGCTGGTGGGCAGAGGAGCAAAGATCTGTTGAGCAAAGACCCGCCCTTACACATCTGAATATGTATAGCTGCGTTTTCATATTTTAAACCACTCTTCCCTAACCTGGTGCCCTCCAGGCATACTAGTTTTGTAGCTCAATTGGACAACTGGATGAGCGTAATTGGAGATCTCTGTCTTCCTAAGAAAAGGAACACACAGCCGCAAAGGCTCCTGTTCGGGTCGCAGCTGCAAGACTGGAGCAGGGTCAACTATAATCCTTTGCTCTTTGACATTTCCCCAACTGGAAGAGCCTTCCTCCTATTGTTATTTGATGCCCAGAGGGAAACATAAAACTATGCCCAAAATACCTGTTATGACTGCAGTTAGCTAAGGTGAGGTGTTTCAAAATGGCTCATTTTTTAGTTCTTTCTGGCTTTCCCTCCAAAGGCTCCTGTCGTCTGCAAAAGGCCTTTCAGAAAACCAGAGCCAGATAGGATCAAAAGGTCAGTTAAACTCCACTGTTCACCACAAAACATAGTTACTCACACTGAAACCTTTATAGCCCAGAGAGGGCAGCTGTTTCAGCTTCACAGCAGTTCCAACATCTTCCATTAGAATAAAGGTGGTCGCATATCTTAAGCCACCTAGCCAGTTTTAAGCCTGAGTCCCTCCTAGCTAGAATCTGGTTCTATTGTAGCCTATTGATTTTACACAGCAAGGATAAATAACAAAAGCTGCATAAAGCACAGATGGCCTGACATGGAGTTGACACTTCTGCCCCTCAAACAGATCTGTCCTTTGCTTGTATTACATTTGCATGACTATCAACCTACATCTTTCCAACAATGTTTCTTCTGCCATTGCTGACCCAAGTTCCACTTGCCATCTGCCCTGCGCATTTGGATCAGCACAATCACTTTCCAAGCCAGTTCTGGTACTGGAGGCTGATCCGTAAGGGGGCTAGTTTCCCCTCCTGTCCTAGGAGAGCACACACAAGTGCACACACAGGGACATGTGAGCCTTATGGGTGGGCACAACTTTTCCTCATTTTTAGATCATACTGTGGAGCCCATTTAAAATTAAAAGCGTAAAGAAGAAGCTGCTGTAAATAATGCATTTGTGGCACACTAGACAGTTTGCAGAGCCTGTATTCATTGAGTAGTCTTAGTTAAAGAAACTCTGCTCAGCCTGCTGCATCATTAAAAATGTATCCTGGTTTCAGCTACACATACTTACCAGCGAGAAGCAACATTGCAGTGATCCTTGAGCTTCTTTCCTTCTCTCAACTGACTCCAATAAATCTCAAACAGGGGTACATGCCTCTGGGTTACAGCTTTCAAAAACTGTATTCTGAGATTTGTTTCTATAAAACAGACTTTCAGAGCTTAAATGAGTGCACTCTGCTTATTTGCAGGTTTGAAAGCCGAAAGAATTAAGATCACTTGCATGTGTAGCTCTGATTCTTTTGCTATTCTGTACTTAGAAATCAGGCTGCAGTGGTTTTAGAAGACAAATTCTGTAGTTTGTTAGTCTATTTTCAGTGACTGAGTTAGACTTATTAGCTGAATAACTCAGCTGCCAGGTTTACACATGGTGCTATGCCATAAACCATGGTTTAGAAACACTGGGTAGGTTCACACAACACATTAAAATGAAACAAAACAAGCCAGATTCTTAACACGTTGTGGGAACCTAGTCAGTATTGAATCTCAACCATGTAATTGCCTAAGTAATGTGAACATGTGTCTTTATCTCAGTTTCAAGTTTCTATAAGTGACTCACACACATCTGGACAAAATCTTCTAGATCTACAGTACCTTCCAGGCAGGTTGAAAACCTGATCACATCCACTTTAAGGATTAAGCAGCGGGCACAGAATTTTCAGTCCTTGAACTAACCTTCTTTGAGTGAAACAAATGAAATGGTTCAGAATTATTAAATGCAACAATTTAATACAATTATTAAATTGTAAAGTCCGGTTTGCTCCTGCTGTTGCTAGTAAGTTGCCTGTACCAAGAGAATGGGTTCGCATTATGTCTTGGGTCTAAGGCATGATCTAAGTGTCCAGGTGTGCCTATTCTAGCTCCTGGTAGCTCCTCAGAGCCTGAGGGAAAGTTTATTTATCATCCTCAATTGATAGATAATGATTATTAATTGAAGATGCCAGGGATTGAATGTGAGACAGTTTACAGATAAAGTAAGCACTCTACCGATGAGCTGTGTGCCTTCCTGACACAAACAATTAAAATATAGTGTAATGATTAGGGGAAATTTCTTACTAGGCTTCCCCTAATAAACGTAAGAGTTTTTAGTATGGGTAGGCTACTTTTTCTGGACAAAAGCTGAATTTTGTGTCAGATTCCAAAAGCTGCACTCAGAAGATGGGAAGCTGAGGAAAAAGAAGGCATGGCTGGTGGGAAAATCAATTGAGCCACCCCCCCCCGATATAAATTAATAGTTAATATAGTAAGTACGTGAACAAATAAAATATGCAGTGACCAAACAAAGATACTCATGGTCTTTCAGATATTCCACCACAGCCAATGGTCAGGGCTAACAGGGGAGGATCCAGATAACAATATCTGGAGGGTCAAAGTTTTCTCAGCTTTCCCTATACAAAGTCCTTACAAAGAGAGCTTCAGATTAATAGGTTTAGGCAGCTAGGCATAAATCTATCATCCCTTCCTGCTGGCTGATGTCCAGGCTTCTTGAAACCATGCAAGTTGTCTATTTTGCAATTAAATAATGAAAACAAGTAAGAATGGTTTGAAAAAAGAGGACCAGCATTTACCTGCTCAGGAACTGGAGGTGGTCTTTCTATATCAGAGATGACTGAAGTTGCAAGCTGATACTAATCTTTCTCCACTAGTATTGCCCTTGGCAGGTCAATACAACTCCCAAATATTTTGTCAATGAATTCCTGGAGTACAATGCAAGGAGAGACAGCATGTCCCTTTCAAAGGCAGGAGAGGTAGGAATTGCATCCATCTGTCAACAGGATCTATCCACCACTGGAGTTCTAGCTCTAGAAAGGGCAGTCCAGCAACACTGAAGTTAACTGAAAGCTTTTATTATGTCCATCCAGAGAAAGTTCCCTTTCTTTTTGGTCCCTATCTTCCTCTGGACCTTGTTTCCTTCAAAATGTTGTGCAGAGCAAAAAAAAAGGCTATAGAAGATGTGCTACAGTAAGATGCCTGAAGAGATGTTAAGCACTCACAGAGATTGTTTTCATAGAAAGAGTGCCATCTACTGACATAAATAAGATGCCACAGCAGTATTCATAGACATTTCATGAAGTACTTGCTATGCACAATCAGCCTGTAGCCAAACCAACATACTGTTATCAGCGCTGGTCAAACCTTCCAGCCAAAGTCCAAGTAAATATTAACCCTGAAATAACTCACTGATTGGCAAAATGGGGAAAGAGTAAGAGCATTAAAGCCACAAACCCTCATGTCCAACAAAGGATTTTACCTTGAGATGTATGTAAGACAACACATCACGTATGTGTATTACGATTAATATAGCTTTATTTTCAAACTAAAATTCTTTCCTGAATATACAGGCCAATGGTTATCTAAAGTTGTACCTTCTACAGTGTCTTAAATGAGCAAAGTACTAAATTTTTAGAGTCTTCCATCTAGTCAAACTTGGCAGCAATTTTTTCTCTGTAGGGCTACCTGATCTTCCTTCTAGAAGAAATAGCCTTCTCCATCCTGCTGTCCCTAGCTAGCAATTGGTGGAGTTGTGGGTTGTGGGTTATGTATGTGGAATACATTCCAGGTTGGGATTGCTGTTCTAGTGTTGTGTCTGTGTGTCTGTGTGTGTGTGTGTGTGTGAGAGAGAGAGAGAGGGAGAGGGAGAGGGAGAGAGAGAGAGAGAGATATGAGAAAAACTGAATCATGCTCTTATTAATCTGTTGTAGACATTTGAAACTGTCCATGTTATGAATGAGCTTAAGTCTACTTCTGCAGGTGACAAATATCAAGACTGTATACCTCTTCCTATTGTGGGCTACATTTCAGTCTCTTAATTTCATGGATAAACATAGGCTATAATGAAGAAAATAAAAATTATTTATCCACTTCCAGGGATATGTGAAACCTGCAAGCTTTTCAAACTTTTTTTGACTTCTTTTGAATTCCTTAGAGAGTTTGTTTGAGGAGGAGCTTTCAAATGGCTCTCCTTTCTTTGCGAAAAAATCTCTCTGTGTCACTGATATATCACCACCATTTATTTGATGCAGGCTGCATATCCCAGCAGTTCCCCAGAAGAGTTTTCAGCTTGGCAGCAAACAAACTGGCACCCCAAGCCAGGCTTCCAACAGATCAAAAAATGCTGGCAGTCTAATTGTCAGGCAAACAATGTTGATGGTGTCTGATAATTCCTTAATAGAACAATTCTCTGGGAATATTCCGAATGGAGAAACCTAGCAGAATCCAAAAAGATGACTCCATCTTTTGCTTCTTCTCCCCAGGAAGGGGCTTCCAGCATGGCCAATTTGACCATTAGCTAAAATGTTGAAACCCCCTCAGGAAACCAGATAACACTAGTCTGGCAGGAACTACATGGGTTTCCAGTAGGCTTCCAAGTACAATCCAAAGAGATGATTTTAATCTATAAAGCTCTTTATGGTACATACTAGCAGGACATAATGAAAAAGCCACAAATGGATAATAATTATTATACTTTTACTGGCAAAGATGTGTAGGAGATGCTTGTAGGATGCAAATAAAGTCTGTGTTGGTGGATAGGGGACAGTGGCAGGGGGAGGAAAAATATCTTAGGCCAGCCATGTGGGAGAGGAACCAACAAAAGCATTTTGCAAATTAAATTATACAGAGACAGTGATGAGAACAGAGAGAAAAAGGGAGCTTATAAGATGCAAAACTTTCTCAAAGAGAAACAAAAGGTTAGTTATTAGTTTGAGAGTTTTTATCTCCATCTATGTTTTACTCATATATCTTAAAATACTTCATATGTTGCTAAAACACCATCAGCCTCTCCATCAAAGGAACTCAGATCCTGAAAAATATTGCAAATGGAATCCCATTACCACTTGGGGAAATGTATAGCAAGTAACAGTGAGTTCGGATTTTGGCCAAAGCTGCTTAGGTTTATCAGATTGTAAAATGAACACTGCATCCTTCTGGCTTTGTGCATGCAAGTCCTATGACTGCCTCTATAAGAGCAGATCCATGACTTGAGGATCCTCCTGGACTCACAGCTACTACTACTGCTATAAATAGACAGCTGGAGGCCCAAGTTGGGAGGTGGGGATTTGCTGAGTTTGGCTGGTTTACCGGATGTGGCCCTTGCAGGAGTGTGATTCCTTGGCTATAGTCACCCACACCCTTATCATCTCTAGAATGGACTACGGCAATGTGATGTACATGGGACTGCTTTTGAAGACCACCCAGAAACTACAGTTGGTGCAGAATGTAGCCGACCACTTGCTGGCATGTGAAAGTGATCAATACTATGTTATGCTGGTTATGCAGGAACTACACGGGCTTTCAGTGGGGTTTCAAATACAATTCAAAAAGCTGTTTTTAACTTAACAAAGCCCAGATGGCTTGAACATGCAGGATCGTCTACTTCAGGTAGAACTGACCCATCCAGTGTGTTCATCCTGAATGGGGATGTTGAGACAACTCATTCCACATAAGATCAGGGGACAGGGGACAAAAGCACAGTGTTTTTCAGGTTATGTTCCATCCCTGTGGAATAGTTTATGACTAGAGATCCAGATGGCTCCCTCCAATAGCATTCAGAAGGTCAGTCAAAGCTGAGCTCTTCCACAGAGCTTTTAACTAAAAATCAAGACTTTATTTAAAAAGTTTTATGAACTAATATATGATTGCTTAATCTAGATGCTGGGGGATAGTGAATATTGTTTTTAATTGTTTTTATTAATTTTATGGACAGTCTTTTGCCAACAGGAGGGAGGTTGTAGGAGTTGGTGATATAGAAATATTGCAGATCAATCAATCTATTAATCAGTCAAAATAATGAAGCATTGCCAAGAGTGGAGGAGTCAGAAAGTCTCCCCTTCATTTACTCTCGTTTTCTGTGCCCTTTATGATAGGCTGGCACTGGGAGATTTACCTGCTCTCTCCTCAAGCATTGTCAATGCATACTTAAAGCAGAATAACTGACTGTAAAAATAAATATTTTGCACAGAACATTTGCTGGCCTTTGTATTTTAGGCCTAGCAATCCTGATTTCAAGACCCAGTGGGCACAGACTACATCTACTGCTGCACATTTCAGATAACTATCAATGTAAGACATTACACTGATCTTTCTTGCTTTTAGGAAGTTCCATTATACAGTAGGTAACAATTCAGTCAAATATTCAGGATGGATGAAGACAAAGCAAACTTGCTTCTTATGGAACTTCCTTAAGAAGAAGGAAGAAGGAGAACTTCCATCCTGTAATCTCCAATCCCTTGTCCTAGAAACTGTAAGGTTAATGGCAATGCTGTTCTTAATTTTTCATACCATTGGCACAGCATCAATGATGGGGATAAAACACAGTGGTTTAGTTAGTGCTGCGGCAGGCTTTATTTTGCTTTTCATGAGACAATGGGGAACTCAGGGAACTGAAGAAGACACAGGGGGAAATGTGCTGATTATGGGTTACAAAATGTATAAATCTGAAAAGGAAGATCTTCAAAGAGTGAACTCTCAGAGAGGCTTCATCTGTGGGTCTCTATCACAGAAGCTCAATTTTGATTTAACCATTCTGAGAAAGTGTTTTAACGACATTCAATAATTATAATGACTAGTGAAATCCTTACATTCTGGAGAAAAGGTGTAACTCCTATAAAAAGCTCACCAGTGGGACTTCCTCATCCAACTTTGACCTGAAAGCATAATGGGATCTGAGCATGGGTCTCCCAAAGTACAAATCATTTGGCCGTAAGTGCAAAGCACACCCCCCACCCAAGTTCCTGAGATTCTGGTCAGGCTGACATGTCAAAAAAAAAGAAGCAGAGTGCTGGAAATGATAAATTGTACCAGAGCAGGCTGAGGATGGATAGGAATCATAGTTTTTAAAGGCTTCTACCTATCAGACATACGGAGAAAGCAGAAGGTGAAATAAAGCTAGTACCTGTCTCTTTCATTTGCTTATTTGTATAGAGGGCTCAGTTTCCCAAGGAGAGCATCCAAACAGGATTCCCATCCCCCCCTTGAAGGTGGAAATGCAATAGTCACCTGTTCTGTCTCAGGATGTGTGCATAGATCTTTGTAGACACAAGACAACTTACCTGAGAAAGCCCAGTTTTGGAAGCTAGTTGCCTCCGCCAGAGTTCAAGTAAGGAAAATGCACGTCCAATGGCACAGGGTCTTAAAGGAGCTTCTTTTTCAAACGTTCCAAAACTCCCAGGCGTGGTGCTGCCACTGTCATTCTTAAACTGCTCCAGAATAAATACATTTCATGCCTCAGTACATGAGCTGGTGCAGTAAATGGAAAAACCTCACCTTGCGCTCTCCCTTCTTCCAAGAGGGTTGGTGTTGTCAGCTGTACAGCTAAATCTTTGTGACACCTGTGTGCTGAGGCACAGGCTGTAAGTTCATAATCATGGCTTCCTGCAATCAGTGCAAGCAAAACTGGGCTGTTTAATGGCATTTTAAAGACCTATTGAGAATTGTAAAAAGGACTAGGCTGGCAGTGTAGGAAAGCAGAGGTAGCAACTGCCTTGTTAGGCAGAAACTGTCCTATTTCCCCAAAGCTCTGCCTAAATCATTTTCTTCTTAGCCTGCAGGATCCTCATAATCTAGATCATTCTTAAGATTTAGAGGAGTCATACTCTGCATATAATAGCACAGTCCAAGGTAAGCATGATTTCAACAGATTTCAGAGAGAGAAAGGAGAGAGAAACAGCAAATAAGACAGTACTTCACTTTCCAAAACATCTGATTTTTCATTGGAATAATAATAAGGAGGATGACACCCACATTTCATGACAAGAAAAAAAATCTAATACTAAATTGAGAATAAATCATACAGATCAATGGAATATATATAAATTTGCATATTTTTTTGTAAGTTAGGGCAGCATGTATTCCTTCTCTTCCCCAGACCCTGATGACCCTCTAAGTCATCCATTTTTTGAATTTCTTACCAAGAATATGATGGCAGGAGGTGAGCCATGGGAAAATTAGTAGTATTGTGATCCGTAAGATTGAATGGAGGCAGTAATGGAGGATAAATAACTCTGCAGAGAAAAGAGTGATGTGAAGCTATGTAATACTAAAGAAATCATGAAGCTTTTGGGAGAATGCCTAGCCTTCCAGCACCCTGTTTTTGTCAACAGTAATAACCAGTGATCCATCATCTTTGACTTGTTAGAGGAAACTAAACACCACCCCATCTAGCAGAGCCATGAGTGTGAGGTAGTCAGAGAATCACAAGCAGGTGATGGCTTTATATGAACACTAGAAGAGGCTTTTGGTTCAGACTAAGAGTCCCTTTAATCTACGAGAAGGCAATCTGGTGCCATCCAGATGTTCATTTTATTTTTTTTAAATGAGCATGCTGCTCTTCAAACCCAGGTTTTAAATTACAGTTTCTGCAAAATCTTGGAACTGGCCAGGATGCATGGGAATTGTAGCTAGGGGTTTTATCTTTTTTCTTCTTCTTATATTGTTCTGAGTTAGATATTTACATATTATTACTTGCTGGTTTTATTTTGTTGGATGTTGTATGCTACCCAAGGTTTTTCAGGACTGGGATAAAACAAACAAACAAATCCAAAATATATAGCAATCACCCAGCCTCTGACTGTCGAGATTTCCTAAAAGCATAGAGCTGGAAGAGGCCACTGAAGCCACTGAGCCCTATGCTCAGTGCAGGATTCCAGCTTTAAGTATCCCTGGCAGATGACATCCAGGCCCTGCTTGGACACCTCCAGTGTAGATGACCTCCTTTGATAATTGGTTCCACTGTCAATCTGTTCTTACTGTTAAGAGTTTTTTCCTAAAGTTTACCTGGAATTTTTATCTCTCTAATTTAAGTCTATTGTTCCATATCCTACACTCTCAGATGAAAAAGAGGTCTTAATCATCTTCATTGTGATACCCTCTAGAGGTATTTTTAAAGTACAGTATTATCATATCTCCCCTGGTTTATCTGTTTTCAAAGCTACACATACACAGTTTCCTCAGCCTGTCCTTGTAAGACTTGGTTTCTACTCCCTGATCACGTTCATCCTCCTTCTTTGCATCTGTTCTAGTTTCTTTGTTGCTGTCTTAACTGAGATGCCCAGAACTAGGCACAGTAGTCCAAGTGAGGCCTGACTAATGCAGGGCATAGTCCTGTAGACTGAATACTTCCTGTGATGTGGAACAAATGAAGCTTGTCTCCTGATGACCTATCCATATAGTGTTCATGGCAGCAATGCTTTTCCATACTTTCCACAAATCCATATGGATTCTTTTCAGCTTCTATGGCTGAATTAAACTGGCCAGATTGGGATATGAACAATGCCTCCTTGAGCATGAGTTCTGTCCCTGAATGTTTAAAGAAGGGAGTTTTAAAGTCTTTATTGAAAAAGCCCACTCTTGATCCAGAAGATCTTTTTGAGGGTTGGTCAGTCTCAAATATTACATTCTTGGATAAAGTGATTCAGAAAGTGAAATCTCAACTGGGATTACATCCAGGATATGACACTGAAATTGCTTTGATAGATGATCAATGCAAGAATCTATACAGGGAAGTTCTCCTGGTTTCTCAGTGGCTTAAGGACCATGGTATCCTTCTGGATTATCTGGCAGGGAAGGGCCTTGGGGGTATTGTTTTGCAGTAGTTTCAATCCTCCCAGTCAGTATGTGTCCAGAAAATGGTGCTGGGGGACAATTGTTTGACACCTAAATTGTTGTGTGTTGATGATCTACTGGATTGTTTGTTTGTTTGTTTGTTTGTTTCACTTCTATGTTATTCAAAGATCATTCGGAGCTTTGGAGTGGAATGTCATCAATATGCTGATCCCAGTTCTACTGCTCCCTGCCTTCTCACTCCAAGGAACCAACCAGTACCATTTTTTTTTCCAGCACTCAATCGTTACCGATTCTGCATGTTGTTTAATCTTGACAAAGGTGGCATTAGATTTGGAGGACACAGCTGTGGCAAGAAACACATCTGCACATTGCAGTAAGTGTGCCAGTTGCAATGCTTCCTGAGCATGTTAGATTTAGTGATAGTTATCCATGACTTAGTTACAACCCATTTTGACTTCCACAATGTGCTTTATGTTCATGAAAAGTATCTGGAAATAGCATATGATTTAAAATGGCTGCATATTCTTTCTAAAGGTACTTTAAGTGAACTGAACAGGTTCCTCTTTCAGAATGAATGAGTCATGGGCAGGAGTTGTATGTCAGGTTAAAACTGCTCACTATAAATACTGGACCAGCCTTTTCTATCTGACTGCCTATTAACAACAGTGTTCCTGGGCAGCTGAATTGAACAAATTATATGTGAAGCTCCATTGTCTAAGACAGTTAAGTCAACATATTTCAAGGAATTCTTTTGTTTGTGGAGTTTGCCACTTAGCAGTTTGTGTTTTGCAGTTTGTCACACACAAAACAAATCTCTTTTCTCTGCCTAAATTAAATTGCTAAACTGAAAAGGGCTTGTGATGAGTCACAAATCAGTTCAGTCCTTGTTTGAAAAGCAGGTTTTTGGCTCAACTTCTAGTCAGATCCTTTGATTGCTTTGTGTGTATCTTTTGCACCTGAGTTCTAGCAATACACAAAGCAAATTAGACAAGTGTACCCATCCCTGTTCTAATGCCTCAGGGTTAGAATCAGGATGATCCAATTCCAAGTATCTGTTCTGACGTTTATTTATGCAGTGATCATCAGACTGAGGTTGAACAAAAGGCAAGTTATCTACTGGGCTAGTTAATCACAGAATCATAGAGGTGGAAGGGACCTAAGAGGTCATCACGTCCAACCCCCTGCACACTATTCTATCCCCAATAGTTGACTATTCAGCCTCTGTTTGAAAATCTCCAGTGAAGGGGAAGAAGCCACTCTATGCCGTAACCTTTTCCACTGACTAGCTCTTATTGTCTTCCTAATGTCTAATCTGTGTCTACATCCTTGAAGTTTCACCCCATTAGTTCTAGTCTTACCCTCTGGAGCAAGTAAGAGTTAGTCTGAATCCTCTACAATGTGGCTGCCCTTGAGACATTTGAAGACAGCTATCATGTCCCCCCAACCTTCTCTTCTGCAAGCTAAACATACCCAGGTCTTTTAACCGTTCCTTGTACGACTTGGTTTCCATCCCTTTTGTCATCTTGGTAGCCCTTCTCAGGACTTGGTCTTGTTTATCAATGTCTTTTTTAAACTGGGTTTTAAAATAAAATAAGAAAGAAAGAAATATTATCTTAAATAAGGTATCTGTGCTGTGTTGTATCACACTGTATGTGTGTTTATGTCAAGTGATCATAAAAATAAAGCACCTTTTACAGTGAGCTATACAATGTAGTTGGTTTGGCTTAGGCTTAGTATGTTGTATAAACTCAGCCACTGTAGTTAGTTATCCATGATTTATGACTTTGTATGACATGTGAAGAAACAATCATGACTATGTTTAAGCAAACTATGGCTTTACCATGATTTCTGAACTCAAACTCAGGTAAAAAATCTCAGGCAAAAGAGCCACATTTGGGATGACAGCAAATTTAGCCCCCAGCATAGTTATATTCATTTGAAGACTAGAACAGAAGAGAACATATGAGGGTAGAGTTTGCTCAGTACAATTAGAATGGGAAACATCTTCTAATGTTACTGAAGAGGTACAGAGAAGAAACCTTCCACAATGATTCTCAGTCCCTGAAGTTCTAATATTTGGAAAATGCAAGGTGCAACTGTGAGATAAAACTCCCTTTTCCTTCTTGGTGCTTTTCTCCCACTATGTCTGTGACAAATTTGATATTAACTGCATCCTACTCTATTAGCAATTGCCAGCATTTAGATCTCAGAAGCATCAGTCTGAAGGGAAATGAAGCTGGCATACCAGGGGCCAGCAATTCCCAGATTAGCAAGAACCATTAGTTCAACAAATGCTACCTCTCTTCTATGACCTTGAATGGCCAAATAGCCATTAAGGTAGAAGGGCAGGAGAAAAAAAGCCTAGAATTTAAACCCTGGAGCACTAACATACATAAAGGCTTTGATTCTTTATCTTGCAGCAGGCAGTCTTCTGTTAGAATTGGCTTCTTTCTTGTCTGCAATAATATATCTACATCAGCCAAGCCATGTCCAAGAGTCTACTGCCAAGTAAGTCAATTCTAGAAAAAGGGGTTGAGACTTAGGAGAGCATAGATTTACAATTGTGCAGTCAATACTGTTGGCTAAACAGATTGGTTTCACTTCCTTGCACTTGAAGGAGAAGTTTCGACTGTCATTAGGACAGTATTGAGTGGGCTTTAAATTGGAATTGGAAGATTTTAGTGATGGGAAGGCTGGTTGTCTGGAAGTTCCTAAGAAAGAGAGAGAAGGAACAAAAGCATTGGAAGCTATTTTTTCTATAACCTTCCCAAATATCAGATATTCTGGCTTGGTTGTCTTCAAATTCCATAATCTTCAGTCAGATGATCAGGGACAAGAAATTGCAACATAAAATATATGGCAATCTTCAGATTATCTGCACTTAATATAAATTAAATAACAAATAACTGCAAGTAGGATAGGCAAACAGGTCCAGCCATATGCTAAAAGAAAAGGGCTAAGCACCAAACATAATTCTATTCATGTCCTCAAAGAAATAAAGTCCACTGATCTAAACTGGATATGTTACAGCCATATCTGTGGGAATATTTTTCCCATCTCCAGATACAATTTTTAGGTAGAGATGAAGAAAGCTTTTTAACTACTTAAAAACAATTACTATATACCACCCTATTTTCCAGACAGCTACTGCCTCCTGGAGGAGTTCATATCCATGAAAAAAGAAAGTGAAGCCCAACCTACAGGTCCACAAGACACACAAAGAACAAGAAATGGAGGGGGAAATAGAGAGGAGATCAGTTCTGGCTGGGCTGGGCTGGGCTGGGCTGGGCTGGGCTGGGCTGGGCTGGGCTGGGCTGGGCTGGGCTGAGCTTCCTATCCTACAGCTCTAGCTTGAAAAGCAATTGGTGGGTCTCATTTTTTTGGCTGATGGGCAGGCCTGGGTGTCTTAGGCAATCAAATCCACAGCCCTCCTGTTCTCTAGGTCCCATGACAACTGTCAAGAGGCACCAAGGATTCTCTGTGATGGGGAGAAGCAAAGCAAGCTTCTTGCAGCCACACCTTCTCTGGTCTGACTGATCTCTTCTTCGCCATGATGCTATTTGTTACTGCTGTTGTTTTAGTTCCATTCAATATTGTCTTTATAGCTCTAGTCCACAAGTGAGATGCATCAGTTTGCTTAAAGAAGTACTGTAATGATAAATTAGGAGAAAGAAAGACAGAAAGAGAGTAACTTCTTTGGACTTTTCAACGGATGGAAAAATAGAAGCATCTAATTCATAATACAGAATACAGAATACAGAATACAGAATACTTTAATGGTCAAGTATAAAATATATACAAGGAATTTGTCTTCGGTGACGAACAGCAAAAGCAACAGTGCGTTTGGATAATATATGTGATTTTGTAAGTACATAGCATAATTTATTAAGACATTAACTAATAACTAATAACTTTGCCAGGGGTAGAGAGGCTGGGGATGAGGAAAGCTATGTGTTAATAAAATGGATCTTACAGAGCAGAAACCTACAAGTCTTTCAACTCACTTTGCAGCTGCGATGGGTTTGCTTAATTCTACTATACATAAAAAAGAAGACAGTGACCTCCAAAAATTGGTATATGGCTGGAAGATTAGAAATCAAAGAATTCAAATATTCCGTTAACATGATATGGAAGACCAGGCCACAGGCTTCTTGTTCCCAGAGCAGCAGAACTATTATTTGCTGAGCTGAAACTAATCAGTGCTGGAAATTCTTCTGTTTGCTGTATTTGTTCAGTAATGTGTAGCTCTGCCACAAATCTCCATCTCTTGGAGTCGATATTCCTGCAAGACATTTTTTACAATAATGTTGTAAGCACGATTGTGATTCAGGCCTGTATTCTAAATGAACCTAGCCATGCATTTATAAATCTTGTAAAAGACAATGGAGGTTGCTGGCAGACAAATGGATGGTTGGAATTGCTTCTAACTATATCAAATTTCTTGTCTCTCATCCATTCTAGTTTTTGTATCATGGGAAAGGTCTCTCTGCCAGAGCTTTCTGCCTCATCTGCATATTAGGCTCACTTCTCATGTTAAGGATTAACAGCGTAGGTTATGCGTATGCGTTATGCGTAACCAAAGCAGCTAGTTGTGATAGGCAAACACACCAGACTGCTGTTCCACGTCATTTTTATAGCACACATATATGGCAAAATATAAATATAGCATCTTCAGAGATGCTATATGACCCCCATCTCCAAAGTAGGGCAATTCTCTTATTAGGCACAAAAGTGTGTGTAGGCTTTTGAGTTCTCTAGGCAAGTTATTACAAAAAGCACAGGGAACGGGGAAGACGCAAGAAAGTCCCAGTCTTAGCTCAGAAGCTTCATTCGTGAGTTCTGTAGTTCAAGTCAAACTCAACGTGGAGATTGTAGATTAAATGCATCCGTCAGGGACAGGCGTTGTCAGTGTCAGATTACACCCAGCATTCAAATGCACACTAGCCTGTCACTTACAGTGGGCAAAGCACACAGACTCTGGGGTTGTAATATGTGAAGTGATACTAAATGCAGGTTAGAAATACATGTATGCTTGCATACCCATCAAGCCATTCTCTCTGGAGGTGAGCAACATTATGGAAAGTGCAGTAAGGATGTATAAAGTAGCAAGCAAAAAAATGTAAAGGAAGGAGATGAAAGAAAATCTACCTGTATCTAGTTCACACCCTCAGCATTTTCTTGATGCTGAAGCCAAGTTGCCCATGGATTCTTTTTCAGACCTGTCACTCACTTTATGTTCAGTCCATGTTCGTGCAATGTGAATTCATTCTGGACCCCATCTCTTTTTGTTTTACGAGACATAGTTCTTAGTATCCCATTTCCACTGCATTCAACTTACTTTTATGTTGCCCCTTACATATCCAACGCTCACTTCTATAGAACAAAATGAACTCAGCACACTCATATGCCCAGCCATTTTAGCTTCTTTCAACATTCATTCCTCACAATAGATCAGATACTACCCACAGTCTTTTTACAGTATTTTCAGGTGTTACCATTTCTCCTTTTTTTCAAGTTTAATAAACATTGCATCAAAGCACAAAAATTTCTCCACTTGCTCTCTTTTTGCCATTTATGTATAACTTGCCGTAGTTCACTCCATTTTCCTTGTCAAACACAACTACCTTGGTCTTTAGTTCATTATCTTTCAAATCCATATACATCATTGCATCATAAAATTGATCATTCAATTCACCGCAAATCATTGGGGTGCTCAGCCAACAACACAGCATCCCAAATCAAGACACTTACCTCCTTCCTTCCTTCCTTGACTTGAATACTATCTCAATTATGGAGCCAACTTTAGACAGCTTATATATTAGGTGTAACATAATAAAATAAGAAGAAACAATTATATTCATAAATGCATTAACCAAATCAAACAAATGTATAGGGTGTCTGGGATCTGGGGATGAAACCCTTCTTCCTTAGGTGATAGTAAAAATAGTAAAAGAGTAAATTATTTGAAAAGCAAAACACATCCAGGGAAAAATGGCTACTTAAGAGCATGAACCTCTTGATTAAAATACGCATACAGGCATTTCTATCAGGTTTTCAACTGGCAATGTCTCTATGTTTAGTAAAGATTTTAACCACTATATTATTTCAGCAGTGCTACTTAAGGGAGGTATTTTTATTTGTAAGCTACTTGCTCTACCTGCATGTATGTGCATGTGGATGCTTTGATTTTGTCTGATTTCACTTTAACTTTATGTGTGTGCACAATGCACATACACACAGAGACACATAAAAATATGTAAATCCAGGAAGACTTGCCCAGTAAAAGAAAAGAAAGAAAGCATCAGCTGCTTTCTTGGAAGAGAAAGGTGGGAGGGCAGAGAAGTAGGGAAATTGTGCAGTTGGGGGAGGGGATTTATTACCCAGAATGAGGGCAGATCCTTACTTTCTGCTGGTCCCACTACCAGCGTGGGCCATTCACTGCTTCCTAAGTATAGGAATGGAGATTATTTTCCTCCCGCTCCCAGCCCATTGCAAATGCACCCTGTGCAGATTCAGTTCAAAACGGCTGTTTTCTGACTAAGCTATCTTAAGCCTTTTAGAGCGGATGGTCTCCAGCTCTTTGTTCCATGTAGTAAGAGCCCAGCTCTGATTGGCTGTAGTGCTCCTCCCCTCTAGTGGCTGGCCATTGCCCTGGGCAGCCATATTATCCTGGGCTGCTGGTCTTCATCCCATTCTCTATTAAATCAGACCTGTTAACCATCCTCATCCCCAGAAGCTCATGCTCCGTGCAATTTTTATATCTCCATGTGGTCCCTCTTTCAGTATCGGCCCAGGCTGAGGGAAGAATGCTCTCCTTGCTTTCCCACCCCCTGCTCTTAATCTTGCAAAGCTTTCCTTCTTTTTCCTTTATGTTTTAAACTTCTTTCAAATGCAGTTAGGAATGTTGCTACTTTGATTCAATGCAGTTGCTGAACGATCAGTTCTTCCTTGCTAGAAAATTTCCATGGACCTACAGAGGAACTAGGAAGAAGGAACAAACTGCTCCCTTCTTCCTTTGATTATTGTAGCAGCAAAGCTATGATGGTACTATAAGGGGGGGGGGGGGGAGAAAAAGAAAGGTCTGCTTTAGTGAAAAAGAGATCATGTGGGAAGGAGGTGTGCAAACATCTGAGAAAGCAAAGGAAAGGAAAGGAAAGGAGAATGGTGAGGAGGGAACAATATCTAAAAGAAAAAGGCAGTCAATGGTAGACCGGTCCACTCAGGAGCCAGCAGGGAGGTTTGCTTTCCCTGCATGGATGGAAGGGCAAGAAGGAGGAGAATGACCCATCTGGTCTCACAGTGGCCTTAGTCAAGACTGAGCACCCGCCTGGCTCTGTTGCCAACCCACTGCAATCTGGACTGAATTTCTGAAGTTGGCTTAAGAAACAGCCAGGAGCAGCATGAGAAAGAAACAGTTTAGGCTCTAGTATGGAATTGCCCTTAATAATTTGCAAGCTGTTTCCAAAATGTCTCGGTCTAGACAGGATTTTCAAGCTGGCATAAGCATAGGACACAAGCAGCCTAAATGGAAATTCAGATAGAACCACTATCTCCCAACCATTGGGATTGAGGCAGGTGGTAGGCCAGTAGTTGTGCCTCCCTGTCACAGGTGATGCCAGCCAATGCCACTTCTTTAAGCTCTAGGCAAGCGAGCTTGTCAATACTTCTTCCCCAGTGATTGGGGCCAATCGCATCTACAAATTTTGGCACTATTCTGGACATTGAAAGAAGCCTCATCTTCCTGCTAAAGGAGAGAAAGGAGATCTTCCAGTAACTAGTCACATCAGTTCTTCAGATCAGATGCTGGAGCCATGACCATCTCCAGGATGGACCAGATAATCATCTGCATAGACTTGGTATTTCATGGGACTTCATTTCCATCCTCTTCAGTAGATGCTTCTCTTTTTCTAAGATTAATAGTCCAAAGGTCCCAGAGATGTCCGGCAATCCCAGCAAAAACAAGGAGGTTCCTCAGATGGAGTCTCTTAGTAGCTTTACCCAAGGGTAGGGACATATGGCCATCTCACTAGGTCCAGCTTACCACAGATGCTAACCTCAGAGGAGCACTTTGCCTAGGATAAGTAGCCCAGGAAATCTGGATGGAAGAAGAAGCCCAAAATAGCACAAACTGGAATTACACACAGCATGACTAACACTGTACAAGTTCCAGCCTCTTCTGAAGGGCCAGCACATCCTTCTCCTAACAGACAACATGACCACCAAAGCTCACAGTGGGAGAAAAGAGGCAGCACATCAAGCCATCTGACAAAAAAGGCAAATAAATTCCTAAGCTGGGCTGAGAAAAAAATGTACCTTCTCTCATGATAGGGAATCCAGACACGGCAGCAGACAGGCTCAGCCGTGAAGACCTGGACTCCAGAGAATGGAATCTCAACCCTGGGCCATTCAAGCAAATATCAGTTTTCTAGAGGCCATTGATGGGCCTCCTAGCAGTCCCCACGGTGGAAGAGCAGGCTGCTGGAACAAAACTGCAGGCACCTCTGCTGCCTTCTCTCCCTCCCACCTGAGCCTTCCCCCAGCATCAGCATGGCAGAGTTGCCAGTAAAGCAGCAACCTTGACATAGGTGTGGGAGGAGACCCGTCTTTTGGAGCTCTGCAGCCACCAGCAAATTGAGTCCAGCAGCCAAACAAAAGAAGGCACTTTTCCTTCGGAAGGAGTGGATGGTCCAGAAGAGAGGAAAAGAAGGACAGCAGCCCAGCAAGACAAAGCACAATGTAAAAAAAGGTTCAGGAGCTCTACATGCTGGCCATGAACAGAAAAAGAAGAAATCTCAGACGGAGGGGACTTAAGGCAGAAGAGGCTTAAGAAAGAAATCTTGATGCATACTAGTAATAGTATATAGGTGATTGTAATAGAGTAATAGGTAATAGTAATAGTGTACAGTATATTAAATAGCATAAAATATAGTTGTTGTCTTAGTAATAGTAATTGTCATACTAATCGTATAGAGCTAGCAATAGAACAAAATATAGGAAGCACTCACATATCACTTTTATATGCTTGCTTTTACAAAATAAAACATCTCCCCAACCCTTATAGGGAGATATAAGGAAACCACCTGTCCAGGGTCCATAGCTTTTGTCTCTCTCTTGAGTCTGGGTCAATCTAATTGGGCATGGTTTAAAAAAGAACCTGTGACACCCACCAATTGCAAAGCCAAGAGATTCATCTCATCCTTCCCAGTCAGCTAACATTTGTAGCATTCATTTCAATTCTGCTCTTGGGTATGTTGTTATCATTCCAGTAACAAAACTCTAAAATACTCTTTCCAGAATTCACCTACTTCTAAAACAATGTTTTTATTTCCATCAAAATCAGTCTGGATTTTCTCTGCCCTTTTAAACTTAACTGTTTCTTGTTTCCCTTGACTACACTATTTACAGCTCTCTTTTTTCTCTTTAACAAAAACTTTATCTTGTTCTAATTTTTTGCAGAAATTAGTTTAATCTTTGCATTTTCCCCTTGCCACAATCTCTTTAACATTCCACCCAAAGTCCTTTTTCATATTTCTTGTTGGTGGGACTCTATACATTTCCGTGTAACATTTTTTTCAATCTATTTCAAATGGCTTCCACGTCCTCTTTTCTTACATCAACTTTCCATTCATCTTGCTGGGAGATTAATCTTTCTCCCAATACTTATTCATACAGGATATGTACTTTGTCTTCCTACAGTTCTTTTATTTCTGTCCTGCTTTCTTTCACTTTTTTTTTTCTCCATGTCCATATTTTTTCCAGATATGCTCTTCACTTTTCCAAATAATGGTCTGTCCCATATTCAAAACCTCTCATCACCCTTGTATCCTTTCCTAATCTTCTCAGTTTTTCATCATAAACAATAAAATCAATCATGCTTTTAGATTTACATTCATACCTTTCCCAGGTGTACATATGAATAGACTTAGACTTAAACCACATCTTTGAAACAGACAGACCTCTCCTAAGCAGTCACCGCTCTCATTCATTCTTGGATCTCTGAATGGGCCAATCACTTTTATTGTACTCTCTCATCTTGTTCTTGCCCATCCATTCATGTCATCTAACAGAATGATTTTCCATGGATCACATTCATTCAGAATGCTGCACAATTTTTCCCAGACCCATCCTTGATTCTTTCATTATCATCATTTACTGGAACATGACTACTGCCATATTACTGGAGCAACTATCACCATCCTATGGATTCCTACTTTCATATACACTTCCTTGGCTATTCATTTAATGACCTTGAAAGCATATGATCAGTGTTGACATAATAGCATTTTCTAGTCCGAGATCCATTAGTTTCTGACTCTTCACGTTAACTCTTCCCAGTGACCCCCATCCCACCAAGCAGAAGGCACATGTTGTATGCTGACATAGCGTGCAGGTTAAATGATAATAAGAGAAATGGGTGAGCTGCTGCCACCCCACCATGTTCTTCTTCCATCTTTTCCATATCTTAGAATATATATCACACTACAGCTCGAGGCTCAGCATCACTGCCTTGTGTTTCTCTGCTGGATTCCTGCCTCACACCATTTGGATCTTCATTAGCGGAAAAAGTGGTTTGGGGGTTTTTGTTCAAAAAAGCAGCTGGCAGAAAAAAATTAAGAGTCTCCTCCCCTGCAAACCACTGGCTTCTGAGCCTGTTGTTTATTACAAACTAACAAGCATCAGGGTTTTATTGCCACATTTGTATGTAATGTGCATTTGTTACAAGCATTTCTATGTAACCTGTAATTTGCCCCTTTCATTGTTATGAAATCTATATGGTTACCCCTATTCTTTCTAAAGCTGAAAAGAAAGTCCATTGAAGTCCACACATCTTAAAGTTGCCAAGGAAAAGAAAAACAATCCACCAGCACCCCTCACAAGCTGCTCGTATCATTTCTGATTCTTAGTTTTGACTAAGGAAATACTGACCACTGTGAAAATCAACAGCTTTGCTTCTGATCCCAGCCCTTCCTGCCTTTCAGATATATCTAGAGCGACATACTAGAACTTTGCGTAAGAGATTCCTTAGTAAGAATCCAGCTGGCATAAGCAGTCCCCACACACACTGGGGAGAGGGGATTGCAACAGTGGGAATCTCTCTCTCTCCTCCCTAGAAGAAGGGTCGGTCATGCCCCCACCAGACCCAAACGTTGATGCTAAAAACTGGAAAGCGGCTCAACACAAACTGCCTCAAAGCAGTTTCTCAGTTAAAAGCTGCAATGGCAGCATCATGCAAGACAGTCAATAGACAGAAGCATTCACTGTGTGACTACACTTGGCTACAGCATGGAATCACCCACTTTGAATATTTGAATATGGTGTGACTATCTTGTTGGGGACTTCAGTTCCCTTTCCTTCATGAGGATATTTCCTTTATGCAATGTGGATGTCCTTTCCAGGAGGACCCTCGATGGCCCTTTAGATTGCTTTTTGCAGGGGACAGAGCACCAGCTTAGGTGGATGTATCTTTGATCAGATTCCAGAGGAAATTTGTAGGCCATAAACCCTCCATATCAACAGTTTTCCCACAGTAACATATTGTTGCCTTTCTGTTTGCAACATTCATATCCACATTCCTTGTGAAATTAGGTATCAGTGATTTTTCTGCCTGGTTGCCAATGCTTGATTATTAATATTCACTCTTCCAGCCAATATATCTTTTTCACATTGATTTTCCAGCCAATACCTGATGAAAGATCGAGAGAGAGAGGAGGGTGGGCAACTTTGAGGATGGTGCTGATTTCGCAAGAGAATGAATAAACTTTATATTATTCCATTTGGAAAGTAATCATTGCTAACTATGAATAATAATGTATAATAATAAATCTTTTGTTTTACAGTATATCATCATTACCTTTCTATTCCCAATGCTTTCAGACTAAGAATGATAGAACAAAAAGACAGTGACTCTGTCAAAAGAAGGAGACAGACCCACTTGGCTGCTTTAACAATGGATGTCTCCTGTCCTGATCTTTGAATTCTGCTGCAAGTAATATCAACGGTACCATGAATGTCTGAAGGGCCAGAGATACCATCTTTAAATCTTCCTTTCTTCCATGCTAGAGCTAGATCACTGCTCTCTGGAATGTGTGAACACATTGTAGATATCAGATACAAGACCTACCAAGAAAGCAAGGTTAGGAAAACTGGACTGGAATATTTATCAACTATAATAAGACAAGTTGATGATGTAAGAATACTCTTAGGGAGTCTGTCTTTTGGCTAAGGATGTGTAGGATTAAGGCAAACTCTTCTCAATAACCTAACCTCTTCCTCCGCCTCCCAAGTTTTATTGAATCTGTGACTAGTCCAAATATTCTTTGAAACTGACTAAAGGTTTTCATGTCTAACAAATTTTATTTACAAAGAACATGACTATTTTTGTTGATGGAGCTAATAAATTACTGTTTCTCCTGCAAAAGTGAGAAACTGTGGCTATCCAGATGTTACTGATTGACAATTCCCATTCCCAACATCTGTTTTCTAGTGATCATGCTGGCAAGGATTGCTGGGAGTTGTAATTCTGCAATATCTGAACAGTCACATGCTTTCTACTCTTACTGCTTGGATAAAGATACTGGGGATAACTTTAAGAAATGTCATTAGCATGTATATATGTACACTAGAATGAGCATTCTTGACATTTCAGTTTCTTTCTTCAGACCTTTAGACAAATGAAATATCTGAGTGGAAATGGATGCATCCTGACTGTTGTGTATATTTATTTTACGTGCATGATCATGAATACTACAGGATAGTCCCTGAATCTGCCCTTTAATATGCCGTATGCACTGAGGTTCATTTGGAACTGTGTAGTAGGACAAGGATTAGGGCACCATGACATTTTAATCACAGAGAATACAGCATGTTTTTGTTTACCTGATGTGGGCACTTCCAGGATATGGTGTATTTGAAATGTATGAGTTGCAGCTACTACATAACAAAATACAAGCATATTAAACATGCTATTATTTTTAGGACTTTAAGAAAGGATACTGTTAACAGTACTGAGATATCAATTTTGGAAAGCATTGAAGGAGAATCAGACATTGATCCCTAGTAGAGAATAGAATGTACCCCTATTTTATTTAATTTATTTATACTTTATTTTATTTTTCCATTCTTCAGGCCTTAGACTTTCAGAACAGCTTACCACTTTAATATTTGCAAGCGTAAATAAGATATTCAACAATTAAAATCAGCAGAATTTTGCACAGTTTGTCTTCAAAAAGTAAAACTCCCCACATTTAAAAATTAAAGAGTTTACATTAACAGGCCTGAGTATATAAGATGTTTTCTGGGGGAATAATTCATTAGGCAAGATGGGTTCCCCAGTCTCCAATCACTGCAGTTAGAAAGTGAAGGTCCTCCGTGAAAAACTACTTTGGATAATCATTGAATACGAGCAACATTATGTCTGAGAAATCTATTCTTCAGATATTCAACCTGTGCTTTAAAGCAGGGTACCTCAACCGTGGCAACTTTAAGGCTGGCTGGGGAATTCTGGGAGTTGAAGTCCACCCATCTTAAAGTTGCCAAGGTTGAGGAACCCTCCTTTAAAGATTAACATAAGTTCATTTCTGTTCTCTAGTTATGATTTTGTTTAGGGTTAGCTGTAATAAAGTATTTGAACAAGTCAGATTCTTTTAAAGCAAAAACCAGTACATTGACTAAAGAAGGCAGGACATATGCTAACATTCGGTTTTTAATAGGACAAAACATGTTCCATTCAACTGATATTATACAAATCCCTCTGTCCAAAATATGGCAGTGCAAAAGCTTCACCTAGTTAGTTATCCAAGAAAAAGAACTGGAGGTAGAGAACTGAAAAGAAGCAAGTCTCTCCATGTTCTGGCAGCCATAGAATATGCTTGAATGGGTTGCAGAATTTCAGTCCAGTCTGCCTGGCTAGTGGGAAAGGAAGTCGTGGATGTAATGCAACTTTGTGAATGCTCATAAGACACAAAGGTTCATCACACACTAGACACTTCCTAGAGGAAGTGAAAGGCAATTCTCCATGGTGGCTTTTGACCCACTAATCTGATTGTGGGCTGCAACCCCCCCCCCCATTGAGGAGCTATGTCTGGGGTAATGTTTTAAGCCAGTGGTTCTCAACCTTGGCAACTTTAAGATGTGTGGACTTCAATTCCCAAAATTCCCCATCCAGCCACACTGGCTGGGGAATTTTGGGAACTGAAGTCCACACATCCTGAAGTTGCCAAGGTTGAGAAACACTGTTTTAAGTGAATTGCACAACCAGCTCTGCCTGTTGTGTTTTGTATCATTTGAAGTTTATGAAAAGTCACAGAGTGCTCTCCTTACCCCATCTGAACTATTCAAGTATTAATTTGCTCTGGCCAGACTATCCATATCAAGGAGGGAACAGAGCTGTTATATTCAGTGGAAGGTGTTCAAGCCACAGAAGACACTTGAGTTTCTAAAAATAAAATCAGATCTAATTTTGTCCTCAAAATATGACTCTTGATTGCTTCAAAGTCTGATGAATGTTCTTCATATCTCTTCTTGAGCTTTAGTTACTGGCCATTACTGACTGCTGACACCAATTGGATATCATTTGATTTCTCTTAAAAACAGAGTTGGGTACCATATGCATTTTACTCATATCTCCCCTCAAAACTTCAGATATCACTCACTGCTTTAATAGAGATGTTAATTAGCATGAAGAATAAAATAGCCTAGTCCTGGAGTTCTCAAATTTTGCAGTACCATGACCCCCTAAAATGATAAATGAAACAAAAATGATTTAATTGGGGCTAAAGTTACATTTCTAGTAATTACATTTTAACCCATATATACCAAGTATTTTCAAACTGGAGGGGGTACCACAATTGTCCACCCTGCAGCCATGTGGGAAGCAATACTGTGAGTGGGTTTTTACAGCCCTTCTGCTTCTCTGGCTAAGATTGCAGGCAGTTTGTGTAGACCAGGTGGGGAGCGAAGCTTGAAGTGACTTTTGCCAGTGCTCCTACTTTGCCTGCATGAGGCCGATCAGTTGTTGTTGTTTTTAGAAAAGGCTGACTCCCTCTAAGTTGCTCACAATTCCCTAAAAAGCCATGGGAGCATAGAAGGCCACAGGAGCCTTTACCTAGACCATAATTACCATTTGGTGGGTCTATAATCTTTCAGCACCATTTTTTGGAATGGCCACTAAGATAGGGGAAAAAGTATAGTGTCCCAGTTCCTCATTCAGATAAATACTATAACTGAGGACGATATTGCAAGCAACTGAAAGATTCAGGAGAAGTAGCAGGATTTCCCTGCCCCTGCCTCCTGGCACAAATCATCTTAGGTGACTATGGCTTGTTGTATTGCCAACCTCAGGTCCATGAGAACCATGAGGTTCTCAGTCATGAAAAAATGCACATCTAGAATGATGACAATGATTATCAAAGGAGAAACATTAATAATGGGATCAAATGGGCATATATGAGCACATATCACACCTATTATTCTGTGGGGTTTGGGGTTGTTGTTATTTTTTTGGTATTGTTTATGTTTTAATTGTAAGCCACTTAGAATCATGAATGTGAGATAAGCGGCTATATAAAATGAATGAATGAATGAATGAATGAATGAATGAATGAATGAATGAATGAATGAATTTATTGGGCCCTACATTGATTTCCTATCAGCTTCCAAATGCAATTTAAAGTGCTGGGCTTAACCTATAAAGCCCTTTATGGGTTGGTGCTGGGTTATCTTCAGGACCACATCTCTCCACTGGTATCAGTCCTACCACTTTGATCATACCAGAAGAAGCATTTTTTCATCAATGATCTGTCCCTCTGGAATGACGTCCCGTGAGAAGTACATTTGGCTCCAGTTCCTCTCATCTTCTGGACCAGAACCTTCTTAAAATGGAGTTTTTCTGGAAGGTTTGGGGGGCTGATGCCAGTTGTTTTTAGGAGTTTAGGTTTCTCTATTTTGATTGTCAGTTTTCATTTTATATACTTTTTATTGTAATTGGGGGTTTTTTCCTATGATGTGAGCCACCAAGAGCCTTTGTATAATTACAGTGGGATACAAATGTGATAGATAGATAGATAGATAGATAGATAGATAGATAGATAGATAGATAGATAGATAGATAGATAGATATTCATTTAACACAAAACCAAAGAAACTGTAGGAAAACAAGTTATATAGTAACAGCAAGAAAACATTTCATCAGGAACAACCAATCCATCAGTCAGGCATCTACTCCAGTTGGGACAGCAAAAAGAACCTCTTCATTACCTTCTTTAATACGGGAACAACTGTGATCTTACCCCTCAGGGACACTGTGTAGCAAAACAAGGAAATGACAAAAGTATCTTTGAAGTGAAAAAAAAATCTCTCCAAAATATCCACAATGGTTATTACATCCACTTTTGGAAACCTCCCTGTGCTAGTCTGCTGGCATTCCTGGCGGACGGCCCAACATGCCCCGAGCATCTTTCAGTGCCTTACCAAGAGAATCTGCAAGACAATATATGCCTGCAGCATTAGCACTGGAAGCAGATTAATTTTAATAATTGTTATCAGAAAATAGCACTTTTATGGCACAATATTATGCCAGGGGATTTACAACAGACTGAATCATGCCATTCGTAATTAAAGTTATTTTCATTTCTAATTTCATCTTAATTTCATTCCAATAAAAGATATGACAAATACTACATTATAATATAAAAACCATTGCTTCAGACAATTTCCTTGCATAAGGCTGTTATATTACAGAACAATATTTCCATGCAAAGCATCAGGAATACCAGAAAGGAAGGTATATCCAGCAACAAGATGCGTGAGTTCCTGTAGTTGTTTCAGCCGTGATTGAATCAGGAAAACTTCCCACATTCAGACTTTCCAGGATGGGAACACTAAACGATCATGCATGAAAATGTAACATGGGATGATCCTGAGATGTGAGAATAGCTGCCTGAGATTAATGTGATCAGCTGTCACTGACCAGAATCAGTTTGAGGAAGCAGGGCTGTGTCAGTGGCATAGAACATGTCCATTACATGCTTGAATCTTTTGTTCTAATGCCAGTGAGGAACAGTAATAGTTGCTTTGAGAAGTCCTCCAGGAATTCTGGTTGAGCTTAACAGACCAAGACTTTCTGTGCAAATAACTAACTCTAATTTACTAGAGAACTTCCATGTTGTCATTAGGACTGAGGGCCAAGCTATAAGACCAATATGCCATCCATAAAGAATCTGTGTTTAGGTCTGCTGCAATATAATACCTTCTTAAACTGAAGATCCAGCAAGGTAGGGGTATTTTTAGAGTGATGCTCTTGCTTGGGTTAGAAAGGCCTGAGCTCAAATTCTCCCATGGGCATTAACAGATGATCAGCCATTTTATCACCCAAGCCTTCTGATTTCAGAATTGAAACAAAGCAGGAGCTGCGAGGGCTGTCTTCACCATTTTAATTACCCCTTTTATGCTGCAACTCTAAACATTTGCCTGACATCAACAGCCAGTCAAAACATATTCTTCCTAGCCAAAAGGTGAGCAGAGAGTCTTACTCAGCTACTGCCTAAAAACTGGATGCCTCACCCCACTCCTTTGATTTTTACCCCCCCCATCTATATCCTCTACCCCCAAAAAAGAAACAAGTAAAAGTTTGTAAAATGTGTTACATCTGCCCATGATGATGGCATATCTCCTGGCCTGACAGTCCTATATTGGTCCCCTTTTACATAGTCCAATCCACCTTCCATTAGACTGGGAGAGCTGTCCAATGGCCATGCAGACAGCCTGTGCAGCCAGTGTGACATGGCTGCTTCTGGACCGAACAAGATGGTAAGGATACAGCAGTAGTGTTGGCAGATCACTGGGGGCTCAAGCTGCTCTGTGAACAGCCTGGAAACCATATCTGCTAATGTCCATAATCATGAACCTCACTGGAGTCATCATTGTTTCTCAAGTTCACAATCTGATGGAAATATCACCAAGAAAGACCAACAGATTGGAGAAGGTCCATCAGTTGCCCATTGCAAGCAAGACAGTGATCACCAGACACCACCCAAGAGTGAAGCAAAGTCAAAAGATTACAAAGCTCTTTTATAGCAGATGCAGTTAAAAAGGGCATGTGCAAGAAGCAGTTGACTAAAAGGAGATATTTTTGCAACAACCCTAAGGAATGTGGGGGTTTTATCAGTTCCTGAACACTCAGATCTTCTCCTTAAAACCAGTTTGAACTAGTTCTGCTGTTTGCCTCGTTCTCCAGCCTACGTGCTGCTACTCTAATAATGGCGTATAAAAGCCATTACTTAACAGCCATCTTAAACAATGCCTACATTTACCACATAACTCCCCCTTTTCTTACTTTTTAAAGTAGAAAACTCTGTGAAGAATATAGAACTGGCTTGTGAAACATTGGTCTCTGGTATTCTTATCTTGATGCATCCCAAGATATCTAGAACTCAATTTACCTCCCCAAGAGTTGTCCCTTTTGTCTGAGATATTTCTGATTTTATAGGCAGCTTCCTCGATGTCCTCTTTACATCCAGGTAGCATTCATGTCTATCAAAGTACCTGTACATCCCCTTCCCCCTTTTGCAGTCAGCATCATATAAAAGGCTGGTCAATCTTGCAGGACCACCTGACATAAGCCTGTCCTTTCTTGGCTAATAGCATTGAGGGCTAAAGTGCTGTCATTAGCAACTTCCTCTAAAATCATGCTTCCCTCAACTTTGACAAAGCCACGGACACACCAAATGGGGATATGAGACCAACAAAAGAACATTCATCTCAATCTTAATATGTTGTTTAGACTTCTTCCTATAGAGGTTAATGTAGGAAAGTCTTATAGCAGAGGTCAAAACACAGGGTAACAAAGGCATAGTGTCTATACACAAAATGGTGGCCAACCAGTGCAGTGAAACCATGCTTACATAAGTTGGCATAAATGTAGGCCTGCTGATAATATCCTGGAACCCCTTACTCAGAAGGGGTTTATTTATCCAGATTGTGGGGTTCTTTCTTTTCTTTTCTTTTCTTTTCTTTTCTTTTCTTTATCTCATGCCCCTTCCTTCCTTCCTTCCTTCCTTCCTTCCTTCCTTCCTTCCTTCCTTCCTTCCTTCTTCCCTCCCCCCCCCCTCCCTCCCTCCCTCCCTCTTTCTTTCTTTTTCTTTCTTTCTTTCTTTCTTTCTTTCTTTCTTTCTTTCTTTCTTTCTTTCTTTCTTTCTTTCTTTCTTTCTTTCTTTCCTGCCCTTGCCTACCCATAATAAAATCGGAGAATGGCTGCTCTCACATATTATACTGTAGCAAAGCTGAGTTTTGGTTCACAGAAGAAATGCAAAGGATTAGTAATCAGGGAATATTTGCAAAGTGTTTAGAAGTCAAAGCAAACACCATATGTACTAATATGGTTATTATTATTTATGAAGGTCCATGGGGGTGATCTGTTAGCATGAGACAAATAGGAAGGCAAAATGTTCCACACATATTTGCAGACCAAATTATTATTACTCCTGGGGGGAAACGGAAAATACAGAAAGGAGGCAGAGGAGAGGAGAGCACGGCTATGTCGCTTTCAGCTGCAGCTCTGGCTTTCCCAAAAAGGCTGCTCTCCCTCTCGGCTTCAGCAAGGGCCCTTTCACTTGCCAGACATTGAGGGTAGCTAAAATCAGAACACTACGGACACAGTTTTATGGTGTTTTAATAATAGTTGCTGCTTAGCATAAATACATTGCATTTTGCATCAAATTTACAGGAGAATTTAACAGGAGGGGGTGTGGGCCACAATCCATATTAACTACTTTGCCTGTTCCTTAACCTGAACTACTCAGATACGTGCAACTCAACCATTACCCATGTGGACAAAGGCAGTCAAGTTCCCCCCTTTTCAAAATAAAGATAGGTAAGTGTTGTGCTTTTCCTTCCATAGCACAAATAAGAGTTTTATTTACTTATACAGTGTGTACATTCATATTTACTTCAACAAACTTTGCATTTAGTTTGTTCAGATATGAATATCTAAACTAAAACAAAATTCTCCACCAAGGTTCATTGTCTGAATGCTCTACATGCAGTATATATGTTTATTTATTTGTTTGTTTGTTTGTTTGTCACAGGTATATAGCCAACCATCTCACACAAAGCAACTCCGGGAGGCATACCACAATTAAATAAAACAGCAGATAGATTAAAAAAAACAATCATCATAAAAAGAAAAAGTAAAGTTGTCAAAGGTTATTCTTTCATTAGTATAAACAGTATTCTTTCTTTAAAAAAAACCTTAAGAATGTTCAATAGCATATATAATCTCAGAATGGACCTGGTTTGTTGCAAAATAAAAGGATTCCAAGGCTGTGTTCCCACAACAGTCAAAACCATGAAGTAGCTGATCAGATTTTAGCATTGTGTGAATCCACCCTACAGTACATGATCCCTTTTTAGTTCCATGCGTTGTGCATCCCCAGAAAATTGGAAATATACCTGTGGCTAAATTAAGGACAAGTAAGCATGTTGTGTGAACACTAGTAAAACATTTTCAGGAACATTTATGAACCAAGTACTGAGGGGGAAAGGCAGCCATCACCATCCTTCTTGCCTGCAGCAGGACTGGAATTCAAACCGGGAAGAGACCATCCTGTGCTCCTTTGAGCACTGCAGCCCCAAACAAAATCTCTTGCATTTCAAACAGTGTCATGCATGTTTTGGCCAAATGTCTTTTGTTATTTTTTTTTTCTCTTTGAATTGTATTTTCATGGAACTTGAACAGCGGCCATGCAAATCCAAGGACCAATTCACACAATTATGTACCTCAATCGTTTTCTCAATTTAACAATTGACAATTCTTTGCTGAATGTGTGAATTAATTTGACTGAAAAGCATTGTGCGTGAGATGAAATGCAGGCTCTGTCTTGGGCAAATGATCTCTGCTGGATTGGCTTCACATGGCTTCCCAGCCCTTTTTTGGCGGCCCTCACAATTTGACTGCATAAGAAATGAGAAGAAAAATCAATGCACCAAGAAGCTTAATGCACCAATTTTGAATAAAAGCAAAACAGAAAAAAAAAAAAAAAGGGAGGGGAGAAAGATTTTGGCTTCAACCACCTGCTCTTGGAAATTAGAGTTTTAAAAAGGGTGGTTCCTTGCCACAAAAGCTGACTATGCTGCCATATGCAGTTCAACGCATACATCCACCTTCCACAACCTGGTGCCTTACAGATGCATGGGGATCCCAGTTCCAAAAAATCTCAGCTACCCCAATGGCCAAGCTGATGGAAAATCCCGGGAACTCTAGCCTCAACATGTTTAGAGGGCACCATACATCATGACACAGATATTCTCATTTCCACCAACCCCAGAGCATTTAAATCTAGTTGGTAGTTGGTCAAGAATCAATACAACACCAGGTACCCATTCCAGACGCATATGTGTGTACTTGAGCATGTGCGCACACATGTGCACACACACATACATATTCACTGTATTTTCTCAGTTGTTATTAGAGGTGTCCACAGGGTATGGTAAAAAAAAAAAAAAATCAAGATGGTGGCCACAATGGAACAATCAAAGCTCCATTTTTTTTTTCAGCATGTGACATTTTTATCATACCATGTGGATACCCTGGTTCCTGACTATGGGCTACAATCTTTCCTCTACATCACCCTTTTTAGCCTACCGTCACTCTCATTTCCAGTCCATTCCTTCCTCAGCAGTCTGACTAAGGACAGCAAGGTTCCATTTGTGTGTGGATGGAATGCTTAACCAGCAGCCAAATCAGCCTGTGATCTAACAATTAATTACCAAACTTTTGTTATTCTGCCTGCCAGAATACAATTAGTTACCAAACTTCTGTTATTCTGCCTGCTTCGTGCTCACCTCCTCCTTTCAGAGGCCCATCAGATAGCACCATACAATGGGAGCCCGCAATTGTTTCTTAAAATAACAGTCTCGAGGTCTGTCACTGTCATACATCAGAGACACAAGTCAGGCAGCATCAGAGAGCAGAGAGATAAGCCATGGGGTTTGATGTAGGGCACTTAGCAGATAGGCATATGGTAACTCTTTCTGCATCTGGACAATTAATCACAGACGCTTCCTCTAACGTACTACAATCTCCTTTGCCCCCCCCCTTTTTTTAAAGGATCATGCTAAATTTCTTGCCACCAGTTTTGTTTGTTTTTTTAAATGCTGCTACCTAGCCCTTTTCTCTTACTGCCATCCAGAGGGGAACATCTGTATTTAGCGATAGAGGGGGTTGCAATTAGATGTTGGAACTCTAGAATACAGAGGAAGCTACCTTAAACACAGTCAAGCTAGTCGTCTATCTAGCCCAATATTGCCTACTGTAGCCTACCCAACTTGGATGTCCTCCCAAAAGTGTGGACTTCAATTCCCAGAATTTTCAGCAACAGTCATCTGGTTGGGTTATTTGGAGAATTGGGCTCTTTCTATCAGGAAGCTCAGCTGCCCAGGTTGGGAACAACTGTTTATTCTAACATGCAGGCAGTGGATAATGAAATCATGAGAAAGACTGTGAACAGGACTGTCCATGTCAAAGGTGATTTCTTTCTCGCCTCCCCCCTCCCCCGCCCTTTTTCCAGAGCTTTTGACTAACTCTGCATTCTGCTGCAGAGTGAAATTTCAGACATTTGTGCCTGTCTCTTCCCACCACAGTTTCTGGAGAATGGGAAGAGTGGGCACAATTGTTTAGAATTTCACTTCTTAGCAGCCAGCCTTACAAGTTATTTTTTTAACTCGTAAAGTTATTTTTTTAAAAAGACAAAATAAAGATTGACTTTCCTTGATATCTCCACCAATGCATAGTAATGTGGCCACTTCAAGAGGTTCTGGGAAGAAGGCTCCCATCTTCAGTTAGCTGTAGGTATGCGGAGCCTTTTAAGAAAGAAAGCTCTCTACTGTTGCATAAATTATAGACAGTAATTGCAACTCCTACCTTTCCCCATTGTGGATAATGGGATGGTTGCTGGATGTTGTCCCACCATGGATTTGCTGACAGTAAAATCCCCTAGTTATATCCATCAGTGATGGCACTGTTGCTAATCCCTAGCCATTGGGCATGCTGGAGCATAATGCTTTGCACACAAAGACCCAGATTCAGTTTATGGCCTTTTAAGTTAACAGGTGAGGTGAAAGACTTCTGCCTGAAGCCATTACAGTGATGATGCTACTATGTCAAGCTGAGAGCCTCCAAACTTTGGGAGGTTTTTCATGTCACCTGTTCCATTGCCCTTTTTTTAATTTGGGATACCCAAGACTAAACCATGGCTTTTCTGATCACAAGGCACGTGGTCTGTGTGTGAATTTCTCTACTGTATCAGGGCCAAGTAAGGACTTTGAGATTCTGCACCTCGTCTAGTCTCAGAGGATGCAGGAGGTCCAAGGAGCTAAAGCTTAAAATGCAGTAGATCCAATTCTTGTTAGCCAGGCAGGGAGAAAGCCATACTCTGGGTTTGTAGCAGGCTAGGCCAACTCAGAACCTTTCTCTTGCATGCCAGTTGCAGGGACTTCTTTGTTTCCTTCTTCCACTCCCTTGTCTCCAGGTAGAGACTGCTGAAACCTGAGTATAGACAATACTTGACAAGATCCCTAACCTAGTGCTTGGTTATAGAAACCTGAGAGCGTCTCAGGCACATGTCTCTCCGCTTGACTCCTGATTCCAGGAACAGCATCATCTTAGACCAAGGATGAAATAAGACCATTTAATAGTCTTCCCACTGCAGCAGTACAAAAGAGCTGCTCTCCTTTGTAGCATTGCTATGAGCAAACCTCTGGCTAGTATGCAAATTCTGTGGTTGCCCCTAAGGCTAAAGCTGTATATATGTGTGACAGTCAGAAAACCATGATTCTAGCAGAAATCTCTGATTTCAAGGTTATCCACAACATGAGCCCCTTAAAGAATCATTATACTTCTGAATTTAAAAATGCCGTAATATATTCAATATTCCTAATGAGACACAAAGGCAGAAGCTTTAAAGAGGGAAATCCAAACTCAAAATAAGGAAGAATTTCCTGACTGAGAGCTATCAAGCAGTGGAACAGCCTGCCTCCTGGAGCCAGAGGTGCTCTATCACTAGAGGTTTTCGAAAAAAGATTGGACAGGGCTTTGCTGGGAACGGTCTGATGATTCTTCTCCTGGGCAGGGGGTTTGACTAGAAGAACTTCAAGATCCCTTTCAAACCTATGAATCCATGAACTTCTGCTGGCAACATCTTCATATCCATAATAGTAGCCTTAGAGGACTGAATTTATGGGAAAAAATTTATGCTAAAAAGCAAAATGTTTGCTAAAATATAAGATGACTTGTTTTGTTCCCAGTATTGATTCACTGGCTGATTGCTTAAAACATTTCTAAATAGCAAGGAGGTTTACATTTTGCAATAATATTTTTAAAATGATGTGTAATTGAGCCTTAGGAAAGAAATGTCCTTGAGTTGCCTGTTCTATGTTCCATGTAGCCTATTGTTTAGTATAAAACCAAATATATCTATTTTCACTTGACAAATGTTGGACACTGTGCTATTGTGGAGATTTGATCCATCAGCTACAGACTGAATTATGTGCCAATGATAGCACATTAATGTTAAATAATTACAGATTTGGAGGATATGACTTGAAGTAGTTCTGTAGAAGACATAAGGCTGTCATATGCCTGGCAGTAAGATTCTGCAGTAAACACACACACACACACACACCTTTCTAGGAAATTGCCTGGCACCATGCAGTGCTGACGTCTACCTGTGATGTTTTAAAACAAGTGTTTTGACATCACTAAAGGATCAGAGCAAAGAATTCACTGAGGCTAGAACAGCAGAAATGAATTGGAAAATAGCTTGAGGGAGGAGAATGCAAAATAACTGGGCTTCCTCAAAAATATAGAATGGAGTAGGACTGAAATCATACAGATGGATACATCTGAGGATTCCCAGAGGATTGCTGAAAGAAAATAGGCTGTTTCATGCTGCCATTCAAGTCTCACAGGTTTGTTTGTTTTTTACTCTTTGCTCGTGTAGTCAAAGGGCAGTGTTATACATGCTGAAGTCTATGTCTTTCTAACTTTCTAATGCAGTCTTCTTCAATCTGGTGGTTTCCAGAGATGTTGGGACAACAATTCCCAGAGTGTCCAGTCCCCACAGGGCACAAGGTTGGGGAAGACTGTTCTAATGCTTGGGCATTTAAAGTGCTTGGAACTGAAATTCCTTCAGTATTCTTCATGCATTAGGTCCAGAACCTTACTTTCTTGAGCAGGAGGAAGCTCCACAAGAAGGCACTACAGACTGTGTTTCCTTTATTGGAAATCTGTCCCCCTGCCCCCACCCCACCTCCCCAGAGTATCCAGAGTTGATCAAAAATGCCTCTTTGTATTGAAATGCAAACACAGGGATTTTGTCTTTAGGCCTCTGTAAACACATGAGGTGTGTGAAAGAAAGAGGCTGCTATTCCATTATATTCATTGAAGTGAAGGCTTACTACTTTGAGCAAGCATTGCTAGATCTATATCTAGGAGTATCAGATTATTCTCTGGGTGTTCATTAGCAAGCAATCAAATAAAACAAGACGAGATTACTGTCTCTTTAATTGACACACCACAACAGCTTTTTCAGTGATAAGAGCATTGTATCATAAAAATGCTAGCTAGTCTGTGCTTGAAATACATATTCATCCTTCCTATTGTAGAGATGGCCTGAGCTTGTTTTGCAATCCAAACAAGTACAAATGTAGCTTTCATTCAGCCATCACAATCATTCCTGTGGGAGATATAAGGAACAAGGAGAGTCAGTTGTCCAAGGCTATTCACAACATTTATTGCTAGCTGACGCCATAATAGCTCAACATAAATTGCCACCCACACATACAAATATCTATCATATCCATGTGAAACTGGTCAGTATAAAGTGCTATCATACAAGAAGAGAAACTTATATTCCTAAAGACTGAAACTTATTTCCATCAAATACTTAAACCATCCAGGGGTGCTTGTAGAGCACTTAGTGATATATTTATTGATTTATTTGACAATGAATAATAATATTTCTTCACTTCAATCTCAAGACAGCTTATGATAGTGCTCAAATCAACTTTTAATAATTTGAAAAACAACCGTTAATCCTGAATAAATCAGCAAGCCTGTAACCAACTAAAAGAACATTCTAGAAAGCTTGGACTTTCTCTTGGTGCTAAAAGGAAATCAAGGTTACCGTTAGGGTCAACTATAGGGGAATCTCCCTGGGAGAGCATCCAAAGTGAGGCTGCCACACACACTAGGTCCTTTTTCAAGTCACTCCCATCATCATCATTGTCAAAGATTTGAAGAGAAGTCTCTGCTGAGGATTCCAGAATGAGGTAACTTCATGGGGCAGAAAAGCTATTTGTGGAGTCCTTGGGGTTCTCTGAGCTTGGTTGTTTTCTTGAAGATGTTTCATTACCTGGATAGGTAACATCTTCAGTGCTAGAAGGGAGTGGGGTTTGCTCTCTGTTGAATAGCTATTTAGTTAGTTAGTTAGTTTCTACTCTACTTTAATCTAGTAAATATTCAAGGGTGCTAACAAAATTATAAAAAGCAAAATAGAAATCATTCTAAAACATTAAAACATAAATTAAAATTACTACTAAAATCAGGAGGTGCTTTTTTACAAAATATTTGGGATTTGATTCCAAAACGTTGTTTTGGAGTTGATGGGAATGCACGCATCTCACCTGTGTGCAATTCTTTAAAAGGGCCTAATCTTTTCCCAGCATCTCTTAGTTGCCCTCTGCAGCTGCCACATAACCCCAAGAATGACACATTTTAATATAAGGAATGAAAAAAAAAAAGGAAATCTGGATTTAACCCAAATACGTTCCAAAATTTTAAGCTGTACCAAACCAAACACTGTTTCTACATCCAGCAAAACCACCTCTTTCAACCTCCAGCAATGGAGAAACAAAAATGGGAGATGAACTGCTTGATCACGAGCAATCATGGGAAAAGATATTTGTTTGAAAAATGATTGATTTCTTCCTCAGCAGCCTCTGACTCAGTATTATAAAGGCAAGCATAAAAATGCTGATTTAAAAGACCAGAGTCACTGTATGCTTTACTCTGAGTAGTCTTAATAGTAGAAATAATATAATGTTGCTGCAGTTTTAACTGAGAGGCCAGTAATTTTCCATGTTTTACCATATGTTTTTGGCTCCTTATTTTTTTCTTTTTCCCATTTCTTTTTGTTTTTCTTTTTTGTATCTTTTTCTTCTTTATGTTTATACATTAAAACTATTTTTAAAAAAAAACAAAAAAGAAGTACAATGTGTATAAACAAAAATATAGTTGCAAAGAATGCAGTTGAAGAACAAGGAAGCAGAGAAAATGTAGAGCAATTTTAAGGAAAAATTGTTTGGAAGAGAAAAAACACCAGGAGCCTCCAGCAGAATCAATGGAATTGAAAACAGCAATAATTAAATTATTTGGAATGAATCAGAAGTGAGGAAATGCTGGAAGGATTATTTTACAGGTTTGAATGGGAATGATAGGGATATGTTGAAGAATGGAATTGAAATGAATGCTATAAATATTTGTGTCCAAGAAAAAAAGATGAAAAGAAGTCAGAATGTTGAAAAAAAATAGTAAGGCTACAGGTGTAGGTGGCATAATTGGAGATATGTTAAAATATGGATGTGGTTTGCTTATGGTATGGCTAATTTGTTCAGTGTTGTGAAGGCTACATTAGTGCCTCATGATAGTAGAAAGAATGTTGCAATTGTTCCCATTATATTGAGGAAAATATAGGGAAAATGTATGTAAAATTACAGGGGGAATAGTTGGTTAAGTGGGTCTGGAAGGTATGCAGAGTGTGAGAAGCTACAATGAGCACATTCTGCAATATGCCAGGCAGGGGATGTGCAGCCCAGATTGTTCCTCTTCGAACAGGTCACTGAAAAATGTGTGAACAGGAAAGTATGCCTGTTGATTTAGAGAAAGGGTGCAATAAAGTGAATAAGCTTGAATTATGGACTGTTTTGCACAAATACAGAATTGAAGTTGCTTGCCAAATGCAGTCAGAATGTTATACAGTGGAGGTAAAGCATCCATGAGAATAAATGGAACGCTTAGAGAACGGTTCAATGCTGAGCAGGGAGTAAAACATAAATGTGTGATGCCTCATTGGTCGTTTAATACTTTTATCATTAAATGTATAGAGAATGCTTGTAGAGATGTTAGAATAGTGTTGGTTGGGGGTGGGAATACACATGCACTTTAATGTGTAGAAAGTGTGGGGTTTGTTGGTGGAGAGCCCAAATGATCTGCAGGGGTTGTTAGATAGGCCATATGATGCAATGAAGAATAATGGATCTGAAAACTAATATACCAAAGACCAAAATAATTGTCTCTGACACAGAGAGTAAATGATTCTAATTTATAAATATACAGCAAAAAACAAAGCAAACAGATGAATTAGGGCGCTTTGGTAGAATGTTTACTGAAGATGAGTAAATGGTTGAAGAAATTTTGAGATGTGAAATGCTGCTTGAAAAGTAGTGGGTGTTATATGATCTGTTGTGAGGAATCATGTTCATTGAAAGAAACAACAGTGGCTGTGTATATAAGCATGCTTCTACCTACTTTGTTATTTGGAAGTGAAAGTTGGAGATATCAGGAGAAACAGAAAGATAAGTTGAATATTTAGTCTTTTTAAAATAATACTGATGTTTTTATTCTGGAATTTTTTAATGTTTGTTTTTTATGGTTGTTTTTTACTGTACACTGCCCAGAGTCATGTTTGTGAGATGGCCAGCTATATAAATGTGAAGAAGGAAGGAAGGAAGGAAGGAAGGAAGGAAGGAAGGAAGGAAGGAAGGAAGGAAGGAAGGAAGAGGGGGAGGGGAGGGGAAGGGGAAGGGGAAGGGGAGGGGAGGGGAAGGGGAGGGGAGGGGAAGGGGAAGGGGAAGGGGAAGGGGAAGGGGAAGGGGAAGGGATAGACAGTGGGAATGGGAAGTGTGTGTGATAACCCAAGAAGGGACTGGGTCAAGAAGGAATGAGTGATGAATGAATGTTGATTGAATAGAAAAGTGAGCCACCAGAACGAAAGATGTAAATTGAGGTGATTTTGTCACATAGAGAAACTAAATGAGGATCAAATCATAAAGCAAATATATGAAGAAAAAATGAATGAACTGAGAAGTAAAAATCAGAGAAAGCTGTGATTGGATGGAGTTGATAAGATCTTGAAAAAAAGAGAGGTGAGAAATTTAAAAGCAAAAGGCAATGTTTGAAGCAGTGTGTGGACATTATGAAAGCAAGGCTGATTTGCAAAGACAGAAAGACATGGAGAGATACAATGAATGGTATTGCCATAAACTAGATTTATCTATACATTTATCTTGATCTATCTATTTCTTGTTCCTTGTCTGCACTCTGCATAAGATTCATATCCCAAAAGGGATATGAACATGATGTAACTTCTAGACACTTTTTTTAAAAAATAACTTTATTAAATTTTAAAATTAAAAACAGTAAAAACTAACAAAAACTAATACTAAGAGAAGAAAATATGAAAAAGAAAGGAAAATTAGAAAAAATAATGACCAAGGTTAAAAGTGTGAAAAAACAAAGAAAAAGAAAGATAAAGAAAGAAAAAGAATTGACTTCCAACCCTCCTCACAACAGATATAAGTAACAGTATACAGTACATCAATCTCTTACTCTAAGTTGACAATATAACTTTCATTATTACTATCAACCCATTATTTCTAATAATCAAATCCATACCACATAATTTCATTTTTTTCTGTTTCCTGCAGAAAGTCCAAAAAAAGTTTACAATTAACATTAAAATTACACAATATCTTTTCTCATATCAAACATCAATTTCACCATCTTAGCCAACACTGTCAGTTTCACCATCCATTCTTCCATTGTAGGTAATGTCATATCCTTCCACCTTTGCACATATAAAAACTTACTGCTGTTATCATATATAAGAACAAAATTCCATAAAGTTAATAAGAAATGTATTTTAACCTTAGTCAAAAATAAATCCATTTTATAATCCAATTTATCATTTTCTAAAAAAAACCCCAAAACCAAATGAACCCCCCCCCCCCAATACCATCCTTAAAACCTTGTCATTCAATCCTGGTCACAAAAAATCCTATTAGTAACTACCAAAAACCTCAACATATATATTAACCATAACCAAATAAGTTCACTTTGTAAACCTTCTATTTACTTTTAAAGAACTTAATCTTTAATCCTTTCAGATAATGTCCTACAAGTTGATTCCCCATCATTCTCTTCTTGTCTTCTCTCAGAAACAAGCCCAGTAATTTCTCTTTGTCTCTTCCCTCACCAGTTCAACACATTCCTTTTGCAAATCCAAGATAAAAAGTCTTTCCAAGTCACTCTTTTCCATTTTTTGTGCATCCTCTTTGATATTGTTGTCAGGTTCGGTCAGCACGGAGCTTCGGGGAAGCTCGCAGCCAGACCACGCAAACTCCACCGGCGGTAGCTAGCGAGGAAAAGAGGAACTGAAAGCGCAGCTAATTAATGGGCCACCTGCACCCAGCCAAACAGGAAAACCGCAGCGGAAGCTTTAACTATACACTGATAACGGCGCGAGCCAACAATGAACGGGGCCGCAGGCAGCGAAACAAGATCACCGCGCAGCACAGAACCCTCCGGCTTGCACATAACGGGGGGGGACCAACCCAAGCCGGAGGGGACTGCCAATCAAGGACAATGGACCCTGACCGAACCTGCCATCATGGACAATCAAGAGGGATTATTGGGGGGCCGATAATCCGCAGCGGTAACGCGATCGCGGGGCGGAAAAAAGCGCGGGAAGGGGGGAATATAACGAGTGATGCAATTGTACCAAGCCAGTCCTGGCTTTGCTTGTGACTGCTACGTTACGCATGAGTAAATCTCTTTTGTGAGCCACACGTGTCACGAGAGTTTCTCTGTCGAACGGGGCAAACCTTACATAAAGCCAGGACTCATCGTTAGCGCTACCCGGTACCACTGAGGAGCGTTTCCCTTTCTAATACAGGCATGACCAGCGACGAGGAATCCGTGGGTCAGCTGGAGCACGAGGAACCCAGGCTCGAGGAGGGATGGTCAGAGCCACCCAGGAGCGACGGGACAGCGGCCAGGGCCGGGGACCCTCCAACCGAGCGGTGGTCGATGTGCGTGAACCAAGGGCTCAGGCGTCACGATGACCCGGGGTTCGGGGCCCCGGAACCGCGAGTGGGATGAGAAGCTCGCCCGACTAGAGGAGAGGGTCGAGCGGCGCCTAGACGCCGTGGAGGCGATGCTCCAGACCTTGCTACAGAGAGCGGGACCATCGGCGGTGAGCGATGGCACGAGCAACAGGGGTGGCAGTCCGGCACCCCAGCCGGCACCGCCCACGATGCCCCGGTCGGTGGACCGACGGGCGGCGGACGCCCTGAGACTTCGAGGCATCACCGGGAAGTTCTCAGGGGACCCTGAACAGCTGCCGCACTTTTTGACGCACGTCAGGGGTTTTATGCAGAGGGGTGGTCACCTATTCGCTAGGGACGAGGATAGAGTATCCTACGTGGCCGAGCTGTTAGACGGCCAAGCGGCTAGCTGGGTGATCGGACTATACGACGCCAACGCGGCGGAACTGCGGAGTTTCCCGGACTTCATGCAGGTGCTCCAGGACAGATTCAAGGACACATTGAGCGCCAAGCGGGTTGAGGACGACATCCTGCAGTTCAGACAGCGGGACAAGTCGGTATCGGAGTACGCCCTGGAGTTCCGGAGGTTGGTAGAGAAGCTCACGGACTGGCCGGAGTCCCTGAGGGTGAAGTATTTTAAGAGGGGGCTCAATCCAGAGATCCTGGAGCGGACACTGGGACGGGATGACCCGTCCACAGTGAAAGATTGGATCTGGCTGGCCGGAACGGCGGAATCGGCGTGGCGGCAGATTCAACAAAGCGCGAGGCGACGGGACCAGACGAGGGACCGGCCGAGGGAGAGACCCCCAGAGGAAAGGCGGAGCAGTCGGCGGCAGTCCACCGGGGGGCGAGAGGCGACCAGAACCCCGAACCTGTGCTTCCGGTGTGGAGGCAGAGGCCACCGAGTGGCGCAGTGCCTGACAGAGCGGGAAGGAGCCTCACCACAGCCCGAAGTCAAGCCCCCGCGTCCTACCAGGAAAAGGGCCGGCGACCGACTGCGGAAGAGTGCAGTGGCGGCGGTGACCGAAAGAGGACGACGGGGGTGGTCGACCCCGGAGACGGCGTCCTCCGGAGAGGACTCGGAGCCGGCAGGAAACGAGGCGCGCTCGCACTGAACGGCATCCCAGTGCGAGCAGGGGAACCGAGGCGCGCGGACCCAATCGGGGATGAGGACTGCCCTCCGTTCCGGGTGAGGATACACATCCAGGGGGTGAGATCCGGAGGGGAGGCACAGCTGCGGGCGCTGCTGGATTCAGGCTGCACCCACTGCTTGATGCACCCAGCTGTGGTCTCAGGACTCGGAGTACAGCTGAGGCGCCTCCGGGAGCCCATTGCATTCAGCCAGCTAGATGGCACACTGGCAGGGGGGGGGGCAGCTCAGTATTACATCGAGCCGGTCCAGATGACGATCGGGAGCCACCGGGAAGAACTAAGATTTGTGGTGGTCCCGGTGGCCGACTACGCGGTGGTGCTCGGCTTGGCGTGGCTGTGGCAACGGAACCCACGGGTCGACTGGACAGCGGAGGCAGTGCGATTCGGGGTCGACAGGCCGGCGGAGTGCAAGAGCAGAGGGGACCGGGCCGTGGCAACGGGAGCAACCGCAACCACAGATGGGCAAGTGGAGGATCCGAGGCACAGGGAGACGAGGCGAGAGCAGACGGAGCCCGAGACCCGGGTGGCAACAGCAGCAACAGCAGCGCCGGAACCCCGGAGACTCGCAACGATCCCGAGGCATGGGGAGGCAGCAGCGACTGGCGGAACAACTGCAAAACGAGAGACAGAGTCCGGGGAACCCACAACGAGCAGCGGAATCCCGAGGCAATATCGAGACCTGGCGGCGGCGTTCGGGGAGAAGGAGTCTGACCAGCTCCCTCCACACCGACCCAGTGATTGCGCTATCGAGTTAGAGCCAGGGGCAATGCTGCCCAAACCGAAAAGGTACTCCCTGTCAATGAGGGAGATGGGGGCTCTGCGGGAGTTCATAGACAAGAACCTAGCGCGGGGATTCATCCAACCCACGAAGTCACCATTAGCGGCCCCGGTACTATTCCGGGAGAAGAAGGCTGGCTCGCTCCGGATGTGCGTGGACTACCGGGGGCTGAACGCAATCAGCACCGAGTACAAATACCCCCTCCCCCTGATGAAGGACTTAATGTCGCACCTATCTAAGGGGAGGGTGTTCACAAAACTGGACTTGCGCGAAGCTTACTTTAGGGTCAGGATCCGCGCTAAAGATGAGTGGAAAACGGCGTTCAACACGCCGCTCGGAAGCTACCAGTTTTCTGTTATGCCGTTCGGATTAAAAGGGGCCCCGGGGGTGTTTATGCAGCTAATAAATGAGGTGCTGCATGACCTACTCTACCGGGGCGTCCTGGTCTACCTGGACGACATCCTCATCTACACCGAAACCCTGGCGGAGCACGTGAGCCTGGTGCGCACGGTGCTCCAGAGACTGCTGAAGGCGCAGCTGTACGTGAAGCTATCAAAATGCGAGTTTCATCGGGAGCAGCTGGACTACCTCGGCTACCGGATATCCAGTCGGGGAATTGAGATGGACCCGGCGAAAGTAAAGGATGTTCTGGGCTGGGAAGCGCCGCGAACCCGGAGGCAACTTCAAAGCTTCTTGGGGTTTGCGAACTTCTACAGACAGTTTATCCCGAACTTCGCCCAAATCGCCCTTCCCCTAACAGACTTGCTAAAAACCAAGGGCACTGGAAAACCCCCCAAGCCCAGCATGACACTTGCGTGGACTGCAGAATGCCAGGGGGCATTTGAGGAGCTAAAACGGCGGTTCACAGCGGAGCCGATCCTGTGCCATCCCAACCCAGATCGGTGGTTTATCATCCAAGCAGATGCGTCAGACGTGGCAACGGGGGCGGTCCTGCTCCAGCCCAGCCCGGAGGGGGCCATCCACCCATGCGCCTACGCCTCCCGCAAATTCACAGAGACAGAGAGAAGGTGGATGGTGTGGGAGAAAGAGGCGTACGCCATCAAGTGGGCGCTAGCCACGTGGAGGCATCTATTGGAGGGGGCAGCTGAACCATTCGAGGTGTGGACAGACCACAAGAACCTCGAGGCCCTGAAGGCCCCGCGTAAGCTATCCCCCAAACAGGCACAGTGGTCCCAATACTTCAGGAGGTTCAGGTTCACCCTAAAACACATCCCCGGGAAGCGCAACTTCCTGGCAGATGGGTTGTCTCGCATGCCCCAGCATGCCAGCCTACGAGAGGAGATCGTGGACTCCATCATCCCTGCCAGCAGGCTGGCTGCAAAGGCGGTGACCCGGAGCCAGACCAAGGGGGAGCGACGGGACGCAGCGCCTGAGGTAAAGCAAGAGTTTGCGGAGGCGGCGGAGCGGGACGCTTGGCTCAAGCAAAACCGAGAAGCGCTAACCAGCCAAGAGGGTTTGTGGTGGCACGAAGGGAAGTTGTACGTGCCCGAGGGGTGCCGACGGGAGGTCATGGAAAGAGCCCACGACAGCTGGAACGCGGGGCATTACGGCTTCATGAAGACGCTCCACTTAATTCGGCGGCAGTTCTGGTGGCCAACACTCCGGAAGGACGTGGAGGCATACTCGGGGGGTTGCCCAGTGTGCGCGACGGCGAAAGGGGCCAAAGGCAAGCCCAGGGGGTTACTCCAGTCAGTAGCGGAGCCCGACGGCCCATGGCAAGAGATCGCCATGGACTTCATAGTAGAGCTCCCGGAGAGTAAGGGGAAGACCGCCATTTGGGTGGTTACGGACTTATTCTCCAAACAAGCACACTGTAGCGTGCCGGCGAGTCCCCACGGCAGAGAGGTTGGCGAGGCTGTTCGTGCAACATATTTACCGGCTGTACGGCGCGCCCCGACGGGTCGTCAGCGATCGGGGTGGCAACTTCATCGCGCAGTTCTGGAGGGAGTTCCTGAAGCGGGTGGGGACGAAGCAAGCCCTTTCCTCCGCAGCGCATCCGCAGACGGATGGAGCCACGGAACGCCTGAATGGGGGGCTCGAACAGTACCTGCGCTGCTATGTGGGGCACCAACAGGACGATTGGGCGGAGCTACTGCCATTCGCGGAAGTAGCATACAATAACGCCGTCCACAAGAGTACCGGCTTTTCTCCATTCAAAGTAGCCACCGGGAGAGACTTCGTCCCCATGCCGGAGTTGCCTCAGCTGGAATCCCAAATCAACTCCCTGGACACCTGGTTCGCCCAAATCGATGCCACCCAGCGAGCGGTGCACGCGGCATTGCAGAGAGCCAAAGCCGATTACAAAAAACACGCGGACCGCAAGAGACTCCCCGAGGGGCAGTGGAAAGTGGGGGACCAGGTGTATTTGTCAACCAAAAACCTAAAGACGCACCAGACATCGAAAAAACTCAGCCCGAGGTTTGTGGGGCCGTTCCCCATTGCAGAGGTCATCAATCCAGTAACCGTCAGGCTGACGCTCCCGAAAAGCCTCGGGAAGATCCACCCGGTGTTCCATTGCAGCCTGCTAAAGCTGCACCAGCCGGGGAACGCCTGGCACAAGGCAGAGGGGGTGCCACCACCCATCATGGTCGGTGGGGAGCAGCATTTCGAGATCAACCAGATACTGGACGCCCGGAGGCACAAGGGGCAGGTCCAGCTCCTAGTGCAATGGAAACATTTTCCCAAGTCCCACAGCGAATGGGTAAGCAAAACCCACATAAGAGCGCCGGACCTAGTGCGGGACTTTTACAATAAATACCCCGGGAAACCGAAATAAAGTCAGGGGGGGAGTTGTCTTCAGGGGGGCAGTATGTCAGGTTCGGTCAGCACGGGGCTTCAGGGAAGCTCGCAGCCAGACCACACGAACTCCACCAGCGGTAGCTAGCGAGGAAAAGAGGAACTGAAAGCGCCGCTAATTAATGGGCCACCTGCGCCCAGCCAAACAGGAAAACCGCAGCGGAAGCTTTAACTATACACTGATAACGGCGCGAGCCAACAATGAACGGGGCCGCAGGCAGCGAAACAAGATCACCGCAGCATCTTTGTTCATACCACCTCCATAATCTAGGTTTTTTTTAAACTCCAAATCCACATTCAAATCAGTCTCTACTTCCATTTCAAAATTAACCATCTTATCCAATCTTTCCTCTATCTTTTTTTCAAGGGGCTTGCATTTAGCTCCTAATTCATCAAACATTGATTGGAGTAAACTTAAAGAAGTCATTTTATCTTCTAATGGCTGCTCCAAAGGGCCTCCTCTAGCCATTTTTTCCCCTCAAAGCAAGCAACTGTAGGTATTGTATAAGTGAAAGTAAGCAGACAGTTCACACCCTCTAGTGCTTTCACAGTGTAATTACGGGCCACACCAGCCAAACATACATAGAGGGCTCAAATTACTATCTTCCTCTCTTTTGAAAATCCAGCCAATCAACAAGCATAACACAGGAAAAAAAATTCCCATAGAAAAATCAAATCTAATTAATACAGATAGGGTTTTGCAAAATTTAATTTTTAACAAATAAATCTTCCCCTTTCACCATAAGTAACTTTTATATCTTTTTTGTATTCTTATCTTCCAGCTTTCTGTGAATTGTTCAAATTACAGTAAAACTCTAATTCTTCTTTTAAAGTTATAGTCCCACAAATAATGAAAAAACATAAAGCAAATTACTTATCTGATGCAAAGAAAGGTCTCTCTTACATTGAAAAATAGTTATATTCCAAAGTGATTTAGCAATGGGGTTTGGCTGACTCTTGTGTCCATATCTAGGCTGCACCACAACTATGAATGAAGATGGATCCCCACCTCCCTGCTGCTCGCTTGCAAGCCATTCACAGTAGTTTCCGTTTCTGTGATTAACTTACAAAGAACGGTCACCCTGGACGCTGAATGGGTTGATTTCTCGCTTCCTCCTTAATCCAGAGCAAGTTGGGCGGCCAGTGCTTGCTGCCAGCCACCAATCCAGGTGCAGTGCCATCTCCTCTCTCATGGAGACAACTAAGCTGCCATTGTACCCACTGGAACTCTGACTTCTAGACACTTCCAGGGAAACCTATGTAGAGCAATGTGCAAATAGCTGTCACCAAATCTGACTAGAACAGGAGGGACTACAGCAAGTCCAGTAACTGCTAAGGATCAAGGAGCACTCCTGGACTAAGAACCTGTGGACACAGATTATAAAAATGGTATCCCCAAAGAGGATTTAAGACTATGGAATGTGTTTCTTCACTAGCAGTCCATAATGGAGCCCAGCTCTTACTGTGGCAATAGAAATTCTCTTATGGCTGCCAACTGTTCTGCAATAGGGAAATGTGGGTTGCATAAATCATGATCTGGGAATGGGAAAGACCAGTATCGTGAGCACAGAGATAAAATTGGGATTGCCAAACCAGCCCAGTGATGTTGAAAGTAACTAATGCAGACAGGCTGTTGGGTTGCTAAGGCATTTTGATAAAACACAATTTTTCCTGTATATCTTTTACATCTCCCTTAGATGATGTAAAGGAAAAACAGAGTCTTCTTGCAGTTGGGTGACCTTAACAAATCCAATAAATAAATTTTAAAAAATGCTGCATAGCATGGGTCTTCCATTTGTACTATGTCCATCACAAAAGAAAGAGATATCCAGCTAATATGTCCAAGAGTCAAATGAAGTTCTGAGAGAATAAACTAAGACCATAAAGTTATGTAGGAAGATGATGAGACTTGCCCCCAACTCAATTAATGAATTCCATTCCTCCACATGGTTGCCTATCAGCCCCTTGTGAGTTCCATAGAGAAACTGTGCACTGCCACACCATATGTTGATTCTGGGGCAAACATGGCATGTCATTTTTGTGTCATGCAAGGAGAAGGGTAAATTCCTGAATGTTATGTTGAATTATCATCCCTAGATATTCTGGCTTCTCAATGGGCAGAGCCACAACTAGGTAGCTGGTGAAATAGAGGTTAACTGTTCTCCAGCAGAAGATTGGGGAAAGCTGCACCGCTTGTCAACTAAATCCCACTTGCTACTGACTCATCAAGCCGAACATCATTCTATTGATGCTAGAGAAAAGAGAGTATATTCATCTGGGAAAGGACTGTGTACAGAGACAGAAAATCATGTGTAGGGGGTAATCTTAATAAAACTAGGATTTTACTTTGTTAGAAAGACCTTTAATTGGGTTTGGAAGATTAATTTCTAAAGTATCTCCTGAGACAAACAAGATCAATAAATCCATTACAGCAGAGACAAGTTTGCAAAAGCAGTAGTCTCATTTCCTTTTTGCCTAGTGTTCTATTTTGCATCCATGCCAGTCATGCACATATCCAAAATATGAGGCACTTATTGTTATGCTGGCCCACTAAATCCACTCTTCTGTTTTGCTAAAATTAAAGACATCTAGTTATGTTGATCAAGGAATGATTAACCATTTTAAAAAGGCAAGGGAATAAATCAGTAATGAGATTTCAGTGTGAACTGTTTCTGTTGCAGGAAGGAAGAGAATCCCAACCCTGCACATCTTGTGCAAAAGTTATAGCTCAATGACGTAGTGTAGCCTTAACAGACACAAGTCTCAGGTTCAGTCCATATGTCTCTAGATTAAGGATCAGACCAAAATGAGGAAAACCCTCTGCTTGAGACAACAGAGAACCTCAGCCAACAAAGTACATGATAAAAGCCAACCTGTGTTCCAACCAGGTTCCCTCTAGGTATGTTGGGCTACAACTCATAGAATTCCCAGCCAGCATAGCCAACACAAATATCAGGTTGAAAAATGCTGGCCTTGGGGAATGTCCAGTCTGTTGCAATATAGAATTGCTCACATGTTCATATAGACTCAACTCCAGTGATGATTGATGTTTCTGCCAAGGACAAGCATACTTTCCCTTTTCTGTAAGTTTCCTCACAGCTGTGAATTAGGGACAGATGAGGGTAGTATAAAATATAAGACAAAATAAATCTATAATTATATAGTGTATATAGTTAAATAAAATAATATTGAAGAAACAAACTCAGAGGGTGGCTCAGGGGTTCATCTACAGGGTCACACTGAAGAATTTGCAAGACATGTGATGGATGAAGTTGATCAGATTCATGCTATGTTGGACTCTGGCTTTGTAGCAGGTCCTGTGGAGGTGATTGGGGCAAGGTCTGGCTTGATTATCTGGGAGAAGTTTAATCCTGTTGGGTTTGATGAAATGGACAGGGTTCTGGTGCCTTTTAACTCAGCCACCTCTGTGTTAGATCCATGTTCCTCTTTGTTGGCTAAAGCCTCCTGGGAGGTGATGTGTGGGTGAGTCTTGGCAGTGGTTAATTCCTCTCTGAGAGAGGGGGTGTTCTACTGTCTCTTAAAGAGGCAGTGGTCCACCCCTCTGCTCAAGAAACCATCACTGGACCCAATGGTGCTAGACAATTTTCATCCAGTTTCCAACCTTCCCTTTTTGGGGAAGATTGTGGAGAAGGTGGTTGTGCAACAACTTCAAAGGACTCTAGAAGAAGTAGATTATCTAGATTCTGAAAGGTTAGGATTCAGGCCTGAGTATGCAACCAAGACAGTATTGTCTTGCTCTTTCCCAATTCTGGTGATGGTATTCTTATACCCAGGGCAATGAGTGTTTATTCACAGGGAGGGACAGTTATTAACTGAAAGAACAACACTGTTCTTTCGTCACACTGCTAACACTGTATTGCTGAGCTAAGTGTGCCACAACATTTGAATGTTAAACTCAAAGGTCTTCAATTGCTCATTTCTATATCCAAGTTCAATGAACATTTTTGTATATCACTTCAATTTTTGTATCTTAACAATTTTTGTATACCACTTCAATATTGCAGAGACTGAGCAATGCATAACAAACTCAAAACCTAAATATGAACATAATTTAACAATCCATAAAACCTCAGCAGTTGCTCGTAATCATACTAAGGGCCAAAGGCCCATAGAAAGAGAGTTATCCTCAGGGCCTTTTGAATAAGAGCAACATCAGGGTCAAGCACATGCCTCAGGGACAGGAGTTCCAGAGAGTGGGGATGTCACTGAGAATATTTGCAGGAATGTTTAATGTGCTCCTAGCCTGGTTTCACAATAGAAGGAAGAGGGTCATCAGTGCAACTCCTTTCTCTGCTCCCTTTTCCTTCATGTGACTATGCTCCATGTTAGTCATGTATTAATTTCTTTTTTATCTCTATAAGTGTGATGCTTTTATAACTTTTAATCATGTATTTATGATTTTAATTTGATGTAAGCCGCCCAGAGTCCCCCATTGTGGGGAGATGGGCGGGGACAAGTCTAATAAATAAATAAAAAATAAATAAAAAATGTATGAAAAGGACCAGTGACTGCTTATATTGAAGCACTATGGGGAAGTCCTCTAGGGAGGTCTAGTGACAGCCAATTCATTTGCCACTTGGAACTCATGGAGACAGCTTTCCACCCTGCCCAGCAAGAAATCTTTAAAAAATTACCATTTTCAGCTGGCCTCCAACAATGTCTAATTGTATGATGTAAACATTAATTTGAATTTTTAATGTTTGAAAACAGCAATTTAAAGATTTTTTTTGTTTGTTTGTTTGTGGGATCACTGTTTTTGACATGCAATTTTACCACTCTACCCCTAGTTGTTGGTATGGGCCATCTAGAATTAAATAGATAATATAAATAGATCTAGAAAAATTTAATGTCTTGTCAGTTCCATTAGGTTCAGTGGAAAAGTGACATACACATTTCATGATCTTACTGAACTCAGTGGGGTTCAGCAGTATTCAACATAGCAGGGTCTAATGCTTTGTCATATGAATGGCCTAATGTAGAAATCTAGGCAAATCATGACTACATTTATTGCCGTGCCCTTGAGATTAACTTTTAGCAGACCACACCTTCTCTGAAGTGCTCATGAGAGAGCTGATGTAGCCAGGGTCATGCTATTATGATTGCCCATTGAATTACCAGCACGTGCTTTTCCTGCCAGATGAATGCGCCCCCTGAAGCCTCCCGCCAACCCTTAATAGATGCTCCGCCAGTCCAGTTGTGCTGCCTGACCCTTGCTCTCAATACCTTCCTAAGCAATTAAGCCTCCTGAATCTAGGCTAGCCCAAGTCATCTTGAGGAATTCATACTGACATTAAAAACAAAGCCCCTATGTACACATTAATCGAACTCATTAAATTTAATAGGATGTGAGGTAAATACCAACTAATTATGGGAACTTATTTGCCAGGGTTTAGCTGTGGAATAGATGCCATCAATTACATGGTTATTACACCTCAAAAAATCTACACATTTAATAATGAACTGACATTTAAACAATATATTAAGTGTTTTAGAAAACACTGATATAGCTAACGTTTGAGGAGGATTTCATTACACTTTTCACACGGACATCCTACACATCTTTTGGTTTCAGTCATGTAACCAAACTGGCTTTTAAAAGAAAATTTCTGTGAACAATATTTCTACACCAGGAGATGGCAAAGAAAGAGTAAAATATTAGATTGACATTTTCATTGCTTCACACTATCATCATGAGTTATCTTTTATTTTAAACAGCTAGCCAGTCTGGTAAAGACATCAGGCTAGAAACTGGGAGACCATGAGTTCTAGTCCTGCCTAGACACAAAGCTAGCTGGGTGACCTTGGGCCAGTCACTTTCTCTCAGCCCTAGGAAGGAGGCAATGGCAAGCCACTTCTGAAAAATCTTGCCAAGAAAACTGCAGGAACTAGTCCAGGCAGTCTCCAAGAATCAGACACAATTGAATGGATTAAAAAAAAAATCCTTCTGGTATAAGACATGAAAGTTACCCTTTATTTAAAGATATCACAGGTTCAAAAATGTCAAAAGAACAGCTAATCTATTCATGGATTTGAAAGTAGAAGGAAGAGAGGTGCTTTCCTCTGTCTTGATGGTAGAGGAAATGGATTCTCCATTTCCTTACAGTGCATTTTACTGCAAGGTTTAAATCTTCTTTATATCCCAAGGTGCTTTATGTCCGAAGCCCCAAAATTGTTAACTTGTCTCTAGTCAAACCAATTTAAAACCACTGCTGTGCCATAACTCACTAAGGCCTGCAATCTAAAGCTTAATTAAATAACTTAAAAACAAAAACACTCCACGCACAACAGAGAGGCAGAAAAGGCCATAGAAGTGCAGAGCATTGACAGAGAAAAGAAGGTTACAGTTCCCACAAAGGAATGCAGGCAGAGGCCTAGGTTTCTAATGTAGCATACAGAAAACAGAGCAAGGCTTTATTACAAAAGAAGTGCTATGAATGAAAGACGTTCTGCTTTGGAGTTGGTGTGATGGAAGAGACAAATTCTAAAACATATGATAAAGTTCACATTACTAGAATTTAATTCAGTTTACTTTAAAAGTTATTTTTTGTTCTGCTCCACCCAGTTTTTGGAGTGTGGTCCCTTGTGTAATACTGAAAGGTCATGTGTGGCTCACATCCTTTTTCCCCACCCCAAAAAATTGTGCACTGTGGGTTAAAACAGGTAGAAAACATATGGCAGGTTTCCCCACCTGTTCCAAAGGGACTTAACTAAGGCGTCTCAGTTTCCTCACAAGGAAGCCATTTCTTCAAGGTACGGATAATATTGAAGTAGCATTTTCTCAAAGGAGAAAAGTGAACTGTCCTTAAGGAAAATTTCAGCTAGCTCCTTCCCATTAACTAAATATTGTGGAGTTCAGAAAAGTAAGATTTCCTCCCTCCTTAATGAATCATCTGGTCTCTGAAACAGAGGAAGAGCCTAATACTTGGGCTGAATCAAGTTCCTCATGTCAGAAAACGACAGACACGGGTTCGGTTGTCCAGTAGACAGAAGTTTTTATTGGGCACGTTTGCAAAGGTGGGTCCCTCCCGCAGCAATGGAGGAACCCCGAAGCAAGGTCTGACAGGTTTTTATACCCATCTGTCCTCCCCCTCCTACAAGGGCTTGGCTCACAATCTCACCTTTTTTACCGCCCCGGAGCGCCGCTAATTAACCGCAAAACCGCAGACATTCCACTTTCCGAATCCAATCAGCGCAATACACATTCCAATCCCCACTTGACCCGACAGCCGCCCCCTGCCGTTTCTCTTCACTCTGGTGCGAACGTGCCTTTTGCCTGCAGTCTTTCCTCCCTCCTGCCGTCCCTCTCCACTCTGGTGCGAGTGTGCCTTCTGCCCATCCTCCCTCCTGCCACCCCCCCAAGGCTGCCCCATGGTGCACAGCGCTCTCCCCTAGCAAACATGGTTCGTTTGAGGCCCTCACTTCTCCCTGCCTTCTCACAATCCCCCCTTTTTCTTTTCACGCCTCTGTTGGGCCTCAAACCTGGCTAACAGGATTGCTCCCTCGTCCCGGACCCGGGGCTTCACACACTGGGACAGGTAATTCCCACAAGCAGGGAGACATTGCATTAAGCAACATACTAGGACCAGTAAGGCAATGAAGCCAATAGCTAGCACAGAAAGTTGTTTCAACCAAGCAAAGGTAGGTAACCAACTAGTGAGCCACGACCAATTCCATCCCTCTGGATCCTCGGATATGCGAGAGGCTAAGGTCTTCAACTTGGCTAGTTTTGCTTCAATATAATTCTCATTGTTGGTTAGGTTAAAGCAACAAAGACCTTGAAAAGATTCACAGCCTTGTCCTGCCCTTAATAGGAGATAGTCTATAGCTATCCGATTTTGAATGACCGCCCTCCTGATCTCAGTGACTTCTTCAGTGAGGGCTGCAATGAGAGAGGATGTAAGGTTGACACTTTTAGCCAGGAGGCAGGCCACCTTCCTTAGGTCCAGGTAAGCTCTTCCGCTTAGTGCAGGAACCCCTACTAAGGAGAGGGCCAGAGCCATGGCTTCTGTTTCGGACAAGAGTGTCACATCACTCTCACAATCAGATGGCAGCTCCCTTTTTCTTTTTTCTTTTGATGGGTGTGCTTGCATTGGAGGCAGGGCATATAGAGAGGTCAGGCGCCCTATGGCACAAGGGCCTCCTGAACTATAGGCTGGAACATAGGTGTAAGCTTCATGTCCACATAACAAAAAGAAACCTTTAGGTAGGTATAGAGGGGTTGAGGCGTAAGGGATATTATAGACCCCTCCACAAGTGAAAGCAGGACCTTTTGAGGGCAACGGGGGGTACAGTTCTGGGTATTGTTGAAATATACACATTGAGTTGCATTGGTTATCCCCAAGAGATTTAGAGCCATTTGCCTTTGATTAGTCCAGGGTCTTGGTATGGGAGAAGACCCAAAATGATAGAACATCCCCCCCCCCACGGGGATCATCCCCAGTGATCAAAGCTGTCTGTGCCAATTCTACGCCTTTATGTTGGTCATCTCCTCCCCTGCCTTAGTTCAGTTCCTTTTAAGTTTTACTTTGAGTCCGTCTCCCGGTTGGGCAGTCCATGGTCAGGGGTCGGGAGCTCGCTTAACCCGATGGTAGTGGGTCCAACCCCCCTGTCAGGTCCGAACCGCTGATTCAGTTGTCAGGAGAACTTGGTATGGTCCCTCCCAAGATGGTTTCAGCTTCTCATCCTTCCACGTCTTTATCAGGACCCAATCCTCTGGCTTGTGGGGGTGTTGGTCTTTCAGCAAGGGGGCCGTTGAGCGAGGAGCCCCTGTTTTCTTAGAGACAAGAGAGATTGTGACAGTACCAAGAGATACTTTCTTAGGAAGGCATCCTTTAGCTCGGGGATAGGCTCTCCCATTGGAGCCAGGAAAGGTCTTCCCATCATCAACTCGAACGGGGAGACCCCCACATCCTTGCGAGGGGCTGTCCGCATTCGAAGCAGGGCAACCGGAAGTGTCTTTGTCCAAGATAGCCCTGTTTCCAATCCCAGTTTGGTGAGATGTTGCTTCAACACCCCGTTGGCCCTTTCCACTTTCCCACTGGAGTCAGGATGCCAAGGGGTGTGGAGTTCCCATCGAACCCCCAGGCTCCAGTACCACGGCTTTACAGTGTCTACCAAAGCCTGCACCCCCAGTGAGACCCTTCGTGCAGTTTCTCCACCATCCCCCTCATGTCAGCACGGCTCACTACTGGGGTCCCCTCAATTGTAACCCAATGACCTGCTTCCTCCCTGCAACCTTCCCTTTCCAGCAGCTGTGAGTAAACCCCGTTCCAGCCAAATTTTCCTGAAAGTGTGCACTACTCCCCAGGCGTATCGCGAGTCTGTGTAGACGGTGAGGGACACTCCCTTTCCCAACTCTAGTGCCCGTTTCAAAGCGTGCACTTCACACAGCTGAGCCGACCAGTCCGCTGGTAGTGCCCCCTTCTCTATTGTCTCTCCCTCCGCCGTCACTATCGCATATCCTGACTTCCTTTGTCCCTGCTCTACTCGGCTAGACCCATCCACAAACCAGACCTCACCCTCCTCCAGCGGGACCTCCTGCAGGTCCTCCCGGGTCTTTGTTTGCAGCTGCAACAGGGTGGAGCACTCGTGCTCCGCCGGCTCCCATTCTTTCCGCTCCCCCGCAAGAAACTCCGCTGGGTTCAAATTCCTGTCTGTTCCTACCACCACATCAGGACTTATCTGGAGAACTGTCTCATATTTCAACATCCTTCCTTCTGTCATCCAAGCAGCCGCCTGCTGACTAAGCACACTTAAGATCTGATGGGGTGAATGGACAAACATGGGGCTCCCAAAAGTGAGTTTTTTCCCTTCTGTCACTAGCACAGCAGCGGCAGCCATTGCCTGCACACAAGTCGGCCATCCCCTCACCACCGGTTCTAGGGCTTTGCTCAGGAAGGCCACTGGTTGATATTTCCCAGCCCGTCTCTGAGTCAGCACTCCAATGGCGGTTCCCCCATGGGCTGTAACGTACAGGTGAAAGGGGAGGGCCAGGTTCAGTAGAGCCAGAGCCGGGGCCGTCACCAGGCTCCTTCGTAATTCTCCCCACTTCTCTGTGTCCCTCTCTGTCCATTCTACCCTGTCAGATGATCCTTTCAACTTCGCATACAGAAACTGAGCCTTGCTCATGTACTCATCTATCCATAGCCGGCAATATCCTACTAGACCCAGAAACCGCCGCACCTCCGTTTTAGTATGAGGGGGCTTCAACTGCATTATCCCCTGTATCCGAGAAGGATCAATCAACTTCTCGCCCTTCCGGGGTACATGTCCTAAATACTTGACCTCCCTTTCCACAAATTGGACCTTCCCTTTTGACACCTTCAATCCTTCCTCAGCCAACCAGTTCAATAAAGCCACTGAGTCTTCTCTCACCTTTACTTCCTTCTCTCCAGACACCAACAAATCATCCACATACTGCAGCACCTGAGAACCCCCCGGGGCCCGGAACCCCTGGAGTTTCTCTTCCAATGCCTGTCCAAACAAGAGGGGGCTCTCGGTGTACCCCTGGGGCAGCACCGTCCATCTCAGTTGTTGCTTCAGCCCGCGCCTCCCATCCCGGGACAGCGGGTATTGGGCTTGCCGCAAACCCGTCACCCCTGGTTTCAAGGGGATGCTAATTGGGGCTATGCGAAACCGACCCGCCCCCCCTTCTCCTGCCCATACCTCAGGGTTCACTACCTCCACGTCCGCCTCCCGCAACAAACACATCCTTTCTGCCTGTTCCACATTCCACAACTCCATTCCTAGACTACCCATTAGATCCCTTTCCAGCAGGTTCACTCTCGCCTGTGGGATCAGTAACACATCTGCAGTTACCTCCTTCCCATTCCACTCCAGTCTCACTTCCTCCAGTACGTTTGCCTTGACCGGAGAGCCTCCCACCCCCATCACCGATACCGACGCGCCCCGGGATTTCGCAATCCCGTGGGTCCCAGTTGGGGAACCATAACCCCTCTAGTCGTACAGGGGGAAACTCCTCTCATGTTCTCCCGATGTTCAGCATTATTGGGATCCCAATTTGGGTCTGCCAGAGGGAATTTAGTATTCGCGGCCGGGGCATTTGGGACATTTGCATTCCTTCGCTCCCAAGCCCCGAGCGCAGCTCGCCGAATCTGGCCCCTCTCTTCTGGCCTATAGAGGTGGGCTAAAATGTAATTCAGTTCCCCCAGGAATATTCCACCGGGCCGAGAAAAAGTTCCAATTGTTCGGCGGCGGTATGGGCGTTCTCTTGCATACGAGGGAGGGTCTTTTTTAATTCCCTCAACTCACTGGGTTTGATGGGAACCGTTACGTAACTGGTGACGGTCACCCCCTGTGCGTTCGTTCCGTTCGGGACTTCCCGGACGGGGAAGGCACTGGCCGACCTTAGACTAAAGGGCAAGTTCTGAATGTCTTGGTTCAGCTGGTCCAGCTCTTTCTGCAGCCCTGGATAGGGTGGGGGCGCTGGAGGGGGAGCGGTAGGAAGAGGAGGAGGAGGAGGAGGTGGCGGCCCCCATTGAGGTCCAGTCAGCCAGAGGTCCTCCTCATCCTCCTGTTCTTTTTGGACAAAAATTTTGGCTAACTTGGGTCGAGGCCCCTCCCAATGAACATGGAACCAGACTTCCACATAGGGTTCCTGTGTTAACATTTTATGCTCCACAATGTAGTTTTTTAGTTGGGTCACCCAGTAATTACTGGGGATTCCAAGAGTATCCCAATGGTAGGGGAATTCGGGGTCCACTAGTGGATATTTTGGCCATTCTTTAGTGCACAAAGTTATCATGGTCGGTTTTTCCAGACCCCTGGTGAATGGACACAACCAGGGTGTCTCCCATTGTTGCAACAATTGTCCTAATGGAGAATCCGTGGGGATTCCCCCTACTGCGTTTTTCCCACTGGCCCCTGGCCTTACACTCTTACTCTGCGCCTTACCCATCCTTCCTGACTACATTTCCCACCTTACAGAAGTTCCCGGACTCTTCTGTCCCCTTGCGGCGTCCAACGCCTCGTAACCACGCTAATCTCCCCGAGATTATGGGTAGGTTGTACTCACCAGACCTCCCGGAGGTCCCCTCGTCGGCCGACTTCCTCTTTACTTCTGTCTGACTGGCGATTGGAGTCCCGTCCCGGACCCAACTCCAGGGAAAACGGGAGACACCTCAACGGGGTGTTACGGCCGATTACTCACCGGTTCCCCACAGTCCGGTCCACGTCGAGGACTCCTGGCTGGCTCGCCAATTTTGTCAGAAAACGACAGACACGGGTTCGGTTGTCCAGTAGACAGAGTTTTTATTGGGCACATTTGCAAAGGTGGGTCCCTCCCGCAGCAATGGAGGAACCCCGAAGCAAGGTCTGACAGGTTTTTATACCCCCTATCTGTCCTCCCCCTCCTACGAGGGCTTGGCTCACAATCTCACCTTTTTTACCGCCCCGGAGCGCCGCTAATTAACCGCAAAACCGCAGACATTCCACTCAATCAGCGCAATACACATTCCAATCCCCACTTGACCCGACAGCCGCCCCCTGCCGTTTCTCTCCACTCTGGTGCGAACGTGCCTTTTGCCTGCAGTCTTTCCTCCCTCCTGCCGTCCCTCTCCACTCTGGTGCGAGTGTGCCTTCTGCCCATCCTCCCTCCTGCCGTCCCCCCCAAGGCTGCCCCATGGTGCACAGCGCTCTCCCCTAGCAAACATGGTTCGTTTGAGGCCCTCACTTCTCCCTGCCTTCTCACACTCATTGCTACTCAAAAAGCATCACATCAGTAAAAGTTATATTTGGGTTACTATGCATTGTAGAACAAGGGCATGAAACCTAAGGTATCAACAATGCATAATGCCTTTGAAAGCAGAATAATAGCAGTCCCTTCCTCACAGCAACAATCTGGTGAAATAGGTGAGGCTTAGAGATTCCCCAGTGAGCTCACCCAGTGAGGGTAGACTATGGAGTTAAGTCTCACCAGTTCTTATCCAATGTCTTAACCATTACACCATATTGGATCTGTAGGTGCGGCTCCAAGAACTTCTCCAAAATTTGTCACAAATTAGTAATTTTAGCATGACACACAGAGTAATCATATTGACTGTATTTAAATAATTACTCTTAACTTAAAGTGAAATTAAATTTAGTTTGTCATGGCCTTCCCTAATTTCCTTCAAAAACCAAGTGTGACCCTCAACCTGAAAAGAAATTGCACATTGTGCTTTACAGTATCTCTCTCCTGCAGTTGACTGGATTTCAAAGGAGGTCATTTGACCAGAGTTTTCAGTTATAAATTTGGCCAATTGGTTTGGATATGGAAGAAAATATGATTTAATACTATAACCTACTCAATCTCTTCTGATATTTTCTTTATAGCCTTTATCAAAAATAAGAATGATAGTCCTTGAATGAGCTTTTTACAAAAACACCCATTAGAATTTTTCTCTTTTTCCCCTCCTTATTCCCAGTCTATCTGTTCCATTTCTCACATATCTTTTCTTTGTTCATACAGAGAAGGTAATGTTTAGGTGTAACATGATTAAATGTTTTGTTTAGAACAACACCAAGGAAGATGCTGGCCCTCTGTTTAGAGGTCCCTGAAGCTGCCCTTGTATGAAAAGGAACATGGGGACATAAGGAGATACAGGTAGGAAAGCATATATAACCTTGCACAGTCAATTGGATATTATAGTCTTTTGTAATAATTTACAATCTTAAATGTTTCTCTATCACCATGAAGGATTTTTTAAGTGCTTAAAAAGGTGAATTTAAACAATGTCAAACATTGAAGCTAATACCAGACAGAATTGAAGAAGCCCTGATGAGTTCATGAATCATGTTGGCTGCACAGTAGATAGGAGATAGAAAAATGCCAGTCCAACCAGCTAGTGAATGACATGCTGCAGGGAAGGTCATGTTGGTCTGATTGTCTCCTGGTACTGCTGCATTCATGCCAAGAATCCATGAGTGCTTCTGTGATTGTATCAGGCAGCCTTTATTAAGAGCAATCCCTTCTCTCAACTGGGCTAATAGCATAGAATCATAGAGATAAAGTCCACTCCAGGCTTCTAGTTCAAACCCCAATCTCATGCAGAATCCAGCTACAGCACATTTGACTGAGGGCAGTCCACCCTCTGCTTAAACATTGTCTTAAGCTGTCTCTTCCCCTGTCAAAACTTCTTACCTTTAAGGAAGTGTCTTCTTTCTTCAGCAGAAATCTACTTCCCTGTAATTTCTACCTTTTGGTTTTAGTCCTGCCCTTGGGATCAACAGAAGACGAGTTTTTCACTATCTTCTCTGTGAAAGAACCTGGGATAGCTGAATACTGCTATCAAGGCTTCCCTTACAGCTAAACATACATCTATCCTCAACAGATTCTTTTTCAGAGGAAGAACTGAAGCTCTCCAAGTTAGGCTTGAACAGCAAGTTGCTCCTATGGCAGAAATGGGAAGATCTTCTACTGAATTAAATTCCTTTTGGACCTGCTCTTTATATCTGCTTCTGATGTTGAATCACAAGATGACCTGCTACTTAGTACTGGACAACGTAGGATATAAACTCAATTGAAGGGTGAGTAAAGGAGTGCATTCTTGAGAAACAGAATTTTTCATGAGTAATAGACCTCTCATAAGTAAAACCTTTCTCAGCCACAGAAGCATCTGCAAACATTCTCTGATATTTGCATCTGAGCCTTGGGTGCGGACTCCAAGAATTTGACTTTAAATATCTCCTTTCAGATTTCTAGCTGTTGGAGAAATATGCTTGCTTTGCCTTATCAGCTGTCTGTCCTTCTATCAGGGTCATTATGCAGGACACTTGAACTTTGTATCTGCTGGCCAGGTGTACTTCTGCTTTAAGTAAGGTACCCTACTCTTTTAATGGCCTTTGATTATCTTCAGGGAAAAATGTGAGTTTGTTAATGTTCTTCTAGAAATACAGTTCCCTGATTCAAATGCAGTAATTCAGGGGCAGCTGGATCTGTGCAGAATAGAGGGTGTTTTTTATTTAGATGCTATGCTTCTGTGATGTAACGTAATGTATTTTGTGTTAACTTTTTTAGCAGATATGTTGCACTGCAGCTTTTTGTTCAGCAGCTTGTGATCAACTAAAATGTCTAGTATAGCTGTGAAAAGCATTTGAAACAGATGTTTCACAAAGGTGGGTTAGCATGAAGGAAGCCCCACTTTTCAGGGTTTCAAAAGTGTGCTAGTTGCAACTGCGTATATCAAAAACATTTCTGCTAGGATCAGTGGCTCTGCACGCAGAGAGCACTGGGAACAGCTTTCGAAGCAACCTCAGGTTTTGCAAAGGGCGTAGCTGCTTTAACACTTTGAAGAAAGGTTGTTTGTTTATGCTACTACCTACAGCAAAGCACCTCTTCAAATGATTTGCATAACCCTAATGTTTAATTGTGTTTTACGTGTCCTGCTATCCACTCAGTTCTCATTTGTACCATTGTTTTTTTAAAAAATAAATAAATTCAGGACAGTATATTTCCGTTAAATATCCTTTAGATAGTTTGGGCCCAGCACTCAAACCTGTCAAGATTCTAGAAATATAATGCTGTCTTGTTTGGTATTAATCATTCCTTCTAGGTTCATGTTACCTGAACATTTGGTTAACATTCATCCAAATCATTTATAAAAACTGCACAGGGCTTCAAACAGAACCCAGTAACCTGCCATTTAAGCCTTTCCTCCATGCTGAAAGAAAGATATTGGTAAGTAGGCCTAGCATAGAATTAAAAGCAGCAATGACTTTTACCAACTTATCAAGAAGGATATTATGATAAATATTGTCAGAAGTTTTGTTGAAAATAAAGTAAACTGACTAGTGTTTTTCACAACTTGAAACCAGCAGACTGTCTGGTACGGATAACTTCATCTGAATGTCTGCAGTCTCCTACAATCTTACTTCTAAATCATTTGTAAACTGTCCAGAGTCACTGGGAGTCAGGTGGCATATAAATCTAAGAAATAATAACAATAAATACAGACTCCACAGTCTCAACACTAAGCATTTCCACCTCACTACCCCCCATTTTTTGTTTATTTACTATCATTGCTAATGAAAAATTCTGCAAAAACTTGAAAGTTTGCACTCTATTACATGAACTTCATGTTGTCCTCATAACTGTTTTTCCCTAATACGGAATTTGAAATCTATTGCAAAGGGAGATAAGGCTGGCTGAGATTACTTTTTTATATGGTTTCTACTAATGATTTCTTTTTCTAAACTCTCACAATCCAACTGCTTAATATTGTAGTCTCTTTCAGAATTTCACTCAGTATTAACTTTAACCTATCATTTCTGGGATTTGCTTTTTCCACCTTTTTGGATTTAAGAACATGTGTGTATATCTTCAGTTTTTCAACCTCTCACCTACTCACCAATAATACTGATTGAAAGTTCTTTCAACGTAATGGTTATAGAGTAATGTGACTGGCATTGGAGATGTTAGTTTCTCCAAAGCAGCCAATCTGCACTCACCTTCCCCATATTTTTTATTCCAGACAAACCCAGCCCCCCTCCCCCTGCCCCTTCTTGTTAGAGCAGTTCTCTGAAGGAAAGAGCATGGCTCTGAATGCTTACGGCTCATAGATCCTTAGAGGAACCACCCAAACAACCAGATGATCAGAGCTTTTCAGGGCTAGTCTGGTCTTTGAGGATTTCAAATTCTTCTCTGGGCATTGTCCACCTGGTAGAATTATTCTTATTTGTGAAATCTTCCTTTATCTTGGCAAAGAGTTAATACTTAAACACGGAATTGCAAATAGTGGGTTTTTCAGTTCACTTCTGTTGAATTCCAATTTACATGGGTGCTCTGAGGAATGAAAAATAGATCATATAACTGAGAAGGGCTTGTGTCATGTTGAAATGGATATTCTTGTACTTTTATTCCATTTGGAGATCAAATGCAGGCTTAAAAAGAAGATTAGAGATGAATAGCAGAGACAGCAGGAGTTGAGGCACACTAGAAGAAGAGTTTATTGCCTCTGATTTGAATACTTTTCAGGATTTTAACTGTCAGGTCTGAGTGAAACAATGTAGTCTTTTCAGAATCCTGCCATGAACCTTGTGCAATAAGGAGGAATCTCTTCAGACCTGGAAAGGATGCGGTGGGATGGTGATGTTTATGGGGTGGAAGAAAGAGCTGATCACGTCCTTTAGAATTTTTTGCAGTATAATCATGACAGGGACCTACTGTTGCAGATTCTCCCTGATTTGGGTGAGAGGTGTCCACCCAAGTGGATGTTTTTGGCAAAATGAGTGTCACACCGTCAGCTCTGCCCCTTTCATACCTGTGTGCAACACCACAATGTACATTCAAAAAGAGTAGAGCTGGTGTTATGATGGCATGACACTCTTTTCATCATTTTGTCCAACTCACTGGAACTACAGTGTTGGCTTCATCCTTTACCTCCCTCCCTTGATCACCCTGGCTGATACCTCTCATCTGGGTATTCAACTTCCTTCTTTAAGAACAATACTTAGTGAGAGAATGATTCAAAAGGCTGCTTTGCAGCTCCCTTGGTTATTTTTGCAGGACTCTGGTTCTTTCAGTAGATGGAGATAATAGGGCCTCTCCTGGCCTTGCTTCACTATTACCCTGAGGAGAAAAGGAGTTAAGACCCTGCCATGAGAAAAGGACCAGATGTCCCTTACCTGCAAACTATTTTTCAGGTGCAGATTCCAGATAAAGTAAGTTTTAATTAGCTAATTCTAGGTTTCATTTTATTTTAAAAGCAAGTGATAATTTCTGAACAATGCTCTGCTTGGTTCTTGAATAAATATCCTCAACTGGAAACTGAATTAGTTCCTTTGCCTAACCTGAAGGTTGATTTTGCTCATTTTATGCTGTACATGTTCACATTTTTTTTCAGAGATGAAACAAAACTCTGGAAACAAAGGCATATTCATCTGCAAAAGTGTAGAAGCCTAAACTTCCCTACAGCTTTACATCTGAAGGTTAAAAATGGAGGTTCCCATTTACCATAGCCTCTGAATGCCAAAATAGAGCTGCCTTTCTGAAACATCAAGGCACCTGGAAGCCTAGTTAGAAGACCTCACAGCTATCTTTTCTGTCAGCAAGGGGGGGGCCTTGTATCTTTTTCTCTTGCAAGTGTAAAAACTGTTGGGAAAAATAACATGTAGTTTGTCCCCACCATTTGAGTTTTATGCTGCAGTGTGTTTCTGAGGAAGAAATATCTAAAAAAATAGTCACAAAAAGTAGGAGTCATGTACAACTCTACCTTCAATGAGTTTCACCTGTATGATATGGCAGGAACATTATTCTGCACTTATCCCTCTGTGACCACCAATTTCTCAATTCCTCAGTGATCAGAAGGGAGGGAATTCCCCTTAAAAGCTGCATTCATACAATATACTGAACCACAGAGTAGCCATCCCCATTTCAGCCTAAGGTTTAATGAACCCAGCCCTATGGTTAGTTTGTGTTCCCATGTGATCTGTGAACTTAGAAAACTGATCTGAGTAACCATAGTTGAATTAGCAGATGAGCTAATTCTTGTGATGGGACCCTACTGATAGGGGAAACAGAAAAAATACTTTTATTGGAGCCTGCAGGCAGTTTCACAGCTCGTTTATGTATGTTATTTATTTTTAACATACTGTATAGGAAACTACCTACACATATAAGGAAAGCAGAAAGTATTTGTAGGTTTCTATAGATAATGTTTAACATCCATATTCAAGCTGTAGTATGGTTTCCTTGCTGTGTGTGTTGTGTGAATGAAGCCATGTCCTATAGCTGGGCAAAATGTATAAACCCAATTGTTATTTCACTGGGTACAAATCCCTGTTGAGAACTTAGAGACAACAGTGGCACCATATTATTTATATACATAGCATAATCATGAGTAGACCACAGAAAACCCCTATGCAGGGTTTACTCACTTTGTTCTACAAAATACAATTTCATCATTTCCCCATGCTTGAGATGCAGTAATGCACAAGGGGGAGCAGGACTGCACTTCTGAATCCTACCACAATCTGCTAATGTCCTGTATCCACCCAGGGCTGGCTGCAGAAATGTCTGGGTTCTGCCCCCTACCCCCCTTTGGATTTTTTGTTCCTCACCCTCATAAGAAGGATGGAGTACAAACCTCCCCCCTGTTGTGCTTGTGGCCATTTCCCACTGAAAGGCTGCTTCTCGCCTCCTCTACCACCCAGCTTATGTTTCATGATGTGGTGTGGTGGGGAAGCAAAAAGGAGAGGAGACCTAAATCACCTGGAAGGCAAGGAAGGTGGTGACAAAACAGAGGAAAGCCATGGCAGCATCAGAGGGACCTTGGTGTGGCAAGGCTCTGTGAGTGGAGTGGTGGAAGTCAAAAGCAGCCATTTTTAGGCAGCTGACTCAACGTGTTGAAATGGGGTTTGTGATCCTATCCCTTCCCCTCAATGCATTTGCCATACATGGAGAGCAAAGACCAAAGAGGACTTGGTCTGAGTCACAAATGTATCTCTTGCTTGACTTTCTTCAACTCTCACTGGAAAGTGCTGGGGAGTTATTCCTAAATCCGGCTCATTCTGGTGGCATCTTCCATTCGCTCCATGGCACTTCTCTTAGCCGAACAGCTCCCTAGTAAACAGGGTGGCTGCAGTGCTCCTGTGTAAAATGCTGATGGGGAAAACAAATGCCGCAGCTGCCTGAGTTACAGTCTCTGCCAAGTCATGGCAGCGATTAGTAATTGGCCAAGGGTAAATTAAATCACTTAATAAGCTATAAAATAAAAAGCTGCTATTGAACAGCCTGTAATAAAATGCAACATGTTTATCTGCTGCTTACAAATCCTTTAGTTTCTTCATTATTTTTTAAGCAAATGTTAAGAAATGTCCTGTTGGAAATTATTACTGTTAACCAAGTAAATCTGTCTCAAAGGTCTTTCTGATAGAAGGACCAGATCTTACTCCTTACAGCTCTGTCTTTTGCAGATCTGTGGCCAACTTACTGTATCGTATGTCTATTTCTCTTATCTTACCCAATTCACTTTCTTCTGGATCCATTCCCTCAGCTACTTCTTTTGCTTCTTTTGGCTTGAAACCAAAGCATGACTTTTGACATCAGAGTTTCATCTCCAGGTGATGAAACGGGATCTCACTTTTCAGTGTTGTTTTGGGGGACCCTATGAAACTAGTTGAAATTCATCCACTGTGCTGAGAGACTAGCAGGGCCTGGGGGGATTTCTTTGAGACCTAAGGCCACATGCAGTCTTGAGTGAGTACCCCAATAGCAGATAGGCTCATGAAAACCAGGTGAGGAGAAATGGTGAATAGGACCATATTAAGAAAATGGATGGATTCCATTTTAGATGAATTGAAATGGATGGATGGATGGATGGATGGATGGATGGATGGATGAATATTCTGTCACAAAAAAGTGTTTCTGTCCAGATATGTTGGACATACTCTCCTTCATACCACTATGTCCACAGAGAACAACTGCACCATGCTGTATAATGCTGTGAGGACATTGTACTCTATAGGAATAGAAGAAGTTGCCTCACTGTTTGGATCTCAGGATGTGGCATCACCTGGTTAACCTTATTTGGGCTCAGAATCTAAACAGGACCAAACCTGGTTAGTATTTGAATGGGAACCTGAGAAATTAAATAGCAGTCTGGAAGAAAGCAATGGCAAACCACTTCTGGACCATTATTGCATGGACATATCCATCAAGTCACCAGGATATGAGCTCTATTTGAAGGAGACTTTACCAATTCCCATTGCTTAGACAATCTGACTCAGGGAACATCCCAATTTGAGAGAAGTCTCCCTATCTTCTGATAGGAAGCAGCACAATACAAGTAGATAGGAGCTTCTCTTATTTCACCCCAAAGTATCAGTTCAATGGTGCTTTAACTGAGCCATAGCAAAGAGGTTAGGAACAAAAAAATGTGTAGAAACTAACTGAATCTCTGCTCCTGGGAACAGGAAACTGGAACATCCATTTTATGAGAGGCTACCTTAGAAATGCTGTTCAGAAGGACAAGCATATTCCTGTAACTGGTCATTTGAAGATGCCTTGAAGGTTGATGGTGTGAAGGCCCATTTCCAACAAAAGAGTGAAATAAGCCCCCAGCTGATGCCATGACTGGGTATTTATCATTCTGAGATTTTCTATAATAGCACTGTGCCACCTATCTGCCCACAAAGAAATGCTATTTTGAATAGCAAAAGCTGCTGCAGGAGAGGCAGTATTTCTTCGGCTGCTTGCCTTGCACCTCATCCCTTCACTTGTAGAAGCAGACTCTCCATGCTTCCCACGCCAGAGAGTGCCCACATACACCTTCTTTTCCCCAGCAAGCTCTCTCTGTTGCTGTTAGCTTCAGATCACAGAAGTCTCCAGCTGAGGACGGGCTATGGCAATGGCAGCAGCAATTCCACTGGCACAGCTCAGTTTTGACTTGCCTTCTAGCACCTAAAATGGGGCTCCTTCTCTTGCAAGCCCCGTTGGTTGTCTAGTATGATCCTATCTCAAGATACTGGTAAGCGATGGTAATACTTCCCCACCCTCATTTGGCTTAACCAGCCCTGCCTGGATCTTCTACTCTTGTCCTTCTAGCTGAAATATAAGTGAAAATAGCCCAGATCAATATTAGTTGCGTTTTAAACTTGATGCAGGAATGCTGATCATATGGAAGTTCCCTGAGATCTATTAAGACTGTTTCTGTAATTATAGAACAATACAGGACTCCCTTGATAGTCTCCTGTGTGTTCTCTTGAAATAACCTTTCTGTACACATCAATTTCAGGCTTGGGAACTTGTGAAAACTGCACTGCTGTGTTCTGAGTCCATGACCTATATGTTCCTGATCAGCAGTTCAAACAACCAAAGGAGAAACGTCCCCCAAGAGCTCATCAAGCTTTGCTCTCAGCCCAGTGCATGCTGCGATAGGCCTTTGAGAACTCAGGAGACATGATGTGGAAGCCAGTGCAGTGAAGACATAATCAATAATACTCAAATTTGTGTATCTGCCTGCAGCATTTTGGGGCCTAGATTTGAGAAGCTACTAGCGACCCTTTGGCCTTCTGTTCCACTTTTACAGGACACGTAGGGGAGAATAAACACTGGATGAGTTTCTCATTCTCCTTTCAGATCAATGCACACCTTTGTTCAGTAATAAATGCACAGCAGAACTTGGATCTGCAGCTAGCCATTGTATGGCACGAACAAATGAAACAGAAGAGTTAACGAGTAAATCAATGACACACATTAGTGACACTTTTCATGCAGTGATAGAATCTTAGAGTTGAAAAAGGCCATCTTGCCTATCCAGTCCATCTCCCTGCTTGGTGCAGGAGTCCAAATCAAAGCATCAAGACAGAAGGCTGTCTAGCCTCAGCTTAAAGGGCAGCTCTGTGTTGCAGGACTGAGTGGTGCTTTCATCTACTGGGCTCTTGTTTGAGGTACCAAGGGGTGTATATTTAAACATCCTACAACTCCCAACAGGACAATTCCTTGTAGAAGACCAAAATACCATAAGAGTGAGTGTGCAATCTTCTACACTGCCCAATTATTTTTCTCATGAACCAGCATGATGTAGTTATTGCTGTTATATCCAATACAAGCAAGTGTTTTTCCAAAAGTCATAAAATCAAGATGCAGAGAATCTCTTGAAAAGATCCTTCATAACTTGTGGTCAGTCCAGCTATGACTCATAATATTCAAGCTATGCCAAATCCTCCCCATTTTCCCCCTCAGAAAATCACCTGTTTTTTCTTCAGTTTTCAACTCAGAGAGCTAAAGGATTGTCTCAAGTGCTAAACTGGATGAGAAGAAAGCAACAATGCAACCTTCTTAGAAAAACAAAAATTGGAGTGTAAAGTCAAATTTAGGGCTTCCACTATTAGCTAAAATATCTCATAATAGACATAGCTACCTAAAATGATAAACACAGCTTAGATTCCAAGCAAGTCACATTTAAATCTACTCAGATCAGTGAGACCTAAATTAGTCATTACTAAAAAGAAGTCTGACTGACTTATACAGATCTATGTTAAGCATGGTCAAGGCATCCATCCTTATTTCCCATCTTTCTTAAGAACATAGAGCATAGTCTAGCAGCAAAATTCTGCACATAGCCCTGGTCTTTCCTTCATAGCGATTCCTCCTTTGAAGTCATAGCAGTAGCTAGCTTCAAAGGGCCCTTCATACAATGGATAGCAAACTTGGAGAATGGAGAGAAAAAATATGCTCCAAAAGGCAGCAAGACCCAGGGGCCAACTTGGCTAATATTCTTCTTGACAAGGGAGCACCTATTCCTTAACAATGCGTTGCTACAAGTGCTTTGTCTTCTGTTCTCCCTTTTCTCTCTGTCACACGTCATCTGTGTCACCTTCAGTTCAGATGTCATTGGACAGTCACTCTGTCCTCATTCAGTTCTTGGAGGGAAAGCTGAATGGCTCCATATGTATAACTGAACTTCATTACTTGCTTATTTATTTATTTATTTATTTCTCCCCCCCCCCCCCTCAGAAAGTACCTAATGAACAATGCCTTCTGGACAATCAAAACACAAATTAAACTGGCTTTATACTAAATAAAGTACAGTTGGAAGCAGTTTCAAGGGGAAGTCAATCAACTCAGCTCTCCAGTGCTGTTGATGTTATGGGAACACAGAGGATTGGAGTCGAATCTAAATTTGGAAGTACCCTGAGGCTAACTTGCACCTCGTGGCTATTGCAAGACGCTGCAGCAGTTTTTATCTGCTACTGGTCTCATGCTGCCCACTGAATTTTATCCCATCTACTACTGGCCTCCCATCACAAGAGACTACTGGGGGATTCAGGGATGGAGGCAGCCATACAGAGCCATACAGGTTCCAGCTTAGTAGGGATGTATGTGTCTGTATGTCAGCAGGGAAGGGAACTGATGGATACAACTTTGTTAATGGAAATCTAATTGGTTTCCTCAGGCTGGAAACCAGCTAATGCCAGTACCAATGATCCACACCCTGATAAGCTTATGAACTGATCATTGCATTAATTGTTATATGTGGACTGTCTTTAAAGACCCCTCAGAAACTTATTTGACTTCAGAAAAAAGCCTGCAGAATACTAAACTGGAATTAGCTAAAAGGCACTTAAGATATCAGCTTTGAAATAGCTTCATTGGCTACACATTCATTTCTGACTTCAGTTCAAAGTGCTTTCCAGAGAGATAGCTAAAAATATCACAAAATATCAGTCTTTCAGCACCTTAAAGTCTAGCACAATTATAAACTTTCGTGGAATGAATGGAGCCTGGGTATCATAGAAGCCACCTACCATCACATATATTTCTTTTTGCATTAGGAGTTTAATTAGAAGTCCTTCTCCAAGGGCTGCCAGAGAGAGGTTTAACTGTGATACTACCTTTGCAAAGTCTTGTTTGTGATGAGGCAGAGCTGGCCCTACATTTCAGTAGACTAAAGGAATCCCTGCAGATTTCTGACCAGGACAGGAGATAAACAGGAGCTTTCCAGCTCTGCCCTCTGAGATACACTTAGCTGAACCTCAATCTGCAGCTGGCTTCTCCAGCCAGCAGCAGCTCCCCTCACAGTATGAAGTTTTAGTATCCTGAGCAACAAGCTATTCCTAAGCACTGACATTATGCTAGGATGACATTATGCTGGGATGTTTTCCAGATTCACTTGTCCTCATGACTTCAGCCTCAGTCCAAAAGAGTGGATTTAACCCTGTGGCTCTTGATTTGCAGTTCCCCTCAGCAGCCCACAGCCCAAAGCCCAGTTCTAGCATCTAGTGTCAACTTACAATCTTTGTAGCATCAAAGACTTCCTCTCCTGTTGTTGTAATATGATCTGAATTTTTAGTCAATTTTTGGGAATATTGTTGTGGCTGGCTGGCTGGCTGGCTGGCTGGCTGGCTGGCTGGCTGGCTGGCTGGCTTTCTTTCTTTCTTTCTTTCTTTCTTTCTTTCTTTCTTTCTTTCTTTCTTTCTTTCTTTCTTCATTCATTCATTCATTCATTCATTCATTCATTCATTCCAGGTTGGTTCTTAGGGCTACTACTCTTGAAAATGTAACTTATTATTTAGTTGAATTGTATGGCCTAGAAAACTGAAATGAAGCAGGAGAATGACTTATCAATTTCTCCCAAACCATTGATTTCTTAATTGCTAACACAATCTTCAAATAACCAAAATTATGCGTATATACATGGACACTAGCTGGAACACACAGAAATCAATTAACTATATTATTGGTAGAAGGAGCTAGAAGAGTTCAGTTAAAACAGCAAAGATGTGGTCAGAGGCTGACTGAGGAACAGATCACAAACTGTTCATGTGGAAGTTCCAAATTAAACTAAATCAGAAGAATAATGCCAATCAGTTTCCACAATATGATTGTGAGCATATGCCCATCATTTTCAAGGAGAACATCCGGAATTGTTTTGAAGCCCTGAACTTATGGATAGGGAACCAAAGGAACTGCAGAATAAAATTAAAGAAGTTGTTAAGGATGAATGTGAAAAGAGACTTTCGAAGACCAAGAAACAGAAGACAGCAAGCTAGATGTCAGAACAAATGGTGGACATTGCCAAGAAGACAAGAGAAGTCCAAACCAAGAAAGACAAAGATTTCAGGAAGAAGCTTAACAACAACAACAACATTCAGAGACTCGTTAGACAAGAAGCAATATTATCAATAGCATGTGCTATGCTGGTGACACTACTCTGATAGCTGAAAATGCAAGTGATCTGAAAGCTCTAGTAATGAAAGTCAAGGAGCACAGTGAAAACACAGTTCTAATATTAAACATCTGGAAAACCAAACTAACAATAGGTAGAACAACCTGCCTTAGATTTGACAATGAAGATATTAAAGTAGTGGATACCATCTGCCTTTTAGGGTCAACCATCAACAGTAAAAGAACCAGTAGTCAAAATATGCTGCAGACTAGCAGTAGGTAGAGTAACACTGAAGCCCTTAGAAATGATTTTCAAATGCCATCATGTGTACAAAGATCAGAACTGTGCATCAGTGGTTTTCCCTGTGACACTCTACAGAAGTAAAAGTGAATTTTGAAGAAGCAGGATAGAAAGAGTATTGACACTTTTGAATTTTGGTGTTGGAGAAGGTTTTTGAGAACACCATGAATAGCCAAGAAAACTGACAAATGGATTCTAGAAAAAATCAATCCAGAGTTCTCACTCCAGGCAATAAATGACCAGGCTCAAATTATCATACTCCAAATACATTATGCAAAAAACGAAGCTCTCTTGAGAAGTCTATAATGTTGAGACAAGTGGAAGGAAAAAGAAAAAGAAGACGACCAGAAGCAAGATGGATGGACTCAGTTACAGCTGCAATGGGTGCACCTTTGGAAAATTTGAAGGATCAGCTTGGAAACAGATCATCCTGGAGAAAATGTACCAATGTGCTCACCAAGAGTCAACACTGACTTGATAGCACATAATCATCATAATCAAGAGAAAGATTAGTGTTAATCAAGTTCAAAGGATTAATGTTACAGTTCAGTCCATATTCATCTTGTTGCACAGATCATTATAATGTTGACCAACCATTAATTATATTTATTTATTTCTAAAATATATTAGTCACCTTACAGCTAATTGCTCTGAGGGTAATATAGATTAAAACACAAAATCTGTATGTCAAGTCAAAACAGCCAAATAAATAAATAATCACTTAAAACAACAAATTAAAGCAACAGAGAATAAACACTGCACCTTAAGCAACTCTACAAATACCACATGGGTAAAACTACTTAAAAGGAAACACAGCAGCAAAAATTCAGGGGAATTAAAAGGCCTGAGGATTTATTTATTTATTTATTTTAAGTATTTGGCCCTGAAAGAGTAACATAGTAAGTGCCAAGTGGACTTTTTGTGAGGTCTTCCATAATTGCAGAGCTGTCAGTCTGGGATGGGCAGACAGCCTGGGAAAGGGGGCCATGGAATTGACTGCCTAAGCAACAGATTAAACAAACAATCCCAAAGTTTTGAAAGTGCCAGCCTTCTGAGAACAGTAATCTCACTCTTGTGTTATAAACGTAAAAGCTTCCTTGAGTCCACTTCATCTCTTGATGATTGCAGGGGTTTATTTATCTATCTATCTATCTATCTATCTATCTATCTATCTATCTATCTATTTATTTATGCTATTTCTATAGCTGCCCATCTCAGTCCAAGTGACTCCAGGCAGCGGATCCAAGTGACTCTGGATGGCAGGATGTAACCACGCAGTGTTCTTGGAAATCTTTTGAAAACTGTTTTAATATCACATGCCTAATAAAGAACTTCCTGCTGCCCTAGGTAATTCCCATGATATCCCCTTATGTTGTTGTAACAATCGTCTCCAATATGGCAGGTCAGCCAATTCACTTGCCAGGTTTAAATATGGCTGCTGGACTCTGCCAGCAGGACCTGCTCTGATTCAATCAAATGAATTGGCTGCAGCCATTGTTGGGAAGCTGGGAATTTGGGGCAGAGGGAATGGGAAAGGGGTTGTCATAACAAACAGATGCAGTTAATTCTGCCAAAACCCTCGATATACAAGCCAATCCAGTCCACAAAGGACTCAGAACAGCTGGATCATAGTCTTTGTGACAAGGCTTATAGCAAGCAAGCAAAGGAAGTCCAGACAACAGATTAACTGGAGAATGCAGACAGCAAGAGAGGATTTTTTTACCAAAGTCAAGGATGGTATTTATTGATAAATGAATCAGAGCAGCTGTTGGATCCAGGCAGGCTGGCATGAAGCAACCTACTGGCAGAGCAGTGCAGCTTCTTAAAGAACCCGCACCTGATTCTGTAATGAAGTTCCAACATCTTGTTAGCCTCCTCTTTTGTTGCTACAAAGCATATACAAGTACTCCAAGAGACCATTCTTTTCCCTCCAACATGGGGAAAAAAAAGATTCCTTGAAAAAGATTTCTTTGCTTACCTAGAGTCACACTGTTGCACCTTGGTCCTTCTTTCTCTTTGGTTATGGATCATTACAAATATCCCTTAGTGGGTCTTCTATTTCAGAGTTCCTCTATCAGATGATCAATCATGGCATAAAAACATTCCTGGACACAGCTTTTCCTACACTTTCAGTTGTCTCTTCCACTCACAGAGACAGAAGCATATGTAATATATACTGCTAAAAAAACTGCATAAAACAGTGCCAGGGAAGTACAGAACAAACTTTCTAATATTATGTCTTTCTTACTATAAGCTTTATCCATCCTTGTGCTCTCCAAATGTGGAGTAGAGGTATTGGTACAGTCAGAACACCGGGCACATATGTGAGGCTCCGCAACCTGGAGGGTTCCCAAATTTAGAGCCACATTCCTTCCCTCGTCTCCCTCTCAGCTCTGCAGTGGTTCTTCCTCCTCCTTTCTCCCAATCCTAGAAACTCTAGGGAAATGAAGGTGGTGGATGTAGCTGCCAGTTTGCTATATGATGAACACCATATTCTTTCAAAAGCTAAGACAGAAAGAAAAGGCACCAACATCCCCAGCAGTGGGAAGAGCAGACAGAATGTGTGTGCTGAGGGTTAAGAGAAAGAAAAAGAGCTAAAGAAGGGAGAAGTGGAGTGGGGAGGCAAATTGAGGAAGCAGCTGGAAGTATGGGTGGGAATTCCACCTTGGGCACCTTGAAGCCTGGAATGTCATTCTCTTGACAATGACTCCTAACATCCCTACTGGCTGTGCTGGCTGGGCTTCTCTGCTGTTTCCCCAATACCATGCACTCATTATGAGTCCTACTATTATTACATCTCTTTCCATTGTTAGTAGAAATACTACTTTTTGAATCTAATAGCTTTTTTTTTACTCCTCCTCCGCTTCATGTGGTGTGAACAAAATGCTATGCTTTTATTAACATTTTGAAATCTTCAGAGAAAATGTCTTGTGTTGTCACTGAGCATCTTTGAACAGTTTCATTTCCAACTATACCATCACTGGGCTCGATTACTGATTTATGTACAATATCCTGAAGCAAATATACTTCCATATATCTTGAACAGTAATCATCCACAAGGAGATAGCCTTTCTCTTTAAATTCAAATAAGTCCATTCCCAGCTTCTGCCAAAGCTTTTTTGGAATTTCATGAGGCAACATACGTTCTTTATGTGCTTTATTTCTGAAGGCTTGACATCTGGTACATGACTGTACCAAGTCTTCAATTTGAGCACATATGCTTGGCCAATAAACAACTTCTCAAGCCCTTCATTTGCATTCTTCAGTTCCCAGATGACTCTTATGTTTGGCATTCAGGATTTTTTCCCCCTTTAGATTTTCTGTTGCAGTTGTCTAGTTCCACCAAGCACAGGTACCTCTAGAACTTCAAGGTGCTGGTTGTTACTTATGATGGCCTACAAGGCCTGCAGCCTGGTTATTTGTCGGTCCAATTGTGTCTACCCATCTGGTAAGATCCATGAGCATTGGCATGCTTTAGATCCCATAATTAAACAGTGTCATCTTGTGGGATCCAGGAGGTATGCCTTCCCTGCCCTCTGGAATAATATTTTTTCTAAGATCAGTACAAGACCCTGCTGTCCTTCAAGAGAGCCTTGAAGACCTGGCTCTTTTCACAGGCCCTGGGTCAGAATGTTATGTGTGACAACTATTGAGATTGAGTTTATGTTTTGCTAAGAGGCATTGTAGTTTTATCCTGTGGAATGGCTGTCCTTATTGTTGTTTTAAAATGTTTATGTTGCTAGTTTTAACCCTTGTAATCTGCCCAGAGTTTATATGTCCAAGTGGGTAGCCATAGAAAGTGAAATTATAAATAAACTCCTGTTGTGACCGTATCTGTAAAATAAAAAAAGGGTGTGTGTGTGTGATATGCCTTCTTCCATTTTAGCTTCAAAACTGGCTAATGTGTGTGGTATCGTATGGTTAACATATCAGTCTACAGTAAGAGATACCCTTCAGAAAGAGGAAAGCAATCCCAAAAGCAATTCTTTTGCTCTATAATAAAATAATTACTTAATGACTACATGGGGTATTCAGGAGTTGAAAGAGGAGAGGGAATACATGATTTTTGTCCCAGTTTTCCAGCAAAGTAGAACTACCCTCAGTGTAGCATTGCCATAGCAGGAGCCTTGCCCTTTCCAATTTTCCATCCATCAACTGGGAGAAACAAGCATTCTCACCCAGTGAATCTGAGCACATGGAGAGTATCCACCTACTGTATGCCCCATGAAACTGACCAAACCCTGCAGCACAGCGTAACTAAAAGTGGCAATAAGCTGAGACATATTCATTGACAATCACCCTGAGCTTTATTTAAATGAAAAAGCAACTTTTCTCCATTTTGCAAGCAAAAGGGAGTATGTGCAAAAACAGCATATAACAAGGAAAGCAAAATTTAAAGAATCAGAAATATAGCCTGACCCACTTTGATCATTCAACCATTATTCTCACCTCTGATTCTTAAGGCAAAATGCAATCCACGCTGCACCCAAGCCACGGGTTTCAACTTTTTTAACCTTTCAGCCAACATGTTGCTTTTTACTGGCTCTACTTTATCCTAGCCCTTCTCAAAGGAACCTCCTTATCCTGCTGTAATCTTATTTGAATCCTATTTAATGAAATTTACCCAGCAGGGATATAATCAGATATAATCATTGTTGGCAATAATACTTTTAAAGGCTAAACAAAAAGGTTGGTTCATATTTTTATATATACTTTGATTCATGTTCAGATATATGTTATGAGACAGTCATGGGTCTCAGAGTCCTCCTCTGAGGAGGAAAGCAGGAGATAGACAAGAAGGCAAGGAGAATCTAAAATTCTGGATTCTGATCCTGACATGGTGACACAGCTTCTAAGTCTGTAAGGCCATTAATGGCCGCGTGTCGAGAGCCAAACTGCAGAAAGGGAAGGCATGCCAGATTGCTTGGAACAGCCCGGGAAAGTAATGGTCCACTTGGGAGTCAGTTTGTACTCCTGAATAGCTCGGCTCAACCAACAGTTCTGAATAGTCCTGGCTGTTTTGAATGAAAGCCAAGCCCTCTTAATATAAAGGCTTCTTCCCAGCAGCAGTCAAATGCTGGAACAGTCAAACACTGAGATAGCTTCATCTTGTGCCTTGACTCTGGACCTGATCTTGTTTCTAAGAAGTCTCACCTTGGCCTGATATCGGGCTCTTTGACCCTTTCAACCTTGATTGTGGAGGATGATTCTTTTTGTCTTGAACCTGAACTGGACCTTGATTTTGGACTGAATTTTGCCTTCTGATTTTGCTTTAAGTGTTCTTTACTGATTTTTGACTCCAGGTCATGAGATTGTGCGGCTTGTCTCATTGTTTGAAACTGTGGATGGGATAAGGATTCAGCAACTGATAATTCTTTAAGAAGTCCATATACTACTTGTAACTTTTACAGAGGTTTTAGGTGCTTTGGTGAAACTTTCTGCAGTTCATTACCCAATCCTATTAAATTGACATCTACTAATGGAAGGTCTAGTTTTGCATGCTACAATGTATCAAACAGGACTGCAATTAACATCTCGAAATCTATTCCATGGAGTGGCATCCAGGAACATTTAATATCTCTGGTCAATCACTGTAGAGATTTTGCTCAGTGCTTCTTCCTATAACGGGTCACAATCACATGTTTCTTTATTCAGCTGTCTTACTGAACACCAAAATTAATATCAATTTCTCATTATTCTTTTGTCTTCTCTTTATTTGACCAGGACATCATTTGTATAACAGGGATAGAAGGAAGATGCCCAAATATTTATTGAATCACTGTTGGAGAGCATATGATGCAACCAATTTGATGAACCTAAGCTTGTCCAGATGTGGAGCTACCTGGCTGATGTTTAATTATGTTTTCTTTATTTATATTTATTGATTTCCAGCACCTTGATTTGCACCCAGAAGCTCACCAGTAACCAGTGTAGTTTGGAGAACAGTGGTGTCATATGGGCATACTTAGCATGCCTATCACTGTCTACACCACTGTATTCTGCAGCTTCTGAGTGGACCCCATGTAGAGCACATTGCAACAGTCCAGTCATGACGTAAGGCATGAGTAATCATTTGGAGGCCCTCCTGATCTAAGAATGGGTACAACTGGCACACTAGATGGAGCTGTGCAAAGGCTCTCTTAGCCACAGCTGCCATCTGCTTTTCAAGCAGGAGCTGTGATTCCAAGATGAACACCAGATTGCACACCAGTCTCAAATGGGGCAGTGCAACCCCATCCATGACTAAAGATGGAAAGTTTTCAAATCTGGGGACCCAAATGTCCAGAGTCACTTGGTCTCAACAAGATTCAACCTAAGTCTGTTCCTCCCCATCCAGACACTGGGCCAGGACATTGACATCATTTGGCTAGCCTGGGGTCAAGAAGTATAACTGGGTATCATCTGCATATTGATGATACCAGACCCTGAACCAACAAAAGACTTCCCCAAATGTTTCATGTAGATATTAAACAGGAGGGGAGAGAGTGTCTAGTTCTGAGGCATCCCACAAATGAGGGGCTGAGGGCATGATCTCTCCCTCCCCCATCAACACTGACTGGATCCAGCTGTGGAGAAAGGAGGAGAATCACCATAATACAGTACCCCTACCCCCTACTCCCAAACCCCACAGCTGTTCCAGAAGGATACTGTAGAGAGTCAGAGAGATGACCTTGAGGGAAATAGGCAAGAACTGTTCCATAAGCAGAGGGCTAAAACATTCCTTAAGCCCTGGGAGACAAGATAGAATTTGGAAGAGACTCAGGCAGTCTCCTCCCTGATTTATTGGGGTATAAGAGAGAGGGGAAGTAAAACACAATCAGGCTTACAAGAGTCTTTTGAGTCTTTTTATACTCTCAATAAAGTATAGCTCTAATCTTCCTGTGGAGATGCTTTCCTGATCTGGTCTACCTTTCAGTGTAGAAAGTTTAAACCAAAATCCAGATCTTCGTACCTCAGTATACTTATTTTGAAATATGTTTCACTAAAAAATATGAGCTTTATTTATTTAAATGTGCATTGGATGAGGTTGGGAGTAAACCTCTGAACAGTTAGGAGAATGAACAGCTTTTCCAAGGGCCTGCTATATCAACTTCAGCTGTGGTTGACTTCTATTTTTTATTGTATTTAACTTATATCAGAAGAGTCATTTTAAAACAAATACCCAAAAGATATTGTGAGCTCCCTACGTTGATCATTCTGTAAGCTGAGAATTGCTCAAGGTTATATTGTGTATATTGCCAACTTTTTTGGCCATTGGGAACTGCATGTTATGGGGTGGGGTAAGACGGCATGACTGGTGATGTCATGATGAGGCTGAAATCTTTGGCCCTCAGTTAGGAAGGCTGGGCTTTGAACTTAATAGGGAATGGTCAAGGCACCAAATGGGTCCATTCAGCTTCTACAGGCTGAGATGAGGTTTAAACTTTCAAATGTAAGCCTACTCTTTGGATCTATAGTTCTCTCTTTCATATATGTCATCTCTCCAAACATATTTATCTGATTACCTGCAGACCTTCCTTACTCCTCCATCTGTCATCCCAGTCTCTCAATTTCTTCTTCTTATCCTGTCAGATCACCCTCAGCCATCCCTTCTCCCTGTTCCATCCTTGAGTTCTCCACTCCAATGCAATCAGGTCTCCCTGCTCCGTTCCCCTCCCTTCTCCATACATTGTGTCTCAACCACCTCTCCCTGATTGCCTGCTGCCCCTGGTTTTTCCAACTGACCAGGCAACAGCAGGGAGACTAAGAGGTCTCCAACATGGTGGAATCCAACTGCCAGCTCTCTGTTTATTAAGGAGGTTTCTAGGTGGAACCCAGGAATCAGCAGTGCATTTGAATGGCATGGGGAGCTTTATGTTTAGAGTAGTGTACAGGAATAGAAAGATACCCCATAAGTCAGCTGGCCCTGTCTATTCCCAGTGCAAACAATGTGAGCCAACTGACAAATGATGTGGGAAGAAGCCTGTCATTAGGTTTCCAGATGCAACATTGTCCTCAGGAGGTCCACTATTTTGTTCCAATCCATGGTTATTTATTAGATTTATATCCATCTTTCTATTTTCCCTCTCTTTTTTTCTCACAACAAAAATCCTGTGAGGTAGGTTCAGTTGAGAGAAGGTGTCTGGCGCAAGGTCACCCACTGAGCTTCTGTGGTGGAGGATGGACTAGAACCTGGTCTTCCTGGTCCTAGCCCAACACCTTAACCACCACACCACGCTGAGTGTTGAGCCGCTCCATCATTTCTCTGATCTCAGTTCCACCGACAGTGGCCTATTAGCCCACGTGCACCTGAACGTTTGCACTCAAGCAACTGATGACATTTGGTGGGAAGGCCCAGAAGAATAGCATAAAAAGATGGAACTTTTCCTCTTTCCACTGCCTGAAGAAGTAGATACCCTGAAAGGACATCTTTGAATTTTTAAAATCCCCAATCCTGTATGCTGATGAAGAATAGTTACAAAATTAAGAGAGGAGGGTTTGTTCTTTTAAGGTATGGTGAAAAGGAAAAAAAAAAAATCTTCAATTGCAAGCACTCCCTCTTTGCATCAAAATCCATACAGAATTATTGAGAGGTTGTTTTTTCCTGGAAGGCCTGTCCTGGGGAAGAGGGAAAAGCGAAGCCTGCATGCCAGCCGTGACCATGGAGCCGACAGGTGACCCCGCACCACCTGCCGAGGAGTTGCTGAAAGGTGCTTGGCTGGCAGCAGCGGGGAGGCCAGGAGGATCCCCTCACTTGGCCCTCCCGGCCTCAGCTGCTAAAGCATGATTAAGGGGCAGGCCTGGAGCAAGTGAGTGTGCCCACATGCGCTAGCAGGGTGGGTGGGGCGGCTCCAGAGGAACGTAGGGGGGGTTGCTATTAGGTTGGGAAGAAAAGGTTTTAATGAGGCCTGGTGTCTGCTGATCCGGCAATCTTCATGGACGCCATCCAACTTCGCAATAGAGTTACCCGCTTAAACAAAAACCGCCAAAGGAGCTGAGCAGGGAAAAGAACACATTTTCCTGTGTAGCAAACTGTGAAGCACAATCAGGAATATACAGCAAAACCCTCAGAAACCAATTACTGTTTGCGAGAACCAAACTGCTAAAAATACTCCCCCTTTTCTGCTCCAGTGAAAGGAAAGAAGTGCTGAGCCATCTGAACGGCTGCCCCCTGCCCAAGCCGCTCTGCCCCAGCCGAAGACTGAATGCCCTGGGCGCCCCTGCCAGGACCCAGCTGGGTCCAGGTCCTCAGGCTGACGAAGCTGAGGCAGGCTGGGAGAGAGCTGCCCGTGCAGGCTGCGATGTTTGCATTTATCCTCCCCTGGGTTAGAGGCTGGCCAGGTGCGACTGTGAAAGTACGTATTTCACTTAACTGGCATGCTGGTTTAATGCAAGGGCTACCTGGGAATAAATAGAGATGGGGGGCAAGCCAAGTTGTGTGCTTAATTCTAAAGCAAAAGAATAATTCTCCATTCCAAAGAATGCCTTGGAACAGGAGTCACTGTTTCTCAATGGACTCCCATATTTCATTAAGCTATGGCTTACTAATAAACCACAATCAGCTGGCTTCATGCAACATACTAAGTTGATCCTTGAAGATACATGTATGTATGAACATACATTAACCATGTTCAGAAACCACAGTGGCTGAAGTGCAGGCACAAATATAGCATTGGTATTGGAGTGACACAAACTGTTCCCCCAGCAATCACATGGTGTTATCACCAAGGGTTTGCAATCACAACCAATCCTTGTACCAAGGCCATTTTATCCTTGAACTAAGAGTTGTTATTTCAGCTTAGTGACAACTGGTTCAGAAATGGCAAAGTAGAGCTGCCTTGTGATTTAAGGCATCGTCTATGTCCCCATTCAGGGATTCTTAGCTCCTGGGCTCCTGTTCTGGCAATGGGGTGGCATCTTTCAGAAAAAGCATCTCAAGGTGGAACTGCTGGAGTACCAAATCTCAGGGATGATTTTTAGCCTGGGCCTGGTGGACCCAAGGGGGTGGGACAAGGCACTCAGTTATTTTCTAGCCTGAAATGATAGCTGTGACAGTTCTCCAGGCTAAGCTATAGGCCAGAAAGGACAGGAACTAGTTAGCTGAAGGTTCCCGTGAGCTCCTAACTATATAAATATGACCTTACTTGTCGTGTTTTGGTATCTGAATAGATCTGCAAAGAGTCAGAACAGCTCAGCTCAGTCTTGGGCACATTTTAAACTGGACTGGAGTGGAAAGCCTGGTCATTTGGAAGTCTCAAAGCTAACAAAGAAACTGTTCCAAGGCTTGGTGGGATGTCTGGACCTGGTTCATTTTCAGGCAATCAGCTTTTCCATCTCCCAACCCGCCTCAATCCAAGTTAAAACACATTCAAGACTGAGCTGTACTGTTTTAAGGACACTACAAACATTGACATGTTTACATATTTGCTCATGTACAGAGTCATGGAAAACTACCAGTCAATCATCATTTGCTCTTCCTGGCATAGCTGAGCACATAGAACTGCCTGGCAGTCAGGATGCACCAGTTGTCATCTCAGATCCATGCTTAAACACACTGTCTTCACTTTTCTTCACAAAACATTTAATATTTCTCCATATTCTCGGGTTCACCACAGTGGCAAGCTGCCATTGCCTTCCAAATTTGTAATGGTGAAAAATGACAGAATGTCCTACGTCTGTGCCAGCACCTGTAAAATTGGATTATGCAGGAGTTGGGAGGTAGACCAGGCCAAGAATCCCCTCCAGTGAGATCACTGAGTGTCCCTCCAAGAACAAAGCCACAATGCATTGCCCTGTATTTTTCCAACATTTTATTTATTTATTTCTCATCTTTATATCCCAGCCCAATCCTAAGAGATGCTGGGCATGTAACAACAAGATAAGACATACAGGACAAAGAAGAAAGAAAAAGACATAATGAGGACCCAAGAACAACTAAGCCAAAAGCACACTTGAAGAAGATGGTGTTAACCTGTTCGTGAAACGCATGCAGGGTTGGGGTCATCTGTAGTTCCCTTTCCTTCAAGGTCTAGACCTGGATGTGCATAGTATATATGCTCTCTGTGTGCATATGAAAATGTATGAAAAATGAAAAAAATACAAATATGTATATGTGTATGTTATTTTGTATTTTATTAGACTTAGAACATTAAAATTAAAAAGCACAAATTTAACTCTTCACAGATTTTAATTAAAGGTTTTGTTTCAACCTGTCATTCATACTCAGAACAAATGCCACCTTGGGTCCCTTTAACAACAACAAACAGAAGGAAAAGCTATTATGGTCAAAGATGGTCTGTAAGATATAAGGAATACTGACACTGTTACAGCCTCTCTAGCCATTGAAGTCTGACACCTTGTACTTACCAAGAGACCTCTTGTCTTCTCTTCCCTCCTTTTGATATTCAGATTCAGCAGTTTCCTGAATATTCATAAAGGAACAAAACAAGCCAGGAATGATTTTAGTTGCTGGTTTCATTAGAAAACCTGCCCTAGTTACTCAGCATCTCAGTGCAAACCATTAGGGGAATGACCCCTCAAAAAAAACCTGGAGCACTATGGAATAAAGCAAATTGTTCTTGTTTTCCTTGGACAACCATTTAGCTTCAGATTATCAGTTCAGTTTCCCAGAAGAACAGGACACAATTAAATTAGCAACACCTCCCTAAATAAATCCAAATGTAAATGACACATGCAGCCAACGCCGTGATGCGGGCCATGCTTCCCCATAGCAGTCACAAAATAAGCCCAAGTTTCCTGAGATGACACACATGTCTTTCATCCATCATTGGGATCCCAGTTTCTAGAGCTGCTCCCGCATTCTCAAAACAGTTCCCAGCTTTGTGTGTTAGGGGAGGAAGATAGGCTGCATCTCCTGGTGACAAAGGCTTGTCATAGGCAGGAGGACTTAACCGAGGAAGGAGGCTGAAAAGGGATCCACGGGCAGCCACTGAATCAGCAGGCCCCAAGTCCATACCCCAAAACCCAAAGACAGAAAGAAGCAGATTGTAGCCACATATGTCTTTGCATTTACCTGGTTCTGAATGACATGCTGAGAATTCTTCCACAGGCATACAGCAAATGCTGCTTGTAGTCACGTGCAGTGTAAGCTGCAGTATAACCAGATGTAGTAACGATCAATGGATCTTCTAGACATTTTATTGTGGTGCTAGTAATTAGGGAAAGTATCTGTCCCTTTGACAGGCGCATGCTTGAAACTGCAGAGGCCACCTGCTTTCATAGAACCAATTCTGTGGAGGGAAATACGCTGTAGGAGGACATCTTGTGCCACGACTTTTGCTTCAGAGCCCTAGAGGCACCTCTCTTTCTCTTTGCTCTCTTACTACCCGTCGTTTGCTTCAAGGTCCTTCATCCCAGGGCAGGTTTTACTATTCACTCTTGACTCCTTGATTTTTGGAAGGAGGAAGGCTTTTGTGAAGTGAAATCAGGTCAGGAAATCCAAGAAAAAACATTTTTCCTGTACAGTGCAGACCCACACAAAAGAGGGCCATAGGAGACTGTTTGCAAAATCGGGTTATTTATTATGAGAAGCCAAGAAGGATGCAGGCTTTAGATCTGCCAGGTTTCCAGTACAGTATGGGAGGGGGTTCGGGTTTCAGTAGGGGAGGGGGACAAGAAGCTTCCACTCAAGATTCAAAGCCACACGTCTGGATGGAGTTGATATTACATGGCAAAGGGTACCAATTATTTTAAGAGCATTTGTGGCAGTTCCTTTGTATGGCTCACACCAGCCAGAGAGAAGCTGCTGAGGAAGCATCGCATAGGATCCAAAAACTGCCTGGTCTTGATGTCCTCAGTCTGGCAGAGCTGACAAATCTGTTCATGCAGGTCAATGACCTATGACCCCAAACCTGTTTTAAGGCTACAGCCAAGGAAGACCCTGGGAAGAGCCAGATCTCACCTCCATGCAGGTGGCTATGACACAGTATGTAACCAAACAACCGTTATAATAGCCACTGATGATGTCCTGTGTGGTGGAGAGCGACTGATGGAATTATTTATTGCCTCTGACAAGGCACAGGTGCCCAGTAGCAATTCTGCCAATCAGCAAACAACTCCTCGCATTCCATCTGCGTAAATTACCTGTCCAGCCCTTTAGAGACCACAAAATTTGAGACTCAGCCAGCAAGTGAGGGGAGTGGTAGTAACACATGGCAATGCTAGCCATGCCACCATTAAGTCTGGGTAATAATTCTCTGAGTGCTAGTAGATACATGAAATACAAGAGGTGAGCCCAACACACCAGATTCCAATGAATAGTTCTCTTCCTCCCCAACTCTCCTATTATTTTTTCTTTTAATTTGCCCAATAGCAAAATATTTGAAATTCATTTAAAATGTGGAAGAGAGTAAAAAGGCTAAAAGAAGCTACATTAGGATGAAACACGGGGAGGAAATAGTAAAAACATGTAAATCACTATCCAAGAATAAGGCAAATCGTATATATCCCAGTATTTCAAAACTTTCATATCCAGTGATCCTAAATGCGGGGTCCATCACAGATGTTACATGCCCTTTTGAAATTGTTCATGGACCATGCACATACAGTGGTGCCCTTCACGCATGCCTCTGAATACAGGAGGGTGATTTGAGAAAAGAATTTTTTCCCAGTAGTACTGTTCCCTGGCCACAATTAAAGTTGGAAAAAAGAGGGTAGGAATTCTTCTCCAATCTTGACTCGCTCCAGAGAACAAGCCCTATGATCTCCAAGCACATTCTCTGCATTCCAGAAATCCTGGAATGACCAGATTCAAATTATCATACTTCAAATACATTAGATAAGATGTAGCTCTCTGAAAAATTTCTATAATGCTGGGAATGGTGGAAAGAAAGAAAAGAGGATGACCAGCTGCAAGGTGGAAGGACTCAATTACAGCAGTGATGGGTGTACCATTGGGAGACCCAAAGGACCAGATTGGGGACAGATCCTTCTGGAAACATTCTATAGATGTGGTCACTAAGAGTTGACATCTACTTGATGACACACATCTAGATCTTCTTAGTCCTCCATTCCCAACTATTGCTTAATAAAGCTAGGAGCACTTCCTCATTCCAGGCTTTCCCCAGCAGTCTTGGCATGACAATCCACATTAGGACAGTTTGAATAGGGTGAGTATGTCTAGCATGTGGCCTTTGCTATTTTTTTAATGAATGCTGGAACTCCATTGTTCCTAAGGAAACCCTACACTTTCCCATTAAAGCTTGAATCCCATTCAGGATCACCATTGAGCAGAGTGACATGATGGGCTGAAGTAGCAAATATTAGCATTCTTGGGCCACTTCTCTCTTTTGCTGTTCAGAGCTGTATGTGCCACACAACTTGCCTTGTAGCCCTAGATTAACCTGGGGCTCTCAGGTATGGGAGGAGTCCCTCTCCTTATCTGGTATTCAGCTGCCTCTCCAGTTGGCTTCTACATGTAGAATGGAGAGGAATTCCACCTCCTCCTTTACTCAGGCAGTAAAATGTTTTAGAAGTAGCTGATCCTACTTCAGCTTCAGTTGTTCAACTTGTACTGTGGGATGGGTGGCATATATAAATCTGGAAAATAAAAATAAATAAATAAATAAATAAATTCTGGCTGGAATTAAACCCTAGTGCAAAATTCATTTCACCACTGCTTCCATATGAATGTGTCAATTTAAAAGGCAGATGCTCATCCAGAATCAGTTTTAAGAAGAGGAAGATGTCATGACCAAAGAGTTTTATTTCACAATGGCCTACCTTCTGCCTCACTTTCCAGTATCTACAAAATGAGAGTTGGAGTGGATCTTTTTCTAGGTTAAACACAGCCAAAATCTATACTGAGGCAAAGTCTTTATTAGCCAGTTGAACATAAAGCTGTGTTTGTTTTTCTTTTAAAAAAAGCAAACAGAGAAGAAGGAAAAAAGGAATAAATGTGGCTGGAGTTCAAGCCATATCTGTGCAAGTTATTAACTTAAGTGCAGTGTGAAAATTGTCTGCAGACTTGCAAACTGAATCCTATCAAGTGCAGATGCAGTATTAGGTTGCTCCAAGGACTACTCTTCCAAATCATGGTTTCTTATTTATTAGATTTCTAAACTGCTGCAATCATGTGACTCTCAGTAGTGTACAAAACTAATTACAAACATAAACATAAAACGTCTATGGTATAATAATTACCATATAATACAGAAATTACAACCAATAATCTAATGGGAGCAATATAAATATTTCTGTGGCATCTTTCAACTAATTAAAAAAGCCCTCCAGAAGACCTCTCTTCCTTCTGGAAGGACAAGAGTCTAGCTTCCTGGAAGGGGCAGTTCCATAACATAGGGCCCATTATCAAAAATCCCCTCCTGGTCTTAGTCCCCCTAATTCCATGGTAGAGGGTGACTTCAAACAATTTTTCTTGAGCCTACTGCATAGATGTAAAATGCTCATGGCATCTACTGCAGGTAACGTGTTCACTGCATTTTGAACCAACTACATTTTCCAAGTGATCTTTAAGGCAACCCCATGTAGATTGTTTGCAGTAGTCTAACCAGATGGTGATGAGAGCATGAGTTTCTGTTGCAAGGTTCTCCTACTGCAGGTTGGGCTGCAACCAGTACACCAGCTAGAGCTGGGGACAGGCCTTCCTGAGATGGCCTCCACCTCTCCATCCAACAGTAGCCAGGAGTCCGGCAGGACACCCCCACCCTCAGGGGCAGCGCCATCCCTTTGAGAGATAACATCAGAGGCAAATTGTGGATCCCACATCCTTAGGTGGGATACAAAGTTCCCTTGGTAAATAGAAAACAAAATATAACAACTAGGTACTGTTAGAGAAACATTTCTGAGTTTCTTCAGCCCTCTTTTCCCTTCTCGGTCACCTAAGTAATGAGGTTTAGGTCTGTCCCTCTACTCAATCAGGTCACCATTTGTGAAGTCTCCAACGCCTTTATTAAGAATCTGCAGAGTCCAGTCAAGCACAAAAAGAACACGTTGACATTTTCTTGGGCAAGAACCTGAGCACATGGTCAAGCAAGCTTATACAGATAGTTCAGACACAAGGAATACAGAAAAAGAATTTGTGTTGGCTTTCTCATTCATCTAGTCAGTTTTATTCTTTCTTGTGCTTTTAAGAGACCAAACCTCCTTTTTGTGGTTATGGCAGTTAGTGCTTAGCTTTGGAGGAGTTCTGCCACTGGCAGTAGCAGCGACTAGCGCTTGGCTCTGATGTTAGCCACATCCTGCCACTTGCAGGGGTGCCCTAATCTTCTGCCTGAGAGTGACTTCCTTGTTTACAGAGAAAATGGAGTTCGTGTAGCTAAATAGAATTCAGTCCCAAGCGCAACTCCATGTATCCCTCTTCCACAGTACAAAGCTGGAGATGCAGTGAAAATTGCATTCGTTAAAAAGGATCAATAACAGCCAAATTTGGGAAGACTAACTAGCAGTGGGGAAGCAGCACCCCAGAAAGTACAGAGTCAGCATATATAGAAACAGGTGTGTGATCAAGATTTAGCATGTCACCCTTCTAGCCCGTACAGTGCTTCAAGCAGTTATCTCTGAAAGAGAAGGAAACTAAAAAAAAACCAAATAATACTGCTACTTTACATATAATGCAATAGAATCAGTAATGTTTCAGCAGACTTGTTGCTCTTTCAAAAGTAGGGTAATATTTGGTTGCTCTGCCGAATGACAATATTATAAAGACATAATTTCTATTACGAGAAAGCATTGTCATAGTGAAGCCTTTCCTAACCTCATGGTGTAGAAATGTGTGGACTGGAAGTATGGTGAGCCTGAAAACCTGCAGAGGGCCTTTGTGGAAAAGGCTGCTATGAGGCCATAGGGGTATTTGAGTCAGTGCAGACTAGTGGTTAGATGCAGTACTTGAATCAGAAGAGTGATGGCTCCATATTCCCCACCCAGCCCTGAAGGTCACGAGATGGCTTGGACCATTCCATGGCTCCAGGCCTCAAGGCAACCTACCTTGCTGAACGCTTGGAGGTCAAATGAGATCGAACCTTAGGCCTGGCAGCTTGTCTCAGCCCAGTGCCGTCCATAAGCACAGGCAGCATCATTCACAGACTTCCCAGCCAACTGCGCTGTGCATCTGTTTGAGGAAGGCAAGAATAAAAGCAGGATAGAAATACGATACATAAATCCTGGGGCTGTACAAAGTGTTAAGGGGGTACTTTTCTTCCATGGAGGTTCTTGCAAGACCAAGCACCGCACCCTTCTGTGTGTTTCTAAGCACAGAACAAAGGTGCTGCATTGCTTGGCTTCAGGGCCTTATCTTGCAGTTCCAGGAGCCAGGAGGCTGCTGCTCACACCTTGCTCAAGTGTGCAGAAACTTCTTATATACCCTATGTAGCTACTGGAACGGTTGGAGAAGGCTTTGAGGGGATGCAGAGCTCCTCAGTAGGAAAACTGCACCAGCTGCAAGGCAGAAGTTACCTTGCTGATGTCGTTCAAACTGCCTTTTGCTGATCCAAGACCTCTTTTGTACATTTTTCAGTTTCTAAGTGCATTCTTTCTTCATTCTTCCCTTTGCTTTCTCTCACTTGTTCTTCTCTCTTTCCATTCATTCGGTTCTTTATTTCTGCTGTGTGTGTCTGTGTATTCTCTCTCTCTCATACATACACGCACATATACAGGTACTTTATTTTGAGAAATGTCAGCATCCAACTGCCAGGCTGGAAAAATCATGGGGGACTTGTAAACAATTCTCTCCTGACATTTGGAATTTCCCTGCCTGCCCCTTATACCCTTGAGAACACTCTCAGCTGCTAAACCTCAATGCTTTTCCTTTTAAAATTATTGTTTTAAATGACATAATGTGCCTGAACTCCTGAAAGCCCACGGAGGGGAAAAAAATGATTTGAAACCCTCCATTTCCAAGCTGGCACAGATGGAAGACTAGCCCTGTTAAGGCCCCGTAGAAAATATTCACCTGCTAAACGAATAATAAAATAATTACCACCTAGCACAAAGCCATGATGATCTGTTCAGGAAGCAGATTGCTGGAAGTAAATCCACACTACAGCAATCTGCGGCAAGAACAATACACAAAACACGACAGAGTCAGAGTGCCAAAGAAAAGGTTAAAGCAGAAATGTTGAATCCCCTTTGGGACTATTTATGAATGATGCTGCTCCTTGGAAACAGCTAATTCATGGCCTCTTCAAGCAATCACTGAGGATGGCCGGGCCAGGGAAGAGGAAGGTGGCAACAAAGGTGCTTGGAAAGCAGATATGTGGAAACTCCCAGCCAAAGCTGAGTTGAGCTAATTGCTCTTATCCTGCGCCACCATTTCTGTACCAAAGAACTAAACAAGCACCTCCCAATGCACGCAGAAAGCTTCTGTAGGTAACAGGCCCCCAGTGAGATGCCTGGGTTGCCAATGGAGCTCTGTGAAGAGCTGTGACAGAAATGGGTGGTGTGTGGTTTGTTTGCTGGTAATTCTCCTGCAACTTTCATTGCAGCTGAAGGTTTAGAAGATTGTGAAGAAGAGAGAAGAATTAGAATTGGAAGGTTGCATTTGCCAATGGTTTACATATGCACAGTTGTTGGAAAGATTTAAATTAGATAAGAAAAGTTATGAATTCACCACTAAGAAAACTGAGTCTGAATGTGCCTTGTGTGTGGTGAACATCTTATTGCTAAAATATATAAGCTTTTGTTAAAGATTAATTTGGAAGATGAATATGTTGAAGACCGTATGGTTAAATGGGCAGAGAACTCTGGATCATAATGCTGGATCAGTGGGAAAATATGTGGAATAAAGGTTTAAAGTTCACTCTTAATTATACTTTAAAATAAAATTTTTATAAAATTTTATAAAATGGTGTTAAATACCGTTGGTATTTGACACCAGATAAATTGTCTAAGATGTACAAAGGAACTTCAAATGTTTGTTGGAAATGTAATCAGTGTGAAGGTACATTTTATCATCTATGGTGGACTTGTGAAAAAGCCAGGAGATATTGGGACACGGTATGTGTTTTGATTCAAAAGATTTTGAAAATGGATTTGCAACTGAAACCAGAGATCTTCCTTTTAGGTGTGATCGATAAACAAATGGAAAGACAGCATGGAAACCTATTTCTTTATATAATAACTGCAACAATATGTGCAAAAATGGAAGGATCTACAAATACCTACAGCCAAAGAATGGATATTGAAATTAATGGAATTGGCAGAGATGGAAAAATTGACTACTTAAAGAAAGGACACTGTCTAGCTTTGTTTCTAATTAGAAACCACTCTTGGACTTTTTGCCTGATAACTCAAAAAAATGCAATTTTGATTTTGGGATTTGATGACTGACTTATTTTATACCTATAGAAATATCTTGTACTAATCATATGTATTGTTGAAATAGATTGATTCTATGACCTTTTTGAATGTTAAACTAAAAATTATTTTTACTGTGTAAATTTTTAGATATTAGAGTAAGAGGTGAATGTATTTTACATTTATACCTGTACCAAAGAAAGTCAGAAGTTACTTTTCTTTTTCTATGCTTTTTATTTTCTGATATTTCTTTTCTTTTCCTTTTCACTTTTTTGTATTTTAATCTTTCTGAAATTTAATAAAATTTACACGAAGGAGAAGGAGAAGGAGAAGGAGAAGGAGAAGGAGAAGGAGAAGGAGAAGGAGAAGGAGAAGGAGAAGGAGAAAAGGTTGTCAGGTAATACCCCCAAGAATTGGTGATTGTCTGGTTCTCTTTGGCTGCTGCAATAGACTTGTTGCAACCAAACATGTCATGGAAAATGGATGGATATGCACCAATTTAGCCTTTTTACCAACTTAACCTTAAAAATGATTTAATAGTGGGGAGGGGGGGAATTCTTGTCAGAAGTATTGCAATTATTTGCTATAATTTATTTTTTTTTGAATGAGTAGTATGAATGTAGTTCTGTTCTGGTGTCTTCTTCACATGCTCAGTGATGCAAGGGAAGAGTCAATGGCCATACATACAATGCAGCTGCCTCCAGGCGAACACTTGCCCATGAATTGCAACCTCCAGTATCAGAGAGAGTTGAACATTTTAAACTTCCAGGGCTGCTCTGATAATCAGATATGAGGCTGCTCCAAGGCTAGACAGGAAACTGCTTAGGGGCAATGATGTCACATGCATTATCACATCATCAGGCAAATGATGCAAGTTGTTCATGAAGTCATGGCACACATGATGTCATCGTGACTTGTACTGGAGAAGGAAGATGGGATATAAATGAAATAAAATCAATCAAATGCATTCTTTCTAATGCTGCTGCCTATACTATTTTCTAAATTTAACATCATGGGAGGAGAAGGGGGAGAAGGGATACTACCTCAATTTTCTCCAATCAGGTATCCTCCAGTATACTGTAATGTCTATCATGCTGGCTGGGAATTCTGAGTATTGTAGCTTAAAGGTATATGGGAGGTAGCAAATCTGGGAACTCTGCTGAAGTCATTCATCATGAATCTACATTTAGAATAGGAAAAAATATATACTTTGGAAAGAAGATAGCTTTGTCCAAGGCTACTAGATACCCAATAGTCATGTCTATGAGCTTCAGCGGACAGCTTCTGAGTGATTCCACATTGTACACAGGAGGCTCCAGTTTTCTACCATTTTACCCACTACCTATGTCTTTTACCTCCTTATCATTTTCCTTGTACGGGATGTATTTGTTCCTTTTAAAATAATTTTTGTTACCCCTAACCCTCATCATGCTTTAGAAATGAATGAGTATATAGCAACAACAAATGTACTAATTTGATGGAATCAGGCTAAATAGAGGCAAAGATATATGAATATTGGGCTGTTTTTCCAGTTTAGTTCTCCAGTTTTATAGCTTTTTAAAGAGACACAGCATGCATGAGAAACAGCTTGGCAACAGCAAACTGAATAGCATCAGTAACATTCAGAGATCCCACCTTGCCACTGAAAGCCACTTTAATCCAGGGGAGGAAAACCCAGTGCCATAACTAGGTGCCATCTTTATTAGAATCAACTAAAATAACCTGTGAGAGATTGTGGGGAGACTGGGAAACAAATGGAAGGGACAGCAGGCATAAACAATCAAGAGAGAGCAAGTGAGTGGACAGCTGGTCTCAAAAATGGCAACTTAGCCCAGGTGGAGAAGAATCTGGGGAGAAGCATTTCAGATCCTCAAAGACACACCACCTTAATTGAAAGAAGGCTGGGAAATTCCTCTTCCAGTTTCCAGGATTCTGCATTTATATCCACCTACCATTAAAGAGACCTTACTGAAATCTGTGTAGTTCTTGCTTCCTTGATCTTGCCCAGCTACAGGGGGGCTTGATGTAATCCTGCTGAGAAGACTTCATCAGACTTGGCTTTTAAAAAGAATCATAAAGAAGTAGCCAGGACCCCCCAAATCTGATGCTTAAGCCACACATCCCACATCCTTGAAAATCAGCCTTCCTCATTTGTTTCAGCTCCTTTTGTGTTATTCTGCTTGGTCCTAGTAAAGATGTCATCTAGCTACAGATTTGTTTGGGCTTTTGCCTTACCAATGGAGCGCATCTCAGCAGGGAAGTGTTAGGATATACCATTCCAGTTCAGCTCCAGCATCCCAACATTTTAGAACAGTGTTTCTCAACCTCAGCAACTTTAAGATGTGTGGACATCAGAATTCTGGGAGTTGAAGTCCACACATCTTAAAGTTGCTGAGGTTGAGAAACACAGTTTTAGAAAGATGGCATTTTGTTCAAAGCCCTCAGATGAGAAAATAGAATAAGCACAGTTAATCCTGATTACCACTGGGAGTTCTTAATGTGTTTATAATGGTGGGCAAGTATGGCTAACCAATGACTCATCCTGCCCTCACGTCAGTGGTCAGCACATGGGGCTCTAGCCATGCTGCAAAGCATCCTTTGCTTTCTTGGGCTGATGAAAGCATGAACAAGTCCAGATTGGCTGTCTGGTAGTTTAGCTGTGGCACTAACCTGTCATCCATCTGCCTCTTTAACTGTTCACTCTACTTTACCCTGACCCACCTTGGCCCCTATCTGCTGGCTGCTGAATCGCTCACCCTCCCGAAAGAAAGCCCGCGCCCCCCCCCCCGGTGAAAAACATTTGCTCTGCTTAGCAAGGTTTGCCATGGGGTACATTTTGTATGCAGGAAGGAGGCGAGAGAGAGGTGATGCAGCAAGCAAGCTAGGAAAAGTCAATCTCTCCACCCCCACTTTCACTTCCCATTTCATTAGGTGGAGGCTTTGAGTTTTTTGTTTTCTTTTTTTAACAAGAGGCCAAAATGTATATTTGACTTTAAATTCAAATGTGCAATATGGGCCAGTGCCTCAGAGTTGGAACGAAGCAGCAAATCTGGGCAAGGAAACAAGGAATATTTCTCTTCAGCTGTGTCCAAAACCATCTTGATTTATTCAGCCTTCTGTACAGAGGAAAGGAGGGGAAAATACCATCTCCAAGGGCTTGGCAGCTTTAGCAATAAAACCTCTTTTGAACACCCAACACAATAAACAGGTTACAATGGGAAGAGAGAGAAGGTTTGCAACACTCCAAGATGTCTGAAAGGCACAAGGGAAAACTAGCATTGCCAGGCCAGATTTTTGCTTCAGGGTGGCTGGCCCTGCTCTGATCGCAGCCCAGTTGGGATCATTCTGCCTTGAGTTTCAGAGTTTCTGATCAGTGGAGGCTCAGAAGAAATGCATTCTGCAACGCCCAATCCACGGCAGAGCTCTATTCTCTTCCAACGCTCGCTGCAGAAGAGAAAGTAATTCAGTGGCAGTTCTAGCGATGAACAAACCCCACTTGGCATCTATCCCAAATAGGGAGCCATTCCCCTTTTATTCAAGCAATCTAGGGATTATTAAATGGACTTCAAATCGGGCAATAATCTACAATTACAAGATTTTATGGGTCAGTCAGCTGTTTTGTAAATAGCCATGGCTTAGGATTCACAGAGAGAATGCCTACAAATCAGGCATTCAAATCAGCTGGCCCTGCGAGCTTCCAAACTGATCCTGGGTTATGATAATACCAGAAGGCAGGCTTTTGCTGATGTGAGAAACTGCATGGAAGGACTTCCTTATAATTTAATTGGTAGTTTAAGAGAAGTCATGCATTTCCTTTAGCAGATCCTAAAGCATCCATCATGTCTCTTCATTTTAAACAATGAAGGTACCATTTCATGCAGGGACTCAGCAGCTGCAGGATAAAAGATGGGAGAAATTGTATATCACCCTGAGGGTCCTGCTTTAGAAGACTAATAAATTCGAGCTCAGAGCAAAAGCGGTAAACCTTCGGGTAATCAGAAACTGTGGTCAACTATCTGGCTCAAGAAAAGCTGCCTCAAAGCTTCCATCAGGCCCACTGTCAGAAGAACTACGACCAAAGAAATGTACACATTCAAGGGGATCAAACTTGCTGACATAACACTGCTGAATAATAAAACAAATAGATTTAGAGGCAACATGAAGCCCTTCTGAAGATATCCAGATATGAATTGAATACCAGCAAATCCTTTTCCAGTGCAGCATCATTTCTAAAGCTATGAAAGAAACAAGCTACGGTACGGCAGAAGGTCTCTTGAACATATCTACTTCTCTACAACCATTAACAGAATAAAAAGCTCTGTTTTATTACATCTGCTTTAGGTTAAATAATCTCACTGTGTCAGTTCCTTGACCAATATGACAAAACAGTTGTACATAAGGTCAGGACACATGTTGGGGTCAAACATGAGAGTCTGAGCAATATATAGAATCCATGACCAATGAAAATTCAAGAAGCAACCTATTGGCCCAGTACCGAGAATGCATGATAAAGACCAGAGTAACTAGGTACACAAAATGCAGCGTAAGCCTCTTCATAAATGCTGTTCAAAAACTGAGTTGCTGAAAACAGTCCTTTTAAACCAGAGCTCCTGGATCCCAATCTAGGCACCAGTTGCAGGCAGCCATGGCTATTGGAGAGAATTCCTCCTCATGCCTTGCTTCCTAATGGTTCTGTACCAGGGTTCCTCAACCTTAGCAACTTTAAGATGGGTGGACTTAGCTGGCTGGGGAATTCTGGGAGTTGAAGTCCACCCATCTTAAAGTTGCTGAGGTTGAGGAACCCTGTTCTATACTAATAAGGAGGCCTGTTTCTCCATCAAGTGCATTGCCACTGAGGAGAACCTTCCATCCCCTTCCTCCCTGGTTCTGGGCAGTGTTTCAGCATTGTCAAAATTATACAGGCATGAATCAACAATGCCTGATGACTCATATGTGTGATTCTCAGCACATGAAGATCAGATTCAGAGCACCAGCATCTGAGGACCTCCTAGCTCTACTTTAGCATTTTTTAAGCCAGCTGCTTCCCCAGGATATCCAAGTCTGAAAATTTAGATAGACTTCTGATGAAGACTCCTCTGCTTGAGACATAACAGATGCTGAGTCATTGCAAAGAGAGTGTTGGTTTTGATTATAATTGTAAATCTCGAATAGAGAAGCATGTCCCTAATTTAATGTCTTTTACATTGATTTAGCAGCATCTAAACTGGAAATCTCTTGGAAATCATGATGTTCCCAACATCTCATTCTACAACAGATACCTAATGTTGAGAGCTGGTGTGGCAAAGATGCTAAATTAAGGCTGGGGAGACTTAAGTCCACCATCAGTCATGGAAGTTCACTGAGTGATCCTGGGCCAGTCATTGTCTCTCAGCCCAACCTATCTTAGAAGACAATTGCAGGGAGAAATAGAAGACTGCTACTTTATATATACTGCTTTTTGCTCATGGAAGAATGGCAGGATACACTTTTAATTAACAAATAAAGAGAATAAATAAATCAAAGCGTAAATGCCAGCATAAAATCCTACCCAACAAACAGCCAGCAATGTTTTAATAGCCAACACAATCGGTATTGTTTGATCCAAACAGTTCCCTGGCAACTGGTGCCAGACCTTCAGCCTATTCAGAGGCATGCTTCTAGTCTTCATTGTTGTTTTAGAAATAGGTCTAAAAACATGCCAGCATCATCTTCAAAAAGCCTCTTTATTCAAGGGTGGATTTTAATGCGCCTTTACAATAATTGGAGTTGGGTTAATGGGAGAATATACCTGCAACTGATTTCAATTTTCCAATTTGCTTTCTTAATGTAATTTTTCTCTCCCTCTCACTTCAAACAATCATTATTACTACTTTAATTGACTAGATTCAATACTCGAAAATCTAATAAGCTATTGTAGAAAACATTGCTGAATTGAAATTATGCCATAATCAAGGTTGATTTGCAATTAGAAAGTGGTCTCTTTTGGATACTCCCTGAACTGGTCCCTTCTGATAGTCATTTATCTTGACTGAGTCCTAACAAACAACATTTGCAAGAGCAAGGGGGTGGGGTAAATTACATGGTTTGATGCCCCTCTATAGCATGCGGACACAGCCAGAACACTTTGCATAGGAAAGGTTTTAAAACAGGCAGGCAGGTGTGATGTGGAAAGAAACCACACAAAGGGAAGGGAAATGATGAAGGAAGGCAGCTCCTGAATGTGGGAGGGGAAGGCAGGAGAATCTGAGAGCAATGAAGATATGAGGAGGCACAGGTGCCATCTGCTGGACACAGAGATTTCTGGCACATTTAAAAGATGCTTGTTTATATCCTCTGACACAAATCATATTTTTCTTCCTACTGTAGAAACAGCTGCACATTTTACTAATACCAAATATATTCTGACATATGCAGACACCACTCCGTGAACCAAGGCATGCGTAGAAGCTCATCCTGTGTTGTCAATATACAATGCTACCCAGAAATTCCTCTGAATTTCCATAGAGGGGTGTGTGTGTGTGTGTGTACATGTTTGTATGTGCATACGCTCATATAATTCTAAAGTAGAAACAAAAGAAATTGCATGTCTATTGTTGAGAGAGAGAGAGAGAGAGAGAGAGAGAGAGAGAGATGCCACAACTGTGTGAACATCAGATTCCAGAGCTCTTTTTACACACTCAGTGAATACAGAGAAGAGAGGCAGAATTTACTCATTATACTGACATCCATGCAACCATCTGAAGGCCTGTTAAAGCCTATACGTCTAATATATGCAAGCTATTATACATAGTTTTGTTCTGTCCAGTTGGTGTATACTACAAAAGGCAGTGTCCTTGTTGCGAGTACAAATTGTGCGCAAATTTTGCTACTCTTCAGATTTCCAGAAGAATGTTCTGGGATCAGAAAAGGCACAGCATATGTAGTCCTGAATTTCCCCACTACATCTTCCCAAAACGCGTGAAGAGAATTTTGATAGCAAATAGGAACTGGGGGGTCTGGTTCATTCTTGTCAGCATACCCTTAAACGAGTTCACAAGTCACAGTTCAGGTGTATCAATAAATCAGTACAGTGAGAACTATCCCCATAATGGAGTTTAGGACATATAAATCAGACACAAAGGGAAAAACAAAAACAAAAGAGCATGCCTTCCTGCTACAGATGTGTAATTTTCACACACTATGTGGGTGAACATCAAGGAGGGGTGATGATTTCCATTAAAGAGTGGGCCCCAGAAAGATGGAAGGAAAGGCTCTTTCCTCTCCGCTCTTCAGTTTATCCCACCCTGAGAGAAAGGGTCTGAGGTTGTAATCATAAGGACAATGTGTGGCAAACTTCTGAAGCCAGACGTATCCAGCCCTGTTCGAGGCTTCTGTATCTGAACATGTGGAAAGCCCAAAGCAGGGAGCAATCACGAACAAGTACCCACCTCCATCTTTCCTCTCTCCAAAATCTACTTGTTCAGGTAGGAAGGTCAAAGGGGACTTGCACTTGCATTTGTTTAAATACAAGCACAGCTAAAATGATCCAGGAGTCTTGCCTTATCAAGGGACAGCAGTATCATGTTCAAGCAAATACAAGGGGAGCTCCCCTTCAGACCTTCCACTGAAACACATGGAGGCTGGAAAGTAGAGGGGATGGGATTATGCCTGGCTCTCCCCATTTTGAATTCTCCACATGTTTAGGCAAAAGTCCGAATGGGGCTTTTTATGCCCACCCATGTTGCTTTCAAGCGACCACTCCTTTGAATCAGTAATTGACCATTGACATGAGCCTCTTTCATGACAAAAGAAACTGGGCATGTTTAGCCTTGCAAGAGAAGACTGGGGGAGAAGATTTTAAATACTTGAAGGCATGTCACACAGAAGAAGGTCATCTCAGAGTGCAGGATGTGAAATAATAGTCTGAAGTTATAGGAAGGTAAATTCTGGTTTAATGTTAGAAAAACCTTCAACAGTGGAGCAGGTGGTTTGTGCAACCACCAACTGGGCTTACCCACTTGAGAAGGAATGGAAGAACCAATTTCCAGACCTTGAAAGAGGTCAAGAAGTGCTGTGATTGACAGCACTGAAAGCTGTTGACAGAACTAATGAACAAGAATGGTCATGTTCTCATTATCCATGTTTCACCACAACTCCTCCATGAAACCATCCAGTGCAGATTATGTCCCATACCCAGGCCTGAATCGAGTCTACCATGGGTCCAGATGGTCTGATTTCCCCAGAGCTCTTTGTAGTTATTCCTCCACTACTTTCTTAATAATTTTCCCCAAGAAGAAGAGGTTGGAGATAGGACACTAGTTATCCACTGATATTGGATCCAAGCCTGACTTCTTGAGGAGAAGATCTTCTTCTTCAACAGATCTTTTAGAGTGGATAGAGCCTCCCCTTCCTTCCAAGAGGCATTGACTACTGCCTGGATCCAACTCCCAGTCTTCTCCTTGACCAAGCAGGTAGAGCAGAGGTAATTCCATATGTGGCAGAGCTAACATCATAAAGAATCCTGCCCACTCAATTTGAGATGATCTCTGTCACCTCACTGGATTCTCTCCACTTGTCTTCCAACTCAGAATGAATACAAAATGTTTCACTAACAAATGTTCAGCCAAGTGTTATGTGTATGTTTTAACTGGCTTAAAGAAAGCCAGTACAAATAAAATATGGATTCAGCATCATGGAAAAAATGGCCATTTGGTTTCCTTGGGCTTAGCCAGAAGAGGGTAATTATTTAACAGTAAGAGGAAGGTGAACCGAGAGACTAGGTTATGAGACTATGAGAATGAACTGGAGCTTCAGGAACAACTTAGTGGCTGAAATATGTAAAGCTCAAGTCTAGTACCTAAGTGGAGAGCCAGAGTTAATAGTGGGTTGGCATCTAGGCAGGTTACTAAAGCTCATAATTATGTGGTCTGGAAACCAATTTAACCAGCTCATAAAGTTAGCTTGTATTGTAAATAGATCATAATTTTTCCCCAGATATTATTCTCTGGTTCCAAACACAAAACAAGGATCTATAGATAAAAACTTACTGGGTCTGTGTAAGCTAAACCATTGATTGATTATCATAGTTTATTGAGTAAACTACAATGGATGGGTTCATTCAGCATGCTGAACAGGAACCAAACAAGCCACATTTATCACACGTATCATGGTGTTAAGAAGTCAAGAGAAATTCTATTCATCTCATAAGGCAACATCGGAGATGTTTCCAGCCTTCTCTGCTGGAAATAAGAAACTCTTGGAATCTCATTCATGTGCCAGTTGGAAACCATTAAGCCCTTCAGAAAAACCTGAAAGATGAGAAAACAGTGATTGAGGTCCTTTAGGATCCACTGAGAAAGTGATGTACATCATGCTGGCTGAAGACTGGGGAGTTATAGTCCAAACTCAACTGGAGGGTTCCCGGCTGGGGGAAACCAGTGTACATCAAAATGCTAGCTTTGAGATGTTCACTCAGTTCATAATTTGCTAACTCCATTCTCCTTGGGGCCTCTAAAAACAATAAGCAAGCCCACCTAGCCAATAAACACTTGCACGTACTACTCAACAGTTCTGCAGGACATCTGCCACAAATATCACTTAACAAGCCAGCAGTAATCACGAATCCCTTTAGGCTTCAATTCATTTCGAAAGCACGTCTGTTTTTTGCTAGTTTAGACGATGTATTCAGCTATCATCCTTGGCAAAGCTGAAAACATGAAACAGTCTCGGACACTATATGTGTTTCTCCTGTCAGCTTAGGATTTCGAGCTTCTTCTTTCTACAGAGGCAAGTGCTAACTCTGGCCTGGATGAATATATTTCTGTTCATCTCCTTGGGATTGAAAACTCATCCCCATAGGCAGGACAGCTAGTTTTGCATGCCAGTTTTCTTGAGGAACCTTTCTCTCCAATCTTGGCAGTTATTCAGGGTGCCATCTGTCTCTTTCCCTCTTTCCCTCTCAGCTTAGAAATGGGTTCACACACCAGGCAGGTTGTTTCTACCGAACCTTCTGCTGGTCCAAGCACTCTTTTAAAAAGGGAAAGTTGGTGAAGGAACATTGCCAGCCACTCAACCCTCCTACTCCATTTGCATGTGATTTGGGGCTGGGGGGAGAGCAGAAAAGGAGACCAAGGGAATAATGTAGCCTCCAACACCAGATGAAAGGGAGTTCATTCCGTTCCTGGCAGCACTGGCCATCCCCAACCATATGTTCTGTTTTGAAAATTTGTTAACTCCTGAAAAGGTATCAGATACTGTAAAAGTAGGTACTGTGATACTGTAGAAGAAGAAAAGAATGTATTTCTTACGCTAATCCATTGTTCATGCATCATTTAAACCCTCTGCAGGATGTTTAGCAATCCTTATTTTGCAACTACATCACAAATGAAAATATGATGCTCTAGGAAATAGTAATGGAAGAATTGAAATGGCAGCCAAAGACCCATCTGTTCTGATACGTTATTAACAGGAATCAAAAGCAAGACTCAAATAGCAGAAGCTCTGTTTCTCCTTAAGGTGATCAAGTTTACTAGCAAAGAAGAAAGCCACATTCCCCTGATGAGAGCTCAGCAAACACAGAGAAACTGAAAATATCCGTGTGGCTATTCAAGTTGAATTGATCAATGGCAACCGAAGAAGCATGACTTGACTGTTTATGGGTGTCCAGACTTGGTAGATGTAAAGTAAACCCTAATTCACTGTAAAGTTTCTCCTTCATAGAGAAAACAGCTAATAGAGAAAGAAAAGATAGAAATGGAGCTCTACAGTTTCTGGATAAATTGTCATGAGCAAACATAGGTCAACCCTGAAGAGCAGAAAGGAACAAAAGATCCATGCAGTTAGCAACCAATCTATAACTAGAAAGATGCAATCCCAAAAAAGCAGTCCCTAATAAATAAATTCATCCATTAGGAGTTATACTGTATCTATTAAAAAAAATGGTTTCTTTCATTTTTCCCTCTTTTTTACAATCAGTCTTTACATTTCGATGCCTTTTCCCAGAAACCTCTTTGTTTTATACAACCACAGTGTAAAAGCTCTTTTACTACCAAAATATAACCTCCAAAAAAGAAATAGCTGTTTTGTGTTGGAGCAAATTATTTTATTTTAATGGGTACTGTTTTTAAACATGAAATATATTTAAGCACAATATATTTAAAAGTGCACATTTCAAGATGACATGTCACCCAGCAAGGGTTACTAAAGGAGGTTAAGAAGTTTGCAGAGTATCTGTATCCTTTCTTTGCATCTGTTCCACTGGAGAAGATATAGGATGTGACAAGAATAGTGGTAGCAAGAGATCAAGTTCTAAATCATCTTGATTACTGAAAACAAACAAATCATTAGATAACTGAAAAGGAACAAATCACTAAATCCTATTCTCCACTGGGGAGTATTTAAAGAATTCAAATGTGAAATTGCTTACCTTCTGACAAAGTGTGTAACCAGTTCACACAATGATCCTCAGTACCAGGTATGAAAAATGGAAATGCAATGCTGATTTTAAATACATGCACCAGAAGAATCCAGGAAATTAAAGGCTGATTAGCTTAATCCCCGTCCTGGGTAAATTGGTGGAAAGTGTTATTAAACATAAAATTATTGATAAATAGAAAGCTTTTGTCAAAGTGTGACTAATACTACTATGTAGGTATCATATATTGATGTGAATATATGTATATTGTGCCCCGGGCTTGTGTGAAGGAAGGAATGGACATGTATAAAAGATGGATGTGTGAGACCCATTCAGAGCAGACTATAAAGGCAGAAGGGTTAGCCCTGGAAGATCTCACTGTATGCAGTATCATCAGAATGGAGACCCCTAAGATTCAACAAAGGATAATTCTCAAAACAAAAGATGCTTCTCCAAACACTAAAGTGGTTCTCAGAATAAGAGGTGGTTCTCATGTGAAAAAGTACTAGGTGCTATGTGAAGATCAGGCTTTGATTGACCAAGCTTTGCCAGAAGTTATAAAAGTAGGTAGGAAATGCAGAACCTTGGAGCCAGAGCATAGAACGAGGTATCATGCTTGGTGATTCTCCCACCTTATTTCTTCTGGAACTCAAAGCTAGCTAGCTGCCCAGCTTGACTTTGAATTGATAGCCAGGCATGGGTGTATCAGTGTGCCTGTGAGTGAAACTGGAGTTCAGAATGTGAATAAAGTTATAAACCTGCATTGATTTCTACGTATCCTAAGTCTCTTGATAAATGAAAAACAAGTAGCACTGCAGGTGTTATAAAGACCCACTTCATTAGTCTTGCTGTGACATCATTGGCACAGCCTCCAGGATCCAAGACTAGGCAGTGGAACAAATTAAAGAGATAAGAATATCTAAATATAAAGAAGCAACAGGGACAGTGCATTTTAACTTGTACAGAAATTATCTGGAGTTATTAAGGGTGATTAAAACAGAAATGGACAGTGGACTTTAAAAGGATCTCTCTGAATGGCAATGGACATTAAAGTGGAAAATGCAGTTGAGAATTACATGTACTTCTCACTTACTGACTGCCTCATGTAACAACTGTTCAAAATTATGACGGTGTAACAAAAACAGCTTTGTGACCAGTCCTCACATGATCACCATTTGTGTGCTTCACAACTAGCTTCCAACAAGCAGAGTTAATGGAGAACCCAGAAATAAAATTGCAAGTTGCAGTCATGTGTTCCTCGCTTAACAACCAAATGGGAAGTGAGGTTGTAAGCCTGTCACAGTCATATGATTTTCTGCTTAGGGACTGTGACGCTTAGCGATGGAGTTGCTGGTCCCAACTGTAGTCACTAAGCGAGGTCTACCTGTAATAAATGTAAAGAGATGCATATTGAGCCAAAGAATCTTGATTGATTGATTGATTGATTGATTATATGCCATCAAATCATTGTCAACTCTTAATGACCACATAGATAATTTTCTCCATCATAATCTGTCTCTAACCTAGTCTTTCAGCTCTTTTAACAGTGCACTCATTGTCACTGTAACTGAGTCTATCCATCCTGCTGCTGGTCGTCCTCTTCTTCTCTTTCCTTCCACTTTTCCCAGTATTAGAGCCTTTTCCAGATAGCTAAGTCTCCGCCTAAAGTGTCTGAAGTAGGATAATTTGAGCCTGGTCATTTGTTCTTCAAGTGAGAACTCTGGATTGTTTTGTTTGATGATCCACTGCTTTGTTTTCTTGGCTGTCCACAGTATTCTCAGGAGTCTTCTCCAGCACCAAAGTTCAAAAGTGTCAGTACTCTTTCAATCTTGCTTCTCCATATATATTTACTGATGGGGTTGATCTGATGGTGAATGACAAGAAAACAAGTGATAGGGGCCTCAGGAAATAATGGTCTTAAAAAGTCTACTTAACACATTGTTGCTGTGAAAAAAGCACACATACATCATTAGGAAAGGAATTGAATAATGTCTTTATGCAGATCTGCAGAATATGAGGTCTTCTAGTCACTGCATCTCTAAAAGGATATTGTAGAGCTAGAAACGGAGCAAAAAATAAGAGCCAAAATGATCAAGGACTGGAGCAATCCCCACTGAAGAGAGGCTACAATGCTTGAAGTTCTTAAGTTTCAAAGAAAGATGTGATATTACAATGATCTCCAATAACCATATTCCTAAGACCTAAGATGTAGACATTTATCTATCTATCTATCTATCTATCTATCTATCTATCTATCTATCTATCTATCTATCTATTTATATCTGGTTTATATTTAACCATTAGCATTTAAGACCCTGAAACTGAGCTGTCCTGACTTTGGACTGGAATCTAAACCTATGCATTTTATCTATAAGAAAATTTTTCCAGTAGCTAGGATTACATTGTGATCCTTGTCAGTATTAGCTTTTTATCCCATTTCTAAACTTGGTTCAAGCCAGCAGACAACAAGAGTGTATTTCTCTTCTTCCCTGGGAAAATAACACCAGGTAAGCTTCCCCTTATTTTTGGTGTCTCCCCTGAACTTATTAACTTAGCCACAGGCCTTTATCGAGTTGAGATTTGCTGCATTTCCAGATTTCTCTGCTAAAGCATGATAATTATACAATTTTGTAGAATGGCCTTACTTTAAATTTAACTCCTGAATGGTAATTTTCCAGACCTTCATGAGCTTTATTTTCGCTGTGCCTTTTCTTCATCTTTAACCTTATATTTATTTTCAAAATGGACTCGGCAAACTGTGGTCTGTGATTTGCCCTGGGCTTTGGAGAAGCTCTCAGAACAGTGAAACAGTTTCCCACCAATTTCAGTTGCAAGCCCTTTGCTGTCTATTTTGGCAATAAACCCTTTGGAAACATCTCTCTGTCCTGTAATGTTTAGGGATAGTTATCTGAAAGTGTAAGAGTTAGAACTAGGTTCAGAAAAAAGAAACTGACAGACAAAAAAACATCCCAGAGGTTATGAACTGAAAAAATACTAAGGAACTTTATATTACGTTAAACTTTAGAAACTGGGGGTGGGGGGGAGATTATTTTTCTTTCTCAGTTCCACTTTCCCCCCTTTTTTCACAATGGAAAAATGGGTTGCAGTTCTAGAACAACAAAGAACACATCTTTGGTTTTGAGACAAAAAAATAAATCAGAGTGTGCTGCCATGTCTGAAAGGACACTGTTCTTCTACATGTGCTGGGAGCATATTATGGGTCACTGGTAGAAGCAGAATATTTGTATTAATCAACATACCTTTACTCAGTGCCTGTTTTATCCCACCCAGATTGCTCTGGGGATGTCCTCTGCTCAGCGGCAGCTGCTGGGATGCCAAAGAAGACCAAGTGCAGCCGTGAAGCCACAAATTATGGATGGTTCATGGAAGATACAGCAGATGAGATTCCAATGCGCACACAGCACCCGGAGCCTCTCTCAATTGTAATATTGATAGCGAGAGAGGCGGGGGGGGGGGAGACTACATAATAAATAAATGACTTCCCAGCTCTTCACCCTAGGACCTCATGCAGCCTTTAGTCTGAAAATAATTGTGCAACTGGGCAGGAGACAACATGGTGGTCTTATCACATTGACCACCTCTAGCTGTCACACTCCCATAACCAGAGAGGCAGGAGGTGAAGCTTACTGTAAGGATGGTCAGGCCAGAGAAATATTGTTTACAACTGCCCTATCCATGTCCTTTGGAATGTGAAATTCAGAGCACTGCTTGGGGGCCTTGCTTCATCTTTAACCTCATGGCTCTTCAGAATGGACTTGGCAAACTGCAGCCTGTGATTCACCCGGGGCATTGGAGATCCTGTCAGAGCAGGGTTTCCTTAAGATGTAGCCTAGCTTCAGAGACTCCAGCAGGTGGCAGCTCTTACCCAACTTTGTCTAATCCCCAAAAGGCTAAGCAGATTGGATCTGGCCAATGCTTGGATGGGAGACCACTAGGAAGTGACTAGACTGGGAAATTTAAAAAAAAAATCACATCCAGGAAAAAGGCAAAGGCAAGCTAATTTCAAATTGTTGCTAAGAAAATTAAATGGACTTCTCCGTGTAGTACCTTCAATTCAAAGGAGCCTTCCCCTTTTTTAGAGCCTTACATAATGAAAAAATCAGGACCCTTATTTACAGGGAAGCCTATTCCATTAAATCCTGAGTGACATGAGCAGCAGAAACACTCTGTACAGGTCTGGCGCCTGAGAAGAGGGTGGCCAAAGAAAGTTTCTGTCTCTTCGCTGAATGGCTGGCTCTGGAGGACCCGATTAAATGCTGGCAGGAGGAGGAGGAAGAGAAGGAAGCACCGGACATACGCTCCTGAGGAACAGTCCACTTATAAAGCTTTTGCATCCTTCAGTCAAGAACATCTTCCTGTCCAAAAAGAAGGGAGATGATCTGCATGGACTTCCAAGTCCTGTTTATTTAAGATGTGCGTATGGGAAATGCAGAAGTAGTATCTCCAGAAGTAGTAAAGGGAGAGGGATAAAGAGGAGGCATTTGGACCAGAGAGAGTAGAGGCAGATCACTCCCAAAGCTTGTCACGGAAGCCACAATATGTTATTCAGAGAAAACCAGACAGAAGCACAACGCCTTGTTGCCATGACACATTTACTATGGAAAGAAAGAAGACAAGGAATGCTAATTCAAAGAGAAAGGTGACAATTTTTTCTGTTTCAGCCCACTCCATCACCCCCTTTTTTGATCACATATGTGTGTGTGCATACACACGCACGCGCGCACACACACACACACACATACGGAGAGAGATCGCTTTTAATTTTATCCTCCTTACACATTTCAAGTATTATGAATGGGACGGGCGGACTGGGAGCCTCTATAAAAAATGCTTCACCAATTGCTGGGAGTACCAAGTGTCCCTTCTTATCAAGGCTGCGATGGGTATTCAATTTTCTCTTCAAACGCTGCCTCCTGAAATGGTAATAGAATTTCAAATCTGGGGAAGACAGAAGAGAAGGAGGCGGGGGAAACCCTGAATATGGGAGGATTAACAATGAGAGTAGGAGGGAGGGAGAGAAACAAAAGAATATATATATATATATATATATATATATATATATATATATATATATAGTTGGAGTCTTTGCAAAAATTAATTAAATACAAATATAAAGAGAAAATTAACAGTCTCCAGCTTGGGGAGGGGGGAAGGTTATATTCAGAGTTTAATTAACCTTTTTTTCCCAAGAACAATAAAAGGCGAAAAAAAGCAAAGATTTCTAATTGTTTTGGTTTCCAGGAGATAATTAAGAAAGCAGACCCTGTACCACGTTTGTGTGGGTTCCTTGTGTGTATATGTCTGTGGTCTCTGGTGCTGCTTTGTGCAAGCGCGTCTGTTCCTCTGAACTGCACGGTATAAAGAGGTCGCTTGCTGTCCTTCACTGTGCGCTAGTCCAGGAGAACCAGGTGAGAAAAGTGTCCCTCTCAGAATAAGGGGGCAGAGCGAGCAGTCCCAGGCAGACAGGCCAGCCTTTCTCCTGCTAACCAAAGAGGGCAAATAGGAGGGAAAGGAAATGTGCAGAGAATATCAGTCCTCCACGTATGCAGACACCAGTATGTAGAAGCTATAAAGAATTCCTTTCCAGGTCTTAGGAAATGTGTTTACTCTGTAGAAAATATCTTGCCATGCTGTAACAACACCAGCTGTTTTATGTACTCTCTCCTTCCTTTGTGATGAAAGGAAGCAAAGGAGCCAGAAACCAACGAAACGGTGGGGAAGAGCCATCAATTTATTTTTCAGTGGGAGGAAAGAAAATGGAAACGCTATAAATAAACCAGCCTCTCTCAACCTGGTGCCATGGGCCATTCTGTCCAGGAATTGTGGGAGTCGACATCAGGCTGGGGAAAAGTGGTAAAGCTGAGGTCACTCTCAGTGACGACATCTGCACCGCTTTCTTGCTAATGTTGCAGGACTGATTTGCCCTTGCTTCTGTTTATCTTCTTATGCAGGGTTCCTCAACCTTGGCAACTTTAAGACGGGTGGACTTCAACTCCCAGCAAAGCTGGCTGGGGAATTCTGGGAGTTGAAGTCCACCCATCTTAAAGTTGCCAAGGTTGAGGAACCCTGTTCTTATGGGATCTTTTCTCAACTGTCCCATCTAGCCTACAGCCTCAGAATTCCCTGGCAGCCCCCCTATCCACATGCTAACCATAGCCAACCCTGGTTACTTTCTGAGATCAGCCATGGCTGGCTAGGTGCTCCCAGTGGGTGAGGCAAAACTGTTTAATCACCTTACACAAGTATCTCTCAGAGGGAGAAAGAGAGAGGCCATTGACAGCTATAGGATACATATCCTCATTGCGAGTCATGGTAAAGAGCAGATTGTAAGAGTACAATTTTGGTTACTTTGGTATTTTGGTGACCAAGATAAAACAAAGCAACAAAAAAATAAGTGAAGTCAGTCTCATTATAAAATAGAATTTATACTATGTCACTCAGCAAGTGTTCAGCATGGCATAAGACTGAAACAAATCATAGAATTATGGAGTGTGAAGGGCCATGTGGACCATCAAACACCACTCCAAATTTGCATGCATATGACCATTATAAAAACAACAGCAAATAATAAGCTTTGGAACAAACCAAACCAGAATGTTCAGGTATACAGGTAATCCCCATTTAACAACCATTCATTCAGTGACTGTTCAGAGTTATGGCAGTGCTGAATGAATGGTAGTTATGACCGATCCTCGAACATGTGATCAAAATTTGGGCACTTGGCAGCCTGCCTGCACTTACAACCACAGCGGCATTTGGACTCCCTCCACCCACCTATCTCCCCACCCCATCTCTGCCCTTTTGGCTTCTCTGCACTCCGCCACATACTCCTGCTACTCCCCCACCACCACCACCCCCAGCTGACCTTCACCATCTTCTTCCTCCTTCTGGGACAACTTCTGACATGAGCTGCAAAGCACATACCAGAAGTGCCCCTGGAGAACCGTTCTGCAGGCCTCAGTGCGTTGGAAATTGCTGGCCCTTTGCGAGGTTTTGCAGGAGAAAGGCTGGGCCAAGAACAATCAGAGGACCCGCAGGTAGGCTTTGCTGGCACTCGGCTCACCTCCACTCCTCGCTGAAGCCTGCAGGCCAGGTTTCTGGGACCACTTCCAACGTGAGCTGCAGAGCACACACTCCACTTCCAGGAAGCCCTCTTCCCTATGCTTCCTCCAGTTCTGCATCACCCCAAACAGCATCTCCCACACAGCCTCCACCTTCACCCAGGGAGCTGCCGCCATCTCTCCTGCTTCGCCCGGTGATGGAACGCACCACGCCTTGCCATCCCATCCTGTCCCACTAACTCCTCCCTGGCCAGGCCCAGCAAGCTCCCTTCAGCAGATGAGGCTCTGTCATCCTGCCATGCTTGCCGCACGCATCCTGAGGCTGCATCCTCACCCAGTGCCTGGATCCCAGGCCAGCAGCAGGAGGAAGATGGCAAAAGGCAGCTGGGGGTGGGCAGGGCAGCAGGGATAGGTGGCACAGTGCAGGGTGGCCAAAAGGGCAGAGATGGGGAGGTAGGCGGGGGGAGGGAGTTAAGAGCAGGCAAGTGCAGCAGGGCAGGAGAAGTATGAGGTCCTTGCCTAACGACAGTGTGGGCCTGGCCTAATGACTGCCACTGGGACTACTAGAACTGCTCTTGCTAAGCAGTGCAGTCATGTGATGTATTGCCTAATGACCACCAATTAGTGATGGAAATTCCAGTCCCAGTTAGGGTTGTTAAGCAAGGACTACTTGTGAACAGCACTATAAATTTCAAGAAGGTCTACCTTGAAATAGATATTAACTTTTTTAGGCAGCATTCTTCAGAAGAATCTCAAGTGATTTGGTAGAAAGTCACACCGGAATAATATATTACAGTTATGAACAGGCTTTATAGATTCCTGTTTCCAACACACAGGCCAGTTGCATTTAGCTACCTGAACACAAAAGAGGTGCATGAATTCCATGTCTAAACAGGTTGAATAAGCAGCCTGGATTTTATGAATTAAGAACTTAGTAAGCTTTACATGCCTGAGAAGTAAATGTCTTCAGTTAAGCTGAAAATAGTGCTCTCAACAGATGAGATAAGGAGAGGCTTGACAGAAGTGTATAGTGTACCCCAGAGCATACAAGTCATAAAAGAAGCCCAGCAAATCTTCTCAGCTCCATCCTCCGTAGGTTAGGCCTAAAGAACATGGATTAGACCTGTACCCCAGGGATTCTTGCTTTTTTTTTTTTTTTTTAAAACCTCTATTTTACAGGATCCAGTGAACCCTTAATTCTCCCTTACTTCCTCTGCAATTACTCATTCAACACTCAGCCCAGGGAAAATCTCTGCACCTCTCTGCAAGAGCCTTGTCAGTTTAAAAAATCAACCAACTGAGGTTTAATTGATGTTATTTAAGTTTCTGTTAGTTCCTTTTATTTAAAGTGAATATTTCTGGCTACCTGAATTGCATTTATAGCTAGTTAGGACAGGAGGTCATTTGTATTTTAACTATGCATAAGTGATAAAATATTTAGTGTTGCATTCCCTGTACAATGTGATGGAGCTACAACTTCTAAAACCCCCAGTTTGCATGGCCAGCTTGCAGTAGAGGAATGGGATTAACTATTATCCTTTAGGCAGGCAAATGGAATTTCCATTTTTCAAACCATGGTTGGATTTAGATATCAACCAAGCCAGGATTCTATTAATTGAGTTTTGTTGACTATCACAATTGGCTAAGTTCAGACATCATAGTAAGCTACAAAACTAGAGTTTAGAAACCAAAAGTGCAAGGTTCACACCGTGAGCTCAGTGAAAACCACTATAGAAGCCACACTATAGTATGAACCTAACCCATATCTTTCTGTAATAGCTCTCCATTTTGTTGCTTGTACTGTTCTGATTGGCTCCAGAAAAAGCATACAAGTGAGACTTCCCAACATCAATATGGGAAATAAGTCTGCAAGTCCAAAATTTGAGATGCAATCTTACACTCTTTTTTAATATCTGGAAGAAAGTCCCATTGAACACAGTAGAATTTACTTCTGGGCAGGTAGATCTAGGATTGCATTTCCAATCTGTTTTCTCTCTCTTTCCCTCTTTTGCTGAGTTTGTAATCCAGGCAAAGTCTGGAATTAGATATGTCAATTTCTGGTTGCCAGCCCCAACCCTTGCTTGAGTTTATTCCTACAATTATAAAAGTGATATTTAACCACTTAATATATATTATGCTTTGGTATATAATTTGCTGATTGAAACATTTTTAAAAACATGTACTCTTCAGAGGCATCCCAGCTTCCAGATATTTTTCTTATCCTAATTTCTGGGATAGAAATCCAAGAAGTTCAAAGATAGTCTAAAGTGATATATCCAAAGCTGTCAGTTCTTGTGATAAAACCTCAAGATTTTATCTAAAGTCCCCTGATTGTGCAGGACTCATAAATCAAAATCAACATCATGAGAACTGAGAACACATACACATACACACATTCACACCCACCCAAATCCACAATATTTTGAAGAATTCATGTGGCACATACATGAAGAATTCATGTGGCACATACATACTAGTAGTCCTTGTTTAGCAACTGCCTCATTTAGTGACCCTTTGAAGTTATAACTGTGATGAAAAGGTAACTTTACAACCAATCCTCACATTTACAACTTTCACAGGTCTGTAAAACAAAGGAAATCTAAAGTAAGATCATAAGCACAGCTGCAGTTTCACTTAGCAACTGCTTTGCTTAATGACTGAGTTGCCACTCCCAGTTGTGGTCCCTAAATGAGGACTCCCTGTATATAGAGCCTTCCACAAAGAACCATTAACCAGCTCCAGAATCCAACTAAAAACTCCCCAACTGGCCACCCAAAAGAGTCAGGTGAGGCATGGAACTAACTAGCAAGTAGCAGCAATTATATTAGAGAGGACCCTATCCAGTTCCTCAGGTTCCACAAGCATAAAGGAACCCAGATCATGATATGTTACATCACCTGTCTCACATCGCTTGGTTCTACCCAGCTGGCATCTAACCAGAGCAAATACAAATGACTTTACCTGCAAGGATACCCATAAATGTATCTGGACAGTCTGCAGGCATTTTATCTCACCCATTCTTTCCCCAAATGGTCCAGGTCATCCTGGATACAAAAAGTGCAGAGAAGAACAGATACTTCATTGCTCTTATCACCACCAAGTAGGTTCCAACATGGTTTTGGTTTTAGGCCATCTGCACTCCAGGTGCCTTTTCTTTTACTTCATTTCCCACAGCTCATCTGAGAATGAGGATGACATCGGTTCAGCACCTGGGAAGGGGGCTTTCAGGAGCAGTCTCATCCAGCACTCTGGCCATCTTTACATTCCAGAGATCTAACAGCTGCATGACAAAACTGTCCACCAAACCTTTGGAGAAACCTTGGAAACCCTCTAGAAAGATGCAAATATTGTATCTCTTCCCAATGCACTTTGCACAGCTAAGTAACCAGCACAAATCCATAGTACTGTGTAGCCTGAAGCAATAGTAGACCATGATTCTATCCACTATCATTTGGAAAATCTATGGAGATCAATCAGGATTAATCCCAATTTATTGTGGGCATATGTGAATCCTTATTTCTTTCACTTTCAGATAGGGTTGAGGGGCTTTCTCTGTATCCATGAAGATCAGCTACTGCCTTTATATGTCCTCTAACTGCACCTAATTAATAAACTTCTTTATTGTTTCATGGATCTCAGGGAGGGGGAAGAGAAAATGAGTACAATTGGGTTGTGATATCAGCCTGCAAATGATTAAGTTACCAACTTGCATCAGATGTCCTGATATCATTACATCATTACACCATTTGTATGATGAGATCATAGCACCCATCTCATCATTTTGATGCCATCATGGCTTGTTGCTGATGCCACTGGGTTGTTTACACCCTTTCATCATTTTGTAGAAACAGTGATGATTCCCTCATGAACTGCTTGGCACTGGACTGATCAAGGAGGGGGTTACTGTACTTAGGTACTGCAAATTAACTATACCCTCTCCCATTCACTGCCTTGAGGCATCCAGGTTCCTTTGTATTCTTCTTCCTTCAAATTAAGAGGAAAAAATGGTCCCAGTCTTGTTTTAAGAGCAGAGTTAGAGAGATGTATATAAACTTATAAAAAATCTAGTGAAGTTGTATTAATGTCTATGGGGATTATCGATTAGAGTCAAGAGTCAGCACACAGCAGAGGGCAACAGCAACATTTGACAGCTATAAATCCCAACACAACATTTTGCCCATCAGCTGAGTCAATAGTGCAAAGACCCCACTTTATACCCTTTACACTCTTTAGTAGGCAGAAGGCACTCTAGTAGTTTCTTTACGGGTTTTCTAAGTTTCATGCAAACAGTGTGCCAAGGCGAGTTATTAAGCCCTAAGGAGCCATTCCTCTTTTGGATATTTGAAGGGTAATACAGTGAAGGGGCCTGGAGGATGGCTGACCAGCTAAGACACTGAAGAGGAATACTCCACCTCGCAACAATTTGGTTCTGTTTCTGTAGCCTCTGGAGATTTCTAGTTCATGAATCTAACGTAGGTTCACCCCCATGAACATTTATCCTGCACTAAATACCAGGAGTTCCTTGGAACTCCTAATTGGAAGGGGCTGCCTAGGCCCCTGAACTCAACCTTTGCTCAATGCAGGAATTAAATTAAAGCATCTGAACAAATATCTACCCAGGATCCAGTGAAGGGGAACCTGCCACATCCCTAGGTAATTGGTTATGCTTCTGAATGGCTTTTTTTATTGAAAACATTTAGGATTTTGAGACTGGGTAGATGTGCAACTGTTAACAATGTCTCAGTGAAAAGATAAGCTTATAGCATAATTGGGGATATTTGACGTTAAGTGATATTTTCAAATGGGGCAGGTCTCTACAAGTCTGGGTCCCTCCTTTGAATCTACTCTAACTGAAACGGAGGGTGCAACGCCAAGCATATTGAGTTGGATGAAAGTCGCACCCAGTGGGTCTTACTTTTCAGGAAGCATTAGGAGCAAATCTTTTCCTTTCAAATGGAGGGTATGTGTTGCTGTGTAGGCAACCAGCTCTTTCAGCGAGAGGCTGCTTCCTCCTTCTCCTCCCTGCATTCTTGACAGAAGAAGCAAAAATGCAGTTAACTATCAGCGGTTGTGTGGGAATGTTTTGACAATAGATTCTCCTTTTCCATTTCAGGCTTTTAGAAAGGCTGGAAGTTTTGTTTGAAACAAGTCTGTGTTGTTGTCTCTCCCTGTCCTATTTTCAGAATAGTTCTGTACTATTTAATTTTGCTGTTTTATCTGACTTTCTATCCTACCCCATGCCAAGAGTTTAAGTCAGGTAAAAGAAACGCATGTGTAAAAGCACACAGCATGCATATTTATGTATGTCAGAGGAGAATGCTGATGTTCAGGGGTGTCCACAGGAGGAGTAAAACAAATTGAGATGGTAGCCACAGCTGCATGGTTGAAGTCCAGAACTTTTATTACATGTGAAAAACAGGGTGGGGATTCAATCACACAGTTGTATATGCCATCTTGAGTTTTTGAACCCACCCCCATTCCCCATGGACATCCCTGCTGATGTTGGGGACATAACCTTCGCTTTTATCCTAGCTGGGGCCCTGTCGGGAAAATATTGCTCAGGGCCACTACAAACATTGATAAAGAAAACCCTCTGCAAACATCAATGTTTTCACAGGGTTATATTATCTATTATAGCACATCTGTACCTCTCTAGTAGTATCTATGAAGCATTTTTCATTTTATGAATTTCCAAACCAGTTGTTCGTTGTTGTTTTTCATAGTGTTTGTCCCACATGGTTACAAGGTCAGCTGGTTTTTGCACTGTGCTCGCCTCACTTTTACAGTGAACTTACCAGTATGCTATAATTAAGGCTTCTGTTTCTTAGCCAGCCTGTTGTAGAGCTTGACGCTCAATAAGACTGAGACAGAGTGACTGGCCCAAGGTCACCCAGTTGGCTTCTATGCCTAAGGGAGGACTAAAACCTGGGTCTCCCATCCTAGTCCAGCATCTTAACCACTATACCACACTGGCTCTCTGAATTTGCAATATAGTATGCACCGACTGTATATATGGGATCAGTTCCAAGTTGTTGCGGGCCATTGGCAAGGCAAGGTTTACCAAGCCTCCCTGGGCACAAATCATGTCCTGGTCCCTGGTCCCACTTGCTGACTTTCATAATCCTTATTTTGTTCTTTGTGCTGATCTTTTGGAAAGTCCTAAAAATGAGTGATTCTAGAACTGTTAGCAAGTCCTTCTAACCAGCTTAGAAACTCACTGAACCAGTTTGCATCAGTATTGCTTAAATCCAGGGTTGGATATGCAATTTAGCATGAGGGATGCATGATGGAACAAATGTGTGTAACACTGAGTAGAATGGTAGATACTGGAGAAGAGGCCAGAAATTGTAAAACAAGAGATTTCCCTTGTTTGTTGGTCAATTATGATTACAGATTGGGTAGCAGCAGATGTAACCTATATATGAATTATCACAGGTAACAGTGCAAAAATATCACTGCAGTTCACAGAATTACAAGCTGTTTTGATACTGTTTTCTGCCTGGTAACATCTCCTTGTAGGAAGAGTACATTATTCTCTTATGAGGTATGCTATTTGAAGACTCTCTTCCATGCTTGGGCTGAGCACTTTAATCCTGAACTATGTTTGAGAGCTGTGCATAAGTGATCATGCAAGGTAAGACTGCTTTCTGCTGATAACTGTCAGGCTGATGGTGCAGTCTATAAGATGTCACCGTTACTGTCTTTGGGGTAAAAACAGTTCCTGGAACATAATGCTTTAAGTGGAGCCATGCATGTGCTATGAAGAGTAAGTGGAATCCTTATGGTGATGATGGAGTTAGATACCACTGTAACTCACACCTGATGGGAACTGAAAGAAAACAAAACACAGAACCTGTAAAGAGGAGCTACCTAAGATCAACAAATATAAAGTGCTTTCCACAGATATGCATGCTTTTCACAAAGCACAGATCCAGCTTGTTCCAAAGGAATTTAACGCACTGACCATCATAAGGAGCTAATGCACCCCCAATTCTGTTAACTTCCCAGAAACAACTTAATGCCATTTTATTCCAGCATGCCACAATGAATAAGTGCGCTGGCACCTATTAGAGGTATTAACTGGACTTTTATTTCTGTTTTGTTATTTGGCTTTATATTTCTCTGCCACCAAGAGTTCTTTGGGATTGGGGTGGATTATAGTTAGTGAAATAAATAAGTGTGCTTCCTTGTTGAAGTTTATAAGAGCCTTTGATACATTTACTTGGGTTTCCATGGTTACATGGAATCCATATAGCCTATTTTTTTTCCATCATGGTGCTGAGGTAGGCTCGTTTTGTTGAGGACTTTGAGAACGTTGTGGATGGTGTGTGGAGGCAGGCAGTGGTCCTGGCCAGCTTGGTGGATGGCCAGCAGCGGTGGTACCAGTTACCTGGACCGGCAGGAGGAATGGGAAGAATGGCAGCAGCAGCAGCAACAGTGGAAACAGCCGGCGCGGCGGCGGCGGATCAAGCGGCTGGAAGTGTCCGGTGGAGCCTTATCGACATTTCCTTGGACGGTAGCCAAGTGGGATTGTGTTGGGCAGTCGTTTGCATTGTGGAGGTGACAGGTAGTGGAGCTCAGCAGCACTGCAGATCAGCTGTCTTTGTTTCAGAGGACGAGCAGCATGGAATGGACTGCAAAGGACTTAGCCCCTGCCCTCCTTCCATAGAGACGACTAAGACAGACTGGGCTGGCATAAGACAAGGAACTGGCGGTGGCTGCGGGATCCTGACCATTGGAGACCCCGGTGGAGTTGAGGGCCTGGGTGGCCGAGCAGTGTGTGGCAGTGGGAGCAGGAGCAAGGCAGCAGACCTGTGAGGGAGCTGCTGTCCAAGCGGCCACATGGTAAAGCAACCATTTTTGTGGATTCCCTTGTCTGACTGGGAGGACTTGGGACTGAAGTCACAGGCACCCGGATTTAGGACGGTGTGTGGACCAGGAGCTGTATATGGTTCGGTAGTTGGGGGGGGGGGCTGGGTGTGGCTGAGTCCCTCTTGCTCCCTTCGTGTGAGAGATGAGGGTGGGCTGGGGATGCTGCTATTCAGTCCCTTTGGGAGGGGCGTGACTTCTCCACTGCCTGGGTGAGAGTGGGGGGTCAGGGAGGTGGGGAGGTGGGTGAGAGAGAAAGATTTGGTTTTTGGGTGTTGGAGAGTTTGGAAGGAAGGAAGTTTTGGATGAGGTGTTGGATGGAGGGCCTGCTCAGGTGGAGGCACTGAGCATGCTACAGAAGCACGAGGACCTGAGCAGAGTCTGCCTGTATAGGCTGTTAAAGTTGGATTTGGATGGTTCCCCGTGTCTTGGGGGTGGGAGGATGGGGGCGAAGGGACCCAGATAGGGAGAGGGGGGAGGTGGTAGGGGAGGGTATTGCAGTGGTGATGGGCATGGGGAGGTATGGCAGGAGACGGGGTGGGCCGCTCTCGGGGAAGGTGGCCCTGGTGTTTAACACTGGTGCCGCGTTCTGGCCCCCTGTGCATAGCCCCAGGGCCTGGTTTCTGGAGCTTTGGTGGCTCTGGTCTCTGGCTGCTGCTGCTTAATGCCAGGTCATCTTGTAATAAAACCCACTTCATCTACAATTTGATTGTGGGTGGGAGACCCGATCTGGTATGTATTACCGAGACCTGGTTGGGCACTGAAGGGTGGGGGGTTCTCCTCTCTGAAATGAGCCCTTCTGGGTTTTGAGTGTGGCATCAGCCGTGACTCCAGGGCAAGACTGGGGGTATGACAGTTGTCTCTGGTGGCCTCCAGGGGCCCCTCCCCAGACATCACCAGATGTGAGACCCTCTTTGTGTGGCTGGGCCATAGGGAGCAGCGGGGATTGCTGCTCACTTACCTTCCTCCCTGTAGTGTAGCTGCATCCTTGCCTGTGCTCCTACACTCTGTATCTGAGCTGGCAGTAGAGTTCCCCAGCCTTATCGTTCCGGGGTATTTCAACCTGCCATCTCTGGGCCCAGGGTGTGAGGTAGCACAGGAGTTCATGGCCACCATGGCAGCCATGGACCTGGTTCAACTTACTCATGGCCCAACTCACATGGAGGGGCACACACTGGATCTGGTGTTTGGTGTCATGATCTGGTATTGGAGGGCGTTAACATCAGTCCCCTGCCATGAACAGACCACTCTTTGTTGGCCCCAGAGTTCTCAGCACTACCCCTCACTGCAGGGAGGTGGGGCCTGTTAGATCAGCCCACCCCAGGTGCCTGATGGACCCAGTACAGTTTCAGAGGTAACTTGGGGCTTTTCCTGAAGCTCTGGCATGCAATTCGGCAGATGCCCTCATTGCTGCTTGGAATGAGAAGGTGACAGGGGTGCTGGGCCAAATTGCACCAGTGCAGATTCTCTGTGTATATGGATCTTGTAGAGTGCTTTGGTTTACCAAGCAGCTCTGACAGATGAAGTGACACAAGAGATGCCTAGAGTGTCACTGGAGGAAGACAAAGAGTAAAGCTGACCAAGTACAGGTAAGAGTGCATATTAGAACTTGCCTTGTGGTGATAATGGTGGCAAGGCGTACTTACTTCTCCGCCCTTATTGCATTGGCAGATAGCCACCCAGCCGCCCTGTTTCAGGTCACCAGGACACTTCTGGGTAAAGAGGAGCCAGGGGAACTCCTGCAGGGCTGCTAGGAGGAATATTCTCTGCATCTGTCAGATAGTTGCTCAGCTTCGCTCGGAGCTGGACTCTGACTGGGAGATCTTTCAGAAGTGGCTGAGTCATGTCTGAGCCCTGTTATCTGGGAGGGGTTTGAGCCGGTTGGTCTTGAGGAAGTGGACACAGTCCTCATAGCTGTGAGCTCAGCCACCTGTGTTCTGGTCCCATGCCCCTCCTGGTTGGTTAAGGCCTCCTGGGAGGTGGCACGTGGCTGGGTCCAAGTGATGGTTAATGCCTCTTTGTGGGAGGGGGTGGTACCACCTGCCTTGAAGAAGGCTGCAATGCGCCCCCTTCTCAAGAGGCCATCCTTGGACCCAGCTGTGTTACACAACATTTGTCCAGTCTCTTATTCCCAGATTAATTTATATTCTGAGAGGAATTCCTGTTCAAATATCTGGAAAATATTTTCAGAAAATAAATTCTTCGTTTAGAAAATTTGTATGGGGATCTTTGATTCCGAGAATATCTTTACAGAAAATGTAACTACCAATTAATGAGGGAGGATTTGGTTTTCTGAATCTGGAGTTATATCATCAAGTTTACCTATTGTCAAGTATTAAATACTGGAAGCCAACAATTGGTGTTAATTTTCTGATTTGGGCAACTATGGAATGTACATATATAGCACCTTTGGTTGGCTGGACAGTATTAGGATCTAAATATAACAAAACTCTAATACCTTTGGAAATGATTATGTCAGTTAGAAAGCTATGGGATGGAATGTCTCATAAAAAAATTTTCGATCCTTTTTCCCATGCTAAATTGACTCTACGGGGAAACCCAACGTTAAAAATTGGGAAAAAGATGGTGATATGGAAAAGTTGGATGGATTTGGGGATATTGACTCTAGATCAACTGATAGATGATGAAGATGAATTTTTAACAAATGCTGTGTCAAGAGATAAATATAATCTATCGGATGCATCGCAATGGCAATATTTATACTGTAGTTACATTTGTTAACAATGTTGTTTGGACCAGCAGCATTTTCAGCTTCCAAGACACCTGAGATATTAGAACTTCTTGTTAAATCCTTTAGAACTAAAAAATCTATTAGTTTTTGTAGATATTTGTTATCGATAAATCAATTTGATATGCAGATGTTAAGGGATGAGTGGAATAAGAACCGGTCACGGAACAACTGATTGGTTCAAAATAGGGAAAGGAGTACGACAAGGCTGTATACTGTCACCCTGCTTATTTAACCTATATGCAGAGTACATCATGAGAAATGCCAGGCTGGAAGAATCACAAGCCGGAATTAAGATTGCAGGGAGAATCATCAATAACCTCAGATATGCAGATGATACCACCCTAATGGCAGAAAGTGAAGAAGAACTAAAGAGCCTCTTGATGAGGGTGTAAGAGGAGAGTGCGAAAGCTGGCTTGAAACTCAACGTTAAAAAAACTAAGATCATGGCATCTGGACCCATCAGTTCCTGGCAAATAGAAGGGGTAGAAATGGAAGCAGTAACAGACTTCATTTATTTGGGCTCCAAGATCACCGCAGAAGGAGACTGCAGCCATGAAATTAAAAGACACTTGCTCCTTGGGAGGAAAGCTATGGCAAACCTAGATAGCATATTAAAAAGCAGAGATGTCACCTTGCCGACAAAGATCCACATAGTCAAAGCTATGGTTTTTCCGGTAGTAATGTATGGCTGTGAGAGCTGGACCATAAAAAAGGCTGAGCGCCGAAGAATTGATGCCTTTGAACTGTGGTGCTGGAGAAGACTCTTAAGAGTCCCCTGGACTGCTAGGAGGTCAAACCAGTCAATCTTAAAGGAAATCAACCCTGATTGCTCATTGGAAGGACTGATAATGAAGCTCAAGCTCAGATACTTTGGTCACCTAATGCGAAGAGAGGAGTCTTTGGAGAAGACCCTGATGCTGGGAAAGATTGAAGGCAAAAGGAGAAGGGGACGGCAGAGGATGAGATGGTTAGATAGCATCACTGAAGCAATGAGCATGAAACTGAGCAAACTCAGGGAGGCAGCGAAGGACAGGAAGGCCTGGCGCAATATGGTTCATGGGGTCACGAAGAGTCGGACACGACTTAACGACTGAACAACAACAACAACATTGCCTAGACAATAGGAGAGTGCTTTAAATTCTATAGTAAGAGTGTCAATGGACCTTAAACTGCATCTTATACAACAAAAAATAATATTTAGAATTCATTGGACTCCAATACACTTGTATAGAAAAGGATTGTCAAAAAGAGCATTTTGTTGGTAATGTCATAAGGACAATGCCTCTTTAAAGCATGTGTTTTTTACAATGTCCTATGCTTACTAAGTTTTGGGAAAAAGTAGTGGACTACAGTATCTAAATATGATTGTGCAACAAATGCTAAAATGTTCAGAGGATAATATTCTTTTGAACTATATACCTAGTACATGGAATTTGATATCTGGACAACATAAATGGATTCTCTGTGCCCTTACTATGGCCAAAAGACTGATATTGCAGTATTGGAAAGATAAATCTATGGCCCCATTTATTCAATGGATTGAAGACCTGATTGCGCTTGCCACTTATGAGCGGATTGCCTATAGACATAGACTTTGTATGGACAAGCATAATGAACTATGGGACTCATTTATACAGAATACAGTAGGTTAAAAAAATTATAGTTACATAAATGTATTGGAAATATATATGCATCTGAATAATATTTGCATTAGATGAATATACATAGCTTTATAACTATTTACTGTTATGATATATTATGCTGTTTTTCATTTTCTTTGTTGCATTTCTGTCACTTTTATTTTTGTGTTTTGTTTTGGGGGTTTTTTTTGTTATTAATTAAAAAGCCATTAAAAATTATTTTAAAAAAACTTTTGTCCAGTCTCCAACCTTCCCTTTTTGGAGCAGATTATCTGGACGCTTTTCAGTCTGGGTTCAGGCCAGGTATAGCACTGAGACGGCATTGGTTGCGCTTGCTGATGACCTTTGAAGAGCTCGGGATGGGGGTGGCGCAACTGCACTGGCTCTTCTTGATCTCTCAGCAGATTTTGACATCATCAACCATGGTAACCTTCTGGATCGGCTTTGAGGGCTGGGAGTGGGAGGCACAGTTTTGCTGTGGTTCTCCTCCTTTCTCTGTGGCTGGTTTCAGTCAGCGTTAGTAGGTGAGGAGAGGCCGAGCCCTAGACCTCTACAGTGTGGGGTGCCTCAGGGCTCAAGTCTCTCCTCTCTCCTTTTTAATATCTACATGAAACTGCTGGGTGAGGTCATCTGACAGCATGGGATACAGGATCATCGGTATGCTGATGATACCATTATTCATCTCTACCTCTGGCCGGGCAGGTAATGCTGGTGCGGTGCTGCCCGAGCACCTGGAGGGTCTGAATGGGGATGAACTGGCTTTGGCTCAACCCTGGCAAGATGGAGTGGATTTGGGTCTTTGGCCCCCCAGAGTCTGGTGATTTGTCATCTTTGACTTTGGATGGGGTTGCAGTCCCCTGGACTGAGTTGGTGTGCAATTTGGGGGTCCTCCTGGACTCACAGCTCCTGCTTGATGAGCAGGTGACAGCCGTGGCTAGGGGGGGCTTTTGCACAGATCTGTCTTGTGCGCCAGTTGCACCTTTCCTAGACTGGGAGGCCTTGCTCACAGTCACTCATGCCTTAGTCACTTCCCAGTTGGATTATTGCAATGTGCTTTACATGGGGCTGCCCTTGAAGACTACTTGGAAGTTACAGCTGGTCCAGAATGCAGTGGCACGCTCAGTATTGGGTGGTCATAGATTCGCCCATGTTATGAGCTGTGCTGGCTCCCAGTTTCCTTCCGGGTGCAATTCAAGGTGCTGGTTATCATCTTTAAAGCCCTACATGACACAGGACCTGGTTATTTGCAGAAACACCTCTCCCTAAGAATATCTGCCCATCCCACCAGGGATTGGGTAGGGTAGGCACGCTCCAGGTCCCTTCCCTGAATCCTGTCATCTAGTGGGACCTTGGAAGCATGCCTTTTCCGTGGCTGCCCCAACCTTTTGAAACACCCTCCCACTGGCAATTTTGCAGGTTTTCAGAAGGCCATTAAGACCTGTTTTTTTACTGAGGCGCTGGGATAGGATTGTATAGATAGATAGTATGGAATGAGGGCAACCGGAGCCTGCTGTGGGGCATCCTAAGGGGATGATTAAGGTGCAGGGTTTTTGTTTTATTATTTTACTGTTTTATAGTTATTGGTTTTATTGTTGTTGTGAGCTGCCCAGAGTTGCTTAAGATGGGCTGCCATATAAATCTTATAAATAAATAAATAAATAAATACATAAATAATTTTTTTATCTTTGGCATATGTGTGTTAGCTGTGCAGAGGATAAGCTTTCAAACCTTTGCAAACATAGCAAGCATTTCAAAGGTGATAATTCTGCATTGATTTTTTTTTGTTTAATTTAATCCCACTTTTCAATAAAATATTTTCAATATTTAAGTATGTAGTTCCAGATTTTCAGAGAACAATTGATTTATTTTATTGGCATGCTAAAAAATTATTTTAAAAATTTGCTAACTGACTTCCATCATATTAATATATATATTTTTGACGTGTAAAGTACAGAGAAACCTGTTATACTTACTAAGAAAAAAAATGACTGTTTGGATATAAGAATATAAGAATATGCATGGAAGGGAAAACAGAAATAGGTCCACCATGAATTCTAGGTAACTTATATCAACTTTATGTACAGAAACTGGTTCAAATAACATTATTTAAACAAAGAAAAAGTGTTGGATTCTCAAATAACAAGAGTGTTTAAGGTTAAGAAGTTTAGGGGAATTTCCCATCCATTCTTCAAGGTTACGTGTAGGTGAAGTTCTTATCAGTTAATGGCCAATAACTGTTGGTCAATAATACATAGTATGAATGGGTAGAACATGTCAACTAATTTTACCCGTGTTACAGTTAAAAGATAGTAAAACTGAATCAGGAGCAGTCCATTTATTTACAACTTGTTACCTTCCATGTGTCTAATTGTTTGAATATAAGGGCAAAGAAATCATTTAACAGTGAGTTCAATTGCTATGATAGTTGAATTACACAGAGGGGGATTATAGCATGAAGGAATCTATGTAATAGGAACAGTGAATAATTTCTCCTAGCCTGGAGTCTTCCTATTTTATGAAATAACAGTGACTATCATCGTTGCAGCCACACCTGAAGAATGCTGATATAATAGTTTACTAATGTGCTCAAGATACATAAAAGTTATATTTAAGCAAAAATACTCCTTTTAAACTATTAAGACTTTAATATTAATTTACATTTAATATTTACCTTTTTTCTAATTGTTTAGATCTTACAATCTTTAGCAGTGGTATCCTTTATTAACAGTAATAAAATTATTATGTAGTTAAAGCAATTGTTGCTGTGCTGTTTATTTGAAGTGTATGAATCTGCTATAGCTAATTGGTAATCAAAAATTTCCTAAATATTTGATAGTGCTCTGTAAATTTCAAACCTCATGAATTTGGTTTTTCCTTTTACTAACCCAGCACACAAGAATGGTTTTGTGTATATGTTTATGCAGATGACATTCTGATCTAGTTTTTTTCTCAGACAAACTTGAGAAAAGTCCTAAGTTCACATATCACTTAGCCGTGATGTTCAGTGGAGAACTTGCTCTCACTCTAATCCCAGTCTAACCTCTTTCTTAAATTGTTGTAAAAATGAGTAATTCGCCATATTCTTTTTCTTAGACACAAAGCCAAGTAGACATTTAACATTAAAAATGTTTGCTGTAAAACTGGTTCCAATAATGTATTCCACTATTCCACTGAGACATAAACATGAAATGTTTAGATCCATGGAAAGTTCTTTAAAAAGGACCAAACAGATGGTTTCCGAATTTCAAGAACTTTCTAAGGGGCACAATTTGTCAGAACTAGAGGCAAGCGATGTGGTCTGGATCAAGTGGAACAAGAGGCATTCAGCATGGCCTAAAGAAGGTCAGGCTGATATTGCAGGCAGCTCTTGCCTTCACAGGGGCATAACACCAATCCATTTAATTTTCTGTTTTTCATGAAATGGCAGCAGTTAGTTGGCAGTGACAAGCTGGAAACAAAGGAGAGTTAATAAAAATGAAAGGAGCAGCTACACATTTCTTATTCTATCAACTGATAAAGAACATTTGGGAGTCCGTATTCTAGAATTATGACTTGATTTGGCATTTGCAATCTACTTCCATAGGAGAAGGCTTATTGTTTGGTAATGGGGTTAAAGAGGCAGCCCAATTTTTTCACTTTTTTTTTTTTTTTAATGACTGCTCTCTCACTCTGGCACATGCAAATGACAAGCCAAACCTAATCATTACATTATCAAATAGCTGAAGATTTCTTCTTTTCAATGCAAGAATACATGACAGATCTGGCAGAATGCAGTGTTTACTCACTTTATAGTGGTCATAACAAGCATCCCATTAAAATGAATAACTGTGCTTATCTTTAAAGATGTTTGGTTAATTCTATATCACCCCCTTTTGTTTAAGAAAAATAAAGTACATATTTATGATGCCCAGGCAGCAAATAAGACAAATAGCACAACTGTGTCCCCAACCATAAATGGTAAATGTGGATATTCCTGGGAACCTGTAATAAGTATATCATTCTAGCATTGTAAGGGTTTGTGCTCATAACCCTTTTACCCTGGTTATATATCAAAGGAACAGAACAGAATGCAATTTATTTTCTGGTATTCAGTAATGGGTTTCTAAGCCTTGGCCACTACAGACGTTATTGGATCTCTTTGTTAGAGATCAGTTAGAACCACTTTACACTGCAGACCAAATATGTCCCTCTGAAGATTGCCAATTGACCCAACTCTTACTCAATCTAACCTGAGACAAAACAAGATCTCCCATTTAGGACATTATGGCCCTCTGGAAAAGTGAGTCATTAACTAGGTCTTTACATAATAAATATATTTTGCTTTATCTTCTTCTCTTGGAATTTTATTGTCAGATTGTTCTAACTGTGAATCACAAACTGTCCACTGATTCATATGAATTGGTGAATGAAAAATATTCACTGAGTAACTATGTTTAGAAACCCAAAAATCTGATGGGTTTTAGACTTGAGAATATATTCATGATTCTTACTGGATCAGACCAAAGACTGATCTAGCATCCCATTTCCAGACAAGTTAATCAGAAGCCCATGGAAAACTTACCTTAAGGGCATTAGTCCTAACTTAAAAACGTAAGGATATTTGTCTTCTCTTGTTATTATTCCTAAACAGCAGTGATTAAGAGGTATGTTGGCTGCTTCTAATCCTAGCGATCGTGAGACGGGTGGTGTCTAAATTCAAAATATAAATAAAATAAATATAAATATGGTCATCACAACTAGTAGTACTTGGCAGTCCTGCACTTTAAGAAAAATACTTTAAATTGATTGGAAATAATAGAATCATAGTGTTAGAAGGGGCCATTTAGGCCATCAGGTCTATGTGTCCAGACAGATGGCCTTCTAACCTCCACTTGAACACATCCATCGAAGGGGAGCTCACCACCTCTCTGTGCAATTAATTCCATGGTTAGGAAGTCTTTTCTAAAATCCCATCAGAATCTGTCTTCCTGTAAATTAAATCCATTATTCCATGTCCTGCACTCTGGAACAAGGGAAGACTTTTTTTCTATGTGACATCCTTTCAGTTATTTGAAGAATGTTATCTTATCCATCAGTTGTCTTTTCTCAATGCTAAACTTGCCCAACTCCTTCAATCTCAATTCATAGGCTTTATTTTCTAGCCCCAGAATCATCTTGGTTGCTCTTTGCTGAATCTATTCCATTGTCTCTGAACCTTCTTGAAATGTCTGCCCAGAACTGGACACAGTACTCAAATTGGGATTTGACCTAGGAAGTGTGGAACAATTACTTTCCAAATTTGGAGATTATATTTTTGTTTATGCAGTCTAAAATTGCATTTTTTGCAGCCACATCACACTACTAATTCACATTCGGTTATATTATGCCTATAACATCCCCACAACTTATTAAGGAATCAATAAATAAGATTATTATGGTGAGATTTAATATTCAGAAATCCATGTTGATTATGGGTAATTGTTGCAGTTTGCAAGGTGCTTAAAGATCAGTCTGTGATCTGTATTAGAATCTTCCTGATATCGATGTCAGACTGCAATGAAATCCATGGTATGCATGTGTCAAAACTGGCACAATGGTAGATGGAGCATTGTGATGTACGCCCTACCACTTTTGAATTTGTATGCAATATGCATACAAAAGGAGTGCACCTTGCACTGACTACATCATGGCTTTCTGTCTGCCACCTTACTGATTTTAATACACCCCTCCCTTGTGGACACAACAGTCTGATTTATCCGTTCGCTGGATCTTCCTTTTCCTTTTCTAAAATTAAGGGCAACATGTGCTCTCCTCCAATCATCTGGCACATCATCAGATTCCAGTATTTCTCAAATACAAGCCAATCAGGTAGTTACTTCAGCATCCTAGGGTGCAATTCAGCTGATCCTGGAGATTTAAGCTTTATCTCCGTACTTTGAATGATCCTTCCAAGTAGAAAAGTATTCCTTAACAATGTTTCTATGTATCTATCAGTCTCAAGTTTCAGTCCTGTCCCTTCTTCCCACACTTCATAATTTCCAGATGAAACATGGGTTGTTGTTTTTTTCCTCAGAGACTGAACAAAACAAGAGTAACTGCCTTTTCTTTGTTGCTTGTTAGCATTTTGTGTCAGGCTTTGTGTAAGGGTGAGGATGAAATTCCAATTCTCAGGAAAACTGTTTTATAAATAAATGAGGCATAGAGATCAACAAACGTCAAAGCCAAGAAATGAGCAGGTACAGAGAAAGGTAGGAGAAAAAAGCCCTGGGTTTAAACCTGGGGACTAATATTCAGAGTCCAAGATTCCAGACTCCTGTCAAGTGGAGAACTTCTTAATATGCACAGCTTCTTAATTTTCTGCAATGAATCTATCTCACCTTCTATTTGGGAAAGAAAATGGGAGAGAGCTTCATCAGAACCTGATTCTCCTGAGTCTTTTCCTCTCCAGATAGTCTGAGTGGCCTTCCAAAGATCAATATATCATACTTTTCAGGACTTATTGGATGTTTTCCTAATAGCTTATTTGTAAAATTTATTTACTGTGAGGTTCCAATGTCCACATGGAACCGATACCAACAGTCCTGCATGACAAGTTAAACATGAATCTATTTTGTTTTGGAACTTACCCCACTGCTGCCCTCTCCCCACACCAACATACACATTGATGCTCTTGATTTTGTCTTGGCACTGTGCTTTTACAATCCACTTTAGAACTTGCAATAGCTCGTTTGTATGAGCATTATTTCCCAGCAGCTCTTTCCAGTGAAGTGAAAATATGATGTTTTTATCAAGGAACTTTTGGACATCAAAGACCCTTTTCAACATTGCACCATCTTCTCAAAACATGGGACACCCTATCAAGGAATTGTGAATACTTAAAACTTCTCAGAGATGTTTGCAGTGCCAGGTCTGGTATGAACAATTCTTTTCCCACTCAAACTTTCATATATCTTATATTCCTACCTTACAGAATAACAATCTGATGCTTATTTCACTTTCTCTTTTGGTCTTTCCTCTGCTCCTGACCCAGTTTGTCTGTTCATTTAACAGGTTTTCTGAAATCAGGACTTGCTGAATCGAACTTTTCTGATAATGATCCACAATTCAAAGCACATTTTTGAGAAAGTTGAACAGATAATCCTCAAGTTACAACTGCAATTGGGATCAGGATTGCCATCGCTAAGTGAGGCGGTTGTAAAGTCCAACATCACATGACCGCATTGCTTAGCAATGGCAAACCAGGCAGTCCTGGTTATTGTTGTAACCCAAGATGTGTGGGTCATTAAGTGGGAAGTAGGGGGAGTCCCAGATAAGGAGCAGATACCACAGGGGGGTGGGGGAGGCCCTGGGAGGCCTGGTGCAGGTTGCACGCAAGTGAGGGGAGGGGGTGCTCAGTGTGGCATGACCTTAGAAAGGCTGGGGAATTAGGGTGCGGGGTGCATGCAATCGCAGGGAGGCCGGGGAAAGAGGCCGTGGGTTATGTGCATGCGTGTGTGCAATTGCGGGGAGGCCATGAAAAGAGGGTACAGGATGGGTGCGATTGCAAGGAGACCATGGAAAGAGAGTGCAGGGAGTGTGCCTGCATGTGTGTGATCACAGGGAGGCCAAGGAAAAAAGCTGTGGCATACGTACACATGTGCCTGCATGCAATCACAGGGAGGCTGTAGAAAGAGGGCACGGGGTGCCTGCGTATGTGTGCAAGCACAGGGAGGCCAGAGAAAGAGTGTGGGGTGTGTGCAAGTGAAGGGGGGAAGGAGGGCGCAGGGCATGTGAGCGAAGAAAGTTTGATTTTGCTTGGGGAAGCTGGCAGGAAAGAGGGCAAACAGCAATCACTTGACTGTGGGATGCTGCAACTGGTCATAAGTGCGAGCCGGTTGCCAGGCACCCAAATTTTGTTCACGTGACTGCGGGGGTGCTGCTGTGAGACTAGGCTGAAGCTGCCATAACTAAAAGATGAAGCAGGCATGTAAGCAGAGAGGACAAAAAGCCAGGAATCTTATCTTAAAGATCCTTCTGAGGAGGTAGATAAGAGGGAAACAGGTTGTTAAGGAAACAAAGGAAAAAATGTCACCTGAACCAGACAAAGGACAGGGCACACAAGCAAGCAGCAAACAATACCCTAATCAAGGAACTACCAGAGGAACAAAACAACCCCCCCACCCCCACCAACACTGGCAGGGTATGCAAGAGTATATAAACAGAGAGCAAACCTCATCCCATTCCAGCACCGAAGACGTTACCTAGCTGGGTAATGAAACGTTTGCAGGAAAAGAACCAAGCTCAGAGAACCCCAAGGACTCCACAGTTCAACCCTGAGCTACACATATTCTCCTCCATTGGTACCAGACAAAGGAAGTTGGGCCTGAGCACATGGAATCCCACCCCCTCCAATCCCATCAAGCAACCAGACTTGTAAATGAACAAGGCAAGAGTAGCTGCAAGTTTTGTGAATCAACAAAGCAAGGAGTTTTGGGGATAAAGGGTTCCTGAAGCCCACCCACTCCTTGAGTCATCTCTGGATCTGGACTTGGCGGCTTCCATCCCTCCAGCTAGTGCCTGGTAGCCTAGCTGAGAAGGACATGGGTAAATGTGGATGTGTGTGTGTGCACGTGTAAGAAAAGGGCAAATGTACATTGTAACCCATAAAGATTTGCTGTTACTTTAAATTCACTGGGTCCCCATGTATTCTAAAGAACCTGTTGTGCCTCAGTGTTCGGTTGACATTGATGTGTGCATGTCCCTAATTACTTCCTGCCTGTTGCCCAGGGCTGTGTGTCTTGTCTGTTCCAGCAGCACCCATCTGGAAAACCCAGATAGAAAGCAAGGAGGACTTACAAGATCCGCGTGCCTCAACAGGGTGTGTGTGTATGAATGAGTGACCATAAGCCAAATCTGGGAATGCCTGTAACACTGCAAAGGCCGGAATTTTGAAGACTGGTTGTAAATCCCTTCATTCAGCACCATTGTAACTTTGAACAGTCACTGAACAGATGGTCATAACTCGAGGACTTCCTGTACTTCATCTACAAGTAGATGTAATTGGGATGTAATCTGTAATCAGGACTGGCAACTCCATTGCTAAACAACATGGTCGTAAAGCAGGATGTCATATGACCACTCCAACTTTCCATTTCTTGTTTCTGAGTTGAAGTTGGAAAGGATTTGCCCCTTCCCTTTTCAACTTTTTCCACGTTTATATAGTCTCTTCTACTCTCTTGCCAGGCACTCCCTCTGTCCCAGAATTCTCCCCTCCTCATCGTGTGGGTTGTTCACTATAAGGTCATTTTCCCTCTCTACTTCACAACCAGCACTACTGCTGGCAGGTGCTCAGGATTGTGAGGTTTATGTGGGTTTCACAAATGGAACTGTCAGAGGAGGCAGAGTATGTTACAATCTCTGTCCCAAGGTCTTTCTGTTTCTAGGTAGCCCTTCCAATGAATCAAATATTCCAGATTGTCATATATTGCCTGAAATGTGGCATCTAAATAGAGGCATGGACTGAATTATTATAAATGGAATGAAAAACTATTACAGTCTGAGCCCGAGCCATTTCTGGCTATCCATACTCAGGTAGGTTCAGTTGTTCTTAATCAGTCTTTGTGTGGTTTTGCATGCCGCCCCAAAGCTTTCCAACTTTGAAAAGTAGAAACAAGCAGAAACAAGAAAGGGAAATCCCCACCCCAAAGATTCCCAGCCAAGAGGAGGGAAGGGATGAGTGAGATGGCAGAAGGGGAGAGCAATTTGTTAGCTTCAATTGCTGAAACCATGGAAATGGAAAGAGGGGCACAGCCTCTTCCAATCCTGTGACCAGAAGGAAAAGGAGTGAGATGCTTTTAGTTTCTTCCTTGAGCTTTTTCTAGTTTTGCTTTATGACGTGTCAATAGGAAGTGGAAACAGAGATACTTACAAAAGAACCTATGATCATATAATTAACATAGATATTATATTTGAACTCTCTGAAATAATAAAATATGCTGTTGGGAAATGGGGAAAGATGGAAAGATTTCAGACTGAAACAGATTGCCCTTAACTTTTGCCTCCTCAAACTGAGTGGGAAAAAAAACCATTTTCTTTTTCACTATGACACAGCCACTGAAGAAAGTTACTCTCCTGCTTGTTTAATTAGTAGACGTCAGGACTCCAGGTCACTACATGGACATGTCTACAAAGATGTCTTGGCAGCAATAAAGAAATGATTTACTCTTGCCTTATTCTGGGATATTTTTTCAACTTTCCAGTTGAATTTACAGATCTGATCCTGCTTAGCTTTTTAAGGATAGCCAAGGTTCAGCAAAACCAGTCTGGGTAACTAATAGAAGGCCTAGGTAACGAAAATTACTATTGTTATTGTTATTATTTTATTAAATTTATATGCCACCCAACTCCTAGGCACTTTGGGCAGTTTACAAATGGTTAAAAACATTTAAATACAAGAAAACTGCAAAAAGCAAAAAAGAATAAAGATGGCAGAAATAACAAAACTGGATGGGAGCAAAGAGAAAGGGGGCTTCATTCACCTTACCAAATGGACAAATTGTCAAGATCTGCAACCTGTAGCCCACCAGCCATTCTGGACTACAGTGTCTATAATCTCTTGCTACTGGCCATGTTACTTGGGCTGTTGGGCATTGTAGTCCACAGCATATGGAGACTATCATGTTGTCTACCCATGCTGCTGAAATGATGATGCTTACACTTAATCTGCTGCAATGATTCTTCCAATAACTTTATTATTACTTTCTTGTCATGAACTACAAAGTCCAGCACATACCAAAAAAAAGTTTACTGTAGTAATTTTCATCCAATTATGCTAGCCCTGCTTAGCGCAGTTTAAGAAGGCAACAGATTGCATTGAATTTTGGTGCTCTAATTTACTTAATTGCAGCAACTCTCACCATTCCTATGGGTAGAGTTCCTTATTAGCATAGCAATTGACTCTCTCTAAAGCCCACACAAACCTTTCTTTGCAAAATTATTGCGTTTGTAATTCTGTAACAATGAAACATTTGTTTGCAAAGCAATTAACTTCTGCAACAGAAAAGGCATGAAACCACTGTGAGCTTGTTCACAAGTTACAGTGCTTGGTCTGATTGTAGCACAGAAAAATCACAAGCAATGATAGGTTCCTGCCCAATGTCACAACATTGGAAGAAGCTCTTTGCTTATACCAGTATTTCTCAACCTCCTCAATTTTAAGACGGGTGGACTTCAACTCCCAGAATTCCTCAGCCAGCAAGTCCACCGGTCTTAAAATTGAGGAGGTTGAGAAACACTGGCTTATACCATAAGGTAATGAGATTAAGCCCATTGAAGTGGAAGGTAAGGTCCACTGAGAGGAAAGGAACTACCTTCCAGTTTAGGGCCAGGTTGCCAAGCAGTAAAACTCTGCACTTAGTTGGGCTGCCATTCTTTTCGTGCCTACTAAAGACCTCAGAATTGAGAAAGTGTTATTTATAACAGATACATTTCAACTGGTTGTGGAAGACAGAGCTGCCTTCCACACCCTGGTTTCTTTCCAATTTAGTGGACTACAAATACCATATTCTCCAGCCAGAATGGCTGTGCTAGCTGGTGTGATGGAAGTCACAATCCAACACATTTAGGGAAGACTGGAGCAAAGCTTGTACTGAGTGCCAGGCATTATGGAAGGCCATCATATCAACTTTTGAATCTGATATTTGGAGAGACCGAATGTCTGAATTCCACTAAACTCCATTTAAATCCCTTCTGTGTTGCAGACAAGTACTTGTGACCACTTCAGTTATCAAACACCACTACAGACACCACAAAAACACAAATGAAAAAAAAAATCTAGCAAAGGATTAACAAAGCCCAAGACTGCAAGATTCAGCCAACAATAAAATAAGAACATGTCCATTTTTCCACTCCCCACTCCAACTATACCCAGTAGTTCTCTTAAAATAGTTACAGATACACTCAACAATTGCCTCCCTCTTTACAAACTCAGCAGAGCTGGAAAAAAAAAAAAGAACACAAAGATAGTCAATAAACATCTTAAACAATCAAGCATTAAATATTAACAAAAGGCAATTAGTCTATTTTTTAAAGTGCAAGATCATATGTTTTGCTTTTACATTGTGAATGCAGCTGATCATTTACTATGCACCCAAATGTTAAGCTATCCCGTGGAGGTGTACTCCCTGTGCTGTCAGAAGTACAACGGGCAGCAGTTTCCCAAGGTCATGCACTTTCCATCCTAAACGTCGTCTCTGGGCCATTCAGATGTGCCTCTGGTTTAGCATGTCCCCAGGCAGAACCTTCCAGTATTAACTTCAGCTATTGAGTTGCTATTATTTTAGTGAACTGCAAGGCATTGTTGTTGTTTTTTTTTTAGACTTTGCATTTGCTTTTAGTGTTAGTTGCTTGTAGAATGTTTTTAAATGTAAAACGTAGCCTGCAAGGAGCAGAATTATACTTCAAACCTTTTCCTACATAAAAATCACCCTGCACATACAAAACCAATACGGCAGGGAAACCACGGTGACATTTGGATTTGCCGGCAAGCTCTGCTCAGTGCTCTGTTCTGAAAGTGCCAGCAGAACAATTTGCCAATTTGAGTTTATAATCCTGGTCTGATGATTATTACAAATATAACACGCTAGACGATTTGTCCGTCTAGCCCAGTAACATCCACTCTGGGTGATAGTAGCTGTCCAAGCCTTCATATAAAGACCTTTCCCACACCTGGTACTTAATCCCCTTTTTAAACTGAAGATTAAACAATTGCTATATGATAGAGTTCAGCTATAGCTGAAGCAACATTTCTCTTGCTGTGTTCTCCGCTGAATAGCTCTGCTAACTAAATTTCCTTGATTCACAGAACTACTCCTAGGATTATTTCTGTGTGACAGGACTGGCATGGATAGGACACCAAAGAAATTGTCAAATCTTCTCGTTATGCAAAATTTAATAAAAAGGGATTCTTTAATTTCTTCATGATATAAGAGTCAGTAAAAATGGAAGCCACATCAGTTGCCCTCCCCTTGTTCCACTCTCCAGAACTCTCACTTGTGCTTTCTTTATGGTTATTTTTGTATGCTTTGCTTGGGTCAATTAGCTCTACCTGCGTGATGGAAATGCCTAACTGATATTGTACTGTCTTTGGTCCAAATGGTTTTTGCTGGGAAAAGGTTTCAACAGCAATTGGCTGCTGTAACCCCTGGCACAGCCCCATTTGGGCTCAAATCCATCCAATGAATTAGTTTGCAACAGGAATGTTTATAGGGGCATTCATATAAGGAGGAAAATATGATATCCTCCACAAATCTGTGCAACTAGCATACAGTGAATATTGGCAGGTGACTTCAGGATAACACAACATAGCTGAAACAGCTTAATTCATGCCAATGTTTCATAGACACAAAGTACAATACAGAAGGCTAATGTACTAGGTTTGGAAATAGATAATTTAAGTTCAGATCTCTGTACAACAGTGAAGTTTGGCTCATTGTTCTGTGAGATTAACTGACCTCATAATAATTGTTCTCTAAAAATGGCAGTCTATAAATTGGGATCTAACCTTGGAAACATGCCATTCCTCTCTAATTCATGCTCTTCTGGCATAGATACAGTACATTCTCCCTTCACTTAACCTAAGAATTGCCTTGCTGTACATTCCACCTAATCCAATAGCATTCTCTTCATGCTACCAGCCAGTCAGAAAAGAGTGGGTCATTCTCATAGAAGTCTATTTAACAAAGCCTAGGATACTTAGTTTAGGGCTAGATTTTAACTGTGGACAGATGCATAGAAAAATCCCATCTCCTTACATTGTCAACTTGGTTGTCCATAAACAGATCAGTCAGATAAACTGGGGACTTAATCTGAAATCTTATGCATATCTGCAAGTAATCAAGCAACATGTTCTGCTCCTGAGGTATAACTACCTACCACGTTACGTGATGGAATTACATAGAAGAATCCTATTTTTTCTTGATGGTTTAGAATAGTTTCCTTGGATTAACTGACTCTTTGGTAATGTATTCACATAATCCATAATGAAACGCTTTTCTGTTCACACTGACTATTTCATATCCCTTACCAAGACTTCCAGTTAAAATGACAAGCATAGAATCTGTCCCATTCTCTCATCAGGAAGTCTCTCTTTGCTGAATGCCATGAAGGTTTGTGCTCAGAGCAGCAGAGCACATGCAACACACCATGCTCATGTTTGTTAGAGCCAGGCTGAAGGGGTTATATTTGAATTTATGGCTGGATTAGCTTTCCTCCTTCCCTACAAATGAATTCAGGGTTCATTTTCTGAATGATCACATCTGTTTATGTTCCACAGACACCTGCATATCTTGAGATGACAGCATCTGCTTGAATGCTGTAATCAGTTATTTCTCAACAGAGGAATTGCCAATTTGGTAAATAAAGCTCATTATATAAAGAACATGGAAAATGTATTATGTTTGTCTAAGGGAAAAAACTGTCCAAAGCAGGTAGCTAAAGTAGCTTTGGCATCCTAAACTTTGCAATGTAGAGCTTCTATAATACAAATTTTGGTCAAAGGCAGCCTGGCCAAAGATACATATTTTCAAGGAAATAATATCTGCAAAGGGATTTTTTTCCCTCCAGCTTCATAGCTCCCTCCAGTATAGAATTTCCTAAGATGCAAGCTTGTGTCCTGACTCCTTCAGGTCCCCCTCCTCACATGAGTGCAAATTTCTCTGAAATTTAAGATCAGCTAGGCTGTTATTGATTTAAATTTGAATTTACCTGGAGATCAGATTCTTCAATGCAAGAACTGACACTCAGTTTTCAAGTTATTTTTGAAATTTTGAATTAAAAAAACACCTGACAATAGAAAGTAAACATTAAACACTCTTTATTGTTTTATTTGAATGCCTTGCATACATACACACAGATATTATTCTGTAGATGTGTTATTCTAAAAAAAACAAGGGGAAACACACACTGAAATATTGGATAACAGTAACATTGAACATTTGACAGCCTTTTGGTTTTTGCATTTTTCAATGGGAGCTTTTGTTTAATAATTCATATTAGAAACAAAATTTGCCTGTAGCACTCCTTTTCATGAAAGGGTGTTACATGAATGATGGTGGCAACATACCTTTTTCAGAGCACACCTTTGCCCAAGCCCATTTGACCCTTAAGTCCAAATTCAAGCATTACAACTGATCTGTAGAGGCATCTGTGTATGGACTCATGGTGCTTTTTGTGAACTGCTAAAGGTAGAAGGCACTCATTTACTTCAGCACAAAACCAAAGAAGATGCTGGTCTTTGAAGGACTTCTATTGTCTTCGCCTGTTTTGGCAGTTGGATTTTAATCAAAATGGATCAACAATTCCTGAGAGACAGAGAAAGAAAGAGAGAGGAAGAGTTTTTACTTATTCAATAATTGGACTGGCAATGTAACATGGAATACTGTAAAATACGTTTTGTATTTCAAATCTTGAAAAGAAAAGGACATCTCCACAGTTTGTTTTGTATATGGAAAGTTCATCTGAAATCATGAAACAATATTGAGGTGGTGGTGGTGATTATTATTACATCAATATCAGTAGTCTCTTATGGAAAATTTCTATGGCTATATACATACATTGACTTTTAATATCCACCTTTAATGTCTCTCTCTGTGGTCAATAAGCATTGCAGAGAAATAACAAAATGACAGTTCCCAATTCTGAAGCTGCAGTTGTTGGGGGGCAGAGAAAAAACTAGCAGCCACCACTGTTATGGCTACCATTTTTGAACAGGCAGCTCTGGAGGGATCAGCAATGAAGGAACTGAAAGAAAAGGCCAGAGAAGACTGAGCTGGAGAGAAGTGCAATGCCCTGGTGAGAACTGGTCAGATCAGTGGTTACTGAAATGACAAGTGAAGAATGGACAGTGGGAGAAAGGGACAATGAATACCTGGAGTAATTCTTGGTGATAGCACACCAGAGTGGAAGAAGTAGCACAATGGAGAAGCTCAATGGACTAAGAGCCTGGTTGCAAAGGGAAGGGAGAGGACTAAGGGTAGGAAAAAGTGGGTAGAGATAGGTGGGTAGGAGTAAGAAGGTTTATAATACTGTGTAGAGTTGAATGTTGGGCTATCCAGTGACTACATAAGTGGTTTGCATGTGGTGGCCTCAGAACCTATTAGGCCAGTGATGTGAGGGTGGCCAGAGAGGAGGAGACTTGGCAATGGCTCCAGGAAATGAGGAGGTTGGACTCACATAGTGAGTGACAGGCAGGAATAGGTACGGCTGGAGGCCTTGGGTAAATCTTTACAGGAAGGAAAATAACACTTGCTCTCTGCTACAGGTATTTTTTTCTAACCAGTGGCCCCAACTCAGAACTCAGGGGGCTGGATTGTTAGATGCCTTGAATTCAGACTGGTGCTGCTAAATGCCAGGCCTGTATAAAATAAGACCTTATTCATCCATAATCTAGTGATGAGCAAGTGTGCAGACCTAGTATGCATTATCAGCACCTGGTTGGGTACCATTGGGGACACTGACCTTTTGGAGACCTGTCCTCTCAAGTTTTGGGACCTGACACCTAAAGCAGGGAGAAGGGATGGCCACAGTAATTTCAGGGACCTTAGCAATGGCCATTAACACTGACCCAGAAGCTACAAGATAGGACTGCCTTTGTAAGGCTGGGCTGTGGGGACAGGCTTGGGCTCCTGCTGGTGTACAGGTAGTCCTCACTTAATGACGCTAATTGGGACCGGATTTTCTGTCATTAAAACATGTGGTTGTAAATTATGATGTCATGTGATCACAATGCTTATTGATGGAAATTCTGGCACTTCTGGTTGCCATCGTTAAGTGAATCTCCATGGGTCGTTAAGTGAGGAAGTCATGTGGTTGCCATTTGTGACCTCCTGCCGACTTCACTGTTGACTTTGCTTGTAGGAAGCTAGCAAAGAAAGTTGCAAATGGCGATCATGCCACCGTAGGACGCTGCAACCTGAAGTATGAGGACCAGTCATAACTACCACTTGTTCAGCACCATCACAAGTTCAAACGGTTGCTGAACAATTGGTTCTTAAGTGAGACTACCTATATGCACATCCTACAGCCCAACAGTGGTCCTCCTGGAGTCCTCTAGAGCTTGTCACCAGGCTGGTGTTGGAATCTCCTAGGCGTCTTGTGCTAGGGTTCTTCAATTTTTATGCCTTGGGGTTGTGACTGGCAGTGGTTTTGAAGTTCATGGACTCCACAGGCCTGACTCAGGAAATATTAGGCCCTACTCACAAAAATAGGCACATGCTTGATCTGGTGTCTACTTTGGAGCAGATGAGACATGATCTAGATATGGAGGACATTACTGTCTACCCTTTGATGTAATCAGATCACTTCCTAGTCATACTGCTAGATCCTGGGCACCATGGACCTCTGAGAAGGCAATGGACCTCCTAGGAAGATCTACCCCAATGTCTAATGGACCTGGATAGTTTCTGGAGGGCACTATGGCAAAGCACGCATTTATAGATTCCTGCCCAGCAGCCCTGTTTTGAGTGATCCAGATCCTTTTGGAGAAGGATAACAATATGATTCCACACACCACTGTGATGTTCTGCAGGATATTTTTGCAGATAAAGTCACTTGTATTCACTAAGAATTAGATGCTAGTTTGGTAGAACCTAGATGGGGGAGTGCCCCCCTCCTGGTCTTATTACACCTCTCAGCAGCATTCATTACCATTGACCATGGTATCCTTAAGACACTTTTGGTACTCTAAGGCATCATTTTATAGTGATTTTACTCCTATCTGAGTGAGTGGTTCCAGTTGGTAATTATAGGAGAAGAGCAATTGAACCCATGGTTGATTTAATTTAGGACATTGCAGGGCTTGGCCCCCTCCCTCATATTATTTAATATCTATATGAAACTGCTGGGAGAGTTCATCTGCCAGTTTGGGTTGAGGTATCATCAGACTGTCAGGGACCGGATGGGGAGAAATAAACCAGACTAAATACCTATTATTTGATCACTCCACTGGTTGCCACTTCCTTCTGGGCCCAATTCAAACTGCTGGTGATTACCTTTAAGTCCTGTATGGTATGTTGGTGAGTTACCTAAGGACTCCCTTATCCAAAATGAGTCTGCCCATCTTGTTAGGTTATCAAGAGTGCCACACTATGGGAAGTGAAGGGGTATGGAATAGAAGACAGGCCTTTTCTGTTGTAGCCCCAACCTTATGGAAACTTGCCCCTGGAGACGTGTTTGGCCCCTACCTTTTCAAGTGGGCCTTTAAGTGGGGGGAAGAGTATGATCATCTTTAATTTTGATTTTTTATTATGATGGTTTGTATTTTAAGATAACTGTCTGACATTACTGTAAAACACCCAGAATCATGGGATGGGGTGGTATCATGACAATTAATTAATTAATAAGGATTCTTAATTCTGTTGGAAAGGTGATCCATTCAGTACAATTACTTTTCATTTATGGGACAAATACTAAAGTCTTAAGCCAAACACTATAAAAAAAGACTGAGAGGCTATAGCTCAGTGGTGAGTAGCTTTTTTAATACCAAGGCTATAGCAGTTATTGGCCCAGAGGCTGAACGCATACATTTGAATATCTGCTAATATTTGTGCATACTACATACTCATCCTTCTCTCTCTCTCACTCTCACACACATACTTCTCTTGAGCAGAGTCAGTGGAAAGGTCAAGTAACAAGGCTAAGGTAGTCCTTTGTTCAGCAACCATAGGAAGTTAGGACAGCACTGAACAAAGGGACTTAGGACCCATGCCTGAAGTTAAGGCCACTGCAGTGCCCCCATGATCACATGATCAAAATTCAGGTGCCTGGCAGCCCACCCACACTTACAACTGTGGAGGCACTTCAACTTCCCCCATCTACCTATCTCCCCCCCATCTCTGCCCTTTTGACTACCCTACACCCTGCCTTGTGGGGCGGCAAGCAGCCCCAGAACCATGCAGCTCTGAGGCTGCAAGAAGGCCCTGAGCCGCAGCACAGCATGAAGCTGCAGCTGCCCCAGTCCAGCTGTGTGGAGCCACCTCAGGAAGTGGCAGCTGCCCCAGCCCAGCCATGTGAAGCCGCCCCAGGAAGCTATAGTCGCCCCAGCCCAGCCGTGTGAAGCCGTCTCAGGAAGCTGCAGCCGCCCTACCCCAGTTGTGCAAAGCTGCCCCGGAAGTCTCTCCAAAGTCAGTGCAGCTTTACAAAGCGACTGGGCTGGGGCAGCTGTAGCTTCCTGGGGTGGCTTCGTGCAGCTGAGATGGCTGCAGCTTCATGTTGTGCTGTGGCTCAGGGGCTTCTTGTAGCCTCAGAGCTGTGTGGTTCTGGGGATGCTTGCCACCTGCAAGGCAGGTTGTAGGGCAGCCAAAAGGGCAGAGATGCAGGGGGAGGGGGGAGTTGGAGGCAGTCCCTTACCTTACTGAAGCTTGGAGCTTTGAGGGACCAAGCCTGGAGTGGCTTGGATTGGAGTGGGTCCTCAGCTTACAACCGGTGAAATTTGCTTAATGATGGCAAGGGGAATTGCCAGGATTGCGGTCGCCAAACAATGTGGTCACATGATGTCTTGCTTTATGACTGTATTGCTTAGTGACAGAAATTCCAGTCCCAATTGTGGTCATAAATTGAGGACTACCTGTATACCTAATCAGTAATCTAGGACACTAACCGTTTAAGCAAGTTGTTAGATGAGGGAAAGAAACCATAATCTACCCCCCTCCTATCCTAATCTACCATATATTGCTGCTACTAGAGAATCTATTTTTGTAACCTACTTTCTTATCACTTGGTTTGGGATTTTCTAAATAAGCAGCAGTATATAAATGATTTAAACAAAGACTAAAAGTTTCCTCTTTGTTTATAGTATTCTGGAGTAAAAGCAGACTTGAAACTTAAACTGAGCAAAGACCTGTCTACATCAGAGCTGTGTAAGCAATATAGATATATCAGGTATCTATCAGGTATCTGTCAGATATATCATATCTGGCCTTACCAGAAGAAGTCCACTTTGGAAGTTCCGGTTCCTACATTGGAAGTTAGCAGGAAGAGTGTTACATTGTAAGGATACATTCTTCACAGAGTCAAAGCTGGAGAATTTGGCTTCAGAAGGCTATTCTAATACTCACTTTAAGCATTTTGCTGCATTTATAAAGTTAAGATACTCATAATGTTCATTTTAAAAATATGGGAGTGTTGATTTTCCTCATATGATGTTGTCTCTTATCTTAAACCTGCAACAACAACCTGGGTTCCTCTATTTTTAGAAACTTGGGAAAAGAATATCAATTGGTATATCTCAACAAATACAATTCTTCGAGCTGAAAATTGTCTGCACAAATCTGGTGATGAGAGTTGCTGAAGTTTATATGTCAATTAGATTAAAAACAAAAAACAAAACAAAACTGCATCATAGAATGATCAGATAAACAAATTCTAGTCCCTAAAGAAGACTGAAAGCAGGGCCAGCCACGGGCCTCCTAATCTGTAGCTCATTTCCCAAAAGGTTTCTGCAAACAAAAGCTGCAGTTGATGGCACCATCAATCAGTAGAAGCTGCTCTCAACAGACACTTGATAAAATTACTTCTGAGAACAACAAGTTGTGGGTGGAAGGACTAATTACTATTTCTCCCTCATCCTAAAAAAGACAAGTTGGATTCATGAAGGTTATGGAACTGACACCGAGTGAAAGCCAAAATGCTTTCAGTACTCATTAGTCACTGCCAGGTCATTTATAGTGACACCGTCTAAGGATTCAGTTCCATCTCTTAGCCTGAACGACTCCAATCCTGAGATGATTGGCATAAGAATCGACCAAATAGCCAATTCCTTCCCTGACCCCAGAATTGCCAAAACCTCACTCACTTAAATTCAAGGTTTCAAAAGAACTATATTAGAAAATAGAATCATTCCCTGCAGAAGAGACAGTTTAATGTTCCATGCACAGATTGTTTTGATCTTATTTTTTGACAGCCAAAACTTCCCCTACCTTTTGTACTTTATAAATGATTTTTAATCCTATGGTTTTATGTTTTTCATTATTTACTTTTTGCATTCATTTGTATATTTCTATAAAGCCATACTGGAATTATAATACTTACAATAAATAGATTTAATCTACGTAGTAAAATGCAGGAAGATGTAATTTGTCTTCTGCTATTTCTTTGACGCTCAGTTGGACATCTCATTGTGCTGGTTGTTGTTCACATTTAAATCACTATTACTTGCAAGTCTAATGTGTGTCAAGTACCAGAGACTTCAGACAAATTCTCCAACCCACCATCTAAAAGATGTAAAAATGCCCCTGCCTTGCATCCATTGTGTGTGCAAATGAGTATAAGATGGCAATGCTTGATGTAGAGCACTGCAATACTATCAAATCCTCCACTATTCATCAATTATTTGAGAATATACATGCTGCTGTCAAATAGGAGCAGATTTTCCACAATCTATTATAAAAAAATTCCCTTCTCACCCCTATGGGTGGTATATGTCTTCCTCAATCTTGGGTCCTCTACCAGAGGCCTGGGAGTTTGAGGGTTCTGCACAGTATCTTAGCTGTTCCTAACACCACACTTTTCTGGAGAGAGAGCTCTGATGTTGTTCCTGGGATCTGTTGGAGCCACTCTCCCAGCTTAGGAGTCACAGCCCTGAGTACTCCTACCACCACTGGGACTACTTTGGCCTTTACTTTCCGCATCCTCTATAGTTCCTCCTTCAGGCCCTGGTGTGTGTATGTATTCATATTCTCACCTTCTCCAACCTCATCCTCTCCAGATAAATTAGACTTAGACAGGTTTCCAAATGATTTGCTTCCCATGGTGAGTTTGTAGCCAGTTCAAGTACCTCATCAAGCTGTGCTGAAGGGCTGAACTGTTCTTTATTATTATATTTACTGTGAGGAAGAAGAGAAGCATTCGTAGAATTATCTGCCTCAGGTGCCAAAATATTTAATACTGTAAAATATTGCCAGGTAGCAAAATGTCTTGGTTCAGTCCTGTTTAGAGAGGCTGTGTTGCCAAGGGTCAAGTCTCCTCATGGCAAGGCACAAACAAGGAAGCAAGAATCATAAGAAGACTTCTATAAACCATGTTTAATGCCAGGATTAAAGGGTGCAGAATCTTGGAAACTGCAATAGGAATTTCCAGCCCTTGTTTAATAAGTCTCTTTGAACTGTTTGAATAGCTTCTTCTGAGGCAGCAGAACTTGCAGCCTGACCTGAGCTGTAGTTTACAAAGGTTCCTTCTTTATCTCTTGGCCAGTTATGTTTAACGTGCCTACCGTCTCTCACACCAAGGTGCCTAGAGTCAACTATGCGAGCCCCTGTTCAATCCCTTTCAGCTCCAAAGAAAGGTTGTCCCAATTGCAGAAGTGATAAGAAGCGGGATGCTGGCCACACAATTGATTCCTCAAATCTGTGTATCATGAGACATGTACACACATTCATTCTTTTCTTTGTTCTTAATTTTGGCTGTTTTTAAACTTTTAAAAAAATTATAAAAGCCCATTTTGTCTTTTTTGAATTAAGGAAATACTGATGTACACATGTTTGCCTATTTAACTATCCACCCAAACTTTTTTTTTTAACAAGGAGCTCATATTCCTCTCTTTTCTAGGGAATAGTTTGGTCAGTATTTTGTTTACTTGCTTCTGACCCTTCATAGCCTGGATATCATTTTGCCAGCATCCAAAATGATAATCAAACACCTCTGCCCTGGGATCTTCTCCATGTCCCTTTCATTCCACACCCCCAGCCCCAAATGCAGGTCTTCACATTTCTCTGTCAAATTTCATCCTGTTTGTTTTGGTTCACTATTCAAGACTGTCTAGACATTTTGTAACCATCCCTTTCTTTTCTAAAGTGTTAGCTACTCCTAGTTTTATATCACCTGCAAATGTGATAATCATCTTGATCCCTCCATTCAAGTTACTAATAAAAATAATCTAAGCCATGTTTTATTGTTTCATGACAGACTTTGTTGAATGCTTTGCAAGGTTAAGATATACTATGTCCATATTGGAAAGACTTCTTTGATTATTGATATGTCTTTGCTTCCTGTTAATGAACTGAGTCTTTACTAATGTAATGGAAAGACTAATCAATAGTGTTCCATGGGGTCAGCATTTAATGATGTGTTTAAAAATTAGGCTAAACAATAATATATTTTTATTTTCTGATTTTCTCTTCGCCTTTTTTTTCCCTCTCATTTTTTCTTCCTCCCCCCCCATCCCCCTTTTTGTACATTAAGGAAATAAAAAAGATTTTAAAAATGACTCATTGAATAATATTAACTTCCTAAGAGGAACAGAATCAAACAAGGATGGAAGCAGGGTACAAGCTAAAGGAATTATCAGATAAAAATGGTCATGAAATTAAAATGATCATCAGATTAGCCTTAGAATGAATCTGATTTATGGAGATGTTGTACAGAGCAAGTTAGGAAGTGATTGACCATTCTAACACTAAATAAATTGCAATGGAAGTTAATACAAATTGTGGGGATCAGCACATATAGTTTCCATGTAAGGGGATCAAAGGTTACTAGTCTTTGCTGACAACATAGCAATACAGTGGAACCTCGGTTTACGAACTTAATTCGTTCCGTGACTCTGGTTGCGACCCGAATTGGTCGCGACCCAAAGCAATTTTCCCATAAGGTTCAATGTAATTACCGTTAATCCATTCTGGCGTGGAGGACAGGGAGGCGGCTATTGCTTGGAGGGAGAGTCCCCCTCCCCACGACCACGTGTCAGGGGTGGAAAATGGCCGCGGATCACATGCCAGGGGCGGAAAAATGGCTGCGGATCACGTGTCAGGGGCGGAAAAATGGCCACGGACTGGCTCATGGGAGGGAAAATGGCCGCGGATCCTGTTCGTAACCCAAGGCGGAGTTAGCGAACTGAAGCAAAATTTTGCGGCCGGAGCTGGTTGTCACCCGAAAAGTTCATGAACAGAAGCGTTCGTAACCCGAGGTTCCACTGTACTTGTAGCATATGTGTTATTGATTAGCAATTATTCTTGCATGTTTTGCCATAGAGCAGAATAAAGTGATAATTGTCAGTGGCTTAAGGCCTTATTAGGGAGCCAACTATTTCTTTGAATGAGCATCATTCGTAAAAAATAAATAAAATCACAGACTATATGTAATCTATTGCACAATTATTGCTTTTTCTCTGATGCTGCAAGTCTTCCATCTTCTTCCAGCTATTAAAAAACACTATCAAGTATAAAGCAATCCTTTGGTTGCTAAAAGAGCAGGTTGAATGAGTATTTGGCCAATGCAGAAGTCATTTGCTAAAAACGGTTCATTGTCACTGCAACCATCTGAATTCCAATCTTTCCCTCCATTACATAATACTGAATAGTTTTATTGCTAAGCTGCCACAGTTCTTGTAAATATATGAGTAGTACAGTGATATATAATCCACAGACAGCAGGCTACATATGGCTTCCAGAAGGTTCACTGTGTAGGCCCCATAAGCCACCCAGATTCTGCTACTGAATCCTAAGAATTCACCTTTTCCAGTGCCTATTAACTATATCTTTTAGCCTGTCATCCCAGCCTTTTCCCTTGCCTTTTACTCACAGGCTAGCTTTCCCCTCACTGCAATATCTCCCACTGCCAACTATCTCCTTCTTTCCCCATTCATTCACTTTTCCTTTCCATACTTTCAGACAGGAAAACCTTACAGCTTGAAACAGTTGGCAATGTTATGAAACAAATTTGTTTTGTTTCACAGCTTCATTACATTTAACATCACAGTTTATCATTCTGTGTGATATATTATTTTATGAAGTCACTGTTCTGTTTGTAAATACTTCTAATCTAGTTTGAGATACTGTAGGTAGACAGCATAGTCATACCTTAGTCCAACTGTAAACTATGAGCATTCAAACTGGTGGGGAGTGGGAAAATGAACCCAGCAGGAAAATATTCATTATTGTGCCAAGTTTCATCCTATGTTTTCTGCTTGATGATTTGACTCTAGCCACAGGATGGATTCTAGCCTACTCCCTGATGATTAGTGTTATATTTGTAGGAAAATATACTGGAAGAGCAGTGTTTAATTATGTAAGTTCTGCCTGAAATGATACAGTCTAGGGGCAAGTTTATCACCTCAAAGGTAGCAGGTGCAATTCTCTGTACATTTCCTTCAGCATTAAAAAAAAAAAAAAAACTGTGGGAGGCACTTCCTTTATTCTTTTTACTCTAGGCATTTTAACACTTTTTTTCTTTTTTTTACATATTTTAAATTTAAATGTTTTATCTTAATGAGTTTTACAGACAGAAATAGAAAAATTACAAAATGCAAAAAAACAGGGAAGAAATAAAAAAAACTACAAAAAGTAAACTAAACATACACACTCAAACAGAAAGGGGGGGGGAAACTATCTATGCCATATATTAAACAAAATCAAACTTATTTTCAAATCTACCTTGGGGTGAAAAATAATTAATAATTCTCTAACATTGCAAAATATAAAATTTGTGCCATAGAAAAACACATTAAGTCATTTTGTTATTAGTAGACAAAATTGCCCTTTCAAAATCAGGTAAGCCATGCATCTTTTGAATCCAATCCTTGATATCAGGAATATTACTACTTTTCTAATTTCTCAAAATAAGCATCTTAGCAACTTCCCAGGCCCAATACTCTATGCTCTATAAACTTTCTTTTTTTTGCTCAAGTTTGTTTTGGCCAGCTGCTATCTCTCCTGAAAAAGAAAAAGATTCTGGCTCCATATACGTGGGATGATTTTAACAGGAAAATACCCTGAGAAGGAAAGGATAAACAGTCCTTCCCATCTGTACTGAAACTGTGCTCAAGATGCTTCAGTTGCTTTTGATCTTTTTTAATTTTAGTGAAAAACAGAAATTAGTTACATTAGGATCATAGCATAGGACCCAGAGAGGTACTGAGGAAAGTAAGGAAGATGACCTTGACAGAGATATGCAAGCTCCATTGCCAAGGTGACAAGGAATAAAACTTGTTCTAAATCATAAACATCCAGATAGCATTTGGAAGTGGCTCAGACACCTCCCTAATTCACTGAACTATAATGAGGAGGAGGAAGCACAACACAATCAGACTTGCAAGATTCTGATAGTATAGCCAATCTCAATAAAAGTAGCTTTAGCCTACCTGTGGAGTTGATTTTTTGGTCTGGTCTTACTAGTGGGGCTAACAGGTACTTAATATACAATTCTCTATCTGTAAAGCCAGTTAACTAATTGATTTTCACTCTCATTGCAAGGTCACCGCCAGTATATTCATGTATCCATATCTGGATACTCCAAATAATGTAACTGAGAATGTAAGTGGGATGCTGTAATGGTTGTATTAATATTTTGTGCCCTGCATGTCACAGAGAACACCAGTGCCCAGTCATGTGTGTTTGCTTTATTAAGGAGAATCTCTCTGTTGAATCATTCCAGTTTTTCATATAGCACAAAAAAAAGGCAGAGAAATACAGCTACACCTCCTCACACCTGCACACTATGGAATAATTCACATTCTCTATTGATCTCTAGGTATTCTACACCTCACCTGTTTGTTCATGCATTATAACATATTGATTTCCCTAGCACAATTGCTCTGATCACTGTTATCACCTGGAGAGAGCCTAAATTATTAGTCCATCCAGAACAGGCGTTTTTTACCTATTGTGAAATCTCACCAATTCAAAGGAAACAGTGAAAAAGAGAGATCAAAGGCTGAATTCCAGTCTTCTTCCAAACAGTCTTTTCCAATGACTCACAGCAAGGAAAAAAACCTCTATTCTAGAGGCAAGCTGAAAAGCATTGTGGAAAGAATACAATCTAATTCTGCCATGGGTCACTATTGTGACAATGACTGCAAATTAACACAAAAAGATAACACAAAAAACTGTTGGGTTTGTTTGTTTGTTTTTGCTAATGCATTTTCTCACTAAAAAAATTACAAGAGGATATCATTTATATAAAATTTTAAGTATCTTTGCAGCAATCTGGTGAGGTGAAATATTAATGTACTTATTTACAGCTAAGTAACAGTATGAAATGCATAAAATCAGCTGATAGACACAGAGGTCTCCCAAGCTAAAGTCTCACTCCCTCTTACACATTTGGTCTAATGTAATGTAACTTTAATCATGTATTGTTAACTTCGGTATAGAGAGGCCACTGATATATATGGGGGTGGAGCTAAAGAATGAATTTAAAGGGTTTAAGTAAGACGATCACCTTTGAGGTGCAGCAGAAGGGGCCCTGGAGATGAAGTTCTCTGCCAGTTACCCTCAGATATAAAAATGCATATTCATTATATAAAAATGTATATTCATTATTCATTAAGATGTTAAAAACCTCACTTTCAGGAAGAAATGGCAGACTGAAGATGGCTCTGCGAAAAGTGGAGCCAACAACTGCAGCAGAATGAAGAGCCAGCAAGTAGACCAGCTCTTCGATAATTCCTCCCTGGACAAGGAGGGGACTTGAGATCACCTGCAAGTGCTCCAGACAGCTGCCCCTCATGAAGAGACTCCAAGATAGTGTGAGAAGGCAGGGAGAAGTGAGGGCCTCAAACGAACCATGTTTGCTAGGGGAGAGCGCTGTGCACCATGGGGCAGCCTTGGGGGGGTGGCAGGAGGGAGGATGGGCAGAAGGCACACTCGCACCAGAGTGGAGAGGGACGGCAGGAGGGAGGAAAGACTGCAGGCAAAAGGCACGTTCGCACCAGAGTGAAGAGAAACGGCAGGGGGCGGCTGTCGGGTCAAGTGGGGATTGGAATGTGTATTGCTCTGATTGGATTCGGAAAGTGGAATGTCTGCGGTTTTGCGGTTAATTAGCAGCGCTCCGGGGCGGTAAAAAAGGTGAGATTGTGAGCCAAGCCCTCGTAGGAGGGGGAGGACAGATAGGGGGTATAAAAACCTGTCAGACCTTGCTTCGGGGTTCCTCCATTGCTGCGGGAGGGACCCACCTTTGCAAACGTGCCCAATAAAAAACTTCTGTCTACTGGACAACCGAACCCGTGTCTGTCGTTTTCTGACAAAATTGGCGAGCCAGCCAGGAGTCCTCGACGTGGACCGGACTGTGGGGAACCGGTGAGTAATCGGCCGTAACACCCCGTTGAGGTGTCTCCCGTTTTCCCTAGAGTTGGGTCCGGGACGGGACTCCAATCACCAGTCAGACAGAAGTAAAGAGGAAGTCGGCCGACGAGGGGATCTCCGGGAGGTCTGGTGAGTACAGTCTACCCATAATCTCGGGGAGATTAGCGTGGTTACGAGGCGTTGGACGCCGCAAGGGGACAGAAGAGTCCGGGACCTTCTGTAAGGTGGGAAACGTAGTCAGGAAGGATGGGTAAGGCGCAGAGTAAGAGTGTAAGGCCAGGGGCCAGTGGGAAAAACGCAGTAGGGGGAATCCCCACGGATTCTCCATTAGGACAATTGTTGCAACAATGGGAGACACCCTGGTTGTGTCCATTCACCAGGGGTCTGGAAAAACCGACCATGATAACTTTGTGCACTAAAGAATGGCCAAAATATCCACTAGTGGACCCCGAATTCCCCTACCATTGGGATACTCTTGGAATCCCCAGTAATTACTGGGTGACCCAACTAAAAAACTACATTGTGGAACATAAAATGTTAACACAGGAACCCTATGTGGAAGTCTGGTTCCATGTTCATTGGGAGGGGCCTCGACCCAAGTTAGCCAAAATTTTTGTCCAAAAAGAACAGGAGGATGAGGAGGACCTCTGGCTGACTGGACCTCAATGGGGGCCGCCACCTCCTCCTCCTCCTCCTCTTCCTACCGCTCCCCCTCCGGCGCCCCCACCCTATCCCGGGCTGCGGAAAGAGCTGGACCAGCTGAACCAAGACATTCAGAACTTGCCCTTTATATTAAGGTCGGCCAGTGCCTTCCCCGTCCGGGAAGTCCCGAACGGAACGAATGCACAGGGGGTGACCGTCACCAGTTACGTAACAGTTCCCATCAAACCCAGTGAGTTGAGGGAATTAAAAAAGACCCTCCCTCATATGCAAGAGAACGCCCATACCGCCGCCGAACAATTGGAACTTTTTCTCGGCCCGGTGGAATACTCCTGGGGGAACTGAATTACATTTTAGCCCACCTCTATACGCCAGAAGAGAGGGGCCAGATTCGGCGAGCTGCGCTCGGGGCTTGGGAGCGAAGGAATGCAAATGTCCCAAATGCCCCGGCCGCAGATACTAAATTCCCTCTGGCAGACCCAAATTGGGATCCCAATAATGCCGCACACCGGCAGAACATGAGAGACATGAAAGAGATGATTTTGGAGGGCATCCGAACAGCAGTGCCCCAGGGGAAGAATTTGACCAAGGCTTTTGAGGTAACCCAGGGGAAGGATGAATCGCCCGGAGATTTTTGTGAGAGGATCCGGGTTGGCCTGACCAAATTCTCGGGCGTGACTCCGGACACCCCAGCCTTTGAGACCTTGTTAAAAATGCAGTTCGTCACCAAAGCATGGCCAGACATTCAGAAGAAGATACAAAAACAGGAGGGTTGGACTGAACAGGGGATAGGGGAACTCCTAAGGATTGCTCAACAGACCTATGTGGGGAGGGAGGAGGCGAAGACCAGGCAAAAAACTCAAATGATGATGGCAGCCGTTCAGGCGGCGGCCAAGAATGAGATGAAGGGGGAGGGACTGAGGGAGGTGCGACCTTCTCTCCATCTGGTCCGGGGACCTTGGTCCCAGAGAGGTGGCGTCGACCCCAGAAGGGAGAGGTGGACTGGGGATAGGCAAGGTTGTTTCCGCTGCGGGCGAGTAGGACACTTTGCTCGGGACTGCCAGGTAGATCGCCCCACGGGTGAGAGGAGTTTCCCCCTGTACAACTAGGGGGGTCATGGTTCCCCAACCGGGACCCACGGGGAACCCTTGGTAAACATCACGGTGGGTCCCACCGGCGAGGAACGGCAGTTCCTCGTGGATACCGGAGCCTCTCGAACATCGTTGTGCCAACCGATCCCAGGGATTGCGAAATCCCGGGGCGCGTCGGTATCGGTGATGGGGGTGGGAGGCTCTCCGGTCAAGGCAGACGTACTGGAGGGAGTAAGACTGGAGTGGAATGGGAAGGAGGTAACTGCAGATGTGTTACTGATCCCACAGGCAGGAGTGAACTTGCTGGGAAGGGATCTAATGGGTAGTCTAGGAGTGGAGTTGTGGAATGTGGAACAGGCAGAAAGGATGTGTTTGTTGCGGGAGGCGGACGTGGAGGTTGTGAACCCTGAGGTATGGGCAGGAGAAGGTGGGGCGGGTCGGTTTCGCATCGCCCCAATTAGCATCCCCTTGAAACCGGGGGTGACGGGTTTGCAGCAAGCCCAATACCCGCTGTCCCGGGATGGGAGGCGTGGGCTGAAGCCCATCATAGATGGGCTGAGGCGGCAAGGGCTGTTGCAACCGGCTATGTCCCCCTTCAACTCTCCTATCTTAGCTGTGAAGAAGAAGGACAATAGTTACAGGCTGGTACAGGATCTGAGGAGGGTCAACGATTTGGTCTTGGCCCGGACCCTGGTAGTGCCTGACCCCTACACTTTGATGGGGAAGATCCCTCCCGGGGATCGGTGGTTCACGGTGATAGACTTGAAGGATGCTTTTTGGTCATGCCCTCTGGCAGAGGAAAGTAGGGATCTGTTCGCTTTTGAGTGGGAAGATCCGGAGACTGGGAGGAAGCAACAACTGAGATGGACGGTGCTGCCCCAGGGGTACACCGAGAGCCCCCTCTTGTTTGGACAGGCATTGGAAGAGAAACTCCAGGGGTTCCGGGCCCCTGGGGGTTCTCGGGTGCTGCAGTATGTGGATGATTTGTTGGTGTCTGGAGAGAAGGAAGTAAAGGTGAGAGAAGACTCAGTGGCTTTATTGAACTGGTTGGCTGAGGAAGGATTGAAGGTGTCAAAAGGGAAGGTCCAATTTGTGGAAAGGGAAGTCAAGTATTTAGGACATGTACTCCGGAAGGGCGAGAAGTTGATTGATCCTTCTCGGATACAGGGGATAATGCAGTTGAAGCCCCCTCATACTAAAACAGAGGTGCGGCGGTTTCTGGGTCTAGTAGGATATTGCCGGCTATGGATAGATGAGTACATGAGCAAGGCTCAGTTTCTGTATGAGAAGTTGAAAGGATCATCTGACAGGGTAGAATGGACAGAGAGGGACACAGAGAAGTGGGGAGAATTACGAAGGAGCCTGGTGACGACCCCGGCTCTGGCTCTAACGAACCTGGCCCTCCCCTTTCACCTGTACGTCACAGCCCATGGGGGAACCGCCATTGGAGTGCTGACTCAGAGACGGGCTGGGAAATATCAACCAGTGGCCTTCCTGAGCAAAGCCCTAGAACCAATGGTGAGGGGATGGCCGACTTGTGTGCAGGCAGTGGCTGCCACTGCTGTGCTAGTGACAGAAGGGAAAAAACTCACTTTTGGGAGCCCCGTGATTGTCCATTCACCCCATCAGATCTTAAGTGTGCTTAGTCAGCAGGCGGCTGCTTGGATGACAGAAGGGAGGATGTTGAAATATGAGACAGTTCTCCGGATAAGTCCTGATGTGGTGGTAGGAACAGACAGGAATTTGAACCCAGCGGAGTTTCTTGCGGGGGAGCGGAAAGAATGGGAGCCGGCGGAGCACGAGTGCTCCACCCTGTTGCAGCTGCAAACAAAGACCCGGGAGGACCTGCAGGAGGTCCCGCTGGAGGAGGGTGAGGTCTGGTTTGTGGATGGGTCTAGCCGAGTAGAGCAGGGACAAAGGAAGTCAGGGTATGCGATAGTGACGGCGGAGGGAGAGACAATAGAGAAGGGGGCACTACCAGCGGACTGGTCGGCTCAGCTGTGTGAAGTGCACGCTTTGAAACGGGCACTAGAGTTGGGAAAGGGAGTGTCCCTCACCGTCTACACAGACTCGCGATACGCCTGGGGAGTAGTGCACACTTTCGGGAAAATTTGGCTGGAACGGGGTTTACTCACAACTGCTGGGAAGGAGGTGAAAGCTCGGCAACTGATAGAGGGGATGATGGAAGCTCTTCAAGAACCCGACAGGATTGCAGTGGTGCATATAATGGGACATCAGAAGGGGGACTCGATGGAGGCAAGAGGGAACCGACTTGCTGATCGAGTAGCAAAGGAGGCAGCAGAGGGTGTCCCCATTGCCATCATGATTGCAATCGCCCAGATAGAAGAACCTCCGGCTTGGACGCCGGGGAAGTTGGACGAGGTGCTGCTGGAAAGGGAAGGTTGCAGGGAGGAAGCAGGTCGTTGGGTTACAATTGAGGGGACCCCAGTAGTGAGCCGTGCTGACATGAGGGGGATGTTGGAGAAACTGCACGAAGGGTCTCACTGGGGGGTGCAGGCTTTGATAGACACTGTAAAGCCGTGGTACTGGAGCCTGGGGATGTGGACAGAGGCGCAGGCTGTGTGCTGGAAATGCCTGATTTGTCAGAAAACCAATCGCAAAGCCATGAGGAGAAGGGAGAGGGGAGGAAGGCCCTTGGCAGTGTGGCCCTTTCAGCGAGTCCAGGTGGACTTTACGGAACTCCCTCCTGTGGCTGGGTTGAAGTACCTGTTGGTACTCAAAGATCACCTCACTGGCTGGGTGGAAGCGGTGCCCAGCCGGAGGGCGACTGCACAGGTAGTAGCAAAAGTTCTCCTGGAACAGATCGTCCCCCGGTATGGGATAGTAGAGAGTCTGGATTCTGACAGGGGGACCCACTTCACCCACAAGGTGCTGCAGGAGGTCATGCAAAGCCTGGGGGTTTGATGGGAACTCCACACCCCTTGGCATCCTGAATCCAGTGGGAAAGTGGAAAGAGCTAACGGGGTATTGAAGCAACATCTCACCAAACTGGGATTGGAAACAGGGCTACCTTGGACAAAGACACTTCCGGTTGCCCTGCTTCGAATGAGGGCAGCCCCTCGCAAGGATGTGGGGGTCTCCTCGTTCGAGCTGATGGGAAGACCTTTCGTGGCTCCAATGGGAGAGCCTATCCCCGAGCTAAAGGATGCCTTCCTGAGAAAGTATCTCCTGGTACTGTCACAATCTCTCTTGTCTTTAAGAAAACAGGGACTCCTCGCTCAGCGGTCCCCCTTGCTGGAAGACCAACACCCCCACAAGCCAGGGGATTGGGTCCTGATAAAGACGTGGAAGGATGAGAAGCTGAAGCCGTCTTGGGAGGGACCATACCAAGTTCTCCTGACAACTGAATCAGTGGTTCGGACCCGACAGGGGGGTTGGACCCACTACCATCGGGTTAAGCGAGCTCCCGACCCCCGACCGTGGACTGCCCAACCGGGAGACGGACTCAAAGTAAAACTTAAAAGGAACTGAACTAAGGCAGGGGAGGAGATGACCAACATAAAGGCTTGCATCCAGGTTATTCTGTTAGGTCACTGCTTAGATGCTCTACAGCACAGCTCTAACAATAATTTTTTTGTAGAATTGGCACAGACAGCTTTGAACAGCACAACTTTTTGTGTGGGGCAACTCTTGACTGTGAATGGTGTCACCTCCACCTGTTTCTTTGGAGTGCCCATCAGCTTGGAAGCATTGAAGAATGTTACTCAGATAGCGAATATTGATATCACTGGGGATGATCCCCCGTGGGGGGGGATGTTCTATCATTTTGGGTCTTCTCCCACACCAAGCCCCTGGACTAATCAAAGGCAAATGGCTCTAAATCTCTTGGGGATAACCAATGCAACTCAATGTGTATATTTCAACAATACCCAGAACCGTACCCACCCACTGCCCTCAAAAGGTCCTGCTTTCACTTGTGGAGGGATCTATAATACCCCTTACGCCTCAACCCCTCTATACCTACCTAAAGGTTTCTTTTTGTTATGTGGACATGAAGCTTACACCTATGTTCCAGCCTATAGTTCAGGGGGCCCTTGTGCCATAGGGCGCCTGACCTCTCTATATGCCCTGCCTCCAATACAAGCGCACCCATCAAAAGAAAAAAGAAAAAGGGAGCTGCCATCTGATTGTGAGAGTGATGTGACACTCTTGTCCGAAACAGAAGCCATGGCTCTGGCCCTCTCCTTAGTAGGGGTTCCTGCACTAAGCGGAAGAGCTTACCTGGACCTAAGGAAGGTGGCCTGCCTCCTGGCTAAAAGTGTCAACCTTACATCCTCTCTCATTGCAGCCCTCACTGAAGAAGTCATTGAGATCAGGAGGGCGGTCATTCAAAATCGGATAGCTATAGACTATCTCCTATTAAGGGCAGGACAAGGCTGTGAATCTTTTCAAGGTCTTTGTTGCTTTAACCTAACCAACAATGAGAATTATATTGAAGCAAAACTAGCCAAGTTGAAGACCTTAGCCTCTCGCATATCCGAGGATCCAGAGGGATGGAATTGGTCGTGGCTCACTAGTTGGTTACCTAACTTTGCTTGGTTAAAACAACTTTCTGTACTAGCCATTGGCTTCATTGCCTTACTGGTCCTAGTATGTTGCTTAATGCAATGCCTCCCTGCTTGTGGGAATTACCTGTCCCAGTGTGTGAAGCCCCGGGTCCGGGACGAGGGAGCAATCCTGTTAGCCAGGTTTGAGGCCCAACAGAGGCGTGAAAAGAAAAAGGGGGGATTGTGAGAAGGCAGGGAGAAGTGAGGGCCTCAAACGAACCATGTTTGCTAGGGGAGAGCGCTGTGCACCATGGGGCAGCCTTGGGGGGGTGGCAGGAGGGAGGATGGGCAGAAGGCACACTCGCACCAGAGTGGAGAGGGACGGCAGGAGGGAGGAAAGACTGCAGGCAAAAGGCACGTTCGCACCAGAGTGAAGAGAAACGGCAGGGGGAGGCTGTCGGGTCAAGTGGGGATTGGAATGTGTATTGTGCTGATTGGATTCGGAAAGTGGAATGTCTGCGGTTTTGCGGTTAATTAGCGGCGCTCCGGGGCGGTAAAAAAGGTGAGATTGTGAGCCAAGCCCTCGTAGGAGGGGGAGGACAGATAGGGGGTATAAAAACCTGTCAGACCTTGCTTCGGGGTTCCTCCATTGCTGCGGGAGGGACCCACCTTTGCAAACGTGCCCAATAAAAAACTTCTGTCTACTGGACAACCGAACCCGTGTCTGTCATTTTCTGACAAAAGCGATCTCTGGTGGGTTTACAGCTCTGGGAGATGAGGGACTAGTCATCTTGCTCAAGCCATGGTCGGTGCCTTTGAAAGGACAATAAGTTTGCATACTTCCTTTTCTAATCACTTTTGGAAATTGCTTGTTAACTGCTTTTCAGCTATTAGGAACCTTTGGATCGACAGGTTTTATAGCACTGGGTGCGTTTCCTTCAATCTTTAGCAAAAGAAGTTTTAACTATGAGTTTAAGAACTTAAAAAAATTTTTTTTTTGGAATAAACAGCAAAAGGGTATTTAAAACTTTGATTTTAGACAGTTACAAATGGACTAAGGGTCCGGATAAATTTGAAATAAGATTTTGAATTAATTATAAAAAATCCTTCCAATGGAAAAACGCTTTTGTTTTTAATTTTTTTAAAAAAAACCATAAGGTAAGATTTTAAAAATTAGACACTAGAGGAAACTAAAGGGAACTAAAGATTATAATTTAAGGAGAACATCACTCAAACTCAACTTACAATTGCAGAAAGAAGCAAAATATTTTAACATTGGACATATTGAACAATGGACTCAGAAGTTAATTTTAATAGTGTCTGCCTCTATAGATAGACTGGGTTTAAAAGATGTTATGGAAGAGGAACAAGTTTTATTGGACAAGTTCGAGACTGATTTGAAAGTGGATTTAAAAATGACAGGCTACAAGAATGACATGGAAAAAGATGTTACACTGGGCATACAAAAGAAACCAGCTGATGTCTTAATAATTAAAAGGAATATACAAATAACAAACCAAGAGAGTGACCTGGATAATTTTCCTTTACTGGATTTATAAAAGAGGCCTGTTAAAGTTTTGAAGAATTTTGTGAGAAGGGACAAAGAAAAAATGAAAAGAAATCAAGTTCTATGACATTATTTGAAGGGACTAAAGATCAAGATTGTTAGAAGTAAAAGGAAGGAATATAAAGTTGGTCAAGGTTAAATAGATATGCTGTTATCCCTGGTAAAGCAAATGATCCTGCGACTGTGTTGAAAAGCCTGAAGAACATCATCAGCTATAACAACCCATCTCTTCTGATTGAAGAGAGTCATCAACTGGCAGACAATCTCAACAGGTTTTATTGCAGGTTTGAGAATGAACAACTGTTATCTGCTGAGGCCAACTGTATCTCAGATACATCATCAGCATTAAATTTCTCTTCACCTGTCCCCAATCCCCCGGGTCCCTTACCTCTGGTGATCCTAGAAAAAGAAGTGCGAGGTCTGTTTCAAAAGCAAAAGATTGGAAAAGCTCCAGGTCCAGACAGTGTGACCACCTCGTGTCTGAAAGTTTGTGCAGAACAACTGGCCCCTGTTTTCACGCATATATTTAATAAATCGCTGAAGACGGGTTATGTCCCTTCTTGTTTTAAGAGCTCTACAATCATCCCAGTTCCTAAGAAATCCCCCATTAGTGAGCTGAATGACTACAGACCGGTTGCACTGACATCTGTGGTCATGAAGACCTTTGAGAGGTTAATGTTGGCTTACTTGAAAGCCATCACAGATCCCCTGTTAGATCCACTGCAGTTTGCTTACCATGGAAACAGGTCAGTGGATGATGCTGTTAATATGGCCTTGCACTATATTCTGCAACACCTTGAATTTCCGGGGTCTTATGCACGAGTTCTTTTTGTGGACTTCAGTTCAGCATTTAATACTATTGTACCAGAAATTCTTTACAACAAACTGATCCAGCTTACTGTGCCTGAGCATACCTGTAGGTGGATAATCAGTTTTCTAACAGGTAGGAAACAACACGTGAGGTTAGGCAAAATTACATCCAGTACCCAGTTAATCAGTACTGGTGCCCCTCAGGGATGTGTGCTTTCCCCACTGCTTTTCTCCCTTTATACCAATGACTGCATTTCAAAAGACTCTTCTGTTAAAATCTTGAAATATGCGGATGATACAATGGTCTAATTCAAAATGGAAATGAGTCAGCATATAGACGGGAGGTTCAACAACTGGTCTTGTGGTGTGATTGTAATAACTTGGAATTGAATACACTTAAAACCGTGGAGATGATTGTGGACTTTAGGAAGAATCCTTCTAATACTCCTCCCCTTACCATACTCAACAGCCCAGTATCAGTGGTAGAGTCCTTCAAGTTCCTGGGTTCTATACTTTCCCAAGACCTGAAATGGACGTTTAACATTACAGCCATTATTAAAAAGGCACAGCAAAGGATGTTTTTCCTGCGGCAACTTAGGAAGTTTAAATTATCCCAGGAGCTCTTGGTACAGTTTTACAGGGGAATCATTGAGTCTGTTACCTGCTCCTCTATAACTGTCTGTTTTGATTCTGCAACCAAATAGGACAGACTCAGACTCCAACGGATAGTTAAGTCTGCAGAAAGGATAATTGCAACCCGCCTGCCTTCTATAGAAGAACTATATACTGTAAGGGTCAAAAGGAGGGCAGAGAGGATATCTGCAGACTCTTCTCATCCTGGATATAATCTGTTCCAACTTCTTCCTTCAGGACGGCGCTATAGAGCTCCATATGTTAAAACATCTAGACATCAGAATAGTTTTTTCCCTTGTGCCATTGCTCTGTTAAATACTATATGATTTGATATGTATTGGACAGTGGCTTCTTCTTTTGGAAAGTTATTTTACTGGGCAGTGTTATTGTTACTGTTTATTAATTTTCTCCCCTTCATGGATCACTGCCTTGTCGTGGCGAAGGGGCTTGCGTAACTCAGTGAAGCCATGAGCTATACCGTGCAGGGCCACCCAAGACGGACAGGTCATGACAGAGAGTTCTGACAAAATGTGGTCCACTGGAGAAGGAAATGGCAACCCACTCCAGTATCCTTGCCAAGAAAACCCCATGCACAATGTTAAAAGGCTAAAAGATATGACGCCGGAAGATGAGCCCCTCAGGTCGGAAGGTGTCCAATATGCTACTGGGGAAGAGCGGAGGGCATTTCCAAGTAGCTCCAGAAAGAGTGAAGCGGCTGGGCCAAAGCCGAAAGGACGTTCAGCTGTGGATGTATCTGGAAGCGAAAAGAAGGTCCGATGCTGTAAAGAACAATATTGTATAGGTACCTGGAATGTAAGATCTATGAACCAAGGCAAGCTGGATGTGGTCAAACATGAGATGACAAGATTGAACGTCGACATCTTGGGAATCAGCGAACTGAAATGGACGGGAATGGGTGAATTTAATTCGGGTGACCATTATATCTACTACTGTGGGCAAGAAACCCTTAGAAGAAATGGAGTTGCACTCATAGTGAATAAGAGAGTGGGAAAGGCAGTAATGGGGTACAACCTCAAAAACGACAGAATGATCTCAGTGCGTATCCAAGGCAAACCATTCAATATCACAGTCATCCAAGTCTATGCCCCAACCACTGATGCTGAAGAAGCTGAAGTTGATCGCTTCTATGAAGACCTACAACACCTTCTAGAACTAGCACCAAAAAAAGATGTCCTTCTCATCATAGGGGATTGGAATGCTAAAGTAGGAAGTCAAGGAGTAATCGGAATAACAGGCAAATTTGGCCTTGGAGTACAAAATGAAGCAGGGCAAAGGCTAATAGAGTTCTGTCAAGAGAACAAGCTAGTCATAGCAAACACTCTTTTCCAACAACACAAGAGACGACTCTACACATGGACATCACCAGATGGTCAATACCGAAACCAGATTGATTATATACTTTGCAGCCAAAGATGGAGAAGCTCTATACAGACAGCAAAAACAAGACCAGGAGCTGACTGTGGCTCAGATCATGAGCTTCTTACTGCAAAATTTAGGCTTAAATTGAAGAATGTAGGGAAAACCACTAGACCACTCAGGTATGACTTAGATCATATTCCTTGTGAGTACACAGTGAAGGTGATGAATAGATTTAGAGGATTAGATTTGGTAGACAGAGTGCCTGAAGAACTATGGACGGAGGTCCGTAACATTGTACAGGAGGCAGCAACTAAAACCATCCCAAAGAAAAAGAAATGCAAGAAAGCAAAATGGCTGTCTGATGAGGCTTTACAAATAGCTGTGGAAAGAAGGAATGCGAAAAGCAAGGGTGAAAGGGAAAGATATAAGCAACTGAATGCAGATTTCCAGAGAATAGCAAGGAGAGATAAGAAGGCCTTCTTAAATGAACAATGCAAAGAAATTGAGGAAAACAATAGAATGGGGAAGACTAGAGATCTCTACAAGAAAATTGGAGATATGAAAGGAACGTTTAGTGCAAAGATGGGCATGATAAAGGACAAAAAAGGCAGGGACCTAACAGAAGCAGAAGAGATTAAGAAGAGGTGGCAAGAATACACAGAAGAACTATACAAGAAAGATCTTAATGTCCCTGATGTCCACGCTGGTGTGATCACTGACCTTGAGCCAGACATCCTAGAGAGTGAAGTCAAGTGGGCCTTAGGAAGCATTGCTAACAACAAAGCTAGTGGAGATGACAGTATTCCAGTTGAGTTATTTAAAATACTAAAAGATGATGGTGTTAAAGTGCTGCACTCAATATGCCAGCAAGTTTGGAAAACGCAACAGTGGCCACGGGATTGGAAAAGGTCAGTTTACGTTCCAATTCCAAAGAAGGGCAACGCCAAAGAATGCTCAAACTATCGCACAATTGCACTCATTTCACATGCTAGCAAGGTTATGCTCAAAATCCTACAAGCTAGGCTTCAGCAATACATGAACCGAGAACTACCGGATGTACAAGCTGGGTTTCGAAGAGGCAGAGGAACTAGAGATCAAATCGCCAACATTCGCTGGATCATGGAGAAAGCACGAGAGTTCCAGAAAAATATCTACTTCTGCTTCATTGACTATGCAAAAGCCTTTGATTGTGTGGATCACAACAAACTGTGGCAAATTCTTAAAAAGATGGGAATACCAGACCACCTTACCTGTCTCCTGAGAAATCTGTATGCGGGCCAAGAAGCAACAGTTAGAACCGGTCATGGAACAACCGATTGGTTCAAAATAGGGAAAGGTGTACGACAAGGCTGTATACTGTCACCCTGCTTATTTAACCTATATGCAGAGTACATCATGAGAAATGCCAGGCTGGAAGAATCACAAGCCGGAATTAAGATTGCAGGGAGAATCATCAACAACCTCAGATATGCGGACGATACCACCCTAATGGCAGAAAGTGAAGAAGAACTAAAGAGCCTCTTGATGAGGGTGAAAGAGGAGAGTGCAAAAGCTGGCTTGAAACTCAACATTAAAAAAACTAAGATCATGGCATCTGGACCCATCAATTCCTGGCAAATAGAAGGGGTAGAAATGGAAGCAGTAACAGACTTCATTTATTTGGGCTCCAAGATCACCGCAGACGGAGACTGCAGCCATGAAATTAAAAGACGCTTGCTCCTTGGGAGGAAAGCTATGGCAAGCCTAGATAGCATATTAAAAAGCAGAGACGTCACCTTGCCGACAAAGATCCGCATAGTCAAAGCTATGGTTTTTCCAGTAGTAATGTATGGCTGTGAGAGCTGGACCATAAAGAAGGCCGAGCGCCGAAGAATTGATGCCTTTGAACTGTGGTGCTGGAGAAGACTCTTAGGAGTCCCTTGGACTGCTAGGAGGTCAAACTGGTCAGTCTTAAAGGAAATCAACCCTGATTGCTCATTGGAAGGATCGATAATGAAGCTCAAGCTCAGATATTTTGGCCACCTAATGCGAAGAGAGATCTCTTTGGAGAAGACCCTGATGCTGGGAAAGATTGAAGGCAAAAGGAGAAGAGGACGGCAGAGGATGAGATGGTTAGATAGCATCACTGAAGCAATGAGCATGAAACTGAGCAAACTCAGGGAGGCAGTGAAGGACAGGAAGGCCTGGCGCAATATGGTTCATGGGGTCACGAAGAGTCGGACACGACTTAACGACTAAACAACAATTAATTTTCTGTTGTTATCCAAACGCACTGTTGATCTTGCTGTTCGTCACCAAAGACAAATTCCTTGTATATATTTTATACTTGGTCATTAAAGTATTTTGTATTTGTATTATGTATTTGTAACCCATAATGAACTTTTGCTGACATCAGGACTGTAATGATGAAGCTTTATGAATTTGTTTATAGATAGGAGATGGGATATGGGAAGAAGAGATCATTTGTTGTATTTTAAGAGAAGGTGCTAAATTACTAAAATTGTTCATACTTTTTGTGATGAAGGGGGAAGTCACTTCTTTATATATGTCTTTTTTTTTCTTTACTATATCCTTATTTTTCCCTTTCTCTTTTTTTTTCTTTCCTTTCTGCACCTTATTTTTTCTTTTTATTCTTTTCTTTTTTTTAGTTTGCATTAGTTTTTACTGTTCTAATTGTAATTTTTAATAACATTACTATTTTAAAAAGTTGTTAAAACTTGGTTATTCAAACAGGCATTTGGGAATTAGAGATGTGACAATTATATACCTAGTAGAGGTATGATACTATTATTTATTATGATTTTAAGGAGTTAATTGGAATAAATGTTTCATAGATTGTATTTATTATTACATATTTATGTTTTAGCAATCAGGAAAGCAGGAGGTTGGGGACCTCACATGGGATAGATCATTAATCAGCAGAATCTTAAGCCTGAAATAGTAGAAATATCCAATCATAGATAATTCTTTACAATCTGGCAACTGTTAATCTGACTGGAAGCAATAAGATCATATCAACCATAAAGAAAAGTTATTCTGTCTCTAGCAGTCTGAAATGGCTTTAGTACAGTGAGCCAAATTCACCTAGGGTATAGTTGTCCTTTCCATTCTGCATCCTTAACAACAATTTCACTTTTTTCTATAAACACATGGCATAAAACACAACAGTCATCATCATTACTTTACAGAAAAAGTTTATAAAGCACAAAATGTTGTCTACACCTTCCAGTGCAACTGGATTAACCCCCACTGCTCTCCGTGTTCCCTAGACCCCAGAAGGGATAAAGGATTCCAATTGACACATGATGTTTTCTGAAGTGGAATAATGAAAACCTGCACAGATTCCTTTCAGGTTTTAAGGGGATTAACAGGAGCTTTATAAGTATTTATGAGTAAACTTCAGCTAGTAGCAACACAGAAGGAATTATTTCCTTTCAATTCTAAATAAAGTTCGGTTAATCTCACCCAATGATATAACAGAACCTCCTTTATGCAGTGTAACCTGAAATCAGTTACTGAATGGAAGACAAGTTAACAATATTGGGAAGGGTTGGAAAAAAACTGTTTTCCTAAGGTCACTAGATGAGGCATTATGTCTGTACATTTTGCAGACAAAAACAAAATGTTTCATCTTCTGGAGGGCAAGCAAATACAAGAAGGCTCAGTGGGAAGAGAAAATGATCTTTCTCTGTACCAGTGTAGCATGTCAAGGGCCTTCAGATCTTTCGGAGATAGCAGCAGGGCTAAGAGGGGCTTCAGCAAGAACCTTGACCAGACCTCTCCTCCACATTTCCCTCTAATTTGCTCACAGACATGGCATTCGAGTCATTTAGAAATAAATTAAATCTTCAATCTATAATAGTGGCAGTGGAAGGAATTATCAACACTTTATGGTTTTGTTTTATTAAAAACCATGTCTTCTCTAACATCTGAATTAGGGATCTATAAAGGAAATATATTGTAACCACTACTGTTACACAGTTGAACTCATTTAAACATCTTTAAAACTTCTATATCATTTCATTTTTGGTTCCTGCTTGCCTAATGCTTCTCAAATTCAAGCAAGAATAGCCATTTTTGCACTTTAAGCTCCTACAGTATATGCAGCACAGGTGGGAGGGTGGGTGCGCATCTCAGAGAAAAATACCCTTGGATGGTGCTCTTAATTCTCTTTCTGCTCAGTGATATAGTGAAATTTCACCAGAAGTATTATGAGCTCAACTTCCTTTATTTGTTTAACTGTTCACATTTTCATTAGGTTTTTGCCATTCAGCAGCCCATAATTTTATTTGTATGAGAGCTATATTCATCTCGTGTGTATGACTGCCAATGTTGCTCCCTTTTCTCCTTGGCAGAAAAACAATGTGTCGGCAAAGATAGAAGCAATCAGAAGCAGAAAAAATACACGGAGGAACATCTCTCTCTATATGTACCTTAGAAAGACTATCTTAAATTTTTAGCAAGCTGGGAAAATTTACATAGAATATGAAGGGAAGTAATTCAGTTGTACAAGCAAAGCTACACTACAACTAAGCCATTCTCTTAAACTGCTACTGAAAGCTTCATTCAGTAATAAAGGCCTCAAAATTGAGCTATTAGGCACAGATACCCTGCTTATATCTGAGATGTCCCCAAAGGACAAGAAACTCACAAGTGTAAAAAAGGGAAAACAAACCAGATGGTTTTACCTGCTATGCTCTAAACTCCTTGTTAAGTCCTGGGAAAGCAATCAGACAAGGGCTGAAATGTAGTAGACTGATGTTGTCAGGACTATGATATGAGGAAGATGACAAACTGGGCGACTACTAAAATGAAATGCTATTTATGAAAGAAAGCCGTATCGTCAGCATGGCAGTACAGTACACATACCTCATAGTGGCATGTGAGAAACAGTATGTTGATTTGTCAGATAGACTCTAGGTTAGAAATCCTAGCTCACATAGAACAGCACAAATGCCAGGCTTTTATTCCGCTTGAGGCGTCTGCCCAAAAATCTGCCAAAATTGACCAGCATTTTGTCCTTACCATTAGCAGAACTGGTAACCCAATCTTCTCTTTCTTTATCTTATTTATTTTATCTTATTTAAAAACATTATGTGAAAGTGGTGACCAAAGCCATGATGGGCAATAAAGGACAATATTCACGGGCCATTTCTAATGAACACTGCATACAGAAGATTGTAACTTGGAATGCAAAGAATATGAATTACTGAATTAAAGAATAAAAATACATGCATGTGTAGTTGTAAAAATAAGTGAAAGACGATTCAACGTTATCTGAACTGATGTCATATCATAGGTTGGTGGCAGTTTCACATTACACTCCAAAAAACTGTGATCATGAAAGAACCAGGGGAAAAAATATGAAACATGTCTAAATGAATGTAATCTGGGGGGAAAGGTGACATGAATGGATGGTGGGAATGAGATGAGAGAGTACAGAAAAAGTTATTGGACTATTTGGAGATTCAAGAATAAATGAGAATGGTGACTGGTGTCAGCTTAGAAAAAAGACTAGAATACCTAGTTGAAGCATAAATCTATTCATAGGACACAAGAAAAAAAAGATGAATTTAATGGTTATGATGTTTATGATGAAAGACTGAGAAAATTAGGGAAGGATACAAAGGTGACAATAGGTCTGAATGTGGGGTAGATGATTAAGAGTAGATCTTAGGAAACTTGACATAAAAGAAAGGGGGAAAAGTGAAAGAAATTAGTGTGATTGCAGGAAGAGAAAGTACAATCCCTGTATGAAAAGGATATACAAGATACATTACTCTCCCAACAGAATAAATAGGAAATTGGCATAAGGCAAGAAGATGTGAAAGAGTGAAAAGAATAATGTTACAAAGTGCCACAGAAGTGCGTAGAGTTATACTACTGGGAAATAAGAAAAAGGATACTTAGTGGAATAAAGTGAAAGAAGCTATGGATTAGGGAAAATGCTACAAAAAATAAGAATGAGAGATACATATTCTACAATTGTATAAAGAGAAAAAGATAATTGCAAACAATGTCATTAAAGAGAACAAAGAACAGTTAAGAGGAAAAAGGCAGAGAAAATGCAGAATGATTTTGATGTTAATAAATTGTTTTGGAAATACATGAAAAGGAATAAACAAGGATTCTCCAGCAAAGTGACTGGAATTAAAATTAAAACCAATGATTGATTTGGGATGGAACTGATGTGAGGGAATGGTGGAAGGAGAGTTTTAGAAATTGTGGTATGTTAAAGAGTAGAATTGAAATGAATACTATGTACAAGAAAAAATTACAAAAAGGAAGTCATAAATGCTCTGAGAATATTGAAAAGGCTACAGATGTAGATGGTACATCTGGAGAAATGTTAAAATATGACTGTGGTTTCCTTATGGAGTGACTGTGGCTTTTTAATGTGTGTGTGAATACATATCTTCACCCGGTGACTGGAAGAACACAATCATTGTTCCATTACATAAATGAAAAAGTAACAAGGGTGAATCCAAAAACTACATAGAGATTATTTTGTTAACTATACCTGAGAAAGCACCTGGAGAATTCTGATTGATAGGGTATGAGAAGTGACAATGAGCAAAATCTGAGAAGTGCAGTGTGACTCTATACCAGCCAGAGGGTGTAAAGACCAGAATTTTGCTCTTCAGCAAACAATGAGAAATCTAAGTATCTGAAAAAGAAAATGTCTTGTACATTTGTTGATTTAGCAAAAGCATATGAAAAAGTGAATAGGATTGAATTCTGGAACATTTTGTGCAAATGTAGAATTGAGGGGTAATTGATACATATGATGGAAGTAAAAAATAAATGGAAAGCTTAGCGAATGGTTTAACACTGAACAGGGAGTAAGATGAAAATGCGTGATACCCCCTTGCTTTTTTCATGCATTTATGAATAAATATATAAGGAATGCTTGTGGTGATATTAGAGGCATATTGATTGGGGATGTGAATGTGTGTTCAATAATATATGCACACAATGCTATGTTGTTGAATGCTTTGCAGTGAATGTTAGATACACTACGTGATGTAATGAGGTGCATGGATCTGAAAATCAATGTACTGAAGACCAAACTGACTAAAACAGTTTCAGACAAACTAAAGGCGTTCCAAACAGCAATGCAACAACATTGTGGCTTGTTGTAATACAATTAGGAACTTTAAATTATGAATGGGTGAGCATTCAGGTAGAAAGTGTCATAAAATGTGAATTTCTTCCAATATGGGATCGAAAGAATTTGAGATTAAAAAAAAAAAAAGCATCCATGGATCCATGCAGAGGCATTTGAATGCTTAGCTTTTAAAGACTAAGTTTAAATTCAAGCATGTTTGCTGAATTAGAGTGGCTACCTATTTTTTCTAAGAGGTTCTTTATTTGTAACAGCTCCTTAATGAAACTGGGTCGAACACATGAATGAAAACTCTCCCCAGTTTTATCTACCTGCCTCATGAGATCTGGCAGGAGAGGCACGCTATGGGTCCCGTACATTAGGGAGTGTCATCTGGTGGGTCCTTGGAGGACCACCTTTTCTGTCATGGTACCCGCCCTTGGGAACATCATTCTCCTGGAGATTAGACTTGGCTTTAAAAACCTGCTTTTGTTGCTGAGCCTTGGGCCTGCAATGTGTGATTGAGCCTGCATCCTGGACATGTTGACTGGGTTGTTGGTTTTATCTCGGCTCCTATACTTGTTATTTACTGTTTTCCTATCATGTTTTTTATTTTGTTTTTATTTTGTTAGCTGCCCAGAGAGTGGCCATATAAATTGAATAAATAAATAAGTGACATTTCATTTTGTTGCTTTGCTTTGGTTAAAGCTTGACAAATTAAGTTTCTTTATAAATGGGACAGAAAGAACAAGTTGAACATATATTCCTTCTTTGACTTTTCCAGGATTTAAATTTTTAGTTGGTATTGTTATGATCCTAGCGTAGCAGTGCACAGTCTTTTCTGTCTTTTGGGATGGGCAATGAAAATACCAACTACCATATGCATCTCTCCTTTTTCTTGTTTTTAACCTCTCATTACAGAAGTATGTCACAAGAATCCAGCAACTGTTAGTCAGATAAAACCTGTGCTGAGTTGCTTAGCTTGAATAGCTTAAAACACAAAGTGGATAATAATAAGAAATCCTTTATTGCCGTGTCTGCATTTAGTGCAGGCTTTGTATCTTCTGGACATACTTGGACAGATTTTTCTTCCTCTGATTTCTGACAGATGGTACCAGCTGTTTCTATATTTCACTTGACTATGTAGTATATGTTTGCTTGCGACAGATCCCAGATCAACTGTTTGGGTGTCTGGTTGTCTGTCAGAAAAATACTGCCTAGTTGGAACCAACTGATTCTTAAGTAGGAGTCCCAGGTGCAGAAAGAAGGAAGGGAGACTAGAAAGTTGTCAGCTGGGAATAAATCAGGATACTTCTGATGAAAAGTACATAGCAAAAAAAGATCCAGAGTAAGCTTCCAATTCACCATTTCTGTCATTAACAACTTGAAACTAGTACCCTATGGATGTCAGTTCTATGAACATCTTGACAACACAGAGGTCAAATTTATCCCCCAGCCCAAAGGCAACTGAGTGCGGATTCCAAATGAATGTTCCTGCTTATGTGGCCTAGGCATTTTCAAGTTGTAATGTAGTTTTAGAAGGTTATACAGTAAGAAAGGTATGAGGTGAAGCAATTCATTCTTACTAACACAAAGAAGCTATGGTCTTAATCCTAGAACTGCCTCAGATGTGGCAACAGGTCTTATGTCAGACTTGTAATCAGACAGGCTTACTAGTTTATATAGCAAACAAAATTACAACTCCTAGCTTTATTTCAGAACACAACACACTACTTGTAACTCCTGCACTGATAAAATAAAAGTAGTTACAGAAGAGAAGTTCTGAAGTTCTAAAACATAAAAAGATTATTTCAAAGACGAAATTCCCCATTAAAGCAAAATTAAGTATCGCAACAGAATGTTCCTCAAATCAAGTACTATGATTACTGAATTTTCTGACAGGATCCAATCATGATCTAATTATGAACAGAGGCTTGCTTAATTATCATTCATACAATAGGGACAATTTGGTTATAATGTGATGTGAAATATGGCATCAGCAACAACAACAAAAAAAGATAGGTATTGAAAGTTTCTGAGGAAAAAAATTAAACCCTTACAAATAGTCCAGCTATTCTGGAAATAAAATGAGATGGGCTGGAAAGAAAATACAGTATAGGCATTACACAGAAACAGGTTTGTATTTAGTATTTATGCAAGGCAACAACTTGCAGAAATGGGTAGAATTCTGCAAAGTAGCATCAACAAGAGATGAAAATTATCACATTTCACTTCCATGACTATATAAATGTAACTTTGAGCTCTATTTCTGTCATTGGATACACACTTGAAAATAAATGCTTTACTTTGAGAAAGGTACTGAGATTGATCAAGACAAGTGTTAAAATTAAATGAGGAAGAAGAAAAAATGCAACCACCTTATAAAGTGTCAGAAATGAAAAGCAAATATTTAAGGCCAGGAATATTTCAAGATGCTGAAAGCTTTCTCATTTTTCTCATCCTTGGTTTGGGAGGGGGTAGATCAGTCTTAAAATGGTTTGGACCTAGTTCCTTTACAAACTTACATATTTTTAAATCTACTGTTGAAAAATCTTTTAAAATATGCAATTGCTTTAAAGGTCTGATACTGACAGAGTCTTTGGAATAAGGAATGTAGAAATGTAGATGTTAGAATAAGAACACACACCCTGATGAATCAAATGAATGCATAATGATTAAACTCAGTGAGAAACAAATATTTAAATACTCTTTTGGGTCCAAATAATTACATTAATTCATACTGCTCTTAAATGCATTATCGACAATAGGTACTACGAAATACCTCTTTCTTTCAGGCTAATGATAATGCTAGCTACGTTTCCCAGGTTAAACAAGAGGAAACGTTCTGTTCACTTGTGCTAAAACTGTTGGTAGGTATATGAATGGAAATTTTCCACAGACTATTTTCAAATAATTTGAGTGACATAACATGAGGAATGTTAACTCCCATGCTAAAAGCAAAGAAAGTAGTTTCAAAACACCTATTGTTTTGAAAGATCTAATTTTGTCTTAATTGAGAAGTTCATTAACTATTAAATGAAGCAAAAAATACTAATGAACCTTTGCAATATTCAGGTAAGGTCCTCTCTCCAAAAGCCTTAGTTTTCTCCTTCATTCTTATCTAGTCTATGGATCATACTGCCACACTGGGAGTGTTTACAATTGATTATATTGTATTGTATTGAAACAACTCTTTTTTACTCTATGCCTGCAGATATAATCCCATTATATTTCATATCAATATAAGAAAGAAACTTAAGGCATGTTAGAGGAGAAGTATGAGCAGAGACTGAAACGGATATGATTTACTATTTGTTATACAGTCTATAGTGGAAAAACCAGAACAGCTTTAGTACTGAAATAAATCCAAACTTTGCTTTGAAGTTGCTGATGATAACTTTCTCAGCCATGGCTTTCTACTTGTTAAACCGGAATCAACATGGTAGAAGAAGCAGTATCAAAATGTTTAATGATACACACAGCTGAGGTGCATTAGAAGACCCTATGACAGAAAAAGAAAAATGTATCATATTATTATATTATTTAGCTTTATAGCACAGCCAGCAGCTCTGCTCCCCACACATATGTATGTAGGCAGGTTTATGGATGGCCTTCAATGGATCCTTGGTTTCCAACCAACCATGCCAGAGTTGTTAGTAACTAGGAGCTCTCAGCAGGAGGCCTTGAATTATAGCAATCAGCACTGACAGAATTGAAATAAGTCCGTCTCTGCTTTTTCATTGGTCTGCAAAGAAAGTAATCAAAACACCATCACTCTCCCTGCAAACCAATCCACCCAACACAAAGAGGACAAGGCAGCTATTTGACTTGCAGTAAGCTTTTTCATTTGTCCCACTCCACTTACTATGGCATTGGTCCAGACAACTTGCTCCCCTTTTCATGAGCTCTGCGGTGGCCATTTCTCTAAAGCTGCCTATCATTTCCTTATCAAACAGGAAAAAGGAAGGATCACTAGAGACACATCTCAGCCACACTGAGATTTCACTCTCTCAGTGGGCTGTAAGTGCCCCTATAATGTTAGCTTTTTAAATCATGTGTTATTATTACCCGCAGTTGCCATTCAATTTGCAAAGAATAAAGCACTGGGGGTTTCCAAGCCCACACAATAACTCTGAGCATTTGCCAGTGATTGGGCAAACAAAGCTACCATGTTTCAATTATATTGGAAACCTTTCTGTTGTGTGAGTCCGGCAGGGTACATCCATGTGTGCATGTAATATATGCAGGTGAGTAATATTGCTAGTTACTTTACTAAGATATGCATTAGTATCTGGCAGTGCAAATATGTCTTTCAATAATTACTTACAAATGCTGCTTGTGTACACATAAGACCACAAGTAGGTATATGCACCCTGAACTCTAAACTTTTCAGATGAATCTTCAAAGACGAAAGCACCCTTGGATTCATAAATTCAGCTGTGAAACGTTTAGCATATTCAATTGAGGCAATGTTGTTATAAAGATCATGGTCACAAGAAATAGCACATCCAACCAAGTAGGATCCAGAGGTAGGTATTCTCAGGAGGAAATTTACTGTTTCTCTGGACTCCACCCAAGGCTGTATTTCAAGAGTGTAACCCCAGGTAGACCAACTGAAGTGCATAGTTGTAGTACATGCATTTTTAACCGTATTTTGGGGTGCAGCAGTCCAAGGTGACAGAAAGATGCTGAAAATTCTGTAAAAGCAATCAGGGCAAAAAAAAGTAGGCAATTTGTCCTGCAGAAGAATGCTAAAGATGCATTTAGGACTTTTGGTGTTCCTCAAAGTTGCTTTTTACAGGAAGTCTGGGCTCAGTACCTATCAATAACTCAGGTTATCAGTCTAGACAGTGAAGTGGCTTTGATAGGAAGCAGGAAACCCCACCTCCTTCTGTCAGAGAAACAAATTATTATAAGATAAAGTATGATATAAAATTTCACAAAGTCACATTTACAATCATTCATTGGCTTACTTTCATCACTTGAGAGCTTTCCTAACGTTATACTGTACAAAAAAGCGATGTCACATTAGCTGGTTTCTCCACAATTTGCTTGTGTCAGAAAGAGAGATTTTCTAGCCCCAAAGAGCAGCTGCTGCAAATCCGTAGGCAAGGATAAATAAAAATACTGGGCTAGATTTCTTGATGAGTCAAACATATTATAAGAGCCATAGATTCCTAATCCATCAATTTTCCTTAGCACTGACCATTTAAGCAGAACTCTTTAATTGCTTTTACAAAACACGAACAACATATCCTCTCAATCCTCTGGTGAGCTACTGGAGTCCAGATATAGCAATACATGTATAAGATGCCAAGGCAGAAATTAAAGCACCACTTAGGAAATTAAAAAAAAAAAAAAGTCAGAGGTGAACTGTTTCTCCCAGGATCAAACAGTAAATCAGAACTGAAGTAAGTGCTTGAGCTCCTTATGCCTCAACCAAAAAGTTCATCCTTTCTTTTTCAGCTTTCCTTTCTTATATTAAATCCTCTGGCTGCCATCTCTGTTCTTCCTACATGCACAAAATAACACATGATAGTGTTCAAAGGTTCTATGATGAAAGCTTCCCCAATGCCAATTCATTAAGAAAGAGATGCAGCACAGTGCATTGAGCTACACTTTCTCAGCCTCCTGAGACCTTACTTTCTCAGCAGCACATTAATCGCCCTGGTCCATTGATCAATTCATTATGTCACTAATGTCACTCTCCTTCTCACAAGACAAATGAACAAGTTTAAAAGAAATGTGAAAATTGTACTTGATATAAGAATATTGTTTGCCCACTAAAAGCATCACTCAAACAATGTTCAGTTTAATGTAAGGTGTGGAGTATGAAACTGGTATATAGAGCTACCTCAGTAAATATTTATGAAGAAATAAATGCTAGAATTTAAGTTCTATACAAAATCCTATTCTCTCTGACATGGACATAAATGATATATCCCTTGGCTAAGTACTAGTGGAAAAACATTTTGCAGATGCTCAGACAAGTATCCATTTTCAGTCAGACTATAACTCCAAAAACAAATAGAATCAAATATGGATACTAGTGATGCAGGCTACAGGATCTGATAAAGGCTTTTAAAATAAGGTTTGGGTCCTGGAGAGGTTGTAGGTAGTGGTACAGTACATGCTGTGTATGTAGAAGGTTCTAAGTTCAGTTTATGCCATTTTTAGTTAAAAGCATTAGGTAGCAGGTGACGTGAAAGGCTTCTGTCTTGAAGTTCTAGAGCAGTGTTCCAGTCAGAGCAGAGCACAATATTGTGCTCAGTGGGTAACGGGACAGATTTGGCCTGATAGAAGACAGCTTCCTAAGTAGCACTAGAAAACCTTAGTTTGAAATGAGCCTTCAAAAAGGGGGTTACTGATCTTCAACTGTTATTTTAGAATTGTCTTCATGTTCTATCACAGTTATGAAACCCACTGCTGGAACAAATAAACCAGCAGCAAATTGTACCAACTGCTTGTTTTGGATCCACCCTAGAAATAAACATAACTGTAATTTTTTCATGCATTATGGGACATGTAATTTAATAAAAATGTGTTAGCTCCTACCAAATCTTGGGAATAATGTTTAAAAAATACAATATAGTTATAGTTATCATGCTTGAAAAAAAATATAAAGGAACAAGCACAAATAGGCAAGGGGAAAAGTATATTTTCATTTAATGCATCATTCAACATTTCACTCTTCCTCTGTGTTTCCTCATCCACACACATACTGATTTCATCTTTAAACTCCTCCCCAAATGCTACGAAACATAGACCTCAGTTTCTAAAGATAAATGCACTAGTAGAATAAGCTTGGAGATTAAATAATAGTTCCCCAATTCTGACTTCCAGAATTTATTGTAATAACAACATGTGGGGTAATTAGAGATGAATTTGAATTCCTGTCTCTTAAGTTTAGTATTAGTCATTCTGTTTTTCCTTTTACATTTTTAGTAGATCTGATTTATAGCAATGTTTGGGATAATAATGAAAAAGCCCACATAATTCAAGGCCCTTTCATATGGTTGGCAGCCTACAGTTCACCTGGCTAGGATCATGATCAATCCTCAGCTCAGTATTTTGCTATTACTATTGCAGACAAAGAAAAACATAAAGCATCACGTACTGTACATACATACAGCATACACAAAACATCAGCATGTTAGAACAAATGCCGTAATTTGTATATAGCGAATGGACAAAAAAAGGACCATGTCGGGATGAGAAACCTCTTTGAGTTTGGCAACAATGCAGAATAACTTAGGCACAGCACACATAGGCAGGGCTGGAATTGTTCACAGGGACAATCTTTGTTTTTAAAACTATATTAAGTCTCTTTCAGGCTTGTGCTACAGTTAATGATGGGAAACCACTGTACCAATTTCAAGCAGCTTTGCTCCTGAAGTTTAATAGTGTTGGTAGTGCAGATGGAAGGGGCTCTATGGGCCATAGGAGATTAAACACATGTCTCAGAAGGCCAGATGCCATGACTCAACAGGCCCTGCTGGTTTTCCCCCCACTACAATTCTAATCTGCATAAAGTACAGAAATCAGAGCCATAATGATGTGGAATACAGTATATGGCAGAAGGTATTCCCTTACACATAGCAAAGAAGGGCAATGTTCTGGTGGTCAGGGGCTATATTTATCATTTCTGGGGGGAGAACGTGGCTAATTTGCATGGGATGAAAATGCAAAGTGAGTGAAGTCATGACATATGTGAGTAGGTCTACCATTACCTGTTGTTCTTTCTTCTGAATTTGGGGAAAGAGCTTGCTTTTTCTTTAAATATACTATATACTCTTACATATTTCTCACTTCCAAATGGCAGAAAACTGCCACAGATTTTCAATTATGAGTGCTAGGCACTCAAAGGGGCACACAAGCTGATTCTGGGCTGCATTAGATTACTCACCCAAAATTTAGGGCTGTAGAAAAAATATTGGATCCATCATAATCTGTGCAGATGAAGATGATTGGTCTTATTCATCTTCATCTGCCAATAGAAAGATTGCTGCTTTCAGTACAAGCTGAAGCTACTGAACCATCTTCAAAACCTCAGGTAAAGTACAAGTCAGTTAACAAGATGAAAAAGTGGGGCAAAGACCATTTTCCATTGTTCTTCAGCTGTTGCTTCCCATCAAAAGCCCATGGGGTCCCAGCAGCCAAACTCCCACAGCATAGTATTTTCATGTAAAGATAGAGAAAAGGAGAGATGAGTTAAATAACTTGTTCAAGGTCACTAAGCAGGCATGTAGCTAGGAATTTCTAAACAGCCAGATAACACCCTCTCTCCTTGAAACACAGACATAGAAGTTTACACTGCTTATCCAGGTGTGCAGAGCCTGCTGAATTCTATATAGCTCGAGTGAGCAGCAATTATTCTCACTGCTGGCTCATTTGTGCTAAAAGGTATAAAACACCAAAGCCTTCACACTGCATATGCTTTCTGCAAAATGCAAATAAGGACTAAAATTTCACATCTGGGTTAAGTAATCACCTTCCACACATTCCATTTTGTCTGTCAACTTCCAAATTATCCACAGTCCTTTTACAATTTTAGCCTCTTCCCCATGAGGCAGAGATTAAACAGGAATTGTGATGCAGATATGCTGCCTTGCCTGAGCATCTCCACTCTCAAGCAAAAAGAGCCTCAAGACTTTATATTTTGTCTACCTGTTTAAGAAATTTGGATGGGGGGGTGTGAAAGTGGCAAAAGCTGGATTGAGAAGCCAGAAAGCTGGTGAGGATGTGGCAAATCAAGGAACAAAAAGAAGGAGAGAGAAGAAAATAAGTTTGTCAACTATGTAAATGCAAGACATAAAGGTTATCCAGAATTGTTTCAAATCTATACTGCAAAGCTGCTGTCTGTATTATTCAAGTATTTTTGTTCCTGGCAAATGGAGACACTTCCTTCAGCTCCAGGTAATGCAATGCAAATAAAAATTCCAGGCAGGGGGAAACATATACATATAGAATATAGACACACACTTGCACAATGAAGCTAGCATGTAAATATTAATTTAACAACCTACTTGACAATGCCTCAGCTTGATTCTATAAATAGTTGTTATTAAAAAGGTGATGCTCAAGGCAGTTAAAGCTGATTCCTGTTCCCACAATTCCTTGTGCCATCATATTTCCATTGCCCCTACAGATAGTCTTTTGCTACATGCCATTTGCTCCTCCTCCCAACACCTGCAGAAATGAGAGCTCATAGCTACAATACAATACATATTTATAGAGTTCTTTACAAGACAAAAATCCTGAGGTATTGTGTAGACAATGGCTCACAGAGCTCAATTAAAGAATGTTTGTATACGATACTGGAAAAAACACCACCACCATATAATTGGTTTTATAAAACAGTACCATAATACTAAATGGAGTTGGTTGATCCCATGCTAATAGGCAGTGAAGAATAATTTGGGGGCATTGCTCATTTGTATTTAGATGACACATTTGCAAAGCCAATCCTAGAAATGTACAAAAAGACAATCAGAAGTTTGCTTGCTGGATCAAATTGTTTAAGCAAGTTTGGTTCCCTTGAACCTTCCATTTATCCTTAAGAATGGAAAAAAAATGAACTTGGTAGCAACAAGCTGGTTTGTAAAATATATCATCATCCAATCATCTATCAAATGACAGCCCAAACCTCTTATTCTGATCGCTCTAATGTGATAATGAAATTGTATTACCAAAAATAAAGTTCTGAATGCTGTTCACCAACAGTATTTACTAGATTCCTAGCATAGAAGAATGAGCATAAGATTATTCAGCAGAGACAGATGAGGGTATAAAAATGGAAATGAATCAACCAATATAGCTGAACTCCTGGGGGAGGTATGGTGAACTGAAGATGACTCTGTGAAATCAGAGGGTAGCACCGGGGCAAAGACTAAAGAACTGGTGAGTAAATCAGTTCCTTGGAACCTCTCTGGATAAGGAGAGAAAGGGAGATCATCCACATGTGCTCCAGATGGCTTCTCCTCATGAGGAGACCACAGAACAGTGGTTTTCCGTGGGTTTGAGCCCTGGGAGACAAAGGGATAAGCCATCTTGCTCGCAACCACCGCAGAGATTTTAAAGGACACTAAGTTCACAAACCTCACTTTCTAACCACTTTCCAAAATTGCCTATTAACCATTTTAAAGCTATGAGAGACCTTCAGAATGACAAGTTCAAAAAGTCCTCATTGGATGAGTTTATCTTCAACTCTGAACAAAAGAAAAATTAATTACAAGCTTAAGAACATAAAAAATCTGAAATAAACAGCAAAAAGCTAAATAAGACTTTGATTGTAGAAAGTTATAAACAAACTAAAGGTCCAGATTAAATTTGGAATATTGAAACTTTTATAATAAGACTTTGGAATCAATTATAAAGAACAAACAGCTTTTTGTGGGAAATAGATCCTGTTTTGGTTTTTGGAAGACATAACAGAGATAAGTAATTTCATGATTTAAAAACTGGACACTAGAGGGGACTAAAGATTTTAGGTAGAGGGAAAAAATGCAAGCCTATAAAATGCAAAATGTTATAACAATGAAAATGCTGAAGGAGACATTTGAAGAATGGAGTCAGAAATTAGTAGCCACAATATCAATGTCAGTAATGATGTCTGTTTCTATGGATAGACTATGTCCAAAAGATGTTATTGAAGAAATGATAGATATAGAACAAGTTTTATCTGACAAGATAGAGATGGTATCAAAACTAGATTTAGTATTGACAGGCCAAGAGAATGACTTAGAAAAGGATGTTTCACTGGATCTACAAAAGAAATTGGCTGATTTTTTAAAATTCAAAAGGGAAATACAAGAGAGTGGCCTGGAACATTTTTTCCTATTGAATTTACAAAAGAGGCTTGTTAAAGCCTTAAAGAACTCTGTGTGATGGGACAAAGAAGAAATGAAGAGAAATCAAATCCTATAACAATATTTGAATGAACTAAAGATTAACCTTGTTAGAAGTAAAAGGAAGGAATATAAAGTTGGTTTATTTGATCAAGGGTAAAACAAGATACGTATGTTGTCACTTCTGGCAACCCTTTATGGACTTTCTGCTGACACCAGGACTGAAAAGATGATACTTTATGGATTTGTCTATAGATAAGGAATGGGATATGGGATGAAGAGATAATTGTTTGTAATCTGAGAGAGGGTGAAGAGTCACTAAATTTGTTTATACTTGTGATGAAAGTTGGAAGTAACTTCTTTATATATTTCTTTTCTCTTTATTGTATTCTTACTTTTTTCTTTCTTTTCTTTTTTTCTTTTTCCTTGCACTTCTTATCTTTTCTCTTCTCTTTCTTTAAATTTAGTTTGTATTAGATTTTACTATTATAATCAACATTCTTAATAAAATCATATATAAATATATATATATATATATATAATATAGCTGAACAACAACAAAAAAACAATCTGTGGAAAGTTGGGATAACTGGGAAACATTTTAAAAAGTACAAAGGTCAGTTGAAAAGAAAGAGTGGGAAAAACAAGAGACTAATTACCTGTTAATAAAAAAATGCACAAAAAGATGATACATGAGAATACCTCCAAGAAAAAAAAAGAATGAAATTCTACTGGAGAATAGTATTATTTCTTTGGGATATTGTCCATTAATATTTATGATAATTGGGTACATATAGAAAGATGGATAGACTGCAGTTTGAAAGAGGCACTATGTATTCTGCAAGGACTGTATCTATCTAGCCCCAAAATCTACTTTGTACATATTTATCCTTAATATGGGGGTGAGATAACATGAACCTAAAAAAAAAAAAAAATCCTAAAAATGGAAGCATTATATTCAAACTCACATTTTTCTTTCAGAAGTGTTCAAAGAATTTCATTTTTAAAGTGAGGAAATATTCATTTCATTTTTAAATATTATCCTTTAATACAATTTTTGGTTCCAACATGGTCTTAAACTAAATAACTATGAGACACCTGTAAATTGTAATCAGTATCTGTAAAATTACATGGTGCATCAGGAATATCTAAAAATAGTTTAAAGGGAAAAATAAGAGAGAGGTTCTATAGTTTTAAACACAAAGAAGTTAATAATGTTCAAAATCAGAAAAAGCAACCTGAGACAGAAAAAAATCAGTATGCAATGTGGTTGCTCAAAACCTAAACTGTATAACATCTAGGATCTTCAATGGTTCAGACAATACAATTATTACTCCATCAATGATTGATACTCAAGTCTCTAACTGGACTGAGTCCTCCATCCAGATTAAGAGGGGTCATGTAGTACTATCTGTTTCAACTGATTAGCAATATGGCTTAGCACGATTTCAAGTGACATTATAGGGTATAAAGCAGAAACCAGATAGAAGAGAAAGCTAAGCAGATGAGTAGGCAAATGAGTATTTATAAATAATTTTCCTTATGTTTTGCATTATTTATGCAACCGAGACTGGCATTTTGCCAAGGAAGATAAACATCAAAAGTAGCCTAGGTAGAAGAATTTAAAGGATAGGGGAATCCTGCAGGCTTCCTAGACAGGTATATTGTTTTCACTGCATTATAGTAGAAGAGATCAATTATTCTCAACAGTAAAAAAAAAAAAAAAAGCAAAAACAAGCAGCAATGCACTCTGCTATTAAGTTTACTTTACTATTTATTCTAATAAAAGCCTTCATAAAGTCAACAGTAAGAGTCTGAAACCAGAACAAGGAAATCTCTACAGGAGCTTTCCAATTAAGGAGAACATAGGTAATTGAATAAGCTGTCATAGAAATGGCTTGCACAAGGAAAGTAGAAGAGCATCCCAATGAGTTATTTCAGATTAACTCTTCCAAAGTGTGCATAGGACTGTACCTTTCCATAAATGATACAACTTTAGGGATAACCTTTGCTGGTTCTTTCCCAAACATTTTCAGAATTGTTCTCTCCAATGTACTATGAATTTGAATACTCTCCTCTTCCAATTGTATTTGACTGCTTTAGCTTATTTTGATTATGTTCATCCTGCTATAATTCACAATACTTCAAAATTTAACTGAAAGTCTAGAAAAAGTTTGTATTTCCCAAGATTCTAGCTGGATCAAACTCTTGTTCAGGTAGAGTCATTCCTTGAACTTTTAATATGATTAGCCATCAAGCACACACTTACAACCTTCATTGTGGGCAGCAGAAAATGCTTTGCTATAAAAAATAAAGCCAAGATAGACCCACATCATGCCCAAGCAAAGACAAGATTGAAACCCTTCAACTCTGATATAAAAAGATCAGAGGACCAGATGGGCTCTCTTGCCTCAATGGATACGCTTACTTTTATCAATGGAAATACCAATTTATGTTGATAAAGACACATGTGCTGCCAATTTTCTTTACTGCCCACTGCTCTGTGCTAAAATAATGGATAGTATTCTGCCTAGGGGTATATTTTTCTAAGATCTGTCAGTTTTGACAGCATTTTGGCACCTGAATAACTCAAGATTAATGCCAAGGGTCTAGGAACACAGTATTTCTCAGTAGATGATGGGTACATTTTTCAGCAGGGCTTCCCTAATTAAAGAAACAGAGAAAGATAGGGACCAGATTGATAGGTTTTGCAGTCAGATATTTCACACTTGATTTGATGAAATATAAATCACTCACAGAATGAATCTTAACACACCAAAAAAGCGATACTGTGTAAGGAAGAGGGTACAGAAATATAGGAATAGGGTCCAAATATCCTATCACAACAATTGGTTTCCAACTTTGTCTGTGAAAGCTCTGGGGAAGAAACATTTGGGCAGCCTGTTTTCTATAAGAGCTAAATACAAGACAGTATCTAGAAACACCAGATTGAAGGTAATCTGGCCCCAAAAGCTTACTCTGGCCTACCTTCTGTATAATGCAATAAAGGAAGCAGTTACAATCTTTGGAAGAGTAAAAAAATCATTATGTCATAGAACTCTTCTGACATATTTAGGCAGTGGTGATTAGTACAAGAGCTATAGGTGCTTTATACTGAAACATACCTTTATGTATTTTGGAAGGCATATAATTTATATAAAGCAGCGTTTCTCAAACTTGACAACTTTAAGATGGGTGGACTTCAACTCCCAGAATTCCTCAACCAGCATATGTTCCTTGATCTGTCCGATTAGTAGGATATAATGCTGATAAAGTCTGTTTCCCCTTCTTGCAACTACTGCACTGCTGTAATATCCAGCAGTATAGCTACCCTGTTCATCCACCTGGTCAGGCTACTGCAGTGTTTCTGAGCTGAGAATCTTGGCACTTTCCCTTTATCATTTTAAAAGACATCAGCTGCTATAGCTGGATCTGTGGGGTTTTTTTAAAAAAGAAAAGAAAAGACAGGCATTATCTCTTCAAATCATTACACAGCAGGATTCCAATATATTTAGGCCCTACACTAAAGCATAATTAGTATAATAGTTCATTTAGCCTTGGGGCAGATGTATACATTAGCTCTATTTATCACTAATTAACTATCTCTTTAATTGCATAGAGAAGCTAGGTCAAGATCTGTCCTAAATGCTGACTGTCGACAGTAATACAGTATGAATTCCCAACTAGAGCAAAGGTGAGTACCAAATCACAAAAGCAAATACATTCTCCTCAGAAATCACTTAAGGAGCAGAGTCTTATTTTTATTTAAATATTTGCAGCCTGGTGGAGCAGAGGTCCTTAGTTGGGCCATTGGGCACATTTAGAATTTTGAAAACCTTCTATGACCAGTCTCACAAAATGGTTGCCATGATGGATATGGCCAACCACAAGACACATATTTATCAGAAGGCAAGCAAAGCACTAGATGTGGACTCCAGAGGTATTCTTGGAAATACAGATTATGCTTCAAGAAAAGGACCATGTCAAAGCCCTCAGCAAGCTGGTCACAAAAAGCCAATAATCAAGTAATAGCAGAAAGACAGCGTCAGCCCTCACTATCCCTTAATCTGACCTAGTGGACTGAAATCATGAGCAGAGGACCATGTACCTAACCCCTGGGAATGCTGCTACCTCCATGAAGACAAACCAGACAATGGGAAGGCAAAGAAATGCATAGTTACTGTATGCTGAAAAACTTCTAAAGCTGTCAGGTCTACTGAGGAATGGCACGGTACTGAAAATCAGAGTTGAACAACCCCACCTTTGGTCAGGTGGTGAAGGATAGCTTTTTGTATTTAAAGAGATACCCAAAGCAGTTTAAGATTGGAATACTACTTTATTACAGTTTAATCCTACATTACCTTATGTTTTGCTTTTACTGTGCAGCCTCTTTTCATGAAGACACTGGTAAGAACTATGACTCCTTTTGAATTTAGACTGATTTAGTACTGTGACCATGTCTAATGGTTTTGTGACTTAAATTGCTAAACAGTTTTATTGGGGGGGGAGGCAGATTCATCAGCATAAAGCTTGCATGTTAGGACAATGCATATCTGGAAAAAAAAGATTCTACTTAAGAAATCAATTTCTTAAAGTTAATGTAACTCTTAAAGCAGTGATACCTGAAAAAGTCAGGCTGCTTTAATGAATAGCAAAGAAGTACTGTGCCTGACTGAGGACTAAAGCACTTTCCAATCATTTCTGAAGCATGCACAGCTCCACTGTATATAAAGATGTGCTTAATATTTATTCTGAAAAATCAGAATAGATAAGCTTTTCAGGGAAGTTTTTCTAGAGTTTCAAAGGAAGTTCCGATACTACCTACAATTGATGTATGAGATAAGGAATTCAGAGAGGTTTTCCATGTTTCTTTTAATGGTAGTTTAAATTTTTCTATATTACAATTAATTATGACCATGGCACTTTTGGGTTATTAGTGTGAGAAGAGCAACCATCCCCTGCTCTTTATGACTGTGTTAGATAGTAGCATAAATGACTGGTCAGACCTATTGATCTGACAGCAGAAAAAACTTCTGACTCTGAATGTCAGTGGCTTGTCTGAACTAGGAAGAGAAAAAAGAGAGGCTCTTTTTCAAAACAGAATTCTGGAAGTCACACTTAGATAATAATTACATTTCTCTTGCACAACCAATTTAGAGCCCAGGTACTTCATTCTTTTCATCATGGGCTTTACAAGCAAAAATTTCAGCAAAAACAAGGTTGCTCTTCTGAGATTCTATGTTTGGCTTCGATTTCTGAAAAAGCTTAGGTGGATAATACATAGATGCTATGAGCTTTTCCCATCTGAGCTCAAGTTATTACCTCTGGTGTCTCATTGGCTTCAAGCTCTCATTAAACCAGAATTCTTATATTTATGATATAAGGATAGAATTTCCTCTACAAAATAGAGAAACCCACATAACAGCAGTTCCTAACATCAACTGGGACAGTACTAGCTGCAAAATGGGATCTTCTATATATGCTACAATAGTGCAACAACTCTCAGGCTACAAATATGATATAAGAGGAAGTCCTAAAAAAGACATGCAAGTGTGGCAATTTATATGCCATTTTAATATTTTAAAAAATCATTAAGAAAAATCTGTATCTGAAATGGCTTTTATTTGCCTCAGATAACTCTGGAGTTTTTGCCTCTTTTATGATATGATAAAGTATGTATATGATATGCCAATTGCCCAGGAACAATAGCAGGAGAGGCCTGTCACACTCATGTCCTGCTTGTAAGGTTGCTAGATGCAACTAGTTAGCTACAGTATGATACAAATTGTTAGATTAGATAGATGCTTGGCCTGATTCAGCAGGACTCTTAGGTTTTTGAGACATTTTCTAAAGACTTTTGGTGTCACTAGGTAATTTCACTTTGGGGCATCTATCTTTCCTTCAATTTCTCAAATGCAGTAATATTTTAAATGGCTAAACTATCTTTAAGCTTGTTACCAATACATTCAAGGAGAACATCAGGAATCGCTTTGAAATCCTGAATCTCATTGATCAGGGACCAGAGGAACTGTGAAATGAACAAAGAAGGTGTTAAGAATGAATGTGAAAAGAGACCACCAAACATCAAGAAACAAAAGAAAGCAAACTAGATATCAGAACAGATGGTGGAAATATCCAAGAAAAATATCTCAGGAATGAACTTAAAGAATTTCAGAGATTAGAAGAGATATAAGGAGCAGTATTACAACATCTGTAAGGACACTGAAGATGGAAACTGACATGAAAAAAGAAGGAAAGATCTCCAAAAGATCTCTAAACTCAGAAGGAGGTTCCAATCTCCTCCTTACAGAGGAGCTGAGGGAGATGAAACAAGAGAAGAGATGTCTAGAGCATTGCTGGCGCTCAATCAAGGACAAGCTTGACCCGACACAGGTAAGAGTCACTATTAAGGCCTACCTTGTGGTGGTAAGGGTGGTGAAACGACAGTACTTCTCTGTCTTTATTGCATCCGCAGATTACCACCTGCAGCCATTTTGGGTGACATGAGCCCTCTTGGGTAAAGGGGGTCCAAAGCACCTTTTGCAGGAGCATGTAGAGGAATTCGCTCAGCATCTATTCAATAAAATCACGTCAATTCGCTCACAATTGGATGCCAGTTTTGTTGGAGGTCCAGAGAAGATTCCTGGTTTGGAGTCTTGCCTGGTTACCTGGGAACAGTTTAAACCTGTTGGACCTGAGGAAGTGGACAGTGTCCTTCAAACTGTGAGTTCAGCCAACTGCTGTCTAGATCCATGACTCTCCTGGCTTGTGGAAGCAGCCTGAGGGGGTGTTGTGTGAGTGGGCTTTAGTGGTGGTTAATTCTTCTTTGAGGGAGAGGGTTGTTCTTTTGCCTCTTAAAGCAGCTTTGGTGCATCCCCTCCTCAAGAAGCCATTACTGGATTCCACCATACTAGACAACTTTCATCCAGTATCTAACCTCCCTTTTTTGAGAAAGGTGGTTGAGAAAGTAGTTGCACGACAGCTTCAGAGGGCCTTGGATGAAGTGGATTATCTGGATCCTTTTCAGTCAGGATTCAGACCTGGGTATAAGACAGAAATAGCATAGGTTGCACTTTTGGACAATCTCTGGCATGGGCGGGATGGAGGTTGTGCATCTATCCTTGCTCTACCTGACCTCTTGGCGGCTTTCAATACCATCGACCATGGTATTCTTTTGGATCGGCTCAGGGGACTGGGGGTGGGCAGCATGGTGGTATGCTTCCTTTCTCCAGGGTCAATTCCAGTCAGTGATGATTGGGGAGGAGAGGTCCCGCCCTCAGCCCCTACTATGTGGGGTGCTGCAGGATTCTATGCTCTCCTCCCTCCTATTTAATATCTACATGAGGCCACTAGGTGAGCTTATCTGTCTCCATGGGGTAAGGTATCATCAGTATGCTGATGATATCGAATTATACCTCTCTGCCCCTGGCGAATTAAGTGATGCTGTGAATACCTTATCCCATTGCCTGGAGCCTGTGAGGGTCTGAATGGGGAACAAGAGGCTTCAACTGAACCCTGGCAAGACTGAGTGGCTTTGGGTTGGGGTCCTGTCAGTTCTGACACTATACCATCTTTGGTGCTGGATGAGGTGGCACTACCCCGGACAAACCTGATGCGCAAACTGGGGGCCCTCCTAGACTCACGACTCCTGCTCAAAGAGCAGGTGACAGTCGTGGCTAGGAGGGCCTTTGCACAACTTTGTGTTGTGCGCCAATTTTGCCTCTTCCTGGATCAGGAGGCTCTGCTCACAGTCAGTCATGCCCTAGTCACCTCCAGATTGGACTACTGTAATGTGCTCTACGTGGGGCTATCCTTGAAGATTATCCAGAAGTTTCAATTGGTGCAGAAGAGCACATAAGAGCACATATTACAACTCTGCTTTGTGAGCTGCACTGGCTGCCAATTTGCTTCCAGGTCCAATTCAAGATGCTGGTTTTGATCTTTAAAGCCCTTCATGGCATGGGGCCAAGATATCTGAGGGACTGCCTCTCCCTGATTACATCAGCCCTTCCCATTAGATGTGGCAGGGAAGATATGCTACGCATTTCCTAAGCCAGGGACTTGCACTTGATGGGTCCCAGGAGGCGGGCCTTCTCTTCCATGGCTCCCTCCTTGTGGAACATTCTCCCCCCTGAAATTAGGCTCGCCCCTTCCCTGCTGTCATTTAGGAAGTCCCTCAAGACCTGGTTATGTCATCAGGCCTGGGGGTCTTTGAGAATTGGAGACATTCCTAGATGGCTCCACTATGATTGATATGCTGCTCTCTCTCTGGGGTTTGTATATTTTAAAATTTTAAAATTTTTGATAATGTTTGCATTTTAATATTTTTTAAAAATCTTTTATAATTATTGTTTTTATCCATTTGTTATTTTATTCAATTGTTGTACGCCGCCCAGAGTCACTTTGTGCGAGATGGGCAGCTCTATAAATGTGATAAATAAACAAACCTCAAGCTGGTATACTAAAGTATGTCAGTGGACAAACAGTAACCAATTCAAAGAAGATCAAACAAATTTGGAAGGAATGTACTGAAATTCTGTACAGTAGAGATGTCAACATCCAAGGTATCTTAGAAGATATTTCCTATTTACAAGAGCCTCTAATACTAGAAAATGAAGTTAGATTACCAAGTCAGAGGTTACAGGAATTGACTGAATATCTATAGAAATACAGCAAGCAACAGAAGAAAATCAGTAAAGGTTCTAACCCAACTATCCCAGCAAATCTGGAGAACAACGCAATGACAAACAGATTGGAAGAGGTCAATCTATATACCAATACCAAAGAAAGGAAACTTAACAGAGTGTGTAAACTATTGTTTAATATCCTTAATTTCACATGCTAGCAAAATAATGTTTAGGATCGTCCAATGCAGATTAGGGATCTACATGGAAAGGGAGATGCCAATGTTCAGTGTGGCTTTAGAAAAGACCAAAGAACAAGAGACATTATTGCTGATGCACACTGGACAACTGAGAAAGCCAAAGAATACCAAAAAGAAGTCTCTATGTGCTTCATTGATTATAGATAGGCCTTTGATTATGTCAGTCATATCAAGCTGTGGAATATGCTTAGGAAAATGGGAGTCCCAGAACATCTCACTGTCCTCATGCAAAACCTATACATACATCAAGAAGCCACAGTATGGGCACAACATGGTAAAACAAATTGGCTCCAAGTTGGCAAAGGAGTGCTACAAGACTATATACTCTCTTCTTACTTATTCAACCTATATGTGGAATATATATTAAGGGAAACTGGATTGGAAGAAGATGAGCATGTTTTGGAACTGGACAAATAACATCAATAATCTGGTCTATGTTGATGATGTACTCTGATAGCTAAAAACGTAAATGATCTGCAAGCTCTACTAATGAAAGTCAAGGAGCACAGTGAAAAAATGCAACTAAGTTTAAATGTAAAGAAGACCAAACTAATGATAATGGGTACAGCAACTAGCCTTAGAATTAACAATGAAGATATTGAAGTTGTGGATAGCTTGTGCCTTCTGGGATCAACTATCAGCAGTCAAGAAATATGCTGTAGAGTAGCCATGAAGACCTTTAAAAAATATTCAGATGCCATGATGGGTCTACACCTATAAAAATTATAATTGTGTAGGCAATCGTTTTCACCCTGACACTCTATGGAAATAAAAGCTTGACTCTGAAGAAACAGGATAGAAAAAGTATTGATGCTTTTGAACGGTGGTGCTGAAGAAGACTTTTGAGAATACTAAGAAAACAAATAGATCATTGACCAAATCAATTCAGAGTTCTCACTTGAGGCACAAATGACCAGGCTCAAATTATCCTACTTTGGACACATTATGTGAAGACCAAGCTCTTTGAGAAGTCTGTAATGCTAGGAAAGGTGGAACGAATGAGAAGAGGATGACCAGCAGCAAAGTGAATTTGATTCAATTACATGTGTGATGAGTGCACTATTGGAAGAGCTGAAGGATCAGGCTGGGGACAGATTGTCACATGGAGAAAATCTATTTAGGTGGTCACTAAGAGATGACACTGACTTGATGGCACATAATCAATTAATACCCAATACAGATGTTTCAGATCCAGGCAAGGCAGAAATTAAAATCAAATAATATGCTTCAATCTGAAATGAGACTTCTGATTACCCCAGTCTAGGTACAAACTAACCAACAATCTCAGAAGAAGAGAGAATTTTTTGATTTATTCTGCAAGGTAGAGAGGTATGGGGGAAAAAAGTATTCTCCTGCACTATAAAAATGAAATGCAACCATTTCAGTACAGACCAATGGAGATGCAAAAAGCATTAAGCTTTCAGGCATGGAGAGGTTAAAACAATTATTTGAACAGCTGGGAAAATTAAAATGGTAAAATAATAGCTACCCTTCAAAATGCTACAGATGCAAAGAGACTCTTCAATGAATAACTGATAAAGGGGAAAATATTTTAAAGGAAAACTATTTCATGCATGAAGGTCGAATAAGTAAAAGCTCTAATGGTCCTGGGTATTCAGTCTTTCCACATTCTGAATCTACATGATACGCAAGAACAAGAGAAGTTAAACCACAACCTCCAACCTTTACGCAAGGTGTAGGTCATACGAGACCTACAACAGAGAAGGCCTATTCCATAAAGACTGAGAACTTTTTTCTTGATATGAATATTGGAGCCCAAATTCATGATTACACATCAATATCATATAACTACAATATACCAGTTCTTGCAGATTATTTTACATGATAAGAAACTACTTTAAATATAGGAAGAAATATTATCTAAAACATATACTGAATAAGCAGTGGAAACAAGCACATCTAAGAGACACCTACCAAAAAGAATTTTATTTTCTAACCGAAACTGTGTATCATTTTCACAGAGATATCCACAAGATCCCTTTCCTTGTCAGTCATTGCAGCTCAGACCCTTTCAAAGTACAATATATGTGTAGTTAGGGTTTTTTTGCATTTGCTTACATTGAACAATTCTTCCTCCTTTAATAACCTTTCCTCGGGATCAATAAGTTGGTGTCATCTATAAACCTGGCCACCTTAACGGTCATCCTGAACTCCAGATCATTATGAACATGTTTAGAAGAATTAATCCCCAAACTTTGTTTATGTTTGGTAATCCATGGTAATAACAGCTCATTAATTCATCTGTTTCCTATTCTTTAACCAGTTACTTTAAAAGAATATAGCTCTTTTAAAAAGAAAAATATTAAAGTGAAACATGTTTTTATTTTCATTTACTCTGTTTTTGCTCATCATGGGAAAGCACACAGAACTACCCAAAGCAGTGAAGACATGACTCATAGAGGATATTATGTTAATCACTTATCATCTAAGGCAGGGATAAGCAGATATTCATTGGCCAGCAGGCACATTTAATCTTTTTGTTGGGGTGAGGGTGAGGGCTGTTGTAAGCGTGATGATAATGCTAAGTATATGGAACTGAGAGTCTGTGGTCTTATTTTTAGTTTGGGGAGAGAGTGAGATTTGTGTCAAGCCTCTGTTGTTCAGTTGTTAAATTGTGTCCGACTCTTCGTGACACCATGAACCATATTGCGCCAGGCCTTCCTGTCCTTCACTGCCTCCTGGAGTTTAAGCCTACCTTATGTTAACATTATAGTTTTAATATACTTTTTTGCCTCAAGAATAGCAGGAAACTAAATGTGGTGGTATAGTTAGAGGAAGCAATGCAGGCCACAAAAAAAGTCCTGGAAGTGGGAGGTTGCTCACCCTGTTCTAAGATTTCATCTTAAATTGCTCTCATAAACTTACACCTAACTTCATAATATTATGAGCTGCAATAGCCTTTCTCAACCTTTTTATCCTGAAGGAATCCTTAAAATAACTTCCAGGTCTCAAGGAACCCCAGCATAAAAATTGCAAAAAATACAAAAACTTCTAACCTACACAATCCATGTTGTAGAACTTTTACAACAACAGCAAAGTGGCAGGCCGGCAGCTGAATCACAACCTGCTAGGGTTCTGCAGCAACCCCATTGAGAAAGGCTACGCTTCCAGGATTGCAGTATCCAAATAGAATGTCAAGGTACAGACTGAAGAAACTACAATAGCACAGCCCTTGAAGTTAAGCTAGTTTAGGTTTTGTCAAAGCTCGGACAGAGGACTGATTAGGCTCTCTTTGTGGACTATTGTCTTCAATATGGACTTTTATCATAGAACAAACACTGTGTTCTACATATATTTCAATAATGTCACTACTTTCTGCTCTGCCAGCTTTTTGTAACCAAGATCTTATTACAGAAGGATGGGCTAGAAGAACATGTGTTGGGCTGCTGTGAAGAATTCTCTACACCATCTGGAGAATAACATTGTTTGGTTTCACCTGGAGCTGGACCCCAGATGGGCAAATCCTGATGAGTTGACTAAGACTGCGTCTCCTACCTGGGAGGAGTTTGAGCTTTTAAGTTCTGAGAAAGTGGGCAAAGATCTCTGCAATACCAGCTCTGCCACTTATAGCAGTCTGGAACTCTGTCCTTTCTGGTGGGTGAAAGGCTCCAAGGAGGTGACTAGCAGCTGATTCTTGAGAGAGAGGCTGATACTATCTGCCTTGAAGAAGGTAGTCATCACTTGGCCTAGAAATTCTGGATACTTATAAACCAGTCTCCAACCTTCCCTTTCTAGTAAAAATTGCTGAGAAGATGGGAGGCTGCAGTTGCACAGAACCCTGGAAGAAACATGTTATCTGGAACATCTAAATTGAGGCTTCGGTTACCAAGTAAGACACTAAGATTAAACTTCTGGATGACCACTGGCAAGACAAGAATATGGGGAGTGCAACCCTCCTTGTGTTGCTTGATCTCTCAGTAGTCTTCAATACCATTGAACATAATACAGTGGTACCTCAGGTCACGAACGCTTCTGTTCACGACCAATTCGGGTCACGAACAGCACCGTTCGCAAAATTTTGCTTCCGTTCGGGAACTCCGCATCAGGTGACGAACAGGGTCCGCAGCCATTTTCCCTGCTGTGACATGTGGTCATGGCTTCCTGTAGGGAGGGGGACTCTCCCTCCAAACAATAACCGCCTCCCCACCTGCCTTCCTGTCCTCCACGCCTCAAGCAAGGTTAGCGTTCCCTCTCTTCATAGTGTACTGTACTGTACTTTGTGTCATATTTTTGTGGTTTAAAAAAAAAAATACATATGGTTCAGAATGGATTAACCGTATTTACATTGAACCTTATGGGAAAATTTGATTCAGGTTGCGACCAAAATCGGTTAGCGACCAAATTCATAGGGGTCAGAATGGATTAACCATATTTATATTGAACCTTATGGGAACATTTAATTTGGGTCGCGACCAGAGTCACGGAATGAATTAAGTTCGTGACCCGAGGTACCACTGTATCCTTTTAGAGCATCTCTGAGGGATGAAAGTGGGAACACTGTCTTGCAGCAATTTCCCCCCTTCCTAAGTGGGTGGTTCCAGTCAGAGGAGGAAAAATCAAGCTCATTGGTTGTGGATGGGCTGCACTTTCCTATACAAAACTGGCTTATAATTTGTAATTTCTCCTTATTTCATGGCTCCTATGGCAATTTCTTTCAGTGATATCTCAGCAATGATTAATAATTATAAATAATAATTATCTTCCATTCCTACTCTGAACCAAGATAGCTGTGAATCTCATAGTGAGTTTATAAGCCTGACCTAAAAACATGCACATTATATTACTGCCAGTCCCAAAATCTGTCCCAAAACAGGCATTTGGGAAGGGTTAAAGAACCTCTTTACCACCAAGCCACAAACAGCACATTTTGTAATACTCAAAACCTTGATGTCCTGCCAAAATGCCATTTAGATATTTATATTCAGCCAAACTATAACCAATCCAAATCATTCTCAAATAACGCAGTAAATTTTTTTTTTTAAATTTTCTGCTGAGAAACGTTGCACAAAACTACATGCACTGCTGAACAAGCAGCCTGGCCTCTACCATGCAGCAAAAGAAAACCTACAAAATTCTTCTTCCATCTATCAAATCACCTGTGGATTCCAAGTTAGTGTGGAGGTTCTAGATGTTGTATTTTCTGTATTTTATATTTTCACAGTTAAAGGATAAAGTATTATTTGTTTATTCAACCAGCAGTCCTAGGAGCAATTTAAAACTACTCCTGCACACAGTTGGAAATAATCGGAATGCCTGCACTTTCCTCTTACTTTCACCTTAAAGTTATGATTAAATACAGATATAATGGATTCAACTCCAGCCACGTTCTCTTCCTCCATAATTTACTGCTTTGGTTACCATGTCTTCTGATGAAGAATTCTGGAGAGCACAAATTTTTTTCCACTGTTTTGTAACTTTGAATTGACCAAAAAGGTAATCACAGATTTTGGAATGGCTCCTGAAGCTGTCAGGCCAGTTTTTGGTTACCTGAACAAACTGTTATGATATATGGGTGTTACCCTTCAACATATTTAAGGCTACAATTCATATAAATTTCAACATGGCCAATATCTAGGATTTTGGACACTGTAGTTTAAAACATCTGGAGAGTACCAACTTGCTTATCCTACTTAGTTCAAATAAGGAACCAAACTGTGTGGCTGATAGAGCCAGCCAGCTGTGGAGCATGTAATTCCTTTTTCTGCTTTGACTTGGAAGACAACAAAGGTACAATGCAGCTGTTCTAGCTCTCCAACTATGGCACACATACAAAAGTTTTTTTTTTAAAAAAAAAATTCAGACACAAGGAGTAGGAATGTGTTTGAAAAACATGTCCAACATGTCTTCAATTTTCTTTTGTGTGCATGAGAAAGGAAGGCAGTCCTAGTAGAATGGAGTGCATATAAAAAACAGTGCCCCTCTTCTTATGAATTTGTTGGTATAATGATAGAGAAGGGTAATGTATTAACTCTCATGTTCATTAAAGCCTGGAACATTCTTTTGTGTTGCTTAGACTACAGAAATAACTGCTCTGTTCTAATTCCATTCTAGTGAATGTGCCAGGCAGGTCCAATGACTTTTATGTATCTTTCTTTTTATCAAAGTAGATTCCAGCAATTTCTGAAAAACAGGCATTTTTTTTGTTATTGCTTCTATGATTCATTTATAAAATAACTATTAAATTGAACAGACCAATCAGCTTAGTAGTTACTTTGCATTTTACATCTGTTAATTTCGTCTGGCTTCCAGTTTATAGTGCCTTTATTCTGATTCTTATTTACCTGTTGACATTTAGGAAGCTGTTAAAGACCTGGCTATTCTGCCAGGCTTTTGGACAGGAGAAGGTTAAGCCCTTGTTGGATGGCATCTTTTTTGGTTTACATGTTAGGGCTGCTCATGATCTCTTTTTGATCTTCTGCTTTATTTTCCTATGAATTGTGTATATGAAATGAAATGAAACAGCCTATCTTCAATTAAAATCAAACAGATGTACTTAAAACGTGTTTCACAAAGTTTTGTGATTTACATAGGGTATTTGGGACATCCCTATATTAAGATATCCCAGAAGAGGACTAGGACAAACCATTTCACTACTGTTGCCAAGAAAGCTATTTGGATGTGTCCACGAAGTCAATGGGAGTTGAGCTTGATCTACTTATGTTGGCCTAAAGCTATAATCAAATAAAATCAAACCTCGAATAAAGAATGTAAAGTCTTACTTATATCAAGCTATTGGCCTGCTTAACATGTGAAGAATTTTCCTTCTAAGCTGAATTTATTTGAGGGAAGTACTGCATCACACCTGCGTTTGGTTATCCCCACTCAACTTGTATTCTCTATACCATTAAAGTCAGCCAGGCTCTAAAATGATATACAGGGAATAAGGGAGGAACAGGAGAGATAATAGCTATTTTGGCAAAGAAATGCATTGTGACAGAGGATAGAGTTGAAGCAATGTTCTTTCTGAACTCTTCCATTGGCCATAGCAATTTGGTCCCATCTACCAGCCAAAAAACCCCCACTGCAAATTGCTATTAAAATAAGAGCTGTCAGCCTATTGTTCACTACTTTATCTGGCTTTAAAGAATTGATCTCCTTCCTCTCCATTTCTCTTTTTTCTCAAATTCTGTCTGGTTGTCTTTTTAGACTGGGATCCTTGCACGCCTGTGTTTTCTTTTAAGTGACGTGAGCCACTTTAAGGAGACATCAATTGTCTGAAAAGTAGGATGAGAAGGCAGTATATAAATAAGGAAGTCAGTCCTTTTCCTGGTCCTCTCTTATTAGTAGGTGGCCTTTGTCATAATACATTTTCCCAGACTAAGTTCACAGTAGGCAGTTTTGGAGATAATGCTGCTACTATTAATACTGAGTTTCTTGACAGGCTTTTGGAAGGATTACATACATATATACCCATCATGGCACCCTTCCAACGTGGAAAGTCCAGAACAGCCTGAATGACAGAGACTGGAACCAGGAATACCTGCCAAGAAACTATCCTTATCCTATTCTGTTTCAATAAGTCTTGGTAAAGAAACTCTGGAAGAAGCTTGATTTCTAAAGAGGTACAGTAGCCAAGAACATGAAATAATATGTGCCCTTTGCTTTCAAAATTTATGTTTATTCCAACATACCCAGATTTCACTTCCATATAACAAAATGGGCAGAAGCACACTCTTATTCACAACCATTTTCATTACTTTCAACAATCATTCATTCCCCCAAACCAGACCACACATTTGCATGTCTCAGAATTTCTCCATCCATTTTGTCTTTAGTAAACACCTTACTAAGGTAACAAATTCATCTACTTATTCTGTTTTTTCACTATTGAGGTATAATTTGCAATTATTTACACTATGATTTTGTGTCAAACACAACTACTTTTGATACACTAATCTTCAGATCCGTACTTCTCATTGCATCACATAATCCATCTAACATTTACTCCAAATTATTTAGGTTGTCAGCCATCAATAACAACATCTGCAAACAAAAGCATCCCACATTCATGTTCTCAACCAGACACACCTCTGGTTACCATTACAAGTATTCTTTATACATTATCCATAGATAAATTAAACAACTATAGATACATTAAACAACATAGGTACACTAAACAAATACCACAGGCTTATCCTATTCCCATTCAAATGCATTATGTGAAGACCCAGATTTCTGGAAAAGATTCTAATGTTGGAAAAGCTGGAAGGAAAGAGAAGAAGAGGACGACCAGCAGCAAAGGTGGATGGACTCAGTTTCAGTGACAATGAGTACACCATTGGGAGACTTGAAAATAGAGGTTAGGGATAGATCGTCAAGGAACAAATCTATGTGGTTGCTAGGAGTCAAAAACAACTTGATGGAATTTAATCTTATTCCCTGCTCAATGTTGAACTCTTTACTAGGCATTCCACTTATTCTCACACATACTTTATGTGTGTGCGTTTGTGTGTGTGTGTGTGTGTGCATGTGCACATGTGCCTTCAAGTCAGTGTTGACTCCTGGCAACTGCCTGGAGTAGTCCCTGCAGTTTTCTTGGCAAGATTTCAGAAGTGGTTTCCTAGGGCTGAGAGAGAGTGACTAGGCCAAGTTCATCCAGCTGGTTTTGTGCCTAAGCTGAGACTAGAACTCAGTCTCCCAGTTTCTGGCCTGATGCTTAACCACTACACCAAACTGGCTCTCCACATATACTTTACTTCTCTCATAAGCACTCTTATCACATTCAGCAATCAACCTTCACTTCCATAAATGTGCAAAATATTCCATGAATAAATAAATGAACAATGAACTTTCTTTTCCACATTCAAGTGTTTTTAAACCCACTGAAGAGCAAAAAACTAGTCTGCAAACTTCCTACTTGGCATAAAGCCATACTACATTCTTCAAGTTGCTCACTGACACCGCTTATAACTTTTCAGTTAGACTTCTACCTAACACTTCCCAGGGACACTTATCAAACCAATTCCCCTGTAGTTTCTCCATTTATTAATACTATCTTTCACTTTGAACAGCAAAACAATAACAGCACTTTTCCAACTATGAGTCATGCCTGTCACACACACGTTAAACAACTTACACAGCCACTCCATTCTGAAATCACAGCCATTTTTCAATATTTCTCCAGTTACATTAGCTACATTTTCATCCTTACCATTTTTGAACATTCTCTAACACTAACATTTATAGCTATTTCAATTTCACTCTCCAACATCTCATGAACATAACCATACAAATCTCTTAACACCTTCTGGTAATCCCTCATTTCAGTTTCATCCCAAATAATTTAATCTCTTTTTAACTTTCAGGCACTCTGTTGGTTGCTCATTGTTTAGACTTTTCCATAACCTTCCAAAACGAAATTTTATTTCCATCAAAACAGCTCTGCATTTTTCTCTGTATTTTTAAATCTTAAATATTCCTTGTTCTCTTTGATTACATTTTTTACAATTCTTTCTCTCTATACACATTATACGTTTCTTTCATCCTCATTTTTTACAGCAATCATCCTCTATTGTTTTCTCTAATCCATAGTGTCTTTCACTTCATCATTCCAGCACTCATCCTTTTTCATAATTTCCACTGACACTTCTGTGGTACACTGTAACATTTTTTTTTCAAGCAGCTTCCACATCTCCTTTCCTTGTGTCTACTTTCCATTTTTGATGGGTGATTAATTTATGTTTTAATATTTTTGTATCTTGTATTTTGTATCTTGTACTTTTTTCCTGCAGTCATTCTACTTTTACTCTCGTTTCTTATTTCCTTTTCTTGCTCATTCTTTCCCAATATCACCTCTTGATTCTACTAAAAAGATTCTGTCCCACATTCAGAAGCAGACATTATTCTTGTACCATTCAGTAATTCTACTTAATCCTTCCTCTTAGACATCATAATCCTTCATCAAAAACAATCAAATCAATCATGCTTTTAAATTTATATTCATTCCTTTGCCATGTGTATACAGTATATAAATAGCCTTAAAGTTAAACAATGTAGTTGAAAGAGGCCAACCTTTTTCTAAGCTAATGGTCATGAACAGTCACCATTCTTACTTATTCTTGGGACTCCAGGTGACCCAATAACTTTTCTGTACTCGTCTTGTTTCCACTCTGTCATTCATGTCAACAAATAGAATATTTTACCTCCTGAATCTCATTTATTTAGAATGTTGCACAAGTTTTCCCCAAACCCATCTCTAGTTCTTTCCATTTTCACCATTCACTGGAGTGTAAGATGTAACTATCACTAATCTATCGTTTCCAAACTTCATACCCACCCACAACAATCTAGTTTCATACTTACTGTCATATATTTTAGCCTTTCTGTTCATAATTAAATCTGTACCTTCAATTCTCTGCAATGTATTCATCAACTCAGCTCCACACTCGTGCATCTTTCCTCTTTCATAGTCATAGACTTGCAACATTTCTATTTTTCCCCTTTTCCTTTCACTGGTTAATTCACACTTTTTATGATTGATTCTGCTTACATTCTAAATTGCAGTCTTTCATATGCCAAGGTAGTCAGCAGCTGGGCCCATAGATCTTTATCTCTGCTATTTACCATGGCTTTGGTGAACTTTCACATAGCATATTCTAGTAAGATAGAGAAGGTGCGGGTTACCAGCATTAGTCTTACCATGCTACATGCAGCATTCTGTGCTAACCACTACCAATTGGTTTTGGCATATTTTGGCAAGTATGACACAAATGCAACCAAAGTTAGTTTTATCTCGAATATACTTATGCTATTCTATGAAAGCTAAGTTATTTAATCTAGACACTACCTTGCAAGCTAATGTACTATTTCCTGAATCCAAGTAGCTCAGAGGTACATGCAGTAATCTGATATCCACCAATCTGGATACAGAGCAGATTCTTCTGCTTCACTGGAAAAAACAATTTAAAGTATTTATTTATTTAACGTATTAGTATCCTGCCACTATCCAGAGGATCTTGTAGCAGGTTACAATCCATAAAAAAAAGATAAAATAATAAAATGGATTACAAAATGGATTTGTTAAAAGCATACAACTTAAAACATATAATAATAAATAACTCTAACAGTGAGGCACAAAAGGCATGGCCATTTTGAGTGCTAAAAACAGGAGTAAAAAACCAGGTCTTATAAGGTCAATGTTGCTTCTGTCCCCATCTTAACATATGGTAGGGAAAGGCACTGCCTCAAGTATTGAAGCCTTCAACTATTTAGAGACCTAAAATGTCACTAGTAGAATCTTTAAGTTGGACTGGTAACATATAGGCAGCCACTGTACATTTTTCAGAGTGTTATTACATAGCATCTCAAGGGTGTTTGGGCCTTACTGCCACATTTAACACTAACTGAATTGTCTTCAATGGCAGAGCCAGATAGAATATACTGCAGTCATCCAAACAGGAGGCTACCAGAGCATGGACTACTGTGAACAGGCCATCCTTGGCCATCAGCATCAAAGGTACTCTGGGCCATTAATGGCATCTGAGCCTCAAGTGTTACAAAAAAATCCAGAGGTTTGTCATGGCTATGCACTTGCTCCTTCAGAATTGGAAACTTATCCAATTCCCATAATCTGCTGGTCCAATACTACCATATCTTTAGGGGACTCAGTTCCTGTTTATTGCCCATTAACTTCAGTTTACTGACCCTCATTAGGACTGTCGCAGCATCCAGATACTGGTCCAATACTTGAACCACCTCATCTGACTCTGATGACAGGGAAAAAAAAAATCCTAAGTTTGGTGTACTAGTGATATTCAGTCTCAACTTCTTCACTCTTCATATAGATGTTAAACAACAAGATGAATTATTGCAGTACTCCACAGCCTAGCAACTACAGGGCTAAGCAAAAGCTCCCAAAAGCTCCCCTGTGGAGTAATCCTGGAATTGACCTCTGAAGGTAGAATAAGAGCCAGTGAAGAACTGGGGCTCCTATTACAACCCCATATAATTAGCAGGATGGTCAGTGGAAGGTCAAAAAGCTACCAAGTATTCAGGAAGTTCAATAAAGTTACACTCCCCATTTTTTTCCTGGAGAACATAATCTGTAAGGGCAAAGAAGTTGCAATGCCAAAACCAAATCTGATCATTCATGTCCTCCAAGAATGCATGAAGCCAATTAGCCACTATAGTCTCAAATACCTTGCCCAATAATGGGATATTTGCATGAGAGTTGTAGTTCTACACCTTAACTGCCAAGATAGGGAAGGACTATATATAGTAGGCAATACAGATACAAGTGTCATGTCCATACCCTCAAAAACTGAAATTGATTCTCCCAAACATGACCAGTTGGTGCTCTAAACATTTTTGCAAATACTGCCTCAGTTGTGACACAGATGTGAATCACCTTCTCTTCCAATTGTTTAGTACTAATTCATCAGGGGCGGGGGGAGGGGGAGGGAAGGTTTGAAGGGTTTTCATTCCTGACCACTGCCCAGAAGCTCTTTCACCACCTAAAGCACTTCCATTTGATGGAATCTCAAGGTTGTAATAGTGGAATTATCTTTGTGTTTCTCTGTTACAATAACAGGCATGATAGGCTCTCACTTGTGTTCAGTAGCACTCATCTTTAGACTTATGTCACCTGTACTCTAGCCATCTTTCAGTCCTTTTCATCAGCTGAAGATAGTCCAAGCTCTGTGGGCATTATGGGTTCCATAGTCTAAATAAGTGTTTAAGGGCAGTTGAGTTGATCTTATATTTTGTTAGTTTTTTTTATTTGAAACATTTGTATACTGATTCACATAAAAATAAAGAAGTGGTTTACAATAAATTATTATTATTCCATAAAGTGAAACAGATCACAATATATCCCTAGTCCTTCTAACCAAGAAATCCTTAGAGCATTCAGGAATCATTTGTATTCTCTAAGACTCCATGGGTGGGTCATTTTAATGGATCTTTGTAGGCAGGATCTACGAACAAACATCATGAGGAACAATTATTTTATATCGCTAAAGAGAAAATTGAAAAAAATACTTCACATTTGGAGAGCCAGTTTGATGTAGTAATTAAGTTTGGTGTAGTTGGACTAAAAACCAGAAAACTATGAGTTCTGGTCCTCTCTTAGGCATGAAAGTTGGGCCAGTGATTCTCTCACAGCATAACCCCTCTCACAGGGTTGTTGTTGTGGGGAACATGGGAAGAAGCAGCATTATATATACCACCTTCAGTTGTACAAAATAAAGGAGGGATATAAATCAAATAAATAAATAAATTCCTATATTTGATTATTATAAGGCCAAAATATATAAAGATTCCTTATTTCCCTTCTCTAGTCATTGTTACAGTTTAACAATGTGTTCCAATACCAAGCCATCAAGGAATGACACACCACCGACAGCTAGCTGTTATGTCCTGCAGATCAGCAAGAAAAGTTGATCTACCTTATTAATATCAGCAGCCACACTGATTTTTGCTATTCATTACCCAAGCATGAAATAATGAAAATAGATATCCTATGAAAAACACATAAGGAACTTTGTCAAATGCTGGTTATAAACAATCAACATCTTTTAAAACACAGCAAGAACTGACAGGGTTTTTTCCTACTACAGAAACAAGGATGATACTTTGGGGCCAATTCGATCCCTATTGAAATGACTAAAAAAAACAACAACCCTGGAAGTATGCCAAGTAGTCCTTGGCTTATCTCCATTTGTTCAGCTTGGTACCCGGCTTGCGATTATGATGTCACAGTGAGCCACAGTCACCTGATCACGATTTCCAACATTCCCTGCTGTCTTCCTACAAGCAAAGTCAATGGGGAAGCCGGCAGAAAGTCAGAAGTCATGGTCACATGAAGTCCTTGCTTAACAACAGCAACCAGGACTGCTGGAACTGCCATCGCTAGGCAGCACGGTGACATTGGCTTTATGACCGCATCACTTAGCAACAGCTATTCCATTCCCAATTGCTGTCATAAACCAAGGACTACCTGTTAGGTGATAATGGTCAAAATATGCTTGCAAAATGTGAATTCATTTCTTTTGTTATTCCTTCTTTATACAGAACTTTAATCCATAATTTTTCTTTTTTTCTGAAAAAGGAGTGCAAAAGGCTTAAAATGTCTATTTTTCTAATAAATTATATGCTTTCTGATAAATGATATCAGTTCAATAGCATCTCACAAACTTACAAAACCTGTTTAAAATCCAAGATTTAAAATGTTTTTTTTCTCAAAGATGTATTTGTAATTCACTATGCTTTTTTTTAATGGACACTGCAATACCATTATTTGCATGCAACCTATACCCTCACCTCAAGACATGACTAGAAAATCAGAATGATAGAATTGTGGAGTTGGAAGGTGCCACAAGCATTATCTAGTTGAACCTTCTGTAATATGCAGAAAAAGCAATTAAATCATACTAAAGTCTTCTGAAAAACCTCCAGAGATGGAGAACCCACAACTTCTGTAGGTAGACTCTTCCACTACTACATAGATCATAGACTCAGGAAGTGTCTTTCTTACATTAAAATGAAAACTAGGTAGCTGCAGCTTATACCCATTATTTCTGGTCCTGGTTTCTGTAACAACAAAAAGCAGATCCTAACCATCACCCTTATGGAACCCTTTGATATACAGTGGGGCAAAAAAGTATTTAGTCAGCCACCAATTGTGCAAGTTCTCCCACTTAAAAAGATGAGAGAGGCCTGTAATTTTCATCATAGGTATACCTCAACTATGAGAGACAAAATGAGAAAAAAAATCCAGAAAATCACATTGTCTGATTTTTAAAGAATTTATTTGCAAATCATGGTGGAAAATAAGTATTTGGTCACCTACAAACAAGCAAGATGTCTGGCTCTCACAGACCTGTAACTACTTCTTTAAGAGGCTCCTCTGTCCTCCACTCGTTACCTGTAGTAATGGCACCTGTTTGACCTTGTTATCAGTATAAAAGACACCTGTCCACAACCTCAAACAGTCACACTCCAAACTTCACTATGGCCAAGAGCAAAGAGCTGTTGAAGGACACCAGAAACAAAATTGTAGACCTGTACCAGGCTGGGAAAGACTGAATCTGCAATAGGCAAGCAGCTTGGTGTGAAGAAATCAACTGTGGGAGCAATAATTAGAAAATGGAAGACATACAAGACCACTGATAATCTCCCTTGATCTGGGGCTCCATGCAAGATCTCACCCCGTGGGGTCAAAATGATCACAAGAACAGTGAGCAAAAATCCCAGAACCACACGGGGGGACCTAGTGAATGACCTGCAAAGAGCTGGGACCAAAGTAACAAAGGCTACCATCAGTAACACACTACGCCGCCAGGGACTCAAATCCTGCAGTGCCAGACGTGTCCCCCTGCTTAAGCCAGTACATGTCCGGGCCCATCTGAAGTTTGCTAGAGAGCATTTGGATGATCCAGAAGAGGATTGGGAGAATGTCATATGGTCAGATGAAACCAAAGTAGAACGTTTTGGTCTAAACTCAACTCGTCGTGTTTGGAGGAGAGAGAATGCTGAGTTGCATAGAACACCATACCTACTGTGAAGCATGGGGGTGGAAACATCATGCTTTGGGGCTGTTTTTCTGCAAAGGGACCAGGACGACTGATCCGTGTAAAGGAAAGAATGAATGGGGCCATGTATCGTGAGATTTTGAGTGAACACCTCCTTCCATCAGCAAGGGCATTGAAGATGAAACGTGGCTGGGTCTTTCAGCATGACAATGATCCCAAACACACTGCCCGGGCAACGAAGGAGTGGCTTCGTAAGAAGCATTTCAAGGTCCTGGAGTGGCCTAGCCAGTCTCCAGATCTCAACCCCATGGAAAACCTTTGGAGGGAGTTGAAAGTCCGTGTTGCCCAGCGACAGCCCCAAAACATCACTGCTCTAGAGGAGATCTGCATGGAGGAATGGGCCAAAATACCCGCAACAGTGTGTGAAAACCTTGTGAAGACTTACAGAAAATGTTTGACCTCTGTCATTGCCAACAAAGGATATATAACAAAGTATTGAGATGAACTTTTGATATTGACCAAATACTTATTTTCCACCATGATTTGCAAATAAATTCTTTAAAAATCAGACAATGTGATTTTTTGGATTTTTTTCCCCATTTTGTCTCTCATAGTTGAGGTATACCTATGATGAAAATTACAGGCCTCTCTCATCTTTTTAAGTGGGAGAACTTGCACAATTGGTGGCTGACTAAATACTTTTTTGCCCCACTGTACCTATTATGTCTCCCCTCAGTCTTCTCTTCTCCAGACTAAACATCCTAAGTTCCTTCAGCCTGGCCTTGTAGGGCATGTTCTCAGGTCGCATATCTTCTTTGTCACTCTCCTCCGTGTTGAGGTTCTGAAATGTTAATTCAAAAACCATGTGGAGGAGAGAGGATTCATTCCTACCTTGTGGAGAGCCATGAGGAGAAGTGAAAGAAAATGAGGGAAACAGGAAAAAGGCAGGATCCAAGCCCCTCCCACACAAAACAGCAAAGCTAGGCCGCAGTGGAGCCACCCCTTCCTTTGTGCTAGTGTGAGACAGGCTTGGTTGAAACCCCATATTTTCCAACACTCTGAACCTATTTCAACCTGTCAGTATCCTGGAAATGTGAATTGTATCATGTATCATTGATACAATGCTTCTAATCTAGCCCAAAACTGGGTTATCCCTTCTAGCAGCAATCTCTCACATTGATGGCTTAAGTTCAACTTGTTCTTCTCCAAACCATGAATCCCTCATTGTATGCCTCATATTTTTCCTCCTCAAATGTAACACTTTACATTTCTCTCTCTCTCTCTGTTGAAAAGCATATTGTTCTTCTCAGCCCAGTCATCCAATCTGTCCAGACTGCAATTTAATTCTATCATCCTGGTTGTTGGTCAGATCTTCCAATCTGGTGTCATCTGCAAATCTGATAAGCATCCCATCAATCCCTTTATCCAAGTAATTAATAAAAATGTGAATAATGGGCCTAGGACAGATCCCTGTGGGATCTCACTGGTTATTCCTTTTTGACTCTACATAGAGCTCCTGATGCTGACTCTCTGAGGGATGTTAGCTAGCTAGTTGTTGACTCACCTTACGGTAATGTCATTCAAATCCCATTATAACAGCTTGTCTGTGAGAATGGTGGTGTGGCTACTCTCAAACTAGAAACTCAACTGCTTTCCTTCACATGAAGATTTTTTTTTTTTTTCAAATATGTTGTTGAGGATTGCCTTAACTAGTTAATCCAAATGACCTGGCCTCTCCAATGTAAGTAACCTGGTTCCTTTCATTTCCTTATTGTTCCCTGCTGGATTTTAGCAGTGGGGTTTAAGTCACACTAAAGGAGAGCCACCTATAATTTTACAGAGAAATTATATTGTTTCAAACATTGAGAATGAATATTGGGTGCCTCAGACATTTATTAAGACAATAAAAAACAAATTAAGCCAAAGGAATAAATAACTGACCACAAATTCAGGTAAAATTTTCCGCATAAAGTTTACCACAATTCTGTATGCGTTATAGTCAAACGGACAATTATTTTTTTCTGGATGTTTCTGTCTTCCATGTATATGGACAAAGGGAATATGCTATTTTCAAATTATATATTTTGCTTGTAGTGGATTATATTACTGCAGCAACTTTGAAGAGTAGCTACTTGATTTCTGAGGCATTCATGTAATCCTTCCTTTTGAGATTTCATTATTCCCTCATGCTTCCATGAATATAAAAACATGCTGTTTATACTATTATTATGAAGGATGTTACACTTGAAATGAATGCTCTCTACCTTATATTTTTGTCTGGGAAAATGCAAGCAATTATTTAGGATTCTGGATTGACCTCTATGGGTTGCTTCTCTTGGGATATTAAAATACAGAATCTGCTACTGGAAACTGAAACAATAACCATAATTTAGAGGAGGAATGCTAGATGATATCAGAGGAAAGGCTGGATCATCAATTTTACCATTCAGAAGGTCACAGTCAAAGCTATTCCTTATTTATTTAAATATGACTTCATGAAATGATTAATTATCTGGGTTGAGCTGACTTGTTTTTATGGCATGTACACCTTGTCCCGCTTGCCCTGCTTTCAAGCATCTCGCACATCCAAACCCTTTGTTGCTTCTGCCTCTTCCCAAGAGAAGATGCTGTTTAACTTCATGACCCTAGCAAGAGATATGTGTTACTGACACATATTTCACTATCATTTGCACTGACATGTAAGATCATCTACATTTTCCCCCTACATTAGTGATAAGAAATCTTGATGAGGACCATATTCCTACAAGAGAAATGTATGTGGGGATTAATGTGGACTGGGGATAAGAGTGTGTAAGACCATCTATACTTTCTCTTTCTGGCACTTCCCTTTCTTCTTTTTATCTAGCAGTTCATTCTCTGATAACCTCTTTCCCCTTTTCTTTTCATCCTCAGAGAACAGGCCATAACAAAATATACAGTTTGCTCCTGATGCAGGTTTTTATGAACATATGATACATTTTGAAAGAATGGATAGTACAAATAAGAAAAGTGGGTACAGATATAGAAATATGGGCGGATAAGCAGCAAAACTGAAATTTCATCAAACTAATATATTCCAACACATCATTAGAAGCTTATAGTTTTATGAGATATTATATATCCATTTTATAATCAAAATCCATGCATCCCAGTTAAGCTTTAAGCTTAAAATGCTTGGTTAATATTGTTCAAATCACTGAAGGAAACCTACAGGTAGTGAATAATGTATTCCACCAATACTATAAATTATACATCATTAAAATATGGACTATAGAATCCAAATTTTAGATGTAGTACAATTCCATGTATAAAATTATAGTCCAAGAATTGTTCCTAATTAAAATTAAATTCTGCATATTTACTTTTTAAATACAAAGTTATTCTAGACATCAAGGCATACTCCCACAATTTAGTCAGCCATTCTTCCAAAGAGGGAATTAAAGGTCTTCTCCAAAAAAGACATATAAAATCTTTGCAGCTGCTAACATATACAAAGCCAATTCAGTTCATTTTTGAAGGGATATATAGTTTAGTAAAATTTAATCAAAATATCTCAGGTTGCAATGGGATTTCAAAATCTGTTCCAGTCTACAGTGAATAATTTTTCAATATTGTTGGGCTTTACAGAATTACCACAACATATGAAAGAAGGATCTAACTTGCTGTTTACATTTCCAACATTTTTAGAAAAATAATTATTCTTTTTAGCAATTAAGACTGGAATAATATACCAACAGTATAACACCTTATACAAATTCCAAATATAATGTTTAAAGTAAATTTGATATTCTTCAACTGAAATTCCCATTATTGCATCTCTATAACTATATTCATATTCTGCATTCATTTAAACATACAGCCTTTGATTTGTTCAGATTCTGAGTCATACTTCACTAATAATTTATAAATCATGCCTAACAAATGATCAGTATTATGCGTTATAAGGTTTTCAATTCTGGTCAAGCTTCTCAATATTGTCCCTTGTTTCTGTGATCCTTTTGTTGCTGCACTGCTTATTTGAAAATACTGAAACCAATTAAATGTAGAAAAGCACTGTGTATTAAGATGCTCAAGATATTTTTGTCCTGTTATCAATAAACTTTTGTAATCTAAACAAATAATTATCTCTCCACTGAGCAAATTTCTTGGTGCCTTCATTTTCATAAAAATAGTAAAGAAAATAGGGAAATTCCATATTTATTCTTCCTCTTTATTTATCCCAAACATTCAGTAGGGTACTTAGTAAATGCATGATCCCTTATAAGCTGTTTATTTCTGTGTGTGTCACTCTGTGCAACACTTCTGGAAGAGCTAACTCTTCTATGAAGTAAAAGCATCATAGGGAAATATAATCCATTCTGAAATCCATGTTAAACAGCTAACATGATAATACAGTCTGAAATGTGGAGCCACTAGACTACCTCATTCTCTTGAATCCTGCAAGTTTTTAAATTTAATATTTCGCTTTTTATTGGACCACATATATTTCATTACTTGCCTGTGCCAAACATTTAATAGCTTTTTCTCAGTAAATACTGGAATCATTTGAAAATTTAATCTTGGTAGGGTGTTCATTTTGACAGCTCCAGTTTTCACTGACCAAGACAGATTTAATTTTTTTCTGCCCAGAAATGTCTGTTAATATGCTTTTTCAGGTTGTTAAGTAATTGTTCTTAAATAAATCTGTTATTTTTAGCAAAAAAAACAAAAACAAAACTTAAAATATTTGACCTTCTAAGCAGAAATATTAAAGTCTGTTGTTTGATATGTATATTGCTTTTTATCCTGTCAAATTCCATGTCAACACGTGAGTTTTCTCTTTATTAATTTGGTAATCTGACACCAAACTGTATTGTTATATATAGTCCATCAACAATGTTAAAGAGTTTCTAGGCTGGGTACTTGTAAATACAATATCATCAGTAAATAATTTCAGTACATGTACTTGTGTCGTTGATTTAACTCCTAACATTCTATTTTCTTAATCTATTCAAATTACTAGTGATCCTAGTGCTAGTAAAACCAATAGGATTGTTCTGTCCCCCCACCCCAACTTTAAACTAAGAATCTGAGTTATATATGCCATTATATACTAATGGGGCAACCCAGAACTTGAGTATTGCACAGATCAGTACAAACCCTGACACAGATTTTTGAAGAGGTTTCTAGTTAATAGAATGGAAAAAAGTCACATGTGAAGCAGCCCTTGGACGACTTATGACTACAATGTTCCTATGTACAGAAGAAAGCCATTACTGAACAGGCTGGAATACTTGGTTTGATTCACAGTCAAATGACTCAGCTTGAGAGTTCCTTCATAAATAGCAAAGCAGGGGCTTATATTACTAAACATGAACTTAAATAGCATAAACATGGCATGCAAAAATGTAATGCAAACTCTCCATGAATCAGAATCCGGGTTTGGATTCTGCTCTACCTATACTAAAGTTGTATTAGCTATTGCTATTGTAGCTACTGAGTTCTTTGTAATGTGGTAATTAATGAATGCAAAGATCATCACTTGAAAACCACCCTTTTTATAGTACCAAGTCTCCTGTCAATACCTTAAAAAATTAGGACATTTATTTAAGGTTCTAATTACCCAAATCATATTTTTGCAGTCCTATTTGTATGTATTTGGGCTGCAAAGCAGCTTAGTGTATTTCCTGAATTAGATCAAAAGTGGTGCATGTTTTTGGAATGTATGGGATATAAAGTATTAAAGCCATGCATCCTACAGTACATGTGGAAGACAACATTTCTATTAGGAGAGCTTCATGGTTCTCTGTGATCATTTGAAGCTTTAAAACAAGAGAAAATAAAATGAAGAGGGCACTTTTACGGGTAGGGAATGTGAAGGGAATTGAATAAAAATACACACCAACTGCTATTTTGAATTAAGGAAGCACAGCATGTCAGAGGCAGTTAACATCTTGCCATTTTAAAATTTTGTTCAGTTTGCTTACATTTTATTCCATGGAGAACATTTAAATCCCTGGAAAGGCAAACTGAAGGCTCAGCAGGCTGGTAAGGACACTCGTATCTGAATTCCATTAATTCACTGGAAAAAATCTGGCAAGAAATCACTTATTTTTAACAGTGCTGGAATGCCCTTGGAGAACTGAATGGTGGGCTCAGCTTGAAAATCTGGCTAGAAGTGTCACAACAGATAATTACTGAGTGGCAATAGAGAAGGGGGAAAAACTTTTTTCCAGAGAGTCAGTCCTTCAACCAGGTCAGGATTTAAGCAAAGCTTTGCCTTGAAGGGAATAAAAGAAGATAAAATTCCAGAAACTGTGTTTTAAGTTCTAATTATGAACCACCTTCTATCAGTACTGAGTTCAGCTTTAAGTAGTGCTGCAGTCAGGCTCCTTTAATTAAAACAGTGGTAGGAATATCCAAAGCAGATTGGTGTTTTGGAGAGCACTGAGACATCTGATAGCCCAGGATGTTTCTCCAATCAGAAAAAATACCAGGGCTTTGAAAATCATTTGACAAGGCAAACCATGAGCTTAAAAATACAAAATATCTAAAAACAAATTTCAAATTTTCTGGTTTGATCCAGGTTTTCCCTTCCTCTAAGGTATATGACCCAGATGATAACTGCCTGGTGAAAGAAATCATCTACCTCCTTGGACATAAGGAAATGGATAGACACAGCCAGACAAGTAGAATGTAATTTTAAAATTATAAAGATTAGTTGGCAAAAGAGTAACAAAAATTAACGTAACATTTTATTACAAAAAAGAAAAAAATATGTTTTAGCCATTTTCCAGCTTTATTTAGAGAGCCATCAAACTCTGGACATTGTCGCACTATGTTCTTCCACTTAGTCCATAGATAAAAATATCTTTACATAGAGTCTTAAGATACTTACTTGTTCTAATTCCTTTGCATTCTAAAATACATTATCATAGTGGGAGAACAATACCACTATAAAGGAATCAATGCATATTATGGTTACTAAAAGCTTTGCATTACGAGTTTGATTATTTTTATTATGAAAAATAAGTTCAAATCTTAGCATGCGGGCAAAGTCACAGATAAATTCCAAGAACACTTTACATCCATTAAAGCCCTTTGAGTTATCCTAAAAACTCTTTAAAGATATACAGATTTCAATATAAGTACCTTAAGAAAGGTCACAGAAAAGCAACAGAACCAGCTCAAAAGTGGTACACATCAGCCTTTAGAAGTCTATTACATACCTCAGTTTTTAAAGCAATATTGGAAGAATTTTAACATTAATTAATAAAATGGTATTTAAGGTAGTCCAGACAGCTAAGGCTAACAACACAAAACTGTTAGGAAGTACTTCCTACATAGTAATTCTCTTGGGTACTCAAACAACCCCATAAAATGGTGGAGGAGGCCATAACAGAGATGAGAAACAGCTAATCATGTATCCATGCAAATTCTGATGTTTTTGTCTCTAAGAGTATGCTACCAAGATAATGGGACAATAGACTAAGAACAAATATTTTAAAGTGTTATCTTTGAAATAAAGCAAGGTATAAAGTATGGAACATAGAGAGGCATTGGGAAATGCCTCTCAGGCGAGGTAGATAAGAACTGGTAACATCAACAGAAATCACAACCAACTCACTATCAGACATTGGTGCAGTTGTTCTATAAGAGTCAAAAAAAGTATAGATTAATAGCTTATTGTGATAGAGTTTGATAAAAATATTTTCTGAATGGGCAAATTTCAAAACAGCCAGTAACTTCATAAATAATATCATGAATGTAGATTAGCATGAATCAATAACCAAAGTTCTTGAAGTCTCTTTATACACCTGATATTTATAAATATGCTTTTGGTTAAAACAAATAAGCTACCTTCTCCCCTCATTCACTTTCCCAGGGAAATATACTGTCAGAGCTAAAAGAACATTTAAGATAAGAATGTTGATTAGGGAACTTGGAGACAAGAATAGCCTGGAAACAAGGTCACTGGGAGATATCTCCTAGAGCAGTGTTTCTCAGCCTTGGCAACTTTAAGAAGAGTGGACTTCAACTCCCAGAATTCTGGGAATTGATCCACCCATCTTAAAGTTGATAAGGTTGAGAAACACTGACCTAGAGAAAGTAAGATATTAAAAGTGTTTTTATTCAAAGAGCACCGCCTAACTCAAGGGTCCACTTAATTTGTAGTGCCACCCCATTATCTCACTAACTTTACCTCATTAAGGCATATAATTAATCACTTATGTATATTCTAATTTTCATAACTTATATAGAGAAGTTGCATCCCCTCCCTGCTTTTAGGCTTTTGTCTGGGCTGCCTTTGGTGTCATAAATAACATTTTGTGCTTCAATGAAACAGTGTGTCTGATCCTCATTACTAAAGAACTATAGGGGGAAATTTCTCCTACACATCCCTTAGCAAAAACTGACCTATCAACTTGGAAAGCAGAACTATTTCAGTGAAAGTAAGAATGAAATAACGTATTTCAATAAATAATTTTGCAGAGGATTCTTAACAGATGAAAAATATGCAGGTGACAGTTTTACATCTTTTTCAGTTAATCCAGGTGAGGCAGAGGATGTCCTAAACTGTTGCTTAAGCAAAGTAATGGACTGAATGAAGATGAATAACTAAAGTCCAATTCAGACAAGTTGGGTCTGCTGTTTGTGGAGTGGCTGGCTCATTTGTTTAATCTGTCTTGAAGAATCTGGTGCATGGCTTGGAGATGCTTTGAATCCATCATTGTCATGGAAGGCTCAGGTGCCTTAGTGGCTAAGAGCAAGGAGCACCTTTTATCAGTTTGGGCTGATATATCAGCTGTCACCTTATCAGGACAGGGTTAGTCAAGTGTCAGTTATTCACTCTCTGAAACCTGGTGAGTTCTATTACTACAGTACACTATACAGTATGTAGGGTTACATTTGAAAATTATTTGGAAACTTCAGCTAGTCCAACACAGAGCTGCTGCATTACTCGGAGAGATTGTCTAATACAAGATGCCAATGTTTCAGGAGCTGCTATACTTCACATCTATTCGAGGGACAATTCATAGTTTTGCTATTGACCTGTAAGTGGCTTACACACATACACACACATCATGCACACCCTTTAGTGATCTCAGGGGAACTTATCTTGCTTTTTTAGTCTAATGAAGAGCTAAACCTCAGATGAACACTGAAGGGTATAGGCCATCTAGTTCAACCCCATCTTAGTGCAGGAAAGCAGAGTTAGACTATATTCAACAGATAAAGAAAAGTTGCTCCTAAAGTTCAAAGAAAACCAATCATTTTGTAATTTAAACTTGTTGATTCAGTTATCTAGCAGAAAAAAGGGACAGCTTTACATGTATTTGAAGAGTAATATCCTCTCCCTCTCTCTGTTTCTCCCAGACTAAGTATATTCCTCTTCATAAGATTTTGTTTTATATCCATAACCATCCCCTCTGGACCGCCTGAATTCAGTTCTCTTCATGGTTTAACAAAAAATTGAGGGCATGTGAGTGCATGTTTGTGTGGGTGGAACCTTGGGGTGAATATGATCAAGTAAGTTTTAAAGCTCATCCAAAGCCTTACTTGATGCCTTCTGCCTTTATGATTGCCAAGATTTCTGATATCAGGCATGGTGTCCGTGCTATATCATCCACCAGAATGATACTGCACAGAATAAAGACAACAGTGGATCCTGGAAACAGCAACATTCCAGAAGTTGTTACTGAGGTCTTTGCAAAGTTCAGCACGAAAAATTGAAGCAATTGTGCTCCGCATTTGTGGCACATGTATTACATAGTTTATAATATAGCTGCAGAAACACCAGGTCTCTGGTGTTCAGCAACAGAAAGACAATGAAGAACTTGTGCCTCCAGCTTTATAACTGCTGGATGAATGCAGCAACCATTTCCATTTTAAGCAGGCCAGTATTTTACTATTGGACATGCCTCATATATTAAAATGGCAGTTTATGTCCTTTCAGGCAGCACCATATTTTCAGTTTATCTGTCAATGAATGTCAGAGCATACAAAAAGCTCAGAGATGCTCAGGAACTAGGAATCTCTGCTTTAGGGAATTAAACAGGGATCCATCTTCATCTCTTCATCCTTTATAATTAGAAGCACAATGAGGATTAGCTTGACCTCTGCAAATAAAAAACCAGGAGAATGTGTGGTACAATTAATCCAGTAATGCTCTCCTTGGTATTTATGACTAAATAAACACAGCTGCTTGTGGCCTCTTTACTCATTCCCTTGTGAGAGGGGGTATTTATGGAGACATAAACTCCTTCAATAATGCTATTACCAGAGCAAGTGTCCAAGTGTAGAGTGGAAGAAAGAATCAGTTCAAAAAAGCCAACCTAGAATCCAGGGAAAGTTAACAGTGCACTTAACTGGAATAATAATGTGGCATTACATACATGGGAATGATAAGGCCTGCTTTATATGTAGGTACCTGATGCTTTAAACAAAAAGTATCTTAGTGACACAAATCAATTTCAATGTAAATTATTTTGCTTAATTTTTAATGTTCTCCAAATAAACCTATTCTGTAAATAAAGCCTCTACCTGATATTTCAGATAGCTGCTGCCAGTTAAAAGTAGATAAAACCAGGTCAGATGTGCAAATAATTTGATCTGGAATAAGGCAATTTCCTATACTGACCCTTAACACAATTCAGCCAACAAAGTAAGATATGCCGGGCTTTATCCCCCAAACTTTGAATTTTGTCAAGGTTTTCAGATATTTTAAGAGATTTACAGCATTTCTAAGAAAAAGAAATACTGTAAATATTTGCAATGTTGGGAGTTGGAGAATGGAGGTTGGTCAAGATGACCTTACAGGATCCCTTCCTGTGAATTCTTGACCTTTTGACTGTTTTGTAAGCTGAGTGTCAAAGTAGATAACCTGAGGCAACTGCCAGCTTGCATAACACACTCAAGTTGCTTAGTGATCAATTAAAAATGTACTAATGTACAGTTTCAGTTCAGCTCTTCTAATTCGTCACACAAGAGAGTGCAGCTAACAAATCTGTGGTTTGTTCAGGGTTTAATGCAATAGAGGGATTTGAAAGGAACAATTCAGGTTTGCACAATGTACTAAACAAACCATGGACAGAGCTGCCCATAGTTTGCTGGATATGCCTGTTCAAGGAGAGTCAGCGGGCATATTCGGAGCAACACTCCTTAGTTGCTAAGTATTTCTATACCTTAGCATGAGTAGCGAATTTGGTCAAAATGCCTCAAGCCTTGACAGAATGACAGTTGTTGGCTGCAATTCTGCTTAAATGGCCCCAAAAGGAAGCTGAAATGCTGGTAATGGGGTATGATTACCTGTTTTCCTTCCCCCAAGACTTATTTTGTACAAATATGCATATGTACAGTAAGAGTACGTGAAACAGGAATTAACTGAAAGAAGACAGAGTGTTTTATAGTAGGCCGCAAAGCTGTTTCACTTGGAGATGCTCAGGAGTTAATTAAAAAGTCAGATAGCTATTCTGGGTGAAACAAGGAGGAGGAGGAGGTCTGTCACAAACCATTAGTCAGTCTGAAGATCTTGAGGAGTATTAAACTACAATATCAATAAACAAGGTGTTTGAAAGCTGACCCTAGAACTGAAGCTGTATCAGTTACAGAAATTCAAAGGGAGTCCAAAATAAGACCATAGAGCATACAGAAGTATAACCCAAATGACAGAATTGCTGTCCGTAATGGAGCTCACATTCTAAGTTTGTGCATAGGCAGCAAATCCCACCACTGTTCTACTTAGTTCCAGGTCCAGAGAAGTCAGGAAGGAAGTCAGTGTGTCCTCTTTAAAGGACATATGATGAAGATATTATGCAAGGAACAGGAATACATGAAAACCCTCTCCCCGTTTATGGTCAGCCTGTATACAAGTGTAAATAAATCTGATCACAGAAATGCCATCACTTTCCAATGACTTCCCTCAAAGAAAATTGAACTTTGGGTAAGCACTGCTCTAAACAACTTCCTCTAAACATTAAAGGAAATGGCACTTTGGGATGCTTCAGGTTCAATATATTTTCTCTGTGAAAACTGTTTTGATGCAAGGAAAACCATAAGAGTAAGGGTCTATATATCAAACACAATTTGCTCCATAAACTGACACTGAGGAGGTCTGGTGAACTACAGAACATTTACACAGTAAATATACTGTAAAACAGATACACACACAAACATGATATATTATATAAGGTTATCATGTTTTTTTTTAATCTGATAGTTCCAAATAAGGAGTACTTACAGATAAGTTGTGACAATGAGGTTGTCACAGAACTGTAACTGAAAATTTGTTGAGATATATTAATCAGCCCTTCAAAAGCTCCTGTTTCTTTAGCCATATTACTATTTGAAAAAAAAATGTAATTGCAGAGTAAAAAATAATAATAAAATCTTATGGAATAAATTCTTAATATCCAGGACTAGTCTTCTGAGTAATCTAGATTAGATCCCTTAAATTCCCAGAGTATAATGTTGACTGACACAATCCCCATGACTGTGCTGAGACAAGAATTTCTTGATTTCAGTGTCAAGCCTTTAGCTGTTAGCAGATTTATTTATTTATTTATTTATTTATTTATTTATATTTCAAATTTAGATACCACCCATCTCACAAAAAAATGACTCTGGGTGGTCCCTACAGAAACAAGCATGATTCCCAGAATTGACTTTAATCAGATTTATTAAAAAGGAAAAGGAAATTATGTTACAAAAATGTTGGCAATTAGATATGTTTACTTTATTTTTCAATGTATTTCTAAGTTTGTTAGTGTAGAGATTTCTTGGTCCTCTTGCTAACCACCCACTGATGCACTGGGGAGGTGGCTATCTGTTTTTCTGATAAAGGAAGAATGTGCAGATGTTCTGCACTTGTAATATTGTAATAGTCAAACTGAGTGGTACTGTATTTAACATTAGCAGGAAAAACTGTAGGTGGCATGAGATTATTAAAGCTGGTAAGTTAGTTTAGATCTTCTTTGTCTTATTAAAAGTGTTATGTGAAAGGCTTGATTGACTAAAGTCCTGATGTGTGAGACACTGTAAGAAGAAAGCATTTCAAACAGACTCCACCTTACTTAACTCACTATAACTCTGTCTGGGAATTTTACAGTTCTAAAGATTGTTTTCAAACTAAACAATCATTAAAAATACCTTCCTAAAATCCATGTTTTACTTGCTTCCTGGCTTTTCCAACAAGGGCTTGACATGATGGCTGATGGAGATCAGTTTCTAAGGGTGACAAGCATATAAGATTGCTATTTAGAATATAAAATGGTTGCAAAGAATGTAGTCAAACAGCAAGGAATTGTTAAGATCAAAAGAGGAAAAAAATGCAGAGCAATTTTGACAGTGTGGCTGAAAAGGGACAAACAACAGGCCTCCAGCAGAGTGAATGGAATTAAAAATAAAAGTAATGAAATGATTTAGGATAAAATTGAAGACAAGGAATGCTGGAAGTTGAATGTAGTGGGAATAAATTATTTAAGAAGTGTGTGCGGTGAAACAAAAAGAGATAACAGTCAAGAATGAATTGGTGCACAATTAATATGGACTGAACATGAAAGTGAATGAGAGTATGACAACGTTTGGGACATTTAGTCACATGGAGAGAATGAATGAGGATTAAGCTGCAAAATTAATACATGAAGAGTGAAAGAGAGGAGAAGAAGGGAAATGTTCTTGTTGGATGCATGTAAGGAGATCAAAAAGAAAGATGTGAAAAGTTTAAAGAGCAGAAGCTATGTACGATGCAAGGTATGGACATGTTAGAAGCTAGGCAAAAGGTATAGAGAGTTACAGTAAATGGTGTTAGTATTAATTAGTTTTAGCTATATGTCCTATTTTTTATCTTAACTTATGCTTTTTATTTATTTTTTACTTTTCTTATACAGTTTTTGTACTCTGTATAACATTGGCTACCCTGAAAAGAATAGTATGCTAGTTTGGTATGTACACTTTCCTTCCTTATCTGGATGTCACAAATTTGCACAAAATGCAGCTGTGGAAATTATGCAAGTATGCAAATTTTAACAAAATCTGTTAAGGTCTGAACAATTTGCACAGTTCACAGAACAGCAGAGTTAGGCTCTGGTTACAGAATTTGTGATTTTTAAAGCAGAACTTCAAGAGCCTTTATCAAACTGTATTATTATTAGAATGTATCTACCCTTTTAGTGCATATGTATATAAATTTGCATGCAATAAATTAGCTACAGATATTGTGGTCGAGACAAGATGAAATGCAAAGAAGAGAAAAGTGGCTCCAAATGAAATTAAGTGATATGCCTACTGATTCTTCCTGCATTTCCAAGGTTTGAAGGCAGGGAATATTTCTCAGAACTCTTAACATTTCTGTAGCAATAAGAGGGACTATATTTTGGAGCCATATGCCACTGAACAAAATACATTTTAGTATTTGCAAGGTAGCATTACAAATTCCAACTCCAAGTTAGCAGTGTCTAATATTCTAGCGGAGGAAAGTATTCCTTTAAAGGCAAAAAAACCTAGCTTGGTATGCATTCCATTTTTAAGAGAGGAGAGTGAAGGCCAAAGCTAAAAGAAAATCAGAATTAGATGGAACATTATCTCTGCAGTAGTTGCACTTTGGTGGGCTACTTGCCTAAAGCGAAGTAAAGCTGGCAGGGGATATTTCCAGGAGCCTCAGGTAGCAACAAGGGAAAACTGAAAACTCTGAAAAAACCCTGGGGGGGGGGAAAAAAAATAAAAGGGGCTATATATTTGCATTCTTCCAGGTATGTGCATATTTGTGAAAGAGAAAAAAAAAAACCTGATCAGAGTCACAGCACTTGTGGAAACAGATTCCAACCTTCTTTACTTGCTGTTTGTCTGATGTCTGTCTGATACCTAAAAGCTGAATAATAGTCCCTATCCATGCATAGGCCCAAATATTCTATTCCGGTTCAGCATTCAACAGTTTTTAGTACTCCTCTGTTGTCTGGAAATCACCTAAGAGTAGTTTTTGACTGTAGTCAACTGGCCATTCCAAATGCAGCAAACAGATACTCATATGGTTATTTACAAACATTCTTCAAATGTATTCTTCATATGTTCACTATTAGGGAATTTGTTTTTAAACAGGAAAATTTAATAAACAAGTTATTCAGCAACATAAACATAGATAAAAACCCCATTCCATTTAAAACAAGAGAGAAACTTAAGGTGAAAAAAAGGATGACCACTAATTAACTAAACGTTTTGAAATAGCTGAAGGGAGATGATAGCAGTCTTCAAATATCTGAAGGACTGTTACAGGAAGGAGAATGTGGATTTATTCTCTATAACTTCGGAGGGTAAGACAAGAACCAGTGGGTAGAAGTTTTACAGAGGAAGATCCAAACTTGAAATAAGGAGGCATTTTCTGACACAGAGAGCTATTTAGCAATGTGACAGCCTGCCTTCCGGAGTCATCAAGGGTCCATAACTCAAGGCTTTCAAGCAAAGGTTGGACAGCCACTTGTCTGGGATAATATGTGGATTCCTACTGTAGGCAGGGGGTTGGACTAGAAAACCTCCAAGGTCCCTTCTAAGTCCAAGATTCTATATACTCCACTCATGGATTTTAAAAAGACTGATTTTATTAAGGGAAATGGCATGGAAGATGCCATGAAAAGAAAATGTTAAAGTGAAAGGTGTTGTAGTCAGCCGAGACTTCTTGAAAAGGGAAACATTAACAAGGAAGAAAAGTAGGAGACATCTGAAGGAGCTAATGTGGTTGAACAGAAGGTTCCACGTGACATTCTCATTGCAAGCTGTTAAAGGCTGGATGGTCCTACAATAAGGTGATTCCACAAAGGGCTAGCTAACTACATTCAAAGAATTAGTATTCATGGTTTTAAACTGAGCTGCAGAGCACTAACCAGTGGAGTCCCACAAGGATCTGCCCTAGAGTGGTATTATTCAATATTGTTATTAATTATTTCAATAAAGGGACTGATAGGATGTTGATCAACTTTGCAGATGACACAAAACTGGGAAATCTGACCACCACCAGGATAACAGAATGGGACTGCAAATTAATCTGGACAGGTTGGAAAATTAGGCTGAGAGGAACAAGATGTCCTTCAAAAGGTGTGTGTGTGTGTTTGTGTGTGAATGTAAGGTATTACATTTAGGGAGGAAAGCTATAAGGCACATGCAAAATAAGAATTCATGGCTTGGAAGCACTACACTGGAGAAGGACTTGAGTGTGATCACTGACAACAAGCTAAATGTGAACCATCAGTGTGAGCCAGCTGCTATAAGGATCGGCCCAGTTCTGGGCTGTATCAGGAACAGCACTGTATCAAAGACATGTGAAGTCACTATTCCCTTCTATTCTGCAATGGTGAGACAGAAGTACTGTGCATGGTTCTACATACATTTTCAGAATGATATTCACATGTTCAAATAGGTTCAGAGGATAGAGACAAAGATGATACAGAGACAAGGACATGCCCTATGAAGACAAACTGAATAAACTCAAGATGTTGCATCACAAGAAAAGAACATCGAGGAGACATGAAATTGGATTTTAAAGTAAGTCAAAGGATATTATGGAGAAGTTAATTAGGAACTATTTTCTACTGCCACGAAAACTAGGATTGGAAATAATAGGTATACATCACAGCTACCTATTATTAGGTATACATTGCAGCTGACTAAGTATTAGAAAAAACATCCTGACAGTTAATATCAGAGGAACAGCCTACCCATGAAAGTTGTGGGTTTTCCATATTGACAGGTTTATCTGCTGGACAGGCACCTCTTGAGTACAGTGTATTTGGCTTTACTCCACATTGCAGATTGGACTCAATGATCTTTGCAGTGCCTTCCAACTCCATAATACTATGATTCTTCACTAGGTGTGGAAAAATTAGAGAGCTTTGTTATTTACCTTAGATACAAATATTTTCTTTTTTAGTATCCAAGAAACAAATTAAATAAAATTCTGATACCCCCTTCCTTTCAATCAGCAGGAGAGAAAATACTGGGGAAAGATTGCAGCATCAAGTTTCTATCCTAATTGCCTACAAGCTGTGGTACAATTCTGATAAATCTCGCAGTCAATAAACTACAGATAATTCAAAAAGCCACAATAGACTCAACCCCTCCTACAGCTGCACTATTATCCCAGCTTTTATTTAGATCTAAAAGCAGCAATTTTTGAGCTCTTGTCTGAAATTCTGCAGAGATGTGAAACTACCTCCCCCTAACATAAAAATCCTTATAGAAAACAGCAGAGTAACTTACATTCTTTTTCTCAAAACAAATGTACAAGATGAGCCCAATATGTACCCAATTCACACATCTCCATGAGTGTAGAATAATCAAACAGAATCATACACATCTCATTTCCAGATCTACATTACATCTGTTTAGCTCATTCCTTTATCCAGTTGATCAAACTAGATGGGAACATCTAGCTAAAGTTAGCTGATCTTGAAAGGCTAAGCAGGATCAGACCTGTTCCCTGCTTATATGGGGAAACACCAAATCCCAGAGCTGTTAACTGAACTGGGAAGTAAAAATAAAATAAAATCCCAGAACAAGCCACTAACAAATCACTTGCTGTACTGCTGCCAAAAAACTCCGTATGTGAATGAAGCTATAACCGTTGTTCTTGGACTGCAAATAATGCATTTTATGAAATATTAGAAACACTTCTGGCCCAGAAGATAGTATTCATACAGGTCTAACTATAAGCACTAGGGGGAAAAAAGCTAGCCACCCCTTCCTTTGGCCAGAGGACTAGACTGTCAACTTTCTAACTGAACCTCTCCGGTAGTGCTTAGCTTCCTTTGGCAAGGCCACTTAAACCTGGAATCATTATCTAGATTGCTTGTTTATACACTGACTTTCATACAAACATGCAGTTATTTTTCTTTTTCACCACTGATATGATATTCAAACAACAGTATCTAATACCATTAAATAGAGATGCAATTCACATGCTCTGAGGATTTCTGAGCGTCATCTCAATTGAGTAAAAACAAAGGAAGATTTCTCTTCCTGATGACAGCAATTAAATCGCTTTCTTACAGAGAGCCACAAACTTACAGAAACAATTGATAAGGCTGTGTTTGGAGCTTGGACCTGAACAGGAGCCTTGTCCCTACTTTTCTTCTATCCCTCTTTTCTCAACCTTCTTGGCAGAATTTGCTGCTCTTACTCAAGCTTATTTTCAAAAACAGGGGTCCAGGAAACCTGCCACAAAAAGTATTTATTGTATATTTTTGCTTCCTGTCTAATTCTGAATCCCATGGTCTTTTGAGGTTTTTCCGCTGAGCCCGTATCTCATTCCATGGTTACCTGCTCAGCAGAAGTTGTACTGAAAGAGAAATGGAAACAGAAGCAGATTTTCCTGCCATTTTGGTGCCCTCTGTAGCAAATTGATGTAAAATAGCCATTAATATAATATCCTTCCACTAATTCTGTGGAAAAACTTCCATCAGGGTTCATTGTACATAGAAGTCCTTGTGAAGTAGCCTACTTAAGAAGTTAAGTTAAAAAAAAAACCTTCAGGTTAATAGGATCTTTCAGTGCCCTCTGCTGTTACCAGTCGCTCAGCTTTCAATTTACTCTATAATAATGTCAGGTTGAAGCTTCGGCTGGCAGCTTCCCAGCCTCTTTCTCATGTGGATTGGAGCAGCAGTCTGCAAATATGTGGAAGTTTAATGCAATCTGTCTTCTTTGGTAATCACATTCCTTCTGCGCTGTGTGCTATAAAGATGTATTGGTAAATGTATTTGCTAAAAATATACTTTCCCCCTGCTTCTCCCCACCCCCTACAAGCCTGATTTACAGGAGGCAGGAGGAAAGACTTGCATATATAGGAGTCTGGCAAGGGACAAGGCAGGTTCTACAGAGAGCTGCTTGGAGAAAAGAATTGTGCAGTGGTGATTCAGGACCTGCCATATTTTAATGCAGGATTGGGGGTGGGATGGGGGTGGGGAAATCACACATTTTGCAAGCTGGAGATCTCAAAAGGTACCAAAGAAAAGCCCTTTCCCTGGTAGCTTTAACCTTGCTGGTTTGCAGACATATAAAGATCTTCCTGGTAAACAGGAAAGAAAAAATCCACGAGGACTTGCAACAACATTTGAGCTAATATATTTTGACAATTTTCCCATCTCCTTCTGACAAAGCTTCTTCTGGGAGCTGGCTGGCAGTTTGTTTCATGTTATGCTTGAATCAGACACAGGGCTTCTTCTTCACAATATTAATAGAAATGAAAAGGGCTCTCTTCAATACCCTCCCCTTTTCACAAGAAAATGCATCCCCAATGAAATCACCTCAGCCACAAAGCCTTGCCTGCAAGCACATGTCCCTCATTTGTAAATCTGAAGCCCCCTGATCCATAACAGACATAGAGGAAATGTTTGGTCAGCCGAATATCCCATACTAAATACAGTGATGCTTCTTTTGCACACAGGAAATTTCACAGAATACTTGAAATCCTTCATAAATCCTGGATTACTGTAGTGTTTATAAGGTGATATATTCTATGATCCCAGCCTATGCATTAAAAAGTATCCTGAATAAGGTCAATTTCAGGCTAATCCATTACAGCTTTTTATTCAGGTTACAAAATGGATTTTGGAGAAAATGAATGGAGATTGTCTTAGCTATTTCATGACCCAAAATGCTACACAGGGTCATGTGCTCTCCTTATATAAAAGGCATATATTTTGTAACATGTGCATTTTGGTACACATGTCTTTATTGTGTAAATGCAAATCAGAGAGCTTACTTTGTGATTCATCGATATAGGTAGCCTAAAGACATTCATATCCTTATCCATGTAGTACAAAATGCATGTATTTTCAGTTTTAGAAAGAGAAATATCTGACATGATCTTTAAAGTATCTGATTTCCCAAAAGATACCAAAATTCATAGCTTTTTAATAATAAATCTTTTGCTAGATAATGTTTGAATGCATACATGATTAACAACAGGTTCTATAATACACATTGACAGATTTTAAATCACTGAGAATTAATCCATCAGAAAAGTTTCATTTCAATTATTGATAATAATAGAATATTATTTTATAATAGCATTATAATACTATGGGAATAGGATTTAGATATACAAATCGAAGAGAAAGACCTAGGAAACAACAGAAAAAAAAAAAACCCACTGGGTGACTTTAGGAAAACTGAAATAATCTGAGTTTACCTAATCTACTGGTGATGTTTTATACCTATTAAAATATTTGGTGCATAAATCTATCACTCACCCAAATGATGGTGAAGTTGTGACAAGATGAAAACATAGTTACATATAGTAGCTGTGTCTGAAGTATAAACTCTGGCTTGATTGAAATGCTTGGAATAATTTCTAATATACTATGCAGCCCATCTTTGGCTCTATTATCTGTTTGATGATATGAATGGTCAAATTTTCTATAAATAAATGCTTTTGTCACTGAAATATGAAATCGTTCAGTATTGGGAAACTGATTCCAAGTAATCCCTTAATAATTGGTCTACTTAAAGCTAATGCAAAACAAAAACAAAACAAAAAAAGATAATGCTAGATCCCACTGAAAAAATTGGGAAACTGTACATCTGGGGGATGAAGGGCGACTGAAGAATTTAGACACTCTTGCAGAGACCAGTGACAACAAGAGAAATGTTTAATATGGGAAAATATGTAAATCCATCAAAACAGAACTTACAAAATGAAAATTTAGAACTGATTTTAGATCCTGGTCCAAATTCAAGACTGAATGTAAACCTTACCAATAAGTTTGGTAAGGCAAAGTCCCTTACTTTCCCCAACCTTTTGCCTTCTAGATGTGCTGAACTTCAATATTCTGCTAGAATAGGCGGACAAGGTAAGAATTCTAAAGATTGCATATGCTGTCTGAATGATTAATAAAATAAGTTTGTTACTATCAGTTTTAGCTTCCTTCGTACATGATTGTAGCTGGTTTTCACAGTACGTGAACTGACCCTCCATCAGTGCCTGGAGGAGCAGGAGAATCTGGAGAGAGGCAGGGTCTTCTGACTGGCCTGTCCCTTCACAAGGTACAACAGCAACCAGGAAATACCCTTGATATAAAGCAGAAATGAAAAGTATAGATACCTTTTGTGCTAGCCTAACACAACGCTGATACTCCTTGACTAGCTCTGAGCAGTTCAGCACTTGCTGCTTATTTTCATTATAGCACATCAGAATGGCTTCCTGCAGGTTTGCACATATAGGTTGTGTGTTCCTCCGCCTGTAAAGACATAAGGAAATAAAAAGGCATTTTTTGAACTGCCAGGCTTCTCATTTGTTTCATCAATGCTACCCAGTAAAGCTCTACAGTGCTTTGGATCTGAATGGAAAAGGTGCTTCTGAGCACACTCACTTAGCACTTATAAGCAATTCTTTAAACCAGCTGCATATTTTCCCAGGACTGTGGGGTTGTCCTTCACAGCTGCACCAATTGTTAGGGAAAGGCATATTTGATTTTAAAGTTTCCAACAGATGATACATGTGTGCTTTAAAGCACCTTTTTTCTCTGATCCAAAGTAATACACAGCCCTGTTATACAGAATCTGGTGCTGATAATGACAGTTGTATTGGTTCAAGTCCACCAATGCCATCCACCTTCTTTCGAACCCATAAGAAATCATTCAGCTAAGCCACACCCATAGTTGTTCCTGGTTTTAGTTTTGAGGGGACTGTGAGACCAGCAAAAGGATACAAGTTAAAGGCCTCCTAGTCTCACCCCTGTCAGAATCTTGATAAATAAAAATTGAACAGGTTTCTAACCTCTTCCCAAAAAAGCTTTATTGGAAGGTGCTTCAAGACGAAGCTTTTATCATACAATCATCACAGCTCATTAATGGAATTTTACTGGGAATCCAGACACTATCTTCCATTTGCAACTTTCTCAAGTGCTTCTTTTCACTGCCTTCTTTACACACACACACACCTATTAAAAGAGAAAGAAATGGAATAGCTGCACAATGTTTTTTCAGTGGCAGTACTAAGCTTCCAGCAAAATACTTCTAGGATATTCTTTCATTTTCAGTTTTAATCCACATCAGAAAATGAAGAGCAAGACATTGGCATTAATCAGTGGCAGCCTACTATATATTCTAGAAATCAATGTTAATAACAATACAATTACAACAGATTTCTCCACGCTTCTCACAAATTCATATTCATTGGAAAACCCTAGATACAGATTACAAAAACTTAAGGGAGCTCAGTGTTTCAGAGAGAGAAAATTCCATGAAATATTTCCCAAAATTTTAGAACAGGAAAGAACTTAATAGGGGACTTCAGAAACTCATAAGTTTGGCATTTTGTTCTGTCACTGTAATTTTAATATCTTTGCAATCATCAGAATGAGCACCTTGGAAACAATATCAAACAGAACTAAGTTAGGAAATACCACAATCGCTCTCGATTCATTGGGAAACTTAAGACTCCTAAAATTAGGTTTTAACTCTGAAAGTTTAATTTCAAGAGAGGCTGAAAATGCGGTATTTTCTAATGAGGTCATTGATACTTCTCCTATTCTATAACTAACTTGACTGTACAGTAGTCTTATTCTTTTAAAGATACAAGTTTTTATTCCTTGCTTGAGTTTCATCTGCATTTTAGCCAACTGGAGGAAAAAATGTTTTCAATCTTTCCTCTTATATCTTCTTTACTCAAAGTATCAGTGAAAATAACTGGTGTTCTGTTGGATTCTAATTTTACATTTAGAAGGTCAGATGACTGTAGAAGCCAGAATGGCTATTTAATCAACTTTGCCGGATTAGCCAATTTTGAAGTTTTGTGGAAAGTAGAGATTCTGCTTTCAATTCAATGTCTTTAAGCCTGACTACTACAATATACAGTAGGGGCATACACTATTGGAAAGTTATAAATTTATTTCAGCCTACTATATCTCACAGAATTGTGATGAGGATAATGTTTGTGTGTATGTGTGTAAGTGTACAGAATTATTTTGAGTTATTTCAAAGAAAAATAAATAGCAACATAAGGTAATGACAATTTCCTTCTTTCAGCTTTTTTTATTGTTCTGGCTGATCTCTCCTTTAGTGATCCCTTATGTACATGAAGAACTTTCTCATTCAGTCCAGTTTTGATTTCTTCATCACAATTGGTATCATAATGCCATACACAAAAAGTGGAAATACTGGTCACCTATGTTTCTGCTTTTGCCACTTTTCAAATTGCTTAATTATCCAAGTACTTCAGTCCTCAGCTTAAGTACTGTCCTCTCCTTCAATTTTTGCCTCATCTGCTACATCAGTAACTGCTATATTTTGGCATAGAAAAAGTAAGAGGAATGAGCCAGTGTGGTATATTGGACAAAACAGACTTGAACCTGGGTTCAAAGCCTTTCTCAGCAATAAATGTCACTGAATTACCCCACATTGCTTTTTCTCATACGATTTTTGTAAGATAATCTATACATGCCACATGATTTCTTTGGCAAAGAAATTGGAGGCAAACATTAGAAAGTATAAAGAGTGCTTCCAGTTGAGGCATTTATTTTGCAATCATTCTGCCTCATTTATGGAAATGTAGTCCTGATGACATCCTCTCCCATTTGCAACTTTCTGTGTTTTCCCATGGCTATTTCTTTTTCTTTCCACAGAAAATCCATTAAGAGAAAAAGTTGGAACAGTTGTACAAGAGCTCTCCATTTGAAAGCACCCAAGGAACAGGTTGTGTATTAACACTATTAAAGTTCTTCTTCCTTAGCTGTCCCTTGAGATCAGCACTGAGCAAAAAATGACACACCAAGAGTTACCAAATCTGAAATCCCCTCTTCCTTTCCATGCAGTCACTTTATTTAATAAATGGAATCTCATCAACTTATCCTTCTTCTATTATCATTGCTGATATCAATTTGATAATATTGGCTTGGCTTGGCATCATGCTATTATATGTCCTCCTGATATTTAATTTAACAGAAACGTTTGCAGTGGGGTGAATATGTGAAGCAAGCTTTTTATTAGTGGCAGCAGCAAGGACGGTGGGAGTAAATTAGACATTCATCATAGGGCCAATGTAGGAGCTCAGGAGAGCTTTTCTCTTTAACTCTCTCCTGACTGCTTGATAGTGGCAGGTAATGACTGCTGCATTCATTTGTCTCAGCAGATTTGTCTTATAGTACAGATTTAAAATGCATGGAGGAAGCATCAAATGTCTTAGAAGTTATAGTAAGAATCTTCACAATTAATTCCCAATTATTATATTTTTGAAATGCTAGTCAGAGGATTCCATCAATCAAAAATACTGTTTTAGTCCAATATAGAAAAAGTCAACTTGAATGTTCACTTTCTGGTTGAAGCTAAGTTATCACATCCATGGTTTAGCATCGCAAAGAGCACATAAGACAAAGTCAACAGTTTAGCAATTGTGTGCCTAGCAGGCTGCTGCTGTAGAAAAAAACATCCTGGCTTGGGATGTAGGAGATAAGGGAAAAAAATAAGTGCCCACTCCATTGGCAATAACAGCCCAAGGAGTTCAGTACAGAAGGAAAGCTAGACTAAAAGAACACTTGTCAAGAGTTTAGATTTCTCTCAGGTAAGAGAAATCCTCATTAATTGTGCTTGAAGAACACAGTAATGGAAGGGAATTTGGTAAATGAGCATAAAACCATGACTTGTAATAATTACTGGTAGGATTACTCACCACTGGGATTCTCAATGTGCTCTACCCTTAACAGACTAGGTGGTAGGCAGTGATCCTGTTGTATATAGGCTTCCCATACCACCAAAACATACTCTCTTTGTTCATCCTTTACTAACTATGTATCTAAAAATGAAGATGCAGCTTGAACAACCTAACTGTAACAATACTTGGCAAGCAACAACCATTCACTATTAGGAGACTTTTATCTACAATATGCTCAAGTGCTCTGGGCTTTAAATGCTTCAGGAGACTTAGCAGAGGATATGCTAAAACCTAGGCATAACTATGTCAGTAAACTGGATTCCACAGAAGAACATTTTTCACATAATAGCAGTTTGATGTAGAAAAGGTGAATATGGATGAGTAATACACAGCAAATGCATACAACTGAAGTTAACCATGTCATGAAAGCTGTGTTTACTGATGGAATCTTGCCATGTGCACATGTTGGAAACTAGTCATATGCATTCATCACATATTACACTGCACAGATGGCAAGCAGATTGTTTTCAAAAACATGTCAAAAGTGATATCTGTGTGATAAGTGACCCTATGTGGTTAATGAAGAGGGACTATCCTTTATTATGCTATGAAAGTGTTCCAGGGCTGAACTCTAGGAGTAAAACAGGATTTGAGAGCATCTCTGTGGAAACTTTAGCTTGAATTAACCCCTACAAATAAGGCTTCCTAAAACTGTAGTTTGATGCAGTGAAACAATCCCAGTTCTCTGCATGAACTGCAAATTACAACAAATTTCAAAACAATGTCTGTCTTATGGCACAGATACTATGACACTCCATGCTGGAGATAACTCAGTAAAGTCCATTTAAAAATCTGTCCCTTTGTATTCTCAAAATACAACACCACCTGGACTTAAATGCAAATAGGAAAGTAAAATTTAGCAGCTATTAATGGAGGAATTCTCAGTGAGAAACCACTGGATTACAGTTCTTCTTGGTACAAGTATACCATATATTGCAGCATACCCTGTCATAATACTTGAGAAGGCTATGGAGAAATCAAATCTTTCATCTCTCATCACACAGAGTTCAATATGCAAAAACCACTATTTTCTTTAAGAAGTCTACCAATTGGATAAAAAGATACCATAATGGCTGATATAAAGGTAACATTAAATGCTGCAAGGAGGTTAATTCAAAAAATAAAATGCTGGCTGTAGAAGTTCCTGTAGAGTAATTCAAATCTGGCAATATTCCTAAATTTTGCACTTAAATTTTTTCTCCTAAGAGGAAAAGAAAATTGATATTAGTACTTATCCTGTGCTAAAGTTAATAGGACAAGTTCCTTTGTTTAGGAACACTATGTAACATTAATGCCAAAGACACTAACTCTTAAGATTGACTAGCAAAACAATCAAAGCCCACATGGGCTCTAACTTGGTTGTTAAGTCAAACAAGAATGAGTTAGAATTTTGTTGTTGCAAAAAACAGTTTGAATCACAAATAGAAAATGACTAAAATTCCATATGACAAAGAAAAGGATAAACATTATAGCAAGGAAAGAGACAAATAGTTGCAGCACCTTGAATTTTACAACAGTCTTTATGGTTAAAATATTCATTGTCAACAGCAGATATAAGCAACTATGTGACAGCATCTGAAAATATGGGCTGAGGGAAAGGAACAAGAGTATGATATATTATTTTATTTAATACTGTAGAGTACTAAATATAAATGTAATATATATGCATAAATGAAAACACTTATTAAAAGGAACAGAGAAAGCAGTAACTGTTCTCAAATATCCTCACTGCATTATTTTCAAAAGGATGAACACCTGGGCACTCATCTCCAGAATGCTTGTCAGCATATACTTTTGGCCCAGTATTCTAATGTGTATCCTATTTAAGCTAAGCTTTTGATTTATTAAATAATATTTTAAATCTGCTTCCACTTACTACTCTCTTTAGATGAAACAGCATGCTATCTTGCTGAACTGCACTGGTAGTTTCACCGCTTGCTAGCCAGAATGACCCACTAAGAGAAGAAAGTCTCCTTGGGTGTCATGTACAGTGGGGCAAAAAAGTATTTAGTCAGCCACCAATTGTGCAAGTTCTCCCACTTAAAAAGATGAGAGAGGCCTGTAATTTTCATCTTAGGTATACCTCAACTATGAGAGACAAAATGGGGAAAAAAATCCAGAAAATCACATTGTCTGATTTTTAAAGAATTTATTTGCAAATCATGGTGGAAAATAAGTATTTGGTCAATATCAAAAGTTCATCTCAATACTTTGTTATATATCCTTTGTTGGCAATGACAGAGGTCAAACGTTTTCTGTAAGTCTTCACAAGGTTTTCACAGACTGTTGCCGGTACTTTGGCCCATTCCTCCATGCAGATCTCCTCTAGAGCAGTGATGTTTTGGGGCTGTCACTGGGCAACACGGACTTTCAACTCCCTCCAAAGGTTTTCCATGGGGTTGAGATCTGGAGACTGGCTAGGCCACTCCAGGACCTTGAAATGCTTCTTACGAAGCCACTCCTTCGTTGCCCGGGCAGTGTGTTTGGGATCATTGTCATGCTGAAAGACCCAGCCACGTTTCATCTTCAATGCCTTTGCTGATGGAAGGAGGTGTTCACTCAAAATCTCACGATACATGGCCCCATTCATTCTTTCCTTTACACGAATCAGTCGTCCTGGTCCCTTTGCAAAAAAACAGCCCCAAAGCATGCTGTTTCTACCCCCATGCTTCATAGTAGGTATGGTGTTCTTTGGATGCAACTCAGCATTCTCTCTCCTCCAAACACGACGAGTTGAGTTTAGACCAAAACGTTCTATTTTGGTTTCATCTGACATTCTCCCAATCCTCTTCTGGATCATCCAAATGCTCTCTAGCAAACTTCAGACGGGCCCAGACATGTACTGGCTTAAGCAGGGGGACACGTCTGGCACTGCAGGATTTGAGTCCCTGGCGGCATAGTGTGTTACTGATGGTAGCCTTTGTTACTTTGGTCCCAGTTCTCTGCAGGTCATTCACTAGGTCCCCCCGTGTGGTTCTGGGATTTTTGCTCACCATTCTTGTGTGTGATCATATTGACCCCACGGGGTGAGATCTTGCATGGAGCCCCAGATCGAGGGAGATTATCAGTGGTCTTGTATGTCTTCCATTTTCTAATTATTGCTCCCACAGTTGATTTCTTCACACCAAGCTGCTTGCCTATTGCAGATTCAGTCTTCCCAGCCTGGTGCAGGTCTACAATTTTGTTTCTGGTGTCCTTCAACAGCTCTTTGGTCTTGGCCATAGTGGAGTTTGAGTGTGACTGTTTGAGGTTGTGGACAGGTGTCTTTTATACTGATAACAAGGTCAAACAGGTGCCATTACTACAGGTAACAAGTGGAGGACAGAGGAGCCTCTTAAAGAAGTAGTTACAGGTCTGTGACAGCCAGACATCTTGCTTGTTTGTAGGTGACCAAATACTTATTTTCCACCATGATTTGCAAATAAATGCTTCAAAAATCAGACAATGTGATTTTTTGGATTTTTTTTCTCATTTTGTCTCTCATAGTTGAGGTATACCTATGATGAAAATTACAGGCCTCTCTCATCTTTTTAAGTGGGAGAACTTGCACAATTGGTGGCTGACTAAATACTTTTTTGCCCCACTGTATTTTCTCTTCTCACCTTCCATGTAGACAGAAGAACAATGTGAGTGCTTCAGTTGCCCTCAGTGATGTCCCCGTATGGTCAGACCTGATCAGCTATATGAACTTTTAATAACATTCTTGTTTCATAAACAGACTAGGTGGGATCCCACTGCCAATAAGGATTTTAATATTTTGTTCTTAATGCCCTGTCCTAACTGCTGGAAGAAATTATGCAAAAAATGCAAAAATGTACATTTTGCAGATATTTGTACATTTTTACCCCCCTTCAAGCCTCCTTTATCAAGGTATTAATTTCTGATCAATCAACAAAGCCTTAGATAATGCTAGCAAAACTAGCTTTCAGAACCTGAGTATGTTTGCTATTTCTTGAGACTTGCTGAGTACTTGCTTCTACTAAGCTTAAAACCCTTCTTTCAGACAGCAGGAACACATCGATAAAGGATTCTACATCTGCTTGGGAAGAGGAAAATGAACATTTTGAATATTGTCCAGGGAAAGAAAATATGTCTCTAAACAGAATATAAATCCTGAGGGCTTTATTCCCATTTTTGATGAATGACTAGTACTTTACTACAACTAGAAAGGACAAATTCAAATTAAATCAATTAACTAGCATGGGCACAGTTCAGATTAAGCTTCTTTTAGGAAAATTGTATCCTTATGTTTCTATAACATCATCCAGCAAGTCTTAATTCTCTCTTGTAAAATATTTTGGATATTAGCTTTAATCTCTTATCCTGTTCAACCTTACTTCCTCTGGGGAGAAAAAGAATTTTGTATAAGAAAAGCCTCAGATATTCACATTGAGTGTATAATTGAAAATTATGAATATTATTAGTGTTCAGAGAAGCAAACAATGTCCTTGAAATAAATTGTTCCTGAATGAATGACCAGGTTGTTAAGACTGTTACCTCAGCTTTTTTTTTTTTTATGGTAATTAACCAACAGGCAGTTAATTCCCAGATAACAAGCAATTTCTTGGGCTTTACTGCTTTTGACACAGTTAACTTTGTCATTCTTTTTTGGAAAGCACTCCCAGATGATTCCAGCTTCAAAATCAGCCTTCAGCATCACCACTGCTATACTTCATGCTTAAAATACATCTGCCATAGTTGCTATAGAAGGAACTTTGTGGCACGAAAACAAAAGGGTTTAAAAGTCTCTTATTTACTATATACAAGGACAGATTTCAAACAACAGCATGATATACGAAAATGGCCAATATAAGCCGCAAGGTGGATGGACTCAGTTACAGGGTGATACACTGGGGCAGGGACAGATTGTCATGGAGAAAATCTATCTATGTGGTTGCTGGGAGTCAAAAACGATTTGATGGCACATAATTAGTCAATCAATATAAGCCATTTACCTGTTGCATGATTTCCAAACTTGTCCATTCTATAGTAACGTTTACCCTACTATAGAAATGTAGTATGCATTTTACTAAAGGATAAATACTTTTTTATCAAGAGGTGTTTTTTTCCCCCTGAAATTAAGCTAGCTGAACCAAGACCCAACACCAACATCTGGACTCTTTATATAAGTGCTGAAGAATGTATATACCTCTTTTCCTCTGTGGTGGAACCCAAGATAATACACCCAGCAATCTCTTACTCAGGCCCTAATCTTCAGACTGTGTTTAGGGACTTCTTTTTTTCCTTGAATATCACATTCCCCCAGAACTAATTTGTTTAGGGCCACATGGAGCATGGAGTTGAAGCCTAAACTGAGTTTCACTTCCTCTTTCCTCTCTCTCCCTCTCTCTGTCCCACATTTATTTTCCCAGGCAGCAGGCCACCGGAAGAGAATAGACAGCTCTTACTAAAAGGCCCAACATATCACTTGCAAGGGAGTGTATAAAATTAAGTCAGGGGTCACATGAGAGTTGAAGGCCCCAACTCTTGCTTAGGTATTCTACCTTCCCCTTAAAATATGTACTTATTCACACACTGAAGCTGAAATATTTTCCTATTAATTAATGTTTATAGATGGATACCAGTAAGTGTCACACATAGCAGTCTTTCTGAAGCATTATAAATTTATAATACAATTTTTTAAACAGAAGATAATATCTACTGTACAGTTTCTAATTCTGATTCTCAGCAAATTCAGCATCTTTTCAAATATCTTTACCTTCAAATGCTGCAATAATAACTAATCAGTACAAAATAGCTGTACTTTGACACTTGAAATCTATACCTCTAACCTTCAATCCAAAGCACATCAACAGTGGAAACACTGGGAGGACAATATTCAACAATTTGGACGGACAAGCATTAAAAATAATAACAGGTGTCACAACATGTAGTACAGGAAGAAAATTTGGTAGCTTAGTAAGAGCATGTGTTTTTGGAAATAATAGTAATAATGGTTTAAGGGTTAAGAAACATCAAGAGGTTGTTTCCACTACTATGTTCCAGTCAAAACACACAAAATTTAAAAAGTGAATGTGCACATTGTAATATGAAATCCAGTTACTGTATATCACTTTAAATAAATTTAATTTTAAGTGGCTCAAGTAAAAAAAAAAGTTAATATAGTACAAAAACATAATTAAAAATAATAGTTATATTCAGTAGTAGATGTGCAACATTTCAAATCAGATCTTTCTTATTTATTTATTTATTTACTTACATTTGTTAAAGCTGACCAACACCGATGGATTCTGGGTGGCGTACAAAACCTTAAAAAATCCATCAAAAACAATAAAACCTAAAACCACACAGACATCCCAGACTAAAATTATCTTAAAAACAACACAAATCAAACAGAAAGCCCCCCTCCAACAAATTCAATATTAACACAATATTAACACAAATTAATCACAGGCCTGGGACCAAAGCCAGGTTTTAAGAGCCTTCTGGAACCCTAGGAGAAAGGGCGCCATCCTTATCTCTGGGGGGATGCTGTCCCAGAGGGTGGGGGCCATGACAGAGAAGGCACAATCCTGCAAGATGACAATGTTTAATAGAGGGGACCTGGAGTGCACCCACTCTGCCAGAATGTAATGGGTAGACAGAAACTATTGGAGACAAGCGGTCCCTGAGACATCCAGGCTCTATGCCATGAAGGATTTTATAGGTAATAACCAGCACCTTGAACTGCACTCAGAAGCCAAATGGCGACTCATGCAGCTTCAACCAAGGCGCATACCAAAAGGCGCCCATTACTGCTCATGCTACTGCATTTTGAACCAACTGTAGCTTCTGGGTGGTCTTCAAAGGCAGCCCCATTATTGCATTGCAATAATCCAGCTGTCATGTGACCAGGGCATGAGTAACTGTCTGGTAGGGGCCCCCAATCAAGGAAAGGGCACAAGTGACACACCAAGGTGAACCTGTGCAGAGGCCCTCCTGGCCACAGCTGCCACCTGCTCTTTAAGCAGTAGCAGTGAGTCCAGAAGGATACCAAAGTTGCTCACCAGTCTTGAATGGGGAAGTGCAGCCCCATCCACGACCAATGATGGTAACATTCCTGACCCTGGGGGCGAAGCAGCCACAGCCACAGCTACTCAGTCTTGTCATGACTGAGCCAAACTCAGTTCTGCCTCATCCAGACCCGAACAACCTCTAGACACTAGGTCAATAGATCAACAGCTTCATCTGTGCAACTCAGGGTTGAGATGTAAAGCTGGGTATCATCAGCATACTGATGATACCAAATCCCGAACTGGCAGATGACATCACCCAGTGATCTTAAACAAGAGAGAGGACAGCATCAAGCCTTGAGCACCCCACATGAGGAGCCATGGATGTGATCTCTCCCCACCCCCCACCCATCAATACTAACTGGAACTGATCACTGAGGAAGGATGTGAACCACTAGAGCACAGTGCCTCCCACTCCTAACCCCCACAGCCAGTCCAGAAGGATACTGCTGTTGATAGTACTGAAAGCCACTGAGAGATCAAGAAGCACTAGGATGAATGTACTACCCTCATCTTGGCTCCACCAAAGGTCAACAACAAGCACGCCAGTGCTGTCTCTGTACTGTATCCTGGTCTAAACCAGACTGAAATGGATCCAGATAATCAATTTCCTCCAAGATCCTCTATAGATGTCATCCAACCATCTTTTCTACAAAAAGGGAAGTTATGAAACTGGCCAATACTTATCCAACAGGGAGGGGTCCAGCAATGACCTTTTGAAGGAGTGTACCACCCCCTCCTTCAAGGCTAATGGGACCACCCCCCAAAGAGGCTGCATAGACCTCCTGTGGTCACCTCCCGGGCTGCCTTCATAAGCCAGGAGGGGCCAAGATGTAACAAACAGGTGGTCAAACTAACAGACAGAAGGACCTTGTCCACTTCCTCAGGCATAACAGAATCAAATTCAATCCAGATAACATCACAAGACTGTGCCCCAGGCAACTCACTTCAACTTGCCCAGTCAGAATCAAACTCCGAGTAATCTGAGCAACTTTGTCTGCCAGATAGCATGAATATTCTTCACCATCACCCTGCAGATGATCTTGTGACCTGGTCCCCCCAGGAGGGAGTGGATCACCTTAAACAGCCCCACTGGGTGGCTACTGGCAGATGCAATAAGGGCAGAAAAATAGCAATGTTTCACCACCCTTATCACCATGACGTAGACTGAAATATGGGGTCTTACTCTTGTTCTGTTGGATCCATTCTTTGTCTTTTTGAGCGGTCCTCCAGGCCTTGCTTCTAGTATTTCATCTTGTACAGCTCTTTGGAAATTCAAGGAGCATCCCAGGATTGGCACACAGAGAGAGGCTGCATAGAAGCAATCTGGTCCAGAGCCTCAATCACATGTCCGTTCTAGGCTATAGCCAAGGCCTTGGCTAAACTGCCTGATAGGTCCTTGGAAAAAAATCCCAAGCTCCCTCTGGAACCCAACAGGGTCCATCAGTCACCTGGGGCAGGCCTAACAGGCCTTTTATCCCTGTGGAGATGGGTGGTCCCAGCAAGTTGGAGGGCAACCAAAGAGTGATCTGTTCATGACAACAGATTGATAGTAATATCCTCCAATGCCATATCATGCTGCAACTGCCCTGAGACAAACAAAAAAAAACAGATCTAATGTGCGGGGTATGTGTTGGGCCCTCTATTATTTGGGACAAGTCCATGGTTGCCATGAACTCCTGAGCTGCCCCAGACTCATCATCTCCAAGTGGCAGGTTAAAGTCCCCAAGGACTTAAGGTCTCCACTGGTGCCAAACCCAAAACCCAAGTGGCCATATTTCTGAGAGGGGAACCTCCAACCCTGGGCCCACCAGGGTCTCAGTTATGCATGCCAGGTCAACACACTCACCCACAATTAGATCATGGATGAGGGCAGATATATTACAAACTGGCCTGGCATTCAAAAGGAGCACCAGAGCCCGAGGCCACCAAGGATACGCCTACCTGGACCCAAGGATGAATACTGAGGACCAGATGTTGGGATCACTCCCAAACACCATTCCTGGCATCCCAAGTATGGCCACCCTCAGATTCCCACCATACTTACCCCTGCCCATCACTATACCAATAGTGCCTCTTCCAAAGCATCTTGGAAGAGATGCTTTGGAATGTGGGAGCGCAAATGCATCATCTCTCCGTAACTCATTAAAGCAGCTGCTACAGGGAAGTTCCAGTATGTTCCAAAACACCTCTTTAAAATTGAGCCCAAAACATACCCAGTTCTAATATCCATCAACCAATCTAATACTATCAGTAATTATTAATGACTCAAGATTAAACTGGAACACATGGTAATTAGTACTATACAGGTAGTCCTTGGGCAATTGTGACCAGAATTTCTGTTGATAAGTGATGTCAGTTGACCACACTGCTTAGAGACAGCAATCCTAGCAGTCTCAGTTGCCGTTGTAAGTCCAGGACCATATGGGTCATTAAATGGGAAGAGGAGAGAGTTCCAGGCAAAAAACGTGGGGGGTGCCACAGGCTGGCACTAGGGAGCACAGGCAGGCCTGCAAGGACCATGGGCAGGCCAGCAGGTGCCACAAACAGGCGCTAGGGAGCACAGGTGGGCCGGTGGAGGCCACAGGCATATGTTAGGGAGCACATGGGCTGGTGGGAGGGGGGTGCTACAGAGTACGAGATCCCTGGGATCTTGTACTCCCTAGTAGAACTCCTCAGGAGAAAAAGTGGTGGGAGCAACTTACGGGAGCAACTTGTGAACTTTCCTGCTGGCTTCCTCATTGACTTTGCTTGTGGGAAGCTGGCAGAGAAGGTCACCAATGGGACCATGTGACCACGGGACACTGCAACAGTTGTAAGTGCAAGCCAGTTGCCAAGTGCCCAAATTGCAATCACATGACTGTGGGGGTGCTGCAATGGCTGGAACTTCAAGGATCAGTCATAAGTACCACTTGTTCAATGCCATTGTAACTTTGAATGGTTGCTGAAGTGGTCATAACTCGAGGACTACCTGTATAGGGTATAACTTAATTTATAGGATCATAATAATAGTCATATGCTGTATTTTATAAAAACTTCAAAAGAAAACCTAGATATATTGTAGTATAAAATATTAGTATCTTGAAATTTAACTTAGATATTCTATTATTCAAATTAAAATTAGCCTGGAAACAGTTTCCTTCGAGGTAATAAAGAGCAGTGTAAGAAAGGGTGGTGATATAACATTTGCATAGGCCTTTGCATGTATTCTCATAATTATAGTGTCCCATAATAATTTTTCTGAATTTGGCTACCAACTGAGATCTACCTTTTCCCTCCTAACTTTAGTCTGCAAGATCTCATAACACTAGATCATTTTGAAATAACTTTTCCCATATATGTCTTCTTGACAGACTGTACCCGCTATGTGTTCCTTGAGAGCTGCGATAATGCAATGTTCTTCAAGTTTATGACCTTCTTGAAAAATAGATACTGTCAGAAATGTAGCTATGACCTGGAAATGCATCCTGTTTCTAGCTAAACTGTTGCCTTTCCCATTAAAAGTCAGACTATCATATTCAGTGTACGTAGGTGTGTATATTCAATAACATCCTATACCCAGATAGTTTAAATCTGATGATACAGCATACTCATCCGGAGTCTTAAGAAAATGGCTCAAATGACCCAGAACTTATTATGGAATGCACTCTGAAATTCTTTATTTGGTGTTGAATACCCTTATTTACTGCCATCCTCTTAATTTCTCTGGTGTATGTATGTTTTGGTTTGTAACTTGGAATGTTATCAGACTTCTAAATATTCCTTCTCCCTTTCATCCTGTAGGATTCATAATGTTAATAAGTATAAACAGTAACATAAATGTCTGATGTTTCTTTATATCATATGTTCCTGAATCTTCAGAGCCTAATAGGAGATTTATTTCAATTTCTTGCAATTACATTTGATTAATATGTGTTACTAGGGCACATGGAGCAACTCCAAATTTAGGTGCAGCTTTCCTTTTTCCACTTAAACTGATTTTGCTTTTTAGAAAAAATCAAAAGTCTGATTTATTTTTTATTATCATTATTTTTAGTATATTCCTTCATTAGACCAGTGTTTGAATACATAAACACTATTATCTCATGCCACTCATGGGCACCACAATTATTGGGGTCCCAAATCATGATATTCCCATTGTCATGCTTCACAATTGGGATGATATTTATGTATTTATTCAGGAATACAGTGTTTCATTTTCTCCAAAAACAACATTTCTTGTTAATGTCCCAAAGTTCCACTTGTATCTGTTCATAAAACATAGTTCTAATAGCTTGTTGATCACCCAAATTGCCTTAGGCAACTTGAGATAGGCAGCAGTGTACTTTCTGATCAGCAGTGGCTTCCCTTACTATCCTCCTGTGGACTTCACTCTAGTTTGCTATTCTCCTTATGGTGGACTCATGAACACTGACATCAAACAATACAAGAATGGCCTGTAGATCCTTTACCATTACACTGAGGTTTTTTACAACCTCTGCAAGTATTATACACCTTGCTCTGGGTCTGATTTTTGTTGGATGACCACTCCTGGAAAGAGTAACAGTGGTGTTGCATTTTCCCTATCTGCATACTATGTGTCTGACAGCTGATTGTTGGGGGCTAAAATATTTGGCACTAGCCATTCTCAGTGTCCTGAGCTTCAATATCCCTTTTTCTGAGGTCTGCAGAGATCTCTTTTGATTGGTATATGAATCATTCCACAAGCCCATGTCATGAAGAGCAGACTCTGATGGTGGCAACTAGTGTGTGTTGTTTTACAGGGGAGGGTCCCTCAAACTCACACTTGAATGTTATCTCATTGATTGGAACATCTGACACAAATAGCCCCTTAAGAAAGCTGATTATTGGAAAAGTATATGAAACCCTAGATAAAGACTGTAAATGTTGGTTCAATGTGCTGAATAAAGACATGACACAGTACACTGTTTTGTGTGTTGTTTGTTTAATCAGAATGTCTCCCTCCTAACAGGACTTAGATGAAGTTCTGATCACCTTACAGATCATAGTCCTGCAGGATTATGGATAGTTCTAAATGCTTCACAAGCTTTCTTTCACCACTTTATTACCAAGCTGTAATCCTTAAATGGCCAAAAAAATCCTTTGGAATGTAGGTCTTACTTCAACATTTGGTTTTCCTAACAAGCCTGATATAGTTTTGTTAAGCATAGCACTTAACACTTGTTTAGCCCAAATAACAAAAAGAGGTTTTGCAGCCTCTGTTTAGGGTTCTATTCATAGATGCAAAAGAATTCCTTTCCACTTACATCAAAACTACTTTTTCTCAACTTTAACATATTTGGAGATATTTGTTTCCCAAACAGAGATCCCCATTTTTTAAAAAATTACTGCATGATTAGACATATGCCAGAGTATATTTTTCAGGTTGTAGAAATCAGCCATATTTCACTGTTTCAACTTCAGAGCCTTATGCCTGTGTGTAAAGTTTGTACATTTTTCTTTTTCTACAGAGCCCATGGAATGCATACCACATGTCAGCTTCACCAACATAACTTTAAATAATCATGCCCATTTAGTTTAAAGATCCTATGATCATTAAATGGAAGTGCCAGATATGTGGTCCCATGTGGAGTAAATCTCTCCAGCAGTCAATCCACTGGAATACTGCCTTGGATTCAAGGCTGATTTCTAGTGGGACAACACAACAAAGTACAATCTTTAAAGAAACAGTGTTAAAAATTCTCAGAGAAGACAGAGTTATAGTACTGCCAGAAAGGCATGCAAACACAGAGCTTTTGGTAAGCAGCTTCAACAGCTCATAGAATGAAACAAGTCTCCAAGGAAAGTTTTATCTTTTAACAAGTTTGTAATCCTCCTAACACCATCATGCTTATGCAGCACTCCCTTTTAGAGAGCAAGTGACATGTATCCACACCCAATTCCTGCTGTTTCTAAATTTAATAAGAACAATCAAATTTTAGAAAGGAAATGAAATTTTAAACCAGCCTTCAGAGGATTACTGGAAACACCTACACTAAGCAGTAGCATCTTACTGTTTTCCTTCTCCTTCCTCCACCCCCACCAACCCTTTAACAGATTCAGTCTGTAAAAACATTTAATCCTCAGAAGCTAATCTAAATGTAACACTCAAAAGAAGACAAAGACGATGCAGAAGGGGGGAAAAATTGGCCACTGCCTTCTGGGAGTCTCGCTTTATCCCAGGAGCGAGTGCATTAGTAGAGCTTGGAATGAAATGCCATTTCATTCTCTGTAGCAGTGAGGAGATTAACAAGTTGCCTTCCCTAAACCCAGCCTGCTTCACAGCTCTCTGAACACTGAGGAAAGGACAGCAAGTAAAGTAAGAGGTGGGGAGTACCGGCTTTTTATTTCCATGCTGCTTCTTTTGTGGATGATCTGTGATGTGAAGAGTTTGTTAAATAGCAGAATGTGTGCATGTGTGTGTTTAGATCTAAGCCTCCAATCTGTAATTCCACTGGTAACCATACAAGCACAAAATAATGCATTTTTGTAAAATAAAGCAGACAGTGCATTATGTGGCAGTTCTCCAAACCAACATAGCGTGCAACAAGGCTGCAGCAGAAAAGGTTGTGCAAAACCTGTAGTTTTCCAAGCTATGATTGGTAAGCTGTGGTTGTTATGTGGGTTTCTCCCCCCCCCCCCCACTTTTGGAACAAAAAGAGGCTGGTTAACTTCCAACACAATGAAAGAGAGGACATTTATTAAGATGCTGCCAGTGAACAGGGGGCTAGAGTTCCTGACAGAAATTAGAAAGTATTGATTGTACTGGATCAGGCCACCTTGAATCAAAACTGATATAATCCTCCTAGCAATAGCTACATGACCTCTCTACCAATCACATTTTTCAGGTGCCTTGACATAAGCCAATGCTTTTCTTTTCTGAATACATGTCTTCTCTTCTCAAACAAAGAACCAGGCTTGTCCACCAACCTTAGAGGAACGTTTTTGTTATGTGACCTTGTCAGAGGAGTTCTATGGAATACTCTGAAATGGTGAAGTGCTATCATAAACATCAGTTAGCATTATTCATTCAGAGGAAATAAAAAGCCTTTTAATGCACTAGATTACATGTGCCAGATGCAGATGGTCAAGAGGACAAGAAAATGAGATCCTACAGAAGTTTAGCAATGCTAAGAAAAACAGCCTTTGTAATTTGTACTCTTCTACTCCTGCTGCCGTTTGATTTCTAAAAAGCAAGAGCTGCTGCCTGTAATAAAGAAAATTCTGTTTTTAGTTTATCTAAATGCAGTAAATGACATATATAAAAGATGTAGTCTGGTAAAAAAGTGACAAAAACCAGAAAGACCTATAATGGATATATGTAATGAGAAAAATTAAGACCTCATTCTAGAATTCACCATGAGTAATGACAAGTGGGTGGTAACACTAGAACCGGGGAGAGAGGAAAGCCATTTCCTATTACATTAAAAAAAAAAAAAAACAGCTGTGTTTATGAGAAGTGAACATAAGGCTCAAAGCTAGCTCCAATTCTTTTGCTGAACAAGAGACAAAGAGAAAAATAGAAATAAATTCAGTGACCTCTCATCACATTACTGCAGCATCAATAAAAGCTTAGTTTAAGAGGTCAAATATAGTTCATCCCTAAGGCTTAGTTATATGTGAATTATCCTAAGCCAACAGCTTCTGAACTAATGTTGTTTATACATTAAAGGGGTGAATTATGATTTAAATGAATTTAAGGCGAGGGTCAACAAACTTGGAGATTTTGACTGCAGCTAAATGAATCATAATGTAAAGTAATGAATGAGCATAGAAACATGAGCAAGTTATTATGTCTGGTGGATACAGGGCATAGTCAGTCAGGAACTGTAGCTTAGCACACAAAGCCTACCTACTAGGCTTTGCAATAAGCACATAACTCATAATAGTGTTCGGCCATGTTCTATTTTATAGGTTTTGTTTTCTTTTTACTTTTCTCTTTTTTGTAAGCCACCCAGAGTCATTGAGGAGTCAGACAGCCTCAAAATTGAATTAAATAAATAGCTTAAAGACAACATCCAACTGCCATTCCCAGTTGCCCAAAATCAGTAATGAGACTATACTCAAACTAACTCTTTTCTGTAAAATCCTCTCCAAATGACAGATATACATACCCATCATACCATCCCTTCTTGGTGCAAAAACATTATGCAAAGCACAGAAAAGGAGTAAGAAATAATAAGGAACTGAAAGCATGACATAAGGAAAAAAAAACACAGTTCAGTCTAATTTACACCAACACTATTCACTATAACTCTCCATCCTTTTCTGTTCTTGCAAACTATCCACCATGCACTGCTTCTTACATTGTATCTTAGTCTTTTGGTTCTCTTTTTTAAGAACTTATCAATGTCATCCAACCATGATATTATTGATTTCCCCCTTCCTCTTAACTCATTTGCCCTTCTTTCGTACCTTTACTTTGCAAGTTGTTCCTCATTCATTCTCTATGACAAATCACCTCAACTTCTTTTGATATTATATTCAATCCACATTGATTCATTTCAGTTGTGACCCTACCCTATCTCTTCTTGTTTTACCACACACATTTTTAAGTATCCCACTGTTACACACGCTTCCAAGTCCAGCTTATGGTCACTCACTCACTCATACACTCACAGCCTGTTGAGGTCCGCAGATCTTGTAAGTCCCTCTTGCTTTCTACCTGGGTTTTCCAGATAGGTGCAGCTAGCGCAGACAAGACACACAGCCCTGAACAACAGCCGGAAAATAATTAGGGACACACAGAAATCATTTCCAACCGAATACTGAGGCACATCAGGTTCTTTGGAATACACGTAGACCCAGTGAATTTAAAGTACAGTAATACCTCGGTTCATGAACGCTTCTGTTCACGAACAATTCGGTTCACGAACAGCACCGTTCGCAAAATTTTGCTTCCATTTACGAACTCCGCATCGGGTGATGAACATGACCCGCGGCCATTTTCCCTGCTGTGACACGTAGTCGTGGCTTCCTGTAGGCGAGATCGCGGTCGCAGACAGGCACTGGCTGTGAAGCTTTTTGGTGTGCTTTTTAGCATGGCTCCAAAGAAAGTGCAGAGCAAACATGGTGGTAAAAAGAAAGTGCAGAGCAAGAATGGTAAGAATAAGGTTTTGAAGAAAATAACCATTGAATTGAAGAAGGAAATTGTAGAAAAGCATGAGCGTGGTATTCGTATGACTGATCTGGCCTCGGAGTACAAGATGGGGAAGTTGACAATCTCAACTATTTTGAAGAATAAAGATGCCATCAAAGGAGCTGATGTGGCAAAAGGAGTAACGATGTTAACCAAGCAGAGGACACAAATGCTGGAAGAGGTGGAAAAACTTCTGTTAGTGTGGTTGAATGAGAAACAGCCGGCAGGCGATAGCGTTAGTGAAGCTATGATCTGTGAAAAAGCCAGGAAATTGCACAGTGATTTACTGCAAAAGAAACCCTCTACAAGCGCAACAAGTGAAGAATTTAAAGCCAGCAGAGGCTGGTTTGGTGAATTCCACAAGAGAGGTGGCATCCACAGTGTGACAAGACATGGTGAGGCTTCCAGTTCTGACAAGACTGCTGCAGAAACCTACAAGAAAGAATTTGCAGAATTCATGAAGGTGGAAGGATACGTCGTTCAACAAGTGTTCAACTGCAATGAAACAGGGCTCTTCTGGAAGAAGATGCCAAACAGAACCTATATCACGCAGGAGGAAAAGGCACTGCCGGGGCACAAGCCCATGAAGGACAGATTGACCCTTTTGCTGTGTGCGAACGCAAGCGCCGAGCTGAAGATTAAGCCACTACTGGTCTTTCATTTCCAGAGGGTTATGCAGCGCAGGAAAAAACAAGTGACAATGGACAGATTTTTCGCCAAAACTCAGCCTGCAGCTAAGACACAAAGAAGAGAGGAAACCCCTGAAGGAGATCTCACCGATGCCCTTTTGGAGGGGGACTCTCCCTCCAAACAATAACCACCTCCCCACCCGCCTTCCTGTCCTCCACGCCAGAAGTCACCTCAAGCAAGGTTAGTGTTCTCTCTCTTCATACTGTACTGTACTTTGTTTCATATTTTTGTGGTTTAAAAAAAATATATATATGGTTCAGAACGGATTAACCATATTTACATTGAACCTTATGGGAAAATTTGATTCGGTTGGCGACCAAAATCGGTTGGCAACCACATTCGTAGGGGTCAGAATGGATTAACCATATTTACATTGAACCTTATGGGAAAATTTGATTTGGTTCACGACCAGAGTCGTGGAACGAATTAAGTTCATGAACTGAGGTACCACTGTAACACTGACAGAGGAATGGAAGCTGCCAAGTCTGGATCCAAAGACAACTCAAGGAGTGTGCGGGCTTCCGGATCCCTTTGTACCCCCCAATGTTTTTGCTTTGTTTATCAGCTGGACTCGGGGGGGGGGTTCCACATGCTCATGCCCAATTTCCTTTGACTGGCTCAGGTGACATTTTTTTCCTTTGTTTCTTTAATGACTTGTTTCCTTCTTATCTACTTCCCCAAAGGGATCTTTTAGGCAAGATCCCTTGCTTTTTGTCCTTTCTGCTTACGTGCCTGCTTCATCTTTAGCTATGGCATCTTCAACCTAGTCTCACACCACTCTCACTACATTCAATTCACTTTTATGTTGAGTTGACATACCCACTTCTTGCTTCTATATATGAAAGTGGGCAAAAGCTTGCTTATACAAATTCATTTTCACTTTTGACAAACATTCATTACTTGCAGCAGACCACATACTGCCCACTAACTTTCCACCAGCATATGCACACCTTCACACTTTCTCCATTCAATTTTTGCAGTTTCTTCTTTAAAAGTATAGGACTGTGATGCTGTATTTAATGTTGTACCCTCTATTATTGATTGATTGATTGATTGATTGTTAAACTTGTATGCCACCCATCTCCCCCAACGGGTGACTCTGGGCGGCTCACAATAACAAAAAAGGAGAAAAAAAAACACCAATCCCTCCAACAATGGCTAAAATCCATAAATAATTAAAAATAGAAACATACATTAAAAATCCTTTAAAAACCCTATAATTTTTTAGCCTTAAATTTATTAATATTAAAGTATATTAGAGTTATACTTTCCTCCCATGAGCCAAGAAGTGAATAATGTGAACACTGAAAGTATTTGAGAAATAATAAATTGCATCCCACCCCAAGTGTCTTTTAAATCCTACTGATTCAATCTCAGAAGAAAGAAAGAAAGAAAGAAAGAAAGAAAGAAAGAAAGAAAGAAAGAAAGAAAGAAAGACCCATTAACCCTTTATCTAAATCACACATAGAAGTCAAAATACTCTCTGCTAAATTTAGATTGCCAACATTACCAAATTTGACCTTATTACTAAAATAGCACCTTGGCCAATGCATTTCAGAAACAGTATTGCTGAAATCTTTTCTACAACTCTGCAGGACAGATTGATATTTCAGTCCCTACACTGCATATAAAAAGATAACTCAAAAGACTATGATTTGCTTAAGGAGTTCAAAAGCACTGTTTACATTTTAGGGACTTCCAAGTTCATCATTAAAATTCTCAGTCAGCACCACAGCTTAAATGAGAACTGCCCTCTCCAGATTAGGTTTCCTCAAGTGAAAATGTCACATGTTCTTAAAACTCCTTTGAGATTCTGTTATACAATGTAGTATAATAAGTCCTCTCAGGAAGACAGATCAATGGGATGCATTCAGAAAATAAAATGATGGTATAGTTTAAAAATAGGTAATAAGAAATTCCTAGCTGACCTGGCTAATCCTGGAAAAAACTAAGTAGGGTCAGACCCAGTTAGAACCTAGATGGAAGACCATTTGGGAAAAAAACAGGATTGTAGGCTAGACTAGGAAATTGAAAAATCATCACAGACAAAGGCAATGGCAAACCACTCCCAAATTGTTGCCAAGTAAGCTACCATGATGGGTTGATAAAATCACCAGAAATCAAGCTTGACTCAGAGACTTTACCGAATGAAAATCAAGAAAAACACATGCTTTGCATGTAGAAACTCCCAGGCCGAACACTATTCAAATATGAATTACATAAAACTTGGGTTTTTCATTGGCATGTTCAATTCTCTGCCACAAACCTCCCATTCTTTGGAATATATTTCCTAGTATAACATTCAAAGGTCAATAATCAGGAAGTCATTAGCAACCATATTAACTATTGAGAAATATTTTAAGTGTTGCTTGTCCCAATCTAGCAGTAAGATGTACAGGGATCACATGAAACCCCAAAAGTAATGCACTGAAGGCTTTCATAAAAAAAAGTCTTGGCAAAATGAAGAGCAGTAAATAAAAGGCACAGCCTCTGATCTTAATCGCTTCCTGAAGGAAATCCTAAAGAACCTCCATATTTCTAATTATTGTTTTTTTGGCAACTAGAAACATAATTTCTGGAAACATACTTGGCTTCGATATCATCTTCCTGTGTTCCAAGATTAAAGACAACTGGAGAAAAGGTTGTCACAACTTAATTACTGCTTTCCAACTTCTGAAATATTTATTCTAACAGGAACTTATTTTTAAGAGCACATATTCTAAAAATGTATGCAATGTGTCAGCAACTTTGGTTATACATATGAGGATTGTTTGTTTTTCAACAGCAAGATGTTCAGTCCTAATACTCTAGGAAATCCAAATACCCCAACGTGATACTTCAGTAAGACAGGCAAATTAAATAAAGAGTTATCTACATTGTTCTTGTGGATGAGAACTGATAGCCTCTTATTTGGATATCTGTTTTGGAACAGGTAAAACAACCAAATCTTAGAAGTCATAGAATTGGGTCTAACCGCTATGGAAGGGCTGCTGCTTTGTCTCCCTCACATTAGAAGCAGCAGCTGGTAGCTGGAGGAGGTGGCGCTCTGCTGGAGCTCCATCTATGTTCAGTAAACAGTGACTATCTTTAATGCCAGTTCTTGTACACTTTCCTGGGAGGAAACCATGAAAAGTCTTTCAACTCATATTTTGGCTAGAGAGGCATCTCCCTAAACAGGATACCTTTCAAGATTCAAACTTCCTTAAACTGATTTCAATAGTTACCAGCATCAAACATATATAGATACAGCTTTGTTTTCCATGCATAGTTTTAAAGTAGTTATATCATGATGACATTGTGCAAAATAATATTTAAATAGTTCCTTAGCTTCTGGAACTTTGGATATTTTTATTTGCTTTTTACCCTACTAGAATGAACATTCTGCTATTCTCCTGCTGATACAACAAGTTTTGTGCTCAGAGCAAATACTAAAGTAATTCTGAACCAAACCTTTACATTATTCCAGCCTCTTTGATGGGCATTCTGATTCCCACTTCGTTCTTTCTTCCTATAAGGTGCTTCCTGATAGTTTGCAATGGCTGTGAAGCTATAGAAGACAGAATTTAAAGCACCAAATGTGCAAGTAATCACCAGGGCTGTGCAAAGCAATTGAATGAAATGCTTTGCAAAGTGCATTAGAACAAACATATCTTTGAAACATTAAAGCTGTTATGTTGTTTGCAAGGCTTGAATATATGCTACTAAGGCTATCCCCAGTTGTCTGTTGTAAAGGACAGTGCTGTTTTAATGATTCAGAAAGAAGTTCCTTGCTCAAACAAATGGATTTTATAAACACCACAATACTTTTGCAGAGTCCTGGTAGGAAATTTACTGTAAGAAAATTCAAAATGCATCCCTGTGAAGAAGCCTATCTGAACACATGATTGGAGCTGCAATACAGGCTTTACTGTAACTGCTGCAACTTGGTTGCTGGGATACCTGTATCTTGTCACATTCATATTTACAAAATAAAGCTCTGAGTCTGGGATGTCCTCTTCAAGAAGAAAGGATGGAATCCAGTTTGGAGGAATTTTAGACTAGCAATCTCTCACTCCCTGAATGAGGTGAAAATTCCAGAGTCAGTCATTGCTGTTTGTTGTTGAAGTCTATTAGAATTGAAGTATCTTCATGCACAATTTGGAAAGAGACAATCGGCTATCTTTTTCTGTGGAATATTTTGTTGTGATTATTACTGGTAGAAATCACAGCATAAGCATATTCATCTCTGCTGGTGATGAACACACTATCGGCATAGAAGGTTTTGAGATATAACAGATGCTTGGCCTAGTTGCATAATTCCTGTTGGGCTAGAAAGATAGGCCATTTCCCTAGCATTATATCATCTCCATAACCATCACTAAAATGATACAAAACCTGTCTTCATTATTGTTAGTTTGGTACAATGTGGGTTGAATGACTTTAGAAGACACTGTAACACCCATGGAAAAATGGTCACAGAAAACAAAAGAAGCCACACAAGCCTTTCTCCTGTCTGCAAGGGAGAAAAGAAGAATAGCTGAAAGCGCCCCTAGTTGCTGCTGCCTGTTGCAAATTTCTGCATCTGTATTAATTATGCAAAGGGCCCATACTCACTGAATGCATTCTTGATGTAACTATGAATAAAACCAAATGCTATAGATTTTCATTGGCAAATGTGGTTTCGGAGATATGGAAAATTTCAGGCTTTGTATTCTTGTCTTCATGCTTGGTGATTATTGGTGACCATTATCTCTTGGTGGTGTAATATTGTTTCTCATATCTTGGGAATATGTTTTAGAAAGGGCAGCTGATATCCCAAACTCCAAACTTACTGTAAAGTGGATTAGTATGATCTGGACTGCATAACTGTTCCTGGATTATTAGGAATAAAGGAGATGATACCTGAAAGGATGTCAAATGAAAGAAGGTCAGACCTTTTCTCTCTTGTTCCAGAGTGCAAGATGTGGAACAATAGATTTAAGTTATAGGAAGACAGATTTCAACTGAATGTTAGAAAGAACTTCCTAAGAGTAAGAGTAATTTGACAGTGGTATCAATTACATCTATCTGGAATCCTTTAATTTGGATTCATGTGCAAAGTATTGGACTTGATGGCCTAAGTGGCCTCTCCCAGTTCTATGATTCTATTCAATGAATCATCAAGAAGTTAGAAATGTGTTATTTATATTTTTCATGCCTTTCTAGTCAAGCATTCAAGGTAGCTAACAATCATTAAAATATTGAAGTTCATGTTTAAAAATTACATTTAGTAATAAAAGCAGTCAACAATTAAAATCCTGACAAAAGACAGGTATCTTTATGGATTTTCTAAATACAGAGGTGGAAGAACTGACTGACTCAAGTACATTACAAAGCCTAAGAATGATGCAGAAAGCCATAATTTGTGTTCCAGATGAATGAGCCTCTGACAGCTCACAAGGGCCTCTTCTGCAGAACTTACTGGCCCTACATCTTCCTATCAGGAGAGACAATCCATCTGATAATCAGGCCCAAAGTTATTTAGAGTTTTAAATTACGTCCAGAAAGGAACTGGCAACCAGAGCAGATCTCTGTATTTTGCACTGGTTAGCAGCCTAGCTAGTGAATTTTGCTCCAACTGTAACATTTCAAGGCTAGCCCCACATAGAGCATCTTGTAATAGTAAAGACAGGATGTACGCATGCTACTTAAGCAACCATATAATGCTTAAGTTTTACATATTTAGGGAGCTATTATTTGGTTTATAATAGAAAGATAGATGGCAATGATTTAGGTTTCTTGGAGCTCATATCAAACTCATCTACCCCCTCCCCCAGATGAAAGGCTATCTAAAAGATACTACATATCACAGGGTCCTCCAAAATCTTAACTATGGTCAAAACAAAACAAAACAAATCTGCCTAAGTTCAATCACATTTTTCTCCCACAATGCAACTACAAAACCCTTTTTCTCATTTGTCAAACCTGTCTTCTACTTGAGTGAGCAGTTCCAATTGGTTATTGAAGGGGAAGAGCATTTAAGCCCTTGGCTGCTCCAATGCTGGGTGTCACCGGAATTGGTCCTCTTCCCCATGTTATCTATATGAAAGCACTGGAAGAGGTGATCTGTCAGTTATGGATGATGTGAGTCAGCCCCATCAAGTAGATCAGACCAAGAAATCAACTCCATAGGAAGACTGAAACTACTTTTATTAAAAGTGGCTATAATGACAGAATCTTATAAGAGTTTGATTATGTTGTATACCTCCTCCCCCTTCTTACACTGTGAATTAGGGAAGTTTCTTTCTGAGGCTCTTCTACATATTTTCTGCCTGTCATCACTTTAGTAACGTATCTTGCATCTCTCTGTCAAGGTCATCTTCCTTACTGTCTACAACATGTCACCAATATGCTGTACATCACCACTTAGGGCCGAGCTGGAGATGCTGTGGATCTCTTGAACTGGTGTCTACAGATGTGTTATGGAATAGATTGGGAGAAATAAGCTCAGGTTAAACCCTAGCAAGACAGAGTTGCCATCTGTTTGTAAAAATCAGTGTTATCTAATAACATCAGCCTCAATAGTTGCTCTCAATAGGGCTGCAGTTTCCTGAAAGAGCTGGTCTGTGACCTGGGGATCCTCCTGCTGGAACTAGTACATTAGTTATAGCCCTACCTGGACTGAGATGACTTTGCAACTGACCACCACATAAAAGGTGTTCTATGTGGAGCTGCCTTTGAAGACAACTCAGAAGCTGCAACTAGTGCAAATTGTGATGCTCAGATTGCACTGACAGGTAAGCTTCTGGACTCCATTCAAAATGCTGGTTATGTATGAAGCCTTATATGGTGTGGCACTGGGATATATCAAGGATCATCCTCCCAGGTATAGTTCTACCTGTGTAGTCTGATCATCTAGAGAGGGCTTGCTAAAGATCCCATACCAAGGTGAATTCAAAGGAACCAGGACCAGAAAGCATGTCTTTTCAATAGTAGCCTCGCATTGTATGGAACAGATTGCCCCTGGAAATGTGATTTAGACTACTAAACCAGAGAACTCTTTTGGCCGATTCTGACTGCAGAATCACCAAATAGCACAGATAAACAGATTTAGTCCTTGACCATATAGAGCCATCTAGGCTACAGATCTCAGATGTGTGGTCTGTGGGCCACTACCTGAAGTCTCAGAGCTATTGCATGCAGCTTTAAGCCATTGTCTGCAACCTATAATACTTAGGAAAGAGTAAGTTCTGTGGGGCACGCATCTCTCAATTTCCAGGGACAGTCCACAAGAAGGCAGCACTGTTTCCTGCTCATTTCAGTCAGCGTACAACTCAGAGTAGAGCAAAGTAGATTGATGGAGACAAGGAGAGAGTGAAAGGAAAGATACCAGTTTTCTGACAAACCAGAACATAAAAAGTATACACTCACATACACAGCAGTAGAGTGACCACATAGCTTGCATAGCTCATCAGTTAGGGTCAGGGCTGGGGCCTGCTCTTCCCTACTTGCCTGCTTCTCCTGCCCCCAGTCTGCAGCCTGGAAATGTAGCTTCTTCTCACTCTAAAGCCATAACAAGGAGAGGCGGAGGTGATGAGGGAAGCAAGCAAGTGGAAAAGAGCAGCCTGTGGCTGTGGCTGTGATGACCTTTCTCCTTTGCCCTCTTAGGGTGTCGTAGGCAAAGGGAAGGCCCCACATAAGGGGTTCTGCAGGATCCACAAGCCTAGGGCAGGGTGATGACCTGGGATCAATCTGATAGGAGTAGGGTGGAAGATACATTTGCCTTGAGTTTCAGAGCTACTTCCTTATCATTGGGTTTCTGGGATTTCTCCTACAGAATCAATGGCTTCACTGCTCCTAGAGACTTTTGTATGAACGTATCAAGATTTCAGCGTTGTGGCCCTCATGATGACTGTATCTGATCCCCTATCTAGGCTTACATCAAACTTTGGAGAAAATCTTTTAGGTGACCTACATCTCACTGACACTTTGTGGAAACCATTATATTTATATGTATTAAAGATACAGCAAAGAATAAGATTTTTTTTTACCTGATTTGATCTTCTGCATTGGTGACTGCCTCATTGTATTGATCCAAAGTCAACTTGTAGATTTCAGAATTCTGAAAATGATCAGAAGTAGCATTCAGCATAAAGGAAAAAATCATCTCAAACTGCCCAATCTTACAGAACAAGCCTTAAAATGTTAATGAGAATTGAACTGTTATATAGGCAATCAGTATATATTAAGGCAACCATCTCCCAGTATTTCCAATGATTGCATGTGATAGCTGGGACTCTTTGAAGTTGTAGCCCAAACCAACCTGGAAGATACGAGGTCGAAGAAATTTGCAAGAAAGCATCAGAGATATAAAATCTTGGGAAAACTAAAGATTCCCTAATGATTTTCATTACTGCCAACACAGCCATACTTTTTATACTGAGGACAAGGAGAAAATTAGCAATCTACCCCTTAACCAAAATAAACCCACTCAATACTTGGGCAATGAGAAGAATGAATTAGGGCTGTGCAAATCCATCATACCCCTTCATGGATCACTGCCTTGTCGTGGCGAAGGGGCTTGCGTAACTCAGTGAAGCCATGACGTGCAGGGCCACCCAAGACGGACAGGTCATGACAGAGAGTTCTGACAAAATGTGGTCCACTGGAGAAGGAAATGGCAACCCACTCCAGTATCCTTGCCAAGAAAACCCCATGGACAATGTTAAAAGGCTAAAAGATATGACGCCAGAAGATGAGCCCCTCAGGTCAGAAGGTGTCCAATATGCTACTGGGGAAGAGCGGAGGGCAATTCCAAGTAGCTCCAAAAAGAGTAAAGCGGCTGGGCCAAAGCCAAAAGGACGTTCAGCTGTGGATGTATCTGGAAGCGAAAAGAAGGTCCAATGCTGTAAAGAACAATATTGTATAGGTACCTGGAATGTAAGATCTATGAACCAAGGCAAGCTGGATGTGGTCAAACATGAGATGACAAGATTGAATGTCGACATCTTGGGAATCAGTGAACTGAAATGGACGGGAATGGGTGAATTTAATTTGGGTGACCATTATATCTACTACTGTGGGCAAGAAACCCTTAGAAGAAGTGGAGTTGCACTCATAGTTAATAAGAGAGTGGGAAAGGCAGTAATGGGGTACAACCTCAAAAACGACAGAATGATCTCAGTGCGTATCCAAGGCAAACCATTCAATATCACAGTCATCCAAGTCTATGCCCCAACCACTGATGCTGAAGAAGCTGAGGTTGACCGCTTCTATGAAGACCTACAACACCTTCTAGAACTAGCACCAAAAAAAGATGTCCTTTTCATCATAGGGATTGGAATGCTAAAGGAGGAAGTCAAGGAGTAATCGGAATAACAGGCAAGTTTGGCCTTGGAGTACAAAATGAAGCAGGGCAAAGGCTAATAGAGTTCTGTCAAGAGAACAAGCTAGTCATAGCAAACACTCTTTTCCAACAACACAAGAGACGACTCTACACATGGACATCACCAGATGGTCAATACCGAAACCAGATTGATTATATACTTTGCAGCCAAAGATGGAGAAGCTCTATACAGACAGCAAAAACAAGACCAGGAGCTGACTGTGGCTCAGATCATGAGCTTCTTACTGCAAAATTTAGGCTTAAATTGAAGAATTTAGGGAAAACCACTAGACCACTCAGGTATGACTTAGATCATATTCCTTGTGAGTACACAGTGAAAGTGATGAATAGATTTAGGGGATTAGATTTGGTAGACAGAGTGCCTGAAGAACTATGGACGGAGGTCTGTAACATTGTACAGGAGGCAGCAACTAAAACCATCCCAAAGAAAAAGAAATGCAAGAAAGCAAAATGGCTGTCTGATGAGGCTTTACAAATAGCTGTGGAAAGAAGGAATGCGAAAAGCAAGGGTGGAAGGGAAAGATATAAGCAACTGAATGCAGATTTCCAGAGAATAGCAAGGAGAGATAAGAAGGCCTTCTTAAATGAACAATGCAAAGAAATCAAGGAAAACAATAGAATGGGGAAGACTAGAGATCTCTACAAGAAAATTGGAGATATGAAAGGAACGTTTAGTGCAAAGATGGGCATGATAAAGGACAAAAAAGGCAGGGACCTAACAGAAGCAGAAGAGATTAAGAAGAGGTGGCAAGAATACACAGAAGAACTATACAAGAAAGATCTTAATGTCCCTGATGTCCATGCTGGTGTGATCACTGACCTTGAGCCAGACATCCTAGAGAGTGAAGTCAAGTGGGCCTTAGGAAGCATTGCTAACAACAAAGCTAGTGGAGATGACAGTATTCCAGCTGAGTTATTTAAAATACTAAAAGATGATGGTGTTAAAGTGCTGCACTCAATATGCCAGCAAGTGTGGAAAACGCAACAGTGGCCACGGGATTGGAAAAGGTCAGTTTACGTTCCAATTCCAAAGAAGGGCAATGCCAAAGAATGCTCAAACTATCGCACAATTGCACTCATTTCACATGCTAGCAAGGTTATGCTCAAAATCCTACAAGCTAGGCTTCAACAATACATGAACCGAGAACTACCGGATGTACAAGCTGGGTTTCGAAGAGGCAGAGGAACTAGAGATCAAATCGCCAACATTCGCTGGATCATGGAGAAAGCACGAGAGTTCCAGAAAAATATCTACTTCTGCTTCACTGACTATGCAAAAGCCTTTGATTGTGTGGATCACAACAAACTGTGGCAAATTCTTAAAGAGATGAGAGTACCAGACCACCTTACCTGTCTCCTGAGAAATCTGTATGCGGGCCAAGAAGCAACAGTTAGAACCGGTCATGGAACAACCGATTGGTTCAAAATAGGGAAAGGTGTACGACAAGGCTGTATACTGTTACCCTGCTTATTTAACCTATATGCAGAGTACATCATGAGAAATGCCAGGCTGGAAGAATCACAAGCCGGAATTAAGATTGCAGGGAGAATCATCAACAACCTCAGATATGCAGATGATACCACCCTAATGGCAGAAAGTGAAGAAGAACTAAAGAGCCTTTTGATGAGGGTGAAAGAGGAGAGTGCGAAAGCTGGCTTGAAACTCAACATTAAAAAAACTAAGATCATGGCATCTGAACCCATCAATTCCTGGCAAATAGAAGGGGTAGAAATGGAAGCAGTAACAGACTTCATTTATTTGGGCTTCAAGATCACTGCAGACGGAGACTGCAGCCATGAAATTAAAAGACGCTTGCTCCTTGGGAGGAAAGCTATGGCAAGCCTAGATAGCATATTAAAAAGCAGAGACGTCACCTTGCCGACAAAGATCCGCATAGTCAAAGCTATGGTTTTTCCAGTAGTAATGTATGGCTGTGAGAGCTGGGCCATAAAGAAGGCTGAGCGCCGAAGAATTGATGCCTTTGAACTATGGTGCTGGAGAAGACGCTTGAGAGTCCCCTGGACTGCTAGGAGGTCAAACCAGTCAATCTTAAAGGAAATCAACCCTGATTGCTCATTGGAAGGATCGATAATGAAGCTCAAGCTCAGATACTTTGGTCACCTAATGCGAAGAGAGATCTCCTTGGAGAAGACCCTGATGCTGGGAAAGATTGAAGGCAAAAGGAGAAGAGGACGGCAGAGGATGAGATGGTTAGATAGCATCACTGAAGCAATGAGCATGAAACTGAGCAAACTCAGGGAGGCAGTGAAGGACAGGAAGGCCTGGCGCAATATGGTTCATGGGGTCACGAAGAGTCAAACACGACTTAACGACTAAACAACAACAAATCCATCATTCTTGGGGGGAAATGCAAAACTAAGTGGCTGAGTATGCACTCACACACATTTAAACAGTCAACAGATTTTGAAGCAGCCGCACAACCCTGAAAAAAAATCTGTCTGCTTTAATGTCTCAGAAAGAGGTGATTTGTATAAATCTGTTGCGAAACACATCTTTTGAAGGATTGAACTGTCCTGCCTTCCTAAGGCTTGTGCTTCAAATTTGGGAGACTAGCAGTATGGTAAGTGCAATACAACTAGTCAGTTTATAGTTAATGTCAAAGAGCACAGTCAGTAAATCAAAAGCAATAACAACAGCAATTCTTGCAAGTGATTCTTTAATGATATACAATATTTTATTCCAATTAATTTGCAGTCACAGCAACTTTACAAGCATGGTAAAGTCAATTCTTAAAGCCACACAAGAGATTCTGCTTAAATCAGAAGGAAACAGCACTTTTCCAGCCTTTCTATAAAGTTATAAGTTGACAAAGAGCACACAAGATATTCCAATCACTGGCTGATAAAGTAACTGATGGTTAAACCTAAAGTGAATCAGGAATGAGAATGACATTTAAATATATGTTACTGAATGCTTTATACCTCTGTGATCCCTATTGCTAAATGGGCTAAAAATAGTCACTTTTGGACATTTCCACTTACATCTATATCTATCTATCTATCTATCTATCTGTCTGTCTGTCTGTCTGTCTGTCTGTCTGTCCGTCCGTCCATCCTATACAACAGAAAGAAATGAAATGCAGAGAAATCTTTGCAACTTGTTGCTTAGGTCTGACAAGATAAAATAGGTAAATACAAACCTAAATAATCATTCAAGGGAAAAGAGAATAAAACAAGAATACAGACAAGAAATGCAATGCCATTCCTTCTTTCAATTTCCCACCCATTTCAGATTATATGAACATTATCTCAAATTACAGTTTCCCTCCTTCAAACTCTCTTCACTGTAGCTGAGCAAAGTTTCCTTCTTCAGTGTAAACTTACTCTCTTTCCACAGTGCTTGGAAAAACAGAAGTTGAATGCAAAACATTTACTTTTTTGTCTACCTACAGCCCCTTATCAGAAACATTTGCATTTTTGTGCATTTTTCTATTCTTTTTACAGAATTTATCAACAAACAGGCTTATGATATTCCTTTCATGTTTGCTACATGGAAATTTTATTGTATCTTTATACATTGTAGAAAGAAATCACAGCAGGTAATTGTTTTCATAGATTTTACTAAAAAAACAAAAATCTCTCAGGAGTTGGCAAATCACAGATGAGCCCTCACCTCAAAATGGATTTTGGCAGCAAGCTGTTGAGGGACTTAATCTGCTTTTTGTTGCATAATGGCAACTTTTATATTGCTTTGGAGACTTCATACACACACATAGACATACACTCATGTCAACAATGTGTAGTTCACAGATTTTAACAGCACCCTTTTTTCACTGTCCTGCAACTCCCTGCTGTCTCTTCCTTGCATCCGAAAAGCCCAAAGACCTATACTCCATTAATTAAAACTGCAATTAAAAATTAAATATTGTGAATAAGTAGGTGTGAGCATTATCTCCATGGGTTTCGTATGTCACACTGTTTCTCCAATTACTTCCCAAGCAATTTTCATATTTCACAGTGTTTGATTTCTCATAGGACCTAGATTTGCAGGATCAAAAATACGACAAAAAGAAGGAAGAACAGGCAAGAGCTGAAAGTACCAAAATGAAACATTTGCCAGGGAAAGGAAGGAGCCTGTCTCATCAGATACTATTAGCTGGCATGCAATAAAACAGCAGCAGAAATGGAAAGCAAGAACAAATATGTTGTACTTGAAGCTAGGATTTAACGTGCCACGAAGCTAGGATTTAACCCACCTAAAAAAGACCAAAACAAAAACCCACACCTCATCACAAAGATAAAAAGAAGAAATGCAGCTAGCAGACAAGAATGTCCCGAAGCAAGGATGTTATTTAAAATAGTTGCAGAAGAAACTTTGACTATAGAAAAGAGAATAAATCAGTATGGTACTCTAGATAGATAAGGATGTCAAAAGTGCAGAAAAGTCTATCACTCCATATTTAACCATCACTTTTCTCAGTCAACTTTCCACTAGGTGCCTTTCATTGGTATCTAACAATTAACTGCCCTGAAAAACCAAGTGCAACACAAATAATGAAAAATCAATAAAGGTGGTATTCAAACATTAGAAACGTTTTAAATAGGCTAGACTGTCACTGCTTTAAAAAACTCTAAGCACCATATAATTTCATAAATTGTGAACTTCAGTGCCCAGATTCCTTGTTTGACTGATTGCCTTCCACCTTCCCCTAGTTGTGCCACAGCCTTTCAGCTGAACTGACGCTAGCAACAGCATCTCTCTGTTTGCACTAAGGAGGGGCGGGGGGCGGAAAGCAAGGCACTGATTATCTCATACATCTCAGAACAACCTGAGTAGGAAAAATGGCACAAGTAACTGAAAGGGGAGAGAAAGGGGTGCAAAGTAGAAATGAGTAAGGAGATGGGAGAAAAGGGGCCAGAGGAGTACTGAAGGCAAATATTATTGTTGCAAATTATAATAATAATTAACAATAAAAGAATCTGAAAATAGAGGCGCTCTTACAGAGGCAGCAGGAAGGACAGAGGGGAAAAATTAACAGTTGAAGGGGATAAGGTACAAGGTAAGAATGAAAGGAGGTGGATATTAAAAAATGACAAAATTTGAGTAACAGTATTTGGCAAGTCATGTGGTAGATAGGTAAGAAAATACAAGAAAAAAGGTCTCCACACTGAGTCCCTGGATCAGTAAATTCTGCCTGAAATGAAACAGCTCATCTATGATACCTCCAGGGGCAATATTTATACTCAACTTCAGGAAAGCTGAACTATACTTCCTTCTGCAAGGAAACTACTGTGGCAAAGAATTTAGCACTTCCCAAGAGAGATTATATACTAATAAAAAATTATAGCAGTAATTGCCAGTTGATAATAGTCAAACCCCCATCTTCATTTGCTGCTGTTTTGTTACTGGCTCCTCTACCCCTGTTCTATCATTCTGTACTTAGTGGGCTGCAATCATTTCCCTCCTCCAGTGGAACAAAAATATTTATGTCTTGCATCCAATGCCACGCCAAGTACTTTCATTTTCTCTCCTCTCCTTCAAACTCCAAAAAATCAGAAAGTGTTCTCCAACTCCTAGGTAAGATCTGGAATTCACTGCACAAAGGGAGAATCTGTTTTTCCCAGCATCTAGATGCTTCGGCAGCTTCTTTCAGAAAACCGTTCCACTGCTATGAGGGAATATTGTTTTGGCTCAGAGAAAGAGGAAGGGTACGCTAAACTGTTAAAGAAAAGACATCTGAGTTTGGGAAAAGGAGAAAGTGTGAAAAAGCAACTCCACATTGATTGTGTTATGTATAAGTTGAAGTAGAGGTGAGCTCTGATAGGCTTTCAAGGTTCTGGCTGGTGTGGGTCTTCCGGGCTGTGTGGCCGTGGTCTTGAAGTCTTGTTTCCTAACGTTTCGCCAGCACCTGTGACCGGCATCTTCAGAGTGCAGGAGCACAGACAGGAGCAGTTCTCTCTGTGCCCAGGGTGAAGTGACCCTTCTGTGGGTATTTATAGAGATCGGGGGGGGGGGGTTGGGTTACTGAGTGGCTGCTTGTTTTGGAGTCAGCATCTGTGTGTATTTTCCTGGGGATTAGGCAGGGTTTTTTCTTCTACTGAATTGTTAACGAGGGGCTGCTGGGGGTGATTAGCAAGTTCATTGTGTGAACTGTTCACATGTCCTGGTGGTTGAGCTGAGTTCGTTGACCTTTTGCAGGCTGTATTTTTCAGGACTGGTAGCCAGGTTTTGTTGATTTTTAGACTCTCCTCTTTTTTATTGAAACTGTGCTGGTGTTTGTGAATCCCAATGGCTTCCCGGTATAGCCTGGTATAGTGGCTGTTGGTGTTGTCCAGTATCTCTGTGTTTTCAAATAGGATTTTGTGTCCAGTGTGCTTGAGAGCATGTTCAGCTACTGCAGATTTTTCTGGTTGCTGTAGTCTGCAGTGTCTTTCGTGTTCTTTTATCCTGGTATGGATACTGCATTTTGTGGTCCCGATGTATACTTGTCCGCAACTGCATGGTATGCGGTATACTCCTGCAGAGGTGAGGGGATCCCTTTTGTCTTTTGCTGATTTTAGCACTTCTTGTACTTTTCTGGTGGGTCTGAAGATTGTTTGGAAATTGTGTTTTTCCATCAGTTTTCCCATGCGGTCTGTGACCCCTTTGATATAGGGCAGAAATACTTTATTGGTGGGTGGCTGTTTTTCTTCTTCAGTCGCATGTTGCTTTCTTGGTTTGATGGCTCTTTTTATTTCATTCTTGGAGTAGCCATTCGCTTGTAGGACCCAATTAAGGTGGTTAAGTTCAGAGTTTAGGAATTGGGTTTTGCAGATCCGATTGGCACGATCCATGAGGGTTTTGATAATGCCTCTTTTCTGACGTGGGTGGTGGTTGGAGTTTTTGTGTAGGTACCGGTCTGTGTGGGTGGGTTTTCTGTAGACTTTGTGTCCTAATTTGAGGTCTGGTTTGCGTATGACCAACGTGTCTAGAAATGGAATTTGGCCATCCACTTCTTTTTCCATGGTGAATTGTATATTGGGGTGGATGCTGTTTAGGTGGTTCAGGAACTTCTGTAGGTCTTCTTCATCCTGACTCCAAATTGATGAGTGCCAGGGTGTCCCTTTGCGTTGGGGTGAAGGGAGGAGTTCCTAGTCAGGGTGTTGGTTTGCTTCATGATTTTGCTGGTCGGATCCCGTTTTAGTTTTCTGTATGTGGTGGGGTCTAGTAGTTCTCTAACTTTGTCTTTGTATTCATCTGTTTTCATAATTACCGTGGCGTTGCCCTTGTCAGCCGGCAGGATGATGATATCGGGGTCCAAATTGAGGGTTTCTATGGCATTTCTCTCTTTCCTCGTTATGTTGCTGGTGGGGGGCTTTGCTCTCCGTAGGATCCTTGCTATCTCACCCCTTATTTCCTCTGCTTCCTCTTCAGGGCAGTGGCGGATGGCTGATTCCACATTGGCGATGATATCTTCCACAGGAATCACTAAGGTACCAGTGAGGGACATCCTGGCACTCATCAAACAGATCTTTCCAGAAGACATCACAGCCTTATTTCAGCACTGCCTAACAACCAGTTACTTCCTATGGGACAATGAGTACTATGAACAGATGGACGGTGTCGCCATGGGAAGCCCCCTGAGCCCAGTCGTAGCAAATTTCTACATGGAACATTTTGAAAAACGGGCTTTAGAAATCGCACCCGTTACCCCAACAGTCTGGTTCCGATTTGTGGATGACACCTTCGCAATTTGGAGTCAGGATGAAGAAGACCTACAGAAGTTCCTGAACCACCTAAACAGCATCCACCCCAATATACAATTCACCATGGAAAAAGAAGTGGATGGCCAAATTCCATTTCTAGACACGTTGGTCATACGCAAACCAGACCTCAAATTAGGACACAAAGTCTACAGAAAACCCACCCACACAGACCGGTACCTACACAAAAACTCCAACCACCACCCACGTCAGAAAAGAGGCATTATCAAAACCCTCATGGATCGTGCCAATCGGATCTGCAAAACCCAATTCCTAAACTCTGAACTTAACCACCTTAATTGGGTCCTACAAGCGAATGGCTACTCCAAGAATGAAATAAAAAGAGCCATCAAACCAAGAAAGCAACATGCGACTGAAGAAGAAAAACAGCCACCCACCAATAAAGTATTTCTGCCCTATATCAAAGGGGTCACAGACCGCATGGGAAAACTGATGGAAAAACACAATTTCCAAACAATCTTCAGACCCACCAGAAAAGTACAAGAAGTGCTAAAATCAGCAAAAGACAAAAGGGATCCCCTCACCTCTGCAGGAGTATACCGCATACCATGCAGTTGCGGACAAGTATACATCGGGACCACAAAATGCAGTATCCATACCAGGATAAAAGAACACGAAAGACACTGCAGACTACAGCAACCAGAAAAATCTGCAGTAGCTGAACATGCTCTCAAGCACACTGGACACAAAATCCTATTTGAAAACACAGAGATACTGGACAACACCAACAGCCACTATACCAGGCTATACCGGGAAGCCATTGGGATTCACAAACACCAGCACAGTTTCAATAAAAAAGAGGAGAGTCTAAAAATCAACAAAACCTGGCTACCAGTCCTGAAAAATACAGCCTGCAAAAGGTCAACGAACTCAGCTCAACCACCAGGACATGTGAACAGTTCACACAATGAACTTGCTAATCACCCCCAGCAGCCCCTCGTTAACAATTCAGTAGAAGAAAAAACCCTGCCTAATCCCCAGGAAAATACACACAGATGCTGACTCCAAAACAAGCAGCCACTCAGTAACCCAACCCCCCCCACCCCACCCCCCAGATCTCTATAAATACCCACAGAAGGGTCACTTCACCCTGGGCACAGAGAGAACTGCTCCTGTACTCTGAAGATGCCGGTCACAGGTGCTGGCGAAACGTTAGGAAACAAGACTTCAAGACCACGGCCACACAGCCCGGAAGACCCACACCAGCCATCGTATGCCGGCCGTGAAAGCCTTCGACAATACTTTCAAGGTTCTGTTACAATATTCTAATTGCATTAAAATGCATTTCAAGGCTATTAGCAACTCCTGTTTCCCAACTGTCCCTACCTTGAAGGTCTGACAACAGCTAAGGATATTCTGCTCTGGGGAACTATACCTCTCCAGATAGCATATGGGACAGATAGGGATATTCCAATGGGAGCATAGGATGGAATATTTGAGTAATTTTCTCAATTTCTTAATAGTGCATTTTAGATAGTTCCTTAAAGTGTGAATAATTTGCCTCCTTATCTACCTGTTACGGCCCTTCAGATGATTCATTGTCAGAGGATAATTATAATCCACAGAACCCTCTCAAACTAGGTCAGAATGGGAAGTTACAACCATGACTCCTGGGACCACATTCCCCTAATTCTAATTCACACATGGATTTCCACCCACCAAGCCACTGGAAACAAAGTCACCACTTAATTAAGTTTAATAGATAGAAAGGCAAAGGAGAAAAGCTGTATAGATGAAGACACCCTCTCCAAATTAAGACTAATCAGCACTTCCTACATAAAGTAGTATCTTAGAAACAGAGAAATGTTGAACCAATATCTGCACCAATCATGTTTTAGAATGTTCATGCCTTAATCCCTAATCAGGCTTTGGCTTCTAAATGATTTGACCCATTGTTGCCTCTAGACTATTCTTTTTTGTTGAATCCCTTTGATTTGGACTTTTGGTCATCATCTTGGCTTTTAGTGCTCATTACGAATGAACTACACGCTATTGGATTAGGATTACATTTTGACCACAGTAATTTGTGGATTTTTGCAAGTCAGCCCAAGACAGGATTCTTTTAAACCCTCTTTCCCAAATAGCAAGTCAAAAACTACTGGTAATGACACAACATCCTTTCTGCACCCTTACCAAATTGCCTTTAGGATCAGTGGCTTCTAAGGAACTGTACTGACTCATAGTAGCTAAATGATCCTGACCAAAGGAGAAGGTGAAATCAAGGAACAGAATCGACTTTTATGAAAATGTCCTCAAGTAAAGTTCTGAAGCACACAGTCAGTTCAGTGAACCTGTAGCCTTCAAAGAGGAAGAGTTCCGCACATCTGTTCTCCACAATATACTAGTAACTCCAAGAATCAGCTCTGAAAATGAGACCTGCAGAGGACTGTAATCATGTTATAGATTTTGAGTTCTTTTTACTCTGTCTAACCAAATAGAATGTTAGAAAAAATGAGCTGGATCCAGCCAAGATCTACCAGAAAAATGCCCAATATATCCCTATAGGAGAAGCAATTGGGCTGCAGCTCAGAATGCTGAGGACTGCTCCATTCTAAGCTCCCCGCCCCCGGTTACGTGACCAGAGTAGAGCCATTTACTTCCTGTTGCATACTTAAGCACATAGACATAAGAGGGAGTGCAGAAACACACACACAGAGGCAACACATCCACCCCGATTAGACCATCACAGAATTAAACCATCACATCACACATACACACAGGCAACATATATGCATAAACCCCAATTAGTTCCTGAGGTGAAAGTGCGCACATGCATAGACATACACACACCGAAAATATGTCATTGCACAAAAGAAAATACAGACTCGTTCTATGGCCATTGCTGGTAAAGAGGTCAGAAAGAATTTCAGAAGCTGTACTCTGGATCATTTCCCAACCTTGTTCTAAGTTAATTTTCTATTAAGTGATAGCCTTTTTAAATACAAGTAGACCTCAGTTAGCAACCATTTGTTCAGCGACCATTTGAAGTTATGATGGTGGTGAATGAGGAGTCATATGATCATGGTCACGGGATTGCGATTGGGGCACTTGGCAACCGGCTTGCAATTATGACAGCTGCAGCATCCTGCGGTCAAATGATTTGCGACCTTCACTGCTGGCTTCCAACAAGCAATGTCAATGGGAAAGCTGGCAGGAGGTTGCAAATGACAATCACATGATGTCACACCTAACGACTGTACAGGATTCACCTAATGACTGCAGCTGGAAGTGCCATATCTGACAGTATAAGTCAGTGTGGTCACGTCATTGTGCTTCATGACTGTGTTGCTTAGTAATGGAGTTTCCAGTCCCAATTACCATTGTTAATCGAGGACTACCTGTACTAGTATAATATTATATGGACATACATTTATGTTTAAAATATAATTGATAACATGTATAAATATGTTCTCAATTCTGGACATCAGGTCAAATATCATTAGATTTTTGCACAAGACTGAAGACTGTATAAACAAAATGTGAAGTGGCAATGTACTGCTTTCACCAATGGATAGACAGGCTTATTATATTCTTCCTGTAAGCAGATGTTAGGAATAAAACTTCCATCTGGGAAAGAAAAAGAAAACTTTTAATATCAGACGTATTTTAAGTATCCCAAATAATAAGTAGCTACAGTTTTCGCAATAAGGTAGAAAATTGAAAGTAGTCCTGCCTCATACTGAGCAATCTTGAAATGCTGAAATGCCACAGAGAATTCCAATGAAGGCTGTGCTTCTTCCTCGAGGAAGCCATGACTAGTACCTTAATCAGGCCCTCCTGGGATGCAGACCTCTTACTTGGACGATTAGGCAGTGGCAAAACCACAATCTCTCAAGTTTCTCAGAAATCTGAAAGTGCAAAATCAGGTGTGGGTCTTTAGAGTCCAGTCAGAAACTCTTGGGAAAGGAAGGGCAGGAGGGTAACAACAATACTGATCTTAACGCCTACCTAAGAGCTGCCTGTATATAAGAAAGCTTTGCAGTTGTCATTTGATTATGCCTCCCTTGCCCAGACTTTCCCTGCCGTCAATCTAACTCCCTCAAGATAGAATTAGCTCGCCCTGAAACCCTCCAGTTAATCACAGAGTAGGCAATATGGTTTTTTCATATTATGGACACACACACACAGAACTAAGTGCACAAATTATGCGGGAAGTGGTTTTTTTGTTTTTTGTTTAGTAAGTTGAGAAGCAATTTTAATTACAGGGTTCAAATTATTGGAGAATTTTTGTCTGAATCCATGACTTACCATTGACTCCCACCTATATTAGGCAAATCAAAGCACCCTGTACTTCAGGGTTAATCACTTATTCACAGTCAAAGGATGATGCCCAGAATGCTCCAGTTTATCATAAAGGCTCTTTCATTTTGTGTTTATAAAACATACAATTCTTCCAGTGGCTGAAGAAGAACCAAATCAGTAATCAATTAGGATTCAGTAATCAAGTGATACAGGAGAGTTGGCTTTCTGGGGCAACAATGGAAAAGGGAATTTAGCAAGGGTGGAATGGGAGGGAGAAATCTAACCAAATATTGATATTATAGTAGAAATGTATCTCTTCAGTTGGGGACTGATTACAATAAGTGGTTCGGAACCTCCTTAGGTTCAAAGAAGAAAGAACTGTCAATGTTCTATCAAGGTATTTTGACATGCTGGTGAATACTGTCTTGTCTGTAGTCATGGCAAAGAAACCAAGAGGATTAATGGCTGGATAAATGGTAGTGATCCCTGTGAGGAAGCAGAACAGGCAAGCAGAGGACAACAGCTGCAGGATTACATGTACTATCTGCCTACCCGATACCTGACAGAATCTCTCCTCCCTTGTTAGACAGGCTCTCTTGCCTTCAGAATCAGGCCCCACATCCATCTGAAAGAAATGTGCACCTCTCAGTGCAAGGATACCATTCGGTTTTGTATGAGGTAACAAAACAGAAGGGAAAAGACAGCAAAAGCAAGAATAATTAAGCACTGACCACCTCTACCGCTAATCTCCATTGTGAAGCTTTTCAGGCCGTCTGGAGCTAAACAGGGCTATTTAAATTGGAAATTAAGACCCCCTTACAACCTTGTGCAGCTGTCGCTTTCTTTCACTTTCACGCTGAAACTAGTGGCATAATTGTAGCAGTCATTCGGAAAGCACAAATATCATTCACAGAAAAGCAACACTGGGACAAAGCTCCTGCAGCAGCAAACACAGGGTGCAGCTGCCATTTTCTCCTCAGAAATGCCTTCTGTAGAGAACGTTTTTGTCCAAATTCCAGAAGACTAACCAGGCTCATCTATTTAATTTGAGATAGTACATGCCTCTTATAATGTTAAACAAAAGCTTATGTTTGTTGTTTGTTGTTTTTTTTAATAGATCAGCATCTAAAACCTCCTTGGTCATTTTAAATTAATCAGTAAAGATGTGTGAGATGGCTATACTTTACAACCCCTAGAGCCATTCAAGTAGGTGGCATACAAAAAACTCAAATAAATAAATAGTTTTCAGAATAAAGACACTTTGGTTCATATTCACTAATAATTTAGGGTAGAAAGGACCTGTCTTGAGTATCCTGAACAAAAGGGAATATTCAACTACTTAAAATATTTCGTATTTTGATTGTAATGTAAGTATCCTAAATTTATAAACTATCTCAAGGAACCTATCAGCATCCAGTGTAATGTAATGTGTGTGTATGTATGCATGTGTGTGTGTGTGTGTGTGTGTACATGCGCACACATGTGTTTGTGAGTGTGGGTGATTTTTCTATAGCTTCTCAAGGGAGCTATTGTTAGCATCATGAGTAATTCACCTAGAAGTATTAGCATACAACATGTGTTACAGTCCATATTTACTTTTCCTCAAAACAATTGTGAGGGAAGGCAATTGGGAGAGGTAGCTCTCAGAGTTAGAAGAAAACAATCTAATATCAGATCTGTCTGTTACCAAAACAAGAGGCAGATGGGAACAGGACCTCCCACCCAAAACAGAGGACCTTCCAGTCCACTGCATAACTTGAATGGGAAAAAGAGGTGCAAGAATTTGATCACTGATTTCACTATACATACAACTCACATTTGATACACCACAGACTGTGGAACTCTTTCATAATGGCTTCATAGGAGCTCTCAGAAGCTCCTGCATTCTTGGGTACCTGTGAAATTGGTTCCAGTCCAGTTTGCTGGGAGAAGCCTGATCATTATTATTACTGCCATCTTATAGCTAAGGACCTAATACTCAAGCTGAAACCTGACAAGATCTATTAAGCTGGTACAGCCCAGTAGCTATTAGTATTAGTATCAAAGCCCAATATACAGTTGTACCTCAGTTCACAAACTTAATTCGTTCTGCGACTCTGGTCGCGACCCAAATTGGTCGCGACCCGAATCAAATTTTCCCATAAGGTTCAATGTAAATACGGTTAATCCGTTCTGACCCCTCCGAATTTGGTCGCCAACCGATTTTGGTTGCGATCCAAATCAAATTTTCCCATAAGGTTCAATGTAATTACAGTTAATCCGTTCTGAACCATATGTATTTTTTTTAAAACCACAAAAATATGACACAAAGTACAGTACGAAGAGAGAGAACGCTAACCTTGCTCAACGCAACTTCTGGCGTGGAGGATAGGAAGGCAGGTGGGGAGGTGGTTATTGCATGGAGGGAGAGTCCCCCTCCCTATAGGAAGCCACGACCACGTGTCATGGGAGGGAAAATGGCCGCGGATCCTGTTCGTCACTCGATCTGGCATTCGCGAACGGAAGCAAAATTTTGCGAACAGTGCTGTTCGTGACCCGAATTGGTTGTGAACAGAAGCGTTCGTGACCCGAGGTACCACTGTACTTTGAAAAAGTGCCTCAGAGCTTGTGCAGCTATGAGTATAGCACCCCTCTGCCATTCATTAAAGCAGTCTGACTTTTTTCAGGATTCCATGACAGCCTGAAAAAGTAGTTGCAATGTTAAAAGTCATGTAGAAGCATGAAACAAATTGGGCTGCTTTAATACCCAGCAAAGATGCAGTGCTTGTGCAAGTTCCAAAGCATTTTTTCATAATTATATTCCCCAGACTTACAGCCCTATTAGAGATACATAGCCCTACAGACAAAGAAAGTTAGGATGCTTTATCATTTTTTTCTTGGCTATTACTCCTCTTAGTATGGTCCTCCTGAACTCTCTTGATGACAATTTTCTCCTTTAATAGGTGGCAGGAAGCACAAGAGGATCAGCTATCCTTGACTGGGTCCCAATTGGGAAATCTTAAAAGCCTGGAACAAATTTGCCCAGTGGGGTCAATGAAAAATGTTTCCAATGTTATAAATTGGCAACAGATGGCAATACTAACATACTAGATACTCTAGTACTGCACTGATGATGTTACCTAGTTGGGCAATGAAACATCTGCAATCAAACCACCACGCTCAAAGAGCACCAAGGACTCCACCATACTAGAAATTCTGATGTGTTCTTTAGCATGTTCTTTCACTTCAGTTGGCAGGAAATTGCTGTGATAAAAGCTTGTGTTGCTATTGTTTGTAAAATGGAAGCCTAAAATGAGTACATCACTATGCTTTAAGCAACATGACAGCCGATGAAACATGGAGCAATCATTATGACCCAGAAATGAAGAATCAGTCCATGGAATATCATCACAAAGCTTCACTTCTGGGGGTGGGGGGGATCAAAACCCAAGCTTTTTGTGGGGGAACAAAACCCCAAACCCAACTCTTGGTGGGGATTAAAACCCAAAACCCAACTCTTGGGGCGGGGGATCAAAACCCAAACCAGGAAAATTCATGTTTACAGTTTTTTGGGATGCAGATGGTATTATTCACCTGGATTTCTTTGAACCAGGACCATTATTGATTTAGAGTAGTACATTGCAACACTAAAAACTATGAAACAATAATTAAGCAGAGTTTGGAAGCACAAGGAGGAAAAGTTTCTTCAACATGATAACATTAAGCTTTATGAGCCACCAAGGGCCAATTCTAAAATTGAATCTCACTATCTTACCATCCACCATTCAATCCAGACTTGGCACTATGCAACTTCCACTTTTCCCAAAAATTAAAGGAATACCTTCATGGGCATCTGTTTGATTCAAATAAAGAGATGGAAAGGACTGTCAGGACTTGATTGAAGAGACAAAGCATGGAGTTCTTTCACGATGGCTTTAGAAAGCTTGTCTGTCATTGGCAGAAGTATGTAGCAAATGGTGATGATGTGGAGAACTAAATACAGGTAGTTCTCAACTTATGACCATTCATTCAGTGACAGTTCAAAGTTATGACAGTGCTGAAGGGACTTACAACCCATGCCCGATGTTACAGCAGTCCCAGCACCCCCCCAGTCACATGATCACAATTTCCACTTAGGACCACAGGGGTGCTTCAACTCCCCCCACCCACCCATCTCCTCTCCATTTCTGCCCTTTTGGGTGCCCTGCACCCTGCCTTGAGGGGCGGTGAGCAGCCCCAGAACCGCACAGCTGCCCCAGCCCAGCCGTGTGAAGCCGCCACAGGAAGCTACAGCTGCCCCAGCCCAGCTGCCCCAGGAAGCATTTGTTCACCCAGATGCCTTTTCTCCCAGTTTCCCGAACCAATCTTTTGCACCCAGCCCCCATGGCTGAAGCAGAAGCACCTCACTGCCCTTCCTGCCTCCTTTTCAGACCCAGCTTCTCCAGTGAACTTTTCCTACATGTGGCTCCTGATCCTTCGGAAAACTGCGGTGACTTCGTAAAGCAGTGTTGACTTTGGAGAGCCTTCAGAAAGGCAGCACAACTTGAATAATTGTGGTATGTTTAGGTTTGAAAAGAAAAGACAACAAGAAGGATATAATAGAATTTTTAAGTACACAAAGAGATTCATATAGAACATAAAGACCTCTTCTGTATGTGCAAAATGCAAGGCATACAATAATGGCCTTAAGTTACTTTGTTTGAAAGTTAGTAAAAACTTCTTAATGGTAAGAATAGTTTTCTGTAACTTTGGAACCAGTTACAGAGAAAGATTTTGAACTCCCCTTTACCATAATTCTAGATGTCTTTCCAGCTGCTTCATTTCCTAGTGCTTTCCAGTAAACCAAGGAGCTGCCCAGGACTGACAACTTATGCAGAGGCCTCTCAGTAGCAATCCCATCCAGTGCTGAGTGGATACATCAACTGAACCCTGCTACATCCGATAATATGCATCAGGTCTGCTGTCCATCCATCATCATATCTTGGTTGGGATCAATCTACAGGCAGCCCTCTACTTACAAACTTTTGAGTTACAAACTTTCACTGATATGAACAAACCTGATCAGAACTCCAACTCCAACTCCAAAAAGAGGAGGAGGCAGGAGAAAGGGCAGCAGTATGGGCCGAGGAACCCTGTCTCCTGCTGCCAATGCGAGGAACGATAGCCCGCAAACTGTGCAAGCACAGTGGGTTGAGCCGGCGGGGCGCAGTGTGCTCCGTTGCCAGGCGAGGCAGGAGCGGCTCCCAGGGCAAAGATGGCGGCTGTGAAGGAGGCCCTATTCAGGGTGGTGACAGAACTGGAGGAAGCAGAGGGATGAGGGCTTCCTGGACGCATAGTGTGTGCTCTGCAGCTCGTATTGGAAACTGCTGGCCTTTCATGAGCCTCCCAACACATGATGGGTGCTGCCAATGCACATTAGATCAGTTTGCTGAAAACTACATGTTATATCTAAATAAGGATTGTACGATAGACTAACTTGTTCAACAGTAATTAGTCCGAGGCATATAGCTAGTTGTAACATGATGCATGCAGATATATTATTTTGCGCAGTGACCATGATGAGTTTTGTCTGGACTATGTCTATTGTTCACTTGTCTTCACCATCTGGAATGTCTCCTAGATTTTGGACTGCTTTGGCCTTTGACCTATGGGCTGGCTTATTAACTACTTTTCTGTATGTATGTTTAGCCATGGATAGTCATTTTTGAATTAGAATTTGAATTATATACCTATATTTCTGCTGCTCCCAATCCTTAATGTTATCAAGAGCTTTGTTCTCTGATGAGTGTATCCCTCTTTTTTTCCACTGTAATTGGTCGGTTTATTAAACACTTATTTTTATTCCCATCCTGCATTAGAGATTGACTTGTCAGTAATATTCTTAAAAGAATGCATGTATATTTTTCTTGCCAAATATTGTGGAAAGTATTGTTCCTTTTCAGAGAATTATATTAAAAGAATGATACCCTATGGGAAAAGTCTGCAAACAGACTATTGAAAATCACGTTTTGTGCAGATGTATAAAGTTTGATATTTCCTACATTGGTATCTCTATATTTGCTTCTGTCACCAAGAAAAATAGAGGGTTTTTTTTTCCTGTGCACTGTATTTTTGAGGGTATAATATGTGCCTCCGAGTCAGTGTCAACTCCTGGTGATGGACAAATCCATCAGTTTTCTTGGCAACGTTTTTGGAAGTGGTTTGCCATTGCCTTCTTTCTAAGGCTGAGAGAGAGCAAACTGGCCCAAAATCTCTTAGCAGGCTTTGTGCCTAAGGCAGAACTAGAACTCATTCATGAAATTTACCCTTGCAATCTTCTTCCTTCTGTTTCTGCACCAACAATGGTTTCATATCAGCTGCAGGACTGCAAATGAATGTTTTGTGTAACTATAGTTTAAATTGGGTTTGTTACCCATGGTAATGAGAGCTTTGTTTGAATTTACCATTGTTTATGATGATCTACATACAACATAACTAATACTGGGAACTAAAAGGAAAAAAATAACTCAAGGGCTAGAATATATAAAACATGTTTTTCTGAGATCTAGTATTACTTTTGCATCAGACCATAAAGACATGAGAAATTTGTTATATATTCTTCCATTTTGATGTTCAACATATTTTACTGTGATTATGGTTTGATCCATTCTGTTGATTTTTATAGATTTGTTTTAATTGCTAATTATAGATTTCTCATTTGAATAATGATTACAACTCTTTTGTTCTTTGAAGCCCAAGTTGCCTAATGTCCAGGTGGACATTGGTAAAAATTCTGCTATAATACCAGCCATATTCTTTCATAATATTTTTATTAAAGTTTATATATATAAAAGCTAATACAAAACTAAAAGACCTATAGACAGACAGACAGACAGACAGATGACTTCCCTCTCCCTCCAAACAAGTATACAGGTAAAACTCGAAAAATTAGAATATCGTGCAAATGTTCATTTATGTCAGTAAGGCAAATCAAAAGGTGAAACCAATATATGAGATAGACGCATTACATGCAAAGCGAGATATGTCAAGCCTTACTTTGGTATAATTGTGATGATTATGACATACAGCTTATGAAAACCCCAAATTCACAATCTCAGAAAATTAGAATAGTGTGAAAAGGTTCAATATTCTAGGCTCAAAGTGTCCCACTCTAATCAGCTAATGAATCCATAACACCTGCAAAGGGTTCCTGAGCCTTTAAATGGTCTCTCAGGCTGGTTCAGTAGGAATCACAAGCATGGGAAAGACTGACCTGACAGTTGTGCAGAAAACCATCATTGACACCCTCCATAAGGAGGGAAAGCCCCAAAAGGTAATTGCAAAAGAGGTTGGATGTTCCCAAAGTGCTGTATCAAAGAACATCAATAGAAGGTTATGTGGAAGGGAAAAGTGTGGTAGAAAAAGGTGCACAAGCAGCAGGGATGACCGCAGCCTGGAGAGGATTGTCAGGAAAAGGCCATTCAAAAGTGTTGGGGACTTTCACAAGGAGTGGACTGAGGCTGGAGTCAGTGCATCAAGAGCCACCACACGCAGACGGATCCTGGACATGGGCTTCAAATGTCGTATTCCTCTTGTCAAGCTGCTCCTGAACAACAAACAACGTCAGAAGCGTCTTACCTGGGCTACAGAAAAAAAGAACTGGTCTGTTGCCCAGTGGTCCAAAGTCCTCTTTTCTGATGAGAGCAACTTTTGCATCTCATTTGGGAACCAAGGATCCAGAGTCTGGAGGAAAAATGGAGAGGCACACAATGCACGATGCTTGAAGTCCAGTGTGAAGTTTCCACCGTCTGTGTTGATTTGGGGAGCCATGTCATCTGCTGGTGTTGGTCCACTGTGCTTCATTAAGTCCAGGGTCAACGCAGCCGTCTACCAGGAGATTTTGGAGCACTTCATGCTTCCTTCCACAGACAAGCTTTATGGGGATGCTGACTTCATTTTCCAGCAGGACTTGGCACCTGCCCACACTGCCAAAAGTACCAAACCTGGTTCAATGACCATGGGATTACTGTGTTTGATTGGCCAGCAAACTCACCTGACCTGAACCCCATGGAGAATCTATGGGGCATTGCCAAGAGAAAGATGAGGGACATGAGACCGAACAATGCAGCAGAGCTGAAGGCTGCTATTGAAGCATCCTGGTCTTCCATAACACCTCAGCAGTGCCACAGGCTGATAGCATCCATGCCACGCCACATTGCGGCAGTCATTGCTGCAAAAGGGGCCCAAACCAAGTACTGAGTACATATGCATGCTTATACTTTGCAGAGGTCCGGTATTGTTCTATTTCTAATCCTTGTGTTATTGATGTCATGTAATATTCTAATTTTCTGAGATTGTGAATTTGGGGTTTTCATAAGCTGTACGCCATAATCATCACAATTATACCAAAGTAAGGCTTGACATATCTCGCTTTGCATGTAATGCGTCTATCTCATATATAGGTTTCACCTTTTGAGTTGCCTTACTGACATAAATGAACATTTGCACGATATTCTAATTTTTCGAGTTTCACCTGTATGCATTAACAGTAACACCTTCTCTAATATTACAGAAAAAAAGCCCTCTTCATCCCCTTTCTCATCCCTAAACAATAACCAAATCATAAAAAATATTCAACAATCAATCTAATCAACAAAAGCATTAAGAGTGCCAGTGATAGTAAACTATATACTGTATTTTAAGCTTAAACAAATAGGTCTATTTTGCATTTTAATTTCTAAATTGTTTCTAAAAAATGAAATGTAAAAGATCTCTCCCCTTAGCATACAAACGACAAATAATAACATATGTATTAAACCAAATAAATCACTTTTACAGGTATAAATAATCATCTTACAGTCCTGGTCATAAAAAGAAAATTCAATATTGACAGTCCAAAATCCAAACTTATACAATTTAACCCTGATCTGATAAATCCACTTTTAATTCCTTTCTCTTCTTTTTGAAAGGCTCAATCTTCAATCTCTTCTCCAAATAAAGTCCCAGATAGTAATCTCTTATCATTCTCTCCCTGTCTATTTTCAGAAAAGGTTTCAGAGATTTGGTGTTTCCTTTCTGTGGGTTCAAACTCTCAAAGTCACTCTTATGATCCATTACAGCTTCTTTCTCCATATCATTCTCATAATCAAACAACTTTGAATCCATCTTCAGATCCATAGCATCTTTTTCCATATCTTCCATGTATCTCTTATAATCTGGCATTTCTTTAAAGCCCATTTTAAAGTCTTTATTCAAGTTGTCCTCAATTTTATCCAATGAAATCCTTTCTTCTTCTACAACCTCTGTTAGTCCCAATTTTAGAAACGGTTCCTGGACACAATGATTCCAAACACTAAAAATTCTTCTTTGAAAGAAGGATATTCCTCCATTATGTTAAAAGATACTTTTTCCTTTAATTGCTCTCTGGTTCCTTCTGGTTAACCTTCAGTCTTATCTGGTATCTTCCCAGGACAGATTTTCTTGCAGTTAAATCCAAACTCACTTACTGTATTTTCTTAAATATTTAAAACTATCGTTAAAAAAGATGTTTCAAATCCATCTTGCCTCTTAACTGTCCCCAATCAGCATTCCTAATTCCTTTTCACTGTTTCCAAAAGTTAAAATATTTATTTTTGATCTTTAAACTTACTTAAATCTTCTTTTGCCCAGGATAGAAGGAAATTCTCCTGGTATATAGCAATTTGCCTTTCAGGAGGTTTTAATTTCCAAGTAAATCATGAATAGGCAGTTTCTGATGTTAATTAAAAGAGGAAGTGAAAGCAAATCTAGTGTCCTTTTGAGGCTCTGCACTGTGGCTTGGGCTCAATGGTTCTCTCAACTCCCAAAGTGCTCCACCTGCTGGAGACTGCAATCACTTCACAGGGAGCCTCTGTAAGGAGTGCCTGTGGGTAATCCTGTCATCTCCTTCATCTGGAGATAATTCCAAAGAGCCCATCCAGTTGCCAGCTCCTCTAATTACTGCGGGCATCGGCTCCACAAAAACAGAGCCGTATTCAATCCACCATTTCTCCCCCAGAAGTCTTACTAGCCGTATTATTTGCTTCATGAAATATTTTATCACAGACAATTGTTTGTCAGCAAATTGTGCTACCAAGACAAAGCAATTAATGAAGCGACTAACTAGCACCCCTCCTCTGTGCCAGATTTACATTTTGTTTCTAGCAAGATAACAGATCAACCTACCTGTTAAACATGTGGGCAAGGCAAAAACTAATACATCAGGAGAAATATAAACAAGTGAGATAAATGCTACAAAGTACTCTGTAAAAGTGTTGTAAACACTGCTCTCATGTTTTCCCTTAATCTTTGCTTTTTCAGTCTAAACACAGACAACTTTTTTCAATTGTTCTGCCTAAGTTTCCAAACTGCTCATCTTTCAGGTTGCCTGCCCTGCATGTACTCCCAGAAGTGGGAATCAGGTATGGTCTGGTCAGTGCTAAAAATTTATAAAGAGCTACATTTGGCAAATGATGCAGAGACATGAATATAGAGAAAATACATTAACATTATACACTAAATATTAATGTTATTCCTGATACTCATTCCTCTTTCATTTTTATTATCATCTGCCAGATTGCAAATTACTTCTTATGTAGCATTTAGTCTGTCAAGATTTGCAAAGTAATCCTACTAGCACATTCAAGGCTAAGAAGCAACCAAGAAATGAGATGCCCCAGAAATGATTAAAGAAAATGTGTGTATTTCCCAGGTTATATGTGCAGGCTATTATAGATCTCTTCAGCATACCAGCAAAGCAGCAAGGACAGCTCTTAAAACTTCCAATATTCAAAGGCTCATTTAGTTGACAGAAAGTCTACGGGTCTTTGGACAGATTGTCATACTAACTGTTAGGTTTTTAGGGGAATTATCAGACCTTCCTTTGCCTGTGTTTCAGAGCACATCAAAGACATAGAAGGTAAACCAGACACAGACTGCATGGTCTGACTGAGAAGTAGGTGTACATATTCAGAGCAAAGTAACATGTAATGGGGAAAGAGAAACAGGATGAAAAGGAAGTGTTTTTTAGATGTTCCATACAACAAGAATATATTGGAAATTCCAGAACTTGACTCTTTCAAATCTATGTATCTTTATCCACAGCTGTATCTGTATCTGTGTATTTTTTCAAATCCAAGAGAGATAATTTTATGCTAAGGTAAACTAGGAAGAAAATTGTAAATGAAAATATTTATTTTCCTGCTACTTGATTTCTCTCAGCTATTTGGGAGGATAGGTTCTATTCAAAATAAGTATTCACTCCCTCACAAAATTTGTACTTCCCTCTTGCCTCCATCCAACCTATTGTGAAAGATCACAGCCTAATAGAGTGATTTTATTGGAGAGCCAGCTGGTGGGCACCCTTATTGCTTGCAGCACAAGACAACAGAATGCAAGGTTTTTGAAAGATGCCATTGCTAGAGCAGAGATGACATTGACAGTGGACACCTGATCAGGGCAACAATTTTGGTAGGCTGGTCACTTTACTAAAATGTTTTGGGAATGAGATGCCAGCTGGTTATTCAAGGAAACTGGTAGACAAAATTCCTGGTGTGCTCAACAACCTCAAGGGGGGTCAAGTGCTATGTATAATAGTTGCTATCAGGAAACCATTTTAAAACAGCTTGCTGTGAAAATTGTTCTGATCTAGCCAGACCAATCCTGTGCAGCAGCTTGGCATGTGATTGGGTAATATTCTTTTTGTTTCAACAAAACTTTAAGGAAATGGGGGAGCAGGAAGCTGTTAAACAGCTACCAACTTTTGTATAGACACAGCTGTCATAGAGAACCCAATTATACTGTGGGTTATGCAGGTGTAGAGTATTATCAGAACCTAGAGAATGGCCTTAAAGACTGTCATAAATAGACTGCAATATAGCATAAGACAAGTTTAAAAGATCAAGTTTATGAATGGATGGATTAAGTGCAGCAGGAGGTCTGAACAAGTAATGATTCTCAATTTGAATGCCTCTAAAAAGATTTGGGAAGCAATAACAACTTTACCCCAAATTATTCTGATCAGCATTTAATGGTATGTTAGCTTGATTTCTAGAACTACTATGAATACAAAAGCAGATCTTTCATTTAAATTCTGTGAGCTTCTGCTTAAATGAGGATGCATGCATGTTCTTAGCAATAACACTAAGAAAGAAAGCCCTGACATTCTCTCGATCTTTCAACATTATTATTTATTAACACCAAAACAATACCAGATCTTCAGGCTATCAGATCTCATTTTACTCTAGAACTGCCACTTAGTTTCCCTGAAAGACCTTCCTTTCATCCTATAAAATATTACTCTACATGTCCAACACAGCATGACACACATGCATAAATATATGTTCCCATAATGGAAATAACTGTCTTTTCCCTTAGAGGCAAAACATACTATCCCCAAAATAATTTAAGATCAATCTAAAGCCAACAAAATTGTCATGAGAATTTGTCATTTTCAGGCAAGTTCTTTCAAGAACTCATGCAAGTACACTGAAATCTCACAAGAATTAGTAATTTCACAAAAGTCAGGTTTGGGGTTTTTTTTAGGTACAGTACTGTGCAAAGTTTTAGGCAGGTGTGAAAAAAATGCTGTAAAGTAAGAATGCTTTCAAAAAGATATATTGCAATTGTTTATGTTTATCAATTTACAAAATGCAAAGTGAGCAAACAGAAGAAAAATCTAAATCAAATCAATATTTGGTGTGACTGCCCTTTGGCTTCAAACCAGCATCAATTCTTACACTTGCACACTTTGTACACTTGCACAAGGTCAGGGATCTTGTAGGATTAGAGTCAGGTGTATGATTTACCAATTATACCAAGCAGGTGCTAATGATCATCAATTTCATATGTAGGTTGAAACACCTACATATCAGTCATAAACAGCTGCGTAGGCGGCTTAAAACTGGGTGACGAATAGCCAAACTCTGCTACTAAGGTGAGGTTGTGAAAGACAGTTTCACGTCACAGGTCATACACCATGGCAAGACTGAGCACGGCAATAAGAGACAAGGTAGTTATACTGCATAAGCAAGGTCTCTCCCAGGCAAACATTTCAAAGCAGACTGGGGTTTCAAGATGTGCTGTTCAAGCTCTTTTGACAAAGCACAAAGAAACAGGCAACGTTGAGGACTGTAGACGCAGTGGTCGGCCAAGGAAACTTAATGCAGCAGGTGAAAGACACATCATGCTTACTTCCCTTCAACACTGGAAGATGTCCAGCAGTGCCATCAGCACAGAACTGGCAGAAACCAGTGGGACCCAGCTACACCCATCTACTGTCTGGAGAAGTATGGCCAGAAGTGGTTTTCATGGAAGAATTGCAGCCAAAAAGCCATACCTCTGACATGGAAACAAGGCTAAGCAACTCAACTATGCACAAAAACATAGGAACTGGGGTGCAGAAAAATGGCAGCAGGTGCTCTGGACTGATGAGTCAAAATTGGAAATATTTGGCTGTAGCAGGAGGCAATTTGTTCGCCAAAGGGCTGGAGAGCAGTACAATAACGAGTGTCTGCAGGCAGCAGTGAAGCATGGTGGAGGTTCCTTGCAAGTTTGGGGCTGCATTTCTGCAAATGGAGAGGAAACAAGATGGCGACGAGGCTGTAGCTTTAACAACGAGCTCCTACAAAAAGGTTCTCTACTTCTAAATCCACATATCCTTTAAAACTTTAAGATCTACTTGCAATATAAGATGGTACAACCCTCCCTTCTGGAGTATTCTTGGATAACAGCTAAAGCTGCAACTAACTCCTTGTGTTATGGGGAAAAGGAAGAAGCGACAAAGAATACCCTCCGCAACGCAACCTTCAGCAAAGCTGCTGAAGCAACAGAAGGTAGATAAATTTATAACCAATAAACGTATCTCTTCGGCAAGTAATTCCTCCCTACTTCACTTATCGGACAGATATGATCCATTACAGTGGGACTTACAAGCAGAGATAGAGAGCCAGCAACTGGTGGAGCTTACCTCTTCCCTGATAGAAAATGCCCCCTCTCCACAGCTCAGCTGCCGAACAGTTTATCCAGAAGGGAGTTGGAGCTTCTGACCTCCAAAATTTGAAAGATCAAAACGCTGTAGATTTATTATCTAGACAGAGTTTGTTGACGGCACAGGCTGTTCTCTCAATTTTCGACCTATTGACCACAGTCGAAAACCAACTAGATGCCTTAAAAGAATCCTTCATAGAATTTACTAAAAACCATCAGAAGCAATTTGAGTACCCCAACAAATCCAAGAATCCACCTCCAAAATGCCCTTTGCAAACACTCATCAGACGAAAGGAAGACCCTTGTCTCAGAACAAACCCCTCAGTAGGACCAGCTAGGGAGGACAAGGTAAAGATAAACAGCCTTGTTCATTCAGGTGAAAAGGGGGACAGACCGGTAATAAGTAATTGTTATTTACAAACCAACAAGATAACACTTCAAATTTTAAACATCGGTATGAACAGAGGCAAATGGGAGACCAAAAGAACAGTCACCCAATCATTAAGTCTGCTATTATGCTGTGAAAAACAGCTCCTGGACTTGCATAAGATAGAATGGCTACCAGCCAGAGGCAGCTTTAAGTGGGTTTTGCTGACATTTGGGCAGCCAGTGATTCCTAGTATGCTCCTAAAAATGAAAGCCTTTTTGAAATCCTTTTCAATATTTCCAATCCGGGTCTTTCATTCTGGGGCAATTAGCTCTCTAACAGCTCAGTGCAGCCGAGAGAACGATGGAGCTGTAATATGTAGTGGAAAGGTTACTTCAGATAACTTCAAGGCTATTCCACCAGTGGAGTCCGGGACAACAAATGATGAACGCAAACAACCCACTTGTCCTACTTTTGCACAGCTGCCTGCTGACTCATTAGAAGAAAGTCTAATTAACTCCTTCGGTGCCCTTGCCAATAGCAGACAAGTGGAAATACTTAAGAAATTAGATGATTTAAGGGGATCCTTGATGTCAATATGTCATGCAGCAAAGCCACTTATAAACCTAGAACTCTGAAAAATGCAGGTTAATCCCCCCCTCTTGGACATCAAAGTAAATGCGCAGATGGAGTGGAACTTCCCATCAGCACTGATAAAGATGCTGTAAAGATACACAAAACACAAAAGCCGGTTATAACATTGGAGTCAGAAGTCCCTAGTACGCATAGTGCAAGCTTCAATTTCTTCCAGAAGCAACAGGAAGTTACTAGAAAAAAAATATTAACAGTGGCCCAGATTCATGAGCAACCCTCCGATACACCCAATCCTGGACTTGCAGAAGATAGATGTACTGATGAGATGGAACAGATAGAGGACTCCGGCAGGGAAAGTCCTTTAACACAGATGGTTTAGCAGCACGCGGACTGGTACAAGACAAAGCCCCTTAAAGATTATATCATGGAATTTAGCCGGTTGGCATCGCAATAATGGCTTCAACCATCTTGAGTTTTTGTCAGACATGGATGTTCTACTGCTGCAGAAAACTTGGACAGCTGATGATCTCCTATTTAATGGGTTCCAATCATATAAATTAGAAGCAACTGAAGGTAAAGGCCCGGGGCGACTAAAAGGTGGTCTGGGAATTCTCATCTCCACCACCTTGAGAGTTGCCCCTATACCTATCTCCCCTCTTAAACAAATGGCCATGGCAATACTTTTGATCATGGGTAGCATGCATTTGTTAGTTATTAATGTTTATCTTTCTCCAAAGCGGAAAAAAAATGAAACTGCCACAAGTTGGCTGGAACTAGAGGATTATGTTGGCAATCTTCTTTTGGAATTCCCTAATCCCATGGTTCTTCTTGGGGGTGACTTTAATGCTAGGCTAGGCACTGATAACCATGCACTATATTCCAAATCCCATCAGCATCCCCCTTCTGTTATGCCTAATCTACCCCCTACCATGTTGGTGCGACTCTCTAGAGATAAAAAATCTAACTATGCCGGACTATGACTCACTAAGTTGGCAAATAAATTTAATTTACTCATCCTAAATGGCTCCATTACAAGTGACTATCCAGGTGAACTCACTTTTATCGCCGGGTACAGAAAAAGCACTATTGACTATATGTTAGTCAATTCAAATCTAACACACCTGGTGAAGAACTTCGAGGTACTACCACATCCAGAAAATGACCATCTTCCACTCTGTTTGCAGCTGGAGACTCCAGCTATGCAGGAGCATCTGGTGAGTCATTATATTCCTGGAATTGTCCCAGAAGATCAAGCCAAGTGTCGTGCCAGATGGTCTCCTTCTCTTGACCATAAGATGAGGTCAGCACTTGTAGATTTACAAACACTTCGGGCATCCATTATGTCAACTGATAACACACAGGACCCTTTGAGGGTATATAAAACATTAATACAAAGATTACAACCTATAGTAACTCGCACCCCAAACTCCTTGGCCAAAAGGGGGGCTAGTTTTTCCAAGCCATGGTTTGATAGAGAATGTGTTGACATTAAGAAAACGCTTACACTGGCCTACCATCAGTATAAAAATGAAATAGAGAATAATAGCACCAGCACCAAGTCTCTTGAACACTTTCTTAACATCAAAAAACAGTATAAGAAACTATTGGCTAACAAAAAGCAAATTGATATGAAATCCACCTGGCAACGACTTATTGAAGCTGCTAAGATGAAGAATTCTTCCTGGTTCTGGCATCTACTTTCCTATCAATCCGCGAGATCCTCTACCATGTTAGACTCCCACATAGCCCCAGAAATATGGGAACTTCACTTTCAGAGACTGTATGAAGATTCCTCTGCTGAGATGGAAATACAAATGAAAGATGGCCTAAACGAGTGGCCGCCTGTCTCAACAGCTAAAATCAAGATGTTAATTGGTCAACTAAGAAAAGGGAAGGCCCCGGGAGCGGATTTTATTCCAGTAGAAGCATTGAAAAATTTCATGGAATGGTGGGCTCCGATGCTAGCATCCCTCTTTACTTACATTGATAAGACAGGATGAATCCCAGAGGATTGGGGCTTGATTATTATCGTCCCAATCTTTAAAAAAGGCAGGAGGGATGACCCTACAAACTATAGGCCGATTAGCTTGCTAAACACAATCAGCAAATTACTGTATATGCTAGACACTTACAGGAAAAACTCAAGGACTGGATGGTCCAGAAGAACCTGATAGCAGATGAGCAGGCAGGATTCAGAGAGGGACGAGATACCATCAAACAATGTCAAGTTCTTCAACATCTGATAGAAAAGTATTCCAGCAACAAGATAACATCATTGTATGCTGCCTTTATAGACCTCAAGGCAGCCTTCGACTCTGTTTCTAGGACCAAGCTTTGGGAGAAGCTGGAAGCTGCATCAATAGACAGTAGGCTTCTCTATTTAATTCGGGCACTACATACTAACACCACCCTTAAGGTTAAATGTAATAGGCAAGGGGTTCTTTCAAAACCAATTAAAGTGCAAAAGGGGGTGAAACAGGGATGTATCTTGGCTCCCTTACTCTTTAACTTTTACATCAATGACATGGTGAGATACCTAAACCACCCGGATTTTCACCCACTGAAATTGGGGGTTTGTAGCATTGCCCTGCTGCTTTATGCAGATGACGCAGTTGTCCTTTCTAGGACACCGATTGGTCTAAGAAGAGCCCTGAGAACTCTGGTCCAATACTGTGCAAACAATCTTCTAGATATAAACTATCAGAAAACAAAGATTATGGCCTTTTCCAAAAGACCAAAACAACACGTCTGGACTATCAACGGTCATAGAATAGAACAAGTGAATAGTTTCAAATACTTAGGTATAATCATGCATGCCTCCGGATCAAGGAGAGCTCATTGTGAATATGCGGCTGATTTAGGTCTTCGTTCCGCCAATGCCATTTTAAAAATTTTTCGAAGTAAAGGGGGGGTATTTTGTCCCAGCAGCTCTCAAACTTTTCTAGGCAAAGGCGCTAGCCCAACTTCTCTATGGGTCTGTTGTCAGTTCTCCAGTTTCAAGTGTGACATACTTGGAAAGAGTCCAAGCTAAATTCATCAGGGCAGTCCTGCAAATGCCCAGATGTGTCTCCAATGCACAATTACGCTTGGAAACAGGCATAATAAAGGTCAAGTCGAAAGTGCGCCTAGCTTCGCTGAATTTTTGGCTAAAAATAAAGCACTACCCGCAGGCCTAGCTCCACTTATCCTTCAAGATAAATTTCAATCCTTGTGGAAAAAGGATATCGAGCTCAACCTCTCTGTTAGGCTATTCTACAGCTGGGATTCTAGCAATGGAATATGAGCAGGCAAGAATGGCCATAAAGCAAAGGACAGAGGATATAGAATGTCAAGCAGATTTAGGGAAGGTTCCATCCTTTTTATCTCCGCCATGTAGCAAGTTTACTGTCACTGCTGCCAGATATCTAGCGCAGCTTGAGCTCCCCAGTCAGCAGAAAGCATTCTCTTTAGCTCGTTGCCATGTTCTTCCTTCAGCGGTGCTGGATGGCAAATACAAAAAAATTCCATTAGCTGCAAGACTTTGCCCTTGTGATGCCAAGGAAGTAGAAGACATGGGCCATGTTCTCCTCTGCTGTATCTTTTACCAAGTCCCACGGAGTAAGTTGCTTGCACCCCTGATCAGCAAGCAGCCTGGCTGTCAAGAATCAGATTATCTTCAAATGCTCCTCATGGATGACCGGCCTTACGTTACAGCGCAGGTAGCCAGGTTCTGCACGGCGGCAATAAAGATCCATCAACATCGGATAGGAAGCTGCTGAAAGGTTTTGCAGTAATGGATTATAGCCAACTAGTATTTTAGTTTGCATTAACAGTTCCCAAAGAGACCTGAAAGTACTACTTTGAGAGTCAGGGGGCCTTGCTGAGTGGAATCGATTTTGGTAGGGGTGGACTAAGTAGGTGACCATGAAAAAACAGACAGAAATATCACCAACACACTTCAATTTTAGATATTATCATTTTATCATCACCTTATTTTAGCTAACGATCAATAATTGTAGGATATCATAATTTAAAGAGTAATAATTACACTATAGGATAGGCCGTTTGACTTCATGTATAAATGACATTTAGGCAGCCAAATTATAATTATGATATAGATTTTACTTGATATTATTATATCTAAGAGTTTTAAGTAGACATGTTATGTGAATTTTTAGTTGTACTGGTCTATGACTGTAATAAACTAAAAAAGAAAAAGAGTTGGAGATTTGGTCAGGATCAATGGTGTCCTCAATGCTGAGAAATACAGGCAGATACTTATCCATCATGCCATACCATCAGGGAAGTGTGGGATTGGACCCAAATTTATTCTGCAGCAGGACAACGACCCCAAACATACAGCCAATGTCATGAAGAACTATCTTTAGTGTAAAGAAGAACAAGGAGTCCTGGAAGTGATGGTCTGCCCGCCCCCCCCCCCCCCCAAGCCCTGATCTCAACATTGAGTCTGTCTGGGATTACATGAAGACACAGAAGGATTTGAGGCAGCCTACATCCACAGGAGATCTGTGGTTAGTTCTCCAAGATGTCTGGAACAACCTACCTGCTGAGTTTCTTTAAATACTGTGTGCAAGTGTACCTAGAATTGATGCTGTTTTGAAGCCAAAGGGTGGTCACACCAAATATTGATTTGATTTGGGTTTTTCTTCTGTTCACTCACTTTGCATTTTGTAAATTGATAAACATAAACAATTACAATATATATTTTTGAAAGCATTCTTACTTTACAGCATTTTTTCACACCTGCCTAAAACTTTTGTACAGTACTGTATATATTCTTTAAAAACTGGGATCCACTGATACTGTGTAGAAATGACATGGTTACTGGGCTGGCACCCTTTACTCTATATCTATTAACTACAAAGCATAAAAGAAAGGGGGGCAGACTGCAATTAGAAGTTTGGGAAATAGGACAAGAGCCTTTACTGGTTACTTAGTAGTAGAGTTCGTCAGAAATATTGGGTATCCTTCCTCATTCAACCACACTCAACATAGAATTAGGACTGCATTTATTTTTTTAAAAAGCAATTAGTTATTACATTAAAAACTCTCTTAAAGTATTGCTGTCAGGCTTTGAATACCTAATTTTGTCAAAGTACAGAAAACCTTCACAAGAGATCAATTTGTAAAAAAAAAAAAAAAATCCAAATTCTTAAAATAGAAGTATAAACTCACTGTGAAGAACATTTTTATAAAGAAAAGTAAACAAAACCTCCAGTTCAAATATCAACTATTAAGCAAACAAAACAATTGTTCATGAATAGCAGGCATCATTCCATGTTATGATTTTAGTACACATTTTATTTTTACTGAAGTCTGTGAAAAATAAATTGACAAGAAACTAGTCAAATGAAATCGTAATGCATGCTATTTTTTTAAGAGAAAGTTTTACACCCATCCTCCTCAATTTCTAAATTTAACAACTAAGAATACTTTTGGAGTTTAAAAAAAAAAAAGCACTTTTTAAACTTTGGGTCTAGATGCTGAATTGGACAGGATGGGGGGTGCATCCATCCTTCTTCTTGAGCTCTTGGTGGCTTTCAATACCATCAATCATGGTATCCTTCTGGATTGGAGATTGGGAATGGGCAGTACTGTATTGTGTTGTGCTGGTTTTCTTCCTTTCTCATAATGCTCCCTCCTCTTATTTTCCCTACAATCCACCTTATCTTATACAATCTGCTTTCTCCATGCCTCCTTAGCTAACATACACTTTATGCCATCACGAATAACTGATGTATGTGTATGAGGCTTGCATGTTACATTTGCTACTTGACAACTCTTTTAAATTGAGCAAGTCATTGAATTTAATAGGATTTATTTTCAAGTATCACACATAAGATTGTCTGTTATGCTGCTGGATAATTAAAATAGTAAACAAGTTTTTTTGTTGCTGTTGTGAAGATGAGTGAATACAGAGTATCGCAAACAGGTAAGGAAGAATGCATAAGGAAAGATGAGTTTCATCAACATAAAATCGTAACATTTATATGAGATTAAAACATAATAGACATAGCTTTAACAGGAAATTTGATCATCTTAACTTGGAATAGTCATTAATGGAATTTATAACCATCAACTGTGCTTTGGGAAAGTCCTGCAGATAATTTGCATGTTTAAAATAAAGACAAGATTTTGGATGTATTATGTTGGGAATATTATGGTTAGGGCAGCCACATCTATAATATTTGTATTATAAATAGTGGCAAAGTATGAAAACAATTCAGATTATTATTTTTTGAACAAATAAAGAGAATATACATTTACAAAAAACTCTTTTCATTATCTGGTAACCAATTCTGCCTATATTTCAAGATATTCCCAGTTTTTCTTCTATGTAATATTGACATTCTAACTAACTTACTCTAACAGGAATGAGACGAAGAGGCTTTTTTGTTGCTGACACAAAGCATAAAATTCCAATTTGGTTGGCCAATAAGAACACAGAAATTACAGCAGCCAGTAAGATCAAAGAGAAATATCTACATCTGCACACGCACACACATATGCACACACAACAGAGCTATTAAGATGTAACCACACTGTGATTATGTAAATCAGACATCCACAGTTGAAGCACAGGGAATTGCATAAGTGAGGAAATCCACAATTATGTATTCAAGCTGAAGCAATTCCATCACTGAGTACTGTTACCATATTATTGGTTTAGGACTAACTTCCAAAGTCATGGGTGCTTTTGACCCGTATAGTATGCTCTACAAAGGAAGAAAAATGCAGGGCAAGCTGAAGACAACCTGCTACAGAAACTCTAAGCACAAATAGCTTTATTGTACTTTATATTCTAATATGTTTAAACAGGAAATTCACATAGTGTTTCATTTCCAAGGGCATGTTTGGGCCATGAACAGAAAAAGGCAGAAATGTTCCAAATTGTACCAATACAAGAATTTAAGCTATTAGTTTACTTGCTATTGCTGAGATAATCTATGGTAGAGATCTAGCAATGTTATAAGACTGGGTAAATTAGCACATGAATAAGCTGCTAGATTAATAATAAATATGTAATGTTAAAAGCAACTGATAAATGAACCAGAGAACTAATGTGGTGTAGTGATTAAAGTGTTGGGCTAGGAACCCACCCTCAGCCATGGAAGTTCACTGGGTGATTCTGGGTCAGTCACTCTCTCTCAGAGCAACCTATATCACAAAGTGGTTGTTGTGATGAAAAATAAGAGAAGGGAACAGTATGTCTGCTGTCTTGAGCTCTGAAATAATAGGTAAGATATAAATCTAATAAATGAACAGATTTACAATAAATCAGTGACTTAATTCATGTAATCATATAGAAAAATATACCATAACTGTGCCCAAATGGTATGCATAGTTTTAGTTGTCACAGCTCCACATATGATACTATACCTAAAGAATGACTTGAAAAGAAAATTTAAAGAGTTGAAACAGATACATATTTTTACTACATACTTGTTTTTTACACTGACAATTCTTCTAAAGTTAGAAGTGATGTCCAGGTTCATCATAAACTTTCTTTCAAAACCACAAAAAGCCCATCCTTTGAAGTCTGCATTGCTGCTATTTCTTTAGCAAATGTATAAACCACCTCAGTCTCAAGGACTCTAGGCAGCATATGGGGCAACTAGAACATAGCCACTAAAACATACAATAAATACAGTAAAATCAGAAAGTAACTTGTATAATAATGGTGATGATGATACTCACACCTGGGACCAAACAACTGCAAAAATCAAGTCCCAAATGTTTTTTTGGAACAAACCAAGTTTTTACAAGCTTCTGAAAGGCAAGGAGAGTTGGGGGGGGCACCCTTATAGTGGGGAAGAAGCTGTTCCAGGGAAGAGGAACCATTACAGAAAAAACACATGTACACATAAATATATATAAAACATTCATACATGTTTGAGTCTTAGTACTTCCCACATATAATAGTTAATAAAAATATTTCTGAGTGCAACTTGACATAGTTTTTAATTAACTGATTGCATTGATTTATATGATACCAAAGAAGCAATCTGAAAAATTAATAAAAACCAACTTAAAATAAAAGGTTACATAATATAATAAATTATTCAAAAGGCTAGATTAAAAAAATGTTTCTTAATATCTTTCCAGAAGAAAAAGAGAAAGTAAAAATGAATTGCAACTTGAAAATGAACTGTGTTTTACAATTTGGAAACAACACTGAGCTTCCTTTTCCTTGTGCCCAACAAAGGAGGCATTTTTAAAAGGAGATGGGGACTCTCAGATAGCTAACCCTGACTGTTTAGAGTATAATGGTTAAAACCAGCATCTTCAAAGGATCTGGAAAAAAACTAGTAACTAGTGTAGACTTTTCCACGTGAACATATGGTATGATTCTGATTCTTGGTATTTCTACACCAAGCTTCTAGACACTATTCAAGGATAGATCCACCCAGAGAAAGTTGCATTAAACTAATCATGAGGTAAGCCAATCATGGATAATTGTTACTAGCTCTGTTTAGCTCCTTGCTACCATGGCCACCTGAAAATCCAGAGGTAGTTCAGGATTAAGGAACAATCTCTAGCTCAGAATCTAATTTTTCAAGTGGAACACAACTGCCTCTGAACAGATGGAATCTCAATTTTCCTACTGGCAAAGAACACATGTATGCTTTCATTTAATTTCAACTTACTCCCCTGCCATTCATCCATTTTCCTTGGTATTACATGATAGCAATGATCAACATATAGGTGGTATCTCAGTCAAAGTTCAGGATCATCTCTTCCAAAAGGGCTAAACAACTTAGGGAAAAACTTAAAGCTTGTGTAAATAGTAAATAGACTAAAATCTAAACCATCAATGATTATGATAGATATGCGATCAAAACGACATAGATTTTCTCCAGGATGATCTATCCCCAATCTAGTCCTTCAGGTCTTCAAACAAAGCACCAATTGCCACTGTAGTTGAATCTCTTCACCTTACTGTTGGTTGTCTTCTTTTTCTCTCTCCTTCCACCTTTCCCAGCATTATAGACTTCTCTAGAGAGCAAGGTCTTTGCATTATGTGTTCAAAATATGATAATTTGAGCCTAGCCATTTGTGCTTTAAGTGAGAACTCTGAGTTGATTTGTTCTATGATCCATTCTGTAGGTATAGACATACCATGGCATCTTAATATTTTTTCCAAGGCCTTCATTCCAGTACTACCAAAAAAAAAAAAAAAAAAGATTTTGGAAGCTCTCAAGTTATTCAGGAAGCATACCATTTAGTTAGGTGGAAAGGAATAGCAAGCAGGATACAAAAAGAAACCTGTCCAAGGGAGGCAGAGCTCATACCAGAAAAAAGAATAAAGTTCCAAAGCAAGTTAGCAGGCAAGTTAAGCCTTAGCCAAAAATGTTACAATGTTTGAAAAAGCAGGGATAATTACTCCTTGGGTAACAACTGAAAGAATGTAGGTTGGTTAATGAGGAATAGCAACAATCCTTTTATTGGACACCAAAAAAGTCATCTAGAAGTCCACACAAAGTCCTACTCTAAAAATCATAATGGATAAACTTGTCAATGAGAAGAGCAAATATGAGGATGACTGTGCTAAGGACAAAGGATGAAGGTGTGAAAACTGAACTGGGGGCATAATCTGTGGTCAAAATTAGCAGTCACAGTTTAAATTGACAGGTAAAGACTTAACCCTATTTCAATCCAGTTCAAGGTAAGCAAAATTTCTTGCTGATGGCCAACATTCAATCAGCAAGGAAGAAATTGTTGCCAAGTCCATCCAAGGAGCTAGGTTTCCAGGGCTTAGAGTTTATTCTACAATTGCTATGAATCAGCCAAGTACATATGGCAAGTATGCACTCACTCTCATTGGTCTCTTGAGAAAAACTTTTAACTCATTATTATATCCCATCCACATTCAAAACAATATTAGAATCTTGGATAGATTTGTTTGGATGAGCAGCTCTGAATAGCTTACCACTATGGCTGCTGCTATAGAGTGAATACAGGTGAACCCAAAATACAATTTGAACTGGCAATAAGATAATATACCTTTTATAGCAAAATAAGCATATATACACAAATATTATAAGCCAAGAAAAATGTGGAATATTCCAACTGCACATTGAGAAAACTTGTAAATTGGGAGGCAGTGGAGCTTCTTCATCACTATCAAGAGTGAAGATAATGCTTAAGAACTGAGCTACCTACCACTCAGCTTTGGCAACACAACAATTGTGAACATTCTACTTAACCAACCGTACACTGGCTTGATTCATAGAAGATCATATACTCCCCCAAGTACCATTCCAGCATTAACTAGGATAATAAATATATCATAAGGCTCAGGCAGTTTTCCTTCAGCATGTCAGTTCCAGATGCCTCTGCAATCATCACACAAACTAAAATGGAAGCAAACACTTTAAGCTGCTGTTTGCATAGAAGCTGTTCATAATTTGATGTAGTGCACTGTACATCAGTCAACACAGTACTTAATATTGAGAACACACACAAGCATGAGTGAGCAATGACAGGTAGGCAGCAATGACATCTAGCACACTTTATTTACCCTAATATAAATGTTCTTTGAATTCATCAAATTACCAATCAATTCACTCATCTTTGAAAACAGGTGCACTGATGTATATTAACAACTAAATTTTACAAGCTTTTAGTGAAGCAGGCATTAATGAGAAAATCAAGCAGAGAGCTCTAAAAGCCACAGTAAAAGAAGAACACAGCAGTGTTTCCAAGTAAACAGAGGGACTAAATGGGGAGGGTGGGGTGGCATGTTAAAATACCTAATAAAGCTGTTCCTGGGCACTAAGTCAGCTGCTGAAGGGGATCCTTGTTTATAACAATAGGAAAATATGTAAAAAAAAACCAAATATGAAATAGAAAGAGCCATTTCTGCGGAAGGAAGGAAATACAGAGCGAGGTACTACAATATCTAGGAATTGCTGTGTTTTATCATGTCCCTTCATTGTAATGATCAGTAAGTATACAAGATTCCACTTTGCTTCAATTAACAGGATTGTTCTTTCTTCGCTGCTATTAATTTTTATGATCAGGTATATCATACAAACAAAAGTGGATATTCAAGGAACAAAAAGAATTTATGTTATCTATAGAGCCACAAGAAAGACTTTTCAATTGAAGTATGTCAGTGCTCTGTTAAAACCATGAAAATAACGAAAATACCTTCTAAAAATGGGGGATGGAGGGAATGGTTATAATTTTTGTGAAAGATTGATAGGAAATGGCTGAGTTACTGGTGTTTAAAGACTGGTGGTAGGATCTTTACTGGAGTGCATCCTTAGGTCGAAAAATGGAGATGCCATTTATATAACTGATCTTTCCTTGTGGGCATCTCAAAAAGGAGCAGAAATTGCTCCAAATTAAATGGAAGAATGTTACACAATGTAAACAGCCTTTTAGGCTGTTTTTAATTACATTATGTTTTAACTGATTGTATTCCTATTTAATTGTCTTACTTTATGGGAGCTTTTTGTATTGTTGATTGCTTTCATAATATTATATGGAATATTGTTTATATTATTTTTATACTCTCCTCAGGGCACCTTCAAGAGCAGTAATCAATAAACATATATCCAAGCAAATAGATAATGCAAGTTTATCCTTTTCCCTGGGAGAACAGAGAAATCCACAAGGATTCCTTTTGGAATAAAAGGAAAGCAAGCCTTCCAAAAGTATATGCAGATCTATCGACTACAGATCACTGCCCCTTACACAAGTATCAAAATACAGGCTTTGCTCCCTTTGACTCTATGAATTGTACCTGATTTTGATTTTTAAGCTCTGCTCATCTTCCATTTGAGAGCAGCACTAAATGGCCTTGGTCACTCTAAGGGATCATTTTTTGCCAGGAGATAGATGGGGGTATATTGGCTTTCAGTGCCATGCAACTTTCTGAACAGATTATCTGAGTTTGGTGTGGATAGAGCAATTTTGCAGTAGTTCTGCTCATCTCTAGATAGTTGTTTCTAGAATGGGATTGGGATTTTGGTTCAACCCCATGAGATTTACAATGTGGAATTCCACATTGGTTGTGTTTTATTCTTCATGCTATTTAATAATTACACAAAGCTGCTGAGTAAGAATATTCAGAGATTTAGAGTAAAGTGGCAGTGGTGTGCTGATGAAATTCTTTTCATCAGAGCTAAGTGAGTCTTTGGAATTGCTAAATTGTTGCCTGGCTACAGTGATGGACTGGATGAGGGCTAACAAACTGAAGCTCATACTGGACAAGACAAAATTGAATTAATAGAGCATTTATCTGCCAGGTGAATGGTATTCAATCTGTTCTGGAAGGAGATGCATTTCCCCTTGCAGCTTGGGGTATATCAGATCCAACTTTGTCATAAGACATGCAACTGTCCTCTGTGGTATGAAGCACCTTCTACCAATTAGGCTGGTCTGCCAGTTATGGCCTTACTTGGATACAGGTAATTTCACTATGGTAGTGCATGTCCTGATAAATTCTCATATAGTTTACTACACTGATTGTATGTGGGGAGGTCTGGAAATGTTCTGAACTACACTTCTCTTACTATATAATGAGTACTGACTGGACGTGTGTGTTTTGAACTTATTACAGGTAGTCATTGCTTACTGACTGCTCATTCAGCAACTGTTTGAAATTATGATGGTGCTGAAAAATGAGATTTACAACCAGTCTTTGAACTTGTGGCTGTCACAGTGTCCCCCCGGTCACGTGATCACAATTCGGGTGCTTGGCAACCAGTGTGCATTTACAATTTACAAAAAGTCTTGCGGTCATGTGATCACCATTTGCGACCTTCAAGCCAGCTTCTGACAAGCAAAGTCAATGGGGAAGCTGGCAGGAAGTCACGAATCATGGTCACACGATGTTGCGCTTCATGACTGCAGCCAGAACTGATGTCGTAAGTCAGGCATGGTCACATATTTCACTTTATGACCATGTCGCTTAGAGACAGAGTTGCTGGTCCCCATTGCGGTCAGTAAGTGAGGACTACCTGTTTGCCAATCATAGATTACTTTTACTGGCTCCCAGTTAGTTCCCAGTCTCATTTCAAGGTGCTGGCACTAATCTATAAAACTCTTCATGACTTGAGATCACAGTACCTGAAACAGAGCTTCTTTTGATATGTACCCATAAGCTGAGATCATCTTCAGAGGATCTGCCCTGGTATTAGGGAGAGAGTCTTTTCAGTGGTATCTCCCCATCTCCAGAATACCTTTCACACTGAAGCCTATCTGGTGCCAAATTTGATGCCAGGCAAAGGTGCTTTAATTCACCTGGATATTTTAATCATTTCAATTTTTTAACATTTTGCTATTCAAATATTTATCATAAGTGTATACTATATTTTAATTGTAGAATTTTATATGACTTTTATATGTTTTAAGCTCAAGGACTTCTGCTAAAGATGGTGATGTGAGAAGCTGAGCCTTGCAATAGCTCCTCTGAGGAAAAAACCTCCAATTTTATACTTCCGTGGTAAGCTGCCTTGGGAAAACATGGTAGCTTTGAAAGATAGTCCACGGATTTAAAAAATAAATAAAACAGCGAATATGAAAAAAGAGGGTACATGTCTGCCTACTCATGTTCTGCTTTCTTAATATATTGTCATTTGGTTTGGGAAGAATACTCTACTGAGGTTGATAGATGAGGACTGTGACTCCATTACATTCAAGTTCCTTGCTGTGGTCCTCATCCTTTATGCTCTTTCACTACTAAAGATGCAGTACTACTGCATTCTCATAGCTACTTAACAGTATCTCCAGATGACAATATGATTCATTTTCAAATTTGCACAACTCTTATGTATATTCATGGAATTCACAGCAGTGAAGAGGCCTTTTGAGCCATCTAATCCAACCCCTTATTTAGTGCAGGAAATGTAGTGATCAATCACAAGGAAAATGGCTCTATCCTCTGCTTGAAGACCTCTAATAATCAAGATTGAGATCCTGGCCCTGGGCATTTTGTATTTTATTTTCTTACTTTAGACAAAGATTTAGTCAATCAATGATCAGAATAATAAAAAATTGGACAACTAACTATATTACAATAATATAACATAATAAAAATATTAAATCCATATGTAAAATTCTAATTTCTTATTTTATAAATTTAGTTTACCATATCATAAGATAATGTTAGTACAATTGAAAGGTCTGAAAAGCCACTGAAACATTCAGAAGAATATGAGTATATGCCTACTGCCACTTCCTGATGCAAATAATGCATTAAGGCAGATATATACCTTTTTTAAACTGATGGAACATGCAGAAGTAAATGACAAATGGGGCAGTTTGAGTGAGAAACAACATTGAGGGGGCTCATTTAATGTTTCTCTCAATTCCTGCAGTTTGCTACTGAAATTTGGCAGCTAATGTGTAACTGAATTTCAGACAAAGCAGATGGGGCCCTAATTTACGAAGGGACTAAATTGTCCTGGAGGATTCTAAAGATAGCACAGAAACCTCTGGAAGGCTGCAGGCAACCTCTGTGCTGCTGTTGCCTGTTTTGCACTACAACAACTAAAGACATTTCAGGACAGAAACTAAACTGGAATCAAACTGGAAGGATTCCAGGTAATCAATATAAATCAATAAGGAAAAGAAGGGTGAAACTACCAAATAGGTAACAGCAGATGCTTACCATGTATCAAATGAAACTGAGGACAACCCTGAGTATTAGAAAGACTACTGAGAAAACCCTAATCTTTTATCTTAAACAATGACTCTCTAGTCTCTTGTCTTCATCTCAAAATTGCCAATAATTTTACTGGACTATTCTCTACATAGCATTTTCTAGTAATTCAATATAACGGTTCTCCTTTGGTTAAGAGCCCAGTGATCTCCTGTTCAAGCAGCAGTTGCCATTGGAAAACAGAACACATTTCATGTGCACACCAAAAGAATAAAGACGTATGTTGAATTTTACCGAATAACTGTGTAGCCAGTTTTATTAATGCAGTATAAAAAATGAACTGCAACTTGTTTTATAAGAAATTTATTAAATACAGTACCTGAAAAAGGTGTCATCTTAATACTCTCATTAGTTGTTGATTATGTGGAAATAATATCCTGTAAAGTTAATAAGATTTGAAGTAGACAGTCTTGATAATCCATATGGTCAAAATCCAAGTGAAAAATATGCCTTCAAAAAACATACACGAAGGCTGATTTGGGCCTCTTATTTATATTATATATTGAATCACCCCTGCACATTTCACCCCACCAATCACATTCCAAGACCAGAAGAGTCTAGCTTTGTAATTCTGGAATACCCAACTATGACAATCTAACCAAGCAACTGCTCAGAAGTTTCCTCCTCAGCTTATCTCCTTATGAACCTCTTTTTTTTAAAGGATTAAAAATTCTAAAGCAGTATCTACAAAAGAAGAAGAAAAAATTGTCAAGGTCTGTGTGCATTCAACAAATGAAAGCAAAATAATATAAAAGCAGTAGCTAATATAAAAGATTGTTTGGTGCTGCATTTTCTATCTTTCCAACTATTACAGGAATAAAATTATCCTTGAAGATCAAAAATCCTTTTCAAAACTAATACAATTAAGCTTTATTACACTGTTTCAAGTACATTTCTCTCCTCTGCCAGCCCCCTCCATCTCCAACTCTAATTCAGGCTCATTCAACAGCAGTTGGAGGCATTCTTCTATTTTATTGCAAGTGAAATGCTGGCGTTTAAGGGTCAGGAAACTATCTACTATCATATAGTGTGAAAACACCCCCACCCCCAAATATTAACTTGCTATTGTCCACAGAACTTTGGAAGAAGGAAATAAAGAAAATAATTATCAACAACATGCAATAAGGCTGATAGCTTTTAATTTTAACACCATGGTCAAGCTTTTGTAGCTAAAACATTAATTCGTCCTGTTTTAAAATCTTACAGCCTTAATTCCATGCAAGATTCTTCAGAATTAGGCTACATTCAATGGGATTTTCTCCTAAAACGGAATGTATAGGATTGCAGCTTTCAGGCTGCTCAGAAGGCAGAAAACCGAAGTGAGAACAGGAAATCAAGCTTCTTTAAAACAAACAAAAAGGATTCTGATGAGAACATGGCAACTTTGACACATTTCTTCAATAGCCAGTAAGTAACTGATGCATATATACATATTCCATGCCATTTTTACCCCATGAAATACAAATCTGGAGAGAAGCATGTAAAAAAGCATAGTATGATGCCAAATTTCATTCACAAAAATGAAAATAAAACCCTGAATTCACTTATGAACATTAGGACAACTGTAATCATTACAATGTATGGTGGGTTGATCAAAATTTCATTCCACAATCTCTGTTTAATGCATAAATGGAATTTAAAGCCCAGCAGTATCAGATAGTAACTTTGTTTATTTTTCAAAAATTACATACTTCTCTTTCCCAATTGTCTGAAATTCTTCTAAATATAATTGCCAGAGACTGAACATGGAACATCTTGTAATGCAAAACATGTACTCTAGCACTGAGTTGTGGTCTCTCCCCTAATATGATAGCAGTCAAAACTAACATACAGATTACATTATTCTTGGGGATAATTTTCATTTAAGTCTTGTTCAATTTTGAGGGGCCAGATCCTACACTCCAAAATGCAGTCTGGGCTGGAATGAAAAAAAAATCATCTAAATACTGTTAATATTATCACTTTCTAAGTATTTAATTAATTGTTCCCTTCTGCCACGTTAGAAATTATAGTTTTGTAGCAATTTGCAAGATCTCTGGTGGCATTCTAAAGTTGTTAGACAGAATGCTGTAGGTTGCTTTGAGCCACAAGTCACGCACTGCTAGTTTAAAGCATGAGCGCCCAATCTTCAGAACAAGCATCATGGATAATGGAAGTCTGCAATGCCCCTGTGGGCCTCTCCTACACTGTGCTGTTTACTCTTTCTAAATTGGATGCATAACTGCAAAATGGGAGTGGTGTCAAAATTGTCCCATGACACATAGCACAGCAGTGCTCTCATATACTTGAGATTTACATTTTTTTAAAAAATGGCTATCAGTGGTTTATTTATTCTTTCTCCCCCCAAAAAACACTGCAAATATAAATGCAACTACATTAATAGTCTGATGCACAAACCCTGTCAACAGGTCTCTTGCAGTCTCTTGCTTCAAGTTCCAGAACATTATTCTTCATACATTTATTAAAAAATAAAAGCAAAACATAAATATACTACTGCAAATATTGGTCATTTAGGCAGGAAATCAAAGGAATGATTTCCTAAGGAACATAAGAACAGCCCTAATGGATCATGTCAAGGACAACCTTAGTCCAGCATTTTGTTTCTCATAAACACCAACCCGAACCTTCTGAAGTGTTTGCAAGCAAGACAAAGAGACATACCGCTGTCCTGTCATTATTCTCCTGCAACCTGTATTTGAATATATGCTACTCCCAACCCAGAGGTAACATGGAGTCTTCATGACCAACAGACCATGATAGATATATCCTTGAATTTAATCAATCTTCTTTTAAAACCTTCCAAGTTTTAAAACCATCAAGTCTTGCAGTAATGAATTCCAGAGGTTAATTATGTACTATGTGAAGAAGTGCTTCTATTGTCTGTTTTAAATCTCTTTCCAATCAGCTATATTAGATAGCTCTGGTTCTAACATTCTGAGTAAGGAAGCCCTCTCCCTGACCACTTTCTCTGCATCATACATGATTTTGTACATCTTAATCATGTCACCCTTCAGTTGCCTTTTTACCCCAAGTCTCATTTTAGTTTTTTCTCATAGGGAAGGAATTTAATCATTTTATCCTTTGGATTCCCACTTCTGAATCCTTTCCAGCTTCATTATATCCTTTGTCAAGTGTGTCAACCAGAACTGTACACAATAGTTCCAATACCAATGTACCATAGACTGTATATAGACATTACTATGATGGCATTTTTAGCTTTAATCCCTAGCATGAAATTTGCCTTTTTCATAGCTGCCACACATAGAGTTGACATCTTCATTAAAATATGAACTATGATTCAAATTCTTTTTCCTGGTTAGTTACCGACAGATTAGATCCCATCAATGTGAAGTTAGTTGTTTGGGTTTTTTTACCCCAATGCGCATCTTTTTATAATTGGTTAAATTCATTTGCCATTTCTTTGATCATTCATCCAGTTTAAAGAGATCCTTCAGCAACTTTTCACTATTACTTTTGTTTTTTCCCACTCTGAACAGTTCAGCATCATCCAGAAACTTGGCCAGCTCACTATTTACTTGAGTCAAGTTCACTTATGAAAAACCACTGGTCCCAAAATGGATTCTCAAGGAACACCACTTCTTACTTCCATTCATTGAGAAAATTGCTCTTTCACTCCTATTACTGTTCTCTGTTTTTAAACCAGTTAGCAATTTATAAGGGGACATGTCTTCTTATCCCATTGCCACTAAGTTTACTCAGAAGACTTTGATGGGGAAACTTTTTTGAAAATACAAATATTCAACGTTAACAAGATAACTTCCATCTATGTACCTCTTGATACTTACAAAAAACTCTAAAAGGTTGGTGAAATACAATTTATCTTTATGGAATCCATGCTCATTTTCCTCCAGCAAGGCTTGTTACTCAGTGTGCCTACTTCTTTTTATTCTGATTGTTGCTTCTGCATGTTAACTGGAATAGATGTTAAACCAACTGGCCTATAATCTCCCAGATCTCCCTGGTTGGTTGGTTGTTTTTTAATGTTGTTACATTGGCTACTTCCTACTCCTCTGGCCCCAGACCTATTTTGAGTGACAAGTTACATATCTTTACTAGGAAGTTAGCAATTTCACATATGAGTTCTTTAAGAACTCTCAAGTAGATGCCATTATAGCCTGGTGAATTCTTGGTTATTCCCATCTTAAAAACTAATCATGATAAACAATTCAACAGAGGAGTAAATGCCACATGCAAGGAAGAAACTTGCAAAATAGATTTCCAAAGATGCTTGATAGGATCTTTTTAAATTGTGTTCATTTCAAAAGCTTATGTAGCAATAGAACAGACAGCAGTTTGCTGCAACACATTTTGATCTGTTGGCTTCCCCATAGATAAATTAGTAACTTTAGTGCATATATATAGAATAAGCTGAAGTTACTTTTACCGGGTTTTTGTTTGTTTATCTGAGTCACAGATTTTAACAAAGGATATTTTAAAAAGATAACTGTGCTTTAAACCAAACTCCATAGGTCGGGATGAGGGGAAACACTATGAAGGATAAAAAAGTTTTTTAAAAAACATCATCCACTTAAAAGCCAGTTACCTTTCAAATGTATGCTGTTTTAAAGATTCTACTTTTGAAGCAGATTAATAGTGTGTGATAGGGAGGAGAGCCACAAAAGGTATGTGCGAGGGGCTAAGAATGCCAAGTTTCAGCACAATGGTTCTCATTTCTCTTTTCTCCTGATCTACTCAGATCCCACTAACATAAAGCCACTGCAGATGAAAGATCACATTGCCTCACCTTCTTCTCAATGTGGGCCAATTGTTCCTTATAGAAGGTGCCTCTCCGTTTCAGTTCTTCATCTTTCCACTGCAGCTCCTTTGCCTAAGGTGAAAATACAAAACAGAAAGTTAGCAGGAGACAAATGTGAGCAGGCAACCAAGAAGGAATGAAGAGGAAGGAGAGGAAGAAAGCACAAGAAAGGTATGTCATTCCCAACATACTGCATTGTACCAGGCTGCTGGCAAGAAAATAGAGGCTGTGTCCACAAGGAATTATTTCTAGTCAATGCAATCTTTATCACAAAAAAGAATAAGGAAGATAAATAGTCTGAAATGCTTCAATGCATCTCTGTGACACTTATCAAGTAGAATTGCTGGACCAAAGCATGCAGCAGAATGAGAATCCTCTAATGGTATGGGTTGCACACTACCTCCGTCTGCAGACTGGTGACTTCAAATTTGAATGTTTTCTACTTTCTTGTTTAAACAACCCTATATTACTCATTTGGCATGTGAAATCATTGAATGTTTCCCAAATTATTCACAGGGATCGATGATATAGTAGTGTTTTTCCAATTAATTTTAATTTATGTATTAGATTTGTTATGGCCACCCACTCCAGAAGATTCTGGACAGCTTACAAAATCCCAAAAACACTAAAATAATTAAAAGAGTTAAAACTCACATAAAGAGACAGCCTGGACTAAAACAACTAGAACAATAAACAAAAATATGATAGGGACCCCACTAATACATAACAATCATATTAATCCCAGACTTGGGAACAGAACCAGGTCTTAAGGGCTTTCAGGAACCCCCAGGAGAGTGGGTGCCAACCATATCTCGGGGGGGGGGGGATGCTATTTCAGTGGGTGGAGGCCATGACAGGGAAGGTATGCTTCCTTGGTCCCACAGGTATTTAGTTGAAGGGATCTGGAGTGCACCCACTCTGCTTGAACATACCGGGCAGGCAAAAACAATTGGAGATAGGCAATCCCTCAGGTCCTATGCCCCTATGCTACTGTTGGGCTCTCCTTCTGCTCCCCCTCCTTTTGGCTGCATAACATCAAATATAGACTCCTAGACTATAACTAGGCATTCCCAATCATTATGGGATGATGGTCATATTGAGAATTTTGAAAGCATGTTATAGCTATACTTGTACAAGTATATGCATTCACAAAATGCAGTTCTCAGCATCATGACTCACATGTAAGCAGGAGGGGTAGGGGTTATCCTGGGAGACATGTATAGATGGGCATACCTCCCATCATTTTTATTTAAAAAAAAAAACTTAAGGAACTCATTAGGAGTACAAAGGCATTCTTGGTAATAAACATGATGCTAGAAATTGGCACTAGATTTGCAACATACCAGCTTCCTACAATTAAAAGATCTTTTTAAAAATCAGTGTAAGAAGAAAGGTGGTGCAGGGAGCCTGGTGGGCACCTAGAGAAGTGTCCTGTTGTAGTTAGGCACATGAACCCACAGCATGAAGCACTGCAACAGGAGTATGACACTATGACAGAGTAAACCAGCATTCTTCCCAGAACAGTCTTTGATTAGGCAATCTGGGCAGAAGTATTCCTTGTTGGTTCAGACATGTCATTTTGTCACAGTACAGAAGAAAAACATCTGAAAAATTCAAGTAGTCAATTGTTTTCTTTTCTGTTGGGAGACAAAGAAAGAACCCTGAACAAGTAAAAGACGAAAATAAAAATTCATATTATCAACCCATGCAAGTTTTTTTTTTTTTTTGCCATGCATGCCACATTTCATCAAGACTACCACTAGCAATTAATTCCAATAAAGCATCAGAATCTCCAGCCAGCATGGCCAATAACAAGAGATGCTGGAAGTTCTAATTCACATCTGGCATCTCATTCCTGCTTTACAGCAAGCAATTTGATTACTTTTTTTGTTGAACATGCAATGGGGCTTTCTAAAACCATTTAGAATTATGCTGGCAAATTCTTCTTATGCAAATTAACTTTTCAATCCCACCAGTATCTAATTTAAATCAAGTGGACTACTTCAGGCTTAGTATAAGTAAGTGAAAAGTCTTCAGGAAGTATGGTGTAGTGCAGCTTTCTAATTCTTCCACCACAACTTTTATATTCTTCCAAGTACTGTGGCAAGAAGGGAAGTGCATCACATGTCTTGGTATGAGAAAGAGCTGCTATGGGCTTTAAAACAGAATAATCACAGCTTTTCCTCAAGTTTTAATGAAGCAACAAGAGACTGTCATATATAAAATATCCACTCCATAGTAATGAAGAACTAAAACTGAGACCTGAAATAGTTCTGAAATGGGATATTAACAGAGTGAGACTGAAACAACTCTTGATCAGCTTCCCCACAACCCTACAGTATGACTTACATTATAATCAGAAGTTTGTATGGGGGGGGGGAGTTTTATTTGCAACTTAAGACTTGTTTTCAATTATCTGTTTGTTTCAGAATGATCCTTAAGGAAGGGATGAGGCAGAAAGGAAAATGAATTGTAAAACATTCTGCACAACTTAAAGGATATGTATGGTTTTAACATTCAGCTGAAACTGAAACTAAAATACACATTCTTGTGATGCTAGAAATACATATAGTACACCCAGAGAATATGTATAACCTGAAATATTCAACATATCCAACATTATGAAATTGGGTTAGGCAATCATGGATATTTTGAATGAACACATTAAGAGCACTCCATGCCAGTTATTTCCTACCTGAAGTCACAAATCTTTACTATGCCAGAACAAACTGACTCTTGTGGAAACTATAGTTTCAGAGAGTATGGACACCACAGGTAGCCAATAAAGTTTCAGAGATTTTCCATGTAAAACACCTATACTCACAAGGGAAGAAAAAATATGTTATAAAGAAATGTTGTATCCAAATTCTAACTAAAAAGTTTATGAGTTGTGGTTTCACTTCATGTTGGAGGCAAACTGTGTTGACTGCCTCAGGCAGGAGATTTTGGGAGGTCATGAAAGGGCAGCAAGTTGCTAGTTACATAATCGCATGGTTTGGGAAGACTTGCCTGGGATGGGGGCAAGATGGACGGACAGAATCATAGTCTTATGAGCCAAAATAATCTACCTGGTTTGGGATAGTCTGTACTTTACTTAGGAGAGGTATCACTGGCTGCTTAGCTTTAAGCAACAAATTATAGGGAGGTTTAATACTTACTGTCCTTTGCCTCCCACCCCCTTGCCTTTTAAAAGTGACAGGAAATATTTCTCCTCTGCCACAAATGTAAATATCACAGAAATCACAAAAGAAGGAGATGAGAAATGGGTGATGAATGGTTGAGAAATGGATGGATGAGAAATGGATGATGAAACATCATTTGACAAAGAAATGGCTTTGGGGTTATTCATTCGCTTCTGATATAGCAGGCAATGAACACTACTGATATTCTGTGAGCAAGGACAAGGCATGTTTTCTCTTCTTCCTTCATTTTAGTGATGATGTTGGAAGGAAAGATCACTTGAGATATGTTGGGTTGGTGCATAAGGAACTGGAAGTATTCCATTTCAATGTAACTGGCCTGGGAAATTCTCTGTGAAATACAGTATATATTTGTGCTTTCCCATGCAATCTCTCTCATGGGATGGACAACACATGTAGTTACTGGTAAAGTCCAGACCTGTCAAATGGGGGTTCTGTCCTATTTACAGTTACTTGGGAATTCAGTGGGATTCTGAGTAAACATACATATAATTATATTGTTAAGAACAGCTATCTTCCTTAACTATGGGTAATCCCTAGTTTAAGAATGAGTTCCATTCCCAAGGTCTGTCCTTAAGTTGAATTTGTATGTAAGCCGGAACAGTATTATTGTATAACACAGTGGTACCTCAGGTCACGAACACTTCTGTTCGTGACCAATTCGGGTAACGAACAGCTCCGTTCGCAAAATTTTGCCTCCGTTTGCGAACGCCGGATCGGGTGACGAACAGGATCCACGGCCATTTTCCCTCCCGTGACACGTGGTCGTGGCTTCCTGTAGGGAGGGGGACTCTCCCTCCAAGCAATAACCGCCTCCCCACCCACCTTCCTGTCCTCCACACCAGAAGTCGCATCGAGCAAGGTTAGCATTCTCTCTCTTCGTGCTGTATTTTGTTTCATATTTTTGTGGTTTAAAAAAAAAAATACATATGGTTCAGAACGGATTAACCGTAATTACATTGAGCCTTATGGGGAAATTTGATTCGGGACGCGACCAAAATCGGTTGGCGACCAAATTCAGAGGGGTCAGAACGGATTAACCGTATTTACATTGAACCTTATAGGGAAATTTGATTCGTGTCGCGACCAATTCGGGTTGCGACCAGAGTAGCAGAATGAATTAAGTTCATGAACCGAGGTACACTGTACTGTATAAGTAGTATTGTGTAATGAACTCGATCCACTGTGTATTTCATTTGAATCGTTGTGTATTTAACTCAAATTTTGCTACAATAGGCTCTGCTCTTAACTATGGGTTGTCTATAACCCAGGTGTTCTTAACCCGGGGACTACCTGTATAGCACAGCAGGAAAAGACCATGTGATGAGAGGTGCAACATTTTTTTCAATTATCAGATTGACAAAACAACATAACCAAATGAGAGTTACTCATAGAAAAACAAATGAATTGTTCAAATTCTGATTAAAATGTAGACTTCTAAAAGTGTATTTTTATACTGAGTGTGCAAAGAGTCTTTTTCATCACTCATGAATCATCATGGTCCCACTCGCAGCCCCAGTCTATTGTTCTCTTCCCTAAATCTTCCAACTGGCAGGAATATTTGTCAGTGGCCAATATGGAGCAGTGATGTTCACATGGGTGAGCGTGGGTGTGTGTGTGTCAGAGTGATGCAAGCAGTGTTGATATACAAGCCTTACTCCTTTTCTACATGATCTGCGATGTCGCACACATGTCCCAAAGAGACGGAGCTTGGGCAGCAATGTTGCAAAACTGTTTTCATTTATTTATTTAGGTAGATTTAAAAATGCCCAACTTCTAACAACTGTAGGTAAACTTTTTGCAGAGTTATGTTGTGCCAGGTTTAAAGCTTACCATTAACTATAAAGAAATAACAATTGGCTGCTGGTCCAAAGCCATACCACAATTTTAAGACACTAGTCGGGATACTGATATTGTTTCACTAGCATGATAGCAAGAAATCTGCTATAAATAGAAAGGATATTAAGATGGTAAGTTGTTCTGCAAAGAGATTCTGTGTTTGCAGGATACATAACACACATAGTTCTTTGTACACAGACTACCAAAAGCCATTACATTACATTAGTTGGCTTTCTGTCCTTTAGAAATATTGATAGGGTTCTTACTTATTGTCCAGACTTCACATCCCTGCCAAATCATTCCAAAGTTTTCTCTCTCTTTCTCTTTCTCATTAGAATGACTCACATCTCCAATCCTCCTCCTTTGTAAAAGATGGCTGTTGCAGTATAATTCTTAGTATGACACAAAAAGAAATGCCTTTTAAAAAGCATTTTTAAATAATGGAATTAAGTTCCTTGTTGGCTACTATCCTATAAGGCCAAAAACATAATTGAAACCATATTTTTAAAAATTATTACAAATGTAGCACAAAATGTCCCCAAAGCAGAAAGTAAAGCTGCCAATGACCAACAGTTATGCAACTACAGTACTACACAGTGCTGCAGAGGACAGTAACAGCAGCAGTCCAAAAAACATGGACTCACATCACATATGATAAAGGTAATAAAAGACAGAAAACATGAAGCTTTAACAGCCAGTTCTCTTTTTTGTCCCAAAGTGATTTTCTAAACAATAATAATGGACAGAATTGAAGTTGGAAAGGATCCACCCCAACTACTATTATTGTAGTACATGCTGGCTTTATATATTTCCATAACTGATCTGTCCAATATGAAGAACCCAAGAAAAATTGTCAATAGTCTCCCTACTGGAAAATTAGGGGGACTAGAAGAATGTACTTTTCTGTAGTGGCCCCTGTTTTGTGAAACAGTTTTCCACAGGAGGTCAGACTTTCCTTGACCCTGACAGCCTCCTGGAAGCAGAGTAAAACAGAGCTCTTTTCGAGGGCACCAATTGTTATTACTGCTTTACTGAATCTTTTTGCAGAAACAAGAATAACCTGCATCTTGCCCCTGCTAAAAACATCTATCTATCTATCTATCTATCTATCTATCTATCTATCTATCTATCTATCTATCTATCTATCTGAATAGTTTTATACTCCTTCCTATTTAAAAAATCCCAAAGCAGTTTACTATGAAAATAAGTAACAATAATTTACAATAATTAAAAGTGACATCAAAATATTATAGAAATACACAGAATAAAATAAGGAATAAAATTGCAAAAGAAAAAGCAGCAATAAAAAATTAAAACTCATGATAGAATTGTTACTAATGGTCTGGAGGATAAAATGTCTTTGATCAAATTAAATTGATTGATTAAATTAAACTGATTGATTAAATTAAAATAATATTGCCCACTTACAGTCAGTACGCTTGATGCAGCATTTTATACTAATTGAAGTTTCTAAACCATCTGCAAGGCTAGGTAAAAATGATTTAACACATTGCAGTAATCTAAGCAAGAAGTTACTAGGACATGTTTATCTGTATCCAAATAGTGTCACAGCTGGAGAACAAGCCTGCTGGTGAAAGTTGCTTCATGCCTCAGAAGCCAGTTCTGTTTCTTCTGCTTCTAATGTCAAAGATGGATCCAGAAGCAGCCACAAGTTATGAACCTGATCCTTTGGGGAAGTACAATCTTACTCTGCTGGCAGAAAACTCTAACAGCATTTTTGTCTCTGGACTGAGTTGTCAGTCCTGATCTAGTCCATTACTGTAGCCGAGCACTGAACCAGCAATTTCACTGCCTCACCTGCATCTGATTGGTGCTGCATGTTATCAGCAGATAGATGACATTTCACTCTAAATCTCCAAATGATCTCATTCAGCATTTTCATGTAGATAGTATGGCGGATAAAACAGAATCGTGTGGGACCTCACAGTATAAATATCATAGTCAAGCAGAAATCCCCAAGCATCAACCATCTAGATATAGGGAGAATGTATTTAAAGCTGTTCCACCCATACCTAGCTAGGAGAACATCTCTGAAATACCATAGACAATGGTTTCAAAAGTGGCTAAGAGATCCAGGAGAATCAACAAGTTTGCACTCCCTTTGTCTCTCTCCCAGCAAAGATAAGCCAACAAGGGAACTAAGGCAATTTCAGTGCCAAAACCAGGTCTAAACTGCAACTGAAATAGATCTAGAAAATCTCATTCATCGAAGAAAATCTGGATATGATCAGCCATCTATCCAAGAAGGAGATGTTGGTCCCTGGCCTATAATTATTTAGTTCTTCTACATCCAATAGTTCCCCTCCCCCCCCCACACACACACACAGGAGTAGCCCCACTATAGCCACTCCTTGTAACAAACAATTTATAACCTCCTGGACCTAATCTCATCAGCAACCCCTTCCTATTAATGAAATATATAATGAAGGACAAGCAAACACAGAATTGGCTGAACTCACCCAAGTATCTTATCTGCATGACCTGGCCTTATAACCTAAAACTCATTCAAAGCAATCTGACCAACAAGAGCCCTGGATAATTCTACAGATTGAACTGCTGGAATTGTACAGTCTAAGTTATGACAAATTTGATCAGTTTTGCTTACAACTGTCTAGACAAAAGGTCACAGTGATCTACTAAGGGTTCCACACAATCTGTAACCCCCAAAGCTCAGAACATTTTGGAAAAGCTCCTCTGGGCAACACTGAGGGCACACAATGGTGATGTAAGAAAACAGGCCAATTCATAGTGCCAAATTCTCTCATGAGAGTTTGGCACATAAAATTAATGTGAACTGGGTTATGCAGGCAGGAAGCCAGCTGTACTTTTTTCCCAACAACTAGGATCATGCATACGATGGTATGTTTCCCATAGTTAATAGCAACATTTCTCTCAAGTGCCAAATTTCATGTGTACTTAATACGAGAAGGGATTTGGGAGTGTGAAGTCATCCCAAAGCACCTAGTTACTTCACCATTTTGAAGTATGTTGGAAGCTTCTGAGTTAACAAGATGATCCTTGTTTCAGCAAGACATCTGATATACAGCCAAACCAATCACAAGCTTTCTCTTTCTCTTTCCCTTTTTTTTTTAAGCAAACAGATTATTTAAGGACTTCATAGTAAAGCCACATGGAACTGCAGGCAGCTCAGCGTACTCACAAAAATAAATGGCAAGCCATGTACACATACACACAAGCTTGTATTATTATTTTTGACTTAAGCAATAACACAGCTGCAGCAGAATAAGTACAAGACTATAAACATCTCTCCTGCCCATAAACATCCTGGCTTCAGACTGAGGTGTTTATGAGAAAGCCAGAGCACTCATTTGTTGTCAAGGGCTGCTGAATCTCCCTTATTTCTTGGGGCAACACTCACTTGGCAGCCTATTCTTTAAGTGATAACTTCTTCTGTGAGCTGACCTTTATTATCACAATTATTTATCTGAGGGGGACCAATAATAGGAGACAAGCAGTCCTGCAGCTCAGAGCTGGAGCAGACAGAAAGGTACAAAACAACTCTGTTTCTAGAAGCTGCTATCATTTTAAACAGCAGAGAGATCTTACTCCAAGTAGTAGAAAGATTATAACAATTTGGCTGCATATTGCCCAGCAAATCTTTGGCCTCTTTGCTGCAACATACTTAACAGAATTAAATATTTACAGGTCAGACAGATGAAACTATTTTCCATCCAAGAGAAGAAAAAAATTAGTTCTGATCATTATACCATGCTTTCAGCATTTGTCTGGCAATCAATAACTTCATCATGACACCGGTCCACTTCAATGTTTTTCCCTCCCACGTCTCAGGGTAGGGCTGAGAAGCCAAACCTGTCTGGATTTGGATTTAAACAGGGTTGGACCTGGTTAGGCCATCAGGAAATTCTGTGGCTATAGGTTAGAGTGGTTAGTTTAAGAAAAAAAAATCTCCCAGAGAAGGGCAATGGCAAATCACTTTGGTACTGTAGCCAAAAAGACTACATGGAAGCGTCGATGTAAGGACAAGAGTTGTTGGGTTCCCCAGAGGCTAGAACGTGGCTAGAAACTACTAAATCCCAGGAAATGGTAACCATATCCGATAGCCGACATTCTTAGCAAATGGGAATGGAAGTTCATAATCTACGCCAAGTCAGACCTCACACCATTCACAGTACTGCAATGCAACCATCTCAGAAGGGGGGACTTCAATTTCCTCTTACTTCTAGTCCTCATAATGGTCAGTGATGATGGATGCTCCTTTGCATTCTATGTATTCCAGTTCTTCCATTCAGATAAGTCCACCAAATAAGGCTGGAATCCTCCAGCCACTAACTGTGCCCTGGCAAGAGTCAATGAGGGTATTTTTACCTTATATATTACACAGACATAACCTATGAGAATAAATTTACTTGCACTTCAAAGACAGACTCTACATGTATATATGTAGCTGTAGGTGTGTGTTTCACTGGGGAAATCAATAAGATAGGACATATTCTAAAGGGAAAAGGTAAAAAGAGGAAGACTGGAGTTCGCCTTAGTGCAGAACATTAATCTCAATACAGTCTGAATACTGGTAAATCATACATCAATTAATAATCTATTGTAATTAAGTACACAGTGATGCACACTGGCACAAACTTTCCACATACTGTATATACTGCTAAGGTTGAAACTGTCCATAACTAACTAGGGAAAAGATCTTGGGATTATAGTAAATAACTCAATGCAGTTATTAAAAAAGGAAACTCACACTAGGATTCATTAACAAAGTAACTGAAAATAAAACTATCGGTATTGTTATGCCTTTCAGAAATCTGTGGTATGCCAGCATTTGGAATATTGTGTACCATTCTGTTGCCAGCTGGAAAAAAGGGCATACTCTGAGGGTGTCAACACACTATATATATTTTCTAATTGGTGGGATGCGTATGCAACAGTATGCCAGTTTGCAAGGTAACCTCTAGATTAATGACCCTAGCTTGCATTGGATAGCATGAGCATGTTTAGGGGTAAAACCAGCCTTTGACTGCACTCATGGCATACTGTCCAAAATGTGCTAAAACTGATGTTAATATCTCCTGACTTTTAGTATTGAGTATTGCAGGGAGCATAGATAAAACTAAGGCTAATAAGCTAATCCACTTCTTCTCTATCCTACTAAAACATATTATGAAAACTTCTCCTGTGCCACATGACCAAAACCATGATGGGTGGCGTAGGTCAATATTTATAGGCTTATGACATAATTCCAAATTATGACTTGGAAGTACAGTAAGAGGACTAGCATGAAATCAAAGAAAAACAGATGTGTTGTATGTTTGGAAAACTAGAAGAGGAAGAATATAATAGATCTGAGTGAAGGTAGCCTGATCTGATTTAGTAAACACATGCATGACAATGAATATGTAGTTTAATTACAAGTGAAAGCTCTAAAATGTACATCAGAAAGTATGAATGGGTGTCATCTAAATTGTTGGAAACATATAAAAGTAGTATTTTATAGGTAGGTAATGGTTGCATGCTATGTTAACAGTAGCATGCTATGGTGATCGTGGAAGACTTTCTGGGAAACACTGTGCAACATTCTGAATAAGATTTAAACATAAGTCTATTCATTATACACATTGAAAACAAATGTTGAGTCACCTAGAGAGAATGAGTGAGGATTAAATTGCAAAACAAATATATGAAGGAAAAATAAATAGGTTTAGAGCAAGGAAAAGGTAAAAAAGTTAGACTGATATCTTCAAAAAGGGAGACACAAAAAATTTAAAGAACAAGCCATATATTAAGAAGTATATGGATATGATGGAACAAGGATGATTTATAGAGATATTATGTATAGTGAATGATGTTGCAGTAAAGGAGTTTTATCTACATTTCTTTTCTAATGATTTTAATTTCTTTTACTTATTATTCCTTTCTCCTTTCCTGTATTTTGTATGTAGTTTGAAAGATAACAATATGACAGTAATATATGTATGTATGGAGAAAGTGCAGAAGGCGGAACCAAAATGAGCAGAGGGCTCAAAGACTTTCCATACTAGAAAAGGCTAGAACATTTGGGACTCTTTAGCTTAGAAGAAAAGCAACTGAAATGGGACATTATCAAGATGTGTAAAATCATGCATGCCATGGAGAAAGTCTAATTATTCTTCTTTTCTCAAAACATTAGGATCACTAACCATTCTATGAAATTATCTGCAAATGAAGTTAAATAGATAAAAGAAAGCACTTCTTCATACAATGCATAGTTGACCTGTAGAATTCATTACCACAACACTGATTTATAGTCAGTAATTTGGATGACTTTTAAAGGGGGCTGGATAAATTCATTGAGGATACGTCTATCGAGCTATTTGTCTTAAGACTCAGTTCCTCTAGGTTGAAGGCATAATGCATCTAAATACCAGTTTCAAGGGAACAACAGTGGGAGATGCCTATGTCTATCTCCTAATTTGTGATCATTCCAGAGTATTTCTTTGCTCACTGTGAGAAGCACAATGCTAAATTAAGATGGCCCTTAGCTTGATCCACAGGGCTATTTTATGTTCTTATGCTTAACAAGATAATCACACATCAAATGCAATTTTCATCAGATCAGCAATCCTGAGTAGTAGTAATAGTCTCCCTTTTTAGTAAACAATAAAGTGGTAAACAATTGTTTAGTAAACAATTAAAACCACAATAAACTATTACTTTACAAATGGCTGTCTATAGTTGGCCCTAGGCTGGTACATATTGTACACTAATTTTTCTCCTTGAACTGTATCAGTAATTCATCCATTTATTTTGTGCTAATAAAATAGTCATAGCTAATTTGGGAGTCTGGTGCAAAAGACAGACAGACAGACAATGCTGCCCATTCTCAAAGGCTCTAGGCAGCTAACAATATCAACATATAAAATAATGGCCCCAGAACCCCAAATACATATAAAAACAAAAACATCAAGACACACAAAAACTAAACAACCACTTTCAAATTATGACATGCCCTCCTCCTACATAAAAAAGGAACAGGCAGATTTCTAGAGTTTTCCTAAAGGCCAAGAGGCTGACCGAGTCTCTGCTGGGAGGAAGTTCCAAAGAGTGGAGGTAGGTGCTGAAATGCCCACTTCCAAGGCCCCATCAAGTGAGAATCCCATAGGGATGAGACCTGGAGGGACCCTATATTGTCCTCTTAAGAAAGCAAAGAAAAACTTAAGAAACAAATCTTTTTTGAGTATTTATGGCATGGAATAATGCATCATTCTTCTCTTGTTACACTTATTACAAAGACACTAAAACAGTGATGGTGAACCTTTTGGGCTTGGCATGTCAAAAATTTGGAAAATGCCTAACTTGACTCTGCTGGCTTGTCATCACTTCCCCCCAAACAAAAGAGAAACAATTCTTTACATATTCATTTATTTTTAAAAAAAATACAGTCCAAACATTTACTCATCTGAACTACGAGTAAAACAAACTCAGTTTCTTTGGTAACTGGTTGTGGCGTATCACCTTTGACATGCATGTCATAGGTTCACCATCACTGCACTAAAACTTCATTTTTATAAAGTTACAGGTTCACACCTTCTAGAGAAAATAAAATTAGAAGTTAATAAAAATGGAAGAATCTTGTTAAGGAGATTAGTGAAACAAACCCACTATAGAACTGGAAGCAGCTAAAAGACCCATATTAAGAGACTGTTTATAGAGGTGGATATTTCTAAAAAGTTTGATTACTATTTATATCTTAGTAGAGAGATAAATTCCAAACTGTATTAGCTAATCTTGACAGATAGCACATTCAGAGTATCAGGAGTTAGTGTACAAGGTTAAGATGCTGAACTAAGAATCAAACACCATTTTGTCTTTCATTCACAGCCAAACAGGATAGCTTTCCATTCTGCCAGCATTTCAGACATATAATAAGCCTTGGCCAAATATTACTGAATTTCTGTGCTAAACCAATTGATACAAAATAAAATTTGCAACAAAAACCTTGGGGACGTATCACAGTAGATCATACCAGGAAAGACTTATTCTTTTATGGTTAAGGGAGGAAAAATAACCCAAGAATAACTTCACTCCAGTTGCAACAAGTCACTGGAGAATAATGCATTAATGTGTAAATAATTTTAAATTCCCCTTGTTATACACAATATTTTTCAGATCACTGACATAAAAGAACACATATTGTGGACCTGAGTGCCCACCTGAAAACAAACTCTTGGTATATGCATAATTGTGGCACAAACAGGAATTACATGTAGGTATCCTAGTCTTGACCCTAAGAGTACAATCCTATGTATATTTATGAAAACAGGAAAACTTTACTTCTTAACAAACATTCACAGGATTCTGTCAGTTTCAAACACAATTAACTGTTATGCCTAACTGAGAATTTACTGTATTATTGTCTTCATATTAAATAGGGAGCTGTAGCCTATCATAGATTTGTGATGTGTATTTATATGCTACCCTAATACCCTATCAATAGACTTTACATTTTTAAGTGGTTCAGGATTCCATGTCCTCCACAACAACAATACAAATGTCCAACTAGTATCTGATCTCACTGATGCAACAATGTACACAATAGATTTGTCATTCCAGTCAGATGCAGCTGACGATCTGAAGGTGGGGGAATCCCGCAGGCAATTGATACTTGATCAGTTTTAGAATGGTAACTAGTATAAACCTCTGCAGGGAACAGAGAACAGATTAAAATGGTCTGATTTAGTATTTGGTGGAGCTAGATAGTTTCCTGAAGGTGCCTGGGCAATTTCTCACATTGTCTTTTGCCAATACCAGCTTATCTCTGAAATAGCAAGACAGCCTAGGCAGCTACACTATTCCTCTTAATAGTGTTCTTCCTTCTCACAGAGTCCCTTGCTTTATTAGACAGCAGAAAGTGATGAATCAAATGGGACATTAGCTGGAATGCAACGGGAAGAATTCAGATTGAATATGGAGTAAGGCGTATCTGAGCTTTTGTTTGCTTCTCTACCTCCACTGCATCCAGACAAAACAGGTTGGCATTGCTTTTCCATACAGTGTGATAACTTTCTCCACCAAGACGATGGAGGGAACCAGAACAGTTGGTGGCTCACTGAAATCAATTTGCAGTGTTCTGATTGGATCCCACTTGATTAGACTCCAGTGATGGAAATCATAAAGATGAAACCTTGGTATCTACTTGCCCTGTTATTTTGGATATTTTCAGCTTGCAGATTTCAAGAACGTGGACAGTATGTGAAGATATGAGGGCTACAACCTCCTTACTAAACCTTTGCTCCTCGTCCTTATTAAATCAGCTAGCACAGGAGCAGCTTCATGGTTAAAGGAGGTGATCAGCGCAGGAGAGGCCATTTTGAAGATGGCCCTGCTGTTAGAGACCTCTCTTTCTGCTATGGAGGACAGAGCCTTCCCTTGAGTTGATCCCAAGCTATAGTAAGTACTGTCTTGAGAGTTATGTTTCACCCCTGCCCTTTTAGCATTTAGCAAATCTATAGAGACATATCTGTTTTTCCAGACTTCTCTTAAATAACTTTAATGCCCATTTTAGTGTTAATACATTTTTAAATTTTTCTTTTTTCTGTTTTAGTTCTGAAGTTTTGTTAAGTGCCTTGAGTATTTACCAGAATAAGTAAGGCAGGATATAAAATCCAATCAATCAATCAATCAATCAATCAATCACTGATTATTATGTGATTCACAGGCAGATATCAGAGTATCGAAAAGCCAGCAGCCCCCTGTACAATAGATGGCACGTGATGCTTCAAGTAGTGCTGTTGGAAGGTTGTGTAGGGTGACAGGGAAAAGACAGCTGGCATGATTGTGCATACTCTTGATGAAACATGTAATGTCATCTAAGTACAATCAATGCTTTACATACAAAATAAAGTTCCATTTTAGTTGTCTGTTATTTGAGGGTAACAACTGCTACTTCAAGGTTATTATTCTAACATTCAGGCAACTGATAAATTGGTATCTAAGAATAAAAAAACCCAAAGATTTATTTTTTATCTATGTATTTATTGATATTTATGGGCTGCCCAACACATCACTATTTTTATATATATATATATATATATATATATATATATATATATATCTGAGTATTATATATACTACATATATTATATGGCATATAATATATGCCACATCATTTGAAAGGTCAAGGGCACAGCCCCTGAAAGCACTATGATAATCCCAGTGGACAATGAGACTTGGAAAGTGGGACTGTTTGGTTTCTCCATCTTTTGCCTGGAGCATTCTTCCTCTCCTCTACCCAACTCTACTCCCCTAATGTTTAGGAACACAGCATAAAGCTGGGAACTCATTCGGTCACTTTCAAGGCTTTCCAAGGTTATACATTTTTGATCTGAGAAATGGAGACTAACAGGAAAGGATATAGTAGGCTTTCTCCATTCAAAGCCTTGGCTCTGACCTAGAAGTATTCTTGCATTGATTGCTTCCAAACTAAAACTTTATACTGCAAATTCTAGGCCTAAATAACTGGCATCTATCAGAACTGATTTCAGAATGCAAACCAAACCACCTGGGATTAATAGCCTACTGTCCATTCTAAATTACAAACAGAATTACAAATTATTTTCCGCATTATTGGTAATGGGTTCCTCTGGGTAAATCTCACTTTGTTTTCTTCACATTAGTCGACTTAACCAAGCTATGTGGAAGGGAAAGGCTAGATGGGCTTAAGTGAAGCAATTTCAGTTATTTCCCTTCTAGCCACAATCTTAGAAAATATTAACCAAGTATAACTATATCAATAAATAAGCCTTGGATCAGGATCTTAAGCCCATATATTGTCCCTATTATATAATGCCCATCATCATTTGATGTCATGATATAGTGATAACGTGTAGCTTTATGCCATCTGTTTGGGTGAACCGACAGGTATGAAAGATGGCACACAGAAAGCCATTCAAAGCAAGCTAAAAAGAAATCGTTTTTCAGAAAAATTTCAGGTTAGGCATTATCTGGAAAAGTACCAGAACACAGAGTACGAAGATAACACAGCAAAGTATCGTCCCCACAGTGGAAGATGGTTCCCAAACAACAGATAGTTCTCACATGATCTGGATGAGGCAATGGCACTCTGGCAGAAAGTTTCAGGAAGTATGAGAAAAGTGCCAAAGTGAGATTGGACAAACCTTGCATGGGAGCCATAGTCCTTTGGAACCATCACATAGTAGATTGTGGGCATCTTGCCTCAATTCTTCTGGAACCCAAATCTGGCCTGGCCAGCTAGACTTGAGCTAGATAGGTATGCACAGCTGGAGGTTTTAGTTCCAAAAGTGAACAATAACAGTTGTAAACCTGCATTTGTTACTAGGTATCTCTGGATAAAAAAAGGTTAAAAAGTGGCCACGGAGGTGTCATAAAGACTCTTTTTACAACTTTCAGTGAGTTAGTTTGTTAATTGAAATAACTTAATCTGCAGCTATATGGCTTATTTTAGCAACATTTTGCTAACCAACGTACAGTATGTGTTTATGCTATATACTTTGGAGGGAATGAATGGTGGGAAGAAAACAGTATTACTGATACAAAAAAGCAGGGAGAACATAACTTCCAACAACACCTTTCCCTATCAGAGCTGCTTATGAAACACAAAAGATCAGAATGGGAGAGGAAACAATCGCTTTTATGTAAATACTGCACACATATATATATATACATACTTTTAAAATTTGGGGAGAGCAAGATCTAAAAGTGGGACAAGTTTTCACACTGTAGTATTATACTGTATTGCCCCTCTCTCACACATATTGTTTGTAAACAAGAAAAAGTTGCAAGTTGGCAGAAGAGAATTTTAAACCATAATGTACGTTCCCCATTGTTCTTCTCAAAACATCATTTAATGAGATCATATGCAACATTTCACTCTCCTTCACAGCCAAACAAAAATGGGATGGGGGGGAGGAAGGAGAACCTGATTACTCCTTTTTGAATTGACTCTTCTGTCCCTTTGTATAACTATTTGAGTAACTTAGATACAGAAGAACATGCATTTACCACTTTTTTCTCGTTTTTCTAACTGCAGGTGCCCAGTTTCCAAAGATTTCTCTGTTCATCCTTTTCATTCTGAAGTCAGACAGCCCAACATAAACCAAATCAAATTCAAATACACATTTTCCTGTCTACACCAAAGTACTGTGGTCTTGTTCCTTTTTTTTTTCCCTCCAGAACGCTGTTTGTTTTGTTTGGTGGGAGAGGGGTGCAATAAAGAAAACTACAAATAGAAATCACAGAAAGATTAGTGAAGCTCTTTGGTGTGATGATATGTTGGCCTAATGAATACAGAGCAGAGATAAACAACATTTCAGCAGGAAAAGGCTTCACTTTTCAACACCCAAGAGTTGGAGAGGACAGGACAATCACATCACCAGCAGGAAATGTGAGATTTTGAATTTTTTTTTTCAGGTTTGGAGAGGGCATAATTTTTTCTTTTAGGAGTGTTGAGCCATTCTAAGGGTACTTCCCACATGACAGCCTTAAACTCCTCTTGACCTGTGCTAATGCCAGCTGGAATCTAATCCAGTTTAAGAAACTTCGGTACAGATTAGGACACTGGAAGTGGCTTACCAATGCTCAGTCCAGATGGCTGGCTACTGCAAGTCCCCATTGGACAATTCCCCTGCTGTTATGCCTTTCCAATTTTCTGTGTCAGGAAAACAATGAAGGAATGAGAAGTAACTACTGAAGTATAAGTATTCCAACCTAATCCATCCTAATTCAAAACCTTTTTTCTGTACTTCCTTTTGCTGAATCCAAAAGGCTTATCAAAGGACTTGAAAGAATTTAATTCCTACATATAAACTTCTAAACAAGACTAAAATAAATTTTGGTTATTTGAAGGATCTGATTTCAGTGCAAAATTGTAGCCTGGATATGCAGGCCAGCCTTCCATTTTCTGTGACCCACAACAATACTTTACAGGGATTGAATACGCTGCTTAGCAAAACCAGGTTGCTGAGTGCTACATAGATTTGCAAAAACGGGCTATGGAAAACACTCAGGAAAAGAGGCCTGATGGCAACTTACGCCAGCCCAACCCAGAAGAGTAGAGTTGTCCAGACTCACTGCTGCCCTCTAGGAAGGCCTCTCCATTCTTGTGCTCTGTTGTGGGTGCTGCTTCTATGGCAGTACCAAGCTGCCTGGAAGGAGTCAGCAGAGGTGAGGCTTAGTTAAAAGTGGCCTATGAACCTGTGACTGCTTAAGTGAAGTCCAGTTATCCTACCGTGAGGGCTGCTCTGCCAGGCACTATTTTTTCTTTAATTTAATACATGTATGTTTAATGGAACACCATCATACTCTTCATTTCTGACTCACTAGAGAATTTTGTATCAAAATATGAAAAGGTTTTCTTCTTATGGCCCTTGGGTTAATGAACTAGTCCTCATGTGGCACTTGTAATAATTCTGAGCTGATTGAGGTGGTAGAAATACACTGTAATTAATAAATACCTATTTTTTCCCAGAGATTGACTGTCTAATAATTAATCTCTCTGGTAGAAATAGAGGTCTCATGACAAGGTTCTTTGTCCATTATTGAGAAACAAAATATAAGTCAGAGGCATGATTTAGTGGGTTTCCTTGCCCATCAATCAACTTAATGGAGCACCATAGTGAAAGGAACATATGGGTACAGTTTGCATATAATGCTAACTTATGCATACGTTTGTTTCTTTTTGGAGTGCTAACTTACGGCTTACCACAAGGCCTGGAAAATGTTTGAACTGGTAGCCACACTTGTTCAAAAAATGACTTTGACCCACTTTAGTCCCTAAGATTTTCCCTACCAAAACCAGCTTATCTCTGGGTTGTTTTGAGCACCTGGGCACTCTTCCAAACAAAGAAGCAGGCTACAACTATTCCCCAATGTCATTTTCTAAGCATTCATATGGAGTCTATGTAACTAAAGATATTAGAAAGTAGCTAGTTAGCAACTTGCTTTGCAACATGCAAGCTTTTCACTTCATTTTGGTTAAATTAAAACAATATTTTTTTAAAAAAAAAATTCAAGTCACTCAGGGAACCTGGTAGATACCAAGGGGGGTGTTGGCAGCCATACTTGTTGGCACTATGTTGTGTAATCATAGCTTACAATTATGTGTGAACCTGGCCACTATGGCTTGTTCATTAAACCACAGCCAAAAAATTATGTTTTGGCACTGTATGTGAACTCAGTCATAAACTATTTAAGGCTGTGAGATAGTGAAGCAATATGTAGGGATTACTCTAGTAGAGTATAGTTAAGATGAGGGAAAAATACACTGAAGAGCCTAGCCTGCATCAAGCCCCAAAAGGAGAACAGAGAGAAATTTACAATTTTCATAAATAGCTCAGCATAGTTGTTTGGCAAGGTATAAAAAGGATCTCTATTGGACCAGGTTATCCATGGATCAGGAATCATTTCTTAAATGAAATACTAGATTTTTTTTTTCTTAAGTGAAAAATCTACATGAGCCAAGGAGTTTCTATGGTGATATGTATAAAAAAAAATATCAAGGCTTGACTTGGCCTTTATTTTCTACGTATCCATCTCTTTCCTTTCTGTCTCAAATATTTTCATCGTATTGAAAGAGTGAGACTAGTGTTGGTATTAAATGTAATAAGTAAAGATGTGTTCCTCACACAGAGAAATAAGGAGAGGAATTAGCTACCTTATAATCAATTTTGGAGAAAAACCCTGGTGAAATAGCCAGTTCTAATATATTCCAAATGTAATGTAATGTACAGCTTTTGTAAAGATGGAAAGCTTCAGTACAGGCTTGCTCCCTATTGTGATTCAAGGACAAGAGCACTCTCAAATGCTTCTCAAGTGGCTGCAAATAGACTTGCTTTGCCCAAAGGTAATACTTTCGTACTGAATGAACTGTACCACTGAGATGCCTTAAAATCCCATAACAAACAAAATCTTCATGCTTCTCTTTTAAAGACTTAACACTTCATCTAAATAGGTTTTCTTCCCTCCCTACCTTTATTCTTACAAACCCAGGGCAGACAATGAAGCCGCTTTGGGAAAATGGTGGCACATGCTTTATTTAAATATGCTTATCTGACCCATTTAACTCAACTCAGACTGCAACAAGAGAATGACAAAGAGCATGCAAACCTTAGTCTATTTACATGTTCTTCTCCTACCCTTCCAAACTGAAAGAGTAACCCAGATCACCTTTCCTATATTATTCAATTCCCTGATCCTTAGGGGATCAAAGGGAAATTGCAAACAATCTGAGGATGATCAAATAATTTTATTTACTTCTGTCTTCCGTAAGTAGCAGGGGGATTGAATAGATGAGCACTGAAGTCCATTCCTTAATATTTCTTCCTGGTAAAAAAAAAAATTGAATACGACCCACATTAGATGTTAGTGGGGTACACCTGTCAGCAGCTTTCTGTGTCCAAATTAGCCTTTGAGGTCATTTGTAAACAACTTAATGGACTATCTACTAATGAACAAGCAGATTGCCCATAGTTCACCTTTTCTCCTATTTCTAATGTTGAAGAAATAAACAATTATTTTCAATCTTAATTTGATAAAGACTAGAAAACATGTAGAACATGCTCTGCTTTTTATCTAGCAGCCAGGCTGCCTTTTCCACCCAGCCTTATGGAATGCTCTTTTACCAAAAGTAGGCTGTAATATATTCAACATAACATAGCATCTTGTGCCAAACAATAACTTGTTTGCAAGTTCAGAAAAATTCTTCTATCAGTGACATGTTCCCAAGGCCAGCCCCACTCTTAGATAAAATGAGATATTTGGCTCAGGAAACAGATGCTAGGAAACAGCAGCAACTGATTTGGAGGAGGAAAAAAACAATGTGCCACCTTTCAGTCTTTAAGGGCACTGGAAAATGTTGTCTGATTTGGCTTTTATATATGGAATGGGAAATACATCATTTTACATTTCACCTTAGGCAACAATGATTTTGGCCCTTCCTATTTGTTCTCAATAATCCAAACATTCTTTAAAAGAGGAGAGCTATACAATAGAGCTTCCAGCTATGAATAAACCTTCTGAATCAACACTCTTGCCCAAAATTGAAGTTAAATTTGAAACCAGGACTTGGGCACAGTACATAGGCAAGGCCTGAAACATACTTAAAGCTATGGACATTCCAGAAAGACTTGATACCCCAAACTAAATGCTGATGGGGAAGATTGTGCCCAACCCTTCAGTGAACCAGATCAACATTTTTCCTTCTTGTTTTTAGATAATTCATTTGACCACAGCTGACATACTGAATTGGTTTCAATTCAAGAAGCTTCTTGTTGACTCTCCTACTGCTCTTGCTACTCATTCTTTGACTTGGACTTTAAAACAGAGTACTTTCATGTGTTTCAAAGCAAGGTGACTTGCCATTCTTGTTTTTCAGTGGAGATTATGGTAGACGCAAATCATATAAAGGCTGTAAATCTAGACATATTTAGGTGGAAAGTTCCATTAACTTCTTAGAACTTATTTCTGAACATATGTGCATAATACTGTATATGGGATAAGGTGTCCACATCAGACTGAAATCATTTTCATTAGGTAGCATAGTAAAAACAGACACTGGAAGACAATTACCAAAAATTGTTCACATTTCAACTCCTTTACATGAAACTCCTTTAGATCAGACTAAATATCCAGGCCTATAAGACATAAATAGCAACTGATTGATATATGTAAACCATTAACTGTTTTTGACAAGTTAAACAATATACAAGACAAGACAAGCAATATACATGCCACCCATGGGGTTTTGATAACTGTTACCTACAGTACAATCACATATCCATGGAAGGACAGAGAGTTCCATTATGAAAAACGTGAAATCAGGTGAACATGGCATGCCTCTAAATGCATCTTATTGTTGCTGAGACAAAATACATATAGACTAGAGTCATTAACAGTAAGAGAAAAGAAACTTTGTAAGGAGGAGTATAAAAAACAAGCAACAAGTACAAGTGACACACTGTAAGACTGTCACTCACTACCAGGCCTGCCTCTACCAACAAGGACATCCTAGGATAATGCAGCAATTATTGCTTTCAACCTGTGTTTGCTGCCCCCTTCTTTTCCTCCCTCCAGCCCAATGTATAAGAACAAGGCTAAAAGAAGCACAATACCTTCACATTTCTGCCACTTGAGTAATACCATGGTGCAATACCATTCAGCTTCTGATGACCAATCTGGAGAGGCCTTAGCCTGCTGAGTCATATTACTAGATTATAACCCCACTCCCCTAAGACAAATAGTACTTAATCGATTGAAACATACAATAGCAAAGAAAACAGGGTTTTTTGCTTGCCTTCAATTGTACTCATCCACACAGTTATACAGCCTAAAATCTAGAATGTTAGTGATAGTTCTATCTACTATCATTCTAGTAGTTACATCTGGCATGTCATTCCTTTCCAGTTGGCCTCCACAGTCTCTGCTTTCTTCCACTTCTATTACCTTCACACCTTTTGTTTGTCTGTTTGTTATCATTTGTCATGATAGCTGCGGTCACTTAAGTCACTGCTGTCATTCTTAGTTATAATGCTGCAGTTATTATTACAAGCACAGTAGTGACAGCTATGCCAACATTTATTCTGCTTCACACAATCAAAACTACTGTCCTGATTTCCTATACTTAATGTACATTTCTGATCCTAATGCTCATTCAACTCTGAGTCCTTTGATATTTCACTTAAATGCCTCAGGGATTACATGTTTGTTGTCTACTTCAGACCAAGGATACCTGCAGAAGAGGCTGTATTGTGCAACAACCAATCCCTTTTCCATGAAATTTTATTGGAAGCCCAGACACCTTACATTTTTAACAATCCCATTTATCTGTTCCATCTTCTATCACTTTTCTCACCATGACAAATCTGTTAAAGGGGGACAGATGTAGAGATGTGAAACACTCACTGATTCGGTAACAAATTGTTACAGAGAACTCTGAATGTTTCTTTCCTGAATAGATGAATTCTGCACATCCCTAGAAAGATGGAATAGTTGTACATATACTGTTGCTTGATTGAGAATACTAGATGTTTGCATACAGGTGTACCTCAAGTCTTTCCCAAAGGGCACAACTAAATCAGAAAAAAAACTAAAAATCAAAGTGAGGAGAAGAGGGAGGCAGAAAATTGGTCAATGAAGTACACAATTATACAATAAACTCTATCCATCTACATTCTGTTCTATAATACAAGAAAAAAAAAATCACCGGTTTTTCAGTATAAATAGCCTTAAGACTGTTCTCTTTGAAGTAGAGCTTCTAATATACCCAGTCATACTATAAATACTTTAAGCAAAGGCTATGATTTCACTGCTAATACTACTTATGTCCTATAAAGTCCAGCTCAATCCCCAAACATTCAATTTTCTATCGTTTATTTCTATAATTGTTCCTCAGTCTTGACCTTTTGCACGCCAAATAGCCATTAATGTTTCCCACTAATACAATTTTGTAGTTTTCTCTTGTAGCCAAATAACTACTCACAAGGGACTTGGATTCTTGCATCTCAGATCTGTACATTTCCTAGACAGTGAGTGCCTTGGTTTAGAGCTGACTGCATTATTAACTCCCTGCAACTCTCCAATCATCAGGAAGTGCTACAAGGAAACATCTTTTAATAAAGCTAAATGTAACTTAACGAAGTCATGAGTGTGGATTTAGCAAGAAGATTTCCAGCAATTGTGGAAGTAGTCTTATTTTTGCAATGTATTCTTCTGAGCATGTTTGAATTAAGAGAAAACGTGCAGATCTATGTTACTGGCAGCAGAATTTTGATTTCCATTTGATAGGACAATTTGCAAACAGCAGGTTTCCATATTATGTGATTGCTTAACATTTTTAACAGCTACGAGAATTCGATGCCAATTTATGTTTGCAGGGAGACATACAATTTCTTCTGTGCACAGCACTGATTATGGTCTGAGGAACGTGTCTTGGGATGACTGCAAAGTGGAACAAAAAACCAAAAAACCACACACAAAAAACAGCAGCAGCAGCAAAAATTATCCAGCAGCAACAAAAAAATCGAAATAGTCAATGATTAGTTTGGTGAATAGTAAGCTATTGTCTAATTAATTCTAAATTATAGAATGGGTTTATGCCTAAATCTAAGCAATATTGATGAAGTCTAAATACATATGCATATATTATGGCAGGTATCCTGAATCTGATGCCTTCCTGTTATATTGGACTTATAGTTCACAGTATTTCCAGCCAGGATGGATAATGAAATCCTGGTGCTATAATCTCAACACATTGGAGAGCATAGTTTAGAGAAGAGACTTCTCTAAAAAGTCTCTATATAAAAGAGACTCTGAAAATATAAATGCAAAGTAGCACTAAAACATCTGGAAATGAAAGGACTCTTGATTACAATTTTTACAATTAATCCAAATCAAAACATGACATGAAAAATCAGATTAAGTCTGTACACTTATTATAATTACCTAGTTAAGTGCCATCAAATCAGATTAAACCTCTGGTGACTGCAGGGACAAATACTCACCATTTCAACCTGTCTCCAGCAACATCTAATAGCTCTTCCAAGGCTGGTCCTGTAATCTCATTCATTCCCTCTATCCACATTATATGTTGTTTTCTCCTATTTCTATCAACACATAATATGTGTGTTTCTGCTTGCTGATCATTATCTCAAAGAGTCAGTGAGTCTTTACAATATTTAGTCCAGGGTTGATTGGTTCTCTTGCATTCCATGGAACTGTTAGCAATTGTTTCCAGATCCATAATTTGTTCATCTTCTCTTTTTCAATGTCCAGCTTTTGCAGACATGCATTAGCACTGGAAAGACCACTGCTTAAACTTCTAATCTTTGCTGACACAATCTTGCCTAAGCCTGTCATTTCCTTGCTCCACAGGATTAATAACCTGCAACACACTGATCATCTTTAACTATTCTTCAGACCAAGAAAACAACTTGGCCACTTTAATTTTGTTGTCAACTATGTATGCTGATTATTTTAATACTTTACATTAATATGATCTTTAACATTGCATTTTTACTTTTATAATTAGCTCTTCTAAATCTTCTTAAATTCAGCTAGCGAAGTTGTGTTAGCTGAATATCTCAATTTGCAAGCCTTCTATTTTGATTTAGCTATCATATTTTCCAATCTTACATTCTAATAGTATCACAGAATTACCAAATTGGAAGAGATGTTATAATCCTCTTGTCCAAATTTCTGGTTAGTTCAGGATCTCAGTTTCTCTGACAGATGACCATCTAAGCTTCTGTCTGAAAATCTCTGGCAAAGGAGCACTCATCACCTCATGCAGCAACCTTTTCCACTGGCTGACAACTCAAAAATCAGGAAGTTTAATCTGAAATATAATCTGAACAAACTTTCTCTAGTTTTAACCTAATAGTCCTGGTCCTGCCATAATAAGCCCACTATGTCAGCCCTTGAAGGTAACCCACTGAGGAAACAGACACTGCAAGAACTGTAGGAATGTTACTTCATTGCTGTAGGGTATAAGAATAGAATCTTTAAGGCCTGCCAGAGTTTCCCTTTGCCCACTCTTATACCAAATAGAATCAAAACAGGGTCATTTTAAGTTACCTTCTCACACTTTCATCTTTCCCAGGAATAAGTTGTTGTTTCAGCTCCTTAACAGCTTCTACATTCCTTCATCAAGGTTATCTCTGTGTCCTTTACACACTCTCTTTTCTTTGACAACTCTTCAGACATTGAGTTATTTATTGATCAGATTTATACCCACCACAATTGCTAGACTCTCAACAGTTTACAGTAGGACTGAAACATAAAATTATAAAACCATAAACATTTATAAAATTAAAAAAGCCCTCCAGAAGTTTTCAAAAGTTTCTGAAAATAGATATATTTCCTCTTACTTGTCTTTTTTATAGGCTAAACTACTCAGATCCTTCAACTGTTCCACATAGCACTTAGTTTCCAGACCCCTCACCATCCTGGTAGCCCTCCTCTCAACTTGCTCCAATTTGTCACTGTCCTTAAACTAAACTACTTTGCTTTGTTGAACTTGGTTTTTATACCAACTTCCTGTTCACTGTAAAAGTTCCTCAGAAGAATAATCAAATGTTCTGGGACAACCAATAACCTTAATAAGTTCCACATTCTAACATGATATATACAGTACAATGGCCTTAGTGTAATCAATAAAGCAAAGGTAAACCTCTTCCTTAAATTACCCTACTTTCTCCATTATCCATCTATTATTAGCATCAGATCTTGCGGCACTCTGCTTTTTCTGAAACCTATGTGTTTGTGGCAGGATTACACATAAGGAATGGTACAAACAACAGACCTGGAGATTGAACACTTCTCTGGCATTACAAGAGATAGGTTTATTATACAAACCATACACTCCTAGTATATTAAGCCCATTATATACAAACTTATCTGTGCATAATACTATACCTACAGGTGATGAGGATATCATTTACAATATTGAACAAGATTACAAATTTCCCTTTTCCCCTGTGCTCTTAACTGCCCTTTCTTTCTTTCTTTTTCTCATTCATTCATTCATTCATTCATTTTTTATTTATTTATTCAATCTGTACAGCCACCCATCTCAAACAAGTGATTCTGGGTGGCAAACAATCATAAAAAAATTTAGTAATAAAGTTTGAAACACAGTTCTTTCTTCCTTTAGGGATTGAGAATCCTATTCTTTTTACCCAGGGCGTAATATTCTTTTACCTTAAACTATTTTTCTCCACCCTCCAGCCCTCGTACTTCAGTAGGTCCTGCTGCAGGGTGGAATTGTCTGGTAATTGCTCCCTTTTACTGAGTTGCTTCTCAGTCCTTATCAGTTTGTAGGAGGGAGGGGGGAAACAATTACTTGCTGCTGGCTGACTTCGCTTGTCTGCATCTCTAGAAGGCATGGGAGGTTACTAGGCTGTGCTACTTTTCATTCCAGCTGTGGCAGTTCACTCCACTGAGCTATCTGGGTTCAGTTTTAACTCCTCCCATACCAAACTGGCTTCTCTCTGACTCAAATCCCTTTCTCCCTTCTACAGACACCCACACGCTGTGGCTTCAGCATTTGTCTTTTATCTTTCTGCAATACAGGTGTGGTCCTCTGCTTTCTTAAAGTTTCAGGGGACACAAAACCATAAGAAAGGAAAATTCACATTGGCAACTTCAAGTTTTTTCTTCCATGGTGTTCATTTGGAATTTCTGTAAGTCTCTATTCTTCACTGTAAGAACTTAAGCAAAACTTTGCTAATGTAATGAATCAGTGCTGGTAATTTATTCTTCCTCTTTCATCTCTCTTCTTTGATATAAACACATATATAGACCACAAGACTATGTAGACTAGAGTCATCTATATATGTGTTTATATATAGACTTCTGACATAGAGCTGTAAGCACTGTAACTGCCTTTTTTCTTGCAACTTTAAACAGTTCAGTGGGTATCTTACCTGCACCTGGTGCTTTCTATTTGACAGCTGGTCTGTTGCCTCTTATACCTCACTTTCTAGATGAACTGGTTCCTGAATATATTATCTCTCTGCTAGTGCTTTTTGTCACTCTATAAACCCATTTGTAAAGAGTTTCAGTATAGTATTCCCATCTTTCTTTATCCTCATTTGTCCCTATTAGATTTTTAACCCATAAAAAAATGTACTTTGAAAGCTTCTATCACTGCCATAGTCCCACTGAATGATTTTCTGAACACAGGCATGAATTCATCTAGATGACAAGTGATGTTGAAACAGGGAGAAAAAACATTCTACCTTTTTGTTAGGGGCTCAGGGAACTCTCACCTTTTATCAAAACAGCAACCTAGAGATGCAATATTATCCACAGATGAACGACAACCCAATGTCATCTGAAGTCATAATAGTGACCATCTGTTGGCTTTCCTTGGGAGCAAAATATTTGGAGCAGGCCTGTATATGAAGCATTGAAGGCAGGGGTGCTCAAAATATTTTGCTGCCTGAGGAAGATCAACAGATAGAAAACCAAAACATGTCAATTTCTGCAAAATATGTGTGCTTGTATATTGTATACACACACACCCAGAAATTTAATTGTCATATTTGAAAGAAGCAGCAAGTTTGTCTGGACAACTTATACGTAAAAAAGATAATTTCTCTGCTTGTTTATATTTTGTTCATATTTTTTGCATCTTTATGCTGTATACTGAAAAAGAAGTGATAAACAGGAGTATGTGTGTATCTGATATGTTATTAGTGGATGAGTTATTAGTCTTTTTGTATCTGGACAAGAAAAGATGACTTCTACTATGATATATATTTAAAAATATATTTGCTTTCTTATATAAATTTGTAGCCTGTCTTGATTAAGCATTTGACTTTGACTTTACTGGAGGTAAAGTTGGAGCCTCAAAACAGCCTATTAATTCAAAAATGATTTACAACCTCAAGGTAGTTAGCTGTTTGAGAGAAAGACAGACAGATAACTACCTTGAGGTTATAAATCTATCTATCTTAGAATATCATATAAACAGTTTAAAAAGGTATAAACTAGTTGAAGCTGAAAAGGCCTGGCTGAACAGGAAGTTCTTGATAATCTTCCTGAATGGAGAAAGAGTGGGAACTGAGCACATGATACAACTTGGGAGCAGTGAAGGAGGTCTTCTCCTTGCATCTGACAAAGAGACCTCAGGAAGTTTTCAAGAAAAAAAGTGGTAGTAGTCTGGGTTTTTTTACTCACACATAAGCACCACATGAGACCATAAATGAATTCAGTACAGAAACATAAATGACACCCACTATAGAGCAGTTTGTGGGCAATTTTACCGACAGGGAAATGCCTGCACTTTCACATCTGAAATCTCCACTTTTATGTAATACCAAAATCTACATTTAAACTTGTGTCATATCCAGGCTTATAATTTATAGATAACAAAGCTAAAACATTCTGTTAGGCACTCTATGCTACCCAAGTTTCAAAGAGCCAAACAAAACTTGAGACAAGACTTCTTTGAAAGTTAACAGATGTATTCTGATCAAGACACAACCTGGTGAGCCCAATCAACACTATGGAAATGAGTGCTGACTGAACCACACCTTGCAAAGCAAACATCAGAGGCTTTATAGAAAGGTACGGGTGTAAAAAAATTCAAATCAGATAGTGCATCCTCTCATGCCCATACAAGGATTTTTGGGATGGTCTAGGGGAGGGGTAAAGGTGGGTCCTAAAGAGGTGAATCTAAGTTTAACTTTTTTCTTCTGGTTACCAAGGAAATACCCCATGTTGGTCCTTATCTCTTCTTTGTTCCTCTTTGGAATTCAGGGTCTCTACTAGCAACTTTCTCTACCTGGTACCAAGCTAATTTACAGCTTGCTTGTTCAAGGACAGTCAGGCATCTAACGGCTAATTGTTTCTAAAGGAAATGGGGTGGGGGAATGCTGTGCTCTTTAGAAGGCAAAAGCAAGTTGCAAGTTAAAGTTTTAAACATAATATAAAATAGAGTGCACTATTAAATGTTTATACATTATGTGAAATATATATATAGTATAAAAAATTGTGTATTAAAATAATGCCCTTCAATTCAAAGGCATTTGGGACTGAATTGCACACGATATATAATGTACATTCTAACAAAGAAATATTTAACTTTTAACCTCAACTCCAAAAATTTCATGAATTGCATTCTTTATGACAAAAGCAGTTTAAAAGTCTGGATGTCTATGTATCTGTGTATCCAGGAATCACCATTAAAAAAATGTGCCCATGTTTTTCTATAAAAATCAAAGCCAGCAACAGAAACTTCAGAAAGTTGGGACTAGATATGAGATTAAATAGAGAGAAATTTACAAAATAAACATAATCTGAAAAGTTGCAAGCAGCCTCCATGTATTAAGCCTCCATGTATTAAACATGCATACTTTAAAGTAAGCCTTCCAAAAACTTTATATATCTCTGCACCAAGATAAATCTCTTGGCTCTTAGCATATATCCTATTCTGTCCTATTTTTAATCCACAATATTTATTACTGAGGGTGAAGAGAGAAGCTCTCCTCAGGTATAAGTGGAACTCATTATAAAATTGGTTTTAATGTAACTTTCAGCAAAAGCAGCACAGTTAAGTTCCCAACAACTGAAGATAATCTGGCCATAGTAACTGAAGCACAAATGGCACAGCATTTAAGCAAACTACTTAAGTTTTTTTAAAGCAAGATTTTTAAAATGTAGCCTAGCCAGCCTCAATTTGAATGAAATCTGTGTTATGTGTGTTTAACATTCTAAAAGTTCATCAAATTTTCAAAGAAAAAATGAGATAGTCTGCTAAAGCTGCTCCTAGACAGGAAGTCTAGCATTCATAATCATTGCTCTCTTATTGTAAGTAACAGACTTTCAACCTTTCCAGATATTGTATTTTTTTCTATGAATACATTTGAACAACATGCTAAATTATATTGTGCTTTGGCGAACTATGCCATCTGAAGCTAAGCCATGATCATACTATAGTTAAGACAAGGTGCCTTAACTACAGTTTTGCAACCATGTCAGTTAAGTCAGTTTAGCTTAACTACACTCAGATGTGTCATCTAAACTCAGAGTAATGCCTAGCTCATAATTAAGCTTATAATTTTCTCCAGGAAAACAACACAAAATGAAGGACCAGCCACAATGAGAGATATTCCCTTGTTGCTCCTGCTTTGCTTTTCACTTTTTGAGGGCACACAGAATTTTAAAACAAACCAGAAAGCCAGGAAAGAAGAATTAGCTTTCTGCCAAACTGCACACAGCAACTCTAATCCTGGTCAGACCATCACTAGTTTGCAAAAATTAAACACAGAAACAATCAGGATTTGGCAACTAATGCAAAATTTGCTGATGCAAAAGTAAAAAGGAGGGGCACTTGCAAACTACCCCCAGCCATGATTTGCTGTGTCAGCTGAGGCATGTTTGCTGAATAATGCCTTAATCATGAGAAAGAATCAAAATGTTCTCATTGCAATGTTCCTCCAAAACTAGGAGGTGTGACCTTAGCTCCCTGTGTGTAGGGAGAGGAAAGTTCAGAGTGGCTCCTTAAAACTCAACACAAAGTCATCACAATCTTTCCAGTGGAAGCTTTTTAATCAAACTTACACAGTAATAAAACATTTATTTGGCTATAATTTAAAAATAATAATTAAAATAGTAACAAACCCAATACACACTGTAATAAAATAATAATAAATTATTTCTAAATTCTGCAAGTATAGATTCTTACATAACCAAATGTCACCATCATGTCAAAGTCTGGAAAAATTCCAATATTTTGTAAAAATATTAAAAATCTTTTAGTGGAAAAAAGATTAAAGGGTGGAAAACATTAAAGCAGTTCAATCAGTTCTGGCAGTTCTGTCTCCCAAGCAAGAAAAAACAAAAAACAAAACAGAGCACTGGATGGGAAGAAAACAAAGGATTGACTTGAAAAAGGCTTTATTTTACAATACGCATTGCAACATTTTGCTGTAGATTTTGTTGTCCATGTCATAATGCTATGATTTTTTTTAAACAAAGGAAAAATATTTTCTAATCCCTGTTATTAAACACATTACTAGAATGGTAGAGACTGGGAAAAGTATTATATTTTCATCATTGGCATACAAGTATTTCAAGATTATAGCAGTTTTGATTTAAAAGTTATCTTGCATTTTATTTAAATAACCTGGAAAAACTTTTCAGTAATAATTTTTTCTAATAAAACAATAAGTGGGAAGCTAAAACAGCATCCATAGAAGTATGGAAGTTCATATCAAAGCTTCAGTCCTTTTAAAAAATGCAGCAGCAGATATTAGGACAGTGGAGATGGAGCTGCTATCCTGTAACTCCGTAAAAAAGCAAACTTCCAATGCTTTGAGAAGACAGAACTACCAAACACTGTTATATAGATGAACTGTAAGCAATATGAAAGAAGCATGACAATTCTGCACTAAAAAAAGTGAATTTAAAGGCTCTCTGAAGAGAAGAGTTCCATCCTTATACTGAATGCTTAACCAATTTGAATGTTATTAGAATTCTGTCTTTTCTGATTACAGAGGAGTAAGTCAAAGATCTCAAGTGTGAACTGCATAATAGTATTGTAACATGGAGTCACAATTCCATTCCAATTTTTCTCTGTGTTTTGTAGATATTTAATCAGAAATGTTTTATGCCATTAATTTAAAGTGAAAAGAAGGGAAGAATAATTGTATCATATAATTAACGTACCACCTTAAATTGCCAAAGTAACCATTGGTCCTAAGTCACTTAAATGTTAATGAGTCCATAACTAAATTAAGTAAACCCATTTTCTATGAAAAGTATTTCAAAGTTATTTTGTATTTCCTGTAAATATTAACGAACATGTTACTCTATTTTTTTCTGTATAAGCTAAGGATCAATAGAACAGCTACTTTCCACATTTCTCTGAATCATATACCTGCTATAGTTATTAGTTAACATATGTGAACAACATTGTGTGCATTATATTTTATATCTTATTATTTCTAATGACCCAAACCATAGGTATTTAATATTTATGAATCCAAGGTCCCACTCCCAAATTCCTCTCCAGCATGTAGGATATATATTTGAATATATTTCTGCAGTTCTTTCAGGTACACAACTTTATTTATATATCTTTTAAAATATTTCCTTTGATGCAATATTATGACTTGGGTGAAGGAATAACTGTCGCTACAGTACTGCTGGCCTCCTCCTCCCCACACCCCACCATGAATTAGTGATAGGCTGCCACCAGAGGCTAATATTCTGAAGCTTTTAGTCCTGTTCAACTGATGAGTTCTATGGTCTTCTGCCAAATAAAACTCTCTTTAGCTGTTCTACAAAAGAAAGGGGGGGGGAAACACCCCAGAAATTCAGAACTCTAAAAAAATATCCCATGTGGAATATTCTAAGAATACATAAAGTTAGCTTGGCAACCATGTCATCCTGCATTTGCAAAGGCTTTAGTTAGAAATTTCCTTTTAAAACAACAAAGCCAAATATCCAGATGGAAAGGGGCTGGAGGGAGAGAAGGCAGAAGGACAAGACAAGACATCCATCACACACATAGAATTATTTTAAATACACGCTCTAAACCTAAATCCATTTATGCATGGAAAAGGAATGAACTGAAAAATTTGATTCTTTATGATGAAAGAGTGAGAAAGTCAGTGAAGGATACAAGAATGACATGGAAAGACCATTATTTAGTAGTGTCAAGAATGGATCTTGGGGGGAAATGGACATGGAAGACAATGGAAGTAGTAAAAGAAATGAGAGCAAAAACAGAACTACTGCAGAAATAGAAAATACAGGTCCTATATGAAAAGCATTAGAGGACAGAGTAAATACTGCACAGGATAAATGTAAAGTGGGCTTAAGGAAACATTACATGGATGCTGCAGAGTGAAACTATGTTACAAAGCAGCAGAGAAGCATAATGTTCACAAATGGGATGTACTGTATGAAAAAAAGATGGTTGGTGGAATAATGATAAAATGAAACAGGCTGTAGAGAAGAAAAAATACTTGTAATGGAATAACTGCACTATAATGTAGATACTGTATAATGTGTATATAGAGAAAAGGACAGCTGTGAAAAATGTAGTCAAAGAGCAAATATTTGTTAAGATTAAATGCTGCAGAGAAAACACAAAGCAGTTCATGTTTTGAAAGTGGGTGAAGGAGGCTAAACAAGGAGCCTCCAGCAGACTAACTGAAGTCAAAAATAAAAGTGATTAAATGGTTTGGAATGAAACTGAAGTGAGTTTCTGCTGGAAGGACTATTTCAGAGATTTGTACGGGAATGATAGTGATATGCGAAAGAATGAAATCAAAATGAATACAGTATTATAAACATTTCTGTTAATGTCCAAGAAAAAACTGATGAAAGGAAAATAATAAATGCTGTGACAATATTAAAAAATCACAGTGCTGCAGCTGTAAGAATGTACATAGTATAATAGTGTACATAGAGAAATTTTAAAATACGGGTATGACTTCCTCATGGAGTAGCTATGCAACTTGTTTACTTATTTACTGTGTGTGAATTCTGCATCTATGTCTGAAAACTTGTAGAATGGCATTATTATACCCTTACAAATCCTGGCAAATAGAAGGGGTAGAAATGGAAGCAGTAACAGACTTCATTTATTTGGGCTCCAAGATCACCGCAGACGGAGACTGCAGCCATGAAATTAAAAGACGCTTGCTCCTTGGGAGGAAAGCTATGGCAAGCCTAGATAGCATATTAAAAAGCAGAGACGTCACCTTGCCAACAAAGATCCGCATAGTCAAAGCTATGGTTTTTCCAGTAGTAATGTATGGCTGTGAGAGCTGGACCATAAAAAAGGCCGAGCGCCGAAGAATTGATGCCTTTGAACTGTGGTGCTGGAGAAGACTCTTGAGAGTCCCCTGGACTGCTAGGAGGTCAAACCAGTCAATCTTAAAGGAAATCAACCCTGATTGCTCATTGGAAGGATCGATAATGAAGCTCAAGCTCAGATATTTTGGTCACCTAATGCGAAGAGAGATCTCTTTGGAGAAGACCCTGATGCTGGGAAAGATTGAAGGCAAAAGGAGAAGAGGACGGCAGAGGATGAGATGGTTAGATAGCATCACTGAAGCAATGAGCATGAAACTGAGCAAACTCAGGGAGGCAGTGAAGGACAGGAAGGCCTGGCGCGATATGGTTCATGGGGTCACGAAGAGTCGGACACGACTTAACGACTAAACAACAACAACCCTTACAAATGGAACAATCACAAAAAATGAATGCCAAAATTACAGGGTGTTCATTTGTTAAATATCTAAAAAAAATGGCACAATTTTGACTAAAAGATCCTGAGAGGTGACAACGAGCAAAATTTGAGAAGTGCAGTGCATCTTTAGGCTTGGCTTGGAGTATGCTGACCAGATATTTGCTCTTCAGCCTAAGAAATGTATGAATGTGAAAAAGAAAAACACATATGAGAATTCATTCCTTCATTCCTTCATTCCTTCATTCTCTGAAATTTTATGCCACCTGACACCAGAAAGAATGCTCTTGGCTATTTAATATATTTACAGATAAATATACATATAAAGAATGTTTGTGGTAATGTTAGAGGTATATTGGTTGGGGATGTGAATGTGTGTGTACATTTGTATCCAGATGACCCTATGTTGATAGCTGAGTAGTCAAATCATTTCCAGTGAATATTAGATTGAACAATGCAATGAGGAATATGAATCCAAAAATTAAATGCATCAAATAACAAGATAATTGCATTTAAAAGTGAAAAAAAAATTAACAGAATTTTTGTTTAATGGAAATAACTCTATGGTCTTCGACTTACGGCCACAATTGGGACTGGAATTTCCATCATTAAGCAATGCGGTGATAAAGCGAGATGTTACATGACCGCATCACTTAGCAATGGCAATCCCAGCACTCCCTACTGCAGTCATTAAGCGAATTCTACTGGTCATTAGCCAAGGACCCACCCCAATCCAATCCATTCTAGGCTTGGTTCCACCCACCCTTGAGCCTCAGTAAGGTAAGGGATTGCCTCCAACTCCCCCGACCTTCCTATCTCCCCCAATCTCTGCCCTTCTGGCCACCTTGCATCCTGCCTTGAGGGGTGGCAAGCAGCCTTAGAACCACACAGCTCTGGGGCTGCTTGCCATACTGCAGCCCAGAGGCTCCTTGGCCCTCCTTCCCCCTTCGCTTGCTCACATGCACGCACTGCACCCTCCTTCCCTCCTTTGCTTGCATGCATGCACCACCGCCCTCCTTCCCCCTTTGCTTGATCACATGCACTGTGCCCTCCTTCCCTTCTTCGCTTGCTCAAGGACTCTTCAGGGCACTTCCAGCACTGAAGGAGCTCTCTAGGGATGCTTCTGGCAAATGCTCTGCAGCTCACGTTGGAAGCTGCTGGCCATTCATGAGGCTTTCTCCTTTCTCCTGCAAAGCCTTCCTCTTGCAAAGCCCCAGAGCTGCAGGGCAAAGGGGGCGCATTGCATGCAAATGACCAGAAGGAGAAGGAGGGTGCTGGTGCATGAGAGCAAGCAGAGGGAAGGAGGGTGTGGTGCAAGCAAGCAAAGGAGGGGAGGGTGTGGTGTGTGCATGTGAGTGGGCAAAGGGGGAAGGAGAGCTCAGTGTGTGCGAGTGAGCAAAGGGGGAAGGAGGGCGCAATGCGTGCATGTGAGTGAAGGGAGGAAGGAGGATGCAGTGCATGTGAGCAAAGAAAGGCTGGGTAGGTGGGGGAGACTTACCCAAGCAACTTGCAACCTCCCCTGCCAGCTTGGGAAGGTTGCAAATGGTGATCATGTGATTGCAGGGTACTTGGCAACCAGTTGTAAGTGCAAATGGATTGCCAAGCACCCAGATCATGATCATGTGACCACAGGGTCACTGCAACAGCCGTAACTTTGGGGACCAATCATAAGTCCATTTTTTTCAGCACAGTCATAACTTCAAACGGTCACTGAACAAATGGTTGTAACTCCAGGACTACCTGTACAATGGAGGACCCAATATATTTAACTAAGAAATTATTCTCACTGAACTCAGAGGAGCTTACTCCAGATAAAAATGGCCTCAGACTTTAAAACAGACCAATTAAGGCTTATTTCTCCATTAATGGGGATACAGAGTCCAAAATACAAGATTCATAAATACAGAAAAAAGTAATAAATACAGACAATAAATGTGGGACATTAAAATGATCACTTTTGAAAACCAATAATCACAGTTTCCTAATTAATAAGGATCCTTATTTTTTTGTGTAGCTCCTTTACATTAAGAAGAGAACATGTAACATATCAAATCTACTTTTAAATTAAAGCCTTAGAAAGCTTATTCATGTCTTTCACTCTCTACATTAAGTGATAAAAGGAAAACCATTTTCTGCCTAGTGCCATCCACAAACTACTCTGAGCGTTGATATATTAAGCTGGATCTAATCAGGAACCTCTTCAGGTTGCCATATAAGCCTTCTGCCCCAGTTGACTCAGTCCCTGACAATATCTGGAAACACTTTCTCCCCTCCCTTCTCTCACTAATTTTATGTGTGCAGAACTGTGAAGCACAAAATTAGAAATTTCAAATTAGGAGCTGAGGGATGGCAGTACCATAGAAGGGAAGAAAGAAAATGAGGAAACCTTATTAAATCAACATTAGCACTAACTGAATACCTTCAAAATATTCAAAAGTTTGATGTGAAATATTACTTGTTTAATACCCTTGTTATGCTGGCATAAAAGGATGACGAAAACTGGAATTTAAGCCTTCTTATTTTATTCAGTCACTATGATCAAACAATGAAAGCAAGATACTTTCCTTTAGAAACTTTCTCCGCTGGCACCTTATATCGCTTTTCATTTACAAACTGAGGAATTAACTACACCTTGAATACAACACAAAGCAAACTTTTGCACAAAGTTGTTGCTCTGGATTATTGGGAAATGGTCCTGTTTATGAAATAAATGTTTATTTTGACAGGGGTTATTATCATAAGAAGCTATAACCCTCTTCAAATAAAATGCATCTTTCTAAGATGGCCTTTGTACTACCAAAAAGCCGGAGGAATTTGTAACTGTTCAGGATTTCATCACTATTCTGTGCCTTCACAGCTACTAGGTGTTGGCTGGGCCTTATAAAATGTGTACGTGGAGTAAGCCAATCTAAGCAAATTTTCTTTTCCAATTATGACCAGTCAGATGCCACTAGGAAATTCAAATTTGTCCCCAGCCACTAGTATTCAGAACTATTCTGTCTTTTAATATGGCAGTTCCTTATTGCTAATAGTTATTGGTGGACCTCTGCCCCTTGGGTTTATAGAATCAAGCTAATAATTCCTACACATCTGTCAGTAGAGAATTCCATAGCTTAACTGAACACTATGAGAAATGTAACTTTGAAAGTACTCTTGTGTGTTAAGAATTAAACATTCTCAGATCCTGTTTGTAACATTATGAATATGCAGGCAGGTCATTTTAAAACTAGTGCACAACTCAGGAGAAGCTGTGAAAAGTACAGGGCTGACATTATTCCCTATCTCTTTCAGATTAAAGCTTGGAATTTCCATAATAAAGGAAGGCCAGGTAAAAGAAAGCAGAAGGGACATCTGTTTCAAGAGGATTCTAGTTCTGTAAAAATAGGTTTAAAAATCTAATGAGGAATTTGCATTAGGGTTTTGCTTTTTTTATGCTGTGCCTTTCTTTCTCTGTGCAAATTATGAAATTAGTGTGAAACCTCAGACTTTTATTTCAGGCTGAACATGTATCACATTTTCTCTAGAATTTTATTATAATCTGTAATATTAAGTTGAACCAGCCAGCCAACCTCCTTTTATGGAGCCTTTGTAGCAAAGAATTGACAGAAAGGCAGCACAGGTTGTAAAAGCTCAGACAAATTGAGGTTAAAGTACAAGGTTGAGGCCAGGTGAAGCACCCTCTGGAAGACAGAAGGTGGTGGCAACAGAAACTATCAAGAAAACTTAGAGGACTTCTGAAAGGGGAGAACCACCAACTAATATCTATTGGATTCGGCCGTCTACTACATATTGCATTGACTAAAAAGAATCACCCAATCATCCCTGCAATGTCATTCTTGAAGTAATAGCATAAGTACAATAATGCCAAAACTGCAATGAATGCCACAAGCAGGAATTTAGATTAATTACTATAGTACCCAATTGCCCTTCCTATTCTATGTTCTAAGAAAGAGCCCCTTAGACCCACAACTAATTTTAGAAAGGGACAAGCAGTAATGAGCAACACGAATAGGTTTGTTTGAACTTTGTTGTTCAGGGAGAGCAGAGCATAGATTTTGTACAAAGAACTATTATGCCAACCAAGTAGATACCTTCTTGGCAGCATATGGAAGGCATAACACATTTGCATAGGGGTAGGATCAGTCCTTAGCAGCAATAACTTCAAAAACAAATGCAGCTGCTTTTTACTGCTACAGCCTCCATCTGCTCAATTCCAAACGCACAAGCCTCGTAAGATCTTGACTGCATTAAAGAGCTATATACCTTTGGTCAAAATCTATCAAACTGAAAACCACATTTTCTTCTGCCAGATTAAAAAACACATCTATATCCTGAAGGCTCCATCCTAGATCAGATTAAAATGCTTGCCATTAGTTCATTTTACCTACTGCACAGATACCCAAAGCATTTTTACTGATCACCAATTTGTCAACAGTACCATGACACCACTTGTCTCAAACTGGCTCAACTCTAAATACAGTTTTTGCTGCTGTGTGCATATGCAAAAATGTATTATCGCCTGAATAGCGAAGGACCATATTGTAGCAAAACAGATTGAATGAAGTATATATTCTGTGTGTGAATTTTAAAAAAAAATGTACAATTTCACAGATTCCAATTTGCACTGAATTTATTTGTCAAATGCTTTCATTCACACAATTTTAATACTCATGATAAATAGGCCACATCTTACCTTGAAATGATCAGCATGCCTCCAAACAAAAGGATTTGCTAAAAAAAACTATTTGTCATTCAGCCAGTAAAAATGAAATATCAGACAGATAAAAGAACCTAATAAAACACCACATTTTCAGCCTTAATGCAGTCCTTAGACCTTTGTGAACTATGGACAAAGGTTTGAAACTGTAATTAATTTATAAGTCGTAAAATAAACTTATCATCTGTATGCCTTGAGAAGATCAATCTAAACCAAAAACGAGCAATGCTTTCAACTCTCAATCAGCAAAGATTGCTTTGAGATCCTTGAGTTTTATTTAGTCTCTTCTCTGTATCTGCAAATTGCATATCTCATTCTAGTATTTTGGGGGGGAAGAGTGGCTCATAGGAAATAAAATTAACTGGTATTCCTGGTTACCAGTTTGCTTCCAGTTGCAATTCAAGATGCTGGTTGCCACCTTTAAAACCCTACATGGCCCAGTTATCTATTGAACTACCTTCTCCCAGTGGCTGCTGTCAGTCAATAATATCAAGAAGTATAGGCTCGCTCTGGATCCCCTCTCTTACAGATTATTATCTTCAGTGGCCATGGAATGACGGCCTCTTAGTTTCAGTCCTCCTTTATCCTCCTGAGATCAGACTAGCTCTTAACCTGCTGAGCTTCAGGAAGCTGTTAAAACCTAACTTTTAAAGAACACCCTGGGAGTAGAACTGGTATGAGTACTGAGCCCCCTGAGTTGTGTTCTGATATATGAGTATTCCTTGGAGACCAAAACTTTAGGTAATTGTTAGTAGTTATGTTGTTGTATTCTTTTTTTAAAACTTTTTAACGTTCTTTCTTATTTATGTAATTATTTGTCTATCAAATTTGTATGCCGTCTAACTCCCAACAACTTTGGGTGGCTCACAAGAACTGAAACACGAAAAATACAATAATAACCAGTAAAAACTAAAACATGGTGAGAACAAGAGACCAGACAGGAATGAAGCAAAGGGTCTTCACTCTGTCTCACCAAAGACCCAGGCAAAGAGTCAGGTGTTTAAGGCCCTTCTAAACAACAGCAGGGTGGGGGCCATCCAGATAATGGGAAGTACCTCATTCCAGAGCTCAGGTGCTGCTACACAGAAGATGCTCATCCAGGGTCCCAATAGATGTCATTGTTTAATCAAAGGAACTCAGAGTGCGCCAACTCTGCCAGATCAGGTCAGTTGGGTAGATACTATGGGAGACGGGCGGTCCCTTAAGTAAACAAGCCCTATGCCATGTAAGGCTTTAGAGGTAATGACCAGCACCTTAAAGCAAACTGACAACCAATGCAGCTCGTGAACCAGGGGTGTTACATGGCCATACCAAGGTATGCCCATCACTCCCGCGCCACTGCATTCTGCACCAGCTGAAGCTTCTGGGTAGCCTTCAAGGGCATTCCCATGTAGAGCTCTTCTTACTGAAACAGTGGAATCTAAACCACTCAGAATCTGTTTAGATAAGTAAGTAGTAAGTATGTATGTGTGTGTGTATGTCTTAAGAACAAATAGGGACACTAAATGTACTACAATATGTTCCAGAATGATAATAAATCTCCTTGCTAACTAAGAAACCTTATGTTTTAGCATTTTGGTAGACTCTGGGGTTAATTTTTGGGTTGATTCAATTTAAAATTGAGGCATAGTACTTTGAATACTAAGTAGCCAAGCCACCAATCACTGGCAATGCCTTTATATACCCGAATGCAAGCTGAATGAATTAGGCATCTATTTACATGGCCTGTCATGTGCTAATTTAACTACGATAAAAGGGAAAAAATACAATTTTTGCTTCCACACAAACACATATATAATTGTATGAATTAGCCAACTTACTATTCCATTTTTTAAAAATGTGTGAAACTTTGACCAGCTGCATAATAATTACATAACTACACAAACGCAACATAAGCTATCCATATATCCATAACCACCTGGCCTGAACTTATTAATTGTATGCAAAAAAATAAACATATGTAGATTATATTATTACTACAGGATGATGATGGTAAGATTGCAACATTACTTAAAGTATTAAACTTCTAAAATGCTATGAAAGAAAACAAAAAATATGCAATGAATACAATAGAATTTAATTAATAAATAACACATATGGAACCACATACAGTGCATTTGGAAAGTATTCAGACCCCCTTCACTTTTTTCAATTTTGTTATGTTGCAGCCTGATACTACAATTGTTCAAATTCATTTTTTTTCCTCATTAATCTACACTCAGTACCCCATAATGACAAAGTGAAAACAGAATTTTAGAAATGTCTGTAAATTTATTAAAAAGAAAAAAATGAAATATCACATGTACTTAAGTATTCAGACCCTTTACTCAGTACTTTGTTGAAGCACCTTTAGCAGCGATTACAGCCTCAAGTCTTTTTCAGTATGATGCGACAAGCTTTACACACCTGGATTGGGGGATTTTCTGCCATTCTTCTTTGCAAATCCTCTCAAGCTCAATCAGGTTGGATGGGGACTGCCGGTGGACAGCCATTTTCAGGTCTCTCCAGAGACGTTCAATAGGGTTCAAGTCAGGGCTCTGGCTGGGCCACTCTAGGACATTCACAGAGTTGTCCCTAAGCCATTCCTGTGTTGTCTTGGCTGTGTGCTTGGGTCATTGTCATGTTGGAAGGTGAACCTTCGGCCCAGTCTGAGGTCCTGAGCACTGTGGAAGAGGTTTTCATTGAGGATATCTCTGTCCTTTGCTCCATTCAGCTTTCCCTCAACCCTGACCAGTCTCCCAGTCCCTGCTGATGAAAAACATCCCCACAGCATGATGCTGCCACCAACATGCTTCACTGTTGGGATGGTATTGGGCAGGTGATCAGCGGTGCCTGGTTTCCTCCAGACATAACAATTAGAATTGAGGCCAAACAGTTCAATTGTGGTTTCATCAGACCAGAGAATCTTGTTCCTCATAGTCTGAGGGTCCTTCAGGTGCTTTTTTGCAAACTCCAAGCAGGCTTTCATGTGTTTTGCACTAAGGAGAGGCTTCTGTCTAGCCGCTCTGCCATAAAGCCAAGATCAGTGGAGGGCTGCAGTGATGGTTGTCCTTCTGGAACTTTGTCCCATCTCCACACAAGATCTCTGGAGCTCAGTCAGAGTGACCATCGGGTTCTTGGTCACCTCTCTTACTAAGGCTCTTCTCCCCCGATTGTTCGTTTTGGCCAGGCGACCAGCTCTTGGAAGAGTCCTGGTTGTGCCAAACTTCTTGCATTTGAGAATTATGGAGGCCACTGTACTCTTGGGAACCTTTAGCGCAGCAGAATTTTTTTTGTAGCCTTCCCCAGATCTGCGCCTTGCAATAATCCTGTCTTTGAGTTCTGCAGGCAGTTCCTTTGACCTCATGGCTTTTGCTCTGGTACAGTATGCATTGTCAGCTGTGAGGCCTTCTATAGAGAGGTGTGTGCCTTTCCAAATCATGTCCAATCAATTTATTTTACCACAGGTAGACTCCAATCAAGGTGTAGAAACAGCTCAGCAATGATCAAGAGAAATGGGAAGGCACCTGAGCTAAATTTCAAGTGTTGTTGCAAAGGGTCTGAATACTTATGCCAATGTGATATTTCAGTTTTTTCTTTTTAATAAATTTACAGACATTTCTAAAATTCTGTTTTCACTTTGTCATTATGGGGTACTGAGTGTAGATTAATGAGAAAAAAATGAATTTGAACAATTGTAATATCAGGCTGCAACATAACAAAATTGAAAAAAGTGAAGGGGGTCTGAATACTTTCCAAATGCACTGTAAAATGAAAAATGGCTCTCCATAGCTGTGGGAAAAGAACAGTGATGTCTTCAGAATGGCAGGTATATATGTTAAACAAGCCTACAAACTTTCGAAATACAATAATATGCCAAAGGGTAACCAATATCCATGTTAGAGTAACCGCATACAATTAAACAATTTCATTCTTAGAAAAGAAAAAAGGCTCACAGCATTCTCTGCTATATTTTGATGATATTTGTAGTTCACATTACAGGTAATCCTCACTTAATGACAGCAATTGGGACCGGAATTTCTGCCACTAACTAATGTGGTCATAAAGTGCTATGTCACATGACCACACTGTTTAGCAACAGAAATTCTGGCACTTCCGGTTGCCGTTGATAAGTGAATCACCGTGGGTTGTTAAGCAAGGACATCACATGGTCAACATTTGCAACCTCCTGCTGGCTTCCCTACTGACTTTGCTTGTAGGAAGCCAGCAAAGGTCACAAATGGTGACCACGTGACTGCGGGGACACTGCAACAGCCATAAGTACCAGTTGTAATTACCATTTATTCAGTGCCATTGTAAATTCAAACAGTCACTGAACGAGTGGTCATTAAATGAGGACCATCTATAAATGAGTTCATTTGAATGAAGTAAAGAATGCCCATATCTATAAAACAGTTTAAGACATTTGATTGGTTTCCAAATTATCATGCAAGGCATAGCAATCTATGGCCTGGCAGGACTTTAGAAAAAGTCATCACAGCAAAAAAAAAAAAAAACCACAAAAACCTGGGAACAGTAGTTCTTTTCAAATAACACCCAGCCCTGCATCTTACATACCATCTGTCAGTTTCTTACAAAAAGTAGTCTTCCCATAACACGTCTTGAGTTTGTTCTCATATACATCTGCCTGAGGGAACAGGGGATTATGCAGCCACCAAAGAGAACATGGCACAACAAAGCTTTAGAAACACACATCATTGATTCCTAAAAGCTCTATACTTTAATTACTTAAAAGCATTTAAAAAAAAAAACAATCTGACAAGCTTAGAGGAGGGAAAATAGAAAACTTTTAAAAAGAAGAGTTTTCTTTTTTTACAGAGTATTTATTCCCATTGCTTACACAATATGAAACAACACTGTCACTACTTTTATGATAGGTTTAGAGATTATATTCAAGAGCAAAACTCAAAGAGATCATATCCTCATTCACTATAAAATATAACCCATAGCCCAGGCTACATTAGTAAAAGCTCTGTGTTTTAGATCCATAATTTGTTTGATAGCACAACCAAAATATCATGAACGTCTGACATTATGTATGTTCTACAGCAGTCTTTTTCAAACTTGGCAACTTTGAGATATGTTGACTTCAACTCCCAGAATCCCCCAGCCAGGCACCACTGTTCTACAGTATTCAGTATGCTATACTAAACATAACAACAAATTATCAACTAAAACTATGGGCTGCATCATCCTAAGCACTATACAGGCTGCAGAAAGGGGGATGACTCTACATCATGTCAGGTTGCCCATGGATATCAGAAGATGTGTTCCTGCACATCTCTAACCCAAAGGCTGAGTGACAACACAGAAATTATAACAAGAACATGTGATTTATTTTATTTTTTTACACTGTTGAAGCAATGAATTAAGGAAAGCTATCCACTCTCTAAGTAGTCTGTCAACTTTTGGCAGCAAGGTTAATGAAGGAAGTTTAAACTGGGGGAGGAAAGAGAGGATCTTAAGAAGGATACAGTAAGAATTCATCAGGCTAAGCTTTCTTTTTTCGTGCTTAAATTTTGCTGGTGTCCCTAAAGTCAGACAGGCCCAGCAGTCTAACACCCCTTCATTCTGTTTAGTTCTTGATGCAGCAAATCGGGAATTAATGTTCATGAGTTTTGATGAGTGACATAATTGCAATTTAAAAAGGGCAATTAATCATCAGCCATGCTGTTGGCTGCCTTGTCAGGCTGGGGTATTCTCCTATTCTGTGAATGTCGACAGACATGTTTGAACACACTATCAAACTCAGAACAAACAAAAGGTCTGTCTTCCTTTTCCATGATGGAGACCCCTGTTGTACAACTTGGAACTGCTTATAAAAATGCAAAATGCACATTTCCTCCATGTCCTGCTCTTCAGTTCACTACAGTGCAAAACCAATAACACAGCCTTGTGGATAATCATGGGCAAATGTTACCGAGTTAGAATATTTTATTAGTAAACCAATACACCTTAAATGCACTGATCATTCTTCTTCCTGAGAGGGGACCGACCTTGCAGCTATTTCAAGCCAGGGCTATCATTCAATAGCACCTTGTGGAGGTTCTTGATTGTGGAAGTTACGTTATTCAGTTCAACCAAACCCCTTCTACCGGCAGCTCCTATGACTGTTTATTAATCTCCTATTCCACACCCAAAAATCACTCTATGTCTCCTTCAGAAAATCTCATTTTTCTCTGCATGGCCCACATGGTTATAATGCAGACAAGCAAAGTTAATGTATTTTCTTCCATGGATGAAGTGGGAAGCTTGCTGCTTTTGTCAGAATGACGAAAGCACTACCATGGTCCATCACTGCAAGCTCCACTCCTTTCATATGCAATGTCACGATTCATGTACAAAAGGAGCAGGACTTATGCTACAGAGCTGCTTTTGTTATTCTGTCCCCACTGCAGATGCTGCTCCATGGATGTACTCTCACGAAAACATGTCAACTCAGTGTGAATGTTGTAGACAATATATAGTCAACGTGGTTGAAACAAGACTTAGAACAGAATTTAGGCTACTGTTTGTGGATCTTCCTTGAAAGAGAAGCATATATTTTATTTTTTCTGACACAATGGAATGTCAGAAAGAAATTATGTAAAGGGGATCCATCTGTTAGCATAACTCTTCAAAAACTAAACAGAAAAGAACCACATTTGGTGAGGGGGGAGAAGCCAGTGAAAGAGAGTTCAAGAACAGGCCAGATCAAGCTAGAGGCTGCAGAGAAAAAATTCCCTGAAAAATGCCTGTAATGCATCCTTATGGGAAAGGCAGGTGGGCAGTGGCTCAGAATACTGGCAGCAGCTTCATTCTAAACCCACCCCCCACCCTTGTCCTCAAGCCTGCCCTATGTTTCCCAGTGCACATCTGCAGACAAACAGATGGTCACTGATGATAATGGGCCTGGAAAGAATTCCAGAAGCCCTATTCTTTCTCTACCCTGTTGCCCTCTGACCTCAAGCTTTTCATTCATATTTCATGAAGGATATTCTTCCATGAGTAAGAACAGACATAAAACAAAGATAATAAACCTATTCATCATTAAATGTTTGTTTCAAAAATGTGCTTAGCTAGTGATAACTTAGATTAAAATATGCATCTATGTCTTGAGAAGAAAAGGCGCCAGGGGCATGACCTGAAAGCAAACTTTACACTTTTATAATTTTGGATTATGATGCCTGGGGATCCAAAAAAGTCTTCCCTCTCAATTCCATGTATAAGCACAATTCAAGAAGTCCTTCTAATGCCTGCATACACACACAGAGGCTGGGTCTCTACTGTACTAAGCCATAATGTGGCTTGTTTGGCTTTGGATTAACATGTTGTAAACCATAGTTTATGTTTAATGTGAGTTGTGAGCCCAGTCAATTGTGGTTTATTCTTTCCACTGACAAATGCTCTGAAAAGACTTATCACTATTGTGAGTATACTTGCTATCAAAAACCTAGAACTTTGTGGCATTTCAGATCAGCTGAACAATGGAAACATCTCTAAAACTGTGAAGCTAATGGCTGAGTTTGATGTTATACTTCAGAAGGAGCTAAAAATCACCACCCATGAAATCTACACACACCACTACCTTGGGAAAAAAAGTCAAACTGAGATTATGTAGTTACTGGCAACAAAAAATTGTGCAATATAGTCAGGTGAAGAATACTTTACACAGCTCAAGGAACCCAACAATATTTGGAATATGTATGACATCCCCAAATTTCTCAGTATACCTGAAGACCTGCACCAACAATGCACAGCATTAGAGGAAGTATTGACAGTATTACAACATGCACAATATTAATAAAGGGATTTGAGCGATGAACCAAAAGCTCTTGCAAGATACATTTTAGCAGGACCAAAGCTAAATATATGTTCTAGCATACACGTACATCAATAAGATCACCACCATTTTTCCAAAAGCTTTTGCTACTGTGCACATAGTACTAACATTTCCTATAATGATTGCCAGTGGAGAATGCAGATTCTCCAGGCTGAAGTTAAAAAGGATACTTCACAGTGACAGTCTCAACTGAGCATGAGCTGGCCCAGACTGTGGACCTTCACGAAAAAGTTCAAATCTTTGCAATCAAGAAAGCCCAAAAAACACCACTTTGATTATTCAAACAAATAAAATTGCTTGTTCAGGCAACTGAAAGTTAGTTAAATTTTTTGAACAATGCATTTTACAATTGTTAGCTGTTTACTGAGATAGGCAGCAAAGCAGTGTGATGAGAGGAGTAAAACAGGAAAGCAGAATTGAGATCTTTCAAAATTTTGGCACAAGAAAAGGGGCATCATTTGAGATATTCCCCTCATGTGCCAAATGTTGTAGGCCACCCCTGGGTTCATATAATATACTAAGCCAAAACCAAACAAACCTTTTCATGAATTAGCTGGATGTATTATTACAGTGTATTTAGCATTAACACTTCAAATTCATCCAGTTCTAGCTAGGACTTGCACAGTAGAGAAAAAAAATGGAGTTATATCAATGAGTATTCACTTCCCTAGTACTGCCCTGGAGGAGGAGAGAAGAATGAGACTGTACTCTCTGAAGAGTTTAAGGGTATGGTGTGTCCCATCAAATTCTAGGATATGAATGAATTTGACGATAAATAGTTTATTTAAATATCCAATATTTATAAATTGTATAATGACCTTCAAATTCAGGGATGTAAATGTACCTGACAATACCATATGTAGTTTAATACTAAATATTTATAAACTATCCAGACACCAAGCATGATGAACAAAAAAATATAATATAAAAATGTATATAAAATTGCAGTTATCAGAAGAAGCAGGTTAATCTTAGTATTAATTAAATTCTGCCCCACAAAAGTTTGGATACTAGCTGGATTTGTTGGTCTCCTGGGTTTTCTAAGCAGTCACAGAGATGCTGCACCCAGATGGAGTGACTCAACCTGACAGCTGTGCTAAATGTCAAGGTTAGCTGCTAGAGAATCAGCTTGGAAGTCTTTAAGAAGAAAATTATGCAGCTTTTCCTTCCAAAACCCAAAAAAATCCTAGCAACAAATTCATACCTGAAAGGCAGTATTCATATCCATTCTGTCCTTTCAACTGTGATTATTATAGAGATCCTTGTTTAGCAAGATATTCTATTAACTGGTCCAAATCAGAATTGATGCCAGTAGGTGAAAATTTAGTTACCCGTCCATTTAAGAAATATCAATTCCGTATTTGTACCTAATCTATTAAATATTTAGGTGATATGACTCACCAACATGTAATATAAATAAAATATATAAAGAGGTTTCTTCAGATATGGATAGATGGGAGTCATTAAACCTCACCCTTTGGGGAAAGGTGAATGCTCTCAAAATGAGTATCATTCCCACATTAATCTATATTCTGAGAGGAATTCCTGTTCAAATATCTGGAAAGTATTTTCATAAAATAAATTCTTTGTTTAGAAAAAATTTATAGGGTTCTTTGATTCCAAGAATATTTTTACAGAAAATGCAATTACCAATTAATGAGGGAGGATTCAGTTTTCTGAATCTGGAGCTATATCATCAAGCTTACCTACTGTCAAGTATTAAATACTGGAAGCCAACAATTGGTGTTAATTTTCCAATTTGGGCAACTTTGGAATATACATATATAACACCTTTATAAACTATCCAGACACCCAAGCATGATGAATAAAATATATAAATATAATATAAAAATGTATATTAAATTGGGGCTATCAGAAGAAGCAGGTTAATCTTAGTATTACTAGATCCTAATACTGGATAGACAGTATTAGGATAGACAGTATTAGGATCTAAATACAGTAGAACTCTAGTATCTCTAGAAACAATTATGTCAGTTAGAAAGCTATGGAATGTAATGTCTAATAAAAAAAGATTCAATCCTTTTTCCCATGCTAAACTGACTCTATGAGGAAACCCAACATTAAAAATTGGGGAAAAGATGGTGATATAGAAAAATTGGATGGAAGAAAGGATATTGACTTTGGATCAACTGATAGATGATGAAGATGATTTTTTAACATATGCTGTGTTAAGAGATAAATATCATCTATTGGATGTAACACAATGGCAATATTTATACCTACAACATCTGTTAACATTGTTTGGGCCAACAGCATTTCAGCTTCTGAGACACCTGAGATACCAGATCAACTTGTTTAATCCTTTAAAACTAAAAAACCTACTGTTCATTTTTATAGATATTTGTTATCAATAAATCAATTTGATATGCAAATGCTAAGAGATGAGTGGAATAAAGAATTAGAGGTTCCTATATTGCCTAGACAATGGGAGAGTGTCGTAACTTCTATAACAATAGTGTCAATGGACCTTAAACTACAACCTATTCAACAAAAAATGTTTAGAATTTATTGGACTCCATTACGTTTGTATAGAAAAGGATTATCTAAGAAAGCATTTTGTTGGAGATGTAATAATGACAATGCTTCTTTAAAACACATGTTTTACAGTGTCCTATATTTGCTAGGTTTTGGGAGAAAGTAGTGGACTATATAAATGTAAATATGTGACAAAAGCTAAAATTTTTAGAGGACAATATTCTCTTGAATTACATACCTAGTACATGAAATTTGACAACTGGACAATGTAAATGGATTCTCCATGCCCTTAGTATGGCTAAAAGACTGATACTGCGGCATTGGAAAGATAAATGTATGGTCCCATTCACTTAATGGATTGAAGATTACACTTCAATTACACTTGCCACCTATGAACAGATTGCCTATAGACATAGATTTTGTTTGGACAAGTATAATAAAATATGAGACTCATTTATACAAAATACAGTAGGTTAAAAAAAAGCATGATAATTATATAAATGTATTAGAAATATATATATATACATACTGTATACACACACACACATGCACACACACACGCATATTTGCATTTGATAAATATACATAGAAATGTAACTGTTTACTGTTGTAATTACATATTATATATTATATTCTATTTTTTCTCTTGTATTCTTTTCACCTATTTTTTTAAAACACCTGTTATGCATTTGTATTGTTTTTGACAATGTTTTGTTCCTTTTTGTTTTTCTCTTTTTCTGTTATTATTTTAAAAGCAATTTAAAATAAAATTTAAAAATAGATACTCTTGTTGACATTGTAGGAGAGCCATGATAGTCTATCTATGGTGGCAAAAAAATCAGGAGGAATCTGATGCATGGAGTGGCTAGACTTGAAGAAATGTTTAAACTATCTTCAATCTGACAAACCAAATCTTTTTTTTAGAAGAAAGATAAAGTCAAAGCTTCTGATGAATCCTTTTCTCTTGCTCAAACTATAACAATGATCAAATGCAAAGAGCAAAATACTGGGACTGACACAATATGGGAAATATTGCATTTTTTTTATTCTTCCCCAGAAGAAATAATTCATGACAATTCATTTAATTGTGTAGTTTCAGGTTAACCAGAAAAACCCATTTTATTTATTTACAGTAATTTTATGCTGCTCTACAGCCAAAATACTATGAACAGCATACATACATGTTGCTAAAAAAACAGTGACCATAAAGCATATATAACAAAGATTAAAAAAACAATACATTCTAAGACCCTGAAAATAAAAAGTATACACCTTGCAAGAAAAAAAAGATAAAGTAGGTACTAGGCAACCCCTTCATGGGTAGACACTGTGTGCACAACAAACATGAAGAAAACTTCTTCCTTACAAACATTTGCCAAAGCCAATTCATTAGAGGGCCTTGTCCAAATACCAATGATCTCTAAGGTCAGGTATGAATATATTGAAGGAGGCACATATTCAGGGAATTTGATATCAAAACATTTAGGGCTTTGAAAAGTTAGCTAAATGTTTCATTTTGGAAATAACCTGGAAGTCAATGTACTTAACAGAGCACTAGCATAACAATCTCTACATTTAGTCATCTGCAGAAATCCATTCGGGCTTCTGCAGCAGGATTTCTAGTTAACTTGTGTGTGTCTGTGTGTGCATCTGTGTGTGCACCTTAGAGTCAGTCTTGACTCCTGGCATCCATCTGGACAAGTCCCTGCTGTTTTCTTGGCAATATTTTCAGAAGTGGTTTGCCACTACCTTCTTTCTGTGGCTGAGAAAGAATGACTGGTCCAAAGTCACCCAGCTGCCTTCACGCCTAAGGCAGGACTAGAACTCACAATCTCCTGGTATCTAACCCAGTACCTTTAACCACTATACCAAACTGGCTCTAAGTTAACTTTTAGGGTGCATAAATATAAATGTTTGAAGTCAGGTCAAGAGTAGTAAGTCTCCAACTAGGTTTGGATTTGGCACTAGACAGTTCCCAATATCTAAGAAGCTTTTATTTAAATGCAAATCTTCCTTTGAATCCAAAAATCCTTTAACCTGCAGCTAAGGTAGTAATGTTAAAAACAAAGCAATTTAAAGAAATAATAACGAACATCACAGAAGAAAAGCTTCATCCAGAATAACATAGCAAAATGTTATTGCATTTATCATCTGCCAAATGTTTTGCAAAAAATGCAGTATTTTCGTTAACAACTTGTAAACATTCCTTGATATTAGGGAAAAAAACAGAAAATTGTACAATAATTTCCTAGTAGTACTCTTAAATGTATGTACCCTTGCCCTTACCTAATCTTCCTTCGTTCTTTATTGCACTTGTATTTGCAAGAAACGCTGCCAATTGCCTTTGCATCAACCAGCAATGAACAAAGAACGGGTATAAAAACCATCATGTGGCAATGTTGCTGCATGCTTATTTCTGCTGAACTACCCTGCACATGTGACAAACCTTCCTCATTATTATGTTACTGTGTGATAATTAAGGTAAGAGGAGTATTGTGGCTATGGATAACGCAAGAATAATGGAACAGCATCACTTAAATCAAACATTTTACTTGAAAAAGATTTAGTGCTTATTAAAAGGAACCAGACTGGTGAACTTGACAAATCCAGTTTGACTCATAGCATTAGCAATTTCGAGCATTCTACTGTATCTCCCAAAACCTATTTCAAGCTCTGGGCTTCATATTATAGGGGGGCTTAATCTGTACTGAACATTTCATTTTTCAAAAAAGGATTCAGTAGAACTTAAAATGTTGGATTAAAACAGGAATCAGACATGCGGAAATATCATTGGTAGGTTCTTTTTTATTAATAGGGTTGCATTCTCTTTATTCATATACAAAACAAAAATGAACACATTTGAAATGGAATAATTTAGCTTCACCTAATTTAGCATCTTCTAGATGCATTATGGCTCCCATCATCAGCACCCAACATTGCAAATGGAGTGTTGTTATATATTATTATATAGTATTGGACATATTATTGGCATGATTCTCTCAAATTATGTTAATCCAAAGTAATATCTGTTTATTTATTTGGCTTAGGAAAGGTAATATCTATCTTCTACTTGATATAGACTACAGACATCCCAAACAGAAGCACAACTGATGTCAGTATAGCTTTATGCCTGTTCAAACTATTTCCCAGTAACATAAACATTCTTGCACGCGTGCCTCCTATGTTGATTTGCATAGACCTCTCACCCCACATGCCACAAAACAATGGCTAGATTTACATGCTGCATTACATAATGCAGTTCATTTTGTTTTGACTTAGCACAATATGTGAGCCCAGTCAATTGTGAATTATCCAACAAACTATATCTTACTTTGAGAAACTGGTTAGTGATTTATATTTCATATCAACAAATCAATAGGAAAGAGCAATTCAGTCAAATGACCATAGCAAGCCATGTTAAACTGCACTATAAGGGATACCCCTATCTATAAGCCAATCAAATTATAACTTTAGTTTATTTGATAAACTGACTGAACAGATTCTCTTCCATTCACATTCCATGATAGCAATAGGTTCTTACAGCAACCTTGAAACTGGGATGTCTTCTCACTTTGTATTCCATATATCTGTAATTCACTGAAGTAAAACAAGACATGTTTTTGCATGTACTGTATAGTCTTCAGAAACAAATGGATGTCCATTCTACAATACAAGTTATTATATTATGAATACCTCATGATGTGTCTAAAATGTGGTATATTTTGCTATTTGTCCATAACAATACCCCTTATGAGATGAAAGGCAAGCTAAATACATAAGTGGCAAATAATGTATAGATACCTTCAGCCATCAATTCCGCTGAAGTTCTGAAAGTTTTATTCTTTTCTTTCTCAAAATAATAAAATCTGAACTTGTTCCTTTTCCTTCAAGTTCTTATCAAGATCAACTTTCCACAGTTTGCTTGTTAAAATGAGGATTCTCAAGGTCAGTCAGAATTTATAAGGCAGCCGTTTCATCTTTCTTGATTCTCCATAAAAACTGCTGAACGCTAGAGATTCTGCTGGGCTCGAAAGGCCTGCCAACACTAAGGCCAATTAAGAGTTTTTAGGATGCTGCACATTAGGGTTATTATAGGCGACAGTTATGCAGCCAGAATTAATATTGGCTAAATCTTTAAAGTGGTTTTTTGTAACTCTAGTTTCTTTTTCTAGCTGAAGAGACATATCATGAAATAACTTTTTCCCCAAGGAATTTACAGCCAGTCAAATGAAGCAGCAAAATCTCCCCTACGAGTCATAAAGTTTACAGCAGCCAAATCACAAAAGACTCTTCAGTGTGCATGCACAATTATCATTTGATGCCCCACTTGTACTTTTAAAAATATATTAGTCATTCCATAACTGCCTAGGACATCCCAGTAGTCACCTTCCATTAATCTTTGGCCACTCAAGAATTTAACATTTGTTTTCTGATCCAATATCATCTTTCTGCAGCAGAAAAAAAGATTCCAATTCAAATCATTATAAGTATTTGACAGCAGATACAGGATCAAGAAGTAGCAGATATTTATTGCTGATATGCTGTGCCTTCTCTGAAAATACTAATTATCCCAGTTTCTTCTTTACAACTTTTCATAATGCTTCTTCTTCAGATTTTTTGGCCCTATTATTCCATTGTTTCACTATCTTTCAAGGGAAGGGGAATGATATAGCATTCTTCTAAGTTCCAGTTCCATTAAATAACAACTTCCACTACTAGTTAAGAATATTGTGAAACATCTGCCATAAGTCTTAAAGAGCTGTTGCTACTTAAAAGAGGCAAAACTAGAATAGACTGAGCAGTCATCTAGTTCAGTAACTGCAGGTGGTTACTGTAAATTTATTGCTTTATGAGCATTTCACAAATAGTGACTCTTCCCCTAATCCGGCTGCAGCTTCACATGGATCTTCCCAGTTGTATAGAATGTCTCTGCATCAGTAACAGATCTCCAGGATCATAAAAGTGAAACATTACTTGCAAGTAACTTCCATCTTAATATGGTAATATACAGGCTGCCTCGGTATATTCGTTTTCTCTGCTCACTGTCTCCATTTGAATGTCATTTATTCCCTCTGTTCATTTCATCACATATTTTTCCAGGTGCTCCTAGTCAATTTCTCCTCCTTTAAATCCCATTTTTTCCAAAAAGCCTTTTCAGTAACAGTTGACTTAAGTTTGCTTTATGAGCTATTCCTCATTACCCTTTCTTCAAATCCACTACTCCTTTTATCTTTGCCCTCTCTTACCTGGACTATAAGCCTATTTTTATTATCAAGATTGCATGACTGATATAATGCTGGAATTCCTCAGCATACACAGCAACCAAAGTCTTTGGCAAAATCAGAACCCTTATATGAGGAGACAGATCAGGTTGTTAATTTATGAAACAACTTGAGACTTATAGACTGAGTATCAGAAACAAAACATAATAAAGTGTTGTGCTTCTTTGAGTGCCACAACATGACAGATAAGAAAACCAGGTATTCAAGAGCCAAATGCTTGATAGTAGATCTACAAAGTAGGTGTCTCGACAAGAAGCAGAGATTATGGCCAGAAAGGGCCCAAGCTTCTCCCTGAGCTTTCCATCATCCTCCACTGAATGCTTTGATAAAATTATGAGGCAAGTTGCAAATCCAACATCCTCCATTAATTCCCTCATAGTGTAGGAGGTTCTGTGCAACCCTTCTTATATAAATGATGGAGGTCTCAAAATCAACCATTTCTTTTTCTTTTAGCTTCCCAAGAACCACTCTTTTCAACCTGATGTTTAGGGTGATTTCTTATTTTTTAATTTTTTAAAAAACCTGATTTTAAATTTTATTTGTCCAGGGCTTACAGCAAAAATGAAACACTCCAGTCTGTTTTGGCTTACTTATATTTACATAGCCATTAACATTATATTTTTAATGTGGCAGCCCTTAGTAAAAGACAAATGAAATTCTAAGCACAATCATAAAGTACTATACAGGTAGTCCTCGTTTACTGACCACTTGTTCAGCAACCATTCAAAGTTATGATGCACTAAAAAAAGGAGACTTACAATTGGTCCTCGAAGTTGTGGGTGTTGCAGCATCCCCGCAGTCATGTGTTTGCAATTCAGGTGCTTGGCAACCAGCACCCATTTACAACGGTCACAGCATCCCATGGTCACGTGATCACCATTTGCAACCTTCACAGCCAGCTTCTGACAAGCAAAGTTGGCAGGAAGTCACAAGTCACGATCACATGACATCATGTTTAACGACCTGCAGTGATTCACTTAACAACTGCACTAGGAACTGACGTCATAAGACAGCACGGCACTGTGATGTCACATTTAACAACTGCACTGCTAAGCAACAAAGTTGCCAATCCCTATTGTGGTCAGTAAGTGAGGACTACTTGTACATGTAAGTGTTGATAGGTCTTCTTGATCTACTATTCCCATTTAGATGTGGCACTGAGAAAAATGGACTAAGTAAGAGTACTATCTTACTTTGTCTATTCTTCTCAGTTCCACATCTGTAGATTTTTGGGGGGGAGGAGTGGTCTTGGCTTGGCTTGGCTTGGCTTTTGCTATAGACAAGGTTGGAGCTTGAACCTGTATCTTGTACTTCCTGCCAATGGTGGCTGACCAAAGCCACGTTCCTCTTATCTATCTTTCCAACCACCAGCCACTGCTACCACCTTCAGTCCATTTCATGCCCAGCTCAGGAAAAAAACAGTCTGGGAAGTGGCAGTGTCTGGATTGTCCTCTTCTGCAACTGAATAGTTCTCTTAGTTGACCTACAGCCAGTGTGTTGATCCAGAAAGAGAGAAATAAATAGCTTCTAATAATTCCAGTCAGCTTCCATCAACTACTGCTTTCTTATCACCGGCCTGTCTGCTCACTACAGATGCATCGTGGGAGGAGAGAAAGTGTAATGACAGGCAGAAAAACATGTACCAAAACTGCACCCCTTCCCTCAATCTACCTCATGCCTTCCTTGCCTCAGCAAAAAAATTTTTTAGAATAACTCTAGGGCTGTGACATCGTAGTGGATTATTCTTTTTTTTTTTTGTGGGTTTGATGTGCAGCACTACAGTGGCTATTGTGTTTTAGTGCAAGAAAACAAAGCTCCAGTACAGCTATCCAAAGATGCCTTCAAACACCACTATCTGGCATTCTGTCCTTCCTTCATCACACGGGAGGAGAAGAGGTAGGTACCCAGCACTGTTGTCGGTTTTCTCTCAAGGCTAAGGAAAAATCCTCCCTCCTACTTCTTCCCATACTTTGAGAAATGTGGAAGGAAAACCTTGCAGTGGCCAGCACGAGCTCTTTCTTCCCTTTGTTTTCTCCCCTGGAACTTTAACACAGCCTGAAGAGCATTGCACCATATCTGGGTTCCAATTATAAAAGGAAAATGCTGAGAGCATCAGAATGTGGAGGAAGATTTGTGTTGTGTGGGAGAGCAGAAAGGAATAATTTGCAGCTGAGGGTGTGGAACAAGCAACTAATGGTAAAGGAGGAACAGGCTTATTGTTGTTGTTTAGTCGTTAAGTCGTGTCCGACTCTTCGTGACCCCATGAACCATATTGCGCCAGGCCTTCCTGTCCTTCACTGCCTCCCTGAGTTTGCTCAGTTTCATGCTCATTGCTTCAGTGATGCTATCTAACCATCTCATCCTCTGCCGTCCTCTTCTCCTTTTGCCTTCAATCTTTCCCAGCATCAGGGTCTTCTCCAAAGAGATCTCTCTTCGCATTAGGTGACCAAAATATCTGAGCTTGAGCTTCATTATCGATCCTTCCAATGAGCAATCAGGGTTGATTTCCTTTAAGATTGACTGGTTTGACCTCCTAGCAGTCCAGGGGACTCTCAAGAGTCTTCTCCAGCACCACAGTTCAAAGGCATCAATTCTTCGGCGCTCGGCCTTCTTTATGGTCCAGCTCTCACAGCCATACATTACTACTGGAAAAACCATAGCTTTGACTATGCGGATCTTTGTCGGCAAGGTGACGTCTCTGCTTTTTAATATGCTATCTAGGCTTGCCATAGCTTTCCTCCCAAGGAGCAAGCGTCTTTTAATTTCATGGCTGCAGTCTCCGTCTGCGGTGATCTTGGAGCCCAAATAAATGAAGTCTGTTACTGCTTCCATTTCTACCCCTTCTATTTGCCAGGAATTGATGGGTCCAGATGCCATGATCTTAGTTTTTTTAATGTTGAGTTTCAAGCCAGCTTTTGCACTCTCCTCTTTCACCCTCATCAAGAGGCTCTTTAGTTCTTCTTCACTTTCTGCCATTAGGGTGGTATCGTCCGCATATCCGAGGTTGTTGATGATTCTCCCTGCAATCTTAATTCCGGCTTGTGATTCTTCCAGCCTGGCATTTCTCATGATGTACTCTGCATATAGGTTAAATAAGCAGGGTGACAGTATACAGCCTTGTCGTACACCTTTCCCTATTTTGAACCAATCGGTTGTTCCGTGACCGGTTCTAACTGTTGCTTCTTGGCCCGCATACAGATTTCTCAGGAGACAGGTAAGGTGGTCTGATACTCCCATCTCTTTAAGAATTTGCCACAGTTTGTTGTGATCCACACAATCAAAGGCTTTTGCATAGTCAATGAAGCAGAAGTAGATATTTTTCTGGAACTCTCGTGCTTTCTCCATGATCCAGCGAATGTTGGCGATTTGATCTCTAGTTCCTCTGCCTCTTCGAAACCCAGCTTGTACATCCGGTAGTTCTCGGTTCATGTATTGCTGAAGCCTAGCTTGTAGGATTTTGAGCATAACCTTGCTAGCATGTGAAATGAGTGCAATTGTGCGATAGTTTGAGCATTCTTTGGCGTTGCCCTTCTTTGGAATTGGAACATAAACTGACCTTTTCCAATCCCGTGGCCACTGTTGCGTTTTCCAAACTTGCTGGCATATTGAGTGCAGCACTTTAACACCATCATCTTTTAGTATTTTAAATAACTCAGCTGGAATACTGTCATCTCCACTAGCTTCGTTGTTAGCAATGCTTCCTAAGGCCCACTTGACTTCACTCTCTAGGATGTCTGGCTCAAGGTCAGTGATCACACCAGCGTGGACATCAGGGACATTAAGATCTTTCTTGTATAGTTCTTCTGTGTATTCTTGCCACCTCTTCTTAATCTCTTCTGCTTCTGTTAGGTCCCTGCCTTTTTGTCCTTTATCATGCCCATCTTTGCACTAAACGTTCCTTTCATATCTCCAATTTTCTTGTAGAGATCTTTAGTCTTCCCCATTCTATTGTTTTCCTCAATTTCTTTGCATTGTTCATTTAAGAAGGCTTTCTTATCTCTCCTTGCTATTCTCTGGAAATCTGCATTCAGTTGCTTATATCTTTCCCTTTCACCCTTGCTTTTCGCATTCCTTCTTTCCACAGCTATTTGTAAAGCCTCATCAGACAGCCATTTTGCTTTCTTGCATTTCTTTTTCTTTGGGATGGTTTTAGTTGCTGCCTCCTGTACAATGTTACGGACCTCCGTCCATAGTTCTTCAGGCACTCTGTCTACCAAAACTAATCCTCTAAATCTATTCATCACCTTCACTGTGTACTCATAAGGAATATGATCTAAGTCATACCTGAGTGGTCTAGTGGTTTTCCCTACGTTCTTCAATTTAAGCCTAAATTTTGCAGTAAGAAGCTCATGATCTGAGCCACAGTCAGCTCCTGGTCTTGTTTTTGCTGTCTGTATAGAGCTTCTCCATCTTTGGCTGCAAAGTATATAATCAATCTGGTTTCGGTATTGACCATCTGGTGATGTCCATGTGTAGAGTCGTCTCTTGTGTTGTTGGAAAAGAGTGTTTGCTATGACTAGCTTGTTCTCTTGACAGAACTCTATTAGCCTTTGCCCTGCTTCATTTCGTACTCCAAGGCCAAACTTGCCTGTTATTCCGATTACTTCTTGACTTCCTACTTTAGCATTCCAATCCCCTATGATGAAAAGGACATCTTTTTGGTGCTAGTTCTAGAAGGTGTTGTAGGTCTTCATAGAAGCGGTCAACTTCAGCTTCTTCAGCATCAGTGGTTGGGGCATAGACTTGGATGACTGTGATATTGAATGGTTTGCCTTGGATACGCACTGAGATCATTCTGTCGTTTTTGAGGTTGTACCCCATTACTGCCTTTCCCACTCTCTTATTGACTATGAGTGCAACTCCATTTCTTCTAAGGGTTTCTTGCCCACAGTAGTAGATATAATGGTCACCCGAATTAAATTCACCCATTCCCGTCCATTTCAGTTCGCTGATTCCCAAGATGTCGATGTTCAATCTTGTCATCTCATGTTTGACCACATCCAGCTTGCCTTGGTTCATGGATCTTACATTCCAGGTACCTATACAATATTGTTCTTTACAGCATCGGACCTTCTTTTCGCTTCCAGATACATCCACAGCTGAACGTCCTTTCGGCTTTGGCCCAGCCACTTCACTCTTTCTGGAGCTACTTGGAATTGCCCTCCGCTCTTCCCCAGTAGCATATTGGACACCTTCCAACCTGAGGGGCTCATCTTTCGGCATCATATCTTTTAGCCTTTTAACATTGTCCATGGGGTTTTCTTGGCAAGGATACTGGAGTGGGTTGCCATTTCCTTCTCCAGTGGACCACATTTTGTCAGAACTCTCTGTCATGACCTGTCCGTCTTGGGTGGCCCTGCACGGTATAGCTCATGGCTTCACTGAGTTACGCAAGCCCCTTCGCCACGACAAGGCAGTGATCCATGAAGGGGAGGAACAGGCTTGGACTTCACCAAACCAGCAGCAGACAAGCTGAAAGGAGAAGCAGAGCCCAACAACTTCACCACTCCAGCAGCAAATCTAAGAAGTTATAGCCAGCCAGCCAGCAGCTGGTAAAGCATCTTCTTTTTCTCATCCTGGTAAAGATTGAGAAACTGCCAAGACAATGCTTCAGCAGCTGACAGCAACAGAAGCCAACTTGTAGGTGGCTAAATGGTGGCTAAAGACTTTGGTGTAAGCTCAAGCAACAAAGGAGAACAGAACTGTTATACACTGTTTAGGAATAAGATGTAGACATAGATGTTAGTGTAAGTATAGAATAATATAGAATAGGCTTAGTAATAAGTGGTAAGATAGGAAATAAGTTAAATTTTGTTAAGTTTTTTATAATAAAAGCTTCCCTGGAAACACAGAGTAGATAAAAACAGCCTGTTTGTCGCTAGTCTGTACTATTTCCCAAAAGAATCCCTTCACAAGAAATAATATCAGTTTTAGACACCCAGAGGAAATTACTGTGGTACACCAACTAACAATGATTGGAGAACTTCATATTTATATATAATAATTGCTTTTAAAAGCACATTTGTTGTCTGTTTCTTTGGAATCTGTTACTGGCCCACCCATATGCAGATATTCTTGTTGTATTTAGTAGCAGTCTGAAGAGATACAAACAGAAAAAAAATTGTTTATTAGAATTCAAAATGATCAAGGTTATGATATACATTTAATATTCTGTGGCACTGCAGAAATTAAAGCATGGAAAGTGGGGACTGAAGAATACAAAATTATCAATAGCAGAGCTATAAACAAGTTTGTGTCATCTGGGCCAGGTCCCTGGGTATTTTAGTAGCCAGCAACACTCTGCCCATACTAATTTCCCTCAAGGACTACTGTAATACTCTTAAATGAATCCTCTAAATTTAGTACCTTATAATCTTCAAAAACACTACACTATTAATACTAGAAAATCAAGTAAATATACCTATGCATCAGGTACAACATTACACAATTGTTATAAAAAAAGATTTTCTTCCCAGCTTTTTAGACAGAGTAGATATTGGGAACATTAAGGAAGAAAGTGTATTTGGACTATACAGCCTAGGAAACCAAAATGAAGCAGGAGAATTTTTCAATTTCTACCAATCCAATGATTTCTTCATTGCTAGCACAGTCTTCCACCAATCAAAACAACACCAGTATACACAAACATCACCAGAATCATTAAAAGTTCTAGCCAAACTATGCCAGCAAATCGAGCCAGCAAAAAAGGGTAGAGTTAACCCTGCCCAGTCAGGGCAGTAGCCTATTATTGGGGAATCTGTGTACTAAAATAAAGAACTGTGTAAAGTTTTCGTCTAAGTTGTGGTCTGTTCAGTCATTGCAAAAAAAACCCTCTCACATGGAACTTGGGAAGACAAGCTGACTCCAGGTTGGCAAAGGAATGAGACAAGGATGTACAGATAGTCCTTGGGTTACAACCACTCGTTTGGTGACCATTCAGAGCTGTGACAGCACTAAACAAGGGGGACTTATGACCAGTCCTCAAAGTTCCAGCCATCACAGTATGCCCACAGTCATGTGAACATGATCTGGACACTCAGTGCCTGGCTCATGATTATGACGTCACAGCAAGCTGTGGTCACATGATTGCAATTTCCAACATTCCCTGCCAGCTTCCTACAAGCAAAGTCAGTGGGGAAGCCAGCAAGAGGCTGCAAGTTGTCCCCACTTCCACTTCTTTTTCGCCTGCCCACGTTCCATAGCACCTGCCCATGGCATCCCCTACCCATGCACCTGCCCGCACTGTAGCTCTCACCTGCCAGTCTGCTTGCCTGGGACTCCTGCCTTTTCCTACTTAAAGACCCACAGAGTCCTGGGGTTACACCAGCAACTGGGACTGCTGGGATTGGCGACACTAAGCAATGTGGTCACATGGCATTGCACTTTACGATCGCTTAGCGACAGAAATTCTGGTCCCAACTGCCATCGTAACTCAAGGACTACCTGTATACCCTCCCCTTATTTATTCAACCTGTATGCTGAATATATACTGAGGGAAGCTGGATTGGAAGAAGATGAGCATGATTTTAACACTGGAGGAAGAAACCGTGCTGGTGACACTACTCTGATAACTGAAAATTCAAATGATCTGCAAGCCCTAATAATGAAAGTCAAAGAGCACAGTGAAAAAATGGGACAAAAATAAAGAAGATCAAACTAATGTCAACCTGTACAGCAACCAGCCTTAGAATTAACAATGAAGATATTAAAGAGGTAGATAGCTTTCTGCCTATTAGGCTCAACCATCAACAGTAACAGAACAAGCAGTCAAGAAATACCCTGCAGACTAGCACTTGGTAGAGTAGCAATTAAGGCCCTGGAAAAGGTGTTCAGATGCCATGATGTGTCTACACCAATAAATATCAGAATTGTGCAGGCAATGGTTTTCCCTGTATACTCTCTATGGAAATGAAAGTTGGACTTTAAAGAAGCAAGGCAGAAAGTATATTGATGCTTTTCAACTCTGGTGCTAGAGACGACTCCTGAGAATGCCACCGATAGCCAAGAAAACAAACAAACGTATCATCAAACAAATTAATTCAGAGTTCTCACTTGAGGCACAAATGGTCAGGCTCAAATTATCATATTTTGAACACATGTGAACACCAGCTCTCAGGAGAAGACTATAATGCTGGGAAAGATGGAAGGAAAGAGAAAAAGAAGCTGACAGCAGCAAGGTAGATAGCCTCAATTATATTGGTGACAGGTGGACCATTGGAAGACATGAAGGACCAGGTTGGGACAGATCATTCTGGAGAAAATCCATTTATCCGTGGTCACTAAGAGTTAACACCAACTTGATGGTACATAATCATCATCTGACTATGTATTTTCCCTAGTGCAAAAAGGTAAGCTCATCCAAGAGGGGTATATAGTAAGAATTTGTGAAAATAAATAAAATAGAAACCTTATGCACGTATATGAAAACTAGACAAAAGATAGATTGTCGGCACTGTAGAAGATATTTGCAATTGGATTAAAAATGCAAAATATTCTATAGTACCTCAATTTCTGGAAAACCCAGCACCAGATAAATTTTGAAATTATTCATTGATATGCAAGAAGAAATGCAGTTCAGATGTTTCAGCTGAAAAACAACATTCTACACTGTCTCTACTGCCACCCTCAGTGGAGGAAGGCATTCTGAAGACATCAGACAAAGATCAGCCAAGGAAGGCACACATCCACAAAAATTATCAATAATCAAATAGTAAAAGAGCCAGAAACACTGCATTTCAATTAAATCTGAAGTTTACATGGGAACTGCATAGAAAATTAAAGTTGTGCTCTGCTGAGATCACAGACAGCTACTCTGTTTCCAAATTCTGCAAGTCAGGCAAGTAAACCTTAGACTCAATTTTTTTTTAAAAAAAAAAATTATTTATTTATTTTGTTTATGGTTCTTATTTTTCTTTTTATTAGGAAAGAAGGGAAACAAAAATTCCAAATCTCATGTTATCAAACTTGAAAAGCTTTTAACTAGGGGTTCAAAACAAGCTTCAGGCTACCTTAAAGGAAGACAGTGCAACCAGGGCTACCAACCACATTAACTTTTAACACAAATCTAAAGATAATTTCAGCTTCAAAATTCTTTTTGCTATATGGAGATTGGTGTGTACACACAAGTATATAAAGCACAAGTATTTGCATGTGCATACAGGATAAGCAGCAGCTAACTCATCTCCTGGCAAGACAATAAAAACACTTCTACCAGAGTTATGTTTGCTTTTATTTTCTATTTTTTTTAAAATACCTAAATAAGATGTACCATTTGAAAAGCTACAGCCTACTGGTAAGGGATGACAGCCAGCCTCACATTCAGGCCTAACTTTGCAGCCGATAGCTAAACTCTTTCAATGAAAACATCACAGCTCAAGGGCAACACCTGCAGGACAATTCAGAAAAAGTTACATTATTGGGATTTCAAGTTTCATGGAAAGCAAATTCTGCTTTAGCTTTATTTTATTACTATATGATAGAAAAATCCATAATCAGAAAGCTTACATTGTGACATTTAGGATGCACAGATGAAGAAAGGCAGGGTTCTTTATCTTCAAAAACACACAGAAGAAATTTAGAAGCACATTTCTCACACAGTGATAAGAAAAGCCATATTGGCTAAAATGCAGCTATATTTTACTTGTATTTGTCACATGGGTAGAAGTAAGAATGCTTAGCAATTTAGTTCACATATCACATTAAGCCATGGTTTGTTTAAGCATGGTTTATTAAATAAATCAAATTGGCACAGTACTAAGCTATCAACCAAAATCAACCATTTTATAAGCCAAAATGGTGGATTCACACAATACCTTTAATGTAAACCAAACAAAAAAACATTGTGGCATAGAACAATATCTGAATCGAGTCCTTGAAAACATTTTAGTTCCCATCTTCACATGTATTTCAATATGGGTGTTTTCATCTATGACTGGAATTTGATCAGAACACTGAAAATATTTACTACAGTAATTCTGGATCAAGCAATATATGAATTACTTCAAAGCGAAGTTTGGGTATCGGTGGTACAGCATATATTTTGTAAGCAGATGGCCCAAGATTCAACTCATAACATCTTCAGTGAAAGATGTACTGGTCTTTGACTGCAATAAAGATTTCTTCTTCAGTGAAATAATTTCAGATACTACAGTTTGGGGAAAACCTGTCTACAGGCAGTCTGCAGGCACTGCCAATGACAAGATGGATTCTATGTGAACTGTTTCATGTGTTCTTTGTGTTCTCCAATCAATAAAGACTTTCCTGAATTCTTCACAGATGGTCCCCTTACATTTGCTTTGAAGACTATCTTGAAACCTCCATTTAGCATTAAAGAACAACCAACTAACCTTGTTCAGATTCCAAACAAAGGAAATTAACACTATTCACGTATCCTTCCCTTGAGGCATTTAATAGATTTCTCATTAACACTAGAAAAAGAACCTGTAATGACAAAGTTATATTATTGCAGCAGGGATATGGCTAATGGTGTTGCTTTAATTGGTGCATGGAATACGTTCCTCTTTTTGCTGGAATCATTACCATGAAAATTAAACATTCAACTTCAAATTTTCTGGACTTTGCTTTAAATATGTAAAGCATGACTGCCCACGCAAATTACTTACAAATCCCTTTGAAGAAAATAATGGGGCAAGATAGCTCAGGTGGTTTAAGTGGATAAAAAATTCTGCCCCTTTAGATTACCAGCTCTGCTGATCGGGGACAAAGATCAATTTAACTATGATTTCTTATTAAAGATTTCTCTTTTCTTAGAAACGTTACAGTGAAACTGCAGTTATGTGTCATTGATAATTCCAGTAAGAAGAACTATCTTGATTTTGCAGCACCACAGAAAAATATGGAGTACTCTATAGGAGTGAGCCACAAAGACAAGAAGATTATGAAAATCTGGGAGCAACCACTGTCAAAGCCTTAAGACTTTCATAATTTGAAGTGATATGGTAACGAAAGTTGCTTTTAATATGCCATACAGCTTTATAAACAGGAATAAGGTAACTATGTCTACTTGTTTTTAATAAATGAATAACTATGTTATTCAAAGATGTATGCTCCTTGATTTAATTCTAAATATTTCACTAGCATCTCCACCCATTTTCACCTTTACAAATCACTCTAAAAAGAGAAACAGTTACAAATATTTTTAAAAGGCTGCCCTGCCTTAACAACTATCTATATAAAAAGTATTTCTACTAGTAAGTAAAAATCTGTGTAGCATGCATACAAACAGGAGGTTTGTCTGAAACCCATTTCACAATCTAACATTTACAGATTAAATATACAAAAGTAGTCAGTACAGATAGAATTGTATTCTGAATTATCAGCTTTCAATTAGAGACCAACAAAGACGTGCTCTGTCATGAACACTGAGTCACTAGTGATTTTGGGAAATATGTTACAAAAGATTATCCAGGAAAGCATTACAGTTTATATTATATTCCATTACTATATTTTCTTTCATATAAGATACACAAATTTATGAGCCTGCTCTTGTTTTTAACTATATATGTATAATTTGCATATTTTACTCCATTTTCCTTGTCAAAACATAACAACTTTGGTCTTTGATACATTAATTTCCAGATCCATACTCCTCACTGTATCATAACAATCTAACATGTGCTATAAATTACACAACTACTTCAAAAGGCAAAACACAATTGTATTTTAACATTACTCCAGTTATGCTATCAACATCTGCAACTTTACAAAGCTTCAACATTCTCATAACATTTATGACTTTCTTTTCATCATTTTTTTCTTTGTCGCTTACAGCATTCATTTCAATCATATCATTACCATACAAATCTCTAAAATAGTCCTTCCAGCATTTCTTTACTTCTGATTCAACCCTAATTATTACATCAATGTTAATTCCATTCACTCTCCTGAAGGCTCCTTCTTTAGACCTCTTCACCCATCCAAATCAATGTTTTATTTCTATCAAAATGACACTGCATTTCTCTACTTTAATCTTAACTGTTCCCTGCTGTCTTTGCCTACCTTCTTTGCAACATTATACACTATCTTTTTCTCAATTTCATTTTTACAGCAATATTTTAGGTGCATTTCTTCTCATGCACAGCACCTTTCATTTCATTAATCTATCAAGCATCCTTTTTCATTCTTCCCATTAGCATAACTCCACACACTTCAATGGCACCCTGCAACTTAATACTTTTCACATCTTCTTTCCTTACATCTACTTCCCATTTATTCTGTTGAGAGATTAATCTATCCTCTAATATTTTTAATACAGGGCATTCTACTTCTTTTACTACTTTACTTTTCATCTATGTCCAGTTTATCCAAAGATCCATTCTTCACACCACCGAAAAATGGTCTGCTCTATATTCTACATTCAGAAGCTCTCATCAGCTTTGTATCCTTCACTAATCATAAACAATCCAATCATGCTTTTTGAACTGTTTTCATTCCATTATAATGTGTATGATTAGACTTGTGCTTAAACCATGTAACAGATTTTTCTAAGCAAATATTCACCTGTCACCATTTTCAGTCATTCTTGAGCCTCAATGGGCCAATTATTTTTTTTATATTCTCCTTCTCACCTATCCATTAATTATACCTAGGAAAATTAATTTCATTCATTTAGAATATTGCACAATGTCCCCTAAAACTCATTTCTGATTCTTTCATTATCATCATTAACTGCAGCGTAACATGCAACTGTCACCAACCTATGAATTTCTACTTTCATATGCACCTACAACAATACAGATGATGCCAATTCATATTTTGTAACATATATTTCAGACATTTCATTCATGATTAAACTGGCACCTTCACTTCCCTGCATATATTCATCAACTCCAGTACACCAGACCTGGCTACCTTCATTCAGTTCTATTATATACCTCCCCTTTCTTTTAGTTTCATGGACATACTAAATATCTATTTTCATTTCATTCTTTAATTCATTTAGTCCTCATATATTCTAAATAGCAGACTTTCATATGCTGTAGTTGTTACCAGATGGGTCCATATATATTGACCCCTTTGGTCAATCAATACTTTCCTTGCTCTTTAGTTATAAAAAAAAGACATAGACAAGAAAAGGACTAACAATAAGATTGGCTTGGGCGTATTTTAGCGAGCCTGCCACAAGAACCACCAACATCCTGCTTTTATCCAGGCATGCTCATGCTGTTCTATGCAAGCTTGGATCTCTAATCAGGAAACCACCTTGCAAGCAAACTTACTGTTGCCCATATCCCACCAAATAGAAGGCATACACAGTACACTGACATACAGACAGAAGATCCAATCATTTAACCATTAATTTTTACTGTTCAATAATTTTGGTACCTATTTTACTGTTAATTTTAATTTTTAAATCTTTTGCACTGTTTCTGTTTCTAACTGTTTGTTATTCACTTTGAATACTCACCAGAGTAGAAAGCCTGGGTATATGTTTAATAAATAAAATACCAGAAACTTAAAAAGAATTATAATCTACAGCACTGACAATTAACTTGTTTTTGCATGATACAAGATGATTGCAGGAGTGATCAGATACAAACCTACTTGTACAATACAACTCCCCCTGCTTCCCCAATAAAACTAGGTGTAAAAAATACTTATCTGAATAAGCCACATTGATAAAATTGAAATCTATGGTCAGTAGGTTTTTAAAACCATGTGGAATGTGTTTCAGTGCATTGCTATACATGAGCCTTCTATCACAAGAAGCCCTATATATTCCTAATTGACATGGTTGGCATAAAGAAAGATATGGAAGGACAACATACACTATCTTGAGCTCCTAGAAAAATAAATAAATGAAATAAAGCAATACATCAGCAATGGAAAGTGGATGCTCAGTTTCCTGATACAATACAAAAGTTCTGCAAGAACAGCTGCATCAGAGTTTACTTTTCTAGGCTAGCAGCAAGCTAAACCAGAAGGTGCTGTCTTGATAGCAAATAGCCTGGGAAGTAAACTCTTAAAAATTTTAAATGGTGCGCACAAGTTGTCATTTTCTTTCTTTCTTCTGAATCGTTTTTGGGATTGAAGGAGAGTGTTAAGAGTGCAGTGGTATACACACATACTAAACTACTGAGCTGGGTCTTATATGTTGAATGAAACTCACAATCATATATTACCCAGGACTTACTTTCTGCTCATCTAGCTCTTTCCAGGAGTTCATACAAGGTGTACAGTAATTCCTAAGTGAATATTTAAACTCCTGAATATATAATCATACTTACGTATGTGTGTGAATTAGTCAGAAAATAACATTTAAAAAAAACCAACTCTGCCATTCAAGAGTTAAAACATTTATTTTTCTCATCAAAGCTTCTACCAAGAAGGTTGTGCACACAAAAGACTATCTAAAGCAACAGCTAGAGAGGCTGCTTGAAATTCCACACATGTGCCTTAGCAATGTATTTCTATTAATGTCCAGTGTGTGTCAGCAGGAAGATAAGGCACCAACAGCATGTCCAAGCAGCCTGCTAGAGAATGGAATGCTGTGTAAAACATTGTCTGATACTACGAATCTCACCAAACGAGGCTGCCTATAATCTCACCCTCCATGTGTACATGCACACACACACCTGCCTGCTTGATAACACCACCATAGGGGGAAGATGGAACCACACAAGGAAACCATCAAACAGCAGGGGAAAATAGCAATTGAGAAGGAGGGGGCAAGAAGCTAATAAGAAAAAACTTGATCAGCCAATAAGAATAAGTATCTAATGCTAGCTTTGACAGCTGTGCCAGAATGATAGTCTGTGTTTAACATTAACTATGAAAAAAGCTTGGAGTACAATTTTCTTCCCAAACCAACCTACTTTAATCCTTGCCCCCACTCCTACCACAAATATAAAAAATGTTTTTATTCCACATGTAGTTTGACCTCACATGTTGCATATTCTTCATATACTTGGTTTGACAGAGGGTAGTTTTTCCCATCTCTGGCATGGAGTAATTGCTATCATCTGTTACAGATCTTCTGCAAGTTATAGACTGAGCTTGCTAGAAGGATTGGGCTTTATTCTCTTCTGAGGAGAGTGAACTTTGGTGTAAATGCAATTAAATTTAAATCCTGTAAAGGAACAAACACCATAAATTATAGCAGCAAATTGACTTCTACAAAAAGTTGTGTATGCATTAGGCACAAGACTTCAGAAGAGCTCATGACAAGCATGTGCAAAGATACAGCTAAGTAAAAAAAACAAACACCCTCCCCCAAACTTCTCCTTTCTTGAAAATACTGGCCATATTTTCAATACTCCCTTGTATACAGTTTTTTATAATGAAGATTTCAAAGATATTCAGCAGAAAAGCAAAAGCAACTAAGCACTAACAATAACATTGTTTTTCATTTTTAGGCTTAAGCATGTAAGTAAGTTGCCTGATATAAAGCATATGTATATTCATGGACATCAACATGCAGCAGATAAGTTCATCAGAGATTAATGACTACCTGAGCTAGAAACTGATGTATGAAACATGCTCATTTAAATTTAATAATCAAAAAATGAACCATCACACCAAATAAAGAGTTTGAGAACACATATGAAATCAGGCATAAACAACTTTGTGACTTTCATGTAATATTAATCAAAACCATAAATCCTATACAGAGAGTCCCCAGGTTAAGAGCGCCTGTTACAAATGACCCATAGTTAAGAACAGAGCCTATTGTAGCAAAATTTGAGTTAAATACACAATGAATCAAGTTAAATACACAATGATTCAAGTTGATTACACAATACTACTTATATAGTATTGTACAATAATACTGTTCCGGCTTACACATAAATTTGACTTAAGGACAGACCTTGGAAATGGAACTCCTATAGTCAAAACAACACCGACAACAGTGGAAAGATTAACACTTCATTTAAACACAATATCCTTCTGGAATCAGTCTTACAAAAGCAGCCTCTTCAGACACCAGATTCATCTACAGATTTAAATGAGGAAGACTTTTCAGAAACATCAAGAATCAGTGAGTGAAGAAAGGCATGGCATTTTAACTGTAAACTGATCTGTAAGCACCTCATTGTGATTAACCCAAAACATGTTTAGTTAAAAAGACACAACAAGCTATGCACATAATGTTGACTGGTCAACCCGCTGTGACACCAGCAAACTTTCCTTCTATAAGATCTATACTTTCAAGATCTTCATTTTTTTCTAGATAAGGAAATGGATAAACAGTGAAAAATGCACACATGTTCAAGCTGCACTTTGTAGGCAGGCAGGTAGCTTGCTTGAAGCCTGGAGGGAAGGGTCACATTGGCAACTGAGCTAGCCCTGAGTCTGCTGGCATGCACATCTGTTCTTTTCTTGAGGAGAGAATGTCAGGTTTATCCCACAATGAAAGATGTTGGGGGCAAAAACAGTTGTAATATCAAGCATATTCAAATGTGCTTTTTAATTATTATTGTATGACTATCAAAGTAATAACCGGGCGGGGGAGGGAGAATAAACAATCAGGATTGGATCTGTGCCACAGAGGAAGGGGATCTTTTCTTCTTTGCTATAGTATAATGAATTCTCCCTTCCATAAAGTTTGCATTAGATCCAGAAGGAAAGCTTCTTTGGTGCCAATGGAAGTTTCTCTCCAGGCTTACGGGCAGCATTGGAGAAGAAGCTGGGGAGGATATTAATCAGATCTCTAGCATGTGAGGAAAACACAGTTACATCTCCACCCCTCCCTGATACCATTTTCAATCCTTTTGGTTCACTCATAGCTGTTATTTTAAATATTTAAAAAGTTACATTAAACTTTAATAGTTAAAATAAGTCACATTATATGTATCCATGCATTTAATGTCACATCCGTTTTGGCTCAAAAAATCTTGTTTTACATTACTGTGAGAAGGTGCACATAATTATAGTTATCCATCATATTACAGTTCTAACACATAAGGGTGATTCTCCACAGTAGCCCAAATATAGGAATCCTTTCTTTGGACCTGCTTGTGAAAACTCTTTTTGCATAATATGAAATGAATTACACTCATGCATGAATTATCCAGAGAAGGGCTATGCTGAATTCAGCACTGCATTATGCCAACCAATGATAATTCGGCTGGTTACAATTCTAAAAGAAGCCTCCAAGCTAATGGCAAACTGTAGTCTGCCATCATATTGTGAATGAACTGTATGCTCATGCACTTAGTTTATATGATCTGGTCTGGCTCTTCCCTTCAGCACAAATTAGACAAAACAAAATCATCTTCTATCTCCCTATACAAACCAAGACTGTAAAGGAGCACTATCCAAGATCCTAGCTTAAATGACACTTTGAGTAAATGACTTGTATTATACACTAGCATACAGTTTGTTCACCATAAACTAGGAAGTCTGATGAATCTTCACTTATTCTTCTCTGATCACAGAGAGAAACGCAGAATTTTAATTCAGGCTGTTATGCTAGTTTCTACAGTACTAGACACTGACAGTAAATCGCAGCTCTGAAAACTTAAATGCACAATCCACTAATTCCTTGAAAAACTCTAGGATGGGCACTGATTCTCTACATGAAGAACACTGAAGACAAATGCGTACATACAAAAGGCGGGCTTAAAGCAAAGGCAGGGGAATTAAACAACCACAGATATTTTGTTCTATGATTATTCAAAGGGAAGGAAAGACCAGGGATAACATCCTCCAGCCCAGGCAGCTATAAAAATTGGAAGCTCATGAGACCATCAGTTGCTGAAATCTGCACAAACCCTCCAAACGCAAATTAACCTTCAGAGTCAGGAGATAAAAGGAGATGAGAGCAGCAGAACTCCAAAGGATTTTTTCCAAGGCGAAGAAGAAAGATTGTACACATGTCTGACAAATCACACTCTTCTTAGCTGGGAAAATTAAAAGCACAGAGGCGGTTGGAGTGGCAGCCTCTTATCCTCAGCCAGATAATGTCTTTGCTTTCCCTCTAGGCAAAAGAAAAAAATGCTGAGTTTTTAATTTTTCAGGTTCATTGTGGCACTTTATGGCTATGTTTAAATTTAACCACCATTCTATTCACTTACCCACCCCCATATACATTTCCCTACCCCAGCAATTCTTCCTTCGACAATGAAGCTTTTTTTAAAAAAACAAATATCCAGAGTTGCTCACTAAAATCCTTTGGGGAAGCCTTCCAATAATGAAACCTGGCAGAACCGTACTTGCTCTAGAGCAAACTCTGTTCTTCATCCTAATAGATCCCCTTAAATGTTTAAGAAGCTCCATAGGAAGAGCAGTGAAATGTGTCCAATTCCTTTAGAAAGGAGCAACTGCTGGAATAGTTCATTAGCAAATAAAGGAAATGGCTTCTCCACAGCTGCCATGTAATTAATCCTACTCCTAGTCCTTCCCCACTCAGCAAAACTTATCTTCTTCCTATTCTTTTATATACACACCACGCATTATTCAGGATTAGGGTGAGGCCACTGCCTAGTAGCTTTAGGCAAGGAAGAATTCCACAGGCTGGTTGGGATATTCTTTTTATCAACTAGAAGAGATTTAGTCTTACTACTTATATTGGTGCTAACTACTGTATGTCCGGTTTTAATGTATGTGAAGATTTACTTGCAAGGATTCTTTATTGCATTCAAGACCCAATTTCTTTTATGCTCTGCAATTAATATGAACAGACCTAGAGTTCTGAACTCATGGTGAGAATTTACTCATGACCTAGACACCTACTGTCAGGTCCAGCCCAAGAACAACGATAAAACAGTCCAGTAAAGTTCCTTTACTTGCACCACATAGACAGAATCTTGCCAGACTAAATCTATACTACTGCAACTAGTGGATATACCCTGGGAGATTCTAGGGAGTGGCTATCCTGAACCTCTTTCACTTCCCACACTCCCCCTGCAGACTGTGCTGTCTTTTGTCACCTTTCCCCTTCTGGAATGCACCCCCTCCTTCCTGATAGCCTTGCTCTCTCACATCACCCTCCTCTTCATAGATACATTCCATCACGTCTACTCAATATAGCCCTTTCCTTTGTATGGCTTGATTCATAATCATGTAACGACTATTCCCATTATATATGAAAGAGTTGAAAGATGTTACCAAAGGACATATTTGACATATCTGAGTGCACATCTGATTTATTTATATAATATAATGTACCATATTACTACATTATAGTATCAATAGGTGATAATAATAATAGGACAACAGTAATAAAATTCTTTATCTGTATAACTGTTCGCATCTGCAGGAAAAAAACAGTAGAAAGTATGATGTACCTAGCGCTTTATGTATCATATATTACTTTCTCACAAATACAGAAAAATACACTCTGTTCTGGTTGTGAGTTATTGATTGCTTAAATTAACAGGCATTAAGACCTGTTCAAAATGAGTAGAGAGAGAAAAGTAACATTTGTCTTTTAGAGTGGCTTCTGAAAAAAAAATTTGTTAATCAATTAGCTGCTAAATCACAAGGAATTGCCCAAAGGAACTTTCTTCATATTAGTTAGCATAACAGAAGGGAGCAATTTTCTACCAGACAAAATACCGGAGGTCAGCACAGAACAACTCTATCCCTCATACAATGATTATCATTAAAGGCATGAATTTATTTTACCTGCTTTTACCCCACATTGCCTGATAGCTTCTTTTGGTTCTCCAGGTTGCACTTCAAATGACTTTGGAAGCATTTATCAGGTAAAAGCTCACCCATCTGCCTCTCTTTGGCCGGTGTTTATAATGGGGGAGAGGAGAACAGCATCAGAACTTATTGTACATACTCACTCACATTACTTGCTAAATGGATGTGGATGCTATTTTTTTAACTAAAAAGAAGCAACATTAACATCTATTAATTGTATGCAAAGTATCAACAGTTTGTTGCTAAGCCTACATCAACAACAATTTTCTTAATGTAGATGGATGAAAATTCTTAATACCGATATTAACATTAGCATCCATACAGAAGATTATCTATTCAAGCCAAGATGAACAGTTCTTCCCTTAGTGAAACTGTAGCACCAGCTCAATCAAATGGTATGGAGACAGGAAGAACCAGATAATCAGATTCAGAAAGTTCACTGAATGGCTTTCTCTGGATATCCACATGGTGTCCTTTTCTTTCTTTCTTTCTTTCTTTCTTTCTTTCTTTCTTTCTTTCTTTCTTTCTTTCTTTCTGTCTTTCTTTATTTCTTTCTTTCTTTCTTTCTTTCTTTCTTTCTCTTTCTTTCTTTCTTTCTTTCTTTCTCTTTCTTTCTCTTTCTTTCTTTCTTTCTTTCTTTCTTGTATCAGTTCCAGCTGGTATGCCAGTTATTGGTCTCATTTAGCCTTACTCCAGTTATTTTTTCATTAAATTATTTTAACACATAAGGACTACCTTTAAATAAAATGGCCAACTTTCTATTTCAGCCTCTGAAATTAACAAATATTCCTTCAAATAATTTACACTATTATCTACCTGTTTGCAGCCTCAATTTAAAGTACTGGTATTAATTTTTAAAGTGCTATAATGGTTTAGGAGCAAGCCAGTTTGGTGTAGTAATAAAGCCACCAGGCTAGAAACTGGGAGAATATGAGTTCTAGTCCCACCTTAGTCACAAAGCCAGCTGAGTGACTTTGGGCCAGTCTCTGCCAAAATCCTCCTTGAATTTCAGTATGGAGCTTTTTCAGCCAGCTCCCCAGAGATTTTGGCAGACAGCTTTTTCAGCCAGCCCCTCATCTCTGGGGGCTAGCTGAAAACACCTCATGCTGAAATCCAAGCAGGATTTTCAGCCACGGAGGATTTTCAGATCCAGAGTGGAAAGGTTTTAGAAGCCTCTGGACTCTGGGGCTGAAAATTCAAACAGTTCTGAGGCCTTACTGTACCCCCACGGACCCTCCCTGACCTTCCCACACACCTACTCTTTCTCCCACCCAGCAGCGCCTGGGGCTTGCAACTTCCTGCCGGCTCTCCACTGACTTCATTGTGGGAAGCTGGAAGGAAGTTGCCTCATCAAATGACCTGCGATTCTTGCTTAATGACAGCAGCCAGGAATACCAGGATTGTGGTCACTAAGCAAACCAGTCAGTGATGATTTGCTTAACGACCACATCACTTAGCGACCTAAATTCCAGTCCCAATTGTGATCATTAAGTGAGGACTACCTGTATGGGATCTTACCCATGTCCAGTTAGACTCACTTTGAATCTTCCTCCAATGGCGCTCCAGGAGTCTTTTCTAGCAGTTCATCTCCTGGAGTTCCTCGATAAACCAAGGTGCACACTGGAACCAGCGCACATAGGAGCAATATGATCCAAGGTCTCAACTGGTTACAATTACAATTTATTAATGCCATCAACTGGTTATAATTAGAATTTATTAATGCTATCAACTGGTTACAATTACAATTTATTAATGCTATCACACAGAACTCTTTGGGAAAGGAGTCTGGGTGATAATGAGATGTGATTATAAACAGAAGTGAATCGTTTTCTCCCTCTTCCCCTGTGATCCATCCAAAAGGCTATGAGGGCAGCAATCAACCACAGAAGATAGCAAGAGTTTTTCTGATCTGTAATTATTATAATGTAGCATTGTATTGCATACTATTGATCAGTGATTCCAGTATTTCCTCTCCTTTCCATTCCCACCAAAGCAATTTATGCAAATATACATCAAAAACATTCTAAGTTTCTGACGTTGTCATGGTTGCCAGAGAATTGGCTTTTGTAGCACAGCACAGTTCCTTAACTACATATTGAAAATGGAGCTTAGCAAATATTCTGAAGCAGAATATGGATTAGATATGTCGATCTAACTTCCAGATAGCTGGAACTGCCCTATTCCATATTAGGAATAGGCTTTGCTTCCAAGTTGAAACAGTCTTACAGCTTTGCTGAAAGCTACCACCATAACAAATCAAAATAGTTTGTATATCTCTAACATGGCTACTTTAACAGTATGTAATACTATAACACATCATAATAATCACTACCAAAAAATTAATACAGTAATACCTCGGTTCACGAATGCTTCTGTTCACGAACAATTCGGTTCGCGAATAGCAGCATTCGCAAAATTTTGCTTCCGTTCGCGAACTCCGCATCGGGTGACGAACATGACCCACGGCCATCTTCGCTGCTCTGGCACGTGGTCATGGCTTCCTCTAGGCAAGATCGCAGTCATAGACAGACACTTGCTGTGAAGCTTTTTGGTGTCGCCTCAAGCAAGCGTGTTCTCTCTCTTCATACTGTACTGTACTGTACTTTGTTTCATATTTTTGCGGTTAAAAAAAAATACAGATGGTTCAGAATGGATTAACCTTATTTACATTGAACCTTATGGGAAAAATTGATTTCATTGGCGACCAATTCGGTTGGCGACCAGAATCGTGGAACGAATTAAGTTCATGAACCAAGGTACCACTGTATTGCCACTTATTTGCCACATTATTCAGGATACTTTTGGGGATGGCTCTATGTATAAATTTTATCCCACTATGATTAATACTTATCAGGATGCTCAATGCAAGTTTTTTTGTCCCTTTTAAGGGATGTGGATAGTGGCCTATCAAATATAAATAGTTAAAATGTTATATTTTACTTACTTACTTACTTATTTAATTTGTATGGCCACCCATCTCATCTAAGCAACTCTGGGTGGCTCACAACAGATAAAAACAACAATCCAATAAAAACAAATTTAAAAAATATATACAAACATATAAAAACCATCAATAATCAATTTAAAACAAAAAAATCATAATCGATCCTTATATCAGCTCCATGCAGCCATTGTAAAAGCTTCCCACTGGTGCTGAACCCCAAGGCACAGCAGCAAAGCCATGTCTTCAGGGCCTTCCTAAACACTGAGAGGTCGGGGTCAATCTAAGTGCCAGAGGGATGATGTTCCACAGGGCGGGTACCATGGCAGAAAAGGTTCTCTTCCTGGGTACCACCAGATGACAATCTTTCATAAATGAGACCCGTAACATGCCTGCTGGTCCTTATGGGACAGGTGGATGTAACTGGGGAGAGGCAGTCCCTCAAATAACCCAGTCCCATGCCATCTAGGCCTTTATAGGTCATAGTCAGCATCTTGAATCAAACCCAGAAGCATACTGGTAAACAATGCAGCTCATGGAGCAGAGGTATAACGTGCACTGATCAAGGAGCGGACATAACTGCCTGCACTGTCGCTTTCTGTGCCAGCTGCAGTTTCTGGATGGTCTTTAAGGCAGCCCCTACCTCAAATATTATTCTGAATGAACATTTATCATAGACCAAGACCAGATCATGATTCTGAATGTATGCTGATTGTGGGAAGATTTTCTGCTGCACAATTCCTACCCATATTAACTCTTCATTTTTTAAAAAGATGGAAAATTAGCTCACAAAGGCCATTAATGTCTATATAGATTGAATTATTGGACCTTTTTGAAAAAGATTTATTTTTTTCTATGGTAAGAGGACACAGGAAATTTAGTTTTGGGCTATGGCATTATCATCCTATAAAATCTGAATGAATTAGCCATGGTAGTTACACAATAAACAATGTGCCTGGAAGAAAACAATATATGGTATAATTGACTAGATGCATCCTATCCTTTTTCTTCTTTTCTTTCTAACTGAATATTATAAATAGCAACAACCTGCTCGCAATTCAGAACTTTGCACTGTATCATTTGGATTTATACTGTAAGCACATGCTGCAAGCCATAGGGAGAAATGCAATTGCAAGAAGCAGAGAACATATTCTAACGTCAAGTTGTTGTTTTTTTCTTTAAATAGTAGATGCATGAAACTGACAGGTGGCAACTGGCCAACCTTATCTAGACTTGAAAGCTAAACAGGACTGGGCCTTATTAGTTGCTGGATGGAAAACCATGAAGGAATTATAGTGCTGTAGGCTAGACTTAGAAATCAGAAAAACATCTGAGAAGAAGGAAATGGCAAACAACTTCCATATTGTTGCCGCGAAAACACCATGGATGTGATACCCACCAGGAGACCATATGTCTATGAGTCTGTCACAAGGCTGATAAGTAGCACGTGGGAGTAGGAGTTAGCTTAGTTTCCCACAGGAAGATATTCCCATAGGCAAGACAAAGGGCAGGGGGCATGTTGAGCTGCGAATAAAGGTAGAGACTAAAAATCCAGGGGGGAACTCTGGGAAGAAGGGGGTATAATAACTGGAAATCTAAGTAGATCAAAACAGTACTGGCTGTTGAAGATGCCTTGTTTTAGTAAAGAGCAATGTTGGCTGACGATCCTGAGACAGACTGAGAAGTTCTGATCTATATCAAAGCTCAAGACCTCTGAAGTGTTCCAGGGCAAGTCCAAAGAAGACTGCTGAAAAGAGTTGCAGATTCAAGTGTGGCCCAAGATTATAAAGATGAGAAGGTACTATGGGACCTTTTTTACCCCAGATAACTTCTCACACAATAAAATGGTAAAAAATAAGAGGTTCCACCAGCCAGAGAAACTCAAAGTCAGTACCAGCCTGAGTGGGAGAGAATGCTGGCCAGTTTCTTTAACCTTTTATTTACCTCTAAGTAAAAAGGATAGTTAGAAATAACCACATGTACTTATATTAGACAAATGTTATCACTTACAAACATACACAGTTAGAGAAAACTTAGGCTGCAATATTCAATACAGAAAAAAGTGTTCTATTCCAATATATTTTAACTTCAAGTTGCTGTATTACTTTTGTAAGTAGGCAAAGGAAAGAAGGGTCATGTAATGTACAGTAGTGCTTAAGTTTGTGAACCCATTTGAATTTTCAATATTTCTGTATAAATATGACCTAAAAGGTGATCTGTTCTCCATACAAGTCCTAAAATTAAATAAAGAGAACCTAACTAAACAAATGAGTCAAAAATATTATTCTTGTTCATTTATTTATTGAGGAAATGATCTAAAGCTACATATTTGTATAGAATTATTTTTATGATTACCATTTCTACCAATTTGTCTAGGATAGATGTTAAACTCACTGGCTCATAATTTCCTGGATTTCCTTTGGTTCCCTTGTTAAAAACTGATATCACATTGGCTACTTTCCAGTAAGTCAAATTTGAGTGACATGCCACATCATTTTGCCATGAGGTAAGCAATTTCACATTTGAGTTTTTAAAGAAAATCTTGAGAGGATACCATCATAACCTGGGCATCTGTCATACTGTAGCTTCTGAAAATGTCTTAAAATTTCTTGTTACCTTAATTTGTTTCTCCTGATTCCCTTCAGCTGAGGAATACTACAGAGTTCCAAAACTTGTAATCTTATTTAACAAACAAGCGGTATCCCATTTTCATATAGTAACATAAGAAGAAAGATCTAGATTAAAAACATTAATTTGGCAGCATTTCAGTTGTAATCAAATGAACTTAATTACCCAAACATAATGAAAGCTCAGTTCCTAATATAACTAAAGAATGACACTTCAACTACAAGAGAGATTTCTGCCCAAGAAACCAATCAGCAGACTATAACAGAAGACACCAGAAGTTGCTACCATAAGAGCTAAAAGAATTGTTTCTCTCTATGATATCATAGACGTGCTTTAGTGTAATTACTTTTCACACATAATCTTACGCTTTTTTTCCCATCATGACACTTATGAAATTTGTACCCAAATAATTTTTGTGGAAATTAAAAAAAAGCGGGGCAGAGGGGTAGGTAAGGAAGAAAATTGAAGCCTCTTCCTTGGTCAGTATATTTGACAAAACCATTATCCTCAGGGATTAAATGAGATAAGAATTTAAGAGATTTGCACAAAATCACATTACCCTAAATCCAAGTAATACTACTTTTCAGGGTATTAATTTCAGTTATTCTATTTGCTCTCCCCTCTATCCAGATAATACTGTGTGCACACACTCCTCCCTAAAGGAGATCCTCCTACTTTATATGATATAATCCTTCCTTTCTGAAGCAGTAATAAGATGTCTTTGCTTAATCACATTTATTTCTCCTCCTTCCCACTTCTCTCACTGATTTGTTTCAAGGCCACAAAGCTGCTGCTGCTCATACATGAACTCATATGCGCAACATCCTCAGCATAATTCTGGTGGGAGGGATGCCCAGAGAAACTGCAGTGAAGGAAAACGGATATGTTAAATTTAGTATAAACAGGAAGGCAGAGCTTGGACTGGAAGTGGAACTACTGACCATACGATAAAGCAACAGTTATTTCATACTATGTACAACATTAAATATTGTCCAAGGTCCAAATTACTTTGAATCATGTACAATTAAGTGAGAAGCCCACTTTTCCCTATTAATTCTATCTTGTTTTCCAAATAAAATCCTGAAAAAGTGTTGAAAATTTAGGAAGAAAATCACAGAAAAATCAAAGTATACCGAAAGAATGACCATGTAACAAATATATAGAATTAATATTATTTAGCCAGCTATTTTTAGAACCAAACAAACTGGATTTCTCTAAAGAACTTGACACTGCAATCATATACACATTTACTCAAAAGTAAGTCCTATAGTGTAGAATAAAGCCTGAGCTACACATAAGATCCCAGACACAGAACAGAACTGAACAGAAATCTTTCTGATTTTAAGTTACCTGGGGAGCATTTGCAGGGGAAGGGGCAGGAACTACCTACATCTCAGTTCTTCATAGAAAATAGTGTTATAAGGAAAACCAAATTTTGGGAACATTTTCCTCAATACGCTAGAGCACAATCTGCTTCAGCCACAAACTCAGTCGAGAGCAACCAGCTCCTCTCCTCAACTTAGACCAGCCCTTCTCCTGAGCTCTACTATCAGCAATTTAGGATATTGAACCCATACTAAAGGATTAATGCAATAATTACAAAAGAAGATAGATAAATGAAGTATACGTAGAAAGGGTAAGCAATACAAATATTAAACATATTGCAATCCATACATGCTTACAGATGAGGCACCTGGCATTTCTTCTTTCATATTCTATCAATCATTTAAGAGCCGGGATTCATAATTTCACACAATAACTTACCTGCAAGTGTTAATAACTTCCCCTCAAGAGGGACACCAACTGAGGGAGGGTGCCTTATAAGGTATCCTGGTTCTCAGCCATGCACAGTTCTACATATCAGCATGTGCACCTTCCAACTGACTTGGTGGCAAACTGGCAAACAATGCAGCTGCTTCAGAAGTACAATAGGTCCCCAGTAGTTGTCTTCTTTAGCAGTGGGGGACAGCATTTGTCATCACCTGCAGCTTCCAGGCCAGTCTCAAGGGTCCTATGTCCAATGTATTACAATAATCTAGTCTTACATTTACCAATATATGGATCTCTTTAGCTAGCAATTTTAGGAGATATCAAATTAGTCATTGCTCCTTCAAAGAAAACAGAATCCCTCTTACAAGAGGTAGTTCTAAGGAAACTACTAATGCATAATGCCTACATCCTGTTAGGATCCAGACCATTATTGTGTAACACCTCATGGGTCAGATGACATTGTGAAACAGAGTTTGTATCACCAGTATACTGATGAAACTTTATTCTAAATCTCCTAATAACAAGCAACCTCATACAGACATCAAACAATACTGGGGTTGATATGCTGACCCATATGAATGGATTCTATGAATCTACCCCTGCAAGTAGGAACCAATGCAGCACTATGTCATCAACTCACAACCCACAGGGCCAGTCAAAAGAATACTGCAATAAATAGTATCAAAGAGTAGTAAGCTCAAGGAGAATCAATGAAGTCATATTTCTTCTTATTTAGAAGTCTAAATAAGGCTATTGCTTATACAATCAAACCATTGTTTATCCCAGTATATATGGCACAAATGAAGAACTTTGTATGAAAATGCTGCAAAAGAGAAGATCCCTGAAACACATATATTTCTGGCTCATCTAAAACAGCAGCAGAATTTGAAATGTTGAGGAGTCTTAATATAATCTAAGTGCTCCTCTGACTAGCTTATTTCTCAGCCTATTTGTCAAACAAAGGGTCTCTTAAAAAATAAGTAATTAATTATGCCCAGAAGCCAGATAATTTTCAGTCTGTGGTCTACTCTCTGGTCTCAGAGAAGCTTACAGGGTAATAAGAGTAAACCATCACTTCACACAGATACTAATAATAATAAAAGTCAGTGGAAGAAAACCATAAAGAACACAGATTAAATGCCAAATAGCTTTCAATGCAATCAATGCAAAATCATTTTTAAAAGAATATTGCTATTCCAGCTGAGATGACTCTTTGGGGAAAGAGTATTAATGACTAAATTACTGTTACAGCAAGGACAATGTCTCCAGGTGATCTTTCCAATGATGCATGACATGACCTTCACCTCCCAAAGCTCAGGAAAAAGCCACAGGCTGCCACTGACATATTCTTTCCCAGCATACCACTATAAGCAAGACATCTGAAGGCCTGCTAATTTTGACCTTCACATTCTGTTTACAGGTAATCCCTGGGTTAAGAATGCCCAGTTTACTGGTGACCCATAGTTAAGAATGGAACCTACTATAGCAAAATTCAAGTTAAATACACAGTAGTTTGAGTTAAATACACAATGGTTCGAGTTAATTATACAATAATACTGTTCCAGCTTACATACAAATTTGACTTAAGGACAGACCTTGGGAATGAAACTCGTTCTTAAATTGGGGACTACCTATATTTTATTATATCATCATTTATCAGAATAGAAATCCTTTAGCAGCTCAATCACTAAGTAATACTTTCTCAGTGACTAATTGTCACTGACGAGCTCAAGAAACAATGACAAGCAATACCTGTTCAATGGATTCCTTCTTCCAGTAAGGAAATGTTATTAAGGAGCCAGGGAAATGAAATTGACAGGTATGCAGGTGCTAAGATTTAGAGTAAGAGTAAGTCTAAGAGCTTCCCTAGTGGAGTCAAATGAGCCATGCAAGGAGCAAGGGGAAGCTAGAAGCACCATGACATGCTTAAGGAATGATGAGAAAGAATCCAAATTGAGCAAGGGGTTATGAGAGAACTATTTTATATCTTCACACTAATGACAGGCTTGTGAAAGAAAAATGATTTTTTCTATGGCCAAGAGCAACAGGAAAATGTTTATTTTGTTATTCATATTATTTTCTACCCATATAACACGCAAGGAGCCTAACCATCTAAAACATGATGTAATTCAATGTATGTAAGAGGATACAAGTCAATGGTGATTCTTTGTAAGCCTCATTGAAATGAACAAGCAAAACATTAAAAAGATATAAATGGCATATTGATCAGCTGTTTATAGATAATGACTGTTAATAGAATAATATATTGAGAAAAAATACTATCATTAATATGGCACTACCACTTCAATGACAATGATCCTGGCCCAGCATCAGTTTTTGATAATTATATGGTTTTGATAGGCAAGAAGCCTACTTGCAATTAAAAAGGCAAAACAAATGAACTAGAACCACAATCCAATTCCACTTGACTTAAAAGGAGACATAAAGTTGGCTACAAGCAGCTTTTCAGTCCGTGTTGCTTTTTTTCCCTTATTCCTTATTAAGGAGTTCTACAAGTATGCTTCTCATGTACTCTAATTATCTATCTATCTACCTACCTACCTATCATACATACACGGGGGGGGGGGGGGGGGAGAGAAAGAGAGAAAGCATGTGAACTACTCCTTCATCTGAAACCTAGTGCTGTGCTTTGTTCAATTCAAGGTTCAGTAACAGGCACTGTGATACTCATGCCAGTATGGGTATCCTTCAGCTTCTACAATCGCCTGCTCCAGCTTAGTGCCCGAGGTACAATGGTCCATAACTTTCAATCAGCCCAGTAGCTATCCATGCTGCTTGGAAAGGATGGGAGTTGTATCCAACACATCTTGATGGCAAAAAAATAATAAAGACTGTTTCATAATGTACAACCTGAGCTGCTGTAAACCTCTGTTTGTTTGTTTATACACAGTAATAAAAGAGACAGCACAGACACTGAAAACTATAAAAGCACTTTCCAAATCTATGAAAAGCTATTGCCACTGCCTAGCCAAGCCATTACTCTAATGAATAACTGCAGAGTGTTTGAATGAGGCTTGAACAACATTACCATTGGCTTTTCTGAATAATCTATGCATCCAAGTTTCATTAATTTTAGTGTCAATTTACTAACCATGCCCCAATACAAAGATGCATTTGTGGACAGTGTTTAATACAGCTTAAAAATGCTTTTTTCATTAAAACTTGGTTGATTTGTATTAGGGATTCTCACATAAGATAATTATTAAATCCATATTAGTCAGCTTGGATTATAGTCAATGCTCTGGTTAATACAGATTATTTTAACATACTTTCCAACAATAGGAAGCAAATAGCTTTTCATTTTGTAGTCTTTACACTTAAACATGTACAGTTCAAATTTCATTGGTTACCAAAAACAATAAACTAATTAAAGAGCTGTGAAATTCAGAATTTGTACCCTGATATTACAACATTTGGATGAGGAATACAAGTAGTCCTTGTTTGGCAACTGCCTTGGATAGCGACTGTTTGCAAATACAACAGTAATAAATGGTAGTAAACAGTAGTAAAAAAAATAATCTCCCAACCAATGCATGCACTTACACCCTCATTTCTGTGCCTGACATCAATGCACGCCAAAATGAGAGTAACGCTGGCATTGCTACACGAGATAACCTTATCTAAATGAGGTGGCAGCAACCAGTGATGTTTGTGGCCTCTCTCTCTCTCTCTCTCTCTCTCTCTCTGTCAGGCCTCTCCCTCTCTCTCTCTGTCAAGTGGTTCATTTAGTGACCATGTCACTTAGTGACCATTTCACTGGAACTAATTGAAGTGGCTAAACAAGGATTACCTGAATAAGTGCATTTTTCTATTCTTTTTTATTAATATGAAACCATTCACATATACGTTCCTACAGGCTTACAATATAATACACTAGTGTACCATGTTGGAGTTCAGCCATATTTTTTTCAACTACACCTCTTTTTATTAAGTAGCAAGAAAGCAGCAATCTATTTGCCACGGTCCCTGTATGTCCTGAATTTCCAGTTCCTGCAAGAGAGACTAATCAACTCTATTGATTTTCCTCTACCATCTTTGCTACATGTTTGCAAGAGATGAATTATAAAAGCATACAACTAAATGTGAAACATTTTCCTCTGTGATAGAATTTGACTATTTTGTAGCAGAATTAATTGGGGGGAATAGATAAAATGCTACTAGTCCACATAGTTTGCCTAATGATTTCATGCTGCAAAATCACAGTTTACTCACATATACTTAGGTCATTCTATCAGTATTTCAATAAAGCCTCATTAGTCTACATGCTTTCTATTATACTATCTGATTTTTACCAAGATGTTTCTTTCACTGATGAAAGGTAATTTATTTTCTTCCACTCTGCTGCCTATATTATGCCTAAGCAACTCCAGGTTTAAAAATCTTTCTGCAAGGAAATACAGGTGTTACTGAAGTTCCTGAAATGGATTAGTAGCACTCACAACTTTTCCAGTGGTATCTGTGTTTCTTGAACTTTCTTCTCATTACTTTAAGAGAATGTTTCACAAGCAGGAGGCAAGCAAGGCATTCCTTGGTAGCTTAATCATAAATTGTGAATTTGGCAACAATTCATATTTTTTTTCTACAAGAGCCTGATAATTACTTTTCACACAGGAAAAAAAAAAAAGAATTAGCACTTCCAGAGTGGTAATAGAGTTAACAGCACAGCTGCCAGGTATGATGTCTCACCCACCTTTTACCTGCCTGAGATATTACCCCTCTTTTTCATGTATTTAATTCTTCATGTCAAATCACACTGGTTTGACATCTTCTGTATTGTGACCACTAGTTACAACCAGTATTTCTCATCAAATTAGACAGAACTAGCAAAAATATGACTTTCTTTATACTCTAAATTGTTTTATTGCAGAACAGCCATCAAGTTAAGCTACAGGGTGCTCTGTTTACTTTAAATACTGTATTTTAAAATATGCTTGCAATTAAACAGGTAAATACACACACACACACACACACAAATATACTAGGGCTGTGCAGCACCTGATATTCAATGACAAAACGGTGTTTCAGAGGATGTAGGGATATGAACATAGTACCCCTCTGAAATTGTGAGTTAGTATGGTACAGTGGCTAAGTGTTGGACCAGCAGTAGGGAGACCTAGGGGGGAGAAGAATTAAAATTTAGAGCTAGATTCAGGAACAAACAGGAGACCTTATCCTCTTGCACTTTTGCAATGCTCAAATCGTGAAAACAAAAAACACTTCAATGAATTTTATTCTGGGAAGTTGAGGTAATTCATTGTACTCACCAGATGGGCTGCTTTCTGCTTCTCCTCTTGGGCACTATTTTTCTCCTGGAGGAGAGTAGCATTCAGACTATCACTGACTGCCTCCCTCTCCCTTTTTGCCAACCGAAGTAGTTCCTCTTGGACCATTGTCTGCTCTTGTTCATATCTGTAAAGAGGAAAGTGATCAGCAACCATTTGGCTAAAGGTCCTCAAGTTATAATGCAGCACTCTTGGCCACAGCCATGAGCTTGTGTCGCTAGGTCATCACTGCACTTCATGGAAGGCAACAGACTTTAAAAGTAATATTGCAGTGAAAAACCCAGTCAGTTCACCAGAGGGTCAAGACCAGTTGTTCTAATGTTCAATCATTTTCCAAGGAGAAAAATAAAAGATATAAGACATATTATAGATGCATGGACTATGAAATATTTCACTGCTTCTTTGGCTTAGAAATGAGGCTTTGCGATTCAGTAACAAAGAAGCCACACACACACACAGACACACAAACAGCCAACTATTTTACAGCACCATAATCCTAAAAGAATAACATCACAGTCAAACTAGATTTGCTCATTGTGGTAAGACCTGATTTGTTTTAACCATAATTTGTTGAATAAGCCACAATTACTGCTTGTACACACACTAAGCCAAACCTAAACAAACAACATTGCAGCTTAGCATAATTATTGAACTCAGTCTTTATAAGCTGCCTGAAAATAAAACCATTAATTTCTGATCAAGTTGGATGCAGTTGAGCATAGACTATCATGCTGGAAGACTCTAGAAAATCTGGTCATTAAACCAAAATACTATACAGCATGGTTCTGAATTATTTTACAGATAACCTTATTCTAAATGAGTCACCCTGTTCTCTTAGGTTATTAAGATATGGCCTACTCAGAGAACCATCTCCACATGAAATGAGGAGCCATGGGCCAGAAGACAGGTCTTCACAGTTGTGGCCACAATTCTGTGGGCATACTGCCCCTGCAGTGACATTTGGCCCATTCTCTTCTGGCTTTTAGGAAGCTTCTGAAAACTTTCCTGTTAAAGTGAGCCTTTGATAACTAGTATGGAAACAAAATGGCCATCTTTCATTTGTTCCCTAATGTTTTCACTGATGCAATTGCTTATATATTAAAACTGCTACTAAGATACTTGTATGCTGCCCAGAGCTGTGAGATTGGAGTGGCATAAAAATTATGTTAATGAATAAATAAATACACTTTTCTATCTTCAAACATGGATTTATTTATCAAATTTCTATTCTACTAAATCTTCACAATTCACAGCAGCTTACAAATGATTAAAATACAACAGAAATATCCAGAGATTAAAACATTAAAACACAGTGTTTAATAAAAACAAAAATAATTATAGTACTTAATAATAAAAAAAAATCCAAGTTATGACAATCACAATCATTCAATAGAGGCCCTCTGGGAAAACTTGTTCTTTAAAAGCCTCCAGAAGGCTGAACCTAATTTCTAGAGGAAGCTGTTCCATAATATAGGTATCACAACAGACAAGCGACAGGTATCAATATAATTGTGAGCAACTGCTCTACATTCCAATAATCTCCTAGCATATCTTTGTTTTACTTAAACTATTAACTTAATGATTTATGGACACACTTGCAAATTTCAGAGGTATGTCATCCAACTTCCCTTAAGATTAATCTTTTAGGGACTTAAATGCATAGTATTTCATCTTTAAATTATTTTCTGAAATAAGAAGTACTGTATCTTCCTTCTTTCACTGAAACACTAGGTCAAAACAGATAAAAATCATAGGAAAAGATTTCAGTTAGTTTTTCATAGCACAGTATTCACACAATCAAATAAGCCACACATTTCTATACCAAGGCTTATTGAGTATTTGCTTTATGAAGTCTATTTGAACTATACACAAGTAAAAACTGAGCAAACTATCTGTTTTGGATATCTTTAGTGGCTTTAGCCGTTTCTGTTCTATACTCTTCCTAATCTTTTATTTAGCTGTTTATATCTCATGTCTGACAAATATATATATATGAACATATAATTTGAGATAGCACAATCACTTCTCCCAGATAAAAGAATATTTTTTTGTCAAACTTCTTTATCAATGGACATTTACTGGAGATTTATATACTGTAGGTGAAATCAGGCACCTTCTGAAATCAACTTCTGAAATATCTCTGCAGTCTCTTTTAAAACACTCCTTCTGTCAATTTCCAGAGATTTTATGTTACATAGATTTATTATTATTTCAGCCATATTACTGTTGATTGAGGGAAGAAGGAGAACTAGCTGTTGTTTGCTGGGGGAGTTCAACAGGATAAAGGGGGAAGTAAGTAGAAAAGTGCTGTGTTCTGAAGGAGGAAAAGCTGCTAACTGCAAGAGGTGTGTCCTGAGAAAGGCGGATGAGAAAGTGGTTGCACAACGGCTTCAGAGGACCGTGGAGGATTATCTGGATCCTTTTCAGTCAGGATTCAGATCAAGATATGGGAAGGAAATGGCAGCATCATTCTGGATGATCTCTGGCATGGGCAGGATGGGAGTTGTGCATCCATCCTTGCCCTACTTGACCTCTTGGCAGCTTTTGATACTATCAACCATAGTATCCTTCTGGATCAGCTTAGAGGATTGGGGGTGGGTGGTACAGTGTTGTGCTGGTTTGCCTCCTTTCTTTGGGTTTGATTTCAGTCAGTGATGATTGGAGAGAAGAGGTACTGCCCTCAGCCCCTATTATGTGGGGTGCCACAGGGTTCGGTGCTCTCCCCTCTCCTTTTTAACATCTACCTGAGGCCACCAGGTGAGCTCATCTGTCGCCATGGAGTGAGGTATCATCAGCATGCTGATACCAATTATACATCTCTACCCCTGGCGAATTAAGCAATGCCGGGAACGTCTTCTCTCAGTGCCTGGAGGCTGTGAGTGTCTGGATGGAGAACAACAGGCTCAGCTGAACCCTGGCAAGACTGAATGACTCTGGGGTTTGGGGACTACTGGTTCTAGGACTATGCCATCTTTGGTGCTGGATGGGGTGGCACTGCCCCAGATAGATCCAGTGCGCAATCCGGGGGTCCTCCTAAACTCATGACTCCTGCTCAAAGAGTAGGTGGCAGTCATGGCTAGGAGGGCCTTTGGGTTGTGTGCCAGTTGCACCCATTCCTGGATCAGGAGGCTCTGCTCAATCACTCATGCCTTAGTCACCTCCAGATTGGATTATTGTAATGCACTCTACATGGGGCTGCCCTTGAAGAGTATTTGGAAGCTTCAGCTGGCACAGAATGCAGCAGCACAGGCAGTTATGTGTTCTCCTAGGACAGCACATATTACACCTCTGTTCTGTGAGCTGCATTGGGCACCAGTTTGCTTCTGGGTCCAATTCAAGGTTCTAGTTTTAACCTTTAAAGCTCTTCACGGCATGGGACCAGGTTATCTGAGGGACTGCCTCTGCTCCATTATATCAGCCCACCCATTACATCTGGCAGAGAGGGTATGCTGCAGATACCATCTGCCAGGGACCTACATTTGGTGGGTCCCAGGGGGCAGGCCTTCTGTGCCATGGCGCCCACCTTATGGAATATTCCCCCGCAACATTAAGTTAGCTCCACCCCTTTTCATGTTCCAGAAGTCCCTCAAGACCTGGTTATGTCACCAGGCCTGGGGGTCCCAGGGAACCAGAGATATGTCTAGATGGCTCCACTATTGAGGTAGATATACTCATTCTCTCTCTGCCTGGGGTTTCTATATATATTTTAGTTTTAATTAATCTCTATTTTTTAACACTGACTTTTTATATTTTTAATTGCTTTTTAATATATGTATTGTTTTGATTATTGTATGCCACCCAGAGTCACTTCTCATGAGATGGGTGGCTATATAAATCTGATTAATAAATAAATAAATAAAATTGTAATGTTTTACTGATTATCAGGGCTCTTATCAAAATATATGGGCATGTACAACTCTAGCGATACAGAAGGCTGCTTAAGTAACTGGGGTAATAAACTTCATATTTGATTTTTTAAACAAAAAAAAAAGCCCTACATATTGTTTGAATTCTCTTAAATATCTTGGAATAATTATGCTATAAGATTTTTTCATTGGTATAGATAAATATTTCAAATTGTTTATCTCAGTTTAATATTGACAGAAATTGTTTGCTAAAATGCCTATGAATGTATGAGAAATAATAAGTGTTGTTAAAATGACTACTACTTCAAGATTGATATATACTCTCAGAGAGATGCCTAAATTAATGGGCAGGTTGAGGCCATGACAAAGAGAGCCTTTGCCCAGCTTTGCCTGGTGTGCCAACTGCAAACAAATCTAGAGCATGAGACTTTTGTGACAGTAACTCACAGCCTCATCAACACTCATTTGAGTCCTGTTATGTTCTCTATTAGGGGGTTGTCCTTGAAGACCACTCAGAAGTTTCAATTGGTCTAGAATGCAGCTGCTTTATTGTTGGCTGATACTCACTGACACAAGTACATTAAACCTATGCTCCAAGTCCTGCACTGGCTTTCCTGACTTAAATGCAATTTAAAGGGCTGTTTCTGACCTTTAAAGCCCTATATAGCTTGGCACTAGATTACTTGCAGGACCACCTTCTCCAACCAGTTTGCTGCTTTATACATACACACATACATACATACATACGTATATACACGCACACACATATACACACAGTATATGTGTGTGTGTGTGTGTGTGTGAATTTTTTTAAATAAAAACAATACGAATTTTGAAAAAAGAGTAAAGAAAGTAAAGTAGGTGAAAAAAGGGTGCAAAGAAAGAAAGAGAAAGAGAAATGAAAAAAGTTGTAAAGAAACTGCTTTTGATCTTAACAGCAGTTACAAGTACATTCGCATTTTACCCTCTCTCTCTAAGGTTACAACATAATTTCCTTCTTTTCATAATCTACCCTTTTTAATCATCAAACCTGTAAATCACAAGTTCATTTTTTTCTTCTTTCAACAAAAAGACCATAAGGGGTTTCCAGTCGCTAATAAATGTGATTATTGTCCTTTCTCTAATTGACAAGTCAATTTTGCCATCTCTGCTAATTCTGTCATCATCCTCCATTGTGGGCATTTCAGAGTCTTTCCATTTTTGTGCATACAATAGTCTCGCAGCAGTTATCACATACAAAAACAATCTTTCATAATTCTTTTCTAATTTTCTATCCATTAGTCCCAGCAAGAAAAATTCTGGTTTCAATTGAATATTAATCTTTAAAATTCTCTGTATCACTGTGTGTGTTTGGACCCAACCTTCTCCAACCAGTTTCAACTCACTCATCTTGTATATCCTAAAAGAACCAGTTGTGCTTCCCCGCTTTTATGAATTGAGGGGCGGGGATTTCAATAGGTGCTGTTTTCCTGTTGGTGAGTCTGCTTATGGAACAGCCTCCCCTAAGAAATGTGATTAGCCCAATGCTGTTGGCTTTCTTTATGTTACTAAAAACCAAGTTACTTTGGAGAGCCTTTAGGACGTGAATTGATGTTATTAGTTATTGTGTGAGTTATGTATAACTGGGGATTGGTTGGTTTCTATTTTTACAATTATACCATGGACATTTTATTGTATTTTTGTGGACATATTATAAATCACTGAAAGTCTCTTGACTGCAGTAGGCATAAGTCAAATAAAGAAATACATATTTAATTAAAACATCTTTTGAGTTCACAATTTGGGTCTGACAAATCTCAAACTTCAAAATTATAATTCCTTAAGGAATTAATATCCTTAATTTTTATATATATTTGAAAAGATTTAGTAAGATACATCCTGGAAATCTGCATAAAACATGGAAGAAAAAAGCTGGAATATTCTGTTTTAATAAACTAATGGGCTGGAATTTTGTGGGTTTGGATGGATCCCATTGCTTTGGGGAGAGGAAGAGGTGAGGAGGGGGTGTTGGATAGGGAGTTGGGGAAAGGGTAAGGGAAGGCATTACAGTGGTGACAGGCATGGGGAGGTATGGTGGGAGACAGGGGCAGGCCACTCTTGGGGAAGGCGATCCCAGTGTTTAAACCTGGTACCACGTTCTGGGGTTTGGTGGCTCTGGACACCAGCTGCCACTGCTTAAATACCAGGTTGGCCTGTAATAAAGTTCCCCTCATCCATGACTTGCCGACCGAGCAGAGATAAGAGCTTTCATTAGAACTTACCTTGTGGCGACAAGGGCAGCAAAGCACTCTTACTTCTCCGCTCTTATTGCATCTGCAGATAGCCTCCCAGCAGCCCTGTTTCAGGTGACCAGGTCCCTCCTGGGTAAGGAGGAGTGGGGGAGGTCTTGCAGGATGCTGTGAAGAATATTCTCAGCATCTGTCAGACAAAGTTACTCAGCTTTGCTCTGAGTTGGACTCTGGCTGGACAGATCCTTTGGAAGTGACTGAGACACATCTGAGCCCTGTTATCTGGGAGGAGTTTCAGACAGTCGATCCTGAGGAAGTGGACAGGGTCCTCGTGGCTGTGGGCTTGGCCACCTATGTGCTGGCCCCATGCTCCTCCTGGCTGGTTAAGGCCTCCTGGGAGGAAGCATACGGTTGGGTCTAAGTTAATGCCTCTTTGTAGGAGGGGGAGGTACCTCCTGCCTTGAAGGAGGCAGTGATGCACCTCCTTCTCAAGAGGCCATCCTTGGACCCAACCATGTTCTACAACTTTCATCTAGTCTCCAACCTTCCCTTTTAGGGGAAGGTTGTTGAGACAGTGGTGGGCGCTCAGCTTTAGAGGACCTCAGATGAAGTGGATCATCTGGGCCCTTTTTAGTCTAGATAACGCCCAGGGTACAGCACCAAGATGGAATTGGTAGTGTTTGTGAATGACCTCTGGAGGGCTCGGGATGGGTGTGGTGCAACTGTCCTGGCACTCCTGGATCTCTTAGCAGCTTTTGATACCATTGACCATGGTATCCTTCTGAGTAGGGTTCAGGGATTGGGAATGGGAGGCACTGTTTTGGGGTGGTTCTCATTTCTCCATGGCCAGTTTCAGTTGGTATTTGTGTGGGGAAGAGGTCAAGCCCTAGGCACCTGCAGTGTGGGGTTCCTCAGAGCTCAGTCTCTCTCCTCTCCTTTTTAACATTTACATGAAGCCGCTGGGTGAGGTCAATGCAAAATCTATACCTTATCTGCCACAATGGATTACTAACACGTTACTTGTCAATCAGCATTTTTTTCAACAAAGGGGCAAGAAAAGAGGACTTGGCAATTGGTCAAATTGGGTGGAGGGGGTATTCTGTTTAAGAAAAAAATCCTGGAAAAAAAATTCATATTTGTTATATTAATTTTGCTGTTACCTACACTGTTAATACTGCTGAATGTGTACATTTTTTTTTCCATTAGCCTGATAGAATAAAATTTAAAATACATTTTAAGAGAACAGGACAAAACCATCTAGATGGTGATCATTTGATAAAAAACATACCTCTTATACAGATCCTCTTCTGCTTCAGAAGGCTTTTGACCCAAACTCTCTGTGGTAGGTGGACAGATCCCTGGACAAATGAAAATAAATACTTATTACAGAAAAATAAATGTCCCATTTCTTTTCTATATGTGGTATAAAGGGAGGAGAAGCAAAGCCACTCAGCTAAATTACAAAGCAATCTATTTCAGGAGAAAAATGCAACAACAAAGGAAATCTATGAAATCTAGAATATTGGCTGAATAAATTACTTATGACTATGAACATACTAAAACATTCCAGAGTGCCAACAGGAATTGTGCAGAGTTCATTCTCACAACAGAAAAGCTATTACAAAGTTCGGAAAATCTAACAATACACATTATTAGGGGGTAGGGAGGGATGACATATACTCATGTAAATAATATTTCAACATAGAATATGTTTCTAGTAGTATGGGACAGATTTATTAATTCATAAGTCATCCCTTAAATAAAAGGCATGCAATACCTGTGGACACCTTAGATTTCCCTGGCAATTGCTGGTCCTGTTTAGGTTCACATTTTTCCTTCATCCTGTTTACTACATCTTCAGAAAGCTAGCCCAAATAAAAAGAAGAGTTGGAAGATAAGAAAGTTTAAGTTCACACATTTCCTTAAAGTTATGTTTTGCTAGGTGATAAAGCACTATGGATACATTCACACATTATTAATCCAAAACCTGAAACAATAAATTCTGTTTTAGCATGAGCCATGCACAAGGAAAGAGAGTAATTAAATTACTACGTATGTGTTACCTGTGTATCTATCATCTGGAAATTACAAGAGATTCAGTGCCTTATTCTTGATACTAAAGGAGTTACAAACACATAAGATAAATACTTACTGACTGGTCAAAATGTTAATTCATAAAGCTAAAGTCCACAAGACGCACTCCTGTTAAAACCTACAAGAACTCTGCAATGAATTATTTTTAAGTGGACCTTACTGGACAGAGAGGGGGAGGACAAATCAGACTCGCCCTTGCGGTTCAAAGCCCGCCGCTCAGCGCCCGCCGCCCCTCCCTCTAACGCCGTCCACCCCCTCTCATCCTCCGAGTCCTTTGCCCGCGGGGAGCCTCCCTGCATCCTGAGGGAGAGCCTCCACTCACCCGGATGCCCTGCAACACCCGAACTTGCTCGTGTTCATCCAGCTCGAAGGAGACCTTCCTGCTGCCGTGGGTGCTCTCGCTACCCCCCATAGCACCAACCGAAAAAAGAAAACTCGGAGGCGAGTTCAAAATCAAGACAGATACCCAGACAACACGCTCCGCTCCACAGGGCTATAAACTCGCTCCTGGTTGGCGGCCGCGGAGAAAGCCTCCAATAGCGCTACGCGGTCTTGGAGGCGGGCCGCGAAGCAGGCTGGAAGCTGTAGTCTTCCTTCTCCATATGCCCCTCCAAGGATGCTGCTGCTGTCGCCGCTGAACGAAATGGGACAAAATGACTCAGAAGCGACACTTGCTTACGGTTACGCTTGCCTCAGCGATTGTTCTGGAGAGGAGGCGCATCCAGGAATTTGGGCTTTTTTCAGGTGACGGAGGACACTTCTCTCTCAGGGTAGAAGTATCTGCAAGTTGCAGATCTTAGTTGCTTTTCAGCGAGACTAGACTTTTGGGGAGTTAAGGGGATTCCTTGCGAAGCTATTTCTGCGTTGTTCTTTTTTCACTGAAACCTATCAGAACCACGCTATTGTATAAGGTTTGCAAACCCTGTGTAAATTTACAGGTACAGCAGGGGAGAGGACAGAAAACAGGCCAGCCTACTTTTTATTTTTCAAATATGAATAATGTGAACAGTGAGTTTCTATTTTTCATTTTAACATATGTTCTAACTATTAGTTGAATGAAATCTCAGCTTTAATGCCTGGATTAAATCCCTCCATCACAGTGATCTCACACAGTTGGAAAGTTCAAACAATTGGATTTTAAAAAATAAGCATAAAAACCATATGATGAGTCCAAATACCTAGTAGTTAAATAATGCATGTTCAAATAAGCATGCATTTCAGTGAACACTTTATACACTGAAATTAACTGCAGTTATACAGAATGTCTGTTGGAAGGTTGCAATTCACTTACAAAAAATGAGATTCAGGTACAGAAAAAAGCAAAAATGAGGAAACGATAATAAACAATTACAACTCATACTCCACATTCCAAATTGTTACCTCTCAAGGTTGGTCCTCATAATTTTTTTTAATATTTGAAGTGATTTTTGTATGCAATTCTAGATAAAATCTGTGGGCATCAAATATTTGTGGCCTTCCAAATGTTGGTAGATAGTTATGTTGTGTATTGAGTCATATTATTATTCATTTGTTCATTTATAGCCTACCTTTCCTCAAGAACAAAAGGTGGCATAATTCTTCCATTTTTTTCCTCATAACTCTGTGAGGTAGGATCATTTGATAAGACAGTGTCTATCTAAAGTTGAATTATCCACCTAATTCTAACATGGAGTCTATACTTGAGCCTGGATCTCCCACGTCTCAATCTGACATCTCAGGTATTACACCATCATGCATAAATTCTGTCCATAAAGGCTACTGAATTGAATCAAAATTTGTCATCTGAAGGGCCACAGCTTCTATTTCTCTGGATAATTTGCACAGCCACTGCTGTCCATAATTACAGTTCCAGAGGAAGAACAATAGTTTTTGTACAATTACATTGGCTTTTCCAACACTAAAAGTACAAGTATAGTGGAACCTCGGTTTATGAACTTAATTCGTTCCGTGACTCTGGCCGCAACCCGAATTGGTCGCAACCCGAAGGAAATTTCCCCGTAAGGTTCAATGTAATTACCGTTAATCCGTTCTGGCATGGAGGACAGGGAGGCGGCTGTTGCTTGGAGGGAGAGTCCCCCTCCCTACGACCACGTGTCAGGGGCAGTAAATGGCCGTGGACCACGTGTCAGGGGCGGAAAATGGCTGCAGACCACGTGTCAGGGGCGGAAAAATGCCCGCGGACCACGTCAGGGGCGGTAAATGGCCGCGGACCACGTGTCAGGGGCGGAAAATGGCCGCGGACCACGTGTCAGGGGCGGAAAAATGGCCGTGGACCACATGTCAGGGGCGGAAAATGGCCGTGGACCACGTGTCAGGGGCGGAAAAATGGCCGTGGACCGTGTCACGGGAGGAAAAATGGCTGCGTATCCTGCTTGTACCCCGAGGCGGAGTTCGCAAACCGAAGCAAAATTTTGCGGCCGGAGCTGATCATAACCCGAAAAGTTCGTTAACAGAAGCATTCGTAACCCAAGGTTCCACTGTAGTAGCGCTAATTTAGTGGTTAGTGGTGAAGATGTTGGTCAGGTATTGGAGAGACACAGGTTCTAGTCCACTTTTAGCCATGAAAGCTCACTGGGTGACTTTGGGCCAGTCACACTCTCTCAGCCCAATCTACTTTTTCAGGTTGTTGTTGTGGGGAAAAAGAGGAGGAGGACATACTACCATGAGCTACTGTATGAAAAAAGGCAGGACATAAAGTTTACAAATAAATGAACCAATTGATGTGTTCTCCTCCACATGATGTGCACCTACTCTTATTAGATACTATATTTACCTGAAAGGCAAACAGCCCTGAATTTCAGACAGTCTTCATTGCCAAAGGAAAATTAGTTGGGCAAATACTGCTTCTAAATGCATCAGACTGCCGCCACCCAGAACAATAACAAAAACAACTCAGTTAAGTCAGGGGAAAAGCATTTTGGAAATGATCCAAAATCCAAATAACACTTTTATTCAGACTTAATCAAAATGTCACCAAAAAACAGGCAATATACTAAATATATTAAACAAATCGGGAGTAGAGAAGACTGAAAAGCCCATAGCCATGAAATCTACTTTAACTACTGTCTTAGTTGATAGATGATCATTTAAATCAGGTCTTGTTAGGGGAGAACCAGTTTGGTGTAGTGGTTAAGGTGTTGGCCTAGAAACCAGGAGACTGTGAGCTCTAGTCCCACCTTAGGCATGAAAAAACAGCTGGGTGAGTTTGGTCCAGTCACTGTTTCTCAGCCCAACTCACCTCACAGGGATGTTGTGTAGGGAAAATAGGAGGAGGAAGGAGTATTGGTATGCTTGCTGCTTTGAGCTGTATATGAAGAAAAAAAAGTGGGATAAAAATATTTTTAAAAATGCATGATTAAAACTGGGTCTCAGAATGCATTTCAACAACTGAGACAAACACAACGGTTGATCTTGTTCTGTAATTCATAAAATACAGTTGTTACTGAGATGTTTCCATTTAAATGCTTTAGCTTCCTTCTCTGATAAAAATAATCCTTTCTTGTTTCTGAGCTTCCAAACTTTTGCTGTCCTGTGCAACAGAGCTTTATTTTTTTCTAATTAAAATCGGTCTATCAAATTTGGCAATTAATAATAGATGAAAACATCTTGGCTAAAAAAGCTTGAAGGAGGAACATTTGTGCCTATTCCCAGACAAAATAATTGTTATATTTTGGATACTGGTACAATGTATGGCTACCAGAATGCTTAGGAAGTCATAGTAAATATAAATGCCTTTTATTAGATTCTGTTGTTCCTGATAGCACCTCAGAAAGGAATTAATAAAAAATTGAAGTTTCAAATGCAAGGCACATTCAAAGCAGAAATATTTAGCTGTTGTATTATAATGAAAGCTGATTGCCTCCAATGCAAAATAATAGAATATTTGTTATCTGTTTGAATACATGAAGTAGCTAATTGCAGGTTTAGGAAGAGTTTATTTCTTAATCTGTAAAGGGACTTTGCCTTGCATCACCATAGCAACCACTATAAAGAAAACTTCCAATGTTTATTAAACATGAAAAGTATGATAAAATTCAGTTATTTGAATTCGATATTGAAAGGGCTAGCTATTGCCTATAGCATAGTATGTCTGTCTGTCTGTCTGTGCATCAAATAAAATCAATTACATAATTACAGTGGGGTGTATGTGTGTGTAAAATAAAATCATCAATTACATAATTACAGTGGTTTTCTTTCCTCTAAGGGCAGTTTGTTTATTTACATAGATTTAAAAACACCCAATTCCAGACAATTCTGGTCCAAAATGCAGCAGCATGGTTAGTTCCTCAGTACCACAATTCTGCGAGCTACACTAGCTTTCTATCAGCTTCCAGGTGCAATTCAAGGTGCTGGTTCTCACCCAAAAAGCCCCACATGGCACGGGACTGGGTTATTTGTGGGCCACCTTCTTCCAAAGGTATCTGCCTGTCCCACACACTCCAACAGGGTGGGCACGGCTCCTCTCCTTGGAACAATGTCATCTTGTGGGACCTAGGAGGCGTGCCTTTTCCATGATGGTGCCTGCTCTCTGGAATTATACCACATTTTATTTTTCATTTATTTACAAGGCTTACTTGGCCATATGATGATTCTAGGCAGCTCACAACAATCCATTAAAAACATAGCTAAAAACAAAGGTACCCTTCCCCCCACCTGCTCAGGTGCCAGACCAAACAGCCTCCCAGTTCAACCCTCATCCTAGTCCAATGCTTGGGGAAGAGCTAGGTCTTCACCACCCTCCAGAGACCCAAAAGGGTAGGGATCCCTCTGATCTCAGGTGGGAGGCTGTTCCAAAGGGCTGGGGCGGCCACTGAGAAAGCACACTTCCGAGGTCCCAACAGGTGGCAATATTTAAGGGAGGGGACCTGGAGCATGCCCACCCTATCTAACCTAGTAGGATGGGCAGATACCCCCAGGGAGAGGCGGTCCCACAAGTAACCTGGCCCTGTGCCACGTAGGGTTTTAAAGGTGATAGCCGGTACCTTGAATTGCACCCAGGAGACTGGGAGCCAATGCAGCTCACCCAACAGTGGTGTTCCTTGAGTACAGTTGGCCCTGATCTTGCAGGCCTTTAAAAAGCAATGAAATCTGGGCTCTTTTCTCAGGTGTTTGGGTCAGGATGATTAGAGATTCTGTCTGGAAGCATGCAATAAATGAGTACCCAATCTGTTTTAGTTGGTATTATTTTGTTTTTGGTATCTTTGTGTATTGTACACTGCCCAGAATCACATTGTTTGAGTTGGGCAGCCATATACTGTAAATTCAATAAATAAAATTCCCAACCAGAATATTTTCCTATATTATTAAATGGGGCTGGCCTTAACAACAACCTGGAAACTTCAGCTAGTGCAGAACATACAGAATATGATCAGTGAAAAGTTAGGAATTTAATGGCTACTGTTATTTGATACATATTCCATCTTCCTTCCAGCCAAAATAACTGGGAAGCAGAAATCTAATCAGAACAGCCAGACTGAAACACATTTTTAAATTATTTTATTTATTTTGCTTTGATACTATTTTTATATTGTTTGTTATATTGTCTTGAACTTATATTCTGTGCCGTTCAGAGTCATAACGGAGCAAACAAGTTATAAAGCACTAGCTAGCTGTTCATTTTCAAACCCCATTCAAGATATTACTGTTTAATTTAAAGCCTAAATATTTGTATCCAGTGGCCAAAGGTAATCAGAGAAGGTGTGGTTTATTATGGTTAAAGAAGAGTTCGCTTTCTCAGTTTTTTCCGTCAGCACTGATGAGGCAACTACTGATTTCACACTTTTTCATTTACCCACATGATTAATTATGTTCCAGTGAACCTGCTGTCTTTTTTCATTGATCATAATGTTTTATATTTCTACAGTCTTAGTATCCACAAAGATGAAGGACAAGTTTAATAAATAGAGAGGCATTTCAAAAATAGTTCACTTTATTGAACTAACGGGAGTTACTCAAAGCAAGCATTGGGGAAGAAAAAAATAGTTTTACCATAATCTCTTTATATCTGGCTAAGCAACCTGAACTGGATCTCAGTTTCACCTCATGTGAATCCTAAAACTAATATTATAGCCATTGTTTCTTTCACCAATTTATTTTATTTATATTTAAATAAATAACAAGGTTTAAGGTTGTTCTTCTTCAAGGACATTTGTTTAATAAAATTTAAAACAGTATCAAACCACCAGTGTTAGTTTGGGGTTGATGTGGCACTGAGACCTATCAAAATGTGTTGTGATCCCAGTTTGAAAAACACCGCTCTAAAACCTGGCCAAAAAGAAACTTAACAATGACTATTTTCCTCAAAGTAAAAGCATTTCATTACTAGCAGGCTACCTTAATTCTGAAAAAGATTAGCAGAAAAATATGGGGACACACAGGCAGAGCTTCTATAGTGGGAGGGATGTCTTCATTTATGTCAAAGTTCATTTATTTTACAGACAAAAATATACATAGCTTTATTTTTAAACTTTGTTCCAACATTTCATGACACATGCAATACAATCACCCTCACAAACATTGTCTGCTTATGGATGATGTTTTGCTCTGGACATGGAAGGCATATCTATATACACATTTAAAATCAGTATGCTTGGAAGGAGACATTTCCTTCACCTAGTGCAGTTTCTCCTCAGCAGCAGAAGACAAAGGTAGATATATAGAAGAGGGTTTTAACAATAACGTAATTGGGGTGATGAAGAAGATTCTACAGTGGAAAAGTAATCATAGCTGAGTGACTGGCCAAGTGGCAGAACATGGTTAACAAAAGTATCTGAAATGTCATCTCACCCTGATTCACATTACCCAAGATATCCACCTTCATATTAAGAATTCTTTCATTTTGCACATGCACCCATATTAAGGTGCAGAAAGCCTTCTCCAGCCTTATTCCTCCCAGGTCTGTTGGCCTATAACACCAATCAACTCTAGTGAGAATAGCCTATGTAAGGATATTGGGCTAGGCTGGCTGGGAAGGAGAGATTGGGGGACCCTATAAAAGTAGGGAATCGATAAATTTACAAACACTGGTCGGCTGTCTGGTTGTCAAGGGTTCCTACTGATTTACGGCAGGAGTTGCTATGTTCTGAACTGAGTGAAGATGCTGGGGGAGTATAGATGAAGCTGTTTTGCATGACGTCACTGACCCTCTCCAGCCTTGTGCCCTTCCTCTGCCATTAACAGGAAACAGAAGCAAAGGGGCTGGGAAAACAGGTTTTATATGATCAAGCTCACATAATGCTCCGATAAATTCCCTTTTCTGAACAGAGGGTTCTACCAACCTAATCCCAATCAACACCATAAAGATTAATGAGATGTCAATTACACTTTATGTAAGATTTCTTGCCACAAAAATGATGATGTTGCTAATAGCAACAAGTCTGATTACAGTACCAAATTCTGATGTTTAGAAACAGCTACTCTGGACAATACCAAAACTAAAGACAAAGTGTTGTTCTCTATCACATCAGCCATGCTAATCTGCATTAACCACATATCCAAATAGTTTTGAGCATGAGTCTTCTTTTTCTGGATTTTTTCTTTTTCTTTTTTAAGTAATTTTGAAACTCTTAAAATCAAGGTCTTGTTATCATGTAAATTTTGGTGTGGCTTGGCAAGCAGAAATTGCAAATGGCAGAATTTTCAGGACAGATGGAAGAATTTGTCTGCATTCAGGAGACAAAATATTAGTTTTTCTGTTTCTACCTCAGTTCTAAAGAGGTTCTCCTAAAGCAAGTCCTCTTGATTCCAAAGAAAATTGCTGTGAATTTCTGGAATCCTAACCTTATTCATCCATTTGTAGCATAGATGATCCTGAGTTAATGACATCATAACAACAACAGAAGAAAGTCACTCTGCTTTGTCACCCTTAATATGTGGAATTTTAAATCCAATTAGCTGTGCCTACATTTGCCTTCTAGCCAGTCTCTATTCAAACAATTTTATCCACAGTTCACACACTATTAAGGGTTCCCATAATTTTCCATTTTCCACTTAACCTTACAGCAAGAACATTCACAGCAACAAAAGCTAGGCATGATGCAAGGACACAAAATGCAAACTTTTCAGGTTTTAGATATTCTAATTTTTCTTCTTGCCTCCAAAGTGAAGCCAACCCCATATTAGATTATTCCCCTTCCAGAAACATCTTGATTATAATTAAAGAAATTAACATTCTTTTGCTTTACTAATCTCACAGAGAAGCCTCAGAAGGCTACAAAATTCAGGTGTTGCCAACATCAACACAATCATCAGCCAAGTGGCACCAGAGATTTTGGAAAAACCAGATCAGAGCACTATCCTCATAATACAGTCCTAACCTTAACCTTAAGGCACAGAACACAATAGGTATTATAAACAGCCTGTCTTAAAACTAGACCTCATAGTCACTTCAGGTTTGTATTCTACTTAGATGCCACCCCAAGCATCAATAACAAGCTGTCTAAAGAAGGCTCCTGAAACATTTCTGTTTCCTCTTCTGTCCTCTCCATTTTGGAACTACCATCCAAACCATGTTCTGCAACCATCCTCCCTATCCAATCCCATTTGCTCAGGAGTGCTGTTAGCCTTAATGTTGATCTGGCTACATTCTCACTCTAAAATTGACCTGGCTACATTCTCATTCTAAAATTATACAGTGTATGAAACTCATGCCTGCATGTCAATGAATCACAGTAGTTTAGTTGCACAGCAACATGTTCCAGAGACCTTTCCTTGCTGGCTACTTTTCTTCCCTCTCCTTCTATATATATAAGATTAAAAAAAAAAATACAATATGCTCCCAGCTTCCCTGTGAAGAATTATGAGGTGCTCAAAAGCTTCTAGAGTTCTCTCACCTCCACTTCTACCAAACTTCAGTTCCCCAAAATGTGGGAACAATGCTATTCTCTGATTCCAGAGCGAAGGTTATTGCTGGGAATTTGGACTTGTTGGGAACATAAATTGTAACTAAATCAACCTAAAAAAATAAAAAGTGAACAAGGCATCCAATCTTAATTTCAGATTGTGTATGTGTGTATGTATATGTCTCTTCAAAAGAACAGTCAATATTCTGGTTGAATGAGCATTTTATCACCAACAAAAGGTGACAAAGGTCTAACCATTTGTATTTGGAATGCTAAGAATATGAGGAGTCAGCATTTATGCATGTCTGAAATGAAGCTGACCTGTATGTTGTCTCAGGAGGATGAGTACTGTCCTTCCAGGAAGACTATAGTTGCCAATTTTATGTTTCATACAGAATTTAAATATCTTTTAAAAAAAGAACACCTCAAAGGAAAGAGAAGACAAACGCATTAGAGTTCCAAATGGTTATCTGAATGGAGCAGTGGGAGCAAGAGAGAGATATTCTTTCAACCACATTTGCCTTTAGGAGTTAATGGCTTTCCAACGATCACTGTCAATGCTATTGATGCTGCCCACATGGTATGGCATGGAAGCAACATCATCTAAGTATGCTGTGGTGTCAATCTGAGTGCTGGAATAGAAGCCAGAATCCAGGCCTTCTTTCTTGGTTACCCCATAGGCATGGGGAAGGTGCACATCGACATCCTCAGGTTCATCCACCTGGCATTTATAGGAGAAGAGGATCTTTGGCTCAGACCTGCAATAATTAGAAAGAAAAGGAGAAACAAAACTGATTCTGTGTAGGAAGAGAACCTATGGCACACAATTCCTGAAATAAACAGTAATCAGCCATATTGTTCCTTTATTCATAATTACAATTATGAGGAAAATTCAGAATTCAGCATAATACTTTGCTATTTATTTTTGCCTCCTTGTGTTGTGGTCTCTTCCCTCCTCTCTTTTACCTGTATTTCAAATGAAAGATCTGTTGATTTAAGAACTAGCATCATAGTTTTTCCTGCAAAGTGCCACCTGCAATATGGGATTCAACAAAGCACAGGGCGTGGGATTTGCTGTCTGTCTCTAACTTCCATAAAATTATACCAACATGATCAGTAATCAGGGATGATGAATTCTGTAGAGTAGGAACAGCTGGACAGCCATAGGTTTCCTACTCCTACGCCAAAGGAAAGACGAGGAATGCTTCAGAAACTGAGTTTCATCCCAACATTACTCAGTAAGAAAGTAAAAAGTAATTACTATTAACTATGACAACTTTTGGAATTTCCAACTCATGCCTACTAAGGATTTTGGCAATTGTGATCAAAAATATCTGGAGGATGCCAAACTGAACATATTATTATAATCTAATATTGCCTCCCTTCCTGAAGTGTATATATTCACAGTAGCCAAATACTTTTTCTATAGAAGAAACCCAGAATAAGAATTAAAATAAACATATTAAGAATACTTTAAGTCTTCCCATCACTACTAGACATTCTATAGCCTATGCTCCAAGCTATAAAACCTTATTAGGACTTACACATCTTGTAGATATTCCTATTTTATACAGACTCAGAATTGCTTTAATACTCTGCACAGAGGCATAAGGGTAGAATATATATGTACAGACATAAAAAATTGTATTAGGGATGTAGTGGGGAATCCTTGGTTGTCCAGAATGATTCAATATCAAGGGAATGGAATGGAATGGAACAATGGAAATTCATTCTTAAAACCAAAACCATGGAAAGGGCTACTCAATTCAAAATTAAACATCAGTCAAGTCTGAGAAATCTTTCTATCCCATCCCATCCCATCCCATCCCATCCCATCCCATCCCATCCCATCCCAGCCCTGGTAAGTAAGTAAATGTTGTTTGGTAACACAAAGCAAGCAGCATGGCTATTGAAGCACCAGCAGATATTCATTGTCTCACATGACGTTACCCCAAAATAATTTCACTAATATATCAATGTAATAAAATATATAAAAATAAAATTTCACTAATATATAAAAATTATTACTAGGGTTTTTTTTTACTTCTTGGGTAAAATGCAGTAGACATATAAAATATAATAAATATTACTTAAAACATTTTTTAAAAAAGCAAACAAACAAACCTGGATGTTCCTCAAAAGTTGTAATACTATATCCACTAACCTAAGTGTAGTCCCCAATGAATTCAGTGGCATTTGCTTTTGAACAGGCATATATAAAATGCATTGTAAAAAGGCATCTTCTTATATATTAACTACTTTAGTAGTAACATTGATTGATAATTATAACAGAATCAAATGCCTAAATCAAAATGTCTTTATTTGGATTAAGGTAAATGTTGATGTGCTTTCTCAACTACATCCCTAGCACTGAGTAAAGAAGCTCTGGATATTATCTAGCTTTAACAGGCATAAAAATACTTGTATCTCACTCATCAAGTAACAAAATGGACTAATGCTTTGCTTGCTTTAGAGATCGTGCTATATATATTTTAATTAAAACTGAAGCCACCCAGAATAAGCTACCCAGAGTCATATATATATGAGATGGGCAGCTATATAAATAATAATAAAATAAAATGTTCCCTCAAGCAATAATGTGGTAAAAAAGCCACACTTCCAGAAGGCACCTTTTTATATTCTTAGTTAATTACCACAACATTCAGCTGAAAAAATGATATACAGGTAGTCCCCAGTTTAAGAATGAGTTCCGTTTCCAAAGTCTGTCCTTAAGTCGAATTTGTATGTAAGCCGGAACAGAATTATTGTATGATACTGTATAAGTAGAGTTGTATAATTAACTCAAACCATTGTGTATTTAACTTGAATCGTGTATTTAACTCAAAATTTGCTACAATAGGCTCTGTTCTTAACTATGGGTCATCTGTAAACTGGGAGTTCTTAATCCAGGGACTACCTGTATACCTGTGGCCCTTTTCCCCTATGGTATTTCTACAAGGAAGAGCTATGTAAACAAGAAAAAAGGCTGAGCTCCTGCACTTTTAATAGCTGAGCAAAAGAGGGATTTCCAGCTGATGAAATGTGTTTATTAAATTCAGGAACATTCTTCCTTTTCGCTAAGCAATACTACAGATACATTTCCAGCAAATAAAATCTGGCTATACAAAATGTGCAAACTGTGCATGTACCTGGCAGATCAGCCTGGACATAAAACTGATAGAATAATTAATCACCAGAGTTTAAGACCAAATCAAATTATTGCAAGTATTTCTCAATTCCCCCATGTGGCCACCAGATGGCAGTCTAAATTCAACAGTTACCCTTTTAGAACACTGGCAAAAAGAAATCCTGGTACTTTTAAGAACAGAAGCTACTAACCAATAGAAGCGAGTATGTATAGCTCAGGGTTGAACTGTGAAGTCATCAGGGTTCTCTGAGCTTGGTTGTTTTCTTGCAAACATTTCATTATCCAGCTAGCACTGAAGGTGTTACCTAGCCAGGTAACAAAATGTTTGCAAGGAAACAACCAAGCTCAGAGAACCCCAAGGACTCCACAAAAGCCACTAACCCTGGGAATTAGAATTGCAGTATTCTGCTCAACAATTTAGCTAAGCCTCACCTTAAAAATTTTTTTAATGGCTTTATTATCTCTATTTCACAGAGCAAAATAATGCATAAAGCGGTGTTCCTCAACCTTGGCCATTTTAAGATGCATGGACTTCAACTCCCAGAAATCCCCAGCCAGCATAAAAAGGCCAAGGTTAAGGAACACTGGTGTAAAGGGGAGGGGAAACCAAAAACTACCTATGTACATCTCTTCCTGACAAATGAACCTACTTGCAACCTGATTGCATTTTTTCACCATTTCATCTTATATTTTATTTTTCAATGATAATTAATATATTAATTATATATTAAGTTACATAGCCCAACTAAAATATTCTAACTTTTTAAAGAAAGGATAGATCAAAATAGTTCAATAAATTATCCAACTAATGATTCAATTCAGGTTACTCTGCTTAAAAAAAAAGACTTTGCTGAAGTGCTGCTTACATGATTTTAAACTTTGGGAAGATCTTACTGATTTATATGCTGTTTTAAATCGCTGTTCTCATTGTTCTTATTGGAAGTTTCATTTTAATTACATTGAGGGAGTTATCTGCCTGTTGTTCTCTAAACTTCCGGGGACACATAACCAAAAACAAGATTAAGGGGCTATAATAAAATAAATGAAAAAGTTTAGATACTCACCCAAAGAAACTTTTCAGAAATGCCACGTAGATGAGTGGAGCAAAGAAGCTGAAATAGAGGAAGGTGGTGGCATCCACGCAGCTGTGAACAGACGAAACAGAAAACCATTTAGCATCTGCTTCTACCCTGCTAACATTTATGCTGTGGGCCTGGGATTCAGGAAGGGGCTGTATTGCTTGACAGCTGGGAAGCCAAGGAAAAAAGAGCTTAGTAAATGTATGCTTTCATAGGGGACTGTTCCCAGGCCTACCTCCTTCCTTCAAAGGCAGTCAAGGTCAGAGCGCCTACCTTCAGGGCTTCATCACAAAGGGTTGGGCCTTTTATCACCCACTGTTTACACAGCCCATGGGAAAAGGGGCCCCAAACACAGGCCAATGACTGCACTGGATGCTTCCTCAAACAATGCCTAGGGCCATCAGGTCTCCTTTTTTGCTACACCATAGCACAGCAATTGCTAAATCTCTATCCGTTCTTCAAACTTGTGGAAAAAATATCCTTGACACAAATCACAATATTATTCTCCGGCTGTAAGAATATCTGCACCCAACTGCTAGTGAACAAATGAATGCTACTGTTGTGCCACAAAGTGAGTAAAAGCACATCCAGCTTCCCTAGGCTTAAAGGGACTGGGCCTTCAGCTACTGAAAGTCATATTTTTGTTGTCTAAGCCATTTTATTTTATTTACCCAATTGCCAGGCTGCCCGTTCCATAAATGACTCGGGGGGGGGGGGGAAGCTTCACAAAATTACAAACAGAAAAAACATTATATATTTTTAAAAACCTACAGTTGCCCTGAAACCAAGAAATGGGGGAAGGGACATCTTCCCCACAGCCCCCAACCTGCCAGCTAACCCAACCCTGGACCTGAGGAAAGAGCCACCTTTTTAGGGCTTTCTCAAAGACAGATGAGTTGGAGCTGAGCAAATCTCTGGGGAGATGCTGTTCCAGAGGATGGGCCAGCGTTTCTCAACCTTGGCCACTTTAAGATGTGTGGACTTCAACACCCAGAATTCTCTAGCCAGCATGGAATTCTGGGAGTTGAAGTCCACACATCTTAAAGTTGTCAAGGATGAGAAACACTGGGATAGGAATTGCAACTGAGGAGGCTTGCTTCCTGGATCCCACTAGATGACATTCCTTAAAAACTAGTATTTTTCAACAGTTCATGCTTTTCAGTGCTTTGACCGCAGGCATGGCAAGGAAGTGTGGGATTCCTTTTGCTTTTTCCTTTTCTGGTTTATTTTCCATGAGAAGCTTAGTTTGTGAATTCATGCTAACAATCTTACTTCTGTAGAAGACCAATGCTATGTCCAAGTCCTTCCCACTCCATTTAGCACCTAGTCCTGCTTCACTTCTGGTTTAAGTTGTCTCTTTCGTTAAATCCATGCTCCAGTACAGGATATTCAGAGCAGGGCATTTACGGCAGGTATAAGCTGCACCTGGTAGTCTGGATCTTCCCTACGACTGAGGCAACCAGACAATGGCTCTTAATGGGGCCTCTCGGGGCTTTGCACGTCTTAGCAGCAGTTGCTGCATTAACTTTACTACTGCTTGGCAGTAAGCTTTATTAACTGGGCTAGCCTACAGAGGAGTCTGCTAAGTGGGCTCCTTAGAAGAAGTGAGCCAATGCTCCCAAGGTGGTTGGGAGTGCAGGCCCTGAATCCATGAGGAAGAACAGTAAACAGCTCTTTCACAGGGGGGGGAAAAAGTGTCTTCCCTGGCCAGTTCCCTTGGACTCTCTCCTGCTCTTCTTTCTCCCTCCTATGGAGCAGACCTGCCTCCATGGCCTAAACTGGCCTTCTCCTTGCTTGCTTGCTCTAGCCAAATGGTTGGGAGGTTGGCCTAAGGCCAAACACACAAAATGTTGAGATCAAATTGACTGCCCATCCCCTCCTAGCTCCAGTGTCACTCAGCCTCTCCATTAACCAAGGAAGGAGGAGCTGCTGGCCTAGGAAACCCACAGGGAGATTTCCACACACTCCCAAGATGAGGAGGGAAAATTAATGTATTTGCCATGGCAACTACAAAAAAGTAGCATGCCATCAGATGAATTACTGCAGGCCCTAAAGAACATTCTCCCTGCATGTGAAATAAGGGGGGGGGGAACTTTGGCTCACTGTTTGCTTCAGCCTACTTAAACAAAGCAGTGCTCAAAGTGACAGGGCCTAAATGTCATGACTCTCTCCACCCGCCCTTTACAAAGATAAGAGAACAGAGAGAAAGACTTGCAGCCTAAGAATCAGCCCACAGTGATTACTCTCCTTTTATGGAACAGAATTCACTCCCCATCAAAGGGAGGAAAGAGCCCACAGGAGAGATGATGGCTCCCAGATACAATGGCAGGAAAAAGGATCCATGGGGACAACCCAGAGGGCATGATGGGTATGGCAAAAGAGTTGTTCTTCAGCAACTTTGGAGTCAGTAGTGAAAGGGAGCTAATCTTGGATGAAAATTGGCTGGAAACTGTTCGTCTCCGCCAAAAAGTCATTTGATGGACCAGGTTGAAATTAGGGCTGTATCAGACTTCAGAATACATACCACAAGCCTTCGATGATACCTGCACAGAGTAGAGCACTGCCGATCCCTTGCACTAAATTGAGCACAGCAAGAATTCCTGCATAGACATAGAAACTCTTTCTTGCTGGAAAAAGACAAGAGACAAGGACACTGGGCTTGCATTCAATAACATGTACATCTGGGGCAACAACTTACTGGATGAATAAAAAAAAAACTGAGCTCTGAAAACCCAGCACTGAAAGCACTTGAGCACAAAATGCCAATTTTACAGCACTTTCCATTTATGACCAGACCATCTAATTATGTGCAATTTTAACATACTTGAATTTTCTCATTCTCCTACTGTTTCTTCCTATTATGATCTCAAAGGCCATCCTGAATGGCACTCATCCATTTCATTTCTTCCACAGCACTTGAATGTTAACTTTATAACAAAGTTAGCCAAGACCAACAACTACATATTTCATGCTATGTGGAACCACAGTTTAAAACTGTAGAATTGAAGGCAGGAAAAGTGGTGTCATTTGAAAGCACATATTGCACAGCTGTTTTTCTCACCAAGATGTTACCTCGTATGAAATCAAGAAACTCCAAATTAAGTGCTCTAATGCAGATTTCGCATTACTACAGTATTTGCTTTTTCCAGGAAGGGTGATGCAAGGGAGCTTGGCAGCAGCTCCTTGTACTTTGCAATACTTCTTATTTCTCCCTCTCTCTCTCTCTTTTTTAGTCAAACATGAATTTACAGGTGCAAAAAAAACTTATTGGAAGGCCCTGAGGCCCAGTAGCTGGGTGACTGCACTTACTGCCAACTTCTACAGCAGTCTTCTCCCAGGCTGGAGAATGCTTCTCTTATCAGTTATCTCAAGGAAGCGCGGATTCAGTGCTGTCACAGCTATGCATGCAACTTTCCCTGGACCTTTAAAGGAGAAGATGCGTGGGTTTGATCTGCAAGATAGCAGCAGCCAGCCTCTGGAAACCACACACTCCCTAACATTGGTTTGAAATACCTGCAAAGCTAGGAAAACTATACTAGCTCTAAGACAGAAAAGTTACTTACAGGGCAGAGAAATACGATCCTTCAAGGGAGTTTTTGGAAGCATCACCACACATGAATATACCTGTCATGAAGAGAAACAGCAGATGGCTGGATATGGAGGCTGCTAATGGCAGACAAGAGAACATTCAAGATCTTGCCTTATTTTCTTTGGGACTATATTGTTGTATTTACAAAATATTAATCAGAAGATTTAAAAAAGGCAATACTAATTATCCAGGACAAGTGCCAGTGTTCTGGTGATCAAAAGGGCGGTTTTCCTTCTTACCAGAAAGAAGAAACAAGAGCTGGCAAGCCAGAAGTGCCTTCCTCCATGGCTATAAATATTAAAATCTTCTGCTGAGAGCTGGGCATCAGGATAACGGATTTCCAGAGTTCCCTGAAAGTTGATGGGGAGCAGTGAGAAAGGACATACTGTGAATATTTACAAAAATGCCCCTATTTTCAGCCTGAAGTGCTGAAGGAGAGGCCTTACTGTAAAGCCAGCTCTTTGTATCACACCATCTCTCAGCCAGTTTTGCAATATGGAAGCTTCTGAATATTTGCTGAACCTGGAAGAATGTTAGCCTTTGGATTTAATTCCAAGCATAGAGACAAAGACAAATGAGGTTCCATTAATGTATCTGAGGTTGCTCCCATGTTGTTATGGTGAAATATAAAAGCCACAATAATTATGGTAGAAGGAAATGGAACCAATATAAGCAACATTATATATTTAACATAACCCTAACCAGGATTTGACAGTAAGTCATAGATTTCCTGATTTTACACACTTTACATCTGCTCCTAGTCTATACCAGGCAGAAGGCTGGAAAAGAATCTTTATGGCAGGTAAAATGAAGTCATACAAAACAATCTATTTATTTGCTTGTTTGTTATCAGATGTATATCCCACAACAATTGTAAAAGACCCTTGGCGGCTCACAATAAACAAAGCACAATGATCAAACAAAAATATCTCACAAATACATCTTTGTTTTTGTTAAAACATCCCAAAGCAATACCTGGCATCCAAACCCCGAACTCCTTCAGAAAAGCACCATTTTAAACTTTTTCCAGAAGCAGATAGGCAGACAGGAGGCCACTCCAGAAAGTCAGCCACGTCATGGAAAAACACTTCCAGGCTTTGCCCATCCCCCACCCCCCGCAAATGGCGAACAACTAGGTGCTTCTCCTGGCATGATCAAAGCGTTGGACCGACTCAGGGGACCGATACAGTCCTGCAGGAAACCTAGCATCAAAAACTTTATAGGTTAAAACCAGCAGAAAGAGGTGGTTGTCCACTAGCAGTGAGAAGAGTCTGATGTCCCTGATAGCCATGATGGTTTTAACTCGCTGCTTCTTTCTCCTGTCTGTCCCACAAATTAATGGAGTCTTGGCACAGTGCATGATGGCCTAGGAGGCAAGCAGTTGTATGTTTACATAACTGCCATCTCTGGCCTGAGAACTGTGGCTTCTACTTCAACTCTCTCAATATCTTATGGTTTGCATGTCAGTTGCCTTTATTCTTACCAGCATTAGACAAGCTAAACCTTGTACTAATGACAGCTCACTTAGTGTTTCATGCAAAGCCAGCCAGTGTGATTTGTGCACCATGATGTGTGTCATATGTCAGGATTTTCTTTCTCATGGGAAAAGATTCATCCCGTTATCTTTACAACAATAACAAATAATATTTTGGCTATAGAGATCATGTGAAAAACACCTGTTATTGTGTGTTGTGTATTGTGCTATTTACTGCCACCTATTGGCGTGTGTATGCTAGTTACCCAGTGGGGGTGGCATAGAGCTATAATACAAGGAGAGGAAAATGTTCAGCCTCTCAGAGTAGTTGTTAATTGTTAGTTAGTTAGTTGTTAGTTGTTTTAGTGTTAGCCACTATGTAGGTTTTATGGGCTACGTAGTTGTAACAAATTACCAAGTAGTGTACCTCTTCTCTAAGAGTTTGTAGCTAGAGATTTTGTTAAGCTTGTGTTGCTAATAAGTCTTGTATGCTACAATATAATGAGAAGATGTGTTTTTCTTTATATTTTGTATGATATTTGCATTATGGAGTTTTTTGCATTTTTATCAATAAACACCAGTTAGTATATATTTTCTGACTGGATTTCTTTGGGAAACAAGAAATGGACATTGCAATGCGAATAGCTGCACTGTTGATGTGTTTGCTTTCATGGCTAATATTTTCCTGGAGTTTTTGCTGCGCTCTGCACAAACAGGAGTGTTTGTGATTATCACTCTGCACGATATCATAGTGGTTTAGTCAATAAACTATGATTAAACCAACCATGGCTTAGTGGAACATATGAACTTGCTATCCCTGAACTCGAAATAACACTCAGGAAGACTTCACCTCCCAACTTACCACAAAATATATTTTGTTATGAGGCTTCCCATTTTACTGAGATTAAACCATTGCCTAGAATTCTGCACCAAAAGAATTGCCTTCTTTTGAGTATGTAACCCAGACAGACAGGTGCTTCTGCCTTGACGATGCTTACCTGTGTCACCGAGTAGGCCAATGACAGCACGGTGGTGATACCTAGGACACGCTTGACACTGGATTTGCTCTCCAGGTGGCCTAATTGAACAAAAATCATATTGGCAGTCAACCCCCTCGATGGCTGAGAGTGCTTGCCTGTCCCGCCAATCTACTCAGAGCGCCTTTGGCTTCTGATCCAAGAATCCAGTATCCATGCCTGACCATTTACAGATTTTTTTTTTTTTAATCCATTCAATCGTCCAACTGGGCTCACACAATGAGAATAACTACCCATTCTGGCTTGGCACTGTATGGAAACCAGGACATTATAGCTTAGTAAACAAACTATGGTTGAAAAACCCCTAATGAATCCATCCCAATAGTTCATATCATAAAAAGTTCATAGGAATTATGTTACACTTACTGCAGTTGTGAGAGAAAGGATCACATAAGGAGGCAACAGGATCCTTTTTTTTTTTTAACCTTTTAAAAGTGCATGATTGCCCACTACTGAAGATCAGGTGGCACCTCAGGAAATCCAGCAATATTGGTGTTGCAAATATCAGGCCTCTCCCTTATACAGGTAGTCCTCGACTTACGACAGCAATTGGGACCAGAATTTCCACTGCTAAGTGATGCGGTCGTAAAGCGCAACCGCCTCACTTAGCAACAGCAATCCCTACAGTCCTGGTTGCCATTGTTAACCAAATCCCACAATCGTTTAGTGAGATAACTTCCTACCAGCTTCCCACAACCAAGTCAGTGGGGAAGCCGGCAGGAAGTTACAAGTCCCAGGTCACACACAAACAAGCCAGCAGGCAGGTAAATGGCTGCTGCCAGGTGGGGAGGGCGCGAGGGGTGCATGAGGGTGCGAGGGAGGCACAGCAAGGCTCAGGGAGGGTGTGCGAATGGCCAGCGCATCATAAGCACAGAGGGAGGGGGAGGGTGCGTCGGTGGGGGCAGTCATACCCAGCAACTTGCGACCTTCCCTGCTGGCTTCCCCACTGATTTTCTGTGAAAGCCAGCAGAGAAGGTCACAAATGGCAATCATGTAATCTCGGGATGCTGCAACCAGTCACAAGTCAAGCCAAGCACCCAGATCACGATCACATGACTATAAGGGTGCTGGGACAACCGGAACGCCAAGGCCCAATCATAACCACCATTCGTTCAGCACTATTGTAACTTAAACGGTCACAGAACAAATGGTCATAAATCAAAGACCGCCTGATGCAAACCTGAGCAGCAAATGTGTACAAGTTAGCATCTGAGCATATTACTCTGTTACATCAACACACTTTAAAACAGCATCAGGTTTTTCTTCTTTAACTCATCCTTCATCCAGCTGCACTAAGCTAGAAAAGGTTGTTTGGGCAAAGAAAGTACAATATACCCTATCTATCCAAAACCAAGTAAATATTTCCTCAAGCCATTCTGAGGATGAGAAGGTAAGGGTCAAAGTAGAGTAATTCAAATGCTTCGGGAGAACAGCCCATGGGACAAGCAGTCTATTTGTATTCCACCTGCCTACAGAATCACAGAGAGCCACAAGGGAGGGACAGGATTAGATCCTGCTGTCTAAAGGTAAAATTACATGATGAGATGAGATAGACGCCCGGATTGGTAACATCTAGTACAAATTAGTCTTGCATACAGATCTTATCAAGCCATATGCATCATAAATCTAACCATCACTCCTCACTCTGAAATAGTCCTCCCCACTCTGGTAACCTTCAGGATGTGCTGAACTACAGTGCCCATCATCCCCAACATATGCAGCCCCAAGCTGGGAATGATAAAAGTTATAGCCCAGCTCATTTGGGGAGCATGAAATTAGCATCTGAAACACATAGGGGTGTGTAAAACATTTCAAGTGTGAACTGTTTAGGACTTAAAATATTCTGTTTCAGGTTCAAAATGCCCTATTTTGGGGGGGAATCCACTGCTTTAAGAACAAAACAGGCTGTTTCCCCTTTTGGCAAGTGTTTCAAGCTCAAAACAGGTTCTCATTCTGTTTCAAGCGAGGCATTTTGAACCTGAAATGGTTTGAATTTGAAACATTTTGCACATCCTTAGAAATAATACATTGTGGAGCCAGCATTTTAATCGCTGGGAACAAATCTTATATAATTTGAAAACCCAGTGCCAGGATTTGGAGCTTCCTCAGCTTTATTTAAAAAATGGTTTCATTCAATGTTATATTTATTCCAGCTGTGACCCAGCATATGAACTGCATAGTAACCTCCATTACTGATTGGATATTGCCATCCCAGAGTGGATTCCTATGTTTGCTATTATTATGTTTTAAGACTGGATGCATACTCAAATACAGGTGAAAAGAAGAATCTTAAAACTAATTTTAAAAAGGTTTGCAATATGCTTGGAGACACTGCTGCAATTGGGGGGATGGGAGGAGCGAGGACAAGATGGGTTTTTTTTTTTTAAAAGGGAATTCAAGACAACATACCCACTCCCACACTTGCCTTACTCTCAGTCAGAGTAGGGCAGTGTTTCAAATTTCAAACCAGGAATTTGGCCTGGTTCAAACCATGAATTCACTGGATGATGTTGGCCTTTTTGCTCTCTCTTAGTCTACCCTACATCAGAGTGTTGTTGTGAATAGGTGGGATAGTGGTATAGAAATGAAGAATAAAAATTGTGGTTTTATAATAAAATATGTACTAAGTAGAAATACATTGGAGCAGAATCAATAATTTAATAAGCTGTTTTATTTAATAAAAGATAGGGGTGTATGTTATCTACTACTGAACAAATATTTACATCTCTTCTTTGAATGCAGAGAATATTTATATTGAAATATTGCTTCTTGTGTAAATTGGTTACTGCCTAATTTTGCATTTTATTACTATTGACCACCTGATATTTTAACTTATAGAAAAAGGAAAAAAATAAGAGCGCCTGAAAGTACTAAGAAAGACCTCTTACCAAATGCAAGGCCCAGAATCACCATGCTCAGTTCAATGGCCAGAAGGAAAAATCTTGTGATTTCCCATAGGATCTAGAAATGACAAATAAGGACAGAGAGCCAAGTTCAACAAGCCAAACAAAGAGGGGAAGATGTGTAGATTTAGTAATTAGGACTACATTACAACTCACTTTTTCTCCATTTTTAAATAAACAAACACATTATACACACTTCTGCTTATTTGAATAATCATTATGATATACAAGAACTATTGGTAGGACCTGGCTATGATATAGCAATACAGGTAGTCCTCGACCCACAACCACACTTGGGACTGGAACTTCCATTGTTAAGCAATGTGGTCGTTAAGTGAGTTGCGCCCGATTTTATGACCTTTTTGCCCCGACCATTAAGCAAATTATGCAGTCGTTAAGTGAGTCTGGTTTCCCACATTGACTTTGCTTGTCGGAAGCCCCCTGGAAAATGGCAAATGGCGATCACATGACCCCAGGACACTGCAACCATCATAAATACATGCCAGTTGCCATGCGCCCAAATTTTTATCACATGACCATGGGGACACTGTGACAGTTAAGTGCAAGGATTGATTGTAAGTCACTTTTTTCAGAACTGTTGTAACTTTGAATGGTCGTTAAATGAATGGTTGTAAGTCAAGGACTACCTGTATTAACCTTTTTTTTTTTTTTTTTGCACATATGATATCAACACATAAGGGCGTCTTACCAAATTATTCAGGCAGCAATGAACTTCTAATAATTATTGCTCAGGAGGTTTTGTTCATTTGGCCATTACAATTTGAGAAAATAAAGGTAATTATTACCATGTTGTCTTTTTCCTCCAGCCTCAATTACTCAACAGCATGAACTTCAGCTCTGCACTTCATGTTTTGACACCTCCCTTCAAGTTTTTGTCTTATGAACCAATATCCATAAGTTGCATTAACAGTTCATTCTAAATTAGTTACTATTTGCCTCCAAATAATAATTAGTTATTATTTGGTGGATTCCTCCACTTCCAGTCTAATAACTAATAATTAGTTATTATTTGGTGGATTCCTCCACTTCCAGTCTACCTTTTAAATTTTGACCACTCCTGAATCAATATCAAGGTGGTAATCTAACTGATGTTTTCAACTTTTTCTTTGAAAACTATATGCCAGATACTTGAGCAGAACAAAAGTATCATCATATCTGATTATAAATTAGTATCAAAGCCAATACTGCAAGTGGGAAGGAAGAAGGGATCAAATCTACATCTACCTCTAAAATTAATGCTGATCTCACCTTGTCAGTGACTGTAGCAGCAGTAGAAGCACTGACTGTCATGGAGACCACAGCCCGAGCAATCTCAACCACAGCTACCACGAACACCTGGAAGAAAATAGCTAGGAATTAAGGAAGTGGGCTGTAAAGAGCTAAGCACTTCAAGGGTACCTTTTTAAAATTAAGAACTTAAGACAGCAGAGAAAATAACTAGTGGATTCAGCAGCAGGAGAAGGCAAGTTTCAGGTTCCCTACACCACACAGATGTTTTCATTAGGGACTACAGAAATGCTTCATGGCTGAATTTTTTAAAACACTTAAAAAGGCATTTTATTATCTTATTCTCTCCCTGTTTTTAAACTTAATAACATTTCATACCACAGTTATGCTTGTTTATATTCTAAGTAGATCATGAGACTATAAACGCTGGAAGTATCAACAGCCACTGCCACAAGATATCAAGAAACTTCTGATCTTGAACATACTTCACAAGTGATCTACTGAAAGAAAAAATGCAAAAGGATCTAGAAACAGGAAAAATAAATAGGAAATAATTCCCAAGCAAGTGGACTGCTTGCAGACCTAATCTGACCCTTGCTTAAAGCCTACAGAGTCTCAGAAGTCTTGTGAATCAGCCAACAGATGCCTAGTACCTCACTGCTGAACGGCTATGAGGGCGGCAGGAGCATTAATCTCTTTCAGGCCCTCCAGGCTATGAAAATACACCTGAATATACATAAGGAATGCCCAGTCTCAGAAAGCACCATCAAGGGAATGGAAATTCCTTGCTCAATCCCACTCACCAAAACACAACACCTCTCTATATGCTTTCCGAGTAAAAGAAGAGCAAATTCTAAAAATATATATTGAGTTATAGAGAATGTAGACATTTGTTTGTTACATCTGTACAATATTCACAGACATGAAGCTTCCTCAGTATATCCTACTGTCCTTTTTAATGCTGCATCAGTAAAATATATCTACTTCCTCTCTAAGATAAAGCTCCTGAAATAAGCTTTTTGCCTTTCCAATCACTACTGAAATGTTACATCGTTAGGCAGTCCCATAGCCGTCCCTACATGATAAACGCCTCCAATGTTATATGCCCAGAAATGCTGTTAAGGCTAATAATTCCTTTTGACTAATTTCAAATGTAGAAATCTGCATTAATGTCTCACTATAATTCTTGCAGCCTGCAGTGCTATCCATTAATCCTTCTCTATTACATACATACATACATACATATAATGTAAATAATATAATTTAAATGTAATATAATATAAAGTCATATAATGTTTCCCCAAAACAGGGAAAGAGATTGTTTATAAACTGAGATTAGTGACTGTGTCCATGTAATTCCAAAGCAACACAAGTCTGCTGCAGAGCTTCTGAAGTTTCTTTCTGTTTGCCTCAGTTTCCTGTTTCTCAATCTATTATTCATTCGGCTATAGGTTAGCTACCTTGCTTCACAGTCTTCCTTCCTTCCAAGCCTCTTTAGTCTTTATTCTGCCCCGTAAAGTCATTTCCATCCTGCAGCTAAGCTTCAGCTGAGGTCTAAATATGATACAATTCCAGTCAAACGGATACCTTTCCCTAACCTGACCTGTGGCTCTTACTAGGGCTCCACATTCCAAATATTCCATTATACTCAGCTAACAAATACTGAAAGCCACCTAGAAAAACAGGCAGCACATACATTTTGCTAAGTAGGCAAGCAAGCAAGTGGCAAAAATGCTCTAAAACAAGACAACAAAGAGGGTGATTGGGACACAACAAGGAGACAGACTGAACCTCTTTCATAAATTCCATTTCATAAAGGGAGAAGATACTCAGAAAGCCACTCCCAGACAGCAGAAATTTCCAAAGACCTGGCAGAGAAGTACAAAGTCAGTAAGCATAATAAAACTGAAAGTGTGCCAGAACTGTAGGTGAAAGAACTGCAGAGGGAAAGGGAATGGCTGTTGCATGGCCAGGTATTCTCTGAGATTTCCCTTAACAAGTCCCACCCCTTCTCCTAAGCTGACTCTACAGGACCAGAAGCCATTTCCTTGGGATCTAGGATAAGCCTCTTAACTGACTGCCTCTCATACATGTATGCAATTTTATCCAACTTTCCTGGGTGACCAGAGTTTCACACAGTGTTCAAATTGATGGAGAAGAAAATACTAAGGAAATACTGAAGTGCTTCCAGGCAGAAAGCTCCTAATGGCATTTATTCCTAGATCTTCTTTTTCAAGTGGAATTTTATACCGCCAAAGTTTTACATGTTCTATGTTGGAACATCTGCCATGCGACATCCGTACCAGCAGGCATGACAAAAGCCATGCAGGTAGGAAAAGCATGGCTCACCTGAGCAGCATAGCCTCCCTCTTGTTAATACCAAGCTTCTATGGCTGTTGCCCCTATAGATGGTTCTACCATCTCCTGGCAGAATCATGCCTGATTCCTATTGTGCCTAAGGTTAATACAATTAATTTACCTTAAAGTTAATACTCTTTCTACAAGAGACAAGTAAATCCCTTTCTTTCTTGTTCTCTGAAGAAGAAATTCTTACGCTCATGCAAAAGTTAAAAAGAAACTGCAAAACAAAGGGAAATGGGAAGAGAGGGTATGCAGGAATGCTAAAATAACTGAAGATTTAAAGATGCTGTAGCTGCTGTTCCCTCCCACCACACGCATACAGAGATTCACAAACATATACTGTACATCACACAAAAAGTAGAATCAGTGGAAGTTATATGAGTTTCCACCAAGAAGGATAATTAGAAGCTTTAAGGCAAGTATAAGGAAATGTTTTTCTTCTCATTTAAATTCCTCTCTAATCTCCTTGCAACTGTTAATAAGAAACAGCTTTAAAAATGTGGCAATACTGGAATTGTACAAATAAAGGGACATTGGAAAAGATGCACTTATAGTTTCCCTCTTAGAATCTTCAACTGATTCAGTTAGTGGTTGGCCACCATTACATTGATAGTCAGGATTTGTGACACGCAGCTCAGTCTAGGTCAGAGACAGGCAACCTGAGGCATTCCAGATGGTCCTGATCCACAAGTCCCCACCAGCCACACTGGCTGGGATCGCCACAGATTGTCTGCATCTAATAGGCTGATCAGCTGAAGGACAGAGGGAGGGAAATTTGGAGACAGAAGAGAAAAATAAAGAAGTCACACTTATTTATATTTTTTAAAATATCTTAATTAATACCTGGAGTTATTTCAAGGGAAAACAATTTTGCAAGGAGAAAGTAAGCCAAAGAGAGAAAGGGGCTGTTCTCCTCTGTCTTCCTGAACAATGGGCTAACAGTTGCCAGGCACTGGACAGAGTATAAGTCAAATAATGTGTCAATAATTTCAGTTGCAGAAATGTGACTGCCCATGTCAAATCAAGTTAACAAATTAAGGAGCAGCAATAATGCTGTCTATCCTTTTGGAGATTAGCTGCTATTCTCTAACAGGTCAGATTTTCCAGAGACACAAAAGACACAGAAGCAGCACAAGAAAGATCAAGCAGCTCAATGGTCAGATTAGGTCAGAAGGATGTCTCAATCCAAAATAAAAAATATACCTTGGGTGGAGAGATTGTTAGCGCTGAGAGTTGTCAAGCATAACTACCAACTCTGAGCCCTTCCACTAATCTGAAAGGAGCCAAAATAATATATTACCATATCCAGGCTCTTTAAAAATAAAAGTTGTACTTACCAGTATGTAGAAAGTGGTGAAAATGGGACTGGAAGTTGCATGGATTTTGGCCCTGGCAGAAGGCAGCTTCCAGAGGAGAAATGCAAAGAAAAGTACATTGGGAACCAATAATAGAAGGTCCCAGTAACGAACTCTAAAAACAAGACATAAAGATGCTTTTTTAAATAGTGCTGTGCCCTCTCTGACAATACAGAAAACCTTGTTTAGAAGGAGAAACAGACCCGTCTATAATAGCATCTCACCTGGATGTGCCAATGTCCTCATACAGCAGCACCAAGCATTTGTGTGGCACAGTACTGTTGGTAGCATTTAAAAACGGAGGTGTCGTCAGGGTGTCAGCTGTTGTCACTACTGTGGTAGCAGATGGGTAAGTGGCATTATCATCTGCAGATAATTGCACCAATGTCACCAGTGCTGACATTCTGTCACCGTTCTGGAAAGAAAAAGAGAGGGAGCAAAAAGACATTTTCACCAGATAAATCTCAATCCGACATGAGGAATTTGTTTTTAAAAATACACAGAAATTTATGCTGCGTGAATCCAAACATTTATCAACCTTTCTCGATTATTTACTTTGTATATGTTTTAACTGTGCTGGTAGATTGTGAGTTAGTCTCACACATTTGGCAGGCAAAAGACTAGGGAAAGCTGTGAGCGCAAGACCAGGTGATTACTGCAATGGGAAGCTCGTGCCCTCATCACCACCAGGATAGACTACTGTAATTTGGTATACATCAGACTACAGAAGCTGCAAGTGGTACAGAATGAACCTGTTAGTGTGGTGGCACATGGGATCTGTTACAGCCATGTGAACCTTATGTTATATTGGCTTCCAACAAGCTTCTGGGTATAATTCAAAATAGTGGTTTTAATCTTGAAAGCTCTGCATGGCTTGGCTCCTAAGTACTTCCAGGATTGTTCTTCCAGGTAGGACCAAGTCCTCCAGGTAGAACTGACCCAGATAGTATGCTCGCCACAGCTGGGCATCCCCATATGCAAGAGTTAGGATCAGTGGGGGCCTCCAGATGGTTCTGCTCTGTAATGACCACCATTTGATGGACAGCCTCCTTCCAGAACTCAGATTGGTACCAATTCTGGCATCTTTTCGAAAAGCTGTCAAAATAGAGGTTGGACCTTTGAAAGATGATGTTTCTGAATACCCAGATGGTGTCACTGGTTGCTTGTAATAGTTACTGTAATTTGTTTGAATTTCTCGTTATGTCATAATTGTGTTATTACTTTTTAATTTTTTGCTGCCGTACACTGCATGAGTGACAAGATTCAATGTTACATCAATGAAATAAATAAATCAGAGCTATTTAGTTTCTATATTACCAAAGTAACTCACCTTGGATTCCTAGAATTCAGGAAATAGGAACCCATTTGTTACTAACTACACTCTATTCCTCTAAATGCTCATTTCAATTTCAATTTATTTTTAATGAATTGCTTTAGCAGCTTTAACTGCTTTCTCACCTCCTCCAGCTATAGGGAAGTAGAATGTAATAGTTCCTCGTGGAAGAGAGCAGACTTGCAGCCTTCATGGATATTTTTTAAGCCTTTGGAATTGATTGCTATAATTTATTGTTATTACAATGTCAGAAATGCCCTTAAGTCACAGAATCATAGAGTTGGAAGATGTCACTTAGGCTATCGACTCCCTTTGCTCTATGCAAAAATACGAATTAAAGCATCTATGACAGATAGCTGTCCCAGTGAAGGCAAGCTCACAAATACCGGCAGATGTTCTTCAGCACCATCAGGTGAGCCAGTCTTGCTTGAAATAAATAATTCCCCACCTTTTCCTAAATGAAATCATCATCACTCAACTCCAAACAAAATATGTTCTACATTTCTCTGGGAGTTGCACATGCATGCAGCAGCTTGACATATAGGTACCTCAATTTTTGCCATTTTTTGGAACCATGATCCCTGGAATGATCCTAATAAGCAGCAATTGTTGTATATACATGCTTTTTCCAGAAGCTTAGATTATAAATGACTTCTGTAAAATATTGGGTCAGGATTTATGAAGTATCCTACTTTAGGAAATTTAAGAAAGAAAGCCCATTCAAAATGCCTTAATTTTCTTCTGAGAAAATCCCAAAGTGCATAAAGCAAAGGAGTCTTCAAATAAAAGGTTATGTGCCATCAAGTTGTTTTCGACTCCTAGTGATCACATAGATAGATTTTCTCCAAGACGATCTATTCCTAACCTGTTATTTTGTCTCCTAATGGTGCACTCATCGCCTCTGTCAAATAAAGAAGAGACTCAGGGCTGGTTCATATCTTTTGAATTACTGAATAAACTTCAAGCAGTGGGAATCACTGACACGCTAAGTTATAGACCATAGTTTACAAACCACAGTGACTGAGTTCACACAATACATGAAGTGAAAACCAAAGAAATCACATTATATGACTTAGCACAATATGTGAACCCAGCCTCCATCTGCAAGCTTCTATAATCAAGGTTTGTCATGGCTTAACGTTGTGGCAAAACAGGTGAAAGGCAGTCAACGATAAAGAAAAATCTAAGTCTTTAGCAACCAGCAGCCTACAGACCATATCCAGAGTGCTTTCTGGCTTTTCATGTTGCAATCTAGATGTGAGAAAAGTGCATGACAGAAGCAGTATTTGTGCTTGATTAGCAAGCCACTTTGAGGAGATGAAGATAAAGCTTTATTCCTACTAAAATAAAATAAGAGGGAATAGAATAGTCCACAAAAGTAAGGACCAATGTTTGTAGGTAATAAACTGCAGTTTTCAACAGATACAGAAATTCATAGCAATATAATAAATAATGTTTCTATCACAAAAACATTCTAATGTTTCTGTTACAAAGACAAAATATTCATCACACAGAATATTAGTATCAGGTTCACTGTGTTAGACTATGACCTGGAAGGCTGATGCAGACAATATTTAGCCAATAGCCAGTTTGGGCATACATATTACATATCTTCCTAGATTATTAAACAGAATGAGCCTTCTTTCCTCAGTATCCCATGAGAATCATGGAAGTTTTAAATTATAGCTGAATCAGAAAACCATACTTATCACTCAGCATCAAAACAAACCAAGAACTCCAAGCTAGTAGCCGTGGTTAGCAGCTTTTTTCATCTGAACTGGGAGACTATGATTAATGTAAGATATACCTTATAACAATTCTGGAATGGATAAGGCAAAGAGAGGCCCTGGAGACATAAAGTCATGTATAGTTTGTTTTATTATGTCTTGTGAACTCAGCTGCTTTAACCTGTATTCCTGGAACTGTGCTTTATTAACACAAGTAGCCATAGTTGCATGCCAGACTCTGGCTGTAGAAAGACATAAAAGCTGTGCCTAGCAGTGGCATTCCTCTTACCCTTGGCTGTTTTAAACAAAGAAACTTCGCCCTGCATTCACAACTGAGACAAGGCCATAATCACACTTGTCAAACAACTTCACAAACAACTTTACAATGATTAGTGACTTTTGACCACACTACAGGTCTAAGGTCCTTCCCTGTTCCCATTTTTTTTAAATGAAGAGCAACTGCTAAAGTCTACATACAGAAGCAGCAGAATCACTTTCAATAAGCATACAGTGTTCACATCTAAATGGACAATGTCGTTATATACAAAGGATCTGTAAGTTGTGATCAGCGTCAGAAATTTAGTATTTTTACATTTCAGTTATTTGTAAGACACCTATACACTTGCTGAAAGTATATCAATCCCTAAAATAAACACATACACATCAGAATTACACTTAGTTTCTACCTTTAAAAATTAGGTCAGTGCTTCTAGAAAAACACCATTATGATCACAAAGTACTTCTTGAATTACTGACTTTTGTGGACTGGGCATCTCCAAACAACTTTCTTCTCTATCTTTCCCTTGAAGCGCTGCAACATAAATAAAAATTAATTAATCAAGCCTAAATGTTTTTAAGAATCTCAAAAACTAATTTACATAAGGGATATTTAGTTAAGCCTAATAAAGGCTATTTTATTACTGATCCTGTATGAATATTTTCCTAAGAGATCAGCACAGTTGCCTGCATTTTCTTCAGTTTATCCTTCAGTAGTATTTTCAATGTCTCCTTTGTACTTTGTCCTGATTAACTGAAGCACTAGCTCAAATCACCAGTGATCCACCCACTTCTATCATGTTGATAAATATAGCAATCCTTAGTTTCCAAGAAGGCACATTCTTCAGCTGGAAAATGTATAAACCATTGTTCCAGCTCTCAGATAGACTTAAAACAATATTCAGTATTTTGCTTGTTAAGAAGAAGAACTCTTCCCATTTTGTTGCTGTTTGTCAACAATATTCAGCTTGTTGTGTATCAAAGCACTAGTACAACAATCAAGTTCCAGTCTCAGATTTGATGTTACCATCTGGATCATATTTGATTAAGCCCACATTTTAGGGTACCTACTCTCTCATGGCAATTACAAACTTACTATTACACATTATTAAAACAAAAAACAATATAAAAAGGATCAGATGAACACAGTCATTAAAACACTGGACCATAAAATTGCCTTTTGGAACAGCAACATTATTAGGGCTCCCTTAAAAGTCTTACACGTGTTTGCATGGCCCACTGAACTACAACCTAGTTCTCATTTGAGGTTTATATGTAACCCAGAAAACAGGGGCAATTGGCTCACAGGGGAAGGGCTGGAAGACTTTTCCCAGGGAAATACAAAAGATGAACAGTAACAGAAAGGACCCGATTTGCTGGTATTTCAGAATCCAATAATTCTCAATAGCGGGTTGAGGCACACATTTTAAGACTAGGGAAAGTCTTCGTGATTGAAGCAGCACACAAGTTGATAAAGAATAGGGGGGGGGTGCCTTTGAGTCAGCCTTGACTCCTGATGACTATCTGGACAAGTCCCTGCAGTTTTCTTGGCAAGGTTTTTCGGAAGTGGTTTGCCCTTTCCTGCTTCCTAGGACTGAGAAAAAGTGACCAGCCCAAGGTCACCCAGCTGGCTTTATGCCTAAGGCAGGACTAATCTCCCAGTTTCTAGCTTGTTGCTTTAACCACTACACCAAACTGGCTCTCTGATAAAGAAATAAATATAAATAAATAAAAACTGTGTGATGGTCCAGAAATATTTAAGGGCAACACTTTAAACTTGGCACACAAATGATAAGCCAGCAATGAAACTGGTACATAACAAGCAAAATATGTCTCAAATACATTACTCCTCTTAAGACTTGGGGAAACATTTCATTCTCTGTATTTCTGTGTCTGGAATTACAATTAAAAGAGTCAAGTTTTCTTGGTAAGTAAAGAAAAACACTTTCCTCTGCAAACCCCAACCTTCATTTAAGAGGCAATACTGATGTAAATTCTTGAAATAAACAGTCATGCTAATATACTGAAAAAGAATGAGAGGCCCTTTATCTGACTAAAACATTCATATCTCACTCACTCAAATGAACTTCCTCATTTTATCCAAGGGCATCTCCATGTGACTTAGCTTTTTCAATCTCAAAACAAGCACCTGTTCAGTTCAATTCACGTCAGCAAACTTTAAATTTCCAACAAGATGTTACGGTCAGTGCAATGGGAGAAGTAGCACCAATGGATAAGCAGTATTTTTATCTGAAGCTCTATATTTGAAGATATTAATTAAGCTGATTCTTATCACCCAGTAGCCCAGATAACATTTGTCTGCTAAGCACACATATAGGAGATACAGCAAACTGCAGGACACCTTTAGCTGCTGAAAGGCTAGACTTTAAATAGGAGGAGGAGGAATAATAATAATAATAATAATAATAGGAGTGAAGCTTAACTAATCTGATTTTTTTACCCTTGCTTAATTGCAAGGACAACCCTTAACTGCAATTGCACAATTTACTGAAAACAAGTCTCACTGTGGCCCATAGCAAGAATATTTAGAAGTGCAACCATAAAGATTTCTGAAAGCTTTGACTTGCTGTTTTAGGGAGAAATGTACTAAGGTGCCCAAGATTATCATTTAATCCTCTAGTTTAAGCAACAGTAGGAATTTTGAAGTACTGTAGATGCATTTCAATCTATATGAGTGGGCATATTTTACTGGCTGTCCATAAATTCAGTGTTTCTCAACCTTGGCAACTTTAAGATGTATAGACTTCAACTCCCAGCACGCTCGCTGGAGAACTCTGGGAATTGAAGTCCATACATCTTAAAGTTGCCAAGATTGAGAAACACTGCATAAAATCAAACCAGCACAAATGCTAGTTTTTTAAAAAAATATCCTAAATAGAATAGGGCATTTCCCACACTGCAACCATATTACAATGCAAAATAAATTAAAATGTGGCATCCACAATTTGTATTTTTGATAGGTTTGCAATGCATTAGGAATCTCATTAATTTTACTTCCATGCAGTAACAGCAGTTTGACAGTGGAACCAATTACTCAGAATAGTGATCTTCTCTTCATTGGATGTGTGCATGCAGAGGGTGGACAGCATCTGTCTGGATGCTTTACTTTGGATTTCTGCACTGAGCAGGAAATTAGATTCAATGGCCTATCTGGCCTTTCCAACTCTATGATTCCAGTATCTCAGTTCATCCCCCTCAGCGTTTGTTTTTCCTCTGCATGCATGTGCCAAGCTCTTGGGTGATAGCCTTCTGAGAGGATCTGTCTTAATAACACAGCTTGATTTCAGTGCAATACCTGCATTGTAAACAACTTAATCATACTGTAAATTGTGCCAGCAAGTCTCCTAATATTTAAGGTAAGTGTCACAATGATCACACTTCCTGTCATACTATAGGATTAGTATTTGAGTTTTTACCCATCAATTTCGAAGCAGTCTAACCATTAGCTAGAGAGATAGAGTGGACAGTAGACACTGCAAACAAGAGGAAAAGCTAGGTTGCCACTCAACCTGGACCTGAACTCTTTAAGTTAATCTCATGCCATCAGATGATTCATTAATAATGAAAGAATACTGTTTTGAGCTGGAAGAAGACTGACCAGGAAAATGGGCAGTGAGGTAACAGCGGATAGCTTGGTGAAAGAAGTCAGGCACACAGCTAACCATGAAAGAGATAAATTCCAGTTGGGGATTACTAGGGAAGGAATTTAAAAATGAAACAAAACATATAAAGCCTTTATACAAATTTAAAGTGCACAATACTGTGTTGCATATCTGAAGAACATACCATAACGAAATTCATCACCGTGCACCCTTTGAATCAACTTTGCATCAGAGGTGAGGAAAGACTGGACAATGTGATTCTGTATGGTCTAGACATAAATCACTGTTTAAAAATTGAATCACAATGATGAAATTGAAAAAGTGGTATCATTTCAACAGTCAGGTAACTTTTTTCATTCTAATGGTTTGATTTTCTTTCATATTTATATTTAGATATAATTTGGGGGATAGTTTTGTTTGGTTATTATTTGTTTGTTTGTTTTTACCTTTGTTTTCCGTGGAATTTCCCCCCCCCCAGTTTAGTATAGTGCTTTCTTTTTTTCACCATATAGTTTATTACATAATAGATGAGAACTTTTTCTTTCAAGCACATTTTTATACTATAGTAATATGTACTATTTTTCCCAACCACCTCACCTACAATTTCAGAGGATAGGATTTTGAATCTGGCATACCAAGCTAATTATAACAAAGTTTAAAGTGTGGATTTCAACTATATTTTAACTATCTTATCACAATTTGTAACTGTACATGATCAGAAACATCCCCTGCTCATGCAGACTACTAAAGGCTTTTTGAAACATTAACTCTGTTGAAAAACAGTTTGTCTAACATCTAAAACACCCATTCAGTAGCAAATGAATGGTAAACATAAATGGGAGGTTGCTAGAAGTTACCCAACTACAGAAGGGGATACACACAAAATGCCACAGCATGGTCTAGTGGACAGAGGCAGCCGATATTTTTAATCACCAACAATTGGTCAAACTGGAGAATTCCACATGTGCTGGACAACTATGCCCACAGAATGATTGTGGGAGTCTGTCTAAAAATCGCCAGGGACCAAAAGAGCATTCGGATCTTGTGGAGGGAAGCGGGCTGAGAATCATTCTGATAGTAAAAGGGCCTCGGGCTGGGTGTTGACACCAAACATTTCGTGCCACGAGGCTATTTCAGGAAGGAGAGTTTCATGACAAGAGAGGCGCGCGCGCGCGCACTTGCCGAAGACCTCCAGGAAAGGAAACGGTCCAAGTGGGACATTACTAAAAGCCCCAGAATAGATCAAAAGGGGACAGGGAAAAGAGGGGAAACGCAGCATTCACCCAGAAGGAACCTTCAACGTGCCGAGCGATTCCGTCCCTTCTTGCACAAACGCAGGGGGCCACTCTCAGTAAGCAGACCAGGATCACCAGACCCAAGATCAGCCAAGAGGTGCCCGGGGGGTGGGGGGGATGAGGCGGATTTACAAATTCCCTCTCCAAAGCCGGGGGGCTGCTTGCTAAAGAGGCGGGGTTGGACGAGGGCTCTCTCCTTTCCCATGCCAAAGTTTCCCCCAGCGAATCTGGCCCGTCACCATGCCCGGGCGAGGGGGCATCCAGACTAATGCCACCTAAGGCGTCAGGGGGCTCCTTACCTTGCCGCCTTCTCGTCTGCTCCGCCCGTAAGCTACGCTCGCCCTCCGCAGCTCCCTTGTTATCTTCGCTCACAGCCCGAGGGGGGAGGAGGAGGAGGAGGAGGCCTGTCCCGCTTTCGTTCGCGCTGGCTCATGCCCGGGGCTCCAGACCGACCATCCCGCAGCCACCAAGGCTCCGTCCCAGGTCCCGAAGGGGGCGGAGGCTACCCGGTGGGGGAGCGTCGCTGACAAGCCGGCCGGAGCTAAACCAGCAAGCCCGCGGCCAGGCGGCCCATCACTTCCTGCCGTGGCTCAGAGCGGAGGCGCCCGCAGTGAAAAGAAGGCGCAGCGCCATCGGCTCGACGAGGACGACGAGCGGCGCGCGGAGGAAGAACAGCCTCGCCCGCCGCGGCAGACCTGAGCGTCGATCCCCGGATCCCAGGGTGCTCAGCCAATCACGAGGCGCCTAAATAAGAAGCCCGGCTCAAAAGCGAAACAAAAGGGCGAGAGGAACCAATGAAGACAGGGGAGGGGCGGAGTGGAGGGCCGAAAACGGCAGGGCGTTAAAGGGGAAGTTGCGCGCAACCATTTCGGAGGAAAAACTCTCGCTGCACGCCCGGGAAAGTTACGCACTCCTCGCGCCCATTCCTTTGGCAACCCACCCGCACCCCTCATTTAGTGGCGGAATCAAAGGAAAAAAGTTTGATTCGAAATGTGTATTTGTATTCCGGATTACTACTGAATTCGAGATTTTTCTAAAAGCGTACCTGCCTCGGGCTGCATCGCTTTGCATTTACGAAGCGTCTCCTTACTTTATGGAGGACAAATCCTTTATTAACGAAGACAAAAAAAGGACTGCCAGGCCGATCTATCATTATTTATTTAACCGCTTAGGACATTCGAGGGCGTGCACCTATTATTTCAGCAAAATGCAGTGACAACGGAACCACTTTGCAAGCATCAGTTCCAGAATGGAAGGCAGCAAAATACTAAACGTTCTCAGCCGATGGGAGACCACGAACGCCACGTGGTGCTCTCCAGAGTGCTGGACTTCAAGTCCTCATCAACTAGGAATGCCGTAGCAAAGTTTTGAGCACCGTCGAGCGGCATTTATTCAGCTTTTTCACCTACTGGGCGGATTACCTCCACGCCGCCCTCCCTCTCCAGCGAAGGACCACCCCGTCCGTTCATAAATATTCATAGAAGCGCTCTCCACTAGTCTCTCGGGGCAATATTTGCATATTCATGAGACGTCGCGTCATTATTCATGAGCTTTCGCGGGCTTTTGGCCACGTGATTCGTAATCCGCGCGGAATTCAGGCTCCGGCTGCGTTGTAGGTTGGGGGCTGTTCGTGGAAGAAACTCCGTTGAATCGGAAAGCGGCAGAAATGGCGGTAAGAGAGCTTCTCGCAGTTGATATAGAGGTGGTTTTCTTGTCAGTAGTTCTGGTCGTTTGTATTTGGGTCCCCTTGTTGGGCCGCTTTTTTGAATTGTTTGGCGTCATCTTGTTAACTCTTAATATAAATAATTCATTTCGTGGTTTGATCGATTCTAGAATCTGTATCTAGAACCTTTTCCAGACCTGTTGCCTGGCGGAGTTTGCAGGAGGAGTGAAGTTATGAGCTGTTTTCTCTAACTAATTCTGTAACTAGTACAAATTCCTGCCCAGACCCAGGCCCGAGGTCTGGGCCGTCCATTTCAAAGTGCAGGAAGAGTTTAGAAGGTGGAGTACAAAGAAATATTCTCAGACACCCCCTGTTCTGGAATTAAACCCCAGTGACCTCTCTGGGACTTAAAAGAGACAGACTAACACAGTGCTTGTTGGGAGTAATCAACAGGCACTTGTGTTAGTCTGTCTCTTTTTGCATTCCTTTTGCATGTCCAGAAGCTTTGAAAATTCCAACAAAACTAAGTCCTAGTAAAGGGATATTAGCCAAATTCACAATATCATTTCCACTCGGTATATTGTCTTAGGATTCCTCCGAGTCAAACATGGCTACCAGCCCCGTGCACAGCTCTCGGCGAGGAGAGGCCTTCACTTCCAGTCCAGGAAGAGATCTGCCACCCTTTGAGGACGAGTCTGAAGGACTCCTGGGGACCCAGGGACTCCCCGATGAAGAGGAAGAAGATGGAGAGGAGTTGATTGGAGAAGGGATGGAAAGGTAGGAATCTTCCTCTGCTATGAAGCCTCAAAATGAAACATCTTTGTTCATAATCAGATGAATGTCACCATACAAGGAAAGGGTTGTCTCTTTCTTTGCAAGTGTGCATCCTCCCATCTCCCTCTTGAAATGCCCATTGCCTTCCTTGCTGGATTTATCTTCTGAGTCTGCCATTCCTTTACAAAATTGTATTTTATTTGTATTTCATCTATGCTTTCCTCTCAGTAATCCTTTATATCAGTTTTAAACAGCCAGGTGCCCTCCAGATGTTTCTGAGTTCAACACCAGTCAGACCTAGCCTGTTCAGTACCCTTGACTTACCTCCTTAGTATTATAACATACCACTTACTATGTGTTCATACCTTATTTCACAGGTAGGCAGATTTTTTGGCCTTGAAGACCAGGTTGGGAATTAGAGATTGCACATATGTACATAACCCATTTGCGTGCATGTTTACATGCACTATTTCATATACAGCATATTCCCACATACATTGTCATACACCTTAATCCTTTCTCTCTCATTCCTTGCTCCTGTTAGCAGTAGGAAACCAGCAGTTTGGGTGCTCTTGACAGCTAATTGTGTAGTCAACTGGTTGATGAGAATTACATTGCTTGGCTTCCTGCCATTAGTAGCAGCAGGTAACCATGATTTGTTTCTTACCATCCTGCTAATCAGTCAGAAAGTTGGCAGGGCTCCTCATTATTTTGGGAGAAGATACCTGTTATGATCAAGGTTACCCCAACTTCTGATGTGTTATAAATTGTTTGCACCTGTTTTAGAATTTATAAAGGAATTGTTCCAATTAAGAAAGAAATCAAAGCATCTGGCACTGTGCCATATGCTTATAGGCCTCTAAACCTTGCATCATGAGTATCTGAATGCACCATCCCTAGGGATAATATCTACCTCGATCAAAATTGTTAAATAGATTAAAAGCCAAGCATTACACAGCCATCAGTTCAAACATCTAGTAACAGAACTTGAAGCCAAGCATGATAATTTGGTATCACATATGCTGTTTATTGCAAACCTTACAAACTGAGAGAGAAGATACAGGCTCATAAGGGATGGATTTGCACATTGCTCTAAATGCATAGTTTCCACAGAAGTGTGTGGAGTTATGGTAATGGGATATATTTAAAAAGTGCTTAATGGGATGATAAAGTGAAAGGCTGTAGATGAGAACAAATGTATATAGGGGAATGATTGCTGCAAAAATGATGAAACTAACCTTTTGTATACCATATAGGGAGAGAAAAGGATAAACGCAAACCGTTTAGTCAAAGAGAGGAAGAAGTAGCTAAGATTAAAGAGGAAGAAAAAATGTATGGAAAATTTGATGGAAATAAAATATTTTGGAAAGGGATGAAGAGAGATAAACAAGGAGCCTCTCACAGAGTAAATGGAATGGAAAATAAAAGTGATGAAATTATTTGGGATGAAATTGGAATGGGGGAGTGCTGGAAGAGGTATTTCAGAGATTTGTGTGGGAACAATAATGTTATACTATGGTGCCGATTAAATCAGTGCTGCAAATGCTAGTGATTGAGAAAAAATTATGAAAAGTCATAAACATTCTGAGAATGTTGAAAAATGGCAATGCTGCAGATATGTATGGAACTTAATATTTTTCCTCCCAAAATTTTTTGTCCCCAGTGAGTTCAATATCCACAGAAGGCAACAGTGTACTGTACAATGATTGCAAGGTTTATTGATTCAGTTTCAGTGCAGTTGTCCCTTCTGATATATTTTTAGTTCCAGCACAACTAATTAGAAGCACAGCTCACTGATTAACATTTTTCCAACGTTATTCTGCTAATATTGCTTTTTATTGTTTTAATGTGCTGTTAGCCACCCAGAGTTGCATTCACAAGATGGGCAGCCATATAAATTGATTTAATAAATAAATAATGTAACCAGAGAAGCTACCTAAATTAATAATCTAATAGTTACTAAAAGTTAGCTTGTAGCTGTTTGATTCCAGAAAGATTTTCCAATATGAAAAATGGAATGAGAAGTAATAACAAAAAGATAACAAGCTATAGAATGGAACAACTAAAAATAAATCTCACCCATGCTAAGTGCACTGAGAGAGAGAGATCCTCTTTTTCTACTTCGTAATTAAAAAGGTTTGCCTCTGACTGACAGCATTCCATCAATCTTGTAATGGAATATTATAACCATTCAGGAGGAGGTTTGGGGAGGAAGCCAGCTGTTCTTGGGCAGTTCTTGATCATGGGCGTTCATGCTCTGACTCTTGGCACTTCCATCCATCAATCACAATTTGATTCCCTCGTTATACTAGAACCTGTTGTACGGTATCATTTTTGTTCGTCCTAACATGATATTGCACTTCCTGCCTTTTATCCATGCACCCATGCTTCCAGATGGACTGTGTGTATTTCATTAAACTGATTATCCATCAAAGTCACTGGAAAAGGTTATTTGCTGAGCAAGCCTGCACAAAAGTTCTCTTCAAATATGGATTCTCTCTGGTTCAGCTTACCCTTGGCTTCCACACCTGCAACCACAATCTAGCAGTCACGCCCTCAATACCCAGTTGTCAAACACAATTCCAATATTGCACATAACAATTTATGTCCAATTAAACCTTTCCTGGTCAGTGCCCTATTTGCTTTATGTGTTGCAGGCAATATTATGGCCATGAACAGTCCCCATGCCAATGAAGATTCCCATTCAGACCAATGTTTTTCTCTCTACTGTGTGTTCATGGTTATTACAGCAGTACATTCTTAATGGATTCTGAATTGTTTTATCTGCTTTTACCTTTTTCCCCCACACGCAATCCAAACAGTAACTCCAAATACAACTATTTGTATTCCCATTATTCTTACAGCTGAATGAACCATTGGTCATGGTATAGCCTCAGCTATATGACTAGAACTCAAAAAGAGCCTTCCTGGGTGGGTTGACCTATAGTTGCTATTTCATGGGAAAATGCCCAAACTATCATCTTACTCTTTAATTCACATCTCATTTCCCTGTCTTGCAAGGTATGTCAGTGCTTGGTAAATCTCAGAGTGGAGCAGACATTTGTGGAACTAACTCGGGTTCGTTCCCAATGTGGGTTAGGAATAAGGCTCGGGAATTCTGAAGCTGAATCACTGACAGGCTGGGCATCATGGTCAAAATCACATCCATGAAAACTAGCAAGCGTACAAAAACAATGGTTAATTAAGGGTGAGATGCAATGGGACTTCTTACCATTTATCCATATCGGGGGGGGGGGGTTGCTAGTCTCATATATGACACTACTTTATTCTATGATTTGTGGGTTCCACATGAAAATCACATTCCAAAATATTTTTGGCTCTTTAATACAGACAGCACTATATGTCTGAAAAATTTAAATCTTCACAAGATACCCAAAACGTTCTCTTTCATAGCATCATATCAAGTCCTGAGTCCTCAGTTCAGTTTGTGTGTTACATTCATCATATGCATCCACATTTTTGCACGTGTGGATAGAGCTAGGTGCATTTAGACCTATGGGAACCATAGGATACAGTGCCTGCTCCTTCTCTGGTGCCAGGTTAAGAAATTTGCAATTGATATGCGTAGGCTGAACCACTGCAGTTGTACTTTGGGTGTATATGCACTGGGTTTCCTAAATGTGGCATTGTGCAAGTTGTGATATCCAAATATAAATGTCAGATCTGGCACTCTGCAAAATAATAAGATATTCAGGATGCTCACACCATGTGGTTGATGAACAGAGATGTTTTCATCCAGGGACTATCGGCCTATTCCTGAGCTTGACGTCTATGAAGCTGAAGGTTTAGCCTTGGATGATGAAGATCTGGAAGAGCTAACTGCCAGCCAAAGGGAAGCAGCAGAACGGGCGATGAGACAGAGGGACCGTGAGATGGGCCGAGGCCTGGGCCGCATGCGGAGTGGACTGCTTTATGGTACACTTTGGCTATGGCTTGGTTTATACATATCCTTAAGCCATAATATGGTTTGTTTGCTTAATGCCGTACAGGTAGTCCTTGGTTAACAACCACTCGTTCAACGACCATTCAAAGTTACAATGGGACTGAATGAGTGGTGGTTATGACCGGTCCTCGAAGTTCCAGCCATCCCAGCACCCCTGCGGTCACTTGATTATAATCTGAATGCTTGGCAACTGGCTTACACTTAACTGTTGCAGCATCCCACAGTCACATGATCACAATTTGCGACCTTCCCTGGTGGCTTCCCACAAGCAAAGGCAACAGGGAAGCCAGGAAGGAAGGTCGCAAGTTGCTCAGGTAAGTCTCCCCTACCCGTGCACCCTCCCCCAGCCCCTCTATACTTGTGCGGCACCTCCCTGATCACTCGCACACCTTCTCTCACCCAGCAGCAGCCACTGCATGCTGTATTTATGCAGCGCCTCCCCCACCACTCGCGCTCTGAGCCTCACTGTGCTTTTGCCACGCCTCCCCCACCACTCGCACACCCTCTCCCATCCGGCAGCAGCCATTTACCTGCCTGCTTGCGAACTGCCTAGGACTTGCAAAGTCAGCTTCTGCATGGACTTTGGTTGTTGGAAGCCAGCAGGAAGGTGCAAGGGGCTGCTTAGTTAATGACCTGTGGTCCTCGCTTAACGACGGCAGTGGGGACTGCAGGGATTGCCATCGCCAAGTGCTGTGGTCACTTCACGTGCTTTACAATCATATCACTTAGCGATGGAAATTCTGGTCCAAAGGACTACCTGTATGAGAACAGAGACAGTGAATAAATTGTGTTTATTTTGTGGCAGTAAGTCAGACTGAAGCCACGGTTAGCTTATTGATTGCAGTTGTGGTTTGGGGGTATAGCCATATCAAAGTATATGGTTCAGTTAGTTTCTTGGCAATGCTTTGTTATTTTTTTAATCTCACACAATCCACAAAGGTCCAAGGCAAGAAAAGCTAAAAAAAATAATTTGGCCAAAAAAGTCATGAGCAGTTCACTCACCTACAAGGCTGACTCTGATTTATTTCTTGCTAATAATTGTGAGTCTCATATTGCTCAGTCTTATGAGATATGCTGCATATATAACTCAGCATTTTAGTAATTACTTCCATATCAATATGAATGGGACAGCTCTTCTTAAACTGAGAACGTTCAGCATGTTAAAGTTACAGTAGACAAGCACCACAATGTACAGTCGTGTGAAAAAGAAAGTACACCCTCTTCGAGTTCTATAGTTTTAGTATCAGGACATAATAAAAATCATCTGGTCCTTAGCAGTTCTCAAAAGTAGGTAAATACAACTTCAGATGAACAACAGCACATGACATATTACACCATGTCATCATTTATTTTACAAAAAGAAAGCCAAAATGGAGAAGCCATGTGTGAAAAACTAAGTACAGCCTTACTGCTTCCATAGGTATGAAGAGGCTAAGTAGCAGCCAGGTGCTGCTAATCAAATGCCCTTGATCAATTGATCATCAGCAAGTGCGACTACCTCTAGAAAAGCCGAAGTTTTAGGAGTTTGCTGGTCTTGATCATTGAGGTGTGTGTTAACACAATGCCAAAGAGTAAAGACACCAACAACAATCTTAGAGAAGCAATTGTTGCTGCCCATCAATCTGGGAAGGGTTATAAGGCCATTTCCAAACAATTTAAAGTCTATCATTCTACAGTGAGGAAGATTATTCACAAGCGGAAAACATTCAAGACAGTTGCCAATCTTTCCAGAAGTGGACGTCCCAGCAAATGTACCCCAAGGTCAGACTGCAATGCTCAGAGAAATTGCAAAAAATCCAAGAGTTACATCTCAGACTACAGGCCTCAGTTAGCATGTTAAATATTCATGTTCATGACAGTACAATTAGAAAAAGACTGAACAAGTATGGTTTGTTTGGAAGGGTTGCCAGGAGAAAGCCTCTTCTCTCTAAAAGGAACATGGCAGCACAGCTTAGGTTTGCAAAGTTGCATCTGAACAAATCACAAGACTTCTGGAACACTGTCCTTTGGACAGATGAAACCAAAGTGGAGATGTTTGGCCATAATGCAGAGCGCCACGTTTGGCGAAAACCAAACACGGCATATCAACACAAACATCTCATACCAACCATCAAGCATGGTGGTGGAGGGGTGATGATTTGGGCTTGTTTTGCAGCCATAGGACCTGGGCACCTTGCAGTCATTGAGTCGACCATGAACTCCTCTGTATACCAAAGTATTCTAGAGTCAAATGTGAGGTCATCTGTCCGACAGCTAAAGCTTGGCCGACATTGGGTCATGCAACAGGACAATGATCCCAAGCACACCAGCAAATCTACAACAGAATGGCTGAAAACGAAAATCAAGGTGTTGCAATGGCCCAGTCAAAGTCCAGACCTCAACCCGACTGAAATGCTGTGGTGGAACCTCAAGAGAGCTATGCATAAACAAATGCCCGCAAACCTCAATGAACTGAAGCAATGTTGTAAAGGAGAGTGGGCAAAATTCCTCCACAATGATGCGAGAGACTGATAAAGTCATACAGAAAATGATTACTTCAAGTTATTGTTGCTAAAGGTGGTTCTACAAGCTATTGAATCATAAGGTGTACTTAGTTTTTCACACATGGCTTCTCCATTTTGGCTTTCTTTTTGCAAAATGATGACATGGTGTAATATGTCATGTGTTGTTGTTCATCTGAGGTTGTATTTACCTACTTTTGAGAACTGCTAAGGACCAGATGATTTTTATTATGTCCTGATATGTAAAACCATAGAACTCAAAGAGGGCATGTTTTTTTTTTCACACGACTGTAAATCAAGAATTAAAAACAATAGCGAATTTTTAGAATTTGGGAAAATTAAAAGCTCTTTGCTTGATACTTGAAATAGCATTAAATCAGTAGATCAGCAGATCCCAAAATGGTACCCTCCAGATGTATTGGAATACAACTTCCATGATCCCCAATGAGCAGTTATCCGTAGCAGCAAGGTCTGTATAAGGCATGTGCATCATGTTGAACAGGGAATGATAGGGGTTGAAGTCCAACATATTTTTGGGGTGATAGTTTGGGGAAAGCTATAAAAAACATGTATCTAAGCAGCTGTGTCTCAGAGAATTGGCTTGGTGTCATTAGTTGTTTATGCAGTTGTCTGATAATCCCTTTTTATTTCCTCTACTCCTACCCATCTTTAAAATTCTAGAGAGTGATGATGAAGATGAGGATCGTCCTTTGCGAAAGAGGCGCCTGGCAGAACGGGCTGCCGAAGGTATGGAAGAAGAGGAGGAAGACATGATTGAAAGCATAGAGAACCTGGAAGACATGAAGGGGCACTCAGTGAGGGAATGGGTGTCCATGGCAGCTCCCCGTCTTGAGATCTACCATCGCTTCAAGAACTTCCTAAAGACCCATGTGGATGATCATGGTCATAATGTCTTCAAAGAGAGGATCAGTGACATGTGTAAAGGTACATCTGTGGGAATGCAAGAAAAGTAGTTTCTTTAGCAGAGTGCTAGTTTCAAATGTTTCTGGTGATGGCTCAAATTGACCAGTTTCATAACTGCACTAAGCCATAGTTTTCAAATTAGATCACAATTAATACAACTTTGTAAGCCAAATATCATGGTTTATAAACCCTAGTGACTGGATTCACACAACATGCTAAACCACAAACCACATAATGGCTTAGTGCATTGTATGAGCTCAGCCACTGCCTTGAGATATATTTTAACCTACATTATAACTCAAACCACATGATCAGAGCTAGTAGGTGACTTATCACCAAGGTTCCTGATTGTACTATTCAGATGGCTCCTAGCAAACCACTTAAGATTCCTTTACAGAATAAACACAATCTTTCTTGTGGGAAATATATCAATTTAACTGCCTTTCCCATGGTTAGAGCTATATCTGTTGTGGCTGCACTTTCTCTTTCCTCCCTACCTCTGTACTTTTTTTGTGGGTGAATTGTGTTGCAGGAATTATAGAATAACTATTTAACTGATTCTCTTGAATTACAGTGCCAGTGTTTTAGTTGCTAAAATATCAGCTAGCAGGTTTTAAGGAACACATGTATTATAGTGATACCTGTAGTATTCTTAATGTTCATTTTTCTTGGCCATTATAAACAAAGTTCCTTCAGTAAAAGCTGACAACTGTTTTCACACCAAACCATAATTGTTTTTTAAAAAAATACAGGAGGTCAAATGAGACACGAGAAGGACTACCCTATAAAGACTGCAAATATATTTTGGAGGAAGCCCAATAAACTCAGCATTTTCCATTTCTGCAGTGGTAGGCCATGTCTGGATAAAAAATTCTTATCTTGGCAGAGAACAGAGAGAGCCTGGTGGTGAACTATGAAGATTTGGCTGCCCGGGAACATGTCCTTGCCTATTTCCTCCCCGAAGCCCCAGCTGAGATGTTGAGGATCTTTGATGAAGCAGCCAAGGAAGTAGTATTGGCTATGTATCCCAAATATGACCGGATTGCTCAGGAAATCCATGTCCGCATCTCACATCTGCCTCTAGTGGAGGAGTTACGGTCACTTAGGTAAGAATGCAGTTTAGTATTGGAGGTTGGCAGCGCTGACAAAACCTATCAAGGAGAGGCTCTTTGATTTATGACCCATAATTGGTTAGGATGTAAGTGATCCAGCTGATAAAAAACTATTGAGTAGATCTCTTGTAGCAGTGACTGCATTAAGGACAAAAATGAAGAGACAATTCAGTGCTGCATATTAAATGTTCCCAAACAGAAGTACCTCCCAAGTCTGAAAACTGAGTTATATCATGAAAATAACGTGGTTAAAATTATTTTGTTGCTCTGGAAGTACAGGTAGTCCTAGACTTGTGACCATTCATTTAACAACCGTTTGAAGTTACAATGGCACTGAAAAAAGTGACTTATGACTGGTCCTTGTGCTTATGACCATTGCAGCATTCCCACAGTCAAGTGACCAAAATTCAGGTGCTTGGTAACTGGTATGTATTTATGACAGTTGCAGCATCCCAGGATTGTGTGATTGCCATCTGCAACCTTCCCAGGGGCTTCCAGCAAGCCAAGTCAATGGGGGAAGCTGGATTCGTTTAATGACTGCGTGATTTGCTTAATGACTGCAGCAAAAGTCGTAAAATTGGGTGCGACTCACTTAACGACTGCATCACTTAGCAATGGAATTTCGGTCCCAATTGTGGTCGTAAGTCAAGGACTACCTGTATTGTAATTTCTGAAGTTGCTGCTAAAAAATTCAAGATCCCCTTTTTGAGCATAGAACCATAGGGAGAAGCCATCTTGAATTGATTGGGTATGAAACCACTGTATATTGAATCAAATCATATTGTTAATTCTTGGTTTATTACATTTATATCCTGTCTTTCCTCCTGGCATTCAAGGCAGTCTATATAGCATTTCTTCCACCAATTTAACCCACAACAGTGACCTGTAATGGAGGTTGGGCTGTAAGAGTATAACTAGCTCAAAGTTTTCCAGCAGCTTCCATAGCTGAGGTTAATCCAACATTTAATCTTTATGCCAAGCTAGTTTGTGGTGTTTACTCTGGCAGCTGGTCCCCAAGGTCTCAGGCAGATACTTATCTGAGGTCATTTTTTTTTACTGGAAACGTGAAGATGAAAACGGGGATCTACTGCTTGAAAAAGAGCCCTCTACTATTGATTTAAGTTCCCTTCCCCCCCCCAAATTCATGAGCTGCATCGCTTCTCAAACTTTTGCAGAGATGTAAAGGATCTTTAATAGTTGGATAGAGAAGTCCTGCCCATTTTAGCCTTGTTTCTGCTTCTTTTAATAGGCAGCTACATCTGAACCAGCTGATCCGGACGAGTGGGGTTGTGACAAGCTGTACGGGGGTTCTTCCCCAGCTCAGCATGGTCAAGTACAATTGTACCAAATGTAGCTTTGTCTTGGGGCCTTTCTCACAGTCTCAGAACCAAGAAATAAAACCAGGATCTTGCCCAGAGTGTCAATCTGTTGGTCCCTTTGAAATCAACATGGAAGAGGTAAGCTGTGCTTGGTGTGGTATTAGGAGACCTGTCGCGTCTTTGGACGTGATCTTGTTCAGACGGTTTAAAACTGCGTAATTCTTAGAAGTGTCTGGAGGACAACTGCATGATGAGGTTTGGTTGCTTTAAGGAGTGGCAGACAGGTGCTGCATCCTCTGAAGGACCTCTTTGCCTTCAAATCATAAATGTTGCCCAGCCCTAATAGCTATCTTTCTTGGGTAAGTAAACACAAAGGCTGATTCTGGATTCATTCTGCTTGGAGACCCAGTCTGCTGAAGATCCTGTGTTTGCTGCTTCCTGGAATAATACTTAGAGTGATATGGTATAACTGTAGACTCCCCACATCTGAAAGTCTGCTTTTCCCCTGCCTGCCCAGCAACGGATAATATGAACATGTTGGTTTACTTTCCTGGCTCTGTTTACCTTGCTGTGCCTCATGGGTGGGCAACATTTCTGGGGCTGGAAGTGAGGCAAGGAACACATGCATAAACACACAAACATACATATAAGTATACACTGTAGAATAGTTGACAGACAAGGGCCTGGGAAGCAGGACAGCGTGGGAAAGGAGTTCCAGCCTTTTTTTTTTTTTTTGGTAAGCCACTTTTTTCTGGAAATCAGTGGAAAATAAAGCTGCATAAGATTTGTTGCTGAATTTCAGCGTGGGAGGATCTTGAGCAGTTCTGGGATAACCAGACTGAGTTTGGAAGGTGCTGTTTGCCTATTTTTGCTGTAGATGATCATGCTGCGTTCATATCCAAGCCTTGCTGAACTCAGTCAAGCAATTTGGCCCTGTAATTTCATTTAACCTAGCCCTACTGACACAGATTGCATTGCCTCATGCTGTGGTATGGCTGCTGCTTCTCTTCTCCCTTCAGCCAGTTAGATATCTATGGCCTTGCAGGATGGAATCTGATGTTTACCATATGTCCAGCACCTGAACAAGTGGTATTTCTTTGTCATAAAGCAAGGGGTGGCAACCTGTGGTCCACCTGCTGCCCAGCTGTTTCTATGGCCTGAGGAGTCCCTGGATCCCTCCTCATTCTCTGCCTAGCACTCAACTCATCGGTCATCAGCTGAAAGTGAAGGGAATAGGTCATTCCTTCTCTACTAGCCATGATGATGGAGAAGCAATTTCCAGGAAAAAGGACAAGGTTTCCTCAGCCCTAGGGTCAGGATTACTATCTCACTGCCATTAGGAGGGAGGCAGCCATCTTAAGCAGGGGTGCTGAAGAAAATGGGGGAGGGGAATTCATTGCTTCTTCCAACCCGGTAACCCTGCTGAAGCTGGCAGATCTCTCCCCACCTCTGCATCCTTACTAATAGTTCTGCGGGTTTATCAGCTGAAAATTGGAGGAAACAAAGCAGAATCCATGGAGAGGTCCTCAGGATTACAATGATCCTGAGCAAAATCACTTTATAAGGAGCTTTGATTGGAAGGAATGAATAAGGAAGGTGTGTGTTCATTCAGTCCCCAGCTAAACTCCAAATGAGGGTCTCAAGGCCAAAATAGTTGTTCAACAAAATAAAAGCAAATGTGTAGCTTTTATGGGGTGAGTTGAAAGATAGGTTAGTCTACTGTATGTAGATTCATGTTATACCCTGATGAGTCTCCAAAGTGCTGAAGCTTTGTCTATTCGTAGTTAAATGCAAGCTTGCCTGATCTTCTGAAGTTTGTGAGGGAAAGCAGCCTTGTAAAAAACTCCTTGAGTCTAGTGGCTTATTGTTTAAGGCACATTCTAAGAATTTTGGTTGCAGAGCCTTTTTTGTACTCCCATGAAAGTCCTAACTTCAGGTGCTTGATGTCCCTACAGACAGTCTACCAGAACTATCAGCGCATCAAAATCCAGGAGACCCCAGGGAAGGTGGCAGCTGGCAGGCTACCTCGCTCAAAGGACGCCATTTTACTGGCTGACCTAGTTGACAGTTGCAAGCCAGGGGATGAGATTGTAAGTATGGGGCCCGGAAAAGCAGGGAAGTCCAGTGACTGAGGCCTATGGGCAACAACTTAAACACAACTCCTATTCATAGAATTCAGGAAAGAGCTTTAATGAAAATAAGGCTGCCTCTAGGCATAACTTGGCTTTCTGAAGTCCCCCAGCATGGCCATATATTTTAGTCTGTGTGTTACACATTCCAGTTCCTTTCATTTCCCTTTTTATTTCTCTGCATGATCATTCCACCCCATCATTGGGCCCTCAGTTGTAAGTTCAGCCCTGGATATGATCCCTTAGAAATGTGAAAGGAAGTTCCAAAGAATAGTATCTTCAGCAGAATTGTTTCAATTAATCTATGCATTTTTTTAGTATCTTGCAAATGTTAGTTCTAAATGAGTTAATGTACTGCATGCATCCCAAAAATGTTTTTTCATCAGCATTATAAAAAAGTAAATCCTAAGGCCATAACATACAAATTCTTCCAACACTTAACAGTAAATGGTGTTGAATATAATTAGCTATTTGTTCTCTTGGTAGTTTACTAATAACATATAACATTGTGATGTCTGCTCATGTTCATTCTCCCTAAAAACTTCCTTCCTCCTTTCCCTTTCTCCCTCTTTTTGTCTGTCTGTCTGTCTGTCTCCTCCCTAAATTAATTTAGTTCCAATGACTAAAGAATATCTTGGTCTTGTCTTTTAGGAGCTAACTGGAATATACCATAATAATTATGATGGTTCTTTGAACACTGCCAATGGGTTTCCAGTGTTTGCAACTGTGATCCTGGCCAATCACATCACCAAGAAAGATAATAAGGTGGCTGTCGGGGAGCTTACGGATGAGGACATGAAAGTTATTGTAGGCCTGTCCAAAGATGAGCAGATCGGAGAGAAAGTGAGTTTGGAAATCAAGATTCATTCTGGTTTTCTGGGTCCCAGTTCAATACAGTGAAAGCTCCAGAGATTACTGGGCAGAACCTGCCATGGCAGTAGCAGTTTTCCTCCTGTTCAAAGATGATTCCAAGGGGTTATGGACACTTCTGCAAAAGTTTTACTATGGAACCTGTTTGGTTTGCATTTTATCTGCTTTGATGCATGGAATACTTACTATCCATACTTGGAGTAAGTCATAAAACAGATCATTTGGTGAGCAATAATAGCTAAGTAATTAAATAATTTTATTATTGCTAAATAGCAATAATAAAAACTTAACAAGCTTCTCCCAGAAAGTAGAATAATACTCAGAAAAGCAGTATGCGCTAACAATTAGATCCAATTAAATTAAGTCCACCCCAAAATATGCATAGTCTCAGCTGCCCAGCTGCAGAGAAAGGGAGAGAGGATGTTAACATTTTTATGTTAAGCCCCTCTCCCATATTATTATTTCTACATATATACCTTTTCATTAGGTGTGGACCACAAAACCCTTTATAAGTTCTGCCCATAGGTTAATCAGAAGGACCCTTCAGAAGATTTGCCCAAAAGGTCTTCAGAAGACTTGTTCACAGACTTCTTTCACAACCTGTTAACAGGGAAAACTCTTTCAAAAAGCCTCGTGTGTAAGTTACAGCTCAACACTAGCTTTTATTTATCAAGGTTCCACAGCTTTTATTGATATGTAACACAAAACTATACATTTCTTCCAGCTAATTGCATTATTACCCCTTTCCTAGAATGCTAGCATTTAATAAGAGCTGACATAATTGTCTTTTAAAAATCATCTCCTCTAGGGAGGCCACCAGAAAATCCCAGGGCTGTAGTCTAGACTAGGAAGTTGAAAATGTCCTAGAAGGAGGCAGTCAGTGTAAGCCCTGCTATTCGTGACCCCCCAGATTGACTCCTGGTGACTTTGCTATATAATCATTCTAGGTTTAATAGCAGATTTCCATTGTAATACTACTGTTTTCATATTTAAAGTCCCTGTTGGAGTCAGAAGGAAATAAATGTGTTTGCTGCGTCTTTGCTTTTCCCAGATCTTTGCCAGCATTGCTCCTTCAATCTATGGGCATGAAGATATCAAAAGGGGGCTGGCTCTAGCTCTGTTTGGAGGAGAACCAAAAAATCCAGGTAAGTTGACCAAAGAAGCTTTGCAATCAACACTGCTTTTACATGAAGAGCCTTAACCTGCTAGACAGGATACCTCCAGTGTGCTACAGCTGCATTATATTGGAGAGGTACTAGTTCACAGAAATGGCTTGCAAAGATGTTCATCTTTTATTTTTACAGTTGCACATTTCCCTATTAATAAGCTATTCTCCATTTTGATAATTTATTCCAGAAGACAAAAGCAATTCTTTACACAAACTTACAAAAAACCCACCCACCAAAAAGGTCTAACCTTAAGCTCCCCCAGTTTTATCTAGTTTGTAAATAAGTATATGTAATAAAGTACGTATACATCACATTTCCTTTTCCATCTGCCCAGTTTTATCAGAAATTCACCTTGTACTGAAATGTACAGAATCAGTTATTAAATGAATTTTTTTCTTTGCAGTTCTTTGTATGATGTCTTCCCTTATTAATCAAAATTTAAAGACTTACTGGGGTGGGGAGGTATTAATAAAGCAGACCATTCCTCAATCAACTTATTTCTTCATATCACTAAATAGGAGGAGGAAGGAGTGTTACATATGTTCACCACCTTGAGTTATTTATAAAAATAATAAAGGTGGGATATATACTCTGTGTGTGTGTAACTTGCCCTGACTACTACTACTAGAAGGCCAGCAGACATTTTAAAGTATATGAATGAGCTTTATTTTTTATATATTTTGCTATAATCCTGCCCCTCCTCCCAGGAAGAACAGAAGAAGCCACATACTTGTTTCTCTTTCTTCCTTATCCAGCAGTCCAGGTTCAGGGCAACACTATGAATTAGGTTATCCTGGCTCAGGGTCACTGGGTGAGCTTCAGTAGTCAATCTGATCTCAGGTCTCCCAAGCTCTGATCTAACATTTTGTCTCATTGCGCCAGCTGTAGTTTGGCTCACTGCTCTTTTCATCTGAAACACTATAGGAGGAAAACATAAAGTCCGTGGGGACATCAATATGTTGCTTTGTGGCGATCCTGGAACAGCCAAGTCTCAGTTCCTCAAATATGTGGAGAAAGTAGCCAGCAGAGCGATATTCACCACTGGCCAGGGTGCTTCTGCAGTTGGTCTAACTGCCTATGTGCAGAGACATCCTGTGAGCAAGGAATGGACCCTGGAGGCTGGAGCCCTGGTGCTGGCAGACAGAGGGGTGTGCTTGATAGACGAATTTGACAAGGCAAGTATTGGCTTGGAGGTATGACATAGTTTGGTCGAGGCAGATCCCGATCCAAACAGCATAAGCTGCTCTGTGTAAGACCTTGAACCTAGAAAGTGAGATGGAGAAGGAAGAGGAGTTGGATTTCAGGCCCTATCTAGAAAGATTCAGTCCTGAGACCTGGGACTGAGGAGAACTGCTCAGAATATTAAAGTTGGTGGGGGGGTGCTGGCTGTCAGATTCTTTACTGTAGTGAAATCTGTAAACGAAGAAACAGTGGAGAGAGCATAACACAGTGGTGAGACACATCCTTTACACACAAAAGATCCCAACCTCAATCCTGAGCATCTGCACTTCAAAGAAAGATCAGGGGAACAGGCGAAGAACTGCCTCGAAACTCAATATTAACAATTCTAGGCTGGAAGATGCTTTCTGTCCTTGGTAATATTGCTATATCTAGAGGGATTTGATGCTATTCTTTTATTGAACTGTTAAGAGGTTGAGTTGCTTTGAATGTGCACATCTGGATTCCGCTTTATTTATTATTTGGGCGAGTTGGAGCTTTAACGTCTTTTGCTATTCCTCAGATGAATGATCAGGATAGGACCAGCATTCATGAAGCCATGGAGCAGCAGAGCATCTCCATCTCAAAGGCTGGCATTGTCACATCTCTACAAGCTCGCTGCACTGTTATTGCTGCTGCCAACCCAATAGGTATGTGTTGCTGGCCCACGAAAGAAAAACTCAAAATGGCAAAAAATTCCACGTGTTATTTTATACTTCCTGTTCTTTGGATACAGAAAGGAACAAGAGCCAGCATCCAGCACTGTCTTTAAAAATGCTTCTTTTCCTATTCTAGGTGGGCGCTATGACCCTTCTTTGACTTTCTCGGAAAACGTTGATCTGACCGAGCCCATCATATCTCGGTTTGATATCCTCTGTGTGGTCAGGGATACTGTGGATCCTGTTCAGGTATAAGCTTCTGCAGAACATTAGACTTGAGGAAGGTTAATTAATAGACTATCGTTTTAATATTTGCTGAATGAAGAAGGAGGTACATGAGATGGAATTAGCTAATACCATAGATCTCTTGTCTGACTTGGGAAACTAGAGCTTACAGGAACACTTTGGTAAATACAGGTAGTCCCTGACCTACAACCGTTTGGTCAGCAACTGTTCAAATTCCAACAGTGCTGAAGGAATGGTGGTTATGACCAGTCCTCGGAGTTCCAGCCATCCCAGCATCCCTGTGGTCACATAATCGCGATCTGGGCACTTGGCAACTGGTTCACACTTATGACTGGTTGCAGTGCCCCACGATCACGTGATCGCCATTTGCAACCTTCCCTGCCAGCTTCCTCAGAAAGTCAATGGGGAAGCCAGAAGGGAAGGTCACAAGTCGCTTGGGTAAGTCTCCACACATCCTCCCCCAGCCCCTCTGCATTCACACAATGCCGGCCACTCTTGCACCCCCACACACCCTTCCTGACCCCCACTGCACCTCTTGCACACCCTCCCCACATGGCACCTCTGACACACACTCATGCACCCTCCCTGACCCCCACTGCAGCCACACGCACCCTCCCCCACCCTTGCAGTGCCTCCACTGTACCCCTGCGCCCCCTCCCCCATCCAGCAGCAGCCACTTACCTACCTGCTGGCCTAGTACTTGTAATTTCCTGCCAGCTTCCCCATTGACTTTGGTTGTGGGAAGTCAGGAGGAAGTTGCCTCACCGAATGACTATGGGATTAAGTCAAGGACTGCCTGTGTTTATTTAGAAATGAGGTCTTGTTCTTGTCAAGGCATCCATTCATTATTGGATCAGGGTTAGGCGATCTGGGGAATTTTAGATTGTCATATAGCAAATAATATAAGTTGGGTTTGTTTGTTTTCTTTTTCCAATTCCTTCCGGAAGGATGAGATGCTGGCTCGGTTTGTTGTCAGTAGCCACATCAAGCATCATCCAAACAGCAAGGATCCAGTAAATGGAGAGTCTCAAGAGATTACCCTCCCTAATACTTATGGCGTAGAACCCATTCCACAGGAGGTCCTGAAGAAATATATTATTTACGCAAAGGAAAAAGTCCATCCCAAACTCAACCAGATGGACCAGGACAAAGTGGCCAGGATGTACAGTGAACTCAGGAAAGAATCCATGGTAAGCAACCAGGGAGGTTAAAAATCCTACGTTTCAGAGGGAGGCTGTTAACTGCAGAATCACTGCCTCTCTCACCAGTTAAATGGGGCTGGAAGAACTGTTGGATCCCAATGAGTCTGAAGTTTATGGAACTTCTTAGAAGCAACCATAATTACATCAGTTCATGAAAAAAGATCCCGAATCTATAATTGAGCACTAGCTTTATTAGAACCCACCCAAAGAATATACAAGCCTCTGAGTTCTTCAGAATGCTTTACTAGTTAATTTGTCCCTGAATGGTAGATACAATTGTTCACCAAAATATCTGCTGCTAACTACTTCATCAGTCTATAACCTCTGTGTTAAAATTGGCTTTGAGTTACAGAAACATCTAACCTGACATTTGAACTTTATTCTCCCATCCTTGGGGTTTGTCTGTTTATTTGTTTTGATATGCTGCCTAATAGATAAAGCTGGTGGCATTTTGGCTGGACCTCAGCTGAAGGATAAAGCAAAAAGGGCTTGGATGAAGTGGAAGGTCCTGATTCCCAGAAAAAGAAGTGGGGGCAGCCCCTAAGGAGGCATATTTTCTATCTTCTGTGCAATGCACTAGTCTGCCAGCAGATGGCAGCCTCCTCCCTTAGACATAGATGCCTTTTAAACACACTTCTTTGTCTGCTTGACTTCCTATTTACTATCTTCTGTGCGCCTGTATAAGTTTTTAATTGGCTTTATGCAGCATTAATAGCTCCCCAGAGGAGAAAAGCAGGTTGTAACCTAGAAGTGTACCATTTCTGTCAGTTTCAGAATCACTTTGTGTGGCAGATCAAGGGCCACACTCTAAAATTGGGTGAGGATAGGGCCCACTATGGAAAAGGGTCAGTTGTTTTAAGAGGTAAAGTGGGTGCCTTAATCCTGTCAGTCTTTAAGGCATCCTCTGATCCTCTTCAGAACTCCCCAACTACATTTTGGGGCACATTTAGGTGGGGCTGATGGGAACACAAAAGGGATGCTGGCAAGTCACATGCCGTTCCTGGGGTGCCCTTTTTGCATTGCTGGTATCAGTCATCAAAGCCCTTCACTTTTCTTTCTGCAGGCAACTGGAAGTATCCCCATTACAGTGCGTCACATAGAGTCCATGATCCGAATGGCGGAGGCCCATGCCCGCATGCACCTGCGGGATTATGTGGTGGAAGACGATGTCAACATGGCCATCAGGGTCATGTTGGAGAGTTTCATCGACACACAGAAGTTTAGTGTTATGAGAAGCATGCGGAAGGTATGCAGAGATGTGGATCCTTCTGTGGTGGTGGTGATTTCATTTGGGATGATGAGAACTTAAGTTTTGATAGAACTCTAGTGAAGATCCAGAGAGGTGGCCTTAAATAAGGACTCAGATGTTGTATACATACACTTTTATGCACTGTACACTATTATGGACAGTTAACTACAGAGCCTATCTATCCTCTCCATCATTATTGTGTGTGTGGTATGTTGAAACTTAAACTAAACAACTGGAAATTACAGGAGAGAATAGATAGAGAAACTGCAGTAATTCTCCCAATGTGTCCAGAATCTCTAGATATCCACAAAAAGTCTCTTAGGGCAAGTGAGGCTGTCAGTTGCATTGGCGATTTGATCTTAGAAGATGATGAAATCTCAGGCTGAAGGAGGAGTCTTATTACTTACTTTAAGGCATTTCTTTGGGACTGCTGAAGAGATGGGTAAATGCCCTGCTCAGGCCTCAGTAGTGAATCCTGGAAAATGCTGCTAAATGGCAAAGGAGTAGGCTAATGGCAACGTCATCCACACCCCTTCTGATGAATGAAGTAGCTCTTGAGATGAGGGCTGGGAGCTGGAGATATTAAAGTTAATATTAGAATTGGGACAACATGAAAGGCCTTTGATACGGTGGCTTGGTCAGAAAAATCAATTTCCAATTGCCTCTTCAGGGAGTTCGCTGGATGATCTCAGACCAGCCTTAGATTGGAAGGATAAAATGTGAATATTCATTATCCTGAGCTCCTTGGTGGAATGGTGAAATTAATTCAGTAAATGAAAAATTATGTTGTATATTTATGCCTAGGCAGCTTATAGACAATCTTGAATCAATTCAGTGCTGATAAAGCATGAGCACTATAACAATGTTTTTGCTTGCTTCCTTAAACACTTTAAAGTGTGTTGGGTCCAGAGGTTTTGTAGACTCTTTCTTTCTCTTATATTTCAGGCCCCCCTGTACAAAGCAAATGTAGAACAAAACCTCAACTGCCCATCTTAGTATTTGGCAAAGTCATTTTGGAGATCCTTGCCCCAGACTGTTTAGTAATGGTCTCTCCCATTTTGAAGGGTGGGTGGTAAGTGGGCCTGTTGTTCTTTCTCTACAAGGGCCTGTCCCCCTGGAGGCCACCAAGTGCTTGGCGGGTGTGGCCTCAGGATGGTTGTGTTCCCTGTGGGGCAAGGTGGGTTTTTGGGGAATTGTGTTGGGTGTGCATATGATTGGGTATGTGTACTTTAGCTTGGGAGGAAGGAGTAAAGTGTGGGGGGCAAACAGAGGGGAGGCAGGAGCACTGGGACAGTGATGGGTAGGGGGATGTATGGTGGGAACCTGGGGATGGAGTGCCCTAGGGACACTGAGCCCACTGTTTGAAAGTGATCCCGGTGTCCAGCCCCAACTTCTACCCTCAGTGTCCTGCTTCTGAACACCAGGTCGATGTGTAATAAAGTTTCCCTCATTCATGCCTTTGTCTTAGATGAAGGCACCAACCCGGCATGTCTCACCAAACCTGGTGAGCCCAGAGGGGAGTGTTGTCCTCTTGGAATTGTGTCCACCTGGGTTTCAGGGTTTCCATCAACTGAGACCCCAGGAAAGAGGGGGAGGTGTGGCTATTGTTACCCACGAGTCCTTGCAGGCCCTGAAAGGCTCTGTTCCACAGATAACCGGATGTAAGATGCTCTTGCTGACGTTGGGCTCTAGTAAACAGCTGGGATTGCTGGTTTGCCTCCCTTCTTGCTGCCCAGCATCATCCCTGCCTGCATTCCTGAATTCCATTGCTGGGCTGGGGATAGAATCGCAGAGGCTGTTGGGGATTCTAATCTGCGTGGCGATGTTGGGCCTGGGCAGTGCAGGAGTTGATGGCTGCATGGATCTGTCCCCAGTCGTTGACGGTCCAAGTCAAACAAAACATTATTTTGTTTTCTACCTTACCTGTTTTTGAATTGTGTTCTATTCTACTTCATTTTATTTTTGTTGTGAGCCACCTAGAGTCATTTGGATTTGGGCCGTGCCTAAATCAAATAAATTAAGCAAATTAAAATAGGGCCAAAATTCAGCAAAATTGATTCCTAATTCATGTTTTAAATGCTTGTTCATTAACTACCAAAATTTCAGCTTTGAAAACTTTTTTCAGTTAACTACATATTAACTATTTGCTATGTCTCTCTTGTTGTTCTTGCCTGGGGTTTGTAATTAATATGTGAGCGTCAGCAACCTAATACTGGGGTTAAATCCTGGGAAAGCTGTCATGGGACCTTTTCTCTCTTTAACAATTCAGTATCCAGGCTTCCTTGAAAAGTCCTGTTTGCTCCCTTGAGAAGGTGAGAGTGAATCCTCAAAGTGTCTTCAATAGGCCAGTACTAAATTTACACTGGCCAGTGATTAATCCCTTTATTTACATCAGAGGCAACAATATTTTGTTGAAATAGACCTTTGGAGCATTCCTTTTTTCTCTTTCAAAAGGGAGTCTTTAGCATCAGTAATCCATGCCTTTATCGCCTCTCCTTTGAATTACCGCAATTCACTTTCTAGCGGAGCTGCCCTGGGAGATGGTGCGCAATGTACTCACCTGCCTGTTGACTGGTAGAAGCCAGTCCACCAGGGGAATGCCAATTTTGTACAAGCTGCGTTGTCTCCTGGAAGGATTCTGGGTCTACTTCAAGGTGCAGGTTAGCCCTTAGAGATCCCTTACATGGCTTGGGTCCTTGCTCTCTCTAAGGACATAGAATTTGCTCACCTGATACATGCAAGCTGAGAGGGGGCGGTGCAGACTTTTCCCCTCCCAAATGTTAAAGGGAAACAGGGTTTCTTGGCCGTAGCCCCCTCACCCTGAAACAACTCATCCCCCAGGTGGAAATGGCTTCTTCCTTACTAGCATGTCAGAAACACTGTAAGAACAGGGTTTTTCCAATGAACTTTCAGATAGGATTGGTAGTGATTAGGGGATCAGTGGAGTGAATGCTCAGGGATGTTGCTGTATTTGTACTAACTGGGATGAGTTCATGTTCTGCTTTGTGTGCGTGTATTCGTTTTGGTGTCAGCTTCCTAGAGTTATTTGTTAAGGCAGCCTATAGGTACAATAAATAAATAATTTCAAATTGTTCCTGGCTCATTCCTGCCTCCCTTTCTGTTCTTTGCTGCACACAGACTTTTGCCCGGTACCTTGCCTTCAGGCGGGATAACAATGAGCTCTTGCTGTTCATTTTGAAACAACTCGTATCAGAACAGGTGATGTATCAGAGGAATCGCTACGGAGCACAGCAGGACACCACTGAAGTGCCGGAGAAAGACTTAATTGATAAGGTATGGAGCATTTTTCCCTTTTGTGGGCATTGTGCCAGGAGCTAAATCTAATCATTCTGCATCTTCTGAGTTTCCCTTTCCAAGCTTTGAATAAGTGAGCTGTGAGCACTAGGTCTTGTGTAGTAGAGAAAAGCCTGAGTCGCTCCACAGTGAGATGGGCAGTGACCAATTCGAAATATAAATAAATAAAGTGAGATATTACAGCAACAGGCAAAGTTGCTGGGTCCCTCCCCTGTATTCCTGTGACACCCGAAATGCGAGAAATTAGCACAAAGGCTTTTTGTGGCTCAGGATCATAAGGACATCATGATGAGGGAATGATCTCACTGGAGGGAGAGAGACTGGGGGGGATGATTTTTTTCTATTGTTGTCTTTGTTGTTGCTGGGCTGGATTGCACTTTTATAGATTCATCGGGACTTTCAGTTGTTGAACGGACCCATTTTATTTTCTGTGAAAATGAGGGAAAGGTTGCAGCCTATGCTGGCAGTATGTTGCCAAATGTCAGTGTTATCTGGGAAGAGAACATTGGGGATCCCATGCGGTACATCCAATATAACAATAATCCTGCTTGGTCGCCTCCAAGTGGACTACTGCAATGAACTTTACATGACGCTGCCCTTGAAGAACATCCAGAAACTGCAGGTGGTACAGAATGTGGTACCATGCACAGTTACGGGTGCATCTTGGTTAGCCTCTGCTCTGCAAGCTGTACTGGCTCTCATTATGCTTCCAGGTACAGCTGAAGGTATGGTTGTCACCTAGAATGCCCTTCATGGCATGGGGCTAGGTTATTTGCAGGACTGCCTCTCCTCCGTTGTTCCTACCTATCCTGTTAGGTCTGGCAGAAAAGGCATGTTGGGGGTCCTGACAATTAAAGAATCCTACCTTGTGGGGCCCAGGAAGTGTGCCTTTTCTGTTGCAGCATCTGTCCTTTGGAATACCGTACCCCCCAAGATTCAATTGGCTCTGATTCTGCTAGCCGATCAAAAAGCATTGAAGACATAGACATGTTCCCAGGCTTGGGGATTGGGTAGTTAGTTGGAACCCATGTGGTTGTGGTTCTGAGTTTATTGTAGATTTTGGTTTTACCTCAGCTGTTTTTATAGGCTTTTTATACTGTTTTGATGTTATTTTGGATTCTGTTTATATATGTTGTTAGCTGCCTAGAGTTGCTATGGTGAGATGGGCATTCATTCAGGTTAGACATACAGACAAATATTGTGAATAGTAGATATTGCAAATCTATAATTGTATGCAAAAGTTTAAGTCATCCCTGGCCAAACTGTATGCTTGAGTGAATCTCTAAGTGCAGGGAAAGGCTAGGCTAAACCCAGCATTTTTCTGCAAATTTTATTGTTTCTTAACTATTCGTGTCCCTCCCCCTTTCTCCTTGCCAGGCTCGCCAGATCAACATCCACAACCTTTCTGCCTTCTTCGATAGCGACCTGTTCAAGATGAACAAGTTCAGCCGTGATGTAAAGCGGAAATTAATCGTGCAAACCTTCTGAGACAATGACTGCACAAGTGGTTGGAGACAAGAGCAATTCAAAGCTGTGCTTTCTCTTCTGATGTAGCAGCACGTGGCAATTCCCAAGGCTCTTCCTTATATATTTCAGAAAAGAACTGGAAACTGCTGTGCTGAAGGACCTGTAAATAGAATAGAATGGAATGGAACGGCCCTGTGGTTAAAAAAGCAAAAAGTCTGTGAGCCTGTGTTTGCTGAATGAAACCCCAGAGGAATTGTTTCCTGTTGGCCTCATTTTAGAAATTGGACTTGACACTGGTATTGGTGAATGAGTCAGACTCAGACATCCGGAACAAGTAGTGAGACAGTGCCCATGTTCACTTTAAGGCAGCTGCTGCTTCCCGTTTCTCCTTTGTTGTACCCTGCTTACAGCTTCATGCACTTGTATATGAAAAGCTGAAAACAGCCTATATTGAAGATTAGTTGAGACTCACATTTGTCTTCCTTTAGAACTACATTATGTTTTGATGTCAAAACAATTAGAGATATGCAAAACTAGTCAGTGGGGGGGCATGCCAGGAGCACCCCAAAATCTTGCCAGAAGCAGTTCAGCAACATGGGCCTAAGGAAGCTTAGCACAGTCTCCAGAAATTCTGTTCCCAAACTAATAATTTTTGCACATCCCTGAAAATAATGTTTTTTCTTGCATATTTGTCCAATAAAGGTGTAATTGGGAAATTACTAAATTGGGAAATTTGCTAAAAAAGACCCCCAAAGGGTTTAAAATGGCTTTTTAAAAATGAAGGCACAAATTGGCTCACTGTTTAAAAAGCTGTATTCCAAAATCAGCTGCTTCACTGTGAATGCCACATTTTCAACAATATGCTTTTCTGGGTAATGTTCATCATTTTTCTTCTGTTGTTTGAACTCCGTTTGTATTAAAGGTAACTTAAAGCCAGTCATAACTCTTAAGCCTTCCAAATCCATTTTTATATCCATTTTGGCTGGAGATAGCAGCTCATCAACTCACTGTGTCCTCTCCAGCATTTTAGTGAGCAGAATCAGAAATATAAGAAGAGTATAAATGTCTAAAACTTAACCCTCGTCCAGAAGCAAGTTCTCTTCTGGAAAAATAGCAGGAATGAATTACTCACCAATAATTATTACCTGTCCCAAATTTTTGATAGAAGATAGACTAACAGGCACCGAGACAGAACACCTGTATGTCCCTTCTAATGCAAAATATGTGCCTTTTGCACTTAGACATTGGTTAGTGCTGGGAGAGTAGGGAGAGGTAAACAAAAAAATCAAGCTTTATGCTTGCCTACCCATGGTCTAAATCACCAAGCCAAGTACCTCTGATTCTTTTCTCACCTTTGTGCCTTAAATTATTTCCTGTGTAGGGCTCTTCTGAATCTCCACAACCCAATCTATCCCATGCAACTAGATGGTCCTTCTCTTCTCCCGTGTTTGTAGTTCCATTAGCAACTTTTCATGTTGTGTCTATTTTAAGGGGATCACATAAGAGGGCTGCTTGAGAGGTAATCCTGTTTATTATGCAACATGGTCTACATATCACTGCACTGTACAAGTTCTAATCTTTTTCTTTATAGGCTCTCATGCTTGGTTGATTTTAAATAGATTCAATGTTAATGTAATGATTTGTTTACCCTTAGTTTCCAGAATGCTCAACATTGCCAGATGCCTTGTATAGACTAATAAAAAGTTAAAATGGAATATCTATTTTTGCAATACTGTAGTAGACAAATGTTTTCGTTAGAAAAGTGGAAGTACAGGCCTAGATATTTAGCAATTGCATCTGCACTGAAACTGGCTGTTGGTTCAATTGCTGCTGACTAAAACTGAAAGGACTATTTGGATTGTTAGAAGAGCTGAGTTTTTTTCCCACCCTAGTCCTTAAATTCCATGTGATGCTGTGTTTGAACCTAGAACTCCTGATCTGTTATCTTCAGATGAAGTCCCTAAGGTTAGGGGCTCAAAGATTTATTCCCCTATACAGAATGTAGACTTAATTGTACAGTTCTGGGGACCAACGTATACAACACTTACTCAAAGGGATATGCATTATTTTTGTATCATTTCCACATGCTTCATATACACTAAAATTCATGAGTTTATAAAAATGTGTGAGGAATTACTGTATAAGACTCCTCTATTTTTTAGTAGATATGATTTTTGTAGCCATTCTGTATAAACACCAGAGGTATATTATGATTTCTACAGATAAAATGAGCATTAGAAAGATTTCTGAGCCTCTATTTCCTCTTCATGCATTTTGAATGCAATAGAGCTGCCAGGCTGAGAACCCTAGAAGTTGCAGTCCCAACCTAGAGAGTGATGGAATTTTCTGACCCTGGGAATGAAGATGAATATTTCCAAAGTATTGCAGAATAAAAAAAGATGGCTATTTTTGTGATCATTTTTTAATTTTAATTTTTTAGTTTTATTTATCCATTCAATCGTGTCCAATTCTCAGAGACTGCCTGGACAAGTCCCTGCAGTTTTCTTGGCAAGGTTTTTCAGAAGTGATTTGCCATTGCCTCCTTCCTAGGGCTGAGACAGAGTGACTGGCCCAAGGACCAGATTTCTCAATATAATTCTTTTAACCACACCCGTGCTCAATACAACCATTCCTGATAAACAGTCAAATTCCAAAGCTTTGCTATGTAATTCAACATTACATTAACAATGACATTTAAAGATTTTCCTATAAATCTACTTGTACACATTAATATACTCTCCCCAAAAGATACTAAATGATCACATGACTATATCATGTGGGCCAGTGAGCCCTTAAATGTTTTACACCTCCAGCAAAGACAATCTGATGTCCAGCCTTTAACATGCATTATTTGGGGAGTCCAATACATCCTAAATACATTTTTTTGATGAACCAACCTTAATCTCAGATATGTAGGTGCCATTTTAACATTTTTAAGGGCATGAATCCATTGGTGGGATTTTACCGGAGATTCCAGATCTTTAGTCCATGTTTGAAATATTCCAGAAATGTCCTCTTTAAAAATATTGAGCTTTTGATAAAGATATATTACAGGTTGTCATAAATTCCATCAAGTAAGAAAGCAACTTAGGTGCCTCTGAGGCAGCCAAAGCATCTGGTCCATACTGATCCATTAAAATACGCTTAAGTTCAAGATACTTAACTGGATCTCAAATAAGCAATTAGCATCTCCCCCATTACACCATGGCTAGAAAGAAAATCAAAGGCAATATGAAGACACACACACCCTTATTGTACTTGCTGATAAATAAAGGCCAAAGAACACACAACTAGTTCCCAAGATTCCGTAACCCTCCCTTACTGCAACGAACCAGCAAACGCTGAATCTGTGGGACCTTCTTGCCTTATTTATTTATCTGAGCTTAGAGGCTGATCCCGTTGCCAACAGTTCTGAGTGGTGTATATCCTAACTCTCGTAAGTCAGGTAAAAAACAAAAGCATAGCAGTAATGTTATGAGCTGTTGTGAAGGGCTTGACACAGGTTGTTCTTTAGGTGCCCTCTTATGGCAAGTGCAGAAGCAAACAGAGAAGTGGTGGCTCTCTGGGTCCGGGGTGCCCTCCCCAGTTAGGTCCCTACTTTTAGGTATTCTTTCCAGCCACAGGAACGGTGCTCTTCTTCCAGACCTTTCATGTATCCTTAAGTTTTTAACAGCCCAACTGTTAGGCTGCATAATAATTTTTAAACCAATTCAACTACCCTTTATTCTATTTTTGCTTATATGTTGCCTATTTTTAGTCATTTCTAGTTTTAACAAATTCCACTGTAGAGTGTTGTAAACTACCTTGGGGAAAAAAAACAGTTTGAAAGGCACTGTGCTCATTTTTAAGTAAAGAAAAAGATTCAGGACAGCATTTAGGAAGAAGAAGGCAGCAGTCTTCTGAACTTCAGTGATTCTGACAAAGGAGGAGAATCTATTATTCATAAGAGACGCTTCGGAGAGTTTAAAACCTCTAAGTGACTACATAAAGCCATGTGTTAAGTACCATAAACTACTGCATAAATAGAGGTTTTACTGCAGTGTTGAATTTGGCCATATTCTTGCCCTTCTGCTTTCAAGTAGCTTCAGTATTGATTTATTACTGGGCCTGTGGCAAGATCGCATCTTTGCTGATCAAAGGGTAAAGGGCAGGGCCAGGCGCAGAGATGTCATTATGATTGTCTGGTTTTCCATTTGCATGAAGATGATAATATTTTGGGTACAGAAAGTCGTGCATACTGATGTTTCATCCATATGTGTATAGTCATTCCAGTACCTCATAAAGTGCAACACAGTAGAGACTATTGATATTTTACTTTATTTTGCAACCTGCAGAGACTGGTGGCAATATTTATATGACAAACTCTGTGCATGCAAGTACATAGGGAAAAGTTGCCACAAAAATAGTTACTTTACTGCAAAATCACTGCCAGTTCTGCTTTGGCATGCTCACACTGCATTTTTTTTAATTATGTGCCCTCAAGTCATTGTTGACTCTTAAAGCCCACATTTTCTCCATGACAATCTATCCCCAATTCGTCCCTTCAGGTCTTTCAATGGTGCACCCATCACCACTGTAATCTAATCTCTCCATCTTGCTGCTGGTCTTCCTCCTGTTTTTTTCCATCTTTCCCAGCATCAGAGCCTTCTCCAGGTTGGAAGAGAAGATTCTGTTTCCTTAGCCCAAATAGAAAATCAAACATGACATTTGGGCAGCAGAATTGTATAACAAACTCCGAGGGGTGGGGGAAGAGGTAGATAGCTTCATCCACGCTGCTTTCTCACTGGGAATCTACCCAGCAACAACTAAAATCATAGATAACAAGGTTTTTCAAGAACAGAAAATAACTTAATCATGGGTAAAAATGAATGTAATTACAGGGCTGAAAAGACAACATCAATCTACTCTCCCTTTTCTCCTCTTGTGGTCTTTGTGCAGTTCCAAATGGAGATTCCAGACCCTCCCCCCCACATTAAAGTCTTTAACCTTCTAGAACAGGGTTGTGCAATTATTTTGTAGATGGGGGTTGCCTTTGTACACAGTAGCAACCACAAAATCTGCTGCTGAATGCCACAGGGAAAGAGGTAGCGATAAGGTGATGCTATTGGAGGGGATGGGTACAGAGTTCTCCTTCCTGTTGGACAATGGATGGGTTTGCTCGTTTTTTTAAAAAGCAAGTTAAACTTATCAGAAGCCTCATATATTTATTTCACTTTTGTTTTCATTTTTCAAAGACCAGAAAATCCTCACATTGTAATTCAGCAGCTGGCTACCCAGTTTTAGCTGAGCAAACTTCAGGGTTTGCAAGAAAGGAGCTGGAGATTCCATTTTCCTTTCCTCAGTTCTTGACTGTCTTTCTGATTCACAGAGAGGACCTCTGCACTCATGCAGTGCCTTGCTTGGAACCTTCTATTGCTCACATTCTCCCTTTTCAATGCAGTCTCTTGAATTCTTCCACTGCCTTTGATCTGGCCTTGGTGAGCACTACTCTGCTGAAGAAATGTATTTTTCTTTTATGGTGGCCAGCTCCCAGCTTTCACCAGGCATAACCACTATCTCCACTGCCTTGGTGAGGGACAAATAGTGGACATCTCGCCTCCATCCCACTTTGAAAATTTACAAAGCAAACATACTAAAACAGGTTCTCCCAGGTGTGGATGGCCTTGGGTACAATCAGGTTCTATGTAAATAGTTACCTTGATCTTAAACTGTGTATTCCTCTTAAAATGAATGTTTATAATAATATATTTACACAGATAAATATCAAAGGAAAATATATTTGTCCTAAATATCCTCAAATATGATTATGATTTAGGCTTATTTTTCCCCATAGGCCAACAGTCTTGCAGTTCAGACTGAAGCCTCAAACAAATTGTTCCTACTTTTTTCATATTTGCTTGGGCCCTACAGATCCAACAAGCTTAAATTTTATTATCTTTTCATCCCACTTTCTCTGAGGAGCAGAATTGATAGACATGGCTCTTCCATAACTGTTCCGAGGTAAGCAAGACTGAAAGAAGGACTTAGACCTAGGATTCTCTAGTTTAACTCTGACACTAAACAATAGGCTACACCAATTCACATTTGGTGGCCTGGTAATTTCCAAATTTCCAATGGTTTAATAATACTTCTCTATCTGATGAATTCAAAGCAACATTCCTAAAATATGTAGAGATTGAATTAGGTGTCAGACCTAAAGTCCTTGGGTGGCTGTGATTATGACAGGATAAAATGTTAATGAAGCAAGGTCAGTGACAGACCTTGCTAAATATGTTTACTTCTGTGTGTGTTTACTTTATTTGGCCATGAAGCTCAGTATATCTAACTGCATCTCACAGCAGGGTTAGTCTTGTGGCAAAATGTCCCAGTACTTTTCCCATGAACTGCAATGTGAGTTTTGCCACTTAACCAATCCATACCAGTTTCTTGACATGATTTACAGGATATTTTTCATCAATTATGCAGTTGTTACTGCTGCTGTTATGATTTAAACTCTCTGCTGTACACTAAACAAAAAGCTGGCTTTGGTAGCTGCTGTCTTGGCCCAACCACAATTTTGGCCTGAAGCTTCATGGGGAGGATAACTGCATTATTGTAGGAAGGAAGTTGTAAGTTTGCTCATTAAAAAAACCTGAGTTCACGCCTAGTCATTAGAGCTGTGCAGCACTTCAGAAATCATTTGGAAAAGATGCTTTGGAGTGTGCAGGAACATAACACCATTCACAACTCTTTAAAGTAGCTACATCTTTCCCAGGTTCATATGGCTGACCCCCTGCTTTAAAAGTTGCAGAGGGATGCTACATTTGAATCCCTACACAACCCATAATGCCTGTTTGGAGTTGAATCTGAAGCACTGCACTACCATACTGGTCATCCTCTTACCTGTTTAGTTCACAAGATACCTAGCTGAAAAATTCAACTAATTTGTGCAGCTGCTGCTGGCAAGTAATGTAGGAAACTATTTTAAGATATTTCTGTGAAATAAAGAACAATCTATAATTTAAAATAATTAATCTTAATTTTACTCCCATATTAAAAATTATTCAAATTTAATTTAGCCCTACTGTATGAATGCATTTATAGCATAACCATGAAGGGTATTACTATGACTACTATGACTACTGGCATTCAGAATACCCTAGGGGGGAGAAAATGGAGATATTCTTCCAAATGCATGAAAACGTTTTTCATTCAAGAACAAATGGGAAAGGAAAGCAAAGGCTTGGGTGGCAATATTCTTTGGCTGAACATCTACCAATCTTTCAAAAGGTATCTGGGCGTATTGTGTTTCCTGGCTTCTCCTAGCTGCATTTTTTTTCTTATGCTCTTTATTTCTGTAGATTAATCTTGAAATACATCTTAGTTTAGTTCTAGATAGATCAAAGTCTCTGACATATTGTATCATTTGTTTTTAATGATTGTACAGCTGCCTTCCTTCCCTGACACAATCTTCCTTTTTTCCCCTTGTCTTTATTTTACCTAAATTTCTTAACTATACTTATGTTAAAATATTGGGCCAGCTTCTACTTCCTCCTTCATGTCTAAATGTATAAAAAGTGAAAACCTAAATGACTGTTTTCCTACTTCTGAATAAACCAGCCATAAACCAAGAAGCATTCCATTACCAGGAACTGACTAGATTCCTGCCTAGGATCCAAGAAAATCAGCTATAGATTGTATCAGCCTTTACCAACCTGGATTATTACAACACATCCTCCAGATATGCAGATTTTAACTCCCTGAATTCTCATCGATAGCCATAATGGCTGGAGAGTCTGGGAGTTCAAGTCCACACATCTAGAGGACACCCAGAATGGGAAAATCTAGATTGGGTACTCACTGAGACTGGAAGAATGAGCCAGTCGTTTTCAGGACCCTGGACAGTTCACTTCAGAATGTTACAGTATGAGGTTATATATTTTAATGTTAATGAAACTTACATTCTATGTTGATCACCTCTGAAACAGCTACTGCCTATTATCACCTCAGGCCATAAAAAAACTGGCCAGGCTCTATGATTCCTAAGTTATAGCCCTGCACATTGCTAACTCAAAACTTAGTGCCTCTACTTCTTTTTGGAATCTCAGACTTCTGCTTCTTGAGAAAATACATCACCCTGAGTCACAGCTATCATATAATGGGAGGACTATGTCCTCATGCTGAGATGGTTGCTGAGGTCTTTCTCTGGATTGGGTTGACACTGAGTTCATCACAGCCAGAATTTCCAGGGTCTTGCTGGGCTCCTGATACTGGGGACATGATAAGATGTGAACAATGGCTAAAATTAATATATGTCCAATAGAGTGCATAGAGTGCATATGCAGAGAACCATTCTGCAGTGTTGAAAACAGTGACTGCTATCCATCATTGTGTAAAAAGAATGCAGAGTTAATACCAATCATATCTTCTTCATCAAAGAGCACTGCAAAATAAGGGCACCATCACAAAAAATATCTGACTTTTTCGAAATGTATAATACACTCCTCCCAATAATGGCATTTGGGGAATGGCATAAAAGATCAACCAGAATGATCTGGAGAAGTATTCCTCCAGTTATTTAAAGCTTACATCATTAGGGTTTTAAAACTATTCCAGCATCTTGAACTGGACTTACTAATAAATAGGGAGCTAATGTAATTCCTTCAGAATTCATGTAATGTGGTTTTATCTTAATTCTGTAAAGGACAGAAATCTCCCAGGTCCCCTACATATGAGAGCAGTTCAGCCTGAAACATACCAGAGACCAGATCCTGTTCAGGAAAAGCCACAGCTGATGAAGATCTCTAAATCTATTTCAAGGTTGTGCCTAGCAGAAAAGAAAAAAATAAACACTGTTAATAAATAATTGATCCCCTTTGAAAGCTCCCTAAATTAATGATCTCTCTACAGTTGGGGTAGTCAGTTTTGTAGTTCAACATTGCTTTTTTCTCCTCCTTCTCCTTCTCCTTCTCCTTCTCCTTCTCCTTCTCCTTCTCCTTCTCCTCCTCCTCATACCTGTACCTATACCTATACCTCTTCCCTTTTTTCACTCCATTCTGCTTCACTAGATAACCTGAACTTCCAGTACTAGGACAAAAAACACTTCTCTACACACATCTCTATCATCTCCTCTTCCTTGTCGTCCTTTTTCTAAACAAAATAGTCCTAAGCATTCTAACCTTTTCTCAAAAGCATACTGTCCCTTGTCCATTTGTTTTTTCTTTTCCCCACACTCTCTAGGTCTCCAGGGTTTTTTATCATTTGCAGTAACCAGAACTGTACCCAAGGTTCTAATAATGATGGGATTATAAATCTGTAAAAGGCAGGGTTATTTTTGATCTTTTGCCTAATGATTCCTAAAATGGGTTTTGCCTTTTTCAAAGTTACTGTACATTAATCTTCTTTTTTTGTTAAGCCACGCAGCATAATCCCAAGATTAATTAATATGCCACCCAATTTCACAAACTCTGGTCACATAAAAATTGAAAATTTGTAAAAATAATCAATTTAAAATATCAGTCATGATTTAACAAACAAACCCTAAGCTTAACAAACCCTAAGCTCCTCATAACGGTAGTGTCCTCACTGTCTTCCTCAACTCCAAAAGGGTGGGCACAATCTCACAGGATGGACAGACTCCATCTGCCAAAGACAATCCTATAAATGTCTATGCTGCTGCCATCACAAAACCCTTGCAGCTCACAAGACAAAGAAATACAATAAAATAAAGCAACGTAGATGTGAGGCAATAAAACCCAGCACAATATATAACGTCTGGCCCCAAAAGCCCTCTGGAGAAGCTCAGTTTTCAACTATGTCTGAAAGGCCAACCATGTTGGGGACAAACGAATCTCCAGTGAGAGGTCATTCCATTCCATATATGGCTTATAAGTCAAAACCAGCACCTTGAATCATAGTTAGAAACAATGTAGCAGCTGCAATATTCCCCATAGTGCATTTTTTTCTTCATATTTCTTTCATTTCATCATCCTTTTCATGCTCCGCATTAACATAGCTCCACGTACATCTGTTGCACTCTGCACTTCTTTTCACTCTCTTCCAAGCAACTTCCATGTCCCCTCCCTTTATGTCTAGTTTCTACTCATTCTTTTAGAGATTAATCTATCTTCTAATACCCTTCATTCAAAACATAGATTCTTGGAATAATGGTAGCCCAGACTCTCTCTGCATACTTCCTCTGGGGCTCTCCAGGCTCATGAAGATCTGCACCAAAGTGTAAATCTCGAGTGCCGCACACATTATGTTACGGGATCTGTCAAAACTTCATTAGCACTACAGTCCAGAAGTCAAGGTTGCCTTTCTGTATTCATAATCCGGGTGGGTTTGAATTTTGTGGGCTTGGTTGGTGATTTGATGGTTCTTGGGAAGTATAAATTATTAGGAGTTGGACATGCCATTAGTTCTGTTCTGATTGGTCCACCTTTGTGAATAGTTGTGAACAATTTGGATCTTGCACCTGATTGTGTGGTAAATCAAATCTGGTTCTATTGTTCTATTGATGGCTCCTTCATTTGAGTGCCAAGTGTCCAGGAATTCTCTGACTCTTCTGCTGTTTGCTTGGTTGATTATTTCTATACTATCCCAAGCAAATATGTGGCTTATTTTGAGGGCATGGGTGACTGTTAAGTATTTCTGATCTTGGTTCTTTGTTGCAGTTATGTTTTCTTGATTCTTTGCTGTAACTGGTGACCTGTTTGGCCTATGTAGTGTAGGTTGCAGTCTTGGCTGTTGATTCTGTATATGTTGCCTGGTCTTGCTTGGCAGGGTGTGCAATCTTTTGGTTTACCCAAAATTCTTTGTACTATTTTTGTAGGCTTGTGGGCAACAGTGATCATGCCAGTAGACAGAGTAATCTGCTGGCATGTTCGATTCTAGCATTCATAGTTTCACTTTTGCTTCCATCTTTCCTTTTCTTCCCTGTCCATTTTATTCCAAGTTGTGCACGACACTACCAGGAAATCGTCTGTACCACTTGTGAAATCTCTCATTACCTTTGTATCTTTCACTAATTCTTTCAGGCTTTCATAATAAACAATCAAATCAGCCTTGCTTTTAGGTCTACATTCTTTCTTTTGTCATGTTTATATGTGAATAGACTTATGCTTAAATCACATATTTGAAGGAAGGAAGTAAAATTATTTATTCAATGATCAGAACTATAGAGAGAATTGGACAACAACATTGCACCATAATAATACAGTTTACAGTTACTACTGTAAATACTATACTACAATAATACAGTTACAATTTTAAATCATATGTAAAATTCTAATGACATGGCTCATAACATAACTCACCTGGGATTTAATATCTGTTCTTTGTTACCCCAGACCTAGTCCTGTGGTCGTCTGTTTGCATGCTTTAATAGCTGTGACACAAAATTTAGCTACTTTATATGTAATGTTAGGCTTGTTATCTGATGCTCATCATTCTCATTCATTCTTGGAATTCATAATGGCCCAGTTACTTTTACTCTCTTGCTTCATTCCCACCTATCCATTTATGCCACCTAGCAAAATAAGTTTTCACCTAGACTCTATTTATTCAGAATGTTGCACAATTTTTCTCAGAAGTCATCCTGTTTCTTCTATTATCATTATTCACTAGAGCATAATATGCAACTATCACCACCCTATGGACTCCTACTTTACTTTACTTTACTATGACTATACACCCAAAACAGATGACATCCATATATATTATCTGACATACACTCTACTTCTTTCACTTATAACTACAGGTAGTCCTTGTTTAGTGACCACAATAGGGATGGCAACTTGATCATTAAGCAAAGCAGTCATTAAATGAAACCGCAACTGTGTTTACGATCTTACTTCAGCTTTTCTTTGCTGTACAGACCTGCAAAGGTTGTAAATGTGAGGATTAGTCACAAAGTTACTTTTTCATCACCATCATAAATGTGAACAATCGCTAAATGAGGCAGTCGCTAAAGGAGGACTACCTGTAAACCTACACCTTCACTTCTCTGTATGCATTCATTAACTCCTTTCCACAAGATCAGGCCACCTTCATTCAGAACTATTACATCTTTCACCTTTTTATGAGTTTCACAGATGCACAGCATTCAGTATCTATTTATCTTTCATTTCATTAAATACATTAGAGTTCTTTACCATTTATTCCACTTACATTTCCAGTTGCAATCTTCCATAAGCCATGGTGATTATAAGAGGGGTCCATGATATTGATATTGATCTCTGCTATCCATCATTGCTTTGGTTATTGGAAGCATTCATATAACACATTTTTAGTAAGACAGAGAAGATGTAGATTAGGTTATCACCCTTAGCTGGGTACCTGTGCCAAATGCAGCATTCTCTGATAACAGTAGAGACACTAATGATCAGTTCTGGCACATTTTGGGCATAATTGCAATCAAAACCCAGTTTTATGCTAAGCATGCTCACACTATTCAATGCAAGTTAGGTTCTCCACTCTAGATGTCACCTTCCAAGCCAACTTCCCATTGTCCACAGCTAGGCAGCATATGCACTGGGATCTACTCAGGATGCAAATATTGGAGCAATAATGCAATTTTTTTTAATGTTTCTGTAACAGTATAAATACTGTGCCTTGTGGAAGAAGATTTTGCTTGTCACTTGTGATTTCCCTTGCATAATGAGGTACTTCTTGAGTCAGAATTTGCTCAAATCAAAGACTAATTACACTAGTTCAAAAAGCCTGTGCTGGGGTTCAGAATCAAAACTGATAAGAATCACCATTCCATCATCAGAAATCCTATAGAAATGATCAGTCAGTACAAATGATACTAAACTAGTTCCTACTTAATTTAGGATAGTTTCCTATATTCCTGTTCCTGTTTACTATAGACTTCCTTGGAAAGCACGTATCTCCAAACATACACATCCCCTCCTTTATAGCTGTTTCTCATTTGAATCGTTTGAGGATGCCCACTGAGAATTCTGTTCCCTGCCAATGCAGCTGGCCCCAGCTATCATTAATACATTTGTTAGATTCATGCTTCTTTTGTTCAGCCACTTGGAGAGCCTTGAATGAAAAGAAGCTGATAGAAGGCATTCCGGCTGAGGCTCAAAGGAGCTGCTATACCACACAAGGTCAGCATTGCCCTGCATGCAGCTGATATCTGCTCCAGCAGTGAGTAGTACTCATGTACAAATAGAAAGGAATAGGCTGTGGGGCAAAGATGGGGAACCTGTGGGCCCTGCAAGTATTGCTGAACTACAAATACCAGGAGCCCCAGCCAGCATGACCAATTCTGGATGGGCTATCAGTAGAGAACAATCAATTTTACAGTCTCTGTAGGGCAGTGGGCTCATAAACAGTTTAGAGTAAGCAATTTAATGTCCTCTAGATGTTCTGGACTAGAAGATACTGTGCTCCCTGACTATTATTGCCCATGTTTGCTGGAGCTGATGGAAGCTTAACACAAAACATCTGGAGGGCACAGAACCCATGAAAGGATAGAATTGAACTGCAAGACCAACATTATAGCATGCCAGTTTATTTTAGGTTATAACAGACAGGGAAGGAAAAGTGATGATTTAGAAGTCAAGAGGAACAACTACAGAAGTTGGACTAAGGAGACTGAAGAAAAGAATCTGTAAGACATGTAGGACATGAAGGTTTTTACATGGGGTGGATGTTTGTGGATAATTTAGTGAGACTAAATTTCTGTTCTTGTTTTACCTCCTTGTTCTCACTACCATATAGAATAGGCAGGCACATGCTCTTATCCTCAGACATTTTCACTTCTTTTGACAAACATTTAGTCATATTTCTATTCTTTTAAAAAGTGACTGGTAGTGTATGTATGAGGATTGTGTAGTAATCCAGGTTCAAAAGGGAAAAGGTGATTCAGAGTGTGTGTGGGCAGACACAATTTCTGTTAATACTGTACATCCTGATATCAAACAAGACTTTTTGTGGGGCTGCATGTGAGCTTAGGAAAAAATGCCAGCGGTGCTATCCGAGGCCCCTGCACGCTCCAAATCATCTTTCCCCTTTCAAACCTAAAACACTGTGCAGCTCAACAGTGTCTAGGGTGGGATGGTGTTGAAAAAAACAAGATGGCGGCTTCCATTGCACAGGGATGACCACCATCTTTATTATTACGTTTTATCTCCCTAGATGCCCCTGGCACAGCCCAAGTACCTATGGACAGTTTTGTGAAAAAAGGGAGAATTAGGTTATATGTCATGCTGGCAGAGATTTGGGGGAGTTGTAATATTAACGTATCTGGAGTGCAGCAGGTGAGGAACAATATGGGGGATGGCATGGAGGGTTGCAATGGGTAAAGGGGTTTAATCCTTTGCCTCATCTGGAATTCTATGATCTTATACAAATGAAGGTGCTTTCCACTAATTTAAAGCCACTGCTAGGCCTAGTCCAGACAGGATTTTTTTTTTTATGTGAAATATTCAGTAATCTGAAAAGGCATGTTCTTGACAGGTCTCTATCAAATGATTATTTTGAAAGTATGGATTAATTCATAAAGCAATCCACACAAATGTCTAGTGATGTGATTTAAACATACCCAGGACTTACAAAGAGTTGTTTTAATGTGAAATACTCCTAGGATTATCCATTAGTGGTCAAAGTCCAATTTAATCAGCTGATATGTCTCTGAACACTTCAGCTACTTTTCTCTGTTGACATTTCCCTGTTTTATTTTGTGCTTCAGATCATTTTAATTCCTCTTTCTTCAAAATAACTTTGTGAAGAGCAGGCCTCAAACTCTGACACTTACAACCTCCCACCTCCATGCCAGACATTTGCAGAATACAAGCAGCAAAACTGTGGTGGTCAATCAACATGAATTCTGAGAGTTACATACAAAAGGGTTACTCCAGCTGCTCCCCCTTCACTGGATTTAGGAGACTGAATTATTTTGGAGACTAGAAGCACAATGGAAGCAAATGCCTTGGGGAGAAGTTGCTGGAGCAAGGCAGAAATGATTGGGATCAACCAATTTTTAACAGCTTCAAAATTATTTTATTGGAATTTCAAGGGAAAAAGTGTGAACACCCAAGAGCCTGTTTTAGTACCGCAGAATAGATGTTTTAGCCAGGACTCTGTATTCAAAATTTGTTTTATTGTGCATATTTAAGACCACTATTCTGCAGGTTTTCTTTGTGATCTCAGCCTTTTATGAGATTTTTAAGTTGTGCACATGGATATTGTCCTTCAAATTTTTTATGATCAATAACCTTAATTTTGGAACTCTTTGCTCAATCACCTTTTTTCAGGGGTTGGTGGCAAAGAACAAGCCAATTGTAATTGTGATCTGAATGCATCATTGCAGCTTGCAACACTTTCCAATACAGAAGTATTGCATACTTAAGAAAGGTACTTTATATTTCACACAGTCATCTATATCTATATCTATATATCTATATGTTGTTGTTCAGTCGTTAAGTCGTGTCCGACTCTTCGTGACCCCATGAACCATATTGCGCCAGGCCTTCCTGTCCTTCGCTGCCTCCCTGAGTTTGCTCAGTTTCATGCTCATTGCTTCAGTGATGTTATCTAACCATCTCATCCTCTGCCGTCCTCTTCTCCTTTTGCCTTCAATCTTTCCCAGCATCAGGGTCTTCTCCAAAGAGATCTATCTATATCTATATCTCGATATCTATCTGTCTATATATGTCAAATTTATATGGCTACCCATCTCACAAAAAGTGACTCTGGACAGCATACAACAGTTAATAAAACAATAAATATGTAAAAACAATCATTATTAAAAAATATAAAAACCACAAGGCAGAAGAGAGACTGAATGTTAACCACAGTAATGGCGCTACCTCAAGATCTCACCGGTCCCCTGGGACCCCCAGGCCTGATGACACAGCCAGGTCTTGAGGGACTTCTGGAATAGTAACAGGGATGGAGCTAACCTCACTTCAGAGGGGAAATGTTCCATAAGGTGGATGCCATGGCAGAGAGGGACCGCCTCCTTGGGACCGCCAAGTGTAGTGCCCTGACTGACAGGACCCATAGCATGTCTCTTTTGTGGGACCTGATGGGATGGGCAGCAGTAATCAGGGAGAGGCGGTCCCTCAAGTAACTCAGCCCAATGCCATGAAGGGCTTTAAAGGTTAAAAACAGCACCTTGAATTGGACCCGGAAGCAAATTGGCAACCAGTGCGGCTTGAGGAGCAGAGGTGTAATGTGTGCTGTTCTAGAAGCACATGTAACTGCCTGCACCACTGAATTCTGCACCAGGTGAAGCTTCTGTATGTGTGTGTATATATACAGTATACATATTATAATAGTAAAATCTAATGCAAATGAAACTTAAATAAAGAAAAGAGAATAGAAAGAGTAAAAAGTGCAAGGAAAAGAAAGAAAAAAAGAGAAGAAAAAAGTAAGAATATAATAAAAAGAAAAGAAATATAAAAAGAAGTTACTTCCAACCTTTATCACAACAAGTATTAACAAATTTAGTAACTCTTCACCCTCTCTAAAGTTATAAACATTTATCTCTTCATCCCGCATCCCATCTCTTATCTGTAAACAAATCCATAGAACATCATCCTTTCAGTCCTGGTGTCAGCAGAAAGTCCATAAAGGGTAGCCAGAAGTAATAACATATCTTATTTTAACCTTGATCAAATAAACCAACTTTATATTCCTTCCTTTTACTTCTAACAGTCATAATATTTAGTTCATTCAAATATTGTCATAGGATTTGATTTCTCTTAATTCTTCTTTGTCCCTTCGCACAGAGTTCTTCAAGGCTTTAACAAGCCTCTCTTGTAAATCCAGTGGGAAAAAAATTATCCAGGTCTCTCTCTTGGTTTGTCATTTGTATTCCCCTTTTAAATTTTAAAACCTCAGCCAGTTTTTTTGGTAAATCCAGGGAAACATTCTTTTCTAAATCATTATCTTGGCCTGTCAGTTATAAATCTACTTTCAATACCACCTCTATCTTGTCAGATAAAATTTGTTCTACATCTGTCATTTCTTCAATAACATCTTTTGGACATAGTCTATCCATAGAGGCAGACATCATTACTGACATTGTTGATATTGTGGCTACTATTTTCTAATTCCATTCTTCAAAAGTCTCCTTCAATATTTTTATTGTCATAACATTCTGCAACATCTTATAGGCCTGTATATCTTTTTTTCTACCTAAAATCTTTAGTCCCCTCTAGGGTCTAGTTTTTGAAATCATGAAATTATTTATCTATGTTATTCTTGTAAAAATTAAAACAGGATGTATTTCTCACAAGAATGTATTATAATTAATGCCAAAATCTTATTGTAAAAATGTCAATTTTATCTGGACCCTTAGTCTGTTTATAACCTTCTAAGATCAAAATCTTATTTAGCTTTTTGCTGTTTATTTCAGATTCTTTAAAATCTTAAGCTTATGATTAAAATTTTCTTTCATTCAGGATTGAAGGCAGACTTACCCGGTGTTTTCAAACTTGTCATTCCAAATGTCTCTAATAGCTTAGAAGTAGTTAATGAGCAATTTCTGAAAGTGATTAGAAAGTGAGGTTTGCAAACTTAGTGTCCTTTAAAAGTCTCCGCTGTGGTTGTGAGCAACATGGCTAATCCCGTTGTCTCCTGGTGCTCAAATCCATAGAAAACCATTGTCCAGCTGCTTTCTTGCAGGGAGCAGCTGTCTGGAGAACATGTAGTCAATCTCCCATCTTCTCCTTATCCTGAGAGATTCCAAGGAACCAGTCTACTCACTGCTTCCTTGGTCTTTGCCGCAGTCATCAGCTCTGCTTTCGCGGAGTCATATTCAGTTTGCCATACCTCCTACAGAAGCCATTTCACTTTGTCTTTTTTAAAATAAAGTTTAATTCGTTTATCTGTGATGAGATTGGTCTATTTCCCAAGGAAGTGCTGAAATCCCCAAATCACACACCTCTATGCTACACAGCCAAGAGGTTGCAGTACAGAAATTATTTCCCTTTTTCTTTCTTTTTCTTTTTTACTCTTTTATTTGCTGAAGGGCAGTACAGGGTATCAGAGCCCTGATCTCTCATAAACTGGGGTTAGAGGAGGGTGCCTCCTAGAAGGTAAGTGGTGGCCACCACAGCAACTGTTAAACAGCCCCAAGGCAGGTAGGCAGAAGCAGGTACATAAACCCAGGAGGCTTCTAGGAGGTTTGAAATCTTCAGCCTTTTACTCTCCATGCTCAGTGCTGCTGTGTAATGGGCTCTGAGAACAACCTTGAAGACCAGGAGGAAGGGCCACCACCAAGATGACGGTCGGATAAAAGAAATCTGAGTTCAAAGCAGAAATGTAACTTGAGAAAAGTCTCAGACTTGACCCTCCCTAGCTCGCTAGTAAATAAAGGCAGGGAGCAGGGAGGCAGTTTCTGACTTGCAAGATTCTGTTACTGTAACCCTACAATAACAGCAGTTTATTCACAACTTTGGTTTCTTAGTCTAGTCTACCTTGAAGGGCTGACATGCTGTTACCATATCCTTAAATGTCTCCCATTCTTTCAGTCTGATTCTCCATGTTGTCTGAAGATTATAATCCAACAGAGTGGAACCAGACCGGGTCTGGTTGTTTTCTCTCTCGTCTGCCAAGGCAAGAGCATTTAATCCAGCAGGTTTTCTTCTAGCAATCATATCTTCAAAAGTTACTCTTCAGAGTGTTTGATAATTATATCAATGTATCTTTTAACATCTGGATCATCAACATGACCTGAAATCTATTTATTTTAAAGCCAACTTGGTTTACTTTAGTAATATGCAGATACACATAGGTTTAATCATTTAATTGGTTCAAATCCAGCTGATTAATATTTAATACATGCATGGTCCTATTAGTATTATTATTTCCTAGATAACATCTTTTAAGGCTTAGCACTAAAATTAGATAACGGTAAACTCCTTGAAATGGGCTCAAAGCAAACCCTGGCTGCATCTGCCGTGAATCGACTACAGGTTTGTATTTAGAGAAATATCCAGAAGAGTTGTCCCGGCTGCAGATTAAGCAAATGGACCATTAGTCCTGCCCAGGCCAGAGCAAGCGCCGCGTCCCCCGCCGCCACCTGCTCTCCGGCCTTCCCGGGTTCTGCTCGGCCGAAGACCAGGTTTCGCGCCTCGCTCCGCTGTCTCCGCAAGTTGCTCAACGAGTGGACGGAATCCGCGGCACCACCTCCCTCTAGGACCCGGCTGAAAGCTGGAGCCGGGAAAGGGCCGAACGCAGCCCACTGCGCCATGCGTAGGGTTTCATACTTCAGCATCTCGGAAACCTGGGAGATCCACAGCAGCAGCCCCACCGACCCAAGAGGGGGCGTGGAGAGGCAACGCGCTGGGTCGCTTCGAGGAGCCGAGCCGAGCCGCTGCAGCCGGCCGCGCAGAGCCGGCCCTTCGTTCAGCTATATTTCTTTCTCCGCTTTTCGCATCCCTTTTCGGTCTGAAAAAGAGAGGCGCCCGCGATGGCTTTGCACGGGGTCTGACCGGCCAGCACGCAGAGCGAGCAGCCTGCATGCAGTGGCTACGTGGGTGCTGCCGCTGCTGCATTGGTCTGCTGGCAGGAGACCACAGCCGTTCGCGCATCGATCGGGCAGCGCAGAAACCCTCCGATTTTTGCTTCTTTTCCCACCCACGCCCACACCCTCCAGCTTGAGGCTCCCCTAGAGGGAGGGAAGGAGGGAGGGAGGACCTAGAGAGGGTTGCAGGGAAAGTTGCGAGTCACCGGGGGGGGGCCCGCGGGGGCGATGCCGTCTGAGCTCGAGCTGCTGCAGCGGCAGGGGAGAAAGGGCTGTTCAGTAACCAGAAGGGGCCGAGCCCCGCGGGCAGCTGCCGCAGCAGAAGCTACGTCCGACTGAAGGAGGAGGAAGGGGAGCGCGGCGCCGGAGTGGAAGCATCATGAATCCTGTGAGGCGCCGGGCGCTGCGGCTGCTGCTGGCCTGGGGTGAGCCTTTCCTCATTTCCGAGGGTGGTTTCATAAAAACGGGGCTTGGGGTGCTTTCAGCCCGCGTGCAGGCTCGAACCAGGAGGAGGACGGCGGGTCGGAGCAAAGCCACCCCGGCGCGTCCTGGACAAAGAGACAGGCGGCGCGGGTCTGGGAACGGGCTCTGGGACTGACTGCCTCCCGCCGCCGCCGCCGCCGCCGCCGCCGCCTATGGATTCCGGGAGCGCCGCGATGGGAGGGTTTCAGCGGTCCCCTGCGGAGTTGGGCCGGTCTGGGCAGGAGCAGCGAGGTGGCCTTTCTAGCGCTGCTCCTGCTCCTGCTCCTTGCTCCTTGCTCGCTCGCTCGCCGCAGTTTGGCTGTTCAAGGCGCGAACGGAGAGGGTTCGCTCGTTCAGCTGAGGTGGGAGCCCGATCGGATCCTGAGGCTTTCTGGCCAGTAGGGAGGCGGGAGGAAGAGAAGCCAACTAGGAGGAAGGACATCTTCATTTTGGTCCTGCAGTTCTGTTTGAAAAAGGCATTTCTCTCCCCGAAGGCTTCTGTAGGATGTCAAGTCAGAATTGCATTTGTAAAAACACAAGAAGTTACTTTCCTCTGACCTGGGTCAGTTAGATGCTGTTGTTTTTCTGAAAGCACTTCTTTACTATAGACTGTGTTCCAGAGACACAAACCAGAAATGAGCCAACCCTGTTTTAGTCTAGTGTGCTTTATGCACCGGGCCAACATGATTGGGCTATGGTTCAGTTTCTCAGGCAAATTCAGAAAACTGGCCTCCCTGAGTAAATCATTGGAAAAGCATGTCATGGGAACCCAACCTGTGATGAGGTAGACTTTTTAAAAACTTCTTAATACATTATGCTAAGTTGTGACCTGTGTAGCCATAGTTTGTGGAATAAATCACAACTGACTAGTTTGCACAACATGCTAAGTCATAAAGCAGGGCTTCTAAATTACATAGAGGTTCACACATAGCACTAGGCAGAATAAATATTTCAGTAAATGTGGTATCCACATAGGTCTTTATGGTATTGATACTAATAAGTAGGGAGGATTTAATTGAGTAAGTAGAAGTAACAGAAAAATTTAGATAATCAAATGTGTATCTTGGGCTTAAAAACAACCAGATTTTAATAAACTCTAAGCAGTTAAGAGTAAGATCTGTTGACAGGAGAAGCTAAGGGTGAAGGGAGATCAAGATGGGTGGGAGTTCTTAAAGGACATACTAAAAGCACACTTACAAGAACTGTAATTCCAATGAGGGAAAATATAGAGAACCGCACAAGCCAATGGGACTATCCAGAAAGCTTTGTGAAGATCTAAAAATGAAAAGAGGACCAGGTCAGAAAGGAAGAGTACAGACAGTAGACTGAAACTATAGAGCTGGCATCAGAATGAGCTGGCATGAGCAAGGGAGACTGAGAATGATAAAAATGACTTCTTCAGGTTCATTCAGGTATCCTAGATAACTGGTGGAGGAGGGGAAAGGGGGGAAAGGAAGGTGGAGCAAACTACAGATTGGTAAAGCATCAATATCTGGGAAGATTCTACGGCAGATCATAAAAAGGTCTGTCTTTAGCACTTTGAATATTTTGTAGTGATTACCAAAAGTCAATATAGATTTATCAAGAACAAATCCTGATAGGATAGCCTTGTCACATTTTTTTGGTCAAGTAACTTAATAGATTGTAGGTATGCTGAAGACAAAATATATTTTCAACTGCAACAAAGCATGTGTGAAGCATCCCATGACGCGTTGATTGACAAGCTAGCTAAATGAGGTCTGGATGGCATAACATTCGAGTCATTGTTGACTCCTGCTGATTACCTGGACTAGTCCCTAGGTTTCAGAAGTGGTTTGCCATTGCGGTTGTCAGTGGTTCCTCATCAAACTGACATGAGATATTAAGTGAGGTGCCACAAGGAACTGTCCTGGGTCCTCTGCCCTTCATGTTTATTAATGATTTGGATGAAGAGGTAACTAGAATGTTTGTCTGATTTGCAGATGGCGCAAAAGTAGCTGGGTTAGGTATTATCCCAGAAGACTGAAATAAAACACAATGGAATTTAACAGAGACAGGTGCAAAGTTCTTCACTTGGGAAACAAAGATTAAATGCACAAGTATGGGATGGGGAATATATGGCTTGGTAGTGATATTTGTGCAAAAGTTAATTGCAAAGAGAATAGGAGCTAGCAATATGATTTGGCTGCAAAAAAGGAAAATGCAATTTTAGGCTGCATCAACAAAAGTATTATTTAATGGGAAGTAAGTATTCCGCTTGATTTTAGTTTGATCACACCTCATCTCTAGTATTGTGTCCACTTCTGGGCACCACACTTCAAGAAGGATTCCAAGAAATCGGAACAGGTTCACAGAAAGGCAGTGTGGCCGATTGGGAGATTAGAAGATTAGGTGATTAGAAACTAAATCTTATGCAGAGACATTGAAGGAGCTGGGTGCATTTAGGCTTGTAAAAAGACGACTGAGAGGATATGTAGTACTTTTCAAATATGTGAAAGGATGTCACGTTGAAAAAAACCTCAAAATATGTTCACTTTCCTTCTAGAATGAAGGACACAGAATAATGGATTTCAAGTACTGGAAGCCAAATTCCAGTTGAATGTTTGTGTGTGTGGGGGGGTGCTTTTTAACAGTTTGCTAGTGTTTTAACAGTTGGCTAGTGGAACCAATTTTCCAGATAAATGGTAGACTCTGTTCAGGTGGGGATTACACAGTCATCTGCCTGGGAAACCTTAATCTGTAGGGGTATGCAAAATGTTCTGTGCATGGAAGAGCTGGTTTGGGGTGGTCTTTATCTGGTCCGAAACACTTGTGCTTTGGGCACAGACCTGAAACAAGTGTCTTTGGTCTGGCATGGACCCAAAACACATGTGTTTCAGGCAGATATTTTCAGGGTAGTGAAAGCAGGAAAAAGTCAAGGTCACTGGCATAGGTGGTGGCTAAGCAGACACAGAGAAAGGAAGGGACTGAGAATGACCAGGGGAGGGATGGGCAAGCTAGTTTCTGTGCCACTGCTGCCACCATTGAATTCAAATATGGCATATCCAATTTACCAGCCTGCTCCTCCCCACCCTTCCCAATGTCTTCCTTTGCTTACCTCCTCTAGCCACTGCTGCCATTGGCTGTCTGGGATTCAAAACAAAATACGTTTCGTATGACATGCAGGCCTGTTAATCTGATTGTTGCTCTGAGCAGTGGGTTCGCCCTGTGGCCTAAATGGCCTCTCTCAGCTCTATGATTCTATGAATCTTGTCTCATATGAGACCACATAATAACCCTAGTTGTGGTTTATTCATACTTAAACTACTGTTTACAGTGTTGTGTGATCACATGATTACTTGTGTCTGTATAGTAGAAGGCCTTGAAACAATTGTTTCAAACATCTCAACGTTCCAGTTTAAGATTTGTTGTACAGTGGGAATAGGAAGTTACAATCACCTGCATTTGTTTTAAATAATTGTTTCCTTGTGATGGAAAACCTGAACTTGTGCCCATCTGTCTTGTGTGTTACTCTTCTTGCCTGGAATGGAATTTCTGCCTACTGAAAATACTTGTCTGCCTACTGAAAACACTTGCCAACTTTCAGCAGTTTCAGATTTAAGGGTCACTCTACATGCTATATGCTATCTGGGAAAACAGCATCCTACAGGTAGTCTTTGCTTAATGATTACAATTGGGCCTGGCAACTCTATCACTAAGCAACACAGTCATTAAGCGAAAAATCACATGACCACAACAAATTTATGACCTGAATTCCACTCAGTCATTAAGCAAATCACCCACAGTTGTTAAGCAAGACATCATACGACCATGACTTGCAATTTTACTGCTGGCTTCTCCATTGATCCTGCTTGTCAGAAGCCTGCTGTGAAGCACCTAAATGTCAATCATGTGACCGAGGGGATGCTGCAACAGTTGTAATAGTGAGGACTGTTTGTAAAGTTACTTTTTCAGCACTGTCATAACTTCAGTCACTAAACAGGACAGTTGTTAAGCAAGGTCTACCTGTATTACCTGGCTATAAGGGGCAGTAAGTTACAGCAAATTGGAAAATCACAACAGTGTGTAGCCATATCATATAAATGTTGGAACACCCAATATTATATTAGTACATATAAAACAAGTGTACACACATGCCTCAATTTGAGAGTTAATATAGTCAAATTGGTCTCCAGTGTTGTTTGTCTGTTGAGACTGTTTAATATTTATATATTTCAATTTATATTCATTTTGTTTGGTGGAATGCACTATTTTACCTTAGGAAACATTGGAAGGATCTTTGATATAGCCCAGTTTCTCATACCATGGTTGAACTGGAATTGCTGCTCTACTTCTATCTAGGGGGTTGTGTGATTTTTGTATCACACTGAGAAAATTTTAAACTGATCAAGAAAAATATAGTGGAAGAGACCTTTCTTTTAAAAAAAAAGTCTGAGCAAACAATTCAATTTGTAATCTCAGTGAGCTTTGTAAAATTTTAATTTTAAACATTTTTAAAACAATTTCTTTAATAAATTTATGGGTGATAAACTTAGAAGAATGCAAATTTACCATTCTGGTGGCCGTATGATTGAAACTACTTTTATCTGTAAACTCCATCTTAACTTCCTATATTTCTGAAGGAGACCATCTGTAGAGAAGTAATTATATATGTTGGGAATTACAGGTAGTCCCCGGGTTAAGAACACCCAGTTTAAGGACAACCCATAGTTAAGAACAGAGCCTATTGTAGCAAAATTTGAATTAAATACACAATGATTTGAATTAAATACACAATGGTTCCAGCTAATTGCACAATACTACTTATACAGTATTATACAATGATACTGTTCTGGCTTACATACAAATCTGACTTATGGACAGACCTTGGGAATGGAACTTGTTCTTAAACTGGGGACTGCCTGTAGCTCTAAAATACTCAGCTTTAGTGTGGAAAATTTAGGGACTCAGCCCTCCGTAGATGTTATAGTCTAACTTGGAAACGTCTCCAAATTCCAAATTTTTGGAAATTCTTAGAGAAGGCACTCTGTACTAAAACATAGACTCTTATTTATTATTGCTATATTATCAATATGTCTTTTTTAAATGATGAGTCAGAAAGTATGAGTTAGGGCCATATATTGCAAGGACTGAGATTTTGCCCTGCAGGCAACATTTCTATGAGATTCATTTTGTTTGAGGCTGATCCTTGTCACGATCAAGGAAGAGTATATACGTTCCTGGGATATCAGAGCAGACCCTTCCCAGATCTCATCCCCTTTAAATGAGTTGGACTACAGTTCCTCTCATTCCTAGCCAGCATGGACAATTTCAGTTAAATCTAATATCTGTTCCACTCCATTTGGAGGAAGGCTCTTCTAGACTGTGAAGTTAGTGTGATGGAACCCTAAGAAAGGGTTTTGGGATGTACATGTAGGAGTCCAGGAGTTAAACCCAAGTTCCAGAGCTCAGGTTAACTCAGGTTAGGTTCAGCCTTCTTCTACTGGATCATTACCACTGGCATACAGTGCTCTCTCTGCAGTTCCAGGTTTGTAAAGTGGAATTACCGTTGATTTTCCTCAGTGAGCTCTTATGAAGATAAATGAGGGCATGAAATGAAATGCACTTTCCACACTCAAACTACGGGGACTATGAAGTGATAAACTATTTCTGGTTAAACTATTTTGCTGCATAGTTTCTTCATACTGGAGTTTAAAGGGAGATTCTGAAAATGGCCTCTGGGAAGTTTCTAAGCTGGCTTTATAGAAAAGAATTTCGATCATTCTTTACTTCTGATTGTTGGGTCTTAGGCTACTGCAGTGAGGCCTTTAATAAAAAAAAAATATTTTTTAGATTTTTTTTATCCCACTTTTATTATTTTTATAAATAACTCAAGGCGGCAAACATACCTCATACTCCATCTTATAAAAATGAAGTATTTTTGTATACAGGAAGAGAAAACAGAACTGCTAAAAGCAGTTGGTGCTGTATTGTATAAAGGCAATGACATGTGGTCCTTTTCAAACTGCCTGCAAGTAACAGCAGCTGATGGATAGACCAATAAAACATGAAATGGATACTTTCTGTAGATGGCAGGAAATGCTAAGAGGACAGAGAAAGATGAGGAATTCACCAAGCAGTCCAGATTATGATCAGATTCTTACAAAATTCTTATACAAGTGCTGACTCTTACATTTAAAGGAAGTCTTCATAATTTTTTTTTTTTTTAAATTGGAAGGCACAAGTAGAAACTGCAATCTTCCACAGATGGCTTTCTATTTATAAAGTCTCCATTAAATGCATCCCCTTCTGCGTATGTTTTGACTGGGTTAACGAAACAGGCTAGGACAGGTTCACATACTGTGGTGAGCTCTGGTTTGATTAGCCATGGAATAAACCACAGTTGTTGGGGTTCCTACAAAGCCAGAATGAGACAAGCCACGTTATATTTTAGCATAATGTGTAAACCCAGACCCAGTCTTTGAGCAGAAAGTTAAAAATGCAGTAGCTCCTTTATCATGGACCCTCAGGATGGCCAGCACATTCCAATTCGTATTTATTCAATGGTGCTACGAGATGTGGGTACAAAATTCCAGACAACTAGCTAGTTCAGAGGGTTTCAGACTTTTTCAGGTATAGAACCTGCTAGTTAAAAAAGAATATCTGGAATCCCTGATCAAGAGGCAAAGCTCTAGTGATAAAAATTGGCAGTGTTCAAGTGAACTTCCATAATCTCTCCATCAAGTTCTTGCAGAACAGTAACATTCTACAGAACACCGCTTGAAAAACCCTGTCCTAGATGACAAAATAGAGATACAGAAAACACTAACTTTCCATTGCCACCCAGTGGACATCTGGATTTTTGCAGCACGGATCTGCTAGCTTTAGCTGATCCTCAGTTAAATTGTGGCCATAGTCACTCCTCTCAAAAGTAATTGTCAGACATAAATTCTTCATTGTAACACTGTCAAAACTGAACCAGTACAGTTGTTTGCCTAAATTTCATTTTGGCAAAGATAGAAATTGCTTCCTTTAGCACTGTTAACTTCCTACAATAAGATTCTCCATCTGCTAGACCTAAAATTTATCTTGGCCGTTACAATTCCCATGGGTTGTCATTCGTAGAATGGCTCCTAGATACTACAGTTTTATGGCAATGAGATGCAGATGCAATTTAAAGCTTGCTAAATTCTTGATCTAATTAATAACCAATGAAGGTTGTGACGGTTTAAAAGCTTGCACTAGTTTTCCTGCTACCTCTGGGGTTGTGGGTATCCATGAGGGGGGCAAGGAGGGACAAAATACAAAACATATGTGATGATGTCATCATGCAAATACCATGAATTATGTACAGTATTTGCATGAGATGTTAGGATGCAGGTACATATTGGTGGTATTCTTTGATGATATCACTGCATATGCATCATTCTTTGCGTGTCACCATAGTTTGCTGCAATCACTACTGGATGTGAACTTTCTCTTATAGAGGTCATGATAGAAACTGGGTTCTCACATTGTGCCATGCCCCAGTGTGGTTTGTTTTGTGGCATAGTGGTAAACCAAGGCACTTTGATTATAACATGGTTTATGGCTTGTCCTGTGGAGTAAACTCAGCCCTTTGAGTGAATATTTGAGACATTGTCCATACATAGAGGAAGAGCTTCAGGTGACAGAGCGTAGATCAAAATGCAGATGTCTGAATAAGGAATGCTACTATAGGATGTTATGGATAATAGGGAACCTGAATGGAAGAATAGTGACTTCATGGTGTCCTGTAACCAAGGTCCTGTATTTTGCCAGCCCTTCAGAATGTTGTCTGGGATTCTTGCTTTAGTCTACAGCCCTGGGATTTTGTGGGATTAAGCAGAACTTGCTTAGCTCAGCCAGGTGCTGCTGTTCAGCTGAGCTGTCAGGCTAGAAAATGCTACTTTACAGCTCTTTCCAATATTGACCGGCAGCAAACCAGCAGTGAGGTGACCCAGAAAGGCTCTGTTTGCAACTTGAGATGCATTGGGACTAATATTGATCTCCACAGAATTATTTTGTTAGGTGTCTGGTTGGATTGTCTATGCTAGTGTTTCTCAACCTTGGCTGCTTTAATGCTGGCTGGAAAATTCTGGGAGTTGAAGTCCCCACAGCTTAAAGCAGCCAAGGTTGAGAAACACTGGTCTATGCTGCCAATTCAGTCAACCCTTTTGCTGTCAGAGGTCTTTCCTGGTAACATTAGAGCAATGGCTTTCACAGTCATCTTGAGATGATTTTGGTGAGAATTTTTGTGAAGTTTTGCTACTTTCCTAAAGGTCAGGGGCTGATTTTAGCATTGACCCTTCTCTCTTGTTCTCATCCTCATTAGGTTCTTAAGATGTTCATAAATAAATAAATCCTACATTAAAAAAAGGTGAGTTGTGTGTGTATGCATCTCGTAGTTGAAGAAACTGGACACATCATAGCAACTTTCATCTATAGTTTACACAGATGGACAGAATTGGGTGACATTCCTCCAAAAGTCCTTTCTTCCTTCCTTTCCACAGATAATTCTAACTATATGTTTATAGGCTTGTGAGTTTCTCACAAATCTCGGCATGATTAGCCACTATGCTACATCCTGGATCATTAGACTAACATTTGCTTCCCCTCTTGGCTACAAGCTCAGAAAATATTCAGGACTCTTAGGAATATGGGTGTGCTAAAATCTCTGTGGGGAGTCTCTCTCTCTCTCTGCTTGGACTACAGGTAGTCCCCTGTTTAAGAACGAGTTCCGTTCCCAAGGTCTGCCCTTAAGTCAAATTTGTATGTAAGCCAGAACAGTATTATTGTATAATACTGTATAAGTAGTATTGTGTAATTAACTCGTACCATTGTGTATTTAACTTGAATCATTGTGTATTTAACTCAAATTTTGCTACAGTAGGCTCCATTCTTAACTATGGGTTGTCCTTAAACCGGGTGTTCTTAATCTAGGGACTACCTGTATATCAGAAGAATGCTGGCCTTTCATCTATGTCTTCTACAGTCCTAATCAGAACTGATTGCTCTGTTGGGCTTCCTAATTCTGCATTTAGAATGTTCTACTACTAAATAAGAGACAGTCAGCAAAAGGAAGGAGGTAGAGAAAGGGGTCCAAGGCTCAATTCCTATCAGAGAAGTACAAGGCAGATGCTTTGCAATAATCCTAGGGTGACAGATGGAAGAGTTCTGTGTGGCTCCCAAGACTTCTCTGTGTTCACAAGGAAAGTCACTGAGATGGGTCCATCTTGCTGTAAACCTGAAGTCTGGAGGAGTTTCCCATAGGTACCTACAATCTTCGCTATTTTACTCTGTCACTGTGTGAGTGTGCATGTCACCCCCCCCCAAAGGAGCATTGGCACTGTTACAAGAATGATATAAGCATATATTTGTCCACACCATACCATTTCTATGTCAAGACAAATAACTTACAATGGTTCTGCTTTGACTGCAGAAAGGAATGTAGCAAATTATGGAGTGCGAAGTTTGTGCTGAGTCACAGTTTTAAGACAATGAAGTTGAAATGTGCTATGAAAAGTATTAATGGGAAGAGAGTGCCCAAGGTATTCCATGTCTTTAATATCCTTGTAATAAAAATAATTATCCTGTGGAATGTCATCTTAGCCTCTTAGAAAGAGGGGTTGCAAGCAGTTTTCATCCCAGCCAGACCTTCTCTTTTATTGCTCCAATGTTCTATGTGCTCTTCTTGTCGGCTCAAAAGCAGAGATCGAAATGAATTTCTTCCCGCCTCTGCTCTCTTTCTGTACAAAAGAAAAGAGATAATAGCAGAGGAACAGCAACAGTGGGTTGGCAAATCATTTGTTTTTAGCACTAATTCTGGGTCAGTTTTTCATCCATCTGGCAGTAAAAGCACAAGAACAGTTTTATTTGATCAGGGTAAAATTCTGTCTGTAGAGAGTAGCTTGGGGTACTGCGGCTAGGCCATGGGGGTCTGGGGGAGGGAGTGATCACAGGAATGCATTATGACCTCATCACGGAAAGACTACTTTTATGTCCATATGTCAGGCTGTCTTATATGAGTATGTAAGTGTAATTACATCATAGTACATATGTCACTATTTTGATGTTATCCTAGTTTTGTGAATATTACTGGAACATTTGCAAATATTTTCTGATAGGTAACTTGAATGGTAATTAGAGGCACAGTGCCACTGAGATATTGTTTGGTATTATGTCTAATCAAACTTGACAAGCATCCTCCACAACCTTGCCTAATCCTTTCAAAAGTAATCTCAGTGTTTTAGGGCAATGGATCCCATAAGTTAATTGTGCTTTTTGTGAAGGGACATTTCCTTCATTTGTGATGGACTTTGTGCCAGGCAGCTTCATCAGATTAACTGAAGTCTTCTCACATTTCCTTGCTGCACTTACTCTGGTTAGGTTGACACATTGCACTACGCCTTAGTCTGTGGTTTCTCAGATAAGCCAGAATGTTTGGGTTCACCCATACCATAAATTACAATTTGCAAACTATGTTATATGCTAAGCCAAACCATAAATTATAATTTGCAAACTATATGCTATATGTTATATGCTAAGCCAAAATGAAATAAACCACATTAAGATTTGATGCAATGTGTGAACCCTACCATTTTCTCTTTTCTAAACTGTTGCATAACCAAAGTTGCCTGGTAACTGTGGCCGAGTTCACACACAACCCCAGCCATCCACAGGAGGAGCAAGTGGGGCAAGTGCCATTGGAACATTAGTATGTAAGGGTGGGATTTGGGTCAGTTTTGTGTCATCATTGCTTGCTGCTTATAGTGCTCAACCATAATAAATGTTCTGTCCCCAGATCCTGAAGAAGAGAAAGAGGAGTCTGGTTATGGATGGGAACACAGAACCCAATCAGTCTTATGTTATTGTGAAAGAGACTAGCCTAGTTCAGTCTGGAAATTTAAGAGGAAAAAATACAGACAGTTCAAGAAAGACACAAAAAGATGTAGCTGGAGCACAGGCAAGATTCAGCATAAGTTCTCTGATGCCCTTCCAATCCTTTCATTTGGTGATTCTCAGAAGTTCAGGATGACAGAGCCAGGTTGACCTCCAGGTGGTAGGTACAGGTCAAATGGTTACAGATGCGTTTTCAGCAATCTGATTAGCCTAATGTGTGTTATGCCTCTAACAATACTCAACAGCACTTTTCTAAAATTCCTAGTTTTTGAGAGGCCATTTTTGCCAGGAGTCCTGATTATACTCTGGGATTGCTGCATTCTTTTGTTCTCTGATCCCCAGCTTAGTGGAGGCAATGGTCTTATGAATCCAAAAGTTAAAGAGTTGTTTTAGGGTTAGTAACTACAGTAGCCAGTAATGTGGCTCTGTAGGCAACAGAGAATCCCTGGATCCAGTGTTTCATCTTCTGATATGTCCCTCAAAAAAGATTTATCCTGGGTAGCCATGACAAAATAGTTTTGTTTGATTTTAACATAACTATATGATTCCATCCAATTGCTTTTTAACTGGCAAAAATTGATTGATTATGTGCCATCAAGTCATTTTCAACTCCTAGCGACCACATAGATAGATTTTCTCCATAACAATCTATCTTTAACCTGATCTTTCAGGTCTTCCAATGGTGCCCTTGTCACCTTTGTAACTGAGTCCATCCACCTTGCTGCTGATTGCCCTCTTCTCTTTCATTCTACCTTCCCCAGCATTAGAGCTGGTAAACCATTGTTTAAAAACCTCGTGTCTTAGTATGATTTGTAAACTCAGTTTTTGCCTGTCTTTGCCAAAAGCAGTGTATGTATGGAAAGGGAGACACTGGCAGGTGCTTCCATTAGTTCATCTTAGTTTTCTTATGGCAAACCAAGAATTATTAGTAAATGGCCACTTTTGATCTAGCTCCCTATTTTAAATAGTTTCTGCTAGGTGGGTGCTTGGACGTGCAAAGGGAAGTCTCTCAATTTTAAGTTGGAGGAAGGAGAAATGGGCTAGCATGGAAAGAACCCTGCGTACCCCAGTTACTCCTGTCTTCTGGATTGGATGTTTCAACATCATGAAATGCCATAAAAGCTAGAAAAGTGCAAAGCATTTGTCAGAAAACGACAGATACGGGTTCGGTTTGTCCAGTAGACAGAAGTTTTTTTTATTGGCATGTTTGCAAAGGTGGGTCCCTCCCGCAGCAATGGAGGAACCCCGAAACAAGGTCTGACAGGTTTTTATACCCCCTATCTGTCCTCCCCCTCCTAAGAGGGCTTGGCTCACAATCTCACCTTTTTTTACCGCCCCGGAGCGCCGCTAATTAACCGCAAAACCGCAGACATTTCACTTCCTAATCCAATCAGCGCAATACACACTGCAATACCCACTTGACCAAACAGCCGCCCCCTGCCGTTTCTCTTCACTCTGGTGCGAACGTGCCTCCTGCCTACAGTATTTCCTCCCTCCTGCCGTCCCCCCCAAGGCTGCCCCATGGTGCACAGTGCTCTCCCCTAGCAAACATGGTTCGTTTGAGGCCCTCACTTCTCCCTGTCTTCTCACAATCCCCCCTTTTTCTTTTCACACCTCTGTTGGGCCTCAAACCTGGCTAACAGGATTGCTCCCTCGTCCCGGACCCGGGGCTTCACACACTGGGACAGGTAATTCCCACAAGCAGGGAGGCATTGCATTAAGCAACATACTAGGACCAGTAAGGCAATGAAGCCAATAGCTAGCACAGAAAGTTGTTTCAACCAAGCAAAGGTAGGTAACCAACTAGTGAGCCACGACCAATTCCATCCCTCTGGATCCTCGGATATGCGAGAGGCTAAGGTCTTCAACTTGGCTAGTTTTGCTTCAGTATAATTCTCATTGTTGGTTAGGTTAAAGCAACAAAGACCTTGAAAAGATTCACAGCCTTGTCCTGCCCTTAATAGGAGATAGTCTATAGCTATCCGATTTTGAATGACCGCCCTCCTGATCTCAGTGACTTCTTCAGTGAGAGCTGCAATGAGAGAGGATGTAAGGTTGACACTTTTAGCCAGGAGGCAGGCCACCTTCCTTAGGTCCAGGTAAGCTCTTCCGCTTAGTGCAGGAACCCCTACTAAGGAGAGGGCCAGAGCCATGGCTTCTGTTTCGGACAAGAGTGTCACATCACTCTCACAAGCAGATGGCAGCTCCCTTTTTTCTTTTGATGGGTGCGCTTGCATCGGAGGCAGGGCATATAGAGAGGTCAGGCGCCCTACGGCACAAGGGCCCCCTGAACTATAGGCTGGAACATAGGTGTAAGCTTCATGTCCACACAACAAAAAGAAACCTTTAGGTAGGTATAGAGGGGTTGAAGCGTAAGGGATATTATAGACCCCTCCACAAGTGAAAGCAGGACCTTTTGAGGGCAATGGGTGGGTACGGTTCTGGGTATTGTTGAAATATACACATTGAGTTGCATTGGTTATCCCCAAGAGATTTAGAGCCATTTGCCTTTGATTAGTCCAGGGTCTTGGTATGGGAGAAGACCCAAAATGATAGAACATCCCCCCCCACGGGGGATCATCCCCAGTGATATCAATATTCGCTATCTGAGTAACATTCTTCAATGCTTCCAAGCTGATGGGCTTTCCAAAGAAACAGGTGGAAGTGATACCATTCACAGTCAAGAGTTGCCCCACACAAAAAGTTGTGCTGTTCAAAGCTGTCTGTGCCAATTCTACAAAAAAATTGTTGTTAGAGCTGTGCTGTAGAGCATCTAAGCAGTGACATAACAGAATAACCTGGATGCAAGCCTTTATGTTGGTCATCTCCTCCCCTGCCTTAGTTCAGTTCCTTTTAAGTTTTACTTTGAGTCCGTCTCCCAGTTGGGCAGTCCACGGTCGGGGTTCAGGAGCTCGCTTAACCCGATGGTAGTGGGTCCAACCCCCCTGTCGGGTCCGAACCGCTGATTCAGTTGTCAGGAGAACTTGGTATGGTCCCTCCCAAGACGGTTTCAGCTTCTCATCCTTCCACGTCTTTATCAGGACCCAATCCCCTGGCTTGTGGGGGTGTTGGTCTTCCAGCAAGGGGGGCCGTTGAGCGAGGAGTCCCTGTTTTCTTAAAGACAAGAGAGATTGTGACAGTACCAAGAGATACTTTCTTAGGAAGGCATCCTTTAGCTCAGGGATAGGCTCTCCCATTGGAGCCAGGAAAGGTCTTCCCATCATCAGCTCGAACGGGGAGACCCCCACATCCTTGCGAGGGGCTGTCCGCATTCGAAGCAGGGCAACCGGAAGTGTCTTTGTCCAAGGTAGCCCTGTTTCCAATCCCAGTTTGGTGAGATGTTGCTTCAATACCCCGTTAGCCCTTTCCACTTTCCCACTGGATTCAGGATGCCAAGGGATGTGGAGTTCCCATCGAACCCCCAGGCTTTGCATGACCTCCTGCAGCACCTTGTGGGTGAAGTGGGTCCCCCTGTCGGAATCCAGACTCTCTACTATCCCATACCGGGGGATGATCTGTTTCAGGAGAACTTTTGCTACTACCTGTGCAGTTGCCCTCCGGCTGGGCACCGCTTCCACCCAGCCAGTGAGGTGATCTTTGAGTACCAACAGGTACTTCAACCCAGCCACAGGAGGGAGTTCCGTAAAGTCCACCTGGACTCGCTGAAAGGGCCACACTGCCAAGGGCCTTCCTCCCCTCTCCCTCCTCCTCATGGCTTTGCGATTGGTTTTCTGACAAATCAGGCATTTCCAGCACACAGCCTGCACCTCTGTCCACATCCCCAGGCTCCAGTACCACGGCTTTACAGTGTCTACCAAAGCCTGCACCCCCCAGTGAGACCCTTTGTGCAGTTTCTCCAACATCCCCCTCATGTCAGCACGGCTCACTACTGGGGTCCCCTCAATTGTAACCCAACGACCTGCTTCCTCCCTGCAACCTTCCCTTTCCAGCAGCACCTCGTCCAACTTCCCCGGCGCCCAAGTCGGACGTTCTTCTATTTGGGGGATTGCAACCATGATGGCAATGGGGACACCCTCCGCTGCCTCCTTTGCTACTCGATCAGCAAGTCGGTTCCCTCTTGCCTCCATCGAGTCCCCCTTCTGATGTCCCATTACATGCACCACTGCAATCCTGTCGGGTTCTTGAAGAGCTTCCATCATCCCCTCTATCAGTTGCTGAGCTTTCACCTCCTTCCCAGCAGTTGTGAGTAAACCCCGTTCCAGCCAAATTTTCCCGAAAGTGTGCACTACTCCCCAGGCGTATCGCGAGTCTGTGTAAATGGTGAGGGACACTCCCTTTCCCAACTCTAGTGCCCGTTTCAAAGCGTGCACTTCACACAGCTGGGCCGACCAGTCCGCTGGTAGTGCCCCCTTCTCTACTGTCTCTCCCTCTGCCGTCACTATCGCATACCCTGACTTCCTTTGTCCCTGCTCTACTCGGCTAGACCCATCCACAAACCAGACCTCACCCTCCTCCAGCGGGACCTCCTGCAGGTCCTCTCGGGTCTTTGTTTGTAGCTGCAACAGGGTGGAGCACTCTTGCTCCGCCGGCTCCCATTCTTTCCGCTCCCCCGCAAGAAACTCTGCTGGGTTCAAATTCCTGTCTGTTCCTACCACCACATCAGGACTTATCCAGAGAACTGTCTCATATTTCAACATCCTTCCTTCTGTCATCCAAGCAGCCACCTGCTGACTAAGCACACTTAAGATCTGATGGGGTGAATGGACAATCACGGGACTCCCAAAAGTGAGTTTCTTCCCTTCTGTCTCTAGCACAGCAGCGGCAGCCACCGCCTACACACAAGTCGGCCATCCCCTCACCACCGGTTCTAGGGCTTTGCTCAGGAAGGCCACTGGTTGATATTTCCCAGCCCGTCTCTGAGTCAGCACTCCAATGGCGGTTCCCCCATGGGCTGTAACGTACAGGTGAAAGGGGAGGGCCAGGTTCGGTAGAGCCAGAGCCGGGGCCGTCACCAGGCTCCTTCGTAATTCTCCCTACTCTTCTGGGTCCCCGTCTGTCCATTCTACCCTGTCAGATGATCCTTTCAACTTCTCATACAGAAACTGAGCCTTGCTCATGTACTCATCTATCCATAGCTGGCAATATCCTACTAGACCCAGAAACCGCCGCACCTCCGTTTTAGTATGAGGGGGCTTCAACTGCATTATCCCCTGTACCCGAGAAGGATCAATCAACTTCTCGCCCTTCCGGAGTACATGTCCTAAATACTTGACCTCCCTTTCCACAAATTGGACCTTCCCTTTTGACACCTTCAATCCTTCCTCAGCCAACCAGTTCAATAAAGCCACTGGGTCTTCTCTCACCTTTACCTCCTTCTCTCCAGACACCAACAAATCATCCACATACTGCAGCACCCGAGAACCCCCGGGGGCCCGGAACCCCTGGAGTTTCTCTTCCAATGCCTGTCCAAACAAGAGGGGGCTCTCAGTGTACCCCTGGGGCAGCACCGTCCACCTCAGTTGTTGCTTCCTCCCAGTCTCCGGATCGTCCCACCAAAGGCGAACTGATCCCTACTTTCCTCTGCCAGAGGGCATGACCAAAAAGCATCCTTCAAGTCTATCACCGTGAACCACCGATCCCTGGGATGGATCTTCCCCATCAAAGTGTAGGGGTCAGGCACTACCGGGGTCCAGGCCAAGACCAAATCGTTGACCCTCCTCAGATCCTGCACCAGCCTGTAACTATTGTCCTTCTTCTTCACAGCTAAGATAGGGGAGTTGAAGGGGGACATAGCCGGTTCCAACAGCCCTTGCCGCCTCAGCCCATCTATGATGGGCTTCAGCCCGTGCCTCCCATCCCGGGACAGCGGGTATTGGGCTTGCCGCAAACCCGTCACCCCCGGTTTCAAGGGGATGCTAATTGGGGCAATGCGAAACCAACCTGCCCCCCCTTCCCCTGCCCATACCTCAGGGTTCACAACCTCCACGTCCGCCTCCCGCAACAAACACATCCTTTCTGCCTGTTCCACATTCCACAACTCCACTCCTAGACTACCCATTAGATCCCTTCCCAGCAGGTTCACTCCCGCCTGTGGGATCAGTAACACATCTGCAGTTACCTCCTTCCCATTCCACTCCAGTCTTACTCCCTCCAGTACGTCTGCCTTGACCGGAGAGCCTCCCACCCCCATCACCGATACCGACGCGCCCCAGGATTTCGCAATCCCTGGGATCGGTTGGCACAGCGATGTTCGAGAGGCTCCGGTGTCCACGAGGAACTGCCGTTCCTCGCCGGTGGGACCCACCGTGATGTTTACCAAGGGTTCCCCGTGGGTCCCACTTGGGGAACCATGACCCCCCTAGTTGTACAGGGGGAAACTCCTCTCACCCGTGGGGTGATCCACCTGACAGTCCCGAGCAAAGTGTCCTACCCGCCTGCAGCGGAAACAACCTTGCCTATCCCCAGTCCACCTCTTCCTCCTGGGGTCGACACCACCTCTCCGGGGCCAAGGTCCCCGGACCAGATGGGGAGAAGGTCGCGCCTCCCTCAGTCCCTCCCCCTTCGTCTCATTCTTGGCCGCCGCCTGAACGGCTGCCATCATCATTTGAGTTTTCTGCCTGGTCTTCGCCTCCTCCCTCCCCACATAGGTCTGTTGAGCAATCCTTAGGAGTTCCCCTATCCCCTGTTCAGTCCAACCCTCCTGTTTTTGTATCTTCTTCTGAATGTCTGGCCACGCTTTGGTGATGAACTGCATTTTTAACAAGGTCTCAAAGGCTGGGGTGTCCGGAGTCACGCCTGAGAATTTGGTCAGGCCAACCCGGATCCTCTCACAAAAATCTCCGGGCGATTCATCCTTCCCCTGGGTTACCTCAAAAGCCTTGGTCAAATTCTTCCCCTGGGGCACTGTTGTTCGGATGCCCTCCAAAATCATCTCTTTCATGTCTCTCATGTTCTGCCGATGTGCGGCATTATTGGGATCCCAATTTGGGTCTGCCAGAGGGAATTTAGTATCCGCGGCCGGGGCATTCGGGACGTTTGCATTCCTTCGCTCCCAAGCCCCGAGCGCGGCTCGCCGAATCTGGCCCCTCTCTTCTGGCGTATAGAGGTGGGCTAAAATGTAATTCAGTTCCCCCCAGGAGTATTCCACCAGGCCGAGAAAAAGTTCCAATTGTTCGGCGGCGGTATGGGCGTTCTCTTGCATACGAGGGAGGGTCTTTTTTAATTCCCTCAACTCACTGGGTTTGATGGGAACCGTTAGATAACTGGTGACGGCCACCCCCTGTGCGTTCGTTCCATTCGGGACCTCCTGGACGGGGAAGGCACTGGCCGACCTTAGAATAAAGGGCAAGTTCTGAATGTCTTGGTTCAGCTGGTCCAGCTCTTTCCGCAGCCCGGGATAGGGTGGGGGTGCTGGAGGGGGAGCGGTAGGAAGAGGAGGAGGAGGAGGAGGTGGCGGCCCCCATTGGGGTCCAGTCAGCCAGAGGTCCTCCTCATCCTCCTGTTCTTTTTGGACAAAAATTTTGGCTAACTTGGGTCGAGGCCCCTCCCAATGAACATGGAACCAGACTTCCACATAGGGTTCCTGTGTTAACAATTTATGCTCCACAATGTAGTTTTTTAGTTGGGTCACCCAGTAATTACTGGGGATTCCAAGAGTATCCCAATGGTAGGGGAATTCGGGGTCCACTAGTGGATATTTTGGCCATTCTTTAGTGCACAAAGTTATCATGGTCGGTTTCTCCAGACCCCTGGTGAATGGACACAACCAGGGTGTCTCCCATTGTTGCAACAATTGTCCTAATGGAGAATCCGTGGGGATTCCCCCTACTGCGTTTTTCCCACTGGCCCCTGGCCTTACACTCTTACTCTGCGCCTTACCCATTCTTCCTGACTACGTTTCCCACCTTACAGAAGGTCCCGGACTCTTCTGTCCCCTTGCGGCATCCAACGCCTCGTAACCACGCTAATCTCCCCGAGATTATGGGTAGACTGTACTCACCAGACCTCCCGGAGGTCCCCTCGTCGACCGACTTCCTCTTTACTTCTGTCTGACTGGCGATTGGAGTCCCGTCCCGGACCCGACTCCAGGGAAAACGGGAGACACCTCAACGGGGTGTTACGGCCAATTACTCACCGGTTCCCCACAGTCCAGTCCATGTCGAGGACTCCTGGCTGGCTCGCCAATTTTGTCAGAAAACGACAGACACAGGTTTGGTTTGTCCAGTAGACAGAAGTTTTTTTATTGGGCACGTTTGCAAAGGTGGGTCCCTCCCGCAGCAATGGAGGAACCCCGAAACAAGGTCTGACAGGTTTTTATACCCCCTATCTGTCCTCCCCCTCCTAAGAGGGCTTGGCTCACAATCTCACCTTTTTTTACCGCCCCGGAGCGCCGCTAATTAACCGCAAAACCGCAGACATTTCACTTCCTAATCCAATCAGCGCAATACACACTGCAATACCCACTTGACCCAACAGCCGCCCCCTGCCGTTTCTCTTCACTCTGGTGCGAACGTGCCTCCTGCCTACAGTATTTCCTCCCTCCTGCCGTCCCCCCCAAGGCTGCCCCATGGTGCACAGCGCTCTCCCCTAGCAAACATGGTTCATTTGAGGCCCTCACTTCTCCCTGCCTTCTCACACATTGAACTGATTGTATTCATTTATACAGAACCCTGAGCTCTCAATACAATTCATTTCATTTCATTTTATTTTACTTTACTGAATTTTATTTTTTTATACTTTCAACTGAACAGGAAAAAGTCAAGACAAACTGATAAAAACATGAAGGCTTGTTTCCATTCATACCTTTTAAAGTGTGTTTTCAGTCCATTTCCCTTTCCACGGGGCAACCAAACAATGTTGTTATCCTTTAATCATCTTTCATCATGTTTTATTTCCTTTTTGTGATTTTTTTCCCCTAGCAGAGATAATTCCACTTAAACAGAAAGATGCAGGAGAGAAAGGCAGTTCTTCAGAAGGTGGCGGTGGGGACTTTTTATAGTCCTTTATTCCTATAAAGCTCGCAGGCAAGGTAGAATTGACCAGTGACCCCCTCTTAACTTCCCCAAACACAAATGTTATGAGCAGGTGTTTTTTGCACCATTATGTATAAATATGTTTATTTAACACTAGAATTGTGGGATGATATTTTCTCTGCTCTTCTGCCTTTTTACCGGCTCCCCCCTCCCTGAAAGCATGGGAGCAGGGATAGGAGTTTCTCATTTTAGTGCAAATGAGAAGGCCTGGGCTGGCCTTCTTGTTACCCAGGTTCTTTGTCTGGTAAGCTTAGGGGAATGGCTTGTGCTGTATGTCTCTGTGGGGGAGGAAGTGGCCTGCAGACAAAGTTTGATTCCTGAAGTAAATTCCTTACGTATTAAATGTATTTGGGATAACTGATTGCACTGGTTGCTATGACATTTTTCTCTTTTGCAGGCTGCATTGGTTTGTTTATTTGTTTGTTTGTTTATATTTCAAATTTGGTCACTGCCCAGCTCATGAGGAAGTGACTCTGGGAGGTTTACAATAAAAAAATGTTTCTTGGCTGTTTGAGTAAGGTTAGGGATACTTAGTTCCTCTACCTGACCACTTTAGACTGCATTAACATTATTTGACAATCCAGATATCATTCCTTCCAAGCCATTATATCCATGCAATCCCCTCATCCTGCCTCCATCTTGGGTTTTTGTTGTTGTTTGTTTGTTTAATCTTCCACTAAGTATCCCTTGTAATCCTGGCAATCCATGGAGGTGCTGGGGGGTAATGACATCTCACGTGTCCTGATGCCATATTGGCTTGTGCAGGATATCTGTGCTGGTAATGCTGTAAGTATGCAGTAGTATTATATGCCTCCAACCCAAATGCAGACAGCCAGCAGCTCGGGGGCTTCATGTGGCTTCCTAGACCTGTTTTGCCATTCCCAAGGCTTCTAAGATGACCCCCCCAAATTCAGTGGTAAATTGCTAAATGATAGCTAACATTTTATGTGATAAACAGAGTAAAATAGGTATATGAACTTTTATTCCATTTAGGTGGGCTATGTACGCAGTTAGATTGAGAATATGCTTATTCTATGATTCTATCTGAGGGATTAGCAACTACTCTGAAATCCCTTATACGAAAGAAATGGGTTCTGTGTTTGAGAAAGGGAAAAAAAATAGGAATAAAAGGAAAGGATAAGGGGGAAAAACATAGATCAGATTAAGATCAGGATGCAAGGAATGTCAGTTAGCAAGGCCCTGAAAAAGAGTCTTTTCTGCCATGGCCCGCACTCTCTGGAACATCATCTCTCCTGAGAATAGCTTGGCCCCCACCCTGCTGGCCTTCCGTAAGGCTTTGGCAACCTGGTTCTGTGCCCGAGCCTGGGGCCCCAGGTGTGGGATGGAGTCTGATTCTTGGCTATGCTGAAGGCTTTTTATGATTCTCCAGCAGCTGCATGTTTTATTTCTTATTTTATTTTTTGTATTGTATATATTTTTATTTGTTTTTAATGTTTTCAGCCACCCAAAGTCATGTAGTTGAGATGGGTGGCCATATCAATCAATCAATCAATCAATCAATCAATCAATCAATCAAATTAGAAAAGAAACCCACCTTACAGTTTCATATTGGATCTATTATAGCTGAAATAATCTGTAGTTGGGATATATCCTTTATTCAGATCTACTCTGCTCTGTATGCTGGTCCTGAAGTGGGAAGCTTCACCTCCTTTGATTCCCTCTTCTATAGAACTACTCAAGGGGTAGGAAACCTTCTAGTTTTAGGCATCTGGTCATCTGGAAAATGGTGATTTTTCCCGCATCTGAGAAATCTACTGCCTTTGTTAATGTTCCGTAAAATGGAGAATTGGGGAGGGGGAAATCATGGTGGCATAGCAATGTGCTACAACGCATACAAGAGTAGCCTAACAGGCTATATGAGGGTAAATCTAGGAGTGCTGAGCTGTAGAGTGGAATGCAATGCCAGGTGGTACCTGAGAGATGGATATATTATGGTTACCTTCTTTTCCATTCTGTTTGCTAACATTCCCTTATATTTTACAAACTACTGTACTCAACTCCCTTAATCAGCAATATGTCAGGGATTCTGAGACCTTCAAGGTAGACCAGACTAGGAAACCAAAGTCATGTAGGCCAATGCAACTTTTATTGTAAAGATATATTAACAGAACCTTGCAAGTCTGAACATGGTTCCTCCTTCCCTCCTTTTATCTTCATGAGAACTAGGAAGGACCTTGTGTGAGATGTTTTCTCAGGTTACATTTCTGCCCTGGGCTTTAGCCCTCTTTTATCTGAATGTTGTCTTGGTAGCCTGCCCTTCAAGACCATTGCCTCTGCCCTCTACAGATTTGTAGTGCAAAGCATCCAGAAGGCCTGCAGTTTCTACTCCTGATCAAGGTAGAGGATTTCATATTCCATCAGACTAAAGTGTCTCCCATAGTGAGTTTGTCAGATAGGAAGCTTATAAACCCTTTCTAACTCCCTGGGTTGTTTCTTTTTGCTTTCTTTGATGGTAAGCCTAGAGACAATACTCATTATAAAGTACTGTGCTACTAAGTTAAACCCTGCCTTTCAGGCTGCTCTTTTGCTCAGCATAAAGCATTTATGCTTCATGATGAAGTGGGCTTTGTCAAAGGAGTTGTGCTCCTCACATCATTTCTAGACTCTTTGAGTATAAATCTTATGACATTCCTTCTGCAGATTTTAATTAACTTCTGTTGATTTTTTCTTCCTCGGGCATTTGCTAGATTCCTTGGTCTAGCTCTCTTCTTGCCCTCAGTTAGTCCACCTCCCGACATGACTCCGGCCTTAAGCCTCCTGACTTGATCCATCTGACAGGTGGTTCCTTCAGACAGACCTCCTTTTGGCTCCACAGCCGGATTAGTATTTCCTTGGGAGTTTTGTTCTTTGCTCTTACTGTTTCATTGCTTGGGAGGTGCCCTTGCATCTGCCATCCTCTTAGAATGAGCTCTCCCCCCGCACAGCTGTTAGCCTGAGGAACAAGCCTCTCTTTCTTTGATATCCATCCTGGGTAAGCGACATACTACAGTCCTACTGCTGTAATCTCCTTGCCCCCATTGGTGGAATTTTGATTTCCTCTCTCTTCCCCAGTCCTTATTTTGCAGGGGGAATTGACCTTGCCTGCACCCACTTTCCCAGCTGAATTCTGTGAGCCGTTTCCACAATCACTAAAGCACTAATAAAGTTTCTCTCCTTCTCAGAGCCTTGCTGTGACTTCTAAATATATGGAAGGCAGTTAAGTCACAGACACACTCCTTTCCCATAGCATCCCTTTGTGATGTGCTTGAGCTGTGTGGCTAGGTTGATATTATCGGATTCTGCTTTTAAGGTACTGTACAAAGCTCCATTTTGTGATAGTCCAACTGGATACATGTATTTATATTTTGTTTTGTTTAATCTTACCTGGCTCATGCTCCAATTAAGACTAAAAGTCAGTTTTACAAAAGCAGAGTTTCACAATTATACATCATTTTCTCTGATACCTCCCCCCTCTTGTAAAACGAAGAGGTAAATCTATATTTGAATTAAACTCCAGATTGAAACCAGTGCTGAAAGTATACAGTTCTTCCCCAATTATTCTCTTTTGTATTTTCATTAGTGTAATTTTATCTTACCAAGATAGTAATCTTTCTTGGTAAATAGGATCGTGCATCTTAAGGAGTTTAAACTAGGTAGACAGTTCAGTATTAAATGAGGGTAAATAAACTGCTGAGAACTGATCTCCTACACTAATGGGATTAGTTTTTCTGCAGGCCAGGTTCATCACAAGTGCCTGGGGTTTAATTCAACTTTAGACCTTTTATAGGGCATGCATGGAGAACAGAGAAGGAGTGATAAATAGAGAGGTCTGAAGTGGTCCCAGTGGATCTGTTTAAATGTAAACAGAGACTCATGAGGTCAAGTATGCAATTTGTTCCTTCATGTAATCATGCTTCTAAAGTATATTTTGAGCAAGAGATGCTGATGATCATATTCAACATAATAATTAAATGAACAAAAACATACAGGACTTTTCTAAGCTTTCAGTCAAAAGATTGATAAGTCCCTCATACTACTTGTTGGCCTACAGTTGCAATTCTAAACATGCGTATCAAAGAGTCAACTTTTTCAGACTCAGCAGAATTAATTTAGGAGTAAAACATATTCAGTGCTGCACTGGAAAGGGAGCTATATCTAATCTGACATAAATCAAATCTGGTTGGAATAGAAAATAGAGAACCACTGCTTTTCCTTTTTAATGCAAGACAACTATTCATTCTGGTTCATTCTATTAAGATACAGATTGTAAGTTTAATTCTGTTGCTAGCTTCCTAGGAATTTATATTGGAATTGATATTTATTTGCTGGTTTATTGCATTTATATCCCACCACAATCAAACAACACTTGGTGGTTTGTATTTCAAATGGTAATACTTTAAGAAGAATGAGAAGACTAATAATTCCTTCAAGACTGCATTTTTACCAGTACATGAAAACATGTTGGATATTCATAAATGTTGGATATTCATAGGCACAAAGTAAATATATGCTTAATCTCAGAAGATGGCAATGGCAAATTACTTCTGTACTGTTGTCAAAACAACTTAAATGATCATATTGATAAAGTCAAGGGAGTCAAACTCAGCTCAAGGGAGACTTTCCTATACTTATACTATAAATACATGCATCAGGGATCTGGGATTTGCCTTAGCTCTGTCCCATGTTTGCATGTGGCAACTCCCATTTTTCTTGCATATGAAATGACCAGTAGAAGAATTTAATTTTTTTGTGCTTTTGTTCCCTATAACAAAAATTATGATGTATGTTTGCATCTGATGAACCTATGCAATAGAACTGAGCGACAGAGAACCAATATATGTCCTTCATTTGAGCAGGTGGCAGCTGCTAGAGGATCTAGAAGTTAAGCAGGGTCAATCTTGGTTAGTATTTGCGTAGCTACCTCCAGAGAATCCCGGGGCTGTTAGGCTGGACCTGGAAGTTGAAAAAAACATTCTGGTAGAAGGTAATGGCAAGCCACTTTCATACTGCTGCCAAGAAGACTACATGGATGTCTCTGTGGTGTCCTTAGGAGTTAAGCTTGACCTGCGTCTTCCAGACCAGCATTAGATTCTAGCATCAGTACTAGTGCAATATAAACAAGTAGCTCTGGCGATTGGCCCTGCCATTGTTCAAGCCCAAATATATGGGGGTTATATGGCTACTTATGGCTGCTTGTGCTCCATTCTTACTTGAAGGTCATGGGTAAATGGGGAATGGCTAGTGGTGCTGAATTTGAAAATTAAAGGATCCCAGCCATTGTAGCAGTTTACCCTTCCATTACTCAGGGAGATGAACAGGATTCGTTTGCTTTGGAAATAACCAGTATGCTTATGCGCTTGCATGTGTGTTTATAACCCTAGCCCAATGTTTTTATTCCTTGCTTCCAGGGTTTTCTGGATGCTGCTATAGTGCTAATAATAGCAGAGTGACAGCTGCTGTGTGAGGATAAAAACAATCCTAGACACAATTCTGCCACCCTCTTTTCTTTTTGTAGCTTCCTTGTAGACCAAACCAGAAGAGCATTGAAGCAAAATATAATCTGACCTGCAAAGATACGTTCTACAATCGAGCATATTTGGAAATGTTTTGATCTGAGTGCCTGACTGACTCAGCCATGTGCAAATAACACTCGGTAAAGTTTGCTGTCCCCTGGGATGCCCAGAGATGTCTTGGTTGGCTGCTTTGTTCTGCAGGGATTTTTCTTTCAGGGTTGCTTGACTCTGTCATACTTCTGCTTTCTGAAGCCTTTGCCTTTGTCTAAGTTACTCTCCTTCTGGCTAATTTTGTTTTATTGATCTAAGATGAGATACATGATTGCAGTGGGAGGAGAAGAACCTGAGCGTGGAGCAATAAAGATTTCCAAAAATAATGTTGAGGCAGTTGTGAAAACTCTCTTTCAGATAAGCATTAGATAAATGGGCATCTTCTTACTATTCAAGTTTCCAGAATTAAGTGTTTATTGATTCTTTTTCTGTTTTCGCACTGTCTACATATACAGCTAAATCTAATCCAAAGACTGCTCTGGTTACCAACATTCCTGTTGGTTTAATTTTTCTTTTTTTAAAAAAGAATTTATTCAAGAAAACAGAATATAACACATATATATTTAAAAATAGGGTTTTAGAATATGGACAACAATGCTGTGTCTAAATAAGTCAGGCTGTAATTCTTAGTTTTGCATAGTATACACCATCCATTATCTGACTCAGCCAGAAAAGAGAGTTACGTGCATTCTTTATCTGAGCAAGCTTGGCCTTTCAAGTAGAGGAAAAAATTCTTTCAAGGGTGACTCTTTTACAGTGAATTACAGTCCCAAATTAATGAAAGATCTGTCTGTAGAATATTTGGAATGAACAGTGGACTGTTAACTGACAGTGTAATAATTGAAGATGATCTTGGAAAGAGAAACTGGATTTTAGAAGTTGCACTAATATAGTGACTTAAGGTTGACCAAAAGTATTGACCAAACTAGGAACACTTTAGTCTAGGAAACCAGTATTTAGGTTTGCAAGAGTGAATCTTGGAACTTAAGCCCATAGTACAGTAATATGGCCCTTTTAAGGAGTAGTATGACTATGAATTTGATACTGCTTAATTTTCCATATTAGATGGGAATTAGAAAGATACAAATATTGTCATAGATACTTCTGAATGTATATAGTTACATCCATGCATACAGCCACAAATTCATGCAACTATGGGTAGCATTTCAGTATTTCTTTAAAACCTTTTGAGAGCAAACAGGCATTTCAGCTTAGACATATACAGGGTTGTCTACTGAGTCTGTGTATAGTTTAAAGCTCTTCCTTCAAATTGATTCCATGGTAGCAATATATTATTTTTCCCAGCAATAAATGCAATGTATTTTTTGCACTTGAGAATGACCTTCCCCCAGGTAGCATATCCATCATCATTACTGTGCAATTACCTTGGGAACATAGTGATATAAAAAGGATTTTTTAAAAAAACTTTCTATAGCGCTATGAATATGTGGCTGTTTTTGAGACCCTACAGACAGTGTTTGTTTCTTCTATGTTCTGCATACATCACACAAGCTAAAACTGATGTGGTTCTTGTTTTACAGGCTGTCTGTGCAGTTGCCTTGCTATGTCGGAAGACTCTGGTACTGAAGGTCTGAGCTCAACTTCTTTGGTGGACTTCATAACAATGTCCCACTTTAAGTCTCTGGATTCCAGTGATCAGACCAACTTAGAGTTATCTGAGCCTGATTTTGGTCCTGGTGCCCTGCAAGTCTCACCTGGTTCAGGCTTTTTCAGTGAGGAAAAGGAAGACTCCAAGGTCCTTCAGTCTCAGTATTTATGGGAGGAAGGTGGGGACAGCAATGATTCCAGTTTGTATATGGGGCCAGCATCAGGTAATCACCTTTTGACTATTTTCTTCCTGTTTTTATTAGATTTTTTTGTAAACCAAAAAAAAAAAAAAAGTAGGGCTTGGGGTTTGTAAACAGCTTTCCAATTCATGGATTGTTGGATTAGAGGGAAATTAGGAAATTTCATATGGGAAGTTTTTAGCTTTATCACTAGGGCGGACAACATGCAAACCAATACCATATGCAAAAGATAATGGTGTTAAAATAATGGTGGTAATAATAATGGTATTGAAAGCCTCTGAGAAGTCAGAATCAACTGAGTTGCGCTTTCCCAATCTTTCTGTTAGAAAAGATCATCCCACATAGTAACCAAGTCTGTTTCAGTGCCAAAACCCAGTCTAAAATCTGACAGACATGAATCTAAAACTCCATTTCATTTAAGGATGCCTGGAGCTGATCAGCTTTCAAGTGGAACATAGTTTAGGAAAGTTATTTTAGGTACTGTCCTGCAGTTATTATGTAAATCTTTTGGGTGTAATTATGGTTTTCTCAGGACTGGTCTCATTATGAATTCCTTTGTTGAGTTTGGGAGCATTCCTTCTTGTAAGGAGGAATTTATAACTAAATCCAGCTGATCTAATCCCTTCTTACTTGTTGTAATAAACCCTTAGGAGCAAGTGTTGAACAGATGCTTATCTACATCATCAAACCTTATAAACTGAAATTCATTCAAAAGAATCCAACCAGATTGTTCCCTGCACTGATCAACTGACCTATTAAAACTGTAGAATCTAAGTAATTATAAATACTTAGTGATCTACTGAGGATTCTGCTAAATTTCCTGTTAAACTAGATCCCAAGAAATCTGAACCATTTGGAAAAACTGCCGGATAACTCAGTAACTTAAGATGACCCAATGAGAAAGATGAAAAGTGGCTTTTTTTGTCTCCAGTGTCACTCCAGAATTGGCTTGATAATGAGCTCTTGCTAGTATTAAATCACCTCCACCTGTGTTTCAGTCATCATCCATCTTTCTTCCTCGGTCTCAATTTGAATATGTATCAGAAGGTTGAGTGGACTCTGCAAAGTGGGCAGTGATGCTTGGGAGCCATCATGTTGACCACCTCTGTATTTAGAGTAACCAGTGTTTCAGCAGGAGTGTCCCTCTCCAGGACTATCTGGAATGCATTAGTCTCCAAAGGCAGACCCTCCCAATAGTTCCTGTCTCATCTCTATAGAAGAAAATTGCTTATGCAGGTTTAAGTCAAAACTAAAGAGCAAAAACCAAAAAGCACAGGCAGGTATTCATGCCAGGCTGGTAAGAAGTTGGGAAGGATCTGTGGTTGTCCTGTGAAATCCTAAGCTATTTTAACCAGGGCAGTTTTGGCCTGTATGTTGAAGTCTCCCAGAACCAGCAGTTTAGGGAGTCTTCAACTGTAAGAATGTTGCCATCAGTCCAGGTAGGAAGACGCCTGAGTAACAAGCTGAGCAAGACATCTTTAGAATCCCAGACAAGTGGTCCTCAGTGCTTATTATAGGCTACAAACAGAAAGAAAATGAATTCCTGTAGACTTCAGCAATTCTCCCTCCCCAACCACTTGATGTGTCTCAATGCCAAGTTGAGCTTATCCCATTATCCGCAGCCCATACTAATAGATATGATAAAGTTATGTGTGTGGAGAAAGGTAAATTAATTTATGCAGCCCATTCTTTGGATTAAAAAATGCTTTTTTAAAAAAGGAAGTTGCAACCAGGAAACAAATTTTTAAAATCTTTAGTAAAAATAAGTGATATAACCACAGCATGAATGAATGAAAGATAGCAATTCTATGCCAGATGCCAAGCAGTGTAAATAATCTTAGCATGGCTGAGTTGGAAAGAACGTGGGTGCTAGATGGAGGTTTTGAAAGAAGAATAACCTTGTTGCACCAGGCCAAGGACCATCCTCCTCCAGCCTTCGTTTCTCACAATGGCCAACCAGATTATTCTGTTCACAAGCAGGAATTGGAGATGTAACCCTCTTCCGCCACTGTTCCCCTGGATGCTACTCCCAACTCAGAGGTAACAACGCATCTTCCAAACTAATACCCCTTGACAGATCTCTCCTTTATTAATTTATTTAATCCCCTTTTAAAGCCATCGTCGTTTTTGACAGTGAATTCCACATATTAACTATGAAAGTTGTCACTGAAGACAATAGAGTTGCATTAAAGGAACTAAAGCTGTGGAAGCTGTTTTGTTATGACTAACATTTGAAGGAAAAGACAACATTGCCTGTATATGCTATATTAATTAAATTAAGTAGACATTTATAACTTTTTTCAAGTCTAAGCATTCTGATAATCAAGGGGTTGAGCAAATTCACTCTAATGTCACCTTCCTTGAATTGACAGCATCCTGAATGTAACTACTTGGGCGAAAGTTCTCTTGTTCAGTGAAGTTAATTCTTGAATGAGTAAGCAGACTTCAAGATCTCCTAAAATGTACTTTTGCAAAAAAAAAAAAAAAAAAAAAAAGTTGTATATTCAAATTTTGCCCAGTAATATTTACATGACAGTCCTATATACTTCCTGTGTTTTGGAGGACAAATTCTTATGCATCCTATGGATCCTTAAATGCTTCTTTAAGGACTATAAGATTACATCTTCAGTTAATTTAATTTAATCTATTCATTGATTATACAAAAATAATCAGCATAAATTCAGCTACATTAGGTAGAAAATAATGAACTTGAGTATTCTTCCTTTTTTCATTCACAGAATCTTACACATTTGTATCAATTAATATTCTTCTGACTATTATTAAATACATATTTCCTTATAATCAGACACCAGGGCATTATATTAAATATATTTATTTATAGTGTTAGGCTCCAAAGATGGCTGCAGTTTAAAGGAGATAATATTTGCTTTGTTTCTGCCTGATTTTTCCTCTTGGTTTTAATGTATTTATGTAAAAATAACCAGTAGTAGTAGTATATGTGGTACTGTTCTTGGGTTTCTAAGAATGGGATCCTTTTTTTTCAAAAAGATTGTTGACTGAAATCCTCCAGCCAGCTTTACATCTTGGAAGGCTGGTAAGTAACATAGGATAACTGTGAGGTAGCTTTTCAATTTCAGGCATTCTAATGTACAGTGGAACCTCGGGTTACGAATTTAATTCGTTCCGTGACTCTGGTCGCACCCCGAATTGGTCGCACCCCGAAGGAAATTTTCCCATAAGGTTCAATGTAATTACCGTTAATCTGTTCTGGCGTGGAGGACAGAGAGGCGGCTATTGCTTGGAGGGAGAGTCCCCCTCCCTATCACCACAGGTCAGGGGTGGAAAAATGGCCGCGGACCATGTGTCAGGGGCGGAAAAATGGCCACGGACCATGTGTCAGGGGCGGAAAATGGCCATGGACCATGTGTCAGGGGCAGAAAATGGCCGCGGACCACGTGTCAGGGGCGGAAAATGGCCGCGGACCACGTGTCAGGGGCGGAAAAATGGCCACGGACCGTGTCACGGGAGGGAAAATGGCCGCGTATCCTGCTCGTATCCCGAGGCGGAGTTCGCAAATTGAGGTAAATTTTTGCGGCCGGAGATGATCGTAACCCGAAAAGTTCGTTAACAGAGGCGTTCGTAACCCGAGGTTCCACTGTACTGGTAATTAAAAAAAAAAAGACTACCATACATCTTTTCTTTCCTTGGAATTTATTGCTGCTTCAGAATTTAGTAGAAACATTTAAAAAAACTTATTTCACCTTTTCCAGTGTTCCTTTTTTCACAGAAATCACTTCTCTCTTCTGGTTCTTCAGGGATTGTTTGGGGTGGGGGGATAAAAAAGAAAGTCAAGATGGTGGCCACAATGACCACATGATTGAAACCCCACCCCCTTTTTATATGCAACGCACATAAAAAAGGGGCAGAGTTTCAATCTTACGGTCACAGCCACCATCTTAACTTTTCTGATCCTCCCCCAGACACCCCTGCTGTTTCTCAATATAATTTGTAATCTCTATTGCAAGAATATAGGAAACAATAAGCTATGAATGTTAGCTTAATAAAGGAAAATGTGAACAATACTGTGCTGGTGTACCCTCCCCATTTCTCCCCACTTATCCTTCCCTTTACATAAGCAGGTAAAAAAGGCTAGGTGGAAGAGTTTAGACTGATGTTCAAACATGAGATGATAAGCCATAGTTTCTTAGCCACCATTAAGCATTAGCTGCCAGGCTTCCCACCTGGGCTAACCAATAAGTTACAAATCTCCAGATACTTAACATTAATTCAGCTCTTGGCTATACTTGGCAGACGATTTCCAGACATGACCTGGCAAGTTTGGGACTTCTATTGCAATAAGAATGAAGCTCTAACACAACAGTTGATTGCCTGCTGCAATGCAAAGCGGTCAGAACCTTTATACTGCATATCTATGCTCCAACGTTTAAACTCTTGAATTTCTTTCTCCCACTTTTTCACGTTAAAGGATACTTGCCTTGGATTGCTTATGTAGTGGTCCTCCATAGACTAGAAACCACTGGTTCCTGTTTCACCAGCTTCAGCCCTTAGACAAGGGCTAAAGCTGCAGTATGATCCTAGCTTGTTTATATGCATGAACCTTGTTATGCTTTCAGGCTAAACTGCCTCTGCTTGGTTATTTTACCAGTTTGCACAAAGCGAAGAACAAAGTTGGAGTAAAAGGGCTGCATTTGTAAACATACAGTTCATTCATATTGTTGCTTAAAAGCCAGAATGCTAGTTTACTGTCATGTGGGAAATGTGATCCATGATGTTAAGAAGGTACTTTTGAGATGCCCATTGGGTGAGCTAGACAGGGGGTGAGCATATTCAAGGTTTCTTTAAAATTTATGAGGTTATCCTGTACAATCTTGACCTGATTTTCAGGCCAGGCCAGGCAGCATGAGAAGGTGACCTTCTTTCTTGCTGTCTTCCCTGCTGCCTTGTTTGCTTTCATTTCATTTCATCTTGGCTACTACCTGTCCAGCCTGGTTCTAGCCTAGCACTAGAAAGGAATAGCTGTTCAAGTGAAAGCATGACGTCTGTACAGATTTCGGTCTGGGAGAATTGAATCCCTGCTGGTATAAACACTTTGTTAGCAATACAGACTGCCTTGTATGTCCATAAACCTCTTTGTTCATGTGTTCATATTTGGGAACCACACTGGGAAAGGGCAGGGGGGACTAAGATTGTGCAGAACCCTACAACCATCGTCTTCTCTAAGAAGCTTTTAATGTATTGTAATTATGCATGTTTGACACCTCTACATCTTCTGTGGCTGTTTTTCCTTTGATGAACTCGGCTACTTGCTTCCTTGTTATAAATATAAGTAGCTGCATTTACTACATTCCTCTGTTGACTTTAGATATAGTTAATACAAAATTATAACACTGTAGCACAGCTGCAGCTTTAGAAGTTGCATCACACCCTCCTAACTACTGTCTAGGTTTACACATCCCACTAAAGTAGGGACAAGCAACCTGGTATCCTCCAGTTGTTTAACATTCCCACAGTCTCTTGCCATTGGGCAGGCTAAGGAGTCAAGGGAGGTTGAAGTCCAGGATAAGTGACCAGATGCATAAAGTGAACAAAACATAAAGTAATTTGTTTGGGCTGACTTCTTTAATGAACCTAGGCACTGTTTTAAAACCAGGAGTCTAAAGCATACTGAACACACCATAGTTAAAGCATAGTGTCCCTGTGTGAACCTATCTGTCTCAGTTGAAAGTACTTTAGGCAAAAATTGCTGGACAGCTGTACATGCAGAAATAAACATTAAACAACCAACTTGAATAGAGACTCTCTAATGGAAGAAAAAGAGTATTCTATGGTCTGAGCTAGCCAAGGGAGACATCATTAAACTGGAGCAAATATTTTCTTAATGGGCTTAGTTTTCATTTAGAAATCCATGGGCAGGATAAAGGATATATTGGTGTTTTGAGAACCCAACATTCTGTAATTTGTTCAACGGTGACAGCATAGATTAAATAGGAAATTACTCATGAAATCGATCAGATGAGGGAAAAAGGAAGTGTCTGCCCACCTTGTTCATAATCTTTCAAACCATGATTTGGAATAGGAGAAACATTTTATCTGAGTTAACTCTGTTTCTCGGTGGCATTTCAGTTTTTTAATTAATGCAACTTACTGAATTATTAAATAGATTGAATGCTGATTTCTGTTTAAAAATTTATTAGAAACCTGCTGCTTATCATCTTACAGTGAATGAGAAGTGGTTCTAAATGGGAAACTTCAACTGGGCTTTTGTAAGCACATAACCTATGTGCTATTATTACAGTAATCAATTCATGACTTCCAGCACACCAGACATACGAGTAGCTTTCCATTGTTCTGGGAGGGGTTGGATGAAAAATAATTAGGTTATTTAACATAAATGTTTTTGTGTGTATTAACACAACACTTAAACTAATATTCTGTCTTGGTCAATAATGTTTAAGAAGTGGTTTGCAATAATCTAGAAGTGGGGCTAACGGGGTTATACAAATTAGAAATAAGAGAATAATTACAAAAAATACAAATTGAAAGCATAAAAATGCATATGGTCATCAAATGTGCCAGTTTTGTGGTGCTGTCTGTTAATATGGGGGTCTTCAAAGTGATGTCCTGGAAATCTTAGAAGTCTTCAAAGTGATGTCTTAGAAGTACTACGAGGCAATGATGGAAAAGACTCAGGTTTACCTCCTTTCTCATAACATCTCCAACTGAAATTCTCATGCAAGATAAAAATGGGACATTGAGGAAGAGATGAACTAAGTATTCTGGCTTGTGCAGTGTGAGAGATTGTTATAAACAAATCAGATGTGGGAAAGCACATCCTTGCTTGTCTGTCAAAACCCTGTTCCCTCCCGCTCCTCCCCATCTGAAGGTTTTCTCATCTGTAACGTCTAAGCTTTTGCAACCAAATGGGTTACTTTGCCTTTTGCTGAGCCATCATTTGGAAGGAGAGATGTGACATCATGGCTTGAATTCCAAAAAACACATGTGAAAGCAGACTATCTGGGTAACTGAGGTGCATATTGAGTTCATTGACAGGAAAATTAAAATATTTCCACAGATGTTGTAGAATGCTTTCAAATATTGGATACTTCTGTTTGTGGGTAGTTCCATTGTGCTAGACCTAAATGTTACAGGTATATGAAAATGGGACATTTTTCCTTCATATTAGAACAGTCTTGGCTTTAGCAATGAATCAAGATTGTGCTGGTCTAAAAATATGAAAGCCAGGAGAAGCAGAGGCTGCATGTAAAATTTTATTTCTCTGGAACATTGCAACAGTTCCATCATGATGGTAGCCCTTGCCCTGATCTAAACAACAGCTTGGTAATTCTGTAAGTATAATGGAAATCTTAATGAGGCAGGCCTCTTTCTTCTCTTAGTATAAGGCCAAGTGGTTCCTGGTCCTGGTCCCAACCTATCAATGGGGTGTTGAAATTGAGTAGATTGCATTAGGCAATTTCCAGTCTAGTCAGTTTCATTTCAAAGGAAGCATTCAGTTATATCCTTATATCTGAATGACAAATGGGGGGAACAGCAGAAAATTGCCCCTCCCTCATAGCCTGACTCTGACAGGTTCAGCTGTCAGGAGTTATGCTTATCTTTGCTCTGTGCCCCATCTTGGACTGTAAAAAATCAGAGAGTTGAAGCAGTTGCGTGGGTTCACGCAAGTCAGTGTGCACCAGTGTGTATTTCTCCTCCTCTGAGTCCTTTTGAGTCTTTACACATTCAGGAAAATACCAAGAGAAAACTAAAGGGCTGCAGGAATCCATATGTGGCTCAGCTCCCGTCCTTCTGCATATTAAATGCATACCCATAGACCTTAAAATCAGTTTCTGGGAAGAAGCAGTAGGCTAATTTATACAAGGATTATCTAATCAATGCTCTGCCATTACTTCCAATTTAGCAACTATGTCTTAAGCACAGATTGACATCAAATTTACATCTTTTAATCTCATCTTCAGCTACACCTCTGTGAAATTAAGCACCATGGAAATACAACTTCTAAGAAGCTTAACACCAAGCAGTCCTCTGGCCAGCTGCTACTGCTGTGTTCTGGGTTTGTTTTGTTACCTAGACATAAACACACAGTAACATTTTTAAAGAATTCCTTCTCATTTTATTTCATACAATCATGGCCCAAATGCTCTTCCTAGGTGAAAGCTTCTAAATACCAAATGTTACCATTCCTAAGGGAATACTTATATCATTACATAGATGGTTCATGTAGCAAAACCCTTACCAAGAGCTGATAATTACTTACTGCTATAAGAGATATTGTAACTTAAGGCTAGAATGTGAGCACTAACCTCCTGGCTAGATTCCTCCTCCAATACTTGCACTCTGTTTTCCTTAATTCCATTCTCTCATCTCTTTTCAGGGCCATGCTATAGGAGAATTCTCTAAAGGAAGAATGTGGTAACTATTTTATGCATTACCGCTTTATAACCCACAGCACAAGTATTTTTTCCATCAGAGTATCAGTCGTGGGTCTGGTTCACACATTATGCTAAGGAAAGCTATGCAGCAAACTCAGATGAAGCCTGAATTCTGAGGGTAATTTAGCACAGTACAATATTTGCATAAGACAGAATGAACTAAATAACAAAAGGCAATGTATATACAAGATGGAAGTAAGGATGGTTTACAAGGATAAAAAGATACGAAGAAGTATAGTGAATGGTGCTGGTATAAACTAGTTTTAGCTGTATTTCGCTTTATGTTCTTTGGCTTACTATTTCTTACTCATTTTTTGTATTCTGCATAATGTTGCTTATGCCAAAATAGAATGTTTTATCAATAAGATCTAGATCTAGACATGTATGTAATCAAAGAAGCCAGCTCTACATAGGGCTCATCCTGACACCCTGCTTGTTGCAGCACAAATATGCTTTATTAACCATTTTGGAGAGATGCATCCTCATGACATTACTGTCCTCTCATTCCCAGCCTACAGTTGTCTTTAATGGTTTTGGTTTGGAAGATTAGTTTTCCTTCTTCTCCCAAGAGAGGTCTTGCCTAGGGATGACAATCTAGGGATGAGTCTGGGGATGAAGGATTTGGGCACAGTGATCTGCTCAATTATCAGCTAGGCGAGTCTGGTGTTGAAATGCTCCCTACCCATCCAGTTGCTGGGCACTGTGCCCCCATGGCCATTTTGGCTTTGGCTGCAAGAAAGACCAGACACCTGATCTTTCTCTCTTTGACCTAGAATAGCAAACTCCCAAGAGACTGACAGACCTGCCAGCCAGGTCACGTAGACACTGCTTGGTGCATCTGTATGTTCTGTGTAGATAGATGGGTGAATGCTGGGAAGATTGGAAGTAGGGAAGTAGGGAAAGCACACACCCCATACACAGAGAGAGGTAAGGAGTGGGGTAGAGAGACAGAAAAGTCTCTTTGCCTGGCCAAAAATGATGCATGGGGAGCTGGCTCTAGCAGCAGAAAGGAAAGAAAGAGCTAGAGGTGCAGCACGTACCAGCTCTTTTGCTCATAGCAATATACTTCCTTGGTGGGTAGTTGTTTGACATAGATATATTGATCTTCTATTTCTTGGAAGAATCATCTATTCCTAGTAAATCAATGGTCCTGTCAGAAGAATAATGCAGTAAATAACATACATTAAAGCTAAATAAATATTAAAAAATAATAAGCCTTGAACCCCAAAACCTGCCTCACCACATATTCAGGAAAGCAAATGGCATTTGATTTCCCCTTGGTAGATGATGCTATTGGGGAGGGGAAAGATAGACAGGGAATCCACCAATATGACACCACATCGTACTGCATGAGGGGAGCAACATTTAGTGAGGTCTTCACTGCTGCTTGGATGGGCGGTGAGAACATGGGAACTGGAGAGAGAGTGAGACCATGCCCAGGCATTGATTAGGCAGCGCAAGGCCAGCTGCGCAGAAGAAATTGGGAGCGCTAAAGATTGCTGGGATTTGGGGCATGCTGCAGAAGAGGTCTGAGCAAGCAGCTTCTTAGATGCAGAGTCAGAAAACAGAAATGCAGTATGACGTACCATGGTGATTTCTGCAGGACTCAGTCAAAGTATTGTGGATTGGGGGTACTAGAGACATATTGATAAAAGAAGAAGAGTAGTGTCACAGTACCTTATCTGGAAGGGTTCTGTTAGAGTGCCTAAAGGGCCCTTACTGTGCCACAAACTTTTCACTAGGCGCACTAGGCAATCCACAGTGGAGCTTCTTCTGTTCTCAGTTAAAGGATACCAGAAAGAAGCAGACTCTCCTATGGGAGACAGAGGCATGCTGGAAATATGTTTATCCATCCTGTTGTTGTGCCATTAGTCATCTCATGTCACATTCCTACTACTCATCATCACTATTTAGTTTTTTATTGCTTTATATATTTTACTGCATTTTCAGTTCTTTGCCTGGTGATGCATACTGTAGCATCACAGGTAGCTATGTAAATAGCTTAAATAAAATAAAATAAAAATAAAATAAATGATATACCAAATAGTCCATGTAAATCTAACCAGTATTAGCATAAAGAAAAGTGAATGGTTGTTTTTACTAGTTTATTAACTGGTTAGCTACTTTGGGGAATAGGAATGACTGTTCTTTTCAAAAAGAAGTCTCAGATTTTTTTTTTTTAAAGCTTACTTAATAGCCATGCAATTGCTAGATAATTTGATTTCCTTCAGTTTAATTAGAGAAATCCATTATAGCTATTATTGTTTCTTAAAAGTTATATAGTGAAACTCCCTTTTTACAATACAATTATGGACTAGATTGTATTTAAACTTATCATAGATACATAAGGGTGATTAAAAAATAAAAATGGTTGGATTGTAATCATGATAAAACTGTATCAGTTGTTGACAGAATATTCAAAACCAAAGAGAAGAAGGGCTTTAGTAGGTCAGACCAAGTTTCCTCATGGAAAAATTGTCTATCACATACATAAGAAATGCAGGGCATTTGGGCAATCCCTGCCCCATCATTGCATTATTGCTTGCCAACATGAGGCCTCTTTTTAAGATTCTGTATAACCATTATACTGGATGCACACTTGAGATTTGTTTGATTTTAGCATAGGACGTTATGGGAAACCAGCCTTTGTGATTTGTAAAATACCGTTTACAGTTTAATGTGTAGGCCAAACACAATAGTGGTTTATTCCATGAAGTTGTTCATTCACTTATTTAATACTACTTAAATACTGATAGCTCATATGGGTCCATGTAACATATGTCTATATAGATATAGATATAACAGGTAATAAAGCTGCTTATTCTTAATGACCTTATCTAATTCCTTTTTTTAATCTTCCTAACAAGAGACCTTGATTGCATTTTGTGACAATGAATTGTGTAAGTTGATTATTAAGTATTTGAAAATGCAGTTACTGTATGATGAATTTCCACAATTTTACATTAAACTTACTGCTTACCAATTGGTAATATACAGTTTTACCTAATTCTAGTACAGGTAGTCCTCACCTAATGACCATAGTTGGGACCAGAATTTAGGTTGCTAAGGTATGCAGTCATTAAGCGAATTATCACATGACCACTTCTCTTAGTGACGCAAATCCCAGCAGTCCCAGTTGCCATCATTAAGTGAATGCCTCGGTTGTTAGGTGACTGTGATGGAATGGTTTGATGAAGGCTGCGCTCGGGGAGATAAGCATTTCCTTAGCCCCCAACAGGAGCATGGGAAGGCTAAGAAGATGAGACTGGCACCACCCTAAGGAATTCATGGTGTTTTGGCTGGCTGGCTTGGGAAGTGTAGATTCAGTCTGGAGAGATTTCTGTCTGAAAGGCTGAAGCTAATAAATGCAACAGAACTGTATCTGTACTGTCTCGTGGAGTTCTTTGGGTGGAACCTGACAGTGACGCAACTTCTTGCCAACTTCCCACAATCAAGTCAGTGGGGAACCCAGCAGGAAGTTGCAAGCCCCAGGCACTGCCAGGTGGGGGAGGGAGTGAGGGGGTGCGTAGGGGTGCATGGGAGGGTCAGTGAGGGGGTGTGTGGGTGCAGTGGGGGTTGGGTGTGGGAGGGCCTCAGAACCACTTGGATTTTCAGCCCGAGTGTGGCAGCCTTGGCAGCCTGCCAAGAGGACTCTCTCTCATCTCTGGGGGCTGGCTGAAAAAGCTCTGTGCCAAAATCCAAGCCTCTCCACTCTGGGGCTGAAAATCCTCCATAGCTGAAAATACCACTTGGATTTCAGCATGAAGCTCTTTCAGGCAGCCCCCAAAGCTCCATGTGCTAAATGCCCTGGTCACATCCTGGGTGAACTACTGTAATGCGCTCCACATGGGGCTGCCCTGGAAGAGTATCCGGAAGCTTCAGCTGGTGCAGAATGCGGTGGTGTGGGCAGTTATGTGTACCCCTAGAATGGCACATGTTACACCTCTGCTCCACAAGCTGCATTGGTTGCCAGTTTGCTTCTGGGTCCAATTCAAGGTGCTGGCTTTGACTTTTAAAGCCCTTCATGGCATGGGGCCGGGTAATTTGAGGGACTGCCTCCACCCTGCCCATCCCATCAGGTCCGGCAGAAAAGGAACGCTGCAGGTCCCGTCTGTGAAAGAGTTTCATCTGGCGGGACTCAGGAGATGGGCCAGGAGATGGGCTGTGGTGCTGGCTCTGTGAAATATCATCTCCCCTCACCGAGTTGAGCTTGGCCCCATTCTTGATACTCTTCTGGAAGTCCCTCAAAACATGGTTGTGTCAGCAGGCTTGGGGATCTCACGGAAATGGTGATCTAATGAGATGGCTGCACTGTTTTTAACACCAATTGTCTCTACTATCTTGTTATTGGTAACGTTGCTTGATGCCTTTTTAACTGTACTTGTTTTAATATTTTGATTTTATGATTTATTTTTTATTGTGCACTGCTTAGAGTCACATTTTTGTAAGAGGGGTAGCTAGTTAAATAAACAAACAACATTTGGTATTATGGTAGTATGCTTTCTTTCCTACAGTCAATGAAATTACATAATAATATCCTGGCTTTGATTTTTGAGATGTGACTTGAACATTGTGGCATCAGTTCAGTAACATAATATCAGGGAGTTAAACAGTGAGAGTGCTGTTGAGAGCAGAAATGGAATCAAGGCTCCTGCTGTTGTGCAATATTGTTGATTTATTTTTATTTTTTACTTTTATTTTCTTAACTGAGCTAGGGGAGAAATTCCACCAGATTGCACATTGTCCATTCCTATCATCTTAATGCTGCCCCCCTCCCCCAGTTCATTCAAAGATTTGCTCTTCTTCCTTTGAGTCTCTTGGAAGAGACACACTTACCAGCTGTGAGAACAATACACAGATGTGAAAATCAAGAGGTTGTACTTTTAAGTTTGAGTCATCTCTCCATATGAGATACCTTCACTCTTAAGAACATGAACACGTTAATTGGTAAGGTGGAAAATGGGTTCTGCATGCTGTTCATTGTTCTGTCCTTCTGCTGAGTGCATGGGGTGACCTGACATTACACATACCTGCTATGTGAACACTGCCTCATTATCAATTGCATATCAGGAATCAAGCATGCTGAGTGAATGTAAGATAAACTCCTTGCCACAACAAACTGACCCTCAGGTATTCCCTGTGGACTGTGAGGATGCAGACTTTAAAACCCATCACTGGAACTACTGTTGCATGTCTTCTTAGAGAATATACTTTAGAATTCAAATAATGAATAAGGTGGGTGACATTAGGACAATGTGCTAAAAATTGTTCTCTAATAGCTTGTCTCTTTTTCTGCAGGTTGCATACAACTGTTGTAATTCAGAGACTGGGTTCACATCTCACTCTGAACCAAAATATGGTTTGCTTATTTTTGGCTCAGTGTGTGAATCCAACCACTGTGGTTTGTAAAATACAGTTTATGCTTCAGTAAATTGTGCAAATTCAGGCAGTTTTCATTTATTCCATAAACCATTATTAAGCAAAACATAAGTTATCAGAATGAGCAAATCCAGCCTTTAAATAATATGATCAGTGTGCCTTGTATTGTAAGCAGAGAATGCTTTCCCCTATCCTACAGAGTATATACAGATAAGGTAAAATATTGTAAGGGTGTGTCTCTAGTGTGGATTACATAAAATGTGCATGTACACATCATTTGGAAATGTTTGATTTTTGAGTAGCGTCTAGCACTGTAGATAAAAAGAGTCATTTAAGGAAACTGACAAAGATGAAATTACATAGGGAAGGCTTGCCAGAAGGAGCTGGGGAAATATTGCTGAAGTATTTTGAGAGGTAGAAGGAGAAACTGAAGTTAAAAAGAACACAGGATAAATTAAAACATTAGATATCTGGATTCTTCCTTAGAAACAAATAGAGAAGGGTCAGAGACTAATGTTCCTATTTCTGGGTCTGCTCCTGCGTTAGAATGAATGAAATGGCTACCTGAAGCAGCAGATTTGGAGTGTCGTGAAAAAACATCAGTTACTTAATTTTTCCAGATAAAGTTTAAGAGGAGCTGCTTGTGGGATTTCTGCCATGTGGTTTTAAGGAAGCCTCTTCTGTTTATTTTCAGATTACAATTTTCCACTTGCTTCCCAGAAAGCCTTGCCCAAAGAAAACAGAACACAAGTGAAAAACCCCCAAGAAGGGCCCACTTCTGATCCAATAACTGATTCTGTGGATCCAGACTCTGAAGCCCCTTCCACCAGTGTCCTTGAGGAGGAGGAGGAAGGATTGCTTCCGATAAACCAGTCAAAAGGAACGACTCAAAGCAGGCAAATGCCAAAAGTCACTTTTTCTGAAACACCTGAAGAGGATTCTTTATACTCTATCCTTTTCTCCACTGCAACCAGCAGAATGGGTCCAGGGACTGAAGTGGCTACAAAAAAGCATGGGAAAGAATCTGCACTTGAGTATTCTTCTTCAGGCTTTGACCTAGGGAGCAGCATGGGACCCAGTCTCTTGCCTCTGTCTCCCATCTTCTCAGCCGAGGCCTCTACAGGCCCCCAGCTTGTCTCAGAACTTTCTCCCAAGATTACTCCAGAGAGCTCAGTAGCTACAATAGAAATAGAAGGGGAATTAGTCTTAGCAACAGTAGCTGCAGTAGAAGGTGATATGCAAGAAGGAAAGGCCACAACACATGGGGAGATTCCAAAACCCATAGCAGGAACAGTTGTGGCTGAAGTGGAACTGACAAGGGAAGATCCAATAGGTTCTTATGAGGATAGCCCCCAAGTAACTGAGACTGTTTCCAGGACTCCTAGCAGCCCATCAAATCCCAGCTCTTTGGGACATTTTTGGGACTGGACCAGTGAACGAGCCCCAACTCCAACTCCTATTCAGAATAGCCAGGATACAAAACTGCCTGTCATCACAACTTCTGCAGCAGAACAGAGCTTTACACCACAAAACAGAGATGTTCACATGGATGTGCTTGCCTCAGGAGTTCCCTGGAGTTTGACACAGGTAAGAAAATTGTGGGTAGGTCAGTGGACGATGAGTATTTAAACTTAGAATCCCCTGTGTTTTTAAAGGCTGGGAGCAAGCAAATAAATTATTTAACATTATATTACTTACATTCTTCATCAAGTGTGATTTGCCTTTTAATTTCTTTATAGGTGGTTGTTTTCTTAACTGACACAAGCATGAACCAGAACCATAGTACTAAAATGCCATAGCTTTGTAGGTTCAAAATCCTATTTTAAAAAGCTGTAATGTTTTTCCTATAAAGGAGCTTAAAACTGATTAATAGATAATTAATTTCCAGGTTATCTTTAAGGCCCAAACCCTCTCAAGGTGGTATATATACATAATAAGTATAAAACAAACATGAAAATCAGTATACTACAAAAGTTATAACAGCCCTTCATAACAATAAAGTAAACAATTTTTAAATGAGGTCCCAGGCAATGTAACAGAAAACTTGACTGAGTAATTAATTAATTGGTTAATAAAAAGCTATCAGGTTCTAGTTGGAATAGACTGAGATATATTTTTTGAAACCAGTGTAAAACTGTCGTATTTAGAATAGCCTAGTAATGATAGCTGAGCATTTCTGCTGAAAGTCATGAATCAGTAATTCTAGAATACCTAGAAGTTTGAATAAGAACTTCTTGAATAAGTGGAAGTGCCTTGGCAGGTACATCGACTGCTTTGATGCAGTTGAACGTCCTTTGTTTTGTTTCTTTAAGTAGGAACAAAAATTGCCAGATTCTGAGATATGTTAATGGATATATTGTTTTAATTTATTAATTTTTAAATCAACTGAACTGATTCTCGAGACGTTTCAAGTGTTTCTCTTTTTTCTCAGACATTCTTTTTTTTTAAGTGTCATTGTGATACTATGAAGACCATCTCTGAATTAAGTGTTCATTCTTCTGATGTCCCATTGGTTAGATTTGTATTTTTAAGGTTTCAAATAATATGACTTTAGAGAGAGAATGAGGTACATGCACACCCACAGACCAACTGAGCTAGGCAACACATCGGATTCAGTTCCAGAAAAGTGCTTCGGAACATGCAGGAATGCAGACAGTAATTCTTTACCTTGAGGAGTTGGCAGACATGTTTTTCCCCTAGGATTGCATGGATAGTTACATGATCTTGGAGAAAGGTGCTAGTGCTTTCAGGAGCTATGGACAGATGCCGTGTTCATGCTCTTGCAGCATTGCACAGCCTTATTAACCAGCACTATTACCCTTGAGATACAATTATATGATAGACAAATTTATATTATATAGACAAACAAACAAACAAATAAATAGCATTATTCTTTGCAAGGTTGCCCAGTATTGCACAGCCTTATTAACCTTTGGGATACAATTACATGATAGGCAAATTTGTATTATATAGACATATAATGAATAAATAAATAAATAGCACTATTCTTTGCAGGGTTCCTCAGAGTGGTCATTATCAAGCCCCAAGGGTCAATGGGACTATCCAAGGGGTCAATGTTGTTGATATTATTATTCGTCGTCCTATGAGTTAAAGTAGTATTTATTAAATTATTTTCATATAATAAATGTTTGTGGGTCGATGAACAACCTGAAACTTCATGAAGGGGTCATGGGCTGAAAGGTTTGGTGACCCCTGCTTTACAGATATGCTCCAACATTATTTATCACTGGCCCCTGACTGTTACTAAATGCTATCATTTTAGGAATCTCAGTCCAATTTTAGAAATAGTACTTTGAGAGTGAGGTGTAATTTGATTTTTTGAAAAATAATGAACAAGTGTTAAATTTAAAGCTCCCTTTGACCTTGAGGCCAGGCCAAATGCTCTCCTTGCACCCCCTTCTTGATTGGCACTGTGTTCACCACTGTCTCCTGTTGTTATCCTATCCACTGTTGTCTTGTATGGATGGTAAAGTTGGATTGCATTATATTGAAACTAAGTTTGCAGATATAAACTGTGCAAGGATGGATTCTTTTCAGTCTCCACCAGTGGAACTATTAAGCTGAGTTTTTTTTTCTTTTACAAAAATATACCTTTTGAAATGACAGCATGAAGTATGCCATGAATGTGCAGCATTAATGTTTAAAAGTTGCCTGATAAGAATTCACCTGATTTGAAATTAATACATATTTGTGCTTTTGTTTATAAATCAGTATTTTGTACCCTGAGAGAATATCCCAGGAATGACTGCAAGGTCCCAAAAGTAAGATGAGAAATTTAAAATGAATATATGCACAGTGAATATGAAATTTTGCATGCAATATTAAATCCTTTCATTTTAAATATACATGCAAACAGCTTTACAGAAAATGATAACAATGCAAGACGTTTGCTGTAAAAATAATGTTATATCTATCAGAAACTTCATATGAATATTCATAAAGTAAACAATTAAAGTGGTAAACCTGTACTTGTTATTAGACATCTGAGTCTTTGGTTAAAAAAAAAAGTATAAACATCTTGAGTGCCAGTTTTTGGGTTTTTTTTTTAAACCAAAGACTCAGTGGCCCTCAGTGTGACGTTATCAAAAAGGTAATCTTTGTAGCCTAAATTTGCTTTGGGGAAAAGAGAATGCTGTTGCTGTTAAAACATTTGTAGAAGTTATTTTTGTCATAATGGCAAACAGCAAATTATAGTACTTCTATAAGCTATTGATCCATTTGTTTTCCAAAAAAATGGCCAAGAGTTACCCACTTGAGCTAAAAACTGAAATCCAACTTTCCATTTCAAGTCCTGGCAGAACTTGATGACTTTGAATCTCTTTAAAACAGGGTTCTCCAAAGTGGTCAGTATTGACCACCAAGGGTCGATGGAACTATCCAAGGGTTGATGTTCTTGTTGTTATTATTATTTGTAGTACTATTAAAGTATTTATTAAATTATTTTCATATAATAAACGTTGGGGGGGTTGATGAACAATCTGAAACTTCATGAAAGGATCAATGAGCTAAAGAGTTTGGGAATGCCTGCTTTGAAAGACATTTTGTACACATGTTGTCTAATAGATTGTATCCATTGTGTTCTATTTGACACCCATCTGCATTGGTGAAATACTCTTCAAAACTGCATCATTTACAGAATGCCATTTGTAGAGGAGACATTGGTAGAGATTTAGGGTTACTCAAGGCTTAATCTTGGGCACTTGCTTCTCATTCTTCAAATATTTCTGTATGCACTATATTATTTATATGGTGCTGAAATAGAAGTGTCTCACACTCAAGAAAGCATTATGCTAGCTATGAAGTGGTGGCATTATACAGACCACTCTCTTGCAGATTTGAAAGCTTTGTTTCAGATGCATAATGCAGTTCATTTTCCATTTGTACATTGATTGACTATTACTAGCATAAACATGAGCATTTGACAGTATAGTGTGCTCAAACAGAACTCTGAATACATACGTACATTGTGTATGCCAGCTTGTATAAGTCATTCTCTTGGAAGTTTTGGATGGCCCAAACTTCAGATATAATGTGGCCCATGGAGGTAATTACAATGGCCCAAAATTTAGTTTGAATTTTACACACCTGTGTTATTGATCTATGTCTTAGTTTCTTGAGCACTTTGGAGCCACAGCGGCATCTGTTCACAGATTCATCTATCTTCTTCTCTGAGTATCAGCATCAGACCTGAGAAATATGCTGCTAGATTATATAATAAGGGCTAAAATGATTGGTTTTCTGATTTGGGGTAAAAACTTCATATTCTTTTTTTTTTAAAAAAAGGCTTATACCGCTTCCCAAAATAATTGCATGTTAACTCAGAGAGGTTTTCGTTGGTTTTGTTTTGTAGATTATCTGTAAGGACTGGAGCAACCTGGCAGGCAAAAACTACATCATCCTGAACATGTCAGACAACATCGATTGTGTGAGTCACTTGCTTCTATATCTTAAACTCTATCTCTATCATCTACAACTTTTGCCACCCTTTCAATAATGCTAAATAAAAGTGGTTTATTACCTCTAGCAAGTGGTAAAATACTATTTTGTCATACAGAGTAATATTTTCAATGTGTCTCATCCTATATTTGCCATTTATTTATTCATTTCATATATTTAGATATAATGCTTCCCATTACTATAGCTCTTGAAGCATTGTAACAAAATATGGCTTTAATATTTCCTAAACAATCAAAAAATGTGCAGATAAAGAAGTTTGGATAAAGGTTTTATACAATATTTCTGGACAGATTAGTGCTATAATACTCTTGACAAAACTAAGATGCTGCTACAGATAGTCCTCAACTTATCACCACAATAGGGACCAGAAAATGAGTCGCTAAATGGTGTGGTCATCATCATATGACCACACCCAATTTTACAACACTTTTTGCGGCAGTCGTTAAGCAAATCACATGGTTCCCCATTGATTTTGCTTGTCAGAAGCCAGCTGGGAAGTTGCAAATGGCGATCATGTGACCTCAGGACATTGCAAACATTGTAAATACATGCTAGTTGCCAAGCACCCGAATTTGGATCACGTGACTGTGGGGATGCTGCAGTGGTCGGAAGTGCAAGGATCGGTCATAAGTCACTTTTTTCAGTAACATCATAACTTCAAATGGTTGTAAATGAATGGTCATAAGTTGAGGAATACCTGTAAATATTAAATATTTCTTTTCTTGTATATACAGTATCATTTTTCCAATATATACTTTACTTTGAATAGGGCCACAATATTTACTTTTGGAGGATACATTTTATGTTAGTGTTAGGAAGCATATGATCACACATGAAAGTGTGTGAGAGAAGCTGTGTATGTGTGTGTGTGTCTTTGTGTTTGTGTGCTGTGTATGACTTGATTGGCAAAAGAGAGGAAGATTAGAGATCTGATACCATTCTCTTGCTTTCCTGACACTGGATTTTTCCAAGGATACAAAGCAAAAAGGTATCAATGACAGCAGCAGGACTCAGAATAGGATGGGAGGATCTCTGGATCTGACTCAGGAGAGAGATTTAGACTATCTGCTGGGGTAGATTAAACATATTCCCTCCCATTAAATTATACACTATTTTATAAGTTGCTTTCTGCTATACATCAGAAGGAGACACCCAGAAAAGGAATTCAGATAGCCGCATAGATTAGAACATGATGGGAGGTTTGCTGGTAGACTGGTAACTACCTGCAGTTTTAGTAATTGGCACTGTAGGTTTCAGTGTTATATCTTTCCTGCAGTTTGGAAATAAGCAGTTTAAATGAGTGCACTCCTGCATTGGCAGAAGCCGTTTTCCTGTCCTAGTTTCCTAGGTAAGATATATAAGTGGACAAAATGTTTTTCATTTCTTAATATAAAGGACAGGAAAGAGGGAAATAGAGTTTTCCTTTCTTCTCTGCAGCAGCACAGCACAGCAGGACCCAGGAAATGCAGCAGGTTATCTTCTCTCATTAGTTGATAACTGAGCCACAGAGGACATTTCCAGACATTATTTAGATTGACGAGTTGGCTATTTCAGTATTTGGTATTTCTTGAAGTCTGAATTGTTGGCAAATGAGGGAGATACTTTTCATGGTTTTAGAGAGCTGGAATTAAATAGATTTAGTGCAAAAGGTTTAATAATCAAGGGATGGTGATTGAGCAAGAACAAATTTAGAAGTTCTGCAATATACATAAGTCATGGAGGGATAGTTACATCTGTAATGAAGGAGAAATCTGCTCATGCTGAACATTGCTGTGTTCTCCAACCCAGCAGGATTGGGTCACAGGTTCTACAGGTACAAGTTAAGGAATATCTGTTTCTCAAGGTTAATTGGGCTGAAGATGAGAAAGAACATTCTACTCTACAAAGGACAGGGCAAACAAAGTAATGACCCAAGTATGACTCTTTAGTGAATAAAATAAATGCTTGCTTAATTCTGTATTACATACAGAACCATTATGTGAAAATATAAAATTATACAGAGTTCTACGTACCATGTACCTAAAGGAAAGAGGTACATGTCGGCCCTATAATGTAGACCAGACTAAGAAACCAATGCCATATAGGTCTAAAACTCCTTTTATTAAAACAGCTATAGTAACAAAATCTTGCAAGTCTGAATGTGCTTCCCTCCTCCCTCACTTCATATTTCTGTGAATTAGATAGGGACCTGTCTGAGATGTTTTCTCAGGTTAGTTTCTTGGAATGGGTCTAAGCCTCACTTGTCTGATCATTGCCTTGTTAATGGATCTTCCCACTGTCCTTCAAAATCATCTTCTCTGCCCTCTATCGAACAGACCACTATCCAATTCCTCCTCACCAATCTTCTAGTGGAATCACCATCACTACATATATTGTAAATAGTTGGGAAACAGCAGAACAAGCTTTACCTTTTTTTCCCTAATAATTAGAAGAAATAAAATTAATTTTCAGTATATTCATACTTGTATTCAGCATGATTTCCAGAAGGAATAGTTCAGCGTCCAACACTAAATCTTCCATAAGTGCCTTTTTGCTTCTTTTAATCTTAGTTACTATCTGGTGTCTGGTAACCAGAAACACTCTTCTAATCCATTACTCCTCCCTGGTTCCAAACTCTGCAATTAATTGATGATCCAAGGTCCTTTTCCTGTTAAAAATCTGTACTGAAAAGAAATGTTAAGGGGTTATTTAAGATAAATTACTTTGATTGGTGATAGAGAAATCCTTTAGAAATTTATTGTAAAGGCAAAAAATAGTATTTTTAAAATTACTAAACCACAGAATGAGGGGATGCGGTGGCGCAGCGGCTTAATGATGCTGAAAGTTGCCCGCCAGAAATGGTTGACACTTCAGCGGTTCGAGCCCAGCTCCGCGCAGCAGAGTGAGCTCCTGCTTCCTCCCCAGCTCCTGTCAACCCAGCAGCTCGAAAACTTATGTGAGTAGATAAATAGGTACTCTCACCCTGGTGGGAGGAAAAATACTGGTGGCGCCTTGCAAAGGAGACGGGAGCAGTTGCCAGTAACGCGGAAGCCGCGCACACCCGAAAAAGGCGCGAAGCAACGGAAACCCTGCCTCCTGTGCTCACCAGCTGGGCTCTGCTCTAGGAAGGAGGCACTGGCAAACCACTTCCGAAACACCTTGCCTTGAAAACTGCAGGGACTTGTCTAGGCAGTTGCCGCAGAATCGGTAACGATTGAGTGTGGATAAAAAAAAACACCATAGAATATCCATTCACTAGATCTGTCTCTCCTTAAAGTCCTATTATACTGCCTCATCATAGTGGGGATGGTGAGATATTCCTGGGAGGAATGAGCAAAGAATGCTAGGAGTGTACACCAAGAGTATATACTCCCAGCAAGGTCACCCAAGGTATGAAAGTCATAACTCTCCAGCTAAGACAAGCAAGGATTTGTATTGGGCAGCAGCCATATAGGAAGATCCAAAGGCAGATGATCACTTCAATGGCAGTGGCAAAGGCATCATTTCATACTATGTGGGAGAAGGCAGTAGTAAACCACTCCTATATTTTACCAAGAAAAACACTTGGATAGACAATATAAAGTGATTGATGATATAGTGCCAGATGATGGCCCCTCATGCAGGGTGCCTTTAGACCCACCATTTTCAATAAGAAGATCAGGAATGTATTTGAAGTCCTCAATTTCATTGATAGGGAACCAGAAAAGCTGTGGAATGAAATCAAAGAAGTTGTAAGGATGAATGTGAAAAGAGACTGCCAAAGACCGAGTTATGTTAATTTGATGTCTAGAGAATGACACAGTAGCTAACAGATTGGAAGAGATCAATCTACATACCAGTACCAAAGAAAGGAGACTTAACAGTGTGCAAACTATTGTACAATATCCTTCACATGCTAGGCAAATAAGAACCCTATATGAAAGAGAGATGCCAGATGCTCAGGTTGGATTTAAAAGTTAAGAAAGCCAGAGAATATTAAAAGGAAGTTGATATGTGCTTCATTGATCATAGAAAGGCCTATGCTGCAAAACAGACTGGCTGCAAGTTGGCAAAGGAGTGACAAAGCTATATAATGTATTGTCGAAGGCTTTCACGGCCGGAATACGATGGCTGGTGTGGGTCTTCCAGGCTGTGTGGCCATGTTCTGGAAGTTTTGTTTCCTAATGTTTCGCCAGCATCTGTGACCGGCATCTTCAGAGACGGCCACACAGCCCGGAAGACCCACACCAGCCAAAGCTATATAATCTCTCTTTATTTATTTAACCTATGCACTGAATATATATTGAGGGAAGCTGGATTGGAAGAAGATGAGCATGGTTTCAAAATTAGAGGCAGACACATCAATAACCTGTGCTGTGCTGTGCTGTGCTGTGCTGATAATACTATTCTGACAACTGAAAAAGCAAATGATCTGTAAACTCTAGTGATGAAAGTCAAACAGTACAGTGTAAAAAACAGAATTATGATTAAATATAAAGACCAAATTAATGACACAAGTACAATAATCAGCCTTAAAATGAAGTGGTGGATAGCCACTTACAATTAGGATTGATTATCAACAGTAAAGGAACCAACATTCAAGAAATACGCCACAGACTAGCACTTGATAGGGTAACAAATGGATCCTAGACCAAATCGGTCCAAAGTTTTCACTCAAGGCACAAATGACCAGATTCAAATTATCATATTCTGGACACACTGTGTAAACACTCAGCTCCCTTGAGACGTCTTTAATACTAGGAAAGGTGGAAGGAAAGAAAAAAATAATCAGCAGCAAGGTGGATGGACTCAGTTACTATGATAATGGGTACACCACTGGAAGGCTTGATGGGCCAGGTTGGAGACAGAGCATCCTGCAGAAGGTCTGTGTAGGTGGTTGCTAAGAGTTGACAGGAACTTGATGGCATATAATCAATCAGCGAATCATGCCTGTCTAGTGAAAAATCTTTTTTAAATTACATTTTTATGTTATATATACTTTGGAACAATATTCTGTTCTAAAAATTTCCCCATAGAAGTCATATGTGAAATGATGTAATATATGGGAAAATTGAACAATAAGCTACAGAATTCAATTTTATAAATATCTTCATTTTTTAAAGAGAGAATAGTTATAGTTATTTGTAAAGATAAGCTGTGATATAACAGTTTTGAAGGGCAGTACAGTATATACATTTTTAAAATAAAGAAACAAATTAAGAATACTGGTCCTGTCTAAACTGGGTTTTCTCTAGGGCTGTTAAGTTGCTTCATATAACAGCTGTCTCATAGGCATATCAGATATACTAATAGTGCAGTTCTGATCTTTATGTAGCTGAAATGGCACCATTTATATTCAAAATATTTGGTGGGGGGGGTATTCCAATGTTTGCAAAAGAATTCTCAAAATAAGAATGAGGAAGATTTTAAGAGAGGAAACTAAAAAAAAGTCCTATAAAAATGAGTTCATTAGCTTTAAAAAGATGCATGTCTTAGAGACAATTGAGGAAATAAGAAATGGCATACAATATATCATGAAATAAATCATGGGTTGTCAGCTAAAACCCGAAACAGGATCACCGCGTAATGTGTTGAGGGATCATGCTTTGCACCCAAACTTTGCTGCCGATGCAATATGATTGAAAAGTATTTAAAAGGTGTTTATACTTTGAGTAAGTGAATGGAATATAACTTTTCTTCTATCATATATGCCAGTAATGGTAAAAGAAATTGCAGGCTTTTCCATTTAATTTCCGTTAATTTTTAAAGGTTATCAACTCTGGTTGACCAAGCGTATAGTCATTTACTTTTTATCATGTTTAAAGATAGTTCTTTGAGCTCTCCTTGTGTTACATGATTTATATTGACATCTTTGAATTACAGAAATGGAAAAGGGATTGCAAGAAGGACTCATTGGCTACTTATTCGTTGACCTTTTTTTTAGATTTTTTTAAAAATCCTGCCTTTATTATTTTTATAAGTAACTCAAGGCAGCGAACATACCAAATACTCCTTCCTCTTTCTGTTTTCCCAACAACAACCACCCTGTGAGGTGGGTTGGGCTGAGAAAGCGCGACTGGCCCAAAGTCCCCCAGCCGGCTTTCGTGCCTAAGGCGGGACTAGAGCTCACCGTCTCCTGCTTTCTAGCCTGGCCCCTTAACCACTAGACCAAACTGGCTCTATGAAAAGCGGGGGGGGGGTATTTTTATGTTCAGTCATATCAATGAAAACTTTATTTTCCTGTCAGGAAGCACATTTTCCCCTTCTCTTCCACTGCTTCCCTGAGTGCTTAGTCTCTGGCGATGGAGAGAGAGCTATCATTTCTGCGATAATTCTGGTGATGTAATCCAGGAATTGCATGCTGGGAAAGCTGCTTTCCTAATTTCCTTTCCTCCAGGGCGCCTGCCTTGCTCTGCTAACCCAGATTTTATCTGCTCCTGTTCATAAGCTTTCCCTTGTGAGCTGAGGTTCTGGTGGGCCTTTGTGACTCAGGTCTGGCTCCTCCTTGTCTTTCCCAATTCAGCCTGTGCCAGCCCTGAGCATTTGAGGTTCCCATAGCAACCAGTAGTGTTAGCACATATTAATAACTAGAGTGGCCTTTGAGTTGGCACGGCAACTGAGCCAGAATAGATGTGGGGAAGACATTGCCAAATTATGTGCAAGATCTTAGAAGAAATGGGACCATCTCTGTTTGACCTGCAGTCTGGTAGAAATGATTACAGTCTTGCCCCTTAAAAAAAATTACTATAATTCTGTGTTTTTCCCCTTCCTCCAAAGAATGCAATAGTGATGTAGGTAGCTATCCCTCTATCTTCGATCAAGGCAGCATCTAGTCAAACCCATATTTGTTTACCTTCAGCACCTCCAGTCTATTCATCTTGTATTTTTATCCATATATGAAACCTATAAGGAAGTGAAGCTTCAGGATACTTCAAAAGGGAAGATTTTTTTGTTCCTCCTTGAATTTTAAATGATACTGCCCTATTCATTTGATCCCCAGGTTATATAATCAGATGATAAGAAATGAATTTAATGGTGTTTGTGCGCATGCATAAACTACAACTGGTTGGTACTATTTGTTGCAGCCAGTAAATGATAACATTTGAGAATGGTAGCGGCTAGGATGGACCTGCTAGGGAATACATGACCAAACATTTTGAACAGTGAAGTCGATGGAGTAAAATAGAAATGGACATCCTTCAGAATCTTGGTTTTTTAGAGATCTCTTTTTCTTTGAAATACAGCCAAGAGCTATATATGAGTGAGAAAGTGTATATTCATGACGTCTGTATGTTTTTAATTAAGAGACTGACAAATATTTGTTGCTATAGGAAGAGTTCCGAGTGGAGAGAGGTCTCCAGTTGCTGGCACTGATGGAGGATGCCTTCTCCAGATACAACAATGGATTGCAGGGGCAATGGTTGATCTCCTTAAGCAAACCTAATGAGAATGACAAACATCTGTTGATGACCCTGGCAGGAGAACATGGTAAGATTTTGGTGAAAAATAAAGGGTGTCTGACCCGTATTGTGATTACTCCCATCTCTTCCCTGTACGTGTTCCTCTCATTCTGTTTTGGTTAAGTTCTGTGGCCACATCTAATTGGACATCATTTCAACAGGATAATACTACAGGTAGTCCTTGTTTAATGACCGTTCATTCAGTGACCATTCAAAATTACAACGGTGCTGAAAAAATGGACTTATGATCCATGCCCAAAGATACCACCGTTGCAGCATCCCTGCAGTCACATGATCAAAATTTGGGTGCTTGGCAGCCCGCCCACACTTATGACCACAGGGGTGCTACAACTCTTCCCACCTGCCTATCTCCCCCCCCCCCATTTATGCCCTTTTGGCCGCCCTGCACAGCAGCACTCAGAGGCAATGCCAGGGCTGGAGCTGAAGTAGAGGCCCAGGGCTTTCAGCAGGCTCAGCCAGCTGCTACCACCCCCAGGCCTCGGCTGCAGTCCCAGCACTGCCACTGCCACTGAGAAATGCCGCCTCAAGCCCCACACCACTGGCCTTCACCACCTTGTGCCATTCCCCAAGCCTCACCTCTCATTCCTTCCCTAAAGCAGCAACCTCTCCCATTCCTTCCCCAAGCTGCGCATTCCATACCTTCCAGAAGCCGGTGTCCCATTCCTTCCCCAAGCTGCGCCTCTCGTTCCTTCCCTAAAACCAGCATCCCATTCACACAAGACCTGGGGAAGACCAGAAGGTTTCTGGAGGATTGCGAGAATGGGACGCCGGCTTGCAGAAGGTATGGGATGCACAGCTTGGGGAGGGAATGAGAGGCACAGCTTGGAGAACAGCACACAGCAGTGAAGGCCAGCGGTGTGGGGTTTGATGTGGCATTCTCAGTGGCAGCAGCAGCACCGGGGCTGAAGTTGAGGCCTGGGGGAGGAGGCAACTGGCTGAGACTGCTGAAGGCCTCGGGCCTCTACTTCAGCCCCAGCCCTGCCGTTGCCACCTCCAAGTGCCATTGTGCAGGGCAACCAAAAGGGCATAGATGGTGGGGGGAAGATGGGTGGGTGAGAGGAGTTGCAGTGCCCCTGCAGTCATAAGCACTGCTGGGTCAGGCTGGGGCTATTGAGGCTTCCAAGAGAGGCTGCAGCTTTGTACCACAATGCAGCCCCCCCCAAACTCATGCGTGTTTGTAGGGAGGCCCTACAAAGGGCCTCCCAGGGCCTACCCTACCCCTTTGAGGCACCCCCGTGCTTCTTACCTGGGACTCCGTCTGCTTAATGACCTGCGATTCTTGCTTAACAACAGCAGCCAGGAGTGCTGGGATTGTGGCCGCTAGGCAAAGCAGTCGTGATAATTTGCTTAACGATTGCATCACTTAGTGACCTAAATTCCAGTCCCAGTTGTGGTCATTAAGCAAGGACTACCTGTATTTCTCCTGGAAATGCCATAAGGTGCAGGTAGGGTAGTCCCTCAAGCTGAGCTCAGCCTCTGCTAACTTGATAGACATGTCCATGTAGTTTTCATGGCAACAACACAGAAGACATTTGTGGAGGTAGTGGTCTTCTTCCAGAATATTTTTTTCAACTTCCTAGACTAGCCTGTACACTAAAATTTCCTTGTTCTCTGTCATCCAAGTACTAACGAGACCCAACTCTGTCTAGCTTTGTTGGATCATCCAAGGTCTGTTTGGGGTTCATACCTGCTTTTTATAATAGAGGTGTGGACTATGATTGGATTTTGGATGCTATATCAGGGGTCACACTATATGAAATAAGGGATAGGGACAAAAAGTTGAGAAGGACAAAAACGAAATCTTATTTACTTTATGTTTCAATGTATTGAACATTAACACATTTACTATGATTATTCCATATGTATTTCTTCTTCTGTCACATAAAAAATTGTAGTGCAGTGGTTTTTAGAAAGGCTCTGTGGGGCTTTCACAGACTACATGTGGCCCTAGAAGTGTGCATCATGGATCAGTATATTAACTCTTATTCTAAGAGTCATTATTTCTCCCCTCTTAATCTTTTACAGGATTCCTCCTGCTATTTTGTATTAGAATCTTGTGATACTTTTTTCAAACTCCTTCAGTTATTATATAAATCATTGCCATCCTACTCTTCCCCCATCATATTCTTCTACACATTTGTGTTGGTGCAGCATTTCCAGACATTCCTTGATGTCTACATCTTATCCCCTTACCTGGGATGGAATGTGATTTTCTATGCATGTAAAATTTTGAATTGGGGTTACAAACTCTGTCCCAGCCATGGAGAACCCATAACATCCCCATCTAATCTGCAATGTCTTCTCCAGATCCTATTCTTATATTTTTCTCTAGACCGGAAAACATATGTCTCTCCCCTCCCCAATAGTAATACTACTTCAAAAATGCCACCCAGTGTTACAGTGGGATATATTACAGTTGTAGCATGTGAAGGCAATAAGAATTATGTGTGTGTTTATATGAGTGTATATATGCACATGTGTCTGTCTGGTCCAAGCAAGCACATCAGGGCTCACATGCCTGCAGTGATTGCTTTTATCCAGTTTGCACTGTGGCCCGCTTATTGCGGATACACAGTACTGATGCTCTTGCACAATATGTTGCCTGTTCTTGCTCAGTCTGCCACCCTTAATTAAAAGATCTATGACTTATTCAGAAAAAAGTCAATGGATAAAAACAAATTCTAGAATGATGTAACATTTTTTCTCAATCATTGAAAGTTAAACTGGCAAATGGTTGCTTATTTCAAGCAGATCTTAACTGCAGGGATAGGCTCATGATAAGTGGGCAAACAGAATGTTTAGAAAGAGTTCATTCTTATCATTGCGTGTCCATGGAGGATAAGTGGGGGGCAAATGACAAAACATGTGAGATGATGTCATCCCCAAATGCAACAATTTATGTACTTGTGTCAGATGACAGGACACAAATATACAACTGTAGTGTTGACATGATGAAGTCACTACATGCACATCAACATTTTGGAGTGCAGATCTCACTGGTTCTCATAATAGTGACAGTGGGATGTTTGAACCACATGTTACATGTGGTTAGTTGACATACAGTAAATCAGTAAGAAGAACACAATACCTTACTCTTGGGTCTTCTCTGGCCCCTTTTGTTTTTATATTCATTGTATGAATGCTTATAATTGTTTTTATATGATGATTATATTTTACATTTTCTCCTTTTAACTAATACAGGAGTTTTAAAATAATAAGTGGTTTACAAATATTTTAAAATGAAGTAATTGGCAGCCAACAAAAGAAAATTGCACCAGGGGCACTTGCAATATAATTCCATTGTATCTCATTTATTCACCTTAAAGAGTTATGCTAAAGAAGAGAAGAATGTGAAATCCATAGAGTAATTGAGCCATAAGGAATAATTCTGGCTGAGTAGAAGCAAGAATTGTGGAAACTGAGGGATAATTTAAATCCAATGTGGGAGATGTGAGAAAAGTCTCCTAATAATTCCCCTCCCCCTATTTGTGCAGATTTTATTTTTTCAGATTTCCAATGAGTCACATTTGAGTTAAAGGGAGGGCAAGATCCCATTATTTTTGTCATACTTCAGGTGTAATAAAGCAGCCCATTTCCTAAGCAATATGCACAATGTTCTGTTTTCTGGGGAAGATGACCACAAAAGATGATGCATCAGTCAGTGTTCCAGTATACCCTCTTGAAAATTAATTATCTCAGGAATAACCCTAGGAAGATCTTCCTTTTTTTTCGAGTTTTGCTTTAATCTTTGATTTTAAGCTTCTTTACACATGGTAAGGAGACCTATCCATTCGTATTCCTGTCCCTGTTAAATAAAGTGATTTTCTGCATGATTGGTATGAATAACTATGCTTTTCCAGTCATATAGATGGATATCGAATTGAGTATAGATGGAACCTCCAGTAAAAGCAATCCCCTGTAATAGTTATGAGAAACAAAGCTTGCAACTCCAGTCTGGGGCTCTGGATCCAATTACATATCTTAGCAATATTTTGGCCTGAATAAGTCTGTGCCTCACAGTGGGATAGAATATGAATTTTCTGGTTGTTCCCCTCATCCCAGACTTACCTTAATTGACTGGGAAACACCAAGTTTGAGAGCTGGCAAATGATTTTCTACCTACTTCATTGTGAGCAAGCAACTATGAAGAATACTGAGTTGTAGAGACATCTAGCGATGCTGTACATAAATTTCACTGACGTACTCAGATTTTTTAGGATCACAGTGAAGCACTTATAATATAATGGATGATTGCTGAGGTGATTTGGCAATGAACTAGTCAACAGAACCCCCCCCCTAAAGATGAGATATAAAATGAAAGAGCACTGGTTTAGGAGTTGTACATTGTACTGTTCTATTTATTTATTTATTGGATTTATATAGCCACCCATCTCGTGCATGTGACTCTGGGCAGCACAGACAATTAAAACAAAAACTAAACACTCAGTTTACCCATTAAAACCAATTAAAAACAGTTTAAAAACTGTAATAACAAAAAGACAGAGAAGAATGCAATCTAAACTTATACCAGCCATTTTTCTTGATTCCTTCATCTTTTCTTATCTTTTTCTTTGAGTAGCTTTGTTTGCACCTGTTTTACCTGATATAAAAATTGTTTTTGAATTCTAAAACATGTTTACTGATTTACACTGAAAGTAGTGTTCTGAATTATGTTACTACTACTTTTAAACAGGAAATAATTCTTTCATATGGACATACTTCTCTACTTAAGCAAGCAAGCTGAAGAAGAGTACACTGAATTAATGCATTTTTTTTAATCCAATACATTTAATCTCCTAGGGGTTGTTCCAACAAATGATGTCCTCTTGGCATTAGGTGATGTGTGGAAAAGCTTAGCTGAGGTAAGACCTTATTTACTTACCTAGGAGAGACTGAGTTGTCTAAGGTAAATGAATTGATGGCACAGTAGTTTACTAGAGAAATCTCTTCTTTTTTGTCTTTAATTGCTGATGACTTTGTCATCAGATGTCAGTTTTCATTAGCTGAGAGTGACTCTGTGGGATTGTCTTCTTGTACTGTATCATCATTTCTTGAGATTCAGCTTGTTGAAGAAATGCCAAACTGGTTCTGTATAACTGACCTGTTAAAATTGGTTAGATTTCCAGCACACACTGGAAAGTTTTTTTAAAGTTACATTAAGCCTACATCTCATTCTTGCTCATTGTACATTGAGTATCAGGGCTCTCTTTGTTTCTAGTAATTAAGCTTTTCCATTCTATCTCTAAGGAACCAGTGTTGGCTAAATGTTACTTCGGGCTTCTCATTCTCTACCCAAATGAGAAGAGGTGTGTGGTGAAATTCCTTATGGAAATGTGGTTTTGTACCTAATCTAGAATGTTCTAAAGGAACAACATGAAGATCAGAGGGCTTTGCACAATGTTCTCAATGTGCTTTTCAGCAACTTTAAAGCGATAACCCATTCATATGCAAGGGTGATAATTTTGTGCAGAACAATAGCTATATTCTGTCTAGCGATCTTTAGGATTCTTTGTAATAAGAAGAAATATAGAAATTCCTCTAATAAATAAATAATAAACCAAATGAAAATACCTGAATGAAGGCATACAGAAACAAAAAATATCCAATCCTCCTTCCCCGAAACATACCTTTCAATATGTTTTAAATATAACAGAGCATACGTGTCTCACTGGTTAAAAATTTCATCACAAAACATACAGTTACATACAGCATTATATCCTATAACTTTCTGTACATAAATATATAATAGTCATAAATTCATTGGAAGCTTCCAAATGAGGTTTTCATTACATAATTATTTTGCCTCAGGCATGGAATTTTACTAATGGTTAAGATGTCCATTTCTTCAGTCTCTAAGCTTCCTGCATGTTCACCAAAACATCTTCTAAAGAGAGAGAAATTAAATTAGCTGCACAATTCCCTCCAATTATTAGTACTAGAAGCTGTCTGAAAGTGCCTATTATTTGGAAAAATTCATTTTTCCCAGGTCCAATTTGCTGTGTTGTGAATTTAAGTATGACCTATCACTTCTGCTGACTGTCATTCTGAATAAGTGCTCGAAATGAGCCTTCAGGTCTTACAATTGAGTTCATAAGGACATACCACTGAAACAAGGTAGGAAAAGCAGTGCTGGTTTCTAAAATTCCTCCCAAGCTTTTAATTGCAGCCCTGTCCTGGGTCACATGATCAGAAGGAAGGAGGGCTTCAGAATGGAACAGTCAGTCTCTAGCTCCTAGCTGGATATGGCCCCTTTTCCAACTCAGTCTTTCTTCTGCCAGTTTCTCCCATCACAACAAACTTGGTCCCATTCCATTCTCTTTTTGGGGAATTAATCACACAGATAGATTGGCAGATGTAGTCCAAGCCTCTTTACATAATTTCTTTCCAAAGTTCTGTTGAGTTGAAAAAAAAAAAAAGAGGAAGAGAGTTCCACTGGGCAACTACCTTGAACCTTGCAACCGTTCAAGAAATGGTGGTTTGAGTGTGATCTCACTGCTTGAAGCGGCTGATTTTCTAAATGCTACTTGGCCATTGCTGTAACAAAGTCCAGAGGGAACCAATGACCTTGTCATGAAGACATGTGCCAGAACAGACCTCTATCACTACACATGCAATAGAATCACACTGCCAATTCTCCTGCCCCAGTGATGCTTTCTAAGCACCCACTCCTCAAGCATCTCTACAATCTGGTTTTAAACCTCTTTATCTCTACCCAGCTATAGTTTTGGTGTAACACACACAAAGGGGAGGCAAATGAGCACATAGAAGAGAGCATCCTCACAGTTCCCAGGATGAAAGTTCTAACAGCTCTTCCAGAACAAATATTCAACAATAACCCAAAGAGAGTATTGCCCGGGTGCCTTGGAGGGAGCTCTGATACTGAATTTTCCCCTTCCACAGTCAGAGCCCTTTCTTCACCTCCTTCCAAGTCAAGGAGATGACTTGATGGTTTTATGGCCTTGGAGGCAATCTCCCAATCAAACAGTTGTATCTTAAAGAGATGCATTTACATTCATTAAATGTAGTTAGTGAAAATGTATTAAATGTAAATAAATAAAATTCATTTGTTTACTTTCAGCATGTATATAGTTTTCTCATAACACAAATATTTTGGCTCACAGTATTAAAATGCTGTTTGCATGTATTTAAGAGACTTTATATGGCTGCCCATATAAGTTATATACAGTAACCCTGGACAGCTCACACCATAACAATAAAATATAAAAAGAAACAATAATCCTAACAGCAAAACCACACTTCATGGCGCCCCAGAAAAAAAACTCCCTCATACATCTGCTGGGCTCCAGTCTCATCTAGCCCAGTGCCTGGGGGAAATATAAAACAATAAAAGCTATTAAAACTAAAACACTTAAATCATGAATTTCAAATAGAGAAGCCCAATTTAAAAACCTGTTTACAAGGACAGGGAGAATTTAAAAAGGCTCCATGTGGTTCTGAGCAGACCATAAATTTGTTGCTAGGCAACCTTATCTAGAAAGACTGCTCCATAAATGGGACACCATTGCCAATAGGTCATGCACCTCATCAGTTATCTGCCTCATTTTAGTTGAAGTAGGGCCACTGAAGACATTGCAAGAGCAGGATTGTTCTCTGTGTGTTTATTATGAAAACCTCACATTATTCCACTGAATGTATTTGATAATTCATTTTTAGATTGGAATCCAGAACTATACAACTACGTCAAGTTGCCAGTCACGGCCCAGCCAGACCCACAGTGATTATGGGAAGCTCTTTGTAGTACTGGTCATCATTGGCTCAATTTGTGTCATCATCATTATCATGGGACTGATTTACAACTGTTGGCAGAGACGCCTGCCCAAAATGAAGAACATGGTGAGTTCCTTTGCAGTTTATGGTTAAACTCTTATTTTTCCCAACAAAATCTTCCTGGTTGCTTACTTATTTCCCAATACACAATTTTTAAAAAATCGTTTTCATTCTCCTCTCCCACCCTTGTTTCTTCTCTTCTAGTCACACGGTGAAGAACTACGATTTGTTGAAAATGGTTGCCATGACAATCCCACCTTGGATGTAGCCAGTGATAGTCACTCCGAGATGCAAGAAAAGAAGCCAAGTGTAAATGGTGGGGGAGCTGTTAATGGACCTGAGAGCTGGGATGTTCTTATTAGCAAGCAAACAAATGAAGAGGGAGAGGTGTTTGAGGAAGACACACACCTCTAAATGAGGAGCCCATGGATTGGATTGCACTTGCGCTTGATTTAAGGGCCTAAAGCTGAGGGTGGCTCCTCAGGAACTCGTTTTTCAGGTTTGGAATAGATCTGCTCAAAATGATTCCAGCACAGTCCTGGAGCCAGAAGGGCCACCCTGAGCAAAGGGGGTGGGGTGGGGGTTGGGCGTGTTTGTCTCTTGCTGTCAGTAGCGCCAATGCTTTAATCACATTAAAATGCACTTGCTCTAGTTTTCTGGTAGAAGAAGAGAATGACCAAGTTTGAAAAATAAATGGTATCATGCCCCAACATGGTGCTTCCTGAGAGATTTGCTGTGGAGGTACCAGAGCAACTGGAAGAACTGGGTTCATAATCTGTCTCAAAAAGTGCAATAGGAGAAGCTATGATGAAAAATGCATATTCCTTGAAATGCTTTGGTTTTAAGACACTGTCAGTTCACCACCAATCCTGTTGATCAGTTATCCTAGTGGAAGGTTTGTGGGGCTTTATGCTAAAGCCACCATGTGTCACAGAAGTGCAAGTGGCTGGGCTAAGGCATCTTTTTGTGGGCAGTAATTTTTTAAACTTCTCTGAATGGTTGTGTTTAGGCAAGTAAATATATTCTGCACAGGTCCTGGTGTTCTGTATTGCCCTAACTTTAGGTTCTCATATGATAGATTGCATGACTTCCTTACCTTGGTAATTATCTTTGCAATAGAAACTTCTTAATGTGGATCCAAAACTCTTTGTGGAAACTGCAGGATTTGGCATGGCCCTGGATTATTCTAGCTTTATTGGTAAGACTACAGAAAACTATTTTCCTAATACAGAATGAATTCCTACTAACATTTCAACAAGACTCAGTATGTTCAGACAACACGATAAGCATAGCAGATGGTTAGTCAGGAACACACCATGCATACCAGTTGGCTCTTCCCTCACACCTCTTCCATGACCATTGCTGGCTTGTTGAGTACATATCATGTTATCTGCTCATTTAGGTTTGTTCCTCTAGCTGGCAATGTGAGGAAATGTGGATAAACAACATGAGAAATATCAAACAAACCAGTATCAACAGTTGAAAAAGTATGTTAGGCAGCTAGGAACTGTCAAGAAAAATCACACTGTTATGATTAACCATATGCTCTGGGTGCCATGTTGTTTAAATGCAGTGTTAGGGTAAACTAATCAATAACTTTGGTTATCCAATGCCCTCTCTCCTTTTTTTTTTTTGTTTTGTTAGTGTGAAGGAACTGTAGTGTGGTCCAGTCCAAATTGAGACCCTTCTACATGAGGAGAAATGAGCTTAATCTTTCCCCCAGGCTCCCTGGTCCTGAAAATCAGCACACATTCTATGAGACATAATTTTAGATATTTAAAAAATTGAAGTTTTATTAAAAGAACAATAACACTAAATTATGATGAGAGGATGAATGAGGAATTTTGATGAAAAGACAGGGAGAAGGAGTGAGATTCCTTTCCTGCAGAGAAAGAAAGAATAAGAACAAAAAATGAAATAAGAAATGGAGAATGAGAAAAAAATGGAGTTGTGTGATCTCTTAAATATATCATCTGGTTAAGTTCTTAGGACTGGCAGTTAGATCAGAATAGCAATAAATAAATAATTTCAGCCTCAAAGGTGTTTCATTGCAGTTAATTTAATTCCTATGGGAACTAAGGTAATTACTGTCTCTAGTCTTGTTTGATCTTGGAGGAAACAAATAGGAAATGCTGTTCTGTAGCTATGCAATAAATTATGGTTTAGTCTCACTTGATCTGTGTGAGCAATAGATTCATTTAAACAAGTATAGTTAGCTCACGAGAGCCCTTGAGATCAAAACTAGACCCAAGATTTCTCATAAGAATGGAAAACTTGGTTAAACAAGAATGCCTCAAATCTTTTTTCAGAAGCTCTTTTAAAAACACACACAGGCAGAATTTGATTCAGTCTACTATATTCAATATTGATGAGTAGTCTAATATCTTTTTGCTCTGTTTTCCTCAGAATGTTATCCTGTTGCACACATCCCATAGTTTGTCTCATTCTGAAAAACATTAGCTTTCTGACTGCATATCTAGCTGAACTGCGAGTTGCTGTTAATTATACTTGCCCTTTAAGAGAAGAATCACACATAAAAATTCATACATACTGAATGAAAATTGACAATAATTTGTAATTGAAATCTGTATGTATCTCATCTGTAGCTCACTTTGAGTACTGTCCCCATAAGACATAAAATGATCTTTTCAGCACAGTTTAATTTCATTTATAAATAAAATATATATAAATACTATATAAATGCCTTCTCTTAGACAATGTTGTTGAGATAGAGGTAAAATTATTAATAAATCCCTAGCTAGATTCCAACTGGGGTAGTAAACTTGTGTAAATTGTATATTTCAAGATTGCATGTTCTTTCTTGTGGGAGAGATACATGCATCTTAATTTCTAATTGATGCTGTTTTTGAGATCTTTTGTATCTTTCTTTATTCACTTGCTTTATTGTCTCCTTTTTGTCCTATCTGTATCAGGAATTATGAAGAATAGTTAGTTATAACTCTCTTTGTAGTTGATGTTTTTCTTATCTTGATTAAAAGAAGCGCAACCACATTTAATTTCTTTCACTCTTATCTTCCTAAATTTGCTTTGCTCTTCAATTTGGTTATTCTTTGCTCTCAAACAAATTGCTGTAGAGTATGCCAACCAAATGTTACTATGCAGCCATCTTTGGGACAGAATATGAGTGGCAGAAAATGGCACCGTTCTATATTGACCATGACAATAATAGAATGTTCATTTAAATGTAAGGTTAGAAATATTGCCTATGAACTTTCCTTCTACATACAAGTACAATTCGCAATCCATTACAAAAGACATTGTCCAGTTTGGAAACCATACATGAGGCACAAGGATCTTAGGCTCTAAGCTACTAGTAGGTAGTAAAGAAGGCAAGGTAGGGTAAGTACAACCTGTCATCCAGTATGTCTCAGAAAAGGTCTTATAATCCAACATTCCTCTTATATACTTCTCTCACTTTGTTCCACTGATGGCTTTTCTCTTTCTGTGTGTCAGAGATAGGAGGATATAAAGCACAGCCTTACATGCAAGTGCCATACTGGGTGTACTGAAGTTGTGTTCAAGTAAGATTTTTGAATAAGACAAAACCAATGGTGGATTGCCAAGTGCTGATACCTAACTGACTGCTCTTTGTTGAACAGTTGGTTGCCATGACACAGACCCAGCTTTCAAGTTCTTTTTCTTCTCTGGTCTGCAGCTGTTGGTGTTTAGTTATTTTTTTATTATCTTACTCTGTCTGGCTTTAGGATTAATTAATTAACTAACCCATTCTGTATATGCCAATCTGGAGCCCACTGGTGAACATCTAATGTATGAAGTTCTGCTTTTACTCTCCAAGTTGAATTATTTTCACAGCCAGCAGCTGTAACATATTTACTAATAAGGCTAGCATCATCATACATTCTTGCAGTTTCTTATATTGTCTACATGCTTTCATAAGATGTCTGTCAGGTGCAATTTGCTTTGAATTGTTCCCCGTGGTGGGTTTTTATGTTGTCCAGGGAATTTTCCCCAGCCAACATATTCAGTGGCTGGGTTCATACACAATGGACTAAATAAGATTGGGGAGTCTGTGGTTCACTGTGTTGTGGAAACCTAGCTAGAGTATATGAACAAGGTCTTCATGTTTAGCCATAATAGAATGTATTTGTTTGGTCATAGCATGTTATATGAGCTCATTAATAGGGTTTAGGCTTTATCATGTTGTGTGACCTTAGCCATTGTCTGATTCTGAGCCCCCATAATTTTTCCCAGTCTCTAGTCTCAGTCTTTGCCCAGTCTCAGTCTTTTCCCTATCAGGCCATTCTATACAGAGAGCTTGGTGAGTTAAGACATTTTATTACAACAGCTAAAAATTTGATGTAGCAATTTAATGTACTGTTCCTTTATTGAGAACTTTCGGCCAACAATACAAAATTGGGCCTGGTGAGATTTGTTCATGGGGAAGGGAGGGAGGGAGGGAGGGAAGTGAACTGAAGACTTATTTGCAAGAACCTGCTTCATAACCAAATATCCTGTCTTGATTTCTCAATAATTATACTAGCTGATAAATTTTATGCTTATAATTTCTTTCTGTAAGAAGGAAGATCAATGAATTTGCAAATGTCTACAATCAACATTTTTAAAAGCAAAAACTACACATTATGACAATTTATCAATATAACATGATGCCTTGAAAACAACATGGATATGATCAAATGCTAGACTGTTTCTTGTATTCCTATTTTGGCTTTTAATAGTTTTAATTAAAATTTTAAAAATGATTGGATATCTATTATATTGCATAATTTTTTAAAAGTGACCATTAACCATAAGATTTAAGACAAAGAATTCTTCCAATCTAGACATGGTTTTTATTAAGCCATCACCTTCCCTCATTTACAGAATTTTATAGAGAATCCAGGCACCGTCACCTTTTAATTGTTATGTTTCCTTGTTTTCCATTGCTTCTCCCATCTTTTTGTTTACCACAGAAAAAACCTGTTAAGGAGTAAATTGCAGAATTGCACAATATATTCCTGTCCGAGAGCACTCAAGGTCTCTAAACTGTTATAAGCATAGGAGGCAGTCATAGAAATGCAGTCATAACTATGTTGGTCCATGGAGAAAAAGCACTTCAGTTGGATAATGCCTTTATTGAAACCGACTAAAATGGCAAAAATAATGGGCAAGAATAAGCGGGATATGGTCCTCTTCAGCAACTTACATTTGTGGCCATCTTGGCAACTTATGTTGAACCACACTGACCTCTGGTGGCTAAGAAGAACAGACCCAGAAAAATTCAAGGAGCTTTGTCCTCTCCCAGTTCCATACCCATCCACAAATATAATTATTTCCGTACTTGGGATTAACTGACAACCATTTAAAATATGCTGTGTTTAACAAGTTAACAATCATTTACAGAGGAAAATAATAAAGCAAAAGACAAAGGAAGATTTGTATATTAATGCTGCAAGAAGACTTCTCTTAAAAAAAAAGGTGTAATCTTTTAGAGTTCATTGCCAGTCAACTGTTACAATCTAAGCACTAGTAATGCATCTTGATGGATAATTGCTAGTTCCATCAATGAAAATAACTATGGGATTATTCCATCTTTTTCATATTAACAGATATTTTCTGATTAAAAAAAAGAAGAAGATTGTAATAGCTATGAGCCATGAGAGGGCTACAAATGAAAGAGTACTCACTTGCAGGACAACTAGGATAAAGATTAAATAAACAAAGAAAACATAACTTGAACACTCAAGAAATACCATGAAGAAAGCCTTGTCTACAAGCGTCCTAGAACACATCACCAAGAGGTTCCTGGAAATTAGTGTCCAACAATAGTGTAAATGCAAATGCTTCTGATGGACAGAAGTATTTTTACTGATGAAAATAACATGGAAAAGCAATCTGGTACTGTTATAAAGGAATTAAAGGGTAAGTTTATTCCCCCCCCATCCAAAAGCAGAAGTTTTTGCATAAATGTCTAGAATTAGGTTTGTTGGCAATGTCGAGTACATCTTTGATCCTTGAACAAATAGATTTTAAAAATTGCCTTGACTCCTGTATACAATACAACTGCAATTTTGGACTGCATCACTAGTTTTATTTTTAAAAAGAAGAAAGAATAATTCTGAGTAATTACAGAAATACTTTTTAATTATACTTTCTTTTATTGATAGGGTATGCAAGCATGATGATAAGAATTCTTAAGAGTCTAGAAGACCTATTGCTATCATTTCTTGATTGAATGGAATACTATACATTATCATAAGATAATTTATGTAGACCTATTGTGTTGGTAATTTGTTGATAACTAATAAATCCTTTGCAGAAGATGTTCCAAGATGGCACATGATTTTTTGTCACAGATATAGAAGAGCAAGATTTCAGAGATTATGAAAAATGTCTTTTTCCTTGGACCTGTATGGCAACTTAGATCCTTGAATTCTTGAAAATTGTGGCCTTATACATACATGGGTTCATGTATCACACTAAGCCACACTGGTTTGATTTAGTGCTGGGATCACAAATGCAATGCCTGCGAACATCTCCCATGCTGCCTGTGAGCTCTCAACCAAGTTGTTATCTCATTCTTTTAATTACAGTAATGGAAAACTGGCCAACTGCAAAGGAAAGTATTCCTCTCCAGCATCATCCTCATTTCCAAGAATACCTTTGGGACCCACCAGAGCCCCAAAAGCTTTCTTAGAAAATTAAAATTAGGGGTAGTTACAACCCATTGCTTTCTCTGAAAATATGCCTACCTCGGGGGGGGGGGAGGTAAGAACAGATACTAGGGAGTTTTCTGTAAGAGATAGAGAAAATGACAACATTATGATAAATTGGTGCTTTGCAATTAGTTATGCCCTCATATGGCTGCCACTGTGCAAATGGATAAGCCACTTCGGTAGCCATTTTACAAGCTTATTCACAGGGGGGTGGATTTGATGGCTTAAATACAGGTAGTCCTCATTTAGCAACCACAGTTGGGATGGGCAACTTGGTTGTTAAGCAAAGTGGTCACTAAATGAAACTGACTGCTTACGATCTTACTTCAGCTTTCCTTTGCTTTACAGACTGGTGAAGGTTGGTTACAAAGTTACCTTTTCATCACTGTCGTAATTGCAAACAGTCAGTGTCCAAGGCAGTTGCTAAATGAGGACTACTTGTAGTCCCTTCCAATTCTATGACTCTGTTCTCAGAATTTCATGTTTCCACTATCTTCCCAAATTTGGGGGATCCTTTACATATTATGTAAAGCTTTCTGGTTTATACATCATGATTTAGAGCTGAGAATGCAGTATAATCCCAACCAGTTCTGTCTACTCTAAAATCAGCTTTTAAAATACCAGTCTGATGTTCACTAACAGTGCTTGCCTTGAAGTGGAGTGAGTTGAAATGATTTATTAATGAAGATCAAAATAAGAAAAACAAGGAAGTTAGTATAAACTAGTTTGCAAATGTATTTCTAACAGGATGTAATACATTCATTTTAACTCCCTCGCAAACGATGAGGGACTTTATAAGCTATCATAGATTCGGGCATAATGCCAACTAATGCTAGGAATTACATGAAACTACAGTCTTAGATTTTAAACTGGAAAGTTACAGACAAAAGCTGTTGCCCCCTTTTTCACTGCAAATTGAGTGAGGTTGCAAGGTAGCTGAGGTTGCAAGTTAAACTATATTTAGCAGTTAGGAAAACTGCTGAAAATAAATAAGGCCAAATTCAATTAATGAGAAGCAAAAGTATGTTTATTTACATCAAAACATACCTTTTACTTGTCTGGTCACTTTCTTAAGGTTGTGAATCCTTGCTTGATCAAAACCGATTGATTACGTGCCCTCAAGTCAGTATTGACTCTTAGTGACCGACCACCTTCTCCAGGACATGATCAGTTCCCAACCTGGCCCTTTAAGTCTTTCATTGGTGTTGTAAGTGAATCCTTATTGCTGGTCATCCTCTTTCTCACTTTCTTTCCATCTTTGTTTTCTAGGAGACAACCTGTGACCCATTGGGTAACCCTTTCAGAGACATTTCCTTACCTAAACAGAGAAACAGAATGACCACGGGTGGGCAAAAAAACAGTGGGAGAGGGAGCGACTTCCAACTTCCTGCCAGCTTCCCCACTGACTTTGCTTGTGGGAAGCTGGCAGGGAGTGTCAGAAATCACTCTTTCTCCTCAGCTGACCCATGGAACTGCCTGCCACTTGCTGGGGGGAGGGGGAACAAAGGGAGCCGCAGACTGCAAGGAAAACTGCACCCCCGCTCCCCATCCCAGCATGTCCCCAAGGGCCCCTCCAGGGAGGAAAAGGGCTCATCCATCAACCACTGGCACTCCCGAGCCAGCCCTACCTCACTAGCAAGCATCTGAGTCACTCCCTCACTCACCACCACCTGCTGTTAAGAGATTTCAAATTTTGGCCCCGGTTCCAAAGCAACCAATCGCCACTTGCCCATTAGGCCTTGCCATCACCCAATTGGGTGCAGGGGCCAGAGGGAGGCGGGAAAGAGGATGGGAATACACCCCTCCCATCTTCCCTTGCACCATGCAACCTACGGTTTCTGGGAAGTGTAGTCGGAAGGCACAGTGGCACTGAATTGGCCACCACTTTGCCAAATTTCAATCCCACGGTTAATAATGGATCCCAGATTTTGGATGCATTCTTTAAATTAGCCTATCTGAGGTACATTGATTCAAAAATTGTTGCTTATAATGCACCGTTTCACCCAATTGAAGGTTGCAGACAAACACTGAGAGTTTTAGTAGTATATAGATAGACTTCTCAAAGGAGCTGGGTTTTCATATAATGTGTCCAAAATATAATAATTTCAGCCTGGTTATGTTTGTCTCGAGTGAGACTTCTATATTGATTTGTTCTATGATCCGTTTGTTTGTTTTTGGCTATCCATAGCATTCTCAGGAGTCTTCTCCAAAACCAAAGTTTCAATGCTCTTTTGATCCTGCTTCTTCAAAGTCCAACTTTCAGCTCCATAGAGTGTCACAGGGAACACCATTGCCAGCATGATTCTGATCTTTGTAAGTGTAGAAACCTCTTGGCATCTGAGTATCTTTTCCAAGGTTTCATCGCTACTGTGCCAAGTGCTAGTCTACAGTGTATTTCTTGCCTGCTGGTTCCTTTACTGTCAACAGTCGATTCTAAAAGGCAGAAATTATCCACCACTTCAATATCTCCACTGTCCGTTCTAAGAATGGCTGCTGTACCTGTTGTCATGAGTTTGGCTGATTTTAATCATAGCCCCATTTTTTTCACTGTACTCCTCCACTTTCATTATTAAACCATCCAGATCACTTGCATTTTCACTATCAGAGTAGATTCATCAGCATAGTGCATGATTAAAAGTATAAACTACATATTTAACTTTAATAACAATTTAAAATCTGGTAACTGCACTGCTTTATAGAAACCTGAGTTGGTCCATAAGATAGTGCTCATGAATACATAATATTATGCATAGGGAATTCCATACAAACCAAGGACCAGTTTTTCCAAATTGATAATTCCACTACGAAAATGCTCTTACACAAATAATGACCTTCCCTGGTGGAAAACAGCTCATTAGGATAAGCTCCCAACATTACTCATTATGTACAGAAATTGTTTTTCCTTTATTTCTTCCTTTAGTTACTTCTTTTCAGAGGATCAAGGATCCCAGTGAATCCCAAAATTCACAATCATGCTGAGCTTGAACAATTCTGAGCCTGTTGAACAAGCCTCACTGGCCTGGGCCACATATAACACTAATTTGTACAATTTTGTACAGTTTACAAAACTCAGTGGCGGTGTTCGCAATAGTGCTACAGCAAAACCAGAACCAATCCTGCTGTGTCTAAGCATAAGATGTGAACTCAGCCATGAACATAATATGTTAGCTGTTGTTAGTAGTGATCTAGATGTAATGGTTTGCACAGAATTTCTTCACACAGAACACAATCCTTTCTAATTTTTAAGATGAAAGGGGGAAATTATCAAATAAATAAGACCAATTATACCATCACTGGTTCAGCTTTAGTTTTTGCTGTAATCATACTTCAAAGATTAAGAATCGCCTTTAGCCTGAAAAGGGCTGAATTTCTTTAATTTAGGGGAATAAAGCACACAAAAGTTGCTTAGCTGGGTCAGTAATGGATAATGATTTTCATGAATTTCTGATTAAAATAAATCAATCTCATCTAATAGTTTGTTCTCTCTTAAGTACTATTGATGGGAAAGAATATATTCTTACCCATTGTTATATCCTGTATTTGGATATATACCAAATATATCCTATATTTGATTGGGGGCAGTTCCCTAGATCACTGCAGTGATTTTAAAACAGTGGGCTGAATCTTCACTAGTATAATAGCTCAATGGCCAAGAACTGGGGAAAAAAAATCCTTTCATGGGCAAGGAATGTATGGATTGGAATAATTTGATTTGGATTATTCTAACTTTTAAACACTGAGGCTGCAATCCTAAATCCACTTGACAGTAAGGTGAATTGAATTTAATGAGGAATGTACTCATCAAAACATTGGGGATATATGCACGATCACTTCTTATCCTTAAGTCTTATTTTCCTAAGCAGCTTCTCATTATTGGTCTTCATTTGAAAAGTTTCTGTAGCCTGCCTAAAGGCAGAATTATTTTCTCAATGTAAATTTTACCTTCTGCAAAATATCATGGTTTTTATTTGTCATTCCATTTGCCAGTATATATTTCCTAGTTATCAGTGGCATTTTTTGAAATAAAGTTTCTGATCAACACACAATTCCTGTGTCCATTCTTCCCCTGTCATCTGTGCTATTAATAAATTCAGAAATGGGGCTGTTTGAACAAACAAATATATTAACTATATAATGTATACATCTACATGTGTGTTACAGTGAGATTTGGTGCTGGAACGTGGCAGGACACCGTGAAAATAGATTCCAATTTTTAAAAACCTGGATATATTTATTAATTTATATTCTGTCCTCTGAAAATGAACAGGTAATCCCCAGTTTAAGAACAAGTTCCATTTCCAAGATCTGTCTTAAGTTGAATTTGTATGTAAGCCGGAACAGTATCATTGTATTATACTGTAGAAGTAGTATTGTGTAATTAACTCAAACTATCTTGTATTTAACTCGAATCATTGTGTATTTAACTCGAATTTTGCTACAATAGGCTTTGTTCTTAACTATGGATCATCCGTAACGTGGGCATTCTTGATATATAGCAATTGTATAAAATAGGCTAAACTGAAAGAAATTCGCAGAAACCTTTCTTGTCAACTTTATAGTTGAACAAGGATCTAAAACTGGAATTCGGTATCTAATTTTTTAACTTTTGGGCTCAGTCTCTTGCTGCTGTAGAATAATATTGAACTTGCTGTTCTAGAAGAGAAAGTACAGAACTTCCAAAGCCACAGTAGGAATCTAAACTAGCTCCACTGCAATGTCTTGCAGAAAGAAAAAAGGATGGGAATAAAGATACTGCAATAGAAAGTGTCACAGAATTTGTGATGGGATATTTGCAAGTTTTTTTCCTCTCTCATTGCCGATAGATTGTATTAAGAGACATTATACAAGCATTGTAATTATTAGGATGCTGCAAGATTAAACTGAAAATTGAATACATCTATCTATCTATCTATCTATCTATCTATCTATCTATCTATCTATCTATCTATCTATCTATCTATCTATCTATCTATCTATCTATCTATCATCCATCCATCCATCCATCCATCCATCCATCCATCCATCCATCATCTTTCTCATCTATCTAAAAACAGGAACTATGAGTGACTTCCCTAGCTGGTTAAGATGCTAGGGAAGTTGAATAGTCCTGGTCAGAATGGCCAGTAGGAAAAAATGCTAGAGTTGAGGGCTTTTTCTTCACCTCTATGGAAACCTTTTGACTGGGGAATCAACCATTCGACTTCTGTCACTTCCGATTTTAGTGTATCTTTGTTTATAAGTATCAAATCCAGGTTTTGAGTTGAAGTGCCAGCATTTAACCAGATAGGGAAATAGTTAATAGCTCCCATTTTCACACAGATAGATATTCAGTTTTCAGCTTAATCTTGCAGCATCTCTAATAATTACAATGCTTGTATAGTGTCTCTTAGTGCAAGTCTATTGGCAATGAGAGAGGAAAAAGTTGCAATTATCCATGATAGTTCCTTATGATATAACCAGGGTGGTCATCAGTACCTCATCATTCAAATGACATAAATTACAACAGAATTTGATCCATTATACACCAAATCCATTTTACTGAGGACCAGAAAATTGACATTTCACTGTAAAAACTGCAGTGGCCTGACTCAATAAAAAATAATCCCAATTTAAGCATTATTTTTCTACTCTAGTGAGATGGAGGCTGTAGGCACCAGTATGGGGCATTATTTCAAGTGCCCATGAGAGACTGAAAGAAAAAGGGAAAAGAGGCAGCTAGCTGATTCTCCCTCTGTTCATAGATTGGAAGGGAAGATTAACTTCAGAATAACCTTCATCTGGGTTTGGATGAGAAAAGTCACATAATCGGTATGAAAAAATCTATTGTCAACCAAAGTTTGACCCGTGGTCCAGATCTTGATGACATGCTTTGCTTGTTACCGTAGTTTTGCACAGTCTATGAATGCAATCTCTGCTAGCTTAACAGATAGCTTGAATGTACAGATTTCATCTACACCATAGGCAAAGCCATAATGTTGCTTTTTGGGCTGGATTTGAATCCAGCTATGGTGGTTTATAAGTGTCCCATGGCATGTAAACTAAACAACTGTGTTTTGTTCAACAAGAAATATAGCTGGATTAAGCCATTTTTATTTAATCTGATTTACTGAATAAACCACATTGAGACTTAACATGTTGCATGATCTCAGCCAATGTAAGAACCATGGGAAACAAATCATGACCCTTCCGCAGACTAAGGGGCTAGGTCAAAAATTAGCCCAAAGTAATGTTTGTTTATAAACCATAATTGTCTGATTCATACATTATACTAAGCCATTATGTGCTTAGTTTATACAGATCTGCAAATCTCAACAGTTCACACAATCCTATACCCAACCACTATACCCAGCAACATTATGAAGTAGCATTATACAGTCAGGTCCAGAAATATTGGGACATCGACACAATTCTAACATCTTTGGCTCTATACACCACCACAATGGATTTGGAATGAAACAAACACAATGTGCGTTAACTGCAGACTGTCAGCTTTAATTTGAGGGTATGTACATCCAACTCAGGTGAACGGTGTAGGAATTACAACAGTTTGCATATGTGCCTCCCACTTGGTAAGGGACCAAAAGTAATGGGACAATTGGCTTCTCAGCTGTTCCATGGCCAGGTGTATGATATCCCCTCAGTACCCCAATTACAATGTGCAGATAAAAGGCCCAGAGTTCATTTCAAGTGTGCTATTTGCATGTGGAATCGGTTGCTGTCAACTCTCAAGATGAGATCCAAAGAGCTGTCACTATCAGTGAAGCAAGCCATCATTAGGCTGAAGAAACAAAACAAACCCATCAGAGAGATAGCAAGAACATTAGGCGTGGCCAAAACAACTGTTTGGAACATTCTCAAAAGAAGGAACGCACCGGTGAGCTCAGCAACACCAAAAGACCCGGGAGACAACGGAAAACAACTGTGGTGGATGACCGAAGAATTCGTTCCCTGGTGAAGAAAACACCCTTCACAACAGTTGGCCAGATCAAGAACACTCTCCAGGAGGTAGGTGTATGTGTGTCCAAGTCAACAATCAAAAGAAGACTTCACCAGAGTGAATACAGAGGGTTCACCACAAGATGTAAACCATTGGTGAGCCTCAAAAACAGGAAGGCCAGATTAGAGTTTGCAAAACGACATCTAAAAAAGCCTTCACAGTTCTGGAACAACATCCTATGGACAGATGAGACCAAGATCAACTTGTACCAGAGTGATGGGAAGAGAAGAGTATGGAGAAGGAAAGGAACTGCTCATGATCCTAAGCATACCACCTCATCAGTGAAGCATGGTGATGGTAGTGTTATGGCGTGGGCATGTATGGCTGCCAATGGAACTGGTTCTCTTGTATTTATTGATGATGTGACTGCTGACAAAAGCAGCAGGATGAATTCTGCAGTGTTTCGGGCAATATCTGCTCACATTCAGCCAAATGCTGCAGCTCTCATTGGACGGCGCTTCACAGTACAGATGGACAATGACCCAAAGCATACTGCAAAAGCAACCAAAGAGTTTTTGAAGGGACAGAAGTGGAATGTTATGCAATGGCCAAGTCAGTCACCTGACCTGAATCCCATTGAGCATGCATTTCACTTGCTGAAGACAAAACTGAAGAGAAAATGCCCCAAGAACAAGCAGGAACTGAAGACAGTTGCAGTAGAGGCCTGGCAGAGCATCACCAGGGATGAAACCCAGCGTCTGGTGATGTCTATGCGTTCCAGACTTCAGGCTGTGATTGACTGCAATGGATTTGCAACCAAGTATTAAAAAGGGAAAGTTTGATGTATGATTATTATTCTGTCCCATTACTTTTGGTCCCTTACCAAGTGGGAGGCACATATGCAAACTGTTGTAATTCCTACACCATTCACCTGAGTTGGATGTACATAGCCTCAAATTAAAGCTGACAGTCTGCAGTTAACGCACATTGTGTTTGTTTCATTCCAAATCCATTGTGGTGGTGTATAGAGCCAAAGATGTTAGAATTGTGTCGATGTCCCAATATTTCTGGACCTGACTGTATGTGAATTCTGCCTATGGCATTCTTCAGTGCATAGTAATTATATCTAAGTAATAACAATAACAACAATTTAGATCACTGTCTTTATTTTTTTACTAATGCATGGATCATTACAGAATTAAGCAAGTCATTTTACTATCAACGGATTGCTGTCACTTAGTATACATTTAACATTAAATCTCAAACACCAATTTTTCTTTAGGAGGAAACCATCATTATGACTACCCCTTTGTAAAAGCCAAGAAGAGAAGGCTGCAAGTTATCAGAGAGAATGGAAGTCTTACCAGTTTTAAGCACAAGTTTTATATATTTTAAATTCCTTTTTTCCTATGTAATTTATATTTTTCTTGTTTAGACAATTTCCTGAAGAAATTAAATACTATTGTATGCTACAAAAACATTTCTAAAATATAAATGTACAGCTGTACAATTTTACCATTTTCCAGAGGATTCACTGTACAAAGAATAACTTACCCAAGTCAAAGTGATGGATTTTTATTTAAGTTTTCTCCAAAGAAGTAATGCCAAATGTATTCTGGACATTCTACTCTGTTCACTTTTCTACCCCCATTCTTTTCTTCAATGTTCTAATTTAAAGTTCTCTCCCTTCCTATTTTCATGACTTCCCAAGACTTTTTACAAAATTGTCTTTTGAGTCTTTTTTTTAATACCACTATTTTTGCTTCTCCAAATGGTTATTTCCGATAAAACATTTTAAATTATACTTCATGACTTTTCATAAAAACATCTGATACTGTTACAAGAATATTAGCAAATTTTCAATAGTAACAAAACTCAAGCAAAGATTTTTCCTAATATACATGACAAATGGCTAAGATATACATATGTCCTACAATATAAATTTTAAGTGAATTATAATTTGAAGGAACCCATTCAGTTAACTGTGAGCTCAGCTCCAAATAGCAGTTAATTCTATGATATACATTTCAACATTCATAAATTGGGATTGTACAGCATTCTAAACCATAATTTGTTCTATCATTTTTGTTACTTAAGACACAGGGCTAGATTAACATACATTAGTAATAATCATTGCTGGAGAAACACAATATGGTTCATATATCTCATAAACATGTTTTACGTACTATAGTATCTACGCTCATACAACTTACTTAGCCAAAACCAACCAATCAGATCATGTCTTAGCTTGACACAAAATTAATCTGCTGATTTAGTAAAATGGATGTGCTGGTGACATCAGTATATCAGTAGGAAGAAGAGAGAAACTTTAGTTAGTATACTCTCTTTTTCCCCTTATGGAATCACAGAAAAAAGTAACCTGAGGATAACATAGGGGTTACTTTTGGGATTCAAGTACTGCAGATTGGGTTCACACATGACACTAAGCCACCATTTACTTTTCTTTTTATTTAAGCTATAGTTTGCTAAATCATAATTGATGGCACAGTTTGAGAAGTTGTTGGAAAACAAAGCAAACTATCTAAATTCAGCTTTTCTTATGTTCTTTTCAATTGTGATACTGTCTTCAAGCAAAGCGAGCGCCTTAAATGGTTTGATGGTAAAGACCAACCTTTATCAAAAAGTTATCAACATTTTTGATTAAAAAAAGGTACTAAACAAGGATGTTTGTTCCACTATTATTTGCTATTCCATCAGAGCCCTTAGCAAAGGAAATAGAGCATGTTTGGAAATACAGGGATTAGAAACTAATGGCACATGCTATAAATATTTTTGTTAATGATATTGCCCTAATTGTATCAAACTCCCTTAAGGCATTTTCTAAACACTTACAAATTTTGATAAATTAGCAAGTTTATGCATTAACATTTCTAACTCAGAATTTCTACATATCAATACTCCTACAACAATACAGAATATATTGAGCAAATCATCAGGAATTAAAATCTGTAAACACTCTTTCAAATATCTAGGTTTATTTTCCTAAACATTTGAACAAATTATTTCCAATGACCATGAAACAATTGGTTAGTTACTCAGGAAAATGAAACAGTGGTCAAAATTAAAATTACAATGGCTTGCTAAAATAGTAGGGAGAACCAGGTTGGTGTGGTAGTTAAAGACAACCAGGCTAGAAACAGGAAAACTGACTGAGTTCTAGTCTTGCGTTAGGTATTATAGCCAGCTGGATGACTTTCTCTCAGCCCCAGGAAGAAGGCAAGGGCAACCCACTTCTGAAAATCTTGCCAAGATACCTGCAGGAACTTGATGCCAGGAGTCAAGACTGATTCAAAAGCGCACACACAAAGCAGCAGTAACAATGTCGCTATTTCCTTACTTCTTATCCTCTTTCAAATAATTCCTACATATATTTCTGAAAAAAATCTCTACAAATGGTAAAAAGTGATTAGTAAACTAAACATAGTAGCAAAAAAGCAAGAATAATTTTTTAAAAATTCTTTATAAAAACATCAATGAAGGCGGCCTTGGAATTCCAAATATTATATCCTATGATACTAATCATATTGCTAATATTTTTAGCTTGATAAAGTCAGAAGAACTGGTACTTTAATTAAAGATGGAACGTATAAGTAACACTAGCAAAAATTAGGGCACTTCCTCTTGCCAAAGTTATGCATAAAAAACTGAAACATTCAAAATCCATTTCTTCTGAATAGGTTCAAAAAGCTGGAAAATATGGGTCCCTAATTTAACTCCACATCCATCACCCCTTTATACTTTTATATTTTATAAAACTTTTATGATGAAAATAAAATTGAACAGTATCAGGTTTGGGAAATTAAGGGACTTTATTATTTAAAAGAATTTTGACAGGAAGTTTTGAAATGATAGGAACATTTTTAAAATGGGCAAACAATTGCAAATAATGTTAAGAATTTTAGCTCATTCATGGTTTTCAAATACATATGCTGCATTTCACTGCAGTTCTAGCAATTAGAACCTATACAGCCACAGCCATGACTAAATTTAAAATTAAGTTAAATTCATCACCCAATAGGGAGAAAGGAAGGATTTCAAAAATTTACAACATTCTGTTAGAAGATAAACTTTTTGAATTGGTTAAAGGCGATATTAGAATCAGATATTTAAAAACCCTTTACCTTGACTTCATGGTTATCTTCTGATAGAGAAAACCATTAAAATCCATTTTGGTCAAAATTAGGGAACACTCAACAAAAGCAATTTATAGATATTTAAAACTAAAGAAACTCAACATGATGAATTCTAATATAAGCCACAGTTATTGGAGGAAATATAAAGAAATGGGTTCATTTTATCACATGTGCTGGTTCGATAAAGTCTTTTTGGATTTCAGTTTTATTGAATAGTGTAAAAATAGTGTGGAAAAACCTTGGGAGATGGGGGGGAAGAGATGCTGTCTAGGGAACAGTCAGATAAGAGGCAGCATAGCCCACAGCTGCATAGTGGTAGAGCAAGAGGCTCAGAAGGGACCCTCCCTAAATTCTCAGGCTGTAACGGTGAAGTCAGGAGAACTGTACATTCAGATTTGCAAGATTCTGTTAATGTAGCTTTACAATAAAGTAATTAGTTTGTCTGGTCGTGCTTCCTGTCTGGTCTACCTGGTAAGGCTGACAAATAGACAAGCCACAATTCTGGCCATCACATTAGGTCCTAAGTTGGCCTCATTAAGGTTTTGTTTTTGTTTGTTTTGATAATCCAAGCAATACTTTAAAACACAAGTAGTAGCAAAACCCTGGAAAATAGGAAAGAATTGGAATATTTTCATATGGTGACAAATATGCTAGAAAATTTCCATAATGGAAAACTGACCACCAAAAATGGCTGTATGATTTTATTTCACTTAGTTTATACTTATTAATTATGCACAACAAAGTCATAATAATTGTCTATTATCCAATCCATGTTCCTAGATAATCTAATTAAATAAGGTTATATGTATTTTGCTTTTGTATATACTCCACTATATTTTTAATTAATGATTTTTTTAAAAAAAATACCAACCTAAAACCAAATTGAAATTAGTATTAATTGTGGGTTACAAACTCATTTCTTAATCTAGATGAAACAGAGGCACGCCTGGTCAATTTCATTAATTTGAGATCAAATTATGGTTACACTTCTTTTAGTAATGTATTTATTTCTTCAGCTTCCATCCCATCTTTCTCCAAAAGTACCATTACCAAATAGCACCTTGTTCTACCAAATCAGCAGCAGAAGCCTATCCTACTTAAAGGAAAATGTTCTTGCTTATTGGTAGAAAGATAAGTAAGATGGCGTTGTTCTGATATTATCTCCACTATCTACAATATAGAAACAATACCCTGTGTATTTGCAGCGCAAATCCTATTTTTCTACACATTCTAAATCATAAGCCATGATTTACAAACTATAATGTCTGGGATCACACAACACATTAAGCCAAAACCAAACTGCTACATGGCTAGGTACAATGCATGAATCCCACAATGAAGTTGGAAGGACCTGAATTGCTCTCCTGCTCTTATTTGTTTAAAAAGTTGAAGTTCTTAATTTACTGCAATGGACATGAATTCTCCATGTTTATCTCTTTTATGAGCTCAAAACCAAAACAGAATGTCATCTAAAATAGAACTACTATATCTGGGCTGCAAAAATCCAGCCAAGTATTTGATGGTAGCAGGAGTTAGAGTCCTGAAGAATAAAATATATAACAGTGTCACACTCAAAACAAAATGTGTAAGGAAACGTCTATGTTGATACATCCATATCTAGGGAGAAAAAAAAAAAAGCAAGAGCTTTTTCCTTTGACAATTATATTTCCAAATTACAACTTGGCTAATATCCAGTGCTTCACAGATATTTTAGCTTCCCACTTTACCACTACAGTTCTTGTTATCTAAGGGTTGGAAGAACCTAAGAACAGCATTAAATACAGTGGGAGGGCTTGAAGCCAAACTGGCAAAAAAAGAAAAATAACCCATTACCCATTTTCCTTTGTGAAGGCATGGAAGTACAGTTTTTTGTTTTTTGTTTTAATACTGCAGGTGCTTCTGTTAGGAATTTCCACAATCATGTTCAAGATATTGAAGTGTTTCAGGTATTAAAATGAATCCAGTGTCATCATCTTATTAATCCTTTGTAGAGCATTGGAGGGAGTTCAGTGTTTGGACGTCAGAGTGAGTGTAGATGACACACGGAAAATCTGTGGCAACATGTTACTCAGTTGGTAAAACATTTCTTCAGAAATACTCTGTGGTACCAAGAATTGAACAGTTCGAGAAATCCCACCATCCCAGGAAGCCATTTCCATCATAAACCCTTTGACACACTTAAATACAAGCTCTGCTCTTTTCAGACACCAAGATATTGTCATTTCTTCAGACATATCATGTATCAGCAGAAGAGGAATGCTAACTGTAGTGATGTCATGGGTGCAACACACTTTAAGGATATTTCGGAGGCCCATGATTGCAGGATCCCGGGCTGTAATATTACCTGACCTCACATTGTCGTCCACACACAGATGAAAAGTCACATGAATTTCAGAGAGATTTGAATGTCGGGTGATGTAAAACTCCCCTGGAAAAATATTTGATTGATTCTGCTCACCATTCTTAGATTTATCTTCATTGCCGCTGTTTCTGTTTCCTGCTTCGTTTAGTCTTTTGGACTTGCTACTTCGCTGTGCTCGAGCATAAAGTACAACTTGCTGAACAACTTCAAGCTGCTCCTGAACTCCAGGAAAATGGAAATCTGTGCACTCCTGACAAACAGTTGCAAAATCTCTTTTGATCCCACTGTATGAACTGATGCGATTATCCACAAGCAAGACTAGACCACAAAGCGACGTTGAATAAAGCGACAGTGCAGTTTGAAGCCGATGGAGTTTGACTCCGCTGCGGTGACTGCGCTTATGCCTGCAGAAATCTAGCATATCTGCCCTCAGCAGTCGCAGATTATGCATCGTTTTCAGCTGTGCTCCCAAATGGATAGTGAAACTTTCTTCCAATTGCCTCTGGTCCTCAAAGAGTCTTCCGGTTCCTTCTTCAGATTCTCTCCACTGATTGGGAGTAACTTTGATCTCATCCCCAATAGTGCTGTTGGGATTTCTCAGGTCCTGGTGAAGTTTCACCACCCATTCCTGGTACTCCTGTTTTTGGATCGCTGTGGTTTGTTTCAATTCATTGTTCCACTTGTTCTCCAGTAGCTGCTGGGATTCAAAGTGCTGAGCTGCCAACATGTTTACGTCTCGATCCGTTAATGATTTCCCCAGTTCTTGCATCACCTTATCCATTTCCGCCCTTTGCCTTTCTCGCAGTTTTTTCAGCTCCACGTCCCTCTCGCTTATTAATTCGGAGATGCTAACAAAATAGTTATGCTCCAGGTTTAGCAGAGTTTCAGAGGCAGGAGAATGGATGAGATCATGATAAACATCTGCAAAATCTTCATCCCAGCTGGGGTCTTCTGGTCTGGCATGTTCTGAAGTTGCCTCAGCGTATGCTTGGGCCCAAGCACTCGCCAGCTGGTGTAAATCCACTTTACCAGATTTTACAGCTTCCAGGGCCGCTTCTGCTTCTCTATCAAAATCTTGTACAGACCGCTCCTCTATGAATCTAGTCAGAGCTTCTTTTAAGCCATTTTCCACGAAGCACGGCAGATTATGAAGAAGCATTAGGCGCCGAGGCAAGTGACTAACGTTTTCTTGGACTGGGAATTTCAGGGGCACGGTAAGTACAAAATGCTGGTTCCCAGCGTTGAATTCATACGCAAATTCTCTCTCCATTCTGCAGCCTTTTCCTTAGCGGCTCCTCCTTTCAAGGGTTGGCTGCCTTCATAAGCGTTTTAAGTTTATGTCCTTTTTAAAATCAAGCCTCCAGCACAGCCTCCCACTTCGGTCGCTTCTGCAGCGCCCGCTCCCTTTAAATAGGGCCAGCTTCCGGATTAGAGGGAAAGGCTTCCCGGCCCGTCGTCTCCTACAGCCTTAAAAGAGCAGCACCGCCTCTTTCGGGCGAAGGTCGCGGAGCGGCGACACGTGAATCCCAGGGTGTGACTTGCGCATCCCGAGGCGCGCAGACTGCGGGGTACCAGGCCGGTGCGCGCTCCTCCGGCGCGAGTTGCGTCCAAAGAGGGCGAGTCGCCGCCGCCGCCGCCTGGGTGGGACCGTCCTGAGCGCCGGCGGGGCCTTGAGGACTGGCGTCCGGCTCGCCTTTCAACGGGGCGGGCGAGGCGCAGCACTTCCCGCCGCGAGGTCCAGCGTCCTGCAAACCCGGCGAGAGGGGCGGGCCTACGTGCAGCCGCGTCCCGGGAGGAGAGCGCGGGGCCGGCCTTGGCAGGCTCAGCCCCTGCCGTCGTGTTTACATCCGTCCCGCTCGGGCGGCCTCCTCGGCCCCCTCCCCGAAGCAGCCTTCGCTCCCTCCAGGCCGGGCCAATGCGGCGCTTTTCGCCGGGCCATGGACACCAGCGACCTCTTCACCAGCTGCAAGAAGGGCGACGTATGTCGCGTGCGGTGAGGCCTGGGCCGGGGCTTAAGGGGTGCTGCGGGCGGGCCGGCCGGCCGAGGCGGGAGTTTGGGGCTGGCTGAGCCCCCGCGGCAGGTTGGGTGTTGCGGTACGGGGTGGAATGAAAAGCTTGCCGCCCTTCCCGTTGCTGAGAATCGTTGCGTGCCTGTTTAATGGGGAGGACTTTTCGAAGTGGTTCTTGCAAGAAAACTAGACCCATTTTCAGACTTTTCTTCCAAAGTATGAAGAGAGAATGTGGACGAGGGTGTTCCAGGCATGTAACAGAAAGTGCTTCTAATTATTAATTACTTATTTTACCATCATTCTAGGGGTAATAGGAAATGCAACCATTTGTTCTGTGGCATGCAAGGGAAAAGTTGCCTACGTTGATGGAAATGTAGAATGAAAACTGTATTTTAGTATTCTAGGTAGAGAACAGGCATTCGGGAGGGAGCTGGAAATGGGCTATATATGTGGAACATGTGCCTCTTTGTAACATTCAGTATAACAGTAGTTAGGTGTTTAATAGAGGCATTAACACCATTTTTCATGGTGACTAAAGTTTCTTATCACACTACATATATTAAAATATTCAGTGGAAGAATGCCTGGGTCACACTTAACTTGGTTTGTTAGAAGTCACTAGGTAATTTTCATTAACAGTCATCACTCCTTTTTCCATTTTCTCTCTCTTCCAACAGTAGCAAAGTGTAAACACATACTCTGCACATCTGATCATTTCAAGTATTTGTAAGAATCTTGTGTTAGATAATAAGACAAATGTGCATATATTAAATGTCTGGGGCCCAAAGATGATAGGAGAAGCAATGCTGTTTTAACTTTGTTATGATGAGCCTACCATTTGGCCTGCCCACATTTACTTATCTCCCAAAGCAACTGCTGTTTGGTATTAGTATGTCTCTTGTCGAAGTTGTTTCATGTCAGTAGTGGGAAGTCCAGTGTTCTTAATGTAAAGTCCCCCTTGATTAAGTTCACTTCCTGGTGACTTGATGGATATGTCAGTGCCATTTTTTTGGGCAATGACATGGAAGTGGTTTGCCATTGCCTTCTGGGATGTTTGTTTGATTTCTTGGTCTATCCCTGGTGGTTTACCATCCAATTACTAACTAGGAGGAACCTAATTTAGGGTTTTGTTTTGCTCTGTTTTTACATCAGTCAAGATATGCTAGATGCTGCCACCTAGCGGAGCCCCTGGTTCTTACAATCTTTCTAAAAAGAAAGTGTTTTCCTCTTTCTGGTTATCAGCTCAGCTTCATCCCTAAAACAGCTGACAACTTTAGATATCCTAAGAGCTAGATCATTAAGAAAAGAGAGGTATATGTGAGGTGAGCTTTGGAGCAATTTATAAACATATAGTCTTATCCTAAAATTACATATTATTTATTGTTTGATAACTTCAATCTGTCTGCTGCTTTTCCAGTAGATGTGTTCAGTGCAGCCTGTAACAAGAAAGCAGTGCTGTTGCTTCATAACAGAACATAATCACAAATACAAGCTAATAATTGTTAGCAGTTTATAAAATTATGGGTATGTATAAGTCAGCACTATAAGAATAATTTATCAGCTGGTTTATAGTCATCGAAGTCTAAAAATTTATTTCATAATAAGCAGTGTCAGTTAATTTAATACTGATTATAACAGATTTAATCAGATTTAAATGCTATGAAATACATAGTATTACAAACAGGCACAGTCAATTAATTCCAATATTGCTAGAATAAGTAAAAACATTTTTTAAAAATCTGAGGTATAAAAGCCAAAACACCCAAAGGCAATAGTAATAGACAATATTGCACAGAGAATAATCCGATTTAGTACGTTAAATGTTGCCATTTTTTTCAAAAAGTTTAGGGTTTTCTTGATCTTTCCCTTTCTGAAGGGTAAATTAAAACAATCAGAATCCTAATTCAACAGTCTGATTATAATACATTTGTAGAGTCCTTGGTGCTCTCTGAGCTTGGTTGTTTTCTTGCAGACGTTTCATTACCTGACTAGGTAACATCATCAGTGCTAGTGTGGGGTTTGCTCCCTGTTTATATAAAGGGCAAATTAGAAACACAAGTCTATCAAAAAACAACCCACACTAACCAAATGCTCCATTACCAAAGTAACAACCCAACATCCCACAAGAGGAGCTGTGTAAGAACATTATTCAGACAAGCGCAAACACACTGCAGCAACCCAGAACAGCAGAAAAAGGAAACAGATCACCTGTATAACATCTTCCAACAAAATGGATACCCACACAACTTTATCAAAAAGTGCTTGACCGCTCAACCCACTATAGCACAACCAACACAAGTTATGAAAAGGATAACACTGCTGTACATCAGAAGCATCTCAGAAACAACCAACAGACTTTTACAACCACATGGCATCACTGTAGCATCCAAACCAACTAAAGCCCTCCGAAACATCTGAAGTAAACCAGATGACCTCATAGCCCAAGAAGAAAAAAAAGTCTTCTACAACATGCAGTGTAAGGATTGTAACAGCCACTATGTAGGACAGACAGGCAGAAGACTAGCAGAGCATATCCATGAACATCAACTAGCAGTCAGAAGACACAATGAAAACTCCTTAATCTCACAACACTTGGACAGACTCAACCATAGTTTCAACTGAGAATCTGTCAGCATCTTAGACCAAGCTAAATCAAAAAATGTGAGGGAATTCCTGGTATTCCTTGGTATTCAGACAAACATCAACAGGCACGTATAGATAAGCAACATTTACACACCATTCAAAAGAGACAATAAAAAGGAAACAAAAAGACTAGAACACCTTCTTGCCAGCATCAACACCCAGATGAGCAGGGATTAACACCAGGATTAACACCAGACAAACAAACAAGCAGTAAACAATAGCCTAATCTAGGAACTACCAAGAAAAAAATAACACCCCCCCCCAACACTGACAGGGCAAGCTACTGTATATAAACAGATAGCAAACCCCACTCCCTTCTAGCACTGAAGATGTTACCTAATCGGGTAATGAAATGTCTGCAAGAAAACAACCAAGCTTGGAGAACCCCAAGGAATCTACAGTTCAACCCTGAGCTACAGATATTCTCTTCTATTGGTATAATACATTTTTTTCTCTTTTTAAAGGATTTTTCCAAAAACCAAAAATAAAGATGCATTTTTTAAATTATTTATTTATTTATTTCACAGGCTTTTATGCTGCTTCAGTCAGTACAGATCTAAACCCTAAGCAAAACAATATAACAATAATATAAATCTGTACAATAATATTTTTATATCAGTAGAATGGTATCTTAAAAATCATGAATAGTATTATATCCTTTTGTCTCTGGCTCACGCATTCCTCATTTCCCAGTCCAAATGCTCTCTGAAAGAGCCAATTTCCTAAATGCTAGGTGTGAAGGAGCCAATCTTGTATCTGGTATTAGGAAATGCCTTAATAGGGGAGTCTCTGTAGAAAATGTTTGTCTCAAGTTCCTCCCACCTTAATTCCTGGGGAATGGGAACTCTGAGCATGTGTTTCTGCAGGTGTGCCTTGAGCAGGCAGATTCTATTTGGAGTAAGCACTCTTAGAGATAACAAGGCTCCAAGCCATGAGGGTTACAAAGGTGATAACTAGCACCTTGAATTGCACCTGAAAACAAAATGGAAACCAATACAACTTTTGCTGCATGCTTTTATTTTATTTTATTTTATTTTATTTTATTTTATTTATTCAATTTCTGTGGCCACCCATCTCAAACAAGTAACTCTGGGTGGCAAACAATCATAAAATCAATTAAAACCAAGTACAAACAGTACAAAAAATAAATATATATAGCAGCCAAGAAAGATCATAACCAAAGATGTTAATATCACCAGGAAATTTTCTCATGCTTCTAATATAAATGGACAATATTTGTGCCCATATCAATAATAGCTTTGATAGATAATCTTAAAGAACTTCTGAAGTTATATGATTTCCCCATACATTAAAAAGTTGGATGAGATCTATAGTAGGCAGATGAAATGGAAGGCAGAAGAATTAGTGTAATATGCAAAAAATATTTTTGGTGGACTCGCTTATTTGGGATGAGGCTTTGAGGGGGCACTGTTTATGGAACACTTTTTTAATACAAAAAGCAACACTGGAGCTGTGACTAAAGCAGGCTGGAATAGATTCTTAGTTATCAACATTGTCTGTCTGTCTTTCAGATACCTTCTTGAACAGAGAGATGTTGAAATCAATGTCCGAGACAAATGGGACAGTACCCCTTTGTGAGTGCTTTGGTCTTGAGACACGCATACTGTTTGGTAACTTACACAGGAATTTAAGGAAAATTAAGGTCTTTCAGCATTCGCAGCATTTTCCTATCTGCCTTCTGTTACTTTTTAAAAAGAAAATGTTTTTCGTTGTAAATATTGTAAGTAATCTCTCCGAGGTTATACGTATGAATAACACTCCAATGTCTAGTCCCTCTGTAAACCTGGATAATTTTCCTCATCTGTAAAGAACCTTCTGGGTGACAGTAGAGTTTCTATCATTGCTTCAGTGTGGCCACCATTTGAATAGGTTGCTAGAAATCCCTGCTAATGTGAATTGGCTGGTAGCATGGAAGCAATAATTCTCATATTTGCTTTCAACTTGCGTTCAGAACAGTACTTTTCTAGAAGCAAATGACTGACATAAGGGGCAGGATAGCATAAGGATCTCTAGAATTGCACAATGAGATCTGTCGCACCATAAGCATTTCCATTTACCATTCATTCGTAATGCAATTTAATACAAACTTGTGATTTTGCATTGTCTTAATTGTCTGCAGATCTCTTTTTTTTTTTTGCATGTTGTCTTCAAATTTGTGAGTCTGGAGTTTGCAGAGAACATCTTCAATCATTGCTCAATCTTAGTTAGCATTTGCCATCTAAGAGAGTGCTAGCAGACTAGTGCTCCTTACTCTGTCAAGTTGGCCAACTGCTTCCTGTGCTTTGTGAATTAACAAATATCCCTTAACCCTCTCTTCACAGAAAGCAAAGCAAAGCAACGGTTAGCATGTGTCTCTTGTTCCCAAACAGAAAAGCTGTGCATCATCACCCTGAGAAGTGGTGTATCTCAGCAAACTTTTGGAGAGCAGTGTATCAGCAAAATTGCGTTTGAGAGCTTTTACCCTATAGCATAGTTCATGACAGCATGTTAGTAAGCTGAGCTAAATGAAATGCCAACTAGATGTACAAGGCATAAAGTGTGGCCGGCAGTCTCTCCAGTGAGAAAACACCCACCCACTAGCACAGGATTAACTCACTGGAATGTGGGTTTCATCAGTCTTGAAAGTGAGGGGAAAAAATGAAAACAGTTTTTCAGAGGGTGGTGAGGAAACAGCTTTTGTAAATTTACTTTGCATTAGTAGTGGTTGAAGGACAACATTGTGGGATTGGTGAGGATATGTGCCATCTATGAGGTAGGCAAAAATAACTTTTTCCAAGTATATGCTTGGAATATTGTGCATTCGCATCAGTCCTGAAACAGCTGTTTTCGCCATCAGTCTGAATCTAGGAAAAATCCAAGGTGGTATTTTTGCCTTAAAACCTTAAGCAAGTTCTGGACAGCCTAATATTACTTGCACCTTTCTTTAGCTTGAGTTCTCAAGATGAGACTGGGGAAGGGTCTCTTACTGTAGATGAATTCTCCAGGTAAAATTTTGCTGGCAGTAACCTGACTGTCTTTCCAGAGCCAGGACAAGATCTTTCAATATACACAGGTCAACTGTCAGCTTTTCAGCTTTGTTTTTAAATGTAGGGCTGAGTGTTATTTTTTATAGGAGATTGCTGTTAAAATGTTTATTATGCATGTGATATGTTCTGGAAGTCTTGCATAAAAGGAGCAGAACATTTATACTTTTTAAAAAATATCAAATCTGCCATTTTCTTGGTACTGTATATTGGAGATGAGTGGGGGGAATGTCAGTTCTTTCTTCCCAACTATCAGATAATATATTTCTTGCATTGTGAGACAGTCATGCTATGCTGTGGTGTTTTGATCATGGCTTACTGAATAAACCATATGAGTTTGGTTCTAGAATATCCAAAGTCAATACTGTACCAAACAAGCCACATTATGATTTAATGTGATGTGTAAACTCAGTGGTACAATTAATGAGAGTGCTTGGGAACCAAGATATCTTTCATGGGTTTGCTACATCTGCATAGTTCTAACCTGAGTTTTATTGAGGGGTATCATCTTATACTGTAGTTGAACTGAATAATTGTATTTTACATATGCATACAACAAAATTAGACAGCTTTATGAAAATAAACTTTGGTATTGAAAGTTTGGTAATGTAGGGATAATCTGTGGCAAATGCAGCAACAATCTTTTGGCTGTTTGAATGCTTTATCATCATGATTGTAATATCTTAACATGGTGGGGGAGACCTGGCTTGACAGTGGTGCATTTGAAAGGAATTTGGATATCCTTAATGACAACAAGTTACACGTGAGCCAGCAGTGTGATGCAGCTGCTAAAAAGGAATTTGCTGTCTTGGGGTGCATTAACAGGAGCATAAAGTCCAAATCACAGGAAGTAAGTGTTCCACTCTACTTTGCCCTGGTCACACCCCACTTGGAGTACTGTGTCCAGTCCTTCTTAAAAAGGACAAGTGGAACAAGTTCAGAGGAAGGCTACCAGGATGGTGAAGAGTCAGGAAAGCAAGCCTACAAGGAACAGTTAAAGAATCTGGGTATGTTTAGTTCCAGTAGAGATTGAGGGGAGGTATTAGAACAAGCTTCAAGTATCTGAAAAATGGTCACACAGAAGTAGGGAGTAGACTTATCTTCCATTGCTTGGTGCAGGGGATTGGGGCTAAAGCCAAAAGGAAGCTGTTTCAGGATAGATGTCTGGAAGAAATTCCTGGTTATGTGAACTGTCAGCCAGTGGAACAGGGTGCCACATGGCATGATAAGTTCTCCTTCCCTGGAGATCTTAAAACAGGCTGGATGCTCATCTTTCAGAGTTGCTCAAGCAGATCCTGCACTGAGCAGGGGGTTGGATTAGATGATCTCTAAAATATCTGACCTCTAGGATTCTATTTATGTTCACTACTTTCACATGTGCGTGTGGCTGACAGTACTTTATTCTGCTCTGGCTTTTTTATACTGAAAGGCACTAGAGCAATAACTTGGAAGGGACTAATATTTCATGTTATTCTAGAGTTTCCATTCAGTTGCAGAACTGGTGCTGTGGATAAGCTTCTGGGGCTCATGATGCATTATTCTGTAAAGATTTTATTTGTATTAGTATATTTCTGATCTCAGTGTTCCCTTTTATAGATATTATGCTTGTCTCTGTGGACATGAAGAGCTTGTGCAATATCTTCTAGCCAATGGTAAGGGAGTCTGATATACTCTTCTGGAAATAAATATATGTGGTTACTTTTTGTCCTCTAGAATTGAAACTGTAAAAGTAAAGTCAGTTAATAATCTTACTATGGTGAAAAACTGTAGTTACTTTCAGCTTGTTGCCAACGTGAACAGACTGAAATTTTATTTTTTTGAAGTCTTTTTCCCCTTAGGTTAATATGGATCTTTTTTTGTTTTTTTTTTAAGGCCAGGATAGTGCTTGGTGACATTTTATGTTATGAAGTTTCTGTTCTTTTTCATATTGCTGCATCCAGGAGGTCTAGGGCTAAAGTAGATTAGAGGGAGATCTAATTGGTCCAACTCTTACAGTAGAAATAAATCCAACTTTAAAAGCAAGCTGGAAATTGCTAGCTGTTGTAATCTATCAAGTGGATAGTAAAAGAAGCCTCAAAACCAAGAATAGCTGTTTTGGCATATAGAGATCCATCTAAATCAAGCTGTAGCTCACCATGTCTGATCTTTACCCATATCTTCTTGAGAATTAATATACTGTTTCATAATAATTTGGTTGCAAGAAAAAATATATTAAAAAGGAGTGCAGTTAGCTTCATATAATTCTTATTACAGGAAAGTTTACCTGAGAAAGTAAAGGTCAGACTTTAAACTAGGAGATTATGGTTTAAATCATAAAGCAGGTTCATGTCCTAATACTGTACATGTATGTATTGCTGGGATGACTTGCTGCTTTCTAAAATTAGGGATATATGTTTAAATGTTTTGCAATTAAACAATTTAACACAAGCTACATGTAGGCCATAGTTACCTAGAAATGAAGATTCCCTAGCCAGTGTAGCTGATAGGGTTGAGTACACTGTATTAACACTATGTGATGACATAGTCAAATTATTTTCATTGTTTTTCTACATCTCTTGTATTCTGTATGTAAATTGACCTTTCTCTATTATTTCAGCCAGATAGCCCGGCTTCACTTAATATTTTTAAACTGTATAAAAGTTGCCTGCTACAGGATTTCAGATATTTGTTTCCGTCTTACTGGCATTTTTATAAGTTTGGTCTAATTCATACTCCATAAAAATGTATTTTCTCTAAAATATTGAAGATACCTCACACCATAGTCTTAAGTGAGCTCTTAAGTGAATGAGACTGGATGGAATTTAATTCTGTTTCATAAACTCTTCTTTGGATCTAAAAAAATTGCAGTGGTATCTAAAGGCTTTAAAGAAGTTATCTCATTTCTGTTCCTCACCCTTCCAAAAATAGTAGTGATAAAAATGTGTTATGTAATCTGGTACATATAATTATGCAAACTGGTCTTCCTGACAGGTGCAAAATGTGAAGCAAACACCTTTGATGGTGAGCGTTGCTTATATGGAGCTCTGAGTGATACTATCCGGCGGGTGTTGAAGGAGTATAAGCAGATCACAGCAAAGTGCATGAAGAGGGACTACTATGATGCCTTTCTTCAGCGGTAAGGGGATGTATTCTGATGTTGGCAAAAGAGTCATCTTCAGAGAGGGCTGTATAATTGTCTTCTATTTCTTATCATGCCTACACATAGCACAAATGGTAATTTTAGGTTATGGCACTATGTTATGTAGAAGTATGCAGTATTCAGTTCTTCTCTCTACTTGTCTGTTGTTCCTTGCCCAGTATCTCCATAGGCTCAGAAAAATATGTGTTTGAGTTGAAGAAGTGGTCTGTGCAGTTACTGTGCAAGCCCAGGAAAAGACGTGGCTTCTTTAAAGAGCCTTTGGAGAGGATTAGTGCAGAATTTGATTGCCAGGACTTTAAGTGGTTCAGCAGATGAAATGGTGTAAGATTGCTATTGTGGTGCTTAATACTTTTCTTTCCTCATACAGTTGTGATTAGTGAATTATATCTTAAAGAATTTATCATCCAGAATAAAAACTGTAACAAAAAATACAATAAGAAAAATAAATAGGATTCATCAAAGGCAATATTAATAATGCTGTTTTACAGCTTTAATCTTTGGGGAAAAAAAGGTGGTGATGTATACTCTCAGTGCACAAAACTGTTTAGTTGAATTATTCAACACAATTTTTGTCTAATCATGAAATTACTTTTCTCAATCTCCTTGCAGGCTTCTAGAACAGGGTTACCACAGTGACATTGTTTTTATTGTTCACGGGAAGACTTTCTGTGCCCATCGCTGTGTACTTGGTGCCCGGAGTGCTTATTTTGCAGAAATGTTTGAGACCAAGTGGAAGGGGAAGAATGTCATAGCACTGAAACATCCACTGGTAAGAAACCCAAGCTGTGTTTGTTCTTGAATATTTTTATATTTGACACTTTCTTACCTACCCTTTGCCAGAAACTGATGACAACAAATTGTGTTACAAAGTGGTGGAATTATGGATTACCAGCGAGATCATGCTGACACGTTTTGGTAATATTCAAGTTACGTTTGCTGTCCATATCTCACAGTTCCACTTTCAGACACATCAGTGTGCAATGCATGTGAATTAGAACTAATAGGTACTGGAAACTGAGCTTCTGTTTTATATTTCTCTACAGTATTTTAAATGCAAGTAAAGTCAGAAAGATGGTCTTTCATGGGCAGTCTACATCCCAAAAAACAAATCTTATTAAAATTATGGGAAGCCAGTTTCCCAACTCACTTCTCATGCAGACCATCCAGCCTTCAGCAAATGCTGCATAGGAGCTTGATGTGTCTTACTGAAGATGGCGAAAGTGTTAGGAAGAAAGTGTTAGGAAGAAGAGTCTGCTTCTGCCACCCTGTTGGACCAGATCCTAAATCTGATCCAGCTGGTTACACAGTTTGTGAAAAGATTGCCTTTTGCCATTAAAATTTAACTGCCCAAGGGTATTTATTTGTTTGCTTGTTTGTTTGTTCATTTTTTTGGCCACCCAACTCCCAGTGACTCTGGTCAGCTTCATAAAGTTAAAAGAACACCAAGTCTGTAAACATAAAACATATTCATAAAACAGTGGCCACCCAACAGAACAAAACCACTCTTAAAGTCCCCCTCAAAGGGGCCTATCCATCCATCTTAACCCAAGGCCCGGGAGAAAAGCCACATTTTTTTAAAAATGCTTAAGTGTGGGCAAAGTGGGAGCCATGTGGATTTCTGGGGAGGGGGCTGTTTTAAAGGGCAGGAGCAGCAACAGAGACGTCTTGCTTCTTGGGTCCCGCTAGATAACATTGCCTAATTAATGGACTCTGAAGCAAGCCAACTCTGTCAGAGTGCCCAGGGCGGGCAGACGCTGCGGGAGACAGACGGTCCTTCAAATAGCAGAGCTTTGTAGGTGACAACCACCAATATGTTGAATTATGTCCGGAAGCCAACCGGTAAACTGTGTAACCCCCATGGCAGGGGTTGTATATGGACATAATGAGAGTTGCCTGTTGTTGCTAATGATTCTGCATTTTGCACCAACTGTAGCTGTCCAAATTCAGCAACCTGAATTTTCTAGGCCCTGTTTACTTTCTAATTTAGGTCTCATTTATATTAGTATTTCTTTCCAAAGTTTGTTGTATAAATTTGTACGTAACTCATTTGTTCCATGTACAGATCAACCCAGCAGCCTTTAGTTCCCTTCTACAATACCTCTATACAGGTAAATCTAAATCTCATATTAAAATTATGGTTGCTGCATTTAGATTTTATTTCTTCTTTACGATAAGTTCTACATAAATTTCCTGCTTATATTTTCTTTCAAAGTTTTAGATTCTTTGGAATTTCTTGAAAGATATCAGGAGTGAATAGATCATGGGTGGGCAACATTTTTTTGCTCTGGATTATACTTAAAAAGTGTTTTGGATGCTCAGAGCCAGATTGGGTGGGTTGTAATGCTGTGATATCACTAAAGTGCTTTCCCGATCTATCACCATAAATAAATGGTAATAATCACCAAAGTGAATGTAGTTGGGATTTCTGGAATGTTTTGAAAGAGAGGGAATGAGAGGTTTTTGTTTTTATGTATGTCTCTTATATGCCTAAATGGAGGTTTGGATAACTTTTTCAAGTATTCACAGTGAGAACCTGCCTCAGACATTGAAATTTAGTAACACAATTTTTGGTAGCTATAAAGCACTTAGTATGCTTTCCAGTGGAAAAAAGCCCACAAAAGACATAAAGAGTTAAAAACAGTAAAAGAGTAGAATTCTCTAAAGCTTCATGTTAATAAAGTAGTTTAGAAGATAGCTCTAAGATACTTATATAATCTGTACTGTTCTCAAAAGTATAAATGGTGTTATTTTTAAGCCACAGGGTGGTGCTGGAGCTTAAGTTTATAGCTATGGTTTGTATGGAGGGAGAGAGTGAGTTAGATGTTGGTAAACAGTAACTTGGATGAATTGAAAGGTTTAAGTGAAAGGACAATTAGCATGGTTCTTTTGTTTACCAGGCCGTTTAGACCTAGATGTAGAATATGTGAATGACTGTAAGAGATTGGCCAAGCAATGTCAGCTCCAGGATCTCATTGAAGACTTGGAAACCAAATGTAAAAAGGTGTATGAATTTGGTAAGTCTCCCTATCTTACTGCCATTCTTTATAGGAAAATGGAAAAGGGGCCATTTCTCTTATATTAATTACCAACAGTAAATTTGTCTATTTCACAATATGAAATGGATTGAAATACTAGAACTGGTAACCACAGTGTCTAAAATTGCACAGTTGATTAAAGCCCACCAAAATAAAATGTCTTCAGTGTGTGGTAAAAAGAAACAAATGGGTCATAGCACTAAAACACTGTCTCCTGTATATACCCCTTGAATCCTGAAATTGCATTGAGTGCAGAGACTATCAAGCTAAAGTTAAGTCTTCTAATGGAAGTGGGCAGGGTTTGAAGTAGTTTAGTTTTAAGTCAGTTGGGTCTTCATAGTATCATGCTGCCCGCTGGAAGCACTAATAATGAAGCTAAAGCTTAAATAGTTTAGACACATAATACAAAGGCAAGAGTCATCAGAGAAGAGCCTGAAACTTGGAAAAATTAAAGGCAGTTGAAAAAGAAGCTGATGGAAGGTAATTGGCTAGATGCTATATCTGATAACATAAGCATGATTCAAAGAACTCAAGGTACTCAAACAAGTAGTTGCTGAGAAACAGTCCTGGGCAATTGATGTTTGGCAATTGATGTCTGGCAAGAGTTGGAAGTGATCAAACAACCACACAAGAACAAAATCTGGTTTAGGCCTTTAGGACAGGAGAGAGCTAGGTTCAAGTCCATCTTTACTATGGAAACTCACTAGGCAGTTTAGAGCCCGTCATTCCTTCTTAGCCTACTCACACAGTTGCTCTTGCAGAGATAAAATGAAGGGAGAGCCCTATGTATGTTGCCTCAAGTTCTTGGAGGAAAGATGGGATATAAATCCCCCACTTCCTTGGGAGTCACCAGGCCAAACTCAGCCCAGATAACTGGATGAGACTGAGTCCCAGACATCTCCATAGAAGCAGTACAGCCACAAATCAGCTCAAGTGATTGCAAGCAACTTTATCCAACAACTGCTTGGCATAATCCTCACAGTGGGCCTGCAAGAGTTCCGCTAACCACTTCTTAACCAGGAGAGACTGAGTCACCCAAAACATGGTCGCCGGGTGGCTATCAGGGTTAAGTAGGCTTAGCTCTGTTTCTATTTAACATTAATATGAATATGTGTGCTGTTTGCTTTTCAGAGTAATATCTGTGTATCCTCTTTTTAACTTGGACCTATTAGTAATTGATTAGTAATGGCAGGCAGGTTTTTGTATGGAATAAATGGAAATCCAGAACAAAAATGCTTGCGATGTAATTTTATCTACAATGCAGTACTGCTTAGATACCTCTATACTAGAATATTTAGCCTACTTACTACTACTTAGCCAGACTTCACATGGAAGCTCCTTGCTCTTAACAAGAATTAGCTTCCTGGAAATCATATTGTGAGTTAGTGTTCTCTATAGGAAAGGAAGGAATGGGAAGGAACAGGGTGAACAAAACTCTAGTTTTTCATAGCTGGGAGCAAACTTTCAAGCAATAAGATATAATGTCCACCTTTGCTAATGGTTTGTGTCTTATGTGGCATTATACAGTGCTGCTTAAAAGTTTGTGAACCCTTTTGAATTTTCAGTATTTTAGCATAAATATGAGTTCTGTGTGATCTGTTCTCTACACAAGTCCTACAACTAGTTAAAGAGGACCTGATTAAACAAGTGAGTCAAAAACATACTTGTTCATTTATTGAGTAAAATGATCCAAAGTAACATATCTCTGTGTGTCAAAAGTATGTGAACCTCTAGGATTATTAGTTCATTATCAGGGGAAATTAAAGTCAGGTGTAGGATAGAAGTTACTTCTACAGCAAATGAGACATTTGATCATTTTTAATAGAGAAGAATTTTTTTGCAGTCCTAGAAAATTGCAATTGTGACTGGAAAGATCTGGGGAAAAAACATAATCAGACAAATATTCATCTGTGCAACTTTTTCGTAAGAATAGAGAACCTAATTCTTCATCTTATTAATTTAATCCATTGAACTTGGGTTTGATGTTAAAGTAGACAATTTTGAAAGAGTTTGAAAAGAAGGTGAGCCTCTTAAGGGTATAAATGCTAGATTTTGCCAAATTTACACTTAAAGATACTATTAAGAGCCCTTCATCAGCTTGGTCAAAGATCAGGAGATCAGAAAACTCAAAGATCTTTGTCATAATTCATTTCATTCTGCAAATATTTTCAAGTAGCCTTGTGAGAAGAAAAAATTATCAAAAAGCCCCCAAAGATCTCAATATAAGCACTGACAAGTCTTAAAAGTCTTCAAGAAATTAAAATGAGTACCCCCTACTGACTTAAACAAAACTCAGAAAATCAAACAGCTGGTAAGAAATTTCTGGCAAGAACTAGCACAGATCAGATTAAAACAGTAAAGCAAGCAGCCGCACTGAATTTCAGTGCTCAGATACAGAAGAGTGAAAAGATTTTAAGCTTTGCCCAGCAAGTTGAACAAGGTCATAAATTAAACAAGTTGACAGAAATTTGTTCCACTTTCTATTTGAATTAACAATACAAGCAGTCCTCGCTTAATGACCACAATTGGGACCAGCAACTCTGTCGCTAAGTGGTGCAGTCACTAAGCGAAACATATGACCATGCTGGACTTAACATCACTCCTCCTGCAGTTGTTAAGTAAATCACCCATGGTCTTTAAGTGAGACATCATGTGACCACAACTTGCAATTTTACTGCCATCTTCTCTGGCAATCATGTGGCAATTGTAAGTGCAAGGACCAATTGCAAAGAGACAGTGGGGGTCTATCTTCTTACCTTTTTATTTTGTTAATATTTATTTTAACAAGTATTTTAAATGATCTTTAAAATTTTTAATTTAATTAAATTTTAATTAAATTCTACTTAGAAATGTAAATAATGCTTAGAAATAATGGACTCTCTTAAAGTGCATGAACCAATGCTTGGAGTGCAAATAGTCCATAATTTAATGATTATACATGTGAATGGATGCAGTGGAATAAAGGATAGAAAGATATAATGAATGGTTTGGTGTAAACTATACTTAGTGGTATTTTTTTTCTCATGTCTTTAATTTTTTTTTTTTTTGCTTACTATATCTCCCTTTTCTGTACTTTGCATGATATTACTTACTCCAAAATATGTATGTAAATCGCAGACTAACACACCACACTAGCTCATTTTAGAAGGACATGTTGATAAAATATTCAACTTTTTAAAATTTTGATACTTTTGCTTTGTATCTTTCAGTTTCTTCCAAGCCAGGGACCTGTGTAAAGGTGCTGACAATTGAACCATCAGGTAATTCACGGTTGCAGGAAGACCTGGCTCTGCTAGCAGAGTGTGCCTTGCCGGCTGAATTCAGGGTAGGAAGTATTTCATTTCTTGTTTCCATCTCTTTGATGCATTCTTCCATTTGAATAATTTAACAGAATTACATGTAGCTTATTATCTTGCTATATAATTAGTTTGGTCACCTGTTTATTAGATCCAGGTTCCTCCTGAGTTGTTAATGTGGCCTGGGAGATTACCTTCCGTTAGGATGATGCTGTGGTGCTGGCCTGTGAGGGGGTGGTGCCTTCAGTCTTGAAAGAAACAGCGGTGTGCCTTCTCCTCAGGAGAAGTGTCCTTGGATGAAACAGTTCTGGACAATTTATCGTCCTGTCTCCAATCTTCCCTTTTTAAGGAAATTTATTGAAAAGATGATCAGACTGCAGTTGCAGAGAACCCTGGAGAAGGCAATTATCTCAGTTTCAGTGAGGTTTCAGGCTGGGATTTAGTACAGAGACAGCCTTGGTTATGCTTGTTGATTATCTTTGGTTGAGCCAGGATAGGGCTTGTGCAACCCTCCTTGTGCTCCTTGATCTTTTAGTGACTTTTGACACCATCAATAACAGTATCCATTTGGACTGGCTGTGGGGGTTGGGAATTGGTAACACTGTTTTACGGTGGTTCCCTTCCTTCCTTCATGGCTGGTTCCAGTCAGTGTTGTGAGATACTCTCTCCCCTTCTGTTCAGCATCTACATGAAACCAAGATCATTTGCCAGTTTGGGGTCCAGGATCATCAATACACTGATGATACCCAATATATATTTGGACCCTTAGTGGGCCAAGTGATGATGTCAAGGTTGTGTCCCAATGCCTGGAGGCTGTATGGGTCTGGATGAGGGGAAACTGGCTCCAACGTAATCCTGTCAGACTGAATGACTGTGGATATTAGGGCCCCCTGGATCCAGGGATTTTCCACCTCTAATCTTGTATGAGGTTGCACTTCCCCATTCAAGACTGATGTGCAATCTGGAGCCATCTTGGCTCCCAGCTCCTGCTCAAAGGTCAGGCGGCAGCTGTGGCCAAGAAAGTCTTTGCAGAGCTTCTTGTGCAACAGTTGCACCCCTTCCTGGATTGGGAGATCATTCAGGCAGTCACTCATGCCCTAGTTACCTCATCGGTTAACTACTGCAGTACACTCTACATGGGGCTGCCCTTTAAAACCACTTTGAAACTTCAGCTGGTCCAGAAAACACTGGTGCTGGCAGTGATGGGCATGCCTTGATATGCCCACATAACACCATTGCTTCATGAGCTGCACTGGTTGCCATTGTGCTTCCAGGTGCAATTCAATGTGCTGGTTACAAACCCCACATAGCATAGGGCTAGGTTATTTGAGGGACTGCCTGTCTCCCATGGTTTCTGCCCATTGCTAAAACCTTCAGGTCCCTTCAATTAAACAATGCCATCTGTTGGGACCCAGGAAGTGTGTCTTCTCTGTCACAGTGTCTGCCCTCTGGAATGAGGTTCCCTTCAGAGATTTGTGTGGCTTCCATCCTGATTGCTTTCAGAAGGCCTTGTAAATCTGGCTGTTCTACAAGGCTTTGTGATAGAGCAGATGTGGTCCCTTTACTACATGTGTTTCTGTCTATATTGTGTATTGTTTGGCTGGATACCAATCTTATTTACTTGTATTGTATTTTGTATTGTTACTTGTTTTATACTGTGAGCTGCCCAGAGGTGTCATGGAGTCTGGCGGCACAAGAAAGAAAGAAAAGAAAAAGAGAGAGAGAGAGAGAGAGAGAGGCTTTGTAGCTTATTAGATAAAAGCAGCTAAAATTGCTAAATTAGACATTATCTGTTTTCACTTTCTGCTGGCAGTCGCACAAAAACCTTACTACCCTTCACGATGTAATATAATCCCAATCAGAGAAAAAGAAAAAGAAAAATCTTTGCCAGAGTGTCCTAATAAATTATTCATAAGCAGCGCTAAAATTCCATTACATGTGTTTCTGTAGTAGTGCAATAGCCTTTGAGCCAGTATTTTGGTGCTCCTAAGCCATATACATCTTTCATATTTTCCTAAATCTGCCAAATAAGATTCTAGGAAATAAAATACTAAAATGCACTAACATGTACATTTTGTTGATCAAGATATTTGGCTAAAAGGTTGATTATGACACATAATTGTGTTAAGGATTTCATTTTGTTTCTTCTGTTTTTCTGTCCCATAACCCAAAGGCAGTAAAGACTGCAGAGAAAATCCATATAAATGTAACTTTTTATTTACAGGCATATACCAACTTTATCAGAGATTATTACAGTGGTTAAGGGGAGCCAATCACTTTGGGAAGAAAAGTTGCCTTAACCAAAATGTAAGCCTACAGTCATGTGAGAAAGTAAGTACACGCCATATAAAGTTTTTTTACTTTTTTAACAAATGTGGACATAACAATATTTTATCTTCATTCATACAGTATATAAAGATAAAAGCAATGTAATTGAACAAAAAAAAAACCTATGAAGACTTGACTTTGCAATCATTTATTCAACAAAAAATTAACAGACATTTCATTTCCTTCTGTGGAAGAAGTAAGTACACCCTTGGCTCTAATTGCCCCCTTTGGCAGAAACAACCTCAAATAGATGTTTCTTACAACTGTCTGCCAGTCTCTGATGTTGAGTGGGAGGAATTTTTCCCACTCCTCCATGCAGAATTTGTTTCAGCTATGCAGTGTTTGAGTGGTTTCTTGCATGCACAGCCCATTTTGAATCACCCCACAGTATCTCAATGGGATTTAGATCCAGGCTTTAGATCCTGGCCATTCCAGAACCCTCCATTTCTTTCTTTTTTTTTTTCCAACCATTCCCTGGGGGATTTACTGAAATGTTTAGGGTCATTGTCATGTAGCAGTGTCTACTTTTGGTTGAGCTTTAGTCTTTTGACAGATGATCTCACATTATCCTCAAGCACCCTCTGTGTACAATATACACAGAGGATTCTGTGATGGTGAGCTCCCCAGGCCCTGATGCAGCAAAGAAGCCCCAAACCATAATATGTCTGCCACCATGCTTTACAGTTAGTATCAGTTTCTTCTGGTGAAATACTGTCTTTGCTTTTCACCAAACATGTCTTCTGGTACTGTGGCCACATAACTCTATCTTTGATTTGTCTGTCCAGAGCACTTAGTTCCAGAAGTCCTGGTCTTTGCCTAGATTGGGAACAAACTTGCCCTGATGTTTTTTCTGGACAGCAAAGGTTTCCTCCTGGCACACCTTCCACGTAAATCTATTATGTGCAGCTTCTTTCTAATGGTAGACTCGTGCACTTTGATCTCAGTAGTGATGAGAGCTGCCTGTAGGTCATGTGATAACATTCTAGGGTTCTCAGATTCTTCTTTCAGCATCTTGAATTCTGCTCTTGGGCGGAACTTGCTGGGATGGCCTGGCCTGGGCAACCAGGCAGTTGTTTAAAATCTTCTCCACTTGTAGATGATCTTGTAGACAGTGGAATGATTGATGTCCAATTGTTTGGTGCTCTTTTTAAATTTCTTCCCAGACTTATAGACATAAATAACCTGCTTTCTGAAGGCCTCACAGAGTTCTTTCGATCTAACCATGGTGATACTAAAATTCAACAACAAAGAGCAAATCAAACTAAATGTTTGAGGTTTCAGTAAGATGGGTTGCTCCCAGATCCTCTCTAACAATGTTATAATCATTTGCACCTGATCTGGTGCATCTGATTCTAATTTTAGGTTTGAGGTAGTGATAAATGTAGGGGTGTACTAATTTTTCCACACACAAAATTTGCATTGATGTTTATTTAAATTATGCAATGGACTACAAAATGTAAATGGTGCATGATATTTGTTATATTTCCTTCATCGGTATTGTTGAAATGAAGATCAAATATCTGTATGTTGAAATATGTTAAAAAAGTTTTAAAAATTCAACGGGGTGTACTTACTTTTTCACATAACTAGATAAATCTGCCCTCTAGGTAGAGGAATACTGTAGGCATGCAGTGTGCTACCTGAAACAGTTTCTTCAAGAACATAGTCTAAATTACTTCCATCATGGTAAAATTCTGGTAAAAGCTAAGATGTATCGCACCTAAAAGTTGATGGCACTATAGATTCCAAAAGCCTTAAAGGAACAGGAACATAACTACGTTCATCTCATTTAGGGGGGACAAAAGCATGGCTGTCATATTTCTTAGGGTAACCCGCATTACATAATCTTGATGAGCAATTCACCTACTTATAGCTACGTTTTGAATTGACAGCCTGTTGAAACTTCTCTTGTCTCGCTTTTTGAATATCTTGCAAAAGGCATAGAAGCTTGACTGTGTCAATCTTGCCAGCTCAAATAGTTTTAGTTCAGGAGCTATCATGTGTGAGTAGAAATGCTACCCTTTTCCATGTCACCAAAAAAACTTGTGGACTCAAAACCAAACTATAAGAGCATGTTTCTACGTATTCAGATCTTCAGACCCCGTTTACTCTAGCCTTAGGAATGTGAGCTTTGATATTTGGGGTTTGTCAGTTCTGAATGCCAGGCTTCATTATTCTGTTTCCCTTTGCAATACACTGGCATTTTTAGATAAATAAAAATTGTACTTTTTACATTATAATAGGTTGCAATGTATAGTTGTGTGAGAGCTCTTGTGCTTCATACTGTCCCAGATGTATATGAGTTTCACTCCTATTCCAAGGAGGAGTTGCCAGAGTTCCCACTGCATATGGGAGAACATGTAGCAGAAAATTGAAGCATGAGCACATGCCAGATAAAAGGAGTATATGAAGTTGCACACATCCCTTTGACTGCATGTGGACTGTGCTGATGAGCGTTCAGAACTCGGGCATTATGTGTTTTTAATTCTGTGTTAAATCCTTTTCATATTTTTCTCTAGTGCTGCTGCATTTTTGGCTCTGTTGACAAAAGTAAACTAATAAAACATGGTCCTATATGGTCTATAAATCTAAACACCAGAACAAAATTTTCTGATTTTCTATAAGCAGAAAGCTTACCATAAGTAATTTTTACACCAAATTTTCTGTAAGACAGACAACATTTGTTGTATTGTATTTTATTTGGTATATGCTAGGTGATCTCTCTGCTGGCCCTTGTTATGTGTGGTAACTTTTCTACTAATAGAAACACTTTCATTTATTCCTCCTCCTGCCATTTGTTTAGTAGGAATAGAATGAATTATTAGATAAAGCATGTGATAAAGCGAATAGCTTTGAATTATGGCATATTTCACGTGAATACGAAGTTGAAGATTTGTTGCTGAATACATTAAGAGCAGTATATGATGTAAATAAAGCACGCATGAAAGTAAAAGGAATGCTTAGCAAACAGCTCAGCGCAGAGCTTGGGTTCGACTGTTTAATGTATTTGTAGATACATGTATAAATAATGCTGGTTTGCAGCTCATATGATTTGCAGAGAATATTAGATAGATTCTATGATGCAACAAGGAGTATGGATTTGAAAACCTAAGGGCAGCAATTTTAGGATTACACCCAAGCAGCCTCTCACAACCCACAGATCCAAGGGCATTCCTTGATTTACAGAAGTGATCCTGAGAGATGGAGTGGCCAAGGAGATGCCTAGAATGTCATTGGTGTTAAGACAAAGGGCAAGTCTGATCAGACCCAGATGAGAGCTCAGGTTCAAGCCTTCACTGTGGGGATAAAAGTGGCAGAAAGGCAATATTTCTCCACTCTTATGGCATCTCAGATTATCATGTTTTATATTATTATATATTTGTACACATTATTGTATAATATATATACATAATTTATATTTATGGAATGTTATATTGTTATTAAACATATGGTCAAAAATCAAAGTAGTTTAGATTGTAATAAGAATTTATTTCTGTTTGCGTATAGGTAGGTTTTGGAGAGTTGCCTTTTGATAGCACCGACAGCTTCAGTAGTTATCCTGATCTGTGTTTCCGAGTGTCAAATTACAGTTTCCTGTGTCACAAGGTATAGATTGCGTTGACCTGACTCGGGCAGTTTCTTGTTTCGTCCCTCAATTCTAAAAAGTCATGTATAGAACCAGGAATACTTCAGTTATTTATGAGACATCTTGCAGGAAAATCCATTTCCAGAATGGGAATGTGCTATCAGATTACAATAAATTATAATAATATTAATATTAGTAATAATAATTGAGCATGATTAAACAACAACATCTGCCTATCCCAGGTCCTTGGGAAGGACTTGATAGGTGGAGAAAAATGCCAAATGCCAAAAAGTTTGAATGCTTTTTGGTCGCCTTGCTTGACTTTGTGTCATGGACCCTTTTCCTGATCCTGCTGCTTGCCTATTTTAACCAAGAAGATTCCACTGTTTTGTGTATGTGTATAGACACACACATACACACACATAAGGATACACACACATATTCTTCTCTTTTTGAAGGCATTTTTCTGTGGCCGAAGTGACTATTTCAAAGCCCTTTTGAAGGACCACTTCTCGGAGAGTGAGGAGCTACAGACCCAACCCAGTATCCCTGTGGTGACCCTTCATGACATTTCGGAGGAGATATTCATCAGAGTTCTTTATTACATCTATAGTGATGACACAGAGGTGAGGCTGAGGTTGTTCTTTTGGATGGAGGTTGAGTCATGGCAACTGGACTTCTTTTCTTTTTTGGTAGAGATGTTTTGCTACTTGTCCAAGCAGCTTCTTCAATCTAAAAAGGTTGGTTAGGGGGACTCCATAAAAGTCTTCCAGGGTGGCTGTGTTTTTTACTAGCATGATGGGCTCCAGACAATTCCACCTGGATAACTGAGAATCTTCATAAACATATTATTTTGGAGCATGATCTATTTTAGACTATTCTAGCAAGGATTACTGTGCTGTGGAGCAAAATGAAAAGGGCAGGACTGGCATTGTATGATGCTTGTTACACTTGTATGAAGATAAATAAAAGAGACCATTAAATTAGGGTAGTATAATCCCTTGTAGCTTTTGTTGATTCTTTTAAGATATTTCTCTATCTTCCTGTAATTTTTGTGATTCTTGGGTAACTTATCTACCAGTCTTTTGCCTGTATTTTACTTGAGACTTTATTAATAAGTAGTGAAGGCTTATTTGAATATGACTAATGAATTTTTGTGGTTAGAAGAATCTGTTTATTAAATTTGTACTGTTTACTGGATTCTTGCCATAGATAGATAGATAGATAGATAGATAGATAGATAGATAGATAGATAGATAGATAGATAGATAGATAGATAGTCTTTTTTTTATTCCTGATAGTAATGGGGAATATTTTTGTAGGGTATACTGATGGCTTAATTGGGAAGATGAAAATAATGTTTCAGAAGCAGCAATGGTAGTTATTGCAAGAATACTACATGGATGTATCCATGAAGCGACCAGGAGTTGAGCTCAACTGAAAGGTGACTTTACAGAAAGTCTGATGACATATAGAGTGGTCAGTTTGCCAGTAGAGGGCAGTACACAATTAGCAAACTGGCCAGGGCTAAAAATAGTTTATGCTGTTTTTATGCTGCATTTTCTTGTCGCATCTAGTGCAAAGCCATGGTTTCAGTTTTAGAATTTAGAAAGAAATGTTAATGGAAATGAACTCTATAGCATGGATACTATATTTTCTGCACCATATTCTGACAATTCAATTCTGAAGAACTTATTGAACATGTATTTTTCATGAGTAATGATGGGCTTGTTTGATGAGAATTCTTCAAAAAGGTAGTGGACATGAAACAGTAGTGTAGTGTTCGTAATGTCAAAATGATTCTAGGCAATTGCCCACTAAATACCTTCTTCCAAGATGGTGAATTTTCAGTGTAAAATGGAAGTGTGATAATTGTCATATTCAGTAATCCATTGTAATGCGGTCAAATCAGCAGTGGTCTTAGGGCAAAATGGACTTTAAGATGAAGTCATGAGAAAAAGAATGGTCTGCCATATTTCTTTGAGTATATAGAAAACATTGTACGTTAACAATCTCAGCCATGGTGTCCCATCAGCTAGTGGTGTGACAGGTAAAGTGGGAGGTGGAAACCTCATCCCCAAGGAAAATTGAATGTATATCTCACAATGAGCTAGCCTAATTTCACTGCATAGAATTCAGACATCATGTACTGAAAGGCAGGAATACAGGCAGAGAAGCCCTGCAGCCTTTTCTCTGAAATGGATTTTAGGCATTGGGTTGCTCTCTGCAAGAACTGCTTTTTGCCTGTTTTGTGTCTTAGAATAACCATATTTGCTCTTCTACACGTGTAAGTGAAAGATAGTAATAGTGACTTTCTAATATGAAAGCTCAGTTATTGTCTCAGTCTTATCCCTAAATTTATTGCATGAGGAAGAGTTTCACAGTTTTGGGGTACTGTTCTATAGAGAATAGATTGTTATGAGAGCTCATGTTGCTCTGTGGAATGTTTGAGACTGTGCACTTTCCTTTTTCCTTTGCTGCCCTGCAGGGCAACAATAAAGCTGCCAGCTAAGCCATCTGTCTTTGTTTGTTTTCCTTTAACTAGCTAAAAAACAGTTTCCTAGTTGCACTGTCAAGGTCATTTTGAATCATGATTTTGTTTTCTTAGATGTTATTTACTCCCCCTAGCTTGATGTCTTTTGCAAATACAATACAGCTAGTCCTCGCTGAATGATCATTCATACAGCAACTGTTCAAAGTTACGACGGTGCTGAACAAATGGTATTTATGACCGATCCTCAAAGTTATGACCGTTGCAGCGCTCCCACGGTCACATAATCAAAATTTGGGTATTTGGCAGCCTGCCTGCATTTATGATTGCAGGGTGTGCTTCAACTCCCCCCACCCGTCTATTTCCCTCCCATCTCTGCCCTTTTGGCTGACCTGCACTCCACCACCCCTGCCGCTCTGCCCTCTGCCACCCCTGCTACCCCCAGCTGATCTGTACCTTCCTCCCACTGCTGACAAGGCACACCTAGCCTGGCCCTTCACAAGGCAGCTGCTGGCCACACCTCAGCAGCAGCAGGAGGAAGAAGAGGTCAGCTGGAGGTGCAGGGTGGAGTGTGGGGTGGCAGGGGCAGTGGAGGGCAGGGTGGCCAAAAGGGCAGAGATGGGGGAGAGATAGGCAGGTGGGGGGAGTTATAGCATACCTTGCAGTTGTAAAGGCTGCCAAGCAACTGAATTTTGACCACATGATCATGGGGGCGCTGCAATGGCCATAACTTTGAAGACTGGTCATAAACACCATTTGTTCAGTGCCATGTAACTTAAAATGGTTGCTGAATGAATGATCATTAAATGAAGACTACCTGTATTGTGAGATAAACAAAAGATCTGAAACTGTGTATACTTCCCTCTTTTATAGTTTTAAAGATCATGTCTTATGTTCTGGGATCATACAGCAGCAGATGGCTATTAGGAATGTATTTTTGAGCTGCCTTGCTAAGCAATGTAAACTGAGCTGACAACAACAATTAAGGTAGGCCAGGAATAGACAACCTGCAACTTATGGGCCACGTGCAACAGCATTCAGCTCTATATTTTTCAGCTCCTAGAGCATCCCAGGTTCATGTTGCTGAAATCTTTTTTTTTGGATACCATATTTTTTCTCTCTGGAAAACTGATAAAAGCTGAATATCTTTTATTAGTACCATTTATCATTAGCTTAATTTAGTTAAATCTAATAGAATCCAATAGATTCATCTGTTACTGAAAATATGAATGCTGTGTGTAATCATTAACAATATTGTAGGTTGATTAATCTTAAATTATACCTGTCCAGATCAGGGAGGTGAGGAATATGATCCCAGATGTCACTTATTGAAGTGAACACATAATATTTGCTTGTGAATTATTGTTCAATTATGGAACTTAGTGACTATGGGGAAACTTTTGTGAGATTCTTCCAACTTCACATTTTAATTAATTTGCATTCCTTACTTTTCTCTGGAAAAGCTATCTTTTCCCAAGATTATTTCATAGGATAAATGTCTATAATATAGACAAATGTCTTCTTAAACTGAACAGTTTGAACTTACCAAATAGATTTCATTTCACTTTTCGAATTTATTTCTTTGATGACATCATGAGCCAACTTGAGAAGAGAATTTGCCTCCCTTTTAAAACTGGTTCATGCCTGTGGCCTGCCTCCAGCCTAGGCAGTGCATGCTCTCTTTTCTTGTAAAAAAGCTCTCTTAGCGCTGCTTTCTGGGTTCTCTCAGTAATTCACATCATAGACAGAGACACCTATTTGGTGATCTGAAGGGAAGTTAGAGCATCTACTGATTTAAAATAAAACTACTTCTACTATGGGTTTAGCTTTTTGTGTACACATGTGGATATTAAAACAATCAATCTTACATCTTTCAGTCATATTATTATTATTATTTGTTGGATTTATACTTCTCCTTTCCTCAAGGAACTCTGGGCACCCTACATAGCACTACCTCCATCAGTTTTTTCCCCCTACAACAGCCCTATGAGGTGGATTAAGGAGAGAGTGTGTGAGTGGCTCAGAATGAACTTCCACGGCTGAGGGTGAACTAGAGTCCGGGTCTCCTTAGTCCTAATCCAGATTGGGCTTTCAGTCTGTCTTGCAGCCAGACAGTATGTTGGCTTGGATTCCTACTGAGTCTAGTTGTGTTGATATCTTTTTGTCCCAGCAGTTGTCTCCTGAAAATGCCTATGAAGTGCTTTGTGTCGCCGATATGTACCTGTTGCCTGGCCTCAAGCGCCTGTGTGGGAGAACTTTGGCACAGGTTCTTGATGAGGACAATGTTGTCAGCATCTGGAAGATTGCAAAGCTATTCCAGCTGATCCGGTTGGAAGATCAGTGCACAGAGTATATGGCCAAGATAATTGAGAAGGTAAGAGAGGGGAGGTGAAGGACAGCTCCTATTGATATTGTTTGTCTGTGGCAGGCTGCAAATTACTGTCTGATGTTGAAGATCTTTAAAACTGCTAAGTAGCTACCCATAGTTACAATAAGCAATTATTTTATTTGTAAAATTTGTTGTTTTATTTTTGTTATAACCATAACCACAGTTGGTTTCTATAGAAATGGATGCCTATAGCAAGGGATGTCATAGAGTGAAATAAACACTACTTCCTGTATTGTAGTGAGAAAGGTGAAAACTCTGCCATGAAGATGAAGCTGTTTCTTCACCTAAAAAAACCCCTTTATCAATACAGATATTATATACAATTACAAGTATCATGTTTAGCCAGGAGCAAGACAATCCTAAATTTAAAGCAGTCCCATCAAAGGTGGAGTAAATAGAAGAAAAAGATGACCACTAACAAAAATCCTAACATTGCCAGCTTCAGCTGAAACCTGTCATAGATATTCCCCCCTCAACAAATAATCTGATGAATTGAGCTGCAGCTCATGAAAGCTTATACCTTTTAATAACATGTATTAAGGTGCTATCAGATTCCTTATTTTTCCCACCTCAAAATATGTGTGGTGATATAGTTGTATATGCGTGTTTCTATACATCCAAAAAAGTCACCAAAAGGCCAAGAAAAAAGATAATGACTGAATTAATATCTAATAATAACTAGACAGAACTGGTCTAAAAGAACCAATTATGTCACTTGCTGTAAGAAGGTATTCTGTGTTCTTAACCAATACTTGATAAGTTTTAATTTCCCCAGGCCAAACCTTCATAAAATGAAGGAATTTTTTTGAAGTGATTTAAATTTGTCATGAACAAAATGAGTTCATAAGAACAGCTAATTTAATCCCTAGGTTTCTTGGAACCTTCGTGGCAATTGTGTTATATCCGTATATGTGAGAGTAGGTATAATTAAGAATGTGTATGAGACTGTCCTTATTTGGCTATAAAGTCTCTATTATTTATTTATTTATTTATTTATTTATACACTGGATTTATTCTCTGCCCATCTCCCCCCAATGGGAAACTCTGGGTGGCTTACAAAGTACAATATATAGAATTAAAATTGCTTAATTGTAACAGCTTAATTTAACAGCTATACTATCCAGCCAGCAGTGGTCACTTAGGGAGTCACAGCACATCCGGGCTTTTTCCTTCTTTGGAAATCCCTTTTTAACTCTTTTTTTTTTTTTTAGCTTAAACCCTCTAGTCCAAAATCTTTACTATTGGAATGAATATCATCCTGATTTATATGATTGCTGTATTAAAATAATATTTTGAAAATATGCAATATAAATATGAAGTACTTTGTATTACTTGTGAAGTGGTAGGCAAATTGAAGTGATTTGTCTGAACCAGTTGTCTGCCTGATTTGCTTAGCAAGTTGTTGATATTTTTAGATGGAGATGTAACATGTGAATAGATATTCATCCTAAGTATTTATGAGATGGGCTGACACAGTTTGCATTGTGGGAGAAGAACACCTTATATATACCAATCTTGAATTATTTATACCCAGCTTATGAAGTACCCAGATGTGTACTTTTTTGCCATATGGCAAATAACTGTTCAAATTTACATATACAAACAACAACACTGGCTTCATTATTAGTATTTGCTCTGTATTTTTCATATATTAAATCTTGGTCGCACGGACCAGCTTAGGCTACAAGAGGGTATTTGTAAAAGAGTATGAATTACCATATATATTCTTAGGTCATGTGCACAGCATGTATATCCTGTTGCTTTAACCTTGAGTTTATGTTGAACCTTTTGAGAGAACATATAGAGAAAGCTACTTGAATCATTCTAACTAAATCGATGGAGAAATCATTTTTGAATTGTGGTTTAAGTAGCCTGTAGTACATTGTATGGTTATATACATTGATATCCATACTAGTGTTTGTCCCCAGGAGAAGAAAATTGTCTTGTTTCTTCCTATCTGATTTCACACTTGATTATGGAATATGGAATATCTATATAGCAAGCACCAGTTTTTCCTAAGTGTTTTGGACCCTAGTCAATTCACTGATTTTATAAATGGTTCTAATTAGCACTCCCACATAAGTTGCAACATTCTTTGGTTAACAGGCTTTGAGAGAGGTGTGAAATTCTTTCCTGTCTGTGAAAATACACCCAATTTTTTTTTAACAGTTTCATTAATACAAAAGTTCCTCACCTATGTTTTTTTTAATAGGAACAAGCATGGCCCAGTTTTGCTTGTCCTAGGCCCAATAATTGATTCTTTGTTCCTCTAATCTCCAAACCAGTATGAGGTGTTGGGCTAATCTCCCCAGAGTTCAGAATTGAAAGAATTATTTAATTGCTTAATAAGAATTATCTTATTGCTATAGCTTATTGGAAGAAGCTATCAAGAACAGAAGCATGAGGTGGAGACATACTTACTATGATGTGAGTGAGGCTGCAAACATTCCCCTGTGAGAAGCTGTGTGTTTAAAAGCAGTCTGGCTAAAAGGCCAAAGGGTCATGGTTTGATCCCAAGATCCTGAGTAATTTTTTTAAAAGGTGCCATCACTATATTGTTGTTGTTCCTGTTACAGTATTAGAAGGCCGTATTTTTAAGATACATTTTTCATGCTTCTCTGATCCTCCTCCTCAGAGCAGAATTAGGCTAGTGAAAACAATAGCTTTTAGGGATAGCTGACTTGCACTTGTATGCTGCAGGATTCTGCACTCTGGATGAGAACATACTTTTGCTGCCAATTAAAGTATAAGTGAAGGCAGTCTGTTAAAGATTCTTTTGAATATCCATCTTCTCATCTGTCTGTTGTTTCTTCAGTTAGTGGAGTTTGAGGAATTTGCAGCAGCGGTGAAAGAGAATGCTGACGCAGTGGAGGAACGGCAGGAGACAGACTCTATTCCTCTTGTGGACGACATCCGTTTTCACATAACCAGCAATGTTCAAACTTACAGTGCAATTGAAGAAGCTAACCAAAAATTGGAAGCTCTGGATAACCTTTTGGCTAGCATAGGACTTGAATGTTAATCTGGGATATTTTCTTGTGTAACTATATGAAGTATCAGTTCAGAGTTAATTTCTGCAATTCACATATTTTTCTCTCTCTTTGAATTTTCTCATTTCTTCATGCTTTAAATAAGTTTTCCCCCTTTTTTATCTTACTGACTACTGTATCTGGATTTTTTTTTCTTCTTCCAAGAAGCAGGTCCCCAGAAGAATCTCTGATTTGAAAACATGGTTATGTGTATGTTACATTGATGATAAATGATTTGCATCTCTTATGTAATGAACCAGATATTACAGTACAAAAAAGCCCAGTGAAAATGGGTCCAGCCTTCAGTACATGGGCATTCCTGCTGGGTAAAGAAATAAATAAATGCTTTTACTGAACTATAAGAATATTGGGTTGGTGCAGTAGAAGCTAAAGTTGCCTGCTGTTAGTCTTACAAACTTCTCTTCCAAATGTATGCAGCTGGAACTGAGCAGATCCTTAATTTCTCATCCAGATGCCTTATTCATCAGGTGGTCAAGTTCATTTACTTTTTTAAAAAATTCTCATTTGTGCTTCTTGAAATAAAAGATTCTGCCACCACTAGGTGCAAAAGCACTTGGCCACCCACTATTTCCTGCTCTTTTGTAGGGGACATTGAGACATGGAGATTTAGCATGTCTGCATATCTGTTCAATAGTAATGTTCCTTTGATTTTACTATACTTGGGGTTTCACTCAAATGATTTACAGATTTCAGCATGGAGTGTGTATGTATAAGTGAGTGTGGTGTACTTGCATGATTCCATAATGGACCGATGGAGCATTGTTTCCCTTTGGCAGTGGAAGCATAAATTAGTCTTGTGCAGTTCCCAATATTGTGAGGGGTAGGAGGTACCTTCATGCTGACCAGTTCTACCCTTTGACACATTCAGTGGCATCTGGGAACATACTCACATGGCATAGTCTATACAGTGCAATACCTTAGGATATACATAATTTGATTCTGGTTAGTGCACACTAAGGTCACATATGTGACAGTCTATGAAAATTTAACAATATCCTATTGTAGGCTGCACTGAGGTATGGGGCCACACATCCCTGTGTATGCAGATGTTGTGGCTGGCTATATGTAGTTAATCGTCAGGTTTCCTAAATGGGACGGGTGCTCTTTCCCCATTCTGTATATATTAAATCTAACGTGTATACAGATACTCATGAGATGTAATTTAATGACTAGGTTCAGAGCAGCACAGCAGAGACATAGAAGTGCCCTGAACTACCGTTAGTTGTGAAGTTTTCTACCTGACCTTTCATAATCTGCATCATGATATCCTGACACACTGGGCAGAGAAGAGGCAACTTAGACTCTGGTCAATAAGATCTTAGTCTGTAAGTAAATGGTGTCTCACCACTATCCAGTGTGCAGTGTGTCCTTTGTTACTCCCCCCATTAATATGGATGATAGATGGAAAATGCATTGTGGCCATCGTAGCTGTGGGAGAGAGAGATGGGGTGGGGAAGGGTGAACACAGGAAAAATGCAGCACTTAATGTGGAAATGAGCACTAGGTAGATCAGCCAGGGTTCTGTGCCCCCCTACCTCTCTTGAATTATGTCCTCATTATTAGAGAAAGAAATTTGACAACATGCTAAATCTCATCTGGATTATCCTGACTTTGTGAGACATTATTATTCCTACACTAATATTGTTAGTAAGTGTTCAGCAGTTGCGTTGGTAGATTAACTTTAGTGAGACATTGATCTGGCAAATGTGATGTGGGACTCTAATTGCTACAGTTTTCCATGCACTGATTCCTCTTTACACCTAAGGTCAAGAAGTTGGATGTGTATTTCCTAATAGTATGCCAAGGGAAGCGTACCTCTTAAAGGAATGGTGCTTATTTAAAAACACATGGAATTAGTCTGTTATTCAGGAACCATAAATAAAAGCCTGGCCAGGATGTTTCTTTTCCTGCATTTTACTAGGGAAATGGGAAGTTAAATGCTGGATTGCTTGAAATTTTTTTTTGGCAAACATCTTTGGCAAACATTATAGGATCTTTCTTGTACCAACTTATAAGGCCCCCCTAGTGGATAAATGGACATCATACTGGAAAAAAAACATAACTACTTTCTTTTTCTGTTTTCATTCTCTCCATGAACAGTGAATTATTGGAACAAAAAGAAAGAGAGCACAGTGAGCTTTTTTAAGCTCCTAGTATTTTCCTCTTCCTTGCAATATCTAGTAAAGCTAACATGATATAAGCACAGGAAATTAGTACTGGTAATTGCCATTGGGGTTCTCTAAGTAAAAAGACTTTTTAAAAATATTGTCAAGTGAAGTTCATCTGGTTAACTTCTAGATGGGAAGCGAAAGTGGCCGAACAAAGCTTTGTTCATACTACTGAGAATGGTAAGTAAATGCAGAATGAATTTCCAGTATGACTGAATTTAGAAGCTGCTTCTCAGAATTCAGCTCCTTGATGAGCTGTCCCTTTGCTCTGTCTTGTATTTTGTTTGTTGCCCTTGTGTAAATCAGGGCTGTGGATAAAAACAGACTAGTATCTACTTAACATGTAGTGAAAGATCACCTCCTGTAAATCCAAAGAAGATATGAAAATAATGGATTTCTATTTATTGGTATAGTCTTCCTGGCTATTAATTATATTGTAAAAGTTTAGATGTAAGACTACTTCCTATTATGGTCTTACTTTAACTCAACCCTCTGTTATTTAAAATAAAGAGAATGTAAAGCTTTACAGAATGGCAATATAATTATATATTTAAAAGCTTAATATATAAGCATGCGTGCAGCAATAAAGAGTCTATTTCATTAGATCTGCTTTTCCTGTGCCTCATTAATACTAAAAATGAATGTGGCAAGAGCCGCATGTTACTTATACTACAAGACTCAAACTTGATGCCATCTTCCACTAGACAGTAATGGATACTGATGGCATGCGTTTAATTGCCAGAAGTTGCATAAAATACCCTTCTTGGTTACCATTTAAAGATTATGGTGGCTTGGGCAAATGCTTTATATACATAACTTTGATATCACTTAATTCCATACTTACAACAATGATCATGCAGTAAACATATCTATATAGTACTTGTATCATTTCAGTCTTTTGCCTCATGAATGCCCATATTCTATAATACTTGCTCCTGTGTGGTTAAAAAAATTTTTTGTGTGAAAAAGTGAAATCACAAAGCTTTATCATATTTTCCTGGCTTTGTCAGGGAAAAGTAACGCTGAGGGAAATTGAAATAAGACTAGTATTTTTCTTAGCTGAATATTTTGTCTCCAGCCCAGAATTGATGGGTATAATTAATTCTAACTTCACCAAAGCTATACAAGTTTGACTACTCCAAGGTTTGTCAGTATAACATTCTGGCTGCCTTACCATTCACAACACTCCTAGGTAATGACTTCAACCCTTCAAAACTCTCAAAATCTTGTAAAATAACCAAGTTTTGCAAGATATTTGGGTTTTCAGATGTGATCCAAGATTCTGTATTTTGCATGTGTGTGTGTAGTGTCCACAATCTTGAACAAATTCAGATGGTAGTGCCTACCATCTGAAGTGGTGGTTGACCTGGAATTAATCTGTGAGAACAATTTGCCTGTAGTCAAGCTAGGGACTTGATTATTCCTGGAAGTGGAGAACAAATAAGAGATCTTTGTCTAATTTTCCCCCCACTTCTGAGTTAAAATAACACTGGCGTAAAAATTTGCTGACCCCCATTGCCAGTCTCTATCCTGCACATATGGCATCCATGGTAGGTTATTGCTAGATGAGTTTGTCTTGATTTGTACATGTGCCAATCATGATAGCCAAAGTGCTTGGGTTTTTTTCCTCTGGCTTTGCTGCCGTCCCTTCCAGCATGTCACCAGCCAGTGGGAAACACCTCCACCAATCACGCATTGCAGTAGGAATGGAGAGGGACTTAGGGCTGATCAAAACCCAGTGCTTTTTAATCAATTATGTGCTCATGCTTTCATATCCAATGTGGGCATTAAAATAATGTGAAATAAATAAATGGGAGGTCACACAGAAGAGTGCATGGGTGGAAAAGGGGAAGATGGAGAAAATGGTGGGAGGATGAGATCCTCAAAAAGAAGTGAGAAAAATGGGGCTGAGATCTCCTTGGTGGTTTAGTATGTTTATTAAAACATGTATAGCTTTGATGCACTTATCTCAAACAAATGCATTTGTTTGCAGTTTTGCCAGATATATGCTATTTGGTACATTATTTTATAAATGTATACATCATCCACATACAAACTTTTAAAACGTTTTAAAAAGTGTGAATTTTGAATGGTATCTGAAGGCACTTCTACATTGTGCTATTTCTACTCCCAATCCCTTTAAAACATTCTGAAGCTTGCAGACGTTAGAATCTAGAGAATCAACAGGGAGCACCTTGAGAGTAGTAGTAGTCTGCCCTACCCCCAAGCTACTGTAGTACCTGAAGCATCAAAAATCCTCTTACACCCCACACAGTGCAGAGAAAGGTTTCTCTGCTATTTCTATTGTGTGGTTGCATGGGGAAAAAATCCCAGCAGATGCTATAAGGAGGTTGTTGCAAAGCCACCAAGCCATCATTATTCTACTTAAAAGCCTATTGGTAGCTATGATGATTTTAAAAAAAAACATGCTACCAATTTTGCAGCTCCTTTTGTCAGTAGCTGTTGCTGTGGTGTGGCTGAAAAGGAAAGGCCTTCAGCTGGACACAGGAAAAGGGCACTGAAAATTGCTGGAGAAGAAATGGTTCTGGAGCAGCAAAATCTCCCCCCAGTAAGGTGGTCCAGTGTGCCAGGATGAAGCCAAAAGATGCTTCAGGTACGGGATCCATGCTGCACCTGCCGGCACCTCCTTAGAGAAGCTGCTGCTTTTCCTGGGCCTGCAAGGGTCCCAGGAAAATAGAGCTTTGAGTGAAGTAGGCGCTGACAGTGTGACAAGGTGCTTCAGAGCAGTGAAAAACATTTTCTAACACATTCTTATTTAAAACAGTTGCCCATTTGCATGGACAGATATTGTCCCATTTGTATAAAATCTGTTGCTAATATAGAGTTTTACCTGCTCTGAAGAGAAAGTTCTGTCTCCCCAAAGAATGCAATCTTGTAGCTGTTCTGGAGCATAGGAGAAAGCAAGCCAGAATCTAAATGGAGGCATAACATATGTAGACATAAACAATGGCCAGGTGCTTCCAACATGAGACAGTTCCTATTAGCACTGACATTTATACAATTCGCAGAAGTCTAAATCCACTCCTTCCTCAAAACAGTCAATTAAATACAATATTCTCTGCATTTTCACAATTGTGTTATTAATGTTGAAGAATTAAGAACTTGAAGGAAAAAAATTATTTCACAAGGCAAAGAACAAAGACAATTTTTCTTCTCTCAAACTCACCTTTTTCTGATTCAGAATGGCTCTTTGCAGTTAGAGGAAATATAGGAAGAAATTGGTTTCTAATTCTAATAATGTCCTTACCCCATCCTCACTACCTAATGGGTATTTGAGAAAGTTCAAGCCTGCTAGAGAAGTGGAGATGGGAAGGAAGGAATTATCCAAAGTGACAGCCAAAGGATATGCTCAGGATATGAGCCTTCATCATAAAACAACTTGGGCACTTAGCCACAAGGCTCATATACCTTAATTGCAGGTCTGTGGACTACCAACTATAAGGGGCAAAGTTTCTATATAATTAGACCTAGAAATCTGAATCTAGGCACCCAAAATAAGAGAAAATGGCCACAAAGGAAAAAAAGGCCACAGCCTTTAACAGGACTACAAAGGTCAAGGAATGATTACCAAGAAGGAAAAGAGATGCAGAGGCAGCTAACTAGGGGTGTCTGCATGAACATAGGTGCATTTGGCCAGAAGTCCCAGCTGAAGTATTGTCTCTGCATGGACAGGCCGCATGTGAAAGCTGTGTCAGTGCTTCTGGAGAAAGCTGTTGCACTTGGCAAAGCACCCCTTCAAACATTTTGCATGGTCTTACTAAACACAAATCACATTATGGCTTAGGACAGAGTGTGAACCAGAACGTTGCACACTTATGACCATATTCATTCAATCTCCTTGGCTACAAAACTTACTGAGCATGCAATTTCTTCTTTAGAGATCAATTATATTTAAAGCTTTTTCCTTAAATGACTTTGGTCAACCTGTCACATCCTTATGCCCTCCAGATATTCAGCACTTCAAATCTTACAATATGCATCCTTTTGCTATGCTGGCTGGGAATGATTAGAGTTGAAATCCACACAGCTGAAGAGCAGTAGAATGGGCAAAGCTAATCTCACCTAGAGTTTGGGAATTCTATTAATCATTTCAAGATACATTGCAAATGTAATGACAGAATCTAATTTTCTAATCTATCATCTCATGAGAAGCTGGTTTGAAAAGCTGTGAGTTTCCATAGCTGCAAATGGAAATGGTTCAGATGAGCTGGGAAATTAGATTCTGTTCTGAGTCACAGATCATACTTAGCCATGTTTTGTTTAATTAGGTTATTGAATAAACCACAATTGCCTGGATTCACACAGCATGCCAAACCAAAAAACAACTTCCAAAACTAAAAACCAACACAAAACAACCCATCCTTCTCAGCTGGTTGTGTTTGCCTTTGAATCCATTGTTTGCAGTCCTTCACCACCAATTATATGTTTGCCCTTCCTAACTGTCTTCTTGCCTGAGACCTATCCCAACTGCATTTTCCCCACCTTTCCTCCATGACCTTTAATACAAGGACTATAACAAGTGATGCTTTTTTATCCCTTAATGATGTTCAGATTGCTCTACTTGAGGCAAGTATCTTCCTTGGTTTAATGGCCTTGTTATAGAGCACGTGTATGGTTATGGAAATAATCAGTTGCAAGGGTTTGTTTCTGACAGGTCCATGGATGGAGGATGAAAATAGTTTGCTTCTTGCATCTTAATTATGAAATGCTGACTCTGCATTCTCATTCTCTCCAGTACAGCTTGACATTCATGCAAAACACTCCGATCATCATAATAGCAATGGCATGGGTGTCCAAAGCAATTAAGCCTTGCCTTCGTTACCAAAATTCATTTTATGCATTTTGTCTTGAAGGCTCTGAATAAGATGCGTATGCTCTCTGAAGTAGCCCACGTCTTTTAAAGGCAACCTTAACACCACTGACATAGGCTCCAGTATACTGATCCTGACATATATTATTGACTAATTAGTGATTACTAATTTTCTACTCTGTGATTGACAGCTAGGGAGAGCAGGCTGACTTTGAATAAGCAACAGCGAAGTTTGTAAGTCTTCCAGACCATGAAAGTACTGCTTGTGGGGTTACTGACAAGACCACAACTATTCTGTTGTTCCTAAAACATAATTGGTTACAGGTGTTCCAGCTGTGGGGGATATTCTTCTTTCTCCTTCCCTTCCCTTCTTACAAGACTTTTTCATACCTTTTCTCTCAGCTTGAATATTTAAATACATTTAAAATAGACATTTTAAATGTGATTGGCTATTAATCTGGACTGATAGTAGCTGCAAGAGGATCTTCTTGTACTGCTGATCTAAATATAAAATTGTTAATGCAGAAAAGTGGCAAGAACTGACACCTAAATAAGTGTTTTTTGAGCCTCAACAAGTGCTAGTTATTTATTAATGCAGTGAAACATGTGCAAGCATGGGATTTTATGTTAGTAAAAGAGGTATGGAGAAAATTAAGCTATAACGGGATAGAACAATTGAATTATTTTTTACAAACCTATACATAAATATTCTAAAGATTTTAAAATATAGTAGAATGGTCTGGAAAAATGGATTTTGAATCCTTCTTTTGCCATTAGTATTTTGACTTCAGATCAATAATTATCTTTCAGTCCAACTTATTTAATTTCCTTTGGTAATAATTACAAAAAGAAATACAGTACTCTTGTGTACCCTACAGCAGTGTTTCTCAATCGTGGCAGCTTGAAGATGTGTGGACTTCAACTGGATATATGGCCAAGTATCAAGTAAGGGGAGATTCTACACAGTCACGTAGACTGTGTATTTTCATCTCATTTGTTCTGATCTGAATGCAAGTCTTGTAGTTATTATGTAACTAAGCTACTTGAACTTGGTGAAACACTTAGACCTATAATCAAAAGGGGACTCAGCAGATGCTGCTTTGTGCTAAAACATGTAGCAGAAACTAAATAAAAGGATTCAAAAATCCATACAATGGCAATTCTTTCATTATATTTTCAAAAAGGGAGGCAGGGGGAACAATCATTTATGTTTATCCTAACAGTCCTAAGATCTCAACCTGTATACCATCTGTTAGGGCTCAAATCTGAACATTTGTGACTTACTACCTATTTCTCCTGCATTTTATCTTCAAGCCAGGGCTAAAGGTAATTTCTGTGGTGTCAACATTAGGTAACATAACTTTCCCCATTCTTGCACTTTGTTTAAAATATAACCAGAGAATTCAAAAGCTCATTTGTTTGCTATAAAGGCCCTGCCTCACTCAGGTTTTTCTTCTGAGGCTACGTGCTTAATGCTACTTGTTCAATTGTTTTGACTTAAACTGGTATTCAGGATTGGGAGCTGTATCTGCAGGAAGTATTTCCTTGGCCACTGATTCCAGCTACTTTACAACACACCTACTATGGGATTTTTAAGGCAGACAGATGTTCTCATGAGGCCATGTGGAAGGAATTCATGAGGAAACGTAGCCAAGTGGGAGTGACTGTTATATCACAGACCTTGGGAAATGTTAGCTAGCTGCATATATCTGTCAGCAGTCTCTTGGCAGTTCTGTAACACGCACCTCTCTCCCACCTAGCTCCTTTGAAAAGCCGAGAACCTAAAGCATAAAACATCAGCCACCCCTCTTCATTGCCACCTTCTTGTAGGAGCCAGAGAGATGGTGCTGCCTGGCTGCTGGAAGTCAGGCCCTTGCCTCTTGCTTGGGGGATCACAGAGCAGTCCCAAGCTGCGCTGACAGACTCAACTGGTACGTGTAACATGGCTACCAGTGCAACCCTTGACTGCATGGATGCTCTTTCTGTTACCAATTCATGTTAAGGTTGCATCCCGGAAAAGCAAATTAGATTTCTTCACCCTGGCGAAAAAGGCTTTAAACACATTTACACACCCATACTTGCTTGCTCACAGTGAGTCCAGCAAATACACTCTGGATGTGAAATGTTATTAAGCCAGTGTTGTCCAAACTTGGCCACTTTAAGATGAGTGGACTTCAACTCCCAGAATTCCCCAGCCAGCCATGGGGAATTCTGGGAGTTGAAGTCCACTCAAAGTGGCCAAGTTTGGACAACACTGTATTAAGCAGTTTGGGCCTTTCTTTCTTTCCCCTAATAAGAGAGCTCCTGACTCTCCGTGTTCTATGCTGTAGCATAAAGGCAGGGAAATGTGTGCATTTGCACCTTCACCTATTGAGTTAAAGCAACTGGGAATGCACAGGGGAGTGGGATGGAGCCAATGCATTTAATGCCCTTTTGCATGTGTACCAAAAATGATGGCCCCACACTGCACTCTGAATAGGATAATAGGAGTAGGATAATTGTGATTGTGTGGTTCTGTACTGTTTGGTAAGGAAGGGTTACCAAAAGAGGCCCCTGGGCAAGGCTACCACCATAACTTGGTGCAAAGATCTAGACAACTGCTGATGGCAGAAAGATGACTTTGCAGCCCAGATTATGGGAGCCCTGTGCAAGTCTACACAAGGGTGAGAATAAGTCTTTGCCAAGTTGGATGGCTATTCTGATAATTAATGGAGAAATTCTGGGCCAAGGAAAATTGCCTTAATGGGCAGAAATGCAGCAGGTGATACTTTTCCCAGCAGGGGGGTGCAATACTAGAGACAACTGAAAGGCAGATTTCTATCTGTCATCCAATGTCACCACCCACCGAAAGGATGGCAACTATATTTACTGAGCAGTCATTGCTTTTAGAGGTGCTGCCTGTCTAAGGGATCTAGGGCAGTGTTTCTCAACCTTGTCAACTTCAAGATGTGTGATCGTCAACTCCCAGCATTCCATGCTGGCTGGGGAATTCTGGGAGTTGAAGTCCACACTTCTTAAAGTTGTCAAGTTTGAGAAACACTGCTCTAGAGTCTTTCTTTGCTTCTTTTCTGTCATTACAGATGGAATTTTGCTGTTTGCATAATTAGATGGCATCTGTGAAAGGAAAGGGCAATAGAGAGAATGCCTGGCCTTCTTTTACCTCACTTCCAAGTCAGAGCATAAGACTGAGTTTGTCTGGGCTGTCACAAACATCCCAAAACTTCTGATGTCCTGTCCCTTTGGGTCCTGCATTGCATACTATGAAAATACAGTTAGGATAGATGGGCTTTATCTCCTCCTCAGATTAGCCAAGCTGCTGTTCCTCAAGAATTTATGCTGGATGTCATATTGATTTGCAGTGTAGGAGCCATTCAATGCATAGAAGCAGACTTCAGCACTGAGGATTTTCCTTTAACTTTTTCCTCACTGGCAGTTGGTGTCAACTGGGACAGCAATATTACAGGCGAATGGTTGTGTGCGAGAGAGAGACTCATGCAAAAACATAAAAAGACTCTTTAAATCCACACTTGTCAGAAGAGTGGTAAAATGGGGAACAGAATGGCGCATACCTTGTTCATTGCACATGCATAGGTCAGGATCTCTAGAAGTAGAGTGTCTGTTGGAGGGAGTGTGTGTATTCACAAACAGGCCACAAAATTGGTCAGTCTCTGTCTTCAGCTGTGTCAGATTCAGGCAGGGCCCTGCCCTGCCCTGCCCTGCCCTAAAAAATGCTGCTGCTGCTGTTTTGCAGAGTCTCTGAGAGTCCATCAACCAGAGACAGGTATCAAAATGATTGTGGCTGATTTTGTCCTGAGGCCTGTGAGAAGTGCTCTGTGTCAGGATTATTACAGATTAAATATTCCATTGTAACCCTCTAAAACTGACCGAGAATGCTGGCCAACAGTTGGTCAAGGGCAGCCAATTAACACACCCCTTTACTTGATGAGGAAAACTGATTCTGAAGAGAAGCAATTAGCAGCAGCCGAACCATAGCAACACCTCCCCCCCCCCACCGCTTTTGTGTGTGTGGGCAGCTTCACTTGTTATGGAAGTAGATCTTAATCGAGCAGCTGGTGCTTTGGGTATCACCAGGGTCAATATAAGGTCAGAACTTTTCTGCTATTAGCTGTCTTGGACTAGCACTTGAACAAGACTCAGGATTGCTCAGGGACAAAACGCTCTGAAAGCAATGGAAATGCTGAAAGATTTTTTTCTTCTGCTGGCTAGGAACCATCTCTTAGCAAGTATGAAATGTTTAGTTATGGCCATTAATTCCTTCCACACTTGGCAAGGCTTCATTGCACTCAGTTTTGTAGCCAATTATTTTTCTTCACTATGACACTTAAAAATATGCTTATATCCTTTTGTAATCAGCAAATGGGATTGTAGTGATCTTCTTATTTCCTTTAAGGTTTGGGGAGGGAACGCCTCTGCATTTTTGCATACATGCTTACATGCTCTTCCTTCTCAATGACCACTTTGTCAGTAGGGTTGGGCATAGAAAAAAAGGCGCTGAAATGTTAGAGAAGGGGACACGTGTTACTTAGGTTAGGGACCCTTTGGCTAAACTCTAAGCTTCAGGGAGGGCTTACCTCAGAATATTTTTTAAAGCCAACAATCTCTTCCCACTGCCTGTAATGCAGAAATCTACAAACATGTTTAATTTAATTGCCAAATCCCAGACAGATAAAAGGTTTAGGGTAATATGAGTATAACAGAGTAGAGGTTGGTCTGGAGAAAAGTGGGAACCAATATAACTATCCATTTTTGTCTTGAAAGCAGCTTGGACAAAATGTGAGCTTTGCCATACTCCTTGTTCGGGCCACCTAATTAAACTGATCAGTAGCAAGTCTGTGAAAAATGAACAGAGATTACCTATTCCCATAATGCATAATTAATTTATGGAATTCATCAGTACAAAATTTGATGATGCTAGCTACTTGAAGTAGCTTTAAAAACATAAGGGATGGCCAATCAATGTCCATTAGTCTTGATGGCTAAAACCTGGATTTTTCTCTTTAGATGAAGCAGACTCCTGAGTACCAGATGCTGTGGGGAGGGGGGGGGGAAATGAATACAGAGGAGAGAGGGCCATTACCAGTATGCTTTGCATGTTAGGAACTTGCCAGGACCATCTGGTGCTGACTGAGGATGATGTAGTGTTGGACTAAATCAAGTGTAGGTCTGATCCAGCTGAACATAGATACAGGTCCTGTTGGTACCACATACTTGGTTGGGCCCAGAGGGCTGGAGATTTTCTTCACTAGTCAAGAGGAGGCTGGATTTAGCCCACAGAAGTCCTGAGTTTGGTTGGGGTTAAGCTAGTTCCCCTGAATCATTTAACTCTCCCTGTCATGCAAACCACTCACCAGAGAGTGAATTGATGTAACAGAGATCTGAGAAGCTGCAAAAACAGAGCCTAAGAACTCTTGTTTTTCTCCTGTGTAGTTTTCATTGCCCCCTCACAATTAAAGGTGCCACCAACACTAGTCATGCTACCCTGTTTGCTCTTTTATATATAAAACAGAAGAAGTGGGGATGAAAGGGACAGCTTCTCAGCTCCCTTTGAGGCATCTTGGCCACTAAAGGACAGAGCAAGCCATCCTGGGTCAGGTGCTGCTGGCCCTCAAAGTCTGAAATTGCTGGTTTGGGAGAGGAGGGGAGAGGTGAGTTGCCTGTTGATAGAAACCAGGGCAGGTCAGGTGTGCGTGTGCTGCAGAGCTGCTTGCATACCACTACACATGCTGTATGCATGCCTGCATATATGTACCAATAATCCTCCCTTTACATACAACCTAAATTCCTGGAAGATTGCTATGAAGAAAATGGAGACTATTTTCTCTCATTAAAGGAATTCCATAGTGCTGCAGTTTTGTTGTGAATGGCAATAGGGAATACACACAATTGAGTTTCTTCATTGGGAGTGAAGAGGGAACCTGTGAGAGGATCCTCTGCAACCCAGTAATTGGCAAATTGATAGGGCAGCATGGGAACTATGGAGAGTTGGGGGGTCCCAGCCAACTATGCTGAGAAAGTACAGTACAATGGTGAAGGTGTTGGACCAGGAAGGTGAGGCTGGTAGCACCCATCTGAGCCAAGCTCAGTAACTATCTTTGGGCTGGTGACTCTCAGCTCACCTCACCTTTCAGGGTTGATGTGAAGACATAGGGAGGACTCTCTGTAAGCCATCCTGAATGCTCAGAAAAAAGATGGGAGGTAGATGAAAGCAGAACTTCATAAAGCTGCAAGTAAGCATGGACTGTATGCAGCCCACTCCTGATAGAAATGTTCAAAATTTGTCCCAGAACTGCTGAACTATCAGACATTAGTAGGTGACATACTTCAAGTGTCATTTTGTATAGCTCTTTTTCTTTGGAGGTAATTGATATGGAGCACAGAGGAAAATGCCTGCATCATGATCTCTGATGTAGTATATGGAAGAGTGTACTTTTGAGGTTGTTGATAAGTTCAGCCAGAAAATAAGGGGAAATCAAGAATGGCTGAAGGAGTTGGATGTATTCTGCTTAGCAAGACTATGGTGTTAATAGGCAGGGCTTCATCAAAATAACTTTTGCTATGCAAAAAATGCCTGATGAGATCTGGGACATATGCCTCATTTCAAAGGATAAAACAAACTATTTTAATGCAGTGTAAACTGCATTTGATTAAAGCTGCTGAAAGTACAGTATTGGCTTCCATGCTTCAGGCTCAAGACCGCATCTTATATTTCTGGAATAGAAAAACTGTTCCAGCTAGGAGAAGAAAAACGCTGAGCAAGTTGGAAGAACACAGAGGGCAAATGATGCTTTCTGCTAGCATTAGTTCGATTATGATGTAATTGGAGCTTTGTTTCTAGTGGAAAGAGGATTGGAGTTGAATTTAGCATTTTGAAATATTTATGCATAGATTTCACACATAGTGATTGTAAGACTGCACGTCTGTACATTTCAGTTATTAAAAGCTGAATCCTGGGATGTATCTGCTGTTTAATCTGCCTTTGGACCAACATGCAAAATCACTTTGAAGGATGTTCAATTTTCTTTTGGATCTCACAATCAACTTTAAAAAACACTGGATTTTGAGTAAAATGTTTTTTTTACAGAATGGTGACTATTCTGGGCTATAAAGGTTGCTTTGGACAGTGTGCATGCATGCCAACTATTTCCCTCCTGTTCTCTTTGCCTTCATCATATAAATAATGAAATGGGTTATTCTGAAGGACTGCCATTATTTTCAGCTCACATGGCCATTGCTAAGAATGCTTGTACCTGGCCATGTAGCTGGAGTTTGTGGAAGAAAGGCTGAAGCAGGTTTTTGATTTTTTGCATTTCCCTTTCTTATACATATTCATATAGATATATGCGTGTGAGAGCGCGCGCACAAAAGTGGACTATTTCAGTTTGGTTCATTGGGACTTGAGTTGCTTTATTAAGCTTTTTGGAATTTTTTTTAATGAGGTTCGTCCATGGTGAAGATAAACTTCTTGCCTATTATACATCTTTTAGATTTGCAGTAGCTGGTTTCTTTTTATTATTCAATAAATGAACTTATTACATGTATCTTTCTGAATTGCATGGAATGAAGGTGGGAAATAGTAAATCCCCAGGCACTCCCACCAGGCTGGAGATGTAGTCTAGGTATAGAGGTGGTGCAAGAATAAAGGAGTTTCATGGGCAGGAATAACTGGTCTGGCAGGTCTGTCCGCTGAGTGTTAGCTGTCGGGGCCCAGGAGGAGTGCCTTTTCTGCTCTGGAACCTACCCTTCAGAACATCCTTCCCTCTGAAATTAGGTTAGCCTCAACCCTGCTGACCTTTTGTAAGATCCTTGAGGAAAATTTGGTCTTGTGCCTGGACCTGGGGCCCTGGATGTGTGATAGAGCCTATCTCTTGGCTTTATTGATGGTCATTTTATGATGCTCAGCTGCTGTTTTATTTTTTATATTATGTATTTTATCTATTTTATTGTAAGCCGCTTAGAGTCATGTATGTGAGATGGGCAGCTATATAAATTGAATAAATGGAAAACGAAGTTTGTCATTTATAGTCTTTCTTTTCAAACATGCAGTTACAGTTCTACAGACCATACTGATTCCTTACCATTCCATCCTGCTTTTCAAAACAGCTGAGTTTTGCTAGGAAGCCAAAACATCCACGTAGGACAGAATGTGGCATTACAGAAAAAGATATCCCTATCGATTCTATTCTAAGCATGCCTGGTGCAGGCTCTGGGTTATGTATCAAAAATAGACTGCATGGCTACTGTTCCATGTGTATAAAAAGCTTTATTTCTGAACTTCCTGGTATACTTGGATGAATATAAAGAATCTCAATTAAGCCATATTCGGAAAACATATCTTTTATTATTAATGTTCATATATTTTTCCCTCAAAAGTATCTAAGTTATACATTTCTCCTTGCTTTAAGTACAAGTGTTTCAAGTGTGTGTGTGTGTGTGTGTGTGTATATATATATATATATATATATGAGTGTATAGTACTGAGTAAACTGGAGCACAGAAACAAAACAAGAAGAAACAGTAATCAGAAATTACTTGGAAAAATAAGTATTTTGGTAAGGTTATGTCATCAAAGTGGTAGAGTGACTAATATAAAAAGAGCAGGCTCATTATAAAACATGGTTCCAAACATCTTATGAATAGGTAACTTGTCATGCCACATTTGTTGCATATGGTAGTGATATAGTTAGTTACACACAACTATTGCTGTCAGAGGAATTATGCACTCAAAGGGAAACTGTTGGTGTATCAGCACAGTGGCTTGGAGCTGATATAGTCCTAACTTTTGCTAACTCTTTTGCTTCCAGTGTAAGTAGATTTTACAGTAGATTCAGCCTATACACCTTATACCCTACCTATCCAAATTCAATTCATCTGTCTCTGTGTATGGAGGTCCATCAGGGAGTCTTCTAGATTTGCAGGACTGTAGAAATAAAGGAGCTGTCAAGCACTGTGTGGGCTATGCTACAGTTGGGTAGATCAGAAATTGTGCAGCTCTAAACCAGAACAGTACCAGAGTACTTCAGCTGCTTTAAAGCAGATTAGCATATTTCTTTTTTTATCCCATGGAAACCTAGCCACCTCTGGTCCTGTTCAGAACCATTTTGCAGCAATGGGGGGAGGGGGGGCAAAAAGAGAGAGAGAGAGAGATCTTATCTAGTATATGCCAACTTGACATTAAGGGATGGCAAAGAACGTTTAGGGAGAGCAAACTACCAGCCATTCCCCAAGTTACAGGCCTGTTCTCCCCTGTCCATAGTAAATTCTCCAGTTCCTTATTTAAACTAGCTTAGACTTGGTAAGTTTAACTGCAACTGCAAAAGATGTAGTTTACATAAGAACTCCAACTTAATTTTCAAATAAATTAAAAGCCTCTTTTAATATTTACATTAAACTCTAAGAAATTATAATTATTTAGGCAATTTTTAAAAAAAGTAAAACTAAGATTTCACATACAGTAGGGGTTGGATCTCATTTGGCAAAAGTCAACTGCTCTTTCACAAGCTTCCTGGCAGATAAAAGCCAAAGAGGCATACTGGACTCTGGGACAGTGGGCAGCATTATGGGTCTTAGGGGAGCAGGACTGCCCCAAAAGATGTGTCTCTGCCAAAATAACTGAATGGTAACTCCCACTTTCCTTGTGATTCCGTCTCTTATTTCAGACTTATCTTCTAGTCCACACGACTCTGCTGAAAGCCGAATATACTTTCTAATACTTCTTTCTATATTGCTTCAGAGCTCAGGAGTTGCAGCAGATACTCCCTCAACGAAGTTATTCAAAGGCACTGATCTTTGAACTTCTCACTGTAAGAAGGAACCAGCAAAGTTGTATCCTGCCTTACGTGTAGGTGTTTCCTTTTTTAAGTGTTTGCTGTCCAGAACAAGCAGTACTAGTCTAGATTTATTTCACTATAGCTGAAATCCCAATAAATTTGAACAGGTGAAGAATTAAACTAACCTGTACATCTTTAGAATAATCTCTATCATGATTGCCTTGAACCCTTTTGTTTCCATTTGTATACAGTCTCTTGCTATACCCCCAGTATAGCTGAACCCCCTTTTTTAAGGCCTAAAGAACCCCCCCCGAAGAGACACTTTAGGTCATCCTCAGTCCTGCTCATGGAATGGGAGAAGGACCTTCCTCTCAAGTTACAGCAGCTTCTTCAAATGTGGTGTGCAGAACCTTTCTTTTGTGCTATGGAATGAACTATAAAATCCACAACCAAGAATTAATTCAGGCTTGCCACTTTAGGCACCTGTGATGATTTGCACAAGAAGGTACAAAACAGGCAACTGTTATTCGTGCTGAGCTTCTCTTGCAGACCCTTATGATATGTAAGCATTACAGCTGTGTAGAGATCCAGATATGAAGGGCACAATGTGACTCAGTGCATGAGTAGGCATGCACGTAATGCCTCTTGGGAATACCTTAAGTGAGTCTTTTCCTGGGCAGGTCTTAGCTACAGAGTCAAGGGCCATGGCAGAAGCCCAGGAAGACATGGCTACTTCACGGTTTTCCCAATAGGTGCTACATGTGGGACTTCACATGCCCCACATCTTGCCTATCAACTCCAGATCTCTGCACGCCCTATTAACCATCTGCTACTTACATGTTTATTAGAGGAAGGAGTAGAGCTTATATATCTGGCCTGCAGAAATGCAGAATAATCACTAGATAACAGCAAAGAGCTATTTCTATTTTGCTGCTATCTAATAATCTTTTGCATTTTTGCATCCCAACTATGATAAGCCTACTTAAAGATAGATATGAGGCTGCCCATGAAAATACAAAGTTGTTTTTTAAGGTGGAATGTTAAACTGGTTTAATCTGAGCAACTCTGCATTACAGACCATGGGCTCAGTTAAAAACCTCTAGATTAATGCTGTGTTATTCTCCCACTCCAAAACTGGAAGATTAGCCAGAGAGATTCTAAGACCTGCGTAGCTGCACCCATTAGTGTAGTCCTCTAAGGGTGAGAACAGGTTTCCAGAAAGACACGCCATATTTTCAGGACAGTGTATAATATTTTTTGCAATGCCTCAGGAAGATCTTATTAAAAATGGGAGCACAGGTTAGAAAGGTGACTTTTCCCCCCATTGTCTTTGGGTTACTTACTAGCCGTACTAGTCTCTCCGCTACCTGCCGAGCTCTGATGTTCAAGTGAATTAATGAATGTTTCGGGGCTTATAAATCAGCTACTTACTTGATTTCTGGGGTACATAAGAATCACATCCAAGTAACCAGGTATAGAAGTTTTGATAAATTGGAAAGGAAACTATTCTCTCCCCTCCAACTTCTTCTCATCCCACCCAGATATATAAATACGTCTGGGCAGGTAATTTTGTCAATTAAGAACTTTGCAGATCTCACGCTATTACTAATTTTGTATTCTAGCATCCATCAGGCCATGTTTCCCTTTACAATTCACACCGACCACTTCAGTTGTAATATTTGAAGGATACTTCAAATATTACACCTTTCCTACACAGAAAGCATATATAGGCAACAAAATCATGATGACACCACGCCTGATGGTTGCACGCAGGATTACTGCTTATTGGGAAAAACAGCTGCCTAGTTCTGTAGAGCATCAGGCTTTCAGTGGAGAAAATTCATACATTTTGAAGCAGCCTGTAAATTGTACTAAATAGTCTCATGCAAGAAATGCGTAAGGACTGACAATGAAAAAACAGATCATCAGAAAAGACTCACCAGATTATTTTACAAGAGATAATAATATAGAATTTTTCCCACCAAAAGAACTGCATGAAAATGCTACTTGCTGCATAGCAAGTATTTGATTACAGTGGGCAGCTCCCTCATTGTTTTTCTAGTGTTGCTGTCCTTAGCTAATTAAGTAGCTAGTTACAATTAAGGCTGAAACCCCAACATCAGTTGAAACTGAGATTGCACACAGCTGCCCTATCCCATTCATAAGTGCACCAAATCTGTGTCTAGACTGCAGAACTCTAAATGACCACTAGATGGAAGCAAAGAGATGCAGAAAACCACCTCTTTGCTGCCTTCTGAAGGTTGTCAGGAACTGGTAGCCCTAATTAAATTCCTCCATGCACATCTTAGTCTTTCGCTGTACATCTTATACAATAATTGGTTTTCCTCAACGATTTTCAGCAGTAACCTTCTCTGCTGATTAAGTGCTATTTGGAACTTTGCCTGCGGCTGCTGAAATAGCCCTTTTTCTTAGCAGTAACTCTGCTGCAAAAATCCAAACGGCCTCTAGATGGCAGTAAAGAGTTAAAGATTTCTGTATCTCTTTGGATTCTTGCAGCCCAGTTATGTTAGGCCCACTCTTTCTTCCTCCTCTTTGGTTTCCTTGCCTTCCAAGAGCCACCAGGGGCTGGCTTCCTTCTAAGTCAGAGTGGGAGCAGGAATTTGAGAACAGAGGAAAAGCAACGTGTACTTATTTCCCAGTTTTCAAGTGGCAATGGCATTCTGTATATAACAAGGCAGTTCTCTGGCATAAAAGCTATTAGGCAAAGGAATGGCAGCCTCGGCATCTATTCCATATGGTACTCCTTTATTCCTCCTCCAGATATCTGAGCAACCTACAGAAACTTTATATATTATATTTATTATTTCTCTCTTAAATATAACTTTCAGTTTTATACTTTAAGTTATCTGTAACACAGGTAACAAAAAAAGCAGTCCCAATAAGTATTTACAGTTCTTGCATTGAAAAACAATTTGGCTCTGGAAGTAGCAGCGTATCTTCAATGCTTTAAGACTTCTAGATACACTATTTTACATACTCTCATTCCTCCATGGTGTCAGCTCTGGGGCTAAATGTTAATAGTCTGAGTCCAAACTACACCCTTTCAAAGTGCAAAACTGTGCTGTTTCTAGCATTTATCGGCCTCTTCTTTCAAGACCCTTTGGGGTTTGTATGGGAAGAAAGCCTTTGGGCAGACTAAGTAGAATACATGTTTTGAATGTTGTTAGATGTTTTGAATTCACTTGTGAAAAGACTCCACTCTCAACTCCTAATCCTATCTATATCTATCAAAGACTTGGGCCTATTACTAGGCTTCAAAGTCTTCAAAATACAGGAGGGAAGAATTAAAATCTGGCAAGAGTAAAAATGGAACATCATGGAAGATGCCAAACTTTGAAACATTCCCAAAATTATTGCAGTATAAAAAGTTACCTCAGCACCTCAGGAACTCCTTGGGAAAACCAAAAACCAGGTTTGGTGAAAGACTTGAAAAAGTCCTTTAATACAACGGCACTCCCAGCTGGGAAGTCCATACTGATGTCCTTGCTAGCTCTTTCCTTTGTAGAGTAACTGCTTTAAATGGATCATGGCATTCTCCTCCCATCCCACACCAGATAACAGCAATTTCTGGTAAAAAATAACTTAATTCAGGAGCCCCTATAAGACTTTTCCCCTCAAAGAGAGGCTGTTAAAAAAGAAAAGAAAAAGAACTTCCCTTCCCAGTGTACCCCAACCACTAGACACAGGGTTTCAGAGTGGCTTTTGCTTAGATTGGTGGGCTTCCTCAGCTGCTTTCTGGCCAATCCACGTTTCTATTTCTTTAAAAACAGAAGTAGTCACGTCAGGAAGCTCTTTGTGGAGGGCATGGAAGGCTTCATCATATACCTGTAGGATGCAAGAAAGGAAGTTGAAGGCACAATATATCCATGGGACACACTGCAAGTTACTATAGATAGATCCATCTTCCAATATATACCTTTCATGCCATCGTAACTAGCAATTCTGGCCACATCTTGTCCTATATTTTACCTATTCAGCCCATTTTTAAAGTATTATTTTGAATTAGGGAGCAAGAGCAAGCTTGACTTGAAGACTTTACAGTTTATATTCATAAACAGTTTTCAGATCAGATGCTTGTGTTAGGAAACAGTATAAAATGTACATATTAATACTAATGGTTTGGTGTAGTGGTTAAAGGCACTGGCCTAGAAGCCAGGAGACTGTGAATTCTAGTCCTGCCTTAGACCCCCAAGCTAGTTGAGTAACTTTGCGCCAGTCCCTCTGTCTCAGCCCTAGGAAGAAGGCAATGGCAAGCCACCTTCAAAAATGTTGCCAAGGAAACTGCATGAAAATTGTTCATGTAGTTGTTAGGAGTCAAAACTGAATAATAATTTTTGTTTATTAGGAAGGCTGGATTAACACCTTAAAAAAGTTTAACCACATACCTTTCCCCTAGTGCTTAGATGTGTTGTATGACATTGCTAAGCAGCACCAACACAAATACAAACCCTTTTTAATCTTTCTCCATTGCAACTACTTTTAGTGACCATGAATTGAATACACTGATGCAGAATTTCACTGGGCATTTCCCCTTTTATACATGTTCATGTTGCTATTTATAAATCCTTTGGAATAGCTCAGAAAATCCTGCTCTTTTGCTGGAAGAAATATGTAAATGTAATATGTATTTTTCCCATCATGTAGACACTGAGACAGAGATGACAGATCAATCAACTATTAATACCGTATTTGTCCAACTGTAAGACGATACTTTTTTCTAAAATCCTTACCCTAAAAATTGAAGGGCATCTTATTCAAGGAAGTCAGCCGAGGAGAGAACCGCACGGTTGCAAAACTGTCCATACTTTGTCTCTGCAAAGAGGCTTCCTCCTATTGCTAGCCTCCAATCACGAGTGAAATAGCTTGAGTCTGCAAACAGACTTCCTCCAATCACGAGCCTTATGTAACTGACGTCAGCTGATGCTGAACAAACCAATTGGAGGAAGTCTGTTTGCAGAGACAAGCTATCGGCAGTTTCACTTGTGATTGAATGTAATCAGTTATGCAAAAGAGCCTGGAAATAGAGCTGCAGAGAGACGGTTTGGACCTCCTCCCACCGAGTGTATCAAGTAAATGTTAACTAATTACTAAATAAAAATGTGTTCTGCACTATCTTTAAAATATTGATTCCTTAATTTTGGGTTGGAAAAGTGGGGGTCGTCTTGTACATGGGGGCGTCTTATTGACGGAAAAATACAGCATGTTGCATCTACAACATTTTCCATTCCTTTCTTCTATATGTTTTACTCCTGTGCCCTTTATTTATCTCCACCCACAAACACTGTTTTTTCTAATATCTCCATAATTTTCTCTCTTGATTTGGCATTTCCTGCCTAGAATGCCCATTTACCATAAGTCAGTAGAATCACCATAACCCTCTGTCCCCAGTGACTCTATGAAAAATAACCTGATTCTGTTCCTCATCTACAGAATACATTTAATATTTGTTCATCCACTCAGTTATAGTATCACCCTGTCTTCTTATATAAATCTCTTATTCCCAAATTTCAAGTAGACCCTATCTTTGCTAATCTCCTCTGATAGTAAGTAAAAAATGAACCATTTTTATAATTTAAATTTCAAGTACTACTGTATCAATTAAAAAACAGAACTGTGCATTGTTCTACCAACTCAAATCTATAAATAGATTTCTTGTAAATAGTAAAGGATGGCTTACATTAAAATTCAAAGGGCATAAGGAACTTCTAATCATGTTTCAGAGTTTTAAACACAAGAGAAATCCTAGGGAAAATTCCTAAATATATTCTCTATGATGTTTTCAGTGTATCCAGCTGCTCCAGTAGAGACTGGAAATTATCTGTTGGTAATCGAAATAGCCAAGGGGATGGATCCAGCATTTTAAATAATCCTTTTTGATGCTATGGTCCTATGCTATTTCCATGTGGGGTTTTTTTTGGGGGGGGGGTCCTTATATCTACTTCTGATTGAAAATTCATGTGCTAAAAAAAATTGATTAATTAACACTACCTTCCTGAAATGCATCTTGCTTCTTTACATTTTAGATATTCCTCTGGGCATCTTTAAAAAAGTGATATCTTTACAAGTAGCCATTGCAACTTGCTATTTTTTGAATGAATGTATTTCATGTTTAAGTCCTACTAAAATCAGTGGGATTGCTCATCCTAGTAAATGGGCTTTGAACTATGGTGAATGGAAGAAATTGAAAGTTCTACTTGAATCTCATCCCAAAGTTTATCTCATCTGGGCCTGCTCAGTACCTGAAATGCTAAAGCATGTCTTAATCTAGGTAATTTTTTTTTTACATTTGCTTAGACTAATACATTTAAATCACTGAACACAGCACAACTTCACAAACAATAATTGTTTGATCCTGCAAAAATGAGGTAAGGTGACCTTGAGTGTTTTATCCTGACTTGGGGCAGTATCCATCAAGAAGTAAGAGCCTCTGATGTCGCAGAGTTTGTCCAGTGAACCATGGAGCACCAAGATGGGGAGAATCAGTTTAGGGAGAGAACGCTCTATTTTGGCAATGGTATTCAGCAGCTGAATGACAAAGGAGACTTTCATGCCTCCATGATAGACCAGAGGGTCTAAACGGTAAGATTCAACCTGTTGGAGTAAAACAGCATTTCAGACATTTTAGGATGCAAATAATCAGCTTCTGATAAGCATTTTCTCTGCCATCTTGGAAGAAGTCCATACTTTTAAAGATGATACATTTTAATAGTCACACACCTTTCACATTTGGTTAGGTTACAAATGGGCTCCCCTTTTGAACTCAGATTTGAAACTTAATTTTTACTCTTATTTTATACGTGTGTTCATATCTGCCGGAAAACTATGTCAAAGCAATTCACAATACACAGACTATTGTGAATAACCAGAAGATGAGTGCGCACTGGCCAGTGGCAGAAGGGGACTTGACTCTCCAGACCATGCTGTTTGGCCTCTGCCTCTCCACCATGCATGGTGCACTGCAGTTATGTGTTATGCAGTACTTTCTGCTGCACCACCCATCTTCCTAGAGGGATGCCTCTCCTTTAACACCAGCTTGTGAGAGAGATCAGGCTCTTACAGCCTGACCAACTTAGTCACCACTAAATCTGGCATATTAATATTAATAACATTAATAAATTAAACCCTGCAGCATCACCTATAAGCTTTTAGGCATGTGGCCATAGAACAATTTTCTTTAGAAGAGATGAAACAGAAGCTCCAATATGATGGCTTAAAGTTTAGTTTGATTAACAGTAAGAAAAATAAAAACTGAGAGAGTCAAATATCCGAACAATTACAATAGGGTGGAATAAAGCATTTAATGCTGATAAGATCTCAAACAGTACTTGAAACATAAATCTCCCATAGAGTGCTATGGGGAGACTGGTCCCAAACAGGCAGGATCTCAAGTTTAGATAACTTAGATGGAAAAAAATAAGCATGGAACCTGCAAAAAGACAATAAAGGTATGTTACAAAAATCAAAGTTAAATTCCTTGAAATAATTAGGATACACATTCAAAATACCAATATCCATAAAGCAGACCTTGAAAAAAGGAATTTGATTATAAATCCTTGCCTACAACTTATACCATATCTCAGAGGAGGGATTTCCCCAGCTAGCTTGTCCTGACTAATTCCTGTCTCTCACAGACTGCAACCTTCAAAGTTCTAAGAGCACTTCCTCTTAGATCCTGTTGACTTCCTAGAGATGTCTGTCATGGATCAGCTTCCAGAGACCTTTAGCTCTGCTCTTACTACAGGCCCCAGGCAGTCCACTCTCTTCACCTACAGTACCCCCCACTTAAGTAGCCTTTATTCTCTGCTCATTGAATATTTTCTTGACTCTAATTCAGCACCCTTCCTCACCTCCAGGCCCCGAGGTTAGCTTCACTCTTACTTAATTCCCTCCTAGAGGAGCCTTGCTTAGCTCCCTGCTTCTTCTGGAAACTAGCTTGCTTACGTTTTTCTCTTCCACGTGTTCATTCTCCCTAGTCCTCTCACAGGTCATCTGCTTCTTTTTTACATCTCCCGGCAGCAATGGCAGGCTAAGGAGAACCTGCTGGGCAAACCTGGGCAAATTTCTTCCTTCTCCTTCTGCCCACTGAGGCTCAAACTCTCTTGTTTCTCTGATCAGGCATTTGGGATATGTGTACTGGCTATCTGGCTGCAAGCTTGCTTATCTGGGCTTTATGTAGCCCAGGTTTTGCAAGTCTGAATAAATTGGATAGAGGGTGGGGAAGGACCTGCCATGCACTGCAGGGGTGAGTGGGGCCTTGCTCATTCACTACAGAGGCAATAACAATGTAATTAAACAATCAACATCTATAAACACTTAAATTTGCAAAATTCCATAGGTTTCTGCACCTAATTAGGATGACATCAAGTGACAAAATGTTTTGTGATGTTGCAATGCATGTATTTTCATTTGCTCCATGTCATTTTGTTTCCACATATTCCAAATCTAACCCACATAATATCAACTTACATTTTATCAAATTAGTAACAAGAACAACAGCAACCACCCCTAAACTAAGGTTAATGTAAGAGAATTGCTGTGCTCAGTATGTTACATCCACAATTTGTTTTTGTGTGTTTAAATTATATGATACACACTTGTTCCTTCCTTCCCTTCTCATCTGATGAGGAAGGGAGGAAATTTTGGTTTAGAAAGACTTGATTTTGCATACATGCTGTCAGGAAAGGGGCAGGGGAGAAAGAAAATGATGCTAACAGAAAAAGTGTGTCTAACTGTACATTCTCTTTTGTAGCAGCCTGGTGTACCCTGATATTTTCACCCAAATCCATTTGCCTTTTCTTCTCCAATTTAAACAAAAGTACTGGGTTCTTCTGGCTACTTAGCAACTAGCTCCAGCCTAAAAACTGCCCAGTTGTTTGGTGCTGTGCCACAGCATCTCACACACACAGGCAACACAGCTCCAAGCTGTTTCTCTTACTAAAAAGCAACAGTTGAAGCACTCTTGAAAGAAGAAAATCACAAAGGAGTGGGTGGTTGAATTGACAGACGTTCCCTTCCCACAGAGTGAAATAATATAGATAAATTGGTATGACGTACTCCCTTTACCACCCCCATGCAAAGCCACAAATGCCAGAGATGGCCTAATGGATTTTTTGTTTGTTTGTTTTTAACCCTTAACCCTATATTATCATGATATTTTAAAAATTCCTAGAAATACAAGAGACCCAACAAACAGATGTACTACTTTTGAAAGTTACTGATCCAGGTACCTGACATGACTGTCCAAGCAAAGGACACAGTGAAAGAATAGAAGAAAAATGGGCAGAGATTACACTTTGGTTTTCCATTTCTGATTTACTATAAATATGAACGTGTTTGAAATTGTCAGCAAGGTGTTGCAAATTGAGAGCTTTTGGAGGAAGGCTGTGGATGATGATTTTAACTAGGGAGGGAGGCAGGCAAGAAAAAACAAGTAAATCTTAAAGGACTTTCTTTCTACCTACATTGCTTCTTTTCCAGTATTTAGCCTGCATTCATTAATTTCACTAAATATCTTTTTGCCCACCTTTGCAAACTATTAATGAACACAGTCCAGATTTTTCATTGAAGTTTTTTACACGACTTAAATTTTTTTTAGAAAAACAGCTTCCCTTCACCTTCAACCTCCTTTAAAGGCAGAATATTGAGAAGAATGAAAGGGACCATCACTTAATAGTAATACCCTGCTTTGTATACAGGAGGTCCTCAGTGTTTCTGACCAAAAGGATTGAGTACTACCTATGTGTAACCTCTGCCTGAGACCTAGTCACAGTACAGGCAGTCGTTTAGTGACTGCCTTGTACAGTAACCGCAGTTGTAACGGTGATGAAAAAGTAACTTTGCAATGAATCCTCACATTTATGACCTTCACAGGTCTGTAAAGCAAAAGAAAGCTGAAGTAAGATTATAAGCACAGTCATGGTTTCACTTAGTGACTGTTTTGCTTAATGACTGAGTTGCTGGTCCCAATTGTGGAAGCTAAATGAGGACTACCTGTAGTTATTTACTATTATTTAACCCTGACATTTATATTTAAGAATGAGACAATCAGAACTGCACTACATTTTAAATGTAACTCTACGATCCATGAATTTATTTACAAGAGTTTCTTTTAATATCCAATAGGCTTTTTTCGCTGCTGCAGCCCAGTAAGTTGAAATTTGCAGTAAAATTTCTGTTATGACCTGTTTGGATTCTTTTTTGGGTAATTACAAGTTTAATCACAAAAGAACATACTTGGTTGGTGTGGTTTCATTGCTATTACCACTTTTTTTGGATGACTCCTGTATTTCTTTTTAGATTACCTTTTAATTTTTGCTCAGAGAGGATTGCCATATCTGAGCTATAAAAATCTGGCTATCACTAGATGATAGCAAATAATGCTGACTCTTTGTTACTATCTGGCAGCCACCCTAATTTTTTCAGTCTGGATACAATAACCCTAGCACTAATATAATCCTGCTTCTTGACCTGGAAATGCTAATGAGTCTTAGAATTTATATAGCACTTTTGTGCTTTCTCTAACCTCATATGCATTATACCCTCTCCTCATTTAGCAACTACAATCAGTTCCTTAAATCAGAAACTAAATGGTTGCAAAGCAAAAACATGGCTCTGTGAGAGAAAGAGAGAGACACGCTACAAAGATCACGGTTGCTGCCCTCAGACAGTGTCCTGTGCCCGACCCATTCCCCCCCTTTTTTTGCCCCCTCGCAGGGCAGATAGATTGCTTAAACAAGCTATCTCTTCCTGAGCTGCTTCTCTTTGCAGTGCTTCCCTAAAAAGTAATAGCTGCAAGTTAACAAGCTCAGCTCTGTGACTTATTGTTGATTAGAACCCTCCAGCAGGCTGTGCTGCTGCCTGAAACTAACTGGATCTTAAGGCTTTTGTTTTTAGGTGCATGAAATCTGGGTGTAAATGCATGCATTGGTCAGAAAATGATTTTTTTAAAAAAAGACTGTCGTATTTGCGGACGGTCGCTAAATAAGGTAGCTGTTGGTAATGGTATGTGGGAATGACTTTGAGAGATGTGGCAAAGAGATGCTGCCTAGGGCATGGTCAGATAAGAGAGAGCATAGCCCGCAGCTGCGTAGTGGGTGGAGCGAGAGGCTAAAAAGGGACCCTCTCTAAGTTCTTGGGCTGTAAAGGTGACTGTGGGAGAATTGTACTTTCAGACTTGCAAGTTTCTGTTAATGTAGTTTTACAATAAAGTAGAATTATCTGGTAGTGTCTCCTGTCTGGTCTATCTGGTAAGGCTGACACTGCTAAACTGTATCCCAGTATTTGTTACAATCATAGTTGTTTGAAAATATTGTAAGTTGTATAGGTTCTGCCTTCAGCATACATTGACAAATTACTACCCCAAGTGTAGTATGACCAGTGTAGAGCGTAATTTATATACATGTATGTGTGCATATATGTATGTATACATGTGTGTATGTAGGAATATTGTGTTCCATCTAGCCTTTAATATACTGTAACTTATATACATTTTATTATTTTCATTTCATAGAATACTCTCAGATCTTGTTTTGGAAGTTTCTAAGATCCTTTTTTTAAGTCCTATCATCACTTTTGAGACATAAAACCCTTTTTATGTCTGATGCCCTTCAGTTACATCAGGCCATATTTGCCCCGCAAATCCAAAGCAGTTACATCCCTTGGGCTGCACTGACTGTAGATTATGAGAGTTGTCTTGAATTTAAGACTGCAAATGTAGCATTAGCTTTCTACGACGACTCAGAACCTCTGTGGCAAACCCATGGAGGTATGGAGCTAGTGAGATAGCTATATTGTTTGTAAGCTGTTGGTTGATACTCTCCCGCATTTTATGGTTACTTGTTTTTAATTGTGTTAATTATTTTTTACTTGTTTTTGTTACTGTTGTTTTTTGTTATTTATGTGGAGGGGTTTTTTTGTTTTTAATTTTGTGAGCTGCCCAGTCACACATGTATAAATTGAATAAATAAATAAACAGAAGATGATGCACTATCTTTGTTTTATTGTATGTAACCAAAAGAGGATCAAGAGATCTTTACCATGATTTTGATAATCTTTGGTGTCATAATAATTTGTCTAAATTTTCATAAAGCTTCCTATTTCCAATCATGGGGGACATTATTCAGTATTACAGGATTTTGTAATACTTTTTTGTAGAAAGTATAAATTAATTTTTAATATTATTTAACTGTCTGATAGATGTGCTGTATTATACTCTAACAAATGAAACTCTTTTTAGGGTATCATCTTAGCTGCTCCTGTGTGGTTGCTATATATACAGTGCCTATTCTATATCATGCCATGACTGATGCAGTAGTAAGATGGGTTGCTGTGATATAAAAAGCTAAGCATAATGTCTTAAATTATTCCACCTTACATTTACAGTGCAGACACTATGTCTTGATTGTTTCCCAACTTAGCTTCCATCTTCAAGTTTGGTGTAATAATAACGTTTTTCAGATATTTCTCCAACCAAGAAGAGACTATCAGTGTGGGGAAGAAGGTTTGATTCAGAATGCCCATTTCTGTATGTATCTTGATTCAAATGGAAATATAATCACAATCTGGAACTATGAGTATTTTACAACTAAAACTACAATAAAAGAGCTGGCTCCCTAAGGTAGGCAAGACCAAAAATAATCCTATCCTACAGCAATGCTGCCTTATCAAGCACCTTATTCTTTTATAAAGCCTTTTTTGGCCTAGTGTCCTCCTAATGTGTCGCACTACAACTCCAAGGAGTTCCACCTCATTTGAATCTCATGAGTGGTAGCCTAAGACATTCTGGAGGCATCAGGACTTCTCCAGCACATAACAAAAAAAAATGAGGTTTGGAATTACGTATCTGATTTAACTAGCAAGAAGAAAAAAACCCAAAATGTCTCAAATACATCTACATTTCCGTTCCTGCTTTGAAAAACCAAACTGCTATGAACACAAACAAATCAGGAAATTCTTGGAGAATATCCCAATGATATTAATAGAGACTAGAAATTGGTCTGCCAGATGAATATATTCAACATGTAAATAGTGGCTGTTCCCAGCACAATCTGAACTTGTATTCTGCAGTGTTGAATGTGGGTGATATTATGAAGCTGGAGACTTATTTCTGTCAAACTGCAGACCTTTTTACGTATTGCTTTTTAGAAGAAAACTAAAAGTAGCAGATAAAAGAACACAGCATTGAAACCAAGGTCAAACTTTAGTTCTTAAATGTCTCAAAAGCTGCATAGTTCCAGGAGGATATCTGCAAGGTGAATGGCCAGTAGAAACACAATAGTTCATTTACTAATCCACTTAAAAGACACGTCCAAAAGCATTTCACTACACAGTTCGGCTCCGACTGCATATATAATTTCTTGGGCATTTTTGCGTAATAGTTCACCTAAACTCTGCTGCTGATAATGGTGTAGAAAAATGCACAGCTTGACCTTTTATAAGCAATGCCACGAGGCTCATCTGACAACTTCCCATGCTGTTCCAAACTAATATTCTGAAGGAGTTGAATCTGGTAATATAAAGGTGTTTTCAGGAGAAAAATAGAGGAAGGGGACAAGTGAGAAAATGTGCATCTTGACATCACAATGCAAACCCGACAACTGATGTTCTTCTATCAGATGTCATGTATGTAAGGGCAGAATTTGTCACTATGTGAGTCATCGTATGTAATCAATCAATCAATCAATCAATCAATCAATCAATCAGTCTTCTGCTTTTCATTCAGGAGCTCCAGGTAGCTCCCTCTTCTCAATAACCACCTTGTGAGGTAGACTGGGCTGAGAAAGCGGCTGGACCAAAGTCATCCAATGAACTTCTGTAGTTGAGGATGGAGCAGAGCTGGATATCTGTCCTCCTTGTCCAACCTCACAGTGGCTACTGTCAGAGCCTATGAGATGATTGTTTAAAAAAAAAAAAAAAAAGGACTAATTTCTATTTAATGATCTCTACTCACTGATCCCAAGAAGAAACAGCTGATGTGATATTGTTTCTGAGTTCCTAGATAGTTATGACAGTTGTGTTGTATAGCAGAGATTATTTATTTCTGCTACATGGACTATGGTTCATGTAAACTGCAGGAAAATTTAGTTGCCACAAGTGGACTGGCAATGAGCTGCTCAAGATGGGAAACCTCCAGCCTGCAAGCCAAATTCTTCCTTTGGAGTATTTTTATCTTGCTTGTGGCATCTTCTCTAACTGTCCCTCTCTCTTCCACCTTTGCTCTCCAGCTAATTTGTAGGGAGACTGAATGCTCTTTGCCTTTTTTTATTCCACATCAACAGAATGCTGTCTGGTATAGGCTTCAAGACAGATTTATTTATACGACTAAGTCTGGGATAATATCCCCAGAAAAAGTGCTTTAACTTATTCCCCCTGAAACTGTTATGTTGACCTTCACATTAAATGTGTATATTAAACATATTAGATGAACATGTTTTAGCATTTTATGCTTGCTGCATTGCTGACATTCTGTTTCTACATGGATGTCATACCACCTCTTAACATTACCAACATCAGAATTTCATCAGCTTATATTAATCTTTATAACAGGATTTACCTAGTCAGTAGAATAAAATTTTAAAAAACAGTCAGAAAAGAATTGGCCAATAAGAATGTGTATTCACTATACTTTTTGACTACTGAAAATCCCAAATTGACATTTTTAAAATTTGCATATATTTTTATATTTGGTTAGCTGCTGAGAGTCTTGTACTTGCAGCAGCATACAAAATTGATGAATAAGTAAAAATGTATGTATAAATTAACATCTGCCAATCACATCCTGTGTCATAGAGACCTAAATCATTTAAATGTATTGTAATGCTTCTACGGGAAGCTAAACACCAAATCTTTTCTTCCTTCAAAAGAGCCATGGCAAAAACATTATTGTTGCAGTGATTCATCTTATGCTTTTCCCCCATTCTCATCATAATACTTATCTCTTGTACAAATGGAAGCTGGCAGGTCACGCAGACTGGTAGAATCAGATGTACCTCAGAGCAGGTTTGACACAAATCCATCAACCAGTACAGACAATCCTTTCTGGAATCTCTCTTCCTTACATCAGAATGCTGATGCAAATATCTGGAGAGGAGGCCCTTTCAGTACTTGATTCTCTCTTTCTATGCACTGGAGGCATGTTCTATTCCCTCTAGTCATATTTCCTCGATTTGCATCAAGACAGAATTGCTCACTTCTGATCTAGTCATACTGTAGAGGCAAGAGCCAAACCATCACAGGCATGACACTGATTTTCAGGGCAATACAATTCTCACCTCTTTCTTATTCCGGGAAATGACATTTGGATCAATGGATCCCAGAGACAAGTTTGGCAGGACAAAGTTAAGTACTTTAGCTGCAAATACCTGAGGGAGAAAAATATAATTAGTATCTTGGACAGCCAAGAAGAGAATTATAGGAGTCAGCTTTGCAGGTGGCAGAAACTGTTTTTTTTTAGCTTAACCACTATATTATTACTGTACTCCAGCTGAGGATCTGGTCCTGAATGCCAACAAATGGATTTATTCCAAATGTATCAAAAAGGCAGGAAAGATTCCCAGGACCATTTATAAGGGAAAGCTTGACGCAACTGGCATTATTCCCTAAAACCACTTTGTCCAACTTTAGGACTCTCACATTTCTTCCTGACAAACAAAAAAGGGAAGGAATCCTGGCTGAAGAAGTTGAGACAAAGCCAGCTTTTCCACTCTTCAAGGGAAGCCAGTTTTGTTTGCCAGGGTTCCTTCTTGTTGCTATTCACTTTGTATTTTAGTTTCCTACAATGAAAATTGTAGCCTGTGTGATTTACAGTATAGTCCTTTAAACATGATAAACACATTCTGTAACAAGGATACAAATAAGGAGAAAAATGTACACATTGACTAAAGAGCTTCTGGGAGTTAAATACAAAAATATTAAGCTTCCTACAGCATGAAGATGCCAGAAGAAGAAAAGAAAATACTTAAAAAATCCCATTAATAGGATTCTGTAATTGAGTCCAATACTAAATTGTCTCTGATCTTCTGAAAATTACATTCTAATTAAGTGGTCATCACTTAAAAATGATGATAGCCAAGAAAACATGTACTTTGCCAGGTCTATTTTAATGGCACATCCTGCATGCAGTAATGTTTCCTGGAAAATGTAAAATGGAGTGTGTGACCTTGATAGTCTATGAATCCATTAAATGTAATCATAGCCATAACAGTCTCTGATTCTCCTGCATCAAAGATGCTACGGATTGTGGGAAAAAAATACATTACATTAATGATAAAAGAATAAAATAAAAGTTCTCCCAGAGTACAAAATTTCAAAGCCACCACAGTTTCAGAGGCATTTACAGGAAACGCAAGTGACATTGCCCCACTATACAGAGGGCTATGTTGTGAAGTGCAGCTGCTGCATCTAACCGTTCCCCTAGGACTCTCCAACTTCTTACCAAATTAGATTTTATTGGTTCAATACCTCCAATCCCTTTTCTTCCACTTTGCTGAACATCTATGCTAATGAAGAGTTCTGGTCCTAATACAGTGAAACCTCAATTTATCGTGCCCCAGTTTAGTGGACTTTGGAGACAACGGACAGAACTTTACCCGAAGTAGTGCAGATGATTTAGGTAAATTAGCATGATTTGTGTGAATTTACATCGTTATGTGATAAACCTAATGACATGAACTGACACAAATGACAAATTATATCATTTGCATAATTACATAAGTGACATAAGTTTGGATTTAATGGATATTCAGGCGTGACAGACATGCCCTCCTAATGGTCTATTAAACTGATGTTTCTGTGTACAAATACTGTCTATTAATTTTTGAATTTTTCAGAATATAAATTGTTTAAATCTTAGCCTATGAATGCTAATATAGCATATCCAAATAAGTTAGGAATTGGGGTGATAGAAAGGATGCTTCATTCAGTTAATGCTTCACAAATTAATGACAATTATCAATATTGGAGAGTTGCCCTCCTCACAAAAATAGCTATTCATGGTATGTTTGAAAAACAGACTCTGCCCATATCCAAGCTTTAAAAACGTAGCAAATCATATCCGTGAGATAAGGGTATTGTTAATCCTGTTGCTCCTCTCAGTCCCGTCAGCCTTCCTTTCTTAGGTATCACTTGAATAAGTAAGATCACAGGAACTAACGTGATGTTCTAATTGTAATTAGTTGTAGTAGTTATTACACAATGATTATCTTACATTTGCTCTGAACTGCAGCCATCTAAACTTCCCCTAAGCAAGTGGTTTTCATTAAAGCTTGGTAGGTGCTAAACAGATTGTGTGGGCATATGCACAGGTGGTTGTTGCTGTTGCTGCTGTCGCAGCTGTTACCTACATAATGTATAGGGCAGCAATCCAGATCAGGAGCAGGCAGGGGTGCACATGTAGCTCCTTTCAGGAACCCCTTAAAGAAGGTTCTTCATGAGAACAGGAAAAAGCACAGTTTCTTTAAGGAGTTGCTAACAAGAGAGAGATGTAATGGGAATCACTGATCCAAGAGAGTTTTAAAAGTTTTTGCAGCACATGGTTTAATAGATAAAGATCTAGGGAGAAGGGAGTGGAACATACAGTACTCTTGTCAGGTCTGCTTGGTTGATCTGATGCATCACATTGTACAATATCAGCGTAAGGCAAGAGTACATGGTATAGGGCATATATGACTGTTTATAAACTATCAACCGTAGGAAATTTCTCCACAATAAAAACATGATTGTAGGCTGAGAATAAGCTCCATGAATGAGTCCATACTATTAAGCGATACAGGGACTAGCTGTGGGGCTGGCTGTTACTTTTCCCACCCCAAGCCTAATGAATCTGCACCACCTGCTTAAAATAATTAATTTTAAAATTGTCTGTTCAAAGTGAAATTAAAATAATTTGAAATCCCCACCAGAACAAACACACCCATCACTCCAGCCAACCCAATAATACCCACTGGAGGTATAGAAGCCGAGGCCTCTATGGTTCTAAGAGACCTCCAAAAATTGTTACCAGATTGTATTTTTAATGTGACTGCAAAGGGGAAGCTGATTAAATATGTGAGAGGAGAGCTATCCTATTAACTGCATTCAACTGGAAAGAAATTTAATTTTTGTCTTGGCCCCACCAATTGCACTTTGGAGAACAGCCCTAGGGATACCACTCAAAGCTAACGTGTGGCTTTCTGCCCAGAGAAAGCTGCACTCTCGGCTAAGTTATGAACTGTTTTAATCCTGCCTTCTGAACACGTCACAAGGCTTCGTCACTCAAACCCCATGGTTTACAAACCACAAAGGGTGAGTTCACACATCAGGCTAAGCAAACTGCATTAAGGCGTAGCATAGTATGGGAGATCATGCATCTGGAAACTGAGGGAACAAAAGGAGCTTGGGGAGAGAGATTTGTCAAAATAAACGTACAGGAAGTGGAAAAGGTTAGGGCAAGGTTCTTCCTCTAAAGTGCAGCCTTTCGGTGCTGCTTTTTGTGAGAAAAAGAAGATGGACGTCCTCATTTATATGTAACATGTATGTAATCCTTCAGCTTTTGCACTGACCACAAGCCTTCTTACATTCAGTTTTGTGAAGAGCCTTAACTTCATTTATTTTTAATGCAGATCCACACATGGAGAGGAAAGGCTGGTGAAAGAAAGGGCCATTACCTTAAGATAATAAGATGTTTAACTGACATTTAGATAAGTGTGCCTGAAATTAAATGAACACCTTTTTTTTTTTTTTTACCTTGATCGGTGTCGCTACATCAGGGCTTGCAACTACTAAAGGAGAAATTAATACCATGCCTGAAAAGTCATTTGGTCTTTCACACGCGGTGAGGATGGCAATGGCTCCTCCCTGAAATGAAAAAGCAAGCAATGGGTTGATGATTGCTAAGACTATTGATCTCAGTACAGCAGGGGTGGGAAGTCTGAGCAATACTATACCTCCCAGTATGTCTTACCATTGACATGCTAGCTGGAGTGGCAACTGAGTTAGAATTTAGAAATCCCTAAAATGCCACAGGTTGCCCACCCCAATCATAAAACAAAAAGATATGACAAGCACTTTATGGGCAGGTACAGTAACAAGGTCACTGCCTTGGGAACCTTGCCCATTTACCCCGGGAATGAGCTACAAACTAAGTGGCAGCTATGGGCTTCAATTTCCTTCTGCACCCAGAAAAAGACAAATTTAAGTCAAGTTCCATTATCATGCACCACTGATTTCAACCAGCAACTTCAAAAATCAATCAAACAAACAAAAAACTTCATAGCAACTATGGAGGAGATAATTTCAGAATTTATATAATGAATGCAAGTGTACATCAGTTGTGCAATTCACCTACCAGATGCAGCAGAGCCTTCGTGGCAGTGCTTCAAAAGGTGTTTTAATACTGCTTCTAGGAATCACACAACACTGGAATACTCAGAAATACAATTGCGCAAAAGAAATCATCCGAGGAATCACAATGTAGCTATTAGGTGCTAGATAAAGCATGTTCTTTTTCATTTAAACTCATATTGATTACAGGAACTTTACAAGGAAAAACAAAAATGCAAAAATGGAATTGTAAGTCACTTTCCTTGCTCCCTAAACTATAATCAGATTTTTTTTAAAAATGTAAGAGGAAAGTCCGTGTTTGTTCAGAGGCTCTCAGCATGTCCATAAAGGCCCAGAAATGGAAGAGAAGGAGCAGGAAACAGCAAGAGGTCAAGAGGCACACAATGAGTTAAGGAATGATGCAACTAGAAAGAAGGGAATGGCAAATAAACAGTCTGGCCAAGGCTGTCAGGATGAAACAGAAGCCAAAAGGAAAGTCAAAGTTACAGAACTGTGTCCTGAAGTTAGATTAATCAATATGTGCTTACATTCAAAAATGTATGATTTAAAACAAAGAATGACAAAGAATGTTTTATTTTTTCTTACCAAAGAGAATAATTGGAGGGCCATTTTTTGCAGTTTTGGATAATCTGGCTGGATGTAAGAAGCAAACGAGTTTTAAGGCATACCTTTCACCTCTTATAAACCCTGACTAACGTCTCCCCAAACTGGACTGATTTTTCCTGTTTTGGGGGGGATTTAAATGAGAGAAACAAATACCTCAGTCCCCTTAAACCTCCCCCAAACAGGATGAAAATCTTTGGTTCTGCCTACTCTAATGATCGCATGTCACTGCCAATGCCTCTGCAATGGAATGAAAAGATAGTATTAAAAAGTGTGTCTCCAAGAGTAAGGTTTTCCTTCCTTTCCCTAGAACCATGGAGCTGTTTGCTGGAAATCAATAGTGCCTCAATGCTTTTACTGAGATACAGCAGTCATCTGACATTAATAGCAGAATATCAGCAACTCAAGGGCATTTATCATTTAAGAGAATATCCAGGCATCTTCTGCCTTCTATGCCCCAAGTAAAATCCTAATGCTAGAGATGTTGGATTACAACTCCCATAAGCCTCAGACAGCATGGCTAATGGTCAAGGATTATGGCAGTCATTGTTCAAACAGTTTGGAGGGCACCAGATTCCCAATCCCTCTACTATTGCTTAAAGCAGCAAAAGAGATTACCACACTGCTTCTGAATTATACTATATTCAAAATGTCAAGACTGTATTTTATTTCCATAAAGAAATAGTCCCCTCCTACAGAAAACCTTACTCTGTCAGATAGAGTTAAACCAAACATCTTCCTATTGTAGTTTTATACAGGGAAAGTTTTGTATGGAATGGCACTCAATTTTGTGACCAGTGTGACTCCTACCATCTAAAGTGGAGCAATCAAGAGACAATTTGGGGGCCAGTCATAGCAGCCTCTTTTTATGTTCAATGAATGTACGTGAGAACAGGGCCAACAAGAATGCTGGCTATATGCAGTACTCCCAGACTTTGTCTGAAAAGGAGCCTAGGCAGATGCTTATGGTATGGGTATATATAGGGCTTTCCTATGTGAGTGGGAATTCTGATTGCCCAACTGGGATTTCTGTTCCTAAAACTATATGGACTAGCACATGTCCTGGTGCTGGGACATGACTAGCATTTAGGATTGTTTCACTGAACATGTCATGGTGAGCATCAGGCCTAGTTATTTCTAGCATCTCTGAATAGGAACACAGAGCTGAGATGAAAGCAGGAAACCAGTGTAGGTGAGTTGTCTCCTGGATGGCACAACTCACAATGATGCACCTTTGTGTAAGCTGCATGGTGTTCTTTACAGAGTCTGGATGAGACTGAACTCTGAAACTTTCTAGAGCCAATTTTCTTTTTAATTAATGCAAGTTTCCCTATTCTTTATTCTAATCAATTAATACTTTAAATAATTGACTATTATTTGGTATTATCTGACTAGTCATTTTTAAAAAATTAACTGAATGCCAAGCCTGTTTTGGACTGCAAGCTAAAATGCTCCCTCTTCAAGCCAAAAGTTGGTGCATCTCAAGCCTCAGTAAGCAGGAAAGTTCAGTATGATTCACAATTAGTTGCCATGGGAAATCCTTGGAGAACAGTATTAAAGATACATCATTCTGTTTACTTGCAGGAATAAATTGTGTTTATGTGTGTATGAATATGAGGACTGTTTGGATAACTTCAATTTCAGCTTACTGCTACCATCTATTAGTTTTAAAGGTTTACCGTGAACTTCAAATTGGACATCATCTCGTTAACTTCTGATTAGAGATGGCTATACTCCCCTTAACTTTGTTTCAAAGCCCATTTCTTTTGTTTTGAGATTTCTTTGAAGATACTCAGCAAAGAAGTTAAATTATTTCCATGCATTTCCCCATCACTATTATCCAATGCTCTTTCACAAACCAAGAGCTATTTTTGAAAAGAAGAGAGCTTCTTAAAAAAGCATATCTGAACTGTAAATGATTAACCTGAGCATATGCAAAGTGATCCTGAGCATATTCAGAAACTTCAATTTTGATTTGGACTTGAATTCAGAGCAAAAATGGGCTAAGTTTTAGAATTACAGAATTGATGTTTCAAACTCCGTTAGTTGCACAGCTTTCTTCTAATACAATGAAAATGCACTAATATGTAACTTCAAAAGAAGTAATATAATTTCCTACAGTGTACCATTTGCCTCTGATGCATGTTGCCATGGGATGTAGTGATAGCTAATGCCTTGGTTGTATACTAGAAAATAGGAGAATACATACATGGGAAGTAGATAATTGAACCAACGTTATTAACGAATACAGTAACGTGAACTTATTATCAACTACAGATGCGGGTGTGTCTGCCACTGAAATTTCTGTAGTGCGTCAGAGGGTTTCCTGTTCTTTCTTAAGTGCCCGTGCAAGAGCAATTATACTGCAAGGTAACAGAAATAGCAATCTCTTGCCTAGCTTTCAATGGCCTTTTTTCCGTCAAAAATCCGAATTCTGCAGATAACTAAAACAGTCCTTAGGATTGGGCATAGAAATGAATACGCATACACTGTATCTCCATAGTGCAAGCTATCATTGACACACTCTACAGTTGTATTAAAGTTCAGAGCTAATAAACAATGCCTTTGACGTGCTTGGCGATTGACTCACACAAGCAGCCTTTTGTATTTTCATCCCTGAGTCTTCTTAACCTTATCTTAAATATCTTAAAATGTTGAGAGCAAGCTATGATTGGGCTGTGCATTCTGTGTGGTAAAAATCAATAACAATTCTACTCTAAGGTAGCACAAAGTCTACATCAAGGAATATTAAATCTGTTGTTATGAGTAAACCATCACTTTTGGGATACATTTACTTATTTTACATGATTTATTCTTCTATTAAAAGTTTCAGAGTTGATGAGTAATGGTGTATCCATTCCCATACCACAAGCCTGCTCAACGTCCACACCAGTTCTTGATATACCTCTAGGCATTATCCTTGTTGAATTGTCCACCTATTCTTTCATCTACTGTATTTCCATTGCACACAAAATCTGTTCAAGAAAAAAGGGTGGATTAGCTGCACTGTGCTTTTTGATTGATAGCATTAGTGCTCCTCCCTCTGAAAACATCTCTCTTTGGTCTGTCAAATTTTTACTTTTCTTTTAGTTATAGCCTTGGTTTGGGCAGGCAAACCATCTGTGGCTATTGGAACATCCTGAAATTGCCCTGCTGAAATTTGGTAGAAAAATGGCTGATTTCTAATAAAGTGATTTTTCTCCAAGTTTTTGAATGTCCAGTGATTGTAAGGGTGAATGGGAGTACAAGGCGCCATGATGCAAAATATCCTATTCCCACCCAACCCCCCTCCCCAATGAACTGGGGATTTTGGCCCTGCCCCTTCTTGTGACTTTGTCATCATCAGATGATCTTCTGCAGCCTGTGGAAAATTGGGAAGCTGAGTTGTGGCTCCCAACCCAAAAGTTCATTTTTGCCTTATATCTTGCACATTTCTTTTCCTTTCCCTTTCTTCTCACTGCAAAAATGCATTCCAATGACATATTCATCCTTCTCTTTCACAATGCTTGAGAATCTCAGAAAATGGGGGAATTAATTCTTAAACTGAATATGGTCCTTAACTAGTATAGAAATGTTTTAACCAACACGAATAAGGGGAAAGACAACACAATCTATTATGTATGTGTCTGCATGTTTTCGTGTGAAAAAGAACAAACTCTTGGCTTGTTTATGATTTGGGAATATGAGAAGAACAATCCATGCAAGGTCTATTAGAGCATTAGAGAATCTCCAAAACATTTTGTGTTTTACCTCTCTCATATGTACATAGATACATACATACAGATGACATTATTCCTTTTGGGGATAAATAAGAGGGGTATTTTTTTCACTTGCGTTTCTAGAAATTCCAGCTTGATAGCTCTTCAATACTCAGTGAAAATAAGACTTGGGAATGGTGTGTACACTTGTTATTTCCCATTAGAACCAGCAATTGTAGAGTTTACATTTCGTTGGGCAGCTATTCACAAAGAGCTCCAATGGCACAGCCACTGCTTTTTGTGAAAAGAAAAGAAGAAGAGGAAGAGGAAGAAAACAGAAAAGGCTACGATGAAAAAAGAAGTCCTGGCATCAGTGTTGATTGTTAGGGTTCAGGAGCCTAACCCCAAACAAACAGCATCCGCTGCCCTGTGCGGAAGGAGAGGACGGTGGGCTTACCATGGAGTGCCCCAGAAGAAACACAGGGACACCTGGATGTTCCTCCTTCACGAGATCGATGTGCTGCAAGCTGTCTCTGACAAACACACGGAAGTCGGACGCAACCATACGGTCTCCCTCGCTCTGCCCGTGGCCAACTGTAAGCGGGAAAAGGAAAAGCAAGTTGCCCCATCAAAAGCCGCTCGTATTTTGCTCTCCTCAGGCTTACGTATGAAATCCAACAGACCCACAAAAATTATATTCTGTTACAGTTTTCCCCAACACGGCACCCTGTGCATGGCCTATGGGAATTGAAGTCCATCATATTTGGCAGCCACCAAGTTAAGAAAGGCTATACTCCATTTACCATGTGCTATACGTTATATTAAGCTATGCTTCTGGGGTCACTCACCTACACGAGTAAGAACAATAGCATAATGTCTTCCTGGTTTACTCAAGGCTGACCCACCCTGATCCATCCCTTAAATTGGGGTGGGCAACCTGTGACCCCTATCTCCCATTGTGCCCTCCACTCCAGCATCCCAAAACGGTGCTGCTGAAATTGGACTGAAGTTCAATAGTGTGCTTTAGAGGCATTTTTTAGGTTTTGAGGGAACAGTAGTGATTTGCTCATACAGACCTCCCACTTTCATTCCTACACTTAAAGCTCCTCCAAAAATACTAAAAAAAAAATCCAGTTGCAACCTTTCCAGTGAAGTACAACATTAAATGGCCTGCAGAAATTCAGGAGGCTGAGCTGCATCCCCTGACACTTCAGAAATTGCCTACCACAGTATTATATGTACGTAGATCTACCAACTGTTTGCCCAGCCAGCAAGGTTGATATTGCCAGGGATCAGTAGAGACCTGGATTCAGTTCTGCAACCCACAGTCCTAGAAGGAGAATCATGTCTGGTAAACTGCTTCATGAACAGTTTCCCTCATATTGTAAAAGCATCTTTCCTCTGATAAAGAATGGAGAATGCACTGATTGGCAGTTAGAGAGGATCCCTGTAAGTTATCATGACTGTACAGTATAAGAACACAAAAAGACATCTCCTTTTGTTACAGGAATCAGATAAACATTATTATCTTCCAACAGTATGTTGCCAAGGATCTATGACAACTAACTTTAAAAGAAATGTTGATTGTACTGGGAAATACAAAAAAGAGTACATCTGATCCAGAAGCAGCAACTGATTTGAGCTAAACCAGCTAACTGGAGTAAATAAAATGACTGGTCATTAAGAAAATAATCAAAACATCTGGGTCCACAATATGGAGAGAAACTTAGTATAGGAAACCTAGTGTAAATTTAACAGTCACAGTTTGATAAAAAGAAAAGGGAATATACTGAAACTTTGAGCAACTTTGTATGCAATGTACCAAATTTCCATTTGGACATCCCTAAAATAATGGGCATTGCATCAGTACTCTTCAGGTTACAACAGCAACTGGGACCGGAATTTTCATTGCTAAGTGATGCGGTTGTAAAGCATGATGTCACATGACTGCATCGTTTACTGACAGCAATCCTGGCAGTTGCCTTCATAATCCCAGGATTGCACAGGCTGTTAAGTGGGAAGAGGTGGGAGTTCCAGGCAAGGAGTGCAGGCAGTGTGTGCAGGTGCTGCGGGCAAGTGCTAGGGAGTGTGAGAGGGCACAGAGGTGCTTCAGATATGCCATGGGCAGGTGCTAGGGAGTGCACAGGTGCCACGGGAGGTATCACGGACAGGCACTAGGGAGTGTGGGTGGGTGGGAGCCATGGGCAGACACTAGGGAATGTGGGTGGGCTGGCAGGGGCTTTGGGCAGGCGCCAGGGAGCATGGGTGGGCCAGTGAGGGCTGCAGGGGTGCTGCGGGCATGCATGTGCTACAGATTAACCAACCAGGAGGGGTATGAGTCCAGAATATAGATGGCAGAACTCAGCAACAAGGACCCTGTCCACTTCCTCAGGATTGACTGGTTCAAACTCCTCCCAGTTAACCAAGCTAAGATGTGGCTCAGGTACCTCCATAAGACAGACAGTGTCATAATGTTTCTGCATTAATCCTTGATATAGTTTTGCTTGTAACCTGGGGATAATTCTCTTCATGCCATCTCAAAAAAAGCATTGTAACAAATGGGGAAAAAAGGAAAAAGGAAACAAAATGATCAGGAGAATTTCAACAGCTTCCTTAAGAGAAAGAGTTTTTTAGATGGGATCAACCTTCCAAATATCCAGAAATTCTGAGACCACAGTATCCCCTAATTTCCCTTCTGATGTTGGCTGAAAATTTTAGGAATCATAATCCCAATATGTCTGAAGCATGCCACTTTATGAAAGTTCATCTTAGATTATCAGAGAAATAAACGAAATTATAGATGTTGTTAATAAAATGGGAAGAGATAATTTTTCTCCCATAAGATGAGGGTCTACCAGTTAGATGAGTGCCAGCAGATTCATGACAATAAAACAAAACAAAACAAAACAAAACAAAAAAACAGGAATACTTTTTAAACAATACAAAACTGATTCCTAAGAATTCACTTCCACAGGATCAAATAACTTGTTAAAATAATGCTCTGGATGCTAATTTGAAACCCCTCCTCTCCATATGAGTAATATGCCATGCAATTTTATCTTTAGACACCATTTATAAGAGATTACATCAATTCATGGAAGAGGTGCATATTGCAGAACTTCCACGTTCCATGACTGAGATTGCCTGAGGCTGTAAGTGATCACAATTCCCACATAGTTGGGTGCCCTTGGGAGGCTTCAAGTGGCCTAGCTGTATAGCATTCTTATGAGGAAACAAGGATAGAATCCTAAACCTTCTGAGAAAGAGGGTGATGTACTAGGGGAACTTTGGTCTGATCCAGCAAGGGACTGTCTTATATTCACCGCCTGAATAAGAAATGATTGCAGGCTATGGGACTAAGGCTCACTGCAGTTAAAAAGAGAAAAATAATTATCATCTCCCCTCCTTATCTATTTCCAGGAAAGGACTGTTTACTTCATATGCTATTGAAATTCATCATAATTATCCCTTATGAAATAGAACTACAGAACAGCAATAGGCGCTGATGATAAGCTGATCTGACGAGATGGCCCACTGCCATATTATTGAACTAAAATTACAGCTCTGTAATCATTGCAGCTTTGATTCTTAAAAGAAAAAATGCTGAATAACCAAGCTAAGATTAGAGGTTTGGGGTAAAGAAATGCAGAGATTTCTGACATTACTCAGATGCACATTTTCTTGCCTTTTAATCCAGATTTCTACACTGTAAATGCTTCTTCAATTCTGATATTCTAATCTGGTACACACAACATGATTTGCAATTAGATCAATGTTGAGGGCAGCATGTTGTGTTAACTCATTAATCTAGTTAGTCCTGGGGGAGGATGGGGGCAATTTTAACCCAAACCCAGTCCATCCTCCAAGATGAAGTTCTAGAGTGGCTGAAAAAGTACGTGCATCATTATGAAATTCAGTGCCAAAAATTGGAAGCTTCAGGATATATCTCCTGTGCCACCCAAACACTGAATTGTTGCAGAGCCCAAACCACATCAAAAGCTATCTGCCTACCCAGCAAATGTGAAAACCTTGCTGATTCTCTCCTAGCCTACAGGCTTATGGGATGTAGGGCAGGACTGAGAGAAATGTTCAGGATTCAGGATTCCCCAAAATGTTCCTTGATCTGGTACCAGATCCAGTAGCTAGGAACTATGACTGAGTTAATAGCTTACTGAGTTAAGAACGATGTGTGAACTAGTTCTTAGTAAACTAGGCTTTTAGTTGAATGCAACATTCCTATCCTGATGCCCTGCAGTATTTGATGGTTCGAAAATGATCAAAGCCATCAGGCATCAAGTACACAAAAAGGTGGGAAAAGCAAGAATAAGGGTGAGAAGGTGAGAAAGCTGTTTATTTTTTAAAAAGGAGTAGAAATAAAAGATGCTGAATTTGCTAGACAGTATAATAATCTGAACTGTAGCAGAAAACAATTATCATTCTGATTAAGTAATTAAACTAAAGAAAAGCAAAACCCTGGAAATTACCTCTTTCCTTAAAAATAGTCACAGGAGGAAGAGAGTTTGGCTATTGATCACTCCAGGAATCCTTAAAAAAGGATGAAAATCCAGTCTCTATATCCCAAGCTATTACAGCAGCCCCTCTCAATTTAAGGATAGTGAAAGTGGATTGAAATTACTATTTATAAAGAACTTACAGGTAGTCCTTGATTTATGACCATTCATTTAAAGACTGTTCAGAGTTATAACAGTGCTAAAAGTGACCAGTCCTAACACTTATGACCGTTGCAACATCCCCACGGTCATGTGATCAAAATTCAGGTGCTTGGCAACTGATATTTATGATGGTTGCAGCATCCCGGGTCATGTGATCACCATTTGTGACTTTTCTAGGGAGCTTCCAACAAGCAAATTCAATGGAGGAAGCTGGATTCACTTAATGACCGTGTGATTCGCTTTCTTTCTTACTTCATCCCACTGCAATCAACAGCTCCATACTTAACTGAAAATACCTAAAATGTGATCTTGTTTCCAAAAGTCCATAAGGACTTTGTCATTTTAAAGATACTAGAGGCTCAGACACTTTATCAATAGCATTCTCCCAGAGCAGCCTTAAGACTGATAGGAATCATAGATGAAAACTGGAGGCTCCCAAATCATTCTTCCAAGACATTAATCACAACCAAAGCAAGAAACTGGCCCTTAATATTTCAGGATTGGTAAGTATCTGTGATGGTACTACATTGAATGTTGTCAAATAATACTAAAAACAGGCTATTTTCCCATGGACTACTAGTGCGTTTGGCCATGAAGGCTAATTATTCTCATGGCCCTGCTTGCAAGATTGCTTATCCTAGATTTTCAATCCCGTGGTAGATACACACTATTTTTATTATTATTTTAATGTTTCACTCATTATAATTCCCTTGATACAATTGCTCTGCTTCATTTATTTCCTTACCCACAAGTAAACAAATAAAGGTAACACATGATCCATAAGTTGCCCCCTAACTGCCCCTAATTAAAACAGATAAGTGTCCAGAACAGTAAAATTTTTGAGTAGTATATTGAGAGAGGGGGACTCTACAGTTAGTTTGCTGATTGCTTCTTTTCACAAATGAGCATTCCACATACACGTACAGAAATAATTTCTTCTTCTCCCAAATCTGAAAGGCACAAATAGCATTAGTAGTCTGTAGAATTCTATCTTGGATGCTGTTTTAGAAGTAAAGATTAATTAGATGCACCTTCTCCAATTTGGTACTGTCCATATGTACTAGGACTAAAATTTAGAGTTTCACTACCCATAAACAGTAAATGCTTTTGGTGAGTATATAGTATATATGTGTACTTGAATTACAACTAGTACGGATTAAAATGGATGCCTTTGGCATACTTCTATAAGGCCCACTTGTAACATAAATTAAAATAAACTTAATTTAACATGCTTAAGTCTTACCTATTAGATTAACTCTAACATAGTTTCAACTATTTGTCCTTACACTTCTTAAGGGAAATTAGATTTTTCTTATAGAGAAATCTCAGCACCTCCCAAACAACTACAGTTCCCAAGATTCAATGAAAGTATGTGGATAGGAAAAAAGTATGTAAAACTGGTCTAGGTATGTAGCATAAAAAGAGATCTAAACTCTAAAGTTGTTGATGTCTTGTTCTCAGTTTCAAAGAGCAGTCAGAAGCTTAGCTGGATCAGAAGACAATCAAGAATCCAGCAAAATCAGAGCAATTTAATTTGTATTTCTTCTTTCCAAATATGTTTATGTAGAATTAAGAACAGCTGAGCTCCCTAAGTAAGAGCTAATTTCCTTAAGTCTAAACATGCACAGATTGGGCTAGTAGTGATAATATAAACCAGTCTTCTCTAACATGATGCCTACCAGATGTGTTCAGAGAATAGCTCCCAGCCATTCTGGAATTTGTAGCTCCAATACATCAAGAGGGCATCAGCTTGAGAAAGACTAAAATAAACAAATGGTAAAACATTTAGAATTTCCACTTAACCCTACTTTATTGAGTGTTGTGAAAAGAGGTTTTCTCATACACTTTAGAAATTACTTGCTTTTGGCTGCTATTATGTTTGTTTTTATATCTCTAACACTAACTTATAGATGAGTTGCTGTTTCCTATCACTTCACATATGGCCCTAGTTAAGCTATAATGTGGTTGGTTGGTTTCTGGCTTAAAATGATGTGTGAATCCATCATGTGTGAACTGGGCTATGTTCAACAAAAACTAAAATCCTTGTTTAGAACTATGCGGACGGGATAGTTACAATGCAAAAAATGGAGATGGATTAGACAGCTCAGTCTGGGCAGTGCTGAACAAGTGAGGGGATTCTCTTGTAGAGTAAGAGCTGAACTTGCTAGCTGAAGCTATGTTAACTATTCAGTAATGAAGGCCTGAAAGTTCAACCAAAAAAATAAAATAAAATAAAATAAAATAAAATAAAATAAAATAAAGACAAGAACGGTTGAATCACGGCTAGCCAGTCAATTAATCAATATCACCAAAGTACATTTCTCAGTAGATAAAATTCACAGATAAGATAATGCATGGCATCAGTAGAGCCCAATAACAAGATACACTTTCATTAGTCATTATTAGAACTGAATATGACCCCCAAACCCCTTTCCTGAAGCCTCTGGAAACCCTTCCAATCATAATTGCAAAAATTTGAGATTAAAACTATAGTGTAAACACTCTAGGCTAAACATCAGTTAGTGTGATTCCGTCTTCCTCATTCTTGGACACCAAGGTTACCTACCCCTAAATTAGAGTAGTGTATGAACTTGAGGGCTTTCAGAGGTTTATCTTCTACAACAGTCACTCTTGGTACTTCACAGAGGGAAAGTTTTATTCTAAGCAGTAAAAAGTAAAATACAACCTTTGATTTAATATAATTAAATTATCATACAAGGAACTACCTGTAATGAGGGGAGACTGCAAAAGCTTAATAAATCATAGTACCAAAGAACATCTATTCTAAAAACGTTGATAAAAAGGAATCAGACAAATTTACAGAGAATAGGAATAAGGTCTGATACCTCCATGAAACTTCCATGTTCAGGGGTAGTATACCTTTGCACACAGATGCAGTCATGTGAGTGTCTGAAAGCATCAGGCTGGCAATGTTAGAAACAACAACGTTGGACTAGGTGCAATTTTGATGCCATCAAGGATTTTTCTCATGCTTATATTCATTTCTGTATACTTTTAATCATTATCCAGACCACAGATACAGAGAATATACTATTTTCATTATTTTCCATCGCAAATAAATTGTTGAAGGTTGCTAGTGGTAATAGATGTTCACAGTACTTTCCTGATAGCAAGACAATCCACATGTATAAGCTAAAACTGGATTCTGCCAAGTCAAAAATTTATGAAGAAGAGGGCTACATCTACTGTAGATTACAACTAGGGGAAAAGTCATAACTTCAACTTTGGTCTAATCTCTTAGGCAGAAAACAAGCTCTCCTGCCTTATATCCTTTGTCTGTATACTGTAGATGTTTATATCAAATTTAAATAGAGGAGTAAAATGCCTATGGAAAGTGTAACCTTTCTCTCAGATGGCCTGGGAACCATTCAAAGTATTTGGATAATGAGCAGCTTGGATAAACAAGAGTGTGATTCCTTAGGATCATGTTAAAACTGACTATTAGGAAGACATACAGTGGTGGTGGATTAAGTCGGGTAGCTGAAGTTCACAGGGAGGGGAGAATAGAAAAACCTCCTCACGGTTTTTAAATGTTTTGGTTGAGAAAATGTTTTGTTTAACCAATCGCAAAATTCCAAGCAGAGAGACACAAAATCAAGAATGAGTTTTTATGGGGGGAGTGTAGTTTGTACATGGGACTGCACAAACATCATGTTATGTAACTACTTACTAGCAACATGACCAATTCAATTGTCAGATCCAAGCAGGATTAAATGTCAAAGATGGGGCATATCCCCTACACCTGGGAAAGTAATGGATTTCAATTCCTTTGAACATCAAAAGCCAGCATCGCTCTTATAGAGTACAGGACACATGCTAAAAAGAAACAGACACAAGGATACCTGGTTCATCAATCTATTTAATACTGAAGCTGGTGACCTTAAAAATCTTAGACTAGGCACAGATGCTTAGTTTTTCTTTTTTAAAACAGTTTTATCCATTGCTTTTCAGTTTAACAAATGCCCAAAGCAGGGTGTAAAGAAAAGGAAACATGCCTATCATTTTTAAAAAAATACATCCATTTTATACTAAATTCTATGAAAGGAGACACCAGATAGATGCCAGGAATCAGTTCACCTTTGTACTAGCAACTTAACTTGTATCCTTAAAGGATTCCATTACCTAAAGTTCATCTTTTATTGGGGAGAGCAAACATAAAGTGAGGATAATTAGTTTTTACACACAAGGGAGACTGACCTGGCCACTGCACAGGTAAGCCTACTGTATTAGTTCCTGAGGCCTACTGACACACTTATGCTGGAGCAGCACAAGCAACGGATGGTTTCTGGCTTCTCATATGTAAGGCAATATATACATAACTATTATTTAATGGATAAGACATGTTAATTAGTGCATCTAGCATTTCAGTTCTCGTGCCTCACGAAATCACAGAATTGGAGAGGACCATTGGTTGAGTCCAACCTTTTGGACTACAGGATTCACAAGGAATGACTACAGGAATCCAAATTATAGCACCCTGTGCTTAGTCTTTCTTTGAAACATCTAGCAAAAGGAGCTAATCTTCTCTCTCAGTAATTAGTTGCATGGCAAACTCTATTAGAGCTTCCCTACACTGCTACCTCTCTAAATATGTTTTATTCCACTTTGTGCTCTGCCAGTCTATTTGCTTTGTTGGAATTTCTGTCAGTTCATAATTGTACAATCTGTATGGCTGACTTCTGTATTTGAGCAATGGGAATACTGCAGAGGCCGGATCAAAACAGCATACTTTCCAAAGCTGCTAAAGTCCACAGCAGCGACGAATTGTCAGTGGAGGAACTTATGAACTGAATGTGTCCTAACCACCTCTACCCGTGAAAGAACCAAGCTTGTTTTTAAGCCACTTCTGCTTATGGCAACTCTAAGAAAGTAATCCCACATTGATTTCTAGTTGTCAGCCAAGGTTAAGATACTTGTAAAAATTCACCAATATTCATTAGATTCTCTTCTCAGCCTACTATGTCTAACCCCCATTCAAGACTAATGTCTCAATACTGGATCACATCCACACATCAATGACAGCCACCACACTATAGCTACATTGCTGGAAGCCAGCACAAGGTGGCTTTTACCTGTAGCTTGACAGATTGAGTTTATCTTTTATTTCAATGAAAATATGGATCAGAGTTACTTTTTAAACTGAAAATGTCTTTTTGTTAGAATACACAATATTTTTATTTCCTGTATGATCAATATCTACTTCTTATCATTGTTCACATTATTCTTTGCTCACCCCACAGAGTACAACGCTCAAAGAAGGATCTCCTCCCACCCAGTGCACATTTTTGAAGAGCAAGGATATTTTTAGACTAGCTTGCACAACAGATTATTGTTTTGTTATCGAGAGAGAGAGAGAGAGAGAGAGGGGGGAAGGAAGGAAGGAAGGAAGGAAGGAAGGAAGGAAGGAAGGAAGGAAGGAAGGAAGGAAGGAAGGAAGGAAGGAAGGAAGGAAGGAATTTCTAAGCTAAATTATTTCTGCCTTATTTCAGTAAAGCAGAAAACCTTGGGTCTGTTAAGTCTGTTGCATGATTTTCGCCAATGCCAGACAAAATGATCTCTGATGCCAGAGGACGCATTTATTCCCCCCAGTCAACACTAATTGGGAAAAAAGCTTTTCTGTCCATGTTTCTTTTTGGAGATCTAAATTTAGATTCTGGGTATCAGTCACACTACTCCAAGTAATATTTTTTAAGCTACCTGCTTGTACCAACAGACTTTCCAGTCAAAAATCCAAACAACACTAAGTTTTCTTCCAGTTGAGTTTCACTCTTCATGCCAGTAATTTTCTTGGCAATAAAACATTAAATCTGAATTAAAAAATACAAAACCCAACCAAATTCTTTCAGTCAGCAGTATCAGTGACAATGAAAGGGAAGATATGGGTTCTTGGTGCTCTCTGAGCTTAGTTGTTTTCTTGCAGACTTTTCATTACCATGCTAAATAATACCAGCATGAGAGAAAGCGGAGCGCTGGTTCTTTATATATAGTACCTTGCCCCACCAATCTTGGTGGGGGTGTGGCTTCCTTGATGGTTCCTTGATGAGGGTATTGTTTCTTCCCTGATTGGTTATCTGGGTATGGGCTGCTAGTCTCCTTCCTATGCTTTGGATTGTATCTTTTACATTGTATGTAAATAGAGTTTATCTCTGTGTCTAATGATGGGTGATTTGCCTAAATGCCAAGCCTCCAGGAATTCCTTAGCATTTTGGCTTTGGCTTGATCTAAGTTCAGTTTCCCAGCTGAAACTGTGGTTGAGTCCATCCATGAGTTGCAAAATTACAGAGTTTTTGTCATATCTTCTGACTGTCAGTTGATGTTCTTGGATGTGATCTGCTAATCTTTTACCTGGGTGTCCTACATAGTAGCTCTTGCAGCCTTACATTATATGTTGTAGATAACTCCTGTATTTTCTTCTTTGATTACTAGGTCTTTTAGTTCTTTTAGAGGGTTTTTGTTAGTTTATGTGCTACAGTTATGCCAAGTTGTTGTAGGAGTCTATGGTTGTCTCAGAGATGTTTTTTGATATATGGGAGCGTTATCCTTTTCATAGGTTGTACTGGTTGTGTTGTGATGGGTTGTGTAATCAGGCATTTTGTGATGAAATTGCATGGGTATCTGTTGTGTTGGAAGATGTTGTATAGATGGGTTTTTTTGGCATTTTGGGTTACTGCAGTGTTTCTGTGCTCGTATGAATAATGTTTTTATGCAGCTTCTCTTGTAGCAGTTGGGTTGTGGTTTTGGTAATGAAGCATTTGATAGGTATTGCTGCTTCTAGAAGTTGCATTAAGCTATGAATCCTGAGAGTAGTAATCCCACGTGTGTTTCTCTGATCCACTGGTATATTTATCCATTGAACTGAAAGTAGGTGGTGAGACAATGAATTCCACAAATCTGAGTATTTCACTCTTAGTGTATTTTGTTAGGTTAGGTGTGTTGTTTAGTAATGCTGCAATGGAATTTATTGCTAATTCTGGATCTCTGGACATGAAGAGTGTTGTGATGTCAAGTGAAACCATAATTTCATCCTCTTCTGTTCTTAGGGCCTTGATTTTCTGGAGGTACTGTAATGGTGACTTGACAGAGTATTTAGTTCCATCTTTGAGATGTCCATGTTTTCTGGCAAGGTCTGTGGCTATGTTGTATGCTAGGGTCCCTGGTAGTGATATGGCTGAACAAAGTGGTATGTTGGGCTTGTATTAATGTTGAGCATTGTTTCAAAAGACATTTTTCTGAATTAAAGACATGATGAGTCCAGAAGTCAGGATCCTGGTGACACCAGAGAGCCTTTTGCTCTCTAGATGCTGATGAGTTATAACTCCCAGTAGTAGTCCTAGTTAGCATGGTCAAGAGCAAAAGATGTTGGGACATGCAGTTCAGCAACATCTGGAGGGATAAGGGCCCATGAATTTTGAACCACATAAAGATCTCCAGTACTTCAGCAAAAGCCTTCTTCAAGCTTACTTTACTATGGGCTACAGCTCCTAAACTAAAGTTTTCTTTCTTCAAATATTCACTGGGAAGAAAAATACAGCTGTACATCTTTTGATGGTTCAGAAATGTGATAAGATTACAAGCAGGATCTGAGATGAGGAACTGGATCAGGGCTGAAGCAAGCAGGTGGATGAATAAGCTGCCAAGAAAACTACCAAGACCCAAGTTTGTAGTCAAGGCAAAAAACTAGGCAGGACTTGCAGCAGTTATAGCCAGAAGCAAATGTAGGCAGGAAGAACAAATAGGCTGCTTAGGGGAATGGAACTATTCTATGACTAGAAAGAACCAGTGCCCTGGACATCCTCTTCTTTATAGACTTGGGATCTTATTCCAAGAATATAGTGAGGCACCAATGAATGAGGAAACTCCTGCCCTGAATTCCAGTTTATCCTTAGAGTACTGTCCTTTATTTCCAGATATCACGTTGTCACTTAACACAACTGAAGGTTCTTAGCTATATCAGAAATCTGTAAAGTGAATATCACAATACTTGGAGGAAGATAGTGGTGGTGACTTTATTCCTTTCAAGCTACAGATATGCCACAAGGGGTTATGGGCCACATTCCATCTAATCCTTTTTTATAAGCTAATAAGATTCATGAAAGTGTTTGCAAAGTCCTTTAAAGAACAAACATTCTTATCATCTTTGGCTGGATTAGCCACTGATTTTAAATTTAATTAGGAAATGAGAAAGCATCTTTAGGATTTATACCACTAATTTTTCAAGATGTAACCAATTGAAGTAATTTTTATAGCTTTAAGGTGGCAACATGGTATTATTCTCTTGGGCATTGTTAGAAATTTAACTTCACACAAGCATGTCATTATATGTCTCGTGTTTAAAAAGATGACACTTAGTTTCATGTCCCCATTATTTTTAACCTAGCACGCTGTCAGTGGGGGAAGAGAAAGAGAAAAGGAATACCTTTAGAAAAGGAAATGTTTTCTTGCAGCATCAAAACTTCTACCAACATGAGGCAAAGGCACTTTTTTTTTTTTAAGAAAAAGGAGAACTATTACATTTATCTTTAATAACTCAGTGCTTTTAAGAACACCAAAGGACCATGGCATGTTATAAGCTACATATTATGGCATAAGCTTTTGAGGACTATAGTAGCTTCAGATTGCATGGAATAACATCTTGAGAGAGGAACCCCTACAGTCAGTGGTTTTCTTTTTTTTCAAGCTGAAGCACAAAACCACATTGCTTTGTTATAAGTTACCTGTTGATTAGCACACCACACATTTTAGATCATATGGCTGTGCTTTTCAACACACACAGACACTATTCAAACTCAAACAGCTGCTTATTTGATTAGAAAACATTTCCAGTTCTTTTCAAAATCTGCACCTATTTCCTGTTCTTTATCTGGGTTTTGTTCCTTCTGCATAAGAGTCCTTTTTCTTCAAAATGATTTGACTGCACTTTCTTTAGAAAGAGCTGTTATGATTAGTTATGCTGGAGGAAGGAGGAGGTTATTACAAAGGCTCACTGAAGAACTTTTCACATTTAGTTTATATGGTGAAACAAAGCATGAATATTAAAAAAAAATCTGGGCCCCAGACCCACAGAATTCTCCCTCTTATTGTTCTGAAATATTCTTGTTTCTGCTAGTACCTTGAAAATAATTCTAGAGAGTCATCCTTAAGAAAGAATTGTAACAGACTTGATTTTGATTATTTCTGCACTGCCCTTAATTAGAGGAAAGACATCTAAGTGCATGGGGAGTAACTGTGTAATGCATTTCTTTAATTTAAATTAAAGCAAAATTATATAGAACTTTGTTTATAGCCTGGCCTATCCACCTTTGGAGTGAGGCTCCATAGCACAGTACTAAAAAGGCAGGTGTAACCCCCTCCCAAATCAAATTGTGTTGGGGTAGGAATATTTCCCATCACATTTCTCATCACCACTAATACGTTAAATATCGTTGCATTATTAGGAGCTTAATGAGAAACAGAGTTTCTTCTTTAGACAAGAGAATCAATGCCAAGTTGATAATTATTATTATTAAATGTGCACTGTGCTTTACCAAGTGCAAGAAAAGCTTACAACTTAAAATTCAGTACAGGGGAACATGTGGAGAAAAAAGGCAAGGAAATAGAAATAAAGAGAGGAAACAGGACTTTGGTTATTCCTGGGACTATATTAACTTGGTATCAAGTTTGTGTTTAGCACTACAGAACTTGAAGAGATTTGATCCTTAACCAGAAGTCTGAAGATAGATGGAAGCAATGTTCTTACACGTGTGTGTGTACACACAGAGAGTTTTCAATAATGAACTCAAAAATATTTACTGCAATTGTAAATCTTTTTACACAAAGAGCCAGTAACAACAACACCTCTTTTATGCAGTCCTTAGCTTGACTAAGTCTGCTGAGTCTTACTTCTTTCTTTCTTTCCAGTAGAGTGCTTGACTTTCTTTGCTCTCCTCTTTGTAATTTGCAATGTGTTGTAGTCTTGGGATTTTGCCTAGTCCAGGCTCTAGGTCAGCTGACTACATCTCTGTCTTCGGCTGATTCCTGTGGGACAGGCCGAGGCTCAGTCTGGTGATGCTCTTCAGTTTCTGAATCTGAAGACTCAGACTGATCCAAACAACCAAAGGGTGAAGAAAGGAAAAAGGCAGAGGTGTACAGCTTGAGGTTGCAAGGCCCCCAAGAACTTCTAAAGGTTGATAGCATATGGACTGAAAAGGAAAATTATGACATACAAGACTAGAAACTAATCATGTTACCCAATCTCTGTTTTAATTAATTTTAAATGTAAATGAAATGAAATGAAATTCAGTTTTTTACCTTGCCCCACCCCTTATTTTTTTTGGAGTGCAATCCCCAGAATGTTGAAGAGCAACTGTCGTTCCTTTGGGCAGAAAAAAATTCTGCAACCCTAGCATAAGAGGTAAATTGATATAAAGAGGCAGTGTGAGGGAATACAGTTCTGTTATGCAAGATAAAAGCATGGTGCTGCAACACCTTATAATTATTTCAGATTGCTGAGATACCTGTGTGGGCGGAACCTGCCTGTTGATCCAGATACTGGGAAACCTGTCTGTTGATTCCTTTCATCACAATAGTGCAGCCATTTTCCTTTGTAAATTAAGTCATGCACCTGTGCATTATCCAGTTACCTGTCTCAGCTGCTACACTAGCTTTAACTGTCTCCTCAATAAAAGCTCCAGCTGGAGCTTCATTTTGCAATGTTTTATATTTGCTTAGACTGTTTTTTCTTCTTAAAGTGCGATCTGCTGGTAGCAAGACTTTATCTATCTATCTGTCTGTCTGTCTGTCTGTCTGTCTGTCTGTCTATCTATCTATCTATTAAATTTGTATGCTGCCCATCTCCCCCAATGGGTGACTCTGGATGGCTCACAATTAAAACAAAACCCACAAACAATTAAAAAGAAATACCACATTAATTAAAAGTAATTAATCAATTACAAAGTCAAGCTATAAAGCAAACCTTATACATAAAAACTAAAAACATTCAAGATGATGAGGGGGGCAAAATCAATTACCCCACAAGCCACTTCCACTGATGCGAGCCCCCATCTGGCCCCCAGGCCATCTGGCATAGCCAGGATTTCACACTTTTCCACACCGCACCTCAGGTGGTAGGTTTTTCCACAGAGTGGGGGCCATGGCAGAAAAGGCCCTCTTCCTAGATCCCACCAGTTGAAATTCCTTGACTGGTGAGGTCTGCAACATGCCCCTTCTGCCAGACCAAGTGGGGTGGGCTGATAAGAGGGGCAAGACGGCTCCTCAGATAACCCGGTCCTGTGCCATGAAGGGCTTTAAAGGTGATAACCAACACCTTGAATTGGACCCTGAAGCAAACTGGCAACCAATGCAGCTAGTGTAACAGCAGTGTTGTATGGGCCCCCTGGGAGCATTCAGAACTTTCTGTGCTGCTGCATTCTGTGCCTGCTGTAGCTTCTGGATACTCTTTAAGGGTAGCCCCATGTAGAGCACATTGCAGTAATCCAACCAGGAGGTGGTCAGGGCATGAGTGACCATGAGGAGGGCCTCCTGACCGAGGTATAACTGCCACACAACATGAAGTTGCGCAAAGGCCCTCCTAGCCACAACTGCCACCTACTCTTTGAACAGGAGTCGTGAGTCCAGGAGGACCCCCAGATTACGCACCGGGTCTGTCTAGGGTAGTGTGACCCTGTCAAGAACCAAAGATGATAAACTCCTAGATCTTGAGGCTCCCCGTACCCACAGCCACTCCGTCTTACCAGGGTTCAGTTGAAGCCTGTTGTCCCCCATCCAGGCTCCTACAGCCTCCAGGCACCACGAAAGGCCTTAGAGAAAGGAGCTGAACCAGCACAGAACTGTGCCACCTAGCCCCAACTCCTGTAGCTGACCCAAAAGGATACCATGGTCGATGGTACTGAAAGCTGCTGAGAGGTCAAGAAGAGCAAGGATGGATGCACTACCCCCATCCCGCTCTCACCAGAGATCATCCAAAAGTGCGACCAATCCTGTTTCTGTCCCATAACCAGGCCTGAAACCTGACTAATAGGGGTCCAGATAATCCGCTTCCTCCAGGATCCTCTGAAGCTGCTGAGTGACTACCTTTTCCACCACCTTTCCTAGAAAGGGAAGGTGGGAAACTGGACGAAAATTGTCCAGAAGGGTGGGATCTAGCAATGGTTTCTTGAGGAGGGGTTGGACCAAAGCCTCCTTAAAAACCTTCGGGAATCCTGCAAGGATGAATTGACCACCGCCAGTACCCACCTTAAAGTCACCTCCTTGGTGGATTTAACCAAGTAGGAGGGACAAGGATCCAAAATACAGGTAGATGCACTAACAGCCCCGAGGTCCCTGTCCACTTCCTCAGGGCCAATAGGATCAAACCGTTCTCAGATAACTGGGTAAGACCACTCCCCAGACATCTCCACTGGACCCGCCTCACGCCTGGCCTCCAACTGAGAACAGATCTGAGCGATTTTCTCTGTCAGGTGTTCAGCAAATTCCTCTGGAAGGCCCTGTAGATAGTCCTCCGAGCCCTCCCTACCCAGAAGGGACCGAGTAGCCCTGAACAGGGCTGCCGGGTGACACTGAGGATGCAATAAGAGTGGAGAAATAATGACCTTTTGCTGCCCTTACTGCCACTAGGTGGGCCTTAATAGCAGCTCTAACCCATGTTCGGTCGGACTTGTCTTTAGTTTTCTGCCAGCAGCACTCAAGACGTCTCTAGGCCCTTTTCAGCTCCCTTAACTCCTCCGTAAACCACAGGGAGTGCCGGCGGCAATGGGCCAAGAGAGGCCACACAGGCACGATCCTGTCCAAGGTCCCAGCCGCCTCCTTATTCCAGGCTGCGGCCAGGGCCTCCGCTGGACCATGCAGCAAGGCCTCAGGAACAACCCCCAGCTCCTTTTGGAACTCTTGTGGGTCCATTAGTCGCCGGGGTGGATTATTCAAATAGGTCCCACCTCCCTGCGGAGGGGGGCAGCATAGGAGACTCTCAAGGCCACCAGAGAGTGGTCTGACCACGACAGAGGGGATAATATCAAATCCCCCACCAGATCATGCTGCCACTGCTCCAACAAGAAAACCATGTCTGGAGTGTGACGACTATCCTGAGTCGGGCCACAGATGACTTGGAATAGGCCCATAGCCACCATGGTAGTCATGAACCCCTGAGCTGCCTCCAAGACCAATCCCAGGGATGGCAGATTAAAGTCCCCCAAGACCATATGCCTGGGGAACTCCACAGCCAACCCCGAGATGGCCTCCAGCAGCTGAGGCAGGGAGGTGGCTACGCAGCAGAGAGGCTGGTACAGAAGCAACACATCCAACTGATCCTGTGTGCCCAATCTCAGAAACAGGGTCTCACATCCAGCCACTTGTGGAGCAGAGCCCCTGAAGGCCAGCAGAGATTCCTGGATGACCACTGCCACCCCCTGCTTCCCTACCCTGGGGTCTCGGCTGGTGCCAAACCCTAAACCTGGCTGGACATAATTCTGAAAGGGCAACACCCCCTTCTGGTGTCAGCCAGGTCTCGGTAATGCATGCCAGGTTGGCCTGCTCCTCCCCAATAAGGTTGTGAATAAGGGGGGCCTTATTATTGACCTACCTGGCATTCATCAGCAGCAGCCATAAGCCCGGGCCTCTGTAGGCCTGCTGACCAGGGTCTGGGTTTGAGTCCAAAGGGCCAGAACATGCCATGGGCATAATACATCGGGGGCATCTTCCCCTGGAATGGCCTGCCCTCTGGCTCCCATCATAACATCCCATGCCTGTCACCACCTGAATACCCACCCTGAATCACCCAAGGTGATCCTCCACCCACCCTCCTGGCTTCTGACCTAAGGGGCCTGCCATACCACAAACCATACATGGCAAGAGGGAAATATGGGGAGGGGGAATGCACCCCTGTGGCACTTCAGCTATCTGCTCTCAGCACCAACAGGGGCTCAGTCACCTCAACTCCCCTTTCTCTAACACGCTCCCTCTCTCAACTGGCCACTCTCACTAGCCAGTGAGGAGAGGGCCATATCCACTCCTACCCTCTTCCCGCCTCCCACCTGAGCAGAGGGTAGCACATTCATCCAACATCCACACACCCCACAACAACTCCAGTCCCCCCTTTGCCACATTAGGGGCTAGAACCCAGAACCCCCAAGGTCCTAATATCTCTATGGGCTTTGGGAACTATTGTCAATTTTGTAATTCTGACATTTTAAAAATAATTATTCAAGGATGAAATGTAATCTTAGCCTCTTTCTCTTTGCTTATAGGAACAAAATGTACATTCAATCATGGCCAAATTTGTGTGCGCACAATAGATTCTTCATCCCATAATATTACAAGTAGGGGAGTCTATGTGGATTGGAAAAATTCAGACAACCGCTGGAGGGCAGCCAAGAGTCTGTCTTCCATAAAACTGTTGATAGAATAAGCACATCTTTTTTTCCTTCTGCAAATTTAATTCACCATGAGAGCTTCTTAAACATATTGATAAGAATGTTATAACCAGACCTACCAGTTTTCAATTTCATGTTTTATTTGGCAATGCTGTAAGTACAATGAAAATCCAACACTGTGATACTGCAGAATGGACTGGGTGTTACTTATTTAATCAATTTGATTTGGTGCCACCTGTCTTAAGAAGCTGATGAGCTTTAATGCCACATTAAATCATTACATCCAGGATCTAAAAGTATCAGGCTAAACCACTATGTTAGAGTTGCTTTGCACACTGCAACAGACAGAAGAATTGACCAAATCAGACAGTAGGGCTATCCACCACTTAGAATTTGATTCCAGAAATGTGCTGGGGGGCATGAACTTAATACCTGATTGCAGCTGTATCTTTTCCTGGGATCACAGAGTTGCAGCTGCTGGGAAAGGGCATGACTGCTATAAGGAGCTGTAGGCAGGTGCTATGTTCATGTACCTGCTGCTCTGAAGCATCTTTTTGGAACTAAATCTGAAGCACCCCATAGCTCTATTAGACATACAACTGTGCTTCTGCCTTTGTAAATAGAGAATCTGATTTCTGTATCCTTTCAGCAAAGCACACTTATTCAGCAGTAAGTTCCACTGAGCAAAATGGGCTCACCTCCAGTGAGTGCATATAGCAGCCCTAATTTCCATTTTTTCCTATGTTAAAAGGATGCATTCCAAGATACATGTCACATGAGCAATCACCAACAAGAAACCTTTCAAATCAGGCATTCTTGACATGTAAATAAAAGAGATAATCAGTTGATTGTCTTAATGAAATGCTGTTGATATGGAAAAGAACAACTTCATAAACAGTAAAGAAAAAAAACCAACTTTCCTGAAATTGAAACATTATATTTTTGAAAAAAATATAGGTCATAGTCTTGATACAATAAAAATTTCATTTAGTTCCCACCATTTTCAAGTTTAACTATGGAGCTAATTTCTAAGCACAAATACATACTGTATATACTTAGCTTTCAAAGTCCCTTTTCCTGAAGATGTAAAATTACAAAAAAGAATTATCATCATGAATGAACAGTGCACTCTTTTTGCTTGGCTACTTCCACCAGTGCACATGGTTGAACAGGCCTACATATCTCTGTTTATGTTAGGTGTTATGCGGGAAGCAGGACGTTTGGTTAACTTCTTATGTTCCTTGTAAGAAACAAAACACATGTTCTACCCCAAATACATAGATTAGTGGGTCTGATGTGAATGCAGGCTATCTCCCCTAGCACAGATTACCGTCTTCATGCTAATGGTTGTATCTAATCATTTCAGTCACTTAATCCTAAAGTCTTCTGTCAAACAGCCAGGCCTTGGAACAACTGGATCCCAGGGTGCTCTGTTTATACCATCTGCCCCAACATTGTTCATTATTAAAACGTAATGATCTGATACCAGCAACTCTAAGCTACAGGGTTAAGCTTAGCAACAACTAAGCTACGCTATAACTTCTTCTTAGTTTATCTTGCCTTACAATCTATTATCATTTCACAATCTCAACCTTTCTCTGCAACCAGCATCTACTTTAAAGGAATTTTGTTTCCATTTCTAGTGCATGTTAGCTTATCTTTGCTATAAAACAAGTTTATTTGGACTGTAAGAAAACACAACTTTAATGTTGTCTGATTAGTAACATTTCAGATTCATACCTCATGAGAACAGAATAATGCTAACTCTAATAAACATTTATTTATAGGATTATGTCTTGCTTTTTCATGATGGGATGGTAACAAGACTTTTTTTTCCCTATGGGATACTATCTCATTATGCTTACTAGACTGAAATGCACTTTTTAGAATTTTCAAATATAACTAATTTTCATGCAATTAAAAAAATATGCATACTGATTTTTATGCAATTTCTCTAAACATGCATTATTTTTCATGGACTTTTCTAGCTGAAAATGATGAATGACAGTAGATTCCATTCATTACTGACATTAACATTGCACAAGACTGCTTTGATAGATCATAGTATTAGAGATCTCTTTGGAGAAGACCCTGATGCTGGGAAAGATTGAAGGCAAAAGGAGAAGAGGACGGCAGAGGATGAGATGGTTAGATAGCATCACTGAAGCAATGAGCATGAAACTGAGCAAACTCAGGGAGGCAGTGAAGGACAGGAAGGCCTGGCGCAATATGGTTCATGGGGTCACGAAGAGTCGGACACGACTTAACGACTAAACAACAACAAAGTATTTCAGTGTGATCCGTTGATGTAATATTGGACTAAATATATGACATTGGATTCTGGCAATGATGCTTTCTCACAACTAACTTAGTAATATGGCCCTGTGAAAGTAACCATCAGAACGGTGCCCAGTAGCTCTCCTCTGCTGCTGTACAACAAAGAAGCAGGCAAAATAATTCCTGAAACAATCAAGGCCTCTTTTGTTAGAGAGCAAGGAGTTGTTGAAAACTTCACTTCACAAATATTGATAAGAGTGAAATACATTAAATTGACCAGCATTTCTTAACGTGGTGGATCCAGAATTTGGATGGCCTCTATATGCATACAAGTTGATCATGCTTTGTTTTGCTTTAGAAATTGCTTTATTCTATGAATGACTATGTAATTTTAAGAATCATACCACCATAAGAATGTTTGAAGCATTACAAATGAAATAACCCAAACCAAAACATGTGATATATAAAATCCTGCCTTCAAGTCAGGCAAGATTAAATGTAGGGAGAAAGAAGGGTAAAATTCTTTCGTCTAGCAACTGTTAAAGGTTTCCTACTTTATTCACCCTATCTACTTCAAATACATCAATATTACATTAATAGCTGTGCCATTATTCAACAGAGAAAGTTATGAGTCACAACACTAAATGGGATAAGAATGGAGTTTTCTACAAATACTCGAACAAAGGCTACCTCATTTAAACCCAGGGTGTGTTTTATATCGACACTATTTGATATGTTTCCAGCATAAGTGTATGCTTTTAAGCTACAAGTTTTAAAATGGAATTAAAAAGTATGCCCCTGTCTTATACAATGTGCAGAAAGTACTGTTGGTTCAGTATCTGAGAATGTACGTCATACTTATCCCTTGACCTATTTCTGTTGTTAACAAGTGATATCAACCTATCTTCACCACATGCCAATAGATAAGGCAACAGACCATTATATTCATGTAACCATAATTTCTGACTTAAAAAGCAGAAGTCAGAGATACCAACAGTGGAATCCATTAATATCCCCCCTACTGCACTTGAAAGAAATGGAAAGGTGCCATGCCTTCCATCCTCCTAGGAGCCAAGATCTTACTTGCACACCTTCTCACTTTGGAAGAATTTATAGTGGTGGTGGTGATCAAAGAGAGGGACTGATACAGCTGCATAATGATGACACTCATTCCTCAGAGAAGTGTACTTGTCGCCTGTTCTGTTATGTTTTAAATATTTGTGAATTTGCCATGTAGCTTATTCTAAGGTGACTTTAGTGGTTGTTTTATCTTTTTTTTTTTTTGCTTGATTGCACTGATTTTAAATATTTATCTTACAACAATCTGGGACTGAAGAATATATACATGTGAGTATAAATCAGATTCATCGTAGTAGCCAGTCCTCTTCTGCAAAGCTTTTATTACGGTCTAAGAGATCTCAGTAGGGCTAATCAAAACATTTGTAATATTTTTCTATTTTGTGAACTACCTTGAAAAGAATGAATGAAATATGCCTGTGTGTAAGAATGACAATACATATTTATGTGCTTGAGAGATTTATATTCTATCCTTCGATGGAAATAATGACGATAATAATAACAGCAGCAAACTGGTCATGGAAAGTCCTATGCATTTAAATGGTATCTAATGAAATTGAATGAAAAAAATCACTTTGCTGTCCAAAATAATACCTAATGCTATTGGCCCCCCACATAATACTTAAAGGTGAATGGCCCCCTTTGCAAGCATTTTGCAAAAACCTGGTTATCTGACAAAAAATTTCTGTTCAGTCGAAAATTATATGCCTGTCTCAACAAGCACAATTTTGAGGCAGCCTACCTAATAACTTTAGTTAGTAGAAGTTTATTTGTTTCAACTTCAATGAAGATGAAACAGATGGAAATAAAGGCAATGTCAGGAAACTGACTGTATGTTAAAAGCAGGAATTTGGCTGACAAATCTCTATTGAAGAAAGGGTGTAGGCAGTTTCACATTTTATTTTCCCACATTTTCAGAATGGCGACACACCAACCATATAAAGCTTATCTTTTTATCCTTAAAATGCCACACCCTACAGGTAGTGTAGCGACTGCCTTATTTAGTGACCATTTGCAGTTACAACGGTGATGAAAAAGTAACTTTACAACCAATCCTCGCATATGCAGATCTGTAAAGCAAAGGAAAGCTGAAGTAAGATCATAAGGACAATTGTGGTTTCACTTAGTGACCACTTTGCTTTACAATTGAGTTGCCAGTCCCAACTGCAGTCGCTAAATGAGGACTACCTGTAGTTTTCAAACAGAACAAAGCCATATTCCTAGGATACAACAAGTGGCCCTCCACAGCTATTGCATGATCATAGGATAAGGAGCAGTCACTTTAAGAAGTGGCAAATAGGCACCACATTCATACCTTGTGTATGGTGAAGCACTTTTCTGAAATTGAAGCTGAAGTATATACTGAAATATAGCTTAATTTCTATATTCAGTTATTTGTTTATATTCTGCCTTTTCTCCAGGAGCTCGAGGCATCATACATTGCATTCCTTCCTTTTTCCACAACAACCCTGTGGGACAGACTAGGCTGAGTGAACACACTGAACTTCCATGACAAAGGACAGATTTGTACCTGGCTCTCCCCAATCATAATGCAACACTGATGCAACCGCTATGCTACACCAAGTCTCCAATGTGATCATAATTAATTTTTTAATAAAATTTTTTACTAATTTATCTCCATACTATAAAAACATCCGTTTACATTGTCACTGAAAATGATGCAAAGGCAATGCTGCTTGACTGCATACTACAGTTTTATGGCCCATCACATTTTCTGCTGCCAAAGGAATGTGAGTCTTTCAATTATCAACAGTCCTTTCATATCTACTTGAGCCATTCAATTTGGAAGAAAGTCATTTTGATCCTTGAGGCCCAATCAGCTCAGAGTCCTATGCTACATCTTTACATCCCACACCTTGGTCCCAAGTAGGCTGGCAACTAGCCATCTGCTACTCACTTTAAAAAAGCCATTAATGCAATTATCAATTGGGCAGGAATAGTGTCTCATTTAATATGAACCTCAGAATAGGCAGCTAGTTTGAAGCATGTGAAAAGGAAGCAACAGTCTCTGCAATAGTTAGTAGGAAGCAATAGTCTCTACTAACACAGTCCTTTTCTAGGCAGTGATGTAAATGGCACCTAGAAAAAGAAGTGAGTGGCAGTTTCCATTGGATAGCACAAGGGAAGACACTCTCAGGAAACAAGTTGCCATGAGAGCATCTTGCTTAAGAGCTTCACAAAACCTGGAGCTGGTATTTCCAAAATTGTCCAACAGCATTTTTTCTATTAATCTCCTGATTTAAAAATACATCTCTGCCAACAAATGGCCTTCCTTGTATTTCTCTTCTTACTGCCTTTTGCAGGTCACAGCTTCAGTCTGAAGCAGCAATCTTTGGACCACCAACCTTACTTTGAAGCACGTGAGGCATTTTTTTCAGATACATCATGGAATACAGGCTCTTCTCTTTTAAATCCTCTTGCCTTATTAAAGGGGCTGTTTCAACTGATTGTTGGTTTTGGCAACCTAGGAACTGTGCTCACAGAGGAATGTGGTCAAAAAGCTGCACGCCTGCCCATCTGCTTTGGTTGCCTTTCTCATTTGTTGATGTCTGGTACTATACCTTCAGGATACTCCCATGCAAAAGCCAACCAAACGGGAGGAATGCTGGCCAAGTAACAGCTGGTGGTGGGACAGTTTACCTCACAAAACAATCCTTGGACTCTTTCCTCTAGATGCATGCATGAGAGCAGAATAATTATAAAAAACACTAGGAGGCCAGCCAGACCTAACAGTCTGTCATTTCTTTCCCCCACTGCTGTTGTTAAAACAGGCCAGCTTTGAAACAGAAGCTATTGGAAAGCTGAACTAAACGAACAACAAAGACTGTCCCAAAAGACAAGGGTCCTGCTTCAAGCAACAGTTCTTAATAGAGGTGAATCTCCTTCAGTTGACACTTTCTTCCAGAATATGCCATCATTGGGCTAAGAATTATCTTTCAGGATTGGGATTCAAAAAAGGAACTACCCCCCCCCTCCCGCCAGCTTCTTTATTTGGCATCTTAATGCTTTCTCTGAAGGATGAGCAATCCTGATGTTTCCTTAAAAAAAAAAAAGGATAAAAGGAACGCAGGAAAAAGAGTGAATGAGCCAAGTAAATCTTATTTCTCCTTGGCTTGTGTGTGCAATTATCATCATGACTCTTCTATTACTCTCATGGCCAAATTACAGTACTATATTTCCACTTCTCTATAGGCTAGCTCACTTGTGATGACCAGGTGATGACTTGCATGAACTCAGACCTCACATGGCAAGTTCAACTTGGCCCTATGACTCTAGGTCCAAAAGTACCCTTCCTACTTTCTCCTGCCTTTTTGGAATCCACTTTTTTTTTTTAGAAAGATGAGCGGTAAATGCTGATCTCTCAGGACTAAATGAGAGTTAGCAAAAGAAAATGCTATCTACCTACAGAACAAATAAATTGTCTGTTTTTTGTTTTTTGCCTAGGCCTTGAATGAGAGACATAAGATGCTACCAAACAGAAAATTCCTAGTGTAATCAGAAGACATTGCTTGCCAAACTATTCTACTCTTTACCTTTCAGATCTTCTGGGAGCACAGCAGCATGACTGTATGACAAAAACCTAATCAGGAAACACCTATGGAGTTCTTTGGAGTGAAGAGTTTAACAAGCCTCTGGAGGCTTTTATTTATTATGAATCAGTGTTTAATATCCATAATCCTATGGGTCTGTAAAGTTCAGTCTAAGAATAACCTGCATAGAAAAGCTTATTTCTTTAGCTAGCTGTCAGTATTTGCTTACGTCCTACAGAGTGTGATTGCTTTAACTTGACAATCTAAGATCATAAATGCTAGAAAAGCTGAATTTCATGGTATTAGCCAAAGAAGACAAAGCATGTTGGCCTAAATGAACTATTGTTTTAGCCAGTGAAATGAACCCATAAAGTATGATATACCTTTCTTTATACATTTTAGGACTTTAATCAAAGGCTGATGTGAGATTGAAAGATAGGAAATTCTGGTTAATTAGGGACTTACAACTCTTTTTTTTTTCATTTGTCGGAACTGCAAACAATGTAGCAGTAAATCTATTTGCCACAAGAACGTGGAGATCTGAGATAATGCACAAGGATGCAGATCTAACACACCTAAAATTTTAGCCATCCCAATATCACAGATTTAATATTTAAGAGCAACAGATAATAATCTTGGATATTCAGTAACCTATTACCTACCTTACCAACATTTTTATTTGTATATTCCAACAAGCAAGGAAAAAAGGGATGGCGCTGCATTCTTTTTAGCATAGTGAGAGAAATAAATGAAATAGACTGTGGCCATCGAATTCTAATTTAAAAAATTGTTGGGCCTGAACCTGAAGATTCCCTGCATACAGGGTTTGCAGAGAGAAAAAAAAAAAGCTTTGTGTTAACTTTAATCTGAGAACATATCCTCAATTATCCCACTTAGCCTGTGACTGGTTTACGAATATCTTAGATAAATCCACTCGTATTGTTTCAGTTCCTTTTAAAAAGATATTACTTTTTATTTCTTCTTTTGGCTTTTCTTGAAATAACTATCATGGTAATATTACAGAAACCCAGGGAGCTTGCTTATACGGGATTGTATCATTGGTTCATCTAGCTCAATAGCATTGCTACTGAAGAGTTGTGGCATGCAGGGCTCTCAAGTCTTTTCCAACCTGACCTGGAAACACTGAGATTTGAATCTAGGATTTCCTACATACAAAAGAGCTATTATAAAGTGTGCATGGTTTGTATATTAAAACGTGTATTTGACTTGAATTAGCAAAGGACAAATAGATGTTACCACTTTTTTTTTTTTTTTTTACAAATTTCTCAAGAGCTCAAATTTCTTCTTCCTCTTCCTTCCATCTTTGGAATAGTGCTCATATACTTCTTCCAAATCAGAACTTTACAACCCTAATTGGCAAAAGTCATCCCAAATTCAAAATCATACTAATGTTGGCTGTGTCCTTCTGGGTCATCTGTCTTCAGTATCCACTGATCCCATTATGAAGAAACTGTATGCTGCCAAATGTCACTGAGATTACTGCTCCCATCATTCCTGACCACTGGCCTTGCTACCTTGGGCTAGTGTGGAGACCAGTAAGGTCCCCAGCCCTTCTACATGCTGATTCAGAAATAAACTTATTTTTACCTAGAAACTATCAACAGGTAGATGAGTATATGCCAGAAGTTCCCAAGCTGGATCAGAGGATAAAAATGCTCTCCTGATATTGTAATTCCAACAGGGAATTTATAACTGAATCCTCTTCATTGGTACCTAAAATAGTGAACTAATACCTCTAAGAAATTCAGTTCTTCAAGCCTGAATGTTTTTGGAGAATTCATTCTGCTGTTAACTGCACAGGCTCTATATGCCACTTCATTGTCTTGTTTATTTTTAGTTCTGTGTGGTCCAGCTGCTTCCTAACTTGACAATACAGATCCATCAAACCTCATGGGAACATTGCATATGGTGAGAAAAGGGCATAGTTGGGAAGCATCTTTCAGAGTGAGAGAAATTCAGTGATTTTGTCTTCAAATCTGACTTCAGTGCTTTCCTGATGTCAGCCTTTTTCAACAGGAAGAGAGGACTCCATCCCCCAATGTTAGTTTCCTTACACTGAGAAAAGGTAATAGAACATTTCTAAAAGTCAGGATGGTGCAAGCCATCCCTGCATTGCAGAGTGGGACTATGAAGATCAGGGTGGTTAACATCTGTTCAACATTATTCAGAGGAAAACCCCAAAGGGCCTCTTTTTGAAGTTCACAAGATCTAGCCTGGGGTTCTTGACAGCCTGCCAAAACAAAAACAAAAAAACCCTTCTCATGTAAATGTTTTGTTTTGATAAAAATATGCTGCCTTCCAGCTCTTCCCAAATCTTACATTTTTGGATCAGACCTATACATATGAACTTGGAGGTAATTCCAACTGTTTTCCAATACTGGCCTGTCTTTTTCATTCAGCTACTGTGGTAACTTCAACCACATGATTCTCACCCTATCATTTCCTTCTGGCTGTCTTTTGAGAGTGTTACTGAATTTAAAATCAAAGCTTGTTTAAAATTAACTTATTAATAGCCATGATTGAACTGTGCTTTTTTATTTTTCTCTCATCAATATTTCACAACTAATATCCATATTTCATAAGTGATATCTTCAGATACTGCCTATTTTTGAAGTGTCTTATTTATCAAATATCCCTATCCCATAGTCTTGGGTCACTCCCATATTCACTGTCCTGTCCTGTATTTACATCTATAAAATGTTTGACAGTATATTAGAAATCCACTTTTACCTTTAGCTGTGCTATGAGAATAAAGAGATTTCCTGTTCTAAAACAAAGAGCAGAGAACTTGCAGTAGAATACGCTACAGTGCCAAAGCTTCTTTACAACAAAATGCAAAAGTGCAAAGGAATAACTTTTGTTATTTATTATTAGTAGCAGTTTTAGGGTTACAGTTGATTATTGAGCTTGACAGAGGTGACATCAATTCAGTTACTTTTTCCTTAATACAGTTAATACATTAAAAAGGGGGAGAAGTACTCCTATACAATGAAGAAGAGCCTTATACTTACTGATGAAACCTATTAACAAAGTTACTCAAGGCTTATATTTATGCTTCTCTAACCTCAGCATGAAGACACCTCCCTAATCATTTTTAAGGAACATGCCTCAGTTTTATTTCCAGACTGCTCTGGAAGCAGTTTGAAGTCATCTTTAATTGTTCTGTCATTAAAGAGGTATTTTCGGTCACCATACAAACAACCTTGGTAATGATATGGCCAAGGGCAGGATCTGTCCAGCTCCTATTGGCCTTTTAAATCTGCTGTGGGTAGGCCCCCTCCCTGTCCAATCGCTGTTCTCTGTGGCCATTTTGGCTTGGCTAGAGAGACCACACATCTCTAGTTTGTGCTGCCTTTTTGTTTTCTGACCTGGGAATATTGACTTTCTTCCCTAAGGAAGTTTGGGGAAGAAAGTTCAGTCCATCATGAATACTGCCTTCTACCCAGTTTGATTCATCTGTGCATTTAGACTTGTCTTGCCTGAATTAATTTCAGCTTGTTACTGACATCCAGTCCATGACTACCCAGAGACATCAGTTCAGGACCCCCACTGTCATTCCATACTCTGACAGATGGAACTAGACAATGTAAGTAATGACACTTGTATTCCAAATCACTGGACAACCTCTCCTAATTATTTTATGTGGATGTTAAACAGCACTGAAAACAGGATGTGAAATTTCACAATAAGCCAATGACAAAGAGTTCAATTTATTGGTCTCATGGAGCCACTTCAGGAACTCATCCTCAAGGCAAGATTGGAATCAGCATAAAATAGAAGAATGGAACTTCTATTCCTAATTTTGGAGATATGCAATACATCTGTATGAAAGTAATGCATTATTATATCTGCTTTCAAATGGATGAAAAATGCAATAGCTGTGCTTTGGAATCTTAGAGATATGGTTGGAATTTCCATCCAGGTTCCTATAGATATTAGAGCTTTACTGAGCAATCAGTATTTGAGTGCTTGCACTTGTGAAACTATCTGAAAAGTGAGAACCAGTTATGCACAATCTGTATAGTCATCTGGTAGCCTTTCATGGGATTCTGTTCCTAGTTTTTGTGGAAGGGACCTTCTGTTTCTCTCTAGCTTTTGGCAGGGCATTGCAACATAAAGATGTATGCTTTGGAATCTTTTTGTTAGAGGGTGAAAATACAGCATAGGAAGGAAGGAAGGAAGGAAGGAAGGAAGGAAGGAAGGAAGGAAGGAAGGAAGGAAGGAAGGAAGGAAGGAAGGAAGGAAGGAAGGAAGGAAGGAAGGAAGGGCCTTACCCCCTTCTACAATTTAAGAAAAGATTAATGGATGAAAAACATTTCCCTTTGGTAATTTAAGTAAAGTGATGGTTGAAATTATTTTGTATCCTTTGGTCTTTCATTTGTTTCAGAAGAAAGCAAATGCTTTTATAAAGATAGATAAGATACTGATGAGAATTCCTAAGAGCTTAGAATAGCTTCCACAGTTCTCAAAAAACTACTGGGATGCTTGTGAATTGCCTATCTGAGAAGCTTCCTTTGCTGATAAAATATTCTAATTACCACTGCTTGGTTTAGAAGCTCCCTGTTGTGAATTCCTAATAGCGACGTAAAAACTAAGGATAACATTATTATTTCATTCATCCATCTTGCTGTGATACACAGCATGAAGAAAGGCCCAAATGCTGCTGCAATAACCTCATATTGTTCTAAAGTTAATTTAAAATATATAGAGAAAAAGGTCATGACCTGGCTAATCTGAACTAGATGTCATCTTCCTTTAAAAATGACGTTTGCAAAATGTAATCCAAAGTACAAAAGGCTGGCTTTTCTTAACAGGTTCAGTAGAATGCAGTTCAATCAGAGTTTGTACAATACAAAAACAGTAGCTGTTATTACAGACTAAACTGAACAAGGTCAAGGAAGCTTGAGTGGCACAGTCTTATGAACAAAATAAAGAAATAGGAAGCAGTGCAAAAAGAAAAAGAAACAGTACAGCTGCAAAATATGTCAAGAACAGGAAAGCAGAGATATCCCAACAGGAGCTTTATCACAATGTTATAATTAATATTTTGACCAAGAAGCTGAACATATTACCACCTCCTCAGATAAAAAAGACAGCTAAATATCCCCACTCACCATGTTTTTATTTTAATTCCAGTTAGTTCTCCCAAGCACAATAATCTTCTGTGATCACAGATTATATGAATTTATTTACATAAATCCTGCTACTATATACTGACTGTTCCTCAAAACAGCCTTGTTGCTATCATAGTCATCAAATTCAATATTCAATTTTCAACAACCGTGCAGGTATCTCCAGGTGTTCACAAGTAGATGGCCACTACTAGTTCCTTCTAAGTATCTAGTAATCAGGTTATATTGTAGCTTGGCCATGGGAATTAAATTTAGCTCCCAGGACTAATACCCACTGATTTAATCCTTAGAAATTTGTCAAGTCCTGTTTTGAAACCATCTAGCCCTCAGCACTCAATCCAACACTTCACTGGTTGTGAAGGACTCCTAACAAACCCCATTAAAATGAAATGATGGTTAAAGGCTATCAGAGGTTTGAAGGTGTGGAGGAGAAATGCAGCAGAGGGTTATAATCCTGAAGATTGTTTGGGTGCAGAGATTCCTACTGCCAGGAATGGAAAGAGAAAAGGTTATTTTTTATATATTTTATGTATTTCAATCTAAAGAACAGTAATCATAACTATGTAAATTTTCTAAAAATGATTTCTACCTTTCCTGTCAAAGTGGGGAAACACCTAAAATGATCTGCCCGGAAAGATTCAAGAAGCTATGTATGTATGTCTGTATGTCTGTCTGTCTGTCTGTCTGTCTTTATTTTACTTGCATGGGGGCCCATGTTAGAACCACAACTCTGGGCATATAAAGCTACTGACGATGAGGGATTTCTCTGATGTAGCATAATTGTAGTCTATCTGATTGCAAGCTGGCAAGCTGGGTTCAATCCATCAGAGGTGCTCCCTGTGTTAATTCTTCACCTGCTATGATAATGGCAAAGATTCCTAGGGAATGCAATGTAGCTTGAGGATGTTGCAGAGTAAAGAGGAACAAAATAACAGATTTATTTTAGATATAATCTTCTAAGACAAAAGGGTGTCTACTTTTAAAAGTAAACACAATCCAAACAGAGGGATGGAGCAGCTCCACGAAGGCAAATGAAAGAATGTTGAAGGTGGCTTAGTTTAGGAAAAAGGAAAGATACAGAAGTGTAATGTTGTACATTAAGCACAACATTTCTGGGACCAGGAGCTGCACTGAAATTCAAGGACTGTATTTCTCATAATAGCCAGACTCATAACTAAGCCCTGCAAGTCCTATTGTGCTGCCTCATTGTGCTCTGTGTGTGTGTTTTCCTGGGAGATATGAGTGAAAAGATCAGGAGTATATGCCAAGAGTATATATTCCCAGCATTAAGGCCATCCCAGCTGCCCAGCTAAAGCAAGCAGGCACCTATACTGGGCAGCAGTGATAGAGGAAGATGCTGGAGGCAGATGATCACTTTAGTCACAATGGCAAAGGCATAAATTAATTCTGCATGGGAGAAGGCAATGGTAAATCACTCCTGTATTTTTACCAAGAAAAGCACATTAATAGAAAATATAAAATGATTGACAATGTAGTACCAGATGACGGGCCCCTCAGTTGGATGGCACTCAACACACTACTTAGGAAGAGCTGAGGATCTTTTTGAGTACTAATGGTATTTATGACATGGCTAGATTAAAGCCTTTGGGATGTCTACTTGCTGATGTTGCTATAAAGGAAAAAAAAAGATCCAAAGCTGCAAAGACAGAATTACAGTAGGAATGTGGAATGTAAGAACCATGAACACAGGAAAGTTCAACACAGTAAAAGATTAAATGAAACAATTGACATTTTAGGCATCAGCAAATTGAGATGGATTGGGATTGGACACTTTCAGTCAGAAGATCACACTGTTTATGAAAAACAAAGAAGAAATGGCATTGCTTTTATAATTAGGAAGGGTACAGCAAGAACAGTACTTGGCTACAATGCAATCAATGACCAAACAGTATTGATTGGACTTCACAGACAACTCTTTAATATGACAGTCATTCAAGTATATGCTCCAACCAGCAATGCAGAAGAAGAGAGTGATGAGTTGTATGACCAAGTTCAATTTGAAATTGACATATCATGCAAGCAAGATGTGCTGCTTGTGACTGGAGAATGCCAAAGTTGGAAACACTAAAAAGGAAAATGTAGTTGGATTGAATGGCTTAGGAAACCAGAATGAAGCAGAAGACCGACTGATCAATTTCTGCCACTCCAATGGTTTCTTCATAGCTAACACTGTCTTCAAGCAAGCAGAATGACACCTCTATACACAGACATCAAATATCTGGAAAATATTTTCAGAAAATAAATTTTTTGTTTAGAAAATTTTTATGGGGTTCTTCAATTCCAAGAATATCTTTACAGAAAATGCAATAACCAATTAATGAGGGAGGATCCGGTTTTCCGAATCTGGAGCTATATCATCAAGCTTACCTATTGCCAAGTATTGAATAATGGAAGCCAAAAATTAGTGTTAATTTTCCAATTTGGGCAACTTTGGAATATACATATATAGCACCTTTGGTTGGATGGACAATATTAGGATCTAAATACAAAGAACTCTAGTATTCTGGAAACAATTATGTCAGTTAGAAAGCTATGGAATGGAATGGCTAACAAAAAGAGTCGATCCTTTTTCCTACGCTAAACTGACTTTATCAGAAAACCCAACATTAAAAATTGGGAAAAAGATGATGATATGGCAAAACTGGATGGAAGTGGGGATACTGACTTTGGACCAAATGATAGATGACGAAGATGAATTCTTAATATATGCTGTGTTAAGAGATAAATATAATCAGATGTAACTCAATGGCAGTGTTTACAGTTACAACATTTGTTAACAGCAATGTTTGTACCAGCAGCATTTTCAGCTTCTGAAACACCTGAGATACTAGAACTTGTTAAATCCTTTAAAACTAAAAAACTTAATATTAGTTTTCAATAGATATTTGTTATCAATAAATCAATTGGATATGCAGATACTAAGAGATGAGCGGAATAAAGAATTAGAGGTTCTTATATTGCCTAGACATTGGGAGAGTATATTAACTTCTATACCAAGAGTGTCAATGGACCTTAAACTATGACTTATACAACAAAAAATAATATTTAGAATGTATTGGACTCCATTACATTTGTATAGAAAAGGATTGTCTAAGACAGCATTCTGTTGGAGACATATTAAGGACAATGCTTCTTTAAAACACATGTTTTTACAATGTCCTATATTTACGAAGTCTTGGGAGAAAGTAGTGGACCATATAAATGTGACTGTGTGACAAAAGCTAAAATTTTTAGAGGATAATATTCTCTTGAATTACATACTTAGAACATGGAACTTGACAACTAGACAACATAAATGGATTTTCTGTGCCATTATTATGGCTAAAAGACTGATACTGCAGCATTGGAAAGATAAATGTATGGCCCCATTTACTCAATGGATTGAAGACCTGATTGCACTTGCCACTTTTAGAGCAGATTATCTATAGATGTAGACTTTGTATGGACAAGTATAAGGAAATATGGGACTCATTTATACAAAATATGATAGGTTAAAAAAATAGTTCCCCTTCATGGATCACTGCCTTGTCGTGGCGAAGGGGCTTGCGTAACTCAGTGAAGCCATGAGCTATACCGTGCAGGGCCACCCAAGACGGACAGGTCATGACAGAGAGTTCTGACAAAATGTGGTCCACTGGAGAAGGAAATGGCAACCCACTCCAGTATCCTTGCCAAGAAAACCCCATGGACAATGTTAAAAGGCTAAAAGATATGACGCCGGAAGATGAGCCCCTCAGGTCGGAAGGTGTCCAATATGCTACTGGGGAAGAGCGGAGGGCAATTCCAAGTAGCTACAGAAAGAGTGAAGCGGCTGAGCCAAAGCCAAAAGGACATTCAGCTGTGGATGTATCTGGAAGCGAAAAGAAGGTCCGATGCTGTAAAGAACAATATTGTATAGGTACCTGGAATGTAAGATCTATGAAACAAGGCAAGCTGGATGTGGTCAAACATGAGATGACAAGATTGAACATCGACATCTTGGGAATCAGCGAACTGAAATGGACGGGAATGGGTGAATTTAATTCGGGTGACCATTATATCTACTACTGTGGGCAAGAAACCCTTAGAAGAAATGGAGTTGCACTCATAGTCAATAAGAGAGTGGGAAAGGCAGTAATGGGGTACAACCTCAAAAACGACAGAATGATCTCAGTGCGTATCCAAGGCAAACCATTCAATATCACAGTCATCCAAGTCTATGCCCCAACCACTGATGCTGAAGAAGCTGAAGTTGACTGCTTCTATGAAGACCTACAACACCTTCTAGAACTAGCACCAAAAAAAGATGTCCTTTTCATCATAGGGGATTGGAATGCTAAAGTAGGAAGTCAAGGAGTAATCGGAATAACAGGCAAGTTTGGCCTTGCAGTACAAAATGAAGCAGGGCAAAGGCTAATAGAGTTCTGTCAAGAGAACAAGCTAGTCATAGCAAACACTCTTTTCCAACAACACAAGAGACGACTCTACACATGGACATCACCAGATGGTCAATACCGAAACCAGATTGATTATATACTTTGCAGCCAAAGATGGAGAAGCTCTATACAGACAGCAAAAACAAGACCAGGAGCTGACTGTGGCTCAGATCATGAGCTTCTTACTGCAAAATTTAGGCTTAAATTGAAGAATGTAGGGAAAACCACTAGACCACTCAGGTATGACTTAGATCATATTCCTTGTGAGTACACAGTGAAGGTGATGAATAGATTTAGAGGATTAGATTTGGTAGACAGAGTGCCTGAAGAACTATGGACGGAGGTCCGTAACATTGTACAGGAGGCAGCAACTAAAACCATCCCAAAGAAAAAGAAATGCAAGAAAGCAAAATGGCTGTCTGATGAGGCTTTACAAATAGCTGTGGAAAGAAGGAATGCGAAAAGCAAGGGTGAAAGGGAAAGATATAAGCAACTGAATGCAGATTTCCAGAGAATAGCAAGGAGAGATAAGAAGGCCTTCTTAAATGAACAATGCAAAGAAATTGAGGAAAACAATAGAATGGGGAAGACTAGAGATCTCTACAAGAAAATTGGAGATATGAAAGGAACGTTTAGTGCAAAGATGGGCATGATAAAGGACAAAAAAGGCAGGGACCTAACATAAGCAGAAGAGATTAAGAAGAGGTGGCAAGAATACACAGAAGAACTATACAAGAAAGATCTTAATGTCCCTGATGTCCACGCTGGTGTGATCACTGACCTTGAGCCAGACATCCTAGAGAGTGAAGTCGAGTGGGCCTTAGGAAGCATTGCTAACAACAAAGCTAGTGGAGATGACAGTATTCCAGCTGAGTTATTTAAAATACTAAAAGATGATGGTGTTAAAGTGCTGCACTCAATATGCCAGCAAGTTTGGAAAACGCAACAGTGGCCACGGGATTGGAAAAGGTCAGTTTATGTTCCAATTCCAAAGAAGGGCAATGCCAAAGAATGCTCAAACTATCGCACAATTGCACTCATTTCACATGCTAGCAAGGTTATGCTCGAAATCCTACAAGCTAGGCTTCAGCAATACATGAACCAAGAACTACCGGATATACAAGCTGGGTTTCGAAGAGGCAGAGGAACTAGAGATCAAATCGCCAACATTCGCTGGATCATGGAGAAAGCACAAGAGTTCCAGAAAAATATCTACTTCTGCTTCATTGACTATGCAAAAGCCTTTGATTGTGTGGATCACAACAAACTGTGGCAAATTCTTAAAGAGATGGGAGTACCAGACCACCTTACCTGTCTCCTGAGAAATCTGTATGCGGGCCAAGAAGCAACAGTCAGAACCGGTCATGGAACAACCGATTGGTTCAAAATAGGGAAAGGTGTACGACAAGGCTGTATACTGTCACCCTGCTTATTTAACCTATATGCAGAGTACATCATGAGAAATGCCAGGCTGGAAGAATCACAAGCCGGTATTAAGATTGCAGGGAGAATCATCAACAACCTCAGATATGCGGACGATACCACCCTAATGACAGAAAGTGAAGAAGAACTAAAGAGCCTCTTGATGAGGGTGAAAGAGGAGAGTGCAAAAGCTGGCTTGAAACTCAACATTAAAAAAACTAAGATCATGGCATCTGGACCCATCAATTCCTGGCAAATAGAAGGGGTAGAAATGGAAGCAGTAACAGACTTCATTTATTTGGGCTCCAAGATCACCACAGCGGAGACTGCAGCCATGAAATTAAAAGACGCTTGCTCCTTGGGAGGAAAGCTATGGCAAGCCTAGATAGCATATTAAAAAGCAGAGACATCACCTTGCCGACAAAGATCTGCATAGTCAAAGCTATGGTTTTTCCAGTAGTAATGTATGGCTGTGAGAGCTGGACCATAAAAAAGGCCGAGCGCCGAAGAATTGATGCCTTTGAACTGTGGTGCTGGAGAAGACTCTTGAGAGTCTCCTGGACTGCTAGGAGGTCAAACCAGTCAATCTTAAAGGAAATCAACCCTGATTGCTCATTGGAAGGATCGATAATGAAGCTCAAGCTCAGATATTTTGGTCACCTAATGCGAAGAGAGATCTCTTTGGAGAAGACCCTGATGCTGGGAAAGATTGAAGGCAAAAGGAGAAGAGGACGGCAGAGGATGAGATGGTTAGATAGCATCACTGAAGCAATGAGCATGAAACTGAGCAAACTCAGGGAGGCAGTGAAGTACAGGAAGGCCTGGCGCAATATGGTTCATGGGGTCACGAAGAGTCGGACACAACTTAACGACTAAACAACAACAACAACAAAAATAGTTATATAAATGTATTAGAAATATATATGTACTTGAATAATATTTGCATTAGATAAGTATATATAGAACTGTAACTGTTTACTGTTATAATGATATACTATGTTTTTTTTCCCTTTGTTATATTTCTTTCACTTTTTTGTAAAGCACTTTTTGTTTTTTTCCGCTTTGCAATGTATGTATCTCCATCATTATTATCATTGTGTTTTGCTCTTTTTCTTGTTATTAATTAAAAATCAACAAAAAATAAATACATAAAAAACCCTCTATACATGGACATCACCAGATGGAGTATGCAGAAATCAAACTGACTATATTATTGCTAAAAGGAGATGGAGGAGCTCAATTACAGCATCAAAGACATGGCCAGGTGTTGACTGTGGAACAGATCACAAACTGGTTGTTGGTACATAATCAAATCATAACAAAGAACTGATGGAACCAGGACAATCCCCCCCCCCCCCAAGTAGAATAGAAACTTTAGGCAATTCTTTGTACAACACATATTTCACCTGGAATACAATTCCTCCAGTGATTATTGTAACCAGTTTGGATGCTTTAGAAGGAATTTAGATAAATTCATGAAGAATAAAGGCATGATAGCTATATATTACTACCAATATCTGAAGATGTCTGTCTCTCAATAACAACCTGCAGGCACATAAGGGGTGTTGCATGGTGAAGTGGGAAAGTCCACTTGTTCAATTTCTTAACACCCATCAGCTTTTTTCAGTCTATTTCCAGAAAAGTCCTAAACCCATCTTCAAAAGCAGCTCAATCACTGACTGGTATGGTGGAGGGAGGGGAATCTGTCATTAAACAAACAGGAAGAAAGCCAACTTCCTCTCTCTCCCCTGTTTCACAATGAAGCCTGTCACCTGTATTTAGTAGCTATTCATTTCAATCCTAATCTTTGTGCTAGGATTGGTTCAGAGATCTGGCAGGAAAGAGCCTGGTTTCAAAGAAGTCACCCTCCTGCTGCCCCAAGCAGAACAGCCCTGGAGGTAATGGTTCCTGCCTGTCTCCATCAAGATCATCTTCCTTAATCTTTACATTAGCGCTCCCACACATACAACCCAAAATACAGAACTTTTATGTAGATGACACCTTTGTCATAATAAGAAAGGAACAATTGGAGAAGACACATGAGACAATCAACATCTTTAAAGGAATAACATTTACAAGACAAGAAAACAACAGCACCCTCCCATTTATTTAGCCACCCATCTCATACTTGTAACTGGGCAGTGCACACAATTAAATACACAAAGCCAAACAATAAACATAATTAAAACCATTAAAATACAGTTAAAACAGTTTAAAAAACGATAATAACAAAAAGACAGGGGAGAGTGCATTCTAAACTTACATGCAATGCAACCATTTGACAGGCAGGCCTGATGGTAGAACCAAGTTTTAAGGGCCTTCGGGAAGGCCAATAGGGTTGGGGCCAATTTCACCTCAGGGTGGATGATGTTCTAGAAGGTGGGTGCCTTTCTGGATATCCTCATTAGCAGAGGAAACAATGACAAATTAGAGACCCAAGTTTATTGAAGAACAAGTCACACTAACCAAGTGCTTCACTACCAAAGCAACAACCCAACTGTCCACAGAGAAGCTGCATAAAAACATTATTCAGATGAGCAGAAAAACAATGCAGTAACCCAAAATGCCAAAAAGAGGCCACCTGTATAACATTTTCCAACACAACAGATACCCATACAATTTCATTAAAAATGCCTGATTATACCACCCACCGCAACACAACCAGTGCAACCTATAAAAAAGATAACATTCCTGTATATAAAAAACACCTGAGACAACCAATAGACTACTACAACCATTAGGAATTTCTGTAGCACAAAAACCTACAAAATTCCTCTGAAAGAACCAAAAGGCCTAGTAACCAAAGGGGGGAAAGAAAACAGGAATTATCTACAACGTACAGTGTAAGGACTGTAACAGCTACTATGTAGGACACCCAAGTAGAAGACTGGCAGACCACATCCAAGAACACTACATGACAGTCAGAAGATATGACAAAAACTGTGTAATCTCGCAACTCATGTCAAACTCAACCACAATTTCAACTGGGAAACTGACCAGTTTAGATCAAGCCAAATCCAAAAATGCTAAGGAATTTCTGGAAGCTTGGCATTCAGGCAAATTGGCCATCAATAATCACATAGAGACAACTCCCATTTACCTTCTATTTCAAAGATACAACCCAAAGCTTAGGAAGGAGACAAACGGTCTAGAACACAACACCTCCAGCCAATCAAGGAAGAAACAGCCTAATCAAGGAACCATCAAGGAGGAAGCTACACCCCAGCAAACCCCACTCTCCTTCACACTGATGTTATCTAGCCTGGTAATGAAATGTCTACAAGGAAACAACCAAGCTCAGAGAGCACCAAGAACCCAAAAGAAGGTCAGATTGTACCTACAGGAAAACTACCTTGACTTGTTGCCTGCTTACTCAGGAAGACACTACTTTAAAATCAGAACAGCTAAAGACAGCTTATTGTTTGGGGATGAGATGAAGCCAACATCATTTGGACTCAGGAGAAAAAAGAGGTTGCCATGCCATATTTGTACCATGGTTAGATGCAAGTGGCAAAAGGTCCTCAGTGTATGTTTGAAGTACCTTCTTTTGCTGCTTCTCACCGACTTTATATTTTCTTATTTAAAGACTTGCTAAGGTATGCTAACAGCTATGTACAACAATAGTCTAGGCCTTAGTAATGAAGCTCTATGGAAGAGAGTAAATTATAACTTTATGATAATGCATGAAAATCCTTAATACAGTTTCATTAAGACTATTCTGATTTTTACAAAAGAAAAACAGAATAAAAATGTATCTTGTTCATATTTCCAGTGATCTCATGCTAGCTGACAGGTGTTTAGAGCTTATGGACCCATCATTCAGCTGCTTGACAACTTGCATTCTTTTGAGTTTCTTCTTATGACATCCACAGATTTTTAAACTTCATCACTGTATAAAGTGGTGAAGGCAACAGAATATCAAGCAGTGTCCACAATTTTAGAGTGGGGTAAATACACTTTTGGTGGCAGAGACAATAATCAATAAATTGTGAGGCTGTATTACATATGTGAGTCTGAAATGTTGGCATTTTTCCAGCTGGGTTTTGCCAATGATTATTTGGAAAGGGGGTCTTTATCTCTGAATTATTTTAAATGTATTTAGAGTTTATACCCCACTTTCCAAGTGTTTTTGGCCACAAAATGCTGAGAAACTATGTAGCCAATTTTCAGCAGTAATGGCCAGAGGGGACTATAAGAGGGGCCATAGGTTGTCCTCACAAGGACTTCATAGAGCTGTAGTTGACTGAAGGGCCACAAGTTGTCATTATGTCAATCATTCTAAATTATCTTCATTACTGTGCCATCTTGAAGACATCCCTGATTCTTACCCCAGCAGCAAACATTCAATTAGAACTTGCTCTGAACTGTGGAAGAGTATTAAGAAAGCAGATAATTAATGTGAAGTATGCATAAAAAAAATAAATATGGGAAATTATCCAGATTTAAATTTCAGCTTTAAAACAATCATCTGAACATAAGGAAACAGGATCCAAGTTGTCCAAAGAACACTAAATTAACTCCAGTGACCCTCAAAAGAAAATCAGAAATAGGAAAAAGGATCTTCACTGCTTAAATGAACCAAAGAATGAGACATTGAAGAGCATTCCCTCTCTCAAAAGTTTTATTTAAAATATAAAAGAACTGTGATTTTAAAGCACATGCACAGCAAAATGAGGCAATCTTCATCTATTTTCTTTTACGTGACTTTTCAATCTGGGAAAATCTTTCTGCATAGTGCATTCTACATATATATTCCAAGAGTATAATGCCTTGATAATACTGTACATCCTTCTCACACAAACTACTGAATGGAATAGCTTTGCCAGGTGCAGACTATTAACAGACTGTTTTAGAAACTGTTAACTCAAAGGAAGCTTTAAAAACCCCACAAATGTGGAATAATTGTCCTTGGCAAAAAACGAAAACAAAAACCCATGCATTATTCTTTAGTATAAAATACACAAAAAGAACACACATCTAATTGTGCAGTGCACTGTAAGTATCTTGCTTCTATTCATTACACTCCACAATTTCCAGATATGCCTATGTTATTTTCTCTAAGCTGACTAATTCCTCTACAACATGACTCTATTTTGCCTGTGTGATCCTGGAAATATGTTTCAAATTGAAGAAGATGATGAACCAAATAAAGTCAGGGGTCTCCAAAGGAGCAACCACAATCTTGAACCCAAAGTATAGGAGGAGACCTTGCATTCAAACAATGACCAAAGGGAAAATGTATCCAAAGGTTCTTTGGGGGTTGATTTCAAAATCCTGTTCTCTAAGTAGAAAGTATCAAATGCACAGAAACCAAAACATTTCATATAAATCTAAGTGGCTGGTGTCAGAGACTACCCATACAACTAGTTCAATAAGATGATAAGATGCTTACAAATGTTACTGTTCCACTATGGAGTGCTGATATGTGCGAAATCATTTTTCAACAGCTTCGTAGGACTTCAGCTGGCTATAGTATTTCAGTCATTCTTCGTCTGGATAAGACTCCCACACATAAAAGATCAAGATCCCCCTTATCCTCTGGTTTGTTTTCTAGCCACTCTAATTTCTTACATTAAAGACTTACTAGCTGGGGTTTATTGAAACTGAAATCCATCACATCTGAAGTGTATAAAGGTGAGTATAGCTCAGGTCCATACGATCTTTTAGAATGACTCCTTGTACATGTATTCGACTGAGATGACTACTGTACATCAAAAATAGGAAACATAGCAAATCTCTACTCTTTCAGCATGTATGCAGAAATTATCTTTCTTTTAGCTTTTTGGAAGTGAAGTCTCTTAGGAAATCACACAGAATCACCATGTGAACAATGCTTCAACTAGGGATACACAAATCTGTCAATGTTGGTTTTTGGCATTCTTCATTTCTGTGAATACGTGAAGTTCAGTTCTTAATTTCCTATTTTATAAATATGTCAGTTTTTTTTTAAACTTGAGAACTTTGGAAAGTTTGTATTAAAGCCTATTTATATTTTGTGTATACTTTTCCATACATGCAATTCTTTCTATTCTATTCAGTTTTTGCTAATATCTTAAATACAATGCATTCTTTCATATATATTGCCTTTTATATATATCTTTTGCTCATATAAATTTTTTTTAATTGCTGTACTGCAAAATTTTAAATTTCTGCCTTGCAAAATTTAGAGATCTGTGGATTTTTACTAACTTTTGCTTTGAGTAGTATTTAAAAATATGAAATTAGGTACATTTGCTTTCAGAAACACATTAACCAAATTTCTCCCACCTCCCTAGTTGAACTAATCACCATGGGTTACAATAAAAATGAGGCAGTATGGGGGCTCTGTAATTTCACCCAAGCTTCTGAAAGCTGAATCTTCAGGTAATTAAACAGCTCCAAGTTTGAGTATAATTTATAATACGGGAGCAAAGTTTTGAATCTTGAGGTTCATGCATCAGTTTAACAGTGATTGCTTATGCACAGTTTACTTAATGAACCAAGTGGTTGAGTATGCACTATATGCTAAGCAAAACTGAAACACATGATCTTAGTGTAATGTGTGGAATCAGCCACTAGATGTTGAAGTACGTCGTTCTCCATTTGTGAATTAAGAGCTTCTATTAGTTCTCATCCAGAATTAAAGAAAAAAAGAGCTTCCTCTCTTCCTCTATAAGTCCTCAAAAGATGACATGCTGCTGCTACCAGGCTAGAAAATAAGTTTTCTGACTGTAAGTATCCATACACATATCTTTCATTAACGCATCTGAGGGCCTGCCAAAGTTTGTGCAACTGGGATTACATTTGGATATCTCTTTAATATGTTCTTTCTTCATCTTTGACAATTACCTAGGCAAGATCTAAAACTGAAATTCATGATGTCAGCGTGAGCACACAATGAGATAGCTTCCATTGGAATAAAGAGTGCAGCAAGCAGGTGGCTATTTCCAGCTCCCAAAAAATAGCCAGATATTTCACAGATTCACTGAATTTCTATTCCCAAGATTTTTTATAGGAGTTTGTCTTCAATAATAGGAAGAACAAGGAAGGTTGCTCAAAGTCAAAATACACAGTATACCACCAATGTCTGATTTTAATATGGCTTAAAAAGAAAAAAAAATCTTTAAAATACCAATAAAACCATGAAAGAATAAACATAAAATCATAAAATCACTAACAGAAGAAACTAAATAACTGTAGTAGTTTAACATACACAACATTGACTATCTCTCTTTCTTTCCATAAAGTCAATCTGCCATCTTGCTGCTGAGTAACATGGCAGAAGCATATTTGATCCTTCTTTGCTATTTTTCTGCTATATATAACACTCTAAAGTTGCTATTTGGCCCCAAAAGTGATACAAACAGAACCCTTAAGTGGTGACAAGTGACTAGAAAATGTTTTGTTTTTAAGGGATCTCAATACTTTTTCTGCATGGCCCCATGTCTCTGGAATGAGTCGTCTGGTATTCATCAGATTTTCAACATTACAAGTTTTGAGGAACATTCTAAAATCTAATTTGTTCTCTTAGCCTTTCATAAAATAGGTTTCATTGTTTGGGGATTTAGCTGCATTTGTGTGTTTGATTTTACTACTGGCTGATGGTTTTAAATTGCTGCATTTATGAAATTTATGGGATTATACTCTTGTAATGGCGATGAAAAGGGTTATCTTAAAGGCAACCTAGCAGTCTAGATTAAAATACAGACATATTAAATAGATAGACAGAAACCAGCCTTTTGCACTCCTTGACACAGGTTGGCAATCAAACCCAGAAGTCCTTCATGAACTACAGCTTCTTGTCTTGTTCAAACTAGAAAATTATGGTTGGTGAAAACTAACAAATCAGAAAACAATGGTTAACATCTGTTACTTCAGACTGGCTTGTTTCCAATTAATAACCACAATTTACCAGTCTAGATGAAACAGGAAATGATTGTTCATTGGAGACTTCTAGGTTTGTTTATTGGTTCAGATAAAGAAAGACAAGAAGTGTAGATGTAGAAGAAGCATTCAATTATGTCTTTGCTTATAAGATACAATGATCTGAAGATTTTAGGTGAAATCATCACTGTGCATAGAACTTCTCCTGGTTTTCATACAGAGCTGCGGGCTTCAGAAATCTCAGAGATGTTTTGTGTGATAGACTGAATATTGTTAGTTTTTAAAATTCCAGTTTTTTCTGAAAACAAACTCAACTGAGTTTCAAACCTTTGTTTTTTAAAAAAATTACATTATTTATATAATGCCAAAACCTTTAAAGTAATTATCATACTTTACTGTTTATTTTAATGATAGAAAAAGTAACAGAAACAAAATAATAGCTATTAAAGGCATCTGTGCCTGTAGGTTTCTGATGGACCAAGAAATAGAATTTGAAGCATAATAGCTACCATTAAGTGCCATTATCATGGTATGGTGAGCTGGAAGAGATGCAACTCAAGTGCACACTCCCAGATGGTCTTTAAAAGGAATTATGCACTTAATTGCTCCAACTGCATGACTCCAGCGTAAACCTTCTATCAAATAATTGGGGTTTCTTGGGTAAATAAATGTGGGAACATAATAATCCATATGCTTTTCTTAAACTCACAGAGCAGCTGAGAGTTTTCCCAAGGAAATGTTAAAGTTGATAAAAAAGACAAAGAAACTCTATACATGTGTGTTTATGTGACCACATGGGAAAAAGGAGAATGAAAAAATATAAGAAAATAAATTAGATCCTAGGAAGAGCACTAATCATGTTCTAACCCAAGACGTCTCAATTATGAGCTTAATTAATTCAATTACTTTTTAAATAGGAATACATTTATTCTTTCCTTGAAAGAAAGCAACATTTTCTTCCATAATACTTCTACCACTTGGGAGGAAAAAAATAAGAAACATCTCAAAATGTTTCCTGTTTAATTATCTAAGACATGAAAGACTTGCCGGACATGTTTTCCTGACACTTCAAAGGGTTTGTTTTTGTATGTTATTTCTCAGAACTGTTTTTAGATTACTAACAGAAAACAATGTTTTCAGGTTAAACTATTGGACTATTTCAGCCTTTTTCAAATAGTGGCCTCCAAATGTGCCTCCTGAACAAGATGGTTAATTTTATGGCCAGCTATAATACTTCTACAGAAAGTTCAGATGCTGAAAAACTGCGATGGAAGAAACCAATACCTTCATAGCTTGCTAGTATATACCTCAGAATTATTTGGTGGCCAATATTGGAAACAGGATACCAGACTAGAGACACCCTCAATCTTATCCAACAGGTTCCTTATATGTTTTTAAAACAAAGACATAACCATCTTCCTCCTCAAAGCAACCTCAACTGTATTCCAGAACAATCCGAAAGTACTGGCAGCCAAATGCAAGATAAAGAGTTAGTGAAAAATAGCTTCTGTCCATAATATTTAACTTAGAGTTCAGGTTTTTTACATCTCAAAACTAAATGTTGAAGAGCTTTTTACTTTTTATGTGTTCATTTTATATCCCACCTTTCTTCCAGAAGCTCAATATGGCTTACATGGGATGATTCTTCATTGCATCTGCAGTCACTGTGGGAAGTAGGTTGGAGTGGGAATGAGTGACTGACTGAAAGTTACCCAGTGAATATGCACAGATGAGGGTGAACTTGATTCTGAATCTAACCCTAACCCTAACCCTTGTCTAATACTTCATCTACCACATCATATTTACTCTCCTTTTCTCATCAACACAGAGTTTTTTTCCAGTGACACTCACCATGGTCATGGGCAAACACAAAAAAGTCGATTCCTGTCAGCATCTTGGCCAAGTCATCATAGCGACAGCAGTGTTCTCCAGCACCATGAACAACGAACACCAGGCCCCTAAATGGAGCATTAACATGGAAAGCATAAAGTTAGTGTCCAGGAAACATACAAACAAGCAAACTGTACTTATTTATAAGTTTTGGTTTAATCTTCAGAATGAAAAAGCTAGCTATTTCTTGGAACACATTTGTTTCTCACAGTCCAACCATCCACAAGACAAGAGCACGCCCTCTATTCTAACTATCAGTTAATAATCTAAGAATCTGTTCTAGATGTGCTCATACAGAACTGGCAGAAATAGCATTTTTAGTAATACCTCTTTTCCTCTGAATGCCTACCTTGCAGAAGCTAATCTGGAGTCTATATTGATATACTTAAGGAATCAGGTAAAAAATTATTTTTATTTCTCCCCCAACTTAAAAGCATTTAAGGTTTTTCCTTTTATTTTTATACTGGTATCATTTTTAATGCTTCATATTGTTAACTGCCCTGGTAACTCTTAGAGATTAAAGGGTGTGGGATATAAATAAAGTAAATAAATAAACAAAGCAAGTGTACTGTCTTAGGGAGACAGATCAAGCTAAGTAGCTAGGAGATTGAATCCAGTTTAATCTGCAGCAGGATATATAGGGCAATGATTAACTAAGGTTCCTTTCTTACCAGTGAAGATACCAAGTGAAATCCATAGTCTTTTCATTAAATTCTGCTTGGGAAGTATTTATTACAACATATTTATAAATATTATGTATTGAAGTAGCTTTTATGTGCTTCATTTAAAAAGATGCACAATAAATTATATAGCGCCTCTCATTAATAAACAATTTAACTACAAAATCACAATCGTAATATCTTCTAAAGATTAAGAATGAAGAAGTAGCTCCAGCAGAGAATTATGGTTCAGTAACACATCCTCCATTCAGAACAAGTGTGAAAATGTGAATAATGTAGAAGTGTGACTCATCCGTCAGGTCATTGCTAGCCCACCACAGCTTTAGCGCCGACAGCCAGGCCTGCAGAACCTGATGCAGTTGTATACTATTATTTTAAAAGTTGGTCCAAACACTGGTGGGAAGAAAACCCACCAAGCAGTTGTATTTGTCAGACCACCCAACTTCCAGGTAAGAAATCCAACATATCTGAAATGTACCAGATAGGGAAGTCTGTGCTAGGGGACTTCCGGGGAAGCAATGGCAGACTGAAGATGGCTCCACAAGAGCAGAGTCGACACCCATGGTGGAAAGAGGAGACAGTGACTAGATCAGCTCCTTGGAATTCCTCTTCGGAGTAAGGAGAGCACCAGGATTGGTTCGCATACTTCCTTTCTTAACCACTTTAGGAAATTGCTTGTTAATGGTTTTTTGGATGTTAAGAATCTTCAGAAGGGCAAGTTTCATTATACTGGGTGAGTTTCCTTCTATCCTTGATGAAAGAAATTTCATGCAAGCTTAAGGACTTTAAATTTTTTAAAACTTATTTTTGAATAAACAGCAAAAGGGTGACTAAAATGTTGATTTTGGAAAGTTATAAATGGATTAAGGGGCCAGATGGACTTGAAATAAGATTCTGAAATTTATTACAAGAATATTTCCTGTGGGTTGTTTAAAATTTTCAAAAAATATATATGAAGATTTTGAAACTAACTATAAGAAACCTTCCCATGGGAAAGTGTTGTTGATTAGAGAAAAAAAACATAAGAGGGGACTTTGAAGGTTGACTACAGGGAACCAGAAAGAACTAAGATTATAATTAAAGGAGAAGAGACCCATTAATACAGAATGGAGTAATATTATTTGACTGTGGAAGAATTCACTCAGAAATTACTCTTAAGATTGTCTGCTATTATAAGAATGGATTCAAAAGAGCAGATTTGACTGAATAAAACAGAGACAGAGGCTGATTTGAATGTGGATCTGAAAATGGATTTAAAAATTTCAGGCTACAAAAATGGTATGGAAAATGTTACACCGGATTTACAAATGAAACCAGCTGATGTCTTAATAATTAAAGGGGACATATAAATAATAAATCAGAAGAGTGACTTGAATAGCTTTCTTATCTTTGATTTACAAAAGAGACGTGTTCACTTGTGAAGGATTTTCTGAAAGGAGACAAAGAGAAAATGATAATAAATCAATTTGTGGGACACTATTTGAAGGGATTAAAGATCAAGATTCTTAAAAGTAAACATAAGGAAATACAAAGTGGGTTTATTTGATCAAGGTTAAAATATATTATGTTGTTGTTTTTGGTAGCTATTAATGGATTTTTCTTGACTAGGTCCAAATGATGAGACTTTAAATATTGTTTATAGATAAGAAATAAGATATTGGAGGAGGAGATTTTTTATTGTGTTTTTAGAGAAAGTTATAAGTTACTGTGCTAAAAGTAAAGGAAAGGAATATGAAACTGATTTATTGGATTAAAGTTAAAATATATACTGTATGTTGTTATTTCTGGTAACTCGTAATGGACTTTTGTTGATTAGGACTGAATGACCAGGCTTTATAATCTGTTCATAGATAAGAGATGAGATATGAGAAGAAGAGAAGTTTTGTTAAAATGTCAGCGAAGGTAGTTAATTATTGAAATTGTCTGTGCTTATCTTGATGAACGGGTAAGTCATTTCTTTATATATCTTTTTTCTTTTTTTCTTTTTATATTTTTCTTAGTTTGTATTAGTTTGTTATCTTTGTATTTTTAAACTTTAATAAAAATTATTATTAAAAATAGGAAGTCTGTGCTAGGACCACAGCTCTGTTCTTCAGGAACTTGTTTTGTTGTTTATTTTCATCTCTAGATACTATGATACTGCTAGAAGACTGTTCTGCTATGTTCCAAGAAGAAACCTGAGCAGGAAATATGTAATGCTTTTACTGTATATGCTGCAATCAAGCTAAGTGTACAAAAGCCTCTTGTGGATATCTGAGCTGAGATGATCTCTGCATGCTTGGAAACAGGTTCTGCATGTATAACCTGCAGCTGCTACTACAGGATGACTGGCAGGCAGTTGACAAATCCTTAAGACTGCAACTTGATGCACATTAGCTTGAGAGTGAGTTCCACTGAATCCAATTTGGAAAATAGGTTCATGACAACCCAATAACCTGATTATGTTTAAGCAAGTGACTGAGCCTAGCAACATAACATCCTACAGATAACACATAATTAGCAGGTTGATTAAGCAATTATAACGAATTTAAATAGGAAAGAAAACAAGTGACCTCCCTTAGCTCACAAAAGAAGCCTTGAAATGGTACCACTGTCTTTTTTTTAGTTTTAGTTTTTGTATTAGTCTGGTCTGAAAAATCAACACAAGAGCCAATTAAAAAAATGTGAGAAACCTCAATAATTATAATTTATTAAACTTGTATGCCGCCTGATTCTCAACAACTCTTGGTGGCTTACAACAATCAAAGACATTACCATAAAATCAATAAAACATAAAAAATAAAGATAAAAGATGGCAAGCATGATGAACTGGGGGGTCTCCCTCTCCCTCACCGAAAGCTTAGGTGAAGAGCTAGAATTTCACAGCTCTTCCAAACAACAGTATCTTTTTTGTTGCCCTTAGATCAGATTTATAGCAAGATGTTTTTGCCCTTGCCTAGTATTGGTAAGAATCTGTCCAGGAAATAGATCATAGAAGTACTTCTAAGTGGAGAGACAGAAGATACTTCCAATCTACTGGACTGTCAAAATTATTAATATTGAAATATGTGGGTTACTGTCTCCTTTTGGCTGAGAGCCAATATTCAAAGAGCCATGTAAAAATGCCTCCATGAGGTGCTAGCTATAATAGGAAGCAATTAGGGATGGACAAAAATGGTCTTTCAAAATTCTCCCCATATTTTGGGGCACAGAAATTGGGTGGATGATTTCTCTGAACTTCTCCAAGGGAAAGGAGAAATTCCACAAACTATCTCAAGGAAGAAATTCCTCAGCAGGGACAGCACCACCACTGCTGAAAAAAATCCATGAGACAAGTTCCTTGTGACATATTTCCTTGGAACCTAAGAGTGGCACAGGAAGCCTGGAACCTGAAGACAGCTGGAGAAATTATTCTACTTTGAAAACCAGGATACACACTTCTTGGCACTTCATCACTAAAAAAAAGTGCAAGAACATCATGCTCTACCCATGAAAATATCTCTGAAATTCTCTCTCTCTCTCTCTTTTTTTTTTGGAAGAATTATTAAAGCAAATTCTCTTTGACTAAAATTCTCTCTTTAGCACTTAAGAGACGCTTACCAGCACAGAGAATTTCCATGCTAAGGCGGTACTACTGGAACCCATCTGTAATTACAAGGTTTTCACACACTATAATAGCCATCATCTCTGTTCAACAATGCACGGCTAGAAGTCTCTAATCTTCCTTCAACAATTGCCTTCTGCAGCTACCAGAGTTCCTAGTTTGGGACAGTTGCTCAAATAGGGTATGCAGGCAACAGTATTTTTCTTCCCCTCATTTTTTTACCCCACTTCCAGCATCTGGCATATAAAAACAAGATGTTGATGAATCTGTAAATTTTTGGTGACTCTTATAGCCATAAATTACTCTTTCTTTATTCCCCTGTAAAAAAAAACAAAAAAAACCCCCTAAATAATTGAAATAATCAGTTAGTACATGACATATTACACATATATAAAAATGACACATGCACATATTGTACTTTTTTGTTATTCACAGAACTACTGCCAATCAGTTTCTCAAGTTCCAGTGTTATGGGAACTCTAGAAAAATGTTTCAGTGTTCTACCTCCCCCTCCCAAGATTACCATATGCCAAAAGAAAGGCCACTAGCAGGATATAGGCGCTATACTTGTGGCGGGGGAGGGGTACGTTGTCATAGAGAATAAGGAAGATGATCTTGACAGAGACAGGTGAGATACATTACCAAAGTGACAAGGGGAAACACATATCTTAAGTCCAAAGCAAGCAGAAAGTATGCAGCAGCAGTTCAGACAGACACCTCCCTAATTCACATGGGTATTAGAAGGGGAGGTGTACAGCACAGACTTGCAAGATTCTGCTATTATAATCTATTTCAATAAAAGTAATTTTAGTCTTCCTGTGGAGTAGATTTCCTGGTCTGATCTACTAGTGGGGCAGACAGGTGGCTACAATCTGCTTCAATGTGTGGAGCTGACACTATTGGCCTCATAGAAATGAAGTACAGAAAGTCCCCTAGATATGAACTTTCAAGTTGAGAACTTCCGCCAATATAAACAAGATGGACCTGGAAGTTGGAACCAGAAGTCGGGAGAAAGCGTGCCAGAAACTAACCCTTTCCCATCTTCTGACTTCCAGTTCCAACATCCAGTCTTGACTTCTCACATGGTTGGTTGTGTTTGGTGTGTGGAGACTGTAAATTGCAGACTGCAAATGTCTGCAATTAAGCCCAAGAGTCCTGACAGGGAGGGGAGTAGCAATCCATGATAATAAGCAAGAGAGGAAAAGTAATGAAAGAGATGGAGGTGCTGCTTGGCATGTGGATGAAAGACCAGTATCAGCAACGTGCGCCACTTAGCCTAATACTGATCCAGGAGAAGGCTAAGAGCTTATTCCATGACTTACAATAGAAGGCTGGTGAAGGTGCTGCTGAAGAAGTATTTGCTGCAAGCCATGGGTAACCACTTTAAGGCTCGTATGAACCTTCATAACATGAAAGTCAGTGCCGAGGCAGCAAGTGCAGACGAAGCTGTAGCCAAGGAGTTCTGGGAAAGCCTCAATGAGATCATCGAGGAAGATGGTTATTTGCTCCAGCAAATATTCATTGTGGAAGAAATGGGGCTTTACTGGAAGAAAATGCTGGATAGAAGGTACATCAGCAAGGAGGAGAAGACCATGCCAGGCTTCAAAGCTGCAAAGGATAGGCTAAATGTGCTGCTAGGTGGCAATGCTTCTGGTGACCTGAGCCTAAAATCGCTCCTAGTCTACCACTCTGAGAACCCACGAGCTCTCAAGAACATCTCAAAAAGTTGACTTCCTGTTGTGTGGAAGGCTAACAAGAAAGCTTGGGTCACCTTTCTGATCTTTGAGGACTGGTTTTTCCACCATTTCATTCCAGAAGTGGAGAAGTACTGCCACACGTAAAACATTGAGTTCAAGATTCTGCTGACATTGGATAATGTCCCGGGTCATCCACCATACCTGGACAATTTTCACCTGAATGTGAAGGTTGTGTATCTGCCTCCCAACACCACCTCCCTCCTGCAGCCGATGAACCAGGGAGTGATAGCAACCTTCAAAAAATACTATTGTTTAGGCAGGCAGTCCAGGCAACCGAAGCGGATTCCTAGACGACCTTGTGGCAGTTCTGGAAGTCCTACGACATCTACGAGGCCATAAAGAACACTGATACAGCCTGGCATGAGGTTACCCCTGCAAACATGAACAGGGTGTGGAAATGTCTGTGCCCTCAATTTGTTCAAAACTCCTGTGGGCTTGAGGTGGCAGAAAGGGAGTCGCAGGCTGTTATCAGCAACTTGGTTGCCTTCAGCAAGGAGCTTCAGCTCGACCTGGAGGAGGGGGACTTTCATGAGCTGCTAGCTGCAGAGACAGAGGACCTCTCTAATGAAGACCTCATGGAGTTGGAGGAGCAGCAAAAACAAGAGGAAGGGGAAGAGATCAAACCACCGAAGCGCTTCCAGACCAAGCTGATGGCAGAGGAGTTCAGCTTAATTGAGAAAGCACTATCACTCTTTGAGATGCAGGATCCTAACGTGGAGCGCTTCACCAAGGTGTCTGCAGCTGTCCATGATACAATCCAGCGCTATAGCGTCATTTATGAGAAGAGGAAGACCACCACCCAAAGTTCACTGGACTGCTTCTTCAGGAAGGTGGAAAAAAGTGCTGTTTCAACTACAGAGGACGTGGCTTCATCTCCACAAGTGCCTCCGCCATCTCTGCAAGCGCCTATGCCATCTCCACAAGTGCCTACATCAACACTGCCTCACAAAAAACATCGAGTTCAAGATTCTGCTGATCTTATGGAAGATGTGAACTGTGTGTGCTTTTTGCTTGTTGGACTTAGGAACAAAATGGACTTATGAACAGCCTCTCCGAACATAACCCATTCGTAAGTAGGGGACCGTAATTTGTTTTGTTGAGATATTTCAAGTCCTTCCTCTAGCCTCTCTAGTACATCTAGTCTAATGGGTCCAAACTGAAGATTTTTATGCAAGGTGTACTAAAGTGCTGTTATCTAGTGCAGGAGCAGCCTTAAAGTACACTGGCTTTAAAAAGTGCTGATAGTTCTTCCAGCCCTTTTTCTCTCTTGCTTACAAATCATATAAAAGTTCTATCCACATTTGGGGAGGGGGGGAGATGAGATTAGAAGAGAGGTGGGGGAGAGGATGCCTTCAATGGTACCATGTACTATTAGCAGATGACCTGAAGGTCTTCTCTTGTCAATTCTAGCTGACAGAGTAGTGTGGTAGAGAACTGTGGTGAGGTGAAACTCTCAGCCATATTCCAGCCCATTGACCCGTCACCTGGGTCACCTGGGCTATTTCTGGACAGAGATTTACAGAATCTTACAGAAGACTGATATAGGTGCTATTTTTTTTTTTACAGATTGATAGACTGATCATCTGCTTTTTCCTGTCATTTTGGTTAGCAAAGGAACTGGCAGAGCTCTTTCCAGTTTGATCCCACCTCCCAAATACAATATCCTGAACTGGTAAATGTTGCAAAGAAATGCTTGCAGCAAGTAGCAAAGCATCTGGAAGCTTCACATGGGGTAGGCATGATGGCATTAGAGTAGGCATAATGGCATTGCCACACTGTATTCACATGGGATGTTCCTCTGTAGGATGACTGGTAAGGACAAGTGAAAGTAGCTACTGTACAACCTGCTCAGCAACTGAATTTTTATCACTATTCAGTGGTATATTGGTGCCTCACCTATACAGGAATCAGTGTACTAGCATTCCAGTTTTCAGGTGTATGAGGAGCCCATGAAACACTTTAAATGTGTCTTGCAAAGAGACCCGCTGTCAGGTTTCATGTGGGAATGTTCCTTCAGATTAGAGCAGTTTGCCCAGCAGTTCCAGATGAAACAAGAGATAACTATTAGTGACCAGAGGGGAAGGAGTATGCCTGCAAAAGCATAACCTAGCCAACTAGGGGGGAGGCATTGAGTACAATTAATGAAATGCTACAGATAGACTGCACCTCGCTACATATGCCAGCAGAAATGAGAAAACATCTCTTTTGACAAGAAGCAAGAAAAGACAAGCAGAGGTAGTCTTTGCAGTGGGCCAGGGCAAGTCTGGGAACAACACGGTGCATTCATGTCCTTAATAAGTAGTGGGATGTCTTCACATATGGCAAGAAGGATGTGCAGATGAGTTCAGTGATGTTTGCAGGAACATTTTGCTTTTGTCAAAATGACAAAAATTATGTCATGTTGCAGATTCTGCCCCTTCTAACTGCATGCACAAAAGGGGCAGGGCTAGCACTGTGACACGGCTGTTGTTCTGCCTGCTGCCCCTGCAGCCCCCCCCCCCGCCCCAGCTATCGCTAGTCATGTTCAACTTGGACCGACTGAAATCAGGAGGACTTAAATTAGTCATGACTAATTCAAATCTCACTGCTTCCATTGAGTCTCCTCTAAGAATGATAAGTTTGGATCTAATTCACTATTTATAACCTGCCTCTTAATTACAGAGATTCATGAGGCAGCTACCAAAAGGATATATATATAATCATCAACAAATGAAGCAATCAGCAATCTAAACCAAAGATAGCAGCAGAATCAAATAACGTCAAGGATAAGCAACATTTTAAGGTCCTTTTTAGCATTCTCTACAGAATGCTAGAGAAAGAGAGCTAGTTGGAAACCCTTGAGTTCAGAGACAATGTGCCATGATCAAGAAGGTATATTCTACACTGTCACCTAGCTCATAAAAGTAGGTTGTTCTGAAGTCATACCACAAATTTATATAAAATGTTATGAAACTAGCAACTTTAATTTTTTTTCTGAATAACCACAAACGTATGCAAAATTTATGTCCTGAACAAAGAAGTTGTAAAACCAATCTGCATTTTTTTAGGTCGGAGCATTTATTATCTAAAATTATTAATATGCTACAGTGTGTGAGTATTTGAAGTTTCAGTGTAAAAAGTACAAGGCTCCTAAAACACAATTGCTGACTTTCTTAGTTTGAACACTTGAAAATTAAACGCCTTCAGAAATACTCTGTGTATGTAGAGATCACCAAAAAAGAAAAGAAAAAGAAAAAGTGGAGAGTGACTGGGAGCAAACTCACATGTAACCTGACTCATTCATGTGAGGGTCCACTGCAAAGCTGATCAGAACCAAATTCATATATTTTATTAAACGATTGTCAGCACAAATCATGGAAATGGCTTCTAAACAGTCTTTGTAACTACCAAATGTTTTCATCACAGGGGTAATTCTACACCAGCTTTAATAGCAGACATCTTCATGGACTGCTCTTTTTGGGAGTTGGGAGCCATCCATTCCGGAATCATGAGAGTGGGGTGGGGGTTACAACAGCTTCCAAGCTGCAACATCAACATTCTACTAGAAGCTTGTGACTAAATTCCATGAGATCAAAAACACATGGCTGCCACCCACATCTCCCAGTAAAGTTAGAGAAGACAAGCAATGTGATATCATACTCTACATTTTCCTGGCTATCCTCCCTGCACATTACAGCCAATTAAATTGAGCAGGGGCAGGCAAATGTAAAAAGTGCTGGTATCATTTTATGAGTCTTTTTTACGCAAAACACAGGGAAGAGCTATGGAATGGCAATTGTCATGTAATTAAGGTAACATGTGGTTCAGCACTTAGATTGCCATCTGGTACAGTTTTGCTTGCTATAGAGAAAGGCAAGACATCACATAACTGCCAGCACTGCACAGCTGGACCAACCAGTGAACACTGTTCATTATAAAGGCATCACATTCCATTACATATTGTCTGCCCACCCACTAAGAAAGTGTCAAAGGGCAAAGGGATTATCAAGCAAAGCTCCGAAAAATGGGAAAGGCAAAGTGGAAGGGCTTCCAATTACTTTTTGTGTTCAAGAGTGGGATGCGTCCTAACAAAGAAGGGACACATTTTGGAAGAAAGCTTTAACCCAATTATTAGTTTATTTATTTATTTGATTTTGGTGCCACTTAACTCCAGATTGACTCTGGGCAGCCCACAGCATACGAAATTAAATTTAAAAAATACAGTCTGAAGAGAAAACATTAAACAAGATGGTGTATCTGGCCAGCAACACAGAAACAACACTGGAACAACATAGTTCCAGCCACTTAGCCCAGAGATATAGTCATAAGCAGGCAACATGCATCCTACAGACTGCATGCATCTCCTCCACCTCCATTTTTTGACCAAACAGCCCTGAGCCCATTACAAAATTGTGCTGCCAAAATCTGGTGGGGTGATTTTTTTTTCACAGTGTTTTTAAGAATAACATTCATGTTAATTCTTCTCTAGACACTTTTGCCTTAAATATCCCAAAATATTATAAAATGTATTTTTAAAAAAGATAAAAATTTCAGCTTTGCCTATTCAAGTTACTTCAGTGTGTCACTGCCACAGTCTTTGCAATGCTCTGGGGGCCTGGAGAGCAATTTTTTAAAAGGATGTACAGACATGGCTGTGAAAAGATAACTCTCCCTGGCTTACTAAATGCCTTTAATTTGAGAACTTGACAATGCACTAGAATGTAGGATATTACCAAAATATCTCATGGTTCTCCACCATTTTCTTCATCTTATATTTGTAGTTCATGTTCAAATAAAGAATCTTGGAGAGCTATTTTCAGACAGGTTGCTGAGCTTAGTGAGTATGAATTAGTGATATCTGGAGATCCAACTCTCAGGACTAGGTAAACTAGCAGAGTCTGGGGTCAGAGTGCTGAATTCTTACTGTAATGTCACAGGGAGCCAAGGCATCATCTTGAAATCTTCCCTGACATGTATGGAATGCCAAGTTTTAATTTATTTCTGAAGAGAAAGGCTATTATGCTTTTAATTGTCAGTGGAGATTAAAACACATTAATCATGTATATGAACAGCAGTCTTATTCAGCGTACAGAAGAGTCTTACTATAGCCCTCTTGATTGCTACACTTTGTGACTGCTGTGAAAACTAAATGAAGTATACTTTTGTGGATTTTTTGTGAGTTAAAGAAAAAGTATGAACTTGGAGTCTTAATCATGATTCATTTTTCTCGTGTTCTATAATTTGTAGGAGAGTATACAAATATTCGTACAAGTGAAGAGAAAACACTGTAACAGGACATACAGCCACATATAGAGGGCCATAAGCAATCCACCAATACCCCTTTTGCAACCTGTTGAATTCTCCTGGAGTGGGAAAAACCAACCAACCAAACATTAATTTTGGGGGAGGCTGCAAAATGTTTTAATGAGCAAAGTAGATGCCTTAAGTCTTAAAATCTCTCCAACCACTCCAAAAGTGAGCCATTAGAAATTGTACTTTGGGGGCGTGGCCTTCCATGTGCCATGCAAAACTGGGTGTGTTCCTTGAACTGCCAGAAGCTGCAAACTGTGTTGCTGAGTCAATAGTTAATATAACATGTGCTCTAATGTGAGTCATGATTTTGTGTTGATTTAAAGGGTGTAACTAATTCAGCATTTTTCTAACTAGATACTATGTCCACAGCTTTTCAGTGTATTTGGTCTGATCCACAGTCCCAAAAGCTGAAGATAAATTAAACTATATCTGTACATGTTTATGTATCTAAAACATTTATATGTATTCTTTATGTAATCATATGGAATTCCATGTGATTTATTTCCAAGTAAGTTAGTAATATTATATAAGTATGTTATCTTCCTGGACTTTTCAAATAATTTCATGTTGTATTTCTTCTTAAGTGTTTATGTTGAGAAGTCAATGAGTGTAGCATTATCAGCTAAAGAAAATAAGTTAGGGGACCAAAGAAAAAAGGAAGCTGGATGTTTTGGATGTCCTTAAACGCTTTTGGCATCAGTGCCTTTATGCAACACAGCATGATGGTGCCAGCCATCTGAATCCTTGCTCTGTGTTCATTAATTTTTCTGGAAAAATTAAACCAACATGCCCCTCAGATGATATCACGAGATGGGTCAATGCTACTGTAGAAAGAACAACAGTAAGTAAGAAAGAAAAAAATACCCTCAAAATCAGGAAATGCTGGAATTTATTTTTGTACCAGAACTGAAAACAGAAAAGGAAATCAACCCTCATTTGTAGCATAACTGGCAACTGCCGAACCAAAACATACATGTACATCTACAGCAATGCCAAAATAACAACTCTAGTTTACGCCTCAAGCTGTTATTCATTTACAGGAGAATATGCTTTATGTGTGTTCTTTATTAAAGATAGATAAATTATAACACATTTGAAAGGCACTTTACCAAAGACTCAAATGCCTAAGAGCTAATTATAACCATGCCTATGCTGCAGCTTATACCTATTTTATATCAATTCTATGACATTGTGAATCATAATTATATTTTTGCATATATACACATACCCACACACATATACACACATACAGAAATTAAAACTACTTGTGTGCAAGAAGGGATACACAAGTATACACAGAAATGAACTTTTGTTTATACAATGGTAATTTCACTTCTGTCCTTCCTCCTGCATCTCTAGCATCTCCGAAACCTTCTCTGGAGGTTCCTTCAATCATCGGAAGTAAGACCGCAAAGGAGGGGAGATGCCTTTCCATCAGCAAACATAACATGTAGATGACCCAGTAATTTGTATAGGAAACATGCTCACATTTTTACAACATTTTTGGGAAAAAAGTATTACCAGCATTGAACTTAGTGCATATGTATGCCACATTCTAATTCATAGATGGGAAACTTTTCAAGTGTTGTGTATGTGTATATTATGGATGAGCAAGCAGGGTGCTGGAAAAATGATACCACATTGGTGGATGTTAATGAAATGTTCTGGGTTATGTTTTGAGGAACTGGAGTGAGTTTTTATACAGTTTTAGGTATGTTTAAACCTACTTGACATTAAAATTTCTTTTTGTTCCCTTTTCTATCAGAAACCAGTGGGATATCACTCTTCCATTGTTTGGAAAGTTACTGCCAAATGTTGGCTATGTAATTTCAGAGGACTCCAAGGACCACAAAAAAGGATATCTGAGGGTTACTTCTGGCCTGTGGATTGCCCACTCCTACTCTATTCAACAAGAAGTTCATGATTTGTAGCCATTATCACCATATAATGTAGATGTAAAATGCTGATTTAGACCATTATTTTGTATTGTCCCTGACTAGAAGCAGCTCTCCTAGATTTTTGATAATTATTCTGTTCCAGTTCTATCTACCAGGATCTAAATCAGCACTCTACACTGAGCTATAGACTTTCTCAAGGCTATCTTCTACAAGGCCTTCTGCTTATGGGGTGATTCTATATTACTAGGTATAATATATACCCCATACCAGGATACTGTAATACAGTGTATAACTTGGTCACCAGCAGAGACAGCATAACATCTAGGGAGCCTGTGGATGTGGTTTCCAAAACAGGATGCTTAATTAGGTGGATCCTCTAAAATTTCTGTTTAAATAAAAACAAGAGAGAAGGGAGAGTATGACTGAAATTGAGTAATGGAGGGGACCTTCCTAGCCATGGACTTAAGATGTTTCAAAATAGGTCTCCAGCTGATAGTTTTCCTGCTAGTTGCCCAAGACCAGCTTCTTCCAATGAATGGAGCACACTGTGGACTGGACTGCCTGGGCTGATCTGAGCAGACGGACCTGCTAAATACCAAGAGGTTGGACTATACCAACTAAAAAAGCTTTAATCCCTTCCAGTTCTAGCACTTTATAAACACAACCCAGTATGCTGTATCACAAAATCAAAAACAAGCTTCTTTGTTAGTGTTCTGTGACCCCAGATGTACTGAGCTTCTATCATAATGACTATTTACACTTGGTAACTGATTGATTAATCAAGTGAAGCTGCACAATTCACGAGCTAAAAACCTTGGATGCATGTGTTGACATCACTGTGGCTTGTTATGAAGCCACCACCATGCTTAGGGCTGAAATGATAACCACACAGTGTAAATATGAAAATATACACTTAAAATATACACTTACTTGGCTTTAGAGATGGATAAATTTAAAAGTATTGGGCTGTTTTTTAAGCATAAGATCCATTACAGCATGAATCTGCCATTTTTTGTAGAAGTTTCACCACAAATCACAAACATTTTAGCGCATTTCTCTTAATATACATTTTTTCCCCTGACATTTCTCTACCGTAATGAATTTTGACATGCTATTTTTCCTAATGTAGAAGCTTTTTTCTCTCTCTTGGCTTTAATATACAGACCTTTGTGTCCATCATTTCAATAAGAGAACTCCCCTCTCAAAATAATTAATTTTAATTTCAACTGCATTTTGACTTGACTTGATCTGGAAAATGCAAATTAGTTTAGTCTGTATTAAAATAAGAACCAAACAAATTTCCCTTCCCATTTCTGTTATGAATTAGTTCCTGCAAATTCAGTTGGCCTTATTTCTGAGTTGAGAGAAACAACTGGACTGCATATTCCACTGATTTTACTGGTACTGAAGCATTCTAATACGTACCCACTGTGCATTATTTAAATTTGCACATCTGAAGATGGAGTTTTCATGATAAGCTCACAAAACAGAACAAGGGATTACCAATTACAGTCTAAAAACTGACCTACCATTACTTATGAAAATGAAAAATATGTACAGCATGGATATATTACTAGAAGGTTCTCCATAAAAATGGCAGGATACTTTTAAAAATACAAACTTTTTAAAAAGTGTATGGTGCTTTTTCTACTTGAGCTGCTGCCAGTTCTTAACTCTGAAGTCTGCTATTGCTGTTATGGTCCATTGAGTCAATCTGACTTCTGGTGACTCAATAACAAGTCATGGAATTTTCTTGGCAACATTTTCAGAAGTGGCTTGCCAGTTCTTTCTTCCTAGTTCTGAGAGAAAAAGACTGGCCCAAAGTCACCCAACTGGCAGGACAAGAACTCCTGGTCTCCAAGCTTCTAACTCAATGCTTTTAACCACTACACCAAAGTGGCTCAACTCTTAGTTCAACTATTCCACATTTATCCCAAAATACAAAGTTTAATTTCTTATTGCTTCTTCAACACTATTTCCTTCAGCCTGGCAAAAGGAATGTACCACAGCTCTACATAGTTTGAGAAGTCTCAAATGCTACTGAAGTGACAGGGAATGGGAATGTGTAATTAACACCTTCCAATACAGTCCTAAAATTGGCTAGAAGTACTGAAGAACAAATTACCTCTGCTCTCCATATTTAGATAGGATTGCATTTTGTTTCCTGTGAGCCTCAGAACCCTGGAAAAATGAACAATAGTCACCTCTCTTTTTGCGAAGTCTGAAGTTTTCCCTTAAGGGAATTACCAGTTATTCTCATCTTTAAATAATGTAATTTGCTTTCACCTTATCTGGGCATCACTATCTAAATATATAGAGAGGGTAGTATTTTCATACAAATGAATTTGCTACAAGTATAAGACATTCAAAATAAGCATGAGTTCTTAGGCTGACAGTCTGTTCTTAAAATGTTGTACACTTCTTAGCCTGCTATCATGTCTTCCCATTGTCGTCTTTTCTTCGTGCCCAATGCCTTCACCTGTTTCTCTTAAATTCCTCCTCCCAGGTCTTATCCCTTATCATCTTACTTGTTCTCCTCCACACATATTCCAGTTTGTTAATGTCCTTTCTGAAACGCAGGGACCAAAACTGAACACAAGATTCTAGGTGTGGTGAGACCAACACAGAATAGAGAGAAATGATGATTTTCTTTGATTTTGACACTATACTTCCATTTATGCAGCCTAAGATTGCACCTGTTTTTGCAATGATCTATCAAAATACCTATTTTTTTCCCCACATGTACTGCTTCTGAGCATGGTTCCACCTTCCCCATTATCCTATACTCCTGCCTTTAATTTTTCCAATCCTAACATAGGACCTGACATTTTTCCTTGCTGATTTCTGCCCATTGTTCCAGAGATTCCTAAATCTTGTTACTTTGTTCTAAGGTAGGGTTTTTCAAACTGGATTCTGTTGGTTCCATGAAGGACTAAGGGGAGAAAAACCTCTCCACAAAGGACTAAGGCAGGGGGGATCATTAAACTTCAACCACACTCAGCTATCTGCTCCTATTCTTCCCCTCTTGCTCGCTGTACGTTATCATTGTTTCAAGGTGCTCCATGAAGAAGGCAACTGGCTGCCTTGCTGTGTGCATCTACACAAAACCTGATGCTCTGCCTGCCCCCATTTTTAATACTGCAAGAGCAATCATGGTGAGCCCTTTCCTCCCGCATCACTTTCCACACTGCAAACCTATTTTTGTGTATGTGCCTGCATGTCCTCAAGAGTCTTGCTTAATAGTCAAGGTGGCATCCTGAGCAAACCTTCTTTGGAGTAAATCCTTTTGATCTATGTGCAAATTAATAAAGAAACTTAGGATTGCACTGCTTGGCTACAGAGCATCTGTGCCTCAAATACCTTTGGAGTGGGACTTTCTTTGGAGTAAACATATATGAAAATTGTGTTTGCAAAGGCAAGCAGGCAGGAGAAAGATGGGGGTTTAAGTGGCTTCAGCCAGGCATTCACAATGGAAAAAATCCATGCCATCAAGACAGTATAGAAAAAGATAAAAACAGAAAAAGCAAACCAAATTCAAGTACTGTTGATGTTACTGCTTCTTCTTATGGCACAAGTTTTGAGAAATTAAATTAACTTTGTCCAATTTCATCTCACAAACAACATTTCCTTGTGTAGAACTTATATATTTCTGGATAGAGCTTTTAAAAGAATATCCTGAAATTGCCAGATGAGCATTGAAATATCTTATGCCATTTGCAACAACATGCTTTCTGCAAGAGAATCTTCCCTTTATATGCAGCAACAAAAAACAAGTATAGAAATAGGCTAAATATAGAAGATCATCTCTGCTTATAAGTAGCATCAACTGCTCCAAATACTGAACTTTTAACCAAGGAAAAGCAATCACATGCCAGTCACTGAACACCAATGTATTGGTCAAAGTATGAACCATCCAAATAAATAGAAAATTCAAGTTGTATTTTTTGTACATTGGAAATATTATTTTGCATCTATAATAAGTAGTTTACTTTTTATTGTTTTACCCATTTTCTATCAGTGCTTGGCTTCTTGACCAGGGGTTCCAGGTTTTTTGTTGTTGTTTTTAACAGATTCTGGGGCCTGAAAAAGTTAGAAAACCTAGACTGTAAGGTGTCTCTTAGGCTCCCAACTTTGTACAGTTTGTACATTTGATAATCGTATACTCTAATTCCTCATCCTCTAGGAACTCATTAATATCATGTCACAAAGTAACCTATGTTAGAAGCATTTTTCAAAAATTGTAACATGAAGATCCTTTAAGTATATTTTGGTGCAACAGATTTTCAATCATACTATACACAGTAATCCATTATACAGCATATACTGACTGTTTTACTCTAAAGTAAATGTATTAGATTCTAATTTGCACTGATAGGTTTAAAACTCTCTCTAGGCACTACATTTGTAACCTATGATCTCCTACACTGGAGTTGTCTTTAAAAATAATCCACCAACACCAATAGAAACCTTTTCTTTAACACCAGTATGGGCGGTATATAGAGAATGTTGGAAACAAAGCTGCAGGGATGAAAGGTTGAAACCTTTTCATCATGCAGAGGCATCATCACCTGTTTATGACCTGCATATTATATAGCTGTTGTCATACATGCCTGCTACAGAATCTGATTGCAAGTTGTTAGTTATTTAACAACTAAGAGGCAGAATTTCTTGCTCACCCATAGCAAATCTACTAGAAGAACCTGAATGTGCTCATCACTAGTGAGAGTGGGAACAGGAAAATGGCAGAGAAAACCATTTTAATCCAAAAATGCAAGGGAATTCCTGGAAGCTTGGTATTCAGACAAGGCAGCCATCAGTAGGCACATAGAGATAAACAACATCTACACACTATTCAAAAGAGACAATAAAAAGGAAACAAAAAGACCAGAACATCTCCTTGCCAGTAATAATCACCCAGATAAGCAGAGATTAACACCAAGATTAACATCAGACAAACAATCAAGCAATAAACAATACCCTAATCAAGGAACTACCAAGAAGAAAAAAAAACCACCCCCACCAAACACTGGCAGAGCAAGCTACTGTATATAAGCAGAGAGCAAACTCCACTTCATCCTAGCACTAAAGATGTTACCTAGCCAGGTAACGAAACATTTGCAAGAAAACAACCAAGCTCAGAGAACCCCAAGGACTCCACAGTTCAACCCTGAGCTACATACATTCTCTTCTATTGAGTCATTTCTAGTAACACAGCATGTTCTGGGAGCAGGCCATCAGTGCTGGTAAAGAAAACTCTTAATGCTAACAAATCCACCCTCCAGTACTTTGGTGCCAAGGATGCACAACTTTTTCAGTGCCAATGGTAGCCCTTGGCCTCTGCATTGAACCCAGGGACTGCATTCCAAACAGTAGTAGGTATCACCAGGACAAAAGCTGAATTTGATTTTATGTACATTTAGTTAAAATTACATATAGTTCAGTCATGGATATTTAATAAATTCTTCCTCTTTAATTTTTAAATTACAATTTGGGAGTAACTTTGGGAGATCTCCATAGATGGCACTTAAGGCTTAGAGGGCCTGGGATTTCAGGTAATTCTGCTGTACTGCTTATAGACAGATTTCAAGTTTTGTTTCCAACTTCATAGACTATTCATTTACCAGGGTTACTGCATTGTGCTGCAACATAGTGACCTCTTATTAAATGTTAACATCTCACCTTTTATCATTCTTTTCTCACCTCAAAGAATGGGCAACAGAAGAGATAATAAACTAACTTTAAATAAGGTTGATTTTATAGAGGTCCTGCTTCTTGTCTCGCTATAGAAACACAGGCCTCATTAGTCTGATCATTTTTATTTATTTTTAGGGGTTTTTTTTAATCCCACCTTTATTATTTTTATAAATAACTCAAGGCGGCGAACATAACTAATATTCCTTCCTCCTCCTATATTCCCCAGAACAACCTTGTGACGTGAGTTGGGCTGAGAGAGAGTGACTGGCCCAAAGTCCCCCAGCCGGCTTTCATGCCTAAGGCGGGGCTAGAGCTCACCGTCTCCTGCTTTTTCGCCTGGTGCCTTAACCATTAGGCCAAACTGGCCCTTTTTATCTTGGTTTTGAGCAGGAAAGCTGGATGAAGACAAACAAGCTGGCCCATGAATAGTCATTGTTTTATTGTCCAATATGTGTTTCAAATATCAGATATAAACTTCATTGAATGTAAAACATATATTTTAATGTAACAATACCACATATCAGCTAGTTAAATGAATGGTTTTAGCTGAAATAATTATAAGTTCAGCTTCAGAGATCTGAGTCTCAAGAGAGAAAGAAAGAAAAAGAAAGGTTTTTCTAGTTGTCTGAGTACAGTTTGGGATGATGTTCTCTAAGTGTGGAATACTCACACATAGATGGAGTTCCAGAAAAAGGGAGTAGAAAGAGCAAGCTTCATTTTTTTTTTTTTTTGCAGAAAAATAGCAGTCGTGTTGGCTTCCTAATAAAAGATGATGTAATTCTCTTCTGCCTATGGAACTCAAAACAAGCACCTTCCTTAAATGGTGTGTGTGAGCTTGTTATAGTCAAACATAGGGGAAACCATGTATTAGTTTATTAAACACAACAAAAGGCAGGCTCAGACCACAGAAGAAATAAGCATGTTTTTACCTCACCACGATCAGATGCTTTATGCAGACATACATGGGAATAAAAATGTAATATTTAAGAAGCTCTTAATAGATTCACTTTGATAGAGAGTCACTGGGAGAACAGAAAACAGAACTGAAATAGATAGAGGGAAATTTTACTGAAACATGATATATATTTCTTTCCCCATATTTACACAGAAGTACTTAGAAATAAATCTGAGTTCAGTGGGGCTTACTTCCAAATAAGTGGGCCTAGGATTGTAGTCTTAAAGATCTTATATGAAAGACTAGGTTTAACCATGGTGAAAATGTATAGTTGCACAATGACTGTATTAAAATGTAGGTTTCCTATTTCCTTGCATTAATGATTATCCAATTTTCCAAACAATGTTGAACTCTTCTGAACTTGCTCATATACTGTGCAGCTAAAACTTAAATTATACATTGCTACCTTATTTAGTATGAGAGATCTGATCACAGCTTTAAAACAAACAAACATTGTTTCTTGTTATGAGAAATGACTCAGCTGTCCCAACCCATGTTACGTATCAAATTCATTTGCATTTTAAAAGGACTTAATCACAGTTCACACAAATCAAGTTCAATAAGTTGAAATGCTTCTGCAGGTGGAGAGGCACAGCTGCACTGCTTTACCTCAACAGCCAATTACTTTAGAGAACAAAAAATCCCACACATTCTGCCATGTACTAAGTAAAATGCCCATCCTAAAATAAATCATGAAAATTTTTTAGTCTACCCCACAGTATAAGAGGTTGTCTGTAATCTGGTTGTCACTTTGCCCAAGGCACAACTGGTTCTCTCACTGAGTCAATGGCCTCCATGTTTCTATGTTGCACTTACCAGGACAACGATAAGCAACCTAGGACTCCAGAAGTTTTGGATTACAACTCCTGTAATCTTTTTAAGCTGGCCATGTTGACTGTGGCTGATGGGAAGTGACATCCAAAATAACTGGAGGCATCAGGTTGCTTACCTGCACACTAGGAAATAGGAAAGGACATGGTAAGCCAACAGTACACCCAAGATTGGCCTTAAAAAGGGGCCATACCACAATTCTGCAAAAAACCACCTCCACTACCTTTTTTTCTTTTCCCCAACTCAGCTTAGAATTTTATGCTGGTTCTATTGTGCCAGTGGTTCAGCAATGTCTGTTACCTCTTCTCAAGGTCTCAGTCTTTCTCCATTCCCTTCCTTAACCTGAAATCCAAATACTTTTGCCTCTTCTCCCATCTACCCCTTATTTACTCACCAAATGCAGGATCAATTTTATTAAATTAATTCCATCTGCTCAGCCAAAGGAAATCTGACAGGGAGACCTGAGTCTATTAATCACCATGCAGTTCTATACATTTAGAATGATTGTGGGCATGATATGACAATTACCAGGATCTTTTCTTCCACTCATCGTAGCCATAGAAAAAAGGGTGAATGTCTGCAAAAGGTGCCTGAACAAAAAACATACAAGTGATAGGGGCACTCAGGTAAGTGTAAACTGAACTCGGGGAATGATCATTCTTATTGTCTGCACATCTAATTGATTTTCACTCCTGTATCACTTGCTTTTCAGTACTTACCTATAACTTTAATCACACTGGATGACAATAACTACTTTTCTAGGAAATCTGAGATAAAACTTACCTATCAAGATTATTCCACAATATGCTCTAGGTTGGCATCCCTAGTGGAATAATCTTGGTAGATAACTTTGATCCAATTATATAAATTCTTAAAAAAACAAATATCTAATTCTAGCTTGAATGTGCCAGTGAGAAAAAAGTTCCAAACTATTTAAGCAAAAATGGTTAGTTGAGATGTGCTGCTTTTCCTCCTTACGAAAAAAACACCTGAAATGCAGAGACAAAATGCATGCACAATCAGAACTGCTTCTGGCAAACTGCTCATACAATGCATCTGACATGTTAAACCTGTATGTCCTCAAATGTAACACTATGAATGATAGAGCAAGCGTGCTGATAAAGTTTATGTGTGCTGGCTTTTTCGGTTTTAGTTCCACTTCACGCAGGGAGGTATTTGCATGGAACAACTTCTGCATATAGAATGTTCAAAAGTTCTCACAATGCAGAAAGTCTTGCAGCTCTTAGTGTTTTTCTTATAAATTCCAGTGGCCTTCTGAGTCAAAACCTATACTCAAGAGGAGAAACGTGTGAATCTCTTGTGTTATAGCTAACAAAACTACAACTGATTCTTCTTCTGTATCTGAAATTCTGTCAGATTAATAGTACTTTAAAAGCGATTCAAGGCTGTCCTCCAACTATGGCCGTTTGTCATTTAAAACAAAGCAAATCTGCAGAGCGTCCACAGATGAGTCATGGAAATAAACCATACATGGAAGAGAATGAGGAATCTCTTTCTCCACGTATTTCATGACTGTCCCATGAAAGTTGGCTGCAGTTGACAAATTATTCTCCAGCAACCTATAATCTCCCTCTCAAACTCTGCCAGCACAATACAAAAGGGGCTAAAAATAAATGGTTCCACACATTTAAGAGCCACTTGTAAGTGAACAGAACTGATTGTGTTTACTTTGTTGTCAGAAAACTAGGACACTCTTGCTATCAATTAACCACTTGGGGCATGCAGAGCTGTAACAAGACAAGCTACCAGGAGGCCTGAAATGCCAAGTTCTAACTTTCGCTTCTTTACCATCCTTTCATTTCTTGATCAAAGACTCATGTGAACAACACTAATTTGCTAAGAAATTAAACAGGAAATGGAGAATGCAGCTCAGCAACTCACTGAAAAACACTGTAGGCAGTTAATGATTAATTAGCATTATAATAGGGGCAGGATAGTTTTCACAGACGAAGCTTGTTTTAAGATTAAATTTGTTCAATTGTGGAAATCTTTAGGATGATGTGAGGACTCTCATTACAAGTATTGCCCAAAAGTTTTCCCTTGGGTTTGATGAAGCTACCGTATGAAACACGCAATCAAAGCCAGACCCAAAGAGATGCTTCAAAGGCAGCTCCAAATCACGTTAGCTTTGTTCCCGACCTTAGCAGGACTCAGGAAAAAAAAAACCCGTCAATGCATACATCTAGAGCTCAAAAAGCCAGGAAAAAAGAGACAAGCTACTGAAGCAATGCTTTTGAAATGACTCTGAAGTTCTATTTTGGAGTGTAACTTTGGGTGCTGAAGAGAACAAAGTGCGAAGACTTTTCAGGTTTGGTTTCTAGGTGAAAGGTTGGAGGCTTAAGGTGGGCCCTGAATGAGATGAATGGATTTTTAAATGAACCATACATGAATGATATGGAAAACAGTACATTATGGTAAAGAAAGCAATTCTCAAATAATTGGAAAAAAGTATATTTTGTTGAAAGGAGTGCTTTGACTGGTCTTTAACTCCCATGGTTCATAAATGTCACATATGTGGTAAGTAACTGATACCACAAGGTTTCATAAAACATCCACATGGTTAAAATCAATAGTCCACTGTGCCTTGCAACCTGTCTCTAAATTCACAGAAATGAACAGAAACCCTCCAAAAACCTAGTGTGAAAACTGGGGATGACCATGCAGAAGATGTTACCCTATGTTTGTGCCACTTACACTCTTCTTTTTGGAAAAATAAGTTAGACAGATCATTGATTTGACTTAATGTGTTTCTGTCTTTATCCTTTTATGAATCACTTAGCACATCATACAAAGTTTATTAACTACTCAAGCTGGAATACTATAAAATCCATTGAAATAGAAGAGCTGCTTTTGGGTAACTATTTTCCAAAATTGGAAATTGTCTTGTACTATAAAAGTAAAAAAGATTATTCTGAACAATAATGCCACCTTTTTATGTGCATTACTCTTCTCCACAAATAGAACCAACAATTATATTAAGTCACAACACAGAAAGAAAAGAAATAATAATTACTGAGAAAATCCAAACAATATGTTCATCCACAATATAATATCCCAGGCTTCCTGAATTATAAATTACAAGTACAAAGACATTATTTTGTATGGGATTATGAAAATGGGATTACCTAATGGCTAGCCATTTACTTAGATTATTTTAAGTATATTTTGTGTTGTAGAGGTCCACATAATACTATAGCCAAGATACAGAAGAATGTAACTAAATGACAAAATGTAACTGATACATAACTTATAAAACCTAGCTACCAATGATAGATTTATAGCAATTGTAACAGGGCTCTGAAGTTTTGACCTGCTGCTGATGCTAAAATAGTGGGAAGGATGGAGTAACCTAGGCTTCACATACCTTTTGAATGTAATACTGCCCAATCAAGATACCTATTTCAATGCCAAAACACAGGGTTTACTGCTTTTCACATGGCATTTTATTTCACTGAACTAAGAGAGGAAGAAAGACAGAAAGAGAATTGTCCAAATTATCAAACCTTACTCATCTGAGTTGCTTTTACTTATGCAAGTAACAAGTCTTATTCTCATGAGTAGGAGGCTGAATGATTAATAACCAGATCTTCTCTTACTGCAGAAATATACAAGCACTTCATGGGTTTAGCAACTGCTACTCAAAAGCAACATTTCAACCTACTGCATTAGTTTAGTGCAAAGGCTAAAGGATCAAGGTATCTTTTCCTAAGAGATTGTCTGGGGTGAGGACAGTTGTACTACTTCATGGACTGCTGTACAAACAGCAGTGGAACTGAATGAATGGTGTATTTATCACACACAACAAATACACGGTTTAACAATGGTCACCTTGGAGTGGCAGCCGGCTTCCAGTACCTGCAGAAAAGATACTGCCCATCAGCATTGACCAAGTGAGGAAGGTCCTGGTACGGGATTTTCTGAGGAGTTCTCCTTGGGGAATTTTCTTCTGGCATTCTGGCAGAGTGACCTGAAAAATATGGAAAGAAATCAATACATGCTTTTTAACAACACATCTGGAAAGATTGCTGGCAAAGAATCTGCTTAGTAGAATGAGAGGAGTTAATCCATAACTCAACCAAGAAAACCCCATTTTACTTTTCAAAGATACAGAAACCCATGCAACTGCTTTTCAGCTTGAAGACTCAGGGGGTTGGGGAGAGTACTAGGAAAAAATTATCGGAGGACTGAAAGCAAGAAAGAAACTCACCACACCGGCTCCTTACTGCCTTTTACCCCCCCACCCCCGCTTCCTGCCCTCCACCTATGTTTATTTTCCACCGTTTAAGAAGCAGATCTTACATTTTCAAAAACTGTATTTCTTTTAAGCACCAATCTAGTGCAAATTGTGATGCTCCTGGATGGTTCTGAGAAGCCAGCTGCATAAAAGATTCATCATCTCTCTTTTTAAAAAATCTCAAAAGATGAGCACGAGAGACACCGTAATGAGGTGACTGCCACTGTCTTGTTGCTATGATCCTTTCTGACATCTGGGGGGAACGAGGGGAGTGTTTTTTTTTTAAATATACACACACGCACACACAAAGAACAGTCGTAACAAACCTGATTTCATCCTGTGCACGGTTTTGCATTCCAAAGAGAAGCCGGCATTATAAGTCAAATGCAGTCAGACGGAGCGCGCGTGCATGTCGACGGCGAACCGCAGAAGCGCCCGAACAGCCAGCACCCCTAGCGCCTAGAATCAATTCTCCGCCGTTGCAAAAGGCAGGAAAGCTTAGTCGCTGCCCACAGCAGGGCTCGCCTCCCCACCCCTTCTTTGCAAGCTCTTCGGGCTGCCGCCTATTCTCGCTCTGCTTCTTTCTCTTCCGAGCCGCCGTTTGAAGAGGAAACTAGTCTTAATCAATTTGCCACTTCTTGTTCATTTCATCACTCCCTCCCCTTCATCTCTAGCAAATCGGGTATGTGGGCTGGAAGAGGAAGGTGGGGGTTGCCTGTGATGAAGAACTGAGAAAGCAACAGTCCGACTCCCAGCGGCTACACACAGACTTATCAAAGGCACCTTGAATGCACTGAGCTGGGAGGCAGCAGAACGGAAACTTCCCAGGCGGGGTTGGCTGCAGGTTGCTTTCAAACTAAATGGAAGTAGCAAAGGGATGAGCCGAACGGGAGGAGGGATCTCCCCTGCCCTCTCTGGGAAAATAGCTGGAGGTCCTTCCTCTACCTTTTAGAAGGGTCCCCACGAACATATCCCAGGCTGAAATCCCAGAAGAACCAAGGCTTTATTTTCACAGCAAGCCTCTGCTTCGGGTCAGGGCTGCGCGCACCGCGCACAAACGGTGCTTGCAGGCTTTGAAAAGGAGCAGCCAGCCAAAGCTCTGGCCGCCCGCGACCCGCGCAAGGGAACGCGGGCCGTGCCCAACGGAAGCGCACGTTGCCTGCTCTGGGCTGGGGGAATGGAGGCAGCCGGGAGGAGGGAAGGGCTTAGTTACCAGGTGCCGGGAGGCGTTGCGCTTGTCTGGTGGCGCTTACTGCTGGTGCTGCCAGGCGCCGAGGCGCTCCTTCATGCACACACATGTGAATAAGACCCGCTGAGGCCCTGGGGCTTTATTCTAAAGCGCAGCAAATAAAAATAAATGTTTTCCCTGCCAGGCAGGGCAGGCGCACTGAGAGGAGGAGGAGGAGCGGCGGCAGCGGGAGGCTCTTCTCCCGCTCCCCCGCAGCGCTCACTTGTGGCCGTGCTGACCTTTCTTGCACGCCACGCTCGCGACCAGATGGTTTCCTTAGGTGCAGGGGCGTGCCTTTATTTTCCTAGCAGGGAGGCCCCAGTATGGAGCGGGACGGGTGTTCCTGCAACAGCATCAACACGCGCCTCTGTAGGAGTTGAAGGAGCTGGATGCGCGCCGCTGCTGCTCGTTCGCTCAGAGGCGCTTCAGTGGGGAACTGATCCTGGGAAGCGAACAGCAGCCCTCTGTGCCCCAGGTGCATAAAGCCAGACGCTGTACCTTCTCTGCCCCAGGAGGAGAGGACCAGTGCTGAACCACCGAAGGGGCCTTTACTCGTTCACTACTGAACGTTACCATGCTGGCAATTTATAGAATACCGGACACCCCGCGCCATCGCTTTGGAAATATTTTCGCCCAACAAGACAGGCATATAGGGCCACAGCATACGCTGTGTGACGCTATAAATTGCTAGGGCAGAAGAGGGATGATAACATTTAAGAGTGAGTCGACTTTTGCATCTGATTAAGATTGAAAGTTTGAGAATGTGAAAGTCCTCTTTGTTTCAGGACATGAACATCTTCTCAATGAATCTTGTATAAATAAGAATTTCGGGTAATTTTGCATATGCCTTTATACAATCGATTATACAATTGAGGTTTTATCACAGAATGGTGACAGTTCTGGTCACTCTGCCTTGAATAGAACGTGGCAACCAGAATGATAAAAGGGTTACAGCAAGACCCCTTTAAAGAAAGGTAGCACAGATTGAGGACCTTTCACTTAAAAAAAAAGGGCAAACAAATTGGAATATAATAAAAAGGTATAAAATTATGCATAGTTTAAAAAAGCAGATAGGGAAACTTCTTTCTCCCATAATTGTGTACCCAGGCTCAGCAGTTAAACTGAGGTGGGACAGATAAATAGAAATTCACTCAGTGGAGAAACTGTAGCATTCTCTATTACAAGATGCTTTAATGGCCATGAACCTGTCTAACTTTCAGTGGGGATTAAACAAATTCATAGAGAATAAGTCTATTGATGCCTGCCATGCAGGATCTCGAATCTTCAGTCTCAGGGCAGCAGGCCTCTCAATATTTTTGAAGAACATAAGGTAGGTTCTTCTAACCTCACCCAGTTTGCAGGCTTCCCACAGGCATCTAGTTGACCCTTGTAGGAAATAGAATGCAGCATAGTGTTTCTGATATACTTAATATTCAGCACAACCTACTATTAAATACAATGTATATCCAATGGGATTGTATATCACAGAATGTGCTGATTATGCCCAGCAAAAAAAATAAATATGGTATAGTTCAATAACAGTTTTACATCTTTGAAATAACTCAAAAATAAACACACTTGATCACTGTGCAGTTAAGAAGGTGGTAGGGACTACTGTAACACACTTTACATGGGGCTGCCTTTGGAGGTGACCTGAAAACTGCACTGGTCCAAAGTGCTGTCAGGGAGATTCACTAGTGGAACAACCCTGCCAATCAAAAATAAAGCTCATCTTAAAGTTACCACATTGATTACCATTAGGCTTCGGGGGTCAGCTCAAAGTGCTGTTTTTAACCTTTAAAGTCCTACATGGCACAGCACCAGGTTATATCAAGCAACATTTGCTAGAATCTGATGATGGAATCCCCAAGGCTTATTGTCCTGGGGGATTTTAATCTTTGCCTGAATGGCTTTGAGCTAGGGGGCAGCTCCAGAGTTCATGTCCACCACAGCAATAATGGACCTGACCCTAGCAATTGGGAGCCCATACATAGTAGATGTCACATCAGCCACACCAGGGCAGGGATGAGGAAGAGGCTATTGTCATCTGGGAGACTGTTGTGGCTTTCAGAGTCCTTGTTTGTAAAGTTAGACTCTGGAACTACTGCTACTGTACTGGCCTCTCAACTGCTTCCCTGTTTGAGTTGCTAGACTGTGTGACTGGGTTGGTGGTGGAATTTCCCAGACATGGTACTAGAAGACTTCAGCTTGCCTTCCCTTGGAACAGAGTCTGAAGTGATTTGGAAGTTATGGCCACCATGGCAACAGGGACCTGATCCAAATTATTGAGGGCCTCATTCACCTGCTGGATCTGGTTTTTGTTTCAGAGTAGTGGCAATGTGATCTAGAGTTGGGGGGAGGTACTATTTGTCCCTTTTGATTGACAGATCACTTTTTGATTGCTTTGGAGTTCTCCATACCTGCTTTCCTGTGCGGGGAGATTGATTGATTGATTATGTGCCATTAAGTTCATGTTGACTCCTAGCAACCACAAACTATAGATAGATTTTCTCCATGACAATCTGTCACTAATCTGGTCCTTCAGGTCTTTTAATAGTGCATCCATTGCCATTGTCATTGAGTCTATCCATGTTGCTGCTGGTCGTCCTCTTCTTCTCTTTCCTTCCACCTTTCCCAACACTAGAGTCTTCTCCAGAGAGCTAGGTCTTTACATAATGTGTCTGAAGTAGAATAATTTGAGCCTGGTCATTTGTGCCTCAAGTGACAACTCTGGGTTGATTTGTTCAATTATCCATTTGTTCATTTTATTGGCTGTCCACAGTATTCTCAGGAGTCTTCTCCAGCACCAAAGTTCAAAAGCGTCAATACTCTTTCTATCCTGCTTCTTCAAAGTCCAACTTTTGCTTCATAGAGTATCATAGGGGATACCATTGCTGGCACTATTATAATCTTTGTAGGTATAGTCACATCATGGCATCTGAATATCTTTTCCAAGGCCTTCATGGCTGCTCTTCCAAGTGCTAGTCTGCGGCGTATTTCTTGACTGCTTGTTCCTTTACTGTCGATGGTTGATCCTAAAAGGCAGAAGCTATCTATCACTTCAGTATCGTCATTGTTAATTCTAAGGCTGGTTGTTGTACTTGTTGTCATTAATTTGTCATTATACAGTATTTAATTTTAGTTCCATTTTTTCTTTTTTAAAAATATTTATATTAAAGTTTATATTGTATATATAAAAACTAATACAAAACTAAAAAACCTACAAACAAAAAGAAAGAAAGAGAGAAGAGAAAGAAATATAAAAGTTGACTTCCCCCTCCCTCCAAACAAGTATATGTATTAACAGTAATTTAACACTTTCTCTAATATTACTAAAAATGGCCCTCTTCATCCCTTTTCTCATCCCTAAACAATAACTGAATTATAAAAAATATTCAACAATCAATCTAATCAACAAAAGCATTAAGAGCGCCAGTAATAATAAACTATATATTTTAAGCTTAAACAAATACAGTGGTACCTCGGGTCACGAACTTAATTCGTTCCGCGACTGTGGTCATGACCCAAATTGGTCGCGACCCGAATCAAATTTTCCCATAAGGTTCAATGTAAATATGGTTAATCCGTTCTGACCCCTACGAATTTGGTCGCCAACCGATTTTGGTCGTGACCCGAATCAAATTTTCCCATAAGGTTCAATGTAAATACGGTGAATCCGTTCTGAACCATATGTTTTTTTTAAAACCACAAAAATATGACACAAAGTACAGTACAGTACACTATGAAGAGAGAGAACGCTAACCTTGCTTGAGGTGTGGAGGACAGGAAGGCAGGTGGGGAGACGGTTATTGTTTGGAGGGAGAGTCCCCCTCCCTACAGGAAGCCACGACCACGTGTCACAGCAGGGAAAATGGCCGCGGATCCTGTTCATCACCTGATGCGGAGTTCACGAACGGAAGCAAAATTTTGCAAACGGTGCTGTTCGTGACCCGAATTGGTCATGAACAGAAGCGTTCGTGAACCGAGGTACCACTGTAGGTCTATTTTGCATTTTAGCTTCTAAGTTTTTTCTTAGAAATGAAACCTAAAAGATCTCTCCCCTTAAGCATACAAAAGACCAATAATAATCACATATGTGTTTTAAACTAAACCAATTAGATCACTTTTACAGGTATAAATCATCATCTTACAGTCCTGGTCAGAGAAAGAAAGTTCAGTATTAACAATCCAGGTCAAAACATGGACAATTTAACTTTGATCTTTTAAGTCCACTTTAAATTCCTTTCTCTTCTTTTTTAATAACTCAGTCTTCAGTCTCTTCTCCAAATAAAACACCAAATAACAATCTCTTATCATTCTCTTCCTATCTATTTTCAGAAAAGGTTTCAGAGATTTGGTATTTCCCTTCTGTATATCGAAAATAGAGTAATTCTCAAAGTCACTCTTCTGGTCCACTACAGCTTCTTTCTCCATATCATTCTCATAATCAAGCAACTTTGAGTCAATCTTCAGATCCACAGCATCTTTTTCCATATCTTCCGTGTCTCTCTTATAATCTCACATTTCTTTAAAGTCCACTTTAGAATCCTTATTCGAGTCATCCTCCACTGCTATTTTATCCATTAAAGTCTTTTCTTCTTCTACAACTTCTGTTAGTCCCCATTTTAAAAACAGTTCCTGGGCACACTGATTCCAAACAGCTAAAAATTCTTCTTTGAAAGAAAGATGCTCCTCCATTGTGTTAAAAGGAATATATTCCTCTAATTGCTCTCCATTCCCTCTGACCTTGAAAGCTCAGTCTTATCTTGTGTTTATTTTCAGAAGCAAAACTTTCCCAGGGCAGATTTTCTTGCAATTAAATCTAAATTCACTTACTATATTTTCTTAAACATTTAAAACAATCCTTTAAAAAGCTGTTTCAAATCCATCTAGCTTCTTAACTGTCCCCAATCAACATTCTTAATTCCCTTTGTCTGTTTCCAAACGTTAAAATATTTCTTTTTGACCTTTAAACTTACTTTGGTCTTCTTTCTCCTTTCTCCCAGGATGGTAGGAAATTTTCCCAGTGTGTTGAAACTTGTCTTTCACGGTTTTAATTACCAAATAAATCACAGATAGGCAATATACGATGTTAGTTAAAAGACGAAGTAAAGCAAATCTGGTGTCTTGGCTTGGGCTCAGTGTTTCACTCAACTCCCAGAGTGCTCCACCCACTAGAGATTGCTAGATTGCAATCTCTTCACAGGGAATCTCTGTAAGGAGTACCTGTGGGTGATCCTGTTGATCTCCTTAATCTGGAGATGACTCCGAAGAGCTGGACCAAGGCCAGCTCCTCTAATTGCCATAGGCGTCAGCTCCACAAATAACAGAGTTCAATCAGCCATTTCTTCTCCAGAAGCCAATTTTAGTTCCATTTTTTCAAGTATTCCTTGATTTTTATTACTAGAGCTTGTAGATCCATTTTTGGCTATCAGAGTAATGTCATCAGCATAGCACAGGTTATTCATGTTTCTTCCTCTAGTTTTAAAACCATGTTCTTCTTCCAAGCCAGCTTCCCTTAATATATATTCAGCATACAGGTTGAATAAATAAGGGGAGAGTATACAGCTTTGTCTCACTCCTTTACTAAGCTGGAGCCAGTCTGTTTTGCCATGTTCTGTCTGCACTATATACAGCTTTCTGACTTGTATATAGTTTTCACATGAGGACAGTGAGATTTTCTGGGATTCCCATTTTTTTAAGCACATTCCACAGCTTGATGTGATTGACACAATCAAAGGCCATAGGACCCATTTAATTGATCTATTCCAAGCACCTGATGGACTCCATTGGGTTTCAGGAACACTTGAGGAATTTCCTGGGGACCTGATACAAGTTTGATTAAAGCCTTAGTTACCTCTTGAAATCCAACAACACAAGAGACGACTCTACACATGGACATCACCAAATGGTCAATACTGAAACCAGATTGATTACATACTTTGCAGTCAAAGATGGAGAAGCTCTATACAGACAGCAAAAACAAGACCAGGAGCTGACTGTGGCTCAGATCATGAGCTTCTTACTGCAAAATTTAGGCTTAAATTGAAGAATGTAGGGAAAACCACTAGACCACTCAGGTATGACTTAGATCATATTCCTTGTGAGTACACAGTGAAGGTGATGAATAGATTTAGAGGATTAGATTTGGAAGACAGAGTGCCTGAAGAACTATGGATGGAGGTCTGTAACATTGTACAGGAGGCAGCAACTAAAACCATCCCAAAGAAAAAGAAATGCAAGAAAGCAAAATGGCTGTCTGATGAGGCATTACAAATAGCTGTGGAAAGAAGGAATGTGAAAAGCAAGGGTGAAAGGGAAAGATATAAGCAACTGAATGCAGATTTCCAGAGAATAGCAAGGAGAGGTAAGAAGGCCTTCTTAAATGAACAATGCAAAGAAATCGAGGAAAACAATAGAATGGGGAAGACTAGAGATCTCTTCAAGAAAATTGGAGATATGAAAGGAACATTTAGTGCAAAGATGGGCATGATAAAGGACAAAAAAGGCAGGGACCTAACAGAAGCAGAAGAGATTAAGAAGAGGTGGCAAGAATACACAGAAGAACTATACAAGAAAGATCTTAATGTCCCTGATGTCCACGCTGGTGTGGTCACTGACCTTGAGCCAGTCATCCTAGAGAGTGAAGTCGAGTGGGCCTTAGGAAGCATTGCTAACAACAAAGCTAGTGGAGATGACAATATTCCAGCTGAGTTATTTAAAATATTAAAAGATGATGCTGTTAAAGTGCTGCACTCAATATGCCAGCAAGTTTGGAAAACGCAATAGTGGCCACGGGATTGGAAAAGGTCAGTTTACGTTCCAATTCCAAAGAAGGGCAATGCCAAAGAATGCTCAAACTATCGCACAATTGCACTCATTTCACATGCTAGCAAGGTTATGCTCAAAATCCTACAAGCTAGGCTTCAGCAGTACGTAAACCGAGAACTACTGGATGTACAAGCTGGGTTTTGAAGAGGCAGAGGAACTAAAAATCAAATTGCCAACGTTCGCTGGATCATGGAGAAAGCATGAGAGTTCCAGAAAAACATCTACTTCTGCTTCATTGACTATGCAAAAGCCTTTGATTGTGTGGATCACAACAAACTCTGGCAAATTCTTAAAGAGATGGGGGTACCAGACCATCTTACCTGTCTCCTGAGAAATCTGTATGCGGGCCAAGAAGCAACAGTTAGAACCAATCACGGAACTGATTGGTTCAAAATAGGGAAAGGAGTACGACAAGGCTGTATACTGTCACCCTGCTTATTTAACCTATATGCAGAGTACATCATGAGAAATGCCAGGCTGGAAGAATCACAAGCCAGAATTAAGATTGCAGGGAGAATCATCGATAACCTCAGATATGCAGACGATACCACCCTAATGGCAGAAAGTGAAGAAGAACTAAAGAGCCTCTTGATGAGGGTGAAAGAGGAGAGTGCAAAAGCTGGCTTGAAACTCAACATTAAAAAAACTAAGATCATGGCATCTGGACCCATCAATTCCTGGCAAATAGAAGGGGTAGAAATGGAAGCAGTAACAGACTTCATTTAATTGGGCTCCAAGATCACCACAGCGGAGACTGCAGCCATGAAATTAAAAGACGCTTGCTCCTTGGGAGGAAAGCTATGGCAAACCTAGATAGCATATTAAAAAGCAGAGACGTCACCTTGCCGACAAAGATCCGCATAGTCAAAGCTATGGTTTTTCCAGTAGTAATGTATGCCTGTGAGAGCTGGACCATAAAGAAGGCTGAGCGCCGAAGAATTGATGCCTTTGAACTGTGGTGCTGGAGAAGACTCTTGAGAGTCCCCTGGACTGCTAGGAGGTCAAACCAGTCAATCTTAAAGGAAATCAACCCTGATTGCTCATTGGAAGGACTGATAATGAAGCTCAAGCTCAGATACTTTGGTCACCTAATGCGAAGAGAGGAGTCTTTGGAAAAGACCCTGATGCTGGGAAAGATTGAAGGCAAAAGGAGAAGAGGACGGCAGAGGATGAGATGGTTAGATAGCATCACTGAAGCAATGAGCATGAAACTGAGCAAACTCAGGGAGGCAGTGAAGGACAGGAAGGCCTGGTGCAGTATGGTTCATGGGGTCACGAAGAGTCGGACACGACTTAACGACTGAACAACAACAACAACCTCTTGAAATGAGAGCATGGCAATAGCCTTGGACTGGAGTTTGCATATGTGGCGTCTCTCTGCATCTGGATCCTAAAGGGCCCCCTCGTTTTCAGAGGAACTCTGAGAAATGAAAGAGCAGAAGAGATACCTAGAATGCTGTTGCAGAAAGACAAATAGCAAATCCATGGCAATCAAAGCAGAAAAATGTAATTATTTTGCTGTTCTTATTGCACTTCCAGATTGTCATCCAGCAGCCTTGTTTAGAGTTCAGACTTCTGACTCCAAGAAGATGATCTGATCTTCTGGTCCTTCTTCGAGTCAGAAGATCATCTCCAGGGCTGCTGTGGGGACTGTTTGAGGCATCTGTCAGATAAATTTGCTTGGATTTGCTTTGACCAGACTCCTGTTACACAGGTCCTGTTGAATTGGCTGAGATACAGTCTGGTGTGGTTATTTGGGGACAGTTTGAGTCTGTTGATCCCAAGGAAGTAGATAGGATCCTTGGAACTGTAAGCATGGTCATCTGTTCATTAGATCTATGCCCTTCCTGGTTTGTTAAGGCCTCCCAGGAGGTGACAAGGTTTGTCCAAACAGTGGTGAATTCATAGTTGAATGAAGTGTAGTTCTACCTGCACTTAAGGAGGCAGTGGTCTGCCATTTCATAAAGAAGCCATTGATGGACCCAATACGTTGGACAATTTTTAACATGTCTCCAGTCTTTCATTTCTGGGGAAGATTGTTGTGAAGGTGGCCTGTTTGTAGCTTTAGAGGCCCTGTAGGAAACTGACTATTTGGATGCATTCCTGTTGGATTGCAGGCCTGGGCATAGTACTGAAACAGCATTGATTGCACTAGTGGAAAACCTCTGGCAGGACCAGAAAGGGGGTGATATATCTATCTGGTCTGTCCTCGATCTCTTAGTGGCCTTCAATACCACAGAGAGAGAGAAAGCCAAAAGATATTTATATAGAGTACAAACATTAGAAAAAGAAAACAACCAAACAACTGAAAAATCTATTGGGACTCTTGGATGATGTGTACTGAAATAATAGTACAGGAACACTACTCTCAAGCCCGGTCAATCTAAAAAGTAAAAATTAAAAATTAAAAGACATAAAAAGACTGCTATTACTTTAATTCAGATGAACCTGCAACAATACGCTTCTCAGGAGCACAAGAATTCAGCTGGTCATTTCACCCTGAAGAACTTGGTTGACTTTCAGAACATTTGCCACATCTGTTACAAGTTGATATTAGAATTTTCAAGCTGAATAACTCTTGTTTCGTGTGATTTTTGGTTACCGTCCTTTGGTCTAATGTATCAAATATTTTATTCAAATCCTTAAAATTTTAATTCAGATTTTCCACTAATGGTTTTATCTGCATAAATCCAAACATTCTAGAAGTTGTAAATCACAGGAAAGAGCTTTTAATGTGATAGAGCTAGATTTTTTTTTCTTTTAAAATGTCTTCATTCTGTTCTGTCTCTTCCTTTGGATTGTGTATTCTATTTGACAGCTATGGCTTTAAACAAAAAGATATCAGCGAGTGGGAAAACTACTGTTTTCTCTGTTTTCTTAGATTATGGTCCATAAGGTACCATTCGCTAGTAATTTAGAGAAGCAAATTTTCTGTTACCAATTAGGAAATAAAGCAGTGAAAAGCTATCTTTGGGTTTTATATGTCTTTTTAAAGGGGAGAAGTAATAGAAAGCAACTTGTACTCTGATTTTCCATCAAACTGTATTGTTTGTTTGCTTATATTCATCAGAAGTAGAAATATGCTGCCTTAATAAAACTGTGATCATATTTGTCATAATACCTGAAGAGTAGATTGAGAACTCATATAGGCCATTGTTAAAGAGATCCAGTTTGGTCTAATGGTTAACGTGCTGGGCTAGAAACTGGGAAAATGTGAGTTCTGGTCCTCCCTTAGTCATGAAAGCTGGCTGGGTGACTTTGGGCCAATCACACTCTCTCAGCTTAACCCACCTCACAGGGTTGTTGTTGGGAAAATAGGAGGAGGGAGCATTATGCATGCCACCTTGAGCTGTAAGAAATAAAGGTGGGATATAAATCTAACACATAGCTTCATAATAACTGCACTAGGAGTACATGAGCTATTATCTCTGAATTATAAACACTTCACAATGGTTTAAAAGAAAATTAAGAAATATGTTTTAAACATTTTTATGCCACTCTAAACCATGCTAGTTTCAAAGCAGGTAATCAGCAAATAAGGAAACAACCATAAAGGACACCATGTCAAAATTATGACAAGAGTGAATAAATTAGATCAGAAATAATATAATAGATATTAAAATGCCTGGGTGAAAATGTTTTTGCTGGCATAGAAATGATAGCTTGACAGGAGCATGGCCTATTTCTTTTGGGAGGCAAGAAAGCCGTTTAGATGATTTGTGAAACAAGTGGAAAAGAGCCTTGACAATGTTTCCAAGGAATAAGCTGTCAAAACTGAAAACCCCTTTAGGTATTTGAAGCCAGGTCTCAATGGCTTTAAAAGTAAAAGTCAGATCTGTTTAATTGGCCTATGATTACTGAAAACTGATAGCATAATTTCCTGCCATTTTGTGGTAGAAATATAGGAAAACCCTACAGTAAGCTCTTAAATAGGCATGTTAGAGATAAAAACACAAAATTCCCAAACTCCTTTGCCTATATGTATGATATAGTCCTACTAATACTGTAGCCATCCACCTTTCCAAACAGATTAGCTTGGCCCCTGTCCACAAATAGGTTGCTCATGTCACTGATCAAAGCAGATCATGCCAGTGGCACCACTTGAGCCTCTTGCGATCATGGTAGATCTGGAAATAGCACCAAGCTCTGAACCTGCCCTCTCACAGAATATGCAAAATTGCCATGATACTATTTCCATAGGAACAAGAACCATCTACCTATCTACTCAGCAGAGCTACTCCATTTTACCAAGGCTCAAGTACAATATATTCAATCTTCTCCAATCAATTGTTGCTCTTTTTCATCTGATTCTGTCAGAACATTCTACAAAACAGAATTTTACGGCAATTTTGTTAATGAGAATGCGGAAAGCAGAAATAACATGCTGTTGTTCCTACTGTGAACTCACTTTCTCAGAAAACCTTCCAAAGTTACAGCACTGGTCTTTCCAGCCAGAATTATGTAAGTATATTTTGATTTAGAAACTTCTGGAGCACATAACTGCTTGGTGAAAGCTATTTAGAGCATTTGAAGGCTGAAATGATCAATTATAGTATCCACAAGAGAGCAATCTTACAGGAACATGCCTGGATTAAATATAGGGGCACATCTGTGTGTTTCAGACAGGTCCCCTGTTGCATCCTAAAAAGTTAAATCAGGTATTATGCTTTTTTTTAAAAAAAAATTGAGTACTTTCTTTAGAACATACTGACGAAATGTAAAATCAAACCTTTTAAATTTCATCATGATAATGTAGCCTTTAATTTTCCTTTTGGATGCCTATCAACATCCAACAGCCTCTGGTACCTTAAGAACTACAGTAAAATAAATAAATAGATAGAAAAACAAGGCATTGTACCCTGATAGACTGCAAATAAAGAACAATAGCCAAAGAGAGGAAGTGAAAATAGCATTAATAACTATACAACAAATGCAGAAAGTACTCTCAACCTTATGAACCTGATTTTTGCCTGTTATAGTTTACAGTATGTCACTTATAAGAATTTTTAAATTTGTGAATAAATTGTTAAAAGTAGAATTACAGGTAGTCCTTGACTTACAACCATTTGTTTAACAACTGTTCAAAGTTATGACAGTGCTAAAAAATGACTTATGACCAATCCTCGCACTTATGACCATCGCAGCATCCCCATGGTCATGTGATCAAAATTCAGGCACTTGGCAACCGGCATGTATTTATGATGGTTGCATTGTTCCAGGGTCACATGATTGCCATTTGCAACCTTCCTAGGGGGCTTCTGACAAGCAAAGTCAATGGGGGAAGCCAAATTTGCTTAATGACTGCATGATTTGCTTAACAACCATGGTGATTCACTTAACGACCATAGCAAAAAATGTTGTGAAATGAGGTGCAAATCAGGCGCAACTCACTTAACGACCACATAGTTTAGCAACAGAGGTTCCGGTCCCAATTGTGGTTGTAAGTCAAGGACTACTTGTTTGTGATTTCATATACTGTAATATCTTAGGAATCATTAGAATTTCTGTAATAAGCAACATGGAACTTTCCAGATGGAGAATGATTTTAAAGAATACATTGATACTTTATAGACTAGTAACAATTATGTAATATACTATTAAACTAAGCAATTATGGCTTCAGGGAGTGCCAGAAGACTTTTTGCACTTACATAAAATATGTGATGAAATTTTCATCACATACACAGTGTGTATTTGTTACTAGTTCCTGTACCACCAAATTATTCAGAGTGTTAAGTAACAAAATGGAAGTACCATGAACTCCAAATGCATAAATAGACAGGAAACAGAAAATTTACTTCAATATGAAAAAGCATAAAGTGAAGAACACTGAAGCAATTTTGTATATGGATATCCATGTGCACATGAGCACGCATAGATATTCATGCACATGCTAATTTTTCTACAGACAGAAATTGCTAGGGATTATGATTGTGCAATGAAACTTGAAATGCTGCATACAATTCTGGCCACTGCACCCCCAAATGGTGCAGTAAAACTGAAAAAGGTGCCAAAAAGAACAAGTGAAATTATCAGAGAAGTAGGGAAATGCTCTTATGATGTAATGGGATAAGGCAGAAGTATATAAAATTATGCATAGTGTGGATAAAGTAAATAGAAAGCTTTGCCCTATTTTATAATACTAGAACTCATGGTTTCCAAGGAAGTGACTTCATACAATATATAGTTAAACTATGGAAGTCATTATCATAAAATGTTGCAATGGTTGCCAATCTCCCTACAATCTTGTAGTGTTTCATTGGATAACAACAACTGAAGGATTATTGCCTACATGTCTTTCTTTGGGGTTTCCATAAGCATCTGCAATACTTATGTGTAGTTACTTAATTTGAGGATAAGCCTTTTCCCCCAAAATAATTGTCTGTGAAGGGGGAGGTGTTATCTTAAATTTGCTGAGAAGCAGAAGACACTCTGAAAACAAGGGAATGAGTAGAATACAAATGGCTGCAGATACTGATGTTGAGATGATGATAGCGTTTGACTGAAAATTAGTCCTTGCTTGGGAGGGGCCTTGTGCCAAGTGAACCTAACACTTTTTGTAGCATCTAAACAAGGATGCACTTCTTTCTTTTCCTTTCCTTGTCCGGTTATCTTCTCTCATCATCTCCATCCAGTCTTTTCTCTGTAGTGTACCAATCCCTTCCCTTCATCCTGTCTCCATCCTGATTTTTTCTCTTTTTTTCTATTTCTATTGAGTGGAGGGAGAGGAGTGTATGTGTATACTTGAGGGCGGTTGTGACAGAGTGATTTGTATGTAAGAGAAAGCAACTAGAAAAGGCACAGCCTTTTCTAAGAGAAAGAATGGTTGGCATGTGCAGACAGGGGATTAATTTTATTAACGAGATACTAATTAAAAGAAATTTCCTGTAAATTAAAGTATTTAATTAATATAAGGGGGCTTTGTCCTGGCCTTGGCCTTTTTTGAAGCATTGCTTCTGGGAGGAATATGTACACACATACATATATGCATGTAGAAATACAGGTGTGTCCGATGCATACATTTATGGACTTGTATGGGGAGCGGGAATATCAAGGATTGGTCTCAGATGGAGTTGGTAACCCAGTGTTAACAAAGTAGGGAAGTCAGCCATTGCACAAGCTTTATCATTTTCCTAATGGTACATGAATATAAGTGACAGCTTCCTAGATTCAACAGTTATGCTCCAAGTCACCGATATAAGAAATAGTCACTTTACAAAGCAGACATATTGTTTTTCCACAGAATTATAGCATGACTAACATGTAAATAAATGTTGGGCAGACACTTTTAAAAAATCATATATTGTAAGCATCTGGAATGATATATATAGATTCCCACTGAAGATATCATGTAAGTATCATGCTGCTACAAAATGTTAAAAAAGGAAAAACACACTGAGTAAGATCATTGTTCACATCTTGGATCTGAACAATGGAGACACAAAGTATTGTATATAATATTGTATATTTTAGGAAGAATGTCGTATTTGCAATGCAAGAATACAAGCATTAGATCAAATTTATTATAAAAATTCATGATATGAATGTACTCTGACCAATATATGTTGCACTAATATTCTCCTGCATTTACCTATTTTCCACTCAATCTGTTGGGCTTCATCCAAGAGGTAGGATATAACCAATTAGGCAAGGTCACAAAAATTCAAGAGGTATTCTAAGTAAGAAAAGTTAAACCATAATGAAAGAACTCTAGCAACTGGTGTATTTCAAGAGCAAGCACTATATATAGTAACAATATTCTAATGTTTTGCATCTTTTCCCACCCTTTGTAGCTCTCTCACCTTCCTTAAGAATCCTGGGCATGCAAGGATTGTAAAAATCAGATGCTGTATATTTTGATTAGTTCTCTTGCAGATACAGCTTTTATTCTTTGGCTTAAGTGTAGATAAAATTAATGAGAAGCAAATGACTGACAGTCTGTTATTCATCCTGATTTAGATCCTGAAACCAAAAGACCACCTGAGGAAGAAGTGAGTGATCCCAACTGTGCAAGGTCATGTCAAAACATAGATATTCAGGTCAGCCGTAGTTGCATACCTAGAATTCCAAAGAGCTCTGTGCCAAGAACAACAGAGAGATTACATGCTCTTTCAATTATGGACTTTCTGGAATCACATATGGTAAAAAAAAAAAAAAAATGCAGTTGAAATGGCGTGTTTGCATATAATATTTTTAACTGAGTGATATGTTCGTCTTACTTTACCATGCATAGAAGATTGGTTTCCTAGTTAAGAATTAACTGCAATACAGTGCCTCCTAATTTACAGTGGAGTTGCCATTCTTCTTGTTAAGGTTATACTACATGAGAAAATGTATATATTAAAAACAAAATATGTCAATTTTATTTTGTTTAACTCACTATGTTGTACACTATGTTGTTGAATTATAGTAAAATATAGCCACATTGGTGTCTGAGGATGCATCAGAGAGATGCACTTCTTTTGTTTCTTGGTCCTATGTTACATGAAAGATATCTCATGATATTTTCATAAGGATTTCCCAGAAAGTCATGAGTTGTTGCCTATTATTTAATCCTCTCTGAAAATCTATTACTTTCTACTATAATGTAAAGAAGATTCCTTACTTTCAGTACTGCAAACACTGTTTAGTGATACATCTCAGGGTACTCAAAGTTACTTCAGTGTCTAATCTTTTAACATTTATTTTGAAAATATGAATTGGCAACCAAAACTAGAGATAACAGAGCTAATACTACTGGGATAGTAGTAACAGTTTTCTATCACCTTTGTAAACTCTGACATACCAACAGCATATAGGCTTGTAGTAGTACTAGTAGTAATTTATTTCAGTCAAAAATCAGATTACACATAAACTTCTAATATATGCACATGCATCTTCTCCAGTCTGATGGCCAATCTACTGGTTGAATGAGAAATCCCTTATCAAATATTTTAATGTCTTATTTCTTTTACTTAAAACAGTCTTAAGCAGCATGGGGTAAGATGCCATTTTCCTGATCTAAGTTCACTGCTGTGCTGCAAATTACTCTTATTCTCACTGAGGAAAAAATAGTTTGGCCTTGAGATTTCTTAAAAACCAAATAAAGATTATAAATCTGTCAGTCATCATCTCATAGACTTACTGTGAAAGTAAATGAATGAAGAAAATCATATATACCACCCTGGGCTCACTGAAGGACTGATGGGATAATATAAAAATCAAATACAGTGGTAACTCGGTTCACGAACTTAATTCGTTCCGCGACCCGAATCAAATTTTCCCATAAGATTCAATGTAAATATGGTTAATCCATTCTGACCCCTATGAATTTGGTCACCAACCGATTTTGGTTGTGACCCGAATCAAATTTTCCCATAAGGTTCAATGTAATTACGGTTAATCCGTTCTGAACCATATGTATTTTTTTTTTAAACCACAAAAATATGACACAAAGTACAGTACGAAGAGAGAGAACGCTAACCTTGCTCGACGCGACGTCTGGCGTGGAGGACAGGAAGGCGGGTGGGGAGGCGGTTATTGCTTGGAGGGAGAGTCCCCCTCCCTACAGGAAGCCATGACCATGTGTCACGGGAGGGAAAATGGCCGCGGATCCTGTTCGTCACCCGATCCGGCGTTCGCGAACGGAAGCAAAATTTTGTGAACGGTGCTGTTCGTGACCCGAATTGGTCATGAACAGAAGCGTTCGTGACCCAAGGTACCACTGTAAAATGCTCATTGTTTTCTCATTACAATGATTGTGACTATGAATTTGAAATGCTATTTATCCCAAGTGGAATACTCAGAACAGAAGGGGGGAAAAGTATGTAATTCTTTATGTATCAGATTCATCTGCTGCCTATTAAGACATCAAAGGCCCTGCCTTGTTAGGAGCTCAATGAGTGTAAGAGAACTCCAGCTAAGTATCTTAGACTGAATTTAAAAGGTACATAGAATTCAAGTGGAACCACACATAATGGGTGTGTTAGCAAACTCTTGAATCCTCTGTGGAATTGAGATGGTTTTACCACACTTCATCTTGCAGAATCAAACTCTTCATGCATATAAACAGCACATCTTAATCTCACTATATTTGCACAACTGCCAGTGAATTAAAGTTGTATGTGATGAAATAATGACATCAAGGGGAAGAAAACTCTCTTTTATTAAACTGAAAATAATGCACTTTTTAAATCTGGAACAACTGGTATTCAGCAGGAATTGGAAAAGCATGGGGAAGTAGGAAAAAAGGGTGGACTGAGGATCTTGCAAGGGCAAGGAGACAGAGTTCCTTACTCTGTTTTAATAGCAGGAGGATTATTTCATTTTGACATTCATGGATAAATAGACTATACAAGATCCTTCTGCTGTAGTTCACTGAAGCAGCCTGTTTAATTGCAAGGAGATAATTTGATTTGTGAAGTGGGTTTAATCAGATGTGGCAATCCATTTGCAATTTTGTGGAATAGGCTCTTGAAGATCTGTTTCGCTGATCATAACAGCAGCGATGAGAAAAGAAGCAGCAGCAGCAATATTTTCAAATATGGAAAATATCAAGTCAGAATGACAACTGCCAGTCAAACGTATCAGGGACTAAGCATAAAGCAGGGTAACCCTCACCCCCCAGAAAACTGAGTAGGAAGACAGGCACCCCCACACAGAGGGACACACAGACTGTGGGAAGCTGCCTTGGGCCATCAGTCCTACTAGCTGCAACTCCCACTGAGCTCCCCCCCCCCCCGCTTACTTCTTGGGAACTGAAAATTGCCTACTTAAGATAGCATTCCTGATAGGTAATGTCCAAAAGCAGTCAGATGCCCTGTTGTCAGATGTCATATTGCTCTTAGCAGCAAATACTCATATGCCAGCTCTCTATACAGATTTGTGAAATTAAGGCCCATGAGATGTTCTAGTAAAAACAACAACTTGAAGAAAAATAGGTTCCCTTTTGACCTTAGCTTTCCCATCAATTGACACACATTAATAAGTACATGTACAACAAAACTGCACTGAACTGGAAATGGTAAGCAGACACTGAACATTCTTTAGAGAGATCTGTGCTAAAGCTTTCATTTCCACTTTCAGAAGGCTGATTCTGCAGGCGGGTTGGCTGGTATTGGTAACAAATCTGTGGCAGGGAGTGAGGGACACAGTATCAACATCAGCACTCATTCATCCTACCTGAAATATAGTTTAGAACCCTTTCAAAACTCCATGTTAATATATTGTAACAAATTTTGTGACTGAAGTAGAAGCACGTACACATACAAATGATATCCTCACATTGTAAATATGTTTCATTTTTCTACCTGTTAATAAAACAATGCTTAATATTTTCTTTACTTTTAGATCTAGGGTTATTTATATAACTTCCACTGAAATTAATAGAAGCAATATGAGAAATCAACTACCCCAGGAAATATACTTGTCTCCGTTTAGTTCCAATGAGTGGGAATGTGATCTTGTGCAGTTCCAACTGATTTTAATTAGGCTTCTGCAAAAAAGCTAAACTTAAATAGCTATTTCAAGGATTTTTCAATACAGTCTTCCCCAGCCTGATGCAAGGCAATCCTGTCTTGAATTCTTTTTCTGCCGTATGTTCATGGCATTCTTCTATATCCCAAATGTGCTACAGTTGATGCAGGGCAGGGAAACCATGCCACTACTAAGCATGGTTTGAGCCCTAGAGGGCAGAGTAACAACTTCCTCTTGTCAAGGGTATCAGTCATCAACATCTTGGAGAGTCTGTTTTTACATGCCTCTTCTCCCTTGTGCTTCTCTTTGCATTTCCTTTCCCATCAAAGGCTTTTAAACTGATCTGCAGAAGCTTCCTGGTTCAGACAGTAAGCATCTCCACCCTGTTCCAGTTGCAGGGAGAGGGAGAGGCTGGGAGAGGAGGGCAGGACTAACCAGAAGTGCCTGCAGTGAGATCTTAATCTCTTCATTGTGAATACAGACAACACGTTCAACAGATCTGTTCTTTGATGGCAATTCCCTTGCTGCCATGAACTGACCTTGTGAATGTTGAGGCAACATCAGTCACTTCATTAGCAGCAAAATGTTCTGCAACCCATTTACAATTTCATTACAGGAACAGCTGACGACCACTTTCATCAGCATTAATTTTGTTAATCCATCACCCAACAATGTACTTCAACTCTAAGTCATAATTCTTATCTGAACATCACCAGTTTGTCAGGCCAATGGCTCTATTGCTCATACTGCACAGCAATCTTGTTCAGCTGCTCCTACACATGCTGAGCTACAGCACTGGGGCCTGCAGACTTAGGATATCACGGTGGGTAAATCAGCTGTTCCATTGAAATGCCTATTGGGGGCCATAGCTTCTTGTGCACTAAGGCAGAGGTCAGCAATCCTTTTAGGCAATTGTGTTTTTAAAAAAAAAAAAAAAGTATAAAAACTGCAAAATTTTGGCTCATATTCATCTGTCTCTTTTGAGATTTAAAGCGAGAACACGGGACCCTCAAGATGTGGCAATCTCACTAGGCATTATTATTTTAAAAACATAATTAAATTTGGTTTAATTGTGAGGTTCCACCTTTATGGAGATGTCTTATGGGTCAGATATGTACCACATTACCAACTGCTGCTCTGTGGATACAGTCTGCATTGCCACAGTCTACCTTGGCCTAATTTACCCATTGCTGGTAGCTTTGGCATGGTAAGAAAATGTTTAAGAAAATGGCTACATAAAATAGTTGCACAAGGAGAAAGCAGACACTTCTGACTTAAGAAGCTGCAGTTATTCTGACAGACCATCAACCTAGAATTGCTTGAAGAATACTCCTTGCCTTTTTCTCCCTCTGAGGAGAGGAAACAAATTGAGAGCAAGGAAAGCCTTTAGCTGGAAAGAAAGAGTCTTGCTTCTAGCTGGGCTTTTTCTTTCATCTTCTGGCAGCTACTCCTCCTTCAATAAACACCGGAAAGCCGCAGCAGGAGGGGCGGGGGGGAAGTAGCATAGTCAGCAGCAAAACAATGTCATGTCTCCTTTTCTGAAACAAGGACCTTTTCTTCCTCATATCTGTTTCCTGGAACAGCAGAACAAGGTGGGGCCTTCAGTCCCTGCTACTGGGATACATGTGGGAAGGAGACTTTGGGAATTCTAAGGGGCGAAGATTGGCCTTTTCCCCCAGACAAGGGCACAAAGGGCAGCCCGATCCCTCATTCTGAAGCCTGTGAGCAATCTGGAGATAAGCTGCAAGAATGTCAAAAGGTCCTCTTGGAGGCGCTGCACAAGAGTAGGATGGGAAAGCAGTATGAAAAAGGACTTTTATGACTTATATTAGAGATTGAGGTTTGTGGTAGCTAAGAGAATTAGAGTGCAACACTGTGATCCCCACAAGGGCATCATAGGATACTGTGGATCTTACCCTCCATGGGCAAAGAATCTGTGGAAGGAAGGTCTACCCTTGATGAAAAATGTATCTAAAGATAAATTGATAAATAATTGGGAGAAAATAGTTAAAATTAAAAAGTTAATTTCTTTCATCACTGAACTCAGCATAATAGTGTTAGTGTTGATCAAGCAGCATAGTTAAATGACAGATGAGCTCATGTGAAATCCAGGTATATACTGCAATTCAGCCATGAAATCTATTATGGCCAGTTATTCTCTTTAGACAGTGTTCTAAGTAAAATCTTTTTTGTTGTACAGAAGAAATGAAAAAAATGTAACAAACAGTTGCAAGCTGATATATTTTGTAATTGCTTGGCTTGGGTGTAATTATGAACCAGAAGTTACAGATGTTGCAGTCTTTTGTTCAAGGCATATCAAAATAGTCCAATATGACACACTGACTGCATGGTTCCTATGTTTTCTTCATGTTGGATTAGCAACACCCTAATCTGTTGTGCAAGCCTAGAAAGAGAGACAGGCAGACACTCTGATTCCACCTCTTTTTAAATGTAAATCCTTCAAGGCTGAAGAAAGAATGATAAAGGTTAAATATGCCTTTGCTATTCATGACAACTATGAAGAAGGTGGAATTGTTAAAACAGGCACACACAGATAAAGATTTATAAAAGAATGTCATTCAGTGATAAGGTACAGGTAGTTCTTGCCTAATGACTACAATTGGGACTGGAACTTCCATTACTAAGTGATGCGGTCATTAAGTGAAACATCATGTGATCACATCGCTTAGTGACCACAATCCTGGCAGACCTGGTTGCTATCGTTAAGTGAATGCCTTGGTCGTTAGGCGAGACAACTTCCTGCCGGCTTCCCACAATCAAGTCAATGGGGAAGCCAGAAGGAAGTTGCAAGCCCCAGGTGCTACTGGCTGGGGGAGGGAGCGAGGGGGTGCATGGGGGTCCATGGGAGGGTTGGGCGGGGTGCCCGGGGGCATGGTGCAGGTGAGTGTATGAGGGCCTCAGAACTGCTTGGATTTTCAGTGCTAGTGTAGTGTAGTGCTGGCATTGAAAATCCTCCATGGCTGAAAATCCTGCCTGGATTTCAGCCTCTCCACTCTGAGGCTGAAAATCCTCTGTGGCTGAAAATCCTGCATGAATTTTCAGGCAGCCCCCAAAGCTGCATGCAGTAAACACCCCGTGCCAGTGCATTTAGCACACAGAAGTTTGGGGACTGCCTGAAAAAGCTTCATGCCAAAAATCTAAGCAGGATTTCGGCACAGGACATTTAGTGCACAGAGCTTTGGGGGCTGCCTGAAAATGCCCCGTGCCAAAATCCTGCTTGGAGTTTGGCACGGAACTTTTTCAGCCTGCCCTCAGAGATAAGAGGGAGCTCTCTCGGCAGGTGGCAGCGGCTTGCGACCTTCCCTGCCTGCTTCCCCATTGACTTTTCCAGCAGGCGGCAGGGAAATTGCAAATGGTGATCACATGATCACGGGGCACTTGGCAACCGGTTGTAAAGGCGAACCGATTGCCAAGGACCTAGAATGCCGTAACTTCAGGTACAGGTCATAAGTCCCTCCATTCAGTGCCGTTGTAACTTCAAACAGTTGCTGAATGAATGGCCGTTAAGTGAGAACTACCTGTATATATTCATAGGTGCCCATTAGAAGCTACAATGATGCCATGTGTCATAACAACTTCATGTAAATGATGCTGATTATCTAATTTGTATCTATTGCATCATGGTGTCATGATTTGGACAATGTCACTTCTCCTGCCACCCCACCTCCCAATAGCCAGCTATATATCATAGTTGTAGGGAAAGTATCTAATTTTCATCTGTCTAAGGTAAGTCTGCCCTGGAATTACAACAGTCTTCAAAATGATTAAAGCTGAAAAGGTAACCATTAACTGTGTTATACATTACAGAAAAGATGGGTAACTAGATGTTGCTACATAGAAAACAACCAATAATATACATATCAAATAGGGCTTGTTAATAGGGCAGGCTTTGTGATCTCTCAACATTGAGGTTGGGAACTCTAAAATGGCAGCAGCTTTGTCATCACATCACCAGCAAGGATGATAAATTTTGAAATGTAGGCCTAGAAGTATGCCTCTGAAAACTACTTGATAGACAACAAAGTGCAAGGGTGTGATTGCATCAATATGCTGCTAGAGGGCTTCCCATAGCAATCTGGTTGTCACTGTGGGAACAGAACAGTGGATCAGAGAGGCCCTGGTCTAGTCAGCTAGTCTTGTTCTTTTTAGATTCTGCTGAATTACAACTTCCAACCTCTACTCCAAGTATAGCACATTATTCATTGCCCACTAGCAAATGTATTATCCTAGCTATTATATACTCACTCAAATATTTATAGCCTTGTTTCCCCACAATGCCTACTTATGCATTGTCTCATTTCATTACCAGTGATGACCACATAACCTACTTTACAACTCCAATATAACTAATATAACAAAGAGAGAAAAAAGAGTCTTTGTTGCCACAGCCAAAGTGGACACAACACTGAAAAAGATTATTGTATAACTTGTCTCTTTCTTGCTGCTTTTCCAATTGGAAAAGGTATCATCCATCATGTTTGCATTCCAATTTTTCTATGCATTTTTTTAGCTCATAATAATGTAATCATGTTTCTTCAATTTTTTCCAGTCACTGATAGATACTTTTTTTAATTATATGGCACTAAGCACACAGTATAAGACTGGAGGCTGTGAGGGTCTGGATGTGGAGGAACTGACTTCAACTCAACTCTGGCAAGATGGAGTGAGGTTTGGGGTTTTGGCCCCCCAGGGTCCAGTGATATGCCATCTACCTCTGGATGGGGTGGCACTCTCCCAGGCATAGCTGATGCACAATTTGGGGGTCCTCCTAGACTTATGGCTACTGCTTGATGAGCAGGTGGCAGCCATGGCTGGGTGGGCCTTTGCACCAATTCTCTTGTGTGCCAGTTGTGCCCTTCCTTGGACTGGAAGGCCTGGTCACTTCCTGTTTGGATAACTGCAACACCCTCTGCATGGGGCTGCCCTTGAAGACCACTTGGAAGTTACAACTGGTCCAGAATGCAGCAGCACACACAGTGTTGGATGCTTCTAGGTTTACCTGCGTTATACCTCTGCTATGTGAGCTCTACTGGCTCCTAGTTTCTTTCCAGGTGCAATTCAAGGTGCTGGTTTAAAGCTTTACATGGCATGGGACCAGGTTATCTGAGGCACCGCCTCTCCCTGAGGGTATCTGCCTGTCCCACCATAGTGGATAGGGTAGGCATGTTCCAGGTCCCTTCCCTTAAACATAGCCACCTTGTGGGTCCTCGAAAGCATACCTTTTCAGTTGCAGCCCTTGCCCTATGGAATACTCTCCCCGGATGTCTGACAGGCCCCACCCTTTTAACCTTCCAGAGAGCACTCAGGACCTGGCTTTCTCCCCAGGTGTTTGGATAGGGTGAGGTCAGAGCAGGATGAGAACGCAAGGAGTTGCATCAAGAATGTGTGGCTGCACCACCAGATTTTTCTCATTTTCTCATTTTTGTTTTTAGCTGTACATATTGTTTTTATGGTTGGGTTGTAAGCCGCCCAGAGTTTGGTTTTAAGATGGGCAGCTATACAAATGTTTTAAATAAAACGAATAAATAAATAAATTATTGAAAGGAAAAGCGTATGTTTCTGAGGTAAAGGGAAAACAGTACTGGGGAACAAAAGTTTTGAATTATTTTACATCTTGAGAATGACAGCAGCATGGATCATGCCCTGCCTTAGTTCCAATGAGGAAAGAACGATTTGTGTGAAAAGTCCCTCAGCTATAGGAACTAATGTGCTAAAGGACTTTGAGCACTACAGACTGAAAACCACTATGGAACTATACTGTTTTTTCTTTTTAACACATTTTGGCATAAGAAAAAAGGAAGAGGAAACAATAGGAAAAGATAGGGGGGAGAAATGTCACATGACATATTTTGGGTGCTGTAAATGTCACATGATATATTTGGGACACTGTAAATTTTAATTCTACTTTAGAAGTATCTTTTGGAAGGGCCCTCAGCAAGGTTGCCCATTTCTATAATGAACTGGTATAATATTTCTATAGGTTGTAATGAAAACACTTGGTTACAATTACAAAAACCAGTGCTAGCTTTTCACAATTTTCATCAGACCCAGGTTAGAACCCATATTTGGCCATAAAACCTATGGGATGATCCTGGTCCCTGCTCACTCACTCTGCCTCTCTCTTTCAACTTAATCTGCTTGAAGGGGCTGTTGTGAAGATAAAACAGGAGAGGAGAATTATGAGTTCCACTTTGAATTAGACTGAGGAAGGATGGAACACATGTTGCCATCATCATCATCATCACCATCATCATCATCACATATGGTGCCAAAAGCATCTATTGCATCAAATCTTTCATCATTCTAGAAGGGGCAGACATTCATCAACACATTTGACATTTATTTCCTAACAAAGTTCTGTGCAGATGACTAAAATGCATAGTGTAATCAGGCAGGTTAGTTTTTTGAATAATGTGCACTAGTAGAAAATCTGATAATACTGCTTTCCTTATGAATGCTAGTAGGAGAAATATTAAGTATTCTGAAATATATGCTACTCTTATTTTGTATGCACCACTATGTGTATCATTTGCAATCTGATCTTGTGCATGTTAATACAGAAGCAGGTCTCACTAAGTTTAATATAGCTCACTCCAAGGAGTGCGTAGGAATGCAGATTTTAGAACCTGTGAATGATATTGATAGTTACTATGTATTGTAATAACTAATCATAGATAAAGAACAGAACAGATACAAAAATAAAATACAATTTTTGGTAACAGAATTGTTATATTAACTTTACTGTAAAATAATCAGTCTATGTTATACTGATACCATCATTATGGCTGTAGCACAAAAATAAGTATCTATCTCTATCCTTTCTGGATATTGGTCAGCTTAAGGAACACACATATAACATTCCTTGATCCCACTTGGAACACTGGCTCAAAGATCAGAAATGATCAAATTGACAGAACATGCAAGTAAGATATATTTCTTGTGGTTGGAGGTTGGAATGCCAACACTGGAAATAATAAGGAAGAAAATGTAGTTGGACTGTATGGCCTAGGAAACAGAAATAAAGCAGGACAACAGCTTAACAGTTTCTGCCAATCCAATGATTCTTCAGTACTAACACAGTTTTTGAACAACCAAAATGATGTCTATATACATGGACATCATCAGATGGAGTACAGGGTACAGAAACCAAATTGACTATATAATCCATATAACATGGAGATGGAAAAGCTCAATTATAACAGCAAAGACATAGTCAGGTGCTGACTATGGAACAGATCACAAACTGCTTGTGTGCAAGTTCCAAGTCAAGCTAAATGGGAAGAACAAAGCCAACCAGTTTCCACAATAAGATATGAGCATGGGTGAAGGTTGGGAGTGGGGCTTGAGTGATCTGATGGGAGGCGACAGTTAGCTTGGTAGACTAAATGCTACGTGCTGAGTGTTGGGCAGAAGCATGCAGGTGCTAGAGCCAATTTGTTTTTGCCTAGCTGTAAGGTGGGATGTGATGGGACTACAGACCTGGGAGTGGAAGGTAAGGCTTGGGAATGATGAGTGTTGGGGGAGAAAAGGCAGGCAGTAACATCGTGGTGGTGAAGGCTTAGGGAGATATGGGGGGAGACAGGGTGGACCACTCTCAGGAAAGGTGGCCCTGGTGCCATATTCCAGCCCCCTGCACTCACTCCCAAGGCATGGTCATTGGAGCTTGGCCCTGGATTTCGCCTGTTGCTCTTGAATGCCAGATCGGCCTGTAATAAGGCTTCCCTCATCCATGATGTAATTGTGGATGAGAGCACCGTCCTGGCATGTATCACGAAGACCTGTTTGTGTGAGGAGGGGAGATTTGTTTGTGAAGCTGGGCCGTAAGGATCAGATGAGGCTGCTGCCTGTGTACCAGCCACCTTGCCGTACAATGGCTTCCCTGCCTGAGCTGCTTGACCCTGTGGCTAGCTGGGGTGTGGAGTTCCCCAGGCTTATGGTTCTGGGAGAGTTCAAACTGCCTTTGCTAGGCCTGGAGTTGGAGGCAGCTCAAAAGTTCATGGCTACCATGGTAACCATGGACCTGGTCCAGATTAGTGAAGAACCGACTCATGGGGAGGGGGTGTATGTCACATGTTAGATCTGTTTTTTGTCTGGAGCAGTAGTGACTTAATCTGGAGTTGATTGATATCAGTTTTCAGGGATGGATCATTCCATTAGCTTTGGAATTTTCTGTGGCTACCTCCCTCTGCAGGGAGGAGGGACCTTTGATTGGTTTGCCCCAAGATCCTGAAGTTCTGATGCATGGTTCAACTGAGGCTTTAGTTGCTGCTTGGAATGAGCAGGTGATGGCAGACTTAGTTTGGATCATGCCTATATCATGCCTCTCTGTGTCCTTGGATCCTGGAGGGCCCCTTGTTTTTGGAACAGCTCAGGGAGATGAAGCAATGAAAGAGATGGCTAGAACATTTGCTGGAGGAAGACAAAGAGCGAGTTCAACTAAGCTTAGGTACAAGCCTATATTAAGGACTACCTTGTGGCAATAAGGATAGCAAAATATACTTATTTCTCTGCCTTTATTGCGTCTGCAGATAGCTTTCCAGAGACCCTGTTTTGGGTGACTTGGTCTCTTCTTCTTGGGGAACTTTGTGGGGCTGCTGGGAGGTTTATGCAAAGTTTCTGTTGTATAAAATTGCTTGTATCTGTTCAGAGTTAGACTCTGGCTGTGCTGGTCTTGTGGAAATGACTGGGGCTGGGTTGACCTGGACTCACGGCTCCTACTCAAAACTATGAGTATCTTGGAATACCAGTTCCATCCACAGTTCTTTTGATTTTCTATTAAATGAATAAATAATGGATATATTTCTATTAATAAATACAATGTAACCTAGATATTATGGGTATCTAGGCTTGCAATATGCAAAACCAAATAAGGCTTTTTTGTTATCTCATTTTACAGCTTTCAGCAAAGCTCTAAATTTGTAGGTGCGATGAAAAAAAAACCAGTTGAAGAGCTCACAAGAATCTGCAAAATAGCAAATCAAGGCAAAAGGATATACCCTGAGGAGAAAAAATAACAGAATTCAGTTTCCGTGTTCTAAAATATTATTATGAATGATGGGTGCCAGATTGGAGAAGGTTAATATAAACTAATATCAGTCTGTTGATTTGGCTCCTTATTTCATTGTAAGTACTTGGGTTCTTTGGATTTGATTCCAAAAAGGTGCTTCAGAGCACACAGAGATGTGATCATGACACTTATCTGTAATCCTTTAATGCACCCATGCAATTCCAGGAAAAAGTGTGATTGTTTTAAAGAGTTGCTACCTCACGCTCTAAAACACCTTTTCAAACGTCTGAAGCATTGCACACCTCTAATATGTACTCTTGACTTGTATTTCAGAGACCCAAGGGAGTAATCCACAATGAATTCCATTGCTCTGGAGAATGTTTTCCCCACTGTCATCATTTTTGTTTCTACTTAGGACTGATTTTAAAGCTTCAGTCATTCTAACCATCTTTACTATTAGATATGAATAGTAGTAGTAGCAGTAGTAGTAGTAATCTTTATTGTCATTGTACTTCTCGTACAACGAAATTAAATGCCACCCCAGTGCACCTTTAAAAATATAAAAACCATAAAACACATAAAACACAACCTCCACATTCCATTCACCATTGCACAACCCCTGATGCTGCATTAATACTGCACTATACAGTAGAGTTCAGTATAGTTACAGCTCTGAGATAAAAGCTCAATATATTGCAGATCAGTGGTTTTTATGTTTAATATATGTATGTTTACATAAAGTAGCCATGCAGTCACTATAATGTTACATCAGCAATAAGTAAATCAATTTATAAACATGAAGAATTATCATTACCTGACTCAGGCATCTTGATAGCAATGCAGAGGCTCACATATCACTAAACAGGAGGGCACAAAAGACTGCAAATTTACATGTAATATTTGCATATGCTAATTTATACAGAGTTGTACAAATTTAGAAATAATTACTATAATTACTGCAATTAGAAATACAATAATCTCCTAATCGTGGGGAAGACTACCATAAGTTGACCTGCACAACTGTTCTCTCTGTTCTCTGGATGTTAACTGTTCATGGCAAACTCAGTGCCTCCAATTTCTGTCCTTAGGCTTGTTCTTCTTTAATTAGACAGTTTCAAACAGAGGACTGTCCACAGGTGGTCCTTCAAATGGAAGGCTGTCTTTTGTAAAATACTGTGCACGTCTTCTCTTGTTAGTAACTAACAAATTTATTAAATAAGCTGTTTCCAGTTTCCCAGCAAGACTTAATGCATGCCTGTAGTGGGATTTTTCCTATCTATGTGAAGAGGGAAGGGAGCTGAGTTGATTTAAGTGAACAGTGCAGAATTAATGTGCCTGAACATAATACCAATGGGACAATATTTATTTTAGACTGTGACTCAGTTGCCACTCTTCTCACCCTTTCTAGATTTAGAAGATTGTAATCAAATAAAAATAAATACACAGTTATCTGAGTCAAAGCATTAACTCTAAATAAAATCAGAGCAAAAATATTGGATGTGGATGTGGAGCAGGGATAGGGGGAATCAGATTCACAAGAAGACAGGGCTCTTGATACTTTCATGTTAATGCAGCAGATGGCATTTTAGCCGGTGGAGTGAGTTTGTCCAGCAAGCATTACCAGCTGGCTATTCCTCTTCTGTTAAGAAAAACGAGGCTGCCATCTTTTGTACTGTGCCATCCTGACTTTGGCAACTGCAGAGCACCATCCCTAATTTGCATCAGTTATCCCAGTCAAATTCCTTGTTGCAGTTCTGATCGAATCTCTTTAGATTATTTTCCCAAAGCTATTTTTATAAATACATGTCAACTCAGGCAGAAAAAACAGAAATGCCAGCCATCAGTGAAGGTCTCACTGAGCACCAATGTGCCACTGTCACATGACACTATTACAAGTCTCACACAGAGCCAAGTCCAATAATATTGAGCCAGACCTATTTATAACTCCTGGCTTTCACTAGATCCACATGAGACTCTAACATAGAAAGTACTGCTTTGTGTCTGATTTTATCTGCATTTGCACTGCTTTCTTCCTTCTAAGTTTCCTTAAGATTCAAAAGCCACAAAAACAACAGAGACAAAGAGACAGGTAAATATGCCTTTTAAAAAAATTAACAAATGATGAGGGGGCAGCTCAGGATTCATGGATGGCTATGTGGCTGAACGCTGAGTTTGGATGACTGTGTGATATTGTTATATAAGTCTGCAGTGGAGGCTATAGATAGGCCTTAGGAATATACAGAAGTAAGAGTTTGCACCATTTTCAGGAATAAGAGTGTTGTTGGCTTGCAGTGTCCCTTTACATCTAGCTGTCTATGGGATTCTTAGCACAAAACTATTTCATTGTACATAAATGCACATTAACATTGCCCCTTAAATGTTGCCAATTGCCTATAACAGAGCATAATCTGTGCCTCTATGAGGTGGAGGAAATATTAAAATAAGGCAAACTTGCCTCCCATCCAAAAAAGGTTTCAAACAAAGAAGCAGTTGAAAGGATTGGGAATAGACATTAGCAACCCATTTTCCAGAATTACTTTCACAAGTCATGCTCTGAGAAAAAAAATATCAGTCATGACCATGAAGTTACGATTTTAATTTGATCCATTACTGTGCAATGTAAGATTGCAAGGCAACCTATCTGACTGTGATATAGCATTAATTGCTAAATTGCTGATAGAAGGATTCTAAATTGTATGAAGATTGTTTCATGCTGATAAAATGATTAAAGTAACATACAAAATGGGCACCATTTTACAGGGGTTCTTTTTCTCTGAGGCTGGTTTCAGCTGGTGTTGGTTGTGGGGGGAGAGATTATTCCCTTAGATCCCTCCTTTGTGGTGTGATACAGGATTGTACTCTCTCCCCTCCTATTCAACATCTGTATGAAACCACTGGGTAAGGACATCTGCCAGTTTGGGGTTTTGTATCATAGTACCCTGATGATACTCAATTGTATCTTTCAACCCTGGACCAGTTGAGTGAGGTTTTTAAGGTTTTGTCCCAGTGCCTGGAGGCTGTGTGGGTTTGGACGGGGAGGAACTGTCTCCAACTCAGTCCTACCAAGAACAAGTGGTTGTGGGTGTTTGGGCCACCCAGAACTGTGGATGTTTTGTCTCTAACTGTGGATGGGTAGTACTTCCCCATTTAAGTGTGGTGTGAAATCTGGGAGTCCTCCTGGACTCACAGCTCCTGCTTGATGAATAGGTGGTAGCTGTGATCAGTAAAGCCTTTGCATAACTTCATCTGGTATGCCAGTTGTGCCCCTTCCTAGATTGGGAGGGCCTTCAGACAGTCACTCATGCCCTAGTCATCTTGACAACTGCAATGGCGCTGCCCTGTAGGACCACCCAGAAGCTTCAACTAGTCCAGAATGCAGCAGTGTGGGCTGTGATGGGCATGCCTTGATATGCTCATGTAATGCCTCTGCTTCGCGAGCTGCATTGGTTGCCAGTTTGCTTCCGAGTGCAATTCAAGATGTTGGTTGCTACCTATAAAGCCCTACTTTGCATAGAGTCTGATTACTTGAGGGACTGCCTGTCTCCCATAGTATCTTGCCTGGCTCATTTGATCTAGTTGATGCACTTCAGGTTGCTTCAATTAAAAAACACCATTTGTTAGGTCTCTGGAAGCACACTTTCTCTGTCACAGTGCCTGCCCTCTGAAATGAGGTTTCTCCCCAAGATCTGGCTGGCCCTCACCCTGCTGATGTTCAAAGGGCCTTGAAGACCTGGATCTTTGCCCAGGCCTTTGGTGAGAGTGAAGTTCCTTTTAGGTGATGTGGGTTTTTTTTGCTCCTATCTGGTTTTCTGTCTTTTATTCCTTGTTCCTATCTATTATTATATTGCTTTATTCCTTTTGATGTGGTTTATTTGTGAACCACCCAGTCATGGAAGTTGGGTGGTATACAGATTTTGATAATAATAAAAATGTCAAATACTGTCAGTGATCAATGATAAAAGAACAACATTTAACATAATGAGGTTTTTCATAGTAGTACTGGAAAAATTAGCCAGCAACTTCTGAAACGCAGCTTCACAGATGCCATTGCCAAAACATATGTAGCATCATTGTTAACTCAAGATTCTTGAGTTTAAAGATTCTTTAACACATAGGGCTGGTAAGTTCCTTTGCTAAAGGAAACTCTGGAAATGCCATACATCTTTTATGTCATGCTAAATTGACATTTATACCAAAGTCATGCTACAACTTTGTTCTGTAAAGAGTGGAAATGAAAATCACACTTGGTTATTTACTGAAGATACTCCATTTGCATTTTCTGATATTTCCCATGAAGGCTTATCAGAAAATGTCAACATTTACCAGTTTCTTTTCCATTTACGGTAACATATCAATTCCCTCAGGAGTGGGAATCATTGCATTATCTGAAATTGGGTATGTGACTCAAGAGCAGTTATATTTGTTATGAAGCTTTTCCTCATCGTGCGTACTGGAATGAAAACATTAAAATTGTGTACTATTTAATGAAAAGAAAAATTCTGAACCAGCAACATTCTGAAAAAATCTATTTCAAAGTATTGGTAAGATTATCTTTAATATGCCAATACTTGCTAATATAATCAGAATCAAGCTAAAGAAGGGCTGTATACAAGCTTTTATGATTGACAAACCATTCAGGCAGACCTATGCACATTGTAAGCCCAATTTGTTTAAGTAAAGGACCTCCATGTCCAGCTCGACTCCTGGTGACTATATCCATGCACTTTCTCAGCATGGTTTGCCATTGCCTTTTCCAGCTCCTCATTTGCTGCATTCTGAGGCCCCACGCTGGACTTGTTGCCATTACAGATTTGAGCCGCAGCATCTAGGCAGTGAAATGCCCTGCTTTTGGATGCCCTCTCTGTTGGCACTTGGTTTCACTGAGATTTTCACTTGGCTTGGTCTTTTTCCCTTCCAAATATTTTGACATATGATTAGACTGCCAGAATTGTGACCAAGGTCTTTATAAGTCATGAAAAAGAAAGACTGAATTTTCATTAATTCAACTGAATAGTTAACCATTATTTTTTTTATCACAGTCATAACAGAAATTTTTGCATGAGATGAAAGCAATAAAAATCTATATCTATCCCTGGAATGTGATCCCTGTCAATAAATTTACTTCACTGTGTCAGATCTTTGATTTGAATGCAAACCAGATCCTCAAGTCTTCAGTGGCTACAACAATTAATCAGCTGTGCTATCTAAAAACTTAGGAATTCCTTCACATTTGAATCATGCTTAATGCTTTGATGTTGGAAATGTGATTGGGGCTTACTCTCAAGTAAATGCAGAAAGTAATATGCTAAAAATATACCAAAAGTTTCAAGATAATATATTCAATCAGCAAAGAGTATTTTGAATGAGTGAGGCTGCAGGACAATCTGGATGATTATTCCATGCATACCATCTCTGGATTTAAAAAAAAAAAGGAATAGAAATTTATCAATTCTTTATTGAGCACATTTTTATGGAATCTGAAGCCAGTTTTTGTTTTATTTGGCACAAAGAATGAAAATTTAAAATTCTTGCCTTTTGCACGTGGACATAGTCCACTGAGTTCAATGAAGCTTATTTCCAAAAAAAGAGTAAACAAGGACAGTTATCAATCAAGCTGGTTAGTCAACTATGCTAGATGGGAATTTATTATGGAATGGACCAGTTGGGGGAATGTTGAGCTAAAACCTTAAGTAGAAGTACATATTCCTATTGTAATTTTGAGATTCCAAATACATGATTTGGCTGTAATAGTACAAGATGGGATAATTGTTCATTTGCTACTACCCATGTTCATTCACTTTACTGGTATACACACACAAAAAAATTGCAAATCAGTAAAAATCCTGAGCAGTAAAGCCCATGCTCTTAGGATAATATTTCTGTTCAGCATTTTTTTTACATATTTTAAATTCCTAGCATCTCACAACACAAAGCTTTGTAACTGGCCTGTGCAGCAACCCAAATTTCAAAGGGAAAAGGTGATTCAGAGCACATGTGGATGTGCATGTTGCAATTATTGCCATTTTCTGAAATCATGATCTCGCTTCAGTGGAACATTACAGAATAGCAAACTATTGTTGTTCTCAACTTTCAGAATGAATTTTCTCATAAACTGAATGAGAAACTGCAATAAATTGAAAGTATTATCAACATATCTAAGCCAGCATTTTGGCTGTAGAAAGCTAGATTCTACAGTCTCCTGCTCAAAGTTTTCTGTAAAGATATTGGCAACAGCTGGTGACAAAGGCAACCCCATAACTGTTCATTGTACTAAATCAGATGCAGAACCCAAGCATATAAGGATGCACTTTAGTGGAAACGTAAGATCTACAGATCACAAACTGTGCTGCATCTGATTATCATAATATAAAAATTGGCTAAATCAAAGATAAGCAAGCAAACATTTGGAATGGTAAAATTATACAAAAGTCTCATTCACAAAATGGCTGCACTGGGAGACTTTTCTACTCAGAAAATGGTTGGATTGACAAAACTGGACAGTCAAAAACATCATTTACCAGAAAGCAAGTTATCCTCAGAAATGTTTCAGTTTGTGGAACTTAAAAATATTGCTCAAATACTTACGATGGTAGTGGCTAGTACTTTCCTATGCAACGTACAAAGCTTGCTATTATTTTTTAGTCAAAAATGTATTTTTTAATCAAAAATGTATTGAGGTGGGGTAGGGAGTCAGGTGGTCAGCAAGGGAAATGTTTGGGCATGGCTATGCATGAGATAAAATGGTTATGGGTATTTACATAAAATTGCCTAGGTTTGGGTCACTGATCTACCTATAGTCCAGACTTTAGCTACAACGGAGGCAGTGTTAAAGCAGAACAAGATGCATTTCAAACGGTATGCTCCTGGCCCAAGCCTTTGTTTTGAAGAAGGATAGTATTGAGATATGGTTTAAATTAGAACATGTAGTTGGCAAGACAGAAAGATTTATGCTTTCCATTGTAATTTGCTCATTGAAGAACTACTAATTTTAATGTAGATTGAGAGGGATAGCTGATAAGATAAAATACTATTACTTTTACTATGATAAGACAACCAAAGTGTCATCATAATTAAGAACAATGATCCCTAGGATTTATAGCTTCCAGATATTCAGTTTGTGAGAAAAAGTCAACTATTTCTCTCCCCAGCCCCTCTCTTACCATACTTATCATACTGCCATAACTAACTACAAAGAACCAAAGGTGAGCTTGTATTAGGGGGTAATGATATTTATGTGGGAGGGAGTCTCTGTGGCAAATATATGAAAGCTGCATTCCATTATGCTTGGTTCCTTGTCCAATTGATGGTTTCATCCTGGCTCAAAAATACGTACAGTCATTCTGTTGTTGTTGTTGTTTAGTCGTTAAGTCGTGTCCGACTCTTCGTGACCCCATGAACCATATTGCGCCAGGCCTTCCTGTCCTTCACTGCCTCCCTGAGTTTGCTCAGTTTCATGCTCATTGCTTCAGTGATGCTATCTAACCATCTCATCCTCTGCCGTCCTCTTCTCCTTTTGCCTTCAATCTTTCCCAGCATCAGGGTCTTCTCCAAAGAGATCTCTCTTCGCATTAGGTGACCAAAATATCTGAGCTTGAGCTTCATTATCGATCCTTCCAATGAGCAATCAGGGTTGATTTCCTTTAAGATTGACTGGTTTGACCTCCTAGCAGTCCAGAGGACTCTCAAGAGTCTTCTCCAGCACCACAGTTCAAAGGCATCAATTCTTCGGCGCTCGGCCTTTTTTATGGTCCAGCTCCCACAGCCATACATTACTACTGGAAAAACCATAGCTTTGACTATGCAGATCTTTGTTGGCAAGGTGACGTCTCTGCTTTTTAATATGCTATCTAGGCTTGCCATAGCTTTCCTCCCAAGGAGCAAGCGTCTTTTAATTTCATGGCTGCAGTCTCCGTCTGCGGTGATCTTGGAGCCCAAATAAATGAAGTCTGTTACTGCTTCCATTTCTGCCCCTTCTATTTGCCAGGAATTGATGGGTCCAGATGCCATGATCTTAGTTTTTTTAATGTTGAGTTTCAAGCCAGCTTTTGCACTCTCCTCTTTCACCCTCATCAAGAGGCTCTTTAGTTCTTCTACAGTCATTCTAGAGATTTCTAAAAAATGACTAGAGATCTCAGCAGTGTATCTCTGCCCTGACATCTGGAAACCTTTAACTGAAGGTGCCTGGTATAATATGCAAAGCATGCAACTTACCATTATGTCCATAATGCTGCTTTCCTTAAACCCAGAATAAATACAAATTCAAGATGGGAATATGGTAAATATGATGTAGTTTGGCCGCTGCAAAACTTTATGACAGTTTTGCAATAACACTTACTGTAACTACCTGCCTGTTAATTTTAAATAAAATATACCATAAATATTTTTCAGTAGTGTTCCAGTTTCTCATCTCCATATTTCGATTACATATAGGTAGAACTTGGTTAATGACCACTTGTTCAGCGACCATTCAAAGTTATGACAGTGCTGAACGAGTAGTGGTTATGACTGGTCTTCAAAGTTCTGCGGTCACATGGTCGCAATTTGCGACCTTCCCTGACAGCTTCCCACAAGCAAAGTCAAGGCGGAAGTTGGCAGGGAAGGTCCCAAGTTGCTTGGGTAAGTCTCCCCCACCCATGCACCCTCCCCCAGCCCCTCTGCCTCGCGGGCCACCCACACACCCTTGTGCACCGTCCCCAAGCCTTGCTGCACTTGTGCTGTGCCTCCCCCACCACTTGTGCACCCTCGCACACCCTCCCCAGCCTCACTGCACTTGCACTGCACCTCCCTGGCCACCCATGCACCCTCATGCACCCACCCTGAGCCCTGCTGCATTCGCACTGTGCCTCCCCATCCACTTATACACCCTCCCTCACTCGGCAGTAGCCATCCCAAGTCCCACTGTGCTCATGCCTCCCCGGCACCCATGCACCCCATCACACCCTCTTGCACCCGGCAGCAGCCACTTACCTGCCTGCCAGCCTGCTTGCAAGCTGCCTGGGATGTGCAACTTCCTGCCGGCTTCCCCACTAACTTTGGTTAATGGAAGCCAGCAGGAAGTTGTGAGGAGGTACTCATTTAACAACCCACAATCCTCACTTAATGATGGCAACAGGGACTGCAGGGATTGCTGTAGCTAAGCGATGCAGTCATGTGATGTCATGCTTTACAACCGCATTACCTAGAGACAGAAATTCAGGTCCCAACTGCCGTCGTAACTCGAGGACTACCTGTAGTATTATGTAGGATTAGAAATGTAGAGGGATGTTTCCTCTTTCTAGGGTGAGGCAAAAAATAGAGAACAGTCTCTTTTATAATTATGTAATAGTCCGTTCCATAACAATAGTACTTTTCCAGAGCCACAACAAGAGTGATATGATCTAAAAAAAAAAAAAAGAGGTGGTTTTGTGGATGAACTTTTTATGCTTAAGGGGAAAAGTATTGCTTTTACTCCAATTTCCTCTTCATGTTTTCATTTAAACATAGACACTTCTTTGCTCTGTTGTTTCTGTTTCACCACAATGTCAATAAATGTAGAGTGGGATGATCTAAAGCCGACATATATGTGATTGCACAGGATTCCCCACAGACCCATATGCATCCAGCTGTTGTGGAATATGTGGGTGGTTCATAATGACATCATAGGATCCCTGGTAATTCCATAAATTAACAAACTACAGCTATCAATGTGCCCTGAGGCAAAGCCTCTTGAGACCTGACAAAAGTTCAAAATAAAATTCTGCTGATGCGCTTAAAAAAGAGGTATAATGCCCCCAGAAAATACAGATGATGACTGAAGATAACCCATCTTTTTCCTCCCAATAGACAAGAGGAAGAAACAAGGAAGCTGTGCATATGGCAGGAATTAGTGCTGGGAATGGGTAGGAACCAAAGGCAGAGACTGTTATCTTGCAAAAAAACTTCGTGGTGCTGTGGGTTCCTCTAGAAATCTGATGTTGAACAGGAATGTGTGGGAGTGTGAACAGCCTGTATAAATGTGTAAATAACATGGGGAAGTACTAGAATCTGTGAATTTCTCACATGGAAATGAGCTGCTTGAATATCATACGTACATACATACATACATACAACAGTCCATTCAAGCTTTCTCCAATTGTTCTGTTTCTGTGGGTACAAGAGATACCTATATATAAACTGTCCACAGAGAGGGCTGTTTATCTGTGACTGATCCTGGAAACTGAGCTTTAGAGTCCCTCTGACTGGAGAGGAGCCCCCCATGCACAGTATAAAGGGTATCCTTTATATTGAGAAGGAGTGGTGTATCACCTACACTCAGACCCTACTGCCAGAAACGTACTTGTCTGTGGACGGAGATGTGTGTTGTGTGCTTATACACCACCCTTCTTTCTAGAGAAGTCCAGACTGGTTTCTAATGCATAGTCTTAAGAAAAATTAAAACAATCTCATTAGGGGAGTTCTTATATGGAGGAATTCTATCAACATTCATTGTTACTTGTTTCATGGACTTTTTCACATGTACTGAATTACTGAGTAACTAATTGCCAACCTTGCTGGTGGTAAGGACAAGGCTAATTCACAGTCTCACAGATTCTTCAGGTGCTTTCTTAAAGCACATATACATACACACATCAACATACGGTTCATTTGAACCTTCCACATGAGTGGATGCTGCATGAAAGGCACTTTGCCGATATAGTCAAGAATATACGTAACACAGAAAAAATGTATTTGTTTACCCTAATCAAATTATGGTTCCTCAGATAGGGAAGATCCTGACTGAATGGTGCACTGAATCCTATTCTTCTAATACATGGATTGGAAGAACATGGCTGATTGGCCATATGTAGCTCATTGCAACTTGAATTCAGCCTATGAAGCATCCAGAAATCATCTCTAAAATCCAAGGTTAAGGATGGTAATGGGAGTGTAAACCCTCTGGGTGGTGAAAATCTCTTCCAACGCTTAATTCTCCTCCCAAGCTCAAAGAATTAGAAGAATGGGCCAAACATTTCAGCCCGCCCCCCCTTTGGTTTATCATTTATGGATGACTGCTGGTCAGAAGCTACATTTTATGTAATTGTTAGTTATATATTCTGCTTTCCTCAAAGCTCAAGGCATTGTATACTGTACCCCCTTCTCCAATTTTATCGTCACAAAACCAACATTGTGAGGTGGTTTGGGAAATAATACATGACTCAAGGTCACCAACTGAACTTTAATGGTGGATTTGAACTTGAGTTTCTCCACTCATGATCCAGCATCTTAGTCACTAAAGTATACTGCTCTCAATCTTGGTTGTGAGTCTCTATCCAGGAACAGATACCTACTCCTATCATTTTGGCTGTAATGGTAATTTTGCAGCATCAAGGCACAATATATTTTTTGTAGAGAAATCAATTAATTCACAAACAGCAACAAGTATTCAGAAAAGGTGCTAACAAGATGAGATAATCCTTCTCTAGTAACAGAAAGCAATAGATATGTATTATTTTTATTGTCATTTTTTTCAAAGTGTTCAGAGTAATGCAAACACACATGGTTCTTCCTGTCCAAATGTATTTCCACAATTGGGGTGAGAAATTATAATGATTGGTCCAAGATAATTCAGTAAGCATCATACTTGAGTGCAGATTTGAACTAAAAATCTATCCACCCCGTCCTATTTGCACTCAAAGACCCATATGAGTAGTGCTCCTCCATGTGAAGAAGAATTCTGCACCAACATTAACACAGGCATATGGCATCTTCACTGAATGTGCTAATCACTCCAGTGGAGTCATGGCTAGCATACGAAGTAGCAGGAGGACTATGAAGTAGGGCTCTGCAATGCCCTCAGTTGTTCATTTAGCACATAAGAATGTTCAGACAACTCTTCTATTAAGCAAACATTTAAAGTTGAATATTAATAAAAAAACATTTCTTTTGCTGACTTCAGAGCAAGGTGAATGACACTCTTTACACAGCTAGATATGAATTGTTTTCTCAACTCACTGTCCATATGCATTATTTATCTCGTGTCTATTTTTCACTCTGTTATGTCTCCTGCAGTTACCTGGCCTGACTTAGGTTTTGCTTAGACTTGTATATGCCTGCTCAGGAATTAGCATATTGAGTACAAAGGGATTAAGTCTGTTAAATAGGTTCATATAGGATTGCACTTTTATAAATAGTTATTTTTGTATTTCTCCACAGTGTTTTGAGTACTTCCTAAAACATTTAGACACAACAGATATACAGGATGCTCTTCAAGCACAGTTGCTAGAGTTTTGTTAAATAATGTGAAAGCATGCTGTGTTAACTACCCTAATAATTACTAAATTTAAGCCAGAGTTACTGAAGGGAAACAAAATTAACATTGTCAAGACAAAAAAAGGCAACCAATAGATGCAATGAAAAGGAAGCTTGAAGTTTGTCCTTTTTTCCTGTGCATTAAGGGCTTAATGCTATTCGCATTATTTACAGCAACATACTACAGATTTAGTAAGCTATTCAAGACTTAGCAATTAGAGAAATTGTAGAATTGGAAAGAGCTGCAAGTTAAATGCAGCTGACACAGTTTCATAATATATTGTTAATTTTATTATACAATTCATTAGGCAAGGAGAAGGATTTTTATTCTGCACTTTGGCACTGTACTATATTACAATGTTACAATGGCGCTGAAAAAGTGACTTATGACCAGTCCTCACACTTACAACTGTTGCAGTGTCCCCATAGTCACATGATCAAAATTCAGGTGCTTGGCAACTGGCATGTATTTACGATGGTTGCAGTGTCCTGGGGTCACATAATCACCATTTGCGACCTTCCCAGGGGGCTTCCAACAAGCAAAGTCAATGGGGGAAGCCAGATTCACTTAACAACTGCATGATCCACTTAACAACCACAGTGATTTGCTTAACGACAATGGCAAAAAAGTTGTAAAATGAGGCATGATTCACTTAACGCTTAGCGATGGAAATTCCTACCCCAACTGTGGTCATAAGTCGAGGACTACCTGTACAATCAATCCACAAGGAATAACAGCCAATAAAATTGAAACTTTAGTGGGAAGGGTATGAAACCATAGTAAAAAAGACTGTGGGAAGAAGCAATCAGGGACAGACTTCTCAAAAATCTGGGCAAGACCAAGGAAGCAAGAATTCTACAGATTTCAGTAAAACTTCCTTAATGGTAATTCTGGGCTAAATACAGAATTTTGGAAATGGTAATAAGAATTTCCCAACCTCCTTTATAGTAAGTTAATGAAAGCAGAGCTTTTTTTACTTTGAGATGCTTTTCCCCAGATTTCTCCCTGCCTGGGCTGAATTGCCATTTATGAGATTAGCTGTCAGTGACTTTGCTAATGTTTGCCAATTCCTTTCCCAGTCTTCCCACAATCTCACACATCAAGAAACAATCCTTTCACAACCAAAGTCTGCTTCAAATAATAAATACTTCAAGCCCTACCACTTGATGATTCTATCACACATCTGTTACCATGCCCATAGCAAGGTGCCAACAAGCAGTAACATGTTGCAAAGGGATGTTTTTGTGGCCTATATGCATATGTTGAGAGTTAACATGCTTTTCAGAGCTTGTTGTTTGGCACTATATGAAAGAAAGAATTGATGCTCCTCTGCATTTGGTAATAGTGTCTATCTTTCCTTGCAATAGCCCTGTTGCAGCCTCTCAGGAGGAAGGCTTTTGCAAACCACCAAAGACATGTGGATGAACACCTGGATAATCTGTTTGGGTGGGGGAGTAATACTTGCAACTTTTAAACTTCTCTTTTAGGAATGGAAGGTGAAAGACTGTTAGTTATTTCAGAAGCTCTGGAAGTTCAATGAATTCAAGTAATTGGGAAATTTAAAGTGGAGAGAATGAATGGGGATTGGTTTATATTCTGCTGTTGGGTAGTTTGGACTGAGCAATGGTTGGCTGAAAGTGCTGCCTGCAAATTATAAACTTTTGCCTGCAAGATTCAGATTTTAAAGCTCATATTCTTGTGTTCCATGTGTTGGTGGTCTGCAAATGGTGGGGAACACATGGGTTGGACTTAAAGTGGGTTGGAAATTGATTTGTGATTCATCAACCACACCGTTCTTACAAAAATGGATGGATTAGCCCAAACCTAATGTGCTGTTAATAGAAGAATCACAGAATAAGTTAACAATGAAATGAAATTGGAAATTTGTTAGAAATCAGTGGCCTGCTTCCATACCCGTCCCTGGGGGTGGTTAGCCCCCCCGATGATGCTCCCTGGAATTGCTTGCCAATTTTCCATCTTCTTGGAACTTATTTATTTTTGGGATTGTTTTTATGTTGTATTTTAATGAATTTTTATCTTGTTGTAAACTGCCCAGAGTCATTTCACGAGATGACAGTAACAAATTTGATAAATAAATAATAAAATAAAATAAATAATATTAATTTAAATTAAACAGGATGTTACTGTTTTTGTAATTTTTTTGGAAATATAAATTACTTTTATTTTATTTATTTATGCAAGTCATCTACTGCCTCAGTAGTAATGGACTTGAGGAGATATATTGATACTAGTGGTAAAATACAATAATAATAGTGCAGTAAATAAAAATAACAATGACAATGACAATATACTACTGGTGCCAATGACTCCATAGTTGTCAGCCTTATCAGGTAGACCAGACAGGAAACATGGCCAGATAAGCTAATTTTACTTTATTGTAAAGCTACATTAACAGAATCTTGCACGTCTGAAAGAACAATTCTCCCACCGTCATCTTTACAGCCTGATAACTTAAGGAGGGTCTCTCCTGAGCCTCTTGCTCCACCCTCTATGCAACTTTGGGCTATGCTCCCTCTTATCTGACTGTTCCCTAGGCAGCATTGCATTTGACCAATCTCCCAAGGTCATTCCCACATACCATTACAACAGTGAATCCCCAAATGCCTTCCAGAAAAGCAGGGTTTTTACCACCTTCCAGACAGCCATGAAAATGGGAGCCATGTTGTCTTTCAGAGAAGGCTATTCCATGGGGGAAGGACCCACAGAGCATACCTGCAGTTATGTCCACTCCTATTGCACCTCATGGTAAGTGGGGACTCTAAGCAGTCCCCACTGCTGTATGACCATGAACAAATGAATGGCTGCAAATGTTGTATCACTACAAAACCAATCTGTAACTCAAGAAAATTAAAAGATAACTCTCTGGAACTCAAATACTCTAAGATTAGATTGTCTTCCTTAGATATTTAATTCACTTTCCAAATGTAAAGACAACTATTTCCAATAAACCTAGCATTTTAAAAAAGTCAAATGTTAACTAATATTTGCAATAGTATTCACTGATGGGTATTATTAGAAGGAATGTTCACAGACAGATCTGAAAACTGAAAAAAAACCCTATGCTAAATAGGTCATTAAAAGAAGGAACATAAACATGTTTCAAAGAAGTACAAAAACATGATACATTTCTTTTGAAAATCAAGGAATGATCAGGTGGCATGAAAGAAACAATGAAATACCCTGATCATTCAGTTTAATTTGTTTAAATAAAAGCAATAATTCATAAAAGCAATACACTTACATTTTGAACACTTTGCAACTTTAAAAAAAAATCTGCATGTAGTCAGCCTACGTATTTCCAGTTATTGATGGTTAGGTATTGCTGGTTAGACTGCATAACAATGTAAACATCTTCATAGTCATAACCTTGTGCTGTCCTTTACCAGTATCACACATGAGATTTTAATTCTGACATGATATTAGAGTCATGGATTTCACCTATTTTACCAAATCACAAAAGCACAGTCCACTAATTTTTTTACTGTTATGTTATGTTCATTAGAACTACCGTCTTTGTTGTGGAGAAAAGAGGAGGCAGGAGGATTAGCTATGTTTGTCACCTTGAGTTATATAAAAAGGTGGGATAAAATATAATATTATCATCATCCCCACACCATCTCACCCATGCATCCTCTAAATAGAATATCACATCAAACCTTAGAGTAGCATTATTTCAAAATAGTTACCTATGCCTTAGTGACATCCTTATTAGATAACCTGAATTACATTCCTCATACAGTTACCCTGAAGAGAGTCCAGAAGCTTCATCTGGTGTAAAAATGAAACAAAGAGGCTGCTAAATGCTGCATAGTCCTGGGATCATATTCTCTTTGTGCTGAAAGACTTACACTGTTTTAAACTTTTAAATCTCAAGATAGCTTCAAAGCTGATTACCCAAGACTGCCTATCTCAACTTTAACCTCCCCAGCCTTCAAGATCAACAAGAGAGGCCCACTTAAAGAAACCCCCATTTCAAAGGCCTGCTTGTTGCCAGCACAAGTGAGGGGCTTCTCTCGTATCACTCCAAGCCGTGGAAGAGGCTCCCTTGAGAACTACCCTTAGCTCTCCCTTTTCCCACTGTCAGGGAAGGAATTAAGGCCTTCCTGTTCCGCCAGGCCTTTTGATTATATGATTGTTAAAACAACAACAATAAACAATCCATTTGAGGGCCAGTTTGGTGTAGTGGTGAAGGGGCTGGCCTAGAAACCAGGAGACAGCAAGTTTTAGGCCTCCCTTAAGCATGAAAGCCGGCTGGGTGACTTTGGGCTGGTCCCTCTCTCTCAGTGCAGTCCACCTCACATGGTTGTTGTGGAGAAAAGAGGAGGCAGGAGTATTAGCTATGTTTGTCACCTTGAGTTATATAAAAAGGTGGGATAAAATATAATATAATCGTCATTATCATCATCCCCACACCATCTCACCCAGCCATCGAATCATTTTCTTGGGCCTGTTCTTTTTGCTTGCTGCTTTTGGTGATCGCAGAGGGAAGGTCTCCTGAAATGCAACCGCCGAAAGGGAATTTGAGGGGTCTCTGCTGGCAGGAGGACAGCCTCGCGGAGGACTTTCTCCCTGAGGATTGTGGGTATGCAGTGCAGTCGCGTATTCATCCTTTTAAGACAGCAGCTGTGGTTGTCACCCAACCTATGCCCAAGTTGTAACTAAAGGCCTTTAACACGGGCGGCACTCAGCTTTGACAAATAATCCACTTCCTAAAATTTGTGCTCAGCATGCCTAACGTGACTGGAATTTCAGAGCGGATTGACTGAAGGCCAGCCTTGTTGTGCAGCCTTGTAAAACGTCCAGCTTTGAGGCAGGAGAAAGAATGGTCCTCCAATGTTTGGGCCTGCACCACTGAACTCAGTAGATTGCTGAGCCCCTGCAAGTGATTATGCACAGGGTGGGGTGCAAGTTGCCAGGAGTATTTTGGGATGGGGCCCTGAAGGAATGCCGGAATCTCACTGTTTTTACACTGTACAAGACAGGCTTTCTGCAGGAAGTTGAGCTCACATCTTTGCATGTGTTTGGTCTCCCATGGCAACCTGCATGTCCAGGAATAAAATAGTATGTTTTACTTATCCCCAATCCAGCCTTTCTGATAAGCTGTTAGGAGTCTAGGAAGGAGAGATGATGTTCTTTCCCGCCTCTCCTTTGTGTTCCCCGTGAGCTGCTGGATTCACAGCTCTACCTAGGTAGCTCCATCAGACCAGCTTGTCTGCTGCTTTTGTTCTTAGCGTTATCCCACTTGGTTGCAGCATCTGCTTGTTTTTGCATTGTGCTTACCTAGTTCTCACAGCAGAGCTATCAAATCATGTGTGATTCAGTGAGGGTTTTTGTTTTCCAGCTGGCTTGTTGCAGCTGGAGGCCTGGCCCAAGATCACACAGTGGGCTTCCATGCCAAAGGGAGGACTAGAACCTGGGTCTCCCTGCTCCTAGTTCAGCATCTAAACCAAATACACTGTGCTGGCTCTCTGCAAACCAGGATATCTAATTCAAAATGTTATCAAAATGTTATCTCAGTGGGAGTCTTCTATGCATTAAGAGCTGGTTTGTGAATCATATCCAGGATTTGATGGGGGTATGGAATCTAGCAATGTTCCTCTTTTAATGTTGAAAAGACATTAAAAGAGGAAAAAGTGTTCTTGTGGAAAGCTTAATGCGAGATTCTAACAGATGGATTTCACAAATAACAGCATTAGCATTTACCTATGTGTACAGCATAGAACTGGTGATTGGATTCTCTTCCATTGTAGGATTAACCAAAATATTCATACTGGACCCAGAACATTTAAAGAAAGTTGCAGCATAATTTAATTCAGAATCAAAGTATCTGTGCCAAATGTTTTGCTGAAATCCACACTGAAGATGAAAACTAAATAAGAATTTATTTTAAATAGGCATAGATGTAGTGATTAGTGAAATACATTAGATAATATGTAAGAATTTCGAATGGATAAAGACCACAATGTTTCTTTTATGAACCTATTAATATTATATAAAGACTAAAACTTACTCAATATTGCATGAATTCTTAGCATTTATATAATGAATATTGTGTATGTCAACGTAAACATTACAGTATCTGATTAGACAGAAATACTAAAAATAAACCAGCTGCAGAATCAAAATATTGTTTGGGCATGAAGCTTCTTCATAATTGTTGTTCAGTTGGAAAATCAAGCTATCCATTCATTCATTCCACAGTTTTTCCAATCCGCAAACACTGGATGGCATATAATAGAATAAAAATAGTGAATTAAAAAACAAAGAAAAACTACAGCTAAAAAACAACCCAGTTGGCCACCATACCATTATCTGGGAACAGTTTGATCCTGTTGCTTCTGAGGAAGTGGACATAATCCTGGGGACTGTGAAGGCCACTGCTTGCCATCTTGACCCATGCCCCTCCTGGCTGGTGAAAGCAGCTTGGGAGGTGACATGTGGTTGGATCCAGGAGATGGTTACTACATCCTTTCAGGAGGGAGTGTTTCCAGCTGCTTTTAAGGAGGCGTTGGTGCACCCGCTCCTCAAGAAACCCTCCCTGGATCCTACTATACTGGACAATTTTCGTCCAGTCTCCCACCTCCCCATTTTGGGGAAGGTGGTTGAGAAAGTGGTGGCATCACAGCTCCAAAGGGTTCTGGAGGAAACGGATTATCTGGATCCCTTCCAGTTAGGTTTCAGGCCTGTTCAGGTTATGGAATGGAAACGGCATTGGTCGCACTTATGGATGACCTCTGGCGGGAGCGGGATGGTGGAAGTGTGACCATCCTTGCTCTCCTTGATCTCTCAGCGGCTTTTGATACCGTCGACCACGTTATCCTGTTGGGACGGCTCAGGGAATTGAGGGTGGGCGGCACGTTCTTGTGCTGATTCACCTCCTTTCTCCAGGGCCGATCCCAATTGGTGGTGATAGGGAGCGAGAGGTCCCATCCTCGGCCCCTCCTCTATGGGGTGCCGCAGGGTTTAGTTCTCTCTCCGCTCTTTTTCAACATCTACATGAAATCTCTGGGTGAGATCATCCGTCATCATGGGATGAGGTATCATCACTATGCTGATGATACGCAGTTATACATCTCCATCCCAGTTGAAGTAAGTGATGCCATGACCGCCCTTTCATGGTGCTTGGAGGCTGTAAGGATCTGGATGGGGAACAACAGGCTTCAGCTGAACCCTGGTAAGATGGAGTGGCTGTGGGTTAATGGCTCCTCTGTATCCAGGACTTTGTCATCTTTGGTGCTGGATGGGATGGCACTGCCCCAGACAGACCTAGTGCATAATCTAGGGGTCCTCCTAGACTCACGCCTCCTGCTTGAAGAGCAGGTGGTAGCCGTGGCAAGGAGGGCCTTTGCACAACTTCGGGTTGTGCATCAGTTACGCCCTTTCCTGGATCGGGATGCCCTTCGAACAGTCACTCACGCCCTTGTTATCTCCCAGATAGACTACTGCAATGCGCTCTACATGGGGCTACCCTTGAAGAGTATCCGGAAGCTACAGCTGTCCAGAATGCAGCCGCGCGGGCTATTTTTGGAGCCCCAAGGAGGGCCCATGTAACGCCACTGCTCCGTGAGCTGGATTGGGTACCAGTTTGCTTCTGGGTCCAATTCAAGGTGGTTATCACCTTTAAAGCCCTACATGGCATGGGACCAGGTTACCTAAGGGACCCTATGACTTCAACCCGTCCCACCCGATCACACAGAGAGGGCATGCTTCATACCCCCTCAGTAAGAACTTCGATTAGTGGGGTCCAGAAACCGGGCCTTCTCTGCGGTAGCCCCCACTCTTTGGAACATTCTGCCCCCGGAGGTGTGATTGGCCCCCTCACTCCTGGCCTTCCGTAGGGCTTTGAAGACCTGGTTCTGCCACTTGGCCTGGGGTGGGGAGGGAATACCTCAAGCATGGGGACGGCTAGCCCCATAGAAGCCTCCTGTCTTCAGCCCCAGATTTTTCATTTTCTTGGACTCTCCTTTCCCTTTTTTAGAAATGTTTTTAAATTGATGTGTTATGTATTTATGTATATTTATGGTTTTAAAGTTCTGTGTGAGTCGCCCAGAGTACCCCATTGGGGGGAGATGGGCGGGAAAGAAATTTAATAAATAAATAAAATAAATAAATAAACATTCATTCTGATTAAAAACATGGTAGGACACTGCTCTTTTGATGGCTTCACAAATTGCCAAAAGGGAACGTGCTTCACAAATCTCTGGGTGCAAAGAATTTAGTATACAGAGGCCACAACAGCCTAATTCCATACCTCTGGGGCAGTGCTCCAACTGCTGCATAGATCTTTTGTTCTAGCAAAGCCACATTAGTACATATTTCTGATCCATTTGCTCAAAATATTTACAGCCTTTAGACCATAACTATATGATTTGACTGTCAGAATTTTAAACATTTGTTCATATAGCAAATTATATGTTTCTCTTTCTCCTCTCTAGGAATAAAATGATGAAGGAATTTCATTCTGAGAGCTCTCAGATGTACAAATAGCTGTTTCAAAACTCCAATAAGCACCAGAAAAGATTTAAAAATACATTCTACTATGGATTACAAGGTTGGAGGTAAAAGGAAGCAGCAGCATAGCTTGAATTTACTGGATCAAATAAAATGTATGAAAGATTTAACTGAAATGATTGATGTGGTGTTAGTGGCGGAAGAAAAAAAATTCCCTTGCCACAAATTGATCCTGGCTGCTTTTAGCCCCTATTTCAAAGCAATGTTTACTTGTGGGTTGATGGAAAGCACACAGAGAGAAGTTGTGCTACATGACATAGCAGCCGAAAGTGTATCTGTCCTCCTACACTACATGTACACCTCTGAGTTGCATCTCACTGATTGTAATGTGCAAAATGTGGCCATTGCTGCCTTTTTCATGCAGATGGAAGATGTGTTTAGCCAATGTCAGACCTACATGATGGATCATATTGAAGCTTCCAACGCTATAGGAATTTATTACTTTGCAAATCACATTGGGGCAGAAGAACTATCTGAACGAGCCAGGAAATATTTGTATCAGCACTTTACTGAGGTGAGCCAGCATGAAGAAATATTAGAGATAGAAGCTCAGCAACTGCTAAGCCTGATCAGGTCCGATGATCTGAACGTATCCAGAGAAGAGAGTATTTTGGACTTAGTCCTCAGATGGGTTAACCACAGTCAGAAGTTGCGTGTAGATCATCTCATTGAACTCCTGAAGCAAGTAAGGCTGGTACTTGTAAGTCCTTCATTCTTAGTGGAAGCTCGGAAAAGGAACACGGTGCTTCTGAGTAATTCCCAGTGTATTGACATGATTGAAGGAGCCTTAGAAACAATTAAAAAATCCAGTCAACCTTCTCTCAGCCTTCGATATGGCATGGAGACCACTACCCTTCTGCTTTGCATTGGCAATAACTCAGGGGGGATCCGATCAAGGCGGGGTAATTATGCTGAGGCCAGCTTCTGTTATGCACCTCTAACGCAAAAGACCTACTTCATTTCCTCTCCAAAATACGCAGAAGGCCTTGGCTGTATATACACTGGTGTGGTTACTGAGAACAACAGTATTGTTGTTGCAGGGGAGGCAAGTGCTGCCAAGATGTCCAGACAAAAGACCAGGATGATTGAACTTTATAGGTTTGTATCCTGGGGCATGAAGACACAAAATGTAACTGTATCATTCCCACCCCCAACACTTCAAATTACAAAGGGGCACATGGAAGGAAAGATTTAAGTGGTACTCCCCAAGAATTATTCAGTGCTGTGTGATCTAAAACTTTTCCTCTAAGCCTATGATATAACTTTTAACCTCCAAAGTTAACCACCTAATAATATCTTTCTTTGGCTTCTTTTCTAGATCAGTTGTTTTCGTAGTGCTGGAAGGCAATCTTAACTAAATGCAAAAAAGGTTTTGGACAATTCTAATTCTTTGTCCAACTTTATAAATGGTGTTTGCAAAGTTAACAGGCAATTGTCAAGGGGTGAAGTTCTTGTAGAATATTTTAAAAGATTGGATGGAACCCTGCAGGTTGTACTGTTGTTTTATAAACATTCCATTGGCTTCTGTAGTTGACTGAATATAACATATACACTATATATAAAATAGAAGTCTTTCAAGTAGAGTTACTTCAGGTTGTGAACTAAGCGATTAGGTGTTCGCCCATTCATTAATGACACAATGACTAGGTCTATAGTGCCCTCTAGGTGCCAAATATAATTCCATAAGCAACTTCTTTCCTTCTGGAGTTATTTTGTCCTTATTCAATCATGGGGACAATAAAAATGTACATTTTTAGTGCTTTTATTCTGGGCTGCCTTTGTTACTACTGAAGGAAAATGAAAAGTGTAGTCCTTGCCATAGATTCCACTGAAATTCAGGAAAATTGCTTTAAATACATTTGGTTAGGATTGATCTTCTAAGGATACACATATGCACTGCTAACTCAGGTTTTGCCTTTTTAATAAAAAATTGCAAGGGAAGAGGATAACAGATTTTCTAGCAGGAAATTTCCTTTCCTACTGATTTCATCCCAATCTCTTAATGATGGGTATGTCTGAACCTGTGCCTCAAGGTTCAATGCTTTTTTCGCAGGGGATCTTTAGCATAATTCAGCCCTTACTGTAGTGACATTAGATCTTGCTGGGTTAACCATGTGCTACCCTGACTGTTGCTGTCCTACTTAACTAACATATTTATTATTCACTTGGTGTGTGGGGTGGGGGCAAACAGAATATTTTAAAGATGCTGATTGGGTGATGAATAGCTAGTGAAAGACATTTTTCCCTGAACTTCTAATATTCAGGCACCTCTCCTGACAATAATGACTGATCAAGGCTATAATGATTTGGGGGGGGGCAGTCATTTCCCCAAACTGAGTGGGTGGGTGGAGGGAGAGACAGGATAATATTTACAAAATTTGCCTCTGTGAAATCATAGCATTTTAAAAGGCTTACCAATTTATGCCATTGAACTTTTGTCAAAATTAAAATTCTCTTTTGACCCATGTTGATCCTATTTAAAAATAAAAGATGTACTTGAGGAGAAAAAGTTAGGTATAAATACGTGTATAAACTGTGACCAAGGAAATTCTAATATGAGGATTCATTACAGGTATGAGGGTCATGGAAATCGATTTTGGCAAAGCCTGTGCACAGCTCAGTTTCGTGAGCTATATGCTTTGGGCACCATCCATCATGACCTATTCATCATAGGAGGGCAAATGAAATTGAAAAACCAATACCACATTACCAATATTGTGGAGAAGTACTCCATGGAGCAGGAGAACTGGAGAACTTTGGCTCCCATCCCAGTGCCGCTGGCTTGCCATGCAGTGGTTGCCGTGAAAAACAGGCTGTATGTCATTGGAGGATGGACCCCACAGGTAAGGAACATTGCTAAGCGTTTCAGGACATGCATCGCTCTCTGACGCCATTGTCTGCTTGTTAAAGCAGCCTTCACAGTTGGAATGTAACTGCAATCATTGCCATTCAGAAAAATTACAAAAGCCACTGCTGATGGACATGCTTGCTTTCGGGCAGTGGGGCAATACTTCTTTTCTCTTGCCTTTTTAAAAAATTCTTTTGGCTTTGTGGTCTTAGTGCATATGCTGGATCAGTCTGTGTATTCAGTTAATCCAGTTACTGTCTGCTGTAATTGGTAGAGACTCTCCAGTGTCTCCTCAGACAGTCTTTGCCACTGGCTGCCTGAGACTTTTTAGGCTGAAGAATTCTGATTTGCTCAAGATTGAACAATTATGTATTCAGAAGGAAAATGAGATTTTAACTGGACTTTCCAGCTCATTCTCTTGACTAATGCAATACACCAATTTTCACTAGTGTATCAGTGTTCAGTTACTTTGGTTTGAAAGTCACTGAGGGAGGGGGGAGATATGTCGATGAACTATATATTCTACCACACCAATGCTATCTGTCAGTACTTGATGTGACCTTATTGATGGATAGGGAAAGATAATCTGCCCTTCATGGCAGACTTTGAGACTCATTTCAGAGAAAGCAAATTATAAATTATTCTGGTTTCTTCTAGAAAGGTGGCTTCTAGTGCTACTCACTGATTGCTATTCTGTAGTAAATTAGAAGTGGATTTACAATAGATTTTGCACTTTATTAAGAATACTGCTGTTTTTATGTGAGGCTTGCCAGACTGCTAAGCTATCTGTTTCCCAAGCATTTGTCACTTATATTGAAATAAATTTTGAATACTTCTGAGTTGCCTGTACCTTTTCCGATATATGCTGCTAGTCCTAACACCATAATCATGGGCATGTCTGTATTTTTGTGTGTCTAAAGCTGTCAGAAAACATCAAACAGTGTTTCACTGCAATTATGCAGTGTGAAGTAACAAAAATCTATTCATCCTTTTGCCACAAAAATAGAATAACTTACTAACTGCCCCCTCCCCCTCTTAATACATGTATTTTATTATTCAATATGCATTTTTTACATTTATCCAGTAATTGCAAAGAAAAAGAAAAGCCTTCTGAGAGACTGCTCTGTGGAAAGCAAGGGTGAGGGAAGATTGGTTTTTAAAAAATTAAATCAATGTCCTTGGATGTAGCAACTCTATAATGTCCATGGTGATATAGCAGGAGAACTATATAGAAAGGTCCTGAGTGGCTGCAATCATGGTTGTGGCAACGCAGCCAAAAAATCCTACAACCTCTATATGAAAGCCATTATGAGTGTCCACAAGCTTGGTATTATGTTACCCTTCCGTACAGAAGCCTTTCTGAGCGGTAGCGATGAGGGAGTTAAGGAAGAACAATCAGCTGGAACACTCGCTGCTCACATTAAAACTGTCTTTCAGAAAGGATGAAACTTTGGCAATAGCAGCACCAACTGTATACCATTTTCTTCTGAAAAATACCCATACTTTTCTGCAGTTTAATTTTTCACAGGGAAAATCTAAAATATAATTACTGGATGATGAAGTGGTATTAGATGCCCTCTAAAAAGTAAGTGAGTACAGCTTGGCACTCCCTGACCAAATATATTGAACAGAAGTATCATTTCTATATTGTATTTTTACAGCTGGAAGTGAGCTCTGTTTGTATTTTCTGTCCTTAGATATGAAAATGTGTTGTGCAATTTCTGGATATGGCACTACTGTACATACGGAAGATCAGCAGGAAGCATTTTATTTAAACTTGTGAAAAACTAACGTGGATAGGATTGCAATTTGAGATTGGGTGTTCTGCTATGATGCATACTGATGCTTCTATCTCAAGAATTCAAAATACAAAAAAGTAAATTCAAATAACAAATTATATTTTGGGAAAAAGAACACTTCCTATCTTATTGTGGCATTAGCCTCTGATGCAAGAAAAGAAAAATCATATAGAAAAGTTAGGTCAACATAAAACTCATTTAATTCAGGAAAATAAAGCCTAGAGACTATTGGGCTATTTAGGTTGCATTTAGGCTATTTATGCACCTAACTTGGACTAATTCCATTTAATAAGATTTATTTCTGATTTAACAGGATTGGACTGCAGATGAGGCAATAAATTACAATAGTGATAGCTAAACAACTTTCAAAGAGCAAAAAAATTGCTTTAGGTTTGCTGACATATCAATACAAAAACTGCTGTATTGAGAAAATTTTGTGAGGTCTGTAAATATGTCTTCTTTGGCAAAGGTTAATGCAAGAAGCCTAGTTCTGGGTAGACTTTTTAGAAAATTTTAAGGCTTAAAAATCAGAACAGCTCATGGATTATGGAGTGTATGTTAGCTACCCTATTAAATCCATAGTACTGTATATTGTGGAAACCTGAGACAGAATGGGCCACAGCTAGCCCTTCCTTTGGGCAAAATGAGACAGTTGTCTCAGATAATAGGTGCTGAAGAAGGGACAAGATATTAGAGGAGAGAGTGTGTCACACACAGCCTGTGCTGCACTTCCCAGTTTAGATTTGGTCATTTTGTTATCTGCTTCAAGAGGCAAAATATATTAATCTAACTGTTGCTAGATCAAGTTCATATTCCTTTTTCCATGCTGAGGAAATTGTAGCTGGAAATGGCAGGAGCAATTGGAGCCACATATCTGCCAAAGTCCTGAAGGAAGGGCAGAAACAAGAAACTGAAATAGAGCAAGGTTGCCAAGGTTTAGCAGTTCCAGGCTAAATTGCAAGATTAGATTTGGAGGGGGGAAAAGTTAGAACCATCACATGAGGAATTTGGGAATGGGAAAGGTTGAGCCAAGCTGATAAGCTTTGCAGAAGGATTTGATGGACCTCTGCATGAAACAGGACGCAATGTGGTTGAATGATCTCATAGAGATCTTCTCATGTTCTTATGTATGAAAGCAGGGCAGGTCTTCTTAATACTGATCTTGTGTGAATCAGGAGGCTAACTGCAACTTCTCTCACAAAAATTGGAGACAATTCATTTAAAATGAACCTTTCAGTCTAGTGGATATAAATTGTGCCCCACAGAGCCTATTTGACAAATAATAAAGGCAATGGAAAGCATGAAGGCAGGCAAATTCCTATATAGTTTGCTGTAGCAGAACTGCAGATATCTGGAGATGTATTTAATACACACAAATATTGATCCACTTCCTGTTCTGTGTGAATTTTATTGTTTTATGTATTAAAGAGAAATAGTTTTGGAAAACATGGGAAAGGTGTTTAGGTATTATATTAGTCTTGACATTGGAATGTCTACATATACAAAGTGCCTAAAATTTACAAAATGCTGCATAAAGATTAGAAATAAGATAGTCCCTACTCATAGGGGATCTACAGTCTAAATGATACAATGGAAAATGAAAAGAGAATGAGGGGTGAAGAAGAAATTGAACAAATCAGTATATCAGTTTAATCCTTAGATGATATGATACCTTGCATAAAAGTACCAGCTCCTTAATCTCATAATTCCACAAAACTACATCTCAAGGGCCCTTTTATAGTTTCAGCCAATTAAAAAGCAAACACTTGCTATGGACTCAAGTGTAATATATGAGGTGAAATAGAAAAGAAGAAAACAGTGGCATTGTTGGTGCTTTAAAGACGATCTATTATTTCAAAGTAAGCATCCATCATTTTTATTATTTTAGAGCAGGCATTTTGTGGGTGAGCTTGTACATTCATATTAGTCCATTTTACCTCATTTGCAAAATGGGAAAGTTCCTTTGGAGCGGAGAATTTGTCAGATGAATGATAGTATCAGGCCTATTTATATATGGTACAGGTTGAACAAGCAGAAACAAACGCATAAGCAGTATTGCTTTCCCAACAATAGCACTCCAGATCCCTTCTTCAGGCATTTTGCACAGAATTTTAGTTTCTGCCTTCCACCATTCTGCCTGCAAGGGAGACTCTCTATATATTCTCTGAGACAAAGTGCAGTAACACTTACAAGCACTGACCATCTATGTTAAGTGTAAAGTTTTTCAAGTGTACGTTTTATAGGAAAGCTGTGTTAGTCTACACTTTATTAAAAGGCTGTAGCTTTCATGAGCATATGCCTTGTAATAAAATTTGTTAGTTGGAAAAGGTGCTATTAGACTCCTGATTTGTTGACAAGCTTAGGTTGAAAACTCTCTCTGTTCTGAATGGGACATGGTTCTGAAAATGTCCTTAAAATGAGGACCAAATTGCCCATTCTTTTTTTTACCTTAAAGTTTATATGCCATAAATATTTCATCTGAATATGCATCTCAGATGGTGAGAGTTGATTATTGGTTTATCTGCTGTCTTCCATTTAAGAGCTCAAGGTGGCATTTATAGCACCCCTTCCTCCCATTTCCCCCGCAGTAACAGCCCTGTGAGGTAGGTTGGCTGAAAGAGACTGATTGGCCCCAGCTTACCTTGTGGACTTCCATGGCTGGGAGTGGATTTGAATCTGGGCCTCCCCAGTGTAGTCAAACACCTTTACCACACTGGCTGTCATGATCACACCCTCATTACTCTAATGCAGCAAAAGCAGCTCTCAACTTGTAAGAATCCAGTTAAATTCGGTGTCACAGAATGATTTAAAGCAGCAAAAAAATCCCTTATGGTAATTTTTCCAGAATGAAAAATGAGGGATGAGGAACTGATGGCCCACCAGCTACTGTTGAACTATAGTCACCATCAACTCCTATCACTAGCTATGCTGAGTGGAGTTGGAGGGCTACAGACTATGCATCCTGTTTTAGAGTTGCCAGTACCCTCTTTTGCTTAGTTGGCCATAGCTGGCTGCAAAGAATGACTACACTCAAAGCAGTTTATTGTATAGTGTAGTATATTGTATAGTAATCATTGCAGTAACATTTCAGGATATGCTAGAAACTTAAAATGGAGACCTCAGAGTCCACAAAACCATTTCTTCTGTTAACTACTGAAACAAATCAGGACTTGGCTATCCTAGGTGTCAGAATACTATTAAGCATTAGTGCCATTAAACAACAAGCTATTAACACCATTAAGTATTATTACCATTAAGTAATAACTACATGTCATTCATTCAGTTATCAAACTGATTGTTGGGACTACTGAACAATTCTGATTTAAAAAAAAGAAATTAAAAAATCTATTAGGCTTTGTTCATCTGTTTAGTTTTCTGGAGATTCATGGTTTAGCAGCAACATGTGGCTGCATGAACCCAACTCCATCCAATCTTGTCAACATTTTTATTGAAGAATCCAGACATGTTAGTTTTCTATATGTATGTAGTTTATAAATTATATTTCCACTGGTATCATCCTAGCATTTGACCAAAGAATCTATTTGTTTCAAAGAAGGTGGCAGAGCCAGAGGTTTGAAGGCTGCCAAAAATAAAAAGGAAAAAGGAAAAAAAAACAATAACCCACAGATGGTTGTAAAGGAATCAAATTTTCATTGTCTGTGTACTTCCTCCATTGATTAAAGGTAATTGTTCTCATGAAGCTGCAGATATATGCATATATAATTGCTGGTCTTATAGCCTGATTAACTAATCTGTGAGAGTACCTTTAAATTCATCAGCCCTTGGAAGGACACATAGTGAATATTTAAGGCACTTCTTAAGATAGCTTTTGTCAGTCTTATCATGCTACAACCTGTTTGGTATGCAAGGTGTCCCTAATGGGGAACAAACTTGGCCAGCTGATCATCTGTGTTATTTCCACTGACACATTGTAATCTGCAGCTAGGAGGCAGTGAGTGTAGCTAGGAGTCAGCATGTCCAAAGTGAAAAACAAAGTTTGGGAGATGCATGACTGTGTGAACTTTCTGTAGTAGAGATGTGGAATCTCATTTCTGGTGTTTGCAGAGCAATCAGAACTTGGGGCTGCTTGAAAAGATCTGCTGCTGGATTGCAGGTGGAAGTGTTGAAAGTCTTAGGGAAGTCTCCTGGAGTAGAAATTCATGTTTCCCTATGTGTGATAGAATTCAGCATTGTCCTGTGGTATGGCTTTTCCATGGTTCAGTTTAATTAGCTTTCATTCAGTCAAGGAGCCAGGAAGTCCCCGAAGGTTTTCTTTCATTCCCTAGAATCACTCTGTATCCTACGGTTTGTGTTCTACACAACCCTAAGTCTACCTTCCAAGAATTTAAGCCCTTTGGTTTCTTTGAGACTATCTTTGATCTTGTCTTTCCTTTTCAATAATTGGTGAGAACAGGCTTGCTGTCAGAGAACTGAAGATTAGACCAGAGGTTGCTTGGTCTCCTAGCACTATGCCCATTTTACTCTGGCTCTTATCCCACTAGGTTCCTCCTAACCCTTTTTCTTGAATTACTTTATTGCTTTGTGTAATAAGAAAAAGAAAGCTGTACTACCCATTGATCCCAAGTTTATTTCTAAATATTAACTGCAGCTCCTTCTTTGCATTTTGCTTCTCACACAGCTTCACATTCTCCATATGTTGTTAATAATGAGTTAGTGCTAATGGTGAGGCAGGGAGTCTAGAGAGTCACGCACAAATATTTAATCACATTTTAAAGTTTGGAGTATTTTTTTTAGTTATTTCTTCTTTATCCTCATCAAGTTCCTTGCCTTCTTCTCCAGTCATTTGATATTGAAGGAGGAGCTCCATTTAAAATTCTCTGCTTACAACTACTGTACCCAAACACTAGAAAATCTGAGAGATCTCCATGGATAACTGCAGTCACCAGCCCCTGAGCTTTGTCCATATATTTTCCATTCCATATACTTGCCCTGCTATTTCCATTACATCTCTTGCCAATCTTTATTTGGCCAATCTTAATTTGTTTGCCTCCATCTGTAACTTACTGGTCCATGTGGTAGAATAGCGAGCTAGCTGCTGATCTTTTTTCTAACAGGTATATGTACTAAAAAGAAAATATGTGTATTTTAAACTTGTGTATTGTTTTAGCTATTTTCCTTCCTGTTCCAGAGCCACTATTTCCCAGTTTGTTAAAATATAGTGAATAAACTCTGGAAAAGATCCCCTATTTCCTAACATCTATCTTGACACACATGCATATTACAGTTTGAATACACATATGAACGGAGATACATTCATAAAATCAGGTCTAATAATTGTTTTCCTCCCTTACCCTCCCCTCCCTGATGACAATATGTGAGAAAAAGAAATGGGGCATGGCGTGCTAAAGATAAGTTCAAAATCCTTTCAAAATTAAAAGAAGTGCAGATTTTAGTTTTTACAGTTATGTTATCTTATTTCACCTAAAGCATTCTTATATAAATCTTTAAACTCCCTCTGGAAGTTGTGGCCTAATCAAATAAGAAGCTAAATCAAAATTTGATCTCAAGGGGGAAGTAAGAGGTTTTTGACTTTCTTCTTGTGACTTCATGGCATCCTTGTAAAAAGAGCTATATGCTGTCAGAGCTGTGTCTATAGATGGTTTGTTATTACCCAAATTCTCAGCTTCCTTGCTGCAGAATATAAATGTGTCGTTATTCCTGTGTCTTCTGTAACGTACTTCTAAGCCACAAGTCATGGGTTCTGTGAAAGCCTAGTCAGTATGAATCACTTCGCAGCTATAATTGATGTGTTTATGTTATTTATCTGCTCAGCTGTCCTCTGTGATTAATAGCATGCAAGTGTGTGTAGAGGGCTCCAAATGTTGTATTATTATATGGCTGTCATATTTCACACAGATGGATCTTCCTGATGATGAGCCTGATCGATTAAGCAACAGAACGTTGCAGTATAACCCAAGCCAAGACAAATGGACAGAGTGTGCACCGATGAAGTATTCGAAATACCGCTTCAGCACAGCTGTAGTAAACCATGAGATTTATGTCCTGGGTAAGAGCAAACAGATTTTTAACAGATAGAGGGACCACTTTTTATTTTTTCCTAGCAATTTGCTTCTATGAAATGAAAGATTTCATTCCCCTACCACTCTCTTTCTTGTAAGTTAAAGAAAAGGGGCAGAGAGAATATATATAAGAAGTGTTGGTTTGCCAATGAACTAAGGATGAGCAAACTTTATTTTTGCTAGTAAAGAAAACCATATAAAAGAACTGGCAGAGTAACAACAGTTATCTCCATTTTATGCACTTACTGTATTAAGCTTTTCCTTAATTTGATGTATTTCCTGCCTCACTCTGAAAACTGTATACTTTCTCACCAATCAGGGGGCATAATTTGGTCCTGCTACTTTTTATTTTAAGACAACAACAATGTAACCACTCCAACCCATGTTTTTGATTAGTATGCTGGTTGGAAATTTCTGGGAATTGCAGAATATCTGGAGGGTGAAGGTGCCATGTTGGGAATAGCCTGCAATAGTACATTAAAAATCTCTCTGCAGATTAAATTATTGTTATGACCGAATGGGATGTCAGCATAGGTATGTCATTCTGGGTCAATTTACGTACGTAAAAATACTAGGTAAAATAGTGATATAAAGCTCAGCCACCACAGGCTTCCAGTACAAAGTATAAACACAGAAACATGGAAGAAATGTGCATTGCAACGTCCCAGCATGAATCCAGGCCTTTCATATTTGTGTCCCAAGGTTGAACACAAGTGTATGAATGAGATGGCTTACATTATGACATCACATGTTTTGTCATTTTTTCCTCAGTCCCTATGGCAGGAAAATCCTGAAAAAATTTAGTCTCACCTTTATATGTTGGTGGAATTGCCACAAGGAAATTAATTACCTTTATTAATGTGTGTGGATTCATTAAATTATCTCAAACCTGCTCACTATGGCATTTTCAGCATCTTAGTCTCAATGCTTCAGACTTTTCAATTCAGTATGATTGCCCCACGAGAATGAAGCTTAGGCTACTTGAGTACATGAAAACATTATCTAGGACCTTTACTGTATATTTGCTCAGATTTTCTACTTTGATCACTATCCCACCTGAATCTTTGTGATGCTAGGAAACAACTTCCTCCATACAAAGATTCCCACAGAGTTTCTCCTCCTTAAAGATACAGGAGAAGGACATAGAAATAATCTCTGCATATGAAAAAGCAATGGAGGAGGATAAACAGGGGAGGGAAAGAATAATTGACAGCCCTGCTCAATAAATTATTATTTAATCCATTAACCAGTCATGAACTCAGAAGGGCAGTAAAGGCCTATGCCAGACCTTTGAATTGGACAGATGTATGGGATTTGGCACAAGCTAACTGCTTGAGGTATTATTTCTATTTGTTTGGATTCCAGTAAGAAAAAGCTTTTTTCTGCTTGGAAGGTCCTGCTGTTGCAGTCATTCCGGGGGTGTTGGCGGAGAGAGGTAAAAAAAGTGGAGGACTTTGATTGCGTGATCACAGCCACCATCCTGACTTTTTTTTTTACACTCACACACCATGGGCACCCCTGAGGTGTTCTAGCAAAAGAGAAAAAGAATGGGTTTTCTTTCATTTTGATTTGGAATTGAAGGATATAGACTAATGGGATTTAACTATGGAGGGTAAACACTGGGTATTGGTGGGTTTTTAATTCTAAACTAAATTATTGAGGGAACTATGAGACAGTTTATGACCCAAAAAGAGAAATGCAGGGAATTGAAGGAGAAAAAACCCTGCAAGCTATTTTCAAAGCCCTTGTTTTTCATGTTGATATATGTTTATGTGTATATAACAAGTGAAGTAAGTGAGGTAAGATTTACTAAATGTGTTAAGCTGGATCTAGGAAGAGATATTTTAGTCTATTTATGACAAGAGGAAAAATAGTTTCCAGGTCAAAAAGCCTAGAATTTCTATCCTAAAGAAAGGCCTGGGATAACAACAGTAACTGCAGAATAACGCCTGCTTAGCATGACCTAGAGGGGGATGCGGTGGCGCAGCGGCTTAATGACGCTGAAAGTTGCCGGCCAGAAATGGTCGACGCTTCAGCGGTTCGAGTCCAGCCTTCGCGTTAGCAGGGTGAGCTCCTGTTTCCTCCCCAGTTCCTGTAAACCCAACAATTCGAAAACTCACGTGAGTAGATAAATGGGTACTCTCACTCCGGTGGGAGGAAAAATGCTGGTGCGGCGCCTTGCAAAAAAGGAGTCGGGAGCAGTTGCCGAAAAACCGTGCGTGCCCAAAAAGGGCGCGAAGCAACGGAAACCCTGCCTCCTGCGCTCGCCAGCTGGGCTCTGCCCTAGGAAGGAGGCTCTGGCAAACCACTTCTGAAACAATTGCCTTGAAAACTGCAAGGACTCATCCAAGCAGTCACTGCAGAGTCGGTAACGACTGAGCGCAGATTAAAAAAAAAAAAAAAAGCATGACCTAACATACAAGATCTAGTCACCTGAAGAAAAAGGAAAATATATTTAATGAATAAATTCAATAGGCACAGTTGAAAGTGATTTGGAAGAACTACATCAGAGGTCCTGCAGCACCTCTCTGGTACTAATTAAAGTAGCTTGATTTTTTCAGGCTTTTGGCCAAAGTGCCTTTTGAAAAAAATGGGTCCTTTATGGAATCTTAAAGCAGCAGCACCTGTTTTTTTTCAGGCTCACACAGAAGCCTGAAAGAAATCAGGTTGCTTTAAAGAGTACCATAGAGGTATTGCATTCATAGGATCTCTGATGCAGTTCTTCCTAACCATTTTCAAAGTGTGCATAGTCCTGATCTATACTACCTTTGCTTCAGTTCAAGTTCTGTATACACCCTTCTTCTTTACTTTCCAGTCTGCTCTACCTTTGGACCCATCTCCCTGCCTGAAGAGATGATAATGAGCTCAGTATCCCTACCTGCCAGTACCTCCCACCTATTTTTGTCTCTATTTAAGACCGAAGCATAGGGGATACTCAATTAGTATCCCATACAACTGAGAAGAGAACAGACCATCAAGACCAATGCCCAGAAAACATGTCTAGAGAAGAGATGTAGACAACCAATGTTGGATCAATGTTTTTCAAACTTGGCAACTTTAAGATGTGTGGACTTCAACTCCCAGAATTCCCTGCACAGCATAAAAAACACTGATCTAGATACTTTTGATATCATCTTCCACCACTCCTTATTGCTTATGCTGATTGAGACTGTTAGAAGTAAAGATTAAAACATCTATCTCTGCTCTAAGACATCTCTCTGTGGGATTGTATGTGGAAGGAGATGGGGCATGCATCTGTGGGTGATCTGCCCTTAACCTTATTTTTCATGTTGATACCTCTATACCCCTTGTATAATAGTACCAGGACAGATTTATTTAATTTATATTCTACCTCTCATTGACAAGCTAAGGTAGCATTCATAGCACTATACTTGGACTATTCCCCTCAACAACCCTATGAGGTAGGTTGGCCAGAGAAAACTGACCTATCCAAGGTTACCTAGTGAGTTTCCATGGCTGAGGGTAACCTGGATTGGGGCCTCCCCTCTCTTAGTTCAACAGCTTAACCACTACACTACACTTCATTGTGTAATATACTATTTTTCTTAAATTCAGTTATGTTTTAAGGAACAGAGCTACATTCATAAAGTATAAACACATGGGGGTGGGTTGCAGAACCAAAGGTCTTGGGAGGAGAATTAAGTCCTCCCACTGCATGTGTTGGTCTCAGTCTGGACCAGGCCTTAGGATATATGTATTAAGGTAGAAAAAAATGTGGGTCACCTGCAAGCTGCATATCTACTGTATCATGTAGTTTAAACTTTGTGCCATTGCAAAGAAAGAGGATGGGAAGAAAACCGGAATTAGTTGGTTCTCCCAATCATTGGCTGCTCTTTCTTCTTCCCAACAGGCATCGTGTCACTGATCTTGATGCCCTAGTTAAAATTTCTTGAGACTCCCTTGCTACTTAAATGATAAATAATCTTTTGAATAAAAGGAACATTTCCTGAGGATCTAAATCCTTTATTCTATTCACAGTGACTGATCTTAGCTGTTTCTCCCCATTTCCCAGGAACATAACTATATTTGTTCAGAAGCCCAAGAAAGAGTGGTATTGTGTTCCTAATGACAGACCCAATTGAATTCAACTACTTTTGGAAGAAAACCAGATGGGGAAGGCACTGTTTGAGGTCATGCATTTTAATCTCTTGCATTAAAAAAAAAGGCAAAAATCCTTCACAGCTGAGTCTCTGGAAATTCATTACCAACAATTGGCAAATTAGAAGAGGCCTTGCCAAGGGCACCAGCTCAAACACTTCCAGAAGAATGGTACTTTGTGAAATATAAGTCATCAACAAGGGAAATAGCCTGACTAAAAAGGGTGTTCCTGCAACATTGTTTGTCTGTTATGTAATCCCTGATTTTTATAAATAAGAACATACAGGCAGCATTAAAGAAGAAATCCTATTATACAAAATTTGGAATATCAAAGAATCTCTGTTTATCTTCCTCAGTCTGGAATTCCATCTCATTAAAATCTTGTTTTCCCCACAGCTCTAGCTGGGAGCTTTTTAGAAAGTTTTAAGCAGTTAAATGAGGTTCAATTAAATTCTGAAAATCGCCTTCATAAAATACTTATTGAAATGGTACCAAGGGAGCTGTCTGAAAGGAAATATTAGAATAGGGAGGACACAGGAAGAGTTTTTTTTTAAAGCTACATTACTTTAGTGTGAAGAGTTAATTATACAACTTCTAAAATAAACTGATTTCTAGATTCTTTTAGGGTTTTCTTAAAGAATGAAAAGCAATCAGCTCAGTTCTGATAATGAAGTCACTAATATTACAAGAGTTAAATATGAAACAATAAAAACTGGCTGTGTTCTGTCAGTACACTTACCCATGGTTTGCTTAATCATGGTGTACTCAGTGAACTCAATGTGGGCACGAACTAGGCTAAAATGTGTCTTGCTTGATTGTGATTCAGTGTAGTACATGAAAAAAGCCAGTGTGACAAACTCTTCTAGATCTGAAGGACTCGTTCTAGCTTCTGAAAAAAGAAAGAAATGTAATAGGGATCTTTTCTCTCTCATATGTCGTTATCAAGTTTGCTATACCAATTTTATAACTATAGATTCACTCATTGCATTAAGCCATAGTTAGTTCATTATGATTTATTGAATGCATAGTAACTAGCTATGTTCACATGCTAAATCTAACAAATTCACCATAAATAAGATTCAGCATCCTAGAGGAGCCTCCACTCTTAGACATATTTACTTGGGAGTAGCTCCTATAATTGCAGAACCATAGACTTGTTCTCATTTCAGTTCTCTACAAGCTTGTCAGCTTTGTTTTTAGAGCTTCTTTATTTCTTTTTGAAGCCTGTTATGCACACCTGGATTACAGAGAATGAGGGAGCAATGCACTGAATCTCTTCGCTTGATTACTCTTAAGAACAAGTAAAGGGAAAGTTACATGAAAGATTGCAGCTCTTAAATTTTTGTATATTCCAAAGATCAATGCAATAGTGAATTATTTTGCCAGAAATTGGGGGTGGAAGCAGGGCACCTATGGGGGAAGGGGAGTGTCAAGATGGTGGCCATGTCCAAACAGCCTAAGCCCCGCTCTTTTTTTATGTGCAGTGCACGCTCATGGCTGCCATCTTTTTTGAACCTCCCCCAGCGACACCTATGTGTAGAGGGAAAGATTAGAAGTCTATTGTACTACAAACTGTGTTTGGTTGTGGGAGATTTTCCCCTTTTTCTCATCTTTCCAGAACAAAAAGTACTAATGTAAAATACTAATAAAAACATAATTTATTGATTGGAAGTAATGAGATGAATGAAATTAGAGTTATAAAACTGAAGGCTTTATTCTGCACTAAGATAGGCATAAATAAGTAGTCAAGTACTTTAAATCACATGGCGCTACTCCAGCTGTCCTAGTCTGATCCCTCTGAGGGTGCTGGGCACATAACTCCAAAATTCCCAAACAGCAAGGCCAGTCCATGGGGAGGCACAATGTTGGAGAGAACAGTATTAGCTTCCAGAGATGATGTTTTGAATTGGGGGGATCAAAGGATGCTAACTGTGCTCTTGGTCACTCAGTTGTCTAAGACAGCATGGTGGAGATTCACCCATAGGTGTAGTTTGGATGCATCTCTGCTGGATATAACTCAAATAGGAGGCATATTACATCATGCAGTAGTTTAGCCTTCCCTCCCCTGGTGTCCTCCAGATGTTTTGGAACTCAAATTCCCAGAATTCCTAACTACCACAACCTAGAATTCTGGGAATTGAAGTCCAGCACATCTTTTAAAACTACTTGTATTATATCAGGCAAACTAGGCATGTAATTGTGATTATAACGTGATACAACACTAACATTTTAAAAAAGAAAGAGGGAAGAAAAGCCCAGAATAAGCATACAACTCCTCAAAATTTGATCAAATCATTTGAAACTTTTCTTCTTTGACCCTTCCTCACCTTCCATTGGCTGTTTTCCATGTACAAAATGTACATAATTCTTGGTATCTTTGTTCCAAATACTGAGGTTATAGTCTAAAAGAGCATATGCATCTTTGAAAAGCAGCTATTGTTCTAAAGTCATGTTAACCATCTTTCTGATGGCAATAGTAGGATAAGCATGTCAGAAAACGACAGACACGGGTTCGGTTGTCCAGTAGACAGAAGTTTTTATTGGGCACGTTTGCAAAGGTGGGTCCCTCCCGCAGCAATGGAGGAACCCCGAAGCAAGGTCTGACAGGTTTTTATACCCCCTATCTGTCCTCCCCCTCCTACGAGGGCTTGGCTCACAATCTCACCTTTTTTACCGCCCCGGAGCGCCGCTAATTAACCGCAAAACCGCAGACATTCCACTCAATCAGCGCAATACACATTCCAATCCCCACTTGACCCGACAGCCGCCCCCTGCCGTTTCTCTCCACTCTGGTGCGAACGTGCCTCTTGCCTGCAGTCTTTCCTCCCTCCTGCCGCCCCTCTCCACTCTGGTGCGAGTGTGCCTTCTGCCCATCCTCCCTCCTGCCACCCCCCCCAAGGCTGCCCCATGGTGCACAGCGCTCTCCCCTAGCAAACATGGTTCGTTTGAGGCCCTCACTTCTCCCTGCCTTCTCACAATCCCCCTTTTTCTTTTCACGCCTCTGTTGGGCCTCAAACCTGGCTAACAGGATTGCTCCCTCGTCCCGGACCCGGGGCTTCACACACTGGGACAGGTAATTCCCACAAGCAGGGAGGCATTGCATTAAGCAACATACTAGGACCAGTAAGGCAATGAAGCCAATAGCTAGTACAGAAAGTTGTTTTAACCAAGCAAAGTTAGGTAACCAACTAGTGAGCCACGACCAATTCCATCCCTCTGGATCCTCGGATATGCGAGAGGCTAAGGTCTTCAACTTGGCTAGTTTTGCTTCAATATAATTCTCATTGTTGGTTAGGTTAAAGCAACAAAGACCTTGAAAAGATTCACAGCCTTGTCCTGCCCTTAATAGGAGATAGTCTATAGCTATCCGATTTTGAATGACCGCCCTCCTGATCTCAGTGACTTCTTCAGTGAGGGCTGCAATGAGAGAGGATGTAAGGTTGACACTTTTAGCCAGGAGGCAGGCCACCTTCCTTAGGTCCAGGTAAGCTCTTCCGCTTAGTGCAGGGACCCCTACTAAGGAGAGGGCCAGAGCCATGGCTTCTGTTTCGGACAAGAGTGTCACATCACTCTCACAATCAGATGGCAGCTCCCTTTTTCTTTTTTCTTTTGATGGGTGCGCTTGCATTGGAGGCAGGGCATATAGAGAGGTCAGGCGCCCTATGGCACAAGGGCCCCCTGAACTATAGGCTGGAACATAGGTGTAAGCTTCATGTCCACATAACAAAAAGAAACCTTTAGGTAGGTATAGAGGGGTTAAGGCGTAAGGGATATTATAGATCCCTCCACAAGTGAAAGCAGGACCTTTTGAGGGCAACGGGGGTACAGTTCTGGGTATTGTTGAAATATACACATTGAGTTGCATTGGTTATCCCCAAGAGATTTAGAGCCATTTGCCTTTGATTAGTCCAGGGTCTTGGTATGGGAGAAGACCCAAAATGATAGAACATCCCCCCCCCCCACGGGGATCATCCCCAGTGATCAAAGCTGTCTGTGCCAATTCTACGCCTTTATGTTGGTCATCTCCTCCCCTGCCTTAGTTCAGTTCCTTTTAAGTTTTACTTTGAGTCCGTCTCCTGGTTGGGCAGTCCATGGTCGGGGGTCGGGAGCTCGCTTAACCCGATGGTAGTGGGTCCAACCCCCCTGTCAGGTCCGAACCGCTGATTCAGTTGTCAGGAGAACTTGGTATGGTCCCTCCCAAGATGGTTTCAGCTTCTCATCCTTCCACGTCTTTATCAGGACCCAATCCTCTGGCTTGTGGGGGTGTTGGTCTTTCAGCAAGGGGGCCGTTGAGCAAGGAGTCCCTGTTTTCTTAGAGACAAGAGAGATTGTGACAGTACCAAGAGATACTTTCTTAGGAAGGCATCCTTTAGCTCGGGGATAGGCTCTCCCATTGGAGCCAGGAAAGGTCTTCCCATCATCAACTCGAACGGGGAGACCCCCACATCCTTGCGAGGGGCTGTCCGCATTCGAAGCAGGGCAACCGGAAGTGTCTTTGTCCAAGATAGCCCTGTTTCCAATCCCAGTTTGGTGAGATGTTGCTTCAACACCCCGTTGGCCCTTTCCACTTTCCCACTGGAGTCAGGATGCCAAGGGGTGTGGAGTTCCCATCGAACTCCCAGGCTCCAGTACCACGGCTTTACAGTGTCTACCAAAGCCTGCACCCCCCAGTGAGACCCTTCATGCAGTTTCTCCACCATCCCCCTCATGTCAGCACGGCTCACTACTGGGGTCCCCTCAATTGTAACCCAATGACCTGCTTCCTCCCTGCAACCTTCCCTTTCCAGCAGCTGTGAGTAAACCCCGTTCCAGCCAAATTTTCCTGAAAGTGTGCACTACTCCCCAGGCGTATCACGAGTCTGTGTAGACGGTGAGGGACACTCCCTTTCCCAACTCTAGTGCCCGTTTCAAAGCGTGCACTTCACACAGCTGAGCCGACCAGTCCGCTGGTAGTGCCCCCTTCTCTATTGTCTCTCCCTCCGCCGTCACTATCGCATATCCTGACTTCCTTTGTCCCTGCTCTACTCGGCTAGACCCATCCACAAACCAGACCTCACCCTCCTCCAGCGGGACCTCCTGCAGGTCCTCCCGGGTCTTTGTTTGCAGCTGCAACAGGGTGGAGCACTCGTGCTCCGCCGGCTCCCATTCTTTCTGCTCCCCCGCAAGAAACTCCGCTGGGTTCAAATTCCTGTCTGTTCCTACCACCACATCAGGACTTATCCGGAGAACTGTCTCATATTTCAACATCCTTCCTTCTGTCATCCAAGCAGCCGCCTGCTGACTAAGCACACTTAAGATCTGATGGGGCGAATGGACAATCACGGGGCTCCCAAAAGTGAGTTTTTTCCCTTCTGTCACTAGCACAGCAGCGGCAGCCACTGCCTGCACACAAGTCGGCCATCCCCTCACCACCGGTTCTAGGGCTTTGCTCAGGAAGGCCACTGGTTGATATTTCCCAGCCCGTCTCTGAGTCAGCACTCCAATGGCGGTTCCCCCATGGGCTGTGACGTACAGGTGAAAGGGGAGGGCCAGGTTCGTTAGAGCCAGAGCCGGGGTCGTCACCAGGCTCCTTCGTAATTCTCCCCACTTCTCTGTGTCCCTCTCTGTCCATTCTACCCTGTCAGATGATCCTTTCAACTTCTCATACAGAAACTGAGCCTTGCTCATGTACTCATCTATCCATAGCCGGCAATATCCTACTAGACCCAGAAACCGCCGCACCTCCGTTTTAGTATGAGGGGGCTTCAACTGCATTATCCCCTGTATCCGAGAAGGATCAATCAACTTCTCGCCCTTCCGGGGTACATGTCCTAAATACTTGACCTCCCTTTCCACAAATTGGACCTTCCCTTTTGACACCTTCAATCCTTCCTCAGCCAACCAGTTCAATAAAGCCACTGAGTCTTCTCTCACCTTTACTTCCTTCTCTCCAGACACCAACAAATCATCCACATACTGCAGCACCTGAGAACCCCCAGGGGCCCGGAACCCCTGGAGTTTCTCTTCCAATGCCTGTCCAAACAAGAGGGGGCTCTCGGTGTACCCCTGGGGCAGCACCGTCCATCTCAGTTGTTGCTTCAGCCCACGCCTCCCATCCCGGGACAGCGGGTATTGGGCTTGCCGCAAACCCGTCACCCCTGGTTTCAAGGGGATGCTAATTGGGGCGATGCGAAACCAACCCGCCCCCCCTTCTCCTGCCCATACCTCAGGGTTCACTACCTCCACGTCCGCCTCCCGCAACAAACACATCCTTTCTGCCTGTTCCACATTCCACAACTCCATTCCTAGACTACCCATTAGATCCCTTTCCAGCAGGTTCACTCCCGCCTGTGGGATCAGTAACACATCTGCAGTTACCTCCTTCCCATTCCACTCCAGTCTCACTCCCTCCAGTACGTCTGCCTTGACCAGAGAGCCTCCCACCCCCATCACCGATACCAACGCGCCCCGGGATTTCGCAATCCCTGGGATCGGTTGGCACAGCGATGTTCGAGAGGCTCCGGTGTCCACGAGGAACTGCTGTTCCTCGCCGGTAGGACCCACCGTGATGTTTTCCAAGGGTTCCCCGTGGGTCCCGGTTGGGGAACCATGACCCCCCTAGTCGTACAGGGGGAAACTCCTCTCATGTTCTCCCGATGTTCAGCATTATTGGGATCCCAATTTGGGTCTGCCAGAGGGAATTTAGTATTCGCGGCCGGGGCATTTAGGACATTTGCATTCCTTCGCTCCCAAGCCCCGAGCGCAGCTCGCCGAATCTGGCCCCTCTCTTCTGGCGTATAGAGGTGGGCTAAAATGTAATTCAGTTCCCCCAGGAGTATTCCACCAGGCCGAGAAAAAGTTCCAATTGTTCGGCGGCGGTATGGGCGTTCTCTTGCATACAAGGGAGGGTCTCTTTTTTTTTTTTTTTTTCCACAACTCACTGGGTTTGATGGGAACCGTTAAGTAACTGGTGACAGCCACCTCCTGTGCGTTCGTTCCATTCGGGACCTCCAGGACGGGGAAGGCACTGGCCGAACTTAGAATAAAGGGCAAGTTCTGAATGTCTTGGTTCAGCTGGTCCAGCTCTTTCCGCAGCCCGGGATAGGGTGGGGGCGCCGGAGGGGGAGCAGTAGGAAGAGGAGGAGGAGGAGGAGGTGGCGGCCCCCATTGAGGTCCAGTCAGCCAGAGGTCCTCCTCATCCTCCTGTTCTTTTTGGACAAAAATTTTGGCTAACTTGGGTCGAGGCCCCTCCCAATGAACATGGAACCAGACTTCCACATAGGGTTCCTGTGTTAACATTTTATGCTCCACAATGTAGTTTTTTAGTTGGGTCACCCAGTAATTACTGGGGATTCCAAGAGTATCCCAATGGTAGGGGAATTCGGGGTCCACTAGTGGATATTTTGGCCATTCTTTAGTGCACAAAGTTATCATGGTCGGTTTTTCCAGACCCCTGGTGAATGGACACAACCAGGGTGTCTCCCATTGTTGCAACAATTGTCCTAATGGAGAATCCGTGGGGATTCCCCCTACTGCGTTTTTCCCACTGGCCCCTGGCCTTACACTCTTACTCTGCGCCTTACCCATTCTTCCTGACTACGTTTCCCACCTTACAGAAGGTCCCGGACTCTTCTGTCCCCTTGCGGCGTCCAACGCCTCGTAACCACGCTAATCTCCCCGAGATTATGGGTAGGTTGTACTCACCAGACCTCCCAGAGGTCCCCTCGTCGGCCGACTTCCTCTTTACTTCTGTCTGACTGGCGATTGGAGTCCTGTCCCGGACCCAACTTCGGGGAAAACGGGAGACACCTCAACGGGGTGTTACGGCCGATTACTCACCGGTCCCCACAGTCCGGTCCACGTCGAGGACTCCTGGCTGGCTCGCCAATTTTGTCAGAAAACGACAGACACGGGTTCGGTTGTCCAGTAGACAGAAGTTTTTATTGGGCACGTTTGCAAAGGTGGGTCCCTCCCGCAGCAATGGAGGAACCCCGAAGCAAGGTCTGTCAGGTTTTTATACCCCCTATCTGTCCTCCCCCTCCTACGAGGGCTTGGCTCACAATCTCACCTTTTTTACCGCCCCGGAGCGCCGCTAATTAACCGCAAAACCGCAGACATTCCACTCAATCAGCGCAATACACATTCCAATCCCCACTTGACCCGACAGCCGCCCCCTGCCGTTTCTCTCCACTCTGGTGCGAACGTGCCTCTTGCCTGCAGTCTTTCCTCCCTCCTGCCGCCCCTCTCCACTCTGGTGCGAGTGTGCCTTCTGCCCATCCTCCCTCCTGCCGTCCCCCCAAGGCTGCCCCATGGTGCACAGCGCTCTCCCCTAGCAAACATGGTTCGTTTGAGGCCCTCACTTCTCCCTGCCTTCTCACAAGCACATAGCATGTAATTTAATGTTCCAACTCCTGAATTTCATTGCAAACAGTGAGGTGATTGCAATCATCTCTTACTAAATATTATTTGCAGGACATGGCATTGGAATAAACTGTATTACTGGCTGTGTTCTGCTGATCCTACATTGCCATATTAGAGGATATTTCCTTCAGACATATTGTGTGGTGGGATGATGATGATGATGATGATGATGATGATGATGATGATGTTAACCTGGTTAGATTGATGCATCTGGTTATGCCCAAAGTATCCTTCATACAAAGCTGCAGACACTGATGGCCTGTGGGATTGACTGGTTTCTTCACAAGTGAAGCTGGCACCTGCAGACTGGCCAATGTGCTTTTCAGCTGAGACTCCACCTCTGACTGGTTTAGTTTGCACACCCTCCTTGCCCAGAGCACCCATGAACAGAGGATAGTTCCCAAAATGTGTTTCAGTATCTTGCCATGGAGGAACATTACTGGGCCTGGCATTGTGCTCTATGACTTGCTTGCAGTTGAGCTGCAACATCTTCATTTTTATGCAACTCTTAGTTGCTAAACAGTTGTACCCATGGCTTCAGATTGCAGTTACAATCTTTTAAACACCCTATTTCTTTGGCTGCCCTTCCTGTATCTTTGCTTCAACCCAAATATTGAGGAATGCTACAGTTTCCTCCTTCTTCCAGGTAAAAATCATGTTGGCTCTTCAGAGGCTGGCATACCAGCTGGGTTATATTTATTGTAACTGTAATTATACAGCAGTGAGAAAAAGGGAGTGAGAAGGAGTAAACAGCAGAGCAGAGCAAGAACAACAGAGAGAGACTAAAATCTTTCTCTGGTCAAGGGCCATAGTAGCACAGGTTGAATGGATGAACTATTGAAAAAGAAAGAAAGCGGAAGACAGAAAAAGAGACTGATTTTCAGGTTTGTCTCCAGCTACTGCTGCAATCAAATGCCAGTTCTGGCAGCACTTCTAATCTCATTTCCACCATAGCAACTTACCCATGAAAGAATAGAAACAGTGACCTCAAACAACTTTGTGACACATAGATCTGGGAAATAGCCTCATAGAAGATATCACATCATACCGCCCCACACATCAATCTGCCTCTTTTCAGAGACTGTACAGTGTATTTAAATTTCAAATAGATCAATGTTAAAGAAAAAAATGGAAACCAGGGGGAAATTAATACTGAAGTACCTTGTGGAATATATGAATGCCACAGAACCCCAAAGTAATGGAACTAAAAAGACTATGTACTCCTAACCACAGCGGATTAATTATTGATTTTAGTTTAAATTCCCTTTTGTGTGTGTGCCCTCAAGTCAGTGTTAACTCCTGGTGCCTAAGGCAGGACTAGAACTCATAGTCTCCCAGTTTCTAGCCGAGCCTTAACTACTACACCAAACTGGTTCTCTTAAATTACTTAGATAGCAATGAATATTTAATACTGGGCTATGGGTCTATCCCGTGATTAATAATCCAACTTAAAAGGAGACATACACACCACAATATAGTCAATGAGAAATCATGGCATCTCTTCCCCCGAGCACAAACCATTGATAATGACTACTTTGATGAACTGGGAAACTGAATTTGGGAAAGGGGCTTTTCTGAATGAAATGAGGCATACAACTGCTAAGATGGTGTTTGCACAGGTGCAGCAATTTTCTTTCTGAGGTGCCACCCACCTCATAGGTGGATATTACCAAGCCAGAACTGAAGAGGCTGAGCAAGCCTGATCTGCAGTTTCCTTCACAGCCAAAACAAAATGGCTGTTGAGGAGCAGGGCCCAGCAACAGGAGAGGGAGTGGGCTTTCCTGCAGGAGACCTCCTCACAGGCCTACTGGAATTAAGCAGACTGCTGCCCATGACTATTTCATCCCTGGGCTCCTCCCAAAAGTGCTCTAGATTATCTGCAAGAGAAGTTTTACTGTAGGTCAGGAGGAGAGGGAAAAGGAGGAAGACAATAACTCCTTCCAAATTGGAAAAACTACAGGTGGTTCCTGGCTGCCTCAGCAGTGGGGTGGGGATGAGATGGAGCCAATGTCATGAAAGTGTTTCTCTCAACAGCAGTTAGTAAGGCATCTTCAAGCCACAACAAGCAGGACATGAGGATGAGTCCTTAGACTTAGGTGCAGTGCTGTTGGAAAACAATTAGGATGAAGCAAAGAGATTTCATAGGAAGAAAATAATTGAAAGGCTACTCAGAATTTCCATGCACCTTTCATGATAACAGTACCCCCCAAACCACACAAGTAAGCAACAGTGTAAACCTTTAGAATAAGAGCCAAATGTTTATTTTAGCATAAGGCAAAAAAGCCCAGCCAAAACTCTATAGTGCAGAACCAAACTTCCCCCTGTTGAATTTGAAGCATCTACTGTTACTAACCTGTTTCTCATACAACAGAGTTCTAGACTCATCCTGATGTTTCACTATCACAGTGGATGACGATACCTAGCTCCTACCTTTCCCCCCTCTTCCCCCTCACTCTCATTCTTCACACACACACACACAGACCTTTAACTATATCACATAACCTTATGGCATCCCTGATACACCACATTTTTAAAATGTCCACTATCCCTGTGCTTCTTATACAGTGGTACCTCGGGATACGAACGCCTCTACTAACGAACTTTTCGGGTTATGACCAGCTCCAGCCGCAAAAATTTACCTCGATGTGCGAACTCCGCCTTGGGGTATGGTCATTTTTCCGCTCTGACACGTGGTCCATGGCCATTTTTCCGCCCCTGACACGTGGTCCGTGGCCATTTTTCCACCCCTGACATGTGATCTGCAGCCATTTTTCTGCCCGACACGTGGTCCGCAGCCATTTTTCCACCCCTGACACGTGGTCCGTGGCCATTTTCCCGCCCCGCCGCCTGGCCGTTTTCCCGCCCCTGATGCGTGGTCCGCGGACACCAGAACGGATTAACAGTAATTACATTGAACCTTATGGGAAAATTTGCTTCGGGGTGCGACCAAATTCGGAGGGCGGAATGGATTAACCAGATTTACATTGAACCCTATGGGGAAATTTGCGTCGGGTTACGACCAACTCGGGATACGCCCAGAGTCACGGAACGGATTAAGTTCGTATCCCGAGGTACCTCTGTATTCAAAAACCAAAGAAAAGAAACAAGATGCATCTGTGAAAATCAAATGGAAAAAAGCACATGGGGAGTTTGGGACCTGGACTTTCTCATCTATGTTATTTCTGGAGAGTTGGCATCCATCATCATCCTTACCAAGCCACAAACAAAAACGAATTATACTGGTTTGCTATAGACTTACATTTCTTGCTACTGCTCTCTTAGATAGTAGTGCTAATTTTATTTGTACCTATAAGTGTGTTTCAAGGTATTTAAGGTATATAATATATAATATACAAAATGGAGTCTGCAATTAAACTCAAATTATTCTTCAGTATAACATCTAGTTCCATAAGTTAAAATATATCTGGCAGAATAAACTCAGCTAGATTCTAATACAGATGCAAGTAGAAATCAGCAACCAACAAAATATATACTGTATAACCAATTTCACACAATTCCAATCTCTGCCAGCTTCCATATCATAGTACTATAAAACATGACCCAGTTATATTATCCAATTAATATAAAATAGCAATAATCCACTTTCGTAGGTCATTAAATAACACTGTTTTAGCCCCTTTTTAAAAGTTTATTAACAGATGCTGACTGAAGGCCAAATACATCTGTTTCCACAAAACTGGCATCTTTGGTGGAAGTGGCCTTCCATATTTACTTCACTGACATGTGGAAGATGTGAAGATCCAAAAGATTGCTTTATAATCCCAGCATTTTAATGGCAGTAACCTTCCCATTTATTTATATATGTGTGCATGTGTTCTACAAACACAGCTGTGTTAATTTTAAAAACCATTAAACTCATCACTTATATGCAAAAGCACTTTTAATTGCAAAGCCGCTCAAGCGTGTTATGGAAAGCTTTGAGGAATGAAGTCATGAAAATATTTCTCTGATGGTTTGCTGTAGTTGCTCTGTGACATCTGAACTATTTCTTGTGGAAAAAACAAATGATGGAAGGGTTTGTACTTCACACTGTCCCCCAAAGGAGGAATATTACAAGAGTAAATTCTTTTTTTTTTTCTCACATTTTGCATGTTAAAGGGAAAAGGGGAAAAACACCGAGAGCCAATTGTGTTCAATCAAGAAAGTATTTTCTTCTGACCTACAAGCTTTCCAACTGTGTGGAGATTTTAATGCAGGCACATTCTCCAACAAGCCATTTCCTAACATACATTCTGAGGAAATAGAATAGCATGACACTTGTATTATTGAACATTGGAATTGAATTTCAAGACTCCAGGCATGAAATCCACTTCTCTCCAACCAAGGTTGCTTTCAGACAACAGATTTTCTCACATGATGTAGCATTACAGCAACTATGTGGCAGGCTGCCAGTCACCTACAAAACACATGTTTGGACAGAGAAAGATGGGAACTTCTGCATAACATTGTTACTTCACATGTCCAGTCCATTATTAATAGGGAAATGCATGTGTATGGAGGAGTGTGGATATTATTTGGGTCTTTCAGACAACTAGCCTTTTCATCTTCCAGTTTTTTCTCAATGCAGCAAATAATACCTAAGACTGAATTGAGTACTTTCATAGTGTCATAGAATGTAAAGTTTGAAAGATACCACACAGATCATCTAGTGTGATCTGCTGCCCAGTAAAAGAATCCATTACAACTGTATTCCTAACAGATGACCATCCAGCCTCTCTTTAAAAACCTCCAGTGAAGGAGAGTCCATCACTTTTTGAGGCAATCCATTCCATTGTTGAACAGCTCTTACTATTAGAAAATGTCTACACAATGTTCTACAAAAATCTACTTTGTTTATATTGAATACCTATTTTCTTTTGTAACAAATCTTAACAATTCTGTTCCATCTTCTACACAACAGCCATTCAGATACAGTGGGGCAAAAAAGTATTTAGTCAGCCACCAATTGTGCAAGTTCTCCCACTTAAAAAGATGAGAGAGGCCGGTAATTTTCATCATAGGTATACCTCAACTATGAGAGACAAAATGGGGGAAAAAATCCAGAAAATCACATTGTCTGATTTTTAAAGAATTTATTTGCAAATCATGGTGGAAAATAAGTATTTGGTCAATATCAAAAGTTCATCTCAATACTTTGTTATATATCCTTTGTGCCAATGACAGAGGTCAAATGTTTTCTGTAAGTCTTCACAAGGTTTTCACACACTGTTGCTGGTATTTTGGCCCATTCCTCCATGCAGATCTCCTCTAGAGCAGTGATGTTTTGGGGCTGTCACTGGACAACACGGACTTTCAGCTCCCTCCAAAGGTTTTCCATGGGGTTGAGATCTGGAGACTGGCTAGGCCACTCCAGGACCTTGAAATGCTTCTTACAAAGCCACTCCTTCGTTGCCCGGGCGGTGTGTTTGGGATCATTGTCATGCTGAAAGACCCAGCCACGTTTCATCTTCAATGCCCTTGCTGATGGAAGGAGGTGTTCACTCAAAATCTCACGATACATGGCCCCATTCATTCTTTCCTTTACACAGATCAGTCGTCCTGGTCCCTTTGCAGAAAAACAGCCCCAAAACATGATGTTTCCACCCCCATGCTTCACAGTAGGTATGGTGTTCTTTGGATGCAACTCAGCATTCTCTCTCCTCCAAACACAACGAGTTGAGTTTAGACCAAAAGGTTCTACTTTGGTTTCATCTGACCATATGACATTCTCCCAATCCTCTTCTGGATCATCCAAATGCTCTCTAGCAAACTTCAGACCTGGACATGTACTGGCTTAAGCAGGGGGACACGTCTGGCACTGCAGGATTTGAGTCCCTGGCGGCGTAGTATGTTACTGATGGTAGCCTTTGTTACTTTGGTCCCAGCTCTCTGCAGGTCATTCACTAGGTCCCCCCATGTGGTTCTGGGATTTTTGCTCACCATTCTTGTGATCATTTTGACCCCACAGGGTGAGATCTTGCATGGAGCCCCAGATCGAGGGAGATTATCAGTGGTCTTGTATGTCTTCCATTTTCTAATTATTGCTCCCACAGTTGATTTCTTCACACCAAGCTGCTTGCCTATTGCAGATTCAGTCTTCCCAGCCTGGTGCAGGTCTACAATTTTGTTTCTGGTGTCCTTCAACAGCTCTTTGGTCTTGGCCATAGTGGAGTTTGGAGTGTGACTGTTTGAGGTTGTGGACAGGTGTCTTTTATACTGATAACAAGGTCAAACAGGTGCCATTACTACAGGTAACGAGTGGAGGACAGAGCAGCCTCTTAAAGAAGTAGTTACAGGTCTGTGAGAGCCAGACATCTTGCTTGTTTGTAGGTGACCAAATACTTATTTTCCACCATGATTTGCAAATAAATTCTTTAAAAATCAGACAATGTGATTTTCTGGATTTTTTTCCCCATTTTATCTCTCATAGTTGAGGTATACCTATGATGAAAATTACAGGCCTCTCTCATCTTTTTAAGTGGGAGAACTTGCACAATTGGTGGCTGACTAAATACTTTTTTGCCCCACTGTACTTGAAGACAGCTATCATGTCTCCTCACAATCTTCTTTTCTCTGGGCTAATCATAGTAGCTTCTTCAAACATTCCTCCTACATTTTTTTCCAGCCCCTTATTAGTTTGGTTGCTGTTTTCTGGACATCCTCCAGTTTGTCAGTGTCCAGTTCCTAAATCGTGGTGTCCATAACTGGATATAGTTTCCTAGGTGTAGCCACAGAATATAGAGGAATGCTGATCTTCTCTTGATCTTGACACTATATTTCTACTGATGCAGCCTAAGATTACATTTGCTTGGTTCATGTTCAGTTTATGATCCACCAAAACACCCAGACTCCTTTTCCATGTATTGCTGCCTAGTATGTTTGTCCATCCTATATCAATATCTGTGATTTTTTTTCTTACTCAAATCCATTCGTTTTTGTTGAAATTCATTTTATTGGTTTCTGCCATCATTCCAACTTGTCAAGATGCTCCTCAATTTGATATTATCTGCCAAGTTTGTTTGTTACTCCCCTTATTTTTGTGTTATCTGCAAAGTTGACATCCAAGTCATTTATAAATTTGTTGAACACTACATGACCTAGAATGGAGCCCTGCAGTATACCACTTAATGGTGTTTTTAACCTATCCCACATGTTATTGTCAAAATAGCCCTGTTATGTAATAAGAAAAGCAATGGGTAACTCACTGCATGGATTTGAGTCTAGTTCTCCTAATTCCTAGCATGGCAGCACTATATTGTATCAGGCTTCTCTCACACATGGAAGTAAAAAACAAAATGGCTAAAAGAGTACTGAGGTCATATTTGGACCTCTGTATGTATATGTATGTTCATATGTGCTTGTTTACATGGACCCATAAGCACAAATCTGATCTTTGGATGATGTATTGCATCTGTCAGTTCTTAAAGGGAGTCAAGTGCTATTGCTGATAGACCAGAATTACAGTCCAAGTGCATGTCTGTGTGATTGCTGACCTTTATTAATAAAACCAAATTGCATTTTGAGTAAGTTACAAAAATAGCTTGTGAAAAGGAATAAATACATGAAAATGGCTTGTTCATGATGATTAACAAATTGGCATAGAAGAAGATCGATTCTTCTTAAAGACAAACCAAGTTCATAATTCCACGAGCTTTCACAGATATAAAAGCTTCTGCCTTTGCTTGAGATGTTGCACATTGAAAGCAATTCTCCAGCTTCTGCCCCTGACCTCTAGGTCACGACTAGATGCAGGTGTATTCACTGACAAGGCCATGACCAAAGTCTGGATCTGAAAAAAATGGAAATTTATGACTATGCCCCAAATCAATCTGTAACACAAAACAATCAATGGTATAAGCTAGAGGAACTGGAGTATAGCATGCGGACTGTTAGTTGGGCATATCCTTACATATTTCTTATATATTTCTATGTATGAATATAACTCTGATGATATCAGCTCACCAAGCTAGTGCCCATTGTTAGATGTTCTCCACAAAGCAAATAAGCAAGTCTTTTCTATAGCTTTTTGGAACATAGATATCCCACTCTCGATGTTAAGGAATACTATCATCAAAATAAACATCCTATTACCCATAATATGGATTCATAAATATGTACTTACTGCCCATCTCATTTTAACAATATTGCAAATTCTTAGAATTCACTGCAGTAGTAGAGTTCTGAGAAGGCTATTAAAAATCAGAAAACATTGCATTGAAGAGGCAGCTCCAGTGCAAATCAGTACAGTTAAAAAACAGATACATAAAAAAAAAAAGTTACTTTGCCTATTATATAAGCATCTCAGGAGGATGGGTACATCATAGATATATAAATGGGCATACTCGTATGAGGGCTTTAAATTAAATCTGAAGACCACCATATGCTGTTAAATTTAATTAAAGAATAAATCTGTTTTTAATTGTAAATGTACAAAGGTTCCTACTGAGAGAAAATAAGATCGTATCATATGCAGTTCCTTGTTTTATTGCTTCTGAAAAGTGAGTCTTCTCTGAATCTACAGTGTGTACACTATTTACTTGCTAAATCTCTTTCAGCTTGTAATATTTACAGCCAGTGATGAATAAGCTTCTGCTTTGTTCTCACCCAAAATGTGTGATCTGCTAAGTAGAAACACATTTGAGGACCTGTTGATTATCTGGCCTTGCTGAAGCCACCTGAGAACTTGTCTGTCAACTAACATTTAAAATTGACCATTGATCATTATCAGCCCTTGACTGGCTGTTTTTGTCATGTTTTATCTAGTGATATAGATGCAGGAGTTTCTGGGTGATGTTCAGCATGATTTAAAAATTATGAATTACCTACTTAATTCATACAGGCAAAAATATCAAACACAGTTCTACAATCTGATCCAGAGCAAGTTATGAAATCAGTGGTATAATTTCATATTCTCTAGGCACATGGACACATTTGAATTTTTTTTTTTAAAAAGTGTTATGAATATCATCCCATAGAACCTCACATAAACATGGCACCTCATTAAAGTACACACATCTTTTTTCACATTTCCTCCTAAGCCTGAAAAAAGATGCAGATGATTTAAGAGTTCCATTAACTTAGTGTGCATAGCCCTAATAGGCAGCATGGTCTGTGAGAAAATGGCTGCTGTGTGGATGTGGCTAATCATAAAATGTACTTCTGTGGCAGAACAGTAATTTCACCCAACAAGTAACTTGCACAAGTAACTGAGTACCAGTAAGAGGCAGGACCTGAGCCTAAGTACACAAAAACACGAAAACACAAGAAGAGTAGAATCTGAACCCGAGAACATAAAGCTAGTCATGGGAATCCTGATGTTTGCTTCAACAAAACACCCAAGTTGCAAAAAACAGCCCAGTCAAGTTAAACATCTATTAATTTGCCAAATAATTTCTTTAGCCATTCTCTCAGAATCACACTTTCCAATCTTTCCTCTTTCTTATTCTGTCTCTGTCAAGATCATTCTCCCTGTTTTTCTTTCTCCCACATACAGTATAGAGCATTCTTTCATCCACAAATGTGTGTGCCTCATTCATCTCTCTCTCACACACCCTGACCCCTATCTCTCTCCCTTCTCCCATCATCACTTTCCCATTGTCCCCAACCCACTGTCATTCTCCATCTTCCACTGTCTTCCCCCCTCCCCAGCAAACTTATTAATTCCTTTTGGGAAAAAAAATTGGTAAGTGGCCCATTTTTAATACAGAGACATTTTAAATAAATAACTGGAATTGCTTTGGATTGCAAAATGTTTCCCAGCTAAACAAATAAATGCAAATAAAAATTGGGAAGGGACACCATGACAAGGAAGGCAAGTGGAATCTGTGGAGCTCTAGATCTCAGTCTTGATGTGGCTTGCACTACAAAGAAAAGGGCTGTGCTGATATTTATATGGACATTTTTTCCCCCATCCTCAAAAAGACAAATCTTGAAACAAAGTTGAAACAAAGAATGAATAATTGTGCAAAAATAGGTAAAGAAATGAACTACGATGCCTTGCCTGTTGCAAGATCAAAAGCCAGGAATACGTCTTTGGAATCTGTCATGAGTATGCAGAAAGGATGGATCAGTAAAGCTTTGGAAGGGAAAAGCTTTAGATCTGCTTCTGTGCTGGGAAGATATGTAGGTACCCATGAGAATTTGGATGCCCTATGAGACATTCTGCTCCAAACGATGCAATGTTAGTAGCACAACATGAGTTTATCTAAGATACCTCTGGGATGATAAACCAATCAATGTCAAAACACACAGCTCAGGCCTCTCAGTTCACTTATAATTGGTAGAGTTTCCTTTTGTCAAGAGAATTATAATGAGGATGCCAATTAGCATTTACTGAATTGGTGAAGCAATTCAGAAATATTGTTATGTCAGATTTAGTGTGGGGTTCTTAAATGACACAACTTTCACTATCTTAGGCTGTACAGAGAATATAGAAACAAGCATTCTGAACCACAGTTAAATTGCTTGCATTAGCAGGGGAAAGGCTGTAGGTCAGTGATACAGCTATGCATATAATTGTTTAGTGTAGAACTCTGCACCCCTCATTTACAAAGGCACTTCCTGGTATCTCCCACAAAAAAAAGATCTTGAGTTAGGAAGAACCTCCACCTGCAACACCCTTAACCCAAATCAAGTCTGAAATAGGAATATAGAAACCCCTGCTCACTACTTTGGATTCTTCCATATACTACACATATTTGTATGCATGTATGAATATATGGCTGTATGGATGTATTTATAAATAATGGAAACATTAAAAAAAAAAAAAACCAAGGCAAGCCAAAAGCCTCGTGGGCACCAAGAAGAGTTTTTACCAACACATAGATAGCCATCTGCACCTAGTCTGAGAATCTGATTTAAATAACTAGATTAAATCAGTGCTTAGGTTTATCATACTTCAACTGTCTGACAGCCACAGGGGCAAGCTAGTGAAAACAAAATATGAAGGTCATATAGTAAAATAGATAAAAAATTTAACACAATACTTTATTTGAGTCCTTTATTATAACAGTTCTCATTTGTACAGAATGGAAAGGGCCAGCCAACATCCTTCAATCTTGGATTTTAAGCTTGTTTAAACTTTCCCAATGAAATCAGTAGGATATAAATGGACTTGCACATGCATTAGAAGTATAGCTCCCAGAATTCCCAGCCAACAAGTGAGCTGCAATTTGAGAATGTCTGGAAGGAGCAAAGTTAGGGAAGGCTGTGTAGCAAATCATGATGTAAATGTATCTGTTCCTTCAAATTGCATGGCTTAAAGCTGGAGTCTCCAGCATGGCACCTTTAAACATCAAAGTGCCTGGGGAACTTCTACAGTCTGCCAGACTCCCTATTTTACCTGTTATACCACTACTTTTCTTTTTAAGAAAAATAGTAGATATTTTTAATTAATAAAAAAGCTAGCATACTATAAAACAAAAACAAAAAAACCCACAATTTCTTCAGAAATAGTTGTGAGGCCCAAAAATGATGGGGGACTACAGTTCAGGATTTTCTTTAGATGTCTGTCCAACTGGCCAGAAAAACAAGATGAAAGTAACTGGGATGGTTGGGTTATTGTGGCGGAGAGGGGGGGAAGCGCTTAAAATAGGTGGCAAGGAGCAACTTCAACATTTTACTATTTGGAAAATGGTTCTTCCATAACTTCCCATCTCTAACACAGCAGCCACTTTGTGACAGTGGCCATGATAATCTAACCACAGGAATAAAGACATCAGCCAAACTGAACACTATTTATAACGCTTAGGTTCCATATATACATTTACCCAAAATTAAACACCATTGTAATCTGTAGGTGTCAGTTCTGGGGAATTGTTTGAAGGATCAGAGCCTGAGACTGACCCGAAGTAACAGAATCAGTTAAACGTTTTGCTGATGATTGTGGTTACAGTACATGAACATTTCTCCTTATTTGATTGTGTAAACATTTGCAAAGTGTTTATCAGAAATTTCATTTCTTGTGCATTTCTGGGTAACCAAGTAGCAAGTTTTACACATGACTTCCATCAAAATGAGAATTCTACAGATGGAGAAGTTTTATAGTCCAAATCCAAATAATGTTTCATCAAGCATTTTATTACCAGACCAGACACTCAGACAGATAATTCCCATTTCACATGAATGCACTTTTGTGCAAACATTCCATTAAACGCATGTTATCATTTCCTTCCATCCTAACTCAACATTGTGTGTCTTTTGATATGGGGGATGAGTTCTGTGCCCCAACAGCAAATATGTAGTCTTTGGTAGGCTAGTTTAAACTATTACATCAGAGGATATTCCTGTACATATACCTCTGTTTTTCAAGGGTACATATTAAGCTTCTGAACAAGCAACTTTTCCCTCCTCTTTCTAATAGAAGGAGACATTAGTTAGCTCATCTACTGAAATGAATGTGAATACCTATTCTTCCATCTAGGCATTGGAATGCTGGCCCTATAAAAAAAAAGGAGTAGGGTGTATGCTCACTTGTGCAGAGGGATATGTTTTTGCCAATAAACCCTCTCTCTCTAAAACTAGAATATTCTGGGAAGGGCTATGTGCACCTTTTCCTGAGAAAAAACCTTCATATTAATCCTAGACATTTGCTGTACATGGATGTTATTTCAAAGTACACAGTCATATGAAATTCTTCCATAGAATTGTGGGAAATCTTATATGGCCCAAGTACATAGCATGCCCATCTAGGTCCATCTGTTGATTTCAGGAGAGTTGACAAATGCATAACCATTAAGGCTCTTTCCCTTTGTTCTCTTGGATGCAGTTCTGAGTTACCATGTGAGCAATTTGGATATAAGTGCTACAAGTACATCCTAATAAACTATTTCTGCCATTTTCTAAAGATACTTCTTGCTCTAGCTGCAATTGACAAAGGGTTGTAGGAGGTTTCTTTCTGGCAGAGAGGCAGTGATTTCTTTTTTGTTCTTTTGTTTAATTAACAATATTGAAATATGAGTTCTTTCTCTCTCTGCGTGTATGTGTGTGCACATATGCATACATGATAGCTTTTGCTTTTTCTCTGTGGCACAAGACTCACATCCTTCAATTCACTTCTTTTCTGCAGATATCATATTTTACAAGATTAAACCACAGTATTTTGTATCTGGGAAAATGAGTGCATTCCTTGCTTTCATGATGACAATGAGGAGGAATATGACTCTTTGAACGTAATAGATAATGTATTCTTCAGAGTCTGTATTCCCCAGAAATAAACATTCAGAGAGACAAAGATTTCTAAATTTCTCCCATTTTATTTTCCATCATGTGGTGATTCTAGATCATTTATTCATTCATCCCAAATTCTTTAGAGAGTCTTCTGCTTTGGAATACAAACTTAGCATGTTTTTCTAAGGGGAAGGGGATATTTTTCCAATATACAAGATAATTTCTTCCTCACAGAATGTTGGATTGTTCCTTTTTGCAAAGGGGAAAGACACTGAAGTTGTGGGGTTGGATAGAAAAGGATAACTCAGCTGCCAGAAAGTGAGAAGATCCACTCTAATGAGCCATTTTTATTCTCTTTGGAATCTCTCTTTCTCTCTCCCTCTGCAGGTGGAATTGGCTGCCTTGATCGTGACAGAGGACAGGCACGACAATGTCTTGACGTTGTGGAGATCTATAACCCTGATAGGAATTACTGGCGAGACGGACCTCCTATGCCTTACCCTCTTCTTTCCCTAAGAACCAACTCTACCTGTGCTGGTGCTGTGGAAGGGAAAGTCTATATCTGTGGGGGATTTCGTGGAGCAGGTCTGGAGAAATCCAAAGAGAATGCTATGTTTGCAATGTGCTTCCTCTGCAAACTGACATAAACTTGAGATATTCCAAGTTACTATTATATAGGACCAGCAGAGGTCCACATAAAACTAAGATTTTTGTCAAAAGGATGAAAAGAACATTGTGATATCACGACACAAGATTTTGCCCCTTATGCACCCTAGAGTCACGCTAAATATCACTGTCCTAACAAACATTGCATCCCAATCAATTTGAATTATTTTTTCATATTTCTGATTCCAGCACCATAAAAAGCCTGAGCAAGCACTGGTCCGTGGGTGTTCATGAGGGGAGCAAATGACAAAACATGCATCAGTGTTGCAATACAAACTCTGCATCTTTTGTGTTTGTATGAGGATGCTGCATGCAGGTGCATAAGGGGCAAAGTCTTGTGTCGTGATATCACAATGTTCTTTTCATCCTTTTGACAAAAATCTTAGTTTTATGTGGACCTCTGCTGGTCCTATATAATAGTAACTTGGAATATCTCAAGTTTATGTCAGTTTGCAGAGGAAGTTCAAAGTCTCATACATTTCTACAAATAGATCCTTATAATCATATAGCAATTATGGTCAAACAATTTTGACCTTGATATAAGTTCTTCCACATGCATATTGTCTGAGTTCATATTTATTTATTATCTACATTTATATTCCACTTTTCCTCCAGGGAGTTCATAGCATTATATATGGTTTTCTCTCCCCCCCCCCCATTTATAATCAGAACAAACCTATGAAATAGGTAAGACTGAAAGTATCGTCAAAGTCACCCAATAAACTTTATAGCTAAGTGGGGGTTGGAGCTGGATATCCCCAATATTAGTTCTATACTGTAATCACTACACCATTGTTCTTTATTGTCATACTACAAATAACAGCTTTCTTTGCATATGTGTATGAGCAAGTGCAGAATCAGATGCTAGTTTTCTCATGAAACAGGACAGCATTCATGCTTTCAGAAATAGGACAACACTTATTGTCACTTAAGGGCAATGTAGTCCTATTTCTGTAAATGTTAGTCTACAATCCTCCAAGGAAAGCTTTTCCCATCAAACAGCAAAAAGATGGAACGCTCAGCCCACAGTTTTGCATTTTCATTGTCACAGCAGCAACAACAGAACCAATTATTGTCCTTCCTTTCCTAATTCAGCAGCACATTTGTTTTTGTTGCCTTTTTAAAAAAATAAGTAGTTTCAGGTGTTCAGTATTACTATTATAGTTGTAGGTGTTTGAGTTATAGACCATAGTCTATAACTATGTTATTGATACACATTAATTTATAATGCCAGCTGACATATGGAAAAGGCAGTGAGGAAGAGGTGATCAAAAAGTCCCAATGGCAGCCAGAGCCATTGGTCCCTAAAATGCATGTAGAAAAGGGACGGGGCTTTGATCATGTGGCTGTCATCTTTACTTTTTTGACACACCCTCAGTGGACATCCCTGGAAGGTAAATTGTCTTGCACTAACAAGTGTCGGGTTAGGTTAGATGATTTGGTCACAAACGCTTTAAACTTCACATCCATCTTTTCTGCAGCAGTGGTTCTTGCTGCCCTGTATGTCATCTGAGTTTCACATTGTTTAAACACTTACTGTACTGGATTCTGATTAATGTTGTGCCCAAACCTGGGTATTTCCACAACTAGTGTTTTTGCCTTCCCACCAAATTTCCCCACTGCTGCTGAGAAATTAACCAGTGTCTCACTAGTTATACAAGGGAAAGTAACAAAAATTGGTGCTCCAGCCAGTACTCTGTTCTTATTGTTCTTGTTGCTGCAGTTGTTTTTTAGTGGGGGGAAAAAAGGATCATAGTGCATTAGAGCAGCAATGCAGCCTCACAAATCCAGTGAGCAAGATGAAGAACGGGAGCAAGGCGCAATAGTGCCTTACCTTCAGGACAGGGGGTGATCTAAGGAGCTGGGAGAGAGACAGAGTGAGTGTTTCCCCCATGGAAAACCACCTGCCTCATAACTCCATAACAAGAACCACAATACTCTATTTGTAGCATTGGCTGTGCACCAGAACTTAGTTGCTGAAGACCTCCACAAGGCTGAGAGCATCATGGTGTCACAGGGATGTGGAACCCATCTCAGATTGGAGTAACTGAGATGTGCATGAAGGGCCTCTGTTTTCCAGTTACCTGAAAGTGTTTTTCCTCTGGAAAAGAGAACACTTTAAGGTAGGAAAATAAAGGGTCATAATGTAGAATAATAATTAATAGAAGGTGCTGCTATTTGTTATTGTTTTCTCCATTCTGCAGTCAGCTTTACTGCCCATCCTTTCACTTCTGGAATTTCTGTTTTGAAGGACATCCTTCATGAGATCATTCCTTCAATCTGTAAATTACATGTTATTCTTGGAATAACCATAGTCTTTAAACACAGAGTTCTCATAAATGTCCATAGGATTTCAGTGAATCTAAAATCAGTGGTTTGCAGGTGACAACCTCAGAGATATTTACAATCTTTCATTCCTTTTCTTGGCCTATTCACCTATGTTGTAAATTATCACTAGAAGTCTTATTAGTAAACAACATTGCACTATTAGATAGTTTTACTAAAGCTTTCCAACCCCAGGAAGGTAGCGAAGGCAATTCCTAAATAGAAAAATTGCTTGCTTACTTTGTTTATATGCTGCACGTTACCAAAGGTTAGTCAGCCAGAACAGAAACATATTGACTCTTTTCTCTCTTGTTTTCTCCATCAACATTTGCTTTTATTTACATCTGTGATAACAACAAAGTAATCTGTTGTTGCTTCATGTATATAGTACGGTAATAAATTAACTGGTATCTAAATTAGTGCTGGATACACCTGAGGACCACAATATTAGCATGAATATACAAGTCTCATTATATGTTTGTACTGCAAAGTCATCAAAATGGGGCCAAAGTCCTTGACTGCTGCTTCTATGTTTATTTAGTTAGAGTTTAGAAAGCACTTATAATTCAAAGTAACTTACAACTGATGAGATTAAAATAAAATTCAGGCAAGAACATAATTAAAACATAATAGAACATATTAACATAACAGACTCAATTAAACAGTCAACTATATTTGCAGGCCAGACTAAATAAAAACATTTTGACTGCCAGGAATGATAGCAGAGAGGGAATTAGCTTGAGTCCTCTTGACTGGTAGTTCCAAACTATGAAAGGATGTTTCAAAAAGTCACTAGACCTCTTCTCACATGTTTCCCTCAAATGTTCCTCTAATGGTGATGAGATCAAGAGGAGGACCTCTCCGGACAATCATACAGCCTGGAAAAGTTGGCTTCTCAAATAACTGGATTCCAAATAGTATGAGGATATATATATTAGAACCAGGATTCTGAATCATGCATTTTAACAGACTGGTAGCCAGTGGAATGACTTTGACAAAGGAATCACGTGATTTCTATAATTTCTCCTGATTGCTAGGGTGATTTGGCTGTAAACATTCTGGGTCAGCTGAAGTGTTTAGACCAGTGTTCTGGTCTAAACACTTTCCAAAGTCACCTTATTCAGAATGTGCTAAAGCGTTCTAAGCAGGGTAGTGACAAAAGCATGTATCATTATGACCAGAATGGTTATTTCCATTAATGGGCATATGTAGCACACCAGCAAAGGCAAAAGCATTCCTGGCCCCTGCTGAGATATGTTCACAACTGGATTCAGAAGAGCCCCAACTGGCAAGTTGAGTCTTCAAACTGAATCCATTTCCTACTCTGCCTGTGTGTTGTTCAGAAATACCTTTGCTTTACCTGGATTAAGCCTCAATTTCTTTGCCTGAGTGCCTGCTTTAGAGGAGGATGGTTAGGACAATTGCCCTGGGCTGCCCACATGGAAAGGCCTGCACCAAAATATAATTCAGTATTTGAAGTAGAATCATAGAGTTGGAAGGTATCGTAAATAAAATCTAGTCCAACCCCCTGAGCAGTACAGGATCCAGTACAACATCTCTGACAGCTGCCCATCCAGCCTGTGATTGAAGACCTCTAGTAAAGGAGAGTTCATCATTTCATGTGCTAGTCTATTCCACTAGCTGATGGCTTGCATAGTCAAAAAGTTCTTCCAGATTTCTAATCTGAAGCTGCTTCCTTGTAATTTTAACAGTTGGTTCTGGTCCTGCCCCCTGGCAATGTAGAATAAGACTACTCCTTCTCCTGGGACAACTCTTCAGATATCTCCCCTCAGTCTTTTCTGTAGGCTAAACATACCCTGATCCTTTAACTGTCTCTTAAAGGGCTTGGTTTCCAGACTTTTTACTATCTTGGTAGCCCTCCTCTGAACCTGTTCTGCTTTGCCACTGTTGTTTTAGAACTGTGGTGCTCATATCTGGATACAGTATTTCCAATGGGTTCTGACTGGGGCAGAGTATTGTAAAACAATTACATCCCATGATCTGGATTCTATGCACCTGTTAATGTGCTCCAAGAAAGCATCTGACTCATGTGGTTGACAGGGATACTCAGATCCCTACTGCCAAGCCAAACCTTCCCCATCCTACACAAATGCCTTACATTTTTCCTATCCAAATACAGAACTAAATATTTTTTCCTCCCTATTATAGTCTATCTTATTCATTTTAGCCAACTGCTCAAGCTGCCCTATTGCTTTTTGAATCTTTTTTCTATTATCTAAAGTTTTATCCATCCCTTCTAGCTTTATGTTATCTGAAGATTTTCTAAATGTTCCCTTAACTCCCTTCTCCAAGTTATTGATAAAAAAATGTTGAATAGCTCAAGGTGCAGGAAAGAGTCTTCTGGAACTTACTCAATATTTGCCTCCAAGCTGAAGTGGAGCCATTAATGAGCACTCTTTAAGTGCAGTTATTCAGCCAACTGTGAGTCTATCTGACATACTTCACCATTTTATTAAGGAGAATGCCATGAAGTGCTGTCAAACATTTTGCTGAAGTTAGGGTACACCATCATTACAGCATTCCCCTGACCTGCTAAGCTAAATACTATTATCAAAGAAGGTGATAAGCTTAGTATGGCATGGTTTGTTTGTGACAAAGCCACACTGGATCCTGTTAATTGTAGCATGCCTGTCCAAGTGCTCACAAACATGCGGCTTGATCATCTGTTCAAGGACATTGCCCAGTATAAATGTCAATCTGACAGGTCTGAAGTTTTCCCAGTCTTCCTCTGCCCCCTTTTTGAACATGGAAATGACATTTGCTCTCCTTAGTCTTCTGGAACATCATTGATCCTCTAGCCTGGGGTACACAATCTTCTTAGTAGGTCAAGCTGCTAAAGGAAGGGGGTTGTCACTTACCTTCTCCATGGTAAATCAGTGGTAAGAGGGATTTCTCTGGGGGAATCAGTTCTTGTAGTCAGAGGTGCAGGGAAGCTACAAAAAGGTTGTAGGAGGAGGTTTGGGGCACCTGCTAAAACATACAATCCTGGTGCCCAAGGATAAACAATAACCTCACTCACAAACACTCACATACACATCAACATCAACAACAGCAGAGCTCATCTAACCTCCTGACCCAAATGCCTGGGGAAAAAAATCCATTATTTTTGGTTTCTCCATAAACTTCATTTACTGCTGGCCTTCAATCCTGCTGTTTGACCTGCAGACTTAATCTACTTATGGTCCATTGAGTCATTCCACTATTCCACTCTTTCTGTCTTGTGCCAAACTGGTAAGGGCCAGAGAGTTAAGGCACTGACTATTGCTGGCAGAGCAGTCTAGCATTATTGCACAATTCTGATAGACCACTGCTTTAGGTTTATTGGCAACAGATTGCTTCCACCATTATGTGCCTCATTATGTGTGTCCCTCATGTGCCATATTGTGCTGAACAGATAGAGAGGTGCTTGTGGCTGTGAACTCTACATGCAACAAAAGCAGGGCTGCCAGAAGAAGGTGCAAATCTAAAAGATTTGTCTAAACTCTTTAGAATTTTTTTAAATTCTCTTTAAGGAGAATGGCAGCAGACAAACCTGACTGGTGACCAGAAGGGACAGGCATGCCCAAATCAGCCTGAAATGGACAAGAAATGCTTCTGTGATTCCTCCCTGCCCCCCTGCCCCTTCTGAAAGCTGGTCACCTGACTTTCTCTCTGCTTTAATGATAGAAAAGCATAACCAATTTTATACTCCTTGCAGATGTTGCTGATGCTATGGCTTAAGTGGGGAAGCTTTAACTCTGGTGAAAATAAGGACTACTTAAGTCTCACTCATGGACCAAAGGTGGGATAAGGGCAACATCAAGGGAACATGTCAGAAAAAATATGTTGACTGGGCACATTTGTGCTGTGGTTTGGTGCAAATAGTGAAAAAATTGTAGATGAAATCAAATCCCTCAATAAGTTTGCAATAAAAATGGCAATTAGTTCTTCCATCAAACCCCATCATTTTGCTCTGAGGTGTAAAAAAGGTAGGCTAGGGAGTTGGAGATACTACATTGCTGTGATTCTAGTTCCTTCTGACACAGTCACTCCTAGATGAAATAGGCTTTAGTTTAGTTCAGGTTTAGTTCTGCTAAAGTATACATATTAATTCTTACTGTGCCCAATAGTCTTTCCAGCAACTCTGGAAGATCTTGCTTACTTCTGATTGACTGTCTCTGCCTGTATTGAATTGGGCAACAGACATACTAATCTCTCAATAACAGCAAATAATATCAGTATTGTTTCTATTTTTTCCAGTTATTGGGCTTCTGCAATAGTCTTGTTGCTGTGGCTGCTGGGTGGCAATTTATTCCATAGATGTCATGCAGCAATAAACTTTACCCATTAGCTTTACAACAAGACAATTATAGCAGCTCATTAGATCCAAAAAGGGCGATGGAGAAACAGCGTAGCTATTATACCACAAGAGTAGCATTCCCATCAAAGACAGACAGTAACAAAAAGAAGGCATAAAAACCTAAACATATACAATTGTTTTCATTGTCAGACTCAGAAAAACAAACTAATAATAGTTACAGGAGAAACCTCTCATCTTCATCAGAGTCATCCTCCTCTTAACATCAGATACTTGCTTCTAGCTCAGCACTCACTCAGTCTAAGATCAATGAAGAATCTAATATACCAACAGAACTTCTTTGCCCTATTTCTCCATCTTATATGGACAGAAGGACTTTCAGAACTTACTGAAAAATATCCTTCAAGTATATCAGCAGAAGAACTGAATATTTTCAGAACATTAATGAAATCTATGGAGCTTCAGCACAATGTTATCCAAAGGCAGTGTGCTGTTTGTCATTCTATCATTTATGTCTCAGAAAATAGAGAGATACATAGTTGGAAATCTGTATTAATGGGAAATATTTTCTGCTTTGCTTGTAAGTGTTCATTCATCCATGGATATGAAAAGTATTTTTATGGAAGGAGGTTTTTTAAACTGGAAGAAATATGAACAAAATGTCAAGGAGCATGAAAAAAGAAAATATCCAACACCAAAAGAGCATGGCTTTTACAGAAGAATGATGCATATACAATAAATGAATATGCTGAAAGCCAGAAATCAGACACTGGAAAGATGTACTGAAGCATGTTGTTGCCATTTTAAAATTTCTCGCGGAGAGAACTTTCATTCTCTGGTGATTACTGGACCATCCCCAATGGAGCTTAACTTGGAACACTGGACTGAATTGCCCAGTTTAATCCTTTTCTTGAGTAGCACTTGGAAGAATATGGAAATAAAGGAAAGGGCCATGTTTCATATCATTTTTCACAGTTCTGTGAAACCAATTAAACCCATGGGAAATGAAGTTGGTATGAAAATCACTTAGGAGCTTAAAGAAGCAAAGCATTTTCTTTCATTGTTCACTTCACACCAGGCATTTTTCACATTTTTTGCTACTGCCTCAGTGGAGGTTTTTTTTTTTTGGCTTTGGGCCAGCTTACGAGAAAAGATGGTGTAAAACTGTCATCAGAATTCTCCAGAACTATGAACTTGACATCAAGAATTGCAAGGATTTAGATTCAGATCAATTTTATGGCACCCTTTAGCCAGAAAATAATTGCAAGGATTCTCTGTAAGCAGTTCAGTGTTGCAAGCTCACATTAAAAGAATGAACAATGGAGCTGTTTTGTGAAGGCTATTCTTTCAACCTGTTTGGGCATAATAATATGAACAAAAGTTTTTATGCAATAAAATTGTGCCAGTTACTTTAAGTTTTATATATTTTACCTAATTTTTATTCAGCATCTACCCACAGTATTGCAAAAGAATATTGGACACTGGTTCAAGCCCCCAAATATACCAAAGAGCAAATTTTTAAAACCTTAGAAAACAAGATGGCTATGCAGAGAAAATGCCACAGAAGCAATCTGGAAGACTAAATTAAAGTGATGAATGATTATGAAGAGAAGAAGTTGGTAAAGTCTGAAGCAAACATTTTTACTATTGCTTTATACAAATAGTGAAAGCAAGAGGGGTCGATCTCTTAGGGCCACTCCCTTCTTTTTTTCCTGAGTTGGATCACCTTCTTCCTCCTCCCCTTCTCCCATCCATCCTTAATTGCTACAGCTTGGCGGGAGGGGGGGGGGCTGCAAACTACCTGGAATACCTAAGTTCAGGCTGGAAATACAGAATGTTATATTCAGACAAATTTCACATTGAATTAGAGAAGAACTCTTCTGCTTATATAGAAGTTGATAATTTATTTGGCAACTTCTTAAGACTTGAACTGGTCTCTCAAAGTCTGAATTTTCTGGAGACAGATCTGATGAGTTCGCATGAGCTTACCCAAAGAACTTCACATTTTTCTTCCCTCCAAATTAAAATCTTTCATTTGTTTCTTAGCTAAGACCACACACAATATTTTGAAGAAAATTTCAAAAGGAACTGGTTGCAAATGATATTGTTGCTTTCTGTCTTAATCCAGTTCTGGCATTTCAAATTCTGAAGGAGAAAGAGCTTTCTCCAATCTAATCCTGATCAAAAAATAAATCACATTTTACAATACTGCAGTCAAGAAAGTCTTTATTATTTGTTCTTGCAATAGAATGAGAACTTCTATAGCGAGAAATGTTATTTGATGATCTCGTATCAGAATTCGTTATGAAGTCAATTAGAAAAGGAAGACATGACTTTTTAAATAACTCCCCAAAGCAGAACTGAGGCAATACAGTTAGTGAGATCTGAGAGCCAGTGTGGTATAATAGTTAAAGTGTTGGAGTGGCACAGAGGAGACCCAGGTTCTAGTCCAGTGTAGTCCAAACTTGGCCACTTTAAGATGAGTGGACTTCAACTCCCAGAATTCTGGAAGTTGAAGTCCACTCATCTTAAAGTGGCCAGGTTTGGACAACACTGTTCTAGTCCATCCTCAGCCGTGGAAGATCCCTGGGGGACTTGGGAACAGACACATTCATTCAGCCCAACCCACCTCACACGGAGAAAAATGGGAAGAGGGAGGTCTATGTAAGCTGCCTTGAGTGGAAAAGGAATCCAGCAAATAAGAACAATATGCAACCTCACTTTTGTGTACATTACTTATAAAACATGAAAAAGAGGATTGTTTGAGGAGCCTTATCTTTCACATGTAAAACAATAGTATATATTTATCTTTCAGTGTTAATGCACTGTTTTCTTAATTTTGATATCAATATAGATGGTTTCTATGTTGGAAGATGAAGCCTTCTCTGTGTGGATAGGAGGATTCCTGAGAGTGAGAATGTGACCTGACCAATGTTAGTAAAGCAGGTTGAATAGCTATAACAAAAAGGTGACATATTTACAGAAAATACATAATGGGGATAGGCAAGTCTAGCACCTAGTTAACTACATCCAGCCAGGAGAGAGTCCAAAGTCATATGCTCTGCATCTGTGTGCCTGGGTTGAAAGGGCAGAAGGAAGACCTGAGATTAGCAATCTCTTAGACAAAGTGGAGACACAGCTGCTGTTTAAGAACTGGCTCTGTTGGCCCATTGCCACCGTTGTGCTCTGAGCCATGGAACAGCTGATTGGCATGCTATGCATCAAGTCTCACCTCTGCTGTCAACTGGCTTGCAAAATTCCAGAAAATTTAAAAATTGGCTCTCACAAACTTGTGAAGACACACCACACCACTGGGACACAAGATACATCCTTATCTGTCTAGGCACATCCTACTACCCCCTTGGAGTCAGTAGAATATGAGGCACCAAAGAGCCTTGCCATTAGAGTCAGACTTCAACATTTTGTGATGATTGCATGCATCTTTAGTTTTTCTTTTTACCAAATGGTGAAAAAATAACATTGAAAGGATACAAACAGAAGAATGCTAAGTTCCTGGCACTAGATTGTCCCATCACCTGTCTAAAGCACTCTCTGTCCCATCACCTGTCCTGAAATGGATTTTAAAAATCTGCATCATCTAGAAGCCTCAGGAATCTGTGTAGGTTGGATTGTCATTTAAAATAACTAATTACTAGCAGTGGAAATTAATACTGAGTGCAAATGATTACATGCCCTGGGTCTCGTGGTTACTGTAACTCAACATCTGCAGATGGTGAGCTGGCCACAGACAGGATCTAGTTGACACTGAGCATGGAGTTGTTCATAGAACTTGAGTGGCTGCAACCATGAATTTTTGTCCTTAACTTACTGCTTAATATTGCTTCTTTCAAAATAATCATAATGGGCATTGAGAGAGCTCATTATAAGTAGCTTGGCATCCTTTTGCCAACCTGACACCAGGCAAGTCTTTCCCCCCATCAAAGCAATCAGATTGCAGTTTGCCTGTTAAGTGTGCCGATTCTGCTAATATTGGGCTAACGATAACATTATACACAGTGTGGAGAAACTGAAAAAGGAGAAACTATTTTCTCCTACCCAAAATACTAGAACCAGAGGTCACCCAGTGACATTGAATCCCAGAAGAATCATTGTGGCAACCATTGTGGCTGCTATCTTGATTTTTTGATCATACCAGGCAGACACCTCTAAACACAGCCCTGGCATGCAACACTTGGACAGCTGGAGGAAAAGTGGAAGATCAATCTAATAGAAATAAAGAAATATATAGAGCTAAAGTACATAAAAATAACTAAAAGCATTAGCAACTCAGGAAGGAAGGAAAGCCTAAAGAAATATCAGTTCTGACCAAGATAAAACTTGCTGGAAAATGTATTTTTATTAAATAATTTGATGGAGTAAGCCTGGTGGAATCAAACAGAAGTTTAGTAATATATCACTGAAAACACTGCCTTTTATCTCCCTAAGAGCATTAGCACTTGAAGCAAAACTTCCCCCAGGCAACTTTTATTCATCAAGAAAGAAGGCAAAAAGGAAATGCTGCCCAAAATCTCTCAGGGCCAAGTTCCCTGAGTTTCAGAGTCAAAGCTGACATCTCGAATTTTGGCAAACTTAAGGCAAAACCAGTACAAAAAATACAATTTTCACAGCATTGGTTGAATGTAATCCCCATGGCAAACCCCACACAAAAGATGTGCTGTTAGATTCTGGATCCTAAATCAGAGTAATAGGGAGAGAGCTACACTGCAGATTTCTGTGTGCGTGTGAAATCCGTATGTTCTCTTTCTGCGGCACTCTGAAATTTAGATACCTTTCTGGATAGTTTTGTGGTCACTGCAAACTCAGTCAGTGTCCTTAACTTCACCAATTTCCTTTGCTGCCATGACTGCTGAACTGTTTAGCTTTTCAGCCTATCAAGAAAGCACATTTGTCTAAAATTCTTACAGAGCTAAGAAGCTTATTGTGGAGGATTATTGAAAATATGTATTAGAGATGCAGAAGGGAGGGAAAGAAGTCTCAGCAGATGGTCCTCAGATTCCGTAGCATCTGCCTTAAGAGTGCCTCCTGCTGATGCTCTTGGAATGCAGAGGAAGGCAGATGACTTCTGGAGCTCATCTAGCAATCGCTGTCAGGAAATCAATGCACCCCATGTTACCTACACAAGATAACTGTGGCAGAAGTAGGAGGTCACATCCATAGGTCAAACTCCCTTTTTTCTTCTTCCACTTTTTGTAAAATGAAATTATCAGCTAGAGAGGAAATGAATTAGTTGGGCTTCTAATTCTTGATAGAGTTAGATTTCCAGCAGATGTTGGCGTAGCTGAAATCTCCTATTATTATTCTAGCGTGGAAGTGAAAATGTGGTCATTTGACACAGAAAGGTCTTGTCCATATCTTCTGCCTCTCCTGACACTTTATAATAAACTATTATAATAATATCACTTCCCCTCCCTGCCCTTTATTCTTATCCAAACACTCTCAATAAGATTTTCGGGCTCTGATTCATGAATTTCTGCAAGTATATTTTTTCTTTATGTACAGCTTAACACCCTTTCCTTGTTAAGTCTGGTTTTTTTTTTATAAGTCATAGTTTTCCAGGACTATGTTCTAATCATGTGTGTCATCCTATCAAGTTTCAGCAATGCATATGATATCATATTTGTCCTCCCGTGTTAGGACTTCAAATGCTCTCTGTACTGGTAATCTGTGCATTGGTGTAGAAACAGGCAGCCAGAAGGCGCAGCGCTGCGTTCCACTCTTTCCGAGCAGGATACAAGAGGAATATGTGCAAACATATATCTGGGCCAAATGATGGTTTTCCTCTCAGCCTTCCCTAACAAGATTTTGTTAGTAACGGGACTCCAGGGCAGCCTTGCTTATAAACCCTATGCCAAGGAAAAAGTGGGGCATTGGGATGTGGTGATAAGACCAAATAATAACTCTGTGGGGAGGCTATCTGGCTCATCATGCACAGACAGAAGCCTTTGGTGATTTAAGAATTGCAGCTTATCATCCCCAGTTATAATTTCCCGTATGAGACCATTCAAGACATTTATTTTCTATTTCCTTTCTCATAGCCAATCTTTATTCAATGTTTAAGGCACATTTATTTCCATGACATACTTAAACATCATTATACCCAGCTGCTTTCGACAACTGGAGCATTTTTGAATTTGGTTTCTTTTCACAAGTTTGAATCTGAAAGCAGCCATCCAGCATTTGAAATATAGCTCAGACATAAAACTTTAAAAAAAGAAGTCAAGTGTTTTAATCACTAGGCTACTTATTTCCTATTCAGTTTAAGTGAAGAAAGTATGACAATTACATGATATGCAGACATTTGACTAGAAGTTTAAGGAAACCATGAAGGTCTTTTTTTTTTAATTCAAATATCTTTCATTGAAAATTACATCTTGCCATTAAAAAACAGAATAAGAAAAAGCAATCAGTATGTAGGACCACAGGGAAAATTATAAACTCTACCTGCATATAAAATGCAATTTTAAAAAAATAGAAAAACAGATTAAATATTTATTCTATACCCTAAAGCAATCTGTCAGCCTCTGCATGCAAAGGGCAGTATTGTGTCAGGCAAATTGCAAAAGTCACACAACATTAACGCAAACCCCAGCCCATTTATGTCTGAATGGCAAAATGGGTTCTTGCTTATAGATGGAGGTTTATGAACATCTTGTGGTGTTTAAAACAGCGTCTTATGGTGATCTCATTAGTAGTGCTGGATAGAATAGGCTGCACAAATGGGAGAGCTTATAATAGTGACAGATACCAAAAAGCCAGAGGGAGTTTTCTTCCCGGAGCTAACACAGTTTCAGGGGAGATGATTTTCGCTGGAGTTGCGGAAGGCAAGAAAGGATATAATTTTTTTTAGTAAGAGGAAGCAATTTCCTTTGTGTCACTGTCCCAATTGTAGCTAGTCTTCCAATATAAAAACAGACCCACTAGCTTTCTGAGGGGTCTCTGAGGAAGATTTCAGGGCCTCCCCCCAATGACCCACTTGGTCTCTGCTGCTGCTGCCTCTCTCTTTGGCCAAAAGATCCAGAAGGCAAAGAAAGGATTCTCATTTTCCCCACTCAAGAATGGTAAGAGAGGTGTGTTCTCCCATTTTATCCTTCCAACCACCCGGTAATGTGGGTTAGGTTGAGTGACTGACACAAAGTCAGTAAGCAAGCTTCTTGGTTCAAATGAAGATTTGAGCCTGACTCTCCCTGATCTAAGTTGGCTGAGTTAATTGCTTTTGTATTTTTAAGTATCACATCCATATGGTCCTTAAGGAGACTGTACTATCTTCTAAAAGGGGTAGACTAGCTATGATCCTCCAGATGGTTTTGGATAACAACACCCAGCATTTCCAACAGTTGTCCACATTGGCCAGGCTTCCCACTCTTGCTTTAGAGGCTGAGTAGACTGAAATGAAAAAAAGCTAAACTGACAATACTGTAACAAAATAAGTAGTGAACAATGAACAGCACTATTTTCCTTTGGCAGTGGTTCTACAACCACTTGACTCTTTGTATAAACTTTTAGATTAATGTTGCAAAAGCTGCAGAACCTTTTCAGCATAACTCAGAACTCCCCTTTAATAGTGCCTTGCCAGTCTCACTTGGTTTAAAGCTTGGGAATGAAACTGACAAGAAATTATCAATTTTGCTTACATAAAAACAGATTATGATACTAAAAGGATGTGTCAAAACTGTGTCCCAGACTGATAATAGAAATGTGCATCAATCAGGAGCCTAGTACTTGAGCTGGAACAAGACACGAAGGCAACCCTATAACTGTGGTTCAGTAGGATGTGAAAAGGCTTCAGGTTATAGTTTTGTTCCTCCTCTTCCTACTGGCTCTCAAGTTTAGAGATCCCACAGTGTGGATAGAAAAAAAGGAAAAACTATCCATTTCTCTTTACAGTAGTAAAAGTTCAGATTCAAGGTTCTCATTGAAAAAGAAATGTCAAAATGAAAAAGGAACAAATAGGGAAAAATGAAAGCAACTTCTCATTTTCAGCAAAGAACTTGATGTTTTGTAAAAGGTTTCAGAAAGCTCAGCTGTGTTGCAAATCAAAGATTTCTCCACCTCCCCATCTTTACAAGAAGAAGAAGAAGAAAAAAAAAGGATTCTGAACCCAAATTCTGTCTTGTTTGATGGTTCTGTTACTGCACAGTTTTACAGCCTTCATTAAAAGCAGCTTATTGTTAAGGCTTGGCTTTGATTTCGCAGGTTTGCTTGAATGGAACTGCTTCTTCTAAATTCATTACTTGTTCCAAACAGGGAAACTAAGAAGAGAGGAACTAAACTACTGTTTGCTTTAAAGCATTTCCTGAAGCCTGGAGGGTGTTTTCTTATTTGCCCTAAAAACATGTATGAGCCTCCTTATTGTTGTCATTGCTGTTATTTCTGCAGAGAATTTGGAAAAATATACACGTTAACAATATATAAATTCTAAAATTACATTTGAAGTCAGTTCAAAGTAAGCCAATATAATCCCCATGTATGAAAGAGCCTTTAACAATAAAAGATGTAAGATGACCAGAATTTTTAAATGCCATCATAATGAAGCCATATGTCAAACTTTTTGACTCTGCACCAAGATTAGTATTAATTCTCATTGGTTCAGTTCTGTGTGGTTTGCAGCTTTCTGCAGAAGTTATTAATCTTAGCCCCAATCCCACTTGTTTTTATGTTCATATTTCTTGCAGTTCTTCCTCCCCACCCTGTAAAAGAAACAATAATTCAATTATAGTGTACAAAACTGAACAACCTTCCATGAGAAAGTCTAAAAAATACAGAAATACAGCCAGAATGACAAGACAACTACATGCACAGGGAACATTTGTTGGGAAATGTGAACTAGATTGTTTTTGTGGTATAGTTAAGGAACTCAGGAATTTTACATGTAGTAAATATAGCATTATATTTGTTTCATTACTGTATGTATGACTAAGGTTAGATTACTTAACCTGCAAAGAATATTTATGAGTATGAAAGTAACTACATCCACTGGTTTTGGATATACAAAGCTTTGTTGTTACGGAACTGCAACTTCATTTCAAATTGTCTTTCCATATTAACCCTTTTCTGCATGTTCATTATCTTTTGTCACTTAGTTTTTGTGGATAAGCTAAATGCTCTAGGTCATTGAATTTAATTGTGTTCTGTGTTGTCTTCCTCTGTTTTTACATAACTTTTTGGGTGTGTTGGGAGGTGGTATACCTAAAAACAAAGATGCAACATATATGCTTTAAAAGGCTAAAAGTCTTTTAATTAGATTTCGTCTTTGCAGGTTATGCACTTGTGGTTGTTTCAATATGACTGACAGTTGACTGAATTGACTCATTTATGAGTTGACTCATAAAGCTCCCTTGGCCATGACCAGTAGGCAACAACATCCACTAGGGAAGGTACTAGACCAGGACGAGGGAGATCCATATTCAGGTCCACTTTTAGCCATGGAAGTTCACTGAGCCAGTTGCTGTCTCTTAGCACAGTCAGCATCTCTGGGTTGTGGGGACATACTGGAAGTGGGAATGCTCTGTGGGCCACCATGAGCTCCTGGAGGAATGGGAGGATATAAATCTAACAAATAGACATAACTAAATAAATAAAAGAAACATGCCCCAATAACACCACATTTCCCCCATGACCTCATGATGTTGCCCTTGTCTCACCTCCAGCCCATAAGTAAAGCAGCACTACATCTTCATGAGCTGTAAGGTATAATGGTAGTGTTTTCTCATTTAGTCTGATACTGTCCAAAGGTAGCCCTAGGTATAAGTGCTTCTCCACCCATTACCTCAGAGTTGATGCCAGGTGATCATCAATTAGTGTGATCAGAGTGTATTTTGGGAGTGTAGGGAAAATTGGGCATGGCCCTCCCCCTGATCACTAACCAGCTTCCACTGCAGCTATTTCCTTCCCAGCTTTTGTCCTCTCTGAGCACTTTGTTTCTTGAGATCCTTTCATATCTGTCATCTCCATGTTTTTTACTATAACTTTTCTTCAGGCTTTCAACAAGGTACAGGGAGAAGAATAGACTTCCCACTGGGGAAGAAGAACGTTTGCCTTTGTGCTAATCCACTTTTACAACGTTTTTAAACATATTTTTACCATATGGTGCAGTACTCCTGCTTTTCCTCATTGCAGTGGGCAGAAAATATTGAGAAATATTGAACTGGGCTGTTGTTGCTTATTTGCAGTTTAAAGTAAAGCGTGGTTGCCCAGTAGCTGGTCAGAGTTTAGTCGCCGGGTCTACAGGACCAACTTACTTACTTGCACAATCATGACAGGGTCCATCTCCCTCTTCTCTGAAGGAGGCTATTTCTCTCTGAATATTTCCCCATAGATATACTTATTTTACCTTATTTTAACTTGTGTGATTTCCATGCTGGAAGTGAGAAGAAGGGCAAATAAACCAGTCTAGAGAAACTACCCCATTCCTATTGTGGTGCCCGGAGTGGTGGATGTTTTTCATGCTGGCTGGTGACCTGCTGAAGGGGAATGGCAGCAAAACCAGAGAAGGAAGCCTGGGGGTAGTTAAGGGATCCATCCTCAGCCATGAAAACTCCCTGCATGATTTTGGGCCAATTGCAATCTCTCAGCCCAATCTATCTGGCAAGGTTGTAATTGTGGGGGAAAATGTGAGCAAGGAGTGCTGTCTATGTTGTTTGAGCTCCTGGAGAAAAGGCAGGATGTAAATCTAACAGAGAAACATATCTAGGCTAATACAAGTTCTGTGCTCCCAGGTCAAGAAAATTCCCATATCTGGCAGTGACTCAAAACAGATGCAGTACAGGAAGGATGGGGATTGGCCATGGGGATAGCAAATTTTATGAGCACATTATTTTGTGCTGCCAGATGGGTAGACAATGGAGGGGAATGGCCCATGGAAGTCAAACTAGATCAACACAAAATGGAATGTCTGGACAAACTGCATATCTGTATATTTTGGAATGTCAAACCAGGGGTCATGCCAGCCTTGGTGATCCCTCCTTCCAAAGAGAAATTCTCCAGGGAAAGCATGGCACTAGACTTCAACCATAGCCATCTCTCTTTTTCATCTAAGTACAGCACAAAATTATTTTTGGACTATTGTTTATATCATAGACTGAACTTAGTTTCTGGATTTCTTTGCTGGCTTTGCATCTGATTTTTTTCTCCTACCTTATTCTTTTTTTATTTCAGCTCGGCATGAAGTTATCACCAAAGAAATCCTAGAGCTGGACACTTGGGAAAATCATTGGAATGTTGTTGCTGTCAATGCCCTGATGCATGACAGCTATGACGTCTGTCTTGTTGCTCAGCTGAACCCAAGGGATCTCATCCCTCCTCCTTCTGATTTAATGGAACAATAGGTATGCCAATTTTAATGGAAAATAAATAGGCCAACTGAATGGAACAAAGTATGTTGATATGTAGCAGTTTAGATGGATGCTTAGAAAAGAGAATTCCATATAGGGAATGCTTGAAAGATGACATACAACTTGGCTTCAACATAGCAAATTACTGCTACAGTAATTCATTGGGGGGGTCAAACATTCAAAGGTTATCCAATGTTTTCCCTTTCCACAACTTCTTATAATAATTTATTCTGTGTGCCAAACTGTTTCAAGAGTACAAACTCAACTTACCTTGCAAAAGTGGAATGCTAAAAAATGTTGCTTATGACATCAAAAGTAAGTCAGAGCAATAGCAAGTACCTAAAAAGTTAACTGAAGTTTTCACACTTAGAATACTTCATTCTGTACTGACATGAGTACAGTGGAACTATTTGTTTTTTAATAGAGGGCAAAAGGGAAAGCAAAACATAGCCTTAAGCTCATTAAACTGGCTTGAAAAGTCAGATATCTGGCTGTGTGTTGCTGGCAGATAAGGATCTTCTTCTGTTTTGTAGTCTTTTGTACATTCAAATTAATCCAGATGTGGAATTTAATCTACATCAGATAAAGAAGGATCATCAACATCTACTCTCCAGTTATCCCTTGATGCTCTGTTCTGCTTACCTCAAATCCCCAAAGCTTATTTTATTTGGCACCTTAGAATATAGTTTAACAGATTAAATGAAACATTATAAAGGATTGCAGGGGGTCACCTGCATTGATTAATCTAACTCAGTATTGTTTACTCTGAATTAGATAAAGTAATGGCTGCAAGTCTCCACCACTTAACAAAAGAATCTTTTCCAAAACCACCTGGAGATGCCACAAAGTACATTTTCTGCTATGCGTGCTTCACTGAGCTGCTAAATAAGTTCAAACCAACAGTTACATTTTGACCTTTCTTTGAAAACTGTTTTTTTTCCGGCACATTTTACTAACTTTCCCCCCAAATTGATCCAGCTGAACTTTTACCCCTGTCTTGGTCCACAATGTCGCCTACCTTTAATACCAGTGCATTAAGGAGGAACACCTTTGCTGCTACTTCTTTCATCTACAGATAATTTGGGGAAATTTGTGCTAAGGCAGAAAAGGCAGAAAAAAGAAAAAATGAGGAATTGTCATGGCAGATGTAGTATCAACAGGGGCCATGGAAGAATAAAGTAAAGTGGTTGTGATCAGAGGAGAGGAAGGAGTGAAGAAAGAAACACATAGATATAAAGGTCCACAATACTGTACTGTACTTACAGTACTGTAAGTCTGTTGGAAATCTGAAAGGTTTTTTTCAATACTCTTTGGATGATTTATCAAAGTTGCACTGAAATATCAAAGTTTCATTTAAACATATAAAGGCTGCACAAAGAGCAGTAGAATTTGCTTGTAACAGAGCATGGTTCTAAGATTGAATTATCTTGCATATTTACATATAGGTCTTTAGCAGACTGGTTGTAGAAAACCTTAATCTTCCTGCATCTTTCTAGACAGAATGCATCTGACATCATATAAGAGACAACCATATTTGTATGTGTAATTTTTATTCTGTCCATACTAGAAAACACTCTACCAGGTAGCCTGTGTTACTGGGAATGTGACTTCCAGCAATAGTGTTGAGTCTCTATTTCTGTGTCATGAGAAGGCACCTGGCCACTGGGATGTATGAAATGTATACACTTCATTTGTTCTGTTGAAATATCCAGGTGATCAACAGCATTTGGGAACTTTCTCCCCTCATGCCCCCTTCAATAAACATCTTAAAGTTTGATATTAATAACTTCTTACTGATTTATCCAATCAACACTACTATATTCTTAGCATCTTTTTCAGCCTTTCAAGGTACTTTAAATCAAATTTGTTTCATCTGCAAGATGAATTTTAGCAAATAAAGAGATAAAAAAGGAAAACACAGAAGATAATTATTTTTACTTTTCCAAGAAGCATTCATTAAACCCGTCTATCGCTATCAGTGTGCTTTTCAGTTCTAAATAAAAACTTGTTTACATAATTTTCAAGTCACTAGGAAATATGGAACAGTTCTCTGGTGTCTCTTGTACAGACTTGCAAAGAAATCTAACATTACACACACACCCCACACACACACCCTGAAGCACAGTGTTCCTCGCTACACTATTCCCCCCCCCCATGTTGTTGTTCTCCCCCCCATGCCTTTTTCACAGTTCCCCCACTCACTACCCTCCCAAATCATGGAGAAAGAGGGAGTGTCTTCCATTAGCGGAGAGGTTTGTTTCCATGGCATCCTGATAACAGCAATCTTCTTTCCAAATTTAACTATGGGCTCTAATGAGCGATCAAGGCAGCAGATCACCTCAGCCATTTATGTGGCCAACTCACACCCACCAGTAGGGAACAAAGGAGGTGCAAAACTGATCTACTAGCCAAAAGGTTTGGACAGGGAGAAGCCAACAAAATTGAAATGGGGGCTCCAGGAATGTTGCTTTTTCTGGAGAATAATGCCACCTATTTGTTTCCTTCACAAGTCATCTGTATATTTGGAAATAATCAGATACTTAGAAACAACATATGTTTTCAATATTGTCTCCTCAAAGAAAGGGAAGCTTGAAATATATAAAAATGTGCCTGGGGCAGCAAGAACCTGCAGTCCTTGTATTCTACAGTAATGCAATTAGTCATATTATAGAAGTGCAAGTACATAATTTTGGTACAGTTTGTTGGAGCAGTAGTATTAGAGAAATTAATTCAGTTGCATCCAAGTATTATGAGGTAAGAGAAAAAGGGGAAGCTGGGCACTGGCATTTAGTTCTTGCTATTATTGTGTTCAGCTATAAACTCGTTTATAACTGCCAAGTACCCTGATCTAATGGTGCACAATTAAGGATAGATGTACAGGGGTGTTTTATTCTTAATAATGGATAGACCTTGAAATTCAAGAAATTTGTTCTGGAAGACATAGTTTTATCTTTTTCAATTGATGGATGAAATTCAATGTCAAGTATGCCCCCTGCCTAAATCTGGTCTAGGGTGTCTCCCCATCCTGCTGAACTTTTTCAGAAGATCTGGAAGAGATCTGGTTTGTATCCCATTGACAAAAGCTATTCCATTCATGGAATGGATTAAACTAGCTCCCTAAGAATTGCTAAAAACACTTCTTAAAAATAAATGTGAAAGAATACAAGATTGTACCTCTCTGCAAACAGAAGATGTTTCAATACAGAACACTTGCTTATAAAACTGTTGAGTTATATATGGCATTGACCTAAATACTTTCTCATGAACCTTTGCAACCTGGTTTCCATGAGTCCACAATTAATATGACCCAGTATATATTTCTTGATTTTTTTTGTATATTCTAAACAGACCTCTCTCCACTTCCAAGTTGCCATCACTTTAATTACTGCCATATGTGTTTGTGGAATCTGGTTTTCTATTATGAAATATGCATATGATCTTCTGCATTTCTGGAGCAACTTTGCCATCTTCAGAGAGAGAAAGGGAGAAGTGTTTTAGGTTGCCACAACTGAAGATTTCCATCTTATGTATGCTCTAACTCTTGAGTTCCACCATTGAGGAACATTTAGTGGTTTACAACAACCCTCCCCCCCAACAATTCAATGGAGAAACAGTTTCTATTAGGCAAAACAGGGGGCTCTTCTACAGAGCTGTCTGTTTCATAATCTCAGTTCCTCTTTTTCTGCAACCATTCTCTTTTTCATACAATTTGTTACAAAACAAACAGCAAAACAGTAACCCAGTTCTTGGAGAACCATACATACAGCAGAATATTCAGCTCTGATAAATATAGGCAAATTTAATACAAATTCTATCTTGGAAAACTGAGATTGTTGTTCAGGCACAGAATTTTCAGAGTTCTTAAATGCAGAATTTCATATCCCTGGCTCAGATGACATACATTGGCCTGACTTACGCCATTTGTGGAGTGTCGTAGGGAACATCCCCAAGGATTCACTGCACACAGAAACACTTTCCACTTTACCCTCACCCCAGTGGAATTGATGTCAATGATTATTTTCCCACTAGCAACTTGTAACACCTTCTACAGTCATTCAACTATTTTTGTGCCAAAATAATAGTAATGAGGACAGGTTGTCTGTCACTTGATCAGTGGTTGGTGATGTTATGGAGTTGCTTTAAGTTACAAGTGGAGAAATGGCTAGTGAAAGCTATCTTGTGCCCAGGATGTAAGCAGACTTTATCACAACTTCATCTTCAAATGCAATGCTGTTTTTTCTTCAGAAGCTCATAAAGGATTCTCAACATGGGAAAAATTAAAGTGGAGCACTTGGGAATACAACAGGGATGGGGACTTTTACTCCTGAAACCATCCTAAATTATTGGGGGACAGACTTCTGTAAATCTTGGACAGAATCATGGAATTTGGCTCTGATACAGCATTCACTGTTTTCTTCATGTACACCCTTTATATTCAAGTTTTTTTTCCCTGTTTGAATTAGCAGTTAGGTTTAATCAGCATTTTTGAATTAAACTAGGACTTAGAGAAATAAGTGTGAAAAGGTTACATTTCATTGATAAGAGTGCCAATTAACTTGGTCTGAATTCATGCTATTACATGCAGTCAGGCATGTTAATGTAACCTACATCTCCCTAATAACGGAAGTTTTAAGAATAATGAAACCAATATGTTGTTGCAAAAGAATGAAGCAAACTGAAACAAAACCAAACCAAACCACAGACTCCAAAATTCCTTGAGGCTGCATATACTAGGGTTAGCCCAGCCACACTGGCTGGGTATTATGGGAGTTGGTCCAGCACATCTGGGGGCATAAGTTTAAGAAAGTCTGGGCTAGCCGAACTACATGGAAATGGAAAACCACATGCACATACTGCTTGTGTTATTAGCCAGTGTGGTTTGTTTGCTTATTTGCTTTGCATACATACAAACAATGGCATTTACATATGAAAATCACTCTGACTGCAAAGAGGCTGCACCATCTTTTTATATGTATTTATATAGAGACATGATCCCTGTATACACAGGGGTTTCTGTGATGGCTGAGAATAGGGCTCGTACTTCTGAACAGATGTCCTTCAAATTGTTGGCTGCATTTGGTAGAATTCCTAATCCGTTTGGTGGACCTGGAGGAAATGAAGTTGAGAAGGGCTGTCCTAAGGCATTTCCTAACTAAAGTCTTACTAAGGTTTATATCCTGCTTCAAGGTAAGAAGCCTCTGAATGACTTATAGTCCCTCTATAGCAGCAGTAAGATTTAAAAACAATAATGCACAAAACAACCTAACAACAACCCTAGCACTGAGGAACCACCAGACATCGCAGAGAAGAACTTGTATCAAGTTCTTGTATTGGATTTGCCTCTCAAGGATTCTGCTCTTGAGGCTCTCTGGAATAGCTACGATTTGATAGCTGTCCAAAACACCAGCAGGTGTTTAATTTAATTTCAGGGGAAATGCTGTTCCAAAGAAGTGGGACCATGACTGAAAAGGTTCATGACTGTGGTCTCTGAAGCTGACATTCCTAAGAGAGAAGGTCCAGAGATAGCCACCCTTCCAGATCTTACCAGATCTTACCCTTCCACACTTCCCAAAGAATGGTTAAGAATCTATAATATCTAAATGATATGTTTTCATGGGAGCTTGAGTCAGGGCCGCTCCACAACATTCTGAATAGGAAGAAAAATAAAATATGAGATAAGGATAAGTAGCATGTCTTCCATTGCAGATGTAATGGAAGTATCTATGTAAAAAGAAAGTGAAACTAGTTCCACAGACTAGGTTGAGGTTCATGCATAATCTAAACCAGGATTTTTACATTATGATATGTTGAATAAGTCACCCTCTGGGGGAGATGGGCGACATAGGAATTTAAATAAATAAATAAATAAATAAATAAATAAATAAAGGCTTGCTTCACACACAACGGAGAGCCGTAAGAAGCGAGTTTGCACACTACAGTATAATAGGCCTGGCTCACACTAGGACAAGACACTGTTAAAACCCCAGTGGGCCAGGACTCTGAAGAGATGTCTTTTCTCTCGCATCTCTGAAGCTTCCCAGCAGGTTTTAAGTAGGTCTTGCAATTGTTTTCCTATACTTTTCAAATGGATGCCATTCACTTACCAGCTGTACTCAGCTGGAGCTAAATGGCTAACATTTTACCATCATTCTAAATCTGGAAATAGAAAAAAGTGCTTATAACCTTTCCTGGAAAACATGTCTATTGTGTCTTTGGTACACCTCCTTTATTTTCATCAGCCTGGGTTTTTCAATTGGTTTACACTTCATGCTCTGAGGCTCTATGAAAGCATAATTTCTATGTTACAAAAAATAGTATTTGTCTACTATGGTACATAATGCTGACACAATAAATACTGAAACCTTTCATTCAGAAGAGATATTTTCTTTTTATGTTGTTTTTATGTTTAGAAGAAGACAGGCTTCTCTAAGCTGTGCTGTGCATCTCTCATAACAGATGTACTGACTCCTAAATCCCATCAGCCCCAAATAGCATAACTAAGTTGGGAAAAAGTGTGTGTGAGTTTTAAAATATAATTTAATTTAATTATATAATTTAATTCCTTATTATAATTTATCATTTGGTTGGCTTGCACACAGATCTATGCAAGATAGGATCTGGGGTGATGACCACTGTTACCACTGCTTTACATAAAGCCTTGATGAAGTCTAGTGAGGACTGAATGGAGGCCTGACATTGCTAAAGGCAATCCTTATAGTTCAATGGAATTGATTCCTTCTCAGTATGCCCTACTGCAGCATTCCTCAGCTTGATCCAAGCTAAAGAAGGCATATATTAACATGCCAGTAATACTCTTAATCAGACATTAAATTATAATTGTGACCTTTTAGAAGAAAATAATGCATATATCTGCTAGTTCTATTTTTAAAACAGTGTTATTTATTTATTTATTTGTCACATTTCTAAAACCATCAAATTCCATAACACTTCTGGGAAGCATGCAATATTAAAAACCATTGAAAACATCATATCCAGCAGGAAAAATAATGATGCCCTTTGAGAATTGTGTCCAGTTCTGCGTCCTGAACTTTACGAAAAACGTAGGTAAATTGAGATGGTTCAGATGAGGACAAAAAGGTTAGGGGAATGGTTCCTATAAAGAAATATTGACAGAACTAGGTATGCTTTGTTTGGAGAAGAGAACATCACATTGGGGCAATATAGTGTTCTTATGAGACTTGGCTTGCAGTTACACTGAAAATTTGTTCTATTACTCCAGAGGACAGGATGATACTTAGTGGGTTTAAGCAAGAGGACATAGATTTCAGATGATCCTTGAAAAAAACTACTTGACGGTAATAATAATTTGGTAATGTAGCCAATTACTAACATTACTAGGTGATGGATGCTCCCTTGCTGGCATTCTTCAAGCAGAAGTTAGACAATCATCAGCTGACCTGACCTGCTTGTGGCATTGCTGTATCCAGCAGGATTTGCTCTACACAGATGTCAAGGTCCCTTGACTTTGTAGATTCAGTTAGAACTTACAGGTGCAGGAACCAATTGTTTGTAATAAGCAGAGACCAGAAAGTGGTTTGTAGAAATGTAGCAGGCACAGATGGTTAAGAGATACCTGAGCTGAATGTGGTCTACATGCTACATCAGCTTTGATTAAGAAAGCAGATGGTGAAAGTCTCCTGGGACTTTCATGAGGAATAGATACTTGTAGACTTCTTAATCTAGCCACTGCTGGGACTCAGGCATTATGTAAAGAGCGCTCATGAGGCAATGTGAGGTTTTAAAACATATACCGCCTCTTGTTCATTGAAACGCCACAGGGGGATTTTTCTGTCCTCTCTTTGCCCCTGCTTAAGTGGAAGTTTAGGTTGCTAAATGTGAGCTGTGTAGGCTCAGGGACTGCAAAAGGCAGACATTCCAGGGGCTTACCAGCTCCAGCCTTACAAAGACAGTATGGTAAAAAAAATGTTCTAATGAAAACAAAGACTGATAGCCTCCTCTATTTTCCGGCAGCTTACAGAAATAAATACAGAGAGGGGATTACCCAGCAAGGCTTATTTGATCTTAATTAGGAAATCCTCTTTCTTGTTTTGTTTCCTTTCTTGAAAAAGAATTAGGAACATATGTGAGCCTAACTTGTATGAAGAAAAAGAAGAGGAGGAGGGGGAGGAAGAAGGAAGCTAGAAGGCCGGCTGGTTCGTTCCTGATCAGCAGGTGGGGAACGCAACCCCCACTGCGCTGCCTGTTGATTGGGCCCTCCTGGCTGCCTTGGGGGGGGCAGGGGCACAAATGGAGAAGCCAGAGCTGGCAAAGACCTTCTGTTCTCATTCTTAAACAGTGTAAGAACGTACAAAGTCTGCATCTTAAACCCACCCCCCTTTATCTACTTCTAGCACTTCTATACTTCACTTCTTTCGCCAACCCTCTTCACTCAGTAGCTCCTGGGCACACCCTGTTCAGGTCCGGGTCTCCACCAGACAATGTTTTTTCAGGTCTTGCTTTTTAACCCGATGCGACTTCTAGGCCCTTGCCCATCCTGCCTTTCCTCCAACTAATAACATTCAGTTTCTCTTGGGTTCATGCTTCCACATAGGTCCCATTCCTCTTAATCTCTTATCTCTGCATCTCCTTATCTGCTTTGCTGCTCTTTTTCTCAGCATAGGCATTCCTTGTGCTTCTTCTTCTGGCCTCCCAAATGTTGACTCTCTCCTTATCCTCCAGCCACCTGACAAGAGTAATTGGATTGCAGCGGGATACAAACGTAATGAATAAATAAGCAAGCAAATAAATAAATGAATTTGCCTTCTAAAACAATTTTCTTTTCAGTTTTTCTACGCAGCACTTGTGTCTAGGACTTAATCTTCATGAAAAGGAGGATGTTCTGTTTGCTTACTGAACTACACTGTACCATATGATACAGTATTTCTCAACCTTGGCAATTTTATGACAAGTGGACTTCAACTCCCAGAATTCCCCAGTTGCCAAGGTTGAGAAACAGTGATATGAGAGAAAGCTTCCCTTCCTCCATACTAACCTCTCTTACACCCAGCTTTTTATTGCTAATCAATTTTATTAATAATTTTTATATTTTAACTTTTTATATTTTACTTGTTTCCTTTTAATTTAGTTAGTCTCCTAGAGTATTCATGCAAGTACGAAAATAAAAGGTAAAGACTCCCATGTGGGTTAGAAATCAAATTCATTAAAAAAATAACTCTATTCCCACACAACATTAATTCACATTCTTTAACACTAGAATTTTAATTTTTAAAACATGAAAATGGGACTTCTCAAGAAGCTGATTTTAAAATTCACAGTACCTTTCTATATGTGTACTCCCACAGAATAATGGCAGATTATTAAATAACTGGGATATTTGTGAATGCAAGGCTGCCTGAAGGTCTGTAAATATTCAAGGCCATTTCAGCTCTTTGGCATAATAGTGGCACAAAGGTGCACTAGGATAACCATAGATGCTAACAGAATTCAATGGTTTGAGAGGATTAAACAGGGCTCAGATGGACTTCAACCATAGGGAAAGACATGGGCCTTTCCCCACTACTGAGCTGAAGTACTTTCCACCCATCCTTGAGTCAGCAGCAAACTACCAATAGGAAATCTGCTTTCTCCCTTGTTGATCTCACTTCTGCCTCAATTGCCTCTGTGTGAAGTCATTGCAGTCACTGACTTTCCTTCAAGAAAAATGGGTGACAAAGGCTAATATACAGTACCTTGGGGCTGCCCTTGGATGATGTCAGAACAACTACTTGAACACAGCTACAACTAAGGACAACTTACGGCTGTCTCACTCTGAGGCTGGGAACAAGATGAAGCTGATGTCCTATGGGCACAGCAGGAAAAAAAAAAAAAAGATGTTGCCATAGCACACTTGTGCTGTGTTTTGATGCAAGTAGGGGAAGGCTGATTGTCTTATATTGGATCAAAATCTCTATAGCTTAGTGTCCCCTCTCTCCCAAAGGAAAAGGAAAGATAAAAAGAAACAGTGACTTATCTATCACTTAAGATTTTTTGTGAAGAAAAACAAATTAGAGGCTAAGCATATTAACATGTAGCACGAGAATTATTTATTATGGTGTCAGATCATTGTCTTCTCCCAGCTGAAGGATCAGGCTCAAACGGTAATGCCCTCTTCTCACTAAACGGATGAGAACTCAACTGCCAATAAAATTAATGGAGCAGTTACTACATAAAACAATGACTGTGCTACTTAACCCTGATTTTCAGGGAGTGCATGGCACACTGAACTATAAATTAGACACATGTCTAAAATGTGGCTGACTACTTTGCCTTTCTATATCTTTTGTAAATACAGCCATAAGATTAAGAGATATTTTTGCAATAACAAAAGAAGGCAAATAATTGATAAGCAAGCTAATTCCAGAGGGTACTGACTAATATAATAAGATGCATTTGTAAAAGGAACATTACATCAGCTTTAAGGGCTAATACAGTCTTGTAAACACACGCGCTACCAGGCTTGATGCTATATTCCATCATTCGATCTAAGGATGGTGAGACTTGTTTCAACAAGGGAGCCTCAGATATGAGATCTGTTTCATTAAGGGACTCCTTTCCAATTTACTTCCATTGCTTTGTGAATCTGTCAAATATAGTCTGATACTAGGCAAGCAGAGCAGATTTTCGATGAAACCTTCCCCAATCATGTATCCTTCAGATTGATAGGTCTCTAACTCCCATCATCCCTAGCAAAGCATGATCAAAGGACAGCTGGAAAGAAAAGTCCATATGTTGGAGGTCATTCATTTGGAGAAGACTTTTATAAAGTTCGAGTTTATCGAGTAGCACACTTTTGGGTTATTCTCCTTGCTGCTGACCTAGAAATGAAAAAGGTAAAGATACTTGGTTCCCCTTACTTCTGGCTTTGACCGTGTGTCAGCAGAATCAGCCAAACCAGTTCTGGACATTTGACCTGCAGGGAAATATTAATTGCAGGTTTGGTTCACTGTAAACTTGGAGGCAGCAAATTAAAATTCAGATGCTGTGTATAATTTACACGGTAAAAGTGACAAGATTCTACTTTCTGCTGCTGGCCACAGAACTGGACTAGAAGCAAGAACTGGGTCAGAGAGCTATATGGGAATCCTCTGGGGTAATAAAAAGTAGATAGTTTTCATTTCATTCTTGAGGAGCTTTTAAGCCTGGAGACCTGTGCCCTTTCCCCAGCAACTTTACACAGGCACTTTGAAAGCTTCAACAGTCAATCAAGGAAGCTGTTCTCTGTTCCTGATTTGTGTGAAAATAAGTTAATAAAGTGAATATAAACCTAAAGCTGGATCTAAAATTAAGCACAAAGTTAATTCCTATCATATACCTCTGTATCAGAATACTCTACTATCCAAGATAAGCAATAAAAACAACAATCCTTGTAGAAGAAAATGTAATGCATGATAAGTGATTTTGAATGCTGCCTGTGGAACCATAATTAGTTGTCAGGGAAGGATGAATGGGACTACATGCTGGGGTCTTTGGTATTTCTTCCCTCTCCTTGTAAGGATGGCCAAAGGTAATTTGTGGGGAAGGAATTCAGCTGGTGAACCCCCCAGCTGTTCCCACTTCAGTCAAAATCATAGCCAATGGCAACTGCTTTAAAGTCTATGAAATAAACTGCAAAATGGAATTCCATCTTTCTCATTTGCAATTCCCTGAAATGCTTTCAACTCTGTTGATAATAAAGCCATTCCTAAGCATTCTAACCAGGAAGAAACCTTTATCTCAAATGTTCTGCAATGTCTACAAATGCATGAGTATATTCTTGTGGCTGAGCAGAACCTCCTCAATTCCTGGCTACAAGTTCCTTAAGAAATGAAAGGCATTTAGAGCATTTGTTCAAGTAAATTTGTAGACCATTTAGCCCATGTGTCAGCTGATCTATTTCACAATTGGGATTCTAAATCTTCACAGTCATTCAGTCAAATAAATAGTTAGTCATGCTTTATCAGGACCAACTATTAGTATTTTTTTTCTTTTTAGTTGACAGAATGATGTAATTTCCACAACCTAGACAGAAATCTCTAGACTAGAGACTAGAACCAATTCCATTTGAAATTTAAATAGCATTTTCCATTAGCTGTTTGAAAGTAGGAGGACATCCAAGAAAAAGAAGTTGCTGTAGCACTCAGATATATGATGTCCCTCCCAGATATGACTTTGTTGATGATTATGATGATTACATGCCATCAACTTGTTGTCAACTCTTAGTGATGACATAGATATGACTGTGTTACTTCACAACTAATTGTCAAGGAAATACCCAGCCCACAGTGGCTGAAGTCCAGAAGTACAGCCAAGATTGACATGAACTTTTTTTTCAGTTTTGACTTAGTGACTAAACCACAACTTAGCACAACACACTAAATCATAATCCATGATTTACAAACCACAGTGGCTGGATTCACCCAATGGACTAAGCCAAAACAAAGCAAAACTACATAATGTTACATGAGCCATGCCTGCGTACCATGGAGAATCCTGGGGAGGGCAAGGAATGGCATTCAATTCACATACCAATAGAGGCGAATATGTGTATACACATTCTAGCACTGAAGATGTTAGCTAGCCAGGTAATGAAACGTTTGCAAGAAAAGAACCAAGCTCAGAGAAACCAAGGACTCCACTAAACTCACATAATTTATGCAATGATATTTTGACATTATACTGGATGTGGCATCATCATGACTTATACCAATGCCCTATGCTTAATACTAGTTTATTTGCTTAAGGTAAATTACTGCATGAGCAGGAAGGGTCTCCACTGAATGGAATAAAGGGGAGTGTCTGTAGGATTTTTGAATAAATTGAACATAGAGAAATGAACATATAAGTCTTCTATTCATAAAAGGGATTGCTACTTTTGCACCCCACTGACATTACAATAAATTATACATTATCTGATCAGATGCATTTTAGAACAGGTTTCATATCAGAAATGGAATATAAGCTCTGAGATAGTAGTTATTTTGCATGATTTAGGTCTAACTAGATATTTTCTTGTTCTTGTTCCTTCATGTCACTTTTTGGCTCCTGGAGACTGCCTGGACTGGTCCCTGCAGGTTTCTTGGCAAGATTTTGGGAAGTGGTTTGCCCTTGCCTCCTTCCTAGGGCTGAGAGAGAGGGACTGGCCCAAGTTCACTCAGCTGGCTTTGTGCCTAAGGTGGGACTAGAACTCACAGTCTCCCAATTTCTATCATGGTGTCTTCATCTCTACAGCAAACTGGCTCTCTTTAACTAGAGAGTAACTAGATGTTATGCTTCAGCCAAATGTAACATTATCCCACCACCTTTTTATTTTGGTTTAATGACAACCATTGCAGGAGTTGTTACTTTTATAAAACAAAGGGCTGTTGTTATTGTTCAGTCGTTAAGTCGTGTCCGACTCTCCGTGACCCCATGAATCATATCGCGCCAGACCTTCCTGTCCTTCACTGCCTGAGTTTGCTCAGTTTCATGCTCATTGCTTCAGTGATGCTATCTAACCATCTCATCCTCTGCTGTCCTCTTCTCCTTTTGCCTTCAATCTTTCCCAGCATCAGGGTCTTTTCCAAAGAGTCCTCTCTTCGCATTAGATAACCAAAGTATCTGAGCTTGTTCATTCAAAATCATTTCTCCCCCCCCGAAGAAAAGTGGGAAGGGGATGGATGGCCACGATCCATTATTTAAACCCCATAAAGGCAATCTGCAGGGCTTGACTGTCTTGATACTGGCCTAGAGTCCTGTCCGCTTTCCCTTCTTATTCATCTCAAGTAGTCAAGAACTGATCCTTGTTTCTCTGCTGCTGTTCAAAATGGTGAGATAATAGCCATCTTCATCAGAGCTGTAGAAGGACCAGGCTAAAGCTTCCTCCCCACCCCCACCCACCCCAATGACCTGATTAAGGCAGCTCTTTTCCTGCTTTTTTTAACATAAGAAAAGAGTCTTGATTGCAAACGCGTTGTTAGAGGTGGGGAAGATGTAAACAGCCTTTCCTTGGTAGCACAGCATACTGGCACTCATTACAGCTACCTTTTGGCTACAACAAAACTATACAGAAAGCAGTAGCTCTTTGCCACCCTTCTGTGGTCATATGGACCTCTGCCCTTCAATCTGATAGCCCTCCTTTACTGTGGCAAGATAACTTCCTGTTAGCATATGACTCTTGTTATCCTATGAGTTTGGCAGCTGATTAATAGAATAGATGGGAAGATGAGTTTTTTGAGAGTGCTGATTGGTGGATCAATAGCCAATGCCATAACCCTATCTCTCATATCGATATCATCTTGATGCAGGAATTTACTCTTCACAATTAAGGCTGGTCTGGTGGCCTGAATGTAATTTCCCCAAAAGGTGCAGGAAATGAATTTTTCTTGCTGTGAGACAAAGGATCATGATGGTTTAAGGAGGAAGAATCTGAGGCTTAGCAGTACAGAAAACAGCAGGGTAAGGTGGCTGGGGAAAAGACAAGGCTAACCTCACAGACGAGTGATATTGATAAAGGGGGGTTGAGGGCAGTCTTTAATCAAGGGTGTTCATGAGGCAAAATGTCAAAGCCAATGTTACATTGTCACACAAACATTGAGACTCATCAAACATTGGAATGCAAGTTCATAATGGCGGCATCAGTGGGATATTGATCCTCCAGAACTCTGAGAGATAGAGGGGGAAAGTGGTTGCCCTGTAAACACTATTCTGAATATTTTGCATCAATTCCTGATACTTGAAATATATTTTAATCATAAACTGGGAGTGCCATTCTGAATGATACTAGATTAAAAAAAAATAAAACAGTAACTGGAAGGCTATGTTATCCAGTTGGGGCAAAGGAGCTTTTGAAAATAAGAGGGCCTGCCTGTATAAATCCTATGAGATTAAATTTGCTGGTCTATAATATGATCACCAGATGCTTTAGTTTAAATGGTTGCAGATTTGGAAGATGGGAGGGGAGATCTTACATTACCTATAATCAGCCCAATGGCAATACGGCAACCTGTTTTAAACCTAATGAGACAGGAGAAGGAACATTAATCACATTCTGAAAGCTTACCTCCCATTCTGTAACTTCTTTGGTTTACTAACTACCAGGGGTTTTAACTGAATTATTTGAGTTTTAATATATAATCCATCTTTCTACATTCTGAAATATTACTCCAAACACCTAAACATTGCAACACATCTCTATATAGAAATTAAAAGACTGATTATGTGTTCAAATAACATGAAGCAAATATTAGCAAATATGTGCCTTTTTAAGTGGTAGGGGAAGTGGGGTAGCTAGGTCTATTTTAGTGCCAATTTTACACATTTTCATTCAAGACTCCAGTCTACCCCATTTTTGCATGAAAGAAAAATCGTGCAGAAAATTCACATTTAAGCAAATAAATATAGATGTTCTCTTAATTACAACATAATTAGGACAGCTTAATTCTATGGCAGCAGAGAACTGACTGAAATTAGGCATTGTACACTGTGTGCACAATTATTAGGCAAGTGAGTATTTTGACCATATCATCATTTTTATGCATATTTTCCACCTCCGAGCTGTATAAACCTGAATGCTTATTGGATATAAGCATATCAGGTGATGTGTATTTGTGTAATGAGGGAGGGTGTGGCCTAAGGAGATCAACACCCTATATCAATGCATAATTATTAGGCAGCTTCTTTTCCTCAGGCAAAATGGGCCAAAAAAGAGATTTAACTGACTCTGAAAAGTCAAAAATTGTAAGAAGTCTTTCAGAGGGATGCAGCACTCTTGAAATTGCTAAGATATTGGGGCGTGACCACAGAAGCATCAAATGTTTTGTTGCAAATAGTCAACAGGGTTGCAAGAAATGTGCTGGAAAAAAAAGACGCAAATTAACTGCCAAATTTTGAGAAGAATCAAACGTGAAGCTACCAGGAACCCATTATCCTCCAGTGCTGTCATATTCCAGAACTGCAACCTATTGGGAGTGACCAGAAGTACAAGGTGTTCAGTGCTCAGAGACGTGGCCAAGGTAAGGAAGGCTGAAACTCGACCACCACTGAACAAGACACACAAGTTGAAACGGCAAGACTGGGCCAAGAAATATCTGAAGACAGATTTTTCAAAGGTTTTATGGACTGATGAGATGAGAGTGACTCTTGATGGACCAGATGGATGGGCCCGTGGCTGGATTGGTAATGGGAACAGAGCTCCACTTCGACTCAGACGCCAGCAAGGTGGATGTGGGGTACTGGTATAGGCTGGTATTATTACAGATGAGCTAGTTGGACCTTTTGGGGTTTAAGATGGACTCAAAATCAACTCCCAAACCTACTGCCAGTTTTTAGAAGACATGTTCTTCAAGCAGTGGTACAGGAAAAAGTCTGAATCTTTCAAGAAGACCATGATGTTTATGCAGGACAATGTTCCATCGCATGCATCGAAGTACTCCACTGTGTGGCTAGCCAGTAAAGGCCTCAAAGATGAAAGAATAATGACATGGCCCCCTTCCTCACCTGACCTAAACCCTATTGAGAACTTGTGGGCCCTTCTCAAATGGGAGATTTACGGTGAAGGAAAACAGTACACCTCTCTGAGCAGTGTCTGGGAGGCTGTGGTTGCTGCTGCACAAAAAGCTGATCGTCAGCAGATCAAGAAACTGACAGACTCCATGAATGGAAGGCTTATGACTGTTATTGCAAAGAAGGGTGGCTATATTGGTCACGATTTTTTGTTTGAAATGTCAGAAATGTTTATTTGTAAACTTTGAGTTGTTTATTATTCTCACTTTAGCAGATGAAAATAAACGAGTGAGATGGGGGAATTTTCATTTTTCATTTAGCTGCATAATAATTCTGCACACTAATAGTTGCCCAATAATTGTGCACCCATAGATATGCTCCTAAAAAAGCCAAAACCTCACTTTTACTTTCTTAAATATTCAGGTTTGAGGTTTATTAACATTTTGGATTGACCAAGAGCACTGTAGTTGTTCAGTAATGAAATTCATCCTCAAAAATACAACTTGCCTAATAATTGTGCCCGCAGTGTATATGATCATATGATACCATGACCTTCTCCAGCTCTCAGTTCATTTCCAATCCCAATTCAAGATGTCTGTATTAACCTAAGAAGCCCTTCTTAGTGGAGGCCCACAGTATCTAAAGCAGTGTTTCTCAACCTTGGTAATTTGAAGATGTGTGGACTTCAACTCCCAGAGTTCCCCAGCCAAATGCCTTGTACATTTTTGTATAGGTATCATTTTCCAAGTGGCGGGGGAGAGAAGGGCATTTGTATATATTATGCTTTGTTGAATAAGCTACAATGGCTAGAGTCACACATCACACAAAAGTAAAATCCTTGGCTTACAAAAATCGCAATGGCTGTGTTTATATTTTATTTATTTATTTATTAAATGTGTATGCCGCCCATCTCCCCTGGAGGGTGACTCTTATATAACAGGCAAACCCTAAACCAAAGAAACCATGTTATATAGAGCTTAGCACAATGTATAAACCTACCCAGTCTTGGTGTATGTAATGAATTCTTATCAGTAATTTTTGGAGTTTCTGCATTTGATGGAGAAACAGGTATGTCTTTCTCCCTGACCTCAAAGCCCGCCTGTACTCACTGCAGCCAGTAAGACTATACACACTGCAGTCCCAATGTGCCACAGGTCCAACAATCTACAACCAAGGACTCTGATTACAACTCTACAGTACTATAGTTCTCAATTTCCAAAATCAAGTCCCTGTTACCAGCAAGTAACTTGACTTTTAACACCAGCCTTTGGACCTATGCTAAGCATTCATAATTATCTCAAAAAACAATGGTAATCAGCCTGGCAATGCAGAAGGAGTAGCTAAATATTCCACTTGACTTTCTTTAAACATATGCCTACATTGAAGCCTAAACCTAAGTCTATTCCAAGAGACATTTAGCCCATATTGGCACATTGTGGAAATAAGATTTCCTGCTATATCAAATGCCTTTTAAGAATCCAACAGAGATCGAAAGAAATGCAATATTATTTTTGTTGTATTGCAAGAGACTCCCAGGGAAGTATTTTACAAGGACGTTGAAACAGCCAAAGTGAAAGATAACAGTGAAGCTAAGCCCATTCTTAGTGGATGAAATGTAATAGATCAACCGATTTCAGCTTTTATTTCCCACAAGAATCCTTGCCATGTAATCCCAGTATTCAGAGGCAATAGTGGTGAAAACTAATTGGTATCTTTATTATTCAGCCACAGGATCTTTAGGAAGGTGGTTCAGCCACCAGATAATTTCTGATTTGCTGGGTATCATCATCAGGCTATCAGAGAATCCTTTTGCTTGACTGGGCAAATCAAGAATCAGTTTCCTAAGAGGGTGAATTCAGTGATAGTGCTCAAAGGCAAGATTGAAATGAGAGAAAAAGAAGGGAAGAGGAGGTTGAACATGCAAGGAGGGCCTGCCTAGGGTTACCAGACATCTGAACAGGCAAAGGAAGACACAGACAATTGGAAAGGAGGACAAATGGGGGAAAGGAGGACACACAAAATCTTTAATTTAAGCATCCATGACAAAAATTACAGCAAAAAACTGCAAAAAAAAAAAAAAGTACTTAGGCCTACATGTCTATGAAATTGCTTTTTCCAGCTACAGAAAGACTGTTTTTTCAATTGCAAGATTTTTCCAATGAATATTTTCAAGAACATATGCTAACAATAATATAGAATTGATGATGACATGCTTTTCAAATTTTACCACAGAAATGTATGATGAATCACGTTATCTACAGACTATGGGTAGTCCTCACTTACCTACTGCTTTTTCAGTGGCTGTTTGAAGTTACAATGGCACTGAAAAAGGAGATTTATGACCAGTTCTCAAACTTGCAGCCGTCACAGCATCCCCGTGTCAGTGATCACTGACGTGCATTTATAATGGTTGCGGCATTCCATGGTCATGTGATTACCATTTGTGACCTTCACAGTTGGCTTCTGACAGGCAAAGTCAACAGGGAAGCTGACAAGAAGTCACAAGTTGCCGTAATGTGACGTCACACTTAACACAACCGCAGCCAGAACTGACGTCGTAAGTCAGGCGTGGTCACGTGATATTTCACTTTACAACTGCATCGCTTAGCGAAGGAGTTGCCGGTCCCAATTGCTGTTGGTAAGTGAGGTCTAACTGTACAGTGATCATAGATTTGAAGAGTCTGGATTGAAGCCAATTGCTGGAATCCGGAAATAAATAACGTAAATCTAGACTCTCGAGTCTATCGACAGATGAGGGAAAGAAAGAAGTAGACAATTTACAAGGTCACAATACATCAAAGTTTCAATGACTACTGTTGTGAAAACAATCTAAAATAAAATTAACTAATTAAAAAAAAAGACACTCAGAAAGCCAGACTAGGTGTGATTTTAAGGCTATGCCTACAGGATGGAGGATGAGGACAAAAAGGAGGCTAATATCCTTTTTTTGCTGGGCGTCTGGTAACCCTGGCCTCCCTAATATCATCCAATTAGGGGCCCCACATGAGCCCCCTACAAACATTCTCCCTGGAGTAAGCTCTAAACATGGGCTGAAATTACACATGAAAGCAGTAAACAAATTCAGTTAGGCTGACTGTATTTGCAATTTTATTTTTGAGACCGTTTATTCTTTGCTTTTCTTTGCATTTCTAGTTACCAAATAAATTTCTTTTTATATCTAGAGATACATCTTTATTGGTTTAATAAAGGAATTTCTCATTAAAACTTTCTCTATGTGCAGTTACACAATTACTTGCTGTATTCCAGTATTGGCACAAAGTTTGTTTGGGCTGGGCTTGCTGATTTTGTGTAGGAGGACCTAAAGCACTTCCTTTTTTTTTTCCCCCTTAGAGCTGGGGGGAAGGGAGAAGTCCTTGGCAGAAGGCCTAAGGGTCAGCCTGATAGATGGCAATCTATCATAAGTAAGAGATTTCTGAGTGAGGTTTTAAATTATTTGCCCTCCTAGTTGATAACACAGGAATATGCCTTGGGAAAGCGGGGAGGTGGGGAGTGAATTTTGAAAACATTTGGTGGACATAGTCATAAAGTGGTTGCCATGGGGATATTGCCTATTCAGAAAATGGCAGGTATTGTGGGCAAGCTATCACAAAGCATCCATTTACCAGAAGACTAATTAGCCCACCAGGATGTTCTATATCCTCTCAGTGGGACTCTCCTGAGGCCCAAAGTCATTAATGCCAAGTAACTATGATGCTCGAGTGCAGTGCTTTGCAGCAGACCAGCTTCCTATTTATTTCTTAAAAATCAAAGGTAGGATGGGGCAAGGAGACTGGGCCATACCAAGAGAAGTTTCTGGAGGCACATCGCTGTCTGTGAATATTCCACCTCTAAAGCCTTTCAGGGAATGTATTTGTAAAACTTTTGCTGCTTCATATATTCTTAAATAATAGTACAGTTCCAATGTACAGTATGTTCAGAAGTACATCCTACTGAATTCAATGAAGTTGAAGTTTACTTCATTATATGGGTATGAAGTATGAATACAATTGCAACCTTTCAGAACAATGTCCAGAGTTGGGGAACCTGTGCTTCTCCAAATATTATTGGAATATGTTTTTGAGACAATGAATGATAAGGGATGCGAGAGTCATATTTAGCAATATCTGAAGGATCACAGGTTCCATTTCCTTTTGCCTAGACTAGGTCTACAAGATCTGGATTGCAAAGATCTATATGATCACTAGATGACAGGAGGGAATTAGGTTTCTGTATCTCTTCTACTGCCATTGAACAAAGTCATATGCGTTTTGGTAAAGGAGATCTTGTAGGCCTACCTAAATTTTATATTAAAAGCATACCTATTAATGTGAGACTTATTTCTCAATCTTTTAACATGTTCCAGTGATTGACAGAATTTGCTCACTACTCTAAGCCCTAATGTGGTTTGATTAATATTGGCTTACTTTTTAAAAAATTTTTAAATCACATTTATATGGCCGCCTATCCCACAAAAAGCAACTCTGGGCAGCATACACCAAGCAATAAACAAGATAGATAGACAGACAGACAGACAGTCATTATTAAAAATGGAAAACACTATAAAAAATTTAAAATATACAAACCACACAGAGAGAATAAAAGATCAACCACAGTGGAGCCATCTAAGAGTATCTCTGGTTCCCTGGGACCCCCAGACCTGGTGACATAATCAGGTCTTGAGGGACTTCTGAAATGATAGCAGGGATGGAGCTAACCTGACTTCGGGGGGGTAGGTGGGTGGGTGGAGAGAATGTTCCATAGGGCGGGCGCCATGGCAGAGACCCACCAAATGTAGGTCCCTGGCAGATGGTACCCACAACATGCCCCCTCTGCCAGATCTAATGGGACAGGCTGATGTAATCAGGGAGAAGTGGTCCCTCAGATATCCTGGCCCCATGCCATTTACTTTACTGTCTGAACTTAGTCATTATAGTTTTAAAAGAATGGCTTAGCATGTTACGCAGACTCAACCTCAGACCTTTTGTTTAAGCATACTTTACTGAATAAATCATTAACTCATCATGTTAAACCATCAATCATGGCTTCATTTTATAGTAATTATTTATGCTCCTATCCTGAAACAAGGTTTTGTGATAGCTGGCATATGTTTTCTCTAAATGCTTGCACCCAGTTAACACTAATCTTGGGTATTTTAACAATGGTTTCAAACTGTTGTCAAGCATTGATTTTCAATCTGAGGTTTAAAAATGATGCAGAGACACAAAGATGTATATATTGTGATGGGGGGATGCAAAAGTTCTAATTTGAACAAAGCAAGGAACAAGGAATTGAAAAACACAAAACACTCATTCTTCCTGCTCTCTTGTTCTCTCTCTTGACTTTGAATTTTCTGTGGGCCCAAGGTCTCCCCCTCAGCCCATTTGTGAGTACTCAGTAAAAAAGCTCAAGTCCTATATGGAGCTTGCTTCTTGTATATTCAGGCTTATATGTATGGATCTCTGGATGCCATCATCTTGCATTTTTTAATTAGGGTAATAACTGAATATGTCAAACGTGTGCATACTGCTAAGTTTAGTAAGATGAATTTATAAGTTAAACAGTTCTCCCACCTTGTGGTTAAATTAAATATTACTGCTAAGACTTTTATACAAAGTAGTTTACTTCTAATCTATATTATATAGAATGCTTAACTAACAATCTTATTTTTAATTGGAGCAATAAATATACATGAGCAAAGTAATAATAAATAATTATAATAAGAAAAGTCTGAACTGATGTTATTTCCTTTGTGTATGTGCGTGCGTGTTTTAGAAGCAGGATAGAAAGAGTATTGGTACTTTTGAACTTTGGGTTGGAAAAGACTCCTGAGAATATCATGGATAGCCAAGAAAAGAAACAAATAGATTATTGAATAAATCTATCCAGATTTCTCACTCGAGGACCTCAAATGACCAGGCACAAATTATCATATTTTGGACAGATTAGTGAAGTTCTAGCTCTCTTGAGGCCTCCATAATGCTCGGATAGGTAGCAGGAAAGAGAAGAAGGCAGCCAGCAGCAGGTGGATGGATTTAATTCCAACAGCACCATTGGAAAGGCGAAGTTGGGGACAAATCTTGAAAAAATTATGTAGTAGCTAAGAGTCAACATCGACTTGATGGCATATAATATTTAAAATGTTTTATCAGTGGACTTACATAATATTAATAGTGGAATGGATTATAGTTCCATATCTATTAGAGCTTCAGTATTCTATGCATCTTACCAGCAACTAGAAAAAATAGAGTTTTATTAATAACTTAAATCCAATAAAATAATATCGGTAGATAGGACATGAAAGCTAGATATGTTGTAGGAAAACTGAAGAGTGCTGTGTTGCAGTATGATGCTTTTTAAAACAAGATCTTTTCTGTGATACATAGATGACTAACCAGTCATCTAATTTTCTGATTATCAGAAGCAGGGAAATTGCTTACCTTGTATATCACTGAGTTTACACATTGCCCTAAGTGTAATTTGGCTTACTGTAATGTGTGAACCCAGCCTTTCCGATTTGTAAACCATGACTTACAATTTAGCACAATGTATGAACCCAGACATTTGTAACTTATTCAACAATTTTTAGTTAAATAAATCACAACTTAGCATGATGTGTGAAAAAGTCTGTGTGTCTTGGTGGGTGTGAAGCTACATAAGCTTCAATTTATTTTAAATAGACTGGCATGTTTTTGCTGAGTTAATCTGAATAAAGCAGTTCCTTTATTTTTTATTAGTGGTTTTGCAGTTATGACTCCTATCTGTAGTTTTATCCACTATTAGCTCCTACTTCCAATATTTTAATTACTGTTGAGCTCCCACATAGCCAGCACTGTCTCCCAGATTTGTCCATCTGTAGCTCTTTCAACAGCTTAGTTTGCATTCTTTCTGAATCTGACATTCTAGTCAAAGTTACTCCACTCTGATTCTTCTCCATTCATTTCTGATCATTGCTGTGTTCTCTTGAAGTCTTCTGGATAAAGCACAATTCCAATACTTGTGTCAGATATTACATAGATTATCTGACACTATAACCAGAGGTTTTGAAGCACCAGCAGTATTGATAGGCCCAGGTCATTAATGAGAAAATACCAGTTCCTAGCAGTCCATGTCATTTCAGAACTGCTGAACTGCTAATATACTGCTGTCTTGGGTTTGTAGGGAAGGTATCTACTCCCACCAGAGTGTGTTTGTGGCCTTGTGTGCCATCTACTAGGAACCCATTACAGCAGAGGATTGGCATGATTAGCATGATTTGGTAAAGAAGCCCATGTACAGAAGATATAGGATACTAGCGCAAACATTATGTTGGACTGTACAGTTTGAAGAAAGGAGCTGTGCTCCTTGAGGCAAAGGCAGTCATCTTTCACTGTTGAGTTAGGACAACCTAAACAAGAACCTAGAAGTCCTTTTTCTGAGCCAGTCTCAGCCCACACTATTTGTAGGAAGCAGAAACACTGCTCTATAGGCTCTTAAGAAAGAATATTGCTTCTCTCCTCTGTTATCCTTCAATAAACCATGACCTGATGAGGCTTTCACATCAACTGTTTTGTGTATGTGTGTGTGTGTGTGTATGATTGCAGAATAGATAGCACTGTTGAAATTGAAGACTGCCATTTTCTTTTTTATGTTCATTGACTATTTCATCCTCCAGTTCTCTAATTGTTTAATCTTTTCCATGCATCCTTGACTCTGAATACTGGTTGTTCTCTTAAGGGATCAGCTCCAAGACCATCTCATGTATTAATGGAGGATAAGTATACACTGAATTTCCTGTTCATAGACAATATTTCTTGATTTATCAAGTCCCCTACTTTTGAGGCTCTCAGAAGTATCAAGCTGGCTCCTACTAAAGAAGAACAGGAGACTGAGAATATCAGGGAATTGCTACAATCCTGAATACTATCTCGGCTAGGGCTGCAAAATGACAAATGGGAAGGAAGGGATGGGCAACTCATGACTGAAACTTCTCTGTAGATGCCCTAGTTCTTTACTGAGTTAAGGGGCTCCACCTCTTTATTTTTAAAGAAGTCTTAAAAACACATTTGTTGAGTAAGTTTTTAATTACTGACCATTTCATTCCATTGTTAATACTGCTGTTGTTAATGTGGTTATTTTGATTTTGTCTTTTAACTGCAAGCCACCATAAAACCTAATAAATAATAATCAAGTGACAATGCATAGCTGCTGTGGTTGTCTTCCCCTTTCTAGCACTGCATCTCTCTACATGTCTTCCAAATACTGTTGCTTGAATTTTGGTTCCCTCTGTTCCTCTCCTCTGCTTTCTACACACAGAAAAAATAGTGATCCCTGCAGATGGCAAGGTTTCTGTTGGCAAGGGCTAGGCACTCAGCTCCAACACAAACACTTAAGCTTTACAGGGACACAGCCTGGATATATGGAGCTCCCCAGCCTTTACACACATTACAACTTCTTGGATGGGGAGAAAGGTGAAATACAAGCAATATTGGCTCTTTGCTGTAGAAGTTAAAATTCAAAAGAATAGAATTACCCAGAAAGTTCTTCAAGCTCTTTTCTGCACTCTTACACAGTTGCAATCACCTTAGGAAGAACAAGTGCTTGTTTCCCACAAATACAGAATCTATCCCATGTCCTATTGAGTGAGAGCAGCCCATCCTATGACCAGCATCAGTAATCTAGCTGCTCTCAGCTTTTGATCCTCAGACAGAATTCACATGTACCAAGCTAGTTTAACCATGCCTACAAACTGGATTCACACACACTAAGCCAACAAAATACATTAAAGCTTACCAAAATATGAACCACATATGATAGCTTATCCAATAAGTTATGGTCGAAACCAAGTATGCTTCAGTTCATCTAGACCCAGTGTTGTAGAAATTTGACTTAATACTTTAATGATTAATACAGTTAATACTTTAATTAGGTAAAGGTATCAATTTTCTACAACACCAGAAAGCTATTTAATCCATACATTCTTGTATACATGCAGTTAGGTTGTGTGTGAGACTCTTCTATCTTCCTTAGTGTCCGGAGTCCTCTACATTCAAACTTGAATGGAGAATGGGAGCTGCTGCTCTGTCTAGGTAGGGTTCCTCCTATATCCCTATTTTATTGTCTTTTGCTGTAATGTTTGCAGTGTAGACTTGAGTCTGGAAAGCTCTCCTTCTTTTGAGGCATTTTTTTTTCCTTTTTCCCTTGTGTATCCCAAACTTTCCTCACCTGCATCTGTTTAGTGAATAACTGGATGTTGCTGGTATCTGTGATTGAACGCACATGTCATACCAATGATGCACGCATTCACCAAATTTATTCAACTACATTTACTGAATAACCTCCAACTAGATTCACACGATACTGTGCCATAGTGTACTCTACATTGCAGTTTGCTTAACCATAGTTTATTGAATCAGCCATGCTGGAGAGGCTTGCATAAATTAAGCCAAAGTTTACAAATCACAATAGCCAACTTCATACCTGCTAAGCCATAGAAAAGCCAAACATGTTTTGGTTTAATGAACTATATTAACCAGCCTCATGCTATTTGCTTTGATTTTGTGTAATGTGTGAACTGAGTCTATAGACTATAGTTAAAAGAAAACATTGGCTTAGTGCAACAAACTAGGCCACTATGCGTCTTTGCCTCCATTTGTTGCCCCTCGGCAGAAAACCTTTTATTTCTCTGAATAAATCTTGAAACCCTAGCCTAGGAGGGCTGAGCATATTTCATGCAGTCTTCAGCTCTCCCCAAGGTCTGTGGGTGCTGCAGGAACAGCTTTTGTACAAAACACAAAAGGGGTCCTGTGGCATCTGAGTTCCCCATTAAATCCTGAGGAATAGGCAGGGCGCTCCAACCCTCAGTCCAACGAGGTCAGGTGTGGAAGATGTCGATGTCGAGCATCGTCTGGCAAAGAGCTCGCGGAAGGGGAAGTCTGCTTGCTAGAGGACCACGAGGGAACCTGGCCTTCCAGAAGGTGCTGAATGACTCCAACAGAACCTTGCAGATCTGATTCTCTACTTTATACTTTTCCATATTTTGAACTGGCTGCACGGTCCGTAAAATACTTGCTTTCCACCCTGTCTATCTATTGGACCGTCACATGAAAAACGTCTGGTTCGTTTTGTTCTTTGTTTTATAGCGGCTGCACAAATCAAAATTCCCAACTGTTGATAACACGTGGCAAACTATTCTTCGTAACCCCTGAAGCTGCCAAGAAAAAAACATTTTCCAGCCACGCTGGCGGCCGGGGGGGGGAAAAACGGCTTTTGCTTCTCCGCTCGCGGTACAAAACGCGAGCAAGTCAGAAAGCATTCCCTAGACTCCGTAATTACGAACTTCAGTGACGCGCGCCATAACATTAACTCAAGACAACCTTCCTGTTCTCAAAGGGTTTGGGGAATTGTAGTCCTAGAGAAAAGTGTAGTCTCCGAGATGTTAAGAAGCTTTAGTGCGTTTGCGCAGACGTACGGCCTTAGTAGCGGTTACCGGTGCGTGGCAGGAACCGGAAGGAGGCCGGGAGGGTGGGGCTTCGATCGACTGACGTGTCTTTCTGAGGGAAGAGTTGGAATTTGTGCTGCTGTTTGGCCCTTCCTTTTCCGTGTTGAGGGCTGCCGAGATGGGGAGTGAGTATCTCTGGCCGGTGATGTTGGCGCTTGGGAAGGCCGATGGTGGAGCGGAGTGGCGGGCGAGGGAGCGAGCGAGCGAGCTGGCCGATCGTCGGGATAGCCTCGAGGGGGAATGAGAAGCTGCTTCAAGGGGGAGCGGAGGGAAGGGAGGGACGATCCGTTATGGGGTGGGGAACTTGAGGGTGAAAGACGCGAAATGGCGGCTTCGCAGGTAGCGGGTGTCCCGCCTGTAGATGCAGGAAGACGATGGTTTGAGGACAGTCTGTGGAGCTGCAGGATCACCACCGTGAATGGTGGTCGCCGTGTGAGTTCGGTAGGCTGTCAGGCCCTCGGCTTATGGGGCCAGCGGGTCTTGGGAGGGCTTTTTGGCAAGACAAATGCTGCGGGGGGGATTTCCTCGGGGTTGAACGGTGAGTACTCCTGAGACAGTACTAATCGAACAACTGAGCCTAGTTTCCTTATCTTGCAAAAGTGGGAAGTATTTCCTGAGAAAATGGACTAAGTTCAGATTTTAATCAGAGCCTATACATAAGATTCTTGTAAGTCAAATCCGAGTTTTGAAATATTGTGTGGGTCACAAATAAAATATGCAACTATATAAACAAATAAAGGATGCCTTTATTTCTTTATAGTTCACAATATATAGAAATAGGGTTACTCTTGTGTCTTGACATGGTTGTAGTAGCAAACAGAAGGACTTTTCTTCTGCATCTCTGAGTACAACTTTTTTGCATATGTTGAAACTTAAGTGACAATTATTCACAGAAAATGACACAATGACCATCCTGCTTGACCATCTATGTAGTGATGTCAGTCTTGTGCTTCTTTCAGAAGACATGAATCCCACACAAAATGTGCTTCTTTGGTTCCCTCTGACAATGTCTTGAAACAAGCTAGTAGATTTTTTTCCCCAGTGAGTTGTATTTGAGCAGGTTTTATGTTAATGTGAAATGTTATCCAAATGTATTACACCACAGCTATTATGAAATGTGCTGATCGCTCCTATATTGATATACTAAATACTACTCATATGTTCTCTTACAATTTAAATTTCTTAGGATTTTAATCTGCATTTGTTACTGTCAGCTTCCTTTTATCATTTAGAAGTAGACCAAAGAAAGCTTAATAATATACCTCATGTAGATTCATATTATCAGCAATGCATCTGTATTTGCTTGTATGATAAGCACAAGGTGACCTGAAGGAAGTCCTGCAGTTTTAATGTTTGTGCAGTAATGCTAAAATTAACAGCAGTCATCACAATGGTCTTACAAATTGTGCTTGTTGGGAAATTAAAGAGAATGCAAATTAGATTTGCCATTGTTATTACAGACTTCTTGCTTAGGCAGTGTTTTGATTGACTTTGATTTCAGAACACAGTTCTATAGATGTTTGTTTTAGTAGAGGTAGTTACTTAATTTCTATATGATGTGATGACCTTCCAGTGATTTCTGTTCAAGTACAAAATTGGACTACTTTCTGCCTCTTGAAGATTCATGGGATTAGGCATTATGTGTCTATCTGCCCAAATCATTGTCAATATGTGATTTACTCAGGATAACTGTATAGATTAGTGATTGGTAAATTTTGAACAAGCTAAGATTTTTATTTTTGATTAATCTTCTTTGTCAATTAATGAATGTCTGCTAATTTCTCAAAACTTTCTTTACAGTTAAATTTCTTGAAGTAATCAAGCCTTTCTGTGTTATCTTGCCAGAAATTCAAAAACCGGAAAGGAAGGTAATGTATGCATTATAGAATTCTGGTTTTGCCACAATATTCATAACAGTCTAATAACAAAAGAAACATTTATTTTGTAAATATCCTGTTTTTTCAAATGTTATCTCCCAAAGCTATTCATATCAACTAAACCTCTAGGCTGTTTTAACACTTTCTTTTTTTAGAAAAAGAAACAGGAACACAATAGTAGGGTTTGAAAGGAAAGGTAGAAAGGAGTATTTGGCAAATGATGATAGTGTGATTAACTGGAAAAAGACATGTTTATTCTCTAGTTTGGATAAAGTTGCTGCAACTGACTGCATCATTTGCTTGACGGCAGAGCCCAAGGTACACGTTTCTCATTTTTATGAAGGATAACTGGCAGAATTAAATGTTGCTTCTGGAAGAAGGGAGGGGAAGCAAGCTGTCTGTAACTTCTTCTTTTTTTGCCAGTTAATGGAGTCAGTTGGTTTTCATTTTGCCATAATATCCTGCCTGAAAGGCACCAGGGAGCTGCTCTTCTAGTGCTTCCTGCCCAGTAGTATAGGTGGAAAATACACTGGATACAACTTTTGACAACATTTACTATATAGCAGTTTACTCATAGATACTAGCATTACTGTGCCTCTACTTGTGATTTCTAACTGGGCGAATGTATGAATTCATTCTATGATTGTTACCAATAATTTCTCTAGGCTCAACTGAAGAATAATTTTAAGTGGAAAAATCCATTTTTACCAAAGTCCTGCTCACGTTCTCTGTTAACCTGTTTTTGTTTTAGTAAAAGCAGCATGGAAGTGCTGGGAATTTAAACGTATTAAACATATTCCATTTCTGGACTCCAAATTATTGGGAGACATCCATTGTCATATCACAGCAATTTTCATCCAGGAGGTCCCTCAGCCTTCTATTTAGCATTTTTGGAGAGCTGCCAGGGGAAAAAGGGAATGAGGAATTTAGCTTCTTGAAACTCGTGTACAGTGTTAAGTGTGTTTCCCATGGTAATTTCATGCTTTATTCAAGCCAAATGTTGGCAATGACAATTATTTTCACAATTTCATCCCTTATTTTAGATCCAATTTAAAGAAAAGGTGCTATGGACAGCTATCACTCTCTTCATCTTTTTGGTTTGCTGCCAGGTATTTTCACTTTATTACTTCAAACCTTTCTTTAAAACCAAAACTGGAGACCCAAGCCTATGATAATTTTACTTACTTTTTTTTAAACTCAGATTCCCCTGTTTGGTATTATGTCATCGGATTCAGCTGATCCCTTTTATTGGATAAGAGTAATTCTGGCTTCCAACAGAGGTATGGAAGTCCTTTTTAACAATTGATTTGTTGCTAAATTCCATCTATTTCTATTATGTAGCAATTTGGGTTTCTCCTTTACTTAAATTAAGCACTTTGAGTTCCCACTGACTTCAGTAGTAATGAGTATCCTGTTTAAATCAGTGGGACTTAACTATGTATTCTTTTGATTTGGATATTGTAATTGTGAAATGGGATTTTGGAGGTTGGCCATAATGATGCTATAATACAATATAGAAGATAGTAGCATATTTGGGATCATTTTAAAGCAGTTCACATGTATTATTTCACTAAAGGTTGGAAAAGTTCTATAGTGTAGGCTAATTTTGCCATCGTTGCCATTGGGAATGGGGCTGAAATATTGATTGACTTAAGGGTAAGAAAAGATTGGGAATTTCCATTACTTTGTGTCGCTCAGTGTTATATGAGAGCCAGTTTGTTGTAGTGGTTAAGGCACCAGGCTAGAAATCAGGAGACCATGATTCTAGTCCCGCCTTAGGCATGAAATCAGCTGGGTGACCTTGGGCCAGTCACTCTTGCTCATTCCTAGGAAGAAGGCAGTGGCAAACCACTTCTGAAATCTTGCTAAGAAAACTGCAGGAGTCAACGCTGACTCAAAGGTGCATGTGTGCATGGACACACACAGAGTATTATATGTTTTTTTAAAGCATTTTAGACAAAGGATATACCAAAGAGGTATATAAACTCTCTAATGAAATAAAACTTTTGCCATTGGGCTTATAACCTGAAAGACTATAAGAGGGATTGAAAACAGTTTTTAGTTTTAAAAGTTCATATTAATAGCCAAGTGGACTGTATGGAATTGAAGGAAAAGATGAAACAGAAGTTGCTGGTATCTCAGCAGAGCTAATAGAGGCTTGCTTTCCTTTTCTCCCTGCCCTCAACCTGAAAAACAGCAGCTTGTAGAGGGCATAGTCCAGCAAAGCTCTCATCTCTGCAGGGCAATACGCTTGAAATATACATAGAGGGAAAGTCGGTAAGGATAATATAATACTAGCTCATATATATTTAGCTGTCTTCTGCAATTCACTTAAAGCAGATTTCTTTTTGTGTTATATATCATCTTAAACATTTTATTTACTCTTTAAATTTGTACTCCCACTTTTCCTTTTTTCTGTTATTAGTTGAAGTGCAAATTTCTAGACAGTTGAAAAGTGTATTAGAAGCATTCAAAGTACTTTGCAGTCATTCCTATAAATTTTGATTTGCCTGGAAATAGTATTAACATGTTTGCAGAATCTTTACAATCAGCATTTTCTATATGTTTAAAAAGCTGGATCAATTTATTATGCTTCAATAGGTTGGAAAACACTGTTTCTAAAGAATGAGGCTTACTCATTCTTCAAAATGAGCTGTAGCTTTAGCTCGCCTTCCTAAAGCAGCTTTTCATAATTTGACAATATAACAGAATGATGTTTTGTTGTAAAATGGCAAAGAATGAAGTTCAGTTGAAAATCTGAATGCTTTCCCCATCTTTACATCGACTTGAGATGGCCAGTTATCTGTGTAGTGCTGAGCAGGAAAGGATTGGCAGATCCTATGTTTCATTCCATTTTTGATTTCCAACAGGCACACTGATGGAGCTAGGCATTTCTCCCATTGTCACATCTGGTCTCATCATGCAGTTACTGGCTGGTGCCAAAATAATTGAAGTTGGGGATACACCAAAAGACAGAGCTCTCTTCAATGGGGCACAGAAATGTAAGGAACAGGAAACTTTAAACAATTTGCATTCTAGTTTATGCAGTGGATAACATGAATTGACCTCTTAGGAAATTTGGAATATTAAATTACATTCAGTATTTTTTTTTTGTCTTGTAATTCTATTCCAGTGTTTGGCATGATTATTACTATTGGCCAATCTATTGTTTATGTAATGACTGGGATGTATGGAGACCCATCAGAGATGGGAGCAGGAATCTGTCTCCTTATCACCATTCAGGTAACTTTTAAAATATTAAACTGCTTCTGAATGTAGACATATGATCTGTAGACACTTGAAGTTTAAAAGATTGAAACCAGACCCTCTTGCAAACTTGCTTCTCCCAGCCCTTTCTCTGCAAGAATGTTAAATGTTCTTGATAGACATCTGGAAGTTTCCATCTTAGACAGGAAATTTCCTATAGAAGATTCACATTTCTGGGTATATTAATTTCACAACCAAAGAGCTGAGATTTATAGATTTCACAAGTGTATATTTACCCTTTCAGTAATGTTATGTTAAAATTTAAGAGATCTAATCAACTTGGTTGAGGAACATCTTTGAAATATAAACATAGTACCCAAAAAGGGTACTTCATATGAATTACTAAGTGATCTCCATAGGCAAGAATTTACAGAAATTGCTGCCCCTATTTAACTGTTTCTGTATTGTTTTTAATTAATTATTTTTAATTTAAGTGATTGGTCTATTATTCATTCGTCCTTGTAGCTTTTTGTTGCTGGTTTGATAGTTCTTCTCTTGGATGAACTTCTGCAAAAAGGTTATGGTCTTGGCTCTGGTATTTCCCTCTTCATTGCTACTAACATCTGTGAGACTATTGTATGGAAGGCATTCAGCCCAACTACAGTGAACACTGGCCGAGGTAATCATATTCTCTGAAGAGACATATATCAATTCCTCTGTTGATGAACTGATTGCCCCTGTGTGGATAGGATTCTAGGTGAATCGGGGCTACTGAGAAGCAAGAGGGAGTTACTGGTATGCTTGGGAGGAAACAGAAAATACCTAAGGTCTTCCTACTTGTCCAATATCCAGTGGCACAGTATATTGAGTATCAGCTGAAGAAGAAAAATGCAAGTTAGTAAGGATAAGGAGCAGTGTACTGGTTTGCTTGAGTTCTTATTTGTTATAGTATCTTTGAGGAAGCCATTGGTGCCTGAACCCTGAACACTTCTATGAAAATGTTTGTTTCGCAGTAGATTCCACTTGTTTTGCAGTTCATGCAACAATTGGCTGGCTGGGAAAGTTTGTATCTCTCATCCTGAAGGTTTATTAGCAGTGCTGTAGTCATAGGAAGCCCAGGGAGTTTTAAGTGAGTGCTTGCCTTCTGTATGCAAAACCAAGTGACAGAGCATTTGTTTCTCTATTTTAAATCCATGTTTTAGAAGGCTGCCTCTGTGAAAGTCCTCAGCAGTTTCATCTCATGATTTGCACTGATGATGTTTGAAGTTGCTTACAGAAAGATGAGAAAATATAGCCCAGAAACAGGAAATATATTATAATACAGGCTTAGGTATTATATTTGTGTGTAAGGAAACTCCATTCCGTTGAGTGAATATAGCATACTGCTAATCACGTTTGCTCCTTACTGACTACTCTGTGAATTACACTTCAGCATGAGTGGGTTTTTTTCCCCCAAATATATTTTCCCCAGCACTTGTACAGATGAAACTCCTCAGTGATGCATGTATAGTTTGTTTTAATTATGGTTTATTGAACAAGTAATTGTTGCCTAGTTCACATAGAAGCCCCAAACCATGCAAGCCACAGTGGCTGGTTTCATACATGGTAGGGAACCAAAATATGCACACTATATTATTGCATAGTGTTTTAAGTAAAACAGCTATTTTTTACAGGAAATGGTTAGCAGTATGCAGTGGACCAATTTTGTGTGGATCAGGAATGCTGGAAAAACAGCTTCAGTAATCATGGAATGTATTTATCCCCAAATATATTTACAGTTCTTTTTCAGCCTCTCACAGAGGGCACTTATTTCTGTATGATTTGACGCTCTACCTTTGAAGGTGATGGAGGGGAGATTTTACGTCCTTTATCAAGAACACTTTGTGTATCCCCAGACACAGAGGTTGAAAAAAATCAGACATTTTCTGAGATGCCCCTTGTACGATACCTAGCAGCTAGTGTTGATTTCCTCAGTTATTAGTATATTCAGATTGGCCCCAATAAGAAACTCTGCTTTACCTACTAAGAGACTAGTTTAGAGAAATCTCTACAAATGCTGCAAAATTCTGCATCATAGCAGTCACAATTAGAAGACAATACTCATGTAGCTTTACAGGCCTTTTGTTGCTTTTTACTGTTATTGTTACTAACATTATTGTTGCTATTTTACTTTTTCTCTTTTTTATATTTTCTTAACCTGTCTGTGTTTTCAGTTTTAGATAATTTCTTACTGTCCTTTTAATCTGATACTGTAAATTTAATAAATAAGTAAATGGAAATTGCTGCTGGTTTTACAGTGTGATTTACATTAATATTAGTATTCACATGACTAAGGAAACTGTTGGGTTTTAATCTCATTTTTAGAGTATGAATCAATCTTGTTAGGAATAATTGGAGTATATGGGATATACTAAACTAGTATATTACCAGCTTTCATAGTAAATAATTTTTTATTCACCTGTTCATTAAAGGCATGGAGTTTGAAGGAGCCATCATTGCCCTCTTCCATCTTCTGGCTACTCGCACAGATAAAGTTAGAGCTCTCAGGGAAGCCTTCTACCGGCAGAATCTCCCAAATCTTATGAACTTGATTTCCACCATATTTGTCTTTGCTGTTGTCATTTATTTCCAGGTATGTAGAAGTTTGGAATGGTGATTTACAATTTAACTTATTTGTATATTCTATTTATGCGTGGAGAGGTGTTTGTTTATTAAGGTCATAAATATTCTGATGAAATGCTTATTAATACATCACCAAAATATGAAGTATGAATATTTCCACAAGGTTTATTGGAGAAATGTAAGATGTAGATTAGAATTGATATTCTGTTAATCTGAGTTTATACTGATGATTCAAAATCTTATGCATTGTCCAGAGTTTATCAATACTGTTAAACCTTGTTGATGTAAAGATAATTTCACTTTTAAAAAAAGAATAAATTTGTTTGTAAGATGTTATTTTAATCTAGCTACCGTATTTTTCCGTCAATAAGACGCCCCCATGTACAAGACGACCCCCACTTTTCCAACCCAAAATTAAGGAATCAATATTTTAAAGATAGCGCAGAACACATTTTTATTTAGTAATTAGTTAACATTGACCTGATACACTCAGTGGGAGGAGGTCCAAACCGTCTCTCTGCAGCTCTATTTCCATGCTCTTTTGCATAACTGATTACATTCAAGCACAAGTGAAACTGCCGATAGCTTGTCTCTGTAAACAGCCTTCCTCTAATTGGTTTGTTCAGCATCAGCTGACATCAGTTACATAAGGCTCGTGATTGGAGGAAGTCTGTTTGGGAGACAAGCTATTTCACTCGTGATTGGAGGCTAGCAATAGGAGGAAGCCTCTTTGCAGAAACAAAGTATGGGCAGTTTTGCAACCGCATGGTTCTCTCCTTGGATGACTTCCTTGAATAAGACACCCTTCAATTTTTAGCGTAAGGATTTTAGAAAAAAGTATCATCTTATAGTTGGAAAAATACGGTAATTGAAACTCTGGATATTTCCTGCCTTGATTACTCTACCTCTCTTCTCATTGATCTCCCTCTTTAATACCCCAGTTTTCATTTCTGTCTAGATATCTCTACCAATCTACCAATTTTATACTTCTATCCATCTGACTCTGTTTCTCCCTTCTAGAGCATTTCATAATCTTTTCAGTGTTCCTTGGTTGTATCATTTATGCACAAATGCTAGGAATAAGGGTGCCAATTGCAGAACAGCTTTTCTGTCCTCTGCAATCTTTGCACCCCTCCCAAACTAATACTAAATTATTAGATTCTTCCTGAGGTACAGTACTGTGCAAAGGTTTTAGGCAGGTGTGAAAAAATGCTGTAAAGTAAGAATGCTTTCAAAAATATATATTATAATTGTTTCTGTTTATCAATTTACAAAATGCAAAGTGAGCAAACAGAAGAAAAACCCAAATCAAATCAATATTTGGTGTGATCACCCTTTGCCTTCAAACAGCATCAATTCTTCTAGGTACACTTGCACACAATTTTTGAGAGAACTCGGCAGGTAGGTTGTTCCAAACATCTTGGAGAACTAACCACAGATCTGTGGATAGAGGCTGCCTCAAATCCTTCTATCTCTTCATGTAATCCCAGACAGACTCGATGATGTTTAGATCAGGGTTCGGGGAGAGGGGGCAAACCATCACTTCCAGGACTCCTTGTTCTTCTTTACGCTGAAGATAGTTCTTAATGACATTGGCTGTATGTTTGGAGTTGTTGTCCTGCTGCAGAATAAATTTGGGGCCAATCACACACTTCCCTGATGGTATGGCATGATGGATATATATCTGCCTGTATTTCTCAGCATTGAGGACACCATTGATCCTGACCAAATCTCCAACACCATTTGCAGAAATGCAGCCCCAAACTTGCAAGGAACCTCCACCATGCTTCACTGTTGCCTGCAGACACTCATTATTGTACCGCTCTTCAGCCCTTTGGTGAACAAACTGCCTCCTGCTACAGCCAAATATTTCCAATTTGGACTCATCAGTCCAGAGCGCCTGCTGCCGTTTTTCTGCACACCAGTTCCTATATTTTCATGCATAGTTGAGTTGCTTAGCCTTGTTTCCACGTCGGAGGTATGGCTTTTTGGCCGTAGTTCTTCCATGAAGACCACTTCTGGCCAGACTTCTCCAGACAGTAGATGGGTGTACCTGGGTCCCACTGGTTTCCACCAGTTCTATGCTGATGGCACTGCTGGACATCTTCCGATGTCAAAGGGAAGTAAGCATGATGCGTCTTTCATCTGCTGCATTAAGTTTCCTTGGCCAACCACTGCAACTACAGTCCTCAATGTTGCCCATTTCATTTCTTTGTGCTTCTTCAAAAGAGCTTGAACAGCACATCTTGAAACCCCAGTCTGCTTTGACATTTTTGCCTGGGAGAGACCTTGCTGATGCAGTATAACTACCTTCTATCTTGTTGCTGTGCTCAGTCTTGCCATGGTATATAACCTGTAACATGAAACTGTCTTCCACAACCTCACCTTAGTAGCAGAGTTTGGCTGTTCCTCGCCCAGTTTTAAGCCTCCTACACAGCTGTTTCTGTTTCAGTTAATGCCTGTGTTTCAGTCTACATATGAAATTGATGATCATTAGCACCTGCTTGGTATTATTGGTTAATCATACACCTGACTCTAATCCTACAAGATCCCTGACTTTGTGCAAGTGTAAGAATTGATGCTGGTTTGAAGCCAAAGGGCAGTCACACCAAATATTGATTTGATTTAGATTTTTCTTCTGTTTGCTCACTTTGCATTTTGTAAATTGATAAACATAAACAATTACAATATATGTTTTTGAAAGCATTCTTACTTTACAAGCATTTACCTGCCTAAAACTTTTGCACAGTACTATATATTGTGGGAAAACAGAAGTGGAGACTGTAGAGAAAGTTAAAGTGGAAGTAGAAATTTGCTTCCCATCCTTATTCCCTGCTTTTCAAGTTTGATTAGGCCATGCTCTGTCTTATCTTTGGACCTTTCTTTCTCTTAGTCTTGTCACTATTTTTCACCTTTATCACCTGTAATTTATTGCAGGTCTTCAGCTTTCTTGATTATTCTGCCACTACCTTGCTGTCTTTCTTCTAAAATACACAATGTACCATAGCTACTGCAGGGTTCTAAGCCTCCATTCTACCAGCATAGCTTCCTGAATGTGGATTGAAATTGCCTGTATCATTCGTTTCAATTTTCTATCTGAAACCAATTTTCTGTGTAGCTTTTGACTTATCCTTGTAATCATTCCAGTCTCAGTTATATGTCTTCTACATGCAGGTAGTCCTCGTTTAGCAACTGCCTCATTTAGTGACCATTCACAGTTACGACAATGATGAAGAAGTAACTTTACAACCAATCCTTGCATTTACAAGTAGTCCTCAGTTAACAACAGCAATTGGGACTGGAATTTCCATTGCTAAGCAACACAGTCGTTAAGCACAACCTCACATGGTTGCCATTTGTGACCTCCTGCCAGCTTCCCAATTGACTTTGCTTGTTGGAAGCCAGCAGTGAAGGTCACAAATGGTGCTCATATGACTGCAGGGACGCTGTGACAGCTAGAACTTCGAGAACTGGTTGTAAGTATCTTGTTCAGCGCCGTTGTAAGGTCAAACAGCCACTGAATGAGTTGGTCATTAAGCAAGGACCACCTGCACAACCTTTGCAGCTCTGTAAAGCAAAGGAAAGCCAAAGTAAGACCGTAAGCAGAGTTGCGGTTTCATTTAGAGACCGCTTCGCTTAACAACCAAGTTGCCAGTCCCAATTATGGTTGCTAAACAAGGACTACCTGTATAGGCTATGAAAGAGAAAAAATACATTTTGTTGTTTGAGATTGCTTGTTAGAAGTAACTTTGATTTGATTGACTCTTGGGGCAAGTAGCTCTGTGAATTATATTTATTTGTATTACATTTTTTTTTCTTTTTGTGATCTACAGGGGTTTAGAGTGGACCTCCCTATAAAATCTGCCCGCTACCGTGGTCAATACAATACTTATCCAATCAAGTTATTCTATACCTCCAATATTCCCATTATCCTTCAGTCTGCACTGGTTTCCAACTTGTATGTAATTTCTCAGATGCTCTCTGCTCGTTTTAGCGGTAACTTACTGGTTAGCCTTCTGGGTACTTGGTCTGTAAGTATCTTCTAAGTTCTTCATAACTATGAACTTAAAAGTGCTTAGAAAGGTGCACTAGAGAAGATAGACTTGCAGCTTTTATACCAAGATTTATTAAATCTTGGTAAACTCCCTTGTCCTTTCTTCCAAGTGGACACATATAGAACTGCACTGTATCTGATTTTTACATAACATTAGTCTTACAAGTGAGATGGCCTTCATAATGAGTCTTACTGAATTTTTTGTCTTATTACCAGCTCCTGTGTATTGTCTTCTGTTATTAGCTATAATGTATTTTATTTTACTATAGTTACAGTGCATGCAGACATCTTTGCAATGCAACAAAAGATTCATGACTATTATACATAAATCTTGCTAACATGACTGGATTGGTTGCTAGCAATTGTGTAATACTTATTCAGTCAAGAAGGTTTAATCCAGTTTTTCTGAAAAGAATCTTATTTTCACTGCAGGATACATCAACTGGAGGTCCTGCTCGTTCATATCCTGTTGGAGGGCTTTGCTATTACCTGTCACCTCCTGAGTCTTTTTCGTCAGTGTTGGAAGACCCTGTTCATGCAGTTGTTTATATTGTGTTTATGTTGGGTTCCTGTGCTTTCTTCTCCAAAACCTGGATTGAAGTCTCTGGCTCATCTGCAAAAGATGTAAGTAAATAGCATAAATCTCACATCTCCAGATACATCATTTCTCTCTCTGACAATCACAGTGTTTCCCCAGCTATGTTACTTGACAGAAAATATGCTGCTTTAAGCACTTAAAGAATTAATGGAAGGATCAGATTCAACCAGAACCATAGGATACTGCCTCACAGCAAGTCTCACTGTTGCTCTATTATATTTGGTATTGTTTAGTGACTGACAGTGACACTCCAGGCACTTTTCCCTGTGCATCTGGAGATGCCATGGATTGAATCTGGGATCTGTTGCCTGTACTCTGATTCAAGCAAACCATGACTAATTTAAACTTTTACTTATGATAGTTCCCCCTCTTTAATCCTGTGGTTAAAAAAAATATAGTTATCAGGCTTAACTTAAAGAAATAAAAGTCATGAAACAGCATAGGCAAAGCATTTGTAACTGGGATGAGCGACCTGAAGTCCCAGATCCCCTGAAGCTCCAAAGGCCTCCAGTTACAGTTGCTGAAGATTTACAGTTGCGGAAGCAAATAAAAACTAAGCATATGCCAGAAAATAGGCTTAACCCAGGTTACTTAATATCAAAACCTACTCCACCCCACCCCCCCACCCCCAAAATCTTGGGTGAAATAAACGCCTGGCTATGCTTATTCTACAGCCATCCATTGTCTATAGGACATCAGAAGCCTCTTTCGTGTATGACTTTATAAATGTTTATAGCTCATTTCGTTCTAGAAGTTATTATCTGGGGTTACTTGAGAAGTTGGCACTATGCCTTACATGAGTTTTTTTGTACATCTTTTTTTTTAGTCACCATATCCTTGTAGTGTTCCTGATTTTAAGAACTACTAAGATTCTTGCATTTTTGTAGCAACTGAGCTTACTGGTTCTCTTCAGGAAATGTTAAAAAATGACTTCTTTTGGAATACAGGTTGCTAAACAGTTGAAAGAGCAGCAGATGGTTATGAGGGGTCATAGAGAAACCTCCATGGTTCATGAACTCAACAGGTGAGTTATAAATCTGCAGGGTTATTATAATCTGTATTGCTGTTTGGGATTTCATTTACTTCAGAGGAGCAGAACTGGAAATAAACTATCTTGCAGATTTAATGGCCTTGCTGTGCTCTAGCCTTGTTCTAGCCTTAGAAAGTTTTATCCATAACATTCCTGAGAATGCTTGCTTTATATTTGGGAAGGCAAAGGCAATAACCCTCATGGTTTGCTTATTCAAAAAAGGCAGACGTTTTCACTACTGATTCTGAGGTTAAAAGAAACAAAGAATTGCCTTCATAGTTTTCTCATTGTTTCTAATAACATATGTGACACACAAATAAAAAATAACATGCAGCCTGGATTGTATATTAATTGAATATGGGAATGCTATTTCTTTGTGCCAATAAGATAATATAGTGTAGCTTTAAAGTTTGTGGAATCTTTAGATAAGGGTGTGTCTGTGCACCATAATACTTGCATGCAGTCTTAAAAATTACATTAAGTGGGACTTAGTAGGTGGCTTTCTTTGAGATGCAATTGTGAAATGTGTAGAAAGAGAGAAGCTGAGAAGGTCTGGCCTTGTAGAAAGTGGCTGGGCTATAGTTTCTTACATATTTTCTGCAATTGTTACAGCAGTAGACAATTTCCCTTCAATCTTTTGCCCTTACTTGTATTTCTTTGCTCCTCCCTTTTCAGATACATCCCAACAGCTGCCGCCTTTGGTGGCCTCTGCATTGGTGCCCTCTCTGTGCTGGCAGACTTCCTTGGGGCAATTGGATCAGGCACAGGAATCTTGTTGGCTGTCACCATCATTTACCAATACTTTGAAATCTTTGTAAAAGAGCAGAGTGAAGTTGGCAGCATGGGAGCGCTTCTCTTCTAAATGCAATATTGTCTCATGGACCTAGGGGCCGGTGAAGAGCGTTTTTAAGTTTTTAAAAATCAGGTGAAAAGATTAACAGTGACACAATAACACATGGGCATCCTGCATTAATACAAACACTTATTTTAATGTGTGTGTTTTTTCTGAAGTACATTCCTTTGGTTCAGACTTTATTGGTATTCAGTTGCTGTTTTATAAATAGCTGGAAAATGTGTAAAAAAACATTTTTAGAAAAAAAAAGTCTTTTGTTCTTTGTTATTGTTTGAAGCAATTCCCTACATCTGATTTAATTTGATAGCTTTTTCTCCCTACTTCAAACTGCACAATTTGTCCCTGAGTTGCTTGAAGTTTTTCCAGGTTCATTGTTTAAATGAAGAGTGGAAGGTTATTTGTTACAATGTGGTATTTGTCTCTTTACCTGGGGTGGGGTGGGGAAATTGAGAGATCTCCCCCCCCCACTCAAAAGCACCACCCAAATTATCTATCCGTTCTTTGGGGGGGGTGTTTTTTTATAAGCACATATATTCCCACTCTCCCCAGGATACCACAATTTGAACAGCCAGATGTCTAGTCAAGCACACTCTGTGTTTTAAGTGCTGACTACTACCTTTTGACTGTTCCCTTGCTTCTGCAGGGGATGATAATAGGCTCTGTTGGTAGAAATCTCAGGTCATGTTGCTTTACAGGAAGAATTAGAAAAATGTCTTGGAATGCTGCGCTGAACAGAGGCAGCAAATGGTGCCATAGAGGAAGCCTGAAATTTCTTAGATGGATGCTTATAGTTGAATGTGTTATTTTTATATCTTGACAAGTGTTGAATGCAGTATTTCTCTTGGAAGTTGTTATACTCCTATCAAGTTTTTATTTGCCACAAGTTCAAAATAAATCCTAAGCTAGGAGGTATGACTTAACTATTAACCTGCTGGTTGATGAGTATATGGAAGCCAGTTCCAGTAGAATCTGCATATTGCTCCAAATGCTAATTGCTCCCCAGCTATTGTTCTGGAATAGTAACTACAAGCCATGCAAATTCTTGTCCACCTAATGGAACCCCCTTCATCTCCAAACAGTTTCACCTGCTCTTCTAACCTGCAATGATAGTGCTTCTCTAGAGAGCGAAAAGCTATTGCTTGCTTTCAGGATAACTCCTACCAAATAGGACAAGTAGCCATAAAGATGTTAAGGATTATCAACTCCTTATAAAATTCCTTGAAAGCTTGACATCTGTTGGGATATATCAGTGGTTGTAAGGTGTTTTGTGTGCTGTATAGACCAAATAAAAATACATGGTATAATGAGAAGCATGCAGTTAGAATTCCTGATGATGTTGGCCCTTGAAAAGATAGCAATGAAGCACTGAGACCGTATTTCTGGCCAGTTTTCTTTCTAGCTTTCAAAATGTAGAAGTTTTTGCCTTGACGAAAACACCACAGATATTGAAATCAGGTCAGAAACTAGTACTGAAATGAAAGTGCCAAACTTCTGGCAGTTCCACCATCTTACCCAAACAGTGCATGTGACAAAGAAGCCCAGCACCAAGAAAATCCAAACACTGATGGCATGGAAGAAACTAAGTGTAATGCAGTAAGACTGTAAAAAAAAAAAAAAAAGACCTCATCAAGAGCAGATACAGATGGGAATTTGTAGATACTGATAAGGTCTCCCAAGCCAGCTTTGCTGGGGTAGGTTCTTCAGTTAATAGGCTGCTATAATATGGATATATTTGGGGCTTTGAACAAGTGAAAAACATACTTTATGGTGCTGTAGTGTGACTTCATTAATATGGTCATCTAACAGGCAGAGCTCGAGGAAGAATTTGTGTTATGGATCAGTTGCAAAGCTGAGTTTGCAAGGCTTTATTTGTTTGTAGTCCTTTTCAAAATACTTGCAAATCTTTGACTTCACAAAATATGGAACTCTTTTTTAATGTAACTCCAAGGCAAATATTAAATTGTATATTTTATCCATTCCCTCATCCATTATAGGATGTACTAAAAGGGTTAAATTCAAATAAGCTTCCATTAAAGTTCAGAACTGGAGCAGCAAAGCACCAAATTGAAGTTATCAAAGTAATTTCAAATGTCAGATCAGATGCTTTGGGTAGATTTTGTGCATCATTGAAACTCTCCCCCCTGCCCCAGCTGAAATGTTCAAATTGAAGTGGATCAGTTTTTCAAATCCTTGCTCTGTATATGAAATGTTATAGAGGTAGAACTGGGTTTTGTCCTTGAAACAAAATTAACTCTATTGTGCATCAAGCATTCTTCAAGCATGGCATCAAATATAGTTTTTGTCTCACTTCTGAAAGATGAATGCCAAACCAGTGTTTGAATTGATGGTATTAACATACCATTAACTTTCTATATTACAGACAAATCCCAATATTTTTATTTGCACGGGCAATAAAAAATTGAGATGGCCACCATTGACCCTCTTCTACTTCAGTTGAATAACATTTTAACTTCAGAATAGAATTATTTCTTTTTGCTACTTCTCAGTTCAAATAAGAGATAAGCTAAGATGATCTGAGATAAATGCTGTTGTCATTCAACTTGGCCTTATTTGAAAGGCAGGGCACTGATGTAAGGGGGTAAGCAAGGCTTTCCTTCCTTTGATACTTGAAGTACAGCAGGGATTTGGGGTGAATTTGCTGGCACACTTGTCCTGGTCACTGATTTACCTGAGATGGACATGCTTACATATTTGCATACATATGCCCGCACACACTCTTCACCACTTGTCAATTGGAAATGACTCTAGCTAAGGCCTTGGACATGAGCTATCATCTTAAATCCTGCATCAGAGGCTAATTGTCTAAGCCTCAGTGGATTGAAAAGTGTGCTATGAAATGGTTTTAGCTATACATTCATTTCCGGGATTGGTTGCCATGATAACTAAAATGGTTATCACCAGAACAGATCCTTAAAACAAAAATAAAAATGATCACTTCTGGGTTTAGGGTAGCATTTTGAATTACGCCTGATAGCTTACAAGAGGCTTCCCTGCTGAGCTGTTGATTGGCTCACAAAGTGGTCATGCCTACTTAGGAAAACTTGATAGGGTGTTTTAAAAAAACTAAATGTTTTAATTTATTCTAGGACAGAAGATACTCTAGAATGTTTTTAATCTTTTATGGTACATTCTGATTGAAATGTCTGCCTTCTTCATGATTTGTTTCCAGATTAATAGTTAATATGTTTCTTGCCCAAAGAGTTTAAAGAGTCATCCTGCCATTCATCTCATAAAGGCACAGAGGAAGAAGACCAGCAAGTGTTCGGATAAGCAGCACTTTTAGTGGTCTCCCTTTTTCTCCACCCCATACCTCAAAAGGGAAACATAATAAGCATCTGGTTTAAGAAGGTATTCATGAAAGAAACTTTCAAATTGCAACACTTAAGTATCCACTAGAGGATGCTGTTTATTGCAGATCTAAGTTCTTTGACATTAAAGTAACTTGTAAACCATATACAGTATATTTTTGTATAGGTTATACGTAGAAAAATATTAGAGATCTTATGGTATCTGTTTGAATTTTTATCCTGTTGTTTTAAAAATAGATTTGAAATAGTTGCCACAAAAGTACTTTTTAATCTTCTACAGGACTCTTTAGGACCTTTCAAGCAAGCAAAAGTATTACTGCATAGCCCTTGTGGATAAAAGTCTATTTCATCAGAGGTACAGTGTACTTCCTGAGGGAGAGGCACACAAAACCTGTAAGCAGCCACCTACTGCTAATAGGGAGGGACTGGGAAAGAGTAAAGAGATTGGGCAGGAATAGAACAATCATTGACAGCATTTGTTGGTTATAATGCAAATATGCATGCATTTATAAGTTGTTTAGTAACCATTGAGTAACCAGAAATCTTGGTTTCTGTTTAATTGCTCAAATATAGTGTTAAATCTGCTGATGATTTCTAGCTCAATTGTTTTACGGCTACTTTGTAGAAGAGTGATTTTTCACTTTACGACTGTGTTGCTTAGCGATGGAGTTGCCAGTCCCAATTGCAGTCAGTAAGTGAGGACTACCTGTGTGCAAACTCAGCTAAAAGCTACCTTGCCCACCGCACCCAGACTTTCATTGAGTTCAACAATTACAGGGAAATGTCATCAGTTTTCTAGGAAGAGCTAAGTATATTCAAATGACATTAAGCACATATAACTTGCTCTGCAATCTTCTGTGCTATGGATGGATCTACTGACATGGATTTCTTAGCAGTTTTCCTTGTAGAAAGGAACTGTTGAAAATAGAAAGCTACAGCAAAAGACAATGCTGATTTGAAGAGAGAAGCTAGACTAAAGTGTTCATGTTTTGCTTCTGATAGTTTGTAATGGAACTGAGTCCTGATACTGTGTATATATAAAATGTATTTCTATAGAAGTGCTTCACTTTATAGAGGGATCTTGGGTTGAATTCTGAACTATGTTTTGATCAAGAGTGATAGTATCATGAAAGGATTTTATTAATAAATCTTTGCTGAAATAGTATGTTTTAATCAGTACATGAGAAATCTAAAAGAACTTATAAAATCCCAAATCTGCTGTATTAAAATACTGCTACTTAGCTGAAATCAACTCTGTCCACTGCTTGTTTATAAATGACTTACTAGCTATTCTCTATCCTTCTCACATTTTTAAATAAATCACAAGTAGAAAAAAAGTTACATAGGTGTGTTAAGGGAACTGAAACAGTATCAGCACCTCTATCTTTTTGCTATGGGTGTTGAGATATTTCTCAAAACTTAAGTATCTTTCAGAAATATTGTGCTACTTATAAAAAGGTAAACATGTAGATGACCTTGAGCTCACTACATGGATGCAGTTGTCAATTTGTTTGGCTTCAGAATGAAAGTGATTTGCCATTCTCTTCTGGATTGTTTTTGAACTTCCCAGTCTAATCTACAGCCTTGGATCACTTGGTGATCGCCATCCAATTCCTAACCAGGCGTTACTTCTGAGCCTGAACAAGGTCAATCAAATGCTACTACCAGCTATGACACAGCTTATATAATTTGGCGTTTAGCGAACAAAATGTTTTCTGGGGCTGAGAATTCTTGATCAGATTCATCAATTAATTGTATGCATGAATTAACCAATGACTTAACCATTAATAAGTGTAAATAAGCCACCTTAGAGTGCCAATTTTTTTGGTGACCTGGAAAGGCATGAAATTGTTAGATGGAAGGTGGGGGATATAAAGAAGTTTTGTTTCTCTACTGATTGATTCTAATATAAGCTGTAGAGTTAAAACTTTCTTATAAAATCAGTGACAAATCCTAATCCACAACTTTTGCTGTGCTGTAATAATTCACTTGTGAAGACTTGCTATGAGTAGTTCTGATTCCAGTAAAACTAACTTGCTCCATCCTGCTTCCAAGGTAAGTGAAATACTTTTGCCCTACTTACTGACAAGTTTGCTTCATTACAAACTGGCCAGCAAGAGCAAAGGATTGCCTGTTAAAAGAGGTAGTTCAGTAGTTGGGGGAGGGGTGAGCATCAACATAATGGCTATCTAAATCTCTCCCACCGGCAGAATAAAAAGCATGTTTGCTGGTAGAATGTGTAGTTCTACAAATAACTCACATCCTGTGTTAGAACAGATTCAGCCGTTTTTAAACTTCCAGGTCGATGTAATTTCAGTATTTTGTTATGAATCTAATGTGTTCTAAATAGGCTTTAAGGACTGTAGTTACTGAAAGTAAACCTAAAGCTACAGAATAGCTAAGTAGGGACCACAGAGTTGCATAAAAGAAGGCATTTTTAATATCTCAGGAACAAAGACTAGGTTTGCAATTGCACTAAGTCATAACCTGCTTAAACGTGACTTGTTGAAAAGGCCAAACTTGGTAAGAGATACAGTGCATGTTAAGCCAACATGAAAGAAACCATGTTATGGCTTAGCATAATATATGAACCTGCCAATATCACTGTGAATGTTAATTATTTCCTCCATCTCCTACTCTTGTCTGCATTAATTCATGGTATGTTTGGGATTTTCCAAAATGCCTGAAGCTTCTGAGTTCTGTTTATCTCTTTATTCAGTGGTCTTCAACATACAGTTTTGTTTAAAAGCCCCCTGCTTTAATGATTTCCATTTTACAGGGAAAACAAATGGTTGTACTTCTCCAGCTTTTTCTAGTCTCTCTGCCCCTATTTATCCTTCCTTAAATGTGTGTAGATTACCGCACAATCTCACTGTGATAGCTGTTGCCAAACTGCTCTCATCATTTGTATTCATCTCAGGAAGATCAAGAGTTTTCTGACAATGAGGGCCATTATGCTGTATTTCCTCATCTATGTGGGTAGAGAAGGTGCGAAGTCAAAACTACACTTTTCTTGTCACCAGATGTGAAGGGCCCCATTTCCCTCCAGAGCTCCAGCTGGCAGTTGGAGACACCCTATGGTCATGAACAAAGAAACATTAAGAAGAACTTATAGTATGCCAGACCATGTGACTGAAGCTAAGTGAATAATAGTAACACTCAGTTTGAAGAATAGGCTCTTGGGTGCACAGTTTCTAATGAATCTGAAAGTGCACGAGGAGGAAGATCTTTATAGCTAATGCAGGTCTTATCTGTAGCTCATTGGCAGTATTTGTCTACATGCCTCTCCTGGGAGTGAGGAACATTCAGGTATTATCTAATGATAGGGAGCTACACGGCACCCATTTTATCCAAGGTTCATTCATGTAAGTTGATTTTTATGTTAATGTTTGGGGTATAAAATCCCCTTTCCTCTTCTGCTATGCAATTCTTTCTGTCTTATGATTTCTGTTTCTTTGCATTTCTTTTTCATTTCTTAAATTTTAAATCTACCCTAAAGATTTGATTTGAAAATTTCAGTCTCAAAGCCTTTCCCCTTTAAGATTGCTTAAAACTGGATCATCATTCATTTAATGGACGGTGTAGCTTTTCTTCTGAAGGAACAGCTGCATGGAATTTCCTCAATTCCAATCTGTCTCCAGAGGCACAAGTGGCTGCTTTGATTGGTGAGCCACCATGACCCTACCTGGAATGGGATAGCCTAGCCCCAGTGATCCATAACATCATAATCTCATGTCTGCAATCCTGAAAGAGGCTGCCCTTGAAGATGGTCCGAAAGCTGCAACTTGTCCAGATGGATGTTTAAGTGGAACAACTGAAATCGTATAACACCAATACTGAAGGGGCTGCCCAGGCTGCCTCTGAAATATTGGAGCCAATTTAAGATGTTGGCATTAACCTGTAAAGGTCGAAGTGGCTTAGGATCTAGGAACTTAAAAGGTAATTTCCCCTAATGCCATCCATGACATGAATTAAGATATCCCCACAGTGATACTTCCTGTAGTCCCCCTGGTTGATCTGGTTTACAGTGTGGTAGCCAGAGGTGGGGTATCTCAGTGGAAGTGCACCCGTTAGAGAACTGTCTTCCAAAGAAAATGTGTCTCTTGGCCCCCATGCCATTTTCTTTGAGATGGCAATTGAAAACATCTGGTCACCCAGCCACTTGTAGGTGAGATTTAAGAGTGCCTTTAAGATGTTCTTGTTTTGCTTTTTGAATGTCTCTTGATATGTACTGATTTTAAGGTTTGTTGGTCTTATTGCTGGTTTATTTAAGATTGCTTTTGTTCTTTTGTAAACGATTCTGGGCTTTTCTGGGAAGAACAGTTTTATTTATAGAAATTAAATAACCTCACATTGGACTATTGTTCTTAGTAGCAACTGTCTCCAATGTATCTTGTAGGTCAGATACTTAGTCCAAAACTAGTCCGGAACTCATCAAGCTGTGAAATATAGAATAGCCAACTACACTTTCACTTCTTGAATTATGGTTCCTTTCTCCCCTAGTGTCTTTCTTGATTTGTAGAAATGCAATTCTAAGTTAATGCTTTCAGGAAATAAGTAATGTTTACAGTAATTAAAAAATTATCAGTATGGGATGGTTGGTGCATAGACACTTAGGAAGGAAACAGGAACCACAATATACATTAGCGTGCACATTCTGGTCAGTATAAGCTCTTCACCAACACAAATATTAAGACACAACATTGCCAAAATGGAGAAAGCTCCATTCATGTTTACCCATTATTTTACCATAACCTCACTTCTGACTGCCACCACCCCTGCCACTTTAATCCTCTTCCAAGAACTGTTGTGTTAATTTCAGAAAATTTGGAAGGAAGATTTAAAAATATGGTGGGCCATTATCATTTAGCTCCTCATGGTGGCCCTTCCCTTTTCCATCCTCTTTCTGCTTTCTTTTGTCCATATCTTCCATTTCCCATCTTTCACCTCAGTAATAGGAACATCTCTAACTGCCAATTTTTTATTTCAAAATTTCAGTATCATATGAACTGAGAACCTCAATTATATCTTCAGTAAACACTTATTTTAATTCAATTGTTCTTTTCTTCCATTCTCCAGTTCTCTGCAGATTCAGGGCTATTCTCGCTAATACTGAAAGACTAAGAAGATTTTTATCGGTAGCAGCCCCAATCGAGTCAGTTCAAAGGGCATCATGACACCAGCACTTTTGGATTAAGCAAGTAAATGAGGCAGAACTTAAAAGGGTCTCTCCAGAGTCCACTGGGATGAAATAGCCAGTGAGATTAATCATGCAATCCTATGGACTCAGAAGAATGAAATTCAATTATTTTACCTGAGGCAAATACATAGAATGTGCATTTGAACTGAACATTTTTTTTAAAAAGGTCATAGCTTCATATAAAAGTAAATTCTCCCCCAAAATGAAATTGACTCCTGATAACTTCATGAGCATGTCCATGTTATTTTCTTGAGTTCATTATCAATTTACCATTGCTTTTTTTCCAGGAAATGTTTTCAACTTCCTAGTCTTCCTACAGCCCTAATATTTCCTGGTGGACTCCTGGTGGACATGCTTTCTCTGACATGGTGCCTGCCATATACAACAGTTTTCCCCCTGAGATCCAGAGAGCCCTGACCCTCTTGGTCTTCTGGAAGGCCTTGAAGACTAGGCTTTTCCCCCAGGCATTAGGGTCAGGATGTTAGAGAAGCCCAATGTATTTCTGTTTTATGTTGTGAGTTGTCCTGCAGTACCTTGGTTATTAAATTATGATTATTTTTAATTGTACCTTTGTTTTGTTTACAGGGGTTTTATTATATTGTTTTTCTCCCCTGTGAACAGGTTGCTAGCTGCTCAGAGTAATTTATTTAAGATGGGCAGCCATATACATTTTCTAAATCAATCAACCAATCCAAATACTAGCCAAGTCAAACTCTGCTTGCTTTTTAGATCACCCAAGATGAATTAGATGCTGTCACCTAGCTGAGCAGCTCCACATATACCAAAAGTAGCTAAGTGGGCTATGAATAAAGAGGTCCAGTCCACCATGCTCAATTACTATGTGAAGGTTTTGTGGGGGTACATGGGTAGCTCCACTGAATAATGAAACTAAACACTACCTTTTCTCTCTTTTGATGATGTTCATGGATATTCTTTCTCCATGTATTCAGTACCTGTTCCTGAGGTGGCTCCCTCTTATAGATTTATCTATAAGCTTACTAAATGATGATATGTACGTACAAAGGCCTTTGCATGAATGTTCCAAGTGCTTTTGTGGATTTCAGCAGGTGTCATGTATTCCCAGTGGTGAACAGAGATCCACCATTGTGCCTATCTCAATACAGTTAAGAGACAAGTGGGTGGGGATAGGATGTATGGAACTAATATGCATGGCAATTTATTGATTATAAGGCAGTTTCTAGTAAAAAAATCTGATACTCTAAAATCACTACAGCAAGTAAATAAACTTGTGTTTGTTTCAAGTATACAGGTAGTCCCCAGTTTAAGAACAAGTTCCGTTCCCAAGGTCCTTAAGTCAAATTTGTATCTAAGCCAGAACAGTATTATTGTATAATACTGTATAAGTAGTACTGTGTAATTAACTCAAACCATTGTGTATTTAATTCGAATCATTGTGCATTTAACTCAAATTTTGCTATAATAGGCTCAGTACTTAACTATGGGTCATCCTTAAACTGGGCATTCTTAATCTGAGGACTACCTGTACAGTATAGGGGTAAGTCTGTTATATGTTAATTGTAGCAGGACTTGGGAACTAGCTGTATGAGCAAAATGTTCATGGAAAACAGCAGGGGTTTAGGGATTTGAAAGTAGTAGGAGAAGATGGTTTATGCTTCAATTCTGGGAGGCAGCTTAATAAATGTGAGATAGGAAGGAAGGAAGGAAGGAAGGAAGGAAGGAAGGAAGGAAGGAAGGAAGGAAGGAAGGAAGGAAGGAAAGAAAATGAGAGATTTTTAAAGAGGAGGAGAACTTTAGACTACAGAAGCTAATAGAGGTAGAGGACCAAAGATAATAAGGGCTACACTAGATACAGAGAAGGAAGGAACAATGGAGATCTTCAAAGACCCTGGAAGCAGTCATGGTTGTTAGCATAGGAAGGTAGAACTTATTATTTTATTGCAAATTGCATTAAATTATCAGGACAAACTACAACATTGCTTACAACAACAATAATAATTTATTAAATTTATATGCCACCCAACTCCCAGTGACTCTGGGCTGTTCTCTGAGGGATTTACAGTTGTTAAAAACATTTAAGAACAAAAAACAATACAAAGAAAACAGCACAAGACAACACAAGGCATTAAACATTTTTAGAGACATCAAAACAGAAAACAGCAGTATGTAATTACTATAATGAAATATTTAAGAAATAGCACAGAAAACATAATTTAAGTCTGGGATTAGGAAGGTAAGAGAGGGGAGTGATTTTGGCAATGGAATGCTGAATAGATGTGGGAAGAGTAAGATAAGCAAAAGATAATTAAGGGAAGAAGAGGCCAATCTGATGCAGAATATTTTTTTAAGAAAGCAGTTCTAGATTTAAAAAACAGTATAATGATCAAGTGGCCATCTATAATGTGTATGTGAAAATGTGTATATATTTCTGCTCCTCTCCCAAAAGGATCCTGGAATTCTGCAAAAGGAACAGAAAAAGCCAATTAAAATAAACAAAAATGTGGAATATTTTTCCTATCTGGAAAGATGAAATCATTTGGAAACTTTATAATTTGGGAAAGATTTACAAATGGAAGAAAGTCAGTAGAGATCCCCCCCCCCTTCCTCTCTCAAGATACAGCAAGCAGGTTTGGACTTGGTTAATATGTACATGGAAGGCTATCAAGAAATACTATGGAGAAAAGTGGAGAAATACTATGTAGAGTGGAGAAAAAAAGTAGAACACAATGGCAAACTATTTCTATCAGGAAAGCAACTTGGATGTGCCCATGAAGTCATCAAAAGTTCAGCATGACTTGAATATTACATAATATTAGAACTTGGGTCAGCCAGTGAAAATGTTGGACAGTTGCTGTATTGAGACAAGACAAGAGCTATTGGGGCAGGTGGTTTAAAAGGCAGGATTCAAACATATGGAGGAATTTGATCTGGCATCCAAATAGGATTTTAGGTTCAGAGACACCATGTTTTTGGCCTCTACTTTCTAGTGGGCAGCAATGGGGAATGGCCACAGAGTTTGTGTTTTTCATGTAGACTTGAAGCATTTTGCTTCTATAACTGTAGCCTTTAGATATGTTGGACTACAACTTCCCACATGGCTCTTGGCATCTGGAGATACGGAGGCCTGGATTAGGGGGAGCTTTCATCTCCTGCTTTTATATTTGCTACCACTACATATACGCAAAGGGGAAATGTGTCTCTCTCTTCTTCTGGCATGGTAGAGTAGGCAAATAATTCTTGGCAATGCATTGTATTGCTTAATCTATTAGTGAAAGATTTGAGAAAGGTGTTATCGTACACTACTTCTGAATGCACGCCAGAAAATAGGAATCCCAATGGGAAGAATAATATATTATTGAATCAGCGACATTGTGAGCCACTTCTTTGAAAGTAAACATCACTCTAGCTTCTAATACCGAAACATCTCCTCCAACCCATTGCTGTAGAAAACACCTTCATATCGGCTTCATTATTTTAAATAGTTGTTTTTCTGTCCAGCCTCCTCCTTTCTATACTTGTTAATTCCAGGCCCACTGTTTCTATCTCTTCTTTGCATTGTGTGAATGACAGACTAATAATCTCCCCCGGCCCATGCTGAGCCCAGTAGCAGGTGTCCTAGTACCCACGCTGCGTGCCACCTTCTGAAATTTATCAAGCATCTTCCTTCAACCATGATTTATTATTGGCATAATTTGCCTTGATACAATGAGCTGGCCAACATATTTCTGTACTTGGGTGACAGGCATTTGATGGCTCTCTAGGCTTCTACTTTATTTAGTTTTGAACCTCATATGATTTGGTTACGTTTCTCCCCCCTCCCCCTCCCCCTCCCCGGCTTTCTATCCTCCCCACCCAACCTTTTCTCATTTTGTTTTGTTTTGTATGAGTGTGTGTTTCGTGTAACCCTGGGCCAGCTGACAGCGCTTGTAAAAACCAGAAGTCGATCTTGCAGTGGCTTTTCACCATTAATCAAGCTGCCTGGAATTGGAAAGTAACACTGACAGGCTTTTATCTTGGAGAGAAGGAGGATGGCAGATGTATTTTATGGTGGATGAGCCTTCACGGCTTCTATTAGGCTAGGACTTCAGTGGTACAAGGTGGTGGTTTGGGGGGAGGGGGGAGAAGGAAAAGGAGGGAGGTGGAGGTTTGGAAAGGGGGGCGCATGGGGGGGGAAGCCAGACGGGAGAAGCTGGGAGAGGCCTACAGATAAATAGATCCGTCAGTCAGGCAATGTGAAGGTCTCTAGGCGGCCAGCCATTGTAGGTGACAGAAAAGGCAATCAAAGACAAAACAAATCAAAAGGTACATCTTATCAGCAGCAGGCCAGCTGGACTTCCACAGCACTCACGGGCCCTGTGGAGGGCAGGAGAAATTAATCGTGCTGTCGAGGCCAGAGAAATTGTCGCCGCTGAAGGTCCAAGTTCAGACTAGCAGAGGTGGCCAGCATTAAAGGAGAAAGAGAAGCGGGGTGGGTGGGGGGGGTGAGAGGAGCAAGAAAGCAAGCAGGCAGTCCCACCACCGTCTTTCTCTCTTTTCCTCCCCCCCCCCCCCCGCTGCCTCGGTCTCCTGACAAGTGCATTCATCGTGAGATGATAGCTGGGCACCTATGATTGGTACCTTTAATAATATAGCCCTCGCTCAGCTGTCACCCTGAAAGAACAATTTTTCCTCCCGCTTTTCTCGATGCAAAGATACATTCATAATGAGAAGGGTGACAGAAAGTGGGAGCGCAGCGAGCCAAGGAAAGTTTGGAAGAACATTAATCAAAAAGTGAAGCCGGAGGTGATGGTAGCGTCTGGGAGTGACGGCACCATCAATATGTGGTGTGAGGGGTGCGTGGGTCTGTGCACGTGGACCTTAGGGCTTAAACTTTCTGTCATGTTTGGGCCACCCGACGCTGATGATCCCCAGGTAGGGAGAAAAGAGTGACGGTCTCTTTCCACTCCACAAACACATCAACTTTGGAAACTTCATTTTTCTTCTGTCCTGAGAGGCATTTATTAAAAGTGATCTAAGAAATACTTGGAGGGGGGGCAGATTATAGCTCCCCAACTTGTGATACTGGATTCTGACCATAACACCGTCCCTTCCTCTTCTGCTTCTTCTCTAATTCATGGTGGTGGTTGGGGAATGTCCTGTGAGAAAGGGTGCCTTCTCCTCAACATCTGTGTCTTGCTTCCTCTCTGCAAATGTTATTCTAAATGCTCAGGGCCATCACTAAGGTAATCTTTGCAGCTTCAATCCCATGGAAAATGCTACCACGGTAGCATTTTTAGTGCATTTTTATCATTAGCTGAGTTGAGTGTCCCCTTGGTAGGAAGGCAATATATACACTGTAAGAATAAATTAAAAGATAAACTTTGCTTTGATATTTTGACAAATGCAGATTATATATGGTTATTCCTACATTTGGGATACAGTATATGCTTCATTTTGGCTTTATCTAAAGCATAGAAAACATTGGAAGACCAGAGTTCTTTTTGGAATCCCTATGGATGACAACATCTGGCCACAAACATACATCAAATCTAAATATACTACCACCCTCCCAAACAGAACACTGAGATGATTTTATGATGGTGTAATTCATTTACATTCAGGACAGAACAAATTTCCCACTACCTTAAATGTCTCCACCTTAGAATAATTGGTCTTGGCACAGACCAGGCTGGAGACAATCCTAGATTTAATCCTAAATGATGACCTGCTGAGGGATGTAGTATTGTGGAATTGGTGCAGACCATGGTGCTCTTTCATTCATTATACACGCAAGTAGGAAATAGCCAGGAGGATCCAAAGCAGTCCCTTCTGACTACAAGGGAAGAAAAAGTGAGAGCTGGTGTAGAAGACAATGAAAGGAAAAGAAGGTCAAATATGCCCACAAAACCTTAGATTATTTAAAAACACAATAATTGAGGGTCACCTGGAACGTATTCCACCAAGAGGCAGCCATCTCCAGGAAAACACCAGCAGAGCTCTATCAACAGCTGGGAAAGCTGGAAAAGTAAATGGGTTTCCTTCATCCAGGAAATAGAATGCCTTTTCAAATGAGGAAGAAAAAAAATGGAGCACACCCTGGAGGAAAAATGTAAGGTAATAATAAGGTATGAAAAGAGCTGATGAGTGTATGCGGGAAAAACAAAAGGTAAACAGAACTTTAAAAAAGATATGCAAAGCAGAAAACTGAAGCAGTTCACTAGATGATAAAAGAGTGAAAGAGATGCTCAAGGAGGATCCAGGGATAATAGAGAAACTGAAAGACTTCTTTTCATCTGCCTTTGGAACAGAAGCCATAGGACAGATACCTGAAATGCACTGATTGTCTCAGAGTGGGAATCAGAACAAAAAATGCAAATTAAGGTAAGAAGAGAAGATATTCTCAGGCAACTGGAGAACCTACATAGTAACCCCTTATGGTTCCTAATGGCATCCACCCATGAGTTCTTAAACCCAAATGTGAAACTGCTGGTCTTCTAGCAAATGTATATAACTTAGTCCGCAGTGCAGGAGGACAGGAAGGTAGTTATTGTGACCCCAATTTTTAAAAAGGTTTTAAAAACGTTTGTTCAAGGCAAAATGGTGGAAACAGTAAACAAAGAAAAGAAAAGAAAAAAAATAACAAGCCTATAGATGAACAAGCTTTTCCAAAAGAAAATCAGCATGGATTCTAAGAGTTTATCAAGAGTGTCAACAGGCATGTGCATGGAGGTGACACTGTTGACTTTGTCTACTTGGAGTTTCAAGAAACTTTTTACAGATGTTCTTTATCAAGGGCTCTTGAGTAAACAATGATTGTGGGATAAGAGGCATTGTCCTTTTATGGATTGCTAACTGGTAAAAAACAGAAAGCAATGTGCAGAAATAAATGGGCACATTTCTCAGTGGAAGGAAGTAAGAAATAAAGTCCCACAAGGATCTATGCTGGGACCAGTGATTTTTAAGTTAATTATAAATTATGTTGACTTTGGGATAAGCAATGAGCTGGCTGAGTTTACAGATGATACCAAACTGTGCAGAGAGGTGGAAACCAAAAATGATTCTGAGGAGCTCCACAAGGATTGTTTTTAAATGGATGAACAAGCAATCAAATGGCAATTGCAATACAGTTTAAATAAGTGTAAAGTAAAGCATACAGGGCAAAACTCCAAAACTCCATTTATATCTTGATGTGGCTTGAAATTGGGAAAATATTTGGGGGAGATAATTGGACAATTTGGTGAATATGCTGACTCGGTGTGCAGCAGCTGTGAAAAAGCAAATCCTACATTATGTATCATTTGGAGAGAGATTGAAATTCACCTGCCAACATTGCAGTGTCCCATGGAGCATCTATGGTACATCTGCATCTAGAATGCATGGTACGGTTCTTGTCACCTCCATTGAAAGCGGATAAACAGAGCTGGAATATTGCTGAAGAAAGCCAAAAGAAAAAAGAAAAAATGATCAGGAGGTTTGGATATTTCTCCTATGAGAAACAACTAGAAAGTAACAGTTCTTCAGCTTAAAAAAGATTGATTTGGGGGTGAGGAAACATGATTGAAGTATAAAAGCATACCTTGTATGGAGAAAATGGGCAGAGCTAGGGTTTTCTTTCCCCCTGAACACACTAGGACCAGAGATCACCCAGTGAAGACGATTGGAAGATTTATAATGCAGAGGAAAAAAAGCTACTTCTTCATATAGTGCTTAATTAACCTGTGGGATTCATTATCACAAAACAAAGTGATGGGCACTAACTTGGACAGCTTTAAAAGGGGATTAGATGTATGGAAAATACATCTACTGAAACTTAAAGTCTCACTATTACTTTGGTTTGGTGGAAGTATGAATCCTTACATCCACACCAGTTGCAGGAACAATGGCAGACACAGTGTATGTGAACACCCTAGAGACATCTGGTTGTCCATTGTGGGAAACAAAATGATGCCTTGATCTAATCCAGAAGGGGTATTCTTATGTTTTTATTGCTCTCTCATCTGGTTAAGGTGAAGCATAGCCCTATAGAATTATGCATGTCTAGATCTCATTAATTCTAGTGGTGGTGGTAAGCAGTGTCATAACAAACCATGACACCAAAATGACATGTGTGAGATATCTGATGCAAGTAAATAAGATGTGATTTTTGCTGTTAAGTACAAAAATCTCAGCATTTGTGTGATGTCATCACCTATGTTATCATTTGGCCCCCAGAGACACCTCTGTTTTTAGCTCTATTCCACTGATTTAGGGGAAACATAGATCACAATTCAGTGATTTTAATATGTAGACATTAGTGTCACTGAGTTCTAAGAGCTCACTCAAAATAAAAGTGCATAAGACTGCAGCTCTAAAAGGGTTGTTTGACCATGCGCCTTCATCTTTTTTCTGCAATACTGTCATCTCTGAAATAGATCTATAATAGATCTGAGAAAGTAGTTATGATCCTTTTTTCAAGACATAATAAACATGTACATTTCAAAGTGTTGCATTGTATTTGCTGTTCTTTGTATTATTTACCACAGGCTAATATGCTTCTATTATGCACATTTTCTGTTCTTAATTAAGGAGGTTATTATTTTTTTCTGACATACCATCACAGTTTTAATACAGATGCATTATCATATTTGAGTCCTCAGCTCAAAGACTCCACTATTGCTGTAAAGTGTTAATATTTTGCATATACATTTCCATAGGCATAATGTGGTTGTTTGCTTTTGGCCTAGTGTGATCAGTGACCTTAGCTATTGTGGTCTAGTCTAACATGGTTTATGCCTTAGTGTTACATATGATCCAGATAAGGGCTTGTTTAACAACCAATAATTAAATCATGGATTAGCATGTGTGAGCCAAATAGCTGTGATAGGAAAATTCTATGCTTGCACCTCCAGATGACTATGCTCACCTGATGTTTATGGAGAAAGTTAAGTGGGGATATATATATATATACAGTACATACACACACACAAACATACACACACACACATACATATACATACATACATATACATACATACACATACACACCCACACATACACATACACACACACACATACATACACACACACAATATTCAAATTATTCCTTAGAAATAGAGGAATGACATGTATATCAACATTTCCATTATTCAAACAAGTTCTGAGGAAGACTAGCTACTGTTCAGGGCATTCTTTTGGAATGTATAGTATTGAGAAGAGGAAAGGAGAGGAACTTACCCTTCAAAAATCACCATCTACTTCAAAAGGACTTTAAAACTTCAAATTTTGTACATGTTCATTTAGAATTCAGCCCCATAACTACCACAGAAATTGGGGGCTTGTTATACGTCTCACTAGAGCGAATATTGTTCATTGGGCCATTAATAATGCAGCTGAGCTGATTAACCTCTGGATTAGTTCCAGAAGTTCCAGCATTAATGCTATGAAGGTAGTTTGGTAGCAGTGAGGCTTGATCTGAAGGGTGGGCAGTTTCACTGGTAAGAATTCTCATCTCATCTTGCCGCCTCTGTTCTCCACTGCCCTTGCTGAAGTCAAGGTGTTGTGGCTACTTGCTGTTTCCTCAGGCTTATTAAACTACTGATGTTGAGATACCAAAGTGCCTTGCTATCATTTTATCAGACTTCTTAAACTGAATTCCTCAGTTTTCCTTACAGTGAGGTAAGGATTGGCTGGATACCAATTTGTTCTTTATTCCAAAGAATTGTCCATTGGTTATATTTATTCCAGTTCCATTGGAGGGTGCATTGGTCAAGTCATGGAGGATACTGAATGTTGCACTGGTGAGGATATTTGTAGAGTAGCACAAAAATACTTCTGAGTCAAAGCTATTAGATGTGCGGGAGTGCCCTAAGAAACATGAACAATGTTGCAAAGATTTAAAATTGCAATGCAACATGTAGATTAAATGGATGTTTGGAAGAAATTCTTTTTTAATTTATTCAGAAAAGATGGTTCTTTTTATAGCAAGATGACTAAAATATTCAACTTTCTGATCCTGATTACACATAACTAAAACTAAAAATAATTACCATTTGGCCAGCTGAATTACAAGATGAAAGCATTAAAAAAAAGCTATAGATTGATGAAGAACCTTAAAAAAAATAAAATGAACTCTATTCCACAAAAGCTGATGCTATAATGAATTAGGCTTTGAGATGCTACCAGGTTAACATAACCATATCTCTGGAATTTGTGCATTCAACTTTCTAAAAAAAGTTCTTTTGTTGTAATCTGAAAATGGCACTGAGTGCATTGGGATCAACCAGCTTGATTTGGAAATAGCTACTTGCATCATTTCTAAGAATTGCCTCCAAGAAGAAATATGCAATGGGGAAATGTGCTAACAAAGATACATTCTGTGCATTAACTTTTGTATAACGTTGTATTACATCTCCACTACTTACGCTAGCTGGTATGTTCCGGTGCAGTATTCAATCTGAAAAGGGTTAAGGAGAAGTTTTAGGTTGAACACCATTCTGGATTTTTTGAAAAATTTGGCTCCAAATGAGAAGAAACAACTACAGAGATGTATGCTTTTGCGCAAATTACTATAGAAAAAGAAATAAGCCCTCACTCTGAAAAGGAAATCTCCTTTGAGTCTTCCCCTTCATGTCCATTGCTTAAGAACCATCGTTTTGAAATTGTATTCCAAGGAGTCTGTCAATAAGAATAAGGATATGCAAAATATGTAGTTTGCTCACTATCAGCCAACTTTCCCCAGGTTGCTGCAGGAGAAGGTTGGCTATGTTTTCAGAAGTATTGAGAATCAGCATCACTCTCAAACATGCATGTGCTGCAGAAGCCCCTAAATACTCTGACACACGTGGGACTTGGGAGGTGATAGCTGAAGGCACACTTTTTCAAAACCATTGATAAAAATTGAACATTAAATAGTCCTTGCCCACAAAGGAAATATTTTGCAAATATTATTTCTAACCCTCACCTTCTAGCCTGTCTGGAGTAAGACCTCGTCCATCTACAATCTGATGGTGCATGACCAGGTGCGGCTGGCAAGTGTTTTTGAGACCTGGTTGCATGGCAACAAGGAAGTTGCCTTGTCTGATATCTATCCTCCCATGTTTATGGTCCTTCAGCAACCAGGACACAAGGGGTGGTCCAATGGGGACAGCAGTGACTATTTGTCACACCTTTGCAGTGACCTTATGTGCTGCTTTGATGGTGCTGGAGCGTGAGTGCTTTTATAAGAGGCTGAACTGCAGGGACAACTAAGGGTGCTGCTGCAGTACTGTCCACTCAGTTCCCCAGCAGTGGCCTTCCCTGAGATCCTGAATATCACTGAAAGACTGGCAATGGAGTTTCCCAGATTTATAATGCTTTCACTTCCATGCCCTGGGGGTGAGATCTGATAGTGCCCTCCTTGGCAACCATGGGCTTGTCCCAAGTTATCATGGCCCTAATTCATGTTGGCAATCACATTAGACTGTGTTCATCTTAGAGCAAATGGCTCAAGATCTAAAGATGGAGGAAATTTTCATTAGATCACTTGGTCAGATCACTTTCTGGTCAACCTGCATAGTACCCCTGCCTGATGCACTTGGGGATTTCTCCAGCTACTTGCTGAGCTGTTTTGCAAAGCAACTAGTCACTCTCTGGAATTTGGAGGCAATCAGGGCACTGAATGTGATCACTCATAAGTGGCCTCTCATTAGTCACATATTGGGGGGCATAGTATGTTTTGCTGTGGAGCTCTAGAGAGATGGTGGCAAAAGACAAAAGGTAAATATGACTAATCACAAATATAAGTCTGTGTTCAGGCATACACTATGGAAAAAGTATAATGAAACAGTCTGTCTTCTCTGTTCTTGTATTTGCATCCAATGACCAGTCAGGCCAACCTATTTTTTGCTGGAGAGAAACAGTTGGGTCAGTGTTCCAGTTGACCATGGAGACATGTTTGTGAGATTCTTTGTAGATAAAATTGCTCTTTGTTGTTGTTGTTTAGTCATTAAGTCGTGTCCGACTCTTCGTGACCCCATGAACCATATTGTGCCAGGCCTTCCAGTCCTTCACTGCCTCCCTGAGTTGGCTCAGTTTCATGCTCATTGCTTCAGTGATGCTATCTAACCATCTCATCCTCTGCCGTCCTCTTCTCCTTTTGCCTTCAATCTTTCCCAGCATCAGGGTCTTCTCCAAAGAGATCTCTCTTTGCATTAGGTGACCAAAGTATCTGAGCTTGAGCTTCATTATCGATCCTTCCAATGAGCAATCAGGGTTGATTTCCTTTAAGATTGACTGGTTTGACCTCCTAGCAGTCCAGGGGACTCTCAAGAGTCTTCTCCAGCACCACAGTTCAAAGGCATCAATTCTTCGGCGCTCCGCCTTCTTTATGGTCCAGCTCTCACAGCCATACATTACTACCGGAAAAACCATAGCTTTGACTATGCGGATCTTTGTCGGCAAGGTGATGTCTCTGCTTTTTAATATGCTATCTAGGCTTGCCATGGCTTTCCTCCCAAGGAGCAAGCGTCTTTTAATTTCATGGCTGCAGTCTCCGTCTGCGGTGATCTTGGAGCCCAAATAAATGAAGTCTGTTACTGCTTCCATTTCTACCCCTTCTATTTGCCAGGAATTGATGGGTCCAGATGCCATGATCTTAGTTTTTTTAATGTTGAGTTTCAAGCCAGCTTTCGCACTCTCCTCTTTCACCCTCATCAAGAGGCTCTTTAGTTCTTCTTCACTTTCTGCCATTAGGGTGGTATCGTCTGCATATCTGAGGTTGTTGATGATTCTCCCTGCAATCTTAATTCCGGCTTGTGATTCTTCCAGCCTGGCATTTCTCATGATGTACTCTGCATATAGGTTAAATAAGCAGGGTGACAGTATACAGCCTTGTCGTACACCTTTCCCTATTTTGAACCAATCGGTTGTTCCGTGACCGGTTCTAACTGTTGCTTCTTGGCCCGCATACAGATTTCTCAGGAGACAGGTAAGGTGGTCTGGTACTCCCATCTCTTTAAGAATTTGCCACAGTTTGTTGTGATCCACACAATCAAAGGCTTTTGCATAGTCAATGAAGCAGAAGTAGATATTTTTCTGGAACTCTCGTGCTTTCTCCATGATCCAGCGAATGTTGGCGATTTGATCTCTAGTTCCTCTGCCTCTTCGAAACCCAGCTTGTACATCCGGTAGTTCTCGGTTCATGTATTGCTGAAGCCTAGCTTGTAGGATTTTGAGCATAACCTTGCTAGCATGTGAAATGAGTGCAATTGTGTGATAGTTTGAGCATTCTTTGGTGTTGCCCTTCTTTGGAATTGGAACATAAACTGACCTTTTCCAATCCAGTGGCCACTGTTGCGTTTTCCAAACTTGCTGGCATATTGAGTGCAGCACTTTAACACCATCATCTTTTAGTATTTTAAATAACTCAGCTGGAATACTGTCATCTCCACTAGCTTTGTTGTTAGCAATGCTTCCTAAGGCCCACTCGACTTCACTCTCTAGGATGTCTGGCTCAAGGTCAGTGATCACACCAGCGTGGACATCAGGGACATTAAGATCTTTCTTGTATAGTTCTTCTGTGTATTCTTGCCACCTCTTCTTAATCTCTTCTGCTTCTGTTAGGTCCCTGCCTTTTTTGTCCTTTATCATGCCCATCTTTGCACTAAACGTTCCTTTCATATTTCCAATTTTCTTGAAGAGATCTCTAGTCTTCCCCATTCTATTGTTTTCCTCAATTTCTTTGCATTGTTCATTTAAGAAGGCCTTCTTATCTCTCCTTGCTATTCTCTGGAAATCTGCATTCAGTTGCTTATATCTTTCCCTTTCACCCTTGCTTTTCGCATTCCTTCTTTCCACAGCTATTTGTAAAGCCTCATCAGACAGCCATTTTGCTTTCTTGCATTTCTTTTTCTTTGGGATGGTTTTAGTTGCTGCCTCCTATACAATGTTACGGACCTCCGTCCATAGTTCTTCAGGCACTCTGTCTATCAAATCTAATCCTCTAAAACTATTCATCACCTTCACTGTGTACTCACAAGGAATATGATCTAAGTCATACCTGAGTGGTCTAGTGGTTTTCCCTACATTCTTCAATTTAAGCCTAAATTTTGCAGTAAGAAGCTCATGATCTGAGCCACAGTCAGCTCCTGGTCTTGTTTTTGCTGTCTGTATAGAGCTTCTCCATCTTTGGCTGCAAAGTATATAATCAATCTGGTTTCGGTATTGACCATCTGGTGATGTCCATGTGTAGAGTCGTCTCTTGTGTTGTTGGAAAAATTGCTCTTATTCCCATCTTAAAACCACTTGGATAGAAAATAGTATGGTGATTGATGAAGTGGTTTGCATTTAATCTTGTCTGGTGGAAACTGATGGAATAATTAGTATTCTCTGTAATATCCTATGGGTTGACCAATGTCCTCCCTGGCTCCTTCAGGTGGCTAGAGATATGTGAACAGCTAGTGTTGATCCCTGCCCCCCAAGTCCTGCTGCCTCATCATGATGGGGTATGTGTATGTTCCTGGTAGGTATGAGTGAAAAATGTTGGGAGTATATGCCAACAGTATATATTGAAGTAAAAGTTGGACTTTGAAGAAGCAGGATAGGAAGAATATTGATGCTGTTGAACTCTGGTGTTGGAGAAGACTCCTGAGAATACCCTGGGCAGCTAAGGAAACAAACAAATGGATCATTGAACAAATTAGCCCAAGTTCTCACTCAAGGCACAAGTGACCAAGCTCAAATTATTCTACTTTGGACACATTATGGGAAGAACTAGCTCTCTGGAGAAGGCTCTAATGCTGGTAAAGGTAGAAGGAAAGAGAAGAAAAGGACGGCCTGCAGCAAGATGGATGGACTCAGTTACAGTGGCAATGAATGCACTGTTGGAGCACCTGAAAGACCAAGTTAGGGACAGATCATCATGGAGAATAATCTATTTATGTGATCACTAAGAGTCAACAATGACTTGATAGCACATAATTGATCAATCAGTTTTGAGCAGTGAGCAGAGAGAGTGTGAGGTGCATCCTTCTTAAAGGAGGTAGTGGTGCAGTTTTTGAAGAAGGCATCTCTTGATACTACCATATTTGGACAACTATCACCCTGTCTCCAATCTTCCCATTTCGAGGAAAATCATAGAGAAGGTTCAGGGAGGTAGAGAGGAACCCAGATGAAGCAGATTATCTAGATCTTGTTCAGTCTGGATTCATGCCCAGGCATGGGGTGAAAACAATTGAGCCCATAGTTACTCCAATGTGGGGTAACTCAGCTTTGTTCTCTTCCTGCTACTGTTTAATACACATTAGATGGTATCCAGTTTTATACTGCTACCTCGGACTGAGCCAGAGATACTGCGCTAGTTCTGTCCTGGTAGCTGGATGGTCTGAAGATTTGGAAGGGTAGAAACAAGTTCAGACTAAATCCCAACAAGATGCAATTGCTATTTTATTCAGAAATATCTTGGCTCAGACTGCCCTGGGGTTAGCTTCGGATGAAGTTATCCTCCCCCTGAAGGAGCAAGTGTGCAACTTGAGGGTCCTCCTGGAGTCAAGGCTCATGCTGGACATCGGGTAGAAGCTGTCACCCAAGCAGCCTTGGCAGCTGAGATTAAAAACTACCTGGTCTGTAAAACCCTGCTAATATTGACTCATGCTTTCATCACCACAGAATTAGATTGCTTAATGTATTCTACATGAGCTGCCTTTGAAAAGCAACTGGAAACTTCAGTTGGTACAAAATGCAGCAGCCAGATTAGTGGGTGACAGCTGCAACTACAATATGACATCTATTCTTCAGGTGCCAGATACATTGCTGATTGGTTCCTGTCCAATTAAAGTACTCAGTTTGAACTATAAAACTCCACATAGCTTGGCTCCAAGGTACCTCAGGGACTATCTCTCTAGACAGAATCTACCTGGCCTATGCAAGGGAAGGGATGTTCAAGATCCCATCCATGCAAGAAGGGGACATGGACCCATGTTTTCATAATGGTCCTCATATTTTGGAACACTGCCACCCCCAGAGGAATTCCTGAAACCTTCCTTATTGATTTTTGCAATGCTGTTGAGTGTCATTTGGGTATTTGGTGGTTGATTCTTACTGGTTTACTATTTTTATGCAGTATAGTCTTGTTTGATCTGTTTTATGTTTAATCCTATTATTGTAAACTGTCTGGAGCTGTTGGAGCTAGATGGTATATAAATACCTATCAATAATACTGTATGTACCTATATATTCATTTCCATATACATTTTAATTGTTCTCATGGAATACATTCCTGAAAATTGAGTAGACTAATGGAATATTGGAAACACATTAGCTGCAGGTTTTGAGTAATTTTCCTCAAGATTAATTGTTGGAGGTCACCTATGAAGAACTCTCCAATGCTTTCTCTTTTCTTTCCTGTTCATTTTCTTATTAATAATCTCACTTTCTAATAAGGAGCAGTCTGCTGGAAAAACAACAGCTTGCTATTATCAGTGATAAAGGCCAAGAGTGCAGGTGGTTACCCCCACTCTAGCATTAGCATTCAGTCTGTAAAATGGGGTCAAAATATTTCTTTCTCTAAGTGTAGGTGAGCAATATAATGAATAGTATTACCTCAGAATGTAAATCCGATTAAACAATATTTTAAATCATATTAGTTTCTGGCTTCACTTCACCCTGTTTTCTAAACAAATTTAGAAGTTTAAGCAATGACCAAAATCATTCATCCACACAGAGCAATAATGAGAAGGCTGTGCAGATAACCAAATCTCATGAACCAGAGTATGTAACATAGTTTGCATTGTAAGAAAGTTGAAAATTAAATCAGGTTGATTTTATAGAGAATCCAGACAGTTCACTAACTTGATGCAAGTTACACAAATGTTGTGGGGCTAAAAACACTCAAGTACAACTCCTAAAAAAGCCCCAGGCTTCTGATTTACATACTGATGTAATTACAAAACCCCAATGTTGTCCCAATAAACCTCCGTCTGCCATGAAGAGATGTCACAGAGATGAGACCAACTTTTCTAGTGCGTATAACTGGGTTGCTTGGGAAGAGACGGCTTCTCTTACCAGGCTCTAAGGAAGTTAATATGATTACATCTCAAAGGTTTGCTTTTTTGCCACTGAAAATACAAGTTATCATTCTGTTTAAGCAGCTATAAATATAGTTCAGGAAGCTCGTTTTACACATAAATATTTTTTTCCATTTTCCCCCCACTGGACTTGTAGATCAATGTAAAAGGCTTCAGGTTTTTTGCTTTTTAGCATTTTGAATACCTTTTTCAAAGGAGAGACTCCAGTAGAGTTTTTAAAATACATTCTTATTTTGATTTGCTTTGTATGCGAGAGTTAACAGAAAAATTTGAGTAACTTTACTCACACACTCCTTATTTCTATCTATACAAAGCAACAGAGGAAAATAAGGAATCTGGGGATTAATTTTAGGTTGGGCTTCCCCTATTTTTTTTTCTTTGTGCTGTTGAGAACTTCTAGCATAATTTAGTAACTCAAAATGAGGCCATATATGGGTTGGGTACTTCTTATGCCCGTTCTGTGCTATATTATTATGGGCCTCATTTATGGGCTGTAATCAGTAAGGGGGTATAATCCAGACTAAAACACTGGATTTAACTGTATAAAAATAAAAATAATTTTTAGTGTATAAAATGCATTCAATAACTTTTTATCTAAAGATCCAGCCCTAAAAAACTAAAATCACACTAACAGTTTACAAGTTAGGCAGAGATACAAAAGGTGTCCCAAACGGGCAGAGAGGACCCCGTGTTTTTAACAATTGCTTTCCAACGACACCATTCTATGACATGTCCTATGCCTTTCCAAGGAGACCCGCAAATCTTTAGGGTAGCTTTTTAGAAGATATAGTTACAGCAGGAAAGTGCGGGGGGGGGGGGGGATGTAAAAGCCTCCCTGCACAGCTTGCAGTAACACAGGGAAACATAACTGAAATTAGAATCAATGGATTTTGCATTTGAATATAATGCAAATACCTTTAAGGTATCTTCTATTTTAAAGTTTTGAGGGGTGTTTTTGGGTAGTAGAGATCCTTGTACATTCCTCACCTTATTATACTTGTACATTTTAATACTCAATAGCTCAAGTAATAATGAGATTAATTTAAAGGGCTGAGATGAGCTTTTACATCAACAAAACATATGAAGAATGCAGTTTCCGCATATAGGCTTATACGTGATGATCCTTCAAGTCTTTTTCCTGGCGCAAACGCTGTAATTTGCATAGGAGGCACAGACATTGACTTTACACATACTTACTTGCTTAGAGACAGTTCCCCATAATGCCGACATTCACGACCTAAACAAAACAATCCCAATTGCTGAGCTTATAATATTCATCTGGTTACTATAGCTTTCACCCACTCCAGGTTTAATATTACTACAATTTTTCACACCAAAAGTGAAATAGTACAAAATATGGGCCTGCTGTAATTGTTGTTAGATTATGTGTCACCCTGATAAGATGTAACAAATATTTTCCTACCCAGCAGGGCCCGTTTCCCCGTGGTTAATGGATGGAGAAACTTCTCATAGTCTGCAGGCAATCGGTCGTAAAAACTTCGCTCAGAAGATTAATGCAATAAGTGCAGCACTTCTTGAAAATGAGCAGAGCTGTATTAAAATAATGCAGCTATATTTTAACATTTAATAATAAACTTTAACCAATCGAAATGGGATTATTTTTGGTTGAAATGGGATTTTTGGTTGTTCACTTTCCCTTAATTATAAAAAACGAACTCTTATTTTAAGTTAAAATTATAGTTTGACTATTACCAACAGTCTGATCATTCTTTCAACTTAATCAGTTGAATATCAGTTATATGATAGTCACTTTCATGGGCAATCTGGCACCAGTAATTTTGATGAGTATCACTTAATAGACCAGATAAACTTTTAGGTATCATTCAGCATTCCAGAATTTTTTCACCCGTTATTATCATTCGTTTTTGTCTCTTCTGGACATCTTACAGCTATTAACTATCTGTGGAAGAAGGCACCGTTATGCTCTCACACTGTTTCTTAATAATAAAATATGGGTTGAATTAGGTCATATTTAGCAGAGGAAAGACAACTATGGTTAGTATTTGAAACTTCTGGGAAAATACAGGTAGTCCTCGGGTTAAGAACACCCGATTTAAGGACAACCCATAGTTAAGAATGGAGCCTATTGTAGCAAAATTCAAGTTAAACACACACTGATTCAAGTTAAATACGTAATGGTTCGAGTTAATTACCCAATACTACTTATACAGTATTATACAATAATACCGTTCCAGCTTACATACAAATTCGATTTAAGGACAGACCTTGGGAATGGAACTTGTTCTTAAACTGGGGACTACCTGTAGCACTAAAACACTCCAACTATACATTACTTTAACCAGTGGTTCTTATTTTAGACAGGAAAGCTGCCAGCTCGATTCTCCAAAATATCAACGTGTAGGTTCTAAGCCAAGAAAATTAAAAATCCAGATGACCTCTCCTGATGACTTTGTGCAGGTGTTCTCAACAGAAAAGTTCTGAGGGTAGTGCTCGTGAACTAAATAATAGCCTCTGGCACCATCATCTAGGAGGGCTCAGCCAGGTAAGACCAGACCTATTGCAAACACTGTCTTCTAGCCCCACGGATACCTTGACAGATGGAACTGAATGCTACTGAGAGGCAGAAAACAACCCAGGCAACCATTTCCCTACCTAGCTCCCCAACCAAAATGATCAAGACTGTTTTTGTCTCCTGACTCTGCCTGAACCTTCAGTCTGAAATTCACATTTGCACATCTGTGTGGAGGAGGGAGAGTATACTGATTCCCTCCTTACACAATACATGAAATTATAAGCATGTTTTCAGTAATCTTAGAAAACAAACAGTTCTGCAAACAAAATTAAGGTTATAGCATCCAAACAGCAAGTAATTATGTGATCTGCATTATGTTCTCAAGTTTGGGCATTTTAAAAAATGTAGTAAATAAAGGTTTATGAGGTTTAATAAAGGTTTTCAAGTTTATGAAAATTCCTCTCAATGTCCAGAAACTAGTCATTCACATCAGTATTTCCAGAAAATTATTCTTAACAATGCACTGGGTGTTTCTGGAGGGAAGTGAGAGAGGGAGTGCATCTATTTCTTTTTAAACAAAGATCTATTCCAACTGTTATTCATAACCAGCTTGATCTGCTGTCACTTAGCTTTAGTTGTGATACAACGAAACAAAGGCTAGTAATCTTAATCATAAGAAACCATTAGAGCTATATGAGAAACTATTACCTTAAAATAATACATGAAGACCTCAAAGGATTTAGCTGGAAAATCTGACTGGAAATATTGGTTGTATAACTAAGATTATATACAGAACTTGAGTTGGTATTTTTAGGAGCTGATTCAACTTTAAAAGGTTTAGAGTAAATACAATAAACTATGCATTTTAATGCTTGTAAAATATTAATTCATCAATTGAAGTTCAGTTTTGAGAGAGATATATGTAGGCCTGTGTAAAACATTAAGAGGTCAAAGCAGCCACTTTTCATGTTCTGCGCTTGGAACAAAACATCCTGCATTTTGTCCCAAGTTCAAAACAAAATGTGCTTTTTCCCCCCATGTACTTTTCAGTGTTCTAATTCTGTATTGTGTAATTATATTTAAACTATTTCATCCATGGACATTTGCAGACCCCATTAACCACTAAACCAAAAGGCACACATTCCTACAGCCATTTGCTGGAGCTACTGGAGACACATTAGGGGAAGGGAACACAATTTAGTATACTTCTGAAATTGAGAAATATTTTGGCTGTAAGTAAAAAAAAACCCTGCTGCCTGCCAGAAGGGAGGCATATTGGTGTTTCCTATAATTCAGAGGTTGTGATGTTATATGAGTTTTATGTGTTGTGATTTATCTTTCTAGGTAAATTCCCAAATGTAACAATAAACATGTATGGAAGTCTTAAGTTCCCATCAATTCCAAGCTTTTTGTAAACACAGATTTGGGTTTAAGCATTCATAATAGTGTTAAATAGTAGCAGCTGTCTACAGGTGTGTGAAAAATTGTTGTTTTCAATCAAATGCCCTTTCACTAGAGACTGAGTGTTATAAAAAACCCTATTTGAACTTCAGAGTGGCATTAAATCTCCCAAAGTTGGTTGCCGCATATACATTTGCAAGGCATCATAAATCATCCAGCTTTATATCTCTTTGTTGTAGTGTTCTCCATCCAAATTACAAAAAGAGCATCAACAGTGAAGGGATTCTTGATATACTGACATCCAAGACTAGTTACTGTATTTAATTAGGAATGCTGCCTCCTTCCCCAACTATACCAGTTTGGCAAAAAAGTTGCCATCCACTTCAGTTTTAGTTACAGAGAATGACAAAATAGGTAACTTTTATTGGGTTATCTTTTCTTGAGAAGATCAAAATTTCAGTCACACATCAAAATTAGTGATTTTTTTTTAATTAAACATCTCCACAATTGTTTTAACACAACACTCAAAAAGAAATATATTCTACTTAGTTTTGAGTACTTTAATAATCAGATGGACAGAAGAATTTGCCAGATGCATCCATTTCATATAAGCACTCAGTATAAGAAATAGCATGTTACCACAAGCCAAGATATCACTGCATTCCCTCTCAACAGTTAGGAACAAAGATTTGATATCCTACTGTAAAAGAATAATTTGATATTCAAGTAGTTTTCAGTTTTTAGAGATAATTTTTCTAGTCTCTTTCTTAGAAATACTTGGAGAAAGTAAAAATCAGTTCTGAATGCTAGAAAGCTGAACAAATTTCTTTACTTCATGTATTTTTCCTGTTGATCAGCCAGGATTTTTGCTGAAGATTTGGCATCGTAGAAGAGTTCATTTATTTCTTCAACGTGTTCTTTTTCTATGCTATCCTTCCCATTTATTTTGGCTAGCAGATTGGCTGGTGTGAGCAACTGCACAGCATATCTAAATAATAAGAGCAATGATCAAATTAACATGCCAATTACAAATAAAAACAGAAAATTTCCCAAAAGACATAGAGAAATATTTTTTTCCATTATGAGCACAGCAGCTTGGTCTCTAGAAGTGACCAATATATTTTGTAGTTGGAAATATTAAAGACCTAGGCCAGGTAATTATGGAATAGTTAACGAGTTACAAAAACAATCTGCAGTAGACAGTGGTGGAATAACCTGAGAAATATAACTTAAGAATCTCTTTGCTTTGCCTGCACAGAAATAACTGCAGAACTACAGAATCCGAGTTCAAAATTATGAAGTTTTACTGTAACCAATAATTCATGTTGCAAACATTCTAACCCTAATGCCAAATTTATGTATATTCAGTGGCTATGTCGCTATAACAAAGCTTTAGAAAGGTGGCATATCAAAAACTAGTTTAATCTAGCTTAATCAGTTAAACTCCATGCAATGATCTTTATAAAACAATTACCAAGAAATATTTTGATTTGGTATGAAACTTACTAAGGGCTGCAAACATTTCAATAGCTCTGTATCATTTGAAAGTTAAGTCTTCAACGTCACCTATAACAGCTATAATCTGAAGCTATAACAGATTTAGCACTTGGTTTTGATTACTTAATGAAAGAATGGTGAAAACAGTGTGAAAAAAGAAACAGGATTCCATTTATTAACTATATGACCTATCTTTATATGATATTAATTTTTGCAAAGCATTTTTAATCCTACTATTTTTCAGTTGTAAATAATTGTTTGCTTGTTAATTACCAGATTAAGGAGGAGGAGGAATAAAAATGAATCTTCAGAGAGGGAGAAGCTCTAAACTTGGTCATTATTGTGGATATTTCACCAGAAGCCCTATGAAAATTAGCTGGGTATTCCATAGCCGTCTCTTCCTGTTCAAATTTATCCCACTTCCAAACTAAATACCATCACGTGTTTATATTTTTCATGCTTACCTTAATGTGGTTTTGGTGCCAATTTCCCCAAGATGGTTCAATGCTTCCTCACTAATATTTATGCTCTCTGTTTGGGCTCGAAGTTTTATGATCTAATGAGGAAGAAAAAAGGATAAAAAATGCATTCATAATACAATGGCCTTTGGAAAATATTTTTCTTACATCTGAGTATATGGTATACAATAGTACCCTGGGTTTATAAAAACCCTTTATATGTGTTTTAGGGGAGAGTTTATTTTAATTCTGACTTTGCATCCAATTTGGAATAAAGATACAGCCTTAGATCCCTTAAACTTACAATTGGAAAAATACTAGGGGGAATTCACTGAGAATTCATTTCTAAAACATGAAAGAAATCCCCACTTGGAATACTGAGCAGCATAATTCCTTTGGAAAGTCACAACTGCTCTTTCAATGCTCAAATGCATATCAAACTTTTTAGCATCCTGATAAATAAGATGGTTAAAGATGTAAGAAATTTTGTCTGTAAGCTTTACCTACTCCCACAAAACCACTCAGATAAATCTAATCTATTGTGAACAGTCTCAAACTTGTACTGGTTTGAAGATCTTTATAAAGTTGAAGAAGAAGATATCACCAATAAGTCTGAGTATACAGAGCTCTAACAAAAGTGGCACTAGGCTCCCTGCAGTCCGTATTACCAGCTGAGTGATAAGGGGCAGACTGGATAATGATGTTGTGTTATAGTGTTGAGATAACTCTGGAACTGTGAGTCTCATATAATACAGGTATTTTTCACTTTGGCAGCTTTGTAAACAAGATATCAAGAAGCACTCGTTTAAATTAAAGCCATAAAAATGCACCAAGAGAATCAGAGTGTGGAAGAGGAAAAGGGGGTTGAGCATGGGATTGGGGATTGATGTGAAAGATATCTGGATTATAAGTTATCTTACTGAGGTTTCTTTTGGAGTGTTGAACACTGACATAAAGATTAAGAAATCATCTTCATATATCTAGATTTTTGCTTTTTTCATGCAGAGTTAACACCTGTCATTCAAAACTAAACTCACTTCTTTAAAGAAAGCAGATAGACCTTGCAATTCCAACAACTGTAATCACACCGGCTTTCAATTTGGATTTTTCCATTCATAGTCCAAAACATCTTACGGCATGTTTACAGAAGTTTCAAAAAGGGCATGTGATCAACTGCTTCATAAGCTCTTGAATTTATTTGAACTGAACAACTCTTTCTTCTTCAGATTCTAATTCTTAAAGCCAGAGGGTAATCCTTCATTGGCTAAAAGCTGCACTTTTGTTTCGTAGTAGAGAGAGTGGAGTCATGTCTCATAAAATGGCTGGGCCTGATACAAATTTTAAAGATTTGTACAACATTTTAGTGCCTTCAACTTCAAATATTAGAAAAAGATGCCAAAAACCTTTGGCAGGAAACCACCAAATTTTGGAAGAGGGATCAGAATGGAATATAAAACAGCAAAATGTAGCCTGTGGCTTGTTCACCTGTCTTAAGTTGTTTGAAGATTTAAATACAACACTATAATTTTGGCATGTGTAATTTCTTTTAAAAAAGGTAAAGATATTAAATCCAGCAAATAATTTCTATACAGTAAATAACACTTTGTTGGCTGCTGTGGTCAACAGTGGGTCACCTAACCACATGTTTACATCTCTCTAAAGTCAGTCAATTGGCTGCCAATTAGCCATCAAATCAGGCTCAAAGTTTTGACTCTGACATACAGTTGTAATCAACTTGGTATCACTTCAGCTGTTACAAATCTGGGGATGATCACCAACATCACTGGGAAGTCTTGCAGAGTGTAGCAAATTGGGAAAAAGAGGAGCACCTTTTTACCTGCCCTCTGAAAGGTTCCTCCACTCTCAAAATTAATGAGGGACTACAATTGTATTACTTAGGTCTCTCTTGAAGATCTATTTCTTCAGCCAGGTGAAGTATGATTGGTTTTGTTTTCATCCTTTCCCTTCAATTTATATAGCTCTTCAAGAGTTTTAATTTACTGTTAATCTATGATATTTTAATAGGTTTTTTTAAAATTGTGAACTGTTTCAAACTGCAATTTCAGTATATGGGGAGCAGTATATAAATAAATAATCAGTATGTAATCTCCTTTAGGTCAACACTGAAAAATCAAATATAAATTTAGATTATATAGTAATTATTACTTTTCCTTCTAAAAAAAGATTCTATCTAACATCTCCACTTAGTCATCTTTTCACAAGAGAAACATTTTTTTTTTTTTGAAGACATCTTTTCACATTGCTGAATCTATTCCAATTCCTCTGAATCCTTCTGAAGTAGGATGCCCAGAACTGGACATAGTACTTGAGATGCAGGTTGACAAATTGGTTAAGGAAATTTTGCTTCCAATCGAACCAAATCTACTTTTCTGTCCCTTCAACCAGATAGAGTGAGTCAATTCAAAAGTTTCCATTTAAGAATGCTTAGGAAGACAACATTATGGTATGAATGCACAGAACTCTATTATATTCCATTTAAAGTAAGAATGTATTGCTTTCATGAAGGTGATTTCTCTATCTCACCTCCTTGTGACTGATTAACATTCAATCAGTCACTACAGAGCTCATCTTACAAATTCTTTAAAAAGTCAACAATTCATAAAATAGACTTGTAATTATTTAACAACCTACAAGGGGAAACTCAGTGGCAACTTACTGTGATATACCATTTATAAATGTTAATAGTGAACACTGATAAACTCTATCCAAATCAAAGCTACTTGAAGTAATGCAACAATATCTTTACCATCCTTCGTGCCTCTGAAAGAGCAAGTCACAATGTGGAATGCAGTACAGGAACCCTTACTGAACTGATTTTCTTGAAAATGACAGAACTTCTGAATTATCTTTTACATTAATAAACAGATTAAGGCCTCTTTGACATCATCTGTATCCCATAATCATTTCTAGTATAATCTACATTATTCTGTCATATATACAAAACCCTCCCAAATATCAATGCTGCTACGGTTTTTAAAAAAGCAATACACAAAAGCCTCCTCATACTAAAGGAAATGAGGCTTTACTGGTATATTTACGTTCAATAAATGCCTCTGCTCCTCCTTGGCACTTATCCAGCAAGAGAGACTATTATCTGGTGACAATGCTTTCCACCACTGACACTATCTCTTAAATAATACAAAGAATTGACATGATAAACTACAGTGGCTTCTTTATGGTGTCAATCCATAGCACGGAGACACTAATGAGGGGGATCTTTGACAAGATACTTCATAATAACATTCAAGAATTATAATCAATGTTCATGCACTAAGATGGATCTGGAAACTTAAGAAATATTATGCTGCATACTGGAAAATTGTTAAGTCCAGATTTCTCTTGGGAAGTGCTAACAAAGGTTGTCCTGTCCTCTCTAGATCAATTGAATGATGGATACAGGGGTATCGTAAGGAACTAATGGTAGAAGATAAACTCTAGGAAATTACACATTCACACTCTTCAAGATACTAAACATTTAAGCATATAAGTGCTTTTGTAATCTTAAGAATGATGAAATCTTAAACATGTGTATTCCCTATTTGTGTGCTAAAGAACATACGTATAGTTGAAGATAATTATTAGAAACTGCTTTGTTAATGTAACTCACCCACTCTGTTAATGTAACTAAAAATAAAAAGCAAACTGGAGGCCTTTGCACATATTTATCTGGTGTGCCAATTATGCCCTTTCCTGGATCAGAAGGCCCTACTCAGTCACTCATGCCTTAATTGTATCTTGGTTTGACTATCGCAATGCACTCTACATGGGGTTGTCCTTGAAGACTATTCAGAAGTTACAGTTGGTCCACAATGTGGCAGCATATTGGCATACCTAATTGTGCCCTGTGACCCCTCTACTTCATGAAGTGCACTGGTTATCAGTTAGCTTCTAGGTGCAATTTAAGGGACCGAATATAAACCCTCACAGCTCAACGTGGACTCTGTCTACTACTACCCACCTGGTAAGAGCTGGAGCATTGGCACCCTCCAAATCCCATTGCTAAAGCAATACCACCTTATGGGAGTTTGGAGATGGGCCCTCTCTCTGTCTCCACCCTCCCTGGAACAGCATTCCCCTTAAGTCAACACAGCTCCTACCATAATGTCCTATAGAAAAGTGTTGAAGACTGGCCATTTTAGCAGGCCCTAGAGTAAGATGATAAGTGATCCCACTTCTGATATTGACTTGATTTTGACTAACCAATGTTTGTAGTTGTGTAATTGTAGTGAAGTTTCCCCAGCATGAGTCCTAAATACTTTTAGTAATGGTTTTTTCCTTTTCTGTTGTTTTAAATTGCATTAGTTTAGTTTCATATAGTTGCTATGGTGACTGAAGTGTTTTGATAAAATAAACAAACATGAAGTTCAAATATACACTTAAGTATAATTTTCAGTCAAGAAAGTGACTTGTTCATGCATATGACCGACAGTATAGTATACTAACAAATATGAAGACTTTCGAAAAATAACTTTTAGAAGCAGTCACACTTTAATAGTTCCACAAAGTCATTTGCTGCCCCATCACCCAGATGTTATATATAAAAGAATTACCTGTTTCATTTCCTGTGGTGTATATAACATGGTTCTAATTATCATTACCCTGTCCAGAAGATCCAGAGGTATCCCATGAGGAGAGATAATATCTTCTGTCCCTCTGAAAAAGTATAAAGGGAAATTCATGCTTCTATATAACACCTGCGTCTTAGAGCAATTTAACTATTGCCTTCCTTCCTACCAGACAGTTATTTATATAGCCCAAGAAAACAACTTTAAAAAACTTAATTTCTCCATTAGAGGGCACTCCAGTTTCATATGAAACATCTTTTATTTCAGATTATTACTTAAAAACCTTGATTCTATTTGGTGTTGATATGACAGACAGAATGGGATAAGGAATGAGAAAGCAACAGTGCTCATGTGCAGCAATGTATCTTTCCTTCCTTTTTTCCTTAAAATGAAGAGGAATTTATTTCTAAAAATGGAATTAAGAGCATACATTCTTTCTATAAAATGTTATATATGAATACATTCATAACCGGCTCCTGATACATAGGAAGTTTCAAATTGCAACAGTGTTCACTATATGGGGCCAAGATATATTTTGAAAAAGTAGACAGAATATTCAGTTCGTAGAATTTATAAAGAAGAAACAAGGCTATCTGCCTATTAAAAATAGAGAGAGGAAAAAGGATAATCAGATTATCACTTTTTGACACACCATTTTAATTTTCCATGTCATGATAATGTAGGATTTTTTGTTTGTTTGTTTTAGTGTGCAATTCAATTTTGAAAGACCACATAGTTTGAAGAACAACAAAGGCAGGCCAAAAATGGAACTATTATTATGTTAAGATTTTTGTTTTACCTATTGTTAGGGTAATAATGCTACAGCATTATTCCCAATATTTGGAGTTAACACTATTATAATAGCATTTTATAATTTTTAAAAATAGGAGACAGTACAACATGTACAGCATATAGATCAATGTCAAAGAGAAAGAAAGGGCAGATATCATATTCATAAGAAAGGTGCAGAAGAATTTCATTCATTCTTTTTCCTTGCATTCTCAACCCTTTCTTCCTGATGTAAAGTTTTATTATACTACTTATGCACTGCTTTGTGAACACTGTTTTTCTTCTATCATGATAATAAATTGAACAAAATTAACTAAGTATTCAAGACAGAAACACAGGAAAAAAACCCACATTCTTTAAGGTCTCTGTTACATACACATTACTGGTAGCTGAACCTGTAGAAAACATGGTGAACTATGAAAATATTCAAGCAAACCATGCTCAACTTCTGGAAGACATTTACAGGACCTACAGGCTGGTGGGGTTTCACCAACATGGGCCCATATGAACCATGGATGTGCTTACAGTGGCACATCGGTAAGCAAGGAAACATAATCATTTTTTTAAATTAAATTTTGACATATCAAAGACACTAAATGATTTTTCTTGATTTGTATCGCATACAGTGAATAAACACAAAAAGAGGCAAAATTTAAATACACCAATGAACCTTCGAAGAGTTTAGATATATTTAAGTAATGCCAAAAATCATGCCTAAAAACCATCTGTCTAGTATTTAGCTTTCAGCAGTACAAGTGGTCCCCAGGTTAAGAACACCTGGTTTATAGATGACCTGTAGTTAAGAATGGAGCCTATTATAGCAAAATTTGAGTGAAATACACAATAGTTCAAGTTAATTATACAATACTACTTATACAGTATTATACAATAATACTGTTCTGGCTTACATACAAATTCAGCCTTGGGAATGGAACTCGTTCTTAAACTGGGGACTACCTGTATAGCATACACCTAAATCCTGAGAAAGAAAAAACATTATGTTAAAATTAGCATTAACTGTTGTTGTTGTTATACATTTTAAAGTGCAGTGCCAAGACATGCTATATTTAACTAGTATTCCATAGCCTGTATGTAGCATAATGCAAACCAAAAACTTATTTCAACTTAAAATTATTTGAGAAGCAAAGACAAAAGCTGCCAGCATAAAAAAAGAATCTATTTCAGGTGATGAAAAACAAGCAAGTCAAAAACTGAAACACGGAGGGAGGCGGATACAGAAGCAGAACAGTCAGATAGTTTCAGTGCTGAACATTATCAAACAGCATAGAGTAAACTTGCATAGTTGGAGATAGCAAGAGAGGAGAGAAAAAAAGCTGACTTTTCAAGAAACTCACTAATACTTGGTCATTGCAATGCGAAGTGTGTTTCCCCCACCAGGAAGGACAAAGCTTTAAGCACCATACCTGATTACACAGTTTCCCCGGTTGGAAGCAAAGATGACAATTGGAGCAATAGAAGATTCCAATGCTCGATGCAAGTATGTGAAGCACTCAATGTCCAGCATATGAACTTCATCCACAAAAAGCACGCCAGGGACTAACTCTGCAATGCCTTGATCAATATATTTATTCACCACCTTGTTGATCTCACCTCGAAGCTTGTCTAAGCGAAAAAGAAACAGTGACTTCCAGTATCATCATCAGTATTCTTTTCCAAAAGTATACATATCTATACAAGCATATCTAATGTTCAAGACAATTTTTTAAAAATACATCTAAATAAATTATGTCAACTATTTTTCAGAAGTATGATCCGATCCAATTAATATTCGAGTGTTACCTTTTCAACAAAAAGAACCAATTGTTGTGATGAATTTAGTTTTTCCACTTTCACTATTATGAAAGGTATTTTGTAAGATACTTGTGTTTGACTCAAGACTTCTGGCAGCAAAATAAACATTTATACTAGTGAATTTGCTAACCCACAGATAAGCCTTGAGCCTGTTATTTGTTACCTGCCAAAAGTTCAGGATTCTTCCATTTATCTATACTATTCCCAATAGTTTCACACAGGGCATGACTCTTTCTAGTTGTTGGTGAAAAACTTTAAAACAGGCTAAGTAAATAATCACTGAATGGCATTTTCTCAAACTCACATTTTTAAAGTACTAAAATTTTGAATAATCTACTGTAATGTTGGCTTTTATATAACAAAACTATAATAAGTCACAGAAATATTAATTTAATTACAGGTAGTCCTCGAATTATGATGGCAATTGGGACTGAAATTTCCATCACTAAGCAATTTGGTTGTAAAGTGCAATGTCACGTGACCACATTGCTTAGCAATGGCAATAAAAGAGGCATTTGTAGATTGGAGGAGATACTTTTAAGACCAGAGCAGTTTCGTCTTTTAGCTGCCTCCCAGAGTCACTGGTCTGAGATGGGCGGCTATATGCTGTCGTTAAGGGAGGATCATGGGTTGTTAAGCTAGCACCTCCTCGCAACTTCCTGCCAGCTTCCAACAACCAAAGTCAATGGGTAAGCAGGCTGGCAGGCAGGAAAGTGGCTGCTGCTGGGTGGCAGAGGGAGTGAGGGGGTGTGTGGCATGAGCATGGTGGGGCTTGGGGATCATGCTCGAGGGCTGGGGAGGCATGGTGTCAGTGCAGCCAGGCTTGGGGAGGGTGTGTGAGTGGTCAGGGAGGTGTGGTGCGAGTGCAGCGAGGCTCGGGGAGGATGCATGGATGGCAAGGGACAGCGTGACTGCAGAGGAGCTGGGGGAGAGTGCACAGGTGGGGGAGACTTACCCAAGTGACTTGCAACCTTCTCTGCTGGCTTCCCCATTGACTTTGCTTGTGGGAAGCCAGCAAGGAAGGTCGCAAATTGCAATCACGTGACTGCAGGATTCTGCAACCATTGTAAGTGCGAGTTGGTTGCCAAGTGCCCAGATTGTGATCATGTGACCACAGGACTCATTAACCAAGGGCTACTTGTATTAAGATACCTTCTGTTGGTGTCCACTTAGAATTAGCAGCATGTATAATTCTATAAAATATCAATATTTCAACAAGCTACCTTATGTCACACTTTTGTGTAAGTGTAACTACGTTTATGTTAGACTTCGATTTCTAAACTACAGTGGATACGAACTTAATCCGTTTCGTGACTCTGGGCGTATCCCGAGTTGGTCGTAACCCGAAGGAAATTTCCCCATAGGGTTCAATGTAAATCCGGTTAATCCGTTCCGCCCTCTGAATTTGGTCCCACCCCGAAGCAAATTTTCCCATAAGGTTCAGTGTAATTACCGTTAATCTGTTCTGGGGTCCGCGGACCACGCGTCAGGGGCGGGAAAACGGCCCGGCGCGGCCGGACGTGGCAACGGCCGGGTGCGGCAACGGCCGGGCGCTGTGCGGCAGAAAAATGGCCGCGGACCACGTGTCAGGGGCGGAAAAATGGCCGCGGACCACGTGTCAGGGCGGAAAAATGACCGTACCCCGAGGCGGAGTTCGCACATTGAGGTAAATTTTTGCGGCCGGAGCTGGTTGTAACCCAAAAAGTTCGTTAGTAGAGGCGTTCGTGTCCCGAGGTACCACTGTATTACACTTTCATTACTAAATCTCATTCAATTTTAATGGTCCCAAGCAACACACATCAAGCTTCCTCTATGCATAAAGATTACTTTTTCATATCCCCTTTTTAAAGTTTAATGAGATATACTAAAGCACCCACAAGTTAAGTGGAATTACTTCAATAAGAAAAAGATGAAAGAGATGTTTAGAGCACCTGTGATTTCAGTTTTCTTTGGCTTCATCAGTTGTCCCATCATGGAGAGGATATCTTGTCCACCCTACAGAAAATCAATTTGTGAATTAATGAAACTTTTTTAATGCTAGTAAAGAAAAGACTGTTTGTACAGAAAGAGTTACGAAGAATATAATAATGTCAAGCTAAAAATAAGGTTTTCAGGTTCTTTACAGCAACCGATTTTCTAGTAACTGATAATTATTTTACAACTGATAGTCAGATCCACTGCTCTACTATTTTGGATTCTAAATATAATTCAGAAACATACATACATACATATATGCACACACACATAAAATCTATTAAGTTGGTTATCTATATGAAATAGATAATCTGTATGAAAATCCACCTATGTAGTTATTTTCTTCAGAATGTAATGGGACTAATTAATGTTATTTTGGAACATACAGCATCCAGAAAAAAATATATGTTGGAAATTGTATCAATGTTACTAATTTAAAATTGTAATGTGCATTTTATGGTCCTTTTAATTTTATTTTTATAGCTTTTCATTAAGCAACAAAATAGCATATACAGGCCAAATGATCTGAATCCTTTATATTATCTGAGTGCTATGAAACAACAGCATGAACTGACATTGGAGAGAAATAGTACATCAGACATTCACTGCATTACCACAACAGCCCTTTTTCAGGACTATACTGATAGCCACTTATTTATGTAACTAGTATTTCTGCACAATCTCAGTAAACCTTGAGGTGATCATGAGGTGAACATGTTAATCTTGCATCAGAGTATGATTAAAAGGCTAAAGTGTGTGCATGCTGTACCACATGACTGTTCTGGATAAGACACGTTTAGCTTATAGAACGGTGGATCTGGCATTCAAAAGCCTTACCAGTTTCCATTAAATGTTGAAGGAGGTTGGAAAAGCTGCTTATGTTCAAGTTTGATTATAAACAAAACAGTATATCGTGAAAAAAGAAGATTTTAATTCTACGTTTACTTTTGGAGGACCTATAAGATTTTTTACAGCATGTGTATTAAAACAAGGAATAAATATTTTTATTTATTTATTTTATTTATATATCAAATTTATATCACCGCCCAACTCCCGCACAAGGAGGGACTCTGGGCGGTTCACAACAAAACAATTTAAAATCAATAAAAACAAATAATACAGTATAAAATACAGTTATTAAATATAATAAAATCCAAGCGATGGTGATATTATTTCAGCCTGTGACCAGATAATATGCCTATGTATGCACAGTCTATAGGCTTCAAAGGCAACCTGCAGGGACAGCCAGGAAAAACTTACACAGCAGCTGTTGTGAGATTGGGAAAAAAGTTATGGTTAAAGATCTGAAGAGAACATTACAAAGCATCTATTTCCAAGTATTTGCCCTAATATTCAGAATGAACACACACACACACAATACAGGAAGTAATGGGCAGTGAATTTTTTCAAGACAAAATACACCCCAGTGTTTCCCCCAATAGTTCTGTTGTAGCAGCATGGCCGTTTTATCAATCCCAAAATGAATCCACAGTTAATAGATAGCATTTTAATCTTTTGTATGTATGAACATACAGTACGCATTTCAGTACCTGAGGCCGAGCATTGGCTACATCCAAATCATGCAGTGTGACATCCTGGATAATTTCTTTCTTCTTGTGCACATCACCCTTTGGCAAGGGAACATATTCTTCAGCCTCAAGGTCAAATTCTGTAGCATAGGTGTCACACCTACCTTGCCTCTGTGGAGAAGAATTTGGAAATCATACATACTATATTTATAGTTAGCGTTATTGCAAATATTCAGAGAGTGACATATAGCTGATAAACAAAAGTCTTGTTTATGAACATGACAAGCTCTGGTTGACAGTTTTGAAAACGCCAAACTTGTCCTTGAAAATGAACAGCTATGAAATTCTACTGTCAGGACTTGGTGTTTTTCTCCATTGTTCTGAGAATGAAGAAAATGGAGTAAGGGACAAATCCAACAGATTTGGTAGAAAGTAGAGAAACTGACCCAGATTCCTTTGGACATGGATGATTTATTGTTTGATACAAAATATTATGCTCGTCCATTAAACACCAAATATCTCTCTATGCTACATTTTAAATCAGATATGAGAGCATGCTAACTAATGCAGCATTTCCTTCTAGATGCATATATCTTATGACAAAAATTCTACAGGAATAAAGATTAAAAGCTCTATGCATTTCTTATAAGCATGACTGAAGTTATTTTAAATCATCTTGCCTTGCTTTTATGAATAAGAAACCCCCAAGCTTCAAGTCAGGTGTTAAAAATCAATGAGAAAACATTCAATGCAGTTGTAACCAGGGATCTCAGACAAAATGACCTTATTTATGAATTGCATTACTACTTTCTTTAGAGGTGGCATTCATGTAGGAAAAAGTGGTTTTAGACTTCCTTTGAGAAAAATGTAACATATACTAGAAGGGATTAAGGTTGTTAGGACATAAGACTTTTTACCAAAGGAGACAGGAAGGCACGTCAAAATACAGAGAGCTTCATGGCTACTTTCTTGCTTTACCTTGACAGCTCCGCTGTTTGCTTCAATATAAATTACATCACCAGCTTCTACTCTTTCCTTTTGCAAACTTTCAAATATGCTGGGATCCAACTGGAGTCAGAAAAAATAAACAACAATTAACTATATTAACATATCGAAATCAGACAACCTGGTTGTACAAAAATCATGCTGGGGTCTACAAAAAGCCATTCAAGCAGCAATATTTATAGTACTGAAAGAAAATTCTCTCAGAATTTAGATTTACCTGCATTTAGAATGAGCTAATGTGTCAAATTCAACTACTATTTAGAATGATTTAATGCATTCAGTAACTATACTATAAATAGTTTAACTTCAGCAGTGTAATGTTCAGGTATTTCAGCTGTTTTTATATATTCCTCTTTAAGTATCAGGTAAATACTGTGAATAGGAATAAAACTCCACTGAGATATAGCTGTAGTTCACGTATCATTTAAATCCCTCTGTTTAACTGGCTGCAACTGCTTCAAAGCCAGTTACATCATGTAAGCCATAAACCATGGTTTATAATCAACAGTGGCTGAATTCACACAAAATGCTAAATTAAAACCTAAACCAAAAAGCCAGTTTAGTTTAGCTGCCTTTCATATCATGGCTAACAACCCTGAATATAATCTACTGTTTTCCTTTTAGTTGGCACTATTTATATGTTTACTTCATATGTTTATTTTTAATTTTTTAATTGTTTTTAGATTATGGTGTTTTAACTGTTTTGTACGTCGCCCAGAGTCACGTGTTTGTGAGATGGGCAGCTATATAAATATTCTAAATAAATAAAAGTTATATGCATTAAAGTGGAACGTTTTATTACAATTTAACCTAACTACAACTTAGCCTACATTATTACTGGTCACAGTGCTACATGAATCAATTGCACTGGTTCTCATAGTGCAATTCTCAGCTTTCAATAACTCTGATTGCTGATGTCCGTGTTGCCACTCACTGGAGAGGATGCTTACTTCTACAGGGGTCTGCATTTGTGGTTAGTCCAGAAATTTCAATTGGTACAGAAAACAGCAGCCAGGCGGATGTCTGGAAGAACTCAAAACTTGCCGTCAGTTTGTTTCCAGGTGAAATACAAACTGTTGGTTAGTACGTCTAAATCCCTATATGGCTTGGGACCAGCTATGTAACAGAACTCTGTATATGACTATCTCTGCTCACTGATATCATGCGAAGAGATTATCTAAACTTCGCACAGGCTCATTCATAGAAACACCGAATTGAGCCTTCTCCATAGCTGCTTCAATTCATGTATCCCTTGCTGATTTGAGGCACCTAAACACTTTTTTCACTTTTTAACTCACCCCAATACACCCTTTTTAAAGAGACTTTTAACTGGCATTTAATGGCTGATTCTAGTTGTTTTTAACAGTTGATTTATCTTCTTTGGATTAACTTCCTTTTTATGTTTTATTGTGAGACCTTGGTGGCTGGCAGAGTATCAGGTTTCATAGAGGAAAAAAGTGTGAATAAGGCATGGTGATTGCCATAATCTCAGGCCCAAACTAGGAAGAAGGCTGGGGTGTTTTGTACCTGCCAAGGAAAGCACCATGGCTAGCCTTTCTGGCCCTGAAATAGCAGCAGTTAGAGAGAGGCATGACCTCCTAGTATCCTTGGGAAAGACCAGATTGCACAAAGAAACCCTGGGCTATGCTGCTTTAGGGTGCACTGAAAACTTAAAATCCAATGCATTCTTGCCTTGCTTGGCATATTAGTCAACATGTCCTGGGCAGGAAGAAGTAGCATTGTGTTCTGTTGCTCTGTCCTTTTTTCCCAAAAGCAAAAAGTGGGAAGGAATAACTTGGTGCACAGTGGGGGAGACAGTAACTGACATTCTGACTAGCTTCTAGGTCCCTGGCAATATTAAACACAAATACTTAGAAAAAGCCACGTTGACTTCAATAGGCTTACTTCCAAGTAAATATGAATAGGATTTCAGTTATATAAATGAATTATATAACTCCTGAGACCCTTTCTATTTAAGTAATTTAAAAGGCCACATTCACTTCACTCAGCAGAGGAAATATTTCAACTGTTTCTCTGAATGGAGGAGGGATAGTATCTCAAGTGCATGTGTCAAGCTAACTGAAGGATAATTGAAATTTCTAACTGGAGCTTATATCCATTTGCAGGATAGACCTATGAAAGGAGACAAGTAAATAAAAACTGCTTAGAGTTTCCTGTTTCCCTTTCTTTTTTATTTAAAAGACAGAACTATTAAGAAACTGAGGAATGTTTGAAAATGACTATAGCTACCTTCAGCTGTTTAGTTCCTTTTGCTGTTTTGAGTCCAATAATGACGTGGCTAATGGTTTTGCCGTACCCTCCCATAGGATTCTCAGTTTCACAGGGAGTTAATTCTGTGACTTCTCCTTCATAAACTTCCTTGGTTTCTTTAATTCTCAGTCCTGTAAATATTAATTGTACAAGCTACAAATTGCCATTTTTACTGGATTGTTCCTGATGTTCACCATCTTCAGGTAGGTTTCTCAATTCAAATACACCAAAAACATATCTTACAGTAAAAGACTAACCACAAGCATTGGGTACATCTATAACTCAGACTAAGGAAAGATGCAAATATAAAGTTTCCTGAAGAGCTGAATCTACTGGATTAGTTGATAATGCATTGTAACAACAATACAAAATATGCTACTTTCTCAGAAGCAGCTAAACTGTATGACTAAGAGAGCCTATATAAAATTTCTCCATCCTGTTTCACCAAGCACTTTTGATACCATAGATATTATATACATGACGGAGAAATCTCTACTGTAAGATCAACATAAAAGTGATCCTGTTGGATCTTTTGTTGGATTCCTTCCAACAAAGCTGAAAGTAATGCATTAACATGTACCATTGTGAAGGCCTTTCATTTATTCACCAATATGAGCTCACAGAGATAATAGCAAGATAGGGCATGGGCTTCAGGACAAGCACTAAGATGACCAGGAGTAAAAGTCAATAAATATAATAGCTTTCAAATAGAAGAAAGACTCATTGTATCATACATTACATAATTTTACTACAGAAGGACTAATAGTCATATATTCTACAATTATAACCAGAATACATATTAAACAAATATTCATTTGAAAGACTAAACTTGTATTTGAATAGTATTGCTAAATCAATTTTTGCACATAAAACTAGTATTAAATTTAATTTACAATTTAATCTTATGCATGCCTACTCAAAAGTAGACTCTGCTAAATAAGAATATATGACATGATAATCTTATCAGACAAAAATAACTGGCACCCTATGCTTGGTATTCATTTGAAATTAAATCAAAACCTAGTTTATGTTCAGTGGTCTTTCAGGTACAAAGAAGAGTACACATTTATAATTCAGAAAAAAATAAAAAAGCAAAATGTATTTAATATATTTTAGATCACTTTCCAGACAAAAACTTCTCAAGGCAGCTTCTAACATACACCTCTCCATAAATGTTAATAAACTGGCAATTGTAATAGCAATTGAACCTATAAATATAGAAAATAATAGTGCAACTTACCTTACTGTCTGGATGTGGAACCAGGAGGTAAACACTGAACACCAAATGCAGGAAATCCTATCCTTTTGGGGGGGAGCAGGGGGAAGTAGGGAGAAATTGCTACCCTAATGTATTTACCCTGGATTTCTCCTTTGTTTTATTTTTGATGGGCAACTCTCACTTCTATCCAGGGATATAAATCTAACTAAAATAAATAAAAAAAAGAAAGGGTCTAAAATACTCAGCGGAGTGCATCAATCACTGAACTTTGAGTAGAAAGGAGTCAGAGAAAAATGGCAAGAAGTAAACATTATGGAAAATGAATTCAAGTAACTATGTAGGAATTTTAGGACAAGGAAAAAGAAAAAAATGTTCTATTTCCCACTTTATGTCCCCTCTGTCCATGAAACAATCAAATGCTTAGGTTGGCAGTCATCCCAAGCGTTGGGGCAGGTCATAGAAAGGTGTACTTTTCTCTTTCTCTTGCGTTGCTTTATAATATTATTCCAGGATGCAAAAACACATTATTTTCCATTTGCATTTGCTATTTCTGATAGTTACCCGGTATATTTTCAATGCTTGTAAATTCATCTCAGTATCAATTAGTAAGAGCTAAATTTTTATGTTGTGTTTTGTACTATTTGTCAAAATTAACTACCATTGCTTGCATCTCCCACTGTATCATTTAAGAAATTATTAATTTAAGAATGAATAACTTCATGATTGGATAAGAATCAGACATTTTTGAAAATTTTCTGTTGCTGGCACTAAAAAAATGTTTTGACTGCCAATTAATTTTAAAACATTAATAACTTTTGAAAGTGAAATCAGCCCAATTCAACAGATGTAGAAAAATTTCTGTCACTAACATCAAATACTTGTTTAGAAGCATCCCCATCCTGACATCCAGAAATGTGAAGCACCAATAATGCAGCTGGCTGTTAAATTATTGCTATCTCTAGGAATGACAAATGTGTTTGACACAGGTTTCAACTGTTGGTTCAAATTTCCAAATCTGACAGGTAACTCTTCATCACATCAAGGAAATATTGCAGACGGTGCTCTCTCCATCTCTGAACTCTCTCTCCACGAACCCTGCCAATTTAATTGTAACTTAAAGACCATAGATGATTGAAAGTCTCTTTCTTACAAAAATCAATGAGTCACTTTTTTCAGTTGCAAGGACTGATGGAAATGTTTCTTCACTTTAATGCCATTGAATACTTAGATGATGGTCTGTGTTAAATCATATAGAGTCCAGGGGAATTAAGATGTTGGATGCAATAATAAAAACAATTAAGCTATATTTAAGCAATACAAAGGTCTAAAAGGAATAGTGGTATCAGCTGTCAGCAAAGTAACTGAAGACTTTAGATGCAAATGTTTGTTTGTCAAAAGCAGCAACTGAATTTATAAACTGAAATTTAAACAATTCAGCTAATAAATTCGGTTAAAGAGAAATTTAACCCCATCAACAAGCTATTCAACTTGTAAACACTTTAATCCAATTTGTTTGGCAACATACCCAATTAGACCGAAAAAAGTTATCATTTGTACTATTTTTGACTGGCTTCAGCTAACATGTCATAATACAGAAAACACAGGAGTTTGTACAAACATATCGGTAGACAATTCAGTCATACTACAAGAATACTGAAAATAGAAATAACAGATGTTCTTCCAATCAAAAGAATAAATGCTATTCACTGAATGTAAAAATGTTGGGTGGCACATACATTTAATAAATGAACGAACGAACAAATGAATGAATGCTTACACACACTAATTTGTTTTCTGCTTTAAGTTTCTTACCAATTGCTCGTCTGAAATTTTCCATCAAGACTTCTGTTTTCTTTATTTCAGTAGAATATACCTCACTTCCAACCATAGGGCAAAAGGGAACCTTACTTCCCAACTCCTGAGCAATAGCTAGAGCCAAAGCAGTCTGAAGACAAAAAAATACCACATATATGTATGTTATATACACATTTAAATTACCAAACTAAAAATAATTTAAATTAGTTCCAGAAAAAAATGATCACTTCATTTTTAGTTTAATTTCTACAAAATAAACATTCTGGCTTGAATCCAGAATTTCTGGGATAGGAATCTCCTTCTACAGAACACTCCAAATGTGGGAAGCTCCTTTCACCCTTTCCTATGTCAGCTCCATAAATCCTAGACTAGAGAGACAGGACTCTTTTGGACCAGTGTATTAGAAGGGAACTGACAAATAATACACATAACCTGTAGTGGGAAACTCTGCTGATCCCAGTGCTTTCTGCAAACAGAAGGAGCCATTCCATTTATGGAGAAAAGCCTCTGGATTCTAGCCATTTATTCTGACTTCAGGGAAAAGACACATAGAGGCCATCAGGAGAAAAAGTTCTGATCTTAGCTGGCAGCAATTTAGCATTTGAAAACTACAGTACTTAGAATATGGCTTTACTGGTTTATAACAAGGAGAGAAGCAATGTACACAGTAATTAAGTAGTTTTTAATACCCCTAGTACTTTATGGGTAAGGCTGAGCAATATTTGTGGCTGAAGGATGCATTTGGCTTTTGAGTGGCATGCCACTCCCCAAAAATAGACAAATCTAGGATAAAGAGATGGGTGAGAATAGGAAAAAAACAATATTTGATAATTACATATAAAGTTAAACTAAGTAACATTACTCGGATTAGAAGGTAAAGTTAGATCAGGAGCCTGGTCATTACCAAGTTGGAAGGCAACAAGAATTCAAAAGAAGCATATGTAAAGGTTCTAACCAAACTATGCCAGGAAATCTGAAGAATGACTCAGTGGCCAACAGACTGGAAGAAGCTAGTCTACACATCAATATCAAAGAAAGGAGACTTAACTGAATGTGCAAGCTACTGCATAATATTCTTAATTTCACAATAATGCTTAGGATCATCCAACAGAGATGAGAGCCCTACATTGAAAGGGAGATGTCATATGTTCAAGCTGGCTTTAGAAAAGGCCAAGGAGCAGGAAACATTATTGCTGATGCACTCTGTAAAATTGCTAAAGCCAAAGAATTCCAAAAACAAGCTAATGTCTGCTTCATTGATTATAGAAAGGCCTTCAGTTGTATCAATCACATCAAGCTGTGGAATGTGCTTAGAAAAATGGGAATCCCAGAACACCTCACTGTTCTCATGTGAAATCTACACAAACATCAGGAAGCCACAGTCTGGAGAGAACATGGTGAAATAGACTTGACTGCAGGTCAATAAAGGAATGAGACAAAGTTATATGTTCTCTTATTTATTCAACTTATATGTGATATTTATTTATATAGTGAAGGAAGCTAGATTGGAAGATGGGTGTTGTCTCAAAACTGGAGGAAGAAACAGTAATAACCTGCACTATGCTAATGATGCTACTCTGACTGCTGAAAATGCCAATAATCTGCAAGCTCTAGTAATGAAAGTCAAGGAGCACAGTGAAAAAAATGGAACTAAGATTAAATATAAAGAAGACAAAGTAATGACAACAAGTACATCAACCAGCCTTAGAATTGACAATGGAGATATTGAAGTGGTAGATAGTTCCTGCCTTTATGATTGACTATCAAATGTAAAGGAACTAAGTAATACTTCACAGCCTAGACTTGGTAGAGTAACAATGAAGACCTTGGAAAAATATACTCAGGTACATGTCTATAACATAAATATCAGAATCGTGCAGGAAAGCTTTTTCCTGTGACACTCTATAGAAGCGAAAGTTGGCCTTGGAAAAGCAGGATAGAAAAAGTGCTATTGCTTTTGAACTCTGGTGTTAGAGAAGACTCCTGAGAATACCATGGACAGCCAAGAAAACTAACAAATGGATCACAGATAAAAATTAATCTAGAATTCTTACTCTAGACACCAATAACCAGCTCAAATTATCATATTTTGGACACATCATGCAAGGACCTAGCTCTCTGAATAAGTTTAGCATGCTGGGCTGGGAAAAGTGTAGGGAAAACAGAGAAAGCAGACAACCAACAACAAGGTGGATGGACTCAGTTACAGCCACAATGGGTACACCATTAGAAGATCTGAAGGACCAGTTTGGCGACAGATTGTCCTGGAGAAAATTTATCTATGTAGTTGCTTAAAAGTTGACACCAACTGATGGCACATAATAAATAAAAAATTAGGACTATTCCTTAACGCATTTAATTATTTTCACATTTACCATATAAAATTATTTTACTGGTTTCAGGGGACTTCATATAGTCTTTAGGTTCTTAGGTAATGCATTGGATTTATAAAAGGCATCAGTAAGTAATCTGCTAATTCTTTTGTGGCTCTAAAATTCTTTTGAGGAATAAAAATTAGGAATAAACATTTTCATCCTGCACTTTCACAACTACTGTTTGACATATGTATTAGCAGAGACAGAAAAGAATTTTATAAACTGTCTTAAAAATTTGTTACTTTTTTAGAAGTACATTCCTGTGTTATACGTTAAGAAGTAAAAAAAAAAAAAGTAATTGCCCATAATACTATGGCGGGATTGTGTGTATGTGTGTTTATACAGGATACTATGGGGCTTGGTTTATATATTCTGCTAGCCAAACTTTGTTATGTCTTAGCATTTTATCTTTCTAGCTGGCATTTCTGAATGTTGCAGCTCAACACTCCTGAAGAGTACCAGTCTTACACCATACTAAAGCTTAGTCTATCCATAATAGTCTGATAAGAGGCCCAACTGTTTTTTTGTTTCTCTACCCTTCCATTTTTTTCCATAAATGGAGAATATAAGACCACTCAGTGATATCAGAAATCTAACGCTGAGCACATGCTAGTAAAAATAAGAAAGAACTTGTTTCAGCAAAGAGCAAGATAGCACTCACTGTGATTGAATGGACTTATGAAGGCCAGGCTCAGGGAGATAAGTGTGTTCTTAGCCCCCAACAGGAGCGTGGGAAGTACAAGAAGATGAGGCTGGCACCTCCCTAAGGAATTCACGGTGTTGTGGCTGGCTGGCTGGCTTGGGAACTAAGGTTCAGTCTGGTGAGATTTCTGTCTTGAGGTTGAAGCTAATAAACGCGACAGAACTGTATTTGCATTGTCTCTTGGAGTTCTTTGGGCTAAACCTGACATCAATCTCACCAGACTCAACCTTAGTTCCCAAGCCAGCCAGCCACAACACCGTGAATTCCTTAGGGAGGTGCCAGCCTCATCTTCTTGAACTTCCTACGCTCCTGTTGGGGGCTAAGAACACACTTATCTCCCTGAGCCTGGCCTTCATAAGTCCATTCCATCACACTCACAGGATATGAGTGTAATTGATACAAGATATCAATGTAATTTGGCTCTTCATCCTAAACAATTTCTATTCAGAGTGATGTTTTTCCTCTTATGGCTCTTTTTTCTTCTCTGCTTCACATCTTTGTAAATTTCTGGACAGAGATGGTTACCAAATGTTTTATGTAGTTTGTGTAAGCTATTCTTGTTGAACAATAATTTTTTATTGTCCTCCCAGAAACTACCAAACTGTTGAGCTGTTCCAGAGAGCAATTTGGGAGTGAATAGACAGCACTACATTGATTGTAATTTTTTTTTAAATTATTACTTTCGTGTTAATTTTTTTCAATTGTGTTAACTTTTTATGTCTATAAACTACAGGGAGTTAGCCTGTACCTTTCTGGATAAATGGGTACTGAACTCAGATATCCTACACTCACTATTTTAAATTATAATCTCTATAATAATGTTTTATGTTAAAAGTTGGCAAGTATTACATTCATTTTGCTGTTACTTTATGATCTCTAGTATCTCATTGTGTCTTTTTTCCAATTAAGCTATTATCAGTGTCAAACATAACAACACTAATGGCATAATACTTGAAAAGAAATGTACTTAAATATTATAACAGCAGGAGCTTCACTAATGTAACCACTAATGTATTTACAAATCTGCTAAGAAATAATTTAAGAAAAATGTACCTTGCCTGTTCCAGGAGGTCCTGCCAGTAACACAGCTCTGCCAGCCATCTTCTTACTTTTGATTAATTCCACGATAACACCACAAGCCTTAAAATAAAACTGCAGTTAACTGGAAATTTCATGGAGTTCTATGCAGCATAAGGATCAAGTGGGAGCATTCTGATTCAGTAGAGAAGTCTCACTGGGGTGCGTGTGAGTGTGAGAGAATGCGCGTGGGGGGTATCTTTGCTGCTGAAGAGAGTCGTCAAGGCATCCGCAGAGCACGAGGCTGGAATGATGTAGCTGATTCCTCTCAAACCCTCTATTTTCTGATTTTAATTTGCAGTTAGTTCGGTTCAACAATCACAATTTAGTTCATGGTTTACCTCCTCCTCGTTTCTCCTCCAAGCTCCAGGCTTTCCGCAGGAGAACCCTGTTCTTGGGAGGTTCAATCACCCGTAGCGGGCATTTAGCCTAGAGTGAGCGCTGGTTTCTAGTGAAAGTGTGCAACTGGTGGTGGCGGGGGGGGTGGGGGGTGGACCGGGTGCTTAGCGGCAGGATTTCCCAGGGACCCGAAACCTTCTTACCTCCCGCGCGTTCTCCTGTCCAACCAGCCCGGCTGCTGCTGGCTTGGCTGCACCGCTCTCGTCCAGCCCCAGCCCCTTTACATGGCTATGGGCCGCGATGCGCTGTGTCTTCGAAGTGCTTTTCACTTCCTCGATCTTCATTCCGCTGGTGGCGATTAGAAGCGAAGGCAGCCCCGGGAGACTCAGTCCGTCCCTCTTGTTCACCCTCGCGGAGGTAACGTGCGTACTCGCGTGTTGCCAAGGTTCCCGGCGCCCAAGCGTTTTATTCCCACCCCCTTGCAGCCTATTGGATAGAGTTAGAGAGATCTCTCTTTTCTTTGGGTAAATTTTTTGTCATTCAGGAGGTATGATTTAGGCCCTTGTCCGGGCAATTCAGCGTTGTGCTCTTTAGAAGACGCTCCGGTCTCACCTACTAACTGTAGAAGAATAGTACCGTTTAAGAAGTAGCGATGCGAAAAAATATTTGGAAAGCACTTTCGTGCAGCGCCTAATTATTGGGAATTATAACAGCAATATTACTAGATATATTAGTAGCATTTATAGGGTAGGATTCTTTTGATTGCAAAATAAAGTTATGTTAGATAATACTTTACAGAGGTTTTGGCTATAGCAAAAACAAGGAAGGACTTTAAAGACAAATACATTCTTTCATCAGTACAGTATTTGGATGATCAACATTCAATACATTAAAAGTATGAAGCGTATAGTTTCTTCTTTATTTGTTTTAAAAGACGAACTAATGGAAATTGAGGGGTTGTTTGTGGAAAAGCACTATAAATTAGATTAGGCTAAATTACTCAGTGATGTTCCTGAATGGGTGGCAGGAGTTTTATTCTAGGCATTATAACACACTGACTTTCATATCAGATCTCTTATTATTTACAAAAATCATTCATATGCAAAGGAGAGCTCCTTTAATAATATGTTTTCAATAATTGGTTTAGATATGTGTGGGGACTTTGCAAAAATGAACTCAAAAGGGTAAGCCCAGGAATGGGGGGGGGGGGGGTGTAAAAAAAGACAAGATTGCAACCACAAATCTTCAAAGCCCCACCCCCTTTTTATGTATGTTTGATTCCCCCAGATGCCCCTAATTAAAATTAGTAAGATTTTTTCTTTTATAATTAATGTAATCTTTTAACAGGATATGCTGTTAAAGACATGTTTTTGTCTTATCTATCATAAATACATGATACTATAGGAAAGAAGATTGCATAAGATAGTCTGAATTATTTTGTGCAAGACAAAAGTTTCTGCATTATCTTCGCCCACAGTGGTTCTTCAGGAAATCTGGAATTGCAAGAACAAGAGTTGGTAAAATAATTTGTCTATGCTACATATTTTAATTTAAATTATAACATTTCAAGTTTGAAATGCTCTTTAAAAAATAGAAATATAATGGTTCCAATAGAAGAGAATATATGTATCAAGAGTCATCTACAATATACAGCATAAGGACTGTAACAGCAACTATGTAGGACAGACAGCCAGAACATGAGCAGAGCGCATCCATGAACACCAACTAGCAGTCAGAAGACATGATGAAAACTTCTTAGTCTCATAACTCATGGACAGACTAACCATAGTTTCAACTAGGAAACTGTAAGCATCCTAGACCAAGCTAAATCCAAAAAAGCTAGAGAATTCCTGGAAGCTTGGCATTCAGACATATCAGCCATCAATAGACACATAGAGATAAACCACATTTACACACGATTCAAAAGACACAATGAAAAAGTGAAGAAGGAAACAAAAAGACCAGAACGCATCCTTTCCAGCAGCCAACACCCCGATAAGCAGGGATTAACACTAGACAAATAATCAAGCAGAAAACAATACTCAAATCAGGGAACTATCAAGGCGAAAACTACACCCCCACCAACACTGATAGGGCAACCTACTGTACATAAACAGGGAGCAAACCCCACGCTCACTAGCACTGATGATATTACCTAGTCAGGTAATGAAACATCTGCAAGCAAACAGCCAAGCTCAGGGAGCACCAAGAACTCCACAGAAATGTAATGCCTCATTGTTGTCACTTTCAGTGCTGCACCAACATAAATAACATTTGAAATTCTGACTATACCATGAATGAATTGTCTTTAGCAGAAGATTTTTCTTTTATTTCTCAGACAGAGCTGATACCTTTTCTAAGTTAATCAATTAAAAATCAAAAGGCACAATTATTTACACTTGCAACAGATGATTCATTTTTAAACTCATTTAGAGCAAAGCATATTTCTAGGAAGTACTAGTCCCTGGGTTAAAAACGCCTGGGTTACAGACCCATAGTTAAGAACAGAGCCTACTTTAGCAAAATTTGAGTTAAATACACAAAGATTTGAGCTAAATACACAATGGTTCAAGTTAATTACACAATACTACTTATACAGTATTACACAATAATACTGTTCTGGCTTACATACATATTTGATTTAGGACAGACCTTGGGAAGGAAACTCATTCTTAAACTTGGGACTACCTGTATGTCCTTAAGAACTCTATTGGATTTGTATCTTAGATAAAGGTACAAGTCCAATTATACTGCTTGATTTGCCTAATCAGACAGCTTTCTACATACTGTTTACAATTAGATATGTATTTCTATAGGTGTTAAATTGAAAGAATGTAAATTCTATGACAAATTCTGTATAGGACAGCAACATTCAAGATACCTTGCCAGGTATTCTTTATTTACAAGAACCTCTACACTGGGAGAAGAAGTTAGAGCAGCACCCTGATTGTTACCAAATTGGAACAATACAGAAATTATGGAATATCTGCAGAAATATGGAAGAGGAATCCATAAAGATTCTAAAACTAAACCAGCCAATTTGGAGAATAACACAGTGGCTAACAGACTGGAAGTCTGTATTCCATTATCAAAGAAAGGAGACTTAACAGAGTAACCAGCTATCTCACAATATCCTTAATTTAATGTGCTAGCATAATACAGTTTAGGATCATCCTAAGCAGCTGAGCCCTACATGGAAAGGGAGATGACATATATTCAAGCTGGTTTTAGAAAAGGCCGAGGAACAAGAGACATTAATGCTGATGCACATTGGATAATTGAGAAAGCCAAAGAGTAAAAAAAAGAAATGTATTCACAGGGCAGGAAGCCACAGTCCAGATGGAACGTGGTGAAACAGACTGACTCCAGGTTGGCAAAGGGTGAGACAAGGCTTTAAACTCTCTCCTTATCTATTCAATTTACATGCTGAGTATATATTGAGGGAGGCTGGATTGGAAGAATATGAGCATGGTTTTAAAACTGGAAGAAGAAACATCAATAATCTGCACAGTGCTGGTGACACTGGTCTGATTGCTGAAAAAGCAAAATGATCTGGAAGCTCTAGTAATGAAAGTCAAGGAGCACAATGAAAAAAATGGGACCAAGACTAAAAAAGACCATACCAGTGACAAGTACAGCAACCACCTTCATTGATAGGATAGTAATGAAGGCCTTGGAAAAGATATTCAGATGCTGTGACATACCTATACCTACAAAGATCAGAATTGGCAGGCAATGATTTTCCCTGTGACATTCTATAGAAGCAGAAGTTGCACTTTGAAGAAGCAGAATAGAAAGAGTATTGATGCATTTGAATTTTGGTGTTGGAGAAGACTCCTGAGAATACCATAGATAGACAAGAAAACAAACAAATGGATCACAAAACAAATTATTCCAGGGTTCTCACTCGAGGCAGAAATGATCAAGCTCAAATTATCATAATTTGGACACATTTTATGAAGACCCAGCTCTCTGGAGAAGTCTACGATGCTGGGGAAGGTGGATGGAAAGAGAAAAAGAGGATGACCAGCAGCAGTGAGAATGGACCTAATACAATGGTGATGAGTGCACCATTGGAAGACCCGAAGGGCCAGTTTGGGGACAGACTATTCTAAAGGTCTGTCTATGTAGTTGCTGAGAGTTGACAGTGACTATCACATAATCAAATGCTACTACAAAAATATGAATAACCTTTCAAGATACCAAGGAATAGATAGAAGAATGACATTTTATATCCTTTTTAAACTGAAGGATTTAAAAGAATTTTGAGTTGCTTCAGGCCATATATTGGCCTAATTTTTGAATGCACTGCAGCCATCTTGAATAGCTCTTATGAATTCAAAAAGTGATTCAGTGTAATATCTAAACCAGTTCCGCCCTATAGTGCCCTCTGTAAGAATACCATGAACAGAGAGGATGGCATCACAAATTCAAATAGCAGCAGAAAATATATTCCAAATCAGAAACTTAAACTATGTTGCATACTTTGTTCATTTCTTATCCGAAACACTATTGGTTTGACTCACTGGGTCAGAGGAATCCATTTTACAGTAATATTTCATTATTTCATTTCATATTTTTCCTACTTTGTTTTTAAGAGTATGCTTCAGATTATACAAGAATTACTGTTCATTCACTAGGTTGAGAATCAGCTACAGCAATGCTTAAGTAAGAACTTCAGACAAATCTTATGGGATCTGACATAAATCAGCAGTATTAGGAAAAAACCTGAAATGCAGCCTACTTTTCTTCTAAATATTGGTTGGGAACACAATCTAAATCAGAAGGAGCCAAGGAGGATTTTTCTGAAAAGAATAATCAAATATAAGCATTTATCTCTTATCAAAACTTCCTTAAAATTAATAATGGTTATGCTATTTTTATAACTCTAAAGTATAATTTAGCATTTTTCTACTAACTAGAAAAATAATGGTATCCAAAAATTTGATCCTTGCTTTATGGCTTTAATCAATTTATTTAGCCAACATATCTTCTGCTATTCTCCCTGCAAGCTAACTCACTTATGGTACGTGTGTGTCTGAACAACCCACCTTACTGAACACAGATGTCATGTGATAGCCAAGGAGAGACTGGAAACTTCAATTTTTACTAGACTAAAGGTTTGAGGTTACAGGACATAGCCTAGAGTCCCATAAGCTTCCAAATTTCAGTGGGACATACTGAACTCTGAAACTGTCAAACAGTATATTATTTTTGGAGAAAGAAGATTATGTGAGTGTGTGAGTGATCTTCACATTTTTAACCCATCCCAAAGGTCTGACTTCCTGCCTTTTCTCCCATGAGGTTTTGAAAATGTTAGCAATAGCAGCATTTTACGAAACATACAGGAAAGGAAATTGGAGAGGTGGATATTACGTCTAATTAACCAAAAAGAAAAAAAATGTTTTTGTGACCTCTTCCGTTTCTTTATTTGTGATTTGTAAGGGTTGTACTTAGCAATAGCAAGTTTTTCTTTTCTTTGGTCTCTTCCATATCTTTGCTGGAAGTCCTTTTTGGAGGGTCTAGGATGGTAAACTAGAACTTTCTCAGGTTATAAAATCTAGAACTATTATATTGATAATTAAACAGCAACAAGAAAAAGAAATGAAAGGAATATATTATCAGGTCCTGTTCATGTTTTATTTTTCAATTTTGTACATTTGTGAAATCGTTCTGAAACCAGGAGAATAGAGTTTAGCATAGCATGTCATTATACAATAGATAATTTGTGCGTTTGTACAAATGGGAAATTTGTCAGCAGTTAAAAAAAAATAACCTGGTCCAGACTTTTTGCAGTTGTGCAAGCTGATGAAATGAGAAACTCGGGTTATGTGTTTCTTTTCACTTTTCTTTAGGCTGACTTCATTTTTAATGAACCAATTAAAATAGAATTGAATATTTATTGTATGCTTTTCCTAGCATTTCCTTAAGTGCTGCGCCAAAGTTTATTGAACTGCACACAAGAATGTGTGAATTGTACGTGAATGTATATAATTATATGAACATAGGTATTTCTTCAAAATACATTTTATGAGATCTTTATGGATAGCGTCCTGAATAGTTATGTGTGTTTGACTTTAGCTTTGAGGAGAATGTGAGTAGCTGAGTTTTATTCGGTATTCTGTAGAAGCTAAGGATGCTTTGAGAAAGCGAGGCACAACTTCAGGCTTACCCCCTCCCTTGCTTCCACTGCTGACCGCTTGAAAAAGCTTTTCGACTGCGTCTGGCGCTTTCCTGGAACTGCTTTTATGTGGCCTGTGTTGCCGCGGGGGTGCTGTTGGGAAACGGACCGGTTTGGCGGAGAAGCGAGGAGTGAGAGACATCCATGGCCGGTGCGAGCGCTGCTCCTTCGGGCCCCAAGCCCGGCGGCCCTCGCCGGCTGAATGTGAACGTGGGCGTCCTAGGCCATATCGACAGCGGCAAGACCGCCTTGGCCCGAGCTCTCAGCACCATCGGCTCCACCGCCGCTTTCGACAGGGCCCCACAGAGCCGAGCTCGGGGCATCACCCTGGACCTGGGCTTCTCTTGTCTCTGCACCGAGCTGCCTCCGCACCTGGGGCCCGAGCCTGGGCTGCTCCAGCTGACCCTGGTGGACTGCCCGGGACACGCCTCCCTTATCCGTACCATTATTGGAGGTAAGAAGTGGAGGCTAGCGAAATTGTTCACAATCGGGTCAGGTTTTAGCCCATTTCTTCCGGTGGTGCCTACTGGCCTCTCTGCCATCTACTTTACTCTCTCCTGTGAGGAGGGATGGAGGCCTTTTCCTCGGAAGAACGAGTAGAATCAACAAGTTGCCAGTGTGGTGTAGTGTCAAGGTGCTGGACTAGGAATGGGAGACCCTGGTTTTAGTCCACCTTCAACCATGGAAGCTCACGGGGTGAGTTTGGGCCAGTCCTCCCCCTCAGCCCAGCCTATCTCACAGGGAGGTTGTTGTGGGGAGCTGTAGGTCTTGTACTGCCTTTAGATATAAGTGCACGCCAGATAAAACTATTAAGATATTCTCCAGGAGCCGTTGTTACCCTGTGGTGAATTCTTGTTCACATCCTGAATTCTTTAATCCCCAAAGTGGGGTCCAGTGGTTCCTCTTGTGCTTTCCAAAGAGAAAACGTGAACAAATGCTAGGAAGGGAGGGACAATAATTTCTACAAGAATCAACAATGCTCTGTCTTTAAATGTTCCTCCTGGACCTATCAAGAGTGATTTAATCCAACAAGCCCAGCTCCCCAGTTGCATCAACCAGAGGGCAAGTGAAAGAGAAGTGGTGGCAACAACTTTCTTTATGGCCGGAGCTGAGTGCTCAATTTTCATTGCTGCTCAGAAAAGAGCACACCACTCTTTTTCACTCACTTGCCAGTACTTTTTCTCTGGCTGGTGTAGCATTGGGATTTGGACCCAATGCCCTAATCTTTCCCAACTAATTACGTGGAGGAAACAGTGCCTTTTACTATATTGCCTTACTGAGCTCAAACTTAATCAGAATGCCCTGAGGGTGAACAGGTAGCCAGAGTTAAGAGGAAGAATGATATGAAGAAAGGTTTAAAAGTTGCTGTTGTTGTGTGGCATAAAGTGTGGGTGGTACACTGTAAGTGCAAGAGAGCTTAAATCCCCAGGGGATTCTCCTTGGATTGTGATGATTGTTATACCATAAGAGATAGTTAGACACCTATACTAGTGAACCATTCCAGCAGGGACCCCAGTGCCTCTGTTGACTAAGCAACAGAGCTTAGACTCAGACAGTAAGTCTGAGACTAGGCTTTTGTATGAAAAAGGCTTCTGCAGTGCTATCCTAAGCATATTTATTTAGAAGTGCATAACTTTAATAGGAACCAGTCCATGTTAAATCTTGTTAAAGATTACAGTCTGAGCTTAGAAATAACTACTGCTGTATGCATAGGTTACACATTGCAATGCACATCACATGGGTTTTCATTCTTGTTGAATGCAAACTATTTTTTATTTCTTGGCAGATTATGTTGAATAGTAAAGTTATTTGTAGATGAAAAAACTAGAAAATGAATTTTTCTATTGTATCTATGTTTCCTTCAAAAATAATGTTTAATGTAGCAATGGGGAACTTTTATAAAATACTAAACAAGCATAATAATTAAAAATACTCAAAACCAGAATGGACATAAATGTGTTTGTGTGTACATAATTGTTTTTCAAAAAATGGGAAATACCATTTCCACAGGAAAAGCTGTGTAAGATTCCAATCTTATATCACTTACTTACCTGAGAGAAAACCCCTCGTAGGTAAGTAATTTAGATTAACATTTGAATAACATTCATAAAATTACATTATTGCAGCTGCTGTCTATTGCAGCAATCCCCCACCCCCCAAAATCTTATCACATATTAAAAAAAATAATATAAACTTTCATAGACTGGAACCCAGTTATATTATTCCTGAGACAATAGTGTAAAAATGTTTTATATTCTGCTTGGACTTTGCCTAGAGTCTTGGGAACTGGAAGAAGGGGTTTTTTTTGGTCAAGAAACAAAAGCAAACAAGTTACAGTTTCTAAAAAAACTTATCTGCTGGCTCCTTACAGAGGAATCTTGGTATGCGAGTGCTGTAAAATAAAATAAAAACAAGCTTAAGAGTTTACAAAAAGACGGTTTTGTCTCTATTCCATTTTTCTTTGAAACTCAGAAGTGGTTAATTGAGGTCAAAATATAATTAAAAAATACATGAAGCTGTAGAGAAAGCTCAATGTGTTGCTTAGGTAGTTCTTAGTTTGTAAACAAATAATATCTGGAATAATATCAGGTGTTAATATTTATGATGTGTCTAGGGCTGCAAACTTGCATTCCACATATGAGCAGCCTGTGAGTCCCATGTAATCTCCCCTCTGAAGTTTTTTCCTGCAGCCACTAGTGCAAGGAAGATGGGCAGGACATGACAGCTCTTCACACCTTCCTCCCCATGAGTGGCATGGGGAATTTCAAAGGGAAGGGTGCTAAGGCAGTCTATCTTAAGATACATCCTATTTTCTGGAGGCCCAAATCCATCAGCAGCTATCTTTTTTTTTCAAGTTGTTGCAAAGTGTTGAGATCAGTTCACAATGTACCATCCTGCTGCAACATGAAAAGATTGGTGGATTAGTATAGTAATCCCACCCTGGCATTAGAAAAGGAAGAGGAATTGAGTGTGTTCTTTGTAGAATATGTCTGACTCCCTCCTAAAGGTATAAATAGGGAATAGGTGACCAAAATACTAGGTTCCCCCCCCCACTATTCTTCCCAAATGTTGTTTTATACCATAATGTAATCCCCCTCCCTGTTTTTAATGCTTTTCTGTTTTGAATTCCTTTTTGAAATTTTAAAATTTTGTGACGCTCCCCAGAGTAATTTTTGGAGTTGGAAGGCTTATAAATAGGATAAATAAATACAAATAAAATAAAAAATAAATTCTGGGATGACAGGGCAATAAGAATGTGCTCACTACCACAAATTGGATCTGAATCACTGAGAGTCTGCTGCAGCAAGCATTAAACTCTAACCTTGTCTTATCGATTGAGAGAAGGAAGTGCCACTTGCCTTGTGATAATAGAACATCTTGTGTTGGTAGATTCCTTCTCTTACTGTTTGTCATTGTATTAAGACTATTTTATTCTGCCAGGCTGAGGAATTTTATGTTACTGTTGTATCTATTTTCATGTTTACCTATTTTCATGTTTCATGTTTCTACCTTACTTGTGTGATAATATTGGTTCATTTATTTTTAGCTATGATTTAAGCAAATGAACTGAAAAAATGGACATAAATCTTTAAATAAGTACATATGCATCTTTTAAACTTGATGCCTCAGCTCTATTCTCATTTAAGAGGCCAGTCCTACAGTAATGATCCACTTCTGTTACTGTTCTGTGAACAAAACCCATGGAGATTACAACTCATAAGCTCTAAATGTTTGTTTTCACATTTCTGATAATTACATTGTAGCCTCTTCCTGATTGCAAAGTCCAGGTAGGTTGTAGCATTTGAAATTATGTTCTGTTCACCAGGCACCTAAATAAAAATAGGTGGATCACTGATTTTTGCATTTTAAAATTCCTGGTGTGAAGCACCATTTTATAATAGGTTACTAAAGATATTCCCAAACTTCGTAACTGTATATTTCCAATTTCTGCTGTTTGAAAAGTGCTAGGATCATGTGCAGAGCATTCAGGAAGCAGATTTATTTTTTACATTTCATAGTTGAAATATGTTTCACTAAAAGTAGAAAGAAAGAAATAGGTCAATTTGTTTCAGGATTTTGCCTTGATTAGAAAACTTTTTAAAGGAAGAAAAATATAAATGATTCCATTATAAGCAATATGTTGGCACTTCAGTTGTGATTTGAGATTTGATTGTGGGTCAAATATTGAAGAGGGATTTTAAAAATCTGCTTTGAGTACTTACTAAAGTAGAAAGGTAAGGTATAAATATAATAAATATTAATAAATAATTATATTCCTCTTATATTCTGGTTCAGAATGTACTCTGTTTATCAGACCAATCTATATTGAGGAAACCTTTTTGATAAATATTTCTTGAAATATGGATCATTGTTACTTCACTGTTGGAAAGTCTATTTAAATATTGCTGTCTTTACTCCAATTCATGGTGGAGTTACAGTTTTAGTTCCCACCATGATATCAAGATTGTTATTACACCTATAGAACTAAAGTTGCTTGGACTAAATTGATTTTTTGCACATGTTTCTAATAATATTTTCACACTTAAGACCCAGGCTTATTTAAGATAGTAGCTTCTTTGTTTACATATGTGATTAAAGGCTCTATTTTTTAAAAATCATGTTGTCTCTAGATACCATTATTCCATTATGCTGGGCAGTACTTGACCTTGCAGATACCTTTTCAAGATATCATAAAGATACTTCCTTAGGGATAAAACTTCAGCTTTAAATAAATGCGGAATATTTGAGCTGAACAAAATCGAAGAGAAATGGAAGATGGAAGTCATATTTCATTCTCCATGCTTGCATTTTTCTTATAGACTTTGCCCTTGAAACAAAGCATATCATGTTTTAAATCAAAATAATTTTTTACTTACATGCTGGAATAGAGATTACAGATAGATTCCATCCCTGACATTTCTAAAAGATTGGGTGGCAAGATTAAGTTTATAGTCAAGGTTGATTTAAATGTTAGATTTAGCCTCCACTTCTGTTCCCATTGCATTTCTATCCCAAGTTTTTTTTTTTTTTTTTTGAGATGCACTTCAGAATGGCCAGTGCTAAAATGTGTTCCCATACAAGGACAGCTGTCAAGGTAAGGCTTTTTAGCCAGTCCAGTTTTCACAATTATTCTATAAATGCCTACAAAATATCTATATTTCCAATTAACCCTGAGTGGTTTCTGCTAGAGTTCATTGATAGGGAAAGCCTGCTGAGAGGTTATACAAGTTAATCTTTCAGAAGAAATTCAATCCCCATATTTTACTTTAAGACCACTCTGTGTAGCAAAGTAGTTTAACAAGTAGCAGATTTTTTACTTGCTGATAGTTAATTTCATGCCCTACAAAGGGTCAGCACACTAATATAGAAGAACATGATTACTTCACCTTAGCCTCCCCTCCCTTCTGCCCCCCACACACAGAGCACTGGCTGCTGAACTGTTTATTTTAAGCTATCTGTTTTTAAGATGCTGTTTATCTAGCTGACTTTGTATGAACTGAGAGAGCTTTTGTAAGAGCATTATATTATGTGCCTCCAATTTACTTTTTATGGAAGTAAAAAAGAAAGCATGTTCTTAAAATATTCTGTCCAGAACCTGGCTTGACACAGATTGTCTGAACTCATGGGAGGAACATAGACAAACGTGTAGTTTTGTAATTCCTTAAACTTGTCTGAACCTTTGACCTTTTTACTTTTGACCGTAGCTTCATTGTCACTGTTTGTCCCTGCAGTTCTTTTCAAAGACTGTTGCCTGCAAGTGTCTGTTTCTACTTTGTCACTGTGTTCTTTTAAGGAAGGGTATTAATTTATACCTGCTATACTGAAGGGGCCAAGACTTTTGAACTCTTGCAAGGGGTTGGGGGAAGGAAGTGGGTACTGAATATAACAAAAGTGAGCTTGGCTGTTTTTATTACTGAAATAAACATCTTGGAAGGACAAGAAACTAAAATTGGCTAGAAAATTGGATTTAAGATTACCATAGAAGATTCCCTCCCCCCCCGATGATTGTTACATGTTATCTCTGTCATTGTTTTTTAAAATTTATTGCTGGCTTACATGTCAAGCATTTTAATTTCCATTATTCATGATTGGTAGTGCAAGAGCAAGATGTTTTCCTACTGTAAGCATTATGATGAAAACAGACTCAGTTGTCTATTTTTTTAGCCTTCAGGATACACTATATTTTTACACTACTAAGAATTTCTTACATACCAGTGCAATCATTCGCACTAAAATATGTTTAGAAAATTATACTTTCTTGGGAACATTATTTTTTTAAAAAAGCTACTATTATCTCAATAATATTTTGCAGTGATTTGGAGGAATTTATTTGAAATGAGCTCATATGGTTTTTATTATATAGGCATGTATATGTAGAATCCGAGATGCTGTCTCTTGCTCATTGTTATGCAGATTGTGTAATGTACAGAGAAGTTGTGTTTATGCTCTTAATACATTACCCATCTTCTGCTTTTACCCTGCATGTGCCCTTTTGCTGGGCTGCTTTATTTCTAGTTCTGTGTTTGCAATATTAAGGTGGGAAACAAAATTGGAAAGCTTGCAGGGAGAAAGTAGCATCCAAGAGCAGGGTGAAACATCTCTTCCATTTCTGCACGATAAAAATTGTAACCTCCAGTTCAGTCCTTTTTGTAATGAAGGACTTTGACCCTCCAAGGAAATAAAATAAACCTAGAGCACAGTTGGATTTTCTTCAGAGTAAACATTTTAGGCTAGCCCCGTGTTGCAGTCTGAGGCACAATGACTTTTGAGTAAATGGTTACACATTCTGTAAAACTGAGCTGCTGAAACTTAAGCAGTCAATACTTAGATTGTGTTTCCCAGTTAATCACACTTCTATTGGATGAGAATCTTGTATCAAGTACTTCATTGTTTTAATTTGTAAAGCTATTTGCCTCCTCTATTTAACATTTATCTTCAAAAATTTGACAAGATCCTCTGCTGGAAATTCTAGTGCACAAGAGGGCAGTGTTTGCTTACAAAGTGAGATCTTTATGATAAACACATGGGGTAACAGGTCATTGAATTTGAATTAGGACAAAATAAAATGTAGAATCTAAATAACCTGAAGTTCAGTCATGAATTTGTTTTTCTTTTCTTTGATTTTTTTCATCATCTTATTTGATTAAAAGAAAAAGTAAGTCAACACTTTGTTTGATTAATTTCCTTTCATTTTAGGCTTGTCTGAAATCTACATGCTTCTTTTTCCTGGAAAAAAAAAACTCCTAAAAAGTTTAATTAAAATATGTATGATAAATATGTTAGAAAAAATAAAATAATTAAAATGACAGATTTAATATATGCAAAGATTTATTTATATATAAAAAGTATAAGTAGTACAGTATTAATATGTATACCACGGCAGTGTTTAGGGAGCATCACCTTACACTTTATAATCAGAGCAGAAATAAAACAGAAAATGAAATAAACTAATACCTTATCCTGGACCCTCGTGTATAACACTTATGAGACCTTCAAATAAGCTAGATGCAAAGAAAAAAATAGAATGGTGTTATTATGTATAAAATACTTAGAACTTTTAATGCCACAAAACTAAATTTCTTGGACATGGTTTTTAAGTGCGTGTTTTCTGTTTAGTTTTGGTGGCCATTATGATACCAATATTTCATATTGTTCCCCCTAAAAACGTTAGATTGTACCACTTTGGGATGATGTTTTAAGAAGAACCCTAAAAACTGTAATCAAGAGTGAAATGCTACCTGTTCATGAACATGAATAGAAACATTCAATAGCTTATATTTCTAAAACTGTTAGTCTATCTGTTACATCAATGTACCTTACCTTTCTTCAGCTTTATGAGGAGCAACTGACATTCAATAGGCAGTTAACTGAGCTTTTAAATGTAATAGAACTCTACCTGAGGCTAGTTGCTAAAAAGGGGTAAAAAGAACATTCATAAATTCACGTGTAATAATGATACTTTTCCAGTCTGCTTTGGTAAGACCTCATGTGGAGTGCTCTATCAAATTCTGGGCACTGTGTTTTGCTGGAAAGATTATAACAAAGATTATAACAAATGCACATAGAAGAGAGTAACGAAAATAATGAGAGGCCTGCAAATCATGACTTAGGAAGAAAGTCTGAGAACTGAGTATGTTTAAGCCGGGGAAAACTCTATTAAATGCAATATGATAATCTTATGTCAGTAATGGAGCATGTTTGTTTTCTGTTGTGCCAGAGCAAATTTATGAACTTGGTACCTTTCAGACAGTTTAAACTTCACTGCTCATTGGGTATCACCAGCTTGACTAATGACAAACCATATGGCAGTTGTGATCCAAAATATGTAGCACACATCAAATTGCCCATCGCTGATTCCACTGGTTCAATTAGAAGAAAGAGAATTTTTGTTAAATATTGGAAAGAACTTCCTAATGATCATCTGCGCTGCAAGTAAGCTTCAAATATGTTTCCATTGAGAGGGGTTAGTGAGTTTAGACTTAACTTTCCTTTTTGTGATGCAGTTTATATTTCCAGTTGAATGCTTTTACAAAACTTTAGTTGTTGCACAGGGTGGAAAAATCACAACTAGAAATTGGGACTTTTCCCCATTGTGACTTTCCCCAGTACCACATTACATTGCATTTATGCTGGAGAAAACCAATTAATTTTGTGTCATCCTCCCAGCTGCGTGGCAGCATCCCTCACTGGGCTCCTTGATCTCTTTACACAGTGCTGGGTGAGTTCAATATCTTCTCCCTGGGATTGGGGGTGGCTTGAGAGTTCATGATCACCATGACAACCATGGGCTTGTCCCGGTCATCACTGGTTCAGTTCACATGACTGGCCACTTTTAGATCTAGTGTTTAACTCAGAGCAGATGTATCATGATCTCTTTTGAGGAGGTAATTATAATGGACAGATCACTTCTTTGTGACGGTGGGGTGAACTGAAGCTACCAATATCTGCAAGGAGGAGGGCCTGTTAAGATGGTCTGCCACAGACATCTGATGGATTTAGGAAGCTTTCTGACAGCATACATGGAGTTTCCTAGAGATCTAAAGGGTGATTATGTTGGGTGCCTTGTTGACTTCTGGAATATGGAGCAACTAGAGTGTTCAAGAGGTTAACTCCCAAGCAGCCTCTTTCAGCTCACTGATCCTATGCACCTCAATTTATTGAGCACTCTGGGATATGAAGTGACACTTGCAAAACACAGGAAGTGAATGTGACTGGACACAAGTAAGAACCCAGATTTGAGCCTATTCTGTGGCAATAAAGGAGGAAAAGTGAAATTACTTCTCCACCTTTGGTGTGTCTGTGGCATGTCAGCCATTTAGACTGTTCAGACTTTTTTCAGGAAGGATGTCCCAGAAGATCCTGTCAGTGTAAGTTGTGATCACCTGGTCAAGCATTTTGTAGATAACATTGCTCACATTCACTCAGGAAGCCAGATGGACAGAATCTATTGACTTGACAAAGGTGACATCTCATGGTATTATTTGGGAGACTTTTGAGCACATGGGTCCTGGAAGTGGACAGAGTCCTATGTAATCTTACTTTGCTACACCACTTATGAATTAGACCCCTGCCCCTGCTGGCTAATAAAATGGCCAGGGAGGGGAATAGAAGTTGCATTGGAATCAGCAACTCCTTGAGAGAAGGAAAGATGGCAGAAACCATTACAGAGGCATTGGACACCCACTCCTTAAGAGGCCAGGTTAGGATCCCACAAAAATAGACAACTACTTTCCTATCTTTAACTTTCCCTTTTTTTTTTTTTTTTTTGAGGATTCAGGATATTTTGATCCTTGGCAGTCTGGGTTCAAGCCTGGGCATGAGAAAGAGACCTCCTTGATTGCTCTAATGTATGACCTGTGGAGGTTTGGATGAAGATGACATAACCATCCTTGTCGTCCTACATTTCTCAGCTGCCTTCAGTATTATCAACCACAGAATCCTTCTGGAGGATACCACCTATGAGAGTTGGGGTTAGCACATGGTGTTGCAGAGGTTCTGCTCCTACCTCAGTGGGGGGACAAATGTTGGACACAGATGCACTTCGATATTGTCCCTCTAACCCAAACCCTATGATGGGCTCAGTTATGGTTATTCTTTATAGCAGCTCCCCTCCTTTGGAATAGCTTGTTCCTGAGGCAGTCTTAGCCCCTAGCTTTGTGGGTTTTCAGAAACAGGTGAAAACATGGCTCTTCCAGAAGGCCTTCAGGGATTAATTATACCAGTGGTGCCTTATTTAATAAATTTAATAAATTCAACTTACTACTTTTAACATTAATTAATTCCAAACTTAATTGGATTACTGATTTAATTAGTATATATCAACTGGCATTTTATTTATATGTAAATTCGGTAAGCTGCCTAGAGTCTTTTTGGTTTTAGGTGATACATAAATCTCATAAACAAACAAATAAATTGATGAGTGTGAGTGTATTTATAAATGATATGTCTGAAAAAGACTACTGAGTGACACTGACTTTCTTCATTATGGTTTTAGTCTTACCTGCTTCGGCTCTTCCTACTCCTACATCACACTGTGTGTGCAATGTTGTGTGAAGTAGTGTTTAAGATACTGAACCAGGAGCAGAAAAACCTGGGTTCAAGTCCACTGCCAGCCATAGAAGTTCACTGGGTGAACCCTTTTTTTGCTCAATTTGTGAGCCACCTCAATTGCCTGAGCAACTCTAGGTGATGTGCAACATATTTATTTGTTCATCAAATATATGTCTGCCCATCTCACAAACAATTGATATTTAAATATTAAAACAGTAACAGAAAACAGTAATAAATGAACAAAAAATAATATATATTAATATATTGGGCAAGGAAATTCCAAGAATCAAGGAATAAAAAACACAGTATCAGTGCAGAGTCACAAGTAGCCCTGCCCCAGGGCCTGGTGAAAAAGCCATATTTTAAGGGCTTTCCTAAATGATAACAGCGTTGAAAGGAATTGAGTGGGACATAAATTATATAGATAAATCAGAGGCTTCCAAACTTCCTTCATTCATGGTGCCGTTAGTGTTTCAGTAATTTTTTTCAGAGTGCCCCTAGGCCAAAAGCAATTCTCAAACTGCAGCAAACTCACAGGGATACCAGAGGATATTTTACTACTTAAACAAAACACTAACAGTTTATTAAATAGTAAAATATCCTTCAGCGCCCCTGTGAGTTCACTTCATAGTTGTGGGAACTGTGAACATAAATATTCATGATTAATGAATAATGATTCCAACTTCTCTACTGTATTTTGTGCTCATATCTTTTGTTCTTTTTGTAAGAGCAGAAATTTAACAGTGTCCTTAATCATCACTTAATTTGATTGCCTGAGGAAAGAAAAATCTTCCAATAGATGACCAGGAAGGAAACTTTTGAATAATCAGCAATAATTTTCTTCTGCCACATTATATATGATGCATCAATAACTAGTATATGAGGTACATGGAGTTATTACTGTAGTAGATTTCTTTACAAATGATAGATTGTAAACCAAATGCACTTATAAAAAATTAAGCTATGGTTCCATAGTTGCTCTTTCTTTAAAACATTTTTAAAAGTTGTCCCTAAACCATCCAATGGAATTTTTTTGGAATATAGATAAGAAATAAATATATTTTATCCTTGTCACATTTTTGCTCTTTTAGTATTTCATCTGTTAAATACAATTCATTCTTAACTAGCAACCCAGCATTAGAATGAAGGAAAATAAAATGTACTTCCCTGACAATCAGAGATTATAGAGTATTTCATATTTTACTGCTGTTCCCAGAAGAAAAAACACAGTATCTAGCTGATCCTTGTTGATGCTAGGCCATCTTTGTCATCTCAGATCAAAATTGTGTCTATTGAGAGACCCATCCATATCATTGGCAGGTCCATGGCTTTTGATTCTTATCTCATACTTGAGGTGAAATTCTAATGACAATAGTTGTTTCCTCTTTTTAAATCTGTAGTCTCTTCATCAAAGACAAATACAAAAATTATTCATTTCTGTTGTAAAATGGGAGGTCTCAATTACCAGAACCTGTGGCTGACTTTGGAAAATTCTGACTTGTACTTGGGCAGTGGTTATCCACTGTGAGATCCTAGTATGTGAAGAGATTTCAAGTGTGGCTTTTAAATGACCGCCCAGAGTCACTTCTTCATGAGATGGGCGGCATCTAAATTTGAAAAATAAATAAATGAGTTAATGATAACTTGCAATTATCATAGTACAGTGACATTTTGATTTATTGGACTCAGTGCAATGGACTTTGCATGGTGCAGACCAGTTTTCTATGCTTATTAATGTGATGATAATCTCTGTGGAACATTAGTCCATTCCATGTGAAGTTCATAGTCTTGATGTCTAGTAAATTGAAACTGTGACTTTTATAGTTTCTAGGTGATGCAGGCTCTGATATAACAGACATTTGAAATAACAAACACTCCTTCCCACAATTAATCTGTTTAAGTAAGGTTTCACTGTAATCATAGTTTGGTAGAGCTATATAATGACTTACAAAAGAAAATGGATAGAATATATAGAGAAGAAAAGAAGGAAATGTGTAGATGGAACAATCTCAAATATATTGAAAAAGATGGCTATTACAGGGAATTTGTCCAAGCTTTTCTTGCATTTTTTTCTACTTTTTTCTACTTCTACTTTTTAAAAACTCTCTACCTTGCTGTTCAATAAGATCTGAAACACAGTAAGCTAAAGTAGAACAAAAATATTAAAAAGATGAAATTATAGTATGAAAGGGTGGTATAAAGACAGCAGAAATAAAAAAAAGCAATGTGTAGAAGTAAAAAAAGCCTGAACTGAAAGAAAAGTAAAGTATAGCAATTAAAAAAAAGTCTAGAAAAAAAGGAAAATGTGGAACAGTATACCACAATCAGGTTGCTAATTCCAAGCTGGCATTTCCCTTTTATAACCTGTTACATATAAACAAGTAAAGCTTCCTTGGAAATCTTACTGTACTGTACTGGCAATTAGATATGGACAAAAGTACTAATATTCAAGTTCTAAGGTTTTAGCATTAAAAAAAAACACAGTATAAATAGAGGCTGGATATAAACTAAGTATCAGTGCAGTTTTGAAGAGAGGTGCAATGTGATCATCATAGCCAGGTGTACATTGTTGGTTGACCATCATTAGTAACTGCACATTTTATATGTAAGCATTATATAACAAATTTTCTAGCTGCATATATCATAGGATAAATATTTATGAGTAGCTTCTGAACAGCACTAAAAGAGGTACGGTGACCTTTGAAAAAATTGCCTACAACTGAGTTGAGGTGACATGCAAGCAAAGCTTTGGTTAATTCTGAGTAATTTCTCTCTTGCCAGCAGTTCCATGCACAATGACTCTTGAATCAATTTTCTAGAGAGATTTTTTGTTATATAGAGAAGATATATATCTTTGGAAATATATATTTAGCAATATTGGATGGGGAAAAATTAATTTGGGTTGCAGTGCAAGCATATTTGTCACAGAAAACTATGGAATTATGTATGTTTAACTTGGTGTTGGATTATAACCCATAATATTTAATTCTGATAAAATGCCTACAGCAATTAATCATACATATATTCTCTGTTCAGTTTCTCTAATTTCAGATAGATATAGGTGGCTTCCTACACAATAATTGATATTAAAAAGTTTGTGTGCAGTATTCTGTGAAGGATTTAATTGCCTTAGCAACCAGTATCCTTAAATCACACATGCTGTACTATTTTTGTCATGTTAATTAGCTCTGTCCTGTTAAGGCTATGAGAGGCACTATTGGCTTTCACAGGAGAAACTTTCAAATTTTTCCAAGAAAGTTGTGAATGATACTTTTATCTTGATATGGATATTGTGTTTACTAGTTTGATTTTTGAGAATATTAAGCATGATCCACAAAAAAACTTTATTTGACAGAAGTTCTACAAAAGCTCTGAAAATGTTCTGTATTAAGGAGCTTTAGATTTTTGTATACTGACTTCCAGATAATGGGTTTGTATTAAAATATCCTTTCAGGAAGAAGAGTGATGATTCACAAATTATTGTGCATATTGCTGGAATACTTCCACTTGTGTTTCCTTCCATCATTAAAGCCCTTTCTGTGGTTGTTTAGTATGAAGTGTGAATTAGTAACTGGCATATCCCCTTCAAAACAATTTAGAACAGGAGGAAAAGAATAAACCAGGGCTTCCAAGTCTTCTTTGGAGAAGAACAAGGCCACATTTCTGGTTTGTGCAATATGTTAACTTACAATAGAAGGATCTTCTGGAGTGTAAGTGCCTTTTTTGGCAGGAGATAAGCAGGGGTAATCAACGAATGTATACCAGTATGCTACTTGTTCATAATAAGTCAAAACTCTTTTTTTTCAATATAATTTTTATTAAAACTTTTTAAAAAGCAGATAAAAACTAATAAAAACTAATATAAAGTAAAGAAGAAAAGAGAGAAAGAAAGCAAAGAGAAAGCAAAAAGTGCAAGAAAAGGAAAAAAGTTAAAGAAAAATAGAAAAGAAAGAAAAAAGATACAAAGCAGTGGCTTCCGGTATTCTTCACAGCAGTTATAAGTACAATTGTATTTTAACCTCTTTCTCTCAAGTTCTTTCTATCATCTATCCTGTCTAGTCATCAAAATCATAAATCACAAGTTCATTTTTTTCATTTTTATGCAAAAAGTCTGTAAGAAGTTTCTAGTCACCAGTAAATGTAGATAGTGTCTTTTTTCTAATCAAAGAAGTTAGTTTATCCATCTTAGCAAGATCTGTCAATTTCACCAACCATTCCTCCATAGTGGATAGTGTTGAATCTTTCCATCTGTGCGCATATAATAATCTTGCCACAGTAATCATACATTGAAATAATTTTCCATGGCTTTTTTCTAGTTATTTATCCATTAGTCCTAAAAGGAAAAGTTCTGGTTTCAACTGAATATTAATCTTTAAAATCCTCTGTATCAAAGTATGTATTTGAATCCAATTTTTAAAGTTTTTTTACATGTCCACCAAGCATGATAAAATGTCCCTTCATGTGTTCACATTTCCAATATGATAAGAAGTCAAAATTCTAAAGAAATGTGTATGAACATAGTGAAATAAACCATAATTTGGAATTTGAATTTGTATTATTTTGATGTACCTTAACAATTTTGTTATTTTCTATTTATATTGGAAAGCTACTCTGTGATTAGTCAGTGAACCAGTTTCTGTCTGGATTTGCTAGAGTATTCATATTTATAGTATTTCAATCCTATTCTTGTAAATATATGAGTTGAACAATTTACAGATGCTGCTGCTAAATTAATTCTATTCATTTCAGTAGGATGTATGGTAAAGCTTAATACGTGCTACATACTTCACTGAAATGTGTGAAGAAACAATTGCACCAGCTCTGTTTAGTGAATTGCATTTAATGTTTTATGCTTGACATTTATAATTTGGTACCATACTTTTATACTATTAATAGTTGTACACTATAATTCTACTCTGTAATACCCTGTTTGTTTTTTTTAAGCAGCAAGTAACTTAATCATGATTAAGATTACATGTATTCTTTCAGTAATTGGCAATCAATATAGATGAACAGTAAGGTTTAAATCCTTGAATATCCAAAATTTTATGCAAGTGGAAATGTTTTGCCATTCTGCAGTTTAAGGGAATCTGAAATTTAATTAGATTTGATTTAGACACCAACTGACTCCAACCAACTTTGTGTGATGTACAATAAAACCAACAGAATAAAAACAGAATACAATAATTATAAAAAGAATAAAAGAATAATCAAGAACCAATAGTGGATTTGACTAACTACACCCACGCACAGTTTGGCAGAGGCTCCAACTATCCTAACCCAAAACTTGGGAGAACAGCCAGGTCTTTAAGACTTTCCAGAATGCCAGCAGGGTAGGAGCCACACAGATATCAGGGGAAATCTCATTCCAGAGGGCAGGTGCTGCACAGAGAAACCATGCTTTGGGGGTCCATAGATGACATTGTTTAATTGAAGGACCCAGAGCATACCAACTTTTATTGGATCAAATTGCCAGGCTGATCCCACATGAGATAGGCAGTTCTTCAAATAACCAGGCCATATGCCAGGTAGGGCTTTGTATATCATAACCAGCACCTTGAGCCACACCTGGAAGCATAGCAGTAACTAGTGCAGCTTGTGAAGCAGGGGTGTCACATGGGCAGAATACTCATCACTGCTATGCTGCTGCATTTTGGACCAGTTAAAGCTTCTGAGTAGTCTCCAAGGGCAGCGCCAAGTAGGGCACATTGCAATAGTTGAGCTGTGACACTAGGGCGTGAGTGACAGTCTGAAGGGCCTTCTGATTTAGGAAAGGGTGAAACTGATACACCAGATGAAGTTGTGCAAAGACCTTCCTGGCTCATTGAACAGGAGCTGTAAGTCCAGGAATACCTCCGGATTGTGCACCACTCTTGAATGGAGAAGTGCAACCTCATTTAAGGTTAAGAATGGAATATCTCCAGATCTTGGTGGCTCCAACAGGCACAGCCACTTGGTCTTGGTTGTATTGAGTTGGACATAGTTCCTGCCCATTTGTGATAGAACGTGAGGCTGGCCTTGGAAGATGGGGGGAAGAGATGCTGCCTAGGGAGTGATCAGATAAAAGAGAAAGGAGTTTGCAACAGAGTATTGCTAGAGAAAGAAACTTAGGAAGGACCCACCCTAACTACTCAGGTGGTAAATAGGGAGGGTGGGAGATTTGTACTTTCAGACTTGCAAGATTCTGCTAATGTAGCCTTACAGTAAAGTAGAATTAGCTCATCTAGTTGTGTTTCCTATCTGGTTTACCTGGGAGGGATGAATCAATCTTGCAAGCCTCCTACTTTCTTCTAAAGAGAGGATTTTTGAGAATGGCCTCTGATCTTTGAGGAATGCTGCTATCCGCTGAGCACCTGGCAGCAGCGTTGTTACAACACCAGCAGCAAGTAGATGCACAGATGACCAGTTTACTGAATGCCATCATACAGTGCAGCAACTGGGTCAAAATTTACTTCAGCCCACAGCAGCACAACTGGTGGCAGCCTAGCCAATGCTCCTGCGTTCCCATGAGAGTTTACTGGAGAAATTTGGAGGGGGCCAGAATCAATTTCGGACATTCATTGCTCAGTGTGAAATGTTTATGGCAGGTAGTCCAGTGGAATTTCCCACTGATTGCATTAAAGCAACTTTTGTGCTGAGCTTGCTAAAGGAAGCAGCAGCTAAATGGGCAATACCATTCATTTGAGGGGAACAATCTGGTGCTGGACAACTATCACGACTTCACGCGTAAACTCAAAGGACGCTTTGGGGATCTCATACAGAGAATCACAGCTAGTCGAGAGAACCAGAAGTTCAAGCAGGGACTTTATTTTGGACTTTAAATTACTTCTGGCGATGTAGGGTGGAATGATGTAACCCTAATTGATCAGTTCAGGGAAGGGCTGAATTATAAACTAAGGGATGAGCTGGTGAGACAAGGCACTCCAAATAACCTGGATGAGTTATATCAGCTTTGTGTAAGTATAGATGTCTGACTGGAAAAGATGAGACAGGGAAGGAATGGGAAGGAGAAGAGATCCTACAATCTGTCTTCCCCCATACCACCCCTCCCAATAGCCTCCTTGGAATCCAGTGTAGGAGAGCCCATGCAAATTGGTGCAGCCAAGAGATCACTGTCATCAGGAGAGAAGAAAAGAAGAAGGAATCAGTAAGATTGTGCCCGATAAAAGCACCAGCGGCTATTACAGCAATAAGATGCAAAACTTGTAAATCAACAGCACAAAACCAGCAAGTGCCCAGTGCACTCCCAAACCGTGCCTCAGGGAAACTTCACCAGCCTCCCTCCCAAGAGTGCTGAAGGGGAGCCATCCACCATTTAAGGAGAGCTCAGACAACTGACAAAAGGAAAGCATATCTAATTACTCCCTGTTGTTGTTTCTTTAGATTTCAGGCAGAAGGTAGAGCTTTCTGCTCTCATAGACTTTGGGGCAACCGCTAATTTCATAGATATAGAAACGGTACAGAAACTAAAGTTGCCAACCTAAGTTCTACAAAACCCAATGATAATCAAGACTATTGATGGTCAGAAGGCAGGACCGATTCTGCAGGGCACAGTTCCTGTGCAATTAACAATCAAAGATCCCACAGAGTTCATAACACTCTGTAACTGCCTCCTTGCAAGTGCCTATAATCTTGGATATAGAATGGCTTTAGCTGCACAACCCAGTTAAACTGGGAGCAAGGGACACTCTCATTTCCCTCCCCTAAATGCCAACAACATTGCTTACAAGCAGTGAAAGCTTACTCCCTCACTCCATTGCAGAGCAAGGGAGGATCAGTGCTGCCAGAAAAATATGCAGACTGTGCAGATGTGTTTGGGGAGGAAGAGGCATCCATGTTATCCCCGCACCAGGTGTGTGATTGCACCATCAATTTGAAGCCAGGGGCCCAAATCCCAGCAAAGAGACAGAATCCCATGTGTACCCACAAGTTAGCCATCCTCAAGGAATATCTGGATGTCAACATCAAAAAAGGATTTATTTGCCCTTCCAATTCACTAGCATGAATTGGACCCACATTCTTTGCCCCCCCAAAACAAGGAGAAACAGCACCCACGTTCTTTGTCCCCCAAAAACAAGAAGGAAAAACAGCAGCCACTCTGAAGGGAAAGAAGGGAGCCCACGTACATACTGTTCATGATTACAAAGACCTGAACAGAGTGACTATTAGAGACCTTTATCCGCCCCCACTTATCTCTGAACTACTAGACTGGCTACAGATGGCACACATCTTTACAAAACTAGACTTGAGAAGTGCTTACAACTTAATCAGAATGAAAGAAGAGCATGAGTATTTAACAGCATTTGATACAAGGTATGGAAAATTTGAATATGCAGTAATGCCATTCGGCCTAGTTAACTGTGGAGCTGTTTTTTTCTAGATTCATGAACCAGATATTTGTAGACATTTTAGATAAATATGTAGTCGTTTACTTGGATGGCATATTAGTTTATTCTGAAGATCTATCCTTGCATGTAGCCCATGTCAGAAATACATTGCAAAAATTATGGGACAACAAGCTGTTTTGCTAAATTAGAAAAATGCATTTGATCTGGCTTAACTGGACTATTTGGGTTACAGAATCTCCACAGAAGGCATATAGATGGATCCAGCAAAGGGACAGGCTATTCTAGCATGGCGCACATACACGACCCCCATAATGCAAAAGATGTGCAGTGCTTTCTGGGCTTTGGTAACTTCTACAGGAAATTCATCCTTAATTTTGCTGAGCTTGCAAGACCATTATCCCAGCTCCTAAAAAAGGGTCAGCGGTTCTCCTGGTCAACCCAAGAACAAGTGGCGTTTCAAGAGTTAAAGCAGCTCTTTGCTTCTCAAATCCTCCTCTGCCACCCCGTTCCCTCCTGTCCTTTTGTGGTGCAGACAGACACTTCAGATGTGGCAATAGAGCAGCAATAGGAGAAGGAAGGAGGGGGCAGATTTACCACCATGTGCCTTTTACTCCAGAGTGCTCCTACCAGCAGAAGGGAACTACGACATTTTCAATAAAGAGTTACTGGTGGTAAGAAATGCTTTTCAACAATGGAGACACCTAGAAGGAGAAACATACCCAATACAAGTATGTACAGATCATAAAAATTTAGAAATTTTGCAAAACATCTAATCTCTCACCCCTTGGCAAATCAGGTGGGCACAATTTTTCTCCGATTTTTACATCTCATATGTCCCAGGTTCCCAGAACAAGCTTCTCATGCAAGCCAGAGTATGAGGTTCCCCAATCACCCTCCACCCCCAGCAACAGTGCTGCAGCCATATAACTTTGAGTTGCACTGTCAATCAGACAAACAAGAGAGGCTGGGAGCAGAAAGACAAAGCTGTTGATCTCTGATTGGATTAGGACACAGCAGCAGCAGGATGCATATGCCAGGGGCCGGATGGATGACCTCCAGAGAGACCAGCAAGGTACTGCTTCACCTTTCACAGTGGAGGGAGGGCAGCTGTTCTGCAATGGATGTTTGTATGTTCCTCTTCCCCTAAGGGAAGAACTACTACAGCTGTGCCATGACAACAAAACAGCAGGGCATGGGGGGTATTTAAAACCCAACAGACAGCCCTCAGAGAGTTTTGGTGGCCTCGCATCCACTCAGACATTAAGGATTATGTTTCCTCTTGCCATGTCTGTCGTAGAGCAAGGTCAGTCCTGGTAAGCCAGTGGGCCTGTTGCAACCACTGGCAACTCCTTCTCAGTTATGGGACACTGTTTCTCTAGATTTCATCACTGATCTTCCTCCAGTGTGGGGATATACTACCATACTGATAGTAGTGGATTTATTTACCAAATTGGCCCATTTTATTCCTTGCAAGGATTTCCCAACAGCCCAGGAAACAGCTCAACTCTTTTTAGACCAGACTGAGGAAGTCAGTTCACTTCCAAATTTTGGAAGGCCCTCTTGCAGTTATTAAATATTAAAATTCATTGTCTTCCTCACATCATCCAGAGGCAAACGGAGAAGATGAGAAAGTTAACTAACTGTTGCAGCAGTATTTAAGATACAGTGATACCTCGGGATACGAACGCCTCTGCTTGCGAATTTTTCGGGTTACGACCAGCTCTGGCCCCAAAATTTTACCTTGGTTTGTGAACTCCGCCTCGGGGTACGAGCCATTTTCCGCCCGTGCCACGTGGTCCGCGGCCATTTTCTGCCCGTGCCACGTGGTCCACGGCCATTTTTCCGCCCGTGCCACGTGGTCCGCGGCCGTTTTTGCGCCGCGCCGGGCTGTTTTCGCGCCGCGCCGGGCCGTTTTCGCGCCGCGCCACACCGGGCCGTTTTCGTGCCGCGCCGGGCCGTTTTCACGCCGCGCCGCGCTGCACCCGGCCATTTTCGCACCGCACCACGCCGCGCCCGGCCGCTTTCCGTGTGGTCTGTGGACGCCAGAACGGATTAACGGTAATTACATTGAACCTTATGGGAAATTGCCTCGGGTTGCGACCAAATTCGGGCGGAGGGCGGAACGGATTAACCGGATTTACATTGAACCCTATGGGGAAATTTGCCTCGGGGTGCGACCAAATTCAGAGGGCGGAACGGATTAACCGGATTTACATTGAACCCTATGGGGAAATTTCCTTCGGGTTACGACCAACTCGGGATACGCCCAGAGTCACGGAACGGATTAAGTTCGTATCCCGAGGTACCACTGTACTTTATTGCTTACCAGCGAGACAACTGGACTGATCTCATACCTCTTGCTGAATTTGCTTACAACAACACAGCATGCTCATTGATCAGTATGTCACCCTTTCAGGCAACTTACGGATTCCACCCACAGGTCTTACCAACAACCAGGCAAGAAAGCACCTCTTTTGTGCCACAGATTTCCTGCACGAGAGGCAGGCAGCCCAAAGCCTCTTAAAGGAACAGCTTGAACTAGCAAGTGCAGTGTACAAAAAAGCAGCAGATGAACATAGACAAGAGAGAGCTAGAATTGCAGAAAGGGATGTGTGGAATTTCTACAAAATTTCTAACTTCCACAAGACCTTCCAAGAAACTGGACTCAAAATTTATTGGCCCTTTCCCAGTAATTAAGCAAATTAGCCCAGTGGCTTTTTGTTTGCAGTTGCCGGCATCAGTGAAGGTTCATCCCATGTTCCATCAGTCTGCTTGTAAAGGAAGCTCCCCCCTGCACTCTGGGTTCACAGATAGCACCTACCTCCCCATTCTAGTAAACGGGGAGGAAGAGTACGAGGTGGAAGTAGTGTTAGTCTAGATGCAGAGGGAAGTGGGCTGAGTACTTGATACACTGGAAAGGCTACCCAGAGTCAGAAAGATCATGGGAGGCAGCGATGGACATGCATGCACCATAATTGGTACCCCACTTTCATGACCAGTACTCCAACAAACCCTGTCCTCGGCAGTTACCAGCATTGCAGGAGTCAGGCATTGACCAAGAGGAGCAGGAAGAGTTTTTCTATGGTGTTTAGAGGGCCTCGGGAATAGCAAGAGACCAAGTAGGGGGAAATGAATCAGCTCCTTCCACATCAGGCATGGAGGACCAGAGGAGTGGAGGCCAACAAGTGCGAGGATGGATGCATCATTCCATCCCAGTTCCGCCATAGGACATCAGCAAGCACAAGACACAAGATAATATATTAATTCAAATAATGTAAGTTTAACAATGAAAGTTATGTTGGTATTATAAAAGCCAGTTTACTATAAATTGTTTGTGAAATGTAATCCAGTCTTAGTGAGGCAGTATTTGTTACATTAGTTATGGGCTTATGTTCTGGAGGTTTGTATGGTATGTAGAAATGGTTGCTATCTTGACCTTACCTTAGTCAAGTAACTACTTGTAGTACTTCCCAGAAAGTTCTACTAACCTCTTTGATCCCATCTAACTACTTTATCCATTGCCTTCCTCTTCTACTTCTCTCAACCTTACTAAGCATAATCTAGTCCATTATTCACTCATGAGCATAATGTGTGAATTTCTCTCTGCTAATTATTGACTCAAATGAGAAGTCACTGTTTATTTGATATTCTTAGTAACTGTCACCAGATCCATAATTCAAAGATATAATCTCTTTACACTTGATCTTAACCAAGAAAAGTTTATTACTAAATATTTGTTAAAAGGTATAGGTCATAACATGAATTGGAACTGGAAGACCATGAATAAGTGGGCCAAAATAAAATTAATGGATGAAGTTAGTTAATCTTAATATAAAAGGGTTGCAAGATCCTAAGAAACAAAATGTAATCTTAGCGTATTTAAAATCATTAAGGGCAGACACTGCTTTTTTACAGGAGACTCATTTAATGGAACATAAATCTTTATTAATGAAGGATTGGGTGGGACAGGTTTATCTTACAGATACTTTGATAAAGGCTAAAGGTGTGGCCATTTTGATTCAAAAAGGATTTTCAATTGATGTACAACAGGTTATTATGGATGTAAATGGGTGGTATTTAATTTCATGTGCTAAAGTAGAAGGGATTGTAATAGCTATGGTTAATGTTTATGGACCAAATTTAAATTCTTCTATTATGTTTTATGAATGCTTTTGACATTTGAATGAGTGTATTTATGATAAAATGGTAATAGGAGGAGATTTTAATGAAATATTGGATCCTGAATGATAGAAATATACCGGTACGGAAAAAACAATAATTAGTGAGGGACTTATATGGAAGAACTGAATTTAAGACCCTTGGTGTGTGATATATCCAACTAAAAGAACATACGTTTTATTCAAAGGTGCACCAGAACTTTTTAGGCTTGATTATTTTTTAATATCAATAGTATATCATCAAATTCAAGAATGTAATATTGATGTTTGTTATGTATCATAGTGCAATTATTTTGAAATGTGTGTTTCAGAAATTGGTCAAGGTATCCAGAAACGGGTATTTCAATGTTTCCTTATTGAATGACAAAGAATTTGTAAAACAAATGCAGGTGGAGACTTTACAATATTTTGATTTGAATGCACAAACATCACATGCCCAAATTTTTGAATGGGAAGCATATAAAGAATATATTCAAGGTTGAATTTTTGCTTATGCATTGTATGAAAATAAGATTAAAAATAAAAGGGGAAATAATTTGAAAGATGAACTAAAACAGTTATGGGCTCAGATGGCTGAATGCCCATCTAATACTCTATACAGAGAAATACAGAAAAAGTAATATGAATTAAATACTATAATTTCATAGCAGACAGAATTTTTGCTAACGTGTTTATGACAGAAATACTGGGAGAATGGTGAAAGACATGGCAAGATTTTGGCTAAAAACGAAAGATAGGGCAATGATTCCAATTATTAGAGGTGAAAGAGATGAAGTATATAAACTTCAATGGATATAAATTTTTGATTTTTAAAATTCTATTCAGAATTGTATAGTAAACCAGATTATGTTGCTTCTTTTTTTGAAAATGTATGTATTTGCATTATAATTATTTTTTGCATTATAATTATTTTTGTGTTTTTTCATTTTCTTTATTATTTTAAAATAAAAAATCAATTAAAAAAAGATATATTCTTTTTCTTGCTTTTTCTCAGTGTCCATCTTTTACAGCTGTATATTCCCACAGGAAAAACATTGCTTTAACTGATCTTTTATGACATTGAAATTTGCTTATCCTTGGGTAACTTGGGTAAATTTTTCCCTTCCTTCCTCCCAAGGATTAATTTCTTCTTCTCCAGCGTACTGTTCATCTTTATTCTTGAGCTCAGGAAAACAAAATTACTTGCTGCATTCCCATCTTCACCATCAAATGTAAATGTACTAATCATGTAGGCTGACGTTATCTTTCTCATCTTGATATTTACCATTAATACAGATTTTTCACTTTTCCAGTGAACTTGTGATTCCAGGTTCTTCCATTTCTCCATCTACTTAGTGACCACAATTGGGACTGGCAATTCAGTCGTTAAGTGAAGTGATTGCTAAGTGAAACTGCAACTGTGAAGTGAAACTGCAACTGTGAAATGATTGCTAAGTGAAACTGCAACTGCAGTGATCTTACTTCAACTTTCCTTTCCTTTACAGACCTGCGGCAGTCGTAAATGCAAAGATTGGTCATAAAGTTACTTTCTCATTACCATCATAACTGCGAACAGTCACTAAACGAGGCAATTGCTAAACAAGGACTACTTGTATTGCATTCTAGTTGCCCATTAATAGAACTGTTTTGATGCTGTATTTAGCAGCTCTTGACATTTCAAAATGTCTTCCTCCACAGCATCTGTAGTAGATGCATACTGTAGATAACATTGATAACTACTGAGTTGCTTCAGTCACGATCTATATACTATCTTCTAACTTTTGGGTTTTTTTGATGATGCAGATAAAAGCCTATTACTTAGAACAGGAAGATGCTATCTGCACATGAGTGCACATGAGTCCAATAGAGATTAATCTACAGGGAAAAAAAAAAGACTAAGCTTGCACCCATAGAGCCATCTAGTTATTTATTATGTCATTTGTATCCCACATTTTATGAAAAAGCTGATGTTAGTCTCCATGGACTCACCTCTAATGTAGCCATCACAACAATCCTTGGAATAGGCTGGTTTACTAAATGTTTTTGTTGTTATTTTGTTTGACTAATTGTTGATTCCTGGTGCTTGCCAGGACTAGTCCCTGAAGTTGTCTTGGCAAGATTTTCAGAAGTTGTTTGAAACTTTCTTCTTCCTAAGGCTGAGAGAGAGCGACTATACACCTAAGGCGGGACTAGAACCCATGATTTCCTGGTTTCTAGCCTGGTGCCCTAACCGCTACACCAAACTGGCTCTCTGCTAAACAGTTAGCTTCCTCATTTATAGAAGTCTTAATGTGAATTTAAAATAGTCTGTATAGTATGGTTAAAATGCTGGACTTAAACCAAAAAAACAATGGAGGTCACTGGGTGATTTGGAGCAGTCACTCTCAACTCTTATCAGTATAATTAATTTCAGGTGATATTGATGATACAAGTGAGATTCATACATTTTTATGTACACTACTTGATCAGTGCTAAACACAGTATATTAGAATTTCATCTGTGTAATCAAAGCAGTTTTTATTTCCTATGAAACTGTCCTCATGGCATTTAAGACACTTTTCCCAGCTTAATGCTAGTGGTGGTGGTGGTGGTGGTGGTAGGGGGGGATTTCTGCATTCTATGTTGCAGATTCTTTAATGAGTGAAAAATGTTTGATCTTTTCAATGATCCTCATATACTTGGATGCCTGTAGAACAAAAGTAGGCAAGAAGTTAAAAGTATAGCATTTAGAAAGTCAAGTAAAATTTAGGGGTCAACATAGATCATAGCAATGTTATAAAATGTAACCAATGTCTATTAATAATGTAAAAATTTGCCATAGAATGATTCGCAGTTATCAGCTTTATAATCTTTAAAGTTGGTGGTGGAATACCACACTGATTCAAATGTTGATTTGCTTTTCAGCAGAATTAATAAATTAATTTCCCAAAATAAATGAATTCATGGGTATATTTTGGCTCTGTTGAGATTGTGCTTTCTGCTCAAGTTTTTCTTTTGCTCTCTGTGCTTTTATGTACCAAAAGTTTGAGCCTAGGCTATTCTTGTTGCTCTGTGCCTAGGCTCATTTGGCAGTTTCAGCATTTCATTAAAACATATTCTGTAATCTTTTAATTAAGTATAATTGTATCTTAGCAATGTATTTTGCAGGTAGGGGCTGTTGTTGGTTTACTGAATGCGTCTGACAGCAATTTCAGCAGATTTTTGGCTGAAAACAATTAATATCCAACATTGTTCATGTGAATTGGAAAAACAAGAAAAATGCTGAAGTAGTATTTTCCCCCACTTACCTGTCCTTTTTAACAGCCTCTGAGATTTCAAAGAGCCTTTTTCAGTAAGATCTTTAACCAGCTCTGTTAGTATCTCAGCTTGGTTTCTTGGGATATATAAAAGTTACTTAGATAATTACAATTGCTTTTTTATTAAACATCTACAGAAGTGCCATTTAGACTATTGAGTCAACTTCCTGCTCAGGGTAGAAATCCAAATTAAAGCACTGTAACAAAAAGCCGTCTAGTCTCTCTATGAATATAGAAGGGGAGCCCACTTCCTCTCTGGGCAATTGACTGCACTGTCAAACTGTGCTTACATTAGGAAGCTTGCTCTACATTCATCCTGAATTTGCCTTCCTGAAAATTAAATGCAATATTCTATGTCCTGCATTCTGAGATGATAAGTAGGTCTTGACCTTCTCTGTGCCTACCTTTTAAGTTAGTGAAGAATGCCATCAGATTTTCCACTGGTCTTCTCAGTCCCTCAATCTCTTGTCACAGGACTTAGGTTTCCAGTTCCCTGATTGTTCATATTGTCCTAAAACAGTGTCTGAATCCTTCTTAAAATATGATGTCAGAATTAGACATAATACTCAAGGTGAGGTCTGACCAATATAAAATAAAATGGATTTATTCCTTCTCTTGATTTAGAAATTATGCTTCTCTAGAAGCAGCCTAAAATTGTATTTGCTTTTTTATGGCCATACTATATGGTCTTGTTCTTTTTTTAATCATTGACTGTTTCAGTATATTTCTCATGAGTACAGTTGCCAAGCCAAGTATCCTCATTCTATATCTGTATCTTTGATTTCAGTTTCCTAAATGTATAACTTATTTGTTCTGTTAAATGTCATTCTGTTATTTTTAGCCTATTTCTCTAACTTATCAAGATTATTTTAGACTTTATGTCTATTTTGTTCAGTATTTACAGTCTGCAAATTGAAGAAGTACTCACTCCATCTTTTTACCCAAGTTACTGATAAAAATGTTCAAGAATACAGGGGCCAGGACAAAACCTTGTGATCCACCCCTACTTCCCTTCAGTTTTCTTTGTTTTCTGTTTTCTGGGTTTTTTGGTTTGTTTTCTATTTTCAAGTCAGCTAACTATCCATAATTGTTTTTCTATCCAACCCACAGTTAACTATCTTGCTAATAAGAACATCATGCGATATTTTTCAAATACTTTGCAAATATATATTCTCTGATTATCTACTTGATCTTTGTTGGTATATTTGACCAAGATGATCAGGCCTGTGTATCCTGTTGACACTAGGGAAGACAAAATATGCTTTGTGCAGTTGTATATAATGTATAATTATTGAAGATTTTAATTACAATAATAAAACTAATACAAATTAACTCAGGGAAAGAAATGAAAGTAAAAAGAGAGAGTAAAAAGTGACTATTTGCCATTATAGTTAGTACACATTGTCGTGGGCCTGACCCGGTTTTTCTCTCCCCCCCCCACTTCACAGAACGGAGAGATTGCCTAAACAAGCTAAAAAAGCTAAGCTGCTTTTAAGTGCCTCACACTTCCTTTCTCTACACTTTTCTTTCCATTCCTCAGACCAATAAAAAGGTGAATTTCTTTCTGCATTCTTCTTCCTCTTTGTATTGTCAGTTTTTCTTTTTTTTAGATGACATTTTCTACTCTTACCAGTTGTATTATGCACTCATTCACTCCCCCCCCATATATATGTTGTTATATCAACAACAACAAGGGCTGAGAGAAAGTGACTCAAAATCAGCCTGTGAGCTTCTGTAGCAGGTGATAGACCGGAACCTAGGTGTCTTCACTGCTGTCTAATATCACCATACCTGTAGCGTAAGGAAGATGGCATTGATGGAAATATGCAACAACATTACCTAGGCAAAGGGTCTGAAACATTTTTTAAGCCCTGAGAAACAAGATAATATTTGGAAGTGAATATGGAGCTGATTTCCTGGTCTGGCTTACCTAGTGAGGCTGACAGTCTTACTGGCTATGTTGAAGAATAGTTTGGATTTCTGAAGACTGGCTGATTTTGGAAAGCTTTGTTTGCCTTGTCTTTGCTTTAAATTCATGCTACTAGATGGATAAAGAGCTAAGATTTATGATAGAACAATTATATGAGATTAGTGGTAATGGAGCTGAGTTGTATTATAGCATGATTAGGAAGTGATGTTGGATAAAACTATGACAAAGCTAGATTTTTTAAAGCAATGAGTTAGCATTCTGCTGAAAATACCTTTACTGTGTGTATTCAGTATCATTTTACTATGCATAAATAATACGGCCACAGATTTTTAAGGCTACATTTTCATAGAATATAACTTTCAGCAAAGCTGGATCAAGGTCTGTTTTATCAATCAATCAATCAATCAATCAATCACATTTGGGTTCCACTCCACTCACCCAGGACTCTCACAATTTCACGCTAATACAAACATTAAAACATCCAGAATCTAATAAAATCCAGCAAGGTAAAACACACAAACCAAGCAACCAAAAACAATCTAGTAAAGCAAACCAAAAGACAGACATAAGGCCCCAAATGTACTTCTATAAAAAACCTCATCTTCAACTGCTTCTGGAAGGCAACAAAAGTCAGGGCTAGTCTAATTTCCAAGGGAGGCCCTTCCAAAAGGCTGGCACTGCTATAGAAAAGCAGTTCCTCTGTGCCTTGGTCCCTGATATGTCCCCAAAGCGGGGAACCACCACTATTCTTTCATGATAGAATCGCCTGCCTTGGACGGGCTCCCAGCTGAACTACTTAAAAAAAACATGTTTGGTGGGCCCCAGTCGTTGGCTTCCTTATTTACACTCTGATCATTACGGCAAAATTCCAAACACTTGGCTCAATTCGATAATAATTCCAATTTACAAGAAAGGTGGGTTTGACCAGCCTGGTAATTTTCATCCAATCAGCCTTTTATCTATTTTAGGCAAGCTTTACGCTAAACATCTTGAACACCGTCTACTAGATTGGATGTATACAAATGATGTAATTGGGCCTGAACAGATAGGCTTCTGCAAAGGAAATCCTGCGATTGACCACTGTCTTACATTAAACTTCCTAATTGAAAAACACCTGAATTTAGGAAGGAAAAAGCTTTTTGTAGCATTTATAGATCTTAAAAGCGCTTTTGACTCAATTCTGAGGGATGTACTATGATCTAAATTGAAGAAACAAGGAATAAACCTGAGGCTGCTGTTCCTACTAAAGAAACTGCATACAGACACCTCTTGTCAAGTTAAATATTCGACTAAGGGTCATTTAACAGAGAGAATACGCAGAAGGGAGTTAAGCAGGGCTGTGTCCTTGTTCCTCACCTTTTTAATCTTTTCTTGAATGACTTGGCCCACTCCCTTAGTTCAGTTAATGGTCACCCCCCCAGTCTTGGCGATCTTCCTACTCCATTGTTACTTTACGCTGATGATACCACAGTTCTTTCCTGCTCGAGGGTGGGCTTACGAAGATATTTGGAGGCATTTTATAATTATTGTCAAAGTAACACACTTACTATTAATTTTTCCAAATCAAAGGTGGTAATATTTGCTAAAAGATGGTGTCTGGCGAGATGGTCTATGGGCAGTACAGAAATCGAACAAGTCAAAACTTTAAAATACCTTGACATTACTTTTAGCTATAATCTTTCTTGGGTAACTCATCGTAATAAGTCAATTCACTTAGCCAATTGTTCCGCCGCCCAGATCAAACAGTTCTATTTTACAAGAGGCAATCAATTTGTACCGGCAGCAATTAGGATATTTAAAGCCAAATCTCTCTCTCAAGTACTTTATGGTATCCCTCTTTGGTTGAGAGCTTTTAACGCTAAAGTGGAAGGTATACAGGCTTCCTTTCTGAGGCAGCTCTTAGGGGCTCCTAATTGCGTCTCTTATCCCATAATCTGCCTAGAAACAGGTCAAAGTTTAATCGAAACTAAAGCCTGGATATTAACAATTAAATATTGGCTCAGAATCTTATTTAGAGCAGCTCCTCGAAGTCTGCTATCATATCTCAAAGAAGACAATTACATCTCGCTGTGGTCATGACATATTATATCCAAGCTTAAACAGATTGGGATTGCAATTGAGGACCTATACCTTTCAGATGAAAGCTTTGTATTTAGCACTATTAAACAGAGACTTTTGGACTCAGAATACCATAAATTCAGACCAGGCCAACCTCGTGTATGCTCCCCTGCCATGCTTGGTCTAGAAAATCAATTGGGTAAGATGGCGCATTATTTCAACGATCTCGTGTTACCTTCCCACCGAAGGGCCTTTTTCTTGGCTAGAGTGAATGCTTTTCCTTCTAAGGTGCTCCTTGGAAGGTATAAACGCATTCCCATCCATGACAGGCTCTGTCTTTGTGGCAGCCCAGATACAATCTATCATATCATTTTCAATTGTTATTTATTTGTGTCTCTTCGGCATGATTTGCTTCTAAGACCCTTGCAGGGCAAATACCCTCTGAACGATGTGGATCCTGTGTCATCCTGCTGGTATTTGCTTTGTGATGCTATATCTGAGATTACCCAAATTGTTGCTAAGTCCTTGGAGGAAGTGTTCAAAAGGAAATGTAACCAAACTCTTCTTTGAGTATTGTTTTCCTGCTGTCATCCTTATGATATGCTAATTCCTTGTATTTTAATGTTTGTAATGCCAATAAAGGTTTGAATTGAATTGAGTCGAATTCATGATAGAAGATTTGCAATAAATTAAGTTTATAATTACATTTTGTAATAAAAGCAAGAGGAAAAAGTGATACCCCAGTTGTGTGGGTAGGTAAATGATTTGAAATAATTCAGACTTGTATATATGCGTGGAGAGCCATAGGAGTGAAGCTAAATAAGAGGCAGAGACAAGAGGAAGAGGAAAGTGACCAGAGAAGTGGTGTGTTCTGAGGGATTGGGTTCTTAACCATGAAAAAGTAATCTGAACAGCTGCTGATTGTGAGGGGTGTATTCTGAGAATGGCTAATTGCCCATTATTGATGATTAAATGACTATTTCCTGCCAAATAAGCAGAGACTGTAGGAGGAATATAAGGCAACTAGGAGTTATGAAGTAGGATTACTGAATAAATGAATTGGGAAAGCAAAGAAGGATTTGTAAGGGAGTTTTCCATTTAAAAAATTTCTCTATGACAACTTTCAGTCCTGCCTCCTGTAAAAGCATCATTACCTCATCACCTTCCCCTTCTGGTCCTCAAAGATTGATTAAAAGGTTTAAAATGTGAAGAAAGTAGCTTGCCCCTGAGGTAGACTGATCCATCAAAATAATCCTAAATACGGAAATATTAAAATCTGTATTTAAGAAGGGAGAGCCGAGGGTAATATATGATCCTGTGGTAGATTCTAGAGCACTTAAGTAGTATTTTTTCAGTGCTTTGGTTGTCAAATGTGCCTTTGGTAGGTAGAGACAATTGGATTAGTTTTCTCGTATTCTAACATCTTATCAGCCTTTACTGTATCAAGACAATTTTTCTGCATCTTTTTATCATAGACTAGACTTCTCCAGTTCAGCTGTGGGTGGTTCATGCTACAAATTAGCAATGTCGTTTTGTATCTTGGTAAGTTGCCAGTGTAGCCTGTGGGCTAATTATGCTGCCTTGTTGGTGGAAACTGTTGACCATTTGCAGTGCCTGCTGACAATTGCCTGCCTGGTAGACTGAGTTTCATAACCTTGATTTGGAATGCATGTCTAATGTCTTCCACTCGGACCTTCAGTCTTGTTCATAATGTTATGTTTAATGGACTGTTTCAAAACTTTAATGTACAATTTGGTTGTACAAGGTAATTTACCACCCTGATTATATTTTCCTAGTAGTAAGGAACAACAGAGTACAGACCTAAGCTTCCTCCCAACCATTCTTTTACTGGTTTGCCCTGAAGCTGTATTGGAGACAACAAACTTAGGTTTCAGGAAGTAACTTTTTACACAATGATGTTGGTGTTAATTCTATAATGGTTTTCCTAACTCTGAAACTTTGGATGTATTATTAAATGGTAGGGGGAGAAGAGGGTAATCAATGATTCTCATCCAATAGATAAGGGTAGCTCAGGTTGCTTGTGATGGTTATACATTGTTATAGCAATATTCAGCTGTGCACGTTTAATAATAAACTGTGTTTTGTTCCCCTTCCTTAAAAGATTCTAGGGAGTTTAGACTCTGAAGGATGCATTAACATAATGGTGGCTTAAGTTTTTCTTTTTCTTTTTTTTTACTTTAATTGATCATGATTGTTTCATCTACTATATGCATGTTTATTGCTATATCTGATTTTAATGGCTTAATTGCAGGGCTCATCTTTTTCTTCACTACACCCCCAGCTTATAAAGATACAAAGAATAATGTTATTATTGTAGTTAATTTTTATGTGATGTTTTCAGTAGTTATTAAATTGTTAGTGAATCTGTGAATGGCATGTTTCTGTCTCTTAATTTTCTGTAATATGTTCCTCTTCATCATTTGAAGGGATATGAAACTGGAAATCTTTCTTCAAATTCAAGATTAGTTAAAATATGTTTATATTAATGCCCTGTCATTGTGAAGTAGATTTTTATAAATCCAGATTGGAATTCTTTTCTATTTTACTTTGTAAGAAAGTGGCTGATAGGTTCTCAAGCTGTACTTAACCCAGCTTCCTTTGTTTTGGCTTTATCAGTATCCAGGGTTTTCTTTAATGATAGAGGCATTTGTAGTCTACACCATATATCCGCATCTCCATCACTTTCCAGGTAAAATTCTGCATTTTTAAATTGTTAAGCAACTTTTTGTTTTCCCATTGGATGAGCCAAACTTAAGAACTATGAAACTACAGCTGAAGCAAAATAATATGAATTTCACTATGTTGACTGAGCATGAAAATGATTAATTTCTTAAAGACTATCAATAAGAGCATAACCTGATATTTGTAATAAAACCTTCGATTATGAAATATTGCTTAAACGTTAAAGAATAATTTTAGATGGTCAATAGTTTATTTGCTTCCATAACATAATAATATACTTATTTTTGCTTGCATGAATGCTTTTTTGCTTTATAAATGGATTTGAATGTCATTCATTTGTTTGTTAGGGTGTCAATATCTGACATTTCTCCATTTTAATGAGAAGAGGTTGGTGAGTGAGAAGAGGTACCTGACTTGCATCATTAAACATTACAAGAGGGGAAATTAAGGCATTGGGTTGGCGTCATTTTTTTTTTCCTTTTGTAAATCTTACTTTTGATGGAAAGGCAGCCCTGTCGCCAGTAAGTCCCGCATGCGTAGACTCTCCCCCCGCTGGTAAAACAATGAACACATTCAGGCACAACTCATGTTTTCAGTTATTAAAAAACAGAGCCGTCTGTCTCTGCCTGTGACTTTAATCTTTAAGCCTTTATTCCCTGTACCCCACCCCCTCTTTCTTCCCCCAACCTTTTGTTTGTCAAATGCAGAGCTACAGGATATGTGGGCCCTGAGTTTTTTTTTCACTTTATTGTACATTCCTTCTGTTTATAACTGTGAGTGATGTTATTCCAGGGTTGGAGATGGTGGGAGGAAACTAACAAACTTGCCTCTAAGTGGGATTTTTGGTTTTTTCATTCTTATTTAAAAGATCTGTGAGAATTTTGTGAATCAGTAGGTACTTGGGACTGTTCACTTGAGGAGCAATTGTTTAAAGTATAAAAGTGAACAGTAACACTTTTCAGTGTAAATCATAATTTTTATTCTTGGAGGCTTTGGGCACAATCAGTTTTGTATGCTGGCAACAGGTCACACGTAATTCAAAGTTGTGCTTTCAGGTTTGAAGATTTACAATGCTATGTGTAAATGTAAAATATTAGAACTGATTTGAACTTTTGAAGTACAAATAATTTTAGCTGAGAGACTATATTCCTTCCAAAGAACCCATTCAGCATTATTGTCAATGTTACCTAGAATTTGTTTGAACATGTTGCCAGGATCACCAGCTTGACATCATTAATGAACAGCCGCACAATTTTTAATCTGATCTGTGTCACTTAAGGAAACTTTTTTTAATGTCGCTCATGATTTTGTTTTTTAAATATTTATATATTTTGGATGCTGTGCACATATTTTTCTATTTCATATTGCTGAATGTATATGTTGAATGTATTTTAATTGAAATAATAGAAGATGTGTGGCTGTTTGCTTGTATTCCCCTCCCCATGTAGATTGTATATAGAACTGTTGGCATAACACAAATTAAGCTCTTTCTGTGGAAAGGGAATAAAAGTTAAAGTTCTCATTGTTCATGTTTTAAAGACAGATAAAAATATCATATGACTGGTGATACTACTTGAAGAATTATCATATATAAAATTAGGACCGTAATAAACCTGAGCTGGGAATTTCCTGCCTTAATCTCTCACTTTTTTTTAAAGATTTTTTTTTATCCTGCCTTTATTTTATAAACAGCTCAAGGCAGTGAACACACCAATACTCCTTCCTCCTCCTATTTTCCCCACAACAACAACCCTGTGAGGTGAGTTGGGCTGAGAGAGAGTGACTGTCCCAAAGTTCCCCAGCTGGCTTTCATGCCTAAGGCAGGACTAGAGCTCACAGTCTCCTGGTTTCTAGCCTGGTGCTTCAACCATTAGGCCAGGTTGGCTCTCATTTGCCATAAACATACAATGTGGCCTTCAATGAAATGTCTCCTGGCTCTAATTCTCCTAATAATTATAATATTGATCTAACTTTGTGGGTACTCTAGGTGTAGTAATTTAAGAAATAAGGATCTAAAAACCCAGTATGCGCTCATTGCAGTTTAGAATATAAAACACTTTTCTGTATTGGGATGTACAGGAGTTTTTTTTTTAATTTGAAACTAAAAGTAGATGCTTTCAGTCTTCTGTGCTTGCAAGTAAAGGAGTAGATAGGTTTATCATAGTTTCTTGTGGTTTCCCATTTTGATAATCTCATAGTTTTAAATATATCTATATGTGGGAAGTACCAAAAAAATTTGTGGGTGCAGAATACTGTTGTGATCACTTGGTGGTTTCAGGTTATTGCATGGTGTTGGACGTTCTTGAACTGTGTGTGCATAATTAGCAATTATTTATGAGAAATATTTATTTAATTTTGATAAGTTGGAAAAAATTGTACTATGAAAAACTGACTGATTATTGGCATTATGGCTGTAGATATTCTTCTGAAAATGGGTAAAGAAAATAATGTGGACTTCTCATCCCAATTATTATACACAGGCCCACAAAAGTCTGTACTTGGAAATGTTAGGGAATCGCATTTGGAACCAGGTTAGTGACAGATAAGCAGTAGAACTGAGAAGCTAGAAGCTAGAAGCAAGGCGATCCAGTGGGCTCTTACATACACAAGACTTTCTACTAGAACCCAGGAGTCCAGTAACAATTATTTTCCCATTAGAGGTCTAACGCAATCGAATGCAGGGGTTTCAAACTCAAACTGTCACAAGTGCTGCATGAGAACTAGCTCATTAGCCTGAGGGCTGTAACACTGAAGCCTTTTCATACAATGATACAAAAGACTTCAGTGAGTCAGAAATGAAGGAAATGAAGAGTATATCATTCAACATAGACTGTTGCAAAACAGCTGTGAAACAGCCATTTCCTTTTGACCACTTAGCTGGCTGTGTGTTTTAATTAACCAGAATACCAATATTTGGTTTTATCACAGGGTTAATAAGTAATACAGTTTTCCAGAATCCTATCTAGGATGATATAATCTGGGAAATCCATCCCAATAAGAACTGCCCAAATCCTGCTTTTCTTTTTCTTCTCTTTCCTTGCTAAGCAGAGAGATCTTGCTTGCTTGCTCCTTTCCAGTTAAGAGATCTTCAGGGCAGAGCAGACAGATGCTTTTCTGGCTTGCTCGCTGGCTGCCTTCTCTTTCCCTCCTTAGGCAGCCTAAGCCTCCTAGTCCATTTTCACTTGCCGAGGCTCTCTCGGCTGCACTGAGAGCCTGGTACCACCTCCGAAGCAGTGCCTATCATTGAGCGCTGGTGTAAGAGGCCCCAGGCACTGACTATTGCAGGTGGCCCACTAGTTGGGCTAAGGTTAGTTGTAAGGCTGCTGCTGCTAGGCCACTCCTCTTCCCTGAGTAGCATGTGGTAAAGGCTAATGAATCCAGAATCACAAGATCTTGGAAAAGGATGGCTAGCCGTTCAATTGTGGTATAGATTCTGTATTCTTTCTCCTTGGAATCTGAAAAGTTTGGAATGCTGAACATACTTTGAAGACCCACTTAATAATGTTGGGATCTCCTTAAAACCTTTCCAAGGATATTTTCAGGGTATATAGAGATTTCAAACAATATCTGATCCTGAAACGCTGTTGTTTTTGAAGTAATAGTGATGTTGTGTGGTCTTTTAATGTAAGGTCTTTGGACCACAATACTTTTCTTGGTTTCTTTAGGATTTATTGATTAGATGTAATCAATTCCATTTGTCACTGTGCATTTAGTAGAAAACTTTGTAAAATGCATGTATAAATGTGATGTAAATTAAGACAGTGCCCTTTTGTAGAATTCATTTTTTTTCTACCCTGTTTGCACTTTAGAATGCTTGATGCCCCCAACCCCAAGTTAAAGATGCTATTTATGGTCATTTGTATAAAGCCCAAGGTTAAATGTTAAATTACATTTAATTTTTCAAAGCATCACATGAATACATATGGCATTGATCTCAAAACAAAATATCTCCCAACAAGTAGACCAGAGTTTGAACTAATAACATTTCTACTGAATATTCAGCTCCAGCCCTGCAAATCACAAGATATTTCTACATGACTGTGGATGTAGTATATTCTTTGTTGGGGAATATTTTGGGGGTATATTTTAAGATTTTATTTACATCAGGAAATATATGTTTATGTATGATTCACAGGTTAAAGCGTTTAGAGTAGAGCAATGTTTCAACAAAGTTGTATATGAGAGAGGAGATAGTTCCAATAGAAGAGAATCTATGTAGCTCAGGGTTGAACTGTGGAGTCCTTGATGCTCTCTGAGCTTGGTTGTTTGCTTGCAGACATTTCATTACCCAACTAGATAACATCATCAGTGTGAGTGTGGAGTTTGGTCTCTGTATATATACAGTAGCTTGCCCTGCCAGTGTTGGTGAGGGTGTGGCTTTCTCCTTGGTAGTTCCTTGATTAAAGTACTGTTTTCCGCTTGATTGTTTGTCTGGTGTTAATCCCTGCTTATCTGGGTGCTGGCTATTACAGGGGATGTGTTCTGGACTTTTTTGTTTCCTTCTTAGCTTTTTATTGTCTTTTTTGAATGGTGTGTAAATATGGTTTGTTTCTGTGTGTCTACTGATGGCTGATTTGTCTGAATGCCAAGCTTCCAGAATTTCCTAGCATTTTTGGATTTGGCTTAATCTAGGATGCTCAGTTTCCCAGTTGAAACTATGGTTAGTCTGTCCATGAGCTGTGAAACTAAGGAATTTTCACTGTGTCTTCTGACTGCTAGTTGGTGTTCATGGATGCGCTCTGCTCGTCTTCTGCCTGTCTGTCCTACATAGTGACTGTTACAGTCCTTACACTGTATGTTGTAGATTACTCCTGTTTTTTCTTCTTGGGCTTCTGGGTCTTTTGGTTTACTTAAGATGTTTTGGAGAGCTTTAGTTGGTTTGTGTGCTATGGTGATGCTGTGTGGTTGTAATAGTCTGCTGGTTGTTTCTGAGATGTTTCTGGTTATTGACACATGTAAATGATCTCCAGTTAGCTATTACTGAATTGCCTTTTTGGCGTCTTCTACAGGCCTAAATGTTCTGAAAAAAAATTCCTGCTTCTTTGCTTGCTTCCTGTTACCCATATTGCCATGTTTTTTTAAAATCTCATTAACACTTTGATCCTAAGCAGACAGATAGACAGGCATGAAAGCAAGTTTCACACATGACAGTGTCCCAAATTTGAAGACAATTTGCAACTTGAATATAATTTTTAAAATTTGAAACCTCTTGAATTAATTCTAAATTGTGGCATTTTGAAAGAAAATATTGGTGCTCTGTTGAGTCCAAAAATCAAAGACCTCTTTATCTTTTTAGGTGTTAATCTAAGGAATTTGAAGTTTGTAGCTGAGAATGAAAAATGTGAATATAATATACAATGCCTTTTCTCAAGGAGGGTTTGAATTCTCTGGTTGATGGACTTGGATATTTCTTATGTGAAAAAATAGTCAATGTAATTTAATTTGACCAACATGTTTGTAAGAGATACTTCATTTTGAAGTCTCAGGTTGTTTTGATATTTGCATGGGTAAGATATGGATTGCTACTCATTTTGGTCAGGGACATGTTCATGCCTTTCAGTAACCTTGTATTTCTTGCCATTGAACTGAATATTGTTGGATATTGCATCTTGTTGGACCTACAACAACCTACAACACCTGTGGTGTTAACAGTCACCTCCCCCCTGTCCTCCAGCTTTATGTCATCTTCTATCCTCTTGTCTATGCCATTTATGAAAATGTTGAACAGCATTGGGCCCAGGACAGAACCCTGGGGTGCTCTACTGCATGCCTCCCTATTAGACTAATGTCTGTAGCAGCTAGCAGTTCCTCTGTTTTTAGCTATCTTGTTCAATAACATTGGTTCAACTCCGATAGTCATCCTGTTGGACTTATACTCGATCCATGAGATTAGGTTACCATATATGAATGAAACCACACAATTTAACCCCAAAGCCCTAAATATTCTGTTGTGTAAAGTGAAATTATGAATTTGAACACAAAGTTATTACAATAGATACCTTCAAACAGATTAAGTACAGGAAGGAGACTTGGAATCCATTTAGAGGCTAAGTAAGGACTTCAGCGTGAAAAAACATTATGCCACCCTGATTTAAAATGTGAAAGTAGTTGCTCTAAAGGTCAGGTTACTGAATTACATGTCTGAGCTGGTTGTAAGAAATTGGTGGCCTCTGGTCTCGTCTGCCACTCTAACCACTGCACCATGCTATAAATAGATGGACAGATGAAGGAAGATGATAATGATGTTTAAAGAATGTAGTGGTCTCTATGATACTTAAAGCGAGTCAGTACAGATTTATAGTTGCAAATCAATAGGAAGTCATGGCATCTTGGCTTCATGCTTTTTTTGTTAAAAATTACCACTTTTTTTAAAAAACAAGGTAAGTTAGGATTTGCTGCAATTACACAATTCTTAAAAACACTCAGTTAAATCCTGGATGCTAAATACATACAGTATGTTCCAACCATTGTTCTAATGTAGTATCTTGCCTCCACGGTAATCTGTGCTGGATTTTCAGAGGAAGCAACTGAGATATTAAAAAGTGGTTGATTCCCTGTTGCTTATCCAGTACTTCTGTCCTTTGGGATTTCCATATGGAACAGCATACCTCAAAATACTTATGGGATGTTGGAATCACACTGGGAATTCCTGTTTCTTTTTAAAATATTGTCTGTCTAAAGCTCTGGTATCCGGTTCTGATACATGATTTGCATTGGTTTATAGATTTTTTTTTCTTGTATGGTTCATGCACTTTTGGCCCTCTCTCTTTAATGTGGGATTTTGAAGGTTTGCATATTCAGGAAAAATCTTTGGTGTTTGCCCTGTCAGTTTCCCAGAGGTACCTACAAAAATCCTGTATTGCTTATAGCTTCTCCCAAGGTGTTACTATATAAGAAATGGAGAATAATTTACGTGTTTCAGAATAGGGATTTTAAAAAAAGCATAAAAAATGTTAAGGGGGGGATCACAGGAGTAAGTTTCATACTCACTGCATGAAACAGACAATATTTCCTGAAACAGGAGATATTAACCTCAAAGAATTTAAAATAAAATATTTATTTTATGATTTTTTTTAAAAAAAGTTTAGTGTGGAGGGGGAAAAGAGGAGAATAATCAGTCTTTTTATCCTAAGTGCAGATGAAATTGATTAAACCTTTTAAAACTCGCCTCAGTCCACCCGGTTTATTAATTGAAGAATTTCCTCTTCCCCAGAATGGGAAGTGCATATTAAAACAGCTTTCTCCCAAATAGCAGTGATACTTGAGAACAGCAGATTTTCTCTTCTGTGCTAGAGGAAATCCTAACATGGCAAAAAGCACACAAGCACACATACAAATGTGAACACCCATCCATGCACCCACGTATTTTAAATATACTTGAGGAAATTTTATTTAGTTTTATTAAAATGTGGAGTCTCATTATAGCCCATGGTCCAACATTACTTTGTTTCTATATGCTAAATTTCTTTCTTCATTCAATGAAAGATGGGCTATGCTGCTTCTGTGAAGTGAACCAAAGAACTAAAGTAACTAGTAGCAGTAGTTTAAAGAGACAAATAGAATACAGTACTGTGTTTACTATTCTCTTATGACATGTGAAACCTCTTAACTCATTCTCACTTGGACCTTCTTCCTTTTTCCTCTTCTTGCTCAATTTTATTGTATTTCAAGATCAAGGCATCTATAGTTTTTGATATTGATAGATACTGATGGAATAGTCTGATCATGTGCCAAGGTCAAGGCACCTTTTTGTTTTTTATTTTTTAGGGGGCAGAAGTTCATATACTTTGAAATAAATAGCTGAAAATTCATATTTGATGTTCATATTCACTTATAAAAACTCCTGGATACACAACACACGCCTAGAATTTATAATTTAACTGTTTAAATTTAGTGCAGCAAGCTTACAAAAATTTGAAAATTAGTAAAGAATTCTTGAATTGTGAGAAACAAAAGGAGACTAATAATATATTATATATTATATTAATATAATAATATATTACAATATATTATATATTATATTAATATAATAATATATTATAATAAAATAGTAAGAGACTAACTGTTAAAATGTATAGTCCACAGTGATTGCAAAAAATTTCCTATGGTACTTTAGAAAAATTATGTATTGAAACAATGTAACTGTATTGTTTTATTTGATGTTGATTAGAAAGCATTTTAAGTGAGAATCCTGATTTAGAAGAAAATTCCTATGATTGATTCCTTTTGTATATGGAAGTTTAAACATAAACATTTTGCCAGGGTTAATGTTGCCACATTTTAGTCCTTTAGAGCAAAACAATCTATTGTAATTTGCCTAATAAGCAAATTATTTGATAATTATGTATCATGTTTATTGAGAATCATGGGTATTGAGAAAACAGTTACCTCTTTTGGGATTTCTTAGAAGCTTTATTTTTCTGAACTCTTAAAGCACGCATCAAGAACCTATGGCCCATTGATGGAATACACAGATTCCCCCATTTAGTTCTCAGAAAACACTGAGTTTTTCTACCTCTAGAGGATTTCCCATTTTCAGTGGGTCAGAGAGGGAATATTTCTGTGCACTGGGCAGAGAAAGTGGATTTCTTTTGTAGAAGGATGTACAGAGTGATAGCTTCCTGCCTTATTCTTGAAGAAAAGGCTGTTCTTCTCAGTGTATAGGGAGACAGGGAGTACACTGGGACAGGGGCTTGACAGAGGAAACAGGCTTCCCCTGACACTGTCAGGCTTGATCCAACTTTTTCTCTCAAGCTCTGCCTTAAAGACTAAATAAAATGTAAGGCAGTTAGATTATGAACACTTTTCTAAGAATAAGTCTATCCTTTGCACTCCTTCCAAGGAATAAACCTCAGTGAGTAATTTGCTTCCGAGTTAATTTTATATGCTTGAGTTGTTTATTTAGTTAAATAACCTTCCATTTAGGCAGTATTGAGCTTCAGAGTTTAGTGACCGTGGTCTAGAGAACAGATTTCCTGACATTTTGCCAGCAACTGTCTGACAACCCTGAAGCGCAACACTGCCCAACAGATACTGGTTGTGGAAGCCTACACCAGTAAACCTTCCATTTACTTGTAAAGTTTGCACATTTATGTACATTTACCCAGAGCCTTTCTTGGAAAGTACTACTGCTTACTTTATTTTCTATATGCAGTATGGTGCAGATGTTTGGGTCAATTTTAATATTTCTAAGTGGCATTTTTATTTCTAATTCCCATTGTTAAAAAAATACCATGACTATTTCTCCTAACTTAGAAACTATGATTCATTGTACATTATATTTTAGAAGCAATGGGTTGAGGGATGAAATCTGAGATAAGGAGGGAGGGGAATATAACAGGGTTGGGATTAGGATCATTACCAAGGTATAGAATCTGTTGCTAGAAGAATGGAGGCGAAAGCATAGAGTTGATTTATTTAATGCATCTAAATGCATTTATCTAATGCATTAGCAAGGCTGATATGGAGATTTTGGAAAAGCAGTTGCTAGAAGAGAAGCCTAGTTTCTAATTCCAAATGAGGTAACATATTTACTTGACCTGCCTATATAATGGATCTGTAGCCCTCCAGATGTTGCTGAATTGCAACTCCCAGCAGTCCCAGCCCATCTGGACAAGGGTGAGGAATGCTAGAAACTGTAGCTCACCACCATTAGAATGGTCAAAGGGTATCCTCTGCAGATTATCAAAGGGACGCTTTGGTCAAAGCCTGGGGTCAAATTTCTAAGCCTTTTGCTACTGGAAGCAAAGGGTGAATGACCAAGGACTTTTCCCCTCTTTTCCATTCTTTTGAGAGGAACCCCAGCCTAGGTTGTTGCAGCCTGTTTTGTGCCAATGGTGGCTCCACAGTATCTCTTTCCTGCCTTTACTTTGCAGGAAGAATCTGCTAACCTATCTGTCCCTCTGATGGAAGCTTCCAGACTACGCTGGAATTTCTTTCACAAAGATGTGTCTCAGTTCGGTGGTTAAAGGAAGGATTGTTCCATGAAGTTCCTCCTCTGTTTTTTTGGGAGTGGGGGAGAAAGGAGGATTATTTGACACAATGACTTTATTCCCCCAAGGTCCAAGTGTAACACGTGAAGGGGGGAGGCAATAAAAAAACTTTGCTCTTTGCTGTCTCTTCAGTTCCTCTTTTGCCAAGAAGCAGCAGCTCTCCAGACTCAGGAGAAAGTAGCAATAGAGGCAAATATGTGTAGCTCAGGGTTGAACTGTGGAGTCCTTGGGGTTCTCTGAGTTTGGTTCTTTTCTTGCAAACGTTTCATTACCCGGCTAGGTAACATCTTCAGTGCTAAAATGGGATGGGGTTTGCTCTCTATTTATATACTGTGGCCTGCCTTGCCAGTGCTGGTGGGGGTGAGGGTTTTGTTTTGCTCCTCTGATAGTTACTTGATTAACAAATGTTTACTGCTTGATTGTGTGTCTGGTGGTAATCTTTGCTTATCGGGGTGATGATTGCTTGTGAGGCGAACTTCTGGTCTTTTGTCTCTTTTGAATAGTATGGAGATGCTTTTTATCTCTATGTGCCTGTTGATGGCTGCCTTGTCTGAATACCAGGCTTCCAAGAATTCTCTTGCATTTTTGGATTTAGCTTGGTCTAAAATGCTGACAGTTTCCCAGTTAAAACTATGGTTGAGTCTGGCCATGTGTTGTGAGATTAAGGAGTTTTCATCATGTCTTTTGACTGCTAGTTGGTGCTTGTGGATGACTCCTGTTTTTTCTTCTCGTGCTACTGGGTCTTTTGGTTTACTTAGGATATTTTGGAGTGATTTTGCTGGTTTGTGTGCTACAGAGATGCCATGTGGTTGTAATAGTTTGTTGGTGGTTCCTGAGACGTTTCTGATGTAGGGCAGTGTGATCCTTTTCATAGCTTGTGTAGGTTGTGTTGTAGTAGGTTGAGTGGTCAGGCACTTTTTGATAAAATTACGAGGATATCCATTTTGTTGGAAGATGTTGTATAGGTGGTCTTTTTCCTTTTTCTGCTATTCTGGGTTGCTGCAATGTGTTTGTGTTTGCTTGAATAATGTTCTTACAAAGTTCCTCTTGTAGGAAGTTGGGTTGTTACTTTGGTAATAGAGTACTTGGTTGGTGTGGGTCGTCTTCCAATAAACTTGGGTTTCTAATTTCCTGTTGTTTCCTCTGCTGATGAAGATATCCAGGAAGGGTAGTGTGTTTTCTTCCTCTCTGGTGAATTTTATTCCTTTGAAGAATTTCAGGAGGAAGTTCCAGTCTCAAATTGGCATGCTAAAGGTTGCCAATAGACAGATAGTAACTGATTCCAAGAAGATAAAACAAAGATGGAAGGAGTATACTGAAATTCTGTATAATAGAGATGCCAACATCCAAGATACTTTAGAAAATACTCTCTACTTACAAAAACCTCTAGTACTAAAAGATGAAGTTAGATCCAGTCATTACGAAGTCAGATGGCTACAGGAACTGATGGAATACTCATAGAAATATGGCAAGCACAGAAGAATTATTATTCTAATTAAGTTATGGCAGCAAATCTGGAGAATGACACAGTGGCTAACAGATTGGAAGAGGTCAGTTTTCATACCAATACCAAAGAAAGGACGCTTAACTGAATGTGTAAGCTACTGCATTGTATCTTTAATTTCACATGCTAGCAAAATAATGCTTAGGATATCCAATGCAAATGACAGCTGTACATGGAAAAAGAGGTGCCACATGTTCAAGCTGGTTTTAGAAAAGCGTAAGGAACACGAGACATTATTTCTGATGCATGCTGAATAATTGAGAAAGTCAATGAGACAGATCAGACACAGGCAAAATCGGAACAACTGGAGCAGTCAGATGATGACGTACAGCCTCCAAGCCCTCAGACTTGGCAAGTAGAGTGGAGAGCAGAGCAAAGGCACTCAGTGAGGCTTCTTGCCAAGGAAGGAGTAATTATCTTAATTAAAGATAGCTGACTACAGCCTGATTTAAGAGGCAGCCCTGGCCCATGTTTCTCCGTTGGAAACAACTGTCTGATCTCCTGCTCTGGCTTGTCATTCCTGTGAATTCTGCTTATGAACCCTGAAACTTTGACCTTCGGACTAGATGACAAACTTGATTTGGCTCTCTGAAATTCAGACTGGATTTTGACTTCTCTTCTGCACATTCATGCTGAAAGTGAAACAACGCAGGCAAGCTTTCTTTCCCAGAGACTGTTTTGATTTACATTCCTTTCGTTATCTGTGGTTATCTACTCAGCCTTGAGTAAATTGTTATTTTCACCTAGCAACTGTGTGTGTGTATGAGTTTGAAAGCTGAAACAGGACACTTGATAGCCAAGAGTCTTCCCCAACACCAACATTCAAAAGCATTAATACTCTTTTTATCCTGCTTTTCCAAAGTCCAATTTCCACTTCCATAGAGTGTCACAAGGAAAAACCACTGCCTGTAAATTCTAATCTTTGTAGTTATAGACACATCATGGCATCTGAATATGATTTAAAAGACCTTCATTGTTGCTCTACCAAGTGCTAGTCTGAGGTGTATTTCTTGACTACTTGTTCTTTTCCTGTTGATAGCTGATCCTAAAAGAGAAAGCTACCCACCATTTCACTAACACCATTGGCTTGGTGTCTCCTGAGGCTGACATTCCACTGATTCAGCTAGAGCAGCTTATTCCTGGGCCATGACATGAAGAGAATCAAGACTCTTGATAGCCAAGAAAACAAACAAATGGATCATCAAACAAATCAACCAGAGTTCTCACTTGAGGCACAAATGACTAAGCTGAAATTATTGTAGTTTGGACACATTATATAAAGACTTAGCTCTCTGGAGATGTCTATAATGGTGGGAAAGGTGTAATGAAACAAAGAGGAGGACCAGCAGCAAGGTGGATGTACTCAGTTACAGTAGTGATGGGTGCACATTTAGAAGTATAGAAGTTTGGGGACAGATTATGTTGGAGAAAATCTATCTGTGTGGTCGCTAAGAGACAACATTGACTTGATTGTACATATTCAGTCCTTTGGCCAAACAGCTAAACCACTTCATTCCATCTGAGCTCAGAAAACTCAAATGGGTCATGAATAACTTGGGCAAGGTTGCTGACTTCTTGGTGGGGTGGTAGGCAAGAGTGCATCCACTTCTTAGCTTCAGGCATAGTGGTCATTAGGCCACTAGGAGGCAACTGTGGCTTGAGAACTTGAATGAGGAATGTGTGGAATTTGAGTCTAAGTCAGACCTCATATTGGACTTGTCAAGAACAGTGAACTATTTGGATAGTCCCAGACAATATTGTAATTGAGATAAAAGATGAAATAAAAATCCTATCCCTAGTCAATAGTTGATTTAGTTGCATACTTAACTTAGCCGGAAGTAGTAAATACAATTTCAGTGAAATCCAGAAGGGCATCTGATATAAGAATATAAAGAAAATTTGCCCCGTATATTGATAGTTATATAATGAGTCATTAAAATATGTGTTACTGGATTGATTTGTTCATTGATTGTCAATTGCCAGTTACCTATCCAAAATGCTGAAGATGTTTTTCCTGCAATTTACTATAGATGATAATATATTTTTTCTTTTTTCTTTATTATAAGATGATTACAAAAAATAAAGAGAGAACCAGAAGAGTGTATAATGTGTGTTAGTACTCCGTAGATGATAATAAAATGTGGCACACCAGTCATCTTAGCCTGGTAGGATTTTGTTCATGAGTCATTAGAACATGGCAGCTGTTCCTTGGAGACCAAAAGGCATTCTTTCAAATTGAAAGAGCTGGCAAAAGCTGTTTCCAGTGGAAATTGCCAGTATCCTTTTGTTAAATCCAAGGAAGACAAATAATTGGCTCTACCTAAGCCATCTAGACAGTCATTGACTTGGGACATTGGACTTTTGAATTTTGTTTTCCCCAGTTGGCTTTGGTACCCACATATTTGGGGAACACCAGTCATTTATGGATAGTTCTATTATAACCGTTTTGAGCATCTTTTTATTTTTTCCCTAATACCTCTTTTAAATATTTGGGGATTCTGTAAACTCACTGTCTGATTGGTCGAACTTCCCTAATATCTATATGACATTTTACTGCACCAATTAAACCCAATTGAATGGCAAATATTCCTGGAAATTTTTCCAGCACCTTTCTTTCTGTTGGGACTGGGACAACCAACTCAGTGTTCATGTTGATCTTTCCTTAGGAGGATAGAAGTATTATACAGTTGCAAGAAAAAGTATGTGAACCTTTTGGAATTTCATGTTGTTCTGCATTATATTTATCAATACTCTTGACTTAGATGACGGTCAGATCACATTTTATGACAAATTAATGCAGAACATCATGAAATTCCAAAAGGTTCACATACTTTTTCTTGCAACTGTATTTCAAGCTTAGTCTAATAGTTTGGATTTTCTTTCCCTTGGGACTATAAAAAATGTTCCAGATGTCCTTGTATCATACACTTTTTCTAATAAATTTGCATGATATACTTTCCTTTTCCCTCGTTCCAATTCAGTCCAATTATTTCTGTGTTTCAGATTGATTTAAGATTATGGTATATTCTGAATCTGTTCTTACTTTTCCATTGTGGATATAATAATAAACTATTGTTAATTGAAGACTTCCTAATTAATTATAGCATGCTAAGGAGGGAAGGAACAGCATAAGTTTACAACAGAGAAGCATAATATTCTTGCATAACTTATGAAAATATTTACATCCAAACTAGATGGTCTGTTAAATCTGTTAAGTCATTCTAATATGTTCATATGAATTAAAATGTTCTAATTAATTAAAGTTAAAACAGAGCAATAAGTTCTGATATATAGGAAGATATTCTAAAAAATATGCATTTCTAATACTTTCATTGCAGACTAGCCCTTTAGGCCAAATTTAGAGAATTCTTTGCTTTTTGCTTTTTCATTTTGATTATTTTGTCCTAGTTTTGAAATTAATATCCAGATACTTCAAATGTCTGTCTATACATTCTTATCCAAGCCATTGTAAAAAAAAACATATAAAAGGCATTCACAACCACATTTACAACGGCATGTTGCTGGTGTTTTGATTTTTACAAATTTGTTACTGTTTTTCTTTCAGGTGCTCAGATTATTGACTTGATGATGCTTGTGATAGATATAACAAAAGGGATGCAGACTCAGTCAGCTGAGTGCTTGGTGATTGGACAGATTGCATGCCAAAAGATGATAGTGGTTTTGAACAAAATCGACCTTCTTCCAGAGGTTAAGCGACAGGCTGCTATTGACAAGATGACCAAGAAAATGCATAAGACCCTGGAAAATACTAAGTAAGTAACCTGTCCAATCTACTTACATATGCTTTCTATGCCACATTAGGAGTGTTTTGATGAAATTCCTTGAATTGAGAATACTTTTTTAGAATAAATCTTTAAATTGAATATGTTAGTTAAGATGAAACAGAAGTAGATGTTTTGTTGCTGTTGAGAGCCATAGTTGCTCAGAGATAATCTGCTGGAAGCTAAATCAATTGTGGGTGGGACCATAGGTAAAAGTGAGTGGGGACACCTGTTGTCATTCTGATATACTTTTTTTTTTTTTTTGACATCCCCTGCTCTGCCACAAAGGAGTAGCTTTTAGCAGGTAGAATGGAAGAACAAGTCTTGAAAGAAAATCAACATGGATTCTGCAAAGTAATTCTCCTCACCTTCTAGAGTCTTTTTGAGACTGTCAATTGAAATATGAATGAGGGTTGACCTATACTTAGACTTTCTAAAGTTTATTACTGAAGTTCCTCATAAGAGGCCCTTGAATAAACTTTGTGATTGTGGAATAAGCTGTCCTAACCTTTTATGTAGTCCTTGCTTAACAGTGGTAATTGGAACAGGAATTTTCATCACTAAGTGATGTGGTCGTAAAGTGTGACATCATGTGACTGCACTGCTAGCAACAGTAGTTCCGACAGTCTCCAGTTACCATTGTTCAGTGAGGACCTTGCGGGTTGTTAAGTGAGGATCTCATGTGATTGCAACTTCTGACTTCCTGCCAGCTTCCCCATTGATTTTGCTTGTGAGAAGCTGACAGGGAAAGTCGCAAATTGCAATCATGTGACCACAAGATGCTGCTATGGTTGGAAATCCAGGCCAGTTGCCAAGTGCCTAGATCATGTTCATGGGGGCACTGTGACGGCCAGAACTTTGAGGAATTGTTTAGGGCTATTGTAAGTTTGAACAGTCGCTGAATGAGTGGTCGTTAAACAAGGGTTACCTATATTGTTAACTGGCTAAAAATTAGAAAATAAAGAATAGGAATAAATGGGTGATTTTCCCAGTGGAGTGAAGTAAGAAGCAAAGTTCCTCAAGGATTTGAATTGGGAGCAGTGCTTTTTAAAGTATTTATAAATGATCTTGACTTAGGAATAGGCAGTGAACTAGCCAAGTTTGCAGATGATACCAAGCTGTTCAGGGTGGTAAAAACCAAAAAAGCTTCTTTAAACTAGACAAATGGTCAAATAAATGACAAATATGATTCAGTTTAAATAAGAGTAAAGTGATGTAATTGGAGCAAAAAATTTTTTTTTATAAATAACTCAAGGTAGCAAACATACCTAATACTCCTTCCTCCTCCTATTTTCCCCATAACAACAACTCTGTCATGTGGATTGGTCTGAGAGAGAATGATTGGCCCAAAGTCAGCCAGCCAGCATCCATACTGAAGGCAGGACTAGAGCTCATAGTCTCTTGGATTCCATTGCTGGAGTCTGAGCTCTTTTTAACTGACTAGGAAAAATATCTTGGTGTTATAATGGGTATGTCAACAAAGATACTGATCAGCTATGAAAAAGCGAATTCCAGGTAAAGATCATTAGGAAAGGAACTGAAAATAAGCTCTGAATATAATTTTGCCTTTCTACAAATTTATGGAATATGTTATCTGAAATATTGTGTACAGTTCTAGTTACCACTTTTGAAAAAGGATATAAGAAAGCTGGAAAAAGCATAGAAGAGGGCAATCATGATGACTGAGTAGCCCTAAACAACTTTCTTATGAGAAAAGATTAGCATGTTTGGGACTTTTTAGCATAAAAAATGATGAAGGATGGGGTCATGATTGCAATATATAAAATTATGTGTGGTGTGGAGAAAGTGCATAGGGAGGTTTTTTTCCCTCCTCTCAAAACACTAGGACCAGGAGTCTATAAATGAAGCTGCTTGATTTAGAACAGAGAAAAGAAAATATTTCTTCACACAGTGCATAATCACACAGTGTGGTGATGGTCCTTAATTTGGTTGGCTTTAAAGGGGGATTGGATGCATTTATGGAGGACAGATTTATCAAGGTCTGTCAATTTTGAAGACCCAGTAAGTACCATCTTGGGTTGCTGTTGAGAGTAAGGAAGATGACCTTGACATAGTTATGCCAGTTCTATTGCCAAGGCATCAGTGGACAGTTGTCCCAGGGAAGTTTGACAATGTACTTTATTAAACTTAAAAAGTGCTTGGAAACGGATAAACTGCCTGGATTTTTGGGTGGAAAACATGGCAGACTGACATGTCCCCACGAAACTGGAGATGACGCTAAGGCAAATACTAATAGCCAAGTGAAACGCCCAAGCTAACAGAGCTTTCCCAGATAAGGGGAAGCCTTGAGATTGCCCACTTGAGCTCCAAAGGGCAGCTTCATGGGGGAAAGCCTGCAGGATCTGGAGGGAATCTGTCAGTGACTCCTGAGTAGAGCACTCAGAACTGTGGGAAGATACCATGTGCTTGAAGCCTCAGGTGAAGACTGCCTAAAAGACACTAGGTTCAACCAATCCACTTTCTAGTGCACATTTGACAGAAGGAATTTGACAGTGAAAAGAGACCTTCAAATCAATAGAACACCTAAAGCTACACGGGTGAGTGTGCATTCAACCCATGGGAAGGATTACAGTAAAGAGAGAAAAAAAAGGCTAAAAGGATTTAAAAAACAAATCTTTGCTTAAGATTGAGAGCAGTTCCAGAGGAATTTGATGAAGATATTAGAGAGACAATTATGGAATCTTTGATAAAATTTCTGGAATAGGATGAAGAAGATGGAATCAGAAGTGGACAACGTGTACAGAATTAATACAAAATATACAAAAATGAGAAAAGTACTAAGAGATATACTTGTGTACTTTGTCAGGAAGAAGACAAGAGACCAGGTTGTACAACAACATTTCAATACTAAATTAAGGATAAACAATTCAGAAGTAATTGTATTGAAAGAAATGCCTATTAGAATATTTAAGGAGAGAAGAGAATATACTTTTTTGTCAGGCAAACTTAAATAAAAGACACTATTTTGTTGGGGCAAATTGGAAGGAATAATTGTAACTTTCAATCAACATAGATATCAATTGAATTCAGTTCAAAAGAGAGATTTTTATGAAAGATTTAAAGAGTTGGAGAAGGCACAACTAGACCAGAAGGAACTCTGCAACAAACAAAACAGGAGGAGGAAGAAGATACTACAACATTAGGTGCTACAGGCATAGAATTTTCTAAACTTACAACATAGATATGGACCTTAAATGTTTAAATGGAATATAAATGGGGCTAATGCCCCTCAAAAGAGAAAAAAGGTATTTCATTATTTGAAAAAAAATTAAAACAAGATGTCATTTGTCTACAGGAAACACATATAAGAAAAAAAGATAAAAATATTTAATAAATAAAAATTTGGGACAAAAATTTATATTGGCCGGGATAGCCAAGAAGAATGGAGTTGTTTTGTGTATAAACTCACAACTACAACCAAAATTAATAATAAATAATGAACATGGAAGACGTAGGGCTTGAAATTAAGTGGAATGGAACTAAAATTATGATATTGGGAATATATGTACCCAATGAAAATAAAGCTATATTTTTAAAGGACTTATGGAAAAATTAATAGACTTGAGTTATTAAAATTGGTTTCTGCTAGGAGATTGGAATGGAATGATCTGCCCACAAGAAGATTTCTGTGAAACTTCTGTAAAAGGAATTAAGCCAACACAAGGTAAATTGTCAAAAATATTTTTTGAAGTGATGGAGAATTTCAAACTCATAGACAAATGGAGATATAAAAATGGTAATTCTAGAGAATATACATATTTTCTGAAAGACATAGTTCTTGAGAATAGATATTTTTGGACTTCTAAGAAACTTGCTACATGTACTAACAAAATAGAGATATTACCAAAAACCTTTCAGATCATAACCCAGTAATTTTGACACATAAGAAGAAAGAATGAACTTATAGTTGGAGGCTAAATGAGATTTTGTTACAAAAAAGAGTCAGTGATTGAGGACTGTAAAAGGGAGCTGAAATAATTTTTTCAAAATTAATCTAAATAAAGGTGCAGACATAAGGATAGTATGGGATGCAAGCAAAGCCTTTATGAGAAGACAATTTATACAATAGAATAGTAAACTGAAATGACAGAGAGAAGAAAAGATGCAAAAAATCCTAATAGAGATGAAAATGAAAGAGGATGAATTAAAAAGATCACCAGGAAGGAAAAATATTTCACAGTAAATCAAACTTACAACACCAGCTTTCTATGCTAATAAATGAAAACAAAAATTATATTTATATAGCCGCCCAGAATTGTGTGAGATGGGCAGCTATATAAATGTGACATATAAATAAATAAAATTCACTTTGCTAAAGAGAAGAATTTTGAGTTAGCAAATAAGCCAGAGAAATGGTTAGCATACAAACTGTAAAAAGAAAGTGAAAAGAAAATGATATTAAAATTGCAGAATGGGAATTTTTTGACAACAGATAATGCAAATATACAGAGAATATTTCATAAGTATTACACAAAACTTTATAAAGGAGAAGAAATTTCCATAGCAAAAGCAGGTGAATATCTAAAGAAACAAAATGTACCAAAAATAACAAACAAAAGCAGTTGATGAATGGACCTATAACAATAAGGGAAGTCTGTGAGACCAAAACAAAAACTAAAATAGGGAAAGCTCCTATTTTCAACATTTGAGGATGAGTTGATACAACCATTCCAAAAGATGAATTCCATTTCAGAAAAGGGTAGGATTCCAATCATCATCATCATCATCATCATCATCATCATCATCATCATCCCACCAATATCATTATTGAACAACAATTATATTTACTATGATTTTAGCTGAAAGGACGAAAAGTGTCCTGCAGGATTTTATATATGTAGACTAATGTGGCTTTTTGCCCAAAAGACAGCTGAGAGAGAATATTAGAAATATTCTGAATATATTAGAAATCTTGGAACAATATAATGAAAAACAAGTCGCATTGATCTTTCTTGATGTGGAGAAAGCATTTGAAAATTTGAACTGGAGTTTTCTGTTTAACTTTTGGAAAGTATGGAATTTGGAGAAAATTTTATTAAATGGGTAAGTTTGATATATACTATATAAATGTCACAAATTATAGTTAATGACAAACAGACTAAACCCTGTGAATTACAAAAAGGGATAAGACAAGGGTTCACTTTCACCACTGCTGTTCATTTTAATTCTCGAAGTTCTTAACAGAGACATAAGACAAGATGAAAAAAAAAATAGCTTGGGTGAAAATGAAAAACAAGGTATACAGATTAAGGGCATTTGTGAATGACTTGGTTTTAATTGTGGAAATCCTTTGGAAGGAATAGATATATTAATAGAAAAAACTAAAATACTTTGGTGCATTAGCTGAATTTAAAGTTAACAAGGAAAAAATGAAGATGTTAACAAAAAATATAAAGATGGAAGATCAAAAAGAGCTGATGGTGAATACTGGTTTTCAGATAGAGAAAAAAGTAAAATATCTGGGTATTACTATAACTAGTATGAATTGTACGTTATTTCAAAATGATTGTGTCAAGGTATGGAATGAAATTAAGAGAGACTTGTTAAGATGTCTTGTTAAGAGACTTGTTAAGAGAGACTTGTTAAGAGACTTGTTAAGAGAGACTTGTTAAAAATATATATTTTTATGTAAAACATTATTTACAAACAATTATTATTGTTTGTAAGAATTTCTGTGGTGAAAATGAACGTATTATCCAGAATGATGTTTTTATTTCAAACAATACCTGTTTTGAAAAATTATGCTCCTTTTAAACAATGGCAAAAAGATATATCCAGATTTATATGGCAGGGTAAGAAACCAAGGGTTAAATATTAAATTCTTCAAGATACAAAAGAAAGGGGATTAGGATTGCCTGATTTTAAATTATATTTTGCAGCCTGCTGCTTTGTTTGGATGAAAGAGTGGTTGTTGCTGAGAAATAAAAGCATGCTAGAATTAGAATAACGTAACCTGAAGTTTGGTTGGCATGGGTTTTTAATGGTACGACAAATTTAAAGTTAATGTAGATTTCAAAAATCATGTGAGAAGTGCCATATTAAGAATATGGAATAAATACAAACCCAAGCTGTTCTTGAAAATACCTTTATTAGTCTCAGGAAGCATTTTATATAAAAGAAACAGAGGGCAAAGAGAAATAATTAACATACCAAAATTTGTTAGTACAGGAAGATGGAGAACTGAAGATGAAATCAAGAGAACAATTAACTGCAGAGGGATTTAGTTTTCACTGGTTTTCATATGCACAATTAAGAGAAAGATTCAGTATAGACAAAAAGGTAACTGGAATTGAACAACATAAGATGGAATTTGAAACTGAATTATGTACAAATAATGAACATGTGATTGCAAAAACGTATAAACTTTTGCTAAGATTTGAAACTGAAGAGGAACAGGTTAAGGATCACATGATAAAATGGACCATGAATTTTGGTTATAAAATACAGATGAACAAATGGGAGAGAATGTGGTTAAATGGGATAAAATTCACATTGTGTTACAATTTAAGAGAATTTTTTTAATAAAATGATGTACCATTGGTATATGACTTCAGAGAAATTATCAAATATGTATAAAGGTACTTCAAATCAATGCTGGAAATGTGAAAAACAGGAAGGGACATTTTACCATGCATGGTGGACTTGTGAAAAAGCTAAAAAAATTGGATACAAATACATGCAATGATACAAAGAGTTTTAAAGATTAATATTGAGAAAAGGCCAGAATTTATTGGGACTTATGGACAGCCAATTAGAAAAGACTCATGGAAGATTGATTTTATATATGGTGACTGCAGCAAGATTAGTATATGCACAGGGATGGAGGAATACTGAAATTCCCACAATGGATGAATGGATTGTGAAGATGACAGAACTGGCAGAAATGGTGAAACTGACTGTTTGGTCAGAGATAAAATAACAAGCACTTTATAAAAGTCTGGAAACCTTTTATGGACTTTTTGCTGAAAAGGGAAAAAAGTGACGTGATAATTTATGGATTTGATGATTGAAAAAGGATTAAGGGGCTGAAGGGATTTTTGTAGTGTTAAATGGTGGGGAGGGATGAGTTTGTTTAAAACTGTTGAAAAGAAGGTCAGAAGTTGCTTTCTTTTTCTGATTCTTGTTTCTTTAATTCTTTTTCTTTCTTTGCCTTGTTTTTTCACACTACTTTCTTTTTTTCTTTTCTTTCTTTTAAAGATAGAAAATAAATTTTAAAGATAAAATTTATTTTATCTTTTCTTTATATTTCTCTACATTTATCTTTTATGTATGTAAACTTGCAAAACAAATTATAAATTATAATAAAAACATTTTCATGTGTATAGCACATTCTGATTCTTGTTCCTTTAATTCTTTTTCTTTCTTTGCCTTGTTTTTTCACACTATTTTCTTTTTCTCTTTTTCTTTAAAGAGAAAAGAAATTTAAAGATAATTTTTTAAATCTTTTCTTTATATTTCCCTACATTTATCTTTTATGTATGTAAAACTTGCAATAAAAATTATATATAAAGGAACTGATAAAGTAATGGCTTAGTTAAAAGCGAGGCTTATTAGTTTTTTTTTTTAGTACCAAGCAAGAGAGCAATCTGAAGAATGAAGGCAAGTTGAACTGTGAACTCGTTAAGATATAGGTCTTACTGCAGAGTTCTTTAAGAACTCAAGTTTGTTTACCTTCTTTAAAAGTTGTATATATCATGGAGAACTGGAAAAAGATAAAAGTAACCGGTTTTTAAAAAAGGACTGAGGAAGGATACAGAAAATTACAGGCCAGTAAGTTTAATTCTGTTCTGGGTAAACTGGTAACAAGCATTACTAAGGAGAACATCTTCATGTGTATAGCAAAATAATTGTACTGAGGAAAATCCAACATAACTTTTGCAAGGAGACATATTTTTAACCTGTTTTTAAAAATAAACATATAGAGACAATTCAATATTACATACTTAGACTTTCAAAAAGCCTCAGCAAGAGCTCCAAAACAAATTTAACAGACATGGGATAAGATGACATATCTTCTCATGATGCAAATTGAACACAAAATCCAAATTTCACAGATACACTAATGAGGTCTAAGATGACAATGTAGGATCTCTTCGAATCCTGGTAGTAGTCCAGTGCGAATATCAACTCATATGCACTGACGGTTTTAAAAAGTGCATTCCATGCTAGGAAGCATTAGGAAAATAAAATTTCCACTATATGGTGCAACATCTCTTCGAATGCTGCACAATCCTGATCACCGCACTTCAAAAAAGGGATATTCTAGAATTGGAAAAGAGATAGAAAAGGGCAATCAAATATTTAGAATATATAAAAATACTATCCAGTGGGGAGTAATCATTTTTAGGGTTACTTAGCTTAAAAAGGAGGTGGTAAGGGGGGAAGAATGTGATATTTGGTTTATTTGTGATATTATTTATATATATACTTGATATAAAAATAGGCAGATACCTCTCTCAAAATATTGTAATGAGGTCATTCATTAAAGCTGAACGTGGAGTGTTTTAGAAATAGATCAAAGGAAATATATTGCATAGTAAACTGAAATTTTGCTGCCATTAATTGTAAACGGTCATCAGTTTAAATTACTATTAAAGGGGATTATACAAGTTCATTGGCAGCATATTTTAAAGTGAGCAATAATGGTAGGCGTCCTTGTGTCCAGCTTGTGAATTTCCTGAGTGCATCTGGAGAGACACAAAATTTTGGTATAGACAGGCTTTTGGCCAAGTTAAAAAGCCCCTTGGTTCTTATGACTGTTTCTGCACTGGCATTAAATGTCCATTTACTTTATAGGTTTTGTTAATAGCAGTAGGCTTAGAATTGATTTGCTGGGTTCCTGGTTGTCAGTTCTGTTAATGTCTTTAGTGCCAAAATCTAAAGTTAAAAGTTCGTTTTCTGTAAATATCTATAGTTCCTTCCTGGTTTCAAGATGTTTATGGATGGAGGCATTTTTGTTGAGGACATGGCCATAGATGAAATAGCAAAATGAAAAAATTAAATACATTTTTTAAAGATCACAAGATAGAAAGATTGGAAAGTAAAAATAGTAATCTTTACCCCCTACCTATTATGTTCATTTTTTTCCCCTCTCAAATTGAGAATACTGCAGTAAAGGTAAATATTTATTTTGAGTATTTAACAAGTATAAGAGGACAAACAAAAGCAAACCAACTAAGCAAACCAAACTGGATTGCATAATTTTGTCTTATTTTGGTTGCAGGATGATGCCTTTTTGTTTCTCTGAACAATCTGAAATATCTTCCTGTTTTTATCAGTTTCTCTTTCTCTCTCTCTCTCTCTTTTTGCTCTGTTTCCTTTTTATCAGTAACTATAAAGGTCACCACATGAAATTTCTACTTGTGGATTTAATAGAGACAAAATCCCATCTTTTAAAAGTCTCCTTGAACATAGTTTTTGGAGAACAAGAAATGTAAATGAATTAAGCTTTTTTTTTTCATTAAAGTTGCAGCTGGGTTCCTCTTATTGTTGTCTTTTGATAAATTAGTATCTATAACTGCATTGAGGAATTATGACTGCAATTTCTGTTTGTCACTGAAGTCAGGATAAAGAATTTGTGAAGTCAGTTTAACTTTGGAATTATGTAAGAATGTACTTTTACTAATAACTACAAGACTGCACAAATCATTATTTTACAACAAATCAAGCAAACAGATTTTCTGAGATGTTATTTACTTGCTAGCAAATGTGGGTTACTATACATCTGGGGTTACTATACATCTGATGCATCTGTTAACATTTCACATAATGGCAACAGATGTTCAGTTGAGAGGATTGCTTAGGTAAGTTTATATGAAATTGAATATTACAGATAGTCCTCGGCTTACGTCCATTTGTTCAGCGACTGTTCAAAGTTATAGCGGAGCTGAAAAAATGGATTTATGACTGGTCCTCGAAGTTCTAGCTGTCTCAGTGCCCTGTGGTCATGTGATTGCAATCCTGGCACTCAGGTGCCTGGCTCACAATTACAATGTCACAGTGAACCGTGTCACGTGATCACCTTTGCATCCTTCCCTGCCGGCTTCCCACAAGCCAGTCAGTAGGGAAGGTAGCAAGTCTCCCCAGTAAGTTGCCACCACTGTTTTTTCTCCCAAGGAGCCTGCTATGGAGTACAAGATCCCCGGGATCTCATACTCCAAAGCACCCCTCCTGCCTGCACTCTGTAGTGGCCGCCTGCAGCACCCACGCATCCCCCCATACTCCTTGCCTGGGACTCCTGCCTCTTCCCACTTTAATGACCTGTGCGTCCTGGGGTTACAATGACAACCAGGACTGCTGGGATTGCTGTTGCTAAGTGATGCGGTCATGTGATATTTTGCTTAGAGATGGTAATCTTGGTCCCAATTGCCATCATAACCCGAGGACTACCTATACTTAGGTTTTCTCAGTTTGTCTTAGAAAACAAAAAGGATTTTCTGGCTTCTATGTGAATTGATCTAGATGCAGTACTTCAATTCTGCATTGGCTTTTTTAGCTGCCTCATACTTCTTACTTATGTTCAGAAGTTGGTTCACTAATACTAGATCTTTCTGATATGCACTGCTATTGAGTCAAGTCTTCCCAGTTCTCTACCTGGTTCTTGGGTTTGTTTTCTTCCTGTCTAAATGCAAAACCTTATAATTGTCTTTTGTGAACATCATCTTATTGGATTTGGCCTAATGTTCAAATGTGTTGAAGTCATTTTAAATTGTGATATTAACTAATCTCTCTTCCCACCAGTTCCTGCAAGTTTGTGTTATTTTCAAGTACAATAAATGCTCCTTGCATTCCATCCTTTAGATCACTTATAAAATAGCTCTGGGCCAAGGATGGAATCCTAGGATATTCTACTCAATATTTCTCTCTAGGAGCATGCAGAACCATTGATGGGCATTCTTTAGGTGCAAGTGTTCAACCAGTTAAAATCTACTTGATCACTGTTCATCTAATTCATATTTATGCATCCTGTTCAGAGAGATGAGATACTGTGTTGAACAATTTACTGAGATCATGGTACACCAGAACATTCCCATGGTCTGTGAAACAATATGTTTGATATGACTTGTTATCATAATGTTCTTTTTTAAATGCTTACAGTCATATTGCTTGACAACCTGTTCTTGTACCATGCATAGTATAGATGTTAAACTAGTTGGTCCAGCTGAATATTTGTCAAACCAAAAAAACGTCTTGTTTTATAAAGGGAAAAGCTGATTTTAGAAAATGTTGGTGACAAGTGACATCTATTGTGGCTTATGCAACAGTTCTCCACCCTTTGTATCAATCATAGATTTTTGGATCTACCCAAGGATCATCCAATTTTCCATAGCAGATTTTGGGTGGAATGGGGGATGCAAGAGGGAGGAGGAATTCATTAGACTAATGGTGTCTGTTCCATTGAAGTCCAGGGCTTCACAGCACAGTTGCCATCCAAAGAGTCCCCCAAGGAACAGAGATGTGGGAGTACTATGGCTATGCTGGAAAAGGAAATTTGCAGGATGTGAGGAAATTTACATTTATAAGTGATGGATTGTAGATGGCTCAACTACAGGCCCAGTGATGGCATTGGTACAATAAGGTTGAGCCCCCTTACTACTGTAGTGCCCTAATTTGCTCCATGACCCAAAATATAGTGTCTGATTGGCAGATGTTTATGCCAGTATTGATAGATTTAGAAAATAATTTCAATTAAATTGAAATATAGCTGCAATGTTAGAGTTGACCTCTGCAGCACTGTTTCATACCATGTGTTGTCATTCAGTTTTTCGTATCAGTGATACTGGCTTTGATCAGTCTTGAATATATTCAGCTGTATGTATGGTTCATTTTTTCAACTATAGTAGTGACATTTATTTTATTTTTATTGCTTTTAAAATAATAACAGAAAAAAACAAAAAGGAACAAAACAAAAAGGTACATACATTATTAAAAATTGCATAACAAGTGCTTAAAAAATAAGTGGAAAAATACAACAGAAAAGATAATAAAAAATATAAAGTATAATATGTTGTTACAACAGTAAACAGTTATAATTATATATATATATATATATATATATATATATATATATATATATATGATGCTAATATTATGCAACTATATATTTATTTCTAAAACAATCATATAACAATTGTGCTTTTTCCTAACCTACTGTATTTTGTATAAATGAGTTCCATATTTCATTATACTTGTCCATACAAAGTCTACGTCAAAAGGCAATCTGCTCATAGGTGGTAAGTGTAATCAGGTCTTCAATCCATTGAGTGAATGGGGCCATAGATTTATCTTTCCAATGTTGCAATGTCAGTTTTTTTTAGCCATAGTAAGGGCACAGAGAATCCATTCAAGTTGTCCAGTTGTTAAATTCCATGTACTAGGTATGTAATTCAAGAGAATATTATCCTCTCAAAATTTTAACTTTTGTCACACAGTCACATTTATATGGTCCATTACTTTCTCCCAAAACTTAGTAAGTATAGGACATACTTGTAAAAAAATATGTTTTAAAGAAGCATTGTCCTTATTACATATCCAACAAAATGCTGTCTTAGTCCTTTTCTATACGAATGTAAAGGAGTCCAATAAATTCTAAAAAATTTTGTTATTTAAATTTTACGGTCCATTGACACTTTTGTTATAGAAATTAAGACATTCTCCAATTATCTAGGCAATATAGAAACCTTTAATTCTTTATTCCACTCATCTCTGATCATCTGCATGTCAAATTGATTTACTGATAACAAATATCTATAAAAGCTAATAGGTTTTTTAGTTTTAAAGGGTTTAACAAATTGTTCTAGTATCTCATTTTCAGAAGCTGAAAATGCTGCTGGTCCAAACAATGCCATTGGGTTATATCTGGTAGATGATATTTATCTCTTAACACAGCATATGTTAAAAATTCATCTTCATCATCTATCAGTTGGTCCAAAGCCAATATCCCCGCTTATATCCAATTTTTCCATATCACCATCTTTTCCCCAATTTTTAATGTTGGGTTTCTCCATAGAGTCAATTTAGCATGGGAATAGTAGTGACATTCTTAACAAGATCTGGAAAATAGTCATTACTAAATTATATTAAAGTGTTTTCTTTTGAAGAAAAGGCACAGCCATTTACATACTACTGTCTCACTTGGAATTTTTTTTCTGGGCCCCCTCCAATCCCATATCCATTTCACAGATGTGTAAGGATATTGTGCCTATAAGAATACCCCTTCTCAGGTTAAAAGGCACTTATTTTGTCTGAATTTCTCCTCTCTTCTAATTCTCCCTGACAATAGTCTTCTTTCTCTGCCTAGCAACTCTGTTCAGCTCTTCCTTTAGGATTCTTCTTATACTGTACTTGTATCTTTTGCTTTACAAAACTTTAAGAATGGTTTACATTTTTGGTTTTTAAGAACTTCTGTCAAGGTATGTACACTGAAATTACAACTTCAGTTTATTTACATTTTTTTTTTACTCACAATCACATGGTGCAAAATTATAATACTCTAATAGGGATGGAATTTGTTTTATCAGTTAAATATTTTTCTAAACTTATTGAGTGTGTTCTTAAGGTACTTTGCTAGTACCTATCATAACAATGCCAACATCAGTTTTTTCTGGACAGTTTCAATAATGTCCAGGAGGCAATAACTTATCTAGTGTTGATAATACTTGATGTATCTTAGACGAATAAACTGAATTTAAATATACTACTGTTAGAAATAGCAATACTTAAATTGAGTAGTTAGATTAAAACTAATTATTTTTAAAAAGGATGTTTTGTTGGGGGAACTTTATACCATATATGATTTTTTTTTTTTTGTCTGCACTCAGTCATTGCTGACCCTGCAGTGACTGCTTGGACGAGTCCTTGCAGTTTTCAAGGCAATTGTTTTTCGGAAGTGGTTTGCCAGAGCCTCCTTCCTAGAGCAGAGCCCAGCTGGCGAGCGCAGGAGGCAGGGTTTCCGTTGCTTCGCGCCCTTTTCGGGCACGCACAGTTTTTCGCGCTTACCGGCAACTGCTCCCAACTCCTTTTTGCAAGGTGCCGCCAGCATTTTTCCCCCCACCAGAGTGAGAGTACCCATTTATCTACTCACGTGAGTTTTCGACCTGTTGGGTTGACAGGAACTGGGGAGGAAACAGGAGCTTCAACACGAGCTGTTGAAGATTTCTGAGGCAAGTTCCATGCCTTGTCTATGCATACTTTCCATTCCTTTATTGCTGCTAGGGCATATGAGGTACATTATAGATATTGGTGTAAAAGGTGAATGGTAAGCAAACCGGGTATTGATCAATTAAGCTGTAATTTACTTTGCTTGTTGGTAATTTGACTCTGGTTTGTTTAACAAAATATGCCTAGAATAAATGTTAGTTTAGCTTTAAGTACATCCTTTCAATGTTGAAATGATTGAGTTTCTGTAGCTGAATTTCATTGGCACCATGGAGCAAATAGCAAAGTAACAAACTTGTCTAGGTGATAGCTTAATTATGCTGGTGAGAGCAAAAAAAGCAATCTGTGATGCTACAGGAAATTAGATTATCCTTCTGTTATTTCAAAGCCAGTATAACAGGAAGGTACTAGTCTGTCCACAAGAAATATGAAAGCTCTCATGTAGGTACTTATTTCAGAGCTCAGATGGGGGGATCTTCAATGATTGGGGGCCATTCAAAACTGTATTATTTCCAGTTATGCCTCTAATTTTAAAAACAATTGTTTTAGGAACCAGTTAACTTTAGTGTTTTTGTTGCTAGAGATAGATTGAAATTTAATAATATAGTGATGTTTTGTAAACCACAATGGGAAATGATTGAGTTGTAACTTCATTGTAAAAAATGTAAATAATAACAACTGGTCTCACAGGTGGATTTTTTTGGACCAGGTTCCATGGATGTCCTATAGTTTCTGTTGCAGCAAAACCTGGTGGTCCAGAAGCCCCAGAAACTGTGACTCCAATAGGAGTTTCTAAACTAATTGAGGTATGTATCTTAAAAATGCTATTATTATTATGTGATGGCTGGTAAACAATTCTTTGATAATACAGAAGGGAAGTCCATGCAATTTATTTATTCAACTTATTCCACTTAGATGCCACCAACTCCATTCGACTCTGGGCGGTTCACATCATAAAAACAATACAACAAATATTCAAACCAAATAGAGGACAGAACAATAAACAAAATGGTGCATCTGGTCAATAGCAACATTTCGTACACCGAAAACAAAGGGCTTCAACCAACTAACCCAAAGCCTGGAAGAATTGTGGACTTCTACAGCCCTGTTCATATTAATCCCTCACATTTTCAGCTAAATATAAATGAAAAGTTTGGGCTGTTCTAGCTAGTAACACTCCAATTTTATGCAGGGGTCTCAAGCAAGACCTCTCCCCCACTGACACCAACTGGAACTGGTCCTAGAGAAAGGAGAACTACCATAATACTGTACCTCCCATCCTGATCTCCTGAGCTAACCCAGAAGGATGCCATGATTAATAGTATCAGTGGCCATTGAGAGATCAAGGAAGGCCCAGATAGATGCACCACTCCATTCCAATCCTGCCAGAGGTCATCAACCAGTGCCATCTCAGCACTATAACGGGTCTGAAACCCAACTGAAAATGGTTCAGATAATCCATTTCCTTCAGGCCTCTGGAGCTGTAAGTTGTCCATCTTCTAGATAACTTTCTCTAAAAAGGGGAAGTTGGAGAGCAGATGAAAATTGTCTAGTTTTGTTGGATCCAGCGATGACCACTGCCTCTTTCAGAGCAAGTGAAACCACCTCCTCCCTCAAAGAAGTATTCACCACTGCATGGCCCAATGACATGTTACCTCCTGGGAAGCCTTGCTGACCAAGAGGGACATGGATCTATGACACAGGTGGCTAAGTAAAAAGCTCCAAGGGTCCTGTCTACTTCATCAGATCTAACAGATTTGTTGTTCAAACAGAGTTTGCGAGATTAGATAAATGTCAGTATCTTAATTTCTACTTAATGTGATCCTGAAAAAATTGATAATTGAAAATAGGATTCATGTGCTTGGTAGAATTTCCACCATCTTTCAGCATGTCTTTTAAAAGCAAAGTTAATGTAACAAGCTTTATATAGGTAGTCCTTGGGTTAAGACCACTCGTTCAGCGACTGTTCAAAATTATGACAGCACTGAATGAGGGGGACTTATGGTTTGTGAAGTTGCAGCCATTGCAGCATCCCCATGGTCATGTAATCGCAATTCAGGCATTTGGCAACTGGCTCGCAATTACAATGATTGCAGGGTCCCATGATCACATGATAACCATTTACGACCTTCCCTGCTGGCTTCCTACAAGCAAAGTTAATGGGGAAGCCGGCAGGAGGTCACAGTTACTCCTGCTCCTGCTGCTTTTATGCCCGCCTGCGACATGCACCTGCGTGTACTCTGTAGAGCCTGCCCCCGGTACCTGCCCATCCGTGGCACCCACACACAAGCCCATGCTCTGTAGCGCCTGCCCATGGTACCTGCCCACCTGCCTGCACTCTGTAGCACCCACCCACAGCATGTGCCTACCTGTGGCACCCATGCACCAACCTGCACTCCGTAGAACCTCCCTGCAGCACCTGCCTGCCTGCAGCACCCACTCACTCATGCTCACAGTGCCTACCTGCTGTATCTGCCTGCGGTACCCGTGCACTGGCCTGTGCTCTGGAGAGGCTTCCCATGGCACCTGCCTGCCCACCCGCAGCTCTCATGTGCAGCTCTCACCTGCTGGCCTGCTTGCCTAGGACTCCTGCCTCTTCCCAGGTCGTGGTCACGTGATGTCCTGCTTAATGACCCACATGGTGTTGGGGTTACAACAGCAGCCAGGATTGCCGTCACTAAGTGATGCAGTCATATGACATTGCACTTTACAACCACATCACGTAGTGACGGAAATTCCTGTCCCAATTGCCGTCCTAATCCAAGGATTATCTGTACAAATATTAATCTTTTGCAAATGGATTTCAGTCCAGCTACACAGTTAATACAGAGTAAGTATGGCTTGTATTAATTTCATTTGAGCTTCTGAAATTTTTGTTACTGGGATTTTGGTCACAGGATCATAACTGCTTACCCACCCTGAAATTCCTTCTGCTTGTACTTAATTTGCCTTGTGTTTCCATATATGCCTACTTGGAAGTAAACCCTACTGATTTTAATAGGATTTACTCTCAGTTAAGTATCTATAGAATTGTACTTTTCTCTATTCATTAACAATTCTGCAAGTGAGCCATCTGTATTCCCGTGCCTTGGGTGAGAGCTGAGACTGGTAAATGCAGCATGGCTTGATGAATTTACAAGTCTATGGTACTTTATTCTAGACCAGCCTTCCTAATGTGGGTGTCTTCTGGATCTGTTACTTGAACTCCCAGAATTCTCAGAAAGGACCATGCTGGCTATAAGGGATCATGGGAGTTGAAGTCCATATATCTGAAGGATACTTGGTGATGTACTGTAATGTCCAAGAAGCATGGATAAAGGATGCTTCTTTAAAGAATAAATCCATTATTCATAGATTTCTGGTGCTCTTGAAATTCTTAAGAAAGAAGGAGAAATATAAGTGATTACAATACAATAAGCCCAGTACAAACTCCTAAGCTGGGAGCTTGGCTTCAATAGATCCCAGGAAAAACATCAGAGCTCTCTGTCAAGAAGAGTAAAGTGCTAAGCACAGCTAAGATACTGTGCAGAACCTCAAACTCCCAGGCCTCTGGGTAGAAGACCCGAGATTGAGGAAGACACATCCCACCCATAAGGGTGAGAGGAGGTTGGTCGATTGGTCGTCGGTTTGTCTGTCTGTCTATCTATCTATCTTAGTAATATATTTCTGGATAGAGGGAGAGTGAAACTTCATATGGTTAATGTGTCTTTATTGTTCTTCAAAAGCTTAACATAATTTTTGTATTAGACATAGTTGTAAAAATAAAGGACAGGAAAAAAGTCTGCATTTTGAGCTTTTAATTATCTATGTACGTTCTGAGAACAAGTAAGTATCCTTTTTTCCCCAGAGTCACAAATGGTTATACTTCACAGTATTGCTGCAGTATTTGCATAGGTGTTGGCAGAAACTTTTCTGTGACATATTTTGCTAACCAAGCTGATTATGCTGCACGAAACCTTTAAGGCAGAAAATCAAATCCAGTTGCTACTGCTAAGTCTGCACCTCCTGGGCAGTGCAAACAATTTATTTGACCTTGGACTGTTCCAGTCTTGTTGCAACAGAAAGCTATGCTGTGGTGAAATCAATCATGCACCTTTTCCCTTCATTTCTTTGTGTCTTATGTGACATTTTGTCAATATATAGGTCTCATTTTCTCTTGCTTTTAGGTCTTGAAGTCAGAAGCTTATATACCAACAAGAGATCCTTCAGGATCATTCCTTATGGCCATTGACCACTGTTTTTCCATTAAGGGTCAAGGCACTGTGATGACAGGAACTATTCTTTCAGGCTCTGTTAATATTGGAGACAATGTGGAGATTCCTGCCTTGAAGGTGAGTATATCATTTTTGGCTCTAACATCTTCATCAAACAGAGAAAAGGCCAGAAGTTTGTTTTTCCTTCTCCTTTAGTATTCCATTTACCTAACTTCATTTGGCTTGCTCAATAGGAACCTAAGAAATCATTTGGGAAATACTGTACAGAATTGTGTGGTTCTTAATATAGTATAGTTGGCGGGATTCACAAAGAATATAATTTGCAAGGGAAATGGATGCCTGAAGCTGACTCTACAAAAGAGGAAGCCCCAGAAACAAAGGACATAAAATTAAAAAAAAGGAAAAAGAAAAATTCAAATGGCCAAGGCACCTAAATAGAGAAAACACCTTGTCTGATTTTACTGGTGCAGAAAGATGAAAAGAGATCAAATTCAGGATATTTTAATGAAATAAAAAACATCAGATTAATACTATATCTGGCTGCAGTGAAAAGTCTTCAGGAATCCAGTTTGTGGTTCAGTCCTTCCTGAAATAAATATTGATATAAGAAATCATTCAAGAAAATATTATTATGACATGGAAAAAAGACAAATAATAACAATACTCTTTCCTTTTAATGAATAAAAAGGCCAGCAAGCAAAGATATGTAAATGAAAAAGTATCAGATTAAATGATAAATAAGGAATTTCTAGATCCAGAAAATGCCACTTTCAATGTTAGTCTATCAGCTGTCTAAACTCAATTTACAGCCCAATTGGACATGATGAATGAATTCAGTTTTATCTAAATGTTCATCATTATAGTTTAACAGTAACATAATAGAGAAGAAGAATCCAATCCTAGATGTTAAAAAAAGAAGTCAGAAAATCCAGTTTCGTCTTGAAATAGAGAATTGATATAATTTCTTTATGAACAGGTGAGATCCATTATTAATTTTAAGAAAGCTCCATATTCTATACAGGTAGTCCTCAACTAAGCAAAGTCAATGGGGGAAGCTGGATTCGCTTAACAACCATGTGATTTGCTTAATGACCATGGCAAAAAAGGTCGTAAAATTCAGCACAACTCACTTAATGACTGCATTGCTTAGCAACAGAAGTTCCAGTCCTAGTTGTGGTTGTAAGTCGAGGTCTACCTGTATACTTTGCTTGTTACTTAGGCATATCATTTTCTTTATTTATTACATCATCAAAATGCAAGAATCAAAAATAAATAAAACCACCATAGACATCAAACCCATCAGTCCTCCCACTTTCCACAATATAAAAGCAGTACTCAGATTAAAACAGCCCCCCGCCCTGAAAACAAGAAAAAATGAACTTGAGGCAGCCTGATTTATTTATATTTCAAAATTTTAGGCCACCCAACTCCAACGCCTCTGACCACCTTAACATATATATAAAAAAAAAACTCAAACCAAACCCCAGAAGACAGCGTCATCTGGAGGGAACAACAACCAACTCTCTCCTTCACCCACAGAGGTACCATCATAGTGCCCAAATGCTCCATGGAAAAAAACTTTCTTCAGCACCTTCTGAGAAAGCAATAAAGACAAATCAATTGAATCTCAGAAATAAGCTGAGAATGATTGCCATATAGAATGCCACTCAGTATTCTATATGGTAATCATTCTCAGCATAGCTGTAATTTTAAGTTTTAAGTAAGCATGCATCTCCCCATTGCACATATGGGGATATAGACAATTGAAGTTACAGTTGGAGATTAATTTTTTTTCCTGTAATCTGTTTCATGAAGTGTTTAACTAGGATACCTGTGGGAAGTTTTACCAGTTCTCAATCCTACAAAGCAACAGAAGAGACAAATCTAACACACTGTGGATTATGACACTCTGACCTTTCTTTGCCCTGACCTTTTGGTGAGATTGACAGCTGGTGCCCACTGGGCATTGGGGACATTGCAAAACAGCTGCTTTCCAAATGCAAGGAACCCTCCCAGCAAATAAAGTGGCATCGCATACCTATTCTGCTAATAGACTTCGACGTTTGTGACCGCTTGAACTTGCCGAAAGGAGGGACAGAGCAATTAAAAATAAACAGTGACATTCTCAAACGCCCATACTCTCTGATTGAGGTTGAGAATGCCAGCAGCGCACAGATTCCTTTACACTGTTGACTATGTAAATTGCCATCTGGGGTTGATTATTGGAACTGCAGTGAGCGAAGGTTGTGTGTTGTGTGTGTGTGAGCAATATCTGACGCAGCAAACAGTTCTTTAACAAGGCAGTTTAATACTACTTACTCAATAGTACTTAACATCCATGCTGAAGTGCATGAATTCCTGCTTTGTGCTATGAAAATGTGATAACACAATTTTTATTAGCCTTTGGGACTATGTACATTCTTTAAATTTCCATGCATGTGACTTGTCTGCTGCCATTACCATTTTAAGAGTGACATTTCTGAGTGCTAATATCCAACAGGACATTTTCTCTCTTTCTTAAATGTGAAGTGATCTAATACAGCTGGGATTTGCTTTTGCCTAATATTCCAATATGTGCACCACTGGAAGACCTGAAAGACCAGGTTAGGGATAGATTAGTCATGGAGAAAGTTTGTCTATGTGGTCGCTAAGAGTCAACAATGATTTGATGGTACACAATCAATCAATATTCCAATAGTCTCAAAAACTTTGAAGTAAACTCTTAACTTGAAGACTGGATAATCACTGTATTTTATAGGCTAGAGCAGGGTAGTGTCTTACTGTAAAAATACTTGTATGCCACATTACAGAAAGTAATTGAAAGTACTGTTTTTCAAATCTTCACTTTCTCTAGGTCCTGATTTTTCTAAAACTGAATTTATTAAACAGTTGGAAGTAGGTAATCTACAGTTGGTACAACCTGTGATAGCACTTTATAGGAGGCATTCTTTTGCTGTGGCAAATAGACATGACTTTCTCTTCCTTGTATTGTTCTTCTGTGGATTAAGTGATGATGGATTGTGCATATTCCTTATTTAAATTGCCAAAAATATAGGCTGTAGTAGTAATAACTGTTTCCACAAAACTTACAGAAAATAAGCGGTATAAAAATTAATCTGTAGAAATTTTAGTGTTATTTATTATTTACTTATTACATTTATAAGCTGCTCGGCTCCACTACAACTCTGGGCAACATTCAGTACACAAAATTTAAAGTAAAACAATCCACATAATACAAAAGAAGCATCCAGAGAAAAATGACCAGCATCTCATGAGTAAGGCAACAGACAAGGGGCTTACCATCTACTGTAGCTTATAGATTGGGAAATGTACCACGTCTTAAGTGCTTGTCTAAATAAGGGTGGGGAGATGTCATTCCAGAAGGCAGGTACTACAACAGCAAAGACCAGCTTCCTGGGCCCCATAAGATGGCATTGTTTAAATGATAGGACTCAGAGCATGCTGACTCAGCCAGATCATATAGGATGGGCAGCAACTATGGAAGATAGGCAGTTCCTCAAGTAACCAGGCCCTGTGCGATGAAGGGTTTTATAGGTGATAACCAGTACTTTGAATTATACCCGGAAGTCTACTTGTTACTAGTGCAGCTCCCAAAAGAGTGTTTCATGGCATAGCACAGCATGCCCATAACTGCCCGTGCCACTGTGTCCTGGACCAGCTGCAGCTTCTGAATGGTCTTCATGTAGAGTATATTGCAGTAGGCCAAATGCAAAGTGACCAAAGCATGAGTGATTCCCTTAAGGATCTCCCAGTTCAGATAATACAATAGTGTGTACAAAATATTCTTATATAAACAGTTTTTTTAAGGTTCATATAAAACTGGAATCATAATGTATGGGGTGCGATGGTTTGAGGTAATTGTGCCCCTGTGGAAATTCTGGTAGATTGCAGTCAGATGCTGGGATGTGGTGTTTGTGGGGGCTTTAAAAGAATGAATGGATTTTGATATGGTGGAGGAGGTATGGCAGGAAGTGTTGGCTAGGCTATTACCAGGCAAGGAAATGAGCAGTTTTTTGCCCTTCTTCCAACTCCACACCCTCATCCCTGGATCTGGAAGGCTAGGTTGCTGATAACCATATCTCAAATTGATGTTGATAAATGTCATATCCGTTTGCAATAAGACTTTCATCTGTGACTTGATAGTGAATGAACGTGCAAATCTAGTGTGTGTTATTGAAGCCTGGCTAGATAAGAGCAGGGAGGTGATCCTCTCGAGATTTGTTGTCTCAGGTTTCAGGTCTTCAGCATCCATGATTCCAAGGTTGCAATTTAGCTGTAACTGGGCTCCTGCTGTTAGTCATGAGATATGAGTAAGTTTTGTTGAGCTGTAGGAACAGCTTGGGGGGCCTATTTGTGTACTGCTCATTTTCTGTCCACTACAATCCTTGCTTGAATTTTTGAACCTCATTGCCAGGTTGGGGGTGCTAGTGTTGGAATTGCCCTGGGTGTTGGTATTGGAAAGGTTGTTGAGAAGCTGATAGGCTCCGGTTACAGAATACTCTAGAGGAAGCACATTGTCTGGACTCTTTCCAGTTTGGTTTCAGGCTTGGACATCGAAAAGAAATGGCATTGGTCATTCTGGGGAATGGCCTTTGCCATGATCTGGATGGAAGGATTGTATAACTTCAGGTCCTACTTGATCTTTCAGCAGCATTACATTATATTATGTTTATTTATTGTTTCTCAGCTTGTATGCAACCTGACTGACAAAGTGACCATGGTATCCTTTTGGATCAGCTGTGAAAGTTAGGGGTGGGGGGCATTGTTTTGTAATGCTTATGCTCCTTCCTAAGCAGTGGTATGTTTGGGGTTTTGCATATCTCAGTCCTGTTCCCTGTGCTAGGTAAAATCTTCATGAAACCCTTGAGGGAGCTAATCTGTCAATTTGGTATTGAAGATGATATCCAATTGTATATCTTCATTCTGGGCCAGACTGGAGATGCTGCATAAGCCTTGACTTGGTGTCTGGAGGCTGGATGGGCTTGGATGGAAGAAAACAGGCTGAATCTAAATCCTAACAAGATGTGGAGTTAGGACTGTTGGGTAACCTTTTGGAGTTACTGCTTTTTCAGCAACCCTTTGACTTCCTTGCCATTCCAGTTATGTCTCTGAATGGGGTGTCACTTCCCCAAAGGAGCGTATTCTGGACTCGTGGCTATTGCCAGATATGCAGGTAGAGACCAGGGCTATGGAGCTTTCCCCAGTTTTGGCTGGTGCCCCTGTTGCAGCTTTACCTGGAATGGGAGCCCTGGCAACCATAACTACTACCATGTGCATTATAATGAGTCTTTGAAGACTACCCAGAAACTGTATTTGGTATAAAATACAGCAGCTCATGTGCTGGTAGGTGAAAGCCACTATAGCCACATAATACCTATTTCATGGGTACTGTGTTGGTTTCCAATAGGTTTCTGAGTATAGTTCAAAGGGTTTTAACCTTTAAAGCCCAACATCATTTAGCTCCCTGCTGTCTTCAGGACTGCCTTCTCCACTTGGAACTGACATCTTGTGAGCTCATCCTGATTGGGGATACTTCCTATCCCCCATATACTTGAGATGAAATGAATAGGAGCCCATCCCTCATATACCTGAGATGAATGGTAGTGTGCCCCTGGCGTCCAGTTGAGATAGCTCTGGAAAGCCATTATGATGTAATTTTTCATTTGGGGTTTATTGTTGCTATGCTTAAGTTGGGTTGGCACCTTTTTGTTATTTTCTTGATCACAGTTGTATTTTTATATTTGCTTATCATTGCTGTTTTTCGGTTGCATATTTATTATAATTTTGATATTGTACTTTTCTTCACTGGGAATTGTTTCCAATTATGATATATAAGCATGATAGATAGGTAAATCAGAGGATATATTTTGAGTTGGAAACAGGAAAGCTGCAGAAACTTTAAACTTATTTAGTTTTGTTTCTTGCTCAACACTATAATTTTAGGATATAACACATTTATTGTGTTTAAGATTCTTAAATCATTTGTATAAGTGCAGGAAATAATTTTATTGAGAACAAACCTCTAGGAAAGATTTGGGTTGGGGTAATAGAGTGATTAAAAACTTCAATTATGTTACAAGAGAAAACGCCAACATGTTTAAAGCCCATGAATAATAGTAGTTGTACTGCAATTAAAAACAAAGCAAAGAATTTCAAATGTGCATGTAATCTAATACTCACACATTTGCAAGTGTTTGCAAATTCCAAATAGATGGTTTAGTAAAGCAAACTCAGTACTTATCTTCCTCTCTCCTCTTTTGACTAAAATATCCTTTCAAATTGTGTCGTGTTGAACTATGTATGAAGTTTTCATTTTTAAAGGAAAAATTGTCCTAAGTTGTTTCTGACAGTACACGTGATTGTTCAGTAGGCTGAAAAGTTTATAAGGTATACTTTTTTGTATTCAGGTTTATCATAAGTTCATTTTGATCTATTTTCGTTAAATCATACCTTGTTCATAGACCTGTGTTGGAGTGCAGATAAAAATCCAAACATGTTGAAGTTTGTTTATTTGCTGAATTTATGCCCCACTTTTGTATTTATTCCAGCTCTCAAATAGTTGTTCTACTTATTCCAGCAATAAAAAATAGATATGCAGTGTAACAAAATTAACACAATTAAATATAAAAGCAAAATTAAAAGTAATCATTAAAATAAATAACAATCAAAACTTGGTGAAAGAGATGTGTTTTTACCTCCTTCCTAAGTATTGGGATAGTAGGACTCAAACATCCTTCCTTAGGGAGTGCATTCTATTGTTTGGGAGCCATATAAGAGAAAGCCATTTCCAATATACCCAGTAATTTAACTTCTGGTAGCAAAAGGGCTTCTCTTGCTGAACTATGTAACCAGGTACTGTAGGTTCATAGCAGGAGAAGCAATCCTTCAGGTAATCTGTCTTTAACCCATTCAGGACATTAAAGCTCAACATCAGTGCCTTAAATTGTGCTTGTAAGCAATCAGAATTGTAAGCAATTAGTAAAAGGAAAGGATAGTTGAGGAAATACTGTTGAGTAGCATAAATGTAAACTGTACGTTAGATCTCTTCTGCTTGTGTAGTTAATGCAGTCATGTTGACCAGGAGAGGGCATGATCACTAGTATTTTATTAACTCTTCCCAGTGGAAGCTAGTGCTATAGAGGAGACCACTGACATGAGCACAGGTATATAGATGATCAACCTGGATCTGCTGTTGGAGATTGTGAGCTCTTCATCCAACCTGAACTTGCTGGGCTTCTATGCTTAAAACGAAGCAAGAGGATGTTGTTGTAGTTGTGACCTTCTCATAGATATCTTATGAGTTATTGAAAGAACAAAATGTTGGGGTGGGTAAAGCTTTAGTCTGATCCCGCACGGCTTGTCTTATGGACTTATTTCCAAAATATGTTTTGCTTAATTACTGTGTATTTTCAATATTGATCCCATTTTTCTAGATGTAGTATTTGGGTTTCAGTTTAGTTTTCATGTTGAGTTTTGCAAATACTTATAAGTAACACCATAATATACCCAAAAGAAGGCTAACACTTAACACTTAAAATGGGTCTCTTCCACTCCCAAGGATGTATGGTTGGAACAAAAATTATAAATAGAGACAAGACTCCTAGGGTTGTCAGCTCCAGTTGAAACTGTTATAAAAGATTTCTCTCTCTCCAATAAATGTTTCCTATGTTCACATGTGTTCCACAAACAAAAAACCACAAAAAGGCAGGGCCATGCCCCCCTCCCAAAAAGCAATATCTGCTAAATAATTATTGATTAAAATTAGTTGACTGTAGAATAAGAAACCCCTTTTATAAAATGAATCTCCCACCTGCATATACTGTCTATACTCACACACGCACGCCCACATTTCCTACCTTCCAGCAGAAACAAACAAAAAAAAGAACACAGGATAAAAATGGAGCAAAAGCTCTGGAAAAGGAGGGAAAGACAAAGGGGAACAAAACTGGATGAAGATAAGGAGAAGGGACATTGAGTAGGGAAAAAGCTCTATGCAGGCATTAGAAAAAGGGTTAAATTCACCAGGAAAACAACACTCTGAAATCAACAGCTTACGTTCAGTCTAAGCTTTAAAGGCAGTTGTACTTTTCCACAGCTAAATCTGTAGGTTTTTCCATCTCTTGCTCATTTCTTTGATTTACTTCTGCAGTTATCAGTGAATTTAAGATAGCCCTATCAGTTCAGATAATTAGATGGAGTAGGGGGAAGGTCTTCCTTTTTCACATGGGAGATGGCACTGCAAACTTTGCTGTGATCAAATAAAGTGATTTTAAATGACAGTTTAGTTTTATTTAAATTTATTTATTTAAAGAACTTACATGGCTGTTTGTCTCACATAGTGATCCTAGGTGGCTCACAAAAACCAGTAAAAACAATAAAAACAGAACAAGCCTTCCCTCCAGGTACCAGACCAACCAGATTATTAACCTCCTGACTCAACTGCCCCCCCTCCAATGCTGGGGGAAGAGCCAGGTCTTTATGGCCTCCTGGAAGGCTAAAAGGGTAGGGAACCTCTCGAATCTTAGGTGGGAGGCTATTCTAAAGAACTGGGCTGGCAACAGTGAAGGCGTGCTTCTGAGGTCCCATCAGATGATAGCATTTAAGGGAAGAGTCCCGGAGTGCACCCATCCTATCTGACCTGGTGGAACCGGCAGATACCCTTAGGGAGAAGCAGTCCTGCAGAAAACAGTCCTGTGCCATGTAGGGTTTTAAAGGGTAATAACCAGCATTTTGAATTGTACCCGGAAAGCAACTGGGAGTCAGTGCAGCTCACACAACAGTGGTGTAATTTGTGTGAACTGTGGGGCACCCAGAACTGTGGACACTGCTGCACTCTGAACCAATTGCAGCTTCTGGAAGGTCTTCCAAGAGCAACCCCATGTAGAGCGCATTGCAATAATCCAATTGGGATGTTTAGTTTTTGGGTTGTGATGAGCAGTCATGTTGTCCTGAATATAATCACTCAGCCAGATTATCATATGAACTAAAAAGACCTCACACAGTCTAGTCATATATGTCATGCTTTTATATATTTAAGCAAGGCAATTTAAGAGATATAGAAAAGAAGAATTCATATTTGGAATCTGTCTCGGGATGGAGTGGAGTTCTAGTTCTGAAAAGGCTGGTCATCCTTGATAATTGGCTTTGCATTTTTATCTCCAAGACTGTGTTAAAACAATCAGTAATAGTCTTCACAAAACTGAACTGATTTTAATAGGGTGTAACTTAATTTAAATAATTAATTGAATTAAGTTTAAATAAATAAATGTAAATAATTTAAATAGAGTGAACTGATTTAAACAGGGTATAAGCATTGCTACATTCTGGGAGTTTGTTTCAATGTTGCTTTCTTTTATGAAATTGTTTTTATAGAAGATTATTTTTATAATTTTTGTGAACTAATCAGGGCTCCTTCAAGAAGAAATGTATAAAAATAAAACAATAGTAAAAAGGTATCATGAATTTCTTATAGACCAAAATGATATAATCCGTCAAGAAACAGCCCACTCTGTCATAGATAGGAGGCAGTGCACAGATTAGATTACAATGTACATTAGGGAAAGTTCTGTCAGCCATTCAAAGTAGCCCAGGTCAGGAAACAGACTCCACAAGTATGACTAGAACTCTATTGATATAGGCCAGGGTTTCTCAACCAGGGTTCCACGGAACCTTAGAACTCTGCGAGAGGTCACTAGGGGTTCCCTGGAAGATCATGATTTATTTAAAAAATTATTTCAGATTTGGGCTATGCGCTGTCACAGTAATGAACAGAAACTGAACAAAAATCTAGTTACAATTCTGAGCTCTCTGGTAGTTCACTGTAGGACTGTGTTTATTTGGTTGAATCCATTCTTAATTTTTGACACAAGATAGGGGAGACCATTGATAACAGGTGAACACTATACTGCAGGAAGGGAGGAATATATTGAAGGAAGGGGAGGGAGAAGTGCATTTTTCAAGAAATTAATGGACTCATCCAACTTAGCCTGTGACATCAGTCCCTCCCGTGCCTTTTCCCTGTGGTTTTTCTGTAGTTATTTTATCCTGTTATTTTAAATAAATTTCATACACATTTATTCAGTCATGTCTGAGAATCCATTGTGGCGAATTTTGAACATGTGTGAGAGAGAAGAGGAGGATTCTAGAATGGACAATACTGATAAGTTTAATTATTTTAACGATAATGAAGAATTTAAATCTCAGGCGTTTCCCTGCACTGGTGCATCAGTGGACTCAAAAATCTGTCTTTACAGTGAAAGCTATTTATCAATGGGTTTTATATGGACTGGTGATCCAAGTTGTCCTATTCTGTTGTGCCTCATCTGTGGCAAACAACTTACAAATGTTGCAAAGGCTCCAGCAAAATTAAAAAGAGACTTAACTGCAAATCACAGCCATATGACAAGTAAAAGTTCTGATTATTTAAATGGCTATTGGAATGATAGAACGGAGTAAAGCTTTTGTTAATAAAATGACAGTCAGTAAAAAAGCCCAAGAAGCAAGTTATTTAGTAGCAGAACTTATTACACAGCAAAGGAAAAACTCATGCTTTGGGTGAGAAAGTAATCATGCCAGTATGTAAAATAATAGTGGGAAAAATGCTAGGACCAGATGCAGTACAAGCAATTGAAAAGGTTCTACTGTCAAACAGTACAATAAGTTGGTGTATTGATGACACGTCACATGATGCTGAAGAGGTTTTGTGTGATAAACTGAAGAACAACTGCTTTTCTATCCAAGTTGATGAGTCAATGGACTTTACCAATAAATGTCATGTTATGACATTTGTAAGATTTGTAAATGATGGTGAAATTCAAGAAAACTTTTTCTGCTGCAAAGAACTACATGAAACATGCAGAGGCCAAGATGTATTTAATGTTTTGTCTTCATATCTGAAAATAAAAAGTCTGTTAGGAGGAACTGATGGTGCTCCATCAGTGGTTGGCTCCATGAGAGGTTTTATTTCTCTTGCAAGTAAAGAAAATCCTGATGTTGTCACAAAACACTGCTTTCTTCAGAGAGAGGTGTTGGTGTCAAAAACTTGTGGAGATGAGTTCTGGATGATGATAGAAAAATGCTTAATTTTATTAAACAAAGACCAGTTCACTCAAGAATGTTTAAAAAGCTGTGTGAAAGCCTGGAGAAAGAGCACATAAGATACACACAGAAATATGGTGGCTCAGCAGAGGAAGAGTTTTCAACAGGGTGTTTGAGCTGAAGGCAGAATTACAAGAGTATTTTCAAGAAAATAGTATTCCACATTTTGCTACGTGCTTTGAAGATGGAAAATGGTTGCAGAAACTAGCATACTTAGTGGACATCTTTCATCACACGAACCAGCTGAACAAGTCTCTGCAAGGCACTGGAGAAAGTGTTTTGACTTCAAGATTCTTGGATTTAAAAGAAAACTAAATGTTTAGAAAAATCATGTTGCAAAAGAAAATATTGAAATGTTTCCACTGCTGGTTGGGCTCGAGAGTGAGGAAGGATACCAGAAAGTCTCAAATCTAATTAAAAACCACCTATAAGTACTGCTGAACCAAATTGATTAGTACTTTCCCTCCCTTTCAACACAAATATATGACTGGGTGAGGGATCCTTTCTCTGCATCTTCTGCTCAGCCTGAGAACTTCACTTTGAAGGAAGAGGAAGAACTTTGTGAGTTGCAGTCTGATTGTACACTCAAGATGGGATTCATTGATCTGCCCATGGACAAGTTCTGGATTTCTGTGAAAGAAGACTATCCTGCCATTCATACGAAGGCATTGAACATTTTGCTGCAGTTTTCAACTTCTTACATGCGTGAGCAAGCCTTTTCTTATTTAACAAGCATCAAACAGCAAAGGCAGAAATCGTCTTGTTTCAGCTGAAGATGAAATCCGGGTGTGCTTATCTCAAGTTCAGCCCTGAATTGAGTATTTGTGCAGCAAAAAACAAACACAGGTTTCACATTAAAGAGGTAAGTTTCATTCTTTATTTTTAGTTTAAGAACACTGTTAATGCATATGTACAGGCCTACACATGAAATGAATATAATAATATAGGCATCTTGAAAGCCTGAACTGTTTTCCCTTCCCTCCCCTCCCCTCCCTCTTATACCCCAGTGAACTAGCTTCTGCTTCTCAGGCTTAAAGCTTGGTTTTGTTTTTGTAACCATTTCTGCATAGTTTCTCCAAGCTCATCTCTCTGGCTCTCTACAAGTTCCATGCAGAAATGTATATTGGAGAAAATTACATATAGTAACAAAGATTTTCCAGTTTTTATTTTTAATTTGCCGGCAATAGAATGAAATAATATGTCAGGAATTATAATATTGTGACTGGATTCATATATCACAGTAATCCATAATTTCACTTGTTTTGTTTTGGCTTAGTGTATTTTATGAGTCAAGGAAATCTGGTTTATTCAGTAAGACTAAACAAATCATGGCTTGAATTGATATGCAAAACAGGTTGTGTCGCTGACACTTGTTGCTCTTTTTTTAGTTTAAGTTGATTCATCTCAAAGGTTCTGAAAACTGGTACCTAAGCTGTGTTCTTGTATTAGCTTCGTGTAGTAGTGTTATTCTGAAATTACTCTTCATCTGTTTCAAAACATTTCAGTGATGATCCTGACCTGAAGTGCTTATCATGACTATAAGAAATGACCTTCAAATTAAGATTCTACAGACTAATGCTTCAGCCATTATCAATTATTTTGAGCATTAAAAGTCAGCAGATGGAGCCAAAGACTTATAGAAAAATTACTAGCGCTGAATGAATGTTAAATTACAAAGTGATTTCCTTTCTGTGTAGTGCCAAAGCAACAAATACTTAGACAAGAAAAATGAACATACATAGAATGCCATTCAGCCATTTAATATATGGAGATACTAGCAATTTGGAAAGGAATGAAACTGCTGCTGAAGTTACTTTTTTCTGTTTTGTTCAAAAGGCATATAAATTATTACTAAAGATAAATTATAAAAGCCTTTAAAATATCCAATAGCATTTTGTGGCAGCTAATATTTTTGAGAATCCTGGCAGTTATTATTATGCAATCAATTCAAACTGTGAAGTAGAATTTTTCATTCTTATTTTGGGCTCTGACAATAGAGTACTGCAGTTTTTTAAAGACACCTGAATATGTCTTTTTCCCCTTGTAAATCAAGAGAAAAAGATAGGTGCACCAAGGAATTGGGGAAGCATTTAGTTCTTCATCAAGGTTAAATATTATGAAGGAATATACTACTAAGTTAATGAATGTGTATAGCTTACCAACTGGTGCTCTGTTCTTGGTGTTTTTATAACATGTAAAAATATGAGTGAAATGTGTCTGGTTAATTGGTTATTTTGCTTGTATCTACCAAACATAAACTAACATTTTTCTAGTTTCTAAACAGGAATAAAAATTCAAATACATTGGTTTGATAGGTCTCTGTGTTAAGTTTTTGCACTTTCTAGGATAAAAATGTATTTGAATAATTTATGAATAGAATAGTAACAAGCACAGTTCTGTTTTATTTTAAGAAAGGAAAATGGAGGCTTATTATAACATTTTAAAACTGAGGGGACTTTGTTAACTCAGCCTCTCTTCAAGAAATTGAAGCACATAACCACTTTTTAAAGTATGTGCAGTGGGGCAAAAAAGTATTTAGTCAGCCACCAATTGTGGAAGTTCTCCCACTTAAAAAGATGAGAGAGGCCTGTAATTTCCATCATAGGTATAGCTCAACTGTGAGAGACAAAATGAGAAAAAAAATCCAGAAAATCACATTGTCTGATTTTTAAAGAATTTATTTGCAAATCATGGTGGAAAATAAGTATTTGGTCACCTACAAACAAGCAAGATGTCTGGCTCTCACAGACCTGTAACTACTTCTTTAAGAGGCTCCTCTGTCCTCCACTCGTTACCTGTAGTAATGGCACCTGTTTGACCTTGTTATCAGTATAAAAGACACCTGTCCACAACCTCAAACGGTCACACTCAAACTCCACTATGGCCAAGACCAAAGAGCTGTCGAAGGACACCAGAAACAAAATTGTAGACCTGCACCAGGCTGGGAAGACTGAATCTGCAATAGGCAAGCAGCTTGGTGTGAAGACATCAACTGTGGGAGCAATAATTAGACAATGGAAGACATACAAGACCACTGATAATCTCCCTCGATCTGGGGCTCCATGCAAGATCTCACCCCGTGGGGTCAAAATGATCACAAGAATGGTGAGCAAAAATCCCAGAACCACACGGGGGGACCTAGTGAATGACCTGGAGAGAGCTGGGACCAAAGTAACAAAGGCTACCATCAGTAACACACTACGGCGCCAGGGACTCAAATCCTGCAGTGCCAGATGTGTCCCCCTGCTTAAGCCAGTACATGTCCGGGCCTGTCTGAAGTTTGCTAGAGAGCATTTGGATGATCCAGAAGAGGATTGGGAGAATGTCATATGGTCAGATGAAACCAAAGTAGAACGTTTTGGTCTGAACTCACCTCGTCGTGTTTGGAGGAGAGAGAATGCTGAGTTGCATCCAAAGAACACCATACCTACTGTGAAGCATGGGGGTGGAAACATCATGCTTTGGGGCTGTTTTTCTGCAAAGGGACCAGGACGACTGATCCGTGTAAAGGAAAGAATGAATGGGGCCATGTATCGTGAGATTTTGAGTGAACACCTCCTTCCATCAGCAAGGGCATTGAAGATGAAACGGGGCTGGGTCTTTCAGCATGACAATGATCCCAAACACACCGCCCGGGCAACGAAGGAGTGGCTTCGTAAGAAGCATTTCAAGGTCCTGGAGTGGCGTAGCCAGTCTCCAGATCTCAACCCCATGGAAAACCTTTGGAGGGAGTTGAAAGTCCGTGTTGCCCAGCGACAGCCCCAAAACATCACTGCTCTAGAGGAGATCGCATGGAGGAATGGGCCAAAATACCAGCAACAGTGTGTGAAAACCTTGTGAAGACTTACAGAAAACGTTTGACCTCTGTCATTGCCAACAAAGGATATATAACAAAGTATTGAGATGAACTTTTGATATTGACCAAATACTTATTTTCCACCATGATTTGCAAATAAATTCTTTAAAAATCAGACAATGTGATTTTCTGGATTTTTTCCTCCATTTTGTCTCTGATAGTTGAGGTATACCTATGATGAAAATTACAGGCCTCTCTCATCTTTTTAAGTGGGAGAACTTGCACAATTGGTGGCTGACTAAATACTTTTTTGCCCCACTGTATGTGTATTTTCAACATTTTAAGCCTGTTATTTCCTGATTTATAGTCTGGAATGCCAAACTTCCAAATCCTATTCTGGTATAGGAAGAAACAATGAAATTTACATTGTCTGATATGGGCACAGCTTGTAGTATAGGAGCCATTCCCCTGTACATACAAGAAATGTGTTTGGATGAGAACACCTAGATTTATCTATGTCCCATTCAATTGGTTCCCCGTTATGAAGGTACACATTTTGTGACCAAATGTTCATGTGACTGCTGTTTTTTATGTGATTACACTATTCTGTGGTGCAGTCCTACATACAGTATGGATTTGCATCACATGGAATTGTGTGTTTACTTATCTTTAATGCTGATCTTAGAAGTAAAAAAATGTTTCCCTTTGTAGCTTTTGTGTGATATAAGTACAAATATTTCCCTGCAGATTTTGTGGTAATGTGTCTATTTAGCTCCTGCAAATAATGAATTCCATTTCTCTTTCCATTTCAAACAGTATTAACTGTTTGGAGTATATTTTTGAGACTCCAGTTTTCACAAAAAGATTCCCAAATGTCCCATTTTAATTCTTCCCATAATGAAGACATATTAGTTGCATGTGTTGCAGCCTTTTGCTCATTTGGAATTTCAAGTACTGAATATTCAGTTTTACAAAATTTACAAATTGTTGGCTTGTAATACTTTTAATATATGAACAGAGCAGTCTTATATCAATTTGGATCATTTGTTTATCTGTCCCATTATTATGTGGCCCACATGGCACTTCCAAATTTTAAATGAGGGCTTTGCTATTTCTGCTAAAGTAATTTGGCAATTGATAAATAGGAGAGGTCAGAATTAAAAATAAACATAACCATTTTGTTTTATCTTTAATAAGTGTATTATATTGTTTAGGTTTTGATATTGGCAGATTTAGTTCAGCAATATCTTAGAAGAAAGAGTGGGATGGCAGTTTTTGGCAATTTGTCTTGCCTGATTTTTCCTCCTGAAAATTTGCTCAGATTTGCTTGTAACTTGGAGTACTCTGCCCTTTGCATCACTTCTTGCTATTTGCACTTGTAGGATATTTCTCCACAATACTTTTGTCCTTTGTCTGAAAGCCCTTATCCTCTAATGAGAAATGTATACTGGCAGACCATACTGTTCTTGTATGTGTTTTTTGGGGTGAGTGGAGGGTAAGAAAGGAATTTGTATGGCCCCAAATAGCAAGTCTTTGTTTCTCTTACTAACAAAGATCTGCTTTAGTAATGGAAATGAACTATAAACGGCTGTGTGTGTGTAGATAGATAGATAGATAGATAGATAGATAGATAGATAGATAGATAGATAGATAGATAGATAATAAAAACATTTTTATTTGCCTAAACAAAAGTGCCCCATGTGTGGCCTAGACCTCTCAAACTCTGAAGAGAGATTTCTTTGCTATGTGTGTTAAATTAATTGATGGCTAACGTATCCCATCTTTGGGATTAGTTTTGTGCCTATTAACTGTTTTGAAGTAATTGTCTGCAAACAAAGAAAAAAGATCAGTCCTTTTTTCCCCACATTTCCTAGTTTCTAGTTTCATTGATTCTAAAATGCTCTTCTGCCATTGCAGAGACAAGATGTGTTTGTAAATGGAAATATTTGAAATACACATTTCTGAAACAAATTGGCAAGTACTGTTGAAGCATGACTTAATCTCAGTCTGGTATAAACTTGTAACACAGCTCTTTCCCTAATTCCTAGCAGGTTTTGAAAAAAAAAATGTAGAATTGATTGGTGTCATTTAGGTTTTTATGGTTAACTTTGATCATCTTATATATCTGGCTGCCTGATTTTAATTATGGGCACACATAATAGCATGAAATATCTGTGTGCATATGTTATATAAAGTTCTGTTCCTGGACTTTAGATTTAGTTGATTTTCTGGAGGTTAAAAGCCTTATTCTTACATTATTGGAAATTGTCTCCTACTGTCCCTGGGATTCTGGATTGTTATTTCTCTGGTTCCCATTCAACTGTCTCACCCTATTAATTCCTCTTGCTTTACATAAAAAGTAACAAGACAAAAGAATGGTTCTGCAATAGTAGTTCTAGAAGGAACACTTTGTGTGAGATGGGCAGCTATATAAATTAGATAGATAGATAGATAGATAGATAGATAGATAGATAGATAGATAGATAGATAGATAGATACATAGATAGATAGATAAACTTCAGACTTATATTTTCTCTGCTAAGTAATGGATTAATATAGGGATGAACAACTTGAGGCCCCAGAGCTATGTGTGGTCCCTGTATCAACTTATTGCAGCCCATGGAATCTTCAGTGACTATAATTCTGAGGTGGAAAAATATGAAAACTATGATATAACTTTAAGATAGGCATTATCAGTTCAGAAATCAAAGAAAATCTGAAAGTCCCTAATACCCACTCCATCCAGTTGACGGCTTTCAGCTTTTCAAAATAAGTATAGTTCATAGCTACCAAATAATGGTCCAGATGTGTTTTAGGTCACTCTTCTTCCTTTTTCTTCTATTCTTTGTTTCAGTTATATATGGATTATTGTAGTCAGTTTCAAAACAAGTTAACTTCAAACCATGAATTATGAATCTAACTTGTTTAACTAATCAGAGTTGGTTATAAATCTGTATTTCTGGTTTCTATGAAATGACAAAACATTTATTGAACTCATATTGCTCAAATCCTTCCACCCATGTGGGAGGAAGGCAGAAGCATGCAACAGCATGCAATCCTGAGTGTTCTGGTAAACTGAACATGGATAGCCCTCAAAGGACTCCTAAAGAGTGAGGATGCTTGTTGATATTGGGCCTTAAATTTTTTTTAGGAGGTTGAGAAAGGTTTTAAGAAAATGTGTGCTGTAAGATCAGTAAAGGCCTACTATACCTGTCTTACTTTCTTTTTCTTTCCACTAAAAACATTTTTACATTTTACAATTTAATTTTTGCTTTGGATGGGTTTTAGGTGCTGCAAAATAATAAGGGGGCCTTGCCCAGGCCTGTATCAGTATTGGACTTAACATAGAAGCAGGCAACTGAGTATTTTCCAGAAGTTTTGAGTTACACATAATCCCTTGGTTCTGGGTAGGCTGGTTGGAATAGTGGGAGTTGAAGTCCAAAACATTTAGCATACATATGAATCCCACTTTTGTCCATAGTGTCTATAAGTGCTTTTTCCTCTAATCTAGAGAATAGCCTAAACCTAAATGTTGTTATTGTTATTAACATTGCTTTTGATTAGCTTAGCAAATCTGGATTAAAATCTGGATTATCTTCCCATGTATAGCAATAATGAAATACATTTGCATAAGCATCCTCAAATGCAGTCTTTTTTTCTCATGGGAGTAAACTTGCAGGCTAAGTCTAAGACCTCCCTGGACCTTTGGATTCATGGGCAAATGTCATAGCTAGACATAGGTATAAATTTTTAGCAAGGTTTCCAAAATATAAATAGAAAAATGTTATATTTTCCAGTGATAGTTTAAGGACTTCGGCATATGGATGATGTATTAAAAGATAATAATTTAGAGTAAACATTTAGCATTTAAATGCTGTTGAAGTAACAGGAACAGAATGTAATAAGCAAACTGACCCGTTTATTTAACTATTCAGGCTAATTCTGGACTGCTTTTCTACTGCATGTTTAATAAATCTCCATGCTTATTACGTACATTCAGTATTACTTATAAAAAAAACTTCGGTCCTGTTTTAAGAAAAACTATCATAACGAGTCTACTTCTGTGCTTTAAAAATGATGTATGTATACAAAAGGATATTTAAAAACTAAGCAATGTGACATTTTAATATGAACTACTGTTATCAATAAGTGAAGTCCCAGTGCTTACATCTGTTAATTAGATTACAAGGGTTGGATCAGGCTGAGTCAATGGGGTCAGTTTATATTGCTTGGTGGACCTGCTTAGTTTTTGATATGGGGTTATATCCAACTTTGTTCATTCATAAGTAGAACAGATAATTTTGGCAAAATAGATTCTCCTTCTCCATTTCATCTCCTGAATGCCTTCTACATCTCTTCTGAAGATTGAGCAATCCTCTTGAGTAGATTTGGAGAAGAGATCTAGGACTTAAATTAGAGCAGGATTGCTCAGTGAGGGTGGTTGGGTCCCCCCTCCTTTTAAAAAGACCTGTGAAAGTGAGACTAAACATTGGAAATAATTTTGATTGCAAAATCTGTACTCACACATTTGGAAGTATCCAACTGAAATCCAATGGGTTTATTCCTGAGTACTTTAATGGGATTATAATGTCATTCTCAAATTCAGTGTGGGTTAAGGTTATGTTTAGAGATTTTGGAAACGGGAAGAAAACTCAAGTTCTGACATTCTTTATTCTCATTATTGGTTAACCATGGGAATTTCATTTAAAAAACAGCATGATACTGGGCTGCCATTTTTACTAGTTGTCTTGTGTCTAAGTTTCAATTAACTATTAAATCTCCTTGGTTGAGTTATATTAAGTTCATATTTAAAATGATAGGAAGGGAAATGTTTGTTTTATCGAAATCATTGTTAACTTATTCTCAGAACTTCTTGAGTTCAGTGGTGGCTCTGAAAAAGTTATTGCATTTTAATATATCCCCTGGATTTTCATATTTGTGTGAAACAAAGACAAACACAATATTAATGCAGTTAAAATAACCTTTTCTTTCTATTGTGCTGTAATAAAAGTAAAATGTTCATTAGCTGAAAAAATGCCTTTAGGAGGGTTGATGAGAGTTCATAAACCATCATGCAGAATGGTGTTCTCTCTCACATCCAAGTTTGAATTCAGAGTGAAATATTTTGATGACGATTAAATATGATGAGGGACCTAAGAAAAAGCTCTTGTTTTGGGATGGAGATGAAGTCTAGAGAACCTGTCACCTCCCCCATCTTCAGTTCATGAAAGAAGTAAATAGAGAGCAATATACTTTAGTTACCATGTAAATTAGTTCCATTACTATTATCGCCCATTGCTGGTGCTAGAGAGTTCTGAGTAACATTAATCTCTTTTGAAGAAAGGGTAAGATTTATAAGTCAAGATCAGACCTTCCCTATTACTCATACAACTCATCCTGTTAAGTGTTTTAATGTGTAAAAATAATATTTTAATTAAACAACATCCAAGAATAATTAGTTCAGCAGTGATGACTTGGAACAAGCCCTTGATTTAGTTTTAGCTTTATAAGTTAGGCACTTTTGATGTGTAGGAACACATCTGGGGCTTTTAAGAAAGTAGAAAGAAAAATATTGAATGTTTACTAAGACTGCTGGTGAAGGTTTTCAAATGATAGTATCCCTTTGGTCCCAGAATGTTGCTTGTAGGCTAGAAATTGAATATTTGGCATATGTCAAAATATATTACGTGATGTATCACCATGATAAATGCTGCTTTTTGGTTCCTGAATGATTTTTTTTTCTGTGCTGAAAATATTAGCTATGTTTTCCTAACAGTAAATTTTTGATTTGAGCCTCTTCTAATATTTTCCCCTAGTTGAATTTATTTAGAAAAAGTCAGCAAGATGAACCTATTTTTTGTATTACAGAGACTTGTCTGTGCAAGTGCATCATTACTCATTTGTAGAAATACTACAAATGACCACTATAGAAATACTACTAATAAAACCTTTATATCCTGTATTCCAGAATTTCAAAAAGGCAAAGTTGCAGATATTTTATTATTCTGAAAACTAGATTTTCATATATTTTTGAAAGATTAATTTCTTGCTTTTTCATAGATTGCATTGTTTAAAAAACACTTGCTTTTAAAATTACACAATATAACAATTTTGTTTTCTTTTTGCCAAAGATATATAAAAAGGTGTTTTCCATTCACAAAAAGCAGCACTGAGATATTATATTTTCAGTATCTTTTAAAAGCACATTTGCATAATAATTTGGCCTAGCTTTTTTATCTCTAAAGTTCACAATTAAAGTTGTCAACTTTATCAGATTTCAAGCAAAAACTGCCATAGGTAAACATATAGATTGATTATTATTTATGAAAACAGTTCTTTAGAATTGTTTGTTTCTGAATCTTTGTTTCCTTTCATTAGAACGTGTTAATTAGCACCAAATTTATTACAATAAAATAATGTTATAGTTTGAGAAAAAATAGCATTTTATTCCCATAAAGAGAATAGTACAAGAATTGATTCCTCTTCCCAGTAATTGTGAAAACATTTTAAAATACTATTTTTGAAGTACTGATTTTATTTTAAATCATGATTTCTGTCCTCTGTGTTTTATGATGATAGTGTGGTTGTGGGTGTTGTTTTATTTTTAATTGCTCTTTTTACTACAAGATGGTGAACTAATTGTGACCTCTATCCTCCATTCTCAATTGCTTCTGACTTATTCTGCTAAGTAAAAAAAAATAACCTAACAGAGAGGTAACCAGATCACCACTGCCACACCAAGGAAACAGGCAAGCGTTGGGATGCTCTTTAATCTCTCTATCCACACAGCTCTCATTTTAATTTGCAAAATTGAACCCAGATCGAGAGCAGTAAAGCCTGAATACGGTAAATATTCATGCCTCAGTGATCTAGAGTAGCTCCATTACATTTCAGAGATTGGGAGAATTACCTTTTGGATTATGTATATTCATGGGCTGATTTTTATTTGAGATATATTATTACTCACATTGGGCTACATGTAACACATTCTACCAAAACCAGCTGCCTGACAAAGCTCCAGTGTTGCTTACACATAAAAAGTTTTACTTTTGTAGCCAGTAGTTTCCCTTCTTTTAGGCTTTTCAAAGGTTAGTAATAAACAAAACAATCTTGTTAAAAGAGGGGAGGGGGAAATCCATTCCTGTGGATGTTCTATAAATCTTTCAGCCCTATGTTTACTCTGATGTAATATTTTGTGGTGTACTTTGAAGTTTTAGGATGAAAGTGTTGCTATTGTTTCAAATCTATAACTTGAATAAAAAAGAGTAATTTGGCTTATTTCCTCAGAATAATTAATTTCTCAGCATTTAGTTTTCTTACCTGGCATTTCCTTTGTTTATCAGCTGGGAAAAAAATAATAACTTGCCAACAGTGTGATTATTTAAATAGGTATTAAATTATATGCTTATTTTATAATACTGTACGTACATTACAGAAGAACAGACTGAGTTTCCTTTATTCTGCATGGTACTTTAGATATTTGATCAGATTGTTCTAGCAAAAGCTAATTTTTCATATTTCTTAGGGCTGTGCAAATCTTTTGTAGGGCCTCTTCTTTTGCAGCAAAGCCATAAGCAGTGCACCATTGATCAAAGTATCATGACAGTCACATCATCCTCATGGAAGTAGCTGAAGAAAAAGCACAAGCTGACGATCTGGGAACTTGTGCGATGGACTTGGGAAGGCCATTTTGAACCACCAGAGGATCCAGCCATCTCCATAGTTCAAGAAATGGCACTTTGCTTGTGGTGTTGCTATGATCAAAATATGTCTGAAAGATTTGCGGTGCCCTAATATTTATGTATAACATTGTATGTATAGACAAGAACTAGTTCACCATTTTTACTATTTATTTATTTATTTTATTTATATCTCACCTTTCCTAAAAGCAGCATAGGTACCTTCCTCCTACTTTCTCTACAGAAAAACCCTGTGAGGCAGGTTGAGTTGAGAATGACTGACTCAAAGTCACCTGTCACTCTGTGAGTTCTGTAGTTGAGGGTGGACTTGAACTGGATTTGTCTGGTGCATTTCCAACTTAACAACTACATCACATTGGCTGTCTTTACATTTTCTCTGCATATGGCACATAGACACATATATACAGTCATCTGAAAAAGAAGGTACACCCTCTTTGAGTTCTATGATTTTATGTATCAGGACATAATAAAAATCATCTGGTGCTTAGCAATTCTCAAAAGTAGGTAAATACAACCTCAGATGAACAACAACACATGACATATTACACCATGTCATCATTTATTTTACCAAAAGAAAGCCAAAATGGAGAAGCCATGTGTGAAAAACTAAATATAGCCTTACTGCTTCCATAGGTATGAAGAGGCTAAGTAGCAGCCAGGTGCTGCTAATCAAATGCCCTTGATCAATTGATCATCAGCAAGTGTGACTACCTCTAGAAAAGCTGAAGTTTTAGGAGTTTGCTGGTCTTGAGCATTGAGGTGTGTTAACACAATGCCAAGGAGTAAAGACACCAGCAACGATCTTAGAGAAGTAATTGTTGCTGCCCATCAATCTGGGAAGGGTTATAAGGCCATTTCCAAACAATACAGTGAGGAAGATTATTCATAAGCGGAAAACATTCAAGACAGTTGCCAATCTTCCCACGAGTGGACGTCCCAGCAAATTCCCCCCAAGGTCAGACCGTGCAATGCTCAGAGAAATTGCAAAAAATCCAAGAGTTACATCTCAGACTCTACAGGCCTCAGTTAGCATGTTAAATGTTCAAGTTCATGTCAATACAATTAGAAAAAGACTAACAAGTATAGTTTGTTTGGAAGGGTTGCCAGGAGAAAGCTCTTCTCTCTGAAAGGAATATGGCAGCATGGCTTAGGTTTGCAAAGTTGCATCTGAACAAATCACAAGACTTCTGGAACACTGTCCTTTGGACAGATGAGACCAAAGTGGAGATGTTTGGCCATAATGCAGAGCGCCACGTTTGCGAAAACCAAGCACAGCATATCAGCACAAACATACCAGCCGTCAAGCACGGTTGTTTTGCAGCCACAGGACCTGGACACCTTGCAGACCTGGGCACCTTGTGTGATTTGTTCAGGTGCAACTTTACGAACCTAAGCCATGCTGCCATATTCCTTTCAGAGAGAAGAGCTTTCATGGTCATTGGGTCGACCATGAACTCCTCTGTATACCAAAGTATTCTAGAGTCAAATGTGAGGCCATCTGTCCGACAGCTAAAGCTTGGCCGACATTGGGTCATGCAACAGGACAATGATCCCAAGCACACCAGCAAATCTACAACAGAATGGCTGAAAAAGAAAAAAATCAAGGTGTTGCAGTGGCCCAGTCAAAGTCCAGACCTCAATCCGATTGAAATGCTGTGATGGGACCTCAAGAGAGCTGTGCATAAACAAATGCCCGCAAACCTCAATGAACTAAAGCAATGTTGTAAAGGAGAGTGGGCCAAAATTCCTCCACAACGATGTGAGAGACTGATAAAGTCATACAGAAAACGATTACTTCAAGTTATTGCTGCTAAAGGTGGTTCTACAAGCTATTGAATCATAAGTTGTACTTAGTTTTTCACGCATGGCTTCTCCATTTTGGCTTTCTTTTTGTAAAGTAAATGATGATATGGTGTAATGTGTCATGTGTTGTTGTTCATCTGAGGTTGTATTTACCTACTTTTGAGAACTGCTAAGCACCAGATTATTTTTATTATGTCCTGATATGTAAAACCATAGAACTCAAAGAGGGTGTACTTTCTTTTTCACACGACTATACATACAGAGACATGCATATATATCTACCACCAATCTCTTTGTTTTACTGTGGGGTCCATCAGTTATACCATTTTTGACACTCCTCTTGAAAATTAGGATACAGTAAAAAAAAAGGTAGAATGATTACTACAGAGAATCAATAACCTTTCTGTCTTAAAGTTACTGTCTGCAAAGCTAATGTGTCTTCTTTCAAACTGAATCATGGTTATAGCTCAAGATTTCTCAACAGATAATGTTTTTTCCATTTTGCTTTTTTTAATGGACTGATTTTTGTTTTTTAATTTTATAGTCCTGTCATCATACTCTGAATGAGTCCAACTAATCCTAGCTCAATTTTGTTATGAAGAGAATTACAATCTATAGTTATTTTGGAAATTTCTGCTAAAAAGTCTAGCTGCCCAAAAAATTACAAAGTCTCATGTTGTTACATTTTTGATCAACAAAACAGTATCAAGAATGTTAACAGTAAGAATGTACAGCTGAATCCAATGGATACTGTTAGTCCATAAACATTAGTACTGTATGATAATAAATGGGTTAGTCTTTAAAATGTCACAAGGCTTTTTTGCTTGATTTTTTCCCCAGAAAAACTAATTCTTTTATGAAGATTCATAGTTTCTTTATGCAGATTCATGGCTCATTTATCCTGAGAAATCAACCCTTAATTTGCTTATACTCTTCAGGAGATCGTCCAAGGCTAGAAGAGGTTGCAAGCGAATAAAGAACTTCCAGTTGATTAGGTGCTCTGGGCTTGCTTCATTCTGAATGAGAGATAATAGAATCAGTAATGATGAGGACGTGTACGATAGAAGCATAATAGTGTAATAAAATAATAGAAATACAATAGTATAATGAGAGAGTGATTCAGTGGAGTCTATAAAAGGGTGCAGCTAAACCATGCCTTCCTGGAGTCTCTGCTGCTCTATGTGGGTGCTTATTCTGTGGTAACTGTTCTGAATAAATCCTTACAATAAATATTGATCATTTTTCTAACTAAGGATTTAATTAGGGAATATTCTGTTTATGTGCCTATTGGAATTATTTGGTGACTTTAGTTCAGATCTCTTCCCCAAATCAATTTTTATAAACTCAATTTATATACAGTGTATTAGGGAGGTCAGTGGGAGCAGTTTAAAAGAACCTACACATCAAAGGGAGAGAGTAAGGTTTCATTTTAAGCTACTTTTTTTTTTTAAAGTTGTCATATCAACATTTATTGCATCTTACTCTTCAGTAGTGCAAAAATGACGTAGCTACACCATCTTAGATTGCAATGCAAAAATATGCCTAAATATTTTTATGAAGCAATTCATAAATATATGTAATAAGTTAATAAGTTAAAGCTGGAATAAATATTAAGGGGCTATTCATTTATTATATGTGTAACCTGTTTTTTTTTTAATCGGGCAGTATGTGTAGGATTTCTAGGTGTTCACTCATCTAGGCACTACTCAGGTAGTGAAAAGCAAGAATATGCAATTAATAGAAAGCTTCTAAATGCTAGGAAGAAAAATCTAACTTCTTGCACATTGATTTGTATAATGTGAAGATACTAAGAATGAAGTGAAAAATTTGAGAAGTTTCTGGTTCCTCAGCTGAAAAAAATTACAACAATGTACTATATGTGCATTATTAATGATGCCTAGGATGAAGTCTTCTGTGTAATGATTCTGACTCAATAGGTCAACTGTTTTTTTTTACTCTGTATTGTATAATACTGACTCAAATGTAACAAACACACAAATAAATTTAACATAACTCTAAGATCATGTATGTTCAGTCTTCCTGTATAAATTCACCTTTATTTCTTCAAGAAATAATAGAGAAATCTATGAAAACAGCACAGGTTCTCAATACAGATGGCTATCACATTGAGTGGTATAAGGCATATATTAAGTTCTGAGCCCCAGTTGTATACAGTGGGGCAAAAAAGTATTTAGTCAGCCACCAATTCTGCAAATTCTCCCACTTAAAAAGATGAGAGAGGCCTGTAATTTTCATCATAGGTATACCTCAACTATGAGAGACAAAATGAGAAAAAAAAATCCAGAAAATCACATTGTCTGATTTTTAAAGAATTTATTTGCAAATCATGGTGGAAAATAAGTATTTGGTCACCTACAAACAAGCAAGATGTCTGGCTCTCACAGACCTGTAACTACTTCTTTAAGAGGCTCCTCTGTCCTCCACTCGTTACCTGTAGTAATGGCACCTGTTTGACCTTGTTATCAGTATAAAAGATACCTGTCCACAACCTCAAACGGTCACATTCCAAACTCCACTATGGCCAAGACCAAAGAGCTGTTGAAGGACACCAGAAACAAAATTGTAGACCTGCACCAGGCTGGGAAGACTGAATGTGCAATAGGCAAGCAGCTTGGTGTGAAGAAATCAACTGTGGGACCAATAATTAGAAAATGGAAGACATACAAGACCACTGATAATCTCCCTCGATCTGGGGCTCCACGCAAGATCTCACCCCGTGGGGGCAAAATGATCACAAGAACGGTGAGCAAAAATCCCAGAACCACATGGGGGGACCTAGTGAATGACCTGGAGAGAGCTGGGACCAAAGTAACAAAGGCTACCATCAGTAACACACTATGGCGCCAGGGACTCAAATCCTGCAGTGCCAGATGTGTCCCCCTGCTTAAACCAGTACATGTCCGGGCCTGTCTGAAGTTTGCTAGAGAGCATTTGGATGATCCAGAAGAGGATTGGGAGAATGTCATATGGTCAGATGAAACCAAAGTAGAACGTTTTGGTCTGAACTCAACTCGTCGTATTTGGAGGAGAGAGAATGCTGAGTTGCATCCAAAGAACACCATACCTACTGTGAAGCATGGGGGTGGAAACATCATGCTTTGGGGCTGTTTTTCTGCAAAGGGACCAGGACGACTGATCCGTGTAAAGGAAAGAATGAATGGGGCCATGTATCGTGAGATTTTGAGTGAACACCTCCTTCCATCAGCAAGGGCACTGAAGATGAAACGGGGCTGGGTCTTTCAGCATGACAATGATCCCAAACACACCGCCCGGGCAACGAAGGAGTGGCTTCGTAAGAAGCATTTCAAGGTCCTGGAGTGGCCTAGCCAGTCTCCAGATCTTAACCCCATGGCAAACCTTTGGAGGGAGTTGAAAGTCCGTGTTGCCCAGCGACAGCCCCAAAACATCACTGCTCTAGAGGAGATCGCATGGAGGAATGGGCCAAAATACCAGCAACAGTGTGTGAAAACCTTGTGACGACTTACAGAAAACATTTGACCTCTGTCATTGCCAACAAAGGATATATAACAAAGTATTGAGATGAACTTTTGATACTGACCAAATACTTATTTTCCACCATGATTTGCAAATAAATTCTTTAAAAATCAGACAATGTGATTTTCTGGATTTTTTTTTCTCATTTTGTCTCTGATAGTTGAGGTATACCTATGATGAAAATTACAGGCCTCTCTCATCTTTTTAAGTGGGAGAACTTGCACAATTGGTGGCTGACTAAATACTTTTTTGCCCCACAGTAGGAAATCTGTAATGATGCCTTTTGAAGTAAGATTTTCCCAGCCTCCTTCAGTGAGGCTTATATAACTGAGATTTTGAAGGCTAGGAAAGATCCTGCTAACTCTGCAAACCTTTGTGTTTTTGTTAAACAAAGTACAAAAATGCAGAAACATTGACAGCAACCCTGGCACATAAATTATAGGTGATATTGATGTCTCTGATTATCTAATCTGCACAATCTGCTTTTATAAAATGTCTTCAAGCATCTGATAATATATTAATAATTAATTAAACATTTACAAATTCACATCAACATTTGTGGATTGTGGAAAAGGCCTTTGATATGGTGCAGCGGATATTCCTGAAATAAGTCTCATCTAAATATGGATTTTCTCTTTTTTGTATTAACTGGATCAATATGTGGTACTTTACTCCCTTTGCTTTGGAATTATCCCCTCATTTGTCAAAATTCTTCTTGTAATCATTAAGGATGTCCTTTTTTAATTTGATACAGGAAATGTTGACTTGTTTCATTAGACAAATGAAGGATTTCAGGTATAACAATGTTGGAGCTGAACACAAACATATCATATGCTTATCATATATTATGTCTTTTTGATATTTGTTTTTATACTAAAATCTTTTGACATTGTGCACTGGTTTGGTAATGGGTTATTCAGTTAACAGTCTCACATACTTTCTGTAGGCTCTGATGCTACTATGGAAATGTATATTAATTGGGGTTTCAGTTGTTGGTTCAATTTTAAATATCTGAGAAAAGTTATTCCAAGGAAACTTTATTAATTTGTTGTTTAAATATATCAGCATTTTTATCTCAGATAAAAATTAAAATTAGTAGATTCTTAAAAATCCCATTGGATTTAAGGGAAAGAAAAATGCTGTAAAAGTGAATATTATTCAGAACTGATAAACTTATTTAGAGGTATTCCTGTTACCATGTTTATCTTAAGTATATTGCTAAGACTATTTATTTATTTAGCAGCAACAAACCCATGGATTTTCTTCATCAGAATTACCATTTGTATGTGATTATGGGAGTTTTAACTTTCCTGACTTTCAGTTTTATCACTGGGAATGACCCATATTTTAGCTTCAACTTCTCCGTGTTAAACACATGTGAATGAGTAAAAAAAATCACTTTGGACAAAATTGGAGGATATTATGTAAGCCAGTTTGATATCATGGAAGAGGCTTGACTCCCTTTTTAGACATGCGTCTATTGCATTTCCTACACTGAGGGTTACAAGGCACATTTGGAAGGTTAGAACAAAAGTATAATTTCAGTCTTTATCTATATGACAAATATAACATTCTGGGACAATCCCAGTTTGACAGTTGCATTTTTATTTATTCATTTGATGTTGTGGATAAGTAGAGATATTAATACTTTAAATGAGGGTTTTTCAAACTATGTTTCAGAGAATCCTGGGGTTCCACAAGAACTTGATGAGGTTCCATTACAGACTAAGGGGGAAAAAAGAGGTTAACTTGAATACAGCCAGTTTCCTATTACTAGAGCTTTCCTTTTTGAGCAGGGGTTCCAGGATTTTTTTTAACTAACAGGTTCCATGGCCTGAACAAGTTTGAAAACAACTGTTTTAGATTACCAATCTAGTTTTTAAAGCATCTGAGTTATGCAAGAGGAATATAGATTATCTAACATTGCAAAATGGCTCTATATTCTGTTAAAATATCTCTTGATTTGCTTCAGATGCATTAGCAGTGTTTAAAACTCTGTTTTTTACTATCAGTATCAGAATGTGTTTTGGGTAATTCCAAGTCTATGATATAGACATTTAAATAATATCTTTAAGGTGCATATTAGTTATTTATAAGAACTCTGGATTAAAGATTTCCAATACCCCATATTATCAAATAAATGACCAATGGTCTTAAAGAATATTAAATGTGTTCCTTATCTTAAATTGAGATTAATTGAACAAAGTATTGTTTTTCACAATTCCTGGCCTCCCCAGAGCATGCTGTTTATATTGGCAGTGTAAAATGGGTTTAATTTATTTATTTATAGGACTTATATGGTTCCTATCTCATATAGTGATTCTAGGTGGCTCACAACAATCTATATGATATGGGCTTTTCCAATTATTGCCTATTTTTGTTTATCAACCATATTTTTTAAACATAGTGTTAAAAAGAGCAATATGATATAAAGGTACTTTTGAATTATATATAAAATATTTTGAATTTATGAAGAATTATGGATTTATTGCTCATGGAGTCAGCAAAAAGTTTTGCTTTTAAGTGTTAGAAAGGCAATAAAATTCCAGACTTACAATTTTGGATCACCAGTATATGTTCTCTTTCTATTTATGACCCTATACTGTCAAGGTTTAAAGATGTGTTTGAGAATTATGCTACATTATTTTCTACACAAGCTGTAAGATTCAAGGGCTGGAAAAAAATTCAAAGGTAGTCTTCATTAGAATAAATTGTAAAACAAACAACCCTCCCATTGTATTTTTAAATAATTTTTTCTAGTTTTTTTTTAATGCAAACCTTGTAGTATTCATACCATAAATTACCCTTAGGGATAATTACATGTGTTCTGCAATATTTGGGTGGGTAGAGTCAAGAACAGTTTTATCCTGGAACATGTGCATCCTCCCATACTGTTTTTATGAATTTAATTTAAAATCAGATGTGAGCTAATATAATTTGATCATAGTGTTCAATAAGAGTGTGCAAATTGTTCCATCACAAAATATTCTGATCCTGGAATGGGCTATTCTGAGTCCTGCAGAAGTGGTCTGACTCCAGGACAGTTCATTCTGATGTTGGGGCACTTTTTAGAACAATCTATTTGGGCATCAGAACATTCCATGACAAAGTATTTTGCACACCCCTAGTGCTCTGTGTGAACAAGTCCCCTTTGCCAATAAATCTCTTGAAGTTATATAATGTAATATCTCTCTGTCAGTCTTTCCTGCTTGCTTGGTGCCCGCCTGCCTGTTGTGTAAATTAAGCTTTTGTTCTTTCTGTACTTTAGTCTTTTATTATCATAGTCTTTCCCCAAGGAAACATACTGTGTATGTTTAGACTTACATTAGTACATTTAGTCTTACATTAGTAACATCCCACTTAGATGCGTGATATTCTTGATGCATCTTTTAGGGCTAAGGTCTATGCTGTTACTAAAGAAATAATACTCTGCAAATAATTTCTTGTCACACTTACAGTATTTTATTTCTCTGAAAATGGCAGCACTTTGCTGACTTTGTTGGGCTTGGAAGCTAGGTATACAAGAGTCTGCTTAGTAACATGGATGGGATTTTACCAGGGACTAGCAAGGTTGTAGGCTAGGCTGGAAAGTTGAAAATGCATCCTGGAAGATGGCAATGGCAAACTTTTTCTGTCCTTTTTCAAAGAAACTCCTGGTTATATCCATGTATCCATCAGGAACTGGGCTTGACTCAAGAATTCCTTTATTCATGAAATTTACAGAATATTGCCTCTGGAAACTGTTTCTACAGAGGCTTTTAGAGCCTGTATAGATATTTTCAAGAATTGGCATTAAGCAGGCCTTTATAGTGTTGTTGTTGTCTATCAGTGTGAAATCAAGTAAATGATCTGCATTATTTTCCTTTTCCTAATGAAGAGGTGTTAATATATTAGTTGGGCAGAATCTGTGGCTGTGCAAACATCTTTAGACAAACTTGATGTTCTTTTTCATTTTTAGCAGTCTCTCCTTCTGAAGAGAGAAGATTGGTTCTCACCACTAAGAAAACAGAGAAAGTTAGGGTGTATTTTTCATTTCTCCCTTGTGTCCACTCCATTTTATGTCTGATAATCTATGTCTCACTTAAATAGATGGCAATCTTCACGTTTTAATGGGGATGGATTATATATTATGTTAATACCTTGATTTAAGTAACTAATGGATGGATGGATGGATGGATGGATAAAACTCGTTACTATATAAACTGTGCTTAACAGTTAAACTACAGTGTTTTGTTTTGTTTTTGTGTTTTGCTTTTTAATTTATAGCAATTTACTAGTTAGCTGAATTTGCTGTGATTCTACTTATCAGAAAGGGTTGGTTGTATTTATATCTTGTATCAATAAGATGCAGTGACAACACTGGAGGTAGGAGGATGCTTGGACTCTTATCTGAAAAACCTAAGAGCTATAGCATATGGAGTACTGATAACTTAATGAAAGTTGGATAAATAAAGGAAAAGAAGCTTCATTGTATCAGAAGAAAAATCCATTAGTGGGGTTTTTGTATGCTGTTTTCTATTAGTTAAACTGCTTTGAAAATCTTAGTGAGCTTTTCCTTTGGTCTTCAAATAACAGGTTCTTTTCTTATATTGAACACATTTGTTTATCTTAAGGGCCTGAACAGTTTGGGTGCTTTTAATTTATCTCTCCTTTTTGCATATTTTATCTGTGTATGAACACATGGACTTCCCAATCCTCCTCCTCCACCAAAGCAGTTTCACAAACCTCTACATCATTCTTAGAAATATTAATGTGATCATGCAGATAAAAATATTAAACATTCTTTCCTGATTTATTTTCAGGCATTACAAGATGCTACCCCCACCCCTGTTAACATGAAGCCTCTCTGAGCAGAGTTTACAATGTCTGGTAGTATTTGTTGTGAACTCTAAAGAACTCTAAAAATTCATTGATTTTGATGAACTTGAAGTTGCTGTATGACTAGTTTTGGGCAGACACACTAATGTCTGCTGAAGTTGCTGCCCAAAACTGATATCAAAGTGCCACTTTGACAATTTGTTTGAATGGCATAAAAATAGGCGTGCAAGTGGAGTGGAAGTAGATGAGAGTCAGACATTGTGGTGAACAATGGTTTGTTGACATTTACAAATATGCTTTTAGGTTTAGCTGCATTATTATTCATTTTAAAAGGAACTATAATTTTCTTAGCAGAAAAAAACACATTCTTGACAAAGTGAAATTATCTGCTTATTCACAATGGCCCTCTTGGTTTTTAGACCCTAAATGGTATAGTGATTAAGGTATGAAGATGAGGAAGCTTAGTTTTTCAAAAGTTAATTCATGAAGCTTTCTGGGTAGCTTCAGGACTAGTTCCTATCCCTCACCCCAATTTACATCATAGTGCTGTTAGGATAAAACATGCAGTAGAAAAAGCTGTGTATACCACTCCAAACTCTGTGGAATAAGGAGAGATGCAAATACTACATGTAATAGTACAGTATAGTAATATTGGATGCATCTGGTTTTCTTTTGTAAAATATAATGAAGGTTTTTTAAAGTATTAATTTATCTGAAAGAAATTTGAACCCCTCCATCTGTCCAAATAATAATCTTTGAAATCGGAAATCATCTTACATTCACTGAGAATCTGGTAATAGAGGCAGATATTGCTAAAAGTGGAGAAGCTGTCACTGTTGCTTCAAGGGGTGGGGGGTGGGGGACAGGGATCAGCAAGCTAACCTAAACTACTGTTGTCACTCTCTGAATGTTTGTTTGCAGTGAAAGTCCTCTCTATCCATGGATGTTCTCCACATGTGACAACTCTTGATAATCAGGAATCTAGTTGAATAGAGAACTTCCATGAATAGAGAAGCTCTCAATTACAGACACTTACCCAGTATATATGGAGAGCAGCGAAGGGAGGGGGACTGCCACACTGATTGAACAGGACTTGAGACTTTAGATAAGAGCTACTGAACACTTACATAAAGCACATACACCCCTATTGATTTGTTTCCTTTCTATGTGCAGGAGAAAACAGCTCCAGTATACCACAGATCTCTCCCAGTTTCCACCACCATTGCATAAGCTAAATGCAGTTAAAGAAATTTATCTCCAGCATAGCAGTAGCCTATGGATATTTATCTGGGAATTAAAGCCACTGAAATCAATGGAACTTATTAAACGACAAACATGTATAGGTGGATGCTTGTTGAGCCCAACTTCCTACAGTCTTGTGGGGGGGGGTGTGCTTGTGTATGTGTCTGTGTATGCATATATTTATCTCTGTGGGAGTGTGTGTGTGTGTGAGAGAGAGAACATGGTTTGTGTGTATGTGAATTTTTTTTTAAGAATGACAAGGTTTCACAGTAAAAATGGGGTGAAGAAACTGAGGAAATAAAATAAGGGTAATGTTAACTTTTAACAGGAAGCAAATTATGAAATATGCCCAAATCTATCTCCTTAAAATATAATTAGCTTAGAGACGTGCATTTTTTTCTTTCCATACATCCTTCTTGTATGGTGTACCACTCAAGGGAAAACTTATATGTAGTATTTCATTCAAAGAACTGTTCTGAGTCTTAAAATTACTTTACATGTATTTTGGAACATGATGATGCTATTCTGTTTCAGTTTTTTAAAGCAGCCTGACAGTACTTTATTGCATTTAAAATTCATTCATTACCCATGCATATCACACTCATCTATACAACTCTGAAAAATCTAAAAAATGTAGCATTTTTCAGGAACTTAGAACTCTGCTGCTCTATCTCTTCGCCTTTGATGTCAAACACAGCATCATCACCAACATAAGTGTCCTGCCTCCCTACCCCCAGAATAAGATGTATTCCTTCTTTGCTTAAAACATTGTAAGCATCCAAAGAATGTGAGACCAGTTGCTCATATATGAATTATTTCCTCTTTTGTGGGGGGAAAATATGGTAGTATAGATTTCTGAAAGTTTAATGCATATAGAACTGTTTCTGTATACACAAAATTAGATGGAAAACTTCTAGAATTGTTTACTTTATACTGTTTATGGGGAATCTAGTTTTTAAATTTTCTCTTCTATAAAAAGACCCAGTGAAAACTAAAAACACCAGAGAGGGCAGAACCAGGGATTTTATACATGGTATGCTAGTTCACAGGAATTTTAAAAAAGTATTATTCCCAGTTGCAGGTAGTAAATTCTACTCCAAATTTCTATTTGACTTCTGTTCCATGGTAATACAATAGTATAAATTCAACTAACAATTTCCTCTAGAACTGTAAAATGTGATTTGATGGATGTTTGTTTTTGAACTTATACAGTCCATTTTCATTTAGTTTTTAAACGGATTTGATATTTTATATCTATCCATAGTATTTGTATATTTCACATCCTCCTATGTTTGTGGCTTATAAATCATATGAAGAGATAGAGCAGCAGAACTTCAAACTTAGAATTATTGTCTATGCAAGATACTTCATTTTAAATGCACTGAATTTTTTTGACACAACTGATAGCCTGCAAAGATTTTTGAGAAAAAAAGAGATGTTGTATTGTTCTATATTTAAAAAAAGGAGAAAAGTTCCGTAATGTGAAAACGTATTCTGAAGCTTCTAAGTTCCTGTAAAATGCTACATTTTTTAGATTTTTCAGAGTTGTATAGATGAGTGTGATATGCATAGGTAATGAATGAATTGAAAAATTATTGAGTTAGGTTTGCATTTAGTTGCAGTCATTGTGCTGGCAAGAAAACAGCAAGCACCAGCTGAACAGGGAGGGAGGTGGCATTAAGTTCTGTCTCTCTCTCTCCAGATTCCTGTACCCCCTAGATCTTTTCTAAAGGAATTAAAGGATACTCCAGAGAATAGTTAGGACAGAGGGGAGGAGAAATTGATCACTGCTGAATATAACCCTTAAGGTTGGAGTAGCCAGTTTTCAGGATTATAAGCCTTTTAAACTGCTGCCCAACAAATAGAGTACAAAATAGTGATTCAGGAGGGTGATCAAGTACTAAGAATGAAGGAAACTTTGTTTCTGGCAGTATGCTCAATTGAAGGAAGTGTGATTGGTACCAGAACTAAGATTATAAATCCTTTCACATACATTCCATTTACAATTTTGTCGCAATTAATCCCATTACCCTTTCAGAATCCTTTTCTGCAACATAATTTAGTCAAGTAAATCTCCTTAGTTCTTGCTATTGCTGGATAATTGGGTGTCAGAAATTTTGCAGTTTATTGCACATCATCTAGGGACCTACCAGTAGATAGCAATTTCTCTTTTGCCCACCCCTAGCTTAAAGAATAAATAGAAGAACAAAAGAAAAAAGGAAAAGAAAATCAAACCATATTAAACCAACTGGTTTATCCTAATCAAGCTGAACCAACTTTGATAGTTTTAAAAAGCTTATTTTCTTGTTACTATTTCTATTCTAAGATGCTTCTGAAATAGAATAACTGAGAAAACTCCAAGCTTATTAGCACCAAACTTTATATTTTTGTGGTGTTACACTGTCTCATATATCATGGAAAGATTAAAGTCATAACCAGATGATAATCATATATAATATAGTTTATAATCATAAAATAGTCCTAAAGTCACAAGGTCATATTTGTGCTTATTCTTTACAAGTTGATGAAAATGAGATTCATAAAAATCATTTTTAAACGTTATACAATATATTTTATTATTAGACGGATATATGGAAAAAAGCAAATGTGATAAAAAGGATTGGAAGCTATATAAAATCAATGATTGAGGATTATTCTTTAGAAAACATGAACTTAAGACAGCATTTTAAAACTATGTAACTTATTTGCCTTTTCAAAAAAATAAATGGGCTAATTATTTATGCTGTTGCAAACTCATCTTCTGCATATTTTTGGCTACAATAGAAGTTACTAAATTCAAAAGAATAAGATTGGGTATTGTTTTCTAGTACAAAAAATTAAGTATTCATTTAGATAATTTAGGATAAGTTTTCTGATAGTTAACAAGAAAGTTATGAAATAGTCCACGCCCCCCGGCTGCCCCCCAGCAGCCGGGAAGGCCAGGTGGAAATGGCCAGGGAGGCGATGGCGCTGCTCTTCCCCGCCCTCCCCATCATGCTGGGCCTCTTCTTCTCGGTCTGCAGGGTCGTCAGGCTCACCGACCGGATCGCGGGCGATGCCCACCAGCAGCTGAAAACCCAGTTTGTGCAGTTTGCAGAAGGCGCCTTCCCTTTGAAGGCGTTTGCCTATAAGCCAGAGCCAGTGGGCCAGATAGAACTGGCAGCAGGTTGCCTTTTAGCCTTTGGATCTCAACTGCTGCAGGAGATCAGCAATTTTGTGCTCACCATTATCATGATAGCTGCCATCTACAGCCTCTTGGCTTTGAAACAGCCTTTTGCCGTGTGCATACCTGCCACTGTCTCCTTGGGCCTTTCGCTCCTCCTCAACATCCAGCCAGGGAAGAGGGAAGTGCATGAAGTCAAAGTCTGAGTGAGGCACGGAGAAGGTGATCTGGAGAGATGGGAAAGATCCAAAATGTAGCTTTTGTTATGAAATAGCAAAAGAATATCTTACTGTTGCAGAAGTGGTGTACAAGTAGAGTACAAATATTTTAAATTAATGAATTTTTTAAAATATAACAAAAATGTTAACAGTATTTTATTATATGTTTCCCCCGAATAGGTGACAAAGAAAGTAAAGTCAATGCAGATGTTTCATACACCAGTAACTTATGCCATGCAAGGGGATAGGGCTGGAATCTGTGTAACCCAGTTTGATCCAAAGCTGTTGGAACGAGGCCTGATTTGTACACCTGAATCTCTCCAGACGATCCATGCTGCCATTATCTCTTTAAAGAAAATCCCATATTTTCGAGGTACTCTTCAGACAAAAGCAAAGTTTCATATTACAGTTGGCCATGAGACTGTTATGGGAAGAGTGATGTTCTTCAGCCCAACTCCTAATGACTTCAGTAAAGAACCTATGGAAAATTATTTTGATTTTGAAAAGGAATACCTTTATCAAGAGGAATATCTTTCCAATGATTCAAAGTCCTCAGAAGAAAACAAGGAGAATGGCCAGGTTGGAGAAAGACAGCTCCCGAAACAACAGTGGGCCTTACTTGAGTTTGAAAAACCAGTTACTTGTCCTAAATTTTGTCTTGTAATTGGCTCAAAATTGGACACTGATATTCATGCAAATACTTGCAGATTGGCATTTCATGGGATACTTCTCCATGGAATGGAAGAAAAAAATTATACAGAGGAATGTCTGCCAAAACTCAGGGTTTACAAGCTGAAACATAAGGAAGGACAAGTGGAACGGGTAAGCTTGTATGATATATTGTGAGGTTCCCTTGGATGCACAAGATTCTTAATATGGGAAAGGGAAATTAGGAAGGGAATATAAAGGAAAGGAGATTCCCTTCCCTTAATAAGTGGTTCGCCCCTTCTCAAGAAACCATCACTGGACCCAACCTTACTGGACAACTTTCATCCAGTTTCCAACCTTCTCTTTTTAGGGAAGGTTGTTGAGAAGGTGGTCACACGACAGCTTCAGAGGATTGTGGATGAATCTCATTATCTGGACCACTTTCAGTTGGATTTCAGGCCTGGCTATGGACTGAGATAATATTGGTTGTGCTTTTGGATGACCTCTGGCATAAGTGAGATGGGGTAGTGCATCAATCTTGCTCTTGTTGATCTCTCAGCAGCTTTTGATACCACTGACCATGGTATCCTTCTGCACCGGCTCTGGGAGCTAGGGGTGGGTGGTTCTCCTCCTTCCTCCAGGGTTGATTCCAGTCAGTGTTGATTGGGAGAAGTCCCACTCTTGCCCCTCTTTGTGGGGTTTCTCAGAGTTTGGTATTCTCCCTCCACTCCTGTTTAACATCTACATCTGACCAGATAGGCCAGTTAGGAAACACGACCAGATAAGCTAATTCTATTTTATGGCAAAGCTACATTAACAGAATCTTGCAAGTCTGAAAGTACAATTCTCCCACCTTCACCTTTACAGCCTGAGAACTTAGGGAGGGTCCCTTCTGAGCCCCTTGCTCCACCACTATGCAGCTGCAGGCTATGCTGTCTCTTATCTGACCACTCCCTAGGCAGCATCTGTTGCCCCGTATCCCAAGGTCTTTCCCACATACCATTACAACATGAAACTGCTGGGTGAGGTCATCCATCGCCATGGGGTGAGGTATCATCAATACACTGATGATACCCAGCTTTATGTCTCTGACTCCGGCGAATTAAGCAATATTGTCAAGATCCTGTCCCAGTGTCTGGAGGCTGTAGGGTTCTGGATGGGGAAAACAGGCTTCAGCTCAACCCTAGCAAGACTGAGTGGCTTTGGGGGCCTGCAGTTTCCAGGGAATTAAGCATCTTTGGTTCTGGAAGGGGTGGCACTGCCCCAAACAGACCTGGTGCACAATCTGGGGGTTCTCCTAGACTCATGGCTCCTCTCAAAGAGTAGGTGGCACAGTGGCCAGGAGGGCCTTTGTGCAACTTTGCATTGTGCACCAGTTGCACCTGTTCCTGGACTGGGAGGCTCTGTTCACAATCACTCATGCCCTGATCACCTCTCAAATGGATTACTGTAATGCACTCTACATGGGGCTGCCCTTGAAGAACATCTAGAAGTTGCAGTTGGTACAAAATGTGGCAGTGCAGGCAGCTATGTACACTCCTCAATCAACACGTTACATAACCTCTGTTCTGTGAGCTGCATTGGTTGCCAGTATGCTTCCAGATTCAGGTCAAGGTGCTGATACGACCTATAAAGCCCTATATGGCATGGAACTGGGTTATTTGAGGGACCACCTCTCTCCATCCCATCAGGACTTGTGGGAGAAGTACAGTGGGGCAAAAAAGTATTTAGTCAGCCACCAATTGTGCAAGTTCTCCCACTTAAAAAGATGAGAGAGGCCTGTAATTTTCATCATAGGTATACCTCAATTATGAGAGACAAAATGGGGGAAAAAATCCAGAAAATCACATTGTCTGATTTTTAAAGAATTTATTTGCAAATCATAGTGGAAAATAAGTATTTGGTCAATATCAAAAGTTCATCTCAATACTTTGTTATATATCCTTTGTGGGCAATGACAGAGGTCGAACGTTTTCTGTAAGTCTTCACAAGGTTTTCACACACTGTTGCTGGTATTTTGGCCCATTCCTCCATGCAGATCTCCTCTAGAGCAGTGATGTTTTGGGGCTGTCGCTGGGCAACACGGACTTTCAACTCCCTCCAAAGGTTTTCCATGGGGTTGAGATCTGGAGACTGGCTAGGCCACTCCAGGACCTTGAAATGCTTCTTACGAAGCCACTCTTTCGTTGCCCGGGCGGTGTGTTTGGGATCATTGTCATGCTGAAAGAGCCAGCCCCGTTTCATCTTCAGTGCCCTTGCTGATAGAAGGAGGTGTTCACTCAAAATCTCACGATACATGGCCCCATTCATTCTTTCCTTTACACGGATCAGTCGTCCTGGTCCCTTTGCAGAAAAGCAGCCCCAAAGCATGATGTTTCCACCCCCATGCTTCACAGTAGGTATGGTGTTCTTTGGATGCAACTCAGCATTCTCTCTCCTCCAAACACGAGGAGTTGAGTTTAGACCAAAAGGTTCTACTTTGGTTTCATCTGACCATATGACATTCTCCCAATCCTCTTCTGGATCATCCAAATGCTCTCTAGCAAACTTCAGACGGGCCCAGACATGTACTGGCTTAAGCAGGGGGACACATCTGGCACTGCAGGATTTGAGTCCCTGGCGCCATAGTGTGTTACTGATGGTAGCCTTTGTTACTTTGGTCCCAGCTCTCTCCAGGTCATTCACTAGGTCCCCCCATGTGGTTCTGGGATTTTTGCTCACCGTTCTTGTGATCATTTTGACCCCACGGGGTGAGATCTTGCATGGAGCCCCAGATCAAGGGAGATTATCAGTAGTCTTGTATGTCTTCCATTTTCTAATTATTGCTCCCACAGTTGATTTCTTCACACCAAGCTGCTTGCCTATTGCACATTCAGTCTTCCCAGCCTGGTGCAGGTCTACAATTTTGTTTCTGGTGTCCTTCAACAGCTCTTTGGTCTTGGCCATAGTGGAGTTTGGAGTGTGACCGTTTGAGGTTGTGGACAGGTGTCTTTTATACTGATAACAAGGGCAAACAGGTGCCATTACTACAGGTAACAAGTGGAGGACAGAGGAGCCTCTTAAAGAAGTAGTTACAGGTCTGTGAGAGTCAGACATCTTGCTTGTTTGTAGGTGACCAAATACTTATTTTCCACCATGATTTGCAAATAAATTCTTTAAAAATCAGACAATGTGATTTTTCCCCCCATTTTGTCTCTCATAGTTGAGGTATACCTATGATGAAAATTACAGGCCTCTCTCATCTTTTTAAGTGGGAGAACTTGCACAATTGGTGGCTGACTAAATACTTTTTTGCCCCACTGTATGTTGTGGGTCCGGTCTACAAAAGAGTGTCATCTGGTGGGACCCAGGAAGAGAGCCTTTTCTGCTGTTCCAAGTGAACATCATCCACTTGGAACTTAGATTGGCCTGACCCTCCCAGCTTTTAGGAAGGTCCTGAAGACATGGCTCTGCCACCATGCCTGGGGGTCTGGCAGTGGTGGAGAGTTTCTACAGTGGCTGTGTTGAACTGATGTAAGGATAGATTCTGTCGCTGATCATGATTATTTTTGTTTTAAAATGATTATTGATGGTTTCATATGTTTGTATATTGGTTTTTAAATTTGCTTTTATTGGATTGTTGTTTTTACCTGTTTTGAGCCACCCAGAGTCACGTAGATGAGATGGGTAGCCATACAAATTGAAATAATAATAATATAATGATAATAATTCTACAGTTGAAATGAACTAAGTTGCTAATGTTGGTGAGTTAGATCCAGAGTTGTCCCAATTTCTTGGCTGAACCTTCAGATATTTCAAATAGGGCTAAACGTTTACTGGAAATTCTGCAGGAAGCTTGGTTTTCTGCAGAGCTCAGGATAATAGAAAAATAATTTCTACAGCATTTTCTCCTCTTTGCTGGAGTATTTCTTTAATATAAAAATGGTTATGGAGACATAGAGGTACAGCATTTTTAATATACAGTGTAATGTTCTAATAAACGTAATTTGTGTTTACTTACAGTATGTTGTACATTAGATAGATGGTTTGGAGAAAACAGCAGCTGAATGTTTGCTCCCTGTGGGGAAAGTATGAACAAATGGGTGATGAAATCATTGAGTGCTTTAAGAAAAGTCCAGACTCTGGTTTCATAGAATACTGATTCAGACGGTCCCACCCTATTGCTGATAGATGTCTGGAGATTAGAATAACTGAATTTACAGTGTCTATTCTTGACATTGATAGAGAAAAACTGTGTTCTCTTTGTCAAGGAAGGAAGTGGGTGGTTGCCTCCTTCTCTCAATGCTGTAGGAAGGCACTAAATAATAATGGTGTTTTATACACATAGACACACACACTCTCTCACACATCTCCCCCCCCCAAGGAATTGGTATTTCCCTTAACATATTAAAGGGGGGCAATTTAGCTTCAGAATCTCTAGGAGAGTTAAAATAAAAGGACAGGCTTACTTTCTGTAGCTTGCCAGTTTCATGGGATTCTGTTTCTGAAACAAATATGGGGAAATTTCATGTAAGTTTAATTGACTTTGTTGTTCACCCTTGATGATAAAATGTATGCAGCTTCTCCCATTATTTAGTGGCCAGTTCATCATGACATTCAAATCAGGCAATGATGGATAAGATATTCCTCTAATTATTAGGTTACCACACTACTTCCATTGTACCCACAAAGTCCATGGTTTTGTTCTGCTTTTCTACAAACAGACAGAAGTTGCTAAAGATTTTACGGCACTCACCAGACAATTAACAGGTTTTTGCTCACTGTTTGTTTGTTTTCATTCAGAAATAATAATGGTTTTGATAGCATAAATTAAGTAATAGTAAAGAGTTGGCTTCAGACACTTTTTATTCTAGTGCTATAACTGCTACTTTCAACAAGATCTCCTGCTACTCACATAGCTATGGACACTATCAGCAGCTAAGAAGTATAACTGTGAGCACTCAATCAGCATACAAATGTCCTAGAAATTACATGGAAGAATTCTTAGAATTCTTAGAACTGCTTAGAATTTCACTTCTTTCAGTAGCACCAGTATAAGCACTGTAATGAAGTATTTTACCTACATTCCTGCCCAATGCTGTCCCATAGGTTTGTATGTGTGATTGTGTGTTTGTATGTGGAAGAGAGAGAGAGAGAGAGGGAGACAAGGAAAGAGACTATGTGGGCTAGGATAATAATGCCTAGATTTCTCTTACCCAGTTGAGCCTTCATAATGGCTATAAGAGCAATAAAACATTCATACTTCTCCCTTCTTATTTTGTTCGTGGATTGTTGCCCAGCAGCCTTGCTTAAGGTTGCTTTTTTGAAAAAGTCAGGCATGAAGAACTGCCTCCTGGCTGCTGCGGCTTGTAGATACAACATTTCACTGATGAAATTACTCACATTCAGTGTAGTTTTGACTTATCATGGGCAGAATCTAGGCAATGTCTTGGAGCCTTATCTAGGACTCCTTTTAGCCTGTCAACTCCAGTGACATGAAAAAAGTTATGCTTGCCCCTCCTGGCACCTTCAGGTTGTTGGGGCATGGTGAAAAGTTGGGTTTAGAAGGCGACCAATGTTCTTTGAGGGAGAGGCCATTACTGTCTGCCTTAAAGGAGAGAATGGTGTGCCACATTCTCAAAAAAAAAAAAAAAAACAACCCTTCCTGGATCTAGCTGGTTTGGATAACTAGCCCTATCTCCAACCTTCTCTTTTTATGAAGGCCATTGATAAAGTGGTAGGGAGTCCTTACAGAGTGCACTGGAGGAAGTAGATTATCTGAATTTTTCAGCCTGAATTCAAATCTGGGCATAAGATAGAAACAGCTTTCGTTGCTCTGGTGGATGACCTACATCAATACCTAGAAGTGGTTGTGGTACTTCTCCTGATCTTAGTAGGCTTCTCAGCAGCATTTCATACCATTGGCCACGGTATCCTTCTGGACTACCTACTAGGTTGGAAGTTGAGTGTAGTTTGTTGCAATGGCTCTAATTCCTGAGTGGGTAGTTCAGCTGGGATGATAGAGGAAAAGGAGTCAGCCCAGTAAGCATTCTTTTGTGATGTGCCACAGGATTCAGTCTTTTCCCTCATGCTGTATAACATCTACATGAAACTGCTGGGAGAGATCATCTGTCAATTCAGTATGAGGTACCAGTATGCAGATGATTTTTAGGTTTATGGGTTTACATTCCCACCCCAGACAAGCTGGAGATGTTGTACAAGTCTTGACCCAGTGTTTGGAAGAAGTTGGGGACTGGGTAGGGTGCAACTCTAGAAAAATGGCATTGGCTCTTTGTTCAGAAGAGATCTCTGTCATCTCCAGTGATAATTTAGAATGGGGTGACATTCCCCAGAAAGAGCAGGTCTGGAATTAAGATGTCCTTCTGGACTTGTAGCTACTGCTTAGTAGACAGGTAGAGGCTGTGGCCATAGAGTCATTGCTCAGCTTCAGCTAGTGTGACAATTGTGATTTTACTTGGAATGGGTGACCCTGGCAAGAGTCTTACCACCAGCTGTTTGGATGACTGCAATACATCTTACGTAGAGCTGCCTTTGAAGCTCACTTAGAAACTGCAATTGGTCCAAAATACAGTGGCTTATTGTTGAATGAAAGTTGCCATATTCATAAAACCTGTATTTCAGGCACTGCATTGATTGACAGTAAGTTCCTGTGTACAGTTCAGAGTCTGGACTTTAACCTAGATAGCTGCAAGATTGCTTTCTCCACATAGAAATGACCTATCCAGTACATGTTCCACAACAATATCTATTAGTCCCTAATACTGAAAAATTAAAGGCACAGTAATATTTTTCTTTTGCGACCCTGCCTATGATGGAATATATTCCCTCTTGAGGCCAAGTTAGCAACCTTCCTAATTGTCTTCCAGAATTTAATTAAAACAGAATTGTTTTAGAGAATGTTTGCGGTTGATATGTAGCTGCTATCTGTATTTTTGTTTTAGGGTGATGTATAGGAATTCTGAGTCTGGAAAAGAAAAGGGAGGTTTTCAAAACATAGCCAACTAGGAGCAGGTGCACATTTTATCTTTGGGGGGACCCGGAAGCTCACTGGCAACCAGCAACAGCTTTTGAGTGGTCTTCAAGGGCAGCCCCATATAGAATACCTTTCAGTAGTCCAACTGATTAGAGCACGAGTAACCATCTGGAAGCTCTCCCAATTGAGGAACAGGGATAACTGACACAACAGGTAGCTGGGCAAAGGCCCTCTTGGCCACAACTGTCATTTGGTCTTTCAGCAGGATCTATGAGTCCAAGATGACCCCCCAGATTGTATACAGTCTTGAATGGGAAGTGCAACCCCATCTATTTGGGGGGCTCAAAAATTCACAGCCACTTAGTCTAGGTAGGATTGAGCCTGAATCTGTTTCTCCCCATCTAGACCCACATAGCCTCCAGACCCTGGGATTGGACATTGATGGCATCACTTGGCTGGCTCAGGATCAAGATATACAAGTGGGTATCATCTACATATTGGTGATACCGGACCCTGAACTGACAGATGACTTCCCCTAGCAGTTTCCTGTAGATATTAATCATGAAGGAGAGAGTGTAGAGCCCTGAGGCCCTGCACAGTTGAGGGGCTGAGGCCACTACCCATCCCCCCTGCCAATGCCAGCTGAAACCAGCCACTGAAATAGGAGATCCGCCATGACATAACTGCCCCCAGTTCCCAACCCTGTAGCTGGTCCAGGAGGATACCATGATTGATTATATCAGAGGCCATTGCAAGATCAAGGAACACAAGGATGGACATACCATCCCCATCCCAACCCTGGCAGAGGTCATCAAGTGCTACCGATGCTATCTCTGACTGGGTCCTGGCCTGAAACCTGGCTGAAATGATGATAAGCTTCCTTTAGGATCCCCTGCAACTGCTGTCCAACTACTTTCTCATCAACCTTCCTTAAAAAGGGAGAGTTGGAGAATGGTTGACAGTTATCCAAAATCACTGGGCCCAAGGATGGCTTCTTGGGGAGAGACCATCTTCTTCAAGGCTGAAGGAACCCCATCCCATTGCTCAAAGAAGCCAACACCACTGCAATGATCCAATGACAGGTTACTTGCTGGGCAATCTTAACAACCCAAGTGGGACCTGGATCTAATAGGCAGGTGGCCAAACTCACAGTTTGGAAGACCCTGACTGCCACATAGGAGTCACAGACTCAAACTCATCCCAGATAATTCACAACACTATGCCCCAGGCATCTTTTAAGAGTTAGTCCATCTATTAGAATGTCTGTAAGAGAGAAGTTTAAACAACTCGCAGATACACTGCCTTAATGTAGTCAATAATAAGTGAGAACTAGAGTATACTTATCTAATTTCCAAGGTTCTGTAACCTAACCTCTTTTTCCTGCCATTAAATCTGACTAATGGGATTCTGTGAATGTTGCTTCCTTGGTAAAGCTGTCATTACAGGCTTGACAGGGATTACAGTTTTATAATATTGTGCTGGTTTAAATGTTTAACTTTTTATGGATAAAAACCACCAAGATTACACTAGTGTATAAATATAATAAATAAATACAAATTCTCTTATTCCCAATTTTGTCCAGAAGTGAGAATAGCCAATTAACCATGAAAAACGTAAGTTTTAGTTAGGCCCTATGTTTTCATCAGGCTACCTTTGTCAATGGGTTCTCTTCTTCCCTCTTATTTACCTCCTGTGGCCAACCCTGATTAGGAGATTAGGTTCCAATAGAGTAAAAATATAATACAATGCAATATGATATATGAATTATAAACACCTCCCCCAAGATGAACTGTGACTTCTTGCATGCTTCTATTTTGCAAACGTTTGCCCAAGGAACTTTAAATCCTCAAAATGTTTTGGTGAGGGGAATGCTGGTTAATAAGTAATGTTGTTGTAGTGGAATAAGAAGAGAAAGAAAATTCTCCATTTTATTTGTGAAGTAAAAACATCACTGCTTGTTGTTTGGGGCCTTTTTAATGAAAATAAACATAATGCCTCAAGGAGAATTGTTTCTTGCTGAAACTATAGGCAAAGACTTTGACATGTAAAGACATGCTAAAAGATCATTGGTCAGCAAGATATTATTTTAATAAGCTACTTTTTTGGGTACAGTATTTATTTAGTTATTTACTCTGGCTTGCATGCCGCTCCAGTTGTAATGACTCTGCCTGGCTAAAAGATACTGCATTTCTTGGCAACAGTAGTTAACTGTACTCTGGCTGAACTTAAATTTCTAGTAGTTTTTTTTTTTTAAACACAAAATATTCTAGGTTTAACACTGAAGTCTGCATATAGATAATTATGTGTTATAAATGCTCAAGCATTCATCATAACACACAATTCGCAAACCACAGTCTTACCTCTGATCTCTATAGTTACTTTCTGAATATATTACTATCGTGTGGATCTGTAATCATACAGTTTCTCTTTTTTTAGTGAAAAGAGGAAGTTGTCATTTTAAAAAAGGTCTCTTGGCAACACAATTATCTTTGTAGGAACTTGTATTGTCTGTGCCTTATCTTGGCCATTGTGTGATGGGTTATAGAATTGACTTAATCTTTCCTGGTTTTACCATTTTAGATTTATCAAGTTTACTCTGTATGTATATGAACAAATGTGTATATTTTGTGTTGCTTACTATGTATGTGCCTATGCGATGGTCAGCACTTGACAGTAGACTCAACTGCTTGGCAAAACCTGCTTTTGCCACAATTTATGTTTCAGCTGCTTTAAAATCTGAATACAGGTTTGCCTGGTTGTGCTTGGCTGCTGATGGCATGCTAAATATGATGATAACACTTCAATGAGGGCAGTCACTGAATAAAAATGCACAATGCTTTCAATAGTTAAAATCCACACTAAAATAAGAGCATAAGAGATGTATTTATTTTTTGGCTGCTGTTTTGTTTGCAATTGGGCAATTTTGTAGAGCTTAGGAATGTGGAGATAATTGTATTTTCATTTGAAATACCATTGTATTTAAAAATGCAGACATGGGGAAATTTCAGCTTTACTGGTAGAAGAATGAAAGATATGGGCATTAACAAATGTGCATTAATATGGCTTTGGCTAATCTGTCACCAAATTTTCTAATGAAGTAGCTGTAAGAAAACGAAAATGCCTCATTTTTTAAAAAAGTATTAAAATTACTTGCTTTGGATGGTACGGCTGAATTTGGCAGATCATAATTATTGTATAGACATTGTTGGGGTTACTATAAGATTATTTGTATAATCTTCCAAATTTTGGTTTGCAAAGGTTTTTGGACAGTTGTATTAATTTTTCTGAAGTAATGTAATAGTCACTTAGTTCATATGTAAAAGTACCCCAAGTCCTGCTGTGCTGCCTCATTGTTGCAGGGGGAGGGAGTGTTGCTGAGAGGGATGAGCAAAGAATGCTGGGAGTATATGCCCGGAGTGTATTTTCCCATCAGGATCACCCAAAGCAGAAAGGTCATCCTAGCTAAAGCAGGCAAGCACCTATATTGGGCAGCAGTGATAGAGGAAGATGCTGGAGGTAGATGATCACTTCAGTGACAATGATAAGGCAAAGCATCACTTTATATTGTGTGGGAGGAGGCAATGGTAAACTAATCCTGTATTTTTCCCAAGAAAACTACGTGGATAGAAAATATAAAATGATTGACAGTAGGTCAGAGGGCCTCAATATGCTACTGAGGAAGAGCTGAGGATCCTTTGAAGTACTAATGGTGTTAATGCATGGTTAGATTAAAACCTTCGGGATGTCTAGTTGCTGATGTTGCTATACAGGAAAAGAAAATCCAAAACTGCAAAGACAGAATTACAGTGGGAACATAGAACATAAGAAGCATGAATATGGGAAAGCTCAACACAGTGAAAGATGAAATGAAAGGACAACAAATTGACCTTAGGCTTAAATGAATTGAGATGGACTAGGAACACTTTCAGTCAAAAGATCACACTGTTTACTAAGGACAAAGAAAACATGAAAAAATGAAAAAGAAAGAAGGAATGGCATTGCTTTTATAGTTAGGAAGTATATACTGAGAACAATGTTTGGCTACAATGCAGTCAATGATCAAATAATATCAAATAGACTTTCTGGACAATCCTTTAATATGATGATTATCCAAGTTCATGCTCCAACCTCTGATACAGAAGAAGAGGAGGTTGACGAGTTTTATGATCAAGTTCAGTCTGAAATCAATAAAACATGCAAGCAAGATATCCTGCTTGTCATTGGAGACTGGAATGCCAAAGTTGGAAATATTAAGGAGGAAAATGTAGTTGGATTATATGGCTTAGGAAACTGAAATGAAGCAGGAGAATGACTTACAATTTCTGCCACTCTAATGATTTTCTCATAGCTGTCAGTGGAGAGATACTAACCAAAGACGACCAAAGAAAGATGGAAAGAGCATACTGAAATACTGTACAGTAGAATTATCATCTGAGATACCATAGCAGATATTTTTTTATTTTTATTTTATTAATCAAATTTATATGCTATCCATCTCACTGTATATTCCCTACCTCTAACACTAGAAGGTGAAGCACTCCAGTCATTTCCAAGTCAGAAGACTGCAGGAACTGATGGAATGCCCAAAGAAAAATGGCAAGCTACAGAAGAAGAATCAGCAAAGGTTCTAACCAAGCTATGCTAGCAAATCTGAAAACAACACAGTGGCAAACAGATTGCAAGAGGTCAATCTATGTTCTAATACCCCAAAAAGGGGACTTAACAGAGTGTGCAAACTATCATACAATATCCTTAAGTTCACATACTAGCCAAATAAGAGCCCTATTGGAAAGGGAGATGCTAGGTGTTCAAGCTGGCTTTAGAAAAGGCCAAGAAACGTGAAACATTATTGCTGTGAAATTAAGAAAGTCAAGGAATACTAAAAAAAAAAAAAGTCAGTATGTGCTCCATTAATTACAGAAAGGCATTTAATTGTGTCAATCATGCCAACCTGTGGAATATGCTTAGAAAAATGGGAATCCTAGAACATTTCTTTGTCCTCATGAGAAACCTATATAGAAGTCAGGAAGCCACAGTATGGAGAGAATATGGAGAGACAGATTAGCTCTAAGTTGGCAAAGGAATGCGACAAGACTGTATACTCTCCCTTTATTTATTCGTCCTATATGCTGATTACATATTAAGGGAAACTAGATTGGAAGAAGATGAGCATGGTTTTACAGCTGGAGGAAGAAACATCAATAACCTGAACTATACTGATGACACTGTTCTGATAGCTGAAAATGCAAAGGTTCTGCAAGATCTAGTAATAAACATCAAGGAACACAGTGAAAAAATGGCACTAAAGTGAAATATAAAGAAGATCAAATTAATGACAACAGGTAGAACAACCAGCCTTGGAACTGCCAGTGAAAATATTGAAGAGGTAGATAGCTTCTGCCTTTTAGAATCAATAATCAACATTAAAGGAACAAGCAGTCAAGGAATGTGCCTCAGATTAGCACTTGGTAGAATAGCCAAGAAGGCCTTGGAAAAGATATTATCTTCCTGTGGTAGTTGAAACTCTGCTTGTTTATATTTTATATTTTGCATCTTAATCGTACAGTAGATTTTATTAATCTTATTTTGGCAAGAGGCGTGAGCTTCAGTTCCCAGAATTCTCCTCAATAGCCATGCAAGATACAGATTTGAAATCCACTTACCTGGAGGACACTGGGTGTGTGGAATTTGGGGTATAGTGACTGAAAGCATTGGTCATTCTGCTGCCTTGTTTTCCTTCCCTAGTGTCAGCCCTACCAGGCAGACTAGACTAAGAAACCAGTGCCAAATAAGTCAGGACTACTTTAATTCTAACAGCTACAGTAACAGAATCTTACAAGTCTGAATGTGTGTCCCTCCTCCCTCACTTTATTTTCATGTGGGGGCTTGAGATGTTTTCTCAAATTAGTTTCTTAGCCTGGGCTCAAGCACCACTTATCTGACCGATGCCTCTTTCTCCTGTCCTTCAAGGTCATTCCCTATATCCTCCTTTTTTTGTTCAGATGAAATTAATGCTTTTGATTTTGGATTGTAAAAGTGAAAGTGGGCAATGTGGACATGATCCCCAAATGTGCTTCAACAAACAATAATGTGGTCTAACCATTAATTGCCAAGCAACCTGAAATATTGGAAAAGAACATTCTGTATTATTTTCCACATACATCCATTGAAAACTATGATTGCTTGAGAAACTCTTTTATCAAATCAATTTCAGTTTAGTCTCATAGAAGGAATTAATGGATATATGCAACAGACTTAATTTCAAATTAGAGTAGATGGATGTCTGTTGATGAATTCCAGATACAGGTAAAAAATGAATACCCATGGACTGCCTTTTCCTCCAAAAGCTTCTGGTAATTCTCATGCTATTTTCAACATTTTACCTGTGTGAGCTGAGATTTTCTGCTCTCACAAACATAAAAAAGTTGCAAACTGGGATAATTAACAAAGGTTGAGGAAGAGTGTGGTTGCCCAGTATTCTGCCTAATGTTAAAAGTCTATTTAAATCTCATCAAGCCTAAATATCCTTCCAGATGACAAAATAGCAATTTACTCCCAGTAAATTTCTGTTTGTTTCTTAGTAATTTAAAACTTAAAATATACTGGTAATTTGTTTCCTTACATGTTTTGTTTTGTTTTTGTAGTCTTCCATGCATTTCTTTCTTGTGGGTTTTTTTGTTTTGTTTTTTGGTTTGGGTTTTTTTGGTGGATTTTGTAATTTTTAAAAAAAAATCTGTAAAACTTGTTAAGAAATTTTTAAAAACCTTGTTTAAAAAAGGAAATATATCAGTAGTACAAATGAGCATAATAATTAAGCAATTTTGAACGTTACTGATTTATTTGCAACACCTTTTATTGAAGTTGTAATTGCAACAAGGTGGTTTTCTGAAAACAAACCTTTCTTAGCTTAGCTGTTTTCATGCAGTAATTCTATTCATGGCTGCAATATGCATTCTTAAGGTGACTATACTAGCGGGAGATGAAACAGGGTTGCCATAGGATACAGTATATGAGTTTAGATTGCCATCAGTGAAAAAAGTTGACAACTACTGAACTATTAATTCCACAAATTACATAGTCAGCATACAGCTGCCTCTATAATCTTTCCGGAGAGAATTCTCAGGCACTAAAGTTGTGTTCTTCAAGGGCTCTTAGGATCGTACTGTATTTATGCTTTCTGTACCTCTGCAGAGCCCTCTTTGGGAATCTTCTAAATCTCAGAGAGAGCCTTCAAGATGAATATGCCTACAGAGCGTGGTGTCTAAATTTCCCTTCAGTTCGCCTCCAACCTCTGACCCAGCCCTACAGGGAACTTCCTGGCTTCCCTGAAAGGAGTGAGTTGAGGCAAATTGTTTGTATGTCTTCTACATTTATCAGTCTCATTCCTTCACTTCTCTGATTTTCCAACAGAGCAGCTAGCTGAAACTTGCTGTAGGGACATAAGACTTAGATTCATATGTTTCTCCTACATGCCTACTTTTAAACCTTCCCCACATGGTTACATTAACAGTAATTGATTACTTCATTTAAACCCTAAACCAGGATTTCCCAAACTGTGCAGTGTACCTCTCTTGGGGAGGTGCAGACAGAGTCCAGGGGAGATGTGAAGAAGCTTTTAGTTACATTGTTACAGTAAATCCACTTTTCCCAAAGTTTCATTGTATTGTATTCATTGTTCATTAGTGTTCATTTTGGTGTTTGGATTTTTGGGGAAATACTACACTAAAGGGAGGTGTGATGACAAAAAGTTTAGGAACCCTTGCTCTAAACTGTGATTGATGTTATTGGTAGTTTATTGAAACAGCTAACAAGTTTGAGCTGGCTTTTGACAATCATATTAAAAATCCTTTTAGTGCAGAGACATGCTCTGAATCTCCCTTTATACTAGCAGTGAAAGAGAAATTCTTCTGTTACTATATTTTTCCTTGTATTCAGACCAGAACATTATAATTAATGGTTTCTAACAAGACAACTTTAAACCTAGTCTGTAGGAGTGAAGTGCCCAGTTTGTGAGTGCTCAAAAGGCTTTTGTGGCTTGCTAAGTCACAAAATGGACATCCAAGTGCAGCCTTTGTGTTAATGCAATCCTGACTCTGAATCATGATGAGTGGGGAAAAAAATAGCACAACCGTAGGATGTTATGGCTTTATTGGGTGAGGTGCTTGGGTAACATTAAATCAAATTTAGTAATAACTGAAGACAGTAATGAAAAATGATAATTGGAGTAATATCCTTTTCCGCTTTTATTTAGCTTTCTTGCAGTAATGTTCAATATAATCGTTTTTTTGCTAATATACTGCGAGATACAGAATTTGGAAGTATAGAAATCCGATCACTCAGTTAATAAATAACATGAGCAGTGCTAAGTTGAACCTTCTTTAATATGAATCTGACGAGTGCTACGCAGAAATACAAATTTTACATTATTTCTAGAGGGTTTTTTTTTAAACCCTCTTTCTCTGTTTCTGTTCTTTCCCTGATGCCTTGTTCTAGTTCTTATTCCCCATCCATTGTGTTCACTCTTTTTTTGGAAAACAGGAGAAAAATTGCACAGATGTCTTACCTTCCAAATGTCAGCAATGAGATGTTTTAGAGACAGACCCCCCCACCAATAATTAGCATTTTTCTAAGGTTAGAACTGACTTGTAGAAACTTGGAGGGGGTGGAGGAGGAGGTTCTGTTTAAGTAACTTTTTCCTGTGGAATCAAACCATGAGTGTGTGCTGAATTTCACAACCCAAAATGTAGCTCTTCATTGCAAACATAATATTGCAGTGCAAATAATATTTAAATCAAAAGGATTTTAAAACTGTGTACTCTATATTAAAGTGTGTGTGTGCAAGGGAAAGGGAGAGTGACTGATGCTTCACTTGTGTTAATACAATAATATTTTTTCCCCCTGCAAACAGAAAAGTCAAGAGGGAGGGAATATTTCATAAAATGCAATGCTAGTGTGTCCTCTAGTCTAAGCCATAAAACAAGAGCAGCAGAAACAGTCTCTTTGAACTTGAAATCCCTTTCTAAGCTGCTGATCTAACCTAAGCAAGAGAGGGAGAATTTACTAGTCAGAAACATTTGTTCTTTGCCCCCCCTTTCATTTTCCTTTTTTAACTCCTTAAGTGAGTTTGATGCTGCAACTCTGCCCATAAATTTTAAAAAAATATTGTTGTAATGTAGGTCAATGAACTGAAGCACCACTGTACACCATGGTGGATTAAAATCAGAAAGTTAACCCGCTTCCACTCCCACTAGGTCATATGACAATATAAACAAGAAATGCAAGGAGCCTTTAGCTTTTTCTTGACCTAATCCTTTGTTTATGCAGCACTTAAACTGACTTTTGGGGTCGTCTCTGTCTGGCATTAAAGGCCTTAAGCTTTTTGAAGTTCCCCTGAAGTTAATAAAATTAGTCTGCCCTCATGGCGAGGCCCCTGTCTACAGACTCAGAAGAAGAGTGTGTATCCGTTGTTGTCCATAGCGTTGGATTTTTTAGCTTCATATTTTATAACCAGGAGAAATTGGATGAGAAACTAAGAGAGAAACACAGCTCCAAAGGCTACTCAGCTAATGGCAAAGTGATAGCTCTGGTAGTTACAGAAATCCTAAGAATAATTCTGTGTAGTCTTAAAATGTGTGGCCTGCATTTTAAATGGTAATCTTGATCTAAATGTGTGGACTTCAACTCCCAGAATTCTCCAGCCAGCATGTTGAAGTCCACCCATCTTAAAGTTGCCTAGTACGAAAAACACTGATCTACATAAAGATTTGGTCTGCTTTGTTTCGTACTTCTTATCTGACTGATCAGTGTAATGTAGAACTACTATACTCATTTTAATGAAAAATCAAAAACCAATTTTCTTTAAATCAAACAACACTTTCTCTTCTTTTTTCAACATTTTCTTTTTCTTTTCATATCAGGACTCTTTGACATGACACAAAGACATAATATCTTCAGGGGTTAGTAGCAATCAGAAATATTCATACCTTGGGAATTAGGCTCACTTGGTTGCATCTTTGCTTTGCCAATGCCCAGGGAAGCACGTTTATCTTTCCCTGTGCAACAAGCTTGCTGCCTCTTATATATGATTGCTTAATTATGAATCCAAACTTGACTCCCACTGGTTTAATAATCTTTAAATTAAATTCAATGCAACTGATTTAAGACATTAAGTGTAATAAACATGATTACATTTTACCTTCAAACTTGAATTTTTAAAAGTTGGATTGGAAATATTTTGCTCTATTCAGGCAGGCAAAATATTTTCCAAATATGAAGGTAGCGTGGAGGTAAATGTGTCATTATGAATAAAGACAGGTATCTGAGGACTTTTCTTTTGAATGGTCTCCCTATTACTGGTGATTTTCTGGATATTGTTTAGTTCCTTCTTACCTTGAATGGTATATGTCTTCTTCAAAGATCCAATGAAGTAGCCCTATGGTGTTTTAATTCCCTATCTTTTCCTGTTTGTTTTCTCAGGCCTTCTTACCTTCAGCAACTATTTACTCAGATTCTTCTAACAATTACATCCAATCAAGCTAATTAAAGTAGAACAGGCTGGTAGAAATTTTCATTAAAGAGCCAGATTGCTTCCTGGTTCACTTGCTGGAAACAAGATAATATAACTGATTGACCCTCCCCTTATCTAAATCCTTTTCTTTCCAGATCTGTCTATACTGAGTCATGGCATTTAGGAAGGGGCTTCCAACTGGGGCTAATAGACTAAAAAGATCCATACTCTGGACCCATGAAGATCCCAAGCATGTGCCTACCTCTCTCCTGCTAAAAGATAGCAGTTTCACAGGGATAGAACAAGGGGTATAAGCAGAGACCTCCAGTGACAGGAGAAAATCCATCACTGGTCTATCTAGGGTTCAGAAAATCAGCCAAATGGAAAAAGCGGAGGTGCAGGGATTCTGGCTGGCGAAGGCTATGGAGGCCACGGAGGTCATGGTAGTGACCTCAGAAGCTTGGAAAATCATGGTGGTGGCCTTGGGGCTTGTGAAGGCTGTGGAAGCCTGAGGCACACCATGTGGATGCTCAAAGCAGCAGTTTTCACCCCCCCCGACATTCAACCTATGGAGGTGTGGCTGACCTGGGATCCCTGGTTTTGTTGGGTGGGGTAGAGGTCCATGGGCGCTAACCCTGTTTTTAACTTGGGGGTGATTTGCCCCACTATTGGGGTGGGAGAGGTAAGCAGGACTGAGGTGCTTTCTTCTTTCTTTTTTTCTTCCCCCACAGGGGTTTATTTCCAGTGAGACTGGTGAGTGTGTCATCAGATGCAGCCAGGGGTGGTTGAGTTCCCTGTGGGTTGGGTGGGGTGGGCTGCCAGGACTTTGGGTGTAATTTTGTGTGTAATGGTCGGGTGAGATTGATTATGTGTCCTTGGGCCTGGGAGGAGGATGTGAGGAGTGGGAGTAAACTGGGGGAGGTGCTGAGGGAGCCACTGTGAAGATTATTTAGGCTATCTAGTGGATAAAGTCATTCAGATTCACTCTGTCTTGGACTCTGATTGGGCAGAGCAGGCTGAGGTGCCTGGGGTATGGTCTGGTGGTATGATCTGGGATGAGGTTGGGCCAGTGATTCTTGAGGAAGTGTACAGGGCTCTTTCTGCTATTAGTTTGGCCACCATTTTACTGGATTTGGGTCCTTCCTGGGTTGTAAAAGTGGCCAAGGAGATGAGCTGTGGTTGGGTCCCTGCAGAGTGTTGACCTCTTTGATGGAGGGGGTGATGCCCCCAGCCTCGAAAGAGGTGGTGGTGCACCCCCTCCTCAAGAGGCCATGTTTGGACTCAACAGTTTTCAATAAGTATCAACCAGTCTTCAACCTTTCCTTCTTGGGGAAGATTTTTGGGAAAGTGGTCGGTCTGCAGCTGAGGAGAACCCTGGAGGAAATGGATTATCTAAACCTGTTTCAGTCAGGTTTCAGGCTGGATTTAGTACTCAGATAACTTTGGTCACACTTGTTGATGACCTGTGGTGGAGCTGGGATGGTGGTGGTGCATCCATCCTTGTGCTCCTTGATGGCTTGGTGGCTTTTGATACCATCGTCCATGGTATCCTTCTGAGCCAGCTCCATGGATTGTGGGTACCATATTATGGTGCTTCTCTTACTCTAGGGCCGGTTCCAGTCAGGGTTGGTTGGTGGAGAGAGTTCGTCCCCTAGGCCCCTCACTTGTGGGATGCCACAGGATTCTCTTCTCTCCCCCTCCTTTTCAGCATCTACATGAAACTGCCAGGTGAGGTCCTCTGCCAGTTTGGAGTTCAGAATCATCAGTGCCCTGATGATACCCAATTATATTTTTCAACTCCAGGCCAGCCAAGTGAGGCTGTCATGGTTCTGTCCCAGTACCTGGAGGCTGTGCAGGTTTGGATGGGGAGGAACTGCCTCCAACTCAATCCTACCAAGACCGAGTGGCTGTGGGTGTTTGGACAACCCAGATCTGGGGATATTCCAACTTTGATCCTGGATGGGATTGCACTTCTCCATTCAAGGATGGTGTGCAATTTGGGGATCTTCATGGACTCACAGCTCCTGCTCAGTGAGCAGGTGGCAGCCGTGGCCAGGAAGACTTTTTCCCAGCTTCATCTGGTGTGCAACTTGCACCCTTTGCTAGATCAGAGGGCCCTTCAATTAGTCACTAATGCCCTGGTCACCTCACGGCTTGTCTACTGCAACGTGCTCTACATGGGGCTGCCCTTGAAGACCACCTGGAAGCTTCAGGTGGTCCAGAATGTAGCTGTGCGGGCAGTGATGGGCATGCCTCAATATGCCCATGTAACACCTTTGCTTCGTGAGCTGCACTGGTTGCCAGTTGGCTTCCAAATGCGATTCAAGGTACTGGTCACTACCTGTAAAGCCCTACATGACATAGGGCCTGTTTACTTGAGGGACCGCTTGTCTCCCATGGTATCTGCCTGACCAGTTTGATCTGGCAGGGTTGGAGTGCTCTGAGTTCCATTAATTAAACAATGGCACCTACCAGGACCCTGTAAGCATGCCTTCTCTGTAGCAGTACCTGCCCTCTGAAATGAGGTTCCTGAAATTGGAATGGCTCCCACCTTACTGGGATCTCGAAGGGCCTTAAAGACCTGGCTCTTTGCCCAGACTTTTGGAGAGGACGATTGATGCCTCTTTCTTCCTTTCTGTTCTCCTCTGTCGTGGTTGTCCTTTGGTCTTGTGCTGTTTTTATGTTTTCTGTATTTTTCTTTGTTTTTTTAAATGTTTTAACTATTGTTAACTGCCCTGAGTTGCTGGGAGTCAGGTGGCATATAAATTTAATAAATTACTATTGTTGGTTGCACAGTCAGCCAATGTTTAGACTAGATTTGGCATTTTTATCCACCTATCAAGTCCTTCCCAAGGACCTGGGATAGGCAGATGTTGTTGTTTGATGGTTTATTTTTATTATTATTATTAAATGGAAAGGTGGAGGTAGAGGTAGAATTGAATTTGATGGATTATGACTTGTATCTAGTGTAAAAATGAGAGATTAAATCTTTTGTTATCAGAGATGAAGAAAACATTATCTTAGTTATCTAGTGTATGGTGCCTGAGCACAAGATTTTGTTGTTATTGTGTTGAAAAGGCTTAATTTTTAAAATTTCCTGTACATTGTTTGAGTACTTTTTTGTGAAATAGTAAAGAAGTTGTGGGTAGACAGGTGTTACAACTATGACCCAGAGGAATAATATCTCCCTTATCAGAATAATTGTGAGATAGTTGGCTCTTATTAAATATGTCTACTTAGGCTTGGGGATCAGGGATAGATTGACCAACCACCACCTAATGAAATTCCCAACAGAATTGACAGAAGTAATTGTGAAATGGTATTCCAAGCCTTTGGTGTTGATTGATTTTAGTTTCAGGATTAGTCTGTTAGGTGTGGCTCAGGAGTTCAGTGTAGCTATGACAACTGTGGGCATATCCCAGTTGGTGTTAGGAGCAACATATGTTTTTGGTCACACACATAATTTAGCTTTTTGTTCTGCTTCATGAGATATTCCAAGCTTGGGGACTCCTGTGGGCCTTTCTCACTCTCTGTGGGCCTTTCTGTCTCTCATGGATAGATCACCAGCTAGCAATGGTTGGATTTAAATAGTTAGATACTTCAGTTGAAAAAGCTGATAGAGTCCGTAGTGTTCCAGGAAGCTTTGGAAATGTTGTAAAGTTGGTTCTGTCAGTGACCCTGTTATTTTTTTTCTATTAGAAGCTGGGACTAAGAAACTCAGTAGGACATTCACACAACTGCTTTTAAACATCTCCTCTGACTTGATTCAGAATTGCCTCTATAATATACAGAAAATCTGCAGTAATTGAAGCAGTGGAACAGACACAGCTTGAATCAGATAAATATAAGGCCGAGTCCATACATGCAGTGAAGTAACAATGCCTGCAAATGTATCCAGAGATTCATATCCAAGGAAATTGTTCTGAGCTGTGAAAGGGCTAAAAATGTCTCTCTCCTCCATGAACTCAGATTTGAAATTTTGGATGATCTATGACACTTTCTGTTCTTTTTTTTTCTTCTCCCAAATTAGATGTACTATTGTTGAAAAGTAAATTTCAGAGATTCATTACAGCAACATCTCTTGCACAGTTAAATTAGCATTGCTTAGCTGACTTTGACCAATCCCCGTGGATGTCTGCAAAGGTTCGCTGTTTTCATCAGAATGACAAAAGCAGCATTGTACCACAAGCCCTACCCCTTTCATATATGCATGCAACATCACAATGCAGTTAACCAAAGAGAAGGTGCCTGCATTGGAACACCATTTTTATCATTCTGTCCTGAGTCCATACCCCCGCTCTTGTGGACACTGCTGCTATGCTGTTGCTGATCCCAAAAAAACTAAGGAGGATTGAGCCTAGTTAGCTAGTACTTGGATGGAAAACCACCAGGACATCCCAGAGCTGTAGGCAAGACTGGGAAGTAAAAAAACAAAAAAACAAAAAAAGCCTGGAAGAAGATAATGTCATATCAGTTCCATATGGCTTCCCAGAAAATTATATGGCCATATGAATTTAGTCATCATAAGTTGAACCTGACTGAAGTTTTAATGTTATCATAAAAGCCTAATTGAAAGAGGCGATTATTACGCCTTTTAGCATGTGTTATGTCTCTCAGATGGGCAATGTTACAGTGACATTTAATTTTCCGTGATTAAACAAGGTGGTTTAGAAAATTGTGGCTTTTCCAATTCACAGTCCCTGAAAGAAGGTCATTATCTGGATTCTTTGTTTTCAGTTTGAGAATCTTTTGGTAAGCTCAGTAAATAATGTTCACCTAGGAACTGTTAGTGTTAACTATTGATTCTTTTGGACTATGGTGATTTTTAGTACTGTGAACCATAGTATCTTCTGTCTTGTCTGAGGATGGTGTCCTTGTAGATACTGTTCAAAGCAGGAACTCTTTATGCTGTATGTGATGATTTCATCCTGTCTCCTTTGCTATTTAACATCTTAAAAAAAAAATTCCCATATTGGGAGTTTGGTGCTGTGTGATATCAATATACTGATGATACCCAAAATAGTTCTCCACAATGCGTACCTGAAAGTGATAATGGGCTGAATGATGGTTAATAAACCAAAATGGAATCTAAACAAGATTGAAGTGCTTGCTGAGTGTAGAGGGTAATAATTTTAGAGACATGATAGATCTTTTGCTCTAGATGGAGTTACTTTCCCACAGATAGAAAAATTGTGCAGTTTTGAACTGTTTCTGTATTCAAGACTTGCTCCATATCTCAGATTAAAACAGTGGTTAGGGATGCTTTTTATCACCTTCAGCTGATATATCGGATGCACTGGTTTCTAAAAGAAACTGGTCCTAAAATAATGGTACATAATCTTTAGGATAGTTACTGTAATGTACTAAATGTTGGACTGTTTTTATATATAGTTTAGAAAAGTTTAATGAGTTCAACAGTCTGGTTGATGATACTGGAATAATGTGGAGAGATGATTTTACATCTGCATTGCAATCATTACATTGGCTGCTGATATGTAACTAAAATCAAAAATGACTTCAGCCCAGGTCACTTAAGCTGTTATAGAAATACTACTGATGGCATAGGAATGCAATATAGAAATAATAATATATGTATATGTATACAAAATGATAACTTATTAACTTATTTGTTTAATTTGCAGCTGTGTGATGATTACAGTGTGATTGGTCGTTCATTATTTAAAAAAGAAACAAACATCCAGATGTTTGTGGGGTTGAAGGTCAAGCTATCTACAGGAGAGGAAGGTATAATAGAAGGTGGCTTTGGACAGAGTGGAAAATTTAAAGTCCGCATTCCAGGTAAGTATTTATTTTTGCCACTTACGTACATTCAGGACAGCATTTTCTAAATTCCTGAGAAGGAATTTAGATTCCTATACATGTAGGAATGTAATATAGTAGATATCATCATATGATTAACTTCAAAATATACTTCTAGGTTGATAAGCTTATGTCAGGTACTTCAATGCCACTTAATAATGCAGTGAAAAGCAGCCTGGAGCAATTTCTCAGAGTTTATTACAGGAAGAAAGTATTATTCCAGTTTTGTAGTGCAGACCATGGTTTAAAGAGTTGAGGACAGGTGCATCTGCAACAAATCACAGTGACACCAATTTGACAACACAAACTCAATGATGTAATTGCACAAATGTCATGATTATATAGGTAAATAGGTAATTTGTAATGCAAAGAAATCGAGGAAAACAATAGAATGGGGAAGACTAGAGATCTCTACAAGAAAATTGGAGATATGAAAGGAACATTTAGTGCAAAGATGGGGATGATAAAGGACAAAAACGGCAGGGACCTAACAGAAGCAGAAGAGATTAAGAAGAGGTGGCAAGAATACACAGAAGAACTATACAAGAAAGATCTTAATGTCCCTGATGTCCACGCTGGTGTGATCACTGACCTTGAGCCAGACATCCTAGAGAGTGAAGTCAAGTGGGCCTTAGGAAGCATTGCTAACAACAAAGCTAGTGGAGATGACAGTATTCCAGCTGAGTTATTTAAAATACTAAAAGACGATGGTGTTAAAGTGCTGCACTCAATATGTCAGCAAGTTTGGAAAACGCAACAGTGGCCACGGGATTGGAAAAGGTCAGTTTATGTTCCAATTCCAAAGAAGGGCAAAGCCAAAGAATGCTCAAACTATCGCACAATTGCACTCATTTCGCATGCTAGCAAGGTTATGCTCAAAATCCTACAAGCTAGGCTTCAACAATACATGAACCGAGAACTACCGGATGTACAAGCTGGGTTTCGAAGAGGCAGAGGAACTAGAGATCAAATCGCCAACATTCACTGGATCATGGAGAAAGCACGAAAGTTCCAGAAAAATATCTACTTCTGCTTCATTGACTATGCAAAAGCCTTTGATTGTGTGGATCACAACAAACTGTGGCAAATTCTTAAAGAGATGGGAGTACCAGACCACCGTACCTGTCTCCTGAGAAATCTGTATGCGGGCCAAGAAGCAACAGTTAGAACCGGTCATGGAACAACCGATTGGTTCAAAATAGGGAAAGGTGTATGACAAGGCTGTATACTGTCACCCTGCTTATTTAACCTATATGCAGAGTACATCATGAGAAATGCCAGGCTGGAAGAATCACAAGCCGGAATTAAGATTGCAAGGAGAATCATCAACAACCTCAGATATGCGGACGATACCACCCTAATGGCAGAAAGTGAAGAAGAACTAAAGAGCCTCTTGATGAGGGTGAAAGAGGAGAGTGCGAAAGCTGGCTTGAAACTCAACATTAAAAAAACTAAGATCATGGCATCTGGACCCATCAATTCCTGGCAAATAGAAGGGGTAGAAATGGAAGCAGTAACAGACTTCATTTATTTGGGCTCCAAGATCACCGCAGACAGAGACTGCAGCCATGAAATTAAAAGACGCTTGCTCCTTGGGAGGAAAGCTATGGCAAGCCTAGGTAGCATATTAAAAAGCAGAGACATCACCTTGCCGACAAAGATCCGCATAGTCAAAGCTATGGTTTTTCCAGTAGTAATGTATGGCTGTGAGAGCTGGACCATAAAGAAGGCGAAGCGCCGAAGAATTGATGCCTTTGAACTGTGGTGCTGGAGAAGACTCTTGAGAGTCCCCTGGACTGCTAGGAGGTCAAACCAGTCAGTCTTAAAGGAAATCAACCCTGATTGCTCATTGGAAGGATCGATAATGAAGCTCAAGCTCAGATATTTTGGTCACCTAATGCGAAGAGAGATCTCTTTGGAGAAGACCCTGATGCTGGGAAAGATTGAAGGCAAAAGGAGAAGAGGACGGCAGAGGATGAGATAGTTAGATAGCATCACTGAAGCAATGAGCATGAAACTGAGCCAACTCAGGGAGGCAGTGAAGGACCGGAAGGCCTGGCGCAATATGGTTCATGGGGTCACGAAGAGTCGGACACGACTTAACGACTAAACAACAACAACAACAACAAGGTAATTTGTCCTCCCTTCCCCTACGGATACCCATAAATCAGGATTAAAATACTAAAGGCGGTTCATGATAGGAGATGTACTGGTATAGCGCTTAATAATCTGTGGTTTATTAAATCAGGAATATTCTGTCTTGTTTTCTATATAATCTCCCTCTTGAAGTAGTTAGTGAATGACAATAACAACATGTTGAGTGTTTCAATTACAATTACCATTACACTAAATTAAAGGGCATTTTTAAGGAATCAGTGTTAGAACTATTTCTTAAGTGACTTTTGGAGTCTAATATCACCCAGGAATAAAATATAGTACTGTGCAAAAGTTTTAGGCAGGTGTGAAAAAATGGTGTAAAGTAAGAATGCTTTCAAAAACATATATTGTAATTGTTTATGTTTATCAATTTACAAAATGCAAAGTGAGCAAACAGAAGAAAAATGTAAATCAAATCAATATTTGGTGTGACTGCCCTTTGGCTTCAAACCAGTGCCAATTCTTACACTTGCACACTTTGTACACTTGCACAAAGAACTAGATGCTGGTTACAGCACTGATAGTAAATGTGCATTGCTAAGGAATTTTTAATTTTTTTTTCATACTATATAAGAGATTTGATAGATTTGTTTTATAAGTTCTTTCTACATGTCAGACAGAAAAGTAGATACTCTCTTTTTGAGGATCTCAATGCTATTCAGCCATGACATTCTCAGTTTTCCTTTTCCTCTTCCTTCATTTATTGGTTTGGGAATTTAAGAACATAAGAACATGATATTGTCCTGCTGGATTGGACCCCTGGCCCATCCTCTTTCATTCTCCACATGACCAAACCACCTCAATGTATTTCATTTACATTGGTCATTCACTTTTGTGTTCAATCCACATTTATTCTTGATCCTATTTTTTCTTGTTTTACCACATAAACTTGTTAAATAATCTACCCTCTTTGCATTCACCTTCCTTGAACTATCCACTATCTTTCTACCAGTATTTGCATGTCTTCTCCATTAATTTCCCCATCTTTAGTAAACATTCTACCAAGATATATAAATTCATCCACTTGCTCTAGTTTTTGGCCATTTATGCATAAATGTACAATCATGCATTGCATTTTTCCTGTCTATCATAATAATTATTAGTCTTTAATAGTTTACTTTTCAGATCCATACTTCTACCATTTTACACATTTGCAAATTTGTTGGATTCTCTGCCAGCAACATGGCACCGTCTGCATATAAATGGACATGCTTATTCATGTCCTAGCTAATGTACCTCAAACCTTTGGAATAATTAGCTTGAATTTTGTACTCTTTTAAATTACTGGCAGATTGTTTTAAAAAGTGAAACAAACTTCTTTTGACTTTAAGATGCAGTTAATATAGTAACAGAAAATAATTTATTGGACTTCTCAAGTAATGTTTGATAATAAATGCTTTCAGTCTCCTTGATGATGGAAATTTATTTTAATAATTGGTACATTAATTCTCAGGACTTGGGATTTTCATACTATTGCAACATTTTAGTTTGAAATTCATAGAATGTAAATATTGTTTTCACAAAAAATTGCAAAAGAAGTCTATAATATAGAAAATATTAATGTACCAAGCACTGTAGATACTTAGCACATGGGAGATAATTATTATACAACATTGTAATGACAAATCTGTATCTAGGTTGTAACAGTTGTTGATATATGTTTTTGTCAGCGTTTGTATTGATTTTCTTTTAATAGGGGCAGCAAGAAAGAGGATAGTTTATTTTATGTGGGAGATACCTTTAGGAATTCCAATTAATAAGGAGATTTAACATTCCAGCCAGTGAGCTGTGCAGTTCTATGTAGATTATGGGAATTAACATCTAAGCATACTTTGGTTTTAATAGAGAGATTTTATATTGGCAGCTAATGTCTTGTTCAGTAGAACCTTAGCCAAAACAAATATTTTCCAAATAACAGAAACAGTAATGTTGTATTTGGACTTTATTATATTGGAGGTGGCATGTTCTCATACTAAATGATCCTTGACACCATCTGGTAACATCCTATGATTGTCTCTTCCACTTGGACTAAGCTCCCCTCCCCTCCCCTCCCCTCCCCTCCTCTCTCTTTCTTTCTTTCTTTCTTTCTTTCTTTCTTTCTTTCTTTCTTTCTTTCTTTCTTTCTTTCTTTCTTTCTTTCTTTCTTTCTTTCTTTCTTTTCTAAACAAATTAACAGTTTCTTCTCTCCAATGTTTACACCTCATTTTGGTAGGATTTTTCAATATGGTACAACAGGTTAAATAGTAAAATATAAATTTGCCTGTTCTTTCGTTTAATGGCTTGTGGAATGAATGATAATTTTGTGCAAGAAATTGTTCCCCACCTATCTTCTTGCTGAAAACAAGCTTCAGCTTTTTTCTCCCCATTATGTAGCAATGGCAACCTAAATAAGACAGTTTTATAGAATCAAAACATTATGGTCTGTGGAAAATAAAAAGCAGGTTAAGGAGATTGCTAAATGTCTCTGTTTTTTTAAAAGCAACCAACATTTCATATGGAGAATAGTAATGAATTTGACGTTGTTTAAGTCAAATGTAGTTCACATTCCATTGTTAGATCAGTGTTGCTTTTTTATGTGTTTATATCCTGTTTGTGGGTTTTTAAAAAGTTCTTAAGTTTAGCTAGTCTTATTCCTCTTTTCTGTTCCTCTCTCTGTATCGCTTGTGTTTTTTCTCATAAAAGTTAAGTTTCATAAAAATTACTCATGTAGCCATTAAAAACTAGTTTAATCAACCTCTTGAAGATTCCTTAAGGATGCCTATGTAAAACACCTCCTATTTCTGAGACAACTGGAAAGTTTAATTTGTTGAAAGTGGTCTAAGAGAATCAGAAACAAAAACCACAAGGACATGTATGTGTACTTGAATTCTTAGAGGCAGTTGCAAAAAATAAGAAAGAAATTGGTGCAATATGAACAGCTTATATACTATATATGAATAAATTGCACAAACAAGAAAAAAAAAGTCAGGAGGAATCTGATAGCACCTTTTCCAACTAAAAGATTTATTAAAAGCCATATACTCATGAAAGCTTATGCTTTTTAATAAAATTTGTTACTTGAAAAAGGTGTCACTGAACTCCTGATTTTTTGCCACCATAGACTAACCCAGCTCCTCCTACAGTGTTTATAAAAAGGAAACATGTATATGCAACTGGTTATGAAATTGTTTTGGATAGTCACAATAATACTATTAGGACTATATTTGCATCCAGTAAGCTTATTCACATACTCAGATTGTAATCCTAAATATACTTTCCTGGGTGAGTCTTATTTTACTTCATAGAGTTTATTTCTGAGTGGACATATATACAATTTTTCTATAACTTGCATTTGCAAAATAGAAGTAACATTGGAATCTTAATGTTGGAAAGAGAAATTTTGTACTGTGTAGGTAATGTCTGGCAAGTTTAAAAAATTGTAGAGAACTGAACAGGGTCTTTGGCTGTCAAAGTGTCTTTGGCACCCTGCTTTTTCTTTATGATATTTCCTGTTTCTGCTGCTTTCCTCTTAACATGTAACATCTATGTAATTGTGCCTAAGAAAATGAAAAGATTTTTCTTTTCTAGAAAAAAATTAAAAGGACTAAAAATTGATTTGTTTTGGAAAGATAAAAATAGGTATAGTCAAAGAGCATGGTGAAAAAATCAGAATTTTAAAATTAGGCATTATAATGCATACACAAATTCAGTCATCAAAAAAAGTATGACAAAATTCACTCTGATGCACAGGAAAGCTTGTAGAGCATTATAGCTTATGAAAAGCAACAGTTTTTCATAGAAGGTGTATATAATATCAAGAATTTGACATGATTGTATTCATTTATACTTGCCAGTAGCTTCTTCCCTTTCAGGTTTGCAGTAATCACAAACATGCCTAATCAGAGACAAGATTCACTTCTGTGCAAATATTCATCCAACCAAAAAGAAGATAAATGTTTGGATGGGAACGAATCCCATTATTTGTGCTTCTCTTATGGAGCAATCGGGAAACAGGTTTCACCCTTTTGTAGTTAAGAAATTAATGATCAGGTTCATTTTTGCTTCATTTTTCTTACTATATCAATTCCTGCTACTATTTGCCACAGAGTGATAGCATATTGTTTCTCCCAAATTCATATTTTAGATCGTCTTATATTTATTTAATATTTTCCCCTAGCTTTCTTTTCTTTTCTTTGATTTTGATTTTAGTTACACTAGATAATTCCCAGGTTTCAGGCTGGTTTTCATTGTCCTGATGTGGACCTAATCAGATAGCTGTTAGGAAAAGATTTGTTCTTCCTGTTGCTCTGTGGCACTTTTGCCTTCAGGGGTTTTCTCTACTTTTTCTGAGCTGAATAATGAGATATTGCTGTATGTATGTGTTGTTTAAAACCAGCCATGTTTTTCATTCAGAAGAAACCATGCATATCCAACATATTCTTAACTATTCCATGAATGCTTCTGAGTTAGTTTGACTTTAAACATAAAACATCTTTCTTTCACTATGAAAGAACAAATGAGCCACGCTGAATATCAGCTGTGGTGGTGGGTTTTTTTCTTTCTTTTTTGGTATTAATTTCAGTAGTCTAGGGCATTTTCTTAGAGGAGGTAGACAAACCAAAAATATGGTTATTTTTCATGGTGGATTATCTTTGATTTTTCAATGCTATATTTTATTTGCACATTTACTTTCCTTCAATATGGTATTATTGCTATTGGTTTACTCAGTCATTAAAAAGTTAAAGCACCCTCTTCTTTTTAATCAAAAAGAAAATGTTGCCATTAATCTCAGCAAGAACAAAATATATTTTTTAATTTATAAAATTATTGACATAAATTAAATCTTTTGTTTCTACACTAATGATAAAGGTATGATTTTGCAAAATAAATTTACTCTAAAGTGGTAAAGAAACATTAATTCAGAAATAGTTTGTTCAGCCTTGATTTCTGAAATAAGGTATCTTACAAACTGATCAGGAAAAATGTGTATCTGCGGATTTCTCTTCTGATAGGGAACACCTTTGAGTGTCTTTTATCACTAGACATCATGGTCTTTGGATTTCATTTGCATAGTCCCAACTGAAATTTTCTGCAAAGGAAAGCCCACCTGTCTTGATCAAAATTCACCTATGAGAGCTATATTGTCCTTCTTCTCCAGGATAAAGCTTTTTTTACCCCCACTTGGGAGAGAGGAAAAAGATGGTAGTCTGCTACTTCCTTCGCCCTTCAAATGTTGGTTCTGAATGCTTCACCATCATCCCATGTTCGGTATGTTCAACAAAAACATGGGCCTAAGAGAGCTTAATTGAGCTCAAACTCTTTCCCATCCCTGGAATTCAGCATCACAGCTCTTAAGAACTTTTTATAAAGGAATACTTAATAGATGGTATAATCTCAGGATGGATCTCGTTATAGAAACTATGCAGTTCAAACATATTCAGCAACACTTGCTATCTGGAAAGGCAATTAGGGGGGAAAATGGAAGCAGAGCACTGACATTTTGAGCCCATGTGTGTACATTTACATGCATGGGAACAAGAAATTTAACATCGAGAAATCCAGAAGTTGCTTGAAACAACAAGAATTTAAATGCACGTGTGTTTTCTGCTGGTGTTTTTTTTTTTTTTTTAAGCATTCCAACTGCTCCCCAAAAAGCAAAATAAGGACAGTGTTATAAATGACTCTTTGATTGTATGTAATATTGCCTTGCTGGCCTTTTGTACATGCATGTACTTTATTTGTGTACAGTTGTACCTTGTGCCTTGGTTTCCTTTGGCATTTTGTTCAGGGAAAAAACCCCTGCAAGGCTGATTAGATGACTGCTGAGAATAAGAATAATGCCACAAAGAAATGCAGAGGGATAAGATTTTACTTGTTCATGTATTTATAGCATTGATTAGATTAAAGGGAGTAGAAGATCCAATATATGCAAATGCTTGCCTGGCTGATTACCATCTACTGCTAAGTTTCTACTCATCTACTAACACAAGAGGATATCTGTAAAATGGCAGTTTAAAGACTTGGTGTGGAAATGGCCTCAATCTGAATGATTTCAATGTCCAAGACAGTTCAGCTGGTCAAAGTACCACCTGGTATTTCTTTTGGTTTTGAACAAAGATACAGGATTGTTCCTTATAAGCCTCATCAGTCATCAGTAAATCAGAAAAAACATTTAGGATGGAGATGTTGAGGGCCATGGCAGAGGCTTTTCTGCTCAGAAGTTTGTCTTAGGTCCATTTGGACATCTCACAGACACTTCCAGCAATGCTCTTACAGTCTGTCACAGTAGAATCTGAAATTTGTTACCTTCTTCCTATCCCTAACTCCCTGAGTTTTCATTAAGTTAATGGTTGCTGTGGGGGCACAGATGATACTCTAGTTTAGAATATTTACTGGGTACAATAAAAGGAAAAATTACGTATTATACACACCAGCTTCAGTGTCAACAGAAATAAATGCTTTCTAACCCCAGTTTGAATCCTTCTAGTTGTCTGAGTTTTGGACTGCTTTCTCAAAAAAGACAAGTCTTTTCCGTGTGGGTTTACTCTGTTGAGCAGAGTGGCAAGTCCAATTTTCTATTTTATTACTGCCCAATGTATCCATATAAACTGGTTTTTATATATAATTTTATATAGGAACAATGTGTTTGAAGACAAAAAAGTATATAATTATGTTAATCTGGGTGAAGAAGCATGTTATAATTAGAGAAGTCTATATGAAGGAAGTTTTTTTGAGATTTTTAATCAATTGTTGATCTGCCAAATCAATAATAATAGTTAAGTTGGTTTTTATATTCACAATTAATAACATATGATGGTTTCTGAGGTCAGTGAGACAGTGCAGTCTCAGTTAATGTAAGTAGAATTAGATTAGTTTGGTTCTCCAGAGATGAGTTGACTTCAAAAAATCCAACAGAGAATGGTTTATCACTTAAATTTTGAGACTTCCTGTTGTTTGCAACTCTTTGCTTGTGTGTTGCATTAAAACAGGATAATCTTAGTCTTCAGGGCAAATGGAATTTAGGTGGGTTTCTTTGCATCTTGCCTTCTATTTATTTGAAGAAAAATCAGAGCCAGTGGCTGGTACAAGTTTGCTGTGTGGATGTGAAGCTGAAGCTGAGCTGGAATTCAGCTAGAGGTGAATGCAAAATTCCAAGGGCAAATTGCAGCAACTGTATGTCAGTAAATTGCATTTTATTTAAAAAGGTGAAGATAAACTTTGCTTGTTCTTTTATAATCCCCATTCCTTTTACTCTCTGAAATAAACAAAAAATGAAAATCCTTAAGAGTGTATTTGAAGCAGAAATCTTCCCATTTGCCATGTTATAGACAGAAGCCATCAGAGGCTGATGGCTAGGGGTGCACCACTTTCCTTTTATGATTCTTTTTTGAACAGGTTAAACTATGGAAGGATAAAATGGGGAAGTCCGGACTATATTGATTATGATAGCACGGACCCAAAGAAAAAAATGTCTGTCTCCTGTGTATATGGTGAGTTGGCTTTATAACATCTTAAGGTGATCAGCTGACTTGATTTCTGGATCACGACTGATATTTATTTTGTGTGCTCTTCAAAAACAGGTGTATGTACAGTGCATTCAGAAGGTATTGAGACCCCCTTCACTTTTTTCAATTTTGTTATGTTGCAATCTGATACTACAATTGTTCAAATTCATTTTTTTCTCATTAATCTACACTCAGTACCCCATAATGACAAAGTGAAAACAGAATTTTAGAAATGTCTGTAAATTTATTAAAAAGGAAAAACTGAAATATCACATTGGCATAAGTATTCAGACTCTTTACTTTAAGGTGGTCTGAATACTTTCCGAATGCACTTTATGTCCATTTCCGTTTTGGTACAACCAAGTTGCTCTGCTGTTTTAGGAAACCCAGAAACTACAACTAGAAGTTTATATGAAATAAATATAATCTTGACACAGATATACCATTCTGCACTTATTTTTCTCAGGTGCATTTGGATCTTAGTTACAGGATATGTATAATCTGAGTCTCCCTCTATGCTGACATGTCTGTGTTCCTGCTCTGTGTTACTTTTTCATAGCCAGGAGAACAAATTCAGAAATGTTTTCTGCCTCTTTTATTTAATCCCAGCTTGCTCACAGATAACTATTGTATTGACCATATTGAGAACTGATTAATATAACTATGATTAGTTTAAACTAACTTTTTGTAGAAAACATGGGTTCAATTTGGCTTGCTTTAAATTAACTATGGTTAACCACTGGGTTTTTTTTGCTTCCTAAGGCACAATAAACTGTGTTAACCAAAAGCAGAAATGCAGATGTATTAATTCCGCTGTACTACACAAGAGAAAAAGTTTGTATAAGAGATTCAAGGAATTGAAGAGAGAATAAGGATAATCGGATCTCTCCAGAATATTTGGAAGAGACCAAAAATACCAAAAGCACAGCTAGAAAGTCTGCAGCACATCAACAAAAATACCATTAACTGACCAGCAATGTAACAAGTAGTGTCAAGGAAAAAAATACAGACAAGACTTCTTTTAGAAAATGGAAAACTTGCTTAAATGATATGAACAAGAAAGAACCAAAATTGCATACAAAAAATAATATGGTGGTAGGTGGCGTAAAAACAGTTTTTGAAGAGTATGTTGTTCATGATATTAAGACAGCTAGTTATAGTTTAAAAATGGTTATATCAGAAACAGGAAAATAGCTGGTGGAGCACTTGAAGCACTGTATGACAAGGAGGAGAAAGAGATTGCAAAGAAGCTAAATTAATTCCTTAAGTATATCCATCTTTACTGCAGATATCTTTCAGTGTAGGTACCGTTGCATGAACTGTTATTTTCAGGAACAGAGATTAAGGAGCTGAGGTGTAACGGGGCATGGATGTAACAGACAGGATGTGATGGCTTGGGCCTCCCTGATTCCCATGAGGGGGCTCCAGACTTCTCTTTTACAACTTTGTGGCACCCTCCTCATGATTCCAAAGAAATCTTCTCTACCACTGATTTACCAGAAAGAAATTAAGTGGCACACCCTTCCTCTGTAGCTTTTGCTGGTGAAAGTATATATTTAAGGCTAGATCCTTCTCAGAATGAGCATTACTGGTTTATTAAGAATTCTAAACCTTTTATATGTAGCCAAATCAGACACCTAGAAGATAGTTGGATAGGATAAGAGTAGAGAAAAGAAATGAACAGTTGTTCTGAACAGGTTGATCTCAATCAGCTGCTCCTTCTAGTAAAGGAACTGACATAAGCACACCTACAGAACATATTTATACAGCCCAGATCCTAGTCCATCAAATAAAACATAATCTGTACTGCAAGTATCTTCACTGACTGTAGCTTGCTGTCGAAATTGCTAGCTCCAAGTTCTGTTATGCCAGCTGTGTTTTTGCTCTTACTTGGCTTTCAACCAGCATTGGAAAAGATTGATTGATCGATCAATTATGTGCCATCAAGTTGGTGTCGACTCTTAGTGACCACGTAGATAGATTTTCTCCATGTCAGTTGGAGAAGAGAAAACATCAAATCAATCAATCAATAAAAACAAAAGACATAGGCAAAATGCCTTCCATTCGTGTAAAACTTACTTGAGAGGGAAAACCCATGCTTTTGACTGGATCGTTCCATTTAATTTCCTGGAGCTTTAGTTTTCTCTTCCTATTACCTTGACAGATCACTGCTATTCTTTAACTCTTTCAGTGTCTGAACCTGTTGAAGTGGAATTTCTCCATATTCATTGCTTGAGGCAAAGAAACAAACAAATCACATGTTTCGATGGTATTTATCCTTTTAGGATAAAAGTAATTCCAAAACAGTTTTCAAGGAATTTAACTCCCTGTGGACAGAGAATGAGGGGAAAGACTCCAGCTCAAGGATAAATTGAGTAGTTGAAATCTAGCCTTGTTTCCAACTCCATCTTAGTACACTAATTTTATCTAGTGCCATACCAATAAGAAATTTTACAACATACAGTATTTTTCTGAACTTTTCTGTGTTTTATTAATAGGCAGTAGGATTTCACAAGTTCAACCCCCATTTGCTAGGGCAGCCTATATTGCTGTCCTCAGCTGCTGGTAGTATTTTCCCTAACATTATGACAGACTATTTCATTTTAAAACAATACCTTCATGGATAAATGTAAGGTAATGAAACCTATTCATTCATACCAAAAACTTTTTGTTCAGGAGCTTTATTTTAGCAGAGATTGCAGGTAACATGTTACTGAATTTCTTTCACTCTTCAACATGGTTGAATTTCCTACATAAAGCTAGGAAGAAAGTCTTTGAGAACTCACTGGTAACTAATAGTTTTGTTTTTTCTGTTGGAACATTGTCCATAGATAAAAATGGTGTCTAATAATTAATTTCTACACACATACCCATCTGCATTTGTATAGCCTTCGGTCTTTAAACTCTAACTGGCTTATAGAAAGCAACATACAAATACATAATATAGTATTTGTAATACATAGTATACAGGTAGTCCTTGCTTAATTATGGTAATCAGGACCAGCGACTCCATCCCTAAACGACACAGTCATAAAGGGCAACGTCACGTGACTGCACCAACTTACAACAGCAGTCCCAGTTGCCATAGTTAGGCAAATCCCACATGATCGCAGCATCCCATGGTCATGTGATCACCGTTTGCGACCTCCTGGCGGCTTCCCCATTGACTTTGTTTGTCAGAAGCCAGCAGTGAAGGATAGAAAGACAGATTTTTTTTCCTGAATAATTATCTGTGAATAAGAGGTAATATTCACTGAGAAAATTGAAGATTAGAAGATGTTGAGAATACAGATAGTCCTCAGGTTAAAAACACCTGGGTTACAGACAACCCATAGTTAATTTGCTATTGTAGCAAAATTTGAGTTAAATACACAATGGTTCAAGTTCATTACACAATACTACTTATACAGTATTTTACAATAATACTGTTCTGGCTTACATACAAATTTGACTTACCTTGGGAATGGAACTAGTTCTTAAACTGGGGACTACCTGCAGTAGAAAACATGCTGTTGAAAAAAAATGAATGGGTGGTGATACAAATGGCTGCAGATATCATCCCTGAAAACCAGAGATTTTTGAAGATTAGTGTGAAGATAATCAGTTGTTTGGCAAGGGTTTTTTGTCTAGTAAATTTAACCTTTTTTATAATATCAAAATTGGGCTTCTCCCTCTCTTTTCCCTACCGTATTGAGTGAGTTCTTTTGCTAACTTCATCTCCATTCAGTTTTATTCCTTTTTTCTTTCTTCCCTTCCCAATACAGTTAATTCTTCCCTTTAATCCATTCCTATCCTGTTGTTTTTCTTTGTTTTTCCTCTTTTTGCAGGAAGAAGGGAAGGGACTGTGGTTTAGTGTATAGTATGCTTGTAAGTATTGTGTACTCTTGACTGAAGAATGGTATGCTCATTTCTCATAACATGGCTGTGACCCTCCCTGCCTTTCAGAAGGTTCTTAAGACCTGTCTTTTGTTCCAGGTCCTGGGTTGGGAGGTTTTGGATCACAATAGTTTTTGATTGGATAAAGTAGCCTTGGGTGCAATATTTTTTATTATTTTTTTATGTTTTCTGAGTATTATATCTTGCTTTTATTTGTGTACACTAACTTGAGTTGTATGTTGATCAGGTGGCCCTATAAATTGATTTGCTAAACAAATAAAATATATATATATGAGATGGTCATCCTCTTTTAGTTAGCACACAGCATCAGGAGGGATGTGCATGGAGTAGTGAGGAAGGAAGGGGACATCAACCTAACTAGCGAGCTCATCTGATTAACACCTGGTGATCAAATGGTGACAGATGTGGCAGTCATATTGCCCTCCCAACCTGTGTACTTTCAAGTTTCTGTTTAAGAGTATATGATTGATATATGACAACAGGGGATCAATTAATTTTTAAATAGGGTATCTTATGCTCTAGGCAGTTAATTTTAATTGGTAATTACTAATTCAGTTAACAGAATTGTATATTTTTGTCTATTTTGGAATGTGGCTTTTGGCAAGTATATATACACAGTTATATATATGCATACATGCACATGATTGTGTCACATTTATTGAAGCATGGGACTCTCCAAGACTGGTCTCAGCTATTGGTTGGTAACTTTAGATAAAGTCAGAAAGTTGGTTATTACATATGAATTCGCCTGTTTGTAATTCTTAAAAAACTCTTGGGGGGGGTATTGTTTTTAATTCAAGATTTTAGGGGGTAAGTATTTCATGTTTGGTTAAGAAGGTTACTAGTAGAAAATCTGCAAGCAACATTTGGGAGAGAGTTTAATTGTTCATGATTCAGTACTTGGTATAACCATGAAGTACAGAACTATATGTTGCAATAACTATATGTTGTAAGCATTGTTGTACCTCCCCCATTTGTATTTTTCCCTTTCTTTCATTAAAGATACCTTGTGCAGAGCTAAGATCCCTCAAATCTAATGGTGGACTTGATTTATGGGGAAGGTTGGAATCTTGTGTGATTTATTACCCACCTATGTCTCCTACACTTTTTGGGTAAAAGTTCAGTTTAGAAAGCAAGTTGCTTTGCTTCAGGTTATTAGAGCAGTTGGGGGCATAGGGTGCAGATTCTCTTCTACTTTTCTTTTACAAACAAGGTAAAGAAGAAAATATAGAGAAAGTTCCTATCTGTGAGCAATCTAGGATAGAGTTTTCCAGTCCATCCCCACCAAAGAGTTTTAATTGGAGCTGTCTGAGCCAGCCTTAATACAATTTAGTTATCGTCAAGCAGAAGGATTTTATTTATGGAACAGGCCTCTCCAGAACTTCCTCCGACCTCTGAGAAACTGTGAATTTGAGAGAGCTGTTTCAGCCAGCATGCCAGGTTGGTGTATGCATTTCTTTAATAAGGCAGGGATTGATGTCTCTTGCAGTGCAGAGGTTAGGTAAACAACAGCCCTGTGCTTCACTGGTTTCCATGTTCAGTTGCTTGTCTATAGGGATCTCAAAAGGTTAGGTTAACCTCTCTTACAGCTCAGGGTAAACTTCTTACCCATGAAGCCAATTTACAACTCCTAGCATTTCTGTTTAGGTGAGACTTAAATGGTAATTACAATGTTCTCTGGGCAATGATCAAACAGACTTTAAAGATTCAAATATACAAGTGTTCACTGATTTTTTCTTTTTAATATTTGAATCTGAACTTTTTATTGTTCCATTTTTGTATGTTTTCTTGGATGTGAGCCCCATTATATATAGGGGGCATATATCTTATGATTACAACCTAAGAATCTTTCCAGATAATTTTTCCAAGCAGTTTGCTTGTTTGTTTTTTTGTTTGTTTGTTTATACAATTTGTATGGCTGCCCATGTGGTTATCCTACTTTGGACACATTATGTGAAGACTTAGCTCTCTAGAGGAGGCTCTAATGCTGGGAAAGGTGGAAGGAAAAAGAAGAGGATGACCAGTAGCAAGGTGGATGGACTCAGTTACAGTGGCGTTGGGTGCACCATTAGAAGGCCTGAAAGATCAGGATAGGGACAGATTGTCATGGAGGGAATCTGTGCGGTCACTAAGAGTCAACACTGACTTGATAGCACATAAATGGCTGCTCAAAAAAGTATAAGGACCATGGCAATACAGTATAAAACAGCACAGACAGAGGCCAAAACCACAATTTATTCAAAATCTTCATCCAATTTCAGTTTTCCATATGGGCTCAACTCCTGTCCTAATCCAGTGCTTAGGTCACAAACAAAGTTTATAAAGCCTTATAGAAGGCCAGTAGGGTTGGGGCCATCCATAACTTGGGGTATACTGTTTCAAAGGGCAGGTGCCATGACTGAAAAGACAAGCCTCCTGAGTTTGATTAGATTCATGGAGGGAATCTGATATGCCCACTGGTGGATCTTGTGGGATGGGCAGACACAACTGGAGATAGGCAGTCCTGCAAATAACTTGGCCCTGCACCATGGAGAGCTTTATAAGTGATAATCAGCACCTTGAATTATACCTGGAAGCCTATAGGAAGTCACTGCAATTTGCAAAGCAGTGGTGTCAGGTGGATATGCTGTGGAAGCTCCATAACTTTCTGTACCCTGCTGCATTTGGGGCCACTTGTAGCTTCCCAATGGTATTCAAGGGCAGTCCCATGTAGAGCATATTGCGCTACTCCAAACAGGAGGTGATCAAGGCAGGGCCTTCCAATGCAAGAGGAGATTTGGTGCACAAGATAGAGTTGTGCAAAGGCTTTCTTGGCCACAACTGCCACTTCAAGCTGGATCTGCAAGTCTAAAAGGACCTCCAAATTGAACATCAATTCTCTTTGGAGGAGTGCTATCCTGTCCAGAGCTAAGGAGGGGAATGTCTGGATCCAAGGGGTACATAAGATCCACAGCCACTCGATCCAGCTTAGGTTGAGCTGGAGTATTCTTCCCCATCCAGACCCTCACAGCCTCTAAGCACTGGGAAAGAACCATGACACCATCACTTGGTCAGCCCAGGGTAGAAATGCAAACTGCATATTGATTATACTTTACCCTGTACTGATGGATAACGTCACTCAACACCTGCATGTAGATGTTATATAGGAACAAATAGAGAGTAGAGTCTTGAGGAACCTTGCAAAGGCTTCTCTCTCTCCTCCACCCCTTCCCCAATACTGATTGGAACCAGGAGGAAGGAAGAGAACCACCATAATACCGAGCTTACCACTCCCATTCACCAAAGCTGGTGCAGAAAGATCTCATGATAGATGCAATTGAAAGCCACTGAGATATCAAGGAGTGCCAGAATGAATGCATCACCCCCATCTTGGTCTTGCCACAGATCATTTGCAAGTGCAATCAGTTGAGTCCTCAGTACTATATTCTGGTCTTAAACCCAACTGAAAGGGATCCAAACGATCTGTTTCTTTTGGGTCCCGCTGGAGCTGCAAGCTGTCCACCTTTTCAGTAACCTTCCCTAAAAAGACAGAATGAAAATTATCCAGAACCATTGGATCTAGGATGGTTTCTTACACAATTCACTGCACAGGATCCAGGCACTGTAAAACAAGAAAATTCCATTCTTCCAGCACTGATTATTAATGTAATTACAATAATATTGTAAAGAAATGATTGCATGACTTTTCTGAATATCTCTTTTTGTGAGAGCTATATTTATGATTGACACTATTCCCATAAACAATATGGTGCTTGAACCCTCAGCTACTTTGCTACTTTCATATCATATCCTTTGAAAAACAGAAAAATTAAACACAAGGCTATCTTCCATGCCCATCAGTACCTAGGTGAACTTTTTCTTTTGGGCATTGCTGCAGTGCACATTTCCTCTCATTTATTCTGAAATTGTATGTACGAACATTACTATTTCCTGCAGGAAGGGTCTTGTTCCATTATTGTGTTGTATGCCATCCTATATGGGGTTACGCAGTGGTGCAGTGGCTTAATGACGCTGAAAGTTGCCGGCCAGAAATGGCCGACACTTCAGCGGTTCGAGCCCAGCTCTGTGCAGCAAAGTGAGCTCCTGCTTCCTCCCCAGCTCCTGTCAACCCAGCAGCTCGAAAACTTACGTGAGTAGATAAATGGGTACTCTCACTCCGGTGGGAGGAAAAATGCTGGTGGCACCTTGCAAAAGGAGACGGGAGCAGTTGCCGGTAGTGCGGAAGCCGCGCCCCCCCGAAAAAGGAAGCAACGGAAACCCCGCCTCCTGCACTCGCCAGCTGGGCTCTGCTCTAGGAAGGAGGCAATGGCAAACCACTTCCGAAACACCTTGCCTTGAAAACTGCAGGGACTCATCCAGGTAGTCACCGCAGAATCGGTAACGATTGAGTGCAGATTAAAAAAAAAAAGCCATCCTAAGAGTTTTTCCAAATGACAAAATAATAGTAACAACAACAACAGAAGTATAAAACATAGTAAAAGAAATGGGAATAGAATCCTTCTGCTTGGCTGGAACCTAGAAACATGTTAGTTAAAAAAAAAAAAAGACATGTCTAAGTCCTTTTAAAGAGAGAGAGAGAGAGAGAGAGATTATATTAAACCCACATGCTTCAGTCCTAAGAGTGAGAATAGGCAAATCTAAAAAAAAACTCATTTGCTTTACTTGATTAACTCAGAAATTCATTGTAAAGAGTTTTTAGTTAATTAAATTAAATACGAAGCTGTAGAGTGGTTACTTTGACTTGATTTAAAGTGCACTGGTCTGTATTTGCTAGTTTTAATCATTTTGTGTGGGTATCATGTCATAAACCCTTTAACTGATTTTGTACATATGCCAAAATGTGCTAAAATATATTTATGATAACTTTTCATAATGTATATGTATTGTTTGCAGTAGCAGTGTTATAATTTTGCTCATCTTTACTAAGTATGTGAGTGTGTATATGCATGCACATAATTTTGGGTCACATTTTACTGTAGTCTGTTTTAAGATTCATATCCTTCCATTGTTAGACTGGCCTGTCATCCCCATTTTACAAATATAAATGGAGGAATAATTCTATTAGGTACACTAGAGATCAGGCTGTAGATTGTGAATGTTGTTTTTCAATTTTTTACTCTTTATGTATTTGATGTCTGAAGTTTTGAGCAGCATAGGTAACTGAGAAAATTATGAATGTTGACTTGCTGTTTCCCAAATGATATCCTGCAAATATTTGAGAAGAAGAGGATGTAATGATTATATCCATGATTTGTAGCTTCTTGTGCTCTGTTTAGAGGGGTGAGTAGAGGAAAAGTGTGTACTACATTATGAATAAGATTTTTGGATGATGGATCAGATCTAAAGTTTAAATTTGGCCACCCAACCTTTTTACTTCATAACAAAGCCCTTGGCTATTTATCACCCCATCACCATGTTCAGGCTGTTTAGTGTTATTGAGTTAAAATAAATACATAGGAACATAATTGCAATTGTGCAAATTGGAATTTTGTCACATGTCTTAAAAAAAAAAGTTGGCATTTAAGGAGGTAGCGCGGTTAGTTAAAGGAGAAAATGTAACACAGTCATTCTTGGTAGCCAGATGTTATTCTCTGGGGTTCAAACCCTCTACAGAGAACTGAATGCATGTACTTTGCATTTTAGATGACTATGTACAGGAGCTATCCAGGTTGTGGTGCTCAACAATTATAGGAAGGGATATCCAGAAGTGCTATCATAATGAAATATGCAGTTCACCTTCTCTTAAGCTCTCAGATAATAGAGATACAGATATTACATTTTGTCATGCCCCTAGGTTTGGGATTTTACATGACTTCCAAGGGAGGTGTGTGGAAATCATGTAAAACCCCCTACATGGGGACATGGCATAACGTAATGGAAGTTGGACAGTATCTACTATTCTGATAGGTTTTCATAATTATTTGTATAATCAAGTGAAAAGACCATTTGTGTGTTGCCCTAGTAGGAAGGAGAAAGATTGCTACTGGCTTGTGGGAATGGGCAATGCCATTATTCAATTAAACCACTAGAATTTTTCTGACCTGGGTTAGTTCCCTCCGCTATGCTATAGTCTAGAAAAGATATTGTTGCCAGAAGAATTGGGGTAGTAGCCCATTTTTTTCACCCAGGTATAGCATTTTTCTTTTTTGCCCTCCTATTGTTAGGGGGTAGGTGCCTGTCTTCTCTGTTATATCTGTAATGAAGTGCTCCGTCTTCAAGCAGGGTTGTGAGTTTATGAGGTGATCCCGTGGTGGGAATTGTGCAATAAACCTTTTGGAAATCTCTTTATGAGGCCTCAAAAACTGATAGGTGCTTGTGTTAGTTGTGCTTTACCAGTTTGATCTGTGATGGTTTCATGTAATGCCATTTTCCTTTTCCATCAGCTAATTTCTTATTCCATTTGGTGGAATGTAGCAATATGCCATCATCTGAGCCCTTTCCTTCCTATTTGTCATGCTTAATAAAACTGTTGTCTGTTACAGCCCTGATGCTTGTAGTATCAATTCTTAGTTTTCCAAATTCTCCAATTACAGTCAAAAGTTAAATGTTGCAAGAGTCTTTAATAATTCTCTTAACAATATTCTGAATGGTATCACAAGCAATTTGAATTTATTTTCTGAATTTCATTGTTGACATTTTACATTTAAAAAGTGGCTATAACTTCATTGGTTCAGTAAAACAAATTCACCTATTTCTTAGAAAGATATAGCATTTTACTTATGATATTTATTTATTTATATTTCAAATTTGATCACCACCATCACTAGGAAGTGATTCTGGGCAGTTTACAGTATAAACAAAAAATAGATATTAATTAAAATACAGTCAAATACAATAAAAACCATATTCATATATAAATAATGTTAAATGATTTTAAACTTTAATAATGTGCCTTGTTTTGTGCATGCGCTTTGGTTGATAATAGTGCTTTCCTTTTAAGTATGGGTTGTACTTCAAAATTTAGTGTTGTGCCCATTTTATTTGTTTCTCTAGATGATGAAACCCAAGATAAATCTTTGTATTACTTAAAAAAAAATCTGTTATAATTTAGAAAATCCAGGTGGCCCCTTTGGTTCTGGCTTATTACTGACAGTATTTGTGGCTGGCACAAATTTCAGCTGAAATATATATCAACTTGAGCCAATCATAAGTCAGGTGAGAATAGGCAATATGATATGCAGCAACATCATGTAATCATGCTTTGTGCATTGATGTTTCTTTATAGATCCATGCCTCTTGAAGCAGTGTATTATGGTTGCTGAAGTCGATGTTAGTGTATAGCTGCTGGTTCCTTGCATCCTTCAAATAACACCCAGTCGTTTTTTGAAACAGACTGTTTCTTTGTGCAAATCAATGTGCAGGCTCAACATTGTCTGCTTTTGTCGTCCTTAAATAATGTGTGCAGTCTCACTTAAATGTTGTGCTTTGCATTTAATCAGTATTAATATGATAACAGGGATGAAACAACTGAAGCGAGCCCAAAGAGATTATCTTTCCTTAGCCAAGTGCATCCATTACCTTGGAATTATAGGTTTCTATTAAATGAAACTGACAGATGGGCATTTGGAGGTGGCTATGGAAGAGAGCAGGAAAGAGTGAGATGAAGGGGAGAGCAAGGGCAAAGTTAAAGTTGAGGAAATCTCTATGAAAATAAAAACAAATCATCCATCTTGATACGTTGGCATTTTACCCTCCTAGTGCACTTTATTGATGCTGTTCTGATTCCTATTGAGAACATAGTGCAGAAATTGAATCTAGCAGAATTCAGAGGTTATACTGATGTGATTACCCAGAAATAAGCGGCAGTGTCTGAACAAGGATTTGCAGTTGACTAGAAAAACTCAGTCTTGTTCCCTGACAAAAGTAATGTCCTGAGCATTTGGGAGAAAACGGAGGGAGGGAACTGTATGAAAGAAAGAAAAAAAAAACATTGAAGCATTTCCATCTAGTCATTAAACAATAAATCAAATAAACTTCTCCATCTAGGAACTGTTACAACAACATTAATAGCTGTGACTAGAAAGGAACCAAGACAATAATACTATAAATAATTGTAGATGTTGAAGATTGCTCAGAGAAAATAACATAATTAAAATGATTTTACAAGATGGGCAGTTCACTGAGATAGTGTAATGCAATATGTTAAAATATCTGTTGTTTAATGCAAACATTGTAGATGGGAAGCATCTGTCTTGACAGTAAACCACCAAGAATGACCTTTGTTGCAGTTCTGTATTGGAGGAATCTTTCCTTCCTTTCAATGAATAAGGAATTATATTCATAATGTGTTTTATAAGTTAATATCAAGCCAAAAAAGTGGGTGGGGCTTTTCTCTGGAGCCCTTTTTTATGTAGGACATAAAGCAGTAATTGGTGATGTTCAGTTTGAATAAGAGTTAAAAGAGATGAGTAGGATAGGAGAATAGCCTATTCAGCTCATCTCTTGGAGTTTAGAGTTTTTGCTGTTTTATTACTGAAAAGTACCATGAAGATTTATGACAGTGCCTAGCCATCTTCCACTAATCTCCAAAAGCTAAGCAGGATCAGACCTACTTATGCCTTGAATGGGAGACCATCAGGAAATCCTAGAGTTGTAGGCTAGATAGGATTCTTTTTAAAAAATTGGCAAAACATGGCAATGGCAAACAGTATGTTCAGTATGATTTCTGAAGAAAACTACATGGATGTGCTCTCTATTAGTCACCAGGATCTGAGCCCAACTCAAGGAAGTATTTAGCATTACACATTGCTATTAACAATTACTTTACTGTATTTGTTAAGAAGAAAAATACTCTTATTATGATTATGCTCTCTTTGGTTACACTTTATGAACGTAAATCTCCCTTTTTAAATTTTTTTTGGTGAAATTGGAAACAATATGCTTTCCACTGAAATAAGCCATCTAGCTTCCTCCTTTAAAACACACACACACACACACACACACAAAACCACATTCTCTATGAAATAATTGGAAGTATAGTAAAATCTTGATTCTCCAGTCCTCCAATCAAAAGATTCCAGATGTAATGGACAAAATTTTAGTCCAGGCAATTAACATTATGTCTGTTTTACATAATTTGCATACTTCGATGAAACCGCCAGGTTTTAACTAATTTCTTGAAGGCTGGGAGAGAGGGGTCTGTTTGAATGTTGGGGGAATACTATTCTGTAGGAAGGGCTCAGCAACTGAGAGGACATGCTTCTGTGGACCCTGAAGATGGCAGTCTCTGATTAAGGGGACACATGAAGAGTTGCCCTACTAGATTTTATCAGGCATGCAGTTATTACTGGGAGAAGGTGATCCTATAGATGCCCAGGCCCTGAGCCATGTAGACCATTAAAAGTGACAACACCTTGAATAGCACCTGGAGACTACCTGGCAACCAATGCAACTCTTGGAGTAGAGATATTACATGGGTGCTGTGAGGTGCACCCATAACTACTCAAGCTGATGCATTCTGGACAAGTAGCTTCTTTAAGGATGGCCTCTTGTGGAGGAGCACGTTGCAGTAGTCCAGCTGAGTGGCATGAATGACAGTGAGTAATGCTTCATGTCCCAGGAGAGGTTGCAACTGGGGCACAAGATGGAGTTGTGTAAAAGCCCACACACTGCCACCTGCTCCTCAAGCAGGAGTTGTGAGTCCAAGAGGACCCTCAAGATGCAAACCAGCTCTGTTTGGGGAGTGCAACTGCATTCAGAGCTGATGATGGAGTCTCACTGGCATCAGTTAGCCTTTAAATCCAAAGCCACTCGTCTTGCTGGAAATGAGTCTTAACCGGTTCCTTTGATTTTGCTCATTTGACCAGGGATTAAGATATATATCATCAGCATATTAATGAAACCTGGCCCCCTGCTGACAGATTATGTTTCCCAGTGGTTTCATGTAAATGTTGAGTAGGAGTGGGGAGAATATCAAACACCATGACATCCTACAATTGACGGGCCTAGGACTTCATCTCTCCCCTTCTGCCTGAAATGTCCCTTCAGGATAGAGGAGAACTACTGCAAAATGGTGCTCTTCACCCCTAACACTCAAAGATAGCTCAGAAGGGTACCATAATCTACAATATTGGAAACTGCTGCAAAATCAAGCAGAACAAAGAGGGTCACACTACCCATTTCCTGGTCATAACAAAGGTAATAAGTGCAATCAGTGTTGCCTTCAAGCTGAACCTGGGCCTGAAACCTGACTCAAATGGTTTCAGATGATTTATTTCTTCCAGGGCTCTCTGTAGCTGCAGGCCAACCACTTTCTCCACAGCCTTCCCCCAGAAGGTGAGGTTGGAGACAGGTTGACAGTAATCCAGTATGTCTGGTTTGAGCTATGACTTTTTGAGGAGAGGGCACTCTACTGCCTCTTTTAAAGGAGATAATGTTCCATCTCTCAAGGACGTATTGACCACTGCCCCAATCCAGCTGCCCACCACTTTGTCAGAGGCTTTCAGCAGCCAGAAAAGGGAGGGATCCAGACTGCAAGTAGCTTAGCTGATGCTGTAAAGAACTGTGTCCACTTCCTCAGGATTCACAAGTTTAAACTCATAACTTCACAAGATGAAGTTATCTTCAGCCATCTCCTCTGGGCCTGCCTGGAGTGTTCAACTCCAAGTAAATCTGAATGACTTCGTCCTCCAGATGCCTAGACAAATCCTCATAGTAGTTTAAAAAAGGTTTAGTCAATACTTTAAAGGTGAGATACCTTTAAAGTATTGACTAAACCTTTTTTTAAAAAAAAAAAAGGGCAAAAGAATGTGTATTCTCTTTTGTTTGTGTGTGTGTGTGAGAGAGAGAAAGAAAGCGTCTGCATATGTACTTCTAGCTTTCCAAAAGCTACGTAATTTCCACTTCACAGCTTACAAGACTAGGTTTGTTAATATGAAGAAATTTTTGAAGGAAGGAAGTTCCTGAATGGTTAGCACCTTGATAAGGCAATTGTAAAAGATGTATAGAACTTTTATTAGGCTTCCACTCTTTTAGATGAATATTTTCTGTCTTTATGAAATCTGGAAAAACTTTTGACAGATTTAATAACAGTTTTGTTGCTTTTAACAAAATATTAAACCTACAATATTTTAGCAAAAGTCACATCAGGAAACAATTGTGATGGTCTTAAGTTTGACCTTTTGAAAAGTCTTAAATTCCCTTCTCCCTGACACAGCTGTCACTTACTTATAGGAATACTAAAATGGACTGCTATTTAGTTTTGTTTGATTCTGAAAGCTTTTCAAGGAATATTCTTTCTACTCACCTATGGTGATAACTGCTAGTTTAGATGAGGCTTCTGTTGTTCTTAGTTATGTCCCCTCAAATGCAAAAATCCTGTATTTGTGGTCAATAATGCATCCATTGATTCATCATTGCACAAAGAACTGCACTGCACAAAATTCATTAAAAATATAGAAATATAGATTCCATTAGCTATTTTTGTGAATGTCCAAATCCACAGCATGTAACACTTCAGCACTTCATGACCTACAGGCCACAAGGGGGCAGTAAGGTGTAGATAAAGAGTTACAGATTTACCCCACCTTGTCTTTTACTCTACCTACCCATGGTCTAAGACTTCACTAATCAGAGGTCACTTCCTTCTGCCTTTCTTTCCAAGAACACACACAAAGCACTTGCACTCTTCTCCTAAAAGAAGTAGCTAGCTAGGTGTTAGGCTTTCCTTACCCCTATAATATATTTCCTGTAAATAAATCTCTTTTTGGTTATAGTTATAAAACCTGCATCACTAATCAAAATGCTTTAGCCTCCAACCATGAATGCAGAAAATCTAAATTAATTGAGTTTCCTGACATTTGTAGGTCTTAAATTTCTTACTGAAAGTATTAATAGCATTTACAATAATGGGAGTTGACTGGCTTCAAATCTTACTCTTTGCATATTAGCAATTTTCAGAATTCTATGCTATAAATTTTTAACAAAGACAAAATAACTAATTATTGTAAAATATTCAATAGTATGCCTTTTATTAGGAAGATCAGGCAGAAGACAAACCAGAAAAGCTAGAGCAGAAATAATCACACATCTCTACAAAACATCAATAGAAGGCATCTGATAAACTTCATTCCTTACTATTTGTAAATAAACAGTTGTGATGAAGGGAACTTTTTGTGCCCTCCATACCCATGATGAACCCGAGGAAGAAATTTAAAATATCCATTAGATCTAACATTTAAAGTTGAATGGGTCTTCATTTGTCTTACACTTAATTTGCTCCATTCCTGCTGGGGAGTGATTTGAGAGACTCATTTGTAATCTTATTCTTGCTTAATCTCACCTAGTACTAGCTTTTTTTCTAATCACGCAGTTTGCCAGTAACAGTGTCCAATTACAGTGAAAATAGATGGAGGCTTCTGCGATGATCTCCACCTGTCTGGGGAAGGGGAGCTCTATTTAAAATGAATGGAGCAGGGAGTTGGCATGTAAAACTAAAGGACTATCAGTTGACATACTTCTCTGTTGAACACTACAGTAGTTGAAGCTGCATACTAGCTTAGTGGATCAGGGGGATGCCATAGACATAGTGTACTTGGACATCAGTAAAACCTTTGACAAGGTCTCTCATGATGGTCTCCTTAATAAAATGATTAAATATGGCTAATGATATTATGGTTGGACTCACAATTGACCAAATAATCATATCCAAAGGGTCCATTTTAGCTAGGAGGAAACTATTGAGTGGAGTGTCACAGGGCTTTCCTGTGCTGCTCAACTTAGATGAGGGAGTTGAGGGGACACATATTATGTTTGCAGATAATACTAAACTTGGAGAGGTAAATAATACCTTAAATGTAAGAGAAGGTTCAAAAAGATCTAGATAAGCTTGATCTAAATTGAATAGGATGGAATTGTAGAGGGGAAAATGTGAAGTTTTGCATCTGGATAGAAAAAATAAAAGGCATAAGTTTAAGATAGGAAAGGCCTGGTTTGGCAGTAATGTATGTGAAAAGGAGCAGGATCTCCTTGTTGACCACAAGTTAAACATGAACCAGTAGTGTGATGCAGCTGCTAAGCCCATTATTCATTTAATGTCATTTTTCGCTGCTTTCCATGTAATCACATCTTAAAGCAATTTACAAATTTAAACTACAATTTCCAGAATTCATAGTTAGCATATTAGTGTATGGATCAAGATGTCCTTGTGAACCACAAGTTAAAAATGAGCCAGCAGTATGATCTAGCTGCTAAAAAGACAAGTGCTATCTTAGGGTACAATAATAGGAGCATAGAGTCCAGATCACAGGAAATAATTGTTCCACTTTACTCTGCACTGGTCAGTCCACACATGAAAAAGGACAATGACAGGTTGGCATAAGTTCAGATGAAGGGTACCAATATAGTCAGGGATCTAGAAACCAAGCTCTGCAAGGATTGATTAAAGGACCTGGATATATTAAGCCTACAGACCAGATGAGTGATCTCAGTTTTCAAATATCTGAAAGGCTGTCACACAGAAGAAGGAGTGGACGTATTCTCTATTGCCTCAGAGGGCAGGATCAGAACCATTCCAGAACCATTTAGTTAAAACTACATGGAAGTAGTTTCCAGCTGGATGTCAGGAGGAATTTCCTAACTGATTGAGTTGTCAGTCAATACAGCAGACTGCCACATGAAGTGGTAAGTTCTCCTTTGTTGGATGTTTTCAAACAGAGGCTGGATGGTCATCTGTCTGTGATATTCTGCTGGGTCTTGTACTGTACGGAGGGTTTGATTCTATGGTCGCTTCCAACTCTATGATTCTGTGATAATGTATAAGGGTAGATATAGTAGGGAAGATGATTCAGACTTCCTACTTGTTTCATTTTAGTTGTTAATGATTTGAATAGTGTTTTAGAAGTATTATCTCAACTGTTCCATTGATGTTCTATATTAACAATACTTAATATAGTGATACGCACAACATCTACAGCCTTATAGCAGCTTGTGCTATTCATATGCAGCCAAGTGTTGAGAGCAGTGATTGAAATGAAGTATTACATGATAGGTGGAAATGTATACCAATTGCAGATATTCTGTGAAATATTTTTTATGATAAGATGGATTTAAAAGTATTGAAGCTTTTTTCATAGAATTGTGAACTTACTGAAAAGAGACTACAGAATATGTTAATTAAGTTGCAATAGAACTGAAATCTTGTTTAAAACATACCCAGTTCATACCTCCTTTAATAAGAAGCTTTGGAGAGATAAGTATGAGGTGTAAAGTACTGAAAAAGCAGCATATGCAGGCTTGAAATTATTTCTGCTTTGATAATAAAGTCATTTTTATTTTGAGTATGTATTTGCTTTCTATATATGTTTATTATAAATTACATGCATGTTATATATTACATACACATATACATGCATATATATACTTGCTATTCAGTAATGCTTACAAATAATAAATTATTTGTAAATTAATAAATTACTGAACAGATTTAATAAAGCATTACAATAAAACAGAATAGCAACAGGATAAAATACAGAGAGGCAAAATAAAATTGCATTAATTACTGTTTTAAAAGATACCATAAAATAAAAAAGTCCTCATAGAATTAAAGAGATAATAAAATGGACTCTAGGTGAGCCACTACTTCCTGGGTATAGTAAGGTTTCACGGTGCTCACATGATAGAAGCTAGGGTAGAGTTTTGTCCCTGAAAGCTGTGGAGCAGTCACACAAGCCTTGCAAAAGATGTGCTATTTAAACAATTTGAAGAGAAAAGTTTCATTCATGTTCCTGCACATTGCAAAGCACCTTTTTTAGAATGCTTTGCACAGTCCTACTAAACATACTCTAGTTGTTAATGATATTCTTCATTTTTATCTGGCTAGTACCTTATAAAAATAATTTCTTGGTTAGCATTATTATTGAATGTACTTATTTTAACATGCAGGATACACAAGAAAGACCATGTCACTTTGCTAAAGAGATGGTCTGAATTTCAAAGAAAAAAGCAAAGAAAATACAATTTATTTAGACTTAACTATAATAAGGTAACACCAAAAGTCCATTATTTTTCTCTGTACTAGTCACTTCTCCCTTTCTAATTATAGTTATTTTATTATATTTAAATTTAATTCCAATTTGAAGATGAGATTGATAGGTCCCTTTGTTATTTAATTTTTATTCCCAAAAGTTGACAAATAAACATATTGTGATCCTTTTGTATGCAAATGACACTGCTTTGGTATCTTGGACACCAAGAAATCTAAAGTGAGTCTTGCATGCCTCAGCTGCATATTGTAATGAGGAAGTTCTGAAAATCAGTCATAGTAGAACTAAGAGCTTAGTTTTTGCTAAGCATCCCAGAGCTCATACCTGACAGGTGGCAGCTGATTGGACATCCAAGAGCAAGTTAAAATCTTTAAATATTTGGGCATTATGTTTCATGCTTGTGGTAAAATGCAGGGTAGATCTGCAATATGTCATCCAAAATGCTCAAAACTTGGTAACATTGTACAAACCTGTTATCATTCTAGATATTCATTATTTATAATAGCAGCACTAAAGATATTTTCAGCTAAAGTTTGTACATAGCTTTATTTGGAGCTCAGGTGGAACTGTATAGTTCTTTTGATCTGTTGGAGAATATACAGTCAAAATGTTTAAAGAATATATTCCAAGTGTCATGGTGGGTCTTAATGTGGTTCTCTGCCAGAAAGTTGCAGTGTTCAGTGTGGAGATGAGTATATGATCATGTATTCTTATTGGCAAAAGCTACTCTTTTGTATGGGATTAGATTCTTTGATTCTTTTTATGATGATGATGATGATTACTTTAATATAATTTTATTGAAAGTTTTAAAAAGAAGAGTAAAAATTAATACAAAGTAAAATAGAGTAAGAAGGAAAAAAGAAAAAGAAAGAAAAGAGAAAGCTAAAGTGCAAAAAGAAAAAAAAGAAAAGGAAGGTAGAAGAAAAATAGAAAAGAAAGAAATAAGATATAACAAAGTGGCTTCTGATCTTCTTTACAGCAGTTATAAGTACAATTGTAAATTTACCTCTTTCTCTAAAGTTACATCGTGACTCTCTTCTTTTTATAATGTATCCTATCTAAACATCAAAACTATAGATTGAAAGTTCATTTTTTTCTGTTTTACGCAAAAAATCCATAAGGGGTTTCCAGTCAGCAATAAACATTGATATTGTCTTTTCTCTAATCAAAATTTGGCCATCTCAGCAAGTTCTATCATCTTCACCAACCATTCCTCCACTGTAGATATTGCCAAATCTTTCCATCTTTGTGCGTACAATAATCTTGCTTTGGTTATCATATATAAAAACAAAGTTCCATGACTTTTTTTCCAACTGTTTATTCATCAGTCCCAGGAGGAAAAGTTCTGGTTTCAGTTGTATATTAATCTTTAAAATCCCCTGAATCAGTGTATGCATTGAACCCAAAATCTAGCTTTTTTGCACGTCCACCAAGCACAATAAAATGACCCTTCCTGTTATTCACATTTCCAACATAGATTTGAAGTACCTTTACATATTCTAGATAATTTTTCTGGTGTCATATACCAACAGTACATCATTTTATAAAAGTTCCATTTAAGATTATAACATAGTGTAAATTTCAATCCTTTCAACCGCGTATTTTCCCATTGTTCCATATATATGTTATAACCAAAATTTTTAACCCACTTTTAACCCACATTCTATCATATAGTAGGCAGAAGGCTGGCAGAGCACATCCATGAACACCAACTAGCAGTCAGAAGACATGATGAAAACTCCTTAATCTCACAACACATGGACAGACTTAACCATAGCTTTAACTGGGAAACTGTCAGCATTTTAGACCAGGCTAAATCCAAAAATGCAAGGGAATTCTTAGAAGCTTCGTATTCAGACAAGGCAGCAATCAACAGACACATAGAGATAAACAGCATCTACACGCTATTCAAAAGAGACAATAGAAAAGAAAACCAAAGACCAGAACATCTCCTCACCAGCAATCATCACCCAGATAAGCAGAGGTTACCACCAGGCACACAATCAAGTAGTGAACAATACCCTAATCAAGGAACTACCAGAGGAGCAAAACAAAACCCCCACTTCCACCAACACTGACAGGGGATGCCACAGTATATAAACAGAGAGCAAACCCCATCCCATTCTAGCACTGAAGATGTTACCTAGCCGGATAATGAAATGTTTGCAAGAAAAGAACCAAGTTCAGAGAATTCCAGGGACTCCTCAGTTCAACCCTGAGCTACACATATTCTCTTCTATAGATACAGACTATGTGCACAGATGTTGTTCTTCCATAGGTCACGGTGTTTGTAACAGAATCTGGTATTTATGAACAACCTGAAGGATGTCTTGTGAAAAGAAAGTTATGGAAAGACATAATAAATGATATTAACGTTAATTAGTTTTAGCTATGTTTTCTTATTTCATGCCTTTAATTTCTTTGTTTTAGTATTTCTTACTCTTTGCTGCAGTCTTCATAAAGTTGCTTGCCCCAAAAGAGAATAGCCTTGTGTACGTATCTGTGTATGTATAGGTAGTCCTTGGTTAATGGCCACTTGTTCAGCAACCGTTCAAAGTTACAATGGTGCTGAACAAGTGGTACTTACAACCGGCTGTCTCAGCACCTCTGCAGTCACGCGGTCACGATCCGAGTGCTGGCAGCCAACTCACACGATGATTGCAGCATCCTGCAGTCATATGATCGCCATTTGCAACCTTCCCTGCCGGCTTCCCTCAAGCGAAGTCAATGGGGAAGCCAGCAAGGAAGGTTGCAAGTTGCTCCTGCCACTTTTTGTCCCGAGCGGCTCTGTTATGGAGTATGAGATCCCAAAGGTCTCGTACTCTGTAGCACATGCTTGAGCCACAGCACCACCTCCCCAACCCGCACACACTTGTGTCTTGCAGCAGCATCCTCTCCCCAGCCCGCACACACTCATGCCTCACAGCAGCACCCTCTCCCAACACGCACGCACTCGCACCTCATAGCAGCACCTCCTCCCCAGCCCACACGCACTCGTGCAGTGCCGCAGGACCCCCTCCCCAGCCTGCATGCACTCATGCTTAGCAGCAGCACCCTCTCCCCAGCATGCACGCACTCGCAGCTCGCAGCAGCAGCCCCTCCCCAGCTCACATGCACTTGGGCAGTGCCACAGCACCCTCTCCCCAGCCCGCATTCACTTGCATGGTGCACAGCACCTTCCTACCCATAGTACTCACCCACTGCCTTCCTGTTTGTGAGCTTGCAACTTCCTGCCGGCTTCCCCATAGAGTTTGTTTGTGGGAAGCTGGCAGGAAGTCACAAGTTGCAGTCATGTGAGGTCCTCACTTAATGAGCCATGATCCTTGCTTAACGACAGGAATGAGGACAGCTAGGATTGCCATCACTAAGCAATGCGGTCATGTGACATTGCATTGGCTTAGCAACAGAAATTCTGATCCCAATTACCATCATTAAGCAAGGACTACCTGTATATCTAATATGGTGATATATTAATATGGAGTAGGGTGATGCTCTTCAAGTTCCAGTTTGTGGTGGGAATATAAAAACTGTTGAAAATAATTCAAACTCTGGAAGCACAAACAGAAGCAAATTAATGAATAGAAATATGGCTCCAGGGAAGAGAATGTTCTTTACATCTTGTTCTAGCATAATTGACCTTCTGTAGCATGTATGGAGGCTCAGAAAGAGGGCAGGAGCTGCACAGGCTGCCTATAATTTGACTTTAAAGTTTGTTATGACCTTGAGCTATGTTCTTGTTTGACAGCACTTAACAAAAGCACATTTGATGTAACATTAGACTTTCAAATCCCCCTCCAAGAACAAAATGTTCCTTTAATATATTGTTAACTCTAGAAATTGAGCGACATCAATGGAGACATGACTGTCTTAACTTTAAAAGTAGCAGTGGCAAAAAAGCGTCACACAGAAAGATTTCACTTTTATTCTTTTCTCCTTACAATGAAAATAGAATGCCCTGTCAGAATGAAAAGTTCTCTAGAGTGTGGTCCCTAAATTATTTTTCTTATGTTGGAAAGGAAACTTTGCTGCTCCTGAAAATGAGCAGGTGGGGATGAACAATAAATATCTTAATGTACCAAAAGAACGATGTGATCTACACACTAATGCTGTCATGTGGCCTACAATGCTGTAACTCATGTGCAACATATATTTGTGCTGATTTGTTAGAAAATGTTAAATGTTTTTGCCAGTGTGCTATTAATGCAAAATTAATGCAAAGGCAGAATCAATGCATATCCTACCATATAATATCCGATAGCCATTTCTGTCATAATAGAGCCGCTATATCCACATAATCTGACTTAGTAACCTTAGAAAAACAGGTTTGTTCCCCACATCAGGATGAGATACTGCTTTACTTATAATTACCTGATTTATTCTGCTTAGTAAGATATTACTACTGCCTACTTTACTGATGGATAACTAATGCTGAGAAATAGGAACTTGGCCATAAGCATTTGATGAACTCATGGTGTACACACCCAAGCATACAAACACACACACACACACACACACACACACACACACATGAAAATTGAAAATATGTCTGTTCTCCGGGCAGATGATAGTCGTTACTATCCACCCCATAGTTGTTCTGAAATTTTGGTTCCCCAAAAGATTTTACATAAATACAGTTGTTCCTGTTGGTCATTATCATAGCTAGAACAACACTTGATTTCTTCATTTTCAAAAACTATTCTTTTTTCAGTTTGCAGATACAAAAAGTCATCCTGCTGTTTAAAACCAAGTGAGAATTCCTTTGTAGTATTGACAGAAGTAAAATGTTTCCTTTTGAAACTTCTTTCACAGAGCTAAGGTATTCATAGTCATTATGATCAATAACATTATTTTGTATGGCCCAGACTTACGTAGGACAAGACTTGCGTTTTTTTCTTGCATTTTTTTTTACATCAATCAAATAGTCTGGTTTTCATAGATTTTGCCTTCTGTAGTGTCTTTGTGCAGACTTCTTTTTCCCAGGATACCAGCTAGTGTCTTGATTGCCATTTCTTTAGTTGCTGATGTATGGGCTATTTTGTTAAACAACTTTCCTTCCTGTACTTTTTTGTCGGTTTTATGGCAACTTATTATACTTTATATTCTATATCTAATCTTATTATCTCTTTAATTTTATATTTGAGATACTAAAAGATTGCTTTGCTATGTAACAGACTAAAAAGTTTCAACCTAAGAATTATTGTTCTTATTGAGTTTATGGTGTATTATGAATAATGGCAATAGTTTTTGTTTATTCAACACACCCACACTGGCAGGCTGCTTTTTAACAGAAAATTCTCAAGATAGCTCATAAGTTTAAAAATGTGCAATGAAACGTAACACAGCCTAAAAATCAAAGAATAGAAGTATTAAACTAAAACAGAATTAAACACTAAATATTTTCAGGAATAAAAAGCTATTTTGAGGCTCTTGGGGGAGCAGCACTCTCATCAAAGGAGCAGATCTCCAACTTGGGGGTGGTCCTCTAAGTTCTGTAATAATAAAAATGCATTTTAATTTTTACTAAGGCCTTTTGAGAGTTGCCATGATATTTATGGGTTTTAGTTTTTTATGTTTTCATTTGTAAACTGTCTACAGATACATAATTGTAGGAGTATAGAAATACTGAAAATGAATGAAGAAATAAGTCTGTCTGCTGCTAAAGTAATATGGGTGCCAAGTGACTCTTTTCGGGATGGATATTCCACAGTTCAGAGGCCATCACTAAAAATGCATTTTCATTGTTAAGCATCCACTGTATTGGAGAAGAATGTATATAAAAGTTGTTAAAATTCAGTTCAGTGTATGTGGGAAGAAGTTATCCTTCTATTCTCTTGTGGATTCCCTTATTTATTTCAGCTTTGTTGTAATTTTCTTTTGTGCTTTTCTTTCACTATATGTATATAGCTATATGGCCAATATATCTAATGTCCAATGATATTTAAATTATGATAGGTAGTAAATTAAGGGTGTATCCACATGGAATTTTCTTCCACGTCTATTTTGTTATTTCTTCCACAGTCACCTTTTTGTAAGATCCATATGTCATTAAATAAGGAAACATATTAACAGAAGTAGTCAAATAGGTAATGGAATCTTTCACAAAATTGGAATAGGTGCCACGATGGAGAAGTATTAAGTGCTGGATCACCAGACACAGATCTGAGGTTCCATAATCCAGAGAACTTCCAAAAAGATGTTTGTCATATTCATATTTTAAAACAAAAGTAAACTGAAAACTTCTAAAAGAGCTCTTCCCCCATCCATCCACACTTTAACTTCTCTCACTCACACAATCCTACTTAAATTTTTAGATAAGAAAATAGACTTGCTCTAGAGGTTACTGCTGTTGCAGTTAGATTCTTAATTTCTCCTGCAGGCTTCTGGGCCCAGAGACCTTTCTGGAAATCAGGATGTTGGATGTAACTGTGTCCAACACTGTCTGTTAAAAAATTAAGGAGAAAGAGAGAGGAAAAGTGCCTGCTGCTGAAGCACACTTTTTTAGTTCTTCAGGAAAGCACTTAAAAACTCTTCTAGTTGCATCATGCATGCTTCTCTAGTTGCATCATGCATGCTGTGTTGTTGCTTACATCTGTGTTTGTTTCTGGCTGCTTGTGTCATATTCCCAGCCTTGACTCATCTTTTCATCTGGGTCCGACATTGAGGATGGCCTAGAGGTCATTTGGTCCCAAATCCCCCCTCTGCCATTGGACTTCCTGGACCAGCCCTGATGAACTATTAAGCAAAATAAGCACATGCTTAGGGCACCAAGGGAAGGGGGGCATCACAGAGTTTTTTCCGCTAGGTATTGTGCCCTTAACTCTTTCACTGCAACACTCAGCTTTAGCTTTCAGCACTTAATGAGTCTTAATATCTTGTCAGTTAAGCATTGGAAGGCTTTAGGGGCACTGTTGTTGGGCTGTGCTTAGGGCACCAGTTGATCTTAATCTGACTCTGCCCTGGGCACATCTCTTCCTCTTATTCTCAGACTCAGAAGCAGAGGGTAAGGTGCTTTATCTACTCACATCAACTAGCCAACCTAGTCACAGCACTGCTGTTCAGGACCGAAAAGCTTTCTAAGTGTAGTTGCATTGTAGCATTCTGTTTAAAAGCTCAGTAGTTAGGAGTAAGTGCTGAAGTTATACTTTGGTAGATGCACTGTACAGTATCTCTTTTTCCCCTACATGTTCCAGACTTTGCCTTACATTATGGACTGCTTTCTCGATTCCTATCCCAACTATGCTTATGCTTTGCATAATAGGCTGCACTTTGGCTTCGTATCCCTCACTACCAATTCTGTCTTTTCTTTGTACTTATTGCAGATTACAGGGCACTATCCTCTAGGCGAGTATTTCTCAACCTTAGCAACTTTGAGATGTGTGCACTTCAACTCCCATGCTGGAATTCTGGGAATTGAAGTCCACATATCTTAAAGTTGCTGAGGTTGAGAAATACTGCTCTAGACTAAGTATGACAATTTTAGCCAGCTGTTGAAAGATTGTAAATGAAACTATGGGCTGGATGAGGCTTTGGTTTGGGCCCCTAGAGTTCTTTGAGTTCTTTTCTCATTTGCCACAAAAATTTGGCAGTGATGAGGCTTGGAAACAATCACTATAGGTGTTATGGTTTTTATTTACACAAGCTAAGATAAAAAGAGCTAACTGAACAAACGAACAATACCAATGTTATGTATTTAGGACATATGAGTAACTTTTATTTAACAATAATTTTTTAAAAACATTTTAAAATTTATTTGTTTTTACATTGTATCTCTTACAGTGGGGCAAAAAAGTATTTAGTCAGCCACCAATTGTGCAAGTTCTCCCACTTAAAAAGATGAGAGAGGCCTGTATAGGTATACCTCAACTATGAGAGACAAAATGGGGGGAAAATCCAGAAAATCACATTGTCTGATTTTTAAAGAATTTATTTGCCAATCATGGTGGAAAATAAGTATTTGATCACCTACAAACAAGCAAGATGCCTGGCTCTCACAGACCTGTAACTACTTCTTTAAGAGGCTCCTCTGTCCTCCACTCGTTACCTGTAGTAATGGCACCTGTTTGACCTTGTTATCAGTATAAAAGACACCTGTCCACAACCTCAAACAGTCAGAGTCCAAACTCCACTATGGCCAAGACCAAAGAGCTGTTGAAGGACACCAGAGACAAAATTGTAGACCTGCACCAGGCTGGGAAGACTGAATCTGCAATAGGCAAGCAGCTTGGTGTGAAGAATTCAACTGTGGGAGCAATAATTAGAAAATGGAAGACATACAAGACCACTGATAATCTCCCTCAATCTGGGGCTCCATGCAAGATCTCACCCTGTGGGGTCAAAATGATCACAAGAACAGTGAGCAAAAATCCCAGAACCACATGGGGGGACCTAGTGAAGGACCTGCAGAGAGCTGGGACCAAAGTAACAAAGGCTACCATCAGTAACACACTATGCCACCATGGACTCAAATCCTGCAGTGCCAGATGTGTCCCCCTGCTTAAGCCAGTACATGTCTGGGCCCATCTGAAGTTTGCTAGAGAGCATTTGGATGATCCAGAAGAGGATTGGGAGAATGTCATATGGTCAGATGAAACCAAAGTAGAATGTTTTGGTCTAAACTCAACTCGTCATGTTTGGAGGAGAGAGAATGCTCAGTTGCATCCAAAGAACACCATATCTACTGTGAAGCATGGGGGTGGAAACATCATGCTTTGGGACTGTTTTTCTGCAAAGGGACCAGGACGACTGATCTGTGTAAAGGAAAGAATGAATGGGGCCATGTATCGTGAGATTTGGAGTGAACACCTCCTTCCATCATCAAGGGCATTGAAGATGAAACGTGGCTGGGTCTTTCAGCATGACAATGATCCCAAACACACCGCCCGGGCAACGAAGGAGTGGCTTCGTAAGAAGCATTTCAAGGTCCTGGAGTGGCCTAGCCAGTCTCCAGATCTCAACCCCATGGAAAACCTTTGGAGGGAGTTGAAAGTCCGTGTTGCCCAGCGACAGCCCCAAAACATCACTGCTCTAGAGGAGATCTGCATGGAGGAATGGGCCAAAATACCAGCAACAGTGTGTGAAAACCTTGTGAAGACTTATGGAAAACGTTTGACCTCTGTCATTGCCAACAAAGGATATATAACAAAGTATTGAGATGAACTTTTGATATTGATCAAGTACTTATTTTCCACCATGATTTCCAAATAAATTCTTTAAAAATCAGACAATGTGATTTTCTGGATTTTTCCCCCCATTTTGTCTCTCAGAGTTGAGGTATACCTATGATGAAAATTACAGGCCTCTCTCATCTTTTTAAGTGGGAGAACTTGCACAATTGGTGGCTGACTAAATACTTTTTTGCCCCACTGTATATGTTCAAATGTTCCATTTGATGAAAAAATATACATCTGGTTCAGAAACCCATACGTTTAATAAAAATTGGAAAAATGGGGCAAATAGTCTATGCTATCATGTCTGCTAAGGTTGAATTAAGTCAATTAGTTGTGAGGAACAAGAATATCTGCTTGATTATCTGAAGTTCATGATTCTTGCATAGACAAAATCAAAAACCTAAAATTTAAATTTTATTATGATCAGTTAGTAAGCTTGTTTAAGATCAAGAGTATCAATGTGTGAAATATTTGTTTAAATTAATACAAATTATTCCTTGGATTGCCCTTTATCATTTCAGTGGCAACAGCATATATTAATACAAATTCTAACATACTTTTGAATTGTAACATAGCCTTTCATTTCTTAACTGGTTGAATGTGTGTCCTTGCCAACCACATGTTCTTCTGTGTTGGATGTATTCTGAAACACATATGTACATTATATACTATTATAATAATCCTATATATTTCTCCTGCACGTAGGATTTTCTATTTGGAACATTTTCTAAAATTGTGTGTGGTATACCTCCAAATGCCTACCTAGATCCTAAACCCTTTCAGCAAAAAGTGGGGATACACTTTTGAACTTAGTCATTTCCTAACTGCAGTAATGTGTGAGGAGTACCAGACCTGGAACTTTCTGTATTTTGCAGAAGTGCCAGATACCAACCTGTATATACTACAGTCGTGTAAAGGCTGACAACTACTACTCCTAGAGTAAAGAATGATTTTTGGCGAACGCACTGTCCCTTTTGCCCTTTTCTTGCCGCTAGAAAGGACGAGTGGCAGTTCAGTGACTTTTCCTCTCGTTATGGAAATAAGACTGATAGAGTAATCAGGATGCTACATATGGAGCTTTTTAAATTACTGCTCTTCACTTCTTTGTTAACCTTCATTATTCCTGAAGATTTTTAAGTCACAAAAATGACATTCTTAATATGTAGAATTAAAAAGGCAATATGAAAAATACTTTTTTCCTTGTCAATAAGCCTTTACCCTTTAAACCAGTTATCTTAGTTTCTGCTCTAGGTATTTTAATTGAAGATTAACTACTGTTAAAGAGTATACAAATTTAGGCAGGGTATATTTGAAATATTAAAATAGGCCACAACAAAAGGTAAGAATAGGGTAGTCTGCCTATTCTAATTCAAAATTGCTAAGCATACTTACCTTTATGGGAAGTCAGTAGGCGGCTCTTAAGGTTCTGTGAGCATTTTTTAAACTGATAATAATAACTAAAAGTATATTTTCCCACCAATAAGTTTAGTGTATTCAATAAATGATGGAAGAAAGCCACATACACTATTTCTATCATAATGCAAGCCCTTGTTATTTTTGTTTAATTTGTTAAATACAGAACCTACTTTTATGGAAAAAATATGCACTCTTTCACAGCAGGTGGCAGCGCCTAACCAAATTGGCTGATCTCAGAAAGATGAAACAAGATCATATCTGGTTATTGGATGGCAGACCATCCAGAGATCCCAGGGCTATAGGCTAGGCTCAATTATCTCCTCCTCCCCCCACCCCGGATCCATAAAGAAGGCCATACTAGACCATTTCCATGTTGTGGCCTAAGAAACAGTATAGATGTGTCCATGTTATCATCAGGAGTTTTGCTCAAATCAAGGAAGACTTTACCCCGGTAATATTTTTACTATTATAATATGCCAACAGGAAACAATTGACAACAAATTGGATAAACCCAGTATATGAAGACAAGATGTGATTAGAGGAAGGATGGAAGAGACTTCATTTTAACCATATAACATACTGCAAGTCTTGCTGAGTGCTGCAGTAAACACATATTCTGGAGAAGCATTGTAACTTAGTGATGGAGGGTACATGTTTTATGTAGAAGGTCCCATATTAAACCTCCAGAATTCTCAGGAAGGCCTGTAAAAAAACTTTCTGAAATCCTAGGGAACTGCTGCTTCTCAGCATGATGGATTAGTAGTCTTGTTATATAACATGTGTCAGACTCTCAGAGTTACTGGGAGTCAGCCATCTTATAAACCTAATATATTAGCCAGATCTTTAGACTGGATTTGGCATTTTTATCCACCTGTCGAGTCCTTCCCAAGGACCTGGGATAGGCAGATGTTGTTTGATGGTGTTAAAGGTATCATCACAGGATGTAAGCTGTTCCAAGTAAAGCTAGGTATAAGTACTATGTTTGCTTTCTTTTGCCACAGTCATGCTATTTCTATTTCCAGGTCTTTGTATTTTGTAATTTTCTCCAGTTCTTTCTCTTCTCTTCTGCTGTCTCCAGGTATTGCAATGTCCACTATCCAGACTTTTTTGTCTTTCTTATCAATAATTGTTAATTCTGGGGTGTTTGGGGACAGGTTCTTGTCTGTTTGAATTCTAAAGTCCCAGAGCATTTTAGCTTCTTCATTTTCTATTACTTCGTCTGTTTGGTGGTCCCACCAATTCTTGCATGCAGGCAAATGGTATTTCTTGCAGATATTCCAATGCACCATTGTTGCTACTTTATCATGCCATTGCTTGTAGTCAGTCTGTGCGATCTTCTTGCCAGCAGCTGGCTAGGCGGTCCACTGTTTCTTCAGCTTCTTTGCAGAGACAGCATTTGCTATCTGCTGCTATCTTCTCAATTCTGGATTTGTATGCACTTGTTCTTAAAGCTTGGTCTTGTGCAGGCAGAATTAGCCCCTCTGTCTCTTTCTTCAACTTTCCTGCTCTTAGCCATTGCCAGGTCTTGTTGTTATCTGCTTTGCCTGCTAGTTTTTTTGTGTACTGTCCATGTAATACTTTGCCTTGCCATGTCTCTTTTCTATTCTTCATTTGGCCTTTCTTGTAGGCCAGTTTGGCCTCTTCAGTATTTAGTAAGCCTTCATGGTGTACTACTTTCGGTACATCTTCTTCACTGTCCTTCAGATATTCTTTCAATGCCCTTTTTTCTTCTTCAACTGCCTGGTACGCTTGCAACATTCCACACCCACCAATGCTCCTTGTTAAGTAGAGCCTATCAGTGTTGCTATGAGAATGAAAGGCATGATTCACTGTCATTATTTTTCTGGTCTTCCTATCCAGGGCTTCTAGTTCTGTTTGAGTCCAATCCATTATTCCAGCTGTATATCTAATGACTGGAATTGCCCAGGTGTTAATCGCCTTGATGGTATTTCCTCCACTGAGTTTGGACTTTAAGATCTTCTTCAGCCTTCTGATGTATTCACTACTAACCTTCTTCTTGATTTCAGTGTGCTTGACGTTGTCAGCCTAAAGGATCCCCAGATATTTGTAGTGATCTTTATCCAGACTCTTGATGTTATTTCCATTGGGCATCTTGATTCCTTCAGTTTTCACTATTTTTCACCTGTTGATGGTCAGGGTGGCACATTTGTCCAGTCCAAACTCCATTGCAATATCTTGGCTGTATATTTGGACAGTGTTGAGCAGCGATTCCATTTCAGATGGTGTTTTTTCCATACAGCTTCAGATTGTCCATGTAAAGAATGTGGGATAACCTGGCAGATGTTTTTGATGTTTGAGAGCCATGGCCTGACTTGTTCAGTATTGTTGACAGAGGAATCAATGCGATGACAAACAGTAGTGGTGATAGTGAGTCTCCTTCAAAGATTCCTCTCTTGATGTTAACCTCTCCCAGTTTATTGCCATTGACCAGCAACTCTGTCTTCCATTGTGCCATTGATCTTTGCACAAAGCCTCTTATGTTTATACTTACTCCTGTTATTTCTAGGCACTTGATTATCCAGTCATGTGGCAGGAAGTGAAATACCTTCTTGTAATCAATCCAAGCTACATTCAAGTTGATCTTCCTTCTCTTAAAGTTTTCCAAAATCATCTTGTCAATTAGCAGCTGATCTTTTGTCTCTCTGCTGTTTGGGCAGTTTCCTTTCTGCTTAGATGGAAAGAGCTTGTTTTCAACTAGATGCTGTTGGACTGCATCAGCTACGACACCAGTTAGCAATTTGAAAGTTGTTGGCAAGCAGGTAATTGGCCTGTAGTTGCCTGGTGCTGCCTTTTTTGATGGATCTTTCATTATCAGGTAGATTTTGCCAGATGTTAACCAATCTTCAATTTCACCTCCTTGCAGTATGTTATTAAACTGCTTGGCAATGAGTGGGTGCAGAGCAGTCAGATGTTTCAATCAAAAACCATGCAGTTCATCTTCACCTGGTACTGACCATTTCTTGATCTTTCTTGCCCTTTTCTCCACCATTTCTGCTGTTATTACAAGTTCTTTTATTTCAGCTTCTTTTGTATTCTTATCTACTTCCTTTATCCAAGCTGCATTCTTGTTGTATTTCTTTGGGTTGTCCCATAGCTGCACCCAGAACTGCGCTGTTTCTTCTTTGTCAGGTGTTGACTGGTTCGTTGCAGTTTCTCCTTTGATGGATTGGTAGAAACGTTTCTGATTCGACTGAAAGTGGAGATTCTGCCTGTAGTGTGTAATTCGAGCTTTGTATCTGCTGATCTTTTTGGCTATGGCTGTTATTTGCTGCTTGATCATTTCCAGTGCTTCCTTGATCTTCCTTGTTTCTAGGTGATTTTCTTGATCTGGTCTTCTTTGGTTTTCTTATACTTCAGCTTCCTTCCTTTCATCTGTTCTAGCTTGCTTGCATCTGATCGTAGCATGCTGATCTTATTTTCCAATTTGATCTTCCATTTTGGTGGTGCACTGTTTGGCTTTTTTTCTTGTTTGTTAATTTTGCATCTAAGGTATTCAGTTATGACTGCAGCTGTGCTGTTACATCAGTTGGTTTGTTTCTTGCATTGAGCTGGTGCTTATAGTTGATATTACAGTATTGGCATCATTTAATACTTGTGCTAGTTTTTTCTTTGCAAACAAGCTTCAATGCAGGCAACCTTATTCTGTTGTTTTTGTGCTGTTCTAGATGCTCAGTTATTCTTTGTTTCAGTTCCTCTTGTTTTTTAGTTAGAGGGCTTTGTTCTTTCTGAGGAGAAGGCTCTACTGTCTGAGCTACTTCTGGCAAAGCTTTGATTTCTTTGCCCTGGGTAGGCCTTTGCAGATCTTCCAATTCTACTTCTGTGAATACTTTATTTCATGTTATAAATCATCGTTGATCTACTAGCCTCTGTTCTCTTATTTCTGATTCTGGATGTTGTTCTTTCCAGAACTGGTGCATTCTTTTCAGATATCCTCTTCTTGTTGGACTTGATCTGTAATTGCAAATCATTATTTCTTTGTTTTCAGTGTTTGTATTTTTGTGACAGGTAAACAACTTTTCTTCCAGTAGTTCTGCAGCTGCTGGCCCTGGTTGCTCAGCCAACAGTCCTGAGTTCTGAGGCCCACTTGTCACCAGATGTCCAGGAACTAGAACACCTAGCGCGGTCCTTGTTGATCCGGGCTATGACCAATCCAGTATGGATCATCTATCATCAACATCATCATCATCATCATCATCATCATCATCATCGCTTCCTTTATTCCTATCCAGTCTGGAAAATTACTTAAGACAATCCATTGAATATTGTTTGTATGAAGTATCCATTCATTTTAATATGGTAGAATATTTATTTTATTCATTTAAATTATTTCTGTGGCTGGCCAACTTGCAAATTGTGACTGTTAACATAGGATTAAAAATAGAACAAGGTAAGCAATAACCTAAAAACCACAACCACACAGCATAAACTAAGATCTAACCCCAATCCAAATCCCAAACCATTTTCCAGAAGACTCATCCAGTGTCCTGGCCCAAAGCTCAGCGGGAAAACCAAGTTTTTAAAGCCTTATGAAAGGCCAGCAGAGTTGGGCCATCCAGATCCTGGGATACGGTGTTCCAAAGGGCAGGTGCCATGATAGGAGGCACCCCTTCTGGGCCCCATTATATGGAATTTTTTCATAGAAGGAACGCAAAGAATGTCCACTCCGATGGATCTTGTGAATTGGCAGCCACAATTGGAGATAGGCAGTCCTGCAAATACAGATAGTCCCCAGTTTAAGAACAAGTTCTGTTTGCAAGGTCGAATTTGTATGTAAGCTGGAACAGTATTATTGTATAATACTATAAAGTAGTATTGTGTAATTAACTCGAACCATTGTATATTTAACTCGGATTTTGCTACAATAGGCTCCGTTCTTAACTATGGGTCATCCTTAAACCAGGCATGCTTAACCTGGGGACTACCTGTAGCCCAATTCTATGCCATGAAGGGCTTTATAAGTGATAATTAATCTATAGGGAGTCACCACAATATTTGAGCTAGTTTTACATGGACACACCATGGTATGTTCATAACTACCCATGTTACTGCATTCTGGACCAATTGTATCTTCTAGATGGTCTTTAAGGGCAGTCCCATTTTGCAGAAGTCCATTCAGGAGGTGATCAAGGTATGAGTGTCTGTAACCAAGACTACCAATCCAGGAATGAGTGCAATTGATGTGCAAAGTAGAGTGGTGCAAAGGCTGTCTTGGTTATGGTTAAATAGGAACCTTAAATCCAAGAGAACCCCTATATTGTGTGCTAGTTTTACAGTTCTGCCTGGATGAGTGCAACCCCATCCAGAACTGAATTCTCCAGATCAGGGGGGAGGGGTTACTAAAACCTATAGCCACTTAGTCTAGCCAGAGCCTATCCATTCATATCCATCCAAATCCCTTCCAGATCCTCACAGCCTGGTGACACTGAGAAAGAACCTTGGTGGTATGATGATACTTGACCCCGTGCTGACAAATGACCTCACCCAGTAGCTTTCTACATTTTAAATTGAGCAAAGAGAGGATAAGGCATTGAGAAATACTATAAAGCAGCGGGCTAGATTTCTCCCTGACAAAAACAAAAACAAAACAGGTCTACTATGTAACCACTTTTGTGAGTTGGGCCTTCAATAACCTGGATTAGATCCATGGTTGCCATGGGGCTGTGAAATCCTGAACCAACTCCATCTCTGTACCTAGGGAAGGCAGATTAAAGTTCCCCAATATCATAGGTCTGGGCAGCTCCATTGCCAATGTGGCCACAGTATCCAACAGCTCAGGTAAGGAGGTCCCTACACAGCAGAGAGGCTCTTAGAGTAGTAGCAGTCTCCTCTGATCCCTAAAACCCAACCTAACCAACAAGGCGTCAACCAGATATTTTGCAGGCAGCGCCTCTTGAGAGCTATTAGGTTTCTTAGATGACTATAGTCACTCCACTGCTGCTGCTTTGGGGTTGCGGCTTTACTTACTGTTATATAACTTCTGTATCCTGTCCCAGACACATATCTGGCTTCAGAGCTGTTGCAAATAACCCACTCTACTGTATATAGCTTTCTGTACTGTACTTTACTGTACTCTACTATATTTTTTATGCACTGATACAATCAGCATTGATCTAAGACAGAAAAAAATCCAGCAGTAATAGTTTTCAGTGATGCATGTTTAGTGAATCAAAATGAAATGGAATTCTCTGATATTAAATCAAGTTCAGATTCTACATATGTCCATACTGTTGGGGAATATATATAAACCTTTCAACTAGTTGGGTGTAGCAAATTATACATGTTCCTTCTATGTAGTCAAAGCTGTTTTGAGAAGGACTCAGTTTGGAAGATGCGTTCAGATTGCCTCACCTGAATCAGAGACACAATCCTTAGGATAGTAACCTTATTGGAATACAGCTTCCATAGCCTATTCCTGCTACAGCTCCACCAGAACAAGGTAGGATATGTCTTGTTGGCTTCTTGGATGATTTACACAATGGTTTCCAATGGAAATCCTTTGAAGTCTTCATCCAGTAACAGCAGTGTGCTATCAAGTTTATTACATATCGGCCTTCCTCTTACATTTGATAGCAAACCCTGCCTTTCTGAATACTTAACTGGATTCAGAAAGAAATTTAACTGGATCTGACTGTGGACTCTTGTGTTTTTATACTGATTCTAGCTGGCAATATGATTTATACAGCCCACATGGGTGGCAACACCAAGTCCATCCTGAGAAGCTAGTCAGGCTTGGAACATTTTAGTACTTGAATGGATATAGCTGGGAAATACTAAAGCTGCAGGCAAGAGTAGGGGATTTTTTAAAAAAAGGCTGCTCTGCAAGCATGGCCAGTAACAAAATGTCAAGAATATCATCTGCCTTTGCGTGTCTATATTTGATTTTTGTTCTTTCAGTTAAGGAGAAATCAGCTGACTGGATACACTATTATCTTATGAAATCTTATAAGTGGTGTAAAACTTCAGGACTCTTGAATTATTGCAAAACTTTATAAAATCTTGCACCGGCTGCTTCCTTGCTCAAAATTACAAGGAAGGAGAAGACCGTATTTTAGGAGTCACCATTGTGTTTATAGGTGCTATTAGAGAATGCAGTTATAGTGGCTAGGAAATGATCAATAGGTTTTTTTTATTTTATTTTATTTTTATTTTATTTATTATTAAATTTGTATGCCGCCCATCTCCCCCAATGGGTGACTCTATATTTACAGAATATTTTCTGTAAAAGTTTTAAATATTTACAGAATTCTTTTTGCATAAATTTTGACACAGAAAAGAGACTCAAGCGAAAGAATGAGTGCTTCTCTTTTTAGTGGCATAGCCTGTATTCTCTTTCTCTCTCACACATACAGACACACATACCTTGCCTCTTGTGTTAAGGTAAAGGACCAAAGAGGACAGCAATATTGAAATGTTTTTTCACTGGTTGTAGGCCATTATAAAGTTAGACTTCTTAGTAAACTTTGATGCAGTTCAGAGCTTTGGACCATATGTCAGAACTGAAGACTGCTGTGTTAAGGTTTAAAATATGCATCATTCAGATTTGTGTAATGGTCTCCCAGTAGCTGCATTAGTAAAGAAAATCAGCCTCAGAAATGATTCTGGGGTAAGTATCAGCAGAAGCTGTTTGTGCGCTTATTCGTTTCACTGCTGGCAATGGTTCCTCCTCACTCTGATAAACAGATTTGCGAGAATAAACACTGTCGTGGAATGGGTAGGTTTGGAGTGGAAAACGGATGAGAACTCTTATGCTGCTTTTCTGCTCAAGATCATTTCTTCATCAAGCTTCTTGTCTTCAGAAAAGTAGCTATCAGGGCTTTATTACCTGTGTTTTCAGATGATTTAGATTTCTTCTTGCCTGAACATGATTATGTTGGAAAAAATACTTCTTCAAAAATCTAATAATATTACAATGGCCAAAACTGAAAGAAGGAATTGAATAGGGAACTAAGATAAAGGAATTGAACATGGAACTTGGAATATGGAATTGAATATGGAATTCAGCATCAATATGCATATTCTTGGGTTGGCTCATTCCATAAGTTATAAATAGGCCATTATGTTACGGAAACTTATAAAAGTCCATTTTAGGAATAGAGGTACAGAAGGCAAAACTATTTTGTGAGGTCACTTCAGCAAATGAATAAGTTTCTTCAAGATGTTAAATAGCCTTGTTGGAGTAGAAGTCTATAGCGTTCATAGACTTTTGAAACTTAAAATTTTGTAGTATTCAGTGTGTTATTATATAAACTTTGCCCTTTCCCAGTGCTTTCTCTGAAGTTCCGTTTAAATTTTTGTGTATTTAGATGGATCAAGTCATTTTCAGGGCACTTCAGGATTATTTTATTTTTTGCTTTCAGTCTTTATTTAAAATGAGGGATTTTTTAAATGACAAAAGCCATGAATATATTATAATTTCAATTTTCATTGTGTGTGAAAGATTTCTACACTAGGTCTTTATTGTTTTTGAAGAATTCCTTACTGTAGTTAAGAAGCTTAATATAAATTAAAGAAGGTATTAAGGAACATTAAGACATCAAAATGTAGAGCGCTCTTTTTTTTTTTTTTTTGCCAATGCTGCAAATACAAACAAGTTGAATAAAATGCAATCAAAGGGCCTGTTTGGAGAACATTGAGTGGCTTTACAGCTGTATGGTGAAGAACCTCTGCTAAGAGCACAATTCAAATGAAAAGCCCTTTCTTTTCTCTCCCTAATTCCCTTTGTTGTGGTGACAGCAGAGTCCAAGTCTGATAAAAATTTAATCACCTTATCTTTTCAAAGCAAATTACACATTTGTTTATACACAATATATATAACATAAAAGTCTTCTATCCAGCATCTCTTCCCTTCTAATCAAATACCTAGAAATGTCATCATCATCATCATCACCATCAGTCAATTGCAAAAACTAGCTTTACTTGGAGCAGCTTATATCCTGCGATGATACTTTTTACACCATCAAACAACATCTGCCTATCCCAGGTCCTTGGAAAGGACTTGAGAGGTGGATAAAAATGCCAAGTCCAGTCTAAACATCTGGCTGACTGTGCGACCAACCATAATAATAATGTTCTTTATGCCAAAATCCTATTGTTCAGAATTACTTTAAAAAGGCAACTTAGAGGAAGATGAATATCACTCAACTTAAACTCTGAATCAGCTCCAGGCAATTGATGCTTCCAGATAGTTCTGCAAGGTTGGTTCAGCTTAACTTGCTTCCATAGTACCTATTTTGCACTAAGAATTTCAAGCAAGATGGCAATATTACCAGGCCAGAACTCTAACTTTTTGATTGGAAGCTGTAATATATCGTCTGCTGATTTTATATCAGATCACCCTGCCTAAACATATTTTTCATATTGTTTGCATTTTTTGAAAGCTGATGAAAGAGGGAGATAAAATCGTTGCAGGCAGGCATCTGTTGGTGTGTAATAGGGATAAATGTTGGTATGAAAATATCCTGACATGGTTTATAAATATCTTAGTTGACTAAAATTGAGCATTTTAATAAATATTTTTACAGGTAAACGTCATTTGCTAGAGAAACTGGGCAGTGGAGAAAGTGTGATATTGCTGCTTTGAATATCCAATAACGTAAACAATAGCTACATAATAACTTGCATGAAATCTATATATAAGATACTGTGTATTTAATGAGCTACATCAAAATATTCAGATTAACAATTCCCCATCAATTAGTGGAAATTACAATTTTGTTTTTACTTTATATTATGGAAGCTTCTATGTTTGTGTGTGCATACACCTGCATGTGCACTGTATATTTGAAATAGATAAAATAGTGTCTGAAGTGGTAGAGAGCATTCTGGGATTAGAGAGAGAGGTGGGAAGCAATATTACCAATTGGCCTTTTGACTGGCTATCCTCCATCACAGAGACATCTGTAGTGGGTGTCATGGGGGGACATGACAAAAGCAGTTTCCTGCTCTTTTTGTATTTGTGTTATGACATTGCACATGCTTAGGAAAGAGGCTGAGCCAGTATTACAGTGACATAACACTGCTTTCAACATTTTAATGAAAGCTTCATAACCTGCAGGTAGAGGATTGCAGAGATTTTGGTGGGGATGCAAGAAATGTTACAGAACAGTTAAGCGATAATAAAGGAGAAATTAAATGACAACTCAGTCCTAGGAAAGGAGGGAACATCAAAATAACCCTGCCTTGACTCTGTATGCTATGAGAGGGGGACAGAGGAAAACTCAGACAGGCTTTCAAGATTGTGTTCTTATACCCCCCAACAATAGAGTTCCAGTAGTTCTTCTGGTCTCTAGCCTACTTCAAAAGAGTGATATGCAGACATCTTTGTCCATAGAACAGATACTTTACGAAGAAACAAGCCCCCTCCCCTAATGCAGCCATTTTCTGAGGGCACCATCAATAGGCCTTAATAGTGATCGTACCACTAGGCATTATCTTACAATGCTTCTGCTTCAGGAGCTATGCTGCTTACCAGTTACTTTCTGGGTGCAGTTCAAGATGCAAAGCCCTAGATGGCTTGGAACCTGGATATTTTCAGGACTGTCTACCCTCACTGATTTCTGCTTGTCTACTAAGATCTGGAAAAGTGGGTCGTCTTTAGATCCCTCATTAAAAGAATGTCAAGCCTACAGTGGCAGCTCCTTTCTTTTGTACAGCATCTCCCTCCAAGAGTAGACTGACTTCTTCCTTGTTAACATTCCACTAAGCGGTTATGACCTGGCTGTTCCAAAGGCCTTGGGATAGGGAATTGTGAAAAAAGAGGCCTCCTGCTATAGTGTGTGTTGATGTTTTTTCTTTGCTTTGGTGTAAAGTTTATTGCAACTTGTTGCTTCATTTTGGTTTTTCTTTTGTTGTTTTGATGTACTTTTTAATCCTCTTACAGGAATGGGTTTTGTAAGCTACTCTGAATCTCCATGGATTACAGAAGCATGTAAGCCTAAGCAAGCAAATAAATAAACAAATAATCCATTTATGCTCTCTAGTTCCAGAAGGTTATCAATTCCTATATTATATGAAATCATTCTTATCTCAAGCCCCATCTCAGCCATGTCATCTATAGTATCAAAAGGATCTTCAGAAATTCTGTTTGTTTCATCTGTCTCAGGGAAGGGCACATGATGGAAATTTACCTACCCTACTTGATGAAGTAAGGTCGAAGGAATTGTTTTTCCTGACTCAGTGCACTCAGTTGAGCTGCAGTCAGTACCATTTACTTGAAGATCAACTCTTTCTAAATCAATTTTAATAATAAACCTCAGCAGTCTGTGCCAGTTATTTCAAGATCCAGCCTCTTAAAAGCCTGGTACTGCTTGTGGTATTGAACTTAACAACCCAAACTCTGTTCCTGCTGCACTTCCATCAGCCTTGGGAAGGTCCACCATCATTCCACATTCCTCTGAAAAGAAAAATGGGAAGTCTCATGCTTACGAGGTCTTGGGCAATTCCAGAGATGAGGACTATTTGTGTTCTTTGGACTCATTGCCTAATGAACAATACTTCTCCAGAAGGTGATTTCTAATCTCTGCCATCATCTTCCAAGTCTGTTTTCCAGAGGTGAACATTTGCCACAAGATGCAGCTTTGGACTGACAGATCTTGGAATCCTCCCTAATGCCTACAGGATAACAGGGCATGCCTTAATACAGCTGTTCTTGGGATTGAAGTGATCATGTCACAGAGACACAGAAGCTCTCCAGGCTCCTATACTATGCAGTCATATTGTAAGACAGTCACCATCAAAATCTCTACTGCGTTAGTTTTATTGCTCACTGACTTGGGATCATAGCTTAAGAATGTTCATAGCAGAATCTATGACTGCTGATATTATCTTACCAGTTATTACCCAACAATAGCATCAGGAAGTTTCTGGTATAGTTTTAAGATGCTCTGAGATTGTCTCTCCACAGGAATCACATCCTGAGCAATTAGTGATAGTGCCATTTTCAACTCTACCTTAGAAACTGCTGCTCCCATGGCTTCCTTATCACTACTGGCCTTGATTCCAGCAAGTTCAAAGTCTTTTTAAGTGTAGCATATGGGTTTTAGTAGCATGGCATGGCTGCTGCTCTGGTGAGCCAGCCATTGGAGTATGGAAAAGGGAAAAAGAAGCTCACTTTTGGCCTTGAAGGGTAGCTGTGCTCTCACAAGGGTTGATGAGATGACCTGGCTGCTAGCCAGGGCTGTTGTGAGATTTTTAGGCAGCAGTCCCATTGGTCCACCCTGGTATATAGGTGATGGGGATTAGAACCCTGGTTGCTGGGGGACATGCTTTAGATTTAACCTAAAATTTGGAGAGAAAGAAAAGGAGAGGACAGAAAAAGTCTGTGCATGGAGTGAACAGAGTGGCTGGAGAGAAAGGTTGGAGAGGGAAGTTGTCAGTGCAGAGGTGTTGTCAGTTCCTGGTTGGGAAGGAAGAAGAAAGGTCTAGGGGTGGCTTTCCTGGAAGAAGGGAAGACCCAGAGGGACAAGAGCTCCACGTGGGGCTCAAGAATGGGAAGGAGAAACCTGGCTGGCTGCATCAAGTGCAGGTGGCACATCACCCAAGATCCCAGAGGGGAAGGAGGGGATTGGCTGTTGGTAGAGAAGCTCTGGTCTCTGCGGAAGGACTGGGCAGAAGTTCTTGAGAGTTGTGTCCTCAGAAGTGTTTGGCTGAATGGTTCCAGGAAGAGGTCAAGCCACGCTGAGCACACTACAGTAAATTCTAGCCCATTCCTTTCTGAGCCTGCCTGCCTGCCTGCCTGCCTGCCTGCCTGCCTGCCTGCCTGCCTGCCTGCCTGCCTGCCTGCCTGCCTGCCTTCCTTCCTTCCTTCCTTCCTTCCTTCCTTCCTTCCTTCCTTCCTTCCTTCCTTCCTTCCTTCCTTCCTTCCTTCCTTCCTTCCTTCCTTCCTTTTTCTTTATTAATTAATTAAATTTATATGGCCGCCCATCTCATACAAAGTGATTCTGGGTGGCGTACAATAAAGCTAACAGTTAAAACATTCCACAGAGACCACTTAACAATTAAATATAAATAAAAACAAGATTGCAAGAGGGAATGCATCAGAATGTTACACATGATGCAGCTAGCATGTGAGCAAATTATTGCCAGGGCATCCCCAAGCCTGTTGAAAAACCATGTTTTAAGGGATTTGTGGAAGGTCACAAGGGTTGGGGCTAACCTCATCTCGGGAATGATGTTCCAAAGGGTGCGTGCCACGACCGAAAAGACTTCTCTTCTAGGTCTGTCAGGTGGAACTCCTTAGCAAACAGGACCCACAACATTCCTCTCCTGCCAGTCTTAAGGGGTAACCTGACACCAGATGAACACCCAGTATTGTGTTGTATATACCTGTTGTATATACCTGCTGAAAATAACATCACTGTATATAGTAAAAATCATAAAAGCCTCCACTGTCCTGTTTTCCTATGTCAGTTGGCATCCTTGCAAAAGCACAATACAACTCCAGTTCAAAAAGAACCCTGTCACACTGTAACACTAGGTCTCCACATATTCCTTCATCTGCTCAAGTACAGCCTGTGTCTCCTCATTCAAATGTAAATGATTACTATTCTGACTCTTCTTCTTTATTCTTCACTTGTTGTGAACCACTCAGAGTCACTTAGATGAGACAGGCAGCCAAACAAATTGAAATTATTATTGTTGGTCGCTCAGTCAGTCAGTTGTTTAGACTGAATTTGGCCTTTTTATCCAACTGTTGAGTTTTCCTAAGGACCTGAGATAGGCAGATTTTGTTTGATGGTGTTAAAGGTATTGTCACAAGATACCTGTGCCTTTTGCAATTGACTGATGGTGATTTTGTCAATGCCGATGGTGTTCAAGTCGTGCTCCAGATGTTTTGGGATTGCACCCAAGGCTTTCTATTACTATTTGTACTATCTTTGCTTTCTTTTGCCACAGTCATTCTATTTCTGTTTGCAGGTCTTTATATTTTGTGATTTTCTCCAGTTCTTTCTCTTCTATTCTGCTGTCTCCAGGTATTGCAGTGTCCTCTATCCAGTCTTCTTTGTTTGTCTTATCAACAATTACTATTGTTGATCTCCCAGTCAGCAAATTAGACTGGATTTGGCATTTTTATCCACCTATCAAGTCCTTCCGAAGGATCTGGGATAGGCAGATGTTGTTGTTTGATAGTGTTAAAAGGTATCATCACAGGATGTTCCAAGTAAAGTTGCCTTTTGTGGTCCCACCAGATCTTATTTTCCAACCTGATCTTCCATTTTGGTGGTGCACTGTTTGGCTTTTTTTCTTGTTGATTTTGCATCCAAGGTATTCAGTTATAACTGCAGCTGTGCTGTGCTTATATTTGATATTACAGTTTTCGCATCATTTAATACTTGTGCTAGCTTTTTCTTTTTATGAGTGTCAATGCAGGCAACCTTATTATGTTGTTTTCTTTCTGAGGAGAAGGCTACTGTCTGAGCTACTTCTGGCAAGGCTTTGATTTCTTTGCCCTGGGTAGACCTTTGCAGTTCTTCCAATTCTACTTCTGTGAATACTTTATTTCATGTTATAAATCATTGTTGATCTGCTAGCCTCTGTTCTCTTATTTCTGATTCTGGATGTTGTTCTTTCCAGAACTGGTGCATTCTTTTCAGATATCCTCTTCTTGTTGGACTTGATTTGTAATTGCAGATCATTATTTCTTTGTTTTCAGTGTTTGTATTTTTGTGACAGGTAAACAACTTTTCTTCCAGTAGTTCTGCAGCTGCTGGCCCTGGTTGCTCAGCTAACAGTCCTGAGTTCTGAGGCCCACTTGTCACCAGATGTCCAGGAACTAGAACACCTAGCATGGTCCTTGACGACTGATTTGATACGGGTTTCTGTAAATTACGTCTCACCATATTATTTGTAGGAGAGACACTCTTTGTCTGGCTCCTCTGATGAGACCTGTGTCATGGTTGTATGGTTGAACCTCTGGCATACCTCTCATCCTCCTCGAAGCATGCAAGCCCCACAAGCATGTCAAGGTAGTGCCTCACTGCGGGGGGTGGGATGGGCAGATGATGATGATGATGATGATGATGATGATGATGAAACTTTTGCTCTTTTCATCTGATCAGGCAATTGGGAATCAGTCACAATCCTTTCTCTCAGAGAATACTAGAACTTAATAAAAGTAAGACCCTTTATGAAGGATTACCTTTTGGCAATAAGAGTGGCAAAACATAATTATTTTCTACTCTTATCACATCTGGAAATAGCTGGCCAGCAGCTCTTTTTAAGGCAACCCAGCCCTTCCGGGGTAAGGAGGGGCCAGAGGAACTGTTGCAGAGGAACTCTGTGAAGATTGTTTTAGGCACTTGGAGTTTGGACTCTAGTTTGCAGATCCCATGGAGCTGACTTAGACCCAATTGTGCTCAGTTATCTAGGAAGTCATTGAGCCTGTTAATCCTCACTGGGTGTTTGGGACTTGGAGCTTTGCCATTTGTGTTGTAGATCCATGTCCTCCTGGTTGGTCAGGAGTTCACAGGAGACTGCTTGTTGTTGGGTTGATACGGCGGTGAATGCTTCTGTGAGGGAGGGACAGTTCTGCTGGCTTTGAAGGAAGGAGTGGTCTGCTGTCCTCTCCTCAGGAAGCCATCACTGGATCCAGAGGAACTGAACAATTTCCATCTGGCCTTCAACTCTCCAGAGGACCCTAGAGGAAGCAAATTATCTGGACCATTTTTGGTCAGGGTTCAGGCCAAGTAGAATTATCACTCTTGTCAGTTACCTTTGGTGGATTTCAGATAGTGATGGTATGTCCATCCTGGCCCTCCTGGATTTCTCAGTGGTTTCTCTTTGAATACCATCAGTCATGGTATCCTTCTGGACCAGCTTAGGGGGTTGGGAGTGGGGGGGGGGCACGGTTTTACAGTGGTTCTCCTTCTGACTTTAAGGCTGGTTCCAGTCATTTTTGGTAGGGCAGGAGAGGTCCAACTCTAGACTGTGGGATGTTTGAGGCTCTATTCTATCTCCACTTCTGTTTCCATGAAACTGTTGGGTGAGTTCAGCCAACAGCACAGAGTTAAGTACCATCTGTATGCTGTTGATACTCATTTGTACATCTCTGCCCCAGCCTGCTGAAGTGATACCATCAAGATTCTTTCCTGGTGTCTAGAGGCTGTGGAAGTCTGGATAGGGAAAATCTGACTTTGCCTTAACTCTAGCATGACCAGATTATGAGCTTTAGGACTCCCCAAATCTTGCATACAGAGTTGGTGCACAATTTGGAGGTCTTCTTGGACTCAGAGCTCCTGGTTGAAGGGCAGGTGGCAGACATGGCCAGAAAGTCTTTGCACAAATCCATCTTGTGTGCCAATTGTGCCTGATTAGGATTAAGATTAGGAGGCTCTGCTCATGGTCACTCATGCCTTGGTTACTGTCAGCTTGGACTATTGTAATGTGCTCTATATGGGGCTGCCCTTAAACAGCATTTGGAAGCTGCATTTGGTCCAGAATGCAATTTGGGACCCACTGTAGTATGCACACATAACACCACTGATTTGCGAGCTACAGTGGCTCCCAGTAGACTTCTGAGTGTAATTCAAGGTGCTGATTATCACTGATAAATCCCTATGTGGCACAAGGCTATATTATTTGTGGGAGTACCTGTCTCTAATGGGACCTGCTCATGCCATTAGATCTGGTAGGATAGGCATGCTCCAGGTCCCTTCTGGAAACAATGTCATCTAATGGGGCTCAGGAGATGTGGCTTCTTGGTTGCGGTGCTTGTTCTATGGAACAGCATGTTCCCCAAGATTCTGTGGGCCCTGACCCTGTTAGCCTTCCATAGGCCTAGGCTTTTCCCTCAAGCATTGAGCCAGAATGTTAGTTGAGTCTGGTGTGTAATGTTGATTAAGGTTTTTTTTTTCAGGCTTCTATTAGGAGCCTTGGTGACATTGCTTATGTGTGTTTAATTATTATTATTTTATTATACAGTATATAAATTACTGTTTCTATTGTGTTGTTGGAATCCTTTCATATATAATTAGCTGTCCAGAGTCACTATGTTGAGATGGATGGCCGTGTAAATCATTTAAATAAATAAACTTATTTAGATCAGTTGATTCAGTTGGCAGAGGTACATTGGGCTAAATTAATTTATATATTGCAAAAGACATTTGGCAGTGCTCATCCTCCACAGAAAGTTCAAAACTCATCTCTGTACTTGCTGGTTGTTGTTGCTGCCCAAACAAAATTCCGGCAAAGCAATGCTACCCTAGTAGATTGTGAAGGGGAAAAAAATGGATGTGGTGAAAAAGAGAGTTTACACCAAAGCAATTCTCACTTTTCAGAATTTAGATTACCAGGTCTGCCTAGAAGCTTAGCAGTGTTTTTTTTTTCAGGAGAAAACAACCTCTTCATTTTCTCACTTCCCATGGGACAAATGGGAGGTTTTAAATGCTTTCCTATAAGAGATAGATGCTCTTTCAAAGCAGCAAGTAAACACTTGACTACTGATGGTAAGGACAACCCTGGCCAGTTTGACCACATTTTGGCCAAGTGCAACCAAAGCCCAATCTTACCCCAGGTGTGCGCAGGCTTTTCTGTGCCACTGGAATTTCTAATCTAGAAGCCACCTTGAAAGCCAACGTTTTATTACCTGTATCCACCAACCAGGAGTACTGACACACACACGCTGAAGGTTATAGGCACATTTGTGGCAATATTTGCTTCTACTTAGAGGCACATTTATGGCTATAGCTGCTTATCATATTTAGGGGGGCCATTTTTCACATCCCCATAAGAGACAATTTTTAAAAGACATCAATCCAACTTTATCCTCTCCCCTGCTTCTAGTTAAACGAGTTAAACTAAGTCTCTTTGGAATTTTGTATTTATATTTTGACTAAGAAGCTTTTTAAATCATTGAATACCACCGATAGACTTTCACTTTAAAGTTGCATTTCAGACTTTCACATGAGTCTGAAAAAGATGCAGCTGCTTTATGAGTTGTATTAACTGAGTTGACTCTACATCTTTTTTTTTCAGACTTACATAGAAACTTGCAAAAAGTTGGGTGGTTTTAATGAAAAGAGGAGAGGTGTTCTCCTGCTTGTGTGAGGTCCAAAGCACTTCTGAATTATTTCCAAAGTGTGCACAGCCCTAGCTTTTTAATCTTAAGGATTACCAAAATGTGTATCTACAGTACATGCTATAGAAACAGTTGCTAAGCAGGTGAGGGGTAGGAATGTTGGAATAATGACTTCTGCTGGAAATGATATACTATTAGTAACAGTTGTCAAAGCATTATGGTACTTGCAAGAACGAATATAGTATTTGATGGCTGTGAAAGATGAATTGATACCAGAGTTATTAAGCTACAATGCCTCAAGGCTACTCGGCTGTATATCTCTGCCCATGCTGCTGTGATATTGGTCTGATATGGTGGAGAATGCACCACTGACTCCATAAGTGTATATGCTTTATATCTTTTTACCTTAGTACCCAATGTATGTGCTTTGTGCAATCAAGAAGTAGGCTATAGGATAGTGATTCTGTATTTGAATAAGAGTTTCCAATGGCAAAATAAATCTCTCTCCACCAGAAAATTTACTTGCCAGGAAGAAAGACTCAGTCTTTTTGCTTACTGCTGCTTTGCATGGGGAACAGTATGGGTCAAGCAGAAACAATGTATTAGTAAACTTTTACATGTTTATGGTCTTTAGGCTCCTTTAGCTTTGAAACTTAAACTCTGTTATGTGCAGAACATGAAAGTAAAGGATTTAATTGAAAAGAATATTACATTATCTGCTGTTAACATCCCTTAAAAGTACTTTCCCCAAAGTTTTCTACTCTGGTTGTGGGAACTTCTGAACTGATCCTTCTGGACAGTTTAGTGTTGTAATTATTTAAGTGCTAGTTGCTGCCTTTCAATTACACAGAAACATTAGATGGCAATTGAAATTGTGTCAAGAGTGCCTGGGGACCTGTTACAGTACAAATTATCCTAAACTGTTTAGCAAAGATTTGTTCCCACTGAAAGGGTTTAGGAAAGGAAGGTCCCTTTTTTGAAAGTCTGGCTCTGCACATGAAAGTGACGCCAGCAATTGGAAGCAATTTGTGGAATTGTTTGATTACATTAATTATGGCACCAGCAAACAGTACTCGGGAAACAGTTTTGTTTTCTTGCATTCTTTCTTGATTGCTAGCACTGAAAGCCAAGACACAAATGTGCATTTCAGGACTACCAGAGAGTACTATTGTTTAAAATTGGCAGCGTGCATGAAAGAGTTATATCCTTTCTTGATGTGAGGATATACCAGACACAGCTTCAGCCTGAATCTACCTATTCTTTTGCTCTTGCTCTCAAACAGGTTCTGTCATCCCCTGGTAGCCAGAAACTCAGAATAAATTCTACTCTAGCAGTAACTCTGAAGTAGAGATGTGTAGAATATTGAACTAACAATTATACAACATACTTTTCTTTAATTTCCTGATTAGCAAAGCACCAAAAAGAAAAGTAATGGGATTCATAGTCCAACACAAATCTTAGTTTGGATTAATTACTAGTCCCCTCATATTCTTATTGCCTTTCTTTGAACCTGTTCCTGTTTGTCTGTATCCTTTATAAATTGGACACTGTACCTGAAGTGGGGTCTGACAATGTAGAATAAAGTGAAATGATTATTTTAAATGATTTAGAGATTATATTTCTGTTGATGCAGCATAAAATTGTCTTTTTTTGCAACCACTTCATACTGTTGATTCATGTTTTGGTTGTAATCAACTATTATTTCAAAATTTTCTATCAAGTATGATTGCCAAGCCAGGTATCTCCCAGGAGAGAGAAATAATTATGGAGAACCAATAAGCACAGCTTCATGTCAATTGCGCCTGTTTCTCAATTGGGAGGCTCTGCTCATGGTCACTCATGCCATGGTCACCTCCTGCATGGACTACTGTAATGTGCTATACATGGGGCTGCTCTTGAAGAGTATCTGGAAGTTTCAGCTGGTGCAGAATGCGATGGCGTGGGCAGTTACGTATGCCCCTAGAGCGGCATATGTTACACCTCTGCTCTGTGAGCTGCATTAGTTACCAGTTTGTTTCTGGGTCCAACTCAAGACACTGTTTTTGACCTTTAAAGCCCTTCGTGGCATGGGGCTGAGTTATTTGAGGGACCGCCTCTTCCCAATTATATCTGCCCCATCCCATCAGATCCAGCAGAAGAAGAATGCTGTGGGTCCCGTCTACTAAGGAGTTACATCTGGCAGGATGCAGGAGACGGGCTTTTTCTACCATGGTACCCACTCTGTGGAATATCATCTCCACCCCCCAAAGTGAGATTGGTCCCTTTCCTCCTATCCTTTCAGAAATCCCTCAAAACTTGGCTCTGTTAACATGCCTGGGGGTCTCAAGGGAATGGTGATTTCCTGAGGGGGCTCCGCTGTTCATAGTATCTAGCACTCTTGCTTAGCCTTTTTTAATAATAACATCAGTGTTTTTAATGACATTCTGTTTTAATATTGTCATTTTATGATGTTATTGTACACCACCCAGAGTCACGTTTTGTGATGGGCAGCCATATAAATATGATTTATAAATAAATAAGGTGTAGTGGCTAATAAATTGGGCTGTGCAAGGAGATTTCAGTTCAATTCCATCCTTTGTTTTGGAAATTCACTGGGTTACTTTAGGCCAGTCACTGTCTCTCAGCCCAACATACTCACAGGGTTGTTGTGGGGATAAAATGAAGAGAAATTCTTCTTGTAACTAGCCGTGAGTACTTGGACAGAAGGACAAATTAAAATAAATAAGAGCAACAATTTTGCATTTGTCGCTGTTTACTTTTCCTTCTGTATTTTCAGCTTATTTCAGTAACCAATCAAGATAGTTTTGATTTTCTTTCTATGTCTTCTAGGATATAAGCTAACCCACCAAATTCTGCATTATCTGCAAATCTGATAAGAATTTTCTACACTACTATATCCAAGTCAATAATAATGTAGAAACCAGGGGAACCAAACTCCACTCAGTATCTCCCTCTGTTTTGATGAAGAACTATTCATGAGCAATCATTTTTAATGAACCTACAGTCTACTTAATTGCCATGCCATTTAGCTCACCCTAAACTAGCTTGCTCAAGAAAATATCATGAGATAATTTGTCAGATTTGCTGCAATCAAGATATGTCTACAGTACATATTTCCAAATATTACCAGTGAAGTTCTTCTCAACTGGCAAAAAGAACTTTTTAATAATTAAAATTTGCAAAAGGAAAGTTGAGATTAGTAAGTTCCTGAATGATTTTCCAATCTTGACAGATATTTGAGCTGACACAATATTGCTACCTTCCCTGTCTGAGAATTGCTTTGCATAACCAACTGAAAAACCTTTGCCAGGCAGGGTTCATCCAGGCCAGCCTTAGAGGCCCTCTCCACGGAGGGGGGTGGGCAGGAGGAGTTGAAGTCTTAGGCATGTTTAGTTCAAAACTAGACAACCCATGACCCATTGGGTCATCTTTTTTTCCACATATAATATAGGTCATTTCCCCTCCCCTCATGACCTTCAGCAGAGCCCTGGTGGAGCCGCCACCACCACCTCCTCCTCCTCAGCTGACCTGTAGAACTGCCTGTCATTTTGTTGGGGGGAGGGGGAACAAAGAGAGCTGTGGACCTGCAAGGAAAACTGCATCCCTGCTCCCCATCCTGGCCTGTCCCCAAGGGCCCCCTCCCTTCAGGGAGGGAAAGGGCTCCCTCGACAACTGCTGGCACCCTCCAGCAAGCCCTCCCTCGCCAGCAGGCATTCGAGTTACTCCCTCGTCCTTCTTTGCAGCCCACCGCCATTAAGAGATTTCAGTTTTTGGCCTCAGTTCCAAAGGAGCCAATCGCCACTAGTCCATCAGGCCTTGCTGCCAGCTGATTGGGTGCAGGGGCCAGAGGGAGAGGGGAAAGAGGGTGGGGATATGCTCCCCCCATCTTCCCTTGTGCTTCTAGGTTTCTGGGATGTGTGGTCAGAAATCACAGTCACGTGACCACAGATAACTATGGCAACCCTGCAGTGGCCACAACTTCTGATGTGAAGAACCTTGATTTCAATTCCATGGGAGTCATCCGTCCTGGATTTTGGACGCATTCTTTCAGTTAGCCCATTTGAGATACTTTGCTTCAAAAATTGTTGCCCTATGATGCACCATTTTGCCCAATTGAAGGTTACAAACAGACAAACAGGAGAGTTTTAATAGTATATAGATGATGCCCACTCTGTGGAATTTATTTTGAGTTAGATATACAAGTGCAATTTTAATTACTGAAACCTTTTCTAAGGTACCATCTGTTATAAATTAGCAACAGCTACAACTACTAGTATTATGAACGAACTTTAAAACAGCTCCTTGTTCTCTCCCCTCCACCCCCCCCCAAAAAAAAACCCTATTCAGTTCATCTATCCATCTTGATGTAGAGGCAGGACAAAACAGAAATGGTAGCTTTCTCTCATATGCCTTCTAAATAGTGGGAAAGCTTTCACGATTTCCCTTCTAGCAGCTTTGTGGTTTTTGAATACATTTCTTATAGTGCTATTTCAAATTTTGTTTTCATAAATTTTCAAGCAAACAATATTTTAATATCTTTTTTGGCTTGCCCCTAAGCTCCTCTAATTTACTATTGACTTAGTTGTATTTGGCAAAGAGAAATAAGACTCTTGGTTTAACTACTGTCTGTTTCACTTTCCATTTGTCAGTTTGTCATCTGATAACTCTGTTGAACATTGAGATACTGGAATGAAATTTGGTATCCATTCATTCTGGATGGATTTCCTTTTGTGTTTGAATGGCACTGGAATGAAAGTTGTGTGTACCTATTCAGGACAACTCCAATTCCACACACACAGACATATGCACACAAATTCAAGAAACACGTAATGTTACTTTGAGATGTAAGCATAAATACTAAGATAATTTTCTGTATTTTTAAAGACAAAACCAAGATCAAACCCCTGCACCTGTTTTCAGAGATCCAAGATGATATTTAAAAAAAACAACTGAGTACAATATTGTCTTTGATTGTTGAGACTTTGGAATGAAAGTCTCAGGAGTGTGTTTCAGGACAGCATGCTTAATTTCAAGAACTAATCCTATATCACCAGACCCTAAATATTATACTATTTTAAAGTAAATTTGCCTTTCTGAAATGTCAAAGGGACATTTCCTATGGCTGCATCTCTCTCCTTCAGCTTAAGCCAACATAGTATTTTTCTCAGACTGCATATTGTAAAAGTAAAGATGGTCTTCCCCAAGCTGAATTCCCAGTGATTTCATGGACACTTCCTTGTTGTCAACAGTATGGAAATTGCCATTGCCTTTTTTTAAGAGTTTTTTTTCAGGTTTCTTACCTCGCCTGGGTATGTGGAGCTCATGGTGGAGAAAGTAATCGTACCCACTTCCCCTTTTGCTTTGTACTTCTCTTCATTTCTTTTCCCAGCTATCCTTCACCATACTACTTCTCCCTTCTCTGTTGCTCCTGGAAGGAGGAAAGAAGGTGCCTGCATTTGTGTCTGACAGAGAAAGAAAAGATCATTATTTACTTGTATATACACAGATGGGTGTCAATATATTTTACAAATGGGGGGGTCTTATTTTACAGGCAATTAATTTTAATCAGTAGCTATTAATCTGATTAAGGTTAATGTGATTTTTTTCCTGGTTTTGCTCTTTTTTGTAGTACGGCCTCTTGCTTGTATCCTTATATACATGCAGATGCCTCAATGTCACACACATATATTTATTCCAAGGAGAAAAAACTCATTGTTTTCAGCTGGAGCTGAGGAAGCTGCTCATTGCACAGGATTTTTGCATGAGTTCTGTTTGCTTTTCCAATCTCTGGAAGACTTTCAGAGATGTCTTTTCAGATATAAGTTACCAGTTATTACTATAATTTAAAATAAGTTCAAATATATTTTTGCATATCCATTATGGTTAAGATGATTTAATATCCACATGGTAAGAACACCAACATTATCTTGGTGGTGTTGAGTGTTGAAGTGCTTTTTGTTATAGAATAACAACAACAAAAAAAATCCTCAAGTGGTAGTATTAGCATCTATTAGCATTAAATCCCTTAATATATTACATGTCAATTGCTTTATTCTATATATCACACTTAGTTAGAGGCACATAATAACTACTATTACTCCCAGTACTACTTCCACAAAGTGAGGTATTATACAACAAGCCATCCTTTTCTTCTCTTACTCTCACTCTCATAAAGAGAGCCTTCAGAGTTTGAGCTAAAACTATTCTTATAAGAATCTTAATATTGCAGCAATATTTTATTACTACTAATATACAGTTCTGTGCAAAAGTTTTAGGCAGGTGTAAAAAACTACTGTAAAGTAAGAATGCTTTCAAATATATATATTTTAATTGTTTATGTTTATCAATTTACAAAATGCAAAGTGAACGAACAGAAGAGAAATTCAAATCAAATCAATATTTGGTGTGACCACCCTGTGCCTTCAAAACAGCATCAATTCTTCTAGGTACACTTGCACACATTTTGGAGGAACTCGGCAGGTAGGTTGTTCCAAACGTCTTGGAGAACTAACCACAGATCTCCTGTGGATAGAGGCTGCCTCAAATCCTTCTGTCTCTTCATGTAATCCCAGGCAGACTCAATGATGTTGAGATCAGGGCTCTGTGGGGGCCAAACCATCAATTCCAGGACTCCTTGTTCTTCTTTACACTGAAGATAGATACATTGGCTGTATGTTTGGGGTCATTGTCCTGCTGCAGAATAAATTTGGGGCCAATCACACGCCTTCCTGATGGTATGGCATGATGGATAAGTATCTGCCTGTATTTCTCAGCATTGAGGACACCATTGATCCTGACCAAATCTCCAACTCCATTTGCAGAACTGCAGCCCCAGACTTGCAAGGAACCTCCACCATGCTTCACTGTTGCATGCAGACACTCATTATTGTACCACTCTCCAGCCCTTCGGCAAACAAACTGCCTCCTGCTACAGCCAAATATTTCCAATTTGGGCTCATCAGTCCAGAGCACCTGCTGCCATTTTTCTGCACCCCAGTTCCTATGTTTTCGTGCATAGTAGAGTTGCTTAGCCTTGTTTCCATGTTGGAAATATGGCTTTTTGGCCGCAGTTCTTCCATGAAGACCACTTCTGGCCAGACTTCTCCAGACAGTAGATGGGTGTACCTGGGTCCCACTGGTTTCCGCCAGTTCCGTGCTGATGGCACTGTTGAACATCTTCCAGTGTGGAAGGGAAGTAAGCATGATATGTCTTTCATCTGCTGCATTAAGTTTCCTTGGCCAACCACTGCAACTACAGTCCTCAATGTTGCCCATTTCATTTCTTTGTGCTTCTTCAAAAGAGCTTGAACAGCACATCTTGAAACCCCAGTCTGCTTTGACATTTTTGGCTGGGAGAGACCTTGCTGATGCAGTATAACTACCTTGTATCTTGTTGCTGTGCTCAGTCTTGCCATGGTATATGACCTGTAACATGAAACTGTCTTCCACAACCTCACCTTAGTGGCAGAGTTTGGCTGTTCCTCGCCCAGTTTTAAGCCTCCTACACAGCTGTTTCTGTTTTAGTTAATGCCTGTGTTTCAATCTACATATGAAATTGATGATCATTAGCACCTGCTTGGTATAATTGGTTAATCATACACCTGACTCTAATCCTACAAGATCCCTGACTTTGTGCAAGTGTACAAAGTGTGCAAGTGTAAGAATTGATGCTGGTTTGAAGCCAAAGGGCAGTCACACCAAATATTGATTTGATTTAGATTTTTCTTCTGTTTGCTCACTTTGCATTTTGTAAATTGATAAACATAAACAATTACAATATATGTTTTTGAAAGCATTCTTACTTTACAGCATTTTTTCACACCTGCCTAAAACTTTTGCACAGTACTATATGCACATCCCAAAATCAATCCTGAAGTAGTCTCAAATATATTTTAAGCATGTGCAAATGTTTTTCACCAAAATACAGCAAGAAGTTATTTGCAATATCTAAAGAATTATGATTTCTTTGAAAAACGTGAGTAGAATTTGAGGTAAAAATATATCAAAGATCCAGACACCTAAGTTGTATGCTCAGAACACTACATTTAGATACTGAGTTTAGATATGGAATTTCTCAGGCTGGGAATAATAGGAATAGTTCCCATTTTTATCTTAACAAAAAGGCAAATAGAGAAAATCCTTCTCCGTTGCTTGGGAAAAGCTCAGATTAATGCTGACAGTGAATTGAGAAAACAACTCTTCAAGTTCTAAACCTCTCTGGGTTAGATAACAGTATTGTAATATATACCAATATATAATCCTCATTCATTCATTGATGGATGGAGATCAGCAATCTGACTCTGAGTTATGGACATTGTGAAATATGATACCTGAACAGAATCAATACCTAAATCATAATAAAATATTCATTAGAATTTTAAATTCTTCAGAATATTTTCAATATCTAAATGAGGGCCATATCTAATGTTATAAAAGTAGATCCTAAAACTGGTGGATGATTCTGAATCCTTAAGGGAGGAATGTGGAATCTGCAGCCTTCCTAATATGATTGGACCTGACAGTAACATATCAAGGGCTATATCTTCCCCAACCTTGAGTTACAATCATGCTGAGTTACAGGTATTTTTGAATTAAGATATCCTAAATGAAAGTTTTTCGAATTTTTTAGCTTATTTACTTCATCTTTTCAAGTATAGAATGAATCTTCCCACTTACTGTAGTAATAGTTTCAGGTTTTCTAGGCTTGGTGTAGTCATTTATGACTGGAAATCTTGTATGTGAAAAATTGCTGTGAATACTCCATTATAAATGAATAAATGAAGAGATGTTGTCTAACCTTTTCCTTGGGGGTGATAGGACTGATCAGTTTTACTGCTTCTGGGGCGGGGTGGGGGGGAGAGAGAGAAAGAGAGAGAGAAAATAAAAATGAAAGTCCATTTTTCCATTTGAAAAGCAATACATTTGCCTCACATAATCATTACTTATTAATGAGTTTTATGCTCTTTAGTTTGTTTCCTGTCATATATAAATGGAGATGGGAAGCAAGAAGCTGCTTCTGACAGAGTTCTTCCAGCCAAAGTGTACAAAAGAAGTTAATTGGGCATCCCAGTTACAATAGCAAGATAGTGACATTCTTCATGGACTTCTAATACTGTAAGTAATACAGCTCTGAATTCCAGAAAGGAGTCAGATAATGCATATGTAGAGACTGGCAGCAAATCAAGAGTAGGCTTTAGACTTTTTTGACATTGTCGAGCAGGTCTAAACTAGAAAGGTGGTTGTTCCATTTCAGCCAAGTCTTTATGCACAGTGCGACTGTTGTGCAGCAGATTGCCATAATGTGATACAAAGATCTAAGTCCTATATGTGCTAGACTTCAGGGCTTTTGCAGAGATCAGGATACACTTGTCCCTGTTACAGCTGATAGAATTAAGAGCAGTGGCACAGGGCTAGCACACATGTCAGTTTTATTCACATCGCCTCTACCACAGGGATAGGTAACATCTTTGCAGGTAGTGTACATATATCATAATTATTCCTCCAAACGTTGGAATTTTGCTCTAAGAAAAGAATTAGGGGCAGAACCTGATCCAGTGCAGCTGACTATGCACTGAAGTGGTTTCTCATGACAAAAATGGCTCAGGCACAGGAATTGCCTCTGCCGTGAATTTTTATCTCAAGGATCAAGAAGACGCACAATCTCATGCCTTATCATGCCAGGCATGGCTACTTCTCAAGCAGGTGTTTGAACTGTAGGAAGGTGGAGTTCCAGTGGATGAGGACATCCTAAAAGGTCAGGTGACAAGGTAGCTGCTTCTCAGCCTATTTCAACTACTGTGCGTGCGGTTTATCCTACCTGAGAGCATGCACCCTGCTGCTGATTAGTGCTGCTGCTTGTTTACTTCTGCCAGTAATGGGGATGATTTGGGGATTATGCCAGAGGAGGTGCTTAAACATAATCCAATGTAGGTTCCTACTGTCCTTTCCTCACTATTTATATATTATAGTAGTTGTTGGCAAATAGCATGAGTCTTCAAAGTACAGTGTGAAGTTTCCCATAATATGCTGCTCTTAGGTCCACAGCACGCTGACGTTAACAGTGATGGGATGTCTGCTGATCGTTCTGAGTCTTCTACCACTAGCATTGGATTCAGATTCAAAAGAGACCAGCTCCTTTCCATTACTCTCAGGTCCTAGAGTGGAGTGGGCTCACTAAATGAAAAGGAGCACCATCACCTCCCTTTAGCTGGTGAAGAGCCCTACCTTCTCAGCAGTGGGCCCTGCCTCAGCTTCATTTTTACTGCAAAGCCAGGTTATGCCACAACTGCTTCTGCAGGAGAAGCAGATATATTCCTAAAATTTAGCCTCTTACAGCAGTTACCCTTCCACTGTTAGCTAGGAGACCTTGACCTTGCTTTTCTTCATCTAGTCCCTTCCCTCTAACAGCTCCTCTGCCTTTCCTAGTCATAGTTTATTCTGGGAGAGGGCTTTAAATGGGGGAATAGGATAGATGTAGCTAGCTAGTTAGGCCTAAACTGGGGAGAGAAGCAGCAGAAAAATCTAAAAGCAAGAAAGAAGGATTTATTTGTATAGCAAGTAAGCAATGGCAGTGCTAATGCACACATAACACCTACCTGGAAAAATTAATTTCTTCACATAACCAAGCAGGTCTCATTTGAGGGAGTAATGTTAGTGAAGACAAATGTGCATTTAAATTTCAAAATACTGAATATGGAATGAAACATATGGAACAAAATATGTTCTGTTCCATTTTCAAGCATGGAACATTTGAAACAGCCATTTCAAGCTTGAAATCATTTCAGCCTGAACATTTTGCACATCTGTACTGCAGTACACGTCTTCAGTGTTGCTTTACTGTGGCAGACTAGCATCTGTGGGTCATGCCAAGACCAGTTTAGTAAGCTGAATATAAATAGATCATAAAGAAACTCTGGAGGTTTTCAAGAAAAGCCTAGGTGACATATGGTAGTGTCCTATGTTAGACAAGAAAGAAGAAGAATGGACTAGATCATCTTTCTGTGGTTTTTCAACAAATCACCAAGACTGAATTTAAGTGCTCTGTACAAAAAAAAAAATGTATTTACACATGCAACTTTTCAAGATAAATGGCTGAAAAACTAACATTCCCATCTGTATTAATAGGTTTATCTCAGTTCTTTCTTTTGGTTCATACATCTGTCTACCATTTGATTTTGGGTATACAGCTTGGTTCTTTTGTTTTTGTTTGTTTTCCTGCAGATATCCACATTTCCAAATGTTGTTTGGTTATTTCTGTTGCAAACAATTGGGATGTACCAATGCAGCAAAGTACATGGAATTTTCTGCTTTCTATTGGCTTAGGATCATTCACTGTGAAAAACCCTCTCTAAATTTAACCCTTGGTATTGAATCTGAGTGCAACCGTTATCATATTTTAAAATGGGACTTTTCACTCTCTGATACTTGATATGGCCAATGCACAGACCTGTTTTTCTAGCTTTAGAACTCAGCTGTCTACGTGAATCCCTCCCCAACACACACATAAAATGGCTCAGTTGACAGACTGAGCCCTCACATATATTATGGTACCTGTTCACAATATTCTGATTAGTTAATGGCTTGGCTGTTATCCCCATCTCAACCTGGCAGGCACAGAGAAATGGCTGGATCATCTTATCTCTTTCTAGAAGCAGAAGTCATTTTTGAATCACTTTCCCTCCTTCACTTTTTGGTTGGTTCACCCTTAAAAAAAACCCAAGGGTTAAACTTCTCCTTAAAACTTGACTGATAAAAAGCAGGATATGTTTTCAGGAAGAAAAATGGTTATCTTAGAAAACTTTAATCTGACCCAGGAAAATGTAGAGAAGCAATTATAAGATGGGAGGAGGAAAACATGAGGGGACTAATCTATGTTAAGAAACTAGGATGGCAGAGATAAAGGAGAAATTGAAAGCTGGAAACGAGTTCATAAAAGCATGCAGTGCCTGCAAATAGTAGTGGCTAACCCGCGCTGCTGGGCATGCTTTGAAGCGCAGCTTTCCTCAGGGCGCCACACGAGCCTGAAAACAAAGACCTTTGCTGCACTGCTCCCACTTCCACACATTGCAAAACACCTCTTTCAAATCAGCTTTGAAGTACGCGCAGCCCAGTTGCTCTCCAGTTGGATGGCTGGGTTATTCCTTGACGGATACGACTCATCAGCCATGTTTTGTAGGTCGCCGTGGGTTCTGTAAGAGTCCCGTTTCACAGACTGGAATTGCAGTGAGTCATCAGGCACTTGGCAAGTCACAAACCTTGCAAGCTGTTTTTGAAAAAGTTGCTTTTAATCCTAGTGAAACAATTGGGAATGTGCTTATAAAATTCAGTTCTTTCTCTCTGCAACACCTCTCCTCTCAAGAAAAACAAAAAATCCTCTGATGCTGCATTCATAGTTTAATCTGTGTCCTGATTAAGTGGGGAAGTGGTTACAAGTAAGGAGGCTGATATAAGGAAGGAAGTACATGTTCCCAAATCTGTTCCCAACTTTTGAATTATATCTTAAAAAACCAGGATGTTATCTGCACTGTTGCACAAGGCTAGCCCAATCCGCACATAGAGTAATGTGAGTGCCTAAGATGGCTAATTTGGAGGTGTCATGAAAAGGCAACAACTTATTAATTGTACTGTCGTTATTGCATTTTTCCTACCACTGTATCTGCCAGCTGAAGAAATGCTTATTGGGTTGTCTGCCTCAGGTGCCAAAATAATTTGGATAGTTTGGGATATTGTGCATCTTGATTTACATGCATGTGTGTAATGATAATTAGGAAAGAGTATCTACTGCTTTGTTTCAGCAGCAAAATGTTTTTGATGGGTCTTAATGTCTCATTAAAGGAAGCTTTTTAAAAAAATGTGTAAGATGAAGGAATTAGAGTGGTTTATTCTACAAGTAAAAAAAATACCAAATGAATATTCTTGATCTCATCCTTTCTGGTTTTAAGCTGTAGATTTAAAAATAGTTTGCTCTCAGTCTAGAATCCTGTTTATGCACCTGCAAATAAATATAAAATGTATCCCATGTTCCAATCCATTACAAAGTAATTATTTCTAACAGTTGAAACACCAGCATTGCCTAATGAGACTGCGAATATAGAATACAACTGTGGGCAAACTGGAATAGTCATGTAGCAGGCAAGGAAAATCTGCAAGTCACATGCCAGCCCCTTTTTGCAGCTCATGAAGCCAATCCAGATCATGGCATCAATTTTAGCAGAGCAATTTATTCAGGGGTTTTTTTTTTTTCTGAAATAAGAAACAAATTAGGTGTTTCCCATATGCTGATTTCACTTTTTTAAAAAGTTAAGCTTAAAAAGCAAAGAAAAACAGAAAAATTCAGCTATAGCCTTCTCTGATGCTATCAGTGATCTTCAGAAGCTGAACAAGATAACATAGTGTGGTCCCTGGCTGCAAAAAGGTTTCCTTCCCCATGTTACAGATCAAATTTATTTGCTTAAATAAATTGTGTGTGTGTGTTTAAATAAGCACACACACATGTGTTTATGCATTAGTGTCAAATTTTAGAAGAAAGCTTTCCTGCCCAGTAGAATATCAAGACTCAGTTGATGCCGATATTAGCTGCTGTTGGATTTTTCTAGCTAGACTTGATTAGGGAGATATGAAAAAATTGGCATTAGGTAATCGAAGAGCAGTAGAATGATTAAAAGCAACCTCTGCCTTTCTTTCAGTTTGTTCCCTGAAGAAATAAAAGCTTATGTTTTGTTGTGTGTAATTTGAATACCAAATTACTCTGATTGCTTATGTTTATATTCAGTTGAACACTCAAGCTAGAGATGAAAATTTGAATTGCCAGTATAAAAATCTGTGGTACAACTGATTTTCAGAGAACAAATTAACTGTTAAACTTAATTTAGTTTTGCTTGCATTAGGAAAGGGTTACACAATTTTAACAGGGATGCTGAAATTTTTCCTTACATTAAGCCTCTGATTAGAATAGAATTAATCTTCCTGTGGAGGTTTGCTTTTCCCATTGAAATAATTAAAGCTTATATTTAAATGGACTATGTAATATATACTAATTAGGATCTTAGGTGGGTTCTTCTTCTGCCTTCAGATGTTCAGAATATGAATGGTACTACAAAGAGGCCAGCGTGTTTACTTGCTTTGGATACAACACAAAGTAGGAGGAACATTACAAAATGTAAATTAAGGTGGTGCCTTGTAGGAAACATCAATATTCAACAGGCATAGCAACTTAAAAAGTATATTTGTGTTTGCACATTAGTTCAAAGCTAATGCACACCTAATCTGAGGAAAAGCAGTATAAGTGAGCAGACCCTGATCAAGTATGTTGATGTTAGGAGTTACAGGTATTTAAATTTCTATCTATGTATAAACAATTTATGCCAATAAGGCTACAGTAAAGTCCTTTTTTCTTTCTTTTATAATTTTGTGTATTCTTTTTCTTTGTTTTTTATATCTAGTTAATAAAAGAATGGGGAGGGAAGCTACAATAAACTTCTTAAGTGAAATGCAGGTGATGGGTGGCAAAAATTGAATTAGTTAAACCTCCTGTTCTTTCCTTGGCCCTAGAGCATTACCCATTAATAACACACTCACAGGTATAGGTATTTCTGAGCAATGAGGGCCACTTGCCTATTGTAACTTTGAAGCTAAATTCTTCTCTTTCTCACACACAATCTCTTTCTCTTTAAACACATGGACCTTTTCAATTTAATCCATTAGCAAGTTGGCAAAATAAGGTAATTGTCCAACAGAGGAAAGGGAGAGAAATCTATTAACATTTGTTACAAATCCGAGTAGTACAGACAGCACTTAATTAATGGAACAGATTTCTTACTATTTATTCAAGCTTACACAGTCATTGTTCAGAAGAGATTAGACTCTTAATGTAAGTAAGTTAAACTAGACCTCCATCTAAAAATATCCGTCATTTCAGCTATTAAGGGGCTGATGTCTTATTTGGTGAAAGATATATTTTCCTTCATTTCCTTGGTCTTGTAAAATGTAAAGTATGCATTGTGTGTAATACGAGAAATCCACTGAGGTAGATGAAACCTAGATTGTGGCTCCCAGCCTGTCTGCTTGTGCTTTCCCTCTGTGTGCTGCTTGTGTCACCGAGCCTCTTCAGCCCATAGACCTCCTGGCACCAGCGTGGAAAAAACCCACCACATGCCATTTGTCAGGGTGTGATGCCAGCAACTACCTAATCAGTTTGCAGAATAAGGGCCTTGGGATTTGATTAAGTAATTTAGATACCTAGCGGTAATACCTGAGCTACTTTTGGCTGGCAGCCCATGATTTCACTTGGTTAACTACCTACCATATTTTTTCTATTTCCCAGCCACAAAATGCCTTGGAGATAATTCCCTGCTCAAATAGATACAAATTTGCAAGCAAAATGCTCTTTAGCCTCTGTTTCTCCTCTTTTTTCCTCCAAAATTTAATGTGAAGTGATTATGCTTTTGTAAAGGTTGGTTCCCTGTCTTTTTTCTTCTTTCTCTTTGCTCTTTCTGCTCCTTCTCCATGTAAAGCGGTGTTGAATGAGTGATTATAATCGTATAACTGTTCTGAAACCATTGCAATGGTTACTGCTGGGAACAATTCAAGATGCTGTTTTTAACTTTTAAATATGGTGGTGCAGCGCTTTAGTTTCTGTTTCCGAAAGTTGCATCAGGGTACACAAGGCAGGAATGTAGCACCTCTGTACAGTTCTTTAATGCAGCAGTACTTTTTTCCCAAATTGTCCTACAGTTCTGTGGAAGGACACTGCTGCTTTAATGAGATGGAGACATGTGCTGTGATTGTGCTTCTGCATGCTCTGAAGCACATGTTTGGAACTGAGTTGAAAACACTCTGCAGCCCTGTTTTTAAGTCTTACAGAGCTTCCTCTGTGGAATTTCCCTGTAAGCATCCTTACAAAGGTTGGTACTTCCTTCCTATACAGATTTTTTTCCCTCCTACTAGGAATACTCACCAGTTTAAGTCAAAAGCTAGGAATTATATTAGGCAACAGTAGATACGGTATAATAAAAGTACAGGCTGGGGCATTTAGCTTTTTATTTACTTTTAACAAAGAGCAGATTCACTTTTGGGAGGATTTAATCATTAGATTTAGTTGTAAACTGCTTTGAATAACTGGAAAAGCAAGAAGTATATAAATATCCCTAGGTAAATTTATTTATTTATTCAGCAAACTTTTCCCCATCACAATCAGATTGATCTCATTAGTGTACATAACTGCTCACATTTCAAGCAAACATTATTGCTTAGTTATACTAATAATTACACCATAGATGGATGGATGAGCGAATGGATGGATGATGTTACATACAAACAGACATATACATACATACCCCTAATACCCATATGTGAGAACTGGCCTAATCAGAATAAATCCACACCAATATTTTTGTGTTTTTGTATTGTTCTTTGTTTTTATTGTAAACCACCCAAAGTTACTTGGAGTTAGGTGACATATAAATTTAATAAATTATTGTTGGTCGCACAGTCAGCCACACATTTAGACTGGATTTGGGATTTTTATCCACCTATCGAGTCCTTCCCAAGGACCTGGGATAGGCAGATGTTGTTTGATGGTGTTAAAGGTATTATCGCAAAATGTGAGCTGGTCCAAGTAAAGTTGCCTTTTGCAATTGACTGATGGTGATTTTGTCAATGCTGATGGGGTTCAAGTGGTGCTCCAGATGTTTTGCGATTACACCTAAGGCACCTATTACTATTGGTACTATCTTTGCTTTCTTTTGCCACATTCATTCTATTTCCATTTGCAGTTCTTTGTATTTTGTGATTTTATTCTTTCTCTTCTCTTCTCCTGTCTCCAGGTATTGCAATGTCCACTATCTAGACTTTTTTGTCTTTCTTGTCAACAGTTGTTAAGTCTGGGGTGTTGTGTGGCAGGTGTTTGTCTGTTTGAATTCTAAAATCTAGGTGGTCCACTGTTTCTTCAAGTTCTTTGCAGAGACAGCATTTGCTGTCTGTTGCTGTCCTCTCAATTCTGGCTTTGTATGCATTTGTTCTTAAGGCTTGAAATTGTGTAGCCCAAATTAGCCCCTCTTATTCTTTTTTCAACTTTCCTACTCTTAACCATTGCCAGGTCTTCTTGTTATTTGCTTTGCCTGCTAGTTTTTTTTACATACTGTCCATGTAATACTTTGCCTTGCCATGTCTCTTTTGTATTCTTCATTTGGTCTTTCTTGTAAGCCAGTTTGGTCTCTTTGGTATTCAGGTATACTTCATGGTGTACTAGCTTCAGTGCATCTTCTTCACTGTCCTTCAGATATTCTTCTAATGCCCTTTTTTCTTCTTCAACTCTCTGGCATACTTGCAACATTCCACACTCACCTGTGCTCCTTGGTAAGTAGAGTCTGTCAACATCACTGTGTGGAGGGAGGGCACGATTCATTGTCATTTTTTTTCTGGCCTCCCTATCCAGAGTTTCTATTTCTGTTTGAGTCCAGTCCACTATTCCAGCTGTGTATCTAATGACTGGAATTGCCCAGGTGTTAATCGCCTTGATGGTATTTCCTCCACTGAGTTTGGACTTTAGGATCTTCTTCACTCTCATGATGTATTCACTACTAACCTTCTTCTTGACTTCAGTGTGCTTGATGTTGTCAGCTTGAAGGATGTCCTGGTATTTGTAGTGATCTTCTCCATCCAGACTCTTGATGTTATTTCCATTGGGCATCTTGATTCCTTCAGTTTTCACTATTTTTTGCCTGTTGATGGTAAGGGTGGCACATTTGCCCAGTCCAAACTCGATTGCAATATCTTGGGTGTATATAGGGGCAGTGTCGAGCAGCGATTCTATTTCAGATGGTATTTTTACATATAGCTTCAGATCATCCATGTAAACATGGGATAGCCTGGCAGATGTTTTTGATGTTTGAGAGCCATGGCCTGACTTGTTCAGTATTGTTGACAGAGGAATTGATGCAATGACAAACAGTAGTGGTGATAGTGTGTCTCCTTGAAAGATTTCTCGCTTAATATTAATCTCTCCCAATCTGTCACCATTGACCAGCAACTCTGTCTTCCATTGTGCCATTGATCTTTGCACAAAGCCTCTTATGTTTATACTTACTCCTGTTATTTCTAAGCACTTGATTATCCAATCATGTGGCAGGGAGTCGAATGCCTTCTTGTAATCAATCCAAGCTGCATTCAAGTTAGTCTTCCTTTTCTTGTAGTTTTCCAAAATCATCTTGTCAGTTAGCAGCTTATCTTTTGTTTCTCTGCTGTTTGGGCAGTTTCCTTTCTGCTCAGGTGGAAAGAGCTTACTTTCAACTAGATACTGTTGGACTGCATCAGCTACGACACCAGTTAGCAATTTGAAAGTTGTTGGTAAGCAGGTAATTGGCCTGAAGTTGCCCGGCGCTGCCGCTTTCGTTGGATCTTGCCAGATATTAACCAATCTTCAATTTCACCTTCTTGCAGTATTACAAGTTCTTTCATTTCAGCTTCTTTTTTATTCTTCTCCACCTCCTTTATCCAAGCTGCATTCTTGTTGCATTTCTTTGGGTTGTCCCATAGCTGCACCCAGAACTGCACTGTTTCTTCTTTGTCAGGTGTTGACTGGTTCGTTGCAGTCTCTCCTTTGATGGATTGGTAGAAACATTTCTGATTCGACTGAAAGTGGAGATTCTGTCTGTAGTGTGTAATTCAAGCTTTGTATCTGCTGATCTTTTTGGCTATGGCTGTTATTTGCTGCTTGATCATTTCCAGTGCTTCCTTGATCTTCCTTGTTTCTAGGTGATTTTCTTGATCTGGTCTTCTTTGGTTTTCTTGTTCTTCAGCTTCCTTTCTTTCATCTGTTCTAGCTTGCTTGCATCTGATCGTAGCATGCTGATCTTATTTTCCAATTTGATCTTCCATTTTGGTGGTGCACTGTTTGGCTTTTTTTCTTGTTTGTTAATTTTGCATCCAGTATCTTCAGTTATGACTGCAGCTGTGCTGTACTTCAGTTGGTTTGTTTCTTGCAGTACGTTGGTGCTTACAATTGATATTACAGTATTGGCATCTTTTAATACTTGTTCTAGCTGTTTCTTTGTAACAACCTTCAGTGCAGGGAATCTTATTCTGTTGTTTTTGTGCTGTTCTAGATGCTCAGTTATTCTTTGTTTCAATTCCTCTTGTTTTGTAGTCAGAGGGCTTTGTTCTTTCTGAGGAGAAGGCAGAGGAGAGGATGCCTGGTTTGGGAATGAAAATGATTCAGTAGCTATGCTGGTGTCCTCTACTGCTGACTCCCTCTGGTTTGCCTCTATAGTCTGAGCTACTTCTGTCAAGACTTCAATTTCTTTGCCCTGGATAGACCTCTGCAGTTCTTCCAATCCTACTTTTGTGAATACTTTATTTCGTATTGTAAATCGACATTGATCTGCTAGCTTCTGTTCTGTTATTTCTGATTCTGCATGCTGTTCTTTCCAGAACTGGTGCATTCTTTACAGATATCCTCTTCTCGCTGGACTTGATTTGTAATAGCAGATCATTATTTCTTTGTTTTCAGTCTTTGTATATTTGTGATGGGTAAACAACTTTTCTTCCAGTAGTCCTGTAGCTGCTGGCCCTGGTTGCTCAGCCAACAGTCCTGAGTCCTGTAGCCCACTTGTTACCAGATGCCCAGGAACTAAAACCTAGTGCAGTCCTTGCTGACCTGGGCAGTGACCAGTAAAGTATAGATTTCTGTAAATTACGTCTCACCATATTGTTTATAGGAGAAGCACTATGCTTGGACCCCTGGCATAGCCCTCCTCCTCCCTGGAGCATGCAAACCCCACAACCATGTCAAGGTGGTGCCTCACTGGGAATAATAATAATAATAATTTTATATTTATATTTATATTGAGGCATTCTACCTACACTTTACATGAAATACGATGCTCCTGATAAAGTCCTATGTAAATTAAAGTGGAGTATGTTAAAATCTTTTTTTTTCTTTTTTTACAAAATGAGGAATCAGGAGGAGCTGGTTTCTTTCATTGCACATAGACATACTGAGAATGTAATTCTATTATGAAGATGTAGCATGTTCTCTTACCTCCTTCTCTTCTTCCTCCTTTTCTTCTTTCGCATGGCTGAACACACGTGCTGTTTTTGTTTTATTCAAATTTTGTTTATTATGAAGCTAAAATCTACAAATGATTTGTAGCCCCTTTGGATATGTTTCTGCAATGTAGTGAGAATTCTACTACTCTGTATCCAGAAGACTTTGAGCAAACATGCCTATTTATTCTTGCATGTAGTTGCTTTAATAGCATATACTGCTGTTACGTGAGTCTTATTCCACATGCATTGTGTACAGCTACGTGCCTGCCAAGTATTTGAGATTATTTTTAGTCTCTGTTAGAATTGGAAATAATGTCTTAGCTGTATTGGCTCCAGAACCATTCCTTAACAGTGAGATGGCTGGATTAACTAAGAAGATAAAGTGAACACACTAGCTGAAAAAGTTCATTTGGCCAAACCAGCTTGCAAGGATAGCATATACAGCAACAACAGCAGTTCCCCCCAATGTATTTGGCCCTGACCCTTCTGGAGCTTCATAAGTCTTTGAAGACCCAAATGTTCCCTCACACATGGGACCTGGAGGCTGAGTGAGCCTCTCAGGGTGGGTTTTTTTTCCTTTTTTTAAAAAATAAAAAATATGTATTATTTTTAAAAGAAAAAAGTGAACAAACAAGCAAAAGGAGAAAAGAAACAGAAAAAAAATTAATTGGTACAGAAATATAGTATCTATAAGTGGATAAAGGAATTACCAAGATTGTACAGTTAGTGTTCAGTGTATCTTTGATTAGAAATTAATCTTAGAAAATATTAAATTATATTTAAATATATTAAATTATTTACCAATGTATAAATTTAAATCTCTGAGCTAAGTGCCAAAATCTCTACTATTTGTTCTTTAAAAAATACAAAAAGAAACCAACTAAAAACATCATAGATAAATATCATACTTGAATTGCTAAAAAACTTGGAGAAGTCTTTTTAATAGCCAAAATAAGAGACTCCTAATATGTATGATTATGAAGCCTTGTTCAGATGTTAAACAACTTCTTTTGAGTACAGGTAATCCCTAGTTTAAGAACAAGTTCAGATCCCAAGGTCTGTCCTTAAGTCAAGTTTGTGTGTAAGCCGGAACATATTATTGCATAATACTGTATAAGTAGTATTGTGTAATGAACTCGAACCATTGTGTATTTAACTTGAATCATTGTGTATTTAACTCAAATTTTGCTACAGTAGGCTCTCTTCTTAACTATGGGTCATCTGTAACCCAGTCATTCTTAACCCGGGGACTCCCAGTATACAACAATCTATAAAAACAGTATCTTTTACACTGTTGTGATGAAATATTTACCCTAACTCTTGCAAACACATATTTTTAGCTTTCATACTTTTGAATTTAGACATAAAGCATTATCTGTATTCTTCACAGAAAAGCATGATAGCATATGGAATTGATTACATCATTCTCTTCAGTGAACACCTTAAATCTAATATGAATTTTAAAAAAAAGATCTTTGTGACTTGAAATACTCTAATTTGAAAAAGTCTATAAAAAAGATAAATTTATCTGGATCTTACTTAGTGGTCAATCTTAAGACTATTTCATGAGTTATGCCGATAATACCCACAACTGAGAGCAGCCAATTATAATTGCCAGATCAACAGCCTCTTATACTAAGTTTGCTGCATTCACATTTTACATTTTAAGTAACGTATTTTGCTCTTTTTCAAATTAACTCAGAGCCATATCTTAGATGCCCACATTAGAATTCAGTATCCTGACTGGCCATTCAACTTTTCTGGTAGTGTTTTCTTTTCATATGGCAAAACTATGCTTGAAAGAGGTGGGAATTTGACTTACATGATCATATTGCATAGAACAGGAGAATGATGAGGAAGTGTTGTATCTGAAACATGGTCATAAATATAAGGAAGAAAAGGGACTGTACTTCTTGCCCTGTTTCTTCTTCATTAGGCCTTTGTAGCATGCTGCACCTACCACATGGTGGACATATCTGCTCGACTCTCTGTATATATTCCAGTGCTGAATCAACACAATCAACTGAATGGCCATTTAGTTTGTCTGCAGTGGAACAGATCATCTGTGCATGTAGACGACCTGTCTCCAGTAAATCATAAGCATCTCAATCTTATTGCCGGGCCATGATATAAGAATCTGTCTCTGTATTTCAATATGAGAGGAGAGAAACTGATTAAGTGTTTGAGATAAGGTTACGTGACACCACAGGTTAGAAATACCTGAGCTGAAATTGGCTTACTGCCCAAGACCTACATTTGCAGCATATTCAGCTAGGTGGCACTGAATGTGCTTCTAAGGAGATCTCCACTAGCAACTTGGTGAAGAAAAGTTGCTGAGCCCTAAACAGCAGTTACTCTTTTTACGTTGGTTCAGATTACCCATGCATACCCACATAATAATCTCAGATGTCACAAGTTACATAAAGACATTTAAAAGAAAGGTTCTTGTGTAATACATGTTACCTTAATTCTTATTCCCCAGTAAAACATTTGAACTTACAAAATTAATTCTCCTCATTATCACCACTTAAGTATAGCCTGCCTGCCTGCCTGCCTGCCTGCCTGCCTGCCTGCCTGCCTGCCTGCCTGCCTGCCTTCCTTAAATTTATATGCTGCCCATCTCCCCCAGAGGGTGACTCTGGGTGGCTCACAATTAAAATCCAAAACAGTAAAAACAATAAAAGTATAAATATCTATATTAAAATTAACCAATAACAATTCTGTATAAAAAGATTATGTACAATTCAAGATGATGGGGGGAGAGCAGTATCAATCATCCCACCAGCCAATTCCAACAATGCGAGCCCCCATCAGGCCCCCAGGCCATCTGGCATAGCCATGTTTTCACACTTTTCTGGAAGGCCAGGAGAGTGGGGGCAGCCCAACCTCTGGTGGCAAGCTGTTCCACAGGGTAGGGGCCATGGCAGAAAAGGCCCTCTTCCTAGACCCCACCAGCTGAAATTCCTTGACTGGTGGGATCCACAACATGCCCCTTCTGCCAGACTGAGTGGGGCAGGCGGATGTAATGGGGGCGAGATGGCTCCTCAGATAATTCTATCCTACATACAAAGTACAAAATATCCTACATACAAAAGTACAAAAAAAAAAAAGTCAAAACATTGTAGCCTATCCTACATACAAAGTAGGCAACCTATATTCAGAAAGTTGACATATTTATCCTGTAGGTCAGTGATAAGAGATGGTAAATTTGCCCATTTTCCTGGGTTTTCTGCACTGCTGTTCTTGCTATGGAACCCTGCAAACCACTGAGATATGGAGCTCATATCCAAACCACTTTGAGATTGATATTAATACTTTTGAAATGGCTGCCTATAGATTCTTCCTTTTTAATATATTTTTTAAATTCTTCTCAGATGGGGTGAAGCCGGAAACAAAGGCACTTCTGACTGCCATCTCCAAGAAGAAGCCCAAGGCAGGGAAGGGGGACTCAGCAAAAGAGGATGAAAGCAACAAAGTTGACTCAGTCCATCCTGTTCATATCACTCTTCTTTTTAAAAGATATGTCTTTGATTCACAGAAGAAAATGATTCAGTCTTGAGCCACATCTGAACACCAAAATGACTTGATGGCAAGTTCTGTTCACGTTGGCCTTCTCTGGTCAACTAACTTCCTTTCTCTCCCCCCCACCTCCCTCTCTCTCCATGCTTTCCAGTTCCAATCTGCTGTGGTACAGGTACATGAAGGTAGATGATACTTTTTTGCAGGTGGTAGAAATGTTTTCATATTAATATATACAATTTAAATATTCATATTTTTGATAATCAGAAATTCTAATTGAATCAATAAATGAAATTAATGGAAAGCCTGATAATGAAAAGCGAAATGCAAATGCTGCATGTCTGCAATTAAATTAAGTGCTTACATTCTTTTATGTTCAAGAATACAAGTGCACTATTTATAGGGCAGGGGTTATTTTGAGAGTGAGTTTTGTATTTTGAGTACTATTTCAACTGGCTTCAGTTTCAAAACATCTTCAGGGATGTACATAATTTCATGGTATATCGTTAACCTTTGCTGTTTCATGGTTCATAATGGCTTTTGTATACATTTTTGGATGTACACCTTTCTAAATGTGAAATTAATATTTTTTTCTCTCCCTCTCCAGAAAAATTGAGAAAAGAATAATGTTTCCCTGCTCATTTCCCTGAATAAAATACATACTATTCAACATCACAGAAATGTCTCCATTTTTATTATCAAAGTATCAAATTATTAAGATTAAGATTTTTTTTCAGTTGTATAATAGTTTTGTTTGGATGAAACATTAATAACCTGTTCTTATAAAACTGTTATTAACTCACAGGTTCAGCATCCTCTTTCTCTTCCCTTACAAAATTCACTCATTCTCCAGCAAAGCCAAAAATCAGAAGGGAAGATCCAAGATCAACCATATGTAGGGAGTGGATCACGGTCAGAGTATTAGGCTTTGGATTCCACTGAGTGTGAACTGAATGTTGGAGGATCTCCCTATATAGTCTGGGGACTGGTCAGAGAGAGATTCCAGAAAGTGGAATTTTTGTGGCCCATTAGACTTAGGAGCACTAGTTATCACAATGTACATGCTTTCTTAGATTTCTGCCAATTTAAGAAATGGGAACCAATTTCCAATGATTCCTGCATATCAAATTCTTTATTTAAATTCATTTCTGAGTGTTTTGTGTATTTTGTGATGGGGAAGATTTCAAGCATAAACTGGGAAGGCTAGGTTAACGTAATGTCAAGTGTAGCTGCAAAGAAGTTTGGCAAATTTCTTATACATTTGTTCAAAAATCATTTTACTTGATGAATGAAGAGAGATTTGTGTCAAAAACCTTAAGCAAAGATTTATTTTAACCATGATTTGTTGAACATGCAAGAACCATTTTGCAAATGAGCAAAATAATCATGTGTTATTCAGGAAATAAATTCCCAGTTTCTTTCTCCTCTGTGTCTGGTGCCAATAAACAGATATAACTTCTTAGCAGCAAAAAAGACAGTTTCACCAGAATGTTTGTAGGATTCCTGTTCATTATGATTTTTTCCCCTTTTTTGGGGGGGGGGTGTTAATGTACATAATGGTATCTTTACTACTTTGTTCCATCTTTTATTCAGAAGGCCACATCCCTGTATTTTTCCCTATGATGACAACTGTGTAGAAAGTTGGATTGTGAGAAAGTAAATGGTCCAAAGACATCCAATGAGCTTCTGAGCCTAAAGGTGGACTAGAATGTGGGCCTCCCCAGGGCCAATCCAACACCTCAAGCATTACACCACACTGGCTCTCAGGTGGTTGTGTGTGCAGAGATGATGGGGTTATGTGAGGGACTAAAGAAAAAAAAAGTTCACTTGAACACAGCCAAGGCTGGCCGGACCAATTTTTCTGAGTTACAGCAAAAAGGGTGGAGCTTGTTCTCCAGCAAAAAAAAAATGCCATGGCATTCATTTTACAGATCAGGGATTGAAGATTTTTTTTTTTTTAACTTAGGAACCATGGCCTGAAAAAAATTGGAAACCCTTGCAGTAGGAAGCACACTGATTGTAGCATTCTTTTTACCTGGAGCTGATGATCTGAAAGCAGTGGAACTAGTTATAGCTTCATTGTTATGGACAAATCTTTGCAGGATGGAGAACAGATTAAAGTGGTGCAGTCCAAGACCTGGATGGATCTGGATGATTTCCTAAAAGCCTTTGGAGAAGTTTCTGCCTTGCTTGTCAGCAATACTATTAAAGCTCTAGTTGAACTATGGAACATGAAAACGGCTCAAGTGGAGACCTCAGGTTGCACCTTGGTTCACCATGGAGCTAACAGAAATGAAATGTAGAGTGTCAGAATACAATTAAAGGAACTCTTGGGATGAATCAGTTCAGATATGAAGGAAGGTTCTTGTCCCATTTGTGATCCTACTCCAAGGCGGTGGATGGACTTTGACCCATCGCATCTGAATAGAACTACAGTAGCCAACAATGCTTTTCTACACTGTGAGACATCTTCATCAAGATATTGGGAGCTGGTATCCAAAACAATCGGAGGCAATGAGCAGTTTTTATTATTGCTGCTGCTGCTGCTGCTCTTATTAGTCACACAGTCAGCCAGATATTTAGACTGGATTTGGCATTTTTATCCACCTATCAAGTCCTCAAGAATCTGGGATAGGCAGATGTTGTTGCTTGATGGTGTTAAAGGTATCGTCGCAGCTGTTCCAAGTAAAGCTGCCTTCTGCAATTGACTGATGGTGATTTTGTCAATGCCGATGGTCTTCAAGGGGTGCTCCAGATGTTTTGGGATTGCACCCTTATTACTATTGGTACTATCTCTGCTTTCTTTTGCCACATTCGTTCTATTTCCATTTGCAGTTCTTTGTATTTTGTGATTTTCTTAGTTCTTTCTCTTCTATTCTGCTGTCTCCAGGTGTTGCAGTGTCCACTATCCAGACTTTTTTGTCTGTCTTATCAACAGTTGTTAAGTCTGGGGTGTTGTGTGGCAGGTGCTTGTCTCTTTGAATTCTAAAGTCCCAGAGCATTTTAGCTTCTCCATTTTCTATTACTTTGTCTGTTTTGTGGTCTCACCAGTTCTTTCTTGCAGGCAAATTGAATATCTTGCAGGTATTCCAATGCACCATTGTTGCTACTTTGTCATGCCATTGTTTGTAGTCAGCTTGTGTGATCTTCTTGCAGCAGCTAACTATGTGGTCCACTGTTTCTTCAGCTTCTTTGCAGAGGCAGCATTTGCTGTCTGTTGCTGTCTTCTCAATTCTGGGTTTGTATGCATTTTTTCTTAAGGCTTGGTCTTGTGCAGCCAGAATTAGCCCCTCTGTCTCTATCTTCAACTTTCCTGCTCTTAGCCATTGCCAGGTCTTGTTGTTATCTGCTTTGCCTGCTAGTTTTGTGTGTGTGTACTGACCATGTAATACTTTGCCTTGCCACGTCTCTTTTCTGCTCTTCATTTGGTCTTTCTTTTAGGCCAGTTTGGTCTCTTCAGTATTCAGTAAGCCTTCATGGTATACTAGTTTTAGTGCATCTTCCTCCCTGTCCTTCAGATATTCTTCTAATGCCCTTTTTTCTTCTTTAACTGTCTGGTGTACTTGCAACATTCGACACTCACCTGCGCTCTTTGGTAACTAGATCAGCATCGCCAAGTGAATGAAGGGCATGATTCATTGTCATTATTTTTCTGGTCTTCCTATCCAGGGCTTCTATTTCTGTTTGAGTCCAGTCCACTATTCCAGCTGTGTATCTAATGACTGAAATTGCCCAGGTGTTAATTGCCTTGATGGTATTTCCTCCACTGAATTTGGACTTTAAGATCTCCTTCACTCTCATGATGTATTCACTACTAACCTTCTCCTTGACTTCAGTGTGCTTGATGTTGTCAGCTTGAAGGACATCCAGGTATTTGTAGTGATTTTCATCCAGACTCTTGATGTTATTTCCATAGTGCATCTTGATTCCTTCAGTTCTTGTTATTTGAGGACAAATTCAATCATATTCACCTTGGCTTGGATTCCAGAGTTTGAGCAGGTTATAATGAGGTAATCATTGAAATTGGTTGTCCTACTAATATGGAGTCCTTTTAGCTTGTTCATTCCAAAGATGTGGACAGCTTATGTGGCAAGATGAGGGCCACTACTTTCTTTACCCCTCCTTGCTGATTAAATCAGCTCAGTTAGAATAAGCCCCCATGGTTACACGAGTGATTAATGCCACCCAACTGTTTAAAGAAGGCAGTTGTATGACCTTCAGAAAAAGTCTGTCCTGGATCTGGAAGATCTTTGTGATTATAGGTGAAGGAGGAATTTTGGGGATTTTTGATTGAACCCAATTTTATATGTTTAATAACTAAATTTATAATTTAGTGAAGTGCTTTAATAGGGAACACTATAAACTCAGCAAAAAGCAAGCAGGTACCTGGAATACATAGATATGCCTAACGTAACAAGGCGCTAATAAGATAAGTGAAAGTGTTAACCGCAAGAATGCAAACTAGCTGCAGGGAGATTATTAGATGGCTGAGAATTTCTAGTGGCTAGCACTGGGAACCATATAGTAGTGGTTAGGGAAGAATAACAAATTAAGAGTAGATTCAAAGGTCCATTGTTTAAATAAAATCTTTGTTGTATAGGGAAGAATGATCTTGACTAATCCACCTTTATAGAATATTTTAATATGCATAACTTTAACTCATTCAGTAAAGGTTGGTTGTATTAACAGTAATGAATTATTATGTTGATGCTGATTAACTGTAATTATAATGTATCCAATAAAATGATTTACATAAATCAGTGAAGAGGTCTTAGAACCCCACCCATCTCCAGGCATTGGAGACTTCATGAGTTTCCACCCTGCAGACTTCATGAAGGGAGGGAGCTTTCAGCATGTCCTCTCTCGACAACTAGAGCAGGTGGGCAGATTCAATCCTGGCAAGGTATTGCCTGAGGGTCCCTGGTATCACACTGTTTAAAATGCTAAAGATAATAACCAGCACTTTGACTTGGGCCCAGAAGCCTACTAGCAACCAATGCAGTGACTTTTATGCAGGAGTCATTCTATATTGGTGAGGCTGTCCTACCAATAACTTGGCTGCTGTATTTTGTACCAACTGCAGCTTCCAGTTGTTTCCAAAGGCCGCCCCATACACAGTGTGTTGCAGTAGTCCAGTCAAATGGTGGTCAAGGCATGAGTTAATGAGGTATAAACCTGCCTGGTTATATCATTTAGCAAAAGAGGCCCTTTGAAGATCCCCCTACTGCCCGTGCTTGCCTATCTAATCTACAGGAGAGGGTCTTCTGAGTGGCCCCCAAGTATGAACTGCATTCCTTAAGGCATGTTTGGTTCCTTCTCCCAGGATTTAAAGAAATGTTAGTTGAACTTATTTTAATGGCATGGATGCTACTTTGCCTTGATTTTAATTGCATTGTTTTATATTTTAAAGATTGGGTTTTAAGTCATTTAAAACTTGAAATTATTAAGTTGTAAGTTGACTGGACTGTTTTAAAAAGAAAAGTAAGATATAAATGTAATACATAAATAAAATATTAATAGAGACAAGAATGAATTTCATATAAAAGCAAGAAAGTACTCTTGAATCTTAGGAGCTGTTCCATTTTCAAATTGCTCTTGTATTTCTACATGGTGAAAGGCTTGGTAAGGAGATCTATAGAGAAAAATCTAGTAATGAGGAATTCTGTTCTGTAGCCTTGCAGCACTGCAGATTTGGTATCGAACCTAACTTGGATTGGATTCCTTTAAATCAATGGGCATCTTTAAATCATTACCTAGAACTTGAGTGCTTTCTGCTGTGTGAGTTCCAGCTGAAGCTTTAGTTACAACCCCTAGGATTATGGGGTATGGTTTCAGCATAATCTGTAAGCAATTCAACATTCAGTTATTATTTACTATAACTTCTGCAACCCAGATGCACAGAAAAAATGTCATAGAGGAAAATAGACCTTTTCATGGCAGAAGCTTTCCTAGCAACCTTCACTTTTGTCATGTGAATGGCCTCTGCAGGGTAATCCAGATGGAAGAATGAGAGCATGATTTCCATCACTTCCAACTTCTTTTTTTTTTTCAAAATGCATAAATATTTGTTGTAATATAGTTTTCATACATGCATATCCATGCACACAGAGAAGCGAGCATGTGCATGTATTCTCAATAATACTTGCAACCCCCTTTTCATGCCAGTATCTTTATTTGCATTTGAATAGAGTTGTAATATTTCATTCTGTGTTGCTCAAAGAATATATGTTGGTGAGCAGCAAAATACATATTATAAAACAGGTTCTGGGGCAAGAAGGGTTCAAGTCTGCACCCCACCTAGTAATGTAAGGCTTTGACTGTGGAAACCCTCATCCGATCATGGAGAATAGTCACTAACCTATCTGGCAACTGAAAAATAAGGAGAGAAGGAACTGAGGAGAATCAGGTATTCCAGATGCAGATTCCAAAAGAAATGGTCAATTAAAATGTGCAACGTAAATGAGCTGAGCAGATGTGAACTCTGGACATCCAGCTCATTCCTATAATTAGTGTGTTACACTCTACTGACCCCCAGTGTTTCATTAAAACTGTAGTCTCCCTACTATAGCCTCAGTTGTTATTTACAGTTTATTTGCTTTGTATGTTCTACAGCACTTCCAACGTACAAATAGTAGAATAACAATTACAGAATTGCCCAGTGAAATGGCAGACTCCTCTTCTGCGAATATGTTCAAATAGAGACTGTCAAGAAGCTTTCATTTGAATCCCAGCTTAGCAGCCCCCTCCAAGTTTAGGAGGGAGAAGGGCTCACACACGTGTTCATCTATGATGAGACGAAGAGGTAAATTTTCAGTAAAAATCTGAATAATAGGTGCCTGATTTGCCATTCAAGGCCCTGAAAAACAAACCACATAAGAAATATAAATTTAGGTGTTTTCTCATTTACCGTTCACTAAGTGGATATGAATCTTTTAGCCCACTGATTGTTTATAGATGTTGAAAATTTGAATTCAGCAGGAGCCCTTATTAGAGGATGTGCTCCTGAACATAAGCAGAGTGGTGAAAAAATGCTGAGCAATTAAATTGCAGGACATTCTGTTTGAGGAATAACATATAATCGTCTCGGATGCAGATCATAAGCATGGGCTTAATCCAGCGATCAATGAACACTAAGAGATACTAAGACATCGCCAATAATGAATTCTCCTCCTGGTTCCTCCCCTTCTAATCATGAAAACATTAACAAAAACGACAGAAAATGCAGGCTGTTAAAAATGGACAACACCAGACCCTTTCCTGACACCTCTCAGACATTCCAATTGTTTAATGTCTTTGGACTGAACCTACAAATGCACTCAACTACTCCAGCAAGAAAGCTAAATCTTTTTTCATGCCATTTCTTTTCTTATGGCTAAACTGGCTTTCAAAGTCTAAACGGGAAGATCTAAAGCAGTGTTCCTCAGCCTTGGCAACTTGAAGACTGTGGACTTCAACTCCCAGAATGCAACAAATCAACAGACAACAAATCAGGAAGTCCAATGTGGTAGATTTTATTTAGCTGTGTGTGTGAATGCAGCTTAACATGATTAATTCAGATTTAATTTTCATTTTATAGCTTATAGCTAGATCTCAGGATCATTTTGTGCCGAAGCTACTGTGTACAGATGCCTATCTTCCATTTTAACATTTTTTCCCTATTTCCCCTAGTTTCCCCCCCTTGCTTTCATTACCCTCCTTTACTTTTCTGGATTGTCTGGGATTTAATAATTGCTGCTTTGTTTGGCCTTTTGAAAACTATTCATAATACTAATGAAGACCCTGCAACTGACAATGTTTAGAATGCCCTTTTTGCACTATTGTGAAAACATCTGGAAAAAAGGCATTTATAGGTATATTTCAATTTATTATCTGTCTGTCTCCCTATCTAATCTCATTTTGAATGTGGACTGTGGGCAACGAGAATAGTTATAGACAGTATACCTTGTTACCTTAAAAAGACATCTTTGCTTTTGAATTCTCTCACTGGTTCACTTTCCCTACCACTGTGAACTCTGAATTAATAAAGGAGAGAAAGCTGTTTCTCCCCCCCCCATCTACAGTAGTTAATTCTGAAAGGAAAACAGAAGTGCACCCAGGAACTTTGATTATAATGTACTATTACCCTGATCTCTGGCTACTGTCCTGAGGCTGTTGGATATACATTCAGAAAATAAGTGAAATGGTGGAACCAAATGATTACAGGAAAATCAAAGCTTTTAAAGACATTTGTAGAATGAACAGATGTTCAAATGTTCTTTTATTTGGGCTCCAGACAGACGCAGCTGAGATTTTGCTTTCATCCTGGTAATCGGTGCATTATGGCGTAATTTGTAAAAATGGCATTAAAAATATTAACAGGGTCATATTATGATCTACTGACTCTGTTTCATTAAGCCGTGAAGCTCCAGAATGGCAGCAAGGGAAAGGATTAAATGTTGTGGAACATGTTGTACCACTAGCATCTGCTGCAGGAGACAATGCCCATAATTACTGCAAGAGTAAAAGGTTTGAAGCAGATGCTGAGAAAAGCCAGAACATGCCAAGCTGATACTAATACCCAGGACTCAATGCAGCATCTTGGTTGGAGTAGAAGGTGGGTGGGGATGGGGGTGGGGGGTGGGGGTGGGCTTTATAAAGTTGTTTCTAGGAGGGGACAGCTTTTCAACAGTTTCTCCTCTCTGGTGGAATTTATTTCAGCTTTGTTTAGGGCTTGATCCCAAAGAACTCAGTTGCCACTCGCACGTGATGACAATCATGGTAATCACACGTTTAAGCTGGAGCTTACTTCTGTTTGTAGCACTCAGTAATTTGCAGCAAATGGAATAGGACTTCAGCAACACAGTCAGGAACACCCTTTATTTTGCCACAGTTCATCAGTGAAGTGTTGGGTCTGAAAGGAAATCCAAATCCTGTCAGTTGTGGCTTTTTATGCCAAGCTCATAATTATTTAACAGCAGGTCCATCATGAGAGTTGCTTCCCCATCTTGGAGCCCTTCAGGACTCCCAAGGCACAGATTGTTCTCTTATTAGCTGAAAGTGTAATACAGTGTAGATCAAATGATAGGGTGTAGCAGTTCCCTTCTGCCCAGGCAAGATACCTCTTCCATAATTGGGCCACCACAGTGGCATTTGGAAGTCAATCGGTTGTTAATATGGTGCCTTGGACACTGTATTTGTAACAAAACCCAAGTCTTGGGCTGTACTTGTGGGCGAAAAGGAAGTGCTTGGATGGTCAGGTGTTTGTTACCACTGACAGTACTACAAGAGTGGACTCCTAAGTGCTATTCCTTTTAAAGCCATTCCGAAGGGACTGCAAAACCATATGAGCTAAAGTGACTGTTTTAATGGCTCTGAGCACAGAACAAAACATTCTGGGTTCCAAAATGTTGTTCAAATTCAGGAGAAATGGAATATTTCACAATACGTTGTTCCAGCGTGCTTCAGCTGCCTTCTTTTTAAAAAGAGAGAATTTCCCAACGTGTGAGCAGTGCATTTGTCACAGGCTCATAGCTAGCTCCAAAGACTTGGGAGCAGGAGAGAAGATACTGAGGGCCTGCTCAGCCTTAGGAATAGTCACTGGGCAAATTCAAGTCAACACCGTAAACGTATAGCTATATTGCAATTTACGCACAGTTAAGAGTAGAAGCTGCATTCAGTTATCTTACTATTGCGTTGTGATCTTGTACACCCACCACAAAAAAACTCTTCCTCCATCTCAATAAAAAGTGGTTCCTCTTCCCCATCAACCCTTCAAATTAAATACAATAAAAATCACATCCTCCTCCTTGCCTCCAAAATGTGTAACTGATTTATTTACATTAAATTGTTGCTTCCTCAGGTACTTTGTTGCCTGGCTTTTTGGCTTCCTGTCACCTAAAAAAACAAAATAAACAAATAAACAAAAATCCCATCCCCCCATCACAATTAATTTATTCACATAAAAAATCTTCCACTTCTGCCTTATCTCTTGGCTTTTTTCCCCTCCCCTCCCCTCCCCTCTCCTCCCCTCTAGCCCCTACATTTGAGCTGCAACCATCCAGATGACCAGTAGATGGCAGCAAACAGCAGGCAACCACGCACCTCCTTGCTGCCATCGTGTGGTCATCTGGATGGTTGCAGCTCAAATGTAATAGCCATATTCCACATGGAACCCAACATAGAAATGAGAATCCCAATTACCCTCCGCCTTAGAATAACAACCAAACCCCCATGACTATTTTATTGACATTAAAGTGCTTGCTCCGCAGCCTTCCTTCCCTTCCTTCCTTCCCTGCCAAAACAGAGCATTTAGTTTTAAAAAAAATTCTTCCTACTAATAACAAAAATCAGAACTCACAATTTATTTACAGTAAATGTTTCTCCCTCCCCTACGGTCAACAGATAAACATCTGTGTTGAAATTGCTACTCCAGGAATTAAACTCTGAGGTGTAATAAAACAAATCCCAGCAACACAAGGAAAGTCCCTACACCTAGGAGGAGTTTAGCCCCCTCTACCACAGACGGCGCATCCACATTTTGCAAACCAGGAGAGGCAAAGCTGGAATCTCTAGGCAGGAACCGCCAATCCCAGTCACGTGCAGAGAGTTTCTTTTGCCTGCTTGGGCTGTGCCATTTAGCCAGAAAAGGGTAGATTGGGGCCGAGGAAATGTAGAAGAACCTGCTCCTTAACTATGGGTCTAATGGGCCAATAAAAGAGCTGGGAAAGATTCCCTTCTTGCTGTAATTCTCACTGGGGAGAAGCGGCTGAGGGAAAATCAGTGAAACACATGTTCAAAGACTGGGAACTATTTAGGAGATAAGAAAAATGCTGAGAGATATGTTTATTGTCTTTTAAAAACGTCTTTGTTAAAGGAAAGTTAGAGTTCATGGGTTGTAATGTAACGTTTGCATGAATTCTCTCCCCCTCTTTTCAGGCAAGTTACTAAATGCAAAAGTGTGCATTGTGCATATGGTTGTCAAATGCAAAAAACCCACAAAAAAACAACCGCAACCAAACATACAGTGTTGTTGTTTTTTAATTTTGTAAGCAGAACCAAATACAACAAATAATGTTCTTTGCAAGCATGTACATTAGGAAGAAGTGTCAAACTATTGGAGAAGTATGTTTTCACTGTTCATCCATTGTCCATGGTATGTGCTGAAGTGAATCCACTGTCAAACACTCTTTACTGTGTTTAATACCAAAGGTATTATTAATGTTTAATAATAATAATTTATTAAACTTGTATGCTGCCTGATTCTCAACAACTCTGGGCAGCCCACAACAATAATGTTTCTGAACATGTTTAAAAATCATCCCCTTGGCCAATTTTCAGTAGGTTGCATTGTACAGTGGTACCTCAGTTCACGAACTTAATTCGTTCCATGATTCTGGTTGCAAACCAAATTGATCGCGAACTGAATCAAATTTCCCCATAAGGTTCAATGTAAATAAGATGAATCTGTTCTGAACCATATATATATATATATCCACAAAAATATGAAACAAAGTACAGTACAGTACAGTATGAAGAGAGAGAACACTAACCTTGCTTGAGGTGACACCAAAAAGCTTCACAGCAAGTGTCTGTCTGCGACCGCGATCTTGCCTAGAGGAAGCCACGACCACGTGTCAGAGCAGGGAAGATGGCCGCGGGTCATGTTCGTCACCCAATGTGAAGTTCGCGAACGGAAGCAAAATTTTGCGAATGCTGCTGTTCGCAAACTGAATTGTTTGTGAACAGAAGCGTTCATGAACCAAGGAATTACTGTAAATAGAACTCAGCTTAAACTATGACCATGGGTGTCCACACTATGATGCAAATTCCATCCCTGTATATTTGCATGTGACATACAACTACAAAAGGAATAGACTTTACATCGCAACACCATGACCCACATGTTGTCATTTGTCCCTTTGTTCCTCCCATAGATGCCATGCTATGACCCTACCTCAGTGTTTCTCAACCTTAGCAACTTTAAAATGCGTGGACTTCAACTCCCAGAAATCCCCCGCCACATGCTGTCTGGGGATCCTGGGAGTTGAAGTCCATGCATCTTAAAGTTGCTGAGGTTGAGAAACACTGCCCTACCTACTTTTGTGAATCTATAATAAAAATAAGAGAATAAGGGGCTTATCCAGAATTTCTATTGTTCCCTACAGTGCAACAATAGAATTTGAATTTTCTACCATCAGAATACAGAATGCATAGAACAAATTTATAGAGTAGAGTAGAGAATCTTGAGAGGGGGCTGTTTTTTCTTTAGCTTGCAACAACAACTTCTCATTTTGTGCATTCCCTACTATTAACTACATGCATACCTCTGCATTTATGCAGGAATGCAGTTCTAACCCCCACCCCTCCAAGTTCTAGAATGCTTGGATTCCAAATAAATCTTCTCTTAGGAATTAACCCATTGTTGGTCATCACCTAGTAATTTTCTTTCTGTTCCTTTGATTTTCATTCCCTCCCAGCAGGATCTTTCTCCTCTTCTTTCTCTCTATTGTGGAAATATGTTGACAATTTTGGTATTTAAGTGTGTGAAATTTCATTGTCTATTTATGTAAAAAAAAATCTTGCTATCCACTTGATTGCAGCATCAGAGTGAAAAGATAAAAGACAAAATTGAATTAGGTTGTGTAGATGGGGATATCTTGAACACAACCTTAAACTGTTGTGCAAAGGTATCATTCGGGCTTTTGGGGTGGTTTTGTGTGTATCATTAGGACATTTTCATTCATAGCATCCAAACCACTTTTGAAGCCATATGAATATTAATAGTGCAGAAAAAAAGTCTCACTTGAAGTCAGATGTACATTCTAGCCGATGTGTTTTTCAGGAGAAAAATAGAAGGGTGATTCATAAACATTTCTTGATGCAAGGTTTCTCTTTTTAACAAGTAGCTGAAATTAATGATCACAGTTCATTATCTCACATTCAGGTGCCATTAAAGGAATTAAATGTTCTCCTTGGTTTTCTGCCTTTGTGTTCTGAAATGCCACCTCTGATTACTGTGTGAAGTAAATTCTTTCTCTGTTCTTGGTGACCCCATAAGATTCAATTGTTCACTTCTATATTCTGTAATTGGGTGAAAGGGGAGATAGAGGAAGACCCTCCAGTTTGTTCATGTTCCTATATCAATGTGCAACATGAGTCAATAGAACTAGGACTCATGTTTGGGCCAATCTCTCTCTCTCTCTTTCTCTCTCTCTCTCACTCACTGTGGCAGTCATCATCTGTAATTATGCCCCTTCCACCCATATGGGTACCACTTAGGGCCCAGTGGCTTACAATAAATGGTCCACTAGAATAGACACATTCTCCTCATGGTCTAGAGAAAATCATTAGCAATATAGATGTTTGTAGCTAAACAAGGAAAGTATTATTATTTGGTAGATTTATATCCCTGCCTTTCCTCCAGGAGCTTGAAGCAGCTTCCATGTGGATCCCCTCCATTTTATTCCTACAGCAGCATCCCTGTGAGGTAGCTTGGGCTGAGAGGGAGTGACTGTTGTCATCCAGTGAATTACCACACCTAAGAGTGGACTTGAATTTTGAATCTTCCCAGTCCTAGACTAACATCTAAACTGCTACACCACATTGGTGTACAAAAACTCAGAGGACTGAATTTGCCAGATACCTTTTCAATATGTTCTTTAAGACCAACTTCCCCTCTCCCCCAAAACTTTGATTCAGTATTGAAGTAGAAAGATGAGTCTTTTTCAAGCAGACCAAAGAGGGAGCAGACTACATTCTCCCACATGAATTTTGACTTGTATCTAATTCCAATTTTTGCTATCCCCAAATTTCACAATTTCAGATAATTGTTCATTATTATTGCTAAAGTTTTTTTCTTTCTTTTGAAAGGGAAAAATGTTATTTTTACAATTATTTTAACAACAAATTATAATGCAAACACTAACTTGTGAAGTTCCCATTTTATCCACAGTCTAGGATGATGTTTTCCTTTGCCAGTGTTTCTATTCTTTGAGCACGAGCAATACATGAGGAAGTTCTGAATGTAAAGCACAGTTAATATTTGTCTAGTTAGATGAGAAGTCATGTCCTGGGGATTATACTGAGTAATGCACTTATCCATCTTTGAGAGAAATGGAGCTCATATCATCATGTCAATATTTCTCTGTTTCCCCCTTTCCTGCAGTACAATTAGAAAACAGTGAAGAGTCTGTATTTACAAAAGAATGGATTAAACTGAGTACTGTAATATTAATCCTGTACAGAAATTCTAGGTGTTATATTCTTTCTCTTGAAGGCACCATCTTAACCGTTTGGTGCTATTTGCATAAAATGCTTGAACGCAGGACTGAAATGGAGGAGAAGAAATGTTCCTATTCATAAAGCAAATAATGGCAACTATTCTTTCAAATAAACACATAAACTACTGCACTGGAGAGCAGATAATGAAAGCTGAAGCAGTTCATCAGATTCCAATATTTATGTCAATATGCATATTGCTATTTATAACAATGTAAACATTGGTTCATATTATTTATTTAATGTGGTGAAATTATAGTAAGTCATCACAAATTGCCATGTTGCTTAAAACAATGCTTAGTCTTGGGATGATTCCAATACATTGTGAAATCCTGGTTATCAGTTTAAGGAAAATCTTTGCAACATGATTTCCAATCACAATACTTATGATCAGAAAACCCAGTCAAAATGAATGGCACATGTTGGCAACATCTATGTAATAATGAGGTAATTCTATTGAATCAACCCTAATGTTTGCCTGAGTTTTGGAACATTGGAAACCACTGGCAGACTTCAAAATAAGAAAGGAAGACCTTAAATGCTTGAAATTTCTCTTGGTTTATGACTCTGGCTTGTCAAAAGAGAAACAAACCAGAGATTCTTATCCATGTTTAAGTAAACTGCAGATTGAGCAAACATGATTTGTTTAACTGCTCCTTCCTAGAAGAAGCCAACCAGGACCAGGAAAAATAGCTTCTGATAGCCCATGATAAAGTCAGAATTCTCAAGAAATCTGACTAATTGTTGCATTTGAAGACATAAATGTCACTCTGAGAAATACACTGTGTGTGTGTTTAAATACAGTAATTACATAGAGAAAGTGATGAGGATAATTTTTACCATGGATTTATTCCTGATCAAAAATTTGGGGCAATAGGAGACTGAAAAACCTGTCTGACAAACCTTACTGACAGAGAACTGGCTGGACTGCACATACATCATGCTACGTTGCTACTCATGGTTAGCCAGAGAAAGCTAGAAGTGAGGGCAAGTTGCCTGGTATCTAGGTTTTGTTCCTGTTTAATTGGATGTGTGGTTGAGTTGTTTTTAGGCAGCCTGAAAGATGAGGCTTTACGAGATACCTTGCCCCCTGACAAAAGAGATTTGTTCAGAAAGCACTATCTGTCTCATGTTACTGAAATGGGTACCAGGAGCGGGAGGCACAGTAGCTTTGTCCAGAATCATTTACTTCAAATGCTAACACAGCATGCTCTTTGAAAGAGCAACAAAGCCTTCTTCAGTTGGTACATAAAGCTTGCTAATTTACAGCATTAGTTTTGCTGGCTAGTTCTCTTTCTTTAATTAGGAATTTTAATCAGTACATGCTGTGTATTAAGATGTTGGTGCTGTACTGATGGAAGGATCATCTGTCTCTCCAGGCCTGCTCCATCCCTGGGCTTTGGCGTGCCCCTTCTACCTGGGGGCACCTTTCATTCTGTCTGCCAGATCATCTTTTCTTTGAATAATGCATCTAAATCTCATCCAGCTTGATTAGTTGATTTTAGATTAGAAACAGTAGGGAGATTTTTCTTTCTTTGCACATTATTTTTATTAGTTGAGGTTAGCATACATAGGATGAAGACTGACACCTAAGCATTTGTTCTATTGCATGTCCATATGAAATCATAGAGAATGGATGCGAATTGTCCGGAATCCTGGGCATATTGACTAGCCCATCAAAATGTAGTTCCCAAGGACTGTCTGAGAATGTATACACCATGACAGCTTAAACTGGAAATTCAAATATTATCCTATTAATGGCACATTCTGGCAATTTAAGCAAGGAAGATTGATATGTACTGTACATTGTTCGTTTCCCCCAGAATAGCCTCCGCGTTTATTTATTTATTTATAGTTTTTTTATCTCCACAAGGCATGCATAATTCTGTAAAAAGGAACTTTTCTTCTTCTCTCAACACAAGCCTTGCCATATGAATGATGTGTATTTCCTCATGGACAACATTGGTGGTCATGCGGTCAGGGGCTGGAATCTGCCCAACTCTTATTGGCCATTTGAGGTATTGCAAACATGCCTCCATCCATGCACTGTCCTCCATACAAATTTTGGCTTGGGCTGCTGGAGAGAGCAAACCCGATTCCTGCAGATGCATCTTCTTGCACAGTGTCTAACAGAACATGATGTGGGATCTTCATATATGCAGGTTTAGTGATCTTCTGGAAAAGCACTAGATCTGTTTTTTAAACATGGGGTTAGTGCAGTTTTAAAGAGTGCTAAATTTATATTTAAAAACAGATCACTAGTCCTGCACAGACAGTCCATCTAAAATAGGAAAGAGAGCTGGGTTCTGCCAGCACTATGTTGATAATTATGTCCCAAATAAGTGCATTACAGGTTCTTAGCTGCTTCTGCTGACAAGGGGTTTCCTACAGTATGCCCGTACTTTTTGCTGCTTCTATTGCATTGCGGGGAAACCATTTTGCCTACTCTCGTCCCATTTTGTATGCTCCATGGGCCACTTTCAGGTGCTGCCAGCCACAGCCACGTACTGCAATCATTAGCTCCCAGACTGATGAGAATTCAAGAGATAGCCCATCTTGTTTTATCAGTGAAGAGATCCACCAACTTGTAGGTTCACAGAAAGGCAGTAAAAAAGCAAAAGAGGAAAACACTGTCCTAACATACGTTGAAGATATATTGTCAGTACTTTGAGAAATGTTGCAATTGCTGAAATTCTGACCTCATCCCTTTCTTAACAAATCCTCGCAAAATGGAGTCTATGAGAATTGTGCTCCGAAAAGTCATTAAAGCAGGCACCGCCATTCCATGCAGCACGTATGAACTTGCAATATATGGGAGCTGGAATGAAACGGACAGTTCTGTCTGTTTCCCTTTTAGCCTGAAGAACAGGTCAAGGTCATTGTGGAGGGGCACAGGATGAATGGGAAGGAGATGGTTCAATGGGCCTCACAACCCCTTAGGTTACCTGCACTAGGGCAGCTTGATAGGCAACCTCCCACAATTGCCCAACTGCACCTACACACCTTAAAGACAATAATTGGGTATGGTTTTTCCTACCAGTGATGCTGGGGAATCAACCAAATATTACCTTAAGTTGCCCTGATTAAAACTCTAAAGACAGCCCCTGTTGCCAGCCTCATCAATAAGGCAAAATAGGCAACTGCTAATTAACGTTGGTATTCTTTTCTGCTGGTTCAAGGACTGGAGGGAGGCGTCTTAATGCGCCTGTGAGAAGGAACCCCGGTCTCTCTCATTCCCCCTCTGTGACCAGGCAGCTGTGAAAGACTCTGGTAGACCTCATTCAGAGTACCCAGTGATATGCTAAGTTGTTGTATTTAAAGTTGATGTTTCTATTAAGTATTTTCTAACTTTTTTTTTTCATTTTCCCCTTGTCATGCCATGGAGACAACAGTGTTGCTGGTTGAAATAGTCCAGGGCAAGATACTCTCTGAGGACGTGAGTCAGCCCTCCCAGTGCTCCACCTTTTAATTTCTGTCCTCTTATCCCTCCTTTTGCCACCTCTTCTCTCCCCATTCTTTCCCTCCTTCTCCCTACTTACCAAGCAGTGGCACCCACTGCTGACTTTTTTTTAGAGATATGACATTGAGATCGGGGGGGGGTGTCAAATTCTAGCAGCACTATTGCATGGGAAGTCACAAGAAAATTATTATCTTGTTTCTACAGTAATATTCAATAAACAGGAAACGCAAGATTTCATAGCATTTAACATCTTTACGGTAATATTTAAATACTATCAATAAGAGATGGAATGTTGAGTTCAAGACCACTGTTCTAAACAAGTGTCTTCTCCATGTGATGATAACATTTAAAGGGTATGTTCATTTATTGTTGTACCTCTTACATAGAACTTCATCTTAATGGCTGTTATATCTGAAGAATCTCTGCAGGACATGCTATCCAAGGCCTGGGAAATAGCCATTAGTTCTGCCTCTTTTTTATGAAGCTCAAAAGCTGTTAAAGCCATTTTTCTAGCTTCACAAGCAGGAATTAGCCTGGCTATATTTTACACATCAACTAACAAATGAGGAGAAAATCTGAGCAGTCTTTGGGGACCAGAGTTTGTTTGCTAGTCTACTCAACTAGTCTACTCTATCCGCATCTAGCATTGATGGAAACCTGAGCACTCCATTAAAGCTCCTTGCCCTCTGTTTCTGAAGGCCCTTTGTGAACAGAGGTTGTTCATGAGATTGACAGCCTGAATCTTTCCTGTTCAGTGCTCACCCCCCTTTCCAAGTCATGGCGGACAAATGATGAGACCGGGGGGAAAAACACAACCTTGAAACTTGGAGTTATTCCTAGCATCCTACATCTGTTGTGCTAGTGAGAAAAGAATCTGTGTGTTCACTAAGTCCTTCGTTAGCAGTATACAGATACAAGCAAGTAATACGTCTAACCCTGGGGATTTTCTACAATTGCAATAGAAAAGGTAGCTTGTTTCTCCCCAGACTTGGCTGTTGGCAGATTAAGGGTTAACAATAATCATTAGAAGTGGTGAGTGGTCAGCTTTCGAACCTAACAAAAACAAAGTATAATTCTCCTTGCTAGTACTAGTATCTGTACTGTATAGTGTACTGTAGAGGTATCACCATGGCTTGACTTCAGGCAGTCAGGTTGTACTATTTAACTTGATAATCTATTAATGATGTAATGCCCGACTGTAAATTTATTTATTTATTTATTTACACTGCCACCTAAAGAGGTATCTTGGTAGTTATAATTATTGAATCAAATGCATTTAATACACGCCCATCTACCATCAATATTCACTTACTTACTTTGGCAACAGCAATTTCCTATAATCTTGTATTTTGTTGTTCAGTCGTTAAGTCATGTCCGACTCTTCGTGACCCCATGAACCATATCACGCCAGGCCTTCCTGTCCTTCACTGCCTCCCTGAGTTTGCTCAGTTTCATGCTCATTGCTTCAGTGATGCTATCTAACCATCTCATCCTCTGCCGTCCTCTTCTCCTTTTGCCTTCAATCTTTCCCAGCATCAGGGTCTTTTCCAAAGAGTCCTCTCTTCGCATTAGGTGACCAAAGTATCTGAGCTTGAGCTTCATTATCAATCCTTCCAATGAGCAATCAGGGTTGATTTCCTTTAAGATTGACTGGTTTGACCTCCTAGCAGTCCAGGGGACTCTTAAGTCTTCTCCAACACCACAGTTCAAAGGCATCAATTCTTTGGTGCTCAGCCTTCTTTATGGTCCAGCTCTCACAGCCATACATTACTACTGGAAAAACCATAGCTTTGACTATGCAGATCTTTGTCAGCAAGGTGATGTCTCTGCTTTTTAATATGCTATCTAGGTTTGCCATAGCTTTCCTCCCAAGGAGCAAGCATCTTTTAATTTCATGGCTGCAGTCTCCATCTGCAGTGATCTTGGAGCCCAAATAAATGAAGTCTGTTTCTGCTTCCATTTCTACCCCTTCTATTTGCCAGGAATAATCTTGTATACTGATATCATAATTCAGTATTTGGAGGTGTAAAGCAGTGACATCACATGTAGCATAGTGGCTTCAGGCTTGAAATAGGGACACCTAAAGGATGTCCAATTCCTGGCCCAGTTATGAAGGTCAGTGTGTGATCTTAGGCAAGCCTAATTTTACAAGCAGTGTCTGGAAGATGGCATATTTGTGTTGCTGGTCTATTAATGCAATGAAAATGTGGGTCATAAACGTTGTTGGCTTTCGGTTTTCCAGTCTCAATGAAGTGATTATTTTGTATATACTCTGTAATGGCCATCAGTAAAATTAATTACTGTTCATCATTTTTTTACCATGGGGAGTATACTTAGCATATTTTCTCCTATTTACTACATTAGCTTTCAGCTGTTTTCTATGGAAGTTTGTACAAGCCTGCTGCTTATGAAGAGCTTGCTATCTGAATTGGGAGATATCATTGCAAGGAAGTAAGGCACTGGATGTGAGATTTCTCACACAAAACAGCACTGATCCCTCTGGTTACTTTCTTTTCTGCATTTGTCACTTTATGCACTTATCATATCAAGGAACTATTACAACTATTGCAATTCTACAATCTAGCCAAAAAATTTGTCAAAAATTGTGGATACCTCATAGATGGGAATGAACTCTCTGTCAGTTCAACACTACAGTGCCTCCAGAAAACCAAGGATCTAATAATTGAAGAAGGGGAAATTATAGTTTCAGTTGATATTACAGCACTCTTCACATCCATAGATCCAGAACAAGCAGAAGAATCCTTTGCAGCTGTACTACACAACACACCAAACTTAACAGAATATATAAACATTGAAATACCCAGGTTCATGGAACCTATGGACCTTTGCCTCAGACTTATTTCCAATTCAGTGGACAAATATACAGACAAATCAGAGGAACATCCATGGGATCACCAATCTCAGGATTCACAGCTGAGACAGTAAAGCAACTCCTAGAAGCAATAGCACTCCCACACATATAGCCCAAAATACGTAGATGATACCGTCATCACAATAAAAAAGGAACAGTTAAAGAAGACAAACAAGACAATCAACATCTTTAAGGGAATACAATGTACAAAGGAGGAAGAAAACAACAACAAACTATCCTTCCTGGATATCCTAATCAGCAGAGGAAACAATGATAGACTACAAACCCAAGTTTATAGAAAACAACCCATACTAAGTGCTTTACTACCAAAACAACAATCTAACTGCCCACAAGATTGCAAAAGAACATTATTCAGATGAGTAACTCAGAACTCCAAGAAGACAGACTACCTATACAACATCTTCCAATGCAATGGATATCTACACAACTTCATTAAACAGTGCTTAGCTACAGAACCTATTGCAACACAACCATCACAGCCTATGAAAAAGAGAATTCTCCCATACATCAAAAACATCTATGAGACATCCAACCAACTGCTACAATCTCTTGGTATTACAAGAGCACACAAACCAACAAAATTCCTTCAAAACATCTTAAGCAAACCTACAAGCCAAATAAGCAAAGAAGAAAAACAGGAGTAATCTACAGAATACGATGTAAGGACCATAACTATGTAGGACAGATAGGCGGAAGATTGGCAGAATGCGCCCATGAACATCAATTGACAGATTACATGATGAAAATTCCTTAATCTCTCAAAACAGACAAATTCAGTTCTAATTTCAGTTGGGAAACTGTTGACATTCTAGACCAGGGGTCCCCAAACTGTTCTGTTCATTGATACCTTCATGAAGTTTTAGATTGTTCATCAACCCAAAAACATTTATTATATGAAAATAATTTAATAAATATTACTTTAACTAATAGTACTATTAACCCCAAACCACAGATGACCTCATGCAGCAGTTTCATGAAGATGTTGTATAGGAGGGGAGAGAGAATAGAACTCTGCAGCACCCCACAATGGAGGGCCCTGGGGAACTATCTCTCCCTGTCAACCAGCACTGACTGGAACCAGCCCTGGAGAAAGAAAGAGAACCACCATAAAATGGTGCCCCCAATCCTCAACCCACCAAGCCCACTCAGAGGGATGCCATGTCAGTGGTCTTGAAAGCCACCAAGAGATCAAGGAGCATAAGGATGGATGCACCACTGCCATCCTGGCTCTGCCAAAGGTCATCAACAAGCATGACCAAAGTTGTCATTGGCTTTCTTAATTATCCAGCATGCATCAGTAAAAATAACCCTTGTTCCTCACCCGTTTCTAAAATCAGCTGCACTGTACGGCATCTTCTTTTCCATGTAATCTGCACTGGATGATCTTAAGCATTATTTTGCTAGAATGTGACATTAAGGTATGCCAGTTTGTACAATCCGTTAAATCTCCCTTCTTTGGAATTGGTATGTAGACTGGCCTCTTTCAATTTGCTGACCACTGTGTCATTCTCCAGATTTTCTGGCATAGTTTAATTAAAACCTTTTTCTTATTTTTCTTCTGTTGCTTGCCATATTCATGTAGATACTCCTTTCATTCCTGTAACCTTCTGACTTGGTAATGACCGGAGTACTGATTTTCTGCATCATTTATATTAGAGATTCTTGTAAATAAGGAATATCTTCTAAGGTATCTTAGATACCTTAGATATCTTGGTTGTTAACATCTTTACTGTACAGAATTTCAGAATATTTCTTTCATTTTTGCTTTGTCTTTTTTTTTTTTGAGTCAATTACTATCTCACCATCTGAGTCCTTTACCATACTAATTTGAGTTCAGAGATTGGAGATCTTTTGGAAGACTTTCCTTGTTTTTGTGTCTGTTTCCATCTTTGATGTCTTTATAGATATCATTGTAATACTGCTTCTTGTCTCTTCTAACAGTTTTCTGAAATTCTTTGATAAATACCTTCCTGAGAACTTTGTTTCCCTTGCCTTTGACTTCCCTTTTTGGCAATTTCCACTGTTTCAGTTTGCTTCCTTCTGTTTCTTGGTCTTTGTCAGTCTCTTTTCACATTTACCTTAATAACTTCTTGGACTTCATTCCACAGTTCCTTTGTTTCTTATCCATGAGGTTCAGGGCTTTAAATTAGATTCCTGTTGTTCCCCTTGAAAATAATGGGTATATGCTCAAGATCATATTGTGAAAACTGGTTGGCATTGTTCTTCCACTTTAGCTTGACTTGGATCTTATACATGAGCAGTTCTTGATCTGTTCCACAGTCAGCCCATGGCTATATATTTGCTGTTATAACTGAGTTTTTCCATCTTCTTGTACCATAATATAGTCTGTTTGATTTCTGTGTACTACTCCATTTGATGATGTCCATGTATATAAGCATTGTTTTGGTTGTTGGAAGACTGTATTAGCAATGAAGAAATCACTGGATTGGCAGAAACTACCAATTCATTCTCCTGCTTCATGTTTTGTTTCCTAGAACTACATTTCCTTCCTGACTATTTATTTCGGCATTCTAGTCTCCAACCACAAGCATCACATCTTACTTGCATGTTCCGTCAATTCCAAATTGGACTTGACCATAAAACTTGTTAACTTCCTCTTCTTCTGCATCAGTAGTTGGGGCATAGATTTGGATAACTGTCATATGAAAAGGTTGTCCACAAAGTCTAAATGATATTATTCAGTCATTGGCTGCATTGTATCCAAGTACTGCCTTTGCTATATCCTTTCTGACTATGAAAACAGTGCCATTGCCTTTTTGCTTTTGTGTCCTGACTAAGAAACAGTGTGATCTTCTGACTGAAAATGTCCAATTCTAATCTATCTCAATTTGCTGATGCCTAAGATGTCAGTGTATAGTTGATTCATTTCATCTTTCACTATGTTGAGCTTTCTCATATTCATGCTTCTTATGTTCCACGTTCCCACAGAACTAGAGGTCCTGCAGACTTTAATCTAGCCATGTAATAAATGCCATTAGTATTCCGAAAGATCCCCAGCTCTTTCTCAGCAGCATGTTGGTTGCTATCTGACCTGAGGGGCCCATCATCTAGCACTTGTATCATCAATTACTTTATATTGTCTATCCATCTGGTTTTCTTGGCAAAATGCAGGAGTCATTGATCATTGCCTTCTCCTGAGCAGTATGAAATAAGTCTTTGCCCTTGTCAGTAAAGTGATCACCCACCTCCAGCATCTTCCTATATTGCTACTGCCTTATATAGGGGCCTATTTGCCTAAACTGGGCAGTTGAGTTGACCTTCACACCTTGGGTGACCCTGCAGGAACTATGCACTCTTCACATACACTCCTGACATTCTTTGCTCATCCCTCCTGGGACCCCACTCCCAATGATGAGGCAGCATTGCATTGGACATGGATAATTTTGCTTATCTTCCCCAAACATTTATTTAACATCTGAATGGGACAGTAATGCTCGAAACTGATGTGAAAGAACAGATATTGTGCTTTTAGCCTTACCGGCCCTTCCAAGATAATGCAAAAATCTCCCCGCCTTTCCCTGCTTCTTCTGTGTAGGCCCTCAGTTACCTTTTGGCTTCTGTCTTCAGATGTGTCTATAGAATGAAAGTCCAGTGATGAGGACATTAGAGAGGATTTGGCGGTCCAACAATCCCTTGAGTTTGAAATTCTCTGGCAGGCTTCCTGCATATTGTCTGCCAGGTAAGTGGATCATCTGTCCCTTTTTTGGCCTAAGCAGCTTCAGTTACTTTGTGTGGCTGTCATTCTTAAGCTGCGAAAAATAGCATGAACTATTCCGCAATGGAATTTTTATTGTCCCATTTCCAAGACCCCTTTGGGGGTGGGTGGCTCAGTGGGAAGCCCTTATATTTATCACCTATTGTTTCCAGACAGATGCCCCTCCCCATATCTATCCATTTGTTCACCCTTAACTTATGAATGCATTTCTAAAGGAAGCCGAAAATAAACATGGCATAAAAGTGCTCCAGAACTAAGATTCTTCCTCATCTCCCATTTATCTGTTTATCTTCTGATAGTGAGTGACATGAACATAAGCAGTGTGCAAAGGCCTGACATACCCTTTTCAAACATTCTGTCATTATCTGGACATAAATATCCCACTGAAAAATAAACTCCTGGAATATATATGCTTATATAGGATTTTACTGCTTCCAGAGCTACATGAGAAAATGCTAGTGTTGGGTCTATTTTAATTCATCTCCTGGCTATTAAACCTGGAGTGCTACTCCTGATTGATGATTTTATTTTATATAGCAAATCCTAAGCTTTACCATGATCTGAATGCCTATATATTTCTTACATTGTACTTTTTCAACCTTCTGCTTTATTTTTAAAATCCTGACAGGGTAACTGTTGCATTGATTCTCTGCGAAACAATGCATATTGTCCTGATTTCTTATTTGAATTTGAATTATTTCCATGGACAATTGGCAAATAACTCAAATAATTATGGCATAATTTTATATATTTGTCTATAGACATCAGCTGAAAGCATCTATAATTTCTTTTTCTACTTGCCTCATAATATCATTATTGCTATTTCAGGAACTGATTTGATTTAACCAGCATGTTTTCATGGTCAGACCCAAGTCCTTCTTACATAGAGATGAATAAAACACACGTGGAACCAAAAACACATACTATTATCTAATTGTAATTGCTTTTTACCCTTTCATCATGGACTTCAGGGAATTGCCGTTTGAGGTTAAACTGTTTTGTCTCCACAACGGCCTTCTGAAATAGGTGAGACTAATACCTAGTGGTTGGCTCCCGGATATAAAATCAGTTTCATAGCAAAGCAGGAATTCAAATAAAAATCTCTCTCCTTCTCCTTTGCCACCCTGTGCTTGGAAGGGAGGGGTGCGGGGGAGCAAAGCAAGGGGATGGCTGCTTCCCACGATGCTTGTGCCATTCCAGTAATATTTATTCTCACCAGAATCAGTAACACACTCAGTCCACGGGTAATCCTGTCTCCATTCCTGGGAGGTCTGTACCATGCAAAATCATTCCTGAAAAATAGGAAAGAACCTGTGAAACACAAATGATTGGCAGGAGTCCTTCAGATTTCTGTGGTTAATGTACCAGTAATAAGATAAGCCTTATCTTTAAATGTTCATGGAATGGAGACCTTGATGGAAAACAGGCTTTGAGGTTAATATATTTTGATAGATAAATGAGAATAAAACAGAGTGAGCAGGAAAGTCTACTGTATCTGAGAAAATAAATGTAGAAAAAAAACTTTTTCCCAATATGGGTGTGTGTGGTTAATATATATGTATAAATTGTTTGGCTCTGTGTGTGTTTGCAATGTCTGCACCCTGTAATAAGAAGCAGCCATCCCAGATAAAAATCTCTCTCCACATGCCATTCCAAATGACAAATGCCACCATCCATTGGCTTGCTTCTGCTCAAGTCAAGATACTGCTGGATTTCCACCAGCTGAGAATAGACAGGTGGGGATACCAGCAGCTTTTGCATTTTTCAGGTGGCCAATTGACTTAGCTTGAGGGAGGTGGGAGAACCTCACGTCTTTAGGATGGCAACATTCTATTGGTTCCTGTCCATTGTTTAATCCGTTTAACATACAGTGCCAGCCACAAGCCAGCATAAGAGTGTACAATGTTATCACCTCTGTTTCAAGCTGCCACCAGAACTGTGAGGCAGAGAAGGAAGGCAACTCTTGAAGGACAGTGATATAAGCTATAGACATCTGTTGCATTCCTAACCTGAAGCCAGATATTGCATCTTTACTACTGGAACATTCCTTCCCTTGCATTCAGAAATTTGCTTATTTGTACAGCTCCTGGACAACTGCTTTTGTCTATCATAGCTGATGCTGTGAATCCTACCTACGCTACCTTGCTTATTCTGCTCCCATTGTGCTGGTCAAGTGTGATTATCAGTAGTGGTAGGGATACATACCTCTACTGAAAACTTCACCATGTTGCCTCTGACCAAGGATATATCAGAAATATAGAATGTCATAGAAAGCTCAGTTCACCGCCCACCCTCTGCCCCCCTGAAGAATAACTAAAGAACATTTTTTAAAAATATTCAACTTTAGCAAGCTTGGGGTAGAGTGAGATGATCACTCCTTGACAGTAGATCTTGGTTTTCTATGATCAACGTTGGCTTATACTCTCCCCAATGTGTTCTATGTATTATCGTTTTCTTGGGTCTTGTTTTCTCTCCTTTCTTTCCACCTTTTGCTATTTTTAAATCCTAACGAAGAGTTACTTTGGTTATTGAAGTGGCATACAAGTTCATAAAATAAACAAACAAACAAACAAAGTAGTTTTAAACAACACATTCATTCATTCATGCGTTAATTTGACTTCTAGGCTGCCCAGTTGCGAAGCAATTCAAGGAGGCATACAGACAGAACGCAAAACACATAATAACAAATAATCAAACAGATAATCACATGGAGGAAAGCTGAAACTGCAAGCGTATCATGTTACAGTTGGTTCACAAATCATCCTGACCCAGCGCCTGGCAGAAGAACTAGGTATTATAGGTTTTGTGATAGCAAGGTTGGGGTTATATGGGCCTTGGGGAGAGGGGAAAGGGACATTGTTCCAGATAGCAAGGTTGCTTCTGGGTCCCATAAGATGACACCATTTACTTGATGAGACCTGGAACACACCAACCCTGTTTAATCTTATAGGATTGCAGAAACAATTGGAGAAAGGTAGTCCTACAAACGTCCAGACTCTAAGCTGTGAACGACTTCATGGATGACCACCAGCAGGTTGAATTGCACCTAGAAGCTAACTGGCAACTAGGGCAACTTGCAAAATATCTATATCTTCTGAGTGGTCTTCAAGGACAGCTTCATGTAGAATATATTTCAGTAGTCCAAATAAGAGGTGACTATTACATTACAAATTAATACCCTAGGCAGGAAAATGTTCTTACTAATCTCTACAAAAAATAATTGTCTTGTTCATTCATTGTCCTCTGCTTTTTCCTCTAAAATAATCTGCAAAATAATGAACATTAGTCCATCTACATAATTATATCAAATACAATATCAAAAGACAATAATGTAAAACATTATATGATAATTAAAGTGTTATTTTAAAAAAACTCTTACAAACATTTCACTCAATGCTTAATACTAATGCAAAATTCAAAGCCCAAAATATAAAGATAAACCATATTTCTGTAGTTAATATACAAAGGTCATTTGGGCAGACCAGTAAAAGAGACAAATTCACTCTTGAATCAGTGGGATCTGAGGAAAAGGCTAGACATAATCAAGTAATGGCTTAATATTATAGAACAGAACGAGCCACCAGCACGGGTAAATACAGAAGCAGGAAAAAGGGAGGCAGATTGCACAACTTCCATGCCAAATGCACAAGCTGCTGGAGGCAATTGTTTTTAAGATCATAATTGTGACTCTACAGCCCAGCTGAATCATAACAGGTGCCAGTGGTATGCTCCAGTTTAGGGCCAAACATAACATTGTCAGCCACTCAGTAATTATGCTCAGTGTTCTAGACAGATTACATGAGAATTGGCTGGTCTCAAGATTACAGTGGAAGTCAGAGTCTCACATGTCCTTCCCCATTCCTTTACGGTTGCTGCTTCTTTCAACTGTTATAGAATTATTCCTGATCTTTGCTGAAGTTGTCTTGCCCACCTATTCCTCTCGAATTTTAAAATTATGACGTCAATAACCTTATTATTGAAAGTAACAAACAAGCACACTTTCATGAAATCAAATGTTCAAGGCACTCTCTATTCCACATATAAGATAAGGTGGCGAAATAACCTTATTTCAAGCAAAAATAAAAAACAGATTTTAAAGCAGACTGGAGCGTTTTTAAATGATCCAAAAAATCTGGCTAGCTTCTGTCCATGTTTTCATTCTGATAATGAACAAAATAGAATTAAGAATTAAAATCAATTTTATTGACAAGACTATGAGTCAGTGACCCTTGTGGTGAGAATGTGGGGTTATCAGTTTATTTTCTTGCATATTGCATTCTGACATTCAGAATGAATTGGAAGTATTCAGCTTGTAGGGGGAGGAGTTAAGTATCTCAGAGATTTATCTCTTTGGATCAATAGTGCATAGTGGGACTTATGAGAGAAATTAGATTGATTGGTTCCTGTTTAATAGGAATTATAAAGTTTCAGGGGAAATTAAAAATGTGAATGTGCTCTGAGCTAGGATTCTTATTTGAGAAACACTCAAATCCATAATCTTCTCAGTCAAAACACTGAGCCAAAGCAGGAAAGATATTAAAATTCCATTTTGATTAGCTTGGTTCTGGAGAGGTAACCAAATGTAGACCACAAAAAACATCCCCACCTAGTATTCCCCAGATGCTGGGCTTCAACATTCTGTCTGGACCATCAAAGCCGATGGGAACCAGAAGACAATGTTAGGGAAGGCTGGACCAGGGATTCAAAAGCAATACTTAGTCACACTCTTCCCTTAGCTCTGTTTCAGTAGTCAGTATGACCTTGGGTCTGTACATGACTGTAGCCTTGCCCCACTGTTTTTATGTTTTCTTCCTTCTGCAGAAAAGATGTTAGCTTAAAATGGCTATTAACATACATCAAATTAAATGCACAACTGTATATTCATCGACGTATGTGCCAATCACTCCTTTGACATGGGTGAATCCATCTTTTTAATCTTAATAGGGATGATCAGCCATTTGGCCCCTTAAAATCCTCTGCACATACACAAGTCCGCTGTTTTGGCCTGTCTACACTGGGGGGCTCTGGAGAGAACAAAAGGCAGAGTAAACTTCTTGCTTCTTGGTGTCAGGATGGCATGTTGTAGTATGACATCAACTTCACTCTTTCTCAAGTTGCCTAAATCTCTGTTCTCATCTGCATTTTCCCAGAGCCAAATACATTTAGACGGCTCTACCCTGTGTCATTCTTTTTTTAAAAAACATGTTAATGGTTTGTTTAAATTTTTCATAGTGGCAGCGTATAAACACTCACCTAGAAATAGGAAGTTTACAGTACTTAAAATGACCAAACTGCCTTTCTATGTTATGTGGTTCTACCGCATCACCATTTGCTGTCAGCTGCCTTCATTGGCCCTGTGCCTGTCTTTATCTTTAAAAGATGTGTGAGGAGTACAATACAGTCACTTTCCCCTTTCCCCAAGCGAAATGATCTGTAGATATGGATCATGTGAAACTTTCACATCAGCTATATCAGTTGTTAGTAACAAGCAAATTGAGCAAGGCCTGCTAATTAAAATAAAGCATATCTGGACACAGATTGGACTAAGCTATAATGCAACTGCTTTCTTATCATTTACTATTGTGCTTTGCAAACCAGGAGTTATGGTTTAGCATAAGTTGTGGCTCAGCATAGTGAGTAAACTCCCTACTTGTGGTTTATTCAATAAATCATGGTTAAACAAACCACAGCTTAGTGTGATGTATAAACCAAGCCACAGCAATTTATCATATTCACAGACCTGTAATGATCATATTTACTGAGTGTGGTTCACATCATGAGGCCTTACAAATGTGTTTTGCTTTTACACGTAGATTTTAGGTATAAAAAGAGCAATACTGTGTTTCTATTAATTGTAAGAAATATTGTACTATCCCCATGTCCGAATTCTCTGTTATCGCTGCCTGTTAAACTAAACTCCTTTTGTTTGTTTCTCTGGATTATGGGCCAAAGGTTCAAGGTAGATCCACTTGGGTTCAGTTCACATAGGCATAGCCGTCAATCACGGGCAGAAAATGTTGATTTGTGGGTAAGAAGAAGTTATTACCAGTAAATCATCATAGATGAAATTATGATCCTACCTAAAAGCTTTTTGGTGGAATCCATTCCCACCTTTAACTCTGAACTAATCAAAAGATGTAAAAACATCTGTGATCCAGGTTTTAGTTTGAACATATCCTAACTTCTCCATCTCCCTTGCTATCTTATGCATTTGATCATATACATGCCTTGCAAATCTCGGCACTCCTTGCCACCATTTCTGTATCTCATGCGCACATATGACCTTTCTGGTATTTCAAATAAATGTCCCTGCACATATTTTCTGGTAGCTTCCCTGCATACGTAGTTAAAGAGTATCCAGGAAAATGGAAAATGGAAAACAGATTTCGGTTGTGCAGCACATGACAAAAGGTGTCCCTATGAAGAGCAGCCTTCTGCACAAACAGAAATCACGTTTTTTACATAAAATTCCTGTGAAACACAAAATATGGAAAAATAAATCAGAAACTGATATAGCTCCAACAGTGGCTCTTAAACTGCTTTTCTTCCCTGTAGTGCCCTCACATATCTAGAGAGTGCATTAATTCACGTGTGGATTGCAAAATTATTTTCCCTCTTACATACCACCGTAAATGGCAGTGATCCCTCAGATTAATTTCAAACTATTCTATGGGCATCTATCACCGGGTTCAATCACTGCATAATGAGGCAGGCTGCCGAACGGCCCTGCTCGGCATCGCCAGCCAGCAGGCTGGTGAGGAGCGAGGCTGGGAGCTTTAATTAGCCCCATCAGGATCGCGGGTTCTGCAGGGCCGCAATCATGTTGCCGCTGAACAGTCTTCCTCCATACTAATGCGGCCAAATAACGCTCTTTTCAGGCAACTGGGTGGCTGGAAAGTAGAAAGTGTTTGGGACCATTTCCACTCGCCCTGGACAAGCAGAGAAATGGCCACGAGCAGCAGCGGCGGCGGCTTTGAAGCAGGCGTGCGTGTCTTTCTCTGGGCGATAGAAGTGCCAGTTGGAGCGTTTCCCGGCGAGGCCGGGGTGGCCGTTTAGCAGCACATGAGCGACGCATTCAGGGAGCCAAAGCAGAAAAGTTTGCTCTTCTTTTCAGTACTTTATTGCTTTCCCCTGCGCTTAGGCCTGCTGAAAGCTGCGCTGCCTTGGAGCAGGAGCAGAGCATGGGGTGAGGAGGGGACCCGTCATTTGATGGTGGAGGCAGGAATGAACCCTCCTCTGCCGTCCTGGGCCTCTGCAGGCAGCCCAAGAGCAAGAAGATCAAGGAGGCCCCCAGTCTCCCCTTCCCGCTGACATGCCCGGGGGCTCAGCGAGCCCAGCGGAGCCCTTTATCTTTCGCACGCGGCTGCAGATCCTGCTTGCTTCCCCACCAGCCCCTTGCGTGAGGGACACCCAGGCGAAAAAGCGAGCGCGAACGAGCAACCGCGGCAGAACGTGATTACAAAAAAGCATCATTAGCATTTGCCCTCGATAAATGAGCAAAGGCATTAATTAGACTGATTTACTCTCGGCTCTTTCTCCTCCCCTCCCCTCGCCTTGCCTCTTGCTGCAGTTCCCCCTTCCTCGTTATCAAATAGCAGTTCTGCGACTGCCCCGTTGGTATATTTTCATTAGCTTGCAGTGGTTGTCAGAGCTTAACACCCTACTTTCCTGAAGCCCAGGCAGGCTGCGGGAGCTAATGGATATGGAAAGCAGCCAGAGCTGATAGCTGCTCGATCTCCTCTGCCTTACAGGTGTTTCCATCCTTCCTGCCACATTATCGGCCCTTATTTCCCCTCGCCTCCTCTTCCTCCCTATTTTGATTTGCTTTCCTCTTCCTCACCCCCCTTTCTACCAGCAGCCTGCCAAAAGTAATTGCTTTTCTTCTATATTTCTTTCCTTTCCTTTTTTTTTTTAAACCCTAGCAGTTTTCTCCCCCTTTTTCATTTAATTTTATTTTATTTTGTGCGATGTCCCGGTGATCAAATGAAAAAAAAATTTGGCATGGTAAGAAGCAGCGATGTTGCTGCTGTTGCCTGTTTGAATGTAATTACTAGGATGAAAGGGAGAATTTTAATTAAGATAATTTTCCTCACCCACGCGCATGGGTGTGTGCACGCGCGCACACACACACACACACGGAGACCTATTTTTGTCCCTGTTTGCAGTCATGAATGCTGGGCTGCTATTTTTGTTGTTATTATTAATTACAATTTAGCAATATTTGCACCAGGTAATGCTTTTTTTCATTCCAAATTGAGACCGTGTCAAAGGCATGTAATATTCAATGGGAGAAAAGGGGCCGAAATTAATAAGGTGGATATCATCCCAGTCTTGCTGGGTGCCAGTGAGGCCAACCCAGATTGAACCACTGAATAACTGATCCAACAACTGGGAAGACTGAAAAAAATGGCCACCATTTGCCTAAGTTATCCATGGTTGCACATTGAGAGTATACAGAAGTAAGTTAGCTGGCTATAGGAGGGATCACTGGGTCAGTTGTACTGTATGATACAATTGGCCATTGTGTTACTTTGTGTTCTGAGAATGTGATCTTAGAGGTGGAAGTGACGGCAGACACAACATGACCAGGGTCATTTTATGACAGCAATAACAAATTGGCAAGGAGAATTTTGTTTTCCAAACTCTAGCATCCATATGTGTGCTCCATCTTCATAATAAGATCAATAAATCTACCATTGTGCAACAGGCCTCATATTAACTATGATAATCTGGTACTGTCATGTGACAGCAATACTGTGAGAGCTTCATTGGCTGCTGGCATGTTTCCAGGTGCAATTCAAGATGCTGGTGATGGCCTTTAAAGTCTTACTTAGTGTGGAGTCCAGGGGCTGGCTATCTCCAGGACCACCTGCTCCAGGTAGAACGTGCCCACCAAGGGCAAATTACTGAGCGTCTCCACCCCACAAGAGGTACAACTCGAGGGTCTCCGAAGTGAGACTTCTCTGTGGGAGCTTCCCTCTTGTGGAATGTCCTCCCACCAAACATAAGATCTGAGCCCTCACTCCTAAATAGGCCTTTCAAAATGTGTGCTTGGGGACCAAGGCAAGGATGAGAGATGGACTTGAATTGGGATGAATCTGATTGCTAGATGTTACACAATATTACGGCGTTTAATATTACGGTTATGTTAAATTTATTTCTGTGATAATACTTGATAATTTTGAATGACTTGTAATATACTCTGTGTAAACTATGCTTTGCTGTAAGCTGCTTAGAGTTGCACAATTGAAGGGCCATAGAACCACTGGTAATAAATAAAATAAAATGTTGGTGGAATTCAGCACTTGAAATAATATATAGACATGGAGACCTAGAGATGTAGAGATCTAGAACAATTGTTTGTGTTGTAGCAGAGATAGACATCAGCAGTGGATTTTTTATTTCATCATGACATTTAATTTGTTTATGGAATGGGGACTTCCAAAGTGAAGTGTGGCGTAGAAGGTTTGGGATTCCTTGTGTGGACGGCAACTTTGCTCCTCCAGTAAAACTCCTTAAAATAACTGAGCCAGTTCCACATTGCACATATAATGCACCATGTACCTTGACCCGGAAAAAAGGGCCTGGGCTAATGATATTGAGTCAGCTTCATAACTGATCCTAAGCTGCCAATCTAACCATTACAGGACACTATTCTTCTCTTAAATGATGATTAAAATGCTAAGGAATGCTTTGGTTGATGCTTAGTGATACCATAATGTTAGGAAAGGTCCCCAAAATATGATGGCTTTCTTCGTGCTGCCCTATTTTCAGTTCTGCTGTTGCCTTAGAATGGCACATTTGAATAGTGGGTTTTTTTTTTTTAATGACCAAGGGGCAAGGAAAAAGAACTTTCAAATGATCTGGTCAGAGCTTTGGGAGGTGTTGTGTTTATAACTCAATATTTCAGCCCCAGATTTCTTCTTCTTTTCTTTTGCCCCTTTTAAAAGGATTATGATGATTATTAAATTTTAAGTTTCATCAACAGGGTTGATTAATACTGTTGTATGTATTTCCACTTTCATTTTGTTAATTAGCTTGGCACAATAAAATTATTTTAAACACATGCATATGTGATAATAAACAGGTCTCTTGGGAAAGCACAGATTAATTCTGAGGCTTGCTTCTAAGAACAGTTCGTGGGTGAACTTGAGAGTGGGAACACCAGTTGGAAAGGCTTTGCAAAGGGCCCTCTTGGGTTTGCTTGTAATGGCTGGCTGCAACTAAAAAAACAACAGCAATAATTGAAACCAGACCCAAGCCTGTCCTGCTGCGCAACGTGCAGTCTCTCAAGTATTCATGACACAAGTTCAGGTCAGGAGGAGAAAAGGGGAGAGGATGGGTAGGAGTGGCAGCAGCACAGTTTCTCTCAGTTCCAGGGTAACTTTGGAAAACTTCGTGGTAGTTCTGTTCATCTTTTATTATCCAACCTCCCTTGCGTGTCTCAGCAAGCAGATGGCAGGAATATTAGGAACCCTCTGAATGCAATTCAGGCACACGGCCTTAGGTTAGAGTGATCAAAACAGCAAAATCTGTGTAAGGGTAAAGGATAGATGCAGTTCAGAAGAAGATTCCAGATATGGCATCACTATTGGAATGGAGAAATATATAGAGTTATTACGAATTCTACACGGGTGGCATCACCTGCTGCTGCTTCATTACAGCGGGGAAGGAAACTCAGCAGGATGCGTATCATCTCTACGACTCTCTGGATGGTACCTTGCACATGGAAGTTATGAAGTACATCTTAAAGTGCAATAAATTTTTCTGTGCTTTATTGGAAGCTGTTGTGAAATAAGTATTTCTTCACAATATCATTGTGCCTCCAATTAGGCCACGTATCATCAACAGCATCATTAAGCGGCTGCTGGGCCCTTGAGAGCAGGCCAAACCAGTGAGGCCTGTTCTATGGCCTATTGTAAAAAAGCAAAACCCAGAAGCCATTGCTCCAAATGGAGCAAGGAATACACCAGAGGGCATTTTGCGGATGGCCGCTTCACACTGGGAGTGATGCTCACCTCAGATGTTGCTGACAGCTGCCATAGAGTCAGAAACTGGCCCATGGCTGGTCAGGCTTCCCTCTGGTGTTACCAGCTCCATTTTTTAAAATCAGTCTTCCTCAAACTGGTGCCCTTCAGATGCAATTTTCATTGATCCTGTTGGCTGGGCTGAAGAGACATATAGGCCAGGTATCTGAGGGGTGCAAATAGTAGATTGTCCTTTTTTTTTGCATGAGAGAGAGAGATGGAAAGGCTGACTGCTGTGGAAAGAGGAGCATGTTGGAAAAAAGGCAAGGCTCAAGTGGAGATGTTATAACTGGAGAAATGTTAAAATATGGCTGTGGTTTGATGATGGAGCAGCCATGTGACTTTATTTATTGTGTCTATAAGGACTGAATCTGTGCCTTGTGATTGGACAAATGCTATTGTTATGCCCCTATAAAAGGGGAAGGTGGCAAGAGTAAATGCCAAAACTATTGGGGAATTGGTTCATTAAATGTACCTGGGAAGATGCTTGGCAAAATTCTGATAGAAAGGGTAACAAGGTGACATTGTGTAAAATTTGGGAGGTGCAGTGCAGCCTTATGCTGGATAGGAGATGAGCACTGTTTCTTCAGCAGTTCATTCAGAAATTTATGAATGTGAGAGAGAAGTGTATGATAAAGTGAATAACTTTGAATTATGGAATGTTCTGCATGAGTATGGATCTGAAGGTTGGTTGCTGAATGCATTAAGAGGATTATGTGATAGAAATAAAAAATGTACTGTATGAGAAGAAATTGAAAGCTTAGTAACCAGTTCAACACAAAGGGTACAACAAAACCATGCAATGTCACCTTGTTTGCGTTTATGGATATGTGTGTAAGGAACACTTCTGGTAATGGTAGAGGTGTGTTGGTTGGGGACACAAACATATGTGTATTTTTGAATGCAGACAATGAGAACCTCAGTCTCTGGTCTGAGAACCTGAATGATTTGCAGCAAATGTTAGGTAGATTGTATGGTGGATCAAGGAGTTGAAAGTTAATGTATTAAAAGATCAAGATAGTTATGTTTGATGGGGAAATGAAATGAACAATAGCAAGTTATAATAAATAGTGGAAAATGTAGAACAAGTAGGAGAACTAGGGTACCTTTGTATAATGTGTACTAATGGTTGTGTATAACAATGTACTTCTGCTCTTTTTTATATGGAAGTGAGTTTGTATATGTCAGGTGAAACCTAAAAATAAGTTGAATGTAGTTAGAATGAGGTACTTAAGTGAGTTTGGTAAAACACAAAGAAATAGGATCAAGAATGAATAAGTGATGAATGATTGTAGATAGATTCACAAAAGTGAATAACCAACAAGAATTGATTGACGAAAGTAATTGATTCACAAAAGTGAATAATCAATATGAAAGAAGTATGTTGAGGTGGTTTGGTCATCTAGAGATGATTAAAGACAATCAGATTGCAAAATAAATATATGAAGGAAGAGTGAATGTATGGAGGGAAAGGAAAGATCAAGAAAGTTGTGGATGGAGTTAATGAGATCCTGAAAAAGAGCGAGGCCAGAAGTCTGAAGAACAATGTGCAATGTATGGAGTGGTATATGGACATAGTAAAAGTAAGGACAAAAAATTATGGACAGGTATAGTGAATGGTGTGGTCTGTCTATGCTTCCTTTCATGCCTGTAAATTCTTTGGCATTCCATTCCTGATTCTTTTTCTGCACTCTACTTGCCCCAAAAGAGAATGGTGTGGTGGGTATATGTATGTACAGTATGTATATCTGTAGCCTGCAATACAGAACAAAGAATCCATTATCTTGATCTGAAACAAACATAAAAGTAGACTTGAGTCACATGGGATTCTGCACAAGATTTTGTGCAGAGATGTTGCTGGTAGCGAAAATCCTATTCTATGTATTTGCAAACAACCTGATTAGTCAGAACAGCATCAATCTCTGTTTCCGAAAATATTTAGCCTAATTCAGAGTCCTATGTGACTCAAAAGTGTATAATTTCATTTTACTAAACTGGTTGACCCAAATAGAGATGCCTACAAGATTCTCACATCTTATTAGGCATTATAGGATTTGTTTAGTTTTGGCTTAGCATGTTGTCTGAACCCAGTGAATTTAGGCTGATTCAGTGATAAATAATTAAACATTTAGGACTCTGTGAGATGCGTGAACTGGGTCATGGCTGAATTCACACATTGTACATCGTCTTAATATGGTTTGTTAAGTTCAGCTTAGGTCTTCTATGAACTTAGTCATTGTGGTATGAAAACTGTAGTTTATGACTTGACTTATTGCATGAACCCAGAAAACTGGAGTTTATTCAATAACCCACCCGATTTCTGAACACCACCATTGCCTCATTTTCTCGGTGCTGCTTGCTGTTTTTTCCACAGGTTATGTGAAATGCTGAGTTAGAAGCAAGTTTGTTGGCGGAGGTGGCATGTTGTCTGGATTAATGCGTCCAGAATAAAGTACCGTGATTTCTTGAGTATTCTCAGAATGTAACATTTGGCTTTCAATGGACAAGGTACTTTCCTTAATCTTAGTGGGAGGTCAGATTGTGGACAAACCATTGAGATTCAAAGGAAATCTGACAGAGGCCCCAGCCTTACCCTGTAAAGCCCTCCGGGTCTCTCCAGCCAGAGAAGGAAACAGATTTTTGAGTTGGCAGGCCTCCACTGCACCTCCAAGCTAGGCGGGGTGTGGGGGCGGGGGGAGAGGAGGAGGAAGCTAGAGCATCTTGGCTAACATTTGATTGCCAAGCATGACTTGGAAATGGCAATTTACTCAGCCTTGGAGCTTGCTGTACCTGAGCTGGCTGGCAATGGCTGGTCCCTCCTTACTGGTCGATAGATGATGGATGATAAAACAAATTCAGTCACAATTGCATTTTAAGGAATAATTTTTAGTACATATTTGTAACCTTTGTCCCTGGCTTGCTTGGTTCTCAGAGTAGGCACTGTGCCTGAGGTGAACACACTGGGAAGAATTGACGGGAAATGTTTCACGATTTAAACAAATAAATCCGTAGGTATTTTTTCATGCCTGCTGCCCAGTTCTTCCTATCCTGTTAAGCTAAATATTTGCACAGTAGTACTAGTGCAAATGGGGGGCGAGCAAGGCATGAGTGTATTTCATTCTGGCGGCTGTGCATTGCCATCAGCTGCGTTCTCTCTCTCTCTCTCCCTGTCTGTGTGTTTTTCTTAGCAAGGTCAAGACGAGTTTTGCAGTCCAAACGGTTCACTGCAATTCTCTACAGGATATCCTCGTTTTACTTTAATGGGGAGGAAATTAATGAAACATACAGGCCCTGGGGCTTTGAATACTATACATTAATATTATCCCAACTCGTTGTGGTATGCGCTCTGTCTCAGACTAAACTTTACACTGGACGGAGGAAGCAGTGATCAGATTCAGGTGCCTGTGAAATTTAAGTTGGGGGGCTGGGAAGTGAAGGAGGAGGCATGCGGGGGGAGAAAGAAAAGCAAGGCTTAAAGTAGTTTCCTTCCGTTTCAGCTCTCGTTAGTGTGAGAAGCAGGGAGGGCCAGTTGAAACCAAGCTGATGCATTGCAAGTAGGGATGACTCTTGTTCTTGACTTAAGGGTTTCTGAGTACCAGATGTTGAGGACAAACAGTTGATTTTAAAGGGACCCGATCCACCTATTTGTTGTGACAGCTGAATGGAGCTTCCCTGTTTAGGGGAAGTGAACCTTTGGATACCAGAAAGTCGGAGCCAAATAGCAGGGTAACTGCTGCTTTCATACCTGGTTTATCACTACTAGAAGCACTTATCTGGCCACTGTCAGGAGCAGGACCCTTGGCTTGCTTCAAGAGGGTTTCCTTTCAGTTCATGGCCTTCACATTGTTGGTGAATTTCTGGTTGATAGGGTTGAAAATAAACTGCAGAACATGATCAGAGCTTAACATGATTTAGGAAGACCATTCTTTGGGGGGGGGGGTTGTGAGTCTTTTGTAGTAGTAAATTTCTTGCTGTGAGATGCAAACTCCCATCAAACCAGCCATTCAGATGTCCTAGAACTTTGTTCAAGTATATCTTGTTTGAATCGAGGGGTGAGGAAAACGATCCATTGCTGGGGTTGGATTGCTCCCCTGGTCCCTGTTAGGAGCCAAATGATGCTTGTGGGCAGAGCCTGGTCAAAGGCCATCTCTTCCATCTATCCTTTCTGGAGCCAGTATACTCTAATCAAGGTAGTGGAGGAACAAACAGTATATCAGCCACAGGGGAGAATCTTGCCTCTGTTTGGTGCTTTTGATTATTCTTCTTCTTTAACAAGGGAAAGGAAACATATGCTGTAAAGCTGGAGGGAGGGAACACACAGCTTCGGGGGGGAAAACCCTCAGGAAAACAGTGCTCACAAAATGGAAAAGCATCCTAGTGAAGGAGGTGACAGATTCTTGTTTTGCTTTCCTCTGGCACGCTTGAGTGCAGGTGCTGTGGGAGCACAGGTCCACTCTCCAGTGGAGGGCTAGGCCTCTCCATCCAGCCCTCAAAGCCTGAAGTGGGTCCTCCCTTCCTGAAGCCCTCTACACCTGGTCCCCTCATCTGAGCATTGTTTCCCTTTAATATTTCCCACCAGGAAAGATGGGAGCTAAGCTGGGTCACCAGGGAATTCTTGCTTCGAGGTTCTCCTTGTGCTTCCTCTGTGCTTTGCTTTTCCCAATAGACAAGGAGGGGCCATGCCTGTCCCACTTGATAGTAGCTACTTGAATGACCTTGAGGTGGCCATTGTCTGGTAAAGCAGCCTGTTCTATCCAGGAATTCCTCTTCCAGTCCCCTGGAATTGCAGGATAGAAGAGACCCCTGAATGCTCTGTGGGTTTTCTAGATGACCGTGCTAGTGATTCTGTGGAGGCTTTGGCCTCGCTGTGGAATGTGGAGATGGAAAGTATCATTCCCACCAGGCTCCCAAGCGTCCACTCTAGGCTTACGAATCCCTTTAATGTTTCCTGGTTATGGGCAATGAAATGAGGCTGGCAATAGCCAGGCCTGAGTGGTACAACTCAAGGAGCAAATTTGACTCTGAATTCATGGGAGGGCGCGTTGTCTGCCTTCTGTTGGAAGTAAGAATTTTTTTTAAGCCCTTATTTCTCTCTTCTGTTGCTTCTTCAAGATGTTATCCAGAAGAATTGTTTGGCGAGCAGGAGATCTGGCTCAGGAATTGAATTCTCAGTTAATGTCTGGATCAATTTGTTAAGTGCTTTAAAGAGAAACTTATTTATCATCCTATAACTTTGCATGCTGCAATTATGTCAGCATCAGAGATGCTGTCTGAAGCACTGCCAAAGTCAGAGTTTGGGGTATCAGTTTTAGTTGTTGCAGCCTAAGGAAGCAGACAAGATGCTTGAATTAGTCCTTCTCACCACATGTAGGCTCCCATGACTAATAAGATTTAACTGGATATGTGTGTTTGCAGGGGCCGGGGGTGGGGAGAGGGAATGACGGTGCTTAATTGGAGTTATCCAGGGTTGGTGAATACAGGTGCTGATAGTCGCTGTCTTCTGAAATAGGGCTCCTATTGCTAATATCTCACCTCCTAATATCTTTTTAAAACTTTTTAAAAATGTCACACTTTTTAAAAATGTAGCCTTGAAGGATCACAGTGCAGGGGATGGGATGGAGTGGGGCTGGGTGGATAGCTTTCATTTTTCTAGAGCATAAAATAGGTACATTAAGCCTACTAGAGGCTTTATACACCTAACATAGGACTTGTTAAAGTAAGAGGGAAATCATACTCTCAAAAACTGTGATTTGCCACTGAGTGTCATCTATATGATCTTGGGGGGACTCCAAGGGCTATGAAAGCAGAGCTGACTACCCCAATCTAAACCCATTCCAGAATGATTCAGACTGGAGTTTGAAACCAAAACAGCTTTGGTCACATTGACATGATCTGCTCAAAGTAAGGGATTGCGGGGAGGGCAACTCTATTGTATCTTACTGGATCAGCTCTCTAGAGTGAGAACTAGAAGCACAGACTCATAGTAATGCTGCCATTAAGCAGGGTTGCTTCTAGAGGGATACACCTGAGAGCCAAATCTGATGGAAGTGGGATAAATGTTGCACAAACAATCACTGTGAAATTTTTACTGAGCCCTAGAAACAGTGAGCTATGGCTTCTGCAGGTTTCTATCTTGTCCCCTATGCTATTTAATGTTTAGATGAATTCACTGCGTGAGATTGTCAGGGGTTTGGAGTTAGGGGTTTGGAGTTGGGGGCTTTCAGTATGCTGATGATACCCAACCCTATTTCTCTCTATTATTAGGATCAGGTAAGGCTCTGTGAATCATTAGCCCCATCTGGAAATTGAATTCAGATGGTTCGTTTCTGTGAACTAGCAGTTCCCAGACTGGGACTTGAATAAACAACCTGCTTTGAGTAGAGTTATGTTCTCCTTGAGGAAAGTGAATGCAACCTAGTTTGGGAATATTCCTAGTTTTCCCTTTCTCTCTAGAGGCCAAGGAAACCTTGATAGCTCAGAGTGTGTTTACCTGCTTTGGCTTCCCTACCCGCTATGATTGTTGCTGGACAGTGATATCAAGCAGTTCCTATTGTAGATTACCTCAATATACTTTACATGAGAATATCCTTGAAGATCATCCTGAAGCTAGTGACAGATGCAACAGATTTTGGACTGCTGTCAAAAATAGCAACTTGAAACTCTGCTGATTTGATAAAGAACGTCAGTAGCTTTCCATACATTTCCAGTTCAACATTCAGAGATGTTAGGGATGGTGTTTAAAGCCCTAACTAGTTTGAGATTTTGAAAACTGAAGGGAGATTTCTCCCTCCAAGCAACTGCCTGGGGATTAAGATATTGCAGTAGCCCTTCCACAGCTTCTCCCCATTGGGAGTGGTGCCTGAACGGGAAATATAAAACAGAACAACTTCTAGGATTGTGTGTCCAGTTACAGAATGCCCTCCCTGCAGGGATCACATCAGTTTAAATTTGGTGGCATATTAAGGCATATTAAGGCAAATAACCTTTGTCTGTGATCTTCACTGATTCTAATTCAGTTGTGTTTTTTAGTTTTATAGTTAGTTGTGTTTTGGCTGCCATTATATTATGGGCCCTATAATTTCCTGTTATTTGCCTTTACTGAGATTTCTGAATATAAGGCAGATTGGTAATATTTTATTTAATACATAAGAATAAGTGTTTTGAGGTGGCCACTCTTTGGGGCTTTACTCATCTTTCATAACAGTAATGTCAAGGGCTTGGTGAATCGGTCAGACAGATATAATTTCAAGTCACTCCAAGCTTCCCAGGCAAGTGTACAACTTGCAAGTTGACTTGAAATAAGTCCTACTGCATTTGATGGGATTTACTCCCTGGTAGTTATAGGTCAGATTGTGGCCTAAGCCCCTCCTTTCAGCTAAGGGCTCCCTCCCATGCATGGATATGGTACAGGAGAGCACCTGCAAATCACTTGGCTGTCTAAAAACATCAAGTTGATGGAGAAAGAGATTAATAAGTATTATGACCTGCAAGAAAGAGTCTGGCATTCTTGAGCTGAGCAGCATAGCTAAGTCTTCCTTTGATTTATTTCTTTGAAAAATGGGAAAGGTGGTAGTTGGGCTTACTTCAGGTCACACCAAAAGTTAATTGGAGAGCAAAGTTCTCATTCGGATTTCCATTGACTAGCCGTTTTGGAACGTCACATCTAAAGGTTGCTTCCATTTTGCTGATCAGAGATCTTTAACATATAACCGCATTAGGCCCAGAACTAGCAACAGGGCTTTCAGTTATTGTTTCCTTTATCTTCTTTTTATGCTCTCCTTCATGGTGCCAACTGACTCCGATTACAACCTTTGGTACTAGCCTTCCATCAAAAGGGAACAAAATCTTTCACATTTTTGGCTGGGAGTTAGAGAATGAAAGCTTGTTTGGAGAAATCAAGAAAAAAGAAATGGAAAGGTCACCATGGTGGTTTTTTCTATGAGGAATTATTGGGGCATTCTTTCCCTTCGCCCAGATGTTCAAATTCTGCATATTTTCTATAGGCTTGAAGAAGAAGAAAAAAACCTCTCAAATCCTTGCTTCATCCATTTGATTTTAAACATTGTTGATCTGTTTGCCTTGTGGAAAAACCACAGCTTGAATATTACCACATTTTCTAGAGTAAAGGCCCTGCCTTGGGATACAGGGACAATTTATTAAGGGAAATATCTTTAATTAATTTGTGCACAAGTTCGTATTTTTCTTTAATTCTTCTCCCCAGGCTCTTGACCCATAGTAATGAAATCTGAGAATCCTTTTCAGAAAATGACTTTCTCAGCATTTTTGTTCCTTTTAAAGTTAAGTGTATCACATAATGACCATGAAATGTTACCCTTTATTAGGAACACACTTTTCACTGAGAGTCTTCAAATAGACTTTATTACCAAAAGCTTGACTTTAAGCTGCTATCTGCTTGCTTTGCCAAATTGGATGAGGCTGGTTTGTATGTCCTAAAGCCTGTCAGAAGATTTTGCTTAACTCTCTGGATACATATCTTGAAAAGTAATCTGGAATACAGTTTGATTTAGGACACTGACCTGCTGGATTATAAGACACCTGTAACCTTCTCCAGTTTAGCAACAGCTAAAGATGCCTAGAATAATTAAGCATTCAAGTAGCACCTGGCTGAAGGGCAAGGAATGGGTTATGGGGGCTAACTTAAGGCAGAAAGAGGCAACTTGCTGCCCTCTGGAAGTTCTGAGTTACTTCCCCCATCAGGAACAGCTAGCGCAGCCCATGGTCCAGAATTGTAGTCTATATAGAGATTTGAAAAACATGTTCTTGTTCAATCCAAACTGTCATCTCAGATAAATGGATATTTCTCAACAGTATCCATGTATAAAGATGGCCTCCTTTTGAAAGAGTAGGATAAGGAGATTTTTTTGAATTCTGTGTTGAATTCTACGGAGACCTACTTCATATACTTACTGTTGGAAACTCTGAGCAATTACTGGCAGGAATTAAGTTTGCAACATATAGTAAAGAGCCTTATTTACAAATGGTTGCTCCTTTGGACGGCCAAATGTGGAGGAGTTTTAGAAGGCAGATTGTTGTAGTGAGTAGAACTGGACATGGACTAGGGTAGCTGAACTCACAGCCTTACCAAAGAGATTCTCTGCACAGCACAGCCATGAACCCTCAATCTCTACTAACTCACCACACTATTGATTTTTAGGGCTAAGAAGGAATAACCTGCCTATGCACGTGCCCATTTGCTCTTTGAAACAAAAGCAACATATACTTTACCACCTGTGATGGAATGGAATTATGAAGGCCAGGCTCAGAGAGATAAACATTTTCTTAGCTCCCCGGAAGAGCGTGGGAGGAACAAGAGGATGAGACTGGCACTTCCCTGAGGAATTCACACTGTTGTGGCTGGCTGACTTTGGGAGCTGGGGTTTCAGTCTGGGAAGACTCTTGCTAGAGGTTGTAGCTAATAAACATAACTGGACTGAATTTGCACTGTCTCTTGGAGTTCCTTGGGCTAGGCCTGACACCACCATTAATTTTCAGGGGCTTAAAATCTGAATTCCACAGGCTCTATTTTTATCGGTGGATATTCAGATGAAGTACTATTTGCTCAGTTCCACTTCAAGGCAGCAAGTCTTTTCAGATGCTTGGCTCAAACTGAGATCTTTCCTCCTTTCCAACATTTTACATCTTCAGTTTCTGTCCAAGGGCTGCAGCTTGTGTGAGCATTGGTATATGGGAGAATTACAGAACTCTCTGAGAAGCTAATCTTCAGTTTTGAACTGGCACTTAATGCTATGTGGGTCACGTTTTCCCTGTTAGATCACAGTCTGGCTTGCAAACCATTGGTGTGCTTTTTGAGGACAGACCACAGGCTCGTTGGCTGCACGTGCTTCTTGCTCAGCTGTGGCTCTCGTTGCCCTAGCCCTGCAATGGCAGCCTGTATTTTCCCCTTGTTTTGCTCTCGCTCCGTGGTTTAGACCAGTCGGTAGGCTCTCCCTGCCAACCCCCTCGGTCTCTCCATACTGGGTTTGCCCCAACTGCCACTCCTTGACCCATCCGTTATTTCAACCTTCGTTATTAAACTGGCCCCCAGTTGTTATCAGGAAGATTCAGGAAGGTGGGTGAAAAAGGAAACATAATCTTATCTGGAAATAGAAAATATGATAAGGGCCCCCTATCTTGAAGCTGCAGGGTCCTCGTGGTAGGGTTGCAGCAGTTCCTTTGAGCATAATCACTGACACCATCTCTGCTAAATCACCTTTCACACAGCTCAAGCCTTTGATACAAAGGCCTCCAGCAAAATTAGAGCAGGGTGGATGAAACCCCATAGCCAAAGTATTAAAGACGGGGCTGATCAGAATTGTAGGGAAGCACCCAGCTATAATTGCTGTAATGAGGATGGGAGGTTGGAGAGACAAGGCAGAGGTGGAGGGAGCTGGCCCGCCTGTGCCTGGCCTGGCCTGGCCTGTGGCTTGATGTGCAAAGCAAGATAAGTAGTGAGGGGGAATGAAACATTTTTTGATCTACGAGTCTGGGATAGCTTTCAGTAGGTGGCAGCACCTGGCTGGATTCAAAAGCTAAGCATGGTTCAGGGTCTAATTAGGACTTGGATGGGAGAACGGTAGGGAATACTAGCTGAAGTCCAGTTGGGGAACTAAAAAACCTGAAAACCCTTCCTGGAAGAAGGCCATGGCAAATCACTTCTGTACTGTTGGCAGTCCATGTCAGCACCAGGAGCTCAGCTGGACTTAACTTCCCCTGGTTTAAGCCCTAAGAGCAAAAAGCAGCGAGTTCAGGGTTCAAGGTTCAGTATTTCAACAGTTTTGCTCAGGATGGATAGATGCTGACTCCCTGTCCTTGTAGTCCCTGGTTAGTTCCAATAAGTGTTCCAAACTAATTAACGCAAACGTCACCTCATTTTCTTGCCTTGCTAGATTTGAAATGTCACAGTTTGGCAAATGTGTTCACAAAAACACAAAGCCCAGAATAATAAAGCAGATACATTTCTGTCAGCCCCACTAGGTAGACCAGACCAGGAAATCAACACCACAGGAAGGCTAAAGCTACTTTTATTGAGATTGGCTAGAATAACAGAATCTTGGAAGTCTGATTGTGCCGTACCTTCTCCCTGTTACTGTACTCCAATCAGTTAGGGAGGCATCTGCCTGAGCCACTTCTGAATGTTCTCATTGCCCTGGACTTAAACAATGTTTCATCCCCTTTTGCCTAGGTAATGGTTCCTGCATACAGTAATACCTTGGTTCATGAACGCTTCTGTTCACGAACAATTCGGTTCACAAACAGCACTGTTCGCAAAATTTTGCTTCCGTTCGCAAACTCCGCATCGGGTGACAAACACGGCCCGCGGCCATCTTCCCTGCTCTGACACGTGGTCGTGGCTTCCTGTAGGCGAGGGGGACTTTCCCCCCAAACAATAACCGCCTCCCCACCCGCCTTCCTGTCCTCCACGCCAGAAGTCGCCTCAAGCAAGGTTAGTATTCTCTCTCTTCATACTGTATTGTACTGTACTTTGTTTCATATTTTTGTGGTTTATAAAAAAAAATACATATGGTTCAGAATGGATTAATCTTATTTACATTGAACCTTATGGGAAAATTTGATTTGGTTGGTGACCAAAATCGGTTGGCAACCACATTCGTAGGGGTCAGAACAGATTAACCTTATTTACGTTGAACCTTATGGGGAAATTTGATTCGGTTCGCGACCAATTCGGTTCGTGACCAGAATCGTGGAATGAATTAAGTTCGTGAACTGAGGTACCACTGTATTTCCATCAAGATCACCTTCCTTGCTCTCTACAGTTTCTGAGTAGTTTTAAGGGCTGTAAGTTCTGAATACAAAGAATGGCTATATGACCCCATGAATCTTAATTAGAATCCTTGATTCAAAATGGTAGAATTATACAATTTCATGTATAGTAAGGTTTCTGCCTGGGGCATTTAAACAAAGGCATGTCATAGAATACAAGAGTTGGAAGGCATCTTGATGTTCTTCCAGTCCAAGGACCTGTCCCACTACAGCATCTCCAATCATCCATCCATCTATCCACTTCAAATACTGCCAGTGAAACAGTGACCAAGTAAGCAAGACAACTGCTGAGTTCTTACACTAAGAATATGAGCATGTAAAGAAGTGTCCTGCTGCTCAAACCAAAGGGCTATCAAATCCCTTTTTTAAAACAATCTAAGTTCGTGGCCCCTGCTTCAATTTATGGCAGCTGGCCCCATAAATTGTTTAGAACCTCTTGCTAGTGCCAAAGAAAGGCTTAAGCAGGTCTGTTAATCCAAACTATTTTTCTTTCTTTTCAGAATAATGTTCTTATGCAGAGAGGAGAAGGATGCCATGGCATTTATATTGTTGTTGTTGTTTAGTCGTTAAGTCGTGTCCGACTCTTCGTGACCCCATGAACCATATTGCGCCAGGCCTTCCTGTCCTTCACTGCCTCCCTGAGTTTGCTCAGTTTCATGCTCATTGCTTCAGTGATGCTATCTAACCATCTCATCCTCTGCCGTCCTCTTCTCCTTTTGCCTTCAATCTTTCCCAGCATCAGGGTCTTCTCCAAAGAGATCTCTCTTCGCATTAGGTGGCCAAAATATCTGAGCTTGAGCTTCATTATCGATCCTTCCAATGAGCAATCAGGGTTGATTTCCTTTAAGATTGACTGGTTTGACCTCCTAGCAGTCCAGGGAACTCTTAAGAGTCTTCTCCAGCACCACAGTTCAAAGGCATCAATTCTTCGGCGCTCGGCCTTTTTTAAGGTCCAGCTCTCACAGCCATACATTACTACTGGAAAAACCATAGCTTTGACTATGCGGATCTTTGTCGGCAAGGTGACGTCTCTGCTTTTTAATATGCTATCTAGGCTTGCCATAGCTTTCCTCCCAAGGAGCAAGCGTCTTTTAATTTCATGGCTGCAGTCTCCGTCTGCGGTGATCTTGGAGCCCAAATAAATGAAGTCTGTTACTGCTTCCATTTCTACCCCTTCTATTTGCCAGGAATTGATGGGTCCAGATGCCATGATCTTAGTTTTTTTAATGTTGAGTTTCAAGCCAGCTTTTGCACTCTCCTCTTTCACCCTCATCAAGAGGCTCTTTAGTTCTTCTTCACTTTCTGCCATTAGGGTGGTATCGTCCGCATATCTGAGGTTGTTGATGATTCTCCCTGCAATCTTAATTCCGGCTTGTGATTCTTCCAGCCTGGCATTTCTCATGATGTACTCTGCATATAGGTTAAATAAGCAGGGTGACAGTATACAGCCTTGTCGTACACCTTTCCCTATTTTGAACCAATCGGTTGTTCCATGACCGGTTCTAACTGTTGCTTCTTGGCCCGCATACAGATTTCTCAGGAGACAGGTAAGGTGGTCTGGTACTCCCATCTCTTTAAGAATTTGCCACAGTTTGTTGTGATCCACACAATCAAAGGCTTTTGCATAGTCAATGAAGCAGAAGTAGATATTTTTCTGGAACTCTCGTGCTTTCTCCATGATCCAGCGAATGTTGGCGATTTGATCTCTAGTTCCTCTGCCTCTTCGACACCCAGCTTGTACATCCGGTAGTTCTCGGTTCATATATTGCTGAAGCCTAGCTTGTAGGATTTTGAGCATAACCTTGCTAGCATGTGAAATGAGTGCAATTGTGCGATAGTTTGAGCATTCTTTGGCGTTGCCCTTCTTTGGAATTGGAACGTAAACTGACCTTTTCCAATCCCGTGGCCACTGTTGCATTTTCCAAACTTGCTGGCATATTGAGTGCAGCACTTTAACACCATCATCTTTTAGTATTTTAAATAACTCAGCTGGAATCCTGTCATCTCCACTAGCTTTGTTGTTAGCAATGCTTCCTAAGGCCCACTTGACTTCACTCTCTAGGATGTCTGGCTCAAGGTCAGTGATCACACCAACGTGGACATCAGGGACATTAAGATCTTTCTTGTATAGTTCTTCTGTGTATTCTTGCCACCTCTTCTTAATCTCTTCTGCTTCTGTTAGGTCCCTGCCTTTTTTGTCCTTTATCATGCCCATCTTTGCACTAAACGTTCCTTTCATATCTCCAATTTTCTTGAAGAGATCTATAGTCTTCCCCATTCTATTGTTTTCCTCAATTTCTTTGCATTGTTCATTTAAGAAGGCCTTCTTATCTCTCCTGGCTATTCTCTGGAAATCTGCATTCAGTTGCTTATATCTTTCCCTTTCACCCTTGCTTTTCGCATTCCTTCTTTCCACAGCTATTTGTAAAGCCTCATCAGACAGCCATTTTGCTTTCTTGCATTTCTTTTTCTTTGGGATGGTTTTAGTTGCTGCCTCCTGTACAATGTTACGGACCTCCGTCCATAGTTCTTCAGGCACTCTGTCTACCAAATCTAATCCTCTAAATCTATTCATCACCTTCACTGTGTACTCACAAGGAATATGATCTAAGTCATACCTGAGTGGTCTAGTGGTTTTCCCTACATTCTTCAATTTAAGCCTAAATTTTGCAGTAAGAAGCTCATGATCTGAGCCACAGTCAGCTCCTGGTCTTGTTTTTGCTGTCTGTATAGAGCTTCTCCATCTTTGGCTGCAAAGTATATAATCAATCTGGTTTCGGTATTGACCATCTGGTGATGTCCATGTGTAGAGTCGTCTCTTGTGTTGTTGGAAAAGAGTGTTTGCTATGACTAGCTTGTTCTCTTGACAGAACTCTATTAGCCTTTGCCCTGCTTCATTTTGTACTCCAAGGCCAAATTTGCCTGTTATTCCGATTACTCCTTGACTTCCTACTTTAGCATTCCAATCCCCTATGATGAAAAGGACATCTTTTTGGTGCTAGTTCTAGAAGGTGTTGTAGGTCTTCATAGAAGCGGTCAACTTCAGCTTCTTCAGCATCAGTGGTTGGGGCATAGACTTGGATGACTGTGATATTGAATGGTTTGCCTTGGATACGCACTGAGATCATTCTGTCGTTTTTGAGGTTGTACCCCATTACTGCCTTTCCCACTCTCTTATTGACTATGAGTGCAACTCCATTTCTTCTAAGGGTTTCTTGCCCACAGTAGTAGATATAATGGTCACCCGAATTAAATTCACCCATTCCCGTCCATTTCAGTTCGCTGATTCCCAAGATGTCGACGTTCAATCTTGTCATCTCATGTTTGACCACATCCAGCTTGCCTTGGTTCATAGATCTTACATTCCAGGTACCTAGACAATATTGTTCTTTACAGCATCGGACCTTCTTTTCGCTTCCAGATACATCCACAGCTGAACGTCCTTTCGGCTTTGGCCCAGCCGCTTCACTCTTTCTGGAGCTACTTGGAAATGCCCTCCGCTCTTCCCCAGTAGCATATTGGACACCTTCCGACCTGAGGGGCTCATCTTCCGGCATCATATCTTTTAGCCTTTTAACATTGTCCATGGGGTTTTCTTGGCAAGGATTCTGGAGTGGGTTGCCATTTCCTTCTCCAGTGGACCACATTTTGTCAGAACTCTCTGTCATGACCTGTCCGTCTTGGGTGGCCCTGCACGGTATAGCTCATGGCTTCACTGAGTTACGCAAGCCCCTTCGCCACGACAAGGCAGTGATCCATGAAGAGGGGCATTTATATTATATCACAGTAATTCATTATCTAAGCCAGCAACATTATTTCTGAAGATGCATCATGCTCTTAAATACAAAAGGCTCTCCCTTTTCTTTTTCCTCTTCCCTTCATACCCATGAGGAGCTCTATGAGCAAGACTGCATTAGACATTCTTCTTAGCTTTCTCATCCAAAGACTGTTGGTTCTACTATTCATTGAGAGAATTTGGAGAGCAGAACACCATCTCAGAGGGATTGCTGTCAAAATTCAGAGTGAACCTTAGTAACTTTCAATTTTTCAGATTTCCCAGCTGTTCTTGGATAAGGGTTTTTTTTTTAACTTTTTGCCATTATTCTTGGCTTTCAAATAAAGGCATTTTGGAGTGTTACCTGTCGATTCATAGATGGTGCTTAAAACAGCCATCTTCAACCCAATGTCTTGCAGATGTGCGTGCAGTATAAGAGTGGGGACAAAAGACTTATTGGGAGCATGTCCCTCATTGCAGTTGAATGTAATGATTCTCTTAGCAATCTCAGCTATCAATTTCCTGAACAATAATTCTTTCATTCGAAAGACAGATCTTGCTAGTGGCCAACCTGGGAATTACAGCCATAAAGTAAAACAGATGGACAAGATGGTGATACCCAAGCCTTCCAAGCATTGCAGCAGCTAAATCCCCCCAAAAAGATTGCACTCATCCCCAAGTCCAGGGAAGTTCTAGAGCTAGAGAAGGCAATGCACTCAAGCAAATGCAGGAGAGCTTGGGAAAAGGTGGAGGAAGTCTGCATGCATGAATGCCCCCTAGACATGCTGCTGCTGTCCAGTCAAGGGCAGATGTAGCAGCTGCTGAAAAATGTGCTGAGTAAGCTAGAAGGAAAGTGGTCCTAAAATCAAAAGCAATTGAGATGAAAGCACGGTAAGGCTCACTGAAAGAAGAGGAACAGGCTGCTCAGACTGTACTGAGAGCCAAAATGCTTGTGAATGCTGTAAGTCCAGAATAAAAGCTTCATCTCGGAGAGTTGGGCAACATGACCCATGCTTGGAGGGTAGCAGAGTATGTCTTACTGTACTGCAATTATACATCTTCTGGTGCTCTTAATGGAAATATCCCTCAAGGCAGAGACTTGCCAGCACACAGCAGACTTTCAGCAAATGAGTTTGGTAATGTGCTTTGACACCAACCCACAAACAACTTCTGAACTGTATCTGGCATCTCATAGACCACACCAAAGGCCTCATCTCAAGCAAAGAGTATGCAGAAGAGCACTTGATCTGGCTATGCCATTAGATAGGAGGGAGCTTGTAATTTTTGTATTCATGAAGTTCAGTGATCACCCCCAGAAGACTACAGAAGTTGGAGGGATGGCTTCTATGCAGCAATCAAAGGCATGGACCTTCTCCCCTGGACAGAGCTCAACTTCCTTATCAAATGGCTGGGGTGCAAATCCATCATTCAGCAAAAAGGACCAAGGCAGCATTTGGTGATCCAGAGAATACAGTGAAATCAGTCTGCAGTAAATTGGAGACTTCTTATGGCACATCTAAGCAATCAGAAATCACTCTAAGAATGTAATGGGCTGTGAGAATAACCTTAGGAGACAGGAGGAAGAGCTGCAGCCTACATAATGGTCTGATATTAGTATTCATGGTTTTGGTTTCCTGTTTGGACTACCTAAAAGGGCTGACAAATAAAGAGACTGAAGTATTTTCAGAAAAGAGCAGACAAATAAAAAGATTCTGAAATTAGTCTGGGAACCACACATTATCTGATGTGTGGGCTGCTTGTGCCTTATGATTGCTCATCAGTTCCTACGTTACCATTCCTTTCTTCAATTGGCAAACCTTACCTTCTGTCATCTTGGTTTTCCTGACTCCATTCTAGGAGTAAGAAAAGTCTTAAATTGTTATGATCTTCCGTGGTACATTTCCTCCTGGGTGTGGGCAGGGCCAGCTTTAGGCTAAGGCCGGGCACTGAAGCTTAAAGGGCACCTACACCATCCTTCTTTTTGAATCATCCTAAAAATGCAAAACTTTGTAATGGCGGGAGGTGGCACCATTGGTCAATGTGGCCTAGGCATACCATGTGCCCTGGAGTTGGCACTGGGCATGGTGTGATTAAAAAAAGAAAGCTTTGAACCTAAAATGTTTGTTTGAGATATTTCCACCCACTTCACTGGAGTGCAAGGTGTAAACGTGCTCTAAGCACACTTCCTTGAAAAATTATGGTGATTCCCATCTTGACACATATAGGCCTATGACATCACATATGGATGGAAATGGCATATATGCACCAGCAGAAGACGTTAAGTGATGGCCCATCTAGTGATGCATATGCTGATAGGAATTAGCACAGGAATAGTTCATTTATGTATATGAAATGCTTATATTCACCATTTCTGCCTAGAATGGCTTATCAGCTGAGGAAAAAAGACAGACCCTCTAGCTCATCATGAAAAAGGCATACCAACAAAAGGAAGAGGCAGTGCTTCTGGCTAAGGCAGAAGAAGAAAAACAAGAATATGCAACTACCAACTGTTTATGTTCTCAGCCTCTTTCATCACTCAGTCACGGGTCAAAGCCTTGATGCCAACTCCTCGGAACAGCTAAAGGTGGCCCTTCTTTCCTTCAGCTGAAATAGTTGAGAAATGTCCTACAGTGGTAGCCAGACACCTAGAATTAAGACTTCACTCGAAGCTACTTGGTATGTTGCATCATGAAGAGTGAAATCCAAATGCAGTGCAAAGTTCACTGCCTTAGGAAAGCTCCTGGCTTGGAATAGCCATAGAAATAAAAACAGATTTTTGAAATGGGATGTTAAGTGCCATCCTAGAATGGAATCCTTTTCATGTTAAGAAGTGTATGGAAAGGCGATCTGTTTCCTCCTCCCCTCCAATAACACACCTTTTGTTGTTATTGCAGAGTGATTGCTCATACTATCCCTTGTGTGCTTCCTTCTGAGCCTTCTCTTAAATTATATTTTTATCCAAAAAAGCCCCAAAATTTGATAGGAGAGATGAGGAGATGGGCAGTGACCAGGAAGGCTCATGAAGAAGAGCTATCACTTCCCTGGCAGGAGCTTTCTCAGGCGACTGCTTTGGGTGATAAAAAGCCACTATTGTTTCGGGTTCTGGATCAAAAGGCTGCTTGGGCTGCTTGATTATATAGGAGATGTTCTTGAAGGCAGATCAGTGGTGGGGCAGAAGCTGCACATATTCATTACAACATGATCTTGATATAGCCCTTCCAGAACTCTGCCGAGTGTCTTGTGCTGTGAGATACATTTAGGAGCATTCTGGGTTTCACTTACTAAAAGCAAGTCTAGATTGGAATTGCTCATTTTTGAAGCCTCAGTACAAATTAATAATTTTGATTAGTCAGTGCTTTTGAGGCAGAGTTCTGAACAAATTGGTCTTCCCCTAGAATGAATATTTGGGAGAACAATTCCTGTTCTAGACTGGAAAAGTCCTAGCAGCAAGTCCCCCCAAAAATAAAGAAACTGTGAAGAGTTGTGAATGATGATCGTGAAGAAATTAAAGATGATTTTTTAAAAAAAATTCCTGCCATCAAATACAGCATTTAAATCAAAAACATGCCACTCCACTCTGCATAAATGGTGCCACCCTTCTGTCAGATGACTCTTGAAAATGTGAAGTGTGCCCTGCAGCAAAATGTTACAGAGTACTGTCTTCTGTGAGCAAGGTCCTGGTTGGACATCCAGCCATGTCCTGGGCCAGAATACTATACTATGTAAGAAGCTCAAGCAGAATATTCTAAAATCTCACCAAGAGTTCTCTTTTCCTTTTCCACCTGATTAAAACAAAAATGAACAAAATGTTTCTGCAGCTACTAAAAGACTTTAAGTTTCAAGTTCTTTTAATTTCTAAGATGTTTCTACAATTATTTTAGTGGGATAGTGATCACTTTTGCTGCAGTCCTTGGAAAATCATCATCATAATCTTTTATCCCACCTTTCTCTTAGCGGGTGTTGATACCTCCTCCTTATTCTCAATGGCCCTGTTGTAGCTCCTTTTACTTTGTTAGCATTTGGCACTGAGTGGACTAGCCATATGGTACAGGTAGTCCTCACTTAACAGTGGTAATTGGGACCAGAATTTCCATCGCTAAGCAATGTGGTAGTAAAGCGCAATGTCACATAACCATGCCACTTAGCGATGGCAGTTCCAGCAGTCCCCGGTTACCATTGTTAAGTGAGGACCATGCAGGTTGTTAAGTAAGGACCTCACATGATCATGACTTCCAACTTCCTGGTGGTTTCCCCAACTTTGCTTGTGGAAAGCCAGCAGGGAAGGTTGCAAATCACGATCATGTGACCGTGAGATACTGTGATGGTCGGAATGTTGAGGACCAGTCATAACTACCATTCATTTAGTGCTGTTGAAGGTTTGAATGGTCGCTGGACAAGTGATTGTTAAATGAGGACCACCTGAATTCCTTCAATGTTCATTGCAGTTGTAAGTGGAGCCTCTAGGTTCAGAGACAGCATACCTCCAAATATCAGATGCAGAGGACAAATAACTGAAGGAGCTCATCCCCTTCGTGTTCTGTTTGTGAGTTTCCCAAGGGATATAATCCCCACCAGACCACATTCCATCATGGCTTGGGACAAGTGACCTGGTTCTTAAGTTTTCATTCAGCCCCCCCACCAGCCAATCTTTTGAAAACATAAAACATGGTCAGACTTTGGATATCAAATGCCAACTGCCAATCTCTCAATTATTTCTTCCTACCAAAATCAGTCCTGGAATTTTTTCTTCCAAATTAATTTCATAGATGTTTTGCCTTTTAAAATAGTATTAATAATAATAGATGTTCATCAATTTCAAACAACCTTTCCCCTTATTTCTCCAGTCCAGCTTAATTTTTTTTTTTCTTTCTCCCCCAAATTTGTTCCTGGAGGGGGAATATTCTTCAATATTTAAATTTAAAATATCAAACTTTCTGTCCTACCTTTATTTGGTTTCTTTCTTATGCCCACATTGTATGGTGAGAGGCAGCATGAAGAACATGATGTATATGTGCAGAACTGAAGTGAGAAGAAAAGTAAGGATAAACTATTCCTTATAAACCTACTCCCATATCTCATCCCAGCTACTACCTACTTTAAAATCCTCATTTTTCTCACTGTGCTTGTGGTCACCAGCAGCCACTCTTCTGTCCTAAAAAAATTCTGGGTTTGCCAGGGACGTCCACACGGTATGTTAAAGAAGTCAAGGTGGCAGCTGGCACAGCACGACTAAAATCTGCCTGGTTCTTATGGGCATTGCACACCAAAAGAAATGTTTGAGTACAGATGAAAACATTGCATATACCAATGTTGTCCAAACTTGGCCACTTTAAGATGAGTGGACTTCAATTCCTAGAATTCCCCAGCCAGCATGGCTGGCTGGGGAATTCTGGGAGTTGAAGTCCACTCATCTTAAAGTGGCCAAGTTTGGACAACACTGGCGTATACAAACCAGGCAGAGGTTCAGCTGCACCAACATGGCTGCCACCTTGACTTTTGTACCATGCCTTGCGGACCACCTCTGGCGTGAGCTGTTTAAAGAGAGGGGAGTCTGCCATGCAAAATATGCAGGAAAACACGCAGGAAAACCTCTCTAATCAACAGCTACTCCCACTAATGAGGTTCTCCCTCTGTATTGTAACTTACATTTACTCTGCTGCAGATGTTCTCTTTTGCTGCTGGCAAAAGTAGGCAAATAGTCCTTTTCATCTGGGATATGCTCCCAGATGTACATTCCCTTATGGGCAAAATACTCTGTATAAAAATACAGACTACCAACTTAAATACAGAAAAATAAAATAGCAAATTGTGAGGTATAATGTGCATTAATCCTCCTCCTCTCCACCCACCCCAAAGTACTGTTTGCCCTCATGTTTGAATAATTACAGTACCTAAAATTTCCTTGCCCTCAGAATTGTGACTTAGTACACAGCTATCTACGGTAGTGAATTCTCCGAACAGAGTCAAAATGGAACAAGAGATTGTCTGAGGAAAAAATCATGCCACTGGTCAAGGCCAAAAGCATTTACCAAGTTCATTAGTAGACCATGATGGAATAATCATTATAGTTTAGTTGCCTGAAAATTACAGGACTGGGTTGTCTACCCTGAATTCAGTATTCAGAAGTATCACACTGCTGTTGTAGTTGTAGCGGTAGCTGTAATTTTTACACCATGCTGGCTGGGGAATTCTGGACGTTGAAATCCATACATCTTTAAGTGGCCAAAGCTGAGAAACTCTGGCCTAAACAGTTTCATATGTATAATAGCACAGCCCTCGACCTCTGTGTGCAAACACCGCCTCTTGCACTCGGGAGCCTTCCAAATTCTGCTCAAGTTGCTTGTTTCCCCAGAGTTCATTTGGTGAGAGGGTGTTTTCTTCCCCTTGTTTGGGGAGGGGCTTGCCATTTCTAAACTCTGATGCCTGAAACCAGAAAACATGCCTTTGAAGTTTTATTCCCTTTCCCCCGCTGCATGTTAAAGGCAGATTTTTGGGCATGTTACACAAACAGTTGCCATGAGCCAAAGGCTTTTTTTTTTTTTTAAATGAAAGGTATATGCTGAACTGCCTCCTTCCAAAAACATTTTTTATTTTAGTAGTAATATCATGTGTAATGGTTTCTCTGAGCCTTGTTGACTGAACCACCTTACTTAATTCTCTCACTTATTGCATTTGAATAGATAATGTGCTTATCATTCCAGGGCAAGTGGGAAGTGGTGAATAACAGGGTGTAATTACCATATTTGCAAAGCAGGAGCCATTTAAAGCTACTGAGATTTTCTTTTGCTTGTTTCCATCATCAGCTTTCCTTTCATTTCACAGTGAGGATCTACTTCAGCCTTTTCCAATCTGATGTCCATCAGGAAGGTTGGACTGCACTTCCTGTCATCTCCAGCCAGCCTAGTATCTGGAGAGCACCAGGTTGGTATGAAAAATACTGTACTCAGAACCAAGATACCCTGAGATGTGGTGATGGCTGCAAGCTAAGATGGCTTTGGTATCACACTGGCTTACAATCATGTTTTTATATATGTTCACAAATTCCACTTCTGTATTCAGGGAATAAATATTCCAAGAATGCAGTACTTGGATACTTACCTAATTTTCCACATTGTGACCCTGGCCTTAAAATGCTGGAGGAGAGACTCTCTCTCCTTTGGTGAATGAAGAAACTATTCTGTCTGAGGTATTGTGATGCTGAGGCAGTTACCCAATCAATAATACAATCAGTAATGCAGAAAGCCAGGCCAAGGGTTTTGAGATTCAGAAACAGTGAGGCATCAAACTAAGATAGAGTTTAGGGTCAGCCCAAGGAACAATATGTAAATAAAGGCAACTCAAGAACATAACACAATCCAAAGCAGGTCCTAGAGTTTTGTTTTTGGGACTAGCGGTACAGAATTGAGGATTTATAATGTCAAATATTTTGGGAAGGGATTAACCCTCTGTCAGCCATTAAATTGTTCATAAGAAATTCCTCATCACAAACAGGGTACTACTCCCAAGGAAACTTGTTCTTTAGACATACGGTAATCTTTATGCGAACTTTGCATTCCTTAAACTGTCATATGGCTCTGATCACTCACTGACCATTGTTAGGCCTGAGTTTCCCTTTGTTCCTAAGATAAACAGCACTTATGGCCCATCAGTTGGTTTATTCTCATACTCTGATAAGAATTCCATAAGAGGAGGAAAAACAGAAACTAGTACATTAGCTTACTTTCCAAATACAGAGTTTGAATTAGGGAATTCCGTAATTTGGCTGCTGCTATAGAGAAGGATATTCTTGTGACTCCCCAAGAATGATCAAAGATGACAGAACAAAAAGCAAGAAATTCAAGGTTGATCATGAATTCAAGTAGAAGCATGAAGGAGGTGGCTTTTCAGACAACTGGGTCCCAAACCATTTACTTATTATAACTGCCCAGAGTCCCTCCTTGTGGGGAAGTTGGGCAGCGATATAAATCTGACATATAAATAAATATAGGAAACAGCACTTTAAATTATGCTAGAAGATGAATCAAAACTGCCAAACTATGAACCTGTTCCATCAAGGGAAGTATAAAGTCCGTATATCATTGTAGCAGATGTTCTGCTGAACAAAAGGACTTGTACCAGTATCATCTATATAGAGATGACACCCAATTCCAGATCTGCCTCTCACTATGGATCCATGTAAATATTAAATACTCAGAATGGAGGACAGGACAGAATCCTAAGGCACTATGTAAGGCTGATGTCATAGGTGTGCTGCTTAATCCTTCTGATTTCAAGGGGTCTTCCCTGCAGCTAATTTTGGCTGGATTGTGCTCAAACATGTAGTTATAAAGGTTCATCCCAGCCAGGAGAGTTGGACCTCCCTCTATGTCACTGGTGCTTGTCACTCTCCAATTTCTTGTTTAACGTGGAGGCCAGATGCAGGCACCCCTTGTAATTATTCATTTTAGGCTGAGTGGTATCAAGTGACTTTACTGACAGCCTCCAAGCTGCTGACCTTAACGTATTTTAAAAGTTTATCGGATATTCAACCTCAGCTAACCCATGGAAGGATCTAGAATAATAATTTCCATAATCCCCAATTCATTATCTTAAGAGGGAATGCATTGTTTTCTTAATTAAGTCTGTGCACATGCTCTAAATCTTCCCATGCAAATATACTACTGCACAAACTAATTAAAGAGAAAATACAGCCATAAGGACTCAAGCTGTCTTTTATACAAGCTCTTTAAACTGTTGGAAATCTCTTCCTCCTGTTCTTACCTTGTTAGGTAAAGCTTTAAAGCCACAAAGATGCACTTGTATTAAGAGCTGCTCCCATAGAAAACTAAGGCAATATTTTCATTATAGCTACTGCACATTAAATGAAGATGTGATCTACTGTATATTGTTGTTGCAGAGATAATAAATATGAAGCACTGTGTTGAACACTCTAAAGCAGTATGTGACTTTATTTTCCTTATTTTTATTTACTCAGGCATTTTAGATGCTATATCAGCATATGGTTTTATATCTTGTTGGCTCTCCTTTAAAATATCCTTACATGGATCTGCTTTTTACACATATTTATTGAATTAGTGGAATATTTCAGGGCTAAAGAATTAGAAGCCCAGAAGTTCAATGGTTGAGAGCCTGCTTTGATTCAAGCCATGGCATTTCCAGGTAGGGCTGGGATAGACTCAATGGAACATCCAGAGAATTCTTTGAAAAAGATGTAATGTCACTGAAGCAGACCTGGTGATTGTGGGTACCTGTAAGGGTTGATTTTGGTCACCCAAGATGCAGCTAGGAGAAGGGGTTTTGCTTTGATTAAGCCAGGTTAGGCACAAAGGTTACATGTTCTCCTTTTCTGGGTGAGTGGAGTATGTTGACTTCTTTCCCAGAAGATTTGCTCTCTTGGAACGACCTCTCAAAACATAAGCTAGTATAATCAATCCATTATGGGGAGGGCACGGATATTGGATACAATAATTTCTATGCTGTTGGAGGCACAATACCTGTCTTCTGAGATCATGGAAGTTGTGGCTGGCCACTAACAGTGATCTTCTATTACACACTGGGTCTAATCTTACAAGCTTAATATCTGAAGTGGTGTTTTGCTTGTGGAGACAAATGTTGAAGTGCCATTGAATCATCAAGGGTAACTGCCTATGATGGTAAGAATTTAAAAGCCCTAATACAATAAATACTGGAGTGAATTAAGGTAATAATAAGCACTTGTGGACCCCGCACAGAATTACAGTTCAGGATACACTAAAAATAACCAAGTGACAATGACATTAATAATCTGTATAAAAATAAATACATATAAATAAAAATAGGCTCCAAGATTCATAACTCCAAGGGTATTTATTGGTGGGGTTGAAAAGATAAACATGGTGGCCATGACTATGTGATTGAAGTCTCACCCCTTTCTCCCTGCTTTGATCATGCACTCATGGGAGCCATCTTAACTTTTTAAAAATTCTCTCATGGACACCCTGGAGCTATCTAACTTTCCTTGAGTTGGCAAAAAAACTATACTAGCATACAATTTGCTTTCTCCGAACAGATTTTATACACGCTGGGGATGTCTTTGGGGTTGAATAAAGGGAGAAATACTACTTCAATACATCTGTATCATTTATGACAGCTCACTGACCTGTCTCCTTGACTGTCTGAGGACAAGATGAAAACAATGTTGTGGGGACAGGGGAGGGGAAAAGGGGCATGTTTAAGCTGTGATTAGTTACAAGTGGAGGCATGGCCTGTATGACAATATTCCAGTTCCATTTCAATCTAAATGTAACTATTCAATTATTTATATTCCATTGCTAACTTTAATGAAATTTGGTTAGTGTTGCATGATTGTAATTTCAGGTCTCCAGTACCAAAGAAACCAGTGCTGTTGTACACATGTATGTTCATATACAGGTGTATATGTACTTTTTCTGCTGAGTTTATAAAAACTAGGGTTGAACTAAACTCGTGGTCAGCAAAATTCAGTGATAATGAATGGAAAGAATCATCTACCATTGGATCAAATTAATTATGATGGCAGTATTCATTTACATAGAGTTGTAGTCTCACAGAATTGTAGCTGGCCATTAAGTCTCCCAAGTCCAATCCTGTGCTTCCCCGGTCATATGGAAAGCAGGCAAAGGACTCTAATTTGAACATCAAAGGGGCAATAGAACCTTTATGACCCATTGATTCTTCAACATGCATTCTTTTTTCTGCACTGTCTGCTTAGATGTGAAAGAAACAGATATATTACTCATAAACCCTGCCTGTTTCATGCAAAAGAGATGTACCTCAGTGAAATAGTGGTCTTCTATTTTAAAATGAAAGTATGAACCAGGCTTAAATGGAAAAAAAATGAAAATGTCAGAGATCTTTGGTGAAGCTCAGTGTCTTCAAGAAAACAAAATTGCTCAATCATAATGTCCAGTTGTTTATTAGATTTACTGTATATTCCACTTTTCATTCAGGAGCTCAAGGATATGGGCATAATATTCCTTCTAGCTAGTTTTCTTCACAAGATACCCCTGTAGGGTAGATTGAGCTGACAGAGAACAACTGATTTATAATCACCCAATGTGGATGGCTGAGAGTCCACAGGACCTGGATTTCTCAGGTTCCAGGGCAACACCTTAACCATTACACCATAGTGGCTCACGATCCAGTTAATATGTATGATTGGCTATATAACTATTTACATTTAGTAAATACAATTTTACTAGATGTAAATAGTAATATACTATTACTGTTACAAGTAATAGTAAAATACTAGTAAAATACAATACTAAATAATTTAGTATTGTGGTTAGTAATACTAAATACAATACTAAATAATTTACAATTATATTACTTAATTTTTCTGCTGTGAGCAGTAGTAAAGCCCATAGACATCCCTTCCTCTTTTCTGTGGGGGTGAAAGAAAAATATGGTGGAATATGGGATGTTTTTCAATTGGCCTGGTTTTGCACGTCAAGGTTAGAACTTCTAAGGTTGCAGGTTTCATTTGGGCATCCCAATAAGTTGAAAGTGCAACATCTGTTTGCTTGTCTTCATAACAGGCATCCAGGAAGTGGGAGAGGGATGTCTTGAGGCCCCTAAAGTAGAGTTTTAAACTCAGAGGGTGAAGAAGCATGCAGGTTCCCAGCTTCCCCTTATCTGATATAGTCTCCAGAGCAGACGGATAGGTCTCTAGGAGTTAGTATGAAGGGAATGTGGGAGCTGGCAGTATGCTAAGTGAGACACACAGAAAATGAAAGGAGCTTTCATTTTGAGGATCTTCCTGCGCCTTCGTCTTTGGTTGCAGTAAGTGGGAGCATCCTTGATTTCCCACTCAAGAGACGAGATGAAAGAATGCCCTGCACTTGACACTTCATGAGTTGGCTGAACCCTATAACATGGTCTTCATAAAATCCAAACTCCAAAGCATCAAAGCTTTTCCTCCTGACTGGTGAAAGCCCTAAAAATTCCTGGAAGGATTGCCAAAGGCCAACAGGTCTTGATTCCATCAACCGCTTTTGGTTGGAGCTGGACTGTGTTATTTATGAGGGCCAGAGGGAGGAAAGATCTTTCCAGATGGGTGGTGGATTCAAATATAGCAATGATAAACATCAAGGCACACATGTGATGAGGGGAAAATGTCTGCAGTGAGAGACTGCAGCAGGCACATGCATAGGAGGGCTGCCAGAGCATCTATTAGGATGGCTATGAATAGCTTTGCACTGCTGTTTGTGCAGGACTGGGAGAGTGAGAAAAAGCACGGCAGACGGTTCACAACTCTCGAAGGTCCTGTGGTGCCATCGCTTGGGGGTAGGAATCCAGGAACAAGCAGAAGGGTTTCAGGTGCAGTGGGACTGAAGCACATCACTGTATAAAAGAGCGTGTTTAGGGCACTGGGCTAGGGGTATAAAGATGGAGGTTCTAGCCCACCATCCGCTATGGAAGCTCCCTGAGGGACTTTGGCCCAGTCACTCTCTAGCAGCCAACCTACCTCAAAGGGTTATTGGGGTGAGGAAAAAAATAGATCCTGTACTGTGCTTAAATATAAACGCATGCCAAATAAAAATACTAAGAAGATGGGGAGGCCCCTGTATAAAACCGCTAAAGTGCACAGTGGATCACAATAAGTTAAGATATATCAACATAGCCCCTGCAGTTTTTGTAGAAAATGCTGCTAATTATTGAGTGGGGAGGAGTGATCATGTAGTGATATCTTAATTCACCCTTGGGCTCAAAAGGAAAAGGGGCAGTTAATCTTCAATCTTCATGGCTAGCAAAATGGGGGCAGATGTCCAAATGTAGTAGACTTACCAAAGCTTTCAGACACCTGAGGCTTCATATATCGCCTGCCTCCAACAAGAGAGGATATTGTTGAGTACTTGGCAGAGCTTCTACCATACACAGCTATCCTCAACTTGATGGGTCACAACAAATGCCATCAGCCTCATGCAGCTCAGCTGATATCACCCACGTGTTTAGTTTAGGCATATAAACCTTCAGGCTGGCAGGGTGAATATTCTGAGCACTATCTGGAGGGCATCAGCCTTGAAGAAGCTGCCATTAAACATCTCTTGCTTCCAGCTTTCCTCCTTGATGGTTTGAAGCACCAGGGAGATGGAGACAGCAGCTCCAGCTGCCTCACCTGCCAGTTCTTTCCTCAGGCTCAGGCTGAGGGAATGAGAGGTGGCTGAGGTGGGTGCCCAGCTGGGTGCCCAGCTCTGTCTATACCTAAAAAGCCATGTTTTAGGGATCCACCAAGGGTGTGGTTGTACTAGCAGCATTCTGTGGGAAAGCAGAGGCCCCCTTGGACAAGTCTGCTCCTGCGAGGTGTCTAGCAACCTGCTGCAGCATTGAACACGTCTTTCCAAGGAAGGGCCAGCTGCCACCAGGTTCGTTCTCAAGGGGTAAATTAAAATCAAGTCTCCAGCCCCTGGATTGGCAGGAATGGTTTGAAAAGAGCGGCTCTACATTTCAAGTCTTTTCAGTCTTCAGGGAAGTGGTGGGCTTGGCGACCCTCCCTTCTCCCTTCATTGTCAGATGAGAAAGGCCTTTTCTTCCACTGTTTAGAAAGTGCACCAAAGCAAGTAAAACGTTTGATGAACCATTCCTCCCCCTCCATGCTTTGTGAACTGAGGCATAGCCCTTTAGTCTTCAGTAAATAAGTTGTTCCAGAGGGATCATGCATGTGATCGTAATTATATTCAGTTTTTAATAATCATAAACACTCTTGTTTTCCAAGTTCCTGCAAAACTGATTTCAAAATCAATTTAATTTGAATGGTGGGGGGCTGTGTGTGTGCTCTGTTTGTCTACTATCCATCCAACCTATCCAAAGTGAAATAAACAACGCATTAAAAAACAACAGCAAGAAAAAAAAACAAGAATGGGGGAAAACCACTTGGAGAACTTTAAAAGACTTTAAAGCTAAAAGGAGGGATTGGAAGGTGGGATCAGCTAATTTGTCCCTCTTTTGTGTAGTTTATTAAGGCTTTTGTTCGGGAACACATGGGTTCAGTGGAAAAGCGTTTTTGATATATAATGTATTTACTTCTTGCTAATTAATTAAAGCAGTATTCATATGAAAATGCTGACTGATAATAGCTTTCATAGCAACAACTGTGTATTTTTTTTTTTTTTTTGGTAAGTAGCAACTTTTAATTACAAATTGACTGGCAGAAATATATAAACCCCAAATATTGTTTCACTGATTTCCTTTTAACTGTGTTACTCTTGCTTGATTTATCGGATTAGGGCTTTTCACACATAGTGCATACAAGATACTGTTTTTAATGAGAAATTAAAAGATTACCAACAATACCCATAAACCATTAAAAACACAAACTCCAGATGAATGGTAATTAGACTGAGTGATTTGAGGCTGATAAATTGAAAGCAATTAATGTATTGGTTTAGGATTTACGAGATAGCTCTGAGTGTTGCAGCATGTATCTGCAAGGTCCAGATCTGCAAATGGGCAACCAGGAACGCCTGCCCTGTTGCAAACACTGTTCTCTTCTGTGGTCTGAGAAGGAGAGAAAGCCCACACACGGACCTGGATCAGACCAAAGGGCCATCTAGAAGACCAGCATATTGTTTCTGAGGTGGTCTGCTCAATGGCAGTGGCAGTCTACAGCGTGGGAGAGCAATAACACCCACCTTGCATTTCTAAAGTCCATGCCATTCTGCTGCATTGGATGGAGAGAAAGATGCCGTGTCCTCTGTTTATGTTCTTTAGATCGCTTTGCATATATATTTCCTAAACTTAATCCAAAGGCTATGTTTTGTGTTCCTCGAAAGGGAATTATATCATAAAATAACATGAACATAACTAACTTTTATTTGTTACTTGTATTTGTAAGTCTCCGGTAAAACAAGTTGCTATAATTATTTTAAAATGAAATAAAAATGGACACAGATCTAAAACAAAACACTACTACGGTAAACTTGATACATATATGAAGGCCAGCATGACCTGATCACAGCTAAAATAAAATACAATGTGCTTTTAAAGGCCAAGAAATGTATTTATTCTAATACACAATCTATAAAACAAGTCTATACAAATTCAAATTTTATAAAACAAATATATCCCTCTGCGTAAAATAAGGCAAAGTTTTTTTTACTTCAACCAAAGGGCAGCATGCATTGCAAGGGACACTCATATCTGGAGCTATCTGAAAAAATAACCATTTTTTCCATCTATGAAAAGAACTGCAGGTTGTGGGATAGAGTCCAAAACTGTCCCCATTTAATGCTCCTCCCTGGATAATAATGGGCACAAATGTGTATTCTTTGATTTTCACATTACTTGTTCATGTGGGATGGCAGGTCCCATAATTCCCAGGATCAACATTCCCCAGTCTGGAACGCCATATATTTTAAATAACGACACCCATCATTCCCAGCAAGTATGCTAAGTTGCATGGCCATGCTGAGAATTCTACTTTGAGAACTGGGGATTTCTTGCTCAAGGAAACACAGAGATGTCCTTCAAACCTCTATAGATTTGAAGATGTGAGATTTGGAGCGTATTTACCCACCCCATATGGGAATACTTGACAAACTATTCTTGAACGCCTCTGTATGACCCAGCCTTCCTCTCATCCCCGCCAATTTCAGAGGCACCTGACTTCAGGTGTTTCTGATTGGATGTAGAAACAGGATTTTCTACCTTCTCTCAACTTAAGCTTTGCTATTTGCACAATGTGTGTGTGTTGGCAGAAACCACAGAAAGGCCCAAGACCTGCCCAGCTCCTGTTGGCTGCTTTTGGCTGCAACAGGCACATCCCCTCCTGTCTACTTGCTGCAAACGTCTCTTCGTGAGCCTTTTGATTTGTCTTGCTGGACTGACATGGTATCAGGAGAGGAGCACACCACCACTAAGACAGTCAGGCACCGTGTCTAGGCACTTTCTCTAGAGATCTGAGGCTGTTAGTATTGGAACGGGTAGACCAGGAACCGCCTCTCAAAAAGCTTAGCGAGGTCTTAGTCTGTTGCTTTCTCTATCAATACCAGGGTTGGTAGCCCAGAACCTCTCTCCATCTTGTTCTGGGAGAAGTCAAGGAATTAAAAAGTTACTATAAGTTCTGGCATAGTTGTCAGTGACCTGTGACAACTCAGGAATGGTGTGTTTTCTGGGCTGGTTACTGAGGCTGTTGCTGTATGGGACACTGTTCTTGTTTTCTCCTTTATTTTTTTAAATTACATCCTTTTTTTTAATGACACCTCAATGTATATGTTCAACACAAGCCCATTCTTTCTGGTATATTTGCCACTGTATTGCAATCTCCCGTGTTTAATGCTGAGGATGGAGGGGGCAAGGAACTGCCCCCCTGCCATTTCCTGCAGGGCTCTTCAGGAAAGGGGTCTTGACCCTTAGCTAGAGACAATGAAGTCACAGGTACAGATTTCAGATGAAAAAGCAAGAAAGGCACAAGATATCCTAAAGTTCAAGAAATGGCAAGCAACCATTTTGGAGAGGTTAGCAGTTGTGTGTTGAGTTGGTCTGGTGTTCGGATATAAAAAGGTTTGAGGGCTGGAATTTTTTTCTTTTAAAAATCACTTCAAGGAAGAGTCAGAAAAACATGCACATGTGACTCCCACATCTTCACAACTCCAGCACAGCGGTTTCAGGCTTTAAAATTGGAGCCTGGAATGTGGAAGCCACCCCACCTTTATAATCCACCTCCTGAGTGTTCAAGGCACTGTACCTACTCCCGCTGCTGCAACAATTAAAGCCAGGGCTTTTTCCTAAAGTTTATTAGGATTTGGCACATCTGTGCAAAAGTGTGTGCTGTAACTCGTTGATGCCTGTAGTCGAAAATGAGCTTCACTTAATATTTCTCCAACACAGCAAATATCACTTTGAGATCAAAGCTTTTCAGAAGACAGGGTTTTCCTCTATTTCCTCTCAGGATGCACTCTCAGTGCACAGGATGAATGTCTCCTGAGAGGGGGAGATAGATGCTTTCATCACGGGGGCTGGCCTCATCTCTGGCAAACTTCTTGGGGTTTCAAGAAGCTCCTTGGAGAGGAAAGTTATGGAGATGTCGGGGATGGCTTGTGGCAGCCTAAAATGACCCATGGATTGCTAATAAGAGTTTCAGTTTAGACAATTCCTGTTCCAGCTTGAAGGCCATATGATTTTCCCATGGGGAAGCTTAGCTCCCCATAGACTTCATTAGTATGACACACATCTCTAAAAACTAGTGTTCTGGCCCTGCTGATGCAGCAGAACTGACTGCATATTGTGTGTCTGCCTCTGTGCCAGTACTCTATTTTTTTATTTATTTTTTTATTTATTTTTTTATTTTTTTATTTATTTATTTATTTGCTGCTTCCCATGTAATCACATTTTGAAGCCGTTTACAGAGTGAGATGACAGTTTCCAGAATTCCCAGTTAGCATGTGAGCCATGAGAGTTCTGGAAGCTGTAGCCCAACACATTTAAAGGGTACTTGATTGGGAAATAATGCCCCATACAATATTTAATAATTTGGATAATAATCCAATAATTTGGATTAGCAGGAGGAGTTAAAAATCATGCTCAGGTTGAATTCCTGGCATGTCCAAAGCTTAGCAATTGATTCCAGTAAAGAGTGCAATTGTCAAAGAGAGCTGGGGATGGATCAGAAAATCAGGAATTTGTGCAGAGCCTTAGTTCTGAATGTTTGATGGTTTAAAAGCCAAAACTATTGGATAAGGAACCTTTAAGTCAATGTCCTGTGGCAAAAGAAGGCCCTCCTACATTTATTAGTGGTGTTGTCCTAGGGCAGTGTTTCTCAACCTTGGCAACTTTAAGACCTGTGGACCTTGCTGGCTGGGGAATTCTGGGAATTGAAGTCCACAGGTCTTAAAATTGCCAAGGTTGAGAAACACTGCCCTAGGATGCATAGTATATAAGGGTCTGTTCACATGTTACATTGTGCTTGTTTTTGGTCTGCTCTTTTGCTTATTCAACAGCTGATACAGAGAATTCACTTGATGGATTAGCATACATGTGCCAGGATAGTATATGCTCATTACATTTACACTTTATGTTTCCAGGTATTGTATATGCAGCTATAAACACTTAGTGGAACAAATAGCAGTAAGGCAGGGAATGGAGACCAATGCTGAGCCATCGTAAGGGCTGGACTGGGACCTCTGTAATCAGAGCCAAAATATCCAAGGTTCCATTGTCTTGGAAGTGTTTTAAGGATCCAGAGTTGTCTGAATGTATCCCTGTCCTGCTAACCTGGCTTGGAATACTATAATTAGTATGGCAGATAGGGCACCTGCAGGCTTAACAGTGTTGCCAAATGGGTTAGATCATGTAATATTTCATTCATTCATTCATTCATTCATTCATTCATTCATTCATTCATTCATTCAATTTATCCCTGCCCATCTTCCCCCAATGGGGGACTCTGGGCAGCTCACAACTCGTTAAAAACAATAAATAAATATACAATTAAAAACCTATACACACAATTACTAAAAAAGAAGGAAAGAGTCCAGGAGGCCGATGGTTCAGAGTAGCAAACACCAGGCCTCTAAGGGGCTAGCCAACTCCACACTTGATGTCTTCCCTCCCCACCCCAAGCCAGATGGCAGAGCCAGGTCTTCAAATCCCTCTGGAAGGCCAGGAGTGTGGAGCCAATCTCACCTCTGGGGGCAAGATATTCCAAAGGGCGGGGGCTACAGCAGAGAAGGCCTGCCTTCTGGACCCCGCTAGTTGGAGGTCTTTTACTAAGGGGGTCCGGAGATGCCCCCTCTGTGTGATCGGGTGGGACAGGTTGAAGTCATGGGGAAGAGGCAGTCTCTCAGGTAACCTGGTCCCATGCCATGTAGGTCTTTAAAGGTGATAACCAACACCTTGAATTGGACCCGGAAGCAAACTGGTACCCAATGCAGTTCGGGGTGTTATGTGGGTCCTTCTTGGGGCTCCAAAAATAGCTCACACAGCTGCATTCTGGACCAGCTGTAGCTTCCAGATACTCTTCAAGGGTAGCCCCATGTAGAGCGCATTGCAGTAGTCTATCTGGGAGATAACAAGGGTGTGAGTGACCGTTTGAAGGGCATCTCGATCCAGGAAAGGGCATAACTGATGCACAGCCCGAAGTTGTGCAAAGGCCCTCCTTGCCACGGCTACCACCTGCTCTTCGAGCAGGAGGCGTGAGTCTAGGAGGACCCCTAGATTACGCACTAGGTCTGTCTGGGGCAGTGCCATCCCATCCAGCACCAAAGATGACAAAGTCCCGGATACAGAGGAGCCATTAACCCACAGCCACTCCATCTTACCAGGGTTCAGCTGAAGCCTGTTGTTCCCCATCCAGATCCTTACAGCCTCCAAGCACCATGAAAGGGCGGTCATGGCATCACTTACTTCAACTGGGATGGAGATGTATAACTGCGTATCATCAGCATATTGATGATACCTCATCCCATGATGACGGATGATCTCACCCAGAGGTTTCATGTAGATGTTGAAAAAGAGCGGAGAGAGAACTAAACCCTGCGGCACCCCATAGAGGAGGGGCCGAGGATGGGACCTCTCGCTCCCTATCACCACCAATTGGGATCGGCCCTGGAGAAAGGAGGTGAATCAGCACAAGACCGTGCCGCCCACCCTCAATTCCCTGAGCCGTCCCAACAGGATAACGTGGTCGACGGTATCAAAAGCCGCTGAGAGATCAAGGAGAGCAAGGATGGTCACACTTCCACCATCCCGCTCCCGCCAGAGGTCATCCATAAGGGCGACCAATGCCATTTCCATTCCATAACTGGCCCTGAAACCTGACTGGAAAGGGTCCAAATAATCCATTTCCTCCAGAACCATTTGGAGCTGTGATGCTACCACTTTCTCCTTCCCCAAAAAGGGGTTGTGAGAGACTAGACGGAACTGTCCAGTACAGTAGGATCCAAGGAGGGTTTCTTGAGGAGGGGGTGCACCAACACCTCTTTAAAGGCAGCTGGAAACACTCCCTCCTGCAAGGATGTATTAACTATTGCCTGGATCCAACCACATGTCACCTCCCGAGCTGCTTTCACCAGCCAGGAGGGGCATGGGTCCAGATGGCAAGTGATGGGCTTCACAGTCTGGAGGATCCTGTCCACTTCCTCAGGAACAATAGGATCAGACTGTTCCCAGATAACTGGGTAAGAACGATCCCCTGGTATCTCCCCAGACCCTGCGCCACACTCAGAGTCTAACTTGGAACGAATCTGAGCAATTTTGTCATGCGGATGCTCTGAAAATTCCTCCACACGGCCCTGCAAATGAATCACTAAATCCCCCTTACCAAGGAGGGATCTAGTGATCCCAAACAGGGCCGCTGGGCGGCACTCTGCGGACGCGATAAGGGTGGAAAATTATTGGTGCTTCACTACTCTTATCACCACGATGTAGGCCTTGATAGTGGCTCTAACCTGTGTTCAGTCGGATTCAGTCTTTGTCTTCCTCCAGCGGCACTCTAAACATCTCTTGACCCTCTTCAGCACCCTCAACTCCTCCATAAACCATGGGGAGTGTTGGGGCCGATGTGGCAAGAGAGGTCACATAGGCGCAATCCTGTCCAAGGCCCCGGCCACCTCCCTATTCCAGGCAGCAGCCAAGGCCTCTGCTGGACCATGCAACAGATCCATGGGAATACCCCCCAGCTCCCTCTGAAACCCTGATGGGTCCATAAGGCACCAGGGGTGGACCAATCACATGGGTCCTGCCTCCCTGCAGAGGGGGGATGGCATAGGAGAAACTCAGGGTCACCAGGACATGATCTGACCATGACAGCGGGGAAAGCTGTAAATCTCCCCTCAGATCATTTTGCCATTGCTCCGACAAGAAGATCAAATCTGGCATGTGGCCACTGTCTTGGGTTGGGTCCCACACAATTTGAGACAGGCCCATGGCTGCCACGGTAGCCACGAACTCCCCAGCCACTTTTGAGGTCCGTCCCAGGGACAGCAAGTTGAAGTCCCTCAGAACAGTAAGCCTGGGGAACTCCACCACCAGCCCCGAGATGGCCTCCAGCAGCTCAGGCAGGGAGGTTGCCACGCAGCAGGGAGGCTGGTACAGTAGCAGCACTCCTAACTGTTTGTGGGAACCCAACATAAGGAACAGTGTCTCACAGCCGGAGACTTGTGGAGCAATGCCCCTGAAGGCCACCAGAGATTCTCGAATGACAATAGCCACCCCTCCTCCCCTGCCCTGGCATCTCGGCTGGTGCCACACTGTAAACCCAGCTAGGCACATTTCCAAGAGGGGCACCCCCTCCTCAGGCCCCAGCCAGGTCTCGGTAATACATGCCAGGTCTGCCCCCTCCTTGATGATCAAGTCACATATGAGGGGGCCTTGTTTATAACTGACCTGGCATTAAGCAGCATCAGCCGAAGGCCAGGGCCCCTATGAACCTGCTGACCAGGGCCTGGGAATGAGCAAGGAGGGCCAGAACAGACCACCAGTAACACACACCAGGGGTGTCTTCCCCAAAGATGGCCCGCCCTCCAGCTCCCACAATATCGTCCCCTACCCGTCACCACCTCAATAGCCCACCGCATAGTCCCCAGAGGTTCCAGGCCCAAATATCTCCAATCCTGGACCTCCGGGATCCCTAATCCGGGGTGAAGGTCCCTCCTTCCAATCAGACATCCTCATTCAGAACCAGACACTCCCAGGTGAGGGAAGATCCTGCCCGAGCACCAGCTCGCACTCTCGGCGCCGGCTGGGACCCCCCCACACCAAACCTTACACTGCTATCACACTCTGCCCCCCTGCACGACCTCTCTCAATAGTTGGCAGGGCAGGCATCCCGTTCACTCACACCTCCTGTCTCTCACCCAGGAGGTGGATACTCACATCCTCATACAGTCCCAGACTCCCTCCCAGACTCTCACTCCCAGGAGGGAGTCCCAGATTCATACTGGAGGGACCCTGCGGCTCTCCGCTGACACTGGGTGGGTTAAGTGGGGGTGGCTAGATTCTAAAACCCCGGTTTGCCCCTCTTGAAAATAAGAGTTGTTTACTAATATGCTGTCCGGCTCTCCTATTAACAGAGTTCTTTTCAGCATGATAAATGAGATGCTAATCTTACCTGGCTATTGGTTCTTTGATGACAGTTTAGCTCAGTCAAGCACATTCAGTCCATGAATATCATTGGTGGGAAAGGAGAAAACTACCACTTAATGAGAGAACAATAGCAATGGGTAAGTTTCTGTTTTGCTTCACATGTTCAGAGCTGCCTCATTGTGGAACAGCAAAAGCATGTATAGGCTGAACACTTTTATTTATTCATTTATTTGGCTGTGAATATTTGCATGCCACCCACTGGAATGACTCTAGGCTGCAGACATCATTAGTATGAGATAAATCCATACAAGCCAGAGCTTGGGTATGGCTGATGGGGGCAGACTCCACAGGCAAGATAAACCTGGCTGCAGACTGTGTCCCATAGACTTAAAAATTTGTTTTGATCTTCAAATTAAAGGGATGTTTGGCATGAAGTTGGCAGTAGGAGCCTAACTCCCTCCTCCAAGGGGTCATTCTCATGCATTTGTTATGTGGAAAAGGGCTTATATGAGCAATGAAAATTTAGACTACCCTTAGAGGAAAGAGTCTATAGCTTTCCTTAATTCACTCCAGAGTTTTCTTTGCCACAGGGGTCATTCCAGGGGTAGTTCCTCTTTTATGTTTGCAACCTCTGATCTTTTATATACAATCTCCCAGATGATTTCTTTTCATTTTTAAAATTTTGAGGTTCCAGATTCAGGGCAATGGGCTATACAATAGGAAGCCTTTCCCTCAGCATGCAAATTATTAGTGATGTGGCATTTCCTTGCTCTGCTTGGATCCAGATGGCCGTATGAGACAGGGTGGCTGCTTATCAATTCATCATTTGGTGGCGTGGAGAGCTGTACAATGGTAGCATCCTGCTATGAAATGAGGCAAGCAGATGCCAGATTTCCCCTGCTGTATGTTTTTATTGTGCATTGTATGACTCCACAGTTGTGGGGGCCTTGGTCAAGATGACCCCCACTGAGAGAGTCATCCTTTTGAATGCCATTACTGCTCTTCTACAGGGCATTATCCATCTATTGCCCAGAGGAGATGGTGTGGAAAGTGAAGAATCTACTCTTTCTCTTTGTGTTGCCATGGCTTGTACGCTTGGAGACAGCAGAAGAGCAGGCAGAAGAGGAGCAGGAACAGCGCCAAGAGGTTGCAAGATGAGCAGTGGGGGTGGGGTTTGGCAGGTGCCCTACAGAACTGCCCCTAACACTGCCAGCCCCACAATTGCACAGCTACAAAGGATTGCCAGACAAATTTTTCTCCAGATAGTAATAGTTCTGTCTTTGTTTTGGAAATAAGCACCAGGCCAGTAGACTAATAAACCATGTGAATTTATCCATCTTCTTCATTTCCCCATGAAAGTAATGCTATCCTGCATAAGGGTAATTTGTTTTTCTGTTCCAAATGTTTTTTGTTAGTATCTGCTTTTTCTCTCTGTTTTGTTTGTTTTTTTTAATAGCAGGACTAGGTGGGATTTTACTATTTTTATTTTTACATGTTTGATTTGAAATAAAGGAATTAGCAGCTGTCCAGTACCACAGTTGGCATAGATTGGTCTAGACTGGCTGCTGTTCTGGTTCCTCTTAAATGCTGTGGTTAAACTAGGATTATTAGAGTACAGCTCTTTCCTCAGTACTATTTCACCAACTGTATGTACTCCATTACATTAAATGCCTCTCCTGAAAACTGATCAATATTACCTAACATCCTCCAACCATTACCTTTATAGATACAGGTTATTTCCAAGATTATTTAGGATTCTGACCCAAGCACATGTCTTTGGAATGTGTCAGAATGCAATGGTCAAAGTGCAGTTATAGAAACATGGGAATCAAGGAGAACTGATCACTGTAATATGAAGAGGATCACCATATGTTTTATTTGACACTTATAGAGTTAATGTTATTGCAGTAAAGATTTTTTTTCTGCTAAGATCTCTGGAAAGTCAGTGTTAGCTCAGCTATTATACAGTGTTTGATTTAAATGTCAATCACTTGAGAAATTGCACTTGCTGTTACAAACCAAGGAATGAAAATTTGCATTTTCAAGACTATGTGAACATGGATCTCTTCATGTATTTAAAGTCCAATGAAATGGTCATGCTTAGATTCAGTTGAACAGCTGTAACCCAGAGCCATGCCACCCATTAACTAAGAGCTGGTTTGGAGGGAAAATTAAATATAAAAGGCAGTAGCTGAGAAAGAAGGTAGGTGACCAGTAGTACACTGGTAGGGACAGATCAGCAGGAACCTGGAAAAAAGAAGCTGCGTGGGGACAGGAAAAAGCTAGACAAGAAAGGTGGCAAAGTTACTAACAGTACCAGGTGATCGATAGGAAGCAGGGTGAATTGAGGACAGATGAAGCCCTCTCACAGTGAGCTGGACTAAAGTCTTGAGGAGGCAATGCAAACAGGATTAAAAATGATGCACATAAAAAAAGCAGGTGGAGCTTCAGTTGCACCGCTGTGGCCATCTTGACTTTTTTGACCATCCTCAGTGGGCACTCCAGACCCTCATGCATCACGGCCATGATACAAGCTTCTCTGGACCTGTGCCACTGTTCCAGTGATGAAGTGACTCCATTCTACAAAGTCTGCATTAGTCCCATCAGTCTGAGCATATAAAGAACAGTTCAAAAGGAAAGGAGAATTTAGCCAGCCAGGTTACTGCTTTGTCTCCCTTCTTCATCCAGATGGTCTGTAACAGTAACTACCTAAAGTACACCAACATTATTTGAATTTTCTCCTACAATTCAATGTGTGTTTTGTTATAAAAAGTGCTTTTTTAATCTTTTAAATTCTACCTCCCATTAGATGGAATTCACTCCCATGTATCATGCTATCTAGGGCAAAAAGGGCAAATTGAATTCTTGTAAAAAAGGTATGGAACTACATACCTGGAAGACATCTCCTCAAAGACCCCCCTTTCCCAGCACAAACGGAAGGTAAACAAGCAAGGGAACCCACCAATCCGAGGCTGTGCTCAATGTAAAGGTACATCAGAAAAGGGATTTCTGGAGCTATTTTCATTTCTGGCTGGTGTGTGAGCAGGAGTCAAGCAGCTTAAGGCTGGAGGGCAGAAAAGCTTTTAATGAGTAGGCTGGTTGCTCAATGAGAGCATTATGGCTGAGTGGAAATTTGAATCTCAGTTTTCGTGGTCTTCCTTTAACACATTAGTCATGCTGGCTTTTTAAAAATCCCATTTACAACTACTACTATCCTGTTTTAATAACGAGGGGGTAAATGACCCTGATGCAGTTCAGTGAAGCTGTTTGTTTGTTGGTTTAACAAATGTATATGACCACCCGGCTACCAATGGAACTCCGGGGTGGCAAACAACACAAAACATAATACAAAAATCAATTTAAATACTAAAGTCACTTAGAATTCCATGAAGATGCCTCATACCGTATAGCTATTACACAGAAACTTTTATTTACTACAAAGTGAATAAAACTGACCTTGACTCCTTCCTGAAAACAATTGGACTCCCTCCCTCATAATCAACTTTTATTTAATTTGCAATGCTTCATTTGCTCATAGAAATATCCTATAAATGGTAGAAACCAGCTATGTTGGCCATTCAAAGGACTTCTGCAATGAGAAACAAACTAGCCTGGTTTCAGAGAAGCCAATTTGAATTGTATTAGCCAGGGTTATTATTCAGGCTTTGCGTAAGCAACTGCTTCAGAAGGACCAGACTTTGGAGTTCAGTTTATAGCCCTTAAAAAAAAAAATCAGTGCTTGTGATTTATATTTCAAGAAGAGGTTTTCAGTTCTCCAAGCAAGTGACATAAGTTAGCTATTTTACACTACAATATATAAGCTACCTACCTTAGTGAGATTGGTCACTCTGGCAGCATCTCTCCCTGATCTCAGTCAGAGGTCTTTTCATCACCTGCTATCCAAACCTTTGAATGGAAGATGCCATTCTGGCACTTTCTGCACGCAAGGGATGTGCTCTGTTTCTGAGCAAAACAGCCATTCCCTCTCTAGGTTAGTGTAACAGATGCTTGTTAGAGCCTGCTATTTTTCCATTGGGATCTGGATTGTGCCTGGAAACATTACTAACCAATGCAGCACCTGTAGCAGAGGTTTTATGCTGCTAAAGTGGCTCTCTGGATAGTCTTCTTAACCCTACAAGGCAACCCCATGTGGACAGAATTACAGTAGTCTAAATGCATGGTGATAAGTACATGATGCACTCTTGGTCCAAAAAGGACTGCAGCTGTTGCACCAGCCCTAACTGGGAAAAGATCCTCTGGCCATGGAGTCTAGCTACTGCTCAGACAGGGCTATGAGTCCAGGAGAATCCCCTTCCTTGCAGGTTGTGGAATTCTCCTTCAAGGTAAATGCAACCTATCTAGAGACAACCTAGGAGTTGGGATATAGGCAGATTGTTTACCTACAACAGCATCTGTCTTGCTGGGATTCAGTCCCATCCAATCCCTTACAGACCCCAACACCAAATAAGGACATCCACTGTACCTTTGGTACTGCCATCCTACCCCAAAACCCTCACTGCACTACCCAGTGGGACAACAGTCAAGATACCTGCTATCTTCATTATCACTTTCAATCTACCACACCAGCCGAATCCACAGGCCCATCTGAGAAACCTACTCTCACTAGGGCCCAGGCTGGGAGACATCCTCCTTTCCTTGTTGCCTCCCCTCAGGAAGATGTACCCTGTCGTTCAACAGTCTTTCTCATCAGACCTACAGTGTCACCACCATGGTGGGTCTGAAATAGCAGCAGCAATAACAGTGACAGGCAGCATCTCTCAAGCAGCACCAGTTCTAATGATGGGCCCATGGAACTCCATTTCCTTTGCCCATCTCCACATTACCAGCTCCAGTCCAATCTGCTCTCTGCTCTTCACTTTCCAACCACATCAGTTCCTCCAGGACAACTTCTCTGATGCTTCTGCTCCATTCCTCCTTGCCTGGCCAACAGCTCTTCTTCCTTCCTGGCTACCTGATCTCTAATGGTGGTGGCCATCACACTGACCGTTTAGTTACTGTGGCTTCATCTCTGGAGAAACCAAAGCCTTCCACCCCTGTTCCTTCCTTGTCATGTCTATTGCTGTATATAGTGGCAAACTGCCTGATCTTCCTTTGTGCTTCTGGTTCGTTCCTCTAGTTAGCCCCTTAGTTTATCCTGATATTCTCCTCCTTCTTCTGTTCTCATCCAAAACATTTCTACAGACACTCAACTCATCCCTTCTCTAATCTATTTTACCACACTCCCAAATCTTTATTTTTAACACACTTGTCATATCAGTACAATCCTTCATCCCATAATTCTTTGCCAGAAATAAGTAAATTGGCACTCCCCTACCTAGCTGTAGAGCTACTGCATATGTGAATGGATATTAGAGGCAAGCTAGTAGGTGCACAGGTACGAGAGGCAGACTGTAATGCCTCTTACACTAATTGGTGTCTCTAACAAAATAGATAGGGAGAGCTAACAAGTATTACCTCCACAATCAAGTGGGGATATGTAGAAATCTGTGGGATATCCTTTGAAACCCAGGTAAATCCATGAATTATTCAGTTATTTACATCTGCAGTTAGATCCTTTCCACCTAACAAAAGGGGGCCAACATATTTAGGGGTAAGAATTCTCTCCTGCATTTGGCTTCTTGTGCAGTCTTCCCCTATTTTGATATCCCTTCCCAGTTAAGTCTCAGTGGATTTCCCTTGATGTTATTGTGTGGTGTTGTGTTGTGATGGATGCCTGAAAGTAACTGCAGGCCAACTCAGATAAAACATATCAAACTTAGAAGATTTAATTTCATCCAGACACTGATCAGAGGGACATAACTGGAATAAGAAGTCTGACTACTTAATTGTTGCCCTAGGTTACATGAAAAAGGTGAGGAAATCTTGCAGGAGCATAGAATATGTCAATATTATCTATCTTTAAATATATTGGTCTATCTCAAAGCAGTTGGATTTGTGATCTTGACAAGATTCAGATGCAAAGGGATCAAAAGCAAAGTGACCCTATAAAGAAAATGAAAAACTTGCCATTTCTTTCCTCAGTACAGAATGCTGAAATCCTAGCCAATTCTTTCTAGAGTGACTTTATATTTTTCTATCCCATAGCAAGTTTGAGCTTACTTCTAATGAAGGTTTGACTAAAAGCATTTAGACTACCTGTATCACAATGCACTTTACATGGGGCTGCTCTTGAAGACCACTTGGAAGTACAGCTGGTCAGGAATGCAGTGACGTGGGCATTTAGGACATGCCCCAGAATATCCTCGTAATACCTCTGCTTTGTGAGCTGCACTGGTTACCTGTAGATTGCTCTGCGTAATTCAAGGTGCTGGTTATCACCTATAAAGCCCTTCATGGCATAGGGCCTGGTTACCTGAGGACCTGCTTGTCTTCTGTGCTTTCTACCTGTCCCCCACAATCAGGTAGAGTCGGCATGCTCTGGGTCCTATCAATTAAACAGTGTCATCTGATGGGACCCAGGAAACAGGCCTTCTCTGCTTCAGTGCCTCCCTAGAATAATACCTCCCCAGAGATTCATATGACCCCCACCCTCACTTTATTTAAATGAGCCCATAAAACCTGGCCTTGGGCTAGGATAGGGGCAGAGCCCTTGTGAGAAATTGGTCTGTCAATTGGTGTGTTATTTTTTCCCAGACATTTGTTTTTTGTCTTGTTTGAGGTTGTCTTGTTTGAAATTGTCTTGTACTACATGCTGCCCAGACTTGTGATGGTATAGGGCAGCCTATAAATTTAATAAATAAAATAAAACATTTTTAAAAATTAGGAAGATTTCTTCCCAAAAGGGAAGGTTGTTTAGTTTCTCTACTTTTATGTTTTTCCTTTATTCTTTTCCTGTACCTTACCATATATTTCCAATTTTTATTTTGGGAGCTGTTTGCATGTGTATCATGTGTATGGGTGATATATATTTATTTATTACACTATGTCCTTTTAAAAAAAAAAAAATCAATTTCAACAGCTGGAATTAATTTTCCTGTTACTGAATCTTCACTCAGACCTGTCATAGAGCGAAAGGCATTCTATTAGCATAAACATAACTGAAAGCTTTGGTATTTGCATTAATGTACTTTTAACAAGTTGACAGGTTTCTGGCACATATTGCCAGGATCTGAGAACCAAGGAACTAGTGTGTGTGTGTGTGTGTGTGCGCGCATCTGTGTCTGTGTCTGTGCGATGGGAACAGTGGAAGGCTGCAGCCTTCCTTACACTGGCTGAATTGTGTGAAGCTGTCAGGTAAAACCTCAGGTTTCTTTTCCCACCACAGAAATGTCAGGCAAAGTTATGCACCTCTAAGCAGATGCACAGATCTGATGGGTGTCCGTGAATCTGCACTAGGAATTTTTACCGCATTCCTCCTAGTCCAATTAGCAGAGATGTGCTTGAAACTGAAGAATACCTTTCTTTTTAACTTCTTTTAATAGACATGGTGCGTAACACTTGCTGGAGGCCCTCTCTGACACAAAATCTGCTCCTCTGTGTATGTTTCAAATGCAACTTAGTTCTTTATAAATGGATCTCTGGTAGGTTTCAAAATAGATTGGAAACGAGGGAGGCCTTTGCAAACTCAGTTGCTCACTTTAGCACATCTCATAGTGGTGGCAAAGCAGAGAGGCGGCGAGTGTCAGCAGCAGCACAGAAGAGCTGGATCACTTAGCCTGGCAGCCCAGGACAAACTACTCTTTTTTTCATAAAAAAGAATTAATAGATAATTATTTCTTAATAGGATCAGAAGTACTGTTTCACTAGTACAATCTGCTATGCTACTAAGCAGATGCATATATGGGATGATATCTGCTTAAATGAAACAAACATAATTAACCAGAATGGGGACTGTGTGCCTTTATGATAAGGATAGGAAGCCATTTTGTGCTGGTGGGCAGCACAAAATGCTTGGAATTTTGACAGTGGTTCACACATGCAGTTACAAAATGGCTGCCACGGGAATGTTGTCAGTGTGCGAATAGCCAACTCAGAACACAGGGTGGTTGGTGGTTCCCCTTCACCCTATCTATCCACTCAGGATGCTCACACCATCTTTCCAAACAAATGGATGAGTTGCAGCCATTCTCCATTTTTATGCAAAAATGCATGAAAAGTGGCACTGAAGTGGGTAAACCTAACCATACATTTTAACATTGGATTACTATGATTTATGATATGATCATGATCTACATCACTTATGTCTGAAGCCTTCTGTTTTCATTGTAAGTGTATTGGGCAAGCTGATGTTATTAATTCCTTTGGGCATCTTAAAAGAAAGAAGCATGACTCCTTTAAAAATAATCTATATAGATAAGGTCCTAGTTTCAGTTTTTGAAAATTCCAGTTTAAAAAGATCTTTAGATGACAGGACTATGAAAAAAAGGAGTCCTGCTTAGGGTTCTAAGAGATGCTGCAAGTCTGACCAGATCACTTTTCTCCTAACTGTCCCTCTCCTTGGTCATGGACATACTGCCTGGCAGATGATAGGATTGTAGTCCAACACACCCCAAAGGTATCAGGTTATGGACCTGATTGCCTGGATCAAACGTATGTGACCTTTTCCTTTCCTACTGAGGTTCCACTTGAAGACTCTCATAAAAGGGCTAGAAATTGAAAAGGCTAACAGTTCTATTCAGACTAACTCCTTTTTAAAAAGATTACTCCAACATCGGCCCAATAGGCAAATTAGAGACTGTTTTAGAGGGGACCTGGATTAGAAAACCAGAACTCCCCTTGGTCAGATTATAAATAATTGGAATATATACATTTGACTTCACGCAAATATGCTTTTGGTGAGAAAAGGTACCTGCCAATTGAATTGAAGAAGGTCATTAGGTGATCCTCTCTCTCTCATGTGGTCTGCCTCCCAGGACAAATATGGGTAGCAGAAGGAGCTGGCAAGGAAGAGGGAGATTCATTGAGAAAGTTCCCCTCCTCTCTGTGGATGTCTATCTTCTTGGAAGCAATTGTGCATTTTCCAGAAAAATCCCAGGAGAAGGAAAACCAATAGATGTTTTTCCTACAGCAGTCTACCTAGTTCCACCTACTATAGTTTATTTCAGGATCATTGTCCTAGTGAATGTAAATTCGGAGAGTATTCAGTTTAATTAAGTGAACCTAGATTCTCTTGAAATCAATGAAGCATCAGTTTAGCTATTATGACTTGTAATATTGACTTCTATGTCAGAACTAAGTTCACCCAGCTTTGATTAGAGCCAACCCATAAAACCTAAAGAAGTATTTAAATGTTTTGGAAAATTCTGTTTCTTCCAAAATGCATATTTGATAAAAAGGCAAGATCTTTGTTAAGCCAGCTGAAGGTTAATGAAAATGTTATAACCTTGATTTCACTTAATAAAGACATGGATTTTAGAAGTCCTTACAACTAAAGCCTTTACTTTCACTATAAGCTTTGCAGTTCCATCTGATTAATTACTGCATGATGCAGAATTCTGGACTAAGCTGGCCTTTTATCTGATGGGTCAGAGCTCTTATGATGTTCTTATGAAATAGGTTGTTTAACCCCTTGCATCACAGTCATTTTTTGCAGTTTCAGTAGCACACCTCCCAACTGGAAGAAGGTGTGTGGTACATACTCTAGCTTTTGTCATAATTTCTTTCTTTCTCTCTCTCTCTTTGGAAAGGACTTTAGAGGTCATCTAGTTCAATCCGCTGCTCAGTGCAGGACCTATTACCCATCTCTAACCATCCAGTCTGTGTTTGAAGACCTTCAGCAAAGGAGAATTTACTGCTTCATGTGGCAGCCTGTTTGTGGAATTCTGATGTCCTCCTGACATCTAGCTTAACCTACTTCCTTGGAAGAGAGAATAAATCTATTCCTCCTCTACACAACAATTTGTCAGATACAGTACTTAAAGACTGCTATTATATCTCTCCTCAGTCATCTCTTCTGTAGGATAAATATACTCAGATCATAGAGCTTGGTTTCCAGACCCCTCTCTATCTTAGTGGCCCTCCTCTGAACTTGCTGCAATTTGTCACTGTTCTTTCTGAACTGTAGTGCTCAGAAATTGACACATTTCTCCAAATGGGGTCTGACTGGGCAGAGTATTGTGAAACACTTCCTGCAATCTGGACTCCATGTTCCTATAAATGCACTCCAAGAAAGCATTTGACTTTTTAGCAGCTGCATCACGCTGGTAACTCATGTTTATCTTATGGTCCCTTTTCTATGTCCTACTGCATGGCCAGGTCTCCCTTCATCCTAAACTTATGCCTTTCATTTTTCTTACCCAGATGCAGAACTTTACATTTCTCCCTGTTAAATGCCATCCTATTCATTTTAGCCCACTGCTCAAACCTGTCTAGAACTCTTTGAATCTTCTCTCTCTTTCTCCCCTAAACCATTAGCCACCCAACTAGCTTTATGTCATCTGCCAACCTGATCAGTCGCCTTTCAAATCCTTCTCCAAAACATTGATAAAAATGTTGAAAAGCTCAGGGTACAGGACAGAGTCCTAGGGCCTCCATTCAATATTTTCCTTCAAGCTGAAGTGGAACCATTTGTGAGCACTCTTTGGTGCAATCATTTCTTTGTGAAAAACCTATGCTGGCTCCTGTTAATTGAGGCATACCTATCCAAGTGCTCACAAACATGCTGCTTTATAATCTGTTCAAGGCCTTTGCCTAGTATAAATGACAACCTGATGGGTCTGTGGTTTCCTTGGTCCGCCTCCTTCCCTTTTTGGAACATTTGCTCTCCTCCAGTTTTCTTCATCTCACCAGTCCTCTAGGTTAGTGTTTCTCAATCTCAGCAACTTTGAGATGTGTGGACTCCAGCTCCAGAATTCTGGGAATTAAAGTCCACACATCTCAAAGTTGCTGAGATTGAGAAACACTGCTCTAGAGTTCTCAAAGATTACTGAGTGATTCTGCAAGCACCACAGCTAGTTCTTCAATACTCTGGAATGTAATCCATCTTACCCTGGAGACTAATTCATTTAAATTAGCTAAGATTTCTCTTATCCTCTCCATGTCCTAAGCTGCAGTTCCCTCCTTCTTCCAGTGGCATAATGAGGTCCAACTAGGGCTTCATTTCCCTTCTGAGGGAAAACAGGAGTTCTGCTTTCTAAGCATCACACATTACTACTTCACCACTTTCACCATGCAATGGGCCTAAACTCTTTCGGGCTTTCCTTTTATTTCTAACATTTCTAAGAACCCTTTTTGTTGTTTTTGGTATCTCCCACAATCATGAGTTAATTCTAAGCTTTAACCTCTCTGGCAGGGTTCTTACAGTTTCTTGTCATTAGCTTGTATCCTTCTTTGATTATATGCCTCTCCTTCCCTTTCTAGTTCATGCCCTTTGTTCTTTTTAGCTCTGCTGCTATCCACACTGGACTCTTTTAGATTTTTCCCATGTATTCCTTCTTGTGGGGATTGCCAGTGATTTTGCTTGCAGTATCTCTTTTTGTAAAATTTCCCATTCTTCCGGGCCACTTTTCCCCTTCAGGATTTCAAGTAATTGGATCAGAACTATTTTTCCTTAGAGCTTACCAATATCCACTCTTATGAAGTCCAGTATGCAGGTCTGACTCCAGAATAACAATGACCACTTTCCCCCAAGGTGTCAGTCACCTTCATTTCTTCAAACAATTCTTTGGTATGGATTAGGTTGAGGACATCAGAACCCTTCTTCTTTCTTCTACCTTTTGACAAATAAAATTGTCATCAAGAAAGGACAAAAATCTGTGGACTTGTGATTCTTTGTCTTGGCAGAGTTAGATTCTCAGCAGATGTCAAGGTAATTGAAACCCCCCATTATCATTGTCACTAGTCATTTGATTGAGAAAAGCCTCATCTGTATCTTCTGTCTGACCAGGTAGCCTATAATAAACTCCCACAATGGAAGTTTTGCTTATTTATTTGTTTATTTGTCTTTGAGTTGGTGTTGATTCCGGGTGACTGCTTGGCTTGGATTACTCCCTGCAGTTTTCCTGGCAAGATTTTCAGAAATGGTTTGCCATTGCTTTCTTCCTAGGGCTGAAAGAGAGTGACTGGCCCAAGGTCACCCAGCTGGCTTCATGCCTAAGGCAGGATTAGAACTCATGGTCTCGGTTTCTAGCCTGGTGCCTTAACCAATACACCAAACTTGCTTTCCTTTTCATTCTTATTCATTATATTTCTATTTGTATTTTAAATTTGAATTAAGCTTGTGTTCCTTTTCCTCCTCCTCCTTTCAGAATTCTTCTGTCAAAATCATAATGTAAAACTTCCCTACTGTGATGATTCTGTTGTCCAAATGCACTGGCTTACAAACACTGCCTGCCCAAAGTATAGACAAACACCAACATCTGGACTAGATAATGTACAAATTATAAAGTTACTTTGGGATGGCCTGAAGCCAGTAGAAAGAAGGCCTTAAGCCACCAAGCATGCGGCCCAAGTTAGACTTGGCCGACGTTCCTGAGATCCTCCAAGTTATTTTTCAAAGGTTTGTGTACGTCCCCTTTTGACCAGCCTTTTGTTGAACACTCCATCCAAGTACTGTATATGCACAGAATAGTTTTATATTAACACCAAGAGAACTGAAAGCAGGAAAGTCGTCTTAGTTGTACTGAACTGAAGTAGGGGCAAGGTTTTCTGTATAATCAGAATTATTATAATTCTATAATAATCTATTATAATTCTAATTATAATCAGAATTTATTTCCTCCTGCAATATTTTCCTACATTTTTACTGTTCACGAACTGCTTCTCAGGAGTCTTTTGTTGTCCTGAGAGCTTTCAGGCTACATGAAACATTGTGATCGATGTGACTGGCTCTTACAGTGAAACGGCTGACTGGAGAAGCGATGCTGAAAATGAAGAGAATATATTTTAGAAGTAAAATATTAATTTCATTTGATAAAAATAGTTTTGTCAATATATTATGAACAGATGAGAAATGAATAATATACCCTAAATACCACAGTGTTATCAATTACTCACAAGGATGAAAAATAGAAGTAAAAGTAGCCATAAGAAGAGGAGAATGTAAGAAATGAAATGTGAATCTTCTTTGATCAAAATCTTAATAACAGATCAGGAGACAGATAAAAACAAGCCTGGACTTGCTGAAGATAATTAGAAACAAAAAGTACAAAGATGTGTGGATCGGTAAAAATCCAGTCAGCTTCCTTGTTCACATTTACAACTGAGTATTCTGATCCAGTATTTTAAAGGGAGTTTTAAAATCTGTAGAAACATTCATAACTGTTTATGTTTGCAGCCTCTCTTAATACAGAATGCTCATCTGCATCTCATCTAATATACCTAGCTATTAATGAAAATTGCACATAATTTTTTTAATACAAATTATCCTGCTTTTATTCACTGAGATGCAAATTCTCCAGAGGCAGGAATTTAAAATGTAAATTCCTCCAGGATAAGTCCTTTTAAAACTAGTGTTGCTTGGACAACATTTTCAGGAGCACACCTTCTTTTTGCCCACCCCACTAGTTTTCAGATTGATGAAGAAAGATGACAACGAGCAGACATCATTTGATTCTAGTAGTCACTGTTTGTACAAGGTGTGATATGAGACTCCCAGTGATAGAATTCTTTTCCATCGCCAAGAAGAGCAGAATGAGTTAATACAGGTAAGAACAATCCAAGAATGATGAAAATCCCAGTAGGATGAAACTGCAGTATTAATAAAATATACACTCACAGAGTTCAAGGGAAAACAATATGATTAAAGTTTTCATTAGCATCTTTGAAATATATTAGCCGAAGCTGCAAAGGAAGCCATCGTTCTGGCAATTATGGAGCTGGAAGGTTCAGAAGGGATCCAGGAAACACTAAAATGTCTGGAGAGAACATTAGGAAATATTTTCTCTGTGTAGCCCCTCCTCTAATTGTTGTAATTTACAGTGTTTCCCAAACTGGAGAGAAAGCCTATTTTTATAGAGGAAAGTGGATTCTATAATTCTCATTTAGGGAGAATCCCTTTATACAGTAAAATACAGAAGTTGAATTTGTTCAAATAGAGGAACCCAACATTTCATCTTTAGGTACAATTCTATAGGGGTTGATGCATTTCAAGCCATTATTTTAATGTGTATTTGAACAGATTTCTTGTTATATCTGAATGCCTTTTTAAAGCCATCAGTATTGACTGGCTGAATTCACTTAGATTAACTGAAATATTCTTGAGAGAGAGAAAAATCTTAGTTGGAAATAAAATATGCATTCTTTCCTGACATTGCAATGTTTGTATTGCTTTTTGATGCTCCCAGATTCAACTGATTCATTGTTCAAATGCCCCAAAGATGGGTAAAATAGTCCTAAATAAGTTTAATTATAAGAAGGATAAACTTTAAATTTAGTTGGGTGGAACCAGCCATTGGTGTTGTAAAAGCCAGTGGAAAAAAATATTCTAGAAATTCAGTAGTTAACTTAACCTGACCTATTGAGAAAAGTCTTTTCTTCCCTATGGTCGTGAAGAAATTTTAACAGTCCCTTTTACTGGTGACGGATTTTTTTTTTTTTTGCTAGAAGGACCCAGAAATCCTCAGAGACATATGCATGAAAAACATCCCCAGAAATGCACAAGGGAGGAAACCCAAAGCCGGAAAGGGGGAGCTTGAGATGCTCTTACAGGAAGTGATGAAGCCATTGTTTTCTAATCAAATGAACCAGTGACTGATCCTGCAAACTCAAATATAAGCATTCCTCTTATCAGCCTTAATCTCAGCTTGGGCCTGAGAATGGGGAGAGGCTGAGGGAAAGGGGCTTTGCAAAAAAATGAACAGGGTGCAGTAGGGGAAAGGAAAGGGTGTTGGGTTTAGAGATAGTGTCGGCACTGCTGATTCATTAGCTTTAATCAGATTTCAGTTTTATTTCCCCATCAAGGGTGTCTGTTGCTGTTCTTGAGAAAATCTTTTACATCTGGATTAGGTTTTCTCACCTTCTTTATTTTCTTTACTTGAAAAATATTTAAAAGCACACTACTCTTTATCCTCAGTAGTCATGTTATTGGAGCTGGCTTTGGGATATATGTCCAGGACACACGTGGCAGGATTAGTAGTAGCCCTCCCTCAGTGCAGCAAGTTTGGCTCAACTCATTTTGGCATGAAATTATACTTGTTACTAGCCCCAAGACTAAGATGTAAAAATACTGAACTAGACTGTGGCTTATGTGATGATGAATATGTGCTGCTTTTCAGAGAAGGGAGGACAGAAGGAGCCATCCACCTTGTCCCTTCCACCCTATTCCAAGTGTCATTCCATGCAGACCCTTGTTCTCATAGTAGCATTCTTGGTTTTCTACTCAAAACCCATCCTCTGCATGCCATTTCTACTACTTAACTAAATTCCTTCTGATGAGAGAAATGTGCCTAGGGGCCACCTGTAGAGTACATCCAACTATAAGAGAAGAGGCATCATGTTACCTACACTCCTATGGCACCCACTGCAATCTGATGATGGTGTATTTTGAAAAGGATATAAAGATGACTCTTAGGCAACCTGGAGAATTAACTTTTCTGATTCTATGCCTCAGAACTAAAACAAATGTACCTGCTTCCATGTTGCCCCTGTGTTTATGGTCTTTTTCTGTAGAACAGTACCCTTTTCCTCTGCATCCATAAAGTTGGGGAGCCTTGACCTGCCTCGGAGACTGAAGTGATGAGGGCAGTGTAAGGCACAGTAACACAAAGATGGCCTTGAGGTGGTTTGACCTTGCAATAAAACATAGTGTGGCAGAGTTCAAAGGCATTTTTCTGACAGAACATAAAGGTACCTAGCTAGTACATGATTCCCTGGCCATAGAAGTCCTACGAGGACCAGTAAAGGATAGGACAGTGTAAATGTTCTGTATCTGTTTGCTGCCATCCAGAAGTCATCCAGATTTGTATGCCCAAATATAGTAGCTTCAAGCAAACAGTTGTCCTTAATACTCTTGTAAACCTATGTTACTAGAAGAAAACTCATAAGAATTTATGATTCTAATCAAGTTATAGAGGCTGCCAACCTTTTCTGCTGGAAAACAGGCACCATTAGTAAGAATTTATTTCCTGCCTGTAAACCTATCTCTGATTCCTTTCATACAGAAACCTGCTGAATTCTATTTAACTCTGTCCGCTTTTCATTTTTTTAAACAGGTGTATTTATATATCCAAATATGCTTCTTTTCAAGACTGCCTATATAAGACCCTATGTGAATTGGTTACTGATGTGAATCAGAGTTTGAAGAATATCCTGGAAGATTTGTATATAAATAGGAGCATTAGCACTTGGTGGCCTAAAAGAAATGAGTGGGTATTTAGGTTCCAAAATTTATTGATGAAGTGGTGAGAAGGTTATTGTTGGGAAATTTAGCTCACAGTTGATTGAAATACCTGCTCTTTATCTTGTTGAATTAAACTACTTAGATGTTATAACCTTGTCAAATGACATCTAATTTAATGCCAGGAGCAAATCACACACACACACACACCCGCCATTGCAAAGTTTCCCAAAAATGGGCTGAACAAGAATGTGCTGATATACCATTGGGAAATACTATAAATCACCATGTTGTGATGTGGGGTTTGAAGAAGGAATGGTTTCTCTTCAAGTGACAGATGTTATAAGGACAGAGAGAGCAGCAGATGTAGGTGAAAGGTGAGAGAAATACTGCCACAAACAACTCACTCTTACTAAAAAGTACATCATTTGATTCTACGGGTGATTAGACAACGGCTGTTATTCCTTCAAGGTTAGGTCCCTAGGAATAAAATTCCTAACAATGGCAACTTAAGTCCCTTTGAGATACTGGAATTATGACAAATTGTCTGTGAGGGAACATGGCTGTTTCCATCTTCTCTTCAGCCATTCTTTTAATATGTTTTTAAAATATTTTTATTATTAATACAATTTTATTATTAATCAATATATGTCAGATTTTGGACTGCAGATTCTCCAGGATATGATAGTGCCTTATGTACAACTTTGGTACCCCATAATTAGGAAAGGCATTTATCCTCTTAATCCAAATGAAATGCAGCAAGTACCAATTCTGCTGAGACTACAGCACTATGTAGGCCATGTGTGTTTTGAAAATTATTTGGAAGATGTACTTCAGACCTCACATGAGTGCAAGCCCAGAACCTCTCTGCTATTATTTAAAGCCTTTGTATCTATTTTTCAGGCTTCCTTCTGAGCCTGAAAAGGGTGTGCCTGCTTTAAGAGTCCCTTAAAGATATACTGCTTTAATTATTTGAGCCATTAAAACATCTACATCTTTTTACAGGCACTTGCAGAGATCTGACAAAAGATGTATATGCTTTATTGAACAGTAGACAGGCTCAGATTCATGTGTGGTCTGAAGTATTACTTCTGAATCTTTCTGAAGCTTGAATAGTCTTATCTATTAATTTTGTATTGGAGAGTTTAGCTAGGTTTGGTAAGCCAGTCTTCAGGATAGAAAATAGACTTATTAGTTTTTTGTTTAGGTTCCTGCCATGAAATGGAGTGGAAGGGAACAAACACAAGAATACATGTCTTTTCCCAACTCCAAATTAATTTAAGTAACTGACCTCCACAGAGTGTGATGATAGCCATTAATTTGGGTGACTGCTAAAGAAAGAGACAAATGAGTGGAGATTACATGGAGTTTTGGTCTGGAGTTCTTTTCAGTGTTATTTGTGTGCAGGTTAAGAGAACAGTAACAGTGGGAGATACAATGAAGATATTTCCTTGGGTATTGATCTACAATCCCTGGAATTGCTTGAAGGATGTTGAATCCTAACTTCATAGAATCTGCTGCACGCCCAAGTTCTGAAGTTTCTCAGCATGCCAAAGGGTATAGTCACATATCAGATTTAGGCTTGGTTCATATAATGTGCTAAACCATCATGTAGTTTGTCTGACTTTTGCTTTGTGTATTTGTGTGAATGCAGCCACTGTGGTTTGGAATTATAGTTAACAGCTTAGCATATTGCATGAACCTTGGCTTTGCTTGGCTTTGCAATGACTATGTAAACCCTTAGTTAGTCAGAATGCTTATTGTTTGTATTACAAATGACTGTCTTCTATTCTTGCTTCTGACCAGTTAAGTAATACTGGCATAAATGACAGGAGAGAGAGTCCTCATGTGTGAAATGTTTGAAATGGATACACCTCAAGGTGATCTGCAATGCGTTCAAGTCTATTACCTGTAGGCAGAAGGGATTCAGAAAGAGGAACAGGAGGTCAATCAGATGGCATCTGCCAGTCTGATCACCAGAACAGAATGAGATAGGCATGGAGTAAATGTTCCAGGACAACCGTTTCATTACAGCGGTTGCAACTAATTTTAACAGGCAGGGTGTGGGGATGGGGGGTATCAAAATGATACTATAGGGAAAAGAAGGCTGCACCAAAGTGCTCAGGAAGTGGCCAGCCTGTACTGTGCACTCAGAAGGAAGATGTGTACGTGTGTGGGTGCCTTGAAAATAATGATTTGAGAGCTAATCAGTATGACAGGCTCAGCTGGAGTTTTTGAACATCATCTAGAAGATAAGCCTCTGATGCTTGATTCAATTCAGTCCTTTTTGAGGCTGTGATAAAAAGCTGGGGAGGGAGTTGTCAGGGTCTCTCTCTCTCTTTGGAGCAGTTTACTTAGCTCTGAGCTTGTTTAGATAAGACAAACATCTAAATGCCATTTCCGGAGATCCAGTCCACACATTGCGCTCTGACACTGCTGAAGTCTCCTGGTTGATTACCAGGGCCAAAGTCACTGATCTTGAGAACTGTTGAAAATGACTGCATAGAAACCTTTTTGAATCCAGTACAGTATATTGCTTCCTTCCAGAAATCTGATTTGGGGAGTGAGGATCAGTAGCAAATACTGCCAGCTTTGGTATAACTTGTGTTCATTATATTTCCTGTCCCCAAAACATGTATCAGTTCTCTCCCAGACGCTGAAGATTAGAGCACCTCAAGATGTACAGTGTTTTTCCAGGATCTAATCTTAAAGTCAAGAATTTCCAGGGCCCAGGCCTCCTTCAACTTGGTCTGTTGAAGTCCAATGGGCATATACTGGGGACCCAAACCAGAATTTGTTGCTTAAAGCTGTTGCATTCCATTTCTTCCCATTAGGACATTTTGAAGAACACATTCTAGTATCTCCTCCCCCCAGTTACTCCACCATCTTATGGACATGCGAACTTCAATTCTGTGAATAGCTTAGTACTGCGTTAGATAAAACTGAACTGTACCATTCACTGAGATGGCAAAAGCAGGTTTGGCTGACAATTATGTGCTGGTGAACACATGTGAAATTTTGTGACTGTGTTGTCAATGCGGTCACAAAATGGCTGTTATCTGTGGGTTGTTTATTCTCTTTTTAAAATTTATATTTATTAAGGATTTTACATAGAGTGAAAGACAAATCTAAAGAAAAAGAAGAGGTGCAAGGAAAAAAGAAAGAAAAACTAAAGTTATTAAATATAATGACCTCTGACCTTCTTTTCAATAGATATTAACAAATCTATCATCTCCCCTCCCTCTTAATTCTTCCAGAAATCCCTTCAACCTCTTATTTAATTCTCATCTGTTTCAATCATTAAATGTGGGTTATTTATTCTCGAAATAGTTGCTTCTCCCATTGCAAATGTTCTTTATTAACTAAATTCACTGATACACTTTTTTTTTTTAAACCCACCTTTATTATTTTTATAAATAACTCAAGGCGGCGAACATATCTAATACTCCTTCCTCCTCCTATTTTCCCCACAACAACAACCCTGTGAGGTGGGTTGGGCTGAGAGGGAGTGACTGGCCCAAAGTCCCCCAGCCGGCTTTTGTGCCTAAGGCAGGACCAAAACTCATAATGCCTGTGGGGCCTACGCTGGGACCAGAAGCAGTCTTGCATATAAAGATAAGGTGAAAGGTTGGTGCATTGTTTTACCGCAAGCCAATTAAAACATCCTTTTAAAAAATAACATCAGGTGGGGCGGGGAATCTAACAATTTCTCCTAGCCAAGAGATGGACTGGACAGAATCACAAGTTTGAGGTGGGCAGCCATATAAACTGAAATAATAAAGAAAGAAAGAAAAACCCCTAAAACATAAATTGACTTAATTGTCCTTAATTGCCAGACCAAATGCTAGACTAAATAGCAGAAATGGGCATTACATTAGTACAACTACGTTGGTAAGCTTGCATGGATTTTGGTGCACAGTTTCCATATCCTCATCCACATCCATGTTCCCTTCTCTGCCTTGAAACGTGAGAGATGTGGATCAGATATTATACCCGCATTGGGCAGTGATGGGTGATAAGGAAGTCTTCATAAGCAGTGCGTAGGAGGTAGGTAGGACTTCCCAATCATAGCAATGTCCTGATATCCAGTGGAATTGGGGGAGTTGTGGGGGGAGGAGAAAATCATACAATTTTGAGCTTCTGGGGATCTTCCCAAGGCATAGGTGCTGCACTCCCAAATGCATAATCAGTACATAAAAGCAATGAGCTATCCAGAAAGGTAAACATTGCTGAGGGAGAATCATGGCTAGTTAAGTAATGAAGAAAGGGACTACAATAACTGGCCAACTGCCTTTGCACCCAGCTCTCTTACCGTGGCAGTTCCTTCTCTCTCTCAGATCAAAGCCAAGTTGACCAAACCATTTGTACCCACGTCATCCCCTGCTTTTGTCTCACATGAGGGAGCTGCAGTCCAAGATTACAAAGGCAGCAGGAGCATTAAATTATTTGCCAAGTGAACATTGTCATCCTTCCATAAAGCTATTCTGACCTGTAGTTTTCTGTGCAGTCTGTTGCTCTTAAATGTGCATTGAGAAAGGAAATTAAAAATTAATCTTTATTTCCATCTCAGAAGAAAACCTTAATTCTCTGCATTCAAATTATACATGTAGTCTAGAGTAATAAATTACATTTTTAATTGCAACTAGTCATACCCAATCATGACCCCTTTCCCCACCTTCTCTTGGTAGATTTAACTTCTCAATCCTAAAATTTTATGTCTTATTAGGGATGAAAAATCAAGCTCCAGAAGCTTATTCTTAGGAAACCTGGACTCCCATTGTTCTTGTTTGGCATTGTGCATCCTAGGTTCATTGTAAACATATGTGCATACATGACAAATTACTATCTTCTGTCATTTTGTGTAAGAAGCAGGGATATGTCACTTCTGCATTTTAAAACAGATCTGTGGCAAGATCATGTTGAAGCTAAACTGTAGGAGAGGCTCTATTCTTTCTGCTTACAAGCTTCATTGGGCAGAGTGGCAATGTGGTCCCTGAAGGCACCAAAGTCCCTGAAGACATCTCCTTTGATACCACTGGGTTGCCTGCTTTACCAAACCACTTTTTAATTTTTTTTTTTTTTTTTGCAAATTAAGTAAAAAGAAGTGGGAAGCTGGCATGTTGCAAAGCGAAGCGCCAGACTTTACCAGCATCATTATTTCTGAAAATGCCTTTGGGTCTCACACAGATTGCATAGGTACTCTTAGAAAATAAAAGTCATGACTGGCTGAAACCTTGGTTTAGAAGTAGGTCTCCTTGCCCAGACAAATATAGATGTTAACTAGGGCAGTAAGAGATCCTGTGGGAAAAGGGGGGGTAGAGGAAAGCAATCTCCTTCTGGTAATTGGCATTTTCTGACTGGCCTATTGTAAATAGGCAAGCCACTCCCCAGGCAAGGAATGTGTAAAAGTGTCTAAGACATGCTCTCCAAAAAGTTTGTCTCCTTTTGCCCTACAGGTATATCTACCACAGGGGGCACTTTGTGGTAGCTTTGTGGTAGACTAAATGTTTACCCCTGCAAAAACGCTCCACATTTGGTTCATCTCCATTTAAAAATGCTTGAATAGTAGGCAATCAGATAAACCTTTCTTTGAGAGCTGTTACCAATCAGAGAAGACAAAATTTGGATTAATTTTCTGAACAGTAAGGCAGCTTTCCATATCCTAAGAGTGATTATTGGCCTATCTGACATCTTGAAACTGAGTTGTATGTAGTAGAGACTAGCCAAAAAAGATACTGGTGAGAAGTCCCCTACTACTTAACTAGCATTTAAAAAACAGGATTTTGGAGATGTGGTTCTCTAAAGCTAGTCATTACCTTCTTTTCTGATCCTGGACATTTCACCAAAACCCGAGTTCTTATTTATAAAAGGACTCTAACCTTAAAGTTACTGTACATGAATGATCAATAGTAGCATTGTATTTAATTTCTTCCTATTCAGGAACAGGCATATCATTCTGTTTCATTACAGAGGGATCACTTGTGATGAGAAGTCAACTTTGCAGCTCCACCTGGATGAAGTCTGTATGGCCCCAACAATGTAGTGCAGCCATGAACAGTGCTAATTAAGCTTTGCTGCTGCTTCTTGATTATGATCCTTCATTTTCATGTAATCTAAACTAATAGAGGCGAATATGTGTACTGTAGCTCAGGGTTGAACTGTGGAGTCCTTGGGGTTCTCTGAGCCTGGTTCTTTTCTTGCAAACGTTTCATTACCCAGCTAGGTAACATCTTCAGGGCTAAAATGGGATGGGGTTTGCTCTCTATTTATATACTGTGGCCTGCCTTGCCAGTGCTGGTGGGGGTGAGGGTTTTGTTTTGCTCCTCTGGTAGTTCCTTGATTAGCATATGTTTACTGCTTGATTGTGTGCCTGGTGGTAACCTCTGCTTATCTGGGTGATGATTGCTGGTGAGGCGATCTTCTGGTCTTTTGTCTCTTTTGAATAGTATGGAGATGCTGTTTATCTCTGTGTGTCTGTTAATTGCTGCCTTGTCTGAATACCAAGCTTCCAAGAATTCTCTTGCATTTAGCTTGGTCTAAAATGCTGACAGTTTCCCAGTAAACTATGGTTCAGTCTGTCCATGTGTTGTGAGATTAAGGAGTTTTCATCATGTCTTCTGACTGCTAGTTGGTGCTCGTGGATGTGCTCTGCTGGTCTTCTGCCTGTCTGTCCTACATAGTGTTTGTTACAGTCCTTACACTATATGTTGTAGATGACTCCTGTTTTTTCTTCTTGTGCTACTGGGTCTTTTGGTTTACTTAAGATATTTTGGAGTGATTTTGTTGGTTTGTGTGCTACAGAGATGCCATGTGGCTGTAATAGTCTGTTGGTGGTGGCATTTCAGCATGCATTGTTTACAATTGCTCTTCCTGCACTCCCAAATTTTGCAGCAGGTCTATCAAAGCTGAGCCGCAAAACTCCAGGTGACCACTATGTGACAGCAAATTGACGGAGAAAAATCTATTCATTGCCACCCAGTGGTTGTGTGAATATTTGCAGCCCAGATCTGATAACCCCAATTTGCAGCCATCTCAAACAGCTTCTGAATTCAGATTTGTTATCATGCCACCAGACAGTTATAATCGCAACTACTCAGATGGGTGTCTGCAGGCCAGTTTATTGCTATATCACTATGATTATGGAACTGCAGTGTTTAGAAATTTTATACATCAATTTGTATAAAAAAATGGATGGATCAATTTTCAATCACCACCCACCCCTCATATAACAATCTTTCAGAAGGGGCTTTTTTCTGCTGTTGTTTGCAAATCAACAGACAAATATAAATAAATATATTTAGATGAATATATCGCCTGCTTATTTTGTTTTATATTTATATCACTGTTTTTCCTAATTAATGCATAGTCCAATATACAATAGAAGTGGGATCCGGGGGCAGATATTTTGTTCGTTTTCAGCTGTAGGCAGCTAGACCAAACATTGGTTGACATTTTCTTCAGTCTTGCAAAAATCTTGTCATACCCATGATTGTGGCCTTGTGACTATCAGCCTAGATCTGAAAAAGATGGAGACCGCTCAGAAGGATTTCAAATTTACTTCAACGTGCATCGTAAAGTCTTTGAAATAGATGAGTTGATGGTATGTAAAGCATCTAAAAATGGAACTCAGAAGCATCCTAACTACATTTTGGCCTACATTGTGATGTCTTACAACAATAGCTTGTCCCACATATTAAGGAACTATTTCTTTCCCTTATGCCCACTTTCTCCGCACTCTCTTTTCCGCATATCAATCGCTCCCCACCTTGAAAGCTTCCTCAGGTAGCTGCTTATTCGAAAATCACTATTAATGAATTTGCTCAGGGATTTTGGAATTTAATTAGCCTTTTTTGAACTGCTCATACTATGTTTGACTAGAGAAACAGAAAATCCCCTGAGTTGTTTGCTTTCCGCTGCCTCTTTATTCTCACAAATAGGAACAAAGGGAGGGGTTTGCAGCAGCTCTCCTGATTTCAGCTTGGTTCTACTTCTCTGGCTTTTAAGTTATGAAAAAATGTGAAACAAGCAGTTTGCTTCCTGTGATGGGCAGATAAGGCGCACTGCTCTCAAGAGGAGCCGCAGCAATTCCATTTTGTGCACATGAGTGTCCGGTGGCTGCCGGAGCCATGATGCAGTTAAGCATCCTCTTTGCACCCAGGCTTGTAGGAACGGCAGCATATTGGCTGGTATCTCAGCCCCCCTGCATTTGCAGGATTCTGTAAAGTTCAATTTGCACACGTTGCTACCTTTTCAGTAAAGTAGCTTTGTGCCTCTGCCACCAGATTAAAACTCGGGGCTAGATGGGGGTAACCTTAGTAGGTCAGAAGAACCTCCAGTTATTGGATACTGGGCCAGTCATTAGGACTAGACTCAAGCCACCTAAAGTAATGTTTTTAAAGCCACGGATATACTGACCCTGGGAGCAGGGCAAAACTGCATCTGAGGCACATTTCTTTGGGAATAAACCCCAGAAACTCAGTGGATAGATCTTAGCACAGAGAGGCTGTTCATCTTTGGGAGAGAAGAGGAGGACCACATGGGAAAGGGCAATGAACCAAAGTAGATAGGGACACGTCGCTAATATGGCTAGCATTTTTTCTTTATTTATTTGGAGGAGACTGGGGACAGACCAGGTCAGGCTCTCTGCACCAGTCATTTCTTTGAATGAGGCAACCTAGTAGCTCAGCAGGCAGTTGGAAATGCATCCTGCAACACATCCACCATATTCCAGCGAGATGCTGAGGCATGTACTGGAGTGGAGCGGTCGGCCAAGAGAGCAACGGGAGGCACTGCAAAATTCAGAAGCGCCTTACTACCTAACGCTCTGGAGCAGAGCTGACGATTGCCTGTGCGTTTCGTTTTGCTTTTATGCCTTTTAACTGCATCTGAATCTCATTAATTCTGTGGCTATTTGTATCTTCAGCCCCTGGTTGGTCTACCCTGGAAAACAGAAAAAGAAATCAAGGTCACTCAAGACTTGTCCAGTTCTTAATAAAGCATGTGCTTTCTAACCAGCTCTTTCAAAAACTGGTGCCTCTTGGCTCCTTTCCTGCAATACACTGGTATTTCTGTATTTGTCTTTCTTTCCCTTCTCGTCAGTGTCCCACTTGCTTCTCCTTGGCAGAGATTTCCTTCTCCTTTTGGCAGGAATGGAGGGAGGTCCCCTTTCCCCATCCTGTCCCCATCATGCTTTATGAAAGGGGTAGGCCAGGGTTCCTCAACCTTGGCAACTTTAAGACGGGTGGACTTCAATTTCAAACGGGTGGAAGTTGAAGTCCAACCGTCTTAAAGTTGCCAAGGTTGAGGAACCCTGGTGTAGGCAATGTCGTATCTAAAGGCACCAGGTTACCCTTAGACACCAAACTCTTTGTCCCACCAGCCTTTTTAAATACATGTTTGAATACAAACAAATGAAGTAGGAAGCTGGCAAAGTATTAATCCCTAGCACAGTATTTGTTTGCAGGAATACCTTTGGGCTCCATAAAGGTGCTACTAGCATGACAGAGAACATCTGGGGGCAGGGGGCATAATTTAGCTTCTGATAAGTGGGGGTTTGATTGCTAGCCATGCCCACTGTAGCAGCCAATTTGCTGACGTTATTATATGGCAGCTACAAATTCCACTCTGTAAAGGCAGTCTACGCCTTCTTTGTGGGTCTTGTTTACTACCATGTACTGTATGGTCATCTTTTTATGGCAAACGTATGATGCAGAAAGTGTAAATCAACTTTTTCCATGTCCAGCCACGTGGGACTTTCAAAACTGTCCCTGCAATGCATGTCTTAAGGAAGCTCGCTCGCTGATCACCTTGCTTATTATCTTTTTTTGCCAGGGATATCACAAACCATGTTGCTGCCTGAGGTGAAAAATTAGATGGTGCCTCCCAGCCCTGGATTAACCATTAAGCCAAATAAGCATGTGCTTAGTGCACCAAAGAAAGGGGGCACCACAGAACATTTTTCTCCTTTAGCTCTTTCATTGCAACACTCACCTTTAATTTTGAGCACTTACAGAGTCTTAATGTCTTGTCAGTTAAACAATGGAAGGGCCAAGGGACCCTGTGGTTGGGCTGTGCTTAGGGCCTCAGTTGGTCTGGCCCTGGTGTCCCCCATGGCTGGTCCTGAAGCTAGATCCTCCTTCAATGCACCTGAAGGACTGAGACTGCAGGGCAAACAACATTTTCCTCTAGCAAATAGGATTCTAGCTTTGGGTTAGCTGTTGGTACAGTGGACTTTTTCATCTTTCACAATGCATCCTCCTTAAGCAAACTTTGAGAGCATAGGGATGGTGGCTGGCAAGTTAACTTACTATAAAAGGAATGAATTTGTTAAATGTAGTTTAGCAATGATCTCAGCTTCCTAAGGCCACCAATAATAGTAAGAAATTGGTCTCCTTTACAGATGAAAGTGGTTGTGTGTGCTGACTCTAAAGCTAGTTGTGCTCCTAGCTTCAGTGGCTGAAAAATAAGATTTATAATTCCTTGGTAAAAATCTAGTCATAAACCTTGGTTGGTAAGACTTAAATTCTGACTAGTTAGAAGAAGCCAACATTTTAAGTTTGCAGTTAACACACACACACACACACACACAAAATAGATAAGAGTTGTCCTAGTTTGTGTACTGAGCTGACTTGCACAACCAAGAAAGAGCAATCAACAATTAATTATGGCTTAGGAATCATAACCTTTGAATGCAAAGAGGTTTGTACAGATACGCTTCCTGTCTTCTCTGTGACCCAGTCTGGAATTCCAATTGCAGGAGCAGAATTCTTTTATTTTTCACTCAGAACATCTGGCAGAATAAGCTTGGCTCCTCTGAAAGTGGCAATGGGGTGGTTTTCCTGTGTAAAAGCTTTCAGGTATTTGGGAGTAAAGGGCTGTACAACCATGAAAACATTGTTAATAGTTCCTTCTAATCTGAAGGAATGGCAGTCTGCCAGAATGCATTGCATCCCTTGTGAGTTCCTCAAATGTCACAGTGTTTACGTGCAAGTTGCTTCAGAATTTGGTGTCCCTGTCTCTGCAGTGTACTCAGTGTGGTGTATGATGACAATTTGGCTGCATTGCCCTCTTATTTAAATGTAAGTAAAATTCATCCTAATGTCTTCCTATTATCAATAGAAAATTCAAAAGCCAGGAGTGGTTTTTTAATGTGGTTGACATTATTATCTGAATACTTCCTTTGATTTTTTTTTTTAATATGGAAGTTTTTCAGTCAAGAATGATTCCATTGTTTTTTATGGCTGAAATAAAGACAGGATCAGATAAACTAAAAAACAACATAAGTGTGTATGGGGAAGGAGGGCTGCTGTTTGCCTGTGTGTGCCTAGAAATGTTATTATAATCTCTAACCGAGCTAGTACCAGTAATCATCACACCGTCTCAGAATGAGACCCAGATCCCGCTAGGAGTCTTGTCATTAACCCCCGGAGCCAGTAGTGCTCCACATCCTGCCCTCTAAACTAGAAGAAGTGTTGGCATTAAGCCACTTTTGTACTCATCTAGGATCTGAAATAGAAAATAATGGTAATGCTGGCCATTGACTAGATAATATTAGAGACAGAAACAGCATCCTATCCTATGAATTCATTGATACAATTTTCTAGATTATAAAATCTGAGGTTGAGTAATACCTAGTTAGAACATTGTTACTGATTCCATGTTGGTATACGTGATTCCTCCACAGGACCATCTTTCTATGCTGCAGTTCTTGAGCCTAGGTTTCGAAGAGTAAAAAGGAGCAGGGAAATGAGTGATTCAGTTTGACCTTCAAAACTAATACTTTTTAAAATGCCCCTTCCCTCTCTAGATAGTAATATATTACTTCCATTATTTCAAAATGTGATAAGTCAGCCCAACTGGATCCAGCTCCTTATTTTGTTGAGGGGGGCCTGGATATATACCCTTAAGTCCAGTCTTAGTGGCATCACTGTCTGGAGCCTTCTGCTTATTCACCTGCCATCTGCAATGGAAGAAGGAGCGAAAGAGAGAAAAAGGCCAATAATCTCCACACTCCCCTTTGGGAGAAATGGAGAGATGAGCCACAGGGAAAAGGAGATGGAGGAAGACCCCCAGACAAGGGTTGCCATTCCAAACTTGCCAGCAGTGCCGTTTAACTATGGTACACCCTGTAATGGTTTGAAGAAGGACTAATGCCATTGGTTCAGAAATACGTATAGATAAACAATTGGGTTATAGCATAAAACACAGTGCATCGTGTTTTTAATCTATTATGCTACTGAAAAAGAATCCTTCTGGGAAAACTCAACATAATTTGCGGTGGGTAGAGTAAGGGATGTGCGCCTTGGTCAAGATATCCATTACTTTTTCTCAACCCTCCTCAAGGCCCCGTAAGATAGGCTGAATTCCTTGGGCTTGTCTGATCTGGGGAAGGCTGTAAAAGAGGTGCTGGGGAGAGACTGCTGTCTGTGGGCTGCAGTCTGCTCACCCATTGTATATTGTAACCCTTTCCACATTCCCTAATTTCCAATTTGTTGGGTAAGGATTTGCAATTAAAACCAACTGCAAATGTATCAGATGCATGTGTGCACAGTGGGGGTTTTGGGGGGTGGGGATGGGGGAGAGAGAAGGAATAAAATGGGAACCAAATTATTGCTGTGATCCTTGACTAGCCCTAAGATGGACTTTTTGACAAAGAGAGATGAGCATTGTACAGTGCTATGATAGCTTGTAGATTTGGTCAAATTTCATGGAGGCCCTTGAATTAACTTCAAAAGCTTTCTGCAAGGAAGAGCTCTATCCCCCTCACAAGGCAGAAGGAGATGTAGGATAGCCAGTGTGGTATAGCTGTTAAGGTAATGGGCTAGGATTGCGGGGGCCCAGATTCCAGTCTACCTTCTCCAATGGAAGCTACCAGGGTGACTTTAGGGGCTGGTGACTCTCTTTCAGACCAATCTACTTAACAGAGGTGGTGTTGGGGGAAAGAACTTGAGGAGGAAGTGCTATTCAAACTGCCCTCTGAATTCTTGGATATAGAAGGAAGGGAGGGAGGGGAAGAGGAAGGGGAAGGGGGCAGGAAGAGAGAAGGAATGAAAAGAAAAGAGAAAGAAAAGGGGAGGCTTGTCTTACTCACTTCCCTATCCTCTGCTTGGTGGCATCCATTGCACTGCGCACATTTCACCCTGGCCCTTCACCCACTGTTGTCTTCAGCTGCCAGGGGATGGTTAGGTGGCTCTGGGATAGCTGAAATCATTAGATGATATTACCTGGTCACTCTTCTAGAAGTTCTATAATTATTCTTTCTTGTGGTCATAATTTTCCAGGGAAGAAGCAGTAATTTATGTCCTACAAGGAAAACTAGGAAAAAGCACTTTCACAAATGCTGCCAATAAAACTGCATGGACTTGTCTATGTGGTTGTCAAGAGTCAAGCCTGCCTCAAAGGCCTTTAAAAAAAAGCAGCTTATAGTTGAAAAAAATTGATTATCACATAGCTTCTCTCTCTCTCTCTCTCTCTCTCTCTCTCATCACATTTATAACCTATCATGGACTCCCAGTGGCTTACAATAATAAAAACATGGTACTTAAGAAAAAACATCAGCAATGAAACATCAACAAACTCAGACTGTGTTTAAAATACACTAATCCAATATAATCTCAATAAAAATAATAATTTAAGTAAATACAAATCCTAAGTCAAACAATAGTGATGGTTATTCATTACATGCCCTCTGGAGAAGCTTCATCTTGAACATTTTCTGGAACACTATGAAGGAAGGAGCAAGTCTGATTTCTGAGGTAAGCCATTCCACAAGGCCAAGATCACAATGGAGAAATAGTGCCTTGGCTTTCCTCACTTCACCAAAATGGGAGATGATTAACAATTTTTCCCAGGATCAGTATACTAGACATGTCAATTCCAGACACTTCTCTAAGAACCTAGGTGCTAAGCAGTATGAACTGTTTAGGTCAAAAGTAGCATTTTCAATTGCACCCAGAAACCTGTTCATGTGGCTAATAGTGCTTGAATTCTGAACTTACTGTATTTTTAAGTAGTCTTCAAGTACAGTGCACAGTAGTGATGAGGGCATAAGTTACTGTACCAAGTTCCTCATGCCTCAAGTAAGACCGCAAGTTGTGCATCAAGCACAGCTATATGAAGACCCTCCTGGCCATAGCCTCCACCTGCCCATCGGGCAGTAGGCATGAGTCCAGGAGGACCCCTAAGTCATGGACCTGGTCTCTCGCAGGTAGTACCTTCCCCTCAAAAGACAACACTGGGGCAGACCAAGAATTGCAGTAACTCTGTCTTGCTTAGGATTCAACTACAGCTGATTTTGTCCCATCCAGACCCTCACAATTTGTGGTTATCGAGACAAGACTTCCACAGCATCACTGAACCAACCAAGGGGGTGATGTACATTTGGGTATCATCAGCAAACAATATTGTTTATATTGCATCCATACCAACAGATGATTTCCATCAGCAGCTTCATGGAGATACTGAACAATAGAGGGGAAAGAATTGAACCCTGTGGCACTCCATATATTAGTGGTCATCAAGCTGAACTCTCTTCCTCCTCACCATCAACTTGAACTGCCCATCAAGGAAAGGGCTGAGCTACTGCAGGGCCATGCCTCTAATTTTCAACCCATACCATATATTTGTTGGTCTGTAATGTGCTGAGAGTTTTCTCATTTTTGTTTTGATTTTTCAAATATGCCCCAACAAAATTCTCCAGGTCCAGATCAGACTTGGAATTTACCACTCCTAGCACTCCTTTATATGCCTGCATAGCCATGGATGAGTAAGAAGGAAGATTTTTCATTAAAACTGATTATACATCTTCACCCAGAGGGTGAAACTACTATTTGTATTTGATAAAAGTTTTAGATGCTGCAAGATAGATTCACTGTATGAGTGTATGCCAGTTTCAGGTAAAGATTACCAATATTTCTTCAAATTCTCAAAGAAAAGTATAATTTTATAGTATGAGCATTTGGCTACTCTTCAATTTTAGTTATATTCTACAGTATAAGGATATTTTGTTGATGCAGAAAAATATTGAAAAGAATACTGAGCCTTTATTTCTCTTTTTTTCTCCAGAAGTACACAAATTGACTACTCTTTCTTTATTCTTTACTTTTCCAGCAGTTTCTGAAAGAAGAATCCATATAAATGCAAGGTTAATATTGCTTGTATCTTGTTGTCTCAAGTGTGCCAGACTGATAATATAAAATACAAAGAGTACATTAGAGATACACAGTATTGATTTTGTTAATACATTACATTTGTTACTGGGCAAAGGACTAGTGGTTTCTTCTAAATAATTAATATTATGATCTACATTGGGATGAAGAGGCAAAAAATACATATCTTTAAATCTCTGTTGCCTTTTTCTGCTTACTCTTTTTCTTTTCCTCTACCTAATTAGGAATGGTTTAACAACACAAAGCAACACAAGAAAGCAGAAATCACTAAATCTGGCCAACGCAGCTTCTGAATAAAGGTAAGAAAGGCTACTACCAAGTCAAAAAGCTCATGGAAACGAATACGATTTAGATGTGGAAGTAGACTTCCTAGATCATAATTCTTGAAATAAAAGAGCCAACAAGTGAGGGTGTATTGGACTGTTACTGTGTCATGAAGGACTGCCATTTAGATATATTTAAAACTGAAGCACACATATCAGCACTATCTTCTTCTAGTTTCTGTAAGATTAAGTGGTCACATAGGCTTTGAAAGAGATGCAGGTTCTATGTACTGTTGATCCCTCTGGCCTTAGCAAAACACAAGTACTGTAAAACAATAAGAACATCAAAAATGTTCTTTAAAAATCAAAAATTAAAAATGGCCTAGTTTCACTCTTAATTTTAAAAAATAAACCCCTCCATAAAACTAAATTTAGGCCCCATGACTCAGCTGTATATCTCTTAAACACTTCACAGTTACCCCAAAAGGTACTTACAGCAAGAATGTGTTGGCATGTGCAGAGGACTGCAGGGAATCGGTGCAAACTGGGTAGAAAAGACCTTCCAAATTACCTGATTTTTGATGGACCATACCCATAATCTGCTCAGAATGTGTCTTTGCCCATTGTAGAAAATGTGGTTCTAAGAGTCATATTAAATGAAACCAGGGCAACTATTTCTTGCACACCATATACATTGATTCGTGCATATCCCTGCTTGGAAGAACTGTGTAAGGAAACCAGAGGAATTCATTCAGTTTCTCTCCCAGTTTGGCTGCTGGATCTGGGCTCGTGTAGTGTTGAAAGTGCAATAGCATGAATTAACTCCAAGGTAGGAGGAAGGGTTAATCCTTCCCACTTGCCCTCCTTGCCAATTATTGTTTGATCATGAGTGCTCGTTGGATTGGGAACTCAAGGGATTTTCCCAGTGGTAAAAACTGGAGCATCCCAGGCATTCTGTCTCAATGACTGTACATGGGAATTTCAGCAGAGGCCCCTAAGATTTTTGCAATATTGCAATAAATGCTGGGATAAAGTATTTGTTTTCTACTATGTTATCAGATGATTGTAAAACATTATATACAAGGCAATGAAATAACATTGTAAAAGATTCTGTAATCTGCTTCTATGATTTTGTGCAGCTTTATTGGCACCCAGAAAGATATTGCTACTTTGGGAGCTCAACTTGGATTTTTTGCATGGCTATGCCGGCTTAACTATAAGCAGTTTCGACAATTCCCATCTCAGCAAACCTCTATTGATTGGGATGTACATTAGCTTTTCTTCCCCTAAAAACATTCACACAAATAGCACACAATGGCCTCTAAGATGCTTTCAGGGCAAGCTTGCATGAGTCTGCGTGCGCTCCTAGTTAGGGACTGAACTGCAAAGCCGTAGTTGCACAGAGCTGGGGCAGAAAATGGAAGGGAAAGCATAGCCCAAGATTTCACAGATGGGTGTGAACTGCCTGTCCTGACACTGACGTAAAGAGTCCAGGGTGGAGAGTTCTTCATGCTGAAAGGCTGACATGTTTTGCGGACGACAGATATGAAGAAACATTTGTTAGAGGATAATGAAATATTAAATCTCTTCCATCAGTATTTTAATGAGGAGTCATATATTTTATTATCACATAAATGCATTTTTGAATTGGAAGTAAGAACTGATGATGGCTTTATTTCCATAAATACATATACATTTCTAAACATGTTAAAGATGCATTCTGGATTTTATTATTTTATTGTATTTTTTGGAGACAGGAGCTGCCATGCTGAATTCAGAGAAGTGTGAATGTAACGGACAATTATGTTCTGATTTGAACTGTACCCCTCATTAGTTTATAACAAAGCTCCTAATTATCAGATTCCTCTAGTCGCCCTATCTGGAGGTCTAATTCAAATCCTTGCTTAAAGCCAGATGTAGTTATAGCATCCCTGATTAGCAGTCACTCAGCTTCTGCTTAGACAGCTTTAAGAAAGGAGAAACTCAACACCTCCCAGGGGTCAACAGCAATAAATGGCATATCTAAGAAACACAGCTCTTATCATACAGCTTACATTTGAAAAATGGATGTTGGCTAAGTAATGAATTAGGCAGTCACCTGTTTGAATCTTACCTCAGTATCACGTCCTCATCTGCAACAGGTAGCAACCAACTTTGCAACAAAATCATGCATATAATTCATTTTTAACACTATAAGGCTGAACTCCAAAATTCAGTGCACTTATTTTCCCAAATATCTGTAGATTTGGTGCCATAGGTTGCTACCTAGTGCTTGAACTATCACTCTCTTGTCCTCCTATATAGCTGGAACAGTGCTGTAATCCTATCCACTCATATTAGGAAGCAAATCTTGCTGACTTCTTCATAATAAATTTTCTCACTCCTTCACATTGCCAGCCCCTCTTCCCACATTCCCTCCTCTAATATTGGAGCTGGCAGCACTAGCAAGAACTACCTTCCAGCAGCCAGTGAGTAATGAGGTGCTGAGAACAGCTCTCATCCCCCATCCCTGGATCCCACAGCATCAGCTCAGCTTCTGACAGAGCTTCTGTGCCTTCAGAAGGAGCACTGCTACCGGCGCTCCAGCTTCCCCTCCCCTCCCCTCCCCTCCCCTCCCCATTCCATTATATGAGTCTATATGTGCTCCAGGGTTAAAAGGGATGGCAGGCAACCAACACTATTTTTAAAGCATTAAAGATGGGGGAAAATAATTACAAGATGATGGGCAGAAACAGTTTGATTCTGATGTTCTTTGCCAAAGTTTCGTCCTGTAAAAGCAGTGAGTATTGAGGAAATGTCAGTCTCAAAGCTTAGAGCAGTGGTTTGCATACCTGCCCAGATATTACAGGTCATGGTGTAGTGGATAAGGCACCAGGCTAGAAAATGGGAGACTGGGAGTTCTAGTCCTGCCTTAGGCACAAATCCAGCTGGGTGACCTTGGGCCAGTCCCTCTCTCTCAGACCTAGGAAGGAGGCAAGGGCCAACCACTTCTGAAGATCTTGCAAAGAAAACTTGCAGGGACTTGACCTGGCAGTCACCAGGAGTCAGCACTGACCTGGATGTACCCCCACCCCCACCCGAGAGGTACATCATGGAGGAAATCTATCTATGTGGTCACTAAGAGTCGACAATGACTTGATGACGCATGATCAATCAAAAATCAAGAGATGCAGTTTTCATAGGGTGGACACGAGGACTCTGGATAGGGCTGTTCCTTACATGCTGATTCAGAAGGAATTAAGTGTCCTAGGTACAAGGCTGCACTCTGAACAGCTCTCCTGCCATTCTCCTTTCTTCACTTGGAAGGGAAGTGATAATCCCTGCATTTGCCACAACCTGCCTCTCTAGATGTTCAGGTAAGTGAGTAGATACAGGATTATAGCCTGAGGCAATACAGGTTTACTTGGAAATCAGCGTAGGGTAGGCAATCCTGCCTCTGTTGTTTTCACCAATGTTTTCTTCAAATGAATACCAAATTATTTCTTCCATTCCAGTCAGATAGTCTTGACAATAATAGTTACCTGAACCTAGGTTGCATCCTGATTTGAGTCCTCCCATGTGCTGTATGTGGGCCTACCCTTAAGGGCTCTGGAAGCAGTGGCATCTGGTGGGCAGGGGGAATAATGAAAGCAGCATGGCATCAATGGAGTGCAAGCTCTGCTTCTTCCGTACAGGCATCGTGAGATCACACACACTCAAGAAATGAGTGGCGCTTGTGTTGCAACCGGCAGTCCTGCTTCTGTCATTGTGACAAAAGCAGTCGATCGTACAGATGAATGTTTGGAATCTTCATGAATGCAGCTCAAATTCTAATTTTATTTATTTATGAATGTATTGCCTGCCTGCCCGCCCATACTCCATCGTGCCCGCCCGTGGTACCTGCCCCAATGCACCATGATTCTGGGTAGCTTGCAGATAGAACAGTAACAACAAAAATACATTTTGCCTTGAAAAAAAAAAAAGAAATCTGGAGAAACAAACAAAATCTAATAGACCAAAATACCACACAGTCTGTCCCCACTCTAGTCCAAGGCTTGAGGGAAGGGCCAAGTTTTAAGGGCTCGCTTAAATAAGGGCAGAAGCCCTATGAATATCAGAAGGAATGTTGTTCCAGAGGACAGACGTCCCAACAGAGAAAGGCCACTTCAGGGTCTCACCAGTAACGTAGTTTAATTGATGGGACCTGGAGTATGCCAACACTGTCAGAGTATAGATGGGCAGATACTACTGAAGACAGGCATTCCCTCATATAACCAGGCCCTATACCAAGGAGGGCTTCATAGGTGATAGCCAGCACTTTAAATTGTACCTGGAAGCCAACTGGTAACCAGTGCAGCTCTCAAAACAAAGATGTGGCATGTTATTGTGGCATGTCCATAACTGCCTGGGCCTCTGCATTCTGGACCAGCTGCTCCAGATGATCTCAGGAATGTATTATGCCTTAGCTGAAAAATCTGCATTGTCTGTTGCCAGTTGTTTTCCAGGTATAATTTAAGGATTTAAACTTTAAACCTAAATGCTTAAAACATGGCTTTTGAAAGGTAGCCCATTGCAGTATGAATCTATCCAGACACAGGTGTCACTAAGAGAGGCCTTAAAGCTGCCCTTATTTTCTGAAGCTATTGGTAGGGCACATGGGAGACGTCTTTTCCTGTGTCACTACCACGTTATGCAGCCCAATCCCAAGGAAGTTGCACTTGGCCACCACTCTTTCTGCTATAAATGGATAGCACTATTTTACAGAATAGCCAGATAAGTCCATTCCATTCCATTAGTAAAAATGCATTTTACTAATATATGGGTATCCTGTCTGGTTTCTCTATATGTTGACGTAAACCAGCCTTCATGTCACTAGGTTTGAGTAATAATTTTAACATGTTTAGAGATCTGAGGTGTAGGTTGTGCCTTACAGGTAGTCCTCAGGTTACAACTACTCATTCAATGGCTGTTCAAAGTTATGACGGCGCTGAATGAGGACTTACAACCAGTCCTCAAAGTTGCGGCCGTTGCAGCATTTCCATGGTCTCATGATTGCAATCTGGGTGCTTGGCAACCACCTTGCAATTACGATGATTGCAGTGTCCCATGATCACATGATTGCCATTTGCAACCTTTCCTGCCAACTTCCCACAAGCAAAGTCAATGGGGAAGCCAGCAGAAGGTTGCAAGTTGCTCCCGCAAGTCACTCCCACTCCTGCCGCTTTTTTCCCTGCCCACCCACCTGCACTCCATAGCACCTGCCTGTAGTATCTGCCCACCCACCCGTACTCTGTAGAGCCCGCCCATGGTACCCACCTGCCCACCCATAGCTCTTGCCCTCTGGGAATCTCTTGCTTGGATTCCCACCTCTTCCCTCTGGTCCTTGCTTAATGATCTGCACAGTCCTCGCATAACAACGGCAACAGGGAGTGCCGGGATTGCTGTCACTAAGCAATGTGGTCATGTGACATCACATTTTATGACTGTATTGCTTAGCGACAGAAATGCTGTTGTACCCTGAGGACTACTTGTAATTCTTTTGTTTACGCTGTTATCAAGATTCCTAAGAAATGTTCTTAGCAAAATTGAATATTTCTCTTGCTTTAAATTTAATACAAATGAAATTAGATTTAGACAGAATATTTCAAATTTCTTTGAGCATCTGAGGTAAGCATGATTATCTTGAAGTTAACTTTGAGGAACATTTCTATTTTAGGAGACCTTTCTATTTATATTGTCATGGCAGGTGGCAGCAGCTAGCTGGCCCTGGCAAATCTCAAAAAAGCTAAAAAGACGTGGAGCTGGGCAGTTGCTGGATAGGGAGCTGCCAGGAAATCCCAGGGCTGCAGGCTAGACTGGGAAGTTTAAAAAAAAAAAAAAAAGAACTGCCAGAAGGAAAAGGCAAACTATTTCCATATTGCTGTCAAGCAAATTACAGGGACAAATAAAATACAAGGTTTTCCCGTGTCAGTTTCCCGGTGACTGTAGAATAGGGAATATCAAAAAATAAGCATCTTCGTTAGGAGCACTGCAAAGAAGGAATAGTTCCTTTCTAAGGCTTCTTCTCTTTCCAGGCCATCGGCCTGCATCACAACCTTGGATTTGTGAAAAGTTGTTAAAGAAGCTTCCAGGCAAAATAGAGGATCAAAAGGGATCTAATTTTCAGGGTGCTTATGAATTGTGGATGTTCACCTAGTTAAATAAATTGACATTTTTCCTATTAGCTCAAAGCAAACATGATGTAATTGTTCTCCTCCCACTTTTTTCTTCTTCTTCTGAGGCTTAGGTTTAATATCTTTATCGAAAATTGGGTGCTTCTGTTACATGTCAAGATGCTTTATTCTGTGCAGTCTAAAGTGAGCCTTTTTCACGTTGATTGCGATATGGCTTAAATAATAAGGACCTGATTCAGAAAGCTTTACCTACCCACTGGCAGTCTGACAAGCAAGTTCCCAGCATACTAATAACTCTGAAAATCATATTTCTTTTTATGCTTCTGTTCACTCTTTTGGGGAGGGCAGATGTCAGCAGGAAGGGGGATTTTGTTAGCATGACACTAGGCAGTCAATGAACGATTGGTTTTATTAACATTATCATTTCTATTGCACTTAAAATGTCATAGCAATGTATAGCCTCATTTTATTCAACAGCTCAAACAATCCCTTGCGGTGGATCACTGTTGTTCCCATTTTAAAGCCGAGATGCTAAAGCTGAAAGAGTGTGACTTGCTCAAATCTGCAGCAGAAACAGGATTTAAACCCCACGTCTCCCAACTAACTGGCTTACAGTTTGCATAAGATACATCTGTATGTCAGTCTAAAGCCAGCAGTTGTGCACCTATCTTCCTTTTTAAAATCATATTTCATTGGTATATTCTTAGGTGTACAAACTGAAAAATCCGAGAGAGAAGCGGAAGGGAGTTTTCAGTGTCAGTGAAAAAAGCAGAATGAATGAAAGATCTGGTAATGAAAGAGATCTACTAAAAAGAGATAGAAAAAGAGCGGCCATTTACTCACCAGTGATTTACAGCGTCTTCACAGTCTCACTCAACCATCACTGAGCTAAAATCATGGCAACAAGGACAGGCTTCATATCATTTAGGCAAAGTGAGAATGAATCGGAATATGAGTACAGTATTACACAGTTCTGCTACAGATTATTCGCGGTGTTTTTCTCATAAGAATTGGGTAGGGTTTGATTTTGTTTTTTAAAGGAAGTTCATTGACAACATTATGGATGATCTAACATACCTTTTCCCAACCAAGTAAGCACTGGACAAATCTCATCACACTAAATGCAGTGGCTGGGGATTATGGAACTTTTCATCTTGCACATCTGGAAGGCACCAAGCTGCAGGAAGGCTGACCTAATATCTTGTACTTAAAAAGAACACAGAAGAGCACTGAACAGTCCTCTCTTTTTCTGAGTCTCCCCATTTTTGTTGCTGGATCTGCTTGTGTGTTTCATTTACTTCTCTCTGATCATTTGCTTGCACTGTGTCTAATGAATTTTCATGGATTAAATCTTTCCTGTTGGTTTAATGTGGCACCAAGACTACAAACAGCCAGCAGTGCATGACAGAAGACCTTGCATCTTTTTAATCCTAGTCAAGGGCAGCGGATGATGATGGCGATGGTGGCTATACCCTTGGAAAGTAATTCCAGCAGAAGGGCAGAGGCATTTATTTATTTATTTATTTATCCACCCACCCACCCACCCACCCACCCACCCTTTGTTCGTGCATAGCAGCTTCCTTACTCCAATACTGATACATAGGCAGCTTAAAATATCGCTTCCTCACCTCATTTTGGCAGCTTTTTCAATGCCATTGAAGTGACCAATAGCTTAGCTAATCATTCAGCTGTCTTTATAAAATGAAATGTGGAAGAACAACTTGCATTTATGCATTTTACTTGTATCCTGCCCTTCTAATGTGTATGCATCACAGAGCAATGCTGGCTTGGAGAAATACAATTCATAAGGGGCCCGCAAGGTACGCCAGCAACAGAGGGCACTTATACCTGAGAATTCTGCACCACTACAAGACCAACTCAAGACCTCTGTGATCCCATGATGTCAACTGTATTCAGGAGCCAAGCTGATTTTTTTTTTTTTTTTTTGGCTCAGTTGAGGTATATTTGAAACTACAGTAAAACTTTCTTGCTCTGAAGTTGTTTCATTCTGCAGATCTTATGTCCATTTCCCCATTTACAGGAATGTTTACTTCGCCCTGTTTCCAGTTACCTGGGTTCAGCCACCCTCTGGCCTTTCAAGCGGAAGGTGGCTTGATGGCTTTGCAGCACTCCCTCTGAGGAACCACTTGGCTTTTTTCATACCAACAGACAAATGCACACAACATGAAGTAAAGAAGTTGCGGCGGGGGTGGTGGTGGTGGAGAGTATTCATATGATTTATTTTTATTTTGCACAGAGTTTGGAGTGAGGGAATCTTTATTCCTTTATTACTCCAGAATCTGCATCTGTGCTGCTCCTGGCTATTCCTGAAGCCAACTTAAAAAAAAAAGTCTAGTCCAGATTGTGGTGCTTTAGCAAGAGGGCTGGGTTGGCGCTCAGTCCAGACTACAGACACTGTAGGCCCTGATTGGTCATTCCTCTGCTTTTTGCCCTTCCCATCCATGCAGGGAAGGTACAAAAGCAATGTAGATAACTAACTGTGTATATTCTAAAATCAGTGAAAACTGCTTATTTAATCTAATAGTAGAGCTGCATCATTCTCTCAAAACAATAGGCATTCCCTTTCATAGATTACTAAAATCCTTTCTCCAGTCAAGTTTTAAATAACACCCCTCTATGGCAGAGTGCCCATTTTTTGGTAAATGTAATGAGGCTCTCAAATCAAGCTCAGCTTGATTTTGACATAGACATGGACATTCAGTTTTCTTGCCAACAACATGCTTGTCTGTTTCCTTCTTTGGCAAAATTTTGAGTCCTGAGATTTCCAGGAGGTCTCCTATTCAAATGCTAGCCAGATGTGACCCTGTGCAGGTTTTCTGAGATTTACGAAAGGTGCTGCTACCTTCTGTGACTTTGGGGGATGATACCCCTCCAAATGGAAAAATCACAGGGAATGAATGAATATTATATATTTACATCTTCAAATTTATAGGCCACCCAATGACTCCGGGCAACAAAAAAGTTGATTACCCCATGACTAATACATTGGCACATTAATAAAATTCCCACAGGGGTGCATACTCCCTAATGCAGGTCCTGGGGAAACAGCCAGGTCTTCAAGGCCCATTTAAAGGATGTCAGGGATGGGACCACTCAAACAATTAAAGCTTGCCTTATCCACATTTAATTATGGGTGAGTGGGCTGACCCTGTTTGCATTCCCAAAACCTGTCTGGGCAGGCGGAGGAGGGGTGGTTCTCCTCTTGGAGATACACCCAGCCAGCTTTTGTGTATGGCATCAGCTTCAAATGCAGGGTTGGGGTGGAGGTGTGAATATTGTCATCCAAGAAACCTGAATGGCTTTCAAGGATGCTGCTGTGCAGATTGCCAGGTGTGAGGCCCTGTTTGTGAAGTTGGGTCACAGGATCAGAAGGGACTGTTGCTTATGTATCAGTCTCCCTGCTGCACAACCTCCCTACTGGAACTGCTTGAGTCTGTGGCTAGACTGGTGGTGGAATTCCCCAGGCTTATAATCTTGGGGACTTCAACCTGACATCCTTGGTAATGGACTCAGAGGCAGTTCATGGCCACCATGGACCTGACCTATTAGCTTTGGCCTAACTTGCAATGGGGGCCACATATTAGACCTGGTTTTTATCTTTGGGCAGTGGCAACATGATCTGGAGTTTGAAGTTGTCCTGTTCATGGACTTATCATTCCTTGTTGGCTCTGGAGTTCTCTGGTGCCACATCTCCCTGCAGGGAGGTAGGGCCTATTTGAATGGTCTGCTCCAGGTGCCTGATGGACCCTGTTGGGTTTCAGAGAAAGCTTACAATTGTTCTTGAAGCTCTGGTACATGGTTTGACTGAAGCTTTACTTGCCACTTGGAATGGGAAGGTGACAGTGGCCTTGGACTGGATTGTGCCTCTGCATGTGGATCCTGAGAATTTTTGGAGGCGCTCTGGGTGATTAAACAGCACATAAGACACCTAGATGCGCCATTGGAGGAAAGCAAAGAGTGAACCCAATCAAACTTGGGTAAGAGCCTTTCTTAAGGATTACCTTGTGGGAATAAAAATGGCAAAACAGAGTCTTTTTCTGCCCTTTTTGCATCTGCAGAGAGCTGACTGGTGGCCCTGTTTAGTGTAACCCAGTCCCTCCTGAGTAAGGAGGGGCCAGGGGAACATCTGCAGGGCCAGATAATTTTAGGCATCTGTCAGATAAAGTTGATAAAGTTGCTCGGAGTTGAAATCAGGCTGTACAGATCTTATGGAATTTCCTGAGGCATGATTTTGCATGGTTGTCTGGGAAAAGTGAACTTGTTGGTCCTGATGAAGCAGACAGGGTCCTTGAAGCTACCTGTGCTTTAGATACCATTCTTCCTGGTTGATTAAAGTCTCCTGGGAGGTGACAGGTGGTTGGGTACATGCGGTGGTGAATGCTTCTCTGTGGGAGGGGGTACTTCCACCCATTTTGAAAGAGGTGATTGTCTGTATCCTCCTTAAGAGGCCATCACTGGACCCAATGGATCTAGGAAATTTTCATCCAATTTCCAATCTTCCTCTTTTTAGGGAAGGTTGTTAGCCTACATCTCCAGAGGGACCTGGAAGAAGTATATTATCTGGACCTTTTTCAGTCAGGATTCATGCCTGATCATAATACTGAGATGGGATTGATTACACTGGTTGATGACCTTTAGTGGGATTGGGATTGGAAGTAGTGCCTCCATCCTGGCTCTCTTTGATCTGTTAGTGGCCTTTGATTTTGATATCCTTCTGGGCTCACTCAGGGGATTGGGAGTGGGAGGCACAATCTTGTGATGGTTCTTCTCCTTTCTCTGGGGCTGGTTCCAGCTGGTGTTGGTGGGGGGAAGAGATCAAGCTCTGCTCTCTCCCCCTCCTGTTTAACATCTACCTGAAGCCAGCAGGTAAGGTCATCCGTTGGCATGGGGTACAGTTTTGTCAGTATGCTCCTTTTCTTGGAGATTGATAAAGCAAAGTTCCTACTTAAAGAAGGTCACTTGCAGCTATGATCCTAAGTCCATGCCCTGTCCTGGGTCAATTATTACCTAAGCTTTTCAGGAGTTTTTAAAAGTATGAGAACTTCTTACGGCTATTCTGAAGTGATTATGATCAGACACAGAGCTCCAGACGAGCAATTGAGTGATATTCCAGTAAGTGGCCAAGCTTTTCTCTAGAGAGAATACCCAGAGGTACTGCTTAATGATCCAAGGTTAATTACTGTAGTCACCATGAAGCAATTTTAAGTCCTGTTGATTTCACTGGGAGGTTAAGCAAATGTTTTGCTTACATATTTCAGATGCAGCAACATCCAGTGCCAGAAACCTTTTAAGAATTCAGAGAGCACAGAAGTTGTAGCAACTGATCTGTGTACTAAAGGCTCCCACATGACAACATGGGAGCGAATCAACCTATGGGAGCTAAGGGCCAAAGAACACCTTCAACTTTTTGAGCAATTAGTTTGTTCTTCATGGTTATCCACCAGCCTGATTTTTTTCCTTGAGGACTCACTTTTGTTGTAACAGTTTTGCAGTCCTAGATGTGCTGTATTTTATATTTGGAAAATGAAGATAATTTACATTATGGTTACTTTGGTTGTGAGAGTAACAGATACCTTACGTTTGGTATTGTCTCTTTAGTCATTTGGTGGCTTCACAAGACCTCTTCCTGTTATGGAAAACAAGACAATTGGAGACACATCCATTTTTTTAAGTGTAGAAAAACCCCACAGGTTGTTATCCTTTTCCTGTCTGAAGATGCATTTCCAAACTGTGCACCACTAGTTCTGGAATGATCCCCTAGCCCCACAGAAAAGAAATGTTGGGGGACAGCACTTTTGGGCTACCAGTGAGAAGGTACTATCTATGCTGAATCAGAATTTGTGGAACATGTATCGATGATGGGACATCCTCTGTTGAACTGGGTGAGAAGAGTAACAGAAATAGTATTTTCCATGCAAATATTTTGACTGTTTCCCAGGATGTCAGAGATCAACAAGCTTATGCAGAAAATATATCCATCTTGGAAGTTTACTATCAGAGGCAATTGTCCTTTCACCAAGTACTTAAGGTTTTTATATGCCCCTCTTTTTTCCTGTATGCCTACCGTTGTCTTAATTTTACCAAAGTGTCACCTTCAGTACAGTTCACTTGGCCGTGTGCCAGAGAAACCATAGGCGGCCACGTGTCCTGTAAATCTCCCCGTTTTCATGACTGGAAGAAGCCTGCTTGGACAATGTAATGCAGGAGGGGAGGAAGAAGCAAAGCCACTTCTAGCATCGTGCCCTTTTGGGTAGGTTTGCCTTGCTAGGAAGAGCCCACGTGAGCAAAGGAAGCTTGTTGTTCCCTGTCCACCAAGCATGACCAGCCTTCAGGGAAACTCACTGTGGGTGGGAGGAGGCAAGGGAGAAAATGTACTCCTCTCAGAATGGAAGGGTTACTATTTAATGAAGGAAAGAAAATTAGAACAATTACGCATCGCCCATGAATGGCTTGTCCTTTATGTTCTGAAGGCATGCGTATGTGTATGTGTAAAAAAGAGAGAGGCTGTTGCAGGTAATTTAAGGTGAAGTCCCCTTCAGGCTGAGCTCAACTTCTGCTGATTCCATAAATATACCTTTGCAGTCAGTTTCCCGGACACCAGTATGAAAATGTCTTGCCACCACCTTCTTTGGGGATATTTTAAGTAGGCAGATAAAATTGCTTCAGCCTCCTTCATGGTGATATTCCAAAGGATACAGTGCGGAGAAACTGCATACTCATTCACAGCCTTTCTCCAGTTATGCCTAACTATGTCCAAGTATGCTCAGGTAACCTTTATTTTCTGCTGTGTCCCCTTCATGTTGTTTTCATTTCATTCCCAGCCCACAAGCCATCTTTAGCTGCAGCAATGTCAAAGCAGTATTTTGCCCTTTATTCCAATATATTCCCAGGGCAATCCCAATGTGTGTAATAGGCTAACCTTGGGCAGATCTGCACTTTATTTATTTAATTTATGTGGCTGCCCACCCCATAACAGGGGCTCTGGGCAGCACACAAGTATTAAAACCACAACAACACCATCACCTGCATATAGCCATGATGCTTGAAGTTAAAACAAGAAACCTTCAATCCGAAAACTAAATCAACAGCAGAGCCTGCCTAACATCCTGGCTCAAATGCCAGGGGGGACAGCCAGACCTTCGGAGCCTTGTGAAAGGCTAACAGGGTCGGGGCCATCCCAATTTCCAAGGGGATGCTGTTCCACAGGGCAGGCACTGCCAAACAGAAGGCATGACTCCTGGGTCCAACAAGATGGCACTCTTTGATGGAAGGGACTCAGAGCATCCCCTTTTTGCAAGATCTGGTGGGGTGAGAAGAAACAATGGCCACTCACTACTACTTGAGTGCAGGATCAGTAGATCTTGTCCTTCTCTGACTCCCAGCCCATTGCAAATACAGCCTAAGTCCATGTTCTCCAACTTTGTTTCAAAACATTTTGTTTCACCCAAGCTGTTTTTGGCTCTTGAGTATTTTGTTCCAATCTAGAAGCAGCTTCAGCTCCAATTGACTGCAGTGCCAGGCACACCCCCTTCCCTCCAGCAGCTATTTGCTACTCAGTACAAGCATTTCATCCTGGGTGCCAGGCTGCTATGTTCTCTCCTGGACAACAATGGCTTGCGATTGATCCAATGATGGCCCATTAAGTCAATGAACTATTCTCAACTCTAGAAGTTCATGCTCTGTTCAACCCTTACATCTGCCAGTAGGTGCTCTTTTGGCTTCTGCCCAGGCTGAGCATTCATTGCAACCTAAAGATTTTTTGGGGGGTGGGAGGAAAGATGTTTTGCAGGCAATCATGGCAGGGAATAAGAAAGTGAGGGGATCATGACGGGATGTTGCTGCTTTGATTCAATGAAGTGCTGAACTATCAGTTCTTCCTTGCTAGAAAATTTCCATGGACCTACAGAGGAACTAGGAAGAAAGAAGCTATGATGGTACCATAAGGGAAAAAAAGAAGAAGTAAGGGTCTGGTTTAGTGTCAAAGGAGATCATGGGGGAAGGCGATTTGAAGACATCTTTGTGTGCAAGCATCTGGAAAAGCAAAGGAAAGGCACGTGGACTAGTGAGGATGGAACAGTTCCTAAAAGAAAAAGGCAGGCACTGGTAGGCCAGTCCACACAGGGGCCAGCCAGTGAGGCTTGCCTTCCCTGCATGGATGGAAAGGGCCAGAAGCAGGGGAATGAACAATCAGGTCTTGCAGTAGCCATAATCTGGACTGAGCGTCAGCCTGGCCCTGTTGCCAACTCTCTGCAACCCAGGCTGGAATTTCTGAAGTTGACCTAAGAAACAGCTGGAAGCAGCACAGGAGGCCAAGCATATTGGGTGCAATGCAGAGTTGTCTTTTGTTGCTATTCTTTTGGAGAGAAGTCAGCAGCAGACCCATGGTAGGCAGAAATGGGGTATGGGAGAAGAGAAATCAATGAACATGAGTTCATGAAGGGGAAAAATAAGTTGAGAAAGATCAAGGTGCAGAAATCATCTGTAAACTCTTGACTTTTTCACTATGGGCTTCAGCATATAGTTGTCATGGACTCAGATATTTTCTTAAAATACATGGAACAAATATACTTTTCTTTCAATGATTGTGTATTCGGGGGTGGAGGGTGGGAGGGGGGTTGGGTTGAACTTTGGGTATATATCTTGGTAGACAGGGCCTCCACTTGCTCAAGAGGATTGCAGTGATGATCCTATTAACTCCTCCTCTGTGCATAAAAAGTGATATAAATATTAAGTTAACAGTAAAATCATTATGAAAAACAAAAATGAAATCACTGCTATGTGTTCTGTTTCATAAGAAGGAAGCATCTTAAGGAGATGCTGAACAAGAATCTTATTATGAAACATGTCATATCTAGAAAGTGAACAAGTATGAGATGGTTTTCATACTTCAGCTTCTCAGCATTTATGAATGGAGAAGAGGCAAAGCTCTTCTCTGAGGCGAGCTCAGAGCTGGGTGATTTCAAGTATAGATTCATGTAGTTTTCTTGAGAACACCATGGAAATATGTGTGAGTGCCTTCTTCTGGGATTTCTTTTTACTTCCCAGCCCTGGCATTTCCTGGTGGTTGCCCATCTAAGTACAAATGAGGTTCATGCCTTCTTAGCTTTTCTGGATCAGCCAAGGTCCCACCATCTAATCTTGTCCAAAATTGTGCAAATTTTATATAATTAAATGAATTCCCCATAAAAACATATGCTCTAATCCATGAAAAATGTGTTGGGATGAAGATTACAGCTAAAAGAGTAAACCCCTTTGAATAGAGTGAGATCAATTTTTGAGTAAGATGTACACTGGATTGAAATTTGAAGTTCAGTAGCAGCTTTTCAGTTTAACAAATTTTATTAAAAGGTATAAAGTTGTTGTGGATTGTAGCTCACTTCATCAGAAAAGGTTAGTCTGAAGAAGCACTACTAGACTGGACTTTTAGTTATCATAGATTAACACAACTCTTCTCTTACAATGTCTAGATTGAACTCCATGTGTGTGATCAGTTTAATCCATTGGTTTAAATAGGATTTGTTGTCCCAACCTACTTGCATTTAGTTGGAGGTAAGTAAACATTATTGAAATCAACTGAGTTATTCCTAAATTAGTGTATACAATAAAATAAAATTTCATAAAAACTTATTTTTGCTAGACTGCATGCTTAGTTGGAAGTAAATTCCATTGTACTCTATGAGATCCACTTCCAAGGAAATATGGCCATCACTGATTGCTTGTTTTAATTAATGTTACCAGCTCTCAGCTGCAGAAACCCAGACAACCACTGAATGGCAACAAAGAGTTAGAATAAGCAACCTGTTTTTATTCCCTTCCTGAATTTTCTTTTTTAAAAAGAAAACTGTCATTCCAAGGAATCTATTCTCTATGTCAGATGACACATACTCTGCAAAACTCCGCACATACAAAACGGTAAAAGAGAAGTCCTTTGGCTGCTTTAACGCTTTGTTTTTTTCTGTTCCCATGTTCCCATCTAAGTCTGCTTGACATGACAAGCACCAGGGGCCGGCTTAGTGCTTTTGCCTCTCCCCATGACTTTATTTCCCTTCTGTGGCTCTCGCTACTGACTGATCCTGTCATCGCCCTTTCATAATGCAGAATAAAGCAAGATTCCTGGTAGTGTTGCATTTTGCCTGTATCTGTTAGCCCTAGCCTATACAGAGAATTGGAGTGTGTTTCTGTGTGTTGCAAGTTTCATCGAGGAAGTTTCACTGAAACTTATTTAGCAGTGTTGACTCTATTTGCCTATCAGTATGGAGAAAGTTGTCTTTAATAGGGAACTTGGAGGTAAAGAAGCCCATAGTGACTCTCCCCTATATCAGCCTAAGCTATAATGTGATCTGTTTGGTTGTGGCTTTGCATGTTGTCTGGGTTCAGCCAATATGATTTAAAAACCGCAGCATGGCAGAGATGGGTAGCATATAATCCCTATATATCCCGTGGTCCGATTATATCTTTTAACTCTGGGCTGGCCAAGTGAGGCTGCCAAGGTTCTGTCCCAGTGCCTGGACGCTGTGGAGGTTTGGATGGGGAAGAACTGCCTCCAACTCAATCCCACCAAGACTGAGTGGCTGTGGGTGTTTGGGCCACCCAGATCTGGAGATATTTTATTTATTTATTTATTTATTATCTGTCACATTTATCTAGCCGCCCATCTCATGCAAGGTGACTCTGGGCAGCGTACGACAATATTCCAGAATTGACCTTGGATGAGGTTCCACTCCTCATTTAAGGACGGTGCACAATTTGAGGTCTTCCAGGACTCATAGCTCCTGCTTGATGGGCAGGGGGCAGGAAGGCCTTTGCCCAGTTTCACCTGGTGCACCAGTTGCGCCCTTTCCAAGATTGGGTGGTCTTTCAGACAGGCACTCATGCCCTGGTGATTGCAGCTTCACTACTGAAATGCCCTCTACATGAGGCTGCCCTCAAAGACCACCCAGAAGCTTCAACTGGTCCAGAATGCAGCAGCGTGGGCTGTGATGGGCATGCCTTGATATGCTCATGCAACGCCTCTGCTTCGCGAGCTGCATTGGTTGCCAGTTTGCTTCCAAAGGCAATTCAAGATGTTGGTTGCTACCTATAAAGCCCTACTTTGCATAGAGTCTGATTACTTGAGGGACTGCCTGTCTCCCATAGTATCTTGCCTGGCTGGTTCAATCTGGCAGGGTTGGCAAGCTCCAGGTTCCATTAATTAAATAATACTATCTTTTGGGACCCCTGAACCACACCTTGTCTGTAGCAGTGCCTGTCCTCTGGAATGAGGTTCCCCTGAGATCTGAATGGCCCCCATCTTACTGATAATGTCAAAGGGCCCCAAACATGTGGCTTTTGCCCAGGCTTTCGCTGAAGACAATTGACGCCCTTTTTCTTCCTTTTCCTTGTTTCCATCCAGATTTGTTTTCTCTGCCATCTTTGTTTTTTTCTTGTGTTCCTTGTATGCTATTTGTTTTTAAAAGTTTTTAACAATTTATAAACCATGCAGAGTCACTGGGAGTCAGGTGGCATATAAATTTAATTATTATTATTATTATTATTATTATTATTATTATTATTATTATTATTATTATTATTATTATTATTATTATTATTAAAAAGGGCTGGAAAGATTGAACCTGCAGCCCTCAATGTGTGTTTCTCTCGGTGTGTGTATTTTTCAAACCTAGGTTCTGGCTTGGAATTTTATGTGAACCTGTGTAGTTGTTGCAATAGATCATGGTTATACAAACCATGGTTTACCACAATATGCGAACCTAGTCATCTCAGGCAGGTTTTAGTGTGAGTAGTGGCATTTTTTCCAATATATCCCTTGTTAGAAACAATGATGTGAATATATCTGGTTTATAATACTTTCTACTACTTGTGGGCAGTTGGTCCTTGTGGCTCCTGTATTGCTTTAGCACATCCACCTTGCATTTTTAAGGGTCCCAGAGCAAGTATCTAATGATGCTGGAAGAGGTAAATTGCAGCAAGAAATTAAAACATATTAATTAAATATATGATATACTGACAATGCCACTTTCATAGTTGAAAGTGGGGATTTAAACAATCTCTTGTCGAAGGTGAATGAAAAAAGTGCAAAAGTCATTCTGCTACTCAGTATCAAAAAGCCAAGATTGTACCAACAGGCAATGCCAGCCTAGTTCTAATAGAGAAGAAGTTAAAGTGGCAACTCAAAAATTCCCAGGGATAATGAGAGAGAGCTGCTACTGGAGAGAAAGACCATGACAGATCTAGATCCAATAGAAGGGAATATGTGTAGCTCAGAGTTGAACTGTGGAGTCCCTGGAGTTCAAGCTCAGAGAACTCCAGGGACTCCAAAGAACTAGACCCAGTAAGTTCTCCATCATCCCAAGGCACACTGCCTCCCTGCCATTTGGAGTAGAACTATTAACTTAATATGGAAGGAGAGCTATTTTCTTAGTTTTACAAGGCATTTTCAAGCTTTTAGTCCCTAAAATTTTATTGTAGCTAATTTATCAAAATAGACTTTAAAGAGCAGGACATAAATAGCTCCCTGTTGAACAACCTAATTAAGTAATACCCATCACAGGGTCAGAGCAGGGTGAGGAAAGGCAGTTGCCTGAACTACTACTAGACTGGAAGTTGGCTAGAGAAAATTGTTGAGACTACCTTGGGCCACAAGAAGAACAAATCCATCCATACTAGAGAAAGTAAGACCAGGCCGCTTGCTGGAAAAGCTACAACCTGATGCCTGGAGAAATCAAAGGCATTTGGAAAAGAGACTGGTGGAAGATATATCATTGAAGTCACAAACATGAACATAAGAAAACAAAGCAGCAGTAACTGGGAGACATTCCCTGCAAAAAAATGTCCGTCAAGTCACAAAAAGTTGGAAAATATTGAACAACCACAACAATAACTACAGAAAGAAAGTATAGCCAAGGACTTTGTAGGCAGGAAGATGTTTAAGGGCAATGGATGGAATAAGAAGAAAGTGGAAGCTTTCTCTGGAATTGCTTTCCCCCAGAGATAAGGATGACCTTGCCCCTTATTAGTATTTCAGAGAGTTGTGAAGACCTTGTTCTTTAGGGGGGCCTCTAAAGACGGAATGGAAGATAGACTATTCTCCAAAAGGTCTGCTCTCATGGGAAGGAACAGGTGAGATTATTGTTCTTCTCTGGGTGTGTGGAGTTTATTGTGTTTTAACCTTAGTTAGTTATCAAATTGGGGTTTGTAAGCTGCTCAGGTTCAATAGATTACAGCAGTCTAGAAGCCTGTGTGATAAATAATAAATGAACATAATAAGAGGCTGAGAAGCAAATCGCTTGAAAATAAGGGATTAAAAACTGAAATTCATCTGGAATGTGTCACAAAGATAGTCCAGGGACTTAATAATAGGGAACCTGTAGCCCTCTAGGTGTAGTTAGACTCCTGCTTCCATAACCCCCAATTATATTTGGAGATTAACAACATTTGGAGACCCATTCAACACTCAAGCTAGCATTTCAGTGCTGATGTAGGATCTGCCACCATTCAGCATTATCTATATGGTACCTTGAATGACAAGCATAGAGTACAGCATCCCAGTCTCATTCTTTCATTTTTGTTGTTGTTGTTTTGTTTTTTTGTTCGTTTGTTTCTCAGCATGGCTGGATGGGAACCATAGTTCAAAACAGTCTCTTTGGATGTGACAGAAGGAAGCAATTTAGCTGATGATCATCCATCCTTTTTCTTCTGGAGAACTTCCCTTTCCTGGCTAACAGTTTAGGTAGAGATGGAAGCAGCAGTGACAACATCTGCATCTAAGAACTAGCTAGTTTATAGCTAACTAGAATCTAATATGTTGCCAATTTTTCATTTGGATGGCAGAAGTTTGAAGCCAAGGGAACACACCCTGCACCGCTTGGAGAAAAGTGAAGAAGCCGAGTCTTAAAAGAATTGAAGAAGGCACACAAATAGCAGGCACATAGCCTGCAAGTGTCCAACAGAGTGATCTCTTGACACAATGTGCTAATCACAGCTGGAAATGGGGTCTTCCTTGGGCAGCATTCTTCAAATAAGTACTGCATCCTGAATTAGGTGGTCCTGATGGTGAGGGTACGCCTCTGAGGTGCACTGTACCATTAAGACTATTGGCTCATTCACAAATATAGCCTCACCTTTAGAGCGATATCAAACGCTCTTTCACATGTTCCACCATATGGTTTTCTGAATATGCATTCTCCTACAATAGACTGATTCAGGCCATATTTTCACATACTAGAAAAATTTTGTAAATGTGCCCTTTAGTTAGCTGAGGAAGAGTTCAGAAGTGTATGCAAATAAATGACAGCTATTGTGACAGCTTCATACTAGGAGACCAGGTTCAAACTGCTGTTCAGATGTGAAGCTTTTTGAGAAACCTTGGGCCTCTCAGGTTAACCTACCACATAGGGTTGTTATGAAGTTGAAAGGCAGGAAGAAAGTTATATGTGCTGCCTTTTGTTCCTTGGAAGAGAAACAGAAAACAAGCAACAGAAAGAAATAAAATGCAATTTGTATACCTTTGTATATAAAGAAATTTGATAGAAGATAAAATCAAAGCACAAATTGTTTGGCTACAATCTCTTATGCATATTCTAATCCTGCTTTCCATCATTTGGTGTCCTTCAGATATGTTGAACTATAGTTCTTGGAACACCACTGGCTATACTTGCTTGAAATTCTAGTCCAACACATCTGGATGATGCTAGTCAGAAAAAACTTCTGTGATTTCTCAAGATTAGTTCAGTTGCTGCCTGTCACTGAATGCCACTTATCATAGAAAGACTGGATCCATCTACTATTTGGAAGTTCAATGTCTTGATTAAGAAAGCAGAAGCCAAAAAATAAGTGCATACTTTTCAGACTTCAATTTTTAAGGCCAGAATGAACAAGGATTGCCAGTTTGGTTGGATGAGAAGTGTCATAGTTTTAGTAAGGTTGGGTTTGGCAAGTTTCACATTTCCTTGAAAGTTGATCTTCATATGGCCTAATACTCAAAGCTCCAGTTTAATAAAACACCTCTGGCGTATGCTTCTTTCATGGATTCCCATCAACTTTAGCCTTTCAAGCAAAGGTCTTCCTGGTGAAGAAAGCCAGAGGGGAAGCATCAGTGAATCAATTTTTTAGTAAAGTTGTGAAAATGTAGAGTACTTCCTCTTTCCTCCATGCTGGACGGTGCATGGTGACAAGTGATGCCTGCTGCCACCATGACTCTAAGAGCATATTAAGAAACATATTATGATTTGCTGTACAAGTATTCAAAGGTTATTTTGTAATGTATGAACTCAGAAGTGTTCACAGAAGTATTTAAGTGACAAGGATAGGACTGTCCCAAGAATATCACTTCGGGGAGATATGAAAGAGCTGCTCAGTTCCACCAAACTATATTTATATATTTTTATATTTATACATGGCAGAGATTTCAATTAATAAAACACTGCATTTTTAAAATTGTATTTTTATAGAAAGCACAATACAGGGCTTGCTGATAAAACTACTTTTTCCTAAAAGGGATAGCCTTTAATTTTATTCACTGGACCAGTTATAGGATGAAGGTATTTATCGAAGATGGATAGCAGCTTCTGGCTACTAATTAGGGGATCTTTGGTTTTTCTATTATTTTTTTTTTTTTGAGGAAGTAACCATGAATAGGATTGCTTGATCATAATTTTGTATATGCAGCGATGTGGGAGTTCAATATCAGTTAGACGTATCTAGTGCCACAAAAGAAATGTAAGATAATGTTAAGAAAAATATAGAAATATTTGGTCCACAGTGATGGAGGACATCTGTTTCGTTCGGAGTCGGGTGGCATATAAATTTAATTTATTATTATGGTTGGTCACACAGTCAGCCAGATGTTTAGACTGGGTTTGGCATTTTTATCTACCTATTGAGTCCTTTCCAAGGACCTGGGATAGGCAGATGTTGTTGTTTGATGATGTTAAAGTATTGCTGTAGGATATAAGCTGTTCCAAGTAAAGCTGCCTTTTGCCGTTGACTGATGGTGATTTTGTCAAAGCCAGTGGTATTCAAGTGGTGCTCCAGGGTTCTGGGATTGCACCCAAAGTGCCTATTACTATTGGTACTATCTTTGCTTTCTTTTGCCACATTCATTCTATTTCCATTTGCAGTTCTTTGTGTTTCATGATTTTCTTAGTTCTTTCTCTTCTATTCTGCTGTCTCCAGGTATTGCAATGTCCACTATCCAGACTTTTTTGTCTTTCTTGTCAACAGTTGTTAAGTCTGGGGTGTTGTGGGGCAGGTGCTTGTTTATTTGAATTCTAAAATCTAGGTGGTCCACTGTTTCTTCAAGTTCTTTGCAGAGGCAGCATTTGCTGTCTGTTGCTGTCCTCTCAATTCTGGCTTTGTATGCATTTGTTCTTAAGGCTTGAACTTGTGCAGCCCAAATTAGCCCCTCTTATTCTTTTTTCAGCTTTCCTACTCTTAACCATTGCCAGGTCTTCTTGTTATTTGCTTTGCCTGCTAGTTTTTTTACATACTGTCCATGTAATACTTTGCCTTGCCATGTCTCTTTTCTATTCTTCATCTGGTCTTTCTTGTAAGCCAGTTTGGTCTCTTTGGTATTCAGGTATACTTCATGGTGTACTAGCTTCAGTGCATCTTCTTCACTGTCCTTCAGATATTCTTCTAATGCCCTTTTTTCTTCTTCAACTCTCTGGTGAACTTGCAACATTCCACACTCAACTATGCTCCTTGGTAAGTAGAGTCTGTCAACATTGCTGTGTGGAGGGAGGGCATGATTCATTGTCATTATTTTTCTGGTCTTCATTTTTTATTATTATTATTATTATTATTATTATTATTATTATTATTATTATTATTTCCAAATCTGCTGAACTATTAATATCTTTCTCTACTATCATGTTGATAGACTTTTATGTGTAAGCCACCAAAATTCAGTCACTGCTCAGTAGGAACATAGATACTGGCGCTAGTTTTCCAAAATTCAATTTCCGCTTAGCAGGAACATAAATACCAGATTTTTAAAATTATTATTATTATTTTCAACACAAAGTGAGTATAGTCCAGTGTTGCTTGGACTTCAAAAACTAGGTTTCAATAAACTGAATGAAATGACAAGTAGAATTCCTTGGCAGGAAAAATTAACGTGTAAGGAAACTCAAAGTGGTAGGAGTTCCTAAAAAAGTTACTATACAAAAAATAGTGAAAATCCAAAAACAAAGACACATATGTGAGGTAGAAAGAGAAACAGGCAGTTAAAGAGAGGTCCACAGAAATGGCCAGGAATTGGAGAGATGGCATTTGAACCAAAGCTCAGAACTAGCTGAAGTTGGTGAAGGATGCTAAGAACAACAAAAACAAGTCCATAGATACATTACATCCATCAGAGGTGGAGAAAGGAATCAGAATACCAGTTGCTTAATGAAGAATGAAAAATCCTAACAGATAACAAAGAAAAGGCAAAACTACCCACAGTAACTCCTATATTGTTCAGTTTTCTCCAACTCAAGAGTATATGTTTGACTAGGCAATAGTGAACAGAAGGATGAAGGGTTAAAATTTGAGAATGATGGAAACATGGTCAGACAATAACTACTTATCTTGAATTATATTAAATCTGCATATACAGATGAATTGGATCATAAATTATTACAGGTCTGGCTAAATCTTGGAGAATGGGTGAAATGCTCAGTGACTAGAAAATGGCAAATGTTATTCCTATTTTTTAAAATAAGAATGCCATATTTAGAAGAGTGATCATTAATGGTTCCTCATCTAAATAGAGTATCAAGTTGGATGCTACAAAGTCCAGTCCTAGGTCCTGCATTATTCAACACTTCATTAATGTCTTGTATTAGGTGGAAGCAATGGTAAATATATCTGTAAGTGACACAAAGTTGGGTGGGATAGCAAATACATAGGAGACAGAAGCAAGGATAAAAATGTTCTTGATTGGATAGAAAAGTGCATGAAAACAGAGATGAATGTAGCATTATTTACTTGGAAAAAAAATCAAATACATAAACACATAGTCCTCAAGTTATGACAGCAATTGGGACCAGGATTGCTGTCACTAAGCAATGCAGTTGTAAAGTGCAATGTCACATGACTGCATCACTTAGCAACGGCAATCCAGGCAGTCCCAGTTGTCAGTGTAACCCAAGATGCGCAAGTCGTTAAGCAAGAAGCAGCAGGAGTCCCAGATAAGGAGCGCAGGGGTGTGGCAGGGGTGTAGGGGAGGCTGGGGGAGGCCCACTGCAGGCCGCGTGCAATTCGGGGGAGCGGGGTACTGCAGTGTGGCATGAGCAGCACAAGCACAAGGAGGCCAGGGAAGGAGGGTGTGGGGTGCATGAGAGTGTAGGAAGGCCCGGAAAGGAGTGTGCAGGGTGCATGTGAGTGCAGGGAGGCCATTATAACTGCAAGCTGGTTGCCAAGCACCCAAATTATGATCACATGACTGCAGGGGTGCTGCAATGGCTGGAACTTCAAAGACCAGTCGTAAGTATCATTCATTCAGAGCTGTTGCAACTTCAAACAGTTGCTGAATGAGTGGTCAGTAAGCAAGGACTACCTGTAGTATATGTGATACCTGGCCTTGTATTAGTACTTATGAAAAAGATCTTGGAACAGTAGCTGATTACAATCTGAATATGAGTCAGCAATGTGATGTAGTGCAAAAGCAATCGATGCAATTTTAGTTGCATCTACAGGTAGTCCTTGGTTAATGACCACTTGTTCAGTGACTGTTTGAAGTTATAAAGTGCTGAACGAGTGGCAGTTACAGCTGGTCCTCAAAGTTCTGGCTGTCTCAGCACCCCTGTGGTCATGTGATTGTGATCTGGGCACTTGGCAACCGGCTCACACTTACAACAGTTGCAGTGTCCCATGATCATGTGATTGCTATTTGTGACCTTCCCTGCCAGCTTCCCACAAGCAAAGTTAATGGGAAAGCTGGTAGGGAAGTTTGCAAGTTGCTTGGGCGAGTCTCTCGCACCCATGCACCCTCTCCCAGCCCCTCTGCATTTGCACTGCACCTCACTGGCCACCCACATGCCCTTGCGCACCCTCCCTACCTGGCAGCAGCCACTTACCTGCCTGCCAACCTGCCTGGGACTTGCAACTTCCTGCCAGTTTCCCCAGTCTTTGGTTGTTGAAAGCCAGCAGGACGTTTTGAGGAGGTCATTACTTAATGACCCACAAACCTTGCTTAATGATGGCAGTGGGGACTGCAGGGATTGCCATTGCTAAGCAATGTGGTCATGAGATTTGCACTTTACAAGCACATCGCTTAGTGACAAAAATTCTGATCCCAATCACCATTGTTAAGCAAGGACTACCTACATAGAAATATCATTTCAAATCAAGTAAATAATTCCACTTTAAACTGGTCAGATTCCATCTTGAGTATCATGAACTGTTCAGGGTATCACACTTCAAGAAGGATTCAGACAAACTGATACAGGTTCAGAGAAGGACAGTGAAGATGACCGAGGGACTAGAAGCTAAGCCCAATGAAGAGAGACTGAAAGAACTGGGAATATTGAGGTTTGAAAAGAGAAAAATCAGGGTTTGCATGATAGGACTCTTTAAACAGCCAAAGGGATGGCATAGAGAAGGAGATCAAAATATGTCCTCTCTTGTTCCAGAGCACGGGATACTGAATAATGCATCTACAAGAAGGCAGATTCTAATTGACGGAAATAGAATTCCTAACTGTAATAGCAGGTTGTCAGTGGAACTCATTACTCAAGGAAGTGGCAAGCTTGCTCCTCTGCATTAGATGCGCTCAAGCTGAGACTAGTCAGCCACTGCCCAGGCTGCTTTAATTTGGATTCTGTCACTGAGCCGAGGGTTGTATCGGAGGGCATAAACTGACTGTTCCAGCTCTACAAGTCAATGAAATAAACAATGAAAAAAAGCCATGTGTTTTTGGTAACTTCCAGTGTACTGCAACCTATACTCTCTCTACAACCTACACAAGTTCAAATTATATTTGATGGCACTTGGAATGCGAGAGGAATCAATTATAGAAAGAGTAAATCAATTATAAGGAGCACTTCATCATGAATGAAACAGTTAAAATGAAATCAGAAAGTATGAATTGGTATCATCTACCTTATACCTATGAAATTAGGAATCCATGGGGTGGTAAGAGCTGCCTGTTACCCCCAGTTAACGGTGGTAATGGGAGAAGGAGGATGACTTTGGGGAAAAATTATGCAACATTTTGAATGAATATGATCCCAGGGAAAAGTTGTTGTCGGGTGACATGAATGGAAGAGGAAAGGAGAAAGAATGAGTTCAGAGAAAGTGATTGGACCATTCGTAGACCAAAGAATGAATGAGAATGGTGACTGGTGAGGAGTTCTTTGAAAAGTTGGTTTACTCTAGATATATGGTTTAAGCACAAGTCTATTAATATGTAGACATGACAAAAGCATGAGGATAAATATAAAAACATGATTGATTTGATTTTTCATGATGAACAACTGGGAAAATCAGTGAAGGGTATAAGGGTAATGAGAAATTCTAAATCTGGGACAGCTTGGTAGTGCCAAGATTAGACCTTGGGAAAAAATGGAAGTGAAAGAAAAGGAAGAAATGGAAGAAAGATGAGAGAAAGTAGAATGAAAGCATGAACAGGAAGAATGAGTCCTGTATGAAAAGGCTGAGAGAGAGTGAATATATGGAGAGAAGATGTGGAAGAGTAAAGAATTACATTACTAAGTGCCATAGAAGTGTGTAGAGTTATGCTATTGAGAAGCATGGAAAATGATGGATAGTGGAATGATGAAGTAAAAAAGGCTGTGGATGAGAAAATGCATTTAAGAAAATGATTGCCATAAAAATCAAGGATGAAAGATATACTATAATCTGTGAATAGAGAAAAAGACAGTTGCAAAAACATAAAGAAACAAAGAACAGTTAAGCTTAAAATAGGCAGAGAAAGTGCAGACTGATTTTGATGGAAATAAACATTTGTTTTGGAAGTGGGTGAAGAGACCTGAACAAGAAGCCTCAAGCAGGGCTAATAGAATTAAAATGGTTTGCACATGGAGTATCTGTGCAACTGGTTTAATATGAGACTGAAAGCTGCATTTGTGTCTGATGACTGGAAGAATACTGTCGTTGTTCCCCTGTATAAAGGGAGATACAGCAGGAGCAAATACAGGCACGGCAGAGGGTTGGTTTTGTTTTACAGGGGAAAGGGTTTGCTAGGATTCTGATTGAAGTAGTGTGAGAGATGATGCTAAAAGCAAGCAAAATTTGGAAAGTACAGTGTGACTTTATACTAGGTGGGAAGTGCAGGCCAGTTTTTTTGCACTCCAGCAAATCACTGAGAAATGTACAAATGTGAGAAAGGAAGTTTATTGCATGCTTGTTGATTTAAAGCATATGATGAAGTTGCATAGGCATGAAATGTTTATTGAGGTTGTTCCTGAATGCTATTAAGAGTAGAATGAAAGCAAAGTGTCTGCACTATAAGAATAAATGGAATACTTAGTGAATAGTTGGTTATACAGGGAGTTCAGCAAAGATAGATGATGTTTGTTTGATGTATTTATGAGTAAATGTATAAGAAATACATTCACTGGCATTAGTGGTGTGTTGGTTGGATGTGAATGTATACATACTTTTGTAAACTATGCCATGTTGTTGACTGACAACTTGAATTATTTGCAGCAAATGTTAGGCCTTATGATGGAGGATGAATCCGAAAATTAATGTCTAAGGTAGTTGTGTTTGACAGGGAAAAATGGAAAGAATGATTGGAGGTTATACAAATATGCTGAAAAAGTTGAGCAAGTGACCTTGGTAGAATGGTAATTAACGATGGGGAAATAGGTGGGAAATGTTATGATGTGGAAATGGTGGAAGAAAGTTAGAAGTAGTATGTGTAAGGAATTTATTTTATTAAAAGAAGTAAAAATGACTACGTATAAGAATGTGCTTCTGCCTTATATGAAAGTGACAGTTGAGCAAAAGGACTTCACTCCCAGAGGCTCAAATCCTTCTACCTTAGTTGACTGAAAAAATGGTAAAAAAATTAAAACACTGTTTTGTTTTGTTTTAAGCATAAGCAAAAGTAGGAAGCTCAGGGAATGAAGAGCATTTCAGCATGGTTTCAAACCAGCTAACTTCTGTTTGAAAGATAATAATTTTAGCCATTATGCTATTTCAGCACTCGTGGTAAAAGGCAGCTTTAAAAGGTATTAGAGAACAGGTTAAGCACCACTTCAGTCTGAAGGAGTGTGCCTGCCTCTGTGAAACAGCTGAGGAAGCCTGCTCTCTGGAACGGACAGCGGCCTCAAGGTGACACAACATGAAAAACTGTACTTCAGAAGTGGAGCAGAAAACTGCAACCCATGGTCCCTTTGATGGTGCGTGGGGTCAACAGAGGTCAGCGGAATCCACTTCTGCCCTCCAGAAACAGCTGCCTGCAAACTGTGCAGTGTGGATAAGCTCTTGGGGAACCCAATCTAGTCTATCTGGTCTCTTTAAAAGCTGATTTTGAAAAACAAAAGCCTTGTTTATACCGTTTATACCTTCCACTAATCCTGTCCCAGAAGTAAAATGGCAGTATTGCAATTTTGAAACATACAGCACCCAGCGGCGCATGTAATAAAAGCATCACTGCTTGGAAGACCCATCCTAAAAGCTCTCAGGGGGGACAGCCAACTTTGGGGGATGCCAACATTTTGTCACTTGCAAGAGCTTGTTGCACTGATAGGCTAAAATGCCCGTGAACCCCTCAGGTCTACAGAACCAAAGCCTATGCCCATAAACCTACACAGTCTTGCGCCGTAAATCCATCCATCCAAAGCATTGCCATTTGCTCCATTTTTCTTCTTAGGTTTGGGAGCTAGCAATGAAAATCTGTGTACAGATAGTCCCCAGTTTAAGAACGAATTCCGTTCCCAAGGTCTGTCCTTAAGTCGAATTTGTATGTAAGCCGGAGCAGTATTATTATATAATACTGTACAAGCAGTATTGTTTAATGAACTCAAACCATTGTGTATTTAACTCGAATCATTGTGCATTTAACTCATATTTTGCTACAATAGGCTCCGTTCTTAACTATGGGTCGTCCGTAAACCAGGCATTCTTAACTCGGGGACTACCTGTATTTGTCTATCTGTGTCTGTTACTTCAGTGAGCTTAGGGACATAATTCCACAGTCATCTTTATGGAAATATTTGCCCAACTCTGTTTAAGTAAATCTTTTTCCTGACACTTTTTATATCCTACCCTGACACAGGGAAAATGGATCCTGCCTATTTTAAGTGACAAGCATGGTGGGGAAGAGGAGGCCAGGGAGGAAGGCAGAACAGCAGCATTTGATTAAAGTACAGCCCCTCTGGCTCTACATCTGAGGAGACAGAGCTGCCCCCCTTACAAATGATTTTATTTTATTACAGAGAGCACCAGTATTAAAAAAAAAACAAAAAACCACCCCAAAACAGCAAGCTCTTGATTATGTTTTCTGTTTGCCAAGACTTTTCCTGTGTTTGACCTTTGGATAACCTCCAAGACTTACAAACATTTGAAAGGAGTAAAGGAGCTCATTTTATTGCAGGGCCTCTGCATACATTCTTTCCAGCCTATCTTTAACATCAGTTGACAAGAATTATATAATTGCAGTCTGTGATCCCTTTAAGGCTAAAACAGATTCGTTTGCTCTTGCACAACACCTCTAAGGCTTTGGCGTTGGAGGTAGGTAGGTATACAGTTTTCTTTCCCTGCTACCAGCTGGCTTCATGGGTAAAAGATGATGCCCCTTAACCAATCCTCTCCCATGGCCAAGATGCCCAGATCAATCTTTCCCTGTGCTTTCAAGCAGTATTAGCAAAGCAGAAGGAGGGCACCCAACCTATTAATGGGCATTTTGTCCATTTTCATGGTACAACGTTGACCCAGTTTTCATACAGGAGTGCTTGATTTTGTTGTGAGGCAGCACTTCAACTAATTGTGGTGACTGTGTACTGTATGCTCACTAGTTTCTAGAATAGTGCTGGCTGAGATGTGGGTATGATGTTTCAGATAAAACAGGGTGGGCAACTGTTTATTGATCACAGGCTGCACTTCAGCATTTTGTGGGGGGCTACATCACACATGTGGGTGAAGTGAGGGGTTGTGAAAGGTGCTTTGTGAAAAACTGTGATGTGAATTATTTTGGGCTTATGCTACACTTTTTAATCTGTTTCAGCTCAAAATGGAGGAAAACCATCCAATCATTTTTCAGCTTTCAAGGTCAGAAGGACTCTGACAGGTAGAAAATGTGGACATGAGGGCCATGGGCTGCAGGTGAGTCTGCCCAGGCTGCAACTGATTTACCTCAGACACAAGAGATTGGGAGTTTGTGCATGTTGCGTTGGGACTATGCAACAGGCATTCAGAACATCATCTCCCTGGTGTCTGGCCACTGGAAGACACCAAGGTTGAGGAATGGATTGAAAATCTCTCACCTGTGGAGCCTTCTCAGGATTGTATTGCTAGGAAGTATACGGCGCATCTGAGTAAATGTTTTAATGCATTAGCCTACAAAGGCTGGGAAGAAGGAAAGAGGAAGGAAGATGCTCTTTGCATCTGGTCTGGGCAGAACAATGGTTGTCCTTTTCTAGTGACAGCCACCAGAACAAGGCCAGTCTTTCAGTGCTGGAGAGGCACTAGAACTGCTCTATAGCAGTGTTTCTCAACCTTAGCAACTTTAAGACGTGGCTGGCTGGGGAATTCTGGGAGTTGAAGTCCACACGTCTTAAAGTTGCTAAGGTTGAGAAACACTGTATTGTCGAAGGCTTTCACGGCCGGCATACGATGGCTGGTGTGGGTCTTCCGGGCTGTGTGGCCTTGTTCTGGAAGTTTTGTTTCCTAACGTTTCGCCAGCACCTGTGACCAGCATCTTCAGAGTGCAGGAGCACAGACAGGAGCAGTTCTCTCTGTGCCCGGGGTTCCCCCCTCCCCAGATCTCTATAAATACCCACAAAAGGGCCACATCACCCCGGGTGATGCTCTATAGCGATTTCACTATATACACACTCTACTTCAGGCCTACTGAGTGGTGTGGTATGATGCACGTTTCCCTCCACCACCCTGCCACCCCTATTCCAATAGGTTTTACATGCATTTGATGCTTTGCGCAAAGCTGCACGAAGGCAAGAGTGCCTTTCTTCTGTCTACCTCCAGCCCTAAATCTGCAGATCCATTACGTGTGCTAATGAATGATGTGAGGGGAAGTTTCTTTTTTTTTCTTGCACCTTTTTCTTCTTTCTTCTTTAGATTTGTCTTTTACTTCATGTAAAATTCTTAATAAATATAAAGAAAAGCTCACCTGGTTCACTGTTTTTCTCATCAGGATTATTTGTTTTGTACTGAAGACAAGTTAGCGAGGTGCCAGCAAGTGGGACTGACTCTTGATGATGATACAAGCCATTAAGCTGAAATGGGGGGGCGGGAGACCCATTAGGTTTCCTAAGATTCTCCCTGCTTCAGTGATGTCTCTGTACCTGCTACACACATTCTTGTTTCTGTTTCAAACCAAAAATGAGTTTACAAGGCATGTTCCTCCACTGAGATCACAAGAGCCTTTATTTCCTCTTTCGTTCTCTCAGACGAAGGATTAGGTCATCAGTAATACCATTTGCTTCTCTCTCTCCCAGTTAATCTCCTCTTCAGGATGTCCATGTTACAAGAGAAATAAAAAGGTTTTAAGTGAGCACACGGTATTTCCCGCTTACCTCAGCAATTCAACAAGAGGCCAATTTAGAAAGGAACCACCATGTGGCAATACCAAATTCCAGGCACTTTTGAGACAAAAATATAAAGAGAGGGGCTGCAGGTTTGCTGCAGAGAAATTGGCACAGAAAACATTTCTGTAGGAAGTACAAGTCCATAAATGTGGCTACTTATGGCAAGGAATGCAGGATGCTTGGTCCATGGATGCAGCATAAGATGTAAGCCCTAGCACAGACAGCAGTCTCAAACTTCTCTCACTGCTTTTCTGTTGCCACTAGATTGCCCCTTGGGCCCATGCGTTTGGAATCGGCATTGTTATTTTCGGTTGATCATGTGCCAGACGTGTGGGCATGTTGGGGATGGGAGTTATCAGTGCCCGTTGTGGGTAATGCCAGCCATTCTTATCTCTTTCTACCACCCTCTTCTCTCTCTCAATTCCCCCCCCCCCACCTCCACTAGGGTGATGGAGGAGCAATGATTGTTCCCAAAGGTCTGACTTAATCTCTTGCAGAAGTCTTAAAATTAGTCCAAAGGCTGCATAAAATTAGGGCTGCCTGGAGCCCCGGATTGTCCACACATGACCCAGGAGGATGAGTGTTCCTAGTTCCATTCAGTGGCCATTTGTCTAGTTTGTTCTGCCCTGCACTCCACTTCTCCTGAGTTTTGTTTGAGATTAGGAATCCTGAAAATTAATTCCAGAATTGGAGAATGTGTATTTTGGCATACCTTTCCATTCCTTCAATTTACTGGCACCCTACCACCACTTTCTTCACATATGGACACATTACTGATGTGCACATGTTGCATTTATAAAAAAAGGCAAAAGTAGAATAGAAAGTAGAAAACTAGGGAAACGTTTGAAAGACCAGTCTGGATGGAAGCCCACAGGTATGTTTTACCAAGGGTAAAACAACATACAAAAAGAATTGTGATTCGATTGTGAAGTGCAATCACAGCAGACTGGCTTTCTGCAGGGTTTCAGCACTGCCCACACATCTTTTGATAATGTGTATGTGTACTTTTGTGTATGTGTGTGGAGGAAAGAAAACTGTGATACAATTCATACAATTTTCAGAAATAATAATTTTAAAAAAACCCTATGTTCTGGAGACCATGCCAAGTCATTTGGAAATACTAAAATCCTGGAGCAAATACGGCTACGTGGAATGTCGGACACATTCTTAATTTCACAATAAGTTCCATGCAGAGTGAACGGAGTAGAAAGCAAATCTGCAACTCCCTCTAGCACTTGTCCAGTTGCAGGACTTTTGAGACTGGATCCACTGATGACCTGGCCCACTGTCTCGGCACATATTCCAATATCCATTTATAATATTCCTTCATTTGGGTATCTATGTTTCCCCCCTCTCTTCCCAGGAGTTTAGCAATGATCTGGTAGACTCATATGGAACAGAAAATAGATAGAAAGGGGAAAGCAAGCTACCATTCAATGTATGGCCACTAAGCCTGGGTATCATGTCAGATTCAAAGGCACAAAGAAGTGTACGGGGGCAGGACCTATCTGCAACTCGTTAGAGCAGCCAACCCTTTTCATGCTGGCTGATGTGCATCCCTGGAGAAACAGGCACTTGGTTAAAGGAGTTTTGAGCAGATCTGCTCCAAAGCATCTTTTTGCCTTCAGATCTGAAGGCACAACCCTGATGGCGGCTCCTTTAAAACTGTGTATCTAGTCTTGCAAGCTGTGGCTGCCTGGAGGTTCCTGCTCAGTCATCCAGAAGGCTTTATTGCATCCCTGAAAACAAGTGGGAAGCATGGAAGGGGGTGGCTGATGATGAGGGCCTGGGCACACAAAGCTGCCAGAAGGATTTTTATTTGGGATTTGATGAATGGCAAAAGTGGTCTTCTGCTTCTACTTTTAAATGGCTGAGCTATAAGAATTGCAATTATAAGAAGATACAGGTGCTGATATTGCTGTTATGATGAGGAAGGACGGATAATGTATAGTCTCGCCAGCAAAGCTTTTAGACTGCTTGCTCTCAGAGAGGGGAGACCCTGGACAATTCCCGCTCCCATTTTCATTCCTTAATCCTTCAAAAACAGTTTGAGAATGAATCACAATCATCTTTTTCTGCCAACGTACAAAAGTTGAAAGCAAGAAAATTAAGTTCATTGTCTGGCCCCAATTTCCTGAACAACACAAATCCTTCACCTCCGCACTTGGCACAAAAGAGCAAGGATGAAAAGAAATAAGAAACCCACACAGCCTGACACTTTGCATGCAATTCTTCCTATTGAGAAGAAAGAGAATGTTGTTGGCCTGGACCACTGAGGGAGGGATGCAAAGCTGTCAGGCCTCCATTCCCCTTACAGAACTTCCAAGTTCTGTTTATTAGGGTGGGAAGTCATGATAAAAGATAATGTTTTAGAAAAAGTGAATAGCATGAAATTACTAAGCAAAGCAAAGCAAAGCAAAGCAGTCTCTCATATAGTGAACAACAATAGATTTCAAGTAAGGATTGCCATGTGCCCCAGCAAACAAAATATCTTTCTGACAAAAGGATAAAACGGCACTGAATATTATCTCTTCATAATAAGGAAAAAAGGCAGCCCTGGAGAATTTCAGGTATTCAACCTCTTAATAAAGAGGGTGAGTCCAAGACAATCATTAGACATTAAGAGATATAACCCGGTTTTTGAAAAGAGAAAACTTCAGTTTTAGATGCACAGATACATACTTCTTAGGCTATTCTTAAGAAAAGGAGAAATCCTCAGTCCCATCAGGGTGGGATTGCTCTGGAAATATCTTCAGTCCCTCCAGGGTATGGGTCGATGTCATAAGATATAACCACTATGCTTTGTTTTATAAGTTAACCCCCAATTAAAACCAGAACTTGTATTGACTGATGAACATGGCAGATTTGTTGGGGTGGAAATTAAATTACAGAGTCAAAACCATAGTTCTGGGACTATTGCCAAATTTTACTGAAGACTTTTTATTTGATGGACAATTTAGCTTTAGTGGATATATGGAGACAAAAAATGGTAATTCTAGAGAATATCCTTGTTTTTCAGAAAAGCATAGATCATTTTCAAGAACAGATATGATTTGGACCTCAAAAAAATTGGCTACTAAGATTTCTAAAGTTGAGATTTTACCAAAGGCTTTTTCTGCCAATAACCCGGTGAGTTTGAATTTTAAAAGGAAATCTACTTCTTTTAGGTGGAGATTAAACAAAATGCTATTACAAAAAGAGTTGATAGTGAAAGACAGAAAAAAGAAATTAATAGAATTTTTTGAGAACAACTTAAATAAAGATACTGATTTAAGAACGGTTTGGGATACAAGTAAAGCTTTCATCTGAGGGTATTTTATACAACATAATACTGAGTGTAAAAAGACTCAAGAGATAAAACTGAATTTGAAATAGGATTACTACAAATGATGAACATGCTATTGCTAAAATGTATAAACTTCTTGAAATATGAAACAGAAGATGAACAAGTGAAATAATATATGATAAAATGGGCTAAAAACTTTGGGTATAATATACAAATGGAACAATGGGAGAACATGTGGATGAAAAGATTGAAATTTACATTGCGATATAATCTTAAAGAGAATTTTTATAAAATGATGTACCATTGGTATTTGTCACCAGAAAAATTGTCTAAAATGTATAAAGGTACTTCGAATGTATGTTGGAAATGTGAACAACAAGAGGGGACTTTTTATCATATTTGGTGGACATGTAAGAAAGCTAAAAAATTTTGGACACAAATTCATACATTAATTCAGAAGATCTTAAAGACTAATATACAATCGAAACCAGATAACATTTCTTTTGGGACTGATGGATAAGCAGCTGGAGAAAACCTATGCAACTTTGTTTTTATATATGATAACAGCAGTAAGACTTTTATATGCGCAACAATGGAAGGATTTGATATTATCTACAGTGGAAGAATGGAAGGTGAAGTTGATGATTCTGGCTGAGATGGCAAAATTAACAGCTTTGATTAGAGAAAAGACATTGATTAATTTTAATTTTAAACCCCTTTTGGACTTTTTGCATAAAACAGAAAAAAATGAAATCATGATATATGAAATATATATCAATGTAAGTTATGTTGTCAACTTAGAGTAAGAGCTTAAAGCAAATTTATACTTATATTTGTTGTAAAAGAAAGTCGGAAGTCATTTTTCTTTTGTATTTCTTTTTCTTTCTGCGTGTTTTTCTTTTTCTTTACCTTTTTCTCTTTTCTACTTTCTATCTTAATTATTAGTTCTTGTTAGTTTTTATCTCTTTATCTTAAAAATCTAATGAAGTTATTTTAAAAAATGTATAACCACTATGCTGACGCTGAGCATGAATACTAGATAGGATCAGTACTTGGATGGGAGCCTGTTTACAGAGCATAGTATTTATTTTATTTTTTTATATAAAAATGTATGTCCTGCTCTTCTAATAAAACGCATCACTCAGGGTGGTTAACCATTATTAACATCACTTCAAAATTACATTAATGAAAAAGGAAAAGACTAAACATTACTAAAAGTATCTAATAAAAATATCTAATAACAAGAGAAAGAGACTTGAGTTGCATAGAAGAAAAGTGGGCTATTTCATTGTACCAACTGAACAAACCAGTCAATACTAATAAAAACTTTCCAGTTCCTGGGTTTTATCTATTAGCATGCAGACATTTGTACACATGCTGTTCAACAATGTCAGCTTTAGTGGTTCTGTGCCCCCTAAACCAGATACAGTTAAAAGTGCTAATTCTTCTTTTATGTAAGGCTACACGTTTAAAAGTTAATGGCTGGAGATCCATCTGAGAAACTTTGGAATCAGAATTTGGACTTTCTCCATCTACCACTGATTTAGCTGCTGGGATGTCCAAACCAGGCACAGTAGCCTTGGAGCGGGTAGGCAGCAGAGTAATAGGAACCTGGTGCCTGTTGCTATTATTAAATAGCACCTTTAAAAAACATAATACTGACCATGATTCCAGCTCAGGTTGAAGCTTCGCTGATGCCAGGGAAAGGAATAAGTCATCCATGTTATCTCAGAGAAATGTATTGGTCAAGAAGAGAAGAAAGGAAACAAGACAGGAGCTCTGGAAAAGGAAATCTCAGCAGGGCTTTCAGATGATACCTTGTTGATGCACATGGACCAAGTGGTTGTGCAATCTTTTGACTAGAAAGCCATTGGCCCCAGACAGACAACATTTGCCTTATAGTGTGTGATGGATTTGGCTTTTGCACGTGATCAGAGTGAATAGGTGTTAATGAGCACCATGCCTTGAGCCATACAAGCAAACAAACATCAGGTCTTTGGAGCTGACTAAAACAGTTTTAATTTACAGGGATAAATCTCATTAAACCAGATCCATTACATTCTACCTTTTTATTTATTTGTTGTGAATTCAAGCAGCTATCTCAAATAGCAGGACCAAACTGAAAACACATTTCGCTTTGTCACTCAGGGTCCCCGTCCATCCCAGCCCCTGCGTTACAGCTAAAAGTGGAATTACCAGCATGTGTGAAAGAGTTGCAGATGTCCAGGACTGTGAGGTTTGTGTGTGCTTGTGACAAGCCATCAAGGTTTATAACGGGGTCACAGAGGCAAAAGAGCCAAGAACTGTGTCTCCTTAACTTTATCTGTTTTCCAAAGGTAATGAGGATCAGAGAGATTGAAATACTGATTCTGCAGTTACTGTTTTTATAGTCCTTCCCCTGATTCTCACCCCCTGACTTCTCCTTATTTAGTTAATATGACCAATTTTCTTTTTCAGGGCTAAATATGCTTGTCCAGACCAAGAATATTATGAGGTTGATCTAACAAGCTCAGCTTAGATTAGCTGTGTTGAGATGCCTAGGTATTCAAGGAGCTGCAATCTTGGAGGGGCCCAAGCATAGAAGATTGGCTTGGATTGCCAGCTGGGCTCTAGTGTGAGGAAGGGCAGTATAAAAATAAAATAAATGACCAATAATAATAATAAATGTGGTCTGTTAATTGCTATGTTGGTGCAACTTAGATTCTTCTTTATGTATTATATTTCATATCACTCCAGAATAAGAGTTCGTTCAAAGTTGTAATATGCAAATAATGACTTGACATATTGTAATTAACATAAAACATACTGTAGTTTACTTCACTGGGTTACTGAAAACTGCTTTTGATGTAGTGCAGTCACTAAGGATATGAACTTCAAATCCTCATTTTATATGTGGCATTATCCATAAATTTATTTGAAGCTCTTAGGTAAGCAATAATTCTCTAGGATAGCTTTCCCCAACCTAGTCACCCTCCAGATATATGGATTTTACTCCCACAATTCCCCAGTTAGCATGGCCATTGCAGGGAATTCTGGAGTTTAGTCCATGCTTTTGGAGGGTGCCCAGGTTGCGGAAAACTGCCCGGTGGTCTCTCCCCTCCATTTATTATATGGGGATACTACAGTGGTCAACCCTCTAAAGTCAGAGTGAGAAAGAATAAGATGCTTGGTACGTGGAAAAGCTTCATTTTCTTCTCCATAGCAATCTTCTCTAACATGGTGGCCTTCGGATGTGTTCAACTCATTTTTAACTGAGAATTTTGAGAGCTGTCATGCAAAATTCAACTGGTTTAAGTGAGGGGAGCTGCTGTGGAGCCTTGAGGTCATATGAGAGAACCCACTGGCATTGTGGCAGTTTTATCGTTGTATTTTTGCTATTTTTATTTTGCTTGATAGATGTTGTAATTAAGAGGGGTAATTTGGATTGTTATCCCCTTTTCCTTCCCTTTGCGTATGCCCCAGCTCAAGGGAACCTACAAGAAAAAGGAAAATATTGCAGTGCAGAATCTTCCTGTCTAGGTTTCCAGCCATGGCCTCTTCCAGCATACTCCATTCCATTCTGCTTCCCTCTCTCTTTTACTTTCCCTCTCAATACAAAGGAAGTAACATGGCCATTGAATGATCTAAGTCCTTACTGGATTATTTTTGTGAGGGCTTGTCCTTCCTACATTTTCTCTGCATTTTTTCTACTTCTGTAACCTTGGAATTCTTCTGAAATGACTGATACCTCTCTCATATATGTTGGCAGCATCATTTGGAGTATGTAAGGATTGGCCCTGAACAATCAGGCCCAAGCTGGTCACAGCTACAAACTGCAAATACCCATGGACAGAGAGTTTGCAAGATGAATTAGAGTGCTCTTTCCTTAGCCATATTCTCTTTCTGAGTTTCAGAACCGCTTCAAGCAAGATTTTGTCATGCTCCATTCCTCCATTATCCATTGGCATTACCTGCTAAACTTCATGGCAGAAGCACCACCAATTGTGCAGCCTGGATGTGACTTGGATGCACTATTCCAATCTTACTAGTCCTCTTCTTGTCTGATCACCACAAGAAGCCCCAATCCTGCAGTATCCATTAAAAGCAGAAAATAGCCTAAATACACACATTACAGTATATGACCATTTTCTCAGCCCAACAGCCATTTGTATTTGTTTCAGTTAGGGTTCATTTTATGCTGCTGTTTTAGATGTTACAATTTAGATCAGGGTTTCTCAACCTAGGCAGCTTGAAGATGTGTGGACTTCAACTTCCAGAATTCCCCAGCCAGCTAAGTCCACACATCTTCAAGCTGCCAAGGTTGAGAAACACTGGTTTAGATGCTGATTTTAAAGTGTAAGCCACCCTGGAAAAGGTTTAGGTACACCATCACCAGACCAGGATAGAGTTGGGGCATTGCTGCAAACCGTAAGACTGGCTCTATCATTCCACAGATGGCTGCCTCAGATGACCAGTGAATGGGGACAGGAAATAGTGATGGGGTGTTGGAAGACAGAACAACGTGCCACATAGCCTGCCCCATTCCCTAAGCTTGCCTACTGCCTTCAGGTGTGATAGCTGCTTTCTTGTGACTACATTCAGTGTCAGTTCAGCTAGCTTCCATACATAAATCTGGAGGAGAAGGGATCATGTTTTTCACCTGCAGCAGCAAAATGTTTTTTTTCCAACCTGACCTTCTAAAAATCATAAAAATTGGGCAATGGTGCACCCAGCTGTCTTCTGGAACCTGGGGCCTTTGACCAAGTCGTAAATAACGAATTTCTATTCCAATAAGGCAAGTAAAAACCAACCCCCCCCCCAAATAGGCTGCAGCTTACAGTCATATGGAACTGAACAGCCACTGAAGACGAGCAGACGAGTGTATTCGTTTTGCATGAGAAAAATGGGAAATCCAGCGCAGATCCAGCATTAAAACCCTCTTTGCGCTGAGACCATGCTGACGAGAGATTTGTAGTTATTCTGCAGTTGCAATTCTGTGCTGGAATTCTTTCCATCTCTCTTTTCCTTCCTGTTCTCTTTTGGCGTTGGTGAGCCCTGCATCTTTTGCCTTGCTTTTGAGATTCTTTTGCACAAATTTTCTTCCTCGCCTCTTGTTTCCTGGATGGTCTCTATCACTTATCTGGATCATTTCATAGCACATAAATAAAGTGGTGAGATAAAACACAAAGGGTTCTTGATAAAGTCCAAGTTTTGTTTAACAGTTAAGATAGTGAAAGTTTACAAGAGTTGGGCTGGGAGAGATTGTGTTGTGAATAGAGCTATTATTGCCATTATCACATTGTTTAGACTGCAGGGCAAAAAACACAGGCATTTTCATACTTGTTTAACAGCTTCATCAGGCTGTATATTTTCATTGTCCTCTGGACTCAGTTGTCATGGGGATGAAACTGACATAATAAAAAGAATCACTGATTCTTTCATGACAACTGATAGCTCCAAGAAGTCTTTAATTAGCAGGCAGTAGAGATTAAGCATGTCAGTCCCCTTCCTTCTCCAAAAACTTCTCCAAGAAGCTGCTTTTCCCCCAAAGACCAATAGAGGGCAGTGCTATCCTGTTTCTTCCCACGGCGGGCATTTCTGTTTTGGTCTATGCTCCTGGTAAATAATCCAGCTGCAAACAAACCAAAGCTTTTGCTACATTGGCCTATAAGCTAGATTCCCTAGGAAATGATCACAGATTTTCTTATGGAAGCAACTGCTTGCTATGTGCAATGATGCATTTACAACCAATTTTCAGGGTTAATTCTGATTGCCTCCCCTCCACCCCAGCCGGATTTGCGCTTGCTCTGTCAGTCACAAAAATAAAGTTGTTTTCTTCAAAAATGGGAAATGCTATCCCACGTCAATCCAAACAGGAAGCATACTTCTCAAAAGTTTAGTTAAAGAATATAAAATGTGAATTCAAATTAGCATTTATAAAGCTTTGTATCAGTTCTGAAAGGTAAAGTGAATGTTTTTGTTTCTAATAAGGTAAGATTTACCATTAGTTATAGCTATTCCAAATATGTATTAATGAAAGTTCTGTCTAAATTATTTCAATTGATTACTCCTCCTCCTCCTCCTCCTCCTCCTCCTCTTATTGTTACTCAGTCACCACTGGCAAATATATCAATGGTTGAAATCTATTTCCCAAAGATACTCTTATTTATAAATAACAAGCGGAGTAGAAAAGTCCATGCTCAGTGCCCATAACCATTTATTTAGCTAGATTTATACCAGTATAGTTCCCTCTCATACACAAAATAAAGAAGGGTGGTCAGAAAGTATCAAATTTGATCCTCTGGGTAAAAATACATGTCCTGCTTTGTGGCAAAGGTTGCATTTTACTCCTTTGCATTACTTGAATATTATTAATCGTCTATAGTCAAGGCGTTTTACCAGAGAAAATATCTCCATTTATTCACTTTATTTTCATGAACGGTGGTTCTGCCCTGGATCATTTTGCGAGGGTCTTCTAAATACAGGGCAGCCTCTTGAACAGAAAGGAAAAAAATCAGGCTTGTATTCTTTGGCGCTTGTAGTCATATTTGATCATGTGCTGGAAATAACTATTCCAGATCTTCAGAAGTCATACAGGTTTTTAATCTTCTCCAAGGTCACAGGTGAAGCAGGCAACAACCTGGTGATAACTGTTTTACCTATGCTTTAGTTGGCTTCATGTCTTTAACATACACATAATGACCAACTGTTGACTGAACAGCAAAAAAACCTGGTGCTGATTCAAAATGCAGTCTACCTATCAAGGCATTAACTCTTTTGATTTTAATGTAACAAGCCTCAGATTGTAATCCTCTTCTTGTAAACTATCTTTTGAACAAAAACATTTTTTTAAAGTTGAGACGTGTATGGTCAACCTTCTGCAAATAAAATATTCAACTGACTATCTTTTATCTCACTAACATGGCACGTATGTGGCCAATTCCTTATACACCATGGGGCCAATTTTACAATCCCTGTTGTATTTCTCTTCTGTTTCTCATCCACTGAAGAAGCTGGGAGTTTTGCCTACGGGTGGAGGCAGGTGGGAATAGCAACTGGATTTTAGACTTTCCACATTGGTATCAAGTATTACTTGTTTGCATTTTCATTCCAGCAGCTCTATGAAAAGTGCTAGGGGCCATTTGAAATCATCACGGTACTTGGGGGCCTGCTTTTAATGCCTGCAATCACCTCCCAGGTTTCACCCTTAAACGGTGATCAAACACAGACTCCACGGCTCCAACGTCTACTACTTTTCCCCTTCTTCCTTCCTTCTGCTTCATTTTCCATCTTGCCTAGTGAAGAGTTCTTGGGAACTCAAAAGCTGGCGCACTGCTTCATGCTCTTTGTATTGGCATAATAACGGTATTGCTTAATATAGATTTGGAATCTGTTTAGCGAGATGACAGTGTCTAGCCAAACTCTTCCTTGACTAATGCAACCTCTGGGAGTGCAAAGTTACCCAATTAATTGCAGCCAGAATTGTAGACTCTGGGTCTGTGGGATTGTTTCTCTGTTCATTTAGATGAAGGCATTATCAGCAAAGGAGCTGATCTGGAAGGCATGTTTACCGTCAGGATGATATATCCTGCATTATGTTATCTGTAAATATTTTTGCCATTATAGAAACTTTTTCTCCTGGCTGGAGCATTTTGTTGTAGCAAATTGCAGAGCAAAAAAGAAAAAGAGGGGGAAAAAGGAAGGGAACTTCATTTGGCGGCACAGAAAATTTGCATAAAATATTGCTCTAAGCACTGAAGTATCTTATTACATAGGGTTTTGATGATAATCTTTGTTGAAATAATATTTAACACATGCTGCACTTTTAATTAAGTATCTGAATAATCTCAAATTAATACCAGAGGTTTAAAAATAAGTTTTCATTTTAGTGAACTGTAACATAATAGCAGGCACCATGACCATTTCTCTCTCCCATACCCTTTGATTTAATTAAACACCCCTTTGTGTCTTTCTTGTCACTTCAGAAATGAGCATCAAGGAACACAGGCTGGTAACATTTTTATTTGTGATTTAAAGCAAACGTCTGTTTATATTGCGTATCTCATTTATAATAAAAATAATGGTGGTGGTAGCAATTATGCATTTTGTTCTGGAATTCAGTGTTCTTTGATTAGGGCATTTATTAGGACTCAACTAAATGGGTGTTTTGCAATTTGCCTAGATGCGTAAAGGGCAATTAGACCATGTTACCTTTGTGGGGAAGTTTCATGGTATTGGTGCTGAGACAAAGGACAGGGTTTGGGAGCAGCACTCTGGGCAGGAAAGTTAGTTCTGATGGGTGAGTGTGTGTAGACTCTTACCTCCTAGCAGGCTGCACACCAGAGTTCCTCTTTACAAATTTTGGCTGATTAAGTTGGAACATAAGCAAGAGCTTCAGATTTTTTTTGAGAGGGATCAAGTTGTTGCAAATAAATACCCATTTATTCTATTTATTTTTTCAAATTAAAAAGCTCTGATCTGTCAGATGTGTTTGTCTTCCACTTCAGCATATTTGACAATAACTGCTATATTATTTCCTCTGCAGAAATTCCATTTGAATAAAGGTTCGCGGGAGTGAAATTTTTCCATTGCAATCATTTTGGTCTCTGCCTCTCTAACACACATGGAAACACATTACTTGCTGTGCATAAGGAAAAAAAAATATTCACCATTTGGAACAGAGAGGATGTAATCAAACAGGCTTTGAAGGTTTTCTGTTAGATTCCCCCTTTATCCCATCTCATCTATCATTGTAAAGGAGACATATATAACTGCTGCACTTTGTATATTGAGGGAGGCTGCCTGCGTTTTCCCTTTGCTGAGATAATGACACTGTGGGTTGTTGACTGCTGTTATCTCTGATGACAGCCTTATCTGCATGGCTCTGATTCTAGCTTACAGAGTTGGAGATATACAGTACTTATGAAACTAACCAGTGCTCCAATTATATGGGAGAGAAGAATGGAGTTTAAAACAAGCAAGGGAAAAAACTTCAGAACTACTTCTATGGAAGAATACATATGCTGTATGCACACAAGTGCACAGACCCACATATACATGTAGAAATACAAATACGCGCACACACATATGCATACACACACATTAATTGCAAATGCAACACAGAGAAAAAGAAAACACATATGATTAGAAAAGAGTGGTCAGGGTCAGGCCAAAATAGAAGCCGATTCAGATATACTACAGCTTAAGTGCAAGAAGTGACTGGTGGAAGGTAGAAATGTATAACCCGCCACTGCATTTTGGGCACCATTTCCTTGTTATTTAGGTGGGCAAAGAGAGCACAGTGGCACCCAGATTCAGCCTGCCAAACAGCTGACCCCAGCACTGCCTCCCTGATCATCACAATTATCTCTTCATCCAGACAGGTAAAATAATAATTCTGAGCTAATCTAGGTAGCCTTATTTTCTCTTTGTTCATCCATGTTAAAGGAGCATAATTACAAGGATGGGTTTCTTTATAAGGGAACTTTTTCCCTTTCTTCACATCTCTAAAATTTGCAAGCAGTTCTGGATAAACCTGGACTTCATTCCTAATATGGGATTCATCCTGTTAGATTTTTTAAAATCCATTCTGGATAAAATGGATTTTCCATTCCGGCTCAGGAGTTTTCTTGCTTTTTATTCAGTCCAGTGATGATCTGGTTGGCTGTTCCAACTGTTTTGGAATAACTCATAAATTCATGTAGCAAAACATACATTGTGAAATTGGAAAGGGAAGCCAGTTAATAGGTCTCGAGATCATCTATGTGTACAATATGAGGAAACGGTGACTCTGAAAGCATTCCAAGTTACCACCATAAGTACTTTAAAGCTAAAGCAGAATTTCAGATCACTATGGAAAATGTGGGTTTAGTATTATAATGTGAGAAATTTAAGGTGGCAAATCTTATGCCTTTTCCCAAATTTTGTTCCCATATAACCTTTTCTTTTCCCTTGGGTATAAACTCTGCAACTGATACACCCACTACCACTTTTTTAATTGAATACGCATCCTCAAATAAAGATGATAAAGATTTCATTAAATCTAGAAGTAGTATGCAAATTTAGAAGTAATTATTATCATTGATATAGGAATATAATGGATCATATTCTCCTGGAGCAAACTATGATCAAGTGACATACAAGTCTGCTATCATGAGGCTCCTGATTTTTTTCTATTTCCTTGCTCTTAAGTCTGATTTGGATTGATTAATCTTCTAACAGAAGACTGTTAGAATTAAGTGAATAGTTTCATCCACCATGTTTGGGTGAGTTATAGTAGTTCTGTATCGTGCCCTAGAGCTACTTTGCATTATCTCTCTGCAGGCAGTTCTGTGTATTATGATTCAGCTGCTTCAAATCATGGATAAATGTAGAGACCTTGCCAGCTGATAGGAAATATGGGTCTGCTGCCCAAGAACATAGTCTCTTAAGTAAATGACATTTATGCTTTAACAGTTTCCAGTTCAATCATGGACACTGTGAGAACAATTCTGATGTTCTCGGCAGAAACCCCAAAAGCACAAAAAGAAATGGGGGAAATAACACCATGTTTCAAATCACTGTGGGATGTGTAATGCCTTTATTGATCAAGTTGTTAATGTTCATCAGCATCAACTAAGGGAGGGGAAGAAAAAAGCTCTATGAAAGTTAGAACATATTTTTCTAAGACTCTTTCTGTGCGAACAATCTGCAAATACCAAAGAAGGTCAGAAGTAAAGCTTCAAAATTCATTTTGACCCAGTTATATATTTTCAGAGTAACAGGTTTATTGTTTAGCAGCTGACTGAAGTATTTCAACTTTAAACAACAGAGTTGGTTTGCAATGGTTATTAAGCCAGTTTTGCAGTGGAATGGAAACTTTTCTCTGCAGTCTCAAAACACATGCTTTCCCCCCATTCCAACACGTGCCTGATCTGACCACAAATGGTCACTTTTCAGCAAGATTGCTTTGAAATGATGTCAGTAATTAAAACCATTCTCCCCTAATAGACTTCATAGTTTTTTTCATGCAGAAGAAAGCTGCTTTCTCACGTCATGCCTCTTCTGCCCTGGGCGGCCTTTTCCTTTGCTGGGCCTACATCCCACAGCAGCCGTGTCTGCATTCCAGGGGAGCCATTTTTACTTCGGACTGTAAATCTGGGCAATGTGAAGTCAGCAGCCTTTCTAGAGCAAATATTATTCAAATGAGGAAACATAGTTAAATGAAACATGCAGCATTGTTCTGGGGGACGGGGGAGCATAGGAAAGATGGAACAGACATGGCAGGCAGGAAGGCGGCAGTCTGAACATCAGAAAGAAGTACTACAGAAGCAGAGTGGGGAAATGTTTGCAGACTACAAAACAGCAGCGAGGTTTGGGGACTTCCATCCCATTGTCTGCCTGTCATAGACGTTCCAGCAAAGTCAAATAATACCAGCATGTATTGAAAGCAACCACATACTTCCATCTATTATAAAATAGCAACTCTGGACCATATGCCAGCTTACTAAAACCTCTGCCATTACAGAGTAAAGGTTTTAGATTTCAGGTGCTGTTGTTTGGAAACAAAGGAGCTTGGAATAGTATGCAGATCTGAGTGTCATTCAGAACTGCCACCCAACTTAAATGAGTCACAATTGCTCCCTAAGTAAATAAGTCTTCATGCCCGAAATATCTACCTTTGTCCTTTACAGTTGATCAATAATCAAAAAGAGAAAAGTAATACAATGCTCTTTCATTGCATAAAGTTCCTTTTCCCCTGTCAGTTGGCCAATCCTTAGTTACTAGTCAGAGGCAGCCTGGAGGTTATTTGAAATTAAATTAGGCGTAAAGGAAGGACAAGAAAACCACTTTTTCTTTATAGTGACTTGCCAAATCCACAGGAAATCTGGCAATATGTGAATAATGTTTAAATATATAATCTATAACAGTGTTTTTCAAACTTGGCAACTTTAAGATGCGTGGACTTCAACTCCCAGAATTCCCCAGCCAGCATGCTGGCTGGGGAATTCTGGGAGTTGAAGTCCACGCATCTTAAAGTTGCCAAGTTTGAAAAACACTGATCTATAAACTCTTTTGGCAGCATTCAGTTTCATCAACCATGACAGGCCTTCAGAATTACCTATAAGGAATGGGAGTAGGGAGGTACTGTTTTTTTCAGATGAAGCTGGTAAGATTATCCTTTACTTCACAATACTTAATTCTAAGTGATTCCACAAAGACTCTGTTTCATCCCCAAGTATTGTTTAGCACCTACAAGAAACTGCTGGGAGACGTCATGTACAGACTTAGGTGAAGTGTCCTAATGATGTGGCTATCGCTTAATTCAGTGTCTTCCTTTCATCCGGTTCACAATTCAGGCATTTTGGTAGTCAAAAACACAGAGAATGGCTGGAATTCCATTCCTTTAACTTCAACCTCTCCTATTTAGTGTAACCACAATCAGGACACATAATTAAACATAACAGTAGTTTCAATTAGTGATTCGTCACCTGTAATGGTTATCCACCAACCAAACAGGTTGGGAGGCCATGAATAGTTCTTTTAAAAAAGTAATTTATTTTTACATAATAATAATCCATTCTATCAACAAACACTTTTAGGAGATCTTAAAATGATTATCCCAGTACATACAATAAAGCACATTCTGTGTTAGTTTCCAAACAGGGATCCAACCACAATATGTCCATTGGTTTTAGAATGGCACGATCTATCTACACGTTGTGTAGTCTAGACTGAGAGAACCTCTCTCCTCCCACTTACACACAACTTCACTTTGAACCTTAGGTCAGCATTTTGCCTCTGCCATCCTCTACTCATCTATGCTGACTGTGATCAGGAACTGGAGAAGGGCAGCTGCTTTTTAAAAAGCTCATCTAAAAGTCTTCTGTAAAGATGATTTTGATTGTCTACAGCCTTTTTGAAGGGACAAGGTTAAATCCATTTGTATTCATAATATGGAATGAGACATTCATACCAAATGAACAACTTTTCCTTATTTACTGTATTTCTTATTTAAAATGGACCAAAATGGCTAGTCAATTGTCAGTTGGGAATGCCATGGGATGTTCTACATCTATTCCTCTCTAAAGCTCTTTATCTTTCTCTTCGGTATATTAGAAAATTTCTAAAGTCCTACATTTATTGTCCAGTTTTCCAGCAGAATGCTGAAATGGAAATAATGCATCACCTTAAAGTTACACAAAAAGTAACTTTGTTCCAAAGTTGTTCGGTGGAATGGAATGCAATCCAATACGGTGTAATCCTCTAATACCAGATGTTCTTTTTTGACTTCATTCTGTTTGTTAGAAGAGATGGGCCATGTTGAGAAATGAACACCACTGAAGGGCTTTTAAAATCTGCTTTTCCCATTTTACGGGTATCGTTCCTATAAAATCATTGCTAAAATCTGGGTTTGAATCTGGGGTTAGAATAGGCTTAACCTATTATTACTGTACTAAGAGAGACTAACGTTAGAAAATAGCTTGGACTGATATAATGCTTGACTGAAAGGTAAAGTACCGGAAGGAAGGTGGCTCCTTTCACTGCGGGAGTTTATGGAACTGTCATTTGCTGACCTTGTTAAATTTGGTCTGCCATTCATACTAGCAGGTATCAGAACAGATCCAAAAACTATGGTGAATATTCTCTGGGGCAAGGAGAAATCATCTGCTTATCTTCTATCAAAAGCCTTCTGTGGCAGAATGGCTTAATGCATAGGATAGAAGGCTAAAAGTCTCAAACCTCTTCTCTCAGTGGGTATGAAGTGGGGGCTGTTGCTGTCGGTGTGCCAATCAGCTGTTTGAGCAGCACAGCTATGGAGATGGAGCAAGTAGGCTGGCAGTGGTGTGGTTGGGCCAGATTGCATCCTGCAGCTACTGCTCAGCCCTATGATCTGCTCTGGGTATAAAACACACAGTCATACTCTATCCCACCTCCACTCCTTTAGGACAGTGGCTTTGTAGTTCCTGCTTTTACCACCTATCTCCCACGGGGCACCCACCTGGCATCTCCCACACCATGGTGTGTGAGAAAGGTAGAGGTCTCACATCCAGTGCTGTTTTTCTGGTGATTAAAAGATCAAAATGCAAACACTGAAATACTTTCTATAGTGGAAATTCCTGGCTATGTGTCTACCCTCTAGGATTCAATCTTTCCTTTGCCAATTTCATGAGAGATTAACAAAATCAAACTTTATTTAAAAAGAAACGATAAAATGTAAAAATCCCTTTTAACATTATATATTAATATGCAAAATTCACCGCTGTAGAAGATGAACCCAGAGCTGCTCAGATCATGGGATACAGCATGTGCCAAGGTTAAACAAGAAAAACCAAAAAGAAAATTAGAATTCTTTGGACAGTTCACAAGATGGCACCTGTCTACTACAAATAAGCATCTTCTGGCAGAATCTTAGAAGAGATTTAAAATTATTACTGATCACAAGAATATATGGACATGCCTGCAGTATATATACAAGGCTGAAGCTATACAAAAATCCTTAAATTGTAGAGAGAAATAAAAACATGCAATCATGAGACTCTAGCACTATACAACAAACAAATCAAATCAGTCAGTTTATCTGTTTCTACAGAAATAGAAGACTCTTTAAACAAATGTTTCCTTTGCTTCCAGCTTTGGGGAAAAGATTCTACAGGAATCCTAACCAGGAGATGTTGGTTCCATGTCAGGAAACAGAGACAGTCTTTAGGAGGCATATATTCCTTTCAGATCATCTTGAAACATATTTCACAAGCATGGCATATCTTGGTATAAGCAGAGATGAGGAAGCAACATTAGCTCTTCTGTACATCTGCAGTCAGGATGGATCTCAGCAGCCAATGAAAAAAATATAGTTCACATTCCTCTGTTCAATCCTGACACAAGCAAATGCTTTACTACATACAAAAGTAGATATGTGATTATTTCTCATTCTTCCTCTTCCCCTTCTCCTTATAGTAGTTGTGGTTGTATCATCATCTGCGTAATCCCATTTGTTTTCGACAAAGCATAGTGGCATAAATATGACTGATACCATTTTATGCTTACCATGACCCAATAAAATAGATTTGGATGAGAAAGAGGAATTGTTTATAAATCATGCTGTGGAGTTCATGACTGCATGAGACTTTAATTGGGCACCTACAGCAGAGATACCTGATTGTCTCAAGAATAAGGTTAGTGGGTAATAGATAGCAAATCTCAACCCTAGTGATATTTTTCCCCTTGAAGCAGCGAGACATCTCAAAGAACATGGCAGGGCTATTAGGGTCTGTATTTTTTGTTCCAGATAGCTCTGGAACAGAATTTTTATTTGTGCAGTAGTTTCCTGAAATGTTATTGGAATTGTGTTTCATTCACTGACCAGGAAATGTGCTGGATACTTCAGTGTAGAAATATAAGGATCTTAAGGAATCTTGTCCCAGACTGATCATAATCATTGTCATCCTCTGCACAGCAAGTTTGCCTTCTGCTCCGGATGAAGCCTCCTCAACTGTGTAAGATTTTGCTAGGCTGCTCCTGCTTGTTCCTTTTTCTTTCCTCCCCCATACTGCAACTTAAATAAGCTTTCAATACATGTATCTTTATTTCAATTCTTTCTTGTTTCAGTCAAGCGGTAAATAAGGCAGCATGGATACTCAGCTCTCACTGCAGCACAACATGCCAGTGTTCCCAATCTGTTCCTCTGAGCCTCTGCCAGAGCCCTTATGCAGATAATGCCTGTTGTTCCCTGCTGGGTACATTCCAGCTCTTCATGGGTTCTTCTCATTTCTCCTACAATGGAGTTTTACTCCTGGAATCCCATCTGCTTTCCTTTTTATCCCAAGAGGTTACAAAGAGCTGCCCTGGAGAACAACTGGGCACCTAGAGTGGGTCATCCTTCCTTGGGGCAGAAATTCTCAAGTATTTGCTGGGGGTGGATCACTCAGTCCACGTGATGTTTTCTGTCTCTTTCCAATATGCTTTAAAGAATTTAAAGCTAAATGTACTTCTCCACCTTTGAGCTGATATTTGTTTTCCCTGAAATCACTCTGGTCACTTAAAATGTTCGTGTTCCTTTGCTTATTCTTAACAGTCAGTATGTCACTTCAGCTAATATTATTGCTCCTTCAGAGATTTTCACACAGCAGCTATCTGGGTGCAGGGATTCAGTCTTTCCATCCCAATAATGATCATTTTTGGTCCAATTAAGTTGGATTGTTTTACAATAAACAAACAATGCTGCGGGTGGATCACAGTTATTGCAACCATTATCTATGCAGAGTTTTATTTAAAGATCACCTGAAAGTTTCAATTGATGTAAAAAGTAGCAAAACTAGAAAAGGGGACTTAATTTTGAAGGAACTTTGATGAAATTGATTCACAGTGTTGAAATCAAATCAGGATCCTTCAAATTGCTTCTGAGAGATCTGAAGGTAATTTGGAAATTCTGTGAGTTTTACAAAGTCTTAACCTGTCCAATTTTCCTTCCATATAAGGAGAAATGCTGTGATGGAGGTCACCAGTGTGCTTAGCTGCTTGATACTAAAATGAATAGTGGACCAATTAATTTGGTCGCCTTTGCAAACCCTGCTACGAAAGCACTTGTAGTAGTGGTACCTAGTTTGTGCCTTACTCCTATGTTAGATTTATTTAGGCAGGTTCACGTGCAAGGGGGTAGAAAGAGAGGGGAAGATTTATTCTACTGCTTTTTAAAATATTTGTTTTCTCTTGTAACTCTCAATCTGTTTGTCCAATCTATATTTTAGTTCCTATTAGTCTCTGTGTCCAGAACTGGCTGTAGATCCTCATCACTTTTAATTCTCCTTTCATTTGCCCCACTCTCTCCCCACAAATAATAATTTTAAAATCCTTTTTTCTTTCAACTACTTGTCTGTCCTATACTTAATGAGTCTTCTTCACTGCAAGATTGGTTGTGACGTAATGTCCTTGCTCTTAAACTACTGCATATAGATAGAGTATTTCTTTATATCATTCTGTATTATATGCACAAGCAGCACACATTATTTCTAAACTAGAGTAACCTTGCCCATGAGCCATGCCAACAAGCCTGCCAGGCAAGAAAACATCAGTGGACTTTTTGATCTTTAGTTAAGATTTACTTTTTGAAAGCTTTCATTTTTAAACTGAAATAAGACACATCTGAATTGGTTTAGCACAACTTCTTTACAGGCTCTTTGCTGAACACACTGAAGGCTGCTGTGCTGTGTTACTTCTCCATCCCATTTGTCTTAGGAGGTGCATAGCAAGTATTTTCAAAAATATTGTGGTAATACCCTTGAATATACCTGACTGAAACTTTTCAGGGCTATCACCCCTGCTACTGTCATCCTACTCTGTCAAAAATATCAAGTAGCTACAGTCTTTTTGATACTTCTCCATCATAGTCTACAACCAGATCTATAACTTAGTTGAATCATGTACAGATTCCCATAGAATCTTGTTGATCCCAAATTTCAAACCAAATTTAACTTGAATCATATGTCTTCAAATCTTGAGGTGGCTAATTTGCATTCCTCAACTAAACACAGTAACTATGCTCCTAACAGATACATAGTATAGAAATCATATTACAGTACATTGATATTGAAAGCCCTATTTCATTTTTTATTCATTTCTAGGTGTTGATTGAAGTGTGGTTATCAAAGAACTACTTACTTTACTATCTATTCAATATTCAATATTATATTGATATTCAAATATTAAATTTTAAAGAGGTTACCCACTTTCAAAAGCCCACTACTAGGTGCATGGGAAAGGATGCTCTCCAATGCTGTCTCTTTTGACTGGCCCTATTCTCTTGATCAAGGTAGCTTCGGGGTTTCAGTTACTTTGATTTGTGTGGGTGTGTGCACCCAAGTGTATGCACCACTTTGATGGCTTATAAGTAAAGTATGCTGAAGAAATCATAATAATAAATAGAAGGAATGCTGAAAGGCTTAAGTGCTATTCAGATTTGATAAACAGCGTTAGACTTTAAAAGGTATGGTTCTTTCAGTGTTAACTTGTTTGGTGGATCAGAAGGCAATAACTGATCTGGAGCAGTAAGGAATTTGTACTGTGCAGCCAGACTTGCCTTTAAGAAATGTAACCCCTAATCCTAACCATGATTTAATGGTGTGACTTTGAGCAAGCTTCAATTTTCCAATGTTTATGGGAATAATTTAGTGAAGATCTGGAGGAAATCTGTCTATGTGGTTGGTAAAAGTCAATACCTACTTGAGGGCACATAATAAAAAAATCAATAATCTATATCATATATAATATGAGGGTAAAAGTGAAAACTGGGAGGCAAATGTGCATTTAGATAACCTAAGTATATATGTCACCCTTCTTCAGTCTGGCACCTTCCAGATATGCTCAAGTTGCAACTCCAAGTGTGTTGGGACCACAACTCTCAGAATTCCTAGCCAGCATGGCTAATTTTCCAATAAAAGAAAGTAGTAATTCCACTTTATTCTGTACTGGTCAGATAACATGTCTACCTATTTGTTTATACAAAATGTGTACACAGTCCAGTCCAAAAACATCAAGCAGTTAACACTGACAATGACAGAAATCCCCAATATAAGTAACCTCCCACAAATAAAAACAGCAATAGAACCTGAATTGCAAAAATAGATCATATCACAAAGGTAGCCCAGATTCACCCTCAGCACCAATATTGTGTCTTATTTTGGGAACCCCATTTGAAGAAGATCCAGACAAACTGAGCCTACATTAGAAAAGGGCAACAAGGATAATCAAGGGAGTAAAAACTAAATCCTGTGAGGAAAGATAGGAACTGGTAAAGTTCAGTCTTAAGGAAAGAACCCTAAGGCATTTTTTAGAACAATGATAGCACTTTTCAAGTACCTGAAGGTATGTCGCACAGAAGAAAGTCAAGATCTGTCTCCATCACCTTAGAGTGCAGCACATGAAGTAAATAATTTTTCAATGATAGGAAAGCGGATTCCAGAAACCTCCTAACGGCCAGAGCAGTTCAACAGTGGGACCAGATGGTGTGCTCTCCCTTACCAGGTATTTTCAAACATAGGCTAACCATCAGAAATGATTTACAGTAGTCAGAAATGGATTCCAGTCCTGAGCAAAGGGTGTATTTGATGGCCTAAAGGGGCTCCTTCCAATTCCACAACTGTGTCCTCAATCATTGCATGACATGATCTTTAAGTGATTGACGGAATATCTGGGTTTTGATTTATAAAGGCTATCTGCTATAGCTACTGACTTGCGCCAAGACAGTCGATACTGGGACCTTGTTATTTTGTGGACCAAATCAGAGATGACTGTAACCAGCCTGTGTGTGGAAAAACTAGAGAAGACAGATAGGCATTTTTAGAGGGGTTCCTTTTTTCAGGGGTCTTATTGGATTTTTTCAAACCGTGTTCTGTGGAACTCTATGGTTCCACAAGAACCTAAGAGCAAAACAACAGTCTACCTGAATGCAGCCAATTTTCTATCACTAGAGCTTTGCTTCTTAATCAGGGGCTCTGGGAATTTTTTTCAGCTAACAGGTTTTGCAGTGTGAAAACACTAGAAACCCCTCAACTAGGCTATCATCAAGGCTCTAGAGGAAAGTCAGCTAATACGTCTGGTAAGCAGTTTGCACACAGGTGGAGAGTTAGTTCATTTTCAGACAAATGTTGGAGTTTGGGAGTCTAAATCCAACCAGCCCTGGGTTAGATAAAAGTGTAATTCTAATTATGAAATTACCCTTGCCCAGATGATCCTGTTAAACAGCCTTTTTTTGCAAGTCCTGCAAACAGGGCCAGGATTTAACTGTTGCATAAGGTGAAGATTATTTTAATTAAAATAAGTACAGGTAGTCTTTGGTTAATGACGGTAATTGGGACCGTAATTTCCATCGCTAAGCAGTGCGGTCATAAAGTGCGACATCACGTGTCCGCATCACTTAGCGATGACAATCCTGGGGGTCCCCATTGCCATCATTAAGCAAACACCACCTCACAACTTCCTGATGGCTTCCAAGGACCAAAATCAGTGAGGAAGCTGGCATAAATTTGCAAGTCCCAGGCAGCTTGCAAGGAGGCTGGCAGGCAGGTAAGTGACTGCTTCCAGGTGGGAGAGGGAGCGAGGGGGTGCACGGGTGGCCAGGGAGGCACAAGCATAGCAGGGATTGGGGTAGCTGCTGCTGGGTGAGGGAGTCTTATGGTGATTACATGACCATGGGACACTGCAACCATCATAAGTGCGAGCTGGTTGCCAAGCGCCCAGATCAAAATCATGTGACCATGGGGATGCTGAGACAGCTGGAACTTAAGAGGACCAGTCATAACTACTACTTATTCAGCGCTGTCTTAACTTTGAACGGTCACTGAACAAGTGGTCATTAACTGAGGACTACCTGTAAATGAAAAGGTCAGAATGTCTACTCAGGCAGAGAATCTTCTCTTTAGGTTGCCTGTTATCTTTGGTACCATCATTTTTTCCTTCATTCTAGGAACTTCTATTGAAAAATCAAATCAGTAAGTAACCTACTTGCACTGAATTTGCCTCAAAGAAAGACGACACTGAAATTAAGCGCAAAAAAGGATTAGAGCAACCCCCCCAAACCCTTATTATCAACTTCTCAACAAATCTAAGCCAATTCCTTCCTTTTAAAACTTTGGGCAGGTGGGCTGGGAGGCTTGGTTTTCCTTTCAGTTACAGTCAGTCTGTCCTGGACAGGCTAGGGCTTGGTGCAACAAGCGCCATTTAAAAATATTATACCAAGAATCCAAGGGCTATTATATTTTATTTCCTATTTTCGAGAAATCGGAACCGCTCTCAAGGGGAGGAGCGGAGAAACTGCTGGCCCTGCTTTGCTTTCGTGCTAAGGGGGACGCGCCTCCGACCCCAGCCCCCCATCAGCGGAAGAGAGGTGGAGGGTGCAGAACGGGGCTAAGCCGCGGGGAGGGCAGGGATTGGGGTCCGAGTGCTCCCGCACGTCCCAGAGAAGGTGGGGTGGGAAGAAAGAGAAGAGCCACCGCTGCCGTCGGCCTTCAGCCGCGCCGCAGGGCAGGGTAGGGCAGGGCCTGCTGGCCACGGGGGCCTCCCCAGAGCTCCCTTCCCTCTGGAGAAGCCACCACGTGCGCCTCTGCAGGGCAGAGCGGCCGCGCCTCCCGACGCGCTGAGCCCTGCCCCGATCCTTACAACGCACCGCCCTTGCTAATTGTGGGCCTCGTGGCTCCAGAGCGGTCGGTGGTCTCCGCCTCGCAGACACCTGCAGCTTTCTTTCCTGGCGCGCAGGACGCAGGTCTTTCCTTCTGCCTGCCTCTCTCCGGCGCAACTCGCTCGCTTACCTCCTTTCTCTTTGCCCCTTTCATTAAACAAATACAGCTGATCCGGCCCCGGCCCCTCCGCACGTGCCGGATGAATAAATCGCACGCCTCGACCGCAGTCGCCTTTCTGCCCCGCCGCGGTGTTTGCTTATTCTCACTGCAGCTGTGGGGTTGCTAGAGAGAGAAAAATGACCCATAGGCTGGCTTGCCTAGGACTGCTAGTGTGCAATCCCCTCAGCCCCTTTGAAAGCCGCGGTTGTAAGCCCTCGCTGCGTGGCTCATGCATTGTGCCGTACCCCTGGCTTTTTGTTGCTAAGTGCGAACACAAACCCCGCAAGCTCGGCAAATGGGGTGGGGGTGAGGACAGGGTGCAGCAGCCCCACTGCAATCTATTGCCCTGTCCAAAGCCCACGGGTTAAAACAAACATCAACAGTGCGTCAAATAGTTTGCCCGTAAGACTCTTTTGTTATGAAGATAAGCTTGTTATCTCTTTCATTCAGATTTTAATCTGACAGGTCATTTGCATACTGCCAGCTGACTTCAGGGTGTGTGTTAGATCCACTTTGCATTTAAATCCTCTGTCACTCAGCAAAATTAAAGAGAGAGAGAGAGAGTAAAAGCCTTTCTTTCAGTTCCATTACTTTTTGTCTGAGTGTAATCGTCTAAAAGGAAGCGCTTTCTTCCAATCTCTTGAACATCTTTGTTTATTTTCAGTGCAAACCCAAAATAGAGATAACTGGTTAGATTTATATTTGAAATGGCTGCAGAGTAAGTAATCTGCAAATTGTAATGAGACTCCAATGTCCCACTTGTAGGAACCAACATAACAAGCTTTACAGCAAGGAAGTAAAATATGCCCATATCTTAGTGAAACTTTGAACAGTACAAGCTATCAAATTTGGGGGCAGGCATATGAAGCTTCCTGAGATGATAGCTTAAACTCCCTTGACTTTTCATCTTTCAAGATCCCAAATAAGCTGCTTGAAATGATAGGCTAACTTCACATTTACTAAAGCTGATAGGTGCTGAGTTGAAATTCTCTTCTGGACTGCTACATCTTTGCAGACCTTGTAATCATCTCTCCTCTGGCTTGCACATCGAGAGTCCTTCCAGACAGAAGTTAATCTTCCAGAAATTCTTGAAAACCATTTCGTGCATCACATTATATAAATAAGAGTCCAGAATGCTGGAAATTGCACAAATATACAAAAACATATATGTGTCATTACACATTTGGTTGCCCAGATCTTACGTATTTATGTAAAAATATTTTTATGCTGGTTTATCATAGTGCTAATGCTTATATCCCTTATTGTTGAAGCCCAATGTATACAAGTAGATACAACACATCTATTTGTGTAATATTTTTCCTGCAGTCCCATGCACCATTATGCTAACTGCATAATAGACTTATAAGCATATTAGAACATATCTGTATTATGTATGTGTGTGTGTGTGTGTGTGTATGTGTGTGTGTGTATGTATGTATGTATATATATATGTATGTGTGTGTGTGTGTGTGTGTGTGTATTCATTCATTCATTCATTCCAGGGGTTCTCAAACTGTGGGTTGGCACCCCCATGGAATTGTAAGCAGCTGAGAATGGGGTTACCAAATTTTTGTAAATGTTGCCTAAGCATGGTAGTCGAATTCAGACTCCTGAGCTTTACTAACCCTAAGGAAATAATTTGTTTTATTCCTGGGTGGAGCGGGGCACAAATTCATGGTATCACAATATTTGAAAACTCAATTATTCTTTTTTGGTGACCTTCCCTTGTTTTGAAAAGACTAGATGAATTGTTGATTATGCCGGTCCTTTATTGTGTTTGGTCTTGGACTGTAAATAAAATTTTGATTTGATTTAAATTGTTGATTGCTGTTAATTCAAACTACAGGAAGACATCTAGTAAGATCAGTGCAATAGCACGATCCTAAAGATTGACTGTTGTGCAACAGACACACTATTCAGCCTCACTTCTTCCATAACTCACTTCTGATTCAACACAGTGGGAAGCTGTACCCAGAGGAGCAAGACAAAAGTGAGAGAAAACATCAACCATTTTTCGATTTTTTAACAAGAAGAGGAAGACTTTTGGTCTTGTCTCACCTCATCTGGATATGTTCTTACGCTGCTTTTTTGGCATGTCTTGTCCATGCCATCTGCCCAGAGCAAAACACAGCTCTACAGAACATTTCTTTATGGCAGATATGAATAAGTCTGGAACAGAGATCCATTCCCACCAAAAGAAAGAAGGCTGACTAGTGACTGAAACTTGAATAAAACTATGCTTTCAGGTGTAAACTTAATGACCAGCATTTACAAAACATTGTACATACTTCAATATTATTTCAGAAGTTTTTGTTCTTTGGTTAAAAGATCAACACTTGATATTGCAGTTCATTGCTTTATATGTCAGCCTGGAGCACCTACCTTAATTTTAAGCTTGTGAGGAAGAATTGTACATTAGTAGGAGAGGCAGTGTCCTACAGCCTCCTCAATGTGAACATGCAAGTGAGAGTTGTTGTTCCAGTCCTACCAGAAGAGTGCCAGTGCTGTTCCACTCATTTTGGAAGTATTTCAGATGGAGTGTCCACAGGGGTGTGTGTCAAAATCTGGAAGATGGTTGGCAGAGCATTGACATAGAAGCCTGTCCACCATCTTGAGGATTTTGACTCCCACTCCACGAATACTTCTGGCTCCACACTCAAAGCAATCTTGTTTTGAACTCATGTTTCTAGCTGGAGACAGGACTGATATGGGCTCGGAGCATTTTCAGAATGGTCTGAACACTATCAGAACATTTCCACCTAAGACAGAACAATTGATTTAAACTTGAAAGGAAGAGTTGGGGGGAGCAAAAATTGCAGTTGATGAGTTTTTGAGGAGAAAAAAATCTGATCTGTCAAATGCTTCAAAGGCACTCAGAGAAAAGAAAGTGACATTTTGTGGGAGTGGGTAGAATGATGACAAATTTTTGATTTACCTATTTGACATAAATCTGCCTTATTGCAACAAACATATGTGGAAATCTGTTTGCTGGAGTTACTGTTTGCGTTTGGCATTTTGATTTAAAACTAGAATGAAATAAGCCCAGATATTTAAAGTATTCCCCATCTTTGGATCCCAGGTTTAGTCATGCTTATTCCCAGGTTTCCGGGACCTAAGTGTGCCCTCCTCTCCAAATGTCATTTAAACGGATTTTCAAATGGGGAATTGATCCATCACTGAACAATTTATAGAATTCCCCAACAAAACCATCCATGCCAGGAGATTTTCCATGCTTTACTTTGGTAATAGTTGCTTTAATTTCAGTTCCAGAAATTGGTTGGTTTAAGCACTCCCAGTGGTTGTGCTTAGAAGATTTTATTTCAGGACTGTTTAAAAAGGAATCGATGGAGTGCAAGTCAGGAGTGCTAGATGTGTATGAATTCTCACAGAGTTTGGCAAAAGCTCAGTTTATTTTCTTTTGTGGAGTAGGGGACCTTTCCATTTCCGTCTTTTATATATACAGAATAGATTTTTCTGGCTCATTTTTCCCCCTCTTCTTTTCTTCACTGCTCTTGTTAATAGTCTAGAGGGTTTGTTGCCAAATTTCTAGTCGTTTCTATTTAAGTAAACTAATGCTGCGTGTATTTTATTTATCTCCTAGTTCTTGCTGTTTTCTTATTAATGGTCCATACATTTTGTTATTATTTGTGGGATTTGCTGTTTTGTTTTGGTGTGTATGTATATTCTAAATTCTGTATTTTCTTTAACAATTTTGCTTAGCTGTTGCTTTTTTTTCCTCCCAACTATTGGATTCCTGAATACAGAGTGTGCATATTACGGTCTTCATAGTGTCTCATATACTAAAGCTTAGTATTTTCCAAGCAGTGCCTCTTTCTCCTTTAGTGTTTTTCCCCAGCATGCTGGCTGGGGAATTCTGGGAGTTGAAGTCCGCACATCTTAAAGTTGCCAAGTTTGAAAAACACTGATATACACTCACAAGGGGGTGATTTTATTGGGTCCTTCTCTTCTGCTACTAATGAAAAGTTGCATTTCCCCCATGCAGATGTAATTTTGTTAATTGCCCTGCTAATTCTGACTGGCACTGAGGAAGAAAGTTCTGACTGACATCTCTAAGGGCTCATTTCAAAAGCCCCAGAGCACATCTGGAGGGAAGGGAAGAATGATTAAACGTCCACTTCCTCCCCTCAAAAAAAAATGATTTCCCACATATATTATTATTATCAACCTGAATCAATCTGAATGCAAGATGAAGTCCTCTTTACTGAAAATTAGGGACCATAATCTATCACACTGGTTCAGCGTGGGTTGATAGAGAGATGTTTTTCAACTTCACAGTTTAGGGCTGAGAGGGAGTGACTGCTCCAAAGTCAGTCATTCTCTCTGGCTTCCATGCCCAAGAGAGGAGCTGAACTTGAGTCTCCTAGCTTCTAATCCAGCATCTTAAAAACTCCACACTGACTCTCATCCTGTCTGTCTATCTATCTATGCATTAATGTGGATATGTATATATCAAGAGGCTGTGGCTTTTGATTTACTGATAGGACCATATTGTCTCTTGAGGTAACGTTAATTCTAGCAACATACAATGATAATACATTCATGAATATTATTTGTATCTTGGGAGAAAGAAAAGGTTCCTAATTTGGGAACGACACACTCTCCAGATTCAACTATACCAGCCTTCCCCAGTTTGGACCCCTTCAGTATGGGACTGATTAGAGCACCAGATCTGGATGCAGTAGGATGCTCTGCAATGCTCAGGATACACATGTAGCATCACTCTGCAGCTCTAAAGCCAAAAATATCTTTCCCCTAGGAACATGCAACAACTTGAAAAGACAGTTGTACAATCCCTGGGACAGATGCAGCTGCTTTTAAGGAGCTGCAGACAGTTACTGTGTGTAAAGGAAATAGGGAATGGCCTTGAAGGACAGGAGGAAGAGCTAGCTGCTACCAAGGCAATAGTCAGATGAATGGGGCTTAAGCCTGGGCCAAGAAAATAACTTGATAAAATGTCTCAAACAAGCTCCTCCCTAATGTACACAAAGATAAAATGTAGGAGTTGTGTGGGTTCTTTGCTATCCAGGGACTGGACACACCACAGCATAGCCAATCTGTACAAAATGCTTTATTGCAGCACACACCTTCCCCCAACAACAGACTATTGCTCTTCACCCAGCAGGACTTGCAAGGTGATGTTGTCATGTACATATGTCTTGAATACTCAGTCCTTTAATATTTAGTTCAAGCAAAAGTCTATAAAATACATAAAGTCTGTAACACATTCAGTGTTGCAAGATTCTGTTACTATAGCGGTTAGAATAAAAGTAGTCCTGACCTATATGTCATTGGTTTCTTAGTCTGATTTATTTTGTTGGGCTGACACTATATGAATACCCAAGAAGCCCCTTTTAGCCTTCAGATGAAAAGCACTGAACAGCCCTACATCAGATATGTGGACCAATTCTGAATTTTCAGCAGTGGCTATTATTGGCTGGGGAATTCTGGTTGTTGAGCATGCCCAGATTAGGGAAGGTTAAGCTGAGTCAAGTTCATGAATACATATGGAAGCCTTCTCCAATCAAGATGCTTCTGGATATGCTGCAACTGTAATTAAGAATGATCAACTCATAGGGTTGGAATGACCTTAGAGTTAATGTAGTCTAACCCTCCATCTAGTATAGAATCCAGTTTCAAACTCCTGGCAGTCCCTCACTGGGTAGAGATTCTGGCCGTTGTTCCTTCAATAGTTCTGGAAAGCTCCATGTTAGGAAAGCTACTCTACCAAAAGTTAGTGAGATGTTATGATGAATACATTTGCTCAGAATAAGATAAACTGCTTCATAACAATCTTATTCCCTCCTTACTGACATCTCTACCCTAAATCTGCCCAACATCTTCCCTAAAGATTTCTGGTGCTCACTTGCCGGGACTGCATGGAGCTCAGTATGATCAGGGAGGTTTACTGTAGTGGGAAAACAGAGAATCACAGTGACCCTGTCCCCTTACAGAACTGAGCTTTGTGATGGCTTTGACTATCCTGCAGGTAAGGTGGAAAAAAATAAACTCAACAATCCAACACTGCTGACATTAGATATAGAGGTCTAACTATCTAGCTAGCTTTCAGATTATTGCAGAATCCTTTTGTGATAGTTGCTATAGATTCCTGAGGAAGAATTCATGAGGCTAAGTCAGATCAGGTTCACCCTTGGATTTCAGCTGTAATTGTCAGCTTGTCAGCCTGCCTGCCTGCCTGCCTGCCTGCCTGCTTATCTATCTATCTATCTATCTATCTATCTATCTATCTATCTATCTATCTATCTATCTATCTATCTATCTATCTATCTACCTACCTACCTACCTACCTACCTACCTACCTACCTACCTACTTCCCCTATCATGATTAAAATAAAACTGATAAGAAAAAATAATTATCATAAATTTAAGTAATATAAAAGCAGCCATAGCACAATAATAAAGAGGAGAAAAGGCATATATGGTTGATAAACAATCTCAGCAGAAAAGAAATAATTCCCTGTTAAAACCAGGAGGAATTCCAGAAGTTTGATACATTATGGCCGTGTTCACACAACATGTTTAACCTAGTTACTAAATTAATTCATTTGCTAGGATCACACAATACAATGAATGAGTTGGATTCACAAACCACAAAAAGGACTGGACTGGAAAGGAAGGTTAAGATTCACCAGCACAGCATGTTATGTAAATGCGTCATTTAGGTCTTCGTCTCCATAGCCTATTTCTCTTTGCTCTTGTGTCGCATGTGAGTATTGGTCAACTTTTTTTTTTATTTACTAGGACATTCAGTACCAGTTCCGTGTGATATTCATTGTGTGTCTTCCAGGGTGTGATCAACAAATAGGCTAGACATTTCAGAGCTTGACGACACTATTGAAAATTTCCATTGTGTTTGACAAAGAAACCCAAGATTGCCACTCTATATCTGCTTCCTTTTTAAAACTGTTCTGCACAAAGATGCCTGCATAATATCTCTGGTGAAAGATCTTAGAGTTTCTGCACAGTCTACTACATGATATCTGCAGATTGCCAGGGAGATCCTTCCCTTCACTTAAAACGTTTGACTGGTCATTCCCAGATGAAGGTTCCATCCTGGCAAGACATCACAGTGAGCCCACCTTGCCACAGCATCCTGTAACTGGATGGATCAGATGGTGTGGGTGCTTTAAGAAAGTGATTTCTTTTCTTTTCTTTTGCAGAATGATAGTAAAATAACATTCCCCAGGCATCTTGTTTGTGCTTTCTGCTGGGAGGAGGAGTGATTTGTGCTCTCACTACTGATAGAGTCCAGCTCACCTACCTCCTTGTTCCTGGTTTTACCCTTACCACAATGCAGTGGCTTGCAAAGGACCTCAAATACAGAGTTTCTGGCATGCCAGCATCAGCTGTTGAGCAGTGGAAGAAGGAAAGTCACTGGGGAAATGCAACAGAAGTAGTTTGTTTATATCTTTAAAGACACAGAAGGGGAATGTTTCAGCATGAACTGGGGGTGGGTAATAGGGCTATTAGCAAAGCATAGGTTGGTTGGTTCCCTCCAAGTAAACAGGCCTGTACTCAGCGTCTTCTAGTTTCTGGAAGTTTGGAACTGGCCCGAACAAACCAGAGCAATTATCATCTGAGCTTTTCATTAGAATGGGAAAAGTCTGTGGGTGGACAAGGTCACTGTCTGAAAGCGCCCTATGAAATCTCTCGATTGTGTAGCTTTTTGAGGTTCTCAGATTCATATATCAGTGAATATCTTGGGTGCATATTTCTGCCTGCCTCTTGTTCTGCAGTTCCTTGAACACAAATCTTCAGTTCAGATGGTGTTTCTCTTCTCCATGTCCTGGAGAATTATTTTATTTTAAACCTCTTGGGCTATATTTGATTATTGTTTCTGTCTGAATTCACTATCTCAGCCATATCCGAAACATCATGGTAACTTCATTTCACTTGGTTTCCTATGGGAATAGAACTGTCTCACTGTCTTTTTCAGTTTTGCCAACGCTATTAAATCCCCGAATATTTGATCAGCCTTTGGAGATGTTATACAGCTCAGTGCTATATCTGAACTTCCTTCTCCCAACTGAAAGAGTGCCTGAGTGTCCTTGTGGTGGAAAATATGATCTCAGATTCTGTTTGGGCTGTAGAACGATGCTTCCATAATAATTAAGAGCTTGCTCCTTGTTTGTTATTACCATTGTATTTTAAAGGACTGGTATATTAGAGAATTATCATTGCCTGTTGGGCGGCTATACCCCAACAGAGGGAGATTTTCTTAGCCACAGAGGTAAGATTTAGTGTTTATTCAAGAGAGGTTAAGCAGAGGACTGAGGTTAGATATGAAAGGGCATGTATCCATTTTCTCCCTTGTCCCTTAAGACTGTCAGCACTTAGCAATGTTAAGGATAAGGACAACAAATGAATGAAAGAATGAATGACAGCCTTGCAAAATGTTCTGGTTTTAGGCCAGGTCTCACTTTGTTCAGCCAAGAGAAAAACCTTACTTGAAGTCTCCAGACAAAATGCTGCTGCCTTGTTTACTGGATTCACACGCACACTCATTATCTAGTACTTATACATTTTCCCTATCACGACTGGCACTTCCATTCGGCAGAACAAGGCATCTTTATCAGACAGCTGATTTGGGATTCCAGGAAAGGACAGCAAATCACCAGTTACTGAAATGGCAAAGCTTAGAAGGAAGTTCATCGCAATGTGCAGAAGCGTGTATGAATTACCTCTTCATAAATCATTAAAGCAGCCGCGTGATCTACAAAGATCATGCAGTTGCTTCAGAAACTGCTCCCAGCAGTCTTCACAAGTGTGTGCATGCATGGCACTTCACCTCAGCTTTGCGTCTGTGGAGACAGCCGGGAGCAGCTTCTGGAGCAGCCCCACGAAGCTCGCAAATGACATCCCTGTTTGAAAAGAAGTGCTTCATACCACACTCTTGCATAGTGTGAAGCACCTCTTTCAAAGGCTTTGCACAGCCCAACTACTTGCAGAATTTATTACAGTATTCATGTTTTGCCAGGGGAGAGTAGAGGTGCTTGAAAGATTTTCTACCTCGTGCACCAAAAAAACGGATGATTTGGGTTGGCCTTAATTTGGTAGGGGTGAGAGCAAATGTTTTGAGCTGGTCTTGAGCTTGGTCTTGAAAATAGCAATCCCACTACAGATTTGATGCACTAGTTTCAAGCACCTCTGAGATAATATTCCTTATTTCTATATTTCCACTCAAACGGTTTAAGCCAGATCCACACCTACAACATTTTCTATGGTACCTACCATAGGACTGAGAACAAGTTTCTTTTCATTCTTTGTTCCATTTCTCCCTCTCTCCAATCCTTTTGCAGCTATGCCCCCTCAGTTTCCCCCTACATACTCACATCTGACACTTTTTATTAACACAGGAAATTGCCTTAGAATTGATACTGATTTGCTGTTCTGGGCTTATAATGGTCATTTCAGTTGTTATCAAAAACAGCGATGGTGGAATGGGTTCCAGGGTTTCCAGGCTGAACAAGATGAATTGGATTAAATTTAAAGGGGAAAGTGAGAGATTGTAGTTCACATGCAATTTACAGGGAAACAATCAAATGTGTAACTTGGAGCAACAAAATGTGTCAGCCAGAAACCACAACATCTTTGAGAAATCATTTACTCATGTGAATGCCTTTCGTGCTTGATGCCCTTCCAGCAAATATGCTCTAGTTGACAGAACATGAAGGAATGTTTTATGGAAGTGGGATCATTTTTTTATGTGCATGCTAACATCTGTTCCGTAGAGCACCTCATTAATGATATGATGGACTTATTTTGTAAAGATTTGAGAAGTTTTAGCCATCAGCACCAAGCTGATGATATATTCAGCATTCTGCCTGAGCTTTAGGAAGAGGGAGATGGTAGGAAATGGGAGGCTAAGAATAATTCTATCTTGGCCACAGTCTTGCCCGCCTACAGTGCTTGAGAGGGATGGTGGTGAAGAAAGATGCTTCCAGCAAAAGGAAAACAAAAGTCATTTTTGAATATATTCGACTGATGTGAATTATAATTCCCTGGAGAGAGACATGCTTGAAGTCTTTAGTTCAGTTCATACTGTATATGTATATATTCCGAGAGATGCACAGCTGCATAAGCTATGACTGAATCCCTCTGTGAGTAGTATATATTGGGCGGGGGGGGGGCAACCGCATTTACAAACACGGAGGCTGCATCAGCAGGAGTGATGATAGGTGTTACACATCAGGGTAGCTCTCTATTGGTTGTGTTGCTTTTGGAGTTGATTTGCACTGCCCAAACCACTGAATTTTTACGTGGAATGAAGTCTCAGTGGCTTCATTCAGACATTATAAACCACAGTTTATTGTTCTAAAACAAGCTATGGCCAAGTTTTAAGTTCTATGCTTTTAGAACATTTTGTATTCATTGGTTTGGAACTCACAGCTGCAAAGTATATACCAGAGGTATAGCTGAGACATATACAGTAAACAAAAAACTTGGCCAATGCTATGCTGAGAGACATATTGGTAGAAGAGATCAAAACACCGAGCAAATATTTTGGCCACTGCAACTCCGTATTAGTTCATCATAACTAGGCAAGTAGAGCCAATTATGAGTTGAACAAACTCTTGGTGTATTTGCTGTTGTCTTTCTATATTGCTATGTTAAAAATAACCCCCTGATCCTATGCTCCACATACATACCTAGAAGCTTCAGAGAAATATCAACTTTATTGTGTTACATGCTCACCAGAGCTAAAGCTTTCAAGATTCCTTATAAGTTTACTTAGGCATTTAAATACACTTGTAAAGAGAGGGAGAAGGAGAGAAGAGGAAAAGAGTGAGAATGATTCCTGCAGGCTTGAGATGGGTTCCAAAATTTTTGATTTGGGCCTTGTGGAACATTGATTTCCAGTTAAGGAAGAGGCAGGAGAACATTAAACACTACAATTGCAGGATGCCTTGCAAAATGCAGGAAATAGGAACTAAGACAAGAAAAGATCTCTGCTTCAGAATGAGAACCTCATGGTCTGAGCAGAAGAAAATTGGTCTCCAGCCAACAAGTGACTTAAAACTTACAAGAAACAAAGGAAAATGATTATGACCCCAAAGTCCCCCCAGTTCTAGTCCAACACCTTAATCTGAATACCATACTGGCTCCAGAAAGCTTTCAATCAATTGTCTGAAAAATATAGATTCACATGTTGACTAGCCGTGCCAAAGTCTGTGGTTTTTCTTTTTTCTTTCCTTGAATTATGACCCTTAATGCTAGATCCTGATTCACTGAATGCATATGTTCAACATCAACTGGGTATTTTTGCTGTAAAAACTTGCACATGATGGTGCTAATCTTAAATACTGGAGAGGGGTAATACCTACTTCTTCAGCCTGTTGAACTGTCTCATGGAATGTCTCCAAGTCTTCACTGAATCCAATCTAAATCTAGAAGTATGACGTGCAAGTGCTGGGTGCTGTTCAGACGTGGCTTGACATCCGTGCAAAGCCCTTGCCATCACCATAGGGGCCTGGTGTGACACTGTGAATTAATTGGTTCAGAGTTCAAGATATTTCCTGCATGGCTTTGAAACTGCATCTAGTAATGCAGAAAATGGCTGCATGCACCCAGATTTAAATAGTACAGGATCCATTCTACACCATTGTGAAAGCAAGAAATTCTTTTTGCCTATTGCACATCTGCAGTTAGCTGCAAAATTTCTGCAACAATAGTCTTCTTTTGATATTGATATTGATCTCAGTTACTTCTATTATTGTTAGGCAATTACTGCATACCATTTATTTAGTGCTGAAAGTGAGAAGTGAGCTAAATTCCAAAGCCAAATAATGGCAATTAGGGTTTGTCAATAACTCCAAATTTAGTTTTATGGTTTTACTGCATTTTAAATAATAAGCATTAATCTTCCTTTAATGTTATTTTAACCATTGTTGTTTGTTATTAGTTTAATTTTGTATTGATTACATGTTAGCATTCAGCTTATGATGATTTTGTGTTGATGGTATTGCTTTTCTATTTGTTGTGCTAATATTCCATCTATTGTTTGTATTATTTTTTATGATTTATTTGTTTATTTATTACATTTATACCCTGCCTTTCGTCCAGGAACCTGAACCAAAGACTCTTCCAAATTTCTTCCACAACAGTGACCCTGTGAGATAGCCTAGTCTGAGAGATACTGCTTGACTCAAAATCATCTACTGAGTTTCCACTCAATTGCCTGGAGGATTTGAATGCTGGTTTTGTAAATGTACTAATAAATATAAGAAGGGGGTGCACTGGGTAATACTCCCGTTTCCTTTAGATAATTCCATCTACTGACTGTTCACACAACATAACCAACATTGTCATCTCCGTGCACCAAAGAGATGAATGATCAACACATTGCTCTTTTCTGCCCCTCATGGCTACGGAGGAGACAAGGGCACAACATGGAAGCAGAGGTGGGGTGCCTCTCTGATGGGGAGTGCTCTAAAATTCTGAATACCAGCCCTGACAGAGAAAAAGTAAGTTAACCAAGGGAATACATGATAGCGGTCTTCCCAGAGATGGAAGGATGTCATAGGACAGAAAGTGAGGATTTATCCTCCGTAGCATCCAAGGGTAAGACAAGAACCAGCAGGTGGAAACTTAACAGGGAGAGATGCAAACTTGCAATAAGGAGGAGTGTCCTGACTGTGAGAGCTATTAAGCAATGGAACAGCCTGCCTCCTGAAGTCGTGGGTGCCCCATCACTCCAAGTTTTCAAGAAAATATTGTACAACCATTTGTTGGGGATGGTACAAGGATTCTTGTACTGGGCAAGGGTTTGAACTAGATGACTTCCAAGGTCCCTTCCAACCTTATGATTCTATCAACCCACCACCACTAAGTTATTTGGTAAACATGGCTAATTGGGACAGAATCACTGTAGCCTGCAACAACCCTAGGCTTGCTTAAGGCTAAACTTAACTCACTGAGGGTTACTTGACTGGTTCAGTTGTTTGGGTTAATCTCCTAGTTAAACGCGCTGTGAGTACTCAGCCACTGTGTTGAAAGGAAAGGAGTGTAACTTTCTCAATACTCATCTGGCATTTGGGTCCAACCCCTGGGGGGGGGGGCAATGTCAAAAACAGAGCCTAGGCACATAGAATCCAGTGCCTGTAGACCAAAACTGTGTATTCAATGCCTATGAATAAAACAATCTAGTAAACAAGCATATCATAGTGGTCCACATATCTGGAATTTCATGCACATAAGCTGTCTGTAGATGTGATACAACTATGTGGACAACTCAGGGTTGTTCTACAGTTGGGCAGAGAGAACAGACATTAAGTCAATGTACCTAACTCTAAAAGAAGGAAAACACTGTGTAAAGTTGAGCATATGCAGACCAAATATAAATGCAGTCTGAATTTCTAAAAAAACCCTGAGATTCCCGTTGATGGAATGATCTTTCAGTTCTTCAGATCACTGTATAATTAACTGGATGTGGGTGTTCTTCCATCCTTATTATATCAACCTTCTTGCACTCATACAAGCAAGCGGTGTCAATTTCCTTTATCCTCTTGTTAATTTACACTTTTGGCATGTAGTTTAAAATAGCATTACTGCTGACAAACACCAAAGAGTCTTCCAAAACATTTTTTTTATGTGAGATAACTTGTAGCCCAGAGGAAATCATCATAGCACAAGCTTGCATCATACCAATCAATGTTGCATTTTGAGCATTAAATCTCCAGTAATTAGTTGAATCCTTCAGATTCTTCCAGAAAGATATAGATATAGATATAGATATAGATATAGATATAGATATAGATATAGATATAGATATAGATATAGATAGAATTGATTGTAATCTATGGAATACAACTGGATGCAAAATAGTTTTCCAGTGGCATAAGATGCATTTGACACTCCAATACCCTATTCCATGCCTCCCTATACTCTTAAATATATATACTAATATAATTGTATACTTGCTTTTAAATAATAGTTGTAAGTTTATTATTTCATGAAGAATCTGTTAAACCTTCTATAACTAGAGAAAGTTTTGAAGCACTGAGGGCTGCAGGCTCATATCTAGAAGTCAAAAGAACTTTGAACTGACTACTGTATATGGCTCTCGGTGCTTTTTGATAAATGGCATTTTTGTTATTCCTTAAATGGCAAAAATTAATGGCTTGGTTCTAATAATTGATCAAAATATGATTTTTTTTCCATCCTAGCATTTTTCCCACATGTGCAGGGTCCACTTTCCCCTCACTCTGGATCAACTGAATGTTAAGCTGTTGGTTGTGACAGGAATTGACCGACCAGCTTTTTGCCCAAGCCTGATGTTGGGCGACAAGCCAGTCAGTCAATTGCTGTCGCAATCAAGGGATCAGCATTTGACTGAATGGCCCATGATATTTTGTTGTCTGTGTGCTTATGTCATATACTGGTGGCCTTCATTGTTCAGATGGTTCTGTTCCAGCCTTCAATCATAGATAACAGGACCTTGTATCTATGGGAATTGGGTAATAAGATTCCAGAGCCCTGGAAAATGCTTGAAAAATCACCAAACGTGCAGGGAAAAAGCAGAAAGAAGGCTGAAGAACAGCAGAGGACTATGGCTATATCAGATCTTCCACCTTCCAGGTGCTGCAGCAAGGCTCCCTGCCTCTTCCAGTAATTTGTAATCATGAAGGTTCCCCAAACCAATTGTTCAAGTCCAACACCCAATGGTGCAAACTCTTAGGCTGCTTGATTGGTAAGCTGGCTGAAGAGGAAGTACAGAACTAAATCCACATAGGAGAATTTCTTCACCTTCAGCATTTAACTCTTAAGACCTCCTGGCCTGAATGATTGGCAGGTTAGCCAAAGAGACAGCACCCCCCCTTCAAAAAAAGCAGGGGAGTTTTTCTACTCCCAGGGTTATCAGCCCTCCATCTCCAGCCTTCTGCCTGGAGCACAGATCACACAGCTAAAGCAAGCACTGCAGAGATAGATCTACTGCTGCCATTACCATCATCATCATCATCTTCCTCAAAGCCATGGAAAGCTCTGGGGTCACTTTTCTGATGATGGTTTTGCAGCTGCGGTGGGAAAGCTTTCATGGTGCTTTCCTTGGTCTTGCTTCTTTAAGTCCAGTAGGTGTTCAAACACTTTGTCTGCAAAAGTCTTTACTATGGGTAATGAGATCTGGTCTGTATTTATCACTGTGGATATGTAAAATCTGAAGAACAGAACTGCAGATAATGAGGGCAACCCATATAGAATCTGACTGGCATGGCTGCTGAAACATACAAGATAGTGTGCTCCACTGTATTTGAGGCAGCAGGATATCATAATGGACAAAATATGCATTGCTCTGTCTATCAATCTTTATATATATACACATACATGCATGCATACATACATACATATATTTAGATGCCATTCTCTAAGGCAGTGTTTCTCAACCTCAGCAACTTTAAGTTGTGTGGATTCCAACTTGCTGGCTGGGGAATTCTGGGAGTTGAAGTCCACACATCTTAAAGCTGCCAAGGTTGAGAAACACAGCTCTAAAGCATGTAAAGCATGTTTTCCCAATAACAGCTTATTTCTCTTAAAACCCATATCTAAAAATTGTAAGCACCGTGCTATGCTAAATATTAAAAAAGGTATTAAAATAATTAAATTCAAAGTTCTGGGAGAACCGAAACATCTTCATCTAGTGCCAAAAAGATTTTAAAAAGGAGGTTTCAGGTAAGTCTCTTTCAGGAGGTTATTCCAGAGCTTGGGGCTCCGGAGCTTGTCTCCTTGCACAACATCTCTGTGTGGGTAGGCATGTTTAGCAAGTCCTCCAAATATGAAGTTGTGTTCAAAGAGGTATTTCTTCAGATATTAGGCCCCAAGCTGTGAAGGCTTTAAAGATATTTGAATTGTGCCCAGAAACAAGCTGGAAACTAGTAGAACTGATGCACTGCTGAAATAATGATGACAATGGTCATTTTCACTTAATACTGTAGCTGCCACGTTTTGTACTAAAATCAAATTCATAAAGTGGCTTTGCCAAGCTCCCTGCCAATTTGGAACCATCAGGAGCTCCTGCAATTCTAAAACTGCTGCCCTTACCACATATCTGGCATGGATTTGTGCTGTGATGCTGCCCAGATGCTAACATTCTGAGGGTCAGTGATTGGTGGTCCCTCAGCTGAAATTCTGGCAGCATTCAACTTCATTCAGTACATGAAGAGCCTCCTCCATCATCATGCACAGTGCTCTGCTTACTCTGTGCACTCTTTTGTCTTGTTTTGTTTTTTTATCTTCTTACTATCAACTTGTTTATTATTAGGGTTGGTCAGCCAGATGTTTAGACTGGATTTGGCATTTTTATCCACCTAGCGAGTCCTTCCCAAGGACCTGGGATAGGCAAATGTTGTTGTCTGATGGTGTTAAAGGTATCGTTGCAGGATGTAGGCTGTTCCAAGTAAAGCTGCCTTTTGCAATAGACTGATGGTGATTTTGTCAATGCTGATGGCGTTCAAGTGGTGCTCCAGATGTTTTGGGATTGCACCTAAAGCGCCTATAACTATTGGTACTATCTTTGCTTTCTTTTGCCATACTCATTCTACTTCTATTTGCAGGTCTTTATATTTTGTGATTTTCTCCTGTTCTTTCTCTTCTCTTCTGCTGCCTCCAGGTATTGCATTGTCCACTATCCAGACTTTTTTGGCTTTCTTATCAACAGTTGTTAAGTCTGGGGTGTTGTGGGGCAGGTGCTTGTCTGTTTGAATTCTAAAGTCCCAGAGCACTTTAGCTTCTTCATCTGTTGTTGTTGTTATTTTATTTGGTGCCTCTGAGTCAGTGTTGACTCCTGGTTACTGCCTGGACTAGTCCCTGCAGTTTTCTTGGCAAGGTTTTGGAAGTGTTTTGCCATTGTCTCCTTCCTAAGGCTGAACAAGAGTGACTGGTCCAAAGTCACCCCACTGGCTTTGTGCCTAAAGCAGGACTAGAATTCACAATGTCCTGGTTTCTAGCCTCGTGCCTTAACCACTATATGGTAGTCCTTCAGGTTCAAAGAAGACATGCTGTTGTGCCATTCATCTGTAAATATGGAGCTGGCTCTGCAGTCCCAGTCTGGAAGTGCAGAATCTAGCACAATTGGGGCACTGGAAGTCCATTGTTGTAGTAACTGTGGGTGTTATTCTGTGACACTGCTCACGGTTTTTGGCAGTGCCTGTCTTCAAAGCTGGTGGAGGCTTCATAGCACAGGACTTGCCAGCAGGTTCTGTCAGCAGCCACATTCTTGGCTGAATGTCACAGTAGTCTGGAGGTTGAGTTATGGCAACTTCTTTTTAGTTAGAGTCGTTTCACTACTTGTCCAAGCAGCTTCTTCAGCCTAAAAAAGTTGGTTGTGACAAATGTGAACATTATTGTCCTCAGATGAGTGTCCTTTTTCCTTTAGATGAAGGTAAACTGCTGATTCTGGTCCGGTGTTGTACAAGCCTCTGTCTCAGTGTGTTAGTGGGTTTGAAAAACACAGGTATGTGGTCTTTTCCAAAAATCTGTTTTATCTTTTCTGACACCCCAGCCATGTAAGGAATGACAAGATTCTTCCTTTGACTGGGGTTCTCAGCTCTGTCTGTTGGATCTAGAAGTAGATTTAATAAAGGCCCAATTTGGATACCCACAGGCCTTAAGCGCTGTCCTCTTGGGTCTGTTTTCTTTCTTTTTGGTATCTATGGTGGTGGGGATGGTTTCTGCCCTGTGGTGTAATGTCCTGATGACTCCTAGTTTGTGCTGCAGTGGATGGTGGGAGTCAAACTGCAGGTATTGGTCTGCATGTGTGGGTTTCTTGTAAATCCCTATTTCTAGCTTGCCGCAGGTCCCAATTAAAACCTCACAGTCTAGAAATGCCAGCCTGTTGTCCTTGGTGTCCTCCCTGGTGAATCTAATGTTTGGGTCATTAGAGAGACAAAGGCTTATACACCCTAAAGTTCGAACACCAAAACATAAGAAGAGCAATGTAGTATATGCAGTCCAGTGCAGTGAGGAATGCTCAGAGCTCAACACTGGGGAAACCAAACAGCCTTTACACAAGAGAATGGCCCAGCACAGGAGGAGCAACAGCACAGGACCAAAATGTTAACAGAGAAGATAGGTGGTTTGAGAGAGGAGTGAAGGAATCCATTTATGCCAAGGTGGAAAATTCTTCCCTCAATAGAGGTAGAGGCCTCAGGCACAACTTGTCTCCCATTTTCCAGGCTGCCCTTTCAAAAATCCCCAGGAAGATTAAGAACAGTTCAAAAGTTCACCAGGAAGGCAACAGTTAACATCCCCCTGGGGATGAGTGAGGGACTAGGAGTAAGACATCTACATCTCAGACTCTACTAATCACGTCTCCTATGGTCCCTTCAATGAGCCTATCATGCTAGTAAGAAACACAGCCACCCTGGAAGACATTTATAGGGTCCCCATAACCAACTTTTTTAGGCTGAAGAAGCTGCTTGGACAAGTAGCGAAACGTCTCTAACCAAAAGAAAAGAAGTCCAGTTGCCATGACTCAACCTCCAGACAATTCCACCTGGATGACTGAGAATCTTCATAAACAATGTCACAGTAGTGTAGGGTTTCTTTCACAGCATCTTTGTAGCACTTGCGTGGTCGACCTTGAGGTGTCTTCCCAGACTCCAGTACAATATAAAGCAACTGGTGAGGCATTCAGTGGTCATCCATTCTGATGACGTGTCCCACCAACCACATCTGGGCTCTGATAACAGAGGTTGGCTGGTCAACTGTTTGACCTATCAACCACTCGATGGAAGCAGAGAGTTTTGTATGCCTTGGCTGTGATCTAGTGGCCAACTGGATTTGTGCAGCCAAGTTGCAGCCACTGGATAAGTGTGATTGAGTTTGAGAAAAGAACTGTGAGGACTCATGTGGAAGCTGCAAACTATCCTAAGAATACAACATTAAGAGAGGAAGCAAGGAGCCATGGCTCTGAAGGGGGCAGTCCCACAGGGAATCCATTAGAACCAACTTGACCCACAAGATTGCTGGCATGATTCCAATTTCAGGGAAGAACGAAGAACAATCAACAGAGTTATATGGGGTGGGAAAAAACCAAGAGTAACATTTAAAATTCTACAAGATTCAAAGGAAAAAGGTAGATCAGCACTCCCCAATTTAAGATAGTACTACAGAACAAGCTGCTTATCAGGGATAACAGGATAAGATCTCTGAATAGTAGAATATTGATAATAGAAGGAGTAGGTCTAGCTAATGGGCTTCACAGGTATCTATGGTACAAAGAAACAAAAGAAAAGAATTTGAAAGGACATATAATAAGACAAAGCCTGCTAAAATCTAGAATCTCTTAAAAGCATGAATACATCCAGCAATGTCACCATTAGCTTCACAATCTAATGCTTTTTATTCTAAGGACAATTATAGTAAAAAGGATGTAATTACACATGCCAATATGATACATCCAAATTCAGAAAACAGATTAAAGACACAACAGCAGCTCAACAATGAAGGAATTTACCATGGCTAATGTATTTACAAATAATTCGAAAAATAAAAGGCAATCTTAAAAAAGAAGGAGGGACTTTGAGAAAGATGACCTAATTTGAAATGCTCATACAAAACCAAGATAATTTACTAGGATTTGTTTATTGCTGCTAAAATATGACACAGAGAAAGAACAAATTAAAATCTGTATGATAAAATGGATGCAAAATTTGAGAGAAGTAAATACGATGGACCAATGGGAAAAGCTATGGAAAAAATAAATAAAATTTACTCCAAACTACAGTTTAAGAGAAAACTGGTATAAAATGTTGTAAAGATAATATATACAATAATTTATCTATGATCACCAAGTTAGATGAGCATATAACAATATATGTTGGAAATGCCATAATGAAGAAGGAACATTTTACTACAAGTGGTGGTCATGCAAAACCCCTCAAAAATATTGGGAAAAAATGCATCCAAAAATCCATTTTTTTTTAAACAACTTGAACTGAACCCACAGATATTTCTACTAGGCATAATCCCATAAAACAATCAGTCTGGGAGACTAAAAGTGGAGAATGTGCTGCAATGGCAAAATTGACAGTATATATCCATAACAGAAGTTTAATTAACTTCAAGCAAGAATGGCTCCCTTATGTACAATATATCACAGAGCAAGGCAGATTTAGATATCCGGAATACAGTTTTTAGGACTTAAACAGAAACTAACAACAGTTGCTAATGTTTGATGATGTAAAGTTCAAATATCTAAATGATGGCTCATGGCGGGGGATACAAATAGAAGGGAAGAGGAGGATGTAATCCACGTTTTTCACTATGGTTTTCTTTTTTAATTTAAACATAGTAGTCTTTTTTGTATCATCTTGCTTTTGTTGGCTTTTTTCTAGTTTCTTTGCATTCCGGTATTTGCTTTTTTATACTCTTTGTATTTCAACGCTTTAATAATAAAAACATTTTAGAAAATTTTTTTTAAAAAAGATTGCTGGCAGGAAGCAAACCATTTTAGGCCACTTGTCCAGTGCACCTCAAAGCCCTCCACATTGCCTGCCCGCAGGTTGGGTGGATTCAGAGGGAAAGCGCCGTTTCCAGAATGTAACATCTTCTGCTGTTCTCAGGCTGCCTCCGCTGTGGGAAGACCCTGAGGTACAGGTGGAGGCCTGCAGACACGTACTTAGGAAACAGTTAGTGAGCTATCCTTGTAGCAGGGCAAGGGAGGCAGCTGACATTGCCCTAAGTGCTGTTTCTGAATAGTCCTATGTGCATCGATTGGTGGGGTCTAGGCAGAGAGCCTTTTCTGCTGCAGCACCCGCCCTATGGAACATCCTGCCTCCTGAGGTGCGGTGTGCCCCCTCCCTCATGGCCTTCAGGAAAGGGATCAAATCCTGGCTCTGCCAGAAGGCCTGGGGGCCAGAGAGGGGCCCGCACCTGTGGAGATGGCTGGTGGGGTGATGGGTTGACATCCCCCCCCCAGCATCTTACAGGTTTTTTAGGGCTAAAATCATAGGAAGTTTTAGGGCATTTTTAATATATGTTTTTAAATTATTTATAGATTGTATCCGTGTCTGGAGAGACCTGTGTTTTTTCTTCTTTTTTATTATTGTGAGCCGCCCAGAGTCACCCATTGGGGGAGATGGGCGACATACAAGTCTGAAAATAAATAAATAAATAAAATAAAATCCATCGCAAAAGACTGGATGAGAGCTTCCTATTTCTGTTTGTGGTAGGAGTGTGACTGGTAAAAGGCGTGTTGTGCCAGAAGGGCACTTGTGCTTTTGCTGAGAAAGGTGGATCTAAAAGCAGTCACTGGTCTGAGATGGGCAGCTATATAAATGGAATGAATGAATGAATGAATGAATGAATGAATGAATGAATGAATGAATGAATGAATGAATTTCCCACACTAGATTCTTTAGGAGGAGTTCCCAACATACAACCACTCTATTCCTCCCCAGCATTTCGTCCCCATCTGAGCCAGCAAAGGCTCTTATCCCAATGACCCTTCTACCCTTCCTCAACATAGTATCCTACTACATATTGGATGACAGCTTCAGGCATCCTCAGTCTCACATCTCTGGAATACAGTAAACGGAGGACTACTTTAATGGCTATCTGTCCATGTGAAATGAGTTCCAGTCAAAGAGTGCTTTCTCCATGCCAGCAACAGATGCTTTAGAGATCTTGTTGGTGTTCAGCTGCTCAGAATGAGATAACAGCCAAAGGCTCTTTAATGTCTCCTCTGATGAATGGCTGCCAAGGAGCTATAAGAGTGCAGCTTAGATGCAGAGATGTTTGCCAAACCTTGTGTTGCTTTGTGGGGTTTGCGCCTTAAAACAATGTTGACAAAACAAGTGTTTAATATTGTGCTGTTCCTTCAACAGCAAAGCAACTGCAGCAGCCAGCTACGCGTATGAAAAGTTTAGATTGATTTCTCTTAAGGTATTGCCCACCTTCAATTCAGATTTGGGTAAAACTTGATTGTACTAAGGATACATGTTTCAGAAATAAACAGACAAGTTTGAACTAAACTTTATACTGCCCATGGAGCCAGTGGAATTGCTTAAAGAACAGGACGCGATTTAATCTTGCATTGTACATATGAGGTAGTGAGAGGTAGTGTTAGGTCCTAGGCCCTAGGAAACTGGGCGCTCCAGAAGCCAGAGAGCAGAGAATTGCAACAGACAGGTCTGTAGCTTCAGGGCTTGAGGCAGAAACCAGGAAAAAGCTTGCTGGTGGTTAAAGTTTGCTTGAGCCACCTTATCTAATCTTTCACCTTATTTTATTTCATCATGTTACTTCAAGCATCGTTGTGGGCCAGAGTTGTTTTGCATGTGTGTGCTTATTGATGCAAAAGGAGATAAGGCCTCCCCAGTTTTATGGCTCAGTCAATCCAAACTGGTCGCACAGGCAGATGGAGCGGGATTTGTTACCTGTGGGCCACATGTTATCAAAGATGCACATCAGCAGAGCCAGGCTCTGTTTATATATTGTCCCCCAGCTGACAGCTTTAATACTGCTATGACTCTTTTACCCTGAGCAAGGGATGGTCACTTGAATGGCAACACCAGTCTTGGCCCACATAAAAAAGAACCCAGTCTTCTTTTGATTGGGACTTTTGTCATGAGCTGATTTTTCTGTAGGTCTGACCATTGTCAGCTGCGTACCCAGGAGGGAAAAGGCCATTGCATATACTAGTCAAACAGGAAGAGAACCACTTTCTCTCTTGCTAATTAGCACACCGACAGCCAGGGGCTAGGCATAGAAATGGAGAATTGTGTCCATGTCCCCCCTCCAGTCATGATTCCTAAACACGCAGGTTTTGGACCTGGTTTCAACAAGGTAAGCCAATGCCAGCAACGTGTTGCTTCACAGCAGCAAATTGGCCAATTTCAAAGTTTGTCTCTTGTTCCAGTCTGACCTGTTCTCCCCCACCAACCTTCCTCTGCCCCTTTCAGATCAGTAATGCCACTTGAGTTGGAGTGATTACGTGTCCCAGCTCTATTGCCCATAGGGTTAGGGTGGTGATGATGATGATGATGATGATGATAAATGAAGAAGCTAAAGTGCTCTGGGACTTTAGAATTCAAACAGACAAGCACCTGCCCCACAACACCCCAGGTTTAACAACTGTTGATAAGAAAGACAAAAAAGTCTGGATAATGGACATTGCAATACCTGGAAGCAGCAGAAGAGAAGAGAAAGAAGTGGAGAAAATAACAAAATTAAGACCTGGGACTAGAAATAGAATGACTGTGGCAAAAGAAAGCAAAGATAGTACCAGTAGTTACAGGCGCCTTCAGTGCAATCCCAAAACATCTAGAGCACCACTTGAACGCCATCAACATTAACAAAATCACCATCAGTCAATTGCAAAAGGCAGCTTTACTTGGAACAGCTTACATCCTGAGACAATACCTTTAACACCATCAAACAACATCTGCCTATCCCAGGTCCTTGAGAAGGATTCGATGGGTGGATAAAAATGCCAAATCCAATCTAAACATCTGGCTGACTGTGCAGCCAACCATGATGATAATGATGATGATAACAATAATAATGGCAAGACAGCCAGGGGTCAGTGAAGGGCTCCTGCCCGGGGCTCCTCAAACTTACCAATTTAACTGCACTGTTTTTATTTATTTATTTTAAACTTTTTTATACTGCCCGACATGTTATCCATTCCCACAAAGTCTGTAATATATAAAGAATCTACAATTTAAAATTAAGCACACAGAGGCTACAGATAATTGTTTTATTGTATTTACTCCTTGCTTTATTGCAGGGTGCCCAAATATTCTGCTTAATTTAGCATAGCTTTCCCCAGTCTAGTGTCCTCCAAGATGTTGGATGATAGCTCATTTTCAGGTTCTGCTAACCATGGCATGAAGACCTGGCTAACCATTTTAAAAAGACATATGCTCATGACATTGCCTTTGTGTCAGGCCTTCTGTGCAGACTAGACAAGCAAATCAACTCCACATACATACATTTCTACTGGAGGAATGTACGTTAATGCTGCCACGAGGAAAAGCCCTGCGCCCTCTAAAATCCCAGTCAGGATGGCCAATGCCCCATCAGTAAACAAAATCAAATTCAAATTAGAAAGACCCCTTTCACCTTTGGTGGTAACCCCTGAAGGATCTCTATACTTACAGCCTGATTCATCATAAGTGAATTTAGTAAAGTCAATCTTTATCGTATTTTTATTATCTTAGGGTAGTTTGTTTTTATTTGTGAGCCGCCCAGCTTCACGGTGAAGTTGGCTGGCACTGAAATCAAATCAAATAAATGAATAATAAAAATTCACCTAAGAAATCAACTAAAATGTTTGCTCCCCAGCCTCCTGAACATCTGCTGAAAAGTCTGTTCTAACAAATGCCGTGAAAGTTGCCCCTACGTGTCCAGATAGCATTTTAATCTGGTGCAGGCTTTGCCAAAGCCAAATATCTGACTCTGGCCTTTTAACTTTTACACTTCTATGTTGATTTATATTTCTTTTTAAAATACCACAGTTGAAAAAATACATCATTGGTTGTCCCTCATTCTGATCCAGAATGATAATATGTGAAGGGGGCAGTAGGAAATGGAGGGAGGGAAACATCCTGCATTCAGGACACCAGGACGCACTGCCCGACAGATGATTGACAGGAGAGCCCCGATAGCTCTGATTTTCAGTTCGGGGGGGAGGGGAGAGGCGGGAGACTGGATCCAGACCCTGGTTTTATCCTTTTCCAAAACAGGTGATAAAAGGGGTCTCAGATCAGGTCATCCAGAGGATTTCCACACCCCCTGCTTCTTCTGAAGGGTGCTGCTACTCTACCGGGAAGTGTACTTTTCCATTTCATTAATATTCAAAAATAAGAGTAGAGCAAAATAGGGTTTGGGCAAGAAATACACCCCTTGATAATCATAATTGGAACTGAACATTTTGCAGCCAGTCTGACAGCATGCTTTGACAAGCCTGCTTTCCTCTGAAATGCCCAGCTTAGGATTTTCATCTTTTGCACCAAATATTTTGACATTTGCGCTTTCTTGGCTCTGTTCCTGAAGCCCAGTGGAACCTGCCGTCCTAATGAAAATGCGGGTTGTTATTTTTTTCCCTGCCTTTTTAGGAAAATAAGAGCTTTTAAAATATAAAAAAAAGAAGACAGAATTAACCTGTTTACTCTCAGCTGTCTGCTTCCTGACCTGGCTTCAGCACCTAAGGGGGCAGGGGTAGAAAGAATTAGGCTAAGATTTGAATGGCTAGAAGATGGCGGGGGGGTATGCTCTTTGTGGGTGTTAATATGCTTAGGTGTGTCTGTATGTGCATGCATACAATTGTATGCATAGACAAGTGTATCTCTTGCATGCGCATGGCACTATGCACCATCAGAGGAGATCAGACCAAATACTCAAGAACTGTCATTCTGGAGTACTGAAGCCTGCCTTACACGGAATCAATCTGGTAGCAGCTTTCCAGGATTGTAAGTGGGAATTTTCCAGCCATCCCAGAGATGTCCAGAACATCCATGGAGAAAGCAGTTGCTCTATCGTTGATCCACTAACTGAATTGCACTAATGTTCCATAGCAGCCATCCTGATCCCGGCTGGCTCCACAATTAGGGAGGCCCCAGGCAAGGTTTCTTCTCTTAGGCCCTCTCCATCATTAAACCTTAGAGGGTTCCTTGGCTCAGCACCAAGCAACACTAGTAGACTAGATCCAGTTAGCCTTTTATTAATATCCCACAATGTCCCATTGTTGACTTATAGCAGGTGGTAGCACATTGTTGCCCTCGGCTGCCCTTTGAAAAAGGCTAAGGAGGGTCAGGCCGGTTAGTACGTACTTTGATGGGAAATTGCCAGAAAAATCCCAGGGCTGTAGGCTAGATTAGGAAGTAAAAAAAAAATCCTGGAAAGAGAAAGCAGCAAGAATATACGTATCTGTATCTGTATCTATCACTAGTAAAGACAGTGCTAGGCAAATTATTTTTGTTATATTTTTCCTACTTATTCATATTCAGTTTGTTAAAAGAGAACTTGCTTTTGATTTTCTTTCAGTAAGAGGAGAATTCTTAATGAAATTCTTGTGGGTAGGCTATGATGTTCTTGCACTTACTTAGCAACGAGATGTCCAGGTTTTGTATGTGAATGCTTTGTCTTCCACTGCAAAATTCACTTTCTGGCAGCACGCGTCCTCCTTGCCTTCCATGTTTAAATCTCAGAAAAAGGACATCCTTCCATCGGGTTTCTTGGCTTCAGAGCAACGGAACGTTGTGTAACAGAACACAATAACACCACCAGCAGCATCCTCTGCCTCCCCTAACAAAAAAGAAACCCAAAAACACCACAGTGAGAAATTCGAAATAAAAATTTAAGCATCCTGAAAATAAGGATACCTGGCAATCATACCTGGCAGTGAAGAAGTTGGCTTTCCTGTCCATTGTCCAGCAGCTAATATTCACTTACTGGAGACATACAACAAACTGTAGGTTGAAGGACATTGATAGACTCACCTTTGTGAATTTAGACTAATCTGTTGATTGTACAGCCTGCTGGATGGAAAGGGTCCTGCATTTTATGTAAAAACTAGAGTCCCACTCAGTTCATATAGAATGGGCTAAATATGTGAATGTCTTACTATAGACATGATTGCCCTGCACATATTGATTGTTCCTAATTTTGTGGCCTTCACTACTAGTATTCAGTGGCTGCTCTCTGTGTAGTACTACAAACCTACCTCTTGCTTACTTAACAGTACTACCACTTCCACCAGCTCAGCAATAGGTCATCTCACCAGATACTTAAGCATGGAAGTTGAACTAATCTGAGCTTTCACCTGTATCAGTTGTTCACCATATTAAATGACCTCAAATTAAATGTTCCACATTGTGTAGGGGGTTGGACATTCATCTGAGGTCATTTCATGTGAGAAGCAAGCAGAACAAGTGGGCAGCAAGCATTAGACTAGTTCCCATTAAGTGCTACCACTATCCCCCAGCAAACCCAATTTGGGAGCAGGCAAGGCTAATGGTAATGATAATTGTGATTTGGCCTGGAACTTGCCCTCTGGCAGTTACCTGCTACGTTAGGTAGCTTATGGGGTAATTTAACTGTGGTTTGACTCCCATTCCAAGTGCTGCTGCCCATCAAGGCACCTTACTAGTAGTCTTTGAAGGACCAGCAATAAGCTCTTCTGAACCTGTGGGGCCTCAACAACTTTCCAACCATGTCAATCTCCAAAGTAGCTTTCCCCAGTCTTGATACCCTCCAAATATGTAGACCTCAACTTGTAGAAATCCCTGAAATGGCCACATTGGCTGGGGAATTCTGGGAGCTAAGTCCACTCATCTGGAAGGAATTCAGGTCAGGTTGGGGATAGCTGTTCTAAATAATAGTTTGGCTAGAACAGAGAATGGGAACATTTTGTTCTATAGACTCCTTCCCTCCCACTGGTTATTCATTCAATTTTATTTTTCACCCAGGTCCTTTCACCTGTAGCCCCACCCTTTTCTTATGCTAGAATTAAAATTAAATACTCAATTACAATGTTTACTAAAAAGCACCCCCCCCAAATAAAAATATAACATTCTTCTGGAGCTTTTCTTTTGTAAAACACTGGTCAACTGTAATTATCCTGGGAAGTTTGTTTACTTTCCAAGAAACTTGTTGCCTCTTACTTTCCCCACTCCACCCTCCAAAAAAGCAACAGAACTTTTAATTCTCACTGTCCTTCAACCTCAGTTCAGCTCACACACTTCAGCTCACACACTTCCCTACTAGGCAGAATGTATGCGGTCATTTTTCTGAATTTGCACTGGAAAAATGATACTGACTCCTGTGTATACCCCAAGTCTTTCAAGCAACAGAAGAGGGAATGGAAATAGAATGTAATATACCTACTTTCTGGACATAGAATTATTTTCTGATATTACATCTGCAATTAAAAAGCAGAAGATGAAGGAATGAAAGGACTCTGTTCCTCAGAATCCAGTTGGTTATTTTTGACCTAAACACAAAGACATTCCTTTTTTAAAAAGGCATTTGTGGAGGTCAGCAACTGATCTTAAACTGTGCCATGCAAACTTGCATTTTATGAATGTTATTAGTGTGGTTATTGTTTTACAGCTTATATTCTATCTCTGAATGAAGGAAATACACTAAGGAAATGACAAATTATGGCCTAGAGATTTCAAGGGGATCTCTGAATATAATTTATAATCTTACTTCAGGCATATTATGTGAAGACCAATGTCTCTAGAGAAGGTTGTAATACTGGGAAAGGTGGAAGGAAAGAGAAAAAGAGGATGACCAGCAGCAAGGTAGATGGACTCAGTTACAGTGGCCATGGGTGCACCATTAGAAGACCTGAAAGACAAGGTTAGGGACAGATTATCTATGTGGTCACTAAGAGTCAACACTGACTGGATGGCACATATTCAGTTACTTTGAAAATACCTTGAGTTAGAACACATGTTGGTGTGGTGGCCCAATTATTAGACTAGGACTTTGGAGACCTAAATTTAAGCCCACTCTCAGATACTCACTGAGTGACTTTGGATCAGTCATTCTCTCAACCTGCCCTATCTCAAACAGTTGCTATTGTAGGGATAAAAATTAGGGAAATCCCCATGTAAGCTATCTTGAGCTCCTGGAGGAAAAGTAGGATATAAATTTAACAGGTAATAAAAATAAATCAGTGTTATCAAATGGCCAAATGAAGTCCTTAGGTTACCATCCTATACACATTTTCCTGACTAAATTCTATTGAAACCAGTACAATTTATTTCTGGATAAATGTAGAAATGAAAAGAATCCCAAAGCCCACATTGGAAGCAAAGAATCTGCAGTCTTTCTCTGTGCTCAATCTTATAACTAGGCTTCTATATCTTCCCTAGGTATGCATTGTGACTTTGAATGGCTGCTTCCAGTACTAATCTATACCATAAATAGGGGACATCAACATCCGCCTAGCAGCACTGTCCAATTAAAGACAGTTAGAGAATTCCAATAGGCTGACAGATAGAGCCCTAGCTCTGTGGTTTAGATACATCAATATGCCACTATAGATTATACTTCCTCATATGGGGAGATTTTATAGAACCCTTCTGCACCTAGCCGCTATGCTTGCACAAGGAAGCTGCATGCCCTAAAAGTGCTATTACAGTGATTGCTGATTATCAGTTTCGACAGAGGAACTGCAATTGCAGTGATGGCTAACTTCTCTGTATTTCTAGCTTGCATGTGTTCTTCTAATCCGTTTGAGAAAGGATTGCTCCCTCTAACCGCTAAGTCAGTTGGTGAGCACCAACGGATTTCACACTAAAAAGGTGCCACTGAGAAACCACTCAGAGTGGTCAAGGAAACCCTCAGATCTGCAGAGGTATAACATACATACATACATACATTCAAATTAAAAACCCTAATGGACAACCCCTTCAGGTGGAAAAGAAAAAGAGCAAAGGGAGCCCCAGAAGGGAATGGCCTGCCTGTAATAGCCTGATGGACAATGACTGACTGCTTTCAGTAGATCTGATCCCCTTGTTGACTCAGAAGTTGGGTGCTTCTCTTGCAAACTAGCTGCGGTGGGAAAGACCAAAAGGGGGCTGAACCTGAGAGCCATACAAGGGCTTTTCTACAGTTTCTGTACTGAAATGGGTGAGGTCCAAAGGATTCAAGGGAAGCCTTTAAGCTTTCCATCTGGCCAAACCTGATTTGCTAGCCCTCATGGGATCTCCTGCCTTTCCCATCTGGCAGCCTGATGGCAGCAGTGAACCGGCAGCAGGCAGTGGACTTGTCAAAGGCATTCCTTCACTTTAATCCTATTGACAGAGGCTGCTGCCTGAAACAGGAACTATGGGGTGAGCCATGTCAACAGCAGATTCTTATTACAGATAATATTGATGGGGCCTTTACTTGAATAATGAAGGGAAGAGCCCTCTGCTTTGAGTTTGTCTCCCAAACCTAGAATTACAAAGAGTTTAAATAGCAGAGGGGAGCTTAAGATAGTTGCATCTTAAAGGATCTGCTTCCTTGTAGCTTTCAAGACTGGGGGAAAGAGTTTAGCCTGTATGCCGCAAGCTCTGTCCTGACCTTTTCACTCCTCTTAATAAACGTTAGAGTTAAATAAAGTCTGATGGATTTTCCTATCTTCTGTAACGTGTTATCCAGAAAACTCCCAAATCCCTATTTCATATCAGTGTTGCTCATTATCTTGGTTAGCTGCAGGGTGAAAAACCAGGCAGGGACCAGACAACCCAGCCCTCTTATCCAGAGTTCCCACCACAGTGCATTTTTATATGGGCAGGGCCCTGCGTGGATTCCTGGGTGCAGGTTCACCTGAATTAAGATCCATTCATAATGACTTTCAATCCCTTGAGGATTGGGGGGGGGGGGGATGAAAATAGTTGGCAGACATTCCCCCAGCATCATGACTATCATTGCAAATATTGGAATAATTACTTTCTTCTTTCCTTCATTTTATTTGTGTGCTGTATAGCTCCTGATATAGCTGAAATATTTCCAGTGAAAATCTTGTGTTTCTGCAGTGTACAGGCCTGGCCTCCTGACTCTGAGCACAGTTTTTGTCTTTAAAATTACTTTCTAAAAAGCCAGTGTTGACACTGATGATCAATAAGGAATTTTTGTTTCTTTCAACCTTCACTAACCTGTCCCAGTGTCCACCAGCAAAGCCAGGTTTGGCCCTCTGTTCAGCCCAGGTTTGCCTTTGATAAAATGTCCCTAACCCTTGGCTTTCCCTAATCACTCCCTTTTTGGTCCTACCTTCACTTTGTTTTGTTATATTGCTGTGCAATCCAAAATTGGCCATTCTAGCAGCTTGGTGATTGGCAGGGGAGCCAACCTAATCTGAATCTGCTTAACACACCCCCTGTAGAATCAGGACCAACTCCATAATGCCTGATCATCACCTAATACGTTCAGGGTGGGTGTGCTCTTGGTTTTGGGAGCACACAAGAACTGAATGGTAAAGCCTTTGCCTGAATCATTTTGGGTGTCTGCATGTGAATAGCATCTGTAACCTCACAGTTCTTTCCTATTGTAGTGGAAAGAAAATAGAGAGATTACAGTAGAACTTTTCTGCTTTCTAGTACATTTTGATGCTTGTGGTAGTTAGGCGTGATCAGCTGGACCATAGAGGATCTTCTTCCTTCTCATATCTTTCTTAATAAGGCCACTTCCATCATCAAATTATAGAATATAAGGATTGCAATGAACCTTGGAGATCATCTGGTCCAACATCCTTGCCATTCTCTGGCCATGAATGGAATGGTGAAACTTTATGAACTGATGTCTGAGTTACTAGTTTTCCTTTTCCCATTCCATCCTTTGCTTCTTCTACATTATGCTTTCTCAAGAGATTGGCATTTCCTAATAAGCCCCTGAGATATCTGAGGCTTACTTTACAGTAACTGGCTGCTACTGGTCTGAATCTGAAATGCTTTGTGCGAAACACAGCCAGGGGGATTAGTTTTGTACAAGGCGTTCTAAATGACAAGTGACTGGTCTGCACTGCTGTCGTCTGCTGCAGCTTCAGGAGTCTAGTGAACTGCAAACTGCCCTCCCTCCCTGTGGAGATTTATGCCCTGTGACTTCCTGACAACTGAGGTGTGGCATATAAACTACTCATAATAACTAGGACAATCGAATAGGGCTCGCCTTGACGTCACCAAGACTGTTCAAGGCGTTCGCATCCCAGGAGGAATAGGGCTGTGGAGTTAATGGCTCATGGGAGGATTTTTTTAAAAGATCAAATGGCTCTGGGCCACCCAAGTCCAGTCTGAAAGGGACAAAAAAGCCCCTAAATGGTTCCTATTATTGCTGTTGTGAGTCTCCTTAGGAGGACAAAACATAGATGATAGGCAGACCTTCTATTGTAAAGCCATGCTCAAAAAATAGCAAGCAAAATTTCTTCAGAAGCTCAGCCAGACTCCCACTGATCAACTGAGAGGCTAAGGATGGCCTAGCTGAGTGGTACCAACTACTTGTTTCCTGTGTTGAGAGGGACATTTCCTGGTGGCATAGAAGCAGGGCACATATGTGACCCTAGACCATTGCATTGTTTATATTTTGTTGAGACAAATAACCCCAGAATTTGGAATGAAGATGAGGGGCCTGCTACATGTGAGGTAGACCAGCTCTAGGCTGGCCAGTGTGTGTGTGTGTGTGTGTGTGTGTGTGTGTGTGAACTTCTGAGTCGGCGCTGACTCCTGGCAACTGCCTGGACAAGTCCCTGCAGTTTTCTTGGCAAGATTACAGAAGTGATTCCTACTGTAGGTCTGAGAGAGAGGAACTAGCCCATGGTCACCCAGCTGGTCTCGTGCCTCAGGCAGTGTCTCCCAGTTTCTAGCCAGGTGCCTTAACCATCACACCAAACTGGCTGGCCTGCCATGTTTTAAAAACTCTTCTAAGATTCTATTTCCTAGCTTCCCTTACCCTTACCCAACATTTGTTTGCTGTTACACATAGAATGGCATTATGCTGGTTTATGACCATAATAAAGATTTGATTGATTGACATAGACTGCCATCCTCACCCACCTAAATAAACTCTGATAATAACTGTCCCAATGATGGTTTTTCTGCTTCTATATGTATTTTGGCCTATGACCCAGAGGTATGACAGTTATCAATAAAAATTATCAACATCATTTCACTTGAGTAGCCCGAAAACAACTTTCTGCCCTTTCTTCTTTTTCCTGGGGACCCTCGAAGAACACAAAATCGAACAAACCCTTGTTTTAAGTACTTGGGTTTCATGTTTCATCATTCAGAGAAGTGTGACATACTCATATCTCCCAGGTGGCTCTGAATGCTCAGAGGAGTTCAACAGCACCTTCTGTTCCTTTTTCTCCAGAGGAACCCAGTATATACCAGCTGCTCTGGCACTTTTTTGAAGCCAAGATGCTGGCACAGATCCTGCATGGAGTATAGTTAAATTCAGGAGTTAATTTTGAGGAACTAGAGAGAGTTCACACTGGATTTGTAGGAAAATTACTCGAGGTAGCAAACTATGTGCCTAACATTGCTCTACATTGTTTATAAAAAGGGCTTATAAAAATTGAAAGAAGGGTATAGCTCTGTGTGTTCAGATATTGACTGAAAGCTCACTTTGAGTCCCAAGGTCTGATGGATCTTATCTTGTTGGATAAATATTATTACTCTTGGAAATGCCAAATAAATGACAAATTACCAAAATTGGAATTCTCAAGCGAGATGCCAGTGCATCTGGGACAAGGTCTAGCAATGGTAACTAGAATAACAGAATAACAGAATATAGCAAGCTGTCATTTAGAGCTCATTTGGAGCACAGCACATTTTATTTTAAACCTGCATTACATCAGGCCCAATTTACAAACAATAAATTTCAGAGGGCCTTTAACTATTGCATTTTAAATAGAGAAAGAGGGTAAAATATAAATGTACTTGTAACTGCTGTTAAGAAGACTGGAAGCCACTTCTTTATAACTTTATTACTATTAATAGTATAACTTTATACTATTGTAGGGGAGATGGCCGGGAGAGAAATCCAAGAAATAAATAAATAAAATAAACTTTTTCTTTTCTTTGTCTTCTCTTGCAGTTTAATATCTTAGTGTCAGCAGTGTTGGAGGGTAAATACTGCAAAATCCTCTGTGCTGAAACCCTTTGCCCTTGTAAAGATGGGAGCACTGAATTACGGGATCTTGTTCTGCTTTATTTTTACCAAGACACTAGCAATGAATTACTAACACCTCTTCTTAATCTGTTTCCAGGTCAGAGAAGAATTCTGTAGACAGCTTCTTTTGGCAAATAAAGATCCCCAAATAAATCTTGCTATTGCAAAGTTTGTATCTGTAGTCTATAGAATTTGTGCATTGTTGACAGTAAAGTGGATTAAGCCTGATTACAGGCCTTTTTACTATCTATATACTACTAAAACTCTCATGTCTGTAACCTTCAACTGGGCAAAACGGCGCATCATAGGGCAACAAGTTTTGAACCAAGATACCTCAGATGGGCTAACTTACTGAATGTGTCCAAAATCCCGGACCCATTACTCCTGTGGGATTAAAATCTGGGAAATTTGTGGCTGCTTCAGCACTACCATGCTGCTGCACCGCCATGTCAGCCCAGATCACATGATCATTATGGGCACATCCCCAACCTCTTTCCTGCTTCCCTCTGTCCCCTGCACCCAATCAGTTGGTTGCAAGGCCTGACGGGTGAGCGGCAATTGGCTGTTTTGGAACCAAGGCAGAAATTTGAAATCTCTTAACAGCTGTGGGCATTGAGGGAAGGATGAGGGAATGACTTGATGCCTGCTGGTGAGGTAGGGCTGGCTGGGAGGTGCCGGTGATCGATGGGTGAGCCCTCTTCCTCCCTTGAGGGAGGGGGGCCTTGGGACATGCCACAATGAGGAGTGGGGTGAAGTATTCCTCATGATCCATGGCTCCCTTTGTTCCACCTCCCCCCAGCAAAGTGGCAGGCAGTTCCGTGGGTCAGTTGAGGAGGAGGCTTCATGGGGGCTCCACTGAGGGTTGTGAGGGTGCAAGCCTATATTATAGGAAGGAAGGGAGGGAGGGAGGGAGATTTCTGACACTCCCTGCCAGCTTCCCACAAGCAAAGTCAGTGAGGAAGCCAGCAACAAGTCGCAAGTCGCTCACATACCCACTGCTTTTTTGCCCTTGGTCATTCTGTTCTCTGTTTAGGTAAGGAAATATCTCTGAAATGATGACCCAACTGGTCACAGGTTGTCTAGTATATGCTATATTGTACTTTGTATTATATACTGTGTTTTCCTTTGCAAAGTCTGGATCTGTGATCCGTAAAAAAGTTTGATTGATTTCCCTGCGTACTCCTAGAGTTTGGTTTATTACTGAACTTTTTGCTAACTCACTGAACCAACTAATCAGTACCTGAGATGCTGAATCAGAAATTCCAAATCCATCTGTTAGTTTAGAAAACTTTTCTCAACCATGGCAACTTTAAGATGTGTGGACTTCACCTCCCAGAATTCCCCAGCCAGCAAGCTGGGTGAGGAATTCTGGGAGTTGAAGTCCACACATCTTAAAGTTGCCAAGGTTGAAAAACATTGAATAATTTATCTTAGTACATAGAGCTAGAGAGACCAACTTTGTCATGCAGGGTTTTATTTTACTCCTGTCGTTGTGCTCTTTGCTACTTTAGGCTCTATCCTCATGTTATATTTTTCAGTAAATCTTTTCTTAATAGTTGGACTAATTGGTTGATGTGATTTCTTTGCACCTTTAAAAGACCAGTCCTCTTATGCATGAAGTGACACAGAAATTTTTACTGTCCTTATTTAATTGCGTCTAAATTTAATGGAATTGACCCCAAGTCTCAGATAGCTAAACGACTCATAGCCTTGGAAGCATTTCTGCTCCAAGATTAGAGGAAGGGAAATGATGATGCCATTTAAGTCCTCTGCTGAACCGCCTACCTTGCAAGAAGGTCAGGGATGGGCAAAGAGGGACACCTTTCTTCTGTTACATTCTCCTTAAAAAGGACTATTCCACTCCATCTGCCTTCCCTTAGTTTCACCTTTCACACTTCTGTGATGCGGTTGGAGAGATTTTAAAGCCTTGTTACTTTTCTATGGCATACCCGTTACTAGTGGTAAGCCATTGCTTAAAATGAAAGATTCAGGATCAGCTCTTCACTCATGAATTGGTTGTCTGATCCCCACCTCTCAGCAAAGGCTTTGTGAGTTTGTGGCAATTTATGAACACTGAGCCATTTACCCATTATAATGTAATCCTGCATGTACAAACGGGTACTGCAGGATATAAATGGGATGTGTTGCTTGGCACAAATACCATTAGATCAATAAGTGCCATTTCTATTGTGCTGATTGATGTTTTAGAAAAGGGAACAGATCAAAATACCTTCACTTCTCCAACTTGTGATCAGCACTATCACAGAGCAGCATCTTGTATTTCTGTGTTCATTTTCTATAAGGGAAATTAAATAAATGAACTAGAATCTGTGTCACCTGAAATTTGAGTATCTCCATCAATTTAACAGCAATTACAGTAAACTATCATAGTCATAAAGCCACAAATGCATTATAACTTTGTATTTCTTCTCACCAAAACTCTAGTAGCATTGTTGGTTCTACGTGGATGAACCCTTGGATTAAGAAGAATTTAATAGTCCTTTTAATACATGTCACCATCCTCATATGCAATGGGTAAATTCTTTTTCTTATGTCTCATGATTTCAAATGAGACATTCTGAAATATAATGTCATAACATGATTGCACAGTGAGGACTTACAATTTTCTAGTAGTGCTGCTTGCTCAAAAATCCATTCTTGGCATAATTTACAGAATCCAAGGCAATGGAAGACTCTAAAACATTATATAATTGATAAGAAAGCCATGCTCTAGTGCCATTTATATATTTCAGTCACTTTAAAGAGATTTCATAATTATCATGTCTGATGAGAGCAACCACATCACTTTTCATCAGTGCATGAGTTTGATTTTTAAAGGAGAGTTTCAGATTGCACAGATGCATTGAAAGATCAAGGACCATTTGTGCTTCATCTTATTTAAATACAACCCTTCCCCAACTTTTCCTGGGCCTAACTGGTTCCCATAGTAGAATCTTGCAGAAAAGGAGATATGTATTGGTTCAAAAGAATGCTAAGCAATGGAGAATTCTGAATTTAAAAATTCTATTTAGATTTGGCTAACTGGGTACAAAGGGCTGACTCCAGCTAATCTTAAGTAGAGGGGGGAAAAGAAAGAACCCTGACAAGTCTGAGGCAAATCTCACCATACTAGTAGTCAATGGGATGAGAAACTTGAGAATAACTCTGAACTGATCTTCAGTAATCTAAAACTTTTGTGCTTTCCATTACATCTGGCAAAGGATTCTAGATTCAAATGATACAATCCATTTATTCAGAATGGAGGTAATTGAGCAGCAGATCCAGATCCAGCTGTTGCAAAGTGATCATATGGTCTGCTATAAAGAAATTTTTTTAGCAGACATGAATATCTGGGTGGATCCTTCAATGGATCCCATAAAACTCTTTAAACTATTAATACATTATTTTAAGAATGAAGATCTTTCAGTGGTCAGATGATGACTAAGATTTATATTTCCACTGAGCCATGATATATATTAAGTCCCTTATTGCCCAGGATGTTAGTATAAAGAAAACCACCTCTACTCATTGCTCTGAGCTACCTCAGAGTAAAATGCTAATATGTTTAATATAATAGTAGCATAATCTATATGTGATGCGATGTGATGCTCTGTGTTGGTATTTTGAGAGACTGGGGCCTGACCATAAGCAGAAGGATAGGAACGGTGGGGTTTCCTGCTCCATTGCCTTTGCTGTGATTGTTCAGAACTGAATTTGTATCCTCTAACATGAAAACATACACATATTTTCTTTGGTGAAAGGTTATCTTCCCTACATATAGAACTAGTGGCTTCAGAGACTGCCCTGTTCCACTGAAATATTGAGAAACTTATGTTTCAGAATGTATGACCTCTGCCATTTACGATGCATGGACTTATACTGTATGTCACCTCAATTTGCTTTCATTTGGCAACATGGTGCCAAGTAGAAAATATTTCTGATTCAGAACATAAAAATAGAGCAAACTGCTTTATACCATTGTTCCATTTAGTTCAGTACAGGGTGCCCTGACTGAAAACAGCAGCTGCCCAGGATTCAGGTAGAAATCTTTCTCAGCTTGGCCTGGAGTTGCCAAAGATACTTCAGCACATAGAGCATGTGATCTACTACTGTGTTACAGCCCTTCATGTCTCCTGTAGCTGACAATTTCTTCCTGTCCCATTGCTGAGGCCAATGTTATGACTTCAAAAAAAAAAAAAAAGATTTGAGTGGCAGGCCTATTTACTAAAAAAAACAAACAGGTATGTAAGTAAGACAGATGTATACTGTTTAGACTAAAAGGAACAGATAGGTAAATCAGATTGTATCCTCACTCTTCTTACCACTTACCACTCTGAAATTTAGCTGTGCTTTTCTTATACCTGATTTCACTCCAAGTCTCAGAGTTAACAGTTAGTGAAAGATGTTTGAAGGGGCAGACTGTGGGAACCTGGGGGCTGGGGGGTGAGGGGAGGAGCCAAACACCCACCAAGTGAGTACCTTTTGCATTTTCCATATTAGGCATGATTGAAACAGATCCATGTCCATACTTATAGGAATACAACAGCCACTAGGCAATTTCTTGATCTGCTCATTATTCTGAATCTGTTGACTAGTAAGACTCAGCTTTCATAATGAGGTTCAAACAAATCCCTGTTGAGACTCGCTCTGTCTCCTCCTCCCTCCCTTCACTTCCTTATTACTCTTACATGTGATACTTTTTATTTGGTGATTCCCTATCTATCCCACTCTTTTTCCACTATATCCATTAGCCACTAATGGGATGGCAACTTATAAGTAATTAATGGGTATCCAGATTTTCTGTAATCTACAATTAACTCTTCTTTGACTAGTTGGGGTAGATCTTTAACCATTTCCTACTATTTGATGTTCTTTAGCCTTTACCCCAATAGTTTAAATGTACTGTATCTCTCCTTCTTTCTTATTGTAATAATCTCAAGGTAGAAGGTCCAAGTTCAATCCACAGCCTTGCCAGATAAATGCTGGAAAAATCCCAGAGAGTTGTTGTTGATCAGTATGGGCAGAATTGGTCTACGCGGACTTATATTCTGACTCCATTCTAAGCAGTTTCTGATGAATTGAAAAACTCCTGGTTTCCAACCCCTAATTATTGCACTGTATGCCCTGATATTTCAAGAGTTGCAAGCATAATACAACAGTTGGTTTCCTAAGTATGAAGGGAAGAAAGGGTCAGAGGAAGGAAAGTATCAATTTCTATAAATATAAAGGATCTGTAAGTCATCTTTAAATAATTCTGTAATGACTTACATTAGTGAAAATGTGGCAGAAGCTCCATGTTATTACACATCCAATCAACATCGTTCTGTAGCATGTTGGTTTCCCCAGACTTCTGCAATTTTTCTGATGTTTCCTAATTCTCTTAGCATTCTGAAACCTGCACTCAAAAGGAACATTTTAAAGACATTCTCTTTAAATGAAAAGGACTGAACAAGTTCCTGGTAGCTTAAGTCTTCTTCTTGGACTCTTCTTTCTACTACTGAATTATAATTCTATCCACCATTTTCGAGCTTATAGAAAACCATTCCAGCACAGAACTTGGGGTGTCTATTGTTGATCCCTATCTTGCCTCAATTGCCTGTTCCAAGTCACTGCAGTTACCTGACTTCCCTCCAGATCAATGAGTGACAAAGCTTAGCAGATTTAATACACCCAAAGGCTATCCTTAGGCAGTGTTAGAACGAGGGGAAAATATTATTTTTACACTGATGCAGCTAAAGGCAACTTAAAGCTATCTCACTTATAGGTGGGGATTAGATGAAGACAACATCATGGGAACATGGCCGAAAACATTTTTTGCCAGAACATCTTTGTGCTGTGGTTAAGAGCAAGTGGGAGCTCAACTTCTCCCTCTCTTTGCTTATTTGGGGTAGATTCTGGGAATTTGGTATTTGTTGGGAGCTTGATCTCTTTCCCTGCATTTTTGCCCAAGTAGAAAATTTGAAATTCCGTATGCTTGTCTTGCAAGTATTTTCATCTGAGAAAGACAAACTTTATTCGCATGACATAAAATGTCGACAGAAAACACAGTTCAGTGCACTTCCTAAAATAAAACATCATGACAAAGAGATTTATTTATATAAGGAGCATAAAGGGTCTTGTTTTTTTAAAAGTAATGAAGTATTTCATTGTCCTGAGGTCATGTGAGTCATCAACAGAAAGCAGATCAGACTGAATTTTTACCTGAAAAATGGTTTGGTTTCATATATGTCCCAAGAGCTCCATGTTAATCAGACCAAAAGCTCTTTTTAGATGGATGATATAAAGGTTGTGGTGATCTGATTTGCCAGTTCTCATCAATTGTACTGTCAGACCACTAGCCCATCTAGGCCAGTACACCTCTATGACTGTCAACAGCTCCTCAAAGATTCAGGTGGAGAACTTTCCAAATGTTTTACTTACGATGCTTTGAAATTAAGTTGCAGGAACAGAACCCAGAATATACTTCCCTGGATCAATTAATACTAGACAAGACGAATTGAAGGTCACACTTGTTTGGGGGTCTATATGTTCACACAGTTGATAAAAATGTTGAGTTAGTCCATCTTCTCTGGCTTTAAATCTTTAAATCTAAAGATTTAAAGCAGTATCAATATAGCTCATCCTGAAATTGTTTTGCTTTTTTGATAAACATACAATAATTATCAACAGTCTGAAAATAAAAATATAAGAACAAAAAACATCCATCATATATCATCTAGTCAGTTCTTAAAGACTTATCAGAATAGATTTAAGACGAATTTATATTATAAAGTATTCCAAGGTGACTCATCAAATTTAAATCCAAAGTCATCTTCCCTTACTTTTAAAAGATTTTCAAAGATTGATGTATTTGATGGAAGAGTTTTCTGCTATATTGAAGATGTTCCTTTATTTTTAAACAATATGGCTATAAACCATTTTTCAAACATCATTAATTTTCTTGATTGATAAGATATCATGAGTTTAAGAAGATATCATTGCATTTGTCTCATTTGAAATGACGCTGTGATTTGTGAGCAGTTCTGCAGAATCTATTAAATAATCCCAGGAAAAGATGCATTTGGTTAGGAGATATAGACAGGTGCTAAGTTTGCATCCCTGCATGCTCTGAAGCTCCTTTTTTGCCTTCAAATCCAAAACTCTGCAAAGCCCTATTATTATTCTATGTGTTGGGTGATGAAATAATGGGAAAAGAGCCAGTTTTAACTATAGATTTGTTCTTGCAGATATTCATTTATTAATATCAGGGAGGAATAGTATTGCTTTAACAGATTGAGTGCCTAGTGATATCTCAGCTTCTACCATTTAACATCTTTTGAATTCCAAATAATGTGAGTTAATTATCTTAACTGAAAAGCATCAAAATAATGTTTTACCAATGGTTGGTGTATCTAAATTTCTATCTTTCTTTTGCTTATACTGCATTGTTTGCCTTCTCTTAGGTTTTTGTAATTAAGTATATAGACAGAAAGAATTCTTTGCTGTGTACAAAACCAAATAATAGATAAGGGAACTGGAAGTATTTGAAACAGGAATGAAATTTTAGAAAAAATAATTTCAACTGCAGATAATCTGCCAAGCAATAATAAAGAAATGACTTGCCATGACTTAAGTTCTGTCTTGAGCTTTCACAAGAAAGGATCATAACTGCTTTTTAATTGATGTCAATCCTCTGTAATAATTGCTCTTAAATGTCTAAATCCACATGGGCTAAGATGAAGTCCAGTAGGCTCCTGAATGCCTCTTTGTGACTTTTTATCAAAAGTTGATTAACATAGCAGACAATTTATCAAAACTGGCTTTTATTCCTGCTACTGGATGAAATTTATTTAATTAAAAATGCAACTGAATTATTGTTGTCTTATGTATCTTCAGGCACATTTATTACCTGATATTAAGCTCTTGAATATTCTTATTCCTCCTAAAATTCTATGTCAATATGCCTATAATGAGATTCAACACAATAGGGGAAGTGGGCATTCTTCTTTATGCCCCTATTTGTCTGAAAGAATCCTGTATCTGCTCTATTGATGCTATTCATGACTACTTGTGCAGAGGACATCATCAACTGATATGTTCTGTCCCAATCTAAAATTCTGAATTTCTGGTTGCTGAATATTACTAGGTGGGATTGGCGATTAGCTGTGCTAGTGGAGAGGAGTGGGGCAGAGGAGGAGATTAAGATAACTCCTGAAACAGCAGAGAAAAGATTGCAGGAAAACCAATACAAGATGCTTGCAAACTTCTGTCCTTACTTCCAATCAGGCTACTTAAATACTTCCATGGATTATTTTGGAAAGATGTCCATGCCTAGGGAAAGGTTGCACTGATGTTTATGATTTCGGAGATTTCTGGGAGATCAGACAGATGTAAATAGGAATGAGGAACCCATGGTTGTCACAAAAGAAGAAAGTTATAGAACCTTGTGTTTCAATTTTCTTCTGAAAAGACTTTCCATTGACAGTGATTTTCAGATCCTTCTCCTTCACCCCCATATGCTTGGCTGAAAATCACCTGTTTATTATTATAGGGTGTGGTTCAATAAAAGGCCATTGGATTTCAATACCTCAGATATCTTAACTTTTTTTAGAGAACATTTTCTTAAAGAAAGAAAGCCCATTTCTATCTTTGGTTGGGGGGGGGAGGGGCATGGCTTAGAAATAACTTTTGCTCCAAGATTTTGATAAAGGAAAGTCCTGATAAATGTATTAATCCTTTTTTAGCTGCAGTGTATGGATGACTAGTTCCCATGCACTGAACACATGGGAGGACCTATAGTTGCTGTCATTCCCCCTCCTCTCACCAGTCGGGTGCTATGACTAAAGAGGCTGCCCTATCAAGTATTTACATATGCTCCTTTCTGTCATGTACAGTGAAGGAACCGAGTTTTATGTACCTGATAACAGTAGAATTTACACAGCACTTTTTAATATTCAGAGTACTTCACAGACATTATCTCAGTAGTTCTGGGGCTCCTTAGATAATCTAGCATTATTATTTTCATACTGATGTGAAGCTGAAGCTGTGAGTTGGTTATGTCTGGAAGTCGCTGGCTGAACTGAATTACAATCCTGTATTCACTCTTGAACCATTACGCTATCTCTTACTACACCAAATCTGCAAGTATTTATTTAAAGAAAAAAACCCTACCCATCCTGTATTTTCATCATTCCAAGGGCAAAATTATATAGATTACAAACACATTGTGTTTATAACCCACACACCTATAACCTGCAAGATATAACCAGTATTTATAGAACAATGAAAATCGCCCTTCAAATTATTATTTTTAGAGATTACTGTTCAACATTTATTTCTCATTTGGATCAAAGAATTATTGTTAACATCTTTGGCAAGATACATTTCATTCAATTTCATAAGAACTCTATTACCAGGATGGAAAGATGGAGTGGATGTCCGCAGATGCATATGTGTTGCACACTTATGCGTACACACACTCATAGAACATAAAAGAGAATGGGGGTTCAAACAGAGTAACTTCATCTTAGCTAGTCTGGTTGAAATTACTCTCTCTTCCCCCACTCTTGCTTATATTTTCAAGTCCATTTTTGATAACTTTCATGTAGGGAAAGATTACTCTGGAATACAGCTTGGGAATGTTTAACAAAGCATTTGTTCACTAGAACAATGAAACACTTGTTTAAATGTAAGCTAAAGAATAATCTCTCTACTAGCGCCAACAGGGCTACTGAAGAAGAAAAGCAAGTGTGTGCTTCAGATATTTTTCCATACCTATACAAAGATTTTGTGTGCATGTGTGTGTGTGTGTGTAGCAGGGAAGTTTTGTGCTGAGCTCCCTCTGAGGAAGGCCCACCCTTGACCCATTCTTCTCAGCTCTGCTCTGTGGAAAACTCCCTCACCTTTGCACAGTGGAGAAAGTTGTTACAAAACCCTGGCTGTGACAGAGAGCAGATGCCTTATTGGGAAGCCCTCTGGTCAGAGGAGGGCTAATAGTCACATTCCTGACTGCAATGGCAAAAGATTTACACTCGGTTCTTGCTTGCCTCACCCCTGCGCCAGGCTGAGGGCTCCCTGCCTAACCAGCCCCCTTGGCTTTAATTGTTGTGTTAATGGCCCTTTTATTTGAAGCAGATCCCCTGGCTTACAGAGGGGAATGTCATTATGTTGTATTTTAGATGTATTTACATTCTACTTGCCACAGGGATAACATACTAATTATTTTCTATAGCTGACAGCACTAGCGTCTGCTGGTATTATAGACCCCCTTAGACTTGATTACATGGTCTGTTTTTCTTCAAATCACCCACAAATGACACTGTGGAGCAGGTTTATTATCGACTGGTGTACCTTTGCTTAACACTACTGGCTCCTGAAACAAATGTACTGCAAAGATAATACATGTTGCGGGCTTGTGTCTTTGTCTTCTGGAAGGCAGATGGGCTTAGAAAGGTTAAGCCAACAGTTAACCTCCTCTTCTTCTTAAACCTTTAGCACATACCTCTAAAGAGATGGAAATGCAAGTGCAGCCCAAGCCCGCTTCAGTGTTCCACCCTTTGTATATAAGCTGCAACCTACAGCAATGCACAAATGTGCATGTGAACCAGAGAAGGTTCTCTTGGTCATGAATAATGCAAGGAGTGAAGCCCAAGGGGAAGGAGCAAAAGCAGGGTGATGTCAGAACATGTTAGATCACAGATTAGGGGAAGGAACTTTCAATAGTCAGAAGAGGGGACAACTCCTAGGAAAGGGAGAAAGAGTCACGACTGAGAAGAGTGGTTTCATTTTTCTTTGGTGCTGGTGAGAGAGGGTTAACCGTGATAATGGATGGAGGCAATAAATCCAAAGCCTTCAGACAAAGGCATTCCAGATGTCAAGGTGACAGTAGATGACGTCTGTGTGATGAGTTCTTTAATCAAGGGTGAGGTGGAAGTTGTCTTTAATAAACACAGAAAAAGAGATAGAAGAAACTGGACAAAACATCTGGATTGCCTGGATGATGACCAGTAGAAAATTCACTAGCTTAAGGACTAAAGCTATTTACTAAGCAAGCAATGTGACTACATTATGTGTTGAAGGCATCACTGACAGCCTCTTGTCTGAGCTTCTGTTTTCTTTGAACAGGGTCCCCCATCTTTGGGAGCTGGTGAATATTTTTGGAATTTTGAGAGCATGTTATAGGCACTTTCACAAAATGGCTGTTTGGATATGTGTGGCCAATTACAAAACACTCATTTACTAGAAAGCAAACTGAAGAGGTTGAGATTCCTGACTTCTTGAGCCCATAAATACGTTTCCTTCCACCTTAAGTCACCTCATGGATTTCCCCCATCCACACACTCCCAGCAGATAGGCATGTTGATAAACACTTGCAGCCCCTTCCAAGAATTAATTACATAGATATTTACCAACTATCTTGACTCCATCAATCATGGTCCTTCCAGGAAATGCTTGGGTTGCTGACCACTTCCGACTTCAAAGGGTGAAGGAAGCAGGGGCATCTATAGGGTGTACGTGTGTCAAGAACTCAAGCTGGGGGTCACAACCGCATGATAGAAGCCCCACCACTTTTTTACATCTTGACTTTTTTAACCCCATCCATGCAGATATCTGTGGAGAACCAAAAAAAAAAAGGGATTATCCCTCCTTGACTTGATGCTAACTAATGTAGAAGATTTAACTGAAGTTGCTGGAGACCTGGAAGGATCACAGGAATTCTGGGTATTAAGGGAAAATAAAGCTGGATGCAACTGAATGTGTCTCTTGGACTTCAAAAAGTGTATCTTAATAAAACTAGAGCAATGATGGGTATAATTCTATAACATGAAAAAATAATGGGAACAGGATATGAAGGTGGGTCCGAATTTGTGAAAAAGGAAACAGTAAAAACAGAATTGTAATTAGGAAGCAGTTATGGGCAGAAGAAGAAGCAGTGTAGTAAACAACAAGTTTAGTAAAGCTCTAAACAAACAAATAAAAAAAAAGACACACATAGGAACTAGAGAGGATAAAAAGGAGAATCACCATGAAATAATACAAATAGATAGCCCAGAACTATGGAGATTGTGCCAGGAAAGCAAAAGCTCAGAATAAGCTGAGCTTGGCAAAAGATGCTAAGAACAACAAACGGGACTTCTTCAGATATGTTCAAAATAAAAGGAAGAAAAATAATTAATATACTAAATAATTAATAAAGAAAAGGGAGAGCTATTCAACTCCTATTTTGTGTCAGCCTTCTCCATCCCAAAAGTCTGTTTCAAAGAACTGGGAAGAGTAAGATGAAAGGGCAGGATTGCAGCCTGAGACTGATAGAAACAGGTTCAGGGAATACCTATTTCCTATGAATGAGAGTAAATCTCCAGGGCCAGATGAATTGCATCCTGGGTTACTTCTGATAGTCTGCTGAACCCTTGTGTAGCATCTTGAGAAATCCTGGAGAATAAGTAAAATGCCAGATGACTAGAGAAGGGTAAATGTCTTTATCTTTTGAAAAAGGGGAAAGGGGGTTCCAGAGAACAATGGACTAGTCCTTCTGACACTGATACCTGGCAAGATTTTAGAGCAAACCATAGTAACTGATCCAGAAGTATCTTAAAAACCAAGTATTATCAGCACAGATTTATCAAATCAAGTGATCCAGAAGTATCTTAAAAACCAAGTATTATCAGCACAGATTTATCAAAAACAAATCTTGCCAGACCAATCTTATCTAATTTATCAGTTTACATGTTTAGTAGATTGTGGGAATATTGTAGATGTAATATACCTTTTGAGCAAAGTATTTGACAAAACCACTCTTATCCAGTCTGGCATCCTCTTCCCATGCAGCCCAACCAGATGTCAAAGAAAAGCTCAAACAAATCAGACTTGAGTCTGAGGGCAGCTTCCAATTATATTCTGAAGCAACTGACATGGACAAGCATGTTGCTGTAATACTAATCTATCGGTAGAAAACACTCTGGAGATATTATTGTCACAATGCTTATATCCTGTTTTAAAATAAAAAAGGGAGGATTACTGCTAAGAAATAAAGGCAGTTATATAAGTAAAGTAGAATTATGAGGTCCAAATATTAGAAAAAGAAATATATTAAAGTTATGTCAAAATTCACAAAATACATATGGTTCTTTTAAGAAAAAGTCACAGCTGAAAGATCACAGCCTGAACCTACTCATTGTTTACTCAGAAGTAAACTCTGCAGAGGACCATACTTCAGAAGTATCTCTATAAAGGAGAGAAAGATGGTTTTTCTCCCTTTCTTGTGGAGACCCTTGTTTCCTTTGTTACAGACGCTGCTCCCAGGTTCGGCTTATGGTCACTCACTCACACACTCACAGCCTGTTGAGGCACGCGGATCTTGTCAGCCCCCCTTGCTTTCTACCTGGGTTTTCCAGATAGGTGCAGCTGGAGCAGACAGACACACAGCCCTGGTCAACAGTGGGGAAATAATTGGGAATACACACAAACCACTTCCAACCGAACACTGGGGCACGAGAGGTTCTTTGTAATACACGGAGACCCAGTGAATTTAAAGTAACAGCAAAACTTTACTGGTTGCAAGGTACATTTGCTCTTCCTCATACACACACACACACACTTACCCACGTCCTTCCCAACTAGGCTGCCAGGCACTAGCTAGAGGGATGGAAGCTGCCAAGTCTGGATGACTCAGATGACCAAGAAGACTCAGATGACTCAGACGACTCAGAGTGGGCGGGCTTTGGGACCCCTTTTATCCCCAAAAGTACAAGTTGATGGGATTGGGGCGAGGGCCTCCATGTGCTCAGGCCCAACCTCCTCTTTCTGGTTCAGGTCCTTTGTTTTTCCTTAACGACTTGCTTCCTTCTTATCTACCTCCCCGAGGGATCCCATAGATAAGTTTCCTGGCTTTTGTCCTCCCTGCTTACGTGCCTGCTTCATCTTTAGGTTATGGCAGCTTCAGCCTAGTCTCACACCTTATTAAAACAAAACAAACCCTTTTCTTCTAAAGACTAAAAAAATAAATTATATCATCTTCTTCTGTTGGATATCCAACAAAAGAGAATATATTTAGCTCAGAGTTGAACTGTGGAGTCTTTGGTACTCTCTGAGCTTGGTTGTATGCTTGCAGATGTTTTGTTGCCCATCTAGGTAACATCATCAGTGCGAGTGAGTGTGGGGTTTGCTCCCTGTTTATATATAGTAGAGAGAAAACCCCACACTCACTCGCACTGATGATGTTACCTAGTTGGGTAATGAAACGTCTGCAAGCAAACAACCAAGCTCAGAAAGCACCGAAGACTCTGTTGAATATCTAGAAAATGGAAGGACTTTGGGTTCTGTACATCTCTATCAGCATATCTCACTTTCTGTCCTTCACAACACTGGAATCCCTAAATAGGAGAAGCACCACTAACTCTGGGCCTTTCTGCCATGCTAGGAAGTAGACTTATGAAAAGGGTTGAGAAACATTATGCGCTGCTATTGGAGACACAAAGCCAGCTAAAATCCTACGGTCCTAGGGATGCCCTCCTAGAGATGATGAAAGTGATCCCCTAGATTCCTTTTCTATTGTTCCTCCATGGAGGAAAAATAGTGCATTTAATTACTTTTGTACTAATATCATTAGTACAACACTATTAAACAGTCATAGTATAGAATGAAGATCAAAGGGACAGTGCATATGAGGAACTAATGAATCTGTAGTTTAAACGGATCTCCCAGAGAATAAATAGCAGTATTTCCATGGGATGTATGAGAACAAGAGAGAGACAGAGTTGCAGTATATTCTTTGAGTGGATCAAGATCTGGGACAGTGGTATGTAGCTCCTCAATTCTTCCTCTTTGGTGTCTTTGCAGCCAGAACATTTCCCGTCATAGTGATCACCTAGATTTTGTTTATTTTTTATGCAAATTGGGCAATCTGTTCTATGGTTGAACAGCTCTTACTGTTAGGAAATTGTTCTTGTTGTCCAGTTGAAATCTGCTGCCTTGTAATTTAAACCCATTGTTTTTTGTTCTGTCTTTTAGACCACCTATTCTGCCCTGCCTTTTCCATGTCAGCTCTTCAGATATTTGGACAACAATCATATCTCCCTGAATTCTTCTCATCTCCAGGCTAAACAATTCTTCACAATCTTTTTCTTCCAGTCCTCTTGGTATTTTTGTTGCTCTCCTCTCTGTGCTCCACTTCATCAGTGTCCTTCCTAAAATTCACTCCCCACAACCAGATGCAGTATTCTGGGTTAATCTGACCAATGTAGCATAGACAAAAACAATAACTACTGAAAAGGGGGTGGGACCAGCTTTGGTCCAATTTCAAAGGTGCAAAGCTAGAAACAAGTTGATTTACCTCTCCAAGCTGGCTGTTACTGTGAAGTTCTTATGTAGAAGCAATAAAACTTTGTGTTGAGGTAAGAAGGGGAAAGATCTACCTATTTGCAACCTGGCTTTTGTGGATTCCCGCCTTCATGCAGCCATCTCTCTTCATCCTTAATGCTTCATGCAAGGTCCTAATGTGCTTTTCGCAGGCACTTGTTGTTGTTCAGTCGTTAAGTCGTGTCCGACTCTTCGTGACCCCATGAACCATATCACGCCAGGCTTTCCTGTCCTTCACTGCCTCCCTGAGTTTGCTCAGTTTCATGCTCATTGCTTCAGTGATGCTATCTAACCATCTCATCCTCTCCCCTGGAGGACCCCAGAAGGACCCCCAAATTGCACACCAGCACTGTCAGAAGGGTGCCGTGGCTGTTAGGGGGGGCTGTCTCCAGATTCATCTTGGGTGCCAGTTGTGCCCATTATTGGACTGGGAGGTGATGCTCAAAGTCACTCATGCTCTGGTCACTTTCTGGTTGGATTACTGCAACATGCTGCACATGTATCTGCTCCTGAGGACCATCCAGAAGTTACAGCTGGTCCAGAATCCAGTGGCATGCACAGTTCATTAGCTCCACAGTTTGCTTGTATTATACTGCTGCTGTGCGAACTGCCCTGGCTTCCTGTTTCTTTCCAGGTGCAATCCAAAGACTGTTTATCACCTTTAAAGCCTGGATGGCATGGGGCCATTCTATTTGTGGGACTGCCTTTCCCCGAGGGTATCTGCCTATTCCACCACATTAGATAGGGTGTGCACCTGTAGTGGATAAGGCCAATGACCTTGATGAACATATGCATTGTCTAGGCAAAAGAGGCTGAAGTATTTTTAAGCCCACAATGGGATAACATTTGGAAGTGACCGAGGCAGATGCCTCCCAAATTCACTAAATTATAAAAGGAGGAGGAAGTACAGCACAATCAGACTTGCAAGATTCTGTTGTTATAGCCAATCTCAATAAAAGTAGTTTTAGCCTTCCTGTGGAGTTGACTTTTTTGTCTGGTCTACCTAGTGGAGTTGATAGTGCATTCCAGGTCCCATCTCTTAAATCCTGTCATCTGGTGGGACCAAGGAAATGTGCCCGTGCGCTGTGGAATACCCTTCCTCCTTGGATCTGGCAGCCCCCCAGCCGCCTAGCCTTCCTCAAGGCTCTTCCCACAACTGTTGGGGTAGGGTGGGGTGGAGCCCTGCAAAATTGAATGTTGATGTATGGAGGAGGGTTTGCTTTGGGGGTGCAGGGAGTTTTGTTATAGTATTATGGTTTTTGAATGTTTTTACTGTTGTTGTGCCAAGAGTTATGGCACATAAAAAGCGGGGGGGGGGGGGGTCACAGAAGTTTTTAAAATAAATAAATAAAGCTATACATATATACCAGCCTGTAACAAATTGCCACCAGAGCTGATTTATGAATTATCATTTTTGTAGCAGCTGAACAATAGTTTACTTCTCCAGGCTCCTTTATTCAGGACTTGACATTCCTGACTCGCTGCACTTGGGCAAGGCCCATCACTCATGTCCTAAAAGTCAGAGCAGAACTGGGTAACTGAGTTTAGCACCATTGTCATATGTCTAATGTCCCTGAACAACACGCAGCATTAGACATATAGAGCAGAAACTAAAATGGTGGCTAGGATGAACTGCATGGCATTTCTTAGAATACCTCTCAAATAGGACCAAGCATTGATGCACTCAGATAAAAATCACAAAGAATGTTTCTCAAACTAAGCTGGATTTTTAAAAATTCATGAAGAAATAGATTTAAAACAGTCAAATAGTGTTGTTTTGCCTATTTGAATAGGATATTCACATCTTTGCTCACTGTCATAATAGTGTCATAATTAAAATAATAGTTCAGTTAGAATATTTCTGTTAGGGTTATGGGTATTGAAAAAGTTGACTGTTTCTTTTGAACTTTTAGGGTGAGTATCACAAATAGGTTTTTTTAAACAAAGGAGAGAAAAAGAAAAAAGGTAGATGGGCTGATGAGTGAACTCAGCTTGCTGAAGTGCATTGCCCTGACTTCTTTAAAGGGGGAAAATAATAGCAATGAACACAGGCATGGCTTCATGGATCACCTAGCTCAGCAGCTGACAAAGACCCAGGAGCTCATTAAGACCCATTCCCCCAATCATATTGGCCCTTATAGCTAAAGAACTTTTGAATGGGAGCTATTGTTCATTACCACTCCTTCCCTGCTGTTCACCATCTCAAATTACCCAAAATAATTGCCCAGCATCAATGGCAAAGCCAAGAGACAAGGAAAGAAGCAAGCGGGAAAAGAAGAGAAGGGCAGGTTAGTGGGCAGGTCAATAAGCTTCAGGAAAGATCAGGAGAAGGATAAAATAGCTATCATCCTGAGGAGAAGAACAGTCCAAACAAGCCATGGTTTTGTTAAAATGATGACACATGTTGTGATGTCACAGCAGAAGCTCTGCCTCTTACATGCTTGCAACAGAAAAGGGATTACATGTGTGCTATTATTCCCACGCCCCCGCTTCACTCTTTGGCTACCCATGCCTGGGGTACCCATTGCCCCATGGCCAGTGGCCTGACATACGGGCTGACTAGAAAGCTTCATCCATAAGAGGATAAGAAATTATCAGAGACAGAGCACAAGTGAAGCAAAACATGATGGTCTTATGAAAAGACCTAGAAATATTTGTATTGGTGGTCCCATCTCCAAAGGAAACCTGTCTTCCATAACCTCTCTCTTAACTATTGTCTGTGCTCATTACCTTTGCAGGTGACAAGGAAGAGTTGCCCTGGGCTTCATGGTCATCACTCAATAGCAGGCCACTACCTCTGTGTCTGACCATGTCACATTGACCTTTCCAGCTTTACATCTAGATAATGGATTTCTTCAAACTCCATTGATTTCCATGTACCCTTCATTCTCTTTTCTTTCAGCCTGCTTCTTTGGTCAACAAAAGCATAAAATAAAGGTTTGAATTACAGTGGAAGGGGATATTAGCTACTGTTTTCAGGATTCTCTCATGGATCAGGATCAAGAACAAAATATAATTTGGATAAAATCTAGGAGAAATGGGAGGCAGAACACTCCGGGCATTTCTCCAATAATTTGAGCACTTACAAATTGATAATTAAAATAGTAGTTACAGCAAATTTACATTCAATTAAAAAAAATAGAATCCTGGATTTCACAAACAGATAGTATTGCAGTTAGTTGTATTCTCATATTTTTCTATTTACAGCTTCTGATGCAGACAGTTAAGAATGGGAATAGCAGATATGGTCCTCTTCCTCCAGGTCTTTAACATGTAGCACATCTAGTACACATGCATGTCAAATATGGAATTCCCAGCTGGGCAGAAATGAAATTTTGAAATTCTCCATCCAATGAATGGCTTCAGAAATTGGGTGGAAGTTTTCTCTGAATCTTGCTAGGGAAAGGACAATTTCTTCAACAATTTCTCCAGCGCAGGACACTTCCTCAGTAGCAGTAATGCTACTGAAAAAGCCTAATGAGAGAAGTTCTTCCTGATGGAAATTAAGACAAACTCAAAAAGCCGGAGAAGCTGCAGATCTCTGGAGAGATAATTGGACAGTGAATAATTGGACATTCACACACACACCCTTTGCCATCTCATGATCGCACCCCACCCCTGAGAGGTTCTCCAAAAGTCAGAGGCCTTCCTCCCTTCAAATCCCTGTCTGCTCCCAGAAAAGCAAAAGGAGGAACTTGGTGGCCATTTATACTTTTGTGGTCCCATTCCAGTGTTGTGTTACTTAATTGATCTGTGAGACAGTCAATAAAAGCATTTATTTATTGACTGTCTCACAGATCAATGAAGTATGGAATGGAAGTGCCGTACTCCAGTATGGAATGTCTCTGTGTGTGTGCATGGAGCATGTTATTCTGAAATCTGCAGAGCAGTGCCTGATGGCTGAATCTTTTTTAAAAAGCAGCATTTGCTGCCATTTTGTGAGAGATCCACTTTTAGATTGCCAGTATGATGTGCCCTCAAATTATCTCAGCACAGAAAGGGAGCAAGGAGGTTTTACTCCGGTAGTGGCGTCTGTCAGGCCACTGAGATCTTTTGAAGGTCTCCATTTGTTTGGACTATTAACATACTTTCTGGCTGGATGTTTATCTTCTTTGAAACTTTTACAGCAGGCAAAGAAGAGGAAGAGGAAAACGACAAAACCCTTTAGCTATTCTTTCTAATGGAGGCTTGTGCCAGAACTCCTTAAGAGAATGTAATGTGACCCAAGTAATGTTCTTTTCTTTATTTGATCAGCCTCTAATACTTAACAGTTCTGTAAGTAAACATTTATAGATCAAATCAAAAGCATGCAAAAGGAAGCACTCTGGATAGATTAGAAGCTAAACTGATCTAAATTAGAAGAGATACAGAGATAACCTTGCCTGGCTAAAAAGCATATACTATCAGTTGCACGCAAATAATTAAATGAATGAGCCCTTTTCTATTGAACAACTGATATGCGATTGATAAACTTAATTAATAATTAACTTTTTAATTAAATATCAATTTAAAGCAAGTGTGGTAATATGCCACTCGCATTTAATTTAGCTGCATTTTCTTCATTAAAGAGCCATCATTAGGGTTACAGGGACCTGTTTAAAATGCTGCTGTGCTCTGTGGAGGGAATGAATATGTCTACTGGGCATCTACCAAAGATGGTGATGATAACCAAAAAGCTATTGTGCACTTCAAAGACACCAGAAGAATATGCATGGACAGCATTGTGCAAGGAACCAGCTGCCAAACTGATTGTTTAAAGTGCAACCTTACTCAACTGGGGGGCTCCAGTTCTGTTGTACTGCAACTCGTGTCAGCCCCAGCCAACATTTCTATTGCTGACTGGAATGATGGGAGCTGTAGTTCACTACATCAGGAGGTCACCAGTTGGGGAAGTTGATGTAGCACCTTAGTGATATTTCTGCATAAATGAAGAGTGAAAGCATTGGGTTTTTTAGTTCCCTTTCATTAGTCATAAGTCAAGAGCTTCAGCGTGATGGTAGGATTTGGCACATAAAAGGAAATTTAGCCTTTTTCAATATAAGGTTAAGTGGGTTGAAAATGATGGCTTTCAAGATGCATTGCAGGCCAATGGCCTTGATGGGATTGGGTCAGGAAGGCCTGATGTAGGAGGACTAACCTGGGCCAAGTAGCAGGTGACCGGCTGGAGGGGAGACTAGGGCAGCCACCTGTTTCTGCTTATATTAACCCCTCTAGTTTTCCTGTTTTAGAGGCCAGAGCTGTATATGCCAAACAGTTTATTCTGAACCTCTGAAGCTTCATCTATAAGAGGCAACTGTTACAATTAATTATGGAAGCTGGCTTGGAAGTTTTGTTTTATTGTTTTATATTTGTTTTGTTATTATTGTATTGTCTTACCAGGAGCTGTGGGTGGCATATAAAAATGTGGCAGCATAGAAACATGTTGAGGAATAAACAAACTGTTGGCATATTTCTGTAGGTTGTCTGACCAATATTGAAGCACAGTATGGCTGCCAATCCAGTCAGTTTCTGCCTCCTTACTGTGAAAGATGCACCACTGAGTTCCTTGCTGCAGACAACTGAAATCTGTTGAGGTGTCTCTAACAGAGATCCTGTATTGAAGGTCTAGGAAACTCCCAACACCCCTCACTATTGGCCACACTGGCTGGGGCTGCGGATGTTGTAGTTCAACAACATAAGTTCATAAGTTCATAAATTGCCTATCTCCAGTGCGGAGGATACGATTCTCCTTGGGATTACTCGGCACATGGCCCCTTCCTTGTGATTCACTTCTCTGCTTGGACTGCTAGTTGGTTTAGAGATAATATCATTCTTGGTGGAACAGCCAATGCTGCATTTAGCCAGCTTCACACCTAGTGGAATTCCTGAATCACACTGGGATTTCCATTGTTCATATGTGATCACAAAATTTGGATAGCACACCTTTCAGAGATGGCCCTCTGAGAACTTTTGGGAGACCCATGTCTTCATTCGGAGTATATAGCAGGCCTGTTAAATGATTTGCCTCTTTTTGGCCTAACTATGGACTTTGGCCATTTTATAAGGCACTGGGTGTGTTGCCAGGGAGATCCAAGCCAGGTTACTTGCCTGATCTCTGCAAAGCTGATATTTCTGCCCTGCATCAGAAATTACTGGCCAACACTCTGTTTCAATACAAGAGAATATATATATAGAGAGAGATCAGGGTTGAATTGTGGAGGTACTCAGTACTCTCTGAGCTTGGTTGTTTGCAGACATTTCATTACCCAACTTGGTAACATCATCAGTGCACTGATGATGTTACCGAGTTGGGTAATGAAACGTCTGCAAGCAAACAACCAAGCTCAGAGAGCACCAAGACTCTACAGTATGCTCTATTTCTTTATTTTTCTGGAGATTTCCTGTCATGGGTCTGCACAGAGGACTTCTCTTCAGAGGATGAGGAGTTGCTGAGGAAGGCCTTGGATACTTCATTCACATATACAATAAGCAAATGTTTTTCTTGCTATAGTAGTGTTTCTGTAGGATGCAGTGTATTTTTACAGTTAGCAGTCTGAAATTGATTTTCAGATAAATTTTACTCATACGGAGTCAAAGCTAGGACTCACAGCTCCTGCTAGAATAACAGGCGGAGGTCATGGCCAAGGGAGACTGTGCCCAGCTTAGGCTGGTGGGCCGGTTGTGGCCCTTCCATGATGACAGTGACTCAACACCCAGATTAGCTCATATGTAGACTATTGCAACGTACTCTTTGTGGGGCTGTCTTTAAAGATGATTCAGAAGCTACAGTTGGCAAGAATGCACTGGCCAAGCTGCTAGTGAGAGAGACGCTTGATTGCAGAATAACACAGATATCGGATTTGCTGCATTGGTTACCAAAAAGCTTCTAGGTCCAATTCAAAGTTTTAAGCCCTACAGGATTCCCATTCTTTCAGGTCATTGAGAGAGATGATGCTCAGAATCCTAATCCCTCAGGAGGTAAGAGGGATGTGGATCCAAAAGCAGCCTTTTCTATGGGGCCCCAATCCTCTGGAACACTTTGCCCCTAGAGATGTGCCTAGCCTCCTTGTTTCTGGTTTTCTGCAAGGAGATAAAAAATATTTTGTTTAGATAGCCTTTTGAAGTTTAATTATGATTGTTTTGCCCCATTGCCTCTTAGCTTATTCTCTCTTAGCCTACATTTCACTTAACATTCAGCCCTTCTAACACAGATTGCACCATGTATAGCATGGCTGTGACCAATCAGCATCATAGATTTAGATCCTAAATCTCTAGAGATTAGCCAGGTTTTGGAGCAGCATGAACTTAAGGGGGATTATATACATCCTTCCTCAATCTCAGGTCCTCTACCAGAAGCCTGGAAGTTTGAGGGTTCTGAGCAGTATCTTAGCTGTTCCTAGCACTGCACTCTTCTGGACAGAGAGCTCTGATGTTGGTCCTAGGATCTGTTGGAGCCACTCCCCCAGCTTAGGAGTCACAGCCCCGAGTGCTCCTACCACCACTGGGACCACTTTGGCCTTTATTTCCCACATCCCCTCTAGTTCCTCTTTCAGGCCCTGGTACTTCTCCAGCTTCTCATATTCCTTCTTCCTGACATTGCTGTCACTTATCACCACTAGATCTATCACCACCACTGTTTTCTGCCCTTGTCTACCACCACAGTGTCTGGTTGATTGGCCAGTACCTGCCTGTCCATCTGGATCTGGAAGTCCCACAGGATCTTAGTCCTGTTATTCTCTACAACCTTCTGTGGAATCTCCCATCTGGATTTGGGAGCGTCTAGCCCATACACTGTGCAGATGTTCCTGTACACAATGCCAGCTACTTGGTTGTGCCATTCAGTGTATGCTGTTCCTGCCTGCATCTTATATCCTGCCGCTATGTGTTGGACTGTCTCTGAGGCCTCTCTGCACAGTCTGCACCTTGGATCCTGTCTAGTGTGGTAGACTCCTGCTTGGATCTGGTGCTTAGTGCCTATTCTTGTGCTGCTATGATCAGTGCCTCACTGCTGTCTTAGTCCAGCCCTTTCCAGCCACTGATAGAATTTCTCAGTGTCAGCCACCTCAGCTATCTGTCAGTGGTACATCCCATGCAGGGTCTTGTCTTGCCATGGCACTTCCTCTCTTTGAACTTTCTCCCATGTCTGCTGCTGCTCAGGCATTCTCTCAGCAGCTCATCTTTGGGTGCCGTCTTACTGATGTACTCCTGGATGCTCTGGGTTTCATCCAGGACAATGGCTTTGACACTTACCAGACCCCATCCGCCCTCTTTCCAGCTGGTGTACAGTCTTTGGGTGTTGGACTTGGGGCGGAAACCTCCATACATTGAAAGGAGCTTCTGGGTTTTCACACTGGCAGCCTCCATGTCCTCCTTTGGCCAGCTCACTATACCAGCAGGGTATCTGATGACTGGCAGGGCATACATGTTGATGGCATGGAACTTGTTCTTCCCATTGAGCTGGCTCTTCAGGACCTGTCTTATCCGTTGGTGGTATTTGGATGTACTTGGATTTATGATTTAAAAATCATACATACTTTATCCTAATAACGGGGGGGCATCCTGATCTCAAGTGGCAACTTATTCCATAGGGCTACAGGTTAGGTTGAGAAGCATCATATACTTGCCCCATTCCTTTAATTTCACTTGTGGGGAAGGACTCTTAATATCCCAGTTCACAAACTTACATAACTTGTATCACTTGTGTGATGACATCATGATATAGGTGATATCATCATGGTTTCTACTGGATATTTATGCAGGACTTGCTTATAGATTTCTGAGCCACAAAATTCCTTCCAAGATATGAGTTGGAGGAACACTTATGGCTCCCTGTTAGGGTTAGGGTTAGGGTTACTTTTATACTTTTACCTCATGCAAACAACATAGAAGTGAGTCTCAAATTTTAAAAAACCAGATAATCAAATTAGAAGGCACTTTAAATAGTTCCATACCCAACCCTCTTCCCATATATCATTTGCTCTATCTCATCCCCATAAAGCTCATATTCTATGGAGCATTTTTTAAAAATATTGGGGCTTCTATCTCCTCATGACCATCTTGGGCCCAACAATGTAGCAGCCACAGCAAAAAAGTGGGAGCATCCTGCCCCTCTTTTCAGCGGTCCCGTTAGCCACTAAGCTCTTCCACATCCCCTTCCATTCCACTTGCAATATGCTTTTAAAAGCAACCTGCATTCTCCTCACTTTGACCTGACTATTCTCAGATTCAAAACCCATTTTGCAGGGTCTGCAGATTGCAGAGAGCACTTTTCAACAACAGCTGTAGGGCTACGTCAGCCAGTGGCTGAGCTCTGAGAATGCTAACCGATCAGCATTTACTCCTCTGCATCAAACTTGCCCATTGCTGGGTTTTCTCCCCACCCAGAGTTTTCCAATGCTTTCTGAAACAAAAAGCAAAAGAAAGCAAAAAAAAAAAAAAAAAGCTTTCATCCAACATGGGACTATTCCAAGTCTTGTGAAGCTGTTATCCCAACGGATCTTGAGTGTACAGGTCAGCAAAACTGCATTTCAGGGTTTTTCCCCAAACTGGGCTAAGTGAAATGGAGCTGGGAAGCAGGTATGTATGTTAAATAGTCTAGAGAAAGGTGAAAGAGAGAGAGAGAGAGAGAGAGAGAGAGGAGGAGGAAGGAGGGAAGGAGGGAGGGAGCAAGCAGTAATATAGGATGTCAGTTAAATGTAGCAGAAGTGGGAGAGGGAAAGAAGCTGATTGAGTGAAGATTCCAGAATTTTTGGAAGTTTGAAACAGATCAATGATGGTTTGCTATCAGCATCACGAGATCATTGAGGATGTGTGCAGAAGCAGAGCCATGGTAACCTGAACATGTGGTTGGTAGCAGTCATTGTCACTAAGAGTTTAAAAAAGTGGGAATGTGCTAACACTTGCTCACAAAAATTGATCAGACTCAAGGGAAAATTTTGGGGATGGAGAGCAGCATAAAAGAAACTTTACCATAAGATGTTATAGCTACTGTCTAATTTCATTATGGAAACCACTGGTGGTGGTTGTTGAAAGGCATTAAATAATTAAACGAATTATTTATTAATTAAATTAAATTTTAAAATCGGCAGAGTTTTGACTGCACCATTGTGGCCAACATCTTGACTTTTTTGACCACAGGCTGCAGACATCCCTGCAGAAGGTCTTTGAATGTCTTTGTAACCGGTTAGCTGTTCGTGGGATTCTGATTATCAGCAACAAAAACATTAAAAACCCTGCAAATCCTTTTCTAGATGAACCTAGGTAATTGAGTGAACTGACTTTTTAAAAGAGAAATAGAGGGTTTTGCTTCTGCAAAATTGCAGAATTGCAGGCCAATTTTCTGTTATGCCCCCCCCCCAATTCAATAGGACATGCAGTCTGGTCTGTAGGCTTCTCACATTGCCTTCTATCATGAGGCTTCTTTTGTCAGCTGGAAAATAGTGGTGCCATTTTGGATCAAGTATAGGAATTCACTCTCTGGTGAGAATAATTCACAGATAAATAAGGAATTTCTCTGCCCCCCCCCTTCCCTCCCTCTCTTGCTGGGTCTCTAGCAATTTTCTCCAACATGGTGCCCTCCAGATGTGTTGAAGTAGTTCCCATCCTCCTTCACCAGCGAAGCTGCACTTGAGATGTTCTGTAGAGAACATGCAACTCTTCTGTCCAGGCTCCTGCTTCCTTTCGCAAAGCTCACTTGACAAAGAATAAAACAGCTGACAAAAGAAATCACCGAAGAGGAATCTTTCAAAACCTTGTGCTTGTCAGCTTTTGCGGGGGGGATACCCAAAGGATACAAGTTATTGGCACCATTGCCTCAAATTATGGAAAATTACCATAAACTGTGCCGAGTGTAAGAACAAGAATCCTGGGTTTCTCCCCATTTATTGTACAATATTTATCACCCTCTCAGTTTGTATATTTTGCTTTCTTTTGTGTAATCTTATCACTAGGACTGAAAACGATGTGATTTTTGCTCCTTTGAGTTGCAGCCAAAAAAGCACTTACATCCAGAGTATTTAGTGTATCATTTGGCCAGCGCATCACATAATGGTTTTTTTACAGCGAGTATTTAACCATGTTTTTATCCTGTGGGAAAGAGTGATGAGTCTGCTTGGTTTCTTTAAAAAAAAAAAAACCCTTGTGGCAATGTGGACATGCAAAAGATAGAAGAAACCTAATGCAGCAAATTAGTTTCAACACACAGAAATGAAGTAATCCAGAGTGTGCATGCATGAAGCAATTCTGGCCTTTGACTTTCCCTGTTTTCCCTTCCTCTTAGAAGAAGCGACGTTTAAAGGACAACTTGAGACTGCTCACAGGGAAGAGTGTCCACATCTTGAAGTTGCAGAAGAAACTCTGATTTGGGGAAATGATCCTGGTTTAGCCCATGGCTCTCAGGCCTTTCTGAAATTAGGCCAGTTTGGGTGTGATCACTGCTTTGGTGGGAAACAAATCAAGATTCCTGCGTATGCTACCTTGAGGTCCATAGGGGAAAAGGGAGAGGAGGAATGAATGTAACACAGCCATACAATGCCCACAGATTACAGAGTAAGAAATGGTCCATATGCTGGCAGCTTGTAATCTTCCTGGTGAGTGCAAAAAGTTGGTGTTCTTAGGAACATAATTAGCATCCATTTCCCCAAATATTACAATTTCAGGGACAGTAGCTTTCCTGAAAAATAGCTCCAGAAAGAAAGCTTATGAACAATGTATTTGTGCATTCAAGCATCTATGGAGTTTAAGTCTCAAGAGCACAGCCCCCCCCCAAGCAATTAAAAGGTGCATTGATGTGATAGAAATCAACACTTTGAATTCAGTCTGGAAGGTTTTTAAAACCACAGGATAGAATTGTAAAAGAGCTTGTTGTTGAGTGATTGGATGTAAGAGTGAATCTTAGCTTCAATGTTTGTATTACAACTACCATTCAGACATTCAAAAGAAGGCTTTCATGTTCAGCTGATCAGCACAGATTGGATGACACCATCATGGTGTTAGGCCCTACTCCAACTCTACATGTCTTTCACTGATAACTCTACAAAATTAGGAACTATGTGATCTGCACAGTTTTCTGCTGCCTACCCAATTTCACTCCAAATGCTATTTACATAAAACCATCAATTCAAAAGTATGTGCTTTACAACTTGGATGAAACTTAAATTGTTTCTTCTGGAAAAAATCTAGAAAAAGGAAGGAAATCTACTTAGGTTGGTGTGGGTCTTCTGGGCTGTGTGGCCGTGTTCTGGAAGTTTTGTTTCCTAACGTTTCGCCAGCATCTGTGACCTGCATCTTCAGAGGGCAGGAGCTTCTGTCTGTCACAGATCACAGGTCACAGATGCTGGTGAAACGTTAGGAAACAAAACTTCCAGAACACGGCCACACAGCCCGGAAGACTCACACCGGCCATTGTATGCCAGCCGTGAAAGCCTTTGACAATACATTGAAATCTACTTAAATTAGGTTTTTATAATACCTGTGCAAGCCCCTCCCCCATCTGTTCCTTCTTGCAGCTCTTGTTCCCAAGTCCTGTATCAAAATGGTGGCAGTAAAAGGTACCAGCAAGCCAAAGTACGTTCGCATGAAGCTAAACAAGCAACCACTTGTCCAATAGAAGATTTTCAATCAAATGTTCAGCAAAAACTAAGGTTTGCTTGAACCCTTATAGAAAATTGTATTACCCCATCTTAGGATAACTTAGTCTGCATCACCATGCCAAGCAGAAAAAGGGATGTTATTATGTGATAACATGTAATAGTATAACATGTGCACAGGGTTGTAGAATATTTGCCCTTCAGAAGAGCCCCCCAAATGCCACTTAGGAGTTTTAATACAGTTTTCCTGCAGTCAAACCAGCATATATCTCATGGCTTTTCAGATGGATGAAACAATCTAGTTTATAAGGTTAGTGCCCAAAGCACCCTTGACCTTGCTCAGGTACATTACAGGCATTTGACACTATCAATTAACCAGAGACAAATAACTTTTACACCATTATCCTCTTGTAACAGACCCCTTGCTGTTGTTGTGTCTGGTCATTCAAATCCATTTGTTTAATGCCAACAGAAATGTGACACTGATGGAGAGAGCAAAGTGAGGGAGATAAGTCCGTAATTTCAAAAGTGACATCTTAATTGGATGGAGTAGTGTCCATAACAGAACCTTATGGGACAATAGACATCGCTTATGACAAAGTGAAACTAAGCTTGTTTAGAATTCTTTGGAATTTGGTCCTCTGAGAAAAAGCAAAAATAAGATTCAGAAGTGAATTAAATGCTCCCAAATTTATCAGGATCTAAGTTCATTTTTAAAAATTTTCAGAAAAAGTACAGAAGGACCTTGGGATCTGGAACTGAGAACGATGGGCATCTCCTTGTTCTTCTTTCAGTGTCTTTGGTTGAATGCTTCTTCCAATAAAGGCGAATGCTTCTTGCCCAACTTGTTTGCTTAAGCTTTTTAATTTTTTTTTAAATTGTGGTCCACCACCTGTATATGAGAAACAGAGAAGCTGGTCTTTCCCATATAGCACACTGTATATCAGAGCAGATATAGATAGCAATCTGAAACAACCCAGACAAGCTGAAATAATCCAGAGATGCTTTGGATACATAGAAAAACTATTCTATAAGCTGCTTTGGGTGAAGTTACGTTTTTTGAACAATCAGTCATGTCTTTTGAAACATATTTTAAGAATATTCCAAGAAGGTGGGAACTGTGGCCAGGGGCACTACCATAGCCACCGCCTCTGTGCCAGCAGCACGCTTTTCTGAGGAAAGTAGATGTGATCATTGTCACACACATTTTATTCACATCCCAGTTAGATTATCTATGTCAGACTGACTCTTAGAGAGGGTTTAGGAAACTGCAAGGGTGCTGATATTCGGGTGGGATCTGGGTTTTGGATCATAGTATTCCAGTACTGCCTGAGCTACTGTATTCTGGCTTCTGATTAGTTTTTAAGCCTATTCGAGAATGTCCTAAACAGTTGGAGAACAGAGTATTCACAACCCATGCTTTCATAAATGTCTGATGAGATCCTTTGTGGGAGGACCATTCCAAGTCCCACCATTCCAACTGTGGAATTCTTTCCTGAAAAACTTCTCTGATCACTTCTTTATTGGTTTTTCTTTGATTAATAAGAGTTTATGTTTTGAAGCACATACACGTTTTGGTTAGATGCATGATTCAAATGCACACTATCTGCAGGTTCTACTGCTGATTCTGTTCATATTTTATTATAAGGATAGGCAACCAGATACTCTCCTGATGGTTTTGAACTAGAACTTCTACAATCTCCAGTCACTGGACATATTGATCAAGGCTTATAAGTACTGCTGTCCAAAATATCTGGAGGACATCAGGTTGCCAAAACCTATTTTAAGGAGCTTCTGGTTTGCAATATGTTTAAAAGATGTTTCGTTTGACCTTATTTTTTATTCATTTATTATATTCCATTTTGTGAGCCATTGGGAAGAAGCAGCAGCAAATTCAGTTTAATGAGCAAAAAGAAAAGAAAAAACAAATATTGTGAAACATCTGAAATATTTCAGGAGACATCTGAATACTGAAATACTATTGCTGATCCAATCCAAAAGTTTTGAGAAGAGTCCTAAATGTTTAAATAACACTGCCTTCTGAATCCTTGGCCTCAAATTGGCCTCCGGACTATGTCAGGATCTATCTGCTCATCTAGCATGTGTGTTCATTTCTTTAAGACTTATCTGCCAGGTTCAAATATGGTTAACCTCTAGGGGGTCAACTATATCTGCTTTGAAAAGATGAAGGGAATGAACTGACTGTAATTTCTGTCACATCTCTGCTCCCCAGCTCCAAATCCAGCAGTAAAGCATTCTCCTAACTTCCTTGCTTGTTCATTCCATCAGGATATAAAAGAAAGTCTGTATCTGATCTCTACTCCCAAAGTGATTTAGTCAGTTACTCTTTCCTACAGTCTCTAAACTCTACTACCTGAGTGCACTGCTCTCTAAAATATAATACAGCCTATCTGATTCTACAAATTATCTCAGCTGGAAGAACAGAAAACTGTAGTGGAGCTGGAATAAACCTACTGCCATTGACATAGGTGATCTTAGCTGCCCCTGCCCCATCCCTGCTTTTCTTGCTTGCCCTAAAGAAGGTGGGGAACCTGTCCAAGAAGTTGGGATACAGACACAAAGAGACTGCTCAGAAGAACAATCAGGGTCACCTTCCAGAATTATATATAATGGCACAATTGTATATAATGGCAGAGTCACATATAATGACAGAATGATGAACTAATATCTAGAATTCAGGACAACCAGACAGCTTAGAGAAGGGACTGTAGTAGAAGAATCTTACAGAACTAAACTTCTATATCTAGAATTCATAACAAATATCCAACCCATCATTTGATAAATACCTGATCTTTGAAGTCAGCCCAGAAAAGTTGCTTGTTTGCACAGTAAAAGAAATGTTGTTAACTTGCCCACTTTCTTGCATCTGCAATAATTATTTATGTCTGAAAAACCAACTGACAGGAACTCTACAAAATAACAACAACAGTAACAACAACAACCACCACGAAGGCTTACTAAATACCAGAGACCAAACTGGCCTATAAGAAAGACCAAATGAGGAATAGAAAAGAGACATGGCAAGGCAAAGTATTACATGGCCAGTACACAAACAAACTAGCAGGCAAAGCAGATAACAAGACCTGGCAATCACTAACAGCAGGAAAGTTGAAGAAAGAGACAGAGGGGCTAATTCTGGCTGCACAAGACCAAGCCTTAAGAACAAACACATACAAAGCCAGAATTGAGAGCAACAGACAGCAAATGCCGCCTCTGCAAAGAAGCTGAAGAAACAGTGGACCATCTAGTTAGCTGCTGCAAGAAGATCACACAGACTGACTACAAACAACAGTATGACAAAGTAATAACAATGGTGCATTGGAGTATTTGCAAGAAATACCATTTGCCTGCAAGCAAGAACTGGTGAGACCACAAAACAGACAAAATAATAGAAAATGAAGACGCTAAAGTGCTCTGGGACCTTAGAATTCAAACAGATAAGCACCTGCCCCACAACACCCCAGATTTAACAACTGTACATAAGAAAGCAAAAAAGTCTGGGTAGTGGACATTGCAATATCTGGAGAGAGCAGAAGAGAAGAGAAAGAACTGGAGAAAATCACAAAATACGAAGACCTGCAAATAGAAATAGAATGACTGGCAAAAGAAAGCAAAGATAGTACCAATAGTAACAGGCACCTTGGGTGCAATCCCAAAATATCTGGAGCACCACTTGAACACCATCAGCATTGACAAAATCACCATCAGTCAACTGCAAAAGGCAGCTTTACTTGGAGCAGCTCACATCCTGTGACAATACCTTTAACACCATCCAACAACATCTGCCTATCCCAGGTCCTTGGAAAGGACTCAATAGGTAGATAAAAATGCCAAATCCAGTCTAAACATCTGGCTGACTGTGCGACCAACCACAATAACAATAATAATAGATTCAACAAATATTAGGAAGTTTTCAATTTACTAAACTTGACATCACGGACTTTGCACCTTGTTGGAACTTTCTACAAACTGTGATGATACCCCCATGATACCTCCATGATTCTTGGTTAAAACACAAATTATCAGAAAATACACTATCTAAAGACGGTGATATTTATTGGATGAATAGACAATGGAATAACAATGACAGCAACAATGCACTCAGAAGCAGTTTTGGCCATACGCATGGCCATCTCTTTGGCTATTTATAAACCTGAACTATATGCTGCTAAAGCATGCTATTCTGAAAAAAAGTGAACTGCTAAAAGAAAATGCTGCGCGTAGTTATCCGGTTGCATTTTTGCTGGCAAGTCCTTACATTCAGCAAGCGCTTGTTTGCACTGAGGGGGATCTGTTCTATCCCCCTCCCTTCCTAAATCTTTCTTCAGTTGGGGCAGGGGGAAAGGGATCCCCATTGGAAGGGATCAGCCTGAAGGAGGCCTTCAGAAGGCACTCCAAGCCCACCGCTGTCAACGTAGTTAGTATGCTGCGGCTGCTGTTCCTCTGCCATCTTCATTCACCTTAGAAATGTGGTGTTTGAATGGTTTATCTCTATTAATCACCAGCTCAAACAGCTTTGTGCACCATGGGCCACAGATAATTAACTTCACTATACTGCTTGTCTTATCAGTATCAACCTCTTGTCCTCCTGTGAAATAGTTAAAACCATCAGCCCCTTTTTACTTTTCCATTTAACTCTAATGCTTTAACACTGATGTTCTAAACGGCCTGCGATTCATACTTATTAGACAGACCTTTCTTTCTGCATCTCTTATATTTTTTTGATAATTGGCCATGTACATTTCTAAGGGGCTCAACAGCTTTTCATGCCACCATACTAATAAAGCTTTCCCCCACAGCCTTTCAGATTTCTCTTTACCTTCTTTTCTTTGATAAGTATAATTTGCTAATTTGAAAAAGGAAATGAGAAGGTAGTTGAAAGGAGAAAAGCTTTGACAAATAAATCTCCCTCTCTTTCTCTTTTTATTATTTTTTAAGTCATTGTCATTGCCTCCTGTATCTTCTCGCCTTTGACTTTACACTGAACAATGTTTACTTAATATCTCTGTGTACGCATCCATATCAATGATATAATGCTGGGTGTTTGTCTAGTTCACACACTGAAGAGACACATGTCATTCACTGCATGTGGACTTGGATATAAGTCCCGCTAAATCTAATGGGCTTTCTCCCCAATTAAATGTAGATAGCACACCTTCTTGTCAAGTAATTGCAAACAAGACTTGCTGGACAGCCCTTCAAACAAAGATAAATAAAGGAAAATCTTCTTTGAGTTAAGTTATTTTCTGATGGTTTTTCTTGGCAACACTATGGAAGTAATATTCTTTGGGGATTTTTTTTTTACCTCTTCCCAGTTTGATCTACAGCCTTAGAGTACCTGGTGGTCTCCCATCCAGGTACTAACCAGTTTTTGCTTAGTGGCTTGCTTGCAGTTGCTTAGTTTTTAAGATCAATCAGGTTTGGCTGAAGGATACTTTCAAATAAGAAAGCTCTGAAGTCTTTAAATGTAGGGCTTTGTAAAGTAAGGTACTTGGCCACTGTGAAGGAGGAAAGACTGTCTATATCTAATGGAGATACAGGTACAGTAATTTAAGACCCTCTGGACTTCACTGTCTTAGGGGCAGGGGCTTCTAACTGGAAATGTATTATATGACATGGTTTGCAATGTGATAAGTTGGCCTCACTGAGTTGGGGATCCTTCTTCTCATTGCTAAGAGGAACCTTGAATTCTCTTCCCAAATTCTGACTCATTCTGGTTTTTAATCCATCGTGAGCCAACTCTGTTTTCCTTAATTTGCTCAAGGGGAAAGCAAAGAGCTCTCCTCTGCACATTCTAGTGTGTTCTTGGATCTTCTATTTGCCCTTTCCTCCCTGGGAGGATGGAGATCTTTTGGGAAAAATCATGTTTTGTTGACCTTACGAAACCAGCCACTAATCAGAAAACTTAAAAACAAACAACAAAAAGAAAAGCCACCTTTACGACCAGCAGCAACAAGAACAACAGCTGTATGAATCTAATTCCCATTTTTTGAAAGTGCAACCTGCAATTTAATTATCCTTGGAACCAGCAATCATCAGACTTTGACCAAAAATTCCTAAAAGTGCAGATACATGGAAAACAATAGGTTGTCTGGTAACAATTAAGCCAGTGACCTATGGCTGTTTAAAAACAAAATCCCACGTGTATATAATTGGCATTTTCCGTCATCGTGCCAGAAGCAAAGCAAAGAGATAACATTGTCTGGAGGCCTCCAACTGGCACAGGTACTATTGATTTACTTTTCACAAAATGCGGCTGCTGGGTCAGAATCAGTGACTTGCTAGGTCAGAATGGGGGAAGTCATGGCAGAAGGTAGTCGGGCTGGCTGCAGCAAGTGGATGTCACAGTAGGACTTCTGTTTAAAGAAGCTTATGTAGAGCCCTACCCACATCATCTAGTGTAGCTCCCAGTTAACAGGAAATATAAGGAGTACACAGATGCTCATACCAAAACACATGATGTCGGCAGCTTTGGATTTAGTAATAATCCTGAATAAAGTAAACTGCATTTTCGGGCTTGGTTCTATCATGACATTTTCAAAAGATTGCTTCTGGAGTTAGGTAGCGACCGTTGAAATGTTGCCCAGGAAGAAGTAAAAATGAATGCATTATTTACTACTACTATTATTACTACTACTTTCATATGTCTCCTGGCTTCTCAAAACAGCGTGGGACAGAAAATTCTGAAACTAGAAGCATTCATTTAAGAACAGCAGAATCCTAGGGGAAGGTTGACAAATTTTCAGATGCCAAGTATAAGCTTACCCATGACATAGGCAACTCCCCAATTTTTAATAGATCATCTACAGATCTACACACTTTCCCAAGATTTGGCTGTCTTAATTTGGAGGAGGGGTGGGGGTGGCTGTATACAGCTTTTTGATGAGTTGCAGATTTTCTGATATCATGTGGCCAGTTCTTGTCCTAGGGGTAGTTTACCAAACACACTGGAGAGATTATAAAGTTTTAGTTGTTGTCTAAAATTTAACAACATGGGTGAATAAGGGTGCCACACCTAAGAAGATCCTGTGACATAACCTGATTTGAGAAGCATTCTTCAGAGGGTCAAACAATCACATTAGAGTCCTCTGATCCAGATGACTCAGGCCCTAGCACTGGGCTTGCACCAAAATCACTTTTGACTAGTAGGGCTGGTTTAAGCTAAGACCAAGCAGGAATTGGCCTAGGGCACCAAAGCTTAGGGGATACCTACAGCACCCCTCCTTCTGAATCATTCTAAAAATGCAAATCTTTGCATCAGCTGGAGGTGGCACCATCAGTCAATGTGGCCTAGGGCTATCATAAATCCTTGAGCTGGCTCTGCCTGATGGCCTAGGATCTTTACCCAAAATTCTGATCCAGCATCACTGGTTCAGCCATCCAGTCCACAAGAACCAAGGTTATATAAGAGAAGGTGGAGAAGTACTGAAGTATTTGATCACGAGAGAGACAGAGTGCTTAGGAATAAAGGCCTGTTTAAAAGTAGCTTAGTACTGCTGAATAGATCAGGTTTGATGAACACTAGTAAAGATGAAGAAGGCACTGCCTTCAGTATAATTGCTTATAAACCTGTGTGACTAATTGCACTGTAGGAGTATGTAAAGCAGCCAAGAAGTGATATTGTTTCACATTGAAACTCATCAGTTCTGGCCTTTTCTCACTTAGTTAAGCTCTTCTTGCTTATAAAGTAGTTGTTCTTATTCCTGAACAGCTGGTATTTACTGTTTAATTTTCTATTTATAAACTTTTACAGTAATGTCTTAGTGCAAACTTTGTGATTTGTTCACATGCTGTTAAGATACTTCCACAGAAATGTTCTGTTCCACTTTGGGATCAGTTCTGATCTTACAGATCCCATGATTTCATTTGCCCTAGCGGCCGGACTGATTTATTTCTTACTCCACTCTGGTTTAATTGAAAGGCAGCAATTTCCTTTAGATCACTGAGATTCTGCAGACATTGTGGGTGGTTTACTTTCACGCGGGTGGGAATTCTTACTTCATCCCATTTTCTGGCTCCTGCGCTCAAGCCAGCCATTGCTCTCTCTTTTCTCCCCATCCTGAAAACAATTTAGCATCCTTTCTTGTCTACACAGTTAAAAGTGGTTGTCTCATTCAGCCATTGCAGTGACATGCAGTCATTGGTTCCAGCAACTGGAGAAAGTATCTAGTTGCATGGGCAACGGCAAAACATGCATTGCAATGTTGTGTTGCATATTCTACTCCTTTTGTATTTGTGTCATGATTTCACAGCATCCATTTTGTTATTTTGATGAAATCATGGCTTGCTGCTGATGCCTCTATCTGATTGCAAAATTGTCAACATGCTTATATATGAAAAATGTTGACTGTTTTGTTACGTATCAGTTTTTATTTGTTATGTTGGATTTCTGGTCAGTGACCATAATAAAGTTTTGATCTAATTTCTTGGAAAAGTGTATGTAAGTAATAAATAATATTGCTTCTTGTCCCTTATTTTGCGTTGTCTATAATTCTACATAATCACATCCAATTGGATATAACTTGATATCACTTTTTTGGTGTGCAAAACTGCAGCACCACATAATCACAAAAGCAATCCTGCACACCTACTGTATTTTGAAGTTCCTGGCAAACATTGTTTTGGCTTTATGATCTGACATCCAAGGCACTTAGAGACATCTGCTTCTGCTGAGTAGTCTTGAAGTCCAGAACGTCCACCTATCACTAGGGTTTCCAGATAAATAATCCCTCAGTAAGTACAATTATTTTGCAATGTGTTTTGGAAATATTCATGGTTGTTACTGTAGCCATCTCCATCCCTTCATTGGTGCAGGAATGATATTTGGTTTTGAGCATGATGCCTTTCTGAAGTGGAACCAGCATTATTTTTCTTCTGCACCTCCCACATGTTTAGAGTGTTTTATCTGAATACAATCATTTATTCTTACTTTTGATATCTGATCAAGGAGGTCCATTTGCTCTCGCTCCAACTTTGGCTGCCTCTCTACCATCTTTTTCTATGGTTTTCTTTCTTTCTCTCTTCATCTCTCATCTCTCCATCCTCTGCTGCTTCTCAGCATCTCCAGCCTCGCTTTCTGTTTCATAATAGCTTCTTCTCCAGATGATTTTTCCCGCTTCTGTTGATGGCTGCCTGCCTGTCTCTTTTCCCTCTTGGTTTCTCTTTTTCCCAATTTTTCCCCCAGTAGTGCTGGAACTTCTTTCTTTTATTTCTCCCCCTACCTCCCACCCTCTCCAGTGCTGTTATCTGTGATTTTGGCAAAGAGCACATTTATTGGGGAGGAATATCCCCATGGCAACGCGGCAGATGGTGACTTTTGATTAGCTTGGCTCTTTTTCCTCCCCCACCCCCCCACTGCCAAATCACAATCCGTCTTTGAAATTAAATCAGGCTGCGATAGGATCAGTTGTTCTGGAGAGGGGACGAGAGAGAAACAAGACTGAAGTATTACAGCAGGAGCCAGGATGTAATGCAAATTCGTGTTTTTTAACTCAAGCAATAAACCCCCTTCCCTGTTCATTCTGGAAGCTGAAAGAACCACAAGAGACAGGATAATAAAATTAAAAAATAAGATTAAAAATATGTTATCATTGTGCATGGGTTTCTCACTTCTCCCCTGTTTTTGTAGTTGTATTTGTCTTCTGTAACACTGATGTCATTTAGAACTGAGTCACCTGGGTGCTTCCTGGACTCATCCAGCTTCTGTTTAACATTGTTAGTATTGCCATTATGTCAGTCTGAATACAGCTGAGGGACACGCCAGGAGGGTTAGCCTGAAAGCAAGACTGGCTAGTGGGAGGCGCAGGATGCTACTGTGTAAACAAGACCTAGGTCAGTTGTCTTTAATGGGACAACCTCTTCCAAATAAGTCCAGAACAGGTAAAAGAATGTGAGATTCTCAGGAGTCCAGAAACAAGTATTTAGTTATCTGGGAGCAAACTTGAGGCCATAATCCTAAATGCATTTACTTGGGATTAGGTCCAATTGAACACAGTGCAACGTACTTCTGAGTAAACAGGATTACACGTAAGGCGGTCTGATAAGTCCATTTTTAGTTATGAACAGACAGCTGAGGGATGAAAATGGAACATCTGAAAAGCTGTAGTGTAAGCCTATAGTTCAAATAAGATTGAGGAGAAAAGGTTGACCTTAGCCATTTGGATGTGTGAAGGAAAATGTTACTGGGGCACATCCGAGCGACTACGGTGCATACCTTTCTCATACAGCTATATATGGTTGGATGGCCTGATAACAGGACGGAATTCATAATATATTTTATATGTTGCCCCACATGATCTAGGGCTTCTCATCTTGACAAACCTTTAGGGGAAGGAACCACACTGCAACAGTCCAATACCCTTGGAGGACACTAGTTGGCAAAGGTTGCATTGGAACCTAAAGGTTCTGGGTTCAAAACACCCACACATTCATGAAGCTCATTGGGTCATCTGGCTAGTTACTTTTTTTTTTCCCCCTGATCTACCTTGTGGAATTGCTGTGAGGATTAAAACTGTCTGCTTCCACCAGCCCACTTGCACGTATTTTAGGATTCCAGAAAACAGAAGATCTTTAGATGGTAGCAAACAGACAGATAAACACTAACTCTTTGCTGTCAGCTAGTGGCCATCTGTATTTTTACTATCCAGATCTGGTAACCCTAGCATATCAAAATCTGGATCTAGCCCAGTTTCTTGGCTTTGGTCTCCTTGAAGAAAGAACAGAGTCACACTATATTAATGGAAGCTGGGAATTTGCACAGATCTGATGTGATACTACTATAGCCTTAAACTGTTTCATCCTTCTTTCCTGACAATCTCCTTTTTTTAAATATGAATTTTTCAAGGTGATTGTGTATGTATGTTTTAATTATAGTTTGTGGAATTACTATTTCTGCAAGAGTCCTGCCAGTGGATATATACTTGCTCCCAACTGGCCAAAAAAAATATTTCACTGTTACAGCACTTCACACTCACACACATACACACACACACACACACACACCTCTAATTCAAGAGCCGTGAAAGATACAAATCACTCTTATTGGTTCCTCTGATAGACCCTTCAGTAGATGAGGCATTACCCTTATCAAAGTACTATAAGAGTTAAACTAGGGCCTTTATGATACTGTAATGGGTTAAAATAAATAAATCTAGAGCACGCTTGGATCACAATCCAATACAGAGTTGTTTGCATTTAAACCCATAGAAAAATGTTTCAGTTTAAGCATGCTCATTTTATTTGAGCTTACTCAGTTCTGCTGGACAGTGATTAAATTGATCTTTTTAAAACTTAAAACTATAGTTAGGAAGCAGTAGGTAGGTGAAATCAATAGTAGATAATATATTAACTTTCACCAGATTAGGAAAGGTAAAGAAAACTGAATTAGATTAGCAAACAGCAGAGTCAAAACAACAATTTTCTGTGCAATACACATTCATAATCTATGTTACTCATTACATTGGGAAGATGTAAGGTTTGTAATACAGCTTGATTCAAAAAGAAATCACCCGCCATGGGCTTTCCAAGCTCATAAGGCGTGATTCTTAAACTGTTTGACCCAATTACCCCTTTTCCCCATCTTGAATAATGTCACTACCCCTACAAAACAAAAAAACCCAGCAACAGTAGACTCTGTTGTTTTACCCAGGCTTTTCCGGAGCGGCAGTCCCAAACTGGATCCTTCACTCACAAACAAGCAATTACAAATTGCTCCATGATCTCCAGGACATGCCCAAATTACCCCCAGTTCAAAAACCACTGCCTTAAGGAAATGCACCTATGTTGCCAAAAGTTTCCCTAAAACCTCAAATGCTTAAGAATGAATAACAATTCCAGATTTTTGAGCAACCATTGTATCTTTTATATAATAACTAATTATTCAATATTTGTCACAATCATTGCTGTTCATTTTCTATTGAATCTTTGATCAGTGAAATCATGTAATTTAATAAAATTAAATTGAATCTTTTTATGCTTATAAAGAAACTGTATGTAAGTTAATTGTATGCATATTACGTCTCCAGAGACTAAAGTTGCATATTGTGTATGTCAGCAATCCCATATTCAGGAAGGTAGAACTAAAGATTACATTGTATATTACACATTTAACTAGCACTTGTTATCATAAGCATATGTATAAAAATGGCAAAAGGTTATATTAAATATACTGAAAATTCACCTCTGCCTATGCCAATCTGGCCATTTAAACCATGTGCCCAAGGGAGTCAAGATAGTCAAGATGGTGGCCACAGCATTGTGATCAAATCCCTGCATCTTTTGTACATGTTCAATATCATGCACACATACAAAGGAGTGGAGCTTCAATTGTGATGCCATGACCGCCATCTTGCCAGTTTGCACACACATGGACACACAGACACACACACACAATACAGATGCTGCTGCGTTTTCATAAAATGCTCCTAACAAAATTTTCCCCATCTTCACAATGGCAGTATTGTACATTCTGGATAATGTAACTAGAGCTCGGTGATGATATCCGGGCTTGTAACCAGTCTAAAAGTTCAAGGTATGCATCAAAAAAGTTGGGAAGCTTATCTGATCCTTTTCAGACAATGTGTAGCCTACAACCTCTCCTCTAAAAAGTATAAGGAAAGGCATAAATAATTTAGAATAGCCAGATCACCCGTACTACCAGGACTGGTAGTATCTATGAAAAAAAGAAACTAAAAATCAAATGGGCCTTAGCTGCCAGTAGTGCTTAAAAGAACTGAACATGCTAGCTGGAATGGTGCAGCCATTACATGCGGAGGAGGGCACCAGCTTGGGGAAGACAGTTGTACACTACAGCTCCATCCAATACAAGAAAAGGCTTCTTTACTCCTCATTACTGTGAGTAACTCACATCCCACCTGAATTAGGAGCCCTGCATGCAGAGCCATACTGGGTATAACCCCTAAAGTTATGGGATTTTCACAGAGCATACAAGAGCGGGAGAACAGACAACATAAACTGGAGAACCCCTTGCACTCCTCTGTCCTCTGTTTTACACATGTACAAAGGGAGGGGGGCTTTGATCACACAGTAGCAGCTGCCATCTTGACAGTTTTGACACCCCTCAGTGGACACCCCTGTTACCAGGCATTTCTGAACAGGGTAAGTAAGAAACTCAGATGAACCTGAGCAGAAACTGAAGCCAAATTGTTTGGTAGTTCCACTCTTGTCGTTTTGGGGTCTCAGTTACTAGCATGGAGCCCATGTCTGATTCCACAACATCATTGCTGCAGGTGCAAAGCTTTGCAGGCTCCTGAGTTGACCCACTTTGGGAGGAAGAAACAAAATTAATAAACAGCCCCAGGGAGCCTGTAAATCTGTGATTGCCTTCTTCCTTCTTCACATACCCCCTGGGGAAGTGGAAAAGGACATGACAGGGCCACTTTGTAGCATAACACAGGAAACATCCTCATCCCACCCAAACATCATCCTACTGACAGCCATGTGGGACCCGAGGTGGGTCTGTTTCTGTCCACCAGGTCCAGAGGTCATGGCTGCCCATTCCTGCTATGCAACGGTGCACAACCTGAGGCCCCCACCCCACCTGCAGTTTCTCCCAAAGTCATCATTATGGTCTCTACAGCTGTTCTAAAGCAGTGCAGAGAAGGGGGTCCTAACCTGGGTTCCCGAAATAGATTTCAGGGATACATGAACTTGGATGGGAAGAAAATTACAACTTTCATTTCACTAACCTCTGCTTATTTATTTATTTATTGATTGATTGATTGATTGATTGATTCATTCATTCATTCATTCATTTATTTTAATATAGCTGCCCATCTCACATGCATGACTCTGGGTGTCTCACAGAGTTAAAATAAGAAAAAACAAAACACATAAAAATAAAAAACCAAAAAACAACAATTACAAAAACTATTAAAAACGAAACTGAAATGTTGCCTGACTTGTTACTGATTTAATGGATTAATAAAGAAGCACATATATCACTATATTACATATTTGTTATTTTTAAATATTTTAATAATTGTATTGAGCACAATTGGTTTCGTTTGTAATACAATCTCTATCTATACATTTTATGCATATAAATTCAGTTTTCTGGGCAGGGCTCTGTGGGTTTCCCCAGCCTCTCAAAGGTCCTGGCCCCAAAAGGTTAAGAGCTGCCAGTGGAGCAGAATTGTGCTTTGGCCTTGAGAGGGGTGGGCGAGGTGGAACACTTGCTCACTCCTGGGAAAGGAGGAAGTGTGCGAAGGAGATTCAGAACAGCCCCCTTTGACTGTGTTGTCCTTAAAAAGGGGCCGTGAAGGATCTGGATGGACTTTCAAATACCATTCCTGGAATCTCTGCTGTATCTGTTTCTTGACTCAGCCTACCTCAAAGGGCTGACATCTCAAAGGGTTGTCACCAAAAGCACTATATGTGTATTTAATAATTGTTTCTATGCTGAACTAATTTAAGTGTACTATACATTAAATATTGTTTTTGTTTTGGCTTCCCCATTTCCCTAGCCCAGCCCTGCCCATTTGAAGGACGCAGACCACAGCATGCCACTCAGGGGCTAAGAGCACTTTTTCCCACCCAAGAAGTCACACAGCTCTGCCCTTATGGCTCAGTCTTGTGCCACAGCAGATTTCACGCCATAAACAAAACTAGCCTTAGGATTCCCCAAGAGGTCGCTAGAAGCTCCCCAAGAGATTGTGATGGAAAAAAAAAATAAGCAGCATTCTTTGAACTTCATGTGCTATGCAACACTAGTCCCTGCAATGGTGGGAATTTTTACATGCCATGACTCAGCTTAATGGTCATGCTAATGTACCATGAGCTCTAGATATAATCATTTTTATACCGGGGTTCCCTGAGCCTGAAAATTATTTCAAGGGTTCCTCTGGGATAAAAAAAATTGAGAAAGATTGAACTAAACTGACCGAAGCTATCATTACTAGTGCTCCCAAACTTAGAGGAGCCTCACTCATAACATTAACAATCCTATGGACTATGCAGTGTATTGGCCCCCCTAACTTGCCATACCAGGAAGTGCCCGAGTTACCTACAAAGCACTGGCCTCTGATTAGTTTCTTGATCCCATGCAGCTAGAGGCTTTCTTTTCTTTTTACATGAAGTTTCTAGGTGGTCTCCTCTTTGCAAAACTTCAATGAAGCAGTGATTGTTCTGTTGCCGGGATGCACAGACTCAGACACTTGTCATTTGAACGTTGGTTTCTTATAAAATACATCTGCCTTCCTGAACCTGTTGCCTGCAAAAATGTTGAGTACAACCTTCCTCATACCAAACAAGTCAAAAACATTCAGCAGTTCCCAAACAGCCCAACTTGAGAAAGTCCTCAAAAATAAATGACGTATAAGAGACTTCCAGATGGAGAAGCATTCCAGATATGGGACCGGTGTAGAAATGAAAGCTTCTGCTGTTTACCCACTCACCTGATTGTTCTCAGAGATGGACAATTGAGAAATCTGCCATTCCTGAGAGGGTATGCAGGTTGGCGTGAGTGAAGATGGCCCTTCAAATAACCTAGCTCCTAACTGGGGTTTTAAAGATTAAAATTTGTATGTTAAACTGGGCATTGGAAAAAAGTAGCACTGAGTGCAACTGATCCAATAGAGATGCCACAGAAACAGATTGTCTAGGTCTTGCCAATTCTTGGGTAGTTGCATTCTGCAGCAGATAAAATACCCAGATTTAAAATGCAAAGGATCCTAATACACAAAGCAGAGTGGCACCATTCTTCACGCAGAAGTGGGAACCAATTTGCCTGTAGCCTAATGTGTAAAATAATTCCAATGTTACTGACATCAGCATGATCTCAATACAGTTTCTCCCAACTGACATTTCTTACTTCATACCCAGTTCAGGAAGGCATGAAGCAAAACACACACACACAAAATCCTCTAGTAACAATGCAAGATCAGCAATAACTCTCCCCTGCCCTTGAGATGAAAGCCTTAGGGAATTCCCAAACCTGACCATTTGCTTTTAAAGTACAAAACATCCGAGTTGAGAAGGGGGAGGTGGGCAGGGGAAACGCAGGAGTGAAGGGATCTGGCTAATGCGCTGCTCTATCAGATTAGGCCATCAAAAAATCAAACCACTTCCATCACTGTCCAAGGAGAGACGCTTGCTTGTGGGCTAATATGATCGCAGCCCTGCCACTGGCACTCCTGGGAGAGATGGCCACTGCGCCTGCCATGTGCAGCAGGCTGGGAGTTTAAAATCCTATTAGGCAGGAACTAACAGTAGCAAAAAGAAAGCAGGTATCCCCTAGTGGGGATTTAAAGATGTTTAGACATAATTGGATTTTCCAAGCAGATGTCATTATTGTTAAACAGTTGCCCACTTGATATGTTCAAGTTGTTGGCTGTAATTGCTAAAATTAGCAGGTCTACACCGAGCAAAGGTCAGTTGGTTAATACTGTGATTTTGTTTTTTATGAAGTAATTCCAAATGCTTTTAAGTATTTCTGTTCTGCTTTGTTTTTTGCAGGCCAAGTGCTCCTTAAAGTACTATCAGGCTGTTAATGAAATCATGTCTGGCCAAACTACTGACACAGGGGCTAAATGCATTTGAGCTGAACTGGCTTTGTATGTGCATTATGGAGGCCTTCCTGCAACCAGGCCACTGCATTCTGAACTGAAGGCACAGTGATTTTGCTAAGTCAGGATGGTCCTATCATTGGACAGCAAGGGGCTATGGCCTGAAGCAGCTGATTTAAGATGTTATGAACAGGCAGAAAGTTTGAAAATGTGCTTTGAATCCTGAGAAGATGTGCTTATTGGGGTTTTTTCCCTAAAAAGCCAAATAATTTGCCTGGCCTTAACTACAAAACCAGAGGAAAATTGGCAACAGGTGACATACAAAAAGCTTGAGTTGTACACCTCTATATTAGAGCATCTCACTCCTTGCTACCCAGCTAATGGACACTTTCTCAGCCCCATCAGCTGGGAGGACAGAAGTGGGAGAAATAGCCTATAAGGAAAAAATGGTCAGGCTGGAAAAAAATGATGCCCATGGACAACTACAAGGCTTGTTCCCCGTAGTCCCTATCAAATATAAGCCTACTTCTCCCAGTCCACTGAACAGTGAGAGAAGTAGAGGGTGGAGGACTTGGGGATCTTGAATCCCTTGGTCCTTAAGCACTACATCTGGCCCTGTGTCTACAACATTTATATCATCTTTGGTTATGTTCTCCTGATTAACAGGACTCAAAGACATTAGCTTTTGCTTATACCAGAGGTCCTTGAGGCACTGATCATTTGACTGCCAGCCTCTGCAACTTTTACAGCTCTTTGAGATCCTTTCTGAGATTGGGCAAGTAGGTCCATTTCATTCCAAAGGGAGCCCCCATGTAATTATATTAAAGCATTATTTTAATGACAATTTCACTGTAAGTGCTTTTCCTTAACCCCCCCTCCAAAAAAAAAGCTGTACATGGAGCCTTTTTATTCAACTGTTCAGGCAAAAAAGGTCCTGGAACACCTTATGGAAAATGAATAAAAATTTACCATCTAAATGACACAATACAAAAGAAAACTGGGATATGGGGAGGAGAAGAGAAGAGAAGAGAAGAGAAGAGAAGAGAAGAAAACAAGCAAACTCAGACATTAACTCTTAAAGTTAAATAATAGTTATCATAACAATTAAATTGGATAAGAAACAGTTCAGGAAGATAAAACAACAGATGGTCTCTCAGCAGAACCACTGAAGTTGGTTCAGGTGGCCTTGCTTCCAATTCTTTTCTTCAGCTGTACTATGTTGGAAGAGATATGTCTTGACAAAAGAGCCCAATGAAGCTGGTCTTTCAGTAAAGCTAAAGGAGTGGCTTCTCATCTCGCCTTCCTCTTTTAAGTGGAATCCCAACAGTGGGTTTTCCTCCTCCCATATTTATTTCCTTCTTTCCACACACAAACCAACATTTTAAATGAGTTGTCCACCCAGCCACAAGATCTTCATCCACAGAGACTTCAGTCCTCTCATTCACTTTTTAGAAGGTCTAATTTATTTCATCTTTGTTTGAGAAGTTTCCTATCTCAAGAGCTATGTTCACTCAGATTCTTTCACATTCTCCATTGACATTCTTCATACTGTGACAGCAAGCAGGAGATGGCCCCTTGGGACTCTGTCTATTTGGGAGGATTTTGTCTCTATCCACTTCCTTATTCTTATCAGGAGAGAGGCATCCCGGTTTCAGAGTGGAGAGAGATCTCCAGTTATCTTGGATTGTGACATTGTGACAGCAACTCATAGCCTGCTGGGTAGGTTTGCAGATAGGGTGGGGGGATAATGATCCTCCTTTTGCGAGTATACCTATTCCAGTGAGAGTGAGGGAAGGTAGAAGGTAAAGTAGTTGTTGTGTATCAGGGAAAGAAGGCTGACTGTCCAAGACCAAGAACACTGCATGCTGGGGCAGAAACGTCCAGAAGAACCAATTAGCCTGTAGTGGGATGTTTGTGGCATCTGAGTGTGGGTTAGAGCCCCTTGTTTTGAGGGACGGAGGGAAGAGGTAGAGGGTAATGTGTCAGGAGTAGAATACATAGTAGCATCACAGTGGTAATAAGCAGGGTGAGATATGGTGGGAGACAGGACTCTCCCACTGACAGTCTCAGTGCATCATGTCCCTGTGCTCAGCCTCAGTGCCTGACCTTTCAGCTGCTGCTACTGAATGGCCTCCCACATCCATGATCTAATAGTGGATGAGAGGGCTGACCTGCTATGCATTACTGAGGCCTGGATGGGCATGGGGACAGTAGATTCTCTCTTGGAATGTGACTACCTGGTTGTCAAGTGTGTGGCACCAGCAACCCCAGGGCAGGGGTGATGGAATGATTATGGTCATCCAAGAAACCCTGGTGGCTTCCAAAGGTGTAACTCTGCAAATAATTGGTTATGAGACTGATTATCCATTGTCTTGGTCAGATAATATCTGTTAGCCTTGGAGTTCTCTGCAGCCACTCCTAACTGCAGGGAGGAAGGGCCAATCCACAACAAGCACCTGATGGGTCCTGCTGAATTTCAGAGGAAACTAGGGGTCGTTCCTGAGGCTGTGATGTTCTGGTCTTGGTCACTGCCTGGAATGAGGGGGTGGCAACAGTCTTAAATCAGATCACACCTATGCAGACTCTCTCTTGTGCACCCCAGAATACTCCCTGGTTCTCAGAGGAGCTTTGGGAGATGAAGCAGTAGAAGAGATAGCTAAAGTACCACTGGCAGAAAACAAAAAACCAGAGGTAAGAGCCTTTCTTAAAGACTATCTTGTGGTGATAAGAGTGGCAAAACATAATTGTTTTTCCACTCTTACCACATCCACAGATAGCTGTCCAGTGGCCCAGTTTAGGATGACTCAGTCCCTCCTGGGAAAGGAGGGGGCAAAGGAATATCTGCAGGGCTGCTGTGAAGACTACTATAGGCATGTATCAATTACATCACTTGGATCTGCTCTTAGTCGGATTTCAGCTGGGTAAGCCCTTTGGAATGGATTGAGGCACAGTCTAGTATGATCACATGGGAAGAGTTTGAGCCAGTTGGTCGTAAGTGAATAGAGTCCTCAGGGCTGTAAATATAGCCACTTATATATTAGATCTATATCTGTATATGCCCATGTCCCATGGTAGGTTAAGTCTTCCCAGGAGAAGACGTGTGGTTGAATCCAGGTGATGGTGAATACATCTTTGAGGGAGGGGATGGATCCCTTTACAATACCCAAACCCCACTGACCAGTTAAGCATGCTGTAAGGACAGGGCCAGTAGGCTGTTGTCAGCATAAATTAAGGCAGAGAAAAGAACCATTATGCCCTCTTGAGCTTCTTGGAGGAATGGAAGACTATAAGAATACAATTGGTTTAAGACCAAAGGAGGCTCTATGTGATTTGAAGTGCTTCAGGCTGCACTGTGAATTGTAGTAAGTCCTAATAAAAGTCATATTAAATGATTGTGAATGTTCTCCTGATTAGATAGCAGTTTGTTTTGCCATCTTTCTTCAAATATCATTTCTACACTTTAAAAAACTGTATCTTCTTTCAGACTAAATCTAGCTTATATCAGACTAATATGTATCAAGTATGACTTGCTAGATGACTTCAGGGTTCTGTGCTAAAGTAACAATGCTGCGCTGTCTCCTTCAACTTTTCCCATGCTAACGGACCATGGCTCCTCTAGATGCCAGGAAAAGATCCATTTCAGCTCTGCTATCTCATAATAACCTTATTAGAAGTACCAAGAACTGAGCATAGACATTCCACATGCAAAATCTAAGCAAAGAGTTCTATCAGGCATTGTGGTGTAGTGGTGCAATTCTTGGTCTAGGACCACAGTGACCCAGCTTCAAACCATGGAAGCTCAGTGGGTGATTTTGACCATTTACTTAGTCCAACCTGTCTCACAGGGTTAAGTTGTTGGGAAAATAGGAGGAAGGAGTTCTTGAATAAAAAGACAGGATGTAAATTTAACAATAAATGCCATAAATAATAAGAAACATTGTTTTTAAAATTTTTGACAGCACTATGGTCTTTCTAACATCAGTGCATAATGTTAATTTAAATACAGGTAGTGTGACAGACTAATGCCTTAGCATACATTGAATTTGTCCAGCAAATGTGGTAGGCTAAGACTTAACAGGTTCATGTTTCCATCAAAGTAATATACTCACTGATCTTTAGCAACTCAATTTTTTGGTCCAGCAAAGGATATAATCATATAATCAGGAAAATATTAAAGATACATGACTTTGGGAAAGGGTTCCCTAATCATAACCTAAATTATTGTTGTTTTGTTTATCTCTTGAACTGTTCCCACTCCATGTTTCAAGATTTACTGGATAAATTCATTGTTTCCTATCAGAGGGTATCCTAGTTGCCTCTACTAACCTTTCCAACTTACTTCTTGCCATTATACTTCCCAAATAGTTCATGTGGCATTTATAAATTTTGTATCTTCATTTTTGGGAACATTATTTTCTAGTTTTTAAAAATAATATATCCTTGGCTTATTTTAAAAACAGGTAAAGTGTTTCTAAGAATGTGTGTGTGTGTGTTTTCATTCTATACAAAAATATATTAATGTAGTTTGCATGTTCTAATCTAAAAGAAGACATAAAGCTCCAGAAAGAAGTTGATTTGATCACTGATATTGTTATTTTTATTTCTACATGCCTACAAAACCATCAGAATTCATTTTTATCCAGAAGAATTTCTATCCCAATTCTTCTATCTTTTATGACTGTCTTTATAAATACATATTTTCTGTTTCATTCAGAGTTACACTGCTGTGTATGCACAGTTGATCCTGTCCTCAAAATTTTGGGGCAAAAATATTCTAATTAAACACCTGTCCAAGTTAGTTACCAGTCCCCCAGCAATTGATTTTAGAGGATAACCACCTAAACAGTAAGATCATTGACCATAGACTGAGGTGATCACATGAGCTATTTCATTTTGGGGATCACACCCTGACCACCAGAGTACAGAATTATTCCAAGTAATTCAGAAGTCATTACCACATAGGTCTTGAACTCAGTGAACGAGTTTATTAGTTGGTTTCCGTTTTTACGGAACAAGAGTCCTTTTAAGATCGTTCAAGCAGCTGACTATTGCTTTTTGGACAGACATGTGGAGCGTTATTAGCATTTCAACTGTTCTCTTCCATTTACTCTTATGGACTTCAGTTGACCATCCTCTTCGATTTCAATCCTTTCTTGCCCATTCTCGACAATTTTTCGTGTGGTGATTCTCCGTCCATTAACCACTTCCGTAGAAGTTGCTACAGATCTGAAATTCTGTGCTCCACTGCTATCATCGCCAAAGGACCTGCAGGAGAACATAGTGTGCACGCCGGGCCCAAGGGAATTAAACGCAAAATTGGAAAAGGCACCTAGTCCGGAAAAGAGGCCAAAGGGACTTTGTAACCCAGTTCGGTTTTCCTCTCGACGATTGTCATCGTCAAACTCATTGTCCCAGAAATCATGTGCGAAGATGTCCATTCCTCCAAAAAACTCTCTGAAGATCTCCTCAGGGCTGCGGAACACAAAGTCAAAATCAAAGGGGCTGTGGGAATAAGTGCCAGAGGCCCCTCTCCCTCTGAACCTTGGCTCTTTGACAGGCCGGTCATAGAGAGCGCGTTTCTGAGGATCTGACAGAACTTCATAAGCCTCAGCTACAGCTTTGAATTTCTTCTCTGCATCTTCCTTGTTGTAAGGGTTCTTGTCAGGGTGCCACTTTAATGCCAGCTTACGGTAGGCCCTTTTAATGTCTTCTTGCGAGGCATTTTGGTTCAGTCCTAGGACTTCGTAATAATTAACCATCCCAAAGAAAAAGGTAGCTGGATTTGGAGACTACTTGGCTGGTTTTCCCAGGGGACACAAGGTCCTGTATGGTTTGGATCCAATGGATCCAGTAGTTTCAGTTGTGGCACTTCTTTCCTCACAGCCCAATGGTAATGGTTTTGGCGCCAAAGGGAAAGAGAAAGGCTGCTTGCTCATATTGTTTGATTTCAAGGCATTTGCTGCTGAGTAGTATTGTGACATCAGAAGCATCTCAGCCAATCAGTGGGCAGAGGCTTTTAATTCCTTTCAGACATGCACCAGTCCTATTGGTTGGGACTGCTATGTAAATTGGCTCTCTTGAAAGGTCATATTTCACATCTATGATGCAACTCATGCCAGGAGTCTTAGATTGGAAACTTTTCGTAGGAAGACTCTCTCCTTAGAGTCTTTTGCTAGTTTGTAGCCAGTGTTGTTCGATTTATGATGAATGTTTGCCAAAACAACACTGGGCATGTTCCGGTTCAGGTGATCTTATACTCTTGGTTGGGCACTGATTTCATAAGCCACAAGAAGGGAAAGAGTGTATGTTACGCACAGGTTGCATACAGTTCCCTGGGTGCTTGTTTTTCAGCCCTTGGAGCCTCCTAGAGTCATGTCACTGAAATCTGACAGCAAATTTCTGAACATCAGCAGAATATATTTTCATCAATTTCAAGTGGAAAACAAAAGAAGTGCAGCAACTTAAAGCCTTTTGGTAGGAACAGTACATTTCAAAGGATAAAATGCCACCTTGAAAAGAAAAAAAAAAAGATAAATTTATCCCTGCCCACATCCCATCCTCCACCCCCTGAAGCTCTCAGTGACAGAAAATGCAGGGGAGGATAGGATCTCCCCCAGCCAACTTCTGATAAAAAAGAAAGTCTACCAGTGCCTGGATTCCTGCTTCTTGCTGACAAATGTGGGTTCGACTTTTACCACTGATATTGATGGACAGAAAATGGCACACAGATCGTGCAGCATAGCCCCATCATATACAGAGTGAAGACACTGCTTGTACATGCCAAATATGCCTCTTTGATGGGGCATGAGCCCAAGTCTCACTCCCAGCTCCACCCTGCTGCTTGGATTCACCACTAACCTTGCATGTAAACTACCTTTTTGGGCCATAGCTAGCTGAATCTGAAATGGTGTGTATTTCTTCCCGGGAACTGATCAGTCCCCACTTCCAAGAGTCTACAGTAGGCATCATGGACTCTCAGCAATTTCAGTGCCTGCCACTGCTGTAAGTTTGGCTTGTGTAACTGAGGGGAGGAGAGAGAGACAGGCTATGAATTGAGGTAAGTAGGAACACTGGAGAGGAAGAAGGAATCTGAGAAGAAATCAAGGGTGGGACAAGAGTGCTGCCCACATGAAATAACTACCCACAGGGAAACTAGCTAGGCAGCCCAGTCCCTAGAAACTGAGGCTTTGAAATGAGAAATGTTTTTCGTATCTTAAATCTCAAGTACAAACAATAAAAACCAGCCCAGGCTGTGTTCTTTGAAGAGAAAGTACGAGTGACCTGAGCAGTGGTTATCAGCAGCGTCATTAAGATAAACCCTTAACATGATTTAAAGCATCCGAAAGTGAAGGCAGCACTTTCAGATACTAACAAAATGGCCTGACATTGGGGATGAAAATCAATAGTAATCAGATGTCACTGAAAATACTCAAAAGTGTCCCCTGACTGATGGAGGTGAGATTAGTGTAAATATTTGTATTCTGATCAGTGGCACGTGAGGGTTGGAGGCAGCCTCTCTGTCTATTTAATTAATGGAGTGGCTTTTAAAAAGGATCCTAATCATATGTGATTGTATCTGCTTATCAACATTTTTGCTAATTAGATGATATGGAGGCAGTCATTCTGCTAATTCCCTCATCTGAAGTGCATATCCTGCACAGATAAAGTGCAGTCTCTTTTTTAATAAGAAACAATCATGAGACAGACTAACCTTAATGGTGATTATTTTCCTTGGAGCTTTCAATCCACCTCCACCTCTCCCCTTACTTAGCTTGTTCTTCCAGAATGTCAGACAGACAAAGTTCCTGTGGTCTTTACCCATCTGCTGCCATTGCATTAAGTGCTATAGTCTCCTTCATAGTGGCAAGGAATTCCCCGAATGTCTCCTGAGAACTTTTCATTCTTTGATATTATACCCACCTCCAGTGACTACATGTCTTGCTGCTAGAGCTCTCAAAAAAGTTTAGGTTCATAAAACCAAAAATATGACCACTTCCACATTTTAACTCCAAGAAGCTACATCCAAACATAAACCTCTTCATATCCACAGCTGATGCCTAGGTGATCCCCTTAAATAGCTAAGGACTTAACAGGACATGCAGCGTTACCCCCAAGCCAGTATAATCAAAGCAATCCTGGCTAGATCAATGCAATTTCTAATCCAAGACATTTGTATGTATGTATGTGTGTGTTATAGACTGGCCCATAGCATTTATATTATAAACTGTATAAACTCTAAGTTCTCTGAATGGCTTACAATTGAACTTTTTACACTGTGGAATATTAGCATTCTTCATACAATTTACAGATGTCCAACAAGCTGATCCAAAAAGCCAAAAGAAGGTTTTGATCCACCCATTTTCATTCTTCAAGCAAGAATCACTTCCATAAATGAAGATGGGATATTGGCAAGTCTTTCTTCAGACATCACTTTAAAACAACTGGGGTTTAGGGGGAGGGATTATCAGAAGACTTTTGGATGAAAAATCATAGAATGAATATTTGACAGAAAGGTCATTGACAAGTGTACTGTCTTGTGCTTCATACTCTGTGAAAGTGGATTTTTAGCACATGCTACAATCAAGGCCAATGATCAGAACAGGTTGAATGTTGCGCTGACTCTAAGATTTTCTTAAAGAAATTTCAGTTCACAAACTGATGAAATATGCTACCATATGCAAACTTATACATCCCATTAAGATGTTTGATGTATTAAATATAAGGAAAAATAAAACATGCTTTAATAACCATCTTTCTTACATGATTTCATTTAGTTATTTTCTTGTTTTAAAGAAACAATCCTAGGTGTTCTGTATATGTGATTGTGTGTGTGTGTGTGTTGAATAGTTTAAGAAATATTGGTTTACAATACTGTGAGACCATGTGAAAGTAGGAACAGTTTTTCACATCTATGTCCATCCCACTAAGGACATATTCACAATGAAGCACTTTATTACCAGTCCTAAGGTAAATTTCTGATCTTTAAGAGGGTAGATAAGTATGTGTATTTGCAAGAACAATTACCTGTTCTGCCAGGTCTTTAAATATGACTACCATCTATGTGTTATGGTTTTCCTAAAAGATGTCCAGGAGCTAGGACCATCATGCTGGTGAAGTTAAACATTCTCTCAGTCCCACTTCTCTGGTAGAAAGAGCACCTGCCCTCCAAATCACTATTCTTCATAGAAGGGAAACAAATACACCAGCTGTGAAGAGGAGGGAAATTAGGCAGAGTCCTGCAAGGGAACTTGTTGATTCCTACTTGTCCTCAAACTGTCAACTGCAATCCAGGTCTGTTCCCTGCCCGCCCGCCCCCTGCCTCCACACTGCTGCAGAGTAAAAAGATGCAAGAATATTGAATTATGGCTTAATCTATTGCACATGATGATTTTCTGTTACTCAAGATTCTGGCATATCTATATCTATATCTATATCTATATCTATATCTATATCTATATCTATATCTATATCTATATCTATATCTATATCTATATCTATATCTATAGGTTTTGTTGTTTCTGCTGTTCTATTTTTTAAAAATCTCTTGTACATCACATGGAAGACTTTGTTAATTGGAAGAATAATCTATATACTTAAAAATGGTCACTCAATTATGGACACCATTAATCTAGAGTTTTGAAGAACTGCTGCTACCTGCATTTTATTTGATAAACTCCTTTACTTTGACCTGAGAATATCTTTCCAGGTTGTGAAACTCTTCTGAATTCTTTGCTTTTTTTTAGAAGAAGGGTGTTGGGAAGATGGTGATAATGCTAGTCCTTTAAACTGAGAAGAGGGAGGCAAGCTGATGGGTTCATGATTGGTCCATTAATCCCACAAGAAGGCCTGGGTTCTTTTATCTAAAACAACATGAGCTTGAGACATCTGCTCTAAGTACTTTGCCTATCCAAACAAACAAGGGTCACACTTCATTCTGCCAGTCAAACTGTCATCAAATCTTTCCCCCTTACCACATGTCTCCCCAATGAACCTCTCAGGAGGTTATGGTACAGGAATTCCTGCCTGGTTTTGTAAAGTAGCTCTTTCTTTGATGTTGCTCTGTCTCAAACTTTGGTTAAATCTACATTGGGGAAGCTAGGCTTGCTGTTAGTTTATCTTCTGCTACTGATAATGTGTACAACATTTATTTTGGTTTTTTTGTTGCTGCTGTTGTTGTATTTATAGCCTGTCTTTTTCTGACAGCTCCTTAATTTTATCTTCACAATAAGAACTGTATGAAGCAGGTTGGTCTGAGACACAATGACTGGCCCAAACTCATCCAGTGAACTTCCTGGTTGAATGTGAACTTGAATGTGAATTTCCTTAGTGCAAATCCAACATCTTAATCACTACTCTATTATGACTGTCTAATCCTGCAAGATAGCACCAGACAAAACAGGAGGCAAACATGAGTTTTTACCCTGGAACTGCTTGTAAAATCATAAACTAGATCAGGTAGAACCAGGACTTACTGATCCAACTGTTAGAACTGTAGATGATCTATAGAAGGTCAGCAAAGTCTTCTGACTCTCAGTTGTTTAACAGTAGTGGCAACTGAATTATTTTTTTCCACCTCAATTAAGTGAAGGAAACTTGAATGAATTAAGTAAATGAAGGAAACTAGGATAACCAAGAGTAGACGTTCTGTGAAAGGACTGTGAAGGACATTTTGAAAACAAATTTCACACATGCCCACAAAGAAAGTTTCTACTGACATCTAAGTGTCTGCTTTTTATATATCATTCTGATTAGAAAAACCTTGAGATTTTCACTCTTGTGAAAGATCATTCACAAAAGAACTTTCTTTTGTGGCAGCCTTTTGTCTTTCCCAACTACCAAGCTGAAGTGCTTCCCACCCACTCTGTTGGCAGAAAACCACTCTAGCATGAAAACTGCTCATCCCAGTAGTGCCTCTGCTGCCTTTGTTCCTGGTCACTTGACTTCCCTCTAAGGATACAGAAACAAAGCCAGAGCCTAACAGATTTTATATATCTTGAGGCTACCCATGGATAGTGTTGGATAAAGGGGGAAAGCACTACATTAACAAAGACACAGCTAAGGATGACTTAAGCCTACCTCAGTGATGGGCTAGGGATAAGATGAAGACAATGTTTCAGCAACATGGGGGGGGGGGGACATTAGCAAGACATGTTTATGCCATAGTTGGTATAAGTGCAAATGGGGACCAAGTCTTTAATAGTGCAGTCTTATCCAGGGCTATTCAAAATTATGCCCCTTTAAATTCAGGTCCAGTATTTTGTGCATGCCTAAAGGCTATTCCTTAGAATTGACAATGATGATATTGAAGATATTTGAAGTGGTGGACAGTTTCTGTCTTTTAGGATCAACAGTAAAGGAACAAGCAGTCAGGAAATACACTCCAAACTAGCACTTGGTAGAGTAGCCATGAAACCTCGGAAAAGATGTTCAGATGCCATGATGCATCTATACCTACAAAGATCAGAATAGTACAAGCAGTGGTATTCCCTATGACACTCTGTGGAAGTGAAAGTTGGACTTTAAAGTAGCAAGATAGACAGAATACTGACACTTTTGAACACTGGTGTTGAAGAAGCCTCCCGAGAATACCATGGACAGCCAAGAAAACAAACACATGAATCTTTGAACAAATCAACCCAGACTTCTCACTTGAGGCACAAATGACCAGGCTCAGATTATCCTACTTTGGACACATTATGCAAAGATCCAGCTCTATGGAAAAGGCTCTAATGCTGGGAAAGGTGGAAGGAAAGAGAAGAGGATGATCCGCAGCAAGGTGGATGGAGCCAGTTACAGTGGTGATGGGTGCACCATTGAAAGACCTGAAAGAACAGGTTGGGGATAGATTGTCATGGAGAAAAATCTATGAATGTGGTCCCTAAGAGTCAATACTGACTTGAAGGCACACAATCAATCAATCAATCAATCAATCAATCAATCAGAATGCTGTTGCACTTTTGAGTTGCATAAAGGATTAATGCCAATCTAACACATTTCAAAGGAGACCATAAAACCAGAGGGCACTTTTACTGCTGGTGTTTCTACTCTCCAATCCTTCAAAAGCAATTTGAAGATTATCTACAATTTTTTCACTTCTACTGATCTTGAAACATTAAGAGCAAGAATATAATCACTACCTCATTTTGAACTGCTGAAGATTGAAGAGCAACAAAAATCTTCTCATCATCACTCCATATAAAAAGGAAATATAATTAATTGCTTGCATTCTCCTACCATATCCTTATTTCATGTTATATGTGTTTGTTTGGCTATATGTAAAAATACCTGAGTGTTTCTTGTGATAGGGAGCTGCAAAGCTGTCAAGCTACCGTTCCCTTTAAAAGACCTGTTCAGATGGCTGAAATCCAGGACTGGATGACAGGGTCAGGTAAGAAAACCTGCAAATGAAAACAATGGACCACCCAGAAGCTCCACAGAGACTCAGAGCTTCAAAGAAAAGATTAGCTTTAGTACAGTTTCAAATACACACTTCCACTCATCCAGAAACAAATTGGTTCATTTGTTGAACATAGATGACGCTGTGAGACCACAATACAGAGTTAGTTCTGGAAGGATACAAAGACCACACGTAGAATATGTTTATGAAGATTCTCAGTCATCCAGGTGGAATTGTCTGGAGGTTGAGTCATGGCAACTGGACTTCTTTTCTTTTGGTTAGAGATGTTTCGCTACTTGTCCAAGCAACTTCTTCAGTCTAAAAAAGTTGGTTAGGGGACCTCATGAAAGTCTTCCAGGGTGGCTGTGATTCTTACTAGCATGATAGGCTCATTGAAGGGACCATAGGAGATGTGATTAGTAGACTCTTTGAGATGTAGATGTCTTACTCCTAGTCCCTCACTCATCCCCAGGGGGATGTTAACTGTTGCCTTCCTGGTGAACTTTTGAACTGTTCTTAATCTTCTTGGGGACTGTTAAAAGGGCAGCCTGGAAAATGGGAGACAAGTTGTATCTGAGGCCTCCACCTCTATTGAGGGAAGAATTTTCCACTTTGGCATAAATGGATTCCTTCACTCCTCTCTCAAACCACCTATCTTCTCTGTCCAAAATGTGAACATTATTGTCCTCAAATGAGCGCCCTTTTTCCATTAGATGAGGGTAAACTGCTGATTCTGGTCCTGTGTTGTTGCTCCTCCTGTGCTGGGCCATTCTCTTGTGTAAAGGCTGTTTGGTTTCCCCAGTGTAGAGCTCTGAGCATTCCTCACTGCACTGGACTGCATATACTACATTGCTCTTCTTATGTTTTGGTGTTCAAACTTTAGGGTGTATAAGCCTTTGTCTCTCTAATGACCCAAACATTAGATTCACCAGGGAGGACACCAAGGACAACAGGCTGGCATTTCTAGACTGTGAGGTTTTAATTGGGACCTGCGGCAAGCTAGAAATAGGGATTTACAAGAAACCCACACATACAGACCAATACCTGCAGTTTGACTCCCACCATCCACTGCAGCACAAACTAGGAGTCATCAGGACATTACACCACAGGGCAGAAACCATCCCCACCACCATAGATACCAAAAAGAAAGAAAACAGACCCAAGAGGACAGCGCTTAAGGCCTGTGGGTATCCAAACTGAGCCTTTATTAAATCTACTTCTAGATCCAACAGACAGAGCTGAGAACCCCAGTCAAAGGAAGAATCTTGTCATTCCTTACATGGCTGGGGTGTCAGAGAAGATAAAACAAATTTTTGGAAAAGACCACATACCTGTGTTTTTCAAACCCACTAACACACTGAGACAGAGGCTTGTACAACACAGGACCAGAATCAGCAGTTTACCCTCATCTAATGGAAAAAGGGCGCTCATTTGAGGACAATAATGTTCACATTTTGGACAGAGAAGATAGGTGGTTTGAGAGAGGAGTGAAGGAATCCATTTATGCCAAAGTGGAAAATTCTTCCCTTAATAGAGGTGGAGGCCTCAGACACAACTTGTCTCCCATTTTCCAGGCTGCCCTTTCAACAGTCCCCAGGAAGATTAAGAACAGTTCAAAAGTTCACCAGGAAGGCAACAGTTAACATCCCCCTGGGGATGAGTGAGGGACTAGGAGTAAGACATCTGCATCTCAAAGAGTCTACTAATCACATCTCCTATGGTCCCTTCAATGAGCCTATCATGCTAGTAAGAATCACAGCCACCCTGGAAGACTTTTATGGGGTCCCCTAACCAACTTTTTTAGACTGAAGAAACTGCTTGGACAAGTAGCGAAACGCCTCTAACCAAAAGAAAAGAAGTCCAGTTGCCATGACTCAACCGTGGAGTCCTTGGGGTTCTCTGAGCTTGGTTCTTTTCTTGCAAACGTTTCATTACCCAGCTAGGTAACATCTTCAGGGCTAAAATGGGATGGGGTTCGCTCTCTATATACTGTGGCCTGCCTTGCCAGTGCTGGTGGGGGTGAGGGTTTTGTTTTGCTCCTCTGGTAGTTACTTGATTAGCAAATGTTTACTGCTGGATTGCGTGCCTGGTGGTAACCTCTGCTTATCGGGGTGATGACTGCTGGTGAGGCGATCTTCTTTCAATTCAATTCAAGTCATTCAGACTGTTACACAGTAATGTGCACAACTCCAAAAAGAGTACCTCAATCTGCCAATCACATTAAAATACTAGCTCTGTTATTGTGGTTATCCTACCTAATTCCATTCTAATACTCATTCCCTTTACTAAGGGAGGTCAGATCCACTAAGGAAAAATATTCATTGTGTATATTTGTTTAGAAATAAATTTCATTGGATTCAATGAGGCATATTTCTCTTTAGACTTGTATGTGATCCTGGTATTTTCTTTCTCTTTTTCCCTCTCCCTTTTTTCAGTATATTCATATGCATTCTTGTCATTAGATCAACAGCAACAGCAACAAGAGCTGGATGAAAACAGTATCAAGAAAACTTTCAATCCAAACATAGCACCACAAGTTTCAAGTTTCAAATTTCATTGGCAGATTTAAAAAAGTAAAAATGCATAATTTTATCAAGCTTGTGGGGTTTTTTAAAAAGAAAATCTATACATTCCAAACCATGAATCAGCATATACAGTAATGATACAAAAATGTGAAATCCACTGACATAATTTTGAAAATATTTTTGGCTTGGGTATACTAATTTTAGGGAATGCCCAGGTCTTAACTCCTCATGAAGTATTGCTTCAGTTATTCAATGTAACGTGTATTATATTTTTCTGGTTTTGGCTGGGCTAAAACCTGGATGACTGTGGCTCAAAATACAAGGCAAACCAAATTTCAGGATCTCAGAAAATGGATTAGTCCAATAGGGAAATCAAGATCTCAGGTCCTTTTGAGTACTTTTTCTCTTCTTCAGCAAAAGGGCCAAGAAACAATCTTGGGAATAAATACAAAACTGGAGAGGTGTGATTTGGTTTATATCATGCCTAGTTTTAAAAATGATTAAGATAAAGTTTATATACATTTAAAAAACCAAATGGGTAGGCATCTCAATATGTATCAGTGAAGGTACCTGTTGCAGTAGTGATCAGGAAACTTTGAATTCATATGTTCCTATATTTTCTGCACTTGAAAGGTATGTGAAAACTGCTTTACTTTTCCAAGCATCCCACATTTATTGTCTCTTGTTTTGCAGTTTTTGGAAACAAAGTAAAAACCTGCTGAACTTTTTTGTCCCAGACAAAAAGAAGAGGCACAAATTCTTTCAAGCTACCTTCAGTTCAATGGGCACTTCTACATGTGGTCTGGAGGTTGAGTCATGAATAGAGGTAAATATGTGTAGCTCAGGGTTGAGCTGTGGAGTCCTTGGGGTTCTCTGAGCTTGGTTCTTTTCTTGCAAACGTTTCATTACCCGGCTAGATAACATCTTCAGTGCTAAAATGGGGTGGGGTTGAATTCCAGGCCTATTATTCATAGAATCATAGAAATGAATATTTGGAAGGGATTTTAAAGATCATCTGTTCTAACCCTCTGCTCTGCAGGAGTTCACTACTACAGCATTCCTGACAGATGGCTTCCTGCCTTTGCAGAAATGCCTTCAGTGAAAGAGAGTCTATTGTCTCCTGAAGACAGTCTGTTCAATTATTGAACAACTTTTACCATTAGAATGTTTTTCTCAATGTCCATCTAAAATCTTGCAATTTAATAGTACTGTATAATACAAACTCATTTGATTTGTCCTCTCTTCTGGAACAACTTCAAGCCATTCTGCTCTACCTTCTACATGACAATTCTTCAGATACTTGAAGATAGCTTTCATGTCTCCCTGCAGTCTTTTCTTTCCTATGCTGAATATACCTACAGTATATTCCAAATGTTCCTTACATGTTTTTCCTTAAGGGTACCTGCCTCTGATCATCTTGGTTCCTCTTCTCTGGATATGTTCCAATTTATCAAAGTCCTTCCTAAAATGCAGTCTGATCAATGCAGAATAGAGAGAAATAACTTATCTTGTTCTTGATGCTACAATTGTGTTGATGCATTTGGTTTTTGCAGCCGCATCACACTGTGGGATTATGTTGGTTTGTGACCCACAAGGACACCTACATCTTTTTCCATGTACTGCATCACAGCATGGTTCCCCCCCCCCCGATCCTGTACTCATACTTTGATTATTTTTTTCCTACCCTAATGTAGGATTTTGTATTTGTCCCTACTGAAATTCTTCTTGCTGTTTTGTCCCTAATGTTCCAGATGAATCTTGATGGTCCACCAGAGTTTTTGCTACCCCCCATTTCTTGCATCACCTGTAAATTTGATAATCATATTTTAATCCTTCATCCGAGCAATTTATAAATAAGTTGAATAGTACAGGACCTGGAATGGAGCCCTGCTATATGCTACTCAACACTTCCTTCCAACTTATGTGGACCCATTGATGTACACCATTTAATGGTAGCATATTGTCAACTTCTCTACAAGAGTCTCATAGAAGACTTTTTTACATACTTTCCTAAATGTCCATCACATTCCCTTGTCAGTAAAACAGGTCACTCTATCAAGTGGAAGCCAGATTGGTTGGACATGATTTATTCCTTATTAACCAATGCTGGCTTCTACCAAGCAATGCATTCTTTTCTAAATGCTCACAAACTGACAGGTTAATAATTTGTTCCACAGCAGAACAATACTTCTATATATTCCATCCATGCAGGGAATTCTGAAGATGTATATGGTGAACAGAGAGCTCTTCCTATAGGCTTTCAAAAAACAGAAAACTCCATATCACAAGGAACCTACAAGTTTGGTTTGAAACTAGGGTTGTTGTTTTGATATGAATAACCCAGGTTTAGGGAACTGCAAAGTCTCTAGTAACTGTCCTAAGTCAAATAGAAACCATTTGCTTTCAAATACTTTCAGTGCAACATTTGTCATTAAAGAGTGCTTCATTAAAGATCACCCCAGCAAAATCTTGCCAGATAATGAAAAGCTAAATAGGGTCAGAGCTGGTCAGTGCTTGGATGACATACTATCAGGAAATCTTGGGGCTGTAGACTAGAATGAGACGTTGAAAACTTTCAGCAAGAAGGCAATTGCAAACCATTTCCATATTGTAGCTAAATAGCACAAAATGAAGTGGTCCATGTTGTCAACAAGAGCTAAGCTCAATATAAGAAATGGTTATCTCTATGTTTTTCATTAAAAACTCTGTCATTTCAATTGTTTCAATTAAACATTCATTACAGATTGGGAAATAAAATTCAAAATTAATCTTTCCCACCATTCCAAAATGCAACATTTAGATACTTGTTTCATGTCGAGCCCAAATGTCTAAGTCACTGTTTTGTTTCTACTAATCTCTGTCTCTCTCTTTAAAAATCAAATCTACATTAACAGTGATAGAATTGCCAATATTTTATGCTTTCAAAATATAAAAAGTTGGTATGATAACACAATAAATCAGCACATTTGGGAATTTCATTGGTCTTAGATCTATGTTCAATTCATAATTTGCCATGACCTCAGTCAGTGAATCTTAGGCAGGTCATTATTTCTGAGACTCAGTTCCACTTCAGTAAAATAAGAATAAAAGTATTTTGCCATGAGTGAAGATGAGTAATAGAAGGATTGGACTTTCCTTTGTGTGCTGAACAATAGTTGTGGTAAAGCTCCATAGAGCAATTATGCTTAGCATGGTCTAGCAAACAAATTCATTTTCAGCTAGGCTGATACAATGCATTAGGCCATAATGTGGTTTGTTTAGTTTTGGCTTAGTATCTTTTGGGAACCCAGCATTGTAGTTGGTAAACCAGGGTTTATGGAAAGAGTACTAAACCCATGCTCAAAATGAGCCCAATTACTTGCTGACTGGCAGCAGTGGGGATTGGCACTATATACCTTCCCCTAGTGCTGGTCACCTCTTAGCCCTGTTTCAAAGCCAGGTCTTTAAGCTCATCAGTTGGAAATCTGGCAGATACAGAGGGACATGAGAGCCAGTTTGGTGTAGTGGTTACGGCATCAGGCTAGAAACTGAGAGATGGTGAGAGTCCTGCCTCAGGCACAAAGGCAGCTGGGTGACCTTGGGCCAGTCCCTCTCTCTCAATCCTAGGAAAGAGGCAATGGCAAGCCACTTCTGAAAAACCTTGCCAAGAAAACTGCTGGGACTAGTCCAGGCAGTCTCCAAGAGTCAACACTGACTTGAAGGCACATAAGAGAGAAAAAATGGGGAGAGCCTGGTTTGAAAAAACTGGACTTTCACATGGCCTATCGCAGAATGGTCTAGGAGACAGAGTCCAGGAGCCAAAACGGAAGAGGTATTTCCACCCCAGCCTAAAGTCACCAAGCCCACCCCTCAGCGTGACTGGAGGACACAACCGACTGATTGACCAACAGCATCAGATTATATCCACAAGAAAAACTGTGCTGGAGCAAGAGGGAAAATACTAATTTAACACTGGAACAACTAAAAGTGACTTAAGGCTACCTCCAGTAGTGCTTCTCAGCTGAGTTGTAAGCACCATTATTCCTGATTTCTGAGCACATCCGTATACATGGCTCTACAGAAGCACACAAGAAAGCACTCACATATTTAGATCAGATTGCATCTAAATATATACACAGAATGAAATTTACAATTAAAAATAAAAACACAAATCATTAATAAATCAGTATTAAAACTCTGCACATTCTTTCTTTTCACATATCTAATTCTTTTATTGTTCTTCATGGGAAAACCAGAAGCTTTAGGAAAGGATTAATTTTCCTTGACTGAAATGAGGTTTCAAAACAAATGAGTCACTTTTAGTGCTTAATTTCTGAGAACCTCTTTGAAAGCTTGAAGCTTGACTTTTTCCACTCAAATGTTACATGCCTGAAGATTAGTTATAATATTCAAACTTGAGAGAAAGGCCTTCTGCACATGCTCCAGATCCTCTCATCTTTATATCACCCCTGCCAATGTTGCATGTGTACTTTGGAAATATATTCCATCTCTCATTAAACCATTATTTTTGTTACTTGAAGGTGATCTGTGAGACATGAACAATTGCAAAGTTACAACAGCAGAATTTGATCCAATCCATCCTATCAGCTCTATAATGCTTGCCATAGGGACAATTCTCACACAACGCTTTGCATTAATCGGTGGCTTTATGGGTTGACAAGGAAAAATATTTTAATGGGAAGGATCAGTTTTCCTTGAACTGAATTTGCTAGGGCAAATTAGAACCAATAGACAGTCAATATTGTGCAGCAGAGAAGGGAAACCTGATACACCTGAATATTTTGGACTGCAATTCCCATAGCTCTTAACCTCAAGGCAGGAGGGCTGGATTTTGGGTAGAGTATTCCTGCTATATACAACATGCCTTGAAGAAGAACAGAAAGTGGGTTGTTCCTTATGCAGAAGGGGGGAAAAGTGTCAGCACAGAGGCCTTGACATTGTTTATCAACAGCCATCTAGCAAGCAGCAGACTGAGGAGGCCATCTTGTAGTCAGTCTCCTCTTTTATAGTGCACGTATTTTTATCAAAAGTATAATAATTCTCCCTAAATGTGCATCAGTGGCATACATTAACTTAATTGTTATGCCAAACTGTGCCTTCTTTTACAATCCTGTATTTCCTTTTATTTCATGTTGTATCTTTGTTAGTCAGTACTTATCTTCCTAAGTAAGACAACAGTTCATATAGCAACTTCCACCTAGCACGTTCTTTCAGGAGCTTAATGATTTCATTACGTTTAAGGAACATTTGAAGCTTCCATAGCATAGAAAAGTCTAAACTTGGATTATCACAGGTTCCCTGGGAGTTGCTGAAACAGACCTTAGATATTCTTTCAAGGTCACCCAGGAAGTTCAACTGACTTTCTTCCCCACCCACCCCCGAAAACCTAATTCAAATAATGTAAAAGAAAGGATGTTGAGAATCACATTCAGACTGGGTTCTCCTCCAGGCTATGCCATTCTCCCCTGTTCCATCCCAGTTCAACTCATGCTTTTTCTACCGTAGCTGCTTCCCCTTTTGCTACCTGGGAAATCTGAGTTCCTGGAAGCTGAATTTCCAGTCAGAGAGTTATAGCCTGGACAATTGCAAGGTCATTTCCAACTGTCACTGCCCCTGAAGTTTATGGGTGCTTAGAATTCATTGCATTGACAGTTTTGAGGTCAGGGTCAAAGAAAATAGGCACTTTTGCCCGGAGATGGGAGAAGTGGAACACCTTGATGTTGGGAGTAAATCACTGAAATGTTTCACTTTCATATGGTGAAGGCAAAAACAGATACCTGTCCATTTTATGCAAAACGGACTTTACTAACAGCAGCTGAATTTTTTTTTGAAGTTCAAAAATAGAATCTGAATGCCTTTTCAGTTGTTCTTCTTTGCAGTGTTTAATTTACAAAAGATATACCGTATAGGAATCTTTCACTTTGGACAGCAATGTTCAACGTGAATCCACAAGGACATACTTGTATCATACAAGCTGATGGGTAACAATGCTTTTGATGAATGAGAACTTAATGCTCGTTTGTCTTGATAGTATGTGCAGATTAACTTCTATAGAACATTTAATGATGTATTCTCATGATTGAAGAGCAAAAACTGAAAATTATACTATCTATATGCAAGTCAGGTCTAGGTCAAGTCATCCACACTCCTGGAGTCTTTGCTATCTTGGCAGCAATATGAAAGTGGTTTGCCATTACCTTCCACACAATATTGTTGCTGCTGCTGCTGCTGCTGCTGTAGTTGTAAGCTGCCTGTGTAGCTTATAGTCCTGATATTCCCTGAAATTCTCTCAACAAAGGACCACCCTGCTTATAAACATATATTTCTGACTTTTAACGTGAAGGGCAGAAATTACATTGCAAACTCAGGGCTATTATTTTTAATGGTATATCTAGTGGGGCTGTGTGAGCCATTTGGAAATGCAGTTCAAGGTCTCGCATCCTCCTGAAGGCTCCAAGTTGCTCTGCGGCTTCTGAGTATATGCTGTGTGTGCATGCACAGAAAACACTTATTTCTCCAGGATTGCCAGCAACGTAGCAGGTTCGGAGTAGCACTTGACAAACTGTCCTCCCAAATGGTTTGTGCAGCCCTAATATTTAGCATCATAACTCTTGAGCTTACAGTATAAAGGCATTTCATATATTTTCATGAAGTTATGAAGATGTCAGATGTGCTGCTATATGTGTTTGATGCACATATGTAGGGGTGAGGAACTTAAAATGTCCTGTCATTCTGGATGGAGGAATTATATATAGGAAAATGATTCCTCCACAAGTTTCATCCTGTGCATTTGGCAGGCTATTCTAATTATAATAAAAGACTTCTGCAAGCTCTCTCTTCAATATTGTTAATCAAGTTATTACAAAGGCTTGAAAGGATTCCCAGTGCATACCCCAAGCACAGTTCTGATCATTTTCCTTTCTCGTTTTTGTGATAATCTAGATCAGGTTTCCCTTGGCTGGTGGCCTCCAGATGAGATTAAAAACTAGAACAAAGAAAAGCAGCGCTTTAATGGGCTACTTCATTGATATATGCAAGTGATGGTCTGTGTGACTTGCACTTACACATATATTTAGGTATTCTGAATATGCATATTGTGTGTATGTCTGCGTAAAGATGAGTCAGAATACACTGATGCAGATATCTAAATCTTCCCATTCATCCACCCCACCATCTTTTTTTAAACACTAGGTTACCAAAAAATCTGATAGTAGCTTTTGAAGCCTTCCATTCCCTGAGTTATCAAGTTGCAGCAGGCATTCCCATCTAATCAGGCCTCCAGGCCCAGCGATCCTAATCACCTCCCCCAAGGGGCCTTCAAAGCCCTTTGCTGAAACATGGGCCTGTTTTCCCTTTCTGATGAGCAAGAGTGGGAGGACAAAGAGGCAGATGATTGTCTCCCTAGGTGCTATTCTTCATGGCATCTGATTCACATGAGGAGCTCAGTTCACACCTCAGAACAGAGGGAGGAATGCTATATCCTTAAATGGTTTCATCACGACAGTAAAAGAATGGACACCACAGTTATGCACTGTAGTGGAAAACCACCCTGGAGAAACACAAGAACTTTCTCAGCTATGCTAGCCTTCCTCACCCTGGAGTAATGTTAAATGGGGAAGGTAGGAGTATGTAATCCAAAGCATATGGAGAATAAAGGCTGATGTGCTCATTATGGTGCTACCAAGATTTGGCACAACCAGCAAAAATGCTACATTTGGATGTCAAAGCCCAAAAATATGTCTGAAAAATAAAAATGTACATAAGATGAGCTAGGAAATGTCCATTCTTGAAACTGGTGGGAATCATTCTCATTTTTGCACCATAAAAAGTGACTTGATAGAAGTAGCTGTCCCATTCATATTTTATGTTGATTGGTTTGTATTTGACAATGTAGGTTTTATATTATCTCCCTCCCAGAATTCTGGGGATGAGGATGAGCCAGTACATTTTCAGTATTCATCTTTAACGCTCCAGATGAGGGAGTATTTTTTTTCCACTCCTTTTTCATTTTGCCTGCTTCAGGTTAATCCATGAGTATCTCTACTGTATATATTTTCAGAAAAGGAAACCTTATGCATGTCTAAAATGCCACTGAGTCCAGTTTCAGTTCCTGGTGATTATCTGACCTGTACATATCCACAAAGTTTTCTTGGAAACAATAAGGAAGCAGCTTGCAACTGTCTTCTGGCAAAATGCCTCCTGACTTCCCTTTCTAGCTTAGAATTGTCTAGAGGTCTCCCATCCAAATACTAATGTAGTCCCTCCCTGCTTAGCTTCAAAGTGACCCAAAGTCAACCAGATGCTGCCATCTGCTGAGGCATATGCATTTGGAAACAAATGCCTCTATATTCCATGAGAAAACCTGCATGGGATTACAATCTACAACAGAATTTAGGCAATTTCTTCTGTTAAATACAATGGGACACTTCTGAGTAATAGGATTGCACTCTAAATCTGGCCAGTTTAACTGGAGATTAAGTGCAGGACTACAGAAAGTAGCTGAATTACAAATACCTAAGATAACAGAAAAGAAAAAGAAAATTCAATAAACAGTAAGTAAACCTGGTGGAGCCTCTCAAAGAAACATTACCACATAAGATGGAGGACAAACATACAAAGTCCTCAGCAGAAATAGCATGCCCAAGACTAGACAGTTGTATCAGATTCTCTAGACACATATTCATGCATATGTAGACAGACTGAAGTGTGACTGTAAATCCATCTCCTTCCATGGGTATAAAGGATTCTCAAAACCTGATAGAAGCCTAGTCAAAATTGTGTTCTGTCCTTTACATGCAAAGCAACAGCAGGAGAGAGGCTCATGAGAGGCTCATGACTGGGTGAAATAAGCCTTTGTTTTCTTGCTGCTACAGGCTTATTAGTGATGGCAGCAACTTCCTGCATTCCTATAATGGTGTCAGTGCATAAAATGTACCATTTAAGGGGTAGATGCCTCCTTTACCCAGAAGCTGGAATCCTATGGTGTTTATTTGAAAGTCACCCCAGGCCATAATAAGGCCTTCATGGACCCAAACAGCCAGATCATCTGGTAGCAACCACTGCTGGCTAAGGAACTCAGTTGGTCTAGTGTTTAAGGCTCCAAGCTAGAAAGTAGGAGACAGTGAGTTCTAGTCCAGCCTTAGGTATAAAAGCTGGCTGGATAACTTTGGGCCAGCCACTCTCTCTCAGCCCAACTCACCTCACAGGGTTGTTGTTGTGGGGAAAATAGGAGGAAGAAGGAGTATTAGGTATGTTCACCGCCTTGAGTTATTTATAAAAATAATAAAGGTAAGGTAAAAAAATTAAAACAAAAAAGTAGGAATACAGAATGTCCTCCATTTCTTTCAGCCAAGGCCCACTGGATCATCTGAGCCCCCTTTGTTCTGACACATTATTCACCCTAAACAAATTTTAAACCACCTGGAAGATTTTCTGGGGGCTTCTTCAGAGGACAAAGCGTGCATGGGTGTCTTATGGTACCATTTTACCTTTCTCTTCTTGTGTGTGGGGCCATTTGCCCTGTGTGGTCCATCAATATGTTGTCATTTCTTCCTCCTTCTCCCAGTGGCAGTCAATCATATAGAAATGGAATAAGAAGATTTTCAATGTAATAATAATGGAACTTGAAATAAGTGATCCTACGGGAAAGAAATAGTGATCTCCTTTGAAGCAGGCCCTTGTTCCAGGTAAGGGCACTTCCACCCTAACCTATGGGGTGTAAATAAATTCCATGGAATGCCTTTGGAATCTGTTAATGTTAAGCAACTGCACCATGGAAGGAACAGAGAACAGCCCATTCCTATCTCTGAGTAAAGAAAATTCCCCAAAGAAGGAGAGAGGTACTGCAGTGTAATATTACATCCGATTCACACTGTGCACCAATTAAGAGGCGATGATCAGGAACCTTACCTACTTCAAAAGTGCAAATGGGCTTGGCACTAACTCCTCTAGCAGTGCTGGTGCTGCACCTTTCCGTCTCCCGCCACCAACCCAATCAATTAAGGAAACACATTATTTCCCCCTGCCTCCTCTTGTGCAGAACATTTCCTAAGAGGAAGCAGGGAAAAGGAGCAGTGAGAACTCCAGCTTGTTTTCACAGGATTCCCGAGGGAAGACTGAAGCTTGGGAGCAACTGGGCAAATGGAGATTAACAATGTGGAAAGACCAAAGCCTTTGACAACAGGAGCAAGCTGTCTCCCAAGGGTTCTCAGAGTGGTGGGAAAACCTGGTGGCCCCAGAAGGTAGAGCAGCAGCTGACACAGTCTGCCTCCCCAAAGACCCCCCTCCCAACCAATTGTCATTGGCTTTGTGCTGAAGAAAGGGTGTGTAGTTGGCAGTCAATTCACTGTGGTGCATTTTATTTGCACAGCTAATGAGTCTAGGCTAAAGATGAGACTTTGGGGAACCGTCTGTAATCATGTGAACGGAGCGCAACAAGTGTTAATGAAAGATTTGTTGCAAGCCCTTCAAGAGGAGTGGCCTTTCTTTTCTTGTTTATTTTCGAAAGGCTTGGTTCAGAGGGAAAGAACTCTGATGCACACACACAAAGGCGCGCGCGCGCACACGCACAATTTAAAAAATACCAATGTAACTTTAGATAAGGAGTGATAAGTGAAAGTGTACGCTTTTTCTGTATGTGATTGTTGGATTGTAGCCTTAGGAGCCAAACACAACAGAACTAGGAAGGGTTTGGCAGCATCGTTTGAACTGCCCGATACTTGTACAGACATTGCTCATGTGTATCAGCAAGAAGTGGTAGCCTATCTTTTTTGCTGCCCAGGCTTCTCTCACCTAGGACCTTGCCACGGGATTTGACCACCACTCACCTCACCCATAGTCTTCAACATGCCTTTTGTTCCTCCTGTGATCAGCACATGGACTCTAACTCTTGGGTCCTACCTCCGAGATTTATGAAAACCATGGCAAACATGCCTTACCCCTGCCTCCTATTATAGGATAAGCCTTTCCCCTCTATCACTCCAGACTACAGAATGTTCTCCTTTAAGACTGGCATTTGGTCCCCGTTCATTCACAATTTAGATATCTTTAAAGATGCATCTCTTTTGCCATAGCTTTAATGGTTGGTTCCTTTTAGTGTTAACTTTACGTTTTTAAACTGTTTATACTGTACTCTGTTTTTTAAAATTTTGTTAATTGTCATGTACTTGCTTGAGTTAAAAGGCAGGATCAACATCACCATATTCTCTTATTGAGAGTGGCTAAGTGAAGGTGAGTGAAATGAAGATTCTGGGAGCTGGAAAAGTAGATGAATATGCTGAGCTTGAAATCACGGAGGGCAGCAGCAGCAGCAAATTCCACCCCAGCCCCTCAAAACATCCTCCATTATCACCATTCACTGCAGTGTAACATGCAACTATCACCAACTTATGAATTCCTATTCTTATATGCACCCACAACAATTTAGATCAGAACTTTTATTTTTAATTCACAATTAAACCTACATGTCCATTTTCCTTTAGATATACATCAACACCCCCCCCCCCAATAAAATTAGGTCATTTACATTCACATCTATTGCATCTTCCCTTTTCTCCTTTCTTCACAGGCATTTAACAGATCTATTTTAATCTTTGTCATTTCATTCATTAAGTCCTGCTCTTTATCATTTCCTCGTCTTACATCGCAAGTTGCAATTTTCCCAAATGCCATGACCATCAACCAATTGGCCCACAGGTATTATTCTCCACTGCCTATTGTGACTTTGATCAGTCAAGGCTTTCATATAATGCTTTTAATAAAATAGAGACATTCTCGTGAAGGTCAGCAGAACTGTACCCAAGCCAGATGCAGCATTTCCTGCTAACAGTAAGGCCAGAACTAGTACATTTTGGCACACTTTGGCCAGCGTACCACAAGTGCAACTAAACCCCAGCTTTACCCTAAGCATTCCCATGCTGTCCCTTATAAACTGGCATCTCTAATCGGAAACTACTTTACGAGGCAACAGACACTTGTCTATATCCAGTACATAAGCTACACGCAGTGTCCTGATGCACATTTAGGATGAAGGCAGAATATAAATTGAAAGAATGAATGTATACATACATACACTTTAAAGAAAAATGCCATGCAAAATACACACCACTTAATTTCAATACCTTCTGCATCAATTTGCAAAAAGATGAAGCATTACTTTCTAATGTCTGATAATGAATTTCAGTGACTAGAACACAGCAAGACAGAGTGCCCAAGAAGCAGCAAGTACCAAAAGTATCATCTGGAGCTTCCTGCTGTAGTAATAGTTGAAAACACCTATCTGAGCAGCAAATGGGGCAAAGGTCAGGAATTTCTGTGGGATCCTGCCTCAAGGCCTGATTGAGGGTTCAACCTCCAGTGAACAGGCTTAAGTTCAGGGGTCTCTGGAGAGGGAGTAAAAACAATCAAGATGGTGTCAGTGACTATGTAATGGAAGCCCCACTTCCTTTTTACGTGTTATGTGGACAATACACATAAAAGAGGGGCAGGGCTTCCACATGTGGTTACAGACACCATCTTGACTTTTTTGAGTCCAACAGATTATACGTTAATCATATGCTTACAAAAACACACATTGTATTGCCTTCACCACCAAGCACCCACAGCTTATCTGAAGGGCCTTGAGCTTCCAAGTAGCTCTATTCTAGACAGTCAGGAACATTTAGCTTATCAGGACAGTATTTTAGAACTTTCTCTAATGCTGCCAGTCCACAGTGCTAATTGGCCTTTTCTTCCTTGCTGTAAATAGGACTACTGTGGAATACTCATAAGTTACATGAGATCAGGATGACAGGTTCAGTTTGGGGGCATCAATCTTCCAGTGCAACTGTCTACATCATCTCTGCCAATATCAGAAATTAGTGATCGCATCCTGGTCAATCCATCTGGAAATATGACAGCCTGGTGGTCAGTCTCCTGCATGACATTTTCGGTCATTAAGAAGCAAGTGTAATGGGTGTGGGGATGTCTGAGCTGGCTGAATAAAACATATCAACAATTGTTTCATTAAATGGCGCCATTCAAGCCGGTATCATTTGCTCAGATCTATATTGAAATGCCCTTCTATTAATAAATAACCGCAGTCTCTGCTCCCCATCCCCAACTCTGCCATTTATACTTAGTAACTGGGAATTTGAGTTTAGTTTTTATAGACATTCAAGCTAGATGTTATCTTTATTAAGGGTTCGTGTGCTCCCTAGCTCCCTTCCCCAAACCATTTTGAAAGGAGTGTAAATGACATATAAAGGAGAAGAAGGAGAACCCACAATATGTTATTTACTCACGATACAGCCCAAGTAGAAAAGCTGACTGGCTTTGAGCACTAAAAGCATTGGTAAAAATAATGGTGTAGAACAAGAATTGTACTGTGATGATCTGTGCTGGATTTCAACCCTGCTGATGAAACTGAAAAAGAATTAGCAATGTGAATCAAAATATACTGGTCTTGCAAGTAAACCTGAATTGTTTTAGTTGGATGTTTTGTTTCTGGTTTGCAGAGGAAGCAATCTGGTCAAGTGTAGGCTCTTTTAAGTGCTATTAATTCTAAGGGGAGAGACTTAAGCACATGATTAGCTCCCTCATTAAAATAAATGTCCCTTAAAAGCATACAAATCTGTGGCTAGAATATCATCTTTTTCTTTTGCAATATTCACATTTTTTGTAATGCATGTGGTAAATGTATAAAATTGAACTACTACTTAGGGATGCTCCAAATTATATTATCATAATCAAATAAATCATGTTTGTTATTGGGGCCATTTGTTATTTGAATAGCCAGGATCAGCCCTGGCTTGCAATGTTATTGCCTTCCCTGTTTCCAGGAGGCTGTAAGCATTTCTGGCATGTTTGCTCTGGGCCTGCAAGTCTTCATGAATTTTCTTGTGCCCGTCTGAAATACACTCTGAAGCCAGTAAAACCTGACATTGTAAAACAGCAGTTGCATAAGCAGGCACACACAGAGAGACACAAAGGACATACACAAAAATATCCATAGCAAGTTGGCCAAACCCATAATCATATTAGAATGACTGAATGTCCCCCTCCCCCCAAAAAACCCTTTCCCTATTATACTAGATATAACATGAGACACAGGATGGCAGTTTTGGTTTAGCAAATCTTGTGTCTTAGATGAAACTTCTCAAGTACTTCTTGCTTCCAAATAAAAGGGAAAAAAATACACCATGGCCCCACAATGCACCTGGGTCAGTTGTGCAATGCTGGGGGGTGGGGGGGAATTCCATCCCCAATTCCTGCAGGCAAGGAGCCTGTGCCCTTAAGCAGGAGTTGCATAAACCCAGTTTACATAGTTGACCATTTGGTCATAAAGCTACCCAGCTCTTTCTAGTTGCAGATATTTGCAATAACAGAGTGCTACTAAAAATAGTTGAAGCTTTTTATTAAGGGTGGCCTTTAAAGTTCAGTGCTTTTTCTCCCCGCCCCCCCTTTTTTTTTTAAAGGAAAAAGAGCTTTCAACTTCCTGGCTAATATCAAAACACTTTAGTAAACTGTTACTTGGTAGCTGGAAATTCTGAGAGCCAAGATCCCAACACATTTGGAGATCCCCAGGTTGGGGAAAGTTGCTGTAAAGGATTAATGTAATCTGATGATAATCCTACTTCAGTCAAAATTTTGGCTACTAATCAAACATTCTAAAATCTCATGGTGATGACAGCAGTCCACAATTTTTATTAAGTTTCTCTTCTTAGACTGGACAGTAACATCATTCTTTGCCTGTTTATTGCTTGGAAGACTATACAAGAGAAAATAATATTGGCAGAGCATTATGGGACAGTAGTTTTTCTAGTGCCTTTAAGGAGGAGAAAGTACAGATTTAAAAGCAAGAGTAACCGCTAAGAAAGGGGAAGAAAAAGTAGTGTAATTCAGAAAAAGGAAAAGTAAGTAATATGTGTCAAGTGCAATTAGGAAAATGTTGAAGATCTCCAAGATCAGTACCAACAGTCTGAATGGGAAATGTGTAGCCCTCTAGAGTTATTGAACTATTTTCTCATCAGCTCAGCCAACATGGCCAATGGGGAGAGATGATGGGAGCAAGATCTGAAGGAACACAGGTTCAGCATCCCTTGAACTACAGAGTTCATGTAAGTAGGTTCTAAAGTACAATCCTTGAGGTTCTCTGAGCTCAGAAAACCCCAGGGACTCTACAGTTCAACCCTGAGCTACATAAATTCTCTATTGGTAGCTTCTAAAGTTGTCTAAGTCCAGCCAGTATCTATCCTTCCTCTATTTCTTGTGCAGAAAACTATGTTTTATCTTATGCAGTTGTCCAGGAACTAGTTCTGTGAGGTCCCGCTTGTGAATTGAAATCACAGAATTCCAGTTCAGTCAATGGAAGTGTTTGCTGCTACTCCACATTGAGTTCCACAACTGAAAGGAATAGCACTCTCATGATTTGGTTAGCCTCCCAGTAACTGCACCAGACAAAGGCTAAAGACAAAAAGCCATTTACCAAATGGCTAGTTATCTCAGGCAAGAGATAGTCTTCTTTGTAAGCTATTCATCCATACTATCCTGTCAAGGGAGAAACTGGCCTTAGTACACATCTGCATCTGATTACAGATCTGTGGAAGAAAACTAAGAATTAATAAATTGGCCCTATTTAGAATGATGGCTTAGACATCTGGCTTACCAAATGGTTGTCTGTGCACCAGTCAGAGAGTCATCTGTAGTCACCTAAAGTTTCTCTCCTGCGGAGCACTGATTTATCTGTTACCCATGGATGTGATCAACTGAATGTGACTTGCTGCAGAGATAATTGATTAGAAAGGGAGACGTTTACATTGCAAGAAGTGTAGAAGTCATCATTTTCAAAGGAGAAAAGCAAGAGTAAAGGGCCATGATATAGTAACACAGAAAAAGCCCGGGGACATATATTACAGTGATGTTGAGGGCACCATTCAGTGAGTGCCCATCATGTGAATGCAATTGCCTTTCACGCTGCAAAAGGCATGTCACAGTTGTGCACGTGGAAGGAAATGTTGCAGCTGGCTAGCAGTTTGAATAAGCATTTTGAATATAGGTAAATAGCAGTTCCCCGGTAATGGACATTCTTGCACAGGGCAGTCCTGTCAAAGTGGATCTCTGATGGCTACAGAGGCTCTGCCTCCAAATAGATTACTGTCTTCAAGCAGAAAAGAGTATCCCCACTAACACTAGTGGAAATTTTCTGCATGGCAACAGAGGTGGGTGTTGGGGACACTAGGGTGCTTTCAGAACAGATCGCCTGTCAAAAATAATCTGGGCTTCATCCTGACACTATCTGCACTGAGGCTGAAACAGACTTCCCTCAGGGAGGCAGTCTTTTTGGAGCCAGTCTAAATAGGAAAGTTCCTGTTCTTTTATTTTTTTTGTTTCCCTTGTCTTCTCTACAGCCCCATATGGCTCAAGTGGGGACTTGTCCATTTTAGTCAGGCTGCTTTGCAGATTTCTAGGACTGAATGTACCAGGATGACTCACGCAATGGGTTTTGACCTTCTCTATCTCCTTGTCTTCACAACATCTTGCAAAATGCTGAGTTCAGGATTGTACATGCAGAGATTGTCCGCATGCAACCTCTCTTCACAAGGCAAAATCTACACATGAAGGGTGGAGATGGGAGCAGCACTTAGGCATGGTTTCTCTTACCCCTCCACACATTGTATTCTACTTCTAGGATGTCCAGACAGGGCTGTCCTGTCTTAGTCCAGTAGTCCCAAATTCAGAAGAGGATTACCTAGATGATACTATATCAGAAATGCTGCAAAGAAATGTGCTTGTTTAAGATGAGAAGTAACAGTAGCAAGAGTTAACTTATTCCTTCTTGGTGGAGTAAGCTGGACCAGGGGAAGTTGAAGGCAGCGATCTGAACAATCCAGCCAAGGAGCAGCTGGGAAATGAACTCTCCGGGAAATGAATTCAAGAGGTTGGGCATCTTTTGCCCTCTATTTAAACTATCATACAACATCAAGCATGTTGTCAAAGAGCAAAACCCCCACAGGCCTGACAGAGAAGCAAAAAGTGTGGGCTGCAGGCAGCAGATCCTAATCTTCATTAAATAAGTACAAAGCCTGTGCTGGCTAATGAAAAAAAACAAACTGATGAAAGATCCAGCAGGCTCCTCAGAAAGAAATAAAGATTTTTTTTAATTGTTTGGGTCCAGAATTTGACAGATCCCACTGTTTGTGGTTGGGCCTGGCTCATTGGACAGACATCACGCGCTGCCTGTAAGCAAAGACAAAACCAGGACATCTGGATATGAGTTTGTTGTTGTTGTTAACTGCAGAGAAACAATGCAGAGAATGCCTGACATTCTAATTTCTCTCAAAAATTATGTGGAAGAACTTTTCTGTGTCTTGATTTTTATTTTCATATTTTGGATCTGTGGCATATTACACCAATAGAGTCAGAACATTTGCTTTTCTGCATTAAAGATTACAGCTATGTTGATTATTATTAGATTTTTATCCCATCTTTCAAGCTACCTGCTGTTGCAGTATGTTTCACTTACAGACTAACACATTAAATTTTTCAAAGTATTAAAATAATAGTGAAATAGCACAAAACACAACATTTTAACATTTAAAATCACAACAGCAGAAATGCTTTCAAAAATAGAGCTCAATATAATGATCAAGATATAGACCCAAATAAAAATATATTTAATTATTTCCTTAATGAAGAGGTCATTAAGGGCAAGGGGAGTCTGGAGGTAAAAAGTTATTATAGAAAGCCCCTGCCCTTAGTATTTACCAGCATAATAACTCTTGCTACTAGACTAGAAACAAACCCCTTGGTCCTGATCTTAAAGCTCTGGCGGGGTCATTTGGGAGAAATGGCCCTTCAGATATCATGATCCCAAATTATTTAAGGTTAAACTAAGATCAGTATCAGCACCTTACATTGGGCCTGGAAACAAATAGGCTGCCAGTGTAACACAGCAGGTAGAACTTGATCTGAATGCCTAGCCCCTACAGATGTTCTAAGCCCCAAAGTCTTAGATACCTGCACGCAGAGCACATTATGATAATCTAGATTTCCACATAACTGAACCATGAGTCATTTAGGAAAGACCTTCCTATTGCAGATAAGCTGCAATTGTGAATTGGCCAAAGCTAATAAAAAGCATTACTAGCATTAACACTACCTTGGATATCCACTGTTTGAGCCAAATCTGAGAATAACCTAACACGTGTGTGTGTCTATCTATATCTGTCTATCTATCTATCTATCTATCTATCTATCTATCTATCTATCTATCTATCTATCTATCTATCTATCTATCTTCAGGACTAGTATCATCCAGGTCATTAGACTGCCCAATTCTCAACACTTCTCTTTGGTTTAAATCAAATTACAGCTGGGATCTTTCTATGGTTTGATTAATTTTTCTGATCACTATTACTGGCATGATTTGGCAGAGGAAGAAATTGTGATAGGAAGATTGAGGAACAGTTCTGCTCCTCACCCTAGCCCAAGTGTTGAAGCTTCATACCTTGTTGTTTTCAATATTGAATCTATCTATCTATCTATCTATCTATCTATCTATCTATCTATCTATCTATCTATCTACATACTTATTATAAATTTCAAAAGTGACACATAAGGTTGTATTAACATTTGTCACTGCCCCTCCCCCAGCACTATAACCACAGCAGAGAAATGTTTTTAATTGTGAATGTACATAGTGTGTGCGTGTGCATGTGTATGTGTATATGTATTTGTGTGGGGGTGTATAAATGCTTTAGTTCTGAAATTTATTCATAAGGGCCTTTTTATATATGCTGAAGAATGATTTGTAATTTGAATTAAGGGGTTGTTTTAATTGAAGCTCATAGTTTATGGGATAGAAAGTCCAAGATGATGAGAATGCAGACAGTTGTTAAAACAGGGAATCTATGTCTTCCCTCAGATTCTGCTTTCATCGCTCCTGACCATTAACTGTACTGGCTGGAGCTGATGAGAATTGGAGTCCAACATCTGGAAAGCCATAAGTTATGCACAAGAGTTTCAAGATCTTTTCTCTGCTTGCTTGCTCTCTTGCTTCTCACAAGAGTTTCAAGATCTTTTCCCAACTTTCTTTCAAGTCCTGCATTTTAGCCTCACTGCAGCCCTGGCAGGAAAGTTGATCGAATGAATCTTTGGCAACTGAGTCTAAGCAGCATACACTCCAGTTCAGTGAACTGGTGGAAGAAGTACAACAGCACAATATAAGAATTAAAGAAATTGTGTCATATTGCTAAACCATCACTTACTGCAAGTGATTATCCCAACTCACAGTTCAGACCCCAAAGGCTCTCTGGAAAAGTCAAGTCTTAATAGCTTTCCTAAACATCAACAAAGTTAGTGCTAACCTGATCCTGGGGGGGAATAGGGGCAGCAATAGAAAAGACCCAATCTTTGCAGCCCCTGATAGTTATAGTCTTTTAGGGTGGGGACCCAAAGGAAGCCCTCCCTTCCAGCTCTTGTTGAATAGGCACAGGAGGAGGCATTCCTGAAGATATCTAGGTCTTGAGTCATGTCAGGCTTTAAAAGTGACAACCACTATTCATCTCACCCCATAAGTGTCAACGCTGGAAAGACATCCTTGAGTTGGCAGGAGAATATGCTGACATGAAATGTACTATCTCCATTGCTACCATATTCAGGCTGCAAAAACCTGGACAATCACTAGATAAAGTTTTCAGGATCTCTTTGCTGCCATCCAGGAGTCATCCAGATGTTCCACTGCCAATCTCTAGCCTGCCACTGTTGCTTCGGTTCCCTGCAGTCACCTGACTTCCCTCCAAGATAATGGGTGACAGAGCCTAACAGCTTTTATAAGCCCTAAGGCTTTCCTTGGCCAGTGTGTTGGAGTAAGGGGGAAAATACTGCTTGAACACAGGTACAACTAAGGATGATTTATTTTATAACTAGAGAGATACTATGTATTAATCTGTTTTATATTATTTGTTGATATACATGTGTGTTGTAGTCTTTTAAATACTAAAGGGGAATGTATTTTAAATCTATACCTGTAGCAAAGACAGTCAGAAGTTACTTTCTTTACTTTTTTTCTTCTGTATATTTTTTTCTCTTTTGTTATTTTCTTTTTCCTTCTTTTTACCCTTTACTGAAATGTAATAAAGGTCTTTAAAAACAACAACAACTAAGAATGACTTAAGCCTGCCTCACTCAAGGGCTGGGATGAAATGAAAGCAATGTCATGGGGACACAGCAGAAAAAAGATGGCTTTTTTAAAGTAACATTTTTATTACATTATACAACTTACATAATACATTGTATTGTTTCAATGCAGTGATATTCATACAGTATTGACTGAAGATTATTAACACTAATGTTTAGATAATTTAGACAGTTGAAGGTAAAAAGAAAGGAAGTGACATATCAATATCGATTACAATTTGAAATGTCAGTATTAATGAGCATAAGATTATTTGGCTATTTCAAAAGCATATTTGTGCTGCAGCTCGGTATAGGCGGGGAAAGGCCCTAAGATGTATAATAATATAATATAATATTATATTTAATACAATACAATACAATACAATACAATACAATACAATACAATACAATACAATACAATACATAAATGCACAATACCAATATATTTGTGCCTTCGAGTCAGTGTTGATTCCTGGCAACTGCCTGGACTAGTCCGTGCAGTTTTCTGGGCAAGATTTTCAGAAATGGTTTGCCCTTGTCTCCTTCCTAGGGCTGAGAAAGAGGGACTGGTCCAAGGTCACCCAGCTGATTTCATGCCCAAGGCAGAACTAGAACTCACAGTCTCCCGGTTTCTAGCCCAGTGCCTTAACCACTACACCAGGACAGATATATCCATCTGCCTGAAATGAATCTGTCTGTCCTTGGGAGTTCCATATTTAGGAACCCCATACCTGGGCCTTCTTAGTGGTACTCCCTTTCATGGAAAAGCATGCTCTCACATAAACAAACTTCTATCTCGCTGATGATGTTTTTCAGAGATGTCAAATTTGACTCTGGAAGAGAGCATTTTGGAGATGTTAAGCTTGGGGCCTGCCTCTGGCGAATGGTGCCATTATGGTTATACAACAGTCTTTTTCTGAACTGAATTCTTGTTTATGCTGCATTCTGCTCAGAACAGTTGGAATCAAGTGCCATAGAAACAGGAAAGAAGGAAGGAGAAATAGATAGGAAGTTGGGAGAGATTAAAAATGGTGGAAGGAGAATAGCGTGGAGAAACTGGCTGGCAACATGGTGCACATAGGCACCATGCTTTTTCCTCTAAATAAGATGCTTTCAGTTCTCCCTTCTATTAAATAAATATATTTCAAAATATCCAGAAAGCCGCAAGATGGTAAAAATGTCATGGGGTTGTATATGAGAGCACTGAAATCTCTTGCAAACATTAGAATAGTTTGGCATAGTAAAAATCTCATAATATTTAGCAATCTTCTGAGATTTCAGGCACGTTTTGCTCTCTCTTTTCAGCAGGATGAGATCATGCAAGATCATGGGCTGATGTCTACAGCTGGAAAAGGTTGCTGATTCCTAAAGTCACTGAAATCCTGAACAGGAAGTACTCCACAGTGTAAGTCTGCTGCAGCTCTGGCATTTTACAAAAAATTAAATGTTCTTAATTTCATCTTTTCATTATCCCTCTTCTGGCATGCAAAGGAGGAAATGAGAGGAATGCACCAACTTTAGGCCACCAGCATGGCTTCCAAGCCTGCAGGCACCTTCTTTAGTGCCTGCAAAGTTCACCCCACCTGACTGGTTTTTTTCTAATGGGACCTTGGCACGCTGCAAACCAACAGCACCCTGTAGAATTAGCTTTATTTGTAGGACTGATCATGGGGCTCAAAAAGCTCCCTAGATATTGTTGTAAAATACAGATGGTGGATAGTTGCAAGCCTAAAACTTTGCTGCATCCAACCACCCAGAAGAAAAGCCAAAGTCAAGGTGAGCTTGGATGATAAAACTTACCTTAGAGGCTACAGGACTGATGAGAAGCATCCTCCCAGTTTGTCTTCTAGCAAACTAGTGTTTTGTGACTAGTCATAGCCAGTTTGTGGGAATGCTCAGCATGTTCTTAAAATGCTAAAGATGAGAAGTGAATGTGTTCACTGAATCTTCCCAGAGCCTCCAAGGAGATGAAGGCTACTTGCTGTAGATCCATGCCTCTTGCATATGGAAGGGAATGAAACACTAGCCGAAGGGGATAGAGCAGCACACACGTCCTTGCAGTCTATAATTTTCATATACCAGAGAGAGACTTCGGGCAATTGCATTTCAAGGTCTTTATTTATTTATTATTCAGACTTATAGGCCACTTCAGTCATATCCAACTCTTAACTGCAATTGCAGGTAAGTGAGCCACATATCATCCTGCAAATCTAGACTTACTGACCCAATTTGGATCATACATTGTGCTAAGCCATAGCTGCTTATTTTTGGCTTAGTGTGATGCCAAGGTATCAGTGATGAAACTATGGCTTGTTTTAGGATAATTAGCAATAGTTTTAAATGAAGATTGTGGTTGGCTTATTGATTTCAGTTGTGGCTTAGCATGAAGTGTGAATAGGAATGCTTGGCTTGTTTGTGATTTCTTATTCCAAAAACCAAGGGTAAAATAGAATAACTTAGAGGACCCCTATGCTGATTGATGGCACTAAACAGGCATTGTAGTGGCAATATCAAGCCTGTCCACCTTGGGGATGTGACACCACAATGAGGGCTGGTGTGCAGATCATAGTGTGCAAATTATTAGAGCGCAAATCTTTGAGTGATGTGGACTTCCTAATAAATGGAATTAAATTTACACTGTACATTTGATTCCAGTTACCAATAATCAGTAACAGTTTTCCTTTGACAGTATCTGTTCTGCTTCCCTTTTGCAAACTTATTAGACTCATTCAGCATTAGTACTGAACTCCACTGTTTGATCATTAATTCTTGTATACTAGAAATCTTGATTTTTTTTCCCTAGCAGTGAGGACACACAATTGTAGCTGCTACAACTGTATTAAATCATAGCTTTGCCTTTTCCTTGGGAGTTGAATATTAAAGACTAGTACTTTAAAGGGTTGTCCTTGTTCAAAGCATCAGTGCTGTCTTTCTTTTCCAAACTGAACTGTCACTGACCCAGTTTTTCCTCTTTTTCATATTCTGATCTGGCAAGATTAGGACAATTCCTTACTTGGACCTGAAAGGGAAAGCCAAAATGGATTAGAACCTGTCCACTGCCATCATCTATGCCCCGCTCTGCAGCTCCAAAAGGAAGGCTAAGGTTTGGGTCTGTAAGAATGGATTCCAATCCAAAGTTCACAACTTGGGTTTGAAGGGTAGTAGAGTGATTTGATTAGAGCTTGCAAAAGGCTGCAGTTCCTTTTTTGGCTCCATCATCGCTGACCATGAAACCGCAGCCATGGCTGCTTTAATGTACTGTGGCTGAACTTATCACCAACAGGTCAAAGGGGATGCAATTTACTTGGGCTTTGATGCATTCGATACAGTTGGGAGGGGGGATGGGAGACAGTGGGGGAGAAGAGGTGGCAGCGAAAGGACTTTGCCTGTTTACATTAGAACTGGATTCGTGTGAAGTTGACCGAGCCAGCTTCAACCAGAGAGAGAGAGAGACAGACCGACAGAGAGAGGGAGACTTAAGTCGTAATCTAAATCATGAAAGGGTTCTGGTGAGAAAAAGAAAGGGTCTGTTTGCTTAGACTGGGGCTGATTCTGGAGGAGTCAGGCTGAGTGTTTGTCGGCAGAGGCCCTTTTATCTCCATTCCTCTGCATTGTTTGCCTTCTTTGGAATTGACTCACTGACAGACTCTTCCTGGAGTGTCCGAACCTGCCCCCTCTCCCTGAGGGATATATCTCAAGAGCCAACTTTGAGAGTTTGTCGTTATTTGCTGTGGTATTCTAGTTCATCCTAATCAATGTATGTCACAGATTTTGCATTTTTTATAACATGATAGCTTGGCTGCTTCGGCTTTGTAGGTATCCTTACTTGGAGAATTCTGGAACAATTGTGTTATACACTGGCTCTTACTTATGTCTCCTTCGTTTGATGAAAGCTGCGACAGGATCCAAAGTAAGGCTGAGGGAACTCAAGGAAGAGTTCAGTCACAAACCCATGAAAACAATAGGAGGATCTGTCAGGAGTGGGGCCCAGATAGGCATTATCGTAATAAAATGAGAGGGCAAAAGTGGTTACAAACAGATCTGCATAAAACATACATAGGCAGATTTGGGAATAATCATTATCACTGAGGAAGAAAAATAGCGTAACTCACAATTGTGGAGAAGATTAGATTGGGCATTCAGTCTGCTATCAGCTGCTTAATATGAATAATCAGATATAAGATTCCTGTTGTTGCTGCTTTTTTCCCATTTCCCCCCCCCTTTAAACTGAACTTGGGGGGACATTCTGAGAAAAGGCTGTTAGTGTTACTAACTGAAATGCACTGTGTTTCCTTCCACAGTGGATGTTGAAGAGGCAAAGGAGAGGGAAGGGGAAGCCTAGGAGGAAAGTGTGTCTGTTGAATCACCTCTATGTAATTCCATGAATGAGACAAGGCAACTACACAATATTGTTTTGTTGGAAGCCCCCTTCAACTGGACAGTCCTTAAACAGAGGACTGGCCTGTAAGGGTGGGATGAGGATTCACTCTACAAGTTGGTCCCAGCCCCAAATCTCCTCAGCTGCTTGAACGAAGAAGCTCAAGCTTTCACATCCCTCAACTTTTGGGTGCATTATACTAGGACAGGATCATCTCTTCTACAACGGGGAACAGCAATTCAGCTCTACCAAGCTTTCAGAAAATCTGCCCTGAATATGAGACTAGCCAATGCTTCAGATATAGAGGAATTCTTATTCAGCACGGAGACAGGCTTTTCTCTGTATTAGCTCCAGTTTGCTACCTGTTGAAATGTGTTTTAGGCCAACCTGACATTTTTTGTTTGGTTATTGTTTAAACAAATTTGGTTCTAGTTTTAGAAGATGTATCTAAAGATGTTTGCATTTATATATACTTTAATTTCATTATTTTATACATTTACATATGGAGCAGCCATACTAAAAATCAAAGCCATGCTTGTTGTTTTTCAATCACAAGCATTTAAAATGGATTTTACAAAATCATTTCAAGTCCAAGGCTTTTACTAGAGGTTTTTCCAACATTCAAAAACTTTACTAGTATGCTCCTTGAAATCTTAGGTGTCCAAATTAAGTAATAAATTGATCTAGGCCAGTGTTTCTCAACCTTGGCAACTGTAAGATGTATGAACTTCAAGTCTTAGAAATTCTGGGAATTGAAGACCCTACATCTTAAAGTTGCTAAGGTTGAGAAACATTAATCTAGGCTAAAAGGAGAGGCTTACATCAGGATGTGATATCACAAGGATGGATGACATCAGTCAGATGATGACCCTTTGAAGTATATGAATGCCTCTTCAATATTGTTGAAGGAACAAGAAGCAAAGCACAGGGCTCTTATACATTCCCATGAGGCAGAGCCTGGAAGAGACCTCCCTCTTTATCTCATGTTATATGAAAAATGGGCCTTGTTCTCTCTCTTAGCTCCATTTGAAGAGTGCTTCTCTGTGGTGTAGAGAGGACCATGGTGACTTTAGAATAATTTGGGAGAGCAATGGAGTGTCAGTGCCTAAGAAGAGATTGAAGAGAGGCAATCTGCTGCACTTCGTACTTCCACTATCCTCAGTGGATAAAAAATAACAATGCATATTATGACCTCAAACTCCTGGCTGCTGGTTGGAAACTCCTTAGGTCCACAGCCCAGCAGCTGAAGTGCAAACTAGAGCTCTTAGATTGACACTCAGATCTCAGCCATTAACATTTTAGTGTCTTTTGTAGCTTTGGTGTTTGGCTTATATTGCAGTGATTTCCAGAAAAGTAGCTGTTAGGCCTTTCCTCCCTTGCTTGTGCTGCAGCCTGTCAACCTTTACTTTCTGAACAGATGCATGAAGGAAATGGAAAAGACTCCTTTGTGTTGAACAAATTAACATGCTTGTTTTGTTCTTTTTAATGGAGTAAAAGAAAAAGAAAATCCTTTGCCCCTGTTCAGGAAATAGCACCATGTTGAAAAAGGCTATTCTATTCTCATCAGCCTCAGCAAATATGACTATTAAAAAGGGATACTGGGGATTATAGTTCAGCAACATCTCAAAGTGCCTGACCACTCAAACTTTATCCACTTTATCAAACCACTTTATCAAAACCAAGACCACTTTATCAAAAAGTACCTGACCACTCAACCCGCTACAGCACAACCAACACAAGCTATGAAAAGGTTAACACTGCCATACATCAGAAACATCTCAGAAACAACCAACAGACTATTACAACCACACAGCATTACAGTAGCACACAAACCAACTAAAGCCCTCCAAACATCTTAAGTACCAAAAAACCCAGTAGTCCAAGAAGAAAAAACAGGAGTCATCTACAACATAGGATGTAAGGACTATAACAGCCACTATGTAGGACAGACAGACAGAGGACTAGCAGAGTGCATCCATGAACACCAGCTAGCAGTCAGAGGACACAATGAAAACTCCTTAATCTCACAACACATGGACAGACTCAACCATAGTTTCAACTGAGAAATTGTGAACATCCTAGACCAAGGTAAATGCAAAAAAAATTAGGGAATTCCTGGAAGCTTGGCACTCAGACAAATCAGCCATCAATAGACACATAGAGATAAACCACATTTACACACCATTCAAAAGAGATAATAAAAAAGCTAAGAAGGAAAAAAAAGACCAGAATACATCCTTTCCAGCAGCCTACACCCAGATAAGCAGGGATTAACACCAGTCAAACAATCAAGCAGAAAACAATATCCTAATCAAGGAACTACCAAAGAGAAGACCACACCCCCACCAACACTGGCAGGGCAAGCTACTGTATATACTGTAAACAGGGAGCAAACCCCACACTCTCTAGCACTGATGATGTTACCTTGTCAGGTAATGAAGTGTCTGCAAGCAAACAACCAAGTTCAGAGAGCACCAAGGACTCAACATCTCAAAGGCTACAAATTTTCCAGTTAGCCCCGCGCCAGACAAAACCACACAGTTGTGCAAATGGTATTACTACTAAATATATTTTAGCACCTATTTTAACAGGTAGATCCATTATCTACCCTGAGCCCAAGGAAATTTACATGCCTGGTTTCACAATGCAATGTGATTATCGTGTTCCCTTTGTAAACCTAAGTACATCCTTCCATAAATTGTTGTAAATAAATTCCCCATAATCTGTTCTTTCTCCTTCACTTATCTCAAGAGGACACAGATTAAGCACTGCTCTCTCACCCTGCTCACAATCCCCTCACTTTTAATATCAGACTATCTTAGCCTTTGAAGTTCTTCAAAAGTGAGAAACAGTGCCTTCGAGATGTTGGTGGACTCCCAGTTTTCATTATGCCTAACCATGGGAGCTACTAAGTGCCCCTTAGTAATAATAAATGATAAAAGTTGGAGTCCCACAACATCTGGAAAATCAGCATCCCCAGTTTATAAGTTTGTGAACTATTGAAGTTCATGAATGAATGAGTGTGTGTGTGTATACATGCATATACTGATGTATGCATGCAGATAGCCTCAACAAGATAAAGTCTTAATATTTGGAGCAGATATGTTAAGAGGATCTGTTCCACAAGGAAAGGCTAGAATAAATGGCACTGAAATATTGGGAGCCAAAGGGAATTAAAACTGGGCCCTTAAATAGGCACCAAGTCAGCATGCATTAATATTCTCCATAGAAAAGATTTCTCTATAAATTTTCCTGCATGCAGTGTTCTGCTTATGCCATTAATTTCTCATAGATGTCACTCCTGCCTTGCAGGAGTGCTCCTTGGAGCGAGTCAGTTAAATGGGGTGAGTGCATTATAGTAATGGAGTAACTGTATAAAAACAATGAAATCCAATCTCTTTAAACTGATTTGATGTCTGCCTGAACCACAACATTTCCTGCTAATGGCTTCCTTCATTTTGTAACTATGATCTCCACCTGATCAGATTACAGCTGTTTTTAATTACAAACCTAATAGAATTTGTAGGCAGTGTCAGCCAGGCAGCGCATGCCCCTCGCTGGCAGGGGTGGAAGGTGGGGGTGGATTCTAGTGGCTGGATTAAAACATACACAGCCCATCAGCACCAACTGTCACAACACTGAAAGAAAAGGATGATAACATTTTCAGCCACTCAGCCGACATGTTGCACTCTAGGTCATCTGTGGCAAAACAAAGGAAGGTGCTGTTGGGGTGGATATTAGCATGTTTGCTTTTCTCCTATTCTGAGCACTGAGCTAGAATGGCAAAGGAGGTGACAACTGAACTCCGATCTTTGCATAAACTTGTCATCCAAACCCAGTCAGGTCCAACTTGCGGACCTTCTAAAAACATCTGGTTGGCCATTGTGGGAAACAGGATGCTAAACCAGGCAGACCAGCCTTCCCCAGGTGGTGGTCTCTAGGTCCCTTGGATAACAGTTCTTGTTAATTCAGCCAGTGTGGTCATGCTAGGTGAGAATTAAGGGATTTGTCATCCACCTATCCATCCTTCTGAATTTTCTAGGCATCTACTTGGCCACAGTTGGTGGGTTCCCACAGCACACTAAAAGACACACGGCACACTAAAACACACACAAACCTATCCAGGATTAAACCTAGCCAAACTTTGCACATTGAGCAAATATAGCCTTTAGTCTTTCAGTGATCCAGTTAAGTGTGTTGGGTAAACACATTGTGGGCCAGAGTTATACATCATCATCATCAATAACAATAACAACAGCAACAGTAATATTAAATTTGTATGTTGCTGAATCATCCAAATTCATAGTGACTTACCACAACATAAATTTAGGGTCCTTTTCAAGGCACTTTCAATAATTTATATAAAATTAAAATTGCTTAGCAAACCAGAAGCCATAATCTTAATTTCTTTGTATCATTATCTCCTTGATTTCATCTTTCACAACATAATCACTGTCATTCTACAGATGTATGTATTCCAGAGACAGCTGGCTAAATGAGAAAGGAAGGACCACCACCACTCCCAGATCCAGCTTGGTCATCATATGAGAATGATAGGAGCTACATAACTCTGGGTTCCTCTGACTGTTAAAATGTAGATTCCCATCTATATTACTGCATCAATAGGAGACACATGCATTTATAATAATAAGAGAAGTAACAGATTTGAGAGAGAACTGTTTTGTACAAGATCCCATTTATAGAACTTCCTCCTTAGAGAGATAAATTTGGTTTCTTCACTCAGCCTTTAGGCTATTCTGTCAAGTTTTTAGTAATTAATGCAGTTCCTTGATTTCAGGAGGAGTAGTTCTCTTCTTTTATTCCAACTAGTTTTAGAGATGGGGATGGGTAGGAATTCATTTGATTATTTTGTATGTTTTTATTATCAATTGCTTCGAGAGTAGAGGTGAGATCACCTTGATTTCTAGTGACTTATGGATACATACATGGAGTTTCCTTGGCAGCAACACAGATATTGTTTACCATTGCCTTCTTCTGGAACTTTTTTTTAAATTCCAGGTGAGTTTATAGTCCTGGTATTCTGTGGTGATCTCCGATCTAAGGGTCAATCAGCTCTGGTCTCAGCTTTCCAAGATCACCCAAGATCAGGTAGATAGTATCCCCTAGGTGGCCTGAAAGTAGAAGACTGATTCAAAATTTATTAAAATTAATGAATTTTAATCTTAAAGTTAAAAAATAAGAAATAAGATCTTAAACTTTGAAATATTTATAGCTTATATAGTCTACAATTTTGGCAGGAGTTTGTTTAATTAATTAATTAATTAATTAATGTATTCAATTTTATTCAAATTAGATTTCCCAGCATTTCAAGTAAGCACTATAATCAATATACAATTAAATAAAATATCATTTTTATTTTTCCTCTTTTTATTTTGATTACCTAATATTTCTGTTTTGTTATATAATACCATACTCACAGTCACTTAGATTTCAGCTTAATTAGAAACCAATAATTTTTAATGGAATGAAAGATAAGGAAGACAGAAAAAATCACTATGCACTTTTGGTTTGAATCGAGCGAAGGGTATGTTTATGAAGACATGGCTTTACTAAGCCTGGAATTCTCATTCTTCAGGGAAACAGCCAGTGAAACACTGCTCCACCTTTTCCTTCATTTGAACTCTTAAACCCAGTGTTTGGCATACATTTTTACAGTAATTCAAGACCCAAGGAATAGTTAATGCCATTATGTTTTCACAGAGACATTACTATAAGCTGCAACATCTCAAGTAGCAAAAACCAGTCCCATGTTTTTCTGAGAAGTAACTTCACACCAGCTGTCAGAGCAGGGAAGGTGGAGAGAGCTTGACCAAAACCACATGAAATATAGGCCTAATATCTGCTTCAGAGGCCAAAATTGAAGGAGATGCAGTTCCATACTTGACCTTGCTTTCTTCCCCCTATAATCTTGTTGCGCCAGTGTTTTTCATGTCCATGTTATTCTTCCAGTGCTGAAAGAAACTTCTTCTAAAATAAATATATTAAATTAACACTGGAAGACATGAACTCATATGTTTCTTTGCTACGATAATGGAATCAAAGCAGGTTACTTATACATTTCAAAGGGTGTCACATGAGGGCAACTTATCTGGAGAAGAAGGCTGCATGCACACATACTGAGATGCCCCAGGAATTACCAGTGAATTTTAAATCATCTCTCAAGAAATAGTTGGATAATGTTCAATAGTACTAATAACAGCAGATTTAAAGTCATTCGATGTATAAAGTTTAGCCTTCACTGTGATAATCTGAGATGTAGTGGTATTAATAACAGTAATAGTAATAGAAGAAAACTGATAAAAGCGGGGGGGGGGGTAAAGTAAGTATAGCTCAAGCCCTTCCAATTGAACAGTAACATGAATTCAAGTCTTGCAGATGAGGTTCTGTTGAATCGATCCAAGATCTACCTAGCATGGCATTCCATTTCAAAAGATGATAGGAATACAGTTGATGCTCACTATTTGCAGATTTCATATTTGTGGATTTGCCTACTCACTAAAATTTATTTGTAACCCCAAAATCAATACACATGGTGCTTTTACAGTTATTTGCAGATATGCGAAGAGGAGTGAAAAATGTGAGTTGCCCAGCACACACATTCCCAGTTGAGGTTGAACACGGCAATGCTCTGGTTTCTCGTTTCAGTTCTCATACTGTAAATAAGTGTCCTGTATTTCCCCAAGAGTAATGCTTCAGTATTATTCAGTGTTCAGGTATTCGCTAATTCAGTGTTCAGGGTGCCTTTATAGAACATAACTACTACACATAACGAGAATCAACTGTATTTCCCTTTTGCCCCTCATAGGCTTCCATAGAGGGGTGAAGAGGCAAATGAGCAAAATGTGCCTCATGATGTCACAATGCAGACTCCACACCTTATGTGCTTGCATGTGACATTGCAATACAAGTACAAAAAGGCAAACCTTGCATTGTGATGTCAGAATTCACATTTCATCATTTTGGTGTCTTCATGGTTTGGAACAGATGCCTATGACATTTTTTTTCACCCTGTCTTGCCTCAAGGGAGAGGGTAACAGAATTGTGCATAAATAATGAACTTATAAAATTATATCATCTGCCCAGAGTCCATTGTTGTTGGGCGGTTAATAAATTCAAATTAAAAAAAAAGAGCAGTACATAAAACTGACGATCCCTACACTTTTATTTGCTTGGGAGTAACTTCCATTTCCATTATTCACCTAACAATGAACTTGGGTATTGAATACTGACAGAACTGGAGCTAAAATGTGGCCATGAAAAACATGAGCATGCTTAAAGGAGGCAAAAAAAACCCAAGCCCAGTGAAGACCAAACAGGCTGTTATGCAGTAATGCTTGCCTGTGGGGAAAAAAAGGGTCTAAGAGTGAATCTTACGCTGTTGACTGAAAGAAGTTGGTATGCTGAACACATTTTGATTATACTGTGAACATGGGGAAGGTATTTGTGGGGTTTTTTTCTTGTGACTTTGTTTACATACATTTTGGAATGGTATGTTAATCTGATTTAGGGAGTCTTTTGCTTGATGAACTTTGTGCCTTCATGGAGCCATCATAAATACGAAGGATCTCTGATTTAGGGCATTGAACAGAATGGAATGGAAAGCACATGGGGCTGTCTTTGAAGTTCATCCAGAAACTGCAGTTGATTCAAAGAGCAGTGGCCAACCTGTTAACTGGTGCACATTGTCAGGTACACACTACATCTGTGTTATAGGTCCTGAATTGGCTTCCAGTAGGTTATTAGGTGAAATTCAAAGTGCTGCCCTTGACCTATAAAGACCTATAGAACTTGGTACCTAGATATATCCAGTATCGCATTCTCTAACTAGAATAGATCCAGCCAACTTGATTGTCCCAAAGATCTTTTTTTTTCTTTTATTCTCTCAGATGCAGAACTCTTCCAGGAAAAGTTCACCTAAAGGCAATTCCACTGAGCATCAAGTCTAAGATTAATTTTATTTACTTAGGCTTTATATGAACAGGGATCCTGAGTTTAATAACGTGCCTGCTGTTTTATAGATTTTGTTTTGCTCATTATTCATAAAGTGTTTTCTAACCTTTTTCTGAGTTACTGCAGTGCTGGAAGCTATCTTGCTAACTTTTAAAAACAAATACAAATATCTCAGAACAAGCAAGCAATAAACATTTTTCCTTCTTTTACAAGGACTGTCCCACCCCAAAAAGACATTTCCCAATCCAGTGCCTCCAGATATACTGGTCTCCAGTTCCCTAGCTGGTTGGTCATTCGGATAAGAAGTGATAGGATCGGTAATGTAGAGGGTCCCAGGCTGGAGAATGCAGCAATAAATGTATCATCTTCATAAAAGAGAGGGGCATCACCTGAGGCCCAAAGGCTGAATGTGGCCCCTGGAAATCTTAAGCATGCTTCCCAAAGACCTCTAAAAGTTGTTACCAAATTATAATGATTAGGGTTTACAGAAGGGGGGAAATGATGAAAAAGCAACTCTATCAAATGTGGACATGATTGATGTTGCCCCTTCAAGGTAGGCCAGGTCAAGAAACAGGCATAGCAGACTCCAGGAATGCTCTTTTATTGCAGAGATTCATGAAAGACTCTCTAAGTTTTTCTCTATCCCATTTTATACTAAACAAAATCAAGGCAGCGTTATTTTGAGTTTGTTTCTCACGTTTCTCTATTTTAACACTACATAATATTTGCTGCAACTCTCCCCTTAATTCCTCACTCCTGTCTTCCCAAAGGCCAGCTCTATATTCCTTTACATCAGGTGTGATCTGTGCTGACTCATTGTTTATGCATTATAGTAATACATTCTTCTATCTGGGGCTTTGTTTTCCACCCATATATCTGCCCTGGTACAAATACTATAGGGCAACAGGGACAGACACTGGTGGTAGCTCTGGAGAATATCATACCAGGAGGTGATGGCAGAGGAGCAGGAATGAAAAGTAGTATCAACAGGAATTCTTCCAGGACGTGGCATTGAAGGCTTTTTTTTTTTGGTGCCTTTGAATCACTTTTTGACTCCTGGCAACTGCCTGGAAAATCCCTGCAGTTTTCTTGGCAAGATTTTCGGAAATGGTTTGCCATTGCCTTCTTCCAAGGGCTGAGAGGGAATGACTGGCCCAAAGTCACCCAGCTGATTTCGTGCCTAAGGCAGGACTAGAACTCACAGCCTCCCGGTTTCTAGCCTGGTGCCTTAATCACTACACCAAACTGGCCCTTGTTGGAGGCATATTTAAATAGATGTCCAAAAGGTGACCAGAGCAATAAAGGTGGACCTCTCACCCTACAGAAGAATAGAGGAGGATCCATAAGAGTAGCGGCCTCTCGTGAGAGTGTTTGGTGGAGAAGGTGAACCATGAAACCTCAGCATCTGCTATTGAGCCATTCTGTGTAATCAACACATGTTCTTCTGATGCTCACAAGAAAACAATTTTGCCTACTATTTAGTGCCAGTGCCATGTCAATGCTGGCATGATGACAAGGCAGAGGCAAAGACAGGAGGCCATGAAGTCTCATGTTTTATAAGACAGTAAGGAAAGAGAGGCTATACCCATGATTATTCTTTCCAACGCAGCCACTGTGTGTATGTGTGCATGTGTATGTATGTTTGCCGTGCTTCTAGTTTGATCCAGAAGCCTGTGACTTCAAGTGTCCAGTGAAATAAATTAATTAAGGTTGTACATATATATTGCCTGTGCAAGGATCTGGTCTGTGAACACAAGCACAAGGAAGACCCTTGTACAGACATGCCTCGGGAGTCACAAACTGGGCTAAGCACGCAGAGCCTCGGAAGGGGTTCCCCAGGTCAGCACTGAAGCATGCAGCTCAGGCAGTGAAGCAATCCTCCACTGCCCCACCTATCCCATGGATAAGCCCAGGACTTTTCGTCTCCAGGCCTGTCAATCTGGCCCCTTTTGGCGATGCTAAAGAATATTAAAGAGAAACACGCACAAGATCCTCTTTTGAGGAATGACCTAACAATGGGGTGGGAGGGGTCTTCTTGCTGTCCGCCGTGTCTGGAGCAGCAGCATTCCCAAACTCCCAAGCAGGATAATAAGCAGACCAGCAGCCGCAGTTCAGGGGGCCTCCAAACCTGCCTAGGTAACAACATAATGAGCCCTTTTGAATGGCTCCATCCCTGCCAAAGGGGTGGAAACGGGAGATGCTTTTGTTTGCAATAATGAACCTGTAATTATGCTACATTTCTTGGTTTTAGTCACATTTTTGTGGTGTGCTGTTCTCTTTGTATTGACAGATTTACGACTCAGATATTCTCCTACATTGACTGGAGTATGACACTCTGTGGAGACTGTCTGACTCCAGTTTCTTCTCTCTTCCAAGCAAGGCCAGAGGAGAGGAAACCTACTGCACCTCAGCACTCCCTCTAAAAAAAGGATGGATGGATGGATGGATGGATGGATGGGCGGGCGGGCACGCACGCACGCACGCACGCACACCGACAGTCACATATACCCAAAGATATATTGGAAAAATAGAGAAAGAGGCAGCGAGAGTGCATCATTGCTAAAATGAACAGGTGCTGATCAGACACTTTTTCTTGGTAAGGAGGAGGATATATAACCCCAACTGCTCTGGAAATCTTTGAATATTCAAGATTGTACATATATACATGAAATGAAGTATATGTAAATGAAAGAATGAGAAAGTGGTGGTTTTCTTCAAAGCAATCAAGCCAAATAAATAAAGATCTGGGGTTGAAACATGCTCAATAAAACCACCCTTTGAAATGCACGGATTAAGCTGGGTGGGTGACAAGGTATCTTTGTTACCAGGCTAATCAGCTGCAGGGGATTTACATAGTCATGTACAAAATTGCTGTTCAGTCACTTTTTTCAAAAGATGGAAATAGCTGAACAAGGGGAGGAGGTGTTGAGAGAGAGAGAGAGAGAGAGAGACTGGGCAGCATTGTGCAATTAGCAGTCATTTCTGAAACAGATTTAGCTGGATAGTCCTTAAAGATAATACGTGGAGACACAGACATAGACATCTTTAGACATAGCAGCTTTGTGGATGTGGGACAGCTGGATCTTAATACATCACTATTTTAGACATCATAGATCTTTATGTTTAAATCGGTGGGAATGCTATCAAAAAGCAATTAAAGCTGCAAGGAAACTTTTTTTAGGCAGAGTTTGACATTGTTCTCCATGGATTTAGTTCCCTAGAACTTTGGGTGTTGCGGGGGGGGGGGGAATATCCTTTGAAGACCTCTTGGAAGGAAGGAAAGGTTTCTCCTCCTTCTCCTCACCACTTGCCTGTCCAATGGGGCCGGTCCTAAGAATTATGTCACAAAACATTGGATGTTTCCTTTGCCTCAGCTCCTGCCAGGTAAAGGAGTTTATGCATTAATAAGAGAGAAAGAAAGAAATCACATAATCCAGAAAAACAGAAAAGGCATCTCAAATGTTTAGACGTGAAAAATGTATGCATAGATGCAAATTTGAAAATATATCCTGAATTTCATATCTAAATAAAAAGTTCTTCACCATACGAGGGAAGATGACCAGTGGACCTTCTAGTCAATTCTTACACTGACTGGTACTTTCAAGACTCTCCAGTTCTCCTTTCTTTGGATGTTTACTTTCTGAACTGGGAAGTTCTTCAACCAGAGGACATTTCCAAATAGAGGTCTTGTTCTTAAACTAGTACAAATAAAAGCTTGACTTGATTGCACCAAAGATGCAGGTAGTGGCCCATTATCCTCTTTCCCACAGTGGCAGGACAGATGCATATATGAAGGCTAAATGAAAGACAAGAGGCAGAAATGAAATATATTATGCTTTAATCAAAGCAAATTACAAAATGTTATCATTACTTTTCACAGAATGACAGGTTTTGATAGATACGTTTAAACATTTTGTAAAATAGATCTGTGGGAATAAACAAGGCATTTCAAAATAACTTTCTATTACAGAAAGAGTAATGTAAAAATACATTAGTGCTAGTGATTCATAGAATCCTATGTGCCTGCTAAGAAAAGGAAGGAGGTAGAAAGGGTTTGAGTAAAACCATACTCAACAGTCTGGGCTGGGCTGGGCTGCCATGCCTGAGGCAACATCTAAAACATTTGAGATCCCTGGCTTAGTGAGCTGAATGAACAAAGCCACTGTGATGTGCATATCATGGTTTATGGTTTAGGTGAACCCAGTTCTTATGGTTTGTTCCAAAACCATGTTTAAGCAAGCAATAGCTTTACATGACGCACGAACCAGTCACTGCATTTAGAGGTGATACATCACCCTCATGACTAATATATCACTTTCAGTGACTCTCAGTAGGCTTTGATAGTTTAATCTCCATGAATTTGTTTAATCTCCTAAATCTGTCCAATTTGGTGGCTATTGTATTTTATTAATAATAAATTATATACGTATGGTGAGAATAAGTATTTCGGTTCTTCTGTTCTGAATTTCACTTCATTCAGATCCATTAGGTGACCCAAGTCAAGTGTTATGACAGAGGAAGGACAAGTCAGCCTCTCTGGAAGGAGTGTTTTTGCTAAGCAATGAAAAACGCCATGCATCATTTCTAGCACACAATAGCTACTTAAATAAATGTGAATATTCACAGTACCAGAAGTTACAGGGAATAAAATAGAAGGATCTCACCCTTTGGTCTGCAGTGCTTATGACCTTCCCAGAGAGATCTGGGTATGCACTATATGTAGGGAAAAAGATCTCCAGCCCAATCTAGCAAGGCGGTTCTTATGCTTTCACACACATTTTGTTCAACCTAGGTCAAGCTGAACTAAGCTTCACCACACCCCAGTAAACACATTAAATGCATGGGAGATGTTTATTTAGAGCTCCTGAGCCTCAGGACCTGAGGTGCATATCAATACCTTGTTCTGGGAAGTAGCGCTTGATCTAAACCTGTTCCTGACTACGCAGAAGGCAATTCAATCAGATAGCAGTAGCCAGGCTGTTTTGACACAATGTAGTTTCCTTTGACCTATACAGGTCAAAGAGGATGTATGCAATGTACGTGGGCCACATATGACTTCCAAAGACTTTTTGTGTGCTCCCCTCTCATTTCTACGGCTGTGATTGATTTCATTTTAAAAGGGAAAGAGGGAGAGTGCTAGGGAACAAACTCAAATTCAGGCAACGCTGCACCAACTTCAAAGTTAGTGGGAACAAACTATAGTTCAAGTAGGACACATCTTCTATATGGAGAAGGATGCACAACACAATCCCTGCAGGGAAAGACATGGAAGAAATTCTGGAGAGCTACTTCCAGTCAGCACAGACAAAGTGGATCTAGGTGAATCCAAGTTCCATTTTGGATTCAGAAACCTGCACAAATGATGAAACAATCTATAGTACCTCCTTCCTGAGTATTTATGTCCATACTCTCCTGAACATGTGTTATCTTATCTGATCATGATGCTAAACAAGATGAGAGGTCTAGGTGGAATTTGGAATACTAAGTGTTGTAAGTTTGGGAACAAAATGCTGTACAATATTAAGAACACAGGTGCTCCATGGAAAAAGTCATAGTTATCATTATCTAAAAGATGGATGGGAAAGCAAGCATAAAGAACCACTTTGGTGCAATGATTATGGTGTTACACTAGAACATGAAAACTCACTACATAATTTTGGCCAGTCATTCTCTGAGCCAACCTATTGCACAAGCCTGTTGCTGGGGGGGGGGGGGAATTGAGAAGAGTGTTGTGCACACCACTCTTCGCTCTGGCCTGGCATTGCGGTTTCTCTTGCAATCCTTTAAGAGTATCGCCTGTAGTATCAAATTAACAAAAAGCCCAGGACTCATTATTTATAGCAGTAAATTAACTCTGGCTTGCTCGTATAGATATACCTTTGCTTATTGTGCCGATAAGCAAAAGTGAATTTAATTGACACCCTGGAACTTATTTTCAGAGCTAAAATTCAGCCCTGAAATATGTGGAGTGCTAATATGAGTGCTTCTGAGCACGCCTCTAGTGCAACTGCCTTGTGCCAAATAACCGTATCTAGAATTAAGGTACAAGGCCAAGTTTCCAGGGCATTCTCCAGAAGCAGAGCTCCCTTTTTATGGAAAGTATTTATATCTTACATAAAATTTGCACACAATATAAGCATCACTGCAAGCAGAGCTTGACGTTGTACCAGAAAGTAAAGCAGTCAGCACTAGATGTGGAAATGAGCAGTACAGAAAAAATAAGAAACATGTCAGTATATAATACATATAGCTACATTAAAATAATCTCATTAGCCTTTGAATTCATAAAACTGGTAGTTATTATGAAATTACTGACCCTAAAAATCAAGTTGTCAATTTTCAAAATAAATAGATTATGTTATTAGTTCCAGGCATCATGGACATCTTTCAAGGATGAGGGAGGTTACAGTCCCAAATATTGGGGGGGGGGGGGAGTGCTGAGTAAAGAAGGGCGAAGTTGTACAATTCTAGGATAGCCGTCCTCAACTTGGTCCCTTAGAGAGAATGTGGACTACAACTCCCAGAATTCCCAGCTCGTATCACCAATGGCAATTGGAAGCAAAGAAACTTATGTTGTGTGACAAGTTTTGTTCAAAAGCCAAGTAGCTACTGATCTCTTCTACTACACTTCCATATCCTTTCTGCCGTGGCACAGCCAGACCTGCAAAGAACTTTTTTTTTTTTGCTTTAAATGGGAAACTTACATAACAGAATTATAATATTACTTATTTATTTGTTTGTTTATTCTAATTTATGTAGCCACCTGTCTCACTTATTTGACTCTGGGTGACTTACAAACAATTAAAATAAATATAAAAACAACAAAAAAGAATAGTACAACTATATAAACTTTTATATTTTATAAAAAATATAAAAGCGTATACAAACCATCATAAAATATATCAAACTCACAGCCAAGGTAACCCCATTCATCAAAACAATCAGTACAGCAACTGTACCAGCCCCACAACACAATATTTTTTCTGGCATTTCAGTTCCTCTTCAAAATCAAATTAACATTGAATGTGCAAATTTAGCTATCACCCAGTAACCTTGCAATGAGAGATACAACTGTTCTGCAGCCACAGCCTTTCCCAACTTGATACACTCTTGATGTGTTGGGTCTCCATCATGGTGGCTGGGAATTATAAGAATTGAAATCTAATACTTCTGGAGTTTAGAAAGGGCTGCCCCAATGCATGCCCACTTCTGAATGGATTTATTCTACACACACCCTGAACTTGTTAATATAGGTATATAATGTAGCTTTTACTCTCTAATCTATGGAATTGTAACCATTCTCATCATCCTCATTCATGTCATCTTCATCTCACAAAAATGGCATAATGCAACAATTCAATGAATATAGAATGAATTATTGGAAGTTCCTGGGAAGTTGCAAACAAATCAAGAAAGGTTTTATAAGTTGCCTTGAGTCATTTGGCAGATGGGCAGGTGAATGAGTGGGCGGACCTAGAGAGAGAGAGAGAGAGAGAGAGAGAGATGATAGATAGATAGATAGATAGATAGATAGATAGATAGATAGATAGATAGATAGATAGATAGATAGATAAACACCCCTCCGCAGTTTGAAGACAACAACCGTCCCACCATTGCTCTTTAATCTTTATTATTCAGGGACAAGAAGTCTCTGGAAGTGAAGGTTTGGCATATCTGTTACTCTTTTTCCTGCAAAGTCCAGAATGTGTGTTGTTGCTTACGTAATCAAACAGATAACTCCCATACACCAATCATTATACAGGGCATAGGGAGTAGGGGGTGGGGGATTGGCAAAAAGAATTATACTGAGAAATTGGAAAAGTGATATTATTCCGGACATTAAAGATTGGTTTATGGCAATGTGTAATTAATTTATCCATTCTGGAAAGGCAATATTTTCAACTAATCAAAGAATGGGGCAGTGTGTTCTTTTTTGGTACAGATTTCATGATATTTACAATAATTTTTTTTATCTTAAAGAAATTTAGTTTAATTTCTTTTTCATTTTAATGTGGTTACAATATATTATATTATGTACTTGTTTAATATTTAATTAATTAAATTTGTTAGTAGACTCTGGGCAGCTTACAAAATCCATATGCACAATTAAAACAGTTAAAACATAAACTAGAACGTAACAGCCTGGACTAAAAACAGTCACAAAGGCCTTCCCAAATACATTAACCCCAGGCCTGGGAGCAAAGCCAGGTCTTAGGGGCTTTCTGAAACCCCTAAGGAGAGTGGGTGCCATCTGTATCTCGGGGGGGAGGACGCTGTTCCAGAGGGTGGGGGCAATGACAAAGAAGGCACACTTCCTTGGTCCCACAAGATGACAATGTTTAAATGAGGGGACTTGAAGCACACTCACTCTGCGCAAGTGTACTGGGCAGGCAGAAACAACTGGAGATAGGCAGTCCGTCAGATAACCAGGCCCATGCCATGAAAGGCTTTATAGGTAACAACCAGCGCCTAGAATTGCACCCAGAAGGCCGCTGGCAACCAATGCAGCTTGCATACCAGCAGTGACACATGGGCTTAGCAAGAAATGCCCATTGCTGCATTTTGAAGGAGCTGTAGCTTCCAGGTGGTCTTCAAGAGCAGCCCCATGTAGAGTACATCGCAGTAGCCCAGTTGGGAAGTGACCAGGATGTGAGTGATTGTCTGAAGGGCCCCCCGGTTAAGGAAAGGGTGTACTGGTGCACAGGATGAACCTGTGCAAAGGCCCTCCTGGCCACAGCTGCCCTCGCTCTTCCAGATTACAAAATTATAAGGTATCTTTTGTTAACCAGTAACCATCTATAAATTGAAGACATATGTTAGATGTTAAGTATTGCAATTTGTTAAATTCTGTTATGGTCTTTTAGGGCTTAGGAAGATTTTTTTTTTATTTCTTGGCTTGCTTTGCTTTGCTTTGGTTTGAATTTTGCTGTTGTATATTCTGGTATTCTGTTTGTTTTTTTATAATCTTCTAATAAATTAAAAATAATTAAAAAAATAATCCAATACACCAAGGGATATCCGATGATCAGGGGAATCTGTGGTTTGCAGACCTCCAACACATTTAATGGGTGAGAATGACTCTAAAAGGAAGTAGAGAGCCAGAAGCAATCTACTGAAGGGTGAGCATGTTCCTTAGTCATAAAATGTTAGCTGAAAGAGAGAAAAATCAGAAATGTGGGTGGGAGCAGGACAGAATGGAAGATGGCTGGGCTGACTGAACATGAACAGAAGTACTCCACCCTGCAGCAGTTTGTTGCAGCCCCCACATATCATGATGGACCTATTTTATGTGGAGTTGTCTAATCTCATTTAGAGCCATCTAGGCCCATAGCCATTGCATGATGACAAACACGGTCTAAAAGGTGTTTCATAAACATGGGTTTAATTTTTGTCTACTTTCTCCCATCCAGTTTGACTGGGTGACCCAAGTTCTTGTAATAGGTGAGAAGATGAAAGTTTTCTGTTTTTCCTAGTTCTTACCATCTTGCGTAATTTATAACCTTTGTCTTGTTTCCTTCCTGGGGGCATCTTTTATTTAAACAGTGAAAGTCCAAATCTTCAGCTTTTCTTCATGGGAAAGGAGTTCAGCCCTAAATAGGGTATACTTCTAAAGATAAGAAATCATACCATTTTCCAAATACAACTGTACTTTATTTGGTTGTTGGATTTATATCACACCTTTCCTCCAAGAACTCAAGGCAGCATATCTAGCATTCTCTCCTCCATCTTTTATCCGGGACGGCCCTATGCATTAGGTTGGGCTGAGAGAGAGTGACTTTCCCCAGGTCACCCACTCATCCATAGCTGAGATTGGACATCAATCTGATTCTCCCATACCGTAGTCCAACATCTTAACCGCTACACCACATTTGATTAATTACACAGACATTATATGATATTGGCTGGGTTTACACAGAACATTACACTATAATGTGATTTATGCTTTTTAAAATTTAGTGTGCTGTGCAAGTTCAGCCATTGTGGTTTGTGGACGATGTTTTATGGCTGAGCATGTGTGTGAACCCATGTTTTATGGCATTCAAGGCACCATAAATAAACACACTATGGTTCAGTATGATATGTGAATCCAGTCACTGACTGACAATTTCTTTTCAAATAGTTCCAAACATAAGATGGTGCCTTTTTTGACACTAAGCTGCCATGTTGGTTGAACTATCTGCAATCTGGGTATCCAGATGAACCAGTGCAGTGTGATTAATCATTTGGCTGAAGGATCGTCAGAGGACCATCCTTGATTTGAAGCCATTCTATATCTGAAAGGTTGTCTGGCCCAAATCAAGTTTAAACATAAAAAGTCCTAAGAAAGGGGAAAAAATGCCTATAAATGGCTGGCCTTGAAGTTGTCCACGAGCAGATGGCCTCTGGCTTGAGCAGGCATAAATGAAGCATTTCTTTTGAAAGATAATTTCTAAATGTGCATTGATAAATACTATTAATTAGCATTTGCAAACCTGTGGCCTCCGTTTGGGTGATGCATTTCTATTTTAGACCAATGTTTCCTCCAAATTTCTTTGCTGGCTAGTCGTGACCAATTCAAATCCCATTAGCCTATGGTGAGTTGCCAGTTTAGGGGCTCTGTATACCACTTTCCACAAACCTAACAAATGATTCAAGGTAAGTTTTTCAGGAAAAAAGAGTTTTCATTTTTAATTGACCAGACTTGTTTTGTCTATAACAAAAGCTGGCCTGTTTGTCTCCTTTCCCTCCTCTTTCCTTACACCCTAAATTATTTTGACCTTTAGGCAGCCCTAATCCTCCTGCCTGGAGCTCTGGGACCCTTCAACACATTTGTTTGCAATTGGTCCCCTTTGTTGTTTTTTGAGAGATCGACTGTTGTTGTTTTTTGGGAACCATTGGAATATCTCATTAGAGTGGAGTCCTTTTTAAATTAGCTCTGCTGGGGGCAGAGGGAATGCTGTGAAACTGCCTAGACACAAGGATGCAGGGAGACAGGTCTATCCAAAAGCAATTATCACATCAGTGAGAAAATGTTTTACAAAAAAATGGGGCGGGGGCTTGGGCTTAAATAAACATTTCCCACCTCTCATCTGCTACAGAGCTCTGAGGAAGGATAATACAATGGAAATACTATTCTTTGATAGTGTATTCTAGCCTTTCTCAACCTAGTGTTAGACTACAGTAGTTGGGAATCATGGGAACTGTAGTTCAATATATCTAGAAGATGCCACGTTGGCATACTTAGTGGAGCCCTGGTGAAATAAACCCTAGTTCTTCAAGAACAACTTTGTCAAGATCTCAAGTTACAATCCAGGTGCTTTCCTGACCCCCTCCCTCAGAATCTATAGATTTTGTTGCTTCAAAATCAGCCCAACTAATTTGTTAAAAAAAAGAAAATCCAGATGGTATATCTTAAAAACTTACATACTATCATACTTGCCTATCCTGACTAAGAAAGGAAATGAGTCAATAACATAATACTGAGTCTACTGGGCCCTTAAATTAGTTCATTAAAAAAAAAAAAAACCTTCATGTTGCAATAAAAAGTCATAAAATGCCCCTGGGCTTTCTGCTGATTTGTTTCAACAGACTTACATAGCTCTCACATTCAGACATGTAGCTGATATAAATTTATACCTCTCAAGTCCTGTGTGAAATAGTGTAAGTAGTGAAGTGTAAACTTGCTTCCTCCCCCTTTCTTTTATGAGCTTTGTTAAAGAACCTCAGTCTAGAACTGGACTAAACATGGATAAAACTCAAACAAGTCAGCAGCCATCAAGAGCGGAGGATGGTGGGAGTCTATAGTTGTCTGCCTGGTTGGCATATTTTATAGCCTGATTGGTGCAAAACATTTCTTCATGAGGTCACATGGAGAAAAATAAGCAAATTACATGTAACCAATGGAGTGACCTTCATGCTGCCTCCATAAGAACAGGTCATAACAGTTACAGTCTTCCAGAAAAATATTATTCTTCATCTCTCTGATTTTCTACACATACTTTTCAACTACTACTGATTCTTCCTGTTTTATAGCTCCAGGATCTGCCTTTTCTCTCAGTGGCCTTTTCTTCTTTATATCACAAGCAGCTCAAAGCTGTATATATACATGGTTCCCCACATACTCCTTTTTATCCTCACAACAACCCTTTAATGTGGGTTACACTGAAGGATAGTGCTTGGATCCAGGTCACTCAGTGCATATCATGGCTGATTTGAATTTGATTTGGATCCAGGTCTTCCCAGTCTTAACTGCTATGTCACCACTCATCACAGAACCATTTCTCAATATTTTGCCCATGTGTTATACAGACTATTTAACTATTTACGTCTTTACAGGTTATCCTCTTGCTATAGCCTTCTCATGGCCAGTCTTATTTATCCTTAGACAGAGTGAAGCCACACAGAGGAATATGTCTGCAGACAACAGTCATTTCTTTTGAGTCTCCCAGAACAGTCTGAAAGACAGATCTATGTCACTTGGTGCACTCAGGTGGGGTGGAAGACCTTATATTTTTGTGGATAGTCGAAAAAAAAGATTCAGTTGCCAAATTAATCAGCTTCTGTATCTGGAATGCAAGAGGTGCCATCTTGTCCTTGGCCCTGATTCTTACCACTTCATTTAATGCAGAATGCTTCAGTAAATCTCATCTGGGAATGCTCTGATTAATAGTTCATCTCCTTAAATGTCTTCATCTTGATACCTCTTAGGTTCCAACTCAACAACAAGCTCCTACTTTCATTTTGTTTTGATGATGGGGCTTATTTTAACTCTGTATCCCAATGTTTCTCAACTTTGGGAGTTTTAAGATGCGTGGACTTCAAATCCCAGAATTCCTTCAAATTCTGGGATTTGAAGTCCACGCATCTTAAAGTTGCCAAGGTTGAGAAACACTGCTCTAGCCCAAGAGTTCTCCTGACCCAAACACAAGTTCTTTCCAGATATTATAAGGCCAAGATTCTCCAAATACAAGATAGCTCCATTTTCAGGTAAGAACAAGCCTATTCAGGATACAGAGAATATCACCTTAGCCCAGATCAGTGATGGAGCAAAGAATATGCTGGAGCTCTCTGCACAACTTCCTGTTCAGCCAGTATGTAAACAGATCATTCCCTTCCTCAGGGCTGACGTCCAGGACTACAACGGTTCTCCTTGAAGGTTTTTTTGGTTTTTTTTAGTTATTATTATTCAAACTTTGCAAACCCCTCAGGAAGAAGTCACACTCTTCCAAAACGTTCATGTCTCAATCCAGCCCTGCAGGAAAGCTGCCAAGTATCTTCAACAAAGGGAAAAGGCATGGGGCACTCTCCTTTGAATGTTTAGGAAACCTTTTCCTTCCCTGGCTGAAACTGGAGAGAGAAAACTTTGATGAACAGAGAAAAGGCAGGCGGGGGAGGGGGGGAGGGGAGAGAAGATGTGCTGCCGGCACCACCGCTGCCTTCTTTGCTGGCTGGCGAATGAAGAGGCCAGGTTCTCCTTTTGCAGCCTATTCTGACTGCACAATGGGAAAAGGGGATCAGCGCCAAAATTACAAGTGTGAGGCCTTAATACATCAGGTCGAACAATGGCCTCCACAAGCGTCTGTCTTGTCAAGAGAAGCGGTACAGCTCGTTCTGGGCCATTCAGTGCTGTGGAAAAGAAAGAACAAACAAACAAGTATAGAGAGAGTGAGCGAGCGAGCGAGAGAAGCTCATTGTCCTGGTGAAATATTTCCCAGAATGAAAATACCCTCCTGCTCTTCTTTTCCTCAGCTTCCTAATGGGAAGCAAAATTACAAACCAGGCTGACAATTAAACAAACAGACCACTAGCTGAGCAGAACTCAAGTGGAACAGATGTTGTTACAGTTAGTCCAAGCCATGCGGATGGGGAAAGGGTGGGGGTGTGGTTGAGGTTGAGGTAACCATGCTGTCTGGTTGCAGCCACATCAAGGCCGGCCATTTCTCTTTCTCTCTGCTCTTCCTCCTCCTCCTCCTCTGGAAATCCTTTTTCCCTCTCATACACCCACCCTGTCCCTTTCCCTTCTTCTGTGTCTCCTTCTGCTTGTCTCATCTCTCCTTCCTTACTTTGTTCCAATACCTCATTCACTGCAGATGTAGATTTACATTTTTTAACAATCAAAATACAGATTGGTTTTCACAAAGGGCAAAAAATAGAGGCAGGAGAGAATTCTCAAGGGGAAAGGTTCAAGGAGAAGCTGCTGCCTGTACAAACATTTTCAATGGAAAGATTTTCTTTTCTGCAATGGTTGGTTAATTAGCTATGTGCCATTGAATCGGTCTTGACTCCTAGTGATCACCTGGACAAATGCTGTACTATCTCAACCTGTCTCTAATAATACCTGTAGCTCTTTCTAGGACAGTCCTGTAATTTATTTGACCTTATCCATCCACCTTATTCCTTCTCTTCCTCTTCTATTTCCTTCAAATTTGCCAAACATAGTGATTTTCTCTATACTGTATTTCACCTACTCATATCACATTTTCATAATATGAGTTTCCGTTGTTCATCACCGGGAGGAAGCACCTAGCCCTCATTTGATCTAGGGATGATTGATTGGGTCTACTTGCAGTCCATGGCACCGGACTATCCAGATCCATAATTTAACCTATCTTTCTTTTCAAGCTCTTTGTCATGCTCTTAGCATGGGTTTGACTATTTTGATCTTTGTTGCCATAGAAATATCCTTCAGAATTTTGCCTAAGTTTGTCATAGCCTTTCTCCTCAGCATTAATCTCCTCTAATTTTTTAGTGCACTATGCATCTTTTCCATTTTTGAAACCAAGGAAATATTCCCTTAAATTCTTCACTGTTAACTTCATGAAAGGGTTATCACATAGAAGAGGGAATGAACTTGTTCTCTATTTCTTCAGAGGGTAGGACCAGAAGTAGTGGATTAAAACTACAAAGATGTCAAGAGAAATTGCCTGACTATATGAGCTATAAGCCATTGGAACAGGCTGCCACATGAAGTGATGAGTTTTCCTTCACTGGAGGTCTTTAAATAGAGACAGAATCGTGATTTGCCAGTGAAGCTCTAGAGGATTTTGCACTGAGAAAGGGATTGGATAGATGATTAAGTTAACTAAGCATGCTAGTTGACATCACCTTAGTCTTCTTAATATTAAATGTTAACCCACAATTTTCACTTTTCATTTTCCACCAGCTCTAAGTCTTCCTTACTTTTAGCTAACAAAGCAGTATTGGCTGCATATCCCAGATTGTTATTGTTTCAGCCTCCTATTTTGATTCCTGCTGTCGTCTTTTCTAATCCTGTCATGGTTATAATAAGTTCACTATATATTAAACATATATGAGAACAATATGCATCCTTGTCTCACCCCTTTTTCTATTCTGAACTATTCTGTTTCTTTAAATTCAGTTTTGACAGTAGTTCCTTGTTCGCTGTAAAAGTTCCCCAGAAGAATAATCAGGTGTTCTGGCACAAGCAATAGCCTTAATATGTTCCATATTCTAGCATAATCAAAGGCCTTCCTGTAGTCAATAAAGCAAAAGTAAACCTTGCTTTTTTTCCTTTATGCATCTTACATTAGCTCCCTGATGTTGTGTCCCTCTCACTTTTCTGAAACCTTTCTGAGGTTCACTTAGCATCTCTCTCCATATATGGCTCTTTTCTTCTTTATTTGCATGAAGAATTATGCAATGGTTTATTCATTTGAATAATGGATAAATTCCCTTGCATCTGCCTTTTGCTGTATTGGTATACGCACCAATCATTTCCAAGCTCCATGCTACACGGTCTTGTTCCATATTTGTTGAAATAGAACTATAGCACTTTATCTGTAATCCTGAATCATTAAACACTTTAATGGGTATTTCATCTGCACCTAGTGCTGTTCTGTTTGATAGCTTGTCTATTGCCTTTTGGGCCACCCTTTCTAATGGAGCAGGCTCCTGAACATACTGTCTCACTGCAAATCTTTCTGTTATTCTATATCCGTTTTAAAGAGTTTCAGTAGAGTCCTTCTACCTTCCTTGAACCTTCTTTATCTCTATTAGATCTCTTCCATAATTATGCTTGGGTATTCTTACCTTGGCTGAAAATGTATCTGTAATTTCTCTGATCTTCTTAAAAATATACCTCATTTTCCTTTTCTTCTTATTTTTGTCTGATTATTGACATTCTTGGTTGAGATACATTCCCTTGTCCTTTCTTTCTCAACACTGAAAGTCTGTTCATGTTACAACCTTCTTGTTATCTGAGGGTTTTCATTTTACAACTCTCTTGGCTATCATGGTAGTCTGTTCTAAAAACGACTTGGTTCCGTTCTTCTTTGAAGCGCTGGAATATTTTTTCTTCTTCTTTGGGTTTCATACTCTGCCTTATCTTTTCCCATAGCTTCTCTGGTTCTCTTTTACATAAGTTGAATGCACCAAATTTGCTTCTTAAATTGATTTTATATTCTGACTGTATATCCTCCAGATCAAATCTTACTATATATCCTCCAGGTCAAATCTAATTTCCAAGTTTAATCCATTTATTTGGCACAAATAATTCATGGCCTGTTCCACAATCTGCACCTGAAAGTGTCCTGGTTGATTGGGTTGTATTTCTCCATCTTCTGTTTCCTATTATATAGTCAATTTTATTCTCATGTTGTGGGTCTAGGAATGTCTACATGTGAGGTCTGCATTTATGATGCCCGAGGCAGGTGTTAGTAATAAACAAAGGTATCTTTTTAAAGTATTTTTATTGCTTTTAAAATAATAACAGAAAAAGAAAACAAAACACAAATTTAATTATAACTATAATACAAATACATACATTTTCAAAGAAATTAAAAAACTACACATAAAAAGTGCTTTAAAAAGTGAAAAATACAACAGAAAAAAGAAGAAAACAAAGTATAATATATATGGTTATAACAACAGTTACAATTCTATATGTACTTATCTAGTGTAAATAATATTCAAGTAAGTATATATTAATTTCTAATACATTTATATAACCCTATCATTCTTTTTTTTTAACCTACTGTATTTTGTATAAATGAGTTCCAGATTTCATTATACTTGTCCATACAAAGTCTACGTCTATAGGCAATCCACTCATAGCTGGCAAATGTAATCAGGTCTTCAATCCATTGAGTGAATGGGGCCATAGATTTATCTTTAGAAGAGAATATATGTAGCTCAGGGTTGAACTGAAGATGTTACCTAGACGGGTGTGAAATGACTGCAAGAAAACAACCAAGCTCAGAGAACCCCAAGGACTCCACATTTATCTTTCCAATGTTGCAATATCAGTCTTTTAGCTATAGTAAGGGCACGGGGAATCCATTTATGTTGTCCGGTTATCAAATTCCATGTACTGCTCATGTAGTTCAAGAGAATATTATAAACAAAGATATCTTTACACAAAACTCTATTAATTGATTTCCTGCATTATTTCATTCACCTTATTCAAATGTTCCTATAATAATCCCACATTGGTAGTACTGCATCTCTTCTTGATGTTGTACTTACCACTTTTTGAAATTAATCATAGAATTCCTCGATGTCTTTGTATAACTTAAGTGTTTAGTGACTCTACACTAATTCTAATAAATATGATTCTGTTCTGTATTTAGTTGAGCACATATTTAGTAATGTCCTTTTTGAATGCTGTGCGCTCCATTCTTTCTTTTGATCTCATTGTCCCACTTCGACAATTTCAACTTTTTCTTAGTTCATAATTCTCATATTCCATGTTCCAGTTGTATGTGTCCTTGTAAAATGAAGAATTCCACCCTCAATGCTTTCAAACTGTGGTTTTGATCTGGCCATGTCATCACCTCCAGATTTATTTCTGAAAGTTTGATTATCATCTTCAGTAACTAGAGGAGACCCTTCCAGTCTGGTGTTCTCATCCTGTAAACCCAGCTTGTCTAAATGCTTCAACCAAGCCCTACAGGTTTCTTAGCAAAAATACAACAGTGGTTTGCCATTGTCTTCCTCAAGGTCTGATTCCCTCTTTTTGGTAGACTGGATTGCTCAATCCTGCAAAGTGCCATCTGCTCTCATCCCAACATGGATTGTCCTTAGCTTCACCTCTCCCCTTTTGACCATATCAATGAAGGTCACTCTATCAAGAGTGGGAGGGCTTTTCCGTGTTCCTTTTCCCTAATTCCTCCCCAACATATTAGTCAAATGGTTCACTGTAGTCTTCCTCCACCTGGATTGGAATACAATTCCTATAAACCCTAGGCAAGATAATTGGGGATTATGGGAATTCCCTATAGAGGGCACCAATCAAACTGGGAAAGATTAGTTCAATGCTCCCTATGTCACCAAATACTTATTCACAGCCTGTGACACATACCAAATGACACACCATCAGCACACATGCATAGACTTGAATCCCCAGCCTTATTCAACCTCATTAGAACACTGGATATCATTTCTGAATAGAAAACAGTGAAAATCCCGGGCTCTCCTGGGATTTGAACATTAAAACCAGTAAACCACAATAGCAACCAGATGCTTCTGGAAAGTTTAGAAAAAGGCATTACAAGCAACAGCCCTAACCAGTTGCTTCTACATCTGATAACTGGTACTCAGACCCCAGAATAAGTAAATAGTATCCTTGAGTAGCTGCTGAGATCCCAGGCAGAGCACACCACCACTACTTGCATGTAAATGAACATCATTTCCCCAAATGCTCCCAGATTAGCAATTCTCCTAATGCTGATTGAGAGAGTTGCTGTTGCTACCACCACTGAGGCTCATGGAAGTCATAGGGAACCCTTTAACAATCAGGAGAAAAAAGCTTGGAACAGAACAACCAGAACCTTAAAAAGACATTTAGATTTTTCTTTTTTCTTAGTCTGAAAATTCTAAGAAATACAAAGACCTGGGCAGATAAAGTTGCTTTCAGCTGGTACCAGCATAAAAATTAACAGTGTCATGGTACCAGATTGCAGTGAAGCCCAAATGAAGTCCATATCATAGTCCAGCTTGTAAGGCAACATTCCAAATAAATTCTGATTTATTGTTCTGGAACTGCAACACACTACAAATGACAGTGTGACACCACCAAAAGGAGGGGGGAGACTCTTGCTGCTTACATAAAATATCATGATGTGGACGGGATGGGAAAGAGGAAAAGGAATAGATTCAGACTGACCCTTGGCATCAGACCATCCTTAATCACTCCAGTGGCAGCACACTGGAAAAAGAATGATGAAATCTTGGAAGATTGATCCTTCATTTTACCATCCACATCATTATGCCTTACTATTATTCTTTTCTTTGTTCAACCCTCCTTTTATTTACTTGCCTGGAACTTACCATGGATATTCATCATGATAAGAGCCATTTTTGTTGCAAATCTCATTCCACTCTGGCTCAAAATGGCTTACAATATTGCATATTTGCACCTCACCTCAGCTCTTGACCATGGAGAATATAGGTAGTCCCCAGGTTAAGAATGCCCAATTTACGGATGACCCATAGTTAAGAATGGAGCTTATTATAGCAAAATTCGAATTAAATACACAATGGTTCGAGTTAATTACGCAATACTACTTACACAGTATTATACAATAATACTGTTACAGCTTACATACAAATTTGACTTAAGGTTAGACCTTGGGAATGTACCTGTAAATCTAATAGAAAAAGTGTGAAAATTATTAGCTTAGTCAGAATTTCTTCACTAAGCATGAGCTTTGCTACTCAACTTTGCTTTACATGAGAATTTTGGATCTACTTTATGTGGTGGAGAAGCTCTCACCTTCCTAATTCTTTGTGCTTGAGAAGTATTTGGCTGAAGAGACACCAGACCCTGCCAGCCTAAAGCCTATGCAGTATTAGCACAAGCTGGAGAGGGTATTTTAATGCCTGACTGAAGAGACAGTGAAAGTGTAGAATAGCTCTCAGGCTTCCCTGGAGTTGAAGAAATGGCCAGCTGGATGCAGTCCTGAACTGAATGCAGCCAAGGTTTCTGTGGATTCAAACTAACAAGGTGACTGTGCCAGGAACACTGCTAAAGGCATGGTGGAGCTGGTACCTAACCTAAGATGTTATGATCCTGGCTCCAGTCCTCCCCCAGTGGTTTAAGTCTTTCTTTTCTATCCTGTGTTCCAGATATATGATTACACTAACACCGTTTGACAACATAATCTTTCATAAAAGGGGCTGCCCCCTCCCACATGTACCATGTGAGTCATTTCATATTTTGGCAGTATCAGAAGCACCCTTCTGCCCAACATCTAAATGACAGGCAGCATCAGCATGGCCACCTTTCCATTAGCATGGCTCCTGGTGCAGCTTTTGGCAGCACAGAACACCTGTCAAATAGCTGCACATCACAAAACTGTTAAAAATAGACAACAGGGTGGCAATCCTGTAATAAAAGGTTTTAAAAGAGTAACTGAAGTTTCTGTCTCAAGTCAAGATGCTCTGGTAAAGATAAGATACTTGGAGAGCCAAAGCAGACCATTAAAACCTTCATTCCAAATCAAGGTATTTCACAGAAATTCTCGAAGAATACATTACCACTGCCAATTTTTTGAATAAAAGAATCTGGAAGTTTATTTGAAATGTGAAAGCATCAAGAGACAAAGAGTTTGTTTGTGTTGTTTTGTTGCTATATCTAGCTCATTTAGTCATTTTGTCAATGACTTAGCTGTTTTCCCATTTCCTGTGTTACCAGACAGCTTGTATTCCAGCCAAGGTTTCAACCAGGTGCTAGAAATCCAGCTGAGCAAATATATTGCAGGGGAACTTTTCTGAGACAGAAATAATTCCAATCCAATGGCAGCTCAAGATATTTGGGGACATGACTGGGATGGAGACTGAATTACATCTACTCCTTCCCCAGCATGCGCATACACAAACACACACTTTCCAACAACTATGCACTCCCAAAATGTGAAGGAGGTAGTATTTTCCCTCATTTGCAGCCTTTATGAAAACTGAGAAGCCAATATAGATGGAGGAGGAGGGGAAACCGAGCGCTTATATATCTCCCTGAACCACTGAGTAGAGCAGTGATGCTCTTCAGACTCCTAGCAGTCAAGACAGTGAATAAGAAAAATTGAAGAAAGGGTAAAGCCAAGGCCACCCTACCTGACTCCTCTTGAGCAATACAACTGACTCTTTCGCAGAAAGGCTAGTGACTATACTAAATGGCCACTCTGGATGAAAAGGAATAAATACTGAAAAATCCAGAGTTACGTGACATTAAAGCAGTGTTGTCCAAACGTGGCCACTTTAAGATGAGTGGACTTCAACTCCCAGAATTCCCCAGCCAGCCATGCTGGCTGGGGAATTCTGGGAGTTGAAGTCCACTCATCTTAAAGTGGCCACATTTGGACAACACTGCATTAAAGTGACTGGTCTGATTGGCAGTCCAGCAAATGTTCTCCTTTAGAATTCTTTTCCCCATATTTTAGTTGTTTGTCAAGACAGATTGCAATAAAAAGCAAAGTAAGATACACACAGTAATCAAAATATTTTAAACAGATGGGTGAAAGATCAAGGCAATCAGTGAAAACAACAGCCAACTAAATTGCAGTATTCACCATTACCATGTGAGTCATGATATGAGGCAATAGACAAATCTAAATAAAAAGGTACGAGCCTACAGACAGAAGGTAACCAGAGAAGCAGATGGAACTTCCCTTGCCCTGAGTTCCAAGGCCCTCTCTCAGTTCCTACCAAACATTCTTCAGAAGCTGGTGGAACAAAAATAAAGGTGTGTCCCAAAGTTCTTGAAAGATCAAACACTAACCCAATCATATCAGAGAATACTTCTTCCAGATAATTTGGGATCCTTCCAGACAAAGCTTTTATTACCTGATAACTCCACACACGCACTTACAGAATTTTATGACATCCTCCATTTGTAACCCTTCCGTGTCTTCCTGTAATTTTTGAATATTTCTTTTCTTTCCACAGGAAACTTCTTAAGGATGAAAAGACAAAAAAGCTGCAAATACATTTTGACTAATAGTGCTAGGATCTGGGGGAAAATGGTCCCAAGTCTTTCATGGATTTATAGGTCCTATCTAGCAGTTTGAACTTTGGCTAGAAATAGACCAAGACCTCATAACATTGTACTGACATTCCCTAGCCCTAACCCTGAAGACAATTGGATGAGGTCCTGTTCCAGATGCTTCCTTTGCTGGAAGTTAAATGATCATTACAAATAGCCACAAGCAAAAGATTATGTTTATAGAAGAAGACAGCCCAGCCACATCTACTGGAATGTAGAAAGATCAATGCAACATTCCACCAAGATGTTAGATTAATAATTAGATGATTTGGTGATAATTACCATTTAGGTGTAAGGTTTATCTTGTAATAAAATGCTTTGTGTGTGTGTGTGTGTGTGTGAGAGAGAGAGAGAGAGAGAGAGAGAGAGACGATGAAAGGGACAACAGCCTGCAGGACTAGCAGATGCAGAAATAGAAGGTAGTAAAAAGAATAAATACATAGCTATCTCAGTTCATTCCCAAATGACATTAATACAGCTCTTGAGCGATCTGTAAGGAAAGATAGAAATGGTCCGTCATTTAAAACACGTCTTAAGTGAAGAGTAAGACAAGATTTGGGGAGTTCAGTTATTAATGGAATAGAATTCTTTTACAGAGCTGGATATAATGTTTTTTAAAAGCCTGTAAAGTATGTAACCCCTTCATGGATCACTGCCTTGTCGTGGCAAAGGGGCTTGTGTAACTCAGTGAAGCCATGAGCTATACCGTGCAGGGCCACCCAAGACTGACAGGTCATGACAGAGAGTTCTGACAAAATGTGGTCCACTGGAGAAGGAAATGGCAACCCACTCCAGTATCCTTGCCAAGAAAACCCCATGGACAATGTTAAAAGGCTAAAAGATATGACGCCGGAAGATGAGCCCCTCAGGTCGGAAGGTGTCCAATATGCTACTGGGGAAGAGCGGAGGGCATTTCCAAGTAGCTCCAGAAAGAGTGAAGCGGCTGGGCCAAAGCCGAAAGGACGTTCAGCTGTGGATGTATCTGGAAGCGAAAAGAAGGTCCGATGCTGTAAAGAACAATATTGTATAGGTACCTGGAATGTAAGATCTATGAACCAAGGCAAGCTGGATGTGGTCAAACATGAGATGACAAGATTGAACGTCGACATCTAGGGAATCAGCGAATTGAAATGGACGGGAATGGGTGAATTTAATTCAGGTGACCATTATATCTACTACTGTGGCCAAGAAACCCTTAGAAGAAATGGAGTTGCACTCATAGTCAATAAGAGAGTGGGAAAGGCAGTAATGGGGTACAACCTCAAAAACGACAGAATGATCTCAGTGCGTATCCAAGGCAAACCATTCAACATCACAGTAATCCAAGTCTATGCCCCAACCACTGATGCCGAAGAAGCTGAAGTTGACCGGTTCTATGAAGACCTACAACACCTTCTAGAACTAGCACCAAAAAGATGTTCTTTTCATCATAGGGGATTGGAATGCTAAAGTAGGAAGTCAAGGAGTAATTGGAATAACAGGCAAGTTTGGCCTTGGAGCACAAAATGAAGCAGGGCAAAGGCTAATAGAGTTCTGTCAAGAGAACAAGCTAGTCATAGCAAACACTCTTTTCCAACAACACAAGAGATGACTCTACACATGGACATCACCAGATGGTCAATACCGAAACCAGATTGATTACATACTATGCAGCCAAAGATGGAGAAGCTCTATACAGACAGCAAAAACAAGACCAGGAGCTGACTGTGGCTCAGATCATGAGCTTCTTACTGCAAAATTTAGGCTTAAATTGAAGAATGTAGGGAAAACCACTAGACCACTCAGGTATGACTTAGATCATATTCCTTGTGAGTACACAGTGAAGGTGATGAATAGATTTAGAGGATTAGATTTGGTAGACAGAGTGCCTGAAGAACTATGGACGGAGGTCTATAACATTGTACAGGAGGCAGCAACTAAAACCATCCCAAGGAAAAAGAAATGCAAGAAAGCAAAATGGCTGTCTGATGAGGCATTATAAATAGCTGTGGAAAGAAGGAATGTGAAAAGCAAGGGTGAAAGGGAAAGATATAAGCAACCGAATGCAGATTTCCAGAGAATAGCAAGGAGAGGTAAGAAGGCCTTCTTAAATGAACAATGCAAAGAAATTGAGGAAAACAATAGAATGGGGAAGACTAGAGATCTCTTCAAGAAAATTGGAGATATCAAAGGAACGTTTAGTGCAAAGATGGGCATGATAAAGGACAAAAAAGGCAGGGACCTAACAGAAGCAGAAGAGATTAAGAAAAGGTGGCAAGAATACACAGAAGAACTATACAAGAAAGTTATTAATGTCCCTGATGTCCATGCTGGTGTGGTCACTGACCTTGAGCCAGACATCCTAGAGAGTGAAGTCAAGTGGGCCTTAGGAAGCATTGCTAACAACAAAGCTAGTGGAGATGACAGTATTCCAGCTGAGTTATTTAAAATACTAAAAGATGATGCTGTTAAAGTGCTGCACTCAATATGCCAGCAAGTTTGGAAAACGCAACAGTGGCCACGGGATTGGAAAAGGTCAGTTTACGTTCCAACTCCAAAGAAGGGCAATGCCAAAGAATGCTCAAACTATCGCACAATTGCACTCATTTCACATGCTAGCAAGGTTATGCTCAAAATCCTACAAGCTAGGTTTCAGCAGTACGTGAACCGAGAACTACCGGATGTACAAGCTGGGTTTCGAAGAGGCAGAGGAACTAGAGATCAAATTGCCAACATTCGCTGGATCATGGAGAAAGCACGAGTTCCAGAAAAACATCTACTTCTGTTTCATTGACTATGAAAAAGCCTTTGATTGTGTGGATCACAACAAACTTTGGCAAATTCTTAAAGAGATGGGGGTACCAGACCATCTTACCTGTCTCCTGAGAAATCTGTATGTGGGCCAAGAAGCAACAGTTAGAACCAGTCACGGAACAACCAATTGGTTCAAAATAGGGAAAGGAGTACGACAAAGCTGTATACTGTCACCCTGCTTATTTAACCTATATGCAGAGTACATCATGAGAAATGCCAGGTTGGAAGAATCACAAGCCGGAATTAAGATTGCAGGGAGAATCATCAATAACCTCAGATATGCAGACGATACCACCCTAATAGCAGAAAGTGAAGAAGAACTAAAGGGCCTCTTGATGAGGGTGAAGGAGGAGAGTGCGAAAGCTGGCTTGAAACTCAACATTAAAAAAACTAAGATCATGGCATCTGGACCCATCAATTCCTGGCAAATAGAAGGGGTAGAAATGGAAGCAGTAACAGACTTCATTTATTTGGGCTCCAAGATCACCGCAGACGGAGACTGCAGCCATGAAATTAAAAGACGCTTGCTCCTTGGGAGGAAAGCTATGGCAAACCTAGATAGCATATTAAAAAGCAGAGACGTCACCTTGCTGACAAAGATCCGCATAGTCAAAGCTATGGTTTTTCCAGTAGTAATGTATGGCTGTGAGAGCTGGACCATAAAGAAGGCTGAGCGCCGAAGAATTGATGCCTTTGAACTGTGGTGCTGGAGAAGACTCTTAAGAGTCCCCTGGACTGCTAGGAGGTCAAACCAGTCAATCTTAAAGGAAATCAACCCTGATTGCTCATTGGAAGGACTGATAATGAAGCTCAAGCTCAGATATTTTGGTCACCTAATGCGAAGAGAGGACTCTTTGGAAAAGACCCTGATGCTGGGAAAGATTGAAGGCAAAAGGAGAAGAGGACGGCAGAGGATGAGATGGTTAGATAGCATCACTGAAGCAATGAGCATGAAACTGAGCAAACTCAGGGAGGCAGTGAAAGACAGGAAGGCCTGGTGCAGTATGGTTCATGGGGTCACGAAGAGTCGGACACGACTTAACGACTGAACAACAACAATAACAAAAGTATGTAATATGTAAAAGCACATAATTCAGATTTGGTAGCATAGGATAAATATCTGCTACATTTTAGAATATTTGAAACATTTTTTATATTTTCAGATAGAGATCAATCGGTACTAGTGATATAATCTCATCATTATCAGATTGCTATAATGTCGTTCCCATCACAGCTCTGGAGCCCCTGGATAATTTGGCTACTGATCCAGTGCTGCACATAGGGAAGTATTAAAAAAAGCAAAGGGAGTAACATATAGTATTAAATTGTTTTCATCACAAAATTGTGTGCAACATAGCGTTGAGGCCACTTTCATTTACCAATAAACCAGAATTAACTTTGGCACAAATACATGCAAGGAAAAACGTCCCTTCAGATCTAGGAAATCAAAAATGAAAACAGAACTTGCTTACTGTATAAAAATGCTTCCTAGAATAAAGAAGCATTGGTGTATGTTTTTCCTGTGACAGCCTTAGAACACCTTTAAAGGCTCTGTTTTTCTCAGTATTTTATTAGTGTTTTTATGATGTTTTTGCACAGTTACTATCAATGCTATTTAAGGCTCTCACTAATTGCAGGGCTCTTGTCAGGTTTTTAATGTAACTGGGCAGCCTTACCTTCCCAGTTACAGGGTATGAACAGCTACATTAAAAATGACACTGCATTAGCTCATTACACAGAGAAGCCTCAGTCCAGTCAGCTAGATCTGTGGAAATCTGTCTGATGCCAGTTTACCCTTCCTAGCATCTTCCTGACAGCCAGTACAGTTAGGAAACAGACCCACTGGAGTAGGAGAAAGAAACCCACAGACCTTACAGAGTGCCAGTTTGCCTTAGTCACACTTGACATGCCTTCGGTTCATTCCTTCATTTGTCTGCCTCCTAAGATAGGAAAGGTCAGTAGATGTACAATAAGTGAAATGAGGATTAAGGGACCAAAGAGAGCCAACTTGGTGTAGTGGTTAAGGTACCAGGCTAGAAACCAGGAGAACATGAGTTCTAGTCCCACTTAGACGTTAAGCTAGTTGGATGAACCTGGGCCAGTCACTCAGCCCTCAGAAGAAGGCAATGGAAACTACTTCCGAAATCTTGCCAAGAAAACTGCAGGGACTTGTCCAGGCAGTCACCAGGAGTCAAAAACAGACTTGAAGGCAAAAAAAAAGGGGGTGGGGAGCAAAGCAGGAAAATTCTAAAATATGCCATGTTTCTGTTTACAACAGAGAGCTGTATTTGTTTTTCTTATAATTAAAATGACATTTTAACATCAGTTTTTAATCATTAACTGGATAATTAAAAATAAAAAAATCTAAGAATAATTTCCTTTTGTATGATTAAATTGGAATGTAAGAAAATTAAGATTCATGATCACAGTACTCTGTAATGCACTGACACAATGTTCCCCAACCTAGATAATTCCTGTAATTCCTATTCTGTCTGGACATTCTGGAAGTTGTAGCACAAACACATTTAGAGAGGAGAGTAATGCAACTGAGCAGTACAGAGATATGGATCACACCATTACTTAATGTTGCATGTGATTTCAGTCTAAATTGTGGGATTTAATACCAGCTCCTAAGATTAGATTGGCCATTTATACATTGATAAAAAAAAAGAAGACAAAAGAAAATACACAATTACCTACAAATTGATATGTGAAGTATGTGCTATAATTGCTATGCCACATCATATTTTTCACCATAGCAGTAAAGAAAGAAGATAATCTGTGGTGAGAAACTGTACACACAGAGCATGCCTTCAAATAAGGACAATCCTTGGACAGCCCTTCATATAAACCACTTGTCTTCTATAAATAGGGAAGCATGGCCTACCAGCAACTGTATCATATCAAGATGCAAGAGAAAACTATGAATGGTGGGACCAAGTACAAGGAGAATGGTTAACTTCTTTAACCTGTTACTTTTCCCTTTTGATTTGCTGTTTTTGACACACACCCCTTCAAAACTGCATAAAGATCTAGCACTCTATACATCAGAAATGTACACAAACACTTCCGAGAGATATAGGGATAATAGACAATCCCAATTCTGATTCTAAATTGACATCCACTGTGATCCTATCAGAGTGGGATTTGGGAGAAACATACTTAGCAAAAATGAACTCTAAACTGTTCACCTTAATAAATTACTGCCTTGAACTCCTAGATCACTATGAAAAATACAATAGATCTGAATGAGATATTGTACTCAAATGCTTGGGCACACCAACTACTGTATCAATAAAAAGAACAAAAAATCATTTGATCTATACAGGAAAAAATGCTATCTACTTTTATGGAGAATTCTTAATAAGTGAATCAAAAATTATACTTGCACATTCAGTATTGTTGACATTTATTTCCACTGTCAAGGGTGAGAAAACTGGTCAATAAGTTGTCATATCAGGTGGCAGCAACAACAATGGTTGTTTTATTATTTTTATATTGTTCCTTTTCTCTAACAGCACAAAGTGGCATACAAAGAAATCACCCCTAATTCTATTCCAACAACAGTGCTGTATGGTAGATTGTTGGGCTAAAATAGAATGACTGGCCCAACATCACCCATTAAACTCCATGGTCTTTTTCTTGCCTTGAGTCAGACAGGCATCACGAGGAGCAAAAAGGTTGGTCTAATAGCTACCAAATAGTGTTTTTCAGCTCCCACCTCACCCCGTTTTCCTCCCCCTCTCAAGCTTGTAGGCCTTTGGAGCAATACTAAAGAGGTGTTGTGCAGATTACACAGTGGGGAAATTACATTGGCAGATGCCAGCAGATGTGGTAACTAATAGAAAACAGATGTCTACCTTCATGTATGGGGAATGTTAGGACATGGGTAACATGCACAACAGTGCCAAACCCTGACATCGGCTTCAAGCATCTTCCTAGGTCACATAAAGCAATCCTAAAGGCCAGGAGATAAACTGGGTTTAACTGCAAGGCAAGTCCTAGAATCCTCTGCAACATGTAGAGAACTCTGCTCAGCCCATAAATGGAATGAAGGTTGGAAAAATTTCTATTCAGGGCTTTCATTCATATGTGGGCAACATTCTTCACATTTTGGGGCAACTGATAACAAAACTAAATAAAATATTGATGGGGAGTGGGAAATTAAGTGTATTCTTTAACGATAGTTTTTTATAAATACAGTACTGGTACTGCTGGCAGGAATTCTTCAGGAAAGTATCTGGAATTACTGATAATTGAAAAAAGAAAAAGAAAAAGGCTTCTGTTTCCAAGAAACCAAACTAATCCAGGGATTTAAGCCTTCAAAACGTATGCAGTATTTACTGTGTATATGTTCTTGAGAGTTTGGAAACACAGTTTATTTAAAAGTATGTAATAGAAATATGCCCAAGTTCCTATTATTACACAAAAGTTTGGGGACAATGGGCACATTTTCAATTTTTGAGCATATTGTGGATGCTTCTTCTCCAGAAGGCTGCCATTTTGGATTGGCCAGTCACATATACAAGCCAGCAAGCTGGTAAGGGTGTTCCTTACCAATTCCTCCAACCCCCAGGATGGATCCAGTTTTCCTTCCCCAGTTTACCTTTAGAGTCTCTTTTGAAGGCAGCTGGAAACTCTAAACCAGTGGCTCTTAAACTGCTTGACCCAATTACCCCTTTTCTCAGACTTGATTGATGTCATTACCCCCCCCAAAAAGCATCTCCGCAGTGGTGGTCCCAAACTGGATCCTCAACTCACAAGCAAGCAATTATAAATTACTCCATTACCCCCAGGATATGTCAAATTACCCCCCTGGGTAATTACCTCCAGTTCAAGAACTACTTTAAACAAAGTAGTTAGTAAGGCATTTTTATTTTCTAAAAATGGGGCTCAAAGGCAGGCTTGGAAATAAACATGATGCTGGGTTGGCATTGTGCTGTGCAACATACCAGCTTCCCAATCTCACTTATTTAAATGAAAAGGTGTTTAGACATGGATAAAGTCAGAATAGGCAGTGCACCTGGCAGTCACCAAGGAAAGAGTCCAGGGGCACATCAATTTGTTGAGTTCTTGGTGCTCTCTGAGCTTAGTTGTTTTCTTGCAGGCATTTCATTACCAAGCTAGGTATCATCATCAGTGTGACAGAGAGTGGGGTTTGCTGGTTGTTTATATTAGCTCACCCTGCCAATTTTGGTGGAGGTGTGGCTTCCTCCTTAATGGTTCCTTGATAGAGTATTGCTTTATTTACTGATTTATTTATTTAACTTACTGTATATGGTTGCCTATCTCATATAATGGTCCTAGGTGACTCACATCAACCAGTAAAAACAAGAATAAAAACAAAACCAATAGAAGAGAACAAAAACAAAACCACCCTTCTCACCAGACCAACCAGACAATTAACCTCCTGACTCAACCCCCATCCTAGCCCAACACTTGGGGGAAGAGCAGGTCTTCACAGCCTTCCAGAAGATTAAAAAGATAGGGATCCCTTGGATCTCAAGTGCTGGGGCTGCTACAGAGGAGCCATGCCTCTGAGGTCCCATCAGATGACAGCACTTAAGAGAGGACACCTGGAGTGCTCCCATCCTATCTGACCTAATGGGACAGGCAGACATCCTCAGGGAGAAGTGGTCCCACAAATAACCTGGCCCTGTGCCATGAAGGGCTTTAATGGTGATAACTGGTATCTTGAATTGCACCCAGAAAGCAACTGGGAGCCAGTGCAGCTCACACAGCAGTGATGCAACTTGGGTGAATGGCAGGGCACCCAGAACTGCATGCACCACTGCATTCTGGACCAGTTGCAGCCCAATGCAGTGTTCATTGCAGTAATGCAATTAGGAGATGACTAAGATGTATGTGACTCTGAGCAAGGCCTCCTGGTTCAGGAATAGGCATGATTGGAACACCAAGATGAATTTCTGCAAAGGCCCCCCTGGCTACAGCTGCCACCCATTTTCCAACAGAAGCCACTCTTACCATCACAAGGAAGTCCTAATCAAGTCTGTTTCCTGTGTCCGCTCAGCTTCATCCCTCATCTTCCTCCAGTTATGTTCTAGGTATTTCATCTCCTGGAGCTGCTCCATAAACCAGGGGGACCCTATGGGATCTGAAGTCATAGATTCTGCATAGGTGTGATCTGGTCGAAGGCATAGGTGTGATCTGGTCCAAGTCATGAGCTCATTCCAAGCCGTGACTAAGGCCTCAGCCAAATCATGCACTAGAGCCTCAGGAATAATTCCAAGCTCCCTCTGGAACCCTACTGGGTCTATCAGTTACCTGGGATGGACTGCTCCTTGATGCTATGTGTGCTTGTATATATGTAGTCTAAGGTGAGCATCCATTATCATCAGACATACAATTTTTTTGGCTATTTTGCTAAGCTATTTTCCATTCAGTTTACCGAAGGCCTATATCTTACACTGGTGGGCACTCACCAAACTGGCTCTCATAATAACAAAATAGATATTTCTATTTTAATTAAAGTATTCTCTAAATTTGCATCTCATATAAATTAGCCTGTGCAAATTTTTGGTTTTCTATGTATGTGAGCATGTCATACCTTTCTTCTTTGAGGCTAATGTGTAGGGGCCACTTATTTTATACACATATAAATTGTACAACAGAGAGTTTTTCACAGAAGAGTCTATCAAGAAGTGCAACTCAGAGGCTCTTCTGCTGCTTTCCTGCATTTGCATTGTTGCTGAGTTCAAAGAAATGCACAAAAAGTTCTAGCTAGGTCTCAACTTCATAGATAAAATCTCTACAATTAACTTCGCAATCCATAGTCTGCAGGAAACATCTAGGCTAACCAGATGTACAAGAAAGCATTCTATATAACAAATCTGGACAATAGAACTCTTACTTGAAAGCTGATTCATATGTCCAGGTTTCACCTTCTCCAGATGCAACAGAAAGACCTAAACCTTTGCCGTTGTTGTTTTCCTTTACTAAGGTAAATAGAATCACTGTAGCACCTTACCCAACAGAGGGTCTGTATATAGTTTTACAACAATTGGTATCTCTGTATCAATGGGAATAACTTAGCTCTGGATGAGGTTGGCAGTGAAGGGAGGAACAAAGCAGCAGAATCTCCTCTAGAGAAGACTAATGCTCTGCTTTGTCTCTTTTTACTTATTCTCCCCTTTTCTGCCCCCCCCCCCAAATCTGATGACAGTAGTTTGACTGAGACCCACTGCAAGTCGTTCCTTACTCTTAAGTTTTGTATCAACTTCAAACTCCTTTCTTCTTTTTCCTTTTGACATAAGATTGATGCCAACTTTGAAATGAAGGAAGAATTTTTCAGCTGTTCTGAAGAATGATGTGCCACCGGAACTAGAAACATTCCCACACACATTTCAGAATTTAACACTAGTCACCTCAATAGACTAAAGTGAAATGTGAGTATCACAAATTTTAGCTAGATATCAATATCACAATTTTGATACAAGATTTTCCACCACCATCACCATCTCTACACACCCATGGCACCACACTTCGTCCCCAGAAAGTGATCTAAAGAACAAATAGTCATTAATAATACTTGTATCAATCTGAAATTAATGAGAAAAGGACTAGAATCCAAACCATATATATTTGAAGAACCTCAGCTGAAATGAGTTGGAGTTATTTTTAATAAAACATGACAGAACTGCATAGTGGTAAAAACTTGGGAGGCTGAGCTATGAACTTAAATACATGTATGTTTATTGAGAAGCAAGTTCCAGCCCCGCTTGAATTTTTTGACTTGGTTCCACTTACTTCCAAATAAGTTTATCTAAGCTTGTAGTCTTCGTAACTTTAAATTTATCCTGTTTTTTTAAGAACCAAACATTTACCATGATACCTTGAAAATGAGAAAAAGCAATCAAGCAAATTATTTGCAGAAATAATTTGTTACAAAGTAGATTTTGATTATTTATGTGGACTGAATGTTTCTATCATCCTTTTCTGACTTTTGTAGTTTTTCAGTAGATAATTATTTTCAATTCTACAGATCATTTTCCAGAAAGAACAATTATAAGAGAATTAACAGTAAAATCCTATATATTTTGTCTATTCAAAAGTAAAGTCAATTGAATTCAGTGGGACTCAATGCCCAGACAAAGGTACAAGCTGCAGTCTTATTTTTAAAAATATAATTAGATAAAGAGAATCAACAAAACTTTGTGGGTTGAGGCTTTGACTGTGACATCTACACATGTGTGTGTCCTATCACATCTGCCCTCTGTGGTCCTAAGATGTTTTGCACAAACGACTTTATTTTTGTTGTAAGAAAATATATTTTACTAGGCAGCTTTATGAGGCCTGACAAAAGGCCTCATAAATAACCCAGCAGGAAATATGGGGTAAATAAAATCTTTACAACTTGATCATAAACCTGAGGAGTCTTTGGTTTCTTTACAAATGGAATCAGCAGAGTATTTCATTAAGGCAAAGGACATGCTCCCTAGAGCTCAAGAATTACAGCTGGCATGCCTTTTTAACCTGCAATTCAGTCAAACAAGTTTGGTGGCAGTGGAAAATCTGAAGGGCCTCTCTGGACATCAAGAGTCATCCTCTTTCCCAGTCTCCATGTACTCCAGATCCGTGGCACAGCAAGATCTGATATTTAAGTACTCACCTTCCTAGAACTGGATGTTTTACCAATTTCCAAAATACAGTGATGGGATTAAACTACAGAACTTGCTTCCACCAGATGTGATGGCTGCCACTAATTTCGATGGCTTTAAAAGTGGAATGCATAAATTTATAGAGGAGAAGGCCTTCAATGATTAGAAGCCTGGAGGGTTATTTTCTCATTCCAGGACTGCAAGCAATGCTTCTTAGCATCAGGGTTGGAGGAGAACAATCATGGAGGAGGACAGCTTCATTCATATCCTGAAGAAGAATGAGAAGACCACATACATGCTTTTGTGGTTCCATTTCCATTCCTCAGTACTAAGATATCTGGAAAGTCAAAGATTAGATTTATACATCAAGCTGAAACAAATGTATACTATCAGAGCACCAACTTGCTTTCTTTATTAAGAAAAGTAACTGGACGACTGGAGCTTTGAATAGAACAGCAGCAGGTAAATGGGTATGCATCCCATTCCACGTACCAGTCCTGCTTTCTCCAACATGGCATTTCAGATGCTCACTTAAATCAAAGGTGAAGGATCTGAGGTTGCTTGGTTGGTTTGGGGAGCTACACCTATTTGTATACAATATGTAGACCAGCCTTAGGATAAGTTATCTAAATGTCTGCTACCTGGATACCTGGGATTGCTGGGATCAAATTCACATATTGAATACCTACTTATATGATACAAGTATGTGGTAAGGCCACCATATAAACTACAGATATAAGAAGCTCAGCTGGTAGAAAGGAGAAAGCATTTTCTTGATTGCTATTCCTAGATTTTGGAATATCCCATGCAATGAACATGTCTGGTTTGGCCACTGGGCAAAGTAGGGTGGCTGTCTGAGGCAGCAGAAGCTGGTAATGGGAGTGGTGGCATGGTGTTGGGAGACAGAGATCTTGAATGCCACATGAATTGCCCTGGCCACGTAAACTAGACTTTTGTTTGTTTTGAGAATTCTATTTAGCCTTTTACTATGTGAATTTGATCCCAGAAGTACCGCTGGTGCAGCTGCTTCCAGGTATGCACAGCAGAGTTGATTGCTCCACACATACGCCATCAATTTAATGAAGGTTTAGACTAGAGAGTGCCACTTAGGACAGCAAGTGACAGAAGTCATAATTTTGAACTCTTCTTGTGTTTTTTAAAAGATTTCCTTCAAATAAAAGCAAAACTGGGAGAAAAACCTAGTGTATCAAGGAAAAATCCCTTTAATTTAACTTTTGTCATACTAATTTTCTTAAATAGAGAACTAAAAATGTAACCTGTCTGCAGAATGAAGTAGGACACTCCACTCCATCAGACAAATATTACCTGTTCATGTTACTGCCAACCTATTCTGCTATATGCACACTGAAATTAAGTAACATGTAGACGAAGTTTCAAAGAAATACTGAGCAACAGAGTCCAAACCTCTATTCGATCCCAAAGCCTGCTTACTAGAGCTGTGCAGTGCTCTGGATTGGAAGGGGAAAGTTGATTTGGAGCACATGTGGCTGCCCAAGTTGCAGTTGTTGGCATTGCCTTAGAGTATCTGTCTTTTCTGCTTGCGTGTGACTACAAGCACACCATCCCCCCAAACAGACATACTTAAGAAAGTGCAACATCCATGCCGATGCATGCTCCAAATAATCTCTCAAATCCTTTTTGTTGCATAGCCCTATTGCTCAATAATACTAGCTAGTAAGTAAGAGAGACTTACTATTTCTCAGACTAATCTACTGAGATCTGTGAAGATAAATCCTGTATATCTTTTACTTCCCTGGCTGAAGTATAGAACCAAAAAAATACTTTTGATTCCCATATTGTGCAAATCCCTGGGTTCCTGTTGAATAAGCCATCCTGGCCTAGTTCATACATATCACTAAGTTATAGATCATGATAGCAAAGTCATAATAGCAAATCTTCAGCATAGTTGTCTTTTTGAACCCAGCCATCTATAAACCAAGTCCAAAATTAGCTGCCATATAAATACCCCATCACCTGGTCTGGGAGGTATGTGGTTAGTCCTGGAAAACCAAAGAACAATTCCCGCAATAAGAAATGTTTGCAGTCTCCTAAAGAAACATAGGCTTTGGCTCCACATTTGTAAATACCTTGATGAGAAATATCAGCCTTTTACAAAGGTTAATTTCTTGTCCCTTCAAAGCATTTGCAATACTTATTTACTTACTCAATTTATATGGCCGCCCATCTCAAATACATGACTCTGGGCAGCTTGCAACAATTAAAAAACGATTTAAAATACGAAGAGCAATATAAAAATCATATTTTAAAAACCCATAGAAAATAACCCTAGAAAAGACCAGTTTCACTCTCATGTTGTTGCTGCTGTTAAAAACAAAACAGAACACCAGACATATTTAGTGTCCACTTCCCCCAGCAGCAGCCACAGCAGTAGTGCAGATTCTGAAAGACCTTCCGCTCTCCCTCCTTAAAAGTGAATGACAGCACGTTACAGAAGCCGAGCAGGAGGGGGAGGCAGAATTGGCTTCTTGGTGGCACATACGCCGCTCTAGTGAAAGCCCCATATGTTGCTGAATTATCTCTTCTCAATCCCATGGTATTATCTCTTGTGATCCTGTCACTGACTCCCCTGACGCCAAGGTTAAATAAAATATCATTTCCTTCTGATTTAGTTGTTGTCTTTTGCATTTTGAAAAAGCCTTTAAAGGTCCCTCTGGATTCAACCTTTCAGGTCAGAACAGTACATGGGAACCCCCTTCCCAGGCATTTCACTCTAGATAATGTCATGCTTGATTCATTAGATTATTCAAAGCGCTGCCTTCCGTTGCTCCTGCTGCTGTTTCTGGCTTTGATGGCTGTTGGCTTGGGCCCTTTCAGCTTCTTCCCAACGCTACCTCTTGTTGTTTTTCTCACAAACCTGCTCCTTGGAGAAATAAAAGCAATGATCCAATGAGACAAGAGAGATTGGCCATCTTTTCTAATGATGCAGAAGAGGGAGGAAAGAAGGAGGAAGCTGCATGACAAGTATCATTCACAGGGTGAGACACCAAATAGGCTACCCTTCCCAGCTTGCAAAAGTCCTGGTGGACATAAATGATCATGTCTAATATACAAGGTTGAGAAAGTTTGAAAAGGGTTCTTGAAACCTTCCTAAAAGGGACCAGATACAAAGGAGAGCTTAGCGCCTTCATCAAGAACTTCTTTTGGCACAGCCATGAGTTTCTCATATCTATCTTTGGGCTGGCAACCAACCAACTAGGATTTGACCTTAGAGTTTCCAGTTACTAAAAAGAGGAAATAGGACTCCCTCATTTATGTCTAAGCAGTAAAAAGGAAGTTTGGCAAATGGCAAAACAAATATCAACCTTGGATGGGTCAAGCTAAGTCTAGCTCACAGTAGTGTTGAAAAAGACTGGACAGCAAGAGCAGTAAACAAGAGGTTTTACATGGCAGTGGTGAAAGGAGTAAACTGGGACTGCTATGAGGTACCTGTGCATCTGCTAGGACAGTGTTTCTCAACCTTGGCAGCTTTAAGATGCATGGACTTCAATTCCCAGAATTCCCCAGCCAGCATGCTAGCTGAGGAATTCTGGGAGTTGAAGTCCACACATCTTAAAGCTGCCAAGTTTGAGAAACACTGCTAGGAGGAAAGGCTGTGGCTGGTAGAGCTGCAGCAATGCCTGCTCCTGAAGTAGCAGACTAGAAAGTGGGATGTAAGTTCAAGAAGACGGAAATAAAAGGAGAAGCAGAGAGGCAAAAGGAAGATTCACTGACCGTCATAATCTTTTTCTGCTGATCCATGGGGAACGCATTTCATTGCCTGACACAGCTTTCAATATATAAGATTTATACAGCTATAAAATGATGGATTTTGAGGCATAGAGGGATCATCAATAATTGTTCCTGTTGCAGGTTCTGACACAGAAAAAAAAAAAATTGAAGTGGAAGTTTGGCTATGAAGATGATGTTGTAGGTTTGGATACTTGGACTTTTATCTGTACATCTGCTGTAAAACACTTCTGAATAGAGATGTTCCTCCCAGACCTCAAGAGATGCAAACACACTTAGCAAGAGATTCATAAGGGCTTTGAACCTTCACAATCTGTGGAGGAAGGTGAGAAATCCTAGTATAAGCTATGCTGTGGACAGGAAGATAAGTATAATAAGGAAAACAGTGCAAGAAATATGCAATATGGAAGAAAAACAGTTAAGGAAGTAATAGTGATATTATTTGTGTTTCTGATGTCTCTATATTGGCCTTCCTCAACCTCATGCCTCTCAGATGTATGAAAGACCAGCATGGTAATTGGATGATGGGAACTGCTAATTTTCTCTTTGTATAAGGAATAATAATTACATTCTTCCACCATCAGGCACAAATGCAATCTTCACATACACATTAAACAAATTGTACAGAAGCAAATCACATCCATATTTTAGCATTTCTCCAGTTATGCCATCTATACCTGCAGCCTTATCATTTTTCAACATTCTCATAAAATAGATTATACCATTCCATTCCATTCCATTTTATTTATTTATTTATTTATTTTTGGACACACACACACACATCACTTCAATTCCAATCTTTGATATATCATCATCATTCAAAAATATTCCTTCAGCACTCCCTCACTTCAGTTTCATACCAAATTATTCCATCACTTTTACTTTTAATTCCATTCATTCTGTTGGAGGATCTTGTTTAGTCCTTTTCACAAACTTCCAAAACAATTTTTATTTTCATCAAAATTGCTCTGCATTTTTCTGCCTCTTTTAATCTTAATAATTCCCTACTCTCTTTGACTACATTCTTTGTTATCTTTTTGTCTAGGGTTTTTTCTTTACTTTTCTTTTTTTCCATGTTCATTTCTCCTCCAAGAGCCACTCTCAACACTCCCAAATAGTGATATTGATTAGCTATTTTTCTTTCTGTAAGTTCATTAGTTAATTCATACTCCTTACCGTTTACTCATCTTACTTTTTAAGTTACAGTCTTTCTCCAGCACTTATGGTGGCTTTTAACCAAGGCTTTTGCATAATGCTTTTTTAGGAAGATACAGAAAATATAGATTGCCAGCCCTAGTTTCCATATGAATGTTCTCTTCTAACCAATCAGTTCTGATACATTTGATCAATTTACTACATGTACAACTAAAGCTCAATTTTATCCCAAGCACACTCACATTATTCTATACATCTAGGATCTCTAATCTAGAGTCTGTCTTGCAAGTCAACATATTGTTTCCTGCACCCCCTCAAGTTGGAGTTACATGCAGTGTACTAATGCATACTCATGTACTAAAAGTATTTCCGTCCTTAAGTCAACATTATCTGAAATTCTGTCATGTATTATCTTGAAGCTGAGATCAAGTGACCATTTCTGAGTGTGACTAGAAGGGTGCTCTGGGAGTGTTGGTGTGCTTTTACTGAAGCTGTATCTTTCCCAGTGTTCACTTTTCCATTTGCATTTTGCGTCCTCAGCTTCCTTCATATATGTCCCTGCCCCTTCTCACATGTTTAAGTTTTCATTTCACTCTGTTATTTTGAGCAAACCTCCATTATTTTATTTGGGGAAGAAAAGGGTCATTTTTGTGCAACTCTGTTAACATAATTCTGAAATGGCATTGGTGAGAATTTTTACCTTTAGATGCAGCAGCCCACTTTTCTTCATTGCACTATTCAGAAAATAATGAAGGAGCTGAGTTTTTGTTGCTGATTTGCCAGTTTTCATCTACTTGTTAGTTTCCATCATTTCCTCTGCCCACAAAGTAACAGAAGTAGCTAGTCACGTATACTGTTCTACAAGAGCATAATCATGAAAGGATCTGCCTCCCCCCTTTCTGAAGCTATTTCTATCCAGGTTTCCTCATATATATTTCTTTAATACACACTAATTTAATTTGGGACATAGCCAAAAGGGTAGATAAACCAGCCAAGAGAAGTCCAGACAGAGTTTCAAAGTCAGACATTTCTCATTCATGCTGCAATACACCATCAGTGGATGCTTTTCCTGCCGATGGCCTGGAGAAAGGGGATTCCAGCAAATCCACTGTAGAAAATGAATCACCTTGCCTAAGGTAGTGGCATATTCACAAATCAGAACAACCAGATTTAGTAGTGATTCAGACAGATACAATAGAATCAGGATAGGGACTGTCAATAGAGATAGCAAACTTTAGGATGGCACTGTTCTGTGTGGATGCAAGGATGGATAGGTAGTGCTTAAGCCCATCAGTGGTCCAGAGAAAGAATAAATGGGAAAAGGTGATAGGATCAAAAGATACCTTTCTTCAGGTAAAAAGGAAAAACAAAAGACCTTCAGCCCCAAAGTATTTTTGATCAGTCATTGTCACTTTATGAAGTAGCATTATCCCATCTACTAAACAGAGACAGACCTACTGGCACCTGATTCCCATGACAATAGCCATTCCTGCTTTGTTAAGGCCAGACACACAAGGAGTGGCCTGAAGTGTGGCTTGAAGAGGAGATGGTATTATTCAAATTGCATTCATTAATAGCAGTAGCAAGACAGGAGGAGGAGGCAGCTGCAAAACATGTAGAAATTACACATCTATTCTTCCTACGGTGAACAATTAAAAGATTGTCGGTTTTTAAAATTTCTGCTCCCTGGGCAGAAAGGCAAGGTATGAACAATAACAATAACAACAACAGCAGTTTTGAATTTAATTAATGCTAATACAACACCTAATATATGTATATGTGGAATTTCAACATGGATTTTAATCTCAGGTGACTTTGTAAGATTTCTTTTAGAAGCCTCTGCCTATCTAAAATATTTTGATCTCTTCTTCCTTTGAATCACTACAGATTTCTACAGGAGACTTGTCATTTTGTACTAAAATTGCTCCAGAGTATACTGTTCTTACAGGTTTATCAGACAAGTCTCATTTGCATGCCAAGAGGCTAACTAATCCACATATTTGGGAGTAAGAAGGAATTTTCCCTTAGGTCAGATTAGCTGGTTATTCTCACAAAAGGGCCAGAACACATGACAAGGCCCTTGAATCCACTGATTTTGGCCAAAGGGGAGTCTTGGGACATCAAGCACTGGCCTTCAGCTCTTTATAAACTAGATATTCTCTCTAAGAGAGATGTGCATTTGGGGAAGGGTTTCGTGGCAGAGGTGGGGCAACCAAATACATGCAGTTCTGCTCTTCTGAGGAATTCTGAGGATTCCTGCCACTCAGGTCCACTTGGAGGCCACGCATTTCAGTGAGATGGTTCACTGGGATCCTGCCCCACCCAGCCACAAGGTGAATTCAATTTAAAGTCAACATTTCTAGATTTATAGACCAGAGAATACACATCAGAGTTTCTCTCTCTATTCCTCTATAATTTTTTAAAGTCTTCTTTGAGAAAATTCTATTTATGTACCGCCTTAAACACTGGAATGCAATCTATCTTTTAGGGAGCAACATATTTATTTATATATGTAGTGAGTCACATTTTCAAGTTCATATTTGTAACATTAAATTCACCCCCCCTTTCAATGTCCTCACTATATATATATTTTTTTATGTTGCAAACAAGAGTCTTGGAAAAATTAGGCACTAAGTTTCAGAAAAGAGGAGAAGATGGAAGAAGAAGCAGGGAGGAATTTTTTAAAGAATTAAAAGTTGCTTACAATAATCCTCCCTTTTCTTATTATGCATTTGGTTAAACTAGTAGATAAACTTTTCTAAAACATTATGCTATAGATAATAAGGTATCTTCATTTCTTTTCAGTAAAAATTAGATTTGTCCCTATGTGGGAAATGAAAACAAACATTCAACTTCCTGCCAATGGATAACATTCAGAAGTAGCTAATAAAAAAGTAATATAATTAAAACATAATTAAAAATCTAATTACACCACTGACTAGTGAAGCTACTTCAGGGTATACTGTACAACAAACCATTTTAAAAAATGCCAGTGAAATAGCAAAGAAAAGTGAGGGCAAAAGTACTGCTTATCACCATTTGATGTCATGATCGTTATTTAATACCTGTACCTGGCATTCAACTAGACAGTAATTAGACATGCTAGCCAGGAAGTAACAATTTCAGGGGCACAATATTATTGTTTGTATGCTGGAGAAATACAATTCCCAGCCAAGGTCAGAGCAGCACCCACCCTGTTGGCATTTACAAAAGCTGCCAAGACATGGCTATTTCTGAAAGCCTTGGGGAATTGATAGAATGGTGGGTTCCCACCCTGAAGTTGGTGATTGTTTCTACTGAGAGTGATATTCCTTGGAGGGACAGATGTGGAGCTAATATTACTCCTAACTTTCTATTACATTACTATCATTTATTGTTTCAACTTTTCTTGTTTACTGTATTGGAGTTTACGTCACAGTCATCTATGACTGAACTAGCCTATAAACCTAAATAAATACCTAAATATAAATGCCTATTAGTATTTGTATTCACTGCATCAACAGATTTACATCTCAGTGAACAATTAAAAGGTCTTTAAGCTTTGTCCCCATTTTTTCCTTTGCCAGAAGAGAAAATGATCATTTACATTTAGAATCCTTGTCCATCCTGCCTTTTCTCACCTCTCTCCCCTTCTGCTTAGTTCTTCAGTTTCTCCAGATGTATTTGTAAAACCATTTATTCCCTTTAATCCCTTTAGCTATTATTAACTCATTTTGCACACTTTCTCCCTGCAAACCCTGACTGACTGTATTCTTGTTTAGTTGCCTCTTCCATTCTTCTTTTCTAGGGTAAATTTTCTTTCTGATCCTCCAAGAAGATCCTGGAGCTGTTTCTTAAGCACATTTCTTCTTTTCTCCCTTTTCGTCTCTCCTCACAATTTTACCTTATTACCTCATTTAAGATTCCCCCCCTTTTTTTTCCTCCATTGGTATTAATTTCCTTATTTTGCTTGATATATTTCTATTTCAGGCTTTTTCCAAGAGGCTTAGAGCAGAGGATACGGAGGTGATCCCATTTTATTCTCACAATAAAATGAAGACTGACCTCCAGAGCAAAGGGCACTCAGGAAAGCACTTTGGAAGGCTCTGAATACCCCAACTTTCAAGTGTGTTTTAGGAGCCAAAATTGGTGGCCTGATACTTTGGGGTTTAGGGGTGGTTAAAGGCATAAAGATCTCTTTTATCCCATAAAACCTACCCAACCTCAAAAATTTAGAACCACACTTCCCATTTGGAAGGGGAGTGGTGGTGGTAAGGAACAAAGAGGATGCCTTAAGCTTCAATAAATGCATCTAATTTGCTGCTTTTACACACACACACACACACAACCCAAAGGACCACAACATTTGGGTCCTCCCATACCACTGACATTATGATATCACTGAAAAGTGTGCTCTCTGGATGTAAGAAAGTTGTGCAGTTTTGATCAAAGCAGATATATAATCTGTATGGGTAGACCTACAGTACTCCCAAGTAGTTAATTTTAATTGATTAATTAATGTATAGACCACCCATCTCATATACATGACTCTGGGTGATTAAGAACTCAATCACAGAAATTAGTTCTACTCTCTTTCCCAGTTCCACACACTGAAAGTCCCAACAGCACTGGAACCTACATGTGTATATATCATTTTCACTTGGCCCCTGGAATTCATTACATGTACTCTCCATTTTTACACAATACAAATTTAGTCTTGTGCATAAATGCTGGTGCTAATGGAACTTGAATTGTGGAATCCAGCATGGTCTGAAGTAGGGTCAGTCAGTATGATCATGAAACATGAACATCCATGCCGAGCTTTACTTTGAAGAATCTATAATGGTAGTACAAACAGCTTAGCCAATAGAAACTCACATTCCACAACTGTTTGAGCAGAATAGGAACACAGGCAAGTGCAATTTGTTTTATGAGTGGAAAAAAACCAGCTGAAATTCCTTTTGTGCCATAATTTTTTGAAAATGATCAGATGCTGCATCTGATCATCCTACTTGCTCCAAATCCTGCATACTGAATTCTTCCCCACCCTTCAAATACTCATGCCCACTCATTTACATTCCTAGATTAGCATTAACATGCTAAACCACAAGTGGGAACTCTCTGAGGAAGGTTCTAATGCTGGGAATGGTAGAAGAAAAGAGAAAAAAAGGATGACCAGCAGCAAGCTGGATGGACTCAGTTACAATGGTGATTAATGCACAGTTGGAAGACTTGAAAATCCAGGTTAGGGATAGAGTATTATAGAGAAAATCTATCTATGTGATTGCTAAGAATCAACAAATGACTTGATGGCACTGAATCAATCAATCAATCAATCAGCTATTTAATGGCCCACAGAAGACTGGACTGAAAATTCTTAAATTATAAAAAACAAACTCAGTCCACAGCTAAATCAGCCAATTTTCCACTGGATCAATATCAAACAAGATATGCAAACAAACTGGAACTTTTTATTTATGAAATTTATCTACCACCTCAATCCAGATGGACTATAGGCAATATAAAGATATGAATTATAATAAAATAGTAATGCAACATAACAATAATTAACAGTGATAAAACAATAACAAAAAATTCTGGTGCCCATGACTCCAGTAATTCATCCTAAAAGCCTTCTAGAAAAGCCAAGTGTTTACAAGTTTCTGGAAGGCCATGGGGAGTGGGGGCCATTCTCGTAGAGAAGGTGAGCTCCCACCTCATGACAAGAGGGGATCAGATGGGCAAACTTACTTGAGGGAGGTGGTTTCTTAGGTATCCAAGCCCAGAACCATATAAGGTTTTATAATCAATTATCAGCAATTAAAGGGGCATTATTTATCTTTGCTGCATTCTGCATGTATTCAACTAAAGTTAGAGCACAGCTGCTATTTGGTGCCTGTTTAGGCCCTCATAGTTCTTTTGTTCCTCTAGAAAGAGTCCAGACCAAATTTCTGAGAAACATATTCCAAGTCCCTGCTGTGTTTCCAGTACAATTCTTCGCTCAGAAGCTGGCATCAGTAAGATTGAGAGTAATGCTTGGTTACACATTATTAGGTATTGGGCCACAATATCCTTTGCCCCTGCAGGTCTGACACCTCAAATTCGTATTGATAATTTTGTCCCATCCTGGTGCAAAGCAATAGACAAAAAATTGGAGCTCCTGGATTTTCTTTAAGACAACTCTGCATGCTCAGGTACAAGAGTCCAATAGCAGCTCTGAGGCAGCGAGTTAGACTTGGCATCTCTTCCCAAAGATATATTCCTAGGTAGCCTCTTTGCCCTCTTTAGACCTACAAGACATGTCAGCCAAATCACAATCCCTAAATGAAGGAGAGCATTCTCTCTGGCCCAATTCAATGCCCTTCCTACAGCGCTCTTAGAAAGGAGAAACAAAGGCATTCCATATGGACTAAAGTTTTGCCCATGCAGCAAAGGGGCTATTGAAGCTGTAAAACATATTTTATTATACTACCCATTATAAGCTGGCACACATTCAGAGTTGATAACCCCACATTTAAATACATTTGCTATCCATTCTATTTTTATTTACAGTTTTTACTTTCAAGTACACATGACCACGTTACTCTAACTATGGCTAAATTTTATTTTCTCGTTTACAAAATACATGGTAATTTAATTGATACATCCAGTTTCTTTTGTGATTTGCAATTATTTATATATACCTAACCTGTTTTACATTGGCTGGTGTGGGTCTTCAGGCTGTGTGGCCGTGTTCTGGAAGTTTTGTTTCCTAACGTTTCGCCAGCACCTGTGACCGGCATCTTCAGAGTGCAGGAGCACAGACAGGAGCAGTTCTCTCTGTGCCCAGGGTGATGTGACCCACCAGGACATGTGAACAGTTCACACAATGAACTTGCTAATCACCCCCAGCAGCCCCTCATTAACAATTCAATAGAAGAAAAAACCCTGCCTAATCCCCAGGAAGATACACACAGATTCTGACACAAAAACAAGCAGCCACTCAGTAAAGCAACCCCCCCCCACACACACCCAATCCCCCCTTCCCCCCCCCCTCAGATCTCTATAAATACCCACAAAAGGGTCACATCACCCTGGGCACAGAAAGAACTGCTCCTGTCTGTGCTCCTGCACTCTGAAGATGCCGGTCACAGGTGCTGGCGAAACGTTAGGAAACAAAACTTCCAGAGCACGGCCACACAGCCCAGAAGACCCACACCAGCCATCGTATGCCGGCCGTGAAAGCCTTCGACAATACAGTTTTACATTATTTAATTTTATATGCACTGGTCTTTGACAACAATAAACTTTTTTTCTTTTTCTGTATTATATATATTTGGACGGACTAAAAATAAGTGTATTGCGCATGTATATTTCCTAAATTATGGCATATAACTTCCTCATCTATGTTTTTCATCAGTGAGCTTCATGGGTTACTGCTCTGTAAATGGAAGGACATCTTCACTTTTAACACTGATTCCCCAGGTAGGAGAACAGCAGCCTGGTCTTCCTTGTGTTTTTTCTCATTCAACCTTTTAAACTGGCAGACTGTGATAGGAAGAAAAGTTTTGTTTCAGACTGAAGAGAAAGAGAACTAAAATGGTGATCTTTTGTCCTCTTTATTTCACTCATTTCTGGGCACTCGGCCCACTTAAAATATGAAAGGGGAAAAAATAGGATAATCTATCCTCCAAGCCTGCCTTTGGAGCTGAAATACAGTACTGGAATCTCCTAAGCAGAGCGACTTTTGGTTAGCAGATGGGTGAAAGAGGACAAATGTAGGAATGAGTGGGTATCACAGTCTCAAAAATAATGCTGTACATCTCTAGACAAAAGTAGTTAGTGGCTGCCAAGGACTTTGCAACCAAAGGGATCTTATAAAGGCTATTTATAAACAATTCTTTGTTTTAAAAAAAGTTTTAACAGTGTGATTTTATGCATAGCTACTACTTCCATGTAGCTACTTCAGGGGAAGAGTCGCACATTAGTGTTCTGCAACTGCTCACCCTCCAGGTGTGTGGGCTTCAAACTCCCATCACCAACTTCCTTGACCAAGATGTAGTTAAAGACATCTGGAAGGCCCTAGTATACAAAAATCCCATATATGGGTCTGCATTATAAATGATAAAAGAAAAAGAAATTACCATACTGGAGCTTTTCTCTTTTAAAGCCCTTCTGCCTCAGGGAATCAGGCCCTCTTTTAATTCTCTGCTGTGCAGATCCTCTCTTCTCAAGAGCTTTCAGGTTATTTCTTGATGCATAAGTTACCCTCCTCAACCTGGGTGCTTTCCAGTTGTGTGGATTTCAATACCCAAAATTCTCCACAGTGGCCATGTGGGTGGGGAATTCTGGGAGTTGAATTTCACACATCTGAAGGGTATCCAAAGCAGGAAAGTCTGGCTGGGTTACTTTATCCCAGTACTCTTTGGGTATATTTACATGCCACAGAGCTGGCTTGACCCAATTTTGCCTTTCCCAGAGAGAAAGAGAGAGATGATGAGCAGGCACCACACCAAGAGGTGCTGCTTCAAGGCAGTTGTCAGTTAAGGGAAAGTGATACCCATCAGTCTTTCGCTTGCTTCCGTTCAGCACAAAACCTATTTATTCACCCTCCATGTCCACTAAGAAGAGAGAGAGAGAGAGAGAGAGAGAGAGAGAGAGAGAGAGAGAAAGAAAGAAAGAAAGAAAGAAAGAAAGAAAGAAAGAAAGAAAGAAAGAAAGAAAGAAAGAAAGAAAGAAAGAAAGAAAGCAAGCCTCAACTTTGTCCCCTTGTCTTTCTGACAACTGGCACCAAATCAAACACACACACATGACCAAGCTATGTTATGTTTGATTACACAAGATTCAGGTGTAAAAAAGAAAAGTTTAGTGACACAGGAAACTAATAAGGGGCAAAGGAGAAAAGCTACAGGTACTTACTGCACAGAAAAGGGCATCAAAGCCATTAATCAGGCATAGCTAACAGGTGGGCCTTCCCAACTTGGCAGGCTGATGGTTCCAAGGCCAGCTGCAACTCCTGGCAATCACAGGCTTCTTGTTTAACACCCCAGATCTGCTGGGTGATAGCTAGCTTTATTATTCTCTCAGCCATGAATCAAAGCAACTGTGCTATTTCACAGTCTTGGAAAGCTCACCGTCTGCATATGTTTGCAGTGGTCAGACTGCCTTATTGAGACAAGGCCCATCTCTTTCATTCGCTGTGGTGGGCAACCCCAGCCCAATTAAAGACAAATTGGGGGTGGGGGATTGAAAGGACAGGGCATGAATTCTCCCAACCAGAGAAAGGAGATCTGATCAGGAACTTGTAGCCCTGCAAATATGGTTTAACAATTAGCAGTACTTTTTAAAAAAATAGAATAAAGCAAGTGGTTTGAAAAATTATTGAAGAAAAGCAGTGCTAGCATTTACTTTTTAACTCTGGTCTTCTAAGTCAAAAAGGTTTGGTAAATTTAGTTAAGATGCAAACAGTGATAACACAAACACAATAAAATACTCTTCCCACTCCTAATTCTTGAGAGACTTACTAGCTCCAACACTGAAGATAATGTAGGGTCACCATATCTGGGCTGCAAAAATCCAGACAACCTTAGATGGCAGCAAAGAGAATCAGAAAACTCAAATATTTCACCCTCAAGTATCCCAAAAGTTCAGCCAATCCATCCATGTTATTTTAGAAGGTAAAGTGTCTTTTGGAGGGGCTTATCTAGAAAGATAGTCAGAACTCCAATGAATTCATTTCATCTGCATAATAGAGCAAAGTTTTGATTCTTCCTTTCTGCAACTTGAGCATTATCAATTCTACAGATAAAGAGAACAGCAAAAGATCAGCTGCATACTTGGAGGACTCAGTTTTAATTCCACCCTATTCTTTACCTGCTATTCCAGAATAATCTTTTCATTTATTCTCAGAGCAGCCTCTATAGCAGGGGTACATAAGCAGCACAGATCAAAATACATTCAGATGTGCTCAAAGCAGAAAAGTATATCAGTCAAGTAATATGAGAGTTCCTGTTTGCCTCCTTTTAGAGACAGAGAAATCAAGATCCTGGCATATGAACCCAGCTTCAACACAAGAAATTCTCAGCTCAGAGAGCCCCAAGAACTCCACAAGCAATTTTGTTCCAGGCTAGGAAGCATCAATTGACCCTTGATTAGCAAAGTGTCCCTTGCCCTAAATTAAATATCAGATTTTCTTCCAAAATGATCTGTATTTTTAAGATATAGGTGGAGCTCTGTTGCATCCTAATGCAGTGCTTCTCAACCTAGGCAACTTTAAGATATGTGGACTTCAACTCCCAGAATTCCCCAGCCAGCATTGTTTTGGTTCTTGTTTCAGGTAAAGGATGCAATAAGTTCTTGGGTCTACCAAATCTATTCTGTCATCTACTGAATTCTTAACAAGAATAAACTATTTTTCATTTTCAAAAAAGCTTTAATCCCATTCCCCCACCTTTTTTAAAATGCACCTTAACTGTAAAATTAGCAATTAATTAATAAACCTTTCCCCAAGCAATTCCCTTTTGTGAAACCCAGAATCCATTGCACTAAAGTATTTTCCCCAACCTCATATTCTGGCTTTACTCCAAGTGGTTCTTAAAAGCACTGGAACTTAGGTCTTGGCCTCCATCAGATGAACTATTTCCTGTTAGAGGTTACTCACTTCCTGTTTTCCATATTTAGACAATCCCTGCCTGTGGATGACTTTGATTTGCTGTAAACTTCAGCTAGTTTAAGTGTGAACAACCCCCCCCCCCCCACACACAAAAGGGACAGATACACAGGAGATGTATCAAAACAGTGTAATAAGACCTCTCTTGTGGGTCATAATGATTGCCCAAATAATTACAGGAAACTCGGGGTTTAAGGTAGTCACAAACAGCTTTATCTGTACTCATCTGATGCCAGGCATCAGTTTGATCACAGAAAAACAGATAATGAATAAAACTCCTTTTGAATGGGAATGGGAATGGAAGATTACATAGTTCCACATTTAGGGATAACCTTTTTTGTTTTTTTGGCCCTGTTTCTTTTACATCTGAACAGCACAGTGCAATATCCTCCAGCACAAAGAGGCAAGGATGCCATATTTGCTGCATTTCTGCCTGTCTTGCAGTTCTTGCAAGCAAAGGAGCCTAAATGGAAAAAATGGTGGCAAACTTAAAAGCTGTAAGACATCAGTGGCTGGAGATTATTGGTATTTGTGAAAGAACACAGATAGAGGTTCCGTGCACCTGAGAAGATGGAGAAAAAGGAGAAGGGCTTGGCCCCATGCAGGACCATCTGCAGCCAAGGGAGGTATGAAACAAGTCAGGATGGCAGGCACAACCGCACCAAGTCCCAGCCCTGTTTGCAGGTGTCGGTGCAACTGAGGCCACCATTTTGACTTGTTTGACACCTCCCTCCCCATGTTCTTAGTTTGAAAAACTAATCCAGAATTGGTATTTGGAAAAAGGAACAAAAGTTGACTTTGCTCTGTGGGAACCTAGTCTTGAGCATAACCTGTAAGTTCAGCCTTGTTAGGTAAACATCAACCCAGAAATGAGACTGGCTGACAGGAGGGGGGGGGGGAAGCCTTACCAAGGCCTCCTTTTCCCCTTTGTACCCCCAAATGAAACAAATCCATCACTGCAGTTACCACTGTTCAAATGCTGCCAAGAATCATACAACCATGTTGGTGCAAGATTTATTAAAACATCTGATGATAAGCTAAAATGAAGAGAGCTATAAAGCCAGCTGAATCTATTAAGCCCCGCTCTTTTTTTATATCTAAACTTATTTGCATCTAAGAAAACAGGCACGTGGCACAACGTGCAGGAGAAAGCTATATAATGAAATCACTTCACTTATATCCCACTTTTCATAAAGAACCTTCAGGCTGAGGAGTCTTGCCAGGAAGTACTATACACCTGTTTCTAAGGAGCAATTGTTTTGTTCTGAAGCTTAGAGCACGGGGTGTGTTAGATGCCTCTCCACCTTGTCTGGCACCAATACTCAACCTTTCTTCTGCCCGCATTTCTTCCCTGCAAATCTGCCTTCCCAGCAGATCTGAATTCCTTTCCCTTCCCCACCTCCCCAGTTCAGCTCTGGAATTGGATGTAATTCCAGCTGGAGATAAACAGCCTCAGAGGGATAATTTGCATAGGAGATTTTGCTCCTCTCCCACCTTTTGATTTTTCCCTTCAACTATTCTCTCCTCCTCATAATTCACTCAAGGAGAGAGAAGGAAGTAATAAAAAGAGAGAGGAAAGGTATTTTGGCTCCAGACTTGCCTTTCACTGGCATGTCATCCCTAATCAATTTGTCCCAAGAGAGGGGAGGGAGATTTCCCACCCTTTCACTGAATTATAGTTGAGTCTTACATTCAAATGCAGTCATCCTTGTCCCCAGCTTTTTCAGTGACACATAGAAATATTATATCATCTCTATTCCCATTGACTTAGCAATAATAAATGTGGCTGCTATGATCAGTTAACATGGACAATATTCAAGAACAACTGAATTCCTTGGCCTATATTTGAGGCTTTCAGAAGGACTTGCATTGCTCTGTGGATCCCTAGATAAGGATAAGAGGGAAAGAAAGGCCCTTGTGAGGAAGCCTAGGTTTGGAACAATCCTAGGATGTTAAATTCCCTGCGTCTTGGCTTACATCACAAGGAAGCTGGTAGAAGGATGAAGAGAGATCATCTCTTCCATTACAGCTATTCATTTCTAAACCTTTATTTTTAAATGGGATTAAACAATGTAAGTTATGAAGCACTGAATGCTCTACCTTGAGATATTAACACTAACCTTTAGTAAGCCATTATTCCTGAGCTTCAGCATCCCTCTCTCTCCATCTCAGAAAGTTGTTATGTAGGTAAACAACTGCTAGGCATTCAACAAGAGTCTAAATGAGGTGAAAACAGGCTAAGTATTTTCACTGTGTTACTTCTAAGGATTGCCTGTAATTTCTTAAACACAGAGAAGACAGGCTTATATGTAATAGAAAAAGTATTGTAACCAGATGCAAATAAATGCAGTACATTTGAGGTTTGGTATTTAACTTTTAAACCAGGTATACTTACATGTCATTCTTAAAGCAGAATTCTTAAAGTTGGAATTTGAAGTTAGAAAATTTAAAAGAAATCAAGTTTATAAACATTAAAAACAGCAAAATTGTTGCTGAGGTGAAATCCATTCACCCCAAACTTTATTCCCAGTTCAGATGCACCCAAATTGTGATAATTCTTGCAAAGGGTCTAGAGGCCTTGGACATATGGAATAATAACACATTTTACTTTAAAATTTCCCACACTATTCCAGTTTAGGTTGAAATAAAGGCATAATGCCACTTGATGAGTCATTTCTGATTTCAAGCCACATTGACATGATACAGTTACCCTTCGGCCCATTCTGTCTACCAGTTTTCAAAGAATTAAACAGCCCTACCATTTATACATGGCTGGAGGGTCATTGTTTGCAACAAACAAATACTTGTCACACAGTTTACTTTTTTTTTTTTTTTGAAACACCGCTTCTTACATTCTACTTATCCCATTTATTGATGAGGGTTTTTTTTTTAGTTTTAGTCTTAGAGAGGAGCCACTATGTTTGCTGACTTGTCTAAATCAATCTGGGAACATATAAACAAACCAACAAGATTCTTGAAATGTTTAATTATTGAATTAAGCACACTGGGATTTATTATGCAAATTTATATGGTCGCCCATCTGAAATTTGGTCTAGTGGTTAAGGCACCAGGCTAGAAAGCAGGAGACAGTGAGTTCTAGTCCCACCTTAGGCATGAAAGCTGACTGGGTGACTTTGGGCCAGTCACTCTCTTTCAGCCCAACTCACCTCACAGGGTGGTTGTTCTTGTGGGAAAAATAGAAGGAGGAAGGAGTATTAGGTATGCTCACCACCTTGAGTTATTCATAAAAATAATAAAGGTGGGATAAAAAAAGCTAAAAAAAAAAACCCTCTGGCAGCTAACCAGAAAAATAGATACATCTCAAGACAATAGAAAAGACAATAGAAGAAGCCAGGTAAAAACCATCAACCCCATGGCAAAACCCCAAACCGAGCTCCAATAAAATCCTGGCCTAAGCCAAGGGAAGAGCCAAGTTCTCAAGGCTTTCCCAAACTCCAGCCAAGTCTGAAGTCCTGATGAGCCTCAAGGGGAGGCTGTTCCACAAGGTGAGCACCATGACCAAAAGGCTCCCTCCTAGGTCCTGGGAGATTACCTGGCTTCACAGAAGAGCCCTGGAGCATTCTTGCCCATCTGTCGGCCTTGCAGGGTAAACCAGATAGGAACCACAACCAGATGAGCTATTTCTACTTCATTGTAAAGTTACACTGACAAAATCTTGCAAGTATGAAAGCACAATTCTCCCCTCCCCACATCTCTTTTACAGCCCAAAAGACTAGGGAGGGTCTCTTCTGAGCCTCTTCCCCACCCATTATCTAGCTGCGGGCAATGCTGTCTCTTATCTGACTATTCCCTTGGCAGCTCCCAAGGTCTTTCTCACATACCATTACACCATCCTATCAGATCTGGTGGAATGGACAAAAAACCACCAGAGACCAGCCCCACAAGTATCCTGGCTCTGCAGGTGCTACGTAAGGCTGATGCATATGTGCATAAATGCATACCCACAGTATACCCAGCTCCATACCTTCTGGAGCAAAGAGAAGAACCAAGTGCCATAGCTCAGAGGCTTTCTGTGAAGGATCTTTGTGAGAATAGCAGCACTGGTGGAAAGTCATCAATTGCCACAATTAGATGAAGAGCAGCCTCTTTCTCAAGAAACTGCAGCTGCACACCTTTCAGTACCCATGTCAATAGCTGTTAGTTATTTACATCTATTTGTTACATATATAGTAGATCTCCAGGACCCCAAAGCAATGTCCTTAGTTCCCTGTGGGATAGGTTAGACCAAGTGATAGTGATTAGCCAAAATGATCCACTGAGGGGGGACTTGGACCTGGAGTAACCTCACCCAGTCCTACACTTCAACCTCTTCCCTGTGTTGGCTCTTAAATGGGCTCCACAGCTCTTTATGATCCCAAAGGGTTTCTCTGAAGACAACTTTTAGGTCAACCAAGATTCTCTCCTGGGAGTTGTGATATCTCTCTGAATTGTCTGACATGTAGAGCACTGCCCTTGCCCCATTTCCATTATCGTGCAGGTACATGCTCCCTTCTACACGTCCTTCTCTCTCTGGAGCTAGTGTGGATGAAGGGGGAGAAAGGAAATGCCATCTGGGTGGGCAATGGGACAGTGGGAAAATCAGCACTCCAGCCAGCCCCCCCACCTTATTTCTTCACTGCCTTATCTTTCACTGGGGTGGGGGGAAAGAGATCAGTGACAAACCAGGAAGGCAGAAAAGCCACCACTCCAAATAAACATAGAGAATGGGGAGGGGTGAAGAGAGAGAGAGAGAGAGATCTGAGGAGCCAGGAGATGAAAAAAGGTCAGATTTCTTGCCAGTGAGAAACTGTTTGCCCTGGAAATAACTGCAGGAGCAGGAGCTGAACCAAGAGTTAATCAGCTTACCTTCTCAAAACCTGCAGATTGTGAGGACACAAGGAGTTGGGTTGAGATCAAGATCTACAGTCAAAGGGGTGAAATAGGCCTCTTGGAATTATTTTGAAATGCCATAACTTATCTATGAAGGTGTCACAGTGATAGATAGATAGATAGATAGATAGATAGATAGATAGATAGATAGATAGATAGATAGATAGATAGAAATATATGACAGCCCCATGTGGTGTTAGTGGTTAAGGTGGTGAGGGAGATGAAGGTTCTAGTCCTCCTTTAGGCATGGAAGCCAGCTGGGTAACTTTGGACCAGTCACTGTCTCTCTCAGCCCTAAACTGGGAAGTCAAAAAACATTTATCTACCAACCCGCACTAGACCAGTGTGATAGATTACAGTTCCTAATTTTCAGTGAAGAGGTCTTCATCCGGCAATGGACTGGTTCAGAATGGTGATGATGATGATAATGCATATACAGTATATACATCCATCCACAAATTACATGTTGGTGGCTTCACCATCTTAAATGCTTCTCTGAAAGTATCTATACAGTCTTACTTTACTCTCTCCCCAAAGCTGCCCCTTGAGGTCAGCACTAATTGGTCCCCAGCTCCTTCATAATACTCTGAAAGGAAAGTGCAAGAAGGGAGCATCTGCATTCCTTTCTCACTCTCCAGGTCAGGGTCATTGTTCACAGGAAGTGAGACTGACTCTTGGCCATCCTACACTTTTTTTTTTAATTAATTTGTAGGGACTAACAAAATCTGATATCTTTCACCAATGGAAAATTAATATAAGAAAGGGAAAGAGAGAGGGAGATCCAGATATTTGCCCTTGATTTATATGCTTAGCACTGTGTGATTTCTTTACCATCTTTTTTTCTAGTTTTCAAGATATAAGTGATATATGTTTGTCAAGGAAATAAAGAACAAAATCCTGATATAACCATTTATAGGCCATCCAATTAATTTAAGAAGTTTGCATTACTAAATTTACCACCAAAGAGAAGGCATTATTTCAGACAGTGGCAGATAAACAGTGATATTATCCATAAAAATAATAAATATTAAGCTATTATTTTATAAGGCATCTTTGTTATATTAGAAGAATCAAGCACAGCAGTCAAAACAAAACAAAATCCCAAAAGGTAAGTCTTTTAAAAATTCTGAATCTTTTTCCTATGTTTTGACATCAAATACTGCCTGTAACCTAATCTACTAGATGTTTGATGTGGTCTTTAAGTCGTGTTCATTAAGCATAGCTTAAAACATAAATCTCAACAATGAGATCCAAAGGCAAGTAATGTCAAGACTCTGAACAGACAGAAACCATTTTTCTGGAGAAAGTGAGTTGAAAAGAAAGTAGGCTTGTAATAGCCTAAAGGTTCTGGGTCTCAAAAACTATACAATAACTCTGAATCATGGATCCATAGAATTGGAAGAACTCAGTGTAAAATTCCATAGTAAACTGTCCCTTACAGATGGCTGTCTGTGGAAGGAAAGGTTGGAAGAGAGGCAGCTGGAATTGTGTGCCTGCCCCTTTAATTCTAAAACACCCCAGCATCCAAATGGGGGAGAGATTGTATAAAAAGTCCTGTGTGTGGAACAGTGTATGGTAGTAGTGGGTGTTTTGGTATGTTGGATGTGGAGAGGTAGAAGGAAGTAAGGGACAGAGTAGCAGTCAAGATATATGGAAAGGCCAGGAACATTAGTACCTAGAAATAGTAGTAGATATTCTAGGGGTAGTAATAGTTTGATAGTTAGAGTAGTATAAGAATAAGTTGAGCGATAGAAAGTAGGTTAAGTGAAAACTGTATTGATGGGACTCCTGGGTGGAAAGGAGGACACTTTTGGTACTGTGTATATTGATTTGATAGGTAAAGAAACCCCAGTATAAAAGGGGAGAGAAATGCCTCTGTGTGTGCAGTGTATCTTTGGGAATACCTTGCTGAGTCTGGGTAATCCACTCTTGGATATTAAATGAACTTGTGACAAAAGTGGTGGCAGAAGTGGGATATTCAAATTAACTGGGATATCCAACTAAATTTTCCAATCCAGGTTTAAGGAAGGTGGGTTTGTTCAGACTCACAGGATTCCTTGAACACTGTAGATGAAAAGGAAGTCTTTGGTTGGCAAAGGAAGAGAGTTTGGGCCTTGCAGAACACAAACTGTACAAACCTTAGCCAATATACTCACTGCTGAAACCAGACCCCATACTAGAGCCTTTATAAAACAAACCAGAATGGAAAAGGCAGAAGGGGCTGAAACTCCTACACCCACAGAGGAGGCTATCACCAGAGATACAGGGTAGGCCAGTGGTTAAACCCAAGGGGAAAATGGAAAAGACAGAAAGGGCTAGGAGCAGAAGCCTAAGCAAACCTGGTTGTTGGAATGTTCCAACAGGAAGACAGGTTCTTGAGGGAGGCAGAATGAAGGGATAGGCTGGAGTGGGAAAAAGCTGAATGAGAGGCACGGAGGGAGGAATTTAAAGGGCTCCTAGATCTCTTTAAAGAGATACAGTCCCCAGGTGGAGCACATACCCCTACACTTATGAAGTGGGGGAGTGGAGGACCCAAGGATATGAAAATTCCCAAATTGACTGATGAGGAAGACACTGAGGCTTATTTTACAGTGTTCGAGAGGGTGGCTACGTCCTGTAAATGGACAAAAGATGAGTGGATAGCTAGGCTGTCTCCTAGTCTGTCAGGGAAAGCTTTGAGAGCATATAGTAGTCTCCCAGCTAAAGATATATTGGATTATCAATATGTGAAGGAAACAATTTTGTATAGATATGGTGTGATTCCATATGCGTATAAACAAAGATTTAGAGGTTATGTATTCAACTCCTAGGAGGGTGTTTGGGAGTTATGGGCTCATCTGGAAGATTTAGGAAGGAAATGGTTAAAGCCAGATGTAAAGAGGAAGTGGTAGAGGAAGTCATTCTTGAGCAGTTTCTTCATGTACTCCCTTCCAAAGTAAGGTTGTGGGTACAAGAACATCATTCTAAAACAGGTCTCAAGGCAGTTGAATTAGCAGAGGACTATTTGGCAGCTAGCAAAGCAGAGGAGGAATTGAAAGGAGTAAGGAAAGAAAAAGAAAGGAAGCCTGTACTGGAGAGTAGGAACATAATGATGCAGGAAGGGGTCAGAGAGGAATGTGTTAAAAAAGCTTTGACTCCTAACTTGAAGGAAAAGAGTAATAAGATCAGTTGTTATAATTGTGGAAAGAAAGGTCATTTGGCTGGGGACTGTTGGATTCAGAAAAAGAAAGGAGCATTTGCTGTTGTTCATGCACCACTGGGAACCAGGTTAAGGGTTCCTGCTAAGGCTAATGGAGTGACTGTTAAGGGTTTGGTGGACATTGGAAGCAGAAGAACCCTAGTACTGCCTCATTTAGTAAAAAAGATGGTTTGTATTGGTAAAGAGCCACTCACGAGTGTTTTTGGACAAACTGAGATGGTGGAGTTAATGAAGGCTAGGGTGCAGGCAAAAGGAATAGAGAAGAAAATGGTAATTGGGGTTCTCCCTAAGTTGCCTGGTGAGTTGGTCCTTGGAATGGATTTTCCAATCCTGGAGGGATGGTTCAACCCAAAAAGTTGTAGGGAAAAGGCTACAGTGGTGAGGATAACTACTAGGGCTTAGGCAAAGGAGGAAGAGAAACACACAGAGGTTCAAAAGAGTGAACATGTACTTCTTCCTAGCCATTTGGACTTATTGGGGAAAGTAGGCTATGCAAGAAAAGAGAAAGTATTAAGAAAGGCAGATAAAGCCAGAAGAGAACCTATAGGGTTAAAGAACCCTAAATGGGATATTGATTTAGGGTGGTTACAGAAAAAAGATCCTACTCTGAATCACTGTTGGCAGATAGCAAAAGAGGAGGGGGACAGAGAAAGTACACCTAGGTTTCAGGAAAAGGAAGGGTTACTATTTAGAATCAGACTTCATCCAGTGACAAAAGACATAATTGAACATGTTGTAGTTCCCCAAGAGTATTGTAAGCCAATCATAGAGTTAGCTCATGAGAACCCGTGGTCAGGACACATGGGAAGGGATAGGACTACAATCAATCCTTGATCGATTTTATCAGCCAGGGATTAGCAAGGATGTAGAACAGTTCTGTAAATCTTGCTCTGCCTGTCAACTGGTAAAATCAAAAAGGGAGCAGGACAAAGTACCATTAGAGACAGTTCCTCTCATCCCAATGCCATTTACCAAGATTGCTATGGATGTTGTGGGACCGTTGCCTAGATCAAGTAAAGGAAATGAGTATATTCTTGTCATATGTGATTACACCACCACATACCCAGAGGCAATCCCATTAAAAAGTGTAACTGCCAAATGAATAGCTGAGGAACTGATAAAGATTTTCAGTAGAGTGGGTATACCAAGAGAGATTCTTACGGATCAAGGAACCAACTTCCAATCAGCATTACTTAAATATCTATATACTGAGTTAGGAATTAAAGGCATTCGTACTAGTCCTTATCATCTACAAGCTGATGGGCTGACAGAACGGATTAATCAAATGCTGAAAGCTATATTAAAAAAAATACACAGGCCAAGACCCCAGGCACTGAGATGTTTGGTTACCATTTCTTTTGTCTACATACAGAGAAGTACCACAAGCATCCACAGGTTTTAGTCCATTTGAATTATTGTATGGAAGGCAGCCTAGGAGAATTTTGGATGTGATTAGGGAAGGATGGTGTGACAGGACTGAAGGGTCTTAGAATGTCAGAGTATCTCCTAGTGCAACTGGAAAAGTTGAAAATGTTAGGAAAGCTAGCTCAAGAACATATGGTAAGGGGCAAAGAGAAACAAAAGAAACTCTATGATAAGGGTCTGAAGGGAAAACAGTTTAGGGTAGGAGAGCAAGTACTACTATTACTACCAAGCAAGGAGAGCAAGTTGTTGGCAAAATGGCAGAGTCCCTATACTGTGGCAATGCCCGCCTTTTAAGAAGACCGATATATCATGCTAACCTGTTGCGCAAATGGTATGAAAGAACAGACTCTGACTTAGCATTACTAGTTTTGAAGGAACAGACTCCTGAATCTTGTGGACCAAGCATGGGATGTTATCTTATATCCATCCTGTGGAAAGGTTGACCTAAACATGGACCTAACCAAAGGTCAACAGGAAGAGTTGAACAAATTACTGTTGGACTATGAGGAAATGTTCACCGCAAAACCGGGATTGACAGATAAAGTGAAACACCGAATAGACACGGGTAACACTCAGCCTATTTGGCAATGGCCCTATAGAGTACCAGAAAGGTTGAAAGAGATGTTGAAAATGGAAGTAGACAAGATGCTTCGTATGGATATCATTGAACCTTCTGAAAGTAATTGGTCTTCGCCAGTGGTCTTAGTGCCAAAGCCAAATGGGGAGAAAAGATTCTGTGTGGGCTATAGACAACTAAATAGGGAAGCCAAATTTGATGGCTATCCAATGCCTTGAATAGATGATCTCCTGGATGGACTAGACGGTGCTGAGTATTTACCTCGTTGGATCTGACAAAGGGATATTGGCAGATTCTATTAGACAACCAAGGAGAAAACAGCATTTGCCACACCGCATGCACTATTCCAGTTCAACCGTATGCCATTTGGGTTGCATGGAGCATCTGCAACCTTTCAGAGGCTAATGGATCAAATATTACCAGGAAGGGACAAGTGGTGTGCAGCTTACTTAGACAACTTCCTCATATACAGCAAATCCCGGAAAGAACACCTTGAGCATATACGATTAGTATTGGACAGTCTAAAGAAGGCTGGTTTACATATAAATCCTCAAAAGTGTCATTTGGGTTTTTGGGAACTCAGTTATTTGGGATTCATTGGTGGAAAAGGAGAAGTTAAACCGGAACAAGGAAAAGTGGAAACTTTACAGAAAGTAGAACCTCCAAAAACTAAGAAGGAGGTTAGATCATTCCTGGGATTAGCTGGATATTACCAACTATTCATACCACACTTTTCCACGATAGAACAACCTCTAACAAAGCTTACAAAAAAGACAGAACCTAACAAAATAAGGTGGACAGAAAATTGTCAAGAGGCCTTTGAAAAAATAAAACAAGCCTTATGTGATAAACCAATATTATGCAGTCCAGACTTTAATCAGCCATTTGAATTACAAGTGGACACTTCCAATGTAGGATTGGGTGCAGTACTCATACAAAATTATGATGGAGTGGCCCATCCAATCAGTTATATCTTGACAAAATTACTCCCTCAGGAACAAAAATATAGTACCATCAAGAAGGAAGCATATGCCATCAAATGGGCTATTGAAACCTTCCGAATCTACCTATGGGGTAGAGAGTTTACAATAATCATAGACCACCAGCCTCTGAAGTGGCTCCAACAGATGAAAGATACAAATCCAAGACTGACATGGTGGTATCTCTCATTGCAGCCCTACAAATTCAGCATTACCCATAAAGCAGGACAGCAGAAGTGTGGATTTCCTTTCAAGATTCAGGGAAAATACTGAACTTGCCCTCACCTCCTGAGAATTGAAGAAGAAAGAGAGCAAAGATGAAAGGGAAAAAAAACAACTCACATGTTAGTTGTTTTTTTTTAATAAAGGAGGGAGGTATGTGGAAAGAAGGGTTGGAAAAGCAGCAGCTGGAATTGCACGCCTGCCCCTTTAATTCTAAAACACCCCAGCATCCAAATGTGGGAGAGATTGTATAAAAAGCCCTACGTATAGAACAGCTGGGTGTGGTAGTGGGTGTTTTGGTGTGTTGGTATGCTGGATGTGGAGAGGTGAGGTGAGGCAAGGCAGAAGGAAGCAAGGGAGAGAGTAGCAGTCAAGACATGTGGAAAGGCCAGGAGCATTAGTACCTGGAAATAGTAGTAGATATTCTAGGGATAGTAATAGTTTAATAGTTAGAGTAGTATAAGAGTAAGTTGAGCAATAGAAAATAGGTTAGGTGAAAACTGTATTGGTGGGAGCCCTGGGTGGAAAGGAGGACACTTTTGGTACTGTGCATATTTTGATAGGTAAAGAAACCCCAATATAATCCACCCTTGGATATTAAATGAACCTGTGACACTGTCCAATCTCTGTTCAAAAACATCTCTTGGTAATTAATTCCACTGTTGAACTACTCTTAACTTTTTGCACCTACTACTTAATTTTTTTCAAACATTCAACCAGAATCCACTTTCATGTAACTTAAGATCATTATTAATACATTATAGATAATAATAATGTATTAAACGTATATGCTGCCCAACTCTCAACCGCTCTCGGCAAATCACAATAACCAAATGATAGAAAACCGGTCATAGTCTTCTATGTGACTTAAGGACATACTTTTGAAAAATACTTGAAAATTACTATCAGGTAGACTCTCAATTTTCTCTTCTCAAGGCATACTCAGTTCCTTCACTCTCTCCTTGTAGGGCACATTCTTGTAGGACACATTCACATGCCCTTCTTTGGACTCATTCCATTTTGCCTAAGTCCAGTAGTGTAGGGCCTTTCCCCATCTGTTAAGCTGATGGAGTCAATATTTCAACTGCCCCAGCTGGCCATGAAGTGATTACTGGTAAGAACAGAACAGATATAATAATGCACAAGCATAGCAGAATTCCCTACCCAAAAGAGAGAAAGAGACATTGGATTCGTTCTAGATTAGGAAATAGATAAAACATCCCAGAGAATGTCAGTGGAAAACAACTTGGATAGCATTGCCAGGAAAACAATATGGATGCATCCACAAAGTCATCAGGAATCAAGCTTGACTCAAGGAAGAATCTACCTTTCACTGTAGGTTTGAGATAATGTGCAAAAACCCGTTTCTCTTTCTTTCTAGTCTTTACATTCTCAGTTTATGAACCTTATCTTCAGATTGCTTACTTTTATCAGCTGTTTGCAAAGCATTTGATGTTTAATTTTATTATAGTGTTGTATTTTTTAATCCAGACCCCTTTTGAATGCAGAAAAGCAATGTGTGAATATAAATACATATCAATACTGCCCATCTCAAATCAATAAACAAGCAATGCCGTTTCCTGCTGATGCATTGTTTTGCTAGATGCTATATGAAATGTAGCCTCTAGCCAAGAAAACCAAGAAAGCCAAGAAAACAAACCAATGAACCATCAAACAAATCAACTGGAGTTCTCATCTGAGATACAAATGACCAGGTTCAAATTATCCTACTTCAGACACATTATACAAAGATCCAGCTCTCTGGAAAAGGCTGTAATGCTGGGAAAGGTGGAAGGAAAGAGAGGAAGAGAGCAACCAGCAACAAGGTGGATGGACTCAGTTATAGTGGCAATGAGTGCATGGTGGAAGAGCTGAATGACTAGGTTTGGGACAGATCATCATGGAGAATATCTATGTGGTTGCTAAGAGTTTACCACAACTTGATGGCACATAATCATCAATCATCATCATCAATATGAAATACATTAAAAAAAACACTTAAATCACATTGTAGAAAGATGGCTTGATTTTTCAAAGATGGTATGTCTATAGTGACAAGTTGGTTTCATTTATCTAGCTATGGTGCTAACAAGGAGTACAATGATATACTAATTGACAGCAATTGCCATTTCACAAAAGAAGAGGAAGAAGGAAGAAGAAAGAATTTCTTGAATAATTATATTTGAAGTGGAAGAGTTGTCTTGCATTTGCAAAACAGAAGTTGACACTACTGAGAGGGAGATTCGGTCTCCCTGAAAATAACAATGTGGAGAAGTCCATGCTGGAAGAACATCCTCTATATTAGAACTCAAAGCATTTTTAGTGTCCTCCTTGCTCTTAATGAGGCAGGAGCTTTATCTTCTCTTCATATCTCTGTGCAAACACTCACCTAATTCATATGGAACAAAACCTCTTTCTTTTCTACCCTTCCCTTCTCTGGCCATACCTCGGTACTTTTTGTTCTGATTACCCCCCCCTTGTTTCTGTTGAAGGAGGAGAAAAGGTTTGTGAGTTATACATATACATATTTGTATGTATGTGTGAGAATGAGAGTGACAAAGACAGGCATATAGGCACAAACATATACAATGCATTATGCACACATTTATTGGGAAGAAAAAATAACTAGGATTGGTTTCAGCTGGAACTGGGTCACTCTAGTATGACAGAGAAGCTGGATGTTGCACAGGAATTTAATATGTATTTAGTTATTCCTGTCTAATCTTCCTTTGTCCTGGATAATAGTTGTAAATTCAGGGTTGTTTTTCTTCTGGGTAAATGCAATAACAACTAAATAGGGTTTTATAAAGCTTGCCTTGAAACTACCCCCTCTGACCTAGCATTCAGAGTTATTTGGATTCCTAGATGTAGACGCCAGCTGTGGTGAAGTTTATGAAGAAAGTTATGCTGTGCAGGTATTTAGTTACTGCTTCTATGTTCCAGAGGGTAGCACTGCCAAATGAAAGCAGTTCTCTGCTTTGGAGAATGAATCCTGACTTAAATTTCATCCTAACCAACACTAATCCAAGATGGAGTTGGGCATGCATGTCAATCCTCACTTCCAGCCTTGGGAAGGCTACTATATACATTTTCCTAAAGGCAAGTCTCAATGAATTTACCATGTTTTATTGCTGAAGACACAAATATAACTGTATTGTAGAGTAGCAGCTAAGGAGCCTTTGTTATTCCTATGAGAAGAGTGGCATTTGTTTTGCCAGCCCCAAAGTAGGAAATTTGAGGAGAAACAGCCCAACCAAAATCAGTCCTGAACTATGATGTCAAAGAAAAATGCTTCTAGAGTTCCCTACGTTCTACAAAATATCTAAATTTGCTCTTAGTCTGCATAATTACCTGATTTCTTACTACTCTATAGTAGCTTTTGGGAAAACTGGAATTATTTTCACACACTGGATTAAGTCACCATGGAAGCAGGAGGTAAGACTGGACCATCCTTACTGGCACCACCAATATTAAAGATTCAGTCCAAAGAAAGCTGGAACAACTGAAATCCCCATTAGGACAAAAGAGTCGTAAATGCTTAAGACTGTGATTAAGTTCCAGCTCATCCCGTTTCTTTGGATTTCATCCAATAGACACAAATAGGATGAAATATGTTGCATTATGAAAACTCATGTCCTTGGTAGAACTGCCAAATTCTAAATTACATTACTGTCCAATCCACACTTGGAGCATTTGAATGTTAGTTGTGTTTTCAGAGTAGAAATTGTTCTAAAATGTAAATATAAAATTACACCAATCAGAATATGTATTAGATTAAAATGGTTATCTACCTGGAATTTATACCTGACAGAAACAGTGCAAGTGAAACTCAAATCATAAATAGAAACAAATCTTTAAATGCTGCAATTATACTGAGTGGCTTAATACAAAAATCAGCTACTAGCAAGTCCTGGGCTGGTGGTTCTCAGAGCATTTTTTAAAATTCCCTGGCCCCCAAATCAGCCTGCTGTGTTGTTTGTCTGTGGCTCACTGGATTTGAGGAATCGTATTCTCTAATGTATGTGGCTTGCTTTATGCCTGACTATTTCTTTACTTAGTCTGTAAACAATTTCCCTTTGCTTAAGGGACTCAGAATCTCATTTTTTGAAATTTTAGGTTTTATTATGAACATAGTAACTTTCTAAAGTTTAAACCTTAGAATTATTTCAAGTTAATAGACACATATATCAGTCATTCCATAAGTTTCCTAACATTTTTAACTAATTACAGTAGATTGAGCACTGGAGGAGCAAAAGTGCCACATTTGTGCTCATGCAGCATTCTTGTTTTTATCATTTGTTTTCATTGCTGTATGCTGCTCAGAGTCACATTGTTTGAGTTGGCAGCCTTATACATGTAGTTAATAAATAAATAAATAAATAAACAGATAATATACAATTCCAGCAGTCACCAGAGGTCCTTTCTCTGTGTCTTTCTCCTCCATCTCTTCATTGACTCCTTACAAAACAATAAAGTTGCTAGGCACAGTTACAATTTGTTTTTTCTGAATACTTTAGACACACTTTAAACAAAATGTTCCAGTATCACTGCCACTCAGAACAGAGAGATGAAAAATCACCAGGACCAAGGAAATAGATGGCAAGTCCAGAAGCATGCATGAGACTTCCAGAGGGCATCTTATTCCAGGACTCCTCAATTTAATACCATGGATCTTCTGATCCACCTCCTTCAAGGTAGAACAGCCTAAGCCAGTTAGTAAGACAATTCCTAGCTTGGATTCTTGAGTATCAACTTAGAGCTATATTGAGAAAGTTTTAGTGTATCTTCATTGCACAGGGAGATGCTCTTTTCCAGACGTAAACTATTTAAATCTTAACCTTGTTCTAGAAATAAATCAACCATTTCTGTTCCATCTTCATTCTTCGGTGTCCTACCTCTATCCCCCCACCACTACCACTATACCAATACTATTGCATCAGATGTGCGGGGTTCCCCTGCACAGAAACAAGAACTTCTAAGATTGCATGAAGTGGAACAAGAATTGCTTTCACAAAAAAGGGGTAATTTTTATTATTATTATTCTTAGCAGTATTCACCTTGAAGGAATATGAGGGATGCATACATTTTTTACAGACAATATATAAACATGTTGTACATAATTAACAATAACTTAGTTCACTAATCCAAAAATTAAGCCAATTAAAAAAAAAAAACAACAGAAAATACTGCCAAATCTTTATGCTGATACAAGTACAAAATAATTTAAATCCTGACTGCGGTTCTTCTATGCTGCAGTGACTGACAATCTATTGCACTTTGTCAACCTTGGACTCGGTCCAGCAAGCGTTCCTGATCTGCAGCCTTGGTCTTCTTAAAAGGTGGGCGTGAGCAGGCCTCGCCTTTGACACAGCAGCAGTAGCACTGGGCGGGTTTGTTTCCTAGCATTATGATCTCCCTCAATCTCTCACCCAGCCACTCCCACCCACTTCCGACCCTCACGGAATTTGAGCTGGTCACTACAAAAGGTGGATAACTGTACCATGTAGGTTAAACATTCCCTTTCCTCACATACACACACACACATGCACCCAAATAAAGGAAAAGGAGTAAATAATTTCCATCTTGGTTAACAGAAATTAAAATTTAGCCCAGGTGGAATTTCTTTCAGTTTTGGTTGTTGTTGTTGTTGTTTTGTGGGGCTTTTTTTGTCTTTGTTTTGGGGGGGGGGATGGGGCTTTTTTTGTCATTTCTACTTCTTCACAAAGGGCAGCTACATTATGCCTACACAAACTAGAAAAGCGAGGAAAGGCATTTTGCTTGGAATGCTCGGTCCTTTGTTCTTTTACCAAAAACTGAATTAGATTTAGGAGGAAACAAAAACAATGTACACCTGGATTTTTGTTTTTAGCAGACTTTTGCAGTTAAAGATACAGTTGGGTTCCAATAAAAAAAAAAAACACTGAAAAAAAAGACAGTTAAAAACTTGCCACAGAGTTAAGTTTATGCGATTTACATTATCAAACCCCTCCGTTAACTGGGGTCGTTTTTTTTTTTCATCAGAAATATAGCTAAATATGTACATCATATGTTATATTGGACCTCGTGATCATGAAAGTCATCAGATCATAACAATCAATAGAATACATTTCACACTGGCAAGAGCTTTATTTTTCAGCTTTTTACGTACAGTATGGTTTCAGAATGGGAGACAACTTTGTTTTTGAACACTTGTGATTTTCTTTAAAAACAAATCTATATATATATATATATATATGCTATAGGAAACCATATACCCCATTTTCCCCATGAGCAGATCGCGCTCCCTTGCTGTTGCTACGTCTGACCTGTCAGAAGAGTCGAAAATATCTCTTTCTCTTACCCCTGTCTCGCAGATCTTCATTTACTTTCTGCTTTTCACCTCTTGTCAAGCAGATCACTTGTCACAACATGCGTGCCTACAGGTGGCAAATTCTATCTCTGCTTGGACAAAGTGTTAATATGTTTGCTCTATACGTTTATGCATCTTGGGCAAATCTCCTAACAAAACAGATTAAACTGAACCACCATGATGGATCCTTTCAGGGTTGTTCAGCTTAAAAGGGTTTTCCTTCTCCTGCCATGACCTGAAATTATATGTTAAATCTAAGAATACAGTTCCCTAGAGCAGTGTTTCTCAACCTTGGCAGCTTTAAGATATATGCACTTCAACTCTCAAAATTCCCCAGCCAGGAAGCTGGCTGGGAATTCTGGGAGTTGAAGTCTACATACCTTAAAGTTGCCAGGGTCAAAAAAACATTGCCCTAGAGAAAGGGCTACAACTACCTGGCAGCATAGATGCTTTGTACATCAAAGGTTTCATAGCTTCAATACTTGGCATCTCCTATTAAACAATCTTACAGAAGAGAAAGGAAAAGCTGCAGAGGATAGCTGCTGCAATGGCCAGCGCTGGGTTGGTTGGTCTGCATAAGGCAGTTCACTATCTCGTTAAACTGTCTTTGCATAATACAGGCAATTGGCATCAACCTGAATGGCAGAGATGCCTAGCATTTTGGAAAAGAATTTATGGATCCTAATGCAAGATATTATTGCAGATTTTCAACACAGCAGACTGAGCCATGGAAGGAGGTGAAGGGTTGGGGGCCCCACATCATTATTGTTAAGGTCCACCTAGTGATCCAGTTGGTTCCTATGCATTTAATGGGGAGAGAGCAATCCCTCTCTCAGCCTCAGGCAGCAAGAAGTCTTGGGACTTCCTTGCTCTCCAGCAGAATGGTCATGAATCATGCTGGTTGAGGAGACAGTAACTGCACCTAACCAGGGAGAGGACACCAAGCTGGGGAAGTCTGGGCTAAGGCAATGAAATCAGTTATGAAAAGCTGCCTGATGTCTGTGCTGACTTGCCACTGGAGAGCGCAAGGGAGAGGCCTTTGGGGCAGGCCAAATGGTTTGAGGTGGGAATGCCCCTTATCAGCCCACTAGCTGCGCACAAACATTCTTAGGAGAAGTATGATGAGAAAGACATCCAGACTCCCTCTGTTTTACTCTCCAACCATGGCAAGATTGTTCCCTGTGGAAAACCTTTTAGCCATTTGTCCAGTGTATCTGTTCTCTTGTTGAATGCCACATTTTTACGTCAAGATATTCATAACGAGAAAGAGACTGCAGAAATTATGTCTAAATAATCCATGTCTGAGGCTATTGTAACCAACATTAAAGCCAACCGTTTCCCTCTCTCACATACATCCCCTTCCTAGTAGATTTTTTAAAAAAAAAAATCTAACAGCAATGAAGAGAAACAAAAATGTGGCCATTAAGCAATAAAAATAATAATAATAATTAGAAAAACTGTTTTCTACTAGGTTGGACATTTCTTTAAACAAAATAAAAATAAAATAAAAGATCCATAAATTCATGCAAGAGTTTTGAAGCTCTTTCTAGAACACAAGAGCAAAATAAATAATGATTTCTTTTTGTGACTGGTTTCTTAAAAAGTAGATTTTTTTTTTTTTTTAATAAAGTTGTCCATTTTTCCTCCACACAAAACACAATCCAAGATAGAAATCCAGCATGGGTGGCTACCACTGAACTTCCTCTGCTTCAGGAGATGGCTAATCTCTTTACAATATTCACAGTAATGAACGAACAGAAAGGAAAGCTGGCTCCAGTTTCTTTCGCTACTTCGGCCATCTTTCCTTTCCACTGGGGCAAGCAGGTATCGTATCAAACAGATGAGTTCCTCTTTCTCCTTTTACCTGAGGGAGCAAAGTGCATAACAGGCACCATTAAGCATTTCTGCAGAAGACCCATCATTGCAAAGTTTCCACTTAGCACTAGGAGCTGAATTATGCTGGAACAAGATCCCCTTTTGCTTTCCTTCCTTTCTTCCTTGCATTCTCTTTCCTGGGCAAAGGCTTTCCTTCCTGTCATCTTAGGCAAAGCCCCCAGTGCTGGAAGTCCGTGAGAATCATTGAATTCTATCCCATAGCTGTAACCATGCTGGATGGATGTGGATGTCCAAATGAGATGCTGGAAGATGGGTGGATGGGGGTAGGAGTTGGGAGGATATGTCCAGAGTGGCTGAAGGGTGGCAAGTGGCCCATTGGTGTCATGTGACTAGCCAGGGCAGCAGCACTGAAAGGAGAGGACTTCTCTTGCATGCATTTCGACAGTTCCTCAAAACATTCAGAGCCTTTCTTGCTCTTCTTGGATTTGTTGGACATTTTCCTATTTCTGGTCTGAATCCCTTCCTTCTTCATGGTCAGAGGCCTGTTTACCTGCAAGAAATGAAAAAATCAGGCTCCTGCAAGCAAAGTAACCAAAAGAAAAATATTTGAACAACCTCCTAAATCTTCCTTGGATTGTGTCCTCCTCCCCCTAATCCAGTAGTCTATATTTCTCACTTTTCTCTCCCTGAAGATTTTGTTTATAAATTAGTTTTATTGGATAAAACCACACCAAACTCAAGTATATTCTGATTGCTTTCACCCTTCCTTTCTTTGCCCTGGCCCCTTAACAATCAATCAACTCTATATCCATAGATATTTTAGATGTATGGGTGTATACATGTTTTCAAGTCAATCTTGATTCATAGCAACTATATGGACAAATTCATGCAGGGTTTTTTGGCAAAATTTTGGAAATGGTTTATCACTTACAACCTTTTTGGAAGTGGTTTACCACTGCCTTCTTCCTAGGGCTGAGAGTGCATCTGACCCAGTCACCCAGGTGGCTTCAACACCTAAGGCTGGATTACAACTCATAGTCTGTCAGCTTCTAGTACAGTGCCTTTACCAAACTGGCTCTCCTATCTGCATTTGTATCTCTACCTCTATCTGTATACACACAGAATATTCTGCACACTTCTCCACATTGACTTCAAAGCTGGAGTTTTAAAAATCCTTCACCTTGCCCTAGATACATGCTCAAGTAAATCCAATATTTTCTCCTTGGATTGAGTCTGGATTTTTCAAATTAAATTTAATTGTTTTGTTTTGAAGCACCAACCTTACATAAAAATCATCCATTATATAAATCCATTTTAAATATCCTCCGAATTTCTGGGGTACAGTAGAGAAGAACTGAATATGCTTTAGCAATAACAGTGAGTTATAACTCTCTTTTGCCTAGATTATCCAGGCTTTAGAAGCCAAGCTAACACATCGTAATGTTATTGAACCCAGCATCACTATGCCAACAAAGAATGGTTATGACTTCCCCAGGGAACATTAAAGAGCTTTTTTTCAAAAAGTCCCTTTGCAATGAATGCAAGGGCTAGTGGACAGCAGGCAGTTAAGGCATCAATCTCAGCTAAGCAAGCAAAAGAAGACACAAGGCAAGAAAATACTCACATTGTGCAATTTGTAATACAGTCCACAGGCATTACAAACTGGATCCCCGTTGGCATTACGTCGCCATAAAGTGGTGGTGGTGGTTTGGCAGTTGGCACAACAAGTTCCTGCTCTCCTAGCAGCTGACTAATTAAAGATGAAAATATATATGTTGGAGAAGATGTTCTTTCAGTTTTAACTGGTGTTATTAGTTTTAAGTCAAATATTATATATTCAACCATCCCCCTCCTAAATTCCCAGTTTTTAAGGGTTTAAAGTTTCGGATAATTTGATTTCCACACCCAACTCAAAATGAAATGGAATATAGGCTCATTAACATCCCGTTTCCTTGCTAGTGTTGGATATCTTATGCATTTACAAAAACCCTGTCTCCCCACTTCCCTTCCAAGCAATTGGCCTCTCATCTTTTGCACATGGGCAAGGGAAGTCAACTAGCCAATGAATAGGAGATTCCAGCTATGCTTGAAGAGCCCCAGGGTTATATCAGAAATCAGAGAAAACTGGTGGTCAACTTTAAATGAGAATACATCTAAAAATCAAGAGACATAGCCTGTCAGCCTTTTACATGCTATCTATGTGTCAGGCCTGGGGAAGGTTACTCTTTTCATTAGCTTTCTCCACTCTAAGGCCCTCCAGATATATTGGAACTACAATTCCCAGAATTCCAATTCAACTTCTTAGAACTACTACATCACAACTGAAGAGTAGCAGGTTGGGAAAGGCCACTTTAATGAATATGTAGGCCAATTAGCTGAACTGTACAGATAAGCACTCACATGCTACTCTTCCCTTTTCTCATTCCACTTCATCATTTTAACTCATTTTCTCCCAGCCAGCCTCACTTCCAGCCACAGAACTGGACTAGGCGAAAACTGCTTAAAGCAGCAGAACACAACAAGATAAAGCAAAGCAGAGGCGAATATAGTTTCCCTATCTAGAATTATTTGAGTATAAAAATATCCAAACACACTCTTGCTTTATATGAGGGGGAGCCACAAGAACATCTACAGGATCGCTGTGAAGAATATTCAAGCTACCTGGCAGATAAAGTCTCCGATACACTCAAAGTTGGACTGAGGAACCCGGGTCTGGTCTTTGGGTTTATCTGGAATGAGCTTGAATCTGTGCCTCCTGAAGAAATGGACAGAGTCCTCCGAACTGGGAGCTCAGCCACTTGTGTTTTAGATCCAGGTCCCTCCAGGTTGTTAAGCCTGCAGGTTGGGTCCATGGGATGGTGTCAGCTTCTTTGAGAGAGGGTGCGGTTCCTTTGGCCTCAAAAGAGGTGGTGATATGCTGTGGGTCCTGGGAGTTGGGGGTACAGTATTATAGTGGTTTTCCTCTTTTTCTGTAGTTGACTTTGATGGGGGAGAGGTCAAGCCCATGGCTCCTCATTTGTGGAGTGCCTCTGGACTTGATGCTCTTGCCCCTTCTGTTTAACATCTACATGAAACTGCTGGGTCTGGTCATGAGGTCCCTGTATCTGCTAACGAGTCCTTAAACTCATGCTCAAATACAGAACCTCATAGCATTAATACTTATTACATTAAGCACTGTCTCACTGCCTCTAACTCCCTTTTGCATTTATATGTTTGCCATTTTCATAGCATGGTCAAATTACAAGACACTACAAATACCAGAATTTCTATTAGCCAGTGTATTTTCACCATCACTCATGAAAAACAAGGTAAATTAAACTCTATGTAAATGCCCCATTTCTGATTAATAGGAACCCGAATGCCTTAATTCCCATCAAAGAAAAAATTAATTATTTAGTGTTGATAACCTGCAATTTAAGGATTTGGAATATTTAGGCTACTTGTTCCAGTACTTAACACTCTGCCTCTGAAACCCGGTTGTAACACTCGAGATCTATAATGCTATACTGAAAAAGCATTCAGTATATATACCTCCATGTAACTACCATATTTGTAAAGATGATGCTGGTGTACAGCTGTATTACAGCTTTCACTTTAATATATAACTGATAACTGTCCCTTTATATCTTAAAAGAAGTAAATGAAACGGACCATCATGATTTGCTACACTTTAGCAAATCAAATATCAGCCCAACAGCAGCATCTATTGATTAGCTTATTTGTTCTACAAATCTTTGCTTTCAGGCACAGCCAGACTGACATTTTGAGCGGCTTAAATAAATGATCCAAGCCCAGGCTGTACTAATCTATGGCAAGACTGCTATGGATTCCAATAGGAGCTGTATTAATTTTTGCTTGGCCCTAAGGGAGGGGGGAGAAAAACTGATTCTGTACATGAAAGTAAGATTTACATTCAGACAAAATGCCTTTCCCCCTTAAACTGGTATTTGGCGGAATGACCCATAACCCTGAAAACAATAGGGTCATTTCAGAAGTTTTTAAGAGTAGAAGAAAATGCACCCTCTCTTTTAGGAAAGAATCTTTGGTAAGAAAGAGTTCCTGTTTCAGGAAATATTTTTCATCCACTCTTTGGTGCAGTATGTGTACGGGAATGTGGAAATATAGATGCTTTTTCCCCACATAAAAATATTTAGTCTATGACAGAGGCCCCTTAAAATCAGATTAATTTCTGTGCTGATTTTGGAAGCAGCCACACAATAATACAGCTAGCAACTATACAATCCTGTTTCATTGAGAATGTAAAACAGACCTATATTCCCCAACATTTAGATCAGGATCCCCAACTTTTGGGGCTGGTGGGTTCATTAACAACTTGAGAAAATGGTAAGGGCGCTATCTCAAAATGTGTGTTCAGAAGACTTCACTGATTTGCTTGAAAGGGGGAAACAGCCAGCTATAAGGCACCACATTACCAGAATGCTATTCACAAGTTCCATTTCTCAGATATCCTCCTGTTTACTTTTCTCCTTTTTCTCAGCAGCTAGAGTTACTCCCAAACAAAGCACTGACGATGCAACCACCCATCATTTTTATTTCAGACTAAGAAGTATTCTTGGAAATAAAGATGGAGGTTGTCCTTCTGTTGTTGGTGTTGAAGCATGCTAGCTCTGCATTTTTAAACATTAATATTTTTCAAAAATCTCAGAATGAAGAACAGGGAGCCCTGGGAGGTAGCAAGCTGAAGTGTCCACAGATAAATCTGGTGAAAGCGCTTTCTTTAATCTAAATGTGAAAGTGCTTTCTTTAATCTAAACATGAGAGTCCCATAAAACAAGCTTTGTTAATACGTTGTACTAACATTGTACTAATATTCCATCCAATCTCTACCACAAGACAATTAAGACTATGTATAGTCTAAAACTGGTGCTCATGTCTGAGAATTATGGAAATTGTAGTCTAACAAATCTGGAAGCACTAGGCAGTTGAGAGAGGCTAATTTTACTATGTATACCACACACTAATACTCCTTCCTTCCCCCCGCATTATAATATATTCTAAAAAGCATCTACTGATCAACTTTGCATATTCAATTTCTTCATGAATCTTGCACATTTTTCTTTAACAATCAAATTCAAGAATAATTAGTCCCGCTGATTTCAGTAGGATTCACACTAACCCAGTCTGGGTACAACTTTATATATTTGAATCATACAGTGGGGCAAAAAAGTATTTAGTTAGCCACCAATTGTGCAAGTTCTCCCACTTAAAAAGATGAGAGGGGCTTGTAATTTTCATCATAGGTATACCTCAACTATGAGAGCAAAATGAGAAAAAAAATCCAGAAAATCACATTGTCTGATTTTTAAAGAATTTATTTGCAAATCATGGTGGAAAATAAGTATTTGGTCACCTACAAACAAGCAAGATGTCTGGCTCTCTCAGATCTGTAACTACTTCTTTAAGAGGCTCCTCTGTCCTCCACTCGTTACCTGTAGTAATGGCACCTGTTTGACCTTGTTATCAGTATAAAAGACACCTGTCCACAACCTCAAACAGTCACACTCCAAACTCCACTATGGCCAAAACCAAAGAGCTGTTGAAGGACACCAGAAACAAAATTGTAGACCTGCACCAGGCTGGGAAGACTGAATCTGCAATAGGCAAGCAGCTTGGTGTGAAGAAATCAACTGTGGGAGCAATAATTAGAAAATGGAAGACATACAAGACCACTGATAATCTCCCTCAATCTGGGGCTCCACGCGAGATCTCACCCCGTGGGGTCAAAATGATCACAAGAACGACCTGCAGAGAGCTGGGACCAAAGTAACAAAGGCTACCATCAGTAACACACTATGCTGCCAGGGACTCAAATCCTGCAGTGCCAGATGTGTCCCCCTGCTTAAGCCAGTACATGTCTGGGCCCGTCTGAAGTTTGCTAGAGAGCATTTGGATGATCCAGAAGAGGATTGGGAGAATGTCATATGGCCAGATGAAACCAAAGTAGAACATTTTGGTCTAAACTCAACTTGTCGTGTTTGGAGGAGAGAGAATGCTGAGTTGCATCCAAAGAACACCATACCTACTGTGAAGCATGGGGGTGGAAACATCATGCTTTGGGACTATTTTTCTGCAAAGGGACCAGGACGACTGATCCGTGTAAAGGAAAGAATGAATGGGGCCATGTATCGTGAGATTTTGAGTGAACACCTCCTTCCATCAGCAAAGGCATTGAAGATGAAACGTGGTTGGGTCTTTCAGCATGACAATGATCCCAAACACATCGCCCGGGCAACGAAGGAGTGGCTTCGTAAGAAGCATTTCAAGGTCCTGGAGTGGCCTAGCCAGTCTCCAGATCTCAACCCCATGGAAAACCTTTGGAGGGAGTTGAAAGTCTGTGTTGCCCAGCGACAGCCCCAAAACATCACTGCTCTAGAGGAGATCTGCATGGAGGAATGGGTCAAAATACCAGCAACAGTGTGTGAAAACCTTGTGAAGACTTACAGAAAACATTTGACCTCTGTCATTGCCAACAAAGGATATATAACAAAGTATTGAGATGAACTTTTGATATTGACCAAATACTTATTTTCCACCATGATTTGCAAATAAATTCTTTAAAAATCAGACAATGTGATTTTTTGGATTTTGTTTCCCATTTTGTCTCTCATAGTTGAGGTATAGCTATGATGAAAATTACAGGCCTCTCTCATCTTTTTAAGTGGGAGAAATTGCCCAATTGGTGGCTGACTAAATATTTTTTTGCCCCACTGTATGCTTCAACAGTAAGAAAGGAAAATCAGTGACTGTAACTAGTATGCACATTAAAAGGAAGTAGAATATGACTGACACTTTAAAAATTCAGTATAACTGAGTGTGGCATCTATGTCAAGTAGCAGAATTTAAAATTTAAGGATAACAGAGAGAATAAAGACACAATCCTTCAGAGAATTCTCCTACATAAGTCTAACTAGAATTAGTCAGCATTATAAACAGCAGCATGAGAGAAGAAAGAATGTTATTTTAATTTTTTAAATGGGACCCAGAATAAATGGGACAAGCTGCAATTATATTATTTTGCTAACTAAGACAGTTTTCTGATGCTCTTTGTAAAAAGCTGCCTTAAAACAAGTTGCATCTGTTTTGTCCATATAGTCTAGTCTACTCTAAATATCAGCATGGCCCTGGAGGTCTGAGGAGCAGCCCTCCCATGCTTCTTACTAATCTTGCATGAGAACTCTCCTACTGAGCTGACCCACCGGCAATGCGACAAGGTCTAATAAAAGAGGATACCTAAACAAGGCAAGTATGCTCCCTTTTCTTGTTGGACCCCCATAAAAATTACTATCAGGAACTTCTGAGTCCAAAAGATGCCAACCAGTGCATCAATTCATGCAATGAGGCTCCTGCTAGAATAGGAAAATTCTCTTTTATCAGGCTATAGGCTTAGGACATGATACATAAATGGTCACCTTTCTATTCAGACTTCCAATTTTTTCTGTGTTCCAAGATGCCACAAGATAAAACAAGGTTTTAAAATGTATCTTACTTTTCACTGGACAAGAAAATGACAACTATATTGGCTGGTTCTGAATTTTAAATTATCTTGTCCCCGTTCCCTGATCCAACAATTACACACACACACACAACTCTAGAAACTCACTTGCTAAAAGCCAAACTTGCGAAGAGAGAGAGCTATGTTTGCATATTTAAGATTGCTTATTCGTACTAGACACTACCACTTAGCCCTATCCCATTTCGTCTGGCATGGAGTTTACCCTGTCAGAAACGATAACGTTTCACTGTTGTCTTAGCATTTTTCTAGTTGTGTCAGTCACTTCAGAAGTAAAGTAAGTCATTAAGACGATCACCCGCTTGAAGTTCTGACTCATGGCCAAAATCCTCTGCATCCTGTCTCAGCATTAGATCATTAGAACTGTTCCTTTAGCCTTGCAATCCTTGTTCTGGAAAAATGCCCCCTGCCAAAGGGCAAGGGGATTTTTAGTCTCCCTAAATCACATTGTTCCGTGTGTGTGTGTGTGTGTGTATATATATATTCTCCTTTTTTTAAACAAATATTTGTACAGGGGAGCATATTTGCAATTTCAAAACAGACTGCCTGAATAGCATGGCTTGCCTATAGAAACTCTTTAAACCTTTCAGAGCCAGGAAACAGATACACAAAGTTTCCTTATCTTCAGAATACAGATATCCGGATAGGAAACTACTACCAGGAGCTCAGAATTTTTTTAAAAAATTAAAAAATCAACAACCCTGAAATGGAAATACAAAGTATAGGTGACTCCATGGAAAAATAATCAGCTCTTTAAAAGGGCAATCAGGGGATCGCTTATAAAGAAGGCTAATGTTAGTTTTACCATGGAATATCTGACTACAAAATTATCCAAATAATAATTGAACAGACAGAAACAGCTTTGACTCATCTGTTATTTTTATTTTTTTTAATACTTTCTGCTTTGGGTCACTTTTTGTACTTTTCAGATGGGAGGGCATGCAAGAGTGATTCTTTCAGTTTGAGCATACATCTGACCTGTCCAAGAGGTCAAATGAATTAAAGCTGTCTTTTCTGGATAAAAGAGGCGGAATAATGCACGGGAAGAAGTAGGCTGATTTAATTGGGCACATACTTTCAAACAGGCAGGAATGTAGTGCAAAGATACAGACAGACAGAATGTGAGCGTGTGAGCCAGGGTAAGCAGAACCTTCCTTTGGTCTGTGCCACTGGCCCACTTCTTAGGATTGTTGTTAAGGCTATAAATCATAGGACTGAGAAAGCTCTAATCAAATGCTAAGCGTATACAAATGCATATACATATCCCCATATTAAATAGCTATCGTTCTATATCCTGGCGCACAAACTACTATGGGTGGAACCCTAGCCATTTGTCCCTAGGCTATTCTGTGACCTCTCAGTGACACAGACTTGACATGCAGCACAACATCTAGCTTCCATGCAAGCTCTGAAACACAAAGATGGATCAGGTGGTACCCCCTTCCTTCATATACAGGGGTGGTCCCATGAAACCATTTTGCCCCGAACCTGATAGAGAAAGAGACACCTACCAGTCTCCGCTTAGGTTTAATGAGAGGTCGATTTTGACCGTTCATTTTGTGGTAGAGCCCGCAGGCGTTACACAGGTAATGCCCAGTACCGTCTCTTCTCCAGAGAGGGGTAGCAGTAGCTCCACAGTTGACACACTCTCTGCCTTCTAAATGGAAACACGAAGAAACCGGATTTCTTTCTTTAAAAACAAATTCACAAAAGCTTTTTGCATTGTCCATTTAGGTAGATTCCAGATATCAAAACAGCACATTATTCAATTTATTTAAAAGGGAAGGAGAAACATGGATCAGCGACACATCATTTACAGTGCATACAATAAAGGTGTAGATCTGGTAGGGACATGTAGTTTCCAAGCATTTATTTTCTTATATTAACAATAATGCTGTCCAACCTAGAACTAGTATTTTTATTTCAGCTGCCACATGAGAGAACAGACTCTGTTCCAAAATGAAGAGTCATAGGCTATTCTTTCCTCCCTCTCCTCTCCAGTATCTAAGAAATAATATTGGAACTGAAACAAGCGTACAGAATTTTTGTTCATTAACGTTTTTTAGTTAGAGAAAAATTCTGTTCCTCTTGCCTGCCCAATCCTTTTCTGCTATAAATGTTGCACCCTTTAAAATAAAGCAGAATTAACTAACTTTGGTTTCTGTGCATTCCATAAACTCTCATACCCAACATCTATTTTATTATGCATTCTCTTTGTTACCGGCTTAAGAATGATCTGGCTCAAAATGCTTAAACGTGGCTGCTTGTTCAACAGGAATCTTTTTTAAAAGGAGAGGGGGTGGGGGCAAGAATATTAACTAAAAATTCATTTGTTTGAGGGCGAGGAAATTCTTTGAGCAGAGCTTATGCAAATCATACAGTATTTAATGCAGAGGAAACACACTTTGGCAGTAACTTGAGCAGGCCATACTGAGTTCAGCTGTGTCTATGTCTCCTTTAATCTATGGAGTGGGTGGTTTTTAAACAGCCCAGGCTGGAGTGAAAAATGAGGGACCTCTGTGAAGCCCAGAGCTCCTAGCTTTTGTCCCTCCTTGAGCAGGAAGCTGCAGGAGTCGCCTTGTCGTGAGTCTTGCTTTTCCTACAAAAACATTAAATGGTCACGAACTCTCCCCAGTTCCATCTACAGGACAGGATCTCCATTACAAAATGTAGGGAAACTTGCATCTAATAAACAGTTGTAGCGTATGGGAAAGGAGGACAGAAGTCGTGGGAGGAAGGCTGAAACCAAATTTCCCAACGATTCCTATTTCAGTTGACAGCAGTTTATAAAAGTAGCAGATTTTTTAAAACAAATATATTATATCTCTGTTGCCTATAGCACAAAATTCCAGAAATTCTCTCCAGAGAGGGTGATTCAAACTGAGAAGTAACAAAATATGCCCTATCTTGCAAGGCTCCTAAAAGTGGTCATGCCTCAGAATTACTAGCCACTTTGAAAAGAGATGCAAGTACATGCAAGTATATATTGTTTTATTTTTCTTTGGTGTCACAACTTCCATCTTTACTGTTTCCTGGTAAAGCCATTAAAATAAAATACAATTAACATAAAAGTATTATAAGTTTGGATTCGTGTGAGTATTTATTACACTGAATGTCTTTCTAAAAAGAAACCAAAGGAGCATCTTTGGCTTGAAGTCTGTATATTTAATGACAAGCAAATAAGTTGCAGGTTTAACAAACACATGAATTAGAGTTAAGTAACACATTATGTTCCTCGAGTTTTATTGGATTCATTTAAACTATTATTTAAAAGGTACCTTGGAAGCCTGCACTAGTATGTAAACTATATTTGAACTCTGCTCTTTGTATGATCTGGAGGAAGTAAAGTTCTGTAGAAGCTTTTAAAAAATGACCTTGTAAATTTCAGCTCTTAACTGAGTTCTTTACAAAGTCTGCTGTTTAATGAAGATGAACTTTATTGTAAATTAACAAAAACTTACAATAAAGTTCATCTTTATTAAGCAGTTAACAAATTAAAAAAAAAATCAATAATGAAGATCCCACCCAAAAGAGTAAAAGGCATAGAAGGCCTCCCCAATGAATCCAGCTGCCCAAGGCCGTCAATGGGGTTGCATTAAGAGATTTTCCAATATAAACCTTTATTTGCATAATTCAGATCTAGGAAGTTTGTGTATCTTTTTTTTATGGATTACGGCACCTCTTGGGCCCAGCTATAGTGAATGCTATGGAGACCAGTGGCTGGAAAAAAAAGAGAGACCTGGCTTGCCTGTAACTAATTAGCAAAAACTAAAATTATGAAAGATAACAAACTGGAAATGCCCTTGCGCTCCACATCCTCAGAATGTCTACTGATAACTTAATTTTGTTACATTTCCTCACTAAAATGTAGGAATATGAAAATCCATTCAAACCTGACCAGGAAATTTTAAAAGTGGCCAGGGAGACACAAAAACCTTTAATGCTTATCCCTTAACTTATTTAACCATCCATCAGGATATTAAGGAGAGTTTTTTTAAGAACTGACCCAGCTCCTGAAATACACTGATATTGATAGTCATGATTGTTATCTCCCTTGATTATTACAGTTAAAAAATCAAAGGGGTGATTCATTTATTTGGAATTACTAAACTGAGGCTGAATGAACTTCGGCATTCATTTAACATAAAAAAGAATATATATATATTTAAAAATTAACTACTTCATTAATCAAATATATTTGGGGAGAGGGCTTGTATTTGTAATTTGGAAAGAAACATGGCCTATATTATAATGTCTAAAATACTTCAATCAAAATTATTCTTATTCTGTACAATACTTGTACAGATTTTTACCTATTTAAATATTTTACAATTCTTATTTCATGAATTATCTAAAGGGAATAAATCCAGAGTCCTGAGTTTCACAAGGAAGACAAATCCTACTCCAACCAATTATTATATTACTACTACTATTATTTTTAACATATTACTGTTATTTGTAACAGCAGAATTTAATTAACGCTTGCAACATTTGCAGCAAAGGTTCAAGATGCAAACGGCTTTCCAATGCTTCCCTGATATGTGGCTTTAATTAAAGAATTCCCTCCCCCAGGCCCCCCCTAAGAGAGCCGCTCTTGCGCCCCTTCCCTCCTCCCTCCGCGGTTGAAGCTCGCTCGAGCAGGCTTTTGAGAAAGGGCTGGGCGGGGAGTCGCCTTACCTGAGCAAGACCTGGCTTTGCTCCTCTGCTTTGGGGTGAAGCTAGAAGCGGGGCCCCCGAGGAAACTGCCCGGGTGGAAGAGGCTGCCGCTGTAGTCGTGGGCGGCGGGCACATAGGAAGGGTAGGTGGGGATAGGATGGTGCGTGGAAGGCTGCGCGCCCATGGAGGCGGCGAGGCTGCTGCGCAGCGGGCTGGCGCTCTCCATCTTCATGCCGTCTGCCAGGGCGACCTGGTACTTGAGGGGCTCCTTGTCGTCTTGCCTGCTGCCGCCGGCTGAAGCCGAGGCTGGCGAGGCGGCGCTGCTCCCCGCATTGGGGTCTGGCGAGACTTCCTTGGGCGGCGTAGGCGGGAAGCCGAAGAGGTGCGAGCCCGAGTGCGAGGCCGGCGTGAGCGAGGAGGCCGAGGCCGCGCTGGACGCCGAGCTGCTGCCTCCGGGGTACACCGAGATGGCGCCGGGCGGCGCGCCGGCTGCCGAAGGGTGCAAGGGCCCCTTGGTGAAAGGGTTCACCGTCCACGGATTGTGATGGTGGGCCGCCGAGAGCGCCGCTTTGCCACTGTCCAGCCAAGGCAGGCCGGGGCTGTGGAGCAAGTGAGGCCGGCACATTTGGCCGCCGGTCAGACGGGCTGCGAACGAGGAAAAGGCGCTAGTAAGACAGGCCAAAGCCTGGGGTAAAAATATTGCCTCCTTTCCACTCTCGCCCCCCCCACCCCACCCCACCCCACCCCAGGTTTCCCGCCTGCTGGGGCAGGGCTTGGTGGACGAGAAGACGCCCCCCTTGACCTGCCCGCCCCAGGCCCGCCAGCGCAAAGATCTGTTCCCAAATCACTAACGCAGATCAGGCAGGCATTCGGGCGCGCTTCCGCGCTCTCCTGAACCCACGGAGGGCGAGCCAGCTGAAATACAGGCTCCCGTCTTTGCAGTTTCTGACGCAAACCAGGCAAAATGTTTTAAAGATGTAGGATCAAAAAGCCACCTAGGGCCTCTTCGGGAAACCAATGGGGAGTTAGGAGAAAAGTGCGCAAAATATGTACGCTCTGTGCCTCCCCCCCCCCAAGGGGTCCGGCTGGGACCCCGCCACCCTTGATCAAAGCGCAAGTGGCGGAAAGCAGCGCCAGGCAGGCGACTTATATCGCCCCGCCGCTCTACAATCGGACGCCAAAACTAGTTTGAACGTGGAGGGAAGTAAAACGTCAACGCGAGTAGCTGACAAGCAAAGGGCAGGAGTTTCTCCCGCTTGCGTGCTACTTCCCAAAGGGGCTTGTGGACAGGCAGCATATAAGTGCCGGTGTGGATGGGGTCTGTTTTGCGATTATTTTCCTCTTTTCGAAAAATTGGCCTCCAAAGACAGCTCTTTGCACGCACCCACAGAGTTCTTATATGGGCACTGACAAAGGACAAACATTTAAAAGTGTTTCAAAGTACGTTAGACTTCGTGTCCGGAAAACGGGCCTGTCTTGCGGCTGCGAAATGCATTTAATAGCCCTCTCCTCCTCCACGCACGAGGACGTCGCTTCCCTTTTCTATTCTCCCCCCGCCCCCGCCAACAATTAAAAGCAGCATCCAAACTTGCGAGCGAAAGCTTTTCTAGGATTAAGCCCACCCGGCTCACCCTCGCCTCTTACTGCTGCTTTGCCAGAAACCTTCCGGCCGCTTCTCCATGAAGATCCGCAGGAGCCCGAGGCAGAAAACGGAAAGCGAGAAAAGGGGCAACGGGAAGGGGAAATTACCGTGTGCCTGGCTGTAGGACACTCTGGCTCTCGCATGGGCTGAGTTGGCGTAGTACGGGTTGCCCTGGGAGTCCAGATGGTTAAAAAAGACGTCCACTTCGTCCGGAGGTAGGAGCTGCGCCGGTTCCATATAGTTGTGAGCCAGTCCCGGGTGATGAGTCTCCGGGTGCTGCCCGTTCAGCACGGCGTGATGGGCCATCCAGCGTGGCTGGTCCGTAGCTACCTCCATTTCGGTGGGTTTCTTCCCACTCCACCCCTAGCCCCCGCCTCCCTCCAAGCCCAAACCGTTTTGCCTTGGTTTCGTTTGGTTTTAAATCGTAGAGATCTCAGAAGTAGTTAGGCGGCCTTGGAAGGGGGGGGGGGAAGCAACTGCGTCTCTCTTTGAAGGAGGGAAGCTGCGGAGGGAGGTTCCTGTTGCCACACACGGGATCACCACCTGTAAGAAGGAGGGAACGGATTAGTACCTTGCAGGCCTTTGGAAGGGGTACACCGAAGCGATCGCGGCAGATAGGAGTTCGCCAAAGGCTGTCCATGGAAACGCGGAAGAGGGGGAGGCAGGCACGGAGAACAGCAAAAGCGACCCATGGCGTCCCCTGCGTTCTGCCCGCTCCCTTGCCTTTGCATCCTCGTTAGGCTGCCCTTTCCATTAATAATGCGGCCAAAACCGATCTTCTTTAACCACAGCAATACGAGATAGAACAGATCTTTGATCTACATTTGTCTACAAAGGAGTTCAGGCTGACATTAAAAAAAAAAAAATCCTAAACTTATAGAAAGGGGTTAAAAGAAACTGGAAAGCGTTTATTCCTGCAAAATAAAGCCAACCATCACTCTCTTCCCCAACAGCCACCCGCATTCAGCTCATCAACATACTTACAGAGAGATCTTCCAAGCAGACTGAATCAAACTCCAAATGTTTGAAAAGTTTCTTTAGGAGGTTGTAAACCGGGGCGGGGGGAGCGGGTGACGGATGATTGTTTGGAGGATGGAAATGCAAAAAAAAAAAAAGTGTGGGAGGGAGAGGCGAAGGAGAGCGCGCGCGAGAGGATTGGATGGAGGCTCTTACTCAGATGGCAAGCTCCACTTATTCTGGCCTTTTTTGTAACATCCCCAAAGCATCCTGTGTCAGCTCTGGCGCCAGCTGGACTCAGTTCAGTAGACATGAACTAGGGGCTACGCACAGGCTAAGAACCTCCGTCCAGCCAATCAGCAGCACGGCGTCTAGTCTCGCCTTGCGATTGGCCCCAGAAAATCCATTCCCTCGTTCGCTGCAAACAGCAAAAAAGCGCTGAACCCGCCAAAGGGAAAGACGCTCGCCCCCTCCCTCCCTCCCCTCGCTCACACACACACACACACACAATACCTCCGCTGCCTTCTCGGCTTCACTCTGCAACAACTTCTGAGATCTCCCCACTCAAACTCCCTCATCTATCGGAGAGAATGCCCACTTCTTAGAAAAGGTGAGCGCTTCACGAAATGGAGTGCCCGGCCCACATCGAAATTTCAAAGTCTGTAGCGGGCACTAAACAACACCAAGTGGTTTGAGGACGGTTAAGACTCTAGACTTTGAGTAAAGATATTTCACCAGGTGTTGGGAGGCAGAGCGAAGGATGGAGAATAGGGGGGTTACAAAACATACCCAATTTTGAAAAACAGAGTATTTGTTAGAGACCCCTCCCCCCAAAAATCCTATCGACCCAACATTTTAAAATACGAATATTTTGCATTTATATGCTTGATTTAAGTTAAACCCCAACTAGTAATTAAAGAAAAAGTGTTAGGTAGTTCATGAAAACACTTCTCAACTGAAACCTGAAGTTAGTGCTTATGTGTGAATATGAATCAAGATATATTTAAATTTAAGATCATATTGTGCATGCCCAGTTTCTTTTCTCCTAGTTGTAGTAAGTAGTTCATTGTATCTATTGTTTCATTCCCTAGAATTGCAATCCTCATGAGCCTTTTACAAATGCGATTGGTTTGGTAGAAGTAAATACATTCAGGGTTGCATTGAATTGGTATTTTCTTCCGAAGCAGTAGGCTAGCACTGATTATAAGAAACACCTCACTTATTTGAAACAACAAATTGCTTTATAGCAAAAAACAAAATACAAATGGCTTTATAGCAAAAAAGCAAAATACAGCACGGTAAGTAGTCGACCTGGAAGTAATTATGGGTATAAATCTTGAGTATAAATAAGTATAATTTTGAATTTTTAAAAACTTAATGTTTTGATTCAAACAAACACCAGAGTTACTTTGAAAGCATAAACCTTTCAGAAAACAGCCTTTAAATAAACAAACACCCAAAATCAACTGGAACTAAAGCATAGTCTAGAATTCCTTGTATCCAGTAAGGTTAACGGAAATCAGGACATGTACAGGTCTAAAAAAGACACATCACACCTATATTATTTTATTTTTCATTTCTTATACTGAATGAAAACAGTTTATCAGAAACGGCCCTCCTATTCAAATTCTAGATGTGGCTTAACTATCTGAAGTTACACTTTAGTGACCTTGCATTTAAGTATTTTAAAACTTAAAATCATCTTTCTGTTCGCTTGAAGCTACAGGAACTTTCAGCCCATCCTGTTAGGAACGGTTTCTGCCACCCGTCCTTTGGATGGTTAGAAAGACCTGGCCGCGGGACCCGCAGCTCTCGCTCTGCACCTTCCAACGTGAGACAGGCACAAAGAAGGAAGAGTCGCCCATCACCCCGAAAGACACAAAACAACTTCTCCGCGAAAAACGTGTTTTAAAACAATACCCTCCCCCGCCCCCACCTTCAAATCAATCACACACTTGAGAAGACCAATTATTTGGTGGCTGCTTTTTACATTAAGCCGTTTAATGTGTTTAAGTCAGGTTTTTTTTTTTTTTAAATCTTACTGATAGTTAATGTATTTTGCTTTTTTAAACATGAGCAATGGAGGCGCCACCCTCCTTCCCTGGTTCCTCCGGAGAGCCGCCTTGAGCCTTCTTACTCCTGCCCACCGGCAAAGGGCTAATCCTCGGAGGAGCAGCGTCGCGGTTCCCCGGAGCCTTGAGTTAGGACTTAGGGCCTCGTGTTCCTCCTGGCTCCGGATCAGGCCCCCCAGTCCTGCTTCGAAGCCCAGCACGTTGGCACCCGAATCCAATCTCTTCGCTCTGCGTTTGAAAGCTGGCTTGTTCTGCCTTCAGTGGTGGCCGGAGGGAAGCGGGTGCTTCCCTCGGGTTCTCCTAGCAGCGAAAGGAGCAAAGGGCGCCTGCCAGTATCGCGCCGGGTTGGCTCCGCTCCTATTTAGTGGAGATCGGATTCCCCTTCGCGCCTTCTCCTAATGAAGGAAGCATGAATTCTTCCCTGAACGCTTTCTCTTCCCCACCCCTCCCGTCCTCCGTAAGCGAGCAGCTTCCTAAACCCTTAATGCCAATGGACAGCGAGCTTGACGGATATTCTGGAGGATTTATCTCATTCTGGACGATTTATCTCTTCAACGCAGAGCCCTGGGGATGCCGACAAGCCTTTTGAGTTGTAGAAAATTTCGAACTTCCAGGAACTCTCACTCTTTACCGGGCGGAGGTTATTTTTAATCTATCCATTGTCATATTCAGTAGATTCCATTTTAATGACTGCGAACTTCCGTCTGTTCTCCTTTCAGCTGTGCTTTTGAAGATTCTCCTCGCACACATAAGTGCCCGCGCTTCAACTTGTTGCCAGATTGTTGGGGGACCTCCTGCTTCCCCTGTGCACACTTTAGCATCGACTCAGTTATACTCTGTGAGGTGAGCGCCTTGGGTTTCGCTACACAAATACTCCGCTGCATGAACACCCAGAGGAAACCCCCTTAGCCAAACTGAGCTGATGGAGAGGAGTGGGAACTGCCGCGGTAGGCTGGCAGGCAGAGGACGAGCTGTGGATGGAGGTCTCTCCATATTTGTACCCCCACCCCGCAATGGGTGGGTGGGTAGATGAAGGGGTGTAGATCACGGAGTTTCAGGGGAACTAATCCCGCTAACTTTTTTGTTCCTCCCCTCCCCCCCCCCCAAGCTATATCCCAGACGTCTTTCCTTTCACTTAGCCCAATCCTATGCGTTTTTGAGTAAATTTAACAAAGCTCCTTCCCTAGTCAGGGCATTCAGCGTCTTTCCGTTGTCGTAGTCTGCCTCTGCGTTCCCTTGCGCAATCAGGACAGGACTGAACCCATTTCAGTTAAGTGCAGGCAGAAACTTCTAACAGAAAAATCAGCTCTCTCCTCCCCTCCTGCCCCTCGCTTGCCTCTCCCTTCGGACCCCTTCCTTATTCCCAAGGTGAGGCGGGATTGGTGCAACATCCAAAGCTGCGCTGGCACGAAGGGCGGCAAGTAGGAGGGGAGTTCAAGTTGCACTTATTGAGACCGATCTCAGGGATTTCTGCTCTCAGCTGTGGAGATTAGAAGTTGCTGAGAGCTTCCTCTGAACATAAAAGGTTCCTGGTGCCTTTCCTCTAGCAGGAGGTTTCTTTCTTTCTATTTGGCCCTTGCCCCCTTTCCTGTTCCCGAAAGTACGCACGCCCTGGGCTAGGCAGACATTTGAAGAGAGCCTGTGGGCCTTTCTGACTGATCGGAACCTAAATACAGCCGAGATTGGGGTTCTCCCACCGGTAGGTAGGGCAGCAGGGAAAGGCAGAGTGGGGGGTCCAATTAGGAACAAGAGAGTAATCTTGTGTAATTTTTTACTCGCCTCATGCCGTAGTCCTATAAAGTCGCAGCACTTTCATCTCTGAGGCCTCAGTAGAATGTTCGCAGGCCCGCACATGTGCACATGCCCAGAAATGCATAATATTCAGTGTAAATTATCTTCCCAGGTCTTAATATTAAGGATTTCTCATCTCAAAATCCATTATTTCTTTCTAGAAGAAAACTTTACAAAGACCCCAGAAACAAGTGTTCTGCCTATCTTTCCTGCTTTTAGGAAAATGATATAGCATCTTTTACAACAATGGGGCTTGTGGCATTTTTTAAAGTCTAAGAGATTAATTATGGCAGATCAGGCATCTTCATCGTTGTAAATGATGGATTTTAGATGTGTTTGTGCTCCAAAAAACCAGATTATCTTAGGCAAATCAGGGTCTGCACAGGATTGCAACTTTTCTCCCAGGAGGAGACTAAGGAACCGCTGGTCCGAATTAATTCTGAGTCTGCCAGAAATGCCCCACACAGTTTTCTTCCTTTGACACCCTGAGCATTAGCCAATTTTTGAAAAAGCAACCCTCCCCCCACCCCGTAAGAGTTGTGAAGAACTTACACAAACCCTTCCAAAATGCAACACTCTTGTGCCAAATGACTCTTCCCAGCCTCTTCTTTGGGGACTGAGCATCAGGTTAAGTCAGAATCAACCAGCTTTTCACTCATGGAGCTAATTAATATGTTCCCTTTTTTTTAACTGCCTGTGCCCTAAGAAAAGTTTAACTTTGGCCTATCTGGGGACCAAATATCCAGGACGTGTGTTTTATTTTTAAGATATATGCTTGATTGGTTTAAACAGGGCTTAAACAAAAATCAACACACAGTCACCCAAATATAACAGGGAGGAAACTATACACTCCCCCCCACCTTCCAGAAGTGATATTCATTATTAGCAGTTAGCACAAAGGGGTGGGATCCACCAGAGATCCTATTATTGGCCTCCTCACTATTACTGCTCGGGGAGGAGGGCTTCCTTGCATTTCTCTTAACATTCCCAGGACCTATAAGCAGAAGGCAGCTATGGTGCCTTTTATTTGGGGGTGCTAAAGGAGATATAATCCATTGTGTATAAACTTGCTGGTGTAAACGAAAGGAGTGTCAGCATGACTTATCTATAAGATAAAATGTGCAAGGGGGGGTGAAACAGGGCACAAATATCTTTCAGATCTTTCAAATGCCAGTACAGTACTGTATTGGAGTATGGGGGAGACAACCCATAACCATTCAACTTAGGCAGGATTCTTTCTGTCCTTCCCTTTCTGTCCTCCTCTCCAAAAAGAGTCATGTGCACCTGGAAAGCTTGCAGCTTTGCCCACTGGACAAAATGGAAATGATAGCTAAACTCTGTCCTCTCTCTCTCTCTCTGGGAATAACATTCCAAATACACTTCTAGGTGATCTTGAACAAGAATGGAATGGAATCTCTCCTTATATGGCCATATGGTCGGTGCACACACTAATCTAAAGCGGTGTAGCTTACGCGTACGTAGTGTGCGTGTGTCCAAATCGGCAGTCATAATCAGCAGACTGCGCCTTTCCTAGAGTACTTGTGCCAATTCCTTCTTGTATGGGAAGTAAGAAAAGACTTTCCGAGGAAGGGAACTTGGGGAGTTAAGACCAGGTTGCATGACCTCTATTTGCGGGGATGTGATTAGGCGGCAGGATAAAATCATGAAGACCTGTTGAATGTTTGAGAAAAGAAAATAATCCCGCATCCCCGCGACAGTTGCGGGGGGAGGGGGAGCGGGGGAAAAGCTAGTTTTCCTAATCCTTCACTTTATGGCCGAAGATTTGGGGACAGGGAACACGTAGGAGGCAAAACAATATTACAGTCAGGGTTAGCCTCCTTCGTGGACATTTGCACACGCAGCAAGGAAGGGCGGGTCATTTACCTCTCCTCTGCTTTTCGATCTGCATAATGGGAGAGAGAAGATCCCACCTTTCTGAAGGGAGGGGAAAGAGAGGATTGACAGCCAGTAACTGGGCAATAGGAGTCTAGTTCTCCCAACCGGGCGGCCCCAGTCATGGAGACGCCTGGACTCTGACGTCACCCGCCGCTGCCAAATTCGCCCGGAAATGAACTTGTTAATAATAAGCCCCCCAAACGCTACTACGCCGCCCTGTTCAGCCTGCCTTCTCCCCAAAGCAGCCAGGGATCTGAACCCTCGGCCACCCTTCTCCCGCCCGTCCGTTGCCTCCCGGTCACCTTCCCACCCAGACAAAACAATTCCAGATTCTAAACCAAGGCAGGCGGGAAGGCGCGCTCGAGCGCCCGGTCCGACCCCCTGCCCCCTCCCCGCGCCCTCAAGCTTCCTAGCGGGCATCCCGCCCCGGGTCGCCACGGGGAGAAGGGCAAGTGCGGGGGAGGGAGGGGGCCTGCGCTGGAACTGGGACGCTGCCTCTTTGAATTCCTTTCCAGCCACCCCCGCTCCCCCCTCTTCCCCCTCCTCCTTTGCATTTTATTCCAAGGAAAGACCTCCTTTCAAAGCAGAGAGGAGCCGCGAACCTCCGGGCGGGGGAAGCCGGTGTGGCAAGGGCGATTCCTTCAGTGGCAGGAGCACGGAGGCTGAGCCGGGGCTGCAGGGGACCCACGCGGCCAGGCCACTCCTCTTTTCCCACGGCTGGAAACCGAGAAGACAAGCGACATTCTTGCAGCAGATTCTGCCCGGCAGATGGGAGGTCTGGAGTCTAGAAGGCGCCTCTTGTCCTTCAGGGTCATTGGACGCCTGGGGACAAAGGTGCCTCTGGGCCGCAGCACATCATTGCCAGCACTAGGTTACACGGCGAGCAAGCCGCTCCCGGACCCGGAGGCTGCTGCCTTCACCAGTCCCTTTCCAAACCAACCTTTCTGGTTTTCCACAAAGCTGCTCATCCGAACTTACAGTTCCGTGCACGCGCTAGCACGCACAAAGACCCACACATGTTGAGGTATTTGCGCGCGCGCGCTTGGGATCGAGACAATGCAGCAGCAACCAGGAAAATGCCAGACGTCCGATCCCCTAAATTCAGTCCGGAAGGGAGGTGCAGAGGGAGAGGATCCCGCCACTACCTGAGACTGGTTGCCTTGGAATCGGGGATAAAACGACGCCAGCCCGAGTGAAAGGTTGTGGACAATTCAGAGAGACAGCAGCGACGAAGAAAACTCTTCTAATAGCTCTGCCAGGAATCGAGGAGAGAGAAACTGCCCTTTTAATTATCTTCCCTCCTCTTTTTATAATGCGTATAACAGAACGCTGTTTAAAATAACAGCCTGCGAAAAGAAAGGCATTATTTCTAAGAACTCTCTGTGAAAGACAGAAAATAAGACTCAAGCAAAAAGTTCAAACATTTTGATTCGGGCATCTTTCTCCTGCCCGTTTCTAGGTTAAGCAACGCCCCCTCCACAAGATTCGGAGGTCAATAGAGCAAGATTTTAATCACTAAGTGAGCAAGCGCTTTGCATTAGATATTACCAACATTCCAGCAACCACATCGAGATTATTACTGAAGTCTGAGGGAATAAAAGGAAATGTCACTGTTGCATTCCTCTGGCTAACAGCATCATTCGGTTAATACTGGCGTTAATACATTCGTAGCAATTTATTATTAATACCATTATTTTAATTATCGCACTTCCCCATAGGCAACAGGACTGCGCCTTTTTTGGGGAGGGGGAAGGTTTGTTTTAGACAAGTGATAAAATCTCAGTTAACGAGCTGATAATTCGCCCTTGTTTGTTTTAAAAGACAAATTGTAAAGATTAATCAAGCTGCCTGATTTATGGAGAGAGAGGGGGGAGAGACAGAGACCCTAAGACTTCCCAGGAAACTCCCCTGAAGCCGCGTGTCAGGTTACCCTACAGCCGGCTCCTGCCACTGCTCAGCGCTGGCTTAGTGGCCCCCTCTCCCTGACAAAACTGGGCACACGCCGGGAAAGGAAACAGAGTCGGAGCAGATTAAAAGGCAAAAACCAAAAACACCAAAAAACCAGGACCCTCCATACTCTCCCTTCTATCATTCAGTATTTCTAACGTTATTCGGGTTACTGTTGCTGTCCTTGTTCCTGCGCAGTCACTGTCATTATCATCACCACCACCACCACCGGTGTTATTTCTAGTACTGCGGCTGCCCTTTGTTTTTTTAAACATGAGCAATGGAGGCGCCACCCTCCTTCCCTGGTTCCTCCGGAGAGCCGCCTTGAGCCTTCTTACTCCTGCCCACCGGCAAAGGGCTAATCCTCGGAGGAGCAGCGTCGCGGTTCCCCGGAGCCTTGAGTTAGGACTAGGGCCTCGTGTTCCTCCTGGCTCCGGATCAGGCCCCCCAGGCCTGCTTCGAAGCCCAGCACGTTGGCACCCGAATCCAATCTCTTCGCTCTGCGTTTGAAAGCTGGCTTGTTCTGCCTTCAGTGGTGGCCGGAGGGAAGCGGGTGCTTCCCTCGGGTTCTCCTAGCAGCGAAAGGAGCAAAGGGCGCCTGCCAGTATCGCGCCGGGATGGCTCCGCTCCTATTTAGTGCAGGTCGGATTCCCCTTCGCGCCTTCTCGGAACGAGGGAAGCCACGCGTTCTTCCTTCAACGCCTTCTTCCCCTTCCCAACCAGGGCCGCCACGAGGGCTCTTCGCGGCTCTGGTTTCCGAACTCTTGGCTGCGAGTCGCCCTGCTCTTCGGGGGGCGGGGGGGGGCGCGATCCTTCTGTTAAACGCCTCCGTGCAGCCGACTCCGAACAAGGAAGCCGACGAGCAGGATGTCTTCTGGTCTGGGAGCGCGGCGCGGTGGGGCCTCTGATTGAATTAGTTCCCTCGTCGCTGGAACCTGCACACAGAGCTCGGGCGCAACCGCTGAGCTCATTCCCTGGGACTGAGCTGCAGGCCGCTTCCCACGGCTGGTTAAACAACCATTCTGTCCATTTCATTAAACTCTCTGGAGAGAACCTGCTTGAACGGGCAGCAGAGTGCGGCACAGTAGCAGCCAGCCGGCTCCAATTCCCGAAGGCTCCCTGCGCCGAGATTCAGCCTGCGCTGCCCCCGCCAATTCTCCCATCTAGGCTGTTTTAAAGGTTGCCAAAGCGTTCTCGGTTGCTTTAAACAGATTCAAAACGGAAAGAGGAGCGGAGGGAAAAATGAGAACAGGCGGCGTGAACACTTTCTGCAGATGGTTTCCCTAATATGCATGAGGATTGGGGTGATTTTTTACAACAGTATGCGTGTCTCTGGACTTTAGACAAGGAGGGCTGGGTAAGTTTATAGGTCGTTCCTGGTAAATGAGGGTTTTTGTACCCCAGATTTACAGTTTGTGGAAGGAAAATACCGATATCATAGCCACTCTTAGAAAAATACGAACCTTTTGTTTCTCGTTAATTTTCTGTTTTCAAGTCTAAGGTTTGAAAAAAAAATGCGTTTCTTTTTAATATATGATTAACCTCATAATATTCTGTCGATGCATTTCTGCAAATTGCTCCCCATTCATTTTTCTTCTCTAAGCGGAATCTTTTGCTTTTATTGTTATATTTTCTTGGACATACAGTATATTTGAGATTATCCTCCATCTTTGTGCCGACAATACAATAGATAGGCGCGCACACATTAGCAACGATTCAGTTGTATTTTTTGAGCTACAAAGACACCTGTGCCTGAAATCAAGTGCCTATGTGGGGCAACCTAAACAGACATAGCAAAGAGTGTTTATTTACATTATCTCTGTCTCTGACACACGCACACACAATCACTCATTTTCCTGGATACTTTTCCCTTCCCCCAATTTATCCCATTTTAAGAGACTTTTAAAAACAATGAACCGGAAAGTAGCTAGAACCGCAAGCCAGGCGTGTAGCTGTGTAGTCCGATCAAGACAGAGTTGTCTGCTCTATTCATTCTCTAAAACTCCTTAAGTGTCCTGTCACCTGCGGCTCCTGTCACTAACACTCCCTTCACGAGATCTCTCCTGGTTTGGGTGTCAAACTTCCCGCCAACCACACGCCTGAGATTAATTTCATTCCCTCGCCCGCCCCAGCCTCCCCTGCTCGATCTCCTTTTAAAACGCTTCCTTTGCGTTTCTCTGCAAAAGGAAAACGCAAGGGGTCTCTCTCTCTCCCCCCCCGCCCCGCTTCCCTGCGTCCTGCCAATCTCAACCCAACGCTTAGCGGCCACTTCTCGGTCGCCCTTCCCGTGGCCCGCAAGCGAAGACGGGACACCTTTGCAGCCGCCGCTTCGCTCCGTCCCGCTTCTCTAGGGCGGGTCTCAGTTGCAAACTTCAAAGACCAAGCGCCAAGTTCTTTCTTTGACGCACTACCGCGTGCCTTCTCTACTTTCTCGTAAAGAGACTTTACAAACTCTCCTCTCACCCAGAGAAAACCAGCAGAGAGATGGATCAGGAAGTAACGGGGGAGGGGAGGGGAGGGAGAGAGAAAGAAGCCCACGAATTAACCCCGGTGAAGGACCGGGCTGGATTTACGCCGGACCGCCAGACACCCCAGAGAAGGACCTGGCAGACCGGGTACTCTTGGGGGGGGGGCAGAGCAAAGGCAGCCTGGATACTCACCGCAGCCGAGGGTGGTCTCCCTCCGGGCGCTCGGTCCTTGCGGCGGCCGCGACAACAGGCAGCTCCTCCAATGCCAGCCGCTGGCAAAGGGAAAGGGGCTGGGAGGGGGAGCGGCCGGGAGGAGTGGCAGCCGAGAGCGACTGGCTGTTTGGTCTGGAGAGCGGAGGGGAGGGGGGCTGGCTCAGGCGGCGGCGACCCCCTCGCACTGTTCCAACAAACTGGCAGAGGCAGGTACAGAAATAGAATCACGTACAACTGGCGTCAGAAACGCACACGCGCGCGCGCGCACACACACACACACACACACAGTCCGCTTCTTCCTCCCCGCTCTCTCTTCCGGGTTAGCAGTCCAGCAAGCAGCCGCCCAGAACTCGTTTGCAGCTGCAGGAGCAGCTACTGCAGCTGCTGAAAAGAGCCTCGCGCCGCACCAGTGGCAGTGATGCAATGAGCCTCTCTTCTCCTGGAGCGGATCGCGGTACCCCGGAGTGGGGCAGTGGCAGAAGAGAGCCGAGGGGCGATTCGGAGTCTCCTCCACTTTGCTCTCGTCCCCCGAAATTCATTCCAGACTCTCCCCGCTTCATTTCATGCAAGAAGAACCTCGGCAGGTTACTCAGAAGCAAATCTAGGGGCCTCTGCGCCGGGGATTGAAGGCCTAGAGGGAGATCCTAGGCGTGGTGACTCAAAAGTAAAAGTCCCAGTAGACCCAGTGGAGTTGCTCCCTAGTAAAGGCGCGGTGTTGAGGCCTTAGCCCCGACTACCTTTCCACTGCTGGAATTTGATGCGCCGGGAATTTTATTTTATTCTGTAGCTGCCGATTCTTCGTTGCTTTGTGAGCTTAGAGGGAACTTGAATGGGACTGAAACCTGGCGGGGGTGGGGGAGGCGGCAGATAGGAAGCGCCCAAAGGGAGGTGAGTCCCTCACCCCACCCCATCCCAGGAGTGCCGCTTCTCCCTTCCAGGATGGGGTGGAAAAAAAGTGGTGCTCCCCTCTCCGGTCAGAGGGGAGAAGAGAAGCCCCCTGGCGCCCCTGCCCAAGTTTTTGGCCGGAGCCCTCTCCTACCCCGAAGCTTTCCAAAACTTCCTTCTTAGCCCGAAAACAAGCCTCCCGGCCTCTCCCGTCACACCCGGAGGCTTGCCTCCCATGAACTGGGAAGGCTGGGTTACAGTATTGTGGCTGAGGTCACCATCCTCTCTTTTCTTATCCCCATACAGCCAAGCCTTTAAACGGTTGCTAGTAGAGACATAAAACGATGCCATCGGCACCAAGCTAGAGGAAGTCTGGAGTTTTAACATATTAAAATGTCCCCGGCTAGTAAGACAAGAAAAAGAAAGTATGAAAGCTCCTTGCCTCTACATTCTCCTGGCTCCCCACTCGGTTCTTCACGCCAAGGGAGATCTCCTCCTTTGGATCCGATTCTCTTTTGCTGGGCATTAAGTCCTACCTGTTCGCCTTCCTCGTTCGCTCTCTTTCAAAAAGCCTGGCCAGCAGATGCACCTGACAGCTTGCAAATACATTTTCGAGGACTCGCAATTTGTCAGCCACTAAGTCGCCCGCCCCCTCCCTTCCACCGCGGTTCTGACGTCTCTCCGGCTGGCTTTGCAGCAGTTTCTGAATCAAAAGATACATTTGGTTTTTCAGCCGCGTGTTTCAGATTTTAACTCTCACCCAGGGGGAATGCCACCTTTGCTAAACTCGAGCCCACACGCCTCTGGGTTTCCGAACCGAAATAAATTATCTCCCAATGGGGACTCTTGGGCAGCTTGGGAGATTTAAAGTCCGAATTATTATTTTAATGCTCGGTTCGGAGGTGTCGCTACTACCCTTCGTTCCCACTCGTTTCTCCAGAAGAACCGAGATGGACACGAGGAGAAAAGAACCAGGTCGGTCTCAAGAAATATCCAAAGTATTTTGCTCAACGGAAGAAATCCTGTCATTTTGCAATTTAAACATACATTATTTGTTCAGATAAATATTCTTCGAAATGAATGTATGAAATTTTAAAGGATGAGTGTTTCTTTCTTGTGATTATACAGCCGTGCCAATGTGTATTGAAAAGCTTCACCAGGAGAAGTATAAGAGGGTACTACTGTATTTCTCTAGAAAGACTTTTATGCCTACTATATCGAAATTTAAAGAACAGCGTTATATGAATCCAGATTCAATTAATTATGGGATGTTGCCATATTAATGAAGTTGAGGCAAAACAAAGGAAAGATCAGTTCTACTCAACCTGGAGAGCTTTCATTTTAAAAAAAAAATGCATATATTTATGTCTTTTTGAAATGCTTTTATCTTGAGCCTCACATTATTGTTAGTTTTTTTTAAAGAAGAGATATCTTTTTACTATGTTATTACATTTTTTACTCTACTTAAGAAAATAATATTAAAACCTGTTTTTAAAAAGGAACCTGCAATGATTTTGTAGATAGTTGTGAGGAAGATAGGAAATGGCTATTTAAGCCCCGCTCAATACTAGGCTTTGGTTGTTTACTGGGACTTTGTTTCTTTTTATCCTTCAGAACAACCCCTATTAAACTCTTCCACTTTTTGATTAAAATTATGCCTGAATGATGCGGCTGCTTTCGTGGGTGAGATTTTCTCCCATTCCTGAGTTCCCCAAAAGAAGATGGTGGACAGCGAGGAAAGAACAAAATTATTTTAAAAGCCGGGGGGGGGAGGAGGAGGAGGAGGAGAAGCAGCTTGTAATCTAGACTTTGAGAGTTTTAAAACATGCAAAGCTGTGCAAATCTTCTGCACGGGACTGGGACCGAGCAGCCCCTCCGAGCTGGCAGGTGCAGAAGCGATACAAGCCGGAGCTCTTCAGAGCTGCGGGGGTTTCCAGGGGAGGAGGAAAACCTGCAAAACCTTCCCGAGTCTTTTTAAAATGCACAAATCTCAGAACAATAAGAAAGTGTGTCTGTGTGTTGGCGAGATCCGGACGGGGGGAGGGAGGAGAAAGAGAGAAGAAATGGAAGAGTGTCGCTGCAGTCTTTTAAACTTTTCTTTGCCCACCCCTTCATCTCTCTCTTGGCTATGACCCAATCCCAACAGCAAGCCTCCTGGGAGTGTGTGTGAATACACAAATCCTCGTCCCCCAACCTGGAATCTAGGAGAACAATTCTGAAAGAATTGGGCGCTTCCTTATTCAGTGGTTTACTTTTCTGGTGCAGGCCAAACGCAGAACAAGGGCTTCAGGCACCTCTTATTTTCTTGGTTCGTTTAGGATCTGAATCCCCAGTGAAAGGTTGTCCTCAGAGTAAAAGTGATACAAGTTTTCTTCCACTAGGGCCGAAGGTGAAAAGTACATGGCGGCAAACATAGGCAATGTGCGGGATGCAGAAAAGGGCCCTGCCCACACCTCTGATTGTAATACATTGTCACTTGGAAGCTCCTGTCGCCCCATTCTGTAATTATCTTTGCGCCTTTAATAGTAGACACTGAGAACACCAAACCACGGGATAATAACCGGCCTCCTTCCTCTTTGCTCGCTCCGTGAATCCTTTTTTCCCTCAGTCACCAAAGCAGCTCTATCCTGTATTTTATTTCCCAACGAACTGTCTTCTAATTTAAAAAAAAAAAGCACCTTAGATGCTTCTTGGATTCTACATACGTGCATACGCCCCCACCAACACACATAGTCTGCTCGCAAATGCTCACAGATACACGCAAGCTCATATTCACGTGGAGCGTGGGGTTTTTTTCTGTCTCTCTCTCGAGAGCGCCCTGTTCAACCCATCCTCGGAGGTTTCATTCCAAGCCGGTCCTCAACCCAAACCTTCCCGCCGGAGTGATTTAAAGAACGGCCACAGCAAGAGGGCGAGCGACCGAGCAGGCCAGGCCAGGCCAGGCCAGGCGTTCTCCTGTCCCACCAGCGCTCCAAGTCCTGTCTGTGTCCCAGACAAGAAGGGCTCCTTGTATGCCCAGAAGCCCAGCGGTCTCCTTTGCCCCTGAGGGACACCACCCGCAGCGCTCTTAAGGAAAGGCAACCCTCCGCCGGGCCAGGTCCCCTCGCCCCTCCAGTGCCCCTATTTTCCCGAAAGGGTCGGGCGGGAGGAGGAACAAGGAAGTCCGGCCGCCACCTGCCAGGTGCGTCTCCAGGTGTGGCCTCTCCAGAAAGCCCCTGCCGCCCCGCCGCCTCGCCGCGTCCCCTTACCTTTCCTCCGCTCTCCGCTGCCTTTTCCTTCGGCCTTTCCTTTCCCCGCGCGAGAGGTCGCGTTCCTTAGGGCCTGGCTCGTCTCTTCCCTTGGGAGAGTCTCGGCTCTCTGCTACCAGGCGCTGCCTTTCTGGGCCGGCAAGACCGGGCTCGGCGGCTGGCACATCTGGATTCGACCGGCGCCGCCGCCTCTCGCCTCCGATCTGGCGCTCCTGGGGGGAAAGAAAGGGGGAGCCGCCGGGGGGGGGGCAACGGCGGGCTGTTGAGGGCAGGGAGGAGGAGGAAGGGCTGCCAGGGCGGGCGAGGAAGTGGGGGGTGGGGGTGGGCGAGCCTACTTCAACCTGGCAGCCGAGCTCGGGGGCTCTCGCTTGCTCACACTCTCCCGCGTTCAAGGCTGGTGTGGCGAGCCAGGGGTGTATTTATGTACATAATAAGGCAGCTCGTCCCGTCGCCTTCATTTGCATCATTACAATATCTCTACAAGCCCCTCGCATTGTCTGCGCCTGGCACCTTTTGTTGCCTCTCCTGTCACAGGCGACGCGACTTGACTCTCAGATTTGCCAGGAGCTGGTGGGAGGACACCAGGCGGGCCTGCGCCCAGCGAGGCAGCCGAAGACCGAGGCGTCCGTTTCCCGAGGAAGCTGCCGCCGCCGCCGCCCGCCGCCGCCGCCGCCGCCGCCGCCGCCGCCGCCGCCGCCGCGAAGGGGGAAGGACGAGCGGATGATCTCAGCAGTCCGGGGAGTTCCCCGCCGCATCCTCCGGTTTATCCCTGCTCCCCCCCCCCGCTCCAGACCTTTCCCCTTAATTTCCATTGATTTCAATGAGGGGAGAGGGAACGACTTCTGCGTCCGCCCCACGGATTATCTCCCTGCTTTGGGGAGAAAAGCGCTGCCCTGAATCCTTTCACCCGTGGGACCACTTTCTCCCCTGACCTCCCCTCCCCGTGCACCCCAAGGTGGGGACCCTGGTGCTGGCACTTCTTCCGCCCTACGATGGAAAACATGGAGGGGGAGAGAGGGGGCAGTGAAATAGGCAGCCGCCGGCCCATCCGCCACTGTTGAGAAAAAGGCAGCGGGGAAAATCCTGAAATTCATAAATTCTTGGTCCATTAGGCGAGTCAACCGGAACTAATAGGTTGGGAAATGTTTAGAAATCAAAGACGCTGCCGCTTCACTTTTAAAGCCGGCTAAATCCTTCCTGTGCTCTTAATTTCTCGTGGGGCTATAAAGATGTTAGACTAGGACTGTGGTTGTTGTTATTTTCCGCCTGCTCCTCCTCCCAAACACACACACACACACACACTCCCAGATCGCAGCCACTCGAGCATATATTGTATTTTATTTCTCTCTTCTGCGTTGGTCCCACCATTCCTCCAAGAGCCCAAGGCGGGCCACGTGGCAATCTCCGCTGTATTCCCCAAACAACAGCCCTGTGAAGTAGGGTGAGCTGAGAGCGACTCGCCGGTCATTGGCTGGCTTCTCCCCCAGGATGCCAAGGCGCTCTTAACCACGAGGTCTGGAAAGAAGGGGTGCACTTCCCGAGAAAGCTGGGTATCCCAATCTTTCCCAACTACAGTATGTTACTCGGAAGGAAAGTCCCACCGACGTCGGTGCCTCCATACTAGGAGTGAGGCGTTCACTACCCAAGACCCATTTTAGGGGTTGTGCATCTGTCCCTCGGTTGCAAGGGCCGTATAAAAACCAAGGAGCCCGGAAAGAAAATCTCGAAATATTTTATATTTATAATAAGGAGCAGGAAAACTTTACAACAGCGGCAAAATACGGCAGGAAGGCGGGGAAGGAGGAGGAGGTTGGGCGGTGTGTGTGTGTGTGGAATTTCGACGGAAAAGAATAATAGGTGGGTTATAAAATTAAAAAAGAAATTAAAAAGCCAGAAAGCAATGGCAATGGTGGAGGGAAGAAATCTCCTATTTCGCTGGCATTTTCTGTCCGCCTTTGTGATGTACTCCAGGGGGGGAAAGGGTCCCTTGATAAGCTACCGATAATGCTTATCAGGCCGAAACAGCCCCGAGCCTAAGAAACTGGTGTCATTACCGTCCTCGGTTCTCACAGATGAGATACGTACCCAGATTGACCCAAGTTCTGTTTTAAAGTCCTCCGTTTGCGATTCCAGGTACTGGAATCTGAGCGTTGAGGCCAGAATATTTTCTCAACGGAAAAAAAATGCCTTGAAATTATTTGCAAAGCTGGGGCGGAGAGTCAAAGGAGGATTTTATTAAGCTACGGCGGGGCTTGAACCTGCGTCTTGGGAGAGAAATCTTTGCTGGCGGCGGGAGTTCAGGACGCGTTCGCGCTGCCTCTTTTCTGTCTCTCTGCAGACACACGCGCAGGCACAGATTATCAACAGCGCCATCATCATCATCATCATCATCATCATCATCATCATCACCACCACCACCACCACCACCACCACCACCTCCACCACCATTTGTCCTTCCCGGAAGGATGGTTGCTGGATGCAGGGCCTCTAAGAAAGGCCCCGGTCCCCAATTCCACAACGACCCAACTTCTCTTCCCCACTTTTCTCACTCTTTTATCCCGTCTCCCACCCCCAGTCTCCGGTATGGACTCCTGCTCTTTTTGCTCTTCTCGGCTGCCCTGGTTGGATTTCAGCTAGAGCTGTGGGCTTCACATTCTGAAAACACAAACGGTGGGGAGGGCAGAGAGCAAAGAACACTACTCCACCGTTTATCCCTTTCTTTTTCGCGGGGGAACAATCACGTTCCACATTCTGAAAAATATGACACACACGGAATGCCTTAAGGTTTTTTCTTTCTTTCTCCCTTTCTTTTTGTACTGTTTTAAAGGCAGTCTAATCTTTTCAATCCTGCTTTGTTTTTGTTTAAATAACGATTTGGGGAGAGATATATACACATGGGTGTAGGTGTGCGTGAATGTGAGCGTGCGTGTGTGTATACACACACACACATACCCCCCCAAGTCTTAATATATAGAAAAGGCTCCCCGAAGCCTGGCGAATCTGAGCTCAGCAGCTCCCGAGGTTCTCCCCCTTATTATTACTCTCCAGGAGTAATTTTTCATCTCTGCTAGCTAATCTTTGTTCCCGGTGAAGATAATGAATAGTCCAATCCTTATCTGCTGGGCTCCTGGAGGCTGCAGGAGAATGGGGTTGAGCAGGGTTGGAAATTGGTTCCAAAGTGCTGCTGAATAAATGCTGCTTCTTATCTCTCGCCTCCAGATTATCGGGGCCCTTTCAAAAGTCGCACGACAAATACAGCCGCCGCATCTAATGCATCATTTACCAGAGCAGATCCCGGCGCGTTTGATCGGCAGATAGGCGGGAGGGCAGGCAGGAGGAAAGAAGGAATAATAATGATATTATTATTATTATTATTATTATTATTATTATTATTATTATTATTATGTAGTAGTAGTAGTAGTAGTAGTAGTAGTAGTGCCTCACTGGAGGTTATCAAAATAATAACAGCATCAAAATAATAATAATAATAATAATAATAATAATAATAATAATAATAATAATAATATCATCTTTCTCCTCGCTTTTACTAATAGCAGGCGTGCGGAGGGCCCCTTCCCGGGGTGGCCGGGTGGGTGAAGATCTCACAGGATCCGGGCATGTGGGGCTGCCGAAAACCAAGCCGAGCCTCCTGGGAGCCCCCTCCCCCCGCATCCCCTCGAACAAACTCAGGCGCTGGCCAAGATCGGGGATTCAGCTAAAAGCGGGGAGCCCAGAAGGCCCCATCGAGAATCTCTCGGGGAAAGGTGCTCTTGGGTGACCCTAGGAAGGCCCGAGGGATGGATGGACTGGACAGGGAAGGGGCTGTTTGCGCGGGCCAAGCCTCGCCGGGAAGGAGAAAAGGAGGAAGACCCGCAGAGCTCCTTCGCTCTGGGGAAATGAACGCTGGGCTGCGGATCGACCTCGGGAGCGTTTGCGTTAGCTCCGCGGGGAAGAAGAGAGGGGATCCTCCCAGAGATGCGGGGAAGGGGCTCGGTTAAGTTTCCGGTGCGCTCGGAACTCTCCTGTCTGGGACAGGCTGAGTCTTCGGCTGCCTCGCTGGGCGCGGGCCCGCCTGGCGTCCTCCCACAGCCCGGGAATTAGGGATCGGGGCCTGGGCAAGTTGCTGACCTGGACACATCCAAGTCCGAAGCAAGGGATGGCTTTTCTACAGACTCCGGTGCCCCGTGGGGGACAACTCCCGTTGGGTAACTCAAGAAAGATCTGGCCACTTCCTGATGTGCTGGACCACAAGCCCCATCACCCCAGCTCGGAGAAGACTGAAAGGCAAGACTGGACGAGTTTCCTACTTCTCCTTGTTGCTGTCCCTCTGCTCCTAGTCCCTCTGCCAGTAGGCTTGGCTTTTTTAACGGAGGACTCCCATCCCTTTACCAACGGGATTAGGAACAGAGAGGTCCCCCCGGGTCCCCAGGTGGGTTTGCAGACCTTTAATTTTGCCGACTTGATTTGCCAGCTTTTCTTAAAGCAATGCACCCCAAATGCTTGAAATATCTTTGCCTCCCCCCACCCACCCCCCAGTTTCCTCCCACATCTACCTGGCCCTGAGAAGAGAAGACCTGTCCTAGCCCCTTAGTTTCTCAAGCCTGACACACCTGAGGAAGGCGCTTTAATTTACATCCTCCTGTCCACCAGAGTCTAATGGAACCAAACAGATACCACTGGGGGGAGAGATGTCTAGATGTGTGGCATGTTTTACTGGGGTGTTATATGCGTCCTTCATGCCTCTGTGGCTCTTGTATGGGGAAGGAGAGCCATAACTTCAGAGATCAGGAGTGCTCATGCTCCTTCTTGGCCAGGGCACTCTGATAACTTTAGGGGAAAGGGGAAGATGATGGCCTTGCTGATTTCTGCAGAAGGAGATCTGCTCAGTCTAGCTCGATAACTTTGATTCAGCACTTGCCAAACTACAGGGGAAGAGATTTGAAAGAGAGTAGAGAATCTAAACAGGACCATGGGACCTTGCTCTCCACGGACATTTCCCACTGAAGTTTCCCTCTGGATTCAGAACATGGCTCATAGCAAACCCCCATGCTGAGAGCTGAATAAACCTGCCACAACTTTAGGGCTAAGGAAGAAGGGGTGTAAGTTACATCTTAGATCCTGCCCTGAAAAGGAAAGCAGTGAAAATAATACCATCTTCATTTTGTTGTTGTAATGGAACATGCTGGGTTTATTTATTTAATTTAGTTAGAGGAGAATGTAACCATTGGGAAAAAACCAGGGCAAAAAAGGGCAACATTTTTTTTAAATGAAGCAAGCCCCCACTTTGGCTCCTATTAAAAGAGTTTTTGCAAATGTTCAACTTGTACATTTTTTTACAGCTACATTCACAGTTATTCCCTCTAAAAATGGACCTGTGTTCATTTATTAATAACCTAAACATTACATATTAAAGACCTATGAGTGACACAGGATGACAAAAAGCTGTATTTTTCCAATATACACAAGCACACATTTAATAACCTCCTATTGCATCTCAGCTAGGCCTTCTCCCTGATGGTTCCCATGGCAACTGAGATAAAAAAGCAGCCATTTTCCATATCTCTATGAAAGTCTATTATATTGCAGGATTAGTTCATCTTCTGCTAAGGTCAAACACAAAGTCATACAACCTGAAATATTTAGAATCCATGTACATTCATTTTTTTGTAATGCCCTTTCATTTTCCACACAAGAGTAGGTTCTCCTGAGGTTTTACTCCACAGAAAATGCAAAGCCAAGCATTAAAAATCATGATTAGCAGCTGATGAAAAGTTCATCTTAAATAAAACTATTGTTACATAGGTGATGTGTTACCCATTTATCTCTATCAACAGCAATGATTTCCAGTGATATTGAACATGTAATTGGCTTTGGTCTGATTTGCAAGTGGGGAGCGCCACCTACCGGTCCACGTTGGAGTGACACTGGCATTTGCTAACAGAAGGCTCGTTGGATTAGATTTTTTTTTTTTTAAGCGTTTTAGTTTGATTATGGAATAAAGATTAAGACTTCCACAAGTTGATCTTGATTCCTGGTGACTACCATGTTTTGTTTTTTGTTTTTTTGCAACAAAACAGAAGAAGTCTGATACTGCTCTCTTTGGGGATGTTTGTTCAACTTCTGGTTGTAGCCCACTCTCGTGGGATTTCTTAGTGGTCTCCCATCAAAGAACTAAGTAGGTCCAACGCTGCCTAGCTTTCCTCAGGATCAGTCAGGATCAGCTAGGGAGCGCCACCTTAATATACAGTAGGAATATTGACATTTTGAATATACTTAGGAGTTTCTGTTACGTTCTGATTTCAGAACTTCAAATACTGCACAGTTTTGTGCACATACAATGTTATTGATTATAACTATTGATAACCATCCTGAATGCTTTCTAAGAACTAGAGCTACAGAATATAAATGTTTATATAAATAAATAAAATATTTCTGTTACCAAGACGTATCACCTACTTGTCCAAGTTATGTGGAGGTGGCTGTATCTCCTTTCCCGAGGCCCCAAAGACCACAGCTGGGGGGCTGGATGATCATACGATCCTGATCTGATTCTTTCGAAGGCACATTCTGAGTGACGCTATGCCTGTTTAGGAACTTTGGGAAGGTTCTGCCATTATCTTTCTAAGGAAATAAATTGGCTCACACCTTGGGGATCCGTCTCAGGGCCCATCTGGACCACCATTCCAATCCTAAAGGGTCAGCCAGATGGCCATGGGAAGCCCCAGTCAGGAGAGGGGCCCAAGAGCCCCCACTGTTTGTTATCCCCAAGAGCTGGTATTCAGAGCCACACAGATCACAGAGAGGGACATGATGTGGAACAAGGAAGCATCTCTCAATGTGTGTCAGTTCTGCAGACCCCAGTCAGCTGAGCTATGAGAGCCGAAATGCTTAATATTTTGATGTTGCTTGCTTTCCTGTGCTATGCTCTATTATTAATAACGGTAAGTGCCTGCAAGAACTCCAATGTAAGAAAAGCTAGATTGAAAAGAAACAAATCTTAAGTTGTAAAAAAGCAAACTATGCCCGCAGGAGTCCTGAAGTGCAGTACCTGCAGTGCACATCCAAAGATGGTGCTTGTGCTGTGCATGATTCCCATGCCGTCGTCTCTGCTGGGCAGCTGAGCTGTTTTGATCTGGGCTTGGCTGCAGTGGAAGAGGGGTTGCTTCAAGTCACATTTGAAGGGGAGATGCTGGAGCTCAGGGTTGGACTGAAGGGGAAATGCTGAAGCTCAGCTCATCCTCATCCTCATCCTGAGGATGGCTGTGGTGAGGACTCACCAGGCAAGGTGAAGCTGGGACTCTGGGGAGTGACAATGGTGGCAAGATAAATCCAGGTGCAGAGGAATAAAAATGGCTATCTATCAGCCTATGCACATTCATGTCTCCCACTGCAGATTTCTTTCCTTTCTTTGATAAACTATTCAAAGGTCAGATGTGAAAAATCTAGTTTCCACATCCCAGTGTTCCACTGCCCTGTATTGCTGAGGCTGGTTTTTGCTAGCATATTGGCCTCTTCACATTCAGAGTTTTGAGGAGAGCTAAAATGTCCTATTTTCAAAACCTTTCATGTAAGTAAGAAGTCAACAACTCTTGTGCAGATTTGTTATCAGGGTTACATAATAACGAGACAGGATACTGCCAGTCTGGGAGATATATGTGAATTATAGAACACAGTTCAGTAGAAAGGAATGGCTGGAGTTTACATATTGTTGTAAGCTACAGTTTGTTTAATTGTGGTCAAACAGGAAGCTTGCTGTAATCATCCCTGCTGAAGCTATAAACACATATCTTTTCTTTTGGCTCAATGGCTTCTTGTGTGAGGGCGTGAAAGGATCAGGCTGGCTAGGTGGAATGTAGCTGTGTTAATTTCTGATCAATTGTAAAATGACATGTTGGAATAGTTTCACTGCAACATGAAGAAATCAGAACATTTGATCAAACAAAAACATGAAAGGCACTGGGTGATGAGTTCAGTGATTCTGTGCATTAAGAAACATATGATTCCACAGTTATTTTGCTTTTTTAACTGAGGGATCTGAAGTGGCCACTAGAGAGCCGACATCGATGGGACACTGCATTTTAGAATGGAAAATGCTTTAAAAACATGCCAGCTGTCAGTTAACTGTCAAGCAAAACCGCAGACACAGTGTTTGAACCAAGAAGGCCTAAATAGCTTGGGACCAGCATATTTGGCAGATCTCACGAGTTCTTCCTCCTTGCTGGAGGGTCTGATAGATCTCAAGTTTTACAGTCTCATTGGGGCAAACTACATATGAACATGGCCCCAAAGACTTCTTCCTAAAATTCACAGAAGGAGGAAACAGACATCAGCCCAAAGTGTTGATGGGGACATTCCGTGACAGACCCGATCATTTCTTTTTTTCTTAATAGCTACACAGTATGGGAAGAGAGCCTGCTAATTGCTCAGAGTAGAGGCTGTGGGGAGGCTGATGTTATTAGCCCCTTGACTTTAACCTCCCCTGGCTGATACTTGGCCTGTGGAAAGAGAACTGAGAGGGCCTGACTCCAGAGTTGTGGGATTTACTGAAGTAAGAAGAGGATTAGATCATACCTAATTCATCATAAGACAGCCAGTTTGGTGTAGTGGTTAAGGCACCAGGCTAGAATCCAGGAGACTCTGAGTTCTAGTCCTACCTTAGGCTCAAAGCCAGCTGGGTGACCTTGGGCCAGTCACTCTTGGCCCTAGGAAGCAAGCAATGGCAAACCATTTCTGAAATCTTGCCAAGAAAACTGCAGGGACTTGTCCAGGCAGTCGCCAGGAGTCAATGTTGACTTGAAGGCCCGAATCATGATCATGATCATCATCATGATCATCAACTGTGAGTTTGTTCTTCATAAGTCTTAATAGTCATAGGTTCACACACTGTGCTAGCCCACATTTTGCTTTAATCATGGTTTGTTGAACAACCTCTAATAGCCTGATTTTTACCTACAGCACTATGGCATGAACAATGAATTGCAAACAAAGTGGTTAACGCATCAGACAATCCCAGTGAAAGATGAGTTGCTCTTGTTTAACTCACAAATGTCAACTATCAGGGAATGTTGTATATTTATTAGAAAATCCTATCATTTTTAGAATACTGTATCAGAATGGCTGAATAAATTAAGAACTAGTTTTTGGCACCTCGTGAGTCTACATTTCTGCCTTTGATTTTGGACAACTGCAACCCTGCCAATGACAGGAGTTAAGACTAGATTGGATGGAACAAATGCTTAGATGGAATTCTAGACTCCTGTATGCACTGGTTGTTTGACTGATTGATGGATTTATCTCCACTGCAATTAGAAAAGACTCTCAGTGGCTTACAATACATCAATAAAAAAATACAATAGAACATCCACAGTATTACTCAAACAAGAATTAAAAACAGAACAATCTAACCAACCTCCCAATACACACAAATTCAACCAATAATTGTCATCCTTTCATACCCCAAAGGGTCTTTGAAATAGTTTAATTTTTAATAGCTTATGGAAAGGCAACAATATGGGAACAATTGAATTTCTAGCAGAAGGCTATTCCAGAAAAGCAACACCTCCACCTGTCCCATCTCATTAAACTGTGGGGAAGCCACAAGCAGGTTCTCCCATATCATCATACCCCCAAACTGACATATGACTTCTCTCAGCAGCTTCAGACAAATGTTAAAGAGCATGGGAGAAAGGGCCAAATTCTCTGCCACCCCATAGAGAAGCAACTGCTCAATTGATCTCTCCTTCGCCACTACCCAGAACTGCCCACTAAGAAGGAATGGAACCACTGGAAAACTGGACCTCTAGTCCCACTCCTTGTAGGCAGTCCAGAATAATACCATGGTCAATGGCATCAAAGGCTGCTGAGAGGTCCAAGAGGACCAGGAGCGGTGCACTATCCGGGCTGAAAAGGGTCCTGATAATCCTCTTCTTCTAGGGTGCTCTGACCATTGTCTCAATAACCTTCTCCCAGAACTGAAGATTAAAGGCAGGGTAATAGCTATCAAGTACAGAATAATCCAGAGAGGAATAACATACCACAGCCTCTTTCAAGGCTGCCTGGCTGGTAACAGCCCCTTTTAAAGGGAGGCAATGACCACCTCCCAGAAACAATCTGTCATACTCCTGTCCAGCATGGCAAGGTCCCCAGTGTCCTCTCTCTGGGGACAGCTGGAAGACAGCATAGGATCCACTTCACTGGAGTCCATCAGACAAAGAAAGTCCCAGGCAAGAAGACCAGGCATTGGCCCAGTCATGACTTTGGATCCCATCCTTGAAGAGTCAATGTTCATTTTGCATAAACTCAGTAGGCAGAGCTGGTGCCATCCAGGATCACAAAGTTAACATAAAACAGTGGTGAGCTTGAGTGTATTTCAGTGGCTGTGTATCTTTACTGCCTCAACAGCCACAAGGATCATAGTAATTTCCCCCTTCAAGGTCATCCCTGCAGGCCTGGAAGGAACTGGAAGGAACAAAAAAGCAAGCAGTGTACTTACTTGTGTTTGTGCCCACCCAGGGATGGGCATGCACAGCCTGGTTGCTTTCTACGAGACTCATCAATGCACCCGAGCGTATGGCACTTCCATGGTTCAGAAAACACCCTCATTTTGGAAGGATTTAGACAGCACCTTTGTAGACAACTGATTTTTATCCCAGGATCTCAATTTTCTTTCATAGGAGGGGAAAAAAACTTTGGCAGTATAGGCACTGATGGCATAATAGATCAGTAGCAAACTTTGACTTATATCTTTGCAGCCATTGACTGAAACAAGACCCAAAATGAAAAGTTTAGCAAACGAGTAGCACGGCTACACTGTGAGCCTAATCTGAACAGTTGGGAGTGCTGCTAGTTAGAAGATCCTACCTGTTCAGCAGCATTCTCCAAGCTCAAAATTCCCCAACACCCTTCAACATAGCTACCCAAGCTGGATGGGGATAATGGGAATTGCAATCGATCACATTTTGAGGGCGCAGGGTTGAGGAAGACAGAGCTACTGATACTTTACGATCATGAGCTCATATTTCAGTGGAGAGATGGAGACTTTGTGTTGCAGCAAAACACAACAAAGGGTCTTATAGCATTTTAAGGACCACAGTGTGGCAGGAGAGAGAGAAGGTTGTTTAATTCCTTCCCCTGAAATGATGCTTTTCTCTAGCCTTGATTTCCAGCACTGAATTATCAGGCACCAACCTTGCCAGGCCAATCCATCATCCTGTGTTGCTGCGTTCAGGGCTCCCTTGCCGTTTTCACCCGTCCCAGCAAACGCCGACTGGCTTTTGTCCTGTGGAATGCTAGGTTGGTGCTGAGCTGACCCCATTAGTCACCCACTACGGAGCCACGGAGAATGGGCTTTGCTAACAGCCACCAGGAGCTAATGATTTAAACGGTTACTCAAAGCGAACAAGCAGTAACTATTGACTTTGAACAAGGCCCTTCCATTGTTTGAGGGGTTTATTTTTCTTGTTTCCTTTTTTCAATCTCTTTACAAGGCAGCTGCCTGAAGAAACAACTCCGTCCTGGCTTCATGAGAACTGTTAGGGGAGACGTCAGCACAAAGACATCGATAAAGGGGCAAAGTGTAAAGCGTCTGTTGACCATGGAAGTCTTCAGACTGTTGCAGGAAGAGGCCCTTCAGTTCAAAAATATGCTTTCTGCCTGCATCTAATGTAGTTTTAAAGAAACACCTTAACAAGATCAGAAGAGTTGTGCTGGTTCGGATCAAAATTATTGCTAGTCCAGCATAGCACATTCCTGCTATCAGCCCAGACTAAGAAACCAATGCCATGTAGATCAGGACTACTTTTATTGTAACAGCTAGAGAAACAAATTTTGCAAGTCTGAATGTGCTTCCCTCCTCCCTCACTTTACCTCTGTGTGAAGTAGGAAGTGGCCTGAGACATTTTCTCAAATTAGTTTCTTGGCCGGGTCTCAAGCCCCTCTTATCTGACCGTTGCCTTGGGAGCAGCTCTTCCTCCTGTCCTTCAAGGCCATTCCCTGTTCCCTCTACCCCTGCTCATGTTTCCCAATAGATAAATACTGTATATAGCCATCATTACTAGCAATCATTGATTTGATTTTTTCCCATGTGTTTATTGAATTTGGCTAGTATACCAGTTTCAGCTTCATCTGGACCAGGAAATTCTGACTTCGGTAACTCACTGTAATGGGAAGAAGGAATAACCTTGAGAAACTGGAGGAAGTACCACAACCAAGGCAACAGTCCAATAAAAGGAATTTGAGTCCAAGGCAGAAATGTAGTTTGAGAAAGCTTCTCAGACCTGACCCTCCCTAGTTCCCATGAAGATAAAAGAGGGCGGAAACATATTCAGACTTGCAAGTTTCTGTTACTGTAACCTTATAATAAAAGTAGTATTAGCATTCATAACTTTAGATTCCTAGTCTGGTTTACATTGAAGGGTTGACACTCGTGCCCTGACTACCACTCAACTTATGTGCTGCAGTGATGCCGTGTGATTGTAATAGTTTCTTGGTCGTTTCTGAGATATTTTTGATGTATGGCAGTGTCATCCTTTTCATGGCTTGTGTTGGTTGTGCTGTAGTGGGCTGAGTGGTCAGGCACTTTTTGATAAAGTCGCATGGATATCCATTTTGTTGAAAGATGTTGTATAGGTGGTCTGTTTCTTTTTTCTGGTGTTGTGGGTTGCTGCAGTGTGCTTGTACTTGTCTGAATAATGTTCTTACACAGCCCCTCTTGTGGGAGGCTGGGTTGTTACTTTGGTAATGGAGCACTTGGTTAGTGTGGGTTGTCTTTTGCACTGCAGCAACGCAGAATTCCTGCAAGCTTGGCATTCAGACAAATCAGCCATCAATAGACACATAGAGATAAATCACATTTATACACCATTCAAAAGAGACAATAAAAAAGCTAAGAAGGAAACAAAAAGACCAGAACGCATCCTCTCCATCAACCAACACCCAGATAAGCAGGAATTAACACCAGACAAACAATTAAGCAGAAAACAATACCCTAATCAAGGAAGTACTAAGGAGAAAACCACACCCCCATTAACACTGGCAGGGCAAGTTACTATATAAACAGGGAGCAAACCCCACACTCACTAGCACTGAAGATGTTACCTAGTTGGGTAATGAAATGTCTCCAAGCAAACAACCCAGCTCAGAGAGCACCAAGGACTCCACGATACAGATACAGATATATTCTAGACAGCTTGCGACCAATAGTGTGCTTCTGAAATAAGGCAGGTTAGATATCAAAACATTAAAAAAAACTAAATAAAGCTTTTAGCATATTTTCAGCAAAAGCAAAAAAAACAAAAAAATTGCTTCAGAACTTTTGCTAGAACCAAAATAGGATGAGCTTCTCCCCCATTACAAGGGTTTGTTATTTTAACAATGAAAATTGCAACATGAGATATAGAGCAGATTCTGAGCAAGGCTCAGCATTATAAGTGACACAGAACTGCTGCCTGTCCTTTTCCTTCTTTCCTCAGGACTTACAGGGCACTTAACATAAGAATTTGATAGTTCTTGAATTGCCATTGTGCCTTTGTGACTGCATGCCATTGTCTCTGCTTGCCAATTGAACTAATTCAGTTTCAGCTGAGTTGTGGTACATTGCACAACTGCAGTTGAAGAGATTTCCCTTTTGAGGTGCTGAAGCTCTGGAGAGGTTGTAAGCAGGCCGATTTACTATTGGCAGGGATTCAAAAGTCACCCCACCTCCTCTGCTCTGGAATCAGCCCAGCTTCTCCCCACACCTTGTAAGATTTCAGCCACCTAGCATCTTGCCGCAAGGCACAATGCTATTATTTCACAGGAATTTAAAATGGAACAAATGGGTAGAACTTTGACAGGTCAGCATTACATCTCCCCATATAGACATTATCTGGATGTTGGAGGAAATCACCTGAGGAACCTGCACAGAATGAAATTGTATCATGGACAAAGTGGGTGGGGTCAGCTATTGATGGAGTGCCATTGGTTAGTGGAGGGAGCACTGATTGGCTCACAATTGCCTCACAGTTTGCCCAGCACCTCAAGACTGGAAGCAACTAAGAGGACCACGGCTGAGGAACTGGGCAGTGAAAATATTTGACCTGTTGACGACATTGCCTGACTTCTGCATTGCTCTGCCCATGCCACCAAGAAAAAGTAGCATAAAATAGGGATAGGGCAATACATTTGCCTTGCATTGTCTTAAATGTCTTCAGTCTGATGTCCTCCAGGTATACTGCAGCTTCCAGAATCTCCAGCCTGCCTGGTTATGAGGGCTGAAGCAAAATGGGTAGGAAAAGACTGCGGCACCATGTGCTTTGCATACTTAGTTCCTTGCAAATCCCCATGAGAGGCCAAGCAGCGTTTCTGTTCAGGTTACATATGGTGAAGTGACTTCTAAAATGAGATCAAGCCACAGCCTGGTAATAATTATAAAATGTGGGAGATCTTTGCCATACAAGCATGGCAAAGAAAAGGCCACGAAAGTGGCTCGTCCAGCACAGAAATAGTGTGGATGCCTCTAGGTTCCTGATGGAAGATTCATCCACAATCTTCCCAGAGAAATCTAGGACAAATTATCCAGAATGAACTTCCAAATATATGAACCTCAAGATCCAGCCCAAATAATTTCAGGACCAAGAGCAGTGACTTTACGTGCTCTCCTAAATAGGAAAATAGCTGTGCAAAGAATCCCCTTCCAAATGTGGTATTTTTCTCAGCCAATCCACCCTGGTTGTTTAAACTCCCTGAAAGACACAACAAGTGACATATTCAAGGCAAAATTCTCAATGGGACAAAGCTGAGGAAACAAAGAACTGCAGCATTTTTTGATCCCTGAATGTATTGAAGAAGTCCTGAGCTGTGATTTCCTCTCTAGAGTCAATCATCACCAACTGTGTCTTTTATTTTTGGTAAGCAAGTTGTCTTTCTCTCTGAATTTCTGAGACCAGGCATTTCCGGACATTTCCTTTTCTTCAGGGGAAAGCAGTTTTGCCTTGATGCCCATTTCATGGAATGTTTCCTTCCCCATCACCCAGCCTTCTTTTCTGCAAACAGAGACTTTTCCATGCCAACAATAACTTCCAGCTCTTAACATTGCCAGCTCCTTGTCCTTGGGATACAAAGGCCCAAGCCCTATATGTGCGTGTGAGTGTGCAGTTTCCCTATTCAGCTCCAAATCAGTTTCTTGTGTGTATTTGGCATGTGTGCCTGGGCCAGGCTCAGGTTGCCTCACCTAAAGAAATCAACGCAGCTCCCTGGCTCTTTCAGTTCCACTTTAAAAGGAAAAACGTACTAGGGAGCGAGAAGGGATGAGAAGGGAGCCTGAAACAAAACACGAGGCTACCAAGATTCATTTGCTTCTGTCTTTAGTTACTGAGGGTTCAAAACTGTAACTCATTTCACCGGCAGCTGATTTGTATAATCTCCTGGGAGTGTTTCAAATGGGATTAGATTTTTATCATCCATTTTGAATATGACTGTTTTAAGCAATTTGTTGCTCTATAAGATAAGGAAAACACTGGGCACCCCTAATCTGCTGGGTTCCCCCCCCCTTTCATTTCCCCCTCTGTAAGAAATTATTCCTCTCCACACTGTAACTGGATTATGGGAAATAATCTGTACAAAAGTCCAGACACCAATGTGAAGAAGGCTCAGAAACTGGATGTCTATTAGGTCAAAGTAGAGGATATTTCACCCAGACTCTCCTGAGAAGGCCTTGCTGTAAGCATCCTGAAGATGGAATTTTGCCACTTTTGTAAAAAATGCTGTGACAAATATTTCAAGGCTTTTGAGGTTTTTGTTTTGGCCTGTCAGAAGAATATCACATTGACTGATAGTTTGCACAATGCTGAAGCTTTTCCATATCTAACCTGCTGTACATGTTTGTCTCCCTTGCCATTTTTCCTAATAAAGAAAAACAGGATTTTTTTCCCCTTTGAGATCCACTAAAGCTCAGTGTGACTGCTTTAAGTTCATTCTGAAGCCTTAGGAAAAAAAAAAAAGATGGAAGACAGAAATCAAAATCATATTAAGGGGCTAGAGAAATGGGATAAAAGTAACCGGATGAAATTTAACAGATGTAAATGCAAATATATTCACTTAGAAAACAAACATCAGATAGACAGGTTAAGCTATGGACTGCTTGGTGTTTCTGAAAGAGAACGTGGAACTTTTGCTTTCAAACTGAATCTGAGTCAATAGTGTGATATGCAGGTTGGGGTTACAGCAACACAAACAATGATAGGAACAGCAACTGAAGGAGGTGGGTGTGTTTTGCCATGAAAAGAGAAGGTTGAGGGAGGATATGATAGCATTCTTCATATCCTGAAAGGATGTTGCATGGAAGAAGGTTCTTTCTCATCCCAGACTGCAGGGCATGGAGTACTGGACTGACATTACAAGCAGGCAAGTTTCGACTGAGTGTTAGAAAAAACTTCTTAGCAGGAAGAGCAATTCAATGCTAGACTAATTACCTCGAGAAACAGTGTGCTGTTCTTCATTGGATGTGTTCAAGGTTAGGTTAGTCAACCATCTGTTGGAAAAGCTTTAATCTGGATTCCTGCACTCAGCAGGGACTTGATAGATTTTATTGACCTATTCAACCCTGTGAATTGTAAGCTAGATGCGTTACTATCTAGGCTGGGTGGAAAAGAACACCTAATTTCATATTCACAACCTGCTCAATCAGAGAGTTAATTTCTCTATGCTCCCCTCCAAATGTTTCTGTTGCCAAAGAAATGAAAGTCCAAAGATGAAGGTATTTTTATCCCTGATGGCCTTTGTGGTCCTCCTTCCATGAAAAGTTGAAGTTTCCAAGAAAACTTGCCTGGCATCTACTTCATCATCTTGAAGAGAACAGGCAAATTTATTCTCCAAAAATTATAGCCGGATTTAGTATTTTGAATATTCTAAACTTTGCATTCTTCATTCAGCCCATTAAAATTTTAAAGTCTTTTTTTTAATTTGCAGGTATTTATTGTATTTTATTCATTTAAGAGGAACCTGTACATTTCTCAAACAAATAACTCAATAATATGAAAAAGTCTCTTCAATCTGACAGTGAGCTTGAAATTAATTCAACAGTCCTCCCTGATGAACCATAAGTATGTGAACTTGCTGTGGTTTCTTTATATATTCCTGGAAATCGGGCCATGCAGAAAAAAATTTTTTTTTCCTTATCAGTTCTTGTTCAGTTTAATGAAGGAGAGTTTGCTTTTGAAATTACTTTCAAAGGAGAAAAGTTTTGACAGTGAAATTTTCATGAATGGACTATCACGTTCTTGCATTTATATTGCTACAAGGTGGCCAACAGATGGAGGGGGATGTACGCTCTTTTACTGTGCAACTGTTTCCCAGAAAGCAGGCTTCAGAGGCTTTGGTGAATTCCAAGGAAGGCACAACGATTTTGGGATGGAACGCCTGCCATGGGGCCTTTTTCAGGCTGCGAAGCGTGCTCAGCCAAGGAAGCTCCTGAGTGATGGAAAGATGAGAAATGTGACATAATGACATGTGGAGAAGCAACTTCTGCCACTTCCAACAGTCCTGGAAGCTCAGGAACCTTTCACAAATAAATTCCCAAGCAACTCAAGAATAATTTCTTTTGCAGAGGAAGAGACGTTGCAAGGCAGATTTTCAGTTACTTTTCACTGGTTTTTCCTGGTTGAAATTGATTGATTGAGTGATTGATTGATTGATTGATTCACTGCCATCAAATTAATGTCCACTCTTAGTAGACACATAAATAGATTCTCCCCAGGGTGGTTTGTCCTCTGCTTGGCTTTTTAGCATTCTCAGTGGTGCATTTGTTGCTATAATAATTGACTCCATCTACCTTGCTGCTAGTCATTCCTTTCTTTTTCCCTCAAGTGGGCTTCTCAGGGGATTTAGGGCTTTGCATAATGTGTCCAGAATATGACAGTCGGACCCTAGTCATTTGTGCCTCCGGTGAAAATTCTGGATTGATTGTTCTATGATCCATTAGTTTGTTTTCCTTAGCTATCCATGGTATCCTTAAATGTCTTCAATAGCACCAACATTCAAAAGCATTAATATTCTATCTATCCTGCTTCTTCAAAGTCCAACTTTTGCATCCATAGGTGCCATGAAGAAAAAAAAGTCTGAATAATTTTAAACTTTATATCAATGCAGGTTTTTACAGCCAGTGTCAAACCAATGATGATGAGCTTCTGGGTTAATAGGCCATGGTCTAATTCTTTGGTATCTTGATGTTTCGCCAGCAACTGTGGCTGGCATCTTCAGAGGTGAAAGTGATCTGCTCTGTAGCATATTTTTTGGCCTTATAATTCTAATCTTTGTAGGTACAGATACATCCCAGCGTCTGAATATCCTTTCCAAGGTCTTCCTTACTACTCCATCAAGTGCTAGTCTGTGGTGAATTTCTTGATTGCTGGATCCTTCACTCTAATGGTCAATCCCAAAAGGCAGATGTTATCTTGAATGTTAGAGTCAATACACAGTATCACTCTATTTGTGAACAAACACTCCTTAGCTTAGGGGTGGCAAACCTTAGGCATTTTTTACAGTGGGCAGGACACAAATGCCAAATGTGAAAGGCTGCATCACTTGTCAGGGTGAGAGATGACTTTCCCCCATTTTTTTTTCATTTACTTGGGGGGGTGGAGTTTGTGGATAAGATCAGCACTACAATTTTTGTGCATTTCCTGCCTCAAAATGATTGGAAACAGCACTAATTACTTTTTGGCAATGATACTGGAAAAAGGTTCACAGAACACCCCCCCCCCCAAAGGGAGTTGGGGTGGCACTCCCTATCATTTTCCAACCAAAATGGCAGGGTGGTTAGGATGGGCCTCACAACTGAGGAGAACTAAAAAGATCCTTTGGTGAACACCACTATCATATCTGCCATACTTTTTTGCGGGGGGGGGGGGGAACAATAATATTTTACTGCATTTCAATTCCCCCCCCCCCAAAATCCTGGATTGTTGCAGTGCGATTGCCTTACAGGAAATCTCACCTTTGCTGCACCTTGGACAGAGGTAAGAAAGAGGGTCATTCTAGTTTTAGTTCATGACCATTTCCACCTTGAGCTGGAAAGAAATACCGAGTCATAATTACACAGACTGTTTGTGTGAATCAGTTCTAAGGTACACACACAAATATATTTCCAAGCAGTAACAAGGGTGCACTAGCTACAGAACACTGTTGTGTGTCTCTACTGTAAACAAATAGTTCATAAATCATTCCTGCTCGAGTTTAAAGAAAAAAAGCACCACCCTTGGTAAAAAGCTTGACTTGCCAGCCTTTAATTGACAGAATCCATTAATAATGTTTTCCAGCCGCTTCTCGTTCAGCACTCAACTCTCCTTTTAAAAGTCCTGTCATGTTAAAAATTGACATGTGTTGACTTTGGCCTGCAAGAGCCCAAGTGCTGGTTGTAGGTAGGAACTTTGGGTGTTTAGTCTGGCTTGCATTTTATTTTTCCCTTTCATCAAATTAGTTCAGCTGTAGGTATTTTTAAAAGAGAGACAGAAAAGAAAAACTGCTTTACAATCCAAGACTCCGGTTTAGAGTTGCATGGTTCCTTCCCCCATCATCTCCCCACCCCCCAACTCAACAAAAAATAACTTGCAAATGTGGCATCATGTACATCGAGCATAAGAATGGGAAACTGGAAGAAAGAGAAGCACGTAAAATTGACTGCATATAAACAGCACCGCTTTGCAGAAAAGAATAATAATTTGCCTGGGTACAGTTTTACTACTTGTTTCTAAAAAAAAAGAAAGAAAGATTCTAAGTACAACCCAACCGAAGCAAAACACTTCCAAATGCCATGGAGATTTTAGGAGAGACTGAACTTAAAGCTCAATTCAATTCCTTGCTTTGGATGAACTTTGTTCATTTTATTTTATGTATCGTGCCCCACCCATCCAGACTCAGAGCAGCTCATTCAGCAGGGAATCAGAAGAGATGCAACAGAGGCAGGGGAGGGATTGGCAGAAGGGGCAATACAGTGAAGGGTCACTCCAGGAGGGATGGAGAACACTACAACTCAGTAGGAGAGGAAGGTCCTCTGGCTTCATAACACCCAGTAATGCCACTGGACACAGGGCAGATTTTCTTCCCATCAATGGTCTTTTTGCAGCAGCAAACAGGTCTGGAACTTATATTTTCACAGGAGTCAGTTAAGACAGATGGAATGAGAATATGGGTATTGGGAAAAGGTGGTCTTCTTTTCAGTTCCTGGCATTTTTAAAATGAGGAAAATGGATCACAGGATTTATAATAGACTGAAATTAGGATATTGAGGCTTAATATTTAAGTATAAGGCAATAAAAGTATGATGATAAAGGCATTATTTTTAATATGATTTGGTTAATTGGATTAGATTATGTAACTGTAAACCTTTTAGGAGATTATTCAATGGGAGTTATACATTTAAGGTCCCATGGGATTCAGAAGGGAAAACTAGTAAGTCATAAGCTTAACTATCCAAATTAAATTAATATAACTGAAAAGGGCTTAATTTTGGCCACTTCCACTGTTTCCCTTCCCTTATCCCTCAAAGTAGTTCAAAGGCACTTTGTGTCCATCTCCTCTTCTGCTGACCTGAGATTCGGAGAACAGGCAGCAAACACCGTGAGGCAATCCCTGTCCCCTCCAGCTGACCAACAGGAAAACATCTTTAGTTGAAGCTGCTGGTCTTTGATCCTCTGCAAAAATAATCTGAACAGTTGCTATGAAGGAAGGTTTTCCAGGTGCAAAGCCACCTTTCCTCCTGCATTTGAAAACCTCGTGATGGTGAAATGATAATAAGTGGCTTTTAGCAGCTAGGAACTTTGGAAGCTCTGACCATCATGATGCATGATGCTATGGTGGCTGGAATAGGAGATGGGGGAGTCTCTCTAAACAAAGCCTATGGATAGGCCCCAGGACCAGGATGCTGAAGCTTGGGGTGGGAAGAGCTGTGGTTCTTTTCTAGCCAGGAGCCAAGAAGCAGGTGGAATTCATATTATCTGTAAAATTTTGATATCAAACATGAAGCAGGGTGTTATAAGAATCTCTGCCAATGAGTAAAGATCAAAGCTCAGCAGAGCCAAAGTATTATACTAGCATTGTCCCAGTTTCCATAAAAAGCAGTGGGGCCAAGAAAAAGAAAATCACAGTTTTCAAAATGAGCCCAAGTTGTGTGATTTCACAGAACTGGAGCTAGTACTGAACCAGCACATAGCCCTTTCTCATGTGGAGGTACCCTTTGATTAAAGTTCCTCCTTGGAAGGTATAGAGGAAAATTATCTTTGCCTTTGTAATCAGCAATTTAAGCTTTGGTATTCATTGCAATTCAAATCCATTCATCTTTGGCAACTGTTAAGCAACTGACTCCACAGTCTTTCTATTGACTTAAATAACTGCTTCTGCGTATTTGAACATCCTATTTTTGCATGGATCAGTCTTTTCATACATGGGTGGAATTCATATTATCTGTAAAATTTTGATATCAAACATGGATAGGATTGTTTTAACCTTTTAGCACTTTTCAAAACTTGCTTAGACCTTCCAAACACTTATTTTAAGAGACTTGTTTCTGATTTATATAATTAATCTGATGCAAATTGTAAAGAACCTGTTGTTCCCCTAAACTTAGACTTCTCCCATCAACCTCAGCTACCATGTAATCCTGAAACCTTTGAAGAGTTACCTTCTCATAAAGTGGCTCTATGGCTACTTCCCCTCTAGTGATTTATGGTGTAACCCAACCATGGATGCAGTGAGTTAAAGCCTCTGTTTATTATTAATATATTGGCACAGCAATGGTAGGGCATTAAAAGGTGCTATAAATCATTAGTGAAGAAATTACCCTTGTGAAATGCTGCAGTTAGGAGCTTCCCTTGACTCAATGAAACCTTGATGGGGATAAAATGACTTCTTAACTCATTTATTAAAGAAAATTACAGTAGAAAGCAAAATTAATCAATTGAAACACTAGGGCTACCAGATCTGAGCTGCAAAAATCCAATAGTCCACTATATGGCAGCAAAACAGCCTTAGAGCTTTTCCTAAGAGCTGCATTAACAAGCATTCCTCCAGCCCTTGAGTTGGCTGAAAACAATCCTGACGTAAACTGAGGTGTCCCAATAGCAGAACCCTATTCTGCCCCAGAGGTCAGGATGGTGACTGGTGCTACCCCTACAGGTAATTTAAGGGCAGCAGCAGTTGGTATACAGGTAGTCCTCAGTTAACAACGGCAATTAGGACCAGAATTTCTGTCACTAAGTGATGTGGTTATAAAGTACAATGTCACGTGATTGTGCTGCTTAGCTACAGCAGTTCCAGCAGTCCCTAGTTACCATCATAAAGTGAGGAGCCCATATGATCACAACTTCCAACATCTTGCTGGCTTCCCCATTGACTTTGCTTGTGGGAAGCCAACAGGGAAGGCTACAAATTGTGATCATGTGACCGCAGGATGCTGCGACAGTTGGAAATCCAGGCCAGTCACCAACGACTTGGATTGTGATCACATGACCATGGGGGTGCTGTGCTGGCCAGAACTTCAAGGACCAGTTGTAACTACCACTCGTTCAGCATCATTGCAAGTTCAAGTGGTCACTGAATGAGTGGTCATTAAATAAGGACCACCTGCATTCCCTTGGCTGAGTTTCTCTTTTTTTTAAGTAGTAATTTTATTAAAAATCACAACTACTATGATAAACACACTAATACAAACTAAAAAAAGAAAAAGAAAAAATAGAATGTGTAGAAAAGAAAAATAGAAAAAATATAGAAAAGAAAGAAAAAATAGGAATATAGTAAAGAAAAAGAAATGTATAAATAAGTAACTTAACCCTTCATCACAACAAATATAAACAATTTTAGCAACTTATCACCTTCAACAAACAATCTCCTCTTCCCATATCTCATCTCTTATCTATAAACAAATCCTTAAAACCTCATTATTTCATTCCTGATCAGCAAAAGTCCATTAAGGGTTACCAAAGATAATAGCATATTTATTTTGATGTTGATCAAATAAACCAACTTTACATTCTTTCCTTTTCCTTTTCCTTTTAACAATCTTGATCTTTAGTCCCTTTAGATAATGTCCTAAAACTTTATTTCTTTTTTTTTTTTTTCTTTGTCCCTACTCACAAAATTCTTCAAAGCTTTAACAAGCCTCTTTTGTAAATCCAACATAGGAAGATTATCCAGGTCACTCACTTGGTTTGTTATTTGTATACCCCTTTTAATTATTAAGACATCAACCAGTTTCTTTTATATGTCCAGCGTAGCATCTTTTTCCATATCATTCTTGTAGCTTGTCATTTTTAAATCCACTCAGATCAGTCTCAGTCTTGTCCAGTAAAATTTGTTCCTCTTCCATAACATCTTTTAAACACAGTCTGTCTACAGAGGCAGACACTCTTAAAATTAACTTCTGGGTCCATTGCTCAAAAATATCCTTCAATATGTCCAGTGTTAAAATATTCTGCTCCATTCTGTATTAGTAAGTCAAATTTAAGTTGGCTGGTATGGGTCTTCCGGGCTGTGTGGCCTCTCCAGAACACGGCCACACAGCCCGGAAGACCCACACCAGTCATCGTATTCCGGCCGTGAAAGCCTTCGACAATACATCAAATTTAAGTGTTCTTTTCCTTTAATTGTAAACTTTAGTTCCTTCTAGTTTCCCCTAGTCCAACCTTCAAAGTCCCATCCTATCATGTTATTGTTGTTTTTGTTTTAAGAATTCAAAACAAAAGCATTTTCCCATGGGAGGGATTCTTATAATTAATCCCAAATTCTTATTTCAAATTTATCTGGACCCTTAGTCTGTTTGTAACTTTTCAAAATCAAAATTCTAATCAACCTTTTGCTGTTTATTCCAAAAGAATTTGTTTAAGTCCTTAAACTTGTATTTAAAACTTCTTTGGCTAAGAACTGAAGGAAACTCACCCAGTACTATAAAACTTGTTGATCCAAAGGTTCCTAATAGCTGAAAAGCAGTTAACGAGCAATTTCTGAAAGTGATTAGAAAAGGAAGTATACAAACCCAGCGTCTTTTTGAAGGCGCTGATCATGGTTAGAGCAAGATGGCTATTTCCTTGTCTCCCATAGCTCTAATCCCACCAGAGACCACTTTCTTGTGGTCTCCTTGTGAAAAGCAACTGTATGGAGCACTTGTGGGTGACCTCAAATCCTCTTCTTGTCCCGAGAGGAATTATGAAGAGCCGGTCTACTTTCTGGCTCTTCATTCTGCCCCAGTCATCAGCTCTGTTTTAGCAGAGCTGTCTTCAGTTTGGCGTTTCTTCCCCAGAAGTCCCATTTCTTCCCTGGAAGTTCTCCCTTGGCTGAATTTCTCCATCCACCAAATCATCTGCTGGGAGAAAAATAAACTACTGGACATTATGCTTAGCATGTGATAAGGTGGGGGGGGGGATGTTGAGCAACTGGGGGCCTGGGATGAAGGATTAACCAACTTTTAAGTTGTTCAAGTGACAGATTACTGGCATGCAAGTTCTTCATAGCTACCTGGGCTATTTCTGAACATGGCTCTAATGCTGTTCCAGAAAAGCATTTAGTCTGTAGCCCAGCTGATAGGTCTTTTTTGATCAAGGAGTTAAACTCTCTTCCAGAAGAATGGTGAACCTGTGTAATCATGTAACATATCATGTAACATGAGTGCCGTAGAGGGGCTGCAGGGAGCAGCAGGTGATCTCTCTGTAGCTTTGCCCTTTGCCCCACTGTTGTGTCTGTGACCTGTCAAGCTAAAAGGGGAAACAAACAAAATTCTTGTCAATTTCACCCCAGCCCCATATATCCCAAAATGGTAAGTGCTGAGAAGAGGGAATTGTGGGGCTGGCAGCATTCAGAAGTTGCTCATTGGACACACCAAATAGTGTAAGAATAAGCAAAATAAAAATGGCAGAAAGCATGGCCAGATGAAATCCCTTTTCAGCCACAGTAGCAGAGAACCTTATTTATGTGCTTATTTTGGACAGAACCAGCAACATAACGCTGGCAGAAGCCAGCTCTCTTTCCATTTGAATCGATGTTGTGTTCAGTACAGAACAAAGCCCTCTGTTTTGAAATACAGGTCAGACATTCTTTCAAACGTGCACTAAGCCATGTTTAAAAAGAACATCAAACTGCGTATAGAAAGAACTGACCTCTTGTAATGCCCATTCAGGCATTATGGGGGACAATGTCTGTAAAAGAACCAGGTGCCTGGTCTCTCAATAGCCTAAGCCAAGTGGCCATGAAGGGCAGTGCCCATAACCAGAGGGAGCGGTGTGCCTGCAGCAACAGCAGGAGTCCCAACCCCGGGTCACATCACCAACTACTCCAGTGGTTCTCAACCTTTTTGAATCCGTGGCACAATATTGAACATAGCAGTTGTTCTGTAGCACACCAGGAAATTATTAATTGTATATACATATTTTTAAACAGGTAAGATGTGGTTCAAGGGAAAGTTATACATTATTAAAAAAAAATCTGCCCTATATTGAATATATGGATTCTACAGAATATACATAGTATAAAAAAATTGGGAAAAAACCATAAAACAAAATTCTCATGGCACACTAGAAACAAGCCCATGGCACACCTGTGTGTCGTGGCATGCTGGTTGAGAACCACTGAACTACTTCATCAATTAAGAGTCCTAGATTGTTTGTGGGGTTGGACTTGTGTTGGGAAAAGAAGAAAGCTGGAACAATTGGAGACAAATTTAAGTTGCCTCTGAAAACAAGACGAAGGTGATGTCATGCAAAATGTCATTCAAAAAATAGTTAGGGGGGCAACTTTGTGCCACAGATAGCAGGATATGTGAATGAGCCCTGAGACATCCATCTTATTCTCCTAAACCAGTGTATCTCAACCTTGGCAGCTTTAAGATGTGTGGACTTCAACTCCCAGAATTCCCCAGCCAGCCTTGTTGGCTGGGGAATTCTGGGAGTTGAAGTCCACACATCTTAAAGTTGCCAAGGTTGAGAAACACTGTCCTAAACAAAGACTTGGAAAATGAGGCTACTTTTGACTGTTCCTCAGTTAAGGAAGGCAAGAACTAAGTCCTGAGGCAGAACCATATTTATTTAGCTAGAGTTAATTTAATTAAGAAGCTTGTATCCTATTTTTTCCCATCAAGTGAATTCAAAAAAGCCCTGGAATTGGCATAATTATAACTGCAATCCTCAGTTAACTGTGCCTGAATTAGATGGCACATGCTAGGAAGACCAAATTATTTCAGTGCCACAGTGAGCAGTTTTACCAGTCTGGAAGCTGTGAGGTGTTCATGCACCAGCAGGATTTAGAGAACACATGCACACACACACACACACACACACACACACACACACACAGACAGTCTGTTCTTTCCATGCAAACCTGAGATGACTGCATAGCAGTGGTTGTTGGGAGGATACAGGTTGCTCTTTTGGAGCCAAATGAAGTGGTGTTCCTGAAGCTTCAGGAAGTTAGTAACGTGCTCATATGAACATTATGCTGCCTCTTCCAAACTGAATTTCTCTCCCCCCTATTCACATGAGAGATTCCATCTGAATTGGAAAAAACAATGGAAAACTCGAATGAGTGAGTGACCCTGGACAGGAGGATTAGTGACCCCCTTTACCCCAGGAGGGCCTGCATAGCTAGATGGGACCATTGGCTTCTGCTGTAGTCCAAAAATCAGGACAAGATGTCACACTGAAAATGCTGAGGGCATATAAGAGCTGACAAAAAGAAGGTTGTTTAAAAGATTCAAATACATATTTTGGGAGTACTATTAATTCCTGAGGATTAAAAATGAGCATCTGGTACCACAGCACTGAACTACAGTCGTTGCAGGGTATACTGTAACTATTTTGGTCATTAACAGGACAAGCGTGTCCATGTTAAACTGAGGACCTAAAGCATCACATTTTCATGGGATAAAACGCACTGTTACAGAGGCAATTACTCTGAAGTCAACATGCCTGGACTGACAGCAAACCCCTTTGAGTGGCTGAGACTATATTTTTTCTTGGAAAGGCAAGAGCCTATTTACTGTGAGCGCAATAGCATTTCTTTTTCCAGGGTAATCATGGGCAAACCAACTTTTCTAGATGTTCTTAGAGGACGTACTTCTTCATATCGGAACCTTTCTTGAGAAGCACAACCAGCAGTACAAACCTACAGTGTGTTTCCATTTGAAGATACTTGTTATGAGATCCTATAGGACAACTTCCACGATATTATAAATGACACAATGCACACAATTTTGTCCTCATCCAGGCAGAGGGAATAAGCTTTTTGTACTTGTCCTAATTGTCCTAACACAATATATAAAAGGTAATTTCAACTGGGATGGCTTTTCTGTAGATATATATTAATTGCATCTTCAGAGGAAACATCTTCTTAACAGCTCTCTTTATAATGCAACTTTTGTAAAATCAAAGCCAAGCACATGAAAATGTACCCACTCAAACTTGTTATAAAATATCAGAATAACTTGATTAGAATATCTTGTGGCTGGCCTTGGTTATTTTGTATTAGGTGTTTGTGCATTTTTGGCACCTTCGTTTTTATGCTTTTAATTATATGTAAGCCACCCAGAGTCACTATTGCAAGTTGGGTGGCTATATAAATCATTGAAATGAATGAATGAATGAATGAATGAATGAATGAATGAATGAATGAATGAATATTACATTACTTTATAATATAATAACATTAATTAATTAATTAATTAAAATTACCTTATACATTCTCTGAAACAGAAAGCTACTTTTAATTTATGCTATAATTGAGATGTGCATTGATGAAACTATATACATTGATTATTTATAATGCTGACTTATGTTTGTTTGTTTTACTATTAAGTGATAGTTGTACTGATGGGGATTAATAAATTATTATTAATATTATTGTGTTAAGTATCATCTGCCCTGATGTTGCATATAACATAAAATTGTTTTTTGAATAGTTATGTTTATATGTCGATTTTTGCAAAACAGCATGTTAAATTTTAATTTTCAAAGATATTATCAATTTATTCATATTTCATGAAACCCTGATTTCTGTTTTTCTTCTGAAGACAATCCATTATGCTTTAGAATCATTACACTTGAAACTTAAAGAACTATCAGGCTTGATTTCTAAACACTCTCTGGTCCCTTGGCTACACAGAACTTCTAGCCAGGAATATGGTAGCATCTTTTCCAACTACAAATTGTATTTGCTATATATTTCTGCTACCAGATTCCTGATTTTTTGCCACTCCAGGTTAACATGGGTCTCCTCATACAATGCAGAGCTTCTAGGCTTCTTTTTGGAAAGCTGTAGAAATGAGTAGAAAATTAAAACATTCCAGGTTGTCCCACCAGCAAACTGTATTTCTCGCAAAGGTTCATCCCACTCTTTTCCAGGTTTACTGGAACTAATTTCTTCCTCACCTGTAGAGCTGATTAGCAGTAAAATATGGTTGTGCACCTCTATGATGGCCACCTAGCGGAGCATCCAACCACTTCTCAGATCTCTACTACACTGGCTTTGAAAGCATGTTCATGCTTTAAAAGTTTTCTCCTGGACTTCCTCATGGTTTCCTCCAAAATCTCTGGGTACATCATCCTGCTGATGTTGTATGGCAGCATTGGTTGCAAAATATATCCGGCATGGCAGTTGGCAGCTGTGTTGTGCAATTTTCATTAACTTACGGAAACCACTGTGAGAGTGGAGAGAGAGACAGGGCAAGACATTTTGAGCTCCATCCATCCATCACTTCAGCTGTAGTCATGTGTCCGGCTGTGAGCTGACAAATGATACATATAAACAATAAAAGAGTTGTGTCCTCCAAAGCTTTCCTCTTAAACGTGTGCCCTGCAGGATGCTTCACTGGGATCTTTCATGAACAGCTTATAGCAGTCCCTGCTTACATGGATCATTTGCCAATCTTTTTCTTCTTCCCCACCCCCACCCCTTTTCTTTTTCCCTTTGATCATTTTCATTACTGCCTTGTTCTTTTCTATTCCTCTGTTCAAATGTTGGCTGGCTTCTTTTTAAATGGCCATGTAAAATTATTTTGAACAGGAAAGATGTATGGAGCGTGAATTCTAGACTTACTCAGATGTGGGAGACCTCAGGCTGTTAAGGAAGAGGTTTAAATAGAATGGCGCTTGTGTTCCTTGGCTGCCTAATTTTTGTTTCGGCCCTGAAGAATTCTTTGGGAGCCAAACATTTGGTGCAGAGTAAAGGCGTAGAACCTCTTGCCATTGTCATTTGGGGAACAGATACACACAGCTACTCACGTAGGCTCTATCTTTGTTTTGAGAACGAGAAGTGAGACTAGAATGAAGATCTAACGGAAGATCCTTTGCACTCTACATAATCATATTGAATAGAAAAGAACCATAGCTTGATGGTAGCTCATCCACTTTGCATTCAGAATTCCTGGGCGTTGTCTCTGCCATCTCCCACGGGGGCTGAGAAAGACCTCAGCCTGAAATCGTGGAGATCAACCACCTGCCAGTGCAACAGCATGGAGTGAGGTGGATCAATGGTCTGACTCAATATAAGGGAGCTTCCTGGGTGTGATTGGCTGTGATTCTGAGATTGACAGACCCATTAAAGGACAATGTATTAGTCCTATCAGTGTTATTGGATTGATCAATCAGTCAGTTAATCAGGGTATATATGAGTGAAACAACTGTTCTAGAGCAAAAGCAAACTTTAGTTTTAGAGAATTCCCTGCTTCTTTAACAGTTATTTCCTATCTGAGAGAAGGGGAAATGCCATTAATATAGCTGATATCATCAGTTTTGTAAGGTCTGTTATCAAATGCAATATATTTTGCACACATGCAGTGGGTGAGTGCAGGATGAAGCCGTTCCTGTACTTTGGGACACCTTTCTCCCCTTCAACCTGTGGCACCCCCCCACCCCACCCCCCTTTCAACCTGTCAGTTGGACACAAACTGAAATGGGAGGAAACCATTCCTGGTTCTACCCCCTCCCCGCTCCAGGTAATAAAAACAGTAGAAATTGTTGTCACGTGAAAACCACCATCAGCAAAAACAGCAAAAAACCCATAATGTAGTCATATGAGAATCACACAGCTGGCAGAAACCCAGCTGTCTTTCCCAGGTAATATCCTCCATCTGTGTAATACAGGACTACTGCTGTCTGAAGAGATCATTATATCTTTTATTTTAAATATCATTCTAGCAGTCTTTCACTAACCACAGGTTTATATAGATGAATTTCCAGAAGAACCCTAAGCCCAGTCAGACATTACAGCAGGCAAACGTATGGGAGACAGACATACAAAGTGGGAGACAGATGTCCACTTTCTCCAGCAGCCAAAATGGCTATGGAGGGCAGGACCTGATTGCAGAGGAGGAGGGGTACCTTTGCAGCAGCCTAAAACAGCCTGTGGAAGCTTGGCACATCTCAGCCCTTGACTGTGTCATCACCAGCATCATCCATTTATGCAGCAAGAACTGTGATAGGAGAGCAAGGAAAACACTACTTTAACATAAGTACAGCTAAATATGAATTCTAGCTGCTTCTGTGGTGGGCTCAGGGTGAAATCAAAGCAATGTTATGAGAGTACGTCCTTTAAAAACAGTAAGCAAATCATGCATCTTCATGGCATGGTTAACAGGACACAACAATTAGCATTTTAACTTATTTATTGTAGAGAACCATCATTTTGATTTATGGTTTAGCATCTGGTACATATCCTGTGATTTGTTCAGTAAACTACAACTGAATAAACCAGAACATAACATGCTACAGTGTGTGAATTGTGGCATTCAGTTCATGTGCTGGTAGGAATTCTAGAAATTGAACAGGTAGTCCTCATTTAACAACCACTCATTTAGTGACTATTTACAATGATGCTGGATGACGAGACTTATGGCCAGTTCTTGTAGCTGCAGCCATTACAGCGTCCTCATGGTAACGATCATGATCCAGGTGCTTGGCAATCAGCTTACAATTATGACAGTTGCAGTTTCCCATGGTCACACAATTGTCATTTGCAACCTTCACTGCTGGCTTCTGACAGGCAAAGTCAATGGTGAAGCTGGCAGGAGGTCACAAATGGCAATCACATGACACTATGCCTAACAACTGTGCAGGATATGCTTAACGACAGCAACCGGAACTTCTGCAACTGCTGTTGTAAGTCAGTGCAGTCACATGACATCGCGCTTTGCAACTGTGTTGCTTAGCAATGGAGTTGCTGGTCCCAATTACCATTGTTAAGCAAGGACTACCTGTATATCTGGAAGATTTCAATTTCTGGAAGGCTGACCTAAAGAATTAAAATTTAGTTAGGCAAGTTTTAAAGATGCCTCACTGAATACTTTCTTATATGGACTTCCTGATCAATATGTCTCTCAAGCCTTCAAGCCAATGAAGTCATTGTAGCAGCTGACAATTGACAAAACTGACACATGAAATATTATTGTATGCAGAGTATAATCAGATCCATTGCCATAAAAAAACAGTTGGCCACCAGCTTAGACACCCTTTTAAGAAGTAGTCTAAGCTAGTGCCCATGCATAGTAAAATCATAAATTGATATGGAGGATGGGATGATGATGATGATGATTAGATACTAACCATGACAACTAAATAGATTCTTTCTGTCCTAAGGTGGAGAGTTTCTGAACAGGGCTTCCCAGGGGCATCTGACTTGCCACTCTTTAAACAGGATTCTGGATTAGATAGGCCCTCTGTTTAGTCCTGTTTGGCTCTCTGTTTTATTCATTTATTCCATTTAAATTCCACCTGTCTATTCAATTGAAGCAGCTAATATAAATTAAAGTACAGAAGACAGAATTTTAAATCATAAATTAAAATTGTTACCACCATGGTAAAAGAGATGCCTCTTGGCTACTCTTCTAAATGTGATGGGGAGATCTTTTCCTGTGTGATAGGTAAATGGCTTTCTGACAATGGAGGCATCTTTAGAAAGGCCTCTTCCACAGGATTTAATCACTGGACAGATTCATAACAGATGAAATGGTTCTTAAGCTATTTAGCCAACCAAATCTTAAATTGCAATTGGAGTGGAGAGATTAAAGAGGTGAAATCTCCCTTGGGATTAGGCCCTTCTTACTCTACATCCCAATTTGCCATTCTGAGTGTGCCAATACCTCCTTGTTCATGAGATGGGAGCAACAATATGCAAGGTGGTAATTTGATTAGCTTGTATAGTGTGAGGTGTGCTTTGGGTAAAACTGGGCCTTGGTTGTGTTTGTGGCATATTGCCCAAAATGTACCAAAACTGACTAGTATCATCCTTATTGTTAGCAGGCAATGCTGCAGATGGCATTGGTGCAACTAAAAAACCCAAGAGAAAGGGGAAGGATGCAATAGATCTGAAATAAAGTGATTTGGTTTTTTAATGAATATGTTCAGGGAAGTGAAGGTGTAGGTTTAATTATGAATGAAAGAGCTACAAGGTATGTCAGAAATTATGAATTAGTGTCATATAGATTGTTATGAGCAAATATGAAAGTAGGAATTCCTGGGTCAATTGATGATAGTTGCATGCTACGGTCCAGTGAATGGTTTTTTTTGGGGGAAAAACTGGATTGAAAGTAGAATGACTGCAGGAAGAGAAAGTACAAGTTCATTATGAAATGTATTAAAAGATAGATTAATGTCCCAACAGGATGAATGGAAAGTAGATGTCATGAAAGATGATGTGGAAGCTGCTTGGAAGAGAGTAGAAAGAATAACGTGACCAAGTGCCACAGAAGTTTGTGCAGTTACACTAATGGGAAATGCAAAAAAGGATATTTAATGAAAGGATGAAGTAAAAGAAGCTATGGATAAGAAACAAATGTATAGAGGAGAAGATGCTGATTGATTTTGAAGGAAATGAAAAAAAAGTATTGGGAAGTTGGTGCAAAGGCCGAACAAGTAGCTACTAGCAAAGAGACTGGAATTAAGAATAAAAGTGATGAAATGAATTGGGATGAAACTGAAATCAGAGAATTTTGGAAGGACTATTTTACAGTTTTGTAATGGGATGATAGTGACATGTCATACAATGAAATTGGAATAAGTGCAGGATCCACTAGAGCATCTCTGAAGTTGCCAGTGCTATGTTCCTGTTAAGGTACTCCAAGATAGCATTTGTATTTTTAGCAGCTGCACCACCCTGCTGGTTCATATTTAACTTGTGGCCAACACATCCTCTTCATATGTAATACTGTCTACAAATCTCCCCTTGTCTACACTTGTGACTTTCTTTCTTTCTTTCTTTCTTTCTTTCTTTCTTTCTTTCTTTCTTTCTTTCTTTCTTTCTTTCTTTCTTTCTTTCTTTTTTACCTATATGCAGAACTTTACATCTCTTTCTGTTAAATTCCATCTTAGTCATTTCAGCCACTGCTCAAGCCTGTCCACTCAGCCCCTCATCCAAGTAATTGATAAATGTGCTAAACAGCAAAGGAGAACTCTGTGGGTTATTAATAATAACCCTTAAGCAGAAATAGATCCATTATCAAATACCCTTTTGGTGTGATCATTTAGCCAACAGCAGTATCATCTAGCCCGCATTTTATCATTTTATTAAGGAGAACATCACCAGCAGCTTTGTTGAGGACTTTGCTGAGATGCATTAGGTCTATAGTATCCCCTGATATAGTAAGATAGTAGCTCTATCAGAGACAGGGGTACAGTTATTTTGGCATAATTTGTGTGTCACTAATCCATGCTTCCCCCAGCGGCATAATGATGACCAGCCAGGGCTCCATTGTCCTTCTGAGAAAAAATAAAGTTAAAGAGTTCTGCCTTTTCACCATCATCCATTTCTAATCTACCTCCTCCTCCTCACAATTACCCTACATCCTCTTTGGCATTCCCTTTCTAACATACTCAAAGAAGCCCATTTTGTTGGTATCTGTTGCAAGCCACAGCTTATTCTGAGCTTTGGGCTCCCTCAAATGGTTCCTACATTTCCTGGAAATTATTCTTCCTTGACTATGGGCCCTTCCACTTCCTATATATGTTTCTTTTTCTCGTCTCTATTTTAGTGTGCATTCATGCTGGCCTCTTTAGATCTCTCCTATTTTTCCTTATTGTAGGAATTGTTTGTGGTTGCACCTTCAGTATTCCATTTCATAGGCTTGCCCCTCTTTCCTAGATTCTTTTCTCCTTCAGGATTTGAAGCCATTGGATCCCACAAGCTTTCTCTTGGAGTTCTCAAAGTCCACTCTTCTGAAATCCAATATGCAGGTCTGATTCTTCTCCATTCCTTTTCTGTCAAACTCCTGTTAGGTCTCCCTGTTCACTTGCTCAGTGAGCTTGCTCCCTAGAAATTGGGTCTTCATATGCCTCCTGAAGTTCTTCAACTAGGTCAACAAGAGCAGTGCTCCAGTCAGACACAATGGGCAATCAACAGCACTCCGGACACTCTCAGCAGCACTCAGCAGCCAGCTGGCAGGAGCAAACAGCCAGCAGTCTCTGAGACTCCTCTGATCTTCCTTTCTCTTCTTCCTCTTCAACTCCTTTTTGCTCTCCCTGTTCACTTGCTCAAGACAAAAGTGATGAGAAGGAATTCATCATGCTATAAGAACGCTGAATAATTTTAAGGTTGCAGGTGAAGACGGTGCAATTGCAGGATGGTTAAAATATGGAAGTGGATAGAGTTTATGTAGAGTTTATGTAATATGTGTGTGAAGATTGCCTAAGTATCTGATGACTGGAAGAAGGCCATTATTGTTCCCTTATCCAAAAGAAGAGTAGATGCAAAACTACAGGAAGTTGGTTTGTTAAGAAAGTCTGGAAAGGTATTGGTCAGAATTCTGAAGAAAAGGATATGAGAAGTGACAGTGAAGAAAGTTTTGAAGTGTAGTGCAGCTTTAAGCTGGTCAGTGGGTATGTAGACTAGATGTTGTTATTCAAGTGATTGAAAAACACATGAAAGTGAGTGTTTATTCTATGTTTATTGACTTAGAGAAAGTATATGATTCGGTTAATAGGCTTAAATTATGGAATGTTTTGCACAAAAATGGAATCGAAGGTTAGTTGGGGAATGCAAAGAGAATACTATGTAGTGGGAATAAGACATGTGTGACAAGAAATGGAATGCTTACAAAAGGGTTCATCATGAGCAATAAGATAAAGATGTTACTGAGGCGGTAAGACAAAGATGTGTCATAACACCTTGGTTATTTAATGGATTTAGGGATACATTTACAAATAAAGGAATGGTTGAGGTAACTTTAAAGCTGTATTAAATGGAGAAGTTAATGTGTTGCATTTTTGTATGCAGTTGAAGCCATGTTCTTGGCTGAGAACTCAAAAACATTACAGTGACTAGATAGACTGTATCATGCAACAGGAGCATGGATCTGAAAATTAATATATCAAAGACCAAAAGGCTTTAAAAGTGTGGGTAGTATTTGGTCTGTTGTGAGAAACCAATGTTTGTCAAAAGAAGTGAAAATGGCTGTTTATAAGAACATGTTTCTGCTTACCTTATTATGTGGAAGTGAAAGTTAACTATATAAGGAGAAGCATAATAGTAAATTGAATGCAGTGTGAATGGTTACTTCAGTATGTGTAGTAAAACAAGAAGTAAAGTTCAAGAAAATTGTGTCCTGAATAAACATGGATTGAATATAAAAGATAAAATTTTATTCATTACTTAAATTCAGGACAGGAAGCCGGAATTAACAAGTCAGCTGGAGTAAAAATTATAAGAGCTTTTTTCAATCTGATTTCCTCTAAATGCATCAAACCGCAACTGCCAGAATATCCAACCAGTTGTAAGTTTAACACATCTGGAGAATTCCAGGTTGGGGAAAGAGAGTGTCAGAATAGGATCAGGGAGACCTTGCTTCAATCACTTTGTCTGACTGTCATAAAAGGTCATTGTCAGGGTAGAACAAGTTAGGGGAAGAATGCCATCTATGTTACCTTCAGGTCCTTGAATTCAGATAGAATGTAATTAACCTTCATTGAAATGTTTGTTTGTTTAAATATTTATATGTTGATTTGCTTCATATTTAAAACCAGGCCAAAACAAACAGTTCTAGAGACAGGGACCTTGGTTAAGATCGAAGTCTGGTGCTCAATCCTGTAAAGAAGGACAGTTATTTATTGTTTATTTTTTGAAAGCTTTGGTGAGAGAAAATCAGTTTTCTGGCTTGGGAGAAGTTTCAGTCTCAAATGATCACTCACAAGACACCAGGATCTCATCTGCCAATGTATTGCAGTAAAGTGCTAAGGAGAAAATTACTCTGTTTAGTAACCGATGTATAAAGCAAAATATTCTTGTCTCACAGAATCAACTGGAAGATCACCTGGAACATTGCTTTTAAGCGTCAATACTAGCATGTTGAATTCCATATTGTCTGGGAGAAGCAATCTGAATTCAAGTTTGAAAACTGTTAACAGAATGGAGTAAAGTTCAGATGTGGACATTGCAGCCTTATAGGTTGTAAAGGATATTGGTTAGAAAGACAGAAGAGTAGTGGACTTCTGGGGGAGGTTTGGCAAACTGAAGATGGCTCTGCGAAAGTGGAGCCAACAACTGTGGCAAACTCCAAGGAACCAGTGAGTAGACTGGTCCCTTGGAAAGTCTCCAGATATGGAGAGGATAGAAGATCACCCACGTGTGCTCTGGATGGCTGCTCCTCACAAGGAGACCACCGGACAGCAATTCTCCATGGGTCTGAGCACCAGGAGACGACAGGATTAGCCATCTTGCTCACAACCATGGCCCAGACTTTCAAAGAACACAAGTTCACAAACCTCACTTTCTAATCACTTTCAGAAATTGCTCATCAATTCCTTTTCAGCTATTTGAAACCTTCAGAATGACAAGCTGAAAAATGCCTGGTGAGTCTGCCTTCAATTGTGAACAAAAGAAAAATGTAATCATAAGCTTAAGAATTTAAAGAATCTGAAATAAACAGCAAAAAGCCAAATAAGATTTTGATCTTAGAAAGTTATAAATGGACTAAGGGTCCAGATAAAATTGGAATATTGAAACTTTTACAATAAGATTTTGGAATTCATTATAAAGAACAAACAACTTCTCATGGGAAATAGATGCTGTTTTGGTTTTTACAAGATATAATAAAAATAAGCAATTTCATGATTTCAAAAATTGGACATCAGAAGGGACTAACATTTTTAGGTGGAGGAAAGATTTACAAGTCTGTAAAATGTTGCAAAACATTATAACAATAAAAATACTGAAGGAGACTTTTGAAGAATGGAATCAGAAAATAGCCACAATATCAACAATGTCAGTAATGATGTCTGCCTCTGTGGAGGTCCAAAAGACTTTATTGAAGAAATGACAGATGTAGAACAAATTTTATCTGACAAGATAGAGAAGGTATCAAAAATGCATTTACAACTAACAGGCCAAAAGAATGACTTAGAAAAAGGATGTTTCACTAGATCTACAAAAGAAATTGGCTGAGGTTTTAAAATTTAAAAGGGAAATACAAATGACAAACCAAGACAGTGACCTACATAATTTTTTCTTATTGGATCTACAAAAGAGGCTGGTTAAAGCCTTGAAGAACTCTGTGCAATGAGACAAAGAAGAAATGAACAGAAATCAATCCTACAACTTGAATGAACTAAAGATTAAGACTGTTAGAAGTAAAAGGAAGGAATATAAAGTTGATTTATTTGATCAAGGTTAAAGCAAAATATGTTGTTATTTCTGCCAACCCTTTATGGACTTTCTGCTGACAGGAGGACTGAAAAGATGATGTTTATGGATTTATCTATAAATAAGGGATGAGATATGGGATGAAGAGATAATTGTAACCTTAGAGGAGTGAAGGGTCACTAAATTTGCTTGTGATGAAGGCTGGAAGTCACTTCTTTATATATATATATTTCTCTTTCTTTATTATATTCTTACTTTTCTCTTTCTTTTTCTTTTTACTTGCACTATTTAGTCCTTTCTATTCTCTTTTCTTTAAGTTTAGTTTGTATTAGATTTTACTACTATAATCAAAATTCTTAATAAAAATTATATATATATATATATATATATATATAGAGAGAGAGAGAGAGAGAGAGAGAGAGAGTAAGAATTTAAAGTGTATACTAATTTTAATGGGGGCTTATTTAATCAGTGACATCATCAAGTAAACAAACAAAGCCTATAATCAGCTAGGCAATGAATTTCCTTGCAGTGGGCCCTGTTCCCAGGCGCCCCAGCTTCTTGCTTCCTCTTATCATGTAATTTTCTTAGGCTAGTTTACAGTCCTCCCCCCCTTTCTCAAACTCTAGCTCTTCAACAGTACTTATCTAGTGGCTGTGCAGATCACTCAGTGGCACCCAATAGATACATCCGTCTGTCTCTTTGCTGTCACCTACTGGTTGATGGGCCAAACAGTGAATGGGTCAACCCATCATTTCAAGGATTAATAAAAGAAGTTGAATCAGTACAAAGGGAAAAAGAAAAAGAAAAAAATGCTGTGGATGAAGTAATCAGGACATTAGGCTGATTCCATTTGGAAGAGGGCTGTTACATGGTGGGAGATGTTGAGCAGGCTGGAATTTCAGCTGAGGGAACCACCCATCATGGCCTCATAGAGTTAAAGCTGTCCAGACAACAGGGGAGCTCAGCATAGGGGCACATCATGGGGGCAACAAGATTGGGGCATCAGATTTCCTGCTGTTCCAAGACTGGAGGGGAGCATGGAAAGCCATTGTGTGGGGATGGCTGTCCAACAACTGTCCATTTGTGTTTGATGGGTCTCATGGAAGCCTCTCTTCATTTGTCCACAATTTTACATTTTAACCAAAACATCCCCAACTGGCCCCACTTGGGAGCAAGCAAGTTAGTGGAAGCCACACTGAAAAGCTGAGTGGCAGGAAGCAAGATTCTGCTCCTTTAAAGAAAGGAATGGACCTTTGGGAGCTGGAAAACCGGTCTCAAACCTGGGCCCCTGGAAGGAAGGGGAAGCCTCACTGCTTTGTCCACCTCACATCACCCTATTCCAGGTCATTACAACCCTGTTAACGGCAGCCTGTTTATGGCTTAGTGCAATGTGTGAATGCGGCCAATTATAGCTTGTTCAACAGCATCATTTGCCTGGTTTGGGCTTAGAGTGCTCCATAAGCCTAGCCTTTGTGACTAGTGAACTATAGCTTCTGGTTATGTGTGAACCTAGGTAATGGTGGTTTATTGAATAAACCATGATTTAGCATGATATGTGTCCATAGACACTCTATCTGAACAGATGGGGAAAAATGACTTTCCCTTAACTTGCCCTGTAACTGAAAGTAGAGGATAGAAGAAATAGGCTCCAGAACATTTGTTTTTGCTCTGCTATTCTGCTACATACTGTATTGTGCTCGCTATCGCTCTCGCTCTCTCCCTCTGTCTCTGCCTTCACACACACACATGTAGGTACATGTATGTGTATATACACATACATTTGTTTCAGTAAAGAAATGACTCTCAAATGTTTCTTCAAGAAGAGGTTAGGCACTTGAGCCAACGCCAAGTGGAAATGTTGGCTCCAGTATTGAAAGGTTCAGAGAACACTCAGCGTTTCCAGTAAAACGGCCGGCTGGGCTACCCGGTATGGGGGGAGCAAGGAAGGGGAGACAAGAACCAAAGCAGGAAGTGTGCATCGGCCCTTCAGGAAGTTAGCAGTACAAAAGCCAACACTGGCTGGCCTGTAGCAGCATTCCTAAGCAATGGAAATCTGAGCTTCTCTTCCTGCAGCATGTTTGGAATACTTCTAGTTCTGCTGAAGCCCTTCAGCTGACCTGGCAGCTCGAAAACCACAGACGACTCTCTTGCTGATCAGCGTAAGGAAGGAAAAGGCTGAATACTTTAATAGGTGCATTGTACAAGTAGAATCCAGTCACAGTCCTGCAAGGGATCCCTGTGTACAGAGCTGGGTGCCAGGATCACCTCACACCAGCATACGCTTAATGTTGCATTCAGATAATCTCACTTTTCATAAAAACATACACACACAACCTCTAGACCAATGTTTCTCCACCACAGCAACTTTAAGATGTGTGGACTTCAACTCCCAGAATTCCCCAGCCAGCAGTCTGGCTGGGGAATTCTGGGAGTTGAAGTCCACACATCTTAAAGTTGCTGAGGTTGAGAAACACTACTCTAGACCATAATAGTACAAAGTCAAATACCATTTATGTGTATCTCGTCTTTCACTTACATACAAAACAGCTCATGAAGTATCACAATCAGTATAATAAAACACCATTTTAATAATCATAAAAAAAACCATGAGCTTACTTATAAAACTTCAGAAAAAGTTTGCCTAATTTGGACAGATTTCTCAAAGGTGTGGAGACCAAAAGCTAGAGAAGATTTCAGGATTTCAATGAGAAATTTTTTATTTTTGTCTTACCAGATTTTATTCTCTCTACTGAACTTGTCCAAATAACACATCTGGATGTCATTTTCTCTTGGTCAAAGAGCATCTAAACACTGATTCAAGAAGAAGATAGTTGCTCGTGAACCTTTCTGAGAGTAAACAATATTACAGCTCCAGCTTTAAATGGTCTATTGGTGTTTCTTCATTCCTAATGTTTGAACAATCAATTTCATTTCTCAAGAAAATAATTTCTGATAGTTTTTTGGAGGGGCAATACTCAAATGTAGGGTGCTATTTGAATTTTGAGGGAAACAATGGACTTGCCCCCTACTCCTTCCAGTCTTTCATAGCCCTTTGTTGCTTTCATCCACTTGTTTGGAACTAACTTATTATTTCATTTGGTTAAAATGTTCTTCCTAAGAGACCTTTCAGAGAATACTCTCTTTCAGACTCTCCTCAAGCCACATTCCCACAAAAGGACTAGCCTGGCAGCCTTACTCATGGGGAAAGAGTTCTTCTTTTCTTGCCATCATGATGACATCCTTGTGGCTTGTAATACTCATTGCTGGAATTGTTTGCCCTTGATTTTTATTACAAGTTATAGGTCACCCAACTACCAATGACTAAGTGGCTATTGCTGATGTCTGAGGAAGAAGACAAAGAGTTAGAGGAAGAGTGAGCCCTATCAAACACAAGTAAAAGTCTATATTAAGTTATGGCAATAAGGGAGACAAAATGTTATTTTTCTGCCTTTTTTAGGGTAACCTGTTCTTGGCTGGGGAGGGATGGGCCACAGGAACATATTCAGAACTGCTGTGAGGAATTTTCTTGCTATTTGGCAGATAAAGTCACTTGGATTTGCTTAGAGTTGGACTCCAAGTGGGCAGATCCAGTGGAGGTGCCCGAGGCACACTCTTGTGGGGTTATCTGGACTGAGTTTAAGCCTGTGACTCCTAGGGAAGTGGACAAGGCCTGTGAGTCTGGCCCCTGTTTATTAGATCGAGGTCCTTCCTGGGTTAAGGCTGCCCAGGAAGTAATCTGTAGTTGGGTCCATGTGATGGTGTCAGCCCCATTAGGTAGACCAGACTAAGAAAGTAAGTTCCATACGATGGCTAAAGCTACTATTATACTATAATAACAGAATCTTGCAAGTACTTACTATACCTCCTCCCCCTTCTTATTCTTCGGTGAATTAAAGAGGTGTCTGTCTGACCCACTTATGAACACTATCTGTTTGTTGTGGACTTAAAAAGAGTACAGTATAGAGACAGCATTGATTGCACATTGATGATGTTTGGCAGAGCCAGGATGGGGGTGGTGCAGCCATCCTTATACTCCTTGAACTCTCAGTGGCTTTCAATATCATCAAACACATTATCTTTCTGGACTAACTGTGGGATTTACTGTACTCATACTCTAACTGTATGAGACACTGTTTTACAGTTGTTCTCCTTCCTCCATGGCCAGTTCCAGTCAGTGTTGATAGGGGATGAGATGTCACCTTCTTGGCCTCTCACTTGTGGGGTATCTCAGGGCTTGATTCTCTTGCCCCTCCTGTTTAACATCTACATGAAACTGCTGAGTGAGGTTATCCATCAATTTGGGTTCAGTATCATCAGTTTGCTGATGACAGCCACTTGTATGTCTCAAACCTGAGCCATCTAGGTGATGCTGTCAGTGTCCTGACCCAGTGTCTGAAGACTGCTCAGGTCTGAATGGAGAGAAACAGACTCAGAATCAATCCTGACAAGATTGAGGACTTGTTGTTATTTGGGCTCTTGGGCCTGAGAATGGAAAATCTCTGGTCTTGAATGGGGTGACACTTCCCCATTCAATACTGGTGTGCAATCTTCCTGGACTCACACTCCTGCTGAAGAAGCAGATGGCAGCTCTGACCATGAGGGCCGTTGCACAGGTCTGCCTGGTGTGCCAGCTGAGCCTTTCCTAAAGTGGGAAGCCCTTCAGGCAGTCACTCATGCCCTTGTCACCTCTCCCTTGGATTACTGCAATGTGTTCCAGATGGGGCTGCAGCTGGTCCAGAATATGGTGGCATGGGCAGTGGAGGCATGTCATGTTACAGCCATGTGTCATCCCTGCTTCATGAGCTGCACTGGTAACCATTGGCTTCCAGTTCCAATCAAAGTGCTGGTTATCACCTGTAAACCTCGACATGGCAGAAGGGCTGGTTATCTGGGGGACCATCTTTCTTTGATAGCTTCTTCCCACCCAGGGAGAACAGGCAGAATGGGATCACTCCAGGTCCCTTCAATCAAAAAATATCATCTATCGGAACCCAGGCAGGACACATCTGTTGTGCCACTTGTCCTCTGGAACAGCATCCCTCCAGAGGTTTGTATGGTTCCCAACCTACAGCTGTTCCAAAAGTTGTTAAAAATGTGGCTTGATACCAGGCCTTGAGTTTGGATGGGGGGTAGGATACCAAGCCTTTGTTAGTTCTTTGTTGATTTGGAGTATGTTTAGTTGTTTTACTCTTCTGGACATATGTCTTTTTATTATTTGGTTTTTCTCTATGTGTATTATAAGCTGCCTGGTGTCTTTTAGGAGGCAGGCAATCTCCATATCTAATCATAAAAAAAAAAAAAATCAAGAGTTCTGTTGTCCAATTCACCACGTGGAAGCTGAGATATCATAATGTATACAATCATTAAATGATTTTGCATATCCAACCTAAAATATACATTTCTATTTTATATAGTTGAAAGATGATAGGGTGATATTGTAGTCCAATGTACTATCTGGTTAGTCTGCTTCCCATGCTATCTTTATCTGAAACTCCTCTGTTTGGCTTTTCTTGATGAGCATATTACTTGTAAATATGTTAATATTTAATGTGCTGCTTTACTATATTTATAGTTTAAAATATTTACTATATATTTACTGTATTATAATTATTCTCTTAATTAGTCCGTGAGATAGTCTCTTTTCTTGGAAGTTTCTTACCTGTTCACTTCACTATTCTTTATTTATAGCAGTCATATGTCAGTGTCACTTATCTATACTTTCTCTATCCATTATTTGCTTTGAATTTGTGTAAATGTTTCTTCCTGCTACAGATAATGAGAATCAGAAACAGATGAGGAAACACTGGAATGACTGAATCCCCATACAATGAATGTTCTTCATACAATCATCTAAAACAACAAGCCCTACTGACAAAGAAATGCTGACTTCTGACTCTCCAAAGCTGTTGCTTCATGAACACATAACGATATTTCTTTAATTATAGGTTATTTTTTAGACTCAAGAGCCTCTTACACAACGTAAGATTTATACACCAGAATTTCAGGTAACCTCTTATGGGCAAATTGGTTAGAATTTTGGTATATCTATCATTCTTCTCTTTTGTAAAGAGAAAATCACCTTAGTACCTTGGTTGAGGGTAACTTTTCTGAATTAGGAAAGAGTTTTCTAATTCCATTCCTGATCTAGCTCCTGAATTTCTGAATTAGGAAAGAGTTTTCTAATTCCACTCCTGATCTAGCTCCTGAATTTCTGAATTAGGAAAGAGTTTTCTAATTCCACTCCTGATCTAGCTCCAGTTTTGCTCTGAGAATGCAGTAATGTGGAAACAAGGTTGACACAGCTCTTTGCATGAACGTCCATGTATTTCTCCACCCAGTGTCTTTCCATTTGCATAGTTCTATCATGCTGTACAGCATCATGATAATTAGTTACCCAGACATCCTAGGACAATAGGGAAGAGAAGAACTCCACTTTCAGGAAAGGAAATCCCAACTTCCCAGAAGACCGTACATGCCAGAAAATTCCTGCCATCATGGAGCAGGAAGAGTTTGACAGAAATTAACAAAGAAGTAGAGCCAATGGTTCCAGCCAAGCAAACTGTCAGAACTGGAAAATTAGAAATAGTAAATTGAACAAAAGTATTCTGGTATCTTGAGAGCAACCAGTGAAAGTTATGCCACAATCTTCAAAATTGTTGTTTTGCTTTCCTCAAATGGTGGAGAGAAAAATAACACATTTTTCAAGGGAGATTTGTAAATGTAAATCCAACAGTTAGACTCTGAGGAACACACAACAGTATAATTTTTGGCTTTTTACAAGGAGGACGCAGTGGGACCATCCAAGTAGGAATATTGCAATTGCAGTCTTTGCAATCAACGTCATGAAGGAACCGGAAATCCTCTGTTTCTTTGTCCTCCTAGTCCACTCTGCTAAAGTCATCAGGTGAGGAAACATGCAAATCCAGAAGAGTCATTTCAAATTAGTAGGGAACATTGGAAGTCCATATTTTAAGGCCCTTGATCTTTCATGTTTTATATTCTGAGAAGAAGTAGAGAAGTTCGTTTTATGACCTTAACTGATTGGTTGCTTTTCAAGAATTTATCTCTGTTGACCTTACTACCTGGGATGCCTGGAATTGAAGTACAACATATTTAGAAGGCATTAGTTTGGGGACAGCTAGTATAGCACGTGAACAAGGAGCCATCAAAGCCATTGTGAGCAGAATTTACAAGTCTGCAGAGTCTGCCTTCAAACTCTGAACTTACACATGGCAGCTGTGCATGCATGCACATAGACACACAGAGAAGGAAAAAGTATTTTATGTGCAAGAATATGAAATATACAGTTTTTACTACATATTTTAGTGAATTTGAACTTCCACGCTTTCCTGAAAGTAAAGGACTGATATTTTATAGATGGTAGAAAATTCAAATGCAAAGCTGAATTTTATCATTGTTAACAACATACAACAAAGAAATTAAGGGCTTTTCCAGATAGTCATCCCATCGCCCAGACTGTCTGATTGCACAGTGAAAATGAAGGAAAATTTGCGTGGACTGTTCCAACTATTTCTAATACCAGGATAACACCGGAACAGGCATAGTTACTTCTTTGTGAGTCTACAGTGCTTGCACAGAACTGATGCCCAATCAGAGCCAGCCAGCTAGTAAGGAGTACCCTGCCCATTCCTTCACATCTTTCCCTCCCCTCCATAAAAAAGGAAGCAGCAGGAGTTTCAGCACTAACCAGGACAGCAGCTCTTTATCCTGCCTGTTGTAACCTCTTGACCCAGTCCTGATTTTTGCTGCCAGGTGAAGGGAACAGGAGTGGAAGCTGGATCCGTGGTAGACCTCCTGAGCAATGCAACTGCGGGCAATGCTGCCGCTTCTGCAGCAACACTCACTGCCCAGGAACAGAAGTTCTCTATTTGCAATGAACAACTCCAGCAGGAAAGAGCAGGGACAATTGTACAATGGTTGGCATCTTGTAACGATGTCAGTTATTTGGCTGGAGCTGGTGATGAAATTTGTTGTAGAGCCTTTCCTCGCTTGTATCATATCCTGGCACGTGCAACTCTCTGCAACATCTTTATTCTGCCATGTCCCCATCACAACTTTTCCTCAGCCCAAATGTGAGATAGCATTCACCTATCCTTAGATGTACCAGTATTAACTCCCCTAGGCAGACAGCAATCAGTGTCAGTTTCAAGGTGTATCAAACTTCATGGGCTTCACTGACCATGCTGTTCCTAATGCAGTCGTGCGCCTTGTGGATGTGGAATCAGCCTGGTACCTACTGGCCACTTCAAGTTGGCACGGCATGCCCTCTCTGTCACTGTCATTCTGGCCTTCTCTGCTGAAAGAGTTGAGCTCAGCTGCAAGGCCACCATTGTGTAGAGCAGACCTGCAGAGTTGCAAGAGACGGTTAAGCCCTCATTCTCCTAAAGAGTGCTTAGAACAGGGAAGTAGTGCAGATCTAGGGGATCTTTCTCAAATTTCTGCTAGATTTGCCACCACTTCCACTACTATTCTCTCCTCCACTCCTGGTCCCTCTGATCCATGCATATTCCACATGTCCAATGGATTTAATTCCTAGAAAATGTATTTAAGATTTCAATTGTAATACCTACAAAAGCACTAAGTGCAATTTTAGCTATAAAACGTATTCAAAAGAGAAAAATGGTCCCTGTCCTGAGGGGTTTGGGGGAAGCAGAGGAAGACAAAGCCAGAGAAAGCCACCAATAACATGTCCCCCACACAGGGAATCAGGGCGTCCCCATTTGGCAGCAAGCAAGCCAAACAGAGACAAATAGAGGCAATACAGACAGGATCAGGATGGGTGGGTAGCACTTTTGATTCAGCAAAGTATAAAAGCCCTTAATATTTTAACTGTACCCCATCTGGAAGAGGCCAAGGAATACATAAAGATTCCCAAGAAACACCCCTCTCCCCCCCCCACACACACACACAGTGGAAAGAGATGCAGACCGATAAGATCAGATACAACAGCAAGACAGGACAGAACAGGGTTCCTCAACCTTGGTGACTTGAAGATGTATGGACTACAACTCCCAGAATTACCCAGCCAGACATTCTGGCTGGGGAATTCTGGGAGTTGTAGTCCACACATCTTCAAGTCACCAAGGTTGAGGAGCCCTGGGATAGAAGACAACGATACATAAACAGTCTGAAGAGCTGCCAAGATGTTTTGCTGCTTGAAGTCAGACAGCAATATTTCTGATGGACGTCTTAACATGACCCCAGATTATTGTGAGGTTCATTGCAACTTTTATAATAGAACTCAGTAGTAAAAAAATACTTGAACATGTTGAATTGTTAAAAATACGCCCCCATGCTCCCTCCTAAAATCATACTAAAAGTCCTTTTTTAAAAAATGATTGCCTCTTTTCATTTGCTCACCAAAATGTCTCCAACGTCTTCATGATCCTCAGTAAAGCATTTACAGCATTTGTCTTAGGAAAACTTTGTCCCTTTTTAACAAACACCAAGAGAAACAGTATGTGAAATTCTATCTCGCCTCTTCAAGAAGAATTTGAGCTTTGGGGTTGTTCAAAGCTTCTGGAATTACACATTTAGATCTCTTTATGATCTTCACTGGGAACAAGGGGGTCAGGGGAGGAAGAAATACGATAAACAACAAGGATTTTTTTTCTATTTCACGCAACACATGCCCCTATTTTTTTAAAACTGCGTACGTTAATTAATGGACATTTTAAAATATCCCTGGCCTAAAACGTAGGTGTTTTGAAAGGGAGAAAGGATATTGCCCTAAAGGTGACCAGATATAATCTTCATGTATGTTTCATTTACTCAATTCCAAAATTTATTTAGTTACCCAGTAAATATTAGCTGTCAGGCTAATGCCCTATAGAAGCACAAATAAAATCCCAAACCAAATAAAACAAATAAAAAACAGCATAATAAATCCAAAACTGACTTAAAAGCAGTAGAGGCAAGAAGATGGCGTGTGTGTGTGTGTGTGTGTGTGTGTATGTCTGTGTATGTATGTATGTATATGTATGTATGTATATGTGTGTGTGTATATATATATATATATGTGTGTGTATGTGTGTGTGTGTGTGTATATGTGTGTGTGTGTATTCTAAAACAAAAAAACCATCAGAGAAATACAACTATTTTATAATTTTATACAGATTAAAAGACCTCAGGAAAAAAATAAAGGAGATTTTGCCATACATGCAGAACACAACAAAATAAGTTATTAGGTAAATCTGGGGAGAAGTTTTTATAACTGGGGGGAAGGGGGGCAGGTTCTACTGGAAGATGTACTCTCTGGTAACCATTGGACACTTTAGCGTATGGCATCTAATGATGGTCTCAAGACTTAGATAGGAACATGGGGTGGGGAAACACTTCTTCAGAGATTGTGGCCCCACGTTCTGAAGGGCTTGATAGGTTAGTGTGAGTGCTTCAAACTTGTCCTGCAAGTGAACTGAGTGTCACTGATGCTTGAACGCTGCCATAATATCATCTGAAGTCCCAGTTCCAGTCATCATCCTAGTGGGCATATTTTGCACCACCTGAAGTTTCTAGACCAGTGTTTCTCAACCTTGGCAACTTTAAGATGTGTGGACTTCAAGTTTAAGAAGTCCACACATCTTAAAGTTGCCAAGGTTGAGAAATACTGGTCTAGACTATCTGTAAGGACAGCAGCAGCAACAGCAGTAATAGTCTTTTTATGTAATATGCCCCACAGATACACCATATTACATAAAATAAGAAATTATCTTAGATCATTACTTTGTAGAGGAGAGGTTACATCTGATGTTTTAGCTGGTAAAAGTCACTCTGTGCCACAAATGACTTTAAAGATAAAGTTCTAAAAGTACTTACAGATCTTACAGACACAATGCTTTCTAGAGAAGGCAGCTCTTTCCAGAACATGTTGAAAGCTGAATCATCCACTTTCTCTTGCCTGGATTGAGTTTCAGTTTATAGACCTTCATCTGGCCCATTTCCATGGCCCAACACTGAGTGAGCACTTCTGGTGTCTTCCCTAGAACCAAAAAAAAAAAAAATTGACTGTGTATTCAATAGCAATGCCCAATATACCTTGGGCTGACCTCAACTGATTTATGAGGATATTAAATAGCACTGATGATGACAGAGAGACCTGCAAGACCTCAAAACATCAATCTCATTAGGTTGAACAGAAATCCCCAAGTATTACTTTCTGGAAGTAGCAATCACATATATGCAGCAGTACTTTACCACCATATCCAATGCTAGATAGCTCCACACCAAAATTTTCTACCAATTCAAAAATTACTTCAGACCTGTCTGATCAGATATCATTGGTTCATTTCAAGAACTCAGGTTTTTTTTTTCTTTCTTACACTGTGCTGGTTTATCTGAAGCTGGAGCAAATCTGGTCTTTCCTTTTGCAATGCTGGTGCTTATGGGCAATCCATTCTTTCTTTGATGACAACACTGGTCTCTTCCATCCCTGGGCTCCTCATCTCAAGAGAGTCTTTCTGTTTCAAGGCAATCACTTGGGTGGGAGCGAGGGGGAAAACCAAGCAGCCTGATGTTTTGCAATCCATTAATCCCCTGCCAGAGAAAGAGGAACAGAATGCCTATTAATTTCACTGCTGCTCGCTTTACCTGGACTATTGTGCACCCTGCAAGAATTACTGGGATCTACAAACAATCAAATGGCCTGGCTGCATTTTAAAGTGAAATTCATGGGCCTGTCTGCATTGATCTACCTGTTCCAACCAATGTAGCAGCATGCAACTAAGTTGCTATTGGAAAAATCACATGGTTACTTGATTGCAAAACTGATATATATAATTAGACATTTTTAACTGTGTCAATCTTCCTGCCTGCCTGCCTGCCTGCCTGCCTGTCACTGTCCTCACATAGGTTCCCATCATAGCAACATGGCTGTGTATTGGGGAGTGGTAGTAATTTATTTTATTTCCTTCTGTTGCACAGAAGGTGAGAAAGAAGATGTCTGTTTTTCCAGGAGTTACAGCAGCTCAGGGGACAGGACATTATCTGAATAACATTTTTTTTTTTTTTTACTTTCAGATTGGTCAGATCAGAGGGAACACTGACTAACCCTTGGCAATCTCACAATTTTTCCCATGTTTCAGGCCTGATAAAAGCTCAGACTGTTGCTAGTGGAGTTCAAAGGGCTTTAAGGAGAGAGGGGAATGAGAATCTTACTGAGGTGTCATCAGACTGTCTAGTAGAATTCCAATCTCAATGATTTTCTGAAACAAAAGCAAAGCAGATAGAAAATGCACACTCAGAACTGAAAATGTATGAGCTAATGTTGATGAGTGTTTAAGATCCTGCTCCTGTTCTCACAATCTTCCTGGAAGGAAGCATCTCATGCATTTTTAATCACAACACATACTTTCTTTATGTACCTTCAATGTGAATCATTCCACCATTACAAAAAAGCTGCATTAGAATTGATTCTAAGCCACAGCCAGCCCAAAGATCTTAAAAGATTATGAGAAAAGAAGAGGAAGATTCTCGCCCCATCATACCAGAAGTCCCCTTGGACAAGATAACGCCAGAAGGTTCAGTACAGTAAAAGCAACCATTCCATTGTGAGAGCTGCACTGGAAATAGATACATAAACCTGTTCCTTCATGATAGGTGGTTTGAACAGAGATGGGAAGGAGAAGAGGGTGGAGGGGAGCATTGCAGGGGGGTAATTGAGTGGAAGAGTGGGAGAGGAAGTTGGAGGGGAGGAAAAAGGGTGAGTCCAAAAAACTTAAAGAGCAATTAGTCAAAGCTGAATTGTTTTTCTAAACTCTTAACAAAAACAAAAGAGTGGGGCATGGCCCAGATGGTACCAGGGGATCAAATAAATGTCGCACTCAGGAAGCAGGTGCTACTGGGAATGTTTCCTGCCAGTCTCACTGCTGCTCACAGCCTCTTTTATTATTTGTTATTTTTCATGATTGCAGCTGGGGTTTCCCTCCAGCTGTGTGGAAATAAGTTTAAAGCTGGTTGTTGCTGGAGCACAGGAGAGGGAGGGACCATGAGGGTTGATCAACAAGCTTAAAATGTCAGGATTTCTTGGGAAAGGTGTAAGGAACCATCTGGATTTGATTTCCCTGGTGAGGCTGGGATTTCCATGTCTAACCTCGCCAAGGTCCCTTCCATCAGCTCCTTTAGCTAGGCTCCATAATAGATTATTCTGGAATTATGCCCATTCTATATCCCTTCCAAAACAGATGAATGACTGATTTCTTATGCTTCTGCCTTGCAATAATACAAAATATTTGTCATGTAATAACACAAACAGAGGTTGAAGAGATGAGTTTTCCAAGCACATGTGTGATCTTGCTTCAGAGAGAGCTATTGAACCACTGTTGTGATTTCTGTTCTTCCATTCAGGCCCCTACTGCCATCTTTATGTAATTGTTGTTGTTGTTGTTTAGTCGTTAAGTTGTGTCCGACTCTTCGTGACCCCATGAACCATATTGCGCCAGGCCTTCCTGTCCTTCACTGCCTCCCTGAGTTTGCTCAGTTTCATGCTCATTGCTTCAGTGATGCTATCTAACCATCTCATCCTCTGCCGTCCTCTTCTCCTTTTGCCTTCAATCTTTCCCAGCATCAGGGTCTTCTCCAAAGAGATCTCTCTTCGCATTAGGTGACCAAAATATCTGAGCTTGAGCTTCATTATCGATCCTTCCAATGAGCAATCAGGGTTGATTTCCTTTAAGATTGACTGGTTTGACCTCCTAGCAGTCCAGGGGACTCTCAAGAGTCTTCTCCAGCACCACAGTTCAAAGGCATCAATTCTTCGGCGCTCGGCCTTTTTTATGGTCCAGCTCTCACAGCCATATGTAATTACTGCCTCTCTATCTATTTGCATTTCAATCAGTTTCTGGTGTTGCAATTAAACTAAAGAGTTGTTAAGTGCTCCTCCATCAGATGTCTATATGCCTCTTGAGAAATCAGGCAGATACCACATTCTAGGACACCTAAATTAGGTCCAATCTGCGGAGTTCTTGGTGTTCTTTGAGCTTGGTTGTTTCCTTGCAGACATTTCATTACCTGACAAGGTAACATCTTCAATGCTACACTAGTACTTCACCTAGCACTGAAGATGTTACCTAGTTGGGTAATGAAACATCTGCAAGAAAAAAACCAACTCAGAGAACCCCAAGGACTCCACAGTTCAACCCTGAGCTACATAGATTTCCTGCTGTAGCTTCTATCTCTTGCAAGACATTCATTACATAGAACATGGTACAACACAGGTAGAGGGGTCTACCCAGAGCCATCCAGAACACCTTCATCCTGAGGTATCATAGCAAATGGTGCCTTCTCCCAGTCTAGATAATGTGTTTGCTGAACAAAGTCACAATGAAATGAGGCAACCCCCACAAATTCCTTTCCAGCACTCTAAAAATAAACACAGGATGGTAAAGAAGTTGCCATGACACACAATATCTACTGCCTGACGTGGCCATTTCACCACCTAATGGTAGGGGAGGCCCTGATTTTACATTTGTTAGTAGGCTAATCACAGAAAACCTCTGGCCTAATCTGGAGAGCACAACTCCCAATCCTGTCTATAAAATTATTTTCATTTAATGCACTTCTTTTTCCCTTTTCCCCAAGGCTACAAAATTCAATGGCAGTCCAATGTCAAGCCTGTTACTCTACTTCAACCAGCTCCAACCTAGTGGACAGCCAAAGAACAAGACAGTAGGGAAGATGGCTCTATTTCATTGCGCCCTTTTCCCAAAGAATCTGAGCATGTAACCATCCTGCTGAGGAGAATTTATCCTACAAGGAGAAATGAAAGCAAAGAAAAGGTAGAGCTTTCAAATCACAGGAAGTAATAGTTTCACTATATTCTTCATCAGCCTGACCCTGTTCCAAAGCACTATGTTCAGTTCTAGGAACTGTATTTTAAGTTTCAGGGAAAATGGAACAGTCAGCAATACAGAGGATCAGGAATTGGAAACTGGGGATACTGATATGTTTAGCTCTGAGAACAGATGACTGAGGGGAAAAACAGTAATACATTTCAAGTCTCACAGAAGAAGGTCTGGAAGACCTGTTCTCTCTCTTTCCAGCATGTAGGACACGGAATAATGCATTTAAATTATAGGAAGACAAAGACAAATCCTAAAAATGTAAGCAGTTCAAAATTGGAACTAATTGCCAACCAAGTGGTGGTGAACTATCCTTTACTGGATATGTTAAATCATACCCAGTGAATCCTTTACTATTATTTATTTATACACACACACACACACATACATACACAGGATGCTTGAATTGTTATATATACTGGATACCCACATTGTTCAGGGGACCGAATGGTCTGAATGCCTAAATACGCCCTTCTAGCCCACTCATTCTATGATTCTATGAATCTCTTGCTTTTGTGATGCAAAGGCAGTAAAAATTGCCTTAGGTAATAGTTTGGGACAGTGGAAAGCTTTCTGCATCAACTTACCCTACTGCTTGTTATTCAGGCTTAGGAAAAAGAGGTAGTTACTCTCTGAATTTCCTTTCAGAGGCTCAGGATGCAAACTTTCCATTAGACCTGGGTGTGTGGTAAGCTTACAGAGTCCTGCAGTGGAACATAGGGCTAAATATAGCACAGTCTGGAAACAGGTAAGTGGAGCGTTTATTACAGAAGAGCATTCAAATCCTTAGTCTTTCTTATTAATAATAACCCACCTGCTAGCTTCATGCCCAGAGTCCCTCAGAGGGACGGTGGGAACTGCACATGTGTAGCATTGAAAACCAATTGACAGAGATAGGACAACCTATCCAAAGGGCTGGAACACAGAAGAAAATCAAGACCTGTCCTCTGTTGCCCAGAGTAAGACTGAAAGAAGAGGGTCTTAAGTTACAGGAAGACAGAGTGCTTCTGGATAACAGTCTTAATTAGATTTCAGACATATGAGATTAAAAAAAAAAATCATTTCGCAGATGAAGAATTCAGTCTAGGTAGTGGGGGCTGCCAGATAGTCTCCAAAGGGCTGAGAGGGCAATGAACTCAAAACCCCAAAAGCTAATCCAATGCATCTACTACACTCTGGCAGTCCCAATGCAACGACATATCTCCTAGGTACCTACTGTTTTCTTTCTGACTGCCGTGAAGGTAGACAAAGCATCTACCATATTCCAGGGTCTTTTGAACCCCAAAATGACTCTAGTTTGATGGTGATTTTCTTTCATATTTTCATGGCCTGAAAGATAATCAGCATTGGGGCTGGCCTTAGCAAAAAGAACTTGGTGTGTGCGTGTGTGTGTGTTTCATCAATAAATAGCAACATGGGGAAGGATTATTACTGAGGAAACAATGCAGGGAGAGGAATTAGCCATCTCTCTTCCTCTAGGATGCTACATAAATTTCTCCATAAAATGTGGCTATTAAGATAACCAACCAACCACCAATGGTAATCTTATTACAAATCTCCAGTGCAATGTCTTCCTTGGCCCTCAAATAATTTTTCAAATAGGCCTTTGAGCTGTTCCCTCGGAATTATTTATTGCATATACATTCTGCTCTCAAACTAATATATGAGAGATTCTCAGATTACTGTATCATGGTCCTCAGACCTGAGATAGATAACTTTCTTAGGCTGATGAACACATTTGAATTGTTTAGGACAAGTTGCTACCATTCTCCAAAATAGGATTCTTGACATGCATGGTGAGTTATAAAACATTTATTTATTGGAAGGCAAAGTGGTTAGGTGCCTCTACCAACCCCTTTCTAGCCTTCCCAATATTCTATATCTCTCAGCTAATTTTTATTGGCTGGTGTGCGTATTTCAAACAAAACCACATTGACCATTTTTATTTTCCAAGAATACCTGTGTGGTTCCCAGAGGCACCATTATAAAGAAAGATGATGCTGAAGGCTGGCACTTTGCTTTGCATCATGCCAGCTTCCCCCTGCATTTTTAATTAGAACAAATCTTTAAAAAATTGAAATCAGACGGCGCAAAAAAGTACTTTCCAACACATTGGTGTCTATTGGCACCTTGTAGCCTAGCTCTCTTTCAGAACATTCCCCAAAATATGAGTGATCCTCTTAAATATGCATGGCACTACAGAGATTTATAATAAAGCCAGAGATATTTTGATAGTCAATACTCTTCCTAATTCTTAAGGAATACAGGCGTTTACCTTATTTAGCCATGCTTTGGTTTTGTACGATAGGTCACTACAGTAGTATGGATTTTCATTGAGGAAATCCTAGAGGAGAAGGCAAGAAAGAATTGTTCAAGATCACTCAACATGTATCTTAAGTGGAATTTTAACTCAAGTATCCCAGTTCAAGTCTAAGGACATGTTTCTCTCTGCACGAAGTCAAATAGAGGCACATTGAATCCTTTAGTCTGGCCAACAGTTGCAGAGGTTTTATTAATTGCAAAGTTCACTTTATTATTTGGTAGGGTAACATATGAAACCATCTTATTCTGAATCAAATCAAGTCCATCTTCTCCAGTATTTCTGCTCTAGGACCAGGCATCCAGGAACCCTACAAATAATTTGGACTAAAAAATCTATAATCTTTCGCCACTGAACATATGGTTTGGGGTTATGGAAATCATACTCCCAGACATCCGTAAGTCATCAAATTGTCTCCTCTAGTCCAATCTGAGAAACAATGGCTCTCCAAGTTTTCAGGCAGACTCTCTTCAGTCATCTGCTCCCTGACTGTTTAAATCAGTATGCTAAGGATTAAATAGAGGAGTTTATGCAGGCAAAGCAGATGATATGCCACTGGGATATGGTCCTGGACTGGGACATTTTCAGATTTCAGAAGTGCCAATGAGAAAGCTAAGCATCTTCACTGAGTTGTATCATCCAATCAGTTCAGTACATGAAAACATAGAGTTAAAGTTGCCTTTATACACACCTAACCATAAATAGACAGCCATCCCTATACCTTTGTCCATCAGAACATAGTGACTATGGTTGAATGCATTGGCAAACCATAGTTGGTAATTATGCATTTCTGATTCATTTGCTCTTTACTCTAACATGCTGGTGAAGCTTGAAGTTTTCACTTGTACTTTCAACTAGCAATGATTTCATTTGATGTCTGAACCCAAATAAATGTTCAGCATTAATTATGACTCAAATAGCCTGAGTTCAAAATGTTAGTATTCTTGAGTTGCAGTAACAATCTCTTTGGAGCACTGTCAAAGGAGGACAAGCATGAGGGGAGAACATAGGTGCATGATTCTCTTACTATTAGTGTGTGCTAATACTGTAGCATGAGTTTTATGTCTACTGACAGTACTTCTATGTCTATTGGCATCTATTAGCCTTGAATACAAGGAAAGGGGTCTGAGACCATACTTAGTCCTGGTTTCATTTGTATATAATGATAGTTCAGAAATACATTTGTGTTCTCCCCATCACTCTTCTGGTATGGCTGTGAAGGGACTGAAAACCTTCAGCATTTCCTGCTATGTCTAAATAAAAAGCTGAGGTTGGTGTTTTTTATTTTTTTAACTGCATTTATGTGACATTTTTTCCTCCAAGAGCGCAAGATGCTGAAGGTGGAGGTCTCCCTTAATTTTATCCCCATGACACGAACCTGTTGCATACAGTTTGTTGTAGAGGTAGAAATCCAGAAGGACAAAACACTTGGGTGCAAGTTCCAGAGACCTCCAAAAATTGTTTCCAAATTGTTATTTTTTTAATATGGTATAAAAGGAAAAATATTAAATGTACAATTAGAGAATAATCATACTAATTTTTAAATTGTAATGAACCGAAATGAGATTTGGGGATTTTTTCTGGACTCCACCATTGCATTTTGGACGGGCAGTCTTTGGCACACCATTCAAAAGCCCTAAAAAGTTGCTTACTCCTAACTTATTCAAACAGCCCAGGTTTTCAGCTGAAATTCATAGAATTTCCTGATTCCTGTCTCAAGTGCTCTGAATTTTTCCCTTGTGGGAAAAATAATCTCTGAGTTTACAGGATCCATGATCTAAGTTAGTTCCATAAACATCGGAGCAAGCGGTTTCTTGTTCTCTGCCAGCCACTCCTAGGAGAAACTGCTACCTTCCAATGGCTGAGGCAGAGTGACCTTGAGACAGAGGATTGATCTCTGGCTCCAGAACAATGGGAAAAGCTGGTGAAAAGGAAACTCTAAGTACCAGATGGTAACTGCAAGCTGGAGTTGGGGGTGGGGGTGAAATGAGAGCACAAAGCTCTGTGTACCTAGGAATCTTACATAAAGACCTTGGAGCCCCTATATAGCAGGAGTTTGGCAGAATGTGACTCATATCTATATTATATGTACAGAACTGGCACATTCTCATGGAGCTGAAGATGAAGAATTGTGCTGCAGCTGTGTGACAATTGCTCTTCTTGTTTCCTTAGCAGATAAGAGATCTTGCTTCACACTATGCCTTATGCTGAGTTGGCTGGTACACCTTTGGTGCTATGAACTCCTAATGCTTCTGTGTAATTGCAATTGTTGGTCTGTCAATAGTCATAGCCAATTTAGGCATATTACAGGCAGCTAAAAAGGCCCTCATAGTATTCCGCGGCACAATTGCAATTTGAAAATGTATGTAATGTTCTGGGGCACGACAACAGTTTGATACAGAATAACTCCTAGGGACTGAAAATGCCATGGCTCCTGCATGCATCTAACCAACAGTGATGTGTAAAAATTTCAAGTTCTTTTTAGACTGAAATGCTCCATTTAACTTTAAATTACTCTGTTCTAAGTTTGTAGCTGTTTCCACCTTGCCAGAAATGTTCCAGTGCTGTTCTGTCCATTTCAGAAGTATTCTAAACTCAAAATGGCCCCTGTTTTGCACTCAAGGCCCCTGTTTGAACACAACACAGAGCTGTTTCAAATGCAACACACATCTGGAATTGTCAAAACAGCCCAGGAACACTTCCAGTATGGTCAGGAAACCCATTTTGAGCTAAAAATAAGTGTTTTGAATTTTGAACACATTGAATATTATGTAAAAACCAGTGATATAATGTTCACCAAAGAAACTATTTCACTGTCAGGAATTTCACATTATCTTACTGGCTGGACCTCCTCTTTAATCTCTCATGCATGCTCTTGTTCTGCAGTAAAAGTGTGCAAAGTTTTTCAAAGTCGAAATGTTTCAAACTTGAAACAGGCTGTTTCAACCATTTCAAATAACTGTTTTGGGGCTGAACTCAAAATATGAGTGGCTCAAGATTGGTACGCATCCAGAATGAGTGGAACAGACTTTTTGGAATTCAGATGAATGTTTCATACTTGACATGGACCAAGTGTGAAATATTTCAGATTCAAAACTTTGAGGAAAACTTGCTCTCACATTTCTACCATGTGGAAAGATGGTAACTTTTGTATTTTATTATTATGGTTCCTGTCCACTGTCAAATATTTTCGGTGCACTGTTTGTACTTTCTAAATCAAAAAATAAAATTTCCAGTCCAGAAAGAATGGAAATCTCTCAGGTAGAACAACCTTTTCTCTCCCTGCAAGCTTCTGTTACACGTGGATTCTTTTTCTTTCTCTTCATTATCCTTTGTACGGTTGCACAATGTGTTAGAGAACAAAATGAAATGACATTGGGTGCAAAAATTTGGATGACCACAAGATGCTAGCAAAGAGTTATAAATTTGCTTACCTCTTTGCTAGCCATCTATGTCTTGTCTGGATTTTTGCAGACCAGATCTGTTAGTACTGTGTTATCCCTAGGTGCCTGTCATTTTGTTGCCTTGAAATAACTTGCATTAGGTACAGGCATAAACGATCACAGGCTCAAATTCTTGCTAATCTATAAAGCTCATTACTCAGTCTTGGACTAATCAAGCATTAAATAGCCTTAATTTATCACCTTCTTATATGAATGTACTAAAGGGAGGGAAAGAGAAAAAGATTGATTATGAATCTAAGAATTAACTTGTTGCGTTTCCAGTATTTCCTCCTACATTTTGCTGTATTGCTGTTTAGAGTTTACTCATTTAAAAAAAAATCAGTAAAACAATTAATTAGAAAAAGCACAACATAAAGGTCCTGTTCATTCCACCTCTTCCCCTGTAGTCCACAATAGCGTTTCGCACAGAGACCTGCCCGCCACTGCTAGAAGTGACAAATAAGGTGTAAAGAGGGTGTCAATTCCATTTTATTTGCCACCCTGAAACTGTTAGGAATGATAATACTAAGTCATGTTTGATGGGCACTCAGGAGAGGGGAGTATCCAGGCTCTGCAGCTGCAGAGTTTCTCCTTATTTCCTTCTTGACTTTATGCTACAGCATTAAAAATCCTTATTCAGCCTTTAGAGGTTAGGTTTTCTAATTCCTGCCTATCATAGTTATACCCAATGTCCTTGCTTTACTTTGGCATTCATTACATTTTATGATACTTCTGACCACAATTGTTTTTTAACTGTTCTATGACAGATTTTAATTGATGTTTCCAGCGGTGCCAATGGCAACCACAGTGAGGGGGCTATCAAAACAGGCAAAACGCTGTCCCTTTGTCCATGCATGGGATGTCAGTGAACATACAAAAGGGACAGGGCTTCAATCACATTGTTGTGACTGTCCATCTTGCTTGATTTGACCCCCTGCAGACACAGCTGAGCGTTAGCGTCACATCATGGGACAGGCATAGGGCATATCTGCACTGCCCCTTGAGACTCCTCCTGTCCCGCTCTCATGATTCTTCAGAAAATCCCTTCTGGACTAACACTGTGGCAACTCCTTGCAAGATGTTCAGTCCAAATAGCTGGCTGCAATGTCCTCCCACTGGATAATTTCCCTGCTGCTGTGCCATGCCACCCTTGCTAACTGCTTCTCTTCCTACAGTAGAACTTCCTGATCATATATATTTTTACATGGCTGCACACGTGTATATATACACACATCACACACATATACATATAGATACAAAATCCAGGTGTACAAAGTTAAACTGTCTTTAAATATACAAGATTCATGTGCATACATGCAGAGATAACAACCAGTTTTAACATAAGAATACTTTTCTTATTGTGCTGTTGGTCTCTAATGGCTTCTAGAGCTAAGTTTACCAAGAAAGCAGCTGTATCATTTGTCTTACAAGTAGGAGGTTGCTGGTTTGAAACCTGACAGATTTTTTTCCAGTTACTATTTTGTTTTCTTAAGCTACCTATTTTTCTCATTTCATTGTTTTTCTAGTTACCTGGGGTTAAAAGTTTAACTTTCAATTCTTCTACCTCAAGTGACTGGAAAAACAAGGAAACAGAGCATCTCTGATTTTGTATCTCTAAGCCAGTGTTTCTCAACCTCAGCAACTTTAAGATGTGTGGACTTCAACTCCCAGAATTCCCCAGCCAGGAATTCTGGGAGTTGAAGTCCACACATCTCAAAGTTGCTGAGGTTGAGAAACGCTGCTCTAAGCAATGGATCCAACCTCCTTTAAGGCCTTAAAGGCCAATGCCACCTCTTTAAATTGGCCCTGGAAATGTACTGGTAATCTATGCAGCTGGTACAATACAGGTATCACTTGATTTGACTGCCACATCTGCCACCGCACAGAATTGGAACATTGTATACAACATAGATTGGATATTCTACAATTATGGCCAAGAGTAGATAAGAATTAATAAATAGGTATGCGCTTGTTCTGAGTAGGAGGGAGCAAGTAATTTCTCCCAGGCCATATCAGTTCCTAAGAGAACATTTTCAGAAAAAGCAGTCCAGGCAATGCATGTACCCTGAAAAGGGGGAGAAAGGGTTAATATTCTATTTTCAGCACAGGATCCCAGTTTCATGATGAAAAAGGGTGGTGAATGGCAAGTGATGGAAACTGGAAAGTAACACCGGAGGTTGAAGCCATTATGATGGGTAGGAGAACATTAGCCACCACCCACAGCAGCCTCTTCCTGTCCTTTTCCCCAACTTCAACCGCTCCCCACCTCCTTCTTATCTGCAGCGGGGAGGGTGGGGAATCCATCTCCCCAGGTGTGAAGGCATCTGGTAGCAACTGCAGTGATAAGGTGTCATGGCAAAATCACACAAGCTTTTTATAGAGAGCTAACTGATTAGAGTAGTAAAAGTTACAGGAAATGACTTTCAGGACTGTCAGTAAACCTGGTCCCAAACCCCCATATCTGGGATGGAGACCTTCATGTGATCGTTTTTAAGCTCTGGAAAACTTGTAAGGATTTTGGAAAGAATGGCAAATAAACAGAGATCAGCTGTGGATAGCCAGAGCATCCTTCCCCAAGCTAGTGACCTCCAGAAGGGCTGGATTCGGATGTAGAACATTGCCCAGTTAGCGTGCCCATTGGGAGTTGTAGTGCCTGCCACCCTACGGCTACCAGATATAGGCTACAAACATCTGGATGGCCACTTATCTCTGTAGAAAAGCTAAGTATCCCTCTCTAACATCTTTCACCGGAAGGATAAGCTTTGCTCCAGAAAACCAAGCTAAAATGATCAGAACTGACTAACCAGCTTCGTCAAGGCCTTTTCTCTGACATCTTCTCTTTGAATGTAAGGTCTCATCTTGCAGAAGGACCCTATTCATCGTTACCAGTCTACACCCTCTAGTATCGCTGACTGTATCATTTTCAGTGGTGGTGATCTGCATTGTTGGCAGTGTACTCCTTTCCAAATGACCAGAGTTTCCACAGTGTTCCACCGACTGTACAGTAGGCTTCTTTGTCCACTGTGCTGGGATGACAACTCCCAGTATTCCCAGCCAGCAAAACGTTAGCAATGCTGACATGAAATTCTGGTAATAGTTACACCTCTAAAGTATTCCAAGGGCATTAAGCTAGAGAAGGCTGCTATATAGCATTTCATGGCTTCAGAGATTTGGCTTCCTAGGCACATGGGATACTGAGTTCTGTGGCCTGAGTGCTTGGTAAGGTTATTTCATCTGGCGAGGCAGGCAGATGCTTCTAAATCTTCAAAGACCATGTAGGTGACCGTTCCCTCTCATTGCTCCTTTCAGGATCTGGCATTCCAAGACAGACTCCCTGAGGGGATGGAAGATTTGTTAGATTTGGTGTATCTGCCTTGAATATAGCAGTCCTCTATATGAAGCCATCCTCCTGAAATATAGTCTAGCTGAAGTCCAGTTTAAAGAGAGAGCCACATGAAAGGAGACCAGGGAGGCTTTGAAGCGGGCCCTCAAAATTGAGCTTTTAAACCGCAGATTGTGCAAGCGTTGCTTAGGTCACCAGTGTACAGCTTTCCCCACACTGGTGAGATGCACTGTAATAAATTACAGTTATTATGTTTACACTTGGATCTGTATGTTTAGATCAGCATATGCAAGTTTTATGTAGATATGCATCCTCTTGATAATGTGCCTTCCTTCCTTCCTTCCTTCCTTCCTTCCTTCCTTCCTTCCTTCCTTCCTTCCTTCCTTCCTTCCTTCCTTCCTTCCTTCCCCCCTTCCCTTCCCTTCCCTTCCCTTCCCTTCCCTTCCCTTCTTCCTTCCTTCCTTCCTTCCTTCCTTCCTTCCTTCCTTCCTTCCTTCCTTCCTTCCTTCCTTCCTCTCTCTCTCTCTCTCTCTCTTTCTCTTTCTCTTTCTCTTTCTCTTTCTCTTTCTCTTCTAGAAGTGGATGTGGTCACCTACTGAGATGACTTCATGACTACTCCAGCAACAGGGTGGCCCTGCTTTTGTGTATGTACAGAACTCATAGGAAGAAGAAATACTGCAACGTAATTTCATAGCATCACCATGAGCATTTCTATACTGTGAGTTTATCCTAAACAACTGAAACTGATCTTCTCAGGTGCTAGCCTTCAGTCTTTGTTCTGAAAAATTCCAGGAAAAAGTATAACTTTAAAGCCACAGTCCTATGCTTCAGAGGCTATAAAATTCCTCAGTTTTCCCTCTCCAAGGTTGGACATAGAGCTCTGATCTTGGAGGACAAGTGTCACATAGACTATTCTCCTGTTTCCGAACTGCCTCTTTTCAATGTCGGGGAAATGTCCAGAAATGTCCAATGTTAGGAAAACATGAATCTGATTAGATGGAAGCCATGCCAGGAAAGACCACAGACATACAGGATTCAAAAACCCTCTGTCTTCTGCCACATCCCTGATGCCAAAGATAGTTTAGGCCAGCTCCAATGCAGGTCCACATTATTTTTCTAATCAAATTTTCAGAAGACACAACTGTGGGTGGGACAGTTAATACCTCCAAGTCAAAGATAAAATTCAAAACAATCTTGATAGGTTAGGGATTGAAGGGATTGAAAAAAATGAAATTTTAAAAATATAAATGCAAAGTTCTTCACTTAAGAAACAGACACCACAGAAATGAGATGGGAAATACCTGACTTGGCACTATACCTACTATATCTAATTTCTGTTTGGCAACTGTAAAGTAATAAGAAAAACTTTATTAATTCAAGAATGAACAGTGGATTGTGAAACTGGTTCCCAGATACATTCTGGATCCTAACTGGAAAAGGTTAAGAAGCTGCAGTTTAAATGGCTTCTTCCATAGAACTCATCATAGGGTTCTATAATTATTCATAATGAAAGCGACAGAGAGAAAAATGCAACACACAGGCAGGAACAACTGCAAATGCTGCTCCTTCTCACACTTCCACCCTGCCAATCTTTCAACAGCAGGGCCTGGAGTTTTCAGAGGGCTTCACAATTAAAATGTTCCATCTGGGCAGTATATTAGTTCTCCCCAGGAGTCAGGTTTTTTCCCACTACATCACCTATCTTCCAGGCAAGATTCATTAAAGATTTCCAGAAGCTTTACAATCTTTGATGAGAAATGGCTGGTAAATTGGGAAGCCTTCATATGGAAACTACATGCCTATAGAGAATCCTGCAAGTGCTGCAAAGATGCAGGCAAACTAAGAAAGTCAGGGCTGTCCAAGACAAAGACTCATGTTTACTCTTCAGCTTGTCAGGCCAGAAATTCTCAAATTACGCTAGATCTTCAGCCATACCAGATCCAGTTTCCCTAACACCGCATGCCTGTGCCTTTGTAATTTACTGATTCAGTGAATGATTTTGACCTCTGTCCTTGATGATTGACTCTGACCATCATCAGATTTCAGATTTTCATATGGGGGAACGAAATACTGCCCCACCTTGCCCCTCATCCCTGTCCTGGTACTACAGAACAAAATCAGTCCTAAGAGTTCTCTCATGTGACTTCTAATAGTAAGGGAGAATGGGCACACAATTCTCCATAGTTTACTCTAAACAATTTACTAAAGTTAGCATTGCCACCCAATTGACATTTTTGAATCCTGAAGTCAAGGAGTTCAATAATCTTTCCCTATCAAGTGGTCCAGATGTGATCAAACTGTTTGAGATATTGCCTTGTAAACACATTTTCTATTACTAATGGAGTCTATTTGTATATACGTAATCATGGCATTTACATGGTACGTAATCATGGTATTTATCCATTGTGTTGATCCAGTGGTGTTTAAATCCAACATATGGGATTTAAGAAGCAGCAGCTTGGTAAGTAGTGTCCATAAAGCAAGCAGCATCTGAAATGACAATGGTCCCTAATAGATCCACATTTATATCCTGTCAAAAGCTGGGAGAAAGAATACAGCTTTTATCTGGTGCTTCAAAATAATAGTGCTGGTGAACATTTTAGGAGGGGAAAGAAAGCAGATCCTACAACTTGGAGGCCTCAAGAGGAAAGTCCCTTGTTCCTGCCAAACATCTTAAGATGGAAGCCTCCAATAAAGGCCCTTGGTTTTGCTCACTATTTCTGGCTGTTTCAGATTTCATTAGACAAAAAACAGCACCACGAATTGAGTGTAGGAACACACTAGTAAATTATGACAATATTTAAGCTGTGGACAAATGCATTACCTACAACAAAGTCCTGCTCAAAACCCATTTGTGATATACTAATTCTGAACCAGCTAAGCGTCTGCATGCCTTCTAAGGAAAGCCTCACATTTAACATGTGTCATCTTTCTTAGCCAGCTGTTGTCCTAAAAGCATAGACTTAAAAAAAACCAACCACTGCCCTTGGAGCATATTCACAGAAAAAAACTGGACTCTAAAATACTGTTTGACAAGTTGTGGTCTATGTGCCAAGTTTTTGTTTTTGGCCACCCTGGAAGTCCATGGGGTGGGGATTAAGCATAACATGTGCTTTGTATTTACAAGGTCCCAGGTTCAACCCTGTCATTTCCATGCAGGGCTGAGAAAGAACATTGGAAGAACTATTGGGTAGCTGGTGTGTAAACAATATGGAGCTAGGTTGAGCAATGGGCTACATCTAGCCCCATATTGAACCATAATGCTAGGTGGGGATGCTCATGGCTCCATATTGCTAGCATGATAGCAGAAGGAGACAAGATACTTTATGGGTTCCTATCATGATGTAAAAGGTAGAATGCTCAGATCTATATCCACAGCACAGAACCATCTTCCTTCACTTAGACTAGAGCATAGGAAAGATGTAAAATGTTATGGGTACAATATGGCAGAACAAGATGGAAGAATGCTTTGCAGACCACTGTAGTTAAGCTGGTGAGAGTCCAGCAGGAATCCTCTGTCTCTGAGTTTGCTCATTTGGAAGTGGTGCTCTTTTCAACGGTCCTCTTATCAGATGGAGCATTTCCTTCATCAGTGTTAATATCCATGTAGCGAAACAATGAAAGGGCTTCCTATCAGTTCCAAATAGGACGTGAAAAGCTCTCAGCGTTAAGCGTAGAGGATGCTGGAATAGGGCAATGGGAAACGCCTGAGTCACTGAAATGCCTCTTTGATTCCAGTAGTCTGATACCTTCAAAGGGGGTGGAAGGAGAAAGACAGACAGACAGGCAAACGAAGCAGTTAATGAGCCAATATTTTTATCTGAATGACAAGACAGCAAAAGTGTACATGTACTGTAGATTCGGAAGAAAAGAAGCTACTAGAAAATATGCAGGCTAGACATCTGAAAACAATTGTTTGGAGAAGAATTAAGCGCTAACACTCCCTCTTAATAGTGGGGATGGGCAAACTGCAGGTCACATGAAGCCCCCCCGTCTCTTTTTTGTAGCACATGAACCTCTCCATAATCACACCACCAAAATTCAGTGGCACTCTTCCAAATTAAAGTGGTTGTTATTTTTCACTGAAAGGAGAGAGATAAACAATAAGTAAAATAGGAATGTTAAGCCACTGATTTACTCAGTGTGCCTATATTTAAAGACTCTTCCAAATCCCAACAAGATAAGTCCGAGCAACCAATCCAAGTTTGCCGCTAAGCCATATTTCAACATGGATCAGCTGCCAATTACAATTGGTTGGTTGCTGGATTTATATCATGTCATTACTTGAGGAACTCAGGGCAACGTATATAGAATTGTATATATTTTTCCTCACAAGAACAACCCTGTGGGGTTGGTTAGGCTGAGAGTCAGTGACTGCTCCAAGTCACCCAGTGACCTTCCAGGGCTGAGGGGGGACTTGAATTTGTGCCTTCTCAGTCTGAAATCCAATATCTTGACTCAGCTAATAAGTATATTTTTAGAAACATCATTATATTCACATTTTAAATTGTTAGATGTTTAGGCGCATGAAACGTTTATGTACCTTTTTTCAAATGTACATATAAATTGATCGTGTATTTGTGATCTAAACTGCTATACTGTTTACCAGATCCAGTGTGCACTTACCCCCGAAAGTGAAAATGATCCATTGACCTCTATGGCTTAAACAAAGGACCTATGGAAGATGAACTGGCAGCCTACAATGTGGATTGTCTGCCACCTAACAGTGCAGCAGAAAGATTATTAAAGAGGCTCTTGTCAGTGCGTGTGGGGAGCATGATAGATTGCAACACCCTGCAATTCAGCACGGTGGAACACAATGCCAGACAATGGGGTGCAATACAGTCAAATGCAGTACAATTCAGGGGATTGCCATGTAACTCAACACAATGCAATATCACCCAGCATCAGTCAATGCAGCCGGCTTCAACGGCAGCACAGAGCATGTTCAAGGGATAATACAGCCCAAGCCATTTCAAGTGTGCCTTTTGCCATTTGTTCTGATGTGAAAAAGAATTGGCCTTACAGCTCCAGCACATTAATTACGGTTTCCCCAAAAGGATTGAATGGAAGGCTGTCACTGTCTGCCCCTACAATCACGAACCAGAAGCCTGCCCTCCAGACAGAACTGTCCCGAAAGAGTTTGAGGAAAGAAGGGGTACACCTGTGTGCATGCCATCGGAGGTGACAAACAAGCACCCGTGTGTACATCTCCCAGGAATTATAGTAATTTGGTGACTGTTAAAGTGAATGAATGAATGAATGAATGAACGAATGCAGAAATAATGAGTGTGTATGCAGTGCCTACCAATTACATGATGAAATCAAACATTCATTCATGTGATTTTAACCACATGTCAGGAGAAAAGAAGGTCAGTTTTCCTTCTTCCTGCCATGCAATTTTTTTCATTGGGTGGATAGGGATTTTTTTTAAGGAGAGCATTCAGATACACAGCCTCCCTCTTTTTCATTTGATTTTGCTGACTGTATAATAAACTGCCCTAGAGCGAAGAAGGAGGTCACATTTTCCTGCAAAATTCAACATTGCACTTTGTTGGGAGAAGAATGCAATTCCCCAGCAGTAGCACCCCACAGTAACAACTTGGTAGTGAACCACGTTTTCTCCCTCATCTGAAAAATCATGAAATAAGTCATGGTATTTTATGAGATTTCTAGTATCTAATAGATGTTTGACCAATCTGTTTAACTAAAAAGAAAAACAGTAAAAACAGTAAAAAAATCACCAGCTTGTTAGGCAATTATTCTACGTCTGATTTGTTTTTAATGGTTGGATTCATGCAGCATGCTAAGCCAGAAATGTGCCTTACTCATTTGTTGCTTCATAGGTTGCATGATGCTCAGCCAATTGCAATTTTTTTTAGTAAACCATAAACCACATATTAACATACTGGGTGTAAACATAACTATATTTTGCTAAAGGTTAACTAAATGCTTCTTAATTTACTGCTCCATTCTTATATTTTTAAAATTATGATTCTTATATTCACTTCTGTGGAAATAATCCCCATTTAACTTAGTAAGCCTCTTGATTTTCTTTCCTGCCTAGCCTAACCCAGTGTTTCTCAACCTGGCTGGGGAATTCTGGGAGTTGAAGTCCACACATCTTAAAGTTGCCAAGGTTGAGAAATACTGGCCTAACCTATCCAGTTCCTTTTGCTTTTCTTGATAAGATTTTTGTATAAGACTGTAAGCACCTTTAGAGTTTCCCAATATTAGGCCACTATAAGTTGTTAATTGCAGTGCTTCCCTTAAAAAGTGCAATACAGGTAGTCCTCCTTTAATGACCACTCGTTCAGCAATGAAGTTACAACGGTGCTGAACAAAGAGACTTACAACCAGTCCTCATAGTTGCAGCCGTCGAAGCTACAACCAGCTGGAAAAGGTCAGCCAGTTCACATTTGGAGAGTTTTGGAACAACTTCGGTTTCCCTAGACCTGCCAGATCTGGGCTGCAAAATTCCAGGTGAGTGCTAAATGGCAGCAGAAAGATACAGAAACTTCAAAATCTGTGCTTCCATTTGGTGATCATCTGGAATTTTTGTAGCCCAGACCTGGTAGCCCTGGGTTTTTATTTGTTTCTGGCTATGCAGTGTTTCAAAATACTACAGATCATTTTACAAAGACCTAGAATAAAGCAAGGGGGAGCCCAGCGACCCAGTAAAATGTAATTTCCACTATTCTACGTATAATCCCCCCAATAATTTAATAAAGTTAGGATAGACATATTAAAGATGAAGATGATAAAAATCACATTATTAGCCGTCAGATAGTGTCTGTGATTATGATTCCAATATATTAATGGTATCGGCATTCAAAAGTTATATGATACATTTTTACTTTTTCTAAAACATTTAGGTGCAGAGTTATTGGAATCCCATCAGCCAGCATGGAAGAGGGTTGTGATGTCCACATTCTTACTGAACAATACAACTAGGATCTTTGTATTCTCCAACAGTTGCCACAAATTCCACATTATCATTGGGAGGGCAAGGAGAGAGAGAGAGAGCCCACAACGATGACATCCACTTCTGCAATGACAATGACACCCACTTCTGCAGAACCGGGGACAAGATCATTCACACCATTCATTGCTGAGGACCTGATATTAACCATGCATGGCAGGCACCACTCAGTCCATTCCATGCTTCCTCCTACAGACGGTACCCAGCAGAGATTGCCCTGAAAAGTCAATTGCATGTCTCCCAACCAAGGATTCTAGTAATCAAGAGCTCTGTATATAGAAGCTTTTGTTACAGCCCCTCCCAAAGAGATGTTTTCATAGCAAAGCAAAGGGCTAGGGAGAAAAAAAATAAGTATTTCTCAACCCCATTTCTTGTCTTGCAGTTCATTCGGACTACACTTCTGATAGTCCCATCCAGTATAGCTTTTGGGCATACTGGTTGAAGATGATAATGGTTATAATCTAACACAATTGGAGGACATCAGATTGGGAAAGGATAGAATAGGTTCTGGTATATTGGTGGCCTGGGAGGGTAATACCTAAATCCATGGAGAATCTATTCATGGCTGGGTTTGCAGAATACATTTACCTTGGTTTTTGAAATTCCCCATACTCTGGGTTGGCAGATAATACTGAATCATCAACCAGAGCTGTTGAGGCATTTTAAAGTTAAAGTTCTTTAAAAATAGATGTTCTTAGTTGAGACTTTGATTTTTTAAGTTTAAATTAAATTTCCTATGTCAGTAGAGAATTGCGTAGAACTAAGAAAGTTGTTGGGATTCAGGATGCTCTTTAATGCTGTCATTCAGGTTAAAGTGACCCTGAACAATGAGGCAGAAAGCAGATAGTAAGGTATGGACTTGCATTTTGGAGAGAAGTATAGAAACAGGTCACCTTATCATAAAATAAAAAGGAATGTAGATCAAGGTTGGTGACAAGACTAGGATGGTCCTCAGGGTTAGATCTGGCTGACAACCTTATTGTCGAAATAGGGCTAGGGGCTTTTCCTGTCTATGTAATGTACAGGTAGTCTTTGTTTAGCAACTGCCTCATTTAGCAACCATTCACAGTTACGGCAGTGATGGAAAAGTAACTTTGTGGCCAATCCTCACATTTATGACCTTTGCGGGTCTCTAAAGCAAAGGAAAGCTGAAGTAAGATCATAAGCACAATCATGGTTTCACTTAGCGATTGTTTTGCTTAACAACTAAATTGGCAGTCCCAATTGTGGTTGCTAGATGAGGACTACCTGTAATGAATTATTCATGACTGTTGATGCACCTTTTCTGTCTCTTATATAATCCTTCATCAAATTCTTGTCGGGGCTCTCTTGATCAGATTGGCTGGGAGCCCATGATCACTGTTACAGGGTATTTTAATAAAGAAACTTTGTTTCAGTTCTCCATTTATTTGGTTCATATTATAGTGGATCTCTACTTTCTCCATGACACAGTGCAAATCTTTCAAAGAGGTGCTTTGGAATGAGGAAGTTCAAATCATTAAAGCAGCTACATCTTATTCTAGGCTCACCTGCTTTGAAAGCTGCTCCTAGCACTGCCCCTACTTTTGTGCAGCCACATTTCTTCATTTTTTTCCCCAGTGGACTGAAGTGGTCATTCCCATACCTACTTGCAGAGTTAGAAGAGTTTCCAAAGTAGTCATGTAAGCCAGGAGAAAGATGCAGTTGCTTTAAGCATTTGGAAAGAGGTGGTTTGTGCATGCTCTGTCATGTTATGTGCCACCTCTTTTGCACAATCCGTTCATGAACAAACTGCATGGCTAGGATTGCATAATATGCTGAACCACAAAAATACTAACCCAGATCAAACCAGGCAGATTGTGCAAAGGCCACTGCTAGGTCTTTAACAGACCTGCTAAGCGTCTCATGTAAACACAGCTCATGAGTCTAACATACCAGCAGACCATCTCATCCCTGTGGCACTTCCTGATGTGCACAGAAATCTTCTACTGACAACAGAAATGACTCAAGAAGTAAAAGATTCCAACTTTGCAGAGATTATGAATAGAGATGATTCTTGAAGTGATCCCATGGTGATAATCTTTTAAGTAAGATAACTTTGAGCAAATACTTGCCTAAGCAAAACATATGCACAATTGTTTAATGCTTCCTTTTCTACTAGGGAGCCCCCACCATCTGAAGTGATAAGGCTGAACATTTCTTGAGTACTTTTCCAAGGATAAACTAGAATAACCTACAAATTTCACATCTGTTGGCATATATGTCATGATGGGGTATGAAGTTTTAAAAAGAGGCTTGTACCATGATGCTGCTTAGCAATCCTTCCTCAGATCCATAAATGTGCCCCTCCTCAAGACAGAAGACTCTTAATGAAAGGCATTCAAGGTTAGGCAGGGAAATAATTTTGACTCCATGGGTCACCCATCATCTTGACCCAGTGCAGGAAATGCCATGTCAGCACTTAGTTCAATAGTTGTAGGAAATCTCACTTAAGTGACATGAATTGGTGAGAGACAACATTGAATCTCTTCATAAGCTACAGCCCTCCTTAGAATGAGCTGGAGTCTCTTGGCTTCAAGAAATCACTTGGTGGGACATTCACAAGACTGGAATATTTTCCCCACATTTACAGCTGCCTCTTTAGCCTTAATTCATTAATTAATTAATGACAACAGGTAGAACAACCAGCCTTAGAACTGATAATGAAGATATTGAAATGGTGGATAGCTTCTGACTTTTAGGATCAACCATCAACAGCAAAGGAACCACCAGTCACGAAATACGCCACAGACTAGCACTTTGTAGAGTAGCAATGAAGACCTTGGAAAAGGTATTCAAATGCCGTGATGTGTCTATACCTACAAAGATCAGAACTGTGCAAGCCATGGTATTTCCTGTGACACTCTATGAAGCAAAAGTTGGGTTTTGAAGAAGCAGGATAGAAAGAGTATTGATGCTTTTGAACTTTGGTGTTGGAGGAGACTCCTAGAGTATCATGGACAACCAAGAAAACAAACTGATGGATCACTGAACAAATCAACTCAGAGTTCTCACTCAAGGCACAAATGACCAGGCTCAAATTATCCTACTTTGGACACATTATGTGAAGATCTAGCTCTTTGGAGAAGGCTCTAATGCTGGGAAAGGTGGAAGGAAAGAAAAGAAGAGAACAACCAGCAGCAAGGTGGATGGACTCAGTTACAGAGGCAATGAGTGCACCGTTGGGAGACATGAAAGAACATGTTAGGGATAGATCATCTTGGAGAAAATCTATCTATGTGGTTGCTAGGAGTCGAAAATAACTTGATGGCACATAATCAATCAATCTTTAGCCTTTCCTGCCTCCTGGATCTCATGCACCAGCTAAAATTTCCCAAGGCTGATGCAGAAATCCTCCAGTTGTCCTATTGCCAAGATAGGGCCTGAGGAATCTTTTTGTCTAGTGCTATGAAAAATGCAGGAAATCTCCCTACAAATTTATTGTCCATCATCCTTTTCTGTCTCTTCATGCGCTTCTTCTGATTCTCACATTAGGTAAGAGCACCCCCTTGTGGACAAGAAAATACCAAGTTCAATTCCAATCAAATGTATTTGTGCCTTATTGGGTTTTTATTTTGTGTTAGAATTCTTATGTCTGTCTGTCTGTAAGAGAGAGTGAGAGAAAAATTCAGTCTCTTGGGCTCAACAATTTTTGTACCAAAGCATCTTAGAAGAGAAATTGGAAATTAAAGGAAATATCCATAAAATCATAGCACCCTAAAAGGTAAGAGTTGGAAGGGACCTCAGAGATCATCTAGTCCAATTCCCTACTGAGTGCAGGGATTCACTACTAAAGATGGGCAGCCAGCCTCTGTTAAGTGAAGGAGAGTCCATCACCTCCTAAGAGAGTCTAGTGCATTGTTGAGCAACTCGCAGCAGTAAGATTTTTTTTCTGATGTCCAACCAAAATCTACTCCTTTGTAACTTAAACCCATAATTTCTTGTCCATATTGGTTTGACCAATTGACCAACTGCCCAGTTCTGCCCCACCTTCTACATGATAGCCCTTTGGATACTTGAAGACATCATGTCTCCCTGTAGTCTTCTCTTCTCCGGGCTAAACATACCAAATGCTTTCAATTGTTCCTTGTAGGTTTGTCCTTCCAGGCACTTCATCATCTTAGTTTCTCTCCTCCAAACATGTTCTAATTTGTCAACAACCTTTTTAAAAATGCAGTGCCCAGAACTGGCCACAATATTCTAGATGAAGTCTGAGGGAGGCAGAATAGAAAGGAACAATGAGTTCTCTTGATCGTGACACTCTTGAACTTCTGTTGAAACAATGTAGGGCTGCTCTTTTTTTTTTCTTTTTTGGAACTGCATCACATTGTTATCTCATGTTTAGCTTGTAATATACCAAGACACCTAAATTTTTCTTCATACACTGCTGCACAAAATATCACCCTCCCAATCCTATACTCATGCCTTTGATTTCTCCTACCCTAATGTAGGACTTTGCATTTGTCCTTGTTGAAATTCACCTTGCTGGTTTCTGGCCCATTTTTCCAGCTTGTGAAGATCATCCTGAATCTTGTTACTGTCCATTAAAGCATTTGCTATCCCTACTATTTTTGTATTGTCCACAAATTCAATAACCATATTTTCTAACCCCTTATTTTCTAGTCCCTCATCTAAATCATTTATAAGTATGCTGAAATGCCCAAGGCCCTGAATGGAGCCCTAGGATTCATCACTCAACACTTCCATTCAGCTTGACATGGAGTCATTGATGTATTCTCATGGGTACAATTGTTCATCAGCTCAGTTAATCAACTCTGCATCCATCCAATACTACCACAAGCTAGCTCACATTTTGTTACTTCCTCTACTAGAATCTTATTGGAATGTTTTGTCGTAGTGTAAGTATACTATGTCCACACCATTAAACTGGCCACTCTAGTGAAAAAGGAGAAAAAGTTGGCTTAGCATGACTTTTTGATAAACTCTTCCTGGTTCCTGCCAAGCAATGCACTCTTTTCTAAATCTTCACAGATGGCTTAATATTGTGTTTTGCCTACTAATTGGCATCAAGCTGACTGGTTTGTAGTTACCCTAGCCTTCTTTTTTCCTCTTCTTAAAGATAGGAGTAATATTTGTCCTTCTCTAATCTCTGGCACTGCATTCATTTTTTCTCTTTCTCTTTATTCCTTCTTCTTTTTTAAGTTTGTATTGTTAATGTACTTTTAAGTATATAATTTCTTATTAACCAGTTTGGAATTACATTAAATTAATAAGATTTTTTTCAGTTGTTAGGTCTACTCTTTAGAAGATTCAACAAAATGTATTTTAAAAACAAAAGGGAACTTTGAGAAGAGATATCTTTCAAAATTCCTGGATGTATCTGATCTGTTCTGGAGACCTAAACTTGTTCATAGTTACCAGCTGCTCCACAACTATCTCTTTTGGGCTGTATCTCCTGCTTATGTCAATTGTTATTTTAGTTCCCTTTTTGGAAGAAGACTGAAACAAAATAGTAGTAGAGAAGCTCCATCCCCTGTTACCATCGTACCATCTTCCTCAAATCTTCCTTTTTCTTTTTTTCTTCTTCCCACTGAGATAGATACAGGTGGTCCTCATTTAACAACCACTAATTCAATGACCATTCGAACTTGCAACGGCACTGAACATGTGATACTTACAACCGGGCCTCAAAGTTCCAGCTGTCGCAGCGTCCTCACAGTCATATGATCATTATCTGGATGCTTGGCAACCAGCTCACAATCATGACATTGCAGCGTCCCATGGTCATGCGGTCACCGTTTGCAACCTTCACTGTTGGCTTCTGACAAGCAAAGTCAATAGGGAAGCCAGCAGAAGGTCGCAAAAGGTGACCATGTGATGTCCTCACTTAATGACCCATGGTGATTCACTTAATGGCAGCAACTGGGAAGTGCCAGGACTGCCGTCATTAAGTAATGTCACACTTTACAACCACGTTGCTTAGCAGTGGAAATTCTGGTCTCAGTTGCCATCATTAACTAAGGACTACCTACAGTATATAGCAAAAACATGTTATTTCCGTTGCATTTACCTGTCTTGTGAGCCTGGGTTCTTTTAGCGCTTTAGTCTTTCTGACTTTCTTCCTGCAAATATTACCTGCCTGTCAGTATGTTTAAGGTTTACACCCATCTTCCATGTCCTATACCTGTCCCATTTAAATCTTAGTTCAGTCGAAACCTCCACACAAAAACTCCACAACAGTTTTCTAAGCTGCTACCTATAGGGGCTTTGTTCGAATGGGATGCCCTGAAATTTCCCCTCAAAAACAGCTGTTGGGAGGGCATTAAATCTTGCCCAGGCTCTTCTGAATTTGGGAAGCATTATTTGGCTTAGATATGAATCTGGCTTGAAAAAGATGAGCGGCGGTCCAGGAACACATCTTTAGGTATGGCGGCCAGTCTGATTGAGCTTCCAAATCCTTGGTGCACTGTTTAAGAACAGCCATTGCTAACTCATATCCCATCATCAGGATTGCATGAAGGGAGAAACCGTAGTGCTTCAGTTACTCCTGCAATGTCCTACCCCATGATGAAATAAAGTCATAACTTAAAATCAAAGATGTCAAAAAATGTAACTTTAACCAATAAGAGAAGATGCATATACAAATGTGTGCTTCAGGTTTGATCACACCAGCCTCACAGAGTAAGACCATGTTAGGAATACATCTTGGGACTTGAAATATATTCCTTCAAAATGTAGATTGCGCCCTCTCTAAAGAGATTCCCAAGTTGCTGTTATAAGAGCTCTGTAACAAAGAACAGCCTTTTTCTTGTCTCCTGACCCACCTCTTTTCCTGAGGGAAGGGACTATCTTATCACGATTGTTATCCATCTTTGTACATTGCTGTGGAAATCATTCTTGGCTGAAGAGTAGGGCAAACATCCTTCAAATAAATAGAGATATATCAAACTGTGTAGCTTAGTGAGATCTTACTTGCTTAGTCTTTAGCAGGCAAAGCAGCCAGTCATGTTTATGTGTTATATCTGTGGCAGTTTAAGGCACTTAACCTTTCAGGATCAAAGTGCCTGAGCCCCAGCAAATGGGGTTGCCAGATTTAAAACCTTCCATTCTGCCAAGGTTGTGGGTAGGAAGCCCAAACGATGGAGGAATAAACCAGCAGCAGCAGGAAAGACATCAGAAGAACCCATTCAGCAAGATCAACACTTTCAAATAGTCCCATCCTGGGCAGACATTAAGACAGGCCACAAATAAGGAATGCCAATAAAGGAGCTATTCTCCAAATGCCACATGCACTCCGTTGGCATCTTCGAGCCTTTTGTTCTTTCTGTGCCAAGCATGCAGGCTGTTAAAAGCAGATTGCTAGAGGGGACGTGGTAGGGGCTGCCTTGGAAGCTATGAGAGGCTCCATTGACAAGGTCCCAGCCTTTGAACTGAGCAAACCTCTTTCTGGAGCTCATCTTCAGCAGCAGGGGCTGCAACCAGGTCATTTTCTCTGATGCCAGCACTCCACCAGGCAAGTGTTTCCCTGTTCTCAGTGGAGATGGTACATGTAAGCTCATGCTGTTGAAGCTTTTTCTGTAAGGAGGATCACCGAATGCTGAACAGTTCCCAGACAATTAGGTACAAAATAGGAAGTGTTTTCTAAAAAGAAGAGTATAATATATTCACAAGAAAAAGCATGGGTGTAATGCAGTGTCTTATAAAGGATCAAGGAAGTGAAAAGTTTTGCATTATTAACAAGGAACTCTGTTTCTTAAATCAGATATTTGCAAATTCTCTGCTTAGCATAGTTTTTTAAATGTCCCATGGAAGGAATAGTTCAAGTTTCAACAATGTGGTTTCACAATGTGAGAACAATCCTCTTGGGATCCTTGTATTTAATCTACGGCTTGCATTTGCTAAACAGAAAACAAGAGAAATATTTTAAAAAATCAAGCATTTTCTGTTAATCAATTTCACCCTCTCTCTATAAGTCAGGCAGATGTTATTAAACCAACTACAGTACAGCGAGCCTAGAAATCCTCACAAAGTTTTTATTTTGTTATTGTGAGTCAGTTGGCTTCTCTCCTGGCCGTCATACTCAGTGCTGAATGGAGGCCTGCAAAGAAGTGCAAAACAGAGGTGCAAGTTGGATAAAATTTCCGAAAGATGTCTGTGCACTTTGATGAAGAGTGATCACCAAGTGTTTCTGGATGGTGAAGGAACAGGTCAGTACGCATCATCTCTAGGGACCTCTTTTCTTCCTGAGCCAGAACTATCCCTGCTTACATCTGTTCATTAAACACTGGAGACATTTTCTGGCTGGATTGGAAGCAAATGTGGAGCAGCCTCCTGGTGCCCCGTTGCTGTTGGCCTTCCCAAGCCTCTTACCCGAGGAGGGTCAGGATCCCCTCCTAGCTGCAGTTTAGGGTGCTGCACTGCCTAGACTCGATTCAGGTCTCTAATCCTCTGGAGTGACAGCAATGCCCTTTGTGGAAGGCAAGATTAGAGCAAGCCCACAGCCGGGCAGCCTCGGCCCAGGTGACAGGAGCAGTGAGCCCAGCGCTTGTTGAAAAACAAGGCAGAGGAGGGAGGAAAGTGACAGCCTTGGAAGCGGGCCAGGGGAAGGAGGGAGAGGAAAAGGCTGCTGCACAAAGGGCCGGCCTGTCTTCACACCTGCTTGGACATACAGGGAGCACGGAGGCCGAAAGGCGTACGCTGGTGGGGAAGGCGGGGGGACACTGACAGATAGAGGCAGGGGGAAATAATTCTCACTGAAAGAAGCATGTCATTGGGGAGATAGCTCCGTGAGACACTTCAAATAAAGGGAAGCAGCCGTGGTGACAGGGTACATTCTTTGCCTCAAATGTGCTGCAGGGCTGGGAGTGCCAGAAACATTAGAAGGGGGAGAGAGCGAAAAGGCTATTTGAGTCGCATCAAAGGCAACCACCACTGACACAAAGCCCTTTGCAGCGATCGCCAACCTGAAAGCCAGCACAGAAGAGGATGCTTTGTTCTCTGATTGGTGCAGCCACTTGACTTGCTCCTTTCCAGCACTGTAAGTAGGTTGGGAGCCTGCCATTTATCTTTTCATTAGGGAACCAGAACTTCAGCAGATGTAAGTCAGACCCCGGGTGGAACGCTGCCAAACCCCAGCCAGAGTCTGAGCCACATAAGCAGCGATCTGAGAGAGGGAACTGAACTCTTCCCCAGCAATGTTTTTCTGGCAGAGAAGTTGGACCAGGTGTGAATCCTATTGAGCTAGGGGTGACTTTCTGTTGTTCTCTGGATTTGTGAGGACCACAATTCCCTGAATTCCCAGACAGCACAGCTGTTGGTGATGCTGTAAATACTGGACATTGTAAACCTAACATTTCTAGAGAACTCCAGGTGGGCCCAAAGAAGTTGCATCCTGGTCCACCAAAGAAGGACGCTGAATACCAGCACTAACTAGAGCAATAGCAAGGTAAACATCACCCCAAATGTTTCACTGTTCTCTCCCCCACCCCCCAGAGAAAGCTGCATCAGAGGCAATTCCAGCTTTCTAGATGCCTCTGAGATCCCTGTTTCTTCAAGAGTGGCTTTACAGTCAGGGAGGGTAGCTAAGCTGAGCTGAATTGCACAGAAATCGAAAGGTGGCAATGACAATTTCAGCCAGCATGGACTGGCCTCATTAATACCCCAGCTGCCTAGCTGAACAAGTTTTTTTTCCTCCTCCAATCACCAGGCCACATTACTCCAGCTTTATCCTAAATGGCCCTGGATACATTTCCAAAGTAACCAAGGGCTGTCCAGGTTAGGAAATTTGCCTACATCCCACTGTAATCTCTGCACACTACAGCCACACTAATTCTATCACACAACAGCCAAGGAACTCTGAAGAAATCCATACACCAATTTCATCTCCCATGATTTCTTGAGAAGGAAAAACCTCAGTAGCTGTTTTTTCTGGATTTTCCAACAGGGGAGAAGGAGGAGGAGCTCATCTCATAATGCAAGGAAAAGATACTCGCATTTCAGTCATATATTTGTCTCCAAGTCTCAAATATCTAAAATGTCAAGACGATCACCAATAATCTCTGGTGGTCTTGCTGTAGAAAGTAGGATCTTTTAAGTGGCTTCACTGAAGCCAATAATGTTTGTCCAGCTTGGGCTGGATGGGCTGTTGTGAAGATTCTCCTTACAACTCTTGAGGCCTTACATAGTGCAAAACAAATAAGAACAATAGCAACAATAATAAAAAGCAACACATATTGAGACATAAGGTGAATATTTTAAAGTAAAATGAAAGTTGTGTTGGAACTTGAGACTACCCTCCTGCTTCACCTCATTCAAGGAGTGATCTTTCTAAGCCTTCCCACCTGTCACCACATCATGCCTCAGGTTGGACAAGGAGTACCACAGTAATTAAGCTGATAATCATTATCAGAACATGAAAAGATAAATAAGGTTCAGACCAAGCCTCTAGTTAAGCCTACCTTTGTTCTTACCACCTCAAATTCCGCCAGCTTCCTTGAAGCTCAAATTATGCCAGATGAGTTCCTCCTAGCTCTGACTCCTCTTTTGACTCCCAGATTAAGTAGCAGTCTCATGGGGGGAAAATGTCTTATAGTCTATCTACAACTGGAGGACTATTGTTCCCTCAACTCTACTCTAGCCCTTCTACTTACATGGATAGGTAATGTTTAGACATAATAATAATTCAGATCCTCAGCATCACTGCCCTGCCAACCTTCACTTGTATCCTTAGCCTAATAAGAGATATAATAAAAGAAGTTAACTCCTGTAGATTTAATATCTCTTCTTCATCCCCCAGGGATGAGTCTTGAAAAGTTGCTTTATTTATCTCAGAATTGTTAATTATTCCAAGGGATGAAAAACATCACTGCCTGGATTCTACTGGATGGAAAATACAACCACATATAGTTGTACTCGGTTGTTGCTGAGCCAGTCATGGTCCCCCATCCTGTCCTTCTCCAGGTTTACAAAGTGGCCTTAGCACTTCTCTAGGAAACTTTGATATTCTATGCTCAGGTGAACGCTTAATAAAAAGGTTAGGGATGGGGGTAAAAAATAGCAGTTTTCCTTCTGAAAGATTCACTATAGGCCAAACATTCAAAGTATGATGATCATATAACACAAATATTTTTTGGTAGATGGGTGCTACTTGTAAGACCCTTTCCTCTACTTCAGAACCAAAGATCTTTCCCTTCTTGCACCTTACCTTGGCACAAACATGCCTGATCACATCTTTTTTTCTTGAATATATCCATGTCTTCCTTTCCTCCTTATTCTGACACTACCCAACGGTTGTAGCTACTAGATCTAGGCAGCAAAAACGTGATGATCACTGGATGACTGCAAGGAGAAATGGAAAACCCTTTGCTGCTCTCTAGTGGATATCTGGTTCTTTTCAGCCCTGATCTGGTAGCCCTATCTTGGGGAAGCTTCAAAGTGTACAAAATGTGTTAGGCTTTATTGTCCATCACCTTGGAGGGAAGTCAGCTGACCAGCAATGACTGGGAAAAGAGGCAATAGAGGTAGGATAGAGATCACTACTGGTGACAGCAAATTTCATTCCAGTATAGTTTTCTCCCAACTCAAGGATGGGAAGTTAGCACTTGAACTCAGAAGTGACAAAAGACCCAACCATGCAGGGCTACTTCTCCATAAGTCTTTGACCTGAGAAAAATCAAGATAACTTAGTCGCGTGCGCCCTCAAGTGGTAAGTAATAGGCTCTATAAGAAGCAAATTTTGCAACACACATTCTGAAAGCATCCATTTTAGCAGCATTATTTCCAATTCTACTTGTTAGATTTTTCTCAGTGAATCTAGTTCGTTCTTTATAAACTCCCATTTGTTTTCTTTCTTGTCACTGAGGTTTCCCTTTTTCTCCACTGAAGCAATGAACCTGCTTATTAAGACATTGGCAAGCTCTTCCTAGCTTTTTCAAAAACATTCCCATCCCAACTACAACCATAAACATGAATTAAAGTACAACAAAGACATCCTCCATTCTTGCACAATTACCTTTATGCACTCTTACAATAGATCTTTAGCTTGCTGTTATGAAAAGGAGTATACGCTGCGTCAGACTGTAGGCGCTCGTGGAGGTGAGGGTTTTCCTCTGCAGTATAAAAATGTTCTGTCTAACCACTAATACTTATGTGCTCCTATAAATCAAAGCTATGCTTTTTTTAAAAAAAAATTCTTCCAGTACCTATTCGACTTCCAGTAACCTGACACGAGTGATTTAGTTGCAGAACTCTGCTTTCTTAACACATCTGGTTATCTCTTCCATCTCAGTAGTGCTAGTACTAGGAGTAATAATAGTATTTTGCTCCACTTTTCCACTCTAGAGGATATCTATTTTCGTAGGCATTTACATTGCTGAAAGTATAGTGTAATTATTAACAAGGACTAAGGAGACAGAGGAACTAATACTCTTATCTTTTGTTTTGGTCCCTAGACCCAAAAAACAAGATTTGATTGGACCACCCTGGGGGGAAGAAGGAGCTAGAGCACATGAATTTCATTCATCCTCCATCTCCACACATACATACCCTTCTTTATCTATATAAAGTTCAATCTCTCTTCCTGGATTTTCAAAATACTAATGTGGTATAGTGGTTAAGGTATTGGAAGAGACTCAGGTTCTATCTTCAGCAATGAAGCTCCCTTGGTGACTTTAGATCAGTCCTTCTCTCTCAGCCCTCACAGGACAATTGTTGGGAGGGGGGGAACAGGTCTTGTACTATGCATAGTTAAATAACAAATAAACAATAACTAAGTTTGAATCTGCTGTTTTCCCTGCCCACTTGGGCATTTTCTTTAGCACCAATTGGGGAAGGAACACATTAGGGGCCAAGCAGAGCTACAAATAAAAAGAATATACTGTACCAGGGGCTCTTTCAAGTACCTTAAGGATTCAGAGTCTTACTGTGATTCCCAGCAGACTTTCATTCCCCAATAACTTGCCTTCTATGGCTGAGTTGCATGACATGTGTACTACAGGCTAACTGAACAGTGGTTACCCAATTAATCAGATTTTCTGGGCTCCCAAAACACAGAACAATAAATTAACTACACAGGCTGCATTGAACCTGCTATGTTACAGTGTGGTTGGCTAATCTGTGATTCAGTGTATTAGGTTACCACAGTTTGAGGATTACAGGAACAAGCTGAGAGTTGAACATGTTTCACCCTACTTTCATGGAAGTGGAGCACCAAGGGGAGCCAGACTTGTCGGGGGGGGGGGTCCACCTCCATCCCTCTTCCCAGCTCGGCAGCTTTTCTCCCCAAGGCCTGGCTCTCGGGTCACAGAGATCCAGATCCCGGAATGTAGCGCCTGCACAGAAAAGCCCTGTGCTGCCAAAACACATTCCAGATCAATGGCGTCCTCATTGTTCTCTCCAAGGACAATAGCAACAATGAAGCCTTATTTAGGCCAATCCTTAAAGAATATCCTGTTCTCCTAGCATGGAGGCAATTCAGCTAGATCGTGCAGTGCTAACATTCTCCCCCCCCCCCTTATTAATGTATTGTTGAGTACAAACATAAAGAATCTTTGAACTCTATTACTTTGAACTCTGCAGACTTAGGAATCTCAGAAGCTGCCTGATACTAAAGCCAGATGCTTCCAGAGGAAGCTTTTATAGAGCAGTTCCCCTGCCTTATGATAAGACAGGGATGCTACCTAGCATCATCTCTCATTTTAAACTCTCCTTTCCACATCAACTTCTTCCAAGAAAGAGGAGGAGGAGGAGGAAAGGCATCTATTTAGGATGAAAAAACAGAGTCCCTGTACTCTGTCTTCTGATTGTTAGGAGCTGGTCCATCCCCCTCACAGCATTAATCAATAGAGTTCAGAATTTCAATGTACTGCAAGGTACCCTGTGATGGCAAGTTTTTCTGGCTTGTTTTTTATATTGAGAGAATATTTATTTATTTTATTTATTTATTTAGAAAATGTATATAGCTGCTCATCTTAAGCACGTAACTCTGGGCAGCGACAATGCAGTACATACAAAACAGTATAAAAGCCTAAACCCATTAAACTAGCAGAGTGCAAAGGAAAACAAATACACAGCCAAGGCACCCCAGGACAATTCCGTAAGGTGCGTATATATATTGAGCTTCCCTAACACCCTGGCTCTAATGCTTGGGGGGAAAGCCAAGTTTTGACAGCCTTCCAGAAGGCCAGGAAGGTGAGGGCCATCCAAATCTTGGGAGGGGGGAGGCTGTTCCATAAGGAAGGTGCTGCGGCCGAGAGTTTAGTCCTCTGGGAACTGGAAAAAGATGGAATTGGGGACATACGTAAGTCCATTCAAGTCACTGACTGGCAACAACTCTCTGGGATATCAGGCAGAGGTTTTCCCAGCCCAGCTTGGAGATGGTGGGGACTGACCTGAGGTCTCCTTTGTGCCAAGCCTGTGCTCTGCCATGGAGCCGCAGTCCTTACCAAACCTGAGCAAAAAGGAGAGACAAAGGCTGAAGGAAAATCTCTCCTTTGAATGGGGGTGTCCCTGACATTCAATACTAAAGGCAACATCTGGAACAATCCCAGCTTGCAGGACTCAGAAGAATAATTCTAAAAGGACCAGGAAGGATCTGGATCAAATATTACAGTTCAAATGTAAAATTCACAAAAAAGGACTATGTCGATCTCAAGCCCACTTTTGGTTGGAAAGCTATGCTCCTCTCATGGCATGCAACCACCCAGCCATATGCAGCCTTAGAGGCTTCCCCTAGGCAGTGAACATTATTTAATATTTTCAACATAACATAATGCTTATGTTCATGTTGTAATACTTTCAACAGCATAAATGTTTCCCTTCTCAAACAAATGCAGGAGCAAGGAGCACTTACAAGCAGAAATGGGCACTAGCAGGTTCTCCCCACAAAGCCCTTTATTTTCTTTTTCTCCAGCCAAATTCTGAGACCAGAAATAAATGTGGAATTGGAACCAGGCTGGGTAAGCCAAATAGCCTGAGGGTAAGAATTGCAAGGGGAGTCGGATGAAAGGGACACCCTGCTACAGTTGAATTGTTTAAAATCTAACCAAATAACTCATCTCCAGTTGGTCACCCAAATAAATTCTCAGTTTAAAACAGGTGAAGGCCACTTCATACCTTCCAGATGTTTTGAGCGATGGCTACTTTGACTACTCACCATGCTGGCAGAGGCTCATGGGAACTGTAATCCAAAACACCTGAAAGACACAAACTCGCTCACTCCTGCACTAGAATCATCATGGACTCGTGTTCCTGTTTTAATTGAAAATACACCTCCATGGTCCTCTTTCCTTTCACACAGATATATGAGACATGCCTGGCCTAGGCTTTTTCTGGACAAGAACCAAGCAGAAAGGCCATCAAGAAAAAGGAAAGGTGGCAGTTTGACCAATGAAATACATTACAGTAATGCACTTCAACCCACCCATTCACCCTCATGTAGATTCTTCAGAGTGAAGATAGAGGTTCCCAGGAGACGTGAGAACATGACAAGGAGAAGACAAAGCCTTTCATCTCATCCCCAGAGATGCTGCGATGAACTCAGACAGATATCAAAGGAAAGGTCTTTCCTCTCAAGCTCTGGGGATTAGTTGGCTAGTGGCTTTTATGGTAATTTTCCAGATCCTAGAAAGAGGAATATTTGGTAGGATTACATATCTCCCTCCCTTTGCTTCCTGTTCACCTTTATCTGATGAAGACAAACCTCAAAGAAGAGGAGCTGCAATGATGATAGACAAGTAAGGGGTGTCCCAGGACAAAAGGCCGCCTTGGCAACCTGTGTTTTCCCCAGTCACATCCTTAAGATAATATCCTCAATTGTACTTTACACCAAGCTTCCCAGCTGCATCCTCCATCTATGAACAAGGTGCTGGCCCAAGAACAGTTATGAGCATGCTAGCTACCAAGGGGCCTGCCTGCTATTAAAAGGAGGGCAATTATGCAAACATGGTCACTTCTTACTCAACCTACTAGATCTGCATCTCACTGAAGAAGAGGAAGAATATAGTCCTGCGGTTGTGGCAGTGAATTGGGGCCCAAGAAATCTGAATTTAGTTCCTACTTGCTACTGGGATCCTAAGGAATAGTGGAATTCCATACATGTTTACTTAGAAGTCCCATGATGGTCAAGAAAGATTATTCCTTGTTGAGTATTTTGGGATTGCAATCTAAGTCTCAAATTCTACCTGTAATTTAGCCAAATGGATAGGACAAACATGGAATCTCATTTATTGTATATCTTATTAAACCAGTGACATTCAGATTCAGAGGGTCCCCAAAAGCAGTAGAGTGCTTTTTAGGGACCACCAGTAATTATTTCTTGAGAATACCTATTTTATGGCACAAAACCTTGTTCAAATACAAAGGATGTGATCTGGAATGTATGAAGTTTTGATGAAAAGGTAAACTAAGCATGTACAGGAGGCCTTTCGCCTACTCTCTGGCTAACCATAGCCTATCTTGTACAATCATGTCTGAAATTGTCAAGCAAGTGCCCAGATTAGGAATCAAAATGGAGCAGCCGAATTGCTCAGGCCTCTCAGATGGAAGTGTCTCAGGGAGCAGCAGGGTGAACATTAAAAAAAGCCCTGCTTCAATGTCAATCAACACAATCTGAAAGGGCAGTCAATGCAATAAGCTATATAATTTGAAATGACTAGGGAGGATGCAGACCAAACATCCCCTTCCCTTTAAGCCATGTTTGGATAGTTGAAGGTCAGAAAGATATTGTGTTGCCTCTGTCAATGTCACACTGACCTCCAGCTTCACCTTCACCCTGCACTGGATGGCTTGAACCAGTGCAGGATGCATTCCCCATGCATTTAAGACAGCTCTACTATATCAGACGCATATTAAGACTTGTTATAGATACAGTCTTAAGTATACACCTTCAAAGAAAACCAAAGTGTATACAGTATACTACATACAGTACAGTGGCTTTCACTTGTTGATAATGTGTGATAATGCCTGCTGGTATCACAAGGTCTAGTTCAGTGAGCAAGACAAACAGCTATAGCTCCTCTAGAAAAAGGAGGAGTGGTTAGTCTTGCACAGTCTATTTTAAAATGTATTAAGTAATATGTAAGAAACTCCTTGTTGTCTTCCAGTTAAGTTGAAATATATTGGACAGAGGATGACTTGGCACAGAACTAATATATGTAAAGTAAGCATGCAATATTGATTGAGGACAAAACAGTAAAACAAAACAGAAATAGCACATGTTAGTCAATAAGGATGGCCGAAGTTTGTATCAGTTTCTTCATTCATAAACTCTCCCATCTTTCTACGTTTATCTGCAATGTTAAAAAAAGCAGAACAAACATTATATTTAAATGTGTATTAAAATGCATGATTTTCAATGGATTTTCTGAACATATTCAATACTTCAGGACATATTTTCTCTTAAAGCATGCCTTTCAAACCATATTTTAACTTAAAATACACATTTTATATATCTTTGGGTAGATTTTCTGAGCAGAGAACTGCATCGCATAATTCAGAGAAACATGCTTTCAGAAAACTTCCTGTGTTCTGATCCACACATCAGTCTGGGAGGGAGGGATGAGGCGTGTTTCCTTTATGCACATAGGTGAATAAAATCCATGAACATCTTTTGTGGCCTGTGGTCCCACCCTAATTAGAAGATCCCAGCCAAGGTAAATGTCCAGTGGTTCAGATCACCATGGAAGGCCTCTTTTTCCGTATTGTTAATTCATTCCACTGCATTATGAGAATGGTTGATGTCTGATCTGCAAGTCAGATATTGGTACCTGTATGCTCACAAGCTGAGCTAGAACTTTGGCTGGTGGGAAAACAGGAAGTCCCCAGGAAGAGGGATATGTGGTTAGAGACAGTGATGATGTCCTTTATCCACACTTATGCAGCACATCTGCAATTGGAGCTGTGGGGGGGGAGGGAATCACAACTTTAAGAGCTTGGGCAGGACCTCCTTTCGGTTAACATTTTGCTCCAGAAGTCCCAGGGCTAGGAAAGGGAGGAAGAAGAAAAGAGTATCCAAAGGCTGCAACCAGGTGGTTCGGTCAGGGTGTTCTCTGTATGTGTGTTTTCATTTCTGAAATCCACTTGGCAGCCAGTGAATGCCTTTGAGAATCCGTTATATGCCGGTGCTCAGGGCCCAGCCCTCCCCCCACTACTAGGAGGCACAGTTTGTGAAATACACTGAGCTTGCGGTTGACCAGAATCTGAGGCCGGAATTCATGCTCTGTTCTGTATCCTGATGTGGTAAGAAGCTCAGGCCCATATGGGAGAGGGTGGGGTAGGGGAATAACCAAGGCTGTGAGTGGCAGCACAGGCTGCAAGGCCTCCACTAAGCAACCTGGAAGTCTTCTGCCCAGAGACTGTGCTGAGGGCCCCCAAAGCACCGGAAAACTCAACCTGACCCTAACGGAATTGTGATAAAAGGGAACATGACTTGAACCCAGGAGATTAATGTCCAAATTGACAACAAGAGAGAGGGAGGGAAAATGTCATCAAATGATGGAAACCAGGAAATGATGGGAATCCAAAAGATATTTAGAAGTTACTGCTGCTGGCCCTCCAACGGGCATCACCAGCTCTCTCTTGGCAGTATTCCTGAGTTCTGAAAGCAGAAGCTGAGGAAAAGATATATGGAGTGTCTCAGCAGAATTTTGTTCTTCTTGTCCTTCCATAGTTGCATTCATACATGTTTTTATCAACTCCACAAGCCACATCACAGCTTAACCTGTAATCCCATCATAGATGGTAGATCCTAAACTTCATTCCAGTTGTGTCTTGTGTTCATTCCTAGGTGAGTTGCTTTCCGTAAATAGTCTATAGCAGGTGTTCTCAAATGTTGTGGTTCCAGGACCCTGTAAAATGATAAATGAATTTAAGCAACCTGGGACATCCATAGCAACAGTGCCTGGCTTCAAAGTGGCAGGTGCAACCAGGTGATCAATGCCCTGTCCCTTTCCGGTATGGGTCTCATATGTTGCATGCTCTCAAAAAGAGGAGGATGTTCAATTGTCTGGTTGTGCCTGCCATTTTGAAGCAAGTGACCGTCACTGCAGGTGACCCTGGTGTGACTCCTTTTGTGAATAAAATGAATGATTTGGTTAGATACAGGATTGAGCAATAAATAAATGTAGCACATTTTTAATAATTTAATTTTACTCTATACATCTTAGAGTTCTCAAATATCCCAGGACTGCAACCAACTGCATTTGGCCTGCATAGGCAAAGCAGGAAGAAACTTGATAGTGCTCCCACTTTGCTAATGCAAGTCTGATCAGTCTGAAGGGATTTCTTTTAAAATTGTAATCTCCCATCACTGTTGGTCATGAGCCACAGTTTGAAAACTCTTGATCTACAAAGTGCTTGGTCAAGCAACTGCTCTGGATGAAAGATTTGAATAAGGATCATGTTACTTTGATCCTATGGAAGAATCACTGGCAAAGCTCTTCAGGGTTACTGGTCTCTTTAGGGTTGCAGGTTTACCAGTTCAGGGTGAACCCAAGCTGATTTATCCTGCAGCAAATCAATCCAAACACCTGGACACACCTGGGATTTGGGATAGCAAACGTCACAAAAAGCTAATTTGTGCATTATAAGGCATTAGCTTTGAACAGGCATAAATAATCCTGTTAAAATGAATACTACAGTTCAACAACCTTTAAAAAAGTAGATTTTTGAATATGTCTGATGCCGCATGCAACTGTCATAAGTTGCTACATAAAACAACTGAATAACTCTTGGGATAAATCCGTATAGTAGTATCCCACAGTCTGGAACTGAAACTTAAAAGCCCAAAAATTGGAAGTTCCTCAAACTTTCCTGAAAATAACATAGATGATTTGCAATCCTAGATATTCAAGCAGTGCTTTATGCTGATTGCTGCCTTTTTGTTCTTCTGGATGAAATTCCTTCTGGTTTTCCTGGTGTTCACTATTAATGAACAGCACTTAGCTGAGGACCCAAAAAGCATAAAAATAAACACATCAATAGAAGCAGCAGTGGTAAAGAGAAAAAAAGGGCATTAAACAGCATAGAGCAGGTTCAGCAAAATTTTCAGGTGCCCCTCCTGAAATTGTGCAAGATTTTGGTTGAATATACTGAGGCTTGCAAGATTAGGCAATTTCATGAGTTGAGCTCATGACATGTCCATATTGTTTTCATGGCAGCAGCATGGAAGCATTTTGCCACTGTCATATTCTAATATGTTTGCTTGACTTCCCTATCTAACCTACAGCTTGGATTCTCTGGAGTTCTCCCACCCAAATACCAACCAGGTCTGACTTTGCTTAGCTTCCAGCCCAAAGAAGGTCAGCCAGGTAGGGTCACCTGCTAAGATACATGTACCTAGCAAAGAAACTATGGGCTCATCTTCACATCCCTCCAGTACAAACACGCCCTTGTAATTCCTTTTTTCTGCCATGTCTTCATGATGTTGCCATCTCATCTCCAGCCCATAGTCGAGGCAGCTTAAAGTCATTCTTAGCTGTTCCAGTTTTAAAATAGTGTTTTTCCTCTTCTTCCAGCTGGGGCTAGGATCTCAGCTGTACTTGGAATCTGTTGGGTTTTTATGTTGCTGCAGGCATCCTTTCAGTTTCTGGGTACTGCCAAAACAGCCATTTTGACTTGGGGAGCAAGACCACCAGGCTTTCACAGAAATACCTGCCTGTGTAACACTTCTCTGGGACATTCCAAAGTGCCTGCCAAGATTTATAAACATGGGTTTAGTGCTCTTTTGAAAGAGCTCTAGTCTTGTTTTTTAAACACTGGTTTAGTGCTTTCTTGAGCATGACCCTTGTGTTGTCCAGAAGGTCAACAGAAACCAGGAAAGCAACGAGATTCTGCCAGCTGGGTTGCTGGTTCCGTCTTTGCAAGTTTTCTGCTTTTTCTGCCAACGAAGGAATTCACATGGCCATCCTTTTTACTGCTTTTATTATTGGGAAGGCACGCCATTTTCCCTACTCCATTCTGGCTATGGAGGCAGGAGGTACATGCCAAATACTGTTGTCACTGTGCCTGAGAATCACATGTTCTTGTTCCCCATGGCCATTTATCAGCTACTTGCAAGTGTTGCTAGTGGTGAGGTCAGCCCTGGACTGTCAGCACTGCCATATCTGGTCAAGGAAGGAGCTAGCTTGTTATCAGACATTCCCGCCTGCATCTTCCTGCATCTTCCCTCCATGCTTTCACTTGTCAGCCAGGCTATTTTTGAGTACGGGATCAGGACTTTTACAGGCACCAGGCCTTTGTCTGGAAAGAGCCCAACTGAGGGATCCTAGGCACAAAGCACCTCTGCCCTTGCTACTGCCTGGGCAACCTGAAAAGTGGCTCAACGTGCCATTCCAAGCACCCAAATACCCTTTCCAGCCCTGCCTCACCCCATGCTTAGGGAGAGCGGTGGATGGTTGTTCTTCTGCCAAGGGGCAACATCGGTGGGGGGAGGGGAAACAAAGCCATGGAAATCAACCAATCCCTTTCTTTCTCTAACATCAGCAAGGATAGTATCAGTCTCCAGCTCTGGTCCTATGGCAGGATGAAGATCACAACCAGGGAAGCAGAATTTGTACTGGTGTGGTTTTCTGCCACCTCAAGGACTAGAGGGTAGTATTTTAATGCAGCTCTCTGGTTTTGCCCTGTGTCTACGTAGAGTGTAAAAAAAGGGGGAGGGGCAATTTTCAACACCTCCAGAAATAAATTAGAAATAAAGGAGACTGATCTCAACGCTCAGACAATGCAAAACTCATAATACGTGTCCCAACATCCAGTACTCATTGAGTCAGTAGAGTCATCCATTTTAATGAACCTTAGTAGTCATTTACCAGCCACAGATCATACCTCATTTGCTTCAGTCTTGAATTGAACAGTGCAATTGCATTAACTATTTGTTTCTTTCCATGTTCCAGGGGAGCATCCAATATCCATACAGGTAGTCCTCGTGTGGTGATCAGAATTGGGACTGGCAACTCAGTTGTTAAGCAAAGCAGCCACTAAGTGAAGCTATGACTGTGCTTATGATCTTACTTCAGCTTTCTTTTGCTTTACAGACTTTTGTAAATGCGAGGATTGGTTGTAAATGTGAGGATTGGTCACAAAGTTACTTTTTTGTCACTGTCATAACTGCAAATGATCGCTAAACAAGGCAGTTGCTAAATGAAGACTACCTTATATGTGTTATTCTGCATCAACTGGCAATCTTCAGCAGGTGGTTATTTTAAAAAAAAAACATGCATGAATTCCTTTTTATTCCTTCACATATTTTTCTGACAGATTCTCGCCTGTTTTTTTGTACTTAAAGCAGACAACAAATAGGAGTTCTTGTACCAGCCAGGTCTGATGGAGAATCAATGAGACATTCATTAGTCCCCACTGGGAAAAGTGTCTGACTTCTTATTTCCTGTCTCAGCATTCATATGGAAACAGTTTTTTTCAGAGCTCATGATGGTATGACACAGTCATTGTTGCCCTGCAGTACACACACTTGTTTCTTTTGTGCTACCATTTCTGATCCAATAGAGTTTGCTAGTTGTTATACCTCTGTAAAAAAAACCTTGCAGAGCCTTGTGGGCTCAGACACTGCTTGAAAAATTCTCTGTCTCAGATTTCAGTTTTCAGTTTTCAGGGCTGTCCTGGAAGTAAAGTCTTGTACATAATAGGAGTATGATCAGTAACAGAAAATAATAGTGCCTTACAGTAGCTTTCCTATTGTCTGCAAATGCTCATCTAAGCATGTCTCCTCTTCTTTTTAAACCTCCTTCTTTAAGAGGCCACTGGAAAAAGTTTCATAACATAATTCTCCAACCTAAAGTATTCTTGCTGTATAAATACCTGACCCTATTGCTATGGGCATTGTTTTGGCTCTTTGTATCGTTATATAGCTGTTGATAATGGAATGCGGTTAATCCCAAACTCTAGTCCTGGATAGCTTGATACGTCTGAGATGCTTACTGGCAGCACAGAAAAGCAACGTCACTCCCTTGCTTGAAGTTTTCAGCATTCAATATTCGAAGACATATGGCCTCTTAATATGGAAGCTTCCTATGGCAGTCTGACCTCATCGCCATTGGTCAACCCTAGATGTATTCTCCCTGGCCATCTTGGCTTGGGCTGTGGAAGAAGCCAGGCATCTATCTTCTGCAGAAGCTTCTACCAACTGCTGTCTTTTTGGCACTTTCCAAAGTGTCTGCCATGCCCTCTTTGTGTTTTAAACTCTACTCCTTACTCTTTTACATCATCACATCTTGTGGGCAGCAAGTTCTATACTTAACAGTAAGGTCTGTAGGGAGGCACTTTCCCTAACTGGCCCTCAGCCAGCAGTTCTTCTTTATTAAGTGGCCCCAGTGAATATAAATAAGGTGCATAAAAGATTTGACTCTGAACTTCTACTAACAGAATTCAACAAAACAGACAGCTCTGCAGTTTGACTTTCTGTCTTAGAGGAGCATCTAGTGGCTGCCAGGACTCACTACAAATGCTGCTGTTCTAATTATAATGGTACTATAGAGACAGGATCTCAGTGCAATGGTTCAGAAAGCGGATGGATATGAAAACCCCAAAACTGAAATCCTGAGCTGGAGTACCCCACACTGCAATGGTCTGTTCATTTAGGAAAACATTTCTGAGGAACTTCTTAACTCAGAAACAGCCTACAAGATACCATATAATTTAAAATGATAAAACAATTTAAAAACCTCACTCTTGGCATAAAGCAGAGCTAATATACTGAAAACTGTTGAAAAGCCATGCAGTACAAAGACATGTTAATAGACTGTTTAAAGAAATCAATCTTTTGGAAAGAGAGAGAAATCTCCACAAACAGGTTATAAACCCAGAGAAAGTGAAGAGCTGTTCTGTATGGCCATCAGTTTAATGAGCAATGGAACCAACCGCTTAGCAGGTACATAAAGGAGGAGAGATGTTCAGGTAACCTGGCCCCAAATTCTTAGGCCATTACAGATAAGAAAAATTACCTTAAATTCATCTGAGAACAAATGGGTGGTCACTGCAGTTGATACCAAACCAATGTAAATATGATTAATATGGCACATGCCAGAAAGCAATCTGTTAGAGGATCCCTCTTCTCTAATATCTTCTTATCTGACTTTGTTTTTCTTCTTTCTTCTGGGTACCCAACTCTACCTAACTCCAAACTCCAGTTCCAATCTGCAGTATGCCCAAGAAAATGACTGTTGTTCCATCTATGCAAGGGCTGGGCAATCAATGATGATTCACCAACTTCCTAGCCCTGAGTTACTCCTCCCTTTTTAGCATGATTTGTCTTATCTGTATGTAGCAATATAATATATTTCAGCTAATTAATTCCCTGTTAGAATTTTGTAGATAATTCCCAATGTTACTTGAATATTTTCCGTTCTTGTATGTTTGCACATTAAATACGTGAATTCTCATTTTGGCAAAATTGGGTAAATTTGCTTTATATCCAGTTCTCAGGATACGTGCTACCTGAGATCCCTATCTGGAATGCTGGTGTGATTAAAATTGTTGCAAGTTTCTATCATTTCAGCCTTTCTTTATTGTTACTAAGATGACTCCCTTCTTCATGATAAAAACAGCATATCTAAGGTAATATGCTAAAAGCTTTTAGAGGTTCATGCTGGAGTGTAAGATTTTTTTAAAAAAAATGGAAACTGGAGCAGGTTGTGCTAAGAGTAAAACCGCACAAATGTAGGCCGAGCTAATAAAATCATGCACCCCATTTTAAATGTGGATGTTGTTTCAAAGGCTAATGGTCTCCTGAGATTCAAAGGCTAATGGTCTCCTGAGAGTCTCCTGAAATATTTCTCAGACAGAATTGTCTCTTGGAATGCATTTTCTGAAGAAAATTAATGGGGATATATCTGTAGCTGTGGAATAATTTGGGCCTATTTCTGTTTCAAACCCCACTGAAGAAGGTCCAGACACTACCATATTATTTGCTGAGACAAAATTAGGTGAGTGCATCTAGTCTAGTTATACCTCACAATAAATGATTGATCAAAGATACAACATTCATTGCAGGAAAGAAGATGGAGTTCATATTTTAAAAAAAGAGCGGTCTATTCTCAAACAACTTTTGTCCTTCACTGTTCATATTTCATTGTACATTGTTATAAACAATCTGAAGAGTACCTAAGTGGTGAGTTGTTACAACTGGTTTGGCAGAATTACAGACAATAACTGATAACCAATCCTGTGAGCAATTTGGTGGGCTTGAACATATCAGGGTATATCTTTATTTACAAAACATTACATAGTTTCCACATAGCTTAGAACTTTGCAGCATCACCAAGTAAAGACAGCTTTCTCATCAGTTCTTCTTTGCATCTTATCGTCTTTGTGTGCACGTGTGATCAGAAGCCGGTACAGGTAGTCTTGACTTACAAAGGCAAATGGGACTGGAATTTCTATCACTAAACAATGCAGTCATAAAGCACGACCACATTGCTTAGTGACAGCAATCCCTGCAGTCCCAGCTGCCATTGTTAACTGAATCCCATGGACATTAGGTGAGGCAATTTCCTGCTGGCTTCCCCCCAGAAGGAAGTTGCAAGTCCCAGGCCGGCAGGCAGGTAAGTGGATGCTGCTGGGTGGGGAAGGGAGCGAGGGGATGCAGGGGAGGGTCAGGGCGGGTGCAGGAGAGGTGTGGTGCAGGGAGTCATGCAAGGGTGTGCGAGGCTGCGAGAGAGGATCAGGGAGGGCGTGCAAGGGTGCAAGAGGGTATGTGAGAGGCGCCATGCAGGTCAGGGAGGATGCACAGGGCTGCACAAGGGTGCAAGGGGGTGCATGAGAGCTGCAGTGTGGGTCAGGGAGAGTGCATGAGGGTGCACAAGAGGCATGGCATGGGTCAGGGAGGGTGCACAAGGGGGTGAGGGGGTGTGTGAGAGGTATGGTGTGGCGTGGGTTGGGGACAGTGCCCGAGGGTACATGAGGGTGTATGAGGGTGGACAAGAGGCATGGGTCAGGGAGGGTGTATGGGGGGGGTGAGTGGCCAGTGCAGCATGAGCAAAGAGGGGCTGGGGGAGGGTTCACGGTGGGGGAGACTTAGCCCAGTGTCAGGTTCAGCCCAAGAACAACAGCAAGACAGTCCAGAATCAGTTCAGCTCCTTTATTAGCTTACACCTAATAGACAGAATCTCGCCAGACTCATTCTAATCCCCAACAACAGCAACTATAACCATGATGCCCTTAGGGAGGGGCCGGTCTCCTTCTCGTGACTTTCCCACACTCCATCTGGGGGCTGAGGCGGTGCTTTCCCTGGAACCTCTCTTCCCCTCCCGGCAACCTTGAATTTCCATTCCAGAATCCTCCCCGCTCATGTCTTCCATCACACCCAGCAACGTGCAACCTTCCCTGCCAGCTTCCCCACTGACTTTCTGGGGAAGCTGGCAGGGAAGGCTGCAAATGGTGATCACGTAATCACGGGGTGCTTGGCAACCAATCATAAGTGCAAACAGGTTGCCAAGCACCCAGTTTGTGATCACATGACCGCAGGGGTGCTGGGACAGCCAGAACTTCAAGGACCAGTCATAGTCACCATTAGTAGGTCGTAGGTCGAGGACTACCTATAGAGCATATTAGCTAGTTAAAGAGACACAGAGGGAAAATATTTCTTCACTTATGAAACTTCACAGTGCCTCATACTGAGGTTTCTTTCCTTTTATAATAAGACATAAAACCAACTCTAAAATCAGAGATGCTTAAAACAATGTAAACAATTGTTTTTAACAGTTAAACAGTTTGCAGGGGGGCTTTTAAACAAGGAGAAAGAGGCTAGACAGTTTGACTCACTCAGCAAGGTGTGCTTCCCAAAGAACCAGGATGGCCTCAGAGAAGGCTCGAATCCAAGCCACAGTGAGGTCAGCCTGCAGCAACTGTGGGCAAATTTCCTCAAGTGATCTCAGATTTCCAATGAAGTGTCTGTATTAAACACAAAAGTGCTCCCATGTAGAACATGTTAGAGTAATCAAGCTAGGAATTTACCACCACAGATTTAAGATGAGAGGCAGTTGGCATAGCAACCAAATCTGATAAAAGATGCACCTTGCCATTGCCTCAGTCTGGGAAGCCAAAGAGAAATGTGATGAATTCTGATGGCTCAGACAGAAGATGTAGTTAAGAGAGTAGGCTCTTATTCCCCAGCTGTGGATCGTAAGAGACACAATGGAAGTAATTTAGAGTCATTGTAACAAGGACCGATTAGTTTATAAACCAAAATACATACAACACTTCTGTGCTAATTCAATAAACAAAAACAATATTGATTCTTAATTCCCAAGACTTCTAAAGTTACTTCATCTAAAATGGGCAAGTTGTTGCTCTTATATGTCACAGAAGTTCTATTATAAAAACCAATAGCAGAATCAGGAATCAAAGATCTCACTGTACCTTTGTAGCAACTGAACAATGTCAATTTAAGAAAGCGTGGCTAGATAACCAGATGAAGACTGGACGTAAGACTCAATTTCAGCAAGCTGTAATCCGGATTATGTTTATTACTGAACTTTCAATGAGGTAAGAAGGGACTCCAAAACTCTTCTATGGATTGATTGGGCAATAGGTTTCGGCTTGCCTGTCAAATGCGGTTGTGAAAACTTGAGAACTACAGTATAAATTTAAAACTTACAAGTTTAGGCTAATATCCCCAATACTCACAGAATAGTACTTCTCATATTGGGTTTACTTTGTTTTAAGCTATATGTGTAAATTAAAAAGCCAGTCAGTCTTCCATTGTGATTGTTTTAGACAAAGCAAATAATGGGGTTTCTTTGTAAAAGGTGTCAAATTCATCCTTGGAAGCACAGCTTTAATCTAGTCTACTTTCTGTTTTAATTTCTATCTATCTGGAGTCTTATAGTCTTGTTGTTAAAAGACAGATTAAATTAGTTTATTTCAAGCTTAATTCCAATTATGAACAGTACAATACAATGTACTCAACTATCCACATGGGACCATTTCAGATCCTGGTAGCTCTCCAAGTTTCTCCTTAGCACCATATATTTTGGGGATGTGTGTACATAACGATTCCAAAAACCTGTCTAGATGGTGACCAGCATTTACCAACTGTAAATATTCCCATCATCAATACTATAAGATAGCTTTCCCAGTATGTTGGATCTACATCCCAGAATTGTAGATCGGTGGAGACTAAGAGTCATTTCTGCACATGCTCTTAGATTCATCTATCATAAGGATGAGCAATTATTTCTCAACAAACCCTTGACATGACAACTATTTTGGAACTCCCAGGCAATCCCCAGGATTTAAAACAAACAAACCCATCTCCAATATGAAATTGTTCCCATTGCTGAAAATTAGCCTGGGAAGCAGTTTCCTCACTACAGCTGTCCTTAACTATAATACAACCTGGCTTGAGGTACTGCAGAACTTTGGTAAAGTATATCAAACCCAGTGTAAAATAAAGGAAAATGTTCCATAAGAAAAGGTAATTTAAGAAATGATACCACAAGCCCTATGCAGAAATGTGAATTTAGACATAATTGCTTTTACAAGTATTCATTTTTATTGATTTCTATAGCTGCTCTTCTATCCAAAGAAACTCTGGGACATAAAAAAAATGCAAACCATTAAAAAACAAAACAAAATCCAAGTTGAGGTGCCTATAAAAAATATCAATCTCCCCGTATAACCCACATATACAGGCCAGAGCTCCATTAATTTAACGCCCTGGCCCCAGTGTCTGGGAAAACCAGGTCTTCACAGCTTCCTGAAAGGCCAATAGATTGTGGCCATCCGTATCTCTGGGAAGAGACTGTTGCAAAGGACGGGCACCATGACAGAGAAAGCATGCTTCCTAGTATGCTTTGGACCTTGGAAATTACTATAACCTGAATTAAACCTTTGACCCATGTTGCTCATTGCTGTAGATGTAGTGTCTCTAGCAGAGAGGTCTTTTACAGCTCTATCTGGAGATGCCACAGATAGAATCTGGGATTTCAGCATGCAAAGCATAGGATTTTAATTCTTTATCTAGAAGTCTATTTCCATAATGATGACAGTTACTGTAAGGCTCCTATCAACTAAGCCAACTCATTCATCTCTCATTTTGGTTCTAACTTCAGCCTTGGCAACCTTAGTGGATTTTCTTAATGGTTTGTCTATTCCCATCCCATCCTATCCCACCTCCATATCTTATGTATCATTCTGACCCATGGAACCATAAAGGCTATCACAGCAATGACTGTGGGTAATATTATGGATAACTACATGTGAATAAATTAATCTAGAGTCACTTGCATGTCAGTAAACCAGGAAAACTGATCTACCTTTTACATTGATGTAATTAGCCATAGTAATTTTAATGTTAATGAGATTGATTTTAATTTTACCTTGATTTTGATTGTATTATTTTATTCTCACATTTTATAATTTTTATTTCTACTTGCTCTACGATGCCTTGAGTGTGGCATAAAGAGAAATACATTTAATAAATAGATGTAGTTAGTTGTGTCTAGATTTGTTCTGTTTTCTTCAATACATTGAATCAATCTATACGTCCTGCATATAGTTAAATTCCAAATGTGAAACATAGTTTGATTGTAAGATTCTGAATACACTGAAGCAACCTAAGCCTTCATAGGTTCAATAAGATAAAATGTATGTAACATTCATGATATTAAACTTGAATGTCATTATTATATTAAGAATGTCTCTAACTTCTAATTGAATAAAGAGTTAGAGAGCTTTTGTAGCCCAACCCCTTTCAAAAATTGCACTTTCTCACCAGGAAGATGGCTAGCATACAAATTAAGGAAAGAGAGAGAGAAGAAAATGATTTCTAAAATCCAAGAAGGAAATGTGGAATTATTGGATAATGAAAAGATTAAAAAAGCATTTCATAACTTCTTTTCTAATTTATATAAAAAACAAGAAATCTCTTTGGAAAAGGTTGATGAATATTTGAATAAGCAAAATTTACCAAAACTTTCAGAGTCACAGAAATTAATATTGAACAGTCCTGTAACTACTTTTGAAATAGCTGAAGCTATAAAAAGAACTAAATTGGGAAAAGCACTAGGACCTGATGGATTACATGCAATATATTATAAATGCTTTGAAGATGAGATTCTTTTACCTTTAAAAGATTGATGAGCTCTATTTTAGTGGGTGCGGCAATGCCAGATTCATAGAAGGAAGCCAACATTGCACTTTCACCTAAAGAAGAACAGAATCCTTTCCTAATTAAGAATTATAGACCAATTTTATTGCTGAATAATAATTATAAAATATTTGCTTCAGTATTGGCAGAAAGGTTAAAAAAAATCTTACAGGAACTTATTCATCATGACCAATGTGGATTTTTGCTTAAGGACAATTAAAAGATAATGTTCTGTGCTGGATATTATAGAATATCTACAATATCATAATGAATGTCAGACAGCTCTTAATTTTTTGGATGCAGAGAAAGTTTTTGACCATTTGAATTGGATGTTTATGTTTAAAGTTTTAGAAAGCATGGACTTTGGAGAATATTTTATACAGGGAATTAAGTCAATTTATATGCCTCAGAAGGTTAGTATTATTATGAAGAATTAACTGAACCATGTCATATACAAAAAGGAACAAGATAAGGTTGCCCTTTGTCGCCTTTGCTTTTTATCTTGGTTCTTGTCAGGTTCAGCCCAAGAACAACAACAATCCAGTCCAGTTCAGTTCCTTTATTAGCTCACACCTTATAGACAGAATCTCGCCAGACTCAACCTATGCTAAAGCAACTAGTGGCTATATCCCATGAGACTCCAGGGAGGGGCCAGCCTCATCCTCTTCGCCTTCCCACACTCTTGTTGCGGGCTGAGGAGGCGCTTGCCCTGAATGTCTCTCCCTCCTCCTGACAACCTTGAAGTTCCATCCCAGAATCTTCCCCACTCATGCCGTCCATTATAGTTCTCAAAGTTTTTAATAGAGATATTAGAAGGGATGAACAAATAAAGGGCTTAAAGATAAGACAAGAGGTTTTTAAGCTGAGGGCTTTTACTGATGTCTTAGTTTTGATACTATAGGATCCTCTGGAATCTGCCGAGCATCTGATGAAGAAACTGAAGGAATTTGGTTCATTGGCAGGTTTTAAACTAAATAAACAAAAAACAAAAATGTTAATTAGAAATATGACCCTGCCTAATCAATATCTGCTGATGAGTAAGACGGGCTTCAGGATTGGAAAAAGGGTGAGATATCTGGGGGTGATTTTGTCAACCAAAAATAGTGCGTTGTTCCAGAATAACTATGGTAACATTTGGAATGAAGTGAAAAAAGATTTGGTAAAAAGGGAAAAATTACAACTGTCTCTTATGGGGAGAATCTCTGTGATTAAAATGAATGTTCTGCCTAGGATGTTTCTTTTTCAGACTATACTGATTTTTACTACAGATTTGCCATTTAAACAGTGGCAGAGAGATATTTCCAAGTTTATTTGGCAAGGCAAAAAACCGAGAATTAAATATAAATTGTTACAAGATGCCAAGGAATGAGGAGGTTTGGGTCTGCCTAATTCAAAATTGTATTTTGATGCTTGTTGTTTGGTTTGGATGAAGGATTGGATAAGCTTGGAGAATAGAAAATTATTACAACTTGAAGGTCATGAATTAAGATTCAGGTGGCATGCCTATTTGTGGTATGATAAAGTAAATAAGGATTTTAAAAACCACTATATTAGGAATGCTTTACTGTGGATCTGGAATAAATATAAGGTAAGATTGTCTCCTAATGTACCTTTGTGGTTATCACCTCAGGAAGCATTTACTAGAAGAGAAAATGTGGGAGAAATGAAGTTGTTAAAATATAAAGACTGTTAAATTTTGAGGAGAGTGAACCAAGCTTTAAAACAAGAGAACAGTTAGTGTTAGAAGGTTTTATATGTCATTGGTTTACTCATATGCAATTGTTTGAACATTTCAAGCTGGACAAAAAGAATTATAGATTTGCTAATGAAACAACTTATTTTGAGATTCAACTTTGTACAAATGATGAACATGTTATTGCTAAAATGTATAAGATGTTGTTACAGATGAATCTAGAAGATGAACAAGTCAAGGAATGCATGATCAAATGGGCTAAAAACTTCAAATACCATATTATGTTGGAACAATGGGAAAATATGTGAATAAAGGTTTGAAATTTACATTGAATTATAATTTAAAAGAAAATTTTTATAAAGTGATGTATCGTTGGTATTTAACTCCTCATAAGTTATCAGAAATATATGCTGGCATAACAAATGTTTGTTGGAAATGTTTGCAGGGTGAAGGAACCTTTTATCATCTTTGGTGGACCTGTGAAAAGGCTAAAAACTTTTGGGATCAGATATGTATTGCTATTCAAAAGATTCTTAAAGTGAACATTAAAAAAAAATCAGAACTGTTTTTATTGGGTTTGTTGGAGAAAGGACTGGAGAAACAACATGGAACTTTGCTTTTGTATATGATCACAGCTGCAAGATTGTTGTATGCGCAAAGATGGAAGGATCCACAAATACCTACAGTGGAAGAATGGATCATTAAATTAATGGATTTGGCTCAAATGGAGAAGTTAACAGTGTTAATAAGAAATAATATTGTTTCTAAATTTGTCTCCTCATGGCATCCCTTCTTAGATTACATGCTTGTGTGGAAAAAAATGAGGCTTTGATTGTGGGTTTTAATGATGATGGTTTGTGTTGATAGAAATAATGTGAATTTGGATTAATTAGTGGTAAGAGATTAATTTTCTTTCAATTTATATCTCTATCTGTATTGGAGATAGTCGGAAGTCACCTTCTGTTTCTTTTTTCTATCTATTCTCACTATTCTGGTTTTTGTCATTTTTCTTTTAGTTCTATCCTCTTTCTTTGCTGTACTTTCCGTTTTGTATTTTAATTGTACTTTCTATATAATATAATAAAGTTTTTATAAAAAAGAAAAAAGAAAACTTGCACTTTCTCCATGACAAAGCACCCCACTTATAGAGGACAGGTTTCTGAGATAGACCATTCAATATCCTACAGTATGCTTATTTGTTGTCTCTATAGCAGCTCGCAATGTAAAAATCATAGTTGATGTTTTTGGAAAATTGACTTTTCCAAAATAAATAAGGCACCAGACTAGAAACCAGGAGATCATGAGTTCTAGTCCCACCTTAGACACAAAGCCAGCTGGGTGACCTTGGGTTAGTAATTCTCTCTCAGTCCTGGGAAGGAGGCAAGGGCAAACCACTTCTAAAATCTTGTCAAGAAAACTGCAGGGACTTGTCCAGGGAGTTGCCAGGAGTCAGCACTGACTCGAAGACACACACACACACACACACACACACAGCCTGTATTCAACCTCCATAGAGAATTAACATTTAGCCACTGTACCTGTTGCACCAAATCAATTACAACATGTATCACTCTGTTCTATCTTTTTTTCTAATGGCCAAATAGCCATAGTAATCACTCCATCATCTTTATGATGCCAGCTACTCTCATGATTTTTGGATTTTCTAGAATGTCTTAAAAAGGGCAATCCCTTCTTAGATCATTGTTTCTTTTTGTTTCTTCCCCCCCCCCTTTTTCTTGTTTACACCATGTTCTATTCATTCCCACAAGTATGCAAGCAATATAGGAATGAATCACAGGGCTCTAGTACAAATTCAGTGCTCTCACGCAAGTTTCAGATGCTGACTTAATGTCCATCTCCTTGACATTTATCCTCCAGTTTACAAAAGGGAAAAATAAGTATGGGTAGATAAACTCCTGGGTATATCATTTTTATGATTAATTTCGTTTTTTCATAGTTTCCCTTGGATAAACATCAATGTCTCAGTGAATGCCTCCTGCAGGACCACCTGTGTATAACATATTTAGAAATAGATTCTGGGCACATGGAGAAGAGTTTGCACAATGTTCACAGCCTCCTCACACAGTTCTATTGCTAGAAATGTCAGAATAAGAGGAAAGGCTCTGGATAGGGAGGTGTTTCTTCTCCTAGCTGCCTGAAGGGCCTTCCTATAGCTCCAGTGGTTTGTTCAAAGAGCCATACAAGATGGCTTCAATGTTTCCATGATAGTACTGGTTGTCTTCTTCTGCTGTCCTTGGTAGGCAGGACAGTGTATTTGCCTCTCTCTGCACAGACAGAGGCAGAGATCCAGGGAGCCTTCACATCAGAGCCATGATAAGGTTTCCTGTCTGACGTCCTGACAGAAGCAGTGGGTCCCCAACCGCTGCTAACTCTTAGGCTTCCGGCTGGGGCTCCAGCCTGAACCCCCCTGTGCTATCAGCTCCACACCAGATGCTTTTCAGGATACTGTGGTAAAACTGTGCAGGGCATGAGCAGCAATTTGGGGTTTTCTCCGATGTCAACCTGGAAGACAAATTGGATGGGGGGTGGCAGTGGCGAAAACAGAGAGAGAGGAAAGATGCCCTGCCTTGTCACTGCCTATTATTCACTGTTGTTTTTCTCTTGCGAGTGCAGAAGGAGAACAATGAGTCCCCCAAGCGGCATTATGTTAAGGGTTGAAATCTGGGAGACTTCTGATCAACCTGGCTATAAAAAGGCAAAATATTTTTCCAACATGGCAAAATTACAATGGAGCATTGATGTGTCCCCCTAGTGGTAAAGCAGGGGCCACTACACCTTTTGGATCACATCTCTGGAAAACAGGCATGAAGGAAAAACCTTTAGCATGGCAGAGCAAGTAAAAGAAACATATCTGTATGCATGCTTCTGTATATATTTGAGCCTCCAATGAAATAACTAAAGGAGATTACATTAAAGAAGTGACATGCTAGAAAACACAATGGCTTTGCTCCTCCTGGAATCTTTTCAGTAGACTTCTACAACAGTCTGAAATTCATCATTTCTGCATGTTGGCTTTCTTGTTTAATGACAACAACAACAACAAAATCCATTATTGCTAATAAATGAAAAGTTCAGGATGCCTCCTTAAATACAGGGTATGTTCTTAAGTGGATGATGGACCATCCCCAGATGTTCCAGTTGCTTCACTGCCATACAGATTTGGACTAAACACTAAGGAAGATTTTTGTTTCTAGCCACTTCTTGTTCAGTAACAATGCACTGCCGTTAAGTTACAAATGCAGACTCAAGGGAACCAGACAGCTTAGATATACTATCTCAGCTCATCCCATTATTCAGCTCTTTCCTTGTCATGTAAGGATCTGGTCTTTTACCACAGTGATTTATGGTTCTTGGAGATCTGTGCTCACAAATGGAAAGCAGGAAAAACAGCAAGAATGTTTTGGATCCATTTTTAGATGACAAGACATGTCTTGTCACATCCACGCATAACAGAGGTAGACAATTTTCTTGCAGCCGGAGGTCATGCTTCTTCTTTGGTTCAGGCTGTAGGGTTTGGGGCAGTGCTATCATAGGCGATGACTATGATCCCATCACTGAGGGGATGGGATGAAAAAAAATCAGCCTATTTCTTCCTCTTTTGGAGGAGGTAAAGGATGTGCATTAGGCCTACTGAACCCTTAATCCGAATAGTTTCCTTTTTTTGCAAAAACAGACACATAAAATTGCTGAGTTGAAATTCAGAGCAGTTCTAGTGACCGCAAAAAGGGAAAAGAGAGTTAAAGGCTGTATGTTTCAAGAATGAAGCTGAAGCATATGTGGGTGTGGACAAAGTATCTGCAAACGATTTCTCACCATCAAAGATGCATGAAACAAATTACACTTTTTCTCACTCTTTTCCAGAAGAAAAGAGGCCATTTGGGCAAGTGATGACTCCTTTCCCTCCCTCTTGTTTCAGCAGGTAAAATCCTACAAATCACAAAACAGTGAATGAGCCCACCCAGCAGATGACTGGCAGCTTGGCTGGGCAAGACAAATCACACACATAGAAACACACACACACACACACCACCTGCAAAAATGCATTGGGTAATACTTGCCCTTAACGCCAGCTAAATAGTCATTAAAATGGTGCAGACTTGAGTTTTTGAGAACTCTTCCTTAGACACATGATGCAAAAAAGAAGGGGATAACAAGAGAAAAACAAAATCAAAAAGAGTAAAAGTTAGTCCATATATTATGACTGTGAAATCTGTATTTTAGATTCTGCCTCAAGAGAAAGTACAGGCTTAATAAATTCTTTGCTACATGTTAACAATAGACCTAATGATTTTTCAAAACCTTGACAATATTTTGACTCATTTTTTTCATTCACAAGTTTCTTAATGTACATAGTTCTTTCTAAAATAACATCTTTAAATACATTTGTTTTAATGCAACTGCTTCAATATATACCTTTTATTTCATGCAACTGCCCGAAATACACATGTGTGCACATACATACATACACATACGCTTTCCTAAATTATTGAACAGAGAAGGACAGATGCCAACAAACTGCATTCATTACTGCAAATAATGCTCCAATCCTGGTGAATCACATCATTTCACTCCAGCTGAAATCTGAGGTGGATTTCTTCTAGGTTCTGACTACTAGAAGCTGCAAGCTTCTGGCTTGGTGAATCATCAACTTTACAGAATGAGCTGCTTTATAATACTGAGGGAGATCATTTCTCTCTCCAGAGCAGTATTACAAACTCTAAACCAGTGTTTTTCAAACTTGGCAACTTTAAGATGTGTGGACTTCAACTCCCAGAATTCCCCAGCCAGCTAGCTGGGAAATCCTAGGAGCTGAAGTCTACACATCTTAAAGTTGCCAAGTTTGAAAAACACTGCTCTAAACTGATCAGCAGCAGCAGCAGCAGCAGCTTCCAAGAATTTTAGCAGGAATGTAGGCAAAGCATAAGTCCTATAGATGAACCAGCTCTCTGCTTGAGAATATTCTTCCAAACATATTGTTTAGTCCTGGATAGTTTTCAGGAGGATTTTAAAGTCCTTTTTGCCCAGCCAGGTGACAACATCTAGCAGCCCTTGGCTGACTTGGATGTTGGACCCATTTAGTGCATGGATGGAATGGAAGACCACCAGCAAGTGCCAGGGCTATAAGCTAAACTAGGAGGTTAAAAAAGTAATCTGGAAGAAGGCAATGGCAAGCCATTTCTGTGTTGCTGCCAAGAAAACTACAGAGACACATTGATGCAATTAACAGAAGTTGAATTTAATTCAAAGGAAACTATCCAATCTTCCTTCGAATGAATCAGTGTCATAATGCTTTTATTGGACTTTAATGCTTTTCTGGAGCTGAAATTATTGTGTGGTTGTTTGTTCTGCTTTAGGCACTCTGTTATTTTAAAATGTTAATGCTGTTGAAATGTTGTGTATTCATTCAACATTGTACAGACTATTGTGGATGTCCACAGGAAGGGCAAAGTGAGGCACATGATGGATCATAAGTTACAACATGGTGATGCAAATGGTACCACTTTTGTATTTGTGTCATAACGTTGCATATAAGCATGTAATGAGCAGAGCTTGCATTGTGACATCATGTAAATTAAGTTGCTATTGTAACATCCACATTCTGGAAAGAGTGCTAAGGTCTGAGAGAAAGAACTGTGTCAGGTCCCTTTGGGAGATTCCCAAACCACTGTCCATCACAGCTTTCCCCAACATACACCACCCAGTCAGAATCTCTTTGAAATTATATAAATACATATAATTATGATATTATTCAAGGACTGATTTCAGTTTTATGGACACTTTTGTTCCTGTATTTTGTTTCTGAGTCTCCAGTGTAAAATTAGGCTGACAAGAGGGGCTTATAAACTAGGGTTCAAATTGGTCCTTAGCTTGCTGAGTAATTCTAGTCTCATTATTCTCTCACTCTGCTTAAGTTAAGTCTTAGTAGTTGTGAGGATAACTGGAAGAATAGTAACTCTGTTGAGCTCCTTTAAGAAATGTGGGATATACATTACCCAAGATAGACATTTAATGCTGCCTTTTTCTAAAGATGGCAATTTTGGTGCAAATTAAATATCTTGAGGACTTCATTGCTCCTTCTGATGCAGTATGTTCAGGCACCATAGAAGGCAAAGAAGAGTGAGGCACTGGCAGTCAAAGGACAACAATAGAAAGCCAGAAAGCCGTCTTATTGGAAGACTCTCTCAGGAGTATGACTTGAAAACAGAAACAGTTTTAAGGCCCTGGGATCTTCCAGAGACAGAAGAGAGAATGTCAAGCAGTGCAACTGGAGAAACTCTATAGTTTTGAAGGAATCCAGTTGGCTTGCTACTAAAAGAGTTATAAGGACTAAGTGAACTTTGGTCTTGTGCTTTGCTTAATGTGTTGTGTGGGTGGCCATATCTTGCCAAACATCAGGATCACTGGGACAGGTTACACAGCTTCTTTGACTTAGTGTACATACTAATGTTTGAGTAGTTTCTTTGTGCATTTAATCCAAAGAGAAATTATAGGCTATAGCAGAATGTAGGGTGGAAGGTTTGGGGGCTCACACCTCCCCTCCCAGAAGCCCTCCAGATCTTCACATGCTGGCCCAACCACTTGCTTTGGGATAGTGGCTAAGTAATTAGTTCCTATTGCCACTACATATCTTCAAGAGGGTACCTCATATGGCATGCCCCTCTTAACTTCAGTGGTGTGAGAGTGATAGGGTTCTTACAACTGGTGCTGACATTTTTTGGTAATTAAAAGGTCAAAAAGTAAAAAATGGAAATAATTCTAATAATGCTACCTCCTGACTGCATAACATAGAGACTAGAATTCTTAGCTCTTCCTCCCTCCTTGGGAAATAGAAAATCTCACCAGAAATAAACAAAATGAAATGTTATATGTTTGAAAGAAGAAAGGACAACATATAAATGGGAAGACAATTACAAAAGAAAATGCAATATTCCAGGCAGACTTAAAGATGATGCTGGTCTGCAACACATGAACACTCTCCTGTGAGATAGGAAAGGATGCAGACTCCCAGAAAATTATCAATAACTTTAAAATCTTCCTATCCACCCAGAAGAAGGGAATGAAAGGCTAAGGTGACATGCTCAATTATTCTCTTAGTTACAGAGAAATAAGAATTTTAGACTTGACTTAATGCCACACAGGAAAAAAAAATCAATTTAATACAAAACCTTGTTAGAACAAATGTATGTATTGCTACAGAAATAGCCATTTTTTTTGAACCGAAGACCACCTGCTTCCTTTTACCTAGATTTTCCTTTCCCTGATAATTCCAATTTTAATTCGAAGCTCTGGAGAATGAGCCTTTTCTTTCTTTAGAGCCCCAGTTCACAGTTTCGCCCTTCAGTATTCTCTTCCACCTCTGCCTGTTTCTAAAAAGACACACATTTTCTGTTGTTATCAGAGAAAGTGAAAGACATATAATAACATGCCTATGTGAGAAACGGCATCTCTCCTGGTCTGCCATGTAAGTGGGGCAACTGTGAATGTCAACTTGCAGCCTGCCATTCACAACATACTGTAGGCTTTCCAAATCAAGTTCCTGTTGGCTATAAGCAATAGGTGCACCAGGATGCCGATCACTTACACTCACAAAAGCTTGGCTTGAATTGCCCATAACATGTTAATAGAATTAAAGGCCTCAAGCATTCCTTTATCTGTAAGCTCCTCTTTTCCCACTGTTTTTCCCATCCAGCTTCCATATCTCAGCAAGTTCTTGTTCTTATCCAGCCTATGAATAAACTCATGCCCTATTAATATTTGTTTGCAGAAAAAGAAAGAAACCTGTTGCAGTTCACCACCTTGCATTCTTATATGTTCTGTGAAGATGGCAGCGAGAGAAACGTCTGTTTTCCTTCAATACACATTTTTGCCTGGGCCTCCTGCCACAAGAGTCAGGAAGCTTGGATTCAGACAACCCTAAAAGCAACCAAAGGGAAGATAACTCTGCATGTTTAGGGTTTCTGATGCCCATGCCTCCTTCTTCACCAAAAGAAATTTAAGATAGGTTAGAGACCTGCAAACTCCATGCCCTCATGCCTAAAGAGCTGGGGAGCAGCAGATGGCGCTCAAGCAAATGCTGAAGTACTGGAGAATGAGAGCTTGATGAAAACATCTATCCTGCAGAAATTAGAGGGAGACATAACTTCAGTCATTTGGAAGCCATGTTGTTGGGAGTTCTCTCTGCTGCAATTATGTCTGCAATTTTATGGTAGCTTAGCAGGTTTGGGCTTGATAGCTTACAGGGAATCTATACATGCTGAGTTGTCTTGCAGTTAGTCTGTCCCAGAGACTTTGGACCTTGGTGAGTACATTAAAGCTGTTCCCGTGCCCAATGATGTATCTCAAGTTCTAGATTCATCTCTAAGAGAATGAATGCAACAAGGGTTGGGATGTGACCTGCAGGCATATTATGTCAGCAATTTTATGGTAGGTTAGCAGGTTTGGGTTTGATAGCTTACAGGGAATCTATACGTGCTGAGTTCCATGACAGAAGAAAAATAACCATACAAGAAATAATGATATTGCTCATCTTGTCAGGAGTGATTTGAAATTCTCAGTAGACATGGAATTAATAGGAAATATGAAAGAAACTACTTGAAGTCCTCTTTAGCCTAAAGTTATTTAATCTCAGCTAATAATTATAAAATAATCTAATCCTACCTATCCTTTCCTCCCACCAATCACTCTGCTATGAGAAGTTTTACTATACATAAATTCATTTCCATTTCTATCTTCTCTTTGCTTTACTCCATTATAAGACCTAATTATAAAATAAACTTCTATTAACTGTGAATCCTTGAGCTTAGCAGCGCTTATTAAAACTATTTGACACCTGTTCCAATTACTTTATTAAACAGGAACATACTAATTCCCTTTGAAATGTATGTGTATCCTGAGTTAGTTTCTGTAGTTTTGATGACCGCAAACCTAACAATATGCCCAGGTAATTTGACATCCATATTGGGAGTTTTATTCCAATAATCTGGATCTAATAACCCTACGTATGAAAGGAGGTATGTGCAGGAGAAAGGCATTCCATTAAATAAAGGAATATTAAAGCTCAAAATTCCATGAAATATTAATTAGACTAAGACTGTTTTAACAAATTATTTATTGTTGAGGCAGAAAAGAAAGCTGTTAAAAATTCAAGGCATACAGTATATCTGTATCAGCCATCTTATATTTTAGAAATTTCCATCTCCTGGGAGAAGGAATACATTCCTTCCACCCTAACCTTTACTTCTACTGCTTGACATGCTTTTCTTCCGTATGAGGAAGAATCCCAAGAGTTCATGTTCTGGCAGGAAGTCCAGGTGACCTGATGGTGTATTGAACAGAAGCACTGAGGGACTGGCTGCAAACTTTTATAGCTCTCAGGTAATCTGATGATATAGTAAAGGGAACTTTTATTTCTGTTGAACACCATTACTTCATTCCCCATTTAACATTATTTATCAACCTTGTAGTAATACAATCTGTATTTCTACAGGTTCTATAAAAATAACCAAGAGATGAAGTTTCTGTTGTGGCAGATGTTGTACAGTGCTGATCAGAGACATTCTGTTATCTGACACAGAGCACCAACCACCAGGACCAGGACCAGCACCAGTTTTTCCCTGGACAAGCGTTTTGGATGGATTAACTCCGTCTGGAGAAGGCAGTCCTACTTTATAGACATCTGTAACATTAAAATCATCACATCATGGAATTTCATTAAGAACTGTATATTGTGCCTTTCATTCTTTGCTTAGGGGAAAAGATTAGAGGGATTTTAATGTCTGCCATTGCTTGGCAGTCATAAAGTCCCAGGGCTCTAGAGAAGGGGTCTTTTTTTAAAGTTGAAAGCCCAATAATAAGTAGTTTGAGGAGGGTAGGGCAGAGGGGATCAGGCTGCTGCCTCCAAACAGATCATCAGTAGAATTTCAGCTTTTCATGTCAGAGTTAAAGAGTTTATGGGATGGAATGCAGCTAAAGTTAAGCATGCCCTTCCCTTAGGACAGCAGTAGGGAACTTGAGGCCCTTCTCTGTACTGCATTACAATTTGCAGCAGATCCAACTGGCATGGCCAATGGTAATGGTTGTTGGAGTTGCAGGATAGCAACATCTGGAAGCCCAGGGATTGTGCTTCCCTGCCTTAGTAGGTCCAGGATACATTTATCTTCAATTAAGTAACTGCCATAAACACAATTTCCTTAGCATAACTCAGGGAAAGCAATCTATTTTACCACTGCAGTTCTAGGTAAATGGAATTTAAAGAATGTTACTTGGGAATTTATGTATTGTTCCCACACCCAATCAAAATGTGTCCCCATTCTCATAGGAAGTCCCTTTTAATGGCAACAGTAAAGGGACCAGCAGTCATTTAACCTAATGGTGTCTATATATAGCAACTGAGGGCATAAATCACTTGTTTTAGGAGAGATATCTTGCTATGAGGCAATAATTTTGTTGCAAAGCTTGTAAGGTAAGTTCTCCAGAGCAGGAACAAGGAAATACAATCCCTGGAAACATAAAGAAAGAATTCAGTCTGACTCACAAAATAGCATTAGTTAATATAAAAATGGCTAGGTCTCACCTGCACTAAAGATACAATAGCAGAAAGTACCACAGCTTCTAAAGATTTCATTCATTCATTCATTCATTCATTCATTCATTCATTCATTCATTCATTCATTCATTCATTCATCTTATGTTCTGCCAAATCATAACTGACTCACAGTAGCTTACAAAAAATAAAACAAGGCCACTACAATATCAGCAGATCAAATAAACAAACTACAATGAAGAAAACAATTATATTAAATTATGTAATAAGTTAATTAATTAACAAGTTCCAGATGGCACTCAAGCAGTTCCCAAAGATCCTCTGAAAGAGTTTGGTCTTCACTATCTTCCAGAAAGTCATCACCAAGAGGGTAAGCCAAGCTTCTGTAGGTTGTTGCAAAATATGGGAGCCATATGGAAAAACAGCATTTTCTGGTTCCTATTCCTCTCATCTCACAAAAATGAGAAACAAATTCTCTTGCAGGATCTCCTCAGGTGTGTCAATAGTATTTGGAATAGGCAGTCCTGGATGTATCTATCTGCTAAGGCATGGCTATTTTGCACTTCCAAGTGAATTGCACTTGGAAACCAATAAAAAGAATGCAGAGCCTGTAAAATTGGTGTGATATAATCAAAGTCACCAGACCCAGTCAATATGTAGGCCACTGTGTTCTGAATCACTTGTAGCTTTTATGTGGTCTTGAAAGGCAGCCCCAGGCAGAATGCACTGTAAAAGTTACAAAATTCCCCCAAGTTCCTGGGAATAGGGGACATCTATTATATATAGGTATAATAACATATATATATATGTGTGTGTGTGTGTATAATATAAAAATGGGAGTAAGATTAAACACAAAGAAGACCAAACTAATAACCACAGATATAGCAACAAGCCTTAGAACTGACAGTGAAGATATTAAAGTGAGGGATAGCTTCTACTTTTTTAGGACTGATTATCAACAATAATCCTGGAGAAAATTTATCAGCCACATACTGTAGATAGATGTGTCAACACCAGTTTGTTGGCACCAAATTTAGATAGAAAGTCAACCCCAGTTTGTTGGCACCAAATTTAAAAAATCAATAGTAAAGGATCCAGCAGACAAGAAATACACCTTGGACCAGCATTTTTCCGCCCGACACATGGTCCACGGCCGTTTTTCCGCCCCTGACGTGTGGTCCGCGGACGCCGGAACGGATTAACGGTAATTACATTGAACCTTATGGGAAAATTTGCCTCGTGTTGCGACCAATTCGAGTTGCAACCAGAGTCACGGAACAGATTAAATCGTAACTCAAGGTTCCACTGTAATATACAATCAAGACTAAAGCAAGTTAAACTTTCTCTCTGTTACTCTTGATAACCTGTGGATGCCTTAGTGAAGGCTACATAGGGGTAAAGTTACTGAACTGCCCACAATTTTTTTTCTTTGAAACAAGTAGCAATGAGTTGAATCACAGCTAGTAACCTTTTTGCCCATTCTCAAATCCAATTAACTTTTGTGTATTGTCGAAGGCTTTCACGGCCGGCATACAATGGCTGGTGTGGGTCTTCCGGGCTGTGTGGCTGTGGTCTTGAAGTCTTGTTTCCTAACGTTTCGCCAGCACCTGTGACCGGCATCTTCAGAGTGCAGGAGCACAGACAGGAGCAGTTCTCTCTGTGCCCTGCACTCTGCTCCTGTCTGTGCTCCTGCACTCTGAAGATGCCGGTCACAGGTGCTGGCGAAACGTTAGGAAACAAGACTTCAAGACCACGGCCACACAGCCCGGAAGACCCACACCAGCCAATTAACTTTTACTTAGGAAAGTTTCTTTCACGCTCCACAATGAATTTGAGGGGAGAGAACAGCACATATCTGCAGCTGTACAATGGTTTATTTGTGCAGGTTGTTGCTGTATTTGTTTTAATAGATCTAGTTTGGGAACTTCTCAATTGGCTTCATTTTTCTGTGCTATGGCTTGCTCTTATAAACACTGGGCCCCAGTGAGGAAATATCGAGTGCTTTCCCAGTGAGTGCTCAGTTTGTGAGGAAATACTGAGCATTTCTCAGTCTGTGCATAGACTTCTGCTTTGCATGCTGCACAGGTTGTCAGCATGCTTCTGGTTTAAATTCAAGGTCCTGGTAGTCACCTGTAAAGCCCTTTATGGCATGGGGCCAAGAATTGAGAGACCAGTTCTCTCCAGCTGTGTCTACCTGTCCCATCAGATCCAGCAGAAGGCCATGCTAGAAGTCTCATCTATTAAAGAGTGCCATCTGGTGCGACCCAGGAAGAGAGATTTCTCAGTTGCGGCACCTGCTGTTTGGAACATCATCCCGCAAGAAATTAGATTAGCTCCAACCCTTTTGGCCTTTTGCAAGGGCTTGATGTGGCTGCGTCACCAGGCATGGAGGTCAGAACATGTGGCAGAACCTGTGAGATTGCTGTTGATGGGTGCTTGTGGTTCTATCTTAGCTCCTGATTGTGTATTTATTGTTGTGGTGCTTATTAAGATGCAATTATCCCTTTTTGTCTTGCTTTCAATCTCTGTATCCCAAAGATTCATTTTTCTAAAATGAGTATATGACTGAATTTAGAATATTTAGAAATGGGTAAGCAAAACTATCTTAAAAATTAAATAAAGGACTTTCTCTGTCAGGGCTATTGTACTGTTAAGGTAACATGGACTCTGAGATTATTTCAGTATACACATGTAATGCTTCACATGCATTAGCCATCCATGCATTCCTTGGCATGTTGAAAGATACCTTTACAAAAGATTATTCTTAGGTATGCATCAGGTTCAGTTGAGTAATAAGGAATAAAATGCACACCATAGCATATGCTCTTTTTTTGTGTTAAAGCTGTTTCAGGACAGGAGTTTAAGAGATTGATGATGTGCATCAAGTTGGTATTGACTTTTAAATGAAATACTGTCTTCCTGCACAGAAGTAAACACAGTGCCATCTGCTATACAAGATGGGCCTCGAAACAATTGACAAGTTAATTGGTCAGAGGATATTCTCCGGGGATGCTAATTCTGAATTTAAAACTGGTTTCTCTTCTACAAAGACACTTCTCAGGAACAATCCCACTTCTGCTATGATCAATGGCTTTAATTACTACTTGTCAAATCACTTCAAGATTTCTTTTAATAGGAAGTGGTATATAAATATTTTAAATAAAGAAATTATTATACAGTCCCTAACAGAAGCTGTATGCTTCTCAATGCCATATGAGGAAGGCAGCTATTGTGTTTGTGCCTGTTTACAGGCTTTTGTTAATTGGCATAAGGTTTCTTATTACATGGAACCGAAACAGGCCAATTTTTGGTCTGATCTTCACATTTTCTATGTTGTGTGAAATTGTAAAGAAACTTCAAAACACTTTGGTCAGGAGAACTTAAACAGAACAGTTTCTCTTCCACACCTGTTTCAATTAAATTCTGCCTCACAATAAAATTTAGATAATTTTGAATAAGCCAAGAATATTTGCACTTCACTTAAAACTTATCTACATATCCTGTATGTATTATTCCTGCAACTATCAAGACACACAGGACGTTAAACACTCTTAAGACCTCAAGAATTGTGAATGCTTACATAAGGGATGAAAACATAAGAAAATAGAAGAAAATCAAATATACTGTTCAGTGCCAGGATCTAAAAAGCTTCAGGTACCCAAAGAAGAAATTTAAAACCAGAACATCCATATATCTTTATTTCAGTCTGATCTTCCCTACAAAGTTTTGTTTCCTCAAAGAAACAAACTGAGAAAAAGCACAGGCTTATAAGCAAATTGATCTTATCTATCCTCTTCACTTGTCCTGATGCTATAAAGAGGCTCAGAAAATTCAGATGCATAAATCTCAATTTGTGCAACAGATACTATTTAAAAAAAAACCTTTGTTTGAGTTACTTATCCATACCTACATCCCCAAATTAAAAATGGAAGAGAAAAAGAAAGATTTGACATCAAACCTTTGAACAAAATAATTGTATTTATTGTTTTACTGAGATATTCAGTGCCCAAAGAGGACCTGTGTGCATGTTTCTGTACTGATAATTAGGGGACTTTACAACAGACTTTCAGGTCATGGTTAATTAACATTTTGAACTTTATGGAAGGACAAAAGTTATATTAAGCCCACAATGTATAAGACCTCTTCCAGACAGCAATGCAAACATGCCCCAAAATAACAAACCTCAAATTCTGAATTCAGGTTCACAAGGAAAAAAACCTCCCCTGCCCCATGTTAAACACCAGGCACACTTACTGCTCCCTTACTTTCTAATGTGGTATGGTTCAGTATACCCATACAATTGCCTTGCATTCTTCCCTCCCATCACCCCATTTTTAATGCACCATATTTTTTAATTCTAACTTATAGTGCATCGAGAATGTTGTCAATTTTGGTGATCAACTCTTGACGCCTGCCAGAATGGATCTTCTCATTCTCTATGTACGTATCCTTCTTAAGTTTGCCAACAACCAGCCGCTCAGCCTCCAAAGATGATTTCAGAACCAGCTCCTTGACTTGACTATCAAGTTTCTGTATTTCGCTGACCTTGAAGGAATTTGGGACAGAATGTTAGGAATGCAACACAGTCAGAATCTTAAAAGCCATACTACTTTAAAAAAAAATAGAGGCAAAAAAAATATAAAAATATGTTTTTCAATTATCATGGACAATGCTCTTTAAGGTTTCCTTTTCTGGTCAGTAGCAAATTTGAATGATAGAAAATGTGCAGGCCTACGCTCTCCTGAAGCTCACCTTCCCACAATTGCCAATTGCAGTGGGCCAACACTTTGTCCTTCCCTATTGGAAAGTGTCTCTAGGACTGACTTTTTTTACTCACACCTTGATCAAAAAGTACATTATGGCACAAGCTGTTATTGTAGACCTTTTCATTAAATGCACAAAATCTTAACATGTATTTACAGTGGGGCAAAAAAGTATTTAGTCAGCCACCAATTGTGCAAGTTCTCCCACTTAAAAAGATGAGAGAGGCCTGTAATTTTCATCATAGCTATACCTCAACTATGAGAGACAAAATGGGAAACAAAATCCAGAAAATTACGTTGTCTGATTTTTAAAGAATTTATTTGCAAATCATGGTGGAAAATAAGTATTTGGTCAATATCAAAAGTTCATCTCAATACTTTGTTATATATCCTTTGTTGGCAATGACAGAGGTCAAACGTTTTCTGTAAGTCTTCACAAGGTTTTCACACACTGTTGCTGGTATTTTGGCCCATTCCTCCATGCAGATCTCCTCTACAGCAGTGATGTTTTGGGGCTGTCGCTGGGCAACACAGACTTTCAACTCCCTCCAAAGGTTTTCCATGGGGTTGAGATCTGGAGACTGGCTAGGCCACTCCAGGACCTTGAAATGCTTCTTACGAAGCCACTCCTTCGTTGCCCGGGCGGTGTGTTTGGGATCATTGTCATGCTGAAAGACCCAGCCACGTTTCATCTTCAATGCCCTTGATGATGGAAGGAGGTGCCCTTGATGATGGAAGGAGGCTCCAAATCTCACGATACATGGCCCCATTCATTCTTTCCTTTACACGGATCAGTCGTCCTGGTCCTTTTGCAGAAAAACAGCCCCAAAGCATGATGTTTCCACCCCCATGCTTCACAGTAGGGATGGTGTTCTTTGGATGCAACTCAGCATTCTCTCTCCTCCAAACACGACGAGTTGAGTTTAGACCAAAACGTTCTACTTTGGTTTCATCTGACCATATAACATTCTCCCAATCCTCTTCTGGATCATCCAAATGCTCTCTAGCAAACTTCAGACGGGCCCGGACATGTACTGGCTTAAGCAGGGGGACACATCTGGCACTGCAGGATTTGAGTCCCTGGCGGCGTAGTGTGTTACTGATGGTAGCCTTTGTTACTTAGGTCCCAGCTCTCTGCAGGTCATTCACTAGGTCCCCTGTGTGGTTCTGGGATTTTTGCTCACCGTTCTTGTGATCATTTGACCCCACTGGGTGAGATCTTGCATGGAGCCCCAGATCGAGGGAGATTATCAGTGGTCTTGTATGCCTTCCATTTTCTAATTATTGCTCCCACAGTTGATTTCTTCACACCAAGCTGCTTGCCTATTGCAGATTCAGTCTTCCCAGCCTGGTGCAGATCTACAATTTTGTTTCTGGTGTCCTTCAACAGCTCTTTGGTTTTGGCCATAGTGGACTTTGGAGTGTGACTGTTTGAGGTTGTGGACAGGTGTCTTTTATACTGATAACAAGGTCAAACAGGTGCCATTACTACAGGTAACGAGTGGAGGACAGAGGAGCCTCTTAAAGAAGTAGTTACAGGTCTGTAAGAGCCAGACATCTTGCTTATTTGTAGGTGACCAAATACTTATTTTCCACCATGATTTGCAAATAAATTCTTTAAAAATCAGACAATGTGATTTTCTGGATTTTTTTTCTCATTTTGTCTCTCATAGTTGAGGTATACCTATGATGAAAATTACAGGCCTCTCTCATCTTTTTAAGTGGGAGAACTTGCACAATTGGTGGCTGACTAAATACCTTTTTGCCCCACTGTACATACATAGCTGATGGAAGAATTTTTTTTTTTTGAATAGTCACTAAGGCCGTTACCACTTTCTGAAGTTGTTGCATTTCATTTCACTTTAACTATTTTCATTCCCTACAACTATATCTGTATGTATACATGAACATACACAGAGTTGTAACTCAGGATAACACTTCATGTTTTTAATGAAAAAGGCTGTAGTTTACAAAAAAAATTTGTCTCACAATAAATACATTAATCTTTAAGGTATCCCCAAATCCTTGTTTGTGTTACAGCTAATGAAGCGATCTTTCAGGTAATAAATTTTATTTTCCAGTGTTAAGAACAGTAGCTTGTAGAAAATCTTTCATTTCAAAAATTGCCAGCGCTAAGGAAAACATAACCAAAAGGTATGATGCAGCGAGAGAAGTGATTTGAATACAGTTAGCCCCCGGGTTAAGAACGCCCAGCTTAAGGACGACCCATAGTTAAGAATGGAGCCTACTGTAGCAAAATTCAAGTTAAATACACAATGGTTCAAGTTCATTACAGAATATTACTTACCCCATATTATACGATACTGTTCTGGCTTATATACAAATTCAACTTAAGGACAGACCTTGGGAACAGAACTTGTTCTTAAATTTGGGATTATCTGTATTGCCCACGTGGTATTACAATACCACTGGTGTCATTCATTTCCTTTAACTGAGGGAAGGCCTTGCTAGAATTAAGTGATGTATTCAAGTCCAGGTGTCCTAGCCAGCTAAGAACACTAGTTAAAATATTTATGTTGAATAATGCAACATATGAAACCATGTCAAAATGAGGTATTTGGGCTTTTTCTCTGGACTTCCAAACCTAAAAGATGCATAACTGGATTTCAGTATTAACAAACTCTTACTTTGTCACACAGATCAGAGCCTTCCATCTTCAACTTGGATTGCAATGAGGATATTTCATTGGTTAAAGCTTTATGTTCAACTTCCAGAGATTTTTTGCCGCTATTCAGAGTAGAAATATCACGTGACTGCTTGTACTTATTCACAGCTTCATCAAAAAGGCGGTACAGACATAATCTTTTATTCACTCCAGTTAGAACTTGCTCTGTAATGCAGGCAACTTTCATCCTAGCTTCTGCTGCTGGATCCTGCAAGACAACAATGCTTTGCATGGAACAAAACCTTAATGTGAAGCATTCATATATTGCATTTCATATCTTATTTATTTAAAACATTTGTATAACCATATATCTTAAAATCAAACTCTGACCCAACAATAAAACAATATATAGAGCTAAAACAAACACAATAAAACCAAAAAAGGGAAAACAGACAAACTTGGTGCCACACCTCTACATCACTGATGCAACCCATCACACCCACTATGACCTCACTCTATTCCGGCACTTGGGGTAAAAGTCAGGTCCTGAGTGCTCTCCAGAAGGTTAGAAGGTTGGGATCCTGTTGATCTCCAAGGGGAGGGTGTCCAATAGGGCAGGAGCTACAACAGAAAAGGCACACTTCCCACAAAGTGGCAAAGTTTAAGGGAAGTGACCTGGAGCATGTCTACCCTACCCACTCTGGTTGGACAAGCAGATACCCTCAGGGAGAGGCAGTCCCTCAGATAACCTGTCCCATGCCATGTGCAGCTTTAAGGTGACAACCAGCACCTTGAACTTCACCTTGAGCCGCATATAACCTCTCATAAGCCTTCACATCAATCCAGTGAAATAGCTTAGCACCCTGCAAACCTAATATCGCTATCTATTGAGTTAAAAGGAAAGGCAAGCTCTGAATCAAGAAAAACCTAGTTCACTGCTCAGTTCTTTACATACTAAGCAGTCTAGGTGAAACAACAAATGAAGTATTTAATACTTTTATGAAGCAGGGAGCTAAGTAATAAAAACAGGAACCAATAAGGATCCTGTGATTCTATCACAGACTCACATTGAGTCAAAGTTAACAAAACTAGAGTTGAAAACATTTTTAATCACCACAGACTGAAGATAAAGAGCTTATGGCGTTTTGTACCTGAGCAGACTTTTGAAAAATGAAAGATCAACCTTTACATTAGTATAAATGCTTGCTGATTAATTTGGTTTGTTTAGATAAATAATTGCCCATCTTAAGAAGCAATTAAATATTAGCTTTACATGTAACAGCCTGTGTGCTAAATTCTACTTTGCATATAAAAAAACAGGAGGTCCAGTACAACATAATTAATGCAAAAAATCTAATACCCAGATAAAAGGTTATCCTATGAAACAGTGACCTCCATCTTCTCTCAAAACTATATTGTGATACCTTAGTGATGGAGAAGTCCAATCTCACATACAGAATCACCGTAAAGAATAAGATGTAGAATGCTCCTACTACCAGCAGAGGTTCTTGCAACATCAGGACTTTATTAAAGGTATAGTGCACCTGGAAAACGACAAGTAGTAAGGGAAAATTTATTACACATTTCCTTACCTGGTTTACATTCATACTAGCTCAGTATTTTTTAATTAATCTATCCACTAAAGTTTTTCTACTATTGCCATGATACAGGGAATTTAATACTAAATTCAGAGCAATGTGGGCTGCAAGGATGAAAAATTATTTTAAAGTTTTATGTGAACCAAGCAATAAAACCAAGCAATTTGTTTTTACCACAATATCTTGGATGTGTTGTTCAACTAGGTTACTCTTATGTGCCACAATGACCGGGCGGCCAAATGTATCCAGATAGGTATAGTGAAGTTCATCAGGAGCCCGGCTGATTTCATATGGACTGTCCACATGAATATTTCTGCAGACAATAGGATGCAAAAATGTCACAGATGCTCCAGAAAAAAATTCTAAAGATATATGACAGTTAGGGCTAAATGGTTAACATATACCATAGCTTGCATGTAGGTGCTGAGATTAGAATGACGATTCATAAAAAATGTTGCATATTCATACCATAGGAATTATATTTTATGACTAACAAACCAAGAGCACAAAGGTTCAATGGATCAACAGATCATCAACCATGTTGCTACTTACTTGGCACCCTCTGGAAGGATAATCTTTACAGTTAACGAATCTGTAACTTGCTCATCAAAGACATGGTCAATAAATCTCATCTTCAAAGCATACTGATCACCTTGAAAACAGTAACATGCACTGTAAACTTTTCTTTTTCTTATAATGGTAGCAGAAAAGATCCAGTTGTATAAAACATCAACATAACGTTTTTACACATTCACCCAGAGAAGACATTAAGCTCCGCTAGAAACAATATGTGTAGACAGATTCAATGACAAATTATAAGATATCCACACAATAATAAAATATGCCAATTCTGCACTCAACAGAAGCCATGGAATACACACAAGCCCTTCCCTTTCCTAAAACATAATTATGCTGGGTACACTGTGTAAGAGGAAAAGAAGAGAAATTGGAGAAATGAAAACTTGAGTAGATGGAGCACATAACTTTGAATGGAATGTAAACAATGTTTTCAGTCAGTTTTCAAATATTGTTTGCATGATTAAATAAAGTTGAGATAAACCTTTTAAATATATATGCAGAAGAACAAAAAAAAAACAACCAAAATTCTTGAAAATCTCAAATGTGCCATTCTGATTATAAATACAGAAATAGAATAGTTTTATACTTGTGCTGTTTCATTTAGATATACACAATTTTCCCATGACCAATAATCTGATATTGTTGCCTACCAAGATTAAAGAGATATTCATAGCTGGGCAAGTTATAGCCAATTATATAGTGAGTCTTCCAACCACCAAACAATGGGAAACGAGGGCGAATCTCCATTTCCACTGAGTCATCCAGTACAAGAAGATGGCTGGTAGATATGTTGCCAATTTCATCTCTGTAATATACATCTTGAGCAGCAGCAGGAAGGATAGTCTGCAAAAGATAGTTTTATTAAGAATTTATCTCTTCCCCCATAAAGACAGACCATAAAACAAGTCAATTTAATCAAATTTACTATATTTATACAGTTGCCCATCAAATATTCATTAGTAACTTGCAGATTAAACTCAGTATAAACTACCAGTAGCATAATAAGAAACAACTAAAATGCAGCATTTTTTTTCTCCTAAGACACATAATATAAAATCAGCAATTCAGATTAAGTTAAATAGTGCAAATTCAAAAGAACTTAGAAAGCCTGAATAAAGAAAAAAATCTTCATCAGACACCCAAGAAGCATCAAATGTGAACCAAGTGAGTCTACCTAGGGAGATTCTTCCACAACTGGGGCACAAACACAGAGAAGGCTATAAAAGGTTAAGTGCAAGAATGAATGGCTTATATGTTTTCTCATTTGAGGAGCTGGCCTTGCCCACTGTATCATCCAGGAAATGAGACGGGAGGAAAGTTTCCTCATTCTTTGTTTATATAATAAACCATAAACTAGACACATAAGCCAATTGTGAACTAGTGTTGCCAGTAAAGCACAAGCACAGCACGATCAAAATGTCAATTCAATAATCCTATGGCTTAATTTTTAAAACTTGCAGTTTCCATTTAAAAAAAAAAAACTCCATGTACAACACATTACAATTGTCTGAAGGGGAAACTTGCACAACATAGATAAAATGTAGCCAAGCTATCTCCATCCAGATATGGTTGCAGATGGTATTATCAGCCACAAGCAACAAAAGTAATACAGGAAGGTTTTGCAAATCTTTTGAAAGGGGTCCTTCAGAATTCCCAAGAAGGCCTATGAAGCACTTCTTTACAAATCATTAAAGTAAATGTGTCTTCTTCCAGGCATGTCCATCTGCTCTGGAATCTGCTTCCACTTGTCTTTGTACTTTTGCGCTCACAAAGCTGCTTCACTTCCCTGATACATTCTTATTCTTATTTTTAAAATCTCCCCCTAAACACTATCAAAAGTTATACTCTAAGCCTCTTAAATGAGACTTACCTACAAATAAACTGAACAAATAAATAAATCAACAAGCTTACAGAAGCACATTTCAAAGAAACGAATTAGAGAACAAGATTCGGATGGATGCCGCAACTGAGCAGCAGAAAAAAAATAACAGTAATAGTAGTAGTAATAAAAATAATATGCTACTTATTAAAACTTATTTCAGTTTCAGCACATTGCATCATGGAAGAGGTAGGAATCAGGGCTTAAAAAGGAACTGGAGACAAGTAAAGATTCTTAGTAATACCTCATGTCCTCAAAGCAGAGTACGTAGTCCTACATGTTCCAAATGTTCTCCCCTTTCCTACTTCAACAGTTGGCCCATTCACAGGAACCTTTCACAATATGATGTTTGCTTAAAACAAAGCAGTACAACAAGAAATAAAAGAAATAAGGAAAAACCTTAAAAGATTTCACAGAAGATATTCCACTGTCTGGCTGTCTTTGATAATCATATCTGGAGAAAGGTCCTTTGAGTACAGCTCCTGTATGCCTTAAGTCAACCGTTTCTTCAACTGCAATATTACCCCAGTGAGAAACTTCAATGACACGTGTCATGCTGGTGATAGTCAAGAATGGGCTGTTGTTTTCATAATGTATCTTAAGGCTGTCCTAAGAAAAAGAAAAATTACCAATTCATTAGTGCTGGGTGGGGGGAAGAAGGGAAAGAAAGGGGAATATACTCAGGGGAATACTTCTCACAACAACAGAAGATTCCCTGATCCCGGCATAGTTCATTCTTGTTCAGGTGGAATACTTATCTCTCTGCAGAGGGAATACACTTCTGATACCCACACTGAGAACTACCTATAGGATAATGTACTGCTCCTGATGTTCAAAGGAAGTATGTCTTTTAAGAAACCTGAATATTGATTTGGGGATCTATTTGCAAGGCTGGGCCAATGGGTTATCAGCCTTTTCTAGGTGCAATTTTGTTTATATACTTGTGTTCATTTACGTTCCCATGCAGGCCTCGGAGAAGGGGTATTCCATTTCTCTGCAACCAGTGTATAAACACCAACTACAGGTAGTCCTTGGGTTACGAAGGCAACTGGAACCTGGATTGCCATCGCTAAGTGATGCAGTCATAAAGCACAATATCATGTGATCCCATTTTTTAGTGGCAGCAGTCCCAGTTGCTGTTGTAACCCCAAGACATGTGGGTTGTTAAACGGGAAGAGACGGGTAAGGAGCACAGGGATGCTATGAGGGGGGAGGCCGGGGAGGGCTTGGGAGGACTGGCACAGACCGCATGCAGGCAGGGCACGTGTGCAATGGATGGGAGCAACTTACCGGAGTGACTTGCGACCTGCCCTGCTGGCTTCCCCATTGACTCTGTTTGTGGGAAGCTGGCAGGGAAGGTTGCAAATGGCGATCATGTGACGGCAGCTCCCTGTGATGTTGTAATCACAAGCCAAACAACCAAGCATGATCATGTGACTGCGGGAGAGCTACGATGGCCGGAACTTCGGGGACCAGCCGTACATCCATCTTTAAAGCACCACTGTAACTCTGAACAGTCACTGAATAAATGGACATAAGCAGAGGACTACCTGTATCTGCTTTATGACAGATCATAAAAGGTTTCACTCTTTCCAAATGGACTACTAAAAGAACATTCTATCCTGCTCCATCTACCAAGTCGCTTGCAAAGATTTCCTTTTATTTACCCACATGGAATTCTTTAACACCATAGCAACTAGCCAAGACATTAAATACAAGACTTTGTATTTTTTCTTTCGTTTTTATTCAATTCGTTCTTTGTCACCTTTTTATATTAAGTCTGACACAGCAATAAATGACAAATTCAAGCTTATTCTACCAGTATGAGCTTGCAACTAAAAGTTTACCTCACTGTATGGGGGTATATCCTTGAAGGGTCCATATTCAATCATATCCTCTGAGCGGCTGGGATTGCCTAACTTGGTGTAGTTTTCAATGTTTCTTGAGGCCAGTTTCACACGGGTTGTCTGGGTCTTGGTTACATATGGAGAGTAGAAATAATGATTACCTTCAAAAACCACAAACTGCTTCTCTGCCTGAGAGATGTGTGTGGGGTAAGGTTGCAGGACATGTGTGAAAATTGTTTCAATAGATAAGCGAATTTTTCCACCTGGAGCCAAAGGAGCTGGCAATTTCACGGTGAAGAATTTGCCACTAAAAAGAGAAAAAAGTAGAAAGCCAGTCAAGCTCTTTTGGCCTGAGAGATATTTACAACTTTGTCAAAAAAATTAACACAGATCCTCCCTAAAGAAGATATCCCCTACCATGCCTTATCACCACTGCTATTCTGAAAAGGCATTGTTATGCAAACCCAAGATCACCTCTGCATTCCTTGCTTCTAACCAGGTCCACTGCTATCAGCAACTGAACTGTGAGAGGTCACACTCTTAGAACTCGAGCAATTTCAGCTGCTAAAATATGATGGCTAGCTCTTTTAGTTCTAATGCAATAAATATATTTAAAAGCCTATGCAATGTATTCAATGCTAATATAATAATGTGAAATAAAGAACATGTTAACCAGAGTGCATTTCTGTGAATTACTATGCCTTACAGCTTTAGGAAACTCTTTTTTAGCACATTTTCTTTTTTCCTAAAAATAATGCAAGCGGTCAATAGAATCCATTATAAACATTGGATCTGAGATGTCAGCCTCTCTATTTATATAGTCTTCTAAATTAAACACCTGACATTTTTTGAGATCACACTGAAAATTACATTTTAAAAAGTACTCTTAAAAAGGTGAAGTAGAAATACACCAAACACAGGAATCACATAAGTATACTTTCCATGACTGAGTATAAACCTGAATACTGAACAGCCCTTATACCCCATGGCAAAACTTACCTTTTACCTTTTACTTTTGTCTCTTTCACCTCCAGAGTATTCTCCTCTTCTTCTTCACCTTTCACCTATTCAGAAAATTACATAAAATTCTGGTCAGTGTCACCACTTACAGTTCCCAAATAAGACAATAGAATTCATCAGAATTATTAAACAATCTATGTTACTTACCAAGAAAGATCAAGTCAGCAGAGATACCAGAAACACATTTTAATTTGAGGCACATGCTAACGATTAGAGATTCTATTACTAAAAAACTACTCATCAACCCTTTAAACCTAAAACATCACCCAGCAGAAATTGACAAATATGTGTCAAACATGTTATACTCTTATCTTAGTGAGCACAAATATTAAGGTTATTAGATAAAAAAATTAATTGTACTTGCTATAATCCACTTCATTCCCTGCATCCTATGGCTTATGCAAATGATTTAGAAAAAAGGTACTGGCAGAAAGGAGAAAGCAGTAAGAAATACACAATTAGTTCCTTCAAAAACCTAACTAGGAATTTAAAAAAAAACCTCTCTCTTCCTCTAGCAAACTTCATTTCAACGAGATGGGTGGTGACAAATTTGATAAATAATAAAAAAAAACTCTCTATGGAAAAAGAAGGTGATGTTTCCTTTCCAACTAGAATTTTGCAGAAGGTAACAACAGCAAGGCATCGATACTACTGCTTACAAAAAATACATTTTCTTTCCTTTTTTATCTTCACCAACAAGATTTTTCTTAAGTAAATATTGGTTGGGTGCATCTATGCATTCACTGTCAACAAATAAGACAGCATTCAGACACCTAATTTTAAAACAATAATAGTAGAGACTATGCTGCAGTTTCTCATTTAAAGCCTATCCTACTGGAAATCTTCTGGAAGAGCTCCCTGAATAGTCATCAAAGGTTGAGCTGACTTTGTTGAAGCCTGAAGATACATTTTCCTTTTACTGATGATAATAATCAGAGCCTCCTAAAATTTACTGAGAAAGTGCATTTTGCAAATGTCATTTTTATTCTCGAGGCAAAGAGTTTACTATAAAAGAAAAGTTCCCTATGACCAAAAGAGGAAGAAGCAACTTAGTACTGTATCCCCTTCCTAGTGTTTTGAACTGCAACATTCAGATTCCCTCATCACAGGCCATATAGAGGGAGGGTTACAAAAGTGGTTCTCATCCTAAAAAAATCATTTTACAACATTCCTGTTGTAAAAAATGCATTAGGGTTATCACAGCTCGAAAGTAGAGCCACGTTATCAGAAATGTCAGTTAGGAAATACTGGTTTATCCAAGGACTTTGCAAAGAATAAAGTGCTACGTTTCTGAGTTTATTCAACTTGTTTAATAACATAGGCCAGCAATTTTAAAAATGATTCCACAGATAGGAATTAACAGAAGATAATATCTATTCTACATAAGTCCTATAATTATGAATGCACACTAAACTCAAGGAACAGAACTGTAAATCAAAAACCCATCTTTCTTAATGGACTAAAAATGAAGACCAGGTGCCACAGCCCAGACCTCAGTCTCATACTGGCCTTGATAAATGCCCTTGTTCAAACTATTACAGTATTTTTCCCCACTAACGATTAGCTTTTCTATACTTCCTGGTTCCTTGTTTAATTTTTAAAATCACACTAACTTACATAATAAAATAAATTAAGAATGCTTACTTCCTAATAACAGAACCAATGTAAAATAGTATTAATAGTTTTTTCAAGGTGAAGCTTCTGTTAATATTTATAATTAACATGTAACACAATGACAACGTGTTTTATGACTTCTATCAAGGATCTTAAAGAGTCCCCAAACCAACTTTTTCTTCACAGTCATCCAGGATATAGAGAGAGTAATAAATGCTAAAAAGCTACTTAAAGAGGCTCCTGCCAGCTGCCTGAATATTAAGCTGAAGAGACATGCACAGGCTTTGAAAGCCACAGTTCCCTCTGGACTGACTACAGCTCATGGCTCTTGGGTTGAATAGTTTATGCTTACGTGTCAGTACTCACCAGGCCTTTACTACTGCAGCAACTCTATTAAGAGAGAATCAAGACACAGGAGTAACAGGAATCAAAGCAATGTGGTGAATCTGGCTACAGAATGACATTACTACCTGAACTGGCATACTGGCAAATGTCCAAATGGCATCTCAAGTGCAATTATGGATGAAATATAATTATATTTCAATGAAATTATATTTCCATTATTTTGTGTCCCCAGTTTACAGTTTCCTACACAAACAGCCTGGAACATTCTGAAGTTTTATTACATCCACAACATGGGTGGATTTTGTCCATGGTCTATATTAGGGTGCCGTCCGAATAGGGTGCCGTCCGAATATATTGTGTTAAAACTTCCAGCACCCACAAACCAACATAGCTGGACAAGGATGATAAAAGGTGTTATCCAACAACTCTGGATGACACGAGTCTGTAGCATGCAATACAATCTTCTATCTCCATATTCCTCCTACTCAGCTGAAGCATTAGCCCGTCCTCCATAACAACCGCCGATTTAAGGATTTAATCGGCCAGACCTCTCCTTTTCAGCAAAAATTGAAATTAGGAAGGGCGGAGAGGAAACGGAATACCCGGATAATAAGGCTGGGGAAGGGAGCGAAGGAAGAGAAGAAAATGAAGAAGAGGAGCCCTAAGCCTGAGATTCGCCTAAAAAGGGGAAACGCGGAAACGAAGAAACGCAAAACTAACAGAATCGCAGGGCGGTAGAGCGGCATCCGGGTTCGGGAGCGTCAGAAGAAGCAGGCCGAGGACGCCAAGGCCCAGTGGTTGCTCACCTGTGCCCCCAGGTAGGCCAGGTGGCTCTCCAAGCCGGGGTCCAAAGCCAGGAGGAAAGAGGTGGCCGATCCCGAGCTCCCCGCGGGGTTGGCCAGGCTCATCTCGGCCGTTACTTTGGCCAGGTGTGTGCTGAGGTCCACGGTCCGCTTTACGTCTTCATTGACCAGCTCCGGGGCTGCTAGGGCGCTGCCCAGGCAGAGAAGGAGCAAAAGGTGGACGAGAGGGATCCCCATGGCTGGCCTCGGTGAAGAGCGAAGCCGCGAGCAAACCGGATGGACTCACTCCTTAGCCTCGCTGTTCATTCATCCAGAGGGCACAAGATGGCGCCCCCCACGCCGAGCTACAGACAAGATGGCGACATCCAGCAACGCGCCGCTGTCAAAATGGCACTGTGCGCAGCGCGACGCTCTGATCCGCGCATCGCGTTCACGTCACGTGGTCGGGACATGGCGGGCTGATAGCAAATAAAAGATCGGCACGAGTGCTGTCGCAGACGTTGCTACGCGGCACGAGGTTCGTGTCTTCACGAGTCATTTTGAGGTCTTGTAAACTGATCCAGGTGTGAGTGTATGTCAGTACGCTGCAATTTTTTCCGAGTTGGGGGGATGTAGGCAATAGTACGTTACCCTGCAAGCCCTTCTCTACGGTAAAGATCGCAGTTCGTATACAATACTGCAGCGTAAGCATGCTTGGTGTAAAACAGCTTTGGTTACGTTTGTGGCATATTGCGCAAAGTGAGCCCAAGCTTTCTAGTAGTCCGTTATTGCCAGCAGGGAATGTTGAATGTGACACAGATACGTACGATTTTGCTATTACAGGATTGCTAAAAAGCACTTAGTGAAAGCTTCGGTTAACTAAAACCATGTTGCGTTGCAGACGCTTGAACAAGTCATTGAAAATGTATGAATGTGAAAAAAATTTATCGTGTGTTTATTGATTTGGAGAAAGTAAGTGAATAAACTTGAATTGCAGCACGTTTAACATCCATGGCTAGCTGGGGAATTCTGTAAGTTGAAGTCCACACATCTTCACGTGTGGGCCAAGGTTGAGAAACACTGCCCTAGGGGGTTGGACATTGGCTGCTCAATGCAATTATTATATAATGGAAATAAAGCATATGTGGAATATTTAGCAAATAGTTTGGTGTTCTGCTGAAAGTACAACTAGGATGCATGATTGTTTAATATTTTTATGGATAAATGTATAACAAACACTTGTGGTAGAGGTGTGTTGGTTAGAGAAATTAATACACATGTCCTTTTTTATGTAGACAAAGCCATGATGTTGGCTGAGAACCCAAATGATTTGCAGCAAATGCTAGATAAATTATATGATGGTACAAGCACTACGAAGTGAAAATTAATATAGCAAAGGTAATTGTGTTGATATGGAAAATGGAATTAACAATTTCAGTTTATACTTACCCATGGAAAAATTAAAATATATTGGGTGGTGGCGTTTTTTGTTTGTTTTGGTGCCTTCAAGTCAGTGTTTATTTCTGGCGATTGCCCAAACTAGTCCCTGCAGTTTTCTTGGCAAGGTTTTTTAGAAGTGGCTTGCCATTGCCTCTTTCCTAGGATTGAGAGGGACTGGCCCAAGGTCACCCAGCTGGCTTCATGCCTAAGGCAGGGCTACAACTCATGGTCTCCTGGTTTCTAGCCTGGTTTCTAGCCACTACACCAGATTAGCTCTCTGGTATATATGTTTAACTCCCTCTAAAATTCTATGATCACAGGAAAGTGTAATAATAGATTTGTAAGCATCTAGAAACTATTTTTTTGCAAATACAAAGTAGCAACTGAAATGTCATTTTCAAGTTACTGAATAGATGTACTCTCCAGGTACAGATCATTCCTTTCTGTCACAGTTATGGAAGCTTTGTTCATCAGTTGCTCATCTGAGATTAGTGTATGGCAGTTCACACATGCTAAGCTATAACTGAGCCAACCACTATATGGTTTAGTGCAATGTGTGAACCCAGTCACTGAGTCTACTCAGAAGGAAGTTCCATTGATATCTAAGAGATTTACAAGTCAGTGATGAATTTAGTTTTGGCAAATCTATATGCACTTACTTGGGACTTCTAAGGAAACCTGCAGAGCATTTAACTATTAATAGCATATGGCTTGAAATCCCTGGAAAAGCTGTACTAACTATGCCTGTATAGCAGTGAATTTCCATTAAACAACTTTTGAGTAATAGAGGATAATTGCACGTTGCTCACAATTTTTAGACATATATCTTATCAAAATGTCCTTTTACCCATCATATTGCAGAGTATATTACTCTGTAATTATAGTGGGTTCTTCTTTCAAACTTTGCATGCAACTAAAGTTATACTACAGGCTAAAATTAAGTTCGGACAAGATGAAGAAGCTGTTAGTTGGTTAAAAACAAACCAGTTCTAGAGTTGGGGTTCAGCCTCTTCTGGATGCAGCAGTACTTCAAAAATAGAGATCTGCAATCTGGGACTGCTTCTTGAATTCCAGCTATCTCTGGATTGCATTTGTATAGTGATACCCAATGTACTAGCTGCAAAGTTTTCTGAGCCAGTTGCTCAGAAGGCACCAAAACCAACAAAATACATGTTTCGGTTACATCCCAGTTTAACTACTACAATGAGCTCTTCTTTAGCCTACCCTTGTGGAGAAGTATTTACTGTAGTACAAAATGTAGCAATTTGGCTACAAATCAGTGCATGTTACCTATACTACACTTACATGTTAAAGAATCTGCACTTGTTGTCAGTTGCTTTCCAATTATAATTTAAGGTGTCCGTTTTAGCCATTAAGGGCCGAAATGGCTTAGGGACTGACTAGCTTAAAGATCACCTGTCTCAATACTGTATGAACTTTTCCAGATGCTAAGATCAGCAGGGCAGGCCCTTTTAAAGATGCTCTGGCTTTATGAGATATGTTTATTAGGCACAGTTTTGCTTCTCTGGTAAAACAAAAATCATGCTTCCTCTTTCTGGGGACCTTTTCATTTTGAGTAAATTTATAAGGATTTTTTTTTTTAAGTAATAGCTCAAATCTCCATGACCCAGTAACAAAACATTCCAGTCTTCCTGGAAATATTCTATTTCCTTTCCTTTTCTCCAGAATACACTGATTTCAGGGCTGCGCCATTTTTGAAACACACTGTAAACCATTCCTACATTCCAGGAAAAAAGTAGACTGATCCAGAAAACAACAGAACATTCTGTTACTGGATTAAAGAATTTTCAACATCTCTATTAAATGTCCATCTTATTTTTAATTATAGCTAAAGGCTGATAATATATTTATTTTAGTCATTGACCAATAAAATACATACAATAAAACAGACAACAGTATTACCCCTTCCATCAATAACTATTAGCAACCATTTGCAGGCGAAGCTTACACATTATGTAGCAAAATTTTGCAACTTTTAAGGAAATAGATTTATCTTGATTATTTAGCAAACAGTGCAAATAAAAGTTATCAGAATGCCCGGGGAATTTAAATAAAAGAGGGCTAATCAGCTGAAAGCGGATGTCCCTATAAAACTGACAATACAAGAGAACATGGACTGTGGTTTCAATGGCACCCGTGCCACATGGGCAGTATCGAATATCATAAGGGATTTTCCTGAGTAGATACATCTTCATCACCTTCCATTTCTCGCCCTCTCTCACATATACATACATACCAGTATTTTCCCATTGCTTCTTTCATATTGTTTTTATTCCATAAAACATCTGTTAGGGAGCAAACATTAGAATAGCTACATAATCTTTTGGCTGAGAACGCTAATAGCCATTCATCTGAAAGCATCCCTTTTTGTTGTTGCTGTTGCATTCTAAGGTACCATAGATTTTTCATTTTGTCAGATATAGCAGTCCACAAAACTGCCTAGGTCATCAAAACTAAAACCACAGTGAAACTACTTTAATGCAGCACAAGACTCTTTATTGCAACTTGCTGATGTTATAAGTAATTGAGGTTCTTTAAAGTTCTAGATAGTCTAATAACCAATAATCCCTTTTATAAAGATAATTGAGAATGTTATTGTGCACTTTTATGATTGCAGTGAACTGTTATATTTAATTTGTCAAATATATTTGTTCTGACCCAAAATTAAGAAAATAAAGGACTTGCACATTTTGAATGAATGTTGTTGAAATTATAGTCATAAGCACATTGACTTGGAAATAAATTAAATGAAAATTGGATAATTTTATTTGAATAGTGTTTTTCTGACTAAATTATTTTGTATATATACCACACATTGTTTCTTTCATTTTCAATTAAAAACATTCCATACAGTGTAAATAACAAATTGTGGAGTATTATCACCTCTTAGAAATCGCGGTTTATGGATGTGACACAAAATGCCAAGGCCATTAATTCCTCAATTTTGAAAATCATAGGATTAAGTTTGCAGGACACTTGTTCCATTCAAGATAACTAATATATTTCCAAGTAACTATGGAGTATATACAAAATTCTGCTACTATATCTAGATTAGAGCACCTATCATAGATTATCAGAAAGCTTAATGAATCTCACTTGTTCCATTCAAGATAACTAATATATTTCCAAATAACTATGGAGTATATACAAAATTCTGCTACTATATCTAGATTAGAGCACCTATCATAGATTATCAGAAAGCTTAATGAATCTCAGGTTAACTTAATTTAGTCATAATATCAGTAAGTTTCAACATTGCAATGGGTGGTTTTTGTCCTTGTAGGGAAGGTTAGAGTGGGAAGCTTGTCACGTATCCTTGGAAAGGAGGGGATTTTCATCTGTTTGTTAGGAAAGTCATGTCAGAATACTGGGTTCTCCTCCTGAGTTCTTTTGTTGTGTCATCATCCATTTACTCACATTCATTCAGTAGTTTGTCAAGCTTATTAACTGCTCTCATAGCTCTTACTATGACTTGGCTCCTTAAATCTATTCAGGGGCATTCTCTCCTCTCCCAGATCCTAATAATCTTTTTCTCCTTACCTTTAAAGCTTTACACTTTATCTCTCTGCATTTATTTCCCACCACATCACATTCTGTGACTTTTATTCATTCATACAAAGAAGTGCTGAGGTATCCTGTTCTCTGATACGATTCAACACATTTTTCTTTGTTACCCTTATGTCTTGAAACTGTCTCCCAATACAATATGCTTATATGCAACCACCTTCCTTACTTCCCTCTTCAAAACTCACATTTGTCCAAAAGACTTTTGATCAACTCTCTTATTGGATCTAAACAAAGTGTATTAGCTTATTGACTGAAGCCATTACCTCATTTTCCTAATGAGTTTGCTACTGTAGCTCACCCATTTTCCTCTGTCTATTTTGGTCCTTAAAGGTAGGCTGCTGATATACACATATCTGCTGATATATGTTCCAGAGGAATTCTCATGTTAATCTTCTGCAACGAAGATTTATTGTCATATATGCTTTAATGGATTATTTATTAGTATTTATTTATTAGTATTATTTATTTCTGTATTCATTAGAAAGAATAAAGTTGCCGAGTAATTTAGCATACAAATCTCAAGAATTTCAGAATCTGCGCTGTAATTCAAAATAGGTATCATCCCATGAATGTAAGAAGAATGATAGCTTTTCACCTACACATCATTGCATTTTCATATTAAGCTGTATAAAATGTATGTTTGAAAGCCAGTTTAGTGTAGTAATTAAGGCACCAGGCTAGAAACCAGGAGGCCGTGAATTCTAGTCCTGCTTTAGGCATGAAGTCAGCTGGGTAACTTTGGGCCAGTCACTTTCTCTCAGCCCTAGGAACCAGATGATGGCAAATCACTTCTGAAATCTTACCAAGAAAACTGCAGGGACTTGTCCAGGCAGTTACCAGGAGTCAATGTTGACTTGAAGGCACAAAATATATATATATATATATATATATAAACTGAATGATGATTTTAGAAGGTTCCAGCACCTATATATATATATAGGTGCTGGAACCTTCTAAAATCATCATTCAGTTCATGTGTGTGTGTGTGTGTGTGCGCGCGCGCTGGAACCTTCTAAAATCATTCAGTTCATATATATATGTGTGTGTGTGTGTGTGTGTGTGTGTGCTGGAACCTTCTAAAATCATCATTCAGTTCATATATATGTGTGTGTGTGTGTGTGTGTGTGCTGGAACCTTCTAAAATCATCATTTATATATATATATATATATATATATATATATATATATATATATAGGTGCTGGAACCTAAAATCATTCAGTTCATATATATATATATATATATATATATATGTGTGTGTGTGTGTGTGTGTGTGTGTGTGTGTGTGTTGGAACCTTCTAAAATCATCATTCAGTTCATATATATATATGTGTGTGTGTGTGTGTTCATATATATATATATATATATATATATAGGTGCTGGAACCTTCTAAAATCATCATTCAGTTCATATATATATGTGTGTGTGTGTGTGTGTGCGCGCGCGCTGGAACCTTCTAAAATCATCATTCAGTTCTGCCTGTCATTTAATAGCTTTTCCTGGCAAAAGAAAAGATTATTACATTGCCATGGGTCACTGATCTGGGGTTTGTATTAATTTTGGAGTAAACTTTGACAAAGATCTTTTCCTGTCTGCAGTGTTTTCAAGAATATACAGCAATTCTAAGGTTAATGTCAAATATATATGAAAAATTACATTTTGTGTTTTGTTTTAAGAATTAAGGACAAAATATTTGTTATTCAGCTTCTAGAGTTCATCAGGAAAGCTAATATTTGAAGTTTTCTATATGTAATCTGGATATGGAAATATTTGTGTTATGTTCTAAAATAGCTTTGCCTTGTTTAAGGTAGGGATAGCTAATGTGTGGCTCTCCAAATATTGTTGAATTCTCCAATTAGCTGTACCTAGCATGATCAATGATGAGAGATGATGGAATTTTATTTCAGCAACATCTGGAAGATCACAGGTTGCCTCTTCATGATTTAATCGTTGTAATAATCATATGCTTTTTGCTGAATTTTATGGATTCAAGGCCTCAGAATTTCTCTTTGGAATTATCATTCTTTGTTCACAAATTTTTAGGAAGTAGACAGTCAAAGGTAATGCCACCCATTTCATTTTGATGCTTTTTATGTTTTCCATCTGTGCTTTTCATGCTTGATGATTTTAAAAAAATATTCTTTTCATAATAAAGTTCAGTTGTAGCAGTGTATTTGCCTGGTGTGCCTTCACCATTACAGTATATCATTCCTGTTAGCAGATTCTGCCCAATTTATTGCTTTTGGCTTGAGGAGGGATAGGACTGGTAAGCAGCGCTGACCTTGAATTAATGTCTCTTAATTATTGCAATGATGGATTTTATTTCAATGGGACATAAGACTATAATTATTGTTATTATCTAACTATTCAGTTCCCATATGTAATTTTGCTTTTTCATTAAAATTAAGTGCAAAACGGAAGTAATTATCAGAAATAGGACCTAATAAATTCAGTGGGTTCAGTTAGACATGTCAGGCATCCTAAAAATTCCCACCACAATTTCCACCATAGCTGTGTTTACACAACATGCTAACCATAATTAAAGATTTATTGTCCAATACAGAAATCACACAGTGTACTAGGCTACAGTGTAGTTAGCTACTTTGTGTTAAGTGTGTCAGGCAAACACATCCAATGAGTCACAAGCCAGCCAATCACATCTTAGCCTAACGTATTGTAGAATACTGTACCTGTCTTTGTTTCTTTCATTCATAATGACGTATTAATTTTACTGGGACTTACCTTGTAAGAAGTATAAATAGCATAAGCTTGTAGTTGATATAGCTACTAATTAACTTCTGAACAAGAGATAATCTTGTTCTTACTCGGCATAGCTTACACCGAGAAAGTCCTATTGCTGGATGGAACCTTGCAATAAGGTTCTCATATGCAAGTAAACTTTTAGGAGGATTTCAACGTAAGGAATGCTATTGCTGAAAAACAGTAACTGTGCAAAGGCCATTTCCATGTACAGTAGTACCATTTCTGCCCTCCAAAGAGGGCATGCTACCTATTTCACTCCTGCTGATCTTGGATGCTGAGACAAGGCAGAGATCCCCACGAGTCCATTGTGCTCCTCTGGGAAACCAGTGGGAGAGTACAATAATTGTCATAATTGTGCACTAAGCCCTGAATTAATATGGGTCCTAGGTAGAAAAAAATCTCTTCTCCCCCACTTTATACCAGAGACGATAGTGTCCCATCCCTGATCTATGATGCTGTAATGGAAAACTATGAAAAGTTAGTGTTTGGGGGGGGGATGCTGGGGGGAGACCCAAGTTGCTTTAATACCATTCTCCTAAAGACAGCAAATCAGCGATTTGCAGCTAGTCAATTCCCCAGTTCCAGCACCCATGGTTTTAGACAGCTGGAGTGGGGGGGAAGGAGATGGATACGGCAGTTCCAGAAATATGATGCTGAGCCTTGTGGGATGGAGTTAATATTTGCTTAAGTCCAGGAGACTACATAACACAGGTATTCTTACCAAGAAGAACACAAATTTCCTATGTTATATTCAGCCACAGCATTACAGAAAAAGTGTCTCACCTTGCTCTGGTTTTTTTTTTTTTTTTTTTTTAAGTGTAGTCACAGACAACTAATTCAGGTTTCCAAAAAATCTGACTTCACGTGATCAGGCAGATCCACTCTCAGCTTCACAACAGTTCAAACTGATCAAGTAGCAGTGCCAAAATTAATGTGTGGAACCATCATTTTAAATCCTTTGCAATTGTTGAAAAGAAATAGCTAAGCAACACTATAGGATTCTGCTGTAGTGTGGAACCAATCACAGTTCAGGTTATGCCAATCCAGACTTTATTAATAGAAATTATGCTCAGAGAAAGTATGATGTTGTCTGTACAGAAGAGAACCACTGAGGGGCTTCTGAAAGATACTGTAATGCTCTTTGTCACATTTCAAGTCTATCTTATTGAAGGTAAAATACCAGCATAAAACAGGCAAAACTTGCTACGTATCTCCCACAGTAGTAGGAATACGGTGCATTCCTGCCTAATACACAATACATTTTGGTATTGACCATAAGACATTGTTTCTCTCTCTCTTGCATTGGCTGGGCTGTACCTAGAGCATTGTGTCAAGCTCTCGGTATCACTTTTTAGGACTGACACTGACAAACTGGAGTGTATTGAAAGAAAAGCAATCAAAATAAGGGGCCTAGAAAGAAAAACGTAGGCAGAATAAACCTTTGGAGGCATTACAGTGCATGTTTCTAGCCTTGGGAACAGAAGACCATGAGGAGACAGGTGAGCTGTTTTCAAGTATCTGAAGAGCTGTGACAAAGAAAGGAAGACAGAATTGGTCAGAGTTATTTCAGAACATAGGCAAGAAATGAGATTTAAACTAAGATGCAGCAAAATTCAGTTAGATATCAGGAAAAATTTCCTGTCAGTAAGAGCTGTTCAACAGTGTACGCTGTTATTTGGAGCAGCCTATAAACCCTGTACATAAATAAAAATAAAACAGCAGAACAGCCTGCCCCAGGAAGTATGGACTCTCCTTCACTTGTGTTTAAAGAGGCTAGATGACCCTCTGTCGGGGATGCTGCAGGACTGGATTTCTGCATGAGGTAGAGGGTTGGATGAGATTCCTTCCAATCTTGTCCTAAGCCTATATTTCCGTGATATATAGTTTCCATAAGTTTGATTTGAATTGTTTTTTTTCTTTATGCATATTTCCTGTATAATAAATACATATCTAGGATGCTATTCCCTTTCAGGATACAGGTAGTCCTCAATTTACAACAGCAATTGGAACCAAAATTTCTGTCGCTAAGCAATGCAGTCATAAAGCTTGACATCACGTGACAGCATTGCTTAGCGACGGCAATCCCAGCATTCCCTGTTGCCATTGCTAACTGAATTACACCGGTCATTAACCAAGGACCCACCCTGATCCAAGCCATTCCTAATTTGATCTCTCCCAGCCCCAAGCCTCAGTTTTTCCAAGGCAAGGGACTTCCTCCCCTTCAATTCCCCCCAACTGCTATTCCCCCCACATCCTTTTGGCTGCCCTACACCCTGCCTTACAGGGTGGCAAGCAGCTCCAGAATTGTGCAGCTCTGGGACTGCTTGGCACACCACAGCTCCGGGGCTGCAAGAAACCCACGTGCAGTGCAGTGCAAAGCTGCAGCCGCCCCGGGAAGCCACAGCCAACCCAGCCTGGCCCAGCAGTGCAGCATGAAGCTGCAGTCTCCCTGGCCCTGCCCAGCCCCAGCTGCCCTCACCATCCTGCACTCCGAGGCCCTTGCCTCCCTGCGCTCAACCACCCCAGCTGACCTTCAGTGTCTTCTTGCTCCCGCTGCTGAGGCATGCCCAGCCTGGCCCTTTGCAATGCAGTTGCTGACCATGCGAGGCCGTCTTCCCCAGGTCTTGTGAGGAAACCACTGCAGAGTTTCATGTGGCCAACAGCCGCCTTGCAAAGGGCCAGGCCAGGCATGCTTGATCAGCAGCAGGAGCAAGAAGATGGCAAAGGTCAGCTGGGGGTGATGGAGCGCAGGGCAGCGGGGACTGCAGAGTACATGGGGCCAAAAGAGCCCAGATGGGGGAGAGGTAGGTGGGTGGCAGGAGTTGAGGCACCCCTATGGTCATAAGCGCAGGCAGGCTGCAAAGCACCTGAATTTTGATAATGTAATCACAGGGGCACTGCAATGGCCATAACTTCAGGGACCGGGCATAAGTGCTATTTGTTCAGTGCCGCCATAACTTCGAATGGTTGCTGAACAAATGGTTGTAACTCGAGGACTATCTGTAAGTAGTGTTATGCAAAGCATAGAGGAAGAGTAAAAAGTACTAAGCAAAAGAAATAAAGGCATGCATTAAGAAAAAGAAATCTAGCTAAATCTACTTTATACTAACACCATTCACTATACTTCTCCATACCTTTCTTCCTTACAAACTATTATTACTTCCACCTTGTCCATGGCACTGTTCCTTTTGTTCTTTAAACTTCTCACCTCTCATTTTCTGAAGATCTCATCAACACCATACAAACACAGCTTTCTCTGTCTTCCATTTCCTCTTGAACTATTCTTCCTTCAAATATTTTGTGATTCAGTCCTCATTTCTTCTCTCTATAAGACCAAACTACCTCAGTATACTTTCATACTTATCACTCACTTTTGTGTTCAGCCTACATTTGTTTAGCGCCCATTTATTGTTGACCTGATCTCTTCTTTGTTTGCCACATACACTTCTTAAATACCTCAGTCCTGCTGCATTCAATTTTTATCTTTCTCCTGACATACTCAACTCTACTCTCACTTCCCTATATCAAAGTGAGTGGAGTACACTGTTATACTTGACATTAATTCCTTGCAAGAGACCACATACTATTCACTATCTATTAATATTTATGTATCACATAACTTCTCCATCCATTACCTCATCTTGTAAACATTTTATCAAGATACATAAATTCATCTGCTTCCTTTAATTTATTGTCATATATGTATTTCTTGTTATTCCATCCAATTTCTTTGTGAAACACAACTACCTTGATCTTAGATACATTAATTCTCAGATCCATGCTTCTTGTTGCATCATACAAGCTATCTAACATTCACTGCAAATTATTGGGGTTCTGAGCCAAACAACATGGCATCATCTGTATACAAAAGTACAAACATGTTCACACTCCCAAACAACACATTTCTGTTACCAGCACAAGCATACTTTATACATTTATCCATAAATATATGAAACAGTCCTTGTCTTACTCCCTTCTCAAAGAAAACCATTTAATATTCCCATATACCATATAATATTCCATCATATATTGTTCCTATCACATTCAGCAACCTACTCTCAACTCCATACTCACATAAAACATTCCATAATTCAATCCTATTTATTTAACATATGCTTTCTTTAAAATAGCAAACATACAGTAAACTTTCATTCTCACATTCATAAATATCTCCATTACTTACTTTTCTCTTACATAAGGAAAGAACAATAGTGTTCTTTCAATCATCAGGAACAGATGCAGTTTTCACACTCAAATCACGTAGCCACTCCATAAGCAATCCTCATCTGTATTTTAACATTTCTACAGTTACACTATCTATACTAGCAGCCTTGCCATATTTCAATATTCCCATCATTTTTGTGATTTCCTTTTTACTAAATTTTTGGACACCAACATGTATAGTATTTCCACCAGTTCCACTCTTTAACATATCACTGTTCTCGTGCAAATCTCTAAAATATTATTTCTAGCATTTTGTCACTTTAGTTTCATCACAAGTAATTTCATCAGTTATTTTTAATTCCAATCATGTTGCTATAGTCTCTTTGATAGTCCTTTCCACTTATTTCCAGCACAATGCTTGATTTCCATCAAAATCCCTTTATATTTTGTCTGCCTTTTTAAATCTTGACGTGCAAAAACTACATTTTTTGCTATTTCTTTTTCTCCAGGGCCATCAGCACGATCTCAGTCTTAGAAACTCTCCAGGCACTCTCTGAAAACCAGCGGGTCCCATCAGGCGCTAGAGCAGACTGACTGAATAGCTCCCGCCTCCCTGCATTGGGGAGCTGCCTCAGGAAGCTCCGGGACAATTTAAAAAATCCCCAGTTTAGAAGCTCAGTCCACAGAGACTTAAGTTTTTCGGCAACCTTTCCTTCCATTCTTTCCCCTCCCCACCTGCTTTTGTAACATCCTTCCTGATGAAGACAGAGAGATTTTAAAGGCTAACGCTGGTTGTGGTGCAAGTGGGATAGTGTAATAAAGATACTATCATGCTATGAATTTTGGAAATGACACCAAGCTGTTCAGAGGATTCTCAGCGACCAGCCTCCCGTAACAAACGCCGCTTGAGAATCGTCCAAGGGGACGCAATGACACGTACCATAGAGCTGCCGCCAAAGGCTAGAGCGTGAGCCTAATTAGAGCCACGGGCTTCCCGAAACCCGTCCGACCTCTGGCCCCGCCCTTTCGGTACGTCAGTGCATCAACACGCCGGGCGGGTCCCGTGACCGGAAGGGGTGAGCAAGAGGCGGAAGTGAAAGCGGGGAGGGTGTTTGGCCCCATTAAAGCGGAGCTGAACGGAGTGGAGGGTTGGCGGTCGTGAGGGTGCGGAGGAACAGTGCGGTAAGCCGGGTCGTGTCGTCTTACACGGTGAGTCCGACGGTACTGGGGGGCCCCGGGAGAGTGACGAACGTGGGGTGTCTGTCGGGCTCGACGTCGGGAGAGGCCCGACGGGGTGCGGGAGGGAGCCGCTCGCTTAGCCCGCTGGGTTGGAAAACGGGAGAAGGGCGCGGCTCTCTCGGTGGCGTCCGAAGGGGGATTCCTTTGTCACTGCCTTTTTCTCGGCCGTGTTCGCGACGGGAGGAGGGAGCGGCCGCCTGGGCCCCGCCCTGTTCGCTTTGGGGCTGGGGTGAGGTAGTTCCCTATAGGGCCAGTTTAGCGGGGGAGGCAGCCGCTTAATAACGATTATCTGCGGTGGGCGGGGGGATTGGCAAGGCGAGAGCGCTGCCGGTAGGGTGTCCCTGGGAAGAAGGGAGAGAGAGAGTGGCTTCTGTCTTCCTCCTCTTTCTCCACCCCTCCGTTTTCCGGAACAAAGAAACGTGGACTATAGAACCCACTGTCAGTTTCAAGGATTGTGTGGTTTGGCTGAACAGTAGCTGGTTCCTGGCCCACTGGAAAGCTGAAAGGTGAGAGCTGCTGAGCAGCTCCAAACCCGACCCAGCCCTCTTCTCCCCGCTCTGCTGGCTAAACAATAACGCTTCCTGTAGCTCCCAGTTGAAAGCTTAATACGATATGGATTCATGGCTTTGGCCTTGCTTCAATTTGTTGTCCTGTAAATATCGAACTCCGATATTTAAACGAGCGCGAGCTTTTTTTCTATAGTTTTATGTCTAAAGCTACCTACAAAGGTATCTGTTCCTTGCTACTGTTCCCGCCCTATCTCCCAGCTGAAATGCCTATATTGTTCCGAGTAAATAGAAGTGCCTTTTTTTTCCCCGTAGTGGCTGAATACTGTGCATATTAGGAAATAACCTTACCTGAACTTAGTGTAGCATTTATGATTATATGTATCCAGGTTGTGCTGCAAATGCCTTGTTGTGTGTTGCTGGACAGTTCTTTTGAGTGTAAATTCTAGAATGGGATGAATTGAGTGATTATGTACAAGGACAGTTAAGAGCAATCTAATACAAGATTGAGTTGTATCATTCATATACTCAAAGGACAAGTTTCCTTTGAGTATATGAATGATAAATCAGTTGGGACTCACAATGTTATCTTACTGTCCAAACATTATGTAATTTACTAAGTTAGGGATGGTAAACAAAGCAGTGTCTTTCTGTATTGCCTTAAGTACTTCATCAGAATGTTAGACAATAAATGACTCCAAGGACAAAAGTAGGCTTCAAGACTTGACTCACTGATACCCTTGAGTAAATCTAACCTTATCTTTGGGACTATTGTGTATGAATATGTCATCAGACTGAAGAAGCATTATTAGGAATATTTAGGTATTTAAAGCCTGGCAATTTAAGGCAAATGGCAAGAATAATGGATTGGGCCATTAAATTGGTTTTACTAGGATAACTGTATACCACAATGAAAGCTAAGCAATTTCAAATAAGGAAGGAATCTATAAATTTAACTATTAAATCTAAAAATATTTCTGGGCTCAAATGATGACTATATAATCTAGATATCTGATTTAGATTGTATTGGAGCTCAAAATAATTTGCTTTTTTATTTAGTTGCTGGGCAGTAAAATTAACCTATATTAAGTGGAATCCATATATCTTGTTCTATGGCTTGCCTTCTTAGCTGGGAAGACCAAGTATGCTTTCTTCCCTTGTGATTTCAGCAGCTGATTAAGCACATGATTTAGTTCATGAGTAGTTAAGTACAATTTATCTAGGGATTAAATGTCATCAAGTGTTTCTAGGAACTGGTACATACAACTTTATTGCTTTGGAAATTGTATGGAAAATAGGAGGCTCTGTAGCAGTCAGTTTCTCTAAAGACAGGTTTGTCATATGCTTTGACTTAAAGTTCAATTAATATAGCCGAAAATCTATAAGAACTTGTAGGACATCTATGATTCAAAATATATAGTGATTTCAATTTGCACTTAAATGTTTGCTTTTCTACTTATGGTAAGAGGCTCTCAAACTTTGCATTACCACCATCTCTGAAAATGAAAAATGAATTTTTGTGACTTTTAATGGGCAAGAAATAAATATACCTCGTTTAATAGTTCAGTTTTAATTAATGAGGCTCTCAAACTTTGAAGTATCAATACTGCCCTCTAGGGCTTGCGCAGGCAAAATTAGCAAATCCCAGAAGTAGTTTTGGTAGCATTCTATCCCTATTTGTGCAAGGTTGAGCAGGTTTTTAAAAAACCATAGCTCTGCCCCACCCCTAGGACCCTAACCCACAGTTTGAGAACTGTTGGTTTATTGTACTGAAAATTCCAGACAAATAATGCAAAGATACTCCTACTATGTAAAGCATAGTTTTTGCTTCAAACAGTTCAAGTTTTCAGTAGTAGCTGATAGGTAGGAGACCTGCCTCAAATGCTATAGAACTGTTAGTGTGAGTAAATCCATAATGGCTTCTGGACCAGTTACAGGATTTTGAGGTTATGCATATTTGCACATGGATTATACTCAATATAGTAAATAATAAAGGATAGCCTTTCTCTGTCTTCTATTTAAAAATACCAATCAACTATAATGTGTGCAATGGTAACTCCCTTAGCACCTATTAGACTTTTCTTTCAAACTCACTTTTAATTTTTCCCTATTTATTTTAAAAGTTAAAGAGGTATATTAAAAGCAAAGTTCAGCTCAGCAGCATAATCTCTATGTTGAATATGTCTCTAATCCCCTTAGAAATCCTTACAAAACAAAAATTGTGGTTGGTAGTTGTGGCGGCTTTGGCCATCTCTCCCATAACTTATAGCAACTTCCTAGCATCACCAGTCAATGGTGAAGGGATATAAAGACTGTCCTCATTGGTGTTATTTTGATGCTGCAATGGTTGGATAACTCTAGAAGGTGCTCTGTCTCATTGGTTGAAGAGTGACCTTTAATTTATTTGTCAGATTTATATCCAGCATTTTTGTTCAAGAGCTCAAGGTAGCATACATAGCACTCCCTCTTTCTGTTTTTCCCTCCAACAACCCTATGAGATTGGCTGGCCCAAAATCACCCAGTAACTTCATGGCTAAGGGTGGACTAGTACCTGGGTTTCCTTGGTGCCAATCAGATGCTTTAACCATTACATTATTCTGGCTCTGGGCTTACCTGCACAGAAAAAATGAAAAAATAAGTTGGGGACGATTATCAGGAACCAAAGGCGGTTTTTCTGATTGTGGATATTTATAAAAAACACATTATAATTTGTTGAGAGTGATTAGGACATGTAATAAAGCCAAAACATTTTGGATACAAATATATAAACTGATTCAGAAGATTTTAAAGACTAATGTATAATTGAAACCAGAGGCTTTTCTTTCAGGATTAATGGACAGATAGCTAGAAAAAAGTCATGGAACTTTGTTTTTATATATGACAACTGCAACAAGATTATTATATGCTCAAAAGTGGAAAGGTTCAGCATTACCCACAATAGAGGAATGGTTGGTGAAGATGATGTAACTTGCAGAGAGGCTGAACTGACTTCCTTGATTACAGAAAAGACAATATCTACACTAATTGCTGAGTGGAAACCCCTTATACACTTTTTGCATGAAACAGGAAAAAATGAACTGATTATTTGTGGTTTTGATAATTAGAAAAATAAATAATAGAAAAGAGTTTTTCTTTTTGTAACCATAGAGTAAGAGATAATTTTGTAATTATACTTGTATTTGCTGCAAAGAAAATCGGAAGCTTTATATTTCTTTTCATCTTTTCTTTTTGCACTTTTGTCTTAGTTTTGTCTTAGTTTTGTCGTCTTTTCTTTCTTTCTTTTTTACTTTATATTAGTTTTTGTTATCTTTTTTAAAAACTTTAAATAACATTTATATTTAAAAAGTAGCTCATTAGTGATTTGAGGCAGTCTCATTCCTAGATGAGATTAGCTCAGGCTTTTTCTGATGGAGATAGTTGCATATGTATGAATATATTTGCATAGGTTTAAGAATCCTCTATAGTGAAGCAGGAGCACAATGATGGAGCACCTGATTTGCATCAAAATATCCTAAATATAGAAGTTATGGAGAATTGTTTCCAATCAGTACAGACACCATTGAGCTAGATGGACCAAGAGTCTGATTTGCTGTAGGACAACATTCTGTGTTCCTAAACTAGTCACTAAGAGATAGGTTGGTGTGGTGGTGGTTAAAGCACCATGCTAGAAACCAGGAGATCATGAGTTCTAGTCCTGCCTTAGACACAGCTGGGTGACCTTGGGTCAGTCATTCTCTTTCAGCCCTTGGAAGGAGGCAGTGTCAAACCACTTCTGAAATCTTGCCAAGAAACCTGCAGGGACTAGTCCAGGCAGTCACCAGGAGTCAACACTGACAAAAAACACTAGTCATACTAAAAGCATGGCTTGTGTGGCACAATCAGGTTTATTTGGTCAGAAGTGGGATAATTTCATCTAAATATGGGGATAAATATAGTATTAAATTTCACTGCTACCCACCCGTAAATGTTGAACTTGAAGTGCTTATGCTGATATCATTTTCTCTCTGGCAACATAATAGCTAAGCATGGAAGAAGGGTGCTTATAATATTCTGGAGGTAACCATTTAAGTGAAGTAACAAATAGTTATAAACAATTAAAGCTGTTATAGTAACATATGAAAAAATAATATTAGTTAAACTGTTTGTTTAGAAGTAGAGAAATCCATGCTCATTTACAGAGTGATAGTTACTTTTTCACATCAGCCAGCAGCGTCTCTGCTTTTTTTCTAGATATACTGATTGTCTTCTTTTTCTCCCCTTTCCCTCTCTTACCGTGTCTGTCTGTAAATTCCCTCTGTTCTCTAAGATCTCCTAGCCTTCTGGCCTTTCTTCCTCATAAGAAAGTTTCTGATTAACCATTTACTTACTTTAGTAGGATGCAAGTAATCTACTGTTTTATCAGAACTTGTATATTACTTAAGATCTATTGACCCCCTAATAGTGGTATCCCAGGGGATATGCTAAGTGTAGAAAACAATGCAATCCATGTTGAAACCAGTTTTAATCCCCTGACTGTTAATATAGAAGCAATATTAATGGTGGAATAAGCAGATGGCACTTTATTGTAATCCTGGCTGGCTCCCATCTGCGATGACTAATTTTACAAATATGATGGAAATGCTGAATCTTGTACATTTTTAATTAAAAGATGCTACTGCTGAACTTTCATAAAAAATGAAGTGTGACTAGTCCACAGTAATATGCAAAGTTGGTAATGGCCTTGTCTGTTTCAAATAGCTGATGTGGATCATCTTGCAGTGATAGCAATTGAGATGTTTTTCCTTCCCAAATGTTTTGCCTCCACCATTGTGTGTCTGTGCCTTCAAACCAGTCTTGGGAACTGCCTGAACAAATCCCTGCAGTTATCTTGAGAACATTTTCAGAAGTGGTTTCCTAGGGCTGAGTGTGAGTGACTAGCCTAAAGTCACCCAACTGGTTTCATACCTAAGGTAGGACTAAAACTCATGGTCTCCTAATTTCTAGCCTGATACCCACTACACCAAACTGGCTCTCACCTCCACCATTACTGACTTGTAATATCTTATCTTGTGTTAGACAAATCCCCCATCTACTTAATTATTCCACACTACCATTTTAATTGCTCTCCTTTCTTTAAAAGTCTATTTCTGTATCTTGCTCAGCTGCCAGCTAATAGCCAGACAGACACATCACACTAAATAATGTAATTTGTTTTGATTGTAGTTTACTGGTTGTGTTATTATGCTCTGTAAGCTATGGTTTGTCAGATCCCCTATCAAATTTGGAGCAACACTGGAGCTACAACTTTCACAAATTTCAGTATGCATATGATAGAGAGCAAACAGTTAGCTAAAATTGTATAGAAATTGTGTTCAACTTGCTATCATACATTACTCTCTGCGAGCAGTCTATTAAAAACATTGTTGGCTTTAACTTCAGATATGCTTGTATACTGTTCGGCATTTTTAGCCTTCTCTCTTACGGGAATTAATGTGGAAATCTTGCAGGATTCCAGTTAAGGAAATCCTGGTTTACAGTGGGGCAAAAAAGTATTTAGTCAGCCACCAATTGTGCAAGTTCTCCCACTTAAAAAGATGAGAGAGGCCTGTAATTTTCATCATAGGTATACCTCAACTATGAGAGACAAAATGGGGGGAAAAATCCAGAAAATCACATTGTCTGATTTTTAAAGAATTTATTTGCAAATCATGGTGGAAAATAAGTATTTGGTCAATATCAAAAGTTCATCTCAATACTTTGTTATATATCCTTTGTTGGCAATGACAGAGGTCAAACGTTTTCTGTAAGTCTTCACAAGGTTTTCACATACTGTTGCTGGTATTTTGGCCCATTCCTCCATGCAGATCTCCTCTAGAGCAGTGATGTTTTGGGGCTGTCGCTGGGCAACACGGACTTTCAACTCCCTCCAAAGGTTTTCCATGGGGTTGAGATCTGGAGACTGGCTAGGCCACTCCAGGACCTTGAAATGCTTCTTACGAAGCCACTCCTTCGTTGCCCGGGCGGTGTGTTTGGGATCATTGTCATGCTGAAAGACCCAGCCATGTTTCATCTTCAGTGCCCTTGCTGATGGAAGGAGGTGTTCACTCCAAATCTCACGATACATGGCCCCATTCATTCTTTCCTTTACGCGGATCAGTCGTCCTGGTCCCTTTGCAGAAAAACAGCCCCAAAGCATGATGTTTCCACCCCCATGCTTCACAGTAGGGATGGTGTTCTTTGGATGCAACTCAGCATTCTCTCTCCTCCAAACACGACGAGTTGAGTTTAGACCAAAACGTTCTACTTTGGTTTCATCTGACCATATGACATTCTCCCAATCCTCTTCTGGATCATCCAAATGCTCTCTAGCAAACTTCAGACGGGCCCGGACATGTACTGGCTTAAGCAGGGGGACACGTCTGGCACTGCAGGATTTGAGTCCCTGGCGGCGTAGTGTGTTACTGATGGTAGCCTTTGTTACTTTGGTCCCAGCTCTCTGCATGTCATTCACTAGGTCCCCCCGTGTGGTTCTGGGATTTTTGCTCACCATTCCTGTGATCATTTTGACCCCACGGGGTGAGATCTTGCATGGAGCCCCAGATCGAGGGAGGTTATCAGTGGTCTTGTATGTCTTCCATTTTCTAATTATTGGTCCCACAGTTGATTTCTTCACACCAAGCTGCTTGCCTATTGCAGATTCAGTCTTCCCAGCCTGGTGCAGGTCTACAATTTTGTTTCTGGTGTCCTTCAACAGCTCTTTGGTCTTGGCCATAGTGGAGTTTGAGTGTGACTGTTTGAGGTTGTGGACAGGTGTCTTTTATACTGATAACAAGGTCAAACAGGTGCCATTACTACAGGTAACGAGTGGAGGACAGAGGAGCCTCTTAAAGAAGTAGTTACAGGTCTGTCAGAGCCAGACATCTTGCTTGTTTGTAGGTGACCAAATACTTATTTTCCACCATGATTTGCAAATAAATTCTTTAAAAATCAGACAATGTGATTTTCTGGATTTTTTCCCCCATTTTGTCTCTCATAGTTGAGGTATACCTATGATGAAAATTACAGGCTTCTCTCATCTTTTTAAGTGGGAGAACTTGCACAACTGGTGGCTGACTAAATACTTTTTTGCCCCACTGTATGTCTATAGCATTTGCTTTTCATGATCTATTCCAGTTTTTCTAATCTAGGTCATTCCATATTTCCATAATCTCTGATAATAGACCATAACAGCTAGATAGAAAGTGTAATTTATAATACGTGGAAGGTTCAAGCTTGAAGAAGGCTGATTGGCTTTGCTCAGTGGTATTGTTTGGGAGATAATTGAATGCATTAAGTGCCAATTATTTTTTTTTAAACTACACTCCTGGAATAAGATTCTATTTATGTTTACACCGTAAATAGCTGTGGTGGGCAGTGAGATATATGGAAGCTGATTTTGGACAAATAGAGGCAATAATGCTGGCATTTATGCCAATTATGTTTCAGTTTTCTTGGCTACTCTTGATCACAGCTTTTGGGTTCAATTATATATGCAAAGTGGAAAATACAAGCTGCTGCCAGCACTGCTATTTAAGATGTATGGTGAAAATCACTTCAAGCAGTCAAACTGCATTCTGTCCATTCTCTAAATATGAATATTTAATGAGTATAAGCATTCCTTTAAACAAAAGTATAAGCAATGTACAGAGAGCATAAGTTCTTGCTAGTGTTCTGACATCTCATACTAATTTCTATTTAGAACTGGAATATTTACTATTTGTGGACTTAAGCCTTTTTCAAACTGATGCTCAGCAGTTAAGATGTCTAAAAATATAGGAGTAATTTCTAGCCACTGTAAAAGTTGTAATCCAACACTTTTGAAATGCACCGGCTCAGGGAAGGTTTTCATTCAGCTAACATGTCCCTACTTTTCAGCTTAGCATTGCTGATGGGTTTTTCAAATGTTTAAACTCAGCAGATAGAGAGCTGGTTCAGGGAGCTATATTAGGCAACTCACATTTGTGTAATGAAAGCTAAAGGTAGGCTGTATAATCAAATAATTAGTGTACTGAAATGGTATAGTAACTGGTAGCATTGCTTTTCATACAGGCATTTCATGGACTCACTACTTCTCAATAGTTATCTAGCCTGGTGTATCTTGCTGGAAGCATATCTGCTGATGATCTGTTTCCTAGCAAAGATGAAAAGTTAATGCAGCAGCTGTGCTTAAAGCTGCCTGACAAAGATGATGTCATTGTTGCTCCTTAAGGGTGTGCTTTTTTGCAAGAGTATTTTGCCAATGTCAAGAATGTACGGCTAAGGATACTGCTGGTTTTCTTAGTGTTGCTGTTAATGAGCACTGCCAAATGTAACAAGTCTGCTCAAATCTATTGGTCTGATTACCTATTATTTATTAATTGTAAGAAGAGAAATAATTAAATCCCAGCAAGATTATCCTGTTAAATCTTCTGGAAGAGAAGACTTGAAGGAAAACCTGTAAAATTACTGATTTGTGAAATATTGTGAAATTTATGGGAGTATATCTTTATTTACAGCCATGACAATATCTCTACAACAGGGATGACTAATTCAGAGCCAGTATTGTTGTAATGTAGAGGAACTATGTAAAAATTACATAGTAATGCTTATTGAGCAAATGAGGCATTCTTCTCTATCTTAATGGTTGGGTTCATTCAAAAGACTAGACTAGGCTAAAAGAGTTGAGATGGGTCTGTGGGTTTATTGAGTTATGGTAACACAGTCATAAAAATACAAATTATAAACATAATAAACAGTATAGTTAAAATCAAATAGTGGAGAAGTGGGACCAAACATATCTCCTTGGGAAGTGTTGCAGTAATTAAGGCAGGATATGACTAGGGTGTAGGTAACCATTACTAGGTTTGAATGGCTGAAGAAAGGTCATAGTTGACACATTAGTTGTAATTATACAAATATGCTCCTTGCCACAGGCCTCACCTGTAAATCCAGTTACATTAGGGGATATGGAGCACTCTCAGAGTGCAAACCTGCTTTTTCTACAGGAGATGACCAACTTAGACCCTGAGTCTGTTTCCCCTTATCAATAGCATCTCCATCTTGTCTGACTTAATTTCAGTTTGCTTTTCCTCATCCAGCGTAGATTCAAATTTAAACAATATTCAGGGGTTCCAATTGCTTTCTTGAAATTGAGTTGAAAAAAGTAATAGAGCTGGGTGTAATCAGTTTACCCTGAACCAATATTACCAGTAATTTCATGTAGATTTAAACACTGCAGAGGGAGAAACATATGGACATCATAAATCAACAACCTGGATGTCAAACATTCCCTCAGTACCATGGTCTGGGTGAGTCTCAGTAGGAAAAATCAGAACCATTACAAAACAATTCTCCTAAGACTTAATCCCACAGAAATATGGCATAGTTGATGGGATTGAAAGCATGGAGAGACCTAGAAGTACTCTTAGGATCATATTTCCCTCTGGATGACCCACAATCTCAGTACCATGTCCTACTTTTCCCCCCATTTTCCTGTTTCCTTTACATTTTTCCTATTTTTTAAAAATATTAAAGCAGAATTAAAGGAAAAGCAAGTATGAGTCCAATATGGAAAAAGTATTAGAAGATAGATTAATTGTCCAACAAAACTGTATCAAAAGTGGATGTAAGAGAAGGATATTGGAAGCTGCCTGGAACAGAGGGAAAAGAACTGTGTTATAGAGTGTCACAGAAGTGTATGGAGTTGTGCTTAAAAAAAAAAAAAGCACAAAGCCCCTCCCTGAGCTGGAGCGTGCCGAAAGCCCCTTTGCATTGCGTTCCTGGGCCATATGGGGCTGGCTTTGCACTGCAAAAAAGGAAAAAAGGATGTTTTTGGCTCCCCCCCCCCTTTTTTGTAGCACAGAACCAGCCCCATATGGCTCAGGAGCGCAACTCAAAGGGGAGTTTTGGTGTGCTGTGGCCCCTTTAGCCTTTGTGCAGTTTTTGTTGTCATTTTTGCTGCACAAAGCCAGCCCTGTATGGCCCAGCAGCCAGGCTGGACATGTCTCATCAGCAGCAGGAGCAAGACAGCAGTGAAGGTCAGTTGGGGAAGCGGAGCACAGGGCGGCAGGGGCCAAAAGGGCATAAATGGGGGGAGTTGCAGTGCCCCTGCGGTCGTAAGTGTGAGCAGGCTGCAGAGTGCTTGGATTTTGATCACATGACTGCGGGGATGCTGCAACAACCATAACTTTGGGCATAGGTCGTAAGTCCCTTCGTTCAGCGCTGTCATAACTTCGAACGGTTGCTGAACGAATGGTTGAAAGTTAGGGACTACCTGTATATGATAATATTGACGCAAAAATAAGGGTGAAAGAAAAATATTGTGTAATCTCTGCATAGAAAAAATTATAGGTGCAAACAATGTAATCAAAGAGAGCAAGGAACAATTAAAGTTAAAAGAGGCAGAGAAAATGGAGACTGATTTTGATGTATATAAAATTGTTTTGAAAGTGGGTAACGCAAGCTAGGGAGTATCATGAGTAAATGGAATTAAAAATAATGAAATGGTTTGGGATGAAGCTGGAGTAAATGAATGATGAAAGGAGTATTTTAGATATTTGTATGGCAATAATATGTTATAGGGTGAAACTGAAACAAAAGATTGAAACGAATTATGCTGTGAAAAAATGGTAAAGATGCAGGTGTAGATGGTATAACTGGAGAAATTTTAAAATTTTGATGTGGTTTGCTAATGAAGCAAGAAAAATTAGGGGAGTGCAGGGTGGCTTTTTGCTGGAGAAGTGATCTACAGACCAGATTGTTGCTCTTAAGCAGCTCATTGAGAGATGCGCAACAAACTTATTTTCTCACATTCATATAACCAGTTTAGAGAAGGTGTGGGATAAAGTGAACAGGTTTGAATTATGGAATGTTTCCCACAGCAATGGAATTGAAAGGTGGTTTGCCAAATATAAGAAGGGTATATAATAGAGGAAATAAATGGTTCAACATTGAACAGGTAACAAAAAACCAAATGTGTCCCATGGTTATTTAATGTATTTATAAATAAACATATAACAAATATTTACGATAACATTGGAGGTGTGAGTGTTCTTTGCATGTCAGTCATGCCACATTTTTGGCTGAGAATCAAAATGAGGTGTTCTGAATGTTAGGTTGCGTGATGTAACAAGTATGGATCTCAACATTATGACTAAGGTGTGCTTGACAGAAAAATAGAGTGCATGATTGCAAGTTGCATCTAAATGGCCAAAAGTAGTGATGGGAAAATGAATGGAGCAATTTTAAGATGTGCAAATGCTGGTAGAAAAGGAGTGGGCAGGATGTAATTTGTGAAAAATCACTGTTTGTTGAAGTAAAGATGGCTGTGCATGAGAGTATACGTCTGTCTTCATTAAATGGAAGTGACATGGTTATGTCAGGAGAAACATACGAGTAATTGGATGCAGTGGAAACGAGGTAAATGTTATATTAAAGTGGTGTGTAGCAAGACAAGAGTTTGCTTCAAGAATGAATTCATGGAGAATTACTTTGCTTATAATGCCATCACAAGAAATCTGATAAGCATCCTTTTAAAAACATGTTTTGGGAGTCCAGTAAGCATAAAATAAGATTTTCAGATGAATTAACTTCATTCTTAAATCATACAAAGTATACTTAACATTTCTTAAAAATTGGGCCATTTGATTTTCCAATTCTTTATTTCACATATTAGTATTTTTTACTCCTTTTCTGCTCTCTGTGTAACACTGTTTATCCCAAAAGGGAATAGCATGATGGGTATATATGTATCATTTTGCATACATGTGAAGAGTTTCAGTTTTAAGGCAGTGATGCGCCCCTTTCTCAAGGGGCCATCTCTCAACTCCACCAGTCTGGACAGTTTTTGTCCAGTTTCTAGAAAGGGAAGGTGGTTACACTGCAGCTTCAAGGGACTCTGGATGAAATGGATTATCTAGATCCCTTTCAGTCAGGATTCAGGCCAGGATATGCGATGGAGACAGCATTGATCACACTCTTGGATGATCTCTGGTGGGAACATGATGGAGGTAGTGCTTCCATCCTAGCTCTTCTTGACCTCTCAGCAGCTTTTGATACCACCAGTCATGGTATCCTTCTGGACTGTCTCTGGTATTGGAGGTTGTGTTGGTTCTCCTTTGGGGCCAGTTCCAGTCGGTGTTAATAGGGGAGAGGTCCAGTCCCTGCTTTGTGGGGTGCATCTGGGCTCGGTTCTTTTTCCCCTCCGTTTAACATCTACATGAGGCCGTTGGGTGAGGTCATCTGACAGTTTGGGGTGAGGTATCACCAGTATGCTGATGATACCCAGCTTTTTATCTCTACCCCAGGCTGCCTGAATGATGCCATGGACATCCTGTCCCAGTGTCTGGAGGCTGTGGGGGCTTGGATGGAGCACAATAGGCTTCAGCTCAACCCAAGCAAGACTGAGTGGCTTTGGGTGATTGAACTTTCTGGTGCCAGGAACTTTCCATCATTGGTCTTGGATGAGATGGCACTGCCTCAGACAGACACAGTGCACAATCTGGGGGTCCTCCTGGACTCATAGCTTCTACTCAAAGAGCAGGTGGTAGTCATGGTTAGGGCCTTTGCACACCTTTGGATTGTGCACCAGTTGCGCTGGTTCCTGGACCGGGAGGCTCTGCTCACTGTCACTCATATCCTCGTGACCTCTGGTCTGGACCACTGCAATGCACTCTACATGGGGCTCCCCTTGAAGAGCATTTGGAAACTTCAACTGGTGCAGAATGCAGTAGCATGGGTAGTAAATGGCACTGGTTATTCAGCACATGTAACATCTCTACTCCAGGAACTGCATTGGTTGCCAGTGTACTTTTGGGTGCATTCAAGGTGCTGGTTGTCACCTTTAAAGCCCTTCATGACTTAGGAACAGGTTACTTGAGGGACTTTCTGCTTGTTTCTACCCATCTGATCTGGCAGGATGGGCATGCTTCAGATCCTGTTGGCTAAGGAATGCCAGCTGGCAGGGCCTACAAGAGATGCCTTTTCTGCCAGAGCACCCATCTTATGGAACATTCTCCCTCCAGATATCAGGATGGCCCCCACCCTGCTGGCTTTTTGTAAGTCCTTAAAAATCTGGCTCTGGACCTGAGACCCTGAGACCCTTTTTTGTTATTAATTTAATCAGTGTGATGGGTGATTTATTCTTGGCTGCTATGCATTTTAATTTTGGTATTATTTTAATTGTTTTCATTTTTTAAATTTTGTTCACCATCCAGAGTCACTTGGTGAGATGAGGAGTCATACAAATTAAATCAATCAATCACGAGAGGACATATGTATATTCTCCTGTGATCTTATTAATATTTTATTGTTTTAATAGTTCTTTAAGATTTCTTTTAATAATTTTATTGTATGCTACCCAGAGTCACATTAGTGAGATGGGTGGCCATATAACTTTGATGAGTATTTCTAAATTTCTGTTTTCCCGATGCCAGCAGCAATCTACCGATAGGAGATAACCCACTATTTCCAGGTTTATTATGAAAAGTTGAAATTAAAAACTTTTTGTCATCTGTATGTAGTGCACATACAGGTTCTAAATGTACTCTGAATCTTGTTGCATCCTGTCAGCACCTCCTTAACTCAAAGTGACTATTTTCCTGGGACTATTCTGCAAGCCCAGAAAAAGGCACAACTGCTTCATAGAGGCACCAGCAGGTGCAACAAGGATGTCAACATTTCCATCAAAGTACTTTTTCCTCTTCAGATCTGAATAGATGTACTACAGGTAGTCCTTAATGACTGTTTAATGATGGTTCAAAGTTACAATGGCCTTGGGAAAGTGCTTTACAACCTGTACTTGCGACTGTCGCAGTCGCACCACCCCCTGCGGTCACATGATCACAATTTGCAACCTTTTTTAAGATGGTTGTTAAGCAAATCGTGTGGTGGTTAAGCGAATTCCAGCAAAAAACATCCATTGGAGAAGCTGGATTTGTTTAACAACCACGTGATTCACTTAACAACTGTTGTAAAAATGATAGTAAAATCAGGTCTGGTCACAGGGTGACTCGCTTAATGATTGCCTTGCTTAACGACCAATTTGGTCCCTATTGTGATCATTAAGCAAGGACTACCTGTAGTACTAAATAAGTGGCTCAATATTGGTTATTATGTTTACCTCTCCTAATGGTCTAACCCTTGCTGAGAGGCAGGTTTGAGGTTCACATTTGGAATTTGTTACAAATATCAACTGGGTGCTTGAAAAACACACTATTAAATGAACAAGAAAATCAAACCAGAAATGGATGAGGGGGGAAGCCACCCCTAAACTTCCCACAGTTATGTGGAAATCTGGATCTTCACATCCTGGCAGTGATATTGTTACACTGAGGATGGTCTTAAGCATTCTGTGGAAAACTGTACAGAATGATCCCTGCAAGTTCTTTCTGGTCTGGGAATAATTGGGAAATAACAGTCTTGATGCATTCTTGCCAAGCGTCTTCCCAAGTAATTCCTACTTTAAATTAATGTGGGAAGCTTGTTAGTATCTTTGCTGCTTGGATTGAGGAAGATATTTGTTGGTATCATATCTCTTGATATTCACGGAATCAATTTATTCTATCTTCATTCAGAACCCATGGAATAAATGCTGACTACTTGACTTCATACTCTCTTCCAGAGGAACTAGTGAACCTTGAGTTTAAAATCTACACTTCAACAAAAATGAGACCTTATGGAGAAAAGACATGAAGTGCTTTCTTCATGAAGGAAGGCATGTGATTAAGCACTCTGAGCTCACACATGTTGTTGTAATCTGACTGCGCAGACTTGAGCCAAGTACTGTTCCTATGGTTACCCAAGGGAATAAAGAGAAGATGTTCAGCAATAAAAAAATAGTTATCAATAGAAACATGCCTCGTATGGGCAAATACTAAAATTCTTTAACCTCAGTTATCTCATCTTTATCAAAATAGCACAACCAGTTCATTATAGCCTCTACATCATCTTCTGTCTGAAATCCAAAGTCTCCCCAAAGTTTACTGTTGCGTGCATGTGCCAGGCATGTGCCAGGGCTATTTAGCTGGAAAGATGAATTTATCTATAGACTGGTATGGCCTATAACAATGGAGTTATACCTCGGGTCACGAACTTAATTCATTCTGCGACTCTGGTTGCGACCCAAATTGGTCGCGACCCGAATCAAATTTTCCCATAAGGTTCAATCTAAATATGGTTAATCCATTTTGACCCCTCCGAATTTGGTCGCCAACTGATTTTGGTCGCATCCCAAATCAAATTTTCCCATAAGGTTCAATGTAATTACGGTTAATCCATTCTGAATCATACGTATTTTTTTAAAAAACCACAAAAATATGAAACAACGTACAGTGCAGTACGAAGAGAGAGAACGCTAACCTTGCTCGAGGCGACTTCTGGCGTGGAGGACAGGAAGGCGGGTGGGGAGGCGGTTATTGCTTGGAAGGAGAGTCCCCCTCCCTACAGGAAGCCACGACCACATGTCACGGCAGGGAAAATGGCCGCGGTTCCTGTTCGTCATCCGATGCGGAGTTCGTGGACGGAAGCAAAATTTTGCGAACGGTGCTGTTTGTGACCCGAATTGGTTGTGAACAGAAGCGTTCGTGACCCGAAGTACCACTGTACTTTAAAATATCCACAGCAACCTTTTCCAACCTGAGCATCTTAGATACATAGCACTTTAACTTACAGTATTCTGCTGGAGTATTTTGAGAGCTGAAATCCGCATACAGAAAGCTACCCAGTTTGGAAAATACTGATTTACAGTATCCTTTTTTCCTAGAATAATAGAATAGTGAGGCTTTGAGTAACTGGACTCTCATGAAATACCATTTCTTATGTCAGAAGTAAACCATAACTCCAAAAGCATATGGACAAGAGTATGCATATGTGGAATATCATTGTTAATGTTGGGGCATTTCTATGTATTTGTGATAACTACATACTGGCTGCTAGCATAGTGTGCTATGGATAGGATTCGATTTTTTTTCTGGATGCTTCAAATTTCATAAGTTATTTCAAATGGGCTATTGAAAGGCCTCATTTTAAAAAAACCTGCACTTCTTCAGGGTTTTTTCCCAGTTAAATAATGAGTGTGTTAAAGTTTATAGGAAAGCATACCCTTGATAATATTACATGATGCTTTATGCAACTAATGAAATGTTTAGGAGTGATGATCCTTGAGAACTGTTCACAGCCCCCAGCTATTGGGAGGTTAGAAGGAGCACATTTAGGAGAACATATCCTAACAAAAGGTCCCTTTGTTGTGGAATAGTTTGTCACCAGAGATCTGCTCTGACCCTGTTTGTCTTTTGGAAGCATGTTAAAAAAGTTCTTCCAGAGAGCCTTTTTAATTAGTGAGGATAGTGCCATAAATTAGTTTATGTGGTCTGGCTTTAAGATAATTTTAAGTATTTGTTATGATTGTTTTTATAATCTTTATACTGTTGCATTATGGAAATTTCCCCTTGAAAGTGCTAAGGGTGGCATGACTGTGGAGTTTAACAGTCTAATAAATAAGTAGCTTCTGTTTTGCTGATTGATACCTACCTGACTAATTTGTGTTAAAATTACAAAGATTTTTTTTTGCCATTGGGTATGTATAAATGCTTTCTACACCAAGTTTGAGCCTTGTAGGTATACTCTATTATTTATTTTGCTTTGTTATAGTAACACTTAATCATGTAAGTGTTAATAGCTGCAGTTGTGCTCTGCTGGTACTGAGTAGCTCCATTGGTGTTTGCAAAGCAGTACTGCAATGAACAAAAAGTCTGCATAGGAGCTGTGGCTTTCAAACATCTGAAAGAGAAAACTTATCGTTTCAATCAAGAGAATGTTAACACATTCAATCCCCGCCATTGGAGATAAATTAATATGAAGGAAATAAGTCCCATGTTAAGTGGTCTTTAAAAATAAGGGCTAATTGTTGAACCCAGCTAAGGTTGTTTTCTTGAAATAACTGCTGAATTAGGCTGTCAAAGTTTTCTCCAAATTTCAAAGAGAAAATCTAGAAATTCAAGCAATACAATGAAACCATGATTTACTCAGTGCAACAGACTTTTCTTGGAAAGGACTAAATGCCATTGCAATTTTATATCATTTGAGTAATGCAATACGTGTCATTTGTGTGAAGATGTCATGATGCAAATGACTCAAATTGTATCATTTGCATTATGACATTCATCATTCAAATGATATGATTTGGGTTGCCATGATCAAATGTTCTTTGATTTACTGGAATTTGGGAAATGGAACTCTACCCATTCTGTTAACATTTCACTGTATGATTTTTGCAGTTACTTGCTTTTTTGTTTTTTACTGAAAAACATGGTTCAACTGTACCCTGATATTTCTTTAAACTAGCTGCAACCTTTGAGTTTGGGTGCTTCCTTTTTTGGCAAGCAGCGTTTTCCTCCAACATTAAGAGGCTTGCAATCCACAGTGCCATTTCCTTCAGTGTTAAACATTTGTGAATCTCATATAGCAGAATATAGATACTAACAGGTGTTCACAGCTATACTTGCAAGCCCAATAAATAATCATAGCTTTGCTGGGCCTTTTAAATGAAGCTGCTATTCCTATAAATGGTTGGAATTTCAATTTAGCAGTAGATTGTGTAATTATACTTAAACAATTGTAGAACAGATGTTCCATGTAACCCCAAAGACTGTGCGTAATATGCAATTTTCCTGAGCCTCATTCTCTTCATTCTTTCTCCAATATTGAAATAATTAAGCTGTATATGTGTGTGTCAAAGCTCTAGTAAGCACTTCTTAACAAAAATAAGAATTATGGACTCTTCTCCCAAGTTGAATTTCTGGCAGGAGTAGCATTCTTTCCAGTGGATGTTCTGATTCTATTAATCTGAAATTTAAATAAGACTGAAGCGGTAATTTATTTTTCATCAAACAGCTTTAGGTAGATAACTAAGGTTATTTTTTTCTGTTTAAGCCAAAGAAGAAAGTGTTAGAATGCTTTTAAGACTGGATAATATTCAGCAATAGTGAAGCTTATGGGGAATCTTTCCTTCCTGCTTTGATGCTTTATGGGGCACTTAAATTGAATGGCTAAGCATTCTCTGTATTTGATCAGTAGCCAAGCGGAGGCTTTCTTGCAATGAAATGATTGCATCCTTACAGCTGTTTTGAGAAAGCAATATCTAGTATCTAGTTTGCAAGGATATGACATATTAATACATTATCTATATTTTGACCTGTCTGTAAAAGCAAATGAATTGCAGAATAAGACTTTTATATTGTAATTTCTTTTTGTCTAGTAAGTGCGCTTGAATATTCATCTGAATTCTGTAATAATGACTTCTAGAAAGAAAGTATTACTCAAAGTCATCATTCTTGGAGATTCAGGGTAAGTACTGGAACAATAATATCTTGCCTTGATTGACACTGCATAAGAACTGTCAGCAAAGAGCATTATATTGCAATAAGCCATGCAAAATACCCAAGATAATACTGAAGTATAAAATTTTGCTGCAGTTGAAATATAATTAAATATAATGGAAATCCACTCAGCTTACAAAGGTTTGCAAAAAAGACCAGCAAAAAGAACTGAAACTAGCCAAAGGATCATGTAAACATCTAGCCTTGAAAAAAGTATCTTATAACTCCTGGATACCTTAAACACCTTATCATACAAAGTATATGAGCACACAATCCTTAACGCAATATAAATGTGAAAAAATCAAAATATGTTAGCTAAAAAAATAATCTCCAGATGAGGTACAAATCATTACAAAACAGTAGTGCCGACACTGAATAAATTGTCAAAGCGTTTCATCTGTGTTATTCTAGCTAAGTAGTTCTAATTGCTTCAAGTACATGGGAGTAAGAACTAGCTTTTTTTTTTTTTTTAGTTTTCCATAAGATGCAGATGTGACAGAATAGAGAAAAACATTATCTAAAGCTGGACCAGCTCTCAAAGGTAGTTCTCTAGGCATTAAAATAGTATTATACAAACTGTGCTGTTATGAAGTACTAAGTCATTTTATTTCCATCATTGATCAGCAAAATTATGAAGTATTAAAGAGCTGGATATGCAAATGGCTACATCTTTGAGAGCTGTCTTACAGCTACTGTGGCTGGGAAAAGAAATCCCAGATTTCTTTTGAAATGTAATCTGACCCATTTTTATTGTTGATATTTGAATCTGATGTCATTAGGCTAGGGATTCAGATAATGTTCTGACAATCTTGAACATCTCTGTAAAAAACATTTGCAGCTGAAATATAGTTTTGAATAAATACTAATATGTAATTTTACTCCATTCTCATTTATCAGTAAATAAAGAGGCATTGTATCATTAATATATGCATATCATATGAACAGCAATTGCCACAATAAGATAGAATAGTTTACCAAATGAAATCTCTTTCTAAATATAAGGGATATGTAGCAAAATGCTGTGGTTGAGGAAAGCTAAAATTGAAGACTAAGCTTTTTAATCCTTGGATTCCCTCCCATAATTCAGAATTTTTCAATTTATTTTTAAAAAATAATAAATTGAAAAATTACAAATGGTAAAACCTGCAAAGAATAGTAAACAAATGTAGCATGAGAATCCAAATAATAGAGCAACCTTCCTAATTCTGCTCTATGAATATCTTGAGACTATAATTCCCTTTGACCAATGTGGGTGACAGTATTATCACACCACATCCAAAGGGCAGTAGATTAAGCCTGATTCATAAATCAGTTTTGATTCATTGATTGATCAAAATTTATATTTGGCATGGTATGACCAGTTATTTATTTATGCTGTAATCTAGAAATGGTAAATAGCACATGCTGTCATAATGGAACACTTAAAGTACTCCTCCAATCTGTATATTTTAAAATGTTGATCTAGATAACTGGATAGTTGGAGCAGAAGTCAATTATTGTTGCAGGATAATGTGTTCCTAACCCTAGTTCAGCCTCTAATGTCTAAATGAATCAATTAGAGGCTTACTGTCAGTTGAATTGAACTCAAAACATAAGTATAAATAAACTTGTTCTATTAATTATAGGAATTAAGATATGTCAGAATAAAAAAGTGTGCAGACCTGTATTTTGTCTGCACAAGACTATAAACATAGATTGAATATATTATTGAACTTGTGCTATTGTCTCCATGGCTTCATGAATTCTCTTCTGTTTGCATAGGGTGGGAAAGACATCTCTTATGAATCAGTATGTGAACAAAAAATTCAGTAACCAGTACAAAGCTACAATAGGGGCAGACTTCCTGACCAAGGAGGTGATGGTGGATGATAGATTAGTCACAATGCAGGTAAGAATGTGCTTTTAGCATTTTCTTGTTAGAAGACCCCATTTTTGTTTTGCATTAATTTATTTATACCTACTCTGCTTATTCTAAAATGTTAGGCTGATTATATATGGGGCATTCCTTACACTTCTTCAGATTTTGGAGTGGTGTGCAGGCCCAGCTATGATTTAAAAATCTAACAAGGTCATGAGATCTTCAGGAACTTTATTTGAGATTAGTACAAAAATATGTCTTTGTTACTTTTGCCCCCCCCCCAAGAGGTCTGGCAGGAAGAGGATATTCCAGGTGCCCACCCTGAGAGAGATCAGAGGGGTCAGTACCCAGAGAATGACATTCTCAGTGGTAGCCGCCTCATTCTGGAACAGCCTGCCCCCTGAGGTCAGATGTAACCCTACCCTTGTGTTTTTTAGAAAAGTGGTAAAGACAGTCCTATTCGGGAGGACGTTCAGATAGGAAGGTCTTTCTAATAGTAGTAATTTTTATTAACAATATTCAATATCTTTATTGTTTTTAATGAGTATTTAAAGGAAGCTTTTAGTTCCATGGTTTTGGTTTTTTAGTTTTTTTAGGCAAGCTGCCTAGAGTTGTCAAACTACACAGCATGCAATAAATAGTGTTAAAGATTAAAGTTACCTTGCAATATGGAAGTTGGCTTGATTTGATAAACTGGCCCTCTTGTATGGAAGTTTTGAGTATTACATGGTTGGTGTTTCCTGTTATTTGAACAGAGATAATGAATTGATTGTCGAATTCTGCTGCTGGGAAGAATTTCACTAATTGATGGGATCTCACTATTGACGTGCCTGATGGATAATATTAGAATAGTCTTTGGGATTCCCAGTTTGAATCTTAATAGATTTCATTAGGTCACACATCTGGGCCTAATCTACTTCAGAGTGGTTGTGAAGATAGCTCAGGAGACATTGCGAGCTCCATGGTAAAAAGAGTAAAAAAGTAACTTCTTCCTACAAATGCCTTCTTAAAAAGGTTGATACTTTAATGTTTTAACAATTAACGTTTTAAAGAATTCTTAGCTGCTGTTTGGCCAGTCAGATGCCCAACCGTAGATCTTACTGCACAAAGGAGCCTTGAAAAAGGATTAGATACAAGAGGCAAGCTTCTTACATATAGTTCAGGAAAATGAATGACAAAGTGGATTTCACAAATAGTATTGCTATAGAAATGAGAGGCAGACCAATTTAATTTGGCTTAGACCTTCTTGGCATTATGATCTCCATTGTCCTATGCAGATGCTAGAAAAGTTAATAAGAGTTGTCTGTCTTTCACTGTGCTTTATAATAGGGAAAAGTAGCTTAAATATCCTATGTTGCCTGACTCTAAAGCAAAGCATGACAAAAGTGCCTGCCTGGAGAAATTGAGTTTGCTCTCTTTTGTGGAAACTGAAGCCTCTCTTGAGTATTTTGTTCAACTTGATGTGAGGTTTTTCTTGAAAAGGGTAGGATTCATGAGTCTGAGTGTCCTGCTTTGCCTTCTGACTTCAGACCCTGACCTCTCTCACCCAAAACAGAATTGCTTACCACTAGTCCATTAAAGAATTGAGCCTAAAATAGTGACTTGTTTGTGGTATTCTTTCAAAAGATGAATTCATTATTTGCAATATTCACGCAAAGGAACCTTTTTGGTAATCATTTATTTCAATTTTGAGGCTACTTGACTCCATAGCAACTCTGGGCAGCTTACAGATAACAATTAAAATAAAATATATCAAAAGGGAAAAAAAAAAGACAGCTAATCAGAAAACAAAAGCCAAGCAGCCAAAACCAACCAAAGGGATGACCCCCATCCTAGCCCAGGGCCTGGCAGAACAGCTGGGTCTGGAGCAGTTATTTGCTTATTTGTTTAGATTTATTAGAGCCGCCCAACTCCAACAGACTTTGCGGAAAGTCAGAAGGGTGGGGGAGCAGTACAGATCTCTGGGGGGATATAGTTCCACTGGGGAAGTGCTATCCCTGAGAAGACATGCTTCCTGGGTCCCGTAAGATGTCACTGCTTAATTGATGGGTCCTGGAGCATGCCCACTCTAGGTGACCTTACCAGACAGGTGATCCCCAAGTAACCAGGCCCTATACCCTGCAGGGCTTTATAACCAGCACCTTGTATTGCACCTGGTAGAGGAGCTTGGCTGAGCTCCTGAATCCCAATGTTTTTGTTTGGTTTCCCTTCCTGTAGTTTAGCCAGACCTTTGGTGGGGTAAGATTTCCCCTTCAGTCCTCCCCTGGTTCCCCAGAGGGCTGTTGGGGAAGGGAGAAACTAGTTTGTAACAAAGGGGTGGTAGGAGCAGCAGTAAGGAGACCTAATCTTCCAGGCGCTGTTCATCCCCAAGGGCGGGAGAGGGTTAACTCAGAACCAAAGTACCCAAAGGGAGGGCTGGTTTGACCCTGGCATGCCTTATTACATGGTAGTGAAGAAATTGGGATGATATGATTAAAACCTTACTCATATTGGTTCTATAAATAAGAAACAGGAGTGGATATGAAGCCAACATCTTAGCTATTCTCTACAAATGCAAGGATGGCAAACAGCCTCCTTGTTACAGAGCCTCTTTATGTGACTGAGAATCCAATTTATTCCCCAGAGTTCTTAGGTATGCAGAAAATGTTTCAAAGATGAAAGGAGGAAAGTACACAGGGTTACTATCTATATGGGGGGAGGAATAGAGTTATCCCCACATTTTAAAACATCAGATTATACTTGATCTGAATAGAAGATCTGCTATTAAGCTACTGTGTTGTTCTCATCTCTGCAGATATGGGATACAGCAGGGCAGGAGCGGTTTCAGTCTTTGGGAGTTGCCTTCTACAGGGGAGCAGACTGCTGTGTGCTGGTGTTTGATGTAACAGCTCCCAACACGTTTAAAACTCTTGATAGCTGGCGAGACGAGTTCCTCATTCAAGCCAGTCCCCGAGATCCTGAGAACTTTCCTTTTGTTGTGCTGGGAAACAAGATTGACCTAGAAAATAGACAAGTAAGTGGGATACTACATTGAACTAGAATCAAGGCAAAAGTCTCCAGCCCCCACCCATGGGTGGGTTGTAAATTACAACAAGATTTTCAGACTGGATTTTTGCAAAATGTTATACTGAAGTACATGAATAAGTATGCTGCTTTAGAGAACGTAAATAGTATAACATCACTTTGGAAAGAAGCTTTTGATATACAAGGATTTCTCAGCACTCATGAGCTCTACAGCTCAGGGAATAATGTGAAGTTCTTTGCTATTGGTAATAAACAAAAGGTGGTTGGCTAGTAAGAATATATGAGCTGAACTCATTAAAAGAACCTTCCTGTGTTAACAGGTTACCACAAAACGAGCACAGGCCTGGTGCTACAGCAAAAACAATATTCCTTACTTTGAAACCAGTGCGAAGGAGGCTATTAACGTGGAACAAGCTTTCCAGACAATTGCACGAAATGCACTTAAACAGGTGAGCCCTGCCTAGTGCCCTCTTTTGGCACTCAGTTCATAATCTCTGTAAAAGATCAAACCTTTGATGGGTGGCTGTAGACAATAACAGCCATTGTTGTCTTTTATACACTAGTAGTCCTCCAGTTTACTTTTCCAGATAAGCAGATTGTTTGCAATATTTTAACACCCTAATTATTTGAAAAACCTTCCATAGGATTCTGCAGTCTTTGATGTCATTTGCTTAAGAGAACAGCCATGTGAGCTACGTTTAGTCCAGTGTTGTCCAAACTTGGCCACTTTAAGATGAGTGGCTGGGGAATTCTGGGAGTTGAAGTCCACTCATCTTAAAGTGGCCAAGTTTGGACAACACTGGTTTAGTCTATAGTACTCATTTAGTGCCATCCATGGTGGGAAAGGCTTGGGGTTCCTTTTTTAGGGACAGTGTGGAGGCAGTGACCACATATGTCCCTTTGAAATGGTAGTATGCTAGTATCCCTCCTGCTCCCAAAGCAGGAGTGATCAACTTGAGCAAGGTATTGAACTGTAGTTGGTGACCTCTGTCCTCTTTCCTGGTAGGAAACTGAAGTGGAGCTTTACAATGAATTTCCGGAACCTATCAAGCTAGACAAGAATGACCGAGCAAAGGCTTCTGCAGAGAATTGCACCTGCTGAGGTGGGGCTGGAGGGATTAAGCACAGTCCTTCACAAACCGATATCACACTTAGGCCTTCAACCATAAATGGCCCCTCTCCTGTCCTGGGGGAAAAAAAGAAAGATGTCATTTTCAGCGGCCAAAATTGCCCCCTGACCGTGAACAACTTGTAAGTCCATTCATTCCTCCACACAACTTCATCAGTATCTTTGCATCCCATTACATTTTTATGGTAGCAGACCGTTCTCCTGTAGTTAAAAAGGAACCTCTTATACATTTGGAACTTAAGCTACTTCCAGATCTCCATTGGAAAGAAACTGTGTACAGATACTCTGTAACAATTCCCCTTTAATTGTCTTGTGTTTCCCCTGTGAAGGCGGCAACTGGAAAGGCTGATTACTCATAGTTCATTGCAAGCTCAGCACTCAGTTCCACTAGGTTGAGTTTTGTATGTATCTGTTAATGCTTGTTACTTTTAACTAATCAGATCTTTTTACAGTATCCACATATTATGTAATGGCTTCTTTAGGAAAAAGAATCTTATAGTACATGTTAATATATGCAACCAATTAAATGTATAAATTAGTGTAAAATTCTTGAATTACATGTTTAAGTACTGAAACACAAGCTGTTTAGGAAATGAACAGGACACTTGTGAAATGCAGTGTGCTAGCAGCACAAGTCCAAATAGAGACAGTATTCTGTACAGTAGAAGCAAGAATTATGTAAACATTTTTATTGATTTAAGAGCCAAAAAGCTTCATCTCCTTGAAAAATATTATCTGGCTTATTTGTAGTGAAAAATTTTCAAATGCATGATTATGCGTGCCGGATTATTGGACTTCAGAAATTAAATACACTTTTCAAAATGATTGCTTTGTTTCCTTTTACCCCTTTCACAATTACTCTACAAATGTAAAGAGGCATCTAACATGAAATGTCCAACTCTGTAGAAACAGCTCCATCTCGATCGAGACAGTCACTCTTAATGGTTAAGTGCCCTCCTCCTCCTCTTCCTCCTCCTCTTTCTCTTACTGTCACTTGTCTGGATTTCCTCTAATGAAACCTTGGCAATTTTGTTCTGCCCTCTACTCATCCTTGCATTTGTAGCTTTCTTGAATGGAGCATTTATACTGTTCCCCTCAACCTGAGGTCTACACTCTAGTATGTAGCCAGAACTCTTCTGTAAAGAAACACGCCAATAAACTTAACAGGAACAAAAATTCTTGCTCCCTGTTTCTATGTTTCTCCTTGTTGAAGCTAGCACTTCAGAGCCAGTTTTATTTTATTTACCCTATGCCCACTTTATATGATAGTGGCCTGCCGGAGCAGTTACTAAGAGTTTTCCACTCAGGATTTTGAGAAAGAATCTATGCTTATGCGATGAGGGGAGAAAGTACATGACAGAAGTGCATAGAGACTATCTTTACTATTGGGTTGTATTGAATTATGTCGAACAGTCAGTAAACATCACTGACCCAGACTTTCCCCATATGTGCTCCCAGATTTACTCCAGACGTTGATAGGCTCTGGGGAACAAATATGCAAAGGGAGGAAAACGAGGTCAATTCATAATGTAATAGTGGAAGTCTGCTCATAACATCAGCTGTTACAAGGATTTTTAAAAATAGTTTCAAGGGTACCTACAGAGATATCAGAGATTGCTTCTTGAAAGCCACATTTCTGAAAGTAAAATTGTTCTGATTGTTGTATGTCACTCAAGCAGAATTGGACATAAGTGCTATTTACCCCTGATCTTCAGATTTTGGAACTACAGAGGGATTTCCAGTTTCCTTAAAAATCTGCTCCTGGGGAAGCCACAGTTCTCTAGAGCAGGTCTTAACAGAGGGTACGTGAGCAAAAGAAAAATTGCCTGCTAAGAAGCAATTCTAATAGTACAATACCAGTAGATTGCACCTTACGTTATTAATATGGATATGGTTTGACTTAGCTTTCCGAAGCAGAGCTGACTTGATTGATGGGGAATGCCATTTCAAATGGCGGTAGTCACGATTTCTTCAAATTTCAGATGACCCATTAAATAACATCTGAAGGCCCTAATTTTAATTCTAAAAATGGTGAGGTGATTAACACAAAAATAGTTCTTGAAGGAATTAGGCTGAAGAAATGTTGCTTATAGAGTATAACTTCAAATTGGCAGAGACCCCAAAATGAAAAGTGCTTCTTTCTCAGATCCTTGTCTGGCCTCCTAACTGCATATGGTCCCTAAGTAGTAGCTTTTGTTTTATGGCAGTGGAAAGCTTGGTGCTCTAGAAAGCAAAATTACTTGGACACTACATTTCCTTTTATTAAATGGGAGTGGCAGATTATTTGCTTGATCAGTCTCTTTTTTTCATTTGCTGAATATACAGTGTTGGTGCTTACTCTGATTCTCAGAATAATTCATTGAATTAAATGAACAAAGCCAGCTTGGGTGCTAGATCTTGCTTGCATAAACACTATAATCAAATTTATTGTGCCAGTTAAATTGTACAGTGATGAAATTCATATCTTCCATGAAGAACAATTATATTGGTGAATAAGCTGCAGTTGATAAGCAATTCTGATAAACCAAAATTGAGTAAACCATACTACAGTATAGGTTAATGCAGTATGGCAGTCCTGTCAATATCTCATTAGGTCATGACCGTATTGTCCTGGAAGTGGCTTAGGGTGGGTTGATGGCAGTTGGTTTGTGCAGTAGTCACTTCCTGGGATACTGAATACTCCCACCTCCCCAGAACTACCCTCCTGGTACCCAATAAGATGGAGTTGGCCACAATGCAGCATGTATTGGCCCCTCAAGTGCCTTTGCTACTCTTGTTCTACTGTGTTTTCTAGAATGAGGAGAGCAAATACACTTTCCTGGGGTTTACTGTAATGGTATAGTATTAAAAAGCTTTAGTCTTGCCAGTTTGTTCCAAAAAAGGCTGTTTAGTACTAAATGTTGGAAAACCTACTTCCCTTTTCCTAATTAGCTGGAAGTTTAGAATAAAATGTGTAAAAGTTCTGGATATTATGTATACCAACTTGTGATGACAAGATAGCTAATTAAGAATTTAACACACATTATAAATGGCCTTGGAATGCTCTTCTACATTTTGAGATGAACTGGACTCAAGTCTATGAAATCTGGGAGGGAAACTGCTTTCGTTTTTGTTCTTCCCAAAATAATTTCCATCTGTCTTATGTACGATTCTGTCTACCCAGAATCACAGGAATACAGCTGTGAAAACATAGGGTTTTTTAATGAAATGTTACACTTAATCTGCTGCTGCTCATAGATTCAGGTGGGAGCATGTTTTCCTAGATTCATGATTGACTGCCATCATTATACTTGATTGTGAAGACTGAGTCTTCTGCATGGATACTTACCGAATGCGTAGTCAGTGTCTGGGCTCTGGTTTCCTGTTGATAAATACTCTGTGGTTTCTGCATGCATCAGTTGCTACTAAACACATGTTTTGATCAGATACTGGTTCGTGAAGAACAGCATTTGGTATGTAGCTTTTTGTCTTATGAAAAGCTTTTTAAAATAAAATTTACCATTTATCCACAATTTATAGAAGTCAGACAAGTTGCATATTTGGAAAGAAAACTTGCAGAACTGTAATTTTCTTTGCCAAGCAGTGCAGGAAGGATGACCCACATTAGTGTTCTCACTCATTGTCAATGATGATGAAGAAGAAGATACTTCAAAATTGTATTGCTGAATTATTTTTATTCCTTAGCATGGTTTTCATGTAGGAGAGGAATGGGCAACCGTATTTTCATTGTAAGCTGAAGTATTTTCTAGGTTCCAAAGGCTGCAGTGCAATGAGGATTTTTCAGGTTTGAGAGAGGGGAAGCTTGATTTTTCCTTTTTCAACAACTGTATAGGCTCTTTTATACATTATACAACAGTTTGGGATGCTCCCTGCCTTCAAGTGTTGTGAAAATATATTGCTGTATGTCAGTAGTACGATCAGAGAAGAGTTCAGCAGGGTTACAAAATCTACCACAATCTACCTTTAACCTAGACGACCCCCAAAGAGAAATGTGGTGACTCTGATTTGAGTCATTGGTTAACATTGTTTCTATTTTGAGTTATATTTAAATTATAGACAACCATTATAAATATAATATCTTAAACATAAACTTGTTTGGCTTTTTCTTTTCATTGTCAATTGTTTTATTCATCTTTTTACCATCTGCCATTCTAGTAGGCCAAGAAATTCCAGAGAAGAATATGGTAGTACCAGTGTAAAAATTATTCTTTGTGTGTGTGTGTGAATATACATTTTACATTAGGACAGGCGGAAACACTAGTGCTATAGTACCAGTAGCAATTCTCAGTGTTCTTCAGCACAGAGCATTTGTGACTTTGATGGGAAATTTAAAAAATGAGTTAGAAAATATAGTTATTGAATTTGCAGACAATACAAAAGTGGGGGGGGGGTGTGAGTGAGCAGATGCCTTAGAAGAAAGAACCAGGATTCAGGAGGATCTTCACAAGCTGGTCAGAAACTAAGTTGAGTTTCAACCAAGAAACATGTGAAAGTCCTACATTTAGTAGGCATGAATATAGGGTGGAAGAGCCATACTGGGCCACAATACCTACAAAAAAGATCTCAGTCTCTTGGTCTCAAGGGGAACATGAATCAGCAGTTTATGCAGATGTGAAAAACGCAGATGCCATCCTGTGTTTCAACAGAGAGAGTGTCAAGATCAAGAGAACTCATCATTCTTTCCTACACTGTTTTGATCAGATTGCATATTAAAAAAATTGTCTCCAGTTCTGGGCACTGTATTTAGGATGGATGTTGACAACCTGGAGTGTGTCCAGAGCAGAGCAGCTGAGATGATAAAGGGTCTGGGTGGAAAACTTAGCGGGCATGGTTGGGAGGAGCTGTGTATGGTCAGTCTGGAGAACAGAAGTGTGCATGGAGACATGATAGCTGTCTTCAGGTATCTGAAGGGCTGTCACACTGGAGATGGAGCAGAATTGTTCACTGTTCCAGAAGAGGACAAAAAGTGGGTTTAAATTATAAGTAAGTAGATTTCAGCTGGGCATTGGGCAAACTTCCTGATAGTAACAGCTGTTAAACAATGGAACATCCTTGAGAGGCTGGGTACCCATCTGTCAAGGATGCAGTAGTCCTGAGTCCCTATACTGGATGGACTAGACAGCTTACATTCTATGACTGAATGTGCTGAGTTCCCATATATGGGAGAAAAGTTATCAAAAAGCTGGAATACAGCATGTAGCATCTAACCTTGCTTTAAAAAGTCTATAATAGTGGCTGAGCCAATAGAGGGTTCTGCCCCATAAGCATTATTGATTCAGTGTGTGTAAAATCAATGGCATAATTGTAAGTGATATGCCATTATTCACTAAATGAATACAGGAAATACGATTGTGCTGTACAGGAAACTCAGTGATTGCATAAGCTCTGTTCCATCTGGATTCATGAGGATTAAAGGTTATACAGAAAGCCTTCAGGCCATTTGCCTTCAGTATGACAAAGTTATTTGGATCTAATACATTAGTGCCCTAATATGTTACCAGTCAGTACAAGAAGATAAAAGAGCTCTTTTACTCTTTAGAGTCTCATGTGATTGGTAACTGTTAAGCTTGTTTATGAATGTAATCCTTTTTTCTAGTGGACCCAGTGTGAAAATGTTACAGGACTACAAGTCAGATATTTGGAAACCTGATATTTTTTCACTGCTTTTGAACTGAACATCTTATATTAGAATTCTGGATCTATCATTCAGTCAGAGCCCAGCAAAAGAACAAAGGTTTAAGTCCTGAAAACTCTGATAAAACAATATTTTGAATGTGAAAAAAATCTCATAACCTGATCTGCATGAATCATGACTCCCTTTTCTTTCTTGACTAACCAAATTATGTAACTGATGCAGATTGTAGGATTCTGCTGTTTTATTATTTATTAAATGTATATGCCGCCCAACTCCCAGAGACTCTGGGTGGTTTACAAATGATTTAAAACATGAAAACAATAAAAACAAGAAACAAAGAGTAGAGATGGCAGAATAACAAACCATGTGAAAACAAACTAGGTTAAAAGGGAGGCTTCAGTCATCCTCACCAAGGCCTGGGTAAAGAGCCAGGTCTTCGGGACCCTTTGAAACACTAGCAGGGTGGGGCTGTTCAGATCTCAGGGGGAACCTCACTCCAGAGGACAGATGGTTCGGGGTCTCAATGGATGGCATTGCTTAATTGAAGGAACTTGGAGCGTGCCAACCCTGCCAGATCTGTTTGGCACTTGGGTTATTACGACTTAATTACAAAATGTTTGTTGCCTTTACCTTGTACACAGAACCATGTATATAGTCATTCATTTTAGGTTCAAAAAGATACAAAGAAGCTTTGTATGTTCTCTTGCAGTTACTTTTTTTTTTTGATCCGTTCAATCATGTCCGATTCTCAGAGACTGCCTGGACTAGTCCCTGCAGTTTTCTTGGCAAGGTTTTTCAGAAGTGGTTTGCCACTGCCTCCTTCCTAGGGCTGAGAGAAAGTGGCTGGCCCAAGGTCACCCAGTTGGCTTTGTGCCTAGGCAGGACTAGAACTCACGGTCTCCTGGTTTCTAGCCTGATGCCTTAACCACTACACCAAACTGGCTCTCATAATAATGTTACTGCATGAAGTTAATAACAGCTGTATTTTAGAAGCAGCATTTTTGGAAGCATAGACAACTATCCTATTCAGGCACTGAACACTGTCCACTAATAAAGCAAAATAGGAGTCTCTCCCACTACAAACCATGAAGAAAAGAGAACCACTGAAATATGGTGTTCCCCTTTTGCAACCCCTTGAGACTTACCAGAAGGATAGATAGCACCAAAGGCCATGATCAAGTAGGGCCCAAAGGGTTGCAACACCTGCATTTCAAACCAGCCGGAAGTCCTCTACAAGCACAATCAATGCCATCTTGGTACTGTACCTTGGCCTGAAAGATAACTGAAAGGGGTCCAGAAAATCCACTTCCTTCAGGCTCCTCTGAAGCTGGAGTCCTACCACCCTCTCTACTAAAGAAGGAATTTACAACTGCTTGAACCCAGCCACACATCACTATCTAGTAGCTTGACCAACTAGGAAGGATGTGGATCTAATATATACGTGGCTACTCTGACAGCCCTAAGAACCCTATCCCCTTCCTCAAGACTTGTAAGCTCAAGCTTCGCTCAGATAACAGGGTGTTAAAGGTGCTGAATCTGCAACAACTAAATATTTTCTGCTTCTCCATCACACCACCCCAGTTAAATAAAGGTAAATATGCCCCTGAGTCTGGCTCAACTCTTAGTGACTACTTGACATACCATTGCAGTATTCCTGGCAATAGTATGGAAATTATTTGCCATTGTCACCTTTTAATTTTTTAAAAACATTCCTAGTTTATCCTTCTACAGAAACATTAATTTCTTTTTATTGCTTGGAGCAAGAGATAATTTGTTTAAATGTTGGGGAAGGTGGAAAATGGTGTTCCTCTCTCATTTCTGTGTTAATAGAGTGTCATCAACAGGCTGTTGGGTTCACCACAATTCTTTAAAAATAGGATTGCTCTGCAGTGAGACAGAGGGATTAATTATTAAGCTACTATTTAGAAATGTATATCAGAAGAATTTATTCCAAATTCAGAGAGATAACAAAGTAATCTGAAGAAATCTTTTGGTGCTCTAGATTAAACTTATGCGGGTTTATTCATTAAACTTTGGTGTAGTATATGTTATGGCAGAGTTTTTAATCTACTTTGTGCAGAAATAGGATGAGACCTTTGTTCAGATTCTACAACATACACTTTCATGGCAGGCAGGGGGGAGGCTATAGACAAAACATGTATTCTCACTTTGCTTTACTTGATATGTAGGTAACATCAGTGTATGTGCCTAGAATTTGTGGGAGACAGGATTGTATCCATGCAGCCTAAACTTCTAACTTATCACTACACAATTTGTAATATTCTGTCTGAATTTGCACTACTGGGTCAAGTGCAGGATTAATGTGTCTGTTATGTGAATACCAAAAGATTATTTTTTTATATTTATTGGATACATGAGCAGATGTTTATAAAGGGCTGGATGTCAACTTCTCAATGCTGAACATTTATTTGAGACAATGTAAACTTGTTCTATAATTGTCCCGCTTTGATGTAATACTTGTATTATTAGATGATTCGGGGGAAAGAAATAAGATTTAAAGAAGTTACTGTGGTGCTGACCAGTGCACTCAAAACCTGGAATATATTGATTTATGAAGAACTTTGGATTTATCAAGCATGGGCAACAACAATAAATACTGTTCTGCTTTGATGGAAAGATATGGCCGTTGCAGATGTAATATCCCAGATTGAAGACACGTGTCTTTTGATTGGCTCTTTCCCAACATAATGAAAAGACTGAACAATATTATTCCATCTGCTCAAGTTTAATTTGCTGGTATATATTCTTTTTAAAATGCATTTTTATAATATTTTATTTTTTCTTATTTTTTACTTTGTTAATTTTATATATTGCTTTAGATTTCTATTAGTTTCTCTCTCTCTTTCACTCGCTCTCTCTCTAGCAATGAAATAATATATTAATAAAAAAACACCACAGCTCAGTCAGCAATAAGGCAGGAAAGGATTATTATTAATCCACAACAGACCTGAGGTTGGTTTAAGCTACACTGTCCTTTTCTGATCATTCATGTCATGCAAACATCCCAAACCAGTCCAATGTGGAGTAGTTTCCAGCAGCGGCATCTGAAACAAACCACAATGGCAGCAAAATGAGGACACGCACATGGTGAAGTAATCACACAAATTTCAACCTGATGTACTTATATCGTAACATGTGACACAAGTACATAAGTTGCATCATTTGTGCAATGAGGTCACATGTGTTGTCATTTTCTCCCTCTCATGCCTCTCACGGACACTCAGGGTTTCCAGTCCTTGAATAAAACATTGGAAATGCAGAGCAGTTGAAAAAGCATCCCTGTGCATTGCAGTACACATGGAAAGCATTTCCCAAACCCTGACTGGCTGCCATCCCCAGGTCATGCTTATTGCTGCCTGCTGACAAATGGAGAAATGGCAACTCATGTAGTGAAGCCTTGCTGATACTCTCCCAGCATGAGTTTCATGCAAAAACTAGTAGGATTGGAGGAAGTGCATCAGGTTCCACCCAAAGGACTGCTCTTAGTCCGGTTATCATAATTGTTCCCTTTGATAGCTACTAATAAAGTAGGACTGGGTTAGGGCTGCATGGATTACATGCACTGCGCAATCAGGGCCTACAGGTCTATTTAACATCTGGTTCATCCTAGCTCTTGGAAGCAATATGGGAGGCTTAAGAAGCTACCCTTTCCCAGATCAGACAAGTTGTCCATTTAGCCCGAGGTGTCTACTCTTGACTGAAAGTTTTCAGGCTAAAGTCTGTTTTCAAATGGAATACTCAGTTTTTAAGTAGAGATGGCAAAAGTGGACCTAGGAACTATCTGTGAAGAATTGCTTCTGCCAATGGGGAGCCATTACCTTATTTTTAATGGAATCCAGTTGTAGCTTGGAGTAATAAAAGATAGATTCAGTCCCATAACTGACTAGAAAGTAGACTCTATTAAAATCAGTGTGACTTGAGTTAAAATCCACCCTCAAGATTTTTTAAGCTCCAAAGGAAGGCCTCCAATACCTTTAAAAACAGTATTAGGTAGTATTTGCTGATTTTCCTCAGTTCTGTAAAACCAAGAAGAATTTTGAACTTTCTGCTGAAAAGAACTACAGTACAGTATTAAGACTAAAAATGACTGTGTGTTCACCACATTGACAGGGAACTCTGAGAGTCTGCAAACATCTGAGGGTGCTAGGCGGAAAGCTGATCCAGTAGTGAAGTAAGAGGCAAGGTGAGAGGTGTGTGTGTGTGGGGGGGGGGGGGGATTGATAGCTTCACATACTTTTGAGAGAAGCCAAGGTGCCTGTAAGTGTTTGTGGCAGCCAAAGACTAGGTAGGAAAAGGCCAGGGATCCCAGCCTTTGGAAGCAATTTCTAACCTTGGGACAGAAGACCCTGGCTCCCTAGAAACAAGCAGTTCTGACACCATCCTGGGACTCCCTCTCAGTTTGTTAAAACCGAATCTCCAGCAACAACTTCAGACATGAAGTTTGTTAGACACTTTCTAACAAACTGCAAGGGCTCACTTCGGTGACCCCAAACCTCAATTTTTGCTCGCTTAAGTCGTGAGCAACTTTCTGTTCATCTACCGACGTCCCAAACCAACAGCTCCAGCGATGCTTGCTGACCGCGAGTTCTTTTCTGCGCAAACTCCACTCTTAATCAGGCGCGGGGAGGCATTGCGGGGGGAAATGCAGAAGAAAAGGTAAGGCTGCGAGGCACGTACAGCAGGTTGAAGATCCGGGAGCTGATGGCGCAGCTGGCGGCCGGCGCGCCCCCGATTCACGAGGCTCCTCTCATCGCTGAGCTCTGCGTTGCCTTTTCGCGTTATCAAGTCTCGCTTGAGGGCAAAGGAAGCGCGGGGTGGCAACTTTTCGGGTGGTCCAAACCATTGGGACGTAGGCGGCAGCGGCAGCGGCAGCGGCGAAGACCTGTGGAGCGACGAAGTCGAGGCTGTTGCCAGTCTTCTCCGGCTTAGCGGCGAGATTTCACTTTAATTCTGCTTCTCTCCATACAGAAACGTTCTCCCTCCTCCCTCTCTTTCGCCCTCTTCTCCCGCTATAGGGCTTCAAAGCACGCAGCCTGCCCCGCCCACCGCCTCCTACCGGGAATCACTGAAGATCTTCCCCCTCCGGATTACTTACAAACAAACAAACATACATTCCCCGCGCCTGCTCTCGGCAAAGCGCTCCAAAATACGTGGCTCGGAAGGAGGCGAAGTCGAGCGCAGCCCGAGGGAGGAGGGTTGCTAGGCGAAAAGAGGGCATCGCCGGGGGGGGGGGGGGAGTACGAGGCGCCCTCATAGCCCGAGGTTCTCAGAAATGGGTCGCGCTTCTTGCCCGAAGGTCTCTTTTCCCTTCAGTCGGGGAAACGAAGGTGTGCCTGTTCTGAAAACGAGGCTCTGCTGTGCGGGCCCCTCCGCCATTAAGCGACTGAGGTTCTCCCCCTTTTCCCGCCGCCAATCTCCTCATGCCACCAGGGACTAAAAGTTGCTTCTCTTCTCCGCCCCCAGCTCAAAGAGGGGGGCAGAGAGAGGAGGTGACCCACAGTGGCGTCCCTCGGTCTTCACCCGCCCCTCGCGTGGCGCTGCTTTCCAGCGTTACCGCGAACTGAAAAAGCGAGCGGGGAACGGGCGCCCGGCAGAGATTTGCCGGCCGTAAGTCCAAGTCCAAGCATCCCCGCCGCCAGTACTAAAGAAGCTGCCATCCTCCCGCTGCAAATACATACCGATCCCAAAGTCTCCGCAAGAAATTTGCGCCCCTGCCGTCCTTTTGGCTGCTCCTAATTCTATTCGAAGAGACTCCTTCCGCCTGCCCTGCTGCCCCGCGCCAGTTTCGCCAGTGCGAGTAACTGCTACTCTCGCATCCCTCTGCCCTCAGACTTTTCCTGACAGCGCCCCTTTTCTCTGCCGTATCGTCTGTTTTTCAAACTCGAGACCAAAAACGCCTCCATCAGGACTGCTGCCCTCCTTGATGCTGGGAGAGATTCTACTCAGCTCTGCATTCAGGCTGCGGGATGGTGCCCTCTACAATTTGGGTCCCCGGCGGGCCAAATCCTGCCCTTTCTGAACCCCGCAGTCCCTTGAGTCACGGCCCCTCCAGTTCGGGCGGGGACCCCCCTGAAAACTGCTCACCGGCTCCGTGCTGCTGCAGCCGACCACGTGAGGGCGTCCAGTGTGTTAGTTACAACAAATTAACCCAGGGCTAGTGCGCCCCCCGAGGATCGTCAGCGCCCCCCGACTGGACAGAGACACGCGGCCCCCGCTTTCCTATCCGAGCCATGCGCTCCCTGAGAGCGGGGGCTCTTCCTGGGATGTCTAGAGCCCTCGATATAAGGCACCCCTATCCACTGTCTTTCCCCAGTATAGGGTGCGCCCTTAAAATCGACTCTGAAGAGCCTTTCCCACGTCCGGAAAACTGTGATACCCAGGCAGCTCGATCAGGCACCGTCGGGAGCAGCAGATGCCAACCGCATCTTGCCCCTACGGCGCCGGACGCGCGCAAGAGACCTCGGCGAAGGGGCCACAAAAAGCACAATTTAGAGCTTGCCTTCTCGCTCCCTGTTGTTGTTCTCAACATGGTCCGCTCCTGGCGCATATAAGGAGCTGTGGAGAAGCCCGCCCAGGCAGATTGCTTTTCTCAGGCGACACGGAGGGTAGCTGCGCTTGGTCGCTGTGCTTCTTTCTTGCCTCCGCTACCCCGCGACCGAGAGCATCTCAGCGAAAAACAAGCTCTGAGGGCCAGCCAGGCGCTCGCTCCCAGCACTTTTAGAGTGAAAGCCGGTGCGCTTTTCCAGTATGTCTGTGGAACTGGAAGAAGCTGACCTGCCGCTGACCGAGGCGGAAGAGGCGCCTCTGGCTCCAGAAAAGAAAGGGGCGGCCAAGAAAGCCAAAGGTGGCGTGTCGGCGCTCTCCCCTTCCAAGAAGAAGAAAAACAACAAGAAAAAGAACCAGCCTGGCAAGTACAGCCAGCTGGTGGTGGAATCCATCCGCAAACTGGGCGAGCGAAATGGCTCCTCGCTGGCCAAAATCTACAACGAAGCCAAGAAAGTGGCTTGGTTCGACCAGCAAAACGGGCGGACCTATCTCAAATACTCCATCAAGGCGCTGGTACAAAACGACACTTTGCTCCAAGTGAAAGGCACCGGCGCCAACGGCTCCTTCAAGCTCAACAGGAAAAAGCTCGAGGGGGGAAGCGAGGGGGGCGCCGGCGGCGGCGGCGGCTCCCACGCCAAATCCCACAAGAAGGCGGTCGCGGCGTCCACCTCGCGGAAGGTCGAGAAGAAGCCCGTCGCCAAGAGCAAAAAGCTGGAGAAGAAATCGCACAAGAAAGGCGCCGGCGGCGGGACCGCCAAGAAAGACAAGGTGAAAGCGAAGAAAGCCCCCAAGAAAAGCGCCGCTTCCCCCAGCGCCAAGAAGGTGAAAAAATCGGCGAAGCCCAAGGCTCTCAAGAGCAGGAAATGAGACTGCCCCCAAACTTGGAGGGAAGATGGCAGCTTCCGTTGTCCTTCGACCCAAGACTTTTGGGCCCCAGGACGCTGACTTTAGCTCGAAGCACAGAGCCAGCTTTGATTTTTGTCTCTTTGGCCTCATTTCTGCATCATTTCCTCCCCCGGAAGGCGGGTGTGTGTAAAATAGCACTTCTTTCCTCCACAGACCCCATCAGGATGATTGGGGCATTTTGGATCGTGGGAAGTTTGTACGTTCACCCCACACCCTTTCCTTTTTATTGGAATATTGTGCCATTGAGGCTTGCTTTTCTGCTTTTGTGTTCTGCAAAAGTAGCGTGATATCGTTGTAAATACTCCCCCACCCATAAATCTGGGTGGGGTTCGGCCCCCCTTGTCATCCGCCCCCAGGCACTTCGGGGGAAGGGGGCGTCCTCGGTGGATCCCTAAACTCTGAACTGCCAGCCGCCTCTCTAATGGCCGGGATGCCATGGCAACAGCCTGTTGGTTGCATAGGCGTCCGCGCCGCTCCTGGGCCTGAAGTGCTGCCGGCGCTGCATGCGGGGTAGGGGGCGGCGGTCGCGTGGGACCAAGTGACCAGCGGAGTGGGCTGATTTTACCTCGAAGACTTGCGCAATCACTGCAGGTTTGAAATACGTATCTAGCTGAATCTGGGGGTGGGGAGGGGGGCAGTGCAGTTCTCCTTCGCCTACAAGATTTCGTATCGTCCTTTTCAGGTCTCGTCTTCAAATGCCTTTTTTTATTTCCTTGTGTTTTTGTTCAATAAATCGTTTAAAACATTTTCTCACGTTCTGCTTCCTCGATGTTTTAATATTCAAAATCGAAACGAGATAGTCGATTATATTTCTGGGAAGATGGGATACAGGGGCGTTGGAATCGAGCATAAGATCCCGAAATCATATCCTGAGGAATTGGGGTTTCAAGGTGGACGTGATCGAGGGGCGCGGCGCAGACGACCTGCCCGAACGAGAGGGGAATCGGGCTGCTTCGACGAAGTTGGCGCCCTCCCTCTATGAATGCAACTGAGCGTGGGCGTGGCTGATTGCTTCCCCTCCGCCTAATCCGCGCTTTTGGCAAAGGTGCGGTCCCCGCTCCTGTTTCTTCCCCTGGGGTCTCTCCTTGCTACAGATCGTACATTCTGGGGTAGCCTCGTATGGGGCGCAGCGGAGCCGCACGGGACCGAAAGGACGAAAAAGGTGAAGCGGCGCCTCTGAGCAACTCCAGGAGCATCACCCCCTCTCCCCCTCCCACGCCCATCCCGAGGCGGACGAATCCGGACATTTTACGAAGCCAATAGAGGCATCCGGAGATTTTACGAAGCCCCGCCCCGTCGGCGATCCTCCCATTCCCAGCCTCTGAGAACGGGTCATCTGGCGAGGGCGGTCTGCTGATTGGGCAGTGCGAGAAGAGCGATTACTGGGCGGAAGTAGCCTCATCTGACGGAAGGGTCCAGATTCGCAGATTCTGGGTGGGAGGGGGAGAGACTCAAGGCGGTGCGCTGTCTACGTTCGCCCTCCTCTCCTGTTTCTCTCGCAGCGCTCTGTGGTCCCTCATTGCCAAGACGCGATCTGATCCATCGCCTTGAAATTGCAGGCTTTCATATTTTAGAAAGGCTTTATCGGGCAGGGGCTCCTAAACTTTTTGCTATCACACCTCCCTTTAGTGTGCAATCTTAATGTACGCAGCTCCCTTAAAAATCCAAACACCGAAATGAACACAATTAAACAATGAAAACAATACAACGAAATTTTGGGAAACGTGGATTTATTGTGACAATGTAACTAAAAGGTTCTTCGCACCTCCCCTGAACTCTGTCTGCACCTCCCCGAGGGAGGCACACCTCACGGTTTGGGCTGCTCTAGGGTAACGCTCTCAAAACCGGTATAATGCGGCTGCTGCTGGTGGTAACTAGTCGCTCTTCCCGCCCCTCCGATCACAGCGGATCACTTTTTAGCGGCGTGTGTTGTGCGTGTATAGGAAAGGAACCCCAAACTGTTTGTAACAAAATTGGCTCTGAATTTCCTCCTTCCTGTCTCTCCCATATCAAAAGCCCCTTTTCTAATTCAGTATAAACTGTAGAGGTCAGGCTGAATGCAAAAACCAGGGTGCTGAGGCAAGACATACTGTTCGCATCTAACAAATACCGGTGAAGGACATGTATTATATTCCTTGTAACTAAGTATCTCCTAAATAATCTAATGAATTGATTCCATTCTGGGAAATCTGGGTAGATAGAAATCAGCTTTTGCTTTCAAGAAGAGCCTCTCCCACATAATCCCATAGATATGATGGGAAAATTGGTAAAAACCAGACTGCACCTTTATAATACCAGGAAAGATCATTAGAAAAGTGGGCTAGGCATTAGATAATCTTGAATGTGCTGACCAAGAGCTGGAACATCAGATAGTGTTGTCTTTGGGAAAAGCAGCAGTATCCCAGAAGAGTCTGGCTTTCACTTTCTGTCTTCATTCTGTAAAACTGGGGATAACTGCTCAGAGAGGGAGCAAGAAAATGTAAAGGATCAAGAAAACAATAAGGACCTGCTATAAACATCCACACAGAAGGTCCCAAAACTCTCTTTCCAACTATCTTTTCTGCAACGACCTGTTCTGAAACTCAAGACCTGATTTTAAAAAGGAGTAACTAGTTTAATCAAGGTGACTGTATTGGTTTTGCTTGGAATTGTAGTCTTCCTCAATAAGCTTTTTTCCCCATTTATGACTTGGCTACATTTGTTTTATCCATTAAAACCTTCCCAGTCTGCAAGACTACATCATTACATAGTTAATCCTTGGGGTCTGAGATTGGCACAGGGGCTGTTGAGCACTGTATTTCTGGGCTCTGGGCAGAAAGATTGAAAGCACCAGAGATGCTTACAGGTGTAGCAAGGGGGGCAAATTACACCATTGCATAATTTGCACAATATAATGATACATGTGTTACCCAGGGGTAAAAGTGGCAGCAGGCAAAGCCAGAAAAAACTTACATAAGAAAGAGTTGCCTATTGCCCCCTAGGGCTTACTCTTGGCAAGATGATGGCACTCCTCTTCCCACTACCCCTTCTGTTTATAGAAGTCAAACAGAACTTAAATCTTACTCTCATTCAACTGGCAAGGAGAAAGCATTCTCCACCCTACTTCAGGGGAATAGGCTACCTTAGATGGAAACACAGGGTCACATATGGTTAACCATTATTCTGCCCTCATCATCTGCACCTGATGCTGCTCCATTATTTTACCAAAGGGAAGAACCAGTCTCAAGTCTGAAAAGTACTCATCCCAACAACAAATTAGTTTTGACCACTACAAGAGGAGGGAGGTAGTAGAGAAAAGAACAATTGTTACCCATCAGTAGAGGTTTCTATGGCTCATGAAAACACAGCAGCTGCTACAATCTTATTCTGATAATGGTAAATTGTAAGAACAAAGTAAACTTTAATACCCAGACTGGGGTATTGTTGGTCTACAATCAGAGATGTTAATAATATAGCTTGTTTTAGGGACATGGTATTCACAATTCTGGCACAGATGAAGACAGGTCATGGAAGTAGTGCATATCTATGGGAAATTAGATGGTAAGAAACTCAACATCATATCCAGTTTAAGTAAGGTCACAGAACCAAGGGCTTTCTTAAAGCAAGTAGAAGCCACAAGGGGGGGGGAGGGAGTAAGAGTAAAGCTCCATAGAATTAGCATTTCCACCATTTTCAAGATGCTTTACAGCAGTTTTAAACCTCATATAACAGCAGCAGATAAAGCTAAGTGTAAGTAGTATCTAGGTAGAAAAAACCCACCCTATTTTATCTACTTGCATACCTAAACACTGTTAATAAAGTGATCTAATACTTTTGCATGTCAACACACAAGTCAGCTTCAGTTTTTCAAATAACAAAATACAAATTTTCCAGTTAATTTGTTGGTAGAGGGGTCTGCTCCTAACCACAATGGTACCAAAAATGACAAAACACAAGTTGTGGCATCATAATGCAAGCTCTGTCCTTTCATACTTGTGCCATGTTGCACACAAATATGTAAGGGACAGAGGTTATGACTCAATGCATGTTTTGTCATTTGCCCCGCTCCACCCAGATGCCTAAGTTTGTTGGTCATGTAACAAAACTGCTAACAAAGAAATGACTGCAATAAAAACAAAGGCAAGAACAGAAAAAAGGAGAGAATAGTACAACACACCCCATCTCTGTAATTTTAGTCTACATGGTAAAAACAACAAAAAAGCAGTATATAACACAAACTATTTTGAAGGCAACATTTTGGAGTGGAGGAAATTGAGTTGTTCCACCAGTTTTGCCCAATCTAATTATTTTAATCAGAAATTTTAAAAAATCAATGAAAGCAATGTAAGAAATTGTAATAATTACCTTATATGGAAACATCCCACTACTATAGACCTAACTGGTGAGACTTCTGTTAAACCTCCATAGCTTTCTACAGATTGGACAGAATATCTTTTAAATGGAAGTCCGTGGTTCTTGTTAGGATATTGTTAAGTTTATTTATCTGCATTTATTTAAATTCTTTGGGCATCAGTTATTCACTAAGAGTCAATGGATTGGATCCATTTATGTTGTTCTGCCAATGGAAAGAACATTTCTGGCAATCCAAATTTCTTTGCAGCAACTTGTATCTTGGGTTGGATGATCCTCTGGAATGGACTGGGGACCAAACTAGGAGAAATACCTGCAGTCAGAGAGTGAAGCTTGGACATGTAACAGTGAGTTTAACCTTTTGAAGAGAGTTATCTCCCAAAACACATTTGAGTCTTCGAAGCAGCTACTTCCAGTCACAAATGGGAATTGTTATAGTCATTCACTTCTTCTTTAGAGAAAGGAGGGCTATAATACTGATTTTATTAGTAATAGCAATTTGCAGCCCCTTACACTCATTTACTCTTATCACAGGCAGGAAGCTTCAGACAGTGACAAAATAATTTAATCCTATTTAAAATAAAAATGATATAGAATGCACAGCCACACAGTATTGATGTTTGAGCTTGGTCAGTAGTAGAAGTCTTAGATAATTAACTTACTCCTCATTTTAAGGGAATTGTGTTCAAGTCTACCTCACTATTTTCACTATTAAAAAGATATACTTAAGGAATACACAATCTCACATTGAAAGCTAAGCACAACACTTAGAATGGCACCCCTTAAAAGCAGTATAGGCATCATTAAATTGAACACAGATGTCCCTTAACCACTTGCCCCTTGTTCAGAAGTATTTCATATGGTATAAAGCAAATACAGAATAAGAATTAGGCCTGCAGACAAAGTATGTGCATTGTTATAGCAAAAATTAAGTCACAAAAGGCTTTTTCAGTCTGCCATCTTTTAATCCCTGACGTCTGCTTTGTGTCTTTTTGGGGAGTTGGGGTTAGAGGAAGGAAAACAAGAGGGCCAAAGCAACAGTAGGAGCATTACTTCTGAACATCTGCAAAGTAGAATTTTACATGCCCACATGTGTGACGCATAAACATTCTGCACTATAGTATTAGCACCCATCTTTGCAATTAAGGCATGCCTTCTAATGTTAGTTTTGACTATTCATGTAAACAAGCCCCACATGTTAATATACAATTAAGTAAAACAGATCAAAAGGCCATATTGTTAGGTAGGGCTCATCACAACTAGAGATAACAGGTTCCATTTGAGTCAGACTTTGAAAATATTTATAAGGGCCCTATGTACATTGGTTGGCCCTCCAGCAGGAGACACACAAGACTTGTTCCATTTTACTTCAAACTTTTTTCTAACTGAATATGCTTCCCTTTGGCTTCATCCTCTAATCATAGCATACTTAATGGCAACCAAGCAGACTGGTGCCATAAAAGCTTACAGAACTGTAACACCAATCAGGAATTCAGCATGTATAGGAGTTGACAGGAAAACCTTGATGATTCAAATGCTTAAAGTGAGTAGGGGGCCTTTGCCTGCATGTACTTCTATTAACACTGAAATCCTGATATTAAGGTACTACTCCTGAAGAGTTGAAAAAGAGGGAGTGAACTAAGTCAGAGGAAAACAGGATTGATTCACGGATCAGATAAATGCAAAAATGGCTTTCATGCTTACAGATTATTAAATGACCATTCACCAAAATGCATTTCAAAACAATGAAAACACAGAATGTCAAGATGCTCATCTGCATTATGGGTGAACCATCTTTTAGTCATCATGATCTGTACTTATGGGGTGGAGGGGCACAATGAATTTTCAAATGCCCTCTGTTTGGGGAGATGAATAACAATAATAAAAAAACTAGTCTACTTGCAGATTTACTCTACAGATTTCACATAGCCTGTTTCAAAAGTTTCAGCAATCACATTTGGAGGAGCCTCCAGAACCTAAAGAAAGAGGTTCAGAGCCATTAGCTGCCCATCCATCTTCCACACTTTTTGTACCTCAGATGGAAAGAATGAGCTGGGAACCGAAGTTAAGGGACTTGCACTCCAGACAAGGTGATTAAACAAATTTCTGCTTTTCATCTTTCCTTTCTCCCAACAATATTTCTAGCCATTTCTTTTTCTAAGAACCAAAGAATCCCAAGGAGATAAATAAATGACATGTTGTTGAGAAACAATTTGATATGTACTCAAGACTGAATCAGTTTAATATTTGTTTCGCACTTTCCAGTATCACAACTTTTGCATTTTCTAATACAAAGCAATAGTTGACAAAACACAAAATACTGATTTTGAAAATAATTTTTAAAAGACAGAAAAACACAAATAAAGGAACTCTTGTTTTCCACTTTTCAGCCATTATTTGCATTTAAAGGATCCCTTCCCTTCAGTGATGCAATCAGTGTTCATTCTCACAGAAAGCAAGAGCCTGCCTGGTCCGATGCCAGAAGAATGAGATAGCTATTTAAATCCAAGAGGTCTTTTTTCCCTGGGTCTGTAATGGGAGACAGGCAAGACAAACAGACATGGATGGATAGAGGTTCTATTTCTTGAGCATCACTAATGAGACTGTACACTCTACCAGCAACTGACTGAACAAACCATTTTCTTTATCCCGTTATTAAAGCATCCCAACCTCCACTGGTCTAGATGTCCTTAGCTGAATCCAGAGCAAGACAATAGTTCATCCACAGATTTACATCCCACATGATGATTTGAACACATGCTATTAACTGCACACACACAGCTGACCATATATAGGATTACAGGTTCTACTTGCTCAATAGTCTAGAGACTGCTGCATGCACATGGCTCTATAAACTTTTCACCTAAGCAAGCAAGATTTGGCTCTGGTACCACAGCTACTAGGCATCACAGGACAGGCTAGGCCAACTTCCATGCTCATACATTATCCAAACACCTATTTAGTAAACCACCAACACTAACTAGATATTTTACTCTTGTATAAATTATTCTTTTTCCTAAAAAAACCCAACCTCCAAACATTAATCTACTGAGGATTACAATTAGATGGATACCATACTTGCACTCTATTTTAAGCACTAGAAGCAAAATTCTGAACAAAAAAAAAATACTGTGTAAAGATTAAAGTGCAAACTAGGGTACAAATGCTAGACTTCAATCATTACAGGTGACATTACAAGAGAATTCATAATGGAGGGAGAAAATACAACAAAACTGCTTACTGTTTCAAGGAAACAACACATATCATTGAGGCTGAAAACCACAAAAGCAGTCACACTAAAATACTTCGATTTAAGCCATTTTAGTTCTGGGTGACATCAAAAGGACAAAAATAGACCTAAATTCAAAGGACCCTTGCTTAAAATGGGTTTCCAGATAAACTGTTAAGCACATTCAGATCTGAATGCACCACATTAAAAGTAGAGATAAACAGCACCTCCCTTCCCCATTCCTCCCTCCCCTCCCTTGTTTGAAAGAGAATCTTCCTTGCGGGTGGCACTCCTATTCCACTTTTGCCTCTGGAACATCTTAGGTGTAACAAGAACTGCTTGAGGGGAAGACCATAAGACAAAGATGTGTCACATACTCAGTCAAGGTTATTTACTAGGTAAGATTTTGTTGCAACAACAAAAATCAAAACTCAACAAAGAAACAGGAATGGCCAGCACAATGACACAATAGCTCATCATAAAGCAAACACAAGGGAAAAGTTAACATATGAAACCATTCCTTTCTCAGCAAAAGAAGTTCTTTTCACATTTAGAATTTCCGGGCCACTTCTTTCCCTCCCATGTTTTTTTTTAATCCTTAAATTCATGATCACATTTAATGGGGATGTGCAGCAACATCAGGGAGATTAATCCATTACCATCTCCAGCTCTGGGACAGAGCAGTTTTAAGAGAATAGGTTGAGTATTGGTGCAAACAAGAAAGCAACGTAGAGGCCAACCCTTCCCTCCTCTGTATACTCTCACCTTTTAGGTACAGAAGGGGATAAAAAAAAAAATCAGCATTGTCACACACTGCGGCCTATTGTCTAACCAGTTTCCTTCCTTCCCAATGTTGGCCTGTGCTGCTTCATGACTTTCCCACCTTCATGACTCCCATTTTTTCAGTTCTCCAAAAATAAATAAAAATGCAGCGATCAGTCCAGGTTTAAAAAAAAAAAAAAAAAAGCCTAATCCCTTTTCCCTCTCCTCTTCTCCAGAGGAATTGAAGAGTGATTTAAGGGAGCAAAATAAAGGGGACCCCCCCCCCCATCGCTGACGCTATGGATCACACAGCTCCAAGGCAATGGATGTTGTTAGGCTCAACCGTCTCAGGGAAAGGGGCGGAGACAAAAAATCTATTTGCGGGGCGCTAGGTGGCGGCCAGGCCCGACGCACGTGCCCTTTCTGTGACACGAAAAATGGTGATGACTGCTCTTCCCACATCGGTCCCTAGAACTGAAAACGGGCAGGGACGAGCGCGGCGGGCTCAGCGCTCGGCCGAGTCAGGCGAGAAAGCGCACGAGAAGCCCAGCGGTTGTAGCACCAGCAGCGCGGAGGCGGGAGGCGGGAAGAGGGCCGGCATCAGCGCTAGCGAGGAAAGGGACGGCTCAGCGCCGGCCGCGCCAGGGCAGACGATGCGGTAAACAAATCTGCCCGGCACTGGCTGCGCCAAGTGACGCGGAAGAAAGGAGACAATGTCCGGTGTCCGCTGCACCAGATCCTGTGGGTGGGGCGCAAGGAAATGCATGGCCGCGCGCTTTCCTTTAGCCAGGCAGCCGGCCTCATTTCTTGGAGCTCTGGGTCTTCTTGGGCAGCAGCACGGCCTGGATATTGGGCAGAACCCCACCCTGGGCGATGGTCACCCCACCCAGCAGCTTGTTCAGCTCCTCGTCGTTGCGAATGGCCAGCTGCAGGTGCCGCGGGATGATCCGGGTCTTTTTGTTGTCCCGCGCAGCGTTGCCGGCCAGTTCCAGGATCTCAGCCGAGAGGTACTCGAGCACAGCGGCTAAATAGACAGGCGCTCCGGCGCCCACACGCTCCGCGTAGTTGCCTTTCCGCAGCAGCCGATGCACTCGCCCGACTGGGAACTGGAGGCCGGCTCGAGAGGAGCGAGATTTCGCTTTGGCTCTGGCTTTTCCTCCGGATTTACCTCGGCCGGACATAACGAGGCGAGGCTGGGCGCTCGCGAAGAGCTAGGCGCCGAGACCCGAGACCCGCTTGCAAAGCAGGCAGGCTGAAGCGGCCTCGTCTGGATAACGGGAAGAAAATAACACCAGCGTAAGCAGAGCGGCGAGCGGAAGGACGCCGACGCCGCGCATTCTACACTCCTCCCACCCGTGGCCGCAACCCGATCTAATGACCCGACCCACGAGCTCCAATTAGCTCTCCCCGGGACCCCCCCTTACCGTTGGCCACCCTCCACAGGGTCGCCGAGTCCCCGCAGCTGCAATGACAACAAGCGCGAGAGGCTGAAGGATATAAATCCAAGCTCATCCTCTCGGTGGCTTCCCATTGGCGGCGAAGAGAGCGGAGCTGCGCTCTTATTGGCGGATACTGCGATCCCTGATTTGCATAGTAGCTCGCGTCGTCCATATTCGGTCTCGGCTAGGAACTAGGACGGCAGCGGACCCGAAGACCTGGATGCGTGCGAAGTGATTAGGTATATTAACGTGCAGTAGCAGCAGCCTTGGGAGACGCGAGGCCTTCGGCACCGAGGGACAAAAGGAGGGGCGAGCAGAGAAGCGCTCTCTTGCTTGCTCCTTCTACTTAGCGGCCGATCTGCCTCAGAGCTTTAGAGTGAGCAAGAGACGGCCAAGCCGGGTATTCTTCAGTCCTCCTTCGAATTCATTTTTCCGGATTACTTTGTTTCTGGCTCCCCAGCTCGTGGCAAGTGCAAATGGATGAGTAGGATCAGTACTGCCCGATCGCCCTGTAAGGTACACGGTCATGAAAGGTCAGTGTAAAGAAATACCAGCTTTGTCACGAAACTTGGTGGGCTGATAAGAGCGTGTTAGGTTGGTATTCCAGCTTGCATTTATTTGTCCAATATCTAAACATCCTTTTTGTGGACGATTCAGTTTTAGTTTTCCTTCTGGAAACCTAATTTCGTAATAGCTATGGCTTGGATACTTGCCATGGATAATTGCTCAACCCAGAAGCAGGGAGATGAACTTCAAGCAAAATTCTGCTGAACTATTGTTAAAATGTCAGGAGGCTCTTGAATGTGGAGTGACACTACCTAGCAGCATTTTAAATAATACTTTTACACCTGCACTTTTGAAAATAATGGATCAGCAATAAGCAGCATACTGTCCACTCAAGGTTTTTGAAGAAATATAAAATGCTTTGTTATTTTCTTGCCTATAACTATATTTGTGTTATGGGGAGAAGCAAATGGGAAATAAATACTGTATATCCATGTGGAATGTGTGCATTTGTAGAGATTAGTTCCTAATATTTCCCAACTTTCCCTATATATAGACAAGCAGCCACAATTTACACACATTATTTTTGAAAATCTTCCTTGGCTAAAGGCAAACAAAGAGCACAGCAAATCCGTGGACAAATTATAGACTTTTATCAGGATTCCAAAAATTGTTCCACTAATGGTTTCTACTAGACTGCAGGAACATTTTGCAGAAATTGAGTGTAAACAAAGTCTTTTCCCCTAAGCAAGTGGCAATTTGCCTTTTACAAAGTTTTTGAGACAATGGTGTGTCTTATAAGCCTCAGTCTTTTGCAGGTCTCTTTCTGAAAATTAAATATGGGCCACCATCTCTTCCTTGCAAAACCCCCAAAGCTTACCAAGTATGTTTCCAAACTCAGGGGTTAAAAGGGCTTTTTGAGGGGAGGGCAGTGGGGGCCCATCTAAAGTACTGATTGGTAGTTGAAATGATCAGGTGGGCTGTTTTCCATTCAAACCAGTAAAACTTAATATATTAAACATTCACATTAAAATTTCAGGATTTGGGGTTTCCTTGCATGTTCCTGCTCAATGGGACAAAAAACCCCAAAACAAACAGAAACCAGTTATGTTGACATAGAGTGAAGGGAAATAAAGAAGATTGTGGAGAGAGCGCACAAGGACAAAATAACGAGGCTTACATGCCTCCAGTATCTGACAAAGAATGGTGAAGCGAAGGTTTTCTTCAGGTTGAGCGAAGGTCCTGCTGACTTTATGAACAATCACAGTGCTGCCACCAGAAGTCAACTGCAATTTCAGATCAGGGAATGGATCCAAAGGACCAGAGAGAAGGCAAAGAGAATGGAAATTTGCTGTTCCTTATTCAGTTCCTCAATCAGATAACTAGGCAAACCTTCCTTGGCTTTAAAAAGTCTGTATCTACAGTTGAAACAAAGCAGTAAGGGGAGGGTGGGGGGTTTTTTTGTTTTTTGTTTGCCAAAAAGATTTAGAAGGTAAACAGTCTCAGGCTGAGATTTGGAGATTTTTCAGAGTTCCAGGATCTAGGATAATGCTGCTAAGGAGAACAGAAGGAATTGCGTTTAAAAAGGCAGCTTTGAACATGGAGATAGAATCAGAAAAATCGAACGTTACTCATTCCTTCCCATCAAATCTACAGACTCAAAAAAATGCAGAAGAATACTATGCTGGTATCTTTCAAAACTACAGAAGAGAGTTTTCATTTGCCCTTAACTAATCAGAAATCAAAAGGTCATTATAATGTTAAAAAAAACTGGGATCCTAGCTTGCTGCACTTTTTCCAAGTTTGGATTATAAAGCAGTTGTTTCTGGTTTATGAATACTTGCTTATAAAGAGTGGTCAGTGGCATGCCTGTCATCCCTTCAGCAATATGATTCCAGTGTGGAAGCACTTCACGTGGGGTGGGGACCCTGGCTGAAGTGAGGAAGTCCTGCTTCAGCCTTCAAATTTATGTTGGAAATGTGAACAGGAGGGGACATTTTATCATGCTTGGTGACATGCAAAAAAGACAGAAAGTTATGGATTCATATACATATACTAGTTCAGAAGATTTTAAAGATTAATATACAGTTGACACCAGAGGTCTTTCTTTTGGGATTGATCGATAAACAGTTGGAAAGAAGGTCCCCACTCACCCTGCAGATCAAGTTCTGACAGACCAGATGGCTAAACCCAATGCTCTAATCATATCTCAAAATGCACCTCCTCCCCCAGCCTCAGTCACCATTAGAGAAAGTGATTGGTGGATGTTTTTTCCACTAGCAGGAGATTCACTAATCATTGTCCCTTAATTTGCCCTGCAATGAGCTGTTAGCACAGCTCTATTTATTGGTCTCATTAGCACTTAGACAGAGCAAAATTATAGTGGCATATTTTATGCTTCTTCACAGACTTGAGGGCAGCATGTTAAACTACTATCTGATATGTCCTATAGCTGCTTGTACATGTAATATAATCTATGTTGACTCTATCCTGCTCACATGGATTGTTGGCTGGAGATCAGCCATTGCCTTAGGTTACCAACATTTGGGTGGGTGGCCCTCTTAGAAGTTAAGGGATTAGATGTAGCCAAGCTAAGTTGAGGTGAAGATGGGCTCCTGATGGAGAGGCAAGTTATAGGAAGGAATCAGACCTGTCTCCATGTTAGATGGATTGCCTCAATCCATCAATATGGCATTAAGTCCACACTATTGATATATTTTGTAACCTGTTTTCTTCTCAGGACACTAGGCTTAGAAAATATTCCTGTGACATTTAATAATGAAGGCACTAAAGTACTTGTTCCTTTAACTTGATACCTAGAAAATTAGCTCAGCAATTTGTGATTTTTCGAGCAAGGTGAAGAGATTCAGAACAAGATGTCTGAATTATTACTATTCCATCTTGGAATACAGATGAATAGGGTGTCTTCTCCACTAAATCTATCTGGTTTTTACTAAGTTAATTGTGTTTATGCTTCCCAAGATGCACTGGGCTAAGATGGATTGCTCAGTGTGCCTCCAACTTGTTCTCACTTTCATCTTCCAACATCTTGATGGAAGAGATGCTACATACTACAGAAAAGCTTTGCAAGCCTGCCCTGTGCAGAAACAATGGCAACAGAGCTCTTTTTACTGTACCCACTGCTACAGGATTTCAGATGGGCCTTGATCCACTCATTGTTTGATACAATTCATTTTGAGAACTTTTTTGCTGCTGCTCATTTAGCTCCCTTATAAATCAAACACATATACCTTATAAAAACTATCAAAAAGAAACTTATTTTAAGCCAACTGCTCCAGTTTTAACAGATATACATGAGCTTTTATCCATTTAGGAAAAAAAGATATGGAGCAAAAGCTTGCTGGAATGTTAGGCCTTTATATTGATAAGTGAGTGTTTTTGTAATTGAAGAAAAGCCTTTATGAAGTTTTGACGATTGAGACGTAAGTACAAGTAGTCCTTGCTTAGTGACCACAATTGGGACCAGCAACGCAGTCACTAATGACACAGTCGCTAAGCGGAAAATCATGTGACCACAACTGGGTTTACAATCTTACTTTCCCTTCAGTTGTAAGCGAAAAATCACGTGACTGTGACTTATGATTTTACCTCCGCCTTCTGTATTAATTCTGCTTGTTGCAAGCCAGCTGTAAAGTATGTGAATGGTGATCACGTGACTGTGGGACACTGCAATGGTCGTAAATGCAAGGATTGGTTGTAAGTTATTTTGTTAGCACTGTCGTAAGTTTGAACGGTTGCCGCATGAGGCAGTTGGCAAGCGAGGACTATCTTTTCCTGTTTTTTTACAGAAGGCAAACAGAAAAGAAGCATTCATATGATGAGATATACTAAAATATAGTAATGAGAAGAGCTTGGGAAGTAGGAAATGTCTTCAGCCAAATCAGTGGTAAAATTGGGGAAGAGATGAGAGCAAGAATATTATACTAATAATAACAACAACAACAGTAATAATTGCACACTAAAGGCACAATCTCCAATTTCAGTCGAATCAGAAACCTTTCTACCAATCCATAAATAGAAAGGCTGCAATGAATCAGTCAACATCTGACAAAGAAGAAACAGTGCAATTCTGGGCGCAGCTATGGGACAACCCAAAGAAATACATCAAGAATGCAGTTTGGATAAAGGAGATGGATAAGAATAAAAAAGAAGCTGAAATGAAAGAACTTGTAAAAACAGCAGAAATGGTGGAGGAAAGGGCAAGGAAGATCAAGAATTGGTCAGCACCAGGTGAAGATGAACTGCATGGTTTTTGGTTGAAACATCTGACTGGTCTGTACCCACTCATTGCCAAGAGTTTAACAACATACTACAAGGAAGTGAATTTGAAGATTGTTTAACATCTGGCAAAACCTACCTGATAATGAAAGATCTAACAAAAGGGGCAGCACTAGGCAACTACAGGCCAACTGCCTGTTTATCAACAACTTTCAAAATGCTAACTGGTGTGGTAGCTGATACAGTCCAAGAGCATCTAGTTGAAAACAAGCTCTTTCCATCTGAGCAGAAAGGAAACTGCCCAAACAGCAGAGGAACAACAGATCAGCTCCTAACTGACAAGATGATTTTGGAAAATTGCAAGAGAAAGAAGACCAACTTGAATGTAGCTTGGATTGATTACAAGAAGGCATTTGAGACTCTGCCACATGACTGGATAATCAAGTGCCTAGAAACAACAGGAGTCAGTAAAAACATCAGAAGCTTTGTGCAAAGATCAACGGCACAATGGAAGACACAGCTGCTGGCAAATGGTGATAGACTGGGAGAGGTTAATATCGAGAGAAATCTTTCAAGGAGACTCACTATCACTACTACTATTTGTCATTGTATTGATTCTTCTGTCAAGCATACTGAACAAGCCAGGCCATGGCTATCAAACATCAAAAACATCTGCCAGGCTATCCCACCTCCTTTACATGGACATTCTGAAGCTGTTTGAAAAAACACCATCTGAAATAGAATCGCTGCTCAACACTGTCTGAATATACAGCTAAGATATTGCAATGGAGTTTGGACTGGAAAAATGTGCCACCCTTACCATCAACAGGGGAAAAATAGTGAAAACTGAAGGAATCAAGATGCCTTATAGAAATAACATCAAGAGTCTGGATGAAGATCACTACAAATACCTGGGCATCCTTCAAGCTGACAACATCAAGCACATTGAAATCAAGAAGGTTAGTAGTGAATACATCATGAGGGTGAAGATCTTAAAGTCCAAACTCAGTGGAGGAAATACCATCAAGGCAATACCTGGGCAAGGCAATACCTGGGCAATTCCAGTCATAAGATACACAGCTGGAATAGTGGACTGGACTCAAGCAGAACCAGAAGCCCTGAATAGGAAGACAAAAAAAATAATGACAATGGGTCATGCCCTCCATCCACGCAGTGATGTTGACAGACTCTACTTACCAAGGAGCATAGGTGGGTGTGGAATGTTGCAAGTACACCACACAACTGAAGAAGAAAAAAGGGCATTAGAAGAATATCTGAAGAACAGTGAAGAAGATGCATTGAAGCTAATATACCATGAAGGCTTACTGAATACCAAAGAGACTGAACTGTCCTATAAGAAAGACCAGATGAAGAATAGAAAAGCCACATGACAAGGCAAAGTATTACATGGACAGTACACAAAAAAACTAGCAGGCAAAGCAGATAACAACAAGACTTGGCAATGGCTAAGAGCAGGAAAGTTGAAGAAAGAGACAGAGGGGCTAATTCTGGCTGCACAAGACCAAGCCTTAGGAACAAACACATACAAAGCCAGAATTGAGAGGACAGCAACAGACAGCAAATGCTGCCACTGCAAAGCTGAAGAAACAGTGGATCACCTAATTAGCTGCTGCAAGAAGATCACACAGACTGACTACAAACAGTGGCATGACAAAGTAGCAACAATGGTGCATTAGAATATCTGCAGGAAATACCATTTGCCTGCAAGCAAGAACTGGTGGGACCACAAAAGAGATCAAGTAATAGAAAATGAAGATGCTAAAGTGCTCTGGGACTTTAGAATTCAAACAGACAAGCACCTGCCACACAACACCCCAGACTTAACAACTGTTGATAAGAAAGACAAAAAAGTCTGGATAGCGGACATTGCAATACCCAGAGACAGCAGAATAGAGGAGAAAGAACTGGAGAAAATCACAAAATACAAAGACCTGCAAATAGAACAACTGCGGCAAAAGAAAGCAAAGATAGTACCAATAGTAACAGGCACCTTGGGTGCAACCCAAAACATCTGTAGCACCACTTGAAGACCATCAGCATTGACAAAATCACCATCAGTCACCATCAGTAAAGGCAGCTTTACTTGGAATAGCTTACATCCTGCGAAGATACCTTTAACACCATCAAACAACATCTGCCTATCCCAGGTCCTTGGGAAGACTTGATAGGTGGATAAAAAAGCCAAATCTAGTCTAAACTGGCTGACTGTGCAAGCAATAATAATCATAAAAACTGATCACATCACCCATGCCAGATTGGGCACTGGGGGCAATTAATACCTGATTTACTAACATGTTTGTCTACCATTTCGTACTATGACAAATCTTGAAGCATATTCAAGTATCTCTCAGCCCAATCTTCCTCACAGGATTACTGTTGTTAAGGAAAATAGGGACTTCTGTGTACATCACCTTGAGCTCTTGAATGAAAGGCAGGTTGGAACTAAATAAAATATCAAACTACTATTCAAGATTTGTTATTGGATACTTCCTTATACCCAGGTTATACACATTTAAGTGAGGAAGAGAAATTCTGGAATAATTTGATAAACTGGGCTGTTAGAAAGCAGGAAGAAATATGATCAGCTACTTGCCTAATGTACCGATTTTTTTCTAGACAGCTATTTCAACAGCAGCTGCACTCACTCTACAAATTATATTACCAAATGTACAACTAATATTGAAAAGTCTCTTCTCCCTGTTCCCCTAATTATAATTTAGTACACACACACAAAAGGAAAACAAATTACACAAAACTCTTGCCATGGCCAAAAAGACCCACCTCAAAAAAGTGTTGACATAACATCTCCGCTCATGGAAAGAGATGGTCATGCCAATTTTTGGCTAGAGCTCTGTGTGTTTCTGGAGCCAATCACTGTTCTGCAAAAGCCATGGAGAAATTCCCATCCCTCCATGACCTGATTACAGACAACACTCCTGCTTTCCTCAGTTCTAGTGTAGTTATTCTTAAATAATTGGAAAGAGAACCCTGCACCATTCCCAATGGTGGCACAAGAAGCCTATAAGGGATAGCACAAGCTACATATATGTTCAAAATGGTTACAACATGGAATTGGTGCAAAAGTACAAACTCTTCAGGACTGGGACACTTCCTGCACTGAATAATCAAATCTCCAGAATTCTGAATATATATACTAATGTTCACTTTTATACTTATCAAGATAAGGGAGACATGTTATTCACAGTGACTCTCAATGTAATTGTACTTTAGGATTTAGCAGGAATTATACTATGCATAAAAACATTAATGGGATAGTTAAATGCTTTTTACTTCTATAGCTGTTGTCACAAGTTAAGAAATTAATGATGTCAAAATAAGTTTAACTCCGAACAAAGTCTTCATTTATATTTCCAGCATTGTCTGTGTATTAAAAACTTTAAAAATGTCCCAAATTTGCAACCTTATTTCTAGTGAATGGTATTTCATGCATTTCAGCAGATTGCTTACAGGAACTCTGTTCTACCCAAAAGGATTTATAGTCTTCTATATAAAATTAAATATTCTGAATATTTATCGTTTGTTTCAGTCTCTTATTTGCCAAGAAATGGACAAAATAGATTTCTGATGTAGTTGTATAGTAAGGCTGTACAGAGATCACCAACCAATTTCAAGAGCTGCATGGAATTCCAGGTACAGCCTCTCCCATGTTGGTCTGAGGTAATCCTTTCCCTTTCATTCCCAGGGAAATAAACTCATTTCTCACTGGAACAATTCTCTGTATAGCACTTTAAAGAACCCATCACTGTCAGGAGTATTTTCCTGCATGAATTTCAGGCCTATTCAGGCCCAGTACTCTAGCTCTCTGGAGAGTGGAATAAGTTGATCCTATGCATAAAGGTGGATTTCTCTCTTGAAGTACCATCTTAACCACCTAGCCATTCTTTTGACAATAGTGGTCCTGATGCCTCTTAGGCTGGACAACAACACTTTGCCTTGAGTCCAGCGTGACTCATCTTAAGCAGCTCAAATTTTGTCCTTGTCTCTGGACCTCATAAAGCTTTTGTTTAGAATTCTGCATTATTACCAAGTGTCAGTTATCCTTAATACAGCCAACTACTACTACTACCACATTATCTTGACTGCCCCCCAAAACAGTCTTTCTATCCCCTCTTACCACCTGCTCAAGATATCAGTTACAGTGGTGGCCTGATCACCATTATAGCTTTGATGAGCTAGTTAAACAATACCACTACAGGTTTGGAAAGTACAGTAAATCCAGAATAGTGAAACAAGCTCCTTTTGGAATAGCTTCCCAACCAATAGGAATTATATTTGAAAACTGCTTGAAGATGATATTCCACATGTTCCAAAACAGATAAAAAAGGACAAAAGTTTGAACTGGCTTGAGAATAAAGCAAACAATCATTCTCATTGTGCAGCAGCAAATCTCCAGCATTAACAGTGACCTACTTTTTCCATAAAAGATGAAGCAATCCACAAAGTGAATTGAATGAATACTGCGACAGTAACCATGACAAACCAAATCTCTGCTTGTGTCCTTGGAGAAGAAAAAAAGGATTAAACCCTTCACTTTTTACATATTTCGGGACGCTGTTGCCTTCTCAAAGTTGGCATGGTAAAGTCAATGCTGCACTTAACAACCATACCCCTATTTGTGTCAGACAAAACTAAATGTTAAATGTCAGAGCCCATCTACTCAACATTAGGAAGTAAGCATGCCTGAAGTCCTGCATTATAATCTAAATCAGGAAGTTTAAATATTGCTATAACTCCATATGTAAGAACCTATTAGGCTAAAAACAGGCTTGGTAATAAGCAATACAACCAAGATATCACTGTTTTTTGGGATGCTTTGCAGAAGGTTCTCCATCTTCTTTGAGCCATTGGTGCATTAAGTCTATACTCGTTTTCTTAGATGGTGGTGTCTGGATGAACTGGCTGGACCACTTTGGTAAATTGTCTTCATCCTTGTCATCTTTCCTGGGGCCTTTGGTTTTTAACCAGTTCAGCATTATTGTGCTGCTTGCACTAACTTTGGTATTCTGGAAGATACAGAATAAGAAAAATAAGATTTTTATGACTAGTCCATCAAAAATTGCAGACTAGTTCAGTGAATTTTGCTACTATGATCTAGTGGTTTCATGGAGCATTCTAACTTGTTGAAATGAAATATATTTTATTGAAAAATAAAATTCCTAAACCACTTCCTCCATGGAAAACAAATTTATATCTGAGCTGATCTCAGTTACAGCTCATCAGGATCCCACTCTCCCCCCTCCCCCAATTTATTCAGGAAGCTTTGATGAAGATCATAAACAATCTTTTTTGCATATGAACTGAACAGGATACAGATGCAGAAGATGTACATGAACTCCATCTTTGAATTTTATGCAATCAGTAACATCAATGTAACAATTACTTTTACACAGAGATGCTTAGCCTAAGCAGGTAGCAGCAGCACCTTAGTCAATCTCAGAAGCTAAGCAGGGTCAGCCCTGATTAATACTTAGATGGGAGACTGCCTTGTAATTCCAGGGTTGTAAAATAGATTGGGAAGTTGAAAATATATCCTAGAAAAGGAAATGCGAACTTACCTTCTTGAACTCCAGTTCAATGGGTAAAATGCATTCCAGTGAATTATTTCGGGAATTGTTCACTATTGTTGATACAGGGTGAAAGACAATGTTTTCTGTGGACTGGATAAGCTGAAGCGCTTCTTCTGTGGGTACTTCTGCAAAGTCCAGCCATCTTCTAACTGCCTCATCCCCTTCCAGAATAGCTGGCATCCTAGGCAAGAAGAAAGATAAAGATTTTAGTGGTGGAAAGAAACATCTGAACTAGTCCACAACCTATATTAATAGAAAACATAAAAGGCCAAATATCAGCATGAACCAGATTCCACCGATCAAATTCAGCAAAAGAAATTGGTCTGATGTTGCAGTACCCTCAATTCAAAGCTCACTCAATTTCTCCAAGGATTGAACTGACAAAGCAATGCAGAAGATTTGGAACAATGCTTATTTCTTACTGCTGTTCAAACTAGTCATGCAATAGAAGTCAGCATAGATGCCCATTTCTAAGGAGACAATTTTATAAGATTAGATAAAACTTCCATATTCTGACCTTTATTTGAAGTTATGTTTAAAAATAAGCATACTACGTGGTAAATACAAAAAGAAATTAGATAAGGGAAAGTGCAATTTATGAAGCATTATCTTTAGCTTATTCCATTTTACAATATGTTGTATCTCCCCTCTGGGGGAGATGGGCAGCATATACATTTAATAAATAAATAAAATAATAATAATAAATAAATATGTTCTCTCTTGCCTGTGATGGATGGATCTTACACTTTCAGATGCATCTACTGTGATGATACTGTAACTGTACAATGCTTCTCTTCCCTTCTGGGGCTCCCAGCAATCAAAAATTCCAGCCATAGTAAGCAGCTTCCTGACTTTTGAATCTTCAACCTCATCTTCCGTATCTGGTTTGGTGAACTGCAAATGCAAACAATATATTAAAAAACCTTAGCAGCATGGGATCTCCTCTTAAACAGACTAAACATCACCTCTTTGGATCTCTCACCTTCATCTTGTTGTAGATGAACATCAGTTTAATTCTTAACTAGCACCATTATCTTGCTGCATTGAGCATCAAATTATTGTTGAGTCTATTACTATAATTATACCACAATAACTAAAATTCAACTCATAAATCAAGGTTTTGACACTAAAGAACAAAGTGATTCCACTGGCACTGAATGCATTTTATAAATTAAGCTTGTGAGCTGCCTAAATTAAAAACTGTTTGCCAGTCCAGGCTCTGATAATTTCTTAGTTTGACTATTGCATAATAACATATGTGGGATTACCTTTGAAAACCGCTCAGAAACTGCATATGGTTCAAAACAAAGGTCTTCATTAGTAATTTACCAATTTTTAGTAGCTAAAATCAGGTGCTGGGACTTGTCCCCATGGCTGATTTCAGAATGCAGTTTAAATATCTTTATAGAATAAGATGTTTACAGCTTAGCCTGGTTTCCTGGTTTACCTTGCCATATGAAGCAAGGTTGGTAATTTTAGTTGCATTACCATACTTCCTCAGGAAAGTTTGCTTTGTGTCTGTGTTACTCTCTTTTAGTGCTAGGCAAAGCCCTGTTTATCCTTCCAGATGTTTCTCACATTATGTACTTTTATCCATGCTATGATGTTTTTAGCAAATAAAATATTTGCTAAATATATTTTATTCATTATTTTAAACTGCCCTGGAAATGTCAAATTGAGCAGTGTATAAGTTCCACTGTTGTATAGTTTACCAATGATACGTTTGGAATTGTTTAATCCCCGGGGACTCAAGTAAGTGTTTCAATAAGTAAAATGTAGGCTTAGGAATACCACATTTCCCCAACTCAACAGTCCTTAAGCAAGCAGGATTAGATATGACCATCCTCAACCTGAGCTGCAGCAGCTGTGAGCAAAAAGGGGAAAATGACAAAGCACAGTCCCGTCCATTTTATTCTGACAAATGTAATATTTGGGGACAGGTTTAAAAAAAAGTATCAGCATCAAATATGAAGATTAATACATTACAGTGTTGTTATACCATTTCCTGCTCAGTCTGGGCAAAGTAAATGAAATAGGGCTGCTTTTGTCCATTATGTTGTCGCCATTCATAGTAGCCATCGGCCAGCACCACACAGCGTTTGCCTTTTAAGAAAGGACCCTTTGGAAAAAAGAGAGGAGCAGGATAAATAGCAATCTATTCAATGCTAACTTCAAATATATTTAAAAGCATGCATTTTATGGTTGGCACTGGCAGATTGTAATACTATCTCCTAAGGGAATCTATAAAATCATATTCAGAGCAAGAGTTCACCCTAAGTTTTAATTAGGACTGTGCAGCAATAAGGATTCAAAGGGGAAAAGGTGGTTCAGAGTGCACAAGGACACTCCCATAGCATCTGTCAACAACTGCTGTATAGCTCCTGTGTGTGCTTGATCACTGTCATTCAATCCCAGGAAAAGAAATATTTGATTTAAAGAGGTGCTGACAGGCGCTACATGAGCATACACTTGTGCTCCACCTCACCATCGCTCCTTCAAATCCAGATTGCTGCAAAGTCCTAATTTTAATAATTATACTTATCTTGACATCCATATAGGGATTCCTCAACATTCACTGTTGTGTGAAAATAAACACTACATAACTTAAAATACAGGAGTGATTTCTTTGCTGAAATGAAGAACTGTATTTTGTCCAAAAATAGCTAATCTTTACTAACAGATGTGAATTTTCTACAGCATGAACAGTGGTGTTATCTTTATTCATCAGACATATTTGTGGCTATCTTGAAGCCTGTATTCAACCAAAATGCAAAACCAGAATTCTTCAGAACTCTGGCTTGTTTTTCGGAACAAGGCTTCTTTCACAAGGAAGAGCAGCTAAATAAATCAGGAGATTCCCAAGGTGGAAATGTTTATCCTGGGGCTCCTGACTTATTTAATATGTCAAACTTCAAATCTAAATTATGAACTCAGCTTCCAGATTCATAAATGATCAGAGGAATAAGATATTTTCTGCCCTGGTATGCTCCTGATGAGATTCTGCTCCTTAATGAGAATAAATCAGCATTTCATTCATCTTCCAGAACTATACTGATAAAACAGCAGTGCAAGCAAAGCTTAAGAACCTTATTTGTTTGTAATAGATTGCAGCATTTCTAGTTTTCATATTCCCTACCCCAATTCTATGAGGTCTGGGAAAAAAGGAAGGAAAAAGCAACTGGAGAAAACAGACCAAAAATAAGCAAAAGTAAGGTAGGGCTAAGCAGTTCACCACAATATTGCTTAAGCTACCAAGTCATTATAGAGCAAGCTTGAAGTAATCTGTTGCTGTAGAGAAGAACAAAGACAGTTCGTTTTCCAGGAGGGTATCTGCTTCCTTAGTCATGTGTATATCACTTCCTGATTCTGTTTAATTGTTATGTAATAATCTGATCCTTCAGAAAAGGAGAGAATTGTAGAAAATAGTAGTTATATTCAGCCTTTATATTAGTTTTTATGGACTTATTTATATTACTGTATTTCTAAAGGCCTGTCTTAAAGTCAGTATTTTCTCTAATCTAATGTACACAGAAACCAGGCTATCTTGAAGCTGTTCTATCAAGCACAGCATGTGAAATGCTATCACCTATTGGGCTTTTCTCTTTCAGAAAAATTAAGATGCAGGGTTTGCAGCATCTTGATGTTGGTAGTATATATTAGACAAAGTTCCAGTTTTCATGTTCAACTCAAAAGTCATAAAGGCCATGGCCAGAGGGAGACAAATAATTTTTTTTTTCCAAACTGAAGATTATACAACTAACCTTATAGCAGAATTTCTCCATCATGGTATCACTCCGACAATTGAAAGTGCTGTACTGCATTTTAGATGGGTCAGCTTCCTTGAACCAAGCTGGAACTAGTCCCCAACGCATGGCTACAAGGATACGCTCAGAAGAACTGGCATCCTTTCATAAACCAGAAAAAGAAATATTGTGAAGAAGCATACATAGACACCTAGAATAAAGATTACTCTGCAATCAAAGACTCTTCCAAAACTCTGTGCATATCACTCCTGGTACTGAGAATACTGATATGTTTTAAACAGCAAAACTCTTAATCAGCTGCTTAAAAGGGAAAATCAATAAGAAAAAATACCTTTTAAAAAAGAGGCCACATGCAGAGTTTCAGCTACTGATGTGCACAACACTTGCCTGGATATGCAACTCCCCAATTCTCCCCAATTAAGAATATATGATTCTGTGTATTTATATCTTATAGGTAGTTTGAGCAGAATGGATATTCTTTGTCTTTGTTAGGGATTTCATGGGCTGTAGAACTTCAGACAAAGTTTACTGAAAACTCTTTGCTATCATCTGGTAATCTTCTGGATTTCTGCAGACCAGATATGGTAGCCCTAGTTTTTGTGGAAAAAAACAAGAGTCAACTAGGCAGCTCAGTTACTGGAAGAATGTGTGGCAAAATCTATAATTGAAAGGAGGCAGCCAAGTTGTTGGCATTATTAGAAAAGTTCAATTATTTTTATATAATTGTTTCAGGGATATACTGGAGTGCACAGTGATTCCATATATTCCAAAAAATACACCCCAAAAAGGTAAGTCTCCTTCAAGCTGAGCTGCATTCCTGGTGATTTCACAGATGTGTCTGTGTAGTTCTCTTGGCAACAATATGGAGTGGGTTGATATTGATTTCTGGGATTTTTCAATTTCCAACTTTAACAAACAGTCATAGAATTTCCAGGCTGTCTCTTATCTGAATACTAATCAGGCTCAACCTGCTTGGTTTGAGCCCAGACAAAGCCAATACAAAGGAGAAGAATCATGCTGAAGTAAAGAGAATGCAGTTATATATATATATATCTTCCACTACTTATATGAGTCATTTCTTGCAATTTTCTCAGTTAAAACAATTGAAACAGACCAACGGGTTTCATTTCTTCTTTTTGTCTCTTTAATCAAATTCACTTTCAGCACTACCCTGTGCGTGATTTCTAAATTGCTTTAAATTCAGTTTTTAAAAAGCCCAACACTGTTTGTTTGAAACCTTACAATATACATATAAGTTTAAATATCAAAAAATGTTTGAGAACTTTGTTTTTAGTTCTATATTCATTATGTCCTGTGGATCAGTTTCAGTGCTTTTACCATTAAGGGTTGCAGTACTCCAGTTGTTTAAAATGACCAATACAACATTTAGTCATCTATTTCCCCTCAAGCATGCCCATTCCCTTTTGTCTTGTCTTCGGCCTGCTACTCCTACATACGTATCTTTTTCTCCAAGGATAAAATATTTTTTACTGTTTGTCTTTGCCTGTGAAGCATAGCATAACAGAGAAACTGCCAGTGTAGCGGCACAAGTAGCAGGGGCCAGAATAATGAGCAAACATATACATCTGCCATTTTATCCACTGGTAAAATTCCTTTACAGGAACAGAAAATGATGTGGCTGTATGGCAATATTTATTAACTGGATTTATTTTTGTCTCTTTGTGACTTTATGAACTGCTAAAACTTCTGTAGTCTGCTATCCTGAGCATTTAGGCAGGAAAATGAAAGAGGAAATAGTTTGAAAAAGCGTTATGCTTATATGAGGTTTCATGTTTGGGTGCGTGCAGTGATCTGATAATGATTTTAAAATGCCAAACATCTTTGTTTTGAACTACAAGTAAAACCATGTCACGGTTGAGTATTATTTTTTAAAATCTGAGCAGTTAGCATTATTATATAATGGACAATATCAGCATCTCCCCTCAAATACCTATGTGTATGTGAGTGTTTATCTAACAGCTACTACAACAGCATGTATATTTGAAAACCATGAAAAATCCTAAAATATTATGAATTCATTTAAATAGACGTGCAGCATTAAGTTAATACTTATGCCAAAAAATTCCCTTACAGATTACTAGTAATTACTCCTAATGGGAGAGGCCACTATTCCTTATTTTCAAGGAACACTTTTTATCTGACCATCTCAAATAGCAATTCATTAAAAAACATACTGAAAAATTTGGAAACTACTTGTTTGGGGCACGACATAATTTTATGTATCCAAGTTTACTGATCAAGAGATATTAAGGCTAATATGGCATTGGACCTGAGATTGCTGTACTTTCAAGGAGTTTTTATATGTACACAACATGCAGATGTTGGCTGGTTATTTCTACAGAATGATGCTGCAGTTAACTTTTTGAAATGCATATTTTTAGTCAACTTTCACAATTATAATTCTTTAAACTATGATTTAGCAAGACATAATAGGTTGTTCATAGAACCAGAAGGCCCCATTTAAGTAATCAAAAACACCCCTTGCAAGTTTTACTAACAGTTGGCTATTTAACCTCTGCTTGAACTCATCCAGGGATGTGGGTTTTCAGAAAAATCTGAACTAGAAAAATTTCCTATGTAAATGAGTACGATTCCAACTGGCGCATTCATCTCAATATTTATAATCAACACAAATATTTGAGCTCATTGTCTGAGACAAGGGAGGAAGAACCATGAAATCCTTTCTTCTCATTTTCTTCAACAACCTGAAAAGAAACTTCATACAACTTTAAAACTGCCAAATAGTCCTGAAGTCAAAACTTTCCTGGACAATTTTTAGGCTCAGATCTTCAGATACGTTCAGTGATGGGGAGCCCAACATTCCACTAGGTAGTTTAACTGCTGTTATGCTTTTATTATGTTTTCCTCCTAACATTCAACCAGAAGTCATTTCATGTCACTAAAACCATTATTTTTTGTAGATTCACATGTTGTGTGTCAAAAGGAATGCACATTGTGGGTTGGCATAATCCTACAGTATATTCTGTTGCAACAACAAGACCTTATTTTAGCATAAGGGAATATAATCTATGGTTCTCCAAATAAGTGGATTCCAATTCCCATCATCCTTGATAACTAGTGGTATTGACTGGGGCTGATTAGTGTTGGGAGTCCAGCAACATTTTGAAGGATAAACATTCTCTTCTCTGTGGAGATAATTAGAGAATTATTTATTGTGGAGTCCATTTCTGGTCACCACAATACAAAAAAGATGCTGAGGCCCTAGAAAGAGTGTGGAGAAGAGCAACAAAGATGATAAGGGGTCTGGAGGCTAAATCCTATGAAGAACTGCTAAAGGAACTAGGTATGTTTAGCTTAACCAAGAGAAGACTGAGAGGAGACATGATAGCAGTCTTCCAATACTTAAAGGGCTACCACAGGGAAGAGGGCATTGATTTATTCTCCATAGGACTTGAGGGTAGGACAAGAAGCAATGGGTAGAAGGTCATCAGAGGGAGATTCAACCTGGAAATGAGGAATTTCCTGACAATGAGAACTATTAAGCAGCGGAACAGCTTCCCTCCTGGAGCTGCGGGTGCTCTATTGCTGGAGGTTTTCAAAAAACGATTGGACAACCATTTGTCCAAGATGGTATAAGGACTCCTGCCTTGGGCAGGGGGTTGGACTAGAAGACCTCAAAGGTCTCTTCTAACCCTATGATTCTCTATCTTAGCAATATAGGAGGCAAGTAAAAGATACTTGGGAAGTTATTCCCATCCAGCCTTATTCTCAGAGCTTCAGAGAAGGTAACATTGGCATTAATATCTGAATAAAGCATGGCTAAAATGTGTAAAAATGTCCAGTTTGATATTTTAAAAAGCACTGCTTCTTTATAAGTTCTTTTTTGAGAACATCACAGATGTAGCATTAATTATAACTGGCTTCCTTAACAACACAATGCTAATGTTCTACAGAATGCCACAGAGCACACAAAACACACTTGTGATTTTTTTTTTTTTTTTTTTACAAAAATTCAGCTTTAGCTAGAATGATCCATGAATGTAAAAATGTCAGAGAATAGAAAGTGAGTGCAGTGAACAACTACTTTAAAAGTAACGTTACATTCACCTTCTCAAAGTGTTGCCGGGAGAGAAGCACGGGACTGTTAGACTGTGGGCTCTTATTGAAGGAGGGGCTATATTTGTCAGCATTTTTCCATTCAGGATACTTTCTTTCCCCTTGATTATTGTGATAGGCACAGGCACGGCGGAGACGATCTGCTCCCAGACTAACAGCTGTCCGTCCACACATTCTTCCACAGTACACACAAAACAGTGGCCTACAAAACAGTGTTTTAGGAACATATGTATCTGGAAATCAATTCATTTCATACATTTCTAATGATCACTATTAATTAAACATGTAAACCACCCAATTCTCAATGACTCTAGGCAGCTCACAACAAAGAAATTACAATAAACTCAATAAAACAGAAAAAATAAAGCTAAAGGTGGCAAGCATAACAAAGTGAGGGGGTCTCATTCTCCCTCACTGAAGCGCTGAGTGAAAAACTACTTTCTATTTCACGCTGCAGTTCTGAAGTGTTGCTGCTTCACCACACTTTCCATGAATTTGCTACATCATCGTTAGAAGACTCCACAGTAATAAGTGAATAATAAAATTAAAAAGTAAAATTAGCAAGACATTATCTCAATACAAATAGAACAAGTAACAGCCTCCAGATGTGTCAATTAGGCCTTAAACTTTCTCTCTTGTTAGTCTGCATCGTGAAGAAGTCGACCCTGTTTGAAAAGGCCAATTCTGATGAAGATCCCTGCAGGGAAGACCAGTGCAAACCATTAATTCAGCTTCTCTGGGGATCCTTTGTGCCCCTTTGGTTCACCGTTAAAACTCTTACCACCCAACTCCCTTCTGTTCAAAAAAGAGGAGCCTCATGCAGACAATAAATCGTTAGAGACCAGAAATTTTGGAAGAGATGCTTCTTCAGCACCTTAGGCTTCTCCACCTCTCCTCCTCTTCCCTGGTTCAGGCACCAGAAAGAGTACAAGCCGCACCTGGAAGAAAGCTAGCAAGAAAAGGCGCGCGGACGTTTTCTTACCGGAGGTACCGAGGGTTGAAAGAAAGAGATTTGGGGCTCACCAGGACCAGCTACACAGAAGGCTTCCCTAGCACGTCAGAAATCATTTCCGCAGCCCCGCCGTCGTCGCCCCTTTCAGCCTCCCGGGTTCGGCCGCGACGAGGACAAAAAGGGAGTCTCCTCTGATGGGGAAACTCGGGCCTCCCCGCCCGGGTTTTCCCGCCTCCCGGCGTTCCTCTCCCTAAGCCTCTGGCGGTCGACCCGGCCGGGGGTTCCTGTTGTAGCTCAGCTTGTTGTTCAAACGCCGCCTCGGAAGTCCGCCGCTCACCTCCGCTCGGCTCCGCAGCCAAGCCCAACGGGGGCCGGCAGCCAATTTCCACTACCACCCCCGCGCCTTTGAAGCGTGGAAAGGCCTCCGCCCTCTCGCGGAGACGCGCGTTCTCCCCGTCGGTGCGCACTGCTTCCAGGTCTTAATCCCGGAAACTTTTTTTTTAATGTCAAAGCGATCCTGAAGAGCATTTCTGCCTGTGCTGGTCTGCTTCCCCCGCTCCGGCTCGGGAAGCAGAACTTAATTCCCAGACTTAAGTGCCTAGAAATCAGGATATGAATAGGCCGGGTGGGGGCGGGAGGGATTACGGTTCAAAAGTCAAGACAGGAGAATCCTTCTAGGATCACATACCTGTACAGACATATATCTACTAATAAACATCCATTATATATATATATATGTCACTCCTCTCTATTTCGTAGCGTCTTTACAGAAGTATCTTAACTCCACGTGTAACGTTTGTGTCAGAACTACAATGCTTGGAGTGCAAAGCTCCGGACGCCCGCTAGGTACATATGAACGAACAAACAAACATTTCTAACTCTCTGCTGCCAATCTATGGTCATCCATATGTCTACAACCCAGGTATAGTAGCTGTAGGTTATAATTAAATGCATATTGTCAATTTGTTGCCAGCTTTTCTTTTAATCATTCCTGAAAAAAATCAAACGAGCCAGTACATTCAGTGAGCATGCTTCAATATGTCCTTAAAAACTTTATTATAGTTTTTACTACAGCTTCCACTTTTAAATCAGAAGGGCTGATTTAAGAGTAAAATATTATACAGAAGTGGAATTGTGACTATTCTGTTTGCCCCAGGGAAAACAGTGTAAGGGCTGATGCACTGAGGCGACCATTCACTGCTACACTTCCTTAAAATAGACTGTTTCTGTAGCCTAGGGCTGAAACTCATTTGGCCTGCATTTGCAGTGTTTTGCAAATTACTATGAGACCATAATTCCCTTTCCATAAGCTACAAAATTGTATTTTGTTCCTGTCATGGAATTGATGAGACAGTACGGTGTGAGATACATGCTTTAATGTCTGAGATACTGTACATGGTTTAAATTCAAAGACATTTTCTATGCAAATTGAATTTAGGCCTACAATAAAAACTGATACATGTTATAGCATTACTGATTTAAAGTTAATTATAATATATATATTTTACTGATGTTGTTAGTTGCTTCCAACTTTTAGTGATTGTCAGCAATTGCTTCTTTCAATTCTTGTAAACTCATGCTGTATCATCAGCAATAATATCTAGCCACCTTGAGCTCTGTTGGCCTCTTTTGTCTTTATCTTATGTTGTCTTTGGTTTTTCCAAGCATGAAGGACTTCTCCAATGATTCATATTATGCATCCCAAATACTTAAGCTTTTGTTTCCTGATTAGTGCTTCCAGGGAGCAGTCTGATTTTACTGTATCTGGTATTAAATGATTTGCTCTTATTGCTGTCCATGGCATTCTCAACCATTTTCTTCAACACTGTAATTCAAAGGCATCAGTTTTTCATTAGTTTTTCTGATGATCCAACTTTCGCAGCCTAAATTATTTTGTTGCTCTTCTTTCACCTTCAACAAAAGACCCCTTAAGTCTTCCTTGTTTCCAGCAGCCAAAATGGAAATATTAACATATCTGAGGTTGTTAGTACTGTACAGTATTTCTTTCAGCAATTATGACAAATTTCTGTTTCTTCTAGTCCAACATTTCTCTTTATAAACCATGCATTTAAATTAGATATATCGGTTAGCAGTATATAACTTTGGCACACTCCTTTCTTAATTTTGAACCAATTAGTTGTTCCATATTCCATTCCTAACAGACAGTCCGTCTGTCATTCCTACTGTTGCTTTCTGATTAGCATACACATTCTGCAGTACAGAAAAGATGGCCAGTACACCCATGTTTTAAAGGGTTGCCCCAATTCCCAAGTGATAGTATGATAAATATAGCAAAAATAAGCCTCTTTGGGGAGTTCTTGCCCTTTCCATTTATGTATCATGTTAGCAATGTGACTGAAGGTGCATTTGCCTCTTTTGATTCCAGCTTGTACATCTGGCAGTTTCTGTTCAATGAATTGTTATCTTGCTAGCATGTGAAATATGCAATTGTGAGGTAGCTGAAACATTTTTTAGCACTGCCTTTCTTGGTACTAGAATACAGTTCTCTGGCCAAGCTGTTTCCATACCTGTTTACCAATTACAAGCAGCACTTTAACAGCATAATTTTGCAAGATTGTAAACCAGGGTTCCCCAAAGTGGTCAATATCAACCCCCATGGGCTGATGGGACTATCCAAGGGGTTGTTGTTATTTGTAGTACTATTAGTTAAAGTAGCATTTATTAAAATCGTATTTATTATTTTTACATGATGTTTGGGGGTCAATGAACAATCTGAAACTTCATGAAGGGGTTGATAAGCTGAAGAGTTTGGGGACCCCAGTACTAAACAGTTCTGCTGGCATTTCATCAACTCCTGCAACTTCGTTGTCAGCGATATTTTATAGGGCCCATTGAACTACACTTTACAAAATATTTGGGTCTAGCTTTATACCTATCAGCAACTTGGGGGGCTTTTTTGTATAGTTATTCCATGTATGCACACCATCTCTTCTTTATCTCTGTTAGATCTCTACCTTCTTTGTATTTTATTTATCCTTCTTTACACTATTTAGATATATATCTCTGCCTCTTATTTTTTTCTAGAATTAGACATTGTAGGGAAAAATTTTCCCTGTCCCTGTTGCTTTTGCTTTTCACCTTACCTCAACTATTTTTAATGAATCAGTAGAAAGCTATTGCACCTTATTTTGTTCTTTTACAAGGCAGAATATTTTTCATTCTTCATCTTTAATGATATCATGAATTTTGGTTCAGAGTTCTTCAGGCACTCTATCAAATCTAATTCACTCTATCAAATCTAATTCATTCAGTCTAAACTTTCCCTTTATTGCATAATCATATGGAATATTGCTCAGGTAATATCTTGTTAATCTGACAGATTTTATTTTTTTTTAAGTTTAAATTGAAATTTTGCAAGAAGTCCATGATCAGAGCTGCAGTCAGCACTGAACAAAACTCTAGTTTTGCTTGCACAGTATATAATCAGTTCTATCTCAGTGTTGTCCATCCACCAATGAACAAAATATAAGATTCCTAATTTATACAAATTCTCTATGTTGTACAAAATCTGTAAAGTCCTTACACTTTGAAGGATATCAGGTTGCAGAAGGCTAGATTAAAACTTCGTTGAATGTACAATCTTAACATAATGGGTGATCTTATATCCCTATCCTAATCTATTTCTTCTAAAACCATAGAGAACTGAAATGCAGTAGTATACAACTCATTTTGTCACAACTCTGATGACTAACTATGTAAATTATAAGAATGTTAAACACTGTTTATTCTTTCATTATGGGGCACATTTATGTATAAAATCTAGTCAGAGTAGAACAAAGCACAGTACCAGCCTTTACAAAATCAAGCTCAACCACAGTAGTAGATGCCCAGTCATAGAATAATTTAGGCTGTTTTACTGAAACAAATGACTTTCAGAAATGTGAAGCAATATGAACATGAGCAATTTCCTTGAACATCCCCTTTTCTAAATATTGTGCAATACAGAAAAATGATATGATTTGGAACTAAGTGAGGGATGCTTCAGCATTTTCTCATTCTGTTTTTCTACTCTAGATTACATACCAGTTTCTTAGTCAGATTAATATTCCTGATTCTTCCTCACCCTAGCACTTCTCCAGTTCAGGCTCTCTATGGATGATGCCAACTATTTGAAAATGAAGGCAATTTTGATATAAATCAACCAAATCAACTAGATCTGTGTGTTGTGAATGTCTTTTCAGTTTCATTTGGGCAAGAGAGAAAATTTATTTACTTTCATATTCTTGAGAATAGCAGTGTTGCTGAAAGAAAATCCATATTTTTATTTTATCATATGTATGAAAGGGCTTAGAAAGATCATAAGTATAACAATTGCCCCAATTGTAAAGGGTCTCCCTAATCACATAATGGGTCTGAGACACTGTAACCAGAACAGGAGCTGGCACAAAGTACTATAGTGTTCTTAGGCACCTTGGTATAAAAGGGGTGCTCTTTTGAAGTAGCCTGGCAATCATGAAGAAATAACTAATTCAATATTTCACAGAAACATTCTTGTGGTTATAAACCTACACACTTTGCTTTCATTTCCAATTACAGAAAGAACTGATGCCAGTGTTCTAGTATTTCTCCCAATGTCCAGAGCAGTGAAAAGAGATCTCTAACCCTCCCTTCAGCCTTGGAGTCAAACAGGTAGCCTTAAAATGTGTTTAACCAACAGAAGCCATGACAACATCCACAGGAAGTTCTTCTCTACTCCGAGCCGTGACTTGCATCGTCACAGAGTCTGTGAGGACAAGGCGAGAACGAACCAAGAGGTCATGGCCGCCTCGAAATACACCTGTAGCAGATCAAAGACAGTAACATTTTCATCAGCATGTATGGCTAGAACTATTCTTCCACTCTTGAAGTCTGGAGGTTGAATCATGGCAACTGGACTTTTCTTTTTGGTTAGAGATGTTTCAGTACTTGTCCAAGCAGCTTCTTCAGTCTACAAAAGTTGGTTAGGGGGACCCCATTAAATTCTTCCAGGGTGGCTGTGTTTCTTACTAGCATGACAGGCTCGTTGAAGGGACCATAAGAGATGTGATTAGTAGAGTATTTGAGATGTAGATGTCTTACTCCTAGTCTCTCACTCATCCCCAGGGGGATGTTAAGTGTTGCCTTCCTGGTGAACTTTTGAACTGTTCTTAATCTTCCTGGGGACTGTTGAAAGGACAGCCTGGAAAATGGGAGACAAGTTGTGTCTGAGGCCTCCACCTCTATTGAGGGAAGGATTTTCCACTTTGGCATAAATATATTCCTTCACTCCTCTCTCAAACCATCTATCTTCTCTGTCCAAAATGTGAACATTGTTGTCCTCAGATGAGTGTCCTTTTTCCTTTAGATGAAGGTAAACTGCTGATTCTGGCCCTGTGTTGTTGCTCCTCCTGTGCTGGGCCATCTTCTTGTGTAAAGGCTGTTTGGTTTCTCCAGTGCAGAGCTCTGAGCATTCCTCACTGCACTGGATTGCATATACTACATTGCTCTTCTTATGTTTTGGTGTTCGATCTTTAGGGTGTACAAGCCTCTGTCTCAGTGTAAACACATCTATATCTTAAAGACTCTACTAATCACATCTCCTATGGTCTCTTCAATGAGCTATCATGCTAGTAAGAATGCAGCCACCCTGGAAGACTTTTATGGGGTCCCCCTAACCAACTTTTGTAGACTGAAGAAGCTGCTTGGACAAGTAGCGAAATGTCTCTAACCAAAAAGAAAAGAAGTCCAGTTGCCATGATTCAACCTCCAGACAATTCTACCTGGATGACTGAGAATCTTCATAAACATATTCCACTCTTGAAGGAATTAAAGTAAAATCCTAAATTAAAGTCCCTTTTTAAAAAGGAGATAATCATGCTTGTGAAGTATCATTAAAAGCATCTACAACATTGACAGTGTTTTGGTCAATGGCCATCTGATCTTACAATTGAATTGTCACTTAGTGATATTTTACCTTTTCAACTTTTCCTAAATTAAGTAGGATTATAGTGAAAGGGGGGCAATCACCCTGCAGAATCTGGTGCAACTATGAACTCCACCCAAGGACTCCCTTCACTGTTTTCAGAGAGGAATTCTATTAATCAAATAATGGGAACAGACCTCATAGAAACATTTTAGGTATCACTGTATTGATACAGACCTCATTCCGCTGAGATCCATGGCACTAGCTTACTTCCTACATATACCCACATATATCAGAATAATGAAGCTTGAAGAAAAATCATGATACTGTTTCTACATCTGTAGGAATTAGGAAGAAATAGCTTTCCTAATAATGAAACCATGTGCTAAGTTGATATTACCCAGATAGATATGGATGGCTTCAGAGCTCACTGAGAAAAAGGACTGAATTTACATCAAGCAAATGTGACAATTATTTTTCAGACACTTAGAATGGACTAAACGCATTAGAGGAGCCAATGTGGTGTAATGGTTACGGTACCAGGCTAAAAACTGGGAGACCCTGAGTTCTAGTTCCACCTTAGGCACAAAGCCAGCTGGGTGACCTTGGCCAGTCACTCTCGCTCAGCCCAAGGAAGGTGGCAATGGCAAACCATTTCTGAAATCTTGCCAAGAAAACTGCAGGGACTTGTCCAGGCAGTCTACAGGAGTCAACACTGACTCAGAGGCACATACAAATTTTTTTAAAAAAAAAATTAGGATCAGCCAAGAAGGCACACACAAACTCACCTGCCAGGTACAAGGTATGAGAGTTCTTGTTATCTGGCACTTTATCTGACCGCTCACAGGGTTGCATTCCCAGGAATTTCACAATATTGCCCACTGCCTCTGTGGAAGTAAACATATTGGAGCTCATTTTTTTCTTCCTTTATGCTTACTCTGCTCAGTTTGCTTTCATAACCAGATTACTGGGATCCCTATTCCCAGAGAAAGGAGCTGTTATTTTCTCCAAGCACCAAGAAGTAAAGTGCAGAGACCAGGTGACTTTGCTTGTTGCCAGTTCAATAACCCAAACAATCTGGGTCCTGGGAAAGAGCGAGACCCCAGTGGAGAGGTCTTATAGATTGGAGTCTCACCATCTTCAGTTGTATTAGTTTGGTGGAACTAGCAAGTATTATTACAGGTGTCTTGTTTTAAACATCTATTTGTATGAATACCAAGATCACAGGTTCAATTATCTCCCCTTCCCCCTGTCAAAAAAGGTCAATTATTCTCTTCAAAGAGCAAGGGAAGAAAGTCTTAATTTTCAAGCAGTCTACTGCTACTGAGATTTCTAATGTGGTTCCTAGAGGTGCTTGTTCTAAAACAATTACTTCTGACTATATTTCACAGTTATGTTAACAAACAATGGAATTCTGAGCTATCATTCTAGATTTCTTCTGTGTATACTCTGCCATTAGCAAATCTTTTTTTCAGACTGGATGGCGCGTAACAGCATTTAAAGATTTCCAGTGAAAACACAATAGGAATGTTTAGTTAAACAATAAATGTTATCCCAAAATAAGTTTCCATGTGATTGTGCATGATCTAATTTGAGAAGGACTCCAAATATTTACAGGAAATCATGTAACAATCCAGTTTACAACATTAACTTTTTTTAGGCACAGGAATCAAGAGCTGTGCTAATGTTTTGTGTTTACTTACCTTCCAGTGTTTTAACAGTAGACAATGTGAAAGTCTCTTCTTTTTCAAATTCATCACCAACTTCTTCCCAGGCTGCTCCAAAATTGGGCTTCAAAACTCTTTGGATGTGATCTGCTACGGTCACTTCAAGATCTTCTAGCTAATAAAGGAATTTGGTAGTATATTGCCTTTGAGCATCACTGTCAGCTCTTTAGAAAACTGACCACATTTTAAAGCAACAGTACCATATTTTTCCGACTATAAGACAATACTTTTTTCTAAAATACTTACCCTAAAAATTGAAGGGCGTCTTATTCAAGGAAGTCAGCTGAGAACCGCGCGGTTGCAAAACTGCCCATACTTTGTTTCTGCAGAGAGGCTTCCTCCTATTGCTAGCCTCCAATCACGAGTGAAATAGCTTGTCTCCCAAACAGACTTCCTCCAATCACGAGCCTGATGTAACTGATGTCAGCTGATGCTGAACAAACCAATTAGAGGAAGGCTGTTTGCAGAGACAAGCTATCGGCAGTTTCACTCGTGATTGAATGTAATCAGTTATACAAAAGGGCGTGGAAATAATGCAGCAGAGAGGCGGTTTGGACCTCCTCCCACCGAGTGTATCAGGTAAATGTTAACTAATTACTAAATAAAAATGTGTTCTGCACTATCTTTAAAATATTGATTTTTTAATTTTGGGTTGGAAAAGTGGGGGTTGTCTTGTACATGGGGGCGTCTTATTGTCGGAAAAATACGGTATCTCATGCAGAATACGGCAGCTTAAGTTTTCATTTCTTTTGAGATGAAGTGCAGGGAGAGAAGCGTAGGATATTCTTAATCCATGTGGGGAAATGCTTCATCAAATACAGCATTTATATTTACAGTATTTGATTTCTGCAATGTTCAGACTTTACTCCTTCCCTGTTAAGAGCTACAGAAGTTCAGCATCTGATTATAACATGAAACATTCCAAAAAACAAAAACACACTTTTACCATTTTTATCTTTTCTTATTCTAATCCCTGATGTTAAAATTTCAGGCATGAGAGGAAACATATGCAAATTCTGTGAATTTGTATGATTCAGGTACAAGCTCTAGATCTCTACAATAAGAAACTTTCCAAGCCCCAACTTCATGTACATACACCAACTTCATTGGACTGGAAATCTGAATCATCATGGAGAAAGAAAGAGGGGTGTGCCTGCTTCCCTGGACATACAATGTTATGTATTGTATGTACAGACCAAGAAGGGGGCTCCACCAACCTTGTACATACAATAGCCTGATCAGGAAAAGGACAATTGCTCAGCTCAGGTCATTGTGCATCCAGGCCTTCCCATCTTCTTTCCAAAATAGGCTAACTGATAAGTGTTGCTTCTCCACTAACATTTCAGATATCAGTTCCTTATCACCATTAAAGATGCTAAACCACACATCTGACAGGCACTTTGATTCCACAAAGCTCCAATCAGCTTACACAAAGCTGGGTTTTTCTTAAGTCATCTATTTTAATTCCATAAGTTGGCTAGGAGCAAACCAATACCTGCCCGCTGTGCAGAGAACAGACTTGGGCTACTGATCCCAAAAGTGATTTAATGCACCAACCTGGTGAATACATGACACCAACTGATTCAAACATATTTTTTTCCTCATCCAACATAAAAAGAGGCAGAGAAGTATCCTTTTCATTTACCTCCAAGCACTAATAGTGGTTAGGAATTTTTTAGCAGCATATACAAGAGCTGAAAACTCATAAAGCCAATCACTCAATAGGGAGGAAGTTCAGAAGATGAAAATTAGTAGGTAAGAACAAGGTTACCCTTGGATGCTGCCCAGTCTAAGTTTCTGCGAGCACTCTTTCAGGTTCCATGTTGTGTTCCAAACATCCTAATTTGCATGGAAACAGGAACGATTCTACTGCAGGTGAAGGTCCAGGTTTGCTGTCTCTCTTACTGGCTCAAACTTCTATTTTCTCTTGCCCACTGGCCTCACTAATTCTCCTTAATGACTTTGCATCAAGATGCAAAGTAAAAATCATAGCTGACCTGTGTTGTTGCAGCCTTTCTATCCAGTCTTGGCTACCTCTAGGCCAACGGAAAGCAAAAGCTGAGATTGGCTAAAGAGTCTTTGATATTGCACGTCAGACAGACCTGAACACTACAGGCGACCTACAAGGTTGGGTTCCTTCCCTGAAATCTTTTAGACCTGCAAACTATCTGTTCAATCTGGTTTGCTCAGCACACTGTAGAGCCTTCTTTTTGGACTGCTTTCATGTTCTACCTTCGGCATATTGGATGGGAGGTTTCATAAAATCCCATTTAACGAGAGAAATTGTCCCTGTGGCCAGAATGAACCTGAGACCTTAGTGCATGTATTTCTTCACTGTCCCTTCTATGAGATCTTATGTGCTGGTATACTTATACCTCCTCCTGAGAGATCAAGCTTTCAATGAGGGAGAGATGGTTTGTTTTCTACTCTCAGATGGGAATCCTGCTATAGAGTTGTCAAGTTCTCATCAGCAGCTATTGCTCTAAGAAGGCATAAGGTGTCCTAATCTTGGAACGATGTCATGAGGAAGTCCTTTTATTCTTTGATTTAAATTTTACTTTTATTTTATCTATTTTGTTTCGCTTTGTTATATTTTGTTCTCTTTTGTTGACTTCTTATATGTATACATTTTAATTGGCAGATCTATATGGGGTTTTTATTGCTCTTGTATTTGAGCCTGCTTTTCTGTGTGGTTTCAGGGTTGTGGCTATTTTGGTGATCACTGACTGTAAATAAAAAAGTTTTAGTTTTCAGAACAAGGTTTTCTTCTTCACACTGAAAAATGATGATCCTGTATGAAGTGATTGCTGGGAAAAAAACAAGCCTTCAGTGAAAGAAAGCCAATCTATTATACCCAATTATGTAAAATAGCTGACTTAGTACATCAATGGGATCAGATGTGGGAGTTGCTAAGACAAATAAGAGCAAACCTCCCAAATCTTTCCAATTTAACACTCCATAGTGGCAATTCAATTGTACCTAAAACAGACAGGAAATCAATAGCTTCCAACACAGGGGAAGAAATCTACTAAGTATAAAAGCTAGATCACCACTGCCCTACACTCAACTTGCCAATTACATTTTCTGGAAAAGATACAATGATGTATTCTTATTTCAAAGAAAAAGAGAAAGAGAGAGCAAGAAAAATATTAGTTTAATTTGTAGTTTAAGTGACAAAGATTTTTGTTTCTAAAGTATTCTGCTTGAACTCTTATATGCCAAGACAATTGGAACAAGCTGTTTTATTTATGGACAGCTTAGGGCACATGACCCTGAGGGAGACATAATGGTCTTCAAGATTATGTCTGCAAAATCCAGCTGGCCAAGTCTGTCAGGCAGAGCTCCAGTAGGAAGCTCCAGGTCTGACCCTGAGTCATCTGGACATGCTGAGACTTAACAGCTTGTTAACTCAGAGCTTCATCAAGTTCATCCTTTGGCCTGGATAAAACCAAATGGTATATAAGGTGGAACTATTTATTGGTGTAAATGGTGAAATCATTTATCAGATCATGTCATAGGACTCCACAGATGAAATAAAGCTATGTTATCAGTGGCTTCACTTTGGAGCACAGAATTGTGACACTGAACTGGGTATCACCTGACTAAGATGACAGTGGAAAGTGTTAATATAGCCTCTACTGAAGTTTCTGTCTTACCACATATTCGTCCTCATAGCCCTCTTCCTCAGCTTCGCCAGTATTTGGATCACAATCTTTCACAGTGAATTTCATCATGCAGCTGAAAGTGCAAGCCACTGCAAAGAGGACAAAACAGCTGTCACATCACTGTGAACTCTGCAAGTGAACATTCTTCCTGGCTTACAGAACTTCTTAGGCCCATTCTGATCCCATTTGTTTAAAAAAGCCATTGTGGACTGTGATATTTGCTTGTAAAATTATCTGCATTTTCCATGGAGACTTACTATCAAATTAATACTTCTCCTTAGGTATACAAGCTTATTTGTAAATTTGTATACAAATATACTTGTGTAAAAATTTGTACAATGCCATTTAGATGTAATAGGAAATGGTTTTTCAAAAATACATCCATTCTATATCTATAGAAATGGATATAGCTACGGCTCCAAACTATGGATGGATATATTAAATAGGGATAAACAAAGGAAAAAGATAAAATATTGTTACCTGTTGTTGGATCCTCTTCAGGCAAAGCAATCAATGTGTAACAAGTACCAGGCTGATTGTACAGCAAGCTTTTGGCAGGTATATAAGCAGTGACCTCATACCCCTCTGTTGGCTCCATCTGCACTGTGACATTTTCCAGAATCTGATCATTCAACGTATTTGTGCAGTCAAACTATGAAAAAAAGTAAAAGTATGTCAGAGCACGAAACAAGACTTCTAGCATTAAAAAACCCAAGGCTAATTTTCTAAAAAGAAGCAAGCAATGCAGTCCCAATATATTTGAGCTGCATTGGAGAATTACAATATATAGCTGCATTGGAGAATTACTATGATTACTATTTTGAACTTGTAAATTCAAGTGCAACTTCCAACATGATGTTTTATGGTTTCATAGCTTTATAGATACTCAGCTCAGGGTCCACAGTTTAGAAGATCTCTCTAGAAGGCAGTTTCCAGGAGAAGATGCATTTCTTCAGTATAACTAGTAAATGTAAGCATTCAGTCTGCACTGTAGTCATTTCTAACTGTGCAAGTGCTCCAGTGAAGTTTGACAGTATTTTCAGAATGACGGCTTCTTGGCATATCATAATTATTATATGCAATATAATTTCAGAACATCTACACATTTACTAGCTTTACTAAAGAAGGGCACATTTTCCCAGGTATATCTACATTTGAGTAATGATCAAATTTTCAATGGCTATAGTAGAAGCCCTGCAATGGAAGAAATTACACTTACTGAAGCCTCTCTGCATGACAGAGTTATAAAAAGAACCTTTACTTGTCAGTTGTACAATCCTCTAGTGACAGTTTTAACCCAACAAGCTAAAGGAGATCTTCAGACCTCTAGAAAGAGTAATGCTAAATAAATCACTTAGTCAGTATGATCTGGGAATGCACTCAGTACTGGATTGTCCTCTGCTTCAGGACAGCAACAAAGATTGGCAGCCTTTGTTTCCATTTTTAATTAACCTTACTCCCTTTATCTAAACCTGCAGATGCTGCATTTAGAGGTAAGGATCTGAGGAAATAAACCAAGGTTTACAAATCTGACTTGTTTCCCCAAACCTTAACTCATCTTGGATGACACAAATAACCACATTTAGATGAAAACGAAACAGAATTATTTTAATCTCCCCATTATAGCTGCATTGGAGAATTACTATGAGCCTCAGTTTTGTTCCTATAGCATTAGATTGTAGTGCAGTGTTAGAGAATAAAAAAATGCAACTAAAGGCACATAGATAACTGACCATTCCAGTGTAGCAAAAGAAATCATTCATTTATTTATATTGTACCGAAAGCTATCCCATTTGGGATACATGTGCATATATCGCATCATATCAGTGAGATTAACTATATGAATGCCTTTTCAACACCACGCACCTGGAACACCATGTGACTGGAGAATGTATGCTTTGTACAATAGATCACATATTCTGTTTCCAATTCTGTAAGTGCTTCTGGCTCAGGAGAGGACTTGAACAGAGGGCCAAGTCCCTGGAACTCTGGAATAGCAGCCAATTGCTCTAAAATACAGTTCAAAGAGAGCAAAAAAAAAATAAAATAAAATAAATCCACAGGTTTCTATTTAGTGTTATTACTGTATTTCTACAGATATAAATGCAAAAAGAGATAGTTTTTAGATTATATCTACTGGAAGGTTCAGTGTTGAAAGGAAGGCTCTTCCATATGTATAAAGAACAACTTTTTTTAAAATACAGTATTCCCAGGAAAGTATGTTGAGGATCTGTCTCCCAATATGAGCTGGTTTTTTCCTATGATTCCTTCTATGCTAATGTTATTATGGCATTATACACTCTTGAGGTGGTACTTTGTGTTGCTGTGAATATAGTTGTTAAAAAAATTGAAGGTCTGGATTTGTCTCTGGTTTAAAACAAGAGAACAATTAGAAAGCAATTTGGAGCAGAATCTAAACAGACTTTGCTGTCTGGAATTTTTGTATGTTTGTTTGTTTGGGGTGCCTTTGAGTTACTCTTGACTCATGGCAACTACTTGGACTACTTCCTGAAGTTTCTTGGCAAGGTTTTTCAGAAGTGGTTTGTCCTTCCCTTCTTCCTAGGATGAGAGTGAGTGACTGGCCCAAGGTCACCCAGCTGGCTTCATTCCTTAAGGCAAGACTAGAATTCACAATCTCCCAGTTTCTAGTCTGCTGCCTACACCAAACTGGCTCTCCTATTGTCTGGAATTAGTATCCTGGAAAAAAACTTTTTTCCCCACAATGGGGTGAAATCTATACTAAATATACAAGTTCTTAACCTAAAAATATAGGTGGAAATGTCTCATTTTAAAATCTGAGTTGAAGATTTTGTGGCATTCTCCTGCCTTTGAAGTAATCCCCAAGTACTATGCATAAACAGAAGTGTTCAGCTGCAACCTGTAAGTGTGGTCTGGTCTCTAGAGCACTGGATGATATCCAGATTCAAATTCCTACACCATCATGTTTTTAAAGCATCCTTCTTCATCCTATGCCTCCCAGATCAAGTGAACTACGAGCCCCATCAAATGCAATAGTGAGAATGGAAGTTGTCATCCAGTGCATCTGGAGGGCACTAGGTTTGGGGAAAGCTGATTCAAGGTCATGGGTTTAAGTTAATTGCTTTCTCCCAGCCTCAATTCCCTTATCTGTGAACCTGGAATAAAAGCAAATCTTTTTATAAAGTGTGATAGAAGAAAAAAAGATTTGCAGTTTTACAAGCTCTTGTAAAGGAAATACAATTTGCCATTTTCTATAGAAATGAAAAAGGCTGAATGTAGAACAATGCAACATCTGCATTATACTTTCTTGTTTTATTTTCTTCCCCAACACCCAGTGCAAACAAACCTTGGAATATCTCTTGTCGGGTTGTTGCTACTTTCTCTAACTGCTTCATCACAGAGACGGGGGTGTTTTCTGCTGAAGGGCAAAAAAAACACAGTAGTGGTATAAAAATGGAGAAAACAGAAGTGAAAGATATGCTGTGGTAATTCAAAAGGGATGCAAGTCCTCTCACAACAAATAGCTTGTTTTTGAAGCCCGTTTAGGGAAAAAAGGGCAGGTGGCAGGAGGAGTAGGAGAGAATTGGAACAAACAGCAGGTCTGTAATAATAATAATGCAAAAGGATAATGGTAAAATGTGAATCACTTGGCAGCAGAAGGGGAAATGAAACAGTCCCAAATGTCTAATAAAATGAAATGCAAGCAGTTCATAATTTCACAGATGCTATTGCCAAAACTCTCCCTCTCAAATCCAACCCGAGATATCTTGGTAAGGGTAAAACAAACTGGATTCTGTGCTAGACCAGGAAAGAAAATGGTTTTCCTTTCTCTTACCTGCTCTTTGTTCAATGAGGGGGGCAGTTGCCAAGGGAACAGACTTGAGGTCAAAGGGTTTTTCAGAGGGGTCCAGAGTATATTGGTGCAGGGCCCTCTCTAGGCCAGGGATAGATACTGTCAATCCTGAAAAAGAGAAATGTTGACCCCCAAAATGCAATCTTCAAGAAACCAGACAACTTCTTCTTTGCCAACTTCTAAATTAGAGCACGGTTAACTCTCTTCTGTGATTCCATATGGTTAGTCCTATTTAAAGAGCTTGGGTTTTTACCAGTTTAACCCACCACAGCTTAATTTCTTGTTGTGCATATTTCCAAATGCAGTGGCATCTATCTGTTTAGCCTAATGAATGACTGTATTTCAAGCATATCCTCAAAAGATTACTCCTGGAAACCTCTCATCCCTAGAGGAGAAAACAACATGTGGCATTCATCTGTTTCCATTTAAGGCTCAAACACAGGAGACAGGGAGGCTCTGCCATGTGTCACAGTAGAACCTGCTCAGACAGCTAATGTTACCACCAAAGAGGAGCAAAACTGAAAATTAGGGTGACCTCCTCCTCTGCTCTTCATGCTATGTTAAGCCACCTCTGTTAACCTACAGACATTAAAAAAAAAACCATAAATGTCATCAACCAAAAGAAGGCTTCCAGCCAGCAGGCATTTGAATTCTGAATTTCACACTACACCAAAATATGCCAGCTACTGAGAGATAAGTGGGGATAGGAAATCATGCATTTACTACTGCCTTGCTCCTTTTCCAGCCCTTGCTTAAAGAGGAAATTGATGACTGTGTCCTAAACATGTAAATAATGAATTGACTCCAAGGAGAAACATTCTACGCTATGGCCTTTTCCCTGCTAGTGACTAACAGCATCTTCAGCCATCACTGGAGCTGGAGGGAGATGAGGAAGGATAGTTCTGTTCCTTTGGGTGGTTGGAATTGTTATTCCATAAAAGTCCTCAGCTGGCCAGAGTTACCTGGAGTTGAGTGGCCTGGACATTTAGTTAAATAAATAAATTACCAAATAAATGGAGGGGATATAAAGCCTGCCCTCATCACTGGCACAATGATGGAGGGATGACTAGAAGATACTATAAGTCACTAGTGAGGATATGGCCTAAGACAAAAAAAAAAAAAAAAGACTGGATGCATGCAACTTTAAAAGTATTCAATTAAATGTATTCAAATTATTCAATTTGAATACTTAAAGTATTAAAAGTATTCAAGGTACTCAATACTATAAGTATACAATAAGTATTCAATACTTTTAAAGTATTAAAAGTATTCAAGGTAATAAATAAAAATAAAGTTATGAGTATGTCAAAGAAGTTAACAACATTCAAGGTTTTGAATAGAGGAAAATACTCCAATGTATGCCTTTCTTTCTACTCTGATTGTAGGCAATTTTATAACACTATATAGTCTGAGCAAACTACATCATCTTGTTTACAGTTCTTAAGCAATGTAAAATTTCTGTTTTCAAATGGTCTCAATAAAGTTTTACAACCTTCACCATGCCAAAATATAGTTGATTTACGAATTCTTACTCTGAGATCAATATTGTAAACTTCAGGGCATTAAATGATTTTCAATATTTACTTGTTCTACAATGTGTCATGTTCCAGCAATATAAGTGACTACATTTTTTAAAAAGCTAATGAATAATGAACTTAGGTACCATTCAGAATGTAGCCAGCGTTGAGAGCCTTTTGCTTCTGCTCCAATACACTTAAATAGAACGTAGCCCTGTCTCTTACTTCATTGTCATCATCCATCACACACCTGAGGTTCAAAAAAAAAAAAGAGGGTTCTGTTCAATGGGAGGAATGTGCATTTCCATAGACCCCATCTAGAACATTAAATCGGTGTAACAGGTCAGGAAATATAACAGGACATACTACAGCAACAGGATAAGAATGTATGCAAATGATTAATGCTGATTGTTTTTTAAGATACAATTGGGATAGGATACTTTGAACCTGCAATGGATAGCAACTTTTAGAACATTCTGCATTGGAAATGGCAAGCTGGGTGATATTTCTTTTAAATACTGCAGCACTCTGTGCTGACTACTAATTTTCTGAACCTCTCTTTAGACTTACAGAAACTAGATCAATGTGTTGTAATAATGCAACTGATAATTTTCCACCCAAAGTTTCTTCTATATTGGGATTTTTTAGAAATTATCATCAGATCCCTATCACTGGAAAATGTCAAGACAGCAACTGGAAAATGGTTTAAAAATATGCTCACTCTGCCCCAGTGACTATGGAATCTGGTCATATTAGATGCTTATTGTCATTTCAGTATAGACTGAATTTTCACTAACCCTACATTTTTAGTTTATAGTCCCATGGTGTCTTCATTTTCCAAAATTTCATTTGCCATGTCGTCAAGCTGCTATGCCCAAAGCTCACCTTTTCAGGAGCACGAGGATGCTTGGTAGCATTTCCTCATTCTGAGCCCCAAATTTAGCCAGAGCACTCACTGCACCTGCAAACAAGTGAAAAAAGGCAAAGGGAGTGATTAACTGGAAAAGACAAGGAAGATACTTAGAAGTTTGTCATTTATTTAGCTATTTATATATAATGTTACTGCAGCCAAATATAATTAGGAAAACATTCTTAAAACAGTTTCAGGGTTAAATGGATTTGAGCAAAAGATAACAAATGGAATTCTTTAAAGTATTTGAACATATCTTAGTAGCTGATACCCATTAAACTCAATTAGTAATTCTCCTAACCCATTAAGCTATTTTCTACACGTGGACCAAGTTCAGAAGAAATTAAGTAAAATTTCCTTTTAAGAATGTGTTTATTTCAAAAAGTTGCCTATAATCTAACTTGGTGATTTAGAAGTTCAAACGTTGCAACAAATCCTAAGGAGAGAAGCTGTAGCTCAGTGGTATCATTTTTGCTTTGCAAGCAGATGGTCTAAGGTCCAATTCCAGGATCTCTGGGCATGGACATAAAAGATCCTTGCTTGGGGATCCCGGAAAGCCACTTCCAGTTAGAAGGGATGATGGTGAAAACAGATAGACCAATGATCTATCTCAGTAAAAACTAGTTTCCAACATTCTTATGGCATGCTTTTTTCTAGTGTACGTACCTGCCCTGACTTCTTCATGTTCCAAGACAACTCTGTTGTAAATGAAACGAATGTATTTTGAAGGGTTGTTGGTCTTTGGCCCTTCCTGGCCCAGCAAGTGGAGAATTCGGGTGGCCAGGACAGTGAATTCACAATCCTCAATGAATTCGCATAGGTGGGAGAGGCCAGTTTCCTTGCTTTCAGAATTTTCTTCAATGATACCGATGATACATTCAACAATGGCTCGTTTGTATTCAAAGCCACCCTAAATAGTAAGGTGAATGGATCAGCATGACAGATTAGGCTTTCATGTGTTAGATCATTCTTTTGTACAAAAGACATGCCCTGACAAAGCCAGACCAAAATCTACATGAACCCAGTTCTAGGCTGTTTTTCCTATGACTTGGCCTTATGCTAAAAAGGTACTGCAAGAATTCCATAGAAGACTGATCGGGCTGCCTGAGGCACTGTGGATCAATTTGTATTTCTGTCCTTGGAAAATCTACATTTCTGTCCTACTTTTCTAGAAGGGTATGAACTCTTTTGTCTTCAAATGACTGGCGAAAAGTAGAAGTCTGACCATGCTGTGAAGTCCCAGAAAACTGCCCTGTTAGTACATAAAGTTACAGTTCCTAACACATTTTGGTTGCTAAGTTTTAACTAAGGTTTAATCAGCACGAACTAATTGCATTGTGTTTTTCTTTGAACAATCTTTAACCATTTCTTACTCCTCTCTACTTCATGTTTTATAAATGTATTCAACTGAAAATAGGCATTGATCTACTCTTGTTCTATAGCCTGGGGACTGGTCTTCAGCAAGTACAGATATGCTTATCTGTTTCTTAAGACAATTAAAGGAAATTTCTAGAAATGGGGCTAAAACTTCTGATATAGGCACAATCCATATGCCTAAACATTCATCAATTATTACTAATCACAGGATTACTGTCAGCATATTATTATTATTATTATTATTATTATTATTATTATTATTAATTTGATTTGTCCCCACCCATCTCCCCACAACGGGGGACTCTGGGAGGCTTATATCTGCCTATGAAATACACAATGGGGCAGAGGTAGTCTAGAGGCCTATCCTACTCTGCAGTATTGGAGGGGCAGATACCTTAATTTGTCAAAGTCATCAGGAAAATTGGAGGACAGGGTCCTGGTTATGTTGTAACCTTTTGAAATTGAAAGCTGCTCAGTTAAAGGAATTCTCATTAGGCTTTCAAAGCAAGTAAGGAAGGGCCACTCTTGTTTTTCTGCACAGCAGAGAGCTAGAGCCCTTGGAATTCAAAACATAGTTCCCTCCACCTTTTTCTACTGAAAAAAGAAGGTGGAATATAAATTCTGTATGCAAAACTAATTCTTATAGTTGTGAATAAAAAATTGGGGGAAAAACCCCCAATGAATATGATATTAAATAAGATACACTACAGGTTAGTGTATACTTAGTTTTCCCTTTCATCACATTACAATTCATTTTATTAACAACTTTTGAAGGTATTTGGGGACTGTAGTAAAGGCTTTGGAGTGGCATGTAGCCTTGGGCCTCAGGCTGTGCAGCTCTGATCTAAACTGACCTGTAGCAAATGAAATTGATAATGATGATTTCTTTATACAGCTGTCTTCTGCATTCTCATGGTAAAATCACTCTTAGGGGTGCATGAAATTAGGCTGAATTGTGATGCTTGTGGCCCAAGGTGCTACAGGCTGCTTACTCTTGATTTAAAGTCTCAGAAAGCCTGAGGAGAGTCTAAACTTCTTGAAGGAGTCAGATCTATGGCACTGGATCTTAAAGCTTTTTACAGGACTGACTGAGGAGAAAGCAGAATTCCAACTAAAGGCAGTCAGCCATGTTCTCAGGCTCTCTTACACTAAGGTGAAATTAATATTTGATCTCTCTCATAAAATCCTTTTTTGCCTTTTATGGAGAAGGGGATAGCATAGCAGGAGAGAACTAAACATTCATACAAGGTCTTTTTACAAGTTTATGCTAACTGAGATGGAAAAACTACTATTGTTAAAAACAGATTATAAGGAAGTTCCTAAAACATAGATGAATAGGAAGATTTTTTTAAAAAGCACAAAAATTGCTCTGGAAAAACCCACCCCGAATACATTATATGTTGTCCATCCTAAATCTAGGATGAATAAGTGTTGGACCACAATTCCTACCCTCCCCAGCCAATAAAGTCACTGAGAAAGGCTGCTATGCACTGTTCTTGAACTCAATGTGGCCAGTATAAAGAATATACAGCATAAACAATCATAATATTTTTCTATAAAAAACAGACCAGGCATGAGATAAAATTAGTGAAATTATGCTCTTGTAAACCAGACATGAACAGACCATTTCGTTTCAGCATATGACTGTTAAATATAATAGCATTAGGTCTGCCATCTCCATCAAATAGTCTTCCAATCTAAGTTGAAGAAACATTGCAGTAAGTCAAGGATAATGACAGTATCTCAAGTAGCCAAGCTTACCTCCTCACGTAGCATTGTGAAGAGGAAGTTCATGAGGACAGCATGCTTGCGTGGATACTTTTGACAGAGGGCACTGATAGCCTGAACCACCACAACCTAGACCAAATTGGGGAATTAAACAAGCACAATGAACAATTGGAATTCTCCCTGTCAGCCACTCCATCCCACAACATAAAATTTGATGAAGGCCTAACACAAATGACTTTGCATGCCTTGAACTCATCTGAGATTTCAGACATGAATGAGGAGATCTGCTTCATGAGCCGGTCAATGCTACTTTCACTGCCAGTTTTTAGTAGAGTTGTGATGGCCAAGGTAGCAATGCTGCGGTTGGAGTCGGTCACGAGATTCTCTAAATCAAGGTTACAGGCAGTCACAGCAGATGGATGCTTCATGGCAACCTAATGAGGGGAAACCAAAGTAGAATTTACCTCATGCAAATTAGGTGACCTTGACAGCCTTGACATACAGTATTCTCAATTAAATGTACATCTGGAGAGAGTGGGCCAGGTACATCTATTAAGCCAGGACCATGTCTAGTGATGTGCTCCCCACCCCCTGCCCTAACCCTTTTGCCTGCTTCTGGTACACTCAGTCTTCATCCCTTCAATCCTATTCTCTTTAAACCACAGTTCCCACTAAACTAGATTCCCTCATTTTGGATATAATTAGTTTACTCAACAGGATCTTCAATCAAAGTTTGATCCTGGCATATGAAACAGTCTATGTCTCTTTATTTGAAATAAAGCCATCCTGTCTTTATTTGGAAAAGTAATATTTGCCGAGTGTCCAAAAAGATAGCAAAGTACAAGAAAATTAAGCCTCCCCCAGGAAGAGAATTTCATAGGAAAGCACAAATTAATGGCTGATCTCTAGTCACGTCTGCACTGCCACAAGAGTAGAACAAGTGGAGGTCGACCTCTCATGAGGACCTCAGCACCCTAGCAGCGTGAACTGGAGATGCTTGGATCCCAAACTGGGTCTTGGAAAAGCAACCTCTAACAGATATGCTCAGAAATTGACAGATAACCAGGAAGGGTATTTAAAGTAATATGTACCCATCACTGGTCTCATAGGCACAATTATGTTTTCTAAGTTGTTTTTAAGGCTGCACATAGTAGGATTCAGCTGCCAAGTCTAAATATGGAGTATTGGATCATATCTGCAGGTATACAGATTATTTAGTTTCAAATTTTCTTTGATCCATCTTACCTTGTTGAGGGTTCGGACTGCTGCATAGCGAAGAGCTGCTTTGGGTGAACTGCAGAACAACTGCAACACTAGGAAGGGTAGATTTTATAACAAGTCAGTCATACCATTTTATGAAAGGATGATTCAGATTCAGTATTAGCAGCCCCATTATATAAGAAGATACCTGGGAAATTGGAAAATTATGCAGAAAAGACCAGCTCCTCTCATTCATAAAGGCCCCAAAGAGATCATAAGCTTATGTTTTACTTTAATCAATAATTTTTAAGTTATCCGCTGGAGATTACAAGATAGTACCTGCTTGAATTCCTTGTTTGTTCACCCCATTAAGCTTCTTTCCTCTTTAGTTACTTAAACTGGATTTTTCACTGTATTACAAAATCAGGCCCTTTCACTGAGACCATTACGTTTACTGCACATATACATCCTTCCAGAGAGCAACAATGAGTTTGAATGTCACTCTATTGATACTACTCTGCAGTACAAGCCAACATCTAAACATGAAACAAGATGGCTGAAAGTGTTAGCAACCTTACGCAGAACACAGCAACAAAGTTTGTTTTGCACACAGTAAAGCTTCAGTTTTAGCGTTAGTAAACCAAACCAAACCAAACCAAACCAAACCAAACCAAACCAAACCAAACCAAACCAAACCAAACCAAACCAAACCATGCCAAGTAATTCAGCAAACTTCAACCATTAAATCATGAAAAAACATTATTACCAGACACAGCAGGGGCTAGTTCCTTAGCTGTGCATTCAGGCAGGTTAACAATGGCAGATGCTGCCTCATAGACCACCATTTCATGCTTGCTCCGTAAGCAGTTCTCAATGAAATCAAACAGGGGACTATCCCGGCTAGGACAACAAGAAAAAGAAGTATTAGGCTCACACATCCTTATCATCCACTTGATTTAAACACTGATGACTGGTTCTTTTTTCTGTGATCAGTTAGAAGTATTGGGTTGAAATTGCTAGATGGTACAGAACATTAGCATTTTTTTTTCATTTAAACAAACAATTAGCAAATTTAATGAATATTTGGGATCCCATTAAGTCATATATTCCACCAAGAGCCTTATGACTATGGCAGTATAAATGAGTAATATTTATTTATTTGTGCTCAGATTAATGCATACACCTCATGGAAGAAAAGGAATAAGGAATTTCAATGTAATAATCTAGAAAAGAACACTTATCCAAGACACCCTTGTTTAAAATTATAAAATGACTCTGTTTCTGCTAAATTGAACTTTAGCCATTTGTAGATGCATGGCATGGAATTTTCATTATTTGAGACAAGATAAAAGACCAGGTAAACTACTGATTTCTAGACTGAAACAATGGTGTCAGTATAATATTATTTTTACAGCTACAGGGAAAAATCAGTAATGTTTCTGACTTGATAAATCAACATTTGTTTCATTTTATACTCACACATAGTATCATTTTAACAGCTTCTGATGTACAAAATGAGGATTAAAAAAAATATTTTTAAAATATTTCCCAAGATCATTAGCTGCATTGATACTGTTAAATCTATGCAAGCAAGGAAACTCTGGTCCAGATAATTTTTCTGTAGAATGGTATAAGGTATATAATTTCTTACTAAGAAATAAGGAGCTTTTTGCTCCTGTACTGTTGGAGGTACACAGTGAAGCATTTTTAATGAAATTCTCTCCTTTTTTTAGAGGCATATATAATGGTAATATCAAAGCCTAGTAAAGATCCCCTTAAATGTGTAAGTCATTGCCCAATTTTTTATTAAATGTGGATGCTGGAATTCTTGACTGCAGTGCTGGTGCACAGATTACAAAATATTACTGACACTAATTCATCCTGCTCAATGTTGCTTCACGAGAATGGCAAGCTTAAGAAAATACCAGATTGCTAATTGTTATTATAGATATCCCAACAGAAACAGTGGATTATCCAATTGTGGCTTTACTGGAGGCCAAAATATGTGACATGGTACAGAATAAATGTTTGGAACATGTTTTGGTGAGATATGGATTTCTTCCTGTATTTATCGTTTCGATTAAGATGTGTATAAAGCTATATAGAGTTGACCTTGGGTTTGGAATGAATAAGCAATTAAGGAGGGACCTGCAGAAAACATTACACAGTCCTGAGAAAGAGGAAAATAAGAGGGAAAAAAAAACACTTAAAATGACCCCACTTTGATTTTGTTTAGTGTAAGATGGGACAGAGAGACCCTTGGACAGGCTTCCAAGATTCTGAAACCTCTAATCAACCTATGTGGTTAGTTTATGGTTCACGGCACCATATAATCCCACTGTGAGAAAAACACAGCTCACATTTCAACATTCATAGATCATTCAGGTAAGCAAATGTATACATTAAAAAAATGTATATATTTTTAAAGTATTTATGGACTGTTTTTAGCTTTGTTGTATGCTGCCCAGAGTTGCTTGTGATGAGATGGCCAGCTATATAAATTGGTTAAATAAATAAATAAATAAATACATACATACATACATACAGCTCTCCTATTTCAGAATCTCCTCAACCACCATCACTCCAACACTGCTCCTGTCGCCAAATACACTTTTTAATTCTATTTACATATACCACTGCCTGCTTATTTGTTTAAATAATTGAACTTCTGTTTCCTAGGCATTATGAAACAGTTATGGAGTACTATTTGGCTCCACAATATCATGGTGAGGGCCAAGTAACCTACTGAGGATGGGGATGTTGTGCTTGATGAAACCATCAGGAAGCCAGATCTGGTTCTATGAAGATGAAAGCCAATGTTTTAAAACATGATGGTCATAAAGCAGCCAACTGAGATTGTAACTAAGCAACTAATGTCCTTTTCTTACCCTCCAGCTTCTTCTTCAAGCAGTTTACTGGCCACTCGGATCATCATGCAGTAGGCAAAAGGTGATTTCAAGCCATGACGCATGAACTTGTTTAGCATCTTGTTGACGGCCAAGCGATCATTCTTGCGCACGTGATACAGCAAGCCAAGAGCGTGATACTGGAAGATGGTAGCAAAGGGAGAAATCATGTGAACTTTATTTTTATATTTGTACCCCATAAATTCATCAGAACACAACACCATTATACATTCCAGAAGTAGCTTTAAAACTCTTACTTGGACCATTATATTGTCACTAGATGCTGCCTCCTGAGCTTCATTCACCCAACGTTTTACCACATCAAAACTGGTCTTCAGAAGGTGCTGTAAAGGAAGAAAGCCTGGTAGCACATCAAGAACTGGGCTTCAAATGTCAAACAGAAACTTTGCAGCTAAGAAATAGGTCCAAAAAAGATCTAGAAGTTTTGTGGCCCAGGAGTTGCATTACATCACCACTTTTCTATTATCTCTCTTTCTCTCTTCATTCATGATGTAAAATAGTATTTGAAGAAGGAGGTGACAGCTGGTGCCTTTAAAATAATTTGCAATGGAGCCACCTTGCTTCTTCCAAACATGAAACACAGGCCTATCAAAAGACCAAATGTAGTTACTTCCTCCTAGGATCTGACTGTATGCTCCCATTATAATTTTCACTTTTTGTTTAAAACAAGAAGTGTTCTGCTGGACAACAGACACTCAATTGCCCACATAGTTTTCTTGCTCATTGCACAAATTCTGCAAGCACATACGCACCAAAGATGACACGAGGGCAGAGCTGGACACACTGGGAACCTTGTCAACAATCGCCTGCTTCATGTAGCGCTCAATTGATTGCAGCATGATGGTCTGCAGGAAAGCAGAACATGGGAGGCTGGTTGGAGAGGACACAGAAGAACATGTGGCAAGACTTCCAAGAAGGGACAAAGACCAGAGTAAAGGAGCAAACAATGCAGGAGAAAGACAGGAAAAACCCAGTAAGAACAAAACAAAGGAAGATGCAGATAATGATGGGAAGATGTAGAAAAATGACAAGGAATGCAAAAAGAAAAAGATGCAACAGTTTCATTCTTACATCTGTAATTTGACAAAGTGCTCGGACTGCAGGGCCTCTATAGTTGTCATCTTTTCCTGTCATATCCTTAGTTAAACTGGACAAAAATGGAATAGAGATGTTAGCATTATGTATTTACTATATCAGGTTTTACAAAATGGAGACTCCAAGAACTGACTTCCCTAGGCATCTCAGTTGCATCAAAGGAAAATAAAGTCTTTCAATACACACTTGTATGTATATACATACTTATACACACATACACAATGCATATTACAATGCAATATTTCATTGTATAAACACACACATGGACCAGATTCACTAATCACACTAAGCCATAAACCACGTTTTACAAATCACAATAGCTGGGTGTGCAGCACATGCTAAGGCAAGTCAAACATCCCACACTGGGTGTGTGACACACACACAAAGAATTACTGTTCAAGTCTGCTGACTAACATTGGCAGGCATCACTCTAATATTTTGAATATGGTTAAAATATTATTAACCTTACTTCCCTATAACAAAGAAACATATCTGAAAAAAAAATCACAGAATTAAAAAGCAAAAGCATTTGGGAAGGGAGGAGAGAGAAGGAAGGCAATGTTATCTTGCTGAGAATGTGCTTGGATTACTCAAAACTTGGGGTAATCCAGTCAAATGGTGAGGCTTTCTGTGTAAGTATTTCAATAGCCTTTTAAAGCTACCATTTATTTTTACTTGCTAATGACTCCAGTTTCATCATTTCCTATTAGCATTGCTGCCCACACTACAGCTTATACAATTGAAATGTTATACAGTTTGACCGATTCAAGAAGGAATTACCTGCTAGTCACTATGATGACATCTTCTGAGATGCTAGACATCTCTTTGATGGTCAGGTAACACATTCTGCGGAGAGTTGGCTGACATGGAGAACAACAAGCAACAGAGTTAGAGTGTACAAATATTGACAAGACATATAAAGTGGCCAATACTGCAGGTAAAACTGAGGTCCCCATACATTTTGCAGTTGGATGACACAATTCAAAACTGACAAGTAGACAGGAGATATTTTGTCAAGAGACAAATGACATGTGCAATGGAGTGAGATGTCAACGTTGTCATCCCAGCAGTGACATCAATTCCCAATGGGCTTAGCAAACTACCAAGGCCACCCTTTCAGAGGCCCGGCAGAGCTCCAACTAGAAGCAGCAGCACCCTGGTGGCAGCCAGCTACCAAAGCCAGAGGGGGCAGCAGCAACCCCTTTTGAAGGGATTGTAACTAGAAAATCAAGCAAGGACAAAGAAAGGGGGCAGGTTATCTCCAAAGGAATAAAGGGAGTCTAGGGCACAGAACGTTCAAATTGAAGTATAGACATATGTCTGTAAGAGAAGAAACACTTTTAGGAAATAAAATAGAAACAGAAACATAGGTTCAAGGATATCTAAAAGCTAAGAATAGAACTAGACACATAGGCTGATGGAAGCAAGTACAAGTATTGCAGAACAACAGGCATAAAGCAATAAGAAACTACTGACGATAGATGTAAGTTAACTATGGGATGAGAGTAAGGCATTTCCTATAAGAAGTACAGACAATGGAGATGTAGTAGAATAAGTTCATGTGTACTAACAATTCCATTTTCCAAGGAAGTGTTTATTTAATATTTAAGTAATAAACACCAATCATTCTTGGGATCAAAAGCCTATCCTGTATGCGTGTGTATTTCATCCCCAAAAGAACTCATGATAATGGACCTTCTGAACAGGGGTCCTACATCCTCCTCCCTCCCTACATAAACCCCAAAATGCACAGTGGACAAACAGAAGACTTACATCATTGGACTGGAACAGTTTAGTCATTGCAAAGAACGATTCGGTAGCTTCTATCACACCAAGATGCTCTCCCTAGAATGGAAGGAAAAACTCACATTTGCTAGCATTTGTGCCAGTTGGTAGAATAAATTGCATTTAGCACTGAGGCAGAAAGCACTTCAGTCAAGTCAGTTAGGACTTAGCCAAGGAAAGGTCATGACAAGAGTTGACCTAGCTGAGAGGCAAGATTAGTGAGAGCCAATGATCCCACTACAAAGAGTCACCCTGCCTCAGACCATGAAAGAGCTCTTTGATGCAACTGCCAGCTGCTTCATCACTGAAAACATAACTGAAGGAATTCTAGCAATTTACAACTAGCTGCTGATACTCTTAGAACAGCGAGATTCACAATGTGTCTTAATTTTGGCAAGCAGAGCAGTACAAGTACAATAAAGCCCTTGTAAATGGCTTTTACCTGGTTTATGAGATACAAAATCTTTGTGAGGATGTGAGCGCATTTCCGAGGATTTATAGGTGTCTCGTTGAATACTCGAGCCTAGGACCAGAGAAATATAGACGTAAGAATTTGGGGACACATCCAGGGGGTTTCCCCTTAGAAGAAAAGACCAGCATTGTTTGGAAACTTACTTCTTGCAGCACAGCACTTTTTTCCAAGTGTTGGAATGGATTGGAACCTCCACCTGCAATGTAAGATTCTCAATTTAATTAATGATCAAGGATTTTCGTATGTGCAACATTTCAGTTGGGAAAGCCCAGGTTCAGTTTGCCCCGTAGTAAAATTTAGCGTTTCTGAAAGAAAGTTAATAGCAAAAGTTGGAATGATCAAAACAGAAAGAAATGCAGTTATTCTAGGCAACCATTATGAACCCTTTTAAAGTGCAAATGGAACTGAAATGTCACAAAACATTAGTTTGGCCTTGCATGAAGTTGGTTCAACTATGATTCAGGACAAGTATTATTCTGTATTTCTCAGCTTCACATTCAACGCAGAAGAATACATAAGAAATAATGCAGCTTGCAACATAAACGTCTTTTATTATTAAAAGGATATTCAACACTAAAGTGAGAAATTAAAAGCCGCAGTATTCACCAGATGATGTGAGATACATTCCTTACTGCCATGCAAGAGGCACACAACTAGTCAGCTGCAGCTGCTGCTATCTCTGGTCACTTCTTTAGCATCTCGATACACCACCCAAGTTTCTAGTTATGGGAAGCTGGGTTATGAGACAATGATTTTGAGAATTGGAGTACAGTATGTGCATTTCAGGATGGAAAAGTAGGAAAAGGAAAAAGAATAAGATACAGAGATGTTTTCACACAATGGGGACAAGGTTGGTAAAAATACCCACAAAAATTGTGCTGGAGTGGACCCAAAGCCCATCAGTGTAGCATTCTACAAGAATCACCCAGATTCCAAAGAAGCCATGAACACAATGATACCCTCCTGGTTATCTTATTATTATTTAAAAGCAACTATAAGCAGCAGCCACTAACAACATTTTTCTACCTGTCTAATTCTTTTTAAACCTTCCAAGTGGGTGCCCATCACTTTCTTTTGTGATAAACAAATTATGCGATTTAACAACAGCCTGTGTTAAGAAGTAGTTCCTTTTCCTTATCCTGAGATTCCTCCTTTTCATTATGACTCGAGATTTTAATTATCATGCATAATTTAACTCTTATATTCCCTGGCTCCCCCCCCCCCCCAACTAAAGGCTCCCAAATATTCTAACCTTTCCTTATTTAGGTGCTGTCCTACCCTCTTAACCACATTAGCAGCCATCTCTGTACCTCTGCATGTTATAGTATCCTTTTTGATGTACTGAGCAGATAATGGTAATTTCATCTTCAGTTCCTTTATTATGCTCCCCATCATGACATTTGTCTTTTTCTCCAAAGTCATACAGTGAAGTCAATGTTCGCATAGAACTGTTACAACTCCTTCCTAGCCAATAATTATGAGCTCAGGCCTATCAACGTTAGTGTCTATTGTTATTATTACATGGTGGAGATGGGCAGCATATAAATTAAGTAAGTAAATAAATAAATATTATAAGCTGCCCAGAATTACCCTCTGGGGGAGATGGGCAGCATATAAATTTAATAAATTATTATTATTATTATTATTATTATTATTATTATTCCTTTTCTTTTGTGTATATAGCTGAAGCCCTCTTGAGAATGCCACTTTTAACATTTTGTGGCCCAAGAGGGTATTTTCAGTACAAGTGCCCCAACTGAGAAATTAATCCCCTATTCAGTTACTGTTGCCACTATCCTTGTAAGCTTTCAACGCCAACTGGAGATACATTTGTTCACCCAGGCTTTTAGGCAGAGTACTACTGTGCCTTCAGGTTTGCTATGTATGCTCTGATTGTTAGGTATAGTTTTTCAGAAATAGAACCTCCCTTGTCATTCCAGCTCAATTTTTTGTGAAAGTCTGTATGTCTCAGTACCAACTAGTATGCAACAAGCAGAATGAAGCTATTATATTTATAACCTATAAATATATATATTTATGTGGGGTTCCATTTAGTAATCTATTATGAGCACAGCAAATTGGACCAGATGGACCTTAGTATGATCCTGCAGGAATCTTCTAATATTCTGGAATAATCTACAGACCACCCAATAGCTTCTAATCACTGTTTCAGAGCAAATAGTTCTTTTGCTTTCAATAGTGATTCAGGAAATAAAAAGTAGATTAAATATTCCTATATTTCTATAGCAAATTAATTCTTCTACAGGGTTACCTGAAGAAGTGAAGGAACACTGCGCTATTATAGCACTGACAATTAGACATTATTATCATGCCATTTTCCCTTTGATTAAAGAAACCTTACCATGCTGTTTTAACACAATCAAGAGACATTAGCGCTTTCTCTAACAAGAATTGGAGTGGGTGAGTAGATGCATTCATATTACCTGCAACTAAGTATAAAATATTTACAGTAATTCACGGAAAAGGGACCATACACCACACCTTTGATAAAGTAACATTTCACCCATAAAATGGGATAGGTCTCTCAGGTCAAGCTGTATTTTTCTCCCTTCCCAGTATAGGGACATTTTGCGCACTCCCGATATTGCAGCTCACATCATTACAGCCCCTAGATCCTGCAAACATCCCGATGACCGCTAGCTGGAAGCCAAGGGATGCAGAGGAGTCCGAAACGCTTTGCTGTTATTCGGATTTTTGCAGCCCAGAAGGGGTAGCTCTTTGCGTCTGGGAGTAGCAAAGAGGGAGTAGCAACGCACCAAAGCTGGAAGTCGCCCTGTTGGACAACTGTACGGTTTCCACACTCACCTGATTCCTCATCCTTCTTATCGAACTTCTTTAGCATCCTGTCCGTGTGTGTGCAGAACCGGGGAAAAGAAGAGGGAGCGGAAGAAGATACCAGACTAGCCTCACCCTAGCCCAGGGAAAGGGAACGGAAAGGAAGGAAAGAGAGAAAGAAGACGCTATGACAGAAAAGAAATTATGGGGAACGGCAGCACTAGGTAGACCGTCCGTATCTGCGTGGAAATCCCTACGTCGCTACTTCCTGCAGAGGAGCTACTTCCTGCCAGCAGGACGGTGTTGAGACAGCTCAGCATCCCAGTGACGCGCAGCCGCACTTGTCAGCTGGTGGGCTGGAGAAGGCTCTACGTGGCTGCCAGGAGAAGGGCGGAACGACGGGAAGGGCGGCTCATGACGTTAGTGCCCCGGAAGCCAATGATCGTGGACAACGCCTCAAGCCGGAAAGGAAGACTGGCAGCCAATCCCAGGCAAGGCGACAAAGGGCGGAAGCGTGGAGGCAGGGAAGCTGGGCTTTGTGCCGCTCTGTGCATTGGCAGAGAGAGAGAGAGGGGGTAACCACGTTCCGTTTGCCGTTTCAGATTGCGCTACCTTTGCGTTTTTCTGATGTGGAAGAGATGGACGTTTCTCTCCGTTTCGTTTTGGAACCCTCGATCCTTTTTTTTTCTTTTTGAGCTGAGAGTACTGTTTCTCCGTATGCTCATTGGAATTATTTTCCAGAAAATATATCTGGAGCGGGGGAGTAACCTGATTATTTTTCTGTCCCAAATTGTCTTTTTCTTTTCCTTTCCTTTTGTTACCTATTTGCGTTCTCCTGACAACAGTTTCATTGCCTGCATAATAAACAGACATTCAATGAAGGGGTTCCAACCGTTTTACATTTACATTACGGGGCAGGGGGTGGGGAATCTCTGGAGGTTTTTAAGAAGCTGGACAGCCACCTCTCCAGAATGGTTTAGTTCAGTGATTTTCAAACTTGGCAACTTTAAGATGTGTGGACTTCGACTCACAGAATTCCCCAGCTAGCATGATTGATTGATACAAGAGGTGACAGTGAGCAAAATTTGAAAACGTACTATGGCTTTATATTAGACAAAAAATTTGCTTAGTGTGTTTCTCTTCACCCACCCATTGAAAAGTGCCTGAAGTGAAAAAGGAAATTTTCTATATCTGCTGATTTAAAGATTGCATATGATAGTGGACAGACTTGAATTATGGAATATTTTGTGCAAATACAAGTGTAAAGGTTTGCTGAATGGGATATCAGTTGTACATGATGGAAATATGAGAAAAAATGGAATGCTTAGTGAATGGTTCAACAGTGAGCAAGGAATAATACAAGGATGTGCAATGGTCAATTGCTCATTCAGTGTATTTATGGAAAAATGTATAAGGAATTATTGTGGAGATGTGTTGATTGGAGATGTGAATGTACGAGTAGTTTGTGTGCAGATTGTGCTGTTTTGTTGGCTGAGAACCTGAATGATTTGCATCAAATGTTAGATAGATTATATGATGCAACAAAAAGTATGGATCTGAAAATGGATGTGTCAAAGACCAAAGTAGATATGATTAACAGAGAAATAGAATAAATGATTGCAAATTATCCATAAATGGCCAAAACAAACAAACAAACAAACCCTGGAGCAAATAGATGAATTTGTGTACCTTAGTAGAATGTTTACTAAAGATGGGGAAATGGATGGAGAGATGTAAAGATGTTCAAATGCTGGTAGAAAGATAGTACTTGTTGCATGCAGACTGTTGTGATGAAACAGTACTTGTTGAAATGATAATGGCTGCATATAAGATGTGCTCTGCCCATTTTGTTTTATGGAAGTGAAAGCTGGGTATGTCAGGAGAAACATAAAAGTAAGATGAATGCAGAGCATGGGGTACATCAGAAGTATGTATAATGAAACAAGGATAGGATCAAGAATAAACAGATAATGTGGATTGAATATAAAAGTGTGTGATCGGTATAAAAGAAGTATGCTCAGGTGGTTTGGACATAGAGAGAGAATGAATGGGTATTGAGTTGCAAAACAAATACACAAAGGAAGAATGAATAGGTTGAGAGGAAGAGGAAGGCCAAAGAAGTGATGGGATGGAATTGAGAGATCCTCAAAAAGAGAGACATGCGAAATGTAAAGAATAAAGGGGAATTCATGAAATGGTATATGGATATGATGGAAGCAAGCATGGTTTACAAGGATAGAAAATAATAGAGAAAAATAGAGAATGGTGTTGGTAACTAAAATAAAACTATATTTCTTAGCTCATACCTTTAATTTTTTTTGTCTTACTACTTCTTTTATGCATTTATGCATAATGTTGCTGACCCCAAAGGAAATAGTGATGGCTATGTATGCATTGCATATATAGAATTATTATTTGCTTGGAAGTAGCTGGGCTCACAAATTCGTAGGGCTGCTATTTAGGCATTACCAAAAAGGGGACAAAAGGCAACATGGATTTCCATAGAAAATTAATAAGCTTATATGTAAATGCAAAGTTAGAAATAATTATTAGCTGAAATAGCTAATTAGCCCTTGCTTAGAATTCTGGGAGTTGAAATCCATAAATCTGTAGCACATTCAGATTAGGAAAGGCTATTCTAAGCTTTCTGTAAGTACTCAGCTTTTTAAATAATAAAATCTTGATGACTGATACTAGCTGATATTCAGCTGTTCTGATAAATAAGAAGACCAGACTGTAATGCATAGCACATATGGAGCAGATCTAGAGTTTGTTTTCAACTTCAGACTTAATTAGTGCCAGAAACAATATGCAATCAAATAGGTCTTGCTGGTCCTTTTTTTTTGCCTTTGAATCAGTGTTGATTCCTGGTGACTGCCTGGATTAGTCCTGCGGTTTTCTTGGCAAGATTTTGGAACTGGTTTGCCCTTGCTTGCTTTCTAGGGCTGAGAAAGGTGACTGACCCAAGATCACCCAGCTGGCTTTGTGCCTAAGGCAGGACTAGAACTCCCGGTCTCCTGATTTCTAGCCTGGTGCCTTAACCACTACACCAAACTGCCTCTATGCTGAGCATAATCATTGGGATATTTTGTTTCTTGTGCTAAGCTTTAAAACAAACAAAAATAATTCCTGCAGTTCCTACAGAAGTAGTTTTTCTCTGATCAGACAAAGAGAATATTGCCAGTTGAAGAAATCAAGATGCACTCCATAATATTTTTTCTAAACTAGCACAATAAATTCTCATTACAACTGCTGAAAACATGCTTAGTATGCTGTGAAAATACTCATCTAACCAGCATGAGAATTGCTTGTATTATACAAAGCATATTTCAGCATTTGCTTCTGAATAATTATGATGTATTCACTAACTTGTAGGTTCACTGTTTATTATTGTTGCTGTTTTATTATTGTTAGTATTAAATGACACGCTAATCAGAATTCCTTGTGAGTTGCCAATTGTTCTCTGTTGAAACTGAAGAAACAGATTGGAAACCTGTGCAAACACTCCCTCCATTACTGCTGTTTGACATAAAAGGAATATACATCAAGAGAGATACACCTACCATAGTTTAAGTAGTCCCCATAGAACATGGTCAGGTCTGCAAGGAGTTCCAGTGCTGTAAGGAGCACCTTCTCTTACCAATGTGTCCTTTATGTGCACAACGTAAATGGTCTGTGTACTTTGCACCAAACTGCCAGCCACCGTTATCTCAAAGTACTTAAAACATTGGAATCAGGGTTCAGTAAAAGGTGACAATTCATATTTCTTTGCAACTGTGTATATGGTGTTATTTCTGCAGCAGAGTATCTTAGAGAGCCTGACCAGTTGCTCAGGCAGAGAATGAAATCCAATTCTCATTACAACACAATTGGATTGATGACACTTTTAAAGTGGCCTTTTTGGTATACTTTCTTTTCTCCTGAAATTCCTGAATCTAATCAGGAAGGATGAAGGGCTGATTCTGTACCCAAGAGAAGGTAGTGACTCAAATTTGATTATATACTGCAGTCTTCCCCAGTCTGGCAACTTGAAGACATTTCCCATCATTTTCAGCTAGCAAGCCAGTATTATTTTCTGTATTTACCTTTCACTGGTACTTTTTTTTTACATTATCCAGTAGTATTTATTTCATTTGTTCTATCAGTAGGAAGACTAGAAAGAAAATAGTATTATAACAATGAGCTGTATTTGCAGCTCGGACTTAACTAGAACATTGGGATAAAAGCCTTTCTTTATATCCAGTTAAATCAGAAAACCTCTTAGATATGCAGTGCATATTTAGCTCTTTAACCTTTCTGGCCTTAGTTCTTTCCATGATTTGTGAGAACTTCTAGCTCTTCTACAGAAATCAAAATACTAGTCACCTTGTGAAGTTACAAGTCCTAACTCACAGGCAACCTCAAATAGTTTAGGAACAGAGGGAGGCACACCCTTTTTGAATCCCAAAGTAAAACATGTCTAAATAAATTGCTTTCCAAAGAAATATTAGGCAGAGGACTCCTATAGGTGAAACAAACTGTGGAAGAAGAAAAACATGGCTTGAATGACTATGTTAAGAAAAGCGAAAAATCCTTATTGAAGGAAGTCAATCAAAGCAAGCTTTTGAAAACAACAAAGGTGAAGGCTAAGTATAGAAAAGAAACAATTGAAAACCAATTTGTTAATTGGAAGAACAAGCCAATGCATGGCCAATACTCAAAGGACATAGAAGGAAAAGCCGATAAAACCCCCACATGAAGCTGGTTAAGATCAGGAGTGTTAAAGAAAGAAACTGAAGACTTTATTTTAGCATTTCAAGAACAAGCTTTGCTGACTAATTGCATGAAAGTGAAAATCATGTAACAAACAATAAATGTTACCTTTGTAGTGAAAAGAATGAAACAACTGACCATTTGATCAGCCGCTGCAGCAAAATTTCACAAACTTGCTATAAGCAGTGTCATGACCGAGTTGCCAAAATTAATCATTGGAAACTTTGCCAGAGGTTTGGATTGAATGTAGCAAAAACCACTACATAAAACCATCAAGTTGAGGAGGTTTTAGAAAATGAGCAGGGTAAGATCCTGTGGGACTTTAAAATCCAAAGAGCAAGGCACCTTGTTGTTCATAACATGCTTGATATAACAGTCACTGAAAAGAAGAAAGTCTGGTTCATTGATATTTGCTGTACCGGGTGATGCTAGGATTGAGGAAAAACAATCTGAAAAAAATTACAAAGTACTGTGTCTTGCAGATTGAAGTTGAATGCTTATGGAAAAAGAAATCTGCTGTTATACCAATTTTGAATTTATTGGACCTGAACACCCTATTGTTACAAAAAAATACCATGCTTGGAACTGCCTATATCCTCAGATGCTATTTTAATAATTCTTAGGTCCTTGGTTAGGACTTGAATTATTAAATTTTCACCCATCTTTGTGAATCTAATTGTAGATTACCCATACAATAATAATAATAATAATAATAATAATAATAATAATAATAATAATACCACCAACAGTGACATCTGCCTATCCCAGGTCCTTGGGAAGGACTCGATAGGTAGATAAAAATGCCAAATCCAGTCTAAACATCTGGCTGACCGTGCAACCAACCATGATAATAATAATAGAAGAAGAAATATGTTGCTGAGTTCAGGCAATTTGCTTTAGGAGGCAAAGTTTTACCGATGTCAAACTGCCTTTTCTGTTTTCTGAGATACCCCTTTAGGCTCTGGATGGTAGAACTGCCCTGCCTGAATCTCTCCACTATGTCCCACTAGGGCTCCTTGTCTGCTTGAACCCAACAGCCTGGCTGGCAATTCTGTATGGGATATATTTAAGCCACTTGGAGTTATTTGAAGAGGCACTGTGCTAATAATTGTAAAATAAATAAATGCCAGATTGTTTTCAAGGAGCTTATGGATCATCTCCTTATGGTCTGGGATAGAATCTTCCCCAGGATTTATGGCATTCTGAATAGTTTTGTAGCTTGTTGGATCCTGCTTTTTCTTATTTTTGGATAACATTTGCTCTCGTCCATCACTTGGCACTCTACCGGTTCACTAAGATTTTTCAAAGATAATTCACAAATATTTGGCTAGACTAATGATAATCTGCAGTAGTACATTTCTGGTCACCATTTGAATGAGGGAGGTGTCTTTTGACAAAGCAGCAAGGATGATTTCTGAGCAAGTGTATCAATTTTTTGAGTTGTTCTATTTATAATTTTCCAGTTTTAAAAAAATGGTTAAATAATTATTTATTTTGTGATGTTTCCTTATAGTGTTGTTTGGGTATATACTTTTTTTCAGTTAATTAGTTTGATATAATAAAATATATTTAAATATTGAATGTGGACATACCTGCATTGCCAGGGCTGAGGCACACTCTACCCCATACTTAAAACAAACTTGCCTCCTTGAAAAAAGAAGCCCACTTGATATCCTGTACTGAGACACATTTGCAAGTGGAAGCAAAGATTTCTGGAACAATAAACAATTTGGATGTGCAAATGGATAAGTTGTACTAAGCGTTTTCCCCAAAGTGGACTTTCTTAGGACTTCCAAGAATATGAATGATCTCTCCTTGGTTGTTTTTACTTATAATGACAAATAGAGGTATTTAGTTCCTATTGAGGCAAAGTAACTTCATAACCATATCTTCCAAATATTTATGGAAGTGGTTACTAGAGCTTATCTGTTTTAATATCAAAACGTTTTCTCATTTCATACAAATGGCAAGGAAAAAATAACAAATATACAGGATGGTAGCATTCTCTGAATATACATAGCTGGTCCAAGTATGTAAAAAAATGAAACTAAACTTAAAAATTTTTTTTTGATGCTTTGACCCAATGCACTGTTGGTGCCTTACTACTGCACCAAAGGGAGAACACATTGTGTTGTTCATTGGTCATTTTCCAAATTAAATTCATAATTGTTTTCTCCCTCAGCAGTAGGCATGAATGCCAATCACCTGCTCTCTGGTATCCACTGTCATAATTGGAATGGTGCAAGCAGGGAATCAAGAGGGCATTTATTAATTGAAACAGCTTTGCTAACATGGACATTGCTTAGAACAAATGTAGATTTCAAGTTCTAAGTGTCATCATGCTTTTGGAGACATAGGCTCACAATGGATGAAACTGATGAAATGCCCAAGCTCCAGTTTACTCTTATACATATATTTACAGTTAAGTTGTAGCATATATTTTAGATGTTTAATTTGTTCAGTTTTGTAAGGGTCTTTTGATGTTTTTTTGGGGGGGGGTGTCTCTTTTTTCCCTTTCATTTATTGGCTTGGTTTAGTTTTTATTTTTTGTTGTTCATTAATTGTTTTTAGTATTGTATGGCCCTTTTCCATTGGTTATGTTTTGTATTCTGGTATTCTGCTTATCTTTTGGAATCTTCTTACAATAGAAAATAAAGAACAAGAGAAAACTGTACAGGCCACCTAAAGTTTCAAATGTAATGAATGTAGAAATATATCCACTTTATAGCTATCAAACTCCAGCTATTACACCGATGTTAGCAAAACCATCCACTAAGTATTCCACTAATTGTGTTCCCTTTCAATATTGGAAATGTGGATGGGAACAGAGAAAAGCATTCTGCAGATTCTTCAGATCAAATGCTGCAGTCTGATGTGTAGGCTTATAGGTAGGGGAAGATATCTGTAATGGACCTCACAAAGTCAATAAACATGCTTGATTGAATGAGGTACTGTATGCTTTTATTTGATTAGCACATTTGGATTTTTGCACCATAATATCATTAATAGAGGCATCTTACATATAGCAGAAAAAAATTCTGCAGTGACATGTACATTCAATATTTTGAAAATAAAACAGTGATAAATAGCCATAGCACCATATATACGTACACCAAGGTTGCTCTTTGGCTAAATTTTTTTGCTTTCTTAAGCATATTGGTCAGAGGAAGATAGGCCCAACCCATGTTAGTTTATTGTAGTTTATCTGGGGGTAGCATAAGGATAGAGTTATCCACATTTGGGTAGAATTGCTGCATTTTAACAATGTGAATGAGTAGAGAATTGATGTTTAATTTTTAAGGTACCACAGGTGAAACACCAGTTTTTGCAAGAGGCTAAATGTAGTTACCCTTCTGGAACTGACAAAGTCCTGATGACATTCAGGAGGGTCCACAGAGTATTTCTGAAAGACTAGCTTTCTATTGCATAAATTTTCAGAGTCACTCTCTGTCATCTCAAGGTAAAATAGTGATATTCACATGTTCATGCCCTTCCAAAGAGGCAGGGCTAGCTCTAGGCTAAGGCTGAGTAGGTACTGTCCTAGGGACACCAAATTTTAGGGGGCACCAAAATTGAAAAGATTTCCCAAAAACACAATAAAAAAGTGAAAAGTAGTAGCGGCGCACTTTGTGAGTCAGCACACCTGCTTGAGGGTTAAATATAATTTCACAGTGTAAATAGGATGAAGATGTCCAAGAAAAAATTTAAAAACCATCTGGGGCTGAAAATCTGTAAAGCTCAAAAAGTCTAAGAAAAAAAGAAACAAGAGAGTGCCTTTTTGAAATTTCTAACAAAATCGGAAGATGAACCAAACCATAGAGGGTGCCAAATATGACTTTGGCTAGGGCACCAAAACGTCTAGAGCTGGCCCTGCAAAGAGGGAAAAGAAGCAGTAGACTATTAATATTACTTAGCTACTGCCCCCTTCGTTGTAATGAATGAAGTTGCTTCAAAATACCTTATGTTTCAGTGAAACATGGTTACTGAAATGTCACCCTCTCATGGACAGTGACTTTCCTTTATTCACAAACATTTAGTGAATTGCCACAGAAAGCACCATCTAGCCTTCAGTTTTAACAGGATAAGGCCATGTTCTCTTGCTAATTGTATTCTTCAGCTGGAAATTTCAGGATGAGTGACTGAAATTCAGGCACCTGAATCCAAACTCCTGCTCAGTGGAGAAATTCTAATTAAAGCATCCTCAGTATCTAGTAGGTTCTACCAGAAGACATCAAAGCCAGGGGAACCCACAATTTCTCTTGACAATTCGTTGCACTGTTGCTCTTACTGTTAGGAAATTTCTTCCTAACTTTCAACTAGAATCTATCTTCCTGTAACTTACTACCTTGTTCTTTACTCTATAGTAAGTATGTATATGTATGCATGTGTGTGTGTATGTATGTATGTGTGTACGTATGTCTATATGTATGTGTATGTATGTATGTGTATATGTATGTCTGTGTATGTGTGTGTGTATGTATGTATGCATATATAGAGAGAGAGGGAGTATAGAACTACCTTGTTTCTATCCTATACTGTCCTATACTCTGGGATGTTGGAGAAGAGATCTTCATCTCCATAAGGTACTTCAAAAATAGCATTATATGTTCTAATTGGGCACATTTAACATCGTCTATTGTTAAATATATCTAATTTCTCCAGCCTCTACTTGTCAACATTTTAGTTTCAACTCCCTGTCATCCACAGTGCCCTTCAATGCAGCTGTTCCAACTAGTCTGAATCTTTTTTAAAATGTGGTGTTTGGATGGTAAAATTTCAAGTTGACTATGAAAAATGGTAGATTTTTTTTTTAAACTAAGTGAATCAGGAACAAAATAAAGAATGAGATCCAGCATAAGTAAATATAAAGCAGTGAATGTTAGGGCTAAACCTCTGTTTGGATTTGCAATGACTGTGAATGCTAAAGAAAAGGTTCACTGAAAATCTTGATTCAGTATGCAGTGGCAATTTAAAATAAGTTTAGTTCTAAGAAAAAAAAAGGAAAACAATCATGCTTTTTTATAATTCTATAGTGCAGCCATATCTAGAACAGCTCTAGTTGTCCCAGAGCTTCAAGTACCTCAAAAAACATGAAAAATAATATTCTCCATGGCATATGGCATTCTCTGTCAGTGGATGTGGTGATTTGCACTAGCTTCAACGAATTTAGTAAAATATTAGGCATATTCACAGAATTGAAATGACTCTTAGTCACAGCTGAACTTCTTCTGCTCTTGGTAATAGACAATGAATTTTTCTCAACACTCAAATCTACTTTTCACTTCTTATTTTTCATATTACAAAATATATGAAACTTTGCAACTTTGAATTTTGCCAGCCTTGCCACCACTATGTTTTAATCCATGGAGCCTGGACACAGAGCAACTCAGAAATGAATCCAATGCGCTGGCATTATTTTGTTCAAAAGTTGAAAAATTAAGGAGTACTAGTACTCTAGGGGCACTGGAAAACTGATGGCAGGAAAACAGAAATGCTTTGGGAGAAGATTTTCCATTCTGTGACCACTTTATTCTTGACCTATCTCAGGCTTAGGAAAAGCCTGTATTCCCCAAGTGTTATTTGTTAACAATAAAAAGTCATAAGCTATGAAAAAACAGGGAAGCGGGGAGGGGTTCCTGAAATAATCTCTGCTCATAATGAAATAAACTCATGGAAAGAACTCTAGTGTTGCCTGTGAATCAGAAGATTCTTGTATTTTTATGAATGGAAGGGCATTTTAGCCTCTCAGGATTAGCCTGGGTGATACTGTCTAGTTGGCTTCTTATTAGTCTACTCTCAGAGGAATAATATATAGATCTATAACCCTGAATTAAAACAACTTGCAGGCAGAATCGGTTTGGTCTGGCCATAATACATTCCACGTGTCATTAGTCAGCCAGTATCAAATAAGTTAAAGAACTCTAATTAAAAAATATGTCTTTTCTTTACATTATACATAAAAGACGGTATGCATATATTTCCCATTTGATTAAAAAATCACCTTAATTTAAAAAAATAAATCAAGAGCAACAAAACTACTGTAAAAAAAAGAATAGCACCATTTCTCTGCTCCAGCTGAAGCAGCCCACACACGAATGATGTACGCGCACACACACACTCAAATGAACATATGCACCCACAAGCAACTGTGTTGCAAGCAGTAAAAATGGCAGCAAGATGATTCTCAGACCAAATGCTTGCCAGGTGTATATCTAAGACCTCATGCAGGCTAAGAAGGGCAGAAAGCCTGAAAGGCTGCAACTCTTCTTTTCTTCAGTATGTCAGTTCTCCAAACTCACTTCAGCATTTATACAGCTTTGTTTCTCTCCACTGTGCTACTACCTGCCAAAAAAAAAAAAAAGATGGTGAAAAGTCATGGAGAGCTACAATATTTACACCTATACTGAAGAGTAAGTACTTCATGGGATGCTTTGGCAATTCCTACCTGTATCTGCCTGGGGCTTGCAGTGGAGTTCACAGTCCTCTTTGGAGCTGAAGCGGTTGGAATTCCCTCCGCAGCCACTGTAGAGAAAGGGCCGACATTCCAATACTTTCTGGTTATAGTACCATCTTAGGGTGTATTTGCTGCAGGTGCCCTCTTCCAGATGCAAGGTGCACAGGTCAGCTGGAAAAAAAAATAACCATGAGGGTGAAACCGGCCGTGAAACATTAGCTTATCTAAGGCATAAGAGTGCTAGCTTAGACATGACACTTAGCCGCAATTCAACAGAAATATGGCCCATTCTTTCTAATGCTCCGGATAGAATTGTACTGCAAGATATTACAAGAATAGGATGGAAAGAAGCCAGACACAGTTACACTTTGTATATACCCATTCCGCTATTTATCCTAAAGACCAATGCTGAGCAGAAGTCTAATGTTAGTCAACTTTAGCTATCCCAGTTTATGACACAGTGTTCACATATTATCTATACACTTCATTTTTTTTTTCTTCTGAAGAGAGAAACGATATGGTTTAATAAAATTACTGATTATGGGGATTGCCTCTAACAGCACTGATGTAGAATCAATGTTCTTAGTAGACCACACTCTCAGATTGCTATTATAGAGTGATTTGATCCAAATTTTCACTAGTGTATTAACGGTGGTAGCATGTATTTTGAATGCACAGGATTATTGCTCCTCAGATGCAACATGAAATGCAAGGGAATGATCCAATGTGAAGTGCACAGAGATTGATCCACAGGTTCTTTTTGGAGGGATGCACAGCTTTGTGTCAAAAATATTGTAAGGACATTGAGATCTTCCTAGTATGTGAAGGTTGGCATCATGTCTTGATGTGCACTGTTGATAAGAGGATTCCTAATGCATTGTAAGTGGCTCCCCATCATCAGTCCATGCACATAGAGGCAATCCATTCGATAAAGATTAGCAAGTAATGCTGCCTTTTCCAAATTAACAGTATGACTTTTGATTGGTACACATAAGTTGTCTCTCTTCAGTTGAATGAAATCCTCTTTTGTCTTGAAGTTTTCTTTTATCACAAGCATGTTGATTTATTCTTCCAGGGTACTAAACGGATCAAGGCCCTACTGAAGAAATACAGCTATGGAAGTTGTTAATGCTGGTACCTCCGCAAACTCAAATCTTCCAAATGACATACTTTCCCACCATGAAATTCACTTCCTCTTCTAAAAGAAGTATGATATTTGACTCTGCTACCAAGTACCAATTCTAATTAACGTACCACACCACCTCCAGATTTATCGAGTCTGGTAAACATCCTGCTTTTTTCCTCCTGTTTCAGTTGGCAACAAGTCAGATCATGAGAAAAGTCTAGGCAGGCCATATGTTCCATATTTTAGCCTACAGGATCTGTTTTATTATTAGAAGTTGGGAATAAATGGAACTGAATCTGAACAAAAAAGGTTTCTTTGACATCCAGTAGCTCTGCTGCTTTCCTTCCTCAGAAAGAACTCTCTTTGGTCATCTATGCTTGGGGATGCTTTGAGGCTCATCACTTCCACCCCAAGGAGCAAACTACCGGTTTACAAAGTCATGGCCCTAGGAGAAATTTCTGGCCTCTGAATGGATCTCTTCCCACTCATAACAACAACAACAACAGACGGAATAGAATGGTGAGGACACAGAACAGTGGATATTTCTGGGATAAAAGAAATGAAAGGTTTATTATAGCAATACCTTCTCAATTTAAAAGGGGGAAGGGAACTATCGTTATTATCTCAGCCTAATCTCACTATCCATAGGCACTTTCAGATTACAAGCTGTGAAACCAAATCTTGCAAAAAATTTTAAAAATCCACTAGAAATGTACTTGCGATTTAGGAAAAAAGGTGATAACAGAATCAGGTACTTTTTGGTGCCAACCTATTACTGGCTTCTTTTAATAAGGTAGAAGTTAAATATTCTCCTGGGGCATGCAATTAATTGATAGTCTTCTCTTGGTGTAATGCTGCTCAGAAGATGCCAATTGCATATACATTTCATGCTGGACTATCGATCATATGAAAAAATGAATTAGTTATTACGAACAACAGTTATTCAGGTTAAACAATATTTGCTGGTTGCAAATATAATCCAAATATTCCTTTTCTCAATCATGATAAGGAAAATTCTTTACTTATAAACCCTATTTTACAGTTATTTGCTTTTACTAGATGGCAAGAACAGGAATAATATTGTTAGGCAACTTCAGGCAAAGAATATTTTATTTTGCAGAGAAAAATGTTGTTTAAGCTTTGCTAAAAAAAAATCTTTTCCAAGATTGCCAGCTAGTGGTCAAAGTAAGGAATATAGGACTAGGGTCAGACAACAGGCCTTCCCTTTAATGGCCCCAGGCTTTCCCCAGAGATAAGTGAGGGACCCTCCCAACTTGCATTTCACAAGGTGGAAAACACATTCATATTCTGCCATGCCTTTGGCCCTAACTGATTGATTGTGGGCATTTCATCTTACTATCTATGTTATATTTAAAAAAAAAAATCTTGTTATTTTCTGCTTTTCTTGAACACTACTCAGAATTTTGTAATTGGGATAATTTAGAAATATTTTAAATTATTGCATACATATATACACACATAAAAAGAGTAGCTTATAACAAAATTATCCTCTATATAGATAAAGGTTCTAGTTAAGCACCACTCCTTTTAACCATATGGAAGCATCCATCTAGTTTTCTTTGTAACAGTATGGAAATGGTTTTTCACTGCCCATCTATGGGATTTTGTTTTGACCTTCTTCCAGTCTAACCCAGAATGCTGGGATTGTCTAGTGTGTCCCATGCAAGTACTAGCCAAATCTGACCTGTTTATCTTTTTCAGACTCAGCCAAGGTCAATTAGGTAGAGTGGATTTAAAGCCATTACTTATTTCATAGAAGTTATCAAGCAGTCTACGGATGATTGCACTTTTACTAATCACTTCCCCAATTTTCAAAAGGAGCTCAGTATTCTAACCTTTTACTATCCACAGAGAAAGCCACAAGCACACGCCAATTCTTCAAACACACATCAGAGATTGATGCAACTCACCATCCCTCAACATAGGGCTCTCAGTCCCATCTGCTACCAGGCCCTCTTCATAGTCTTCCTCTGCATAGACATACTCATACTCAGATCCATCTGCTTTCAGTATGTTTCGTTCCTGGCCCCCTACAAAACAGAGATAGTTAGCTCAAAAGGTCTCATGTAAGGAAAACTGGATGGCAAGGAAGGAACAACAAACATGTTGAGTCCATAAGGTGGGGCATATTTACAACTATACCGTATACCTAGAATGGATTATTTATTTATGTAGGTATTAAATTTGTAGGCCACCTAATTCCAAAACAACTTTATAGATTAAAAAACAGAAGGAAAACAACATTATAAAAAGAGCAGCAAATTGACATGGGAAACAAAAAAACACCCCCCACTCCAAATCAGCCCCAGCCTAAAGGGGCCTATTAAATACCCTAACCCAAGGCCTGGGAAAAGAGCTAACTTGAAGGTGGGTATGGTGGGGGCCATATGAATCTCTGGGGGATGCTGTTCATCAGTGTAGCTGGACGAAAGTGCAACCTGTAATAATATTGCAGATGTTGCACTGACTTTGTTAAGTAAAGCAAGAAATGCATCTTATTGTATAATCTGTATATTTGCATCTCTTCTGAGCAATATAGGATATTTCCTGAAAAATAAGCACTGTAGTATAGGAACACATGCAACTTCATGTATCCTGGGGCATGAAATCTCAACTTCCCAGAAAGAATGTCTTCTGGCTTGCCTTTGGCAAGTTCTTAATGATCAGTCCTTTTTTACCATGAACTGGTTAAGGCACAGCTTAGGTAAATTATTCTAAACAAGAAACTCAACATTGAATGTAGAAAATTTTATCCTAAAATTGATTTAAGCATCCAGCTGCATAGTCTGAAGTTCAACTAGACATCTTAATCTGTAAGTGTACCTAAATGTTATAGTGCATTTACTCTACTGCATTTTGAGATCTTATTCTCAGCAAGTCTTACAGGACAGATTCAGAAAGATTCCACAGGCTTATGGAATCTGTCATTATGGAGCTCATCCCCTACAATATGGTAATTTTTATAGAGAATCCCATAACCAGTTGATTGTAGCCCACATCCCTTATCAAACTTGTTTTCTGGGCAACCAGGTTGTCCATTATGTCTATCATCTTTTGTCTGACTGGGACTCCAAAAATGTTCCACATTGCCAAATTTTCTACAATAGCTTGTAGAATTTGCCTGCAGTTCATACCTCATTAATTTCTCTGTAATTATGTTAGCCGGCTGCCTGAAAATATCTATATATCTATATACTGTATATCTCTCTCTCTATCTCTCTCTCTATCTATCTATATTCAGGCAGCCGGCTAACATAATTACAGAGAAATTAATGAGGTATGAACTGCAGGCAAATTCTACAAGCTATTGTAGAAAATTTGGCAATGTGGAACATTTTATATATATTTTTGGCAATTTTATTACATTGATAAGGCTGCCTTACTCTATTATGACTCTGGGCAGTATACAATAACATTGTTCCTAAAATACAATCAAAAACTCCAAGTGTGCAGAAGAAAAACAGCCATTCTAAAACAATAAAATACACAGGAACCATCAACTACTCTAACCCAAAGCCTGGGGAAAGAGCCAGGTTTTCAAGGCTCTTTTAAACATGACCACAGTGGAGGCCAAACAAATCTCAGCAGGAATGATTTTCCAGAGGGAAAACAGAGAAGACATGCTTCCTGGGTCCCATCAGATGACATTCCTTAATGGAAGAGACTGAAGCATGCTAACTCTGCTTGATCATATAGGCCAGGCAAAAACTACGAAAGGCAGATGGTCCTTTAGATAACCTGGCACTTTGTAGGCGATAGCCAGTACTTTGAATTGTACCTGGAAGCCTACTGGTAACTACTGCAGTTCACAGAGCAAAGGTGCTAGACAGGCATGAGAAGATATGTTCAATATTGCCCATTCTGGACCAGCTGCAGCTTCTGAGTGGTTTTCAAGGGCATCCCCAGATTATTGTAGGGCACTATAAATTATGAATGTCAATTGGCTTGATGGCTACTTTTTTCTGCATTTTTATATTTCTTCTTGATTTTATACTGTTGTATTTTACATATTATTTGTTCTATTTTATCTGTCATATTGGTCATTAATAAAGAAATGAAGTGAGCAACATTCCATCACTACTTCTTATTCTTACTTCTCCTGGGGTCTATCTTTGGAATGGTATATGAATCCACCTTCCTTTTCCTAAGCTATTATATTATGTCATGCTCTCATTTTACAAGATTTTATGGGTCTTCCTTCCCGCGCCCTCTCTTTTTACACAGGATACATCCTGTGTGGTGTTTTTACTTGTATTGACCACCAAGTGCCAGTCTTCCTTCCACTGAAAGCAAAAGGTAGAACACAACCGGTTGCATTCTATTTGGAACTTGTCAGATATACATAGCCTCTGATCTTACAATGGAATTCAAGCTGTTATTATGGGGTGCAATTTCCAGTAGAGGGTTTGAAGCCTATATTAAGATCTGGGGCTACATGCACCTGACAAGTTCCAAATAGAACAAAGCTGATCATGTCCTGCCTCTTGCTTCCAACAGAAGGGTGGATTGTCACTCCGATAATGCCTGGCTTGCAAATTATACTCTGCTTTGGAATTACAAAATGGAATGAAAAAAAGGTGAAACCACTTAATTCTTGAAAGGAGAGTGTGACAGCAAACATTTTATGCATACTAACATCAGAAATCCTGCAATGAGTGCAAGAAAAAAAAAGGAGACAAAATTACAAAGGAAAAAGACTCACCTTCCTCTTCCTCAGCATGGGACAACCTAAGCACGGGGATTATTTGAGCGTTACCGGATGGGAGTGGTTGGGTGGATGGATAGTTGGGGAGGTTACCTGGGAAGAAGAAGTCACAGTGCAAACCTCAACAAGCACACGGCTGGCATAAAAATAATTGGCACACGGTTCAGAGGAGAAGCCTCTAGCCAGAGTTCAAGAATCTTCAGAAAATATATCTCCTTTGACCCTTTTCTATACAAGTTAGTGAGTAATAAATTATGGAAGTAGGGTAGAGACAGTTCTCAAATAACATTTATGTAATAAGTAATTAATTAATCTTTTTCATGCAAAAGCTCTCTTGGAAATCAGAACAGACATTATGGATGAATTTTAAACCAACTTTGTTTGAATGGAAAAATCTTGGATGCTGGCAAATTTGGGTGGCTTGAAACACTGCATAACAATACACAATGCAGGCTACTAGTTTAGCATCAATGGATTGTTTTAACCTAGTGAAACAAATAAGCACAACATACTTATTCTCCAAGGTATGCAGCTTTTGTCATTAGCTGATTGAAAAAATGCTGATTTCATGCACAAAGATAATCATGGAAGCTAAAATGTTTGTAAACTGTGTAATCTTCCTATACTTTAAATAATTCAATTCTGATAATAAGTCCCTGAATATAGTGAACCAGTTGATTCATCCTGCTGTCTAGTTTTCTCTCCTAGAAACATTTTTTACATGGCACACTAATTGCTATGGCATCTCTTGGAGTATTTTCTGTAGATGGGCTTCCTCTGTCTTCTAAACCACCTGTTAGGAGACTCTGCCTACAGAGTTTTTTTTCTTCTGCTTCTTGCATGCATCTCTCATGCACCTTTTTTTTTTCTTTTTCTTTTTTTTGAGAAAAATGTTTATCCAGAGATTGGCTGCCAATTTTTCTAGTCTGCTAATTACTGTGTTTCAACAGATGGAGTGTTGTTTTTCAACCTAGAAAATTAGGAATTCCAGCTCTTCTGTCACCAAACTAAGTCCAAAGTAGAAGACTTGAAATTGGAAATATGAATCTTTGTGAAGCACTGAAAAAGCAGACCTAGCAGGAATATCTGAGACCTGAAGCAAAAAAGTAGCAAGGGTGGGATGGCTACTTAACTTTCTTTCACCTGCAACTTCCCCTTTATTCCTACTCCCTGCCTAATTGCCCTATACGTGCATGAATGCCATGGTAGGTTGGAGCGTAGGATAAAACAGCATTCCTAATCTTCTATTTCACTCCTCACAATAATCATAGTTCTCTTCTCACTTTTCACATGTGTGGTGGAGAGCAGGGTCTCTCAAACATTTATTTTAACCTTGAAAACTTATAACTCAGTTTCTACTTCCTGTTTCTAAAATCAGTTTGCCTAGCTACTTGTGGCCAAGCTGAATGAGATTTTTAAAACAAACTTATCCCAAACAAACAAACAAACACTGAATATTCAAGACAGGATGGAACATTTTGCTAGACAAATATTATTTGTTCAAGTGAAAGAAAGAAATCAGCAAGGCTAGGTTGCCAGGACTCAACAGCACAGCTATTACACAGGAATGAGGCCAGTCATCCAGGGATCTTTTACTTCCTCATCTCATTCTGTTGACTCTGCATTCCTCAAAAGTTGTGCATATCTGGGAGCATTTATCGGTGATATGCTGGATGCCTCTTTATTATTGGCTCAGATTACAAGCACTGCAGAGAGGGAGACAGTTCATAATAATTGAAAATACTTACGGCGTTCAGGAAGAGAGAACTGGCCTCCACAAGCTGAAATGAGAAACAGAGAGACAGTCCATTCACCAGGACACTCATTCTGTGATTAGACTGTCCACCAGTTTTTAAACAGAAATACAGCCTTAGGTAGGGGATAAGGGTCATTATTTTTTTCAGAGGAGTTTCAAGGGGAAGCAGGAGTTTTTTCGCAATTTGAATGCCCCAACTTTCTATAAACCTATTGAACTGTAGGAACAACAGATGTCCTTTTATCTCCTTTCAGGTCTCTACATAACTTGCATCCTATTGGTTAGATCAGTGTTTCTCAATGTCAGCAAGTTTAAGATGTGTGGACTTCAACTTCCAGAATTCCCCATCTGGCATGCCAGCTGGGGAATTCTGGGAGTTGAAGTCCACATGTCTTCAAGTCGTTGAGGTTAAGAAACACTAGGTTAGACTGATGCTATCAGGGCTGTTGATACTTTCTCAATTCACTTCATGGTTTCTTTTGACTTTGATCTGTTCAGTTCAGGTTCTCACTAATTTGCTCTTTCTCCATAACAGAGGGGGCACACAAAAAGCACTTAGCTGGTAACTTAGGCTTTCCCATCACTAAGTTAGTTCCTAAATAAAGTTTATCCTTATTTTCTTTCACATTAAGTACCAGCCTCAACAGTACTTTTTTTTACAAGTTACACTTTAGGATTTCTCTTTACAAACATTCTTCCTCCTGAGAAAAACCTCTTGCTTGACCAACAAGTTTGAGGCAAGTATTTCACTTTCCTTCCAAACTACTTTCCCTACAGAAACTTTCTCTAGCTCTGGTATATCCTCTATAGAAAACAATCCAGAAGTATCTAGATTTTTTTTCTTCAAAAGCAACTGAATATGGGGCAGGGGTACATTTTAAATAGCCCCGGAGGAAACAGTACAACACCGCAAATCCTCCCCACTGCTGCAAACATGTCTACAACTTCTCCAATAAGCACACATCTATTTTTTTTAAAAAAATGGAAGAGACCCTAATCCCAGATTTCTAATCAAATGGGTGATTTGACTCAAATGACACACTCCTAAACAGAGAGTCTGAAAAACATATGGCATAGCTATGCTTCAGTGTCAGCCAGGGCAGCTTATCTGAACAAAATTGTTTACAAGGAAATGGGAATATAGATAAGAAGAGCTTAGAGGGAAAATGGCAGGGCTGAAGGGTCCTGTTAGCTGTAGGTGAGGCCTTACCACAATGTTGACTCATCTCTTGCCTGACAAACTGTCGGACCTCTTCTTCCTGCAAAAAACACAATGCAAATAATACTGAGCTAAACTGCTTTACATTCATTCATTTATTTATTGAGTGCACAGATACTCCATTGCAATCCAAACTGACTCTCAGCAGTTAATTATAAAGTGATAATATTTTATTTATTAGATTTATATAGTCTAATATTATTTATTTTATTTTATGACTATTTATTTACTTATTATACTTATATACTGTAGCTGCCCTTATTATGCATAACCCCGGGCAGCTTACAAACAGCAATAAAACTGCAAAAAACATACAACTATCACAAAAACTCACAGTGCCCCCCAAAACAACACCCCCACCACATCAATCAACAACTTTACTGAGCTCCAGCTACACTGTACCACAAAGCTTGTGGGAAGAACCAGCTCTTCAAGGCTTTCTAGAAGGAGAGGAGGGTAGGGGCCTGCCAGATCTCAGGGAGAAGGGTATTCCAAAGGGCAGGGGCCACTCCCAAAGAGGCCCTGTCTAGGCCTCCCATAAATGTGGAGAATAATCCCTTTCATTTCCTTCATCAAAACATTCCAAGGCAGCATCCAGGTCAAAGCAGAAAGACAAAAGACAGACTTCGAAAAGTCTGGAATGTAAGCAATCAAATAGACTGCTTAATTGAATGTAATTTTTGGTAAAGGAAAAACAAACTGCTGCTGCAGCTATCTAAAATGAATTTAGGAATACACAAATCCCAACCCTGTCTCAGGATTCTGATTCAGAATGTTACTGGCCTTCAGAGTCATTCATGGTAGAAAACTGGCACAAACAATAAACAAATATTCTCAGGCCAGTGTAGTGGAAAGGTCTTTTTCCTCACCGTCATGCCAGGTACTCCTTTTTCTCCTCTTTGGCCATTAAGCCCTGGACTTCCCTGCCAACAAACAAAAAAAGAAGTTACTAAGTCAAGAGCATTTGGAGCTGAAAAATATGCTCATTTGGAGGAATATCTGAGCTATGAGTTTTCATTTATTTAAAAAACATATAAGGCTCTATAAATAAAGTTGGATAATGACAAGAGCAAATGAGCTTGACGTCATTCCAATTTAGACTGGGGTCACACACAAGGCTAAGCCATGGATTATTAAGTAAATAACAATAGGTTTAAATAACATGCCCAACCATCTTCTGTCAAACTGGATGGTTATCAGTGAATATGTGAACCTAAGGGTTTCTGGCCAATCTAGCAGAAGCAGAAGCAGTTAAACTTTACAATTATATATTGCATAGCCAGGACATATTTGGAAAAATATTCAGATATATCCAAATAGCTGTCAAGCTGGAGTTTGCTCATCCCTCCTTAATTCAGGGAGATGGTGGGGGAGAGGGGGCAAGCATTCTGGTAAGTAAAGATAGTCCACAATGTATTTACAAACCTGTTCTCCCCTTTCTCCAATCATGCCTGGTGCTCCTGGGGCTCCTACAACTGATTCACCCGGGGGGCCTCTTTCACCCTGTAACAGGAAATCAAACACATCTATCATTTCATAGGGCTGGCAGCCCCGCTAGCCCTTCCTTCCTCCCTCCCTCCCTGAAACTGTATTTTGAAGAGGTACATTTTATCAACCTCTACCACTGTGTGCCACTCTTGTTGAATAATGCTAATGACATTAGTCATGATATATCATGATACTAATGGTGCCATATAACACAACTCCTGCCCTCTCCTGGGCTATTTTGTAACACCTTAACAGTTTTGTTTAATTTTAAGTTTTATTGCTTTCAAGAGGGCGATCTGCCCTCTTTTTATTTCTTAGGAAAAATGGAAAAGAAGAAAATATGTTAAGGAAAATGGGTTCAAAGTTGGGGATCTCTCCTTTTTAAAAAAAACTTAGGTTAGTGTGTCATGTGTCCTTGTGTGGAACTGGTGCATAACCTCAGAGCACTCTGGACTCACAGCTCCTGCTCAAGGAGCAGGTGACAGCTGTGGCCAACATGGCTTTGCAGTTATGTCTGGTGCACCAATTACAACCAGTCCTCAACTGGGAGGCTCTTCATACAGCTGCTCGTGTCTCAGTCACCTCCCATCTGGATGACTGCAGTTCACTCTATGCAGGCTGCCCTTGAAGACCACTTGGATGCTTCAACTGATCCAGAACGCAATGGCTCAAGCAGTGATGGGAGCACTTAAATTCTCCCATGTAGCAGCTATATGTTGAGCGCTGCACTTTGCCTAGGATATCATTAGCCAAGAGCCTAAGAATCTGCTTACTACTAAAGGTTAGGCATAGGAGCAAGCCACAAGGACTTGTGAGTTAATTGGTTTATGTCTGCCCTGAGAGTGGAAAGGGATGAGGAAAAGAAAGAGGAAAAGGCTAAGTGCAGTCCTTTTACATTGTTCTTTTGTTGAGATTAAAATGCAATATTTGCTTATCATTTGTATTAAAGGAGTACCAGGACACAAAAGCTTATATCAGGCAATTTTGCACGGGATAACCTACAGTTTTGACAGTAACAGTCAAATAGCGCAATGGTGAATATTTACCTTCTGCCCTTGAATTCCTTCTGGGCCTTTGGGGCCAATGTTGCCAGGTGGCCCAGGAGGCCCAGGGGGTCCATCACTTCCCCCAGGTCCTGGGGAACCAATAACACCTGGAGCACCCTACAGAAAGAGATTTGGAGAATTCTTACACAGAAATTTCACATGCAAAGAAATTTAATTATCCTGCTTCTGCATGTATCAATATTCTGCTAGACCAGGCTGGAATGTAAGAGTTTGCACAGAAGTAGAACAGAATTTATTTCTGAATATCTGATTAATTTTTGCAGAATGGAGGACTTCAATCTCGTTACAATTGTTTATAAATAATTAAAAACAATACTTTTCTTTTTATTATTGCATATTTTTGCAAAAACATTCGAGGCAACTGTTCAGGATAATTTGGGCTTTGTGAATCCTTTTGAATGTTTCTGATTCTGTACAAAGGAATACACATGGAAAAATAATCTCAATTTAGTATCTACAGGAATCCTTTCTTCAGTCGGGGGACTATATATAAATACTCATCTAAGAGCGACTTCTAAATTTGAGAGATACTGTCTTATTTGTATAATGCAATAAATTATGTTTACTGTATCAGTTTTTATTATATAGTCCTCATTATACATATAAACCTAGATTTGTATTAAAAAGTAAGGAGCCCTGGCAATCTTCAACAAAAGCAGAAATCTTATAATAGCTTGCAGTGCTCTTAACTGAGGTTGCACAATAACACTGAATAAGGGTAAAACCATTTCTGCATATGTTTCTCTAATATCTAATAAACGTTTAAGTGAGTTTGGACTGTTTTAAGATTTTGGAAAAGTAATTATGTTATGAAAATTAAACTGCAAGGTTTCAGAGGACAGGATATCAGCAGAGTTAATTTAAGGGGCTATCAGGCTGCTTTCTAGAACGTTAGGAGTGGCAGCACGTACAAACTAGCATTCAAAGACACACATCACTGATACATAGGTTCACTGTAAAGCAAAACAAAACAAAAAGCTAATAAAGTGATTATGAAAGAATTCCAGCAACTGCTGTGTATCAAATATAAGTCCTAGTTATAATGAAATAAAGGTTTCAAGCCACTACGTTTTGGGCAGGAAGAATAGTTTCATCTGTCTCCTGTTCTGATATGGGACAAATTTCGTTTTGGGCTGTTGTCTCCTGTTGTGAGGAGCGGTTCTCAAAGGGACTGAATTTTAGGTAACTTGAAGTAGATAAGTTAAAAGATTACTTTCTTTGTTTATAGGTGAATTTCTGTTGCTTTGATTACAAATTAAATGGATGAACTCATCCAAAGTAAGGAGTTTATTTATTCATATATGTATATCTGTATCTAGATCTAGATCCTATCTATCTATCTATCTATCTATCTATCTATCTATCTATCTATCTATCTATCTATCTATCTATCTATCTTCAAGTACAGCTTTTAAAAGCATATTTCTTTTATTTCTAGGTCTTAAAAGTGTACAGATTTTACGGTATAGATTTTTTCATTACTCTTAAGTGAAAGAATAGCACACCCTGTCCCCTTTTTCTCCCTGATCGCCTCTGGATCCTTTCTGGCCATCAAATCCTCTGTCACCCTATGGGGAAAATAAATAAATATATAAATGGTATGATTTGTATAGATGTAAATTATCCAGACATATCCCTCTCCCCCCAATATATATACATATAGCTTACATATACAAAAAATAAAGTTTACTTAAAAGTAAAAACTCATAAAGGCTGATTTTTTGGTGATTGGTTCAACCAATCAAAATGGAGGCAGCACCATTCCCAACCCCTCCCCCTGAGTTCAAATCTTGCATAGACTACAATATTGCAAGGCAACCCCAACTTTTGAACTGTTGGTGCTGAGGAAGCTTCCCTGGCACGTGGGGCAAAACATTCACAAAAACACTGATCAATACCTCAGTATTGATCTCCTGAAGCCTGGAGAATCTGACTACTAAGTATATACAGGTAGTCCCCAGTTTAAGAATGAGTTCCGTTCCCAAGGTCTGTCCTTAAGTTGAATTTGTATGTAAACCGGAACAGTATTATTGTATAATACTGTATAAGTAGTATTGTGTAATTAACTCGAACCATTATGTATTTAACTCGAATCATTATGTACTTACCTCAAATTTTGCTACAATAAGCTCTGTTCTTAACTATGGGTCGTCCGTAAACCGGGCATTCACGGCAAACCTGGCTTACCTCTTTTCCAAGAAATCCACAGTACAGGCACCTCTGAGAGCAGACACTGGGACCCTGACAGTCACATACCTTCTGTTGCAGTGCTGGCTTCCCTTTTCTTCTCGTATAGGTGTGTTCATTACTCTATAGTATTCTATGATGTATTTCTACTACATTATTATATTATCTATTCATTATTCTATACCTTGGGACCAATGAGGCCTTCCTTCCCAGGGATTCCTGGTGTTCCAGGCAGGCCAACGTCTCCCTAGGAAAACAAAGCAGAAGGTACAGGCTGTTCTGTCCAAATATATGGCCTCCTCCACTGACCCACAGGGAGACACTTGAGACACTTACATTATCACCTTTCCTTCCAGGGAGCCCCATTCGGCCCTGTAACCCTGGCTCTCCCTAGAACAGAGGGGAAAGATGTTTTAGCTGGAAAAGGCAAGGCAAAAGAAAATACAGGCTTACGCTCTCTTCAGTGAGGATCTTCACTATGATAAAGATTCCCCAAGTTGTTAATTCATCTATCACATAAAGGATGCTGCATATGCACAAACAGTATTTTGAAAATGTCCAGAATTCTAGAGAGCCTTTCAGCCCCTGCCCTCGGGAAGGAAAGCCTTGTACCCCGAGGGTAGGGGGTCAAGTGGAAGAAGAAACCTCTTTCTTTCTGTTCCTTTTTTACTGTTGATTTCAATTCTCTCCTCAGAGGGCTCTATATTTTCAAATTCCATCTTCCATTCCTTTTTTTTTTTTTTTTTACAATATCCCAAATTATCATTATACACCTTAAAAGCAAACAAAAATTATCTTCCTTCTCAAAAAGCAGGGGGGGCCAGGATAGCATACAATATAGCCAACATCCCTGCCCCAATTTATCTACAGAAGCAGAGGCACTCCCATTTTGACCACAAACCAGGAACAAAAATAAGAGGAGTTAAACTCCCACCTTGCCTCTCGCTGTTTCATAATTTGAAGCACATTTCTGCCAGCCTCACTCATTAGCACAGGTTGGGTAGAATGGTGGATCAAAAAAGAGGTAAGGTGAAATAAAGGGTAGATGGTTCAAATTCCTTCATTTGGTCTCTACTTTTGAGATTAAATTAGATACTTTAAATATGTGATCGGGAGAGTCATGTGAACAACAGTGGCAGCTCCATTATATCAGTGTGGCCAAAAACCCAGGAACTGAATTCTCTTCCCAACACTCATATTCACTGATATATAAGTGCATCATAATTTCCTTACTCAGATGAACAAACATGGCAGTGTTTATGAGCCACTTCATATATTTATCAGACTCAACATGAGCATATCATTTATGCCAGCTCATAAAAATGATTCCAAGGTCAATATATAACTGCAGCTTCATGTATTCCCAGAATACTTCCATGGCACACATTAGCTGGTGTACACTAGATGCAATGATAGTCAGCAATTTTCCATAGAGTGCACTCCTGGAAAAATAATCACTCTAGAGATCTTCATACCAGTCTATTCTTACATTAACAAATTTTCTTTGCAAAGTGGCCCTAAATAATTTTTTGCATCTCAAGCATCCAGGATATATTCAAGCAAGGATGCACTTCTTTTCTAAACCCCTGCTACTGGTGGCTTCTTTCATCAGGGAAGAAGGTGTAGGAACCATTGTGCTTGGTATAAAAAGTTTGCTCCTTCTCCTTAATGTCTGTAAAAGTATTTTCCTTCTTCCCCAAGGAATCTTTTTAGTTAAATGGGTGCACCAGCATGTCTCATAATGCAAAGAAATCAAAGAGGAAATCTGGCAATCACCTTCTCACCCTTATCTCCATCTTGGCCACAGGCTCCTTTCATTCCTCGATCACCCTATTACAGAAATAAAATAAATACCACAAATAAACATAACATTTATATACTTTTGATGCACATCTCCAATTAGTGATTGTACATATTTTTAGTAGGAACTTAGAATATTTTTTTCTAAAAACAAGAAGAGAGGAAAAGCAAATAAACAAACAAACAAAGAACTCCTACCAAACATAATACAAGCAACATTAAGGAGGCAAAAAATCCTAACATGGTTTATTGATAAATCACACTTGGAAATCCCAAAGAAACCAGTACGATAAAGGACTGATGAAAGATCTGAACCTCTGATCCAAGGCCTTATCTCCTGTGAAATATGATGCAAACTGGTGTGCAGAGGTCTGACTTTCTTGAAGGTAAAAGGACTAAGCTGCTCTTTTTGCAGCTAAATCTAGTAGTCGCTTTTGTGTAGCTTCTGACTCCATCATGCAGCTAGCTCTTTTCTCAGCTAATGGGATCTGCTCCTTTGACACCTTCCCTGTACCAGCTTCACACTGCTTTGTGACAGAGATCAGCTTCATCCCACCTGGAGAGAATCTCCTAAACTTACAAGAAGATAAAGAAAAATAACCATGGTAGACCACACCTTTGGACCTCGTATTCCAATAGGTCCCATGTCTCCTTTCTCCCCTCTGGTTCCAGGAATACCATCCTTCCCAGGTTGGCCCTGGAGAAATAAAGATGAAGGTAATGTGATTCTCTGACTTGGAAGTGCACAACTATGGGCAGAGACAGAAACACATAAAAAGTGCTCACCGGCTCTCCTGGTTCTCCTGACTCACCAATTTCTCCCTGTGTAAAGGCAAACGGCCAGTATATAGATATCAGGTAGGAAGATGGAACAGTCTAGTAGATGTGCAATCATAAATGAAGAAATAATCTCTTACCTTTTGCCCACTGGGCCCTCGTGCACCAGGGAAGCCTGTGGATCCCTTCTCACCTTGCTCACCCTTTACTCCCTATGAGTTAAAATTGCAGATTACAGACAAACATGAGTGACAGGGTAAGAGAGAGAAAAAAACACCAATTCCTGGGCTCAAGAACAAAGCAAGTATCCAAAGTTATTCCATGCTGTAAACAGAGTTCATCCCTTTCATATAAAACCTGGCATCATGCTTTCAATGGATTCCCTATTAACTTGTGCTCCTGTATGCCAGTAAGTTCCTGTCTTGAGAGATGGATGCTGCACAAGATACACCTAAACAAATATAGAGACTGCCTTTTTTTCAGTGGTGATCTACACATATTCATATAGATTAATAAATATTGGGCAACATGCAGAGTTTCATAACTCAGAAATACAGCGAGCGAACAGAAAACTCCTGCAGCAGCAGCAGCAGCAGCAGCAGGAGAACTGTCAGGAGCTACATCTTCAGGCATGGCCAGGGGTGGGTGTGGGACTTTGAAAAGGCCTAAGGTGGCAATGTTGCCCTGTGACCATGCCCCTCCCCACCCCATGAATCAGAGTCACAAAATTCAGCTAAGACCTCTGCAACCTGCAGGATGAAAAGGTGCAGTATGGAATGCTTACAGTGATGCACAGAGCTACAATGCCACTGACCTTACCCACCTTCCTTTACTCTTAAGTAATCTTCTGCACTATTACACGGGTGGATACTGGCTCCTTTAGCCTCAGTAGAGTACGCAGGATTTTTTAAAGAAGAATTTTAGCACTTTTGCAGAGTCAACACCTCACTTTATCTATGTGGAATATAGCAAAACATGGGTCCTTGCCTGCTTTGCTACCTGCCTTAGACACAATCCAAATTCCTTGCCTATAAGTGGTAAATGCAGCCCAAAGATTTGGCCTAGTACCTTCTCTCCAATGATTCCATGATCTCCTTTGTCACCCTTCTGCCCTTCCATGCCTTTTAGACCACGTTCTCCCTAGAAAAGAGCAAGAGAAAAAATATCCTGTTTGAATCATTGGCAACAAAATAAAAAACAAATGTAAAAGTGCTATGATAGAGCAATTAGATAGATCTTTAAGAAAAGGGAACTTTAAAAAAAAAATGAGTGGCAGAGATTTAACAACAACAGAAAATAGAGGTTTTCTGTGTGCTGTATCACATACTGGTTCTCCTTTATTCCCTCGAAGACCTTGTGGGCCTTCCACAATGACCGTATCTCCCTGTAAATGAAAGAATATGGCAGGCAATCAAGGATCTAAACATTCCAATTGTTCAGTTTCCACTTCTACTGTAAACAAATACCATTTTTCTGTAATACAAATACCAACTATTCCATAATAAACTATTTTCTTTGGAACATGCAAAAGCCAACCCATAAATCATTTCTGATAGAAGCAAACAGTTGCCTCACAGCTAGGAAATTATCAGGGATTCAGATCAGAATTTCTGCTAGTCCTACCTGGAGATCCCCAGGACTGAACCTTGTACCCTTTGCCTGCAAAATTTGTGCATGGTTGACTTTGAATGCCCTTCTCCCTTCAAATAATGCAAATTGGTAAAAGCAGATACTTGGAGATTTCTTAGGTGAATGACATCATATCTTCTTTCTCAAGGCCAGGCTTACGTGTGTCAGATGGAAATACTCTGTTTGCTGTAGCTTTGTCAGTAGGTGTGTATTGATGCTGCCTTGCTCTGAAGAGTTTGTTCATTCATTTGTGTATTTTCTAAGGCTGCCTACTTGCCAAGCAAGTTTATTTTGGAATGGCCCAGGTATCACCAACTGATGCAACCTAATCTTTTCAAATTTAAAATGCTTACTTTGTCTCCTTTCAGCCCCATGAGCCCAGCATCACCCTAAGAGAAAAGGAAGCGTAGATTATAAATGAATGTACATAGTTCACGATTGTCAATGATCTAGCATTCTTCTCTCAGATCAGCTGGATTATAAATATATAGATGGTTAATATTATAGCTAATAATTATAATGCATGGCACTTCACAGCAGAAACTAAAACAATAAGCCCTTGCCAAAGTCCAGGAATTTACAGACACTGGCAGGGATATTTTGAAAACTCATACAATTTGATTGTGGCCTGGGTGCTTGCTTAAAAAACAGCCAATTTATAATCAGGATTAGATAAGCAATGTAAGAGAAAGGGAACACTGTAATTATGCATATTTGAGGGGCTGGTTCTTAGCCTGTCCAAAAGGTGTTTCCTTTTGATGTGGTTCAAATTTGCAGCGTAACAGTTGCTTGGCGTGGCAGAGTTCAACAGAAAATGCCAGAAGTTCAGTTGCTTTTCTTCACTCATTCTAAAGCTGGAACTATATTATTAAAAGTATTTTATTTTTCAGGATTAGAAATAGAAAAGGGCAGGAAGATTCTATTCCTCCTAACAACTCCACCATTCTTACTTACTTTGTCACCTCTCTCCCCTCTGTTTCCAGGAGGGCCCTAAAGACAAAACAGAATGCTTAAATGCAAAATGCTTATGCTTAGGACTGAACAAACAGAGGAAAGGAGATGAGTGAGATATTTATTTATTTATTTATTTATTTATTTATTTATTTAATTAATTAATTTGTCGCCCGCCTATCTCCCCCCAATGGGGGAACTCTGGGCGACTCACACCAAACGTTAAAAACATAAATATATATAAATACATAAAACATCAATTTAAAAACATTTCTAAAAAAGGGAAAGGAGAGTCCAAGAAAATGAAAATGAAAATGAATGAATATTTACTGCAGCCCCGCGATCTCCTTCCAGACCTGGGCGCCCATCTTCACCCTGAGGAAGGACAAAATAGAACATTTACATAGAACAAAAGAAAGAATAATAGGGGCAGGAAGGAGACAGAAGAAGGTTGCAATCATAGATCAAGCCAAAGCTGGGAATTTTCCATAACACTCAGCCAGCTGATAAATCCCAAAATGCCATATCAACATTTGTATTTCATTCCAAAATTTTAAACTTTGCTGTACTTTTTTGGATGAGAAATACTCTTATAAAGTATGGTTTCTGCATATTCGAATAATAATAATAATAATAATAATAATAATAATAATAATAATTTATTTGCTAAAAAGAAATTGATAGGTAGAATCTCTAACCAATCTTAACCTAAAAAATCTAGATATCTACCCTTTGCCTTCATAGGAGGAAAAACCAGATGCTACAGTACTGCTGAATATTTTCTGCTTCAAACCATGCAAAACCTTGCACAGTTAGTTCTATGCACTCATCTTTTGTTATTGGTCAAATATGGTTAGAATTCTTCTATAAGAGTGTGCAAAACATCTTGTTTCAAACTTTTGGGCTTTGGGCATATGATTTTGTCAAAGTCTCTCTTTTTCAGTTTGAAACTGCTCTTTTGAGTGAGAAACAAACTGCCTTGAGCATCTTAAGAAGTCTTCAGAGCTCAAAACAGTGTTTTAGACTTTGGAACAGCTCCATCTCAATCTCAAAAAAGCCTGTCTTGCACTTGAATCAGCAGCTTCAAATTTGAAATGGGGAGTTTCATGAAGTTTTGCACTCAAAGTAATTCAAAGCAAAATATTTTACAGACCCATAGCCCACAATATCACTACACCTGGCTAATGAAGTTAAGGAAGTTCCAGAGTCAGATTAAAATACCTACCCGAGGTCCTGGATCTCCTCGTTCTCCTCTAGGTCCTGGTTGTCCAATACCTGTGTCCCCCTAAAAAGCAGAAAGATGAGAAAAGGAAACCCTATCAGTGAATCCTGCTGCTATTTCTAGCATCTTTTAAAAATTATTTTTAGGTACATAAGCTTTATAAGCATCAAATGATCTAAGAAAAAAAGAGAAGAAATAGCTCTACACTAATCAAATGTTGGAAGTAGAAGCTCTTTATAATTCCTTTCATCTCTTTATATTTTGGGGGTTAAAACTTCTTTTATTAATAGTGAATCCTTTTATTAATAGTGAATCCAAGGAATGATTGTTTGTAGAATGAGCAAAAAATGAAAATATACAAAAAAGGGGAAGTAAGCTATTTCAGAGAAACAAATGTGCTTACCTTGTCACCCTTTATTCCTGGGGTGCCTGAGGAACCCTACGACAAAGCGATTATGAGGAGAGGAAACAGAAGGGAATAATAAAAATAGATTAATATTTCAGATAGCACAAGAACATGTACATGTAGTAATGCAACATAGAGGATATGATTCAGATTATACATACAGTCCTCATAACCTACTTTCCAACCACCTAGTTACTTACTGGTGACCCTGGAGGTCCTGGAGGTCCTGGTGATCCTGCAGTACCATCTCTCCCAGGGAAGCCAATCAAACCCTAATAAAGAAAATATCTGTCAACCCAGAAGATTAAGCCTGAAGTGGGGAATCCTTGTTCATGTTACTCCCAATGAAAACTACTAGAGTCTGCATTCCAGTTGTTTAAGTAGAGTTATATACTGGTGGTCCATACTTCAATATAGGGAAGATATAAATGTATATTATGAAAAAAAGTCATTTACATCAGGCATTCTCTTTCCATCAGTTATGCAAGGTTAGCTTCTTCAGCTTTAAAGATGAGGACAGAATGGGCCGAAGACTAGAGGAATAGAATAAAAGGTCCAGAGTTCAGCATTTGGCCCAAGAACATAGGCTTTCTCATCTCTGTAAAATCCAGTGAACCACAGCTTTAAATAATGTGACATTTGTCTTTAGACATAGGCTGAACTGCTCAGAGAAAGAATAAATCTACTCATTATGGAGAAATCCAGAATGAGAGGGCAATACAAAGTGTCATAAAAAAGGGGAATAATCAGTGATGGAATATTAATTTAATGTGGATTCTAGAGGTTGTTATTCATTTATTTTGAGAAGACACCAGGCTAAGGGATTGAATGACAACAGCAGTTATCTCCCTTACCCTGTCTCCTGGAGGTCCAGGTTGGCCAACCATTCCATTTTCTCCTCTCAGACCAGGCTGGCCAGGAGTTCCGGCCACACCCAGCAAACCAGGTGGGCCTGGTGGGCCAGGTAAACCAGGGTCTCCCTGAAAATAAATCACAACACATGGTGTCAGGCACCAGAACAGAGAAGCTAAGAAGCTGCACTTCTTTCTTTTGTTCCTCAAACATTTTAGAAGAGCTACAAACATGTGGATTTACTTCCCCATTTTGAGCATTTTCAATGTAAGATTATTTTATTAAGTGATTTGAAAATTCCTCTCAACTTGACCAAAACTCCAAGAGAAATGTGATAAATAGGATGTAGAATGTAATACTGAAACAAACAATTCTAAATTTTAAAAAAATAATCTGAGAAGAATTAAATCTCCAATATATTGTTGTATGTTTTAAGAAATTACTCTCAGGAATCTCTTGAAAATATGAAGAACCACCACTTTAATTTGGCAGGAGCTGTCCATCACCGACAGTACTGAAATAGTTAGAAGTGTATCATGAAATAAGGGGAAGGAAAAGAATGGAGCAATTTTGGAAACATAGGACAGAAAAAGAAATTACCTTTAAGCCTTGAGGTCCAACCTGTCCAGGAGGTCCCTGGAGACCAATTCCAACTGAACCCTAAATGGTACAATGAAAAAAATAAAAATGTAATGCATAGACGTGTAAATTATGAGAACAATCCAGAGTAGTGGTGGTGGGGCATTCCCTACAGACTGCACTCCCTGAGAACTCCAGTAGTTCTTCTAGAACACAACAGTTTCATGCCATACTTTTGAATAAATACAGAGGTTCCTCAGTGCTCTTTTATAGGTATTCTCTACACTGCTGATCTCCTACGCACTAGTAGATACTTTGAATGATGTGAGTTGAGAATGTCTCAGAATGCTACGCTAGAATTAATGACTAAGATAAACACTCTAATCATCACATGGATTATTTAATCTTTTTAAAGATTAAACAAACATTTTCAATAGAATCAGAAACGAAATGTATGAGAAATACAGAATACCTTTTCTCCTTTGATCCCAGGTGATCCTTTGGCTCCCTATTAATATTCAGAAATATATAATAGATTACTGTTTGCAAAGGTTGATATAGCCAACTAAAGGTGGAAAATGGCACCTGAAATTTTTCAGAATCAGAACAAAAAGAAAGACAAGTAGCCATCATATCTCCTGAGAAGAGAAAACAATCTATTAAAAGTACAGGAGGTAAAATTTTAATACGTAAAAACCTTTTAACACAAGAAGTTGTTTAGCACTGAGAATATGTTGTCTCAGTATATTGTAGTCTGGACTCTATTTTGGAATTCAAAAAACAACAGTGAGAGTCCTCTCAAGGAAGGGATTCAATATTAGGTATACTTTAGTGTATTTAACTAAATTAGGATATCCCCCTTTAAAAATTATTATTCATTTTTACATCATAACACTTCACAGCTGCGTCTTTTCATCTGTCCAAAACCTACTCAGGTTATTATATTTCTATTATGCCACTGCAGATTCTGCAGTCATGCAATTACCATATTGTATATTCCAAAGTACTTACATCTTCTCCAGGATCTCCAGGTATCCCCGGACTTCCAGGACCACCCTAGTAAAGAAAAATAAAAATAATCTAGGTAGATTAACACTGAGAATGAATCAAAGACTGAAGTCTTTTGGTGAAGCTCACAGATGCTGGAGAATGAATGCTGAGGTTCCTGTCTGGAAAACTCTTTTCTCACCTTCTCTCCACGAGGACCTGGTATGCCTCGATCACCCTTGAGTCCCTGCAAAGAAGAAAGATCAACCTTGATACCTGGCTTGGGACCCAGGTGCCAGGAAATGGGAAAAAATAAACATGGAAAAGAATAAGAAAAGCCAACTTACTGGCTTCTGCAGAAATTCCTCATCAAAATCTCCTGGTGTACCCTAAAACAGAACATGAAGCTATTTATTGCTACATAAACTTCCTTTCAAATGGGTTTAATCTTGCTTTTCTAGAAAATGTGCAAAATCCACCACTTTATTTAGCAGAATTCAGTTATTTCCCTGACTTTCATAGAATGTATCCTTTCCCTGAATGTTCTTCTAAGGAAAAACTGCCAGAAGCAAGCCACTGCCTTAGATACAAATAAGACACACTTCAGAGCACTAGCAGAGTTTTGATAGATCATAAATCCAAATACTCATTCAAGAGCTAATCTCTGGGGGCTTCCAGGGGAAGAAATGGCAGACTGAAGATGGATCTGAAAAGTGGAGCCAATGACTGTGGCAGAATGAAGAGCCAATGGATAGACCAGCTCTTTGATCATTCATCTCCAGACAAGGAGAAGACTTGAGATCACCCACAAGTGCTCCAGACAGCTGCTCCTTGTGAGGAGACTGCAAGATAGCGGTCTTCTGTAGGTTTAGAGGTCTGAGAGATAATACCATCTTACTCAAATCATGGTTGGCACCTTTGAAAGGACACTAAGTTTGCATACTTCATTTTCTAATCACTTTTGGAAATTGCTTCGTAACTGCTTTTGGGCTATTAGGAACCTTTGGACTGACAAGTTTTACAGCACCAGATGAGTTTCCTTCAATCCTTAGTGAAAGAAGCTTTAACTGCAAGTTTAAGAACTTAAAAAAAATTTTTTTTTGGAATAAACAGAAAAAGGGTGATTAAAACTTTGATTTTAGAAAGTTATAAATGGACTAAGGGTCCAGATAAACTTGAAATAAGATTTTGGAATTAATTATAACAAATCCTTCCTGTGGGAAAATGCTTCTGTTTTGAATTCTCTTAAAAAAAAGAAACATGATAGGATGAGACTTTGAGGGTTGGACACTAGAGGGAATCAGAAGGAAGTAAAGATTACAATTAAAGGAGAAGAACAGTACAAATTTGACTTAATAATACAGACTGGAGCAAAATATTTTAACATTGGACATTTTGAATAATGGACCAGAAATTAATATTAAGAGTGTCTGCCTCTATAGATAGACTATGTTTAAAAAATGTTATGGAAGAGGAACACGTTTTACTGGACAAGACTGAGACTGATCTGAAAGTGGAAAATGACAGGCTACAAGAATAATATGGAAAAAGATGCTACACTGGACATACAAATGAAACCAGCTGATTTCTTAATAATTAAAAGGGATATACAAATAACAAACCAAAAGAGTGACCTGGATAACTTTCCTATATTGGATTTACAAGAGAGACTTGTTAAAGCTTTGAAGAATTTTGTGAGAAGGGACAAAGAAAAAATGAAAAGAAATCAAGTTCTAGGACATTATTTGAAGAGACCAAGATTTTTAAAAGTAAAGGGAAGGAATATAAAGTCAGTTTATTTGATCAAAGTTAAAATGTATTGTCGAAGGCTTTCACGGCCGGCATACAATGGCTGGTGTGGGTCTTCTGGGCTGTGTGGTCGTGTTCTGGAAGTTCCAGAACACGGCCACACAGCCCGGAAGACCCACACCAGCCAAAGTTAAAATGCATATGTTGTTACCTCTAGTAACCCTTAATGAAGTTTTGCTGACATCAGGACTGAAATGACAATGTTTTATGGATTTGTTTGTAGATAAGAGGTGGGATATGGGAAAAAGAGATCATTTGTTGTATCTTGAGAAGGTAATAAGCTACTAAAATGGTTTATACTTGTGATGAAGGTGGCAAGTCACTTGTTTATATATTTCTTTTCTTTTTCTTTACTATATTCTTATTTTTCTTCTTCTCTTTTTTCTTTTCTTTTCTGAACTTTCTACTCTTTTTATTCTTCTATCTTTTTTTCAGTTTGCATTAGTTTTTACTGTTGTAATTATAATCTTTAATAAAATTACTATAAATATTTTTATAGTAATTTTAGGCTAATCTTGTGAATCAAAATCTGGAAATCTGAAGCTACCAAAGAATATTTAACTGATGCCTTGTACTTCCTTATCCCATCAAACAATATTATATTAATTCTCCATATTTGTTCGTGCAGATTTTTAGCTTACCTTCTCACCTTTCACTCCAGGAGGTCCCACTATGCTCTATAATAATCAATCAGGTTAAGAAGAAAGATTAACAGGAATAAGTAACATTAAATCAAAACAATACTTGCTATAAAGCTTTCTTCAAAAAATGAATGCAGAAATTAGATATAGCTAAGAAAACCTAAACAGCAGTTTCTGAGACAATGGAAAAGGAGAGATAAATTGCCTTTTCTCCTTCCTGCTGGAATTAATAATAAAGGACTGTCCTTTGAATCTTATCACTATGTTAACAATGAAAGAAACAGCAACATCATCATCATCATCATCATCATCATCATCATCATCATCACCATGATAAAAAAATCACGGGATGCTATCATGTTTTCCATCCTTCAAACAATGGTCTGAAAAACAAAGGATGAAAATTTTACTGTTGATGAAAAATACATTCCATATAGTTGTTTACAAAATTTAATGGTTGTATAATCTCTCCGAAAGAATGCCGTTTTTTTGAAAAAATAAAGCATATATCTTGTCCATTCTAAAACTATTTGCATCCATATTTAGTCCTAAATAAACCTCAACATGCGCTATTTAAAAAGACTTACAGGTTATTTATTTATTTTTTTAAAAGATATTTTGGCAACATGGAAAACCCAGAACATTGTCCAATACCTTCTTAGCTCATATAACCTCCTGACAAATGGTTGAAAAGAACAAAGAGCCCTATGATTGTTTCAGAGATTTGTTCTGATACCATGTCACTGGCTTCCATACACCCTATTTCCTTTCCTCCTGAGCCTCAAGATAAAGATAACTTATATAATGTCCATAGGAAAGAACACCTTTATTAGGATTCATCAAAATGGCACACAACACAGCTAATATTAAAAATACTTAAGGGGCCTATATTGCTTGACATAGTTACATACGTAGTACATACCAAGGGGAAAGATTAAGAGGAAAAAAGATGGATAATGTTTGATTATTTTGATTCGATTATTATATAACTCAACTATTGCAAAACTCAATTTTGCAAGTGGCATGATGCTCGTGGAATTTCATTTTAGAAGACATCAATATAAATATAAATATGGAGGATAATACCTATTATGATATTTACTATATATGTCACCTCTACTAGCAGAGACACCATATTACTTCTCAGTACCCAGTATTGGGGAACATGGGCAGGAGGGTACTATTGTACTCATTTCCTGCTGGGAGTGTCCTACAAGGATTTAACTGGCCAACCAATGTTGAAACAGAATACTACACTTAATAGGCTTTGGTCTATTTCAGTACAGCTGTTCTATCATTGTAGAGCTATTAAAGCATATTTGTTTGTTTGAAAAAAAAAATTCGCTTATTGTTTTGACAGCCCATCAGCTTTTCAAATAATTTAAAACTTAAGCAAAAAAGAAGTAGTTGTGCATTTTTAAAAACTTCACTAAACAGGAAAGTGAGCAAAAACAAAACATGTAAGTCATCTAGCAAGGACAGAGAAAGGAAAGGCTGCCTCTCACCTGTCCTGGGGGCCCAGCATCTCCAGGCTCTCCTTTAGAACCAGCAGGTCCTGAAGGCCCTGGAACGCCCTAGAAAGCAACGAATAAAAACATTTTTTCTTTAGAAGGATAGAAGCACAGATGACACTGTGCTGCTTAATCCCACACTGACAATGCAATCCTATGCATGTTTGTTTAGAGACATGTCCCATTACATTCATGTGAGTTCATCTACATGACTTTAGTGGCATTCCTGTTTTAAAAGTTAATTTGCAGGACTGCTTATGTCCGATAGTTTCTGCCTATCCTGTACGATCAGGCAGAATGGATGTAGTCTTGGTCCCTTAAATAATGTAATCTGTTGGGACCCAGGAGGTGTGCATTCTCTGTTGGATGCCTGCCCTTTGGAACAGCATCCCCCCGCCCAAGATTTGCATGGCTCCAAACCTGATGATGTTAAAGAAATCTTTGAAAACCTGGCTGTTTTCCCAGGTCCTGGTTGGGATGGGTGCTCCTGAAGAATTTTACCTGTTTGAGGATTTGTCTTTTTTCATATGGGTATGGTTGTGCTTTTCACTGCTTCACTGTTTTATTACCTTTTAACTCTGTAAGCCATCCTACTCCAAACTGCATAAATAAATGAAGAGGAATTGTGTGGTTTCACACAGTGACATACCATTTTCCCAGGCAATCCAGGCTCCCCTTCTTTTCCAGGCACACCATCTCTTCCTGATACACCTGGTTTCCCTGCCTCGCCCTAGTGAACAGTTACAGTTTGTATGAACATTAAAGCCAGATTCACTAAGAAGAAATAGTCAGTGTAATGTGATAGAGAGTACAAATGGTGACACATGGAAAACTGAACGGCCAACAAAAAGAAGGAGAAGAAGCAACTTACCACCTGTCCTGGTAGTCCTGGAGGGCCCTGTGGACCCTAAAAAGAAACACAACAACAAACATGTATGATTTCAGGAATGTAATACTTCTCTCAAGTTAAAGCAGCATATTTGCAACCTACCACACGCCCAGGGGATCCTGGTGGTCCTGGGAGTCCCACACTCCCTTGAGGGCCTGGCATACCCTGCAATGAGAAAAATATACCACTTTGATCCAGGTTATCAGCAGGCATCCAACCAGACCCATTGTGTGGCTTTCCCATCCTGAGCCTTTCCCAGAACTTGGAGACATCAGTTGTTAGAAGGGAAACCCACGAAATGTATCTGTTGTTTTTTGGCAATGAACAAATTGTTGAAATAGTTAGCAGTAGGCCGCAACATTTTTGACTGACCAAGATGTGTGTTTGGGAAATCAAAAGATACTTACTCGGATGCTGGACCCAGGTTCTCCTGCATCTCCCTGTAAATAACAAATGAAAACTGAAAATTTCACATTATTATTTACTTATGTTTGAGAGAAAAATGAGTTCCAAATGCTTCAATTTCTGCAGAGGATAATGCAGGTAAATTACATAGCACAACAATAGAAGTTCTGTGCCAAATTTTAGAAAGCCATATTGTTCATAGAATATTGTAGATATGTATGTTGTGTTCCCAGAGATAGATTCTTCCAAACAAAAATACAAAAAAATTCTATTTTCAGAACATTAAGTATGTAAAATGTCTGTGACCATATGCAGCAGCTAAGGGTTATCTACCATGCAATATGAACTTGCATAGACACATATGGTTGTTTTAGCTGATAAACTGGGAGAAGAAGAACACATTTTTTTCACAGATAGAAATTTCCTCACAGGAAAGAAGAGCTGATATTCTGGCAAGGAGGAGGAGAGAGTTGGGAGGCTAGAAGACAGAGGTTGAGGAAAGAAGGAAAGTGACTGGTGACCTAAAATGAATTCTAGGCAGCACTGGCTGCTAAAAACTTGGTTCCAGTGTTGGTCAGGACAAGGATCTTGAAGCAGAAATGGGTGAGGTATGAAGACCACCAAAGAAAGAAAATGCGCAGTGAGATGGTCTCCAGGTATTATGGACTTCTCTGATTCTGAGGCTGAAGAGGCAGATCCTTAGCCTGCACCTGGAGAGTGAACAGGTTGTTAGCCACCTGAGAATAATGACTTAGACCCAGCACAGGTGAGTGCTGATTCAGAGAACATGAATTCAGATTCTGAATGCCAAGCCCTAAAGCACACTGTCAGCTAAGGAGACAGTGGAGATCAGCATATCTTCCTGAAAGGAAAGGCGTTAACTCCTCTAGTTAGCCAAGGCCTCACACTCCTACTATTTAAGAGCATCCCCCAGGATCCCTCCCCTTGTTGAAAATTTCCTGACCTGTGTCCTTGTGATGACCTGGTCCAAAGTTCTTCCTTCTTCTTGCCCTGTGATTGGACCCTCAACTGACTTTGGGTTAGCTTTTGTGGAATTCTCTGGCACCTTATCTATGAATTGTCTTGGACTTCCTCCAGAATTCCATCTTCCAAACTCTTCAGGCTAATTGCTTGGAACACTGGCATAATTTACAAGGGAAAGAATCTTTCTTTGAACTCTCCAATTCTTTGTTACTCTCTCCTGGCTTTTATCTCTACCTTGGGTACTGGTAGAAGATATTTAACATGCAAATAAAAGCTCTCAGGCTACTAATTGCCTTGCTTTCTATTTGTATCAGTCCAAGGCTTGCATAGGACATTAGGGGAGGATAAAGATAGGAAAATATATTTGCCAGCCTGAGCTTTTAAGTGGGAAGGGTTGTAGAAATTGATACACACATAACAGGGTAAACTATATGAGAAGCAGGAAGTTTCACTTTACCAATAGAAGAGAATATATATAGCTCAGTGTTGAACTGTGGAGTCCTTGGGGTTCTCTGAGTTTGGATGTTTGATTCCAGATGTTTTGTTACCTGTCTAGGTAACATCTTCAGTGCTAGAAGGGAGTGGGGCTTGCTCTCCGTTTATATACAGTGACCTGTCCTGTCAGTGTTGATGGGGGAGTTGTTTTTTTCTTGGTGGTTCCTAGATTAGGCTGTTGTTTACTGATTGATTGTATTCTAAGATCTTGGTCTAAAATGCTGATATTCCCAGTTGAAATTATGGTTAAGTATGTCCATGTGTTGTGAGATTAAGGAGTTTTCATCGTGTCTTCTGACTGCCCGTTGGTGTTTATGGATGTGCTCTGCTATCTTCTGCCTGCCTGTCTTACATAGTGGCTGTTATAGTCCTTACAGACTTAACCATAATTTCAACTGGGAAACTGTCAGCATCTTAGACTAAGCTAAATCCAAAAACACGAGGGAATTCCTGGAAGATTGGTATTCAGACAAGTCAGCCATCAACAGGCACATAAAGATAAACAACATTTACACGCTATTCAAAAGAGACAATAAAAAGGAAACAAAAAGATCAGAACACCCCTCACCAGCAATCGACACCCAGATAAGCAGGGATTAACACCAGACAAACAATCAAGCAGTAAACAATACCCTAATAAAGGAACTACCAACTCAGACAAACAATCAAGCAGCAAACAACAGCCTAATCTAGGAACTACCAAGAAAAAACAATTCTTCCACCAACACTGACAAGGCAAGTTGCTGTATATACTGTAAACAGAGAGCAAACCCCAGTCCCTTCTAGCACTGAAGATGTTACCTAGATGGGTAACGAAATGTCTGCAAGAAAATAATCAAGCTCAGAGAACCCCAAGGACTCCATGCTTCACTTTACTACTAGAAAAAGAGTCTAGTTACCGCTGAACAGGCAAATGTAAATCAAATCTCACTTTACTGTTTCACTGCCGCTTCTCAGAAGGGTTGTAGGAAAGTGGGGGTGGGGGGAGGAAGAAGAGTCCAGCAGAGGCAGTTATTGAAACAACTGTTTAACTATTTTTACAAGGCACTTAGCTGAAATGCTAGCCAGGCATGTTGTCTTTTCCAGTGCTACTAATTTGAAAGAAGGTTCCACAAGCTCTAGAGTGTTCTGGTTTCTTTTGCAATCTACTCAGGTCACATACCTTTATTCCAGGTATGCCTTGGGTCCCAGGTGGGCCGACAGGACCCTGAAGGAAAATAGAAGAAGACGACAATTATTTCCAGTAATCAAAGCACAAGTATGACTGAGTTAATTCAAATATGGTATACAGCATGCTAACTCGTTTTTCTTGTGTTGTTGGCATTTTCTGAAAAGGTATAAAAAAAATGTCCTGCCACCCTAAGACATGTACATTTCTAAACAAATGAGGGAACCAAACTATACTTCAATCAAAACTGTCTATTTACTGACCTGAACAAAATCACAAAACCTCAATTACAAATGAACCTTAAACAAACCAAAAATTTACTGGTTTAACAATCTGTGTTCTGGATTCAGTGAATCTTTAGCAATAAGAGGACAAACTTTTATTAATTGGTATGTGCATTATTAGATTAGGCCAACAATTCTGAGAACATGACAAAGCTGTGGCACAGAATTACAGAGACAACTTAGTGCCAGAAATCATTCATAAAATGCATACCATTCTGTCTTTGACCAACTTGGTTTGCTATCTCCTATTAAGAACCTATTCCCACAGTTTATAAGATTATGCAATACACTGGGAGACTCAAATTCTTCTGTACACTCTCTTATATCTTCTCAACTAAGTGGATTTTATGTTGTAATATTTCTAAAAGAAAAGAACCATGTTTACTTACAGAAGGGCCTGGTAATCCAGGATCTCCTTGATTTCCCTGTTGAAATGAAAAGACATTATCAGTGATAGATGTGGTACTGATACACATCTCAGTTAGCTTTTTTTTAGAGCTGAAGAACCATAAAAGTGATGTGTCAAAATACTTGACTTCAGATGAGATGTTTACCCATTCCACACAATCCAGATTTTCAGATAAACTCCAGAGCACTGAAAAACCAGATGTTGCTTATCCTAGAATTTTAAATAATACTATTAAAGTCTAATTGTCACAGACAATGTCAGCTTCTGATAATAATATCAGCTGATAGCAGGCCTGGAATAATTAATTATTTGGGCCTCCCTACCTCTTGTTCTGGTGAGCTTCCCATTAAAAGCCAGTTCAGAGTCATTTTCATCAACACATTTTTTCTATGGCCTCTGTCTTTCTCTGCATGTAGAAAAGTACCATGGGAAATGATGGTACGTGCATATATTTCACAATGATTTGAACACATCACAGCTATACTTTTGCAGAGCTACCTGATTGTGGCAATTGCTACAAAATATATATGTTCACAAGGTATATTTCTGCATACAGTGGAGGGCAAAATTTGCTGTACTGTCCAAATGACAGCTTTTTGGGTAAGAATAGGATGTTGGAGAGATGTAGCGCAGCCATTAAGTGAATACATGACAAAGGATTGCCAATTCCTGATTGCCATATGTTAGTCCTTCAATTTAAAATCCTAAAATAATACGCTAATCCTAAAATATTGTGAAATATATACACACGCACACACATACCGTATTATTACCATCATTAAACATTAATATGTAATTCATGATATTTTATTATTATTAATTCCTTTCTGGGACAAAGCGGTTTAAAAATATTACAAAAGCTTCATGATCACATCCTGCATTTGACAAGTGGAAAGAGTGCTTCAGTGGTTTACTTTCTTCCCTCTGTGGAACCCAGCTTTGGTCACCATGCCCAGGTCTCCCTCTTCCTTTGGCAAAGCTGACCGTGCTAATTAGCACTGCAGTGCAACCTCACCCTCCCGCCCCCATTATTAGTAGGAAGAGGCATCGTGCTACATGCAAGGTGGGATGTGGGTGAGACACGGGAGAGGGAAAAGGGAGGGGAGCACCTACCGGTCTGCCCAGAACTCCAGGGAAACCTGGCAAGCCCTGCAAAGATCCAAGGCAAAGACCCAAAGAGTTAGTGAGACCCAGAGCCGCCTCTCAAGCCAAGGCAGAGAAGTTCCTTCTGTGCTAAAAAGAAGCGAGCGGGCAGAGAAAGCCAACCACAGCCAAGGACTCAGGGCTGCTAGAGTCTAAGTATAAAGGTTACTTACAGCTGGGCCGGGGGGCCCTCTAAAACCCTGTAGGCCCTAGAGGGGAGGCAATGACATACACAGACACGTGAACCAGCTACGTAAAATACAGCCACAAGGTGAGGTTTGGACTGGTGGCATCGGAAATAACTCCATCAGGGATGGGCTGCTTTTTGCTGCATCTGCCAGCACCTCCTGGAGGAAGCTGTGCAAACTACCTATGGGGTCCCAGGAAAATGCATGTTTAAGGTGAGGAAGCACCAACAATTGTGCAACAAGGTGCTCTGCAGCAGGCACGCACACCTGCTGGCAACTGAGCCTGCTGAAGATATCTGGACAACCTGCGCAAGTTCTGCAGAAATTCCTGACTCCCACCTGTTTGATAACTGCCATTCATTATACTCCTGCCCCCAGGAGAAGGAAGGGGGGCCTTCTCTCTCTGAAATGATGGAAGCTCAGGATAACCAAAGTGGTCCTTGCATGGAAGGATTTTAAGCTTTATTTAATTGTGACACTTAAAACAAGTTCACGAACTCTTAGTTCCATTTTTATGCCTTTTGCACCAGGCTTGATGATAGCAAGCCTAAAATCTTCATCCCATAATATTAAAAGAGAAAGTGACATCAGAGAGAATATTTGATTGATTCCAATATATTCATGTCTCTTGAATATTTCTGTATATTTTGAACACTGACTCAGCATGCCTGCTCTAGAATATAGATGTACTGGACATATGTAAGAAACAACCATAATTACAAGTGATGAAGAGTAAGCAAAACCCTTCTGCTGAGGCCTCCTTAAACTGAATATGGTCTACAAAGGAAAGTAGGAATGGAAAGCAAACAATACATCAGTTCCAATTATGCAAGAGTTAAGCAAAAAGGGACCTAGAAATGATTTGATAAATTAACAATTTACACTTAAAACTCATTATTATTTTGAAATACAGGAAAAAGGCAGTTTCAAACCTTGTTCGTAAAGAAACTGTATCCTGGCTTCCCAATGCTGCTAAGGCATTGCTGTTCCAATAAACAAGATGATCTTCATTGAGAGACCACTTGTCTCCAGTCATTTCTGCCTGCCCAGTATGATCCAGCACAGTGGGTGTGCTCCAGGTCCCCTCTATTAGACATTGCCATCTTGTGGGACCTAGGAAGCGTGCCTTCTCTGTTGTGGCCCCCACCCTCTGGAACGGCATCCCCCAGAGATAAGGATGGCACTCTCTCTCCTGGGGTTCTGGAAAGCTTTGAAAACCTGGCTTTGGTCCCAGGCCTGGGGTTGATGTCTATTATTTGTTTAAGGCCCCTGTTTTGTGTTATTGTTTTTGCTGTCTATTAGATTAGTTTAGTCTGGGCCATCTGTCTGTTTTTAGCTATTTTTATGTTTTTTCTAGTTTTGCATGCCGCCCAGAGTCCACTGGAGGTGGGCGGCCAATACATTTAAACAAATAAACAAACAAACAGATAAATAAAAACAGCCTTTCCTTCCTTCCCTCCCAGCTCAGCTTGACTCAAGAACTCTATCTAGCAAGGATTCCATCCAAACGCTGTGTGTCACAATCAAAGGCATGAGAAGCTATTGGCATTTCCCTGTCGATATACTGTATGGCTGGGAAGTTACAGAGAAGCACAAAGCTCTATATGGTAGTTGGGAAGCCTCAGGCGAAGACTATTCTGGAAGCCTAGGTTTGTTCATTGAACTCCTTTCTGAATCAGCCAGACTGCAATTTCTGAGGCAAATTAAGTTCCTTCCAGCGTTTCAATTGGGAAAGGGACAGACCAGGCTGATCTCCCTTGCTTTTATGTGATGGGCCCCATAGCTACTGTTTTCAAAAATATGAAGAGCAAATTTAGCTAAAACTGAGGGCGGAGGGTTTGGGACTTGTGGGCTTCACTGAGCTCCCTGCCGTATTTCTCCCATACAGTCATTCCAATAATACTCCTTTTCTTTTGCTGTGTTTTTTCCTCCTCCTGCCTCTCTCTTCCCCTATACTGTAGGGTTTTCTCTGACAGTGCTGAGCCTTTTACTTACTGCTTTCCCTTCTGGGCCAGGAAGGCCTCTCTCTCCTGGAGGTCCCTGCAGCAAAAAAAAGGAGATGGAGAATAAGCAGCAGCCAACAAAGCCACAGTGTAATGCAGTAACAACTATACATGGTAATAGAACATGCCCATTCTGAAAGTAGGATATTCATTGCTAAAAAGCAGAATAAATTTTGACATCAGAATGGCTTTGTTTCAATAACTGTCGTCATTTTGACAATGACCAGTCAATAATACTCACTGGAGTGCCATCCCTGCCCTTTCCACCAGCTTCGCCTCTCTCCCCTTTCTGACCATCTTCACCCTGCAATTCAAGATGGCATTGATGTCACAAAGGGAAATTGGCAGCTGCACTGTATCTACTCCCCATCACACAAACCAATATCACTGGGATCTATGGTTGCATCACAATGGCCAGTTTAATTTCTGCTGGTCAACTCAGATCAACCAAAAGCAGGGAGCCTGTCAGGACCAGGGGAGAGCTCTGTCCTTCTCCCTTGCCTTCTGTGAAGCAGCCAATGAGAGACTGAGATCTGCACTCATTGGAAGCAATCCTGAAAAATATAAGCGTGCTAAGTTTTATTGGAGACAATGGGCTTGATGCTTTTAAATACGTACCTAGGTCCAAGGGATTTCTATTAGTATTTTACCCTTTACTATTATTTCTTTCATGTAATATTTCATCCCCAAATATTTTGTTTTCTGTAGATCAAAATTGGGCAACTCCCTTTTGTATGGCCAACACTCAGTAGCAAATAGTTGAATATTGGCAGCACAATATTGGCAACACAACTGACAGCTCTTCCTTGACTCTTTTATTACTACCCTGACACAACCATTTCATGGGATTTTAAATGTTTCAGACAGAAATGGAGCCAATACAGTTTCTAGTCTGATTACAAGAAACTGGTCTGTAACCATAAATAAAAAACAAACCAAATTTTCAATCTCACCTCCAAAACAAAGCATGGTGTAACCAGTGGCAGAATATTCTTGCAGAAAATCCATGGTCACCAATAGAATGCTAATATAATCCAAGGAGATAAGTAACCTTGGTGGACAGAGCTATCCCACTCTTAGTCATAACCATCATTGCCCCATTGCCCTGATAGTGAATGATTAGGGATGTGCAGAATATTCCATGAGACAGAGGAGAAGAGTAGGCAGGTTAGTTAATATATCACAATGAATTCAAGGGCAGTGGTATGTGGCAAAAGTTAAATGGGAACAAGAAAAGAAAAGCACTGGGAAAATTGATAGGTGAGTTGGTGGACAGGCCATGTGGAAAAGGAAGGGAGAAAGGGGCAAGTTGCACCAGCTTTTCCATACTTGCCCCATTAACACCCTGGCTGAAACCTGGAGCAAGCAAGCTGTTTTGGGTTTCAAATAGGCTGAACTTCTGAGCCACAACATGTCTGATTTTTATTAATCCTTGTGAATAAAAGACCCTCGGAGCTGCTGCATTATTCATTAAGCCAATGAAAGAGACAGAAGCAAAATAATATTAAAGCAAGATCAAGTCAAATACTTGCAGGAAAGAAGAGTTTCCTCTTGCAAGTGGAGGCACAGAACAGATACAAGGAAAGCTGGAGAAGTGCAGAGATGAGAAACTTACTACATTCAGACCTTATCGCCTCTGGAGCCTTTTGCACCATTTTCTCCTGGGTCTCCCTGTGCAAGAACAAAAAAGGAATAATTACCTCCAAGCCTTAAATTTCAAGGGCTTTACTGAAACAGAAGAATGGGGAAAATGTCCTGCTATCAAAATAATCCTCAACAGAATCTCATTAGCTGGGACACCATATTAAAGAATCCATTTACGTTTTCTGACTTGTAGCCCCCACTTCAGACCAAAAGGGTTTCTGCTCACAGAAGAGAGAATACCTCCTGGTAAAACTAAAACTCCTCTTTTCTCAGCAATAAATCTAATCCATCAAATGTTAAAGCCAAATTAGTCATTGAGTTAATTAGTGAATATGGTTAACATGTAAGTTTTAAAACAAAAACAGCCACTAGAAGGTGATGAGGATGTATGGCTGCAAGATCACAGAAATGTTGAGTGCTTCCATCACCATCCTACAGGCTAAACAAATGCTGCTTCCTGATCAAGATTATATATATATATATATATATTCATATTCATATTCATATTCATATATATATATATATATATATATATATATATATATACCTATAGAGGAAGAGAATTCAATTGAAAAAATAACAAGGGGGCGTTCACTAACCTTGCTTCCCTTCGGTCCTATAGGTCCACGTTCTCCAGGAAATCCAGAGAGACTCCCTTCGATTGCTGTATCTACCTGAAAGCACATAAATATGTCAGTCTAGTCATCAGTCTGTCTGACAGCCTCTCTCTCTCTCTCTCCCCCCTCCCTTATACATACACACTTCTATTGATTCCTGTCTGTGGCCCCAATACAAAAGTCACATTCCCAAAAGAGCTACAGAACCTGTTAGATTTAATGAAGTTTCCCTCAGCACAAGTACATGATTATCATATACAAAGGGGTTTCACAATACATGTAACTGAAGCAGTAACTGTTCATATTTAAACAATAAACAAATTGGAAGATCCACGTGTTTGATGAAACTATCAGTTTTCCTAGACAACAACCCACATTTCAGATCAATTCCATGGAGATAATAAAACTTGCTCATACTAGCATCATATGAAGTTTAGGAAAAGGAATGGGTTTGGAAGTAGACTGACTGTTCCACAAGTTCCCTCATTAACTAAAATGGGTGGAAACCCTAGACTTAGCCATAAGATGCTTGGACTGGCAGTGTTCAATATGACATGAAATACAGAGGCATCACATTCAGCCCCTCTTTTCTCTGTTTCATGTTGACAACTGAATGGCTTGCAAGACAGCAATTTCTGTATAAATTTTATCAGTTTAGGAAAATGCATATTAGGGTAAAGTAAAATATCCTTCAAGCTGAGCTCAACCCATCTATTCTTTCAAGGGGAAAGAAATAAAAAAGGTCAAATGTCCCATGGCTCCTTGGTCTGTTCAAGGCACTCAGATATAACTCAAATCAATCTCCAACAGTCTCCTTCCATAGAATCATAAAATATAAGGTTTGGAAAATATCTAGGAGGTCATGTAGTCCAACCCCCTAACCTTCTGTAATTCGGCAGCCAGGGTGTCTGTGAAAAGGACGTCTTAGATCCAACAGACTACTCACCTTGGGTCCTGGTGGGCCTGGAGGACCTGTTGAGCCATCTCTACCCTGTGGACAAGAAATAAAGATCAAAAAATGCACAAAAGACATCTTATCTCATTTGCCTCTCTAAGGGTTACAGCTACAAACCTTCTATGCTGACTTTAAAGAGAGAAGATCAGAGATCGTGAATTCTATTCCAGACTAACTACAGTTTACTTACAAAAAACCTGTAACAGAAACTAGACACCTTTAACAAAAAAGGAAAAGAAACCCAAGGCAAGTGATTTCTAGGCAATGGATTTTAGAGTAGAAAAACAATGGTGGGTGGGGCTTCACATTTTCAATTTCCTCAAAGTAAGTTTGCTTTGAGCAGGGCTCTAGATGTCTGTTTATGGTTCGGACATATACATATGTATGTATGTGGGGGGGGCATACACATGTACCCATGGTGAGGACTGTGATTGTTTGAAATCCTGCACAAACTTCCCAAAATAATGACGTTAAACACCTGTGTGGGAATTTGTGTGAAAAGTAAATGGGGATAATGCAGAGCAGACATATAGCAGGCCTACAAATGCATATGCAATTCCTCTTTCCATTGATTGTACACTCAATTTCAAGAATTTGTTGGTCTCACATGAACTATAAGTGGTGTGACTCCACCAGGACATCATGTCTGGAACACTGGAATCTACATGGTCTAGAGCAGGAATAGAATGTTCCAGAGTTCTCTACATTGTTCCATTTCAAGAAAGTTTAAATTTGCCTATCTGAGGAGACCACTAGAGAATACTATTTTGTGGTCTAGCTGTGGGTAACATGAGAGATGCTGAAACACCCAATGACGAAGGTGCAAGAGTGGGTGAGGGCAGGTATGTACCAAGTTGCCAGCACAAAGAGCCAGGCAAACGTTGTGTATGCACTTGCACATGCAGTTGCCAGCATGGACAGTAATGGACAGGAGAGCATGGTGTGTGCATCTACACACAGAGTTCTTCTGAAGCTGAGAGGAGAGGCATGAAGCATGGCTCAGGTCAGCGAAGCACAGAAAATGTTATTCTCTATAATGAACACTGAACTGCAGCCGGAGCAAGCTGCGGTCAGTCTAAGTCAGGAGCACAGAGTAGGAGTCAGATGCCAAAGCTGCTTCCAGCAATGGGGGGCTGTGGTGGGTTGATTTAAGTACTCTCCTGGCTATGCTTATGCAGTTGTAGAGCCTTCATTCCAGCTGTCCTTGGTAATAAGGCTGCTAACTGTGACAGGTCCTAGAAGGACTTATAGCTTACTTTCAAGTTGCCACTTCTGCATAGGGCAGGGGCTTTCTACTGAGGCCAGGGTGATCTGTTACGCAGCCTGGCATTCTAATCTGCTGACGGGGTGGGTGGGTTGTCCATACAGGTGGAGGATGGTCCTGTCAATGCAACCCCCAGATCTAGTGAAGTACAGAGCACCCAAGCATCCTTGGCACCCCAATTTGCCAGAATCTCCTCCTACGGGGGAATCTAAAAATATTATGGGAAAAGATAATGGCAAACTAATTGTTTGCCAGAACAATTACATGGGTCCATAAAGTCACCAGCTTTAACCCTACTCCAGAAGGAATCTTTCACCCTACTCACCTGTTCTCCTTTTGCACCTTTCTCACCCCTGTCACCCTGAAATATGAAAATAATACTTTAAAAAGAGATAAATAATCAATATAGTTCCATCATTTCTAACATTCTCTCATCTCAGCTTAAGCTTAGAAATCTATGAAGCTTTCCAGAGAACTTGTGGTTATCATATGACTTTTTCCCCATTGTGGTAAGGAACCATTATGGGTACTTTATATTTTGTACTGTTATATATACCGTTTTATATTAGTTTTGTTGCAGAACTTTACAGTGACATACATACATACATACATACATACATACATAAATAAATGCAGGGTCTGTAATAAATAAATAGGAATTCAGATATGTTTATAATAGACAATCCTATTTAAGAGATTCCCTCTTACTCTAAAGCATGATCACAAAAGCTTATAAAATCAAAACACACATTCGCATGAAGAGCAAGTCAAGACTATTTTATTGCTCCTGATGACTTCTTAAGCTTTTCCGTCAGGGCTCATACTTCTGCTTACTTTCTCTCCAGGCTTCCCTGCTTCTCCAAGTTCTCCTGCCCGGCCTGGCAGCCCTGGAATTCCAGGTTTCCCAGGCTCCCCTGGCTGCCCAGGTGGACCTCCTGGCCCCTGCTCTCCGATGGCACGTCCTGGTGGTCCTTGTGGTCCTTCATTTCCTTTATCTCCTTTTGCTCCTCTTTCCCCAGGGAAGCCCATGGGACCCTACAAGAAATGGTCAGGCTTCACTTAGACTGACTCTGGAATAGAAGGCTTGCAGGCAGAGATTCAAGGACACAGCTTTTGATAACACTGCTTTATTACAGATACTGGAAATGTTCTTCATGTCAAGAAACCAGCAGCTGCCAACTGTAAGACTCAAACTACATATATATTTGCTTCAAATCTTATATCTCTTTCCCTCACCTATGGGTGAGAATGAGTGAAGGCCATTCATTTTGAATGGGGAGAGCAGTTGACATCTGTGCACTGCTAACATAGCAAATCAGTCTAGTCTCAGGTGCTTTGCTTCTGACCTTGGCCAATCTAGCCCTCACTTCAGTACAGAACATACCAAGTCAAATCAACTTTCTCTATAAATGGTATCCTGAGTGGTGTACTAGAGGTGCCTCTCTCTAATGCTTCTCCTTATTTAACTGAGCAAATATGACACCCAGTGGTTTCCAGGTGTGATTCAATATGCATGTTGTTACCTATAAAGCCATCATGACATAGAGTCAGGCTATTTGAGGCACCACCTGTCTCCCATCATCTCTGCTTGCTCCACCAAATCTGGATGGGAGGACATGCTCCAGGTTCCTTCCATTAAACAATGTTACATTGTTGGGTCTGTAGTCAAGACTTCTCTGTGGCAATGTATGAAATAGCATTCCTTCAGAGATCCAGATGACCCCAACCCTGTTCGCCTTTTGTAAGGCATTAGAGAGCTAGTAATTCCCCTAGACATTTGGGCTGGATGATTATGTGAGCTCTGCTGCTTAATGTGGTCTTCTTAAAAGTTGGGATTGTTGTTTTGTGACCTCAGACATTATGATGTGGCATATCTTGTACACCAGCCAGAGTCACTTTGTGAGATGGGTGGCCATGTAAATTGTTGAAACAAACAAATAAACAAATACATAAATAAATATGTCTCTCATCTTCATAGAATAACTCTGTCCATTGCTAAAGCATGCAAAGGTTGATAGTTTTTATAGCTCTGCTACAGGAAGGCAAAAAGCATGCCCCCTTGTCACCAGCAAAATGGCCATATTTCAAGGGCATAACTCTGGGCTGTTCCTAAAATTCTGAGCAGTTCTAATTGTGAAAAGAGTAGCAGTTTGCCTCCCAGAAGGCTCCCACTGCCACCCTTAAAAGCCCAAGAAAGAAAAGGTGGAGCAGATTTGGGGCTGTTTTCATTTATGGAGGCATTTAAAGAAAGGGGTTAGTAGCATTCATTTCCAAGAAGCTCCTCACTTCTTGTACTGGCCACCTTTGATCCTGAGAAGGAGGTGGAAATTTTTGGAAAAGTTGCAGATTGTTTCCTTATCTGGTAAACATTCGCTGTATCTTTTGTTCATCAAAGGGTGATTATCAAGAGAATGAAAAAAGCCCCACCCTAGCAAACTCAGAGATAAAAGGGAAAGTATTTAGTTGTTATGTAACATTTCCATCATTTTCCTTGCAATAAAGGGGTTGAGGCAGCATCTATGAGAATCTGGCTGCTGAGATACAATGGATTGACAGAAGCTTGATATTCCTATTCCTGCTCTTAACACCTACCCAAACGATGCAAACTTTCAGCCACACCTATCTGGTGAGGTCACTATGTCTTGAGACAGCTTTGCTGCCTTCCATAAAATTGCAAAGCTGAGTTACAACCCACAACTCCACAGAAGTCACCCACATCTGCTGTACTACAACCTTCTATTTCATATTTGATTCTATAAAGTTGTTTCAAGGTTAACAAATTGGATGTGTGATTCACATCCAAGAGCCTCAGTTCAAAACTGACACAGAATATCACAGAATTTAAACATCAGTTGCCTGGGACCTCTGCCCCATTTTTAGTGAAATTTTTCTAAAAAATAATATAAGAACACTCACATATAAGCATAAGTATTAATCAATATTGAATCCATTTTTCTACATCCTTGTCACAATGATATTTGGGTTTAGGGCACAACATTCAGGAAGAATTATGTATACTGTGTTTAGAGATTTGTTTGAATATTTTATGTGTGAAGAACTTTCCCCAGCTAGACTGAAAAGAACAACAAAATATACACCTAATACTTGCGTATGAAGAACTCAGCCTTACCTCCTTCCCTGGTGGCCCCCTGTCTCCTGGATCTCCTCTGTCACCCTTCAGTCCTCTTCGGCGGTCAGGAACAGGCAGTAACTGATCCGAGCTGCCGTCATAGGCACCGGTGATCTCTCGGAGTAAGGAAATCTGTGAGGAAGGAAAGAAGAATCACTGAAGCATGGTGAAGAACACAATCTAAAATGCAAACATTTATAAACTAATAATCCTTGAACTTCCTTAAAGGTGAAAAAATAATTTAGCCAGCCTTTATTGCAGGATGGGCAACCTGTGATCTTAAGGGTGCAAGCAACCCTCAGCCTGTTTGTGTGTATGGCCCTGGCTTCATTTCAAGATTCTTAAATGTCTGATAGGGCAGTCAGTCCCTCCCTCCCATGCAACCTTCTGCCTAAGAGAGACAGAAGACCGTGACAGAATAGGGGAAGAAAGGGTGTCAGAAAGAGAATGGGGCCCCCAACCTACTTTGACTTCACCAGTTATATGGCTCTGAGGGAATTTGGCTCAGGCAGAAACAAGACTTCCTCCCCCTTGCTTTCCTATAAAGTGTATATAAGTTATGCTACTTTGGCTATCAAAATTTGAAAACAATTTGTTCAAGTGGCCACATAAGCACCAGAAGATAAATAGCTTAAACTATTTCCTGAGGCAGAATATTCCACAATGTAGTTGCCAGTGCTAAAAGGTTTGCCTTCTTGGGTCCACCATCCTTATATCTAACTTCAATGAGACATCAAGCAGATCCTCCAAGGTCCATCTAATGGCTCAGATAGTATCAGAGAAGATAGTTCTTAAATCATGGGGTTTCAAACTTGATACTTTTATTTGAACTGAGGCTGGAAACACTTCTATCCTTCTAGATGTTCACTTACAGAGCCAGCCAGGAGCATTGAGAGATGTACAGTGATATGTGCAATACAGAGATAAGATGGAGGATGTGACTGAATTCCTACCTTAATACCGTATGCTTCCAGGGCACGTTCAATATTCTAGACAAACACAGATGGGAAACCATGAGCAAAAAATGAAAATAGGCCATTGGAAATAAACATCAAAGTTAGTGAGTGGAGTAAGATGAGCTGCCTTATGGAGGATAGGGTCCTTCCTTGTACTAAGTCCAAATGTATTGGACCACTTTAATGTCATCCCCATGTGTGTGTGTGTGAACTGCTTCTTGAGAAAGAAAACTCCAGATTGATGTGCTCTGATAGTTCTGTTATTCCACCAATTTGTTACTAAATAATTTCCTTGGTTTATAAATGCCCTTTTACATATGTGGGCCTCTTTCCAAAATGGCCAACTGAAGAAACATATAAATCCATTTTGTTATGATTATATCTTGCCTTTCCTCTAGGAGTTCATGGCAGGGTACACATGACTTCCTCCTCTAATATTATTCCTACAAGAACAATCCTCTGCGCTGAGGGAAGTTTAGCTGAGACATAACTATTATCTCAAAGTGACCCAAAAGGTTTTCAGAGCTGAATGTGGACATGAACTTGGGTCTCCCTTGGTCCTAATCCTGCACTTTAATATAGCAATAGGAGCCACTATCAGACGTTGAACATTGTCAGATTCCCTTTTTTTCAAGCAGAAAAATCCAGACATCAATCACTCTTTATTCCAATGCAATCCTATCCAGATGACACAAAGAATAGATACACTCAGCAGTAGCAATTATTCTCATCCATGATTCAAGCCATATTCTCAGGATAAAATTGTCCACTCTTCTCAGTCTAGATTCAAGTTAACCTGACAGTAAACTTTTGCATGTATGATTTCCCCCTCCTAGGCTTTCAAGATGAAATGATGAAGTAATACTCTTGCTCACTCACTGATGCTATCCCAGGTTCCCCTCGTGGCCCAGGTTCACCATTTCTCCCCTGAAGGGAAAAAAAAGAATAATAGTGTGTAGTGACAGTAGTCCAAATGACATCTTGGTTATGCCACACAATATATACTTCAGAAGCAGCCCCTTGGCAAACAGGAGGAAAGGACAGTAGAAAGGCAGATGTTTCTCAGGATTAGAAACAGAGATTAGACTCCAAGAGGCAAGGGCGCCATCCACAGTGTTTCAGGAAATCACTTACAGTATTCTGTCACTCCTCTCTCTTGATGACAGAGGTGAAGTAAATCATTTGACTACTTTCTTATGGGAAGTTTCAGTATGCTATGACTTATATAACAATTTCCAAATTAATCTCTGGATTAGACTCCAGAATCCATTGACTTCCAGAGTCTTTTTCATCAGAGTGATAAAACAGATCAGAAACCAGCCACTGGGATGCACAAATGCAGAGGTCTCTGGTCTACTGTATGAATTACTAATATATGGATTGCTGTGTTGCATGATATGCCAAGGATCTTTCCATATATATGGTGCGCTAGCATAAACTGGGGATGATCCATACCAGCGACCATTGATCTGCTAATCGTTGTGCCACACAATATTACCCGATTCCACTATGCTTTAGATTCTACCAAATTTCCTGGCAGATCTCATTATTAAATAACTAAAAGAAAGGGGAGATGGTCTCAATGGAAGCCATATTCATATTCAATAAAATAGGACTCCTATTAGACCAAATTCTGCATAATGAATTAGCCTCCATAATGGGTTTCAAAGCTCTAGGAAGATTTGATTTTGAAATATTATATGTATAGGGAACTGAGAGATGCCCACCTGTTCTCCTTTGGATCCAGGTTCTCCTCTGTCTCCCTAAAACGGAATGGGGATGAGAAGTCAGCATGCAGAGAACTCTAAAGAAATTCAGTTCTGCTCTAGATGGTATTAAAGCCTGAGGAAGACCTCACAAGATGTGCAAGCTAGAGCTCAATATATTTACTTAGTGTGGATGCTAAAATATTAACTTTTTCTAGGAGGCTACAGAAAGTATTATATATACCCATGGATAAGCCCATCCATGGATAAGCCAACCCTCAAATTTTTAACCAAAACACCATGAAAAATGTGCCACCTGTAGATAAATCGACCCTTGAATTTTTTTTCAATATAGGTAGTCCCCAGGTTAAAAATGCCTGGTTTACAGATGACCCATAATTAAGAACAGAGCCTACTGTAAAATTCGAGTTAAATACACAATGGTTCAAGTTACACAATACTACTTATACATATTATGCAATAATTCTGTTCCTCCTTATATACAAATTCAACTTAAGGACAGATCTTGGGAATGGAACTTGTTCTTAAACTGGGGAATACCTATATATTCTGAAGGACTTCATTTGTTTTCATATTTTGTATCAATAAATGTTGTTTTCCAGAATAGATTCCATTTTAAGTTTTCACAATTAGCTTATACATGGTAGAACATTTTTCATAGTATTTTGGTTTGGCTTATCCAGGAATATATATGAGTACATTAAAAAAGTATTATTATGTATACTCACAGGTAAGTCAAACCCAATTCTTTGGGTGTATTTTGGGATCTAAAATTCTCATCTTATCTGCAAGTATATATGGTAATACTATCTATAATTCAGACATCTGAATCTGGATTTATAAAAAATAGATAAGTATCGGGGTTGGAAAATGTGGTAGAGCCTGTGGAATGGTTGTGTTGATGGTTATATGGTTTTTTGACCTGGCTGCTAATTTGTATTTAGGTTGATATTATTATTTCTTTTTAACTGTTGTTTGCTGCCCAGAGTCATTAAACTGAGATGGGCAGTTCTATAAATGGAATTAAATAAATAAATAAGCACCCGACAACATCTGTCTGGTAATTTATATTGTAGATATTGCCACAGATAAATTGAAGCCAGTTGTTTTAATTTTGTTGAATGCTAAACAAATCTTTGATATGGCCCGGACTGAATTTATGAAGTGCATTCTATGAAGATATGGGTTACCACCATCATTTGTTCATTGGATTACAATTCTGTATCTTCATTCAGTGGCTAGAGTTATTACAAATGGTTTTGGGTCTCTCAACTTATAAAGTTACAGTATATCATGGTGCCTGAGAAGGATGCTCCTGTCTTGTTTAATCTTTAATTTGGCTCTTGAGCCATTGGCATCTTCCATTATACAATCTGAAGTTATTAAAAGTTGGTGGCATATCACATTGAATATAAATTATTATTTTATGATGATGATATTAAGGCTATCCTTGATAATTATGCAATGCTAATACCAAAGCTTGTTGAAGTCATACTGCAATATGGTTTACACTCTGGTTATAACATACTAGCAGACTAGACATGTTCCAGTTAATAAGAGATTAGGATTTACAATTTGTACAGACTATAAAATAATACTTGGGTTTACCTCTTTCTCAAAATATATCACAGTATGTTGAATTAAATATGTCTAAATTATAAATGCAATTTTAGCAGATATAATTCAATGGTTATAACTCCCATTAAGTCTTTAGGGCAAGATTAATGTTATCAAAGTGAACATTACATCAAGACAAATGTATATTTTAAGAGAGATTCCAATGTTAACTCCTATTAGATATTTTACACAGATAGGTAACTTAATAAGAATTTTTTTATGGCAGGCTAAAACCCCTAGAATATCTTTGGCAAAGCTGACGTTATCTCATAATCATAGTGGCTTTAACTTACCAGATTTTCAACTATCATTGGGCCTTTAACTTTTTTTTCCCCCAAATGAGACTTTTTATTCTTCTTCTAGTCTTTAGACCCCATTTGGACAATGTGTATAAGACTTTTGAAAACTTGGCAGGTTTTAGGATCCAGGTATACTAAAAAGGAATTTTCTTTTCCAGCCTTGAAAGCTGCCAGGCACCTTTGATTATCAATAGGTAAGAGTTACATTTTCATCCTGAATCCCATGAGAAATTGATTTGAAAACAGCAAGAAAAGTGATTTTTTGGAATGCTTGGGCCAAACACTTTAATCAGATGATTTCTAATGGTTGTTTTAAAGATGCTGAGACACTGCATGTTGAATGTGACTTACCTATAACATTTGTGTAGCAATATATAATTGAAATGTATTAATTAAACACTATGGACCAGATGCTCTAGACGTCTCTGAGGTACATGTAATTTTAAGTTCCTTAAGAGATGCAGCATTTGAACAGACACTAACAATTAAGTTATATAAGGAAATAAAAAATAAAATGAAAGTTAGTATTTGTTATACAGTATATCTGAATTGCTGAATGAAGAATTGGAATATCCAGTTTTGGAGAATCAATGGGTCCATGTGTTAAGAAATGTGAAATATACTTTTGATTTAAAAATGAAATTAATTCATCAAAAATATTATTTTATTTTCTTCTACAACTCAATTTTTTAAAAGGGCTGGGCATTAAATTTTTTAAATTAGTCTCATCCAATTACAATCTTGTTTGGTTTCAAATTATTATATATATATCAATGCAATTTTGGGAAGAAATATTATATTAAAGGATCTCAATATGATGACCACCTATATTTTTAAAACATGGAATTTATTATCTCCCAAAGAGCCTGGGGCATGGCAAAAAGGATAATTTATACAACTGGAAAGAAACTTACTCTCCTAATTTTAAGGAATGGATCCAGGGTATGAGTTTATTAACTATTTTTGCAAAATCTTAGTATTCTAAAATGATAAACTAATGCAATATGTTGCTATATGGTCTAGATTTAATGATAATCTTAATGACTGAATGAACTTTATATTGTTATCTTTAGTTATTATATGGAACTTTTTTCTATTAATATTTTCACATTTATTTAATCACTATAATATATCTAGGTTTTCTTTCTTCACTATATAATCACTATTTATCTTTTTCCTCTCTTGGTGATGTAGTGTTTTGTATGTTTTGTTTTGTTTTTTGAATTTCATTAAAAATGAAATGAAATGTCCTGCTGTAGAGGAAGGGTACTTTGAATCCCTGATCTAGATGCAAAGTCATTTGTGTCCCAGATTCTGATATCGCATAGATTGTGACAGACAGGATAACATAATTCATTTCTATAGGTGGGAGGCTGAGATAACCAATCTATAACATGCCTCCTTCACAGGCCCTTTATTTCTACTCACTGAGCCCTGGGATGAAAGAAGCCATAGAAGGACCCACGTACACATTGCTTCTTTCATTCAACAACACATATTTTGTGCTGTTCCCAAAATAATAACAATACCGTTCACGTGTGGGCCTGAAACTACAACTCTCAAAAAATCTGACAAAGTCATAAGGGGAGCTCAGCTGCCATGGAGACAGAAGTGAGAACTGCAATGTCATCTGACTTCTTTCTGGAACAAATGTGATGCAATGTGTGGTAGATCTTTGCTTACCTTTTGACCAGATACCCCAGGGAGGCCTGGCACACTCTGAAAATAGCAAAATGTAGCATTACAGAACTACAAAGAGACATTTATCTTATTGAGTCCAACCAACGTGTTCCAAAAAGAGCCACTAAGCAAGGATAGAAAATTCAGATTAGTAACTAATCATGTGACCAGTGCCAGGATTCCTAGAATAAGGTTCTCTATGAACATTTCAGAAAAATTCTGTTTACACAGCCAAACAAACTTCACCAAGAACTGTTTCAAACTGATTTTTAAATTCTTCCAGTTTAATCCTATGCAAACTATCAATCCCCACTAAAATTATTTTATTAAGCCCAAATGGTTCTCTTGGAAGGATGATGTGAGATTTTGACTTGACAAATCTCATGGGAATTCTTTGTGGCACAGAATTATTTTTAAACCAAGCCAACAGGAACTGATCACGAAGAGACTCTAGAAATGGGATTACGTACTATTTAAACTGCACCATATTAACTGCAAACTTTCTAAATTATATTGCTGGCTGTAAAATACATTGTACTGTACTTATTACCATCTTTGCTGACAATGCCCAATTAATCAGTCTGTCTGACTGAAAGTTTTTGAAAAAAATGGGGGAATCACCAAATGATCTTTGATCATAAATCCTGCTTGTTGGTTTATTGCCACTTTTTCCTAAAAAATGAATAAATATTGATGCAACATAAACATTTGATTCAATTCCTGTTGTTATGTGCTAGTTTTACTATTGCAGAACAACTGAAAGGTAACTTCTTTTGGTGGATAAGTGATGTTGAAAGTGTAGGAAATTGCTTCGCTTGAAAAACCAGCGAAGCAATAAAGAGCTTTGAAAAGCCCTACAAGAAAGATAAATGTACTCAATTTACCAATTACTGGTTATATCAGCAATGTTTTTTTCTAATACATTGTCTTTGGCTATATAAATATGATTCTGGACATAAATATTAAAATGCATGTTTAAAATGTTTGTGTTTCTCTTTACTTGTATATGTGTGTGTGTACATATAAATTATCGTGCTCCCAAGTTTGCTTTTTTTCTTTCTGTGGTTTTAGCTTTTCTCATTGACTTTTCAATTTCAGTCCTGTATTTTTCTTTTCTTTTGGCATATACATGCACACAGGCTCCCCATAATGAATTTCAGCCTTTAATCTATCTTCATGCTAGTTTCTGCTGAGACTGAATTTCCATATACTATTGTAATTTATCATATCCAATTTTAGATTACGTGGGAGGAGGAAACTACCTGGCCTGGTGGACCAATTTGTCCAGGCACACCGGGAACACCAGGTGGTCCTGGGGGCCCTGGAGGCCCATTGGTTCCTCTCTCTCCTTTAACACCTTCAGGACCCTGTCAACAAAAGACAAATACAGTTAGATATCATGTGTAGGGAGCTATCCTGTGTTCTTTTTTAACTGGCAACAGCTTTGCACATTCTGACCCAAGGGTCTTTTCCAATCTTGTTTTTTGAGAGGCCTTTTAACAAGAGATATCAAGGACTTTGTTGTAGACTCTTCTATGCAGACAACATGGGGGCTCTAATAACTTGCAAGCAACCTCCCACTTATTTCTAAATATTATCCTTACTCTGCTTTCTTGGTCACCTATACACCTAAGACCTCACAAACCCTATACCTTAAATCTAATGCTCTTTCTAAAATGTCTGCATAAAGGTAGAACAGCTTAAAGACCAGGCAGGTTGACTAGAACATTTTTACCTTAAACTCCACCCATGTATCAGAGAAGGAATAGAATATGGGAAGGGGCAAGTTGTGAGAATTGGAGGGTTGAAGCTACTCCTCTCCTTGCCCACAGATTACATGGGGCTATTCTGGACTATCAGAATCTAGCACAAAAACATGTTTCTTTGCGTGCATGGCATTTTCTGTGCACACAAATCTCCATATATTTTACTGCTGGGAAAGTGTATTTATTCTCCTACCTGGCAGGATCACTGTGATTCTGAATGCTCTCTGTAACTGATTACCAACTTTTCCAGGCAGACAACCCTGACGATGCCTTTACTTAAAAAAACAGAATAAAGGCAAAAAGCAAACCTTATGAAATAAACTCAGACATTATCATGGAAAAGTACTTACTTCTTTGCCAGGTATTCCAGCTTCACCTTTATCTCCCTGGATGCATTAAAAAAAAACACAACAGAACTGTAGTATGCACTTTGGGTTTTCTTATAGATAAACAATGAAGTTTTCTTGGATCCTAATATCCATCACTTTGAATTTTACCAACATCCAAGTGCAGTCACCTAACCTTGGGGGAACTGAAAAGAAAATGCCAAGAGGACTTTTCTGTCACACTCCTCTACTGACATGGAAATCAACAAAATGGACTGCTTTCTGGATTCTGCTATCTGAAGGCCAAAATGGACTAGATCTGTGTTGTGCCAATTCCCTAATGTTTCATTACCTAACAAAACACAATATTACAGTACCTAATGACTACTTAGCATATGAAGCGAACAAATCACCAACAGTGATCTACTATTCAACTCAAGCCATAACTGAGAGCGGAACCAGGTTTCTCTTAGATTTGCTTGTTCCTGGCTCTCAAAAGAGCCATACTCCTATGTCTCTAGACATGTACTTAATCTAAATTTTTGGCCTGCCCAGCAGAACCCATCACTTATAAAAATATATATTTAAGAAAACCTCTTAGAAAAGGCCAAGGGAGACTGAACATAGTGTTCATTTCAACACTAGCTCAGTGTTGGGAGGAAAACGAGGCGAGATAGGGAATGAAATTGAGGCAGGCATCTATAAGGAACACTCCTACCTTCTTTTTGGGTGGTGGTGGAATTAAAAGCAATTTTCACAGGGAAGGGCTTGTTTGGATTGGCATGTAGCTCTCAGAAAAACAAGGAATATAGTTGGTGCCTCTGATGCCATTTTCTCAATTTAAATATACCCCAAGACTGTTACTGAAATAGGGGGAAGAATACATGGACCTTTCTTAAGGAATTTGTTTCTAATCTCTGCTTAACAGATGGAAGTTTGGATAAAGTGCTGGGAGTACATAAGGGGAAATTACCTTTCTCCCATCTACTCCTGGAATCCCATCTTCTCCCTGGAAAGTAAACATCTTGTTCACATTTGTATTCCAGATTAGTTTAGAAGCACATGCTGTGATATTCCTTACTATTAGAAGAACTAAAGAAAATTCAGCACATTTTATTCCCTACGCTTCCCTCCCCAATACAGACCCTTGCTGGTCAGGCCTGAAGCCCCACTTCTAGCAGGGGATCAGAGGGGTCAGGCCCAATACTCACATTCTTCCCATTCAGCCCAGGTTTGCCATCTTCACCAGGCTTGCCCTGGAAAAGAAATGTAGGAGATCAGCCAGATAAGGGAGCTTTCACCAGCTTGACTGCAACAGATCCATAGAACTGTTACTAGCATAGGGAGCAAGGAACACGGAGGATGGATGAATCCCTACAGAATATATGACTTTCTTGCAACCAATGGTTAGCAAAATAAACTCAAATTTTCACAAAGAGAAATTGACTTGGATTCTTGTTGAGAAGGCAGCTTCATCAAGTTTTGCCTTTCCCCAAACTCTAATCCAGCTGCTATTTTATGAGACTGCAGCAAAGGGTGGGATAGAAAACAGGGTAATTTTACCAGCCTGGTTGACAGTGCAGCCATTTTGGGCTCTCCTCCTCTTTGAATTTGTTGCATTCTAACCAGTCTTAACAAGACAACCATAAATTTCTGTCTGGCTAATTACCCATGGTCACTATAAAATCTATCGTGCATTAATAATCGGTGCCAGAGTTTTCTTATTTTCCTCCCCCATTCCCCTGCATTTTTTCTTTTGTGTTGCATCCTTTTAAATTGTAAGCCTAAATCTGTCAGATGGAGAATTCAATTGCCAAGATCACCACATGAATCCAACACTGAACAGAATTGGATTACCAATCACTTTAGCCCATGATCACCCTCTATTAATCAATCTTGCTCTAGTTGCCAACCTAAGTATTTTTTAATTTAAAAAGCAAAAAAGGAAAACTGAACTAACACACAAAATATCTTAAGTTTCTGTTTAGGCCAAGATAGTAAGGAAAGTGCAAGAGAATTTTCTTTACATTTTATGGCCGAGCTATACTATCTACATTGTGGGACGATCCATTAACTGAGTGTGGATTCACTAGATCTGTGCAGTGTACCCAACAGCAGAGGGCAGCTGTTCATTGGTTCTGTGTTAACACAGAAGGTGACCACCCTCTTAACAAAAGCTCCTATGGGAAAGTATCAATATGGACTTTCAGCCCCATATTGTAGCATATGGGCAGTTGATGCAGATCAGTCTTTTAAGCACTTAACTTACAGGCAGTCCTGGAGATCCCAGTGGGCCAATTGCTCCAGGAGGACCTTGCTCTCCACGCTGACCTGGCAAGCCCTGTTTTAAAAAAAGCAGACTGCTGTGTATATGCAGAGTAGAAGAGAGATCTTCTTCAAAGATATATTTGGTAGCCAAAATTGGTTATCTAGAACGGAAAAATGTGCCAAGTGAAAGTCCTTGATATGAGAAAGACTGACAACTAAACTCCACACAGATCACCCAGAAATCAATTAAAACAAGAGGAAAAAAAAAACAGCTCATCTTATTTAGGCTTGTCAGAGGTCAGCGAGTTTCTATACTTACATCTCGACCAGGGTCACCCTGCTTTCCTGGATCACCCTAAGAAAATAAAGCAAGGATGCAGTCAGAAGTCAGGCACTAGACCGTGCCTCATGTCCATGTCCATGTCCATGTCATTGTCTTTGACTGTGGTTCCCCAACAGATTTGTTTAAATGCACTTGGTGGTTTGTGCAACTCATTAAACCAAACCAAACTAACGCATACCACATTATGGTTTAGTGTGATATATGAGTCCAGTTGCAGTCTCCTAAAATAGGTTATTTTAGTTCCCTTTTTCTAGGTGACAAATGGCTGCAGTGATAATCCCATAAAATCTTAATTACTTTTGTACAGTGATATATAAGCTTTGATACATTAAAAAAAATCCTATCTTTAGAATTGTTCTGCCTAATAAAGAATGCCATGAAAATAAAAACCTGCATACACAAACATCAATTAATATGCTTCAATAAGCACCAACGATAATTAACTTTTATGATTTGGGACTAACAAGATGATCCTCACTGTGACTCCTTTATTGTGAACTTTGCTATCAGTACACAATCTCCAAAATGGACGCCTCTTATTTCGGATTTAAGCAGCAGCTTCCCACAAACAAGTGACTTTGCTAAGAGTGAATGATTGGAGGTTCTTTCACAACAATTTGCTTTTCAAAATTCTAAGATAGAGTTTTGCTAAGTTTCTGGCACAGTATCCATTTCTTCTGTAAATTTCTTTTTGAATTCTTCTAGGATAGGTAGTTCATCAGTTTTTGGAGGTCATTGGCCCAGATAGAATATCAAAATTTTGCTTTGTCACCATAAAGTGACATTCTGAGGAACATTCCGACTTTGCTAAGAGTAACGCAGCATCACTGTGGCTTAACAGCTTCTAAATCTGGGACCTGTAGTCTTGATGTACCTGAAGGCACCAAGCATCAGACTTACTCTTTGGCCTGAAGGGCCTATTTGTCCAGGTTTTCCATCCAAGCCATTCCGACCATCCAGGCCTGGAGGACCTCGATCACCCTGACAAAAAATTTAAAAGTGAATGAGAAAACAACCATGGCAGCAAGTAGGAAGCATGGGAATTAATGAAATTACTGTTCATGAGACCATGGATATAGGCTATTCAATAGTTCTTACAGAATCCACCTTTATCTGCAGTAATGAAGGCTAGGTTGCTTTTTAAAAAAGAAAGAAAACCAAGGTTCCCCCCAAATTTTGCATCAGGTATCAGATCTTGCATTTATGTAAGTGCAACTTTATAAAAATATTTGGTGGGTTTTCATGGCTCTGGCCAATGTCTTTTCTTTCATCATCTCTTCTAGTGTATAACCAAATCAGAACTCTTACCTTCTCTCCCACTGGGCCTCGATCTCCAGGGTCACCCTGCAAAATGATACAGATGACATCCCACCTAAGTAAAAAATGACTATGTAGACTGGGCATTCTGTTATTCAAAAATTACTGAGGAAGTAGCAGGATTGCATTCCCTTCTGAAGCACATGGAAAGGAAAAAAGACTTACGCGAACTCCAGGGAGCCCTCTGGAACCCTCAATTCCCTGGAAGAGAAAGGAAAAAGATATCTCTGCAGTTCTCTTGTGGAAAGGGAATGGCTGATACCAGTTTCCTAGACAGCAGTCTTGCAAGCCCTCCCAAAGCCTCTTCCCGTCTCCCCTTACTACTGTTTACACTGCAAAGGACTCAGTCAAGCCATTGTTCCATCCTGTGCTCTTCATATTTCGTTTTCTCACTGCATGAGCTTTAGGAGTATACTGATACCTACCAGCATATCCACTTTTCCTAATTAGTGTCTCTCCATGAATTCTTTTCTGTGAGCTTTAGAAGCAGAGAGCTTTCTCTTCCTGTCTGAGTTTGAAACCTGATTGTGACTATTTTCAATTACAAGAAACTCTTTCAATATCAGAGAAGATTATTTGTTTCAGAAGCACACCCCCACCCCAAACCCTGGAGTGATGCTTCTGAGAGGAGGAAGGATCAAAAGTGCCAATGCACCCCCATATTCCTTCCCACAATGTTTAACTGCATGACCAAACAGCTGAACCAGGCACCAGACTTCCTCTGGTAGTTGGGACCTACCCGTTCTCCTGGCAGGCCAGGTAAACCAGCTTCTCCTTTTGCTCCTTTCATGCCATCCTCTCCAGGATCCCCTGGCTCCCCCTAAAATGGAAAGAGACAACAAGCAGGCAAGTAGTTTTACTTCTTATAAACTGATGTACACAAACTAATTTTGAGGTATGCAAAGAATCCCAGTTTCTCTGAGGCCCAAACTAGATATGACATTACGTGCATCTTTGCACGATGGGCAGATTTTATTAAAAATAAATTCCTTCAAGCAGGTGAAGGAAAAGACCGAATAAATATCACAAAATAAACAGCAGTGCGGAAAGAGAATTGGAATATTATTTCCAGATGCTGGGACTATTTAGATTAGGAAAAAATGGCAGATAAGGTGAGATATGATAAGAGTACATAAAAAATGCCCAGTTTGAGAAAGTGGCCGATGTTTTCTCAGAATAGTATACCAGACGTGTTGGAAAGTCACTCCACACTGGGGTGTCTCCCTCCCATATGCCCCAGTGGGAGGGAGACACCCCTCCCATTGGAGCAAATAGCAGGTAGGAAGCAGATAGCAGATTTCAGAAATAAATCAGAGACCGAGAGAAAGAGCAAGGAAACAATGCTTGAAAAATTTAGGAATTAATTACACACACACACATGCACGCACACACGATACATATGATACAGCTGGTTACTGGCATTCATGGGAGCACTTCTCCTTTGTTTTGTCTTTTCTGTAAGAGTATTGGAAAGTACTGAGTGAGCTGCAAAAATACCTAATTATGCTGTGAAACTAAGGGGAATGATGTAATAGAACTAAATGAAGATCTGATCTTGTGGAGTCGATCACTACATACAGGGAAGTGAAGATACTGGTTTAACTATAAATGAAAGAGTTAAGAAGAATGTGAGAAAGTTTGAAATAGTGTCATATAGATTATTGTGAGTGGGCATGAAAGTAGGAATCTATAAGTTGGTAGCAGTTACATACTATACTCAAGTGAATACGTGATAATGGAAGAACTTTGGATGAGTTTTGGAAAAATCATGCAGAGTTCTGAATGGATATGATCTAGAAGACTATATACACTGTATTCTGTTAGGTGACACAAATGGATGGATAAGAATGAGATGACAGAGTACAGAAAAGTGAAGGGAACCAGTGAATATCTGCTTAGAAAAAGGTCACTTTCAAATACCTTCTCAAGTCTTTTCATGGCAAAGGAATGAATATAAATCTAAAAGTATGATTGATCTCATTCATTATGATGAAAGAGTAAGAGAATTAGGGATGGGAATGGTGATGAGAATTTTTGAATGTGGGATTGGACATCTTTTGGTATGTAAAGAGTGGATCTTAGGAAAAATGGGTGAGGAAAGAAAAGGAAGAAATGAAGAAAACTACAGTGAACATAGAAGGGCTTCAAGAAGGATTCCTAGAGGAAAATAGTTTAATCTCTCAGAATGAATGGGAAGTGGATGTAAGAAAGAAGATACAGAAGCTGCTTAGAACAGAATAAAAAGAATTATATTACAGAGGGACACAGAAGTATGTGGAGCTATACTAACGGGATGTATACAACAGATGCTTGGTGGAAAAATGAAGTGAAAAAGGTTGTGGATGAGAAAAAAGACCTGTAAGAGAATGATTACTGCCAGAAATTAGGATAAGAGAAAAATGACTTCTTTTTCTTCTTGATGTATTTTGTTTTCTTTTAATTTTTTATCTACAAGCTGCCCAATGTTGCTATGGAGTTGGTGACCTTGAAATTGAAATAATAAATGAATAAATAAAATATGTACTGTATATAGAGAGAATGGTTGCAAAGAATATAGTCAAAGTGAGCAAGGAATGGTTAACATTAAAAAATAATGAAAATGCATTAAAAATTTGTTGGAAATGAATTTTTTACAACTGGGCAAAAAGGACTAATCCAGGAGCCTCAAAAATTGTAATGAGTGTTTATCCTAAAAGTAATTTAGGATAAAACTGAAGTGGAGGAATGCTGGAAGGGTATTACAGAGATTTGCATTAGAATGATATTATACCCAGAAGAAAGGAATTGAAATGCTATAAACATTCATATCCAAGAAAAATATCATGCCAAGTAAGTAATAAATGCTGTGAGAATGTTGAAAAATGGTGGTGTAAGTAGAGAAAGATTAAAATGTGGATGTGTTTTGCTTATGGAGTAGCTGTGTGGTTTATTTAATCTATGTATGAAGTCTGCATCTGTGCCTGATAATTGGAAGAATGCCATTTCTCTTCCCTTATACAAAAGAAAAATAGCAAAGTAGATGCACAAACCACATGGGAATTAGTTGGTCAAGTGAACTGCCTGGGAAGGCATATGGTAGAATTCTGATCTAAAGTGTATGAAGTAACAAGGAACAAAATTTGGCAAGTGCAGTGGAACTTTTGTTGACAAAAGGATGTGCTGACCAGATTTTTGCCCTTCACAAGTCATTGAGAAACATATAAACATACAGATTTGGTTACTGGAAGTGGTTAAGAGTGGTATATGATAGAAAAGAAACATGTATGAGAATAAATAGAATGTTTAGCAAATTGATCAACACTGAGCCTGGATTAAGACCATGATGCCTTGCTTGTTTAATATACTTATAGACAAATGTATGAGTAATGCTTGTGGCAATGTAAGACATCTGTTGGTGGAGATGTGAATGTGCACTTAGTCATGTATAGAGATAGTGCTGTTCTGCAGTGAACCTAGATAATTTGAAGCAAATAATAGATTGTTAGGAAGCTGTAAAGAGTGGAGCAGGAAAGATGGTACCAGTGAGCCTTCAGGACAATCCACTTGTTCTATGTCTCATTTTATTCTATTTGTTTTATTCATATTCTATTCTATTTTACTTTGCTAACCAATTTTGACTATCTTACCGCCCTGAAGATAAGTAAACAATCATGACATTCTAAACATCATAGTGTTTAACTCAAACTATTCAAGAAAAGACAACAGAATGGGGAAAAGGAAAAATTGTAATAGAACAAGTCCAGACTCTACCCAAGTCATCAAAGCTGCTGAAAAAGATGAAAAAGACAAGGCAAGAAATATGTTAGTAAAGCTAACAACAAAACAAATCCTATATACTTACATCTCAAAATGAAGGGCATGGATTTGAGAATTAATGTCACCAAAGACCAAGGTTGTATTTGGCAAGGAAAATAGAATGAATAATTGCAAGTTATACATGGACAATGAGAAACTAGAGAAAGTGGATGAATTTATATACCTCCTAGAATGTTTATTCAAGAAAGGCCAGTGGGTGGATGAAAACATTTTAAGATGTACAAATCTGATAGGATAGTGGGCAATATGTGGGCTGTTGTGTGGAAAAGAAGTATTTTGAAAGAAGCAAAAATAGCTGTGTATAAGAATGTGCTTCTGCCAACGTCATTATAGAGTCACTTTTGAGATGGAATGAGTGCTTTGTCAAGAGAAATGTAAAAGTAAATTCAGTGCAGTAGGAATGGCTTACTTAACAAGCAAGTGTGGTAAACAAGATGAGATACAGTCAAGAATGAATAGCTACTGAATACAAAAGTGCATGATCTGTAGGAAAGAAGCGGGCTGAGGTTGTTCAGTCACCCAGACAGAATGAATGAAGACTGAATCACAAAATATGAAGAGTGAACAGACTGAGAAGGCAACCAAGAAAGTTGTGGTTGAGTAGAGTTAATGATATCCCCAAAAACACAGGTGAGGTTAGGAGTAGAAAGAACAAAAATAATGTATGAAATGGTGTGTGGATATAGTACAAGAAAAGAAGTTTTGCAAGGATAGAAATGTATGGAGGGAATAGAGTGAATGGTGTTGGTATAAACTAGATTAAGCTATATTTCTTCTTCTTTTCTTATCTCATTCTTTTAATGTTTTTAGCTTACTATTCCTTACTCCATTAGCACTACACATCCTGAAAGGAAATAGGATGATGGGTATTTATACATGTCTTGTTCACATCTGATAAGCATTTGGGAGCAAATGTCTGTCTCTGCCTTGCAACAGTTGCCTTGGCCCAGAAGTGATGACCAGAGTCTTAGCACAGGACTCTCTAGTGACAAATATTGCTTTGTAACTATAGTACAATGCAATTTTAGTGTTTATTAGGTCACCCTTGTGTGAGTCATCAATCACTAATGCTCTTAGGCTGCTTTGGACTTAGTATCAATAAAAACCTTGCCTGGATTTAGTAGAAGTATACTTATTTCCAACATTCACCTGGCAGAGGTTATGGCTATTAGGAACATCTCTTTCCATGTTTGATGTTCTAGGATTGCATCAAGCAAAGTTTCAAACAAGGTTGGAGTTACAGCCCCAAGTAATAGTTGGAGGTCCTATGATAGGCACTCCTGAATAATGAGTGGCCTTAGTAGAGAGCCCAATGCCCACCCCCACTTTAGGAATCTCTTGATGTCAGGATGGGCTTAGAAATATTTACTGCTCCCCAATGTTAGCACTGTAGAAAAAGCTGACAACTTTTGCTGGAAAGCCAGGGCTTGGAGAGATGGAAATTGATGTAATGAGGTTTCCTTCCTTTTGGTTCATCTGCCTTTCTCATAAGTTTACATATATATGCAAGATATGGAAGCTTTTGGGGATGCTAGGACAGTCTGCATAGTTTTATCACATCCTAGGCTTGACAGACAGACCCATTCAATCTCCAGGAGTGTAGTTGTAACCATTTGCTATCTGGGTGGCTGAATACCCCATGGCTTAGCCAGTCTGGCAATACCATGATTGGGATGTGACAGCCCTAACCAGTACCAGTACCAGTACCAGCACCAAGTACTGGGCTCTCCTGAGCCAACTGAGAACTATCAATATCAGCTCTTTTTTCTAGTCTCAGACTAAGTTGAAACAATCTTAGTGCACATAAATTATACGATGTCAGTCATGTGAGTTTATCTTTAGGACACTTACATCTGAATGGGTCTAATATTAAGACAGATTTGGATTTAGAGTCTATGTTCCAGTTCTTCAACCATATGACATATCCTATCATTGTGGTCATAATAGCCACCATATCTCTAGCTGAGAACTTGATACTCTCCAGACTAGCAACCTTGAAATGAGTGGCTTGGCTAGTTTGTTCATAACTTGTCTAAGCTTGTCCCTATGCTCAGAAGGAATGAGATGAGTTAGCTGTTTGGCTGACCGGATAGCAGTCCTGGCAAAGAATTGAGATAGTCAGGGAGACTTCTGCTGTCAGGACTCTAACCCCATGTGCTTTGCCCTGCGGATATTTTCTTTTTTTTGGGGGGGGGGGGAGAAGGGCACTAAGTAAGCCCAAGGCAGCCTAAGAGCATTTGGTGGGCAAGGTCATCCCTTGCTGACTGAAGAATCTGCCACTTTGTCCCAGTGACTTTGTAAATTATTCAGGTAAGAGAAACCATGAGGTGGTGTTGCTAGCTACAGCTAACACCCTACCCTGCCCTTGGGTTTAAAAAGTAGGGGTTTGGTTAATTCATACAGAGTCTTGCTACATTTTCTTAAGAAGCTGTGGGAAGTCGGATTTTTGGAAAAACCTGGAGGAACTCCCTTCCTCCTGTCTGACTGGTCCTGAAGGAAGCATCTAAGTCATATGCAATCAGGGGTGGGCTTGGAGCTCCTCCTTGACTTGGTTGCCTGGATCTTCCCTCATGGCAACCCAGGCCTCTAATGAAGGGAGGGAGAGGGAGAGGCACTATTTAAGGTGATCTGTGAGGAACAATATGGCAAAATGAGAAGACCCAGTGATGTGCCACTGGAGGCTAGGCCCCTCACTCAACCCCAACTGAGAGAGAGATTGTCCAATACAGATATTGAATTGCTGTCTGGGATCTTGTGGGCCATGGTGATAATATCATGCAGAAGAAGAAATGGAAAATAAACAGGGAAAAGAGAAGAGAAAAGGAAGATCAATCAGTTTAATTGATTCTAAAAGGGCGCGAAGCAATGGAAACCCCGCCTCCTGCGCTCGCCAGCTGGGCTCTGCTCTAGGAAGGAGGCTCTGGCAAACCACTTCCGAAACACTTGCCTTGAAAACTGCAAGGACTCGTCCAAGCAGTCACTGCAGAGTCGGTAACGACTGAGCGCAGATTAAAAAAAAAAACCATGTGGCTGGTTGAAGAGCTCACAGACATGCATGCTCTCCAGAACTGGGAACTGAGCTATCTCTTTCCATAGGAAGTTATATTAGAAGCTTCTAGTCTTGCCTCCAAAGAAAGTAGGAAAGATATCCCACTGTGGAATGCCCTGGCTTCATTATAGGAGAAAACCTGACTGTATAGAGAGCTAGATTGTAGGAAGCAATAATAAATTAAAAGCTGTGATTAAAAATGTGGCTTGTACTATCAGAAAAAGCAGTGGTGGCAACACATTTCCATTATTTTAAAAGGCAAGTAAGTTAGTTTATGGAGGATAAGGCAATCAGTCAACAGTCATAATGATGTTTACAAACTTCTTACCAGATCATATGCATGATGACTGCAAATACCAGCTACTGGATAACAATGGCCCTGCTTGTAGGCTTGCTATGACTATCTGGTTGATTACCATGGGAAACAAATCTTTGGCCTGATCCAGCATATCTCTTCTGAATGTGCTCTAACTTTTTGGATTGGAAGGCTACCTCCATTAGCGTTAAAGAGGAAACTCTCACAGTGCAAATAGCAGAGGATGACTTTCTTCAGGAGTGCAACAGTACAGGAAAGGGGCTACCCCTCACCACAATTGCTGTGATCTGGATTACTGCTATTCTGTTCCCAGGCAATGCTATTTACTTTTTAAAACAGCCTTTATAGTGAATGCAGGGGGAAAAGCCTTTCAAGCACCATCTCTTTCTGGGAGTGCTGTTTTGCCTTCTCTCTGCCAGAAAGGTGCTTGCAATCCACAGATTGGAGTTTTTCCACAGCTCTTCCCAAACTGATGTTGGAACTTCATAGCAGGATTACCTTTTCACCTTTTTGCCCTCCTCCTCCAGCCTCCACACCAACCTGCAGAGCAGAGAAGAAGTAGTAGATCAGGCATGTGCAGAATCAAGAGTTAAAGCAAAATACTGGAAGCAAAAAAGTGCCACTTACAACTTGGCCTGGAGGCCCTGGCTCTCCCTGCAGAGAAAAGAGGACAAGAGAGGAGCAAAGATTAAAATATGAAGTGGTAATTTTATAGTGCCTGTAATATGCTACTTTTTGCTTATGCGTGACATTATACACATTTAGTAGGTAGAGAGATAGCTCTTATTTGGCCTGTATGAATCATTGGAAGCACTCCTCCAATATCATTTGCTGCAATGTCTAATGATTGCCCAGATTTTTGCAATTCAGGCATAGTAAACCAAGTATAGGACCCCAAGAGAAACCACAGAGGAAGAACAGCATGGAGGGAAGGAGGGAGGGGACAACCACTACCATGTTTACTACTACTTCCTCCTCTGCCACTTCTGGGTCAGCTCTCACCTCAGCGGCAGCAGGTGCTACAAACAGAGCCCTTGGAGCCTGGGCCAGTGATTGTTGCAGGCCACGCTCTACCTTTCTTTGTTTTCCTCCACATTTTGTGTAAACTAGAATAAGCGTATCATACCTGGGTTACAAAAATCTGGATAGCTACTAGACAGCTACAAAGAGATAGATTTTTTTCTACAGTGGTAAAGAAGCAGATGTGTGACCCTCATGTTTTCCCTCTCTCATGCTCTCCATTGCTGCACTCTGGGTGGGCACTTGGAGCCTGGGGTTTCTCGCCAGGGGCAGGCATCTGAGAGGTATGCTTTGAGGTCCACAGAGCTCTACTTATGCCCTGCCCAGTAGAAATGAATTCTTGCACCTGCACTTCATGATTTTAAGGAAGAATCCAGAGGGGCTCTGTGCTTGTGAGTGAATATCTTCTCAAATAATTTGCAGAGGTCTATTCTTCATACATTTTTAAATATCTCTATTACCTAACAGTCCTTTCCTGTGTGGGAAACACTTGCTCCCAACTTGCAGCTTCAGTCCTTGCAACATGGCTAAAAGAAAAACAGAGGCCTACTGCTACCTTCAAAGAACATGCTGGGTCTGTAACTATATTTGTTGTCAGTCTCAATATATAGCAATCTGGAGACCAAATAGCAGATTTAGACTGGGTAGAACAAGCTTCAGTAAGAAAAAGACTCTCTGAAAGTGGCATAGTGACTTACAGGACTCCCCCGATCACCCTTTAACCCTGGTGCTCCAGGGCTACCCTGTAAAAGAAAAGAGCTATTTTGTAAATTGGGCAAAGCTTGGCAGTCAAGTTCTGCAATGCCATTTGAAAGTGGGAATGTGCTCTTACATTTCTCCCATCTTCACCTGGGTCCCCCTGGTCTCCCTTCTCACCAGGAAGGCCTCGGTTGCCTGGCAGGCCCTGTGAAATCAAAATAGAAATGAATGTGGAATCTGATAATTTCATACCTGGAGACATCTTTTCTTGGAAGTGGCTCATCAAGGATGGGACTTGAAAAGATGATGATGCTAGAAAATATGTATCAGTCCAAGGGAAGCTGGGATTCTCCAACTTTATACAAGATTGTGGGACCAGCAGATTATAATAAACCTTCAGTCTATAGGTTCACCCCTGTGAGCAATGCCAATCCACATGACTGATGCAAACATCTCAACCTTTCAAGCTAGATGCAGACAAGAACTATAAAGGAGGAAAGTATTCTTCAATTTCAAAGTTCTGGCTCAGGCAAGAAAAAATTCATTTAATTGTTTGCTGTACAGCCAAACTGCAGAGATGATGCCTGGTGATTCAATTCATAAAAATATTAAATGTGATATTTAGAATCATAAACTCAGCATACATAATCAGTTGAAAAATATAATTTCCAAATGGCCTACAAAGGCAGCCCCATGCAATGCTATCCAATCTCTCTGTGTCTACAACACTACTTACAGTTCTTCTCATTTTATACAGAACAACTTGGGTTGTACTTCTGCAATACTTACCCGCTGACCTTTCTCTCCAGGTTTCCCAGATAGGCCTTGCTCACCCTTTGGAAAAAAGAGAAAGCAGTAAGTAAAATAAAAATTAAAAAAAGAGCATCAGAGTGGATAATAAGCAAATTGAGACAGTTACTTACAGGGGTCCCTTCCTCTCCTTTGTCACCTCTTTCACCCTAAAATCAACAGCAGAGAAATTACTTCTATCATTTTACACACACCCTGTTTTCAATTCCCACTACAGTGTCTGTGAATATACTCAATGCCCTTACCACTGCAATCTAACAGGTCAGCATTTCAAAAGGAAATTACTTGCTACAAATCTACCCTTGGCATCTCTTTCTGCAGGTCCATGGAATGGAAATTATTTTATGCAAACTCTTCAGTGAAGGATGTACCCTGCAGGCTGCAGCTACAGCATTTCTTATAAATGGCCATCCAACTTCAAGGCATGAATACATGTATGCCTATGAAAATGAACCTGACCCCCCAGGAAATACGCTCTGCTAAACAAGTTGGATTGGAAGAGTCTATCTTCTAGTGACCTGAGAAGAAATTACTCCAGTGTTTAGGAATCACTTCTGATCCTCAAAAAATCCGATGCTCAAAGATGATATGCTAATGTTGCCATTACACTCTCTTACAAGGTCTCCATGGAAGTCATGTCCTTGTAGCACTATCAATTTTGCTATAAGACATGGTTGAGGAATTCTCAGCCAGTTACAACATTAGTCTATAATATTTGTGAATGAATTCACCGAATCAGATTCTGACTAAAGATGGGTTATAGCTACAGTACTATTGACATATAAATACACAGTTAAAAGAATATAGAAGACAATATGGGTTTATAAATGAATATTTATGTTGCTAGATCCCAAGTCCAACAAAAGATATGGTTGTTCCTTTTCCTACCTCTTTTCCTCGTTGGCCAGATGGTCCAGCAGGACCTGGTCTTCCTGACTCTCCCCTCTCCCCTGGCTCTCCTGGGTCACCCTAAGGAAGAGAATCATCTTAAGGGGGGGGAAATAAACCAAATACAACAGAATTCTGAAGCAGACTAATCTACTGTCTAATATGCAGTGAAATAACCTGGAAAAGTTAGAAGGGGCTTCTACCCACTTTGACCCATTATCTGATTACTTATAGATACAGCAGCCCCACTAAAACATCCTCCAATACTCTAACAAAAGTCTAGCCTGAAAGTAACTCAGGGCATTCAACTAGATCTATAGCTGATGTAGAAGCCAGGATCTGTAATGTGTCCGGCTACTGCTAACATCTCTCCCCCCCTTGTAGCAACAACTTGAGGAATGCTCCCAAACTGTCCACCTAGCCCTTCAAGACGAATGTCACTTTACCCAAGACTGGTTATGTATCATTACCATACCCATGTAAGACCCACCCACCTAGCCCAGAGCCCAATCAACATCCTTTTGCTCCCTTCCTCCAATGCACAGTAGTCACCTTTGGGCCAGTTTTGCCAGTCAGTCCAGTGATCCCCTGAAGGAAAAAGGAACACAGATAATTAGTATGGTTCAAATGATTACGTCGGGAAAACAGACTTCTGCATAAGGAAGGCTGTTGCATAATCACTTTTAGGCAAGGAGTAAGAGACACTCCAAAAAAAAAGAGTGGAGCTTACCTATTACTTGCTGCAAGGATACATGCCCTGCTCTGCATTCTGTAGTGAATGCATAGACAGACGTGGCCCATATCTACTATTTGTACAAGGAGAAGTGATACTTGAGCCTTCTTTTATTAGACCTGATGGAGCTAGGAGCCAAAGCATGGCACTGATGTCAGCTCATTAAATTAAATTAAATTAATTTTTTATATTTAATTATTTTTTTTTCCTACAGGGATCCCTTCCCCTTCTCAGTGAAAAGAGGGAAATTAACAGAGTCTTAAAGATGTACAGCTGGCATGAATGTAGGACTGACCCTGTCTCCTTGTTCTCCTTTTGGGCCAGGTGGTCCAGGGACACTAAAACCAGGAGACCCCTGAAAAAATGTAAAAAAGCAAATTCAGAATAGAAACACTTATAAGGATGTCATATATTCATATATGTATACCCATATACATGAGTTACTAGTAAGATATCATCTTTAAGATCAGCTTCACAGATATTGAGAAGATCTGGAAAATGTTCTGTAATGAAGAGAAATTGAATCAGCACAAAGGATTTTTTGGGGCGGGGGGAAAGAGAGCTTTAACCTTTAGTGAAATTTTGCCTGGTTGGAAGGATCTAACAATGATATTGCTGAACTGAAATATAGTCTGGTGAAAGATTTGATTAAATGGTGGCTGAGATATTTTTTTATCAGGTGAGTCTGAAGGGCCCAATTTGGAAAGAAGAAATATATTCTCCACTCTATCAGAGAAGAATCATCATTCCATTCAATCACAGAAGCCAACAGTAACTTTCACAGTCATCTGAGCCTGGTCCTCACTTTTGCTCTCCAAGGCAGATGGTCATATAAGGTAATATCAGGCTATATCTAAAAGTGAAAACAAGCCCTGACAGTATTTGAAGTGGTCAGGATCTCAGTTTGCTGCTCAGCAGGAAAAAAATCAAATTTATCAGGCTGCATTTACATAATTAGTGTGTTATGATATTTCTCCATAACCAAGGACACTCACACGTTCTCCTTTGTTCCCAGCATCTCCTCTAGGTCCAGGTGGACCTTCAGGTCCTGCAACGCCCCTCTCTCCCTGAGAAGGGGAAAACAATCACAATTTAAATGTTCCATAGTGGCATGGCAGTACTCTTGCTTCCCATATATGTAAGTTAAGCACTGCTTTTTCCTAAACTGTTATCAAATTACAGGAATCAAACTACTAGAAAAAGGAGAGCCACAACAGTCTCTTGTAACAGTTTATTCAAGCCAACTCCCCTGCTACAACCAATATAAATTAAAATAGGATATTCTACACTGTCTGTTCCTCACATCTGTAACAAGAGATTTGTTCCTGTGCAGTTACCTTGTCTCCTTTAATTCCTGAAAGGCTGGAAGCCTAGAAGAGATATAAAAAAGATAGCTGCTGAGTGCTTTTCAGATCATATTCCAGAAATGCAAACTTGCAGAAGGCACTTCCTATCCATCATTATCGGCTATGTACAAATAGCTGTATGAACATAGCTATTTCAGGACAGATGGATAGTGAAGTTCTCCATCAGCCAGCTAACTTGATCAGATGAAGAAGAAATGATGGAATAATGGGCTTTGGCCAGCTCTCCACTCATGCAATAATAATCATGTCTCTCAAGGAAGATTCAGTGGGTTCCATATGAACGTCTCTGTACTTACAGCCCAGCCAGTATGGCCAATGTTCTGGAAAGCCAAAAACTGTGGACTGGTAAATTCTGAATGGCCACAAGTTCCTCATCCTTGACATACGTGGAATACAACTAGGCTACTAGTTATATGATGTACATGAAATATCTGTGCCCAAGTGAAGTTTAGGTAAAACTGCCTTGCAAAAGCATAACAGATTATATCTTTACAGCCTTTTCTAGACTAGGAATTAAACCACCAGAAAAGAGAAAACTAGGATAAAGATGGAAGTTTTTTTTACCCACCCCCGTGTTTACGGTGGCTGTTTACAATGGGACACTTACCGGCTGACCAGGTATACCAGGCTCTCCTCTCTCTCCCTATGGAAGAAAGTGACACAGGAAAAGTGTTTGGGCAGCCCCAGATGTTTAAGTCTTCCTGTAAGGGTTTGCCACAGTTGATCCCCACTGATGCTTTTATAAGCTCATTGCATCAGGCTTCACTCACTTTACTCATTAGTAAGATCACATCCTAGTTCTACTAGGAGTTGATTCATTATGAGCAATGAGGTGGACTCTCAGGAATCTGAGAGTAGAATTTAATTCAATCCATAGTATTTAACACTGTTGTGTGGGAACATTTCATGTTAATTTGTATCTCAGTAAGCTCTGCACTATTTGTGGCTCACCAGATACATTTTCAGTACTCCAAATGACTGATAAATCTGAGCCAATTTCATAGTAATGGGAACTGGGACATAGTATTAGTGCAACCAGAAATAGTCAAAAGCAACACAAGCACTCAACTATTATGCAATATTATTTCTACATAAAGAGGAATGACAGGTCACAATACTAATTCCTTTCAGCTTTAAGAGCCCTGCTATGTAAGTACATCTCTAATATAAATTAGAGCATTTGCAATAGGTCCAAGAATCCTTACTTGTTCCCCTCGAGGCCCAGGTGATCCTTGTAAGCCCTATTCCAAATTAGAGAGAGAGAGGGAAAGAGTTATTATTTGGGATAACTGTGGATCTCATACTAGGCAGTAGTAAGAAGAGGAGTTCTTGAATTCACAGCTAGGCAAATAACGGCTGAATCATTGGCCAACATTAGGAAGAATCCTTACTGAGGGATGATACAGACAGGAAAGAGTGTACCTGAGTAATGATAGGATTCAAGGTGATTCATATATTTTTATTATTGCACAACTGAACCACAGCCATGGGATTACTTTTTTGATGTCCGTTATGATGGGCAAGAATTCTCTTGGATTTGGCCCTGAATTTGCAGATTTCAGATGAACCTAGATCTAGAAATCTAAGTTGCTACTGAAAAGCTGCAACTGATGGGAAAGAGGAGGATATAATTTGAAATGGAGAAGTATCAAGTAGGAAGTATGACCAGTCCTTCCTAAAATCACTGATTCCTCTTGGAAATCATTCTAGGTCCCCACCTGTTTTTCTTCTGAAACAGCAAAACATGCTTGAAATCTCTGGGAGAAAAAGGAAGTTTGCAGAAGAAAACAATGTCCATCTTCCACTTCTCCATTATAAATCATACTATCTCACCATCATTTGCAATTGTCCAATAGAGTTCCTTATCCCAAAATAATAGATTCAACCTTTAGTATAGCAAATTGAGACACAGTTCAACATGTTTTATCATTTCTCTAACTCCTTCTCCAGTTGCTTCTTCTTTGACTCACCAAATCACCTCTGAGCTATTGCACTCACCAAGAGAGATGAGAGGGGTAGGGTTGTTCCCTATTGTCCTCCAATTAGACAATAATATTTGACTAATAAGTCCAAAGTCAATCAGCACTTCTGTCCCACAGAAATAGAAACTGTTGATTTATGTCTAGATTTTCCAGCATTATGAGACATTGAGATTAAGAAAACTCTCATACTCACATCTCTGCCAGATGGACCAGGACGGCCTGCGGGACCTTGTTCTCCCTAAAACAAACAAAAAGTACTATAAACATGTAGTTTACGTGACATGTTCCTCATTTTATCATCTGAACAAACCTGTCAGGTAATTTAGGCTGAGACCCAAAGCTTTCTTAGTCCAAATCTTAATTTTTAGCCACTAGACCATGCTGGTTTTCCCAGAGAAGCCTGTCAAAATTACTAATTGGATTAAGTTACTCCTTGGATATAATATGGTCAATTCAGAATGAATATATATACCTTCTCTCCTTCAGGGCCAGGCAATCCACGTTCTCCCTAGAAGAGAAAAGTAAATTTTGCAAAAAGTACATTTCAGGCCAATTAAGGTGTCAAAGTGTTCAGCGAGTATCCGTTCTTCTTTCGGGATGTTTCCACTGAAACACAGTTAAATCCATTTTGTTTCCATAAGAAACATACTACAACAATGACACCACCAAGCTTTATGCTTTCCTATTTTGCTTATTCAGAAAAATTCTGAATCCAAATGAAACCCTTTCCACTCTAAGGATGGATCTCAAAATAAATCCTAAATGACATTCTAGGGACTCCAGTTCATAAACGTTTGAGAGAACACATAAAACTCTGCCTGGATGCCACCAGTGCATTCAGTTCTACTCTAAAACAATGAATTTATCAACAATATTTTCTTTGAAAAAGTAGTTCCATTATCATATGGAAACAACAGGAACAGAGTAGCTATAGCACACTGACATAATGAGAATAAGAATAATTTATGAAATTTATATGCTGCCCGACTCCCAATGACTCTGGGCGGTTTACAATTGTTAAAAAACTTTTAAGAACAAAAAGTAATACAAAAAAAATACAAAAAACAACACAAGGTAGAAGAACAACAATGGCAAAGAAAACAAACCCAGAGGGGAACAAAAAGGAAGAAAGACGAGTCAGTCATCCTCCCCAAAGGCCTGGACAAAGAGCCAGGCCTTCAGGCTCCTCAAAATACTACTAGGGTGGGAGCCATGTGAATTTCAGGGGGAACCTCATTCCAGAGGGCAGGCGCTGCTACAGAGAAGGCGTGCTTCCGGGGTCCAGATAGATGCACAGTTTAATCAATGGAACCCGGAGAACATCAACCTTGCTATCATATGGTAACAATAGGAACAGAGTACCTATAGCACATTCACATAATGAAAACCCATATTAGAATGTAAGATCCCATAAGCTCTCATGAGATTTTGGCGTTCTTGGGAAAGATCACCAAATCTTGCAAAATCTCATGTAAGACTACAGTTATTTGTTATAAAAAAGAAGCTTAAAATATTACTTTAATTTTAATGTAATTTTGCAGAATGACGGGATCAGATGCTGACTGTCTTGGGTACAGTATTGTCAGCCAGTGTAGTTATGAATAATGGCGGCAATAGCCAAATAGTCCCAATCAGATTGTATTATTCCCCTCTTTGCAATGGGAAGACCAAGCTGGCCAGACAAAGAGCAACTGCAGGAAAACTTCTGGAGCCCCTCTTGATAAGAAAATCATTAGTGTTTTGTGTAAACTGCATTAACCAGCCATCAATTGTTATATAAGAAGTTATGAGGAATCAAATTATGCAATTCACACATATACAAGTTAGCCCTTGACTTGAAAACTTGATCCAAACCAGTTGCATACTATCTTCCATCACTGACAGGAACTTAGTTCAACAGCACTGCTCCACTCAAATCCCACCTTCTCTCCTGATGGTCCAAGTGTACCAGGCTGCCCACGGTCTCCCTATTACAGGAAAAAAACAAAAAACAAAAAGCAGGTTTTAGAAGCACCAAGAAGTACAAATAATTCATGAAAGGATAAAAATTGTAGCTGTAAATTAAAGGTTTATTTTTTAAGGATTCTCTAATCTCAGCCACAGGAGAAGGGAACTGAATCAGAATTTCCTATGAAGAAAAAAACAAACAGATCTCCATATCAGTGCATTAACTGAGCCTTCTGCAGAAAATTTCCCCAGAAATGGGTAGCAGCAAGTAAAAATGAAATGCATATAGCTGCCCACTCCATACAGACAGAAGATCTGTGTGAACAGCACTTACCTCATTCAGTATAGAATAAAGCTACATCAGCTAATTTCTGTCAATCAGTGTGTTAATCAATGTGGTCACCCTTCTTATTTAAAAGTGTGGTGTGGGCTCAGTCTTCCAAGTCTAAAGGCAGCACCGACACTTGAGCTACACCTACCTTGATCCCTTGTTCACCTGGAGGTCCTCTGGGGCCCTAAAGAAAACAGCAAGAACATTTTTGTTTGGGGGGGCAGTGAGCAAATTAATACACATTTCTCTCTTGGGAGTAATTTAACCATTCCTTTTGAATTCAAGTAATAAAGAAATTGGGAAAATAATGTGTTGTAACGGTGAATCCTGATGTTGGTTTACTGTCCATATTATTATTTAATTTGTTTAACAAATTTATATAGCCACCAATCTACCAATGAAATTTGGGCAGCAAACAAAAGATAAAACATAATACACAATCAATGAATATTTCTTAATGCATATAAATGAATGCAACGTAAGAAAATGACTCAATTCCTGTTGTTAGCCACTATGTTACCAGCTATGGAAAAATACTGAAAAATTAAGTGCATCTTTTATTGAATTAGTGGTATTTTAAAAGGTGGATGCTTTGGTTGAAAAATTAACAGAATAACAAAGAGTTTGAAGTACCCTACAATTAAGGATAAATTAATTTAAATCTGATCATTGTTTGTTCTCTATATTACAACGGAGTAGAATGATTGTGTATGTATGTTTAAAGTGTTTGCATTTCTCCTCAGTGTTACATATACATTCATACATAGTAGATATACATGCACAAATGCACTACAACACATTTGTATATATTTTCTTTTTTTTTCTTTTTCTTTTCCATTTACTTCTGTCCTCAGTGTGTTTTTTTGTTCTAATTTTGTGTGTTTTAGGTTGTGTGTTGATGTTTTATTAGCTCTATAAAAAATCACAAAAGAAAGAAATCTTACATTTAATAAAGAATTTACTAGGAATAATGTTGATATAAGAATGATATCAAAGTTTCCATGTTCCCACTATGGAACAAGCTAATGTTAGTACAAACAGGGTGAAGTACATAATGTTTTTATCTCAGTTATATCTTTTGTTTTTTCATTTAATGGATAATGACACGGTGGCCAATAGATTGGGAGAAGTCAATGTACATACCAATACCAAAGAAAGGAGATCTAACAGCATGCAAACTCTCACACTATATTTATTTTCACATGCTAGCAAAATAATCTTGGTATCATCAAACATTAGAAGTTTAAGCTGTTTTAGAAAAAGCTGAGGAACAAGAGACATTATTGCTGATGCATGCTAGATAATTGAGAAAGCCAGAGAATATCAAAAAGAAGTCAATACGTGCTTCATAATTATAAAAAGGCTGTTGGGTCAACCATATCTAACTGTAGGAACATGGGTATCCCAGAACATCTCAATGTTGTTATGAGTAACCTATACAGGTCAGAAAGCCACAGTCCAGGTGCCAGAACATTGGATTTAAACCTTTCTGATTCTTAAGGAGAGAAAGGGAAACCTCTGGAAAAGGGTCTTTCTCTAGTGGTACAACACTTAGGTTTAGATGGTCATGTGATCAGGCTGAAGACTAGTAAAATTGTTGTAAATCATGCATGTGGTGGCATATAACAAAGGGAGTTTGACAACCTATCCTACCTCACAAGGTTGGCAGTCATAATGCTCCCTAAATGGTAACAGTAAGTTAACAGGGGAACAATGGAGGACAACCCCCTTTCCCACATAGCCAAACAGATGGGCTTCTGATAGCAGAGGATATCTTTAAGAAAGCTTCTCAGGGAAGATCTTAATAGCAGGACAGATTCATATCAAGAAATATGTCTCTCAGTTATTCAGGTCATAAACATTTTTGGGTTTTAAAGATTAGACTCAATACCTTAATTTAACCTAGAAAATATAAATATATCTCTATCTCTCTATCTATATATCATACAGATCTTCAGCGTGAGCTAGAAATTTTAGATTAGTCCATATAGTGAATGAAAATGTTTTAATTCTGATGTATGGCATGAGACATGAATAATTAAGGCCATATTTAATTTGTTCAGAAATAGTCATGAATAGCACCCTAGCACAATTGTGCAAGTTGAGGATCAAAGAGCACTCCCAGATGGAAAACCTGTTTTTAGGGTCTTAATCACATTTGGACAGAGCTAACATTCCATCCTTTAATTTTTTCTTTTCATGGCCACTGGCACCTGTTACTGTGGCTGGTCTTAGTGTAAAGCATAACAAGTCTTCTGCTTGCTATGCTTTACACTTAGACAACCCTCAAGGATACCAGCTGCTTTCTTGGACTTAAATGGCAAGAAGTAGTACTACTGAGTGTCATGCACATATTGGTGGAATGTAATTTCAAAGTTTCAGATGACCAATCAGCAGTTTTTCACATAAATATTAAATATTAAGCAGTACAAGGGCCAGCTAACTTTTGTTAAGCTTACTCATTTAAGTTGAAATGGTTTCCATTTGATAGGCTGTTAAGAACATTAAGAGAGAATGTTTTTCTCTCAAAACTCACCCGATCTCCAGGGTCTCCAGTACGCCCAGGAGGTCCAGGAAAACCTTCTTCTCCATCTCCCTTTAAGCATAAAGCAAAGCAGTGGTCACCCATAATAAACATAAACAAGTTCACTGGTTAAAAGCAGAAAGTGAAACCTACAGAATCCCCGGCCCAAATTAATTTGTGTCAGCACAACTCTGGATTCATATTCTCAGATACACAACTTCTACGCAGAAGCAACAATATGGAAGACTTCTATCTGGAATTTTGAATGGGAGCAAAAAAACCAAAACACAAAAAATGGAGTGCTCATTTTGTTCATCTAGGCTCCATTCATCCTTTTAGTCAGTGAACAAATCCTTGTCTTACCTTATCGCCTTTTTGTCCTGGAGGCCCAGGGGATCCTCTGAGCCCAGGATCTCCAGGCACACCCTGCGGTGGGGGGGAACAGAGGATATACAAAAGTGCAAATTTTAGTTCTTTGCTGTTAAGCAGTCATTTACTGGTTTTGTTCATTTTTCTAGGAGATTCAGATGTTGTCTCTTACAGTAATACTTTTCTGTCAGACATACTACATTCTCCCAGATTTTAATTTTAAACTAAAATTCTATTTTCTTGCAAGTTTTACAAATGTTCTCTAGCAAGAACAAATACCTTCAGATGTCATTCTTGTTTTTTCTGGATACATCTCATATATACATATCCAGTGTTTCTCAAGCATTACCAATAACTACATTTATAAATCCCCTCTTTGCCTACATATTCTAGCCTTTTCTGTGGTCCCAGAGTTAAAACATGGCAAAGAATGTACTCACTGGAGTACCAGGTTCTCCTCTGACCGCAACCCCATCACCTGATCCAGGAGGGCCCTAGAAAGAGAGTCAAGGTGAGCTCTGGATCTCTGCAAATCCCTAGTTTCATATCTTTTCACATTAGGAAAATAAAGTACATTAAAAAAGTACAGGAACACAAAGAACCAAGGAGCCAAATCTTAAAGGGCAGCTTTAGTAATAACAGTGGAGGCAGAAATTTAAGCTGCTACAGCTAAAATGGCATCCTGTACCTGGACATAGTGATAGGACTAGCTTATTTTTCACCTTGTGTGAGATGGGTGGCTATATAAATATGATAGATAGATAAATAAATAAATAAATAAATAAATAAATAAATAAATAATTCCCTTTTCATATTACTGTCTGCAGATACAATAGTTACTATAAAAACAAAGCACAGAGTTATAAAGCAAAAACAAAAATTACCTTGTAACCGATTTATCATTATGCAAGGCAATTTGAGGGTATTTATGTTCCCAAAGGCCTGGCCTTTGAGAATAAGTAACCAATCATCCAGACAGCACTGGGCTCCCCAATGGGCTTGACTTCCTACCGGCTAGTGTCTCTCTCCATCAGCCCCAGCCCTTGCTAGAGACCACAGGGGTTAGGTCAGGGAGAAGATGGAGAAAAAAAGCAGCAGGAGAGGAAACATTCACTAGAGAGAAGAAAATTATCCAGAGAGAGAACCACAGAGGACAGAAGAAGCAGACCAACAGAGATGGGAGGATGGAGCAAAGAGGAGAGTAAAGCAACTAGAGGAAAAGGAAATATCAGACTTACCCAAAGAAGACAGTGAATAGGGCTGCTTTTTTTTTAATTTTGTGTCTGGCCACATCCCTCACAGCTGCTAATTTGGGAACTTTTCACCACCCCAAATGCGCCCACAGACCCTCCAAAGGCCAAAGTACCATAACTCTTTGTCCTTTCGTTGCTTTCCTGAACATTACACTCTTCACACTCACTTTCATTCAGAGCAGTACTCTGAATTATGTTTACTTAGAAGTAACTTCTTCTGAGTTTAGGGGAGCTTCCTCCAAGGAAGTCAGGATAGAGAAATGAACCCTACATTCTGACTGAAAGACCTTGCTGGTCTACTGTTTGGCTGTTCAGCAATTGAATTGCTGACTGATTTCTCACCAAAAGCAGAGCAGGCAGGGAAAAAGAAGGATCACTTACTCTCTCACCTCGGTCGCCCTTCTCACCCTGTAAGAAAAATTACCATATATGTAAGCATACAATTTGTCTCAGCATGGAAACTAATTGTGAGGAAGCGCAAATATTTGGTAAGAGGAAATAGTGACCAGTATACAGTATATAGTGAATATGTAATTCTAGAGCTTATCCAAAAACCAGAGCAGAGAGATATGGTCCAGAGATAGCCCATAGCAAGTTGTTATGTTACAGAGTTAGGGCTTATTATTATTTTTTTAAGCTTCCAAAATTATTGCTATTTGGTTGTTCAAGCTATGTTACTCACTCTGCCCATGGGGATAATGGATATGGGTGTGATGAAAAGCAATATATGGGGGAGGGAGACAAATGCAGCAGTTCCAAATTTACTGGAAGTATCCCGACATAGCAGAAATGTTCCTGTTTCAGAACACATCAGAACACTTCTAGTTAGGTCAGAACGGCTGTTTCAAAAACAAAACACTGTAACGCTATGAATTATATGGGGCTGATTCCAGAGAAGGTGTATCTTTGCAAAGAGGAGAAGGAAGGTCAAAGACAAGTGATGATAGCTGCTACCTTGCTTGCTTGCTTGCTAAAAGGGCAATACAGTATTAAGGGGCTTGAAGGCATGTGTGCAAGGGATCTTTATGAACATAAAGATGGGGCTTGCTTTCATATTCAGCAATGCGCATGAACTGTTTCAATTGCTAAAGTACAAAATCACTGCAAGAAGAGGAACATATACCTTGACAGAAATGCCAGCAGGCCCTGGTGGCCCACGAGGTCCCACCAGCCCAGGATCTCCTAATGGACCTCTGAGGCCTGGAATTCCAGGAGTTCCAGGGGTTCCCTTGAGGCAGAAAGAAAGATAACGCTTAGCAAGAACTGGGTTCCCATTTGCTACTTAGCCAAAGATGCAGGTATAAAGTTAGGCCTGCAATCCAATGCACACTTCTATGGAAGTTAAAAATGCAGGAAGCACAGCCAGATTTATGACCAAGTAAATACCCGTAGGATTACTGTGCATGTTTCAAAGTGAGACCAGAAGTGGTGAAATATCCATATGATGCTGAAAAGAAATATTTCTACATGGCAAATGAGGATTTAATGCGGCAGAGGATGTCCCCCCATGTCCTTGGGAGTCTGCCTTCAGTCTCCTTTTCTTCCTTCTCCCTCCCATTTGCCTGTAAGGTGCTACCTACCGGGTTGCCAGGCTCTCCCTTTCGGCCAGGAAGGCCACCTCCTCCATTCACAGTTATTCCAGACTCCCCCTGACCAAGACAAAAGTTTTATCATACTACGGTTTAGGAATTAAGTAAAAACCTGTCTAAGCTTCTCTAGATGGAAGCACAGTCTGTTATTCTATAGTATATATTATATTCTACAAAATCAAGAGGAGCACGGAAATATTTTTATAAGCATAAAGAAGTCACAAAGTGTGAGTCACATTTGAAGTTTACCAGAACTTCTCCTTATGCTATGTGTTAAGTGAAGAACTGCATGAAAAAGAAAAATGAAGATGGGATGGTGCATAAACCCTAACAGCCTGACATTGTTAATCACTTTCCAATGAAAATTTAGATTTTTTTCTAATATAAGTGGGTCAGTACTAGAATAGATAGCCTTAGTGGTCTCTGTGTTTTGGACAATTCCGAAATAAGGGATCACAGCCCCAATGCTATTTGAACAATACATCTTGTTTCAGTTGAATGCAGTTATTTGTATGGAAACCAATGTCAATAAGATATCATCTTCTAAATAGAGATGTGTTATAAGAGCAAAGCTTTCTGTCTGCATGATCGTGCCATTCTGATGGTAGATTTCAGCTGAGAGCATGAAATAAGTACTTTACAATATTCTTGACTTTCTTTTGCTCACCCACCTCTATTTCCATTTTGCTAGGATTATAGCCAGGTAATTATCTCTATTCTGAACTCATGATGCCAGAACAACTGTTACTTTCAGACATATAGGACAAGGATGTTCCCCTCTTTATCATTAGGATTCCCCATCAGCACCTCTGGTGTTACAATACTGCTTTGGAAGAGTGCCTGGAGAAGCTAGGGCATACATAACATGGAAATGTTACACACCGTACTACACAAAAGTACCACCGTATGATCCTTTTCCTAGTCAAATTCTCAAAGTTCCACTTACCGGCTCACCCTTCTCTCCTTTTGGCCCAATTGGGCCAATCAGTCCACGCTCCCCCTGAAAGGAAAAGATAAGAAGGAGTAAATGACTCTTAAGTTGGTAACAAGGAGTTTAACAGATATATTACCTTTACTTACTTCGATTCCTCTGAGTCCAGGAAGGCCCTATGAAGAGAAGCAGGGCAGGGGTGGGGGGGAAGAGAGAGAGAGAGAGAGAGAGAGAAAGGTGAACAGGACTTGTTTTCTTATGGTGGGAATAAGAAAAGAGAGTGAGGAATAAAATGAAACAATATATTTGAAAATAAATCCCAGAACTAAATAAACTAGGCTAGCATTAGCCATGCTTAGAATATGACATGGCAGCCCCATGTAGAGCGGATTGCAGTGGTCCAGACCAGAGGGCATGAGTGACAGTGAGGAGGGTCTCCCAGTCCAGGGACAGGTGCAACTGGCACACAACCCAAAGGTGTACAAAGGTCCTCCTAGCCACAGCTATCAATTGTTCTTCAAGCAGGAGCTGTGAGTCCAGGAGAACCCCCAGATTGCGCACTGGGTCTGTCTAAGGCAGTGCCATGTCATCCAAGGCCAATGATGGAAAGTCCCTGACACCAGAAGGTCCAAACACTCAAAGCCACTCAGTCTTGCTTGGGTCGAGCTGAAGCCTGTTGTACCCCATCCAGGTGCACACAGCCTCCAGACACTGGGACAGGATGTCCACGGCATCACTCAGGCAGCCTGAGGTGGAGATATAAACTTGGGTATCATCAGCATACTGGTGATACCTCACCCCAAACTGTCAGATGACCTCACCCAGTGACCTCATGTAGATGTTAAACTTAGAGGTTGGCCCAGGGACCCTTTGCAATCCTCTGAAGAGAAAGAAGCACGGGAATCAAAGCAAGTAATGTGCCATATTGTACATCTGGAACTGTCAAACATCAGGTCTTGCAGACATTGTTCAGGATGCTACATCTCAATGCCAAGAGAGTACATCATCAGTGCTGCTTGACATACATTTATACACTACCCATCTCACTATCAGTGACTCTAAGCGGTTCACAGGTAAAAATATAAAAAACTTTTTAAAATTATATAACACTAGTGGGAAATCTGGATCAGTCTCAACCTGATTATTTCCACTGGAAAAGGATTGGGAGAAGCACTGGGATTGGCAAGGAGAATCTGCAGGCAGCACTAAGGTCAGGGAGGGCTCCTTGCCTCTTTTTCAGTATCAGTAAATTGTCCTGTCCCACGCAGAGGTCCATATCCTTTTTTTCTTTTGGAGCTGGGTTCACCAGATTAAGCTTCGGTTTTTGCACTGACTTGACAGACTGAGTCAGGACTGACCTACCCAGGGTGGAGAAGCTCTGCCAGTGGAATACCCTGTGCTAAACCGCTGATACACTTCCTTTTATTAAGGAGATTCAGAAAAGACGAGTGTGACAAAGTCTTAGTCAAAGGACTCATAAAAAATGGGATTTAGAATTTCAAACCAAGGGATTTTAGTTGGACTCAGAAGATTCTGGGCTGGAAGGTCAGGTGTACAGGGTCTATTTTCACAAAAAAGGCATCGAAAAATAATTTCTCCTGGCCAGTTTGGTAAAGGACTAGTAATGGGGAAAAGATTTCATCATGTGACTCTTCCCAAAGCAAATGAGTCACATGGAGTGATAATGTGCTGCTTCCACCACCTTTTGAAGCAGTACAGAGTTGTAGTGGTGGTGAAGCCACAATAATGTGTTTGTCAAACCCAAATCCATGCTTAAATATGTAAGGCTTCCACAAAAACCTTTCAGTTCTAGAAAGTTTGATTTCTGCATAAGAACAGAACTGTATGTTTCACCATGACCATGATGAAAAAAATATTAGGTAAAAAAGTATGTGTAATTCAAAGATTCAAACTGATGGTTGCAGACAATATCTCAATTACAGCAAACCATTATAGGAAATGGGAATGTATTTGCATGCAACTATACATGGCAAGATGATAAAAAGGTTAATTACTGCCTGACCAGGAGGACCTGAGCTGCCAGGACGGCCAGGATTCCCTGGTGCTCCATCTGCTCCTGGAAATCCCTAGAAGAAAATAGAAATATTAAGGACATATCTTTGCAGAGATTATTTATATTTAAGAATCAAAAGCACAGGCATGAAAAAGCACACACAATATTTCAGCCTTCCCCAAATTCCAAGTGTCTTCACCATGTGGTCTGGAGATAAGAGTTGAACAAATCCAGAAGGGGCCAGGTAGGAGAAGGTTGCATAGGTATCTAATGAAAGCCACAATGATGCCAAAATATCACGTGCATCAAAATGTAATTGGGCATACAATACAAATGACTTACTTATGTCATTTTGCATCAGCATGCAAAATATCACAGGTATGTAATTCAAATCATTTGCACAGTGCATGCTCATGGGAGATTGGCAAATTTGGTCCAGAACCAAGCACAGGATAGTGAGGCCACAGAAAATTGTCTTTAAGAAAGGAGATGCTTCTTCGATCCAGTCCCTTAAGAGAACATGCCTCATAACAGAAACAAAGCTTATAATTCCTAAAGTGTTGCTCTCCAGATGGTCATAGGCAAGGAAACAGAATTATTCACATGTACATATATTGCCCAGAGTGTTAACAATTAGGGTAGTCAAGCAAATAAATGCATATTCAGAACTTGGCTACTATCCATTATCAAATGATGGATGGCTTGCAGGTCTGAATAAATCATTACAGAAATATTATTACTTTCCTCCAACCCACTGCAAGCTCAAAATGGATTAAATATTTAATGGAAACGCTTACCAAATTTGGTTTAATGTCATCAAGTGTTGAATAATCAAGAAAGGAGGTTAGCTGGTGTACATGCAAATTAAGGGCTTCTTAATTTGCATATGGCACAAAACAGGACCAAGCATTCCACCACATGGTTATAATTATTTGACTGCTCTCCAGCATGGCAAGTGGGTTCTAATTCCCATAAAGCTACCCTTGTTTCAGTGCTATATAACTTCATACTTTGGGCAGGGACTCACAACTGAATGCTTTCTTATATAAAAGCAATCTTGCAAACAGAAAGCTAGCACATCAGAAAATATGTTGTAACTTGGTCTTCTAGAGGGCCATTTTCCCCTAAAAGTTTATTTATGCTAATGTAAATTTAGTCATGTAAGCCTTCAACTGTAATCTGAAGTATTCCAGACATGGACATACAGTCTTAGTGTACAGTAGATTCAAAACTGACTTGTTTATGGATCATCTTCATTGATCCAGAATTTCTTGTTTCAGAGAAATACATAGAGATGTTAGAAGATCTGCAACAGGCATAACCAACACCTGTCATTCCAATAGTGGATTAGTTTCTCAGGACACAAAAAATGGACAAAGATTTTATAGAGCACCAATCTGAAGCAGGTTTACTGTAAAGTAAGTCTGATTGCAGCTGGACTTCCTCTAAGTAAGTTAATCTAGGGCTTCAGCTAAAAATGCTACTCTTCACATAATGGAAGATCTGCTGCTCATCAAGCCACCAATGAGATCCAAACCACGTTGTCCCCAAGCAAACACAGATGAACAGCAAAGAGAGAGAGAACTGCAGAAGAGATAGTTCCAGATGATTTAGGCAAAACCACACATTACAAAGGAAGGCAGAAAGCTTAAAAAATGGAGGTTTAATAGTAGAAGCATTATATAGCTTAAAAGATGCATATAAAATAATTCATTAATTGTTGATGTAAAATTCAATAAGACTGATACAGAAGAGGAACTAGGAAGGTTCCTTTTAAAGAGGAATTCTGTAACATTCAGCACTTGGTTTTCTCTTTCATTCAGACTACATTAATGCTGTGAGAACTCACCCTCTCTCCCTTTTCACCCCGCCTTTCAGTGGTGTCACCTGGGGGACCCCGAGGTCCCACTGGACCTGGAGGACCTGGGATCCCATTGCGTCCCTGGGGGGAAAAAAAGAATTATTTTTACTCTGGTTTTTTTAGCTGGTGTTCCTATACCTATTAAGTTCCCAATATCCTTGATGGATATAACCTTTTGTAAAATGAAGGAATAGTACTTAGTAGTACTAGAAATCTCAAGGGGAGGAAGCAGGGAAAAAAGCCATTCTGCCAACATATTCTTAATTTTAAGGGGCAACATTTCAGTTTCCTCATGACCACGAAGTGAAATAATATTCTTACAGCAAAAGCCCTCTTCTATATGCTCCGTAGCTTCTTGGCATCAAAATGACTATCATTTTTACATCTCATAGTTAATTATTGACTGCCAAATTAAACTGTCTTTTCATATCTCTCATAAATGGGTCTCTAGAATTTAGGAAGACTATTCTGTGTTGGGGGTAGTGATTATATACAGTACCAATGGATTTCCTTTGATTTTCTGATTGACACCAAGTATGCCCAATATATGTACACAGACTCTGATAAGGAATTAATTACTTCATGACTGAAATTTCAGCCAATCTGTTCTAAAACAGAAGAGATTCCATTGAGTCTCATCCTCAGCACAAATAAGTTATATATGTATCATGTATACAGAGACTGACTTCCTATAGAAGACACTACTGAAATTATGTTTCTCTTACTTTAATATTCACAGAACTCAAAACCTGGAATTGTCATCTATGTTTCAGGACTGTTCCATTTTAAGTGGTGCTAAACAGTATTTTATCAGATTTATAAATCCTATTTGAAGAAACAAGTGGATGAGGAAAAACATTTTTTCCTGTTTTTTTAAAATGAAATGGTACAGTAGTGAGTATAATTCACTAACGCTATTCTTCTTAACAGAAGATAACAGAGACTCGGCCTAATGAACAGTTTTAAATTCCTCTTTGATGGTATGAAATGGAACTCAAACAAAAAAAATCCCTCCTGGGATAGTAATGAAGTCAACTCAAAAATCCTCCTTGAAAAATCATGCAATTTGGGAACATCTAACAGCCATTGGTTTCCACGCTGTTTGGTGAAAGGCAAATTAACTGGAAAGGAGTCTGAGGGAAATGGAGTAGGCCAGAAATTTTTAGAAAGCTAATTACTGTTTACTGTAATTTAGAAAGCTAATTACTGTCACTCCAGTATTATCATCTACAATGTTTGGGAGTCTTTAAATCTACTTTCTGTGATAAACTTTGAACTAGTAAGACTAAATAAATTATTAAATCACCGAGTTAATCTCAAACTTACAAAAGTTTACATTATTTGAGGCTTCTGGTGATTTGAGAGTAGAAACTCTCTGAAATTCTGAGAGAGGTTCTGCCAGTGGTTTTAAACATATATTTGTCCAAAAAAGGAGGAGTCCAGTCAAACGAACAGAGCTCAAGAAATAGAACCAATCCTATTCCTCATCACAGAATTGTTCTCAAGAAGGCCAGACATTACCGGATCTCCAGAACGGCCAGGAAGTCCCATTTGTCCTTTCTGTCCCTGCAAAAATAATTGATAAATGGTCAGTTTCCAAGGAATAAACCATCTTTTTCCCTTAAAAGAATCCCAAATACCTCCTTCTACAATAAATCTCAGATACTCACAGGCTCACCTGGCTCACCCTTCTCACCCTGCAGGAAAAGAGACAATAGTAGGGTTGACTATATGATCTTCAGGAAGATCAAATACATTTATTTAATTGGCTTAAATTAGGAATATGTGGGAGACCCACAGTTACCAAAAGAGAGTTTTGGGATCACCCTACAGAAGAAAACAATGCTAAACCAATTCAGAAAAGAAATCTTCCCACCAAAGCCTCCTGATTATCTTCTCTATTCCTCTTCTATCTAGATTGACCAGTTTAAGTTTCACTGGCTGACTAGATATGTTTGAGTACCTTTTAGAATTGGATTCCTCCCCATCCACTACACTAATTAATAGTAAAAACAAAATTTGTGGTTGCAGACTGCTGTAGTAGTGTTGCTTCTGCTTCTCTGGGGCCTGCCTCAAGTCAGACATAAATATCTTACCCTCCCCTTCAGAGACCTCTAGGGTCAGATGATGTCAATGTCCAGGATGTGGGACTTTCCTGAGCTAACAGAAGGACACCAAAAGGGGAGATGCAACAGAGGACTGCACTTTGGGGAAAACCACTACAGGTTTTAATGAAGACAAGGACCACTTTATTCTCTGCTTCACTTTTTAGTTTATGTGCTTTGAATAATCTTCCAATAATACCGTGGGGAGGAATTGTGAATAACTGTAAGAATTCTTCTTCTCTTCAGGCATGTACCAATAGAAGAGAATATGTGTAGCTCAGGGTTGAACTGTGGAGTCCTTGGTGTTCTCTGCACTTGGTTGTTTTCTTGCAAACATTTTGTTACCCAGCTAGGTAACATCTTCAGTGCTATCCTTCCTGGATATCTTCATCAGCAGAGGTAACAAGAGCAAATTAGAAACCCAAGTCTATCGGAAGACAACCCACACTAATCAAGTACTCCATTACCAAAGTAACAACCCAACCTCCCACAAGAGGAACTGTGTAAGAACATTATTCAAACAAGCACAAATCCACTGCAGCAACCCAGAACAGCAGAAAAAGAGAAAAGACCACCTATACAACATCTTCCAACAAAATGGATATCCATGCAACTTTATCAAAAAGTGCCTGACTGCTCAACCTACTACAACACAACCAACACAAGCTATGAAAAGGATAACACTACCATACATCAGAAACATCTCAGAAACTACCAACAGACTATTACAACCACATGGCGTCTCTGTAGCACACAAACCAACTAAAGCCCTCCAAAACATCTTAAGCAAACCAAAAGACCCAGTAGCCCTAGAAGAAAAAACAGGAGTCATCTACAACATACAGTGTAAGGACTGTGACAACCACTATGTAGGACAGACAGGCAGAAGGCTAGCAGAGCACATCCATGAAGACCAACTAGCAGTCAGAAGACACGACGAAAACTCAATCTCACAACACAAGGACAGACTTAACCATAGTTTCAACTGGGAAACTGTCAGCATCTTAGACCAAGCTAAATCCAAAAATGCAAGGGAATTCCTGGAAGCTTGGTATTCAGACAAGGCAGCCATCAACAGGCACATAGAGATAAACAACATCTACACACTATTCGAAAGAGACAATAAAAAAGAAAACAAAAGACCAGAATATCTCCTTACCGGCAATCATCACCAAGATAAGCAGATTAACACGAAAATTATCACCAGACATACAATCATCAGTAAACAATACACTAATCAAGGAAATACTGGGGGGGGGGGAATAAAACAAAAAACCCACCCCCAGTAAACAGAGAGCAAACCCCATCCCATTCTAGCACTGAAGATGTTACCTAGCTGGGTAATGAAACGTTTGCAAGAAAACAACCAAGCTCAGAGAACACCAAAGACTCCACACTTCAGGCATGTATATACAGTGGGGCAAAAAAGTATTTAGTCAGCCACCAATTCTGCAAGTTCTCCCGCTTAAAAAGATGAGAGAGGCCTGTAATTTTCATCATAGGTATACCTCAACTATGAGAGACAAAATGGAGGAAAAAAATCCAGAAAATCACATTGTCTGATTTTTAAAGAATTTATTTGCAAATCATGGTGGAAAATAAGTATTTGGTCAATATCAAAAGTTCATCTCAATACTTTGTTATATATCCTTTGTTGGCAATGACAGAGGTCAAACGTTTTCTGTAAGTCTTCACAAGGTTTTCCCACACTGTTGCTAGTATTTTGCCCCATTCCTCCATGCAGATCTCCTCTAGAGCAGTGATGTTTTGGGGCTGTCGCTGGGCAACACAGACTTTCAACTCCCTCCAAAGGTTTTCCATGGGGTTGAGATCTGGAGACTGGCTAGGCCACTCCAGGACCTTGAAATGCTTCTTACAAAGCCACTCCTTCGTTGCCCGGGCGGTGTGTTTGGGATCATTGTCATGCTGAAAGACCCAGCCACGTTTCATCTTCAATGCCCTTGCTGATGGAAGGAGGTGTTCACTCAAAATCTCACGCTACATGTCCCCATTCATTCTTTCCTTTACACGGATCAGTCGTCCTGGTCCTTTTGCAGAAAAACAGCCCCAAAGCATGATGTTTCCACCCCCATGCTTCACAGTAGGTATGGTGTTCTTTGGATGCAACTCAGCATTATCTCTCCTCCAAACACGACAAGTTGAATTTAGACCAAAACGTTCTACTTTGGTTTCATCTGACCATATGACATTCTCCCAATCCTCTTCTGGATCATCCAAATGCTCTCTAGCAAACTTCAGACGGGCCCGGACATGTACTGGCTTAAGCAGGGGGACACATCTGGCACTGCAGGATTTGAGTCCCTGGCAGCATAGTGTGTTACTGATGGTAGCCTTTGTTACTTTGGTCCCAGCTCTCTGCAGGTCATTCACTAGGTCCCCTCGTGTGGTTCTGGGATTTTTGCTCACTGTTCTTGTGATCATTTTGACCCCATGGGGTGAGATCTTGCATGGAGCCCCAGATCAAGGGAGATTATCAGTGGTCTTGTATGTCTTCCATTGTCTAATTATTGCTCCCACAGTTGATTTCTTCACACCAAGCTGCTTGCCTATTGCAGATTCAGTCTTCCCAGCCTGGTGCAGATCTACAATTTTGTTTCTGGTGTCCTTCAACAGCTCTTTGGTCTTGGCCATAGTGGAGTTTGGAATGTGACCATTTGAGGTTGTGGACAGGTGTCTTTTATACTGACAACAAGGTCAAACAGGTGCCATTACTGCAGGTAACGAGTGGAGGACAGAGGAGCCTCTTAAAGAAGTAGTTACAGGTCTGTGAAAGCCAGACATCTTGCTTGTTTGTAGGTGACCCAATACTTATTTTCCACCATGATTTGCAAATAAATTCTTTAAAAATCAGACAATGTGATTTTCTGGATTTTTTTTCTCATTTTGTCTCTCATAGTTGAGGTATACCTATGATGAAAATTACAGGCCTCTCTCATCTTTTTAAGTGGGAGAACTTGCACAATTGGTGGCTGACTAAATACTTTTTTGCCCCACTGTATTCTAGAACAAATCTTTAGTGCTTGTATTTGATATTGGGCATTTGAAACAGTTTGGAGATTCTACTGATGCTGTGGCCCTAAAGGCTAATTCAAAGTGCTGTTATTAATTTCTAAAGCCCTTCATTGTTCAGGATCACAATATCTGGTAGAATATTTTTTCCTGTTTGTTCCTGCCCATAAACTGAGATAATCTTTGGAGGCCCTGTCCAGGTGGCCTTCTCATATTGAGGTGCGGCAAATGGTATGTGTCAATTTTAAATGACTATTCTGTTTAGAGAGTTTTATTGCCACTTTTACTGCTTTATAGTTTTAATATTATATTTTAATTACTGTGCTTCATATTTTAATGATTTAGAATTTTACATGGTCATTTTAGTTTATGATAAGCTGCCCTGGAACATCCTGGCAGTATACCCATTTTTAAAAGCAGTAACTATTCAGTAGTCTTAACCATAGAATATTCTTTTTTAAAAAAGGCCTAAAAGATATCTTATAAACAAAACAAGATGGGGCAACTTTGCCATAACAGAGGAACTTATCCCATTTTTACACAAGAAAGGTTCCAATAACCCTGACTTTTTTTCTTAGTTTCTAATCTCTGTCTCTCCTTTGCTACCTGAGGGAACACATATAGTTTGTGAGTAGAAATCTTATGCAGAGTAATTGTCTATGACTTACCTTAGGGCACTGCACAGCACAAGGCTCTGGTCTAGGCTGAGAAAGAGAGAAAGAAAACAAAGAACTAAAAGGTGAATGTTATGATAACTACAATGCAAACCTTTACACATTAGGGGCTAGGCTTTAGACTCAGGCCATGAACTAGGTAATAACGTATTTTGGAGTTCACAGAAATAGAGGGGAAAGTTTTCTGTTGGGACACCACATAGGCTCTTGCTGAGCTCATTAGAGGCTACAACTCAACACGTACGTGCACGCTCACCCATCTACCAAATCCATTTCCCTTCTCTCACACATGGATCCTCAGGAAGACAAGGGAAAAATGAGGCTAAAACCTATCTTCGTGCACAGCTCCCTTCAACAAGGTTCCTGTTTCCTTAGGGGACAAGAAAACTTTACCAAGGAGGGCTGAGGCAGATGGGGAGGGGAGAAGAAACTTTAATCCTGTCTCCATAACCCCACCACCCTCACCACTGTGGACGCTTTTGAAAGGGAGACCAGTGCCTCCTAGTCAGAAGATGCCTGATCAGATGAGTGGGTTGGAGAGGTCAGCAAGGGACAGGAAGGCCGGAGTGGCCTTGATAAGCCACCTGTTTATTACAATTATGAAGAGGTGAAGAGGAAGTTACTTCATCAGAAACCTCAGGAGTAGGACAGTGGTAATGTCTCTTCTACACCTTGGCAGAATGTGATAGGTACAGTAACTGGATTAGCAAGTGGTTATTGTACACAGCAGAAATTCCCACCTCTTGCAAATCTATCTGTTCTCATCCTGTAGAGAAAACCCTGGGCCTAATGCAAATAAAAGAAGCCATTGTGCTTTTCTCCTTCAGCATGCCTTCTGTAGCATGAGTGCTCCCTTAATGCAAGAGGCAAATGTGCCTTCTTACTCGTCGTCTTATTCACTTTCCTCCACTGCTGGATCTATTCAGTTGCTCAGAAAACCACAGGCAATCCCTGTCCTCTGCTGCATGAGCAGTGCCTTACCCTGTCGATGATGCAGAGGGCACTGGCAAGCCCCGCTTCCATCTCCGACAGACTGTTTGAGTCTCGCACAAAGAAAACATTACGTGATTCTTCATTGGTCACCAGGCGACGCAGCTGCTCACGATCAGCCCCTTCCATCCCCACTGCTAGCACCTGGATCCCTGCAAGGTCCATAGAAGGGAACTCAATGGCGGTCCTTCATGTTAATTACTCACTGGAGATGGTGCAGTCCAGGTGAGGAGGCTGAGCATACAAGTAGCTCAGCTCATTTTTTCAAAGGCAAGTTTCAGCCAGGGCTGCCCAAACTGTATCAAAGCAACTTAAGGATACCTAAGTTAAAAAAAAAAGGATTATCCTATTTCTTCAGCAAGGCCAAATGACAGACTGCTCAGCTAGAAGTGTTCAGATCCATTCATACCATTAAGTACAAGGCCATATGGGAGTTTCCTTCAAAACCTCTCTAAAAATTTGGAGCATTAATGAAAAACAAGAAGTCAGCCTCCTCCAGGGTGAATATACACGTTATTCCTTGATGAAATTTAAGTTAAAAAAATACTGAAAAGAAATTGCTGGGTTCAGCCAGTAGTTGGAGATGTAGTGTTCAAAAAGGAACACTGATTCATATGATGTGGTTGTATACTAAAGGTGCTCCCTTATGGCATGTAAGTTACTTCCCATTCTGTTTTTCTTCTGGAAGATTCACTGGTTTTTGTAGCTTCTTATTTGTGGTGTGCAAAATGTTTCAAATTATGTTTCAAGATTGAAATGCAACATCCTGAGCAAAAAAACAGCTTTCCTAACCTCACTGGAAGTGTTCTGGCATGCTGAAATGGTTCTGAGCACAAAACAGCTGCTTATCTGCTTTGAATTCAGAATATTTCCAATACAATCAGAATAGCAACAAAACACTTCCAGTAGAGGTAGTCCTCGGGTTATCGCCATTCATTCAGCGACTGTTCAAAGTTACCAGGGGGCTGAACTGATGGTACTTATGACAGGTCCTCATAGTTCTGGCCACCACAGCATCCCCGCAGTCACATAATTGCAATCCAGGCGCTTGGCACCTGGCTCACGATTACGATGTCACAGTGAGCTACAGTCATGTGATTGCTATTTCCAGCATTCCCTACTGGCTTCCCACAAGCAAAGACAATGGGGAAGCCAGCAGGAAGTTGGAAGTTGCAGTCACATGGGGTCCTCATTTAATGACCTGTGCAGTCCTCGTTTAACAACAGCAACTGGGACTGCTGTCGCTAAGCGATGCAGTCATGTAATGGTGTGCTTAGCAATGGAGTTTCCAGTCCCAATTGCCATTGTAACCCAAGAACTATCTGTAACATTGAATAATTTGTTTCAAGCCAAAAGCATTCTGGTGTGTTTGGGTAGGGACAGTATATCCATTCTGGCCCTCTTTGATCTCTCAGTGGCTTTCAGTTCCATCAATCTTGGTATCCTTCTGGCATGGCTGAGGGAGTTGGGGGCACAGTCTTCAGTGGTTCTCCTCCTTCCTCTGAAGCCAGTTCTAGTCAGTGTTGGAGGGAGAGGCCCCTGCTTTTCAGAGTGACACAGGGATCGACCCCCTGCTCTTATTTCATATCTACATGGAACCATTGGGTGCAATAATCTGTCAACACACCATTAAGTATCATAAGTGCACTGATGATACTCAGGTATACATCTTTGCTCTGGGCTACCCAGAAGGGTACTTTCCCAGTGCCTGGAGGTTTTTGTGGGTCTGGATGGGGAAGACCGGAGTTCACCTTAACCCTGACAAGATTGAGTAGTTGTGGGTTTTAGGTCCCTGTATCTAGTGGTTCTCCATCATTAACTCTAGAGAGGATAAGACTCCCCCAATAGAATTGGTATGCAATCTGGGGGTCTTCCTGGATTTGCAACTCCTCTCTGAGGAACAGGCAGTAGCAGTAGGAGAGCCTTTGCACAATTACAACTTATGCACCAGTTGCACCTGTTCCTAGATCAGAAGGCACTGCTCATGGTCACTCATGCTTTTATCACCTCCCAGTTGGACTACTGCAATGCACTCTACAAGGGGCTGCTCTTGAAGACCATCTGGAAGTTTCAGCTGCTCCAGAATACAGTGGCACATGCAATATTGGACACACCACAGTACACCTACATAATGCTGCTGCTATGTGAGTTGCACTGGCTCCCAAGGGGATTTGGGTGCAATTCAAGGTGCTGGTTGCCACCTTTAAAACCCTACATGGCATGGGGCCAGGTTACTTGCAGGACCACTTCTCCCCTATGGTTTCTGCCATCCTACCAGATCAGGAAGAGTGGGCATGCTCCATCATTTAGTGGGTCCTAAGAAACATATCTTCTCTGTCATGGCACCTGCTCTGTGGAACAGTCTGCCCCCAAGACATGGACAGCCTTGACCCAGCTGGCTTTTCAGAAGGCCGTGAAGACCTGGCTCTTCCCCCAGGCATTGGGGCTGGGGTGTTAATGGAGCCCTAATGTGGGTGTAGGTGTGCTTGTTATGTTGTTACTGATTATTTTTAGGGGTCTCAAATGGTTTTTCTTTAATGGATTGTGAATTTGGCTTTGTTTTTATCTCTGTTCACCATCCAGACAGCCTTGGCAGATGGTGGGCATATAAATATGGTTAATAAATATATAGATAAATGCTGAATTTTAAATGTTTTGTCTACCCCAATGCTTACATTCTTCTGATTTGCATATGCCAATGGTTTGGAACAGACAGACTATGGAACTGGATACTGTGCATTTTTATGTTTAAACAAACAAACAAAAAACCCCTACCATATGATAAAGTTGGAAGGATACCTATTCTCTGTCAGTTTTACAAGTTCTGAAGAATTTGAACAAACATTTTATCACAGAGAGTTTTTCTTAATGTTAATTTAAATATAAATAATTCAATGTATAATATGGCATGAACATATGAGTTAAGTTTGAAGATAAATATACAGTATACAGTTAAGATGCATCAGAATTAAACTAAGCTACCGGTCACTAAAATGTCTCGGTGTCCAACCCAAACTGAAAGGAGAAAGCCACAGTCAAGGTAAGTTGACCGGGAATAAGTAGACCAGTACTTGATCTCTTAGTCTTACCAAAAAAAAAAAAAAGATAAAGAAGTGTTTTGAAGAAAACTATCCCTTTAAGAACATTTTATTAGAGAGCAGCAGCAATAGCAGATGCTTCTCTCGTGTGTGCTGCATTCCAGACTTGAAGGACTGGTGACTTACCGGCAGCTTTGACTTCCCTGGCAGGGCCGATGGCATCATCACTGGATGACCCATCTGCCAATATCACCAAGGTTCCTGGTACACTGGGTCTTCGCCCTGCAACGGGGCTCAGCATGTAGGTCTTCACAAAATTAATGGCTGCTCCTTCATAGAAAAAGTAACAACCGATATGCACTCAGAGAAACACACACTTTAGTAAGAGCCCTAGTGACGTGTTGCTCATTTCAGGTATTTACTAGCAACCCCTGTGAATATTAACATCATGATCGCAGGTAGAATTTCAAAGGAAACAAGATTGTTTCTTTTTCTTCCTGCTTTGAGAAAGGAACTGCAATTCCCTCCCTGTTCCTGGAATCAAAGAAAGGAATGGGTGACTCCTTACCAATGGCATTGCTGCTAGGCTCCTCATAGCGCAGTGAGCGGATATGCTGCAGGACAGTTGCTAAATCACTGGAACGATTAAGCGGGAGCAAAGGGAGGCTTCGGTAGCTGTAAATCACAATGCCCACCTGGAGCAGGCAGAAAAGAAAAGAGAAAATAAATGCGATAAAAGCAGAATCCAAAGATGAAGTAGCATGCAGCCAAGACAGGAAAGATCCCCATCTTAGGAACCGAGAGAAACCAGGAGTGATATATACATTTACTTCTCAGCCTTTTGAAATTGGCAAGACCAGGAAACAGGAGTTGCCAATAGCCTTGGAATATACTTCAGTGCATTTAGGGTACCGCAGCAGAAACTTGAAAGCCCATCAAACCCCCACCCTACTTCAAGTTATACTAATACAATCAAAGTGGAATTGTCCTGAGTTTCCTTCTCCAGCTTACTACTTTCCCAAAACTCAATGATTTCTTCTGTAATGGCTCAGTATTCTCTTCCATCTCTCTGAATCCCAACATTTCATTACAGAACTGGATCCCACCCTGTCATATCTCTGCAGGGACAAAATTTTGATTCACAGCTACTTGGATGGCCACATAAAACTCCACAACATGAAGTTACAGAACGTACCTTTACCAAATTCTATCCTTTGTCACCTCACTGGCACCAGCTATCAATTGCACTGATAGAATGAGAATCAGCAGGGCTATAACTGGGTCCACTTCACCCAGTGAAATAACTTCAAATGTCTTTGTGCATTCAGTACATGTGAATCAAACAAGAAGGAAGAACTGCAAAATCTTGATGATGTTGGTTACCTGGGTGGTTTCAGGGCCCAGGCGACCCAGGGCGGAGATAGTGTTGGAGAGGAAGCTTCGCACAGCCTCTGCATTGTAGGCTTTGTCTCGAGTTGTATGTACAAGAAAAATGATATCACGCTGGGCATCTGGACAGACTGCAGAATGGAATGCTTCAGAGTGAGTAAGAACGGCTTCCCTCCATCCCCCCAAAAACATGCAAATGAGAACTGAAGAGATTTTACTTCCTGTGTAGCTGCTTCTAACTCTCCACCCAAATAGTTTCAAATCAGACGACTTAATTATATTTTATTTTTAAATACTGTAGTATTTTAAAAACATTTTCCCAAATGGCTTGCCATGTGAATCTGAAAGAGCTACCTAAACCTACTGAAACAAAACTGAGCCAAAGGAGTGTCATATAATCTCTCTGTAACAGGTCAAGGAATAGACAGACCAGGAAATCTAAAGTGTAGGGTTTAAAATAGGCTCATCATTGTTAAAAACAAACACTCCAGGACTCCCTCTCAAAAATAGGACTTCATCTTTCTCTCCCACCAAATATTAAGTGCAGCCCCTGCCACCCAAAAGTTGACCACCATCTTACAAGTATGAGGCTCTAGAGACCCAGTGCAAACTACAGTGATGCCAAAATGGCAGCATGCTGTGGTGACATCACACAAACATCATTACTTACTTGTGGTCAAGTTTCTGACACAAGTATGTAACTTGTAGCACCTGTTTGATCACACATGCTTTGCCATTTGCTCCCCTCGCATGGATACCCAGGTAAAGACATTCCTCCACAAAGCAAAACTCACCTGTCTGGTCAGTAACAGAAACCTCAGCCCCAGAGATGCTCCCAAACAGCGGGCGAATAGTAAAGGTGTATCGCTCACCCAGATGCAACCCAGACACTGGGTAGGATGTTTCTGATCCAGGCAACGATCTTTGTGCCTCTCCTTCCTCTGAAACAAAGGAGGAACACGATGGAGGATTAACACAGTTAATTTTACACAGGAGTAATAAATGGGGATAGTGTGTCTCATGAAGTATCCAACCTCAAGTTGCCAGGGAGACTTGGAAGATGTAACCAAAGGGTTATCATATGAAATGTTATGTTGCATCTGGGTGAATGTTGCATCAACACTCAGCTCTGTTCAAAAGCCAGTCACTTTAACAGAGGAGAAAGGAATAACCTTGCCCTAACAGTCAAACTTTTTAGCTGAGCAATCCTGAGAAACAGTGTGCTATAGCAGCTAAGAATAATGATAAACAATTAAAATGTTATTTAACAATCATATTAAAACAATCATTTTAAGAATAATAACATTCCTCCTCTGTGCTTATTTACAGAATGATGGTTTATTTTATCACAAGGGCCACTGGTGTTTTCTTTTCGCTGATTATCATCTCCTTTTCCTTTCTCTCTTTTGACTTCTTCCAGCTGTCAATGGCCTCTGAACCTCAGTTTCTCTCCAAATTCTCTTAGCTTTTTGCCTCACTTTCCTTATAAGAAAATGACCAGTTAACCCTTTATTTGCTTTCTATTAAAGCAACAATCTTCTATTCCTTTCACAACAATAAGGAGAACAATGCCTCATGATCTCTTTGAAGGAAAGACAGAATATGAATGTAATAAATGAATAAATGGCATGGTATCTGCTCTTGCTGACTGCAGGCCTCCTTTCCTTACTCTGCCTTCAGCTGGACAAAGACTGGATCCAATAGGATTATGTCACTGATATTTTCTCTGTCCAAATTCTAAATTTATTTATTAAATTTATATAGCTGCCCATCTCACGTATGTGCTTATAGAAGCAACAGTGTAGAATGATAGTTGTAATGGTTCAGGTGATAGACTAGTGTGGTGAGATCTTCAGCCACAGAAGCTCAACAGGGGACATTGGACCAGTCACTACCTTTCAGTCCAGTCTGGATGGCCTTTGCTCAGATTACTATATTCAGTCTCTGTGGAGCTTGCCAAGACTAGCCAGAAACTTTAGTTGGTCCAAAATGCATTGGCTTATATGCTCATTGATCAGTCACAATACTGCTGTATTACACTGTTGCTGTGGGAACTGCATTGGTGTATAATGTTTCTAAATGAAATCCACAATGCTGGTCACTAGCTTTGAAGTTCTATAAAGCTCAGAGTCTGGGTATTTAGGATACCATTTCTCCCAGATACTGTTGATCCTGCCTGCCTGAACCAAATAGCCAGAGAACACTTGCTAAGGGTCCCTAACTATCTGGGGGTGTGGCAGGAGGGGGACAAATGGAGACGTTCTCTGTGGGAGCTCCCCTCTCCTGCAAACAGCCTGCCTCTAAAGCTAGGGCAGCCTCCATTCTCATGGCCTTCTGGAAGCTGGTAAAATCTGACTCTTTTAGACCTTTGGGAACTGACTGTAGAGTCACTGACACCATACTAATGAGTTAATGGCATTTTTGTATTTTTTATTATCATTGTCTTATTTTAGTATTAATATCTGTAAACTATTTAGAGTCTGAATGGATTGAGGAAGTGGAAGAAATGGGATAAATAAACAAAGAAACTCAGTATTGGTATTTTTATTTGATATGTACTTATATCTAAGCATTGTACAAGATCTTTTCCCCCATAACAACAATCCTTAAGGGTAAGTTGGGCTGAGAAAGAGCGACATGTGCAAAGTCACCTTGTGAGCAGCTATGACTGAGAGTGGACTAGAATCTGGGTTTCCCGATTCCTAGGATAATGCCTTGACCACTACCCCACAAAACATTGTTGTAAAGGAAAATCAGAAAGATGTGATATAAATGTAGGGATATTAGGGATATATGTAGGGATACATCAAATACAATGACCAACCTCTTGGAGATTTCCATGTAAGATGATAGCCAGTAGCCCCAGGGACTGGAGTCCAGGTCAAAGTTACAGAATCCTTCTGAGTACCTGCCACCTGGAAATTGGTCACCCGGCCTGCAGCTGCTAGAGAAATAAAGGTAAATGTGGGAGAGTTAATTTGGTCCTTGATAGTGAAGGGAATATCTAGAGAAGCTCTTGGTAGGAACTCATATTCATGACCATAGAGAGTAGATATCAAACTTGTGATCCATTGTAGCACTATGGTAGTTCCAATCTTAGTCAGAACTGCTGTGCACAAATGAGAGAATATTTTCATCAGAAGAAATATTTGTTAGGGCTATACAAAATTTAATGGGATGATTTCATTTGAAAGTAATTGGCTCAAATCATTGCACTGTAGCAGGTCCATGAAACAGCCTGGCACTTTTACCTACTGCTCTGCTTCAGCTGCTTCTTTGGTCCTTCAGAAGACTTCTGTGCAAGCACAGTGGAGAAGCCACTTATTTTGAAGCAGACTGGCCTGTCTTGATGCTTGTGAGGCTGAGTACATCCCTGCCAAAGTTTTAAGCATAAGCGGAAGATCACATCATTTCTGATGCTGAAAGCAGAGTGCTGAGGCAGAATGCATCAGCTTTATATAGACCTGGTAGCTATATACCAAAGATAGGTAGGATAACAGTACCACTGTATATACAAAACTAATTTTATTGTCTGTTACATATTGGCTTGAATATTACACAGAGAAAAGCGGTACATAAATAAGGAAGTATTATAGGTGTGAAAACAATTTGTCCACAGTTGAAGCTCTGCTTCTTGAACTACCTTCTTACAGTATATGCGCTACCACCAAGTGAACTAGAATGTGGGAGAAACAGCCTAAAAGCAACATTCTGGAGTACCCCTCTAATTTGGGAGTTCTCCCTCTAACCAGGTTAGACTAATATCAAGACAAGCTATTTATACTGTTATTTAGGTTTCATGTCAGTTTTAGGTGATACATTTTGCTTTGTGTGATGTTTAAAGTTTTTTTTAAGGCAACTTAAGAACAGTTCTTTAAAAATTGCTTTAAAGATTAAAGGTTATTTTTTTTAGTTCTAAGCTTAGAAATGGAGCTGCAACAGCCAATGGAATTAAATATCAGGAAAGAAATGAAAGACCCAAGTATCCACTGATCTCTGGCAATACTGTAGAAGAATCTTACATATCAGATAATTACATATCAGATAAAAATATAATTTCTCTAATCTGCATGAAAGAACTACAAAGCTCCAAAGCAGGGCTCTTAGCTGCAAGAAAATGCAACAATGATTTCACCAAAAGAAGTGTCTCTTAGGGACCAACAGGGGCCATTGATGAAAACCAATGAACCAGATAGGACTGGCTTATCTCTGTCTGGTCTCTTTTCTCCTTATGTATGAAATTTAAATTCCATATATAAATAGATGTTAGTCTAGCAACTTTTGTGCTGTTGACTTCTAACTCTGGAGTGACAGGCCACCTTAGCAAAAGGTTGGGTTACCAGTGGCGGCGACAATGGCCACAGCTTCGCTTTCCCGGTTGCCAGTCAGGCTTGTGATGCGGATGTCATAGCGCCCTCCTGGCTGCAGATCTTCAATGTCATAGGTGTTAATATGGGCTGGCAACAGCTGGCTCCTCTCTGGCCCACCTGTCCCACATAAGAGAGCTAGTTAATTACTTGGATGATGGGTGGCAGTGAAAGAGGAGGTGATCTAGGAAGTGCTTATCACCTGCTGGGCGCCAGGTGAGCCGATAGCCCGTGCTCCCTGGTGCTGGGCTCCATTCTAGTCGGATACGGGTTTCTGAGGAGTCAGTCACACGCAGATTTCCAACGGGTTGAATTGGGATTGCCGCTGAAAGGAAAAATGTAGGATTAACAGTGGAAAAAAAGCCAGGTAGTCTGGTCATCAACAAAGAGAAATAAATACTCTAGAAGGAACTATTCCTCTTATGAAACATAGATAAGAGATACCTTCAGTATGAGGTAGAAATAAACTTTTTTTTTCACTTTAAAAATTGCTATTTGTATCCTCCATGAATAATCACTAAAATGTTGCTTCCTTGAATAACACCAATAATAACACCTGAATAACCAACTTAGGTGCTGAGATCAGGTATGGTGGTCTATAGATATGGTCCACAAGATGGTGTCCAGGAGGAATCTTTTTTGGAGGTTATGCTCCAGGGGAAGGAATTTTATTCTGAGAAGAATATTTCAGACAATAACTTAAAGATGTTTGCATTCTTGAACAATTGCAGGTTGACAGCTTGTCTAAAACCAAGCTCCTTTGAATTAATTGCCACCAGAGACAGATATTTTTAATATAGCTTGATGCTATACTTTTACTGTTTTTGTTGACTATTATTTATTTTATTTATCATATTTATATAGCCGCCCATCTCACACAAGGTGACTCTGGGTGGCGTATTATGCATTTTTACTCTATGCATTGGAAGGAAGAACAGTATACTGATCAAATTAAATTAAAACATTGCAGAGGCAGAACCTTCTCTATCCATAGTTTGTGCACTCAGAGAACTTCTGTAAGGGTGACGGGTACAAGTGCAGCAACAATACAATCCAGGGTGTCAAATATTATTAGAAAGTGCCAGATGATTCCTCCCTAACTTTTTGCTAGGAAACTGAAGCATAATATGGCTAAAATTCCACCTGGAGCTTCTTGAAAGCAGAATAATAAGAATCTTGACACACAAATATGGACAAATAAGTCTTACGTGTTGTGACAGTAATAGATACAGGGTTTCCTTCACGATTCCCAATCAGTGCTGTGACTTTTACAATGTAGCTGACTCCTCCTTCCAGGTTTTCTAAGTCAAAGGAATTAACATTTCCCAAGACCAGTTTGCTGCTTTCAGGTCCACCTTCAAAAGAAGAGAACGTGACCTTCCTAGTGAAAAAGATGACCAAAGCCACCCCAGGCCATTGCAGCCCACGCAAATAAGTATAAAGCTTGATCACACCAACAGGCAGCCCCTCTTCTCCCTAATTCTACATTTCCTTCCAGCAAACAACAAGGCAGCCTGAAAATCTCCAACGTCAGTCCCAAAATCAGCTATGCTTTTGATTTATGATGATTTTGTTTTTCTACTCCCAGAACTAAGATGCACAAATTAAGACTGTAGCAGACATTCAGAATTGAAAACCTACTCTTCATATTTATTTTCATGCTGCTTTTAACATTCATAGGGATTCTTTAAAAAAAAATTACTTAAATCTTCATTTTCTTAATAAGGCAGTGATGTCAAATTATCAGCTTTTCAAGTCCATGGCTTGTACTGTGATTTTTTCCCTCTAACATTCCTAAATTCAATACAACCATAATTTGTAATAACGAATTAATTTCTATTAAAAATATGTGTTTGCAAGAACTTTTTTTTAAAAAATTGCTTGAGCATTCCCTGCTTCCCTTCCTAAATCCATTTCAATTCTCCCTTCTTCCTCTTCTCTGACCAGAACAAACAGTTCCCAGTTGGTCAGACAAGTCAATATAAATTTATCTTAAAGGATCAGTACCAATCACTAATTTTTGAAAGACATTAGCACAGAAATTGTTTTTCTTCCACCATCTTTTATATGAATGGAGTTCTGAAGTGAAAACAACCCCAACCTCCAGCAAATTCCATCCTCATATATATCATTTTGTTTCCTTCAAATATGACATTCTTACCCAAATAATGTGATTGGTAAATTTTAAATGTAATTTCCACCATAATGTTGATTTCATTCAGCTGATCCAATAAAAGGTATCACCTTAAGCTATTTTATATATGGGATCAATATATGGTAACATCACAGTATTCTTTGGATTGCGAAGAGCAGGTAATTGCTGACTTATGATTTATACATAATTTTATCTGTAATGTTGTAGACTGCTGGTAGTCTTTGTAAAATCAGTGGGTAAAAATCATCAATTCATCAGGGGTGTATAATCCTTAATTCATTCTGGTGTCTGAAGTTCAACAATAATCTTAGATATTACAAGCTTTATGGAACATCTCCATCTTAACCTTCCTCTTGAAGACCACCAGAGAAGCCCCACTTCCAGGGAAAGGGATGGAGTGAAAACCATAAAGATTTTCTGGCCTCACTTCTCTGGATCTTCCATATGGAGGAACCTTCAACATCTCAGCTTAGGAGTTGCTAAAAGAGGCAGTCCTGATGACACTTGGATGCCAAGCCATAAATGACTGTATATGTTAAAAACTAGCACTTCAAATTGTTTCCAGAAATCTATCAGAAACCAATACAGAGCTAAGAGTCACAACTGGAGCTTTAATGGGCCAGATAGTTTCTGAATTAATAGTAGCTTTGTCTTCCAATGATTCAACTTCAACTTGTTTCCAGACACCAGAACAAGACTTTAATTGCATCTCTGGCTTGTTCCAGCATTGAGTTGTAAAACTACCACCAGCATGCTGATGATATCTCATGCTGAACCAATGGACAACCTCTCCCAGTGGCTTCAAGTGGTTATTAAAATAATGAGCCTCTACAGGTCAATAGTAAACAAACATTTTCTTCAAGAGGCAAACTATTGTGAGGAAACCAGAAACAGAAGGCAGATTCCTTACCACTGCGCTGGCTCCATATCACTCGATATGCTGTAGCCCCTGGCACACCAACCCATGAGATGCGTACCACGTTGCCCCTGGATTCAAGGACTCTGAGGCTGGTGACTGTTCCCACTTGATCAGAGGCTTCAAGGCAAAGAACAAAAAGGGATGACTGCTAATAGGATTCTCAAGGTGGAGCAAAAAGGGTAGAGAGATGTGTATCCACAGCCAGAGTTGGTCTCACCTGTTGTAACTGTGGTGGTAGCTGAGTTCCCTTCTCTGCTGCCAACTAAGGCTGAAACTTCAATGACATAGACAGTCCCAGGCCTCAGACCCTCAATGGTGTAGGAATTTATATCAGCCGGTACGACTCGAGAGACCTCTTGACCTGGAGGGGGAGGAGAATAGATGTATATCAAGATGGAGGCAACAGATTACACACACAAGGAAGAAAACAGAGTGAACTCTTACAGCTTAAAACTACCAGAGAGCACAGATCAACCAATACATGCTTCCAAGCTCATTAACAATCTGGAACTCAATTGTCCTTTTGCATTTCACCACATTTTGCACTGTCATTCTTTGATCAAAATTTGTACTCACAAAAATGAATATCCTGGAGAAAATGTGCAAAAAAACCCTTTATCAGCAGAAATATACATCTAAAATTGCCTTATATATGCTGAATTACAAATGCTGTCTCGAGCTTCTGAAGAATAGGTGGAATATAACAAATAAAATGAATAAAATGTATAATTTACTAACCCATTCTTATCTGTATTTATAGGAATACAAAAATGTTCATGTTGGGGAAATGAATTATTTTCATCTGGAAAATTTACTGAAATGTTTGCCAAGTGACTTGGAAAATAAAAGAACAAATTTATGATTCAAAAATTCAAAAGTTGTAAAAAATTAAATAGGTCTATTCTTGCTGTGGGTATCCGTTTACTCAAATGCAGCACCTGGGAAACCAGGATTTTCACATCTAATCAACAGTCCATGCATACTACAAAAACAGTCTGTGGCAGGCCAAACATAAATAATTATGTTTCTCTGAGATGCAAATTTCAGTGAAGCAGCCTTACATTGTGCAGAAATGAGTTACATGTGCATATAAGGAGAAACAGGGAGGGAAATGCTGCTGTCTAAAGGAATGCAAGCTGCAAAGCAGAATGGAAGCAAAAAGAATTAACACATAACCAGCAACAGTGTGATGGATAGTATATTACACAACACATTCCCAGCTCTGGGAGATGAAAAGACAGCTAATATACTCCAGTCCCAAGAGTTTCCTGTTAGCTAATGAATTTTACCCCTGGCAGATTCAATAATGAAAGTCAGATCACAAGAAAATACAAAACACTTAGACTATATCAAGACTCCATTGGATATGACAGTACAAACAAGAAGGCATGGAAGGGAATGCTCTTTTTCCATACCTTGGATATAAATGACTATACTGTACTTCAGTGGTCTGTTTACATTTCAAGACTACAGTACTAAAATACCAAGGCTATTGCCTCTCGATATTAAAACGTATTTCACAGATTGCTAGATGATAACTAAAAAGAACCAGTCCTTTGAGGATAAAATACCCAGTCAAATTTTTCTATCTGAAACTGTCTTGCCTTTTATAATCCCCCAACTGACTTAGAATTGACAGGGAGAGGAAGCAAAAATTATCTGTGTATCATCTCAATTTCTTGGATGCAACTTTTCAGGGTGTGGATAAGAGGGAGGAAAGGGGACTGATGAAATCCTTCCATTTTCCAGTCTCCTAGGAAATAAGTCAAATGGATTATATTGAAAAAGTAAATCTCAGTTAGATTTCAAAAGCACAGAAAATGTCAGAACATGTCACACCCTGTAGAAGAGAGAAAAACAGATTTTTTGGCATCCAGAAAAGTAGCTTCAAGCTGAAACTGAGCTGGTCTTCTCTTACAAGGGTGCACGTTTCTCCCACAAGGAAACTTGTTATTATTTCCTGTGATTATTCATCTTAAAGTGAAATGTATCTTACATGTATATAAAGGGTGGGTAGTGTTTGGGATTTGAAGGGGAAAAGGTGCTTTGGAGCATATAGTACCTATCGGCAGCTCCTTAAACCAAAAACTTTTCTTGAGGCGGCCTACAGCTATGGAGACAAGCTGTGTGATCCCAGGGAAAGATGCAGCTGCTTTAAGAAGTTGCTGACATGTCCTACATGAGCATCCCTGCACACTCCAGAACATACACATACACGTACTGTACATACACACAAGCACCATATACAGGTGAAACTCAAAAAATTAGAATATCGTGCAAATGTTCCTTTATTTCAGTAAGGCAACTCAAAATGTGAAACTAATATATGAGATAGACGCATTACATGCAAAGCGAGATATGTCAAGCCTTACTTTGGTATAATTGTGATGAGTATGGCGTACAGCTTATGAAAACCCCAAATTCACAATCTCAGAAAATTAGAATAGTGTGAAAAGGTTCAATATTCTAGGCTCAAAGTGTCCCACTCTAATCAGCTAATGAATCCATAACACCTGCAAAGGGTTCCTGAGCCTTTAAATGGTCTCTCAGGCTGGTTCAGTAGGAATCACAAGCATGGGAAAGACTGCTGACCTGACAGTTGTGCAGAAAACCATCATTGACACCCTCCATAAGGAGGGAAAGCCCCAAAAGGTAATTGCAAAAGAGGTTGGATGTTCCCAAAGTGCTGTATCAAAGAACATCAATAGAAGGTTATGTGGAAGGGAAAAGTGTGGTAGAAAAAGGTGCACAAGCAGCAGGGATGATCGCAGCCTGGAGAGGATGGTCAGGAAAAGGCCATTCAAAAGTGTTGGGCACTTTCACAAGGAGTGGACTGAGGCTGGAGTCAGTGCATCAAGAGCCACCACACACAGACGGATCCTGGACATGGGCTTCAAATGTCGTATTCCAATTGTCAAGCCACTCCTGAACAACAAACAACGTCAGAAGCGTCTTACCTGGGCTACAGAAAAAAAGAACTGGTCTGTTGCCCAGTGGTCCAAAGTCCTCTTTTCTGATGAGAGCAACTTTTGCATCTCATTTGGGAACCAAGGACCCAGAGTCTGGAGGAAGAATGGAGATGCACACAATGCATGATGCTTGAAGTCCAGTGTGAAGTTTCCACAGTCTGTGTTGATTTGGGGAGCCATGTCATCTGCTGGTGTTGGTCCACTGTGCTTCATTAAGTCCAGGGTCAACACAGCCGTCTACCAGATTTTGGAGCACTTCATGCTTCCTTCCGCAGACGAGCTTTATGGGGATGCTGACTTAATTTTCCAGCAGGACTTGGTACCTGCCCACACTGCCAAAAGTACCAAAACCTGGCTCAGTGAGCATGGGATTACTGTGCTTGATTGGCCAGCAAACTCGCCTGACCTGAACCCCATAGAGAATCTATGGGGCATTGCCAAGAGAAAGATGAGGGACATGAGACCGAACAATGCAGCGGAGCTGAAGGCCGCTATTGAAGCATCCTGGTCTTCCATAACACCTCAGCAGTGCCACAGGCTGATAGCATCCATGCCATGCCGCATTGTGGCAGTCATTGATGCAAAAGGGGCCCAAACCAAGTACTGAGTACATATGCATGCTTATACTTTTCAGAGGTCCGATATTGTTCTATTTCCAATCCTTGTGTTATTGATGTCATGTAATATTCTAATTTTCTGAGATTGTGAATTTGGGGTTTTCATAAGCTGTACGCCATAATCATCACAATTATACCAAAGTAAGGCTTGACATATCTCGCTTTGCATGTAATGCGTCTATCTCATATATTAGTTTCACCTTTTGAGTTGCCTTACTGAAATAAATGAACATTTGCACGATATTCTAATTTTTCGAGTTTCACCTGTATAATCGTGGATAGGCCGAGAATTTTTGAAGCCAAAACACCAACCCAAAATTGGGTTTAGCTTATCTGTGAGTATATACCGTAGGCTTTTCCCACAGGTTTTTTAAAGTACCTGTATATTCCTTATATACTTATGTATAAACCCATCCGCAGATAAGCTGACCCTCAAATTTTAAACCAAAAATTCCATGAAAAATGAGCCACCTGTGGAAAAGGCAACGGTGAAAATTAAAACATATGAAAATTTTGAGGGTTGGCTTATCTGTGGGTGGTGCATTTTTCATGGTATTTTGGTTAAAAATTCAAGAGTCGCCTTATCTGTGGATGGGCTTATATGCAAATATATATGGTGTGTGTGTGTGTGTTTGTATTAATATTACACAACCATGTTGTTAAAAAACATTTAATTAAAAAATCTGTTATATAATTAAAATGTCCTCAGGGGGGGAATCACTAATCCCGCTTTAACACGTTTTGCCTTGGGATTTCTGGGACAACAATCTGGTCTGTGCTTGTGAACGCTTAGAAATATTTTAATATTGTGATTAAAGAAGAGCCTTTTGCTTAGAATTGGCAACTGACTGCCTAAACAGTTCTGAACTGGAAAGGAGATTAGCTTGTTCAGAGACACAAATAAGCTCTAGCATTTTATCAGATTACTAGTGTTTCCTGTTCTAAAATTATTTAGTTATGGCAATCAGAATAAAGAGAAGTTTTAAAAGCTTATCGGCTTAATCTTTTGAGTCCACTGACTTGTCCTCAGTGGCAACTGATCTGGCTTTTTTCAACAGGAAGCCAAAAGAAACGAGTAGAATATTTCAGTTCATAGGCAAGTGCCAAATTCTGCCCCTGATGCAAAACCAGTCTGAAAGGAATTCTCACCCTGAAGTCCTTACAGAAGTGCAGCTCAAGATCAAATTAAAGACAATTCCCAGTGTCAGTACTGGGGGAAAGGCATCTAACTCTCAGAAGTTAACAAGGATCCACTAGGAAGGCTGTAAATTTCAGAACCAAGCTTGGCTGGGGTTTATGGATATTTCAATTTGCTCCAAAGTCACATAGCCTGCTTGCCACCAAACTGGTATTTACTGAAACAATTATGTAGCATTAGAAGATGCTTTCAGAGAAGGTCTTTCTCATAAGACAGCCCTGCCTAATTCATGGAATGAGATGCAGATAAGGACGTTTTCTATTTGTTATCTTTCAGTGTTTTATCCTAATTTCTTCCATATTCTTCTTTCCAAGAAAAAGCCACTAAGGAGGAAAAGCCGGAACAGCAGCACAGTATTGTTTGGAAAAAAGCTGGCCAAAAGCCCTCCAACTGGAAGCATCCAAATATCTAATTTGTTCTCTTCCACCCATGTATTGTCACCATGTACTGTTGTAGCTTTGACACCATGTTGCCACCCACACTTCAATAATCAGATAGAATAAAATCCAAGTATGGACAGTACTGCGGCTGGAATGCATTATTCTGGGACCCACCAAGAACTCACCCTCTCTCAATCGCCATGTCACCTTATAGCCTGTAGCCCCAGGAACCCGATTCCAGGTAACACGCAATTGATTGGGCCCAGCTGGAGCTGCCTCTAGCTTGCTGATGCTGCCTACAGGTGGAGATTCTACAAGGGCAAGCATATAGATGAGGGAATGATGAGTAAAATCAGTTGAAAAATAATAAAATGGTTAGTAGCCATTATTCATTATAAATCATTTCACATATAGTATTTAGAGTTGTTCTTCCTGTTCTTCTTGAACATTACCTCAAGAACCTGTGCAACCAACCTGCCAGAGAGGGAGGTATTCTTTTCAGTCACTGGAGGAGGGGAGCTGAGGCTGCAATATCCTACTTTGCCTAAAGTCCTCGACTGTGTTTATCTTCTTCTCCCATTCTGATCTTTCTGCGGAGCCAGGATAGGGACAAGGGCGAAAGACCAGCATTTCACAATGCTCTGAGTATTTAATGGGAAGCCCAGATTTGCACAGCTGAAGCAACCTAAGTTTTAAAAGACATTAGGAGGAGCATGGTCCTGCTTTGCTACTGCTGCGTCAAATCTTGACCAAGGTTTACTGCTAGGCCTTTACCAGCCATAACAACTCTGCTGTGCTGAAGAGGTTAAAAAAAAATCACAATGCAGTTGCCGAAAGGAGGAAGTAGCTCCGGCTTCACAAGAGAACGCACCAACTTGGAGACTAAGGGTGGCAGGAGCGCTTTCTTGGGTGCCCAACTGCGTCGTTATTTGTACTAAGTATGTGACACCCTCCTTCAGATCCTGCAATTCAAAGAAACTCCGGTCGCCAGGAATTCTTTTTGTCTCCTCTGATCCATCTGAAACAATATGCAGAGGAAGCAGAATCAACCTGTGCTCGTATGGCAAACGTTAGTTAACTCGCAACCCTATCTTTCCATATAAGTCAAACAAAAACATTATTTTTCAACCCTGGTTCACACACTCATATTTATATCTTTCATATTACTATTTTTTACTATTTTTTATATAATTATTATATAATTATAATTATTATTGTATTGTTAATTTTTCTGTTTTTTTGGAATTATGTTTTAATTGTAAGCCGCCCAGAGACACAAATGTGAGATGAGAGGCTATATAAATCAAGTAAGGATATGTGTCTATGTCTATGTCTATGTCTATGTCTATGTCTATGTCTATGTCTATGTCTATGTCTATGTCTATGTCTATATGTCTATGTCTATGTCTATGTCTATATATGTGTGTGTGTGTCCCCTGAATCACTTTTACCATTTCCCACCATTTTCACTTTGGACTTCCAGTTGGTCTCTGTTTCTCTCCACCTCATTTTCCCACAAACTCCAGGCCATTTTCTCTCATAGTCACCAGCATAAGCATTGCAAGCAGAATAATGCATAGCACTAAAGTGAATTGTTCTTTTATCACAAATGACTACAAATGCACATTCATACTGCAGAATTCTGTTACTAGGAAGTGGAGAGACACACTGGAGTTACTTATTGGATAAATTGTGAGAATTACTTACTTCAGGATTTTCAGAGATTGTGCTTTTATGCATACAGGTAGTCCTCGCTTACGATTGCTCATTTAATGACAGTTTGAAGTTACGACGGCCTCGGAAAGGGTGCTTTACGGTCTGTAAAGCACTTCTGGCCATTGTAAAACATCGTGCCGCCCCCCGCCCCCATGGTCATGTGGCCGCATTTCAGGCACTTGGCAACTGGCTCGCATTTATGACTGGATGCCAGGCACCCTGCGATCATGGGATCCCCATTTGCAATGTCTTCTGCCAGCTTTCCCAGAAGGTCAATGCAGGGAAGTTTGCAAGCAGAGGGGAGGGAAGGAAACCTCTCAGTGCTGTGCAGGAGTGGAGCAGAAATCTTCAGGATTTGAGCTTCATACCTTCACACTGCTGAGAGATTTCCCCCCCCCCCCCTGCAGTGGTGTGCAGGAATGGAGCTCAAAACCTGAAGATTTCCGCTGTGTTCCTCCAACCCCAGGAAGGATTTACCTTCTGTCCAGAGAGTGGAGGGCAAACCCTTAGGTGGGCTTTAGGAACATTTGAGAGCGAAAGGGCTGTCTGCCAGGAGGATTTCAGCTCTCCATGGAGCTAGAACTGTCAGGCAGGCAGCCCTTTCACTCTCAAAGAGCTGCTTGCCGGGAGGGTTTCAGCTCCGCACTGAGCTGAAATCTTTCAGCAGACAGCTCTTTCGCTCCATCTGCTTAACAACTCAGGAGATTACTTAACGACAGCAACTGGGAGTGTCTGGATTGCTGTTGTTGAACAAAGCAGTCACATGGGTGTCCCACTTAATGACCGCTTCACTCAACGATTGAAATTCTGGTCCCAACTGTGGTTATTAGGTGAGGACCACCTGTAATAGGAAACCAAGATTTTTTATACCAAGAAAACAGTGGCACATTATTGTAAAGCCCAAAACAAAGAAATCATACTATGGCTTAGTGTTAAGTGCAAGCCTGGCCACTGAGGTAATATTAATTAAATAACAAATATAAATATAGTTATATACAAACTAAATATAACTACTGAAACCACAATTAACTACAGCATGATTAATGGTAGCATTGTACTTAAACAGTGAGAGCTGTTTTCCCAGCTTCAGAGAACATGGTCAATGGCCACTAATGCCATTTTTGCCATTCCTCACTGGGCGAAAGCTATAGATTACTCAGTTAATCTTTGACTTCATTGTTTCCTCTCCTCTTAGACCCCCAAAGAGCTCAATTAACTCTGCTGCCTTCTCTCACTTTCCTCCTCTTCTGCTTCTCCTCCAACTGACTCTCTTACAAATTCCTTTTATCAACTCCTTTTCCTCTTGGGGCCAGTTACTCTGTCTCAGTCTAACCTACCTCACAGAGTTTTTGTTGCTGTGGGGAAAATAGGAGGAGCAAGCATTATATATGCCTTGAGTGATACAGAATAAGGCAGGATATGGGATGGATGGATGGAGGGATGGATGGATGGATAGATCTCTTCTATATGCCCACCTCCAACTTGAAAAGTGAAAAAGTGAGATACCCCTCTTTTCTCTCCACTAGGTCCCCTTTCTGCTTTGCACAGCTTGAATTCTTTTGCAGCCAGAATTATCTAGGCACACAGAAGGTCCTTACCCTGAGTGTTGATAATCACCAATTTATAAGCTGTAGCCCTGGGGATGGGAGTCCACAACAGCCGGACGCGACCCAGTCCTACCGGCACCATGCGCAGGTTTGATACACTGCCTACTAATGGTGGTCCTGCCACAGAGGGACAGAAAACATGATTACTGGAAGAATGTGGCAAGGTTACAAGATGTTTGGAGTTGGACGTAATTAGCAGGAGCAACTAAAGCCGACAAGCAGGAACAAAAGTACTGAAATGAATCCAATTCATTTCTGGATGTCTTTTTGTCAGCATTAAAACAAAATCATTATGGCAGCATTAGGAATCCAACTGGCTTTGGGGACTAGATGGTGTATGTTTAGTTTCCAGTTACTTAAATATGCAGTATGAATAGGCAGTTTTCAACTCATCTCAAAGCCTGAACCCCTATCTCAGTTAATCTGGTAATGAGACTGACATGTTGCTGGGCTGAATTGTAGAAGGGGTATCAAACCAAAGCAAGATATAAGCCTTCCTTTTGCAACTCACATTTTTATGTTCTCCAGATCCCCTGCATTAGGACATATATTGTCACCAGCAGGACTAGAACATATAGCAATTATCAACAGTCTTATATAAGCCAGGAAATGTTAGTAATCAGAATACTAATTTTTGAAAGTGTATATTCTATTTAATAATGTAAACATAGAAAAACTGGTGAATACAGGATTCCTGGTGTAAATGAAGTTCTTGGGAAGAGCTATAGGACTGAACAAGTGAGCAAAAGACTCATTCATAATCTCCTTATTAAACCATGGTATGAACACTAGTACTGGCTCAGTGTGGGGCAATACGCAATAGGTTAACACAGTCAGCACTCAGAGATGACTTACAGAAGGCTTAAATAATAGTTCATATATTTGGATGGAAAATACAAATATATTCCACAACATGGATAGTTCTGCATATATGATTATAATGAAATGGAACACTTGATGATCTTTCTTTTCCATTATCTTCTATTTGGAACAAATGACTTGTTTATAAATCTGCCATTTGCTTGTGGATGCAGCTATATCTGTAACTTACAGGACAGTGATATTTGGCAAAGCCAACTGGAATCTGAATCAAGGGGTAAAATAAACAGTTGCTCCTTCTTTTAGAGTCCATCTTACATAATGGCATGTTATGGAAGCTAACAACTGTATGCAATTGTGTTTTTGTTTTTTTGCATTATTTTATAGTTGAAGAACTCACAATGACCAACTTCATTAAATGACAGTCTGTTTCTACACAGCATAGTAGCCTGGCTTGGGCTTGCAAGGAGAACAGCTGAGTAAACGCTTGAAACAAAGAGACTAACCTTTTCCTCCTTTTTATAACATACCCCACTCAAATAATTGTGAGTAAGAAGTATGTTTCCCCATTTTTCTCTCCTGCAGTGTTGTTTTACTTACATTGGGTTAGGACAAAAACTCTCTTTATTAGAATATCAGAAAGGTGAGTAATTCCAAAAGTGCTTCTGTGTGGGGAACAAGAGGGCAAAAGAGGCAATGGTCCATAGAGGTAGGGTTAACTCACTCAGTTAACACTTACGGATCCGGACGTTGAGAGGAACAGCATTACCCTCACGATTGCCGATAAGAGCTGACACACGAACCACATAGGAAACATTCTCTTTCAAATCAACTAAGTCCTCTGTGGTCTGGGAGCCTGGGATATGTCGAACCCTCTCAGTGCCATCTACAGCAGAAACCACAATAGTTGTGAATATGAACTCATGACTGTGGTTTTCTAACTCAAAGCCTGTTTCATAAAAAAAAAAAAAATCTTAGACCTTGTAGTTGCAGCATAAGGTTACAAAGAGGCAGAAATCTGAGGTTGGATAAGGAGAGAGGTGGATAAGGTAAGACTTTCAATTGCCCACAAACAAATCACTTCAGCTTTCAATGAAGGATTTATTTTCTTACACTCTTCTAGTCTTGCTCAGGTGTGAAGCATCTCAATGTTGCTCCTACCTCCATTATCCCTCGTGTACCATTGCTACCCTCTCAATACTGACAACTTGAACAAGTTTTGAGGGTGCCTGCATTAATGTTCCTTGAAACATCATTAAAACTCTTTAGATGATTAGAGATGATGTTTTATCAAGACTCCCTAACTTGCAAAGAAAATCCCCCTCCAGAACTTGCTCTTCAACCTGGAAAGGGGCTCTGAGGAGGGACCAAATGCTCAGGACCATGCTCTTCATGTGCATTTAGATATACCATACTTATTGCTTGGATAGGCTTTGTTCTTCCTCTCCTCTTATTACACTTCTGCTCTTTCATCTGCTCCTGTCAATGGATGCACCTTGATCTTCAGCAAGCCTCCGCTGTGAAGCCAGTCTTATCCGCCAACTGCTCCTGCATACTCACCCTGCACATTGCGTACTACAATCTTATATCCTGTGGCTCCTTGGACTCCCAGCCAGGATAGTCGGACTCTGCTTCCTATGGTCTCAACGATCCTCAAGTTGGAGATGCTTCCCACTGAAGGTGCCACCCCTGAAAGAGAAATTTTGGCATGAAGTCAGCAAAGCCAGTGTGAACCAAAAGCCTCAGCCAGGAATGTGACTGGCTGAATCAAAGGGAGCATGAATTTCCTCTTTACTCACCTGTCTCTGAGATGGTAACTGGGGTTGCTACTTCTTTTCCATCATACAGAGTGTAGAGGGTGATGTGATATTCAGTGCCTGGCTGTAGGCCAGTCAGAGTGTAGCTGTTCTCATTGGTGGGAAGAGAGACAGTCCTGGGAGAATCCACCCCTTGAGATCAACACAAGGTGGAAATTAGCACTGATCTTTATGAATTCTGAAACAAACAGGCATAATCCCCACCTCTCATTATTGTGACATAAAGACTAGAATGAAGCTATTGCCTATTTTTCAATTCTCTTCAACGTTCAGGCACAATCATGGTTCATTCCCCCCCAAATATATCAAAAGCCATTATGATGCATACTCTGAGATAAAATTGTTTTAAAATCTGTATTTTAAGGAGGAAACATTTAAATGCAGATTTCTTTTTTAAAAATTAACGCTATTTATAATTTAGTACCAAAATGAAACATAACAAACTAAATGAAATGTTTGGGAGTAACATAGACCAGAAATAGCCCAACTCAGTCACATTTACCACTCAGACCCAGGTCACCAAATTCCATCAAATCTTGCAACAACCATTCTCTTTAAGCCAACATTCCTGTTACTTCTGGCTGTCTTAGATGAGGTGACGGAATTATAACAACACATGGTGGAGGACACCAGGTCAGAGAAGCTAAAACTTACTCTCAAGAGAAAAGGAGAGCTGTATGTTGTATAGAAACATTTCAGAAAGGATACCCTAGAAATATCTGGAACTGACTGGGAAAGGAACAGATTCTCTATACCACATCTATAGGAATCCACCATCCCAGTAACCTCCCTGCCACTCATTACAGAAATTTAGCCAGCCTACCTGTGGCTTTTCTCCACTCCAGACGATAGCCCCGAGCATTAGGGATGATGTTCCAGGCCACCTTAATTGATGTTGGGTCAACAGCAATAGTCCTAAGAATCTGGGCTATTTCTAAACAGAACAAAAATAAATTGTAAAACTGTGAACTATTAAGAAAATTCTAATAGCCTCTCAGTTATTACAGTCTTTGGATCCAAGCTTTATCACTATAGGACAAGTTTATTCAAAGAAGAAAAAAAGGCAATTTGTATCAAAATTCACCATTATAGGAAGTCCCAGCATTTTTTCTAAAGATGGACTTTAGCTGGGCTACATAAATGACATTCATATATTGACCTGAACATACCTAGACATTTCTCTGTCTCAACTACAATGACCTTGTAATATATATTACATTTTCTCTCCCCACTTGAATACATGATAGAGAGGTACACCATATTTAAACTTGAATCAGAACACTTCCCTAAACCAATTTTCATGTTTGATACCTTAATATTTAACTTAGTTATCATGCTGTAAACCAGCTTATAAATGGAATGCTAACAATTATGCCAGAAGACTTATCTTACCTGCAGTAATAATAATTATAGTAGCAGCAAAAGTAGTACTAATTGTACTACTAATACCAGTAACAACAAAAATAATCATCAGCAAGTGCATGTACCTGTTCTCCTCCTAATGGAGGCCTTGGGACCTTCTATTTGTCCATAGATTGGAGCAACAGATACTAGGTAATCAATGTTAGGCTGCAGTCCAGTCAACATATAAGAATTTTTGCTAGCATCCACATCAGCTTTTTGGCTATCCTGACCTAAAAAATTATAAAATACAAGGCAAAATGAAAGAAAGTTGTCAGCCATTATTCATACTGAACATGCATCTGTGTATTACATGACCACATGGTGAGTTGCCGATGGCTATATTAAATGGCCCATACACTACAGTTATTTGGCCTACAGAGAAAAATACAAGGCTATTATGATAGCCAGCACAGCAAAAAATACAGGCTGAGAACATATATCATATCAAGCCAACAAGTTGACATGTTGCTTAAATTCAACTTGAATAAACCATAATTGACTGGATTCATATAGGAGTCTAAGCCTTACATCATACTTTAAAAGTAGTACAGTTGGTACTCACAGCATGCTAGTTCAGAACCAAATTGACACACATATCACACTTTGCATGATATATGACCCTAGCCTCAATATAGCAATCAGAAGAACAGCACATAGTAGGTAAAATAGCAGCAACAGTCTGCAATGAGAGTGATTAATGCCCAATACAGGTGGTCATAGCTGCACATCACTTTCACAGTTAGAAGCAATTATATAAAGTTGAAAAAAAGATGTTCCAAAGAGCTATTTTCAGTTTATATTTAATTGTATCCATCCTATCATTCCTAAATGGGCTTATTATCATGTTTTATTCTTCCAGTAATTTGCTCTGCAACTGAACAGAGCTTTAAATTCAGACCTCTCTATTTCACATCCAACACTCCATCAATGATGTGAAAACAGCTGTCACTACAGCATGGAATGTCTACAGTCAGTACATAGAATGAAAGACTGGAAAATTGGAACACATCTGAGAAGTAACAGATTCTCCAGGTCATTACTAATTATCTTCTTTATGTAATGTGATGAGAGACCAGTAGTGATATCTCCTGTAGACATTGTCATTGCATGATAAAGTATCTCTTTAGATGTAATAGATTTTTAATATTACTCCTATCTTCTTAATCTATTAATTCTAGAGAATACTCTAAATAAGGGAGTTAATTACTAAACTTCTTACAAAATATCACAAGGATTTGGACAGCTTACCGAAACATTTATAGTGCTAGTCCACCACTTTCAAGTTTTGAACTGTGGATGGGCATCATCACAACTCCATCCAAGACTCATAACCAGTTCTTTATTGGACTTTCCTCATGCATGTAAATAAGCTTGTGCATTAAAAGGGTTGAATAGATTAACTTCCCATCAAAACCAAGAAATACAGAGCTGATTTAGATAGATAGACAGATAGATAGACAGATAGATAGATAGATAGATAGATAGATAGATAGATAGATAGATAGATAGATAGATAGATAGACAGACAGACAGACAGACAGACAGACAGTTATTTCTGGACAAACCAATAACTTAATTACATAGCAGCCTATTTAGAAATTATTGTAAAAATAAACTTAGGTTGGAAAATCACGTATATCAGGACTATCTCCCCTCTAGAAGAAATCTTATACTAATCCATCATATATAAATAGTGTGTGTATGTGTGCATATCTTTTTAATATTGTAAGGGTATAATGCTAAATACACTTTTTAAAGAGAAACTATTGCTTCATATAGTTTGTGCCTTTCTATATGCAAGTGTGTGTATGTGTTTGTGTGTATGTGTGTACCTGTTTGTGTAGTATTATAATGCTAATTAGGGCTTGAGTCAAGCTACTTTCAAGCTTTGTTCAGATCTACTGCGGATTTATATTTGCCATCAAACACTCCTGTTTCCACTATTTTCTCATTGTAACAACTAGTAAAAAATAGATGTCTAATTAAAGAAGAATTTATCTTGTTATTCAGAATGGAAGTTTTGATACCTTGAAAATCATCTCCAGGGTGTGGACTGGGAAGTATAATTAATGCTAAGTTTTCATTCAAGGTCTGAATAGTCAAGAGGGTCTTACTCAGAACATGAGAAGAATGCCTACATAACATCTTGAATCAATCAAGTGGTCTATGATATTATACTTATTGAACTGATTGATCATACAGTACTCTTAAGCATCATGGCACTGGAACAAAGAGTACCAGTGAACAAACATACCTGAGAGGAGTCCCCAGGTAACACGGTATGCAGTAACTCCACTCACACCCCTCCAGATCACCAGCATCCCGTGGGAGGAGATGTTCTGGGCACTCAGCTGTTGTACCCCTGCCAAGTTCACTAAGGATTGAGAAAGAAAAATCAACAGAGATGAGCAGAAGGATGTTTCAACTAGCTATTTATCAATAATCCTAGAACCCAGATCCTGGCAAGCCATACCTTCTCACAGAATTCATACATTTAAACAGTTATACTTCAACTTAGTGAAAGGCAAAGGTATGATTTCCCTATTTAAGTTATGAAGTTATGGATGTTTTTATCTATGTACTAGTCAATAATACCCACAATTAGTATCTTGTTTAGACTATAAAAACCACTAAAAGTGATCTGGATAAAGGCAAAAGAGTCCCAATCCTGGCACCTCACACTTCTCAAATCCTATTTCATGTATAAAATATCAGTTAAACATGGGAAAGTCCATAGCTCCTTAGGCACATAATCAGGGCTGGATTTAACAGGCAATTTAGATTACAGGTAGTCCTTGGGTTATGACCACTCGTTCAGTGACCGTTCAAAGTTATGATGGCACTGAATGAGGAGGACTTATGACCAGTCCTTGAAGTTGCAGCTGTCGCAGCATCCCTATGGTCACATGATCGTGATTCTGACACTTGGCAACCAGCTCACAATTAAACAGTTGGAGCATCCCATAGTCACGTGATTGCCATTTGTTGCCTTCTCTGCTGACTTCCCACAAGCAAAGTTAATGGGGAAGCTAGCAGGAAGTTGTGAGTTGCTCCTGCAAGTCTCTCCCGCTCCCACTGCTTTTTCGCCTGCCTGCCCACCTGCACTCTGTAGTGCCTGCCTGTGGCACCTGCCCACTCACACTCTGTAGTGCTTGCCCATGGTACCTGCCTGCGCTCCATAGTGCCCACCCACGATACCCACCTGCCTGTGCTCCATAGTGCCTGCCCACGGCACCCACCCGCCCACAGCACCTGCCTGCCCTCCCACGCTTTGTAGCACCTGCCCACGCTAATCAAAGGAACAAGGCCCTGCTTTCTTAATTCAGGTGATGCTTACACGTTCGGCTATGAACTACAGCAGGCACTATTGTATGATGTGGGAAGATTGGATACAATGTGATCACATAGTCAGTGTTAGGTCGAAGGTTGCTGAGCAAGAATGAAGTAGCACTAGCACCAAGGTTCACTTCTTCAGCTTGCGCTTCACCTTTCAGGAGGAAAAACAAAGAGAATGTACGAAATGTACATCAGAAAGGTATGGGAGATATATAGGATTACTGGATGGTGCTACTTCCTTAAGAATATTCATAAAATTACAGCTCAAATTCTTATTGGGACTTCATTCTTGATTTCTTAACCCTGAAATTTAAAGACCAAAATACATCACTAATTCAGGAAAGCAAAATTATTCATAAATAAGGGTATTTTCTTTTAAAGCAGTCTTCCCCAACCTTGCGTCTTCCACAAGGATTGCTATTCCAGCATTCTGGGGAATGCAGTTCCAACGCTTCAGGACATCAGGAGACTGAGGAAGAGTGCCCTGAAACAAAGCATCTGTCTCTGTTTGGAGTTGTACTTTGAACTCTCGGCAGGCCATGAACCATAAGAGTCTTGCCGCAAGGTCAAAAGATACCAGGCATACACAGGGAAATTTATTTTTTTATGTTGAGGGCCCCATTTCCTCAAGTGTAATAGACTAAGGAGAGTCAATTTGGTGTAGTGGTGTAGAAACCAGGAGACCATGAGTTCTAGTCCTGCCTTATGCACAAAGCCAGCTGGGTGACCTTGGGTCAGTCACACTCTCTCAGCCCTCGGAAGGAGGCAAGGACAAACTGCTTCAGAAAAACCTTGCCAAGAAAACTGCAGGGACTTGTCCAGGCAGTCACCAAGAGTCAACACTGACTCGAAGGAACACACACACACAATTGGCTAGGAGTCACATGGTGGATCCAAAGAAACAACTTAGTATAGCCAGCGCCAAAAGCGAGGGAGGATGTTCATTCTCTTGCTAGTCCTCCTCCTCTTAATCTTTCTGATTCAGTTTTCCTCTTTCTCTAATTTTCTTTCCTTCTGATATTCTCTTCTGTCTTTCCCAGGCAGCAGATTGAAGGGATGAGACAGAGTACTTAACAGTAGTCTAAACTGATCCCTTCTGGGAGCTTTAGAAATTAAGGCACTTGCTATATGGGGTTAGGCTGAAGGCTGTATGTGGTCCTAGGACTGAAAGTTGCCCACACTGCCTTGTAATACAGTGGCTATAGGAGTCCAGCATACGTGTTTTTCTGGACTGGGCTTATTGATCCCATGTATATCTCCATCCTCTATTTCAGAGTATTTAGTACTGCACGGAATGCATATCTCTAGCTGCTGAGCCAGGAGCTGAGACCATTTTAGCATGTCTAAAGTGGATAAGAACTATGTAGATAGCATTGACCAACAATGGCAGTGACAGCTACAGGACCCTTTTTTGTACAGGCTTTCTTGCTGGTTGTGTCACACCAAGCAAAGCAGCAAGCAAAAGCAACAGTTGGCGGTGCTGATCTCATCAACATTTATTTTGGTGCCCACGGGGCCAGAATTCTCTGCTAGGCAGATGAATTCCCTTGGCAGCAGGTGTGGCCAGACACTGGGTGAGGCCCTGGGAGAGTTGCCAGGGCTATAAGCACTAGAATGGCTGCAGGCTGGGGCGAGGCAGCTCCAGGTGCAGCTTCTGACAAGCACATCACAACAAGTAGTAGGTGAATATTCCAGTAGGGTCCACGTCCCCAAGCCTGGACTTCCTTGCTTAGCAAACCCTGAATTCTGGCAACATCTACCTAGCTGCATACAGCAGTTAGAGTGATGCTCAGGAGCAGTTGGGGCTGGGCACAAAGCTACCCTCTCCCCACCTCAATTTGTTCTTTTAAAAAAGCTGCCTGGCTACTCAGAGCAATCTTCAACAAAGAAGAGCGGTTGCAGGACTGGAATGTACAGCGTTGTTGTCTTCTTCCCAGACATCATGCTTCCTTCTGCCGAAGGACTCATTTTTCTGCTAAGGAAACATGGCAATTCCTGTTTTCCCCACACCCACTAAATGAGGAGATGGAGAATTACTGATGGGGTTAAGGGGAAGCTACAGTACCAGCCATGTCCTTCCTGTTCCAGTTCAGTTCCAATACTCCCTGAAGCAACTGGATTGATCACTTTTTGAGTAGAGAATCTTTCTGATACTTCTAACCCCAAAGCGTCATCCCTGTCAAGCTTTGCACTGACCCCTGGCCACATAAGTGAGCCTGTAGCCTTGTAGGGCTTCATTCAGATCAGCTGCCCAGGACAGTCTGAGGAAGAATGGTCCTGTTTCTGACACCCGAAAATTTGTCACTCCAGACAGGATCTCTGTAAAGGAAACAAAGAATTGGTTTACGTTCTTCCTTCATGTGAGTCCCAGACACATTGTGTTAAGAGAGGACTCTGTGGAGTCATTTTCACTTATGGTGGAACAAGCTACATGAGCAGAATGGCAAAGCCATCTCCAGCCAGGCTCCCTTTAGAGCTCCAGGAATACAACTCCTGTATCCCAACCATCAGGCTGCCTGGAACAAATGAAAGCTGCAGCCCCAACACTCTGGAGGGACCACGGTTGCAATAAACTGCATTATACAGTTATGCAGTCAACTCATTTGAAAATGACACTGGATAATGAAAAAGCTGTAGCTGTTACGAAAAGGGTATTACAGATCACCCTTTCTTCCTAACTTCAGAAAGTGGAAACTAAAAATGGGTTCAGATGAGATACACGTAAGAAAAGGCAGTCCTTAGGCACAAGGTCCAAAGCTATATAGGGCTCTAAAGATCAATCCCAGGACTTTGACTAATACGTAAGACGGACCCCTAGTCAGTGCAGTGGTTTCAAAACACATATGAAGTGTTTCTTGGGGTCAACCCAACAGCAGCATAGCTGTGATATTCTGAAGTAGCCACACTGGGGGAAAATGTTCTGATGGGAATGGCATACATTGTATGAAGAATTAATACATTACAGTACTTTCTAATATGAAGTCACTTTTGAGCAGAGCACAATTCCTGATGATGTACATGGACACATATATCCAGGTTTCTTGGCATGATACCTAAATAAAGACATCTCCAAAGGTAATATAATGACCTGCAGGAATGTACCAGGCAGGTGCCCAGGGTGTGGACAAATGCAGCCAAACTCTAGAAAGAGAGAGAATGAGTGCCAACCTGCCTTGTCCAATGCATCTTGGAGGTTATTTGGGACTCCTGTGCCACAATTACCTTGAGGAAGAGAGCTTAAATTCCTGCATTACCAAGGTTGCCCAGATCCAAATTCATGACAATCTCAAACTTTTTATTATGCTTTTACTGAGCTTCTCAGAAGATAGCCATCAACTTCTTCAAACAAAGCTCTATTCACCAGCTCTCTGACTCTGCAATCAAAAAACTGTGGCTATGTCCTGGACTACAATATCACACAGAAAGCACAAAAGAGAATCTGTAAATTCTAAGTATTATTACATGATAGGACTACACAGACATTTTGCACCCAGAGAAACACAAACAGCAAGCTTTCCTCAACCTGATGGCCTCCAGTTGAGGATCATAGGAGTTTATGCCCAAGAAATCTGGAGGGCACCAAAATCTGGATCACCTTTGGGAGGAATTTTATCAGGAAATGTCAAAGAAGTTACAGAATCAAAGACAGGCTTATTACTCACGAGTCCGTCCTTTGCCAGAAACCGATTCTCCAACGCGGTTGGCGTACTGAGCTATAACGATGACCAAGTAATCTGTCCCACTTTTCAAGCCACGAAGTACAGTGCTTGTCTCACCAGATCCCAAACTGACCTATTCAGTATCCAGAATGGATCTGTTATCACGCATTAATTGCTGCCACATCCAGTCACATGTGAAAATAGCATCTGTATGAATTTACATTCTACTATTTCTGTAATTTCTCAATTTTTTTAAGTGCTTAAAGAGGGACAAGCACTTAATTTCTACCTCTATACTACTTTCCTGATATAAATTCCTCACTACTAAAGCCAATTAATTCTACTAAGAATAAATAAAGTACCCTTTTGTCATAACTGCTTTATTTCTTTATGAAAACAAAAGATCCATATATTTCAACCCTTACTTACAATATTTATTAGAAGGATATAGGGGATGTTAAAGACTAAAAGAAAATACAGTATCCTGAATCTCCTGTTCTAGGCAAATTAAAAAAAAAAACACTTTACACGTCTTAAGTTTACCCCACATTCCTTGCAAATCATCTAACACATCTTACATATACTGCTTGCAAATCAAGCTATATGTTCACCTTGCATTCCTTGCACTAAACTGTTGATCTCAATTTATTAGATGGAGGTATTGTTTCAATGGACCTTGCCCAGAATGATTGAAGCAGGCCAACCCCCTGCTTCATTGTAAGATTGAGAAAGATGGATGCACCTATTTACTAGAGTAGGAAAGTGAGACATAAATCCTCTGTACCCCCCCCCACACACACACATAAACATCCATACATGCACACACACACCATTACAGAATGTAATCACCCAGCTATTATCTAAATTTGTCAACATACCACTTCCCAAGATAGTCTCTTCTATTGTCAAATACTTGTCACACACACACACACACACACACACACACAAATAAGAAAATGATAGCTCTGCTATACAGCCAAAAGGACTTTAACTAAGAACTGGATGATGTTCAGGGGAATCTGATGGGGGTGACTGACTCAAGAAATAAGCTACATTCTTTAAAAGATGAAGTTGTGAGACAACTCTCTTAGAATGCAAGGAAAAGCAAAGAGGACACTGGACCTTTCATCCTTTTTTATAAACATAAATTCAGTATTGATATGTCAAATATAACAAACAACTAAGTGATCACAAAAGAGCACTTTGAAATGGGCTGGTCTGAAAACAGACACAGTTGGTTAGTGTTTATGTTGTTGTTTTAATTTGGAGGGGGAACACCATTAATATAGCCTGACCTTGATAATGTACCCTCAGCCCCTTTTCAGACCAATAAGGGCTTTATCCCTGCACTAGATATGTGCATAATATTCTATTCCAGGAATTGTTCCCCCCAGAACACCACAAACCACTTCCTGTTCCAGAAATTTCACTTCTGGAAAACTGCTATATCAGCCCCAGAATGGGTTGGCTGATGTGGTCTTGGAGGGAAAACAGGACAATTTGGAATTCCCCAGAAATTAATGTTTTGCACATATATATCTGGCAAATTAAAACTGCTCTTCTGTTTTATAGCTGAATATAGCTAAATTTACTTCTGAGAAAACATGAGTGGGATTGCGCTGTAAAAAGTACTCACCTCCTGCCTCTCTGACATGATTTGTTGCCCCAGGCCAGTCAAAGGCACATACTGAACTTTATATCCAGTTACAGGACCACCAGCTGCTGTCCAACGGATCCTTAGCATGTCTGTTCCTTGTTCCATGAAGACCAGGTTGGAGGGACCACTGTAGACCTGTGTACCTTAGGAAGGAAAAAAAAAAATAGGGTAGCATAAATCAGGTTCCTTGCTGACAGATACCATTCCAAACAGCTCTGGACATGGAAAGGAAAAGCTAAGCATTTCAGAAAAACTGAAAGGGTCTGTCAAATGAGGAGTGACAATCTTGGACTGGATATTGCAATGGAAGGATGGAATGCTATCTGCTTGCTGGGTCAAGTCAAATCAACAATAAGATGAGGTCAATGGTCCTGACCCAAGCTTCCTCCAACATTGTTTCCATGGAAACAGGAGAAAGGCAAAATTCAGACCTTCACTGGAGGGAAAAGGCTTGAAATCTATGTGGCACACCAAACCAAACACCAAGGGCCTCCAAATCCTTTACCTACTGTCTGGAGGACGCCTCCTGTGCTGGCGCACACCTTCCGGGACACCAGTGGCAGCAGGGATGCCAGGATTTTAAAATCAGTAACATAGAAGGAATAATCTTCTGTGGGCGTGGAAGCCACTCGGTCAAGCTCCTTCCGGTCTGCGTTTTTGATACCTAAGTGAGGGAGAGAAGAAGGAAGCACCCTGCTCCAGTTCCAGCCTTTCTTTAAACAACTGCTATATTCTTGTGGTACTCAGTCTTTTTCACACTGGGAACAACTCTCAGAACAAACTGGGCTTTGAACACTAAGGCAAGTTTTGTCACTGTTTAAACTGAGATTGAGAAACTGGCACCCTAAAGACATTTTGGATTTCACTCTCATCAATCCCTGGCCAACTTGACCAAAGGGAAGAAATTTGGGAACTTTAATCCAAAACATATGGAGGGCTCCTGAGTGCATAAATCTGATTTCACACTTGTAATTTGGAAAGATACTATAATCCTAGCTCCCTGGAAGGGGACACCTTTTGTATGTATTTCAATCCTCAACATCTCTAGGTAGGGCTGAGAAAGACTCCAGCCTAAAGCCCTGAAGAACTGCTGAGCGTCAGACCAGTTAAGCCCCTGCCAGTTCTGCTCCTAGTTGCTTTTAGTCCAAACAAGCTAAATTTCCATCACAGCAACCTTGGTAGAAAACAATAATAGTTGATCCAAGCTCTCTGGGGAGGTATTTTGTCCTCCCTCAAATAAAACTTGGGCAGTATTGGAAATCTTCTACGATCTTGCTAAGAAAAGTATGCTTCCACACATATATTATACGCAAGCATCTGTAATCTGAAATCCATATTAGGACTATGCTTTTCTTAGGCCACATCAAATGCCAAAAATGCATGTAATTTTCTTGCCCTTTGAGATTTCTTCAGTGGGCAATATATTAAAAAAGAGAGTGGAAAGAGAGAAGACAAGACATGATTAAAGATATTAAAACGATAAAGTCTTCATAATCAGGGTGGTGAGATGGAATATCTTGCTTGATGAAGAAATGCGGAGATTTTGAAATCTTGCACATTTGAGTTGATTTAATAAAAGCATTGGTCTTCTAGAGTTTTTAGCATTTCTCCTGCCAAAATAGTACTTGTGTTTTTTGTGTAACTGAAATTGATATATTCACCTTTCTTTTTGAAGCACATCACTTGCGTTGCTGGGGGAGCCAGGGACTTAACAATTTTTCTTTTCTTTTCTTTTTAGTTTTAAATTCTAATCTGGAAAATATCTCTCTATGCATCAAGAACATTTTAAACAATGCACTAATAAACAAATAATTTCTACAACAATTAGCACTAGTGCTGCATTATAGTTGTGCAACTGAATTCTCAGTTTGCAAGTGCAGACTTCCCTAGGCTTACCTGAGGCATAAGCAAAATCTGTGAGAGGGGAGGATTTCAGGATTAATAAACCTAGAGGGCCCATCCCATGCCTGCAATGTTCCCAATCTCACCTAGCCCTAATCTAGCAAGTAAGAACTGGTATATGCATTTCACGTACCACCCATCCAATGCTTTTTTCTTTCAGCATACAGTCAACAAGAAGGGGAAGGGGAGGTGGTGAGAACTAGTGGCTGATATGGAGGGAGAAAGTCCCATTAAATTTATCCTTATTTGATTTCCGTCCTACAGTGCAGGATCACTCACCCACAGCAAAGACTTTAATGCCTTGATTCTTCAGCTTTAGGGCTGTCTGCTCAACCTCATCCTGAGACTTTCCATCAGTAATGAGGATACAGATCTGAAGAGAAAAGAAAACGTAGTAGTAACTCACACAAATGCTCAAAGAACTCAAGCTCACTTCTTCTTTCTGAAGAACACAACAACTCAATGAGTTTGTATCCTCAGCCTGCCCAGGCACAGCTTGATGCCTGAGGCAGAAATAAAGGTCAGGACTACTTCTGGGTAGTGTCATAAAATGCAACAAATACCCTTACTTCAGAACACCAGTAAGAGTTATTAATTTTGGTACGTTAATGAAATGTAGTGTTTATATGTCTCTTATGGGGCATTTGGCCTACATTAACATGAGGAAGCTAGAATAGGACAGATATTGCTCATACAGCACTTAAACTTCAAAAATGTTGGTCAGCTTACAGGGAGCAACAGGTAATACCTCTGATGAAAAACATAAATTTCTAACATTACAAGAGACCAAAAACGGCTGTCCGAGTTGAGAAAACCTATAAGCTTTTCCCCATGATCCTCTGGCCGTTCCCTTCTCTTTCTGAGGTAGCAGAAGTTCCCACCGTACCTTTGGGACGTTAGGCCGGAGCTGACTGGCCCCAAATAAGTTATCAGCTACATAACGAAGGCCTGCTCCTGTGCGAGTATTCCCACCCTTGAAGGCCATCTCTTGGAGAGCCCTCATCACTTCTGTTCCATTGAGAAAGTCAGAGAATTTGAACTCAATCCTGGGATCAAAACAAAATTAAAGGTAGTTAAGCAGAAGCAAAAGCAGAAACCACACTATTACTTGAGAGTCCATCAGTTGAGAGGCAGTATTTCCCAGGATACTGCTACATAATCTTTTTTTTTTTTTTTTGGTCATCAAATAGTTGTTTTTTTTAAAAAGGTCAATCTCAGTGAGGCTCTTTGGAGCTTTTCAATGTTATAAATAGAATACTTGGCTCCTCTAACAAGTAACAGGCAGTTATGTCATGAATGCAGTTTTGTTTGTCTTTAGAGTGAACATGAATCTCAAGAGTATTCACAAGTGTGTGTGTGTGTGTGTGTGTATCGGCCCTTTTGTGTCCAGCCTGCAGCTTTTAACAAGTACTCAATGCCCAGCTTCTAATCAACCCTGCAAATAGAGTAAAGAAAGGGGATAAATAGTTTTATTTCTCTTGAGGGCTGCAGGGTGGTTATCATACTTCAGGAATGATTAGAAGTAACTAGAGTTTTAATTACAAATGAAACAACTTAAAAGTTCTTCGGTGTATGACATTTTAGTCTTCCCCAGATCAGTATCCTCCAGGTGCATTGAGCTTCAGTTCCCAGATTGCATGGCACCAGTCACTGAACATCATATTCCCAGCTGCGGCCACCTGGAAGACTCAGAGAACTCTACACACAGGACATGATGGCCAGCTGTTTGACCCCAGCATCTAGTATTTAGTGAAATCATGTCCTGGAATATAGCAGTCCTGCTATAACAGAGCTGTTCTCCAAGAATTTGTCTAAAGTGAGTAATACTAAAAGCAAGTAGACTGGGACTCACCTGGGATCATCACTGTACTGTACAGCTGCATAACGTACCCTGTTAGGACCCACCACATTGATAAAAGGAACAACTAGTCCTTCCATGAAGGATCGGATCATGCGGAAATTTCCCCTGCCAATGCTAGAGGATCCATCCACCAGGAATACAATGTCAGCCAGGTACACATTGGTGCAGATCACTGCAAGGCAACCATCAATTGGTCAGAAGGCTTACCTTCATCACTGGATCTGCTCCACCGTTTATATTGCAAGTCAAAAGAACAGCAGGAGCTGGGCTTGGTCTATACACAGCTATATATGGAGTGAAAGCTCTTATCACAAATCTTTCAGGGAAGGTTTTGTGTATTTCAGGTTCGCATTATATTTTTTACTATCATTTTCAGCCATGCACAAAGGAGGCAGGAACACACTGTCAGTTTAGTCAGGGATCCTTTTTGCTGGGAGTCACTTCAGCTCTTTATACGCATTGCATTTCTTTGGCTTTAACTGATTAGAAAATACCAGCTTGAGTCTTTAGTCCCATAGAGCCCGACTGAACCATTTTTTATTCAAAAAGATCTACACTTTCTTTGTACTTCATACATCAAGTCCATAATCTGACCATTAAAGTGAATATACTATAAAAGAGGTAGAAAAAACCCTGGCTTAGTAACTGGTGTGAGAAAAGACTATTCAGGACCAGGGAATCTGAGCTAAGGGGGGGATTCAGAAGGAGAACTATAATCTGAAAGAGACAGACCACAATAAACTTTTTACCCCCTTCTTTCAAAAGGTGTGTCAGAATCAAAATCAGAGAATGGAACCTTTTATTTCTGAAATGATAGAAGATAAAATTTGTGCACAAATATTCAGCTATGCATTTCTCCCACTGCTAGCTGCAACAGAGAGGTGCAGGCCTGGCTTTAAAACAATCCTGAAATCCCTTTATTAGAGCAAATAAATCAATCCTTAGAACTTCAGTGAAGTTACAGAAGTTCAATTTCCACAAGGAGGAAAAATAAATCAAGTTATGGACTTCTTCCCCTTGTATACCAGCAAGGAGAGGAAATGGATATATATGAATATGAAAAAACACAACGGAAACAAAGATGGGGACTACAGAGAGTTTGCCAAGGGTATTTTATATCCTGATTCAGTTTGGAAGTACAATGAGTTCACAACAAAGCCTCGGCAAAGAAAATGGTTAAAAGGTCACCAATAACAAGGGCCCATTCTCAATTCAGAGCCCTTACACCAGCAATGCATAATTTCTTTTTCTACTGAAATCTCCATTCGTTCAGAGGAAAACTCTTCAGAAGACCACATGCTGGGTACAGCTAAAGCTAGGAGTGAATGGGAACAACTACACTCTTTCTCATGCACCCTTTTTTCTCTCTTCCAAGCAGCAGTTTACAGGGAAGGGAGGGAAAACTTTTATCAGGGCTTTTGAAATTAGGTCCAGGAGTATAGGTCTCCCATCCCTAACTTACCCCAAACTTCCCCTAGGCACAGTCAGAGCAATTATTAGTATTAAACCACAATTTGAACTAGAAAATTTGTTACATTGAGAAAAAATAGCAGTTCTCCTTTCCTCCCACTGCACAGCTGCTACGAAACTATGATTAAGAATCCCTTGCAGGGCAGATATTTTCTGTCAAAAAAAAAAAAAGTTTACACTATAGAGAGGTGCTTTCAAGCACAGAAAGTTGTGAAAGGTAAACCTGGCCATGTTCAACTTCACACACTTGAACTGTCATCCCCCTGTAGTTTCTGGGGGCTTCCAAATGAACTCCAGTACCTAATCATTGGCCTCCTACTACACCGGGTATGCTAGAAGTGAAATTATACCATATGGTGCTCTGGGCGGCTCTTCAACATTTCAAGTGGAGTTTTTACAAACCCTTCTCTCCAAGGTCTTTCTAACAGAGGAACAGGTTCACCCTAGCTTTCCTGATCTTCCTGCTACAATTCCTATCCCTTCTCTAGCCAACATGATGGTTAAACTGAGTACAAAGAGCAGAAGTTGGAGTTCTAATCTATAAGGCTGCCATGCAGCCTTAAATTAACCATTACTCACCTCGCTCCCTTTTTTGAGCCATGACTTGTACTGAAGCAAAGACTGTAGCATGGAGTGCCGCGAGGAACAGCATTTCCCCTCTCATTGTGGGAGTCTGAAACAAAGAATAAGAGATGGAACCATGCTCACTTCTTCAGACTGGGAGGCAAGAACTGAATGAGTTTGTCATGAGCAGTATTATCCTAGTCCCCAACACAGGACCACAGACAGGTGGCAAAATGGAAGTTGACAGTCCTTGCTTATTTATTTACTGCCTTTATTAATTCACTGTTTCTCTGGAAGTTCAAATAGACCTCCTCTAATTTTATGACCTTTGGTTAACCATGGCCAGGGAGGTAGTGATGACTGCAAAGACCTTAAGAGTATTCACTGCAGTCCATTTATGAATGGGAAAAATTGGGCAGTACACCCCAGTAAAGAATAGAACATTTAAAAGGCATATACTACCATCAGTTATACACCAGCCTTTTCCAAATCAGTAGCCTTCAGAAGTTTAGGACTGCAACCTCCATCAGCTCCAGCCAGCATGCCCCAAAAATTTCAGGAATTATAGAAATTATAATGCAAAATTTTTGGGAGACATGAAGTTGAGGAAGGCTGCTGTGGTCTTTAGTAACTTGCTAATGGAAGAAAGGAGGTGGCTTCAAGACCAAAATTGTGAAAGAAGGATGAAGATACTGGGAAATTCTCAAACATGAGAATTTGGTTTTCATTTGCCCATTGAGGAGGAACAATCAAGCTGCTATTAATCCACATGCATTTATAAATTGGTTGCACCTGTTTTTCACATTAATCCTGTTTAAGCCACACAAATATTGATATTTAAATAAATATATTTTATTAGAAATATACAGGCCTAAATATACTTCATTCAAAATTGCCCACTTTAAAATGCATTGGTTAGCTGAGAACTGCATTGCAAAATCCAGACAAGGCTGAAATCCATTGAAGAATGATAAAAGTATCTTCCGTTCCATGCATTAATCTTGCAGGTGCATATCAGATCAGTTCATTGTGGAATTTTCAATGTTTGAATTCTTAAAGCATGTATACCTCTTCATTCATTATTCACATAAGTACATACCTACATGTGCACATAATAAATGATACTTGATCCTTTTGGAGTAATTAAATTGGAAGCTCCAGATACAACAGTTTGTAAACCCAGCTATGGTGGTTGTCTTTACATTCAGCACTAAATCATGTGATTTCTTGGGTTAGGCTTAACATGTGTGTGACCCCGGCCATTGTGGTTAATAAACCATGGCTTATGGCTCAGCATAATGTGCAAATCAGGTCATTAATAAGCTTATTGAATAAACCACTGTTAACTTGCTGACAACTTTCTCCAGAAAGGGAGGGAGGGAACAGGAGGTTAAACTATCTTTCAGTTGGTATTATACAAGAGGGAAACCTTAGCTGACAAAACAGAATACCCATGGTTAAACAAATCATTGTTTAGCATAATGGATGAACCCAGAACCATCACTTATACAAGCCTTTATTATGGGTCAAACCAAATGATTAAGTGAGAGAGGAAGAAATCCACCCTACTGGAAACAAAAAGCTTCCCCTAATCATCTAGACACTTAGTGGTTAGCTCATCCCTGCCTACATATTTTCCCTCTGTAATGATCTCCTTATTTAAAAAAACAAACAATTTTTTCCCTTTTAAAAAAAAAAGAAATTATGCAAAAATCTTGGCTTGGTTTCATCTATTTCTCAATAAACAATGCATTCCATTGAAAGGGAAACTTTTGAAACTTCTCAAAATAAGTAGCGCAAGTGATTTAAATATATACTGTACAGACACATAAATATTCATCCTTCTTATGATTTAAGTCCAGACTCTACCTGGATTTTTCATGTGTCATTATCTCTCAACCTGAAATAACAGAAATAATAATAAACTACCTTATTGGGTTAATCCACTAGACAAATAACTAATAATGAGACAGTAACAGCACCAACACTTGTTGGTGACCATTTTTAAAAGTCTGACCAAATCAACCTTATTTGATCTTGATCAATGAGACTAAATCCAAACATGTGTACCTGGAAGGATCAGACAAAAGTTTGCTTTTCCACCCCTTCCTTTCTAACCAGCTCTCCTAAATCCTGGTGGGGGTCAAAGGCCCCTTCTGTAAAAGGGCTGCAGCATGGTGGAAAGAGAAAGGAGAATCTCAGAAACACCTCTGCTGTACTAACAGACAATGCCTCCTTCCTATTGTCATTTTTTTCCCCCTTCAGTCCTGTATGCAACAGTCGACTTCATACGACAATAGAACTATCATAAAGCAAACAGTTTAGATAATCTTATTCTGGCAGATGGAATGGGCCAGGTAGCAATAAAAACATTAATTATCTTAAGTTTATTTTACAGATCCTAAACTAGTCCAATTAACACTACCACTTCATCCACAGAAACCAGAAATGCAAGTCAGGTGACCACTTGTGGTAAGGTAACCATTCTCATACTTCTAATTAGTAGTAGAGGCAGTGTGGTGAAAGCTATTCCTTTGGTGTGAGCTTTGACTTCAGACAACCATATTTCCATGCAGCTGCTCTGGCTATGCAAGCAGCTTTTATACACAGAAACAGGCTGCACTGAGTAACTCAGATGGGAAAGTAGAAAGAACACAGTTAGCTGGATCATGCCTGTAACCACTCTACCCCTAAGGAAGCATGGGTGAAACATGACAGAAGGGAATGATGAATATACCTGGGGGTGAAATGGTTAGGAAGAAATTTAATCCACTAAAAGGCCACTGCTGGAATGGCTAATTTAGAGTGCAGTAGTAATGCACCATTACTTTCATAATGTAAATGTCCTAGCTACTTAGATCTTTACATCATCTGCCTTCTAGAGTTTGCCCTGTCTCTTCATAGCACGCAGCTCCTTGGGTTACATCAAGGAATTCACAGGAAAGGGCATTTTGGATCATGTCAAGAACATTCTCTCCTTCTTACTATTCTAGAGCAATATCAGGGTTTTAACAGGAGTGACAGAGTTGGTAGCACAATGTGTGGATCAGGTCTTTAAATGTATCTGTACATTTTCTCATATACTACTATTAGCTTAGGGGAAACAGAGAAATCTGCACTGAGTAATTGACCAAACAGCAAATGGTAACATGTCTGCAGCCTGCAGGTGTTCCCCCCCAAGTATCCCTAGATTATGCCACTGAAAGATCGAATGGCTTTTACCCCCTTAAAAAAAAGGGTGGAAACCAGAGTAGAATACCTCTGATAGGTGAAGTTCCCCAATTTCCACTTTTTAATCTCTCCAAATCCTCCCCCAAACCTGAATTTGTGCCACAGTGCTTATTGTACTAGCTTATAAATGCAATACTTACTGCATGCATGCAACACTTGCTTGGCCAGATAATTGGGTATGCAGTATATACTTCATGCATGTAAGATATCTTGCACTTGAGTTGGGGACTTCAGTGGAAATAATTATGCACATGTGCAGAGAAAAGATACAAGTTCACAAATTGTGTAGGATCCAAAGAACAAATGCAGTTGTTGGAGGAAAACTATTGTGTCTCCCCTACATTCATGTCCTATTTGTTCACACTTCATAATAAAAGAAAAATAAGGAAACCACATTATACTTTAATGCTAAGTATGAACCAGCCATGTCTTACAGGCAGCATAATTAGGAACAGGTAGAGGGACCTGAGACCTTGCTGAAAGCAATTCAAAACAACATGGTCTATGATGCCAAGGCTGAATTCACACAATATGCTAAGCCATGGTCTAATTAATCATAGCTTGTTGACCAAATCATAATTGCTTGTGTTCATGCACCACATATCAGCCTGTAAACTGCAGACTGTAAATCAAGTTTGAGTTCACTGTTCTTGTTTATGGAGCTTTCCTCAAGAACTGTTGGTCCTGGGCTCTTTTTGGTCCTGAGGAAAGTACAATTTCTCTGTGCCCCCAAGTTACCTCATTCAGTTGTTATCCTGGTGAACTCCAGCCAAGCTACTCCCCACCCTGCAGCTATGGGGAGGGAGATAGTTCAGTGGTTGAGCACATGCAGATACTCCAAAAATATTTATAAAATGGAGGGCCCCCCAAGGTATCTCTGTTGCACAAGGTATTTGACTTTATCTACCCTAATTTTTAAATATCCATCCCATCTTTCAAAAGTCCCTGCTTCTTCCTCAGTTATGATGGGACCACCTATTACTTTATTGCCTTTTAAACTGTTAGCAAAATCAGCCTGTAAAAACAAAAGCGTAGCACACATATATCCAGATTGATCATCTGGACCAGTAATTTGGATCAGGGAAGCAGGCATTTGAATCGATACACAGTTATAACCCTCACTAGGTAACCTGGCCAGATCTTCATCTCCATCCAATCTACCACACAGGACTGTTGTGAAGTTATTTTCTGCCACCCTCAGTTTGTTCATTTAAGAAAAATGTGATTCTGGGCAAGTAATCTTTTTCAATGAATGCTTCTCTCCTAGTTGAGCAGTCTGTGGCAGTGGTCCTTAATCTAGAGTTGGCTGATGTTTTTGCACTACAACTCCCAACAGTCCACATGCTGTTTAGGGTGATGGGGGTTCCAACAACTTTAGAGGGGGACAAAGACTGAGAATCAAGCGTCTATGTTGAGCTTCTTTGAACTGTCAAAGAGCTGATTTTAAGGAAGTGAGCCCCCAAAGAACTGAAGGAAGAGGACAGCCATACTGTTCATGGAAAGCAACTGAGCATGGCCCACGGCTACCAATGTGCCAGGGGCTGCTGCGGAGGTCCCAGAAGCAGGGCAACCCTCCAGGAGAGGACTTCCAGATGAGAACATGCATACAAAGGAAAGCTGACTTCTGAGCGATTAACAAGTGGAAACAAGAGCTAGAAGCAGCCCAAGAGAGGAGGAGGAGAAATACAGGGCTTGGTTAGAACTTGTCAAGGCATCACCTGGTAAGACTTTTCTTTCAGCACCAAGGCACAAAATGTGAAGTGTCTCTGAGCATGTGCAAAGTAATGTTTCCTCCCCACTGAACATAGCTCCACACATACAGGATTTTAGGGCCATGGTGCAGATGTTACTCTTGCCTACTCAGAGGTCTGTCCCTTGAAGCTTACTGGCCGAGACGCACTCTTTCGCTAGCCAAGGCGTTTGGGCTACAATCCCAGCGAATTTGTGAGCTCAGCGAATTCCGTGCTCCTGGCTTTCGAGTAAAGCGCGGCTGGAAGGGGGGGAAGCGCTCGCGAGGTCAGCTGCAACTCGGCTCCCCTCCGCACGGCTCGCGCGCCTTCCCTCGGGGGAGAAGGACCGTGCCCTGCCGGCCGCGCAGACCCGAGGCGGGGGGGATGAGCGCGCCGGCGACCCCCTCGGCATCGCATCGCTTGAAGCCAAGGGAAGCGGCGGCGGGGCTGCCTACCTCACAGGGAGTGCCCTTCTTTCACCACTGAAGATTAGTGATAGTTCCCCGGGAGTAAGCGGGAGTTACCTGCTGCTGCCGCTGCCCGCGCGCATACTCTGCAGAAGACCTCGGGACTCTGCCTGCCTGTTTCTCTCGTTCAGCGGGAGCCCCCCTGAACGTCTCCCGCGCTGCTCATCAGAGAAGGAGCCGACCGCCTCCGAAGAGCAGCCGAGAGAAGACCAAGAGGGGCGAATCCCGCGACACCGCTGCCAAGGGTGAGAAGAGGGGAGGGGGCGTTGTCTGTATACGCGACTCGCCCCTCCTCCCTCGCTGCGCCTGCTGCCGCTCTTCGCTACTTTGCAGAAAATGGGCGGCGGAGGGAGTGGCGGTGGGCTGCGCCTCCAGCCCAGCCCCTGCAGCCCAGCCCCTGCACCAGGCAACGGCCTTCTCAGGTACTTTTCTCACGTCCCGGAAGGGTAGGAGTAGCGCTGAGGAGGCCATACCTAATTCTGCGTGGTCTTAGTGTTGTTTAGGGAGGGGTTTTCTTTTAAAGTGCCCGCCCTTTCCTTTCTGTCCCTCATAGGACAAGCCAAAAGGAGAAGAAACACACCCCTTTGTAGAAAGGGCTACTGTTTATACGGGCCGAGCGCCGCTGGCACAGTCCCTGAAAACAGCCATCAGCGCTTCAAAGTGAACGTGTCTCTTGGACTTGGCCGAGAGTTCGCCGTCGGACCAGTCTGGTTTTCTGTGCAAAAGTTGCTACTGCTCACTCTTGCTTTGAGTGGGAAATTAGGGGATGGGATAACCAACTTTGGACAAGATATCCATTTTTGGAAATTCATTTGGAGCATAAAAAAAATGTAATGCCAACCTTTTGACATTACAGAATTTCTCACAGTGTATTTCCCTTAATCCTTAGTAACCAACATGCAAAAGCATAATGTGAAATGAAAAGATTTTGCTCCCATTTTGATTCCTGAAACTTTGCCCACTTTTCCTCTGGGAGTAGTTCAAACAAAATAATGACCAGTAGAATAATGATACAATTAAGGCACATAATTAAATTCCTAAAATACATTAACACAACCATCATGACAAACAACCTCAGAAAACAATGGAAAGGTGGACAGGAACACTGAAAGTAAAAACTTACTAGAAAATAGAAAAAAGAAATCTTCAGGTAACTGCAGAACCCTAATAAAGAGCCTGGATGAAAGAGTAAAGCTCTTAGGTAACATTAGGAGACCCACAGGCTTTTTAGGGCAAGATTCTGGGAATTAGGAGCATCTCTCCTCTCATCCCAGTTTTTTTTTTGAGTCCCCTCAAACCAGTGGTGAAGTTTTTCAAGGCATTCCTGAGCAGAAATGGGTTTTTTAATATATTTTTGCTCAGTTGAACGTTCTGGAGAACACTGTGCAATCTCTTCAACATGAAAAGGTAAAGACACCATGGAGATGATCTTGTCTCTTCCTGGTGCCTACACAGACACTTCCAGGCAGTTATCTTGGCAACAGTATTGGTGTTTTGGACTGACATCTTCCATGATGCTTCAACTTCCCAGTGGAGCCTACAAGCCCATTATTCCTGTTATCCCCCATCCAAGTACTAACCAAGGCTAGCTCTGCCTGGTTTTCAAGTCCCCCAAAAGGCCACCACCTTTATTTATTTTAAAGGAATTGATTTTTTTCCTAAAAGAACAGTGCACATTCCCCCTATCTCTCCCATTTATGAGCTTCAATTCTACTGGCATTCATCTAAATACATAGTTCCAGGAAATCTGGAACCTGTTTCTGAAGTCACACAGAAAGAAAAATAAATTTTTACACTATTTCATCTGAAATAATTACTGTCTCCTTATTCAATGCACATAATCACTATTGTGCATGGGGGGGGGGGGGAACCTCCTTTACTTAATAATCATGGCCAATTAAAGATGTGCACCACTCACAAAATTTGTCTTGAATTTAGGAATTCAGAAGATAGCCCAATTCAATTTGGGGTCATAGCCAAGGTGAGGTTTCTAAATCTGAAGTTTCACATCTCCCATTGCATCATAGGAAAACCACAAAATAGCTATAACTTGTTTACTTTTTAATGAATTGGACAGACTTTGCAGATATAGTAGAACTTTATTAAGAGATGAATCTATATTTCAGAAAATAGGTTTTGGTGCTAGGTTCCTTTTGATTTTTTTTTAAATAAGTCCCTATATTGTTTCCTTTTTTGACAGAAATAAGTTATACTTGCTGTTGTAATTATCAGCTTATTTTATTCTGTGCTGATAATGTTTGATAATGCATAGACAGATGTAGAGGTGATTTTATGCAAGGAGAGAGTTAGCTTTGTGGTGATAAAATAAAGTTTAACTTTTCTATCATTTCTATCATTTCAGTGAGCAATTTCTATAAAAAGAGCATAGAGATTAAGCTTGGTGAGAATCCCACCAGTTCAGTGGGCTATGAAAATTTATTCTGACACTGGCAGAAAATAGGGCTACTGTATCTATTAAGAAAACTTGAAGGATCAGGTTGGGGACAGATCTTCCTGGAGAAAATCTCTCTATGTGGTTGCTAAGAGCCAACACCAACGACGTACATGATCATCAATGATATCCGCTAAAGTTTGATCAAAACAAAGAGATACAAAAAATGTTAACTCTTTTCTTCTGTGTAAAGGCCACCCTTATTTTTTGAAGCCCAGAAGCAGAGAACTCTGAACAACTTGCTTCCAGCATATGTGCACCCACACACACACGCACACTTCCCTGTGGCTAGTGGCCTGGACTCATGTAGCTGTATTTTTATATTAAGTTAAAGTCGTGGCTTGTTTTAATCACGGCTTGTTCAGATAGAAAAATAAGAGGAAGTCTTATAAACAAACTATATTTATTTATAAACTAAATTAGCTTTAACCAATTCCTAATCCATTTCCCTCCTTTTCAGCTGCTTTTGTGTAGATCTCTGGAATTGATTAGAAGTTTGATCAGGGTAGGAAAACAAATAAGGAATCATCTAGCAATCACAAACTAGCTGTGTAAAATGATTATGTGGACAAGGCTGGGATTTTTCTTTTCTCCATTTGTTACACTATGTTCTTATTTGCATTGTGCTTGCAAATGGTGAGAAACTGCACCATATATTTGCAATGGCATAGTCAGAGAGGGCTCTGATGGACTGCAAAAAAAAAAAAAAGGATTGGAGGTTAAAAGCTGGAGGTTGATCACTGCCTGCTGCTTTGAGGCTAAATTGGGAGGGGAAAATTAAACATAGTTTTAAGAGAATGAATAATAATGTGGGTTCTTAAAGCCAGAAAAATGTATTATGGCACAGGATTTTTTGACTGCCCACTTTATCAGACATATGCAATGTAGAGGCAGAAAATCAGGAGTCTGGTAGTTGTTGTTGTTTAGTCGTTAAGTCGTGTCCGACTCTTCGTGACCCCATGAACCATATTGCGCCAGGCCTTCCTGTCCTTCACTGCCTCCCTGAGTTTGCTCAGTTTCATGCTCATTGCTTCAGTGATGCTATCTAACCATCTCATCCTCTGCCGTCCTCTTCTCCTTTTGCCTTCAATCTTTCCCAGCATCAGGGTCTTCTCCAAAGAGTCCTCTCTTCGCATTAGGTGACCAAAGTATCTGAGCTTGAGCTTCATTATCAATCCTTCCAATGAGCAATCAGGGTTGATTTCCTTTAAGATTGACTGGTTTGACCTTCTAGCAGTCCAAGGGACTCCTAAGAGACTTCTCCAGCACCACAATTCAAAGGCATCCATTCTTCAGCACTCAACCTTCCTTATGGTCCAGCTCTCACAGCCATACGTTGCTACTGGAAAAACCATAGCTTTGACTATGCGGATCTTTGTCGGCAAGGTGATGTCTCTGCTTTTTAATATGCTGTCTAGGTTTGCCATAGCTTTCCTCCCAAGGAGCAAGTGTCTTTTAATTTCATGGCTGCAGTCTCCGTCTGCGGTGATCTTGGAGCCCAAATAAATGAAGTCTGTTACTGCTTCCATTTCTACCCCTTCTATTTGCCAGGAATTGATGGGTCCAGATGCCATGTTCTTAGTTTTTTTAATGTTGAGTTTCAAGCCAGCTTTCGCACTCTCCTCTTTCACCCTCATCAAGAGGCTCTTTAGTTCTTCTTCACTTTCTGCCATTAGGGTGGTATCGTCTGCATATCTGAGATTGTTGATGATTCTCCCTGCAATCTTAATTCCGGCTTGTGATTCTTCCAGCCTGGCATTTCTCATGATGTACTCTGCATATAGGTTAAACAAGCATACAGGGTGTCGTACTCCTGTCCAAGGGTGACAGCATACAGCCTTGTCGTACTCCTTTCCCTATTTTGAACCAAAGTCTGATAGTACCTTTTCCAATTAACAAATGTTATTAAAAGGCAAACGCTATCATGAATTGAAGTGACCTGATGATCAGTTGCACAGGGTGGCTGGACTGATGTATGATTTAAATTGGGGGAAGATAGGGGAAGGTAGGTTGGCTGGTTATGTGGATGCAAGTTACATATGAGACAAATTGCTAGTATTTTATCAATTAACAATTGTGTGTTTGTTGAGATCTTCTGATATTACCTGAAACTTTTTGATGTGAGTTTTCACTCGATGGTGCTTTTGAAGTCCAGTTTTTCCAAAAGTCACGCTGAGGTCTGCCACAGGGTGTTCTGGGAGGTTGAAATGCTTTCATATTACTTACTTCTTGTTTTGAGTTTTGATGTCAAACTTGTGCCCATTAATTCTACTGCACAAAGTTTGTCCCATTTGCCCTACATAGAATCCAGAGGGGCATTGCTGGCAGATGATGGCATATATCATCAAGTGAAGCACCTCTAATCTTGTGTCTCTATACTTGGGGCCTGCGATGGTGTAGATGTGGAGGGTTGTTCTTATCTATGTCTTTAAGGTGCCAGGGTTATCAAATCACTAGATGGCAGCAGAATTCTCTGTAACACATTACTGCCATCTAGTGGTCATCTAGATATTTGCATCACAGATCTGATACTATACAGTGCAGTACCTCTCTTTTACTGCCACAGCTAACAAATAGAGCTACCTGCTAAAATTGTTTTTAGTGCTGTTGCTTACTAGTAAAATGGTCAAATTAATTTTAGTTGCGTGATTCAAATATCAGTTGTAAAAACTAAGTCATGCAATTCTATGGCAGACCTGCTTACCTTGGAATCCAGCAAGCCATTGCTCGTGAGCCATATGCAACATCAGTTTCTCTTATGCCTTGTGGTTTTTATAGTGTTAATAATTATTGTTTTTTATATATTTATTGTGTTATTAATTGTTGTATACCACCCAGGGTTACTTTTTGTGAGATGGGCAGCCATATACATTTGACATATAAATAAATAAATAAACATTCCAGCTCTGATCAGCTGTTATTCATCTGTCATGGGCTCTATTCAGCACAGCTGGTCATAATGTCAGTCTTAACTACCAAAGTACAAGCATTCATTCCAGAAAACAGAGGGAGCGTTTTAACTGGTGGAGGATAGAATCATCTACTTATGCTGAGACATATATATAATTAAGCCTGACCCACTGCAACTAACAGAGGGTGTAAGGGTCTGTTATCGGTAGCCAAAACATTATTAATCTTCATATTACTGTACTTACCATTTGCCTATTTGCTAAGAGAATCTTAATATTGCTACTTTTCAAAGGTGCCCTCTATTTTCATAGAATGATTGCTTTTACAGTATTATTATTATTGCATAATTGTAACTTATATGCTACAGGACCAGATATTTCACCTCCAGTTGAATGAATTGTACACTATTTCTGTTTTTGTTTGGAATATGTAATGATGAAAATGATCTTATTTCAGCAGGTATTATTTTCAATCCATCTTTTAGTGCAACAATAAGTGTTATTAGAATATGATTATGGAGCACCTAATGGTTATTATCTGTACAATAATTAGCAATGAGAATGCATCTTTCTTAGTGGTATCTGTAACAGGCCACAGCAATGTCCAAATCTTGACACGTTCATCATGACATCATCACACAAATTACTGATTTATGTAATTTGTGTCATGATGCCTGATGCAAGTCATGACACATGTGTTGTCATTTGTCCCCCTGCAGTCATCCAGTGTCTCTCTCCATCTCTTGTGTATCCTATTATCCTGCTAAGCTTGGGTTATTTTATGTTGTTACTTTTATTTTGCACTTAATTTTTGTACCCCAAATGCCTTGCTGTGCTAGTATGTGCTTGAGCACTAATAAAGTAGTAGAGGAGAAAACAAGGCCCATGATATGTTGCTACAACTTCCATCACCTTGACTTTGACCATGCTAGCCAGGGCTCTAGAGAATATGGGCATGCTCAGCTCAAATGTTGGAATAAGATGGGACACTGGAAATAAGGAATATATTTTCATTAAGCATATGGAAGTAATTCCAAAGTTTGATGAAGAATTTTAACTTCGTTAACTTTTTCAAATTAACCACCAGACAAAAGACAAACAAGAAAATGCCATGAGGATTCTTCAGTTGGACTGCTCAGTCTCCAGCCTGGCTTGAGAGAAAGGAAATATGTGCAAAGGGGAAGACTTATTTTCCCACTTTCCTGATATAGGAAAAGCATAAGTAAAACAAACAACCCAGAAGCTTGATTATACAAGTATAACTTGGGCAAACCCAATTCTTCTCAAGGAATAATGAAACAATGGAATGTGCAATGAAATATGGTAAAACTAAAGGCAAATACTAGGAAAAAATGATAGCGGTATTATAGAAGAAGTCAGTGTTCTGATTTACATGTTGCATTAAGCTCTATCATAATTTGTTTAACCATAATTAATTGAATAATCCATGATTGTTTTCATTTACAACACAGTGAGTCAGAATCATGGTTTCTAAACTAAAATGTCTGAAATCACAAACATTAAGTCCATAGGTGTCCATTAGCTATCATGAAGACAAAATAACAAAAGTGTGCACTGTGACACTCTTTGCTTCTTTAATTATAGTCACCAACATCCTTGAACTGAATTCCTTCCAGTTTGATATCCCAAATGATGGATCATAATCACATTCTTCTGTGCTAAACTCAGAAATAATATCCTTCCAATGTGGCTGGGCATAGTCTGAAACTTACATATGTATTCTGCTAGGAAGTGTAAATTAAATAACATATGAATATTAAAAATACAAAGAACATGTGGTATGCTTAAAAATAATGTGTTTAACAATTAAACTTGCACGTGAATAAAACAATTTAGAGATTATGCTACTTTTCTTAACCAAGGCATTTTTTCCTATGGAAAAGGAGAATTTCTCTTAATATAGTTTTTAAAAGCCCTTTTTATTGTTTTTCCAAATATGATTGGTTGGCTTAATTGGTGGTGTCACCAGTTAATTGTGAATTCACATACTTTACATTTTAAACAAATGATTACTGATTGAATTTTGTGGCCTTAAAATATATATAAGGGAAATAGGAGAGAGTTGCATCTGTGTTGCATATTTATTTCCCAAAATTCCAGGAATTCTGACCATGTGCTATGAAATTTGGTACATGCATCTAAGCCATTAGAAGTTAATTGTCTAACTGCCAAATCAAGATTTTTAATCTACATTTTCATACATACATGATATGTAAACCTCCATCCCGCAACTGTAATTCCTCAGAACTATCAATATCTATCTATCTATCTATCTATCTATCTATCTATCTATCTATCTATCTATCTATCTATCTATCTATCTATCTATCTATCTATCTGTCAAATTTGTCACCACCCATCTCATTGAAATGACTCTGGGCAGTTTACAGCAAACATAAAATTTGTTAAAATACAGTATAAAACAGACCTAATAATAAATAGCTTCCAAGCAACTTTTCCTATACAGTATTAGGAAAGTTGGGGAATATATTGATACATATATACTTTGTCTCTGTGGTTGGAAGATAGCCAAATTCAAGACTGTTAATGGTAATACGTAAAGCATTAGGAAGTATCTAGGGCAAATGTAATTTTGTGTACTGAATATCAAAATCGGTTGATGATTTAGCAAAACTACAGTGGGAGTTAATCTGTGGTTTCTGCTGACCACAATAGAATCCTTTTTTTTTTTCTTATATTCATGCTAGATGAAATATAGCTCTGGAACATGTACAGAGAACCATTCGCAGGTAATAGTATTGTAATAATTCTGTTCAATTTGTTTCAAATAGGCAGATCACCTCATCAGTAAGTTACAAACTTTATCTGGTTTTGCTAGCCAATCAAAAATGTGTGGTTTTCCCGTTCCCTTAAGTTCATATCATTATTCTCACTGGAAGACATGGAATACATGACAGGATAATGGGGCAAATTATGGAATTCTGCAATTTCAAGTTAAAAACATTTTCCATTTTCTTGGATTTCACATGGGCTTAAATTTTACAAGTTAAACAAACAATATAATAATAGAGGATCATCTTGGGTTGGGTGGAATTTTATGTTTTTATCCCTGAGGGCCTGGATGTGTGTTCTGCCCCAAAAGCCTTGTATTATTTTGCATGTCACTTCTGCCCTCTTAATCTATCCTTCCATGCTTGGCATTGTCCTTTTCACCTCAGTGATTGTACCTATTCATTCCACTTAAATCCTAAAATCCTCTGACATTTAGCCAAACGTGGGTGCAATCTAATACAAAGAGATCCTACAGTTCACTCCAGGAACCCCAAAATGGGGAATCTGTCATTGTAAAATATGCTCACCAACATAATTGTGTTGCTAGAATAGTTTTTTTTTTTTTAATCACAACTCTTACTTTACCATTTACCAACCATTTCATCATTCCTGATCATTCTTGGCAGCCAGTATCTGTTTTTAACCAAAATAAACTCCATTTGCAGTTCTGCTGTACGTGAGTTAATCCCTTTACCTTGTCCTTGCTATAAAACAATAAACTTATTTTTGACTAGAAAAGGTCTTGGAATGGTATGAATTAAACTGTCAGTTAAATGGGATTCAGATATATTTTTCTCATGAGAACAGAACAGTGTGGAATGTTTTCCTGTTAGGGGCTAGTATTACCAAAGTCTAAGATGTCTTTAATTTCCTTTTCTCCAGCAGTATCCTTAAAGAACACAAAATAGTACATCCATATTTAGATCAGTATCTCTTCTGTTGTAAGGATGAGTCTTAACTGCTTGAATAAACAGAGTGGCTGACTTCACACATTAATTACCTATAATTTGATTTCTTTGGCTTTAGCTTAATGCAGCGTGAAATCTTGGATTTGTAAACTACAGTTTATGTCTCTGCATGCTGTCTGAACCCAGCCAGTTGTGGGTTATTCAAAGCATGGTAAAATAAACCATGACTTAGCATCATGTGTAAACCTAGCCAATAAGCTTGAAGACAGAGGCAAATATAAACGGAATATTCTCATAAGATAGTCCAGCAAATGTTGCTTTTAAAGCATCTTACACTCCAATCCAACCTTCTTAGTAGCCTCATCAGTCCCTTGTTTAATGAAGTCGCTTTGTGTAATTGGGATAAGCTTCCCAATTGCCTTCCTTCACTAATCATTTCTCTAAGCTGGAGACCATTTCAGTTGGATGACCTATCAAAGAAAGATGAGGGGGCTGTGTTCATTACAGAACTGAAAGTACAGTAGGTGTATGTTTGGCTAGCAGTGTAGGAATGGTGATTGTTAAACTGGGATCCTCTGGAGCATGATCCCAATCTTGAAAAAAAAATAGCTTAATCCAAGCAAGAGGTAGCAAGAGATACTTTAAATGCTGTTTAAAAGTGCAAAATTATTTGGAGCCTGAGATGGTTGGTATTTTGGAGAATCCTTGGAATACATCAGAGATCCAATATGAGCAGCATTACCCAATGTGTAGCTCGGGTTGTTGGTTATAAGCCACAAACTTCCTGCTAGAATGAGCATCTCTGTCTGCCTTGAGACATCAGTCTGTGTTTCCAAATAGGGGCTCAAGAACTTAGGTTACCCGGACATGTTAGCTTCACTGCTTGTGTAGTGTAGCTGGAAAGAAAGAATTCAAGATAAAAGATTGATTAGCATCAAAATAAAGGCACCATCAAACTTGGTTTCTAGTTTGTATTGTAGCAATTGGGAAATAAATTCCTCTGCTTTTCATCATAATACAGAGGAAAATAAGACAGAAATGTATATATTTTTGTATTTAGAATTTGTTATGGTAATTTTTCTATCAAATCCTTTAAACAATTTTCCAGGCCATATACTTATATACTTAAAACAAATACAGTGGTACCTCTAGTTACGAACGCCCCTCCTTACGAATTTTTCAAGATACGACCAGCTCCGGCCCCAAAAATTTACCTCTACTTGCGAACTCCGCCTCTACTTACGAACCGGATCCGTGGCCATTTTCCCTGCTGCCACGCGGTCACGGCTTCCTGTGGGCGAGATCGCGGTAGCAAGGAGACGTTTGGTGAGGCTTGTGGTGTGTTTTGTGGCGTTTGGAAGGTTTTTGTGGCGTTTGGAAGGTTTTTGAGGTTTAAAAATAAAATGCATATGTTTCAGAACTGTTTAGCCGTATTTACATTGAACCTTATGGGGGAAATTTACCTCGGGGTGCGACCAAATTCGGAGGGCGGATTAGCTGTATTTACATTGAACCTTATGGGGAAATTTGCCTCGTGGTGCGACCAAATTCGGAGGGCGGAACGGATTAACCGTATTTACATTGAACCTTATGGGAAACTTTACCTCGACTTGAGACCAACTCGAGTTGCAACCAGAGTCACGGAACGGATTAAGTTCGTAACTAGAGGTACTACTGTACAACATAAATAACCATTTTAAACCAACATACTCTTATACATTTATCGTTGCCAGAGTCTTACAAGGAAAGAGTTTAAAGGATTTTTTTTTACTGGATATGTTTATTGATAGCAGATTATTCTATACTGTACAGCTTACTATATTTGCACTGGAAATGATACAGTCTTTCTGCATTTTAGCACAAGCTTTTACCAATCCGTCTGGAACTAAATAAAGTCAATGATACCTTGCAATTTCTCTTCACAGTACTTAATTTATCTTGCTTCTGCTACTGGATATACTTTTAGGGACAATGTTAATTGTTTCACTGACTGGACTGATTTTGCAATCTTTCTAATGTTATTTTGCCAGTTCTCTGCCAAAATAAAATTAAACCAAACAGTTCTAACCCTGTCCCTCCATGATTTTCTGCAAGAACCACAATGCTTTCCAAGGCTTCTCAGGCAGGAGCCATAAGTCCAGGAGGACTTACAAATTATGAACTTTCTTCTTCAGGGGAGTGCAACAAAGTGAGCATTTGAATTGGAATCAAACAGGTTACTCACCAGCAAACAGGAACTCAGTCTTGCAGAAATTTAATTTGAACTTGTTTTGACCCATTCTGGCTCTTATAGCTTCCATGCACTTGGTCATCACTTCAGTAGCATTGCTGGTGCAACTTGGGTTGGCAATGGACAACTAAGTGTCACTAGTATACTGATGATGCCTCACCTCAAACTAATGAATGACCTCTCCTAGAGGTTTCATGTAGATGTTGCACCTGCAGAAAGAGTACCTTCCATGGGAAGAGATAAATCACTCACAAGCTCCCCTTCCCTCATTCTCATAAATAGAAAACTCAGGAAGATAAGTTGGGGGGGGGGGAGTATATGCCATTTTCTATATTTTTAACATTTTAATTAAGCTTTTCCAGGCTGGTGTTTCCTAGAACTTTTGGTAATGCAATTCCAGGATTCCCAACTTGCATGGCTATTAGCTAGTAATTTTGAAAGTTGTAGTCTCAACACATATGGGAAACACCAGGCTGAGAAAGGTTGTTTTAGACACCTTTAGCGTCCATACTAATGGACTGAAGTACCCTTTTAATATCATATTCTAACATATTCTGAACTCAGTTCTCCAGCAAATGTCATCCATATCAGCAAATCTGAGAACATATCACCAGAACACCAATATGTATAGCAATAAAAATAATTTCTGGGATACAGAACTACAGAGTGAGGAAGCCAATACAGTCTGAACCTGCTGAATAAGCATAGAATGCTGACATTCAGGAAGGGGGAATAGAATGAGTATCCTGGAAGAGGATTTAGCTGATAGGATAGCTATAACTCTGAATAGAAATACATGATTTGCAGGTCCCACTTCCTGAATTTAAACAGTATCATGAGATCTTCAGCCAAAGAGGGGTCCTTGGGTTTAATTATATATGGCAGCCTTCCTGAAGCTAAGTCCTTCCAGATGTGCTTCAAATAGGCCAATCATACTTGGGTTGCAAAGCTCTGGGAGACCAATAGAGAAAACTCTTTTTGCTGCCATTTACTTGTCATCCAGAGTTTTGCAGCCCAAATGTGATTAGCCTACTGGGCTACGGTTCCTTTTGTTTCCAGAAAGCAGCAAGCAATCCACACATCTGGGGACACCAGTTTGGATAAAGCTGGCCAGGTGGTTGAGAGTATAATCTGTAAGCCAGGAAAAACTCACATTAAATCTGAACTGCCAAATATTTAGCAGGAGGATTTTGGCAAACTGCTACAGTATTTTCTTGAATTCATTTCTCCAGAGCACAATGAAATTGACCAGCAGAGGATTATCATGGAGATAATGTATTGTATATGAAACACTTGGAATAATCAATATCTTAAAATAATAAAAACAATCTATTTCTAATGTTAGGTACATGAAGCTATGTTATCAAGCCATGGTTTGTTTTAATAGTTTGTAAATAAACCACAACTGCAGAGTTTATACCAAATGCTAAGCTAAAACAATAAACCACATAGTGGACAGCATGATGTATGATCCTAGCCTGTATACCCCATTACACATCTAAGTTAATGGCTCTGATGATTGAGAACAACCTCCCCTAGCCAGGTTTCCTCCAGATGTTTTGAACGATCACTCCCACAATTTCTGGCCACTGGCCACAAGGCTGATGAAAGCTGTATTCCAAAACATCTGGAGGGCAACCAGGTGGGGGAGGTGATCAAGAGAATAGACGTGCTGTTTTGTCTGTGGGCTCCAACCACAGTTTTGGCCTCCCAGTATGTTGAGTCAGCATTGGGAGGCATTTGCTGAATGATTTTGTCTTATGCCAAAGTCACTATGAGCAACAGCAGATGGAAGAGAAAGAAAAAACACATGCCAGGAGGGAAAGCTTTGTTTTAAAAAGTGGGCCTGTTATTTGAATGTAATAATTGAATATTTAGTAACATGCTTCATGGCAAAGATCATGGCTGTTCTAAGAAAGAGAAGAGAAAAGAGACAGCTTAGGAAACCTCTTTGTGATTACTTTATTACCAATTTTTGGCAAAAAGGATGCTCTTGCTTACTCTCCTGAGTTTATTCTCATATTCCTGTCTTCTTCCTCTTCCAAGAATCTTCATAGTTGATGGGCTGCAAGCTGGACCTTCTTGAAACAATCTGCCTGTGACAGCTAGCCATGCATTCATTGTCTTTTGTCCTTATATCAAGTGGCCCAGCAACCATGGTCACAGTTGAAGTGAAGACAGTTGCAAAAATAAAGATTTAAACTTCTAAGAGGTGCTGCAGGGAGAAGTAGGAAGGAGAAATATTTGAGAAAACAATAGTGAGAGAAGTGGGAAAATGGAAAAAGAGAGAGTGATTCAGTATTGGAAGAAGTGGAAGTTGGCTTCCTTCAGAAGCTCTCTGGTGATGAGCCAAGAAGCACATTCATTTCCCCATGGAAGTGTCAGATGAGAAGACCAGAACATCTGACTCTGAATATTGGATAGTCACCAAATCACAATGGAGCAGGCTTATTCCTTCTCTACCTACCATCTGCTTTTTCCTAGTGCTGCATCCCTCTTCCCAAAATTGATAGTTGCAACAGAAATACTTTCAGTTCTGTCTAATGAGGAAGAAAGGTTCTTGGAATAGAGTTCCTATACTAAAGTCAAAGGGAGAAGAAAGAACATGTTCACTGCTACTAATCCTCTCCGTTGGTTTTCCTTTCAGCAGCATGTCCTGTTTCCTGAAACCGAACTAGGAAAAAAACCTCAGGATTTGGCAAAAAACTGCCTAGAACTCAAAGGGATTCATATCCAGTGCTGCTTCTTTGGCCCTAATCTGATAGCTGCTACTGTGTCTTGATTAGTTGACAGGAAAAGAAATTCCGTTGCCTTGCCAGATAGCTTCCTTGTTGTTCAGTTATTCAGTCACTTCCTATACTTCATGACCCAACAGACATTATTTCACCAAGAGTGTCTATCAGTAACTGTTCGAGTTCTTGCAAGTTCATGATCATCAGGGATAGTACCCAGCCACTTTGCTTTCTATTGAAATACTTTTCAATTGCTTTTGATTTTTCCAAGCATCAAGAGCTCCTCCAGTGATTCTTGTCTTCACATTATATTAAAGTTTTAGCTTTATTACTAGTGCTTCCAGCAAACAGCCTGGTTTTACTTCATCTGATTTTACTGAATTATTTGTTCTTGCAGTCCAAGGTATTTTTAACACTTTTCTCCAGCGCCACAATTAAGAGACACAAATTGTTCATCTTTTCTGACGATCCAGCTTTCATCTCCATGTGTTAACATTGGGAAAATCATGACCTTCAGATTATGTGCCTTTGTTGCCAGTGTGATGTCTCTACACTTTATTGTTTTATTTAGATCTACTATAGTCTTTCTCCCAAGTCACAAGCAACTCTTTATTTCATGGCTACAGTCATTCTCCCTGTCAATGTTTGAGCCTTAGAAGTCTGTTACTACTTCAACTTCAAGAAGTGGCCTGGCACACGTGTGTTTAAGGGCTCTTCACAATTTGTTGTGATCTAAAAGCCCTTTCATTCACAATAAAGCAAAAGTGAATGTCTTTTTGGAATCCCCTTGCCATTTTCATTATGCATTGGAAGTTCGCAGTGTAATCTCAGGCGTTCCTGCCTCTACTGAATCTAGTTTATTCATTTGGTAGTTCTCAGTCCATGTGTTGTTGAAAGTCTGGATTACAAAAACTTGAGCATTATTTTATTACAATGTGAAATAAGTGCAATTGTTTGGTGCTTTCAACATTTTTAGCACTCTTTTTAAAAATTTAAATTTATTAAAAAAATAATCTTTTTCATTCCTTGTCTACTGTTATATTTTAACCCTGCTTAAAAACTACAAGAAGCACTTTCACTGTGTCATTTTGTATGAATTTAGATAGTTCTGCTGGTATTTCATCAATCCCTGCAGCTTTGTTTTTAACAATATTTTCTAGGACCCACTTAACTTCGCCTTCCAGAATGTCTGGCTCTAGTCCAGTGATCAAAACTTTATATGTATCATTGATTTGGGGATCTTTTTTGTTCTTCTGTGCCATCTCTTCATTATATTTTCTTTCTCCAGTAGATCTTTGTGTACTTTGTCTTTTATCAACAACAACAACATATTTTATTACAGCCATTGTCCAATCAGTAAATATAATAAAATCCACGTCAAAATCAGTTTTTGAATAAATAAAATTAGCTTGACAGAATATAACAACCCCCCCTGCACTTTTATCTTAATAAGAATACTAAAAAACTTTTGCAACCATTTTAGTCACATAAAATATTTTATGGGAACTTTAGTACTAGTGGATCTGTAGGTTTCTTATATCGCATAGAGGGTTAACCATGGTTAAACCATGGTTTTCAAGGCACCACAATCACAGAAGAAAGTACTACTGGATGTTTTGAGAATCTCTTCTCTGCTCTGTGTTTTATCAGGCTATCTTTGCATTAAAGGTTTCCCTTGTTCTAACTTTTTAAAATAAAATTCTTATCCTTCCCATTTGATTGCTATCCTCATTTTCCTTGCACTGCTTATTTATATATAACTCCTAGTTTTGTTCTTCTCTGGAATTCAGAGTTTAGTTGGGCAAATTTTGCTCTACCTCTGTTGCCTTTTGTTTCCCACCTTTATTCAGCTACTTTGAATGCACAAGCAAACACCCATTTTGCCTTCTTTTGCTTTTTGCATCTGGGGATATTTTTGTTTCATCTTTAATAATGTCATGGATTTCAATTCAGATTTCTTCAGGCACATCAAATCTAACTTACTAAAATATTCTTTATCTTCACAGCATAATCATATGGAGTACTGCTCAGGTTGTATCTTGCTAGTCTGACAATTTTATCTTCTCTTATTTAAATTGTAATTCTGCAAAAGGGAGCTCATGATCTGAGCTGCACTCAACATCAGGTCACATTTTTGTTGACTGAATAAAAATCCTCTATTTTGGCATGCAAATTGTACAATCAGTTTGAATTCAGTCTTCAGTGATGTCCATACTTAGAATTGTCTTTTAGATTGCTGAAAGAAGGTATTTATTATAAACATTGGCTTTTCTTGGTAGAACTCTGTGTCCTGCTTTGTTTTGTACACCAAAGCCAAATCTTTGCATTATTCCAGATGCATTCTGTTGTTGTTGTTGTTCAGTCGTTAAGTCATGTCCAACTCTTCGTGACCCCATGAACCATATCGCGCCAGGCCTTTCTGTCCTTCACTGCCTCCCTGAGTTTGCTCAGTTTCATGCTCATTGCTTCAGTGATGCTATCTAACCATCTCATCCTCTGCCGTCCCCTTCTCCTTTTGCCTTCCATCTTTCCCAACATCAGGGTCTTTTCCAAAGAGACCTCTCTTCGCATTAGGTGGCCAAAGTATCTGAGCTTGAGCTTTAGTATCAATCCTTCCAATGAGGAGTCAGGGTTGATTTCCTTTAGGATTGACTGGTTTGACCTTCTGGGAGTCCAAGGGACTCCTAAGAGTCTTCTCCAGAACCACAGTTAAAAGGCATCAATTCTCCAGCACTCAGCCTTCCTTATGGTCCAGCTCTCACAGCCATACATTGCTACTGGAAAAACCATAGCTTTGATTATGCAGAACTTTGTCAGCAAGGTGATGTCTCTGCTTTTTAATATGCTGTCTAGGTTTGCATTCAAGTCTCCTATAATTAGTATGATTCCTTTTTTTGGTGTTGTGTCAACAAAGTATTGTGAGTCACCATAGAACTATTCAACCTCTGCTTCCTGTGCATCTGTTGGAGTAGACGTGCATCACCATAATCTTAATTGGCTTGCCGTGGACTTGAATTAAGATAATTTTTGAGGTTGCATGTGACCACTGACTTTGATGCCATTTTGATCATAAAGACAACTACTCCATTTCTTCTGTTCACAATAGAAGATTCAGTGCTTGCTGATATGAAGTGACCCATTTCGGTCATTTTCAGTTGGTAGATTCTCAGAATGTCAATGTTCAGTTTTGACATTTCTGCTGTGACATCAAGTTCATGTTTTTAACATTCCATATACCAATGAAATACGCATCTTTACAGTTTTGAACTTTCCTTTTGCCTCTGGACACCTCAGCAACTGGATGTCTTTTTGGCTTCAATCTAGCCATATCATAAGTACTCACGTGCTAGTTGTATTTGTTTTCTGGTCTTCCCCAGTAGCTCACTGGATATCTTCTGACTTGAGGGGGGTTCATTGTCCAGTACCATGGTGGTATTTGATAGCTTCAGACCTATCAAATAGCAAAATATGGCAAATGAACCACTGCGTGTGGGAGAGCTAAATAGTCAATTTGCACAATTCATGTAACTTAAAAAAATGGATTTAGATTTTTGTTGTTGTTCAACATTTATGCAGAAAAAGGTATAGTTTCACCTTTTTTTACACTACCTATTTAGTTCACACTGGAGATAAGTATTCATTCAGTTTTTAAAGGGAATCCAGATGATATCACTGCCAAGTCACTACATTCCAATGTTGTCTGTGTGGTCTTGCCTTTATTTCCCCCAGACCTAATTTGTGGCAATTTTGAAATGCCAGCCTGCTATGTTTGGTGTGAATTGGCAAAGCATTCTTGAGTCTTCTTCCTGTAACTGGTTATTTCATTAATAGAAAAGCAGAATGCTCTAAACAGTGCTTACTTTGGATTCCAAATAAAGATATGGCCTGTGGAATAAGCATTGTGACATTGTAATGGAGAATACACAATGATGACCTAAAAAAAAAAAACCTCTCTCCCTCTGATTGTGGAAACCCACCTCTCAGTTGAACTAAAAGCCATAGCTTTTGTGTAAAGCAAGCAAAAATTGCTGATGATCCCAGAATTAGTCACAGGGGCTTTCCAGACATCTTTTCTAGTTTATCAAAAAATATCTCACCTCCTGGGAGGTTTCCTGATGCAAAAGCCATCCCAGCTCTAATGTAATATACATTCCTCTTGCTCCAGACAGTAGAAAGGGGAAAAACATTTTTACCTTTAAAATCTGCAATCTACTGACATAACTAGTATATGGAGGGTTTATCTGCACCTTTGCAGCGTACGGGGGCAGTCTGTTTTACACATAAGAAATTCTCACCATATACTCCCACTGCCATATAATTTCCATGGGAAAACAGAGTAATCAGCCTTGAGTATCTTGGTGTTTGTAAATGCATTTATTAGAGAGATTTTTATTTCTCTTACCCCACCCCCACCCCACCACACCCCCTTTCAATAACAAGCTGCCATGGTAACTGCCATCCAGAAAGACAAGGCTTTTGAATGTACATTTGCCACCATATTGGCTGCACAATTCAGACTTTGCAACTGTTTAATATGGGCTTGCTGCTATGGCAACTACACAGGTTGTTATACAGTGGGGCAAAAAAGTATTTAGTCAGCCACCAATTGTGCAAGTTCTCCCACTTAAAAAGATGAGAGAGGCCTGTAATTTTCATCATAGGTATACCTCAACTATGAGAGACAAAATGGGGGAAAAAAATCCAGAAAATCACATTGTCTGATTTTTAAAGAATTTATTTGCAAATCATGGTGGAAAATAAGTATTTGGTCAATATCAAAAGTTCATCTCAATACTTTGTTATATATCCTTTGTTTGCAATGACAGAGGTCAAACGTTTTCTGTAAGTCTTCACAAGGTTTTCACACACTGTTGCTGGTATTTTGGCCCATTCCTCCATGCAGATCTCCTCTAGAGCAGTGATGTTTTGGGGCTGTCGCTGGGCAACACGGACTTTCAACTCCCTCCAAAGGTTTTCCATGGGGTTGAGATCTGGAGACTGGCTAGGCCACTCCAGGACCTTGAAATGCTTCTTACGAAGCCACTCCTTCGTTGCCCGGGCGGTGTGTTTGGGATCATTGTCATGCTGAAAGACCCAGCCACGTTTCATCTTCAATGCCCTTGCTGATGGAAGGAGGTGTTCACTCAAAATCTCACGATACATGGCCCCATTCATTCTTTCCTTTACACGGATCAGTCGTCCTGGTCCTTTTGCAGAAAAACAGCCCCAAAGCATGATGTTTCCACCCCCATGCTTCACAGTAGGGATGGTGTTCTTTGGATGCAACTCAGCATTCTCTCTCCTCCAAACACGACGAGTTGAGTTTAGACCAAAACGTTCTATTTTGGTTTCATCTGACCATATGACATTCTCCCAATCCTCTTCTGGATCATCCAAATGCTCTCTAGCAAACTTCAAACAGGCCCAGACATATACTGGCTTAAGCAGGGGGACACGCCTGGCACTGCAGGATTTGAGTCCCTGGCGGCGTAGTGTGTTACTGATGGTAGCCTTTGTTACTTTGGTCCCAGCTCTCTGCAGGTCATTCACTAGGTCCCCCCATGTGGTTCTGGGATTTTTGCTCACCGGTCTTGTGATCATTTTGACCCCACAAGGTGAGATCTTGCGTAGAGCCCCAGATCGAGGGAGATTATCAGTGGTCTTGTATGTCTTCCATTGTCTAATTATTGCTCCCACAGTTGATTTCTTCACACCAAGCTGCTTGCCTATTGCAGATTCAGTCTTCCCAGCCTGGTGCAGGTCTACAATTTTGTTTCTGGTGTCCTTCGACAGCTCTTTGGTCTTGGCCATAGTGGAGTTTGGAGTGTGACTGTTTGAGGTTGTGGACAGGGGTCTTTTATACTGATAACAAGGTCAAACAGGTGCCATTACTACAGGTAACAAGTGGAGGACAGAGGAGCCTCTTAAAGAAGTAGTTACAGGTCTGTGAGAGCCAGACATCTTGCTTGTTTGTAGGTGACCAAATACTTATTTTCCACCATGATTTGCAACTAAATTCTTTAAAAATCAGACAATGTGATTTTCTGGATTTTTTCCCCCATTTTGTCTCTCATAGTTGAGGTATACCTATGATGAAAATTACAGGCCTCTCTCATCTTTTTAAGTGGGAGAACTTGCAGAATTGGTGGCTGACTAAATACTTTTTTGACCCACTGTATGCAGCCATTTATATTTTTATACTCAATCTCCCCCTCCCGCCAGTAGCCTTTTAGGAGGGGTTCCTTTTCAAACCATTAGACACATTTACTGATGGTTGCAATCCATAACATAAGCAACAATAAAACTAAGTAAAAGAAATAATTTAAAACTTTTCATAGATCATAACAACATACCTTAAAGGGCAGAGGAAACAACAGTTCTTCACTTACAGCCAAGGGCTGACTACTGTCAGTGCTAGGCTAGCCAAGCTGTGGTACAACCACATAAACAGCCCTCTCCTTGCCATGGGAAGCAGAAGAACCCCTCCTATCTTAATTTTTGAGTACCCGTGAACTGGAAGAGGTGCTTCCTCAAGTCCTGGGGTCGTGAGCCCTTATGGCTCTTGCACCTCAATACTAATTCTTAACGTCTGACTGATAAACATATATAACCACTGCAATTCTTTTAGAGCCAATGTTACGGGATATGCAGATGTGAACCAAATAATGTAACCTTTCTGCAGTTTTCAAGTTACCTTAAAGGAGAGAGTGTCACAGTACTTCAGAATAATCCAAATGGACGTTACCAGAGCATAGGCTACTGGTCCATTCAAATGCCAGACCAGGCGCTGCTACATAGAGGTTGTTGGAAACTTTAGGGTCATTAGATCCCATACCATGACTCCAGAGACACAATACATTTGCATTGCTTATGACCTTATAAAGGCAAAAGAAGATGCCTTCATGGGGCTTACCTGTAGGGCAAGCAAGATTACAGTATTTTGCTAACAACAGGCTGAGTAGATGACTCTGTGCTAAGTCTTTAAACACAAAGAACCAAAGGTAATGAGTAAATCCTCTAGGCAGACAGGCAGTGAAGCTTGATGTGTGTGTATGGGGGGAGCAGAAATGGATAGGAGGCTGCATGCACTAAATGCTAGGAGCCCTGACATAATGGCTCCACAATGGTGCCACATGCAAAGCCTCGGTGGTAGCACTAATTACTTAAAGTCAGGGGCAAGGAAGCAAAATTAAAGGGCGCATCTCAGACAGTGACATCCTTTTTACAAAGATGGCTCCCCTAATTACATCTCTGCTGAGCATCAGCAGCACCTCATGTTCCTGCAGCCCTTGGCAGTCTCCCAGGAGGCATTGTGCCCAATGGAGCCCCTCTGTCTGAGAGAGAGAGAGAGCTCTTCATTCTGTGCACAAAGGGTTAGGGCACACCTCCAGCACAGGGAACAGGAGACAGTCATTGTCTCATCTCCTTCTTCTTTTCAAACAATTGCCTACCCATCTCATCTGACCTCCTGCTTGGGTCAGGTTATAATTTAATTCATACCACCAAACTGAAGGAAATAAAATGTAACAAAACACTGTTTTAAAAATATCTGTGTCATTGCCCACCAACCCACACTGGACACTTCTGTAACATGGTTAGTTTATGGAGAAATGTTTTTCCCATTTGTGGTACACGGTGAGAATGGACATCCAGGCAATCCCTTGGCTGTTCCCCATTGATTGGGATATTGTGGTGACATAAGGGCAAGAGATAGGCCCAACCCATAGCAGTAACAAATTGCAGCCTATTGCATGTGCTCTAACAATGATATTTCCATTTGACTCCAATAATCTGACAACTTTATGATGGCTTGGAACTATACTTCACTGTGGCATGTGTGTGTGTGTGTTTCTTTAGCTCTGCTTGCATAACACAGCTGACTAAGTCAGACACTGTCAACATGTAAAGACTTTGCAGTGCATAACTGCCAATGATTCAATCTACCAGAAAGGAGGCTGGGTCCCTGTCTCTTGGTTGCTGTCCCATCCAGATTAGAAAAAGTGAATGAAGACTTATAGAAATGCACACAATCCATGTCAGTACGACTAAGGGCAGAGTTGGGGGAGTTACTCCTCCCATCCTTTTCTACCTCTCATCTTTGGCCCCATAAGGCTATGGAGTAAAACAAGCAGAGATCAAGTACTTGTAACCTGAGTGTGTGCCAGTAGACTGCATACACCCTTTGGTTGGTGGGATGTGGGCCACACTATGTTGGTTTTCAAGATATTGTTTACAGATTGTAGCTTGAATAGAATTATGTGTGCATGCTTGGGATAAAATTGGGATATCATTGCATTTGGGGCATCCTGGCTGAAATGTACTAACATTGACACCTACTATCCTTGCTGTTAATAAGGAATGCTGCATATGGCATGATACAACTGTGGCTGATAATCTGATCTTTGACTGTTATATCTTAGTAAAAAAAGAGTTCTGTGAAAGCCTTAATTAACCAGAACCATGATGGGTGGCAGAGATCAACAACTATGGACCCATCTGCTGATAACAAAGCATACTGAAGATTGTGACTTGGAATATACAAGGAATCAGTGGTAAACAGCAAATAAAAGAACAATAGATTTTGTTAGATCTCTGTGAAACTAAGACAAAGGGAAAGATGTAGTTCTGAATGAAGGTAATCTATCTTGTGGAGAGGAGTTGATGATTACTGTAAATGCATGGAAATTAAGTATAAGTTTAATTATGAATAAAAGGGCAAAAAGGCATGCCAGAAAGTATGAATTAGTTTTATTTAGGTTGCTGGGTGAGTGCATGGAAGTAGGAATTCATAGGCTTATGATAGTTGCATGTGAATGATGATAATGAAAGAACCAGAGATACGTTTTGGGGGAAATTGTGCAATGTTATATATAAATTAAATTGGAAAGAGGGATGAATTTTCTGCTAAATGACATGAATATATGGGTGAGAATCAGGCAAGAGAGTACAGAACTAATTGGGAGAACCCAAAATTCATGAAAATAGTGACTGGTGAATATCCATTTGGAAAAAGGTCTAAATATGCAGTATAACCATTAATCTCTATCACCCAGAGTCACTGGGAGTCAGGCTACATAAGAATTTAAAATAATAATAATATTAATAATAATAATAATAATAATAATAATAATAATAATAATAATAAGCTAAAGTCTGCTTTACTTCGAACAGCTTATATCCTGCAACGATTCCTTTAACACCATCAAACAACTTCTGCCTATCCCAGGTCCTTGGGAAGGACTTGATAGGTGGATAAAAATGCCAAATCCAGTCTAAACATCTGGCTGACTGTGCAACCACCATAATAATACCTTTAACACCATCAAACAACATCTGCCTATCCCAGGTCCTTAGGAAGGATTCGATAGGTGGACAAAAATGCCAAATCCAGTCTAAACATCTGGCTGACTGTGCAACCAACAATAATTCCATCAAGGCAATTAACACCTGGGCAATTACAGTCATTATATATAAAGCTGCAATAATGGACTGGACTCCAGAAGCCCTGGATAGGAAGACCAGACAAATAATGACAATGAATCATGCCCTTCATCCATGCAGCAATGTTGACAGACTCTACTTACCAAGGAGCATATGTGGGCATGGAATGTTGCAAGTACACCAGACAGTTGAAGAAGAGAAAAGGGCATTGGAAGAATATCTGAAGGACAGTGAAGAAGATGCACTGAAGCTAGTACACCATGAAGGCTTACTGAATATCAAAGAGACCAAACTGGCCTATAAGAAAGACCAAATGAAGAATAGAAATGAGACATGGCAAGGCAAGGTATTACATGGCCAGTACACACACACACACACACCAACAACTAGCAGGTAAAGCAGATAACAAGACCTGGCAATCACTAACAGCAGGAAAGTTAAAGAAAGAGACAGAGGGGCTAATTCTGGCTGCACAAGATCAAGCGTTAAGAACAAATGCATATAAAGCCAGAATTAAAAAGTCAGCAACAGACAGCAAATGCCACCTCTGCAAAGAAACGGAAGAAACAGTGGACCACGTAGTTGGCTGCTGCAAGAAGATCACACAGACTGACTACAAACAATGGCATGACAAAGTAGCAACAATGGTGCATTGGAATATCTGCAGGAAATACCATTTGCCTGCAAGCAAGAACTGGTGGGACCACAAAACAAACCAAGTAATAGAAAATGAAGACGCTAAAGTGCTCTGGGACTTTAGAATTCAAACAGACAAGCACCTGCCACATAACACCCCAGACTTAACAACTGTTGATAAGAAAGACAAAAAAGTCTGGATAGTGGACATTGCAATACCTGGAGACAGCAGCATAGAAGGGAAAGAACTGGAGAAAATCACAAAATGTAAAGACCTGGAAATAGAAGTAGAACGACTGTGGCAAAAGAAACCAAAGATAGTACCAATAGTAATAAGTGCCATGGGTGCAATCCCAAAACATCTGGAGCACTTCTTGAAGACCATTGGCATTGACAAAATCACCATCAATCAATTGCAAAAGGCATCTTTACTTGGAACAGCTTACATCCTGCAACAATACCTCTAACATCATCAAACAACATCTGCCTATCCCAGGTCCTTGGGAAGAACTCAATAGGTGGATAAAAATGCCATATCCAGTCTAAACATCTGACTGACTCTGTGACCAATAATAATAATTCTATTCAAATGTACCCATGGCAAAGGAATGAATATAAATCTAAAAGCAGAATGCATCTGATTCTTTCTGATGAAAGATTGAATGAACTAGTGAAGGATGCAAAAATGATGAGAGGATTTCTAAACATGGGAGAAGAAAAAGCATTTTTTTCTCCTAAGTAGATATTAAGTAAAAACAAATATGGAAGAAAAGAAGCAAAAGAAACATGAGTGAAAATAGAACAACTGCAGGAAAAATAAGTACAAGTCTTGTATGAAAAAGTATTCAAAAACAGATTAATTTTCCACAGAATTAATAGAAAGCTGTTGCAAAGAAAGAGAATGTAGTAGTTGTCTGCAAAGACCAAGTTACTGCCTACATAATATCTTTCAATATTGTTTATGGTTGCTACTTTTCTTTTCTTTTAGGTCAGCCTACTCTTTTCATCTGACATAGCCCATGTCCCTCTCATCTCTAGATCAGGAAGCAATCCATAGCTATACTCCTTCCTACAGTTCTTACAAGCAAATCAGTCCTCTCTGAAAAGTCATGTGCTAGCTTTCTGCCCACTGCTGGGTAAACTAGGCATTCTAAAATTAACTAAAACAATAATTTGCTAGAAAGCTAGGTGCCAATAAATAACTGTCTCCACTTTAGTTCTTTAGGCACTGAATAGAGATATAAGAGAAGATGAGAGAATTAGGGGAGTTAAGATTAAAAAAGAAACTTATAAATTAAGGACATTTGTGGATGATTTGGTGTTAGTTTTATAAGATCCACAAGAAGGAGTAGAAACATTAATGTGGAAATTAAAGGACTTTGATATGTTAGCAGGTTTTAAGATTAATAATCAGAAGACAATGATGTTAACAAAAATATGAAATTAGATCAAATAGAACTGATGGAGAAAACTGGTTTTAAGATTGAGAAAAAAGTAAAATACTTGGGTATTACTATGACAAATATGAATTGTATGCTATTTCAAAATAATTATGTTAAGACATGGACTGAAATTGAGAAGGACATGTTAAGATGGGAGAAATTAAAACTGTCACTGTTGGGGAGAGTCTCTGTGATAAAAATGAATGTTTTGCCAAGAATGATGTTTTTGTTTCAGACAATACCTGTTTTGACAACTGATGTACCATTTAAACAATGGTAGAAAGATATATCTAAATTTACATGGCAAGGGAAAAACCACAAGTTAAATATAAAGTGTTACAAGATGCAAAGGAAAGAGGAGGATTGAGTTTACCAGATTTGAAATTGTATTTTGCTGTTTGCTGTTTGGTTTGGATGAAAGAATGGATATTGCTGAGAAATAAAAGACTTTTAGAGCTAGAAGATTACAACCTGAGGTTTGGATGGCATGGATATTTATGATACAATAAAGTTAAAATTAATATGAAATTCAAAAATAATTTTATTAGACGTGCCATATTGAGAATATGGAATAGATATAAACCCAGGTTGTGCCAGAAAACACCTCTATGGACCTCAGCTCAAGAAGCATATCATAGAAGAGAAACACCAGACAAAGGCAAATGGTTGATGTACCAGGAACAATTGGAAAATCAAGGGCAATTTAAAATTAAATTAAAAGAGCAATTAATAGCAGAAGGATATAGTTGTCAATAGTTTTCCCATTTACAGTTATCAGAAAGATTCAAAATGGACAAAAAGAGTTATGATACGGAGCAAAGCAAGACAGAATTTTGAAGTACAGTTCTGTACTGATGATGAACATGTAATTGCTAAAATGTATAAACTTTTGCTGAAATTTGAAACAGAGGAAGAACTGGTTAAATAATGTATGATAAAGTGGGCTAAGAATTTTGATTATAATAAACAGATGGATCAATGGGAAATATGTGGTTAAAAGAGTTGAAATTTACATTGTGTTATGATCTCAAAGAGAATTTTTATAAAATGATGTATTGTTGGTACATGACACCAGAGAATTATCTAGACTGTATAAAGGCACTTCAAATGTATGTTGGAAATGTGAACAACATGAAGGACATTTTATCATGCTTGGTGGACATGTAAAAAAGCCAAAAATATTTGGATACAAGTACATACGTTGATACAGAGGATTTTATAGATTAATACTCAATTGAAGCCACAACTTTTCCTTTTTAGGACTGATGGATTAGTTAGAAAATAGCCATGGAAGATTATTTCAATGTATGATTACTGCAGTGAGATTATTATATGCACAGAGATAGAAAGATTCAACACTACCCACCATGGAGAAATGGTTGGTGAAATTGACAGAACTTGCTGAGATGGACAAACTTACTTCTTTGATTAGAGAAAGGACAATATCTACATTTAGTGGTGACTGGAAACCCCTTATGGACTTTTTGCATAAAAATGAAAAAAATGAACTTGTGATTTATGGTTTTGATGATTAGACAGGATAGATTATAGAAAGAAGAGTATCACGAAACTTTAGAAAGAGAGGTTAAAATATAATTGTACTTAAAACTGCTGTGAAGAATATCAGAAGCCACTACTTTGTATCTTTTTTCTCTTCTATTTCTCTTTAACTTTTTTCCTTTCTTACACTTTCTGCTCTCTCTTTGATTTATTTTTCTTCTTTATATTAGTTTGTATTAGTTTTTATCTTCTTTTTAAAACAATTTTAATAAAAATTATATATAAAAAAATAAAATTAACTAAAACGATAATTTGCTAGAAAGCTAGGTACCAGTAAATAACAACCTCTATTGGAGTCACAGCTTGGCCACAGTTCAGTTTTCCCATCATCCCTTTTTCCCATCGTAAATAAAAGATAATAAATTACAACCTCTCTATGATTTTCTGAATCCTCTTGGAACAAGCAGAGAGAATAAACTGTACCTTCCATTTAGTCAGTGGGTGAAAAAAAAATTGAAATGCCTAAGCCAATGTGTATATTTTTAAGCAAACATCTTGTCATTTGCATATATACACATGGGTTGAGCAAGCCCATCTGCATGTAAGCACATTTGCTATCACCAAGTATTTCAGGTCTGTCCTCTTTAGAGGGCAAGCTCATGTGCACAAACAGGCCCCAATATTTCACGATTCAGGTGAAATTTCACATTTTTCTGAGGCCGTCAAAAGAAGATGTAATTTTGAAATGAAAAACGAAAGGATGCCAATGCCATAATCAGTAATATGTGTTGTTGGTGGTGGTTTTTGCTTTGTTGTACCTAGTAATGCAGGCACAATGGTTTTATCAATGTTTGGTAGAGCCGCAACCTTCTGTAGAGAAGCTAACTAAAATAGAATTCAGAGGTGACAGAAATAATGGTGCTTCTGAATTTCAGTGATCTTGCTGAATTACCTATCATCCTCCATTTGCTCAAGTGTGGACCCTACGTGTCCTAAAAGTAGCTGTTGAATGGTTAGGTGGAAGTTATGGCCAGGAGTATTTTTATTCAAATAAATGAGGTCTCTGGTTGCAGCTCTCCTTGGAGCATCAACATCTGGCAATCATCCATTATTTAATAAATTCAAGATTCTCCATGCAAGCTCTTTCCCAACTTGGTGCCCCCCAGAAGTGTCGGACTACAACTCCCTTCATGGCTGCCAGCTGAGAATCAGAGGGGGTGGACTTAGAACTTGAGAAGACTGTTTGCCTGTCATGTGCAGGCAAGTCCAGTTGATTGGCTTTATAGTGACCCTGTATGATGATATATTCAGCAGTCATCATGAGGCCTTCATGGAAACAATACAGGTCCAAATAGTTATGAAAATGACATGCTAAAAAGCAGTCCATTTTTTTAAAATGACAATTTAATATTTTTTTCCAATAAAGCATGTGTTTGAAACTCCCATAACTAAGTAACTCTGATCCCTGTACACCTTTTTTGTGTTCCTAAAATAATTAAGAATTGCAAATATAAGGAGCCTTTCTTTCCCCCAGAAAGAAGCTGCCTTGAGGGTGAAAACAAAGTTCCTGAAACTCAGATCCCAAGTGAAGCTCTTAGGACTGCCTTCACATACCATTTTAAATTATAATGTGGATAATTTGGTAGTTCTTTAGAGAGAAAAGTCCAAAACTAACCATTGTGATTTGTAAACCATAATTTAATGGTGTACTATTATGTTTGAATCATCCAGAGGTGCCTTATTCAATCAACCATGGTGTAACATCATGATGAGCCAGGTATGGGTATTCCAGCCCTCTCATACTCTTATTGTCTGGACAGCGGACTTTGCTTGCCATTTGCTTTAATCCTTTGGAGGCCTTTCCCTTTTGCTCCACAAGAAAAGAAGCCAGCCAAGTGCTGATCTAGTGTCTGGATTTAGGCTATAGTTTTATTTGGGAGTGCAAGAGATTAGCACCCAGAGGCACTGGCAGTGACTCATGCCTAGAAGTAGGACCATGGATTGATGTTGCTACTGGGGCAGCCCAGTGGAATTCCCACCAAAAGGGCAACATGATTGACACATCTGCTGAATAGGTGCAGATGAATAAGACAGGAATGCCCCAAGCAGACCTTCGCTTGAAGAGGAATGAACTTCATTACCCCTACCGATACAGACAGGGCATAAATCATTCACTTGTGGACTGTATTACAAAGGGAAGAAAAGCATTGTACTAGACTGAACTCTGTAACTGAATCATAATAGCAGAGAGTCCCTGCTTTGCTCTGTCTTGCCAGAGCCTATTTTACTGTTTGCCTCCATACCTACCTATCCTTTCTACTCCAATAATTAATACAACCCCCAAAATTCAAGATTATAGTCTAGACAGCCTGGAGATTAGTGCAAGGGATAATCTCTTCTCCCTGGTTAGTGAGGATTCATGAGGATAGAAGATCTTCAGTCACTGGAGTGTAATCAAGCAAGATTTTTCAATCTTGTGAATCTGTCTCAATTGGGAGCTTGCAGAACTGTGTAGGAAAATAGAGAAAACTAAGTCTGCAGAGTTTTAGTGGGGCAGGAGAACATGACCAGAATGTTCAATCATACAATCATCCACCTACAACCAAAATGGTCCTATGCAAGGACACATTTATCTTCTTATCAGATTCTTGTGAGACCTAGGTTTTAGAGTAGTCTACAAGGGCACTGAGGAATGCTTTGGGAAGGGGTGTCTATGCTAATGTACTTTAAGGCTTTTCTTTTTTCCCCCTTAAAACACACAAGATAATGGCTGTTTAGCAAAGTGATTGAAGCAGCTGAAGGGCCACTGGTCTGTCTTCACATGGAAGTTCCTCCTTTGGGTGAAGTACAGGCTTCCAGCCAACCAGCCAAGTCTGTTAATGTGGAAAGAGGATACCCTGAGCAGAAGTCAGCAGTCAGAGGAGGTAGAGAGGAAGTGCCTGTGGGCCCTGGATGGAGACAGACAGATGGGGGCCCCAGACCTGCTGAAACATGCTGCAGGAATGTTCCTGGAGTGACAGCAACCAACAGGACCTTAGTGCTGGGATCGTTCCTGTTCCTGCCCCAATTGCTCTCACGTCAGACTGACTGATAGAAGACCAGCAGTCAAAAGAAGAAGCCACATCAGCTAAAGTAAGAAATGTGACTGCTGTTCTTGCTCTAGTCTGTCCCCCTTACCAAAGCCTTGTGGCAGTTTTTCTTAATCTCACTTCCTGCAGATGTGTTGGGACAGCACAGCAGCACATCTGGAGGATATTTGTTTATGAAGATCTATCATGAAGATTCTGAGGATCAAGATCTTTTCCCAAGTGTGGGAAGATAGCTTATAGCAAGTGACAAGGGGCGGGGGGGGGGGGGCAGAAACTGATGAAAGGACCATTCACGGCTGTTCTTTGCAGTAAGGTAAGTGAACAGAGCAAAAGGGGAAGGCAGTAAAGGGTCAGGTGTATAGCTACAGACATAAAAGTAAACCTCTCTGAGCCCATAGCAAATCTCAGAGAAGTTTACTTCTATGCTATACACCTGACCCTTTACTACCTTCCCTTTTTGCTCTGTTCACTTGTCCTGTGCAAAGAGCAAAGAGACCCCCCAGGTATGAGAGAGGTGAGACCCTGGATAGAGACCTCCCTGGACTGTGGCAAGTAGGAAAAAGGGAGGAGAAGGTGACATTGGCACTTCTTCCCAGCTGAAGCAGTGGATCTCCCCTCCACTCTTCTGTCACAACAAAGTCTCTGACTGAGGAAGAGGAGGCAGAGAGTGGGGCTGCTGTAAACTGAGGTGAGGGCCAAATCAGGGGTAGCAACAATGGAGAGGGCGTGGCAGTGGCTCCTCCCTCTTTTCCATGCTGCTCTTCCACTACAGCTCCTACTGAGCCATTACACGATCAAGGGTTTGTTTTGGTTAAGTCAAAACTTTGGGGCAAGAGGCCACCCTGGGCCTATCCCTTCCATCACTATTTGCATGTCCTTAGCACACAGCCATGGCATTTGCAGGTGGGGGGGGTCAAAAGCAGCAAGATGGTGGACAGGGCTTTGTGATATAAACCCATCCCCTTCTGTGTATACAACATCACATACATGTTCAAAGGGAGCAGGGCTTGCATCACAATACTCCTTGCTGATTTTGACCCCTGCCCCCCTGTAGACAATGCTGCACACAACCCTTCTGGAGGCTGTTTCTCACTTAGATCCCCTTCTGTACCCGTGGCCCCTCCAGCTTTCATGGAATATGAGTCTTGAAACATCCTGGCACCTAGGTGTGGGGCCTCCACATCCCCTCAGCCTCCAGAAGCAACAGAAACTGCACCCACCATGGATCCATACAGCAGATTGACTATTCCGTCCTTTGAGGATGGTAGGGGGCTACCATTTATTTTCTGACTATCTGACCAGGAGGCTATATTAAATTGCCTATATCTATGCATCCCACAACATCCGTCCAAGAAAAACAAACTTGGATAAGCACTGTTTCCCTGGAAATTCTCATTATTTGAGAAATGGAATAAGCATAATAACATAACATCTTTGAGTCCTACCACCTGTACAGAAACCATTTCTGAATATCCCTAATGGCTAATCTTCTGTGGTAACATAATCTTAGCTGCTCTGTTAAATTGCAATGTTAAACTATGAAGCAAAACGTTAGTTCCTTATGCGGTATGGGGGTTTTTTTGGTTTGGTTTTGTTGCTTTTTTTTGGTCTTTGAGGATATTTGTAGGAAGAAAGGAATTCATGCTGGAAATCATGAGGTAAACATTGCCTTGTGGCCTCAAAGGCCTCAGAGCCTCTTGAGATGAAATTCATGCTTGTAAAGACATCAGTGGATTAGAAGTTTCCGAGACACTCCATTTTCCCTCCCTGGAGGCTTCTGGTCTGGAGCCAAACCATTCTCCCAGACAAAGTGAGACAACGCCAGCCTGCTGTAACAATTCCAGGCCCACTACATCCCCTGACATCTAAAACAGAAAGCATCCATTCTACATGGCCTGGATTCTCTCACAATGGATGTGAAGGTTTCCAAGATCACTATATCTAATTAAGCAAGACGTAGCTGAGTGGCAGCCATCACAAGAGTGGTTTTCCACCCAATAGTTTCTGAGATGTGGTTAAGCCTGGATTGGCTAAGATTTTCATAGTGCAACAAATCTAGGGCTACTGTGGTTAAGCCTGCAAAAGCCCAGCTGACCACTGGATGGCAGCAAAGAAATACAGAAAACTCTTTGCTGCCATCTACTGTAATTCTTAGCTCCACTCCTAACGTTTCTGCCTTCCAGATATAGTAGCCCAAACTAATCCCATGGCACAACAGCAAAGTTGGCTCTTCACATGGCAATCAGAAATGGAGTGAGTAACTACAGTTGGCTCGTCATCACTTTACGCTGTGATAAATGGTCTAGCACATTGCCTTTTGATCTGGGCTATAGCCCAAACAGATGGGAAGAAAGCCTAGGGTTCAGATCAGCCCAGCCTGGGTCCCTCCTAATGTATGGATTTCAACTTCTGAAATTCTCAGCAATGGCCATGCTGACAGGGCAGATCTGGGAAATGGAGTCCATACATCTGGAGGGCAGACTGGGAAAGGCTGTTTTAGATTTCCTGATTTCTGTTTTGAGCTGCTCCAAACGGACAAAGTAATTGTCTCCTTGGTGCAGTGAGCACTCGAGGTCTTTGGAGCATGTGCTGAAAAAAACATTTGTTTGCTATTCACTGCTAGAAATTAGATGGACGCCCATTGCTCAGACCCAACTAAACTCTTTTGCAGAAGTCCCGTGCATTGCTAATAAGGGCCTCGCCTTTCCAGAGCAGCGGGAACGATCTTCCAAAATCTGCGAAAGCTTCACGTTGCTTAATAATGGTAAGACCCGCTCTGCAGAATGCAGATTCCAAAGCCAGGGCGGTTCTTTGTTCAGACGTAAGTGGTCCACAGCAATTGTACAATTAGTGCATCATTTGCTCCGAGGATACGTAGAAAACGGGTCCTCGCTTCAGTACCCGGCCGCCGAGCGCTTCCAAGACCTGACCCATCTCCAGTAAGTCGCCTTCTCATTCCCTGCCAGCGAATGCATCGTGTCATCCATTGTTCTCAACAAAAGCTCGTTAAGCGACCGGTCAGCCGGGAGTGAGCGCGATCCCAAGGGCCGGGAAAGCGAAGGCAGATGCGAGTCTCTTCTCCGCTGGGCGACCACCCGCGCGTCTGGGCAGCGTCCGCCCGAACCCCAAGACACCGACCTCGATGAGCAACCAGAGCAGGAGGGCCGCCTCCTTCTTGTCCTTGTCTCGCCGTCGCCCCCGTTCCAGCTCCCTTTTTTTTCTTCCTACGCAACCTCCCGCAGCAGATGGGCGCCCGTTGCCTCGTTCTCCCGACCAGCGCCTGCAGCAACGAAGCAGGAGGCGCAGAAAGCGCCGAAAGTTTCGCCGAGGCAGCCCTCGCAGGGTGTCAGCTGGGGCCTTGGTCCAGAACCGGAAGAGGTGGACGTTGGGAAAGAGGGAGAACGACGAGGGAGAGCAGGTCGTGCCGCGGCTCCCGCCTTCCGGGCCTGCGATGGGGACTCTGGGGCCCATGGATAGCATGAAACTCCTTATTAGGCAGTTCCCAGCTCTACCCATAATTCCGAAAATGGGTGGTAGGAGCGCTTCCCTTCCCCCTTCTGTATACCGAAGCAGGAGACACGAGGCTTAATTGCCCCCCCCGGGGCCTTCCCTCTGCTATGTGCCCCTTGCCCCCCCAAAGTTTACCCAGCAGTCAGTGGGAGCTGCGTCTGTCGTCTTGGAAGCACTTCGGCTGATCAGTGTGGGAGGGTAACATTTGTAAGTTGTGCCTGCTTGGCCATTGGAAATAAGCCTGGATGGGCAGAGGCAGGGTGGCTGATGGGGCAGCATCACAGAGGTCAGGGGAGTGGATGTTTGATGCTTATCTATTCACAACAGGTGCAGACTATAACTCTCATCAATTTTTTACCCAGGGCTGAGCTAGCAGGGGTTGATGGGAAAGCAAAATCATTTGCATTTCAGCATTTTGCCCAAGGCTGGAGAACTTACAGCCTGCCAGATGTTGTTGAATAACAACTTCCACCAAACCAATAATATCTAGAGGACCGTAGGGTCCCCAACCCTGATTTAGCATATGATGAAATGGCCCTTTGATTACTATGCTACCTGTATGTACTGCAGAGCAGCCAGAACTGAGAAATCCAGATTGGGAAATGGGAAATCCAGATTGTTCGCTGAGCCAAATGAAGGCTGACATAAGTCTCACAGGGTTCTCTGAACATGCTATTTTGGCCCTCAGAGTGGATTCTGGGGGCAAATCTTTGCGCCTTTGCGAAGGAGAGAGAAAGATCCCTCTGCTCCTCATTTGCTCACTGTGCTTGCAGGTTGAGAAGTTTTGGTGGGCCACCTCTGACTAACCCTGTGCTGGCTACGTGCTGTTCTTGACAAGGCGGCTCAGGCTCACGAGGTGGAGTCAGCCCTGCATTGGGTGGGAGGCAGGCAGGTAGCTGCGTTGTTTGGGAACAGGAGCAGCCGGGCAAAACGCCAGTAGATGCTTCTGGACCTGTTGCAAAGATGACTAATGCAGTGCTTATCGACATGTAACAAGGAAGCTCCATCGCTTTTCAAGAAGGCAGCTTAATTACTGACCCCTGGAGGGTCCTTTGGCCCCGTTGGGGTGAGAGGGGCTGTCTAGATCTAGGTTAACCCTGTCTCAGTGGTGGGCATGCTCCATAGAACTGATTTTATAGGCAGCCCACAGTGCCAGGACTCCACCTTCAAAGCCAGGCAGTAAAGCGGTTAGATCATGTTACCCTGTTCTTCTTTTCTTTTCTTTTCTTGTGGGGGATGGGGAGTCTTTAAATGCTGCTATGCATTACTATATTTATCTGAAAGAAGGAAAACTCCAAATTTAAGATGACAGCTTTATGGGTATCTGCCTTGTGCCCATTGGGTGGCACCCCTTGCTGTATTGAACATGAGATTGGTAGAATTGCACATCATCCTTGTGCAGGATCCATACAAAACTTTCTCTGCATTGCTCCAATAGCATAGCATTCAAAAACCCAGTTTGTTCTGTGGCAGCAGCATCCATAACAAACCACAGTGATACCCAAATGGTATGTTTGATTATGTAATTATGCAAATGCTGCAATTATGTATTTAGGTTAGTAGGTTTGACTTAAACATGTAAGTCTTGGTGTTTACATAATGACATCACACACATGCCCCCTTCTCCCCATAGATGTCCATGGTCTGTGGCCCCGAAATGTTGTAAGACCCTGCCTTCCAAGCTTTGAGATGATCAGGGCAAAGTTTCCTCCAAAGATCTTTCCAGTACCCGCCTCCCCAGTGTAATTCTTTGTCACAAGGGGTTCGTTATGTCACTAATCTGTAAGTTTTTATAGTCTGTAAGGTTCTTCACAGCTGTTGGGGTATAAAGGGGCTCATGAGGAGCCTGTTCTTGAAAGATACATGTTCCATTTATTGCAAAATATGAGTTTCTTTGTAAGTTTTATTATGTTCTTGTTACTTAAGGATTGTCTGATTTTAAAATATGGGACAACAGATTCCTATTTTTAAATATGGAAGGAAAAGCAGGTAGATGGAAAACCTTAAACTCCCTATTAGATAAAACCTATCAGTTGTTCCTGTGGAGAAAGAAACTGGTTCCAAGGACAAAATGTATCTTAGGAAACAGCCCTGAGTAGCCAATATGGGACAGAAAGGAGCTTCAGTATTGTATGGAAATACAACACTGTGTTTCCACTGAAGAGAACATAATACAACATTGTTGCATTTTTTGTTGCAGCCTAAGAGTGATTCACTGGGCTGGGGGGAGAACTACTCAAAATTTGCCCCTTGCTCTGGATTTACATGGGATTACTTTCTGGTGGCGCATTGATCAATGACCATGCACTACCTTTTCCAAATTCGATGCCCTCCTGGTGAATCCCCATCAGTCATAACCAACATGACCAGTAGTTACGCTAGTAGGAATTGATGAAAGCTGTAATTCAACCCATCAGATTCAGAAGCATGCTTGTGCTATGCACCTCCTTCAATAACAGCACAGACAAGGATTGCCAGAAAATTAGCAAGAGGAAAGAAGCAGAGATATAATCTCTGAATTGCGTAGATTGGCTGCATCCGGCTTCTTTAATCTCTTTCCAGATGAAATCCTTTAATTGTTCATTCAGGTTTGGGTGGGCTGTTGGCTGGGCATCTGTAAGATATGATTCAAAAGATTTCTCAGATCTAAGTCAGAACACCAGTGTCCCACCAACAGCAGGCCTATGATGCTGACTTAGCAGAATCCTCAGAGCCAGCTGTGGATCTTGAGGTGGGCTTGTTCTTTTCAGTCTATCGCCTTATGCAATCTATTCTTGCTCTAAATGTTTGTTGGCCTGGTTTGGACCTTGTGCTCAGGCTACGGTTCAGTGCAAGATGAATTAATATAGCCTCCCTAGTTTATGCCTCTTTCTCCTTCAGCCTGTACTAAAATCTGACTAGATTTCACATGAGGCCGTTGAAATCTTGCAAGGTTTTAGCGATCCAATAAGAAGCTGCCTTTTTTAAAAAAAATGAAAGTTATATACATGTTTACATTTTTATTTCATTTGGGGTTTCCGCATCACTGCTGGAGGTTGTATTGTAACTAGACCTGAGAAATTATCATTAATTTTATTGTTTCTGAAGCTGACTTGTTATCACCAAACATAGATAACATTAACTATAACCTAAGCTTTGGACTGCTGAAAGTTGCTGGCCAGAAATGGTCAACGCTTCAGCGGTTCGAGTCCAGCCTTCGCGTTAGCAGGGTGAGCTCCTGTTTCCTCTCCAGTTCCTGTCAACCCAACAGTTCGAAAACTCACGTGAGTAGATAAATGGGTACTCTCACTCCGGTGGGAGGAAAAATGCTGGCGGTGCCTTGCAAAAAGGAGTCGGGAGCAGTTGCCGGTAAGCGCGAAAAACCATGCGCACCCGAAAAGGGCACGAAGCAACGGAAACCCCGCCTCCTGCGCTCACCAGCTGGGCTCTGCCCTAGGAAGGAGGCTCTGGCAAAACCACTTCTGAAACAATTGCCTTGAAAACTGCAAGGACTCGTCCAAGCAGTCACTGCAGAGTCGGTAACGACTGAGCGCAGATAAAAAAAAAAAAAAAAGCTTTGGACAATACATAATATTGTTGTTAATGTAAAAGTAGATACTTCTGTTATCCTCATGGATGTCCTAGAGTCTTAATGCTTGCCAAGTCTCATTTAAGCTTATTCTCACCATTCTTCATATGAAATCTGAATATGGCCTTTCTTGAAAATTCACAAATAGCAGAACTCACACTGAACAATTAGACTTCATTCACAGATGTCTGACCATGATTGCAGCTCTTCTGTTCAATTTCAATAAACAACAAGGCATAGAAGTAAAAAGCAAATAGTAATACAATAATAGACATTAAAAAAAAAAGAATGTAGGTCTAGATGGAGTGGTGAAAGAAGGTGACAGGTCCAACCCTACCAACAGGCAGAATAAGGAGGGTGCTTCAGACAGTGAATGCTGTATAGCAGATGGGAGCAGTATTGTGAATAAAACTGCATCATGGAGTTAGTATCTTCAGCACTCCATTACGTAGTTTGATCCCTCAAGTACGATAGACAGTGTTGAAGATAACATTCAGATCAGATTGTGTACGAGGAATGGAGAGATGGGAATTGATACAATCTTGATTTTCTCCTTTCTAACAAAATCTAATAGGCTAATTGGGGGGGGGGGACATAATTTTCTCAATTCCGTTTGAAGGAATGCCATCATTTCTTACAGTACTCCATATTTTCTGGTTCTCCATATTTGTGTCCATGTTTCAACCCTCTTTATTTTCTTCCCTTTATTTTTGTCACTGTGTATATGCAAAAGTCTTCAGTGGTTATACTCTGCTGAAGATACCGTCTCTTCTGAACCCCATGGATAGATTAGTCTGTATTGGCAAGAAGATCGTGTGCAATAAGCAGAACATACAAGCAGGCATCATCCACTGAGAACAGAGATGTCTGTTACAGACCACTAATACATTTTGTAAAGCAGAGGCAGATGGTTCAAACACAGAAGCCAGCCAAGTATTACAAGGAAGGAAATAAAGCTATAGTCAGTCTTGCCAGCTACTTTATTGGATTTGTGGAAACTACTTCTGGTCCACAGTATAATCTCCCTCTAAGCTTTGGAAGCATTTGATGCCACTCCTGATTAGCTTCATCTCAGAGATTCTCACTTTTTTCTTTACCTCCTCCGTCTCCAGGGAATCCACGAGCAAGAGTTCTCTCACTTGGCACCAGAGAAAATCCTTTCCTTACCTAGATTTGTAATTAAAGCAACAAGCTGTTGCTTTTGGCAATCACAGCATTAGTAGCAGTGGAGATTGCAAATAAATGGGGAACACAATCGCACTGCGTGAAGAGAGCAGCTGAGCTGTGTGAGCGAGAGAGGAGGCTTCTTTATTTGGGGCCCAGGAGACTATTTGAGGGGGCTGTGGGTTGTGAAGACCTTGGCAAAAAGTTCAAGAACTCCTGCTTTGAACAGGCAGGCAGGAAGGATTTTGCATCTGGCTGCGGAGAGACTCAAGATTCCTGTATCTTTAAATTTATGAGCAGCATTGTATTTATGTTGCATGAGTCAAATCTGCATCCCGGTGTCTCCAAGACTCTTCGCCATATGGTTGTGTTATAAACTCAACTACAGCTAAAATCAAACAGAAACGGACTGCCCTGAGTGGAGATCCACAAACACATGGCCTCAGAGAGGCACTTCTCTTCTTGCCTTTCTGCCTATCCTGATCCTAATAATTTCCTCTCCTGGATTTCTAGCTGTTGTCAGCTTTGTTCCCAACCTGGTAACCTCCCTTGCTCCCAATCTGCTAATCATGTTGGATTAGACCAATGGCACCTGTGGTCAAACAACTTCAAGAGAGCCAGGTCAGAGGTTTAACCCCCACTTTCTACAATATCAGTAATTTGGTAATATTAGTAAAGCAGGATAGGTCAGCCCCAAAATGCATTTTTTTCTAGGCAGAATGGAAAGCTAATTATTGGCTAGGAAATGTGGATAGATTCTTGCAATTTTATTCTGTCTTTCCTTTGGGAAAATGAGGCTTTCCCCCTCATTTTATCCTGGCAGAAACAACCCTGTGAGGTAGGTTCAGCTGAGAAACAGTGATTGGCCAAAGGAAAGTAGGAGGCTGTTAATGTTCTTTCTTTCCTTATTTCTGACAGATTTTCTGCTCCTTTTCCTCCCTTCTGTTTGGACATGTGGGCGGTGGGATGAAAAGTGAAAAAGGGAGTAAAGACAGAGTGCCTTGGGAAGCCCTGTTTTCAGAGAATTAACCACCTCTCTCAACCCTTTTCACACAACCCAGTTGAGCCCAGGGCATTGCAGGCCACGATTAAATGTGATTACTAAGTTCTCAGGGTTAGTGGCATGTGTTCTTATCATCACGGAACAGCCTTGCTTGCCTCAGTTAAATATATTGTATGAACTTTGATGGCTTGAGAGTGGCTTGCAATCTGGATTGCTCTGATCCATGTCCAACGTTTAAACCACTACGCCACCCTGGCTCTCAAGGTAAAAACCAAAAATCCAGATGCCCTAAATATATGTGTGACTGTTGAGGCAGCAGAGCAGAGCAGGGGGAGCAGAGAGGCATTAATGGGCTGGGAGACGGCATGAGGAAAAGGGATGAAGATGGCTTGCAATAGTTTAAATATCTGCTCAGCAATCCTTCATCTCTACTTACTGGGAATCTGGAACTGCTTTTGAAATTGTGCTCATTTCCTTATTTGAGTAAAATAATCCTGGCTACTTATGCCTGCTGCCATGACCAGGCCTGCTTCTCAGATGCCATGGCTTTGCCCTGGCATATCCTCATGTTGGAATTGGAGATTATGCTAAGATCCATGTTTATTTATAGATTTTAGCAGCCAGTGTGCACATCACTGGCTTTCTAGTTGGCACTGCTGTGAGGAAGCGGATTGCAGGGAGGTGCCAAAGTTCTAAGGTCCTGATCCAGGCCATCCTCTTTGCACCTATGCCATCTGGGTTTATGATTCATAAATGTAGAAATAACTGGGAGAGGGGTCATACTGCAGGTCTTACTCTAACCTCAGCTCCTCCACCAATTCATGTCAGAATGTCACTTTTTGAGGTACAAGATAGAAAATCCAGTTTTCTTCTCTGTAGCTGTGGGGCAGATATACTTCACATCTCATAATTTTCCAGTGAGTTACACATAAATGTTTCAAATGTCACTAGTACAACCCAGATGTCATGTGTGCAACTTGTTATCCAGCATCGGAAAGAAAGACAATCCAGATTTTTTTTTCTTTACTGGATGTTTTGTGTAGTTTGAAGTTACTAATTATCAGGATCAGGTTATTTTTGTTCCTTGGGAATAACACATGAGTCATTCCTTGTCTGGTTTCCTACAGTTTTATTACTTATTTTGTTTGCTTACTGTAGACATTTACATCTCTCTTTTTGAAACTTTCTCAGAGCATCTAGCAAAAATGATTAAAATGATTTTAAAAAGAGTAGTTTTTTAAAAAGACGCTCTATGATTAGAAACATTCTTACTAACTAGTTTAAATGCAGCAAATCCTGGGTTTGTCTACTCAAAGCTAAGTCTTAGAATTCAACAGGACTTACACCTAGACAAGAATGGATAATAGTTTCCCCACAGCTGTGATTTGAGAATTATTTTGGTGGAAATATAATGTCCCAGTAGTGCTTTTAATGTGTAGTAACCCGAAACATCCTTCTAGAGCTGAACAGGCCTTATTACAGGTAGTCCTTGCTTAACTACGGGAACTGGAACTTCCACCACTAAGTGATGCAGTCGTAAAGCACAATGTCGTGACCACACCGCTTAACGATGGCAGTTCTGGTGGGCCCTGGTTACCGACCAGCGAATCACTGTGGGTCATTAAGTGAGGACCTCACATGACCATGACTTCCAAGTTCCTGCTGGCTTCCCCATTGTCTTTGCTTGTGGGAAACCAGCAGGAAAGGTTGCAGATCATGATCACATGACTGAAGGATGCTGTGATAGTTGGAACTAGCACCATTGTAAACTTGAATGGTCACTGAATGAGTGGTCATTAACCGAGGACCACCTGTCCTCTTCCCCATAAAGTCTGTTACATGTGCTATGCCAATCTGTTCTGTAAGGTTGGGGGAGCCTCCAGAACTGATTGCTGGAAGAAAGAAGGTGAAGATAAGCTTCTCTTGTGGAACAGAAACTCTCCTTGCATAGTGTTGAGGGTGTGTGAGGTTACCCCCACCCCAATACCATATGTTATTTATCTTGGAAATCTTATATTTCCTTCCTGGCAAGCAAAATGTTTTTTTTTTTTAATGTGTACAGGAGACTTATCTCTGTTCAATTTAGTACAACATATAAACTGACTTAGATACTGTAAGGTGCAGGTTTCTACTTGCTGTATGTGATAGCAGAGGTATGTTAATATGGAGTTGCTAAAGCAGTAAGACATTTAGTTGTTTGCTGATTCCATTCATAAACTAGGTATAAAGAACATATGAGAACCAACTAGACTATAATCAGGGAGAAGCAAGCAAGATGTCTTGCAGATGTTTTGGGCTCCACAGGTCATGGTGGCAGGAGGTTTTCTCTTTTAATCTTCTGATGTGGAGGCAGGGACTGGCCAGTTGGCCAGATGCTCCAATTTGGAATACAGTATCATTGCTGGCTAAAGCATTCTCTCCTGCACATACATTCCTTTCTTGCAAAATAATTTTGCCCAGCCCAAGTTGCAGCTCCTTGGCTTCATATTTTCAGACCAATTGTTTTTTGTTTTTTGGAATGTGGTGCTAGCAATGTGCAGGATCTCTGCAGCTTACACTGCCATTTCCCCCCATTATAACACCATTTTCTACACCAGCCCATAGCCCTTTGAGCTCCAGATGCTTTGTCTGCTCATGATCAAAACAGTATCTGACCAACCTGGATATATAACCTTCTGCGCACAAACCAACTAAAGACAGCACAGGAAACTAAATGCAAAACTCTTGCAGTAGTTCCTTTGTGTAGCTGGCATGATACAGCTCGTCCTGGGTGTTCTCTTTAATTTGGCATGTTTTGGATGAAAGCCTGCTCCAGAGAGGGAACAGGCCAGACATAGTACCCACCCTGCCCAAGGTGGATTACTATCTGTTACCATGGGAACCCCTTCCCTATAAAGTTCCACACAGGATGACCTCATATCTTTCCAACATAGGCGGACTGTGCCAGCCTGCCTAGCTGTCTCAACTGCCGCAACTGCTGGTTTCGTAGCTGGAATGAGGGCATTTGGAATGTGGTTTTCTTATTCTTGTGAAATGCAATGACATTTGCTGTGGGAAGCTGTTCACAATATCTTATCTTTCTAGTTTCACACACGCAACTTTTCTCTCCAGCAAATAAATATTTTGGGTAGTAGGTCTTAATTTGTATTCATTTAAACAAATGCATGTGAAGAGTCTTTTTGGTGGCAGCTCCAGTTCTTTGTCAAATCCTCCTTGGGGAAATAGGCACAGCTCCAACTTTGCAAGCCACTGGGAGACTTGTAAACACATCTTTGTTCTGGACTACACAGGGTTAATGTGCTCTGCTTTTCATTAGGCTTTACCCTGCCTATTTGATTTTTTTTAAAATATGTTTTGAAAATCACTTTTATGTTTTATGTACTGTTAAACTATAATCTTTCTGACAGAGTTTGGTGGCATGTTTTTTAACCCTGCAAGAAAGCTATAAATACAGTAGTTTAAGAGAGGCAAAGGGATGTTTAGGTTCAACATATTTCATTGCCAGACCGTGCACGTTTGGAGACGACATAAGAAACACAAACCAAGACTATTTCTTTGTCAGTAAGAAGCCTAGGTTGATTTTCCTCTCTGTTACAATGCTGTCATTGTAGTAATATTAATGCATATTTTGGCATTGGTAGCAGAAAAATCATCCAAAAGTGAAGTGTATGGCCAAAGCTCACAGACCTGCCTTAAAAAAAAAAAAACAACAACACCCAGGTATTAGTATGTTGGAGGGGAGGGGAAATAGGCCCAACCAGTCTTAACTGCTTAGAATACTTTGGGGAGATGGAATTTGGAAATTCCACTAGGCACAACATGCAGAAAGAGGACTTTCTTAGCATAACTTATGTTCAATTCATAATATGCCTTTTCAACAGATTCTTTCAGAGTTTTGTAAGAATAATTTAAACATGACTAATAACATAATATAAATTATAAAAGCAGTACCATCTAAACATAGAAAAAAATCACATTTAATTGAAAATTCTAGAAAAGTGATGATCCTTCATTCTGTACAAATACCATTAAAGTTGGCACCAGGAGAGCTTCTCTGGAGAATGTTTTCCACAGACAGGAAACAATCACTAAGGTGTAGACATTGTAGGAGGAGAGCCATGTTAGTCCATGGTGGCAAAACATCAGGAGTATAGTAGCCTCTTTTCCAATTAACAAATTTTATTAAAGGGAAAAAGGTACTTTTGCACAAGTACAAAATTACAGCTACAAAATTGCAATGGGCTGATTCCCAGCCCTGAAAGCCTATTAAGAGCAGAACCTGGGCTCTAAATTAGGTCTGTAAATGGGATCATCCCATTCCTCAAGGAAAAGTCATTTGAAGAAAAAAAAACCCTACCCCCAGTAGTTCTTCCTCAGTTCTAGCAGCTCTCCAAAGAGCGCTGAGCTTTCTGCAAAGTGCTATGACCACATAGTAATGGGAAATGATGGGTGCAGAAGTCAACATCTATCCATTCCTCTTATCTTTATGGATTTAATGATAAACTTGGAAGTGTATGGTGGTGCCTTAAAAATGCCGCAAGGATTTGCTGGGAGAGGGGAGGGGAGAGGAGAGGAGGGAAGGAATGCCAAGCAGCATTTTTAACCACCCCTTTGTGTGCTGCATTTATTTATTTTTTCATAAGAAGTAATAAAGAAATGGGTCTGAAAACAAAATATTTTTATTTATTTTATTTATATTTCAAATTTGTCACCGCCCATCTCACTTTTATCAAAACTCTTCCTGCAGAGAATTACAGCCCAGCGTTCCATTCTGTCTTCTTGTTCCTGTTTTCCCATATTTCTTTCACTCCCATTAATTTTTTATTGTTGTTGCTGAGCACACATATTTTTGCATATTGAGTATACCTAGGATTGATAGTTGATTGGTCTTTCTTGATTGTCTGTCTTTCTTTCTGCCCTACATTTTCCCCCTACATTTTGTGTATTTCTACAAATTTGGGAAATTGCTAAACAGACTGATATTGGCCATCTTAATTCTCAGCTCTTTTTAGCTCCACTTCTGGCAGCCTTTCTCCAACTGAGTTTGTCATTAGAAAGATTTATAATGAATTAGGGTGCAAATTTGCATAACTTGTAGGTCATATGGATACAGTATTTGTATCTGTATGATCTATGCAAATATTATATACAAAGAGCTGACTTCATAAATGATCTTTTCAAATATCCACGGGTCATGTCCTAAGAGGCAAGCACTGCCTTTGGGTCAAGGACTGTGCACAATTTTTGTCCAGGGAAGTACATCTCTGATAGAAAGAATACAGTTGAATCTAAATATCTGTACTATAAGTTCCCCTCAAAGATTCCATATCCCAATGTTTAGAGGTCCATTTGATTTTTAAAAGAGTGGAACGTTATTCCAAAGGACACATTTGTACAGTCTTAACTAGCAAAGTTTCATATACACAGTTTGGACTCTGTAGATACTTTCCTGGATTGAAAAAGGTGCACTGATTACAGGGTAATCTAGCCTGATGGTATCCTTTAACTGGCAGTCCTATCAGTTATACAGTGGCCTGACAAACTCATCTCACACTCTATATTTGAACAATGGGATCAAATGGGATCCCATTTGTTGCTGGGATCCTAACTGGAGGACTGTTTAGAAATTTGGACCATGTATATAGTTCATATGTTCAATTTCCTACTTTTTCTATTGTTAAATAAAATGTTACTGATTTCATTATATGGCTCAAGGTAAATATGTACATAATACTAATTTTAATAAGTATAAAAGGGATGTGTGCTTTTGTGGGTTTTTTTCCTTTTCTTTCCCCCCCCCTTTTAATTTTTCTTTTATCTCTTTGCATAGGCAAATAAAATGAATTCCCCTATCCTATCAGGCATAGCTTTCATTCACCATCTGCTACTAACTAAAACCACTGTCCACAACATGCTGAAACTTGGTGAGAAGTGCATTAATTTGTAGCACATCAGTATTAATATGTAGGCAATTGGCAATGATGAAGGGATCAGAGTCCCCTGCTTTCCCCCCCCAGCTGTTCAGCGGTCTGAAGAAGGATCTCTCAGAATGGATTTCCAGCTCTTCCTGCATGCCACAGGAATCCTGTTCGAGAGCTGTGCTTTCCAGCTGCTGTTGTAATCTTCCTAATGTGATTTAAACTCCTTGCTCCCTGCAGCTACTAATACAGCACTGCGTGCTCGCAGCCTGTGAACATGTAAACAAGCCAACATAAAATGAAAGGGATCTGAGCCTTTTGGAATCCAAGATCTAGGCAGTGCTCAGAACCCGGCGTAGCTCCCCTGTACCCATCCCAGAATGAGCCTATAGAAATTAAGAAGCAGTAGACAAGAGACGAGAAACATTGACATCCTTTCTGGTTGAAAGGTTCTTTGAGGACAAACAGAGCTTTGTACCTCTGGTTAGTATCAACAACAATCCTAAAGTGGGGAGGGGGCAGTAATTTAGTGCAGGTGAGGCAATTACACTTGGCTGCTACAGCATGTCCCTTGGCAAGAGATGCAAATTCCAACCATGTACTTCTCATATATCAAAGGAGTAGCTTGTTCCAAAAATAAAATACTCCCTGCACCACCGGCCGACAACCTCTAGGCTGGGAGCAGAAAGTATTTCAGTTCCAGTGAAAAACCATTTACTTTGAAACGAGTTGAAACAAAAGCCTCTCTTGGGAGTTCCACAGTGCCCAAATGGCCAGCTTTTCTTTTCCGGCCTTTTGGGGGGCCACGTTCTCCAGCGTGCGAGTCCTTTGCTCTTTGCAGGGAGGAGATCTGATTGCCACCTGCTGCCATAGAGCCACCCAGGAGGGTAATGAAGAACAGATGAAGAACCTGATTGTATAAGAGGCCAAAGAGTTTAAATGTAGAGAGTGGTGGGAAAACTGTTGCACTGGAATGATTTCTATCATAGGTGTGAGATATGCTAGCGTTGGACAAAAAAAAATGTTCTTTAGTCTGTGCTATGATTCAGTTAGAAAGTCATTGTTTAGGGAAAGCAGCTTAAGCCAGGAAACTAACTAGGTTCAAATCTCCATTAATTTCAGGACAGAACAGTGGAACTAGTCAATAAAGGAGTGTGATGTACTGTAAGTGAAATGGTCCTTTTCCTGTAAAGCATATTTACTTTTATGGCCTTACTGTCGATCCAGGTGAGAAACAATGAGAGAAGAAGTGGGCAAGAGAAAGCAGGTGGCCTCATGTTTTCTAATCAGCAATGAAAAATGTGTGTAAGATAAGGTAGTTATGCAAGGATGGAGTATGTCTTTTTCCAGATGGAAGATAACGCTCAGATAAAAGCTGCCCCGAATGAATGGAAGAGCTTATCTGGGCTGCTAATCTAACAGTGGCTTTGTGCCAGTTAGTTTAAACTTTCATGTCCTCCAGGCAGTGAGTTCTTGAGCCAACCCAGCAAGTACTGTACATGGCAACCCAGTGACTCAGCAACCCACTAAAATATGATCAAATTATAAGCTCCTTGTAAAGCTCCAGGCAGAATTCCATTGCAATTCCATTTCTACACCTCTAGCAACTCCTCCATGTCCCTAACTCAGATTCCAGTTCTTATATGCAGTTTCCAGAAAAATTTGTGTAATGTTACTTCCATATACTCTCAGTATGTCAATATACTGCACATACTTCTAGTTGATGGAATATGGCCATCAATATGTTGGCTTGCAAGGTAGTCTCTAAATTAGAGATCCTAGCTTGAAAGAACAGTGTGAGCATGTTTGGGGTAAAATTGGGATATGGTTGCACTTATGGCATGCTGATCACAGTGTGCCAAAGACTAACCAGTTTTGTTTCTCTACCGTTGCAGGGACTAAAGCTGGTAATCTAATCTACTTTGTCTATATCTTACTAAAACATTAGTTAAAAGACTTGGCACCAAAGCCATGCTGGGTGATGGAGGTGAATATTCAGGGCCATCTGTCGACTATCATGGTATATGGAAGATTGTGACTTGGAATGTAAGAGGAATCAATGGTGAAGAGCATGGATTAACAGATGAGGAAAAATAGGTATGCTGTGTCTATGTGAAACTAAGGGAAAGGAGAAAGATAAACTCTGAATGAAGGTGGTTTGAGCTTGCTTATTTATTTATTTATTTATTTGTTTGTTTTCTGCCATTATTTATTTAATTAAACAGAAGAAGAAAAAAAATCCAAAAAGAAAGAAAAGAGACCAAAGCAACACACACACGTGTGTACACATACACACATATATAGTATGGGCTTCTCATACATGTATATAGATATATAAAATTTTACACAAGAGTTTCAGTAAAGAATGACCATATTTCATTGTAATTGTCCATACATAATCTACTTCAGTATGCAGTTTGTTCACACTGTTCAAGTAACATCAGGTATTCAATCCACTGAATAACTGGGCTATACATTTATCTTTTCAGTGTTGAAGGACTAACCTTCAAGCAGTAGGGAGCTCATGAAGAATCCTTTTCCATTGTCCAGTCATCAATTTCCATGTAATAGCTATGTATTTCAAAAGAAAAATGTATGTCTGAAAATATTAAGCCTTGTCTCAAAGCCTAATTAATTAATTAATTAATTAATGTATATGGCTGCCATCTCATATGCATGACTTTGGATATTTAACAATAAAAACAAAATAAAAACAACCAAAATTAAAAACAACAGAAATAACATAAAATAACATAGCAACAACACTTAACACAACTATGCCCAGGAAACAGGCTCACTCATACTATCAGGGCCCCAGGCTTGATGGCAAAACCAGGTTTTCAATGCCTTGCAAAAGGCCAGCAGGGTCCGGGCAAGTCTAATCTCTGGGGGAATGATGTTCCAGCCGGCAGGAGCCACAGCAGAAAAGGCCCTCTTCCTGGACCCACCGGATGGTACTCTATTGCAGGCAGGACCCACAGCATGCCTCTCCTGCCACATCTAACAGTACAGGGAGATACCACTGGGGAGACACAGTCCTGTAGGTTAATAATAATACTTTTTACCAGAAATTAACATCTTTAGGACATTTCAAAAACATATGCTTTAATGAACACACCAATTTACTCGTTTTGTATACAAACACAACAGGATGCAGTAAGTTTGAAATATGGATATAGTCTGATATTACAGAATGGAGTTGATGAATGTATGACAGGAATGAAGGATTAGGTATAATCGGAACAAAGAAAATCAGAAGGTACAAATTGGTGTCATCTAGGTTGTTATGGGTGTTTGGGAGAATTTTAGTGGTGAGAATGAGCAAAATGTGGCAAAGGCAGTGTGCTTTGGTGAGAGGCAGGGGGTATGCAGACCAAAATTTTGCTCTTTGGCAAGCATTGCAAAATTTATGAATGTGAGAAAGTTTACTGTAGATTTGGCAATACAGAGAAAGCATATGATAAAGTAAATAGGCTTGAATTGTGGAATATGTTGCAAAAAATATAGTGTTAAAAGTTGTTTGCTAAATGGCATAAATGTGGTATATGATGTACCTAAGTAAAGAATGTGTGAGAATAAATGGAATGCTTACTGAATGGTTCTGTGCTGAGCAGGGAATAGGAAAAGGATGTGTGAAGTCCCTTTGTTGTTTACTGTATTTATGGATAAACATATAAGGGATATCTGTGATAAGGTCAAAGATGTGTTGTTGGGAATATAATCAGGGCAAAACTAAAACCTGGATGAAATCATTGATTGGCCCATAAACTTTCAGGTAGAAAGTAAGCTTATATTTGGATGTTCAGTGGCAGATTCAGCAAGCCAGAGCTTGTAACAAGCTTCATTACAAATTATGGCAAAAACACTTAACAGTTGCAGACTTGTCTAATATCCTATATGTTCAGACATTCTGTCAATGAGAATCCAGATTTAGCATAAGGGGTTTATATATTGTATTAGTCTAAAGCCCTCTGATTAATTCCTGGAACTTTGGATATTATTCCTAAAGTTGTTTGTCAGGACAATGCCTAAAAATGAAGTAGAGTTTTTTGAATAAGTAACCCAAAGATTGTTATGTGCCTAAAAATGGAAAGACTCTAAAATACCCCCAACAGAGGAATGGCTGGTGAAGATGACAGAGTTAGCAGAGATGGCAAAATTGACTTGTAACTACATTTATTAGTGACTGGAAACCCTTACGGACTTTTTGCTGAAAAAAAACTTGTGATTTATGGGTTTGATGATTAGAAAGGCTAGACTATAGAAAGAAGGAAATTATGGTATAATTTTAGAGACAGAGGGCAAAATATAAATTTACAATCTTTCCGATTTTCTTTCTTTTTCCTATTTTCTTTCTTACCTATTCACTATTTTTCTCTATTGTATTTCTTTTCTAAAATTTGTATTGTTTTTATCTTGTTAAAAATCTTTTTAATAAAAATTACATTGCAAATATGTAACCCAAAGGGAGAATATCAAGACTAGCCACATAGCAGGCATCTCCTTTAAACTACTGCCATCTTGTGGGATTTTCTTTTCTTTTTGGGGGGCCATATTCACAATGTAGGCTTCAGAAAGCACAATATAATACATGCTTGGGATTTTTAAATGTGATCCATATATTCCAAGAATGTGGACCTTTTCACTTTATTCTTCCTATTTTAAAGCTTAATGTGTGCACTTCTACTTATATTTGAAAAACCACAAAGAGAAATGACTCAGTGAGCTCCACCACAGAAGGAATTCTCCTATGCAAACTTCACTACAAAATTATCTATTCTCCATTGCTCAAGCTTCTACTTAATGATCCATGAGATTTGGCATTTCTCTGCACATAAGAACAGTTAAACTGGCCTTGTCAGTTTAATCTATCTAAATAAGTGGTTGACAATGATTATGTGCCATCAAGTCAACTCTTACTGACCATATAGATATTCTTCAGGAAGATCTGTCCCCAACGTGCTACTGGAATTGAGTTCACCCACCTTCTCTTTCCTTGCATCTTTACCAGCATTAGAGCCTTCTCCAGAGAGCCAGGACTCTGCATAATATGTCCAAAGTAGGATAATTCGAGCCTGGTCATTTGTGCCACAAGTGAGGACTCTGGGTTGATTTGTTTGATGATCTGTTTGTTTGCTTTCTTAGCTGTCCATGGTATTCTCAGGAGTCTTCTCCAATAACAAAGTTCAAAAGCATCAATACTCTATCCTGGCTTCTTCAAAGTCCAACTTTCACTTCCATAGTGCGTCACAGGAAAACCATTGCCTGCACAATTCTGATCTTTATAGGTATAGATATATCAAGGTATCTGAATACTTTTTCCAGGGCGTTTGTTGCTACTATAACAAGTGCTGGTTTGTGTCACTTCTAAGGCTAGTTGCTGTACCTATTGCCATTAGTTTGCTCTTCTCTACATTTAATCTTAGTCTCATTTTTTCACTGTGCTCCTTGACTTTCATTCTTGGAACTTGCCGATCATTGGCATTTTCAGCTATCAGGGTAGTGTCATAAGCAGTTGTGAAACCACAGTCATCTTCCATTCCAGCTCCTCTCAATGTATATTTAGCATATACATTAAATAAAGAAGGGGAGAGAATGCAGTCTTGTCTTGTCACCCCTTTGACAATCTGGAGCCAGCCTGTTTTGCCATGGCTGCCTTCCTGAGATCTTAGTCTTTCTTGGCTGTGGCTTTTCTCTTTTTTTTGGCCATTTCCACCAATTGTTCTGAGAACCAGTCACTTTCTTCTTTTTCTTGGTTTTTTGTTTTTGCAATCTCTTTCCACATTCGTTCTTAACAACTTATTTTAATTCCTCAGTTCCCCTAGTTCCCTATCAATGAGGTTCAGGACTTCAAAGCAATTCCCAGTGTTCTCGAAAAGGATGGGCCTATGCTTCAGAATGCATCGTAAAAACTGTTTGGCTTTCTTTCTCCACTTTAGGTTGACTTAGAACTTGCAATGAGCCGTTTGTGATATGTTCCACAAATATCTTTGCTGGTCAAATCTTTCCTTTTATAACTGAGCTCTTCTGCCTCTTTGTACCTTTAATATAGCGGATTTGATTTCTGTGTACTTCATCTGATGTCTATGAATAAAAGCATCATTTTGGTTGTTGGAAGACAGCGTCACTAATGAAGAAATCAGTGGATTGATAGAAATTGGTAAGTGGTTCTCTTGCTTCATTTCAGTTTCTCAGGCCATACAGTCCAACCACATTTCTCTTACTATTTCCAACTTTTGCATTCCAGTCTCCAACCACAAGCAGCACAGCTTGCATGTTCTACTGATTTCAGATTGAACTTGACCAGAAAACCCATCAACCTCTTCTGCATCAGTGGTTGGAGCATAAACTTGGATAATCATATTTAAAAGTTATCTATGAAGTTTGATATTATTTGGTCATTAAATGCATTGTATCCAATTCCTACCCTATAGGTAGCATTTCCTATTATTGTGCTTCTTACATTCCATCTTCCCACTGTAGTTCTGTCTTTGCAGATTCAGAGTTTCTTTTCTTGCTTGGCAACATCAGCAACTAGACATCCCAAAGTCTTTAATTTTATGGTGGCTGGCGTGGGTCTTCCGGGCTGTGTGGCCGTGTTCTGGAAGTTTTGTTTCCTAACGTTTCGCCAGCATCTGTGACCGGCATCTTCAGAGTGCAGGAGCACAGACAAGAGCAGTTCTCTCTGTGCCCAGGATGAGGTGACCCTTTTGTGGGTATTTATAGAGATCTGAGGGGGGGGGGGATTGGGTGTGTGTGGTGGGGGGTTAGGGGGTGTGTGGGGTTTGGGTTAAGAGTGACTGCTTGTTTTGGTGTCAGAATACGTGTGTATCTTCCTGGGAATTAGGCAGGGTTTTTTCTTCTATTGAGTTGTTAACGAGTGGCTGCTGGGGGTGATTAGTATGTTCATTGTGTGAGCTGCTCACACGTCCTGGTGGTTGAGCTGAGTTCGTTGACCTTTTGCAGCCTGTATTTTTCAGGATTGGTAGCCAGGTTTTGTTGATTTTTAGACTCTCCTCTTTTTTATTGAAGCTGTGCTGGTGTTTGTGAATCTCAATGGCTTCCCAGTATAGCCTGGTATAGTGGCTGTTGGTGTTGTCCAGTATCTCTGTGTTTTCAAATAGGATTTTGTGTCCAGTGTGCTTGAGAGCATGTTCAGCTACTGCAGATTTTTCTGGTTGCTGTAGTCTGCAGTGTCTTTCATGTTCTTTTATCCTGGTCTGGATGCTGCGTTTTGTGGTCCCGATGTATACTTGCCCGCAGCTGCATGGTATGCGGTATACTCCTGTGGCGGTGAGGGGATCCCTTTTGTCTTTTGCTGATTTTAGCACTTGTTGTATTTTTCTGGTGGGTCTGAAGATTGTTTGGAAATTGTGTTTTTCTATCAGTTTTCCCATGCAGTCTGTGGCCCCTTTGATGTAGGGCAGAAATACTTTGTTGGTGGGTGGCTGTTTTTCTTCTTCAGTCGCATGTTGTTTTCTTGGTTTGATGGCTCTTTTTATTTCATTCTTGGAGTAGCCATTCGCTTGTAGGACCCAATTATCTTTAAATTTAATTTTATAGATTTAATAGTCACATTGTAAACTCCATTAGTACTCTGAAAGATCCTGCTTTTTCCTCAGTAGTAGGTTGAGTGCCATCTGACCTGAGGAGGTCATCATCCAGCACTGTTGTGAAATCACTTTTTATCATTTATCCATGTGGATTTCTTGGTTACATACAGGAATATTTTACCATTACCTTCTCCCATGCAGTATGAAATAGTGCCTTTGCTGTTGTCACTAATCATCCACCTGCAGCAACTTCCTGTATTGCTGCTGCCCAATATAGGTGCCTGCTTGCTTTATCTGGGCAGCTAGGATGACCATCACAACTTTGGTGACCCTGCTAGAATTAAATACTCTTGCATACATTCCTGGGATTCTTCACTCATTCCTCCCAGGAACATACCCTCCACACTCCCAATGAGGCAACCCAGCAGGACTTGAAGGGATCAAAATAAGTATATAAATACATATTCCTAAGACTAAATGCATATGTAAGCCTTGAATTCAACACTTGCTGTGAATGGCAACAGCTATTTGTAATTTTTGTTAGCAAATCTGAAACATTTCATACTCAATGTACTTTTCAACAATTATGGACTCTTTTGACCTATATTGATCTCCTGTCCCGCTCACTGAATTGTCATGACTATGAGTTCTTTCTACCAGAATGGAAAAGCAAAATTACTAGTTTATTCCATATTCAACAGCTTCTGAAAATAGGGTAGAGAAATAACTTGGCTTTATGCCTATAACATACATTCTATTCTTGCTTGAATCTTAAATTTGGGAGGGTTTGTGTGTGTACATGTAGCTTCATGTTGACTGTATTTTAAAATATGTTAACATCTTCATCATGGAAACTTGTAAAATTTGACTTATGTGATATTCATTTTGGAAAAACATTTCTTTATGTCACGGAAATATAAGGAAATCATTTCTGTTTTTATATGAGCCCAGTATTTCAAAGATATTTGCCATTCTGTTTTGCTTTTTTCCAAAGCTTCCTGATGGCCCTTTGGTCACCATTTGTCTTCCCCATACATACCCAAGTAAAATAAAATCTATAGGCTGTATGTACTTTTTTTAGTAGAAAATTACCATTGTAAGGTCCAGTTACCGAAACAGTGTTTATGTGAAGACTTCATTTTGATTTCAAAGAACATCTTTGTCAGAGTTAGTCTAAAACAAATTCTGTAAAACAAATGGTCAAAGAAATGGTTAAACAAATGGACAATTAAATAAAATTTGGGCAGTTTTTATAAAGTTTATATTGCAAATGGAATTATAGGTAAAAAAGTAAAAAAAAAAAAAAAAGACATGGACCAGAAATAGATTTGTCCATCCCTTTTTCTGAGAATTATGCTTATTACTTCAAAAAAGTCATTGTTATTTAAGCCACTGCACATCTCTACTTATTTACATGATTTATGCCCAAACTGTTAACAAAACTTGCTATATCAATCTGCAAATTTTGTCGGTGATATAGAAAATTATGGTGTAGCACAGGCATTCTACACTGATTTCTAAGAAAAGCACATGGATTATTCATTATTGGAGATATGGTGCAAATATTTCTGTCCACTATTATGTTTCTTTGTATTTTTAAAAATTATTTTATTATTTTGGAATAATATAATATTAGAGGCAGTATAAAAAAAAAAGGTAAAGAAAGCCAAACACTACTGTTCCTACTTTCCAGGGGTTCTTTCTTTTCTCTTGGAGAACAGTTTTTCTTAAAGCATGTTTCATAAGTAACTTGCAGTGTCCTGCATGCAAGTATTTGCAAAAATAATTGAACCATGTGGTCTAGTCCTGTTCCACCGCTGAGCTGCCATGGTGTACATAATGGTGTACAAATCTTTCAGGGTGATCTGATGTGAAATCTTTAGCGGAGCCTCCCACAGAATAAAATGGCAACGCAGCTCAACAACAACCCATCTAGCTACTTTGCTGAGATGAAATGTCTCTTATGCCTACACAAAATCTGCTCAAAATGCTGTAAATCTGCTCAAAATGCTGGATTCATTTGGTCAACACAATGCAATTCAGTCTTTTCAGTGAAGATGTGCACGGTCCCTGCAGTTCCATCTGGTCAAGCCACAGTACAACCAGGCAGAAGCCAGTGAGAAGAGCAGGTTGACAAAGTTGGCAGGACAAGTGCACATCCTCAGCTAAAAATCAGGAAGGCAGGCTCATCAGCTGACAGAAGAGACTGACCATCTATGCTAAACAGCTGTACAAACAAGTGCAAGCATAGTTTCTCAATCCCCAAGAATCACTTTTATTATCTCATTAACATAAATACTGGATACCAACTCATTTAAATTTATTTTGTTCTCTCTGATACATCACTTATATAGCCATAAAGGATTTTTTATACAGAATGTATGGGATTCATCTTGCCACTGGCACACAAAAGACCACAAGAAAATCCAGAGGATCCAGAGGATTTCCATCTTGCATTGGACAGCCTAGTAACGGTGCAAATATGTCCAAGAGCGGTTGTAGGTGTAATCTAGAAGCTGCTCAACAGGTCCTGAAAAAGAACCAATTTGTTTGAAATACTGTAAAGAAACCTCTGGCATTACTTAATAAGCTTTAAGAGAAGAGCTAGGGAGATGTTTTACTGATCTACTATGAATAATCTTCAGGTCAGATGTAACAACACATCTCTCTTCAAGGTTTCCAAGTAACCTAAACCCTCTGAGTATAAATTGGATTCAATAACACATCAAAATCCAAGTCAGACATTTTGAGAGAAGTTGGCATTTTGAGGGTAAGGAAGATTTTATCTTCTGTTTCTCTGGAAACTGCCTCCAAAGAGCTTTGCTCTGAAGCTTCAGACAGAATGTTAACAACTGCACCGGATGATGGGGGAAATCACCAGCAGCACCAGTTCTAAGTCACCTAGCTGTTCAGGCAAGTTTCAAGAGAAAGCTTTCCTTGGCTGACAGGCAAACATTTAGGTGTACGGCTGCAAGCAGGCAGCTCATGTACTAGGACAAACTTGATCTCAGAAATAACATTTTCACAAACATTCTTAGAGTCCAATTTAATTGTGGCTCTCTTACAATGGGATTGTAAGAAGGGTGGTATGCAGATCTGTTATCATCTCAGGTTATAATCAATTCAGTTTTGTCATAAATAATCAGAACGTGATCTGGCATAGTTAATCTGAAGCACCTTAAACATACCAAAATAGACAACAGATTGTTTTCCCCCTCCACAGTAATCACAGCTCAAAGCCTAACAACTTACCAACTCCTGCAACAACTGGACATTTGTCATACACATATTTACTGCAGACATCCTGAACTGTTTGGGTATTAATTTCCTAGAAGACAGAAAAAAAGTAGATACACTTCCAGCAGAAAGTTAGACAATTTAATTTGCTAACTACACAAAACTGACTACCAACCAAAGCTGTAAGTCATTACTAGCAGAACTCAAGTTGACATTGGTCTCATCTACTTGAGTGTGTTCTAGGAATATCGACAATATTTCTCTCCAAAAATACAGTTTCACAGATGATTTTTTTCAGTGAATACCTGAACTGGAAAGCAGCACCCTACAAATTAGAACTCCTTAGACTTCATGAGAAACATTACAAGCTTTCTAAGGGTTTTTGCATGTTGCAGGGCAGGCTCCAGAACTGCAGAAAATTGACACATCTATGATTGATTTTGTAGTATTAAGTAGAATGTTAAGCCTTAGCATTTATTAAATAGCTATGCAATAACTACTGTATCAACAGCGAGGGCTATAATCTAGGAATGCAAGAACATTAGTAAATTTAAGGTTTCCCTTTCATCAAACAATAATACCTACAGAAATTCTGGCATCCAATTCTGCCAGAGATATCCGATGACCATAACTCAGCAGCTGGGTTGCAATACTCTCACACATTGGAGTGGTACCTGAAAAATAATAGTGAACTGTCAGTGGAAACATTAAGTACCTTTTTAAGATGTGAAGCACATTCTACAAAACACAAACAATACATATTGCTAATGAATAACATTCAGGAAACACTTGTAGTCAGGTATTTTTTTCATATATGATGTCACTAGTATGCAAGTTTTTAAGTTCTTCATCATGTAAAATATTACAAAAGGCAGGAGATGAGGAAGAGCTGTGAGTTCAAAAGTTAGGCCAGATGTTTGAGTCATGAGCCTGCCTTTCAAAGCTAGTCTCAAAACAGAAATTGTTGACTGAATACTTTTTTAGTGGTACATATCATAGGTGTCAGGATACACCTATCTCTGAGAAATAAAGAAAATGGTTGCTTCCAACTCTGAAAACACAAAACCCTTCAGTCTTGCACTCTGTCTCTTGTCTATGGCAAAATGCAGAGAGCAGTAACAATGAAACCACTTTTCATAGTAACTTCGTACTACCAAAGCCAGAAAGAAACTGTATTCCTCATTAGGTAAAAACTAAGTCAAATTGGTCTATAATGTATTGCTTAATGGAGAGGATCAAACTTTAAAACTGTATTTCTCTCTTCAGGCTGCGGGAAATACTAGGTGTAATCTGGCACCAGTGACACCTGCTTTAATAAATGGATTAATCTACAATTTTCATTTGGAAACTTAATTTCAACTGAAAACTTCATGGCTGAAATAAGCTTAGATTTCCTTGCTTTTTTCTAATTTTGTAACAATTTGCTTGATAAAAATTCATTCCAAGAGCTTATACATACTCTTCTACATTTTGACTAGTTCTAATATTATTCTGTGTAATACTGGTTGGTCTTCATGAAGGTATTACCCAACTACAGACTTATTTCATGGATCAATGCAGGAATGATTTTTTTGTTGTGTTCTGTTCCATAAATGATTTAAGGAAGCTAAAACATTTGGTTTCTGGAGACTTAGTTTTATTCTGTGTAACTGAAATGAGTTTGTATTAGGTTATACTCATTCCAGAAGTGACTGACCACTTTTTCTAAATAGCTTTGCAACAGCACAGACACAGGCAAAAATAGGCAATCTAGTTTACTTTATTTTCATATACTACTGATTCACCCTATTTAGATTGCATTTCTTCAATTAAAAGCACTTTGTATGATAGGAAGTGGGCTGTTTTTGAGCTGAACTGCTATGATTGATTCATTCAGAAATTTCAGTCAGTTAAAAACTCATAGCATCTATGTTTAGCATTATTTCCTTTTCATTTGAAGGCTTTAAAGTCTGTGTTAGTAAACTAATTGGATAAATTCACTTAAAAAACTTAAAAGCAATCTCTACTAATTGAGCATGTATGTATGTATATATATATGTATGTATGTATGTATGTATGTATATGTGTCTCTCTCAAAATGAATCCTTGATTTAACAAAGCCCCATTAGCAGACTTCAGGTGCAACTGATCAAAGTTCAGTCCAGACATCTCACCCAAAATAATGGACAAATCTCCTGCATCTGAAGTATCTGAACGAGGAAGTCAACTGACATTCATTTTACCTTAAGTTTACAACATCTGCAATGCTTTGTATCATTTGTGTAATAGTATCATTACACCACAAATTACATCATTTCTGTAATGTCATGCAAATGACATAAAATATTGTAAATGATGTAGTTTGCATTATTTTTGTAGTCACATCATTATACACATGGTATAAATTGCCACAATGACATGCTTATATATTTTAGAACATTTGGGAATAGTGGAGTCCCTTTCCCCAAATAGTGTGCAAAAAGAGGTTCTACTGTGTATGTATCTATGTTTATGTACAGACATAAATCCACATAAAATACAAGCAATAAAAATGTAAGATAGTAAGCATTATCTTCAGAATCAGTATTTCATAGGAGAGCATGTGTCATCTAAAATAATGGCTTTTGTAACATTTGTGCATCATCTAAAACACAAAGTATGTTTCCAAAGTGCTGCTTCTGTTTTTTGGGAAATTGTACTGATGGCTTGGAGCTAGTAAGATAATATTCCTTTACAGTGGATGCTAGATTGCACATTTTCCAGGGAGACTGACAGGTGTCTTCTACAAAGTCAAAAAGAACAGGAAGTTACACAGCTCAAAGAAAGTAAGAGAGCTGGCAGAAGAATCTTAATATTTCATCTGCAGGGTGGTCAACTTAAACATTAAAACGTGGCACAGAAAATAGACTGATAGGTATAAAAATTTTAAATAGAGAGGAACTCAGGAAAAAAGTTATTTTCATTGCACTTTTCACAAGAAAGGAAAACCTGCTCAGGAGGTATTAAAGTTGAAATTGTTTAAGGAGACATACCATCCAGTTGGGCCACCAAGTTCCTTCGAAGAACGTTTTTGCCTCTCTCCAAGTCATGGTCAGGCAAATTAATACACATGCGCATCCTGCACAAGCAGCAGAGTTGAGGGAAGATATGAATCAAATTCTATACATCTTTAAATGTCACTTCTCTTCCACTCTAGAAAACTTATGCTCGTTGATAGCAAGGAAGTCAGACTTGGTATGCCATATAAGAGTTGAAGGAAGAAGATCACCACAGTACAAATGTATAGATAGGTGAAACATAAAGTATACTTGAGAGCTAATATTTAAATGACAACTCTTTAATTTTTTTTACTCTTCTCTGACGAGGCATAACAAATACAGTTAGATCCTAATACGGAAGCTGCAATACACAGTCTCACACTAGAAACTTTCAGAACAGGTTTGTGGGATTATTTTGCTTGTAGTTTACTTTTCCCATTTCCAAATATTTTTTTACTAATCCTTGGAGGACTATCTCCTGTAGTCCACTTGCAACCCCATATAAGATTAATTATTTCTTTATAAAATAAAAAGAACATAATAGAAATGAAAACATCCTTACCATTCATATCTTCCCCAATCACTTGAGTATAAAATATTGAAGCGGTCAGTGACAAAATAGAAACCGAAAAGTCCTGTATCAGAGTAGCAAATGTTGAAGGTCTGGAAACTTTGACACATGTTTTTCTCAGCAAAATCAGCAGCCATTTTGCTATACAGATTCTATAAACAGACAGTTATAATTTATGATGCAAAATTGCAGACATAATACATTACTCACAGAGCATTCAATCATAGCCATTATCTTTGGAATAGCTGTTACTCAATTGTATCAGTACATTAATCACTTAAACCAGACAACTAACAAAGCCTAACAAAGACATTAGAGAACACTTTAAACTTGGCATGAGATTGCCACAGCATTCAGATGTCATAGTGCAAATCAGCACCTGTTCAATAAAGCTGAAGCAAAATTCCTGGAAAAAATAGACTGAATGCAAAAAGGGACTTCAGTTTAACAAGAACATTGGCTACTCTGTCCCATTTGTGACATAAGGAAAATTAGATTAGCAGTAGATCTCCAGGTTTTCAAGAGGCTTCATTGCAGGTCTACTATCCAATATTATTTATGCAGATAGGCTGGCTATAGCTGGGGATTTCTTTATGCAACACCCACACCAGGTCCTGTAGACGTTTCGTACATCAAAGACATCAAAAAGCAGCCAAAAGGCTATTGGAAGAGTGTTCTGTGGACAGATGAGACAAAAATAGAACTTTTTGGCTTGAATGAAAAGTGTTATGTTTGGCAAAAAGCAAATACTGCATTTTAGCAAAATGAATCTTATCCCACCTGGAAAACATGGCGGTGGCAGTATCATGGTTTGGACCTGTTTTGCTGCCTCTGGGCCAGGATGGCTTGCAGGCACTTCCGCGAGGAAGCCCACCAACTTCTCTGAGTTGAAGCTATCCTGTAAGGAGGAATGGGCTCCAAGCCAATGTGCAGGACAAATCACCAATTATCAGAAATGTTTAGCTGCAGCTGTTGCTGCCCAAGGGGGCACACGAGCTACTGAAAGCAAAAGTTCATATACTTTTGCCACACACAAATATGTAGCTTTGGATAATTTTCTTCAATAAATGAACAAGCACAATGTTTTTGACTCATTTGTTTAACTGAGCGTTCTTTATCTAGTTTTAGGACTTGTGTGGAGAACAGATCATATGTGGAGAACAGATCATATTATGCAGAAATATTGACAAAAGGGTTCACAAACTTTTAAGCACTACTGTATACACTGAATGTATATTAAAGGAAGCTAGATTGGAAGAAAATGAGTGTGGTTTTAAAACTGGAGGAAGAAACATCAATAACCTGCACTATGATTATGACACTACATACAGTGGGGCAAAAAAGTATTTAGTCAGCCACCAATTGTGCAAGTTCTCCCACTTAAAAAGATGAGAGAGGCCTGTAATTTTCATCATAGGTATACCTCAACTATGAGAGACAAAATGGGGAAAAAAATCCAGAAAATCACATTGTCTGATTTTTAAAGAATTTATTTGCAAATCATGGTGGAAAATAAGCATTTGGTCAATATCAAAAGTTCATCTCAATACTTTGTTATATATCCTTTGTTGGCAATGACAGAGGTCAAATGTTTTCTGTAAGTCTTCACAAGGTTTTCACACACTGTTGCTGGTATTTTGGCCCATTCCACCATGCAGATCTCCTCTAGAGCAGTGATGTTTTGGGGCTGTCGCTGGGCAACACGGACTTTCAACTCCCTCCAAAGGTTTTCCATGGGGTTGAGATCTGGAGACTGGCTAGGCCACTCCAGGACCTTGAAATGCTTCTTACGAAGCCACTCCTTCGTTGCCCGGGCGGTGTGTTTGGGATCACTGTCATGCTGAAAGACCCAGCCACGTTTCATCTTCAATGCCCTTGCTGATGGAAGGAGGTGTTCACTCAAAATCTCACGATACATGGCCCCATTCATTCTTTCCTTTACACGAATCAGTCGTCCTGGTCCCTTTGCAGAAAAACAGCCCCAAAGCATGATGTTTCCACCCCCATGCTTCACAGTAGGTATGTGTTCTTTGGATGCAACTCAGCATTCTCTCTCCTCCAAACACGACAAGTTGAGTTTAGACCAAAACATTCTACTTTGGTTTCATCTGACCATATGACATTCTCCCAATCCTCTTCTGGATCATCCAAATGCTCTCTAGCAAACTTCAGACAGGCCCAGACATGTACTGGCTTAAGCAGGGGGATACATCTGGCACTGCAGGATTTGAGTCCCTGGCGGCGTAGTGTGTTACTGATGGTAGCCTTTGTTACTTTGGTCCCAGCTCTCTGCAGGTCATTCACTAGGTCCCCCCGTGTGGTTCTGGGATTTTTGCTCACTGTTCTTGTGATCATTTTGACCCCACGGGGTGAGATCTTGCGTGGAGCTCCAGATCAAGGGAGATTATCAGTGGTCTTGTATGTCTTCCATTTTCTAATTATTGCTCCCACAGTTGATTTCTTCACACCAAGCTGCTTGCCTATTGCAGATTCTGTCTTCCCAGCCTGGTGCAGGTCTACAATTTTGTTTCTGGTGTCCTTCAACAGCTCTTTGGTCTTGGCCATAGTGGAGTTTGGAGTGTGACTGTTTGAGGTTGTGGACAGGTGTCTTTTATACTGATAACAAGGTCAAACAGGTGCCATTACTACAGGTAACGAGTGGAGGACAGAGGAGCCTCTTAAAGAAGTAGTTACAGGTCTGTGAGAGCCAGACATCTTGCTTGTTTGTAGGTGACCAAATACTTATTTTCCACCATGATTTGCAACTAAATTCTTTAAAAATCAGACAATGTGATTTTCTGGATTTTTTCCCCCATTTTGTCTCTCATAGTTGAGGTATACCTATGATGAAAATTACAGGCCTCTCTCATCTTTTTAAGTGGGAGAACTTGCAGAATTGGTGGCTGACTAAATACTTTTTTGCCCCACTGTATAGCCGAAAGTGCAAAGGATCTGCAAGCTCTAATAATAAAAGTTAACGAGCAAAGTGAAAAAAATGGGACTAAAATGAAACATAAAGAAGACCAAACTAATGACAAAGGGTACAACAACCAATGTTAGAATTGGCAATGAAGATATCAAAGTGGTAGATAGCTTCTACCTTTTAGGATCAACTATCAACAGTAAAGGAACAAGCAGTCAAGAAATACACTGCAGACTAGCACTCAGTAAAGTAGCCATGAAGGCCTTGGAAAACATATTCAGATGCCAGGATGTGTCTACACCTGCAAAGATAAGAATAGTGCAGGCAATGGTATTCCCCATGACACTCTATGGAAGTAAAAGCTGGACTTTGAAGAAGCAGGACAGAAAGAATATTGACACTTTTGAACTTTGGTGTTGGAAAAGACTCCTAAGAATACCGTGGACAGCCAAGAAAACAAACAAATGGATCATCAAACAAATCAACTCAGAGTTCTCACTCAAGGCAAAAATGACAGGGTCAAACTATCCTACTTTGAACATATTATGTGAAGACTTAGCTCTCTGGAGAAGGCTCTAATGCTGGGAAGGAAAGAGAAGAATAGGATGACCAGTAAAAAGGTGGATGGACCCAGTTGCAGTGGCGATGGGTGCACCATTGAAAGACCCTTGTCATGGAGAAAATTATCTATGTGGTTGCGAACACTGACTTGATGGCACAAAATCAATCAAAACGGACATTATAGTGCCTTACCTTACTTCCACCAAAGGTGAGGTCATAGCGTCCTATGATTGAATTAGCTAACAGAAGGACAAGATTGTCTGGACTACTCCAGCCAGGCCCTTCCACTGCAAAAGCAACGTGAGCCAAAGGTAAATCATCATCTCTGACTGTGACCTAAAAAACATATGAGGCAGGAAAAGAGAATAAAAAGCACAGTCATATATTTTTGCAAAAAGGTCAACGTTTCCCCTTTTATCTGTTAAAGCAAAACCAAGACAGAAAATTCACATTTTATTTTTTAAATATTTTCACCCAACCTTTAAAAAAACTGTGAATCCTGAATTCAGAACTCAAGAGTGGGCTATGACATCATGCAGCTTTAGTCTTCTTATTGCTGTGATAGCCAAGGAAAGTGCACAGTGGATTTAAGTGAAGAAATGAACATAAAGTAAGGGGCAACATTAATATCTTGACTTGCTTCAACACTAAACCTGGGTTGAGTATTAAGAATTTCAGACATAAAATAAGTAGCTACTTCTCACAGAAGAGTTGAATTTAGCAAAAATACGTATACTATGAGAGGAGAATTTTCAAGGCCAAACACACATTTATTTAAATGATTTATATGGCTGATCATCTCACAACAGTGACTCTGGCCTGTATACAAGGACTAAAGTAACAGCTACAATCAATAAACCGTGATGCCTGAGATAAAGCAATACACCCCAATGACGAAAACCTACATCATCATCAGAGCTTGCCTAACCTTCTGGCCAAAAGACCTGGGAAAAGTCAGGTCTTCAGAGCCTTGCAAAAGTCAGGGCCAGGGTCTTCAGGAACTCCGGAGGGATGCTGTTCCACTGGGTGGGCACCATCATAGAGGAGGCACGACTCCTGAGTCCAACAAGATGGCACTATTTAACAGGGGAGATCCAGAGCATGCCCTCTTCACTAGATCTGGTGGGCCAAGCAAAAACAATGGAAGAGCTGGTCCCACAAACAGACTGGCCCTATGCTGTGTAGGACTTTATAGGTGATAACCAGCACTTTGAATTATACTCAGAAGCCTACTGGGAGCCAGTGCAGCTTGCAGAGCAGCAATATTATATGACTGTAACAAGAAATGCCAAAAACTTCCTTCACCACTGCATTCTGGGCCAGCTGTAGCTTCTGGATGCTCTTGAAGGGCAGCTCCATGTAGAGAGCATTACATTAATCCAAACAGGAGGTGACTAAAGCAATAGTCACTGTGAGCAAGGTCTTCTGGTCCAGGAACCTGTGCAAAGGTCTTCCTGGCCATGGCTGCCACCTGTTCCTTAAACAGGAGTTCTGAGTCCAGGAGGTCTCCCAGATTGCACACCGACTCTGACTGGGGAAGTGCACCCCCAGGCAGAGTTAAGGAGGGAAAATCTCCAGAGCTGGGGATCCTTAAAACCCATAACCAATCAGTCTTGTCAGGGTTGAGCTGAAGCCTGTTCTCCCTCATCCAGACCTTCCCAGCCTCCAGGCACTGGGAAAGGAACTCAGTGGCATTCTTTGGTCAGCACAGGGTAGCGATGTACAACTGGGTATCATCAGCATACTGATATTCAAGAAGCCATTTTATAAATAGAATTTATATTGCATTATTTCCATGCACATTGTATTTTATCAGAATGCCAAGGAAGGAAGACTCTTACCTGACTCCCACTGAAGCGACACCGTGGCAAAACAGGTATGGAATCAGCTTTGTAATTAAAAGGAACATTGCCAAAATGCTGCTGGGAAAGATCCACTAGTTCTTTATGATCAACATCTGGTAAAAAGAAAAAGGGACAACATCAGTACTGTGACTTCCAAGAGTAGCTGCTAAAACAGAAATCTTTGCTAAGCAGCTGCAAGACTATTCTCCAAATTGATACCAGCTGAGGTATCAACAGCTGATCAGAGGTTACTTAATATCCTGAGAAAGATACCACTCTCCAGCCATTAATAGAAGGTAATTCATAAAATTGTAGAAGGACCATCAACTTCATCCCCTGCTCTATATAGGAATCCAAATTAAAGCATCCCCATATATGACTTTCTTGAACATATCCAGTGAAGGGGAATCCATAATTTCTCTGGATGTCAGCCCTTTGAGGAAGGCCAGATCAAGAAATACTCTACAAGTTTGACTGTGATTCAGGTAACAGTAACAGAATCTTAAAAACCTGTGTTTTCCCTTCCCTCCCTCTTATACCCCAGTGAATTACAGTAGATGCAATGTGAGCTTCTTTCACATGCTTTCTTTTTCTTGGGCTTAACACATTTTTGTTTCCATAACTATTTCTGCATAGTTTCTCAAGGTCAACTCTGTGGCTCTCTATATTGGGCCCTTGGTTCTATTGTCAAACTGCTCCGAGTATTAGGATTTTTTTCTCTCTTTCTATAATTTAAATCCATTATTTGGAGTTCCTCTGCAACAGAGTAAGACATTTTTGGGTGTTTTGGTTCATGCACAGAATGAAGATGTTCTGGGCAGAAATTGTTGTGGGGTGAGGGAAAGGGAGAGAACAGTGAAAAAGCCAAAGGTATCAGTGGAAGAGGCAGAGGCCACTCTCCCTTAGCACAGCCTATCCCACAGGTCTGTCCATCCCCAATCTTTCCAGTGCCTTGCTTTGCCTTTCAGATCTATACAGCACCTGGCTTCTCTGCTTTCTAGCTTGTTGAATAATTTCCTGATCTCCAGATCCCTATAGATTGGGGCTTCTTTTCTCACTGCTACCAGGTAGCCCTGGGGAAGAGCTCCAATGAGAACAAAGACAAAAGCAAAATGGAGCTGGCCTCTCCTCTTTTTAAAATCCCACCTGGCTCTTCAGCATTTGATTTTTGCAGACTTCCGATGTCTCTGCCACATATCTGGATTGGCAGGTTAGTTTGCTTTTCTTTAACTTTTTCAATGTCTGAACCACCTGGATTTCTCCCTGCAGTATTTACTACTGTCATAATAGAAACTTGTATTTCCCCCTTAGTTTAACTTTTAATGGGTTGATCTGACTCCATATACTTCACTATCCTCCTCATGTTGGCCTTTGCTTGTGGCATACGGTCATGATTACAATCATATAATGTTAGAACCAATCTACAAAAGATGACATTAAAACACCACCAGCTTCTACCAACCTCCAGCAGCTACCAGGACCATGCGAGGTGCTTTGAGATGAGTTTCCATGTACTGTGCTATATCTGCACGAGTCAATTTCCTAAAAGAAATAAAGGAAAATACTTTAATAGTTTACAATTTGCAAAAAGTATGGCGTTGTGCTGAATATAACATCTGTAAACTTATGAATATACTGTCTTTTCATTTTTTAAAATATGTGTATTATTTAGTATAATCTGGGCAGCATATTGAAATCAAAAGGGAAAAGATCCTTTGGAGTGCTGGAGGGAGCTCTTCAAACCAAATGTCTTCTTGGGATTGCACTGCAACTGTGCAGAGCAGCCATGCAATAATTGGGAAAGACACAGTAGCTTTAAGGAGCTGCCAGCAGCTCCAAAGCGCTGTCTTGCTGTTCTGTCCAAGGTAGCAACTAGAACTGGAGCTGATTTTATGATTTGGGAAAGGTTTTAACTTTGCATTACATTGGTTCTAATGCTGGATTTACAAATGTTTTGCCTCTTTTATGTATGCTAGCTGCCTGTGTGGAGAAGATTTTTCTCCTTAAATAAGGCTTAGAAATATTTTACATAAGCCATCAGGTGTCTCTTAGCTTTAACCCAACTTTAGCGGTATGAGGATAATACTGAGCTAATTTCAGAAATGCTAAGTGAGGAAAAGTACCTCGATTATTTAAAACAAAGTGAGAGTGTCTTCCTCACATATCCTCTCAGAGCAGGCTTACCAGTTTGACACACACACAAGTTGACCACAGAGCAACAGACATTTTCATAGTCCTATATGAAGCCTAAGTAATTAATTAAAAAAGTAGAGTAATCATGCCTGGAGAGGACCAAATTCCTGCAAAGCTCTGACTTTTATCTCACTCTACAGAAGGTACTGAGAGGGGCTGTGAGTTGATAGTGAGCAAGGAACTGCAACTGCGTGAGTATATGTGTGTGTGTGTTGGGGGAATTAAAGGTATAAAATACAAGGCTGGAAGTGAGAGAGAGGATGGGTCTGTTAGTGAGGCTGGATTAGGAAAGAGTGCTAAAAGCAACTTACAGGCTGAGCATGTTTTTAAGATGTAGCTTTTTAAGAGCAGCTTATGAGTGCTTAAGGCAAGGAATACTGTTAAAAATGGTATATAATACTAACCCAATAAAATCCTTAGTTTTATTTACTGGGTGAAGAAGCTCATTGCACAAATTCATTTATTATATTAGGGAGGCAGGTTTTCGTAAAGTTTGAGAACCCCTGCTTTAAAGCATTAAACTAATGATTTAGATCAAGCTCTACTCTATAATAGCCAGAACTTATTTCATTTCTGCATATGTTACAAAAAAAAATTCAAGCACTCCTGGTGACTTACTTCCTTTCTGAAATAACCAAGCAAAAAGCTTAGTGCTTACTCAAAGTTCATAGTTTTTGTAGCACACGTGTGTATGCATGTGTATATGTTATCTACAGGTCATATTATATAATTATGTCTTAGCCATAAGGATATCAGCATAAGAACTAGTACATTGGATTTAAATCAAGATGTATTAGTCTGGCTTTCTACTCCACCAAGATCAGACAGGTAACATTAGACAAGTCACCTTCAGTCTTATCTAGAAATGAACAACTACAGTGGTACCTTGGGATACGAATGCCTCTACTAACGAACTTTTTGGGTTACGACCAGCTCCGGCCGCAAAAATTTACTTCGATGTGTGAACTCCGCCTCGGGGTACGGTCATTTTTCTGCCCTGACACGTGGTCCGCAGCCATTTTTCTGCCCCTGACACGTGGTCCGCGGCCATTTTTCCGCCCCTGACACGTGGTCTGCGGCCGTTCTCCCGCCGCGGCACCCGGCTGTTCTCCCGCTACGGCGCCCGACCTTTCTCCCACCGCGCCGTGCGGCGCCCGGCCGTTCTCCCGCCCCTGATGCGTGGTCCGCGGACGCCAGAACGGATTAACGGTAATTACATTGAACCTTATGGGAAAATTTGCTTCGGGGTGCGACCAAATTCGGAGGGCGGAACGGATTAACCGGATTTACATTGAACCCTATGGGGAAATCTGTGTCGGGTTACGACCAACTCGGGATAAGAGTTGGTCGTAACCCAGAGTCACGGAACGCATTAAGTTCGTATCCCGAGGTACCACTGTACAACCAATCCATAAAAAACACTGCATATAATGACCATGAAACACCAGGCAAGACCTTTTCCCACAGATCTCCTTTTTTAGTTATAAACTTCTCCCTAAAGTTTAACAGATTACTTCCGTGCATTTTAAAATAAAAAGTCTGAATTCTGTTCAAGAATTTAACAAAATCAAATTGTCACTGTTTTTCTTTTCAAAAGCTCTTGAAACTGAAGGCTGTGCAAAGGATATTGCATACATAAACCTATTTTCCCCCCCATCAGTCATACTTTATGTGGAAGAATTTCTTGACTTTTTTTTTTAATATACAGAGCACACATACATTTACTTTAACTATTAGAAACATTTCCTTGGAAGCCAGAAAACAGCAGTAAGCAAGTAGAACTATGTATTTTGGACCTGTATCACATTACACCAGATAGCTGACTTGATACTGTTTAGAGTCTTAATTACAACTCCAATAATCTATTTTATTGGTAGTGCTGACTAAGGTGGTAGAAGCTGAAATCCAGAATGGAGCATCAGATTGTGTTTCCCTGATCTACATTGCAGCAATCGAGATAAATAGCTGTTACTTTTCTGTGCAAAGCTATTTGGTCACTGTTGTTTAGATGTTTGCCCCTTAAATCATATATGTATATCTCACCCTTTATTTCAGTTAACTGACTGAAACTAAAAGCTATATGTCTTAATCATGTCACTTCTGTTGTTCAACTCACTTTATATTTGCTGTTGTTCCCTCAGCTGTTTGGGCCAAAGATGTGCCTTGGTAAGCCGAAGCATGAAGATAATCAAAGAGGACATCAGACAGACAAGCATCAGATTCTTTCATCTCTTGAAGGATGACATTCCGCTCCTTCTCAATCTGAGAATCTTCCAAGCTGCAGTTCTGTGTTATATCAGCCAGAATCTCAATTGCTAAAAAAGACATGCTATTTGAATAATCAGGTCATGTTAAATTAAAAAAGCTACCTCGACATTCCTGGATGAGAAAAAACTAAATTACAGAGCATTTATGGCATCACAAGCCACAATCTATCCTCTTCTATCTCCTGCCCATTAAATGAATTCTTCTCCTAGCCTACTGGCTGTATACTTTCTCTTCTGCAATTCTCTTTCACTCTTAATTCTCACTGCCCATCTCCTTTGCTTCAGATGCCAATTGCTTTGACGATGGACCAATTTTGAGTGTTTGAAATTATTCTGTTACCAAAGAGTTCAAATAACTAGACAAGTGGTTAATACACTGCAATCAAATAAAAAAAATCACTTTCTGCTATTTGAAACTACATTAAAGTAATGAGAAAGGACATTTAAAATAAAGCATTTTGAAAACACCCTATGGATCAGTTTTTATTTGAATACCAGGTCTGTGTAACAAAGCTGCCCCCATCCACGATCTTATCTCGGAGGAGGGCACCGGCCTGGCATATCTTATTAGACCTGGTTGGGCCTGAAGGGAGGGGTTCCCCTTTCAGAAATGTGCCCCCCAGGTTTGGGTTCTGCACCAGCTGAGAGCCCAGAAGAGGGGAGGCTGTTGTCATCCGTGAATCATTACAGGCTTTCAGGGGTTCCACTCCGCAAATAACCAGTTGTGAGGCACTCTGGCTGAAGCTGGGCTTAAGGGAACTGTTGGGATTGCTGCTGGTGGATCACCACCCCCTGCTGCCCAGTGGCATCCCTGCCTGAGCTGCTGGACTTGATCACTGGGTTGGCAATAGAGTCCACAAGGCTGTTGGTCCTTGGAGATTTCAATCTGCCACCTGGTGATGTTAAGTCTGGGGTGGCTTAGAGTTCATGGTTTCCATGGCAACCATGGCCCTGTCCCAGGTCACTGACAGCCTGACGCATACCAGAGGCTGCACATTAGATCTGTTTTTTGTCTTGGGGCACTTGAGATATGATCTGGCAGCAAAGGGCATTAACCTCAGACTGTCGCCATGAACAGACCACTTCCTGGTTGCCTTTCAACTCACTAGTGTTACCCCTCTCTGGGTAGGGAGACAGGGTCCATTTGATTGGCTCACCCCAGGCAATTGATGAAGACTCAAAGCAACCCTGACTGGACACAGGTATCAGCCCATATTAGGGATTACCTCACAGCAATAAGGGTGGTGAAATGTTAGTATTTCTTTGCCCTTATTGTGCCTGATGGCCGTCCAGTGACCCCATTTAGGGTCACCTGGTCCCTTCTGGGTAGGGAGGCTCCCTTGGAATATCTGTTGGGCCACTCTGAGGATTATTCAGGTAATCTGGCAGGCTCAGATTCGCTATGCCTTGGACTCTGACTGGGCAGGGCAGGGCAGGCCAAGGTGCCTGGAGGAAATGTATTATCTAGACCCATTTCAGTCAGTTTTCAGGCTGCAATCTAGTACTGAGACAGGTTTGATTGTATTGTTAATGAGTTATGGTGGAGCCAGGATGGCAGTCATGCATCCATCCTTGTGCTCCTTGCTATCTCGGTAGCTCCATACAGTTGACCATGGTATCCTTCTGAGCTGGTTCTGTGGGTTGGGGATTGGAGGCACCATTTTATGGTGCTTCTTTTGCTTTCTCCGGGGCTGGTTCCAGTTGGTGATGCTTGGCAGGGAGTGTCCTGTACCAGGCCTGACACACACACACACACACATGCACAAGGAGAACAGTCCAAGATTTTACTTGTTAAACTAATACAGCAACAGTGGGCAGGGTGTGTATGCAGACACACGCATACACAATTTCAAGTGGTCCCAAATCCCTTGGGAAGCTTACAGACACAGTCCCAATAAACAAAGTTCCAAGGAGCAGGCAGAAGGGTAGTCAGGGCACAGTCCAGAGGTCATCGAGTTGTCACAGGTTGGCAGCTGGTTCGGGTTCAAGGCACAAGGTTTTCAGAGGCAAGAGTTCCAGGCGCAATGGACAGAGATTCCAGCATGTGGAGGGGTTGTTCCCAACAAAGGACTGCCTGCTAGCAGTGGCTCCGAAACAGAGCCCCACCAGGTGCAGGCAATCACCATGGGAACACCCTTGTCTTGCAAGGAGCCATGTAGACCTCCTCTGTTCTGCCCTTCACTCAGCCCTACATGCCTTACAGCTAGGAGGAGCTTCTGGATCAGACCCCTCATTGTCTCCTGTCTCCAGCCGCTCCTTGGGCTCTGTAGCTAAATCAGCTCCAGATGCCTTCCTGCTGCCGAGGCAGTTGGTGTTTCATAGGATCCTCCTGAGATGTCCATGACAAGGAGAGATTGTTCCCTAGGCTCCTCCTTTGTGGGGTGCTGCAGGGCTCTCTTCTCTCTCCCCTCCTTTTCAACATCTACATGAAACCTGTGGGTGAGGCCATCTACTGGTTTGGAGTTGCCCTTGGAGACCACCCAGAAGTTGCAACTACTCCAGAATGCAGTGGTGCAGGGAGTGACTGGCATGCCTTGGTATGCCCATGTAACACCTCTGCTTTGCAAGCTGCACTGATTGTTAGTTTGTTTCTGGGTGTGATTCAAGGTGTTGGTCACTACCTATATAGAGGTATGGCATAGGGCCTGGTTACTTGAGGGACCGCCTGACTCCCATATTATCTGCCCGGCCAAGCCAATCTGGCAGGGTTGGTGCACTCTGGGTTCCTTCAATTAAACAATGCCATCTATCAGGACCCTGGAAGTGCGACTTCTCTGTAGCAGCACCTGCCCTCTGGAATGAAGTTCCCCCTAAGATTCAAATGGCCCCCACCTTACTGGTGTTTTGAAGGGCCATGAAAACCTGGCTCTTCACCCAGGCCATTGGCAAGTGTGAGTGAGGCCCCCTTTTCTTCTTTTTTGTTCCCAACTGGGTTTGTTATCTCTGTCATCTTTGTTCCTTTTTGTTTTGAATTGTTTTCTTGTTTTTAGATTTTTTAACAATGTGTAAACTGCCCAGAGTCACTGAGAGTTGGACGGCATATAAATTTTATAAATTCCTAGACAACCCTGTGACCTGCTGGCCATCCTTTGAAAGAAAAGTAGTGCAGTCTGATGTGATGAGAATGAATATTAAATTTTAGGCTGACCATATTTTTTTTACCCCAATGCTGGACAGTTCTGTGATCATCTAAGAAGAGTATATATCATAAATAGAAAAATAATTGTAGTGGCAAACAAACTTCAATAATAAGTCAATATTTACTTTCCTAAACAGATAAACAGAATGACCACAGGCGGGGGAAAAAGTAGCGGGAACGGGAGTGACTTCGGACTGCCTGCTGGCTTCCCCATTGACTTTGCTTGTGGGAAGCTGGCAGGGAGCATCAGAAATCATGATTGTGTGACTGCAGGGATGCTGCAATGGCCACAATTTTGTGAATAAAACTGGTCTGAACATCATGGAAATTTGAATTCCACAGGAGTAATGGGTCCTGGATTTTTAATGCATTCTTTAAGATGGCAGATTTTAGGTAACTTGGTTCAAAAATTGTTGCATGTACCATTTGGGCTAACTTGAGGGTACAAACAGACAGACAGACAGACAAACACAATGAGAGTTTTAGTAGTATATAAATTATTATTATTATCCAATGAAAGGAAACATGCATATAAAGCAATTCTGTCAAATTCTGACATTATATTACCTTTAGGCAAATCTTTGGGTAGAATTTTCATGTAGAAGGCTGTCTTTTCACGAGAGTAGTAGCTATTCAAATGTGCGCCAATGCTTTCCACTTCCTTTTCAAATTGGGGACAAGGGTATTTCTTTGTGCCCTAATAAAATATAAATAATCAATGTTGTGTTTAGGAACATAGTGTTTGCAGCAATTTCAGTTTTTCTTGGTATTTATGAAGTCCATATTATCACAAGGATTTTCAAGGCCTATGACAGACCACATCAGGTAAATTAGAATACAAGATTTGGTTTAAATGAAGACTACCTTGAGGTGGCATATGGTGAAGAGGTCTTATATTCATTCTAACAGACAAATTCAAAGAATCAAAATTCTGGTTTTCGCCAATAAGATGATGTCCCAGCTAGCTAATGAGTTTCCTCAGTGAGAAAACAGGGAGAAGCAATATGAGTTTGGCAGGAAGTTCAAGAAGACATCCATAACAAGTATTACCCCTAAGTGGAGTAGCTAGACTGAGCAAGAAACAAGAAGAAATAAAAACTTTTCTATCTGCGCTGACTTAAGAAGCAGAAGTGAATTAATATGATTCTGCAGTCCTGACCTGCTATGGCAGGTTTGTGTTCTTGCACAGAAGGTGTCAGAAAGTCCAAAGCTCAGAATGAACTGTAATTGACAAAGGAAGCTAGGTACTATCTTTTATACAGGTGGTCACTGCTTAACAACCACAATTGGGATTGGAATTTAGGTCGCTAAGTGATGAGGTCGTTAAACAAATTATCATGTGACTGCTTTGCTTAAGTGACTGCAATCCCGGCAGTCCTGGTTGCCATTGTTAAGTGAATGCCCTGGTCATTAGGTGAGGCAGCTACCTGCTTCCCACAATCAAGTGGGGAAGCCAGCAGGATGTTACAAGCTCTAGGTGCTGCCGGGTGGGAGAGGGAGCAAGGGTGTGCGTGGGATGGTCAGTGAGGGTGTATGGTACGGGTCAGGTGCATGAGGGCCTTAGAACCACTTCGATTTTCAGCCCCAGAATCGAGAGACTTCTGGATTTCGGTGCGGAGCTTTTTCAGCTAACCCCCAGGGACAAGAGGCTGTGCTGTGAAGGAGAAAAAAAGGCTGCTTTCGGCTCTTTTCTCCTTCTTCGCAGTCCAAAGCCCTCTTTGGAGCTCCTGGAAGGGGATGGGGCTGGCTTTGCGCTGAGAAGAAAATGGGTGGTGCAAAGAAGGGGGAAAAAAGGCTGCTTTCGGCTCTTTTCCCCTTCTTTGCACCACCAGTCCCATAGGGCCCAGCAGCTAGGCCAGGAACACCTTGTCAGCAGCGGGAACAAGACGACAGTGGTGAAGATCAGCTAGGGCGACAGAGTGCAGGGGGCCAAAAGGGCAGAGATGGGGGAGATAGGTGGGTGGGGGGAGTTGAAGCACTAAGTGTGGGCAGGCTGCCAAGTGCCCAAATTTGATTGCATGACTGCGAGGGTGCTGCAACAGTCATAATTTTGGGCACAGGTCATAAGTCAATTTTTTCAGTGCTGTTGTAATTTCAAGCGGTCACTGAACGCACAGTTGTTAAGCGAGGACTACCTGTATAGTCTGCAAGTAAGTTTTGACTTCTGGAGACTACCTGGACTAGGTACTATACAATATCTTTCTTTTCCAACTCACATTAACAAAGGCATTAACTGTGGACTAGCCATTCTCGCATATGAATTCTATCCTAAACAATCTTTTACATGTGTATAATTATTAACTGAAAATCATAAAAGAATTTTAGTTCTTTCATTTTATAAAAAAATGTAAGCTGAACAAATAACATACCTGTACAGTGGATTTTGTTCCCTAATCTATTTTCTTTATTTAAATATAATTCATTTTGTTAGGAGAGATATAAATTTAAATTTTAGAGGAGTGAAAAGTTTCAGTTGAAGTGTTTTTATTTAATGCAGATAAATACACAGGGAAATTTCTTAGGAATAAGAATGCCCTAAATAAATTTAAATTAGACTGGACAATGATATAATAATGACTAAAAGCCTGTTTCTGAAACATGGAAACCCCTTTAAAGTTTCTCTGGATTCAGAACAGTAGGTAAAATATATGTAGGAAGCAGTACAACTAAATCATATTGCAGCTCACCTTGAATGCCAGGTGTTCCATAAGGTTCCCAACTCCATTATTCTTCTCAGTTTCATAGCGACTTCCTAATTTAATCCATACCCCTACCTGAGAAAAAAAGGAGAATTAAATACATTAAATATCACACCAGCTTTATAGGAAGTTGTCTGATAGTGTATTTTATGTATTTTAATTTTTGTACTGTTATATTTTATTTTGTTTTTATTTTGTTCGCTGCTCAAAATTACTTGTTGAGATGGGTGGCTATCCAAATTGATTGACTGACTGACTGAATAAATAAATAAATATTGTAACAGACTACTGAAAACAAGAGCTTCAACTTACAAAGAATAATTATACCTTTAAATCTCTATTTCTCTGTCTTGCAATTTAAGTAACTTTCCTTAATTTGGCTAGACATATATGAACCACTCACGTTGGTACTGAAACACTGTTTTTCCAGTCACTGAATCAAAATCTAAGCAGAGACTGAAAGAAACACCAGGATTTGGTCTAAAGCAAGGGGGGGGGGTGAATCCTACGCTGAGGTGCATGATGTTTCAGTAAGCCCCCAAACCCTGCTTGCAACAGACTGAACTTCTATTTTACCCATTCCCCATGTAAAATTTCCCTTCCAAATCAACAGCACTGTAAGACATTGGAAAGGTTTCAGATCCAAAGGTGTTCCTCCAAATGTTGCTGAACTGTATCTCACTGCTGCCCCAGCTAACATGGCCAATGCATTCAACAAATTCTAGGCAGTCCTATCAAATCCCAGGCATTCAACAAATCCTAATGCAGTTCTGAACCTGCACTCCTTTTGATATTTTTGGACCTTGTATGATTAACATACATGTTTTTATAATTTATTATACTAACTATATTAGTTGTTTTCAGATATTCTATGCTGAAGGAATTCCTTCCAGTGAAGCAAACAATCTACCAAGAAAGCCCTGTGCATAGCAGAAATTTCAGGAGAATAACCTAAAGCATACTACAATTCACAAGATGAAATTGCAAGTCCAGCTGAGCTTTATTATTGCTCTATTTGAACTGAAAATGAATTCTAGAATACACTCAGTAGTTAGGTATTAAGAAAGTAAAATCAGAAATAGTGACCATCTGCAGGAAAACAACCAAGCTCAGAGAACACCAAGAACCCAACACAGTGACCATATCTCAAAAATCTGCCTGCTATCTTGGCCTTTCTACTGTGGAATCTCTGAGTTCTCTAGAATAAAAAGTATAAATTATAATATATTTCTCTGAATATCTTGGAAGCAATAAAAGACTCACTTGGGAGTCTGCTATTCATTAAGTTGGTTTTAGGACTTTCAGTTTTTAAAGAATATTACTTTCTACTGGAAATATGTGTGATCAATCTAGACACTCTATGCATCTGACAAAGTGAGCTGCAGCTCACGAAAGCTTATGCATTTTTATAAAATGTGTTAATCAGAAAAGGTGTTACTAGACTCCTTTCATTAAAAATATCAAACTTGAACTGAATATAGATCCAACAGAAGTAACAGGGATTCCAAGATTTTTCAGAAAACCAGATTAAACTTACTGTACATGTAGGATGGCTCGACTTTTCCGATGCTATTTGTAGGCCATTGTCTAAAGTAGTAACCTCTGTCTCAGGAAGACTAGATAACACACTGGCATAGGATGCAGTACTTCCTCTTCTTACCAAGCCCCATGAAGATAACTAAAAAGATGTTTATTATCAAATTAATACAATATAAAAGCAAAACATGTGTATTAAAATTATATAAGAATGTCTATAACAAAAACTATATTTATTCTGAGGTGATATATTTAAAGTGCAGTGACTTATGTGTAAATCATGACACAAATAAAAAAGAAGGAAAAGTGTGTTTTTTTTTAAGTTCAGGCACCAAAGTCTATGGAAAAGGAATAGATTAACTAAACATGAATAGCATGCAAATATATGAGACTTCAGAAGCTATCCAATAAACTGTAATCGTACCAAAAAGTCATATAATTATTCAGAATGATTTTGGGAAGAAAATTAATGGATATTTGAACACAATCTATTATTTCTCTCTGAATGACAAAGGAGACAATTGGAAAATAATTTTAGTACATGCTCTCCTGAAACAAACTATCACACACTTTGCTTTATAATGCAGACCAATAATTTACATAATCATTCCATTTAATACAAGAATATTAACTAGAATTAATGCTTTCAAAACACACAGAGATCTGTATTTCCATACTGACAGCCCAAACATAATATAACATAATATAAACAAGTAAACAAACAAAAAATGTTTGCACATTTCTGATTTTTGATATAATTCTCTGAATATTTTCCAATAAAATAATCACAAAGCAATAACGCCTAGGGCTCTAACTTAGGCTAAAATATTAACAAAGCAAATATGATTGAGTTTGGGTTCATACAATATGCTAAACCATCCATCTGCTCATTCATTCATTTGAAAGACTAAACCCAAAATTGCCTGGATTCAAAACCAAATGTATTATGACTTAGACATGAATCCAGCTACAGTACAATTAGTTCTACAATTCCCTCACAAGATTTGCATCCTGATTTTCAAATCAATGACATTTCCATATATTTCTTAATAACTCCTTGATAGTAGCTGTAACTTTTTCCAGGCAGAACTGTCTGACCAGGAATGGCTGAATTAAAAGGGGCAGAGATTTTGCTAAGATCCATTGCTGCTAAATTTCTAGCTACTGTATTTGTTCAAACAGGTATTTGGCCAGAAATATGTGGCAATTAAGCCTGAATTCAGCAACAGAACAAAATAAAGCACATATAGAGAAACATTAGGATTAAGGTACTCAGTGATAGCAAGTTACTTGACTGTTTCCTCGTGTGATTCAATTCACCCCCTTCTGCTTTTATTTTCATAATCTTGGAATCATAAAACACCAGCAGAAGCTTAAAGTGCCCCATACTGTACAAACAGTAGAAACTTCCTTGAACGTAGTAGTTATGCTGCAGCAACTGCTTTCCCCTTGTCTCATTCTACATCCCCAACGTTAAGCCTGCTAGATTTGAGCTGCTGACTTCTAGCAGTCATCCCGATTTTCACAGCTATCCAACACTAAAGTATAAATGAACAATCAGGTAAAGAGCTGGTATGCAGGTTACCGGCTTGAAAACTGCACCCTTTCAACATTTTGAAACAACGTTTGGGCCATGCTCCAAGCACTGTCACTACTCAACTCCCAAAACAAGCTGCACAACGTGCTGGAGAGGGAAGGCGTGATGCTTAATCCCTAGACAGGGCGAGGGACAGGGAAGAGGGGCTGAGCACTCAGCCTTTGCTCAGGGGCCCCTATCTTTCGCGGTCTGCTCCGTCCAAGAAAAGCTAAAATGTACAGGAAAGGCTCGCAGCAGTGCCGCACAGAGGGTAAAGCTGGAGCAGAATGGCTGGGATGAGGCCCAACGGGCATAAATATCCGCCGATTATTTTTCTGATAACGCCCATTATGCGGACTGGACTGAGGAACCGACTCCACCGACCGAGCCCAACAGGCCTTCCTTGCTGTGACCTTCGTGGACACTGAAGGGGTCGACGCATCGCCGCGGGGACTTCGCCGACTTCCCCATTTGTCTGTTTTCCCCTCGGCACCCCCTCGCCCCTTTGCCAGGGGTCCAGCCAGGCACCGACTCACCGGTGCGCAGGAACCCCGAAGAGCCCGGCTAGCAACAGACCTCACAGTCCGATATACCAACACCGCCGCCATCTTGCCCCTGACAGGAAAGCCACGAACAGCGCCTGCGTACATTGAGTCAAGCGAGGCGCATGCGCACGTTTCAAAGGGGGCGGTCCCTGTAAGGAACTCTCCTGTCTTAAGGAGGTATCGGGGAGGGGGGGGTTGCTACAGTGTCTGTGCTGCAAAGACTTTCTCTGTATCTCTTTGTTGCTATCAGAGTAGTCTTCTGGAAACAATACTTGTAGCCCAAATAAAATAGCCCTACAAAGATTCCCCTCCACCAATAGAATTAAGAAAAAATAGAGATGGAAGTCTGTGAACGGCCATAATTCTTTCATGCTGACCTTGGTGTCCCAGTGACATCGTTGACATTTTGAATGAGAAAGAAAAGTGGAAAAAGTGTTTAATATTAAATCAGAACTGTTGATAAAATCTAGGAGTCCAAAAAAACCAGGATCAGCAAAGATCAGCTCACTCTTTCTTGCTAGCCTAGATTTCATTTTCTATGAATTTTTATAGATTTTATTTTTAAAATATACAACAACGTTAATACTTAGACACATACATTTGTTTTAAAAAAATAACATTAGGGGTACTTTATCTGGGCTGCAAAAATCTGGATGACCGCTGGATGGCAGCAGAATGATACAGAAAACATAGCTGCCCCTTAACAGTTGTTTAGGTTTTGCAACCCATATATGGTAGGTCTACTCAGTCCTAAACAATAATTCTGAGGCACTTTGCTTTGCAGCATAAGACAATGTGATTTATTGTGTCCAACAAGCAGAACTGAGCATGTATGCTTGAAAGAAACCCAAAGCGTTCTAAGGTAGGAATCTGGTAGTGGAACTGATGTTGACTTTTACCAGCAGATTCCCCACTGCTTAGAGTTTATGAAGTTTCTGCTCAGATTTGGCTGCAGTTTGAGCACAGAGCTGATGCAGTGTTTCCCAGTTGATCAGGTTCATACGCTGCTGTGCCGCTGTTTGATTAAGCATGGTTTGTTGAATCAGTTATAACTGGCTGGGTTTCCACTATATGCTAAGCTGTAAATCATGCTTTACCAGCCAGTTGCTATGTTAACTTAACCTTAAAAGCACACACACAACTGTGACTCCAGTTCCTGCATATTTGATTGACTGCTGGAACTTGCCAGTTGTTTGCTAAACAATACAGTACGGACAGAGGCTTGTGGTTTTGGTTTCAAAAGAAAGAAAATCACCCACAGGTTACCTACAGACAGATGGGATAGGAGAGAAAAAAAAAAGATGCAATTTGTTATACTTTCAATTTCAATATTTATCAGGTACATCCTTGGTCCTGATACCCTTTCCTTATAAAACCTTTCTTATTTTGTCTCTGGATTTATTTCTTGAAGAAATTCATAGTGATCTCAAGAATTGTCTCCTGAAAATTCCACTATGGGTCAATTTGCAATACTCTACAGCAGTATTTCTCAACCTCAGCCACTTTAAGATGGATGGGCTTCAACTCCCATTATTACCCAGAATTCCCCAGCCAGCCAATCTTAAAGTGGCTGAGGGTGAGAAACACTGCTCTTCAGTCACAATTTCCAACTTCCCAGCACATCCAGAGACAGTAAACAGACATAAAATTTTCTCTGAGAGTGACAGAATTCTATGTAAATCCCTTCAGAGGATTAAAAAACAAAGATTTTCATCCAAAAGCTTCTTCACACCCAAATCTATTAATCAATTAAAGAAAAAGCCATTTGGGCTTTATAGATAATGACCAGCACCTTGAATTGCACCCAGAAGCAAACCGGCAACCAGTGTAGCCTGTGAAGCAGAGGTGTTACATGGGCATACCAAGGCATGCCCGTTACTGCCCGTGCTGCTGCATTCTGGACCAGTTCCAGGTGGTTTTCAAGGGCATCCCCATATAGTGTGCATTAGAACAGTCAAACTGTGAGGTGACTAGGGCATGAGTGACTGTCTGAAGGGCCCCCTGATCTAGGAAAGGGCTATACGTTTTATTTATAATCTGGTAATCTGGAATAAATTATTCTTCTCTTTTACAGGCCTTTGTTGGAAGGCATGTACTTGCTTATAAGCAAGCTGGCTGCCCAGATGAAAACAGTTTGTTACCAGCAACCACAGGCCATGTAACCAAGACAAAGGTACACAGGGAATAAACCCAGTAGTCCTTGCAGTTGCCAACATATTATCCATACCTATTCTGGCAACGCTGTGACTGGACCTGATAATGTAATTCCCTGCATCATGGTTTCTTGCTCCATGCCTCTAATATTTGATAGATAGGCAGACAGACAGACAGACAGACAGAAAGATAGAAACCAAGTTATTTATCAGCAATGCTGTAACCAGTCAGTTCTGTACAAAATAATCAATAGGTGCAATTCTGGCATCAGAAATGGCAATTTTCAAAATCAATTGGAGTACCCTGCAAACATGCAGAATTGTCAATTACTGATTTGTACATGTATTTGTCATCTCATCAGTGCAGTAACTGTGTTTTTGAATGGCCACCGCTCATGGAATGGTAGAAGACATGAGTGGGACGGTGAGGTGACTCCTTTTGCAAGCCACAGCCTTTTAGATCTGTGTTAACTCCTATTGTAGCTTTCCTTAGTTTTCTCTTTTGCCATCTTATCAAGGGAGCGCAACCCTCAATAAAAGAAAGGTAGCCCAACTTTGGTTTTATATTTCCCCACATCCAGCCAACTAAAGATGTGTATATGTATATGTATGTGTGTACACACAGATACATGCAGACACGCATGGTCTTTGTGGATAACTGTTGCTATTGTTTTTGCTGTAATAGAATGATATATCTAATATCTAGGTAATTTTTTGAAAATGTCTGTCATTTCTGCACTTGAACACTAGAGGGTGGTGATTTTCTTTCTCTCTCTTTTTTTTTTTATCTGCGCTCAGTCGTTACCGACTCTGCAGTGACTGCTTGGACGAGTCCTTGCAGTTTTCAAGGCAATTGTCTCGGAAGTGGTTTGCCAGAGCCTCCTTCCTAGAGCAGAGCCCAGCTGGCGAGCGCAGGAGGCGGGGTTTCCGTTGCTTCACGCCCTTTTTGGGCGTGCACGGTTCCCGGCAACTGCTCCCGACTCCTTTTTTGCAAGGCGCCGCCAGCATTTTTCCTCCCACTGGAGTGAGAGTACCCATTTATCTACTCACGTGAGTTTTCGAACTGTTGGGTTTACAGGAACTGGGGAGGAAACAGGAGCTCACCCTGCTAATGCGAAGGCTGGACTCGAACCACTGAAGTGTCAACCATTTCTGGGCGGCAACTTTCAGCATCATTAAGCCGCTGCGCCACTGCGTCCCCCTTTTCTTTCTCTTGCCCATTCCTAATCTATCCCTATTTAGACGAGTTGTGGCTATTATGTAATGAGCAGAAATAAGACTCATTGTAAGACTGGATATTCTTAAGCCTTGACTTTGGGAAACAGTTGTGCTTTGATTAAGTGCCACCAAGTAGTTTTTGACTCCTAGCAATCTCATAGATAGATTTTCTCCATGATGATCTGCCTTTCAGGTCTTCCAACATTGCACCCATCGCCATTGTAACTGAGTCCATCTACCTTGCTGCTGGTCATCCTCTTCTCTTTCTTTCCACCTTTCTCAGCACTAGAGCCTTTTCCAGAGAGCTGGGTCTTTCCACAGTGTGTCCAAAGTAAGATAATTTGAGCCTGGTCATTTGTGCTTCAAGTGAGAACTCTGGGTTGCTTTGTCCAATGATCCATTTGTTTGTTTTTTTGGCTGTCCATGGTATTCTCAGGAGTCTTCTCGAATACCAAAGTTCAAAAGCATCAATACTCTTCCTTCCTGCTTCTTCAAAGTCTGACTTTCGCTTCCATAGATGGTCACAGGGAATATCATGGCTTGCGCAATTCTGATCTTTGTAGGTATAGACACATCACAACATTTGAATACCTTTTCCAAGGCCTTCATGGCTGCTGTACCAAGTGCTAGTCTGTGGCCTATTTCTTGACTGCTGGTTCCTTTACTATTGATGGTTGATCCTAAAAGGCAGAAGCTATCCACAACTCCAGTATTTTCATTGCCAATTCTAAGGCTGGTTGTTCTACCTGTGTCATTAGCTTGGTCTTCTTTATATTTAATTTTAGTCCCAGAGCTTGCAGATCATTTGCATTTTCAGCTATCAGCAGAGTGTCATCAGCATAATGCAGGCTACTGATGTTTCATCCCCCAGTTTTAAAACCATACTCATCTTCTTCAAGTTCAGCTTCCCTTAATATGTATTCAGCATATACATGCTGAACTACCATAACTGGGGCTGGAATTTCCATTGTTAAGCGAACCAGTCATTAGGCAAAACATCACATGACTGCACCACTTAGTGTTGGTAGTTCCAGTAATCCTGGTTATGGTTGTTAGGCGAGGACCACGCTGGCATTAGGCAAGGATCTCACTCTTCTCCTGCTCTGCTGTGCTCACCTCCACTTCAGCTCCCCCCACCTGCCTATCCCCCCCCATCTCTGGCCTTTTGGCCACCCTGCCATCCACTGCCCCTGCCACTCCGCCTCCCTGCATTCCACCTTGCACCTCCGCTGCTGCCCCCACCACCCTGAGCTTTGCTGCCTTCTTCCTCCCACTGCTGATGAGTGCGCCTGACCTAGCCCTTTGCAAGGCAGTACTGGCGTCACAAGGCCATGTGGAGGCCTTGCACAGCCAGCAGACTGCATCGCAAAGGGCCAGCAGGTGCCTCGGCTGGGTGTACCTTGTCAGCAGTGGGAGGAAGAAGATGGTGAAGTTCAGCTGGGGGCAGCAGGGGGCAGCAGAGATGGCTGAGTGCAGGGCAGCAGGGGTGGTGGGGCAGTGGAGTGCAGGGAGGTGGGGATGCAGGACAAAATGCAGGGAAATGTGGTGGCGGAGGGGCGGAGGGAGGGCAGCCAAAAGGGCAGAGATAGGGAGGAGGTAGGCAGGTGGGGGGTGGTGGTTGAAATGCACCCTGCATTCATAAATGCAGGCAGGCTGCCAACCACCTAAATTTTGATCATGTGACTGTGGGAGTGCTGCAATGGCCATAACTTCAAGGACTACTCATAAATGCCATTTGTTCAGCACCGTCATAACTTCAAACCATTGCTGAACAAATGGTCATTAAGTGAGGATTACCTGTAGGTTGAATAAATAAAGGGAGATTATACAGCCTTGTCACACTCCTTTGCCAACCCGGAGCCAATCTGTTTCACTATGTTCTGTCCGTACTGTGGCTTCCTGACCTGTATATAAGTTTCTCATGAGGACAATGAGATGTTCTGGGATTCCCATTTTTCTGAGCACATTCCATAGCTTGACATGATCAGCACCATCATCACTATCACCTTCCTATAATCAATGAAGCACATACTGACTTCTTTTTGGTATTCTTTGGCTTTCTCAATTATCCAACATACATCAGCAATAATGCCTCATGTTCCTTGGCCTTTTCTAAAGCCAGCTTGAATGTCTGGCATCTCTTTTTGCATGTAGGGCTCTAATCTGCATTGGATGATCCTAAGCATTATTTTGCTAGCATGTGAAATTAAGGATATTGAATGATAGTTTGCACACTCTGTTAAATCTCCTTTTTTGGATATTGGAATGTAGATTGACCTCTTCCAATCGGTTGGCCCCTCTGTTGTTCTCCAGATTTCCTGGCATAGCTTAGTTAAAACCTTGACTGATTCTTCTTCTGTTGCTTGCCATATTTCAGTGGGTATTGCATCAGTTCCTGTAGCCTTCCAACTTGGTAAGGACTGGAGTGCTGATCTAACTTCATCTTTTAGAACTAGAGGTTCTTGTAAGTAGGGAATATCTTCTAAGGTATCTTGGATGTTGACATCTCTATTTACAGTGTTTCAGCATACTCCTTCCATCTTAATTTGATCTCTTTTGAATTGGTTACTGTCTGTCCATTGGCATCCTTTAGCATATCAATTTGAGGTTGGAAACTTCTTCTCAGTTCAGAGATCTTTTGGAAGACTTTCCTTGTTTTTCCACGTGTTTCCATTTTCAGTGTGTTTACAGAAGTTGTTTTAATACTGCTTTTTGTCTCTTCTAACAGTTCTTTGTGAGAAAATGAACGCAGCCAGATCAGGACAACAGTCCAGTCTTATGAACTATGATTATTGGTGTGAGAATAGAAAAGAATTGGGTGTCTTATTCTACAATCAGCTTATGTATGATTTGCTGCAAATTAGACACATCTTTTGCTCTGTCCCAGAATTAAAAGTAAAAGAGAGAAGTGAAATCCCTATCACAACCCTGACACCCAAAAAACTGATTTAAAAAAACAAAAACAAAAAATAAAGCATGTTTTGTCTCTAGTTACAAAAACATTGCCCATCCTAATTATTTAATGGCAGACATCCAATCTGTGACTGTATTTTAAGCAGAAAGAAATGGACAGTGTAAAAGGAAAACCTACATTGGTTTGCTATGAATCATTCTGTTTTTTAAAAATAGGTTATTTATACCTCTTGTCATAATATATGGAATTCAGTGTCAAAGGAGACTATTAGGAGCCAAAACTGAAGAGCAACCCTGATAAAGTTATCAAAAGAGAATATTTCCAGTAAAAAGTTATTTATTATAACTTTTAATTTAGCTGAACCACAAGACAGACTGTTTTCAAGTTAAATTGTAAGCAAGCAAGCAAGCAAACAAAGAAAAAGGGAATAGCTATTCAAAGCATGAGAAACAGTAGTTCAAAAAATATAAGAGTCAAGTGAAGAAATATATAAAGTGGTTAGGTCATTGAGGATATATCTGAAAATTGTAGATTCTGGCTTGATTATTGGCTTGAATATCAATTATGGTGTGGATTATTGCAACCAGTCCAGCTGGAAACAGATAACCATTATGATCCAATTTACTGATTTCAGTAAAAACCCACTGTACTGCGGATAATGAAATGATAACATTTTAGACTGTACAATTTTAGGCTGCAATTGAAGGGACTGTCATATTTTGTAATGTTCTCCTAATCAAAAACAACATGTCCCTTCTATGTGAAAAAATGTGCACATCAGAGAAAGCATAGCGTATCTGTTTCTATAATGTGCTACTTCTCTACTTGCAACTCTGATGAATCTAAAAACAATGTAATGACATGTAAATTGCCTTTCCATGAGCCCTACTGTTTGGGAATAATTTGGTAAATGGAGAGGCATTTACCAAATTAGGCATTAGGCAACATAGTTCATTATTTCCTTTAGAATGAAAACTTCTAGACATATGATTAAAACATTAATTTTATGGGCAGTAAATAATAATATACAACATACTATCTCATTATATGTAAGGTGGATGGATTCAGATACTGTGGTGATGAATGCATCGTTGTAAGATCTGAAAGACCAGGTCAGGGACTGACAGTCATGGAGAAAATCTATTTATGTGGTCACTAAGAGTCAACAACGACTTGATGGCACATAATCAATCCATTAATCATTTTCTTATACAAATTTTCTGACTAAATAAATCTGTACAGATGTATTGATCTTGGGATTAGATTCTGCGTTCAGTAACATCTTCCAAAGTAAAAAAGCAGAGTAGAATTACACTCAAACTGAAGAAAAATGTATATGTGAAATGTTATCTTTAGGTCAGGCATGCATGGATAAATGGGCAAAGTCTTTGGACATAAAAGACTCCATTTATCTAGTAGAAATTCCAAGCTAGGCAACAAAGCTGGCTTAAGACACTATCCTGGCCGAGGGAGAGAACAGGACGGTGCCTTTTTTCCTCTGAGTACAAAACCTGATTAGGTAGCAAAGGCAGCAGGCTGGCTTAGGGTTGCAGGGCAGGTCATGTAACTCAGAGTTCTCTCACTCCTTGCAGAGTACCTCCCAACATCTGCTTCCAGAGACAGTTGCCGCTTTTTGATATTCACAGAGCTGACCCTGTACACACCAATACATTTCATTCATTTTAGTAGGATGCTTGTCCCCAAAACCTTTCTCAGACCAGACTTCTGTTTACCTTCTGATTTCAACTTCTGCATTTTTTCCAGAAATAATGATGACATAATAATCCATACATACTTTGGTTTTTACAATTCTGCAACAAAAGCCCCACTTCTTGTTTCCTATGCAGCCTCAATAAACTGTAGTCAGGTCTACTGAAATCGAGCAATTTCAATGAAGGCAAGAAGAAGAATCAGATGTCTTGTTTATCTAGTCCAATATTGCTAACTGTGACTTATGCTGACTCTCCAGGGTCTTAAGCACAGGTCTTCAGCTTTTGTTCTGTCTGCCATCTGATACTTCTAACTGGAAACATTAGGAATACTTCATGCAAAGCATGAGGGCTAAAGCCCCTTCCTCTATATTCAGGCATGAATATCCAGGCATGACCAGAGAAATTCAAGGCATGAAAAACTTACTTTCTAAGACCTCGCATTAAAATTCCAGTCCATGAAGGAAGGAACAAACATGGGGAGTAGATGCTTCTAGAAGAGACACGTTCTGCCTTTCTTTGTTGATCAGGACTATCACAAAGGCAAAAACATGCTGGAAATGACCAAATTTCTCACCAAACCCAGTGGAAAGTTTGAATGGAAAATCTTTATCCCAAGAGCAGGCATAGCAACAAGTTCCAGTGCCTGAGAGGAATTCTTTCCTAATGCATGAAATACGTTCCCAGGAGAACTAGAAGAATCCGTGCCTCAGAGATGTAGAATAAAAGCTCCTTGGCCACAATCAGTTCTCAGTTTCTTCAGAGATGACACTCAAGGAAAAGGTATTTCCAGCTTCCAGTTTCTAAGCATTTGCACTTGGTAATGGTTCTTCTCTGGATTTGTAATGGCAGTGAATCCTACCTCATTAAGCAACACAGTTTAGAAAATCTTCTGGAAGATGAAACCTGATTTCTGCTCTCCGGGTCACATGTTAGTGTTGTAGTCAACCTACAAAGATGGAAATTGAGCATCTCAAATTAGCTCTACATATTTTCCATGCAAGGTATCTGTGTCTGTACATGTTCATGAGACAAAACACCAAGAAAAACTACCCAAGACATAGGTCCTCTCTTTTTGCATCCTCCTTTCCATGGAAGGTCACATTCCTAGTTGTTTACTAGTTCTAAACACAAAATACCCAAACATAATGTTTAACCCAGTTGCTAGGGGAATGCACATATAACAATCCTTAGAGTCCCCAAGGAGAAATCAAAGCACTCCTTAGAAGAACTCAGTGTGATTAGTCCTGCTTTACAGGGAAGTCTGAGAAATAATGGCTTGTCTCATCCAGTCTAGTGAGTTCATGACAAGAGTCACTTAACCCTACATTAGCCAGTTTGGTGTAATGCAGTTTTGTATGCTGCCCAGAGTCCACTACAGTTGGGCAGCCAATAAATTTAAATAAATAAATAAATAAATAAATAAATAAATAAATAAATAAATAAATAAAGGTTAAGGCACCAGGCTAAGAACTGGAAGGCTGTGAGTTCTAGTCTCACCTTAGGCACGAAGCCAGCTGGGTGACTTTGGACCAGTCACTTTCTCTCAGCCCTAGGAAAAAGGCAATGGTAAACCACTTTGGAAAATTTTGCCAAGAAAACTGCAGGAACTTGTCCAGGCAGTTGCCAGGAATTAACACTGACTCAAAGGCATGCACACACACACACACACACTCAGCCCTACCTTACTTTAAACTATGTTGAATGGGGAAGACACATTATGATTTTGCATGGAGAGGGAGAATCTTCTTAGCACATGAGTTAGGGTTTTCCCTTTACAGGTCTATGTAAAGAGTGAGTATCAACCCTACAGTCTAGAGAAGACCAAAGGGTACCGATGCTGGAATGGAAACATAATGAGATCATCAAGGAAAGGGAATAGTTCAGCCCTGCTGTTTCAAGGGACGTGCCTGGTCTCAAAATAGCACCAAGGCAGTCTGCTAAACCTGCATGATCCCTGTGAGGAGTAGGTTTTCTGAGTCATTAAGAAAAAGACTAACTGCTTACAGTGTCAATTTGTGGCATGCTCTGTTCTCGGTTCCTAGTGATATAGGTAATTGCATCATGCACTGATGCAAAAAGGTGGTTCTTGGTGATTGTTTCATTGAAAAAATTGCCTCTTTCCAGCTGAGTAATGACAGAGCCTGTGGAGAGAAGAACAGTAAATTGCCTGACATAACCATACTGGGGCACCTCTACTATTCGTGGTGGGAACACTAGTGATGAATCTAATCAATCTCATATCTAGCTTAGTCCAACAAGACTGGAAATAACAAGATTGGGGAAAGCTATCTGCCCATTTTAATAAGGCCAGGTGAAAACATTCACTTTGCGAATTTGCTGCTCGTTTTTCTAACTAGCAGATCCATGCAGTTGGTTTCAAGACTGGGAACTGTTATCTCCTTAACGTTTTACTCTCTTTCCTTAATCTAAATTACCTCCAGTTGTTACTATATACCTTCCCCAATCTGGTACCTTATGGTTGCATTAAGCTACTATTCTCATCATTTCCAACAAGTGTGGCACAACACAACTGGAGGTCACAGGCTGGGAGAGGCAGTGCTATTAGCCTGGTGGGTGGCATGCTGTGGGGAGACACATTCATCCTTCTTGCTTTAGCAGCAATTTCTACTGGAGCCAAGAGCTATAATTAGAAAAAAAGCTGATTTTTCCCAGGCTATCCTCATGGGACTCTTAAATAATACCAAAATATAAGATACCCTAGTTTTTAGGCCTATCCTATCTGGGCTGCAAAGATACAGATTAACACTAGATAGCAACAAAGAACGCTTGTGTCTTTATTGCCACCTAGTGGTTTTCTGTATATTTGTAGCCCAGATATGGCAGGCCTGCTAGTTTGGCCTTTCACAATGGCATGTTGAAACTCACAAATGCCCACGAGTGAGACCTGGGCTGACATACAAGAGCAAGGGCCTGAAGCTGAAAGAGGAACTTTTGATTCAAGGTACTCCCTCTCTCAGGTAATGGCACGTCTACTGCAATTTGGCTGATCATGACTTCCTAGGCCTTTCTTACCATGGCAACCAGCAAGAAACACATCCACTTCAATCTCCTGGAAATCTTTAAATATCTGCAGAAGGCAACAAAGCAAAAACAGCAGCGTTGAATCATAAAGCATGTATTTGCCCAACTGGCCAATTTAGGCTAGGGTAAGAAAACTGCTAATGGAGATTTCCCTTAGTGTGGAACAATCCAGATGTTTTGGAGTTTGACTCCCATTATCCCCAGAGAGCATGCTAAAGGGAGTTAAAGTCCATCACAGAGGGAGGGTATACAGTTGAAAAGGATTTTCCAGGAAGTTATTTCACGAAGCTCATATTATCCTCCTCCATTTGTTTTATCAATCCTGTGAAGTTTAGTGAAGCAGCAATGGCCATGAGCAATCCGCCATGGGGAAGAGCTCTATTTCTGAAAAGCTGAGGAAATAAATGCTTTCTTGGTTTTGGGTCCTTGCCAACCATTTCAGCTACAGAAATGACAGGCAGAAAGTGTGCACATGTATGTGTGCCAGGGAGAGCGACCAAGTGAGAGAAATTGATTTAACCGGTCAGGAAAATGCAAGCGAGCCATTATTATGAGGTCAGAAATCACAGTGAACTGAAAACCCTCTTAACACCAGGACTTAGCTAGAGAACCTCAACATGTTTTAGCATTTTGTACATACAGCAAATGGGTGTAGGTATTATGTCCAAGGAATCTCAAGATCTCTATATTTTTAAGGGCTAGAGGGAACATCATATTTTTCAGATGGGGAATTTATAGGGATAGGCAGAAGGTGGTAAAAGATTAAAAACAATTTTGCCAGCATGGTGACTCTGCAGCAAGGAGCCAAAGGGTTTTTCTTGGAGAATACCACATAGGAACAATATATCCTTATTTCTTGGTTCAGAAAGAAAATGCTACTTTTACAGTTTCCCCCCCCAAAGAAACATGAACTTCAAAGGTGGGATTTTTGTCAGAATCCCAGCAAGAAAAGGAAGCAATTAAATCCACGCTTCATGTGGACAGTGGCTATTATTCCCTGCCTATCCTTCCTACAAGGTCTGTTGGCCTTTCCTGACACAGCCACATATCTGAAAGCTCTCCTTTTCCTGCTTTCTTGCCGTCCCTCACATTTTTAAAGGTCTTTATAGAGACGGTGTCCACAAAGGTGACAGAAGTGAAGTCCAGAATGAGTGAATGGATAGAAGGCTTTTCTAGCCCCAGAGCATTTAAACTGGGTTTGCCACAAGATTGTGGCTGGATGTGATTTGGGGGGTCCCAAGCCTTCACAGTTCCATTGCTCCCAGTCACTGCTATGGCTTCTGGTTCCTGCAGGAAAGAGAAGCAGAGTTGATTACTTGGAGGGACTTCCCAGGTTGTCTTTGCTCATAGATTATGTTGGGAGGGTGAGAGGTATGGGCTGAGTTCTTCTGGAAACGGGAACTCCCTTTCTCTAGACAGATCATATGTTGGATTCTCACATCTTACCTTACAACCCAGAAAAATGTTTGGAACATCAGAGGAGTCAGATGCTAGTTTTTTGAGGTGATGAACAAGGACATAGGGAGTATGCAAATTTCCTCAGTAAAAAAATATGAAGAAAACAGGTGAAGGAAACAAGAAGTCTAAGGTGGTAATATCTCCTTCCTCTATTTGTCTTAGCTGGTAGTGGTCATATTACGTTGAAAGTATTGACATGAAAAGTTCAGGGTATCCTAGTAAAAAACATCTCAGTACTTTTTGGTACTTGAGAGCAATAAACTGTGTGTGTGTATGTGTGAGTGTGTGTGCACAGAGGTACAACATCACAGAATTGCATATTTTGTCAGAATGTATCTGTCAAATGTCCAAAAGGTATATTTCTTGAAACCTATTGTTGATAGATTGTGTACCTGCTGGATTTCTAACTGCACAAAGAATACTGTCTATGAAAAGGAACTGCTTAGAATAACGAAAATTAGGTCCACACAAATCAGTGAGAAATCCATTTGTGGGAAGGGATTGTAGGTGGATTGGATCAGTTGAATTTCTGTTTGTACAGTTGGTACTGTAAGTAGAAATTTGCCTTGTACAGGTAAACTAAGTATAATTTCATCAGGTGCATCTCTATGAATTGAATGGGATAGCTGTACCTCTTTAATCCCTGCCTGAAGACTTCCCTCTCAACCCAGATCTGATCTGAAATCTCAGAACTTTGAAAAACTTTGGCTGGAGGAAGTGTCACTTGTAAATCCATATTAACATATGAAGCCCAGCAAAGTCTTACCAATTTTGTTGCATGGTTATTAAGCATTTAATCTCTACTTTGCTGGGTTTTGAAGCCAAAGGCACTCATTTACACACAAATACACAAATGCAGTATACAAGTGGGTTTTTTCAGGTATAGTAATGTCTTAAATTGTGGAGTCCTTGGGGTTCTCTGAGCTTGGTTGTTTTCTTGCAAACGTTTTGTTACCTGGCTAGGTAACATCTTCAGAGCACCAGGTAACAAAACGTTTGCAAGAAAACAACCAAGCTCAGAGAACCCCAAGGACTCCACAGTTCAACCCTGAGCTACACATATTCTCTTCTATTGGTATTAATATCTTAAATGCCTAGGCAATGGAGTCTGCACCTTCTCTTTTTAAAATGATTGTAAATGGTACACAGTACCTGTGACTTTGCATCCATCTCTACATCCACAAATCCAGGGTTGTTTTCTCCAGATTCTTGAGCAATTTTCTGTTGCCAAAAACAAGAGGAAAATGTATATCACAATGATCACAAAGCTCTTTCTTCATATGACATTTTAAGAAACATAGAAATAATTTCAAAAAGTGGTATGGCAGAAGGAAAAATGACAAAAGTTATGACATAATTGTATTGGAAAGATGTTATGTTGGTGCCGTGCCATGCCATGGTAGCTTATTGAACACGCCATAGTTAAAACAAATGGTTTTTTAATGGTTTAATGCCAAAAGCTGGAAGAAGACTTTGTTTTTCTGCACCTAAACTGGATGTAGAATTGATAGGGATATTGATTTTGGTTAAACAGGACTGTTAGGTTTTCTGTTCTGTGTTAACAAAACAGAGAGTTGCAATCTTGTAGTACTCTGAGCAAAAGTGTTTTTAATATCATGTATCAAAATGCAGTGATACAGCAAAACAATCCAGCCAGCCATCATCTCCAGCTCTATGCATGTCTAGTTGTGAATAATGGGAATACAATATATGAGGACTCCAGTTTGGTGAAGGTTAGCCTGATCCCCTTTTTGATTATCTGTAGATAAACCAAATCCAAGTATCTTCGTGGAGAATATTCTGTTTGAAATTTAGAAGAAGAAAAAGATGCTAGTCAGAAAGCATACCTTGGCTTCTTTCTTGTCTTTCTTTTGTTTCTTCTTTAGAGCTTTCTTCTTCTTTTCAATGAGATGGTTCACATCAATGCCACACTATAAAAGAGAGACTACTTACATCCCAGGAACTAATGGACAACTGCCAATTTTCTGGTGCATGATAGGATAAGGTCAAAAAGTCAAGGTGGCAGATGCAATGGTGTGGTTGAAGCTCTGCCTGTTTTGATGTGCCTTGCACACACAATGCACATCAAAAACAGGCAGAACTTTGATTGTACTGTCACACTCACCATCTTGACTTTTTTTTATCTTACCCTGTAGACATTCCTGAAAGATACCAAGAGCCGTTTCACTCATTTTCACTTCACTGTGCTTCTTACCACTCAGAAGCTTTGGATGGGGGGCACATGAGAAGATCCCATCCAAAGTATAATTTAATATTTGAAATAATGAGATTGATTGATATCTGGTAAGAAAACTTTCACTAAAATACAATCACAAGAGTTATTTTGCACTTTCCACTCACACTCCTGTTTACTGAGCTACTGGCTTCAATGGGTATAAAACAACGATGGAAAAAATATTGACATGAAGTACAAAAAGAAAGTAGGTGGGTAAGAGACTTGCATTAACAGATTATTTATTTTTACTAATTGTTTATTTACTCAGTGTTCACTGATTTTTTTACTTCAGAGTCCCAAACTGATAGCCTTTTTGGAGAGAGAAAGCTATCCATGTCAGGTAGCCTCATGATTAGATTATGCCATTGTAAGCGTTTGCTTTTAGGACAGCCTAGAACAGTGATGGTGAACCTACGACACATGTGTCAAAGGTGACACACCATGATGTTTTGGGTGACATGCCAGCGTTCACCAACACCCACCAACAACTATTCTCCCTGTTTGAGTTACCAGAGAAACTGAGTATTTTACCTGTAATTCATTTTTGTAATTATTTGACGTTTTTCCATAGCACCACACATGATTGGATTGTATTTTTCAAAAATAAATGAATATGTTTCTCTTTTGTTCAGAGGTGGGTGACATGCCAGCAGAGTCAAGTTAGGCATTTTCTGAATCTTTGACACACCGAGCCCAAAAGGTTCACCATCACTGGCCTAGAAACAGACTTTATTTCAAAACAGAACGGATGGGCTACTAACTGGCACCAGTCATTGATTAAGAAGACAGCTGGTCTGTGATAAAGATCTTTATTAGCTTCTGACCAATTTCTGGGAGCTGCTATTCACTTCTAAAGCCTTATACATAAGAGAAAACATTATGCCCACTTGTCCTCACATACAAAGTCCTTCCTCAGAGGCTGTCCTCTGGGTGCCTGGAAATGCAGCAGAAGTTTCTGGGGAATGGGAAGACAGTTTGTGGGGAGGACAGCTGTGCCTGTGAAACTCCCATTATCTCTCATGCATTAGACAAACACCATGTTGTTTCCCCCAGTTTTTGATGTCTCACACATTCCATCCATTCACCAGTATTATTTTATTTTTATTATCAGTTATGCACTACTTTGGAAATTCTAAATGAGAAGATGGCGCACCAATGTTTAAAATAAACAGTTTTCAAAGCAGGCATAGTAAACTCCAAATTTCATCAGAACAGCAAAATTGAGATAGCTGGGCAATTTAAGTTCCTATACATTTTTCCTAGTTTGAATCATCAATTCAAAGCATATTTTAGTCCAAGTGAGGAAATACACTTATATATCGCCCCTTGAAAAATTTATAGCAATTTTGATGTGCCTGAGTGTGGATTTAGATAATAAATGTGAGTTGACCCCTGCCCTGCCTTCGACACTGCTGCTCTAATTCAGAGCTTTTTGTCATTTCATAACAGCTTTATATTCAGCATAAAAATGCATGAAGGGAAGCATTTGATCATGTTGATTTTAGTCAGCTCTTTTTCCCTGACCAAGGATGAAGGTCAAGGGTTAATTAACTGTACCACAGGAGCACTTCCATGCAGAAGTTGAAAGAGTATCTGTCTCTTAATTCCTTCTAATGGAATACAGCCCAAAGCCATTTTATAGCCCATAGATTGGCGTGAGTGAGAAACCAAGTAAATAGTAAGAGCAAACTCTAAGCTTTCTCACCTTTTTTTTAAGGGCCTCTGCATACAGTTCAGCATTAGCAAAATAGATAGTAGCAGAGGAGTGGAAAATTTTCACACCTGGTATTTCTTTAACCTGAGGGGGAAAAAGGAACCCAAATGTTATGCAAACATGAGAAGAGGGTTAATATGTGGCTAATATAGACCAGAATAAATGGAGCTTGATCAGGAATTCCATCTGTTTGTTTTTTTAAAGAAAATACAATTCAGGAACATTAGGATATGTGTAAAATAGGATTTAAAGATGGTGGGAGTTGATAAGTCTACCCCAATCCAGTCATGGTGGTTCCAGTCCTGATCAGGCTATTATGGTTTAGAATATATTTATTATTTTCACACAATCAGAGAGAAAAGACTAGCAGGAGGCCAGCTTCCACAACAGAAGCAGAAATACTGGGCAAAATGGTTGCTCTTGATATAAGCACAGCAGCTTTACTGATTATTCTCAGTTGTTTTGCTGGGCAAATAATGTCCCAGGGATCACAGGCAGGCTGTGTCAGCTGTATTGTTTAAACCCAACACGATAACTATAATTCTTGGACAGAACAGGTTCCCCAGAGGAAGCACAAGCACAGTACTGAGTTTTGCCATCTGCGGGGACCCTCTAAGTGGTCCTTCTCAGTGGTGGCCCGTGTTTGTGGAAGAGCTTGCTCACCCCTATCTGGACTACTTCCTCCCTGCTGGATTTTCATAGAACTGTAAAAACCTGGCTATTGAATAAAACCTTCAGGAGATGTTACTTGGCCCTGCCCCTGTAGGTGTATCTTTATTAAAATACTGCTTTTGTTGCCTGTTTTTTTTAAAATTGTCTTTAATGCATTGTTTTGTAAGCTGCTCAGAGCCAGTCTGGAATGGAGTGGCATAGAAAGCTTAGCAATAAATAAATACCTTTCTCTATGCAGTTCCCCACAGCCACCTCCTTTAATCAGTTTCATGACACACTTACTTTATGATACTCAGCCATGTCTTTGTAAATTCCTGTGGTGGACACTTGTCCCAAAATGGAATAATGAGGCCTTAGTGAAGATGGTAAAAGAGAAAAGGGGTTAGCAAGGGCTCCAGTCAGCTCTTATAATAGGTCTTTCATGACATCTACCATCTGGAATTCTTCATGGAAAAAGAAGCTGCTTGGTCCATATAAATTATATGTTGAAATTTCTTTATTGGACTATGTAGTGATTATTTATGTAAATAATTAAAGATAGGATCTTCTTGTAGGTGAACATGCCAGCCAGTTATGATGACCCTTTTGAATGTTACCCATGACCTTAATAGATTGCAATGATGAAAAAAAAAAGATATAACACAATCCCTTGAGTATTTATACTCTGATTATGCAAAAAGAATGGCTTATTCCTTAGATCTGTTCAGTTAGCTCAGGGATTAGTTCAGTCTAAGCATATAGATGTGGTTAAATACCTAAATCCCAATAATTTGGTTCCGTATACAAGAACAAGTTGTTTTTTTGGTTCATTGTAATAGCAATGTTTTGATCTAATTATTTATGTACTGAAATTAGCAGTTACACCAATAGGGAGGTGGAACCTGTCTTCTATTAGATGCTGCTGAACTTCACCTCCCAGCACCTCCAGGCGGAATGGCCAATGGCGAGGGATCGGGGAGGGGTAATTCAGTAACTGTAAAGGACCACAGTTCCCCATGCTTATCTTTGGCTAATGTACTCTGATGAAAAGTATTTTTTTATTATTTGCACATTTCTGCCTCTCAGTTTCTTAATGTAATCTTATCTTTGAATAAACCACCCTGAGTCTTTTGAAACAGGGCAGGATATAAAAGTTATATACTGCCCTACTATGAAAGTATAGTAAAAGGCAATTCCCAAATCTATTTTCCCCCTCCTTTTTCTAGCTAGTGTAATACTCACATCTGAGTCCGGAAGATGACCGTGAAGAGTGAAAATGTCACAGCTACTGCCAGCCCCAAGTCAAGATTCAAGAGTAGCGTAGCGACAAAAGTTACAAGCCAGATGAGCTAGAGGCATGAGGATGAGAGAATAACAATGGTACTGGGATTGCCATTCAAATTTAGAAGAGGGAGACGTGCAGTAGCAGAGTTAACTTTCTGAGTTATTTCAGCAAATGTGAATTGGTGCAGAATGGCGCCCCATTGCAGCAGGCCAGCGGTCCTGCCTAACCTTGTTGAGTCATCCAGGAGGTAGGAAGGAGTTGATTTATACCAGGTGGGCTGCTGGGAGTGCAGGGGTGCCTTGTAATAGTCCTACAGGACATTATTATTGTTCTATTTTATATATCTTAGCTATGGAATACATAAATATGGTGAAAAATACAGCACATTGCAAAACATGCAGCATAAAAAAATAAGATGGAGCTAGAACCACTTCAGCAAAGATTTTAAAATGTCATGAGTTACCATTATATAGTATGATTTTTTTTTTAGCTAAGTTAATGTGGATATTTATATTTTTTACTGTTTTTGATGTTTGATTTTAATTGTGGGCCACCCAGAGTCACCCTCTAGGGAGATTGGTGGCATATAAATTTAATATATAAATAAAGAAATAAATTCTCCAGTTACCATCCTGGAAACTTCTCTGTAGAAGGCAATAGAACAGCGATGTGAAGCACTCAGTAGGTTCCTCAAAAATACAAATTACCTTGCAGTTAGATTACTGCAACAGCCTCTTCATGGGGCTTCCTCTGTTGGAAGCTTCAATTGGCACAAACTGTACCAGCCAATTTGCCAACCAAAGGGAATAGATCTAGCCATTTAACATCAATAATGCAGTTGCTGCATGGTTGCTGATTTACTCCCAGGACCAATTCAAAGGTCTTGTTATTAGTGTTAAAGCTCTACACAACTTGATTCTTGAAGCCCGTCTTGAACAGGACGGCTTCTCTTGACAAGACCTGCCTTGTACATTCTTGCTGAGAAAGCCTGCTGAGGGTTCCTGCCCCATATGAGGTGGGTGTGATGGGGGCCTGAAAAAGTACTTTTTCAGATATTACCCCCTGCTTTGGAATATCTTAATCACACTTGCCATCCTTTTTTCTTTATTTTTCATGTTTTAATTTCTTTGTCTGAATGTGGTGAGCCACCCAGAATTGTTGAGAGCTGGGCAGCATACATGTTTAATAAATCACCACCACCACCACCATCATCATCATCATCATCATCATCATCATCATCATCACCTTGCCTCCCAAGATATGGAATATCTCAAATCTCCTTGCCTTTAGGAAATTATGTGTAACAGCCTCGAATATATGGAAGTAGATGATCTATAATTTATGGATTAAATTAAGTAATTAAGTATCAATCAGGACACGAAGGCTCTTATATTTGAATGTCCTTTAATTATTATATGATTTTAATCTCCCCACAGAGAAAAAAAGCTAGGCTGTTTGGGAAACAAGTTCTGGCATAGCATTTTTCTAATGTGTGCTCAGACCTCTTTGTTCCAGGGTCTGCATTACCATTACAGGTAGGTGGCCTCCCAAACATTCTCCTCCACTGGAGGATGAAACTGGATGTTCCACATGGCATTTCTTGCTGTACCCTATGAACAGAGATCTTTCTCTTAGACATAGTGGAAGACATTATCTCCGTTAGCAATGTTGCGGGGGGGGGGGCAGATCAGTTTTTTGTTTGCTTGTTTCTCCATCTACTTGTTTCTGTCTATGGAAAAGAGGCATCATTAACCTAAGAAGCTAAATATTTAAACCGGAAGTTCTCCCCTTTTGATTTAGTAAATTTCATTAGAAATGTTGTTGAAAAATTAGCAGCTTTATTAGAATTTTTTCCCAGGTGTCCCTTACACAATACTGTTATTCTTTGCTGTTTCTGACTGCGTCATGTATCCCTGCTGAATGCATAATTTAGGTTAGCTTCTAGCACATAGCAGAACTTATGGCAATCCATCAGACTCTTCCTGCCCTCTGATTCCTCTTAAAGTCTTCTCCTACTTACCAGGTCGGTAAAATTAGATCTCCAAAGTGCAGGAATATCTTCAAACTGTTTGAACATGCCTTTCAAGTTGACAATCACAATGGCAGCTAAGACAGCCTAAAAGAAAGTGGCAGAGATACTATTTGAAAATATCTAGAGTAGGCAGTTTTAATTCATGTGATGGGTAAGAACAGAAGAACCTTCAATAAATATAGACCTTTTCTGGAATAATGTAAACCCCACAAAGAGATATGTTGATATTACCACCCGTATTTGGTAATTGATGTTTCTTTCAATATGTACTATACCTCAATGGTGTTTGTTAGTTTGTTTAAAAGAACAGCCTAATTTTACATACTTTGGGTAGTTCTCGGAAAAGCTCTCCAATCTTCAACATGATTGCTAGGATGATGAGAGAGGAGACAACTGTAGCCACCTGCAGAGTAGAAAACAGGAACAACTGTGTACAAAACAGGCTGCAGGAAGCAGGAAAATAATCCCAAATTTCACTTCCATATAGCTTCCAGAAAACTACATATATTTATCCACATAGTCACTGGGTGTCAGTTTCAATCCAAGACATATTTATCTTTACTATTTATTTTGCTTTGAGCTATATTTCCTATCACTCCCATATCCAATTGCCTGAGCAGGCTGGAGATAGTGGGGGTCATAGTCCAAAAAGATCTGGAAACATTAGGTGTAGAAAGCTGCCCCCTTTTGTGGTCAAGGTGGATACTGCTTTCTTCAGTCCTCAGTAAGTTATGTGTCTCATACATTCAGAGAAAATAGTGATGAAATAAAGATTTGAACTTCATGTTAGAGCCAGTAGTATATTCAAGGCAGTATTTGTGAGCAGACATTTATGACCCACTCAGCAGAACGACCAAAAGTACCCTCAATGTAAGTAGCTTATTATATTTCATAATATAAATAAAATTAACATCTAGGGAGAAACAAGCCCACCCTCAGCCTGCTGGAAGATTAATTGATGTAATGTCTAAAGCTAACTGCACTACTGTGCTAATCAGAATGACCTCATCTATCCCAGCATGCCTTTCAATTAGCTCCGACTGAGCTCTCTGCAAGCCCCTTCTGCTGCCCATCCATTTGATTGATTTCAACTTCTACATAATTATCTCCTCCTATCAGAAAAAGGCTACAAGCTCATCTGGATTTACCTGGCTATGTCCTCCTGTGCTTTCTTGTACTAGAGAGCGGGACATGGAGCAGCTGATGCTGTAGCAATGGAAAAAGCCACCAGCGATGTTACTGAGCCCCAAGGCTATCAGTTCCTGCAAGAGAGTTGAGAAGAGCTCAACATATGCACCCATATTTGGTCAGAAAAAAAGTTCTGAGGAGACTCCAGGGTGGCCATATGCCCATCCCTTGACTTAGGAGTATGGGAAATAGATAGTGCACAAGGCAAGCAAGGGAGAAAATAAGGTCAAGGCAAAAGAGGGAGAAAGGAAAGCCAGGAAGCCAAGAGAAAGAAAGAGTAATAAATGTCTTACCTGACTGCTGTCCACACTATAACCGTGCTTGAGTGCAAAGATTTTCCCAAGGGAGATGCAAAGGACATAGCTAACAATAGCAATGGCAAAAGCATTCCCCATTGTCTGCCCAAAGTAGCTTCCATTGGGGGCTTCAGGAGATCTCAATCTACAGTAAGGAAACAGATGCAACAAGGCAGTTCTGCTATACAGGTAGCACAAGGCAAAACAAGACAGAAACAGGTGATTTCCCAAGGCTGGGGTGGCGAGAGGAGTATTCAGAAAAAAGGAAGGGAGGTTCCATTTTGTCCCCTCAATCTGAGACCTCCGTCAGTCTTGAAACCCGTTAAGCTGGCATATTATGGCTCTGAGACCATGGATTTGGGGAAGCAGCAAGAAACACTTACCCATTGGGAATATCACCCACAACACTAATCCCAAAATTTTTGTTCAGGCTGGCACCATAGCAGATTCCCGTGGAGACAATAATCTGAAAAGAGGTGGCAGTGAGGCAAAATATATTTCTGTAATTTAATGCTGATCAAGAAGGGCACAGATAAAGGGAACTGATTAGGTTTCAATTTCTCTAATGTGATGACCTTATTCAGATTTCCCAAATTCCAGCCGGCATGAAGATCTCTAAAGGCCATTAGTTTGAGGAAGGCTGAGCTAGGTGATCCTCAGATGTATAATAAGAGTGGAGGAGAGTCAGTCACTGCAGCACTCTAACCCAGTGTTTCTCAACCTGGACAACTTTAAAATGTCTGGACTTCAACTCCCAGAAGCATGGCTGGCTGGGGAATTTTGGGAGTTGAAATCCAGACATCTTAAAGTTGCCAAGGTTGAGAAACACTGCTCTAACCTTTTCCTTTTCTGTCTCAGGAAGGGGCCTTAGCACCAGAAACATCCATGCCTACAGATAACCAAAGGATTACAGTGATCTCTCAGTTTGCAAAATCTGTCAGTTTTGCTTTGTTTTCCAATTTTTTTTCTAATTTTTTTTAATCTCAAGTTCTTTTTGAAGGCATGTATATGTTGGTAAATTGTTATCATGAAAGAAGCAACCCTAATTCTATTTTATAACAACAGCAACAACAAAATGAAAACCAGCTTTTAAGGAAAAGCCATTAGGCAACTTAACACAGAGTTACTTTTTAAAAAAGAAAATTACCTAAAATAAATGACATTATCAAATCAATTAACCATCAGTCTCTTATTTTTAGCAACAGATAGTTCAGCAAGATGGCAGCTGAGCAAAATTCTTGGCCTTTTAACTAAAATCAAGCATAGCTGAACGCTCAGGAGTTCAGACCCAGATTTTAAGAACCATGCTCTCAAAACCCTCCGTTTCAAACTTTCACTTTCTCCTGCACTTTCTTTAAAAAAATCTTCATTCCAATGAAGCCATGTGTGTTTCTTCCTATAAAACAAATTGAATAAAATTCTTATCTCTCCCTACAACAGTGGAATAGAAGGGGATGAAGCTAACTGATCCCTTCCATGGACCTCTCTTTTTTATCCCCAAGCAAAAACTCATCCAAGCCAAACATTTTCCCCAAAGAGAATCTTGAAAAGCAACTGGGAGGGCTTCTGGATCCTGGTGTGAAAGCTCATGCCCAGAGCAGACATGTAGAAAGTGAGGGCCAGGCCCACCTGTGGCTACTGAAAGCCTTGGCTGAAAGACTTCATTTTTCAACTGTAATTCTTTATGTGGCAGTTGGGGAAAATTATTAAACATATGGCTGAGGAGTAAAATATTTCTGTCTTCATTCCTCCACCCCTGAATATATGTCAAATATATGTCAATATATGCCACTCCTGAATATATGTCATGTTGCATTTGTGAAATGGGTAGCTGTATAAATCATTACAATCAAACAATCAATCAAACGAACATGTTAGACGTAACCTTTTGGGCTGGTGGCAGCCAAACTATTTTATTTTCCTTAAAAAGGTTCTTCTGGCCCCAAATAAGTATAATTCACCTTCCAATAAGTACAATGCCAATAATTTTATTTATTTAAAATTATTGGCATTGTACTTATTGGAAGTACAATTTTTATTTATTTAAAGTAAATGTATTTATTAAATGTATTTGAAAAATTAATAGTTTTCATCTTATTTTAATAATGATTTTACTGTTTGGGGTGTTTTGCTAGTTCGTTTTTTTCTTGTAATTTTAACATATTATTTCATGACTTCTGCACTGCTGGTTGCATTGTCATTTTAGGAAAAAGCAAGCTAGTTAGCAATCTTGGAGCAGCATTGAACAAGTTACCGTGAGGAGTTCAATGGGGATAGGTGTTGGAAGCTTCTTATCAAATTTGTCATTGAGCATCTTGATGAGCAAAAGGGCAACCATGGAGATCAAGGAAGTGACCACCGCACCAGTGTGGGTTCCAGGCAATTTTGAGCAAAAGTTCACAAAGGTCTGTGGGAAAAGGACAAGGCAGGGAAAGTAATAACTTTGAGACACTGATGAAACACAACTTCTGCATGTCTACTTGTACTTACATAGATCAGTGACAATGGCCCAGATTTCTCTTCCAGGCTGATTCCAAAGACATACTTTAGCTGGGAAATCAGCACATGGATAGCAGCAGCGGTGGTATAGGCCCGCACCAAGGGCTCTGAAAGGTAGGTGGCCACAAATCCAAACTGCAGCAGGCCAAGGGCAACCTAAAAACAGATCAACAGTCAAGCTATATCTGCTGAAACCAAAACTCTTCCAAGATTTTCTAGCACATTTTTCTTAAGATATAATTAGCCCAGAGAGCCAATGACCCAGAAAGGAGAACAAATGCTTAACCAGTTCAGTTTCTATGAGAACAGCTAGTGCTAAGCAGAAAAGCACAAGTTTCAATAATTTGGAAGCCATCAGGCTCCCTGGAATCAAGATATCTTTTATTTCTCTTACAGCCTCTGTTTACTTAGCAGGAAGCAATCACCCAATCACTCACAAAGGGCAATCAACAGCTCTTTGGACACATTCTTATTAACTATTCAGGAGATTGTTTTTTCCACTCCTCACAATTCTCTGCATGCAGTGCCTCACAACATACAGTTTCCCTCTTCATCCTACTCTTTTCTTCCTGTTGAATCCCTCAAACTCTTGTTAGCTTGCTTAGCAAATAACTGCCTTCCAACATATCTGTGTCTCATTGACTGCAGCTACCTCACCCTGTCTAATAGTAGTAGGACCAGCCCTTTCAGCCTCAGAACCACAGCAAATCCAATGTTTCTTATCTTCAGATTTTAGATGCTGATTCAGTTTCCGCTTACAGAACCAGGTTTTTGGTGCACTATTAATCTCTCACTTACCTGGAATACGCCCACTAAGAAGGTGACTGCAGCTACCAGCTCTACTCGTGCTGCATCCCTACGGGTCTCATTGACAAATGTTTTGTTGGTGCCAGTGATCACTTCCAGATATTTTCCATTTGGTTCTAGTGAATCTGTCATACTTCCTAACATCACAGAAATGACAGCGAATGGACCTGTGGGAAGAAATCCAAGTTCTGAGTGAACTTCGTTATCTTCAGTCTCTTCTTGTGATGGCAGAGGTTTGCCTTCAAAAGATTTTGTAAAGGACTACTGCTTTCTTAGACCACGTTAACCACATACTATGATATAACAAATCTGTGTTGCAAAATGTATTAATAGGCTACTAAGCCACCAGCTCTAAATTAGGGTTGTACTGTCCAGCGTTATGCATAGGTGCTGCCAGATTTACTTGGGGTACAAGGTACTTTGAAGGCCTTGCTGCCTCATCTTCCTCCAGTGCTACCATTTGTCTCAACTTCCCCTCCCTCACTGAAGATCATCTTCTTTTCCCTGCTGTTGCTGGTCCTCCTCACTTCCTCTCTACTGCTCTTCTCCTTGCAAAACTTTTTCTGCTGTAACTTTCCACAATACATGGAAAAGGTACTATGCCAGCCAACTGGAAAATGCAGCACATTTTTTAAATGGAGTCTAAAAAGGGTGTCTATGCAGCTATGGCTTCCAGCTGTCCAATTAAGTCTTTCTTAGGATACCTTTCCACAAGCCATTTGGGGGCCTCCCAAACTTATGAATGCTAGTCTTATGGTTCACCTCTAGTGGTGCCATTGGCACTCTACCTCTAGTAAGCAGTGCAATAAAATATGATCCCACCAGGCATCTAATTTAGCATTTCCTGCTTACCAACAGAGATGTGCCTGGATGTTCCAAATAGGAAATACAGCAGAACTGGATAGAAGGACGAATACAAACCATGGACTGGGGGCAACCCTGCTAGGAGTGCATATGCCAAACCTTGGAAAAATAGAAGTGGAAGTTACCACATAGTTATCTTGATGTCAATAACACTTCATTTTTGCTGTATTCTAGTTTTATTCACCCATCAAGAACTTGTATAGGAAAGAGTATAGGGAATTTTTGTACAGGAATTTTTTATGGCCTCCTATCATTTCACATCAACTTGCTAATGTGTCTCAAATTCTTCGGACCAAGAGTAGGCAATACTGGCTCTCCAGATGCTTGAACCACAATTCCCATAAGCCCTAGTCAACACGATCAATACTCCAGAAGTTGTGGAGCAGATTATTTGAAAAGCACTAAGTTGCCTATCTCTGTCCAGATGTACACCTTACATCTGCAGTCCTTCCCCATTAAATACTAACTTTTTTTTGCCAAGGGCTTTTTCCTTTAAGTTACTCAGTTCCATCTTTTCAAGAGTAATGATGCAAAAGCAAAGACAGAATTTCAGTAGGTTTCTCCTACAGGAGAAGTGGGCAACTTTCCCAGGATAATGGGCTGCAACTTGATTCTATAACCACCTGGAAAGGTACAGGTGCCCTTACTAGAAGGGTAAGGAAGGTTGGGACTTCCAGGTTCAGCAGGTTCCTAGATTTGGTGTGATTAATAGTAGGGATGAGAACAGAAAGCCTCTGGAAGGCAATTGCTCTCATTTCCACCCTTAAAAAGCCTATTCTAAATAGCCCCAAATCTCAATGTGGAAATTTAGAAGTAACTAAACCAAGCTTTGAGAGTAGACATTTAAGTCACTGTGGAAAGACTTAAATGTGAAGATTGGGATGGTTTGCCTCCAGAGGCTTCCTGCTATTTCCAACCTTATACAGTATTTCCGAAAAATCAAACTAAGTTCACCCTGCTGTAGTCAATCATATTTCTATTGAATTTTGACGGTGAAATCTTGCAGGGCTGGGCTACTGCTTTTGAACCTCTTTTCTGTGTCTGTTTTTACTAGGCATTCATTGATTGCTCTAACTTTAGCACCAGAAATTATTTGGGAAAGTTCAGTCCAGAGAAACAGAAAGACACAAATGGTAATGGCACAGCCAAGTCATTTATGCAACTCTTGTTCTCCACTCAAATGTGTGCAGGGCTGATAGTTGGTCAGAGGTTATTACTCTTTCTCAAGATCCCAGGACTGACAAGAAGATTTCTGATAACATACCCTGTGGAAGATGCATAATTGCCACACTGAATCCTGAGATGATGTCCCCTAGTAGCCATTCTTTGACTGGGTAGTGTGGCAACCAGCTAAGGATGGGCAGGAACTGAAGTAGCAAGCCTTTTGCAGCTGATCCTGAGCATCTGGAAAAGAGGTGGACAAAGGTGTTTGGAAGAGGAAAGCAGGGTCTTCAATTTACATGGAGCTTGGGGAACATGGAGGAGCAAAAGAACTGGGAATCTGTTCCATGCCATGAGGTGAATTCATACATCACTCCCAGGATCCATCATAGATGGGCACTCAGGAAGAAAAAACACAATGGCCATGCCACATTATCCTGCAGGGGTAAAAGGAACAAATTCCAGAGTTGCAGTACTGGAACTCTGGACATTTTGATGGCTAAAAGCAGAGGTGGGGCTGCTCCACCTACTACTAACTAGTTTGTGTGCAACAAATGGCCTTGACCTTTCTGCCCCTTTCTTCTTCTTTTTTTTATTTTAGGAGTGCAGTAGAGCATGCAGCTGTTTGGCAAGGTTTTGCTCTGGGACTTGGCAAAAATAGCTAGCTAAGATTCAAAGAGTCACATCTAAAAAGGGTGGGAGCAGAAGGAGCTGAGGAGTGCTAGTTTTCAGGCGCTGACACGTGCAGACACTTCCACCTATGGCGGCTTCATCTGTGTACATAAACTCCAATGAACTTTTCCAGCCCTTTTAGACAGCAAAGTTGGCCACAAGAATATAAACAACCAAAAGAAGCAATGAAATATCACCAATAAAATGTAAAGTGGTACATGAAGAAAGTCATGAATGTCTATCTCAAGTACTTTCATGGTTACTTTCTTTCCCCATGGTAGTGCTGAGCATAACGTTGGAAGCTTCTTTTTGGAGAGTGACAAGATTGCATACAAAACTGCACTCTCTGTTGAGGCAAAACAGGCCAGACAACCAACTTATTTAATAGAGAGAGAGAGCAGCTTCCACATGACCTTAAATTATGGGATATACATACCCATTGCACTAGCCATGTTTGGGCTATGCACCATTATGCCAAGATATTCAAACATTACTTGTTTCTTGGATTTTTCTTCTCAAATTCTCAACTATTTGCAGAGAGGTCCTATGTGTGTTTATATGGAAGTAAGTCTCCTATGTTGAATTGAACTTACTCCCAAGTAAGTGAATGATGAAAATATAATCTAAAAGTCAATTAAAAAATCGGTCAATAAAATTGTTTTAAATAATTAGAAAGGAAGCCTTTAGTCAGTTGGGGTTCAGTTAAAATATTCAGGGAAATATATGATATTGACACCTGTGCCACTTCAACATTCACAAGAAAATCTACAAAGATGGAATAATACAGAAATACCCACAACAGAGGAATGGATTGGGGAGATGGCAGAACTTGCAGAAATGGATAAATTGATTTGTTTGATTAGGGAGGGAACAACAGCTACTTTTATAAAACACTGGAAACCCTTTATGGACTTTTTGCTGAAAATGGATAAAAATGAACTTATGATTTCTGGATTTACGGATTAGTAAGAGTTGAATATGGGGAGAGGAGAACCATGTTATGTAATTTAGAAGGGGGAAACGGTTTCAAGTATGTCTATAATGTCATAAAGAAGATTGGAAGTTGCTTCTTTAAGTATTTTTTAGTTTTCTTTTTCTTTGCTTTCTATTGTTTTCAACACCTTTTCTTTATCTTTCGTTCTTAGTTTTTTTCTATATTGTTTTCATGTTTATCTTTTAACTTTGCAAAACATTTATTGAATAAAAATTATATATAGAAAAATGCTTGAGAAAATCTGACAAATTTGAATGTTTGCAGACAGAAGAAGGCCTTAAAAGAGGACACTAAAGAGAAGGCTAAAACCCTTTTCTATAGATCAAAAATGCCGTCTCATTTCCTCTCATATACAAATCATCTAAATGCTTGGGTGTGCCGTGTGATTTTCTTTCTGAGGCATGCTCTCTATGGAAGACAGCCTGGAACAAAATGTTGCGGTATGAAATACTGTATTAGTGTTCCCTGATCCAGGTAGTCAACAACACCCTCTTCTATGATGCTTACACGTCTCCTCCAATACAGTTTTCTGTTTCCCTACCCCATGGTCATGCCACCTATTCTAGAAACAATTTCTGTTTCTACAAACTTCAAAGTTTCCCCAAATATGGGATGTCTTGAATATTGGTGGGATTGTTTGGATCACCTAAGTAATAGCAGATGCATCTAAACACAGAAAAGAGAGAGAAGAGTTTGGTGAACGGGAAGCCGTTTACATGCTGTAGCACTAGCATACTGTTCTTCTGCTCACTCAGAACTGATGCCTACGTCTTTTTTTGTCCTGGGAGTGGAAATATTCTGTCATCATTTACCTGTAAGCATCTGCCATCAGAAGCAACAGCTTGCTTTCCTCATGTTTTCCAATGCCCTTTCTCATTCATCTTTTCATAATCTAAAACATACTTTCCAGATTCTTCATACCATCAGTGAGGATTAGCAATACTTTACCTTATTTTCCTGATCTTGGTGGAAAGTGACGCTTGCGAAACTTGGTTTCTCAGGCCGATCTTCTCTAGCTCAGCCTCACTCAGCACTTCACCCACACCTTCTGCCTTAGAATGGCCTGGCTCTTCATTTTCCTCCATGCCCACTGCAATGATCCCACCTGTTTCGTGATTCAGCCTTGGGACTAGGAAGAGAAGAAGCAGCAGCTCCAAGGGCCATTAACGCTAAGCTTCCAGAGGTGGAACTGCATCTACCAAGATTTGGTTGGTCCCAACCTCTGCTAGCTTTTCAGAAAGCCTTAAAAACTTGGGAGTTAGAGTTGGTGGAGCCTGTGAAGTTGACATTAATTTATTGATGATTCATGTTGTCTACTGTAGCCATTTTGTGTTTTTTACAGGAAGCAGGTTAAGAATGCCTGGGTTTACGGACAACCCATAGTTAAGAATGGAGCCTATTGTAGCAAAATTTGAGTTAAATACACAATGGTTCAAGTTAATTACACAATACTACTTATACACTATTATACAATAATACTGTTCCCGCTTACATACAAATTCAACTTAAGGACAGACCTTGGGAACAGAACTCGTTCTTAAACTGGGGACTACCTCTATTCTATTTATCTTGTATTCTGAGCTTTTAAATTTTATCTCAGACACCCAGAGTTGCCATTGCAACATAAATTAAGTGAATAAAATACATAATAAATAAACATTACCTGCCAGATTGAAAAAAAATTGAAAGTAGGGTTCTTGAGCTCTATATTACATTTTCTATTAAAGAGCTTATTAAAAAAAAAAAAGAGAGCCCTGGCATTTAAAAAAGCGTAATGTATGTTCTAAAGCAACTGGTAGATATCCAAGTAGTTTTCTAAATGAAATGGCTTCTGAGGAGAAAATGTTATAAAGGAAAAAGACTGAGGGCTGATCCATACTTTCTGCTTGGCCCATTGCTGGTAGAAGCCACTTACGGCTTCCTGAGTCCAGGAACAGATGACGTCATCCTCCTCCCATCTCCAGCCCAATGCAAATGCACCCTGTCCTGTGTTTTCCAGCTTTGATTCAGAACTGCCCTTGGTTGACCTCAGCTGTCTTAAAACCTTCAGAGAAGATGGTCTTTGTTCCATTCTAGTGGCAGCCCCAGCTCCAACTGGCTGCAGTGCTTGCCACACCCCCTTCTGTTCTGTGACTGGTCGTTGCAACCTTTTCACCTCCCAGTGGGCACACTTGTGTTTCTGCCCAGGTGAGGCATGTTCTCCTTGCTTTCCCAGCCCCTGCCCTTCAATGTCCTTTATTCTTTATTTTTTTTAAAAAAATCTGTACATTGCATCATAGGGACATTACTATTTTTGTTTCTATGAAGCTGAACTACCAGTTCTTCCGTGCCACAAAGTTTACTTGGACCTACAGAGGATCATAGGAAGGAAAGTATAACCTATTATCCTGTTACTTTAACTATTGTGGGATCAGAACAACAATGCTGTAATAAAAGGAAAAAAGAAAAAGTAAGGGTCTGGTTTAGTGTCAAAGGAGATCATGGGGGAAGGCGATTTGAAGACATCTTTGTATGCAAGCATCTGGAAAAGCAAAGGAAAGGCATGTGGACTAGTGAGGAGGGAACAGTCCCTAAAAGAAAAAGGCAGGCACTGTAGGCCAGTCCACACAGGGGCCAGCCAGTGAGACTTGCCTTCCCTGCATGGATGGGAAGGGCCAGAAGCAGGGGAATGAACAATCAGGTCTTGCAGTAGCCATAATCTGGACTGAGCGTCAGCCTGGCCCTGTTGCCAACTCACTGCAACCCAGGCTGGAATTTCTGAAGTTGACCTAAGAAACAGCTGGACGCAGTAAGGGAGGCAGGCAGCTTAGGCTGCAGTGCAGAATTGCCCAGAGTAGCCACTTTGAGCCTGCCTGCCTGCCTGCCTGCCTGCCTTTTCAGATTTAAAACAAAAATTTCATCTGCAGAGAAGACTAGAAGGGGATTACTGCCTGTAACAACTTTGAGTAGACTGTTATGCCACACTTGGGAGCATAAAACTCTTTGTAAAGCAGAATATGGGGAAAGAGAAAGTGTCTGTGTCAATCAGGTTGGCTACTCTTTGTGACAGAAATAATTCTCAGTTGTAGTCTACAATGTGTAGCTCAGATGATTGCAGAAGAAGACTCATGCGTTCATCTGGTAGCATGTGGACTAGGATATTATGACTTACTCATGTTGAAGTTGCTATTTGAAGAAGTCTTTGGTAGAATAATGCTGCAGTTTACTTTTAGATGGCTTCTGTAAATAAGCAGTCATTCTACAGCAAGATGCCTTACTAGTGACCCTAGTTCTGAGTTTCTTTGGGATGAAGAAGAACCACCACCACCACCTACCATATGGCAGCCCAGTTGTATTGGAAGATATTTCTTTTGGTGCTCAGGGTGAGATCTTGGCTAGGAGGGGAGGGAGGTAGGAACAGGCTAATTCCCATCATCCTGCACTGAGTCATTGAGTTTTCTTTTTCTCTCTCCCTCTTAAAGAGGATGAAATGGAAAGCAACTGCTTCTGGGAAATAAATGCCATCTAAAGGAAGATTGTGGCATGGTTTGGGGGGACATTTTCCACTGACACCAACTACAGAATTCTACCCAAAGCAAACATCAACTTCAGAAGAGAGATTTTCCTCTGACCCAAACAAGGAAAGAATGTATCATCAGATCCTAACTGGGGTCCCAGTTAATATTCTGGACTAATTAATTATTACCTTCCAAGCTGAGATGCATTATATATGCATTCCTGCAGATACATGGAGTTTGACCAGATCCAGGAACCAGAAGGGGAAGACTGATATGATCAAACACCATAGAAATCAGGGGAGAAAAATCATTTTGAACATTAAGGGAGGCAAACATCTCCCTTTGAAGATGCAACCATATGGCCAAAAAAAAAGAAAAAAAGAAAAAATCCACCAAAAAGCATCCCTGCCATAATTCTTGTAGTGCATAGGAACTTGATTGTATCCCCTCTGGGCAACTTTCTTTTAAAGACATTGATCACGGCTTGTGAACACATCAAAACCTAATTGATGAAGTCATCCTATAGAGCAGGGTTCCTCAACCTTAGCAACTTTAAGATGGGTGGACTTCAACTCCCAGAATTCCCCAGCCAGCATGGCTGGCTGGGGAATTCTGGGAGTTGAAGTCCACCCATCTTAAAGTTGCGGAGGTTGAGGAACCCTGCTATAGAGTCATTTCACCTGACTATTAGGTCCTACAAGGAGGCAGAAGTTACAGCAGCCTGGGCCCTTTCCTTTTAGGAGCTGTTTCTACCACCTCATCTCTTCTGCATCCCTTGAGGAGTTTGTTGCATTCAGATGCTGCCTTATCCCAGCACCAGTCTTGAGGTCAGATTTCATAGTCATCCCACTTAGCTTCTATGTGTGGAGTACAGAAGTCACCATCTCCTGGTTTGCATCAGGAAATGAAAGTTTCAGAGTTTTATGATTAGTTTAAACTTCCCAGCTCAGTCCTCTCTATGTGTCTTGGCCAGGCAAGCTAGGAATTCTAGGAAGTGATGAAGAATATTTAGAAGATGGGCAGGTAAATTACTCCCAGGCTGTTTTCAGAATCTTTGCAGTCTAACCTCTGTTGCCTTCAGTAACAGCATGAATCATCATCATTGTGGGCATCAGTAAACATGTCAAAAGGAATAGAAGATGGTTAGATGAAGGGATTTTCCTCTCCTTAGCTTCTTCCCTTCTTCCCCATAATAATTATCAGTCAAGAGTGGAAAAATCTGCCAGCAGTCTTTGTTCTTTTTTTTTTTTCAAATGAGAAATAAAAAGGATTTTATTTTTTCTCACTAAAAATACCCTCAGCTATTGCCTAGTCTTGGGTGGCTTTTCATTCTCTTAAATATGTATAAACATGACTGCAAATCAACAAATCCACTTCCTTCCTCAAAATGTAAGCAGCTGCACTCATAAAAATGCAGGTCTTTGCACGGTGCCAAAAGCACCATCAGGGTCCAACTATGCTTCTTCAGACTGCCTAGCTCTTGGAGGTTTACAGATGTTATCCTTATTACCAAAACTGGGAAATATATTATTTCTTGCTGCCTTGTTGACTCCAATAGTTGAGTCAATAAGGCTGTACCCACACCACATTTTTCTCTCCCATGGTCAACAAGCCTCTATTTGCTTTTTATGTCATTTAAAAATTTCCAAATTTAGCTGTTCTGCCCTGAGATCCTACACAGGGGGACGGTGGTTTTACATCACTTATGCTGGGGCTATATTATCTGAGGATACATGCTGTATCCTCAGACCTTCGGGCATTGTCTCTGATTTGGTTTCTACTGATTCTTTTTACCTAATAGAGCAGTTGGAATTATCTCCAGCTTTCTTAACCTAAGTTGTAAGATTGCCCATCGCTATCTCTTGCTTCCACTTACCAAAAGATCTACGTATTTCACTAAGGGATAGGATTTTGACGGGAAACAATTTTCACTTTAATAGCTGGATTTATGTTTTGAAAAATGGGAAGCCAACCATTATTTGCTTACTTCTATCCATGAAGCTGAGGAAGACAGTTCTTCCTGTTACCTGTCACTTTTGTACTTGAGCGGACTGAATTTTCATGTTTGCAGACTGCTCTAATACTTCCTCTAAAACTGTAACCTGAATTGCACACCAGCCACATGTAGGTTTTTTTTGTTTTAACATTCCTTTCAAGGTCATTCTTAATCAATTAACCAAAAGAGGTTTTGGCAACTTGAAAACTTGTTCATTTTGTAAATCTTCCCTGGTCCTAATCATGCCTAAATTTTGTCAGGCTTGTCTTGATCTGGATATGGTAATACTTTCTTTTTCATGGTCAAGAATTGTTTTTGCTTTTTTCTTGCCGGTCTCATGCTATTCTAAAGTCACTGGGAAGCATAATACTCCTGTTATACTAGGTTATTGCTTATCTTACAAGGTCAGAACTGTATTTATTCAGTTCTGTGGTGAAAACAGGGTCCATGTCTCAGTGCCAAGGCAGAAATCTATACCCAACATGCACTTTCTCCCCTATAGTTCATTGAGATTTCAGACTAAAGCAACAGTTAAGGAAGATCCTATCTTACCTCCCCACACTTTATAAATGAAGTTACATAGTATTTGCAGAAGGATAAACTGATATTTAGGAAAAGAAGCCTATGATGAGTGGCACAACCATACTTGGCAAGCCTGGAATGATGACTAAAACTTACAGGGGAGGAATGAAAATTAAAAAATGAAATGGGAGGGGGAATGACTGGAGCATCTGGGGCTATGGCTTGCCATAGACATAATCTGGGTTGCAATATTTTATTGTGAATCCCATTTGTACAACATTCCACATAAGTGTGCATCATAGGGAGCTCTACAGCCAATCTCAGCTCTTGGGACACATGGCCAAAAATTCTGGTTTATAGCATTAATTTTTAACATTTCTTTTACTAAAGTTAGACAAATTAAAATCAGCTTTGACCCTCAAAGGGCTACTAAAGTCTTACCACCCCCCCAAGACAACTGTTTCTGTTCTCTGCTTATTTCTCTCTGCCTTTTCTCAGGGGCATTTGTAAGGGAAGGTAGGGATCGCCCTCTCTTACCTGATAGATGTCACACGACTGCTCAACTGATAATACATGTTGCAGATGGACAGCTTTATAACCCTGGGCTCTCCTTGGCTCGCTATTAACCCCTGACAGTGATCTTTGAGACACCACTCCCTCCTTGCCTCTAATGCCACTAGGCTAGTCCTGCTTCTTCTCAGCTCCCAAGAGGTTCCAGAGGTATTTCTGCCTGTGTTTCTTGGATCTGAGCCCTGGCTTAGTTGGTGACTTGGCCTAGGACCTTGGGAGTTTATCAGAGTCAAGACAGATGGATGGGGGTATTCAAATTTGAGAACCCCCAGGTTTTCTTTCCTGTTCTTCTTAAGAAGTTACAGGCACTCCACATCTGGCAGAAGGGGCAATCCAGATAATCTTTCCCCTGATCAGGGATAGGTTGTGCTTCCCAAGCCTTGCTTGGATTAAGGCTAATCATAGCTTTGGCATGTGGGAGGAAAAGTGACTGACTACATGGCAGAATAAAGCCTTTTCTCCAGCCCCAACAGAGGTAAAACTTTGTCATAGTTGCTTAGAAATAATGAAAGAGAAGTCATAAATCACAGCCATTTTGATTTAGAAACCCAATAGGGGCAGGATCTGACCAGAATTCTTGATCAGAAATCTGAAGGGTGTCAATTTGGGAAAATTGATGTGTGGAGGCTGATGGAAAGGAGTGGGGAAAGATGTTACACTGATACATTGAAGGCTAAATTACACTTATAACTATCAGTGAGGAAAGGCAGGCAGGTGGAAGCATAATAAAATGTATTCACTTTGGCTCTCTAGCAGATGAAGCAGGAAAAATGGATTGCTTCCAGGTACAGGAATAATTGGAATAAATTTGGATCCTGGCTGGTGACAAGGCCAGCATCATATGATCCAGGGTACCAGGGGTTGCCAGGATAATCCCAATATTTAATTCAATAAGGATATACTTAGTAATAATAAGTTCAATGGCCTATGTACACATTTGGCCTATGTACAAATTTGTGTATATTTTACTCTATTTTGCATGATTTCTTCCTATCCTCCTATCCCAGCCAAGTTTTTTTTTTCCAGGGCATTGAAACATTCCAACAGAGAAGATGGACTAGATATAATCTATCCTATTCAGCTCTCCTGAATTGCCATTATTGATAATTGATGACTTCTCATTATTATTCCTTATCTGCTTATTTTGTAGATTGAAGGCTGCATCTGCCACTTAAGCAAGATGGAAACATCCCTCAATTAAGCTATAAAAATGAATGCTGCAGACTCAGAGTGGAATCCAACAACATTTAATCTTATCTCTTTCCTTACTTTTTCACGTTCTCCAACTCTCCATCTTCTTCACTTTCCTGTCATACTCCAGATTTATCTATGTATCGCCTTCACACATCTTCTGTGGTTCCATTTACTGATATCAGTGAGTTGTAGACTGCTCAAGTTTTGACTGCCTTACTATTATTACTTTCTATACTATTGCTGTTATGTGGTGGCCTTTCCTTTGTTAAGTATTTTGCTACTTGGTTGGTTTCCACACAATTAATACTTTTAGGAGTTGATTTTCTGAGATCTTAGGGATTTCTTTGAACAAAATTGCCAGCAATACATTGAAAAAGCTCATTCTAATCAATGCCTATTACTTGTGATATGTTAACTGACTCTCCTGAATACTTCTCTTAGATTAAAAAAAATGATAGGCCATCCTCTTGATGTGTTTCTTGTAAGCACATCGAGATGTTTGGTTGGCTTTAGGTGAAATGGGAGAGTGGAATTCAGAGATAGATAAAAGCTTCTTGTAAGCTGTTCATTCTGGAATAAATTCAGATTAGAGTAGAAAGGGAAAAGCTAGTTTAGAATGAATACAGGGTAATGGAGGATGGATCTCTGGCTTGAAGTAACTATTTATTCCTTCTGGCTATCACAGAGAAGCAAGATCCCAGGCTGTTAAATGAAACACAAAGGGATCTTTTCACAGTTTCAGAGGTGGAGAAAACTGGGTTTGTTGTTGTTTGAGTTATCTTTTAAAAATAGTTACAGTATTTATGTTACAAATTTTAAATTGATCCCAATAAAAATATTAGCAATCAATTACTTTTATTCATTTCTAATTGTGCTTGTGAAAGAAGAAATTGTACTGGAACAAGTGGAGTGAATGAACAGGGTTACCCCTGAGTAAACATAAGGAATCCTGGAGATCACCTAGCCAACTCTGCACTGCCTTCACAGCATTCCTGATGCCCAGCTCTCCATTCAGTATTTGCATCAAATAGGAGTACTCCATATTTTTAACAATGGATTCATAATATTAAAATAATTTGTTACTTACATCATCTATGGATATGGACAAATTTTGTCCTTCCTTCTCTGCATAATAGTTCCAATATATACATAAGGATATGCTCTGACAATCTTCAGTGTTGACATCGGCTTTAACTTTCTAGATGATTGCCATGGATTTATAGATTAATGATTTCCAAAACTATGTATCAGCACGACTACTGCTAGTTATTCTTTCTCACAAGGTGTACCCTTTTAGTTTAGGGTCTATTCTGAATTCCATTTCATAGTGCATAACACATGGTTCTTGGTCCAGAACCTCCCATCTTCTCTGCTTTCCACAAATTTTATATATACATAAACGTCTTCATCAGATATGCTTTTATTTCATTCAGCTGCACAATCTATTGTGTTGGCTGGTTGGATCATGGCCGTACATCTGTCTGAAGATTTTAGGAATTGAATTGAACACAAGGCATAATATCTCCATAATCACCTCTGATGGGATACCATTTTGCCCAGTAGGGAGAGATGTTGGATTTCCCTCTCTCCATCATAAAGCTTTTTCTTTCCAAGAATGTGGTTCATCTTGTAGTCATTTCTATTGAACTTTACTGTATTAACAGAAAAATTAAAAAGAAACAATGAAATGAATATATAGGCAGCAAATACACACAGAGGTCCCAGTATGATTTATGTTTTATTTCCAAATCTGTCATTTTCTTGGTGCAATTTTAGATGGCCGGGGAGAAAGCATATAATGTCTTTGCCCCTTGCCAATAAACTGGAAGAAAAGGGGGAGGGGAGGAAAAAAAATGGACTGACCCCAAAATGTCTTCCAGAGCCTAGGCCACCACATGTACTGTCAAAGAGCCACACTGCAGATTTGCAAATTACAAGAAAGAAATATCTCTTTCCAGGAATACTCTGAGTTTCAAGGCAATGGTAAGAGTACCAGCTGTCAGGAACAACCCAGCAAAGCAAGGAAGGCATGAGAAGAGACAAATCATTGTGCTTGTTGATCAGTGTCTTGCTCTTTTTTGGGCCCACATTCCTGGCTAAACATTTAGGAACTCAGTGGATTCACTCCACCCTCATTAAGACAGAAAGCAAGGCTTCTGGCTATGATTCAGCCTTCTTTCCCAAACTTAGAAAATGTCTAAGTGAGTTTCAAAGATTGCTCAGATTGATAGAGGTACATCTGCATGCAACAAGGTACAAGTGTGTGTGTTCATTTACATGGGAAATGCAATGTTATTGTTAGCAACTAGTTGTGGAAGCTGTGTCCTAAGAAATAGTCAGTCATCAGCAATTCTGATACAGGTATCTGTGCATGGTAGAAACTATTCTTTAACGGCACACTCTGTTTTAAACTGAAATAAAGATTATATATTTTCTTTTATTATTATAAAAGAAAATAAATTACACATCCAATCAAGTGCTTCCAGAAGGGAAAAAAGTATTGTCTGGTCCTAATCTAATCAACTTAAAAAAATAACAGAAAAGAAAACCCAGAACTCTATGAACCATCCAGATTGTTGTCGATGAATATATCCTGAAGTGCAGATTTTGGATTTGAAGGGATAAAGGGACATTATGGAAATATATTTGGCCCCTGTCAACAACTCTTAAAGCAGCTTTCACAAGGGGTTTGACTGTCAGCGTCTTTTTCTTTGCACAAAATGAAGCATTGTTCTGTGCTTGCTTTTCAGCCTTGTTATTTCTTACCTTGGGAATTGTGAACAAGGGAGTCCTCCTTAATATTGCTTGGCCTGGATTCCTACCCACTCCCATGGGGAACATCAATACAGTGGCCATAAAAATGAGACAGCCACCTGTTTAGGGCTTGGTGCATAATGATTGGTTTTCTCCATGCTGGTAAGAAGTACAGGACAAAGGCAACTCTGATCAAAGGCTACAGTGACCCACCTTTGCTCGGAAGTTGTACGAAAGACCCAGATGAAGCCCTTTCCCTCCCAAAGCTACAGAGTGTGGAATGCATTGGAGAATAATTAAAATCTTTCCTTCTTCTCCTTTTTTCAGTCATGGCAATCAGACCGGCTTCTAGGGGGAGTGGTGGAAGGAACAGCTGTCATCCACCTCTGACAATCACAAAGTGTAAACATTGACAGTTCCCGGTATAAACATTAAGTCCGCTTTGTTTAACAATTAAGCTACAGTATTCTGTGGTAGCAATAAGACCGTAAATGGAGTATTATCACTGCTGCAAATGAACAAGAGCACACAACCAAGGAAGTCTGAAACTTGAGGAAACGTATAGCCAAACCATTAATTGATGGTTCTACTGTAAGCTAGGTTCTTCCAGAGCTGGCATTCTAGTCAACCATTCAGAGAGACATATTGGTACAGCCCCTCTGCAGGCCTGGACTACCTCAGAAGGCTAAACTGAAAGCAGCTAATATACTCTTGTGGAGTATTTGGAAAAATAATACTTTAGGGCAATGTTTCTCAATCTTGGCAGTTTTAAGATGTGTGGACTTCAACTCCCAGAATTCTCCAGCCAGCATGCTGGCTAGGGAATTCTGGTAGATGAAGTCCACACATCTTAAAGTTGCTAAGGTTAAGAAACACTGCATTAGGGAGAAGGCTGCCTCTCTCACCAAAACCAACAACAAAAAACTTTCAGTCAGACATTTCTTACTGGTTATTTCAGGGTTATATATGGCCATGAGAGGACCATATTTGTATGAGTACTGGAATCTACTGTCTGATGTGAAAGAGGGAAACAGGAAGCCATTTCAGAAGCAAACAGTGATTCTTCTCAAGCAATGGTCGCATACTCCATATTATATAATTTGTGTAATGGAAAAGAACAAATGTATTTTTGACTTCCTGATCATGCTTATGTGTCCAGAGTAGAAATCAGATGAACTAATTTCGAGTGGATGTGATAAATTTACCTCAGTGGCATGTTGTCATGATAATCTGCATCTGTGGTTCTGGCCATTCTCCAATATAAGAGTCAGAGCTGAAGAAGATAATAATTCAGGAGTATCTGAATGGGTACATAGCATTAAGCTTTTATTGCCTATAGTGTAACACCTTCATTCTCCACAACACAAGTATGCTCTTTCACACTCCACAGTAACTCTCATTACTGTATTCGGCTTTGTGACTTGGATGTGTTCACACTCCCAACACTGAGTAAACTTTATTAGCTTGGCCCATTCAGAGGTGGTTAAGACTGTAGTATGCTCTTGATGAAAAAGAAACAAATTGATGGTCATCTAGAATAGCCATGGTGAGAAATTAAATGCAGAATGCCAGCTTCAATTCCTTTTCTTTCTTTCTTGCACCTCTTTAATTTTGAGTTTAGCTTTAATATGCCAGGAGTGCAGTGGCAACAACAATTTCTTCTGTTACATTACACAAGGAGATAACTATCAAATAATGTTGACTTTGGCTACAAATCATATTTTCTCCTTGGTTTTTTTTTTCTTTTTCTAACTCTAAAGCCAAATCAAAACAGGCTCTTGAGAGAAATATAATTTGCTAAAGCACCCGGAAATGCATTTGGTTTAGAGCTGGATGTATTTATCTTTTTGTGAGCACATGGATATAGTGATCTAAATATTTAGTTTGTTTCAGATAGGAGAGAAATTCTTTCAGTCCAGGGAATCAACAAAAGTAAATTGTGAAAAAGGAAAGACAAGTTTGTCCTCAGGGCATCTTTTGAAGTAAATAGGCTAATGATCCTATTTTACATGTTTATGTAAAAGTGATTGTAGTGAGAAAGCTGCAATATACATATTTACTAAGGAGTAAGCCCCATTGATGACTATGTAGTTACTTCCATGTAAGCAAGTATATGATTGCGTAGAAGTAGATACATTGTCATCGATGGGGGCTTACTTCTTAGTAAATATGTACGTATTGCAGCTTTTTCATTATATGTTGTTATTCTCTACCACATTGCACGTAGACAGTATCTTGTGTTCTGTGGTTTAGGCATGTACCATGTCACAACTGATTAATGGGGGAGGCAGGGAGATGGAGAATTCTCTGTTCTCTATCCCTGTGCTACAACTTCTTTGATTGGTTTATAACCAGTTGAACATATTCTCAGGTGCTGTACATCCATACGCAGCACAGTTGTACCAGGGACAAGCATTGCCATTTCCTGAATAGTGAAGAATCTCAATAGATGTGGATTATATCAGCAATATACACCACAGCAACATGTCAAGAACCTTGCCCTAGGAGGAAGGGGACATCGTTTAAGGACTCCCTTAAAAAGGAGGTTTGGAAACTCCTAGGACTGATTTCTTCTTTCTTTATTAGTGAGAAGGGGCATGCAAGGATCCAGGAAGAGTCAGATGAACTGAGGTACTTTGTATGGAGTTTCTTTTGACACCTTGACTAATACTTCAGGAGGATCCCCATTCAAAGCAGTAAACTAAAGGAGGTCATTTTGCTCATAAATTGAGAGTAAAATCCCAATCATGCAGCTTCTTGCTGATTATGTAGTGCTTAAATGTTAACACACAAGGGGAAAAAAATCAGATGACTGTAGCTTCAAAGATGATTCTACACACGCTCATACTCTCATATGGTCACCAGATGCAGGAATTTGCTTTGGGGAAAAAATGAGAGTTTGCTAGTCAGGAAGGAAGGAAATGGTCTCAAAAAACTGGAACAAAAACCTAGTTTCATGTGTGTTTCACAGGCAGCATCCAGTGCCAAAACAGATCTCAGGTAAGGCCAAGTTCAGAAATATGTCAGGTTCCACCCTGCTAATACAATGGACACTCCAAGAAGAGTATCGATACAAGTCTGTTAGAATATATAAATACACAAGGCTCCCAAAATGAGTAATCGTTCTAGCATGAGAAAGTATACAAAGCTGTTTCAGGGTCCCAGGCTTGTTAGACTGGGGATATATGACAAAGCAAATGAGATCCTAGAGCCCAATTACAAATGCATTGACTTAATTTAGTAGTAGGTATACCCTTGTCCCAGCACAATACTTGCCACTTACTGCTGGCTCATGAGGAGATAAGATACAGACATTCAACAAGACCAACCTAACACACAACCTGGAAAAAGTCTGCAAGAAAAGGTCGCTCCATTTTTCTGCCTCGAGCCTTATTGGGGAAAGGCTGCATAGCATTGCCGCACACCACTGTCCAGACGCATCATGAACAGCTAGAAAACAAGATCAGCGTCACAGCAATGGGAACAGAAGAACCGTAAAAATAACCATAGAAATTTCTCTTCTCTCTGATTACAAAGATACAAAAATGTATAAAACCCTTCCCACACCCACATCCTGCAGCCACCCCACCCTTTCATGTTTGCACAGAGTACAGAAATGGTTTCGGAAAGGAAGATTTCAGTTTGTCCAGTTTGGAGATGCAATTAATGGAGAGTTTTGCCCATGGTGTGGTAGCTGCCCTCCTTCCCATTTGGGGTGTCCCTTTGAACAGGGAGAGGGGTCATGTGGCACCCAGACACCTTTCTTCCACAGTCAGGTGAGTGCATCGTGCTGATTCTCATCCCACCAAGTTCTCCACCACTGAATGCTGGAGGAGAGCATAGTTGGTTTGGGCTTCCACACAGCCTCCCTTCTTTCTTTCTTGTAGGCCCTCTGAGAGATGCTGGTCCTCTGCTGGAAGTGCCTGGCCCTGCAGTGCCTCTTGGTTCTTCTCACAGCAGCTGGGCCCCTCAGGAATGACCTTCACTTCTTGTTACTCTTCTCGGGGAAAAACAAAAGGCATAATTGAGACAGCCACTTCTCTTGAGGAAGTAAAAAAATAATCAGCGCTGCATTCAGAATCAGCTGTACTGATTAGCCAGGATGCAGAAATACTGCTCCACTCTCACATACCCAATATGGTGACAAACATGGTGGGAAGATAATAAACAGAACTAAACGGAACTAAACTGAAATAAGGAATTTGAACTGGAGAAAACAGTTTATGGATACAGTGATTAGGAGTCATGACAAAGGCAGAGAACCCTAAATTTTAGTATGGCTAATCCTTTTTTCCCCCCACATATCCAGTGTAACCATGATGATGATGATGATTTTTTAAATGAAAATGAGATTGTCAGGATGTCAATTTCTGTACAATAAACATCCGATACACAGAATGTTGCACACCTCTGTTCAGGGTAGAAGGGCCAAAATGGTGGCTTCTTCTGTAGAACACCCATAACTGTGGATTTCTTGAGTATTTTCAAGAATTTTCAACATTCTGAGCCCACAGAATCCAGGGCATCACAAATAAGTGCCATAATTAGACAAAATAATGACCAATACAAAGCTTTCAGTCCTCAGCTCACTTTGTCTGCTTCCAGATGGGGCTTCACTTGTAGGAATGACATGATTATCCATTTATAACCCTTTTGTGTTTTTCTAGTCATCTAGAAAAACACAAAAACACCACACTCATCTTTTTTCTTATTTGATAAAGTATCTGCAAAATCTCCTTTTCTACTGGTATCTGAAAGGGTTCAAAAAAATCAAGGTGGAAGCTGTGACTGTGTGATTACACCTAAGGGACAGGGCTTTGGTTACATAGTCATGGCCACCATCTTGACTTTTTAAATCTCCTGCAGATGCTTGTCTTCTCTTTTTTAAGGCAAGTAGTTTTGATGGGCATGGCCTTATCGTGCAAGTGGAGCTGTCACAGCTGATCTCATCTTGAGCTTAACTGTAATGGTATCTTTCATTTTAGCGCTTGTTTACTTTCTTACTTACTTATGTAAAAAATGACTGAAGTTGAATCTCTCTTTCTTTCTCCTGAAATGCCACTTAAATGCAAGTCAATTATAGTGCTACCCAGTCATAATCGTTTTAGTAAAGAGATTGATGATAGTGACTGAAAAGGTATCTAAAAATAATTTGTGCCTTGGATAACTTTAGATAACATAGTAAGGCCCAAGCCAAGCCAGAACCAAACCTCTAACCATGGTTAATATCTGTCAGCCCTGGGCTTTCTCTTCCCTTCCTCTTATACCCCAGAGAATAAGTGGGGAGCTTGCCTGAGTCTCTTTTTAATACTTTCCCACCTCCCTGGGCTTAACACATGCTTCTGTACCTGTTGTTGTTTTGATGGCTTTTCCAAATAATCTCCATGGCTCTCTACAGTATGACCCTATTTTCATATTGTGAGAATATATCTGTAACATCCTAACCTGAACTAGATAAGCATGCTGTGAACACAACCCATGCCACTAATTCTTTTCCAAACCACATCTCAAAATAAGGCAGAAGAGCAATGTTGTGCATGCCAGTGTGACTTGAATACAGTCTGATTAGCTGAAATGCACAAGTCTCATACAGTGCGGAACATAATCTGCACACCCAAGGATGGCCCAGGGATTTGCTCATCTCATGGTCAAATGGAGGGACCGCCTCTTTCCAATCACATCTATCCATTCCATCAGGTCTGGCAGGAGAGGCACGCTCCGGGTCCCGTCGGCCAGGGCATGTTGTCTAGCAGGGTCCAGGAAGAAAGCCTTTTCTGCTGTGGCACCTGCCCCTTAGAACATTTCACTAATTATAATTAGTAATATTCTTTGGAAGAATTTATTACAGATATAAGCAGTTCATGTTTACATAAGTTTGCTAACTGAGCGTTACTAGTGAAGGCATTTTGAAAATTACCATCAGCAGCAAAGATGAGTCATTTTTTGTTTTCCCTTCAGACATCAGATTGGCCCTGGACTTGCTAGCTTTCCATAAGGCTCTGAAAATGTGGGTTTGCCACCAGGCATGGGGACCTGGGAGTGCGGGAGAGCCCGTGCACTGGCTGCATTGTTTGTTATTGATGGATGTTAGAATACCTCAGCTATGAATTTTGCTGTATGGCTTTTATTGTTCTTAAATTATTGTTTTTATATTATTTTGGTGTTTTATACTGTTTTTTAATTGTTTCTGAGCCACCCAGAGTCTTGTTTTTGAGATAGGCAGCTATATAAATCGGATGAATGAATGAATGAATGAATGAATGAATGAATGAATGAATGAATGAATGAATGAATGAATGGAGCAAGCACTCAAGCTGCTTTTAGTCAATTTATATCCCATAAACATAAAGAGGTAGGTCTGAGAATTCTCTCAGGGTATTTTAACATTATAAAGATGAATCACCCATTTGAATTTACCAGTAAGTTTTACTATTATTGTGTAAGACAAGCATGTTGGATGATTTCCTTTCTAGTGTATGTTGCCAACTACTTTTGGCATAACTGTACTGCAGCTCCACTAGTCTCAGGACATTTAAAAATGTGGCTTCAGATCTACACAGGAAGTGAACTGAGGTTTGTGCTGATCAATCAGTGGCATTACTGGGCATCTTCCATTGTGCCAAGCCACAAAGCTTTGCAATCAAAGCAAGAAGAAACCAGGAGTTGGCATGATAGAAATTGCTCAGCAACAAGGTAGACTGATTGGGACTCAGATCCCACATGGAGCTGAAGGAACATCTGGTAATGCTCCAATTATTCATTCCTCAAAGAGGTCTCTAGGAATTGTAGTCAGGGGCACTGGAGTTTAGCATTTCACTAGTTATAATTTGTAACATTCTTTGGAAGAATTTATGACAGATATAAGCAGTTCATGTTTACATTAGTTTGCTGAGTGCTACTAGTGAATGCGTTTTGAAAATTACCATCAGCAGCAAAGATGAGTCATTTTTTGTTTTCTCCCCTTCTATTTATGTCTTTTGATAGACATTGGACACCAAATTATATCATTTTCTGAGGGGGCCTCAAAGGGAAACTTGGCAGTGCCATGCTGTCCCCAAGATAATCTTTAAATGACATTACATTATGATGATGTAACATTATTCTAGTATGTTCTGGAGGAAGTAATTAGATTTGCATCCATCAGAAGGAATCCTAACACTAAAGAAGTAATGGCAGCAAAAAAGAGAAAACAGCAGCGCTGCCATGTGCTCCTTTGCATAATTTTGCAGCAACATCTTCAGTCTTGACTTAAAAGCTCTCCAGAAAGAGCTTCCAGTCAATCCTGGAATGTGTTAGGCCTCAGGCCACATCAGATGATGGTGAATCCCAAGCATGATCAGCATATTGAATACAGGACAAAGTGAGAACTATGATAAAACCACAGACTTCTTGAAATGCAGTTACCTTTGGAAGTCCCTTCAACCTGAAATTAAGCTTCTTCTAGTTCAGCTTGTTTTTCTTCAATAGGAAGGTTTACATTTCTAAACACACCCATTTTACTTGGGAGGACCAGAAGAGAAAATGTTCTGTCAGTAGAGGGGAGACACTTACTCAGAGTCTGGTGACAGCTCGGAAATACTGTGGGATGTTGCAGAGCGAGGTGGTGAAGGGCATGGCATGGAAGGTGTAGAAGATGCCTGTGCCACAGAAGGGGTGGGGGTGGTCTGTGGGCCTGAGGGAGTACTGGATGACTGCACTGAGGACAAGGCAGAAGAGTTAAAAGAGGCTAGGATAGAAGAAAGGATGTCTAATTGCTCTGTGGAAGGGTGACGGCTAGGGATTGCTTCTAGATTTTCTCTAGAAGATGGTCTTCTGGAGAGAAGTTCGAGATTTTCTCTAGATGGCTGCTGCCTAGAAAGCGGCTCGATATTTTCCCAAGGAGCCTGCCTGCCAGGCACTATGTCCAGATGCTCTCTGGAATTAGATTTTCTGGATGAGAAGTCCAGCTGTTCTCTTGAAGTATGTCTAGCTGATGCTAGTTGGTCCCTTGAAGGTTGCCCTCTAAAAAGCAGATCCAGCTGTTCTCGAGAAGTGTCTCGGCTTGGCAGAGTGTCCATTCGATCTCTAGAGGCCTGCCTAAGAGGCATTGTGTTAAGCCATTCTCTAGAGATCTCTCTCACTGCCCCACCACAGTCTAGCTGTTCCCGTGACCCAAATCTACAGAGTAGTGTATCTAGATGGTCTCTAGATGCCTGCCTTCTGGGTAGAGTGTTCCTGTGGTCTCTTGGATCACGTCCAGTAGCTACTTCATCTACTTTTTCTCTAGACCCATGCCTGCTGGGTATGCTTGCAAGGTGTTCTCTAGACCCATGTCGACTGAGGATTATGTCCAGGTGCTCCCTTGACCCAGGCCTGTTCATAATGGCATCCAATTGTTCCCGGGATCTGTGCCTGCTTGCTATATTCTCTAGGCATTCTCCAGAGCTATTTCGGCTCAGTTGATCTCTGGACATCTGCCTTCTCATCAGCAGATCAAGCTGTTCCCGGGAAGAATAACGACTTGCTGGTTGTGAGAGGCTGCCTGTTCCTGAATAGATTCTGCCATAAGAAGCAGCTGGGACAGCCCTGTGACCCAAGGTGGAGGTTTTGTACCAGGAAAGGTCATTGGTCATTCTGCCCACGGACGACAGGCCTTGCAAAGCTGGAGGGTACTGGAGGCGATTCTTCAGGATGCCTACATAACAGAGTAGAAGCAAGTGAGAAGTATAAGGCCCTCTCCTCTTGGAATTATTTCCAGGCTTTTTGTATTAATGTGATACACATCCCTGCAAGAATTCTTTCTCTCCCATTTCTGTAACCGCACTCTTTTTCTCCTTATTCTGGATCAACTTCAGTCTTGTAATATGAAATGCATGCATGTTTTTCACTCATTTATATTTCTTCTCCTTCTTCCTCTTCCTCCTCTCTCTCTCTCTGCCCTGCCCAGTCCTTGTCCACTGTCAGTCCCAATCGCTTTTTCTGACTCTTGCTATCAGGCTCGTCCTTGTTTGGAACAGTTGCCCTTTCCCCACCAGTCTGCTTCTCTCTTGTCTATTCAAAGCCTTTTTCAAGACCTACTGCTTTAACAGCATTGCATTCTTTCAAAACAACCCAAACCAGTCTCTATTCCCTTGCTTCTCATCCTTAAGAAGAAGGATGAGTGAAAAGGGAAAAATGATAAACCCACACAGACTTCTTCCCATTACCCCATCAATAAACGACTATTGTTGTTTTGCTTTAATATCTAAATAAGCATGAAACCATTCATTCAGCCACTTTATATGCAGGAAACATTTTTTTTTTAAATCAAGAGCAAAACATTTATTAGAGAAAAAAAGGAGGGAAGGAAGGAAGGAAGGAAGGAAGGAAGGAAGGAAGGAAGGAAGGAAGGAAGGAAGGAAGGAAGGAAGGAAGGAAGGAGCGAGCAGTAGCATGAAGTTTCAGATTCTAGATTCTAGCAAGTTCTAGCATAAAGAACTTTAAGAAGCAAGACAAGGGGAAAAAATCTTGGTGCCTATTTCCACATCTGAGAAAATGTCCTGGAGCTTAAAACTATAAGGACACAGTGGTTTTCACAATGATGCGGTTCAGAATTAAGGCTCATAAAGCAACTGGAGACCCCATCCTTTTCTGAGGAGGTACCAGCCTGTGCCTTCCCTTCTTCATATGTAGACTGATGTGCCAGTGGACCTGAAGGACTGATGATGTACCATCTGTTCTGTATCTATGGGCTTGCAAGTGATAGGGGACATCTGAGCATTCTGCAAGGCCCCAGGTGACTACAGGTAGTCCTCATTTAGTGACTGCCTTATTCTGTTACAACTGTGATGAAAAAGTAACTTTGCAACCAGTCCTTGCATTTACAACCTTCAAAGGTCTTTAAAGCAAAGAAAAACTGAAGTAAAATTGTAAGCACAGTTTCACTTAGCAACTATTTGCCTAATGACTTAGTTGCCAGTCCCAATTGTGGTCACCACCTGTAACATGGAAATCTCTCTGTTGTATGAATTCTGCTTTCAGAGACTCCTTCTGCACACTTGCACACTTGGAGCATTGACTCCAAATGTGGAGAAAGAAAACAAAACTCTGTGGCGCCTCTGATGCCTGAATTCTGAACATATTTACATGCACACTGCTACATGCTACCAAATGTAAATAAACAATGGTGCTCCAAACAACTCCTTCTGGGAGCACCTCTTCCATGCTGGGGGAGAGATCCTGTGTCTGCTGTCCTGTTTTCCCAAGCCTGACTGTGTATCCTGGATGCCAGGGATCAGCCCTGAGTTGTGTTCTTTTCAACTCCCACCTGAGTTGCCATATGCCACCTAAGGGGCTTGCTGTGACAGGGGCATTTGTCTCCTTTGCTGTTGCTTTTCTTCCTTTGGTTTTGCAAGAGACTTTCTTCTCCTGCACCAGCTTGGCAGGGGGATTGGCAGGAGGCTATTTGTTTTCTACTCTATCACCATGCTGAGGCAGATGATGGGGCTAGGGTGGGCATCAGTGAAGCAGATGGGTATGGGACTTGTGGGAAAAGGAGAATTGTTGGAAGGGATCATCAAAATATCAGGGACAAGCACCCCAACAGAGAGGCTTGTAAGTTTTTATGTGAGTCATGACTTGGATTACTGGCCATTTATCATTTCCTCCCTTTCTTCTCTATGCCCTCATTGCTGCCTGCCTTATGAATGGGGAAAAGGTTGCTGATGTTATGAAACCTTGCCAGTGTCTACCTGGCCCAAGGGCTCATGTGATACCATGCATTGTCTGGATAAATTGGGTGGGGGTTCTGTATTCTAGGAATAGTAACTTGTGACTCTGTTAATGAACGACTGGTAAGAAGATTGGTTAATTGTGATTGGGCTGAGTGTGTTGTGTGGACAGGTTCTTTATCCACACATTTGCAGGCAGCGCACCTGTAGTGATGGTCACTGGCTTCAAAACGACAGGCATGACCAGGTGACTGAAGGCCCACCCTTTTTCCTTGTGAGCACCCGCCATTTTGAAACAAGTGACTGTTGCTGCAGGTGCCCCTGTTTGCAGCCAAGCTTTTCCCTACCTCAAAATAATCCTGCGAACAGCCATGCAAAGTAGGTTAGGGTTAATTAATTAATTAATTAATTGTAATTAATTAATTAAATTAATTGTAGGCTGACTGTGCTTTAAGTCATCTCACCTTTTCTCTGCCGCTGAGTCTGAGTGAGAGAGTTCTCGTCCCCACTGGTTAAAGCCAAGTCTGGCTGGTTATTGTTGGCTGTATCCTTATTAACATCAAATCCAAGCTTCCTCTCTGAACCCCATTTCTGGAGAGAACAGGGGTGTACCTCACATTCTCCCAGTGCTGGCCAATAGGACATCAGATCATTACCATCAACATCTAGGGAAGAACATTGTAGATGTACAGAGGGAAAGCACAGGACATCTCATAAGTAAACACAATATTTTGCCACAGTATATTCTCATTCTTGACAACCAGTTGATCAGGTTGTTTTCAATGGGTGGAGTAAAATTACTAGCACTGTGGCACACTAGCATATTAAGTATCAGAATACTAATTGCTCAACTGTATAGTTCACACAGTCTGACTGCACCTATACTACAAATAATATACTGGACATCTCCTTGAGATGATCACCATCTTATCTGCACAGATTTCTATACAACTTTAATGAATCGGAAGAGATATTGTATAGGCAAAGTAGCCATAAATTAATCATGTTTATTTGAATGCACACTTATATTTTACTTTGCAATAAAATGGAGTCTTCCTGATTTCAAAAGGGTCCACTCGTGAAAAATAAACGTATTTATTTTTAACTCATTTCCAGTGCATATTATATATTTTAATGCATATACTCTTAGCTAATCAGTTGTGAAAGCCATCATTCCTTCTGATTCTCATCTTATGTTTTGCAAAATGGCCCCACAATGCTAAAAAGAGCACCAAAGTAAGTCACCATAAATGTCAGAAGGGTCTCCGATTGCTCTAGGCTGACATAGTTGTGGTTAAATATTCACAGAGTTGCAAATAGAGTGATTGGAAAAATAATAAAAGCAAAGACGTGAATATGATGTTGAATTATATTCCAAAATTTTGGAACCTATCAAAGTATGAAGAACTCTGCATTTATTATGTTTGGGCAGCAGCAGCTAAGAAAGTTGTTTATTTCCAGTGGAAGGCTTTAATATACCCCGTTGGAAGACCTGTTTACATCTTCTATATACTGTAGGAGCTGACTTTCTATCAATGCTTTGGGAAATGCGATCAATGTGATTCCATGTGGCTGAGATTTAGTTGGCTGTTTAAGACTTGATGCCATTGCACTGTATACTTAGTAGTTCTAACATATATAATTTATTTTATTTTATTTTTTATGCTTCTTTCTTTGCTTTTTTTCTCTGCATTTTTGTTTTCTGATTTGTCATGTTATTGTTTATTATTATACTGTGTTATTGCTTTCCTTTTCTTTTGTTATAGATGAAAAAGCACACACACATACATATATAAACATATATTTACACATATACATACACATTTACATATTTGTAGGTATAAATACAGTATAAATAAAATGTAAATGCCTTGCACCACCCTGTGTTCAGCTCGTACAACATAATTAAGTGAAAATCCAGATGGACCAAACACAGTTCTTGAGTTCATATAGCATGCTGTGTCTGAACCATTAGATCCCATTGTGGCTTAATATGGCTGGTTGATTGGCACAAGATGCTAAGGCAAGAGCTGAGTTCCCACAACTAACTGAAACTCAACCTTCCCACTCTCACTTCAGCCTATGCTAGCATGTTGTGTCAGCCCAGCCTCTGACCATCCGGAGTCCTGCCCCCTGCCCACCCTCACCCAATTCCCCAGGACCAGCATGTTCTCAGAGTCCTGGGACTTGCCTTTGGGTGCAGTGTTGGTAGGATCGGTGAGGAGCCTCTCACTGTGGGCTGCCCTTTTGAATGGCCGCTGGAATCTGCCCCGGAGATGCACGTTCTCCTCACTCTCCGAAGAGGGAATTGAGAGGCTGCGTTCTTCATCAAGGGAGAGGTCACTGTCTGAGTCAGAGTCTTGATCTGGACAAGATAGGGAATATATGAAGAGGGAGAGGAAGAGTAAGGGAGAATAGCTTCCCAGGATATGAATCAACCAGAAGTTAAATAGCTTGCAAAACTAAATGGTGGGTTGATCCTGTAACGTATATTATAACCAATGTTCAAAATCTTTAAATCACAAAACATGTCGTCAGTCACAATGGCCAATTTCCTGACAAGTCAAGTCAATGTGCCAGCAGGATGTTTCAGTAAGAAAGATTTGGTTAGGCATAAACTTGTACCAGTCCTTCCCTAGGGAAATCTGAGGATACTCACAGTCTCTAGTAACAGGACTGGTAAAAGGAAGATAACCAAATAACATCAGAAATATTTCTTGTCAAGTTGGGAGCTGCTGCTTTAGATCTAGGGGCACAGCCCTCCCTTTTATACCCACTAGAAGCCAGCCTTACCCGGACCTGCATCACGATGGAACATGGCTACGTCAAGGTCAGTGGGGCCAGCATGATTGAGCAAGTTATGATCCAGAGCCGAGCCTTGATGTGCTATCATGTTCTCTCTGAAACTCAGAACACAGAACATACATAGATCCACAGAGGGGTGAGCCAGAATCTATTCTAAGCCCTGAAAAATTGCTCTACTTTAGATAAATACTATTCAAGCCAGTGACTATCAGTCCATCAGAACAGGGAAGGCTGGTGTGAGGAAGCAACAGTAATCTTACATCTGCTGCATAACAGCAAAGGAAGCTGAGATGTAGCACAGCACCAATGGATTTGAATTGCAATGCATCACCTGTTAGTGACTTTCTCCCTTTCTCCTCCTGAACTCTCATCCTGCCCCTCTTGGGGAGGGTGGCAGTAGCCAGACAAATAAGCCATATTTTTAAGTATGTATCTTTCAGTTTACATTATAAAAACACAGGGCATGTAATAATACAACACATGCAAATCCCATTAGCAGAACAATAGTATCCTCATCAGTTTTCAAATGACCAGGAATAAAAAGATTTTCAGCACATGGTTCAATTTTAATGAATACTCATGTGTTTTCTCTCCGGACAGAAGGCATTTCAAAGAAAGGACTCTTTTCCTGGTTGATGCCAAGTACAAGTCAAAGGATGCAGAGCATGCAACACAATTTGGAGGGCCAAATTCTCCAAATTAGTAGTTAGAGAGATCTATACAATGGATGGTAAGGCATTCTCCTATATTCAAATCCTAAACTGTTTAGGGATTCATAGGTAAATATCAAATCTGTAAATGTGGCCCAGTAGAAAAAATGGATTATAGATGTGGTGATTGGTTTAAAAGGGGATTTGACATATTCATGGAGCGTAAAGCTACCAATGGTTACAGAAGAGCACGGTGGCAATGTACCTTCAGAGGCCACATGGCTCTTCGTATGAACTGATGAAGGAAATGCTCCTGTTCTAATTGTTAGTTTCCAAAGCCTTCTGGCTGGTTAGTGTGGGAAATGAGATGATCCGGATAAGCTCATATTTACTACATTTTAAAGAGTGAAAATATATGTGAAGCGGGGGGTGAAGAACTTTTTTAAAGCTATTGGGTCAGAATCACAAGGTTTAGTTCTCTGCAAAATTCATCTCCCTTTCTAAATATCCATTTTGTCTACCCACTAGGCCTCAGTGAAATTCGGGATGAGCATATATTGGGGAATGGAGGGAAGGACAAACAATGGAGCTGATAATGATGAAAATAGCTGCACTGTTACTTAAGTGGCTTTCAAACTCCTGCTCAATGCAGAATACCATATTTAAGGCCCAGGAGTCTGCTGTGGACCCCAGAAGAAAGAGTACCCTTACTAACCCACGCATAATTCTCCATAGTTAGGATTTTTATTTATTTATTTATTAAACCTTACCCCATGTCTTCAGACATGCCATGGAGGAGCTTCCTACCTGAGGTAGCCCCGCTGGCTAGAATGAGTACGGGCTGAGCGGACACTGCTAACGGACGAGATAGTGGAGGCTCCCAGGGTGATACGAATGAGCCCACTCTCCTCAAAGAGTGCTGTGTTGTTGTAGGCATTGTGGCCCTAACATGGAAGAAGAACAAAGGAAAACAACAGTAGGGACCTCCTGGACTGCCTGTATATTAAGAGGACAACTCTCTTGAGAACTAGCTTGAGAGTAGGGAGAAGGCCTGAGTCACCCAAGAATACCAAAGCGCTGTCATGATCAAGTGACAAAATAGAAGGCACTACTATCCTTAAGGATTCTTGGGAGGACGTCTGCTCGACTGCTTAGAGCAAATAAACCTCCTTTTATCTCTACCCAGTCCATACCTGACCACTTCTGGGGGCTTCCTCGCCTTTCTTGGCAAGGCAGGCCAGTTTCCAGGCTTCCAGGACCTCCTTGTTCAGCGCACAGAATAGAATCAGCACTGCCAAACCCTACAGAGAAAAAGAGAGAAGACAGCTCTGGAACATGGGAGATACTTCCAGACAGTAGTCTCCTTGGGGTTAGTAAACAAAAAACCCTGTGCAGCATGCCTCTCCCCACCTCTTAATAGATTTCATCGGATAGGAAAAGATTCAGGAGATACATGGGAGGAGAAGACATGTACATTTTTGAAAACAAAATAGGGATCACCCCAAACAACCAACTTAGAGCATCCAGGTCAAATTGCTTGTATCATCAGGCTCAGGGCCATGTGTACTCATGGCAGTCACGCTCCAGTCTCAGACCAGGACTAAAACTTAGCTCAGCCTTCCTAAAATCTGAGCAGTCAAATGCATTCATGAGATACAGATGTGGACTGCCAGAACTGAACATCTAGCATCCTATCATATGGGGTGTGACAGTCAAGATGCTTCCTCCCTGTTATGTAACACACATACAGGAATAAGGAAACTGTGGCTTTCCAAGGGTTGCTCAACTCAACGCTCAGTAGCGAATGGTGAGCATGGCCAATGGTGAAAAATGCTGAAATTTGTAATTAACCAGTCTCCAGAGGGCATCTTCCCATCTAGCCAAAAGAAATGTAATGATTTATTTTCCACTAGAGGGAGAAATTGGCTTATTTATGAACAGTAGACCAGAAAAATTCAGAGCAGAAGTATCCCAATCTGTGTCTGTAGCACTCTGTAGGGTTGAAGAAACTCTTAGTAAATTACAAATGAGCAGTACCAAAACAAATGGGCAGCCACTTACCATCAAGTAATTGTAAACTAGCTGTTTACATCAATAAAAGCATAAAGTGCATGCTAAAACAGTAAAATAAATATATATAACAAATTGTGATGGAATGGAATTATGAAGGCCAGGCTCAGGGAGATAAGCGTGTTCTTAGTTCACAGCAGGAGCGTGGGAAGTTCAAGAGGATGAGGCTGGCACCTCCCTGAGGAATTCACAGTGTTGTGGCTGGCTGGCTTGGGAGCTAGGGTTCAGTCTGGGGAGATTCTGTCTAGAGGTTGTAGCTAGCTAGCTACTTGTTCACACCGTGAACTTCCCACGCTCCTGCTGTGAACTAAGAACATGCTTACTGTATCTCTCTGAGCCTGGCCTTCATAATTCCATTCCATCACACAAATACAACAAATAACCGAAGTGCAATAAAAATACAAATAAATGCAAATGGTGACATGCCTTGATCCCCAAAGGTCCCCTGAAATACTTTGGGTTTGACTGATTTCTGGAATGTCAATAATGAGGGTGCTAATCTAGCCTCAAGAGGAAGGATATTTCAGAGTAGGGGGACTGCACCTTGTCTCCTTTATCTCACGAAACTGGAGGACAACAAAAGATTTTGCTGGGGTACATGTAATGGGTGGGTTGTAGAAGTCACTTTTACGGGGAGAAAGGGGTCCTGCAAGCAGCCAGGTGCCAAACCATATAGGGCTTTATAGGTTAAACCCAGTACTTTGAGTAACATCCAGAAATCTATTGGCAACCAATGTGGTAACTGTACAGTATAGGTGTTATATGATTATGGTGACTTTGATCTACCAACATACAAGCCACTGCATTTTGGGCCAACTGGAGTTTGTGAGTTAGCTTGGAAGGCAGCCCCATATAGAGTGTAGTGCAGTAATCCAGATAGTGGAGATAAGTGCATGAGTCACTGTTGCCAGGGCTTTCTGCTCCAGGCAGGGCCACAACTGGTGCACCAACTGAAGTTGGGCAAAAGTCCTCCTGACCACAGCCTCCATCTGCCTATTTAGTAGTAGCTGTGAATCCAGGATGAATCCCAAGTTATGGACCCACTTTTTCATAATTGGAAGTTATAACTGGAACTGACAGAGAATCCTTCTACATAACCAGTAACTCTGCCTTGCTAGGATTCAACTTCATCCCATCCAGACCTCAGCAGCATCCAGATATAAAGTCAAGATTTCCAAAGCATCTTCAGCTCTGCCTGGGATGAAGATGTAAGGCTGTGAATCATCAGTGTGCTGATTATATTTCACCCTAAATCAATGGATGTTCTCTCCCAGCAGTTTCTTGTAGATGCTAAACAGTAGAGAAAAGAAGAGGGAACCCACATGTGAGCACCCCTTGGGCTGATCTTTCTTTGCTACCAACTGGAACTGCCCTCTCAGGAAGATGTGGAACTACTGAAGCACAGCGCCCCCAACTCCAAAGTTTCACAGGTGAGCCAGCAGGATACTATGGTCGACGGAATCAGATGTTGCTGAGCAATCTAAAAGGATTGGAAAGGATGCAGTCCCCCAATCCAGAACTCAACAAATATCATCAACTAGAGCGACTAATGTCATTTTCATCCCATGCCTGAATCTGAGTCCAGACTGATCCAGTCCAGATAATCTGCTTCTTCAAAGGCATTATATAGCCAGCTCCCCACTAATAAGAGCAGGTTGGAGACCAGACCAGAATTGGCCAAAATTGATGGATCCTAGGGGTAAGTGTACCACCAACTCCTTCAAGGAAAGTGGCAAATCGCCTTCCATCAAAGGAACGTTGACCACATTGGGAGTTGCAAATAATGTTGAAAGACATTGCTCCAGGCATCACATCAGATTCTGCCAATGAAGAGTCAATATAACAGTGAATGTGAGCGACTTGATCAACCCAATATTGTGCTCATACATCACAGTGATCTGGTTGCAGCTCTTTTCACCCATCCTTCCCTAATAGGGAATGGGCAACCTTAAACAAGGTCACTGGATGGCAACCCACTGATGCAATAAGAATGGAGAAGTGTCTGCATTTTGTCTTTCTTATTGCCACAATGCAGGCTCAGACATGAATTCATACCTGTGTTCAGTAAGATTCACTTTTCATTCCCCGCCTCCCACCCCCGCCCTGGCTTCTGCCATTTCATCTCGTAGAGATCCTCCATTATGTCTGCTGGGTTTTTAAAAGATACATAGATTTTATTCTTCCCTTTCCTTCCTCTTAACTTGATCCTTAATTGCTCCTTCTAATGATAATTAAATGATTCCAGTGTTTTTGTTTCCAACTGATAGACTATCGTCCTCCATCACTCCATCTGCTGTTTTGACTGGTGCTTGTTGTCTGGTGATGCTTATGAAGTTAAAAAAAAATAATATTGCACCTCTTGCAGTCTTCTGCAAATATCCAACTCTGTTTGCAAATTGTTTATATCAGTACATCATTAGCACACAAAAATGGAGCAATTACACCAGCTAAGCACGTAAGACTATCCATGGAAACATGCATGAAGATTTGCAGACACAGTGCCTTGGATCCAAGAATATTGCAATATCTTCAGTATAAGTGAAGGAGACATGTTTCCCAGACAGCAGCCTGAAGGTTCGTCTGGGGAACTGCTGAGGATTAGCTAGCTCTGCAGGATAGTTGCCAGCAGAACACAGACACCTTCCTCTCTGACTGCTCCATAGTTTTCACCTAACCATCACCCTAGTTCAGAGAGTTACCTGAAGACTGCAGAGGATAGTGTAGAGGTAGTGGAAAGCCAGGACACTGTTGTTGATAGCCAAGAGGCCAAAGAGCCAAGCAGTGCTAATAACTAGAAGCAGAACGAAGGAGCTTCGCAGCGTCATGCTGGAGACAGACAGAGAGAAAGAGCCACCCAGAGAGGCAGACATGGAGGTTAGAATCTGTGGTTAAACTACACTTCAAGAGACACTGTTGCAGGATGATCAGCAGCATTAGCCCACTCACCATAGTCCAGACATAGACCCATATAATGCTCTAGGAAATGGCCCCAACATACATGGCTCAAGCAATAAGCGAGCAATGATAAGACTCACAGTTCCTGCCCCCAGCAACACCATTTTTGAAGAGGCAGAGGACATCTGCAAGACTGGAAAGGAGAACATCTCAAGACTGACAGCAGGCAAGGTGTTTTTATTTTTAATTAAAAGAGGAAAGACACTTATGGAGAAGGTGGACACTGATGCACAGATGCTTGCACAAAGGAAAGCTTAACTACAGAGAAAGTTTTTGCCTCAGCAGATCGTTACAACTAATTAATACTCACAGCACAGCTTTCCTCTTGGCTTCCTTTTGGCCTGGTGAGCACAGCATCTTTGCCACCAGAAGAAACATAACTCCATTCATCTGGAAACAAATTCAGTTGTTAGTAAGAGTAGCTTTGGCACTAAGCAAAACAGATGCTCACCAACTTTATCCTCTCTGTACCATTCCTCCCCCTCCCCCCCAAAGGATGCACTGTGCACTGAATACAGTCAGGACCAGAAATACTGGAATCGCATTTGGCCTCTGTACACCACCACATTGAAGTTGAAAGGAAACACACCCAGATGAGACCAAAGTCAGGACTTTCAGCTGTAATTCAAGGGGATTGAAAAAAGTGGGGCACTAACCATTCAGGAAGTACAGCCAGTGGCATACACCCCCCCCCCATCATTGGTGGCTCATAAGTAATGGAACAAACCAACATCATGACAAACATAAGGATCGCCTTTAATACCTGGATGAAAATCCTTTGCAGTCAATGATGCCTGAAGTCTGGAACCCATGGACATGACCAAATGCTGAGTGGCTCCCTCGAGGCACTTTACCAGGCCTTTACTGCAGCTGCCTTCAGCTGCTGCTTGTTCGTGGGTCCTTCTGTCTTCAGTCTTGTCTTCAATAAGTGAAAAGCATGCTCTATTGGGTTGAGATCAGGTGACTGACTTGGCCATTGAAGAACATCCCACTTCTTTGCCTTGAGAAACACTTGGGTAGCTTTTGCTGTATGTTTTGGGTCATTATCCATCTGCAATATGAAGTGGCGTCCTATCAGTTTGGCAACATTTGGCTGAATCTGAGCAGAAAGTATAGCCCTATACACTTCAGAATTCATCCTGCTGCTTTTATCAGCAGTCAGGTCATCAATAAACACCAGTGATCCAGTTCCATGGGCAGCCATACAAGCCCACATCAAAACACTGCTCCGCCACATTTGACAGATGATGTGGTATGCTTTGGATCATGAGCTGTTCCTTTCCTTCTCCATACTTTTCTCTTCCCATCATTCTGGTGCAAATTAATCTTGGTTTCATCAGAATCTTATTCCAGAACTGGGCAGGCTTTTTTAGGTGTTTGCTGGCAAAGTCTAATCTAGCCTTTCTGTTCTTGAGTGTTACCAGTGGTTTGCACCTTGTTGTGAAGCCTCTGTATTTACATTCATAAAGCCATCTCTTGACTGTAGATGTTGACAATGACATGCCTACCTCCTCAAGAGCGTTCTTGACCTGGCTAGATGTTGTGAAAGGGTTCCTCTTCACCATGAGCAGAATTCTGTGATGATCCACTTGAGTTGTCTTCCGTGGTCTTCCAAGCCTTTTGCTGTTGCTGAGCTTGCCAGTTAATTCCTTCTTTTTCAGGATGTACCAAACTGTTGTACTGGCCACTCCCAATATTTTTGCAATCTCTCTGATGGGTTTATTTTGTTTTCTCAGCCTAATGATGGCCTCCTTCACTTGCATGGACACCTCTTTGGACCTCACGTTGAGAGGTCCAGTGAACAGCTACCAAATGCAAATGTAACACTCAGAACCACCTCCAGGCCTTTTATCTGCTTGATTGGTCATGGGGTACCCAGGAAACAGGCCACACCTGGCCATGCAGCTGCTTGTCAGCCATTCGTTCCATTACTTATGAGCCACCAACGATGGGTGTGTGTGTGTATGCCACTGGCTGTACTTACTTACTTACTTACTTACTTATTTATTTATTATTAAATTTGTATGCTGCTCATCTCCCCCCAACGGGTGACTCTGAGCAGCTCACAGTGAAAATCAGAAACCCCATCAACAATTAAAAATCCCCCATAAATAGTTAAAATAAATAATCCATTAAAAATCAAATCTAAACAACAAACCTTGTACATAAAAACTAAAAACATTCAAGATGAAAGCGGGGGGCAAGGTCAATCACCCCACAAGCCACCTCCACTGGTGTGAGCCCCCATCCAGCTCCCAGGCCTTCTGGCACAGCCAGGATTTCACCCCTTTCCTAAAGGCCATGAGAGTGGGGGCACACTGGACCTTGGGAGGCAGATTGTTCCATAGGGTGGGGGGCCACAGCAGAAAAGGGCCTCTGCCTAGACCCCACCTGTTGAAATTCCTTGACTGGTGGGGTCTGCAACATGCCCCTTCTGCTGGACCGAGTGGGGCGGGCTGAAGTAACCAGGGCGAAACGTCTCCTTAGATAACCTGGTCCTGTGCCATGAAGGGCTTTAAAGGTGATGACCAACACCTTGAATTGGACCCGGAAGCAAACTGGCAACCAATGCAGCTGTAACAGTGGTGTTATATGTGCCCTCCTAGGGGCATTCAGAACTGTCCGCACCGCTGCGTTCTGCACCAGCTGTAGCTTCTGGATACTCTTCAAGGGTAGCCCTATGTAGAGCGCGTTACAGTAATCCAACTGGGAGGTGACCAGGGCATGAGTGACCATGTGGAGAGCCTCCTGATCGAGGAAGGGGCATAACTGCTGCACAACACGAAGTTGCACAAAGGCCCTCATAGCCACAACTGCCACCTGCTCTTTGAACAGGAGTCGTGAGTCCAGGAGAACCCCCAGATTATGCACCGGGTCTGTCTAGGATAGTGTGACCCCCTCAAGAACCAAAGATGATAAACTCCTAGATCTTGAGGCCCCCTGTACCCACAGCCACTCTGTCTTACCAGGGTTCAGTTGAAGCCTGAATGGTTAGTGCCCCACTTTTGTCAAACCCCTTGAATTACAGATGAAAGTCCTGACTTCGTTCCCATCTGGGTGTGTTTCCTTTCAACTTCAATGTGGTGGTGTACAGAGGCCAAATGCCAAAACAGTTACCCTTGTTCCAATATTTCTGGTCCTGACTGTACAAGCCTTCTGGGCACTAACTCCTTTCTGGACTTCTGATAGACTCCAAAAAGTGTAAAAAGTGTAACAGAAGCGGCCCAAAGAAAAAGATTCATTAATGCTAATCTCCAGGAACAGGACGAGAGAGCTGATAAAAGGAAAATAAAGACAAAGTGGTAGAAAGTAGAAAAGAGAACATGGTGTAAAAATCCATATAGTCATGACAAGAAAAGGAAGCACAGAAACAGCAAATCAGGGAGCAGACATGCTGAGCATGGAAAAGAAAGACCTTCAACCTAGTGTCCTGGCTAAGCAACTGGATACTTGCATGGCTCCGACTATTCAGGAATTTTTCAGAATTGATTAATATAGATCAACCGTGAGAAGTGCTTACCACAATGACAACAGCTATGGGCCCTGCAAAACTCCAGATCAGTTTGTCATGGATAGAAATCCAGCAGAAATCTGGGTTCCCATAGCCCTCTGGATCCAAACCAACTGATAACCCTGATCAAAAATAAAATAAAATAAATCGTACAGCACAATTTCCATGCCCCTGATCAAGGAATGTCGCACATCCCTGTGAAAATGCTACTGTCTCTCTTTTTTCTCTTGGATTTTCTTGGCTCTGATGATGAAGAAGCTGGAATGTTGCAAGCAGAACTCTCCACAAGTCTTACTTCAGATTTTATTTATCTGCATGGATACTCTGAGAAGTATCTTACCTTATCTGGACATTGTTCCTAGTCACCTCATAAAAGCAAATTAGATCATGGACTCTCAAAGTTGAGAATGCAACAAAGAGTCTCGGCACATTTTAAGGACTGGCAATCAAAATCTAATTTGGGGGGTTAATGATTACATGCAGTTTCCCCTAAATCTGGAAGGTTTTCCAACTGCAACAAACTACAGCGCTCTCGCTCTCTCTCTCTCTCCCCCCCCTCCCTCCCCCTCTCTCTGGAACAAACTACAACTGCTGTCATCTTCAACCAGCTATGCTGGCTGGGAGGGTAGTTAGGAGGGCAGGCCAAAACATCTTGAGGGCAGAAGGTGGGGTAAGCTACTTTACAGCTTTACAACTATGCAGGTTTAACAGATCTACTGCAGGATCCATCCTGCCTGTTTAACAGATCTACTGCAGGATCCATCCTGCCTGTTTAACAGATCTACTGCAGGATCCATCCTGCCTTTCTAAATCAACCTTTTCCAACCCAGTGCTGGGACTGCAGCTCCCAATTTCCCGGAATAGAACTTGGAGGACCGTCTGGGGAGTGTGCTGGATTGGGAAAGCTGTTCTATTTTAAGCACATCTGTACTTACCTGTGATTATGGCAGGGACCCCCCAGCCAATGGCATAATAGAACCTCATAGCGCCATAGTTGATGTTGCGAGCTTCCGTCTGCATGCGATAAATATGAAGGCCTTGCACAAGGAGCCAAGCAAAAGTAGAGAGAAAGAAGTAGTGCAGCAGGATAGCGATCACCGTGCAGAGGAACTGAAAAAATAAAATCAACACCATCCAAAGAAGTCAACTAAAACATCATGCTTGTAGATGACTAATTTATTCTGGAATTAATATTGTAAAACATTTTTCTTAATTTTTCCTTTGAGTTGGGGGTGGTGGTCTGTTGGATTGCAATACCATATGCTCTCTAATCTAAATTGCTTCTCTAACATGATTGTCACTGTTGTACAGAGTGTGGTGTTTGGTACTGACATCTACAGAGGAGGATCAGGAGCAAGAGGGGAAAATGATCAAACATACAGTATGTCATGACTTGTGTACTTGTGTCAAACATCAAACTGCATGTACATAATCATAACATTTGGGCATGATATCACCACAAACATAATTTTGGCATCATCACAGCTTGCTGCAGAGACTGCTGGATATTGAATGAGGATTTCAAAATATCTAATAAATTGAATATCTAATAAGATTACATGCACAGTCTGGGAATATTTCAACATATGAACAATTTGTAAAATTAGCACAAGTGTTGGTCCAATCCCCAACTCACTTATTTTATAACCCTAATTTCCTACTTTTCAAGTTCTGGCAGATGAGGTCTTCTTAGGCGTTTTGATTTCCACCCAATGAAGCTCCCATTTGTTTCCAAATATATTACCCCCAGGGCTCTTGCTTCTCCTCTTTGTTCCGTCTCACCTGATTTTCAGTATGATTGATACCCAAGAGGAACAGCAACTCAGAGAAGAAGAGAGTGACAGAAATATTGCAATGGATGCCCCGAGTGTTAGATTTGAGACCTTTCAGGCATATCAGAAAGAAGAAGGTCAGCAGCAAACACAGAAGAGAAAGAGATGTCAAGGAATAGGTCACAATGGCCAGTGTCTCCAAGTCACCTTCCAGCTGCTGTAAGGAAAAACCAAGCACAAGAGGATAAGTCAGATAGCTTGCTAGTACCATAGATGTCTATTAAACCAACATCTTAAGATTGTTATTCCATCACAATAAAAAAGAAAAGAATCCATCAAAACCACTAAAAATAGAACTTTGCATTAAAGGTAATGCTTCCTTCAAATCAAGTTTGACTACTGGTAACTTCATGGACACCTCAATGCGGTTTTCTTGGCAATGGTATAGCACTGGTTGGTCACTGTCTACTTCCAGAGATGTGGTTTTGACTTCTCAGTCTAGCTTATAACCTTGATGTTCCCTGGTAGCCTCCCACCCAGGACTAACCAGGCCTGAACCAGTTTAGGGAGTGGACCTAGAGAAGGCCAGGCAGGCAGGTGCTGCCACCTACTGAGGCATAAATCCATGCCCGTTTTGTTTAAAATATTACCATCCCTACTTTTTGCCTGATAACAGCTTTGCAAATGAAAAATACATATGTATCACATAGAATGATAAATGGCGATAGATGCAGCAAGCAGAACAAAAGTGTCAATTGTGGTCTTTCTAAGAAATGAACTAGACATGACAGAGTGTCCATTGGATACTCAGATGACTGCCCTATTCAAGAATGAAAAGCAACATATATAAAGATAGTCAAGACAGATCAGAACACACACACATGGATACACACACACAATTTCAAAAGAATAAAACCCAGGAGAAAGTATAATTCCAGACTCAAGTTTTGATAAAATAATTTTGGCAAGTGTCTAATCATTCTCTTGTTTCTGCTCATAATAATGAGGCCAAAGTTGCTTGGAGGCTTCCCCCCCCCCACACACTTACATACATCTTCCTTAAAATTATTTTTTAATTGCCAGCTATCTATGTTCTTTTATCAAAGCCATGTTCTTCTAGGATCAAATGAGATACAACATGGCATTTATATATAAAGCAGATACACACGCAAAGTTTTGATTTTATAACCAAAAGTGAAAATGTGTGAACAGAGGTGAATTCTGTTTTCCCCAATGATCTTAAACAGCTATGCTGTTATAGGGACCTTTCTCCCAATCATGTAATAATATGAGATATAAACAGGCTGGGGTGAAAAATGGACTGACATTACACATTCTCTCATCCTTTGCAGTACATTTGGTTCAACACCCAGCGAGCAAGCACACGAGGGACCAAAGATATGCTGTGACTACTATGGTGTTTTCTTCACTGGCTTCTTCACCCCTATAGAAGACCTTTGCTGAAGAAACCTAGTTACCTCTCGATGGGAGCTGTCCATCAGCACCCCAAAAGTACCAAATTGGGAGCAGTGGCAGCGGACATGAGTGGTATTTCGGTACACAAGTTCACAATCCCGTGCTGTCCAAAATCCAGTGGGCTCAATCCTGCAGTCACAAAGAAATCCATAAAAAAACGGGCTTCAAAGGAAAGAGTCTTAATGTTTCATTTTCTTTTAGAGACAAGAATACAGATACTTGCATAGATACTGTGATGAATGTTAGACAATGACTGTGTTTAGGCCAGATGTGGTTTTCCATTATCATAGGTTAAATCAGTGTTTCTCAATCTTAGCAACTTTAAGATGTGTAGACTTCACCTGGCTAGGGAATGCTGGGAATTGAGACCTCCACCTGCAGATGCCTGAACCGGATTTATTTTATTCTCAACAGTGAGGATTTCACAGGGGGGACCAAAGAGGACCAATAATCTTACCACCGTGTTATCTCAGTTCACTTAAAATATGACTTTGCTGAAAGAATCTTATAAATTGCTTGAAAAGCTGCCTTAGGTATAAATTGGGATACATAAACAAGCAAACAAATCAACAAGGATCATTGTTTCAAATGATATGAAATCATGAACACTTGTATGAACTGTATTTTGCCCAATGACTTATGGCCAATCATTTGAAACATGCTTTTTTTAAAAGAATGACATCTGTTTTAACGTGACACATAAACTCTTTACTTATATTTGGGTATTTCACATGAAGTTTATTCAGTGATGATCACACACTCCCTAATCATAAAAGCAACCTTCTTTTTTCGATATTGTCTGTCCTGTCCCAGGCCTCACACATATGCACATGCAAAGGAGCACAGCTCAAAGAGTTTTACTTTGGTTAAGCAATTATGGCAGTGGCAGGCAGGGCAGGTATGAGGATGCGCACATAGTCTCAGGCAGTCCCAAATCCCTTAGGAAACGTACAGGCCAGTTCCCAATAAGCAAAGTCCAAGTGGTGGGCAGAAGCTTTGTCAGGGCACACTCCAGGGGTCATAGCGTTGTTCGTAAGTCATCAGCCAGTCCGGGTCCAAAGGAGCAGGGTTTCCATGAGCAAGAGTTTGGGGTGCAACAGAGTTGCCGGTAAACAGAGCAGTTATTCCCAATGAAGGGAGCCAGGTTAGCAGTTGCTCCTAAATAGAATCTGTGCCAGTGAAGCTAATCAAGGCTGAGAATGGCTCTGGCGTGCAAGGAGATGTGCTGAGTGCTGTTGCTCTGCTCTCCATTGCACACTCCACGCTCTAGGCCTGGGTAGTCTTTCCAGCTCCAATTCCTCATCCTCTGAGAGTGAAGGCAGTTGCTCCTGGTGATTACTGGGTGGATCAACCTCAGGTGATTGAGTGCTCAGAGTTTCCTCAGGCTGGGATCCAACCATCTACCCTGGAGCAGGATTCTCTCTCAGACTCCTCTAAGTCAGAAATAGTCATGACATCCTCCCACAGAATCATAGAATGTAAGGGTAGAAGGCATCATTAGATCATTTAGTTCAAACTCTATGTCAGCCCTTCGAAGTAGTCCAGACAAAAACCCAAAACCATGAGTACTAACTCTACCTTTATTGAATGGTTACATCTTGCAAGTCTGAAAGTACTTTTCCCCTCCCTTGCCTTTACTCTCCAGAACTAGGGACTACAGACTACTAGGGAGATGCTTATGAGATGCTTTCCACAACTCCATTCCTTCTGTGGGCTGAGATATCTTTTGCCTGACCACTGTCTAGGCTGCAGCTCTTCCTCATGTCACCCAAAGTTATTCTCACTCTGTTAAAACATAGAACATGCTGTTCTAGGAAGACTGTTTCACTGTTTAACAGCTCTTTTCATCAGGAAATTCTTCCTAATATTCAGATGGATAATCCTTGCATGAACCTTTTAGCTGCATTACATCAAACTACCTGCCCATGTCTGGCTGATAGTCCACTAGTACTTCTAAATCCTTTTTACATGTACTGCCACCAAGCTAGGTCTCCCATTACACTGTACCTATGTATCTGATTTTTCCTGTCCAGTTGGAAGACCTTACATTTGTTATAATTATCATCCTATTAGATTTGGCTTAATGTTTAAGTCTGCCAAGATAAATTTGAATTGAAATTCTGTCTTCTGATATATTAGCTAATTCCCTTAGTTTAATGCCATTTGCAAATTTGATAAATATCCCTTCATTTCAAATTCTTGTGCCATGCTACATAAAGAAATCAGAACATTACCTAAAATCCTGGTCCTTATATTTACTAGGTTGTAACTGTGACCCAGTGATAGCAAGTCTGATTTATTCCAGTTTATATCATAACCAAACTCAGGTATTAATGAAATAAAATTAGCAACAGTGTTTCTCATCTGTCTACAATGCATATTATCAGCATATCATCAGATCTTATACTCTGCCCTTCTCAACTCTAATTCCATTGATATTTTCACAATTTCTAATAATGTAGGCAAGGGTTCTAAAGCCAAATTAAAAGAGGGAGAAAAGGGTATTCTTGGTGTTTACCTTGATATGAACTGAACCAAGGATGAGGCACACTGTTAATAATCACCTGTGATTTAGGAGTTGAATAAATCATATGAATCCAAAATGGAAGACTTTGAGGAAACACAAAGTAAATAAAAACTATCAGAAAACCATATCAATGGCTTTTTCAGCATCCAAATAAATTTGATTTACTGGGTTTTGTCTATATGAATTAAAGTAAGAACATCAATTAAAAATCTAATGCTGTCAGGAGCTTGATGGCCCTATGTAAGCCTAGTCTGAGTTGGGTGCACTATAATTAAAACAATCATTTATAATGCATGGGCCAAAGTAGCTGTTAAAACTTTAGCATCCATATTTATCAAGAAAATAGGTCTATGGCTAGAAGAGTCCTTGTCCAACTTGGAAATAGCCAGGATATTTGCCGTATTGAAATTGAAAGATAGGAATTTATTGGGGTGGGGGGAACACTTCACTCTAAACCTCTTGTAAATAGGAGACAAAAACCCAAACCCATTTTAAAAAAAAACAACCAAAAGAAAACAAATCTATCTCCTTTTCTGTTGATACATAATTGTTATTATATAGATTGAAATAAAACTCGGTTTTCAATTTAATGTGTTATGTTAATTAATGAGTCTGAAATCTGTATAGACATTTTCATCTGCATTCCAAACAAATGGTATAATGTTGCATTACTTCACTTGTTTAAATCTGGAAGCCAATAACTTGTTAGAAGTCTCTCCCTTTTTCCAGGATTGTTGCCATGTCCAGTGCAATAAAAATTGTTTTAGAAGCTTAAAGTAGACCAAAGATCTGTATCAGTCTGGAATACATAAAGTGATTATACTTCCTCATTCTGAGCTTCAGCCTTCTTAATTCTGTCCCTACAGACGTGATCTGGCAGCTTGTACTCTGTAATTATCAGCCTCCGTTTCTGTTTTATATACATCTCCTTTTAGCGTCTTGGCTTGTCAGTGAGCTTGTTCTTCATCCATTTAAATGCTTTTCCCTTTTTAACTTCTGGGCATCATTTATACCTGTGCATTCAGTATTGTGTTTTTAAGGATCCCTCTTCAATTTGTTCATCCTTTAGGATTTCAAGCTTTTGTATACTGTCCAGCTTTCACCTGAGCTCATTAAAATCTCCCTCCCTGAAGTCCAAGTTCCAAGTTGACTTCTCTCAGCTTTTTCTCCCCATGCCATATTGAACCACAACATGACATATTCACCCCAAGGTGACTGACATCTTCAGTTCACTGTTCAGTTCCTGTTGGGGAGGAACAGGTCCAGGACAGCTGATCCCCTTGTTTCTTCTTGCACTAATCATGTTGGACAGTGGTATCACTTCTGTTTCTTACCCGTTTTAAAGACAGCGGTGGTGCCAACATGTTTTTATGTTCTTGAAAAAAATCTTTTCCATTTCAGTATCTCCACAACAGTTTACAATTTGTTGTGTGGTAGCAGAAGTCTTAAATTTATATAATTAAGTATAAAAATCAAAGAACTGGTGATTAATAGATTCTGAACCAGTACATATATTTAGCATGAATTCCAGAAATATTTTTCCATTGTTTTTGTTTCTTCAACTGCTAATAGTTTTCCAACTTTCTTGCCAGATTCCCACTATTTCTGTTTAGTATTTCTGGAGAATATTCCAATTGTTACTTATGGAAGTGCCTCATCTTCTGCCTGTAGCAAACTCATGTAGTAAATTCCTTCACTAGTATTCTATTTCAACTCCTTTTATTCTTATTCAGATGCATTCAACAGGATTTCAATATTCAGTGAGATGTATTTCTTCACAGACATACAGTAACTTAACATACAATGCCATCCCACCTCCCTATATTTTGGGTCTATTTCTTTTGAACAGGTAATATTCTCTGAGTTCTACATTCCAATTAGTATTATAATTGCCACCAAATTTCTGTGATATCTATATGGCCAAATTGCTTTCCCATGTTAGGATTGCCAGCTTCTCCTGTTATCAGTACTCTGTACAGACACTGGAAATCAGAAATAACACTGTTTGCTCTGCTGTGAGTCCCAATACACAGCATTTCTCATCCTTTGGAGATGATTCAAACTTAATGTTTTTTCACCTCAAAAGTTATGAATTACCTGTGGGCAGTGCAGCAGAGGAGGACTCAGGGACAGGCATTTTCCACAGACCTGCTACAATTTCCATAATACCCATTCAATATAGCAATCAATGAGTTAGCAGTGAGCAATGGGATTTGTATTCCAACCTATCTGGAAAAGTCTAGCAGGGGGAAGAATAGAGCAGAACCTAAGCTTTCTATCTTGAAGGACAACAATCTGCTCCATGGGCCCTGCAAGTTTTTCCAGAAGACTGAAGATAGATGGATATATGGCTCCCATGAAAGAGAGACCAGAGCCATAGTCAACTTACTGGCTAGAGTGATTCCACTGAACACAGAGGGGCTTGCTGCGGTTGGCTGTCTCAAGCAGGCGGAATTCTAGCATGAGTGGCTCCTCCAAACTGTTCTGGAGAAAAGTGTGGTTGCTGAACACAGATACAGTCACAATGGGGGAGTTCATCACAGGATTTTTGGGCAACCTGTATGGAACCAAGAAGCCTTGTTACTTGGCAACACCATCATGCTTGGGTTATTTCAGATAACAGGAGATATTGTTGATCACAAACAAGTTGCCTTTTATCCATAAAACAAATAGCAGGCATTTAAAGTTGGTAGAACATGTCAGGCTACAAAAAGCTCAGTAGAGAAGGAATGACTAGTACCTAAGGTTGCGCCGATCCACCTGGTACCGGGCAGGCAAAAGCCCACCAAGAGTGCGATAAATGATGAGAATGAGGATGGTTACAGCAGGCTCGGGTTCTTGCACAGAATGCTTTGGGGGAGGACTTTCCATTGTATCATTGGTCTCAGTGTTAACTGATGCAGCTACTGTCATGGTGGGAGCTGGAATTGGGACAGCAAAACAAGAAGGAATCAATAGCACAGTTGCCTTTGAGGAAAGACAAAGGCCAAGGAAGGAAATACCTGGGGTTGTCAGTGTGTTATCTCCCAAGAATCTTAAATCAACATTCCCCAACCTGCCTGCTCCTGATATGTTGGATTGGGGAAGATGGGAGATCTATAACAGATCTGGAGGGTGGTTCCAGGTGGGAAAGGCTAGTTGTATATTCAGATCTCAGCTGTATCCTGGGAGCATCACAGGCCATGTTCAGCCATTCTGAAGTAAAATAAAGTTTGTTTTTTCCCCCAGAATACTGGTGTGCCATATTTCTGAATGAACACTTTAAGGCTGAGTAGATGGTGCTTCCCAATCAGGGACCAGCTATTCGACTAGGATCTTCTCTAATGGCAGATAAAGCCTCTGGCTCATGAGCTATTAATCACCCTTGCAAGAAATTAAGCCACAGCTCACTCTCAGTCTCCAAAAGAGACACGAAAGCTCTCAGCTGGGAATTCTGTAATGACGAAGGCTTCTTTCCATTGTGCCTCCTCTATGGCACTGCCCAGAGTATAGCAAAAGAAGAAAAAGAAAGAAAAAAGAAAACAAGGTTTCTAAAGCAAATTTTGTGAAGGATGGGGGCCATTCCTTTTAGTTCCCTTGGACCAGGTATGGGGAAGTTCAGAAGAAATTGTCACTCACCTTCTATTTTGTGGGGGGTGAGGATGGAGTGGGGGAGAACTATGTGTGTGTGGGGATCCCACATGGCCTGGCCACGGAAGAGGGTACTGTGATAACGTGGATAACGTCTTCTGAGATGGGTGTGGTTCTCCATGCGATCAATGCTGAGCACTGTGTGGGGAAGAAGAAAAAAAAGGCCTCAGGCATTAGGTCTGAGAGAGAGTTCCAGCTTCTGACTAAAAACAAAACAAACATAATTGTTTAGTTGTGTCTAAAGCTGCAAGTAGAAATGGCTGACTTCTTTATGAAGTGCAGGTAGTCCTTGCTTACTGACTGCCTTGTTTAATGACCATTCAAAGTTACAACGGTGTAAAAGAATAGCTTTGTGACCAATCCTCACATTTATGACTGTTGCAGCCTCCTGCAGTCATGTAATTGCCATTCAGGCACTTTGCAACCAGTGCGCATTTACAACTGTTGCAACATCCTGCAGTCATGTGATTGCCATTTGTGTGCTTTGCAACTGGCTTGTGACAAGTAGAGTTAATAGAGAAGGCAGAAATAAATTTGTAAGTGACAGTCACGTGAGGTTTCATTTAACAACTGAAGGGGAATTGAGGTTATAAGCCCGTCATGGTTACATGATGTTTTGCTTGGCAACTGCGGTGCTTATCAGCAGAGTTGCTGCTCCAATTCTGGGCACTAAGCGAGGACTACCTGTATGTTTCATGTTCTCAGGCTACTTTCCAAAGTGCTTCCTTAATCTTAGAGAGCCACACAAATATAAGAGAAAATTCATTGCATCAGGATTATTATACAAAATAATATACCTAAAATATATATGGAAACACTGAACAGCTTGGTCACACAAAAGATGTTTATTTCAAAGCTTAGCTATCCAGTTCACAGCTCCAAAAGTAGGAGAAAACATGTCATTAAAAAAAAAAAAATGCCTAGAAGTAATCAAAGGAACTTGCAAGAAATGTGAACACTTGAAAAAGTGCACAAAAATATATACGTATGTTTCAGAAATGTACACAAAAGCGTGTATGAATATTTGTGCTGATGGTTTTAAATGGGCCAAACAGAACTTGCCTGTAGTCAAATAAGAATTTCAGCAAAAATGGAAATGAAAGAATTTCCAGTCTGTCTGATCCTCTTTAGGCATTTCTCCATGCGTGTGGTGAGAGACTGGGGCCGTGCACAAAGCCCCTGTGCCCTACTATTCTTGACCTCCACATGTTCAACCAGAAGTCTCATGGACAGCGGTATTTGCACTGCCTGAACCTTTCTGCACAATCCAGCTCTCTAATAAGGCAGACCGCAGGGTACAGCGGAGGCACTCAGATTCATGCAAATGTGTAGAGGTTGGGGAGAGTCAGGGACAGGGTTAGCATTTTTGCATAGGATATGAAGAATATGCGTGGCTGTGGTTTGCTCAGGAACATTTTACATATGAGTACTGAAGCTACCCCCGTGGGTTATTTTCGTTAGGTGTGAATATGTATGCATTTATGTTTAAAAATAACTCTGGTAGTGGCTCTCACTTTGCAGACACTTGTCCACCACACCAAGAAGAAATAGCGTTCTCATGCAGGTTAAGAAATGTGTCCAAGTCTGATCTCCACTAATTGAATTTTATATGCAATGCCAGAGGTGTCTGTAGGATTGAAGGCGTTCATCAAAACGTTGCATCATTTCGACGAATGCCCTCTGCCCCTTTCATACATGTGTGCGGTACCTCAATACGCATACAAAAGCTTGCATTACAATGGCACAGTGCTACATTTGTCATCTGCATCCCTCCCCTCCTCCGCTGTGGATTCCTCCAGGTCCTGCCATGAATTGAGAAATGCACTCGCTATCTGTTCGATATGAGGGATGCATCTGCCTTGGAGCTTCTGAAATCAAGCATGCTTGTACTACAGTGCAAGCGTGGGGAGCAATTCTGTAAGTAAAGTGCAAGCAACACCCTGTGGAAGCCCTCACTTTGCACGTAATCAGGCTGGGAAACAGAGGCAGTCCCATGTGGATCAGTGTTGCCACAAATTGAAAGGGAGTATCTCTGATCCATGCCATCTGGCTGGAGCCATCACCACTCAGCTGGGCATTGTACAGAAAGGGTGGCTGACACCTTGTCTTTCCCTTCCAAGCCTTCCTTCTTCCTGAATGTCTAACTGCCCTTCACAGCCTGTGCTAGAAACTAGTTGAGGTGCTTTTTCTTTCCAGTCCCATCCAAATGATAAGCCTGTTGTCCAGGGCCCAGTATGACTGGGCCTTCATAAAACTGCTCACCATTGATCAAAATGCAAGGAGAAGAGAGCAGAGAACTCCTACCAGTGCTAGAAAGTCCTGTTGTGTCCTAGCATTGAACTGTCCAGCAAATCCATAGTTACCTGGCAGCCAAGAATTCCACGGTCATGGGCTGCTAGAGAAACAAGATCAGTTCATACTGACCCCAACAGTGATCCATGAGCTATTCTTTCAGAGTGATGAGTTGAAGATTTCCTTCCCTGACCCTGCTTCTACTTACCAATATTGGGGGTCACCACACCAACAGGATTAAGATAGGTGAGCTTCATGTTGCTGGCCAAAGTGCCCGTGTAGTCTTTCAGCTGTTCCATCAGACCTGCAGTGCCCTGATCATTTTGCAACAATGTGTCCCAGTGCTCTTGGTTTTCCAATGCCAGCACTGAGCTGCCAGCTTGGAGGAGGTTCTAAAGAGATTATATATGTTTAGGTAGATTTGAATCAGTATAACTACCCTCCCCACCTTTAATCACACATAAAACACACAGAGACAATATAGACAGATCATCTTTTAAAAAAAAAAAAATTATAATGTCTTCCTTTCATGGGGATGCTCACGGAGCATTCACAGGAAGGCTTCCACTGTGGCCCTGACAAGAGTCAATCACTTCATGTGTCTTCTGTCCTGGTCCCAAGACCGGGCCCTGTGATGAAAAACTTCTAATTTTCCAACATTAATTGCACATAGGACAATAACATAAAGTATTCCACTGCTCTCCAGTAGTACTTAACTGGGAATAAACCCAATAAACCCTAGGATTTACATCTGGGGAGATATTAAAAGATTGTGTACACACACACAGACACACACACACACCAGTTATGATGCTAAATCATTTCTTATTATCTAGCCATCCCTCTCTATAGCTATAGATATTTATCTTGAGGCTTTGAAAATTATGGAAACTTAAAACTACCAGATCTGGTCTGCAAAAAGCCAGATAGCCACTACTAGATGACAGCAAATGGGTACTGAAAAATCAAACTATTATTTAAAGGATTAAAACTTGGGGCCACGTTGCCTACTCTAATCAATATTTTCTTGGGTTTAATTCCAGATGAGGCATAGAATGAAGCTACTAGACAAAGAAGTGGGAAATGCCCTTTCCAAGTTAATTTATGTGGCACCTACAGTGTGCTTGGGATGGGGCAACAAATAAAGTCCTTTTCCCAGGTGTTCCTAACTTAAAATATTTCTGTTCTTTTTAGATCTCATAAACAGATTTTGCTATTTGGATTTTTCTTGGGTTTTATGCTACTTTGGATTTTAATTGCATTTTATGTCTTTATATGACTTCTTATAGTTTATTGTAAATTACTCCAAAAACTTCATTCGGCAGCACAGAAACATTGTACACAGGAGAAAAGGCAGGATGTTGGTGAATTGTGTGGCAGCAATTGCTGTAGCTGAAGGCCACTAGTTTAATATCATACAGGGTTCATCTGTGCATTCAGAGGTTAAGTCTCTCTCATATAGAGCTTGACTCCTGGTTAATATATGGACATGTCAATGTAATTTTCTGGGCAACAATATGGAAGGGGGTTACTTGTCACCTTCCAGGATTTTAAAAAAATTTCCCAGTCTATTTTGATTGATTGATTTTGACTGACTATGTGCCATCAATTAGTTTTTGATCTAGCAACCACATAGATAGATTTTCTCCATGATGATCTATCCCTAACCTGTTCTTTCAAATCTCCCAATAGTGCACTCATTGCCATTGTAACTGAGTCTGTCCATCTTGCTGCTGGTCATCCTCTTCTTCTCTTTCCTTCCACCTTTCCCAGCATTAGAACCTTTTCCAGAAAGCTGGATCTTCACATAATGTGTCCAAAGTAGGATAATTTGAGCCTGGTCATTTGCGCCTCAAGTGAGAACTCTGGGTTGATTTGTGCAATGATCCATCGGTTTGTTTTCTTGGTTGTTCATGATATTCTCAGGTGTCTTCTCCAACACCAAAGTCCAAAAGCATCAATACGGTTCCTATCCTGCTTTTTCAAAGTCCGACTTTTGCTTCCATAGAGTATCACAGAGAATACCATTGCTTGCATGATTCTGTTCTACAACCTTGGAATTCCCTGGTGATTTCTTATCCATATACTAAACAGGTCCAAAAGACTTTAACGTTTCTGAGATCAGTGAAAGTTGACCAGGTACTGCCACCTGCTGTGACACCTAGTGAATTAATATCACTGGAATTTAGCTGCAGTGGAGAAAATGCTCTAACAGATTAGGTGCTCCAGAAACTTGTTTTGGAAAGTTGGTTATGTATTATTGGGCATTACTGTTCATCATCCTCATCCTCATCATGGTACTGGATAACTAAATATTCAGAGACGTTTATTTTATTCTCAGTACTATTGTGGGATCTATGTGATTTGTTTTTGGTGATACACCAAGGAAAGTTTAAAAGTGGAGATGGAGGGGGAGAGAAGGAAAGCAGGGAAATAAGATGTGAGTGCTAGGAAAGGCATCAGTTTCAGTCTAGGGAAACCCAGGGCAACTTGCTAAATCATTTTGTCAACATCACTCTAGTTCATTCTAGTTAAATGTATAATTGTAATGCAGAGAAGAATGGTAAGGAATGAGGGTGTGTGAATGTGTATAGTTACAACCCAAGAGCTAAACAGGGTCTATAGATAAGTGACTTTTTTCCCCAAAGGGTTTCTGTGTGCAAGAATTCTTCAAACATAATAACCACATTTTGATAAACCAACCAGATTTATAAGATTGTAAATTATGAGACTACTAAATGAAAAAATTATCACAAGCATTTCAATACAAGCCAAAAAGGCAATGTTCTTTCTCAAGGATTCTTAAGGCATTAGAAATAACGTTATAGCACAACTGATAGGACATATTACATTGCATTCCTAGAGGTCTTTTATCAGCAGCATATTCTGGGGTCAGTTTCCTAAAGTTCTACCTAAAAATCCCCACAGTTCCTCAAGAAATGATCCTACTTAATAGGATTCTGTGCCACTTTTACAGTGTCACAATTGAAAATGGACCCTTACCTCATTGAAGTGAGCATCCTGGGTAGCAGTCAGCCCAAAGCCATGCTGTCTGCTCTCAAAGGCCATCAAGTGGGAAAGCAAGCGGTAGGTAATGTGAACATCATTCCCAAAGTAGGACTCCATCTGTTCTGTTACTGCCCGTAGTTGGTGGGCCAGCTTTTTTGCTTCTATGGTGTTAAGCTCCGTTTCATTCTTCTCCAGGCTCTCCAGCTATCAGAACAAAAAAAAGGAAGAGGGGCTTCTCTCTTTACCTCTCAGAAGTGAATTTTTGTCCCCAGCTCCGTTAAACAGGTGTACATTAAACAGAGACAAGGAAACTTCTCAAGTTACTGATGAAATACCTAGGAGTAGGAACCATTGGAAATTGGGACTTTGATATATATATATAGCACTGGCAGAAAAATACTGTGGGAACTGCAGTGACTGCCAGTTGGCTTCTGGGTGCAATTCAAGATACTGGTCAACACTTTTCAAGCCTTCTATCATTCAGGGTCTGAATATCTTTGAGACCTCATTCCCTGAGTTGAACTTCCCTATCCAGTAAGATTTGGGAGAGATGGCTTGTTGAGAGTCCTACTATCAAGGAATCCCATCTACAAGGACCTGGTGTGATGGAATGGAATTATGAAGGCCAGACTCAGGGAGAAAAACATTTTCTTTCATCGCCTGAGGTGAGAGGGAGAGATAAGAGGATGAGACTGGCACCTCCCTGAGGAATTCACAATGTTGTGGCTGGCATTACTTGGGAACTGGGGTTTCAGTCTGGGAAGATTCTTGCTAGAGGCTGTAGCTAATAAACATTGCTGGACTGAATTTACATGGTCTCTTGGAGTTCCTTGGGCTAGGCCTGACATAATCTTCCCAGACTCAAACCCCAGGTCCCAAGTAATGCCAGCCACAACATTGTGAATTCCTCAGGGAGGTGCCAGTCTCATCCTCTTATCTCTCCCTCTCGCCTCAGGCGATGAAAGAAAATGTTTTTCTCCCTGAGTCTGGCCTTCATAATTCCATTCCATCACACCTGGTGGTTGAACCTTCTTGGTAATAACCCCCCTTTGTTGAAATAATCTAACTTTGGATATCTGGGCTACCCCTCCCTACTACTTTTTTGAAAACCATACAAAAATTGGTTCTTCAGAAAGGGATTTAGGGTTGGTTAAAGTTAAGCTACCCCTAAATAATGGTGCATCAGTGGATTATTTTCTATTCTTTTGTTTTTAACCCTATTGTATATATTTTGTAAGCTACACAGCATCTCTGAAATATGGAGTGGGATATTTAAGTAATAAATCACCCTGTTAATAAATCAATACATGTGATAATTCAGAATCAGCTTTTTCTTCTAAGGAAAATCATATCAGTGCTCAAGATCTTGCATTTATTGCTTTCATCAGGAAATGATATCCAGGCAATTTGCTTTCTCAGGAGAAAGATAACATCTGGTTAACAGATGGTTCTGCTAGCTAATTTTCTGGGGGAGAGATTTGGGGTGAAACAGTCATCTCTTGTTAAAATGTAAATGACGTCTGAAATACTTTTGAAAGCTTCCCTTTCTATACATTCCTCTTACAATTTTCTGTATTTATCTGCTGAATATAATTCATATTATTATATGGACCTAAAATGCAACTACTGCTATTGAATACATTTATTCTTGTTACCATGCCCTTCCACTTGCAAATAGGCATTAATAAGTTGACAAATGATATGTGTATTGCTAAAATATAAATATTAGACTCTCAAGGGATATCCACAGATAATCATTTCAATGTGGGGGCCCAATTCTCCCTTACTATTCAGATGACATCAGCCCTCATCCAATATAAATAACTGGTTAATTATATGAAAGAAATAGAAGAGGCTGTCTGCAAGGAGACAGTTTTCTGCTTTCCTAATTCCAGATTAACTGCCTATTGTGACTCAATTGAGTGGTGAATTTGTTTCCCCAGGAAGGCACAGTTTATGGCCTCATCCATTTTAATCTTAAAGACAAACTTTGTATTTTGAATGCCCTCTCCATACTAACAACCACTTCTTGTACTGCTAATAGAATCAATCTGCCCAAATTTGCCCTGATTTTACAGGAAGAAGTTCATAGTTCCTACCTAAATTAGGGTGCTTCTTTTATTGAATTTTCAGAAGCTCATCTCATATTACTACCACATTTCTGGAAAAGCACAGTATGTGGGAAAACAAGTGAATGGAGTTTAGCTGTACTTCACTGTTAAATTTTTCCATCAGTATCAACGCGGTCAGTGGCTGAGAATCAGAGGGTAAATGCGTCACCAAGACAGGACCAACAGCTAGAGTTCTGGAGTATGTAGAAGGAGTGGGTTGCTAGTTTTTTTTTTTTAACTTTTTTTAAGCAAAGAAACAAACAGGAGATTTCTATGTTCCTTTTTAAATGCCTAAACACTTTTTAATGCCTAGCACCAAACAGAGTAACACTAATTGTTACTCTGTGGAACATGAGATTGCTTGGCGATTTGTGGTTGCTCTGAAGCTTGTTATGAGAGTTTTCGGTAAAACAGTTCTCATTACTGCTAACTTTTCCCATTCTTTCCTTAAATGCACAGGCATCTACTAGAGGGTCCAGGGATGGGGGCAAATGACAACACATGCTTCATGACATGACTTACTGTCTTGTATCAGACATCATGAGGCAAGTGCTAAGTTGAATCTTTTGTGCGATGACATGATGCATGTGCTTTCATTTTGGCTATAAATACTGCCTTGATATATACAGATGCATGATTGTTTTCAAACATATCCTCAGATATACTCTGTATTCATATGGGGCAAATAGATGCATGAACTCATGCATCTGAGTCAGTGGTAGCTGTTTAAGGGTTGCTATGCAGGCAGGTCATTGTAGAAAATATCCTCTAAAGTTTGAACACTTGGAAACGTGCATTAATGAAGAATTAAAACTGAAGAAAATAAAATTGTGAGAGGTAACGTGCTGAAATTACTGATTGTGTAGACCAATCTCCCCCAAGTGAGCACTTTCCAGATGACTTCAACTTCCAGAATTCCCCAAGAACATGGTCATTGCTGAAAATGCTGGTAGCTCTAGATATATGGAAGATGCCAAAATCCTGTGAAGTCTAGACTAGTGTTTCTCAACTCCAGCAACTGTAAGATGTGCTTAATTCCCCAGCCAGCATGGGAGTTGAATATTTCTTATATGGTCCACCCATCACTCCCTACAGTTGTTCTGCACAGACACTGTACGGAGAAACTATGTTGTTTCTATAAATCAGATATGTTTGAATAAATACCATAACAATAACCCTCAGAAATGTTCACTTTAGAGAGAAAGCGAAGGAAGGAGAGATGAAGAAAAGGGGGGAGAGAGATTTACCAGTGTTGAAAGCTCCTTAAAAGCAGGTGAAGTGCAGTTGAACAGATCTGGTTCCAGCCAGCCTCTTTCCTGGTCACAATGCCGAACTGCTGCACCTGAGTCAAGGCAAAATGTCAACTTAAAAGCTGGTAATTGAAAAGGCCCCTTTCCTTTGGTTGCTGCCCAGGAAAAGGTTGCCAGGACTCAGACAACAGCACTAGGCTAACAGCATGGTTTTGGCAATGGCATTTTGGCAATTTCACTAGTTCTAAAGACCAGCGTCAATGAGGGAACAGATTCAGAGGAGGATCAACAGACCCCACACTTCATTAGCAGCTGCACATTGTTCACTATGATGGCAGCTTTGATTTCATTTCCACTAATTTAGCTTTTATGAGGTTCTCCCAAATGCTGGGATTAATTATTATCAAGCTGGGAGAATCACTGAGAATGTAACTTATTCATCATGTTACCAGTAATGTGTCTAATGTATGATATGGTACAATAGCTTCTAATTGAATGGCAATTTTTTTTTAAAGAAGAACAAGTATTATGTTATGTTAACCTGCATTAGTGATGCTACTTCCAATATTTTTTTTTCAGAATTTCTGGGAAAAATATGTGTGTGTTTGTGTGTATTCATCAATCTTCAACTGAATGCTACCTTTCCTTTTCTAATTTGTGCACTCTTGAGAATGAACTGTATCTCACTGAAAATGGAATCACCAAAGGAAAAGCTGTATTCTTACATTCAAATCTATGTCAAGTGCTACCAGAATTCAAAAAGACATCATTCACTGATGGCAAAAGTAACCATTTGGCACATCTTTGATTGGAATATTTTGTTAGAATAGTGTTTAATCAAACAAATATTTCATTGCTGATGTAGTTCATTGTATGGGACAAGGATGACTAACTCTCTCTGGACTGAAACTTAATCTTATTTAAGAATGAGAAATTGGGGGAGCAGTTATATGGTACATTCAGAAGGAACTATTCAGAAGAATGCTAGAAACCTGTTAGATGTACACAGCTCTGGGATTTTTAAAGAAGGAACTGTGGAGTCCTTGAGGTTCTCTGAGCTTGGTTGTTTCCTTGCAAACATTTCGTTACCCAGTTAGGTAACATCTTCAGTGCTAGAATGGAGTGGAGTTTGCTCTCTGCTTATATACAGTGGTATGCCCTGCCTGTCTTGGTGTTGTTTTTTATTCCTGATAGTTCCTTGATTAGGGTATTGTTTACTGCTTGATGTGAGTCTAAAACAAAGAAGGAAGTGTTTTATATTATTACTACTACAATTATCATATATATGTATGTGTATGTATGTGTGTATACACATACACATACCCACATACACACATACATATAGATAGTGTCATATGGACTGGGTATTGCATTCTAGACATACTCAGAATATCTGTTCCTATGTGTGCAGGTGTTCCCCCCTCCCCTCCTATTGCCGCCTTGGTGCACTGTATCAGGTGGCAAGATCTGAAGAGGATTATACTCAGTCACTTTAACATGAATAGAATGCCTGGTGCAAGAACGCCCAGCATCACTAGAGTTCTGGGGAAAATGATTCCAGACTCTAGACTTTGCCACTCAATGTAGCAAGTCCAGTGACTGAAGAGGTGAGATGGGTGCACACGGCATGTTAGGGTCGATATGTGAGCGCAGCCCCACATTTCCATCCATAAGTATAAATGCCTTCATAGAACTGGACAATTTGAAGCATAACACAGTAAGCACAGAAAGGTTTAGCACCTATTCTTGGAAGTTGCTTTTTAGACAACAACAACATCAACAACAACAAAAAAATAGTTTGGGATAAAATGCATATTTATGGAGAATTTAGCCAAAATAGTGCCTGTATTCTTCTTCTTCTTTTTTTTTGGCTTAGCCATCTTACAGATTCAAGACTTATGAGTGTAAAACAAAGAAATGTTACAGTCCCAAATATTGTTTAAACCACAACACACTAGGCAGGGGTGCAAGATTCCATATCTGTGACATAGTCACAGCCATGCAGCTTTCTGGAGTATAACATTACCAGGATCTCAAAACTAGAAGGACCACACCTTCTATAGCTACACAAGAGTAACACATATGCCTAGTGGGAGCATTATGACAGACCTAATGCTAAAATCAGTATCACAAACAGCAACATTATGCATGACCTACACCATTTGCCACCCTCATCAAGGGTCCTAGAAGTATGTTCAGCAATGACCTAGATGGGAAAGATATTTGTATGATAACAACAGCTGAGCCCCTTTTAATTCTAAATGTGGCAGGTCAAACCGTCACTTTGCTACTTTGCAAATTGAAATGTGTATATTCTACAGGGCCGAGCGTGCTGGAGCCCAACGTATATTGTAAAATGATGTGTTTCTGCTCTCACACTTAAAGCCTCTGTTCAGTAGACCATTTGCAAACCAAATCGGGCACATTGATATATCTTCAGGAGTCCTTAAAGTTTTCATGTGGCAGCAAGCTAATTTTGCATGGTCAGACTCTTAGGTTCAGTCTTTAATATTTTTTGTTAAAGGATCTCAGGCAGATCATCTCAGAAAGCCCCCTTTTCAAAGAAATAGGAAAGATCTTTTTCCCCCAAGTGCTGAACATTATAACACACAGCACTGAATGAAATAAGCCAATACTAAGAAGCAGATTTCTCCAGTCTGGTTTGCAAACTGATGTGAAAGACTAAAACTCTGATCATCCCCAACCACCAAGGCTATTGGAACAAGGTTCTGGCACTGGATTCCAGATACTTGAGGAAATTGTGGACATTATGCTCACAAATGTCAAGATACAGCAACTCATCATATCTAATTTATTTAACTGTGCATACGGATGCAATTATTTTCAGCAGCAAACCACCGTGGAAAGATATTCACCGCATTTTAACGAGATGTAGAACCACCTTCATAGATCTGATGAAACCTATCCTGGGATCTTGCAGAATCAAAACGTGCACTACACAGTTTGGTCACTAAACTACTCCCATATTTGTAGAACAATTTTTAAAGAGACTTTAAAGGGCCAAGAAGAAAAAAAGTTTTGAGCAGAAAATCATCCACCATCCCCCAATAAGCCAGCCTGCATACCTGCAGAAAGTGAATCCCATAAATAACCTTGTGGTTAAAATATGAAGGAGATAACAGTGTTCAGAAACTGAGCTTACAACATAGCAGGCAAACTTCTACTTGTTCTTGCTGGAAAAAATGTCCGTGTGCAGGCTAGACTTCTCTTAAAGTTCAGCTGCTTTCTTTTCTTTCCTTCCTTGTTAGAAAGTGGTACCTATGGCAGTTTCATTTGTGGCTTTTAAAAGTAAACCCTACAGCAGGGATTAGCAGTATAATATTTTTCAGTTTTGGTGTAACTCCTTTGATGAAGTGAAACAGCAATTCCTCTACCTTTCCTAACCCGTTGAAATCAAGACAGCCAACACTACAGGAAGCTGTTAGCTTCCTCTTGAAATTCTTACTTACTTTCTTCAAGTTCTAAAAAACATTTGAGTTCCACTGTCACGTTTTTTTAAACCAGAGCCCATAACAAAGCAGGGGAACCAAGTGCATCTGTCACCAAAATATGACATCCATCGGTTAGAGCTCCAGGCTCCTCCAGCCAATTAAATTTCTCCAAATCCATAAGAAGCATCAACGCAGTACAAACAAGGGATTTTCTGCAGATTAGGGTTATGTGACAAGGTAAAGAAGCTGAAGGTCAGGCAGGATTACAAGGGAACCAGAGTCAGGCAAGGCAATCAAAACAGAGCCAGCAGCCCGTGGAGCATCTGAGGGAAATGTGGGATCTGATGGTGCCTTAGGCAGGAGCAGGGAATGGAAAAGCCACACAGAGCAGCGCTTACAAAGCAGGAGGGAAAAGGGGGAGAGCCACAGGCCTTACCTGCACCCCGCAAACCTGCACGAAAGAAAAATGTAGAGAAAAGGGACAACATTAAAAGCTTTTAAGCAATATATTTAATGGAGAATGACCTTCCCTGGAATGGGTTTCTGTACTGTAGGAGATTCCAACTTCTGTGTAACATTCTGCAGTGTGAACCAACATGGGACTCCAGCTCCCAAATATCTCTTGATTCAAGCAAGCAGTGGCTTAGACGAGATGGCTGCCCTGCCTGCTCTGCTGGCAAACATTCTGAGGAGGGTGTGTGTTGGGGGCAGGTGGTGGTGAGGAAGGTGGTGGGACATCATGTTCTTGGGCCTAACAGGCCAAGTTACCCTAATGCAGTACCAGCACACCCAGATTTGGGAATGCCTATAGTGTGCAATTGCCCAATGAACTGCAGACCAGTCCCCCACATCATGGCTAAGAACAGAAGGAAGACAGTTAGTAAGGGATGAGCTTCCTGGAACAGGCCCAACCACAAGCCACAAATTAGCTCATGTGAAAATTTGGACCCATTCAGAGGTCAAGATGGCATCATGCTGCCAATAATAACAGCAGGAATATAAGAAAGCCTAGAGCCCTCCCACTGATAAGTCCCTTTACCACCACTCTTCCCTACTAATGGCAACCACAATTGGAGCTCTGGCTTTAATGGGGGCTTGGATGGCTATAGCCCTCCCACTCCCAGCTTCTCAGAAACATAGTTTTTTAGAAGCCTTGTTGTCCACAGTGTGCCAGGACCTGAGGGTTGTAGTAGCCCTTATTGCCTCCCTTCATAATGCTATCACCATCACCAGGTAAGGTAAGAGAAGAAGGCAGCTATGGTAGAAGAACATCTGCTATTGAGAGCTTATCTAACTATTAGTTAAGTTTAATCCCTGAAAGAGTTAGGGTAGGTTCATAATTAACAATATGGTACCATAGGCTATATCAATCAATCAATCAATCAATCAAATAAAGGAGAAGTTAATATTCTAGATGGACTAACTCTAAGCTGTTGCTGCCTCACTAATACAGTTCTTAGTTTCCTGCAGTTCATTGTGAAGGAAAACATCCTGGATTTTCCTTCACAAACTCCAAGTTCTTCAAACCTATATTGATAATATTAATTGCGAACAATCAGGCCAGTGCTGAAAGAAGAAGCTGGGTGGAAGGAAGAAAGACATGGAATGCCTTAGCGGAAAAGGAATGTGTAGTTCCTTGACACAGCTGAAATCCAATGGGATAGAGCTATTCTCTCCACAAACTTTATTACAACAGGAAAACACTTACCTAGTGAACCTTTTGGGCAAGGCAGTACAGCTGGCAGGCCAAACTTGGTTTGAGGCCACCATACCCCAGCTTTCAAAGACTTAGGACAAGCATCATAGAGCACTGTGGAATAAAACATGGAAAGCAATTAAGCTGGGACCATAGGATAGCATTCCATGAAAGGCCTCTTAGCAAGGCAGGGACAGGCAGACAGCTGGGGCAAGTCTCTTCAAAACCAGCTTACATTATATTGAAAAAAAAATGCAGAATGTGCTACATTTCAGTTGTCTTTAATAATGCATAATGATAAAGCAAGTTTTAGAACCTAGACTGTAAAAATACAGAGAACCCAGGTTTTCAGCCTGCACAGAGACCTTGTGATTAAATCCAACATATTTGGGAAAGTTATAGAATAAATTGAATAAGGATTAGGATGCAAAAAGCTGGGTCAATGGCTCTACTTTGGAATGATGCATAGGAAACTCTGATATAAATGCTTTATGCATATATTTCTTGCAGCTAGAACATGTATAGTAATTGAACAGAAAGATGAAAAAACCTCTAATGCAGACAAGTTTTTCCAAAATAAGACTGTTTGGGGAAATGGTCAAGCTACTATATTTTAAAAAAGAGATATATAACATGAAGTCTGAATTTTCTGTAGTTCAGCCTCAAACAGCAAATATACTGATTCAGTACATACATGTTCTGTATTATCTTTCCGAAAATACACAGCTAGAGTGGCCCTGTCTATTTTAGAAGAGCCAGTCTACTATCTGAAAGCATTCCCATTTTAGAAGTATGGAACCTGTAGCCTGTAAATGTTGCTGAACTCCATCTTCAACATCCCTTACCTTGACCATGCTGGCTGAGATTATTCAGAGTTGTAATTCAGCTCTGGTAGAGAGTGACCAGTTTCTAACCTTTGCCCCAGCTGAAGGGCTGGCCAGGGCACATTATTTTAAAGATGTCTTAAGAAAGGAGAGCAGCAGGTATCTTGAAGCCTTTCATCCACAGGTGGTACCTCCACAGCTGAGCAGGTACCTTATTACATTCTTTCCCATTAAGGTAAACTACAGTATGTTGTCTTTTGATGTCAGTTGTAGCAATTATGTCATATGTATGTCCATAAATGTGTATTTATTATTTATTATTTCAATTTTGAGGCTGCCTGATTCCACAGTAACTCTGGGCATCTTTCAATCCTCCTTGAAGATGTGTTTCTTCTTTTTGACAACAGGTAAATAGTCTCCCTATCTATTAATTATTGTGTCTGGTTTCCAGAGAAAGGAAAAACTAAAGATAATAACATCAGATAATTTAGGCTTAAAAGGGACTGGTTGATCTCTAAGGTCGCTTCCAACGTTTCATTCTATGATTTAACGTTTTAAAGATTTAAGCTGAACGATTGAAGCTGTTCTTGTGAAGAACCATTCTAAGAGACTTTGTGTGACTCTACTATTCATATGTGCCAGAGCCATTGGCTCATGAGAGGAAAGGAACCATATATTATTCCTTCTAGGGGCCTCTACTAACTGCTAGGTCCCAGTGCCTCTTTCCATTGATGTGTATTTCTATCCTTGAGGTCATGTTAGACAATCAGTTTCTTGTTCCAGAAAAAAGTCTAGCTATGAGGAAGGTGAAACTGCTGATTTGGTAAACTCTCCTGTTTGATAGGGAGAGAAGAGGTTCCCCACCCACCACCTCTGCTACAATATTTTCTGTCTCTCTGTCTGTCTGTCTGTCTGTCTGTCTTCATCTTCAGCACACACTCACCCCGGCAGCCACTGGGAGTCACCTCTGCGAAAGGATTATCACAACTGTTGCACTGTCGGCCGATCACACCTGGCCGACAGTGACACTGGCCCACTTCCTGATCACAGGACCGTGAGGAGGAGCCGACGGGATAGCAGTCACAAGGCAGGCAGGTGTCACTCCCTTTAGGGTGGTAATGGAATTCCTATTGGAAGAAGGGAGAGGGGCAGGGAAGGTGGTTAGAGAGCTGGGCCACAGGAGGAGGAGCAGTAGGAGAGAAGGACTGACAAGGCTGCAGGCAAGGGGAAAGGGCCAAAACAAGGAGCCTAGTGAAACAGCAGGAGAGATGGGGAGGCCTGGTGGGATAAAAAGAGGGCCATTATTAGGAAAGTAATGACAGCTGATCCAACCAGTAAGATTAGGAAGATTAAAAAAGCAACGCACATGGTTTCTTCTTCCATTACAGAAAAGTTGGTCCCTTTGGAGCTCCCAGTGCTTTCAGATATCTTCTGCTATGGCTCTTCCCCATCCATCACTATTTTGAAGCATCAAAATGAAAAGCAATTTCCCTAGAGATTGATTCCCTCAGGAACTCAACCAGTTTTCACCACTTTTCTGAGCCCTGCAACTTTGGACTGAGGACAAGGAGTAGTGTGCTGACATGGGCAGGAAGGCAGGCTGGGAGAAGAAGGAAGAAAGGAAAATGGATGAGAACCCAGTGAGCAGAGCCCATATGGGTTCCCAAAGGAGAGCAGAGAAGAAACTGGAAGTAGACATCAGGGAAAGAGGTAGACCCCAAAGCCAGGTATGAATGGAATGAGACTGCAGAGCCAAGAATGGAGGTGAAAGGCAGTATTGCAGATGACGGGCAAGTGAATTGTATGCTGTATCAGAATCTATGGATGGCAGAGAGTTCCAAAACAGGCATATCTCTCCCCTCACCTTACAATGACATTGCCCGTTGGTTTTATTACAGTCCGGATCAAATCCCTTGGCTGCATCGCAGTTGCAGGGCCCACATGTTGGATTCCCCCACCAGCCCTTGGGACACTGCTGATCCATCCTGCAGGGAAGAAAGTCAGGTGGATGGATATTTGCATCCAGGGCACTAATTCATTGTTGGTCTTATAGCAAATGGAAATACCATAGCATGATATGTTTGTAATTGGATATTTTACAAATTTCAGATTTTTAATTGTTGTGGGTATTGTACTTTGGCAAGTTTCTGCAATGCAAGGTTGTATGGAAAAATCATACCTTTTTGTGTTGCATTTTTCTGAGGGGAGGGAAGCAATCACAAAAAATGCTCTGTTTAGGCCAGGAGTTCTCACACATTGTGGTGCCATGATCATATAAAATGATAAATGTCTTTGTGTGACACCTCCAAACTCATGAATAAAACTAATGATTTCTTTGGGGCTAAGAGTGGACAAGAAATGAATATAGGTAGTCCTCATTTAGTGACCACAATTGGGACTGATAATTTGGTCATTAAGTGAAGCGGTTGCTAAGTGAAACTGTGACTGTGCTTATGATTTTACTTCAGCTATCCTTTGCAAAGGTTGTAAATGTAAAAGGACTGGTTGCAAAGTTACATTTTCATCACCATTGTAACAGTGAATGATCACTAAATGAGGCAGTTGCTAAATGAGGACTTCCTGTATGCTTTTCTAATAATAAATTTTATATATCAGATAAAACAAGGATAGAACCTCACACTTTTGTAAAATATTTTTTCATTGAAAATAAACAAAACAATAAAATTGCAAACCATACTTGAAGAGTGAGCTTGCTTAGCTTTTCATAATTCCTAAAAACTGGATTTTTGGATGCTCTTGTTTCTCATTTCCCATTCCACATTTATTTTGTACTGATATTTGCTGTTTATAGAAGCAACTGAAGAAAATCCTGATTTTATTGTGGGCTGCTCCAGGAAAATCGGGACTGACTTCTGAAAATGATCCAGCACTGCATGTGCAAGCACAAAAATATTTTCTACTCTTATTCACACTTGCCCATGACCCCTGTGGGGCTGCAACCTACAGTTTGAGAACCACTGCCTTAGGCAATTTTCAAAGTTTGCTTTGATATAGAACAAAAATATCTGTCCAATCCAGAATTATTAGTTTCCTCTCCATCTTTGTGATGTCATGATGAAACTAAATCCTACTGGCTCCATAGTGTCTAGTACTGATATGATTACTCCAATCAACTGAATAACTATTCTTGATTTTATTTTATTTTTTTGCAGTGATGCAGAAGCAACAGAACACTGGAGACATAACAGCAGTAAGCAACAATTCTTAGGGAAAATGCTTCAGTCTTGCTCAAAGCATTATTTTTGCTCCCAAAACAAAATGCAGACATTTGACAAAGCAGCAAATAACAGCAACCATGTACTCCTTGCTCTATGTCTCTGGGGCAAAGGAAATTGGGGAGATAGTCTATTCAGTGACTGGAAATGGCATGGATGGCAACTCCAAGGGATGGCTCCCAGAACACAAAATTCCTTTTTCAGATAACTGAGTATGAAATAGAGTAAAGACATGGGGTCATTGGTTTTCATTGTTCTTTATTTTTCATTAGTATTCCCAACCTTCTCCCTCATCCTTCTATTAAACTAAATAATCATCCAAGAAAGACAACTGTTCTCAAGCAATCACCTAATTTTGCTTGTGACAACTGGGCAAGAAGGTGATGAAGGATGATAAGATGCAGAGACAGGTTTGCCTGTTGCCTTCCTTGCAACCTGTCATTGTGCCTTTTGTTACCAATTATGCACATTGAAAATACTGGCTAGGTGGTACGCTATCAAATGCAGGGAAACTTTTTTTTTTAACCAAAGGTTTATAGAAGTTTAAAGTCTTCTTTTTACATGATAACTACTACCATCTTCCATTATGATTTCATAATATCTAATCTTTACTGCAGGACCTATTAAGCTGAACACAGGCCACTATGAATAGCTTGATGAATCTTCTGATTTTGCTACCTTCCTGAGACAGCTGCAATAAAGCTTTCTCCATGCAAATTTATCATGTCAAATGTTATCTAAGTCAGATGTTAGATGAGAAGCAAGAAGACACCCAGAGAGAAAATTTCATGATCAGAGTCTAATTTCACCATCATTCTTCTCCTAACTGCTAGTGACACAGAGTCCCCAGAGTAGAACATTCTATCTAAATAGGAGAATAGCATTTCTTAGATCCATAAGATGCTAAAATCCACAAACTGTCCTTGATCTCACCTGTGCTCACAATACTGCCCAAAGTGATTTTCTCCGCACTCACAGATATAGCCATGGGGAGCACTGAGCTTTCGCTTACACACTGACTTGTTCTTGCAGGGGTTCAGCTGACAGGCATCAACACAGCTTCCGCCATAATATCCTGGAATGAAATGTAGACAATCACCTCACAACATTAATTCCTCACAACCCCATGATAAAAGGTTTTTAAAGTGGGGCAACATGAACAAAGCCTAACGTTTATTAACGTGGGTCATAATGATGCATTGTGAAGTCTGCATGAATCCTCTTTCCCTTTCCCTTTTCCAGCCTCATATTAAACTCTTGTGACAAAGCCAAAGGCACAATAGGAATATTATCCAAACCTGTTTAATTTGCATATTTTGGCTTATTTGATCACTGAACTGGAAATTCATTCTTACTTCAGAATGGCTAAGCAACATGTGAAAGTCTTGGGGAAATGGAATTTTTGGGAGATGACCGAAGAAGGGACATGATTTCACCAAGATGCTTCCCTAATGTTCCCTCCCCAACCCCCCATCCTTGATTCTCTGTAATTCTGGTAGATTTTTGTCAAAACTTAACACCTTGAAACTATGTCCAAATTTAGAAGAAAATACCATTATGGAACAAGCTCTTTCTGTCTGCTCTTTTGGGTAGGGATGGGTGGCCTTCATCTGGGCACAGGGAGAATCTTAGGGAACAGCAATAAAAAGAAAGGCAACATGCTGGATACAAAAAATACGGGATACAGAATATACAAAAAAAGGCACAGTGAAATGAAACAGAATGGAACAAGAAAAAAAAGCGGGGGGTGGGTGGGTAATAAAGACCACAACAAGATCTGCAAGGTGGGTTACTTATCCATCTCCTACCTGGCTTGCATACACAAGAGTAGCTTTGCCACTGGTCCTGACATATACTGTTGGCAGGACAAGGGTTGGATTCACAAGGGTTGGGCACAGGACATCCTGCCTCCACGTTCAAAGTGCTGCTGGGCTTGGGCAATGCATTTCCCATGGCTGTGTCACCTAGGTGAATTCCCTGAAACCCAAATGAAAAAGGGAAAATAAAGCTCAGGTTTGCAGTGAAGGGTTTGGGTTTTAATGGAAAGAGCTTCAGAGCTTTGGGTTATTTAGGCTGGTGTAGCCTACCAAGGACACTTTCTACTGACTCTTAGCTCTCCACTGTAATGGATGATTTAGTCAACATCTCCAGTAGGGGCAACTGGGTTGAAAAACTACCCAGTAACCTTTGCAAAATGTTCTCAGGGTTTTCTGATTATTCAGAGATCTTAGTTATCCTGAAGCAGAAAAGTCTACCTAGACTGACTATCAATGTAAAAAAAAAAAAAAATAGAAAGAAAGAAAGGAAAAGAAGAAGAAGAAAAGAAGAAGAAAAGAAAAAGATAAGAAAAAGAATCTATGACTTAATTGCTACCTTTGGCTTTTGAAGGGGTTTTAATATCCCTTAGGTGAATGCTGCTCATCTCTGAATTAGAAGATACAAAAGTGGAGAATCTTTGACATTTGGATGTTTGCTGGAACTCACCTGGATGCAGCCTTCCAAACCATGATGCACTTTACCAGACTCTAGGATTCCCCCAACATGGAGATGTTTCACCTTCAGGCCTTGAAGCTCATTGCCAATGACTACGGTGTCCTTTGGAAAAGAAATACAACTAATGGGAATGTCAGATGCCCACCATTGTTTATATCTCTTACCTGGGCCTGTGAGTTAACCTTTCAGTTCCCTATCATCCATACTCTGTGAAACTATGGTAATAAACTTTCCTCAAATGCCACAAAGAAAATTATGGACCAAAAGGAGAACATCAGCATTGGTCCCATATAGACAGGAAAGAGAGTTAGTTGTTGAAGTGTGGGTCTTGAATCTGTCAAAAACACCGTTGGAGGGAGGAAAATACAGGACTAAAGGGAAGAACGCCAGCCCCAATGTAGATAGTTTTTTTCCCAATGTGCCCTTCCATCAGCCATTTTTGTGCTGATAGTTTTTTTTCCCAATGTGCCCTTCCATCACCCATTTTTGCCCTTCCATCAGCGTCAAAGCTTACCTGGTAGAATCCAAAATCCAGACTGAGGGTGATAATGTAACGTGCCTCATGGCCACTTCGAACATTTTGCAGCTGAAACTGGAGGTCATGCCATATTCCATCGTTCAACTGCATTTGATCCAGAAGGATCTTGGTAGTGCGTCCAGTCCCCCTATTCACCATGAAGGAGAGCAGGCCGGAGTCCAGCTAAAGATATGGTATAGTCAGCACAGAGCAAATTCTGTTCTATGAGTAAGGCTAGGACTGTTCAGGCTAGCCATCCTTTCACATAATTCTTCACAGAGGCTCTACACATAAAAACAGATGCTGAGTTATGAAGGGCCTATCTTCTTGGTAAGAATAATGCTTTCTGTTTTGAGATTAAATAGGACAGTGCCATTAAATAGGATATTGCAAACAGTGTGGAAATCTGTAGGGTCCCAGTATTCTCTTACTCAAGAGAACTATTGCTGCTACGCTTGTTCCTAATCTCACACATCCCAAGAGCTCAGTTTCTTTTAAAAACAGGTATGATTGCCTTTAAGAACATCTGATGCAAGGTTTTATAGCAGCACAGATCCAGAGCAGCTACATTATAGGTCATGGGATAGTACCTGACAGAGTATGGTGGCGTACTGGCCAGCATTTGCCTGCAGTAACACTCCATTTGCCTGGCGTGTCCGGAATGCTAGGCCCATATACCAAGGTGTGGAGATCTTAACTTCATTCCTGAAGTCCCAGAAAAGGATGCTGTTGCCATGGAAATGGTGAGGATGATGCATGGCTATAGAAAAAGAGGATAGAAGATGCTGGAATTCAGTGAAGCAGAAAGAAGCTCAAGGTGGGGGAAGCTTGAAAGCCCTACTTTACTTTTACTGCTAGAATCTCTTTACCTTCACTTCAGAGACATTTATACCATTAGGGAAAGGTTCCTGCATGGAATCTAGAGAGAGGGGTTGGAAATTTGATCTTGCTTAAAAAGCCCAGACGCCTGCAGCAGGAGCTGAGGGGTATGGAGTACAGATGCCCAAGGTTTTGTTCAGTCTGCATTTTAAAACAACCACAACAGATTGGCACATTTCCGATTAACATGCAAGCAGATTGGAACACTGTTAACCCCTCGGATTTCACACCTTTGCATTTTGCGGTGGGGTTCTTAGCTCAAAATACATACCAAATTGCATATAAAATGCATATTTTAAGATGAAATATGTTCAGAAATCTTGAGAGAAAAAATTCAGACTATGTGTTTTGTGCGAAAATACTTTTTAAAAAATGTGTTTAAATACTATTTTTTCAAATGGCAAATTAATGTAGAAAAATGATAAAACCATATAACTGCTTAGAATTATAGATAGGATAGGCAGAATATGAATGTTTTTAATAAATAAAAAGAATAGATGTATGAAACAGGTAAAAAAATAAACTGTCCACTGCTTATAGAAAGGCAAAGCAATAGGGAATATATTTGAAAACAAATACAAAAAACTTCCAGAACTTCAGACCACACAGTTTCAAATGACTGAGAATTGTATTTTGATTCTGTATTTTGTACTTGCTTATAAATACCTAAGGAAACTACTATGTGCCTATCTGGCCTGTAGAAAACATAAGTAGGTTGAACTGTGCTTTCTTCCAGCTGCAAAATGAAATCCCGTATGAGTGTCTAACGTTATAGCAGGATGCCAAAGGCCAATTTTAAACCTTCCTTGATGGGGTGAGGTGATGGGAAGGTAGAACTATTTTCCATCCAAAGTTTCTACTAGGAGTCCAAAGAATAGGGCCCAGATAGAGTAGGAATTCCAATGTTCACAAAATTAGCTGGGATTTCAATAGATTAGGGTTTCTATATAGATTGTCTCTATTGGAGAAACATCTAGCGATTTATAGAAGAAGACTAGCTGTGATCATGAAATACCCCTTGGAACTTCAGAAAATATCCAACAAAGCCATTTAATTTGTGTTTCCTTCTGGCCCATTCCAAGAATACTACTAGTTATCTTTCTCTGAACACTCAGCTGTTGGTAGCCCTGCCACTTCCTTCCTTTCCTGGGGCCATATCTTCTGGTTTATATTCCCATAGCCGTCCAGACCAACCTTCTCCTATGCACACTTGTTCATTCAGCCTGCTCCATATTATACTCACCATGCCTGCAGTCCTTGCCTCCAAAACCTACAGGGCACTCACAGATAAAGGAAGACCAGCCCACGATACAGGTGCCACTGTTCTTGCAAGGATTTGAATCACAGAAGGAGTGCTTGGCATGACAACCTGAGGAGATGGCAGATGAACAGCATAGGTGGAGACAAAGGACCAAACAGTTAACATGGAATAATTTCTCTTTCAGCCTTCATTCTGACTTTTCTAGACTATGAAAATGTGCTCTGGAATCTTCAGCTTGATGATAAGCAGAAATATCTCCTGTTATCAAGAGATCCCTGGTGTGAAATATTACCTTTCTTTCCAGTAGGAAGGTTCTAGATATAGTTATACGTAGGGTAGATCTACTGCGAACAAACAGCAAAGACCCCCTGAGGATTGAGTTTGCAATACATTCCTGACTTGGCATATGAGGTTTGTGATTCCCAAGACATTCTTGATAGAGAAACAACAATGGAGAAGTTACAATTCACACTGGAGGTCTGGATAAGATACAGAATCTTTTGCCATTTGGTCAACTTTTCTTGTTTCAGGAACCTTAATGAAAGTGAGTCAGCTGACACTGCTGTGGCCTAAGATGATGACTTGGGAAGCCACAGTTACTGTTTCTTTATTCCCAGAATTATTAATCCAGCAATAGCAATAAGGTTTTTGTGATACTGCAGTGGAAAAAGGAAAAGACATGGAAGAGGAAGGATCACATAACAATAATGTTTAAACAGTTGGCCTTACCTGTGGAGGTCCCATTGTTTGCAATATAGGAAGCCATGTCAATGTGTTTACTATCAATGTACAAGTCTCTCATACAGCCCACAAACTCTCTGTGCTCCACTGGAAAATTTTCAGGCAGATTGGGGACCCCTCCAAGCAGCAAAGGCCCTGTAAGGTCCAGCGATCTGGAGGGAAAAAAACCCCTGAGAGTGGTATTCATGACAGCTGCTTTACATTGGAGTTGAGTGCTACAAAGACTTCATAAATCTGTTTCTGCAGTGTTACACTTCAGTCCAAAATGGGAACAATGTGGTCAATCAGCAGGGTTTTTTTTTTTTGCTAATGCTTAATGAAAGACAAACTCCCCATGGCCAGAAACTGATGTAAAGTCATAAGAACAGCCTTCTGTTGAGTACTGAGTATTGAAACAAAATTGAGTATTTTGTTTCTCACAGCAGCCAGCCAGCTGCTGCTGGAGTGCTTGGAAACTGGAGATAGACACATACTCCTCTTCTGCCATTAATAATTGTTGAGAGTTGGGCGGCATAAAAATTTAACAAATATATAAACCTCTTCCAACCAGCATTTGGGGCATGCTAACTCTGACCTAGTGACAATGTTGAAATCCTCAGGATAGATAGCCCTTGACAGACCTCTTCTCTAATTCCCTTGTCAAATCACCCAAGTTAGTGGCTATCATAACATCTTGTGGTAACGAATTCCACAGGTTAATTAAGCAGTGTGTGAAGAAGAACAGTCTTCTGTCGATTCTAAATCTCCTTCCAATCAACTTCACTGGATATCCCCTAGCCTTAGTCTTTTGAGAGAGAAAGAGTTGCTAATATTTTACTCAATACTGGTAAATTGGTAATACTAGGTCAAAGTATTATTAGACTGTTCTGTGTAAAATAACTGTTTCTCAACCAGCTTAAGTGTTCAAGCCCAAGCAAGCCCAATGCATTGTCAAGCAGGGAGTTTCAAGAATAGCATATTTTTTTCCCTTGGCAGGTATGGAAAAGGAGTACAAGGCAGGGCCACCAAAACCGCAGCTGTAGTTTCAGTTTAGTTAGGCAAAAGGCTGAAATAACTGCTTGCAGAGAGCAGGTGTTATATGAATAATGCTGAAAATGTGGCTCATCCTGCAGAGGTTACAACCCATTGTAAACCATATGATTAAACCTGGAGCTTCCTCTTTCCCTTTTCCAATGCTCACTTGAGCATGAACTGGAGTGAAGCTGTGAAAGAAAGACATAAAGGGAAAAAAGGACAGGACAGGAAAATGGACTCAGCCCCTTTCTGGTTTAGCTGAAAATACAAAAGACTCACTTTTTGGAACTGGACTGTACCCCCTCTGCTGCACAGGAGTAGTTCCCAATTTCATTGCCAAACTGTAGGGCCATAGATGTATCACATTTGTCCACCGTTAGAATGGCCACTTTGTCTGTGGAAGGTCCTTGCACTGAACCCAGGGAGTTTATTTTGGGCTGAAATGATAAAGCATGGCCTGAATAGGTGTTCCCTTAATACAAACCTTACATTGCCTTCATCTGTGTCAAGGTACATTCCACTAATACTGTTCTAATTCAGAATTCAACTAGATTACGTCTTTCCACTTAAAAATAAATTAATTAATAAATAACCCCGCACTTGGAGAACTAGCATACAAGCACACACCAGTGTTTCCTGACATACTTATTTTCCACAGGAAGAGAATGTTGCCATATTTGTTTAAGCATTCAATAGAAGTTCAGTGTGGTGCCAAATTTACAAAACAGAAGAAAGCTTTACACATGGTTGCCATTCTCATGGGAATGAAAAGCTTCTCTCTCTCTCTCTCTCTCTCTCACTTTAATATACAAAAAAGGAAAGAAAACCCCACAAGATACAGAAAACAGAAACAATAAAAACATACAAGAACTCGTTCAGCTAATTTTAAAATAAATCATTAAACCTCGACCACACAAAATATTACTAATCGGTATTTCCATGTCATTGGTAAAGAATCCCCTTGTAAAATGAAAAAAAGAAAAAAGAAAAAAAATCACACGTATCTGTGAATTTGGGGTTGTACTATTTTTCCAACACTGAATGTACCTTCTTTGTGATTCCCCTGTCCCTGCTTGTAACTCTATAATTCTTCACATACCTATACGTTTTTAGTGTATAATTCAAAAGTGCATTCACGTCTTTAAACTCTGTTGATCGTTGGAATACCATACTAACAAACTTATGAATATCACCAAAACAGGGCAACATGAAGACAAGCCCATATCATATATGAGATCATTTAATGCTGTGAGATCACTCTGATGCACTTTCTCTCACTCCCAGCCTTGTGGCCCAATTGCATGGAGTGAAGCCATGGAAATATAGTGTCCAGTGACAGCAAAACCTGGAGTAAGTGCACATAGCACTGATGGGGGAGAATTTGACAGAGCGCTGCGGTTTTCTTGGTAGCATTGTGCCATTTGTAATTTGTACATTTATGGACTATTTACTGTACTTATCTCACTTACATCTTGCTGCCTTCTGTGGAAAGCACAGTGCCAAAATGGCTTCCAAACAGTTATCCATGCTAGCACTGACCCAGACCAATCTGACTTATTTTTATCAATGTTCCTGCACTGTATACCTCAGGCTATGCTTGAGAAGGCAACCCTTATTGACCTGGCTTGGGTTCACACATCTGCTAAGTCATAACCAGGTTGATCTCATTTTATCTTTGTGTGTTGTGTGTACCCAGTCATTTTGATTTGTATCCCAAAGTTGAGGGCTTCTCATTATGTGTCAGCTAGGCCCCAATGGTTTGTCTGACAAAACCTAGTTTGGTACAATGTTGAAGCCTAGTCACCTCACCTTCTTCGGGAGAAAGGAATCTGGGAAGTGGCTTGGGGAAGAAAAGGACTGAGCACATGGAAGACAACTTGTGATCCAAACACAACCAGGGTAAGAGAAGACCACCACGACAGAAAAATGTTTGTGCCTACCTTGTTGTAATAGTGAAGTTGCACCGTGTGCCATTGACCGTCACTAACCCCTCCTGGTACAGATGGAGAAACAACAGTGCTTGATTCCCCTGCAAGGCAGAGGGATATTAGGTTCACTCAGGCAGGTAGACTGGGATGACATTTGTGTGTTCTTCTTTCCCCATCCCATGGGGTACAGCCAGGATCAGAACTGCAATGCGCTAGGGAGTTTAAAAAGTAACCCTCTTCCCTGTGTAGTGCAATCCTGACCCTGAAGAAGATCCCAAGGAATTATTTTAAAAGTAAAGAAGGCCCTAAACCCATGAAATGAGTTCTTGTATAGGGTCCCTTCATTTGGCTTTTCGATTAATCCAAGCGAGCTACATTAGCATTTGGCAGGAACATCATCCATCAAAACTGGGGAATATATAAATATTCATATGTCATCACCGCACTGGTGGAAGCCAGCATTATATGAATGCTGTGTACACACACACGCAAATAGGCAAGGAAAAAAAGAGGTTGCTTTGATTCATGCTATGATACTCCTTTAGTGTTTTCTGCAAAACTAAAATATTGTGAAAGAAAGCATACTGATTTTATACTTAGTATCAATATTTATGGGCATTACTCCATCTGGATTCATTAGAAAAACTAGCAGAAACGCCTGCCATATCACTGTTGGCTATATCATCCCTGTTCATCAAATTGTTCCCTTTACAGTACAAAATAGAGGAGAACCACCTGGTGTCCTACTTTCCATCTCTATTCAGCTACTGTTGTATATATAAATGGGTTATGTCTGGAATAACCAAGGGCCACTCTCTTTGGGACTGTCTGTGCTAATTCCCCCAGTACCGTTTCCAAAGGTTCTGGAAAATTTTGTGCCCTTTGATAGAGATACAGAGATAATGTAAATTCTTGCCTGTTGTTCATGTCTCTCTCTTTTGCAGTTAACTGTTTTTGAAGTTTGCTGATGTTGAATAAATAAACATCAAACTATATTTTTTGCTAGCTGAGGTGCGTGTTCTGATCAGGATGCAGAGATTGACTGGGAGTGCACTGGGTGCAAACTCAAACTGGAAATTACCCACAGTAATTTCCCAACTATCTCTGATCTTCAAAGAGTAGCTTTCCCTATTGAAGGACTTGTGGAAAAGAAAACATGATGGCTTTTGATAGCCAAAGCATATTTGGGCCAAGTAACTACTTCAGAACTGATAATGTATATTTACAGAAAAGGGGCAGATTTGATAGATTTGATGATGAGTTTTTATCATTTTTAATTCTACCTTTATTTAACCTGTTTTGAAGGCAAAAGACCATCAATCTTAAAATTTCCATCAATCTTAAAATTTCCATCAATCTTAAAATTTCCTTATTTTTATGTTTTATTATAGATTAAGTAGGCTAACAGACCCATATGCATACATTCATAAGCCAAACTGTAGATGCCCACTTTTTACCCATTCTTCTTATTTCAACAGGTGAAGACACAACAAATCTGAATTTTTCTGCAGCTAAGTAATAAGATTGCAGTCTGCCTTATTAACATTTTTAACTCCCTGGAAGTGAAAGCCATTTTCTGCAGTACAGTAACTATATTTAGGAAGTTTCCTTTTTGAACCTTGTCTTTAACCTTTAAACCCTTAAATATTTTTACAGAACCTTGTGAATAAAGGATGTGGTTGGGAGTATTGCTATGTCGCATGACAGGAAAGCTTTTAAACCACAGCTTAAAATAGAACATGGCTTCCAGCTTTATCATTCATTCTGACAGCACTTGAATCTTTGTAACCTGTAGACCTGATATGATCTGTAGACACTTATGTATATAAGCAAGTGAATTCAAAGCTGCATGCACAGATATATTATCTCATCATCTTCCATTTCCCCCCTTATCAACCCATTCAGACATACTGTATACCTTTATGCTTATATAAATATAGCCTTAAATTTTTCATCTCAGAATCAGTCACATGACCCAAACTAAAGTACAAACTGGCATTTTTGCACAGATCAGCCACTCAAATTTAATGGCTGCGAACACAGCATCTGGTGCAGAAATCAGCCTGCAGACTAATCCTCTCTAACCCTTGCAATTGATTAAAGCAAACATTATTCACACATAGATTAGTAACATCTGCCAAGTACAAATTTGCATACACAAGTTTTCTGCAAGTTGAATTATGGACCACATTAGAAGCTGCAGGCTGAATCCTTCCCTGTGTCCTACACGTCTCTGATGAGATTTTCTGAACCTGGTGTTAGGTTTAAGCCCTTTCACAGATAGGCACTCACTAACCATGAAAGTTTCGAATCCACCAAAGGTCCCCCGCTTTCATCCTTGCCTCTCCTTCTTTTCCAATATTCCAGTAAAGCACACAAAATAAATACATATTTTACTGAACTGAATCAACTGAAGGCTCACCAGCCTCTGACGCTTCAAAATTAGAACACCGACGATTCATTATCCTCACCAAATGGCTCTGTCAAGCAATCAGGAATGTTGGAGAGTGTCTAGTGCAGAATGCAGCATTTTGCTTTTCATGTTTGTCTGGCTACCAATATCTAAGTCTTCCTATGCTTGGAAATGTGGCTACCACTTTGTAATAAAGGACTATTCTAATTGACAAAGGATTCATCCCAAGGGTCCCAAGCATCCTCATTTGCTGCACTAGAAGGCCTTTCAGATAATTCATCAGCAGCTATTAATTTTGGAAAAAAGTGCACCTTCTATAAGTTACTTAACATAAGAAGTCTATTTCATGGACAGTTAGTGCCATTCTTTCTATATTACAATGGCAGCCCCTTGAGGATGTCAGTGGCAATACCATAGACCCATCTGCCACACCCACCTGTAGAGTACTTCAGCTGGACCTGCCCATCAACAATCTCTACAGCCAGGAAGTCATGCTTCTCATTTAGACGTCCATTGTAAATTAGGAGACCACCGCGCTCTAAGGTGGCAAATCTAGTGATGAAATATTAAAAGAATAAGAATTTTCACACATACTTAAACAGGCTAGGCAAATTTCCACAAAGTTAGGACTGTAGATGAATTATAAACCTTCTGAATTTTTCAGCAATTTTTTCTGGTACTCAGTCACCTGGTGTAATTGCCAGTGGGTATTATGACCGCAGAAAGAATTAGATTACTATCAAATCATCAATAAAGAGTAGACCTATAATCTTTTTTTTTTCCAGAGCTGACAAGACAGACCCCAACTTTCTGCAGATGATCACTGTACCACATTTCTAGTAAACCTGCACTTGTTGAATTTCTACGTGGTTTACATTTGAGCATTTCTTCAGGGAAGGTTGGAGGTGCCAACCATTATAATCATTTTCCAAGTAAGATTTAAAAAATCTCACCCCACAAGGAGATACTTGGACAGAAGTAATATCTCAAGAATCCCCATCTAATATGAAAGAGAAACCTAATTTGAAAGGCAGGGCAAACGTACTTTGGACTGCAGAGAACTGTTCAATCCAGCAAGATAAAATTCAACATCTAAAGGCAGTACAGAAATTAGCAGTTCATACAAAACTGCTTCTTTGAAGAACTTACGAAAGAGAAAGGGTCAGGTGGAACCTCTGGCGCAAACCTCGAAACATGACAAAAGATTTCGGGGGAAAAGAGCGTGCAGATACTTCACAGAAAGGTTTTTCAAAGCCCCCAGGTGGGCACTGACATTGGAAGCCTCCATCTGCAGAGTTGGTGCAGGTGCCTCCATTCCTACACACTCCAGGAACACAACGTCCTGCCCGACTATCCACTTCACAATTATCACCTATTGGGAAAGAAAAGGAGAAGAAATGAAAAGATCAGAGGCCTCTGAGACTCAATAAGGCAAAAGTTACAGCAAACGAAAGAACAAACTGAGATTCCTGCCATTTAAGAATGTATGAGCATGACACAGATATTATGTTATGTTGTGTTATGTTATGTTCTTATGTTATGTGAATATTAACACCATGCTATGCTATATTTGTATTCTGCATTTCTGGTAGGATCTCAAGGCTCTTCCCACTGTCATGAATGGACCATCATTTAGTTAAATGGCTACATCTCATGTCTGTAAAACCATTGGACCTACTAACTTGGTTGTCTGAAAAGGCTATTAGATCTATAATGATTCCCGGTGGCCTTGAAAGGGTTGTGATTAATCCTACCAAGGATTCTATCAATGTCCTAGTTGTTACATGGAATAGGGAATTTGCTAAGGCAGTTGGCGCAATCACTCCTAGGGCCTTCTCCAATCTGCTTCAGAAGACTTGAGGAAGTTGAAGTAATAAGACAGAATGTAAGCAGAGGACAGCGGTTCAAATCTGATAAGGCAGTGTGAAGCCAATTTGAAATCATAAATTATGAGATGTACAGCAAAAAAGAACTATTTTTCTCTGCTTATTGCCCCTGTTTTTAGCCATTTCAGATTGGAAGACAGCTGACTCATACTGTCAACCACCTCCTCCCAGAATTTGACCCAGAATCCTCATAGGTTGGTTGTAATTTACGTTTGTGTACATATGTTTGTTGGTATGAAATCTGTCCTAGTCAGATCATCCTGGATGCTGCTAATGAAGCCAAGTCGACTGTGGGACTGTCTGGTAACTCCTCTTACATAGTTACACTGGATCAATTTCAGTTTATGACACCAAGTACATGGCCAAGTTGTTTGGAAGGTATGTTCTAACATCATTGCACAATGTAGCTTGTAACTTCCAGCCAGGAAATTGTTAGAAAATCCCTTTGTGAACATCACGAAGATCACTCTGAGAAGAAGCAGGATATCTCTTTTTTATTTAAAGAAAACAATAATTAGACTTCTAAAAAAAGCCTGTGCCACAGGAATTTGCAGGACCAAGCTGACTTTGGCTTGTGATGAAAGCTAAATAAGGTCAGCCGTGGTTAGGATTGGATAGAAGACCACTAGGATGTTCCAGAATGGCAGTCTAGACTATACAGAAAAAAAATGTAGAAGAAGACAATGGCAAATTACTTCCATATTATTGCTCATGTGGCAACATGGATGCTACATGAATGTGCCCATGGGATCACCAGCAGGGAAGCTTGGTTCAAGGGAGTCTGTACTTTGAAAAGTGCAGTGGGTCTTTAAAAAATAAGTAATTAAAGGTCCATTTTTAAACATCCACAATTGGGTAAAATGATCAAGAGAGTGATGGCAGTCATGGAGGAAACAGAACCGTTCAAACAGGTTTTGACCTAATTAAAAGTCCAAGTTTCAGAGTTGGCTGCTCTCTTGATTGATGTCATAGATATTTTTTGTTTGAGGGTTGGATACCAAAGCTTGATACCAGATGTGGCAATCAAATCTGTCTCCCTGCTCTGCATTCAAAAGCAGATATGCAGTAAGAAAGTAATATGTAGTAGATTTCGTGTAGAAAATTAGGAATTCATACACATGAAGAAATTCTCCAGTTAACAGCACCAGAAAATGAAATCAAGCTTTCTTTATAAATATATCCCGAGATTTAAATCCTGTGCCTCTTCCTTCTGCCATCTCAACTCAAAGACTGCCTGCCTACTTGTGTCCTGGTCTAGCATATTTAGGCCATCAGTACCTTATTTACAAAACAGCCTCTCTTGGTAGGAGAATCAGCGATTCCCATCTCACCAGTTTCAACTCTTATATTAATGGAGAAACTATATCTTTATCAGTCTTTCTTGATGTAGTAGTTTTTGATACCATAGTATCCTTCTAAATCATTGGTATTCAGACAAGGCAGCCATCAACAGACACACATCTACACACTATTCAAAAGGACAATAAAAAGGAAACAAAAGACCAGAACATCTCCTCACCAGCAATTATCACCCAGATAAGCAGAGACTAACACCAAGATTATCACCAGACATACAATCAAGCAGTAAACAATACCGTAATCAAGGAGCTGGGGGGGGGGGAATAAAACAAAACAAAACCCACACCCCCAACAACACTGGCAGGGCATGCCACTGCATATAAACAGAGAGCAAACCCATTCCATTCTAGCACTGAAGATGTTACCTAGCCATGTAACAAAACATTTGCAAGAAAACAACTAAGCTCAGAGAACCCCAAGGACTCCACAGTTCAGCCCTGAGCTACACATATTCACCTCTAATGCCTTCTAGATCATCTCAAGGAGTTGAAGATACTGCTTTGCATTGGTACCATTTATCTCTCTGTGGTAGATTCCAAACTGGGTGACTTGAAAACAGGTCTTCCTCAAAACAGGAGCTATTTTATAGGATCCTTCAGACTCCATTCTATCTCCAGTGTTTTTCAACAGCCACATGAAACCACTGGAGGAGCTTGTCAGATTTGGTACTGAAAGCTGTTAGCATGCTGATGATACCAAAATCTATTTTTCTGTAAAATCATCACCACCACCACCATCATCCATAAATGTAATTGTGAAGACTTTGTCTCATGATGACCAGTGATCAAGCTTTCTTAGCAGCCTTAGTTATTTGGAATGCCTTCCTTGTAGAATTGAGGGGGCCTAACCTCTTTGTTCACAGTATCTAAAACACAGTTTTCAAGAGAACCGTTGGTTTTACATTGTTTTTAATATCTCTGATTTAATTTTGGCTTTACGTTTTACTGTAAATCACAAAGAAACTTCACTCAATGCAATAATAAAGTAGGTAAATAAAATTTTACCATCATAATACTCTTGAGAGGTGGGCTGGTTTAATAAAATAATCACTTGGTGGGGCTGGAACTCCCAGAATTCCTAGTCATCATGGCTAAAGGCAATCCCAACATATCTGGAGGGTGCCAAATTGGGGAAGATTGTTCTTAGAGCATTTAGTCCTGTCTATATTGTCATTTGCCTGAACAGCCATGTGGTGGCACTATTTACCATTCAGTATCTTTGGAATTTACAGCCAAACTATCAGCATTCATTTGCATCATCCTTCTGACAAGCCAAACTCTGCACTATCTTCACTAGTGTATGATATGTCCAATTACGTTGCTATAATTCTTCTCAACAGGAACGCAGAGTGGTGGAAAGGGGTTTTCTCTTTGCAAGTGATGAAATTAATGACACTGTACAGGAGACTACAGCTCTTTTACACAACTGAGAATGCATTCCTATAGACCAGTGTTTCTCAGTCTTGGCAACTTTAAGACGTGTGGACTTCAACTCCCAGAATTCCCCAGCCAGCAAGGGGAAATTCTGGGATTTGAAGTCCACACATCTTAAAGTTGCCAAAGTTGAGAAACACTGCTATAGACCATGTGCTGGGAAACTTCATTCATCCTCTAGGCAACAAATTACAGATGAGGTCAGACAACTGTTTGAGCTGCTAAAACTAAGTTTAGTCTTCTATAATTAAACTTGCATTTAATTGAATCATACCTCCCAATTCTCATGAAAAAAATAATTTGATCTACACAAGGTAGCAAAAACCTCAGATTCCTGGACTCAGGACCTGCATGGAAACTAGCACAGATCTAAATCCAACAGGGAGAGGGAAAAATCCCTGTCTGCCAGATATTATCCAAGAAAGACAGTCAGATAGTAAATGCAAAGACTTTCCCTCTTCCCTTTCCCTGAGGAAATGTGAGATACTTATGGAAAGACTAACCACAATCCATGGTCAGTTAATGTTTTTATTAAACATAGCTGAGCTTGGATGCTTAAAAAAAACCCTAAGCAAATCATACCTGGCTAGTACTTGGATGGCAGAGCCAAGGATTGTAAGAAAAAGGCAATGGCACACCACTTTCATATTCTTGAGAAGAAAACTATATGGACGTGTCCACTGAGTCACTAGGAGTTAAGCCTGACTTAGAACTAGTCAAAATGACATGAGATTTTATGCAGTTTCAAAGAGCAGAGGGAATGGAGAAGCAGCAAGGAGATCCAAACACTTCAGCCACGTATCTCAGCCATGATAGTTTCAAGTCACTCTCAGTACTGTGGACTGAATACTGAATGCTGTGGACCTGTTGAGAGGAATAAGTCATCAATTGTCATTCTTAGCATCCAGATGGAGAAGAAGATGAGTGGGATCAAGAGAGCATGGTATGACTATGGTGTAATTTTTCTAATTTTTCCATTACAGCCAGAGTTTTTAAAGCCTTCTCACAACACCCCTACGAGGAAAAAAAGGGCATTTTTTTTAGAGTTGCAGCTCATGGCACTTTGGCACAGGATCACCAGTATTTTTACTGGTTGTTGCTCTTCTTTTTAAAACTGCAATTAGGTCATCAGATACTAGGAGGAAATTGTGCTTATATTCATATTGTGAAAATTACCATCCATTGATTTTTTTTCCTCCTCACTCCACATCTTTCTGCCACAAATAGAAGTCTCTTTCCTTGATGAGATTGGTAATGATTCCCCTGTTTTAATCCCATGGGGTGGGAGAAGGGAATGAAAGGAGGAGCAGAAACCCTAACTGATCAGCCAAAACCTACTTCTTCAAGCACCCGTAGAACAGCAGCAGCTGCCCTAGATTGTTAGTGCTAGGCACTTCTGCATAATGGTTTTGGCGCTGCTCCTGCTGCAGTGCAGTGCCCTTGGTTTCAATCCTGGTGTCCCTGCTGAGCAGCCAAGCCACTTTTCTTCTACGTTTACTGCCTCAAACTTCTGTTGGGCAATTTGAGACACTGGAACTCCTTAGGGCTTGTGTCTCATTGGTCTCCCACCAATCCCTACCCCTTCACTCTTTGGCACACCCCCTTCTTGCATTGGACTTTAAGGAGGGGCACTGGCAGGAGACAGTTGGCCAGATGGAGTGAACACTGGATAGCTCTGGTGAATGCTTGGAACAGTTGTGGTGAGGACAACCACAGGCTATTGCAAGACTGGATATTAGGATCCAGGGAGCAGAATGGTGATGGTATAGAAGGGCTCTTTAACTTTCCTTTGCTGGACCATTTAAATTACCTCCCTTCTGCCCTGACCCAGAGGTAAATGCCAGTTCCTACCACTTACAATGAACACTAACCTTATGGCAACCTATCACCTTCTTCCACAATCACGCAATTGGGTCATTTTAGGATTCGTCTTCTGGAGGGAGGTATTTTTTTTAAACAGTAATGAGTTTTCTTCATTTAGTTCAAACTATAGTAAGCCAGTCTTGCTAGAGGTTGAGGACCTTTGGATTATTCTGAGGACCAGGGTTCTAGACTTCTGCTCCAAAGTCCTATCCATATTGCAGAACTGGCTCCACATTATAACTCTTATTTATTTATGTGATTGATTGTTTACAAAATTTATAGACCACCCCAGTTATGAGATTCTAGTTGGTGTAATTCAAGGTAAAATAATAAAACAACCAATTAAAACACAGCAGTGCATGAATGCCTACAGTCAGAGCTAAAAGTACAATAGCATAAGAAAAGTTTTCACTGCTTTGTGCAATGCAAGGAAAGAGATTACCGCACATACTCTGGGGGTAAGAATGTTCCCGAGCACAGGGGCCATATAGAAAAGGCCTATATACTTCTAATAGACAGGATATTTTCAGCAGACCCTCTTGGGATGTTCAGACTGGACAGTGAGAATCAACTTTGGCAAGGCGGTGCCTAAAAGTAATTATGATGTATCAGTTTCCAAAGGAAAGCAGCGATGGTAATGGGACCAGTCAATGTCCTGTTTACACAATGTCCAGAAGCATTTAGTTGAGACATTGTGTAAAACAGGATGTTGGACTAGATGGGCCTTTGATCAAATCCTGTACACTACCTTTCTCATGCCCTTATGTTAGATCACTTCTGGGCAATCTGCCCAACACTAGCACCATATAAAGCAATCGAAATACACAGGCTCCTGGGGCTGTCAGGTCATAAACCACAGCTCTTTCTAATATCTTTACGAACAATGGGAGTAATCTCTCTCTGACTCCTGTCTTGCGCTTCTCTCGCCCACAGTAGCTTGCCTTACTCAGCATGATCCCACTATGGGTAATGGAAAGGAGCAGGTGAGATGATCCAGAAAGGAACAGGAATTTATATGTCATGACTGCATTGTCTCTTATAGCTCAGCACATTAAAGATGTAGCAACATTTCCCATTTATACCCTGGCCACTGTAAGAGTTTCCCTGCTGCCCAACAGCAGTCCTTCCTGAACTTCTGGATCTTATTGCTGGGCCAGCGGTGGATTCTCTCAGGATTTCAGCTATCATGACCTTAGGATGGGATTCAGAGTTGCTCAGGCCACGGTGGCAACCTTGGACTTGTCCCAGGTTATCTTGGCTATGACTCCTAGAAATGGCTACTTGTTCAATCAAGTGTTTACTTTGGAGCAGAGGACACATGATCTAAACATGGGAGACATTGTCACTAATTCCTAACTGTGCTCAGGTCATTTTCTAATTATGATGCGTATTACTGCAAACTCTGATCTCTGCAAGGGTGGCAGCCCTATTTCAACAGTCCCTCCCAGCTGCTTGATAGATCCAGATGGCCTTTTGAAAGCACTTGGGGATTTCTCAGCAGCCTGGCAGGCAGTTCCATATGCATCTGGAACAAGGAGGTGACCAGGGCACCGATGTGACTGCTTCTCTCTTTGGTCACTGATCCTGAGGTGCACCGTGGCTTATCAAGGGGCTCCAGGAAAGGAAATAAGCAAAGAGATGTTTAAAGTGACGATGGGGGGAAAAAAAAGACTAAATTTGATTGGGCACAGTCACAAGCCCATATCTGGGTCTGCATTGTGGCAATCAGAGCCTACTTACTGTTGCACTCTTTTTGCATCTGTAAACTCACATCCATCAGCTCAGCTCCATACTGGAGGGAATTAATTATAATAATGAGAGAAAAAAAACTTGCATTTGCTAGGGGCTAGGTGTCATTTAGATGGAGTCTAATGCGGTAACTGGGATAACATCTTGCAAGAGGGATTTGTTTGACCTTGTTCAGGCTGACAGATAGTATCAGCCCTATTATCTATGGGCTAGATCTATTCCCCTCCTGCTTCTTTGGCCAGCTGGAAGGTGTCATTGGCTGGATCTGAGATTTTCATCTTTAAGTACCTTTACCCTTGAAAGAGGCAGTGGTGAGCCTTCCCTTTAAGTAGATACCTCTTCATCCCCAGTCATTCTTTACAGCTTTCGTCCAATATCTAACTCTTCCTTTCTGGGAAAGTACTGGAAAATGTTATAGGGGAACGGCTACAGAGGAACTTGGTTGAAGCAGATTCCTTTCAGTCTGGATTCATGCCCAGGCATGGAACAGCATTAGTCATTCTGGTGGATAATTGGAAGGAGATAATACAGTAATAAATTATAAATTCTTGTTCCTTTCTGGGCTATGTCACCTTCTTGGAGAACTTTCTAGTCGTGCATTTTATATCATCTCCTTCTGATCACATAAAATATGTGGAGGTTCTTGGGGACTTTCAAGATCACTTGAACTAGGCTAACAGATAGACACTTGGATGGCCATGTTTTCCATATTCCCTTGCCAATTCCTCTTGTAGATTCATTTTGCCACAGAGAACAGCTCAAGCACACTTACTCTCCATTCTGTCAGTCCCATGTTCCATCTTTAGTCTCTCTACTTAAAAAGATCAGGGAAAACAGACCCATTGGGGAAGGATCTGCTGGAAACCCCGGAGAGCCACTGTTGTTAGTCATAATAGATGGTTATTTATCATTCAAAAGGATAAATAATCTGTCCTGGCAGAAATTACCTTCATGTGTAACCTATATGCAGAAAAGCAGCTTTTCCCCCTCTGAACCTTCCTCTGTTTTGCTCTTGATGTCTCAAGCTAGGTCCGCAGGGGGGTGTCAGGAAGTGACAGGGAAGGAAACATATGACCTCTTCTCTAAATGTGTGACCTTAAAAACTGCTGATTTGGTTATCTCTTCATCAGACCAGTACAGAGGCAAATCTTTTGCTCACAGTCCTCTTGACAAGGGGAGGTACAGCCTGGGAAATTAGTCTCTCATTTACTGTGCCTTTCCATAAAGTGGATCATTTTTCCTTGTCTCCCCAGGAAATATGGGATCCCATATGAGGCTCAGTGTGGTCAATTATATCTCAGTTGTCTCTGCAGCAAACATTATCGAAATCTGCTTGCTTTGCTTTCTCTAATGTTCAATTTCTTTTAAGTATACATTCTTTCATAATGCTAAAATGGAAGAAATTCTATAATTTTAATACCCTATTGTGTTTTTTTCTTCTTCTTTAAGCATTTTAAAAATGTGTATTTAGAACTAAATAAAATGCAATTTAGAATTTTCTAAGGTTTCCTTAGAAAGGACAACCTAAAAAGACAAAGTAGAAGAGTCAAAGCTGGGGTAGCCTTTTCTCTCTCATAAAAAAGAGAGAGAGAAAAGCTACTCATAAGTATGCCAGAAGTTAAAAATAGAAACAATGAGGCTCCTCTCCCTGCCTGCAGCATTCTGCCAGCCAGGGTTTCAGCCATGTCTGCAGGGGTTGGTGGCGTCAGAATTGGCCATTTGATGGACAGAGTGTTTTGATGTAAGCCCTCCAAGGGTGGGGCTTGTATCATGATGCTCCATCCACTTTCTTGCCAATTCCTTCCCACCCTCCATAGATGCTGTTGCAGGGAAGCTTGGTGGTGGTGGTGGGGCTACAAAGGAATCAGGGGTATTGGTTGGCCAATGGAGTGAGAAACAGAGGCTAGCAGGTTTTCACCTGTGAGGAAATTGCCCAGTAAATTGATTGGAGGGAGATTGATGCTTGACTGGATGAGATGGACCAGAATAGAGGAGTTTGAATCCAAGGAAAGATCCAGTAAGAAACTACTACATGAGACTTTTACAGAGACAGCTACTGAGGGGGATGGCAGGAGAGTTAATTTGTTTAAACCTGTATTGCACCTTTCAAGTGTGAAGGTTCTAACAGGGGAACACAGCGATCATCTACTCTTGACTGAAGAGTGTTTCAACCCCCTCCCAGGATACTCTGTGGCAGATCTCAAAGTGACTGTTTTGGAAAAATGGGACTTTGAAACCACCATGGAGTGAGAAATTGCTGAACTTGCATACATCATAAGGTTTCAGGCAGCCTCAGAAGGTCTAAGCAAACACAATGGGCTTTTAACAGATTACAGTTGTTAACTGATAAGATACTAGCAATCTGTCTCATATGTAATCTGCATAATCAACTTATCTTCTGCTCCCTATTCCCCTCTACCTTCCCCCACATCTCCTCCCCCCTACATCAGTCCGTCCATTCTATACAGCTGATGAAGTGAAGTGCAGCTCATAACAGCTTATGCCTTTTAATAACATTTGATAGTTGGAAAAGGTGCTACCAGACTCCCTCTGATTTTTTGTCACTACGGACTAACCTGGGTCTCCTCCTCCTCCTCCTCCTCCTATCCTGCCTAGAATGGTCGTCCTCTTCCACTAAGTGTACAGTTTTAGGAGGGACATTCATGGAGCAGCGAGGGAGGAAGGAGACCCTGGCCTAGTCAGCCTGCTCAGCTGAATCAACCCTGCCGATCAATGGGATGACAGATGTAGCAGCCTGATGACTGGCCTTTTAAAGAGACTGCTCACTCTGTCGATGATAGATGCGTGGGGGAGGGAAAACTCTGTAGGACTCTCCATGAATTCAGTAGCACAATAGCTTAGTGTTGGTTAAAGTTATTCATCTGCTCAGGCTATGCAATGATTATATATACAGTACCTGTGGGGTTGCTTGTGTTCCACTTGGTTGAAGATGATGGGTGACTATAGACATGTTTTAAATAAATAAATGCAAACAGTGAAGTTCATAATTTAGAGGGGTGATTTTTTTTTTTCTTATTGGATTTGTAAAGATTGAGAGAAAAGCAATTGCCCCTTAGGGCCCCTCCCTCTGGGTGGAGATTAGGGTTGTTTTTAATTGACTGCAAAGAAGGCAGTTCGCAGTCGGTTATGGGAGCCAGTTTCCTGAACCAGAACAGCTATATCATATTCTACAAACAAAGCAGGCCGCACATTTCTGCTTGGATTGTTTTGCATTACAGAGTACAGTACCATATGAAAATGCATAGGTCAGACCAGTGTTTCTCAACTTTGGCAACTTTAAGACCTGTGGACTACAACTCCCAGAATTCTGGAAGTTGAAGTCCACAGGTCTTAAAGTTGCCGAGGTTGAGAAACACTGGGCCAGACACTACCCAGTTTCAGTGTCAAACGTCTCAAACAATAATTCCCTCACCCTACCAAAACACCACAGAATGAGAGGTAAAAGCAGCTGCATATAAAGTGGCTGCTAATTAAAGCAGACACCAAATGGGGAAGAGAAAATGACGCTTGGGGACTGCCATCTTCAGAACCATCAGAAGTTTGCTCTGATATGCAAACACGTAGGTTAAAAATATCTCTCGTACTTCCTCCGCCGCTGCATGGGTTGTTTTGTCCCCTACAAACAAGGGACAAGGTCCCACCGAAAGAGCCATGTGCCCTGTGGAATTCTGGAAGCACAGCCATCTCATCAGGGAGGCTGGGACAAGCCATTGTAGTTTGTAGGTCCTACCTCCTCCCCCACCACAGCTTGCTTTTTCACTTTTTTACAAAGTTGTGTTCTGCTGTCTTTTTGCTCTTCCACCAGCGGTGGCAACTCAATAAACCCCAGCTTCTCTGGGCAACTCTACAGGAAGGCGGTCACATTTCTAAGTAGGCTCTCTTTCCTCTCTTTTGTCACACAGCGTGCTGGCCCTGTCTGTTCCTCTTGCACTAGCAGAAGAAGAAGCGAGAACAAGGAAAAGGGGAAGGTGGACAAGATTTTCCTCCTCCTCCCTCGGTGCAGTGACCATAATAGCTTGTAGAATAGGCTGTGCCAAAGCCAAATTCAGAGGAAATTCATTATGAATGCCGATAATGGCTTTTCTCTCCTTGTTTCATAAGAAATAAGTATACAGTGAACATGTTTTATACCTGCTTGTTAAACTAAAATGTTAAAAAACTAAATGTTTAAATGTTGAACTAAAATGTTAAAAAACAGTATAGCTAAAGAATATAGTCAGAGCTCTACTGTATTGGCCCAAAGTTCCAACTAATCCAATATTGGTTGACATAACAGGGGCCAGCCTGGTACATCCAGGCACAGAGAGGAAAATGATGGCATTTCTCCCCTGTTGGAAGATCTTACCTCAGCTGCCCATTTGTTAGCACTGCCTTGCTTGACCTTTGCTGATACTGCAACTTCTCATTGTTTTCGTTCCTTATTTCTAGCTGTATTCCTGAGGAGAAAATATCATTCAACCGAGGATTCCCTCCCCCCCCCCCAAGGGGGTATCATGTAAAGGATTAACTCAGCAAATAGAAACTAATTATGGGTAGCCCTTGGAATTGATACTGGCAACTGGGCAACTGCTTTTGGTGGGAAACGTGAGGTGGGTCTCAAACTGCTGAAGACGCCTGCAAGGGAGATTTAGAAGTATGGCTCTTATACAGCCTATCACTGGCATCAGTGTTTCTATTCCTCTAGTACTTTATTTTTACCCTTATCGTAATTAAGTACTCAAGAAAAATAGAGTTGCTAAGATATTGAGTAGAGAGGCCTTTTCTTTTCTTTTTAAGGATAAGGGTACAGTAGTTACTTTCCAGATCACTCTTAAGTCTTTGCATAATTTAAGTACCAGCCCTGTTCTACCCACTATCACAGTGATTTGAGATGAAATAAACTTAGATGTATCATAATGAAGGCAAACATGCTTCTTTGTTGTTGACTGGGTAGGGAGCACAACTCAAGCCAAAACTGAAAAATTAAAACAAAAGGAAATATTTTGCTTATACCATTCTATTCTACTGTTTAATTCCCTAGAGAGTCGAATTATCACCCTTGGCTTTTGCAGGATCTCTTTCATCAGGGTGCAGAATCTGTTTTGCTTAATGGCTGCAGTGTGTTTAAGCAACTGTGTTGGAAGCAGCAGTTGAGCAATGGGTGAGTCCATAAGAGACGCCAAGAGATAGCAAGGATTGGTTGGGATGGCTTGCGATAACCAAGCATTCCTCCATCCACAATACAATGGAGTACATTGTGGTTCTTCAACTTGATGGCTTTAAAAAGTGTCCTTAAAGAGACCTCATTCACTCACTCCACCCCAGAACATCCAGCAGAAGCCAGTGCAGCCAAATAAGTTGATCCTTTTGTTTCCTTTCTGGATAGTAAAATTTACCAATATGGCGTACAAAAGCATCAAATTGCCTGAATCACTTATAGCAGCCCAGATAATGGAATAAAAAATAGCAGAAATCTCAAATGGTCACTATATCTGCTGATTTTAGAATGAGAACAGTGTAATCTGACAAGAGTTGGCAAAGTTGTGCTCCCCCATGGCCAGGAGGTGGGCTGGATGAAACCATATGAAAAGGATGTCGAGTTCACCTGGCTTGGCACTGCTCTCATTTTCCGCCTCAATTTTCCTTACCATGCTATCTTGGACAGGAAGAGGAAACTAGTCTAGAAAAGAACCTGGAAAGTTTGGCCTAGTCTAAAATTATAGTCTTTAATGAATGTGACACTTTTCTGAGTGAGCTTGGAAAAGCCAACTGATCAGTTATGGGCAATTGCAGAAGTATTCAGTCAGGCTTTCTATCTGCAGAAACAGACTGGCATGGAAAAACAAAAGGAAAACAATACCCCCCAACAACCAGTATCTGACAAATTGTGTAACAAAAGGCTAGTTAAGTCACTGATCTATGATGAGTGTTGAAAACCCTCTTGATGTGAAGAAAGTAGCATACAAATATGCTTCTTACCATGACAGCATATTTATCTTCATTAATAAGTAACTTAATTAACTTCCCTTTATGGGTATCTAATACACAACAAAATCCTTCATTTGCTAATAATGTTCTTTCCCCTCTTTCCACCAGAGAGGGGTGGAATTAGCTGATTTCCAAATTAGTTGTTCTAGCATTATTATTGCTTGGAGTCACAACCCAAAGTGAGCAGAGCCACCCCTTAACAGTTCACCTGAGGTCTCTCTCCCACCCTCACATAGAGCAATTAAATATGGACACATTTGGAAACATGCGGAAAACAGCCACGCCTCCAATCTGGCAGAATTAAGCCCTGACCTGTGAAGTGCTGGCGGCAGACGCAGGTGTAACCTCCTTCCTTGCGCGTGCAGATTCCGCCATTGCGGCAGGGGTTGGAATAGCAAAGGTTAATCTCCATTTCACAGTAATCACCGGTGAAGCCTTGAGGGCAGCGGCAGCGCAAGCCTGTGATTGGGTGGATAGGCCGGAAGAGGGTGGACAGGGAGGCGATGAAGGATGCTGAGCTGTCAAACTTGAGCACGGAGATGCACTTCATATAGTTCTGGCAGGGCTCCCGAAGGCAAACATTGTCATCAAAGGGCAACACCTCCAGCATGGAGACTGAGGTCAGGGTCATGCGATTCATGTACAGCTGTTCCTGAAGCTCTTCTGAACTGAAAAAGTGGCCACTCCGGGGCGACATGGCTGAGAAACTGACGTTCAGCACTTGGCCTCCAACATCTGTGTCATTCTGAATGTTGAAGATGAAGACATCCTCCTTGGGTGTGGCCAGCACAGTAGCCACACCCTCTAGAAAGTTGGCAAGAAGAGGCGACAGGAAGCGCTCCTGCCACATGTTCTCCAGGCGCACTGTGATACTGTTTGCCAACATGTCTTCAGTGATGACAATGACACGCAGGACACACTGGGCTGTCACACTGTGGATCCCATCTGCAGAATAGAGAGGACAGATGTTAAAAATGATGTTCTCAGAAATATTCCTATAGAACATCTTAACATACAAGAACATGAAACTGTCATCTATCATACAACCAGTTCAAACTTTTGTGCTAGTTTTCATATGGTGAAACCAATCATACGATGAAAAAACCCCAAGCTAGCACCCTCCAGAGTATGGAATATTACCCAATCTCAGTCATTGGAGTTTTTGGTAGTTTTCTGATTGGTGATTATTGGAATTGTAGATGAGCCATCTGGGCAGGTGCCAGGCTGGAGAAGGCTGGCATATGCTTGCATAGGCTAGTCCAGCTGATGCGCGTGATGATATGGACTTTATCCACTGAGGCTGATATGAAGATAAAATGCTCAGGCTTTAAGGTGCTGAAAAGTTGCAGTCATGTGATAATTTCAATGTAACCCAAGGTTAAGGTCATCACACTGCACTCTCTCCTATTTTAAAGTCTTTGAACAAACACTGATTTGGAGACTGGCTTACTACGGAGAAAGTTGGATTGGCCACATCAAAGTGAGCTGAAAGTGTTATATGAAATGTCTTTAAGGCAGGATCCCCACTAATGACCCACTAATGACCTTTTAAAGCCATCAGCCATTGTGCTGATATAACAATAACGAAGATAGGTTTTATGTCACCTCAACAATGGTTGGGAGATGCGAAAAGATGCTATAGTACCTAATGGAAAAATGGCCTATGTTATACAAAAACTGGCCACAGAGACACTGGTTGGAGAAAACAAACAGCCAAAATAAAAATATAAAAAAGGAAAAGATCTGAATTCTGGTATATGTAGAATACCACTATGTCTTAAGTTCTCTGATTAGAAGGATCCTGGAGAGCAAATACGTCATAAAAATGCTTCATCCTCTCAAAAGACAAAATCATGAAACAGAATGGATTTTTCTAGATAACTTTTTGTGTGGACTGACTCCTCCAAATTTCAATGTCCAGTATTGAGTCCACTATAAATTGTTGGTGTTGAAATCCTTTTATGGTACTGACATTACAACCCCATCAGCAAAGGGGGAGCTCTTTCTTAGAAAGCTATTTCTTAGAAAGAGCTCCCACATTGAAATCCACAATTACCATACCAATGGGATTGTTTGCTTTATGTAAGATAAGCCTTTTTCATTGATTTTTTTCCTGCTCACCCAGTCATGTTGGTCCCAAGGCTCTCTCTTTTTTCCAAAATACAATTTTAGAGAGCCAAGAAAGCTATGGAAAGAAAAGGGAACCATGAAAATCAATGCCATTCTAGTATCTAAGAGAACAGAACAGAAATAGTGAACCCCAAACATAGACTGAAGGTTGTTCTCACCTGTGTAAATAAAGAGCATTGGAATGGAGGATGGACAAGATAAAAGGGGGGAAATTATTAGCATTTAATTTTACTGTTACCAAACTGCCAACTCAGAATAAACTGGTCCTGGCTTGCTGGTTGGAGGCTCAGGGCAAATTCTACAAAGATTCAGTTACAAAAGTTTGTGATCCTTCAAGTAATTTAAATCAGAAGACATTTTTCATCTGTAAGTTTTTCATGGCAGGGATATATTTTATTGATTCTCAGCAAAGGGCTGGGGAAATTTACAGCACTACAGCAATGTTTTACAGCAATCCTACAGAACTTTGCCATTCACCACTGAACTAAGTGCTCCATCTTCGACATAGTAACTTGTTGGCAGTTTGTCACTTTGTCTTATATATAGAACGGTTCTTCTCCTAACAGCATTTTCTTGCTTAAGGATTGCTGGTTAGAAGTCTTATTTAGGGAGGGGACACAGAATGTGTCAAGAGACGAGAAGTATAGAAAGTCACACTATTTACTTGAGGTGACCATTCTTAGAAATAGGAACTAACTCTTTCCCCATGGTGAGAAAGTCACAAGTGTTACGTGGGTGCTACCATCATGTAGTGATAGCAAGCAAGCAAGCAAAGGCATTCCTGGATTTATAAATTAATGTGAACTTTGGATAAATTAATTTAAAAGCGATATATTGATTATATTTCAGACCAATATAAGAATGCAAATAATCAGCCAGTTGGTTTAGTTCAGCAATCTCAAATTAAAAGCCCATGTAATACAGTGTAAAGATAGTTAATGTACTAGATTAGAATCAGAAGAATGAATTTGCAAGAACTGGTAGATATCATTATCCTTGGTGGCAATGCCCACTTAGCCATTCTTGTGGATGTAACTTTCGAAGAATTCAGGAACCTCACCCAACAATTTTTGACAATCCTGCTGTAGATTTATTATTTTTCTGAATGTACATTGATGTAAACTGATTCTTTTGTTAACCACTGGGTTTATTGTCTACTATAAAAAATGGAAAAACTCAAGTGTATTTTTCTTTGAATTAATGGTATTTAAAAATGTGGAAAATTGCTTTGACCAAAAAATAAGCACAACAGCAAGAGCTTTGGAGAACCCTATAATTAAAGATTGATTTATTTAAATTAGCAATAATTTTTCTGCCAGATTACCTTTGTCTATACAAATGTCATTCTGGGTAGAAATATTTAACAGAGATGTTTAAAACATTTGCAGTTTTCCATAAAAGTGCACCTGTTTGTATGTGTATGCATGTGTGTGGGTGTGGGTGGTATACGTGCACACATACACATATCAATAGTGATATCTACATTGATATTGATATATTGTCTTGGCATTTTGTCTGCTGAGCAAGTAAACAAACAGGAATAAGAACAGCACGCTGTGAATGCACAGTCAAGGTGTGCACCGGACAGTGTCCCTTTGCCAGTTCAGGGCATTTACTGGCTCTGCATCTGCAGTGCTGGGCTCTGCTCTGCAAGAAAGACCACAGAGCTGCAGTCTCAGCCAATTGGCCAGTGCAGCAATTCGTCAAGCAGGGCTCGTCAGCACCGTTATTTGGGAGCTTTCCTAAAGTGTGGGCCCTGGACTAGCTCTGGTGGTGCCACTAGGTAGGGCTGGAGAAAGCTTCCTTCCTGAAACTTCTGCAGAGCTGCTGCCCTTAATGGAGCTTAGTCAGTCCTGGCCCAAGACATGTCACTTCATGAGATGAAGAAACAAGCTGGACCCACTCCCAGTTAGCTTTTGGCCATGGAACCTTTTTTCAGTGCTGGTGATGGAACAACAGCTTTCACTGCCTTTGAAAATGAAAAGCTATGCAGGCAGTGCAAATCGTGCCAGGTGGTGTTGTCAGCTGACTCCACCCGTACCTTGCTGCTCTCTACCTGCATCTGCTGCTCAAGTAGGGAAAGTATAAAGATAGGGCTAGTTCTGGGACCAGCCTTAGACAGGATAGCTAGAGAAGGCTGGGAGTATAACAGGAACATTGGTTTCACTTGGTCTGAAACAGCTTCCGATGTTCTTCCTTTTGAGTGGCTATGTGCAGGGCTGCATCGTGTCACTTAGAGAGCACGTGACTCTTTCTTTGCTGGGTCCCTCTCTCAAAGTTTTCTTCTTTTCGCCCACAAAAATGCCTGACAACAGTCATTGCGTGGGGGAGGTGGGGGGAATCCAGCCCCAGGATGGAAGGGTCCCTTTCGAAAAGCGATCTTGAAGGATAAGACATCAAGTCATTACGCTCCAGGCCACAGGTATTTACCTTCTTTGTACTTTTACTTAGACACATTTATCTTTTCCTCCAGCTGAGAAATGGAAAGATGGGGTTTTAGCTATTTATAATCGAAATCTGGGTTCCTTTCAGCACTTTGGAATACTGAACTGGCGCAACCATTGCATTATCAGGCCTCTGCAATCCTATATACTAACAGCAAACTTACATTTGCTGAGTTGTGGCCTTTATATCGCTAAAATGATGGTGTACATTCACAAGAGGGAGGGATCTGCAGGATTAAGAGAATGCTAGTCTTTACTGAAGTACAAAAAAAAAAAAAAGTCTAAGGAAAAAAGTCTAAAAGCAGGAGGGGAGAAATTCATTGAAGATCTGAGCTATCAGATCTTGACTGACGTTAAAGGGGGAGAAAAGGGTGGGAAGTGGAATGGAGAGGCCAGAATCTGCTCTCCAAATGGGCCCAAAGAGGAGAATATTCATTAAAAAAATCTTGCTCCCAAAGAATATAGATACAACAATATGAAAACTGGGGAGGTTAAAGCCACCTTCAATGTAAGGTAATATTTGAGAGGCGTTAGCCTTCCATAAAACAAATTCTCACTAACTTATCTATCTGCATAAAATATCTAACAGGGATTAACAGTGGAATCTCTCTTAAAATATACATTAATCTTGCCCCAGAGACTTAATAGAAATTTCAATCATCAAGTTATTTCTACTGAAATAATTGCATCTACACAGTTAGACCCATTTAATTCAACATATTGTGTTATATTTCAAGAAAGATATAACGCCAAGTGTTTTACAGAGTCTGTACAAATCCTGATCTCTTGCAGTAAGGGGTAAGACTGAAAATAAAGCACATCGTTTGAGTTTCATAAAAAGTAAGGAATTAGGGCAAGAATGAAAATAAATGCAAAGCAGGCAGCTGGGGAAAATGACAAACAAGACAAATGTGATTTTTATGCACGCGCTCTGAAGCAAGTGAGGTTCTCAATAATTGTAACAAATGAAGTAACAGAACAACACACAAACAAACTTGCATCTTCTTAAGATATGATTGATAAACTGCAAAAAAGCAGGGTGGAATTGTATAGCATTTCTCCGACTAACTCCTAGAAAATGGCATTAGCTCAGGTCAGCCCTACATTAACTATCCTATGTTTCTTACTTTACAGAAGGCATAACTAACAATCCTTCCTTTGCAGACAGGGTTTTGTAGGTCTGGGGCAGGCTGGAAATGCCTAAATAAATAAATAAATAGAAGGACAACAAGTGGTCCATCAACAGTGGATATTTAGCTGGCTAAGTGATCAGGCTCACAAATCTCTACTATGATGAGATTTGTTGTATTTTGATTTGTTGTATTTCAATTTAATTTGTACTGATTATTTCCCGCTTTACATCCCTACACATGTGGATATTTGTTTCACTGTTTAGTAATGGATTTCCTCCATTTTGGTGAAGAATATATGGCCATCTGAGCCAATCGTGTTAGTGAATGAAGGAGTAGGAAGAACAGCATCTATGGTTTTGGCACGTGGTTCTGCTCCCTAGATTCTAGCACTTAAGTCTCTGAATATCAGGCAAAACACTCCCTGCACTACACAGCTGGGAAATACTCCAGGAAAACTTTTAATTTTAATAAACATTTCTTAAGCTGAAATTAGTATATCTAAGAAAAAGTCACCAAAATGGTTTTATGATTTTTTTTTACATCTATATCCTTCTAAAACACATTGTTTTTCAATTTAGTTTTGCCTCTACTGGCCCCCTCTCTTTGGTCACCTTCCCTATTCTGAATTTTAGTTTATAAGATCTCAGGCAGGAATTTCTATATTATACATTAAGTGCTAAATAAGCAATCATGAATGAAATGACTATGTTAAGGGCCTTGTTTATATCAACATGCTCAATGTGTAGAAGTAGTAAACTGATCACAATGACCAGAGCCAGCATGGTGTAGTTGTTAGATGTTGGTCTAGGTCTAGGACACTCAGGATCAAGACCTTTCAGCCATGGAAGCTCACTGGGTGGCTTTGGGCTAGTCACTCTCCCTCCGCCCAACCTCAGCCTCAGCCTATCTTACTGGCTAGTTGCTGTAGGGAAACATTGGAGGAGGGAATGCAAGGTATGCCACCTGGAGATCCTGGGGAAAAAGTGAGATATGAAACCAGCAAACAAATAAATAATTGTGATGAATAATCAAATGGGCTTTGAAAATATGAATGGCAGATATTCCCCTACACCCTTTTTACAGTACAGTGCCTCTGTGTAGATTTGATTCTAGTATACTGGGGGTGGGGGTGGGGTGCTTCAAGTCATTCTTGACTCCTGGCAAGTCCATGCAGTTTTCCTGGCAACAATTTCAGAAGTTGTCACTGTCTTCTTCCTAGGTCTGAGACAGAGTCACCCAGCTGGCTTCATGCTGAAGGCAAGAGTAGATTTCATGGTCTCCCAGTTTCTAGCTTAGTGCCTTTAACCATGACACCAAACTGGTTCTCAGTGTACATACAGAGAATACCTCAACGGATTGTAGGCCTGCAGGCAGGATCTTCTTAACTGTATTATTGTTCCTAACTTTAAGCTTTGAGCACTTAAATGATGAGATGTTACAATTTAGAAGTCTGGAACAGCATGTTTCTTAGGAAGTTGTAACAGTGCATGTGTATTAGCTATGTACTCCTTGTGTGTTAGGGATGAAACTTGGCAATGAAATATAGCTTAAAATGAAGTCCTGGGTTCTGCCACCTATCTTGGTTTTCTCAAAATAGACTTGTGATTGGAAAACCCCCAGGGTTATGAGTCTAGAAGGAGGAATATATTCAAGGGCCAGCATAGCAGGTGAATCCTTTTAGCTCTCCAGGCTGACCTTGTCTGAGCTCAGAAGGTAAGCACGGTTGAGCTAGTTAGTACTTGGATAGGTGACCTCCAGGGAACATTACAGCTAGGAGGAAACTAGGGCAGACCCCTTCTGTTGCCAAGAAAACTGCACAGACTATCCATGAAATCTCCAGGAGACAAACCTGGAGGAGTCTTTACCTCAAATATGCGAGCTGCAGAATAGCAAGGAATGGTAAAGGATGTCTCCTGATGTGCTGACATAACCTAAATTTCAAGGCAAACCATGCAGCAGTGTCCATTGGGGAAATGCACAAAGGGGTTAATGCTTTGCTGTCATCTTGGACAGCTGCCTTCTGATCTGACTGGGGTTGCAAGAAAGGTTCCTCTGTACAAATTCAAGGTAATTGGTTCACACAGCAATGCTCTGGATTGTAGGAGTCACCACACTGGATGCAAAAGCCTCCTATACTTGAGCAGCAAAGAACTCAACATTATTTCAGTAATACATTAGGAGTAAGTACATGATACCAGTAATTGACTCCCACCTTAACCCACTCTTCAGAAACTGCTATCATATTTCCTACTGCCTATCATAGCATTATTCTAGCAGTGAGAGACATTCCAGGCTGGAAAGGAATGGAGAATGAAACTCAATAGGATGCTTTGCCCTATATCACCCTTAATACCATGGCACACATCTTCCACACATCTGGTTCTTTCCAGATGCATTAAGGTCCATAGCTCCTAGAATTCATAGCCAATATAGGAGTGTGGACTAGGAATTCTGGGAGATGTAGTCCCATTTGTGGAAGTAACCAGGTTGGGGAAAGCTATGTTTGCTGATATCATCCCCCGGATTGTAAATTACTTTGAAGTCCTGTAGGGATATAAACCCATACAGAAGCTTGTGAAGTTGAGCCATAGTGCATGCAACCCATAGGATTGGAAATACTAGCCTTAATAGCTGAGTGACAGCCATAAATTCCCAACCCCACCTCCACAATAAGAAATCGTCAGGTGATTGAAATGACTTCCCAGAAACAGGATTTGTCATTTGCCAAGTATATTGAAGACAATGCTTTCTAGATGTGATCCTTTAAACCAGAGAATCTATACAGTACACTGAAACAATGGGATATGTTATCCCCCATAGCAAACAAATTCTTGAAGGTGAAATTAAAATCTCTTACTTGATTAAACCAATATTGCAGAAAATGCAACATTGACACTCTGATATTTTAGTTCCTTTTGAGTTAATTTCAAGATTTAATTTCTATTGTTGCCTATTTCTGATGAAGCCTCTCACACTGGGATTCCTGCAAAAATCCTACACTATGTATGCCAGACCTGATCCCACCAAGCATTCCTGACCATAAAACAGCCTTCATACTTAGGAACATTCTAGTTGAGCTTCAGGATTAAAAGATCCTGGAGACAAGGATTCTAGTTTTTCAGAAAGGAACAGCCATGCAAAGGCTGTTGTTAAGACTTCCAAGACACAGCATACTTATCCTCTTGTTCAACCTCTTGTCTCATTTATAGTTTGAATCAAAAACTTTTAAGTATATTCTTACAGCAAGGCATAATTTTCTGAAAAACTTAAAAAACTGATTTTCTCTCTCTCTCTTCCACTTAAGCTGAGCCAACAGTTTAAAATCAGTTGTTCACAAAGCCATTTTCAAAACCTGAGTTGGTTGGCTTAGCGTCTTGGAAGCCATTCACTGAAATGAAATCCTATTGGATTTCAATTAATGTGTGTGTGTTGGGGGGGTGCAAAAGGGGTTGCAGGAGTAATTCAAGTTTTGAAGGAAAATGCTACAATTTCTATCAATAGTGTAATTAGATGATATGCTCTGTGTATTACTGTATAAGAAAGAAGACATTACCATTTTTTTTCTTGTGATGGGAAGGCTAACTTGGGACATAAGGTCCTCCTTCTGTTGGGTGAACAGAGAAAGAAAACTCAAGCGATTGTAGGCTAGATCATCCAGGGAAGGGAAGGGAAGGGAAGGGAAGGGAAGGGAAGGGAAGGGAAGGGAAGGGAAGGGAAGGGAAGGGAAGGAAAGGAAAGGAAAGGAAAGGAAAGGAAAGGAAAGGAAAGGAAAGGAAAGGAAAGGAAAGGAAAGGAAAGGAAAGGAAAGGAAAGGAAAGGAAAGGAAAGGAAAGGAAAGGAAAGGAAAGGAAAGGAAAGGAAAGGAAAGGAAAAGACTGACCCCAAAGCAATGGTGTCTCACTGCAGAACATCCTCCCCATGTCTGACTTAGATCTGACTCTCTCCTTTTCTCTTTGCAACTGCTGGGCCAGACACCAGCTTTTTCAATTCTTCCAGTGTGTTTGTAGTTTACAGCACAGGAGGATTTAATGACTGCTGCTGCTTTTTTTTTTTTTTTTCTTCCCCTGCTGCTGCTGCTGTTGCTTCTTTTTGATTTTTGTTTGTCCTTTAAAAGGTGATATTTCAACCCTGCAAAAATGCAAAAGGAGCCTCCGGTGCTGACACCAGGGACCCTGGAGCTCAGGAGATAAGGCTGGGGAGGGAGGAGAATCAGGGAGAAAGCAGAAGCACCAGTGCAATGAAACAAGAGCTAATCTCCTTGGTAGCAGACCAGGCTGATGGGCATTGTGCTTTTCCACCATCCTCTTTCAGTCTCATGCAGAACTCTTGCCCGCAAGGGATTGGGTGGCCTTTCTGACTCAGGGACAAGGCTGGAGTGCTGCTGTGTGCACGTGTTTGAGTGCGGAAGTAGAGTCAACCACGACTCTCTCCTGATCCGCACCAGGATTCACCAGAATTTGATTCCAGAACCCCCAGTTTTCAACCTGAGGCACCATGGTAGAACATTTGAAAAACAGATTGAAGAGTGTCTGAGCATACACAGAGTGCATCTTCCTTACTCTTTAAATACACACAGACAGAAGGATTTTCTAATAAGAAATGGACATTTCGTGTAAGTTGGTTCACTTCTGTTTATAGAAATTAAGTCCATCTTCTCCCTTTCCTTTTTTCCAGGTGTGAAGTGAAACGCTATATGTTGCTTGAAATGTAGGGAGCCTTCCACGTCTGAAGCAGATGCTTTTTTAAGTGCTTGGCATTAAATAAATTATATTACTTCTTCTGTGTGAATTGCAGGACATTGGCCCTCCAAACGCTACTGAATTATAACTCTCAACAGCCCCAGCCAACATAACCAATAGTGAAAAAAGCTAGGAGGTGGAGTTTGACAGTATCTGGAGGTCCACTTATTTTTGTACATGATAAAAGATGATGTTTGGGGCCAGAAGATCCCCCCCCCCAAATAATAAGGGCTTTATTACTGCCATGAGAACTTCTCAACTTGAACTTCATAACACATGCTTTATTGAAGGCACTTTTGGGACTTTGGCCTCTAACAATATTTCAAAATCTTCATATGACAGCTTTTATTTAGGATCAATCCTATACGAACTCTCCTAGAGTCCAGTCAGCTTTTAGGCTAAATTCAAAATACAAATTTCAGACTTTAAAATCTTGTACAATGTTTCTGATTGTTGGGATTGCTGGACCTGATTTAAAAGTGTCCTTAAAATTCATCCAAAATGAATGAATGAATGAATGAATGAATGAATGAATGAATGAATGAATGAATGAATATCAAAATGTAGCCCGGCCCTCAAGATAATTGTATCTCTTCCACTCCTTGAAGCAAATCTTAGACTATCTAACGGCGCTGTTCTTTTGGAATACAAGGAAAACAATGTTCAGTCTCACAGAATAAGACATTCCTAAATGACAACCTCCTCTCTCCTGGGTGCTTACAATGAGTAGCTACTAGATCCCCTGAGAAGTATTTGAGGATGTTGATGATGGCTACCAGGGGATTACAGGGCCCTCATCAAATCCTTAGCCCACTGGATCAGTAGCTGAATTCACAGAGCAGATGAAGGGCTGACCCCTGGCCCAGTGCAGTATAGGACAAGGCAGCAAAGAGTGAGGACAGGGAATGGCAATATGGTATTACTGGGCAGAGGTGGGGCTACCTCACAGCTTGCTATTCCCTCAAATCAGCCTGCTTTTCTCAAAGGCAATGGGAGAGGCTTGTCTTTATGCTTCACCAGAACTGAATGGTGATTCAACTGCCAGCATGCTTCTGTGGTTCCTGTAGTTTCTGTGTTTGGAAAGGGAAGGGCACCGTCTTGTCCCTCTCAAGCAGCCAAAGGACTTGAGTTGGCCCACACCACATGGGTGGGGACAGGATCATAAGTGCTGCCCTCCATCTGTGGAGAACAAAGCCTTTTAGAAGAGAATTCCTGATGGGGGTAGGAAATTCACAGCCAATGCCTCTTGCTTGCAGATTCTTTCTGGTACATCTTGGACCATCCATGACTACTTCCTATCCCTTAAAGGTGTAAAGTCCAAAGGATTCCACAAAGCCCTCAGAGCAAAGTTGACAGCAAGAACTGTTGGGAGCACATTTTCATTGCCAAGACATTTCAATAAGCCAGCAATTTACTGTCTCATTTGAGCTGTGCTTTTGATTAATCTGTTTTTTTTTAATTGTTAGCCTCTTTGATTGCTATTCGTTGATAAAAACAATTTCTTGAAAATGCTGTAGGTTTAAATGCTGTGAATGAATTGCTTTTTTGGTTTTAGAGGCTGTTCAGACTAGGAGGCTCCAAAGTTCAAACCAGGAAGCTTTCTAACATTTTAGAGGAAAGAAGCCATGAGACCCTGGCATTTAAGGACACATAAAAAAGTAACTCAAACTTTATACTTATGATTGGCTAAAAAGTTGGTAGACATACTGTATATAGGTATATAAGTAAGTAAGTGAAGTTGGGAAGCACCAAAATTAAGAAAAACAGCAGATCAAGATTCAGAAGAAATTGTGAGAGATACAAATTTGAAGTTTGGGCACTGATGCAGAAATAACCCACTATGAGGGAATGAAATGAAAGAGTGAGAATTGTTTAAACTGATTATCACGCTACTATATCTGAGCTGCAAAAATCTGATGGATCTGGTGGATCACTGATGGCAGCAAAGAATTATAGTTTTCTGTTCAGCTGATACCCAGAAAGTGGAGGAATTTCTGTAACTCTGTTGTTATTGACAGATCACTCCCTAGTCTGTTTTATACTGGCAGCTGCTATAAACCTCTGCAGGGGTAAAGAAGTGGTTAAAATGATCCAACCCTGGTGCCTAATCAATCCAGATGATTTTCTGAACACACGTGAGGAATTTTCATCTTATCAGCTGAGAATACTGCTAAATCCCTGGCTGGTCTGCAGAGGAGGCCTGGGCAGTTGACACTACTGGTCCTCAATGCCTTCTTCCCTCTTTAAAGAGCTCAGTTGGCACATTGGTTTACCAAGGAGCTGAGAGAGATGAAGCACATAAGTAGAGGATGCAAAGGGAGGAACTCTTATGACAGACTGGAGTGAACACAGAATGGGGCCTTTTTAGCATCCTACTCTGTCATGGTGGGTGTAGTGAAAAAGGATACTTCTCTGCCTTCACTATGTCAGTACAGAATAGGCTGGTAATGCTTTTCCATAGTGTGCAGTATCTCTTCCATCAAGATGCTGGAGGAGGCGGCTGGAATAGTTGGAAGCTCACTGTGAACAATTTATATCAATCAGATTCAGCTTAATCTAGACTCCAGTGTTGGGGCAGGTCACAGGAAAATAACCTTGGCAGCTGCTTGTCAGGTTCATCTTAATTCTTTTCAGCTTGTAGATCTTATGGATGGGAACAGGGTACATGGCCATCATTTGCTTGCTCAATCTTTACCCATCTGGGCTGATTTCTGGTCCATGGTTAAGGGAAGTGATTAATGGCTCCTTGAGTGCATGATGTGTCCCTGCATGCATAAAGTCAGCAGTTGTAAGATATTTACTGGAAAAAAAACCCTCTCTTGACCCAAAATACATTTTTAATTATAGTCCAGTCTCAAGTATTTTATTCTTGGGTAAGGTGATTGAGAAAGTGTTGGTCTTGCAGCTCCAGATGCATCTGACTGAAACTGATTTTCTGGACCTATTTTAATCAGGGTTTCATCCAGGATATGATAACTGAGACTGCTTTGGTTGCCATAGTAAATGGCCAACACCAGAAACTAGATGGGGGAAGTACAACTCTACTATCTTTCTTGGAAGTCCTGACAGGTTTTGGTACTAACAGTCATGGGATCCTGCTGGGCCATCTGGCAGAGCTGAAAGCACTATTTTGCAGTAACATGAGGTTGCCCTTGAAGACCACCCAGAATCGGCAACTAGCCTAGAATGCAGCAGCACACACAGTTTTGGGGGGCCCGTGGTTTACCCAAATTACATCACTGCTGCTTGAGCTGCACCGGATCCCAGTTGTTTTGGGTGCAATTCAAGGTGCTGGTTATCACCTTAAAGCCCTGCATGGCACAGGGCCATGTTATCTGCAGGATCACCTCTCCCTGAGGGTATCTGTCTGTCCTGCTAGCTTAGATAAGGTGGGCATGCTCCAGGTCCCTCTTTTAAATGATGTCACCTGATCAGAGGTGCACCTTCTCAATGGCAGCCCCAGCCCTTTGGAAAGCCTCCCACCTGAGATCCTAGGGTCCCTACCCCTTTATCCTTCTGGAAGTCTGTGAAAACTTTCCCCCAAGCATTGGGCTAGGATGGGGATTTTGCTGGGAGGCTGTTTGTTCTAGTGCCTGGGGGGAAGGGCAGTTTTGTTTTTATTCTTGTTTTTATTGTTTGTTGTGAGCCACCAAAATCATTATATGAGATGGGCAGCCATATAAGTTCTGTAAATTAATAAATAAATCTGGTACTTCCTGTTGGGACATGGCCAAAAGGTAATTCACGGCATCTACTGTTTTACATCTAGGTTGTTGATCTATGGTGTCCCTCAGGACTCCGTCTTGTCCCCTATGTTGTTTAACATCTTTTTTTTCAAATAATTTTATTAAGAATTATAAATGAAAAGAATAAAAGTCAATATAAACTATAAAAATACAAAAATAAAAACCAAAAAAAAGGGGGGGGAGGTGTAGAAAAGAAAAGGAAAAAAAGGGAAAAAGAAAAAGTAACTGTTCATCTCCTTTAGGGGATAAATTGTCCATTGGATCCATCTGCATTACATTTAAGTCCTCCTTCAAATTAATTTCATAAACATCTGTTACTACTTGTTCTTGCTTTACAACTTCATTAAAGCATGTTCTGTCCAGTTCCTCAAGCAATTGATCCATTCTATCCAGTAACTTGGCTGAGAGGTATTTAAAAGTTTGCACTAAGGATTTCTGCTCCATGTTCTTTGTCCTCTGGCTCCCATACTCAGTACAGAGACTGCTGAAAATCATGGTATTCCAGAAAGTGTGTGTGTTGGTGTATATGTGTGTTGAGAGCTCCACTTGGTGGCATCAGTGAGAAAAGGAAAAGGAAGGGTAGGCTAGCAGATATGATCCCTACTTCTCCTCCCTCTAAGGAGGCGGGCTACAGTTCTTACTTTTACAGTCCCAGCTCTTCCCCCACTGATTTCTGGTGGTTTCATTGAGATTTGATTGCTTATGCCAGCTACGTTATATATTCCTGCATTATTATTGTTTTCTTTGGATAGGAAAGGAAAATGTGCTCAGAGTTTGATCTAGCCTGCTGTCAACTCTCCCTTTTTTGTGCCAAATGATTACTTGGTCAGTCTGAATTCTAAACCTGGCTTAGGGGTTTCATCGCTTTACTCAAACAAATGGTTAAAAACAAAGCTACCAATGACCCCAGTTGCCCAGTCCACCACATTTAATGAACCGTGTAAATACACAATAAAAGCTTTGCCATTTTCTTTGCCATATCATTAGCATGTGGCTATTATACAAAATTCTTAACTGGGTAGCAGGTTGGCAGACAAAAGCTCTTGTTAAATGGGGAAGATGAAGTAGCACATTTGGGGAAAGCTCTGCTTAAAGTTACCTATGCTAAGCACTGCAAAATAGTTAGCCATTAACCATTTTCAGCAAATGGTAGCATCTGACTGACTTTAGACTGTGAAGCTAAGCAGAGTCTGGCCTGTTTGGATAGGAGTCTACCAGGAAATACCAGGGCTGTAGACTAGACAAGACATTTTTAAAAAAATACCATGAAAGAAGGCAACTGCAACCCTCTTCAGTATTATTGCCAAGAAACTGATATAAATATGCCCATGAAAAATTAGGCATTGAGTTTGACTTGAAGGACTCATTGCGTTTGTACCCAGAAGCAACATAGGCACTTTTTTTTTAACATAGGCCCTGGTGATCAAGGAGCTAGTTAACTGGCTTGCTGGAACACTCAGAAACATAAACTGTAAAACCAAGGCTGAAACTCTTGTGAGCACCTTTCCCCGGGTTCAAGGAACCGACATTACATACTTTACTGGTTCAAGGGTTAATGGAGCATATCAAATGGGAGATCACAGTCTAAAGGAGAAATGTTCTTGCACCTGGGAGTTGGTCTTTAAGTGGGTGAAATAGGGCAGATTGACTGAAGGTGGAGGCTGAAAAGACTACATACATCTCTAGTCCTGATTAGGGCGAATTGTTCACTCACAGACATCTAAGACATTACAATTGCTACTCTTCTTTCTTATATTAAATGTATTGGCAGGACAGATGGACTAGAGCAGATGAAATGAGAGATCTGGGGGCAATATTTTTAAAATATTATTTACATGCTGCTCTCTGTATAGTTCTGAATGTTCTTGGGGTTCCAAGCAGCCTCCCAGTCAGCACTGATCTACATAGCTTTTTTGAAGTAACAGGTTATTCTCTGGAGAGCAGTAGTTGCTATGTCTTATCATCAGGAAAGTATTTAACTTTTCTCTTTGGTTCTTACACAGGGAAAAGGACAAAGGCTACTTTCTCTTTTCCAATGCAACATCCAAAGCTCTTTTCTATTTCTTGGTTACTGAAGAACAAAAGAGGGTGCTACTTCCTCCTGGCTTCACTCTGCTTCTCAACCACTGCTCCTCCATGCTCACCACTGGCTTTTCTGAAATACTACATCCTGGGGGCCTGACTGCCTCTTCTTTCCATCCCATCCTATAGTTGCTATTCCTGAGCTTTTCTTGGGATATGGAAAGGGCAGCTGAAGGATCCAGCCACCACTTACTAATACCAAGGTTTGATTTTCTCCAGGAAGTCACAGGAATTGCCGTGAATCAGGGATCACAACTGTAGCAGCTGCTGCACAGAGTAGCTCCTAATAAGTAAGGGTGGAGTAATCTGAAGGTTGGGGCCAGATTTCAGTGAAACAGGATTAAGATTTTCATATAGAAGTTCTACTTTTGGGCCCTTAGCATTGTTGACTGAAGGACACTGGATAGTGAAGCAGCAGGAAAGACGTACTGCTACAACTGTGACTTCTTATGTTGATTACAGTGCAAAATGCATTTTCCCCTTAGAGATTTGTAATAACAATCATGCCAAATAAACTATGGAGTGCAGACTATCCTATTAAAAAGAAATATAAAATGACTAGCAGTGACATTTGGATGCAACTAGGGATAGCAAAATGAGAGAAAGATTTGGTTCATAGAACACAATCCACCAGAAAGGTCTCCCACTGAAGTCTCACTGAAATAAACTAATTGTTTTCAAGAGCCATAATCAGTAAAAGGTCCCCTCCTCCACCACCACCACCACCACCCATTATGTACTGGACTTGCAGACTATGGTTCTTTCTCTACTAGAGCCTCTTAGAATGGCTGAGATATCATTATTCTGTCATCAGCTGAATGGAGAATTAAAATGGCACAGAAAAGGACAGGGGAGAGCAAGAGAACCATCAGGCTGTCCCACCAATGGATTATTCCTTCCTGTGACAAGTGCCCACCAATAGGGTAAACTAACATTCACTGTTGGAAGAAGCCCAGTGAAGTTATATTTTTATGTTGATTTAGCATGACTTTTTTGTTCTATTTTAAGAATTTGTATCCTTGAAAGAAGATATTATAACACAAAAACAAATCTTTACTTAGAAGTGTTTTGTTCAGCAAAAGTTCCTTTTTCCTTTAGTATTGGCCATTATATTCAGAGTTTCCTTTTCTCCAACTCGAGTACTGTTTCTTTTTTCACTTCCTTACTGTTTCTACCCTCATCAGACATTAAATTAGTTGTTTCTTACCTGCAGACTAAGTGATCTAACCACTTGCATCAAAGGAAAGAAAACAGCAACTCAGAGATCACACTGTTTTCCCTGGCACTTTGGTTATTAAATAAACGATGGGATTGGAAGGCACAGAGGAGAGCGTGCTGCTCAATGCCCACTATCCTGAAGAATTTTGGTACTGCCCATCAGCTGCCTCACTCTTCCTAGTAATTGGGCTGTATCTTCTGGATGTTCCGTTATAATGAAATGAACAAATGACATCCAATCAAGAGAAAAGGGCTAATAAGGAACAACTCATATCACCTTGGCTGTAAATGCTCTTACAAAATGAGGATAAATTTGCTACACTTTCATACCTGAGCACATATCTTTAGAATTAAGGAACTGGAAAGTTCTCCTTAACAGTTTCTTCCACATACTACAAATACATTGTGTAACTTGACAATGGTAACCTCAACCCAAGTCTGAAGACCAATGTGTCATGAGAAAATACTGCATGTGCCAATCTGGATAATCTGTTTGTATAACAGACCTGTATAACACATACACACCTTTCTTTCCTTGAAGATGTTTTTTAATATCTATGATACCTTCCGAATAAGACTTGCAATGCACTCCTAGCAATAGCTCAAGCCTTTCACCCAGCTTGCAATCTGTTCTACATTAAAGGGCAGCAGATGGTTAAGAGAACGACCCTTCCCCCTTCCCACCTTTCAACCTACACACAAAGAGCCCAATGCTGGCTGGAAGCATCAACCCCCCCAGGAGTAATTTTAATCAGCCATTCTGAATAAGTGCAGGCCCTGGCAATTGATGAAGAGGTGGAGCCTGCTGAATATTCATGATTTCTTGGAGCCTGGAGATTTCCCCACATGTAGCTTTCCAGTGATAGCAAGGAGTTGCTTTGGCATGTAACAGTCAGTCTGCAACTAGCCTCTCTCTCTCTCACGTTGAATATCAGAATGACATAGTAAATGTTCTGAGGCTTGTGAGCTATCCAGTTAGAGAGGTGGGGAAAAGCCTATTTTTAGGCTCTTTGACTGCATTTCTTCCAGGAGGGAATCTCTTCTTGGAGACCATACACTTCTACCACATGCTTCATATACTGCAGGACCTGCATAACCAGCTTATTCTCCACTCTGATATCTCTAGTCATCTCTGGCATCACAGTTTGAAAAACATTTTCATTAACTGGGTAGGATTGGAAGTATACCCAAACATCTTAGATATTTTTATGATGCATCTGTGGGAGGTATTTAAAAAATCCAATCCAATCATCAAGATGAAGCCCTAGTCATTGATTAGAGTGGGCCACCTGGCACATGCTCCTTTCATGCAAATCCAGGGAAGGGCCTAGAGGTCTTTGGGGTGCATTTTTTCATTTTGCTTGAACAAAGAATGACACTCTTTCTTGAAATATATTGCTGTTCAGCATCCTGAACAACAATGTTTGGGAATAAGCAGTTGGGATATGCATATATATCTGATTGACCTGGAAGGCACCTCTCTCAGAATATATGCACACATCATGTCAGAAAGGTGCGAGCTTCTGAGCAGATGTTAGTACAGTGACATTGCCAGACCTCAGACCTCTGTGGCAAAACCCCTTGTAGTCAGAGAGGTGGGGAGCTGACTCATGAGTAAGAGCAAACCAACACTAGACTCCAAAGATGTAGAAAACCTACTGCACTTTATTCTTCCCAGCCCTTATGCATTCAGGGTCAGGAGTGGAAAACAAAACAGTCTCTTTGGAGTGTCAGCAATCTAAACCAAGCATACAAAAGAAACATTCTTGAACATAAAATATTCAGATGGGGGGGGGGGAATGGGACAGGCAGCAGTAGTTTGAGGCTTGATATCCTCCTTAAGTGGGTGTCCCAGCCTCAGCAAAACAGGCCATGTCTTCTTGTGAAGACTCTGCCCCCTTCCTTTCCTCACGTAATTCCAATAGAGGAACCAACTCTATTTAGTGCCTGACAAATGAGCCGGGTCCCAACCAAGCAGCATAGATGGAGTGGGGTGGGGGGGAGAGTCTGTTTATACAGGCTTTGATAAAGGAATTTCCAGGGCTTCCTCTGCAGGCTTCTCTATGTCATCATGCTCTGGTATCTTTCATCTTTTCTCACCTTCTTCTCCAACCCCACACCTTCCCTTTCGGCAGAGCAGCCTTTATGCTTAGCCAGCATGAGTCCACTTACAGTCAGGAGCTGTTGGCTTACTTACAAGGCGGCTGGTGTTTTCCTTTCCCCACGCCCTCCAATAGTATTTCCTCGACTGCTGATAGAGCCCTGACACTGATACTCTCTCACTATATCTCACCCCCATCACATTGACCCGTCCCACCTAGTCAGGCAGAGAAGGCATGTTACAGATCCCATTGGTGAGAGAATGTCAACTGGCAGGAACCAGGAGGAGAGCCTTCTCTACTGTTGCCTCTGCCCTATAGAATACTCTCCCCCCAGAGGTGAGGTGGGCCCCTGCCCTCCCAGCTTTCCAGAAGTAACTGAAGACCTGGCTCTGTCAACTCACCTGGGGCAAGAAGAGATACAACCAACCCTGGGGGTGGCTGGCACCTTGAAGATGCTCCCTGAGTTTAATAACTCCTAGTTAGCATCAGTCTCTTCAAAGTATTATATAGGAATCTTGTTGTTGTAGTGTATTTTAATTAATATTTATTCTATTTTAATTAATATTTATTCTTTTTTACTATAAACTGCCCAGAGATGCTCTGCAGTGAAATGGGCGGTGACAAATTTGAAATACAAATAAATAAATTAATATAGCTGTGTTGCATTTATACAGCATGAGTTCAGTTATATGCCAAATCTTGCTAGCGCATTCAGAAATAATTGCACAGAGAAAAGTTCACTGAATTTAATCTTGTACTAATATTTGTATTAATCAGTTCCCTTCCATCTGGTTCACATGCAACAGTGATTTGTGGAGGAACTGGTTTTGGGTCACTGATATTTCCATATACTGAACGTGGTACACTATGGTTCACCCAGGGCCACTGGACTTCATCCAAAAGAAGACTCTTTTCCTGATAAAGGAGCACTATTACCATGAATTTCTATCCAAGCAGAAACAACTAATTGATTCCTAATATGGACTATCCAGACTGGAAGCATTATAGAGGATAGTTAGTTCTGTGTGGTTGTAATAGTATAATATTGTAACTCTACTTCAGAATTATTCCACCAAGATGGGCAATTCCCTTTTCCTCCTCTAACAACCTGCCACCACCAGCATGGCTAAATATTTCCTCTCTTCAATAAATAATGGAAATTGCAAATGATAAACAGCTCTAATTTGAGTATAGTTGCATGGTAGACATCAGAAAGACTAATGCTTTCCACTAGATTGAAGCCTAAAGAGGCATTGTGGTTTAAACTGTGGGTTAAAATCACAGTCCTAAACACACTTATGGGGGAATAAATCTCCATATAGGGGGACGCGGTGGCGCAGCGGCTTAATGACGCTGAAAGTTGCCGGCCAGAAATGGTCGACGCTTCAGCGGTTCGAGTCCAGCCTTCGCGTTAGCAGGGTGAGCTCCTGTTTCCTCCCCAGTTCCTGTAAACCCAACAGTTCGAAAACTCATGTGAGTAGATAAATGGGTACTCTCACTCCGGTGGGAGGAAAAATGCTGGCGGCGCCTTGCAAAAAGGAGTTGGGAGCAGTTGCCGGTAAGCACGAAAAACCGTGCGTGCCCGAAAAGGGCGTGAAGCAACGGAAACCCCGCCTCCTGTGCACGCCAGCTGGGCTCTGCTCTAGGAAGGAGGCCATGGCAAACCACTTCCGAAACAATTGCCTTGAAAACTGCAAAAGGACTCGTCCAAGCAGTCACTGCAGAGTCGGTAACGACTGAGCGCAGATTTAAAAAAAAAAAAATCTCCATATGCTTTACAGAATTTACTTCTGATCAATCCGCTCAAGATGAAAGGGAAAAAGTGTTGCAAAACCAATTGGCAAATCCAACTGTGAAACTTTTTTCACAAAAATTGTGAAATTGTGAACATTTTGTTTTTCTGCTTTCCCTCTCAAGCACCCCCAGCTCCTAGTTCTTAATGAGCATGTAAGGAATTAAACAATTTTGCAAATCAGGTTAGATCTGGCTTTCATGATATGTTATTACTAATTAATTAATTAATTAAAGTGCCTCTTGCCTTGAAACTTTAAATGGAGAGATTAAAACATACAATCCAGGAACACTACTAAACTGTTAATTAACAGTTAACCTAAATAAATGGAATTTGTAGATCCCCTGAAAATAACTATCCTGGAGCTATGATCATCCTACAAGGGAGCAAATCCAAAAGATGGGACCTCTTTACAAAAATATTTGACAGAAGGTGAATTCAGGCCTAGGGTATTATGATTGATTTCAGTGGAATAATGCACTGGAGGTTTTTTGACGGCATGACAGCAAACACACGCTGGTGCATCTAAATACCTAATGATATTTGGACAATGTCAGCAACTTTGAAATAAATGGAAATTCAAATGGCAAATTGTCACCCCTCTCAGATCTTTCCCCACTACAACAGAGAATTCTAGTGGCAAAGGAATGCTGGTGGCCTGATGGAATTGCTTGCAATTATTCAAGTGATCCACTGGACTGTTCAGTGCCCAGAGCCACTTAGGAGATGCTCATCCAGTTTCTAGCCTTTGCGTGAAGGACTATATGAATGATTGGAGTGCTGGATGCAATTTTACAGCTCCATTTAAAGCATATCTGAACAAGGAAAATGTCTATTAACATTAACATATATTAACTTCCTGCAAAGCTTATCCTATATCTGACATGCAGTAATGACATCTTTATCATTAGGGTATTTTTATTTTTGGATTATAGGTGTTGATACATATATTACTATCCACTTTAGACCAGTTATCTAGCTGGTAAGCTTTCTAGTTGCTGTGCAATCAGGGACTAGTCATACTGTATAAGTACCACCTGTAATCAGAAACCTATAACTGCTTGCTTCTGGTTTCTATACAGAACAAACCACAGTAATCACTGTCTGCTTAGCCAGAGCCTGTGATACAACTGCATCTCTTCTGACTCATCAGAGACCTACAAATGAAGGATTCCATGTCCAAGGCCTACAATACCCATCAAGGATGAATCAACGAGATGGTATTGATACCTAGGAGTAATATTTTATAGAACAGTTATAGGCAAAAGGGACAAAACACCACTTCTTTCATCTAAAGTCCCCAGGGGAAATAATACACTCCTACATGTTACCAGTGATCTTGGTAAGAGTTACTTCCTTGTCACAAATTGGTTGGGCTACCTATCCTACTTTTCAGACAACTCCCAAACCTGAAAGAGCTGCTCAGAATTGACAACAGGGGATGCCACTGAAGTATCAACAGAGGACCCAGACTTTGTAACAGGGCCACAAGTCAACTCTATCCCAACATCTACTCAGCCTAAACTATTAAAGGATTGAATATCAACCACAATATCAAACATCTGTCTTTCAATACATTTGATATCATTAATTTATTTATTCATTTGTTAAATATACATCCCACCTTTCATTCAGGAACCCAACATCTACTCAGCCTAAACTATTAAAGGATTTAATATCGACCACAATATCAAACATTTGTCTTTCAATACATAGATGTCATCAATTTATTTATTCATTTGTTAAATATACACCCCACCTTTCATTCAGGAACCCAAGGCAGCACATGTAGCATTTCCTCCTCCAATTTTTTTCCCACAACAACCTGTGAGTAGGTTGGGCTGAGAGAGAGAAATTGCCCCAAAGTCACCCAGAGAGCTTCTTTGGTTGAGAGTAAACTCAAACCTGGGTCTCCCAAGTACCAGTTCAACTCCTTAACTACTATACTACAGAATTGCCAGTTGTGCCATTCATCATTTTACATAGGAGAAATAGACACCATTCTCAATGCAAAACAGCAATTGGATATAATTCTGACATCAGAAATGGCAAAGTTCATCAATGAACTTAAAGTGGCTATCCCCGTCAAAGAAATTCTGAAGGAGAATCAAGCAAAAACCTGCTGAGTTTATACTTACTGAAAGTTCCATTCTATCATTTATACATGGTATAAAAATTATAGATTATTCTTTTTATCTCATCACATATATTAACTATCAGTGCCTGAAAATGTATTATGATGATCGCTATAATTTAAAACGTATATTTACTTTTATTTTAATTGTCTCTGTTTATGCTTTCTCCATTACAGTAACTCCCTTATCTTTAACACTTACTTGAATCTTCCCCAACATAAAAGTTTGCTTATATGTGCATATGTATATAAATTTTGCATCGTATTATATTCAGTAGTCTTAAAGACACTACAGATCTCTGCTAGGAAGATTTATCTGGGACTACAAGTTTGAGCCTTAGGCCATAGGCTCCTCAAGCAATTTTCTTAATCACTAGAGATATGTGCCAAGGCCAGGTGGATGCAAAGGACACTGAATTTCGTCACACCTTACATAGTAGCTGTATTAGTCAAACAGGAACTGGATTTGGCCCAAGGGTCAGAACCAGCCTTCCAGCTGTATTTGACCCAGCTGGATAGATGACATCAGAGGCACAGTGGAGCTTAATTGATACCACTCTTGTGAAATGGATTGATATCCATATTAGCTGCTAACCATGGGAATTCTAGCTGGGCACCAGGCTGAATTAGATGCCATATGTCCAAAGCATGCCTAGAGGCTGGAATTAATGAAGGGATGAAAAATCCCTTCACAGGAATGAAACCTACTTATATTCTAACATCAGCATTACTTTTTAAAGGAAAAAAATATTTGATTGGACCCGGTTTTGGAAGCAAACGAATGTTTTTCTGTTACAATCTAAGACTGCCATACATTATTGAGTAATGCAGTAAGGCTAGGATTTCCATCCATTAAGATCCATTTCACAGACTACCCCTTTCCTTTCTCTCTAGACCTGACTAATTGTTCATTGATTTCAACCATCAGGCTGATCCTTGTTTCCGCTGTATCAAATTGGAACAGAAGGCATTCCATAGACCATGGAATTAAAACATAGCAATGATAAGATACAAAATCTACAAGAAGTCAGTTGTGCTCTAACAGAAGGGCTAAGTATCCTCAGTAACTATTGAACCCAACAAGAGGCAGGGGGCTGCCCCTCCTCTCCCTGCCCCTCCCCTGTTCATACCCCGAGGGCTGGTTCCTTTGCCTAATTCTCTTTCCATGCTTCTTGCCTTCCTGAGCTTAAGCCTTTCTTTCCTCATTTTCACACTGGAAAAATGATAACAACCTCATTCCAAGAACTGTGTTGTTCTGAGTGAATTTAATGCAAAGCCTGAAAATGGGATTTCTTTCTGCCTTTGTGCGAGGGTTAAGTGCATTCAGAGGTTGAGTTTACTTGAGCGCACCCTGGCAGACGCGTGGAAAGGTCAATGTGGCTCTCCAATCATCAGCCTGCATGCCTCCCCCTCCTCTCCCTCCCTCTCTCTGGGTGCTTGAAGATAATATTGCCCTACCCTACCGTTACAATTAACCCCTGAGGAACCCCAGTCGAGCACAGAGCCTGAGTTGGCTGCCCAGAACATGTCAACCTGGCCTGTCCCTCTCTTTGGAAGGAAGCAAGGGCTACCTTTTCCCAACCATCTCCCCAAATTAATCTCATGGCAGGAAGAAAAAGGAGGCAGTTAGCTAGGGTGTGGAGAAGGTCATGAATAATGCAAGTCTCCCCAGACACAGCTGGGTAACTAAGACGGTGAGATACAGATGTAATCTTCACTCTCTCCTCCCCCTCCTAGAGGACCCTCCTGCACCTGCTTTCTACAAGTCACACTTGGGGGTTTTGACATTATTAGGGATCAGCTTTAAAATGGACCATTTATTTATTTATTTTAAAAATGACATTTCTGCCCACATTCTATAAAACATCTCAAGGTGGCTAACAACTGAGCATGCAAATTAAAAACACAACAACATTTAAACTCTTACATACCACTAGGTACCATACTATCTGAGGAATGCAAATGCTGGGCTCATCCCCCATCCTGGCCCAACTCTTAAGGAAAAAGCTGGGTCTTAACAGCCTTCCAAAAGGCAACCAGGGTAGGAACTCTCCATATCTTTGGACCACAATGGAGAAAGTGGTGGACCTATAGGAGGAGCTTAGAACTGGAAGACCTAAGGTTATTTGTGTCCTATTCTTGGCCTTGCATACATTTTCCTTGACTGCATTTGGCTACTGGTGTAAATCCTTCTGACTTAACGTATGCAATGACTGTAACAGCTATTTCCAATGTAGGGGAATTTTATAGAGACACACGTATTTACATAAATGCAGCACTCATGTATTGTAAAGATAAAATGAGGTTTTTAACAGCCTCCTCCCCCAATAATTTGTTGGTATTTACAAGAAGTGATATGTGGGTGCAATAAATAGCTCTTAGAAACATGCAGCAGGCAAACCAATAAATCATTTTTTCGCATGTAACATGAAATAGAAGTCAGATGAATAGTGACAGTGGGCAGAGAGGACAAAGAAAGGATTATAGCCAAGACATAAATGCTGACATGACATGGTAATCAGACTGATCAAATTATTTAATGAAAAAGAGCTAGTTTAATGGAATCTGAGCAAGAGGCCAAACCTTGCTTATGACAATTGAGGCCTGGGCTAAATCTGCTAAGATGCCTAATAGTGGGAACATTTTACTTCTTGCAGTAAAAGGGACTGATAATTCAAGCATTTGGCTCACTGGCAGAATCCAAGAGACAGTCAAAGCAACATCTGATCAGTCATCCGGGGGGCGGGGATCAAATTGACTTGCTTCTTTAGAATATAAGATTAATAAAATGAAAGACAACTGCTTCTGAAAAATGCACCTGATCCAGGAGCTTAAGAAATATTTAGCAGATACATCCAGCACTTCATTCTCAAAAAGAGAAGCACTGGAAATATAAGTGTGCCTAGAAGTTATGCCCTCTGTCCCAAGAATCTTTGCTCCTTAAGTCAGATCTGTGACTCCTATTCTTTGGTAGAGGAAAGAAAGTGCCCAAGCTGAGACATTCTCTTCATTATGATTTCATGTTTCAGGGCTGAGCCTTGGTGTTCTGAACAGTTCTGAGCTTAAGTCCAGATTAATCCCCAGACTTGTTGCATAAGTGACAATAAATGCACACACATGATTTTGGGAATACATTGCATTAATTTCTTTGAAGAGAAAGAGCAGGATGTAAATGATTTTAAATAGATAAATCCTTCCATGCCATCCAAATCCTTCAGGCCATTGCATGTGTGTGTGTGCGTATGTGTGACAGAGAGAGAGAGAGAGAGAGAGAGGAAAGAAAAGTAACATCTAAGAACAAATTCCAAGTTTTCAAATCTGTATCAAGGCCTCCTCCAATCTAGACAAAGAATGTTTGAAGTACCAGGCAAATTACATCAATGTGCCTAATATCCATCTGGAAACTCTGATCACCTCCATGTTATTCTTGGCTAGTACAGTGGCAAAATAGGGAAACATAATCCAAATGGCAATTTTAGCTCAAAAACACTGTAATGTATTTGTTGCTACTTTTTTCTACTCAGAGTAACCCTCTTCACCTTTTCCCCAGTTTCAGTTATACTGTAGGCAAAGAAAGCTGTGGTCAGACAAACTCTCACAGTTTCATCACTTGTTGCTAACTTACGCTTACTCTGTCTCAAAGCCACACAGAGGATCATTGCAACACTTTCCAAGTGTCCATATTTGGCTAGATTATTGCTATTACGTGAAAAGCAGACTGAGAAAAGAAGCAGGAAGCATCTCCATTCTCTGTGCAGCAGGCAGGTTTATCTTATCAATTTACATCCTTTCTCCCTTCCTTTGTGTGCACTTTAATCTAATTTAGACTGTAAACTCTTCAGGGCAGGAACTTGGCTCTGTCTAATATATTATGAAATGAGTCTGCCATGAGATAATAGGAAGCAATCAAATCTTGCTTTTTTGGTGCCCACTGAGCTATTACACCCTAAAGGAAGCTAGGAAAAAATAAATAAAAGATCTCCTAACATAATTACTATCGAAGTCTCTTAACTTGCTTTTTTTCTCCTATCTCTGGCTTCCATAGATTTAGCAAAAGCAAACAAGCTGGTCTATTTTTTATAGCTCAAGGAAACACGACTTTGACACAATTTATTGAAAAAGTGAAAATCATCTTTACCTGTGACGGTCACCAACATGGAGGCCACTAAGGGACGATTGTTGTCCAGTTTACGGCTCAGTCTGAGTTCCCCACTAGTCTGATTAACAATTAACAAGTGCAGCTCATTTCCTCGTTCAAAGGTGTAGAATAGTCTATCAGACACATCTGGGTCATAGGCAGGGATCTTCCCTATGACTCCGGAAGGAAAGGTGTTGGATTTGTTGGAGATATAATTGTTAAAGAGGATCTGGAAATTTTTCAGAATGGGACTATTATCATTCTGGTCAATGAGTTTGATGTGGACTGTAGCTCTGCTGACAAGGGGGGCAGAAGTGGCCTGAACCACAATTACATACTCAGGCTTGGTCTCATAATCCAAATCAATGAGGGCAGTGAGCTCACCCGAAAATATGTCCATCTGGAAAATTTCAGGGATATTGCCTTCCACAATTTGGTACATGATCTGGGCATTGGGTCCTTCATCCGGATCCAGGGCTGTGATCTGGGCCACAACAGAGCCTACAATGCTATTCTCCTTCACTAAGACCTCGAACTCCTCAGCTGGAAAGACAGGAGCATTGTCATTAATATCTTGCACAGACACTTGAATATGGACAGGTGTTCTTTGGGGAGGAATTCCTCTGTCCACAGCATAGGCAGTAAGTTCATAAACGGGAATGGTTTCCCGGTCCAACCTGCGGATGGTTCGAATAATCCCAGAGGTGGGTTCGATTATGAAATCCCCATCCCCATCCTCTCCATTCTGGAAGGTATACTGCACCCGTCCATTGGCATGGGCATCCCGGTCAGTGGCAGAGATCTGAAGCACACTTGTGAAGGGAGGGCTGTCCTCAGAGATGATGCCTTGGTAGTGAGCACTCACAAACTGAGGGGCATTATCATTGACATCATTCACCATGATTTCTACATAGGTTGTGTCTGCTTTCTGGGGGATCCCATTATCTTTGGCTGTAATGGCCAGTGTGTAGGTAACTTGGTCCTCATAATCCAGCTCTGCCTGCAGGGTGATGGCACCAGTGCTCGCATCAATCCGAAACTGGGGAATATTGTCTTCCAAGTAGTAGGTAATCCTGGCATTTTCTCCAACATCATCATCTGTGGCACTGATCACTACTACTGTGCTACCAATTGGACGGTCCTCATTAACACTTACTGAATAATGGGCACTCTGGAACACCGGCCTGTGAGTGTTGGCATCTGTAATGTTGATATGAACATGGCAGTTGTCATGCAGGGTCCGGTCAGAGGCTGTCACTGTTAGCACAAACCGTCTCTCTTGTTTGTAATCCAGGGGCAAAGAGAGGGTGATTAATCCCACTCCCCCCTGAGTACTAATAGCAAAACGGTTCCGTGTGTTCCCACCTGTTATCTGATAGCTAATGGCACTATTCACATCCCGGTCAATTGCTGTAACACTAAGAACACTAGTCCCCACAGTGGCATCTTCATTGAGGCGAATGAAATATTCTTTCTGGGTGAATTCAGGCCGGTTATCATTTACATCCATGACAGTGATGGTGACACTAGCAGAAGCAGATAAAGAGGGAGAGCCGTGGTCCCGGGCTTCCACCCCAAAGAAGTAGTGCTGCACAGTTTCTCGGTCCAAAGGGCCGCTCACAGTAATCCAGCCCGTGGCACTGTTCACTACAAAGGGGGTATCAGAGGAAACCCCAGTGAGCTTGTACTCGATGCGTGAGTTCTCTCCATAATCTGCATCCACAGCCTGGATGTGGATTACTGAATGGCCCAAAGGGGCATTTTCCAACACGGATATTTGAAAGGGGGTGCTCACAAAGATAGGAGCATGATCGTTAATGTCCACTACTTGGATGCTAACCATGCCTGTATTATTGGACAAAGGAGGACGTCCTGCATCCTGGGCACGGATTCTCAAGGCATATTCTCTCTCAACTTCAAAATCCAAAGGAGCCACCACCTGTATTTCCCCAGTTACACTATCAATTGAAAATTGCCCTCTACTATTACCACTGATAATGTTATAATGAACTAAAGCATTGTTGTCTTTGTCTAAATCAGTGGCAGTAACTCTCAAAATTTCTGAATGGGGTCTTATATCTTCTCTTACCTGGACTATATAGCGCTTTTCACTAAATTGTGGGACATTGTCATTTTCATCGAGAACTGTTATATACACTCTAACTGTGGAGGATCGAGGGCCGGGCTCCTTACCTTGATCATTTGACTCCACCACCAAAGAATACTTCTCCATTTTCTCCCTATCTACTTGCCCACTTGTAGTGATCAGCCCTGACCGTGAATCTATTTCAAAGACAGAGTGGGCTGCTTGTTCATTTACAAATCGATATCTGATATGGGCATTGGGTGGAGAGTCCACATCTGTGGCCCTCAGCTGTAAAATGGGATAGCCTTCTTCTACATTTTCCCGGATAGTCTCTCTGTACTCACTCTGCTCAAATACTGGATTATGATCATTTCTGTCTGCAACTGTTATTGCAACCATGGTGGTGGCAGAAAGGCGGGGAATCCCATGATCCACAGCAGTCACTCGGAAGTAGTGCAGGTCCATATTTTCCCTATCCAAAACTTCAGTGGTACTGATGAGGCCATTCTGGGAATCAATGCTGAACAGTTCCAGGGATCTGCTGTTCATCAGAGCATCCATGGAATAGACTAGCCGCCCAGCTTCACCTGAATCAGAGTCTTGGGCTGCCACTGTTATCACAGGCGTGCCTGAAGGCTGGTTTTCAGCCACCTGGACCTGGTAATTATACTGAGGGAAGAGGGGGTGACGATTGGCTGCCCTCCGAACCCTCAGCAAGGGAAGAAGTGCCCCTTCTCTCCGTCTCCTTTTCTTGGCACATGTGGAGTATGTTATCTCGCTCTGCATAGCTGGATGAGTAGGTTTTAACGGCAGGGAGGGAAAGAATTCGGGAGTTGATGGGCTCCTAAAATCCACGTCAAAACAAAGAGTTTGTAAACAGCCTTTGGTAGAGTCAAATGGGTGGAAAGAAAAGAGGAGATCGCGCCTTCTCCAGTCTACATTCGGATTGGCTCCCAGAAATGCACAGGGAGCTGTCCGAGCCGGCGGTGGTGCTGAAACAGCTCTTGCCCAGTCTTTTCCGGTCCAGGTACAAAGGCAACATTGCTCTGGGCTGGTCCCACAGCACTCCCCGGCGCAGCAGCTGCGGGAAATCCCACAGGGCATCGGTTGCCCCAGGCAGAGCTGAAGGCAGGTCAACAGGGTGAACCACTTGCTGAAAGGCGAGCGGGCTCCGGGGCGGGAAAAGGAAGCCAGTCGCATAATCGGGAACCACGAAGGCTTTTGGGGACTACCGCCTTTTCTCCTAGCCCTCGTGGCGGAGCGCTCGGAGGTCCTCAGTAAGGAGAGGTCGGTGCAGTTCTGAAGGCGGCGAAATGGCTTTATACACAGGTGGACCCGCTGGATACAGGCTGCAATCCTGTTGAAATGGGTTGGGTCCCGGTGGTTTTGGGATGGAGCCTTCACCCCATTGGACACCCCATTGTCCGGCTGGCTCGCCCCTCTCCTAGGGCGTTGATTGGAAGGGCTTGAGTAGACGCCCATCTGCGCGGAGTCCTCCCCAGTCACAGCGAGCCTCACGAGGCATTCCCAGTTAGTCCTCGCACGTCTTTCTCTGAGCCTTGCTGGGCTCGGGGGATCCGGAAGAAGTGCGGAAGCATTTATAATCCACAAGCAGGAGGAAGCGCTGCCCGGCTCTCCCAGGACGCCAAGTGGGCAGCGGATCGTCCTCCTTACCCAAGGTGGGGTCACAGATCCACCACGAGAAAAGGTGCTGTTCTCCTCCCCTTGCCCCGCGAGGGGTTGCGAGAGGGAGCCCGCGCAGCACCGACCGCCCTCTTGGACCCTGGCGGACGGGGAGGTTTCCTTCAGTTCCCCGAAGAGAGCGCAGCCCGGCAAACCACCGCTCGGCTTCTCCGGCTTCGCCTGGTGGACGCAGCCCAAGCCCCCTCTGCCCGCTGGCTTTCCCAGGCTGAAGTGAAACAAAGGGAGAAGCAGCAACAGCAGCAGCAGCTCCAGGCGGCGGCCCCGGCGAGGACGGCGCTGGTTTGGTCCCGGAGGTTGAGGCGGCGGTTCAGCCATGGTCCCTCGGCCCTTTCCCCGCCCCCCTGCCCGGCTGCCCTGGCCTGGCCCTGCTCCCCCGGCCCCGCCTCGCCTCGGGCTCTGCCGCCTTCCCAGGTTCGGTTGCCACCACCATCTATCTAGAAGCGGCGGTGGCTGCTTTTCCCGTGGCTCTAACTGCTCCGTGGCGGCGGCGGAGGCAACAGCATCGCCTCCTCCCGCAGCCTCAACATGGCTCCCGGCTGCCCCGATGGTCCGTTCCGCCCTCCCTCCCTTCTACCCCCCTCTTGCCGCCCTGCCGTGGTAGCGCCCACCCGTTTAGCGTAGGCGGCTGAAGCAACCGCCTCCGCCATCTTCACTGTGGGCAGGTGGGATCGGGAGGGAAGTGGCTGGGCGGGAGAGGGTCGATGGTCTCGCTAAGACTGGCGAAGGGATGAGGATGGGAAGGCAGCTGAGATCCGCTGGAGATTACGAGAGGATCGCGTCTGAATTGGATGGGGGCGTTCGACAGTGGCGGGAACTGCCCAACGTGTTGATTTAGAACTCCGGGATCCAATCAGGGATGCCAAAGCAGTTGACGGCGAATCGGTAGAGGAAGGCTGTGTGACTATCCAGGAACCACCGCCAAAGTGTGTTTGGTCGCATGGGCGTGTCCTGGAGAACCACTTCTGGCCAGGCGTCTTATGTAGGCCCTCTCCCAGCTGTGTTAGTAGCACAGCTCCCAGAATCCGCAGCCAGCAGGGCTGACTTAGCCCTCTGGAGGGCACCTAATTGAGCAAAGCTCCTTTAGTGCTATTTATTCCTCAATTTATTTTACACACATTATCAGGTTAAAGAGGGTTCCTCTTTCTTTAATACATACATTTGGGCAAATGAACTGAACCTTATAAACTAAATTAGTAAGTGTAAGAACTCACTTGTGAAGTTCTTTCTCCTGTTTAAGACAGAGCATACAATTTTTACCTTCTGTAGATGTCATATGGTGCTAATTACTTGTTAGGAAACAGTAGACACTATTATATTTTCTATTTATTCAAGCATCCACATCTTTTTGCCAGCTTCCTCATGGGCCTAAAAAAAGAATGATGATGATGCTTTTAAGGGTTGCATTGAAGAAGTACTACTCTAATTATTTGATTCATTAAAGCAGCCATTTTTTTTCTAGTTCATACAAAAGCCTGAAAAATGACAGATTGGGCAAGGTCTAAAATATTTCTTTGAAATAACTTTCAATGCTTGCATAGTCTAATATGTTCTAAGGTACTAATATTCTCACAGGAGACAAAGCACTTTAAGTATAGTTCAGCAATTATAACCATACTCTTAGGTGGTGATCTGGTTCACACAACCTGCAAAGACATCATGCGCTTCATTTGGTTTTAGTTTATTGTACGTTTGCAGTTGATATGATTCATTATTAATAGTGTTGATTAAATGAAGCAACAGCACTAAGAAATTATAAAACATGGAAAGAGTAGAATCAGCAAATTAATGCCACTTTGATTGTTGGAAACCTCAAATAGCAAGAGTGTGGCCTTTGTCAGCCTCCCAGGTAAACCAGTTAGAAAACATGACCAGATGAGCTACTTCTACTTTACTGATAGGCTGCATTAAGAGAGTCTTGCAAATCTGAAAGTACAACTCTCCTGCCATCCTGTTTACCACCTGATCAGTTAGTGTGGGCCCTTTCTAAGTTTCTTTCTCTGCCGCTTCCCGCCCCCCACCCCCATCTTCCAAAGTCATTCTCACATTCCATTACAGCCCTTCTCTTCGATAAGTTCTGCAGTTGTTAAGCTGTCTCTCCCTGGTAAAACATTCATTTTTTTTTCCAGGCTCCTGGACATGGCAAAAAACAATTTGCCATGTTACTAGCAGCTAACATCCTAAGGAATATAGTGACACCAGCTTCGGAGGAAGATAGAGTCAGGCTGCAACTCTTCTAACAAAATTAGGTTTCTCCAAGCCTGCAAAATGCATATAGGGTTATAGCAAGCATGCAAGTAATATATAGAAGACTACAACCACGATTCTTTCTGTCTTTTGAGTTAACAGTAGTTTTTTGCAATAATATTATCAGTTATAGGCTGCAAAAGTCTGAATGACCATCAGATGGCAGCAAAGGAAGTTTTTATATCTCTTCAGTAGTGGTCATCTGGATTTTTGCAGCCCAAATCTGGCAGCCCTAGTAATATTCCTGTAATACTTTTCTCTGAGGCTGGGAAAGATGCAGGAGTTGGGAAAACATTGCAGGTTCAAAACACATAGAGATTCCTCCCTTATCTGGTGCACAGCTAACTCCAGTAGAAGAGAATATACATAACTCAGAGTTGAACTGTGGAGTCCTTGATGCTCTCTGAGCTTGGCTGTTTGCTTGCAGACATTTCATTAACCAACTAGGTAATGTCATCAGTGCTACTGAGTGTAGGGTTTGCTTCCTGTTTATATACCCTGTTGTATACACAGTTCTGTTATATACGCAGTTCAACCCTGAGCTACATATTTCAGTTTTTTCTTTTTAATAAATTTACAGACATTTCTAAAATTCTGTTTTCACTTTGTCATTATGGGGTACTGAGTGTAGATTAATGAGAAAAAAAGTGAATTTGAATGATTGTAGTATCAGGCTGCAACATAACAAAATTGAAAAAAGTGAAGGGGGCCTGAATACTTTCCGAATGCACTATATATTCTCTTCTATTGGAACCACATATAGGTGTGTATATTTATCAGAAATAAACCACACTGATCTCTATGAGAATATTACAAAGGTCAGTAAATGATTGCAGACCTGTCTAAATCTGTATTAGTATCTGTATCTGTTCAAGTGGAACGGCCATAGTGGTGCAATTAATGCAGGATACTGAGAGAAATTCCAGGAAACTATGATGTCCACGGCTAAAAGCTGCTCATTTTTAAAGGGTACAGAATACCTTGGAGAGAGAGAGAAAGAGAGAGAGAAACCTGGTATTAAGAGACATCTAAAAAATGACAAAAGTACTGAAATTAGCCCAGAGGAGATAACAAGGTTGATGTTGAGGCAGAATGGAGGAAGAAGTAAGTAGAAAGAGGGGCATAAGAAGATGGTGAAGAACAAACCTACAAAGAAATGTTCAGCAGTGCAAGCTGAAAATGGAAGCTTCCTGGTCATGAGCTGTAGGCTATGGGTGCGCCAAAGCTTATTTTGGGTCACAATGGCAAATAATTTTAGTTCTTATTAAAGCTCTACATTGAATTGTTTTTGCATCAGGAGCTGGGAACTAGGGAACAGCAGCTGTTGAGCAGTTAATGTTAAATGAGACATTGGTGCGAGGAAAGGAACAATGAGAAGCAAAGGGGAGAGGGGATGACTATATACTGCTGCTTTCAGAAAAGGTGGAAAAAATATAAAAAGATGCCAGTACAGTATGGAAATAGACCTGCAGATTTGAATATAATTTGGCCAGACTTAAAGCAGACTGACTAACACCAGTCTATCATATTTGCAGGCTGTTGCCCAGAATGACTCTGGGCAACAGTCAGATTAAAAGCAGTTACAAACAGCAAAATCAACCCATGATGGGTCTATACCATACCTTAGCCCAATGCCTAGGGAAAGAGCCAGGTCCTTAAGGCTTAGCTAAAAGACAGCAGGGTCAAGGCTGTTCAGATTTCTGGGGGATGCCCCAACAGAGCAGGTCCACCTCTTGGATTCCATCAGATGACATTGCTTAATAGACAGGACCTGAATCATGCTGACTGTATCAAATATTACAGGTTGGGCAGACACCACAGGAGAAAGATGGTCTCAAACATCTTTCAAGAAACAAGGCTATATGCTATGAAAGGCTTTACAGGTGATAACCAGCACTTGCATTGCACTTGGAAGCCTTTTGGTAACCAGTGCAGCTCACAAAGCAGAGGTGTTCTGTGGGCATATAATGACATGCCCAAAACTGCTTGTGACATTATTGTTGTATGCCACCCGGAGATGTGATGGAGTTGAGTGGCCTTCTACATTAGAGAGAGAGAGAGAGAGAGAGATGATAGAACACAATATGGATTTGTGTAAAGCTCTTCCTGGCCACAGCTTCCACCTGCTCCTCAAAAGTTGTTGTGAGTCTGGGATGACTCCAAATTATGCATCAGTTCTAACCCCATTCAGAACTAAGGATAGAGCATCCCCAGGAATGGGGAGTCCATGAACCTAGAGCTATTTTTTCCCCCATCTAGACCCTCATAGCCTCCAGGCACTGGGACAAGACTTTGTCAACATCACCTGGTTGGCCAAGAGTCAAGATATACCACTGAGGATCATCAGCATATTAATGATACCTGACCTTGTGCCAACAGATGATCTCACGCAGTGGCTTCATGTAGATGTTAAACAGAAGGGGTGAGAGCACTGAGCTCTGTGGTCCTCCACAGACCAGAAGTTTAGTGTCCAACTTCTTGCCCCCATCAACACTGATTGAAACTGACCACAGAAGGAGGAAAATGACTGCAACATCAAGTCTTCCAGTCCCAGCCCCCCATAGTCAGTCCAGAAGATACCATGATTAGTGCTACTGAAAACTGCTGAGAGATCAAGAACCAGGACAAACACATTACCCCTGCCTCAGCTCTGCCAAAGGTCATCAACAATCTCCATATTATGCCCAGGTCAGGGACTGGAATACATTTGTCCAGAATTTTTAAGAATTTTAATTCCAATAGTAAAAATTAATACAAACTAAACTTAAAGAAAGAAAATAGAATGGAAAGAAATAATAAAAAATGCAAGAAAAAAGAAAAAAGAAAAAGAAGAAAGAAGAAAAAGAATATAATAAAGAAAAAGAAAAGAAATACATAAGGAAATGGCTTCCAAGCTATATCACAAATATAAAGAAATTTAATAACTCTTCACCCCTATAAGGTCACAAACAGATATCTCTTCATCCCAAATCCCATCCCTTCTCTACAGTATAAGCAAATCCATAAAACATTAACTTTTCAATCCTGGTATCAGCAAAAAGTCCATAAAGGGTTGCCAGAACATTGTGAAAAGTGTCTTATTTTAACCTTGATCAAATAAACCAACTTTATATTCCTTCCTTTTACTTCTAACAGTTTTAATCTTTAATTCAATCAAATATTGTAGGATTTGATTTCTCTTCATTTCTTCTTTGTCCCATTGCATGGAGTTCTTCAAGGCTTTAACAAGGCTCTTTTGTAGATTCAATAAGACAACATTTTCCAGGTCATTTTCTTGGTTAATCATTTGTATTTCCCTTTTAATTTTTAAATATTCAGCAAGTTTCTTTTGTATATCTGGTAAAGTGTTCTTTTCCAAATCATTAACTTGGCCTGTCATTTGTAGTTCCACATTCCAAACTTTCTCTAGCTTGTCAGATAAAATTTGTTCCACATCTGTCAATCCTTTATTAACATCTTTTAGACATAGTCTATCCATAGAAGCTGAAATCAATACTGACAGTGTTGATATTGTAGTTACTAACCTCTGGCTCCATTCTTCAAAGATCTTCTTTAATATTTCTGATGTTATAACTTTTTGTGTCATTTTGTAGGTCCCAGTATTAACTGACATCAGGCTTGTGTTTTTTTTCCCTTCTGCTTAAAATCTTTAGTCCTCTCTAGTGTTCAGTTTCTAAAATCATCACTTATTTTTTGTTATGACTTACAATAACCTGGATAGCCAAAATAAGTCTGTTTCCCACAAGAAGTTATTTTTATAGTTAATTCCAAAATCTTATAGTAAAAGTCAATACTCCAGATTTATCTGGACCCTTAATAACTTTCTTAGATTAAAATCTTATTTAGCTTTTTGTTGTTTATTCCAAACTTTTTAAGTTCTTAAGCTTGTAATTAATTTTTCTTTTGTTCAGAGTTGGATGCACTTACCCGATAAAGACTTTTCAAACTCGTCATTCTGAAGGTCTCTAACAGCTTTAAGATAGTTAATGGGCAATTTCCAAAAGTGATTAGAAAGTGAGGTGTGTGAACTTAGTGTCCCTTAAAAGGCTCCCCCACGGTTGCAAGCAAGATGGCTGATCCCATCATCTCCTGGCACTCAAACCTGCAGAAAACCACTGTACTGTGGTCTCCTCACAAGGAACAGCAGTATGGAGCACATGTGGGAAATCTCCCATCCTCTCCTTATCTGGAGAGGTTCCAAGGAACCAGTCTTGCCATCCCTCCCCCAGAAGTCTTGGGTTGTGGTACCTTCTTGAGGAGAAGGGTGCCTCCTTCAAGGCAGATGGAACTATCTGTTCCTCAAGGATGACATCATTACTGCATGAACCTAACCACATGTCACCTCCCTGCAGGTCTTGAACAACCTGGAAGGACACGAATTTAATAAACAGATAGTTTGGTTAACAGAATTGAGGATCTTGTCCACTTCATCAGGAGCTACAAGATCTAACATTTATTTATTTTATTTATTAATCATATTTATATGGTCACCCATCTCATGCAATGTGACTCTGGGCAGTATACAAAACCATAAAGCCATTGTTGGAGGGACTGGAGTTTTTTCCTTTTTTGTTATTGTGAGCTGCCCAGAGTCACCCGTTGGGGGAGATGGGTGGCATATAAGTTTAACAATAAACAAACAAACAAACAAACAAACAAATAAATAAATAAAGGCAATTTTTAAAACTTTCAAATGTACAAAAAATCAATGTTATTATTAGAGAGCATCAGATTATAAACAATGGAGCCATTTAATCAAATTACCATTCCTGGGTAACAGGACAAAACTATGCCTCAGTCACCTTAGGTGAATCTGAGTAACTTCATTTGCTAGATGCCTAGAATATTCCACACAGCAGCCCTGCAGATGCTCTGAAGGCCCTTCCTTACTCAATAGGGTATGATCGTTTTAAAAAGGGCCACTGATTGACTATCAAAAGGCATGATAAGATTGGGAAAATAAGCATGTTGTGCTGTCCTTATCACTACGTTGCAGTCCCTTTTATGGGGTCTTACTAATATTCAGTCAGGTTTACACTTCATCTTCCTCCAATGGTACTCTAGGCCTCTCTCTTGTTGTTTCGTCTGCTGGAACTCCTCAGAAAACCAAGAAGCCACCCAGGATCAACATACGGTGAGAAGTCACAGAGGAGCAATCTGATCTAAGACCTGTATAAGCAGCCATTAAGACCTCAATTAAACTCTCCAATAGATTCTCAAGAAAAAACACAAGTTCCCTCTGAAATTCATCTGGGTCCATTAGTCGCCTGAGGCAGACTGATATAATAAGACTCCTCTCTCTGTAGAGAGGGGGGAAGCAGCACTGGTAAGCCAAAAAGCAATCAGAGCATGATCTGACCATGACATAGGACTAAGAGTCATGTCCTCCACTTTCAGCATGTCAAAGTTACACTAAGATATACCATTTCCATGACATGTAGGAGTCAGCCCTCAATAATCTGGGACAGGTCCATGGTGGCCATGAAGTTTGGAACTGCATCAGATTCAACATCACATGAAGGCAAATTGAAGACTTCCAGAACTAACCATATGATGGTCTTTAGCAAGTCAGGCAAGGCTATTGCCTCACAGCAGGGAGATTGATTTAACAGCAACAAGCCCATCTCCCTAGAACTGAACTTCAACCACAGGAATTCACATCTGGTTTTTGGGGGGCAGTGCCTCTGAAAGCTGTTAGGGCTTCCTGACTGACAACTGCTACTCTATTCCCCTGCCTTGTGGTTGCAGCTAGTGCCATACTCAAAACCCTGGTGGGCATATCTCAGAGAGGGAAAAATCCCCCTTCTGGGTCCACCAGGTCTTGGTTATACACACAGGTTGGCTGCCTCATCCACAATCACATAACGAATTAGGGCGGGAGTCAGATTCAACCCCACCACCTCCTGTGATGCTCACCAAGGCTGTGTTCATGTGCTGTGATTACTCATGGTTAACTGAACCTAAGTTTGCTCAATTAACCAATTTTCTGAGTTTACACAACATACACTGACCAGTGTATGTTGTGTAAACCACAGGGGCTGGTTTCAAATAGCACTCTTGGTTAAAATGTAGTTGACTAATTTGTGGTTTAATGTGCTCTGAGAATACAGACTGGGTATCTGAGGCTGATCACTATCTTAAAATGCCCTATATATAGTTTTGGTGCATGATTATGATGGTGTGGGAGGATGTATGAGATGAGGTGAGAAAACATGGATGCTTGGTGGAAAAATGTAATAAAGGGGCTTCAAAAAAAACTCTTGTTGCACATAATTAATAAATATTGCTCACCAAAGATCTAGAATTGCATCAGACAGTTTTGTGCCTTCCAGATGTATTGGTCAACATCTTCTATCATGGTGAGGTGGATAGTGGTGGAGGTTATCCTGCTTTTTGTGCAGGAGCTGAAGGTGGCATATTTAGCATTCCATCCTTCAATTTCTCCCTGCAACAACACTGCGAGGTGACTTGGCCTAAGAGAGAATAACTGGCCTAAAGTCTCCCAACGGGCTTCTGTATCTGAAGCTGGACTTGAACTTGGATCTCTCTGATCCTCACCACTATACTACACTGTTTCTCTCCCAGCACATTTCAAGAGCACTAAACTGAGGAAGGCAGGCATGGAATATCCTAATGAAACTTTTGCATCCTTGATCTGCCTTGAGGTACCCATGTACTGCCCAGTTTATTCATTCCTCCCCAACACCCCATTTCTAACCTTATCTTTGCATTTTGGTGAGCTAACATGCAAGGAAGATGCCAGCCGTTTGCAGGCAAACAATATGGATTTAACTAGAGCTTCTCATTTTATAGTGCTGCAATTGGATTTCTCTTCAAAATACGTTTTAAGTCATCAGGAGAGATGGGGGTGGCAGCAGTGAACTCTTTCTCAGGAAACTCATTTTTAATTAAAATAGGGAGGGAGAAAATTGTCTCTAGAATGACATGTTCACACTGTTGATTGAAGACAGGAAGCACAGCATTTATTTTTACTTTAGTCCTTTTTGCTCACTAAAACCTATATTCAAAACCTATATCCAAAAAGACTGAATTCAACTCATTTGGCATGCCACTGTTTTTATATATGCATTCTATATGGAATTCCTGCATGCAAAAGATGGTGAACCATCTTCTCCATTCCAGAATGATGAAGGAAAACAAACATGTGTGCATTTGGTATATTGAAGAGGCAAACAATTTCTGGAGTTTTGCTTATTTATGGTTTACATATGTCCAGTGTATTATGCTTCTTATCCCAGATAAGCCTGGTGAACATGCACAATTGTAAATTAATGTATACTTTAAGCCCCAAATGAGAAATATCAATTAAGTTGGAAAGAGAACAGAGAAAATTTCAGTTGCAAAACAGAAATGGGATATCACAACCAGCTCGGTGAGCAAGCTCTCGTGCACACTTAGACAGTACTTAGAAAACAAGCCCATTCTAAAATCTTGGTCCTCAAGACATATACAATAGCCTGTGTTCATTCTAGTGATCTTTTAATGTTTGAACTACAATACTCATAATTTCTATATTTTTAAAGTATGGCTGCTGTTGTCCATCGCATCTGGAGACCATCAGCTCGGGAAAGTCTGATACGCAAAGAGGATTTGTACTAGTCAGAGAATATATAGGATTAATAGGTAGTTTCAAAGTAGTACCAATCCTACTATTTTTTTCCCTACCACATCTCATTACATTTAATAAAAGCGAATTTGCTTTGGAGTGTTAGTTCAAAGGAAAAGAGAATTTCACTGAAATTCTCATGACTGGAAAATGAAGTTCTTACACTTATTTGGTTACAAGTTGGCCGAGGACGGTGTGTCAATGTCTAACTTTCACTGTATGATCATCTCCCCAATGGTCTGCACCTACACTTCAGTTAAATCCCAACAGAAGATATCAGGAGGAAACATAGAACTTTTTCAGACTTTTTCAGAAGTGGGAGCAACCAGGGAGGCTTCAGAGGCTTGAGAACACGCGTCATCATGGGCAAATGACATGACTTGCAAATGCTGCAAGTACGTACACGTCCAACGGTGTCTGATGCAAATCATTGGACGAGTATGTACTTGCAGAATTTGCGTGATGACATTACTGCGGTCTGTAGTGGATGCTGCTGTATATCACCGAAAGATTGCCAGCAGTAGCCCCTTCGTGTGTGACAATAAAGGCAGCTCAAAAACACCAAAAGAAATTTGAAAGAAATTCTCAGGCCCTCTGAGACTCGGCTAGAAAAACAGCAGCCTTTCACTTGGGGCGGGGAAAGAAAACTTGAGAAATGGCAAGATAGTTTTGGTACAGGATTACTTTCAGATAAAAATACTTGGATCCTGAAGATTAGGATAGCAGACCTGGATGTTTCTCTCTTTCTTTCTTTTTTTATCCAAGAACAGCTAGCTTGAAAGCTGGAGTTACATCTATATCTTCTTATTAAGTAGAACTACAACAACCCAGGTTCTTTCATATCAATATTGCACTTCCTTTTCATGATCAAAGAGCAACATTTGTTACAGGAATTAAATTTCACCTTGGAAAATCAGGAGTTTGTTCTGGAAGAATCACCAACTTTCCCAAGGCCAGGGGAGACCAGAGTTTCATTTACTTTCACCTACTTTCCCCCCTTGCTCAGCACAGGAGCTGATCTCAGTTAATCACCACATCTGCTGACTCCTGTACAAGGGGGCTAATTTATGTATTATTCTGAGCTCAGGATTCAGTGACATCAGATATTTCCTGGAAATGGGCTGTCAGACAAATTACAGTATGAGCACACCATCTTCTTTCACTCTTGTTCCTAATATGGAATTTCACTGCTCTTTTTCAACAGCGCTAACAGCTCATTTGCTAGGTGCTAGCAACAAAACTACGACAAAAAAGCACTGAAGAAAAATAAATTGAATAAAAGAGGCTATGGTTCCTGAGCCATGGTTAAATGAATCAAGCGTTTGGGAAATCACTTTCATTTATGAAATGCTCCATGTCTGAACAGTGATTCTGGTTTTATGAGCCCTGTGCAGCATTTTTAAACTATTGGCGAGGATTCTGTTATTTGAAGGTAGTTGGGTACTTCAAATGTGAGGGCAAGTCCATTGATCACCGTGGGACTTACTTTGGTATCCTCAAATCTCTGCTCAAAACAGAGCTGGTTTTGACGGTCTCTCCCCCAAATCATTCTTTATGGGGTGACTGACAAGATCTTTGAGTTTTGGATCTCCCACTTGGTAGCTCAGACCCTTGTGGGCAGGTTGCAGGCCTTGGTGGGGGGGATCAAGAGAGAACTCAGAAGGTGTCTTTCACTGTAGACAGTGGTCCATTGATTAGAAACAATGTATAATCTTGCTGTAAATACCTTCAGCTTGAGGTACAGAATTGTGCAACGTGGATTTTTAATCAGTTTAATTAAGAGAAAAAAGAAGTGATCATTGAAATTAAGAGAGTTCACCTTCATTTCTGACTTAACAGACTAATTTTTCAATCATTCAATAATGATTCAAATAAGTATTTGGAAATATAGGTGTGAATAATTCACTGTATATTTTAAGAATAAAGTACAGCTTTGCCTATAGACTTCAAACATTGATCTCCTACAAATTTGCACTCAGTGGAGCGTGGTTTAGATGGTCACAAAACCACCATCTCATATACAGTAGGCCAGGAATCTAATGCTTACAAGAACATAAAAGCAGTAGCCATGTAAGTGTGCTGCTGTGATTTCTTCCGTTTGGCTGAAACTTCTCTCTCATTTGAACAGAACCAGTTAAACCACTCACAATATTCATTTCCAACCTGGTCCTTCCAGATATGCTGAGTTACCTATCTGATCATCTTTCTTGTTGGTGAGGATGGAAGCTGTAATCAAAGTCATTTAAAGGGCACCAGAATGGGAAAGATTACACTTCCACCTGAATAACAGAGAATCAGAAGAGAGTTCAGTAATACTGAAGTCTCAGGCACTGATTCCTGTATCTTTTTATAACCTCAGTGTCCCCCTCCCCCAACAGAGGCAGCTGATGAAATTGGATTCTGCAGTACACGGGAGGGTTAATATTCCATTGCCAGTTCCAATTATGGCTTCCAGTGGTACAGCCCTGACCACCCCTGGCTATGGCATGTGGATGGCATGAGCCGGTGCTCAGCTGGCTAATCAGATGCTGCTACAATGATTTAATAGAAGCTGAGCTTACAAGAGAATTCCAAGCAAAGGTTTATTGTCCCCATTACGACTGTGGAAGGGAAACCACCCTCTCCAGCTTTCAGATGCTCATTGTCTACAAAACTGGGATCCTTCAGTTTAAGGCTGGCTATTATCATAGATACCCAATCATGTGAAAAGGCTTTAAGCCTCTTGCAAGTTAATTCTCTATCATGGTCAGAGAAGGAGGAGAAAACAAACCAGATTGAGTGGCATGTGAACATTACAAAATCAGACAAGCTTTTAGCTCTGCCGCTTGGCGGTGGCAGTAAAATCTAATTATTTGCTCAAGTGAGATAATATTTAACAGGTCTCCAGCCTATTTAATCCTAGTTGTCACTATTACTTTGCATTTAGATTTCCATGTTTGAATAATGGGGTGATCTTGCCAACTTACAAAAATCCAATTATAGGACCCCGATAGAGATCGCTCCACCAAAGGCCAGCCAATTAACACCACACAAAGTTTAGCACCTGTTTAAACAGCAGGTCATTCAGGAGAGCAGAAGTCTACTGGAACTTTTCAAATGAGGGGAGCTGCTTTCATTATTTCAAACAAGAGGAGAAAAAACTAATCGTCAGAAGAGACTTCCCAAGTAGAATGTGATGGAAATAAGTTTCAGCACAGTCTGACTGAATGGAGATAAGGTTAAAGATGTTCAAAAATTGCCCCAACCTCAGCAGCCAATAATAAAACAAAAAAGTTAATTAGAGTTTGTTTACCTTGCCTTGTGCCTTGTTTACGGCTATCTGTTTGCAGAAGTGAAGCAATTATAGGATAATACACAAGGAACAGACCTTACTGCTAAGTGATGGACAGAGAAGCAGGAGAGAATAGATAATTAGAAGTTGGGAAGAGTTGTCTAAGGAAAAACCTGAAATGGGAATTTGGACACTATGGCCATGAGTATTGCTAAAGAAGAGCTAACACAGATTGAAGGCAGACTGATATCTGAGAGAGGAGAAGTGATGAATATAGGGAAGGGGGTTGAAGATCAAAATCACCAAGAGTGGACATGTGGGGTGGGGAAGCTGTGACTCTCCAGGATGTCAACTTTTACTTCCAGCCCATGTAGCCAATGGTGAGAAATGCTGGGCACTTACAAAATCATACCAGATTTTTTACCAGTTTTGTAATCCAATAGCAGGAGGCCATAGTTTCCCCAGACCCAAACTTTATCCTCACCAGTCGTATCAATGACAAAATGTCAATAACAGAATTAATGTAATAGTTGATTGAATATACATATAGAGGGCCAGTTTGGTGTAGTGGTTAAGGCATCAAGCTAGAAACCAGGAGAGCATGAATTCTAGTCCTGCCTTAGGCACAAAGGGTGACCTTGGGCCAGTCACTCTCTCTCAGCCTTAGGAAGGAGGCAATGGTAAGCCACTTCTGAGATCTTGCCAAGAAAACTGCAGGGACTAGTCCAGGCAGTTGCCAGAAGTCAACAATGCCTTGAAGGCACTAACTAACCAGCTAACTAAAAATCTCTACATCTAAAAGTCAACCATTTTCAAGCTGGGATATCCTTCATCACAGGCTACTTGAAACAATTATTTAACGTTTAGTTCTCAACTCTTGAAAGGCACATATACTTCTTAAACTGTCAAGTTTCAAATAAGTCTTGGCTATTATTTTAAAACTAAATTTAATCTTTAATGGGTCATCTTTTACAGCTTCTTGATGGTAGCATGACACCAGTAATACTATGGTCTGCTTACCTAGGGGACATTTTGATTCACAAAGATTGAGCTTTATGTCATTAGACAGCTGATGGTAAAGAAATAAATATCTGTTTGCTGTCAGTCACATGAAGCAACATGATCAGCAGAAGCCTTGTTCTCTTGAGAAAGCAAAAGATGCTAAATCTCAAGGATTTGTCAACCTTCTCTGGCACCTGCAATTTTTGGTCCCTTTTAAATAGTGAGACGGACATGTACACATTCATACAACTAGCTTTATAATTTTACAAATTTGACAGAACATTAATTGTAGAGGCACCTAACAGCATATATCTTTAAGCTCACCCATGTTTTCTTTTAGATGGATTTTATCTTACTTCTTATAGTGTAGAACTTTTTTTTTAACATCTGAAACAGGATTTTGCTTTGCTAGCCTTGGGCTACTTATTCAACATTATAGTTGAGTTTTACCTTGAATGGTCTTTTGATGAAGTTAGTCCTAAAACAGTTCAGGAGATCATATATTGGTGAAGCCTCTGCATTTTCCTACATTGCTCTGTCCTGTGGCGGATTTTCTCCCCCCATTTTTCAGAATTTGAACCTGCATGTGAACAGTGTGAATTGTATCTCAGCAATTGTCATATTTCCTTTTCATTCATTTTATTTATATAATCCACAATCCAGTAAAACTGCATTCTGTATTTTTAGATATCCATGTTGATCATGAAGTGAGAGAAAAAATATCCTCCCCGTATTAGGCCAACTAAACTTTTATAAAAATGGTGAGCAAACTAAGCATCTACAAAAATTTCAAGCAGCCTAAATATCTTCATCAAGCAACAAGGCTAAAAACCCAGAACAAAAAAAAAAAAAAAGAAAAGAAAAAGAAAAAGAAAAATCGGGAAGAAAAAATGTGATTGGTGCTCTAGCCATGTTTATAGTGGGTTATATTTTCAGATAATAGTTGTGTCCATACAACACACTTGTTTGTATTTCTGAATTGTGCTTACTCAACTAATTCAATGTTCTGGGGTTGCATAACCTAACCACACAAGTTGAACTAAATGCTGCACACAAGACTAGATTAAAATGTCATTGGCTGGTTTGTGGCTTAATGGGTGAACACAGCCAAAAAGTTAAAACACTGCAGACATACAAATTCCCTGGGGTGTCAGTCTCTCTCAAAGCATCATGGAAAGAAGAAATTCAAAATATAGGTAAATTGGTGCAGGCATGGCTTGAACACCAGTTATAGCTATTCCTTCTCCCACCACTTACCTTCTGTTTTAACCACCATGCCTGGTGAACAGTTCTTGGAAGCTCAGTAGAAAATAATCTTCTTTCAGGCGGCTACAAAAGATACTGCCTTAATTTGAATTTTGGAAAGGCTGTAATGCAGTGGCATTTCTTAAGGCAGGAAAACTTACCAATTTGCACCTGTTTGGCTTAAGTGAGCAAGCCAACTGACAGCCACATATAAAGATTTTTTTCCCCGTCCAGCAAACTTTTGACATTAGGGGACTATTGTTTGGCTTCCCATTGTGTCAGGTTAGAGAGTTAGTGTTGTTAGAAAATGTCTGTTTTTTGGAACAAATGAAACTGTGAAGTCTGTCATGCATGATCAAACCCTGCCTATCAAACCACTTCAATTGTAAAAGTTGAATTAAAAAAAAATCAAATATTTATCTATACTAAGATGCAAGTTCTTTCCATTGGTATTGTCGAAGGCTTTCACGGCTGGCATACGAAGGCTGGTGTGGGTCTTCCGGGCTGAGTGGCTGTGTTCTGGAAGTTTTGTTTCCTAATGTCTCGCCAGCATCTGTGACTGGCATCTTCAGAGGGCAGGAGCACAGTTCCTGCTCCTGTCTGTGCTCCTGCACTCTGAAGATGCCGGTCACAGATGCTGGCGAAACGTTAGGAAACAAAACTTCCAGAACACGGCCACACAGCCCAGAAGACCCACACCAGTCTTTCCATTGGTCTCCTTTTGTTGAACTCTAGTTCGTTCAGTTGTCCTCTGAACCATAAACACCAGCAATTACAACTAAAAATGTTTCTATTTTTTTTTAAAAAATGCCAGGCTACTATGTTGAAGTTGCAGAAGAGAAGCCTTTGATTAATTACACAGTTTTAACAATAGTGTTTCTATTTGCACAAGGATAAGGATGGGAGGGGGGAGGGTCTCAAGGCACACATAACCAGGCTTAAATTACTATATTTTGGACATATTATGTGAAGAACTAGCTCTCTTGAGAAGTCTACGATGCTGGGAAAAGTGAAAGCAAGAGGACAACCAGCAGCAAAGTGGATGGCCTTTATTGGAGCAGCACCAGGTGTGCAGGTGTGCTGTGGAAGACCTGAAGGGCGAGGTTGGGACAGAGGTCTATCTATGTGGTTGCTAAGAGCTGACACTGACTTGATGGCACCTAATCAATCAATCAATCAATCAATCAATCAATCAAGGATGGAGGGAGGGAGGGAGGGAGCAATTTTTGCTTTGTTTGCCTGACAGAGTTGTAAGTGGAAACACATTGACATGCAGAATGGCTTTTAGAGGATCAATGTTCAAACGGTTCCTCCACAACATATTCTTATCCTACTACTCATTCTGTTGGCCAAGCAGGAGTCAAAGCATTTCATTCTTCTTCATTCATTACACTCTTGACCACTTTGACCCAGTGAAAAAGGAAAAATAGCCACACAGGGCCTTGCTGTTCATGTAAACGGACAAGCTCTTCAGGCATTTCATCAAGGTAAAACACTTGGCATAGCACATGGCCTCCAAACTTCCATTCTGAGGGAGAGACCATAGCTGCATTTAGCTCATCAGAAGTTGAATGGTGTGCTAGCATAAAATCTTAACATTTCCCTTATATGGACTTAAAGAAAATGCTCAGCTTGGATTCAAACCTATGACAATTCTATCTGCACTGTTGTCACTTCAGTGACAGGCCATGTTGGCTTCGGGGAAACTGCAAATCAGCTGTGTTTGAGGGGTATAAATTCCTCATCCTTTTCCAAGGACTATGGATTGATGGATATTTTCTATAGCCCTGCTTCCTGATTGCAGTTTCAAAATCCTGAATGAAGAACACAGGATTTTGACAAGCCTTAAAGCTATAGGGACCAGATACAAAAACCATAGCAGATTATAAATATACATACAGGAACAGTGATGGAAATTGATTTTGTGTTTGCTAGTCCTGTATCCTTAGGGACAAGTGTGGGTAAAGCTTTTTTTTCCCCATGAAACTGACATATTTGGCCAATACTCTCTACTGGCCTATTCCAATTTACTTCTCTTCCCTGCCTCCCCCCCACCCCCCAAATTCTGGACAGATCAATAACTTCCACTATAGTTGTTTCAGGTGAATTCTATTTTAGGACTAAGCTGGATATGCCCTAGAAAGAAGCAGGAATATTTACAATATTTATTTCCAGCATTCTCAGGGCTGATACTTGCAAGATAATTATACGTTCTGTATCATATCAGCTGCCCTGAAGCTGATGTTCACTGCCATCAGGAGCTGGGGCTGTGCAGCACTTGTGCATCCTCTCTTCTTCCAGTGGTTGTAAAGAAGCACCTGGTATTTAGCACCCTAGTTTTAGGAGAATGCGTATTAAAAAAGGCAAGTTAGTGCTTGCAGGTTTCACCTCCATTTCCAGGAGCATTCAAGGTCTTTTCATGTAAGAAACACAGATCCAAAGTCCTGTTGGGATGAATCCAAGAAGATGTTAACAGAAGGTGAGGAATGTAGGTGCAGCCACTTTGGCTTATATGGACGTAGAACATTGATTTTTAACTTGATTTATTCTCTCCAGGGAAAATAACAACAACATATATTACAATGGGAAGGATGTGATAATCGAAAGTACCAAATCCAGGCTGAATTACCAATGACACTAATAAATAGCCATCCCACCATAGCATGCCAGGTCCTTGTGGTAGCAAGGCTTAAGGTCCTCAATGAAGCTAAGGGCTACACTGGTAGTAACATAGATCGTGGAAGGGTCTCTTAAGCTAGATAAGCCTCGATTGAGAGAATCAAACCAAGACCATCCCAATTACCTACTTTGATAATAATGAGAATAACACATCTTCATACTGAATCAGCCATCACCAAAGTCAACAAGACTACATCTCTTTTGAAGTTAGCCAGAGTTGGGGCAAGATGTATCTCAGGGGAGATGTTCCAGATGGCAGATGCTGTGACAGAGAAGGCATGCTTCCTAGGGCCCGTCAGGCGATGTATGAAAGTAGGATCAAGTGATCCAGCAAAATAGGCAATTTCAAAGAAATCAATATTTTTTTTCAAAGTTTAACTGAATATCCCAAATTGACCAAATCCTCTCAAAATAAGGAAGACATGCTGGTATTTTGGAAAAACCAAATAAAATGTAATGAAATTGCCATATGGGTATCTGATAGAGAAAAACATGCAAAATCTGAACTACTAGAAAACACTGCAGTAATAGCAGAAATTGTTAAAGAACAAGCTATGAAGGTGAAGAATGGAAAATATGAACTTTGTGAATTTTGGCTTAGATTTTTATCCATTTTACATCCCCATCTTGCAAATCATTTGAGTCAAATATCACAGCAAGGATTAATAGATGATGGCTGGTGTGGGTCTTCCGGGCTGTGTGGCCGTGTTCTGGAAGTTCTGTTTCCTAACGTTTCGCCAGCACCTGTGACCGGCATCTTCAGAGGGCAGGAGCACAGACAGGAGCAGTTTTCTCTGTGCCCAGGGTGATGTGACCCTTTTGTGGGAATTTATAGAGATCTGGGGGGGGGGGGAACCCTGGGCACAGAGAGAACTGCTCCTGTCTGTGCTCCTGCCCTCTGAAGATGCCAGTCACAGATGCTGGCAAAAAACTTCCAGAACACGGCCACACAGCCCGGAAGACCCACACAGCCCGGAAGACCCACACCAGCCATTGTATTCCGGCCGTGAAAGCCTTCGACAAGATTAATAGATGACTGGTTCATGACAGGATGAATATTCTGATCATGAAGGACAAAACAAAAGAAATACCCTTCCAACAATTTTTGACTAATCACTTGTCTAGCTATAACATTCAGGTTGTTAATAGGAATCATTGCTAGTAACATCTACAAAGACCTTGTCCCAAACTCATTATAGCCTGTGGAGGAAAAAAGAATTTTCAGAAATTGTAGATGTACAAAAGACCAATTTTTGGTTTATAAAAAACAATTTAAAAAACCCAAAAGTGTAAAACAAACCTTTCTATGATTTGGACTGATTACAAAAAAGCATTCCATTCACAACTCCATTGTTGGATTAAAAATGGTTGGAAAGTTTTGGAATTTGTTTGTTTAATTGATTTATATAGTGACCTTCTCAACACACAACTTCAGGAAGTGTACATCATCAAATGACAAATTCCATATAACTACATAATAGAAAAGTATAAACCTGAATGGAAACATATAGACACATAAGATATGATGAAAAAAGCATATCCAGAGAGCTGTACCACTCCCAGACCCAACATCTGAGGAAAGAACCAGTTCTTTATGCCTTCTAAAAGGCAGGCAAGGTCAGGGCCAGCCAGATTTCAGGGGGGAGGCTGTCCCAAAGGGTGGGAGCCATAACAAAGAAGGCACTTCTTCTGGGTTCCACCAAATGACACTGCCTAAGTGATGAGATGGAGCATGCTGACTCTGTCAGAACTTACTGAATGGGCAGAAATAATTGGAGATAGGCAGTCCTGTAAGTAGCTTGGCCTGCACCATGCAGGGCTTTAGAGATATGAGCCAGCATTTTGAATTGCATCCAGAAGCAAACTGCTAACCAGTGTGGCTTGCAAAATAGAGGTGTCACATAAGCACACCAAGGTATGCCCCTAACAGTCTGTGCTGCTGCATTCTAGATCACCTGAAGCTTTAGAGTGGTCATCAAGAACAGCCCCATATAGAGCACACTGTAGTAATCCAATTGCGAGATGACTAAGGCACAATTGACCACGAGCAGGGCCTTCCAATCCAGGAGCAGGCAGTTAGGACACAAGATGAAGCTGTGCAAAGACTCTCTGAGCCATGGTGCCACCTGCTTTATGAGCAGGAGCTGCGAGTCTAGGGGGACCTCCAAATTGTGCAGCCATCCAGAACCAAAGATGGAAAATCTCTGGTCTCAAGGGTCCCACAATCTACAGCCACTCACTCTTATGAGGGTTAAGTCTGAACCTGCTCTCCCCCATTTAGTCTCTAGATATAGAGACAGAACCTTGATGGCAACACTTGAGGATGCAGGGTTGAGATGCACAAATGAGTATCATGAGCATACTGATACCATGATACCATGCTGATGGATGACCTCAGCCAGCAGTCTCATTTGCTTACAACAGCAAATGAAAAACTGGAAAGATAAAGCTCTTCATGGTCAACACCAAGAAGAAATGGAAGGTAAAATGAATAGTAACAAAAACCTGGCAATGGCTTCAGACTGGATCCTTCAAGAAAAAACAGATTTATATTTACAACAAAAGAACAAGCGGTAGCAACATGATCTATAAAAATAAAAATGCAAAAAATTGGAAACAACAGCAGATGTAAATTATGCAAAGAGAAAGACCAAACTATTGACCATCTAAGAAGTGGCTATCACAAAATTGCCCAGACAGATAAGACATGATGCCATGGCAAAGATGGTACATTGGAATTTATGTAAAAATTATGGACTTGATGTCCCCAAATATTGGTATGACCACAATGTAGAACAAATGCTCCAGAATGATCATTTAAATTTTTAATGGGATTTTTCAGATGGACTGATATCTAGAACACAACATATTGGATAGCACACTAGTTGAAGAAAGGCAATTTTTACTTATAGATAAGGCAATACCAATTGGCAGCAGAGTAGCTCAGAAGGAATGGAGAAGATTATGAAATATTGAGACAACAACTGAAATAGAGATATTATGGAATAAACTAGCAAACATTTTCTCCAGAATTACTGGAGCATTAGAAGCTGTATTAATAGAATTGTCAACAGCTGATAAAATTATTTGACCTCACAATAGCTAGGTTCAAAAATAGCTTTGCTAGGAACCAAACATACACATACATATTACAGTAGTATTTAGACAATTCTTAGACTTTGGGATAAAGCTTGAATTGATCCTAAATTACCAGCATTCTTCAGACTATCCATCCATCCATGCATCCATCCATCCATCCTCCTCCTCCTCTTCCTCCTCATCCCATTTCTTAGGGAAAAGTGAAATAGCAGAAATGACCCAAGTTCTTAATTTTGGGGGAGGAGAGGAGAGGAGAGGGCAATACTTTTTAGTATTTGAAATGAATGACAATGTTCTCATGACTTTTGCTACCAGCTGTTTGAGATAAAGCCAGTATCTTTAAGTTAAGGGTTAAGAAAAGCAGGAACTTACAGCCTTATTATGGTTCAGTGTTAAGTATGAGAAGACAGTATATTATAAAAGTCCTTAATAAAATAAAATAATGATCCATGACAGGGCAACTGGCTAATCTGTGAAGTAAGGGAGAAAATACTGTTATAAAATCTAGGAAAAGCTATGAGAATAGAAACATGGAGGAAAACTAACCACATAGGAGCGGGAAGGTATTACAAGAAAGCAATTTGTACTTGTGGCAGTGTGAAACAAAGGCATATTGGAATAAAGTAACCAAGCTAGTATCAGGCTTGCAAGTGGATGGAAGCCTAACTTAGTGGTTGCCTCTTGCTTTCATTTCTGGAGGCAGGACATTTGGAACTGCCAGCTGGGATAATAGCAATAGCTCTGATTACCCTTTCCGTTCCCATCTTTTTACATTCAGCACTCGCTTTTTCCTAATAACAGACAAGCTTTGCCTTTGTCTGAAATGCCAGGTGATGGGTGAGCTGCAGAAAAAACCCATTAGCTCCAAAATATGCACCAATTTCAGTGAGGAAAAAGAACCAAGATGTTCTGACCAAACATTCATTTTCAGAGGCTGATTGTCTCTTACCATCTATTAATTAGCTTAATGATTTTCAGGCTCAGATAAACAGAACATGGATATACTGTAGAAGATCTCTCAGCACAAATAGTTCTTGAAAACAGATTTTTTTTTAAACTCAGCATTTGATATACTACATTAAAAAGATAAGCAGCTAAAAAGTTTTAAATGTAAATGTATTATAAGTTTAAAAACAATGATTTAAAGTTCTGCAGAGCCAAGTATTTTCATAAAAATCAAAACATTTTAAAGAATATTGATGAATCTGAACACATCTCTGCATTAAAGAGGTTTTACAAGAATACAGAGAATGCAGCTTTTAGTTACTAATTCTATCTCATCACAGGTAAGAAGCAATTCAGCTCCTGAGATAGATAGATAGATAGATAGATAGATAGATAGATAGATAGATAGATAGATAGATAGATAATTTAAAGACCAGACTTACTAAATTAAGTATATAATTTAGGGGGGGAAAACACAAACCAGTGTCAATAATTCACACTAGAGGTGGTGACATTACTTTGCAATACATCTTTGAGAAAAATCATATGACTCATCTGTAAAATATCAGCCTAAGAACAAATTGTTCTGGAAATTCAGATAACATGGAGCAGGTTTCGTCCATTCACTACTAATGTATCAAAAACCTCAAGGGGACAAACTCCTCTCAAACAAAATCCCTGCATTTTGTATATTAGGACCAATGTTGTCCATGCTCATTGAGCGCTCCAAAAGATACCCAATGTAAAAGGTATACTTTTTGCAATGACAAAAAGGGAAACAAGATGTAAAGGTATGTGGGAATGACCTTGGGAGACAGGAGAAAGAGCTGCAGACTGGACAACCAGCATGTAAAAAATATCTCAGCCCACAGATGGAGAGAGGGATTGGGAAATGTTTCAGAAGGGACCCTCTCTAGTTTTCCAGAGAGTAAAAGGAAAGGAGGGGAAAAATGCTTTCAGTCTTCAAGGTTCTGTTAATGTAACCTTACAATAAAGATAGAGTTAGTACTCATAGTCGTGCTTCTTATCTGAACTACCTTGAAGGGCTAACATCAAATGACATAAAATGGTTAAGTTGCACATTAGTAAGTCCAATAGCGGCTGAACAACACAATGCATACGCATGGAAATATATAAAGGCACCTTTATGTGGACAGCATTTCGCTTTCCTGTATCTCATTCTGGGAAGGGCACTGGCCAGCACAAAGATCAAAGGCATCACATGAACTGCTGGGCCTGCCCCATTCCAATCAAATTGTTTTGCAAGTTATCTCCTCTGCTTTCTGTTACACAATGGCATTTATCATCTTAAGTGCTTGGCTAAACCTATTCGTTCTCCTGTACAATATCCTGGAGAAGCCTTATCCAGCACCTCAGCAATATTAGCTCCTTCTCAACTTGTTGAAAATATTTCATGGGTACAGAGGAGCCACGGCTGGCAGACGAGCATTATGGTTCTTAGCCAATTGTCAGTGCTAAAAGAGAACAGAAGTGGGGAAGGGAAAGGTAGTAGCTGCTAGCATCATGAACCAATTTCTTAAATGGAAGAACTGGCCTGTCAGCAAAAAAGAGAACGCTTGAAATATTACATTTTGAGCAACCAAAATTCAGAGGCAACGGGTGTACTGATAGCTTTGTTTCAGCACTGGTTCGTGTGGAGATTGACAATAAGTCCAATAAATTTGGGAAGAATGGCAAGGAATGGAGTTCTCTGTTAGTACAGTAATCTCTTCCTGATCTAAGCAGTTCCACAAGGATCTAGATTAGTTTCTGCCAGGCAAAATACTGGATAGGTCATTAGTTTGATTCATGGTGACTCCTTCCTTCACACATTAAATCTGTGCAAAGGAAATGAATCCTTTGAACTGGAACAAAATAGAATTCAGGATACATTATGCTACTCATACGATGTTGGTATTATGCTATCCTAAAAATGTAAAAGAGTGAGCCAGTTTGGTGTAGTGGTAAAGGCACCAGGCTAGAAACTGGGAGATCGTGAGAAAGCACAAAGCCAGATGGATGACTTTCGGCCAGTCACTCTCTTTCAGCCGTAGGAAGCAGGCAATGGCAAATCACTTCTGAAAATCTTGCCATGAAATTGTAGGGACTTGTCCAGGCAGCTGCCAGGAGTCACCATTAACTCAAAGGCACACATACAAGTAAAAGATATTTTTTGATTTAGAACCCCATTTGCTATACACTGTCCAGAGTCACATTGTTTGAGCTGGGCAGCCCTATAAATCCATTAAAAAAATAAATAAGCTACCTGTCATCTTTAACTACGTATGATATATCAAATATACCTCATCAATCTCAAAGAGTATGTGGTTTTCTTGCTTCATTCACACATTTCATACCTGCCAAATTGCTTGGTATTTTCAAGAATAAATTAGAAAGATGGAAAACCATATGGAAGGAAGCTATATCTTCCAGACACAAAGTTCTCTGCTTTTATGGCAGGGCCACCAATTACATAGCTACACAAGAAGGGGCAAATCTATTTCACCTTCTACACTCATTATGTGTTTTGAAGCATAAGTTCAAAACACATCACATTTTTGCATGGATGTGCAATGTTTAAAAAACCCACACAACATTTCCATGAGTTTTTGCAGTCAGTTTTCTAACGTGGTTGGATCGTCCTCCAGAGCACTGCTATTGCACAGCTCATTTTTGCCCAGGCCGTGCTGAATGAATCTTCGTATTGTTATTTCTGGGATCAGAATTCTAACTGGATGACAAACTAGCCCTTCACCATTTTGTTCCTCTTTGAACAGACATTGCTGGGGTGGGAAGAAGAGGCAAAGAAGGGATTACAACCAAGTTTTTCTTTTCCTAGATGAAATAATTCTAGGCTGCAGTCTCAGTTCACAAAGAGAGCTGGCCCCAAGATAAACAGTGCATGTGTGATGCTTCTTATCAGGCTGGCTCTTCTTCAATTTTGCCACCCCAGATTAATTCTGACTAATTTAAAAAGAATCCCATGCCCCGAACTCCCATTCTGTGGTTTCAGGTGGCTTAAAAACGTACCTGTATGGCCTGACTTACTTTTAAACATGAAGAACATGAAAGGGAGGAGGATAAGGGGATGGCATGCATCTAAATAAGCAGCAGTTGTTTTCCTCTTCCTGCCTGAAGGTACAAATAAAAACCTAATCCCACAACACTGACCCATTAGGCTAGTCAGATGGCAGTAATGCAGTGGAATGTAACCATTCATAACACACACACCCCGCAATACCCTGCAACACTGAAATGCTGTTGAATAAGACAAGAATGAGGAAATGTTTTTCTCTGTGGACTACGTTTATTTGATTCTATGAAAATACAAATCCCCTTCAACATTCACAAGGATTTTATTTTAAATATATATATATATTTAAAAATACGCTGTTCATTCATCTTGGATGGCAACTTCTACTTCACGTCTTGATTATCTACTTGAAAGACAGACAATGGCAGAGGCTCCCTAGATGGGCACCGTTGTCAACAGATGCCCTGTCCTAAGGAATGGTTTCAAATGTATTTCTGCATCTATCAGATTTAGAGGTTATCCAAATATTTCCAGTTTAAATTTAAGCTACTGCTACAGCAAAGGCTGCAAAGCTCTTGTTTACCCACGGTGAAGAGCTGTGGCAGCATGCATGTTTATTAAGATATTACAGCCCCGGCCTGGAGCGGAGCATGTGCCTGTCAAAGGCGCTCAATGGGAAAGGGGGTAAATCCATTTTGCAGCAGATCTGGAGAAATTAGGTGAAGAGGAGTTCTCCCAACTTGTGCATATTAAGGAGCAGCACTAGCAGACATCAGGCTCAGGTAGGTATGAAAAGGTAAAGCTAGGCAGAACCAATTGCCACTAAGCTCAAGGCAAAGAACACCCGCAGGCAGAGAGAGCACTGTGCGCTGCCACCTACAGATACACAGTCCTTATACGTGCAGCGCCAGAGGCAAAAGACCAGCACATACCAGGAGAAAAGCAATAGTTTTCAAAGAGGACACGCCTTAACAGTGAGCCTAAGTGGCGGGCCTTTTGAAGGATCTCTTGCTGCAGTGCCTGGACAATCAGTATTCTTGTCCTTGTTCAATGTGCAAGAAATTCAAATGTAAACACTACTGCATGAAGCATTTAAGACAAGCAGTGCTTGCTTGGATTAGGGTCTTGAAGGGAGTTTGACCCATATACATATATATGGATCAGAAAATTCACTGGGCACATTAAGAGAAGCGAGTAGCTCCCTCCTCACTAGAGCTGTAGCAACTTTGCACTAGATGTAGCGGACACAAAGTTACTGAAGCATGTTGTCCAGAACATTAGCCTACTCCACTTTTTAGCTAGCTGCAGGACAAGAAATGCATGGAGGAACAGGTGTTTATGACAGAGACTTCCTGCTTTACAATTCTAAGAACAGCATAGTTATTTAGATCACACTTGTCCTCTCTTAGGGCAAAGATCACCAGGGAGATAATAATATTCTCCTACTTTCAGTCAAATCATGCCAATGGCACTCAAGTGCCAAATCTCCTTCTAATCTCTAAGTTCTCCCCCAACCCCAGATGCAGACACAGAAAGGCCGTCTTTAGTGCACTTCACGCTGGTGGGCATCTGTGTGGAAACTTCTTTCCTCAGGTCTTTTAACATTCCCTTGAAACTCTAGGACTCACCTGAAGGGCTAATAAGGCAGGAGCAATAGTGGAAAGGATGGGAAAGATATAGCCACAAGAGGTATTTTTATTCCACACTGTTCTCTCCTTGAATCAGTTAGCTGGCTCCAGGAGATATCTCCGGAAACGCTTTATAGATCTCTTGGATTATCCTTTTGTCCATCTGGCACTGCTGACTCTCCTCCTCTTCCACCATGATGCGCTGGAAGGTCCCCCGCAGGTCAGTTAAACGGTGCTTATGCTGTAGGTATGGCGTAGACCGCAGGAGAGCATGCATCAGAGACAAGTACTCCATTCGCAGCTGTAAGAGCAGAAGACGGTGAAAAAGCTTTAAGCAAGAAAAGAAATGGAGGGGGCAGCTTTCTGGAAACACATGTATTTCGGAAAGAGTCAATCTTTGTGAAGTGCAGGAACACCCTCACAAGCCATCAGAATAGATTTGAAGGAGATTCTTGAACTGTCCTTGTTTTCACACTCATCAAGATAAGTGGGTTTTTTCTTCTCCAAGTAGTTTGAGGAAGTCATTTGGCTGAATAGTTTTTATATAATACTCACTTAGGCTGTATGATAAAAAAGAATCCCAAAGGTATATTAAGTGTTCCCTTTCAAGGAAAGTCCCTTTCTCTCTCTTTGAAGAAAAAATACATGGGCTCAATGACAACTCCCCACTCCCACCCAAATCCAGCTTTTGAGGCTGCTGAAAATCCAGAAAGGACAGGTACAATCCTCAGTGTTCACCTGTCACAGGTCAATCACAGAGTGAACTCTCAAAACATAGCACTCAGTCGCTTATATTTATTAGGCTAGAAATATAGACTACCTTAAAAAGTTTGAGCTGAATCCATCAATTAGAACACATATCCTTCAAAAATATTTTTTTTAAAAAATATTCCAAATCATCTTATTTATGATGCACAATCATGCCTATATAATGGAGAGACTGAGAACCAAACGCATCTGTACCCATTCAAGTTTTTTTTTTTTTTACATATGATATTAGGAAGTTATTTGGGTGATTTCAAATGCAGCATTTTGTGCTATAAAGTTCTAAATCCGTCATGGCCTCATAATTCAGTGGTGACATCTTGAATTGGCTTTTGGAAGCAATGCAGAATCTACAGCATTAATATAATGTGCTTCCATATGCCATCACTACCAGAAAATATATCTCTGATACCCAGAGTATAATTATCTGGAGACAGTGATTCCAAGGAACATATAAATAAAAAGAAGTGTTATTGGTTATGTCATGCAGGTTAAACATGTCACTGCTTTAATTAGTTTGCAACTATCCTTGTTTTTTTATTCTGAAGTAGGTGCACAAATCTACAAAGTATAGGATGGGGTTGGTTAAATGCCCCTAAAGTTGCTTTATTCTCTGAATTTGCATTTCCTTTAAAGAATGTTTTGAAAAGGGAAGGAAAAGAAAAAAAAAAGCTTTTTTATACGTTCAGCAAGAAATCTTAAGACTTGAATCCCAACAATGCCTCCATTAAGAAAAGGAAAAGCTTCTACTGGCACTGAAGGACATCTCCTCTTCCTGTTTTTTTAAATTCCTCTGTCTCGGCCACATGGGAAAATTTTAAGAATGGAAGCAAGCAATTTAAACTTCCTCTCCACATGCAAGGTGGTCCTAATCTGAATCAGAATCCCATGCATGTCACTTTAGGTAATTATGCTTTAGAATTAATGCAATTTGTAGCTTGACTATTACCTACCTTAGAAATTTAATTTAATTTAAATCTAAATGAAATCTAATTAATCTATTCAACTCTGTAGATATGAGGATACTGTACATGCTTTAGAACAGCCTCTGGATCTCCAGATGTTCCTGAACTATAATTCCCCTCCCACTGATTTTGTTGACTAGGGCAGCTGAAGTTGTAGTTTGGTAATATGGGGAGCCACAGATTCCTCCCCTCATTCTATAGCAACAAGATCTCAGAAGACAGAGAAGCTTCTACCTTTCTAGTTCATTGTATGCCCCAAACATTCATCTCCTAATTCATGCTTTTTTCCCTCTTGAGGAGAAAGGTCTAGAACTGCCTTTCCTCCTATAGGTACCTTTTCTCCAGGGGAGAGATCCGAAATCTGTCGCACAATTATGTCGATCATTACCATCATGTCTGTGTGGTAGAAGATGCTTGCAGTATCCCTGCAAGCGAAGATGTCTTGAAGAAATTTTAACACAGAATGTGGTGGCTGGGGCTGATGTTTAAAGATGCACACGGGATCATCTGGTGAGAGGACAGAAAGAGGTATATTCTGTCATGCACTGCCATATCTCATTTGGCTAAAAGGCAGTCATTTATATAGCAGGGTACAGGCATTACAGTAGCATTTGTTCTAACCAAACCAGCACGGCTTTTGGAAGGATGTGTGTGCATGAATGAGCAATGCAGGCAGATCAAATACTTCCAAGCCACAGCTTACATCCCTTTATTAAAGAAAATTATTCCAGAGAGGAAACATTAGATAGAGTGAATTGACTTCAGCTACAATGACAGCAGATGTATCAATAAGGCATAAAATTCTGTGTGCTTTTTAATTACCCAGGTTTAATTGCCTGAAAGAGAACATTTCAACTCATGCAACTCTTCTGAAATTAAAATACTCTGGTAGAAGAAGCTATGTTTACTCAACTTTTCTTCTTTTGCAAGATCTCCTTTTTGCATCAGAATCTCTTTGAGACCTTTGACAATTTCTGGGGCCTTTACTGATGACCAGATGGTGGGATGAGAAAGGAAAGTTTTGTTGCTTGCAGTGCTAAGCTTTGGAACAGCCAGAGAAAATGTACTTGGTGTTGTCTTTGCTGCTTGTATTAAACTACCATCGTATGTGGTTGGAGAGCAAAATTTTGGGCCAGGAAACCTTCCTTTGATTCATTCACATATTTGCTAGCACACAGATCAGGGGCATTATATAATTGCAGAAAGAATATAAGAATTACAGGCAAGCCCAGGGTTTTAATTTTTTTCTGGTTTTGATTTGGTAGGGGGTCATGTACTTTCGCTGCCATGGAGGTCCTTTTATCATTTTTCTTTTCTTTTTCTTCAAAATTAAAGCATAATCCCATTAATTCAGGATTTTCTCTAAAGGATCTACTGGCTTTGTTGTCATGACCAAACCCATTCTAGATTTGGAAATTATTTTGCTTTTCTTCTCTATTTCTTTATATATGTCTGTGGTAACATGACTTGGTAGAATGTGGAAAAGCTATAGAACAGCTCAGTTACTTTTTATACATTTAGGCAAGGAACTGAAATGGAGAGCCAGTTTGGTGTAGTGGTTAAGGCACCAGGCTAGAAATTGGGAGACGGTGAATTCTAGTCCTGCCTTAGGCATGAAGCCAGTTGAGTGACCCTGGCCAGTCCCTCTCTCTCAGCCTAGAAAGGAGGCAAAGGAAAACCACTTCTGAAATCTTGCCAAGAAAACTGCAGGGACTTGTCCAGGGAGTCGCCAGGAGTCAACCCTGACTTGAAGGCAACAACAACAAAAGGAATTGAAATAACTTAAATAATTTTAAATGATTTGTCAGCAGGTTCCCTTAATTCAAACTTACAGTAGTATAGCTTATATTTTACAACTCATTTATAGGCCACCAATCCTTGCCTTTCTTGGCAATAAAACGATATCAGTCTCTCTCTCTGACATATAGTTTTTCTACAGCTAGGACCCTGAGCTTCCCTCAGACCTGTCCTTCTATCCACACTTCCCAAATCCCTTTCTCCTCAATTCCTTTTTACATTCAAAGTACAAATTGGAAGGAGATGCCCTGAGTTCCCAGGTTTTGAGTGGCAGTTCTAACATGTAATCATCATGTAGGGTGCTTGGATTTTTCACAGAGCCTAGTTTAGAACTATAGTACCTGTTTTTTTCTTGCCTAAAACGATGGGAATCCACACTACAGGTTTGGTGTAATTTTGGCCGGGACTGAAATCTGATGCCGGGACTGTCTTTTTAATTGAGCAATATAAATGTAAGTAGACTACTAAGATGTGTAAATGGGCAAAGGGCCGAGTACATGGCCCTTTGCTACAATTAATAAACCAGCCTATCTTTTAATATGTGGACTGAGCAGCCATAATATTTTGTTTGCCCTGATAGTATTTTTTTCAACAGGCCATTGCATTTGCTGTCTATATGAAGAAATAGGAAAGCAATCTATATATTCCACAATGTTTTTAGAAAATACTGGTTCTTCTTTTCTACTGGGGAAGCAGAACATATTTCTAAGGAGGCTTCTATCGAAAACTTTAATTTCCTACTCAATATTCAGTGGATTCTCCAAACAGTGGACATATTGGCAATGGAATAGGCTAAAGGCTTTGGGAAAAAGCTCTGTTGAGTAGTATTAAACTAAAATCAGCCCTTGGCTGACAAGGTGCAAAGAACACAACTTTCAATCTGGAAAAGAACATAAACCAGAAATAAAGAACTACAATCTTCAAACAACATTTGAGGCAAAGTTTGTTGATTTAATTTTTCCTTTGTTTCAAAATGATATACACTTAACTCTTCACACACAAATATAGCCCTTCTGCTCCTAGAGGCATTAAACTGTACAAAGCTTTGCGAGGAAAGCATGGACACAGTGATATTAGGCTGTCTAGAAATAGAGCTTTCCAGATTTTAAATGAAGTGCTTTACTATAGGCTGTACAGATTCAGGAGATTTAACACAGAGCTCACTGCTGGAAAAAGTAATCCATGGTTCGACTAATTGAAAGATGAAGGAGGAGGGGGGAAAGAAAAGGATTCCCTAAGAAGCTAGACTGTACCTTTCTTGTGATACATGAAACATATATTGGGAAATGAATCAAGCTATCACACTGCTCATATATTGGACTGGAACATTTCACTGGGTGCAGAGCATTATTTTGAACCAAACCAGCCTGATGAACCTTATGAAGGACGGAGGCAGAATGCAGACTGCTTTTCAGTTGCTGTGGTTTATTACAACCATTAGGGCTGGATGTTTAGGAAGACATAGATATTCCGTTTTTTAGTTGTATGTCTGAGGAACCATGATCCCAGTGTTGCTGGGTAGAACTATGCCCAGGCAAATGATCTAGAAGGCCATTTACAAGCAGGCCATCTGGACAGTAACCAAGCCAGCATTTCAGCAGGTCAGCCTCTTGAGTGCAGATGCTGGCCTCGTTTTCCTGACCCAGACCTTTTAAAAGGCAGACATCTCCTGGAGTTGAGACCCTGTTTACCAACCCCTCTCTGCCTCTAGTTTCCTCAGACTGACTCTCCCACTACTTCTGTCACAAATTGGACAAATAATAGAACAGCAAATAACCTCACCTCCACGATTCAGAAGCAGTAGCAGTTTCTCTGTGAATGTTTTGATGTTAGAGTGCTTCTTCACAGTAACCATGATCACATTATGCTCTGGAACTAAGAAACAAGAAGAGGGTTTATTAGAAATGTCTGCCTGTTTGTTTGTCTGCCTGCTTCACTATGCCTTCAGATCCCATCAGTTGACTGATGCACATCCTACCTTGGTTATCTGGGCTGAGTTTGATCCTGAGTTTGTTATCCTCAGGGAAGTAGACAGTATTCTTGGGGCTGTAAGTTTGGCCATCTTGATATTACTCTGGGCTAGTCAAGGCTGCCTGGGAGATGTGTGGTTGAGTCTGGTTGGCGGTGAATGCATCTTTGAGGGGGGTCAGTTCTGCCATCCCTTAAGGAGACAGTGGTCTGTCCTGTCCTCAAGAAGCCATTCCTAGAGCAGACCATTTTGGACAACTTGTGCCCTGTTTCCAACCCTTCCTTTTTAGAGAAGGTGGTTGCCTTGCAGCTTCAAGGGCCCTGAATGAAGTGGGTTACCTGGACCCCTTCCAGCTGGGTTCAGGTGGCATATGGGACTGAAACTGCATTGGTTGCACTTGTGGATGACTTCTGGAGGGAGTGGGATGGGGGTAGTGCACCCATCCTTGCTCTCTTTGACCTCCCAGAGATCTTCAATACCATTAACCGTGGTATAATTCTGGACTGGCTCAGGGGGGTTAGGAGTTGGGAGCACAGCATTATGCTGCTTCTCCTCCTTTCTCAAGTCTGCCCCACAACTCTTCTTGTGTGGGGTGCTTCAGGGCTTGACTTTCTCCCCATTCTTACTTAACATCTACATGAAGCCACCAGATGAAGTCATTCGACAGCAGTCCAGAAGAGTGCAGTGCTAGGAACAGCTAAGATACTGCACAGAACCCTCAAACTCCCAGAGAGGTTGAAGAAGACACATACCACCCATAGGGGTGAGAGGGGATTTTGTTTTTATACACACACAGAGACAAACACAATAAGCAAATAAACCTTGATGTAAGCTCAGACAACTGACTTTCAATTGTGTTAGCTATTCAGCTGTAAAGTTTGGAACAGGACTGCTAGAGTTTATGGGTGTAAATGCAATGGAAGCTGGCAAGGTAGCCCCATCTAAGCCTCAGTCTTTAAAAACCAACCAACCAACCAACTTGATTATGGTTAGGTGCAGAGCCAGCAGATATGCATGTGCCCAGAGGAAGAACCTAATTTGTTTAAGACAATGCAGTGGTGGGTGGGAATGGCAGGTGGAAACTGTACTTATGCCTGTGAACTGTGGGTGCCACTATACTCCTTAAAGAGCGCCCCTCTGACTCCTGAGACTGGCTTGTATGTGCAAGTGCTGGGCGCCTGAATTGACTGCAGATGAGTGAGAGAGGAGCTGTCACTTCCAATCCTGCTATGGAATGCCTGGAAGTGAGGCAAGGAGGGACTGCATGATGGAAGTGGATTCCTTGCTGGCTGAGGAATTCTGGGAGTTGGAGCCCCACATCTTCAAGTTGCTAAGGTTGAGAAACATTGATTTAGAGTATTTGCCTCCCTCTTCCATTATTTTTGTCAAGGTTTGTAGCAGCGGCCTCAAGCTGAAAGCAGTTGTCTCCAAGATTCTCACAGAATTTTGTAGATCTGTAAATCTCACAGATTTACTGAGATTAAAAGGATACAGTTACAAGGATTTCAGCAATTGATCTATTTCCCATTTAGAACTTATTTATAGCATAATACATTTGAGCAGAGACTTTCTAAGTTTTTTTCGAATAGCCTTCCTGTGATCCATCAAGGAGGTGAGTCTTTTCAGTGGTAATGGCAAAGCTTGCAACTGTTTGTGGAACCATCCCCTGAATCTTTTTTCAGCTGGAACACATAATTGCACCTATATTTTATTTGTACAGCTATAACAATCAACAGCACTACTTTTAAAACATGTGTTTTTGTCATTATTGTGGTACACAGAACCTCAGCATTTGCTATTATCCATTCTCAAAAAACAGAAGTAGGTAACCCTAACTCTCATTTTAAGAGTCACAGAACAAAGCACAGAAATCTAAACTATAGAAACTTTGATATATTTATGTAAAGTGCTGGTGTTTCATTGCTGCTTTAATTTCAGAACAGGCAGTCCCGGTCTGCTTGTACAATGTTCATCAGGACTTACTCTAGACTTCTGCAATCTGAATATGCTCCAGCCAGGCTATTTGGAAATTATGGGAATTTTAGACTAATATATCTTTAAAAAATCCTATTTTGGCAAAGACTGGCTTATGCTGCGGAACTGTACTTGAAGACTTACGTTGTGACAAGCAAGCTGAAATTTCTCTAACTCTCCAGTCAGCAAATGACGTCTGATTAACTAAATAGCCGAAGTTATTCCCACAAGTATTTTAAAAAACTAAGCTCACCCACTCTTTTTCACTGCAGCAAATAAGAGGTATCCAGAAAGAGCTCAACCAATGCCCCACAGTGGTGGCCCACTGGTATTGCCTCTCCTTCTGGAATCAGCGTTATTGTGCCATACACCATGGGCATGACTTTTACAGAATCTGCAATGAAGATGTAGCAACAGATGACAGGATGCTGGGCAATGCCAGCAGCCCCTCTTCCTGCCTGTAAAATACTGTTTGAAGTGTTGTTTTTTGTTTTGCCTGCCATCTTAAAATCAAGTGAATAATGCGAATGACATTAGGAAGAATCAACAAGATGGCCTCTCCCCACCCTGATCCGAAGGGAAGATTTTTAATTAAAGGATTTTGTTAAGGTTATGCTTTATATCAGAGTTTTGTGTGTTTGATTTCCTGACAAAGTCTGCTCTACCACTTTGTAAAACTGCTTAAAGAAATATTTATTTGTTCTTGATATTTTTAAAATGTAAGCACTATTTGTAATACATTTATGAGTAAGATTTTGGTGATGGTTTGTTTTAATCTAGAATTCCTTTTGTTTTCTATATACACACATACATGGGCATCCTTACATAGCACAGATACCACATGTTTGAGTCTGTGTGCAGAGAGAGGGAGAGAGAGCATATTTTACAGATCTTTTTCTGCTATCAGAATTTGCAATGGCCCCAAATACTTTAGACAGACATTTAAAATAAATTTTAATTAGATACTCTGCTTCCATCAATCAGTCAGAGTAACATGAGAGAGCAAATCCAAGAGCCCCAGTGTACCCTGGGAGATGTACAAAGCAGGTCACTAAGACTTCTGCCAAGGAAGTCCATGTACCATCCTGAAGTAGCTGAACATAAAGTAGACTTTTCAGGCATTTAAATCCTGGATTCATAAGACTCAATGGATGGAGTGTTTCATTTAAACACAGACGTACAAAGTCCCAATAAAGAGACTGAGGATCTTTTAATGAGTGCCTGATTAGGAGACGTTTCAGTTTTCCACCATATTCCAAACAGAAAGAATAATTCCCAATGCTATGTGGTCCAGCAGGTGTAACTGGGTAATTTCTAATACTAAGCAGCACAATAAGGAAGAAAAAAATGAATAAAAGGGCAAAGAAAATGAACTTGATCCACTCACATGATTAATTCTATGTGTGCAAGAAAAAACCCCACATTACCATCCACATACTAATGATGTTTTTCCTTAACTATATAGCAAGTTGCTGGATATAGTAAGTAGTTTTTTATTCCCCACCCCACCTGTCATCCAAACGATGCAATGTGGGATGGCATCATTTGCAAATGCACTAAGCAATTAAGAAATGACACCTAACATTTAACAGTATGACAACTGCCAAATTGCCTGGGGTTAAGAGGTAAGCCAACATCATAGCACCTTTTGACCTGCTTTATTATTATTTTTAAAAAGTTTGCAGTCACTACCAGCCAGAATAACTTAAGCTGCTTCCCAAAAGGTTTGACTAGGCGGGAACAATGAAAGGACGACTCCAATGCTTCTACAATTAATGAGATTCACAAGGCACAGCAAGGGATAAGCAGAAAATGTGCCACTCACTAAAAGGAAGAAGATGCCTGGCTAACTGCAGAATTACACTGATAAGAGTCCTGTGAAATGCCCTCTCCCTTAAAGCAGAGGTTCCTGAAGTTTTAACCCATGCAACCCAGGCTTTGTACACACCAGTAGGACTGTGAGGTGGGTATTGGAAAATGGAAAGTGGTTCTGTTATAAGCAGAGCTGGAACCTTATCCCAGCATTCCAGCTCTGAATTTCTAGTTGCAAAATGAAAGATTATGAGACTATGAACATTCATGCTCTTACACACATGCTTTAGTCACAGGGGAAAGCAGCAGAAGCAAGGGAACATCTGATTCAAGATGAATCATTCCTATGGGATGAGAATGAAATGAGTGCACAGTAATACATTACTGAGGGTACAGTAGTACACGATAGCCTGTCAAAAGGCTAATTAAGAGGTGACACAGCAGAGGCTTATAAATAATCATGTGTGCAATTAAAACACAAAAATGTTTTTCCCCCTGCCCCCCCCCCCAAAATACTAGAACACAGATTCATTTGGTGACTGTTGGAGAGATTCAAATCAAAGAGATAGTTCTTCATTTAAAATATGGTTAACTGCAGAACATGGTAGCTGCCATAGACTTTAAAGGGTGTTAGGCAAATTCATGAAGGATGTAGCTACCTAGTCATGACGGGTATGTGCTCAAATCCAGGATTAAAAGCAGTGGGCTTCTTGGGCTCTAGAATTTTGTTCTAATTCTGAAACCCAAGAGGTAGCTACGCAGCCATGTATCCTTTGCATGTGGAGAAAGTTTTAATGAGAAATTTCCTTAATAAAGAAATTTTATATCTCTAGATAAAAGGATTTTTGGGGAGAAAAGAGATATATAGGAAACGGACAGGAAGGCAACAATATCCTGACCCAGTGTCTGGACTTCGTTCAGGTCTGGGTGGGGAGGAACAGACTCAGGTTCAATCCTGCCAAGAAAGAGTGCTGTGGCTGTCTGGACCCTTTGGATCTGGGAATTTTTCACCATTTGTCTTGGATAGGGTGGGACTTCCCCATTCAAGACTAGTGCGCAAGGTGGGGGTCTTTCTGAAGTCACAGCTATTGCTTGAGGAGCGGTGGCAGCTGGGGTCAGGAGGGCTTTTGCACAGGTCCATCTTGTGTGCAAGCTGTGCCCATTCCTTCAGATGGCCATTCACATCCTAGTCACCTCATGGATGGACTATTGCACACACTCTATGTGGGGCTGCCCTTGAAGAACACTCAAAGATGCAGCTGGTCCAAAATGCAGTGGCACAGGCAGTGATAGCTACATCCATGTGTCATTGTTGCCCCATGAGCTGCATTGGTGGCCAGTTGACTTCCAAGTGCAATTCAAGATCTTGATTGTCACCTATAATGCTCTTCCTGGCATAGGGCTTGATTATTTGAGCAACCACTTGTTTCTACCCATCCAGTAAGACTGGGCAGAGTACAGGTGCTCTGGGTCCCTTCTGTCAAGCAATGTACTCTAGCAGGACCCTGGAAGCTTATCTTTTCTGCTGCAGCACCTGCCCTCTGGAATAGCATCACCCCAGTGATTCACATGGCTTCCACCCTACAAGAGTTCCCCAAGTCTTGGAAAACATGGTTGTACCCCACATTTGGGATTAGGTTGGTTGCTGAGCCCTTGGTGGAGTTTTTGTTATGTAACATGTATTTTGTCTGGATGCACATGTTCTTTTCCTTCAAATTGTTTTCTTTTAATTATGTAAGCCACCCCAAGTCATTTGGATTTGAGCAGCCTTCTAAATCTAAATAAATAATACACACAACATTCCAAATAAAATCAACATAGTCATTCTAGCTAAACTAATCATTTATTGCCTCCTTGAATAAACTCTTGGATTTCAGTGGATGTTCAATTCATTGCAGAGAAGATGGTTGGAGACAGATGACCTGGGCCTCCTGCATGGGAGTTCACAGGCAGGCCCTCATGGTCTCTCTTCTTTTCTCCTCTTTTTCTGAGTGCTTCTCCTCAATTTTATAGAATGTGAAAGAAAGCCAACCTCTTGGGGTAGATTGACTGTTGCTTTCCCCAGTTACCATGTTTCATTTATGATATCCTGGGTTTAGCCAGCAAATCATAAACTATCTAGGAGTTAAACCCACCTTTCTAATAACCTTTAATGGCATTATAAAGATACAGTGTATTTTTCCCCAGTTTTGCCTGTGTAGAAATGGGACTACATGGAGAGGGTCTTTTGGGAAACAACCACAACCTCCCTCAACATTGGGACGATTTATCAGATGCTCTGGGGGCACTAGGATGCCATACCAAGGCTGGCTGTTTATCTCAGGTGGGATTGGCTGGTGAGTTCAGGAAAAGCTTAAGCCTTTCTTAAGAATGGCTTCCTTTCCTTTTCCTTCCCTTAAGAAGAAAGCCCTCCTACTTTCAGAATTCTGAAGCACAAAATATCCCTTATTCTACAACATGTGCAAGTTCAGGCTGTTTGCAGGTCAGCATATGACAGAGAAAAGAAGTTTCACATTCATTGAAATCCCAATATAATCTCAGTTGGTAAAACTACCACCACTGACCTGGAATGTGAAGATTAAAAGCCAGAAGAACATTAATGAACAGATCAGGCAGCTGGTCTGTGTTATCTGATGGCAATCCATCCTCAATCACATTTAATAGGAACTGAATAAATTGGGAATTGAGATGCTCTGTGAAAAAGAGAAAAACACAGACATTGCATTTTTACATGGATTGGATTAACTCCAGCATGAGATGGATGTTAACCTTACTGGTTAAAACCAGCCATTCTTGGAGCTAGCTGGCACATGATTAAGGTGGTGAGATATGTAGGAGACAAATTACGTTTATTTGTAGACCTGTACCTATGAACTCAAATCTCCTGAGGAATATCTCTAGAGCAGAGGGAGAGGGAGGACACAGTTTGGAGGGGAGAATGATATGCTCTAGGGGGGCATATCAAACCAATACTTTATTCACTACTGTTTTTCTTGTATCCCCATACACAGTTGCAATTTCTACTATCTATTTCTCAATTTGAGAAAAAAAGAATTTGGGGGAGATTGATGGTTAAGCAAGTTTCCCCAACTTCTGCCTGAAGCCCACACACTATTTCTGTTACTGCAGATTCAGCAAAGATTTCCACTCCAAAACTGAACTCTATGCCATTGAGGAACAGACATCTTCTTGAAAGTGATCTGTATGCCAGGGATAAATCTCTTTATCTACTGCATCACAGGCACATATTTACCTATCCCACAATAGTCTGTCTAGTTACAATTAAGCCTAAACTCTAGCCACCCATCATTGTTTGCTATATCTATTATGAAAGCTCTACACCTCATGTGAATAAAATTATCTTAAGAAAACAATTGTAGGATCACACCAAGATAAAACAGCAAAGCCAATAAAAGCAGAGGTCTTTGTTTACTCTCTTATATTGTCCAGCTTGGCATATGTTGCTCCCAAAATTCCAAGGGGAATTGACATCTTCTTTAATACTTCCCTGCTGCCCCAAAACTGCTATCTGTTCTGCCAGTCAAACAGTTTGATGGTGAAGGGCTACCTGGATCAGTGCTTGGAAGATAAATCGGTGATTTATTGCTTTTTCTTGTTGGTGAGGAAAAAACTAAAAAAAATTACAATCCAGATATTCTAGTTTGGCCTTTAAAAAACTCTTATTTCTGGTTAGCAAGTTGCCCTATACTATAAGCCTGCCCTTTGCTTTTTCTGAAGTGTCCCCAAAACTATCATGGTATTTTTATATCTATTCACTGCAATAAACAAGTAGCTAATTTTAGTTCTAATACAACATTAGAAATTTATTTTATTTATGGTTCTTTTGTACTGCTTGATAGCCTAGGTTCTCTTGATGTTGTGTATTAGAATGTTTGTGGAATGGATGGATTAAAAATATAACACATACATCTGAAGTACAATGCAAATAGTTTAAAGAACACCGGGATCCATCCTAGAGCTTGTTCTAGAAGCCAGATAGATGCTGTCACAAGCTCTGATTTGCATAGTTTCTGTTAAGGACTTAAGTTACTTTATCATCCTTAGGGTACTTTCCCAGTTAGTAAGAGAGATCTGGAAATATTTCTGCAGGAAATTTGAGCAATCTTAGGGGAACTGAACTCAACGCACGAACAAAAATAGATAAGGTTTCCTTTAGGTGGACTCCTTCCTGCTCTCCTAACCTTTTGTAAGCTTTCTGGCAGCCTTTTCCCAGACTGTGAAGAAGAGGCTCTGATCAAACTGTCTCCATTTAATTATAGGTAGACAGAGTACAAGAAACCAGTTCTATTAAATGGATGCTTGCCACCTACTTCTCCATTATGGTGGAAATCATTCTCACCATAGTGATGGTATGGTAGAGGTTCTCCCATACAAAATATCATCGCCAGCACCAATGCAGAGTAGCACATCTTCTGATGGTCTGGAAAAAAAACAAAACACAGCACAGTGGCTTAACTCGAACAATATTGGCATGGTAGAGTGACGTGTATTCACACCCTCAGAACCCACCATATTTTTCTGTACAGAACCAGTCTTCTGCTGGACACCCATACAGCCACAACTGAAAAGTACATGTAACAAATGCAAAAGATTTAAACACATATGCACATTTTAAATTCTTACATATCTCAGTATGAGGAGATAGCGTATACTAGGCCACAACAACCACAAGGAAGCCTTGAGTGTAAATGCTCTACAATATGTATCAGATTAAAGAGCAACATCTGAAAGTTAAATGAAACCTCATTTTTTTTACAGGCATTTCTTGTCACCCACAAAACTAGTAGCTCACCATTAGCCCCGAGTCAAATTTTGTCTGCAAACAGGGCTGGAGGATGATAGCAAAGCAAACAGTTTGCATGCAGGCCTCTAAACAACACTGGAAACATTCCTGCCAGAATAGTTACTACCAGCCAATGCCAACATTTATGGCCTAAATAGGCCAATGTTTGAAAGCTGGTGTACGTCATCATCATATGCTCCTAATTTGGTTAAAACTTCAAAGACGTTTCTTCTGTCTGTCAAGCCACAGGGGTAACTCCTCTCCAGCACATTAAGAAGCACTACCTGTTCTAGGATCTAGCAACGTCTTGGAGTGCTCTACACTAGCTTATTCTATAATAAAACCAATTATGCCTTTCCTGGCACTCTTTTACTAAAGCATTCAGATGGCATATTTCTATTTTGAATGACCCTTTAAAAACATCCACAAACTTTATTTAGATCACTGACAAGGCTGGCTAAACAGTAAGGTAAGTAGACGGGTTTATGGCATGGCTAAGCAACTAAATCATATTCCAACCCATCCTAGTCTGCTGCAAATACAGGATAATTATTTTCTTAGCTGCTTGTTGGCTGGGCAGAAATTGTGGCCAGTTGGATGGCTGCCTGTTTCCACATGTGTCTTAAAGCTTAAGCGCCTACAAATCTATGCACACTCTCTTTACAAAATAAGGTACGGCAGGTGGAGTAAGTTAATGCTGCAGACTGCACTCCTGGAGAAGATATGCTTTATGGCACCTGATGAAGACCTGGCCCTTTGAGGGGTGATTCTGAGTATGTGGATTATGAGGTTTTATTTCACTCCTGCTGACATGAACCACATTTCCCCCCGTGTTAATTTCCACTTTTATTCTGCTTTGATCATTTTTGCATATTTCCAAACTGTCAACTTCCAGCAGGAAGATAAGCACAATAATTTAAAATAAATAAATAAAAATTAAAAACAGTTCCCCATATAAAGTACATTAGCACAAACATATCCTCTAGCTATAATTTAAGTGCTTTTCCTAAAGCAAGGGAAAGATTTTCTGTGGGAAAGACCAGCACAGGCAAACATGAGTAGAAATCTTCTGAGATTCAGTAACGTTCCAGGTGTGCATTTCTGCTTCCTTCCAAAGCACATACGGATCTCATGCATCAACCTGTCCCACAGCCTGCTACTACAGCATAATTTTCACATCCAGTGCGTATGAATGCTCCACAGAATCACAGCCACTGTCTTTCCTGAATCTTAATTAGTTGGTATGTTTCAACAGGGCTTTATGTAAGAAACGCTGCATGAGAGGCATATGGCCACCAAGAAACACACTCCACCCTATTTATAAGAGATCATTAAGTCAAGTAGAAATGTACAAAGTCGAGGCATTATATGCAGTAATGAATAATCCAATAAAAGTTATTTAAGTACAGACTGATCTTCAGGTTATGAATCTTACAAGATGACTAGCATAAATTTGTCCATTTCCTGACCATTGTGTTATTTCGTTTCACTCTGAGTTGGCATGGCTATCACTCTCCATGAGTTGGCACTACGAGTCAGACAGATATATACTGTTTGTGGCAGGATTGACCCAAGTTTTTTGGAAAACTTGAAAAGAGGTTAGAAAAGTCCTATGCTTTGGATGCATTCCCTTTGTTCTTACATAAGCAGAACAAGGAAACATGTTGGCTGGGGAATTCTGGGAGTTGAAGTCTACACATCTTAAAGTTGCCAAGCTTAAAAAACACTGCTCTATACCATTCACCCACTCAGCATATGCCATTTTTAAATTGTGACTGACTGGACTTCCTCCCAAAAGAAAAGGCCTGGGGAGAACAAAGTCTGGGAAGTTCATCTGAAAGTACTTCAAATGCTGCATGCTAGAGATGGTGCTATCTAATCTTCCCCTTTGGAAAAGGCCAACACGTGCCCTGCTCTTCACATTTCCTGGAAAGGAAAGGAATGAACTTCTAGTGAACAATCTGAATTAATGCTGACCCCCGACCCATTCAGTTATTGTATTTACAACTTCCCCCAATTTACATGTATATTTTTCCCAAATAAGTGATTTGGTGGCACTTTCTGAGTGAAAAATGATAAATGTGGGAGGATTCTGGTCTACTGTTGCTCACTATAGAATACATTCTGGCAGACTGCATCATCCCCCCCCCCCGACACCTGTAATGAATTTCTTTTCCAGCTCTAGACCTACTGACTTATCACTGTAGCAAGTAACTGTTTTTCAAAGTGAATGGATGACAACTAGCAGCTGACAGACCACATCTGGGTCTCCTGCCAGCTTCTCTGAGTCCTTCACCTGTTATGTCGGTCTCTACAGGCAGATACCTGTAGAGACAAAAAACTGAGGGGGGGGGGGACTTTGAATTCTACTCATTTAGGGTCCTGGATATCCCTCACAGCAGAGGAATGGAAGCAGGAGCCTTCAGTCAGTTAACAAAACATTGCCAGAATTTTTAGCCTATGGAATTAATGCTTCTCTGGTCACGCTATCTGAGCTGAGCCAGGATGGAACAAACCAGGTTTCTATGAACAAACATTCCATACTACAAAAAAAAGCTAGTCTTCTCCAATACAGGGCTTCAAGCATACTGCTTTCACTGTAAGGCAATTCAAGTATAAAATATATCAATACATTTTGCTGTTATGTTACAAAACCCAGTAGCTGTTACTTGCTGAAGAGGGAAAGAGCAGTAGTAATTAAAGATCAGGAAGAGTTACATCAAAACACTAGAACTTCAAAAGATGCGCAGCAGATAAGTCAGTGTAATTATTCTATAAATGCTGAGTTCATTAATATGAAATTACAAGATTTATTTTAGTTAGTTAAACTTTGAGGAAATAGAGTGTCCCAAGCAAACCTCTCTGCAAAAGACAAGGCTGCTTGTTGCACCACGGGTGTATTAAAAAAGAGGGAGGTTGCAAACAATTCTAGGGAGAAAACAGCAATCAACTGTATTCATTTTGAAGTTATAATACTGCAAATCACCAGGGGACTCTGCTGCCGATATCAGACAAAATGCACACAGCTGAGCCAGTTTTCAGAAGTGCTTGAAAAATGCATTTCCGACAGTTTTGAGTCAACATCAATAATTTCTGAACTTAACTATACAGTACATCTTACATGACTTTAAGTGCTACAAAAGGAGTTTGTTTTACAGCAAGGAGAGGATGGGTGAAGTTCAAGAAAGCAAGACTAACGCTAAAGCTATGTGTGCATTCTACGGTGACTTGGGCCGGCTGATGTAGCGACTGGATTACAACTGTTCTAGTTAACTGGGCCTTGCTGTATCTGACAGAAAGCTTTCCAGAAGGATACTCTAAAGCTCTGCAGCCAGCAGCAAACAGCAAAGAAACTCTCTGGGGCAAATTAACTCAAGCAGGAAAACTGGGCGGCAGCCATATTGCCTGTGTCGGCAGAAGTGTCATCAAAATCATCTAGGATCTAGTGTTTTAGCATCCTATGTTTCTCTTTAAAATTGGGAAGGGTCCTACAGAATAGCTACTGCTGACTGGGCACCAATCTTAGTTGCTTGAGAGTCAGCAAGGATTACCTGGGTCTCTGCTAGCCACAAAAGGGATTAGACACTGCAGTCTATCAGAAGATGGATCAGCCTCGATTCCCAAGTTGCTAGCACCAAAGTAAGTTTCTATCACTACAACACGCAAAGTCATTTTTCATGAGAAATTTTGTTTACAGTTCTTTGACAGCAACAGGAAAAAAAAATCATCCAAGCACTGTTACAAAATAGCTCTTAGAAAGGAATGAAAGCAGCACAAAGCGCTTGCCATCTTTTCCTGCTTATTCAATGCTATAGCGTTCGCAGTCCTCTTTCTTTGCAAATTGTTATTTCAATTGAACTGCCATTTGAACATCAATGAAAGAGACATGATCATTTTGGCCATCAAAGAACATGTGCCAATCAAGGTAAGGCTCTCTAGCACATTAGCAGTGGCATGCATGCAAGGTAGATGTAACTCATAACCATGAAAAAGACAAGCTTTGATTAGAAAATGAATATGGCAAGGAGCAAACAGAGAGATACGTTTTCTGAAACTGATACCTCAGACACAGGACATGTGTGGGATTCATATTCCAGCCTTGTGTGCCCCTCTGCTAACAGATTTGAACTGCTGGGTACTGAAAAGCAGGATTAAAATGTAAAAGTAGTAACAGGAGTAAGAAGATGGGGGTGATTATAATGCTGCTATAAATTCATGCCATCTAGGAAGCAAATACCAACCACAAAGCCAGAGCCTGACACCGAACAGATGGAAGGTTCTACCATCAAGAAAGTACCAAGAGTCCAGCACAAATGCAAAAACAACACAATTTTGTGTGAGCTTAACTGGATATGCAGGTGGGACTTGGAAAGAAAGGAAAAGGGGGAAAATAAAGACACAACGAGGCCTCCACTCATCTGGCTGCCCAACAGCCAAATACAGATGTGTAAAAGAATATAAACACTGAATGGGTGATGGCAGGAATTTCTTGGAAGAAAAGACTGAACACAGCAGAATGCCACGGCCTGGCGTCAGTGAGGGATGCAACGGAACCCCACCTTTTAGATGGCAGCAAGCCAGGACGCCTCTCAAAGCAGAGGCAAACGTCCCGCTAAAATGAAGTGTCACAGCATCATTTTTAAGCACCACTATCAATCAGCAAAGAGAAATAGCCTCCCAAGAGTTCTGCAAACAAACGTAGAAATACTTGCTCTTCCGACATGGCAGACAATCAATAAACTCCTGTGATAGAAAGAAAACTAGTGTGTATTAGTGTGTGTGTATGTGTGCACACACCCACACACAGCAAATCTCAAAGGACGTGCATAAAAGATTCTGTATCCAGTACTGGGATCAGAATGTATTACAGAGCAGTGATACGGGTGTGTGAAAAGCTAGTTCCCGCAGCTGCGCAGGGCTTTGTATTCAAAGGATGCTTTAGAATGCATCTCATCTGTCTGCGACTTCTTCAACCCAACACATCTTCTCCAGAGAAAGGCGTGGCTGCTTCAAGGAGTTGCACACAGGTGCTACATTCATGCTCCCGTACCGCAAAGCACCTGTGTGTCTTTGAATATGAAGCACTGCATAGCCCTACACCATCCTGCCGCTTCTTCAGGCTTTCCCTTTTCATTTTGGTAAGGCTGTCCACCAGATATTTCTACTTGCAGGGAAGAACAGTCTTGATGGCCAGAATCAGAACCAGATAGAGCTGGGGTCTGATCAAATAAAATGTTCTCATGCCCTAGCTCAGCCTCTGCTTCTGTCATATTCTTCTGCTTGCAATGGAGAAAGATCATTTTACTGTCTTATCAACCCTATCTTTGATATTTTGGGCAAATGCACGCTAACGGATCCTCTTAAAAGGTTTTCATCTGAAAGTTTTTTCTTAAAAGGAAAGTACACTAACGCAGCTGATCATGTTTATTAAAATATTCTATTTACTGTATATCCTAGATAGAAGTGTCATTCCTATTAAACCAGATTTTTTAGCGATATGCCATTTAAAATAAAAATAACATATCTAATTAAAAGATTGTGGGTTTTTTTGGTCCTGACAACAAGACAACGATGTCCTCAGTCAAGCTGAACTCTTGGCAACTCCATGCATGAGGTTTCCTTGGCAGTGCTATGAAGTGGCTTGCCCCTGCCTTCTTCCAGGATGTTTTTTCAACCTCTCCATCCAGCTACCAGCCATGGAGTTCCAAGCTGGTCTCCTATTCAAGTACTAACTGGAGCTGACCCTTCTTAGCTTCTGCTGCTAACTGCTGAATCTGTAGCCAATGTATTAAAAAAACAGTTATGACAAAATTTCCATGTTTTTATTAACTGCTAATAATTGTATGTTCAGCAATGCTGTATGAATGTTCCCCCAAGTGCTGGACACCTATGATCTGTCTATCAAATGCTAATGATGGCATCTTTCAGAACCTTGCTTTCAAAGCTAAAGTCCCACATAAAATTACTCAAGAGTTTCAGAATCCCACCTTAAAACAACCCTTATGGCTTCTTTATGTCCTCCTACTCTAAAATAGTGTCCCTTCTTTTTTTAACTCCCCCAGTCTGGAAAAAAAGTTGTGTTCTAGCTATATCCATGCCTTCATCTTCTTTTCTCCATAATAGTACATAATTGTTGGTGGGCCATCAGGAACAAAGATGTTCCCCTCGGAAAATTACTGCTAAAACTGATTGTCACCAAAAAATTCATAGAGTCATGGAGTTGGAAGGGGCCATTTAGGGCATTAAATCAAACCTGCTGCCCAGTTCAGGGATCCAGAACAAGGCATCAGATGACTCTGTCTGAACAGATCCAATGATGGGGAGACAACCCCCCCCCCCCGCATCTCTGGGTAATTGCTTCCATTGTTAAACTGCTCTTAATATTATGAAGGTTTTTTTCTATCAGAATCTACCTTCTTTTAACTTAATCCATTGTTCGGTCTCCTGCACTCTCAAACATGAGAATAGATCTTGACCTTCTACGAGATATCCTTCCAGGTATTTAGACAGTGCTATCATTTCTCCCTCCCTTCCTCTTTTTTAAAAGATTAAACATACCACCAATATTCCTAGTTTGTAGTTCCCAATTATCCTCACTGCATTTCTCTGATCCTATGCAAGTTTTTCTGTATCTTTTTTAAGGCGAGGTGTCCAGAACTAGACACAGTCCTCAAGGTAGGATCTGACCAAAGCAGAAAAATGAGACAATTACTTCTTATAATTTGGAATTGTACTTCTGTTGATGCAGCCGAAAATTGCATTTGTCTTTTACCCACACATTTGGTTTTTATTTCTGAAGTGAACTCTGCACTTATCTCTGTTAAATTTCATTCTGTTACTTTCTGCCCATTTCTCTAACCCACCAAGATCGTTTTGATTTTTATTTCTGCCTTCTAGGAAAAATGCTAGGATGAAAAAAAGTATGTCTACAGCATTCCTATAATCTATTAAAGAAGTTACCATCATACTCTTTAATCTCATTTTTTCCCTTGCTACCTGTATCACAGATTGTTGAAGAAAAGGAAGAGATTCTAATCGAAACCTTTACTACTATTCATTAGTTAAATCTATATCTAGATTTTCCAGCAAATAGTGTTCCGCACAGACCATCCTTTCAATTACTGCAATACAGTTTGGGAATATATTCCTTAAAAGCCTTACAATAATGTGACATATCACCAGTAGCCAAAAAATCTGCATTCTTTCTGAGTTATAGGAAGATTTACTGTATAACATATGCCTCACCTTGGGTATGAGTCTGCATATCTCGGGCTAGCTCCATTGGCAGAACAGAATTAACCAGAGCAGAAATAATAGCAGCATCCAAATTGCACATTGCTCCAAAACATTTCAGAAGCAGCAGGCGTAATGGAACTCTGTGCTCCTTAAGAAGAAAATTGTTTTTAATTAACAAAATACCCAGCTATAAATAATGCATGTTTCTTTTGCTTGTTATTCAGAAAGTGAAGCAGTCCATGTAAACTCAGGAAACAATTCCTCTATGCTGATTGCAATAGTTTCAGTAAGCACATCCTTATGGGATGGCCATTCAGAACATCAGAAATTGTAAAGATACCAACATTTGATCACTGCATATTTTTTTGTCCTATTTTTCATAAATTCTGCTGTTCTCTCTTCTTGACATAATGTTCAATATCAAAGAACTATTAGATCTCTTGGCCATCAACCTGTCAATTGGCAATACAAAGTGGTTTATGTAAGTTTCACTTAGAATCTGCTTTTAATCAAAGTAATATTAATCAATAGTATTCAAAGTATTATTAAAATCCATTTAATAACTCATCTTGTTTTTCTTGAATTTTGCTGCCTAGGTAAAAGTTAAGTACTTCTAAGGATCTTATCACAGTTAACCTGGCTCACACTAGTTTTTGTGAATTTTCCAGTATTCCTGAAATTCCACAGAATTCCTCTGCGTTCAGTCTAAACTAGTACCCTTTATATCGTACTTACAGCTTAATCTATATTCCAGTCTGTTACCCAAAATAGCCTAAGTCACAACACAGAACACAATTGTCAATCATTCCCAAATGTGGTTCTTTCTTATGCATAAAACTTTGAACTTGCCCCTGTAGGATTGTCATTAGCTCAACAAGCCTAGGATCCTTCAATTTCTGTGAATCCAAGTCACTACTGGAAACACTGTTGAAACCTATAGTGAGCCCTGGAACACTGTGCTGGAAGCTTCTCTCCTGCCTTATGTAGATCCTGCCAGTGAATCTTCATCTCCAAGACCAAAGTATATAGGTCCAAAGGAAGACTATTCCTCAAAGGAAAGCTTCTTACTTTATACTAGCAAGTTAGTTCCTTCAGAATTATCCATCTGCAGGCCAACTGTCTTTGAAGAAATGTTAGGACTGATCAGGTATTTTAGATTTGGTAAGCCTGTTATTTGTTGGTCTAGAAATATAAGCTATTAATCATACTGCTATCTTGTATGGCAGTTCATGTTCTGGATTCCCTCCACCAACTGTTACATTGTGACTGCAGTTCCAAGGACAGCATGGCCTTGGGAACTGTAGAAGTTGCAGTCTAAACAAATTCAGGAGGTGCCAGGCTGGGGGACTCCAGGTTAAAGAAAAAAAGGCAAAGTAGCTTTGATCCCAAATATGGTGAGCTAAAGAGAGTATTTGCATGTGCCTTTGAGTCAGCCTTGACTTCTGGAAACTAACTGCCTGGACAAGTCCCTGCAGTTTTCTTCGCAAAATTTTTTGGAAGTGGTTGGCCCTTGCCTCCTTCCTAGGGCTGAGAGAGAGTGACTGGCCCAAGGTCACCTAGCTGGCTTCATGCCTAAGGCAGGATTAGAACTCCTGGTCTCCCAGTTTCTAGCCTGATGCCTTCACCACTACACCAAACTGGCTCTCAAAGGGAGTATTTAGGCCAGGCTAAACTAGCAGTACTCATTCAGAGTGGAATATGACAGGAAAGGATTTGGGGAGGGGGGCTCAAAGGCAAACTCCATCATGTTCCTTTGCACACTTGATTTCCTTCCTTTGTCCCAGGGAAGTCTCATAACCCAATTCCAACCCAATGCTGTTTACCAATGCACAGATGTGCCTCAATTAAGCAAGGAATGGGAACAACCTGGCAAAGTTCCCAAAGCATCTGTGGAAATCCTTCCTTCCAATGACAACAAGGCTGCTGCTTCTCTTCCTTAGTGGTGCTTTTTAAAACAGGGCAGCTAAATCTTTCAAATTCAGATATTAATTATTTCTACTTTTGGGGGAAAACAAAGCATGCATATGACCCCAAATGTTACTGGTGTTTCCATCCATTTTTTCCTGATATAGTGAGTCCAAAGCAAACTTTGAGAATACTCTTTTGTTTTAGTATGCTGATTTCAGACTTCCTACTTCAGCCACTGCTCTTAGACTTTGACCACTGGTTCATACTTTAGAGTAGGGCTGCCTTGCCTGCTAGTTTTACTAATTAGTCAGATTGATTGGAGATACGCTTAAAATAAGAAAGCTGGAGATTGTGAGGGGAAGGAAGAGCATCCTTATAGCAAAGCTGTCTTACTTGTATGTTAAAATTTATTGATATACAAGTAAGAATTAAACTATTCAAGGTTCAATCAAACTTATACACACTCAAAGCAGTGTCATACCATCTGGTAATATGCCACAAGGGATAACACTGATTCAAACTCATTCTTCCTGCACATCTTCTTGCAGACTTCTGGATCTGCATCTGTCTGTAAAAACAAATGAAAAAAAAAAATCAACATTCAGAATAGAGTAGCAAAGGCAGAGTTATTCCAAAATCTAGTCTTTCAATTTCCAACATCAGTAGTGCTAACACTGTATGTACATTAAAACAGACTTTGCCCAAAATAATGGTTTCACACGTGTTTAACATTCTCTCTCTCTCTAGCTACAAAAGCACTGAAAGGCGAAATAAAGCCATAAATGATTAATGGGTAACACTTCTCCTATTTTATATACAGTCTTACAAGAATAAATATCTGAGAAGCCTTGGAATACAGGTAGTGCCCAGTGTAAGAACGAGTTCCATTCCCAAGGTCTGTCCTTACGTTAAAATTGTATGTAAGCCGGAAGAGTATTATTGTATAATACTATATAAGTAGTATTGTGTAATGAACTCAAACCATTGGGTATTTACCTCGAATCATTGTGTATTTAACTCGAATTTTGCTGCAATAGGCTCCGTTCTTAACTATGGGTCATGCATGCTTAAACCGGGCATTCTTAACCTGGGAATTATCTGTAACCATATGAACAATTTATTTGAAAAAGAGCCAAACCCAGCTGAAAGATGAACATTATTATTCACTTGGAGGGAATTAAAAATTGTCTAATGAGCTTGACAATTATTAGAACATTTATTCTGACTATGCCTGAGATGTGTTAGCCTAAGAGGCAACAATACATTATTTCGGATATCATCTAACTTGACTATGACATTAGGAATTTTACTATTATCTTAGCTAGAAGGTGAGTTCCAAGCCTTATGGTTCCATTTGAGAGTGTTCATCAGCTGGTTGGCAGCAAAAGAAATTGAGCTTCTCTTGGCTCCATGGGCCACTAATTTGTGGACTGCCCAGCCATGAATTAAGCTATCTTACCGTTGATTTTTCATTTGTAATAATCAGTGCTGAGCAAATAAACTTTATAAAGATTCTGCCAAAGCAAGGAATTACCAGAATCTGAAGCAGTTCCTCCAAATAACAGCAAATGACACTTTCATCTTCATAGAGGGCCCAACTGCGTTGCTGGGCATCATCCTTGTGCCGGGCCAGATCTGTAAATATCACCTTTAGTCTCTCTTCATCGTGGCAAATCTGCCCAGATGGCAAACCTGAACATAGATCCTGCAAGAATTAGAAATAACCACTTTAACAGGAAGTATTGCAAAAGCTCTAGCTTTCAAATAGTTTTCAAGTAGTTACTAATATCTGACATTATGTTGTATACTGCCAAGCAATATGGTGCATCATTTTTTTCTTTCTTTCTGGAAGCAAATCTCTCTTGAACAATAAGTAGACTTCTAGATTTACAGGTTTTCTGAAATATTGAGATGATTGTTGAAAAGGACAAAGCCTATTGACTGATAGCCTTATACGGAAATCCTAAATCCTCTTTGAAACATGTCCCATTGCTACTGTTGCTGGGAGAAACAGACATCTGAATTTCTACCCTTACAATAGATACCCTTAAAACTGTTACTTCAATCATCTATTTGATTATTAATAACACTTATCCTGTATACTAGGGAATGACTTGGGCTTATATATATAGGCTCCTTGTTCCAGTTTCTATGTCCATCTCCTTAAAACCAAGTAACATGCAGGCCTAAAAGTCTACCAACTCAAGGCTAAGTCAAGAACTAAATCAAATTTCAGTTTCCAATTAAATATTTTTATTAAAGACTTAAGCAAAACAAGGCTTGGAAATGCTCACGTGCTTCTAAAACCATTATAGACAAGGGTAATCTGTCAAAACTGGGAAAACAGACTGGTGGACTAGAAGGGCCAGGGTTCAGTCCAGCAGGGCACTGCATTTGTTCCTATGTTCTTAATCACCAGGAAAGCTTAATATACCTTTCAACAGCAGTTTGCCAGCTGCTTAAACAGAAAGGAAGATTTTAAAAAATAATTTGATTTCTATGGAAGTTATGTAACTTCCACAGAGAAAAATTCAAACTGATTATTTAATATCTGGCATATCCTGATCCTGGGTATTCCAGATGATTTCTTCATAAATTAAGCATAAGAGTAGGTCAGAGGGGGAGTCACATTACAATTAAGATCTGAATGAATTCTGAGTTCAGATACATGTTCTACCAAGTGTGAAGGAAATGCTGGGTTTGTCACAATATCTGACTCCACCTAAGCATATAATGCAATTATTAAGTTTCATGGAGTTTAAGTTTATCAAAGCCTATTAAATAGCAGCAAGGAGTGGGACTTTCAATGTTCAAAGTTAGTCCTGCTTTCAAGCCAAATGGACTGTGAAATTGTTTACAAGAAATTAAACAATTACAGGTAGTCCTCATTTAGCAACCACAATTGGGACTGGCAACTTGATTGTTAAGCGAAGTGGTCACTAAGTGAAACCGCGACTGTGCTTATGATCTTACTTCAGCTTTCCTTTGCTTTACAGACCTGCAAAGACTACACATGTGAGCGCTGGTCATAAAATTACTTTTTCATCATTGCCAAAACTGCAAATGGTCACTAAATGAGGCAGTCACTAAGCGAGGACTACCTGTACAAGCAAACTGAAGAAAATATGCAAGGTCTTCTAAGCCATGGTTTCACTTAGTGACTGCTTTGCTTAACAACCGAGTTGCTGGTTGCCATTGTGATCACTAAACAAGGACTACCTGTATTGCAATCAGTGTTCTGCTTTGGAGTTTCTTCAGATGAAAGCTATTACTGCATTAGAGAAGTAGTTACCTTATTTTGTGATTTGGCATATTTCACGTAGCAGCTATTGTCTTTTCTCCTTATATTTGCTTTTCAGTAAGTGTAATTAGTTGGGGGGATCATGTTTTGCATTCCAATTAATTTACCTTGCAAAAATACTTTGCATTTGCCTTCTGAGAATACTTATGATCAACTAAATCTTTTCTGGAATTATCTGCAGTTGCATGATATTTCAGGCAGAACCAACTCAAATGATGGAAATAAAGTTCAGATACAGTACCTGCTTTGCAAACATATTTTTTCTACTTACCTACCTTTTAAGCATCCCTTTCAGGTTTACAAAGAATCCAAATACTTTCTTTTTTAAAAAATCTGCAAATACGTTAATTGAGAACACAGGGGATCAGAACTGCATTTTGAATTGTAAAGGGCTACGGCAAATCCCCCTGGATTATTGTATGATGATGATAATGAGGATGATGATGATGATGATGATGACTACTGTATATATCTTGCCTTTCTGCAGGATACAACAATCAAAGTAGCTGATTTTTTTTTTTGCTTATCGTCATTCATACATATCACTGGAGGCTGAATGAGGCTAGTATCACTTACAGAACACCACAAGAAGCATCAATTAGTACTCTAAAAACAAAAATGCCTATTCTATTCAGAGCCCTGGGAAACAGAAGGCAAACAGGTTTAACAGTTAGTTAATTAAGTTATTACACATAAAAGCATATTCCTTGAAGATCTGTATATCCAGGGCAGTTAAAATATCAGCATAGCCTTTTGCATAGTAATTCCTGTAAGAAAAAAGGCCATTCAAAAACTTTAAAACTGATGGGGTTTTGCACCTGCCAGCTATGTTTGTAACATGATTAATCAAATGAATTTCACAACTGCAGAAGAATTGTGAACTCATTATTAATTTCTTGTGATTAGGACACCCTGGAATCTCTTTTTCCCCAGTTTGTGCAACTCTGCCCAGAGTCGCTTTGTGTGAGATGGGCGATGTATATTTATATAGCAAATGTGACAAATAAACAAACAAACAAACTCCTGTTTTCCCATAAAGCCTGAAATACTAGACTGGCCATTCTCGGCTCGCACAATGTGATAACACAGTCCCTAGAAATCTAACTAGAAAGAGGTGGAAGCATTTTGTGTTCTTTTAGATTTAAAGACAATAAGAATCCCCTCCTCCTATCACTTTTGTCACTCTAGTCATTTTCATATGCATTGTAAACAAAACACGGTTATCTCTATATTTCCTTCCCATCTCCTCTACAGTGGTACCTCGGGATATGAACTTAATCCGTTCCATGACTCTGGGCGTATCCCGAGTGGGTCGTAACCCGAAGGAAATTTCCCCATAGGGTTCAATGTAAATCCGGTTAATCCGTTCCACCCTCCGAATTTGGTCGCACCCCAAAGCAAATTTTCCCATAAGGTTCAATGTAATTACCGTTAATCCGTTCTGGCGTCCGCGGACCACGCGTCAGGGGCGGGAAAACGGCCGGGCGCGGCACGGCGCGAAAACGGCCGGGCGCGGCGCAGCGTGAAAATGGCTGGGCGCTGTGCGGCGCGGCGGAAAAATGGCCACGGACCACGTGTCAGGGGCGGAAAAATGGCCGCGGACCACATGTCAGGGCGGCAAAATGACCATACCCCGAGGCGGAGTTCGCACATCAAGGTAAATTTTTGCAGCCGGAGCTGGTCGTAACCCGAAAAGTTCGTTAGTAGAGGCGTTCATATCCCGAGGTACCACTGTATTTGCGAGAAAAGAGACATTATATTCCTGATGCTGAACTGGGAATAGAACTAGCATTCTCTTCTCTACGTAAAGAGAAGATACTGGTTTTGTTTCTTGATAACAAATAATATCTCCTGTTAGAATGAATCACGGCCTCATATATAAACTAAGATAATCCCTCTGCAAACTGATTTCTAAACAACAGGTCCTAGATCAGAACCTGCCAGAAGGTAACAGACAATGGGAAATATTTGTAATAGGAAGAGAAACTGCTGTACTCTTCCACTAGAATACAGCTGAATCTAGTTCTAGTATATCTATGCACTGTGTAACACCAGCAGCTTCCAGAGTTTCAGACAAGGGCCTTCGCTAATCCAACCTAAAGCTACTGGGGTCTGAACTCTGGCAGCAGAGAGATTCAGCTTCAGATCTACTCCCAGGTGCCGAAGCTGGGTGACTTTGGGCCAGTCGCTTTCTCCCTACCTCACAGGGTTGTTGTGGAGGAAAATGGGGGAGGAAGTGCTACGTGTGCCACCTTGAGCTCCTGATGCTAACAAACCCTGTGCTAATAAAAGAATATGATCTTTTAGCAGACAGAGCAACACATTCTTGCTGTTTTCCGTGAATGACTTGGAAATCAGTCACTCAAAGAATGAAGCCTGTACTCTAATAAAGAACAGGCGACAAGTTATGATTCTTAACGGCTTTGTCTACGATGGGCAGAGGATATCTCTGACTGACTCATGGTCCATCTGCTAGCCTTTCTGACTCTCTGTTTTGAGAGTCAGAATAATAAAGTAAAAGTGAGTTTGACTTCTGGTGGCTTCACGGAGGCATCCAGGTAACTTTCTTGGAAACAACATGGAAGTTACCACTTTCTGAGGTGTTTCCCAATCTAGCATACAGATCCAGGATTTCCCGGTAGTCTGCAATCCAAATATTAACAAGGTCCAAGCCTGCTTAGTTTTTAAGCATCAGTTAAGATTACAGTATTCTGATAGCAGCAATGAAAGGAGCCAACCCATTATCCTAAATTATATTGCTGCAATGAAGAAACTTTCGGATTCAATGCCACCAGTTTAGGGGTGCCTTGATGATGTTTTTTGCACAGAAGGGCAGTGAGTTCCATTTAATTCCAATCCTCAAATAATTGCTTGGCTCGTAATTCTTTTCTAAAAACCAGAATTTTCTGCCAATTGTTGCTCTATACTTCAAATAATGGATTTCAGAGTTCTAGTACAAAGCATAGGATGTCCTACAAGCCTGAAATCAGTCTATTTTTGATTTACTATAGATGTACTGTGGATTATTTAGAGAATAAAAATAAGATCTGTTATGAAAAAACCCTCCTGCTCACAGTCTTAATAATCATATCAGCTTGTTTCCTTTACACCCCCTTCCTCACTTGCTACTGATTCCAAGATTTAAATGAAGCCTGATTTATAAATAAAAACACCTGTCAGATACTTGGGCTTTGTCAAAACCTTGTTGATTTTTATGATCGACCTTTCACGGCTTGTTGAAAGAGACCTAAATGGAATTTTACACCACAAAGATTCAATCTGATAGCGTTTAAAGTATCCATATTCATTTTTTAAACCTAGGATGATGTTTTATTTATACATTCATCTACACAAACACTTATATATAGCTAAGGAATGATGGTCAGACATTAGTTTTTCACACTGCCTTGTAGCAATTTTTCAGCCAAAGCAGTTTACCATTTTAAATAACACCGATCCACTGACATATTTGCAACAGGAATTGAATTTATTTCTCTAACTCCATCAATTTATATGCATTAGGAAATATGAACAATAAGCTAACTACAGGATTGATTGTGAAGGACTGCTGGATGATTTCTGCTTCTCAATTTCTTTACATGTTTGGACTGAAAGGAATGAGTATTTGGGCACTGCCACCAAAAATGGTAACATGTGCCAATTTGCTTACAACCTCACTATCTCAAAAAGTTGCAATTTCATGTAAGATAAGTTTAGTGGAAGAGAGTGCTGCTTATGGTTTATCTTCATGGCCAATTCTTGAGGATTTGCTATGACAGATTTTCAAAGGAATTCTATGCCATATGAGATGCATTTGACTCAATCCCAAATCATCCTCCCAGAGTTTTTTAAAGATTTTCAGGGGCTCTCTTAATGGAAGATTTTTATATATTATTAGAGATTCCCTTGATTTTAACTTTATTTTTTTAACAGACTCCCCCAAGATCTGGAGGACCCCTATCATCTTGGCCTTCTGGAAGGCTCTTCCCCCAGGCATTGGGCCAGGATGAGAGTTGAGCCCGGCCCACCTATATTTGGGGTAGTACTCTTACGGTGCCTTGGTTGTATGCAATGGTTTTAATTTTCTTGAGTTTTGGTATTTTTGTCCATTGGTGTTGTAAGCCACTTAAGGTTAAGTTATATAAGAGGGGTGGTCATACAAATCTTTTACATTGATTAAAATATTTAATTTATATTCTGCTGCATTTGTAAGCAGACTCTCAGCGGCTTACAACATATGACAAAATAATAACAATCAAAAGTACAGAAACTTACAAAGATAAAAACTGATATCCTACAACAGCATTTGATATCAGCTCCCAAATGCCCTCCAGAAAAGCTCTGTTTTCATCAACTTCCAGTAGGAGACTAGAATTGGGGCCCAAGGCATTTCCTGCAGGAAGCAATTCCACAGAGTCTGCCCAAGGATAGAGAAATGATGCCTCCGAACTTCAGCTCCTGAACCTCCCCAAAATGGGGCACAAGCAACGTTCTTCCCATATTTTTCAGCCTTTCAAAACAGCCTGTGATATTTAATATGAGAACCTTCTATTGTGTTTGCAGATATTCCTCCAACTTTAAATTAAGCAAATATATACCACTTTTCAAACACTGGTAATATTCATAAAAATGAAGGAGTCAATTGTGAAACCACATAGAAGATTATGTAATTGGAATGTTTAATTTCTCACTATGAGTTAGTTTTCTTTGATCACATTTCTAGGGGAAAAATTGCAGTATCTTTCTGTGCTGTCTCTATATTGCTGGAATTCTCGGGGAAAAAGAATATATATGTCAGAGCAGGAAAAGCATGAAGGATGGCTTAAAGATGCACTGAAAATGCTTCACCTCCATATGAAGCCCAAGAGATTATAAAGCCATTATTCTTCAGGAGTACAGCAGAAAAGTACAATCTTACACATCCCTGCAAGTGATTTTAGGAATCTAACAAAGGATATTTGAAAAATATCAGTCAGCAGCAATGCTTAAAAATTAGGAAACTAGAATATTTTAAAAGAAACATGTTGGCCTTTTAAAATCAACCTTAAATCCTTTATTAATATGTACAAACCTTAAACGGTCATCAAACTTTCAACATCAGGACTAGTTCATGTATGGCTCTGAATATGATTATTTAGGGGGAATTAAGGAAGAAGGGGGGGGGGGGAAGCCACAGAGTTTTAAAAACATAGCAATCCTCCAACCTGTAAAACTACTTCATGAGCCAATTCAGGGCCTAGCCGCTCTCTCCCTCAATATTTTAGCACATTAGGAAAAACTAACTGAAGAGAATTTGGGTGTAATCACTTTGTTTCTTATCAAATGAAATAAAACCTAGAATCAAAACATCATAAGTAGGGGTGGTTGGTTTGCTAGTTTTGGGATGACCATTCTCATTCAAATCTATTTCCTTGTAATCCCCCATCCACCAGTTTTCCAAGACAAACCCACCCAGTTTAGCCTTCAACAATATCATTCTATTAGCAATGCTCTCTATTCTGCCTAACCACTGGCCATATTATGCCTTAGAGCAGGATTTCTCAACTTTAGCAACTTTAAGATGTCTGGACTTTGACTCCCAGAATTCCCCAGCCAGTTGGGGTCAGATCAAGCAGCTGGCAGCTCTTTACAGCTGCAGAGCCACCCACTATGGAGGATCCCAGGAATCAGAATTTGAAAGATCTGTTTTGGGATTCTTTGTAATAAGGAGCTGCCTAGAGAAAAGACTGAAATAATAACAACAGATAAAACAAAGATCTGTCCTGAGCACCTTTGGGTATGCCATTCTTCATTTGAAGGGCAAAACAATATGCTGGAAACAACCCGTCTTATCTTTCCCCCTGAAAACATGATTATTTAGGGAAAGCTCTCTCTTCTCGCCTTCAGTGCTAACAGATGGCATGCTTCTTCCACTGTGCAAAGCTGGCTGCATTCCTGCAGAAGCTGCTCTACATCTTTTTCTCAATCTCCTGCCTTGCTGCCCCAGAACATCAGGAGCACTCTAAACACAAGCATCCTTTTAGATTTCTTCAGGAAGGCACGGACAACTAGAGACACCTCAAACAAGAGGAATTGAGAGTGGGCAACGTGGGGTTTCTTTCTTTCTCCCTCTCTGCTGACAACCACATCACCAGGATGTATGATTGAAGCAAGAAAAGGGGTCTTCATCTCAAGCCTATAGCACAGCTTAACAATGCCAAGACAGACAGACAGACAGACAGACAGACACTTAATTCAATTTACTGAGTATCTCTCTAGGGTCATTTCTTTGAAAATTTAATGCAAGCAAGACAGAGCAATTACAGGATGTTTTTCTTTTTCCTCTGGAATTATAACTCGTTACTGAGCGGCAGACATGACATACAGAAGGACGTGGCAAACGCTTACAGAAAACAGCAGAGTCTGAGAGAACGAGACCCTCCTTGTCTTCCACCATTTTGCTATGCTACGATGCTTTCCTGATTTTCAAGCATTCCTGCCATCTTTAGGATTAGCAATTGAACTCTTTCCCAGATTAATTGGGCAATAATCAACCTTGGCTGATTGCAATCTTTTATCAATGACTTATAAGCACATACAACTTTTCTCCTTCCCTGACCTGCAAAGTATCTGCAGATAAGAGCAGTCCAGTTTAGCATTACAAATACCAACTGGGTATCAACAAGTGCAAATCCCAAATGCATATTGTTTTTGCTTCAAATGTGGTAGCCCTGAGCATAGATTAGCAATAACAATCACCCTTGCTCAGAGTGGCAACCTGTAACAGGTACCTCTTAACACGGTACTTGTTCAGCTCCAGGTCTGTTTGTTTTCCTTCCATGCAGGCAGCAATGCTCAGAAGTATTCTAACAGGAATATTTCATATGAACTGAATAGTGCCTGAACTGCAATAAGGAAAGCCTAGACTGTATGATCAGAACTTTCCATTCAGCCCAACACAGAACTCATAAATCTAAACACTCCGCAGAAGTAGAAAATTAAAGTCTTTCTGAAAACAGAGTATTTAATGCAACTTCTGCATAATTTATTCCACAGCTGAGACCCCTGTTCATAGCAGGTGAATTCCAAATTTTAAAGGATAGCAAAGTCTACTGAGCATAGGTCAAGGGTTGGCTCTGTCCTCCATGCCAGTCTGGAGAGCAAGCAAACTTTTCTGAGATGACGCAGGCAAGAGACATTGCAAGCAAAGGGACTGCTGGGATTGTACAGAGGAAGAAAGACCAAACTTAGAAAACAGGGAAGAGGAGGCAACAGGACTAACATGAAATTGGAGAGGTAAACTTGTCAAACTCCATTCAAACATTCAATAAATACTAGATTCCATAGGTACATCTCCATCCTGCTTCCAGATATATATTAGATGTGGTGAATGTGCACACAGAATCCTAACCATTGCATGCAGCTTTAAAAGGTACAATTTAAAAGGGTATTTATTCAGTGAGGGATGGATGAAGGCCTGGCATGTTTAGCTATGGGTTGATGGGTGGATGTCTGCTTACCTATCTGCCATATTTCTATATTAATATGAAAAGTGTGGAGGCAGAAGGACACAATGACACTCCCCGCATGGCTACCACCCCAGGTTTATAGTATTCCATGTGTTATTAGGCCTTCAGCTGCTTGTCATGATGTGGAACAACATTCTCCTTACATCAGCCACTTGAACCAAAATGTTACTGTAAAAAGCAATGAAGGAGATAAATAGAAGCCCGAAGCACATGGGAAAGTTGGCACGCTGGCATTTTGTTCCTAAGCAGTCTTGCCATACATCAGAGTGATTCTGAACTACCTTGGCTAGCTCCTCTCCATCCCTGCTCCATTTAGGGTTATGTGTGTACATTAGAGAAGTACAAGTTTCTACTTAAAAAAAAAATAATTCCACTACAGAATGTGTGTTAGGGTACCCTGGCAGACTACACACAACATTAGAGATTGGAATATATTTTGTCCCCCTTTATCTTTCTAATGCATGCACAGAACTACCAGGCAAATCATGAGCAATTTATCCTTCAAAAGAGCACACTGGGAATAAGTCTGTGGTAATGGATTTTAAAATTGATTTAGTAAAGTAGTGCTTTGACTTTTAATTTAAAGTAGGAGGACAGAATAAAGGGATACAAGTAATTAAAGAATATAATATGATTCTCGAACAAAGGGTGAGAGATTTAGTTCACAGCAGAGAAAAGCTTTAATCAATGATGATCTCTTATTTCACTTGGAAAAAAAGGCTTAGAAATGTTTTGGCTCCCATTCTGCCCAGGGGCAGACTTAACTTACCTGTAAGAAAAGAAGTATTCCAGGATGACTATCCACACATTGCATGAATTTGTAAAAAGAAAAAGAAAAAAAACCCCTCCTCTGGCCAATCTCAGAAGTTTGCTTTATTCAAAACTTGACTGAAGACCACTTTGGGGTCCCTTTCCATTAGTTTCCAGTTTGCAATCTAAAAATCAGAGGATCTTCATGACAGAGAACTGGCACCAATGGACCCTTTGTGACCATACAACACTGTTAAGCACAGCACTGGGAGGCTGTTCCATGTGGCTGGAGGCAGCATCTCAATGATGCAATTATGAGGGATACCTCATGGCATGGTAACTACTGTGCTGCTAGGGGTAATCTACAAAGAGCACGATATACAGCACATGATTAAATGTAATCTAGAGTAACATTTTTATTCCAATAGAAATGATACCCATAGCAAGTAAAACCACTTGACTTGATCAGATGGGACGCAAAGTGTTGGCTGAAAAAAGAAGCATTTCCATTTCTGATACAACATGTAGAGCTTCACAGAGATCACAGGCACCTTGTAACTCCTTACACTGAACTAACAGCCTCCACAGTGCCCTAAAACACTGGAGATCTTATTCTATTATCACTTCCTCCTCCTCTTCCTGCAAAATGCGTCTTCCGAAAAACAAAGAATCCATCAAGCGGAAAGGCATGGAAGATCTTTTTCAGCTCAGAGCTTTCTCTGGAATTACATATGTCACTCTTAAGGTCACCTGGACTTTCTCTCTGCTAGGCGGTGCCTCATTTCTTTCTTCGGGATAATCTTAATCATACAAAGAAAGCAGAAAACATCAGGAACCGCATTTGCTAAGTCTACAATGTCATCTTCCAATTTTTCCAAGCAGCACATTTGTTTATCTTTCCAAGTTGCAGAGCAATTCCCAAACCATCCGATTTAGTACAGTTTTAACATATATACATACCATGGAGGCAAAAAGAAACATGTCTCCTACCTTGCTTTCCACCAGAGAGATGAGAATCTGCTCCATGATGCTATTAAGGGCTGGAACAGAAGTCTGAATGTGGCCAATTACTACGCCTATAGCAACCCTGGAGAGCTCATAGCTGAGATTTGTGTTCCTGCGGATCAGCTCAATCAATTCAGCCCCTATCGTCTTTGGCACGGTGGTCACTGGGCCAGATGACTCCTGCTCCACCTCCTCTACATTGGCCGCCTTCTCATCTTCCAGGCAAAGAGAATCAAAGTTTTCTATCCCTGTAGATGTGGCTGGTGCGGCCTCCGTTGCTTGTAAGGACTTCTTGCCACCTGCATCTGACACCTCCATTTCGGCAGGAGGTTGTGGAGCAGCCCTTTTGGTCTGGGGGGATTTGCTTGCACTCCCATGTTTCCTTTGCACTACAGGACTAATATCTAAGCTGGATGATGCCATGGTGAGGGCACTTCTGCTAGGAACAGGGGGAGGAGTATTGTTGGGGCTGGATGTAGCAGTAGGGAGACCTGACTCTGTTGAACCCGTGTACAAGGTATCCAGTGAAGTTGTGCTTTCAGTAGAGGTGCTAGAAACTGACCCAGAGGTGATTCCAGTTGCATCTGAAAGGAAACAATTAACATGCCTTAGCAACAAAATCAAAAGAAAAGAGGGTGGTTAAAAAAAAACAAAACTGCAGCAGAGCCCATTAAGAATTTTACTGTGGATGCTTTCAGAGTAGTTTAACTACTTTTCTTGGTTCACTTATCTCAAAGCAAAATTGTATTAACTGTCTCTTGAGTATTCCTGATCGCTAATCTCTTTACAACAAGGGAGAAGTCTGTTCTACAGAGAGAGGTTTTCATGTTTTTATAAGAAAGTATTTTTATAGGAAAGTTTTTATGTTATAGGAGAGAAATGGATACTTTTAGGCAATATTTTTCATTTTATGCATACAGGTATTGTTTTTGAATAATACCTCTTTTATACATTAAAAGAGACAAAAGAGGACTATCGCTAAATAATACCTTGATTCTTTATGCAACTGTTTTCATGGAGCAAGGAAGAGAATAATACAGAGCCTGTCTGAAGGCAGGGTTCACATTTGGCTAAAAGCAGCTGACTACTCTTCCTCACCCACGTGGCCTTAAGACTTGAAACCCTCATGTCCCCTGACTGCTGCTGCTCAGATGCTGCTGCCCCATTATTCTTAGGTGACAGACACATGGTAGCTCCAGTTCTTCAGCACTAGGCAATCAAGTTCAGATGAGATTTTTTGTGAGCGTAACAGGAACATAAACTCATCCTGGCTTGTTGTATTGTTTTGATTACACAGCCCAGTTAGGCAGCCAATGCACTTTCAACAAGTTCTGCAGAAAAGTGAACTTTGGCTACAACAACGATTGCTGCAAAGACTAATAACAGAATACATCTGGGAAGAGCTTCATTGAGATCTGGGTGTCAGCCCTCCCAGGTAAACCAGACAGGAAACACGGCCAGATGAGCTAATTCTACTTTATTTTAAAGCTACATTAACAGAATTTGGCAAGTCTGACCGTTCCCTTGGCTGCGTCTCTTTGCCTTGTCTCCCAAGGTCATTCCCACTTACCGTTACGCTGGGGGAATGACTTTTTCCAGGCTTCCCAGCTCCTTCTCCATTATTATGGAGCCACAGCTGCCAATCCTGCACTGAGCCCATTCTTCTCTTTCCCTGAGGGATGCGTTGCATTGCATTGCATTGAGCTCTAAATGCCTGCATTTACATGGCCAGCAATGTTAAGGAGTGGAATTAATCAGTTAGAACTTTTGTAGATAATGGGAAATGCGCGTAATAAATCAAAAGTTAATGAAGTAGACTTCTACAACCTATTCCCTTCAGCCAACCTGAAGAATGCAGTTTTCTTACTGTGTATTTTGTAACAATAAATTCATACTTGCCAAACTCCAAGTAAGCAGTGCTTATTTGTGCACACAATCTAAATGCTGAACTGCCTTATTTAATATTCTGTCTGTGTTTCCTTCATGGAGTTTTATTCCTTATCTCCCCATCCCACCAAATATTCAGTTCCTCTCAGCCAGCCTTTCATAGTTGCAAGAGAGATTATTTAAGGCAGCAGAAAAGATACAGTTTATCTGCAGAAGAAGAAGAAAAAAACCTGTTCATTCAAATGCCAACGATACTGATTCTAACACTTGATTAACTTTGGACTGATCCTCATGTTCCCCGGCCTGCAACATGAACGTGCCCCTGTAATGTTTATATGACATGTCCTCAAGCCATTGTCGGTGTCTCATCCTAAACCAGAACTGAGGCTGCTTAAAGTTATATTTAGCTGTTCCAATGTTAGTGTCTTCCATCTTCTCCCAATGCAGTTTTTACTGTAAACATGACCCAGGTCAGCTTGTCAACAAGGTGGATGATGATGTGAGAGGGGCTGGGACCTGCTCAGTTTCTATTGTCTACTTTTGGCTGATGCAGAAACATCTCCTGCTCTCCAGACGGTAGACACTGTACTCCATGACCTTTGTGGCTTGGGCTGTAGGAGGGGCTCAACACTTGGCTTCTGCTCATGCACGACCTTACCAGCCCATTCTGAAACACATGCCAGGTCTTACAGGTGTCTAATATACATGGATTTAGCACACTTTTGAAAGAGCACTTCACCTGTGTTTTTTGAAAAAGGACTAGAACTCTGAACATGTACTATTTCTAAGCTTTGCAGATCAATTTCAGCTGGAAACAGAGATGGATTCTCCCACCAATGGGTGAATTGCAAGTGTTCCACTGCTTCTATCAAAAAAGGGTTTCACATGGCCATCCACTATTTTTATTTCTTTGGTTGAGTGGGATGTCTTAATTTTGCCAACTCACTTACTGGCACTGGCGTTGCCTTGCACCATTAGCTGAGGTTGGAGCCCACTCATTATCAAACACTTCCTCCTGCTTCACCCCATACTTCTCCTCTGTGCCTATTAACCTAACTGATAGGTCACACATAAGAGGGAAGGTGGAATGAAGCAGCAGGAAACACTCCAAATGGATTGAGCAGGAAATCCCTCCAGATTCTTCCTGTTTCCCTCCTCTATGCCTGTGGCCTCTCAGCTGGGCTACTTTTTGAACACAGACTTAACACTCCTTCAAAAAAAACCACAAAAAAACCAAAAAAAAAAAAACCCGCTGGACACATGTTGAGAAATAGCCTGACTAACAGGTCACAGGTGTGGACCCCTTCTGTTAGTGCAGCAACTTGACATCTATCTATATCCATCCCACCAAATGTTCAGAACAGGGGCTAAAGGGAGGGAAATGAAACTAGAGTAATCCATTGATGGCTTTCCTTAACTTGCCTTGCATTAAAATTGCAATGATAGCTCTGCTTACTGATTGTGTCACTGAGAGAGAACAGGGCTCAGTAATCAGGGCAGTGCAATGTATACCAGCATGCTTTTCTGCCAGCTGATGGACTGGAGGAAAGCATTTTAACAGAGCCATCTGCAATAAGACCTCTAGGGCAGAGATGAATAGCAATCCCTGGAGATTTTCCTTGTCCCTTTCCTGGGCTCCCTGTCCACGTAATTTTTATTTTTAATAAGGAAAGTTAAATGGGAAATTGGCTGCTGAAAATTAAAACACCAGCCTCTAGCATAATCTTTATTTACTCAAACTGCCCCAGGACCTCTACAGTCCTCCCCCTCTCCAAAAAATAGCTGGACACAGATGATGAGGAGGGCAAGATAGAGGGAAAGTGGTGGCGGGGAGCATTTTACCTATTGATAAAAGGATGTTTTGTGAGTGCCCCTGTACACCAAGGCAACCCTTTTCTAAATAGGAACTCCTCCCTCCCAGCAGCCATTTGCAAGAGTGCCAGGTACATGTTCTCAAAACGCTAAATGTACTGATCAGCTTCAAATGACTGCCTATGCCTCACCTAGACCTCTCTTATTCCTTTGTGCTCAAAGTAAAAAGATAGCAGCTTCTGAGCTTCAGAAAACTGCCTTTTCATTTTCCTCTCCTTTTTAAAGGGAGCACTGGAAATCTCTACCTGTAATCTGTTTTTCTACATGGAAGGACTGAAAAAATAAACAATATTTATTGTGGAACTTTCTTCTCCTACTTTATTTTTTTTTCCAGCCCCAAAATACAGGGGTAATCATGATCTATTTTTCTTAATGTAGGTCTGCAAATCATATATTCATCATTGTGGGTGACTGACCTTGTCCCCAGAAAATAAAAAAAGAATAAAAATAAATAAATTGATATGCTGCCCAACTCCCAGTGACGCTGGGAGGCTGACCAATGCTTGTCCAGCATATCTCCTTTTTTAATTCTCTCCAGCATAAAATCTAACCTGTTTTATTTTAAAAAGAAAGCCATTACATGCGCTCTAGACTAGGGATGAACAAAACTCTCCATGCCCCAACCATTGTATCCATGGAACAGACAATTTTGAGTGGTCTTTACCCACAACAAGCCAGATGTGCTTTCTCCAGGCATAGAACAAAACCTGCATGTTTTGGCAGAGGTGTTCCAGGGTTGGAGACAGTGGGGGAAAGGCAAGAGTGGTACATAAGGGACAGTTAGCAGAATGACTGCACAGAGAAGATTGGGTGGGTAGATTGCCTGGGTATACTGAGCTTGAATTCAGGTGTGACAAAGGGGAGGTAAGAGGAAGAAAGATGCTGGGCAGGTGGATGCATAGGGGAGAGAGAGTGGCAAGGCATATCATATTTGCCCCACTGTCCCTGCAAGATTGGTCTGGACTCTGCCTTGGCTGAAATCCAGAATAATCAAAATGTTCTGAGTTTCAGTCCAGTTGAGCCATGACCTGCCTAGAATCGTTTGGCCAAATTTGCAAGCCACCATGTGTTTGTTATCCTGTACTTTTGCCTTCCATACAAGAGTATGGATGTTTTTTGTATCATCTTTCACCTCAGATGAAATCCTACAAGCATCTGAGTCAGGTTCCTCATTGGTGGTAGTTTGATACTGTGGGCTTTTCTTCTGTTTACTTTCTCCTTTGTGCCAGAAGGCCACATCAATTGGAAGTTGGAGGGGCAGCAGTTCCTTCTATCATTTATCTTTGAAGAGGAAACAGAAAAATGTTTTTTTTAATGATGTTGCTTCTCAGATACTTGCTCCTAGATATGCCGTGGCTAGTTTTGGTTCATGAAAACAGATTTCAGGGTTGTGTTTTCAAGTTGTGCACGTGAATAGGAATTTCCATCTTCAGAAGAAAAATTTAGTCTTTTCACTTGAAGAGAAAATCCGCAAAGTAAAATGTAAGCAACAGCCTCAATTTATGCATGTTTACTTGGAAGCAAGTTCTACTAAATACAATAAAATTTATTCCTGAGCAGATATTCTTGATCAGATTGCAATTTTAATTCTCTAATTCCAAACAACCCCACTCGTGCTCTACATGTCTTGTTTTGAAACATATTCATCTAAAGAACTATGGACTTTTCTGCTGGAGTTCATTAACATCTGGAAGACCACAGGTTGCTCATCTCGGGTGAAGATCCACTTCCTGCCACAGTTCATTAACTCATGGTATAAAAACACAAAGTAAGTATTATCGAATATCTAGTATTTTCTTTTTCGTCCTCAAGAGCGCAAGGAGCTACCTACTGCCAAGCCAGTAAAGCTGATTATTTAGGATTATTTGATCCTCAGTATCACCAACCTGCAAGATAATTTCTTACTTTTAACGGGGGCAGTTGTCTGAACATTCTTGCGTTTCTCTGGTGGTGGGGGAATAAGAGGAGTGGCACGGCACGACTGTGCAGGAGTCTAGAAGAAAACATTTTAGAACAATCCAAGGCATCAGCAACAGCAATGGTAACGTGTCAAAAACATTCTTTTCTAGGCAACAGCAAATTTGTCCTAAGACTGCTCTTTTCCTTTCTCAAAGATGCCTCTAGAGGATAGCATTAATAATCAGCTTCCTCTATGAGCCAAGCAGAACCTCGGAATGTGTGTCGCTTCCCTCCCTCCCTCCCTCCTTTCAGACAAGAAAAGCAGGATGTTTAATTGCTATGTTCAGCAAAGTGCCGCATTCATGTTGCACCGACCTGTCAAGCACACACGCTCTCTGTGGCTCTCAGCCCCTTTGCAGAGGCAGCAAGCCATGTGCACATTAGAGGCACTGGGAGCGATCCATGCAACAAATTATCCTTGTGAAAGGATAAAGACAACAGCTCAGCCCGTGCAGGCTTCCTTCACGTTAATGCATTCAGAGCAATTTTTTACTTAGACTAGAAAAAGTGTCTCAGAGTAGACAAGGCCATTCACAATGGCAGTCGTTCCCTGCAGAGGCTCATGACGAGAAAAGCATCAAGTGGTGTGCCATGCTTCCTCTAGCTAGTCCACTTCCCAAGTCTCACACTTCTCCTGGAAGCAGAGAGGGCTGGAAATACTGACTTCAGGGCTTTCTCTCTTTTTTCACCAACATCATAACCCTTGATTTCCTTTGTCTTAGGAGCACAGAAACAACACAATATGAACCCTAACCCTATAATGATCTAAGTCCTTATGTGACAGCGCAGCACAATTTGTTTCTCTCAGAGGACATACCAAATGCCTGCATCCCCACTGGGATCCATTTAAAATCTCAGCCTGCTGAGCCTCATTCAGGAAGTATAGGTGGTCCTCAGGTTACCACCACTCGTTCAAACTTATGACAGTGCTGAATGAGGGGGACTTACGACCAGTCCTCGGAGTTCCAGCAGTCGCAGTGTCTCCACAATCACTTGATCATGACCTGGCACCTGGCACTGCAGTGAGCCGTGGTCATGTGATTGTGATTTCTGCATTCTCTGCTGGCTTCCCACAAGCAAAGCCAATGGGGAAGCTGGCAGGAAGTCATGGTCAGGTGAGATCCTCACTTAACAATCTATGTAGTCCTCACTTAACGACTGCAACCAGGACTGCTGGAACTGCTGTCACTAAGCGGCACAGTCATATGATGTCACCCTTTATGGCCGCATTACTTAGCAATGGCAGTTCTGGTCCCACTTGCTGCCATAACCCGAGGACTGCCTGTAGGTTTCGACACTGATGGCATTTTGCTGGATTCCAGATGAACAAGAATTCCAGTCTTTGGCTGTGGGTTTTCTTTTCAATGAATCCTGCATTTTGACCTGAGTCCCTTCTGCTGAACTCTTCTACTTACCTTCCTCCCTTTTTCAAATCTCTATGCCTCTTTTTTCACTCCCCTTCTTGGTTCCATCCTTATATCCTACAGCCAAATGTGATGCTTATTCCTGCACCTCCTTCAGTTAATCCTTTAATCTCTCAGCACCCAGAGGGTAAACCAGAATTTTGTTTCTTACCCCCAAATCTAGATCCCTCCTGGGGTACCCTCCTTAGAGCAGCCTGACTCCTTTGAGTTACTACACGCTCCAATGTTACGATTACTTCTGAAAAAGTGTATGTGTGCACACATACACACATATCATCTTATGTTGGATCTTTCTTTGGGGACCAGAAATCCTGGTCCCATGCATAAAGCAGATTATACACAGGATTTTAGTGCTGTTTGCCTGGAGTTGGTGCTCTGAAAGTGGGGTTGCTGGCTGTAATTCTGTTGTCATGAACAGATCTCTGGTCAATTTTATACTGGCAGCTGCTATAAACCTCTGCTGGGATACAGGAGTAATTAAGATAGTCTAACCCAGGTGGTTGATGGATCTGGATGGTTTTCTGAATGCATTTGCACAATTTCCAGCCTAGTTTGTCATCAGTACTGCTTAAACCTGGCCAACTGTGGAACATAGAGCTAGCCAGGGTGGTGAACCATATTGTTCCTAAATGCCCTCTTCCCTTCAACAGACATCAGACATCTTGGTTCACCAGGTTGTTGAGAGAGATGAAGCAGACTGATAATAGGCAGGATTACTGTTGCAGAAACTCTGGGTACAATTTGGTTTTAACCTGGAATTCAGTCCTCCTCAAGGCCTGCTTGCAATCCTGTTCTGTGGCAATGGATGTAGCAGGGAGGGCTTACTTCTTTTCCTCTGATGCATCTGCACTGAACAGTTCGGCAAATGCTTTTCAATACTGCACAGCATTTCTTCCATTAAGATGTTGAAGGAGGGGAGTCAGAACAGTTAGAAGCTTGCAGTGAGCAAATTTCTATCATTCTTTGTAGAAAAGACTGGATTTGCCTCAGACTCCAGTATTGGGGCAGATATAGGTCCTGTTCATCTGGATTTGTTTGTTTGTTTGGCTTGTACATCTTGAAGATGTGGACAGAGGAGTTTTCCTTGACCACAGCTGTCATGATTTGCAAATGATGGCTAGGACAAGAAGCATATCTACAGAACTATGCCCAGTGTGCCAGCTGGGGCCTTCTCTTCTTGAGCCATTTGGATTTAGTGACTTGGAATTGCTTACCCAGAAGCAGTATATCAGGTCATAAATATATATTAATGCAATGTTTATTTATAATTATATATATTTAGGGTGGGAGCGTTCAGCTTAATTCTTTCCTACAAATGGATTCCCTACCTAGAAAAAGACGATGTGTGACCCCACTAATTATTGGGAGGTGTGGTAGGTGTAGGCGTAGTTCTTCCTCAGCGAGGTGATCTTTTAATGTTGGATTTTTACTGCTTTTAACCCTCATCACTCGGAAGCTGCAGCTGGTCCAGAACGCAGTGGTGCACGCAGCCATGGGCCTGCCACAGCTTTATGAACCACACTAGTTAATGGCTGGCTTCCAAGTACAATTCAAAGTGCTGGTCATTACCCCTAAAGGCCTTCATGGCATAGGGCCTGGTTATTTGAGGGGCCAACTATCTCCAGTAGTCTCTGCCTGCCCAGTAACGTTGGGCAGAACAGGCACGCTCCAGGTGCCTTTGATTAAATAGTGTCATCCATCAGACACCTTTTCTGTGGCAGCACCTGCCCTCTGAATCAGCCTCCCCCAGAGATCCTTATGGCTCTCATCCTGCTGATATTCTAAATGTCCTTGAAAACCTGGCTGTTCTCCCATGTCTTGAGGTAGAGTGGTTATTGAGTCTATGTTGGTCGTTTTTTGCTTGCTTGTATGTTTTTTTCCAGTTGTACATGATTCTTTTTTTTCTATTTTATTGTTTTTGTTTTTTAAAGTGTAAGCTGCCCAGAATCTTTTGGAATCTAAATTTAAATTTAAGGAAATAAATTAATAAACTAATAAAAAGAGGAACACTGGAGTAGGACTGCATTTTCTCCTGCCCATCTTCCTTTTCCTTTTGTCAACCCAGCGGCTTTCATCTATGAGACCAGATCAGCAGTCATACTCTCAAATTGCTGCAATCCTAAGAATGTGTAATTTCAGTCTTATCAGAAAGTGAGCCAGAAAGGCCTTTTTGGGGGGAGGTGGGGGGGAGTGCCAAAATGTACCCAGATATCCAAACTGTATTTTGCTGAAGCCTAAATGCATGCTGGCCCAAAAGTATATGCATTTTAAACCTAGTTCCACAGTCGCCCTCTCTTACCTGAGAAGATTTCCCTGTGTTGTCAAAACATCTGGAAACAAGCATTTGCCCCAAAGGCTACACACTCTCTAAGGATTCAGAATTCTTCAAATCCTACTACCCTGTCTCAATTATTTTAACAGAAAGAGGGAATTTGTTGTCCTTCATATTCTTTTTCTCAGAAGCAATTAGTACTTAATCAATTTAATCAGAAACAGGCTATTTAGGAAACAACCATGAAGACTAAGCCTAAAGCCAGGAAATCACTTCAAATTAGAGGGAAGAAACTGAAGCTTAAAAATCATTATATTATATCATCAATACACACACACACACACACACTTCAAAAGGTGTATTTTCCCCAACTTCACCATGATTCTGAGTGCATCATCTGTGTATCATAGTGCAAAGCACATTCTATTTGGAATACACTCAAAAGAGATTGGCCATAAATCCTTTACAAACTGGATTACGGGAAATTGTCTTCCCATTATTTGTCAATGCACTTATGCTTTGCTAGAGCTTCACTGATACAAAAGGATCATGATGGGGAATAGAGATGGGCAGAGGAGTTCTGTTATTCATTTTTCTGTCCATAGAGAAATATTTCTGGTTTTTCTCTTCTTTTCCAAAAAACCCCAAAGGCTAAATGAGTTTATTCCTCTTAGGTGCAGATGTCAACACTCAAAAGAAAAGTTATTTTAGAAGGTGACAGGCCCTGTTCCATCAATTTCCATCAACATTAATTTCCCCACACCTTTGTATCTCTAATCACAAGAGCTTGCCTTCATTTAACTAAGACATACCCTTGTCCTTTCGGGGGATTGATTCCCCTGCTATATTGTTAACTTCAGAACCTAACAAATACATATCTGGAAAAGGATTATGCTCAGGTGAAGCTTTGTCTATATCTCACATTTTCTGTGTTCAGTTTTTAGTTTAACATTAGTAACAAAAAATATGTAAGGCAGCCTTTCCCAATCAGGTGCTCTCAGATGCATTGGAATTGCAACACTCAGAATTCCCACCCAGTCAGCCATACAGTTATCCTTAAATCAGTTAAATTCTCCATATTTAACTAAGGCTTGGAGAATATTGGCGGAAGAAGAGAGGTAAGATAACAAGCAGCAGCATACTAAAACATTTCTCCCTGCAATAAATTCTCAACTCTTTACAAGTATATTGTGAGACTGTTGGATATCCTAATCAGCACTGACAAATTCCTGTTCCTAGAGATACTTAAAAATCTGTAAATGAAATTCTAGACCACATCAGCCTGGTCTAACATAGAACAGCTACTCTACTCTGCAAGACTCATCAGCTGCAATAATCACAACATAAGAACTCATCATTGCTGTCATTCATCCTTGACTGGTCTTAGACTGTAAGACTAATAAAACCACTACTTTCCATTAACTCTCAAAACAGGTAGCTAGCAGGTGAACTGCTATACCCAAAAAGAATCCATGGAGTCTCAAGGTTTACAAAATTTATCAACAGATGTTCACTCCAGTAAAATACAGCTTTTTAGAAGCTGTATTTTACTGGAGTGAACATCTGTTGATCAATTTTCAACAAGAAAATGGTACACCTTAACACCAGCCAAGGCATAAGTTCTGCATGCCTAGAGCAAGCAGGAGAGAATGTATAAATATGGCAAAAGCGTTACCTGGTAAAGGCCACCTTCACCCTCTTGGGTGTCTTTGTTAGGCAAACTGTGGTGTCGTTCATATCCAGTCCTGCAGACACCATTGGGTTGCCTGGCTAGGTCCAGATGGTGATCACTTGTGGATGGGGTCATTCCTTGAGTGGATGGTGAGTGTCCTTTGCGGGAAACTGTTTCCTTCCGATGATGGATCAACTTTCTGACAACATAGCAAAAGAATCACATTGAGAAGATAGGTTTACAGAAATGTCCAACATTTCAGCTATACAATGAGTTGAAATCTGTATACAAAATCTTTTTTCAATTAAACAATAAATCAAGCTTTTTCCTATATCTATATGAAGAAAACTAAGAAGCTCCTTACTGCCCTGTTGAGGAAATTCAACTACAAAGGGTGAATGCAACAGAGATGGAGAGGATCTGGTGGTTTTTTCAAATGTTACTGGATTCAGTCCCAACCAGCATGGCTAATGGTCAGGGTTGACGAAAACTGGACTTTAAAAATATCTAAGGATCACAGATTCTTTTCAGCTTTAGAGTAACACTTTTAAAATAGAGGTTCCCTAAACAATTTCACCATTACAGTGTTCTGATATATTGATATTAAAGGCTACTTTGGCTTTATCTTTTCCACTAATTATAATTATTTAATCTGGATATAAAGCTATTTGAACACTCCCTAAACAATATAAATTTTAGATTACAGAGCATCTAGCTCCAGAGGAAGTCACCATGTTCTCAGGTAAGGGGACTTTTGTATGAGTGATATCATAATCTTAATAGTCATGCTGAGAAGTTCTTTACAGCAAATGTGATACTCCAATAACTTCACATTCTTCTGCTCTACTCAATGAATCCTCTGTATAATCTTTTTTTATATTAATTTTATTAAATTTCAGAAAGATTAAAGTACAACAAAAGTCAAAAAGAAAAGAAAGGAAACATCAGAAAAGAAAAAGCATAGAAAAAGAAAAGTAACTTCTGACTTTCTTTGGTACAGGTATAAATGTAGAATACATTCACCTCTTATTCTAATATCTAAAGATTTACATAGTAAAAAATAATTTTTTAATCTAACATTCAAAAAGGTCAGGTATAAATGTAGAATATGTTCACCTCTTCCTCTAATATCTAAAGATTTACATAGAAAAAAATAATTTTTAATCTAACATTCAAAAAGGTAATAGAATCAATCCATTTCAACAATACACAGTCCTCTGTATAGCCTAAGAGCTTTCCTGTATTCCATTTTTCCTTTTTCTTCCACACTAAGGCTTTTATCTCCCTTACCTCTTACTCTCTTTGGTTGCATTTTCAGGAAACTACTGCTTTCTTTCTTACATTGTATTTAATTGGATGGAATAGGAAGGGAATGATCTGGACCATTATTATTGTTGTTATGTTTCCCTCCCTCCCTCCCTCCCTCTCTCTCTCTCTCTCTCTCTCTTTTTGGTAATTAAAAATAACTTCTCAAGAAAAAAAAATATTTTGCCCATGTCAAGCACTGAGACATAACAGTTCCTAGTTTGGAATGCCAGGAATAAATGAAGACTTTCTTAAACGTCAGGTAGTTTGATGCTGGAATTAATTGCTTACAAATCTCTGTTCTCTTGGATGCCAAACATCTTCACTATCTTTGTTCTTCTCTATGTTGATTATATGTGCACTCTATGACAACTCCCTGATTCCCTTATTTCACAAAATAATTCACATCAGGACAAAATAATTCACATCAGGATAAAAACTCATCCTCGTTCCAATGTCTAATCCAGCGAAATTATCTGATGATATGACATTTCATGACAGAAATGCTCTACTTACAGCAACTCACTAATACAGTTGTTTTCCCAAAGTAATCAGAAATCACATTTGATCTTTAGCTTAAGTTACTTTGTATTCATTCATTCATTCATTCATTCATTCATTCATTCATTCATTCAGCTATGATGTCCTTCAATTTAAAACAGCATCCTCTTCTGCTTTTCCACTCTTCTAAATTATGAGAATTATGCTATGCCTTCACAAACCTTGATAATGATCTGCAAATCAATATTCAACCCTTTGAAAACATTGCCATACCACGTGACTTGAATAAAGTACTACACGGAGAAAAGATGAATGAAAGAAAGAGAGAGCCAGCTCAATGTCTCTTATAATACCTAAGATGATTCTAAGTAGTAACTGCAAGGCTTAGTTGCATTTGCCTTCAGATAAAAGTATTTTCATACTGTCCTGAATGTCCTTGTTTTACTTACTGGAGGACATCCCTCTGTTCCAAGTTGTATTTTCCTCCATTCTTCATTGCCTCATTATGAATGGCTTCAATAGCTCTGTCAATAGATTGCAGAACCACATCTTGTTCTAGCACCTATGGAACACAACATATGCCACATTAAGCATATTCATCTTCCCATCAAAGTTTATAAATAACAATATGGGATTGACAAATGGAGCCATCTTAATTCTGTCTCACAGGTAGCCCCTGAAATATGTGCACTGTTTTTATAGTCATAACCCACAGTATTCATTTATAACAAAATCTATTTCCATTTACTACTTGATAAAGGTATTTGTTAGACATTCTTCTGAAATAAACAGGATGGTTTTTTTTTCTTTCAGTATACAAAATGGATTTTGTCTGTGTAAGATTTATTGATAGAACAGAAAAAACATTTGTTCTGACAGCAGTGGAATATACATCACAGTTCCACTCACGCATCCTAGGCCCTGGAGCCCCTGCAATTCATTACATGAAGATCAATACCAAAACTTCAGAAGTGCAAAACAGCTCTTCAGATCAATTTCACATTCAAATTGCCATAGTGACTCTTCCACCTTCATTGTAAGATAAGGAATAATTTTACATTTATCTCTCTTCGCTATCACTGCTCACTTTTGGAAAAACCAAAGGGCTAGATTCCGTCCCTATCCTAGCCATGAAAAAAATCTAGTTGCTAGAATTGTACATCTTGTATCTACTTTTGGGCAATTGGAGGGTATAATAACTATTCTCCAAAGTAAGCCATTCAGCTATTGTAATGCTTGTGGAATATGTTTTATACCAAATGATTCTTTATACCCCAAATTTATACTGAAACAATGAACAGTAATTATTCTTCATATTGCCTTCAAGTAATATTGTACATCACTGTAGATCACTGAAGTTCCTAAGGTCCTCCAGCTATGGCTTACCATCAGCCTTCTCCAATTTGGTTTCACCTGGATATGTTCAACCCCCATCATTTCTAGACAGAGGGTTTTATGAGAGTTACAGTTCAATATATCTTGAACTGAATTAATGACAGTACTATACACTCTTTCTTAGGCTACCTGTAAATGTTTCTGCTTTGAACTCAAAGATAAGGTTGAAAGGAAACAATGAACAGTAAACAAAATTTGGAAAGCATTATGCAATACTGATGTAACATCATTTCTCTTATTTGCAAGAAATTATCTAAGATAACTTCCATGCAAAATATAAAAATAAAACATGGTTTTGATTGATATGTCTTTTATCTAAACAAAACTTCTCATGCTGCTATACATCATCATTCTACACTATAATGAGATATTATAACTGTTCCATGAAGACCAAGATCAAATTATATACACCATTCTCCAGAATAATATGTATATATGTTTTATTCTTGATTTCAGCTCAGGGATATCAGCTAAAATGAATTAAGATATTCAAAATATTTGTGTTAGTGATCATCTCATCTAGGTTTCCCTTGGTTCTCCCACTATCTCTATTGCAGTGATTCATTCATTAAATACTTCAACTGAAGTTTCCTTGAGCAAGGACTGTGTTTTTATAACACATTGCAAAATAATATGCACACAGTACTTCCAAAGCTACTTTTAGCACATTAGCACAGTGCATCTTTTAAAAAGGTATTATCCTTTCTCTTAAAACTTAACTAACATATTACTCTTAAAATATAGAAAAAATAAATGTTATCTAATTTATCTACTACACCCACAAAAACATCAATGCTAACCCTAGCAACAAGAAGGAACATGTACAAGTTTGTCCACTCTCTAAAACAAATGCTTTTTAAATTTTATCATTTTCAGAACGTGTTTTATAGCAGCCCTCCTCATCCAAGTATCCTCCAAATATATTGGATATAAAATCCCAAATTTTTAGCCAGCATAGCCAAATTATGGGAGTTGGCTCAATATATTTGGAGGCAGCAGGTTGGCAAAAGATGTTCTACTGAGAAGGCCATGCTCCATTTCATGGTAGTTCTTTCTTCTTTTAAATTGGTATATCTGAGTAAGGAACCCAAAAGGAGAACAGGTTTACCACATACATACTCAAGAGATATATTAGTAAGCAAACTATGAAGAATGCACCACAAGCACCTATATATGGCTCCAACCATCCTGAGATTCAGTGGTAAAGCAATCAAATCTTGGCAGTGTGATTCTTCACACACACCCTTTCCCCCCTCCCCCCCCAAATTACAGGTGGAAATGGGAATTTGAAATCCAATTAGTTTTCCCATTCCTAATCTTCCTCCCAATTCATCAAAATGGCCTGAAATGACTGTTTTTCAAGCCAACTTCAACCTATTCAGAAATGATTAAGGATGAAAACAGAAATAGAGGATGAGCATTGCATTCTGCAAGAGACTATGCCCTGTTAGATTGAATTAGTGATGTTATTTTAGACAGAAATACACTATTTAAAGAATCTATTAATGGCCTCTAATTCTCAGACCATCAATACTGGATGCAGAAGCTCCTCTATACTGCATGCCTTTAGTCGGGGAATTGATTCCTCCCTGTGATAAATTTCTTACCGTGCTATAATGCCCTTAATACCCTTAGCCTTTAAGTGGCCACAAAACAAGGTTGTTTTTCCTGTAATATATTAACATGACCACTTCTTTAGAAAGTCACCTTTCTGAAAACAGCTATAAATAGCTCTAGAACAGCCTTTCCCAACAGATCTTCTATATGGCAGCTAAAGTTTCTCCCCATTATGGCCATAATGCGCAACCATGATTCTTATCATGGAATCATTCTCACAGAATGTTTTCATAATACTATCAGAGGTCCAAGCAGTCACTGGTTGATAATATGAGTTGATATGAGTTTCACTGAATTCAAAGATGCCCACTCACCAAGCACTTATTATTACAGAAGTTATCTTTTTTTTACAAGCCAGCATAGGTGAAATTGCAGAACTGAATCAATTATGAACTTCCTTTACAAAATATGAGCAAACAAAGTTGTTTTATCTCTAAATCTCTACACCTCGACTTTTGCTTTAGACCATCACTGAGAAGATCATGTTCATTTTCTGGTACCTAGAAGGAGATTTTATCTTAATAATATTGATACGTTTCCAATAAAACTCACAGAATGTATACTCAAGTGTTCAAGATGCTCCTCAGCATTTCTGAAGCAGCTATCTTCATCCCTTCCACATACAATTCCCCTTCCTCTTGCAATCACTGCTCATAGTCTTCAGACTACAGATGATTCAGATTTTGATACTGTTCAGGAAAGACCATATTTTCCTGAAGGGAAGATTATTTCCCCCACCCCAATATTACTTTTTAAATGGAAAAATTGTCCCAGATTTGCTGACAATATGGTAAGGGATGCAGGGGCAACTCAACTCAAATTAGGGCTGTCTTGCTTCTGTACACATATGATATTTAGCAACAGCATAATCCAGCCCCCCAACCCAGCCCCCCATTTTTCTCTTTTCCATTTCCTCCCTCCTGTCAATACACGTATATAAAAAAAATCACTCCTGCAGAGTACTTCTCGTCATTCTTCAAAACACTATGGTTGTTTAAATGCCAGTCACATCAAAGAACTTGTTCAGCAGTCTAGAATAATCATACCTTTCAGAAAAGCATTCTTCTAGACAAATGGGATCTTATGGGCTGTGCTGACAGAACCAAAGACAGGCTGCAGCCATGCACTGTGCGTGCAATTTACATATTTAATGCAATGGGCTTATTACAGATATGACAAATCCCTGAAAAATTTACCTTTCCAACCAAGCTTTTCCTTTCCTTTGGGAAGGCTAGGTAAAGCACAATAATATTCTGCTTCTTCCTTGTCTCTCCCAATTTAGGGGAAACAGCAGAGACCCAAAGCCGTTTTGTTTCAAAGGTCACGTAATGAATTAAAAGCAAGATGCTTCTTATATTCAGGCAAGGCTTTTGCAGTAACGTGCCACACATGTCAAGAACAATTTGAATGTCTTCCTTGGCTAGCTAAGAAACAAGAAACAGCAAGCAAACATTCAGGTGATTTTTTTTATCATGTAGTCCTGTGCAGGCATAATATTTAACCATTACCTGTTGTAAACCTGCTTTGTTGTCTTAACCCCAATTAAAATTTAAATCATAGGTGGCAAAGATTAAATGAAACATCCCATTTATTCCACAAGATCACAAAAATGGTGCTTTATCCTAGTTATAAAATGCCACTTCCTTCAGCACTTCCAATTAAAAGGTTCCAGAATTAGGTCATCATCACAGCAGACCAAAAGATGAGGAAATTTGCCAAAATCACAGTGGCTTGGTACAAGTTTCATCCTTCTTTACTGTTAATGCAAAACATGGTCACTTGAAACCATGATTTCATATTCTGTTTGACATGATGTGCAACATTTCAATGATTTAAACAGAAAGGGAGTGTAGAAGTAATAAACAAAGAACCAAAGGGAATCCTTTTTTATGACTAATACTTAAGCATATTACAACATTTAAAACTAAGGAAACTAATCACAGTTAAAATATCACAACCGGCTTACTGCAGTAGGTTTTTGAAACAAAAAGGCTTTTCGCACTCCTAACTTGTCTGGGAAAAGGCTGATGAGAATCTAGTGCTACACGGCGGGAGCCAGCACTTATGTTCATGCATGAAATTCTACTTTTTTCCTGTAGCCATCACCTCAACAGTCAGTGCAGAGTCACAGTCACTTTGGCCCATACGGATATGCATTCAGAATATGAGTCTGTATGAGAAGAAAGTTAGTGAAATTCAATATTGGAAGCTTCAAATGTTCCCTCAGAGTTGATGCAATTACATTTGATAGGCAAGATGCATACAGGTACATCCACAGACACTGTCAAACTGTTTGGAGCAATTAATTATATGGAAATTACACAACTGGATTAGGGCAGGGTCGTCCAATTGTGGGTCACAAGCTCTTGAGGGCTGCATCTGCTCTCTCGCTACCGGGACACAGGGAACTTTGGCCATTCTGCTGGTGCTGGAGCAGACTGTGCATGCAACAGGTTTTATGCTAATAGCAACAGTTCCTGCAATAGTCCCCAACTGCTCCTGAATGCTGTGAAGAGACCCTGCCAAGAGAAGCATGAGGAGAGCAACCACAGTCTGCCCATAGGAAAGTTTGATAGTTCTACTATTTGGGTGGAGGACTTGCCTGACTACCTAATCCAAGATTCTCCAAAGTGGTCAATATCAACCCCCAAGGGTCGATGGGGCTATCCAAGAGGTCGATAAATGGCTGGAGGTCTTTGTACTATTAGTTGAAGTAGTATTTATTACATTATTGTCACCTAATAAATGTTTGGGACTCAATGAACAATCTGAAACTTCAATGAAGGGGTCGATGAGCTGCAGAGTTTGGGGACCCCTGGTCTAATCCTGTGGCTCTTAGGACAACAGCTTCTTCCAGCTGTTTTGATCACACCTACCAAGAACAGGAGGTCCTGCCAAGTGTAGCTCCTGAGCAGACAGGATCCTCAACATACTTCTTCTGCCAGACCTGATGGGACAAGCAGATGTAACTGGGAAGAGGCAGTCCCTCAAATAAGTTGTCCTGAACAGTTTTAAACTTTCTTCTCTTATATTTCTTCTTCCTTCATTCCCAAATAAAAGTGGTTATTAAGCATTTCAAAATTAATAGCTGGAAACCAAAAAGGAGGCAGAAGGAACTCAATCTTGCAAAGACTAATGCACTCAAGCTTCTTCCCTTATGGGGAAAATATACATTGCAGTGAATAATTATTATACATTAATTAAAATTAATTAGAATATATTAGATTAAAATACTAAACTGTCCTTAGTCACTGCTGTGATAAACTGGAGGTACAAAGTGCATGGTGCTAACTCATAAAGGACAACTGAACATACCACTTTTTCAATAAACTCAATTAAATATATTTGACTTTTCCTTTGATGGGTTGATGGTTCATTTATGTAGTAGACTTATTGGGTCTACACTTATGGGAGCTATACATGCATAACCCCTTAGTATAGTCAGATATTTTACCCTGCTAATCATGATTGGCGGTAAACAAAAGAAATTTCAAAAACTCCGCATTGAAATAAATCTAGATAAATGGTAATTTCCTGACTTTTTCTTCCTGTGGTAAGACCAGGTAGAACCATACTACCAATAGCAAGAATGAGATTTTAGTTGGAAATTCACTTTCCAACAGATTATACATACTGTATCTTATTTGGACTGGTTCATTAAACTGAAGCTCAAAGACATGAGTAATACTACCTCCATTCAAACACAGAAATGCTTTCACATCTACAATACAGCCTACCGTTTCACATAATGGAAAAGCTTCCATGAAGCCTATTAAAAACTACTGTAGTATCCCGTCCTTAGATTAAGTCAGATGACATACAAAGCTCCTTCCAGCTTCCTTACAAAGCCCCATCTTCTTTTCCTACTCCATCACCCAAAAATCCATTGCATGCAAATTAAGAGTATGGATGGATACACAATATGCAGCAGGATATATTATTTTTCATTTTTAGCAGAGAGGGGGAGGATGCAAAAGACCACACTGGCAGGAAACATTTCTTTGCAGTACTGTGGTATTGGCCCTATGTTCTTAAAGACTTGTATGGACTTGACAGGAAAGGAAATGAGAGGAAGAATAAAATGACCTCACTCCCAAGCTGAAACTTGGCTCACTGCTTGATCTATAGTCAACATCAACACATAGTTATGAAAGAAAAGCTGCCTGCCGTCACACAACCCCTTATCAGCAACCAAAATGGCCAGCTGCAAAGAGGGAGAAAAGGCAGGCGTGATCAGTGAAACCAGTGGCGAAGCTGTGTACTTATGAAGACTCCCACATGAAGAAAGCAGCAAAATACCATTTGCAAGTTATGAGGTATATAATTAAATCGATGTATATTTTAATAAAGCACTAATGAGGGAAAGGCATTTCTTTGACACTCAAGGGACAAATACAAAAGAAAGCGCCACCAGTTACACTTTTTTCTTAGATAGATGTGAGAAAAAAATTTACAAAGAGAATGGTAAACTAGAGGTCCAAATCCCAAGGATTCTCTTAACAGCAAGCGGAAGAGAATTGAAGGGCTCAACAGAACTGTTTGCAGTCTCCCTACAAAGCGGTCATTGTGAAATCTAAAGACATCAGCGCAAACTTTAAAGAAACCTTGAGATGTTCTCTGAATGCATTTCATTCTGATCTAAAGGACACAGCTTTGCCTTCTCCTATAAGACATGACTATGTTAACTAAGGAAATTCATGGCGCTATTCCCTAAAATGGATATTACTTTGGGACTATCACCTTTTGACAAAAATGTATGCAAACAAATTGTTCTTAAAAATGATTTCAAAGTGCATGAACAAGTGAATCTTAAGTCACAATTATCATGTGTCCCTAGCAAGAGATTTGGGGTATCATTTTTTTGCCCTAAATGCATGCACAAGCTGTTCTCCACACAGAACAGCTGTTGGGGGGGGTGTCTGCAAAAACTTAAATCAGCATGTTTGGGATGCTTTATTCCAGACATAGGCCAAAATGGACGATTCCAAGTACAGATGGAAACGTAATTGTTCTAGGTAGTTCAAAATGTTGTGTTTTGGTTGTTGTGACGGGAAATGGTCTTCTATTACAGGAGGAGTCTTATCTTTTGAACTTTCCTATCTGGCTGTATAACAGGAAAGACTGGTCATTCTGTTATCTTATGCCTGTCTGTCTGTCAACCTACCTACCAATCTCTCTCTTCTGAATATAATCAGCTCCAGATTTTCAGCAGTTTACAGTTAGCAATCAAGAATAAAACATACACCATATACAATCATAACGTGGAAGGTGATTTCCAAGATATTGGAGATTGGCATTGCCTGAAAGTTTTTTTTTTCCTTATAAACCAGTACCATGCATTTATTTGTCTCTCTGTCAAGACCCGCATACACATACAAGTATAAGCATGCACTATATATAGAACTGGAGCTAAAATGGTTATAGCGATATGGGATAACTGCTAATTTTAAATGTCTTTATCTCTGAAACACATGAATAAGCCTCAAAAAGTAGGTATGCCCTTTTGCAGAAAAATCAGACACAGAAGCTAGTTCCACAACTCAGTTTAAGACAGAAGCACTTCCTTTTATTAAATATATCAAGCTAGCAAATCTGTGTGCTTTTTAAAAAGCTTGAAAAGTAATTTTCTTCCCATCCATTTTCTCATTCCATTTATTCCATTATTGATTTCTTTAATCTATCTTACTCAGCCCCATATTTCTCTTTTTTATAGTAATTTTATTAAAAATTACAACTAAAAAGATAAAAACTAATACACACTAAAGAAACAAAAGGAAAAGGAAAAATAGAAAGTGCAGAAAACAAAAAAATAGAAAGAAAAATAGAAAAAAAAGAAAAGAAGAATATAGTAAAGAAAAAAAGAAGAAATATGTAAAGAAATTACTTCTCCCTTCATCACAAGTATAAACAATTTTAGTAACTTATTACCTTCTCTTAAAATTCAACAAATTATTTCTTCTTCCCACATCCCATCTCTTATCTATAAACAAATCCATACAGCCTCATCATTTCAGTCCTGGTCAGCAAAAGTCCACTAAGGGTAACCAGAGATAACAACATATCTCTTTTAACCCTGATCAAACAAACCAACTTAATATTCCTTCGTTTTACTTTTAACAATCTTGATCTTTAGTCCCTTCAAATAATGTCTGAGAACTTGATTTCTTTTCATTTTTTCCTTGTCCCTTCTCACAAAAGTCTTTAAAGCTTTAACAAGTCTCTTTTGTATGTCCAGGGTAGCATCTTTTTCCGTATCATTCTTGTAGCCTGTCATTTTTAAATCCACTTTCAGTTTAGTATCAATCTTGTCAGATATAACTTGTTCCTCTTTGATAACATCTTTTAAACATAGTATCTATACAGGCAGACACTCTTAAAATTAACTTCTGGGTCCACTGTTCACAAATATCCTTCAATATGTCCAATGTTAAAATATCTTATTTCAAATCCATCTGGACCTTTCGTCCATTTGTAACTTTCCAAAATCAAAGTTCTAATCACCCTTTTGCCATTTATTAAAGAAAAATGTATTTTTTTAAAGTCCTTAAACTTGTATTTAAAACTTCTTTCACTAAGAATTGAAGGAAACTCACTGGGTGTTTTCAGACTTGTTAATCCAAAGGTTCCTCATAGTTGAAATGCAGCTAACAAACAATTTTCAAAAGTAATTAGAAAAGGATGTATGCGAACCCAGTGTCCTTTTTTGAAGGCATTAACTGCAGTTTCAGCAAGATGGTTATTCCCTTGTCTCCCAGAGCGCTAAACCCACCAGAGGCCACTGTCTTGCGGTCTCCTCATGAGGAGCTACTGTCTCGAGCACTTGTGGGGGTCTCAAGTCCTCTCCTTGTCCAGAGAGGAATTACAAAAAGCCAGTCTACTCGCCAGCTCTTCATTCTGCTGTGGTTATTGGCTCCAATAAATACAGTGGTACCTCGGTTCACGAACTTAATTCATTCCACGATTCTGGTTGCAAGCCGAATTGGTTGCGAGCCAAATCAAATTTCCCCATAAGGTTCAATGTAAATAAGGTTAATCCGTTCTGACCCCTACGAACATGGTCGTGATCTGAATTGGTCGCCAACCGAATTAAATTTTCCCATAAGGTTCAATGTAAATAAGGTTAATCTGTTCTGAACCATATGTATTTTTTTTTAACCACAAAAATATGAAACAAAGTACAGTACAGTACAGTATGAAGAGAGAGAACATTAACCTTGCTTGAGGTGACACCAAAAAGCTTCACAGTAAGTATCTGTCTGCGACCATGATCTCGCCTAGAGGAAGCCACGACCATGTGTCAGAGCAGGGAAGATGGTTGCGGGTCGTGTTTGTCACCCGATGTGGAGTTCGCGAATGGAAGCAAAATTTTGCAAACGCTGCTGTTCGCGAACCGAATTGTTCGTGAACAGAAGCATTCGTGAACCGAGGTATTACTGTAGTTCACCATTTCTTCCCTGGAAGTCCGACATGATGTTCTGAGCCCCATATTTCTCAGATAGGCCAGTTCTTTGCAGTTAGTCATATTTGAAAACACATATGATTCACCTGCCTCATCCTTTTAAGGACATACCTCTAAATCAATTCAATTTCATACGTGACAGAACGCTTTTGTGCGCTGGAAAATGCTTCAAGTAGACCTTTTTCTCTTTGCAGATTGGGCAGATATATCTTCCGTAAAAACTGAGTGAAAACATGTTACCTCTGCTAAGCAGGTGAGACAAAAAAATTGTCCCTAAATATATGAAATGGAGACATAGGTGTTTAAAAAGGTAGTGAATAGAAGGCAGTGTATTTCCTACAGGACTGGAAAAGAAGGCTCTCCTACAGCAATTGTGTAAGGAGGGCTGGGGTGGGGTGGGCAGCTTCAAGTCATCTGAAGTTAAGAAAAATGCAATCTAGTGCAGCACAGATGTGGAATCATTTGTCCTCTGCCTTGCACCCACTAAATGTCTTTGCTCTCTTTCTGCAGAAAGACTCACAAGCTCCACTTCCCCTCTTCCCTAATAGTAAAAAGCAAAATAATAGTAATAATAATAGATTATTAGTTTGCTGTTCTTTCATGACACACATCACTTATACTGATGTCCCTCTTTGAGGGACATGACTCTCTGTTTCTGATGGGCATCTCTTGAGAAGCCATTAAAAATATAGGTGTCCTGTTATACTTGGACATCTGCACAGAACTGTAACAGACACAGATCATATTTCTCAGTGACTATTAGCATTTAGAGAGAGGGGGAAAAAATAGATATTCCTATAGCTGAAACTCTACTTTGAAAAGAAAGCTCTGGAATTCCACACATGGGAATTAAATTGGGCATGCATTACTCTGAAATTAGCCAGGGAAAGATCTACAGCAGAAGACATGCAAAAACTTATTTCCCTAAATGGAGTGAATGGGCTTTCAGGAGATTTGCTGTTTTAATTGTAACCTAACTCAGAATAATATTATCAGAAATTTTGTTTTTCTTTGTCCAGGTTCTAGCAAATGTTTTCTCCTGCCCAGAAGCTCTGCCATATGATGCAGCTCATAATCTACAGCTTCCAAATAATATATTTTGCAACCACACCAAAATACCACCAGAAAACAGCAGGTAATGGAAGAATGAAGATGGCAAATAATGCACCCAGAGTTGTACCTTCATATAAATATTTCCCTGTACAAAGCAGTCTCCATTAAGCTTCAATCTGAAGGAACCATCACTCAAAGCACTGATTGGTATCAATCACATTGCTATCTTTATTACTGAAAGCAATCTCTCTGGATCACTACTCACTAGTTACACAATGTTATTTTGCTATCAGTAACATGGTTATTTATGGTAAGACTGCCATCTTTTGTCATAATAGTAATTTCACCAGAGTTGAGAAATCAATTCTGTCATCAGATTAAAAAGCCTATTTAAAAAAAAATCAGTGTAGGAAAGTTTGGGGCAGAGATAAGTTTTACTACTTAAAGTATAGTTTGGATGATCAACAGTGCTTTCTTAAGGAAAATTGAAAAAGCTACTTGTTCTACTATGTTTTGCACAGCTCAGTAAAAATAACTGGTTATCTGCTGAATAGCTTATAGATCTTCATAGCACTAAACACAGAAATAGATGGTCCTGGTGCAATCATTATTTCAGATGATGAAGAAATGTGCCCTGATCCTTACAGCCAATCTACACGTGCTACCCATCCAAGATTCTGGCAACAAAGTACGCAGCATATTCATCTTACTGCCTGTCCCAAAGCAATAGAATCTAACTGTAAAGTCACTGGAGAAATTAAAAAAAAATCTATTTGGAATGCTTTCCAGGATTGTTTTTGCTGGTGGAAGTTAGGAGTTCTTAAAACAAGTCACATGAAACTGTGCTTACTTTGGATGATTTAAAAATCAGGAGGAGTCTGGTAGCACCTTTCCAGACTAACACACTTTATTCATGAGCTCACAGATGTTTATGCCTTTCAGTAAAGTGTATTTCTGTAGTCTGAAAAGGTGCTACCAGACTCCTCATGATTTTTGGATACTATGGTGTCCTTGGGGTTCTCTGAGCTTGGTTGTTTTCTTGCAAACGTTTCGTTACCCGGCTACGTAACATCTTCAGTGCTAGAATGGAATGGGGTTTGCTCTGTTTATAAAACCCCATTCTATTCTAGCACTGAAGATGTTACCTAGCTGGGTAACAAAACGTTTGCAAGAAAACAACCAAGCTCAGAGAACCCCAAGGACTCCACAGTTCAACCCTGAGCTACACATATTTGCTTCTTTTGGATACTATAGATTAACATGGGATTCCTCCTATAATGCATTTGGATCATTCCATTTTCTCAAGTTTCAAATTAAATTTACAACTGCCATTTAAAAGTTGAGGTGATATTGACTTCCTTCATAGCTAAGGACCAAGATAAAGGTCAGGGAAGAGTGTACAGATCTGTTGAATGGTACAAAGTCCTTTGGGGTCACAGTTTATTCTGGATCTGTTTTATGAAATATTCCTTTCCCCCCCAATATGCTCCATGTGTTAATTTTGCTGTCTATTCTCAGGAAATGTGAGATACTTCTACCACTTTTTCAAACCATATTGTTAATTGTGATGGTTGAACCCTTCCATCTAATTCCCCATCAAACAATATCGAGCAGTATCTGTGAAATGTTGAAAGAAAAAGGTGAGACTAGGATAGAATTACAAATTGCAGCGGTTACCGCTGAGCTGATCTACTTGGGAGAGGCAGGCACTGCATCTACCTCACTTCCAAATAGTTAATGAACTATCTGTAGCCTTCTCACCCTGGTGGCCCACAGATGTGTAAGGAGTCAATCAACTCCTGTGATTCCCAGCTAGCATGGCCTTTGGCACTAGGTTGGGGGAGGCCAGCTTAGAGAAAGATAAAAGATACTTGCTTCATTTGAAACCTGAGAGCAATTATTACTGCCGTTCTTTGTACTGTTGATTAAGCTGCTGTGCAAAGCTTTCCCATCCCCCCAAAAGATGCTTGCAAATTCTATCAGTATATTACAGATTCAAAAATCAAAGGGAGACTTTGGGAGCATTTTAATACTATACTAATATCTTTGTGGACAAATACTGTATGCTGCTGGTCTTCCCCAGGTCTTGCGAAAACGGATGCGCCATTTGGAGAAGGAATAGCGTGAGTGGCAGGGTCAGGCCAGGCATGCCTCATCAGCAGGAGGAGGAAAACGGGGAAGGTCAGCTGGGCACAGCAGAGCCTGTGGAGCACAGGGCGGCAGGGGCACCTGGGGCTTTGCGCAGTGGTGCTGGGGTGGCTGGCCACAGTGTGGAGCTTGAGGTGGGATTTCTCAGTGACAGCGGCGGTGCTGGGGCTGAAGTAGAAGCCCGGGACCGGTGGCAGCTGGCTGAGAGGTCCCGGGCCTCTACTTCCGCCCCAGAGCTGTTGCCGAATGCTGCTGTGCAAGGCAGCCAAAAGGGGGAGATAGGCAGGGGGGAGTTGCAGCACCCCTGCAGTCATAAGCACTGCTGGGCCAGGCTGCGTGGCTGAGGTTTTGTGCTGCACTGCAGCACCCCCGCAACTTGCATGCAGTTTGCACCGGGCCGCACCGGGCCTCCCCCACCCCCCTGGGGAACCTCCACGCTCCTTACCTTGGGCTCCCTCCACTTAATGACCCATGATTCTTGGTTAACTAAGAATAAGGCAAGCAGTCACGTGATGTCTCGCTTAATGACCACATTGTTTAGTGATGGAAATTACAGTCCCAATTGTGGTCATTAAACAAGAACTACCTGTAATAGAAATAAACGTGGAAGAAGTACATGAGATGAATAATACATGAAACATTACTGTTTCTCAACATATGTTGTATATGATAAGTGGCTTCCCCAAATGGAATGTTTCACAGTGAATTTATTCATAAAATGTGCAAGATGTTATATATGAACAACCAAAATATAATTGTGTAACCTCAGAATTAAATTCACCAAACTATTAGGGCATAGGCCTTTTAAAATTCATTTTTTTCAGACTTATAAAACTAGTGACTGAGGGACTATAACATTAATTAGAGGAATGGTTAGTGCAATTAATTAGAGGAATGGTTAGTGCATTTAACAAAATGAATCCATGTTTCTTCGTTTATGATCTCAACTCATAATTATTTGTGATTAACTTAATGGTTATGTTACACTGATAGAAATATAGCAACCAGTAACTTAGGATATATTCAAAACATGGATAAGGATGTTTGACCAATCCAAACATTGCGTCAGTCTTTTATAGCATCTAGGCACATTTGTTCATGCAAATATTTCACAAGAACAAGCATTTATATTTCAATCTTGTAGCATACTTTAGGTTCTGTATCTGCAGATTTTGGTTCTAAACAAGTAAAATAGCTCTCAGATACATATTCACAATAAATAAATACAAATCCTTAGAGTGCTGAGCCATTACTGCAGCCCCTCTAATTTGTAGCGATCCATATGTGTGTGAAGGCTGCACTACAGACACAGGTCACATCTGCACTGGCAGGGAAGGAGAGGGGAAGAAGACAAGGATGTAGGTAATTGAGAGAAGAGGTAAATATAGTCTAGCCAACAACTATTGGCACTGTTGCTTCTCAGTGATAATCTCCATGAAAGACACATAATGGAGAAACAGAGCTCTCAGCACTTCCAGACAGAGAGAGCAAAGGCTATTTACTCCAGTGACAGATAAAGAAAAATGTCAGCCTGTATGGAAAAAAGAAACTTTTCACAAAGAACATAGCCAAAAGGATAAATGTAATACGTTCCACTCACTGAAACGTTGCTCTTGTGTCTTCCCTGATAAACATTTCATGGTGCTTCACAACCCTACAGCCACTTTTTAAAATAGGGAGCAAAAAGGAATGTTTGCATCGTGAACAATACCACCTTCAGTTCTTTTAGAAACTGTTTCACATCTCAACATTCAGCTCCACCTACAGCTCAAACAAAAGCAAAAAAGAAAAAGAAAGAAAGAAACACAAGGGTTGAAAGAAAAAAGAAAAAGAAAAACCAACATTTCTTAACCATGTTCAAGTCTCCCTCAATCAAACAGTGAAATGTACTTATTTTAGTGGCAATGTGCCAGGTGAAAAACACTGCATGAGTTGGAACCATTTTAAGAAGCAGTTGATTTTGCTTCCTCTCAAATCGACTCCCCCCCCCAATACAAAAGCCTTTCTTCCATTTGTTTGGCAGCAGAGCCCATTAAAACATGGAAGCAAGTCAAAAGATGTTTAGCACGTTGCTATATAAAAGGACGTCCTCCTCACAGTTGTGTAATAAGTGGTAGTCACAAGTCTGGTGCGAACATAATTCACCAATATCATCTGATGATGCCTGAAAAGGGAAAGGGAATCACATGGACTTGGAAGGTAAGAAAGTGCTAGGATCAGCCGGGCCTCTGCAACTACTTAATCAGGAGAACAGGAGCTTAATCAGGAGCTGTCTCCAGGCTGGCTGGGTGCCTCAAGATACTGGACAACAGTTTTACTTACTACTCCTTGAATGGATATTGAGCAGTAGATCCTGTGTTCAGAGTAGGGAAAAATATATATCAGCATCTCTGGAGTCCTTGGGGTTCTCTGAGCTTGGTTCTTTTCTTGCAAACGTTTCATTACCCGGCTAGGTAACATCGTCAGAAGATGTTACCTAGCTGGGTAATGAAATGTTTGCAAGAAAAGAGCCAAGCTCAGAGAACCCCAAGGACTCCACAGTTCAACCCTGAGCTACACATATTCACCTCCATTGCTATCAGCATCTCTTGCAGGCACCCCTTATTCTCACAATGTAGGAGCCTCCCCCAGAACAGCTTTATTACTTCTCCTGGAAGACCACATGTCAGTAAATACTAACCATTTCAACACACACTGTGGCAATCATATTCCTTTTAATGCCTTCCATTGCAACTGAGCATATTGCGCTTTTGCAATTCCCAATGTCATGATAGAATTGAAACGTTTATAGAATTTTGGTAAAACAATGAAACTGAGATATTGAAGCATTAACTAACTTGTAAATCTTCATTCCAAAGATTTTTAGGAGAGGACCCAAGGGAGCCAGGATTTAACTTATATGTATTCATCTTTATGAATATTAGTCAAGTTTACAGGAATTTCAGCAGAAAAAAGTACTCAATTTCTGAATGATCTGCACTGTCTTTGCAGCATGAAATAAATTATCCTTACACTAGTTCTTCCCCAGTGCTGCATTAATGTGCTCTCCTTCCCATCTCTGAGATAGCAGGAAAATAAAATAACATCAGTTGTGCTGCCCCCACAGCCTACCTTTACTAGAGCTCAGCCTCAAGGCCAGACAGTGTTTCTGCCTTTGCAAAATTTACTGCAAGATAGTTTCAGAGCAACAGTTAGTTGACTTCCTGTCTTTCTTTTCCTTCCCACTTAGAGTCACTTTCTGTGATGGGATGTCCAGCATCTCCTAAGAAAGTGGAAGAGGGAATAGGGCTGTAGCAAAAGAAACACCTCAACCCAGGGGAGGGGGAAGCATGAGAAAGAGACTCAGAGCAATTCCGCCTTAATTATATTAGGTGTAAGTACAGTGGGAGAATTGCGCTGGCAGGCTTTCAAGATTCTGTTGCATTACCCTACTAGCAATGAAGAACTTTCCAGAAATCCAAGTGGTTCTTGTTTCCTGAATTTGTCAACCTTGCAGAGCTTGACACCTGTCAGCAAGAAAATGGATTACCAATTGTTCTCTTGAACAAGCAGTGGGACAGAGTCAAAGCCTTTATTTATTTATTTAGCTTTAATTTTTATAAAGTACTGCATGATTCCATAGTCCTCTCAGAGAAAGAGAAGATCAGGATACCTATGCCAACCCCTCAAAATCTGCCTGAGGGATTGGAAAAGTTGACCTGAATACAAAGCAGAGAAGGCCAAACAAGAAGCTCTCAGAGCTTTTCTGCTGAAGGATATTTTTTTCCTTTCTTCCTCCCGCATCCAGCACACATACACACCAAACAGCAGAATTCCTGGCTGACAGCTCATCTGAGTTCAATATTCCAACATAAAGAGAAAAATACCAGGTGTCTGGTCTTTCTTGCAGCTGAAGCCAAAATGGCCACGGAAACGCAGTGCTCTGCAATGGGATGGGGAGGGGATGTTTTCACAGCTGACTTGCTAGTCCAACTGGAGCTCAGCCAATCGCTGCCCCTGACTGGCTCATTCCTAGATTGACCACATGGGAAGTTTTTTGTTGGGTGAAGAAGCAAAACACCAATTCCAAACTGGAATGACTAAATATGACTCTAGACTGCAGGCTGGGGATGAGATGGAAGCAACATCATGAGGACTTGTCCCTCAAAAACTACTACTAAATTGTATTCAAGCTGTAGCAAACAGAATATAAGAATCAGCCCACTGTTTGCTTTATCAACATAGTCAAGAAGAGAGCCACACTTACCCCATGTTTCTTGCACCAAAATGAGAGTGTATGAATACTAATTGTGTATAAGGCATAAATTGAATAAATGGATAAAGAGAAATCTTAAGTAGTTAAGAGTCATGCTAGACCAGCTCAAAGACCTATTCAATCCAACACTATTTCTTAAGAAAGAATACGCCGGCTATGAGCACAATAGTACCTTCCCAGTCTTGCTCTCCAAACTAATATTTAGAAACATATTGCTTTTGATAACAGAGCTGAAACACAACCACCAAGATTAAATTAGTCCAGGCCTCATTTATGACTGTCGAAGATGATGGCCATCATTACATTCTAGTAGCAAATGCAATTGCCTGTAGCCCTCAGCTGCACACACGGTGGCATGTGCAACCACTGGCCGCCCCACAGACTTTCTAAAGCTCAGATGGCTGGCAGGGAACACATCATTTGTCTGCTAACAGCACAAAGAAGTCAGCAATACACAACAAGATCAGGGAAGGGAAGTCTCATTCCTCTCCCTCTTAGCAGTTTGCTTCAATTCTTCCTCCACTGATCTATTTGTTTATTAACACAGATTTTAAGAACACCCAACATCCAACGACTAAGTACTTTACATTACAGAAAGCTAGTACAATAAAGTAAGCGTGTGTGTGTGGGAGGGAGGGAGGGAGAGACGGGAATATCCAGAAGACAGAAAAACCACACGAAACAAAACCAAATCTTACAAGGGCTCACACCACCCTACCCCAAGGCCTAGGAAAACAACCAGAATTCCAGTGCCTGTCAGAACATCAACAGGGTGGGAGCCATACAGATAATTTTGTTTGCAGATGAGTATACAGGCTCCAATATCTAACCACTTTTTTTTTTTAGTTTGGGACACAATAACTGTTTCGGTTTTTGAGAATGGAAAGTTCATCTACTACTGAATGATGCACTTTTTTTCACCTGACCTGAATCCATACAGCTTCACTATATATGAGAATGGCACATTCATTTTCTTTTGATACATGCCTCCCCTGCCCCCCCATCCTGCTTCCCCCCCCCCATGCAAAGAGTCCCAAATATTGTTACTATTTCTTCACTGGGTGTTACTCTAGGGCCTTGATCACTCTAACTCTTTTTTCTAGAAAAGGCACAATATAGTTTCTGAAATACAGTGTACAGAGCTATAGATTAAATTCTAAGCATGGTTGCTTCACAGACTTCTGAAACTACTTACTTTTATAATGGTTTCCTTACTAGTCTACTAGCTTCCACTGATGCTTGAAACTACTGCTTGGATCTTCTTCCAATAATTGAGTATCAGGCTACTGCTAAATTCTGCTAATAATGTATGGCAATAGCATTTCAAAATGTACAAGCAGTATTACATTACTCTGGTTGAAAAAGACATTAAAGAGAGTTTACAGCCTATCCCTTTGCTGCAGGTCAGCCTGGTTTCTGGCTGCTGCTGCAGTTTGAACTAGACTTGCATACCTGCAAATCAACTGCTGTCTTAGCTATGATTCTTACTCTTCTCCTCCATGCTTCACATGGCCTGCTCCCTTATGTTTCAAAGCTGTGAATGCATATATTATCTCTAAAAAAAAAAGTATTGTTAAGTACAAAACTTTCTGGGGATGGGAGATCTTGACAACTAAATAGTGCTGAGTGTTGTTTCTGTGAGATTTAGAAAACTTCACTCCCCAATATTATACTTGTCTTTATTCTCTAAAAGAATGAAGGACTGGAGGGAATAATGTGTCATTAAAACACATGTTGTACATGTGTAACTATTGAAGAACAGGATCAACTCTTGTGAGAAGGACTAAGTTAGATGAATTTTTTTCATAGTGGTCGCCCAAATTGCTTTGGTACACATCCCTAGTCTGCTCTGATGTTATATTCATGTGTTTTTTACTCCATATGAACACTGTTTGGGTTGATAAACTGTTGACACATCAAATGACTCACAAAGTGCGTCCTTGTATATCCTTGCTTTGGAACACCAAGCATAGAGGCCATGTTTTATTCTATTCTGTAAATGAGGACAGCATACATGCCGTATATACGCACAATTTTTTGGGGGGGGGGGATGCCTTCGAGTCAGTGTTAACTCCTGATGACTGTTTGGACTAGTCCCTGCAGTTTTCTTGGCAAGATTTTCAGAAGCGGTTTGCACTTGCCTCCTTCCCAGGGCTGGGAGAGAGGGACTGGCCCAAGTCATCCAGCTGGCTTTGTGCCTAGGCAGGACTAGAACTCATGGTCTCCCAGTTTCTAGACTGATGCCTTAACCACTACACCAAACTTAGAATAACAGAATATAAACAAAAAGGGAAACAAGGTCTAGATTGGATAGTAGCAGTAGAAACAACCACTAAATATAAATAAAATATAAATAAGAACATTATGGGACACACTTTCCTCTTCTGTTTATTTCCCCAACCTCTGACTACAACTTAGATATTTATACTTTACATTAAATGTTAAAAATTATTGCTCATACCTATTTAAATCCTTTTCTACCTATAAATTTTAATTGGCCTCATCGCCTTCTTTCAAAAAACTATATTCCAAATATATAAATTTGGCCTACTGTATAATGTTTGAGATATATATACGTGTGTGTGTGTGCGCGCCATTCTTGCTTAAATGAAAAAAAATCCAACTTCAAATTTCCCTCCTTCCCTGAGTCTGCAGCCATTTGTAAGGCCATGAAATCTTGACTTTGGAAACCTTGCTGGGGGTTGGGTCACGAGTGTCATGTTGGGAAAAGCTCAGAATCCAAAAACCAGTTGATCTAAACCATTTCCCTCCCATTATTGCAACTTAGGCATACTTCTTAGGCATACTGTACTTTTTTGGAAAAAACAAAGAGAATGAAGAAGCATGAATATTCTCATTTCTACAGTAGTCAGAGGAACATGGAACAAGTTGGAACATACCAACCTATATTTAGGATTGCTTGATATATGCTTATAAACCTTATGAATTATGAAATGCTAGGGTTTTTTGGTTAAGCTATATTCATTTAGCACTGTAGTTAGGGAGAGAGAATTATACCAACTGAACAATGCCTGCCCCATTGATTTTATTTTTTTAGTTTCTTTTAATAAAAAAAAAATGAATGGGAAGTGAGCAAAGGAAAGCAATAGCCTCAAGCATACTCTTTATTTCCAAGAATGCTTCCTGATCCTGAACATGCCCCAAAGATATGATTAGGAAATAATATGCTTTGTTTGCCAGAGATCCAGTAGGTAAATTGAACTTTTGTGACTGGTCAAACCTTCCACAGCAGCCATTTTATGAAAGTTCCTACAACATAATGTCAATATCCTACTTGTATCAACTGGCCCCTAAAGATTGGGGATCCTTGCTTTACCAAACGGTCCATTAGTCTGATCCAGCGGATCTCTTATCTTCTTATTGAGCACAATCTCCTTATCCTTATATTTCTCTCATGACTGCGTATCACTGTAACTTTCTCTTGCTGGGTTCTTTGTTTCTATCACTCTGCCATTCTCTTAGGGGATTCTTCTCTTGCTGATGGACAAGATTAAACAGAAAAACAAACTCAAAGGACTAACAGCTCAATAAAAAAAACCCTACCCAATCCGTGTCTGCATACCTCACATTATGCTAAAATATTATGTTTTAAATATGATTTATTGGACAAACCAGAATCAGTTTGATTAATGAACAAAGTAGTCATGATTTGTCTGGTCAATTCCTGGTTTGTTTACTTTTCTTCTTAACTAATGAAGATCTAGGGAAGAAAGTTGTCCCAATCTTCAACAAAGAAAGGACTCAGGAAATTACAGATGTGCCAGCTTAATGTCTGTAAGTGAGCCAAGTCCTTCAACTCATTATTGAACAACACGTTTGTGAATCCTTAGACAGGAATAGAATAATTATCAAGAGCCAGCATGGGTTTATCACCCATTTATTCCATATCTGACAGAGTTGCTAGCTTAATAGATTGGGGAAATTATATGGATATAGTATACCTTGACTTTAGCAAAGCACTCATAATATTAATAAAACACTAATAATAAAACACTAAAATATTGGCTCAATGGTACCATTTGTTAAATCGTTTAATAACGGGCTGAATGACAGCACCCAGGGGATATTCATAAATGGCTCTACATCAGCTTGTATCAAGTGGAGGACCATACAGTTTTGACCTGGATGCTGTGCTGTTAATGATGAAGAAGAAGGGGATGATGGAATGACTATCTATTTGCAGATGACACAAAATTCTAACATTCTCTTTTAGAAGAGAAAGATAAGATTTTAAAAGATCTAGAAAAAGACAAATGAAAAAGTCTTGCATCTGGGGAGGAAAAAAAAAGTATAGGATGGGGGAGACTTGGTTTGATAGCATTAAAAGTGAAAAGGATCTGAACATTCTAGTAGATCACAAATTGAACACGAGCCAACAGTGTGATACAGCTGTTAAAAGGCAAATGTTTTGTAATGTATTAATAGAAGCACAGAGTCCAGATCATGGCAAGTTATTCTCCCACTCTATTCTCTTGGGCATGCCTCACTTATAGTATTCCAAATGTTGTGCTGGCATTACAATCTAAAAAGGAGATTGACCAACTGAAGCAAATTCCAAGGAAGGCTACTAAGATGGTGAGGTGACTGGAAACCAAGTCCTACAAGCTATGGTTAACGGAACTGGGTATCTTTAGCCTGCAAAAGAGAAGGCCGAGCAGAAATATGGTAACTATCTTTTGCTGATGCAGCCTAAAAGGGCCTTCACCTTCTTTTGCAGGTACATCCATACTACTGGCTCATATTCAATTTGCAACCAACTATACCACCAAGATCTTTTTCTTTTCCTTTTCTTTTTGCATGTACTATTACCAAGCCTTCTGGAACAATCATGTTTTTACAAGCTTCCAGAAGGCTATGAGAATGGGAGCTACCCACTGCCTTGAGGGGCAAGCTGTTTAAGAGGGCAGGAGCTGCCACAGAGGATGTCTACTTCTGGATCCCATCGACCATACTTCTTTGTAGGTGGCAGCCTTCAGTAGGCATTCTCTGTTCACTCAAGACTGAGAAGGGAGAATCTGTTTGGAATAAGCAGTCTAACAGATACCTAGGCCCTGAACCCTATAGGCCTTCAGAGGTAATTACCAGCATCTTGAATTACACTCAATATTGTTATTTATTTATTATTTATTTACAGGACTTATATGGTCATCTATCTTATATAATGATCCTAGGCAGCTCACAACAATCTATAAAAACAAAGATAAAAACAGAAGTACCCTTCCCCCCAGGTGTCAGACCAAACAGCCTCCCAGCTCAACCCCCATCCTAGACAACTCCTGGGGGAACAGCCAGGTCTTCACAGCCTTCTGGAAAGCTAAAAGGGTAAGGATCCCTCAGTTCTCAGGTGGGAGGCTACTCCAAAAGGCTGGGGAGGCCACCGAGAAGATGTGCCTCCGAGGTCTCATCAAGTGGCAACATTTAAGGGAGGGGATCTGGAGCATGCCCTCCCTAACTAACCTAGTAGGATGGGTAGATACCCTCAGGGACAGGCAGCCCTGCAAATAACCTGGCCCTCTACCATGTAGGGCTTTAAAGGTGATAACTGGCACCTTGAATTGCTCCTGGAAAGCAACTGGGAGCCAGTGCAGCTCACACAGTAGTGGTGTTACTCAGGTGAACCGCATGGCACCCAAAATTGCATGGGCTGCTGCATTCCAAACCAGTTGCAGCTTCCTGATGGTCTTCAAGGGCAGCCCCATGTAAAGCGAGTTGCAGTAATCCAATGGGAGGTGATTAAGACATGAGTGACTGTGAGCAACCAATAAAATAGGTAATCAGTGCTGTTATTACAGCAGAGATGTTACACCTGAGACTGTCCTGTAAGCATTCCAGCAGCTGCATTTTGCATTAGAAGTTTCCTGGTGGTCTTTAAGGCAAGTCTCATGTAAGCTAAATTATAGCAATTTTCATTTCCTAAATGACAAACTTGATACTTGTCCCTATTTCATCTCATTCTGTTATTTTCAGACCATTTATCCCAGCAAGATTGTTTAGAATTCTAATCTGTCTTCTATGGTATTAGTTATCCAGTCACATTTGATAATCATTCCCTTACCTCTTCATCCGAATCATTAATGAAAATACTGAAGAGCTGAGGACCCAGGACTGATCCTTGTGGATACTTTTTTCCTATAATGAACACTCTTTATAAGAGTGCCAGCTATGTATCTACTGAAAAGCCTTTCAAACTTGAAAGGCTTTATATAAATTCATGAGGTCATGATGGGTGAGCAAAACTTCCAGATTGAAAGGCTCTAAATACCAATTACTGAAGGGGATGGAGCTGCTTATGAGCCTCCAAGGCAACACCAGGGTGGATGTTTTTATGAACTAGGTTAGATAGATCCTTGGCCTAATCCAGCAAGATGTTTGGGAATGCAAAGGGATGCACATATTTAAGCCAAAGGTGCATCTTCCTGGGACTGTGCTACAGCTGGGAAGGCAGAGATGCTTTAAGGAGTGGCAGAGAGGCATTATGTGAGTGCCACATACTCCAAAGCAGCCTTTTGCTGTTGAATGCAAAGGACTGCATGGCCCTATCCCTGGTGATGACTTTTTTATTTTATTTTATTTTACTTTACTTATTTAATTTCTATAGAGTCCATCTCAATCAAGTGACTCTGCATGGCGAACAGTTCTAAAACAATAAAAACAATTAAAAACAATACAAAAATAAATATATATGGCAGCTGAGAAAATTAACATAATAATTATCAGTATAGCGAGGAGATGGGGCCAATAACACATTCAGGGGCCCAGACCCAGCCACATAGCCAGGTCTTTAAAGCCTTACGAAAGGCCAACAGGATCAGGGCCATCTTAATCTCTGAAGGGAGGATGTTCCAAAGGGCAGGGGCTACAGCAGAGAAGGCACATCTCCTGGTCCCCACCAGTCAACATTCCTTGGCTGATGGGACCTGCAGCATGCCCAACCCGCCGGACTGAATCAGACGGGTAGAAACTACTGGGAAAAGACAGTCCCTCAGGTAACCTGGTCCCAAGCCATGAAGGGCTTTAAAGGTGACAACCAACACCCTGAATTGCACTCAGAAACATACCGGCAACCAATGCAGCTCACGCAGTAGTGGTGTTACGTGTGTCGCATATCTGACACCATTTACTATCCATGCAGCCACATTCTGTACCAGTTGAAGCTTCCGAATGCTCTTCAGTAATGGTGCCATTTTTGGTTGGGATGTGTCCAATAGCAACAAAATAGTGGCATTTTAGAGAAGCTCTATTTTAAAGAAAAGTTACAACAGGCACATAAGCCAAAAATGATCACTTTATTTTGCAATCTCACTGGAGCAACAGAGTTATTCCTATATATATCCACAACAGTACAGTATGCTGTGGGTGTGAATTTCACAGATTGCTTGTTGGCAGACTATTTACTCTCAATTCATTGCATGCCAGGTTATTCTTATATGAACAAGCAGGCTGGGAAAGAGAGCTTCAGCTATTCTGGCACAGAATATTTTAGCTCCTCTGTTCAGATCTCCTTTCCTGCTATGCCATCCCAACTGTTCAAATCTCTGTCAACGTCTTTTCTACATTTGTTCCTTCATTTTTATGTTACTACTCTTACTGATCAGCCAGGTCATCATATTTTCAGTGATCATTCTCCAGTTCTTGAGTCTTCCCAAGTAACCATTTATTTATCAAAGATAAATTAGGATAAACGGTATTACTTTGAGGAATGCCCCCTCCACTTCAACCTGAGGGTTTTATCATTCTAGTAATAGGAAACCAATGCTACATATAACCATATTTCATCTATATATAATATACAGGGAGGAGTGGGTTCTTGGGGGCAACTCTGCAGAGCTACAAGAAGGGAAAGGCAACTTTATATTTTAAACACAAAGCCAGGCCCAAAGTAGGTAAGATAACAGATTCACAATTAGACTTCCTTCTGCTACACATTTTGGCAAACAGCAGCCATCTTGGGACATCTGTGCTGGCTCTGGGTGCTGAGATGCCATGCGAAATAGGCAAGGGAAGAAGATGAAGATCAAGTAACAACAAAAAGGCCAGTTGTAGGTCAATACTGACTTCACAGCTTCTGGTTTTCCAGATGTTACTGGACTACAACTCCCAGTGGCCCTACATTTCAAACCCAAAGGATTTTGGAGATAACATGTGGCAACATTTGGAAGGTTGCAGATCTCCACATTCCCGACCTAGAAATAATTTATTCCTTTGAAATTAAGGCAAGAACTTTATCTCTGACACTCCTTTTGGAGGGGGGGGGTGTATGTGTACAACTGAATTTGAAAGCCTTCTGCTAAACTGAAGTGCTTATTTTAATCCTAAAATTTATTTTCTGAAAATACACTCAATCAAACAAACCCTTTTTGGTTGGTATTATTTATATTAATCTCTATAATAATTACCACTTCTGTACTGAACTTTCATGTTTTGAAATCTCTTTATGCCAGTCCTGTAAAGGCTAGATTATTTTTACTAGCTCAATATTAACTCTTCTTTATTATCTCCTTAGGTTGTCAATAGTTCAAGAAGTATATTAGCCAGTAATGCAATGCTGCTAATTATCCCCACAAAGGGAGAAAGGGATTAAGCTGCAACAGAGTTTTTTTAGATCAGTCCTTAAATGCAACCCATTCTTATCACAGACTGCATATCATGTGAAATCATGGGAAAATGTAGAGCTTGGATAATGGATCTAGATGATAACAGGTCACAATGCAGTAAAAAAGGAAAAAAGCATACGGAAAACATGTTTATGTATGAGGGAGGAGATGTACTGATCTGTGTGAATATTCTCATATCCATACAGAGGGCCCTGTCCTCATCCACAAATCCCTCTCACTTCTCCCACCTCATATGTACAAAGTGGTAGCACCCACATCACCTCACCTCCCATGCTCCCTTCTCTACCCATCTACAGCTATACCAGAAGCTGCCTCAAGAAAGACAGAGAAGGTAAAGAAAGTTCCCATGCTCTCTTGGCATTCTACAAGGCAGGCAGAACAACTCTGTACTGCTGTGCCTTCAAACTGAGCTGATCTTTTTTAGAGTGTGCATCTTGGGGATGGTTTTCCCTTTCTTTTCTTTTTGTGTGCCTTTAAGTCAGACATGGCTCTTGGCAATCTCTAGTTCCTGCGGTTTTCTTAGCAAGATTTCCAGAAGTGGTTTACCACTGCCTTCTTCCTAGGGCTGAGAGTGTGTCTGACCCAAAGTCGCCCAGCTGGCTTCATGTCGAAAGCGGGACTAGATCTCACTGTCTCCCAGCTTCTAATCCAGTGCCTTTAACCACTACACCAAACTGGTTCTTGTTTTTTCTTAGAGTACTCTTATAATATTTTCTTATTATTACTCTGTTGTATACTGTCCAGAGTTACAAAAACTGAGCTGAGATTAATTCCTGGTGATTACAAGAACAAATCCATACTGCAATATGGAAGCCGTATGCCCCTATCTTCTTCAGGGATACAACAAGAGAAGGCACACAAGATATTTTAACAATAAAGAACATTTTACGGCTCTGTAATTTAAAAAACAATGAGGAAAATATTGTGCTGATATTCAACAATAAGTTATACAATCTAAAATGTAGGTCCATGACCAAAAATGAATAATGATGCTGAGAAAAGAAAATCTTCAGTTATTTTTTTCTAGAACACTGAAATCACAATTAGTTTATTGACTTTTAGACTTTTAGAATAACCTTGCATATGGTTGTCCTGTAGAAGACCAGCCAATTATTCTGGTATCTCTTAGAGTCCTCATGGGAACAACAAGAAAGGGAGAAGTTTCCTGATGGGAAAAGGGTCTCATTCAACTTCATCTGATCCAAGAATGCTAACTGCCTGCCTATCCAACCTTAACTAAAATGTTTTGGTTTTATTTTTGCACTGAAAAGCCATCTAGTTTTTTTTTAAATATAATTTTATTAAGAATAGAGGATAAAAAATAAAAAATAGATAATGAAAAGAAAGAAGAAAAAGTGCAAGAAAAAAGAAAAAGAAAGAAGAAAAAGAAAAGAGAGAATATAATAAAGAAAAAGAAAAATATATAAAGAAATGACTTCCAACCTTCATCAAAACAAGTATAAACAAATTTAATAACTCCACCTAGGTTTTAACTGCCAGTTTAATAGAGCTGTCAGAGCCAAACTGGATCTTCAGAGGCTCTGATGAAGGTAGGGAGAGAGAGGTAAGAGAATGAAGCCTTGAAATTAGATTAATAAACTATAAAGAACAACACCATTTCACTGCACTGCACTCTTTCTCCTTTATCACAAAAATCCTCTATTCTTTTTAGGGAAGACTAGGGTCTGTAGTATAATAAGCCAGAATGTTCACAGCTTAAATTTAATCACACAAGACTGTGAACTAGGCTAATTAAAAATCAAATCTCCAGTCTGAGAATCTCCAATCAAAAGCTACCAGGCCAATCTCTCACTTCAAAAATACTGTCACTTGCAAGCTGATTAAGATATTGGAAATGAGCCACAGGACTGAGTGGTCCCTCTCATAACTCTGCTGTTTTCATCACTAAATACACCTCCCTTTCATCGTTTAACTAGCATTTTTACATATTTGTTCATAAATCAGTTCTGTGACCTTGCTAGAAATCACTCTGGGGTAAAGCATAAGTAATATATATTTTAAAAAGTCTCCCTCAAATTGCACCACTAACTGCAAGAGCTCCTCCTTCAAATTTACCTGGCCACAACAGGAAAGTAGTTTGCTACTATATTCCCTTCTTCTGAGATGTTTTTCAACTTCCCTGGAGTCCCTTAGTGATTCCCATCTAAGTATTAACAACCAGGCCCAAATCCTGCTCACAACGTTTCTTTAGGCTCAAGCAAGGTCAGTTTATCTACTGCCACTGCATTGCAGACAAGTAATATAGACCTTGACCTTAGTCTCACTGTCTTCTAATCAGGTTCCTTTTTGACCAAATGAGCAAATCATAATGGAGAAGGATTGATTGATTGATTATGCGCCACCTAAGCAGAATTTATATTAGACGAAAAATTACAGTCCTACTTGCATAACAATGATATACATCTGGGACATCAATACATTCACTTTTGCTGTATGAAAGGAAAAAAATGACTCTCTCTCTGAAAAAAGGTGACAATCAAAATAGATGGTACACTTTGTAGGTCTCTAAGCTTCCTTTCATTGCATTCAAAACTGAGCAGTGTTGGCCAAATCTGATATGCCCAGGAAAGCAAAGAAGACACACTGCCCTACATTCCTTGATATACTCAACACTGAGATGAATACGCAGAGTTTCTCAACTGGCTTGAAAACACTGGCATATCTACTGCTTAAATTAGAATCTTTTTTTTTTTAATCTGCACTCAGTAGTTACCGACTCTGCAGTGACTGCTTGGATGAGTCCTTGCAGTTTTCAAGGCAAGGTGTTTCGGAAGTGGTTTGCCATTGCCTCCTTCCTAGAGCAGAGCCCAGCTGCCAACCGCAGGAGGTGGGGTTTCTGTTGCTTCGCGCCCTTTTTGGGCGCGCACAATTTTTCACGCTTACGGGCAACTGCTCCTGACTCCTTTTTGCAAGGTGCCGCCAGCATTTTTCCTCCCACCGGAGTGAGAGTACCCATTTATCTACTCACATGAGTTTTCGAACTGTTGGGTTGACAGGAACTGGGGAGGAAACAGGAGCTCACCCTGTTAACGCAAAGGCTGGACTCGAACCGCTGAAGCGTCGACCATTTCTGTCCGGCAACTTTCAGCGTCATTAAGCCGCTGCACCACCGCGTCCCCTTTAAATGAGAATGCACTAGCATAAAATAATGCTAGTTAGGGCAAGCAATCTACAAATGTTGACTGGCTTCCCATTCAGACCAAAACTATGCTTATCATCATCTGTCCCTTCACCAAAGAGAGGGACAGTCCTAATAGTGGGTGGAGACAAATGCAGTGATGAACCTCAGAGAGGCAGACAAATGCTTGGTGCTTCAAAGCATCTCCCAGCCTTAACCCAACATGAGTAACTTTAAAGATAAAAGAGATGAGGCTGGCTACAGAGACCTTTCTTCAAACCTTGTGGTCTCAGATGATACAGATTCTTGCCACTTGTGAAGCCCTCCTGAAATTCCTTTAGCTGGTGAAAAGTGTTTGGTTCCTGCCAGTAGTAACAGCTCAGAAGCATCCTTAATTGATCTTTCACTACCGTTTTTCTTCCTTAGATTATTTGGCAATGTTTATGTTTCTGAAAGAATGGGAATGCTAAGGAGGACAGATTGCAGCCAACATTGCTCTGGTATTGAACCACTGTAAGCAAATGCAAAATATGTTGGGGGAGAGTGGTCAAGAAAGCTCAGCTCATAATGCCTTGAAGGTTAGAAACTACCAGACTTTGGAGTCTCTAGCAGGGGGAATAAGGGGTGGCGGGGTCAGAATGATGCAAGCCTTGCCCCTTTTGTATATGCATTGGGATGTCACATGCAAGTATGAAAGGGGCAAAGCTTGCCACACAATACATGCTTTTGTCACTTGATGAAAGGGGTACGATCCTGCTGACAACCAATTTCCAACTTCCAACACGTCAGAAGAAACTTTCCTCATCCTTAAGTCAAACCATATAATCCAATCCCTCATTTTGCAAGGGTTTTCTCTTGCACTGAAACTATAAATAATACTGTTTCAGTACTACATCTATATAGAACTTCAATATTATTTAAAATTCTGTCCTACTTTTAAACCACAGCATTCCCCTAACCCAAACCTCATTTGCAACCAAAGATTTCTCTTCATTTCGTAACCTCTGAAACCAGGCTACACAGAGTATCTGAAAGCATTCATCTTTCAAAGACTCTTTCTACACCAGTTGCACAAAACATGAGAGTGTGGCATGAAAATAAATGCCTGGACCTGCTGCAAAGAGAATTGGAACTGCTCAGAACACACAGATTCAACAGAAGTCATAGCTACCTAGATCTTGATTTCAAAAGAAGCTGCAATGACAGAGTCACCTATAACGAGCCACCTGAGAGCCAAAGTCTCCACAGAGCTGACATGCATGAACGATATCTGACAAACTTTCATTTTCTCGTAATGCAGTGACAAAATTATCAGATCAACTGCTTTCACATTAATGTTCTTCCATATGAAGCTTCACCCATACAACTATGATGCAACTGCCTTATGTCACTGTTTGCACATATGTGATGCATCAGAGACTTTCAAAGCAAATGAATATTTCACTGTCCATTTCTCCTGACTGAACAAAAGCTTTTTTGAGAGCTGTATCAGCCTAATCTTCATTTCATTCTTGATGTCAACAGCCTTACAAACCATGGCAGGCAAAAGTACAATTTCTTATCTTCCTCTAAACAGCAGAAAGAATATATTAAGGGTCTATGAATAAGGCAGCATAAAAATGTTTCCACGATCATCTTGCAAACAGATTCTATGTGGTGATGGTAAAATAAATCTCCACATCTTACAATAGTCTTCCCCAACCAGGCACTTTCCAACTGAGTTCTGCGTGAGCACCAGAAAGTGGGATGGATGGATGGGTGGATATATGAACAATGGAAACAAAAACAAAACACCCAACCAGCAAGCTGGAATCTGGGTTCCCAACATTTTTGGAGGGCACAAGATTGCCAAAGATTAGCTTAAAATATGAAACTTGGAACGGATCCAATTTTCCATTTAGTAATTACATGCTTTATTATTAAGATAACATATGAGCTGTTTAACCTAACTATAAGACCCTCATTTGTTACATCAGATTTTCTTTCTTATTCAGCAACTATTCCCTTTCTTGACACAAAAAATAAATCCCCTTCTCCCAAGGAAGCTTTTAAATTGATTTTGTTATTACTTCATATAAAACTTTAGTCTCCTACAATAAATTATTCTGTCTCAGATAAAAGCTTCCACTGCAGTCGACTTCCGGGGGAGATATGGCGAACTGAAGACAGCTCCATGAAAGACAAAAGAACCTGGTAAGTAGACTGGTTCCTTGGAACCTTTCAAGATAAGGAGAGGATGGAAGATCACTCACATGGGCTCTGGACAGCTGCTCCTCACGAGGACACTGCAGGACAGTAGTTTTCCACAGGTTTGAGCACCGGGAGACAAAAAGATTAGCCATCTTGCTTGCAACAGTGATGAAGCCTTTGAAAGGACACTAAGTTCGCAAACCTCACTTTCTAATCACTTTCAGAAATTGCCTGACCATTTTAAAGCTATTACACCTTCAGAACGACAAGTTTTAAAAGTCTTCATCGTGTGAGTTTGTCTTCAACTCTGAACAAAAGAAAAATTAATTATAAGCTTAAGAACTTTAGGGATCTGAAATAAACAGCAAAATGCTAAATAAGATTTTGATCTTAGAAAGTTATAAACAGACTAAGGGTCCAGATAAATTTGGAATATTGAAACTTTTACAATAAGATTTTGGAATTAATTACAAAGAACAAACAGTTTCTCATGGGAAATAGATCTGTTTTGATTTTTGGAAGACATAACAGAGATAAGTAATTACATGATTTATAAACTGGACACTAGAAGGGATTAAAGATTTTAGGTAGAGGAAAAAAATACAAGCCTATGTAATGCAAAACCTTATAACAATGAAAATACTGAGGAGACTTTTGAAGAATGGAGTCAGAAATTAGTAGCCCTAATATCAACAATGTGAATAATGATGTCTGCTTCTATGGACAGACTATGTCCAAAATAAGTTATTGAAGAAATGACAGATGTAGAAGAAATTTTATCTGATAAAGTAGAGATGGCATCGAAAGGAGATTTACAACTGATAAGCCAAGAGAATGACTTGGAAAAGGATATTTCACTGGATGTACAAAAGAAATTGGCTAGGTTTTAAAATTCAAAAGGGATACAAATGATAAAGCAAGAGAATGACAATTTTTTCCTATTGGATTAACAAAAGAGGCTTGTTAAAGCCTTGAAGAACTCTGTGTGATGGGACAAAGAAGAAATGAAGAGAAATCAAATCCTATGACAATATTTGAATGAACTAAAGATTAAGACTGTTAGAAGTAAAAAGAAGGAATATAAAGTTGGTTTATCTAATCAAGGCTAAAACAAGATATGTTGTTACTTCTGGCAACCCTTTATGGATTTACTGCTGATACCAGGATTGAAAAGATTATATTTTATGGATTTGTCTACAGATAAGGGATGGTATATGGGATGAAGAAATAATTGTAACCTTTGAGGGGGTGAAGAGTCACTAAATTTGTTTATACTTATGGTGAAGGTTAAAAGTCTTACATACATACATACATACATATATTTTCTTTATTATATTCTTTTTTGTATCTTCTCTTTTTCCCCTTTTCCTTGTACCTTTTACTTTTTTTTCTAAGTTTCGTTTGTATTTGATTTTACTATTATAATCAAAATTCTTAATAAAAAAATATATACCTTAAAAAAAACGCTTCCATTGCAGTCAGTGAACTTTTAGCTGTTCACAATCTATTTAAGTATCACACTCTACACTAAGAACTTCCAGCAACTGGCACCTTCCCATTTAATCAGAAGCTGTGAAGTTCTTAGGCTAGTTTTGCTACCACAACATCTGCCTTGTGTTAAAAGAACTAGAAGCATTTATTGGTGCACCTTTAATGACTCTAGGCAATCAACCAGATGCTACAGCCAAGGACACACTTCAAGGTCTCAGCAGTAGCACCTGTTAGCCCCACTGCTCCTTCCAATGCCGGTTACCTCAAATCCTGTATCCCAAACTCTGACTAACACTTCAGACTCAAAGGGCTGGCTTTCAACATTAAACACTGGCATTATCACTACAGCTGAAGAACTGTAGTTCACTTCACGGTGTTTACACAATTATTTCACAGCAACTATTTTATTGAAGGAAATAAAAATAAAGGTGCATCTCTCTTTTTATTTATTTCTAAAGCTATATATGGGAATGGGTGGGAAGATGCTCTTGACTGAATCTGCAGTGTGGGAAGAGAAGTGGGCATCTATTCCCTCCCTAGACTATAGCTACGATGAAAACAGACCCACCGCTTAGTACTATTGAAACCATTCAAAATAAGTTTATTGGAGCTATATGATAGTTCCAAAAAGTGTCAAAAATACCATCCGATGTGTAGAAACAGGTATGGTTTCTTCTTACCTTCTGGTTAAAGTTAATTCTACCTCCTATAAGTCTAGCCCCATTAGTATTTAGAGATCGCTTTAAATCATCATGGCTTTAAAAAGCCTGAGATAAAATTCAGTTGCAGGGCTTCTCCATGGAAAGGTTTTGATAATGCTAGAGCTGCCCTTAAACAATGAATTTGGGATACAGATCTCCAAACAAATTTAAGTAAGATGCTACAGCCCAATATTTCTCATTTTCTCCCAAAAGGGTTCATTGCAGCCTCCTATTTATCATCCATTTCAATTCTGAAATTTTGTAAGGCCTTCACCTTAGCCAGGATGGACACTTTGCCTTTTTGGACATTTTATGGGCACTCCTATGCCCCTTCGGTTGTGTCCTTATGGTGATGGCTCAGTAGCAACTCTAAGCCACATGCTACTTTACTGTTCCCTATACAAGGACTCTAGACAGACTCTTATGTATCCAATCTTGAAGAAATTTACAGGTAGGAAATGTGATTTTTATTTAATGTTACTTCTTCTGGACAAGGACTCAAAAATATCCGCCCAAGTTGCCCAGCTTTGTGCTAACATCTGTAAGATATGCCGCATCATTACCTAGGTTTGGAATTTCTTACAAAAGTATTTTATTTTGATTTATTTTAGTATTTTTATTCTTAATTATTTTAGACCCTATTATATTTACTGTTTTTCTGTCACATATATGTAGAAGGGTGTAATACTGCTATTATTAGATATTTTGACTGTATCTGGCCTTAGGGCTGTAATAAAATTGACTGATTGATTGATTGACCGGAGAAACTGGCATCTGCCCCACGGGGAAAGCTGCTAATGCTTTCCCTCTCAAAAGAAATAGCAGTGTAAGGGAAAGCAATCATTCTAGGGAACTGAATCACTTTATTCAGCTAATTTTAATTCACAGTATTTAACGAGATACTGCCACAGTTTCTTAAGATGTCTTTTGCAATCAAGTCAACGGCAAAATGCTAGTGTGCCCAATTTTGCCCTGAAAAACAAATATATAGACCTCAAACACCTGATGGAATACAGGATCGACCCCATGCTAGATCACAATGCTGTAGTTCACATGTCACACTAAACCACAGCTAGTTATAGCAAGAACAAGTTGCAACAAGCCTCCCACTCCTTCTCACTAAGGAAGGAGACATTCAGATTATTTTGCTTTCTGTAAACCACATTACCATATCCTCTGGACCTGGAAATGCAGTTAAGATAACCTACAGTTGTTTTTAAAAAGACAGACCTAATAACTATGGTTAAAAGTGGCTTTTTAAAATGAATCATGACTAGCCCTAATTATAGTTGGAGGCTGCAGACCACAGGCAAATGCAAGAGGAAAGAGGGTGAAACAGGAGTCCAAGGTTTACTATGCTCCTTCCTGCTTGCATACATTGTGACATACGGATGCACTCACTGTCTAATTGCATATATTGGCAAAAGATGGTCCACCTCTTTTTGCTTGAAACCAAGAAGTAGAAGAGGAACTAGGAAACTACAGATGAGCAGGTGCACTAGAAATCCCCGTTTAAATGATGCACCACTGGAATGTGGTAGGATTCTATTTGAAATGCCAACCAGCCTGCTGTGATCTCAGTTCATCACTCCAACCAGGACATTCAGCTTTTGATTGTCTTTCTTACAGCATGTAGCTTTTACCTGTAACCTGACTGCATTGTTAAGAATGGAGTCCTTGGTGCTCTCTGAGCTGTGGCTGTTTGCTTGCAGATGTTTCATTACCCAGCTAGGTAACATCAGTGCTAGTGAGTGTGGGGTTTGCTCCCTGTTTATATACATTAGTTTGCCCTGCCAATGTTGGTGGGGGTATGGTTTTCTCCTTGTTAGTTCCTTGATCAAGGTATTGTTTTCTGCTTGATTGTTTGTCTGTTGTTAATCCCTGCTTATCTGGGTGTTGGTTGCTGGAGAGGATGTGTTCTGGTCTCTTTCTTTCTTAGCTTTTTTATTGTCTCTTGAATGGTGTGTAAACGTGGTTTATCTCTATGTGTCTATTGATGGCCGATTTGTCTGAATGCAAGCTTCCAGGAATTCCCTAGTATTTTTGGATTTAGCTTGGTCTAGGACAGTGATGGTGAACCTTTTGGGCTTGGCATGTCAAAAATTCAGAAAATGCTTAACTTGACTTTGCTGGCATGTCACACATACACACACGAACAAAAGAGAAACAATTCTTTACATATTCATTTATTTTTTTAAAAATACAGTCCAATTACGTGTAGTGCTATGTACTATATATATATAAATGTCAAATAATTACAAAAAATGAAATACAAGTAAAATAAACTCAGTTTCTTTGGTAACTCAAACAGGGAGAATAGTTGTTGGGTGTTGGTGAACGGTGGCATGTCACTCAAAACCTATGCATGTCATAGGTTCGCCATCACTGGTCTAGGATACTCAGAGTTTCCCAGTTGAATCTATGGTTGAGTCTATCCATGTGTTGTGAGATTAAGAAGTTTTCATTGTCTTCTGATTGCTAGTTGGTGTTCATGGATGTGCTCTGCTAGTCCTCTGCCCGTCTGTCCTACATAGCGGCTGTTCTACTCCTTAGATTGTATGTTGTAGATGACTCCTGTTTTTTCTTCTTGGCTACTGGGTCTTTTGGATTACTTAAGATGTTTTGGAGGGCTTTAGTTGGTTTGCATACTACTGTGATGCCGTGTGGTTGTAATAGTCTGTTGGTTGTTTCTCAGATGTTTTTATTGTATGGCAGCGCTATCCTTTTCATAGCTTGTGATGGTTGTGTTATAGTGGGTTGAGTGGTCAGGCACTTTTTAATAAAGTTGCGTGGGTATCCATTTTGTTGGCAGGTGTTGTATAGGCAGTCTGTTTCCTTTTTCTGGTGTTCTGGGTTGCTGCAGTGTGTGTGTACTCATCTGAATAATGTTCTTATACAGCTCCTCCTGTGGGAGGTTGGGTTGTTACTTTGGTAACAGAGTACTTGGTTAGTGTGGGTTGTTTTTCGATAGATTTACATTTCTAATTTGCCTTGTATATAAACAGGGAGCAAACCCCACACTCTCTAGCACTGGTGATGTTACCGAGTCAAGTAATGAAATGTCTGCAAGCAAACAACTAAGCTCAGAGAGCACCAAGGACTCCACAGTTCAACCCTGAGCTACATATATCCTCTTCTATTGGAATTGTTATGAGTTGCAGTTTTAATGTTCTTTATCCCTCCGTGGGAACTCTATCTCCCATGATGCTGTCGCTGATATTGGATGCAAAGTACTGTGTACTGTGTTCCCACCAGTGGCACAGCAATTTAAGTTATCGTTCAGTGTTTTGCCACTGGCTAATATTAATGTTTTATTGAATATGATGCAAAAACTGCTTGTGAAACTTTAAGCATTACTTTGATCAACAGTACACAGGCTTTCTAAAATACCTGGTTTGCTTGCTGGTGCTTCATGGATGTCATCACTTCAACATAAAGTGACTCCGAGCTATATTACTCATGACTCAAACCAGCCTTTCCAATACAGTGCCCTCCAAAAGTGTTTGGGCCTACAATATCCTGAATTCTCTCCTAACATGGAGTTGCAAGTTGTTTGAACATACTGGGGAGCTCCAGGTTGGGGAAAGCAGGCTTAAACAGTCCTTTCAGTCTCTTCCCTAGCCACGAATTTTATGTGCCCACCGACTCACCCTATTTTCTTAAATGTCAAAAACCCCTCCCTCCTCCTCCTTTTGCTATAACCAAAATCAAGCCAAAACTGACTTCAGTGTGGTTCAAGGTTAAAAACACAAAGAAATTATGAGGACAAGAGACAATCCTTAGAAGCAGATAAGAATGAATTAGAAGCCAAGTGAAAGGAAGAGTCTTGCCTAAGGCCTAAAAGAAACACTTTTCCCCCCTACTTGTGTTTGTTTCACTTCGGGTGGAAAGGCTGATGGAAAGAGACAGAAGCACATGCCCCTTTACGGCACTCCTTCCCCTTCTGGAGGGGTTAGATTTTCTGAAAGTAAAGTATTTGGTTCTACTTTTAAGAAACAGTAACTTATCTATTCCATTAAGTAACCACAGAGATGTTAGTTTAATTCTAGCCTACTCCGCTTGTACAATTCACAGCCGTTTCCAGACTATAATTTTGATTTTGACGTATCAAGTGTCTGTCCCCAAACCTTTCAATTTACCAAAAAACAAAACTACAATCAAACTTGATGCACCAACAAAAACACATTTAAGAGGCTTATCTTAATGTTTACTATATTTATTTACTATAATTAACATATGATCACAACAGCTGGAGCTTTAAAAGTTGGAGAGAATGTAAACACTCATTCAAGAAAGCAATGTCAAACTTCAGCAACCGAGACACTGCCTCCTAGCAACTGACATCTCAGGATCAAGAATTTCAGATGTGCCAGAGAAATTTTTAACAAATACATCCTGTTTTGATTTAAAGTCAGTAGATGGATTATTTAATAACTTTATAATTTATATATTATTTATATATTATTAATTATTAACAATTATTAATAATTTAATGAATAAAAAACAGGAAGAGGAAGAAGTATTAGGTATGTTCACCACCTTGAGTTTTTTATAAAAATTATAAAGGCAGGTCAAAAAATCTAAAAAAAAAGGTCACATATCCCTGAAGCCAATTGTCATACAACACAGAACGTTACAATTAACATTCCACTGTAAGTACTTAGTGGATTCCAAGTGGATTCCAAGTACTTAGTGGATTCTCCCAAGTGGATTCTTGGGAGAAATATTTTCTAGATGGTAAGTAGGATAGTTATGACTAAATGAACCAAATACTGCAGCTAGCTCCTGCTAATTGTTAAAGGATTAAACCATATATTAATATAAAGTAAGCCAGAATGGTTGTATTTCTGGAGCTTGAACCTCATAATGTTATGTTCTCTTCTACAATGAAGCTCTATTAATTTTTTCAGTTTAGAGAGAATCTAGGCATATAAGCACAACTAATTACTTGAAAATGTATTATTGTGGCTCTCGAAGAAAGAGCTCATCCCTTTAAAACACAATACTGGATATTCCATTCAGAAAGAAAAGTGTTAGAAACTAACCTTTTGGAAGGTCATCTTCTGTCTGCAGGAAAACAGATAAGAGATGCACCCAAAATGGCATTGAAGCTGGACAGGGAAAGAAAGCTAAAAACAAACGTGATGCTCAGATCAAAATCTAGACCAATTTTGAGATACGCTTCCTTTTTACTTATACATAAAAATAAATGATGCCTCAGAAACTCTGTGTCTGCTTACCACACCCATTTTCCTATGCACAATTATTTCTAAAATTATAAAACCATTCACCAGATGCCACGCTTATCAAAATGAGTTCCTAATGACTACGGTATGCCAGGATAGAACTTTCTCTAGGTCAAAAAGCAAAAGCATAGTTTTAAACCTGCTGCCTACCAGAGCTTTTGGACTTCAGGTTCCATCATTCCTGCCCACTGCCTGGCTGTAGTTCATGGCAATAGGTTACCTTTTTAAAAAAAAAACAGGACATTTTATTTTTAACAAATTTTCAAAAAGGTAAGCCTGAGTCTAGAGGGGTGTAGGGGGAAATAAAAATATCTGTATTCTGTGGGAAAATATGTGGTCTAAAGGATTAAAATTTATGTTATAATTTGAAAGAAAATTTTTATAAAATGATGTATCGATGGTACATGACACCCCAAAGATTATCAAAGATGTATGGGACAATTTCCAACGTTTGTTGGAAATGTAACCAACAAGAAGGGTCGTTTTATCATATGTGGTGGACATGTAAAATTGCAAAGAAATTTTGGACTCAAATACAATCTTTGATGCAGAGCATACTACAAATACAGGTTCCATTTAAACCAGAATATTCCTGTTGGGGATAGTGGACTTCCAAATCGGAAAGCATCTTATCAGAATTACTCAATTCATGATTACCGCAGCAAGACTTTTGTATGCACAATTTTGGAAAACCCAGACACTGCCAACAATACAAGAATGGCTGCTAAAACTGATGGAAATGGCAGAAAATGATAAACTGACTTGCTTATTAAAAGAAAAATCAAATAATTATTACCTTAAGGAATGGAAACCATTGATGGACTATTTGCAAAATGCAGGTGGGGCGAAGCTACATGGGGATTTGAAGATTAGATTATAAATGTAATGGGATATATTCTGACAAAGAATTATTCCTATTTAATGCATTAAAAACTAGCACCTATGACACTCTTACTATTCTCAAGACCAGAGATAGATTGGAAGCTATCTATTTTTCATGCCTTTCTTCTTTTCTTTTACTTTATCTCACGTTTTCTTTTCCTTTTTCCTATAATTTGTATTTTTCATTTTCTTTTTCATTTCTGACTTTTAACCTTGTAATTTTAAAATTTCAATGAAATATTATTTTAAAAAAATCTGTATTCTGTATGGTTATTGGGTAAATGTCAACCAACCCATTGACTATATTGCAATCCTCCTTTGTTGGATTTGGCACAGAATAATTTCAAGGAAAGTAAACCAGAATTTTTTTTTTTAATTTTTACTCTTCCCACCACAGGGCTAGCTATTATTTTTCCATCTCTTATCAATTAAAGCTGCACAGACAATACAGTGACAAAAGTGTTCATCATCACTTACGCTACTTGGAATTATAAAAAGCTTCTAGGAGCATCTAAGATCTCTTCTCCCATAAGGAGGCACCAACTGTGCACTTTTCAAAACGGTCTTAAATCTCTAGAATGTATATTTCTAAATTTATCTCTGTGCTACTAGATTTGATGTGCATACAACATTCAGTGCTTACACAACCTTATCTTTTGTTTCTCTGAACTGATGATAATGATCTCCAAGCAAGGACATACTGTATACAGTAATGGCCTTTTTTCAGAGTGCCCATACTCCATTTATTTTTCTATTTAAGCATTATCATGTTTTTGCCTGCCTTACAGAAGTGTTCCACACTCAAAAGGCCTCCATTTCAAATGTGAAACAAGGAATGTGTTTTGAGATGACAACAGGATCAGGACGCTTCCTATGAAGTCAAAGCAGCAATTTTTAGTTTGAAACAGGAAATTTCTAGCTCAAAATGCTTTGTATTCAAAACATTTTGCACATCTTGCAGAAGTGGGTCCAGGCAACAATAACTACAAATAGAAAGTGAAGAAAAAAGAAAGCCCGCTAATGAGTAGCACAAAACCAGTAAAAACAGAAATGAAAGCGTAATGAAAGAGAGCATTCTTCAAGCAACTAGTAAAATGCTAGTAGAGAAAATAGAAACCTAAGGGTCAAGGTAAACCTAAGATAAGCCTGGCCAGGAAATAGTCTCCACTAGAAATACTAGAACCCTCCACAAGAAATACTAGAATCACCAAATCTTGAAACCCTGACAGCATTTCCCCTTCCCTCCCTTGTATACCAAAGAGAGTCAAGGTGAGGCAATGTTCAGTTTCTTTCTCATGTTTTTCTGTTTTTCTGGGCTAAACTCGTGTTTCACTAATGGTTGCCATATATTTTCTTCAAGGCCATCTCTGAACTCCTTACATCAAGTTTGGGGGACACAAATGTTTAGGTTGAGAATGCTGCTACAAAAGAAGTCTTCTCCCACATTGCCACCAATCACTGCTCTGAAAATCTTGGAATATTATCAGCTAATCTTGAGGAACACTCAGATTTACACAGAGTGAAGCAAACTAAGGATTATATTTAGGAATATCAATATGTCTTGCATTGCACCCCAAAATGAATGACATCCAGTGCAATTAACAGCTTAAAAGGGGAACCTAATAATAATAATAATAATAATAATAATAATAATAATAATAATAGCAGCAGCAGCTGAAGCATGTTATGCCAACTGACGTTGAACACTTTTAAAGGCAGTTCTTCATTGTGCATAATAGTATAGCTCAATACTCATGTATCTAATGTACGTGCAATCATAGCCAGACTGAACTATATTGAGAAAGATATCATTCGAAGACTGGTAGAAGTTCCCTTAGACATAGCTGCCTTTTAAGCATCTAATAGTAAGGCTCAGACCAAAGGAATTCCTAAATACAATGCATTACTTATTTATTTATAATATTTAATTGAAGCAGATTGGGGAGATACCTAAGCCCAACCTTACAAATTGGTCAATAGGTAGTTATAGCCAGCAGTGCTTATAAAATTTATTTGGGATTAAATGTAAATAAACTCCAAAGATATATATAAACTTGGGAATAGTACTTCCATCATATGCAAAAGCTATCAACTATAGCAGATAGTATTAAATGGCGATGGGCAAATACTAAGAATATATCTGAAGCAAAGCTCTAAAATTCAAAGCTTGAAGACAACAGAATGAGGAAGAATGCCAACCGTTAGGGACAGTTGTTCAGAGGAGAAGGTACACAAGCTCACATCTAGGATAAATTGTCATCCAAAATGTAATAAGCACAGACTGAGAAAAGCCCTCTTTGGACTGAGTAAATTGCCAGATCAGTGCAGTCCAAGGCAGAATGGAACGTTCTGTAGGTATCCACCAAAAATTTAGATTTTTTTTTTTTTGCACTGCTGAAGGACTGGGGATTTTAAGGGGCAAACCTGGTCTCACACCCCTTAAAACTGCTGAAACTCTCAAATGGGCCATGGCCCACCTACCAAGCATGGCTCTTGAGCTGATATCAGTTCTCAGTCCTAGCTTTGGATTGGTTTTCTGATTATTCCAGCTTCAAAATTGCAGGAAACTAACATGTGCCCCAGCAATAAACTTAGAAGGGCTCAAGGAACGACAAACAAAAAACGGAATTGGGGGCAAAGACCGTTCTTTCCTTTGAGAAGAACAGCAAACACATATATCACTTTTCTTTCTAGGCAAGATATGTAAATGCTTTATGGAACAATTTAAGCGGCCCGGTGCAGAGGTCCCACTTGCTCTTCAATTTTCCAAACCAATACTCTACTATTGAGTTAGGGGCTCTTAAAAACCAATGGATACTGAGGGGCATAATGCACAATCATACTTTGGTTTCTCTTCTCTGATAATGAACATTCATGTTCATCTATATGAAGCCTAAAACAAGGATACAGTTGTTTACATATTTCAAGGCTAAACTAACAATGATGCTCGTCATGTAGTTTGCCCATGCATGCATAATTTTCCTTTCTCAAACATCTGCTGTGTGGGAGGCAGTGGACTGGATCAGCACTAGAGCAGACGGAAGGAGTTTAACTCTTTCCCCCACAATGGTTCAAAGTCATCTCTCTACGCACCCTGCCATTGCAAATAGCAGCAATGGGGAATGGAAGGGCAGTACTCATTCATACCCCCGCCCATGGTCCTGATGTAGCTTTGCACAGCCCCTGCCGGTTATTTGTTTGGGAGGAGGATCATCTGCACAAGGGCAAATTGTGCTCTTCAATTAAGACCCATCAAGCACATCCAATTTCCAGCAACAGGACAAAACGCTTTAGCCCAAAGTGCGCCTGCTGCAAAGGAAACACTCATTTCCATGTTTATGCTTTCCCTAGGACTTCTTCACTAAATACACCCTCACATTAGCAAGGAGGGTGTTATCACTCATCACTCTGATTCCTATTTGGGCTGAAGCAATCTGTTCTTGCGCTTTCCATAATTGCAAACTTGTCTGACTTGGCTATAATTACTGCCACTGTTGTTACAACATTTGCTCAGGCTTAGCCGGCTGGCCCCCTCATCAGCAGTTGAGCAGGCCTGTTATTAGCCGCTCTCTATTATATTTCACATCAGAGAAAAAGGCTTGCAACAGCCAAGGCTGCTCTCCCATGCATTTATTAAGTTGCACTGTTTTCCACAGATGCAAAAAGACTGCTTCAGAAATCTTTCCCAAATGCCTAATTATGTGTACATACTGGCATACATATATAAGCATGTATATTCAGCAACATGATCAAGTAACATAGGCAACACTCAAGCTCACCCTTTGTGAGGGCTATCATCCAGACAGATAATGCTTGGGAATAATTGCAATATAGATCCTTCTCTTGTCTCTCAACCTTACAAATGCCTCCCCATTTTACCCTTGACCATGTAACTTCAGCTTCAATGCACTACATGTATTCTTCACATGGCAAACAGGTGTGCAAGATGTATCACTGGAGTCACAGTATTTTGGAGATTGGCGATGGGAAGCTAGTGCAAGCTTTTAATTTTAATTTTTGAATACATCAAGAATAAACAACATGATTCATTTTTTGTAACTCACCAAGACATCTTGGTAGTCTGTGGCATAAATAATATTTGGTTTTGTTTCACCCATATGTAAGCTCTATTTTTATGATATCAAAGTTAATATCTGTCAGGTTCAGCCCAAGAACAACGACGAGGCAATCCAGTCCAGTTCAGTTCCTTTATTAGCTTGCACCTAATAGAAAGAATCTCGCCAGACTAAACCTATCTAAAGCAACTAGTGGATAAACCCCGTGAGACTCCAGGGAGGGGCCAGTCTCAACCTCATCATCTTCCCACACTCTTGTTGCAGGCTGAGGAGGCGCTTGCCCTGGAATGTCTCTCCCCGCTCCTGACAACCTTGAAGTTTCATCCCAGAATCTTCCCCGCTCATGCCGTCCATTACAGTATCTCTCTGATTCCCCTTGTGCAGTGAGATGCTGGAGTGAGACCTATATCCTTAATTTCACATACCAGCAAAATAATGCTTAGGATCATCCAACACAGATAAGAGTCCTTATCTTATGGAAAAAGAGATGCCAGATGTACAAGCTGGCTTTAGAAAAGGCCGAGAAATGCAAAATATTATTGCTGATGTACACTATATAATTGAGAAAGCCAAAGAATACCAAAAAGATGTCAGTATGTGCTTCATTAACCAATCCTATTCCATATTGATGCAATAGAACAGCCTTTGATGGTGTTGATCATGTCAAGGTGTGGAAAGTGCTCAGTAAAATGGGAATCCCAGAACATCTCATTGTCCTCATGAGAAACCTATATACAGGTCAGGAAGCCACAGTATGGACAGAACATGGCAAAAAAGTCTGGCTGCCGATTGGCAGAAGAGTGCCACACGGCTGCATACTCTCCCCTTATTTATTCAAAGTACTAAAAGTCAAAGAGCACAGTGGAAAAAAGGGACTAAAATTAAATATAAAGAAGACCAAACTAATGACAACAGGTAGAACAACCAGCCTTAGAATTGGCAATGAAGATACTGAAGTTGTGGATAGTTTCTGCCTTTTAGGATCAACCATCAACAGTAAAGGAACAAGCAGTCAAGAAATATGCCACAGACTAACACAGAATAGCCATGAGGGCCTTGGGAAAGGTATTCAAATGCCATGATGTGTCTATACGTACAAAGATCAGAATCATACACTCTATGGAAGTGAAAGTTGGACTTTAAAGAAGCAGAATAGGAAGAATATTGACACATTTGAACTTTGGTGTTGGAGAATACTATGGATAGCCAAGAAAACAAACAAATGGATCACTGAACAAATCAATCCAGAGTTCTGACTTGAGGCACAAATGACCAGGCTCAAATTATCCTATTTTGGGCACATTGTGTGGAGACCCAGCTCTCTGGAAAAGGCTCTAATGCTGGGATAAGTAGAAGGAAAGAGAAAAAGATGACCAGCAGCAAGGTGGATGGACTCTGTTATGGTAGCGATAAGTACGCCATTGGGAGACCTGAAAGAACAAGTTAGGGATAGGTTGTCATGAAGAAAATCTATCTATGTGGTTGCTAAGAGTTGAAAATAACTTGATGGCACATAATCAATCAAAATCAATCTGTTATCCATTACATTCACTTTTTCTTCCTTATCTTCCCAGCACCATCACAAAAATTTCATCAAGTTTCACTTCTCGTTACAATTTGTAGAAATGACTAGAGATGTTCCCATCTCCCTCTACTTCTTTTGGATACCAATGCAGTTATCAAAATAAGGTTGTGCAACATCCTCTAGAAATATTATTTTTATATATATATATATATATATATATATATATATATATATATTTATCTGCGCTCAGTTGTTACTGACTCTGCAGTGACTGCTTGGACGAGTCCTTTGCAGTTTTCAAGGCAAGGTGTTTCGGAAGTGGTTTGCCATGGCCTCCTTCCTAGAGCAGAGCCCAGCTGGCGAGCGCAGGAGGCGGGGTTTCCGTTGCTTCGTGCCCTTTTCGGGCGCGCGCAGTTTTTCGCGCTTACCGGCAACTGCTCCCGACTCCTTTTTTGCAAGGCGCTGCCAGCATTTTTCCTCCCACCGGAGTGAGTTTTCGAACTGTTGGGTTTACAGGAACTGGGGAGGAAACAGGAGCTCACCCTGCTAATGTGAAGGCTGGACTCAAACCGCTGAAGCGTCGACCATTTCTGGCCGGCAACTTTCAGCGTCATTAAGCCGCTGCGCCACCGCGTCCCCCATTTATATATATACACACACATATAAATATATATATATATATATGTGTGTGTGTGTGTGTGTGTGCGTGTGTGTGTATTACAGTCACTAACCAGAATTGCAAACAAACATTAAAAATAAAAATAAAGTAAAAACTAAACAAGATAGAATATTACAATTAGTGGTGGGTTTGTCAGTAGATAATAAACGTCTGCCTAATTTTACAGTCAGTATAACAAAATTTAGCTACGTTCAAGGAGACTGAAACATACTGATCTGATAACAACTGTACATAGAAAAGATCAGAATTTCCCGGGTGTTTTACCAGATAGGGAGTTATAAGGCGGGTCCTTGAGTCCTTATGGAGGGTACGGTATAGCAGGACATGAGTTGCAGTTTCAACAGCCCCTTGTCCACAGGGGCACAGCCTCAGCTCATAGGGGAGTTTTTTGTATCGGCCCTCCAAAACTACTGTGGGGAGGATCTTCTACAAAACATTTGTTACACTTTAAAACATTTGCTTAACCCAAAGAGAAGCTCACTGTTCCAGGAAAGCATATCTAGGAAAAGTGCATCCCCAGAGCACTACTATAACCTCCAAAAATCTGTAACAGGCACCAGTAGCAGAGGATCATGGAGAATTTCCTTCCCAAGGAAATGTAATACAAAGCAGTCTCCTTCTCTCTCAAAATCACCTTCATGCCTCCTTGTTACTTGAGCCTACAGTGTAAATATTTCAAGTAATAATACAAGTAATTCATCTCCCATGAAAAGGCCTGTTCCAGTTAATGCATCCCCCAACAATGCACATATTGTGCTGCTTCACGTGCAGGCGAACCCTTCTCCATTTATAGCGTGTCTGACTTTTGGAAGATGCACCTGTAAAGACAGCAAGTACCTATACTTGTCCTCTATATTTCTGGCATCTATGTGAAAAGTTGCACAAAGCCTTCCCATTGATTGCCATCTGGGTCAGCCGCACAAACACAGTTCGTGTGCCACTGGCTAGCTGTACCTTCCATCGACATGGAAAGGGGCAATGGCACTGATGACCGGGCTTGGTGCCGTTTTCCATACACAGAACTGTCTGTCCCCTCGGAACAGGGTTTTTCCAAAAACGACGCGCGAAGCAGACCCCGCCAGCCCGGCTGATCTTGAGCCAGGTCCCAGCACGGACGCGGCACCGGCGCCGAGCTCGGCCTCGGACCTGCGGACATTGCCCCGCACTTCTGGGAGAGAGGCGCGCGCGCTGCACCTCCAGAAAAGCAGCAGAGCCTCCGAGTCGTCCTCGGCCAAGCCGGAGGCGACCGACCCCGCTGCTGCCCTCGCCCGTCTTTTGCCCCTGCCTGACCTGTAGGCGCTGCAGGTAAGAGGCCGGCACGTAGCCCGTCTCCCCGGAGCCCGCCCGGGTCACCAGCCACCAGTGCTGGTTGCTCCGCTCCAGCAGCAGGAAGGTCTCGCCAACGGCGAAGGCCAGAGAGTTAGGCTCGGCCGACCGGAAGCCGTACAGGGCCCGGTACATGGCGCTGGAGGGGACGGAGGAGGAGGGCTGGCAGAGAAGAAACTAGCCGGCGAACTCCGGTCGGAGACCCCTCCAACCAAGTGGCGGCGCCGGCGGCGGCTCCTGCTGTAAACGCCGCTCCGAGCGCTCCGCCCTACCCCGGGCCTGCGTCACCCTCCCGTGGCACCAGGACGCAGCCTCGCCCCCTTCCGGACTGCGATCCTCTGGCGCCATCTGCTGCGGCGCCCTTCCGCAAGAAGCGCGCAGGGTTCAACTTTCCGTCCCGGGAGGAACGAGCCGGAAGCCCGTGGGAAACCCGCAGGCAAGTCGTGGGGGCAAGGCTGCGTTCTCCACTCCTGCAAGTCAGAGGCTTATTGTCCTTGATTCTGGAGGCATTTAGCTCAGGGGACGTTCTCGGTTCTAGCACGTAAAACTAGAAGCGTGCAAGCGGAAGTAAAGCTTACCCTTTGTCACCCCCTGCATAAGTTTATACAACGCTGTCAGATGACTGGGTGCCTTCTTACTTGTCCCTTGTCTCCGTTATAAATGAAAGTTTTTTTTTTCATTGGTGAGTTGCTCCCCTGAATCATTTTCAGTTCCCTGTGTTGTGAGATCTATTTATTTCCAACTGCTGTTTTTCATAATGGCAGAAAGTGAAGAAGAACTAAAGAGCCTCTTGATGAGGGTGAAAGAGGAGAGTGCGAAAGCTGGCTTGAAACTCAACATTAAAAAAACTAAGATCATGGCATCTGGACCCATCAATTCCTGGCAAATAGAAGGAGTAGAAATGGAAGCAGTAACAGACTTCATTTATTTGGGCTCCAAGATCACCGCAGACGGAGATTACAGCCATGAAATTAAAAGACGCTTGCTCCTTGGGAGGAAAGCTATGGCAAACCTAGATAGCATATTAAAAAGCAGAGACGTCACCTTGCCAACAAAGATCCGCATAGTCAAAGCTATGGTTTTTCCAGTAGTAATGTATGGCTGTGAGAGCTGGACCATAAAGAAGGCTGAGCACCGAAGAATTGATGCCTTTGAACTGTGGTGCTGGAGAAGACTCTTGAGAGTCCCCTGGACTGCTAGGAGGTCAAACCAATCAATCTTAAAGGAAATCAACCCTGATTGCTCATTGGAAGGATCGATAATGAAGCTCAAGCTCAGATACTTTGGTCACCTAATGCAAAGAGAGGAGTCTTTGGAAAAGACCCTGATGCTGGGAAAGATTGAAGGCAAAAGGAGAAGAGGACGGCAGAGGATGAGATGGTTAGATAGCATCACTGAAGCAATGAGCATGAAACTGAGCAAACTCAGGGAGGCAGTGAAGGACAGGAAGGCCTGGCGCAATTAATATGCTATCTAGGCTTGCCATAGCTTTCCTCCCAAGGAGCAAGCGTCTTTTAATTTCATGGCTGTAATCTCCGTCTGCGGTGATCTTGGAGCCCAAATAAATGAAGTCTGTTACTGCTTCCATTTCTACTCCTTCTATTTGCCAGGAATTGATGGGTCCAGATGCCATGATCTTAGTTTTTTTAATGTTGAGTTTCAAGCCAGTTTTCGCACTCTCCTCTTTCACCCTCATCAAGAGGCTCTTTAGTTCTTCTTCACTTTCTGCCATTATGAAAAACAGCAGTTGGAAATAAATAGATCTGGTTCATGGGGTCACGAAGAGTCGGACACGACTTAACGACTGAACAACAACAAGCTGTTTTTCATCCCGTAACTAATGATGGATTAAGAAGAGGCACTCTTCTCTTGTCCCACAAATGCTCCCTTCAGGAGTCTTTGGTGATGGACATTGTCAAAATCCTTGTGGGCATCATTCCTTCCCCTTTAGGGTTGACACTGTCCAAGCCTCGGTCATATAATGATGACAGTAGCACAAAAGCAGTATTGGGCAAACAGAGATGCGAGTTCAAGCCCCTTCACTGCAGCTCTTCCGCCTGTCTCCCAAGGTCATTCCCACATAACATTACAGCTTTATAAGTCAAAACCAGCACTTTAAATTGTAGCCAGAAACCAAATGGTAGCCAGTGCAAGGCTGTAATCCGGGTAACATGCTCCCAGCATTAGCAAGGGGGCTGCTGCATTCTGGACTAATGGTAGTTTCCAAGTAGTCTTTAAAGGCAGCCCCATGTACAGTGGATTGCAGTAGTCTAATCTGGTGTTATTGAGGTGAGAGTTACTATAGCCTGGTCCTCTTGCCCCAAGTAAGGTTGCAGTTGGAGCATCAGCCAGAACTGGACAAAGATAATTCAAGCCACAACTTCCTTGAGCAGGAGCTGTGAGTCCAGAAGGACTCCAAAATTGGGAACCTGCTCCTTTGGAGATAGTGCTTGCCTGTCCAGAGATAACATTGGTGTCAATAGAGAGCCTCAGTGTACAAACAGGACTTCCATCTTGCATGGGTTCCTGTTCTGTCCCATCTAGACCCTTACAACCTCCGGGCACTGGGATATGATGTTGCATCAATAGCATGATGGTGGCTTAATAGAGATGTTAAGAAGTAGGGGAGAGGGGACTGATCCCTGCAGCACCGCACACAATGAGGACCACCAAGCTGACCTCTCTTCCCCCAACAAAACTGACTCAAACTGCCCACTGAGGAAGGGGTGGAACCACTGCAGAACAGCACCTTTAGTTGCAATCCCAGCAGGTGGTCCAGAAATATATTAAAAATGCTAAGTCTAAGAGGACCAGGAGAGGTGCACTGCAAGTCCCAATAAAGTCATTTGCTTCCAGTCATCTCAATGGGGCTCCTATATTGCTTGAAAGCATACTGTACTGTCCCTCACGAGTCTGAGTCACAGTTGTCTGTCTTTTAAAGAATCAGAGGAACATTTGGCCTGACCAACCACACAATAGAAAGAGCTGCATAACTCTTTTGGACAAGGGTGGTGGTTTGATTTCTGAACAATTCAGTTAATTTTTCTTATTCTATGTGCTTAAATTTATGTTTGCTAAATTGTGATATCCTGTATTTCTAACTCAAGAACAAGAATAATAATCTAGTCACATAGGGGGATATTATGGGAAGGTTGCACCATGTTTCTCAAAAAAATTCATTGGGGAATGATGCTAGCCTGAGCCATAGCAGCTCAAGAGGGAGCCATGCTCCATTCCTTAGCTAGGGATGTATGTATCCTGTGAACAGAAACAATAGCAAAGGAAGTAGCCTCCATGCATTTCTATCTTGAATAACTTGCCAGCAGACTTCCCCAGAAACATGGTGGACTGAAGACAGCTCCATGAAAGTGAAGCCAATGATTGTGGCTAAGAACAAGGAGCAGATAAGTAGATTGGTTCCTTTGACCCTCTCTGGAGAAAGAGAGGATGTGAGATTGCCCAAGTTGTGCTCCACATGGTTGTTCCTCATGAGGAGACTGTCTCTGGAAGGTGGGAGAACCAGGAGATGAGGGAATTTGCCATTCTTGCTCCAGCCACTGTCAGAGCCTTCAAAGGACACTAACCTTTGCAAACCAATTTAGGAAATTGCCTATTACCTGCTTTAAAAAAAATTGTAGACACCTTCAAAATGACAAGGCTTGAAACACTGGGTGAGTGCCTTCAATTCTTAATATAAGAAAATGAAACTCTATCTTTATAAGCTTTAAGAATTTAAAATAAATAGCAAAAAGCAAAACAAGGTTTTGGCTGTAGAAAGTTCTACATGGATTAAGGGCTCAGAAAACATTGGAATATTTGATTTTGAATATTAAGACTTTGAAATCAATTTTAAAGAATAAATGCGTTTTTGTGGGAAAGAAAAATTATTTTTGATACTGGAGACGTAACAAGATAAGTAACTTATAATGGTGTTCAGAGATATTTTTGAGGAATTGTACCAGGACCTTGAATCAACAATGTCAGCTGTGTTATATGAACAGTCTGTTCCCAGAAGAAGCTCTTACAGAAAAAGATTTGCAACTGATTGTGGAGAACAACATGAACAAGACTTTGTCATTGAATACACAAAAAAAAATCAGATGAAGCCTTAAAAATTAAGAAGGAAATAAAAATGCCAGTCCCAGAGAGCAATTGGAATAATTTCTTCTTGCTGGACTTAAGTTTTGAAGAAATTCAAGACAAGGATCAATAATCATTTGAATGTATTAAAGAACAAGATTGTTTTACACAAAAGGAAGGAACATAAAGTTAGCTTATTTGATCATGGTTAAAATGGGTCATGTTATTTTGGGTGGTTCTTTCTGACTTGCTGACATCTGGACTGGAAAAACATGTATTGGATTTGCTTACAGTTAAGAGTTGAGATATGGAATTATAAGTTTTATATTTGTTAAATAATGTTATTATTTTAGGGCTCTGTTTGGACTTTTTGCTGACACCTGGATTGGAAAAAGTGTTTTGCTTATTGGACTTGCCTATAGGTAAGAGTTGAGTTATGGGATGAAGAGTTTTATATTTGTTAATTAAGAGGAGGTCAAGAGATAATGACATTGTTTATACTTGTCGTGACGAGGGTGGGAAATCACTTTCTTCACTTTTTTCTTTTTTTCTATTTTTTTCTCTTTTTTACTTTCTTGCACCTTTTACTCTCACTTCCTATTTTTCTTTTTCTTTTTAGTTTGTATTATCTTTTATTATTGTAGTTGAAACTTTTAATAAAAATCATGTTTTAAAAAAATGAATAACATGCCAGCATTGAGTTATGTAAATGTTCATTTATTCTTGGGAAAACTGTCAGCTTCGCTGCAGCTTCACAAGGAGCACCCTGATTAAGCTACCATACTACGTAAATGTATAAAAGGCATAACTAATTAATCAACTGACCAGTTTAAATCCAGTGATAGAATCATTTGAGATAGCCCCAATTTGATACTCAATTCCAACAAAAATGGTTGCATACAACATATGTCTCCTCATGCTTTCTTTCCTCCTGTATGACTCCTAATGCAATGTGAGGAAAGAACAACAGTTCATGCTATGAGCCTGAAAAATGAAACACGAAAGGGGCTTAAAATCAACCAAAAGGAACCAGAACAACAGCAAAAACAAATTCAGATGTCCTCTCCACCAGTCAATATTTGGCCAGTCAATGTCTCTTAGCTTAGGCTATCTTATAAGGTTATTGTGAAGACAGTATGCAATAATGTCACCCATTGGGGGAGATGGGCATCATACAAATTTAATAATAAATAAATAAATAAATAAATAAATGTCATCTATGCCATCGTTTAAGGACAGCACAGACCAGCCATTCATTTTGTGATCCAGATCCAGGTTCCAGAAACAGCCTGAACTGCCCTAACCTGCTATAGGAGCAATCTAGTCTAACCCTTTCCTAGATCCAGACCTTGATATGGGAAAACAGCTCCATTTTCACTGGAAGTATTCTCTCTGTAGTGTTAAAAAATTGGATAATTTCCAGGATGTTTCTATTCTTTACCCGAGAAAGTAATCACAGCCCAGCTATTCTACCATACCCATCCTTGACCAGCCAGCTGTTCAAAATTTCTCTAGAAGATCACCATATAGCAGCTCGAGCCTTAGACTACCAAAGTTGCCTCCACCATGCTTTCATGCAGATTTTGCTCTAAATCCCTAGGAAGAGGTCAGAGACAGGCTGACCTCATTTTCCCAAGTGTCTGAATGGTCAATCTCCCTGCTTTCCTTTTAGGTAATAGCAGTCGGAGGACCTCCCCAGGCAACAGTGCAGTTCTTACCCTGAGTCCAGCGTGATCCATCATACCACATTTCTTTCCTTTTTTTTAGGTGATTAATATCAGTAATAAGAAAAACTATAGGAAAAATAAGGGGGTAAGAAAAAGAAACAAATGGAACAAAAGAAATAAAGTTTGGGAGTACTAATGTGCATGTCTGTGTGTAAATTTATAGAGAACAAAACATTTTGAAGTACATATTTTAAATAAATCTATGCCAGAATACATGGCATAAGTTACAAGTGAAGGTAACCTATTAGGACATAACAAAAACAGCTAAAAAATTGGAGGTCAAATCTGAGTAACACAATTCCTAATTGAAGTTTTTTTCCCCCAAACCCTTTAAAAGTTATGTTGCTTTTTCAGGCAGCATGACTTCCCGCCCTTAAACATGCCATTCTTCTTCCTCTCTTTGCATTTTGTTATGTTTGTTGCATAAACATAAATCAAGATGTTTAGGCAACAAAATGCCAAAAGATTTTAAACATTAAACCACACCACAAAGCTACCATTTGCAGCATGACATTGCTCTGGAACATTAGGGAAGAACTTTGCAGAAGATTTTGAATCTGGGTAAGGTGAGTTACAATAAAATATCTGATCCTAGTTGCTGAGCATAATATGGGGTTAACAGCATTAGTTCTCGTTCATCCTCATCAGATTGATAAGGGTATCCGCAGCGCTATGGGATTTCTTCATTCTTCATCATTCTGTCCTCTTTTCTCTTAACCCAACATAAACTGGCTTCCTCCTTCACGTGCAAGTCTTACCAGTCTTCTTCCTTTGGCCATTGGGGTGGAAGAGTGATGGGTCATCTCTACTGATCAACAGCCTATTGGTCATAAACTAGTTTTCTCGGGCCACTGAAGTACCATCACAATTTGAACTCTTCCTTTGTCAGGTCTTTAGAGGCACAATTTTTAGCTCTCTGGTATTAAGGAGTAAGAATAAACTCATGAGAGATTATCCAGACTAATCCCCTCAATCATCTATTTTTCTGTAGTATAAACAAAAGACACATTCAGATACTTTACTTCGTTAGTGTAGCAAGTAGATATAATATTATAGCAAGAAATATATGGCTTGGCAATACTGCTAATGACTAGCTTGACATTTTGCCTCATGAGGTATCACATCTCAAACTCATTTTCACAACGGTCCCAATACTTCAGCAATATTTAGTGATTCATAACCAGAAAACAAACTCCAGCGTAATTTAATGTCTGCAAGCCATTCTCTGGTTTAATTAATGGTCAGCAGAGGGCGATCCTAACACATAAAACAGAGCTTTGTATATCAATAAATGCTGTTACATAAGGCAGCCTAGTTTTCCATTCTGTACTCTGTGTTTAACAGAAACTTGGGGGCAGAGGAGGTATGATTCCAGCTTAACACAAAAAATTGGAAAGGCACATCTAGAAAAGCCCTGATGTGCTGTGACATGAACTCCTATAGGGAACAGGCTGCAAAACTACAGTGACTTTTGCATAAAATAAAAAAGGACTAGAGGTGATATAGTCCTCCAGAACTGAAACAAAGGGGGATTAGGGATAACCTAAGGCATAAGTAGATACCCGGAGCCACATGGAACTCCAGCACCCTTCTGTGGCACCCAAAGCACCCCCAGAGTTTTGACAGTTTGGATTGGAGATACCATAGTGGATAGAATTAGAGAAAGAATTGATAAATGGAACAGGGATGCAAGAATACCTTTGGAGGTCATTATTGAATCTATATTTTCAAAGACCCTTCCCCAACCTGAAGTCCTCCAGATATGTTGGGAATATCATCCCCAGAGCTTTGGTGCTAGCTGGAAATTCTTGGAAGTTCTAGTCTGAATCCATCTGAAGGACATCAGTTAGTTTAAAATCCTGTGTATATTGGCCCAGGATGGTGGAAGGCAAAGTGTACCTGAATGTTTCTTGTCCTCTGTTGTGCTGTGTGAAAAAGGATAGTTTTTCCAGAGGAAAACATAATAAAACATACCCTCCCAAGGCTTTTAGAAACTGAGGAAATCTGTGCTCAAACTCATTACAAAACATGAAACATTTTGCTCCATTACATAACATTTACCTGTCAGTATGCCAAAGCAGAGAGCTGATCTTTGGAAGCAGGACTGTTGGATAATTCTCATCAGCTTGGCATCAGTACTGGGTTAAATTTAGTTGGCCCTGAAACAGAACTAAATCTATGGGATCCAGCAAACAAGACCCTGCAGTTTCCCAGGAAAATTGAACAGTTCCATCATGCTATACAAAATATTTCTACACCATCTAGTTAGGAATCTGTGCATAGTTCTTGTGATAGATTCTTATTTAATAGACACACAGACAAACAGATAGTCAGATGTTTCCCTCAGGATCCCACTCCATTTTCCTTAAAATTTCCTCTGAGCAAAATTCAGAATATGATAAAAGCTGCATTCTAGTACATTCAGAGACACTAGCTTGGGGAAAGCTAGCTTAATGGATCACATGGGGAATGTGTGAAATTTTGACAGAGTTCAGGGGACTTAAGTATAGTTTTTTAAATTTCACTCTTTGTTTTTTGGCATGAGAAAACTCAAAATTCACTTTGATATTTTGAGACAAGATTCAATTTGATAGGTGTTCATTCAGGATTTACTTATTTATGACATTGGATCCAGCCCTTCTCAGAAGCTTAGGTGGCTTGTGGGACTTCTGGTGGAGGCATGGCAGCTAAACACGTCTCTGTGGAGAGTGGAGACGACGACTACAGCAAAGACTAAAGAACCAGTATGTATAGGTAGTCCCCGGATTAAGAATGCCTGGGTTACAGACAACCCATAGTTAAGAACAGAGCCTATTGCAGCAAAATTCGAGTTAAATACACAATGATTCGAGGTAAATACCCAATGGTTTGAGTTCATTACACAATACTACTTTTACAGTATGATACAATAATACTATTCTGCCTTACATACAAATTTGACTTAAGGACAGACCTTGTGAATGGAACTTGTTCTTAAACTGCAGACTACCTATAGACCAGTTGTTCAGAACCTCTCCAGATAAGGAGAGGATGGGAGATTACCCACATTTGCTCCAGACAGCTGCTCCTTGCAAGACCTCAGGATAGTGGTCTCTAGTGGGTCTGAGTGCTGGGAGATGAAGGGATTAATAATCAAGTTCACAACTGTGCCCGGCACCTTTTAAAGGACACTAAGTTCACTAACCTCACTTCTAATCACTTTTGAAAATTCCTTATTTAAATACCTTAAGTCTATTAGAGGTCTTCGGAATGACAAGTCTGAAAAGTCACCTGGTGAGTGTATCTTTATTCCTGAACAAAAGAAAAATTAACTATAAGTTTACGAACTTGAAATAAATAGCAAAAAGCTAAACAAGATTTTGAACTAAGAAAGTTATACATGAATTAAGGGTCCAGACAAATTTGGAATATTGAAACTTTTACTATAAGATTTTGAAATTAACTATATAAAATAAACAGCTTTTCATTAGAACCAGAATTATTTTGACTACTGCAAGTCATAACAGAGATAAGAGACCTTATGATTTAAATTGGACCCTGGAGGGTCCAGGCAAAGAAGAAGAAAAAAAAACTTCCCTTTAGGATTGGGATTTACAAAATGACACAAAATATTATAACATTTGAAATATTAAAGGAGATCTTCAAAGAATGGGGCTGGAAATTAGTAGCTACAATATCAACAATATCAGTAATTATGCCTGCTTCTATGGATAGACTATGTCTAAAAGATGTTAATGAAGGAATGATGGATGTGAAACAAATTTTGCTTGATGCAGAAACAGTGGAATCAGAAATATTGGATAAAAAGAAGTGTGGATTACAAAATAGACAAGGCATTCAAATTGGAAATACGAATGACAGGAAAAAGTGTGGATTACTAGATGGAGAAGAGCCAAAGGAATGACCCTGATAAGGGCTTTTTACTGGACACACAAACAAGGTTGGATAAAGCTTTGAAAATGAAAGGGGAAATACAAAAGACAAACCAAGACAGTGACCTGGATAATGACTTTGCACTGGATTTACAAAAGAAGTCTGTTAAAACCTCACAAAAGTTTTTGGGATGGGAAAGACAATATCTGAATGAATTAAAGATCAAGATTGTTAGAAGTAAAAGAAAGGAATGTAAAGTTGGTTGGTTTGATCAAGGTTAAAATAGGACATGTTTTCATAAAGCTCTGGTAACACTTTATGGACTTTTTGCTGATACCAGGACTGAAAATTGATGATTTTATGGTTTTACATGTAGAAGGGATGGGTTATGGGAAGAAGAAATATTCATTTGTAACTTTATAGGTGGTGATGAATTATCAGATTTGTTTTTACTTGTGATTTTTCTTTATTCTACTTCTTTCCTTTTTTCTGTTTTTTTTCTTTCTTTGCACTTTTTATTCTTTCTATCTCTTTTTTTCTGAGTTTAATTTGTTTTTGCTTTTACTATTGTATTTAAAATCTTTAATAATTTTTTTTTTTTAAAAGGAGCTAAGGTGGCTTGCAAGAGCCCTGTTTCATTCTCATAATCAACCTGTGAAATAGATTAAGCTAAGAAATAGAGACTGGCCCATGATAACCCAATGAATTTTCTTGTATATAAGTAGCAATCTGAATCTACATGTACTCTGTTCTGCTCTGTAGCTTCCTGATTGTATTGCCTCCTGATGAGACCGTATCCAAGGAAAGGGTCAAGAGAAAACTCCATAGTAATGTTATAGTCTTGATCCAACTTGGGAATGTGTATAGGCAGCTGTTATTTTATAGGCTTTTGTTTTTAATCTTCCCAAAATGGAACACAAGTACCACACAGAAGTTTTTCAAGCCCATTTTATGTAGAAGACAGCCACTCTGATAGTGGCTGCAAAACAAGAGTCAGTGAACTAGCAAATCAGATTTGTTTCACAAATTCAGACTTGAAGGACACTGAATGAGAAACAACAGCCCTTGGCAAAATCAGATGCTCCTCTCTTACCACTTCTCCCTTTTCCATCCTGTGAAGTTGTCAGTGCAACAGAGGACAACTTCTCCACAGTATATTATGTGTAATAGAGGGAATTTCAGCAGCATTATTTCTCCTACTGGGAGTTCCAAGTTCTACAAAAAACACATAGCAAATGACCCAATGCAGACGGAAAGAGATGCGGTGGAACACTCAAGCATACTCTATTTGCAGAGAGAAATTATCATCATAAGACAGTAGTCCAAATGCAAGTATTCCAATGTATTCCAAAGAACTGATTTAATCAGGTGACATTATTTTGTAAAACAAGAGCAAATCCCATTAAAGCTGTTGCCAGATCACAGTCCAGACATTTCCTCAGTGTAGTTGGAATAGAAGATGAGGTAGCTAGGAATTCTCCCTTAGACCCATCCTTTGCATGCCCCTTTCTTTGCTTTTTTTGCTGCAGACCTGGAATCCTGCTTGCTACCATAGGTGGACAAGAAGGGCAAAGAATGTCTAGGACTAAATACAAGGGAAAAAAACAAAAAACAAAACAAGAGGCTGAAAGTCTATCATGTTGTGTCCTGTTGAGGAATGGAAATTCAAGACAGCTACTTGGCAGTTCTTCATATCTGTGATTAAATCTGAAATCTAATTATCTTTCATTTTAAAAGTAAATTAAAACCTGTATGGAGGATTATATATAGAATCTATGCAAGGTGTGCAATATTCCATTTATGATCTGTGTTGACATCATGTTGAGAAAGCTGGTTTATGACATTTTGTTGCCAAGAAGGAATACTCTAGAATCCTACATGAAAAACACTTTTTCCTAATTATGTATATCATCTGAGCAAAACATATCATTCTCTTTGACCCTGGCCTTATAGCACACCTTTTAGATGACATAAAAGTCTTTTCCCATGGAGCTCGTCCAGTTGCCTGTACATTTGTGTTATACCTGCAATGTTGCTACGTTGCCAGAAGAGTCCCATTCTAAGCAAATACGGACTTGCCTTGAATGGGCAAGAAAAAATTGAAGGCAATTTTGAATGTGAAATAATCGTTCATAGTGTATGTAATTATATATCTTCACAGTTGAGTCCTGCACAACAGACCAAAATGTGGGGATACTCATGAGGAAAGAGCAGATTCAAGAATATATCCTCCTGCCAATTTCTGTATGTGGAACAGATCTACTGCACAGAACCTATGTACATATGCAAAAGGCACAATGAATGTTACCATTGACAGTTCAATCCTGCTTAGAATTAAATTCAATATTTTGTTCCACAGAAGGGAATTCAGGACAGTAGATTTATCATTCAAATATGTTCTACCATAAAAATAAGTTCTGTTGATGGTGTGACAGTAAATCCCAAGTATGTGTATATTGGACTGTAACTTTTACACGCTACTACTTTGCAGCTCTATAAATATAAAATACAGGTTTGGGATATGGAAAGGGCAGGACTGTAATTTACAACAACATCAATAAAACAACTTGGCTGAGCCCAAGGTAATAATTAAAGAGAAAAATAACTTGAAAATATAAAATGCATAATTATTTTTTTAAATGATTTGTAAACAAGTAACAGGCACAAAACAGTCAAAAAGTTAAAATAAATGTATGCAGTTCAGATGAATAATGCACTATTTTCTTAGAATACTGCATATTCTTTATTTCCTCTGGATGTCATAGCACTTTCCAGATTACATCCAAGTTTGAATGATGCAATTTATTTCTTAGAAATCTTAGAAACTTTTCAAAAATGGTCTGTTCTAGCAAGGACACATACTGTTAGTAGCATTATTTCTTATGCTTAGAAAATACCCTTGGTGCAAGCATTCATCTATTTGGCTATCTGCAGTTACTGAATTACACAGAGGTTCCCAAACTATCAAATGCAACAATTCCCTGCATTTTTGCTCTAGGATCAGGTTGTAGAAATGTTAATGGGAAATTACTGAATGATGGCCATAAGGATATTGTAGGATGCAGCACAAGCCCTTCCCATTTCTCCTGTTTTTGTGATCCTCCTATGTCTACCTGGCTGGCAAAAATGACAAAAATGTCCTCATTTTCTTGCCTGGCATTATGAGATTGACTGAGTATAAGAGAGCCATATTATCAAAGAGCCTAAAAAACGTAAATTGTTACAAAGATCTCTTCTGACAATACATACATACACACATATCCTAAGCATATGCACATTGTATACCTAAAAACAAAGAGACAGAGATATGTCAACATTAATTATTTTGTTTTTCATGAAGAAAAAACACCAAGATGAATTTTTTAAGCAATAATGTTTTCAAATTATATTTTTTGCACAATCTCATTATTCAAATCAGGTCCATTCCATTGCATTCTATTCTTTCATTTAATCAAATATCTTGAGTATGTATCAATGTACCCCATGTACCTTCTGGTTAGTAGAATAAAGGCAACAGTATGTTGACTTGTGAATTAATTTCTATATCCTAGCTGACAATAGGATGAGCATGCTTGGGATAAAACTGGACTTTGGTTGTACTTTGGTGTCCTGACTAAAAGATGCCAATACTAACTTTTACCATTCTTACTATTAACAGGGAATGCTGCATGTGATACAGATGCAACTGAGGTTGGTATCCCAGCCTACCACTTCTCTACCTTACTAAAAAGCAATGTGAACGTTTTGATGGACTAAAACCATAATGGGCAGCTGAAGTCAATCCCAATGGTCCATCTGGTTATGACCACAGCATATGTAAAATTGTGACTTGGAATGTAAGAGGAATAAATGGTAAAAGGAAGAATGAACAAAATGAGAGGAAGGGGGGAAAGGTATCTTATGGATTTGTGAATCTAGAAAAAAAGTGAAAGATGTAATGCAATGAATGAAAGTAGTTTGATCTCGTGGAATGGAGTTAATAAATACATGCAAGGAATTGAAAATGTAAGGTTAATTATGAATGAAAGGTTTAATGGGTATGACAGAAAGTATGAATTGGTGTCATAGGTTGGTGATAGTGCACATTATGTGACGGTGATGATGATGATGATGATGATGATGATGATGATGATGATGATGATGATGATAGAACCAGCAATGAGTTTGGGGAATAATTGTGCAACACTCTGAATGAATGAGATCCAGCAGAAAATTATCCTATTAGGTGAATGGAGGGGTGGAATTGAAATAAGATAATATAGAAAAAGTGGACCAGTTCTGACATTGAAGGCAATTCTGGGTCTTTTCTAAGTTAATTTTAGAAAGGACGCACATCTCATCTCATTGACCACATTTCAATGATCATAGTTTAATAAACTGGGATATGAAGAATGTTCTGGCTACCCATGTGACTTTTTTGCTCTTCCCTTCACAGGAGAAAAAACCAAGTAGTTCTATTAACAGTAGTTCCTTTTTCAGTCTGAATAGGGAAATTATGATTAACAGCTCCAGAGCAAGCCAGGCTGTCAGCAGTGGCTTGAAGCCAAGAAATCATTGTCCAAAGTCTCTTAATGAGCATGTTTCCATGTCATCAGAAGACACATTCTGGCTTCCCAGCAGCATGGCTCCTCCCATGAGACGGAGATTTGTTTACTGCAATGACTCAGCTGTTTCCAAGGTTTAGTGCAAGTGGGTCAAGTACTGCCAGCCAGCCCCCTCTTTTGCCCCCCTCCCCAGTACAGAGGCAAAATATTTGCCTTGGGTTTTGTTTTGTTTTCATTTGGGGATATGTATAGAAATAATTAAAATTGGTGACTTAAGCCTAGTGGAAGCTGAGAGCATTGTTTCATCTTTTGGGCTCCAGATTGTTCCACTCAGTGGCAAATCATGGATTTTTTTCCCTGACTTGTACTAAGAGGAATAAAACATATTCCTTTGTTCAGGCAGCAAATTTAACAAACCATGGATGAAGATACCCATGTTGGGTCACAGGAAAAGCTAGTGTGCTGAGGTAGTGTGTAGTCAGGTTCCTGTAATATGTGAACAGAACTCAGGGTGACTTTGAGCGTCAGGTTTAGCCAGGGTGAATATTCTCAGCAAGACACATAAATAACTAGCAAAATGTAATTTTTATCTTGTCCCATAGCCATCTTTCCCCCCCACTGTTTCTCAAAGGAACTAAAAGGCTAATGATGAAATAATAGCCTGAGGGACACATCACATCACCTCTACTTTGCCTCCTGAGGGAAATGAAATATTGTGAAGAGCAGGTATCCCATTCATCAGGCAGGAATAAAAGAGGAGCCTCTGAAGATCTCTATATGTGTTTGCTTTTCTGTTTCAACTCCTGTTAAAAGATGCTTAGCTAATACCCAGATGAGAGGGATATTAGAAACAAATGAAGATTTCAAGGACATACTGATCGTGCATAATATTCAAACCATAAAGGAGGTGCCTAAATTTAACACACATGTTCCGTTGGAGCCTTTATGTACTGTAGATGCTTCCATCGTCCAGAGTAAGGAGAGTCTCCTCAGTGATGCATCTAGTTATGGAATGCTTACCACAGAGAAAGGAACCAGACGCTCACCTTGCTGTTCTTTTCCATACCATGCAAAGAGCCGCATTTTAAGAAGAACACTGATAATCAGAGGAGGATCTATACAAAGTCCTATAAGGAAAAGAGGAAAGAGATACTTAGCTGGATAATATAAAATTAAAGGGTCTTCAAATAAATGATTTGGTCTTTGATGTATCCAAGCTCAGAACTAGAACCAGTTGGTGAACATTACAAGGAAAATTTCAGCTCAATATTAAGAAAAGCTTCCTAATAATTGTTCTCTAGGAATTTGCAAAGGAGGTAATAGAGGAAAAGAGTAGCACATCTAGTTTAAATAGTCTTTAATATGAAAGCGTATTCTGCACCCTGAAAAGCTGCTGCCAGTCAGAATAGGTAGGATGGACAAAATGGACAAAGAGCTCAACCAGATAAAAAGTAGCTTCCTATTGTAGTAGAGAAATGAGGTCGCTCTGGTGCACAGGAAAACCACATTTTGTTTTTTTAAATATAATTTTTACTGAAGAAATTTTTAACCAGATAAAAACAATACAAATATTTAAAAAGTAACAAAGAAAATAAGGAAGAATAGTGAATAGGTAAGAAAGAAAATAGAAGAAGAGATAGAAATAGAAAAGGAGAAAGAAAGAAAAAAGAAAAAATATATACAGAAGCAGCTTCCAAACTTTTTGACAGCAGTTATAAATGCATTTATATTTTACTCTCTCTAAAGTTACATCATAATTTCCTTCTTTCCATGAGCTATACTTTCTAATCTTCAATCCTTTCTAATCTTCATAAATCACAAGTTAATTTTTCTCTTTTTTTCAGCAAAAAGTCCATAAGGGATTTCCAATCACTGATAAATAAAGTTGTTGATCTTTCTCTAATCAAACAACTTAATTTTGTCATCTCTGCTAGTTCTGTCATCTTCACCAACTATTCCTCCATTGTGGATATTTCAGAGTCTTTCCATTTTTGTGCATGTAATAGTCTCGCAGCAGTAATCATATATAAGAATAATCTTCCATGGCTCTTTTCTAATTGACTGTCCATTAATCCCAGCAAGAAAAATCCTGGTTTCAGTCAAATGTTGATCTTTATAATTCTTTGTATCATTATATCTATCTATCTATCTATCTATCTATCTATCTATCTATCTATCTATCTAACTATCTATCTATCTATCTTTGAATCCAGAAATTTCTGGCTTTTTTACAAGTTCACCAGGCATGACAAAATGACCCTTCATGTTGTCCACATTTCCAACATAAATTTGAAGTTCAATACCTTTATACATTTTAGACAATTTTTCTGGAGTCATATACCAACAGTACATCATTTTATAAAAAATATCTCTTTTAGGTTATAACATAATGTAAATTTCAATCCTTTTACCACATATTTTCCCACTGTTCCATCAGTACATTGCGTCCAAAGAAAAGAATCAAGGTGTTGCAATGGCTCAGTCAAAGTCCAGACCTCAATCCGATTGAAATGTTGTGATGGGACCTCAAGAGAGCTGTGCATAAACAAATGCCCGCAAACCTCAATGCACTGAAACAATGTTGTAAAGAAGAGTGGGCCAAATTCCTCCACAACGATGTGAGAGGCTGATAAAGTCATACAGAAAACGATTACTTCAAGTTATTGCTGCTAAAGGTGGTTCTACAAGCTATTGAATCATAAATTGTGCTTAGTTTTTCACACATGGCTTCTCCATTTTGGCTTTCTTTTTGTAAAATAAATGATGACATGGTGTAATATGTCATGTGTTGTTGTTCATCTGAGGTTGTATTTACCTACTTTTGAGAGCTGCTAAGGATCAGATGATTTTTATTGTGTCCTGATACGTAAAACCATAGAACTCAACCAGAGTGTACTTTCTTTTTCACAAGCAAAGATGGAGAAGCTCTATTCAGACAGTAAAAACTAGAGAACAAATGAAGAGCTCTGCTTGATCAGACCAAAACCTGAAATAGTCCAGCATTCTGTTCTCATACTAGCCAAACAGGATACCTACAATCAGGATTAGAGTGCAATTACACACTCTTGCCTCCGTTCTCTGCAGCTGGCATTGAGGCTACATTGCACCTGTAGTCTGGCACAGAAACTAAATTCCTAAACTTTGTTTTTCAAACACATCTCTTCTGCTACAGAATATATGCAGGCAGAAAGAAAAGGTGTTTGGAGCCGCGGATAGTATTCAGACAGGCTTTGCCTCCCCGAATACTTTTTCTTCTTCTAGATCTAAGTTTACAGCAGCTTTCACCAAGCTGATGTTCTTTAGATGAACTGTATTGCAACTCGCATCATTCATAGCCATGCCTCACTGTCATCTATATTCAGTGCTTGTTCTTGTTTGGTTCATTCCAAGTATAAAACTGGTCTTCTGCCACTTATTTCCATTCTCTGGCCTGGGCTTCAGGACTAACACCAATCTTTCTAGAATTCTTTGACTGGGATATTCTCTTTCTTCCTTAAACCTACAAAATTGTCTGTCTTATCTAGCCAAGTCTTCCCCATAGCTGGATGTGTCCAACCAGGTAGGTTTGGTCTTTCAGGTTAGGGAATCGGGCAAGTGATTATTCATCTCAATATTGCAGAAAAATTGTCCTGCACATTTTGCTACCAATTCTCCCAGAATTTGATGAGGCAGAATATGGTTTAGAAATTATTTCAAAGGAGAAGAGAATTTCAGAAAAATTCTTGTGGCTCGAGTATGATGTTGTTCTTACCCTCGTTTAAGTTTCAGGGTGTGTGGGAATCTCTCACCTTTCATTGAATAGTTATCTCTGGCAATCTGAAATCTCCCTGGCTGCTCACACTACCATTACACCCCAGGGGAAGACATTAGGAGGTAATTCCTTCTACAAGGCTTGTCCCGTGCCACTACAATTGCTGTTGCTATTGGAGACTCCTGGGAGAAATTATTGTAGAATTTCTCCTTTCCCTGGAAAAAAATGTTCACCCAATCGCATTGGCAGAAATATTGAAAGGCCACCTATTCCTAGATCTACTTCAGTAAAGCACCAGTTCAGAGAAGACTAGTCTCAGCTGATATGGTCAGCCCTATTTTTGACTCCAACAGGATCACCATTAATGATGATTACAGCAACTTCTCAAGTTACACAGCCATCATTGTGCTGAGCTAATAGTAATGCAGACAGGCTTTGTAGCACCTCAGTGATGGCCAGGTGACATGAGAAGGTGCTGTAAGTCACTAGGGGGAAAATGGCCTCCTATTCAAATGACACTGTTAACCCTGTGTGTTTCAGACTGAGTATGTTAGAGAACTCAACAGACAGGTCTGCCCCAGCAGCATGGAGGACTTCTCTCTCTGTTCCTCCCAGGTTCCTCTCCATCCTGCAATCACTGTGCCAATTTCCTTGGCTGTTTCACATCACGTTTGGCCTGTATTCTCTGTTTCCAAAACTACAACAACAGGAGACCATGGCTGCCAGGTGTGCCTGGAACTCCTTTTGTTCTCTAAACTATGTTCAGCTGCTGTTTACGCTCCAGGCCATTACGCCATATTTCCATGAAGTCAGCAGTGCAAAAAAGGCTACCAGGAAAACACAAGATACTTTCTTGCATCCTGCAGGGCCACAGATGTGCCCATGGTTTCTCTATCCTTTGCTTGGCCTAGCGTCTAATGGTTTGTTTTGGGAAGAAGGCAAAGCAGGTGGGGCCATGCCATCCCCTTTTTCCAGTGCTTTCAAGACCCATCTCTGGACCAATATGGCAACACCAGTAACTGAGAAAATCATCAATGTCTCCTTGCATTCAAATGGCTAGACAAACATTAGGCATAACTGCCTGGTGAAGACAGCACAACCACAGCAAACAAGACAGGACACTGTCCTGTCGGTGTGACCACTTTAATTAACAAGTCAGCACAAGTCAGTTAGTTACAAGACAAATGAAAGTCCTCAGGCCCAAATTCCTTGCTGAAATCTGGGGAAATTACTGCACTGCAGCCTTTCTTGTGAACTTCTCCTGTGGGAAAAAGAATCCTGAATTAGAGGGAACGTTCATCTTTCTTTTATTCTTATTTTCCATGTGATGTTTACTTAGTTACCTTCTAACTTATTTACTTATTTGGCTTCTATACACTCCAGTCATTATGAACTCTGGAATATACTTATACACTGAAGAACATAAATCACATTAACCAAGCAGATGCCCCACCACAATAGGGAACAACATTAGAGCATCTCATCCCCCAAGTCCTGCTGGAACAGCCAGTTTTTTGGGACTTTCCTGAATTTAAATAGGACTGATGTCATTTGAATCTTCAAGGGAATGCTGTTTCACAGAAGTGGGGCAGTGTTTGAAAAGGGCCACCTCCAAACTCCTTGTTGGTAACATTTCCTGAGAGAAGAGATAGAGAGGAATACCATTCTCCTATTCTACAAGTGGGAGTATGTGTTCCTGGAGATATTTGTCCTGAGCTATGTAGGGCTGTAAAGATGACAAATAGCACCTTGAATTGTACTTGGCAGCCAGTCAGTAGCCAATGCAGTTCTCAAAGTAGTGGTGTTTTATTCTATCATATAAATTGAGATGTACTTATCATGGCATAGGGCCTGGTTACCAGAGAGACTGTCTTCCATAGTTTCTGTTTGTCCTGGCAGAGTTAGCATGCTTCAGGTCCCATTGATTATACAGTATTACTTGATGGGATCTAGGAAGTGGCCCTTCCTGTCACAATGCCTGCCCTCTGGAACAATATTTCCCCAGAGATCTATATGGTCCTACTTGACCTTATTTAAACGAGCCCTTAAAATCTGGTTGTTCCCCCAGACCTTGGGCTAGAGTAGGTGATGGACCCTTTGCTAGATGATTGATTTGTTAGATTCTGTTGTTATTTTTTCCCAGATGTTTCCTTTTTGTATTGCTTCTATTGTATTGTTTTAAACTCTTTTATATTGTACGCTGCCCAAAGTCACAATGGAAATGGATCGCCTATAAATTAAATAATTGAATTGAATTGAATTGATCAAGCCACAGCATTCTGGGCCAGTTATAGCTTCCAAGTGGTTTCAAGGGCAGCCCAAAGTATCACACATTGTCAGTCCAAATGAGAGGGGACTAAGGCATGAGGACTGTGAGGAGAGCCTCCTGCTCCAGCAGGGTGCTAACTCATGCTATACAAAGGCCCTCCTAGCCACAGCTGTCACCAGCTCTTTGAGCAGAAGCTGTACATCAGTTTGGCTTCCAGATTACAAACTGGTTCTGTCCAGTGTCTAAAGATGGACTGTCCCTGGAACCAGATGGCTTCCAAACTCAGAACCGTTCCATCTTGTGGAATTGAACCTAAGCCTGTTCCTGACCATTGAGACCCTAGCAGCCTCCAGGCACTAGGACAGCACTTCAGCAACATCACCTGTCCAGCCAAGAGTTGAGATATAAAGTATAGTCTGATTGTATCTGACCCCTCGATGACAGCTAGCCTCACCTTGCAGGTTCATGGAGATATTAAATAGGAGCAGAGGAGCCTTGGGCTCAGTCATGTCCTCACTGACTGGAAGTACTCTTTCTGAATGAGAACTACTGCAAGACAGAGCTACCCACTCCTGTCATAGGCAGCCTAGAAGATATTGTGATCAATGGTATCCAAGGCCTCTGAGAGTATAAGCAACAGTAGGAGAGTCTCATCCCCCCAGAATGTCTTGCCAGAGATCATCCACATATGTGATCAATGTGGTTTCAGTGCTATAACCAGGCCTGAAACTGGACTGAAATCGGTCCAGATACTCTGTTTCTTCCAGAACTCTGTGACTGCAGCCACACTGTGTTATTAACAACTTTCCCCAAAAGGGAAGATGTAGAAAGTAGTAGAGCAATTTCTAATCTAGTTGGAGACCAAAGTTCCCTTTTTGCACCATGTTATTTCAAAAACATAAAAAAAGAAGATGCAGTTTGTTTGCTAATTTAGGTTATTTATGTAGTTTACTTCTCAAAATGCCATACAGATAAAACAATAAACAGAAAATTATTATAATGTATAAGCTATATTAAACAAAAAATCTATTGGCTATTTAAGAGAAAATCACATTGAATGGAAGCCCAAATTCTCCTACCCAATGCCTGGGGGGGAAGCCTGGTCTTTAAGGTTTATGAAATGTAGGTAGTGACAAGACCATCTGTATCTTGGGGAGAATGCTCTTCCATAGGGCAAGTGTAGTGACAGAGAAGGCACGTTGCCTGGGTACCATCAAATTACATTATATAAGAGATGGGACCCAAAGCATGCTGACTGTCAGAACATATCAGGTGGGCAGAGCTGAAAGACAGATGGTCCCACAAACAACCTGGCCTTGTGCTATGGAGGGCATTAAAGGTGATTACCAGCATCTTAATTGCACCCAGAAACTCTCTTGTCACCAGTGCAGTTCATGACGGTGAGGTGTTACATGGGTGTATCAAGGGTGTACCATAACTATTTGCACCATTCTGTACCAGCTGGACCTGCTTTCCAGACCAGTTCCTGGATGCTTCCTTCCAATGCCAACTGCTTGAGGCCAATTATAGTCAGATCAATAGATAATTCTATGACGTGGCTGACTTGAATGGGCATGAAGAAACTGTCTCATAGCAAATCAGAGGATTTGTTCACTCCTTTAGGATTATTCCAGTTGTCCCTAGCCTAGGAACTGGCTAGGGATTATGAAACTTGTAGCCCAACAGAACTGAGTGTGCAGGTTGGGGGAAAGTTGGGCTTCTCTGCCTAGCAGACTCTCTCTCACCTGATCCTTTTAAATGGATTGAGGCTGGGACCTCCTACATGCCAGGCAGGTGCTCTGTTACTGAGTTATAAAGACTCCCCCACCACTCCATTTCACTCCAATGACCGCGCTGGCTGAAAATGTAGCATTCCTTTTTAGAAACCATCCAACGTAAATAACCTAATGTAAACAAGGAGGTTGCGGGGAAAGGAGATTACTTTGCATTTCCCCCAGTCGCCGCTCCTTTTCCTTTCTCATCTTACAGTTCAGGCATGTTTCCTTGCGCTCAGTCTCTGCCTGTTGCTTCCTTTTCCCTCTTGGAATGCAGCTGGCACACTCCGATGCCTTTAGAGCCACACAAAAAGAAACAGCTCCAGCCAACAGCCAGGAAAGACAATTCTGGCTCGGTAAGAATAAATCCCCGCCCCTCCCTCTGACTGAGGACACCAGGCTCCATTTAGCAAGGCGCTGCTAATGCAAGGCCAGCCGGCTGCCAAGAAGGAGAGCCCGCAAACAAAACAGGCCTGCGTTTCTATCCAGCGAGGGAGAAGTAAACAAAACCCAAGGCAAAGGGCAGTCTGCATCTGGGTGGCTTGCTGGAATTGTTGGTCTTTGCAGATACAATGGGGGGTTGTTGTTGCTGCTGCTTGCTTGCTTCCCCTTTTTCGAAAGGGCCAGTTACATAAGCTGTTGTGCAGAGCAAATCTATTCTATAGCCTCCTGGCTGGGCCCCAGTGCCTCTCCCTTGAGGTTGCAAAGAAAGAACATTTTGCTGCTGTCAACAGCTGGAATTCCTAGAAGTGAAAAAAAGAAAAGACAGAAAGGTCGCACAAGGACCAGGAAACAAGACAAGCAATAGCATTAAAAATAAATAAATAAATAAACAAGAGGAGCCAGTCTCTTAGAAATGATGGTGGAGTTGGGGTGGGAGTTAGAAACGTAAAGGGACCCTCTGTCTGCAAAGGAGCACACAGAGGGGCTTCAAGGCCAAGGGCTGCAAACCATAAATTTATCCAGTCTTGACTTTTTCTTCTCAAGAGAAACTTTCCAAAGGATTCAGCGACTGCCATGGCTTGCTGACTAAGCACACACCATTTGATATTTTCCCTTCCTAAAGGAATTCTTCCTCCCCCAATTTTTTTTTCCCTTTCTCCTCTTACCATGTTATTCTTAAAGCAGAGATGGTACTTTCAGGGCTGAAAGGAAGAGCCCTTCTCACGTGACTGTGCAATTCAGGGTAGAGAAGTTACCTTTCTCTTCAAAGGCAATACTGGTGAATTAGATAGAACATCCATCAGTACTCAAGAATAGTAATCTATTGAGGTATTAAGAGTCCTGTTGGACCAAGCCCATCTAGTCCAGTGTTCTGTGGTCCACAGTGGATGGCATGATATATTCAGAAAGCTTGCAGACATGGATGGGACAACATAGTAGATGCTCCCTAGCAGTAGGTATTTAAGGAATGCTGCCTGTAATCCTAGTCATCTGCTCCTCCGTCTCTCCAGTCCCTTTCCAAACCATCTAACTTTTTGGCCACCAGACAATTTTGTGGCAGCAAAGGCCACAGTTAGAATCCTTTCCTACTACTGAGTTTAAATGCTCTCCACCTATTTTTGAGACAACAGAAAACAATACTGCATAACTGTCTACCCTACAAGGTAGACCAGACCAAGAAACAGACTCCAGGGAAGACTAAAGCTATTTTTATTAAGATTGGCTATAGTAACAGAATCTTGCAAATCTGAATGTGAAAATCTTCCTCCCTCTTTTATATTCCTGTGAATTAGGGGGATGCCTGTCTGAGACATTCTTGTAACCCTCCCTCCTCGTCTGGTCTTCTGCAATGTGTATCTGCTCATTGCCTTGGTAATGGATCTTCCCTCTTTCAAAGGTCATCCTCTTTACTCTCTGCAATAACATTTGTTGTCCTCACTGCCAATCTCTATCCTGTCTCTATGCCAGTGTTTCTCAACCTTGACAACTTTAAGATGCGTGGACTTCACTTCCCAGAATTCTCCAGCCATCTTGCTGGGAGTTGAAGTCCACACAATTTAAAGTTGTCAAGGCTGAGAAACACTGCTCCATTCCCTCGATTCCTAGTCATGACTTCTCTTCAAAATAATGGATGGCAGAGCCTAAAACATTTTGCACTCCGTGAGGTCATTGTTGGACATGTTGGAATAAGATGGAAAATACTACTTTTATCAAATTCAGCTAACACTGATTTAAGGATGTTTTAGGGCCTTTCTCCAGTTGCATCTAAATGCAACATAAAAATGTCTTGGCAATATCCTTTTTCTTGGTATTCCTGTGATGTTGCCTTCATCTTCTCCCCAGTCCACGAATGAGATAAGTTTAAATCATCCTTAGCTGCATTAATGTTGAAATATAATTTCCCCCCAAAGTCAATAGCATCCAACAATACTCACCAAGGGTGTCCATCAGTTGGTCTCTGCTTACCACCATTGTGGCAGGCATGGTCAAGTGACCAGTAGTGGGCAGGATCAGAGGGCCACTTATTGGACCTTTCAGGTTGATACAGGCTTGGTTCCTCCCCTTTAGTTCCTGCTCAGCCCTGGCTCATGCCATTTGGTTCTTCTTCCCCTAAAGAACTAGATAGGGCAACTCTGTGCAGCTGGTCTATCAGAACTGTACAGTGTAACACTGGACTGCTCAGCCAGCAGTACTGTAAGTGCATCACCCTATGATCCTTACCAATCGAGCAAAAGACTGAAATAGCACAAGAGTGGAATGATGGGATTCATTCCTCTCCTCCACTGCCTCCAAAACAGAGCATGAAGGAATATATATATATCAGCATATAAGGAAAGGAAGGGAGAGAAATCCTTAAGAAAAGTATTACTTGTGACTGAGCTTCCTACTTGACTCTGACATTATATCATCATCATCATCATCATCATCATCATCATCATCATCATCATCATCATGATGTTGTATTAGGATGGAGGCAGAGAGACAAAGAAAATGGCTTAGATGTAACAGAAAAATCCTGGAGCACACATATCCCACTTCTCCTGCAGTGCTGTGATGGTGGATGTTTTCCCCAACCACTGGTGATGTGCAGAAGAAAGAAGACAGCAAAGCAAGGGGGCAACAAACAATCTTATTGCTTATTACAAGCCGCACACATAAAAACATCACCATTCAGTCAAAACAGATGCAATAGAGGCAGGATAGCGATCAGCAATGTGGGCAGCAAATTTCACGCTGGCATTATTTTCTGCCAACTCAACAACAGGTAGATAGCACTTAACTCAGCAGTGGAAAAAGGCCCTCATTCATGGGCTAGCGATGAGTTGAGAGCAATGCCATGGGGTCAAAGGGGAAAATAAGTGCTGTCAGGGCACGATTGTGCTGAGATTATGTGCAAATATTGTAAGCACTTTCCTTTATTTCTCCAAGATCACCCTGTGTTTAGTTTGAATAGTTGACTCCAGGTTGTAACCTTGCAGGAGATGGAGAAGAACTCTTTTCCACATTTTCCACACCATGCATGATTTTATATATCTCTGCCGTGTCCCCTCACCTCTCTGTGGTTCTCTGCTTACAAGGGTGAGATAGTTAAGACTAGTAGCATGGGCTTAGGATTGGTTTGTGGCTGAGAAACTTTGGATGGTAGTTCTTTTGTTTGGGTTCTGGTTTCTTCTTGCTTTGTCAACAAGAAGATCATGAACAAAGAGTTGCAATCAGATCCTATACAGAAATTAATCTAATTAGATTCTATGGAACAATCACAGTGGCATTTTAAAGACAAATTAATATATTGTGGCACAAGCTTTCAAAGGCCAGGTGTGCTTCTATCATAGGAGAATGAACAGCACTTTTAAGGGCAGCATATATGTTTTAAAAATAAAAGTAAGTAAGTAATATACACAGTAAGTAATATACATTCTGGAATATGCTATAGATACGGTGACCATATTTTCTTGGGAAAAATAAAGCACAAACCTGAAAAAGGGGCAAATCTGAAAGAGGTTCATAAGGATAAAAAATTAATTGTTTATATTTATAACTTTTCTTTACAAAGGAAAATCCAAGAACAAAACCAAGAAAAACTTTAGAAGAACACATATTCTAATAAAAATATCTAAAATCAAACAGCACAGGTAAATTTATTTTAAAAAGACAATTCAATTTCCATGTTTTTCACATGAATGTGAAAGACTGTGCATTAAGTGGTACCATTTGTATGATAGAAGTTAAATGGCCAAATAAAGGAAAAAAGTGAGTTTTTGAAAAATGAATCTAAAGGACAATCTCTGCAATAAAGGACTGTCCTTTATAATAAAAGATGTACGGTCACCATTGGAAGTGTATACATTTGTGCAGTGGTCAAATTCTTTCTTTCCTGTAAAAGGAATTACTTCTGTCATGCACTTCACAGCTGTGCTGTGATATCCCAAAAGGACAACACTTGCTTGGGGTGTTGAAAGGTTGAGTTAATAATGGGGGAACTGAAGGCTACCAAGTAGCCTTTATTAGAGATGCTGATACAAATTACTCAGGGCTCAGATCTGAGTTTTAGAGACTTGTAAATAGTAGGCTTTGGGGACAGTTCATTCACTGTGGTTCAGATTAAAATCCCATTTGATTTCATCCTGCCTAACCAACCCTTTAACTCCTCCAACACCCTATTCTTTTGTTTAAGTTTCATTTACTGGCCATGGCAGGATTGGGGAGACAGGACTACTGTATTTGGATGCAGAAGGGAACCAGGTCTCTATCCTCTTCTTTTCTCTGCCATCAGCACAAAATACTCCAGAGCCTTTCAAGAATGTTGTTTTCCAAAATATCAGGTGAAATTTTGAAACTTCATTCTCCTCTGTCCAATCTCCACACCTCCATCAATCTTCCTCTCTTTTCTTTCTCCTTCAATAGTTGCTTCATCCAGAAAAGCACGTGCAAGGCTGCCCAAGAACATAAAAATACTGTGAAAATTACACCCTAGCTGTCCATTGCCCTGTAAGACTACCACTTTCTCCCAGCCAAAATGTTCTTCACAGTTTTTGCAAGGGATTCTTCTCTGACCACCAGTTCCTTAAGGGGGCTAGGTTGCCTGGTTCAAAAATTAAGGTAAATAAAATAAAGATGAGCCAAGATTTTGCAGACTATTCTAAGGGTTCTGTAATGATATCCTATGGGGTCCAAGAGGGTAATTTTAAGGTTTTACCCTCATAGCTCACAAGACCTGACATTCCACTTCAAAACCTTTCACTGCAGGAGTATAAATTATACATCAGCATAAGAGAGATGGGGGAGCTAATTGGAGGGTGCTGGAAAAGGTTGTATAAACACAGGGCCACAGAGCTGGTATTTTTATCCTTCAAATAATACATAAAAAATATTTTTACTGTGCTAGAGTTAAAAAAAAGTCAAACAATCCCCCCTCCCCCCCTTTTCCCCCCTGTTCTGGACATGAAATAAACACCAGAGCATTTCTATTGCCATCTAGTTTTCTGTGTGTGTTTCGCCTCCACTGAATTGGCATTAAGAAGCCAAGATAGGCAACGTTCTAACAATATAGTGTCCCTCAGAATGCCAGGCTCTCCATAGACATCTAAGAGTGAAAGAAGGCTGAAACGTCCCAAGCATTTTTTAAAACGTTCTTTGCATAAGTACTTTGAAAGGCTAAGGCCAGGAGGAGGAGGAGGAGGAGGAAAATGCAACTCGCAATTCCTTGTTTGTAAAAATGAAAGTAGGAGTGGCTGAGGGGCAGTGTGCTGGAAACAGCAACAAATGACACAACAGCATCTCCTAAATCAGAAGGATTTAATAAACAGAGGGATTTAATAAACTTCAGATGACAAACAAGAGACTCAGCCAAGATTAACCCAGCAATTTTCATAGAATGACATCAGAAACTTGTTTCCTTCATTCTGCATGCAGAAAATACATATCTCCCTTCAGATTATGGGATGTTCTTCAGGCTTCCACAGACATAGTTCCCATCAGAGAGTGGGACTCAAATCTCTGTGCTGCAAGCAAGCTAGCCCAATCCTTGCAACAATTTCTGCAGATCTGCTTTCACTTTAGAAAACATAATTGGCGGAACTGATCCAATATTTGCTGTCATAGTAACAGGAATACAAGAAATACCCATTATTTAGCCAGTTTGTTTTCACTCAGGTTTGGCTCTTTATTTATTTGTTTCTTTACTTATTTAGCATATTTATATAACCACCCATCTCACAAAAACATGATTCTGGGTGGCATACAAAGCAACAGTTAAAACTACATAACAATCTAAAAATAAATATAAATAAAATAAAAAAAACATAAAACCCAAGAACGCGGGAGAATAACAGTCACTTGATCTCATACAGCCACCTTGAAATCTCCCCATGAGATCCCCAAGGTTGATGGAAAATACATGTTTTAAAGGCTTTCCAGAAGGCTAACAAATATGGAGCTAACCTCACTTTCCCCTTCATGGATCACTGCCTTGTCGTGGTGAAGGGGCTTGCGTAACTCAATGAAGCCATGAGCTATGCTGTGTAGGGCCACCCAAGATGGACAGGTCATGATAAAGGTGACAAAAGGTGGTCCACTAGAGAAGGAAATGGCAACCCACTCCGGTATCCTTCCCAAGACATTGCCCCATGGACAATGTCAAAAGGCTAAAAAATATGATGCCAGAAGATGAGCCCCTCAGGTAGGAAGGTGTCCAATATACTACTGGGGAAGGGCGGAGGGCAATTCCAAGTAGCTCCAGAAAGAGTGAAGTGGCTGGGCCAAAGCCAAAAGGACATTCAGCTGTGGATGTATCTGGAAGCGAAAAGAAGGTCCGATGCTGTAAAGAACAATATTGTATAGGTACCTGGAATGTAAGATCTATGAACCAAGGCAAGCTGGATGTGGTCAAACATGAGATGACAAGATTGAACATCGACATCTTGGGAATCAGCGAACTGAAATGGATGGGAATGGGTGAATTTAATTCGGGTGACCATTATATCTACTACTGTGGGCAAGAAACCCTTAGAAGAAATGGAGTTGCACTCATAGTCAGTAAGAGAGTGGGAAAGGCAGTAATGGGGTACAACCTCAAAAATGACAGAAAGATCTCAGTGCGTATCCAAGGCAAACCATTCAATATCACAGTCATCCAAGTCTATGCCCCAACCATTGATGCTGAAGAAGCTGAAGTTGACCGCTTCTATGAAGACCTACAACACCTTCTAGAACTAGCACCAAAAAAAGATGTCCTTTTCATTATAGGGGATTGGAATGTTAAAGTAGGTAGTCAAGGAATAATCGGAATAACAGGCAAGTTTGGCCTTGGAGTACAAAATGAAGCAGGGCAAAGGCTAATAGAGTTCTGTCAAGAGAACAAGCTAGTCATAGCAAACACTCTTTTCCAACAACACAAGAGACGACTCTACACATGGACATCACCAGATGGCCAATACCGAAACCAGATTGATTATATACTTTGCAGCCAAAGATGGAGAAGCTCTATACAGACAGCAAAAACAAGACCAGGAGCTGACTGTGGCTCAGATCATGAGCTTCTTACTGCAAAATTTAGGCTTAAATTGAAGAATGTAGGGAAAACCACTAGACCACTCAGGTATGACTTAGATCATATTCCTTGTGAGTACACAGTGAAAGTGATGAATAGATTTAGGGGATTAGATTCGGTAGACAGAGTGCCTGAAGAACTATGGAAGGAGGCAGCAACTAAAACTATCCCAAAGAAAAAGAAATGCAAGAAAGCAAAATGGCTGTCTGATGAGGCTTTACAAATAACTGTGGAAAGAAGGAATGCAAAAAGCAAGGGTGAAAGGGAAAGATATAAGCAACTGAATGCAGATTTCCAGAGAATAGCAAGGAGAGATAAGAAGGCCTTCTTAAATGAACAATGTAAAGAAATTGAGGAAAACAATAGAATGGGGAAGACTAGAGATCTCTTCAAGAAAATTGGAGATATCAAAGGAATGTTTAGTGCAAAGATGGGCATGATAAAGGACAAAAAAGGCAGGGACCTAACAGAAGCAGAAGAGATTAAGCAGAGGTGGCAAGAATACACAGAAGAACTATACAAGAAAGACCTTAATGTCCCTGATGTCCCTGCTGGTGTGGTCACTGACCTTGAGCCAGACATCCTAGAGAGTGAAGTCAAGTGGGCCTTAGGAAGCATTACTAACAACAAATCTAGCAGAGATGACAGTATTCCAGCTGAGTTATTTAAAATACTAAAAGATGATGCTGTTAAAGTACAGCACTAAATATGCCAGCAAGTTTGGAAAACGCAACAGTGGCCACAGGATTGGAAAAGGTCAGTTTATGTTCCAATTCCAAAGAAGGGCAATGCCAAAGAATGCTCAAACTATTGCACAATTGCGTTCATTTCACATGCTAGCAAGGTTATGCTCAAAATTCTACAAGCTAGGCTTCAGCAGTACGTGAACTGAGAACTACCAGTTGTACAAGCTGGGTTTCAAAGAGGCAGAGGAACTAGAGATCAAATCGCCAACATTCGCTGGATCATGGAGAAAGCACGAGAGTTCCAGAAAAACATCTACTTCTGCTTCATTGACTATGCAAAAGCCTTCGATTGTGTGGATCACAACAGACTGTGGCAAATTCTTAAAGAGATGGGGGTACCAGACCATCTTACCTGTCTCCTGAGAAATCTGTATGCAGGCCAAGAAGCAACAGTTGGAACCGGTCATGGAACAACAGATTGGTTCAAATAGGGAAAGGAGTACGACAAGGCTGTATATTGTCACCCTGCCTATTTCACTTATATGCAGAGTACAACATGAGAAATGCCAGGCTGGAAGAATCACAAGCCGGAATTAAGATTGCAGGGAGAAACATCAACAACCTCAGATATGCCGACGATACCACCCTAATGGCAGAAAGTGAAGAAGAACTAAAGAGCCTCTTGATGAGGGTGAAAGAGGAGAGTGCAAAAGCTGGCTTGAAACTCAACATTAAAAAAACTAAGATCATGGCATCTGGACCCATCGATTCCTGGCAAATAGAAGGGGTAGAAATGGAAGCAGAAACAGACTTCATTTATTTGGGCTCCAAGATCACTGCAGATGGAGACTGCAGCCATGAAATTAAAAGATGCTTGCTCCTTGGGAGGAAAGCTATGGCAAACCTAGATAGCATATTAAAAAGCAGAGACATCACCTTGCCGACAAAGATCCGCATAGTCAAAGCTATGTTTTTTCCAGTAGTAATGTATGGCTGTGAGAGCTGGACCATAAAGAAGGCTGAGCTCCAAAGAATTGATGCCTTTGAACTGTGGTGCTGGAGAAGACTCCCCTGGACTGCTAGGAGGTCAAACCAGTCCACCTTAAAGGAAATCAACCCTGATTGCTCATTGGAAGGATTGATAATGAAGCTCAAGCTCAGATACTTTGGTCACCTAATGAGAAGAGAGGACTCTTTGGAAAAGACCCTGATGCTGGGAAAGATTGAAGGCAAAAGGAGAAGGGGAAGGCAGAGGATGAGATGGTTAGATAGCATCACTGAAGCAATGAGCATGAAACTGAGCAAACTCAGGGAGGCAGCGAAGGACAGGAAGGCCTGGCGCGATATGGTTCATGGGGTCACGAAGAGTCGGACACGAGTTAACAACTGAACAAAAACAACAACAACAACTTCACTTAGGGGGGGAATGTTGTTCCAGAGGGCAGGGGCCACAGCAGAAAAAGCATGCTGCCTGGGTCCCACCAGCTGGAGCTCCTTTGGGGGTGGGACCCACAGCATAACCCCCCTGCTGAACCTGGTAGGATGGGTAGATGTGATCGGGAAGAGGCGGCCCCTCAAATAAGCATGGTTCCATGCCTTGGAGGGCTTTAAAGGTCAAAACCAGCACCTTGAATTGCACCTGGAAGCAAACTGGCAGCCAATACAGCTCACAGAACAGAGGTGTAATGTGTGCCATCCTAGGGGCACACGTAACTGTCTGTACAGCCACACTCTGCACCAGCTAAAGCTTCTGGTTGCTCTTCAAGGGCTGCCCCATGTAGGCCACTTTACAGTAATCCATTCTGAAGTTGACCACGGTGTGAGTGACTGTGAGTAGAGTCTCATGGTCCAGGAAAAGGTGCAACTGGTGCACAACATGAAGTTGTGCAAAGGCCCTCCTAGCCATGACTGCCATGTGCTCCTCGAGAAGCAGTTGTGAGTCTAGAAGGACCCCCAGATTGCACACTGGGTCTGTCTGGGGTAGTGCCACCCCAGCCAGTACCAAAGATGGTAAATTCCCAGATCCAGAAGGCCTCAAAACCCAGAGCCACTCAGTCTTGGCTGTCAAAGCCACTTCATTTCTGCTAAAGCCTGTTATTCCCCACCCAGACCCCTATAGCCTCCAGGCACCTGGACAAGACATCAGTCACATCACTTAGTTTGCCAGGGGTGGAAATATACAACTGAGTATCATCAGCATACTGATGATACCTCACCCCATGGTGACAAATGATCTCACCCAGCAGCTTCATGTAGATGTTAAATAGGAGTGGAGAGAGAACTGAGTCCTACAGAACCCCACATAACAAGGATCAAGGGCAGAACCTCTCACTCCCAATTAACACTGACTGGTACCGGCCCTGTAGAAAGGAAGTGAACCTGTGCTGCCTGCTCCCAGCCCATGGAGCTGATCCAGAAGGATACTGTGGTCAATGGTACCAAAGGCTGTTGAGAGGCCAAGAAGAGCAACCCCTGTCCTGCTCCTGCCAAAGATCATCTAAAAATGCAACCAATGCTTTCTCCATCCCATGCCCAGGTCTGAATCCTGACTGAAAGGGATCCAGATAATCTGCTTCATTCATGGCCTGCTGAAGCTGTCGCACAACCACCTTTTCCACAACCTTCCCTAAAAAAGGGAAGTTTGACACTGGATGAAAATTGTCCAGTTTGGTGGGATCCAGTGATGGCTTCTTGAGGAGGGGTGAACCAATGCCTCTTTAAGGGGTGATGAAACAACCCCCTCTCTCAAGGAAAATTAACCACCACTAGGATCCAACCACATGACACCCTCCAGGCAGCCTTAACTAGCCAGGAGGGGCATGGATCTAAGAAGCAGGTGGCTGAGCTCACAGTCATACAGACCCTGTCCATTTCCTCAGGCCCAACAGGATCAAACTGATCCCAGATAACTGGAACCCATCAGGGTCCGTTAGTCACCAGGAGTAGATCGATCTAATAGGTCCCACCTCCCTGCAGCACAGGGCAGTGCCAGAAAATCTCATGGTTACCAGGGCATGAACTGACCATGACAGAGGTGACACCAAGAGCTCCCACAATTCCAGATCATGCTGCCAGTGCTCTGACAAGAAAATTCTTGTATCATTGATGTTTAAAACATTCTTAAGATTTTGGGGCCTTGGTACTACAAAACATAAACAAAAAGAGCATCAACAAAGCCCAAATTTTGTGTAGAGTAGAGTCAAATAAAGATAGGGAATTGCAACTCTTTAGATGTCATTGAGCTACCACTGCAATCAGTCTTAGACAGCATGGACAATGGTGAGAGATCTCTCAACTCCAGCAAGTTGAGCAACGTTTAGAAGGCCATAGGATCATGCTTCCTGGATTACAGAAGATGGCATCCAGATCCTCTACAGATTGCAAAAAGATTATCACTTTCTATTTGTCATTCTCATCAGGACAGGTGACAGCCTACAATCACTAACTGGTGCTGCAATATTTGAGAATTCAAAATGGCTGTGATCTTCTAAAGTGAATGTATCCATAATCTGATACATGAAAAATTAAGACTACTTATACTAGGATCCAAATACTTTTGCTTGCTCACATCTTACTGGCAAAACCCATAAAGTGTACCCTTTATAGGTCAATAAAAGTTACTTTTAATTGTTTAGTCTACGAATGACTCCAGCTTACGTCAACAGCTCTTGGGGATAAGGGGAATCCATAAATGGTTAATCATTAATAAGGGATTGCTGAAGATTTTGCATGCCAAACATTGGAAAGAGTCACCCCCACTCCAGCATGAGTAAAAAAAAAAATAGTGCACATGTGTTACTTGTTGACTGGTGAAATTCTTGCTGATCAATATTTTATCAATGTATGACTTTTATTTTGTTAAGTATACCGTTCATCATTCTGATGCCCTTCCAATATGCTGGGGTTGTAACTTCCAGAATCCCTAGTTCCATTCGGTGGGTCACAGATAGCCAGTCTGGGAGCTGTAGTCCAAGAAAATTAAATTGGAGAAGACTGGTCCAGTGTGACGCTATACTCCGGAAAGCATCAGAATCCAGTGAAATGTGGAGTAGCTCTGGGCCTTTCTCTCCGCACATCCAACTGCAAGATCCCATCTGTAAAATAGTTTAACTTTCATACTTTTACTCTAGAAATGGCTCTGTGTTAGAGCTAGGAATTCTATACTTACAGAGAAATCTGAACATCCTTTAAATAAAATCATATGGAGAAAGTACTATTGCCAATAAAGCCAGACTGACCTCAGTGTAATACTTACAGTGTGAATGTCAGAAAACAATGACTGCTAACTTTTCTTTTCTACTTTCTAGTTAACTACTATCATTACTCATTGCCGAATGGACAGTTCCTTGTTTGTTTCCTGATATTACTGCACTATTTTTGACATCTAAAAACATGTAGAATATGCAAATGTAGGATCACATCTTAAGCTCCCCTGTCTAAACCACTTTCTACATTTTAGCCTTCTGCACATCATGCTTATTTTTCTCCTTGTTAAGAGGCTGTTTTTGTTTCTGTGCTTACATGCATCAAAATAGGTGGGACGGAATGCATGATTTCACATAAAGCAGTTTCCAGAGGAGTAGTTATATATGATGACTGCAGCAAAAACAACGAAGAGTCTCATGATCCATTAAAGTCAAGTTTATTATAGCTTAAGCTTTTGTGGACTACATCCATCAGATGCGCCCTAAACGCAGCCATTATTGCCATTACTGAGGGCACGAAGCAAACACAAAATGCACTCCCCAGAAAAGTCTAATGCTTTTAATGAATATTATTGATTGTTTGTTTCTTTTCATTCCCTCCCTTTCAACTCTGGGTACTTCTGGATGCTTGATTTATGTTTATATCCAAACAGCAGTTACAGTCTAGAACAAACTTTAAATGTAAGAGATAGGTACTAATCAGAAGGGTGTATTTACCTTTCACTCATTTTTCATGGTTATACGCTTTGTAAAGTATTTTAGAAATCCAGTTTTAGAAGCAGAATGTTAGTTGTTTTTTCCTTTCTTTTTTTTAAAAAAGTGAATACTTATGAGTTTAGTTTGAAGTTATTGCTATGAGCCAGAAAGGGTGGGCTGCTTCTTGAGGTCCATTAGTTGGTTAATTGTTGTATGTTTATATTTTAAAAATCTCTTTATCAGTTTGCAAGCCTGTCTGAAACCTCAGTTGTACACATATTTATTCTAATATTTTGATTTTCAATCACTGGGATATATCATATCCTTTTGCATTAATCCACAAAGACTCACTCCTTTTCTTGGCTGCTCTTTGGCACAAACAGCCTAGAATGACCTATGAAGTGAAGCATAATAGCTCTGGTTACAAAACTGGGAGTTTCCTCCCTGAAAACCTCAAGTCATATTAGCTTACCACATTTCCATTAACGAAGGTCCAGGAGTCTCCCATGGTAGGTTACTACTTTGCAATTTTATGTGAACAGCCAGCTTAGAGATGGTCATCGTTTCCCAGAGATGGTTTCCCCAGAAATGTAATGGCATCACCAACCCAGAGACTATGATGGAGGGGGCTCCACTTAGTCTCAAATACTACGTCAGACCAAGGGACAATAAGGACTGGCTCATCCGTTTGCTCACAGGCACAGCAAAAACAGATTACGAAGAGAGCAAAGCTTACATCAAATATAAGAAGTAAACAAAAGCTATAATTCTAGAAACGGCAGCCTACCAAATCAGTTTTAAGGATATTTTTAGGAAGCTAGTCAACAAATTATACAATGTTGGGAAAATATCCTAAAACATGTTCAGATCAACTCATTTTAGAAGTTTTTGTGACTTTTTATTCCCTGATTTAATTTGGCAAATGACAGTTTGCATTTTCAAGTGAAAGTGCTAGTGTTCTCTCCCTCCCACCCACCCCCTTTTAGGAACATTTCAGACAGTTCAATTTCTTTCTTTCCTTCTGGTTTTAAACAGACATAGTGTAACATTCAAAATATAATTCTATCCTAAGATCATGCATTATCTGATAATATACAAGGATGTTATGATCGGAAGATGTGAGATTCAATTAGGCACACACACACACACACACACACACAGGGTATACCAAAAGTCAGGTCCCATAGACAATTTATTATATACATTACATTAAATGTTCAAATTGGTTGCCATCTTCTTCCTTACTTGTTTGACACACGCACACAAACACCCAAGTCCTCTTGTGCATCCTCATCATGGTAGGGGGAGATGGAAATGGAAAAATGCCAGGAGCACGTGCCAAGAGTATATACTCCCAGCAGGGTCTCTTAATTTAACTTAATTTAGGCATTGCCCAACTCCAGATTCTGGACAGTTCAAAATATAACAATAAAATACAATATGAATAATAAAAGAACAAGAACAAGAACAAGAACAAGATGGTGGTCCAGCCAAACAGACACACAAAATCCCACAAGAGGCTCCATCTACCCTACCCCAAGGCCTAGAGAACAGCCAGATCTTTAAGGACTTCCAGAATGCCATCAGGGTGGGAGCCACATGGATTTCAGAGGGACCCTCATTCCAGAGGGCAGGTGCCGTGATAGAGCAGGAATGTTTCCCACATCATAAAATATGACACTGTCTAATCAAGGGACCTAGAGCACGCCAACCCCATCAGATACCATGGAAGACAAGCAGTCCCTCAAATAACGAGCCCCTAGGCCATGTAAGGCTTTATAGATCAGAACCCGCACATTGAATTGCACCTGGAAGCAAACTGGCAACCAGTGCTGTTTGCAGAGCAAAGATGTCATAACACTGCCCAGCAAGCAACAGAAGAAGAAACAGTAAAGATTCTAACCAGAAAGTCAAGGAAGAGGTCAATCAATATGCCAATACCAAAGAAAAGGCAAAATATCATACAATACGCGATAGTTTCACACGCTTGCAAAATGATGCAGATTAGGGAGACCTACGTGGAAAGGGAGATGCCAGATCTTCAGCTGGCTTTTAAAAAGGCCAAGGAGGATGAGACATTATTACTGATGCATGCGGGATAATTGAGAAAGCCAAAAAATACCAAAAATAAATAAACATGTGCTTCACTGATTATAGAAAGACCTTTGATGGTGTTGATCATATCAAGCGATGGAGTGTGCTTAGAAAAATGGGAATTACAGAACATCTCATAGTCCTCATGCAAAATCTACACAGGTCAGGAAGCTACAGTACAGCCAGAACATGGCAAAACAGATTGGCTCCAGGTTGGCAAAGGCTGTATACTTATTTATTCAACCTATATGCTGAATATATATTAAGGGAAGCTGAACTGGAAGATGAGCATGGTTTTAAAACTGGAGGAAGAAATATCAATAACCTGCACTATACTGATGATGATACTCTGATAGCAGAAAATGCAAATGATCTGCAAACTCTAGTAATGAAAGTTAAAGAGCACAGTGAAAAAATGGAACTAAAATGAAATATAAAGAAGACCAAACTCATTACAATGGGTACAGCAACAAGCCTTAGAATAGATAACGAAGATATTGAAGTGATGGATAGCTTCTGCTCTTTAGGATCAAATATCAACAGTAAAGGAACTAGCTGTCAGGAAATACACCACAGATTAGCACTTAGTACAGTAGCAACGAAGGCCTTAGAAAAGATATTCAGATGCCATGACGTATCTATAGCTACAAAGATCAGAATTGTGCAAGGAATGGTTTTTCCTGTGATATACTATGGAAGCAGAGGTTGGAGTTCGAAAAAGCAAGATAGAAAGAATATCAGTGCTTTTGAACTTGTTTTGGAGAAGACTCCTGAGAATACCATGCATAGCCAAGAAATCAAACAAATGGATCATTGAACAAATCAATCCAGAGTTCTCACTTGAGGTGCAAATGACTGGACTCAAATTATCATACTCCAGACACATTATGTGAAGACCTAGCTGTCTGGAGAAGGCTATAATGCTGTGGAAGGTGGAAGGAAAGAGAGGACGAGGACAACCAGCAGCAAGGTCAATGAATTCAGTTACAGTGCTGATGCATTCATTGGAAGACCTGAAAGATTAGACTGGGGACAGATCCTCCCAGAGAAAATCTATCTGTGTGGTTGCTAAGAATCCTTTGACCAATATATATGTGTTCACTTTGGGAATACTGTTCATAAGATTGAAATTCCAGTAATTATGTCTAATTGTTTATCTCTACATTAGCATATAGAAATCTTATGCCAATTTTTACCCTCCTAAGTCCCCATTTTTGAGAACCAATTTGGTGTACTGGACTAGAAACCAGGAGACTGTGAGTTCTACTCCCACCTTAGGCACAAAGTCAACTGAGTGACCTTGGATGAGTCACTCTTTCTCTCAGCCCTAGGAAAGAGACAATGGCAAACCACTTCAGAAATCTTGCTGAGAAAACTGCAGGAACTAGTCCAGGCAGTTGCCAGGAGTCAACAATGACTCGAAGCCACATACAGACATACAAAAATTCTTATTTTGGGGTGATTCCTAAGTGGCCATCCTTGTTATTTCATAGACAGAGAAGGGAGCAAGATTTATAAAAAGTTCCTGGGGGATTTACATGCCTTTTGGGACATTGGAGGGTTGCAACTAGATCGTGCTGAGAATGTCCAAAATCTCAGTCATCTAGAATTCTGGAATTTCTGATTTTTCTGGAAGGATAGATTCTTGGAGTAAGAGACCTAGAAGAAAAACACGAACAATAAGCTTATATGATTCTTTCTTTCTTCTTTTTTATTTCTTTCTCTTTCTTCCCTTCCCCTTCCTTCCTTCCTTCCTTCCTTCCTTCCTTCCTTCCTTCCTTCCGTCTTTCCGTCTTTCCGTCTTTCTGTCTTTCTTTCCCTCCCTCCCTTCCTCCCCCCCCCCCGCCCCTCGTAGGACAACTGAAAAATGGGCAAACTTATTTTATTATAGTCAAAGACCAGGCTGGAAAAACACCACAAAATTCAAAATAAAAATAGGATAACTGTATACAGTAAAAGTAAGATAAAACAAGGTAATATCCAAAGCACTGTCAAATATCTAATTCAAGTTAATGTACATGCTTATAATCATATGATGAGGCCGGTGGAAAGAAAGTTAACCAGTCTTGAACAGTATGTCACAAAGGAAAAAGAGTCCCTTGAATGCTGTCTGAACTGCCACAACAGGCAGATCCTTTTGCATCAATCAGAGAGGGGGAGCACTGCTAAGCCACTGACCGACAGCTGCAGATGGCGCTGAGGAATGTCTTGCCTGAGGTGCCACTCCCAGGAAGAACATGAGCAAGTGGACTTCTGTGGTTTCTCCCCCTCCCCTTGCCCTCAATTTTAAAACCCAAACTCATCCTTTTTCTTTTCTGATTTCAGCTTCCAAAACGATTCATCCCTCACTCTTCTTTCCTAAGTATACCATTATTACACTACAATTAATTCATTTACAGTTTTAGACCCTAAACTAGCATAGCAGCTTACCAGTTTACCTCTTAATTTGAAAACAGAAATTTATTTTTAGAATCTTATATCTTGATAGTTTCCTCTCAGAATTTTTCAGGTAGACTAACCATGATGAGAGCTGCCCTCAGAACGTTTTTTAAAAGAACTGTCAAACATTGCAATGTAATAATAATTAATATAATATAATATAATATAATATAATATAATATAGTGATGTGATGTGATAACTTATATTCAGCTGAAGTGTCTCCAGATATACTGGACTACAGCTTCTATCGTCCTCAAAGTTAGGGAAGATGAGAGTAACTGATGAATGGAAATGACACTGGATGTTTGTGTGTGAGAGAGAAAGGAGAGAGAGAGAGAGAGATGGAGAATGATTTCAGCAAAGCATTTGACAAAGTGGCCAGTTATGTTCTCTTAAGGTAAAAACACTAAGGTGTGGGTTGGATAATATGTCCTTTAGATGGATCTGCTGTGAGCTTGAAAATTGACTTCAGTGCTCATCAACAGTTACCTATCAAAGTGGAAAAGGGTATCAAATGTACTGTTATGAAGTCAATCTATCTGTATTTATTTATTAAAATGTTTTAAAACTGCCCAGAAACTGAAGCTATCTGGGCGTTTTACAATAAAACACACTAAAATGCACAATAAATTTACATGCACAATAAAATACAAAATAAAAACATCACATTAACTAGGCAGCTGCAAGGTGGTTATTCAATTACTAAAACAATATGAATTAAAATGTATTTAAAATATAATTAAAACCCAATTAAAAAGCCTGGGAAAATTGAAGGGTCTTCACCTGGTGCTGAAATGATGCTACTGTGGATACCAGTCAAGCCTCTCTGGAGAAGAAATTCCATAAATGGAATGCCACTACAGAAAAAGTTCTCCCCCTTGTAGAGGCCCACCTTACCTCCTTGATGAGGGACCTGGAGAAGGCCCTAATTAAATGATCTTAAGGTCCAGGTAAGTACAGTTTTAGTAATATGGTTGAAGAAGTGTCTTGGAAGAAGAGATTAATGTTTATCAAATTTACAGATTATACAACTCTGAGTAAGATGTTAGGAAACAGAAACAAAATTCATTAAGATCTCAACCAGTTAAGAGAAGTGGACTGAAAACAACAGAAACAAATGCAAAGTTCTTCACTTAGGAAAACAAAATGCAGTGCATAGGTATAGTACATGACAAAAGAAGTTGTGAATGGTAGCTGAATATGAAGGGGGTAGCCCCTTCTTCAGGGCCACCAGCTTTGCCACCTTAGTGTAATTATCATTTTTGCACCACTTCCCATCCTTGCACCAGATAGCACTCACTCCAGCCAGCCAACAAGGGAATATCAAAATGGGGAGGCAGACAGTGTCCCATCCCATCCTCACCCTTCACCTCACCCTTTTCACAGCAGGGAAGGAAAAAAAAGCCTATTTCAGTCGAAAGATAAGCCTTGGAAACAGCATGGGAGGTGTTGGCTGTTCTTGTTATGACTGAAATGAGATGAGAGTTTATTTCTGACCTTGCAAACATGAGAGGGACCAGGTTCAGTTCCCCACTTTACATAACCCTGTCAGACCCAAGGAACTATTCCCGTCCCTAAACAAAGCCCCTAATCCTGTCCTTGCTGAAAAGGAGGAAGTACAGTATTGCTCACCATTAACAGAGGGAGAATGACATTGACTAGAAGCAGGGAAGATCCTGACCCCTGTGATTGACTAAGGCAGTGTTACATAAACTTTTTCCTCGCAGGACCCCTTCCCACTTCTAAGAATTATGGAGGATCCCAAAAGAGCTTTTGTTTGTGTCGGTTATATTTATTTATATTTACCGTACTGTATTAAAAATTAAAATTGACACATTCGTAGAACATAGATTATTGACTCATGTAAAAATAACAGTACTAAATCCATTAGATATCAACATAAATAAAATATTTTTCATGAAAAAAACCCTCTCTTTTAACAAATAAAAAATAATAAGAAGAGTGACATTGTTTTAAATTTGCAATATCTTCAATAGCTGGCAAATAATGTTGATTTTGTGGACCCCTGAGAGGGTCTTGAGGGATACCCAGGGGTCCTTGGACCATACTTCAAGAACTGTTGGACGAAGGAAAACCTAAAAACGAATTGCAACAAAGTAATTGAGTGATAAGCACTTAATCCCATCAATGTTTCTTAGTTGCTAAGAAGAAACAATGGTTATTTCCAGCACTCCTGCTACTTCTAAAAATCACAGTGTTTCTTAACAATAAAATGGCTCTCCTTATACAATCAGACTTATCCAATTTACACTATATGGCAGTGTTTCTCAACTACAACAATTTTAAGATGTGTGGACTTCAGTTTTCAGAATTCCCTAGCCAATGTGCTGGCTGGGGAATTCTGGGAGTTGAAGCCCACAGATCTTAAAGTTGGTCTTAAGATTCTGGAAGCAAATCAGAGCCTTAGAATTTCCCAACCGACAGTTCAAAATCCTCATAAAAGATCTTCCTCTCTATTGTTCTCTATTGTCCTTTGTAAGCTGGAACCCAATGATTATTGTTTTAATAAAGGGTGATCTTCCTCCTCAGAACTGCACTCCAACTTTCACATCTACCACATCCTCATGAAAATTGATGTGGGCAATGGATTTGGCTCTCTGTTTTGGTTAAACTATTTGCTATGATCAACCTGTGTATTTCTAAATGAAAAAGAAATCTTCCAGAGGAAATATCTATTGTATATAAATATTAATACTCAGTCTCACCACTGGGAACATTAGGATATAAATAACATATAGTCAACGCCCAGCCCATTGCTTCCTCTGATATGATTGACAGCAGCCGTAAAAACAATGATCTTCCTCCAGAGTCCACTGGAGCTGGGTGGCCAATACATTTAAATAATAGTAATAATAAACAAAGATTTAATAAATTTGTTCAAGGATACCTGAGTGAGACCTTAACTTCACCTTCCTTCAATAAGAGTCACCCATTGGGGGAGATTGGCAGTATACAAATTTAAAAATAAATAAATAAATAAAAACAATCACTGTATTGAAGTGATACACTGGGTGAGTGAGATTCAAGCCTGTCTCCCATCCAACTTTAGTGTTTAATACAGCTCCCTAACTCAAAAGGGTAGTCCACACCTATCCTAAACGTTAATCCTGTATACTTACATCTCACTGCTAAATCAAAATCCTCTCTTTAATATTATATCAATCCTCAGAGAAAATTCTGGTACCCAGGTAACCTCAATTTGCAGATAAGAAGCCAAGGTAAGATGTTGGAAGATTAACTGATCTGTGAACACTCATGTAGCCCTGTTAACTTTAGTGGTACCCTATCATTTTAAGCAGCCATTAAGCCACCACTATCCCATTTACAATCTCAATCCCACCATTGCTGCCTCTGTGCCCAGTCACTACAGACACATGACTTCCTCCCAAGATAGTAAGTGTCTAACAGATTTTAGACACCCTGAGGTGGCCCCTGGAGAATGTCAGAATAAGGTGAAAGTCTTACTTGAAAGCTGGTACAAGGATGACCTAAGGCTGCCTCACTCTTGGGCTAGAGATGAGATGAAGGCAATATTTTGGGGACACAGTACAAAAATTATGTTGGCAGGACACGTTTGTTTCATGATCAGATGTAAATGGGGACATAGCCTCTGTCATGTGGCTGGACACAAGGTTCTGCTGATATATAATATTTCTGCCAGGTACTTTAAGATTTTCAAGATTTGCTCCCTGAGCTTCACAAACTGTCCAAGACAAAATCCTCTGAGAAGTAGATTATAGGAATACAATTACATAAGGCTCTTTACTTACCCATTTGGGGCTGCTGGCATTAATACCAGGCCAGATTATTACTGATTACTGACCCTGATCTCACCTTTGCTATGCCCATTTATGTTTTCCATTCTGTTCCAAGGAATGACTGTCCCCAGCCTGCCTCCCTTGTTCCCTCCCTAAAGTTTAGGGACTTTAACTTCCAAAGTTTCCAGCCAGTTCAAGCACATCCAGAGGATGCTCAGTTGGGGTAAACTGCTTAAAACCTTCTTCTGTGGGCAACCTTATTGTATGTCTGTTGTGTGAAACATCCAAATCTCTTCTTGCTTTTCCCAGTATCTGCCTAGGCCTGCAGTGGACACTCCTTGAGGAAAGGACTGTGAAGACAAAGGTGGCAGTCAACCCCCCCCACCTTTCCTCAAACCAAATTAGAGAGATATATAAATATTATGAGGGGGGCAAGGGAAGTGTAGCTTGCATGTGCCAGCTTTGGGGGAGGTTCGTTGTGAATCAGCATGTTCAGCTGAGGCTTAATGGATCTATCAGAGGTGTACATAGTCAAAAAAGTCAAGATGGTGGCTATGATGGCATGATTGAAGCTGTGACACATGTAAAAAGCAGTCACAACTTTGATTGCACTGCTACAGCCACCACCTTGACTTTTATGACCACTGTGCAGAGACCCCTGGTATCTGCAGTAATTTACTCCTTAGTCTGCTGAAACAATGTGGAAAACAGAGCACAAGTTTTCAATGCTTTGATGTCAAATTTTGGCAATGGGGCAAGGAGCTGGAGTCTGCAAAAAATGGGAGCCGTATATGGCACCACGTGGAGAGGCCTGGGTATGGATTTAGAGTAAGAAGCCACTTAAGAACAGATTATTATGGCCACCAATGTATCTGCAGAAACATCAGCAGTGAGGCTATGTTAGGGTATTTCCCAACCAGCTGGTTTTAAAAGATCAGATCCGCAAGCTGAATTGTGAGATTTCTCGGGTACGTCATCCATCTTAGTGACAAGGAGTGGGACAAACATTTCCTCACAGTGTTCCCTCAGAAAATTTCACAAGGCAGCTTTAGTTTCCCATGGCCCTTGTGGGCTGTATGATACCATTCTCCTCCTCAGGCTTTATCTTTACATCACGACTAACCGAGCCCAGAGCCATTGAAAGTATCCCAGAGAATTCAATGCATCTTTTGTAATGGCTGCATTTAAGCACTGAGTAGAGGGAATATGCAGTGCAAGCAGAAAAGGTCGTGCTGTCAGAGTAGGACTTTGGAATCAAAAGAACAAAGGATCCCAAATGTAATGGGTAGCTTTTCACGTATTGAAGGAAGCAAACGAAAAACTTTTTTTTTTCCAAAAGCACCAGCACCATCCTGGTCCGCCAGAGTAAAAAATGACTAACTGCATCACAGCTTCTAAGTCAACCTTCTGCTTCCTCCTTGTGCTGTTATTGGCTACCTTTACCTGAATCTGGCATACTTGGAATGTATTGGAACTACCACTCCCAAAACTCACAGGTGGAATTTTCTTCGACTGTAAAGGCAGAGAATTCTGGGAGCTGTGGTTCTGGCATATCTGAAGGGCATTGTGATGGAAAGGCTGCTGAAAGGAGGCACTTTATCCTGCCCATAATTTGGACACTGAGTCCCAAAAGACTACTGTGAGCTTTGCTGTCTCTAGCAAAAGTAGGATCTGGAAGAAAGAAACTGTTCAGAACAGTCAGAGGACATCCACTAAAAAAACAGAAACAAAGAACGCTAGAGATTTATTTCCTGCTAGCAGTATTTCTTCACAAAATAGCATTGTATTTCTGAAATAAAAACTCAAGCTTGTTTGTTGATGATATATATGTCCTCTAAATAGCTAGGATACCCCTAAGGCAACTATATCGATACAATGCAGTGTCCTTGATATTAAACCAGGCATTCCTTGTCGGTGGGTTCACCTATAAAATAAGTAGCTTCTCTTTCAATATCCCGTGGTATCCTACAGAGAAGAAAGACATGCGCCCTGCTACATAATGTTGGAGGACAGAAAACTCTTGTTCAGAATTTTACCTAGCCAGTCAGCCATCCTCACCTTTCTGCAGGATGCTCCATTTTACTCTTCCCCCAATAATATTTCTGTTCCCCACCCAACAGGCATTCAGAATTTTGTAGCCAATGGGCAGGTTTACTCCTCATTAGGCTTTGCACATGTTCACACATACACATTCACACACACACTTTCCTGTACTTCCTTCCAATCTGGAGATGCCTCCCTTTTGTGAGTATTCTTTTCACTATTATATAGTCTGGAGTCATTTGGATTCAGGCAGCACCAAATTGAATAGAATAAATAGATTATAAGAATTGGTACCCAAAGAATGAATACACAGTTAGTACACATAATATATCACTTCTTTTCTGAGTATAAAGTACAGATTCAGTCTTGAATAGCAAGTCTGGAAAAACTCTCGGTTTTGTATGAAGTCTGATGAGACTAGGGTTGCCAGATATCTGAACACACAAAGAGGACATGGACAATTGGAAAGGAGGACGAATGGGGAGAAAGGAGGACACACTTACTGTTTCATTTTCTTGGCATCCACAACAGAAATTACAGCAAAAAACTGCAAATAATAATAATAATAATTAGACCTACATGTATATGAAATTACTTTTTCTAGCATCAGAAAGATTGGTTTTTCAATCACAATATTTTTGCAACAAAACTTTATTTTCAGGAACAGATGCTAGCAATAATATAGAATTGACAACGGTGCATTTTTCAAATTTCACCATAGAAACATGTGACGAGCCATTTGATCTACAGACTACAGTAATCATAGATTTGAAGGGGCTGGATTGAACCTGATTGCTGGAATCTGGAAATAAATAATGTAAATCTCGGTTGTCGACTCTGTCAATGGATAAGAGAAAGAAAGAAGCAATTTACAAGGTCACGATACTTGAAAGTTTGAATGACTGCTGTTGTGAAAACAGTAAAAAAACAACAACAAGATATTCAAAAAGCCAGACAATATTTTATTTTAAGGCTATGCCTACCAGATAGAGGACATGAGGACAAAAAGGAGGACATGTCCTCCTTTTGCTGGATGTCTGGCAACCGTAGATGAGATGCTGCATTTCAATTATTCCCAGTGAAATTGTTTTCTGCAGGTCAGCTATCCAAATGCTTGAATTGGCTAATATAGTCCAATTCTTTGTGACCTTCTGCTTAAGGGAGAGAGTTGTTGAGCCCCGTGAGATCAATAGGCTGACCAAGATGGTGAAAGCTCCTGAATTCATGTCCAACGAAGAACAATGGAATAAAGTGAACATACGTAGTCTGGAAAAGAAAAGAAAAAGTCAGTTGCATGATCAACTTTTGGGGTGGACTGACTAGTATTACAGCCTAGATGATGCTCTTGAGAAAAAACGTTTTATCTACTAAACTTACAATGCTATCTAATAGAAATCTACTAGGAACAAAGGGCTAGAAACCAACTGCTACTGGGAGCATCAACCTCTGAGCCTAATTTTGTATGATTCTAACTGCTGGCTTATCATGCCTTTAGTATACTATTTTTTCCACAAACTAGCAGATTGGGACCCCAAGTGTTATGTGTGTGTGAATGTATGTCTGTATAACTCATTTAACCCTTTGTGTTCTGCTGCAGCTGGCATCTAAATTGATGGGCCTGTACCAGTAGGCATTAGACTGCAACTCCCATAGTGCTAGTGGCCATGCTGGCTAGAGAATAGTGAGATTTATAGCCCAGTTCAATTGGAGTGCATAAAATTGAGAAGGGTGATATGTATCATATACAATAATGCCTCTTCCATATCACCTTTACTAAAGCTGATCAGCCAACAAGATCCTTACGCTGCATTATGCTACTAATAAATCTAACTTAGGACCATCTAGGAACACTGCAGCAACTTTCTGAGAAAAAAGTATTTCCCATCCCTGCAAGCTACAAGTAATCTCTTTTGCCCCGCTCTCTACGGCTTTTAGCTCTGATTTCCAACTGAAGTCCCTGCCAAATGAACAGTAGTGTGCTAGAATTCGTTTTTTTTTTTTTAACATTCTAAGGGAAAGTTTTACAAGGTTTTTACAGGAAGGTTTACAATGATCAGAGCTTCCATATTTTTTCCTTTTAGTATTAAAAAGCAACTCAAAAAGCAGGACTGTCAAGCAAGACAATAGCACTGATATAGGGAAGTTCACTCTTCCCCTTTCCTCATACTGTTTTCCCCTGAAAAGTCCATGAGAAAATACTGTTTGCCCCATTATAGAATATATAATTTCTTTCTTTCAGGACCTCAGGCAGTTTCCATGGGGCTGTCTCTTAATGTTGTCCCCCACAACAAGCCCATAAAGTAGGTTGGATTGAGTGAGAATAAATGGGTAGCCCAAAGTCATCCAGTGAATTTTGATGGATGATAAAAACAGCAAGATCCTGCAGACCTCACTGGTCTTCCCTAATCTGGTGGCATCTACGTGGGTGAGTTGCAGCTTCCATTATCTCCAGCTGACTATTGAGATTTTATGCAGAGCCAGGAGGGTGGTTTCCACACAAAAGAACAAATAAATCAAAATCTGAGACCAGAAAAGCAGCATTGAAAAAGCAGCTTGAGAACAAATCTACCTCCCCAAAGTACTTAGTTTTTGTCTTCTGCGTGGTCACTCTTGATCCAAAGAACTTCTAAAATATGAATATACCCCCAAACAGATATTCTACAATGTGCCAAAAAGTTTGTATTGATGTGACTTTAAGACATTTTGTTTTTATCATTTTAAATAACTAGATATGTTATTGTAGAAGGATAGTTGGGTTAATCTATGATACCAAAAGATCAGGAGTCTGGTAGCACCTTTTCTACTAACACATTTTATTAAAAAATTTATTAAATGTTAATGAACATTGTTAGTTGGAAACAGTGCTACTGCTATCAGAACTCCTGATATTTTACTAGATATGTTAGACAGCTCACCAGGGCTATGATGTCAGATGATAATCTAACTTTCACAACAACTGTGTTGTGAAAGGTCATTCTTCACCCATTCCCTGTGCTTTCACCTTCTTCTGATTTCACTGAGTATAACTTACCTTACTCCTAACTAGCTGCAACTCAGAAAGATACATCATGCATATGTGAAAATTACTATCATAATAAATGAGCTATTGTTTAAGGTGATGCAAGACTCTTAGTAATGCAGAGATTGAACAAAGGAAAACAGAGCAATGATTCTCCTGGTCTCCTTCAATGACTTTGTCCCAGATCTGCTTGTTCCATAGAAACCTTCTTGCCTTTGGCTGCATCTCCTCCCTATTATGTGGCTTACAAATCCAAGCATTGTAGCTCAGCTCAATTTGCGTCATTAGTGTGGGCACTCAGTGAGAAGTGACCTGGAGGAGCTGTACCATCTTGGCAGATGGGTAAGCTCAGACTCCCACCCACCCACCCAATTCAAAGGAATGCTGCTGTTCTCTTCCTCTTTGTCTGCAGAGTAAGAAGCCTAATGAGCAATTCTGCTGACCCAGCAAAGGGTAGCACAGCAGCCAGGAAGCTGGGGAGAATGGCTCCTGGCCAAGGTGAAGTGGAGAGAGGCAAACAGACAGAACAAGCTGAGTCTTTGCTTGGGAAATCTATCATATTGGAAGCAACTGAACTTCAGGAAAGAGCTTGCCAAGATTTCCTCCTGCCCCAGGATATTATGGTTTAGCAGTTCAAATAAACAAACAAACCAGCAGCCAATCAGTGGGGGCAAAACACCCCACAGCAATGTAATGTGGTGATGAGCACACACTTTGCTTAGTGTTGCAAGGTGCAATGGAGTAAAGTAGATTGCAAATGTACTCTGATACTTAATTAGAAAGTTGCTTACCAGGGCATATTGATATGCTCTCTCCTTCCACTGGAACGAATGTTGAAAGATGGACACTGAGATGGACATGTGAATAGCAACTGCTTTCCTTACTGTTTTTTCCCTGCAGCAATATGTTGCCAGCATTGGCATAGGACAGCGTTCCACAATCAGGTATCCCTTGGATGCACTGGGGTTTTAATACCAGTTGGCGCAAGCTGTCTTTTAAAAAAATCACACGTTTCCAGCAGTGTTAATCATTAGAGAGATCTGAACTTCTGATCAAGATTTGGTGCAAGTAGTCTATTAGTATCTTAAACAGAATCTTGCTTCTTCCATAGAGCAGAGGCCTGTGCAAAGCGGGTTATGTGGTAGAAGGACACAATAGTAATTGTATGAGCATAGCAGAATGTTCATATCAGGCTGGAATACATATGTTCTTTTAGTAGCAAGAACAGTTCAAGTTAGGACATGAAATATACACCCCACCCAAAGCCTACACAAAATCTATTGTGTTTCCTGTTATTCAACATTGCTGGTTGAAAGATTGCAAGCAGAGCACGCCTTTTGGAATGGAGGTGGCGGGGGGGGGGGAGGAGAAAGCAGAAATATTGGCATTGAGCCAAACCTCTTATCTTGATGGGAAATAAAAGACCATGAAAAGATGGCCAGTCAGAGAAAAACAATGTGATAGTTACCAGAATTCAGCATGGATTTGTCAGGAACAAATCTTTCTGGAATAACTTTATCTCATTTTTTTGATCAGGTATTTTTTTTTTAGTAGATTGTGGGAATGTTGAAGATATAGTATATTTTTACTTCAACAAAGCATTTGATAATGTTTAGCAAGTATGTTAAATATGGGCCAGAGGAAGAATGCATACATACATATCCGGCTCAAAAATTATACTTGAAGAATGTGCATTAATAGTTCCTCATTAATTTGGAGAGAGGTATCAAGTGAGGTGCCACGAAGTTCACTTCTGGGTTTCTATAATATTTTTATTAATGACTTGGATGAGGAACAGATAGAATGCTTATCAGATTTACAGATTACACAAAACTGGGTGCTCTAGAATATGAAATAAAATTCAAACTTACCTTGATATATTGGAATGATTGTTCAAAAGTAATAGAATTTAAAAGGCAAGTACAAAAATATTTAGGAAACAAAATCCAAGGAACAAGTATAGCATCAGGAGAAATGTGGGTTAGAAATGGCATTTGTGAAAAAACTATATTGGAATAATAGTTGATTGCAAATTGAATATGAGTCAACAGTATGCTATTGTTGCAAAAAGGCAATGCAATTTTAGGCTGCATCAATAAATGAACAACTTTCAAAGCATGGGAAGTAATCCTTTATCCTGGTTTAGACAGACCTCACTAAGTACTGTGTCCAGTTCTGGGCACCACCATTTAAGAAAGATTCAGAGAATCTGGAACAGGTTCAGAAAAGGAGAGTAAGGATGATCAAGGGATGAGAAATGAAATCCTATGAAGATAGTGGAGAAACTTTGAGATAATATGCCTTGGGGAGGGAAACATCAGCATTCTTCACATATCTGAAAGGATGTCAAGATATGTTCTCTCTTCAGGATGCCAGATAATGGATTTCAGTTACAGCAAGGCAGATTTCAATGGAAAGTGAAATCCATTACCCAGGAAAGTGGTGGTCTCCTCTTCATTGGATGCATTCAAGCAGAAGCTAGACAGCCATCTGTCTGGGATGTTTAATTTGAATGTCTCCACGAAGCAGGGGGTTGGATTTGATGGCCTAAATTGCCCAGAGGTATTTTCTAGACAGTTCAGTCTGGTTTACATGAACCAGTTGTTATTTTGTTCCTACTCAACTCAGCAATGTTTGATCAGGGCCAGCAGCTTCATTAGCAGCTGCACCAAAACTGCATGAGCTACCTGCCCTATTATGCATCCCAGGCCCACCTCCTTTCAGAGAAGCAGCATAAACCACCATAGTGTCCCCAATTCTGCCAGCTGCAATCCCCAACTCTGTTCTCCAGGCTGACAAGCTGCTTGACATGGGCTCAGTTAAAAGAAAGCAAACATTCAACCAACAGTAAAAAGAAAAAAGGCTCTACCACAATGCTTTCATCAATCTGACCCCTGTTGTCCTTCCCCCCCCCCCCATATATAACTCTGTGTCTAAGTTTTGCCTTTTTTTCCTGATCAAACAAAAGGCAATAGAGTCAGCAGAAGATTTTTCTGCGGCTTGTTTTATGGAAGCTTCTAAAAGAACTAACCAATGATTAATCAATTATGTGCCATCAAGTCAGTGTTAGCTCTAAGGGACCAGATAGATTTTCTCCATGATGATCTATCCCTAACCTGGTCTTTCAGGTCTTCCAATGGTGTACCCATTGCCACTGTAGCTGAGTCTAACCACTTTTATTGATTGACTGATTGATTGATTGATTGATTTGTCTAATTTATATAACCACCCATCTCACAAACCCAGTGACTCTGGCAGTGTACAACAGAATTTGCTGCTAGTTGTCCTCTTCTTCTCTTTCCTTCTACTTTTCCCAGCATTAGAGCCTTCTCCAAAGCGCTTGATTGTTACATAACGTGTCTGAAGTAGAATAATTTGTGTCTCAAGTAAGAACTCTGAGTTGACTTGTTCAATGATCCATTTGTTTGTTTTCTTGGCTGTCTGTGGTATTCTCAGGAGTCTACTCCAACACCAAAGTTCAACAGCATCAATATTCTTCCTATCCTGCTTCTTCAAAGTCCAACTTTCACTTCCACAGAGTATCACATGGAATACCGTTACCAAGGAGTCTGCAAGAATTACAACATCTACGGACAGCCCAAAGTAATTGAACAACAATACACTATCACAGCTATGCTTAATCAGTAACAACAATCATCCAATTTATGTCACTAACCAAGATACAAATATGCCATGGCAGCATCTTTTTTCTGCTGCAACTCCTTGACTTTGTCATTCTAAGCCTTGAGACAGCCTTATGTCTTCTGTAGTTATACCAGTGTTCCTCTTAACTGACAGCCTCCAATAGCAGCCACAAGACATATACAATGTGTTATGGTTTGCCATCCATTACCTCAGAGGTGAAGTCAGGTGACTATTAGTGGGTGGGGTCAGAATAGCACTTACTGGCCATTTCAGACCAATGCATGCATGTCCTCATTCCTTTGGTTCTTGGACAACTTCCCCTGTTGCCATTCTGTTATTGTTTCCTGAAAGAGTGTGATATATCACAGCTGTGTTGGTGGTCCAGCAGAATTGTACAGTAGCACTAGACTGCTCAGTCAGCATTATTGTAAGTGCTTTAACTCTATAATTTTTACTCGTTTAGAGCAAAGCTAAAAAAGGAAAGCAGTAGAATGATGGAAACTCCCCTTTACCCCCTGCCCCCCCAAGCATAGAGGAATCTGAATGTCAGCATCCATTGTCTATATAATGAAAGGAAGTGGAGGGGAGGGAACATCTAAATAACAGCTCTCCTTGTGACTCAGCTCATTATGTGACTCCAATTTATCTTTTTTTTTAAAAAAAAAACCTTGTTCTTAGAAGTGGAGCCCAGGAAGGAGCTTAGAGATGATGGACGGAGTTTAGCAATCATTTCTCCTGCAGCACTGAGATTGGTGGAGGAATCAACCAAGCACTTTGCTTATCATGTGTTGCCACATGCAAGATCAGGACAGCCTCATTCAGTCTATGAACCTATGATTATTTGTGAGCTGGTATCTATTTTCTCTTCATTTAACTGGATTTCGGCTGTCCTTCACTCTATTGATTTTCAAAGGATACAAAGATGTCCTAAACAGCTGGGAATGTTAAACTTGCCTCCTCCTGTAATGTCCCCATTTAGTGAAAGAACTTTTTTTTTTCTTATTCAGTGTGTTGGCTTTGGTTTTCCCGGAGCCTTTAAGATAAAATGGTGTGGGTCAGCCTGTCCCAGGTTGTTCTCCCCAGATATGTTGGGCTAAATATCTTCAGAGGCCAAGTGGCTGGGAAGAAGTGGAATTGTGTCCAATACAACTGAAGGATCCTAGACTGGGGGAAGTTGTTGTAATTCTCCTGTCATCTGAGGTGTAGATGTGGAACAAGGACCTTTTGATAATGGCCGCATGGGATCCAGTATACCAGCACATTCAGAGCTGTTCATGTAAAAAGCCCTGATCTGCTCTTATTATTTCTGCTTTACAGTTTAGAAAGAGGAAGGAATGGAGCAGAACAGGAGCAGATGTCTTCTCTTCCTACTCCTTCATGTTATCTGAAAAACTTCAGTTTACATCTATCCTCCACTGTGATTTCAGCCAAGAATAAATTGGAAGGTAAGAAATTGCATTGTGAGAAAGGGGAGGAGACATTATAAACGTTCAGTGAAAGAGCATATATTAAGGAAACAAGATGGAAATACCAGGCCACTGGCATAAATAGTTGTGTATATAGATTAACACTATGTATACACAGCATTTCTATCTTACTGCTTATTTAAGACAGTTTAATGTCTTCCTAAGTAATGTTGACCTCTTCCCATATAGATCTACAAGTTGTCCTCAATGACCACAACTGGGAGCGGCAACTCCATCACTAAGCAACATGGTTGTTAAGCAAGACATCATGTAACCATGACAGGCTTATAATTCACTTTGGTTGTTAAGCGAACCACCCACAGTTGGTAAGGAAGGCATCACACGATCACAACTTGCGATTTTACTGCTGGCTTCTCCACTGACTCTGCTTGTTGGAAGCCAGCTGTGAAGCACACAAATGGTGATCATGTGACCGTGGGATGTTGTGATGGTTGTAAATGCCTGCCTGTTGCAAAGTGCCCAAATCTAGATCACATGACTGCAGGGGTGCCACAGTGGTCATAAGTTCAAGTAAAGTTACTTTTACAGCTCTGTTGTAACTTTGAATGGTCACTAAACAGGACAGTTGTTAAGTGAGGATTACCTGTATCCAAATGCTGTCATTGTTGAGGCATCCACCTGGTTAACCAAGATAATTGATGCAAAACAGGACCCACCATATTTATTAGCCAACTTCTAGAAGCAGGTTTAAAAAGAGCTGTTCAAATACACCTATGATCAGCCTTCCCAAAATAATGCCTCCAAATCTAATGAGCTCCAATTCCCATAATCCCCTGCCGGCATGCTAGGGGGTGAATGGGATTTATAGGTCCATAAAACTGCAAGACTATACTTAGGGAAAACTGACTTGGACTTAGAGTGATCTGTGCATCTAGGACACAATGAAAGAAGAGCAAAGAAAGAAATAATGAGTTTTGGCCAAGATCCCAAATGATAGATCCTGACATAAGCCACCTGGAGAACAAAGGGCTTGAAAACCAAACAATTGTTAGGTAACTTTTCCCTTCTACTCCAGTAGTGTTGTTGATCAGCCCTTCATTTCACAATACCAGGCCATTTGCTCTACTCACAAGCATCCTCACCACTGCACCACCCATGCATACGTATCTATTCTTCAGCAGCCTCTTGATTTGAGGCCAAGATATATAGGACAGATCTTGTGTCCTAGAATCATCCTCCTACTAGAAACCACCTCTAGTTTCAGAAGGCATATATTTCAAATTTCTTTTATGCAACAAAAGAAAATAGTGTAGAGGAAGTGGGTCTTTATAACCACCAAACCACTTGTTTGACTTCAGATGAGCTGAATGATATAAACAAAGATGTTCTGAAGCTGAAATGTGGGCCTGCTAAATGTAGATACCTGCTGCTTGACTCAAATTGCCACTCCTGCTGACCTGCTATAGACTCTAAACTTTAATGAAAACCCAGGTGGGTAATATTGAATATATAGTATGTATCTATTCACATATATACCCATTCCAGAGGACGGAAATTATGTAAATGTTAATACACTCAAAATGCATTCTGTGAAAATTTAAAAATGTGAAGGTTCACTGTCACCTTTTACCAACGTGTCCTCCAGATGTATTTGTCAGACAGAGTGGATCAGTATTAAGTAGGAATAAAGATGGGACAGTGAATGAATCAAACAACACTAGTGCATTTATAAGCATGAAGAGGTGGTAATAGGAAGGGATTTCAGAAAATGGGAAATATTTCATTTTGGTTTTAAAAAACAAAAAAGTTAAAGAAGTAAAGGTTTCTTGCTCTACAAACTAGAATAAAATAAATACAATTAGTGCTTGTTGAAATGCATACGATTTGATAATTGAACAGATATACTGGCTTTGCTCACCACTCATTGGGAGCTTGATTTTTTTTAAAATCAGCTTGAGAATAATAAATTGTTGCACCTTTGGTAATGTTCATTTCATGTTTTATTATAATGTGCGTTTGTGTCCCTGATAACAGTTGATTGATTCCTTCAGCAGTGGTGCATTTGCAGGAGCACTTCAACCCACAAGCAACCTGATATGTTCCATATATTTTTAATTACAAAACCCATTACTTCAATCCAACATAGCCAACAGTCAGAGCTATAGTCCAAAATCAAATTCTCCTTGACAATTCTATGAGTCCATTGCTATTATATGGATTTAAGTGAACTAACCATTTGTCCATTCAAAAAAACAAACAAACAGGATATAATTTAACATATACATTACACGCAGCTCAACAGGGCAGTCCAGACAGGCCTCAAAGAAGAGAATTGCAAAATATAAAATCATCCTGGGGTCTGTTCAGCCTTCTTCTCCTAAGCATGACTCTCCAATGATGGGAAGGAGGGGAATCCCCCAGAAAGTCTCTATCAGCCAATGATTGGACTAGCTGAACCAGTTACCTGACTTAACATAAGGCAATAATCCAGTTCACATGTCTTAAGTACAATTTGCACCCATGGCTTGTATCACCCTTACTAAACATAACTCCAATCTGAGTTGGTGGCATGGTTCCTCTATAGGGAAGCCTCCAGAGATAGAGAAACAGGATCATTGTAGTCATAGTATCCCTGCTGCTCCTAACTTTTTTTTATACACACAGTGGAGTGAATTGTGGAGATATAGATGGAGGAGAAAAGTTTAGCCATCTCCTACTTTTCCTGCAGTGGGTCTAGTCCCAACTGGACCACCATGTTATTTTTTATTTTAAATCAGATATGTAAAGCAAATGAACAAACAACTCCAAAGTGCCAGTTGAATTGTGGAGTTTGCTAAGATATCAGGTGAAAGGAGATTGTCCAAATGCATCTGACGGTGGTCTGCTGTTGTTTCATCTGGGGAATACTTGCTGGGTGACATTCTTAATCATGATGAATGCTAACCATGACTTAGCCAGTTGTGTAAGCTTGCTCAGTGCCATTCACATCTCTGGGACTCATTTCCGCCAGTCTCTAAGGACTCCCAGGTTCTTTGTTGTCTTTTTGAAGCATAATTTCTTATGCTCAGATTGAGGAGTCTGGCTTCCACTTTCCTGTTTATAAGTGTCAGACTATATACCAGACTCTCTACATTGTCTCAGTTATGTTGTTGTGTTGGCTTTGACAGGCATTGGTTTCACCCTCTTAAACAGCATAGCAGCTGCATCCTTCAGCTGTAGGTGTGTGGTCTGTGACTGAACCAGGAGCCTTCACTAATGTAAGGCTTCCTAATTCAAGATCTTTATTTTCTTTTTCTACTTCCATGCTGTAACATGGGGGAAATCCACTAATCGTTTTAGCGCTGGTGAAAAGGAAACTCTGTTGGCTCTACACCTCTTTCTTTCTTTTCTTATTACAAATGCTTTTATGCCACTTCAATCATTTTATTCTAAGGAGCTCGCAAGCAGCAAAATACAAATACAACAATAATCAGTGATCATCAGTATAATTATAATACTGTAATCATAAAGCATGGCTCTGTATATCATCAGGAAAAAAAATGATCACACACCCAAATACCTTTAACTTCTCATACCTTGATCCCCAGACATACTCTGGGAAAGCCATGCAGACATTTCCTGAATATTAAAAGTGTGGGCTTAGACCTTATGTCTGGTGGGAGGGCATTCTACAAGAAGGGAGCTCCTGCAGAGAGTTCACTTTCGTGCACTTCATGTGGGGCGGAGACTCTCATGTGGTGAGCAAATTCTATTTGAAGCAGGTGGTCCTGGAACCAGCCAGCCCCCAGGTCCCACACCAAGTAGGACTTTAAAGATCATCACCAGCATCTAGACTTGCACCTGAAAACAAGCAGCCAAAGCTTCTCTTACTATATTGGTGTTACATGACAATACCAGGTTGTCCTGATTAATTTACAGTAACGTGAAGTTTGGTTTTAAATGGATGAGGAGAAGCTGTGGACTCAATCATGTCATTTGATGATTTCTTGCAGGGACAATATTTTATTTCTGGGGACCTGGCACATTTTCTGTAAAACCAATGGCTAACTAAGAAGGATTGTCTATCTCATTGTCTGCATATACTTAAGAACACTGATCCAAATGTGTGCATTTCTGAGCAATAGAAGTCAACCTAGTTAAAACAGGATATTTCTTTTGTATCATGCTTTTTAATTCCAAACTAGCATTAGAGCTATTACTGAAGAGCAAAGATGCCATGACCGATGCAGAAGAGAAAATCAATGGCAAAGCTAAAAAGAATTTTCCATGCCTGCTTCCTTGAGTTGCTGCTGTATAATCCAAAGCACGCTATGTGCTTTCATGTCACCAGCATGTCGCTGGAGGAGGTTAATTAAGTTCTTTTCATTGCCAAAAAAACCCTTTGATCCTTTTTATTAATTAAAATGCCCTAATGCTTTTGAACAGGCTTGAGTCAGCTGGCTTGCAGCTCAGAAAAATGAACAAATATTTGTTGCATCCTGATCACGTGCTGCAGCAAACAGAAAAGCAAAAGTGCATCAGGGCAGGACCCCAACTCACTATCTATTAGAGTTTCAGTCATTTTGGATGGACTTCTGGGGAAGAAATGGCAAAGTGAAGACGGCTCCTCTAAAAGCAGAGCCAACAACTGCAGCAGAATGAAGAGCTGGCAAGTAGACCCGCTCTTCATAATTCCTCTCCAGACAAGAAGAGGACTTGAGATTTCTCACAAGTGCTCCGTACAGTTGCTCCTTGCAAGGACACTGCAAGACAGCAGTATCTGGTGGGTTTAGAGCTCTGGGAGACAAGGGAATAGCCATCTGGTTCAACCCACAGTCAGTGCCTTTAAGGACACTGGGTTCACATATTTCCTTTTCTAATCACTTTCAGAAATTGTTTGTTAATTGTTTTTCAGCTACAGTGATACCTCGGGATACGAACACCTCTGCTTGCGAATTTTTCGGGTTACGACCAGCTCTGGCCCCAAAATTTTACCTCGGTTTGCGAACTCCGCCTCGGGGTACGAGCCATTTTCCGCCCGTGCCACGTGGTCCGCGGCCATTTTCTGCCTGTGCCACGTGGTCCACGGCCATTTTTCCGCCCGTGCCACGTGGTCCGCGGCTGTTTTTCCGGCCCTGCCGCGTGGTCCGTGGCTGTTTTCACGCCGCGCCGGGCTGTTTTCGCGCCGCGCCGCGCCGGGCCATTTTCGCGCCGCGCCGCGCCGCGCCGGGCCGTTTTCGCGCCGCGCCGGGCCGTTTTCACGCCGCGCCGCGCTGCACCCGGCCATTTTCGCGCCGCACCACGCCGCGCCTGGCCGCTTTCCGTGTGGTCCGTGGACGCCAGAACGGATTAACGGTAATTACATTGAACCTTATGGGAAATTGCCTCGGGTTGCGACCAAATTCGGGCGGAGGGCGGAACGGATTAACCGGATTTACATTGAACCCTATGGGGAAATTTGCCTCGGGGTGCGACCAAATTCAGAGGGCGGAACGGATTAACCGGATTTACATTGAACCCTATGGGGAAATTTCCTTCGGGTTACGACCAACTCGGGATACGCCCAGAGTCACGGAACGGATTAAGTTCGTATCCCGAGGTACCACTGTATTAGGAATCTTTGGATTGACAAGTCTGAAAACACTGGGTGAGTTTCCTTCAATCCTTAGCAAAAGAAGTTTTAAATACAAGTTTTAATGACTTAAAAATGTTTCTGGAATAAACAGCAAAAGAATGATTAAAATTTTGATTTTAGAAAGTTACAAATGGACTAAGGGATAAAATTGAAATAAGATTTTGGAATTAATTGTAAGAATCCTTCCTGTGGGAAAATACTTTTGTTTTGAATACTTTGGGGAAAAAAATGATAGGATGGGACTTTGAAGGTTAGACACTAGAGGGAACTAAAGATTACAATTAAAGGAAAAGAACACTTAAAACTGACTTACTAATATAGAATGGAGCAAAATATTTTAACATTCAACATGTTGAAGGCTATCTTTGAACAATGGACCCAGAAGTTAAATTTAAGATTGTCTGCCTCTATAGACTGTGTTTAAAAGACATAATGGAAGAAGAACAAGTTTTACTGGACAAGAATGAGATTGATCTGAAAGTGGATTTAAAAATAGCAAGCTACAAGAATGATATGGAAAAAGATGGTACACTTGACATACAAAAGAAACTGGCTGATGTCTTAATAATTAAAAGATATATACAAATAGCAAAACAAGAGAGTGACCTGGATAATTTTCCTATATTGGATTTACAAAAGAGGTTTGTTAAAGCTTTGAAGCTTTGAAGCTTTGAAGAATTTTACAAGAAGGGACAAAGAAAAAATGAAAAGAAATAAAGTTTTCAGACATTATTTGACGGGACTAAAGATCAAGATTATTAAAAGTAAAAGGAAGGTATATAAAGTTCACTTATTTGATCAAGATTAAAATAGATGTGTTGTTATCTCTGGTAACCTTATAGACTTTGCTGATCAGGACTGAAATGGCAAGGTTTTTAAGGGTTTGTTTATAGATAAGTGATGAGACATGGGAAGAAGAAATCATTTGCTGTATTTTAAAAACCAAAACCATTTGTGCTTGGACCTGCGTATACATTCCGATTATGGCTGATCACTTGCCAGCATCCTGTTATTGATGGTCTATTATTCTGGAGTCAGAATAATTTAACTGAGAAAGAGGGTCTAGACTAGAACTGATCCAAGAATCATTCTTGCCTGCTTACCATAAAACAACTTCTTTTCCCCTTCTTTTCCATATTCTTTGTCTAGGAAGCTTTTGTTTCAAAAAAGCAAAACTGATGCAGCAGATGAATTCTTGGTACCCATCCTCACTTCTCCTACTGCTGGGGGACAAAAGTGATCCTAGGACCCCATATGACCATCCACCAGGCTTCCCAGAGCTTTCTTCAACTACTCCATTGTATCTTGGGGCACAGTTACAATAAATCTGTACCATGATTTCCCATTGCGTTTTAACTGCCCTAGAATAAAATAATAATAATAATAATAATAATAATAATAATAATAATAATAATAATCCGATGGTGTTCAAGTGGTGCTCCAGATGTTTTGGTATTGCACCTAAGGCGCCTATTACTATTGGTACTATCTTTGCTTTCTTTTGCAATAATCGTTCTAATTTCTGAATTCAGATCAACTACCATCTAGAATATAACATGTGAGACATCACAGTAGTTGAGGGGAAAAAATTACCTATAAGTGGTGACAATAGTAAATGACACTACAGTAGCTCAAAGGGAATTGGAAATACTGAGGCTTCACAACTAAAACACAAAAGTTTCCCCCACAATTATTGTAGAATAAGGAGCTGTAACAATAGATTTGTAAAAACAGGTGACAAAATTAATTTTTTATTCCAAGAAATCCTTAAAATTAGAATTATTTGCCCTCACAACATTTAGTTTACCAAAAAAGAAAAAAAACCCAAAGCCATTTTTGCTTGGACCTGCATATACATTATGGTGGTATTTGGACAATTCTTAGGCTTTGGGATAAAGCTTGAATTGACCCTAAATGACCAGCATTTACTGATTATTCTTCAGAAGGATGAAGATGAAGATGATGATGATGATGATAGCAACAACAATAACAACAACCTCCTGAAAATAGCCTCCAAGCTCTTCCAAAGCCTAAAAAAAAAATCCCTAACATACTTCCTCTGTTTGTGTAATTGCTGTACCCAGTATAATCTTGAACCTTCCAAAATATTAAATGCAGCCCATGGTCACCCCCACCTTCACTATCTTGGAAGATAGTCCACCCTTGCAAAGAAGATGGCCATTATTACCTTTCAATGGCAGCTACTTGTGGTTCCATTCTGATTCCAGAAGGGAGGGAGTAAAAGGTTTTTGGGCATCCATGACCATCATACCTCAGCTGTATGGACCTCAGCCTGTACACTTAGTTGACACCAAGGTTGTGTCAACTTGTAATCTTCTTTGAGTCCAAAAGTGATTTTAAAAATGGTATGAGCACCCCACAGGAAAGTATGGTTCTTATGTTCCCTTCCTCGGTATTCAACCACAGCTATCTATTTGGAGATCATGTTTTATGGGCACTTTCATTTTACCCTGAAGTAAAACTTAGGTTTCTTCTTGTTCCTTCATCGGCAAACACAGAACCAAAAGAAACCAGTTTGAAGTTTATTTTTAACAGTTATAAGTACATCCAAAGCATTGCTTCATGTTTCATTCTTGCCACTTCCTTGAGCAGAGAATGTATGTGTGTGTGTGAGAGAGAGAGACAGAGAGGCAGAAAGAGAGAGAGAGAGAGAGAGAGAAAGCATCTGAAACTTACCTGGTTTCTGCAAGACTCGTGGCACAAAATAGATGGGAAAAGTGCAGACAGTGGTACCTCAACATATGGAGAATTTTGAGACAGATTTCTCAAAATTCATTCTACCGGTCAGAATCCACTTTGCAAACTTAAAACTGTGCTCTCTTGCCCTTCCCGCCCACCCACCCGGTTGAAACTCTTCCTTTGGACCTAGATCAGGGTTCATGGAATGTGACAAATTCCAACAGCTTGGAAGAGCCTACTGGCATCCATGGCTATTAATGGAACATGTTGACCACCTGATAGTTTGCTATATGGCTATTTTTCTACTTGCAAGCCTTAGAATAGATAAGTAATCTGTAATTGAATTCTGTGCATACTCGGCATCACTCAGTGTGTTGGGAGATATTCCCAGATAACTGTGGCCATCTACCATTCCCAAACTGCTCCCTTCCAAATCTTTTGAATTCAGCTCCCAGAATTCCCAGCCAGTCACACCAGTGACTGGTGATGACATCATGTTTTCAGAGACCCTTCTGAAGAAGGAGGAGAAAGAGTTGGAGGAGGAGTTGGTCCAGCTTTTGAATGCAAAACATTTGTACAAACGTTTGTATGATGTCTGGAAGTACCGAGAAAGGGCTCCACCCTAAGTAATACAGCTGGATTGGATGCCAAAAATCCCAAGTTCAGGTTTCCAGGTACATCTAGGATTCTCTAAAACCCTGGATTGCTGCTGCCAGTCAGTGAGAGTGCTAAGTAAATAAACCAGGAAGTTTAAAGCAATGTCCTATTCTCCTATTGACTAATGCTGAATTAATTCTCAGAGTGATGCTTCTTATGCAGCCAGAATGGAAATATTCTAAGCAAAAGGGGTGGAATCAGCAGGTTCGAGTTTCTGCCAACATTGGCATAAATAACAACAACAAAATATTTGTGGGATGGTGATGATAACCACACAAGGGCATGGGGTAAGAATCAAAACAAAGTCTATTGTGAATTAAATATGCTTATTGGCATATTTAGGAGAAGCAAGATGAAATGGATGAAAATCATATAAAGCTATCTCTGGAGGCTTTCCAGGTGTCTTCAACAAGTGAAGTAAAATGGGCACCTCTAAGGACCTCAGTTGTAGAAAATGCTCTCCCAGTGAGACCCAGGTGGCACTCACAGGGGCATTCTTTTGGCACTAGGCTCCCTGCTCCTGGGCATTGCTATAGCTTTGCCATCAGTTTGATTTTAAATGCCCAAGCTAAACTGGGATACTGATTTTTTTAATGATTTCTATCTTTTCTGTGGTATTTATTATTGGTGTTTTATTGTTTTGCTCTGCGATTGGCTTTTAAAAATGTTTTTATTAACTTTATGATCTGCCTTGAAAAGTCTGGTTTTTGGGTGAATTTGCAATACAAGAAATAAAAATTGATGGCAGTCTGGCAGCCTGAGCAAGGCATTCCATGGTAGGATGTTTGTTGCCAGTTTCCTTTGACCTTTGATGCATGTACATCGAGGCAGCATACAGTGCACAGACTACCATTTCCTACACTCCAAATTCTTAAAATAGACAATGATGGCGAAATAGGCAATGATGGTGTTTTCCTTGTATATCTTTAATCCAAAGAACAAACATTCTCTTGTCTTACAAATCTGCAAAGATAGGCTGTTACTTGTACAAATACATTCTTTCACTTAGGTGTCATTATATGGGCTGGGCAAGGACAGAGAACAATGAACAGTGATCCTTGATATATGAATAAGACTCCTACAGGGGTGCTCCCAATTTCACCTGTGATACCTTGACCAGCCCATAATGGAAATAAACTGAATACATTTCATGGGAATAAACACTTAAGGAGCCTATTACCACCTGATTCCCTTCCATATGACTATAACTTCCAGAACTTATATCCCGGACTTCTTGGGAATTCCGGTAGTAGTAGTCTAGGATGCCCAGTAGGCCTGAGCAAAACTGAATTAAAAGTATCTTGATCATTGTAACTTGTTGAAAATGCCACTTATTTTTATAGCTGACAATTCTATGTATTTGTTGTTTCCCTGTTTTAAAATTCAGGTTGTGATCCTAAGCACATACTAGTTATATTCACACAACACACTGAATCTCTAGAGCTAAAGACATGTATCTGCATTCATGCAACATGTTAACTTACATTTGGTTAATGTTAACCACAGTTAGGTTTCTGGTGGCTCATCATGTTCTGCAAACAGTCTTTTTGGTTACTTTATGGTTAGTGCATTTGTCAGTCCAGAACATGAGTTAATTAATTCATTAGTTCATCCAGTAACTGGCCTAAACATCTTAAATGCATGCATTAAATGAATGCAGCCATTATTCTGAGTTAAGATAGTTAGGATTGCTCTGAATATCTAGTAGAAGCAGAAAAAGAGAGCATAAAGGCATCAGCTTCCAGCCAACTGGGTTCATCATCTCTGGCCACTTGGGTCCTGTCTGCTTGGAGGGTGGAGGAGTGGGAGGTGGGCCCTGCAGTTTCTAGCCAGCCAACTCCCCAGGAGAGAAGTCAAGGGCAGGGAGCCAAGCTCCATCTCCCACTGCAATCTTGCTGCAAGAAACCTGACCTATCACTCCCTGATTCAAGGGAGAATATTTCCCCCCAGTGCTGACCAGCATTACAGTTTCCTTGTTCCACTGGTTTTTTACAATACAGCAGCTGGGAACAAACCATCAGTTACCTTAACTTCCCTTAAAGCAGCTGCCTAGACAAACATGTTTTTTGCTTCCCGAGGCAGAAGTGCTTTGTACCAGACAAACAGGTTAATATTTCACTTGTGCTTGGGCTAATGAGAGAAAGCCTCTAATTCTAAGACAATGTGGTCTGCATGTTCCTGCTGAATCCAGCAGTTTCCACAGGCCAAACATCACAGGGTAGATACCAAACAGGCACCTGTAGTGACCTGTAAACTCCCCTTCCTCCCATTTCTGAGACAGATTAAATACATTTCAATTGCTCTCACCTCCAGGAGAGTAGAGGAAATTAAAAAGAAAGTGGGGAATTCTACAAACATTGTTTGCTACCTTGACAACCCATCTCCATTTACCTGTTAAAAAAGGCTGGTCCTATGAAACTCAGACTTTTGGTGCATCCCAAAGGGGAGAAAATAGTGAGGCACAGTCAGCATACTTAGACTTTCAGAAAGAAAGAGCTGGGGTTGATCATTGGATGAAAAGATTTTGCTTCTAGTCTAGAAAGAGTGTGAGCACTGGTGTCCTCCTTGTGAGAAGTGCCCTAGCCACCAGCACCTATCTGGACTTATCTTCTCTTAGAAAGAGGTCACTGGAGACTAATGGCATTCTGGTGACTACAGTGTGGAGTTTCACAGCATTAACGCTCCCGGGGATTCCTGCTGCTCATCAGATTCCTTGATGCCACCTGTAGTGCCCATGCCCAAGATTTTTTTGCAAGTAGAGATCCAGTTCTTTAACTCCTTTTTTGTCCCATTTCAGACTAGATGTGTGTTATGCACACAGGCTTCAAGGTCACTGCTTGGAAGTACTGTATGTATGGCACTGGGGGCGGGGGAAGTGGTAATGGATGTGCACGACATTTAATCATTTGCAGTGTTAAGAAAATACAGCAAATCCAGATACAATCACTACGTACTATACAGGAGATCCAGTTCAATGGCTTTCAAAAGAAAAATAAACAACAAATGCTCTGGTTCTAATTCTGAATTGCTGTTAAGTAAATTGATTTCAACAACTTATTGTTATGCATCAAGAGTTTCTGGTTTCATATCTACAAATCTGTTTGTGACTTCAGACATCCAAATGTCACCAATGAACTTCTCCCTTTTATTTTTGTTTCAGCAATCACTGGTGACAGTGCAACATTTTCTTGTCTTCCGTAAGCTAACAGCACAAAATAAAAAGTAAAAACAGTAAGGTTTGTTTTGGTTTTGTAGCTTGGCAGGAAACCACACGGACGTATGTTATCGGGAACTGAATGGTAATACCTTGTTTTTAAGACAGGCAATAGCTAAAATAATTGCGCAGACACATTTAAAAAGCATGCATGCATCATCAGTAAAGGATTGCTGTGGTTAGAGGATAACGTTTCTGTAAATTGAAAACTTGGAGTAATGTTCAAGCAAATCTAATTACAAATGAAGTTTAGGTACATGTAGCTGCTGATGCATTTTGCATTCTCTTCTATTCTCTTTTTCTTTCCCCTTCCTCCAAGTTATTGGCTGCAGCTTGCAGAGGTGGGAATATTTAGAACATGATAAGATCAGATCCTGTATTGCTATTACTTACCATTACCAGGAAGAGCTTCAGGCGGGGTAGGGGGGGGAGGATCACTAACAGCCACAAATGTCCTTTAAAATGAGAAACTGAGTAAACATGCTGTGGAGACTGCAAGTCTGTAATATGGCTATTATTCAAAGGCACAACTACCTCTACTTAGATTGCAGTGATTCTCAGCAGATCTCTTGGTTCCCCTTCTTTAAATAGTCCCATTGTTTCTCTTCCCCAAAGTATTAAAGTGCTTCTCAGCCTCATGAACTTGCTGGTCATCCCGCAAATGCTCTAAATATCCATGTGAGATATTTTGTCCTTTCTCCAGGTTCAAGGGAATGAATCTTTGAGATATTCACTCTTTCAGAATTAGACACTAGCACAAGAATGGCATTCATGGCGGAGGTACTAGAAATAGGGCCAACATCATCACTCCCAAAGAAGAGCAGGAGGACAGACAGTTATGGTTAGGGCACAGACTTGGATTTCTGTTGATCTCTTCTGCTCCCAGGCTCTAGAAATTAGAAGTCAAATCATTCCCAGGGCAAGAGGAAATGGGTGGATTGGCATAAACATCACTGTCTACTCTAGAGAAAGCATACTGATAACTATCCTGGCTTGGAGAGAGAGGGTGGTGCCTTTGGCCTTAATGGAGACAGTGATGTCCTCCCTCCTCAAGAGATCATCCTTGGATCCAGCAATTTTGGACAACTATCAGCCTGTCTCCAGCTTTCCCTTTTTAGGGAAGATTGATGAGAAGGTGGTAGAACTGCAGCTGCAGAATACTTGAGAGGAAATGGATTATTATTGTTATTATTATTATTCACAACAACATAAAATCACAGTTCCCAGTTCTATGGCTGGGGTTGGCCTTCATTCGCACTGAGTTCTTCCCAAGAACCTAGGATGTCGTAATGTATTGCATACTATATGTGCAGATCCAAGCAGGGTGGCCTTTTGTAACTGACAGATGGAAATTTTGTCAATGCGCAGATTTTCTAAATGCTGTCCAAGGCTTTTTGGTATGGCACCCAGTGTGCTGATAACCACTGGGACCACCACTGCCGGTTTATGCCATAATCTTTCAACTTCGGTTTTCAGATCTTGATACTTTGTAATCTTGTCCAATACTTTGTCTTCTATTCTACTATCCCCTGGTATTGCCACATCAATTATCCGCACTTTCTTCTTTTTAGCGACAGTTAAATCTGGTGTGTTATGCACCAGGATTTATCACTTTGTATTTGGAAATCCCACATTTTAACTTGCTCATTTTCAATTACTTTTTCAACTATATGTTCCCACCAATTTTTAATTACTGGCAAATGATAATTTTTACAGATGTTCCAGTGAATCATTTTGTTGACTGTGTTATGTCGTTATTTGTAGCCAGTTTGTGCAATCTTCTTGCACAAGCTGAGTATATGATCTACTGTTTCTTCTGCTTCTTTGTACAGTCTGCACTTGAATCATCTGATGATTTTTCAATTCTGGCCTTGATTGCATTAGTTTGAATAGCTTGCTCTTGAGCAGCCAAAATCAAGCCTACAGTTTCTTTTTTTAATGTTTCAAACATTTGATGATCCAACTACGTGGTAATGAATCAAATGACTTTTTATAATCAAGCCAATATTACCATCATCATCATCATCATCATCATCATCATCATCATCATCATCATCTTGTCTGATGCAGGTTTATAACACTGTTTTCCAAATCAGTGATGAGTATGCTGTCCTGAGCTCAATTTGAAACAAATTCAGAAAATCCAAACTTGGGACCAGGAAGAATTCTCTGTTTTTCCCCACCCCCAGCTCATAAGGATGGCTCAAAAGCACAGACTTTTCATGTTACTTCTGAAGAACTAGAATTTGCAGGATCAAGCAAGGCAGAGAAATGCTTGGCTATTCAATCAACTCCATCCCTAAACCAAACTTCCCAGAAGACATTCCTATTTTAAACCAAGTGCAAAAAGCAACTTGAAAAAAGTTTCCTAAACAAAGAAGAAATTAATAAGGCTTATGTAGGAGAATGAGTTAAGGTGGAGGTCTAGACCTGTCAATCATAGCTACCAATGAGAATCTGGGCTGCACAGAAGAATGTTGGTGCAAATGCCTACAGAGCTGCCACACCCAGTGTGCTAAAGAGTGTGACCACAGGTGTGCAAAATCTCATTTTGTATCCTGAACTTTGGTGAGAAGTGCCATTTGATTCCTAAGGCAGCTGAGCCTTTTAGGTTTGATAAAGGTGTTCTCTGAACTGAGTGATTATAAACTGGCTTTCAGTATAATCATATATTATATGATCTTTATTCCTAGGATTTAGAATTTGAGAAAGATCTCTTTCTGGCACAAAACTTTTTAACCACTGGGACAAATTAATATCTTGTTAATGTATTAATTAGCATCTTCATGTATTAATTCACAGTCTACTCTATTCCCTATTTGCTGAGTGTCTATCCCCCTTAGTCCTTGGCTTTTTTCCAATCATCCTTCCCATCCTCCTGGGCTCCTTCCCACCACTTTCCTAAAGTGATGTGTGCAGTTTTTCTACAACTAACCTGAAGTTTCATTTCTTATACCAAAACTACACTTTTATGCCAACTTTTTGTGATTAACCCTTTTCCCTCCATAAAAGAATGTTGATGAACATTCTATAACATCACAGAAGCTTTGGCAGGAGCCAAGCAAAAAGGCAGCAACTGTACGTATATAAACACATATGTGTGTGTATGGAATGTATTAGAACTCCCACCTGCCAAGCATGTCTTAGCATATCCCATTCTTTAGCTCTGAATTACAGTAATAGGAAGATAGCGTTTGTCAGGAGCAAGCCACCACATGCATAGAGTGGCTAGAGTGATGTAGGGTTGGTGATAGAAAATCCATCTTCAAATCCCTGCCTTCCGCAAATTGGAGCACAACATTACCATTCAAGCTAATCTAGTTCATCTGATTGGTGTGAATCCAGTGCAAGCTGTAAAATATTTTTACATTATCCATTCTTGGACTCCACTCATATTCATTAGAATACTGGCTCCATTCTGCTTAGCAGAGTACTGTAGCTTCTTGCACAAATCTGCTGATTTCAATCACAGAATTGGGGGAAATTGCTTTTTACTGAGAACATAGGTGCTTGGGTTATTGGAATGGTTAACATTAATATTAATCAAACCACTAGAAACCACTTTGCATCACAAAAATAAACCATAAAATAAATATCTATTTTTGCATGGGGCAACACCACTGTTGAAATTCTGTCAAATGACTATGATATCACAGCTGTAATGCTTGAAGTGTTTACAAAAATGGATGAGATCCATTCATCCCTCTGTTTCCTCGCCAATACAGTTCTACTGCAGCTAGGATCAAAACCCATACAGAGAGCCCTACACACAAGATATTACCCATCCTGGCTGTAAGATGAGGAAAGAAGAGAATAATCAGCATAAAGACTGCAGTCCTAAATATAGGTTACATAGATTAAGACCCGCTGAATTTGGTATGACTAACATTGAACTAGAGAGCCAGTTTGGTGTCGTGGTTAAAGCATTAGGCTAGAAACTGGGAAACTGTGAGTTCTAGTCCCACCTTAGGCACAGAGCTAGCTGGGGGACCTTGGACCAGTCACTTTCTCTTAGCCCTAGGAAGGAGGTAATGTTAAACCACTTCGGAAAAACCTTGCCAAGAAAATTGCAGGGACTTGTCCAGGCAGTCTCTGAGAATCGGACACGATTGAACAGATTAAAAATAAAAAACATTTGAACTAACATACGTAGGGATTATGACACCACATATCACATTGGATCTACAGGAGACTGAAGACCAATTTAGTTGTTCAACTGAATATATGATGAGGTGACTGGAGAATGCGAAATGAAAATTGACTTCATTCTTTTCTCCTGTTGGAACTCCATGCATTCAGCTGGAATGCCAAATGCTTATATGTGATGATAGCTCTCTGTGCAATCTGGTTTCAAGACCATGCTTTATTAGTGCCCTAGGTCACAATGAGTATATGCTCATGTTCTAGCCAATATGCATATACTTCTCCCTCTCCTGCAGAAATAGCAGGGAGACCAGGGATGCTATCTATCTAGGTTAACATCCTCTAGATGCTCACCTGAAAGCCGAAATAGTCTTGAGCGAGAAGAGCTTTGTAAGTACTAATTCATCATGAATGTAGTTCACACACACCCTTTGCAACTCTTATGAAGATGTACAACTCACCCCCCCCCCCCATCAGTGGGGTAGAAGAGGAGGCTAACAGACATCAGGACCCACCTAGGCAACAGAACACTATTATTGCTTCAAGTTCTACAATAACCCACAGATCTGGCTGAAGCCTCTTTTCTCCCACAGCAGAGGAAAAATAGTCCCCACCCTGCAGCAGCCCAGGATGCTTGCCAGCCAAGAAAAGTTTTTGCAGAGGTACAAAGCTTATCCCTCTTAGCATTCTGGAACAATGTGTTTGCATTGAAGGAGAGTTAGAAGCAAAGACTGTGCAAAAATCTGGCTTGCCCCATAACTCTTCCTTTTAACACTGTGGTGGAGAGATTTTGGGGCCGAGCTTTGCCTGTGTCAAGACATATGTAGGGCTTTGCATGCAGTACAAAATGTTTTAGAAAGGACTCACAAGTTGCAGTGCCAGGTCTGCCTGTGGTCCCCAGAGCCTCTCCAGAACTTGCTGCCAATGGGTAAATTTTGATGCGATCAGTGAAAAAAATATTCATTATGAAATATGTTTTTGTCTTATCTCTTCTCTTACTCATCATCCCAGCAAACCATTCAAAGACCAAGTGCAACCCTCAGCACTTATATAAAATCAGCAGTGTTTGTGTTTGTGCCTTTGAGTCAGTCTTGACTCCTGGCGACTGCCTGGACTAGTCCTGCAGTTTTCTTGGCAAGATCTTCAGAAGTGGTTTGCCCTTGCCTCCTTCCCAGGGCTGAGAGAGTGTGACTGGCCCAAGGTCACCCAGCTGGCTTTGTGCCTAAGGCAGGACTAGAACTCACAATGTCCTGGTTTCTAGCGTGGTCCTTTAATCACTATACCAACCTCTCTCCAAAACCAGCAGTAGTTCAAATATCAGGACTTAAAGGTCTAAATCAAAGCAATTGATGCAGCATAAAAACTTGTTGGAACAAAGCCACTCTGACAACTGGGCGAAAAGACTTCAGGGCAGAAATTGGATCCATGTTAAAAAGGCCACTGCCATGAAGGACTCACTTCTCTGGTAATCTTCCTACCATATCTCAGGGACAATAGAGCAGATGTGCCAAGCAGGTAGTCCAATGAGAACCACATATACAGGCAGGCTTATTTGGGAGAAAATGGTCATTCAACTAGAGAATCATCACTGGATATACAGGCTGTGGGCCATAGAAATTGTAGTCTAACTCATCTGGGTTTTAAAAATAAACAGCACCCTGAACTCAGTTGAAAAATGAAGATGGGACCTACAAAGTGATTGTTAAATTTATGTCATGTACATGCTCCAAGGAGCTCAGTCAGCCAGTAACCTGGAGGTTACATATAGATACATAATATGCCACATTTCTGCCATATTATTAGTCACCCAATCAGGAGCATCCACAGAGGGGGTCAAAAAAAGTCAAGTTGGTGGCCATGCCTGTGCGTTTTTTTGTTTTCTTTTTGACCCCTTTGTGGATACTCCTAAATCCAACAAGCCTTGTATTTTTTCATGCTGTCTTTCTTCCTGCCATGTAAACAACGGAGGTATGGACCAACAGATATTCCTTCCGGGCTAAGCAGATTTTTTAGGCAACTGATATTTCTGAAAGAAAGCAGCTGAGTTTAGGGGGCTGCCGAGGATAATTTAACTGCTGCTGCTTTCCACTTTCACTGCAGGAAACCTTCCCTCCTTCCAAGCCAACTGGCGAAAAGAAGGTGGGGCGCTGCTTAAATTTCCTTTACTGTTATCTTTAGGTTGAGGCATCTTATCGGTTGGGTTGACGCAGGTCCCTTCCCTTCCCAAAGGAGACTAGCAATTCAAGGACGTTCCTTCCTGCTTAGAGAACCTTCTTTGAGGCAATGCTTAAAAGGGCTTGTGGAACAAAGGACTTCAAGTGGGAAGGGCAAAGCCTGGCCCTCCAGATGTTTTTGAATGCCAGGTCCCAGCAGCTGTAGCCAATAGTAAAGGATGATGGGAGGTAAGGCTTCTTGGTGTGTTTGCTTTACTAGGTTTATATTCTGCTTCAGTTAATGCAACTCAGGACATATTCAACATGTAAACAGGATTAAACACTAAAAATTAAGGTAATGGAATAATACACTCCTGAATCCATTTCATGCATCAGGGAACAATAAGAGTCAAATAAACAGACAATCTCAATGCAGAAGGAGACAAATTCATATCATAATTGTCCCCAAGGCCTGATGAAACAGCCAGATTTTAAAGGCCTTTCTAAATCCCAGCAAAGTTGGGTTGAGTCAAATTTCAGAGGAAATGCTGTTCTATATTGCTCAAATCAACAACCTCATCCTTTGCTTATCTCTGGCTTAACTGGTGGGTTTTCTTCTGCTGCTTGGTGGCTGGAAAAAGGTCTCTTCCCTTGTTGTCTCTCTGTCTGCTTCACAAACAATTGGGAACAGTTGTAATTCTGGGCTTAAGATACTTTTGGAAACTCCCCTGCATATTTGTACAAATTTGGATCAGGAATAAGATTCAGGTTAACTTCCATACTCCAGGATTAAAGCTCAGAGTTTTGCCAATTCTACCTGGAAATGCTAGGGATCAAATCCCGATTCTGCAAGTAGGAAAAAGCCAACAGAAAAATGTGAGTCCCCACACACCATGGAACCCAGTGCTGAAATTTGTTCAGAGAATTAGAATTTGAGATCAAACACACCGTGGCACATAGTGCTGGAAACAATTTAAAGAATGAACTCATGTTCTTTGATGAGTCTTTATTTAAGCAGGTTACACCTTAGTGCAAGAGAACCTTACAAATGTCACACCTCCCTATAGACAGCAAATAATCCTTGTTTCAGTCATATATTTTTTTGCTGTTCATGATCTGCCATTTCCTCTGCTACTGATTTGTTGTTCCGCCTTTTCAATGGTCTTTTTACAGCTGCTCTGGGACATTGTTGGCTTAAGGGAAAAAGCAGTACTGTTAACATCAGCACAGCTCAGGATGACTTTAAGCTGCCTCATTCATTGGTTAGGGATGAGATGAAAGCATCATGAGACATGGCAGGATAAAAAGGTCATCAGGGAACATTTTTAGGTATAAGTGGAGAAAGGTCCTTGGTCAAAGCACTTTTGTGATGTTTTTTAGATATTGTTTATGGTTGCTTCCAGACTTAAATAGTACAATCTTGGGTGTCTCTCTTATAATAGAACATTCTGTGAAATAAATAACAACCGTAATTCCCACCATCTATTCTGCTGATTTAGAAACAGAAACTGTACAAAGGTGGATTTCAAAGGTTTGCTTTCATAGTCCATGTCTCCCTCCCTGAGCACCTGCACCCACTCTTGTTTTCCAAATTTTGACATTAAGTTCATATTAGTGAAGCTGAAAATTGCAAATTCCATTGCCAATATTGAACAGCCTATATTATATTAGTTTATATCTACGTTTCCCACACTTGGCAACTTCCAGACATGTGGATTTCGGTTCCTAGAATTCCCCAGCCAGTATGGCCATTGATTGGAAAACATACAGTAGGTCTACAATAATGGATCTGCTTTCGATACTTCAGTGCATTGATTTCAGTGATGAGAAGAAGTGACAATCATGTGAAGAAGTCATTTTACAGAAAATAAGGGTCACAAACATTCTCCTTTCTCACTCATGAAATATTAGAAGATGTGGGTATGAAACTTGGAAATGTGGGTTTATCCACAAATATTCCCTTTCCTGGGGAAATCAGTCTTGGCTGTCATATGTTAATCAGGTCCTGGTTGGTTACCTTAAAAATGGTCTACAGTGAATGTACAGGCTGCAAATCCACACCTCACATTCCAAAATTTCAGTTGCTACTGAGGACAGATGTTCTTTCCGTCATGTACCCAAAGACAGATTCCCCATGAGTCTTATTGTTTCTTGTTTTTATTTTCTCCTTATAAGTAGAGCATTTTGTGTAACATTTGGCTGTGGCCAAGAAGATTTATTTTAATTTTTATCAACTTGTGAGCTGAAATTTAATATGAATGCAGAGATCCTGCCCTAACTCATTAATTATAACAGACAACCACAATTTTGTGGTCTGCTGAGAACATTGCATGTGTTTTGTAGGTCAAATTTCATATACCATATCTTTTAATTTATTTTTTATTTAAATAATGTTTCGTTTTGTTTTTCCCTGGTGAGAGTGGTCTATCTCCCCAGTGTCAGGAAGAAGTTCTGATTTCTCTAATCACACACATTTATGCTATAGGGCCAAGAGGTTGTATATAGAAACTATTTTCTTTTTTGGTTTTACCCTTACATACTCCAGAAGGTCAGTACAGGTTGTGGGAGGGAGGGAAGATAGTAGTTATTACTAAACAGCTACACCAGGGCAGAAGTTGGAGTCAGGGAGTCTAAACACAGTGGGAGAGAGGTTTGAAACCTCCAGCTTTAACCCTACAGGCTCAGCCCTACTGCTACTCAGTCCAATAACTTGGATTAAATTAGAGTGTAATAGCAAATATTGATTAACTGGATAGACTGTCCTAGCCCAATTTAGTGCCAAATTTATTAACTTCCAGTTTGTTTCCAGATGCACGGTTATGGGGAGAATATAAATGCTGTTCCTCAATTTCATCTTGTTTCCTCCACTTGAAAGAGTCCCATGGTTAGGAATGTAAAGCTTGGTCAACATGACTGTACAAGATCTCTTCTAATTCTACAAATGCTATGTCAAAGACAAGAGGAAGAATGTAGTCCTTTAGATATTGTAGAACTACAGTTCCCAGCAGCCCCAGATAGGAAGACCAGTGTTGAACATCTAGAGCAACAGAGATTCTTCACTCTGTCTAACCTAGGATTTCTGGGAATAAAACTCTCAGCTTAGTAGATTTATGACAAGGGCTTTTAAGACTTAGCAAAAGGCAGTTGATTATATTGATGGTATTATGATTCCACACACACAGACACACACACACACCACACACCACACTCTCTCTGTAGGGAAGAGGTGGGAGGATCTGTGAATAAAAGGAAACAATTGGTTCTACAACTGGTCCTGAGAAGAAAACCAGTTTGGTTCTGCAGGAGATTTGGGGCCTTTTCCTAGAAATTATGATGTGAGACAGTGATATGAATCCTCATTTTATAACACTGATATTAATCCTTGTGATCTCTGCCAAGGAAATGGAACTAACTTCTCACTACTTAGAAATGAGGTACATGAACATCACACCAAATAGGTGAAATAGCTTCTTCTTCCTGTGTGTGTACCTGTGCTGGGCAGTCTAGCACCAGGCTAACTAGTCTGAGCTTGTGTATATCAGCTCTTAATTATTACCCTATGATGAAAATACAACCCATCCATTTTTCAGGCTTTGGATGTGACATTCCCGTAAGGCCACTTTGGAGATTGGTGACTCATTATGGTAGCTGATGATCTCCAAGCAAAAGCCGAATTTAGAATTTAACTTTTCAGCTGCCAGGATCTGGGTGCAGCTGCCTCTTCTGCTGTTTCAAAGCTACCCTAGGGATTGGCAAGCTAAGATGAGCATCTGTATTTGCAGCTAGCCCTGACCTTTGTGAGCCTTTTTGTCTCACTCTGCTTTCAGTTTATGTTAGCTCTGCCTGAATTCTTTCCCAAGGGGAATAGATGTTCCTTCCAACAGCTGGGCAAATTAAATTATATTTAATCCATGTAATCTCATCTGCAACATCAAGGAATAGCAAATGGAGGAAAAATGCTTCTTAAGCAGGCCAGCCCTTGTTATGGATATGAAACAAGTACACAAATGCAGAAGTTAGACTCACCCCCTTGAAGCCATGTGCGAACCATCCACATCTTGTACTGCCACATGGTTGACATTGGTCAGAAAAAAGGCCATACAAGTGTGTGCGCGCGTGTGCGTCTGTGTGGTGGGCTCTTTCTGTGAGGACAGGTATTCTGGTCATACTCTGACTGTGGACTTTTTCTAGTTGATACAAAACACTGTGTACATCAGCATCCAGAGGATAGGGCTAGTTCATACAACATGCGTGCGCACCCCCCCCCCCCAAGCAGAATTAAATGGTACTTTCCTCCTTAGAGTTTATTTTTGGACCTATTCCACTGTATGAATCACATTTGCCCTGCAGTAATTTCATGTCCTCTGCGGTGCTTCCAGTGAACAATTAGATAGATCAGAAGCAAAATATTTTGTCTTCCTGTGCAAAGAATACAGGTACAATGTCCTTCACAAGGATTTTGACAAAGTCATTCACCAAAGCTTCAAAAACAAACTCAACAGGCATTAAATAAGGGGACAGGATCTCCCACAGATTGGGAAGTGGCTAATGAAGAGGAAATGAAAAATAGCGATTCATCCAATATCCTGATAACCATGGCCCAAAGATACCCCAGTAACTATTTTTAAAGTACATGTATTTTATTTATTTAAAACATCTGTATAGCTGCCCATCTTAAATCAAACTCTAGGTGGCTTACAATCAAGAATAAAACCACATATACACAAGAAAACCAATAAATAAAACCAATAACCAAAAAACAGAAAAGCCTGGCCTCGTAGCCAAACGCCCCTGATGTAACCCACACATTGTCTCCACACTTGTCCACAGGTCATTCCCATGAACAGGCAGTTTACATTTGTCTTTATATTTGTTCCACTTTCCAAGTAGTGTTTTCCATCTTCTCCTGACACAAGCCTCAGATGGACACAATCTATGAAGTTTCATTGATGGTGTTGGTGATGACACACTCAGAGGCTGGGTTCTTCTCAGCTCTTATTGGCCAGTTTCAGCTGCTGTGGGCATGCTCCCTCCCCTCTAGTCACTGTGTGCTTTCTCCATGGTCGTTTTGCTTGGCCTGCAGATGGGAGAGGTGGACCTGGAAAGATGGAACACAATGAACCTGGGAAAGGAATAGATAGCTTTGTAAACAAACAGCAGGTGGAAGGTCTGCAAGCAATCCATTCCAAAAACAAACGAACAGGAGAAATATTTGATTATATGTATATTAGTTGTATGCTTGATTGCTCTTTGTGAATGTGAGTGTTCTTTTTTCTTAAAAAATCCCGTCTCAGCCTATGGGTGGTATGTATCTTCCTCAATCTCGGGTCCTCTACAGAGGCCTGGGAGTTTGAGGGTTCTGCGCAGTATCTTAGCTGTTTCTAGCACTGCACTCTTCTGGACAAAGAGCTCTGATGTTGTTCCTGGGATCTGTTGGAGCCACTCTCCCAGCTCAGGAGTCACAGCCCCGAGTGCTCCTACCACCACTGGGACCACTTTGGCCTTTACTTTCCACATCTTCTCTAGTTCCTCCTTCAAGCCCTGGTACTTCTCCTGCTTCTCATACGCCTTCTTCCTGATGTTGCTGTCACCATTACATCTATCACCGCCGCTGTCTTCTGGTCCTTGTCTACTAGCTGTGATGGACTGGAATGGTGGGAGGGGAGTAAAGAATGTGCTCTTATCTCCAGAGGAGCGAGGAAGAGATAAGCGGAGGAAACTGGCACCTCCCTAAGAAATGTTGATGTCAGGCCTAGCCCAAGGAACTCCAAGAGACCATACAGAATCAATCCAGCAAGGTTTATTAGCTACGACCCATTTACAAGAATCTTCCCAGAATGAAAACCAGTTCCTAGGCTCAGTCAGTTCACACCGATGGAATTTCTTAGGGAGGTGCCAGTTTCCTCTGCTTATCTCTTTCTCGCTCCTCTGGAGATGAGAGCACATTCTTTACTCCCCTCCTACCATTCCAGTCCATCACACTAGCCCATACACTGTGCAGATGTTCCTGTACACAATGCCAGCTACTTGGTTGTGCCGTTCAGTGTATGCTGTTTCTGCCTGCATCTTACACCCTGCCACTATGTGTTGGACTGTTTCTGAGTCCTCTCTGCACAATCTGCACCTTGGGTCCTGTCTAGTGTGGTAGATCCTGCTTCTATGGATCTGGTGCTTAGTGCCTGTTCTTGTGCTGCTATGATCAGTGCCTCAGTGCTGTCTTTTAGTCCAGCCCTTTCCAGCCACTGATAGGATTTCCCAATGTCAGCCACTTCTTGCCATGGCACCATACATACATACATACATACATACATACATACATACATACATACTGTTTTAGTGTTGTATACTATCCAATGTAGTCAGGCAACATTATAAATTTGATTTATATTATATTATATTATATTATATTATATTATATTATATTATATTATATTATATTATATTACTCTATGGAGCTAATGTATATCCCTTCTGCCTTCTTTTCTCAGAGCTAAACACACGTATTTTCCTCAGGCTATCCTCATAAGGTTTAGTTTCCAGATGAGATGGCCTTTGGACTTAATCCAGGTAGCTAATTTTTATTCTCTTATGCTAGAATAACTCCTGAGAGGAATTACCTATTTTCTTCCCATTTTCTTGAAAATTAGCCCTTTTTCTGGGAACGTATGGCTGGATGATCTTAGATCCTGTTGATTCTGGCTTTAGCAGAGTCAGGCATCATAAAGCCACTCCAGCAGGGGAGAAAGACTGCTAGTGTTTAAAAGATTGGCAAAGATGGGTGAGGAACTAAGTGGAACTTTCCACTCCTGCTGTCCCTTCAGAAGGTTAAACACCATGAGGGCATGACAGACTGGGGCTCTTAGCCAGAGTCAGACATTCTCAGGGGCTTAGCACTAACAGCAGTTGCCAACCAGGAGCTCGGATTACCACTCAGCATAGCTGTTTGCAGATATTAATATTCTTCCTCTTTCTCTTCCATTCCCACAAGCCAGTTGATAAGCTAGTTCTTTTCCAAGCAAATTGAAAAAAATGGACTTTGCCTTGTTTTGGCTATGACTGTATCATATTCCATCCATGAGAGCCCCAAGCGAGCTTGTTGCCAATATTTAGAAGAAATGGTAGACTGGCAGAGAGAACATACGTAAACACTGGTGCTTGTAGTTTGGATGATATCCAATATTCTACCTATGAATAAGCAGACCCATTTCAAGGACATCTATAGTCTAGGCTAAATTGGCTGGGGAATTCTGGGAGTTGAAGTCCACACATCTACAAGTGGCCAAGGCTGAGAAACATTGGTCTAGGGCAATCTGGCTAGGGAATTCTAGGAGTGAAGTCCATACATCTTAAAGTTACTGAGGGTAAGAAACACTGGTCTAGGGCACAGGATTGGCCTACACTATTCATAGAATTCTTCTGAAAGTGAATCTACTTTTATTTTCTTTTTATCTTATATATGCCTATGATACATACACACACACACACACACACAGAGTTCTACATATAATTTGCTGTGGTAGCTAAAATTCAGAGGTGGCTGTCTATATATTGATCCCTGGTCTGAAGCCTAATTAACTATTCATCATAGCACAGCAATGGGGTTCTGGTTTATGATCTGGAACAACTGTTGTTAAAATGCTTCCATAGCCACAGAGCTAAGTCATGAAGCAGACCTTTCTGCTGAACAAAGCAATTCCCACCAACACACACCCTACTTCATAGGATGGTTACAGAAATTTGAACCCCTACCTATGCTGACCTTCTGCAGAGAATAGGTGTGGCATTAATTCACCAATGAAGAGTGGCATATTAAAATAGGTTGCATTATCAGAAGCGCCTGAGTGGGAACTCCCTTTGGCCAGGTGTTTTTAACGTGCACTTTAGACAGCAGGCCCTGTGTCATCTAAGAGGCTGCCAGAGAGAATGTGTGTTTAATCAGCTTGTTTCATGTCTATGGTCTATGCAAGATACCAATCTCTGCACTGATCAGAGCTCATCCAAATGGACAAGTAGCCAGAACAAGAGCCACATCAGTGGGGCTAAATCCCTGCACTAGGTGGCATTTCTTTCATGACACATCTCATCTCTCCATGCACACTGAGAGCCACAAAGATATGAATGGAAATTGGGTGGGCAGCAGTGAGCAAGCTGGAAGCATAATGAGCCATGCTTTGAAATTCGGCTCTGGGTCATACAGCTAACCAGAAAAGGTTAAACAAATATGTGAGCTGAAAGGGAGGAAGAGCCTTTAGCCCAAAGACAAGGACTGGAAGCCAAGTACTTCCAGTTCTTGGTGCAGTTCTCAGAAGCCATGCAACCTTTGTTTCCCCTCTTCTTGCTAATCTCTGTTATGGACTTATCTCTCTCCTAAAATAATTTTTGTTTTAAAAAGCTGTAGCGCAGCAACACTGAGGCTTGTGTCGGCTTTGTCTTTCAGATCGCTCCCTTGTGAAAACTAGTAGCAGAACAACTACAGCATGTTTCCTATCTGTGGAGACAACTCAACAAAAGAGACAAGAAGCCTACACCATTGCCAGTTTGCTTGTTATCCAGTATTCCTTAAAAGACAGGAAAGCTAGAACATCATCTTAGAGCAGGAGTTAAACCATTTTGATCAAATTTGTTCTCAGATTCAGACAGCAAGTTTGCCATGGGTGGCAAGCAGTTTCTGAATCTCTACGATGGGCCAGACAAGATGACAAATTGCAAACCTAGGTTAAGGAGCCAGGCACATGGGGAGGGGGGCAGTGGATCGTGAAAGTGAAATGTTTGTGTCTTAGTCATTCAGGAACCACATTCTTTTTCCGACAGCTGTCACCCATGCCTGCACCTTGCTACAACAGCTAGTTGGCGCAGGGGGAGGGGGAGGTATGTTTTAAACGATGCATACAGGAAAAGACATCACGCTGGACCTCTGTGGGGGAAGGGAGCAGAAGAGACAGTCATGTCTAGCTTGAATTCAGGAGTTAGGAGATGGGGTGTGGAAAGAGTTCTCACTAATGGAAAAATGGACCATCCATAAAGTTTGCAAACCAATAACATTAATAATAATGATAATTCAAAAAAAAAATGCCAGCTTTGTTACGGCTTCCAGTAAAACTCAGCTCATAAAAACAGGCATGTCATGAGTTCAGTCAGGTGAGATCAGATCCTGAAGTAATGCAAATCACTGATGTGGAAGTGCTGTGAACTAAACCAGAAGCTGCAGTTTCATATCTACTGCCAAGTTTTCACTTCCTGAAAACTATGAGGCCTGTGACTGCAAACTCTGACTTCCATTCATGGCAAAGGAAGTGTGAGTTCATCCACTTTTTCTCTTCCAACATCTCACTGCTCACCTGAGCTACCTGAGCATTCAGCCCCAGTTCCTGCAGAGTTTTTTAAAAAAATCCTTTTTGTAACCTTTTAGATTGGGGGTGTAACTGAATCCCAAACTATTACCCTTTGGGGCCAAATATGACTATCCTTAATCTTTGCCGGTGAGACTTCTTCTCTCCCACTTCTCTTTAAAAAATGGGCAGTCATGGTAGGATGTGATGCAGTTATGAATCATGATCAATCAACAACAAATTCTTTAGCTATTTGATACAGTACAATTTGCAAAAGCAGATTTGGATGTGGAACATATCCAGTCAAAGCTGAATCTCCAAGGTGTCCCCCCCCCCCCAAATCATCCACAGAAACTGTGGCAAGCAATTTTTGAAGGATCCAGAACTGCGTGTCTGCTCACGCATGAGCCAAACTACAAAACTGGTTTGTGTTGGGTCAAAGCATGGCAGGCAGAAAGCAAAGGGAACTGAACTCTAAACGCAGCCCTTCTAAACCCCAGAAGGGCACAGTCCAGTGTTCCTGCCTCTCAGCATGTCAAAGTCCCACGTAGCACGCTTTCAGTCTCCCAGACCGCTGTATTGATGGGCAGCAATGCAAGCGGTTGAGGCTGTGGCCTGACTTCACCTCTGCAGGCCCAGAGATAAGCCTCCCTCTTTTTGCTTCCCTTTTCCTTTGCAACCGACATGTACCTGACACAGCAGTTTTTAATCTTCTTCTTCTTCTTCTCCTTCCCAGTCCATGAGATTGTTTTCACTCGCAAACAAGCCCTTGGCACGGCACTCAAAAGAGCATAGCAAGGAACGGTCCTGCCTTTCTTTGCTCTCCTTTGCGTTTTGCAGCTTGCCATTGTTTTGCAGGACAGCATGGAAAACAGTGGGATAAGGCTGTGGAAATAAAGGGGTGGAGCTGAGACAAGCCTGCATCATGCAGGGTTGGGGGATAAAAAATGGGGGCTGCCAGGTCTTTCCAGTCATGCTGTCGATCACTATGAAAAATAGCTCTGAATCTGAGCTCTTAGAGGGAGCGGGGCCGAATGGATGTCAGAAACGCAAGGCCTTCTACAGAATGATAAAGCTGTAGTCTAAGACACCATGAATATGACAAGCTGGTGAAGGCTGGATTGTCTGCATAGCTTTTTTACGTTCAAAGCTTTCTCCTACTTTTACTGCTGTTTACAGACCCGCTTTGGTGCAAACTGATCCTTGAAGTGGAATTTCCCCATTCCGTCTCCAAAGTTGCCTCCAGGCTGCTGACAACTGATACTCATTTGTTTCAAACTCAGTAGCTCATGAATTATCAACGAGAGGCCAGAGATCTAAACAGCAATTTATAGTGACATATGGCACAGAGGCTGGGGATGGAAATGGGATTAGAGAGCTGCCATCTACAAAGATGCAAGGCCTAGCATACGGATGTTGCTTTTGATGATATATTCCTCTGACACACTCCGTCCAGCTCCACCTACTCTCTTGGCACACGGCATGGGCAATGGGGTAGTTGCAGCTGCACGAGCTGAAATGAGCTCCCTCCTGAATATGCAAGAGGGGACGTTGGTGCCAAACAGGACTGAAGCATCTGCCGGAGAGATGGTGGCATTTCACCCGTTGTGCCAAGATGTTGGATGATGGAACTAAATAGTCATAAATGCTAGTGCTGTTTTAACTGCTCCTACCATCGTTAACCAAACACTCATTAATGCTGAAGTTCTTCATGAAATAATAAAACAAATGAAGTTCAAAAGCCTTCTTTTCTCCTTCCCACTTCCCAGTTTTGGAAACTCTTGAGGGCAGGGTGCTTTTCAGTTCCAGAATCATTTCCAAAATTACAGAGCAATTGTCCCACATGCTCTGTTCCCAGTCAGACTTCAGGGCAGCCATGCCTGGTGCTGCTGGGATGCTGATTCTGTGATTCATGCCATTCTCTGTCTCTCCTTTCTAACAGCTGGTGTCAGTCCTAGAGACAATTTGTGCCACCTGGATTCTTGTGCAATAAAAGCTAGACTTTATTTAAACAATCACATTCTGTACTTCCACCCACAGACTCATGGTGCTTAACTCTGGGAAACTAAGATGCAGTGGTTATATAACTGGCATTCTGAATACATAGGAGCTGAGAAACCAAAAAATAAAAATAAAAAAATCTCAGGACAAGAAGCAAGAAAGAACAGCAATCTTGTATTTGCAAGAACCCTCCACAATGTCATTTGCCACTCTCCAAGTCCTACTTGGATGAAAATGAATTTGATTCTCCACTCATCCCTTCTGTTTTAACCTATCAACTGCTGTACTTTATATAGTTTCAAGAGATACTGAATTACATCATGAAGTTATATTAATTTAATATTTGGATTGGAATTCCAACAAGCCTGGAAGCTCCTGAAATCCTACCTTTTTGACAGCACTATTGTTTTAATTAATTAATGCATTGATTAAAACAAGACGAGAGCTGTGGGCTGGGGGATGTGCCTCATACAGGGGCCCAATACTCTCCACCACTCCCATCTGGGAACCATTGTCTTGGATTGACATGCAATGTCCAATTTTCATGACAAGCAGCAAAGCAGTGTTGGTGAATCCCAGCCTTTGGGCACTATACTCTGTAAACTATGACGTGAAGAACTGAGTTAGTCATGAGGAAGAAATCAAGGCATAGACTTTTTAATGAAAGATATTTCAAAATGGCATATTAGTGGAGTTGAGTTGAGCCTTTGCCTCCAGCAGAAATCACATTGCTCACCGGTTCCAAATGAAGAGGAAGGGTTAGTTGTGCAATTGTTGTTGAAACATAAAAAAACTAAAAGGGGACTCACCTTGTGGAAAAATACAACATCTGTTTTTCACTAATAGGCTTCATGGACTTCACGCAGAACGACTGTGCATTGGGTGTAAACAGGTTCACGTAACTTTGTGTGGCTACTGCTGTTTCAAAAGCACTAATAACACTGGGAAACTCTCCCATACTCCATTGCAGAATCCATTGGGCTGGGTCCAGCCTAAAATAGTTGCATTTGTTGCTAATGAAATCAGTGGGACTTAACAAACTTTAGCAAATCTATATTCCATTAACATGGGATGAAATTAAATGAAGGTTTTCCATTGATAAAACTGCTTCCCGTCCGTGAAATTGGGAATGGAATAATTCCTTGCATTGTGGCTCTCCCACCCACCAGCAAAAATATGAGGGAAGAAAACCTTATTGCATGAATATGCTTTCGTTTGTGCACCATACGCTTTTACATTTACTCTAGCTCCAATCTTTATATCTAGGGTCATGCGATGTTAGAACTATTCATGTTATAAACAACTAGCTTATGAAATTCTCTGTTGCAAGATGCTGCAATGCCCATTAGCTTAATTTGTTTTTTAAAAGGTGGAGACTTTAAAAAATGGGACAGACTTCTCAGAATCATAAGCTATGATAACATAATGTGGTGACTTCTACCTCAAAGAATGAGAAAATAATATTTTGTGTACTGCACTTAGCTCCTCCTGTAATGTTCTCGGTTCTTTTGCACCTAATCAGAGACAGGATGAGAAACAGCAGAGGTCATAATAAAGTCAGCTGGGGAGCCAAATAGATAAAAGATGTTCAGAATGAGACATTTGGGAGGTTTTTTCTCTGCTGTTATTTTTTAAAGAAGCAAATGAGGTAGTGATGAACAGAACAGCATTAGAAAGCCTTCTATACATCAATGGACACAAAACTAGTCACACAATGTCCTTTGCAGTAAGCTGATCTTCTTTTTCACTTAGACCCTATTATTTACAGATGGTCACAATATTGTAAGGTATTTTTGCCTGCATGAGATCAGTTTAGGCCTATCTCACCTAAAGTCCAGCCCTTTTTACTGAAAGCAGTTCCACCCATATTGAGTCATAACATTTTGAGCAATTGAACATTGAGATTGCGATCAAATCAAAGAGATGGATGTATGAAATGGTCCGCCTAACCTGTATTTACATGGTTCCCACAGCTAATGCAGGCCCAACTGTGAAACATTTATTGTAATGAACTGGAAAGAAATTAGAGGTATCCCGTTTAAATTTTTAAAAATAATATCCTGTTTTGAGGTGTCACCAGGCTGTTTTGTAAGTATTTCTATAGGACTGGAACTACCTTGTCATCCACCTGTGCTCTACCTAATCTTACTTCTTGACTTTATTTTATAGATACTGCGAGAGAGCAGATAAGAACTCTCCTTCCACCCACATCAGAAATGATTATTGCATAATTAATTTAAAAAATAACAGATAATTCCAGTGGAATGTATGGGCCCACCACAGACTTATTGCTAGAGTCTATTCTGTATCTTTTTGTGTGGCAATTATTGAAAATATGTATTTCTCCCCTCATGTCCTCTTATAATAAAAGATTTTACAAGGTAGCTAACAGCAACAAAATCCCCAAACAACTGAATCTATATTAAATGTCTTAAATGACCACACATCTCTCCACCAAATTATAGATATTAAAATATTAGTAATGTATCAGTAAAGTAAGCTAGTAGAAAAATATGAAAATGTAAATAACAGTATAGATTTGGCTCATTTCCAATACATTTCCAATAGCTGGCAGCTAACTTTGGATTAAAGATCTTCAGTACAGAACATTCCACCATTCTTCTATGAAAGCGACTCAATTGTTGAACTGCTGTTGCCATTAGAAATTTTTCCTGTCAATTGCTCTTTCTGTAACTTGAACGCTAGTCCTGAGTGTAGGAGTAGAAAGAACAATGAATGCATCTCCTTCTTCTTCTTCTTCTTCTTCTTCTTCTTCTTCTTCTTCTTCTTCTTCTTCTTCTTCTTCTTCTTCTTCTTCTTCTTCTTCTTCTTCTTCTTCTTCTCCTTCTCCTTCTCCTTCTCCTTCTCCTTCTCCTTCTCCTCCTCCCCCTCCCCCTCCCCCTCCTCCTCCTCCTCCTCCTCCTCCTCCTCCTCCTCCACCACCACCACCACCACCACCACCACCACCACAAAAAGTATGGTAAGGATGCCTGAGGATTTGGAACTCTGCAACTTAGGGTACCACTGCAGTAATGATCTCTCTTCATTTACCGTCAATTTAATTTCTGAAATTCATCATAAACAGGTAGGGAAGCACAGATATCATGGCTTCTGGATTTTTTTCCCAACTCTTTTACCAGCAATAGCTATAGGAGATTCTGTATTTTCTTCATATATGCTGTTCTGGATCATGTGACGAGGGAGGTGAGCAGAGGTTTAGAATGGAGCAACATTCCAAGCCACTGCCCAGCTGCCCCTCCCATAGGGGTGCATTAGGGGGATTTTTTCTGAGTTGTTTTTCTCTACAACTCTGAGCTTGATATGGCCCATTTTCAAACTCATTCTTTCTTTTACCAGTTTCTCCCTGCACATCAAATTTGGTTCCAGAGTCCCAAGACCCTTTACACAATTGCTTTCCAACATTCCATTGGACTGGACAGGAAAAAGCCGTCATTACACTTGATAGACTTTCACCGCTATAGACCTATACCATATCTCAAAACAGGCAAGCAATGGTTAAGACTAGAGAATGCTGAGAACCATACAGCCATTCCCTACTGGATACCTTCCAGTTCATTGAAGGTGATGGGAGTTGCAGTCCATCACATGTAGAAGGAAAGCTGACCTCAATTAGTATTTATATGGTTTTAAACTGGGAGATTTAAATCATTTTGTCAGTGAGTGACTTCTTGACAGCCTCTATTTTGGTGGATTTCTACATTTTCTAGGGTTGGTTGAGGGGTTTTGATGTAGGGCAAGCTAAGGACACTGCTTTGCAATGATTCAGTTTTGATCTGTCCAGGCACTTTTAAAAGGGGTGATGTGATGTGTTATACCCAATGAGAAGTATCCTATGGAGTTGTGAAGTTTTCACTTTAAAAAAAATCAGTGCAGATGCTTTGGTAATGGTCAGAAAATTCAGCATATCATTAATTTTTCATTGGATAATGAAGCAACAGTATCTTGAACTTGTAGACGCCATTATGGGCAAGAATATCATAGACTGAATTCAGATGAGACAGGATGGCCAGTTTTAGGGAATTGCATGGTGAGGATGGTAGATTTCTTATACTTGCTGGAGTTACTTCATGCAAGAATAGAAACCAAATGTTAAATATAGAACTTGTCTATGACTGTTTCCCCTCTTCCTACCTATATCCTATTCATTTGTTGTCATATTAGCTTTGTCATAAGAGCAATTAATGAAAAAAAAAACCTTTTCTTAGAGGAAGCACTTGCTACACTATCTGCAAAGAAAAATTTAACATCTGAGTGCTCCAATATAGTATCAAACCCCTACATACATTAATAACTCAATAAATGCTTTTATATATATCTTAAGAAAATGTACAAATCATGTATATTTTATTATTAGAGCTGTTTTTGCAGACCTCTTCCCAATTTCAGTTATCGTGGTATGTTGATAGGCTTACGGATCTAGTATATTGGCAATGGCATTTGCTTTTTAGGACCAAAGGATTACTAGGATTATACCTATGCTAGGAATTGTAAAGTATAAAAAGGAAAGAAGGAATTCTATTTCTCATCTTTAAACTATGTACACACAGGACGTTATGGAGAACACTGACTAAAGGGAACTACATAGTCTACAAGCAAGCAGAGAAAGCATAAAATCCAAAACTGTCTACAATGGGCAAAATGCAGACGATACTGTCCATTGCAAAGAGGTAGTGTTAAGTTTCCAATAGACCTGCTCAAACTTCCAATGTGAAGGCTAAAACTGTTACTTAGTTGAGCAAAGGGAACCTCAAAAATACTAGTCAAGGCGAAAAGCATAAAACGGAAGATTAGAAAAATCAAGACTCTGGATATAGGCAGAAACACATTAGTCTAATAAAAGTGACACTAACTTCTGACATCTACCTGCACAACACAAAGGATAGCTCCAGTTCCTGGCATTTTAAAAAGGAGGCGAGACATCCCACATATCACCTGATTGCACTCCTCTAGGATGGTTGGAAAGAAGTGTTGATTTGTCTTACCATATTTTTTGTGACCAAGTATAATATTAAGAATACATTAGCATTGTGTTTTGAAAATAATTGTTTATTTTATGAGGACCTCAATTTAGTGTGTAACGTAACAGTAACATCCAGGATATTTCACTAAATGACTGGCAGATTAGAAAGAGGACATCATCATTTACAATGAACAAAAAATATTTTATTGATACACATACACGCAGGAATAAGAGGTATCTGCATAATCAAATATGGAATGTTTACGAGAGTTAAAATAAATAATAGAGAAATCCAGATGTGTCAGTGCTAAATCTAGCACCACTAAATGGAAATGCCCTCTTTTGAACAGCTCTGACTCTGATGGGTCTATCCCAACAGAGACTGTACAGGCTGCTACCACAAGAAAGTGGTCAGTATTTCTGGAATACAAAGAGTCATCATAGTGCTTTCTACAGTTTTGCATTCTAAATGTTTATTCACTATTTTCGTCCCTTATTTCTTTAATAATAACTATTAAGTTTTGAAGTCCAAAAACATAACCCGTATCTTGGCCCTCATGCACCACACTATCTTCTCCATAATACCGGCATGTAGTGTGGGCAAAGTCTATCATTCGAACATCAACAGAACTAATTGTAGGCTTGTAGGCATATGCACGTGCTGATTCGTCTGATGATTCTTCTGAAAGACCTTCAATGTCTTCTGGGTCCGAGTCCACCACAACATCTTGTAATTCCTTCCCATCATAAATAATCAGCAAAGAGCTGGAGTAAAAGCGGTAGGATTCCTGCTTCTCTAAGACTGATTTTAATTCAGTCAGTTTCTTTAGAACAGGTTCAAAGAGTTCTCGTCGCAGATATTTGCCATTATGAAAAAACTGGTAAAGTGCTTCTTTAAATCCTTGGACTGAAAGTTTTCTCCCATGATATTTATTCATAAACATTAAGTGGCCAGAACCTGGCTTATAAACCTGTAGAAAGAACGAACGAGAAAAGGACCTGTTAGCACTAAATGCAACCGTAGCACTGAAACAAAACTGTAAGATAAATTGGTTTATTTGCAAGCTATTATGCCATAGCTAAAGGAAAGCAGAGATTATCCCATCTGTTACCCATTCTCCAATGCATTTTTCCCCTGCAAAGTAAATTTTTCAGATTTATGCTGTTTAAAAATAAGAAAAACTAAATAATTTAAGTAGGATTATAAATATGTTTGGCCACTGTTTTGAAAATCAAGTCCTAACATGCATAATATCACTCCATAACGTAGCCCATAAATAGCAGTATTATGCCTGTGCTTGTCAACTCTGTTTGCAAAGTTACTGGCAGTTAGGTACTATTGCTTAGCATGCCCAGTGGCCTATCCATGACAGAGAAAAATAGTATTTAAAATTATAATAACATGATTGCCTATATCACACCTAAAATATACACAGAAGAAATCTATAGTCTGAAAGAATTGACCGGAATTCAACCATTTCTACTATTTTATTACAGCAAAGCTAGACCAGCCAGCCTATACAGACCAAAACATAACCCATGATTTGACCCTCATGCATCATACTATCTTTCCACTGTAATTTCTTAAAATATGGATAAGGTCTATTTTTTGAACAGCAACACAGCTAGCTGAAGGAATCTGCATCTGCTCAGTGAAGAAGACTAAAGATCTCCATCATCAGTCTCTGCAGGAAATATGTGAATGAAAATAATCTCTCTACAATCACAAATAATACATTGAAAAGTATTGTACTTCATAAAAATCTTCCAAAACCTTCCTTGAAATTCTTAGTTCAATTTTAAAAATGCAACTGGCTCTAAGTGGCCCATCCAACTGATTACAGTAATATGGCCATGTTCTGGAGCTTTCATGAGCAAGATGATGAAGAAAATATCACCTACAAAAGTATGAAGAGGAGTGGTTATCAAATTGTGTAGAAAAAAGAACATAACTGAATTACTCTGCATTTAGGATTCAAGGCAGGATTTTTTTCAGATTGCCCAGAAATACTAATTCATACCCCATTCATTCAATTATTCCATGACAGCTGTAACAGAAACTCATGTTCCTGAAACAAAACATGTATTGAACTAAGGGTTTTCATGTTGCTGTAAAATTGAAGTAGATATTGGTTTCATACATAGTTGCTTTTAATTTCAAGTTATTCATACTAAATATGAATTCTTCTTCCCTTTTAAAACTTACCTGCATACCACACACACGAACTCCTATAACTGCTGAAGTGCTCTGCTGGCATTTCCGGATCTGATTAGCCTTCTTTTCTTCTGATGCATCATCTCCGTGCTGCCGGGTTCCCATCTTGAGATCTAACACACAAGGCACCTCATATCGTGAGGTTAGGTTTTCCAGTAAAATAAATTCTATTTGGTTAAGGGAAAAAAAAAATACCAATGGCAACTCTTTTACACTTGAAATAAAAATAAAGAAATCTTGTAAACAGTAACAGGAATTATCAGTGAGTGAAATCTAACTTTGGAGTTCTTGGGATTCTCTGAGCTTGGTTGTTTTCTTGCAAACATTTTGTTACCCAGCTAGGTAATATCTTCAGTGCTACAATGGAGTGGAGTTCTCCACTCCATTCTAGCACTGAAGATGTTACCTAGCCGGGTAATGAAACGTTTGCAAGAAAACAACCAAGCTCAGAAAACCCCAAGAACTCCACAGTTCAACCCTGAGCTACACATATTCTCTTCTATTGAAATCTAACTTGTTTGATGGGACTTTCTCCTCCTCTCCTGGCTGTTCTTGCTCCCTCCAAATCTGTTCTGGTGGTTTGGGGGAACATCTATACCAGACTGCAAGGAGGGATTGTCTCTCTGTGGAAATGGTCAGTAGAACTAATCCAGTAGATTTAACTGAAATATCTATCTTTAACTGAAGTTATACAAAGTATGTGTATAGTGACATTATTGAACTGCCATTTTAAACTAGACTGGCTACACATAAGCCACTTTGTGCCTTGATTTCCAAACTGTATGAAAAAATGTCTGGTGAGATAACAAATATTGTAAGAGAGCACAAAATCCAGGTATCACCTTGGATGAAAATGTTCAACAACTGTTCTCAAATTTGTAAAGAACCCTGCAGATTATCTACTAAAACATTATGTACAGACACTTCAACCAACCCCCCCAATCAAGGTGTGATCAATTTACATTAAGTTTTGTTTAAGAATGAAATGAGCAGATATTTTCCTGAAAATATAAAACGGAGTAAAAACAATATCAAACAATTCCATCACTTAAGAAATATATACTTGTATCCATACAACTATTCATAAAAGCCAAATTGCTCTTTGCACTGACAAATCAAAAGGAAAACTGATGTGAAGTTGCTGGGATGACAGGTAGAATCAATGCCTCTGATGGTACTGAAAGATCTAGTTCATAATCTAGATTTGAACTACAGCATATTCTCAACTTTAAAATGAACTGATATAGACTGTCTTGGAATGCCTTCTGACCCAATACAGCTCCTTCTTTACTGCAGAAACTCACATGACAATCAGTCCTGTCATCAAACAATAGAGGACACAAGCTAATCACAGGATACTGCAAAGGCAACTGACTTACAAGGGTCTGCTAGTAGCTATCTCCTAAGAAATATAACAGCTGGAATTCCCAATAACAGGAAATAGTCCTTTAACATAGGAGTAATGTATCAGTCTTCCAGAGTTTGAAATGTATGTCTGCTTTAAGTAATTTAACATTTCCTAACTTTTTTGCAGTCCTCGTTCAAATAGTATAAAACGCACAAAGGATACTATATTGATTCCGATGTTTTGCATTTTCCTTCATTTGCTGGAGCTGCTGCTGATGACACTTCATACTCCAAGGATTATGATGCTTAAACTGTGAACTGACATTCCCCTTTTTCTCAACACTATAATACAATACTTCAGATTTCTTAAGCAATTCAAATTCTTCCTCTAACTTGTGACTGAAACATAAAAACAAATAATATTTGTGGTCAAATGCAAGTATCAAATTATTTCTAATATAAATTGAACAAGGTGCCAGCCTTCATCTTATATCATAATACACTTATAACTGAGTGATGACAATCATTTCTATTATCTAAACAATTTGTTCAAATTTTCTCTCAATCAAGATTGCACCATTTTTTTCAAAGAGCACCTGCATCTTATCAAGGGGGGCTAGGTCTTAAAAGTTTATGCTGTAAAATATGTTTTATAGCTTTTAGGATGAAAATATGCTCTTAGTCTTTTCTGAGCATCACAATGATGTAGTACTCTCAAAATTAAACCCCTTATGGTAATCTGATACTGCAAAAATTGTTAAACAGCATTTTGCCACTTCAGAAATTATAAAGTACATCTTATGGCGTAAATCAAACGTCACAAGGTAAAACTCTGGGGGAGATGGGCGGCATATAAATTAAATAAATAAATAATAAATATTCCACTAGTTTCAATGGGCTTATTCCCAAGTAAGTACATAGGCAGCTGTGATCCTACCCAAAATTCCTAGATATAAAACATAAGATCAGGCTCCCAATTAAATGCATGTGAATGTGCTGTATGTCTTTTATAATCAAGGAGCTGAGAGTATACATATGTAAAGCTATGAGGAAGCAAAAAATCTGTCAATTACCTTTTCATTTTTTCTTCTTTTCTATGCTGCCGGACCCATTCCTTAGTTAACTTTTCATTTTCTAGCAAAACAGTCTTTTTATTACTCCACCGCAGCAATTTATTTTTGGGTTCACAGTCAGAATTATCTAGACTTTCCAAGTTATCATGATCTCCATTTAATGGGTAGGCTATTAGACACAAGTTTCCATCTTCATCCTCTTCAAAGCTTACAGATACCACACCTTAAGAGGAAACATGAGATGCTCAATTAAGAACAGGAGAAGTGAGAGATAAAAACATTACAACACAACATAATTTTACACTAAGAATATAGCAACTTTGGTTTTTCTCTTACCCCAAATCCTTAGTTTTTTATCTTGCCACAGGCCAAAACTCATCTGTCAACCTAACAAATATCAAAACATCTAGACAAAGTGACACCTCACAGAGAAGACAATTTATCATGAAGACAACACATTAATGATACAGGAGGTTCTTCTCTTTCTTGTGAGCAGAATAAGAATCAAATAATAACAGGAGACATTTTCAATTATTGAAAAATTTTATTATGTTTTAAAAAACTGGCTTATCTGACCCTAGGAGAGATGTAAAACATTGCATATTTACATCTTGCAGGGGAATATACCCTGCAGAGAAACACCAAAAGCTTTAAGTTTTGCTTCATGGCAAATCTAAAAGCATTCATCCAAACACAGGCTTTTGGGAATATTCTTAATAGATTCCAGAGAAAAGGAAAAACTTGCAAGAGTAGAGCAAAACAAGAACAACATCACACATTACAACAGACAACTAATTCAAAGGCTTCCACTTAGAATCACCACGTTTAATTTACAATGATTTCCCCCCCTCTGGGGAATATATTTTATTGGTTTCAGTTATGTAGCATCTCATAAATGAAGTAACAAAATGAAGTACAAAACAAATTTAACTCAAGATACATCAAAACATGGTGAACCTTGAAAGCATTTTTGCCTCCTCATCTCAAAGTCTCTAGAGCACTGGTTATGTTTTGAGAGGACAGTTCTGACAGGAATGCAGCCCCATGCCATATAGGAAAGTTACGGCAGAAGTTGTAACAACTGGCTGAATGGGATATTTTTTCCTCAGTTTATCCTCTTTATCCTGAAATCAATCAATCTGCACATTCTTGCCGCTCATCACTAGAGTTCGTGGCGAGAGACTGGCACTTCTGAGCAGGGCAGGCAGCTGTGGGGCCTACAGGAGCAAGGGTAGGGAGTGCAGAAGCTCTGACTGACAGTCCTGCTGCCCATACGAGAAAGAGCTACAGGAAAGGGGGGAAGCCAGCTAGAAAATGGCCTTTGGCTTTATCCTGGAAAAAACAACAGAAACGGACCAAATCAGGCTCCCCCTCCCTTAGTCCCTCCCGTACATCTCCACAAGAGAAAAACCACATATGCTAGTACAATTTATTACATTTAGTCAACATTATAAGCACACATTCATGTATTAATGCTGAGAGTTCATAATAAGAAACGTTCAAATGTTCAGTAAGCATGCACACAATTACAGAAATACAGCTAAAAAGCATTTTATTTTAGTCTTTCCTCCAAATAATATATACAGTTGGGAAAAAGATGGTTTCTTTATTAAATAAAGAAATAGAATACAATATCAAAACTTCAGAATTTCAAATTCAAGTTATTATTAATTAAATTCCTGGAATAGTGCAGGACGAAAAGCTAAATGTCTTGGTCAACTAATACAATGGTAAAAAGAACTGGAATATCCACTTCCACATACCATCATCTTTTACAGCCTCGTCAACAGTACTTCACCTTTTGCCTATCTATTGGCCACAGTTTTTTTTTCCATTTCCTTAAGGGTAAAAACAAGCTGATTATGTTTAACAGTAATTTTTAGCTTTCATTACTATGACAACTTGTTTATATAGCATGACCATAATGTAAGCAGTAGAGATCATCTGAAAATCCTTGTTAAGCTTCCACTAGATAGCATGCCTTATCCAGTTTATTTAATACCAGTTTTTAAAAATACATGGTTTAAAAATCAGAAAGAAAAAAAGATTATTACTGAAAACATTTACAAGCTGTTATCAATATACTTACCTACCTGTGCCTAAGGGCGATCTATAGGCTATCATCAGCAGTGTTGTTCTACTCTAATGCTGTTAGTCAGCCCAAGACCCACTGGCAAGCATCTCCACCCTGCATCTCCACAGCCTGGCTCAGACAACATCAAAATATATGAAAAGAAACCCCCTAAAATCTCTTATGCAAAAGAGATTTTAAGGACAAAAAGAACATTTGACTTTACCAAGTGAATAAAAACCCAGCCCCCTTCTAAAGGTGGCAACATACCTTCATACTGAGGAGTGAATTTACGCATTTCAGCAGGAAGAGTCTCATAGAACTGGTGTTCTCTCTGAATAAGGGGCTTACAGATGGTCTTGTCATTAAACCGGAGGACACAGGAGTGACCCCCAACCTGGTGAACAAAAGGCTCCAGGAGGACGCCTTTGGAATAATGCTCCACTTCCATAGCTCCAAATGCCGGACTCATCCTTGTAGGACATTAGACAGACCAATGGGACGGTGGTGAAGGCAACTCACACAGAACTGTTCCTCCAGAAAGTATTTATTCCAGGTTAGTAAGTCTCTAGAAAAAAAAAAGAAAAAAAATCCCTGTGTGTTTATTCAATTTTGTCTGAAACAGCAAAGCTAACAGATTCTTTTGTAGCGTCCAGGAAAAGAAGCAGAAGTGAAACTCTCCGCACAAAAGCTGAAACTGAAAACAGCCAACCAGATCTGAGCACTGAGACAAACAGGAGTGAGGTCATGCAAAAGTCTGCATACCACGCCCCATATAATATTAGCCAATCAGCATTAGCACAGAGCTACTAGGTGTGTCTCTTGCAAAGCAAGGAGAATGCCAGCAGAAAGAGGGGAGGTAGAACTTACTCACACTCCTTTCAGTGTTCATATTTGCTTTCAGCCAACTTTCTTATCACACAAAGTTCCACAGGGCAAAAGGGGGTGTATTACGCATTTTTACTTTTTTCTCTATGTCATAATGCAGATAACAAGCTAAACACTTATATAGGTCAGCATTATAGCCTAGAGTTTCCATCTGATTTTTTCCCCTTTCTTTTATGATGTAATACATTTACACAGACTTTCACATACTGTTTAAAATAAAATTGTTGGCTATAGCCTAACACAACTCTTACAGAGAACCACAAATATTGCTTAAATAATAGTTTCCTTTTAATTCCTTGGTCTTTTCAAAGTGAGCATCAGGGAAAAATACAGTACAGGCATCTTTCTTGGGCTTTTGAGTCTTCTGAGTCAAACTATCAACTTTAAATTCAAAAGTAATTTGAAAAACAACTTCAACCTTTCCAAAGATGCTCTATGAAAGTATCCTTGGGAAAAAACTGGGGGGAAAATCATGCATAGAGATCACATTAAAAAACAGAAATACCAATTTCCTCATTTTTATGACTTCTCAAAACCTGCCATGCAGTTTCAGAGAAATATTTTTATAATTAACAAAAATGTCCAAAAAGTATAAACGACAATTTTAAGTTTAACCTAGCAAGAATGTATGTACAGAGGTTCCTCTCCTTATGCAAGTAAACAATATTTAAAATTGTTTGCTTGCATAAAGAGAAGAACCTCTATACATACTTAAAAACTCAAAGACCCACTGTATTATTCAAAATATTATCTTGGAAGAAATAGAAAATAATTTCCCTTAGCAGCAAATATAAAGAGCTTTATACAATTTAAGCTACTGATTTTATCTTTAATTTCTATATCTAAAAACAACCTGGTGCTTAATTGCAGAGTACTAAAGAGCATTACATGAATAATAATTCACTTAATTCTAAGAGACCACAAAGTGTTCTAGGTCACAAGCCTATTTTTAGATATACTTAACCATAGGATCACAATGTAAACCAGTTCAGAGCATATTAAGTCAAAAACAAATCTCACAGAATTATGTTTACTTCCAAAAAGGTCCACCCAGAATTGCAACTATCTTGTAACTAATGCCAAGAGATTACAAAAGCCATTCATCAGTTTGCTTATCAATAAGTACATTTATAGAAGTATTGGGAGGGTGAGGGAGGCTTTCAATATTGCATAACAGAATCTGTGTATGTCAACTTAGCAGATCATCATGATACCATCACCGGAAACTCTACTACGCAAAATACATTATTTAAATTTACTGAAATATATGGAATGAAAGAATGTTATGCCTACTCTAACCTAACATTAGCTTAAAGATAAGCAGTAAGCATATTTAATGTTTATTCTCCTAGCAGATTACAGGAGCCAGAAGTTCTCAATTATTACTGCATCAAGTTCATTTCTGTAACACACAGGTATCCAGAAGATGGCACTCTTATTATTTTTCTGTCAAGGCAAATTACTTAACCCTTTATATTCCTTAAGATGTAAGAGCAATCTGGTAAATCAAAACACATCCTGGTAAAAGGCAACGGCAAGCCATTTCCATAATGCTGCCAAGAAAAAAGCAGGGATTTGTCCATTAGGTCACTAGGAATTAAGTTTAATGTGAAGAAGGCTTGACTTCATTTAAGCTCCCTCAGCTGGGGCATAAACCCCAGTGGGGCTTATTTCCAAATAAGCAAAGATCTATGCTGTTGTGTTTTAAATCTGATTTATACTTAAAAGATAACAGAAGTATATTCAAACAATTTTGCTCTAACAACGTAACACACATACACACAGAGAAAAAAAATCTGTCACACAGTAAAATGCCAAAATCATATCCAGATCTCATGTTCCTCAGAGAAAAGCATACTTGCATAAAAAGCATACTACTTCCAACTCACAATCATCCCCAGAGAGCTCATTATAACTTGTTTTCTTTCAGCATACCAAACGCAGACCATAGGGAATTTTGAAATCTGCGAATTTACACACCTGAAGCCTCTTATGTACCAGCTAGGGCATGATTCAACAGATCTTGCACCCCAAACACACATAATCATTAAAGTTCTATCTTATGCCTGGTAAGCAAAATATTATCCATTTTTTCTCAGTACATTTGTAACAAAATATTTTGTAATAGTCTAGTTAATGTTAAGATTGCCCTTGGAGATGTTGCACCTCCTTGATGACTGAAAAATGTTCAAAAGGCAAATATGACTTAATGAGTGTAAAACAGGTTGGATGGAATGACTCTTCTGAACTGGAATATAGGAACTGAAGGATATAATCTGTTCAAAAGATACAGAAACAACAGAAAGAGAGCTGTTGTACTAATGTTAAATTATCCAGCGCTGCTCAAGAATCCAAGGGAATCAATGTAGCAATATTGCAAAGAACATCTGGGATAAAATAAGCGGAGAGCAAATTAAATACTGTTGTTGACATCTACTCTCATCTGCCTAATCAAAGAAAATATATGGACTATGCTTTCCAAAAGCAAAATGCAGATCTTCCAAAGAGGCATGAAAATATACTTTTCTTTAGTCCAATTGGAAGACAAACTCTGCCAAGCATGATCCTCCAGGAAATTCCTGACTTGTCTTCCTACTTTGACTAGTCCCAACCCTGTTAGCCTTTAAGGCGGCTTTGAAAACCTGAATGTTCCTTTGGGGCCAGGATACTGATGAGTGCACCCTGCAAGGTGTGATAATGGGGCCCTGCAATTGTTTTATTGTTGTGATTTTTTTGGTTGCTCTTATGGGTTTTATTATGTCCTGTTTTTATTGCTATAAGCCACCCAGAGTTGCATTTTTGCAAGTTCGGCAGCCACGTAAATCCTATAAATAAATGAATAACTTTTTGTCTTTCTTTTTCCTTTAGAGAATGAAGGAAGGTACAAGAGGGTCAGCTTGACCTGATACTAACCTTAATGCTAAGTGAGCATGTAATCTTCTCTTGATTTGAAAGGAAACTAGAGCTAACAGTAATCAAACATGTATCTTGGATTTCATAGGATTTTAATAAATTCAGAACAATGAAAAGAAGTATTCACAGCTGGAGAATAGGAAAAGGAGTTCAAGCAAGGACGGAAACTATTGAAAAAGGAAATACATCTCAAGCTCTGGATAACAATAGTATATATTTTTTATTCCAAATAAGACTTTTTGTTTATTTTATGATTAGATTTAACTCAAAGGGGGAATAATTTTAATTCCAATGCCCTACTAAATCTTTTGAATACAAGTTATTTTAAATAATAAACTTACAAATAGAATATCTTTCTTAAATACTAAAATGTAGAAAATGGCCAACATGCCTTAGAACAAAGAGTTCAAGTACTGAAACACTAGACCTATGCAGCACTTCTGATTTTATTCCAATGAGGTGCTTTGGAGCAATACAGAGGTACAAATGCAGCACCTGTCTACAACTCCTTATGGCAGCTCTTTTTCCCAGAACACAGAGTGTCTTTTTATTTTTTAAAATGAGTTTAATAATTGAAAAACTACTACATGGCAGTTAATATGCCAAATTATTGCACTTTCCTAATAATGCAATGGTTTTGTCCTTTCTTAGTCTTCTGTCAGCCAAGCCTGCACAATACAGGTAGTGCCCAGTTTAAGAACAAGTTCCATTCCCAAGGTCTGTCCTTAAGTTGAATTTGTAGGTAAGCTGGAACAGTATTATTGTACAATACTGTATAAGTAGTATTGTGTAATTAACTCATACTATTGTGTATTTAACTCGAATCTTTATGTATTTAACTCAAATTTTGCTACAATAAGCTCCATTCTTAACAATGGGTCATCTGTAAACCGGATGTTCTTAACCCAGGGGCTACCTATACTTTACTACCACATCCTATGCAGCATCTTCTCTACCCACATGGAAATTTAAAAATCTTCTTGCATAACCTATAAAATGGCCCAACTCTCACCACGGGAGAGGTTGGATGGTGAAGACTGGAAAATTGGGGCAACTGAGGCAACTGGGATATCTAGATTGATTGAGAAACTTTTCCATCACTGTCATGCACCATTTTTTCTACTTAACTAATACTGGATTTGCCTCTATTATATGAAATTTCTCCTCTACCTTCAGCTCCTCAAGAACTAGAGTAGCTGAAGTGAATAAAGGGAAAAGCCATAAATCTTCATCATAGGAAGCATCTGTACCTATCCATAACAAGATCACTTGCTAGAAAACATCTTGTTTCTGTTTTTAACCATACAAGACAAGCTTTAGCTACAGAGAACTCCCATGATTTAGACTAGAAATCAGTTAGATTTGGAGAACATGAAAAGAAAGAAGTCAAAGCTATGAATGGATGTTGATGTAATGCCCAATGTATCCCAAAACTATCAGTTTCAAATTCTGTTCACTTGGCAATACAAAGATCAAATATTAATTTTAAAAACCCAGTTTAATTCACAAAGCTTATTTCACTTACTTTTTATAGAGTTGTTATTATTTTCTTTATTCCCTCAGAGACATACCAATTGCTTAAGTTAAGCCTTGAGAAGCCCTGGTACAACCCAGTAATTTATTTCCAATACAAGTAAAACTCTGAGCAAATGAAGATTACAGTTCTATTATAATGAAACAGCGTTGTTTTAAAAATTAAGCTTTAGATGTGGTTCAGATGTATCTCTATGCCACCTTGACATGGAAATGTATTTATTTAAATAATGTATATGGCCACCCATCTCACAACAATGACTTTGAGCGAATTAAAATGGAATTATGTTGAGAGTTGTTCTGTTCCCAAGCCTATCACAATCAAGAGTGCAATAACCAAGAAAATGCATCGAGAAATGGCAGTGGTGAGAATGGTTCAGGAACTCAGAGATGTTTATTAGCATAATTACTTTGTATTTATTGTATGTTGCTCTCTCTTCCATTAATCCCTATGTGTTTTCATTCTTTTCTTGCTTCTGCATTCTCAATCACTAATGTTCTAACATATTTCTTTCCTTTATTTCTTCTTTCACTTTATATTTTCCCCTTTCCTTGCTAATGTTCAACAGTCTACATTTGTTTTGTATTAAATTATTATTTATTCTTGAAAGGCAACAGCAAAAAGGGGAAAAGCCCCATTTAGAATACTTTACAAGACAATCATGAACATTTTCTTATTTGGGCCAGTCACACTGTCTTTTAGCCCAATTTTGCTTTTGTGTGGATAAAGTGGAGGGAAACACTAATGTAAGCATCTTATGGGGAAAGATGGAATGTACCATATATACTTGTGTGTAAGCCCATCTGCAGATAAGCCAACCCTCAAACTTTTAACCAAAATATCATGAAAAATGCACCACCTGCAGATAAGCTGACCCACATTTTTCAAGGTATTTTGGTTAAAAATTTGAGGGTCTGCTTATCCACAAATGGGATTATATGTGAGTATATACAGGAAATACTGGTACTTTCAAAAAGTATTACTATATATGCAGGTAATCCCCATGTAAGAACACCCAGTTTAAGGCCATCCCACAGTTAAGAACGGATCCTAACTGTAGCAAAATTAGAGTTAAATACACAATGGTTTGAGTTAATTACACAATACTACTTATACAGTATTATACAATAATACTGTTCCAGCTTACATACAAATTCGACTTAAGGACAGACCTTGAGAACAGAACTCGTTCTTAAACTGGGGACTACCTGTATTCATGGATGAGCCCTTCCCCAGATAAGCCAAACCCGATTTTTTGGGTGTATATTGGCACCTAAAATTCTTGGCTTATCCACAAGCATACAGAGTAACTCAAATTTCTGATGGACGCTTGTCTATAACAATTTATAGAGAGAAAAAGAATGTCAATTCTACTTAAAAAACCCTATTTTACACAGAATTACAGTGGAACCTCGGGTTACGAACGCTTCTGTTAATGAACGTTTCGGGTTACGACCAGCTCCGGCCGCAAAATTTTGCTTCGGTTTGCAAACTCCGCCTCGGGATACGAACAGGATACGCAGCCATTTTCCCTCCCGTGACACGGTCCGTGGCCATTTTTCTGCCCCTGACATGTGGTCCGCGGCCATTTTCCGCCCGGCACGTGGTCCGCGGCCATTTTTCCGCCCCAACACGTGGTCCGCGGCCATTTTTCCGCCCCTGGCACGTGGTCCGCGGCCATTTCCCGCCCCTGACACGTGGTTGTAGGGAGGGGGACTCTCCCTCCAAGCAATAGCCGCCTCCCTGTCCTCCACGCCAGAACGGATTAACAGTAATTACATTGAACCTTATGGGGAAATTTCCTTCGGGTTGCGACCAATTCGGGTTGTGGCCAGAGTCACGGAACGAATTAAGTTCGTAAACTGAGGTTCCACTGTACTTAGATCCAGAGTGGGTTTTTTACTTCAATTATAAAAATCTACTTAAAATTCACACCTGCTAACTCATTAATGTAGCATATATTCTGATATATTTTTTTAAAAAATGAGGAGGGAAAATGGTGCATAAAATGGAAAGGGGAAGGTGCTTTAGTGCAACTTAATCTACGGTTGTAACCATACTGCCACCACACAGGGAAGCAGGATAAAATGGATGGGCAAAATTTGGTGATTTTCTATAAGAAACCTTACTTAATGCCAAACAGTATAATTAAGGTAAGTTTGGATGTACATTTTTAAAGGATAGAATTGTTTTTAAAGAAAACAAATATTGCTGTGTTGCCTCTATAAATATTGAACCCCTCAATTTTTTGTACTGGTGAATACATTCCGAATTCTGAAAGCATGTCACAGGCACTCTCGCAAATGGGTGCCATGATAAGAATGGCTAAAGGTTCATTTATCTGATAGCAAACTGAAAAGGTTACTTCCCATCCCAGAGCACTGTCTTAGCAACTTATATTTATCTGTCTTTTCTTCTGGGCTGCAGCCCACCCACCTTTTTAATATATAAGAATGCCTCTAGATCAGTGATTCTCAACCTTTTTGAAGCTGCCGCCTCCCTAAGGAGCAGAACATTTTTCAACGCCACCTTTTGTGAAAATCCTGTAATTTAGGGTATGGGGGGGGGAGTTACTGAATTATAAAAGGCAAAATTTTTAAGTAATTTTTTTCAGTAGACTTACACACCAAATTTGTTTGATTTAACTCAATACTTTTGCCCTGGAAGGTAATTGCATTCCTTTTATTAAAATTAAAATGACTAATGCAAAAAAATAAAGATAAAGAACTAATAAGCGCACTTACCTAGCTGACTGGCCAAATAAACAATGAAAGTAAATCGAAACTGAGGGGAAAAAACAGAAATGAAGCGAACGAAAAGCAACTCAAGAAACACAGGTCAAATCAAACATTCATATTGAAAGGACGCTCAACGCATGCGCTGTGATTAATCGCGCGGGAAGACAGCTGATGCACGCGCTGTGATTAATCGCGCGGGAAAACAGTTGACGCATGCGCTGTGCTGGTTGGGATTGGAGAAGAATCGTAGTGTTGAGTTCTTCAAGGTCAGCCTACCTAGAATACAAATTCGTCTCACCATTCTTAGAAGTGCGTGAGGGCAGCCGTCGCGTAAGTTCGTTTTATTGCTGGTACAAATGGTGTAAACCGGATAATCGATTTAATAAATTTTTTGGGGAGTTTTAAAATTAAGTTCGAATGCCAAAACATGCTCATCGCCCCTCTACCACCCAAAACATGCCCAACACCCCCCTACAGCCCAAAACAAGTTCACCGCCCCTCAGCATCCTCCCACCGCCCCCGTTGAGAACCAATGCTCTAGATCTATGTAGAACTCAGAAACACGTGATACTTAAGGTTGGTGCTTTGTTTGCAGCATGGTAGCTTTCCATTTTTTATCATTACAAGGATGTTAATAAAAATAACAGGTGGTGCAGGGAGCTTGGCAGGCACCAACTAAAGTGTCAGTAGGCGCATTGGTGCCTATAGACTCTGCACTGAGGATCCAGAAATCACTCATTGATACTATTTTTAAATTCCTTCTATGAGTGTTGAAAACATTTACTGTATCCATTTACTTCAGGAAGACTGCAATAAATTATGTGATACTAAACTACAGCAAAACAGATCCAGTTAATATATTCTACATGTAGGTATGTGCTATATATACAATGTTACCCTAGGTATGTATTAAGTTTAAGCAACAATAAAGCCATTGTGTGTAGGCTTCTGTCCTTAAGATAATAACACCTCATCAACCGCAAGCCTTTGTTTTAATATTTGCAAATCCGTGCATCTAGCAGCGAACCATTCAACTGCTGCTACATGCAAGGATGGCCAACACTGTATTAATGCTAATCTTTTGAATTAAGTAAACGGAAGAAAATATGACTGGTTTCAACTCTTCAAAATAAGTTGAGTTCTGTCAAAGATGACAATATTAACCCTATATTCAGCAAGTGTACAGCATCCTGATCTAACAAAAGCACAGTGTGTAGAGCCTTGAATATGAGCCATTTTCAGCAATTTAAATTTGAGCATATAAATAACACTTGTGAGATCAACATTAAGATAACTAGATAACTTGGATTAGTAAAGTGAAGGTACTGATATTACTAACTAAAGCTATCCCAACTTATATTTTTAGTTACCTTCTGCCAATGGTTTTCATCTACCAAAGTATCTGAACTTCAGTTAAGAATGTGAAACACCCACATAATACGTATTTTCAAAAATGTGGAGTCAACCATCCATTCTTCTTCTTACAGTCCTTGATATAATCCATTACAGCAGCTAGCAGACTCTAATGGCTCATATTCACATCCTGCTAACCACAATATCAAGATCACTTCAACAAGAAAACTTAGAAATTTAGCCTGCATCCCACATATGCTAAAAGTATATTTCAAAGTAGAATTCTGCAACCTGGTGCCTTCCAGATGTTTTGAACTAGAGCTCCCATAATCCCAAGCCAACATACTTATACATGAAAAACTGCGTCCTGATGTAATGGTGAATTGCACTCGCCCTCATAAAATAACATAATGCAAGAAATAAAATTTCTCCTTGGAAAACAGTTATATTTTGTCCCCAATGATTTTGACAGGTCTATGTGGGCAGGTTAGCATCATCTGTGGATATAAGCTATGAATCAGAATCATTTGATACAAAGACAATTTTCTGCATATCCAAATATATTCTTATTACTTTCTATATTTCTCAGATTTGAACATTCAGATCCACTGAGATTGTTCACAATTCAAATGCCTAGTACTGCAGCTGTTATTACCTTGCTTGTGCAAAATCTCTACACATCTGATATCAATGCCAGTTATTTCTGTGACTCCTGCTCTAAGAATGTATCAGCTGCAATAGCTTATAAGCATATCTAAAATGGCTAGGCTAAGATATTCATTTTTTCTATACACTGAAAAGGACAAATCAATAAAACACATTCACACAACACTGGGGGGGGGGAGGGTTAGTTTCTTGCAGTTAGCTTTTAAATTCCATTAATCTTTGCAACTGGCAAGTGCATCATCCAGCGCAACCACCTGCTCTTTGCAGGAGTTCAGATTAAACCAACAGATGGTCGTGCAGTGTTTATTTGACCACTTCTAATAAAAGGGTAATTAGCTTCTCTACTAAACTACATGGAATGTTTTGCACTTCCCCATTTATCATATTTTAGCCTAACTTACAGTGCAATCCCAGTCAATGTGTTTAGTTTGTTTACACTAATCTAAAAAAGCTAAACAGGGCCAGTCCTCATGATGGGAGACTACTATAAAATCCATTAAAATGAAAGAAATTAAAAGGAAAGATAAAAGGCAGCTCAGGAAAAGACAATGGAAAACCATTTCTGTATTGTTGCCAAGAAAATGACATAGTTGTATCTAAGGAGTTGAGCTCAAATCAAGAGTTTTTACCTTTATGTCACGTGAACATAGCCAATACTAGGTTATGACAAGAAAGATAGATTATGTTTCTGTACTGATCACATCTTTGATTCCCTGAATAGGCTGCAATTCCTGTACATTATTTTTATTTATTCAACCTAATAAGACAAGTGTACTTAAGTCCATGTGCTTTTTATTATTTGTTAGCTAAATTTATATCCTGTCTTTCCTTCAGGAGCTCAAGGTAGCATCCAACATATTCTCTCTTCCAATTTTTCATCAGAGCAACCTCCATGCAAGGTAGGATAGTTGACATATATTAGTTGAGAGAGATGACTTGCCTGTAGTCACAAAGTTAATTTTTGTGTCCAAGGTTCCCTGGTCCCACTCCAACATCTCAACTATACATGGTAGTTGTTTTTGCATTACTGATTGCCACAGTGAAGTATCACACAAGTACTGAATTGACAAAACCAATGAAGTAGCAGCAGCAGCAGCAGCAGTAATATACTAAACCTGTATGCCACCCAACTCTCAATTTCTCTGTAATGTAATGATGGTTGGTGAACCCTATAGTTTAGTGAGAACAAACATTCTTTTTATTAATGAGAATATTTTTATATGAAGGCTTTTATATCTTACAGTATAGCTGTGGTTTTCCTTTATTCTCAGCATACCTTTTTATTAATGTTCATTTCACTGTATCTAAATTGTTTTATTTATTATTACTGTATATTGTTTTGAGCTACTCATTCTGGAAAAAAGGAGCACATATGTACCATTATTAAATGTCAAGAATCCAGCATTTATTCAGTGCACCAAGCTATAAATTCAAAAAAGCATGTAGAAACAGGCACAACTGCTATTCTGTGGAATAGATCTCTCTTGGCTGGGTGTCTTCCACAGCAAATTTTGAATATAGTTCAAACTTTATTGGGCTGGTCCTTAATACATGGGTGGATGGGATTCATGTCATGCTATATTAATTATGTTACGCATTGCAATATATAGTTCAGAATGACCTATAAAAGTAAACTCAGTTTTGAAAGATCAGAGTGAAAACACAGAACATTATTAATGTCTTTAGTGTATAACAATCCAATACAAAAAACAGGTATCTCTGTTTTTATTTAAGTGGAAAGTAGTGCATTTCAAGTCCTTTTCTATTTTAGGAGTTGATCAATGGAGAAGTCAATTTAAAGTCCAACAGAACAAGGAACAGATTTTCACAAAACACATTCAAGGTGTTCTAAAATTGGTAATGCAAAATGTAAACACAATAGATGAAGTGAATATCTGAAGAGAGAATGGCATATGTGCATTTGAAATATCTTTTAAAATTCCCCAGTAACAATGAATCATCTATTTCCCATTACAACAGAAGCTTTGAAACTCATCGTGCACACACAAGTTTTAATTAGCCCATCATTTTCTGACGTGCTGGTCCTGAGCACAGATTTTATCATCCTGGTTGGATCTTCTATACCAAAGGCTAACTTTCAAACTAGGAAAGAAGGATGCTTCCTTTGCTTGCCATTACTTTGAACATCCCCCCTCCCCCCGCTTGCTGAATGCCTCTGATGCACGCTGCATCACACTCCAATGCCACCGTATGAGCTGGAGTTGCAAAGCCAATTCCTACCGGCGGGGAAAGGAGAAGCCGGCGAGAAAGTCCACACAGATCCCAAGTGCATTCTGGCAGCCGGGGCGCGAGCGAATTGCCTTCTTATTGCAACCCCCACCCCACCCCCACTTTAAACTTTGCTTGAGAAGCAGCAACGTTCGTACGCCTGGAATACTGGGATCTCACCAACCTTGAAATCAAAGGCGGGTTATCTCAAACTGGCTGCCCCCAAACCATGAAGTAGGATGTGGGTAACAAGAATGAGCCAATTTCGACTGCGTTCCCTCAGCCACGTAAAAGAAAGGGGGTGAAAATGGTGCCCCAAACCGCTGCCAGCTATTTTAAGATATACGGAAGGCAGTGCTCTAAGACGGCTTTGGCGTCCATTGAAGGGATAAAGAGCATCTGACGTGATGCGGCTCTTCCGGATCTGCCACCTCGCCGAGCGGACCGAGAGAGGAAAACAAATAAAGCCTCCTAATTACCTTCCAATCAGCTCCAAACCAACAGCCACCTCAACTCTTTTGTTCCTCACAGGCCAAAATGGCGGTGCGGAGCGGGACGGCCCTTCCCCCGCGGATAGAGGGTAAGCCCCGCCCCACCCGTCGCCATTGGCTCAGGGGGAGTCAGCCTCTGCTGATTGGAGGTGAGGGAGCCGGACTCTGTTGCTAGGGGAGCCGAGGCGGGCGGCCAGACATCGTGCGCCGCGTGATGAAGAGGAAGGGGAGGGCAGAAGAGGAGAGATGAGGACAAGGGGGCCTAGGAGAGGTGGGGCCGGAGGGGACGCGCAAGAGTGGCGGGGATGCTGGTAGCAACGAAAGCGGAGGGGAGAGCGGGAGGTTGCTTCGTAAATGAATGAAAGCCCCATGGAAGCCATTGTGGAGTAGGCTTGCTTTGAGCCCTTCAGCTGCTGCAACGGCTGTCCTTCCTTTTGGTGATCAACGTTTGCCATCCTCGGCCTTAGGCAGTGTCCATCTTTGTTTTCACGTGGAAAAGCCTGGGTTCGAAGCAAGTTTGATGTGGGTTTCCTGTTCTTTCCTGGAATAAAAATAGTGAAAGCAATAAAAAGCAATTATTCTGTATCCGTTAGAGCCCAGAATTCATTAAAGCGATTAAGACAGGAAGAACTTTTTAAGCCAAATCCACACTGCGGTGCATCCCAGTCAGCCTTCCAGGCAGATGCCAGATGGAGAAGGTGCCTGATTTCTACTTGCCTGCATGTCATCCCGTGACTCTGTGCAGTGTTTTCATCCAGATTGCCACACTGTGCCAGGGCACCTGATTGGCTGTTATATTCCATTCCCCTCGAGCATTACAGGTCACAGGTAAAGCCACCACCAACTGGCATGAGGACCAGTTTTAGAAGTTTCCCCTCCTGATCATACAGTCAACCTCATGACCTTAGGTAAGTCACACTGTCAGTTGCAATGGTGCAAACCTGCTTGTTGCTTGCCAACAATGGTTGCACACTGCTGCCAGACATTGTCCTTCTGTACAAAACTTCCTCTGCAGATGCACAGCTTCCAATATGGCTTCCTGGTGGGACCATATCTGCAAGTTGTAATGGTCATTCTTGCTATATTCCTGTTAGCTCCCAAGGCCCCTCAGTGCTCTGAATTGCATACACAGCAAGGCTTCCCCACTGCAGTGCTGGCAACCCAGTGAAGTTGAGGTCATGGTGCAGCTTCAAGACCATGCTGGCCAACAGATGCTTTCCCTTCTCTTCAGTTCACAGGTTTGTTGCCTGGGTAGGGAGTGCTCTGACTGCATCAGCCTACAGATCCATACAAAGTTAAAGTAGTTCAAAGGGGACTTCAACAGTCTCCTTTACAAACATCATGGCAACCACCCCTTGCCCACCAGCCCCCATGGTTCCCAACCATGAGGACGTTGTGGGTGACTGTGGCCAACCATGCTGGAAGGGCTACCAGGCTATGGATATTGACACTTGCACCCAGCATTGATCTTCATGGCATGATATCCTCCTACTGCATGCCACAGGCTGTGCGAGTCTTCCTTCACCTCCTAGTACTCAAATTCCCCAGGATGGTTTCTGTGTGAGGAGATACTGTATGTGTTATGCTGCACAGCACAACTATCCACTAGCATGTGTCTAGGTTGCCCCTCTGCCCATGGCATCTATCTTTGCCTCCTCCACAGAGTCAGGATGGCAAGGATGTGCAGAGCAAAGGGCTGTGAAGCCTCTGAAGCTGTACAGGCTGAGCAGGCAGGTCCATATACATACACTTCACCCCATGGCAGGTTGAGCACAGGAGGCAGCTCTCTTCATGACTATGCCTTAAAGGGCCATGACTCCTCACCACTGCCTCTCCCTTTGCAAGGCACCCAAAAGGTGCTGAGCCACAGGAAGGAAGAGTGGGCTGTTCAGCAGCCAGCAAGTTTGTGGGGGTGGGGGAAGAATCTTCTTCACCTGTCCACTGGTCTTCAGTCATGTCTGGTTTCATATATCACATGACCACTTCTTACCTAGATTCCACCACCACCGAAAAATGCAGGTTTGGCTACTCTGCTAGCACAGAGTGATGCTTCATAAGAGCCAACAGAAACCCAGCCATGAACTTCCAGAACACAGACATCAGTAGAGGCAAACAGCCAAGTGTAATCCATGACCACATGTTATTGAACCTCATTTTATTGTTTAAATTAATGGTCATGTGCAATAAACTGGGAAAACGTGCATGTTGTATTATCAAATGTACAAATTGTCCTTTGCTATTTTTAAATACATTTTAGGGGACTAATATGAACATCATGACGGAACTGAAGCTATTCCAAGTGTTGTGGTCCATGTATGTGAAACTGACAAGGAACTAGAAGCAGGAGAAATTACAGAAGCAGTCAAGAATCCAAAAAGAAGTTATTCCCACAAGACAGCCTCATTATACTCCAACACACTGAAGATGAACTTCATAAAGTTCTTAGTTCCAAGCAGATATGGGCTGAGGAGACACTGAAAAAAGGACAGGTCATGAACTGATGATGCTATAGGTGGAAGCAGAAATTCTTACAAAGAGATCCTTTGCAGAAAGTGAAGTTTTCATGTGTTTGGGGCTCTTTAAAGGACTTATGGGACAGATTCCATTATGGACTTCTTGAACTGTTGTCCAGAATAATCAAACTGAGGCACTTGGGGCAGAACTATATACTTGGTGCTTAGGTATTCAGATACTCTAGATTTCAGTACAAAGCATGGCACTTTCCCCGTTTATGTCTACATCCTATGATAAATTCATCTAATTCATAAGTTAGACAGTATTGTTGCATCTCTAACATAGAGTTGCTAGTGAGCACAGCTCAGTGGAATCAGTGAGTCATACAAGTGGGTTAGGGACTTCAGCTGACATATGACATTTGGAAACACAGTGAATGTTTAAAACATGAATTATGAAAGTGTTGATCATTTTTCATATTAGATCTTAGAAGTAAGATTGCCTTCTTGCAAGCCAAGTCTTGAGCTGGAAGGAACAGAGGAGCACAAAGCTGCACTCTTGTGGCAATCCTCACCCCACATTACCCAGATGTAAATAGCAAAGTGTCTCCAACCTGTCATGCTTGAATACCCAGGCAAGCTCTTCTACTGCACAGTGCATAGAGAGATGTATCAGTTCTGGCCATCATGTGCCACCCCCCCCCCCAAACAGATTGCAGCAAGGGATACTGGCATGGTGGAGGAAAACTCTGGCTTGAGGAGAAGGAAAGGACGTGTGTTGCTCCCTTCCATGAATCTGTAGGGTCCTGGGTTGGCAGGGAGCACATAGGGAGAATGCCACATTTTGCATGCCTTCAGGCTAAGCTCTCCACCTCCATGGCACCATGTCTCACCAGGAGCTGGTGGATAGAACCCAGATTTTAAACAGAGTACTAGTTTTCTCTCTCCTCCATGTTGCCTCACCATGACATTTTGCTGGGATCTTAGCTGCATTAACTTTTGTAAAAATGCCAGACTCTGGGATGAGCAAGGGGACACAAAGAAATAGAGCAGCAGAACAGCAAGGATAATTAACAAGGCAAACCTAAGGGGACAATGAGGCAGCAGAGAAAGCCTTCATGGGAGATCAAAGGGACAACTACATGTCCCAGGAACAAATCAGTGCTATTATAAGAGCTCCTCCTTCTGAGCATTCTGCAGCGGAAGATGGTTTAATGGGCTCTTCCAGACTCCAGTTTGCCCACACTTTCCTACAATTGGCCGTCAATTCCCATGAGAGCCTGTGGGAGCCATAGTAGCTTCGAACCTCCCCATGAGTTGTTTTCAGGTACAAAGCCCTGCACAGCAGCACCACCACAGTTCAAAATGGATGAATAAAGCACATGGAGCACCCATGTTCACAAAGCACACCTAAGTATCACCTCTGGCCCATAGTTCATCGTTATTCAGCCTGATGCAGCTACTTTTCAGACCTGGTCATTGGAACAACAGGATGAGGAGATAAATTTTATTAACTTGATGAGGGGGATGTCACATTTTACCAGGCCACAGAATAGCTGAGGGGTATGAGTTGCTGGTATTGATGAAATGAATTAAATGAGGAAGATGTGCACTTGTGTGGTGCCATCATGCAGTTGACCAGTTGACCTGAAAATTTAAAAAAAAATTTAAAGTTGGGGAAGTAACTCCTCATTCTGATCTTTACACAGGCATATCCTGAATGAGCAAAGGGGATGGTGGCTCAGGCACAAGGGGAAGAGGGTGGTCCCAAAACACATCCACAAAACCAGTCAGAGGCCCCAGCTGTTTCTGCATAGGACGTGTCAAACCCAGCAATTGGCCCAATGTGAATCAGCGCACCTCATGGTGACCATATGCCACAACATGTTCCAGCAGAAAGGCAAAATAATGGAAAACTCTGGCAGAGGAACTACTGACCGGGGGGCCTGTGGACATGTCATGCAGGAGCACTTCCTGATGTATTCTTCATGTTCTGTGGAGTGGCTATGTGGATGTCTGGTATGTTGGGATTTCACCAACCTCAAGAAGCAGGTTATCTCAACCAGGCTTCCCCAAACCACAAAACAGGATGGGAACAAGTATGAGCTGGTTAATTGACTGGTTTCCCTCAACTCTGTAAAAAAAAAGGGGGGGGGGATGAAAATAGTTCCTCAAAGTTGCTGCCAGCTATTTTAGCCAATACAGAAGACTGTCTTACTTGGGATGAAAGGGCACCTCATGCAATGCTCAAATAAGTTAATAATTTAAATGAAATTATTTTCTAAGTAGGTAATAAATTTCCTTTCCTTAAAAATGACTGTCAATTTTTTGGAAGAGTTCTGGGGGCCAAACCAAGGCTGAAACTCTGAAGCCTCATGTTACAGTATGCCCTTCTGTTTTCAGGAAGATGCTAGTGGCACTGAGAGTACGGGAGGCAGACGGAAGGGAGGGACCACCAACTCCAGGCTAGGAGCTGAATCCTATCTTTAAGCTGACACAAAGTTATTCCTGCTTTTTCTGCAAAAGTCATATACAACTCTATCCATCTATAAGCTGTCCTTTATTATTGAGAGAGCATACCTCAAGATGGAAAATTCCTACCATTACTAATTAAAAGGTTTGATGCATTACTTCAATTGTTCATTTCTTTTTTACCAGCCTTTTTTATTTGCCAGTAAGAAAAAAAAAAAAGGCAGTGAGAAATTGGTGATTGGCTTCCAAATGAATACTGGAGGATTCCAGTGAAAACTGCATAACTGCAAAATAAAAGCCTTGTCCGGAAGCCTCCTGAACAGAAAACCTGAGAAGCAGGAAATCTTTTGCCTGGCCACGTGGCCTTTAGTTTTCTCTCTTAGCATATCCCCAGTTCTTGCAGGACTACTGAATCTTCCCTCCGGTGTGCTTAGATCTAGCATTCCCATGAATAGAACTTTGTTTACACTGGAGAAAAGGAATGGGAAGCTAATTTTTACCATTTACTCCTAATTTTATCCCCTAGAACCATGTGAAATGACAAAAATTGCTTCCCAATGGAACCTCTACTGAATTGCAGTCTTTTCTGTTAACAGACAGAATCCTTGTCTCCATGGCTGAGTTCATGGGCAACTGCAGAGGACGACAGCAGGAGTGGAGGGAATGTGCATCATGATGTCATGATGTCATCACAAAATTTCATATGTGATTGTGTCATTGGCTCAATGTCATCATGATCACATGTTTCATCATGTTGATGTTTTCATGGCTTTTATGGACACTGCTATAAACCATGTTTGCAGGCCACAATAGTTGCAACCATACAGCAGGCTAAGCCAAAATCAACAATATTACCTCAGTGTACAGTCAGTCAATATGTTCCCTGCTCCCTGATCTTTTTCAGTCACCTGTAACCCTTTTTTGAAAGCCTTGCCAATCTCAGCTGTGACTAAGTGGCTAAAAGATGGATTTTAAAAACAGAGCTCACTCAGTGGCTATATTAATATATGAGCCAGAGTGATTATATATGAATAATGTCCTTAATTCTTGTATAATTAAAATATCCCTACCATTTAATTCAGTGCAGTGGTAATTAATTGTTCGTTACCCTGGACTTTCATGTGGATTATACAAACTCCTCTGCCAATCCTTTCTACCTAAGGTCCTTATTGGTTTAAGGACGGTGTTCATTTTGACACAGGTAGACACTGATGAATTTAAAGGTCATCATTCCTTTACTTTTTTATGTTTACATTTCTCCTGTTAACAGTAGCAGGTGTTAATATATCATTGGGCTTAGCAACATCAAATATTTGGGGATAGTCAGAGACATCCACAGGGGGCGGGGGTGTGTCAAAAAACGTACAGTAAAGATGGTGGCCACAACCATGCCATCAAACATTTTTAAGAAGTGGCGGGAAAGGACTTCCATTCTGCAGCTGCCATTTTGACTTTTTTACCTCTCCAGGATGCTTGTGGGGGAAACCTTATAATACTGTTGCCCAACCATTGTCAATCTGTATTTTCCCTGCAGTTTTTCTTTTTTCTTTTAAAGTGCATAAGATCCCTTCCTCCTCCCTGTGAAAGACTGGAAGAGAAATGCAGTCTCCACGCATTTCAGCCCCAGGTTTTGATGTGGGCAGTGACCAATCAGGGAAGCTAACTTCACCTTTCGCTTCTGTTGGCCCTGTATTGTAGGGCACTTCATAGCGCTGCTTTTAATACACAGTCTTCATGTCTCCTTTGTGTAATTGTGCAGGAGAGTATGTCCAGGTGATGTCCTCTCACCAATTTTCTCTCTTATGTTTTCCTGCTATTTCCATCTTATTTTCCTTCCTTTAAGAAACCCTTGTGAGGGAATAGCAAGGTTGCAGCTCTGTCAGATGTTGATAAGAAAAAATCAGAATGTAACCGTAACCCCTTTTCCAGTGCTTGTCTGACTTGAAACTCAGCACAGAGCCCTGCCACCCTCTCTCCCCACCCAGCACATGCTCAAGCCCAAAGGGGTGTGTGTTGGTGGGCTGCACTCTATCATGTGGGACCAGCAATAAATCAAGGTAGGTCTAATCTAGCAGTGGTCATAGCCATCACCTTTTTATTCCAGACTGTGTTAGTTATATCATTAATTCTGTTTTTCTTAACTTTGGGCTGCACAGTCTCTGGAATAAAATGAATATATATGCCTTTTGTTAAAATATGCTGGGTTTATTTCTTCCTGAGTTATGCATAATGCTCAGTCATTCAAGTCTTCTTGTGCACTTCTCTTCTCACCCATCCGCAGTTCTCTGTAACCATTTTGAGCAACTGGTGCTGTGTACGAAGGTGTTAAATATGTCAGCCTTCCTGAAACCATCTGACTGTGTGCCAGGTCAATGGAGCTGTCATGAACAGCAGCTGCAAATATTACTGATCTGCTTGCCAAGTGGCAGGAATTTTGACAATTAACATAATTATCCCATTCCACCCAATTAATCATGTTCATGGAATTACTAGCTTTGTGGGCTAATATTAAACATCTCAAAAGTCAGCAGGCTAAAATGGGCTGAAGCAAAGACATTTCCCTTCTCCCTTGCGGCACTTTTAAGAATTTTATCTGATCCGCAACAGTATTCAGACATCTTGAAGTATTTGAAAAGAACTGCTGTATGAGTGAAGCATGAGATGCTGCTATAGCATGGTTTTGAATTTTAAAACAGGATGGCCGGGGGGAGCAAATAAATAAATAAATAAATTGAGAGGGTGGCCATGAGTGCAGAGTTGAAGCTCTGCCCTTTTTTTCTGTGTGATGCACAGAGGATATGGAAGATAAGCTTCTGTCTCCTAAATGAAAGGGGCTAGGGCTGTAACAAAGGCTGAGGCACTCTCTTTAAAAATCCAACAAAGGTCGTAGTGTTATTTTAGATGTCAAGTAGTAGATGGAAGATGAGCTGCTGAACTGTCTCCCAAAGTCAGAATGTTTGTGTACCTTATTAATCAACAAAAAGTATTCTGACCTCATAAGAATGTTGATCTGAAATCTGGAATCTCACTATTCAGACATTAATCCAGGTCATTCCACAATTATTTTCTGATAGTCCAAAATAACTTTATTCTCTATTTTTGGATGACTGCTGTAGATGAACAAATAACAAAACAAGTTGCATTGTTTGCAATGGCTGCAAAGAAGATACAAAAGCAGATGCTGACAGATAGTGCTGCTAATATTACAGGGGATGTATTGAACTGATATGGATTGTTGCAATTTTATATGAATTTCGCTAAAACCTATGGCTGCAAATAAATGTGTATGCACATACTTTATTCTTTATAGCAAGTTCAGTCTGAAGATTTTCAGCCTGCAGATATATTGTGAATGCTGATGAAGGTCTGTCACTTGAAGCAGAGATGAGCTGAGCAGAGATGAGATGAGATGATGAAATGATTGGTAGATTGCAAGAAAATATATAGAACAGAGGTAAAAAAAAAAAAAAGTGGTAGCTTAGTTTATAGAAAACTATTGATCCCATGATCATGTCTTAAAAATGGAGGATTCCCAGGATGTTTGGTATAAGCAGAGCATTCTGGGACATGAGAGATCACGTTGCTTGGCTAATTTAAGCTCTAAAAGATAGTGTTGTGGATTGTCATGGCCATACTATACTTGGAGTGATCTATGCTAGACTCCAAGTATAGTATAGTATGCTAGATTAAAGATTTTGAGTGATGTGCAGTCATAGAGGCAATGGGGGCAGAATGAAAAGGATATACTTGCTGGTGTAGCCTTTATCAGAATGTAACATCCATTCTGTAAATCAAGGAGAAACTGGAACAAAATCTTGTAGTATCTCCCCATCCTCCCACATGCTTCTGTTTCATGGGTCATCCACATCAAGACACTAACAATGATGAAGGCACTGAAATATGCCATATCACAGCTATTGCTTAGCCTTTGCTTTGCTTTGCTTTGCTTTGCTCTGCTCTGCTCTGCTCTGCTCTGCTCATTGACCTTCTACATTCCATGGCTTCTAGAGGCCACCAAGAATATTCAGATTTTCTTTTAAGGCTTTTGGAAGGAGAGATTGCTCTCTTTGTTTTTGTTTGGAAACATTTTGTACTATGGCATACCTCAGGATTCATCTAGCTCTTGTTGGCGTTCAACCATATGACTGTGCTATTTACAGAAATAATGATTATAGTTATGACTATGGTCCAGAAACTACTTGAGAAAATAGCTCTGAGATTGAAGCATGTGTGCATCTGATCCAAGCTCCTGGCTTCCTGACATATGAAATTCTTTGTTCTTCCCATTTGCCAGTTCAAAACAAATCTGAGCTAACTCTCCAAAGAATTCAAATGAATCTGTCTGTAGATCTGATTATTTCCAGCAAGAATCTCTGGTATTCACAGCCACCACCCCCAGCTCTCCATCTGTCATTGACCAATCCATTATAGTTTAAAGAATATTTTAAGATCTTTCTGTTCTATTAGATTTTTTTTTTGCAGGAGAGAGGTGAACATAACTGAGGTGAAGCTGTTTATTGATCCTTGCTGACTATGACTTTGATTTCCATAGGCAAGATCCTCCAAAAAACAATACAGGGAGAAGGAAGAAAGTTCAAAAACTACCCCACATGTTTAAAGCATACAATCTATAATTTGAAGTTAGTCCCAAGAAGGAAGTGGCGGACTGTTAGTAATGAAACAAAGTATTTGAGAATGGCCTCTTAGATTTAGATGAAGTGCAGCCAGTTTCAATCACTGTATTAAGTGCTGAAGTTGTCATCCAAAACAAGTAATAACATAGCAACCTTGGCCAACCTTTGGGTAGAATATTACTTGTAATAGTAATAGTGGCTGACTATTTTGATTGTTGTAGAGTCCTTGAGGTTCTCTGAGCTTGGCTGTTTTCTTGCAAACATTTTATTGCCCGGCTAGGTAACAGCTTCAGTGTTAGAATGGAGTGGAGTTTGCTCTCTGTTTATATACAATAGCTTGCCCTGTAGTGTTTTTGGTGGGTTTTTTTCCTTTTTCCTTTTTTCCTGGTAGTTCTTTGATTAAAGTATTGTTTACTGTTTGATTGTATGTCTGATGATAATCTTGGTGTTAATCTCTGCTTATCTGGGTGATGATTGCTGGTGAGGAGATTTCTGGACTTTTGTTTCCTTTTTATTGTCTCTTTTGAATAGTGTGTAGATGTTGGTTACCCTTCCTGGATATCCTCATCAGCAGAGGAAACAGCAGCAAATTAGAAACCCAAGTCCATCGGAAAACAACCCACACTAACCAAGTACTCCATTACCAAAGTAACAACCCAACCCCCCACAAGAGGAGCTGCGTAAGAACATTATTCAAACAAGCACAAATCCACTGCAGCAACCCAGAACAGCAGAAAAAGAGAAAAGACCACCTATACAACATCTTCCAACAAAATGGAATCCATGCAACTTTCTCAAAAAGTGCCTGACCACTCAACCTACTACAACACAACCAGCACAAGCTATGAAAAGGATAACACTGTCATACATCAGAAACATCTCAGAAACAACCAACAGACTATTACAACCACATGGCATCTCTGTAGCATACAAACCAACTAAAGCCCTCCAAAACATCTTAAGCAAACCAAAAGACCCAGTAGCCCAAGAAGAAAAAACAGGAGTCATCTACAACATAAGGACTGTAACAAACACTATGTAGGACAGACAGGCAGAAGGCTACAGAGCGCATCCATGAACACTAACTAGCAGTCAGAAGACACGATGAAAACTCCTTAATCTCACAACACATGGACAGACTTAACCATAGTTTCAACTGGGAAATTGTCAGCATCTTAGACCAAGCTAAATCCAAAAATGCGAGGGAACGTACATACAATCAAGCAGTAAACAATACCCTAATCAAAGAACTACCAGAGGGGGGGAAAAACCAACACAGGCAGGGCAAGCCACTGTATAGAAACAGAGAACAAATTCCACTCCATTCTAACAGCGAACACATTACCTAGCTGGGTAACAAAATGTTTGCAAGAAAACAACGAAGCTCAGAGAACCACAAGGACTCTACAGTTCAACCCTGAGCTACAGATATTCTCTTCTGTTGGTATTTTGATTTCATTTATTTTATCCATTAGATTGAATAAATGATATTGGTATTTTGATTTCATTTATTTTATCCATTAGATTTATATCCTACTTTTCCTTCAAGAATGCAAACCTACTTAACATTCCCTCTTCCAATTTTTGCCAGAACAAGAACCCTGTAAGGTAATTTGGACTGAGAGATAATGACTAACCTAAAGTCACCCAGTGAACTTCTAAGGTTGAGGGTAGGCTTGGCTTGGGTCTTCCCAGCCTGTAGAAGCATACAGAGATGGCCTTGAAGAAGGCATTCAAAAGCTGTTATATAAATACCAGCTTAGCCTTGGAAGGGAGGAGGGGGTGGGAAAGAAGATTGACCCACCTAGATTCTCTTTAGTATAAAGATGGGGGAGAGGGAATCTGTCAGGCTTTCAAGATGTTGTTATTACAACCTTTAACAATAAAGTGGAGTTCCAGTAGTTCTTGTAGTGTCTGTTTCCTGGCCTAACGTGCCTCAAAGGGCTGACCCCTGGACCTAAGCCACAACAACTACACCTGACTGACTCCCCACCAACTCTTGCTTGCATCATTTTTGTATTCTTTTTATTCTTGTACTGCTTTAGAATTAAAGATTAAGGCTGTAGTCCTATACCTGTAATTTTGGAGTATAACTCTTATGAATGTTCAGTAGGAATCTCAAAAGGCACATATAAGATTGTATTATGGACAGGTCCCCATTGTATCACTCTATCACAGAGAATGCCCCTCTAGCTTTCTGCCTATAGCAACAGCTTTCATTACACAAAATGTTTGGTTTGGTTTGCTTTTTCCCCCTTTTCCTTTCCTTTCAGTTCAGTAAATTCACTTTGAAGATTGTCAGATCTCATCCCATGGTCATCTGCTGTGACCATTTTTGAAGGCTATGTTTCTTTTCTACTCCAGTTTATGCATAATGATGTGTGCTATAAATATTCTGTTATTATCTTTGAATGTAAAGATCTTACTCTGCCGAGCCGAAACTGAGATGAAGTGAGGGCATGCATTCACTCGTGTTCTGCATAAGCCCTTAGTCCCAGTTTATAATGCTCTTTTCACAAAACTATAAATTAAGTAATTGTCCCAACGTGCTCATTTTGTTTGTCTTCAACAATTAGTGGAAGGTGAGCACTCAGTTACAGCCCTTTGAAGACATTATTGGAAGGTGGGTGATTATCTTACCCTCCCATAAGGCTTAGGATAATGATCACATTATTATAGTCATATTACATTTCTCCAGACCTCATTGCTTTTTTCCCCCTGCCCATCTTAATTGGCAAGGTGAGATTCAGTTCCAGCTTATGCAGGCCATTTGGATGCTTTGACCTCCCATGCTTACTGATGATCAGTTTATCTACTGGTATAGTTGGAGTTTGTAACAAGAAGATGAGTCAGCCCTTGGCCCAGAGATCGCCATGCTTCCCATTTTGCCCAGCACCCTCTTGTGCTTTGTGGTCCTTTCCCGAACAGCAATCTGCTTTGCCCGAGGACAGTTGGGCTGATTTGTCAGGACTTAGCTATTCCAGATTTGGTCACATGGGTTAACGATAGCATGATATTGCATTAATAGAGTAATCTTTCAGCATCGTAAATTTGAACGCTTTATCATCCATGGGGCTTATCAGCATATGAGGTATATTATTTCTCCTGAAAGGTTGGAACTGGGTTACGGCTAGGGTTAGCAGAATGTAATGCTGTCAAAGTGCTGATGATATTGGTCTATCTGTGTCTGTCTAGAGGTATATAATATTCTCGTCCACTCTGGGCCTTTCCATCCATCCTTAAGCTCATAGAAAACTACACTGGAATGACATTAGCCACCCACATTGCTATCCTACCTTTATTGTCTCTATTCTGATATATCGATATATATGGTGCTGTTCTCATTTTTGGCATGCTAAGCAAAGCGATTAGTTGATTCCTCCAGTTTTGCTGCACTTCCTCATCTGCACATCACCAGCTGCCAGGAGAAGCACCCACCAATCACAGCACCACAGCAGGAATGGCTGCTGGATTCTGTCATCTCTAGGTTCCTCTGCCCCTGCTTCTATAACCCATTCTGTTGTAATCCAAGCTGATTAAAGTTTTTAAAATGCACACTGATGCCATGAATGGTACTGAATCACAAATAGCGCTCTTATTTAGGATTCCTTTCTCCTTCCTTTTTTTTTTCTTTACAGAGGCAACAATTGCTGGCTTGCTAGCTGAGCAGTCTAGCCCTGCTACTCCAGGGTGACAGACCACTGCTGTATCCAGCTGTTTAAGAGGACAATAGAACAGTGTCGGACTAAGCTCTTGGAACCAGAGCAGAGGAAATGTTCCCGCATGAGTCTAAAACAGCCAATAACCACCACTGATACCACATATCACCTGTCACCTGACTTCCTCTCCAACATAGTAGGTGGCAAAGTGTAACCAATTGTACACTCCTTGCTGTTGTTGCTGGTACTGTCCACTTAAAGGGGGAAATGTTACTTTAATACCACTGCAGCTAAGGATGACTTGAGGTTATTTCCCTCATGGGCTGGGGACAAGATGAAGGCAGCATCATTCATCACTCAGCAGAAAAAAAGAGGCTTGTGTTATGGTTAAATGCAAGTAAGGAAAGGCCTTATGTGACTTTAGCAAGTATAATGAACCTGGAGTCCTCAAACTTGCTGAACTACAACTTCCAGGATCCTTTACTTTCCAGCATGCTGGTTGGGCTGACTAGAGTTGCAGTTCATAACATCTGGCAAATGACCCTTTCTCAACCTCACATTTGCAATATGGGAGAGATAATACTTATCTGTTTCTCAGAGTTTTTGTAAGGATGATTATAAAGTAAAGTGCATTAAGTGCTTGAATCACTGGAAAGATTATAATAACAATGCTTTGTATTTGTAAATGCTTGACTACTTCCCTTTGTATAATTGGTGTGCTGCTTCAAAGTTCTCTTTAAGGCATGTCTTCAAGGCATTTTTATTCAACAAGATTAATGCTTAATGAACTCCCATCTTAAGGGTTGCTTTGCTTTTAATGGATATGTCACTTTTGTGCTTGTATTATTTGTGTTGTTATCTTATACTTTCAAATTGTTTTTGTGTGTGTTTGGTAAGCCACTTTGGATATAAATAAATGTGTTAATGTCCTTTGGATCTACAATTGGCAGCCACTACAAAACACAAAGACCTCTTTTCTTAGTGCTTAGCTATTTTGAGTGCATGCAGAAACTTTTCTGGTTGCTCTGGATCATTTCACTCTACTAAATCATTGGTTCAAAGAGCTAGCAAATCTTCTGATATCTTAGCTCACAGTTGTTTGAAAGTGGAATTCCCTTAACCTGTGCATCTTAAGCGGCCTCGTAATAAAAGCAATACCTGTTTCTGGCATGCAAATGACTTCCACAATCCTGCTAAACTCAGATAGGAAATCTGAGATTTCATTTTGAAGGCAGGTAACAAGAAGTCTTTTCCTCAGCAACCAGCACAGAAACATTGACTGTGTTCACATGAAACATTGAACCATGAATAGCCAACTACTTTTAGTCTAGCATTTACTTGAACCTCACCCATGCAGTTTGGTTTGGGTTTAGTTGGTTTGGGTTTAGTTTATTGTAAGTCATGTCCTTTCTCAGTTGAGTTCAGCTGGTGACTGCATGGATGCCACCACAAAGTTTGCTTGGCAATGGTTCACGAACTTAATTCGTTCTACGATTCTGGTCGCAAACCGAATTGGTCGTGAACCGAATCAAATTTTCCCATAAGGTTCAGTGTAAATAAGGTTAATCTGTTCTGAACCATATGTATTTTTTTTTTAACCACAAAAATATGAAACAAAGTACAGTACAGTACAATATGAAGAGAGAGAACACTAACCTTGCTTGAGGCGACACCAAAAAGCTTCACAGCTAGTGTCTGTCTGTGACTGCGATCTCACCTAGAGGAAGCCACGGCCATGTGTCAGAGCAGGGAAGATGGCCGCGGGTCGTGTTCATCACCCGATGTGGAATTTGCGAACGGAAGCAAAATTTTGCGAACGCTGCTGTTCGCAAACCAAATTGTTCGTGAACAGAAGCGTTCATGAACCGAGGTATTACTGTAGTTTGCCATGCCCTCTTCCACTGACTTTCTAATCTAGCCCACAGCCCTGGTGTTTATTGGTGGTCTCCCATCTAACTTCTAACCAGCTCAGAGCCTCCTTAGCGTTTTTAGGTCACTGAATGTCAACTATGTGCTGCCACACAGCTAAGCCTTTCAGTTCATTGTGTCATCCCACAAAGTTAGACTGAACAAACCATGATTCAGCTAAATTGGCACATGCATTTTTGAGTAATAATGTGGTCTGTAAACCATGAGTTATAGCTTAATATGTTGTGTGAACTCAGTAAATTGTGCTTTATTCAACAAAACAAGCATGAATTTTATCACAGACACAGGCAAGCTGATTAAGCCTGTGCACAGATCAAAAATGATTGGGAAGAAGTGCTTCAAACCTTGCATGAACATAGTACCTCTCTGCTATTTGTTAAAGTGATCTGATTTTTTTTCAAGATTTCCATGCAAACCTGAAAAAAGATGCCACCTCGGCAAAGCCCCCAGACATGTTGCAAAACTACATTTTTTTCACGGCTTTATTTACTGGAATTCACTCTGTTCTGGGATTCCCTTAAGCAGGAGAGGGAAGTGCTGCTGCTGTTCCCGATGAGCCAGACAGAAAGAAATCAACAGGTGTTGAATTTGTACTTTTTGAGCTTAAGGCTGTAATTAATGGATGATCATTACCTAATTTTAAGTTCATTTTAATTTGGCCTAATCATATCTAGCAAAACCCTAATTAATATGTAATGTGCAATTTAAGAAGTATTTGTTTTGTAAATTACAAACTGGAAAAGATACAGAGCCTCAAAATGCATACTCTGTGTGATATCAAATTACACAAAAATGAAATGGTTCAGCAAACTGATAATAAGCAATGGAATTTCGGCATGTCTAAAACATCAGTTCTTCTAATTCAGCTCAAGGGGGAAAGTGTTTTCTATGTACACTGTGGCAGCTCCTCTAAGAGGATACACTTCTAACCCTGATCCCATGTGAGTGTATATAGGATGGCATAATCACTGACTGAATTCCAAGGAATTAATCAAATGCAGTTATAATTGAAAGAGAACAAAGCCCAAGCATGGGTTCATACAATACACTGAACTGCAAACTAAGACATGTGCTGGTTCATATGACACAATGAGTAACAAAGCAACATAACATGTTTTAGCTCAGTAAGTTGTACAAACCCAGTCAGTTAGAAACAAAATCAGGTGGACTGTGTGCACTACTTTGGTTCTTATCACAACCCTGGGGGGTGGGGGCAGCCCTGGATTAACCATTAAGCAAAAGAAGAACGTGCTTAGGGCACTAAAAGAAGGGGGGCCCACAGGGTTTTTTCACCTAGCTATCTTACCCTTAACACTTTCACTGCCCCACTTGACTTTACTGGAATTTTTGATGATGGTCCTTATCTGCTGGGTTCAACTTTAATCTGCATTGTAAAAAAACCATTTCCTTTGGCATGGTGGGTGACTAAGGTTTAAATGTTTGGTTTGAAAGTATCGTCAGATATCACATTTGTTTCTTCTCATGGTGTGAGAGTTTCGCTTCCGTTGAGTGTAAACACAGCTGGCTGAGTCTAGCTGGCATTTAATTCATTGGCTGATTTGTGTAATGGACCTATAAGCTCTTTATTTTATTATTTCTATCATTGATTTTATTAGTGTTAAATAAATTTAAAACATTAAAGTGTATACTGTAGTTAATATAGTTGTGGGGTCTGGCTTGAAAGAAAACTGCATTTTTAATCTCTTATTTCATCTTCAGCACTTATTGAGTCTTAAAGTCTTGTCAATTAAGCAATGGAAGGGTCAAGGGGCACCTTTGTTGGGCTGTGCTTAGGGCCTCAGTTGGCTTTAATTTGGCCCTGGTGGAGAACAGAGGGGAGAAAAAAAGATTATGGGTTATCTGGAATTATATCACATCTACATTTAAAATACAGCTCAGATGGCTGTAGCTAAACCTTAATGGTGGATGTTTGTTTGTGTCAGTTTTGACTCCTGGCAACTGCCTGGACAAGATCCTGCAGTTTTCTTGGCAAGATTTCAGAAGTGGTTTGCCATTGCCTCATTCCTAGGGCTGAACAAAAGTGACTGGCTCAAAGTCATCCAGCTGGCTTCTGCCTAAGGTGGTATTAGAACTCATGGTCTCCTGGTTTCTAGCCTGATGCCATAACCACTGCACCAAATTGGCTCTCTAAATGTAATTTTAAATTCCACCCCAAAGCAAATTGATTCCTCACCTATTCTTTGTCTCTTACCGTCCTTACAAAGGGAATGACAGTCAGATCCATGCAGGCTGACTTCTTCACAACAACGGGGGAGTGCGGGAATCTCTTCCAACAATGCCTTCACCCCTGGTTCCTTCATACTGCCTCTTCAGGACCTTGGACCAACTCACTGAGATAGGACTTTGCAGCTTCCCAAACCCTTTATTTCTACCTGGCTTCCTGATGCCATCAGGGATTCGGTTTGTTTGCTTGTTTTCTTTCAGATTCTCTGTGCATTTCTTTTCTCTTTTTACTTCTCCTAATAACTGTTGCTGACATATATTCAATTTTCTCATCTAACCAGGTTTCAGTAACTTGATGGCACAACTTTTCATTCAACCATGTATTGCTTTTTAGCGCAGCGGATTCATTGGTTCTCCAGTTCCCCTAAGAAATTAATGACCACTCAATCTTTGCTGAGCAACCTCTCAGTGGATGATAATACAACAGATTTTTCAGTTCCCTGAATGCATTTAGTGGCATGTGGAGAACATATCAGCTGGTGCAATGTCAGACTCATATGATAGACAGTGGAACTAAATATGGCATCACACTTGTCAGTTGAAACAGCTGTTCACCAAACTTAGAAGGAGAAAAGCCCTTACAGTTATTACACTTATACCATTTTTAACTCTATAAATGCCAACCAGAACTGCAGCCTCTACATGTACTACATTGATTCCCATGTATAAAACGAGGCCATTGTGAATCTTGCCTGATTTTCTTTAAGGAAAGAAGAGTTGGTTTTCCTTACACGTAACCTTCACCCTGTTAAATATATGCCATAACACTTAATAGTGTCAGCTCTACTGATAAGGAAGCCCCTGATTCCTCTGCACTTAATGTACTCTGCAAGTACATCATGGCAAAGAGATTGTTACACCTTTGAATTTTTACTAGACCCAGATTTCCACTGTATTTCTACTTATTAATTCATTCCTAAAATATAAACTATATTTATTTCAAAACATAGTTTTTTTGTAGCATGTTTTATTTATTTGTTTATTAAACACATTTATATAGCTGCCAATCTCATGAGAAGTGACTCTGGGTGGTGTACGATAATAAAAAAACAATACACATATAAAAACAAGCATTTAAAAATACATTTAAAAGTTAATATTAAAAGTAGAGATTAATTACGACTAAAATATATACAAACTCCTTGCAGAGAGAGAGTGAGTACATCCAAGCTCAATAGTGGAGCCATCTAGACATGTCTCCGGTTCCCTGGGACCCCCAGGCCTGATGACATAGCCAAGTCTTGAGGAACTTCTGAAGCATCAAAAGGGATTGAGCTAACCTAATGTGTGTGTGGGGGCGGGGGGGGGATATTCCATAAGGCAGGTGCCACGGCACAGAATGCCCACCACCTGGGACCCACCAAATGTAGGTTCCTGGCAGATGGTATCTGCAGCATGCCCTCTCTGCTGGAACTAATGGGGCAGGCTGATATAATCAGGGAGAGTCAGTCCCTCAGATAATCCAGTCCCATTACAAGTTTCTTTGCCTTTTCAAAAGACAAAGAATTCACAATAAAAAATAATCAATTTAAACCACAAATTATATATGAAAGAGATATGGAGATCAATAATGCTCATGAAAATGTTCAGTTGACCCACAATAAAAACAAAGACAAAAACAAAAAACAAAGGTTTATTTAGGCAAAGCCACTTATCACATTTTAAAATAGCAGGGCTCGTTTGGAGATATTCCTGGATGTCCAATCCAACTATACGTTTCTCTCCAAGGCTGGGAGCCAGTCCTCCTCTCTCAGCCCTAGGAAGCAGGCAAGGGCAAACCACTTCCAAAAAATCTTGCCAAGAAAACTGCAGGGACTTGCCCAGGCAGACATCAGGAGTCAAAACTGACTCAAAGGCACAAAAAGAAAAAGGGAAAAGACTCAAAGAAGGAGAGAAGTTTATATGAGGCCTGAGGCCTCTCTTTAAAATTCTAATGTTAATTATTACTGAGCAGGTAGAGCTGGTCAGATGACCCCAAAGGATATCTTCTTACTTTGTAATACTTCAGTCTAACATTTCTGGGAGCTGAACTATCAGTTTGTACTTCCTGTAGCACTTTTCTTTCCTGTTCTCAAACAAGGCACTTAATGGACAGAACTGTGCTAGCCTTTTGAAATCTCTAATGATAGCAGTAGCATCTTGTCAAGTTCTCTATTGACAACATTGGTGGTGTTCTGATATCATATCACACATTCTTGCCTACCTCACACTATCTGGTGAGGTGGATGTCAGCAGAGAAACATACAGCATGATTCTGTGAGGGATACATAGGTTTGCCTAACTGTTGAGAGAATGGGGAAGGGAATCTAACTCAAGATGATGATGATGATGATGATGATGATGATGATGATGATGATGATGATGTTGATAAAACAACATCCAGAATCAGAAATAACAGAACAGAGGTTAGCAGATCAACGTCAATTTATAACATGAAATAAAGTATTCACAGAAGTAGAATTGGAAGAACTGCAAAGGCCCATCCAGGGCAAAGAAATTGAAGCCTTGGCAGAAGTAGCTCAGACTGTAGAGGCAAACCAGAGGGAGTTGGCAGTAGAGGAAGCCAGTGTACCTACTGAATCATTTTCGTTCCCAAACCAGGCACCATCTCCTCTGCCTTCTCCTCAGAAAGAACAAAGCCCTCTAACTAAAAAACAAGAAGAATTGAAAAAAAAATTACAGCATCTAGAATACCACAAAAAGAACAGAATAAGGTTGCCTGCATTGAAGCTTGTTACAAAGAAACAGCTAGCACAAGTATTAAAAGATGCCAATACTGTAATATCAAACATAAGCACCAGCTCACTGCAGAAACAAACCAACTAATATACAGCATGGCTGCAGTTATAACTGAATACTTTGAATGCAAAATCAACAAACAAGAAAAAAAGCCAAACAGCGCACCAACAAAATGAAAGATCAGGTTGGAAAATAAGATCAGCATGCTAAGATCAGATGCAAGCAAGCTAGAACAGATAAAGGAAAAGAAGCTGAAGAACAAGAAGACCAAAGAATACCTCAAGAAATATCACCTAGAAACAAGGAAGATTAAAGAAGCCCTGGAAATAATAAAGCAGCAAATAACAGTCATAGCCAAAAAGATCAGCACATACGAAGCTCAAATTGCACACTATAGGCAGAATCTCTGAATTCAGTTGAATCAGAAACATTTCTACCAATCCATCAATGGAGAGACTGCAATGAACCAGTCAACACCTGACAAAGAAGAAACAGGTACTTTGGGCTCAGCTATGGGACAACCAATGAAAAACAAGAAGAATGCAGCTTGGATAAAGGAGGTGGATAAGAATAAAAAAGAAGCCGAAATGAAAGAACTTATAATAACAGCAGAAATGGTGGAGAAAAGGGCAAAGAAGATCAAGAACTGATCAGCACCAGATGAAGATGAACTGCATGGTTTTTGGTTGAAACATCTGACTGGTCTGCACCCACTCATTGCCAAGCAGCTTAACAACATACTGCAAGGAGGCAAAATTAAAAATTGGTTAACATCTGGCAAAACCTACCTGATAATGAAAGATCCAACAAAAGGGGCAGCACCAGACAACTACAGGCCAATTATCTGCTTATCAACAACTTTCAAATTGCTAACTGGTATGGTAGCCGATGCAGTCTAACAACATCTAGTTGAAAACAAGGTCTTTCCATCTCAGCAGAAAGGAAACTGCCCAAACAGCAGAAGGACAAAAGATCAGCTCCTAATTGACAAGATAATTTTGGAAAACTGCAAGAGGAGGAAGACCAACTTGAATGTAGCTTGGATTGATTACTAGAAGGCATTCAATTCCCTGCCACATGATTGGATAATCAAGTGCCTAGAAATAACAAGAGTCAGTAGAAACATCAGAAGCTTTGTGCAAAGATCAATGGCACAATGGAAGACACAGTTGCTGGCAAATGGTGATAGACTGGGAGATGTTAATATCAAAAGAGGAATCTTTTAAGGAGACTTGCTATCACCACTAGTATTTGTCATTGCATTGATTCCTCTGTCAACAATATTGAACAAGTCAGGCCATGGCTATCAAACATGAAAAACATCTGCCAGGCTATCCCACCTCCTTTACATGGATGATCTGAAGCTATATGGAAAAACACCATCTGAAATAGAATCGCTGTTCAACACAGTCCAAATATACAGCCAAGCTATTGCAATGGAGTTTGGACTGGACAAATGTGCTACCCTTACCATCAGTATGGGAAAAATAACGAAAACTGAAGGAATCAAGATGCCCTATGAAATTAAGATCAAGAATCTGGATGAAAATTGCTACAAATACCTGGGCATCCTTCAAGCTGATAACATCAAGCACACTGAAGTGAAGAAGAAGGTTAGTAGTGAATACATCATGAGAGCGAAGAAAATCTTAAAGTCCAAACTCAGTGGAGGAGATACCATCAAGGCAATTAACACCTGGGCAATTCTAGTCATTAGATACACAGTTGAAATAGTAGATTGGACTCAAGCAGAACTAGAAGCCCTGGATAGGAAGACCAGAAAAATAATGACAATGAATCATGCCCTTCATCCACACAGCAATGTTGACAGACTCTACTTATTAAGGAGCGTAGGTGGACATGGAATGTTGCAAGTACACCAGACAATTGAAGAAGAAAAAGGGGTATGGGAAGAATATCTGAAAGACAGTGAAGAAGATGTACTGAAGCTAGTACACCATGAAGGCTTACTGAATACTGAAGAGACCAAACTGGCCTACAAGAAAGACCAAATGAAGAATAGGAAAGAGATATGGCAAGGCAAAGTATTACATGGCCAGTACACAAAAAAACTAGCAAGCTAAGCAGAAAACAAGACCTGACAATGGCTAAGAGCAGGAAAGTTGAAGAAAGAGACAGAGGGGCTAATTCTAGCTGCACAAGACCAAGCCTTGAGAACAAATGCATACAAAGCCAGAATTGAAAAGACAGCAACAGACAGCAAATGCCGCCTCTGCAAAGAAGCTGAAGAAACAGTGGGCCACCTAGTTAGCTGCTGCAAGAAGATCGCACAGACTGACTACAAACAATGGCATGACAAAGTATCAGCAATGGTGCATTGGAATATCTGCAAGAAATACCATTTGCCTGCAAGCAAGAACTGGTGGGACCACAAAACAGACCAAGTAATAGAAAATGAAGAAGCTAAAGTGCTCTGGGACTTTAGAATTCAAACAGACAAGCGCCTGCCACACAACACCCTAGACTTAACAACTGTTGATAAGAAAGACAAAAAAGTCTGGATAGTGGACATTGCAATACCTGGAGAGAGCAGAATACAAGAGAAAGAACTGGAGAAAATCACAAAATATAAAGACCTGCAAATAGAAATAGAACGACTGGCAAAAGAAAGCAAAGATAGTACCGATAGTAATAGGCGCCTTGGGTGCAATCCCAAAACACCTGGAGCACCACTTGAACACCATTGGCATTGACAAAATCACCATCAGTTAAATGCAAAAGGCAGCTTTACTTGGAGCAGCTTACATCCTGTGACAATACCTTTAACACCATCCAACAACATCTGCCTATCCCAGGTCCTTGGGAAGGACTTGCTAGGTGGATAAAAATGCCAAATCCAGTCTAAACATCTGGCTGACTGTACAACTGACAATAATAATGCTGATTATGACAAAAGAAAGCAAAGATATTACGAATAGTAATAGGTGCCTTGGATGCAATCCCAAAATGTCTGGACCACCACTTGAACACCATCAGCAATGACAAAATTGCCATCAATCAATTGAAAAAGGCAGCTTTACTTGGAACAGCTTACATCCTGCAACGATACCTTTAACACCATCAAACAACATCTGCCTATCCCAGGTCTATGGGAAGGACTCAATAGGTGGATAAAAATGCCAAATCCAGTCTAAGCAACTGGCTGACTATGCAACAAATAATAATAATAATAATAATAATAATAATAATAATAATAATAATAATAATAATAATAATAAAAAATAGATTGTATCATGCAGTTCATCCTGGGAAAAGCAATAGAATAGCTTCCTTCAACCAAATTTTCTGCAAATGGGCTGGAATTACAACTCCAGGCACCAGGCTGGATAGCCCCAGGTTGCAGAAAGATGTAATAAGAACTTATTTGCACAGTGGATTGGGCTCTAATGCTATATTCACCTTTATAAATCAAAGTTATTAAGAGAAAGTTAATGAGTACATTAGCATTATAACTACTTCTAATATAAGTAATCAACCAAAATAAATGGGACTTTCTTCACTCATGTGAAACAGAAGTGCCTAAAGATACTGTGTAATGTAATGCTTGTGGGAATTGATGAAACTACTCAGAGGAGTCCTAGTGGGATGGAATGAAAGCTGTCTCTGTTAAGAAAATACGGTTTGGGGGGCATTTGAGTTGTTAGATCAATTCCTCCTCTGCATCTCTCTGTCCTTCAGGATTCCTTCTGCATCCTGTTTTCTGGGCAATGATATGTGATATATTACCAGACAGATCACCCTGACTTGCAAACAGTCATGTGCTGCAAAAATAGGAACATGTGTTCAAGTAAAAGTAAATTGCTAAGCAAAAAGGGACTTCATAAATTACCCATACTAATGACACATAAACTCACTAATGGAATAGGAGCAGTAATAAATATCCCTTGATCACCAGTGAAGTAGGAAGTACATGTAGTGGTTAGAATGAGGAAATCAAAAATATTGTTTTAGGAAAGTACAATGAATAAGGACTGCTTCTTCTTAAAAACAAATGTTTCCTAGCTGACATTCAGTAAATCAATATATATTGATTAAGTTTTTATTTTCTCTAATGTTAATACTGATCAGTCTTGACAGGGAATAATTTTACTTGGTCACTGATGCAGGCCTAGATCCTAAGGGGCAAATAAATCTTATCCTATGCATAAGAATACACATGGCATCTCTTTCCAGTAAGGACTGTTGTTTAACTTTCAAAGTTGTAGTTAAACATTCATTTGGGTCTGATAATTATGCATGTGAATATAACTCTGCTTCATATTTGTGTTACTTGTAACTTAAGAAACAACTATTAGAAGTAGGAAAGGGGAGGTCAGTAGGTTAGATCCAAACTTAGTCATACTGTGTGTAGGCCCACTGAAGTCAATGAGAGTTGGCCATGAATTAAGTAAATTCGGTGGGCCTGTTCATCATATGTACAATCTGGATCTGCATTAATCTACAAAAAAAATCTACATACATATCCAAAAATATTTCCATATAAACCCCAAAGATAACCACACAGGTCCAGAAATATCTACAATGGGCAATGTCCTCATAAAGCACAACCAAATGCCTCAAAAGTAAGCGCAAGCTTTTGAGTTCCATATAATTCATCATCAAGAGAAGAAGGAGAAGTAGCAAAGTCCCCAAATTAGGCCAGGTATTGATAGAATAGTAGCACATTATATTTTGAAGGTGATAATCAAGATACCTGTCTGGAGTTACTTACAAAGCTCACCTAATAAAACTCTGCTATCTGAGTGACAGAATCATAATGTTCTTTCAAAGGAACATTTGCTCATATTATCCGATCATTCTGTCACTGCACCTTTGGTTGTCTCTCCAAATGAGAAGTAGGTCTGTAGGGCTTCAGGCAGGAGTTTTTCCTGCTAGGGATTGAACCTTCTATAAGCAAGTTCACCCATGACAGCTGCCTGGCCATGGGAATTCTGCGATAAAGAGGTGATTTGACTTCCTGCCATTTCATGATCATGCTGTTTACTGTCTTTTGAAAAGAACCAGATGGCTTCAAGGGGCAGAGAGAAATGTTTTGATAAAATGTTCTGTTTCTTGTCATCGTCACCTGAGGTCATCGCAGGATGTTAGCTGCCATAGCTCAGCAAATGTCCTGTCTGCGTGCTTGGAAATCCAGTCATTCATTAACAGATGGCTCCATTCCTCCTGTTTGGATAGTTCTGGGGATGAGTGTAAACTACACCGTTTCCTAGCAGAGCTGAGAAAGTCTCAGGACTTCAGGCAGGCAGAGGGGAAAGTCACCAGTCAGAAAATGTCTCCAATTCCTCGCTAGGTGCTGATGGCCATTTATGACTGCTTGCCTAACCCTACGTCTCGCTTCTAGGATTGCTTTCTTTTGACATGAATCCGATGCTTTCTTTTAAGGAATGTTCCCTTTTAAAAATAGCTGCTATATTTTTAAAACCCAGGCAAAATGAGAAGACAGATGCCACTTCTTTTCTGGCACCCTTCAGTGGGTTTTGTTTTTATTTTTAATGCCCTTTTTCTTTTTGTCTATTTTCCCTTTATCTCCCATTCCAGTTTTTCTTAAATATTATCAGAATGGATTGGAAATTGAAGCTGTATTTCCCCTGCATCTTTCCAATGAGTATGATTATAATTAAGAGTCTTGTGTATCATCAATAGGATTATATTTCTATAAAGATATAATAATAAACACAAAATTATATTTATATAATAAACAGTAACAACTTTTCAATACATCAGGTGTGAACGTTTCCAGGTTGGGGGCTGCAGCTGTATCTCCCCACTGGCTGGTGATCTGCAAGAGTCTGGCGGTGATACCCTGGAGAAAGCAGAGTGAGCATTTGGGCCCATTTGTTGTGATTCAGCAGGCTTTGAGGGGATTTAAGGGTGGAATGAGGACAGCGTATAGTTAGCATGTTTAACCTGAACATAGATCCAGTCATTTCAGCAGTGTGATTTTCAGGTGCTTTGGTATATGTAGGAATAAAATTTATATATAAACTCTGTTAATCTACAAAGTATTGTGCCTGATTCCATGTGTGTAACCGGTGAAATAGTGTTCACTTGATAATCTGTTTGGTGTTTTCTTAACAGCACTCAACTTGAGAGAGGTTCTGAGAGTTTATAAATATATCTTCCCCAAGCAATATCTGGTACATGATGAAAGAAATACATTTCAGTAATTGGTCCAGACTAGCTAAGAAACAAGCTTTAAAATATATTGGAAGAAGCTAACTATTAGAGGTAGGCAATCCAGGGTTAGTCCTCCTGTTCAAACTTCAAGTAGGGCAGCGCTTCTGAGAAAGGCTGGGTTAGCAGCTTTTAAGAGAAGGATAACAAATGCAGTACTTCTTTAATTAAATCCATTTAGCAAAATTGTGGAACAGACTTGAGGAACATACCCTGAGATTTCTCTCCCTGCTTGGTCAGCAGGCATCCCCAAATCTGGACCATTCCTGATATCATTACGATCATGAACTCAGCAGCTTCGTTGCCCTGTGGTCAAGGTTAAACCGGAAAGAGAATAAAGGCTATGTAAAAAACTGTGTCATGTCAGCAAGGGTTGGGTAAGGCAGCTGGCATGCACACATGTTTTTATCCACAGACCCAGCAGGTAGAGAAGGGCTATACAGTATTGTATTTCTCCTTCATCAAGAGGCTTAACTCATTCATATTTAAAAAGCACATGTTATTCCTTATGGAAGAGGCTTAAGAGATAGCAGCAGCAGCATCGTCATCATCATCATCATCATCAATTTATATGACCACCCTTCTGCTTCAATGACTCTGGGTGGCTAGCACTAATAAAGCAATAACAACAACAATCCAAAACAATTAAAAACAGTTCCAATAACAATCAATATACATTGTGCCACAGCTCAAAAAAATTCCTTCCATCTTATAGAAAAACAGATAGCAACAGCTAACAAATAGGGCTTACCTATTCATGTGGCCCCAGGTTTGAGGAAAAAGTAAGATCTTCAATGCCTTGCAGAAGGCCAACAGGATTGGGGCCATCTCAATTTTTTGGGGGGGGGTATGTTGTTCCACAGGACAGGTACTATGACAGAGAAGGCATAGAGGACAGGGAGCTTATTATTAATAACCTCCCTGTCCTCTGTGTTGCTGAATAGTACTATCTCACAGTTCAAGATATTCTCCTACCTGGTAATCTACCGGATGAAATAACATGATGTGATGCCAGTCATGTCTATTCTATATGTGTCTGTATCATTTTTTCCAAAGCAATACAGGTGGCTGTAGCACTGGCTTTTCAACAAACTGAGTTTTATTATGGGTAATAATGGTTGTTCCATTATCAACAGACTGGGACTTAAACTGCTTCAGCAGTTGCCTTGAGGTTAGCAACCTTTGCATCTCCATAGATGAAAAGAGTTTGGTGAGGGTAAAGAGTAGCTTCCTCTTAATTTGAAGCTGTACTCCTTTAGGACTCCCGCTGCCGAAAGATCATAATAAAGGAGATCAGCCAAAGTTCAATAAGCAGCTTTGCACTACAGGTAAAGAAAACCCGAGTTCTTGAAGATGTTTCAAAGCTTTTTGTGTTCATTGCAGTTACTGTTGCTCTCATTTCAAGTTAGACAATCATTTATTTTCTTCCTTGAATAGTCTAAGCACTGGAAATTTAGTAAAATTATGGAGCAAACAGTTATTTAAAAGGTAGTAAAGCCATTTTAGAGAGTTCATGGGAATCTAAAATGATCAATATTATTGGGGCTTTCTGAAGTACAAATATATTGTCAATAACTTGCTTTTAAAGAAGATCTAGAGACCACCATTTGGTTATCATTCACTCTCTTTCATAAAAGGGAAAGTAGCAGATAGCCTGTTAAGACCTGCCCCAGTAACCCAGATTGTAGAACCATATAAAAAGGACATTTCCATCCCTCCCATCCACCACGTACATTCAGTTGTGTTCCCTTTGCCTCACCCAGTAACTAAGGATTGCTTTCCTAGAAAGGACCCAGCTGATGAACCCTCAGGGAAAGCGCAGGATATTTTAGTCATTTAAACAGTAGCTTTCAGAAGTTAAGACACCTCAAAAAGTTCTGAGCATCTGTCAACAGCAAACAAGTGACTATGATTGATTATGTCCCATCAAGTTGTATTGACTCTTAGTGACCATGTAGGTAGATATTCTCCATGACAATCTGTCCCTAACCTGGTCTTTCCAGTTTTCCAAAAGTACACTCGTCGCTACTGTAACTGAGTCCCTCCACCTTGCTGCTGGTTATCCTCTTCTTTCTCCTTCCACCTTTCCCAGCATTACAGCCTTTTTCAGAGAGCTACATAATGCATCTGAAATAGGATAATTTGAACCTGGTCATTTGTGCCTCAAGTGAGAACTCTGAGTTGATTTGTTCAGTGCTTCACTGACTTGTTTTCTTGGCTGTCCACAGGAGTCTTCTCCAATACCAAAAGTTCAAAAGAGTCAATATTCTTCCTATCCTGCTTCCTCAAAGTGATTTTAAGGCATTGCAAAAAGCAAAGTTACTAGCATGTTCAATAAACAGGAGAACAACACTGGATTCCTATCTTTTTTAACCCAGGGAAAGAAGCAGAAAGGGCAATTTTATTTGGACAAATGGCAGAAGACAGTTAGGTCACCCTCCTCTTTTGCTCATCCCTTCTTGATTTTAATCAGCAAAACAGTTTTCTTTAAATAAAAAAAAACTAATAAACATTGCATGTGGAGATTGACAAACATTACTACACAAAAATGAGATGATAAGCAGAAGAGCAAAGAGTTATTTTTATTCTAGACTTCTCTCTGCCTTGTTTCTGTGAAGAAATGATTAATTCCTGAGAAAGCCTTCTGTCACATGAGCTTCTGATATCTAAATTACAGACTATAATAGGATAGTATAGCTGAGATCAACGTTCAACCTCATCAGTAAAACAAGGGCTTTAAATATCTAGAAATTTAACTGTCTCTTTACAAGTGGGAATATGTTATCGCTGTTTGATATGAGCAGGAGGCCAGCTTCATCTCATCCTCTTCATGTCAAATGATGGTATCATCCAACAAATGCAAGTAGGTCCAGGGCTTGCCCAATTATGGCATGACTCAGGGGGTGTGCTTTTATGAAAATTCAGCTGGTATTTGCTGGGCAGTCCCCGGGAGACATACCAGAAGTTTCATAACAAGGTTATCTCTATTCAGTGAGTCACCAAAAAGAGCAGAACCCAAACTGCTATGTCAGTATGGGTCTCCTGCAATGTCATTTCCTGGAAATATTAACACTTCAACAGAACACTTAAAAATTGGCCCCCATATCTGAGGCAAGCCAGATTACTAAATAAAAGCATTCAGAGAGACATGTCTCCTTTTTCTCACTGCCTCTTTCACCATCTGAAACTGGCAGTTACAAAATGAGTTTATATAGGAAGTCGGCAAAATATTTCCTTGGATTACGAAACAATAAACTATTGTCCGTTAAAACAAATTTCTACAAAATGTTGCAAAAATAATCTGTTTTAAAGAAGATTTCCCTGAATAAGAAATTATTTAGAATCAGGTCAAACATTTTTTTTTTTCTGCTGAAAGTTTCGTTCTCTTGGGTATAATTTGTTGGGGTCTGTGTAATAGGTAAAGCAGAAGCAAGTAATGGGTGTGAACAAAGCCAGGAACAAACCTTAGCTGAGACTTTTCTTCTTTCCAACACACAGAATGTTGGAAAGAAAACATTTATTTTCCAGTTTTTATAGTCTGCCCAAATGAAAAGATTCTGGGTAAGTTATAACACATAATTTTGTAAGAAAACAATGAGAACAACAATAAGAAATCAACCATTCCCAAGATGGATGCCAGCAACATCTAACTAGGGTTGAAGGCTCAGCAAAATAAAACTGTCTTCAAGTATGTTCGATATGCCATGAGAGAAGAGGCTTTACAAATCTCTGAGGGTAGAGAATTCCAAAGTGTGAAGGCAGCCATACCTGTGACATGTACCTGTGACATCTTAGCAGGCCTTCCTGTTAAAGTTGTTGGGACTCTGTTGATCAGCATGACAACTCTCTAAAACCTGAACAGGATGGGACCATGTTTCGAATTCGGGGAGAAGGAAAGATCAGGTTTGAAAACAGGCCAGATCAGCCAGGGCTGCAGAGGAAAACACTCCAGGAAAACATTTCCCAATTCATCCCGATGGAAGAGGCTGTTGGGCTGAGGCTTGGGATGTGGGGGACTGCTCCATTTTAAGCCCCTCCTTCTTCATCCCTTAGTGTGATGGGATGTCCAACAGCCCATGGAAGAGTGGAGGATGGGACAGACTGTGACAAAAGATACACCTCAGCCCAGGGGAGAGGGGAAGCATGAGAAAGAGACTTGAGCAACTCCACCTTCATTATGTTAGGTGTAAGTACAGTGGGAGAATTGTGTTGGCAGGCTTTTGAGATTCTATTGCATTACTCCATTAGCAGTGAAGACCTTTCTTGAAGTCCAAATGGTTCTTGTTTCCTGAGTTTGCCAGCTCTGCAGTGTCTGACGCTTACATGTGATCCAGGGCAGAGTATGTGCAGCCCACCCTGGGCTTCCCAGTGCACACATACACACAAACACACACAGTTGCAATATGAGGGGAGAGCAGAAGCATCACTCAGAAGAAGATGCAAGGGATTTCTGGGGAAAAGGCTGGAAAAATTTCCAAAAGTGGTGCTTTGAATGTTTCCCTATCTTTTTTCTCCTTTTTGCCATCTCTTATTCTCTCTCTAACAACCATTTTTCAAGCATGCAACTGACTGCAAAAAAGGAATAATTTCTTCCTTTTTTTTAATACTGTATTGCTCATTTGCTACTTTATCTTTGCACCATTACATACAGTATTTGTTATTTGTTACACATTCTTTGAGAACTAACAGTCATGTTTTCTTACCAAATAGCTTTTCCAAATCTTTCCTAATAGGAAATCTTTCCTAATACACAGAGACGATTTTCTAGCATGGTTTGCAGGGCACCCACAGTGGTGGATGGGCGGGGAGAAGAAGATAGATCTTGGGGGATAGCGACTGAATGTCAGCAGTTTTAGAAACCAAAGGTTTGCAGAATAGTAGAGAATTTCTCACTCAGGTTGTTTTAATGGCTGCTTTCTGGTTTTGGATCCCATAAACAGTAAGTAGAGAGCTGTAATCTTGGCACTGTGCAATTATCGCTATTTTTATAACCTGGGCTGGTCCATCAAAATGTTCCATTTCATTTTGGGCATACACTTCTTGTGATTGCATACATAGTCAGCATGGACCAAAATCCTGAAGCATAATATGAAGAGAGGGGATGGGTGTTATTGGACTCCCGCACGGCTGACATCATAGACCATAGTTTTTTTTTGTTGATTTCTGGGGATGGAGAGATGTTCACATATAGCCATTTCTTTAAACCTCTGGTATAGGGGTCAGATACCTCTGACCAAATTCACCCTCCGTCAGGCCTCCTTATCGAATCCTCAATCCTTCCCCAAGTCCTCTTCACTCCCCAGCCCCCAAATCCCATTTTTCCCCCAAATATTTTGTGTAGAGCAGCTGTCAGGCTTAGCCCAAGGAACTCCAAGAGACCATGCAAATTCAGTCTAGCTATGTTTATTAGCTACAACCTCTACCAAGAATCTTCCCAGACTAAAACCCCAGTTCCCAAAGTCCTCCAGTCACAACAGTGTGAATTCCTCAGGGAGGTGTCAGTCTCATCCTTTTGTTCCTCCCACGTGGTTCCGGTGAGCTAAGAAAATGCTTATCTCCCTGAGCTTGACCTTCATAATTCCATTCCATCACATCAGCTGATGCATGCATCATGGAAAGTCTTAGAGAGAGAGGTTTTAAACTGTCTTCCCAAGATCTCACTCCCAGTACTTCCATGGTCTATGGAAACAGGTGAGCAGTGCAGGAAGTGGAAAGCAGAGGGAATGGGGGCTAGTTGCCAAGGAGGAAAAAAGAAGCCTGGATTCCTGTAAAAGCACTTATTGCATTACCAACTTTAGAGTAAACCACTATCTCCTAGTCAGCCCTGGTATCTTAGTGACATGAAAGAGCAACATGTGATAGAGTACGCATGGTTAGACCAATACCTAGGCAGTGGTAGGACAAAAACAGTTTTTGATATAATCAAATTTTAAATGGAATTTATATTATATTAAAGGCAGACAGTTAACTTTATTAAGGCTTTCCCCCCTGCTGGCACATTAAAAAGAGCAAGTTCTAGACCAGCTTTGGAACCTGATCCAAAGTGATCAGGAGCTACACAGATTTGGGGCCTCCAATTATACATTCCTGGATTGTTTTTACTTCTCTGTCCTTTTTAGTTCAATGTACTTCTAGTTGCAGATGTGGATTCATTTTCAATATTGACTTGGATGCATGTTTCATATTTGTGTAATGATTAATTTTATTTTTTTGTCATTGTATTTATATTTGGAATTTATTATATTATAAAAGCTACTTTAAGAGGACTTTTACCCTTAAGGAGAGCCTAGAAATATTTTATTTGAAGGTGATTCAACCAAGTTGACAATTCAGTTCAAGTTTCCAAATTGAATCTCTGAAGTCGAAGCGTTGAATTGAATTGGATGCCTCTGAATCAGTTTAGAAACATTCAGGCCAGAGTGAATGAGATTTGACAGGCTTTTCCACATGTACAGATGCACATTTTCCAAATCAATGTGAAAATCTGAATAACTGGAACAATTTTCAGTCCAAATGTTGAATCAGTTTGCAAATTCAAATTGAAACCAGGCTGATTCAGATACACAAATATATTTTTGTGCTGATCTCTATTAATTTCAGTGAAACTTGCACAAGAAGTATGCTTAATGCATTAAAAGGCTCTGTGGACCACGAAGTGGAAGCACCCTCCATGGTTGAGAAATATCAGCAAAGCTATACATAGACTGGGATAAGGCTGAAGCTGAATCAGAAAACTTAACCAGAATTATAGCTAAGAATTAAAGCCATGGAAGAAAACAAGAATCTTGCTTCTTCAGTCCATGCAGTAATAATGATAAGCTAAGAAAGCCAACCATGGGGCTGTCAACTAACGTCATGCTCAAGAACAAAGCGGGAGAAGTTAGGCATGCATAAGCAGGAGAAAAAAACCTCTCTTTCCATATAAATAAAGGGATTCTTGGGAGATGATGAGAGGAAAGGGGAAGGAAAATTAAAAAGTTACCTCCCTCCCAAAATGAAGCAGCACACAGAACCATTGTTGCAACTACCAAGAAGGTTTTTAAAAAGAGAGATACATGATGCCTACCATTAGTACGGGATTATTGTTGGCTTTAATTGTGTTGCGGGTGCTGATATCCCTCTGCTGCAGCATTCCCCAGTGATGCTCTGGATATACGAACATCCTTATTAACCAGTCTGTATAGGCAACAACTGGGGGGGGGGGGTAGTAACTCGCTCTATGGGTTTGGGATAAGCCTATGTTGGTGGGGAAAATTATTTATTTATTTATTTATTTGATCTATATAGCCACCCATCTCACACATCTGACAATGGGCAGCATATAAGATTAAAAACACAAATCCACAACATATAACCTCAGGCAGCCAAAGATAAATTATAACCCCACTCACGGGGAGGGGGGGGAGCATAGCAACAGCAACACCTCACCCAAATGCCTGGGGAACCAGCAGGTCTTCAGTACTTTATGAAAGGCTAACAGAGTTGGGGCCACCCAAATCTCAGGTGTGATGATGTTCCATAGGGCAGGCACTGCCACTGAGAAGGCACAATTCCAGAGTCCAGCAAGATTACTTTATTTGATAGAAGGGACCCGGAGCATGCCTTCTCTACTAGATCTGGTGGGGCGAGCAGGTACAATGGGAGCAAGATGGTCCTGCCAGTAGCCTGGCCCAGCAGAACTTGCTAATCTACTATCTGTTTCATAAGGGCTTAGAGCTGGAATGGAGAATGTATGGCCATCCAGATACTGCTGAAAAGCAACTCCCAGGAACCCCAGCTAATACTGGTGAAATGTTATTTCATTTTGGGGAAGCAACATTATGCAGAAAGCTGAAAAGGAGTAAAAAATAATAATTAAAGGCATGAGATGAGAAAAAGAAAAGAGTTGAGACCAACATCATGCACCAAACCTCTCCATTCCTTTCTATCCATGAAAATCATCCTTGCTTCCATAATTTAATACACTGAATTTTGTTCTTTAAACTTCACTCCTCTCTCTCACTTCAGGATTTCAACAATTCCATGATTTTTTTTCATCTCTCTATATCAGTGTTTCTCAATCTTGGCAACTTTAAGCCATGTTAAGCTTAAAGTTGCTAAGGCTGAGACACTGCCCTATATGATCAACCACCTCAGTGATTTCTCCGTAATCCTTTCAAGCTGGTGACTCACTTTTGTCTTCAGTCCACATTCATTCAACACCCAAACATTCTTGATCATCTCTCTTCTTGTGATGGACTGGAATGGTGGGAGGGGAGTAAAGAATGTGGTCTCATCTGCTCCACCTCACCTCCATACTTCTCAGGCATGCTACCAGGCAAACGCAGCAACACTGGTGGTGGTGGTATTGGTGGTGGCTGGGCTCCCGGTCCAATTTGCTGTATTAGCTGTCCCATAGCCGCTTGCAGGTTATTAATCTGTGCATCCACTTGCTGCTGGTGTTGTAGAAGTGCAGCGGCCAAAAGCTGAGGGGTCAAATTAGTTCCCTGTGGATCTGTAGCCATGATGTAACTCCTTCTACTGGAAGGAAATTAGAGTCTGGGAAGATTGATGTCAGGCCTAGCCCAAGGAAATCCAGGAGACCATACAGAAATTATCCAGCAAGGTTTATTAGCTACAACCCATTTACAAGAATCTTCCCAGACTGGAGGCCAGTTCCCAGGCTCAGTCTGTTCACACCGATGGGATTTCTCAGGGAGGTGCCAGTCTCCTCTGCTTATCTCTTCCTCGCTCCTCTGGAGATGAGAGCACATTCTTTACTCCCCTCCCACCATTCCAGTCCACCACACTTCTTGCTTTATCATGTACATTTAAGTACCCTATTCCCACCGCATTCAACTTTTTTTTCATATTTCTCCTGACATAACCAACTCACTTCCACATAACAAACTGGGCAAATATACACTCATATATAGCCATTCCTTGTGACAAACATTCAGTCTTCACAACATATTATCTATTGCCTTTCTACCAGAATTTGTATATCTTAAAATGTCTCCATTTTCCCATTTTTAGTAAACATTCAGCCATGGTGCACAAACAATCTACTTTCTCTAATTTTTCACCGTTTATATAAAACTTGCTGTCATTCACTCAGTTTTCCCTGTCAAATGCTACCTTGGACTTTGATACATTAATTTTTAGATCAATGCTCTTAATTGTATCATGAAACCTAGCATTCAGGGCAAATCAGTCAGCATCATCTGCATGAAAAATGACATGTAGATCATGTCCCCATCCAATGCATCTTTAATATTGCTGCAAATATTCCATATATATTTCTCTAGAAACACATTAAACAACCATGGAACATCACATATCCTCGTCTTACTCTCCACTCAACATTGAACCACTCAATAAGGATTCCATTGTTTCCGATGTTTTAGTTTCATCATATACTGCTCTTATCGCTTTCATCAATCCACTTTCAAGTCCATATTCATGTAAAACATTTTGTAATTCAAGCCTATTCATTTTACCACATCCTTTTTCTAAATTAATACATGTACAATAAATTTTCTCACGTTTCTCAGTGACTTGCTGAGAGCCAAAACTCTGGTCTGCATAACCCTTGCCTAGGATGAAACTGGATTGCGCTACCCAAATTTTCCTCATTTTCACCTTTCACAGCCTTTCTATCAGCATTCTGCCAAACACCTTCCCAGGAACACTTAACAAATTAACTTTGCTGTAGTTTTTTGCATTCACTCTTGCTCACTTTCTCTTTGGATAAGGAATAATAATGACATTCTTCCAATCATCAAGCACAAATGTGGTCTTCACACACATTAAACAAATCACAGAGCTGCTCCATAAGCAACCCATATCCATATTTTAACATTTCTCCAGTTACACCACCACACTTTCAGCCTTACCTTTTTCAATATTCTCACTGCATTTATTACTTTAATTTCATCAATTTTTTAATTTGTGGTAAGTATTTGGGCTACTTGTCAGCTGGGAAGGGAAGGAAAAGGAAAAGGAAAAGGAAAAGGAAAAGGAAAAGGAAAAGGAAAAGGAAAAGGAAAAGGAAAGGAAAGGAAAGGAAAGGAAAGGAAAGGAAAGGAAAGGAAAGGAAAGGAAAGTTTTGTCCAGTATTTCAATGGTGCACTGGTGGACTTATTTAGAAAAAAACAAAGCCCCAGTGGAAAAGTAGGTAGCTCAGGGAAATGTAAATTTAATTTAAAGTTTAAAAGGAATGTTTCTACTGGGTTTGGAACTAATCGGTTTTAGTACATTTTGGCTAGTATGTCACAGAAACAAACAGAACCCAGTTTTACTCAAGCATGCTAATACTATTCAATGAAAGCTTCGGTAAAGCTTGGGTTAAAAAAAAATTGGATAAAATCTAGAGACTACCTTGCAAGACAACGTATTGTTGCTTGCATCCCAGTAACTAGGAGGTACATGGAGTGTATGTACACACTGAGGATGCTTAACTCATTTCAATTAAGTATAAATGAAATCAATTCAAATGTAGTTTTTGTTCTGGATTTTTAAAAATATTGTCCTGGTATAACATTTCAAGCTGGATGTGATCTTCAGACGTGTCAAAACTATAACTCCCTGAATTCCCAATACAGATCACCAAAATTGATTGGGGATTCTTGGAATTGAAATCTGACATAACCAGAGGGTATCAAAATGGGGAAATGTCTAAGCTTCACTCAGGCCGTGGCAATACACTTCTCTGGGGAAACTCCATCAGCACTCAGGAATTAGCAGCAGTAGTCAATGACAAGACTTGGACAGGTAAGTTGCTTTTATTGCAGATAATCTACCACAGAATCTAGCAATCCAGCCCACTATATACAGTATATAGAGTTTATAAATCTCAGATTTCTTTCCTCTACCCTTACATGATAACAGAACTTGCAACTCATGCTTTGATAACATTCATGCCTGATCTCAAATTGATTCCACTCTTGGTAACTTCAGCCTTCATATGAAGCGTGGTCATAAAAACATCATTTTAGGACCCTGGAATTATATTTAAGATAATAGATGATGGATGGATGGATGGATGGATGGATGGATGGATGGATAGATAGATAGATAGATAGATAGATAGATAGATAGATAGATAGATAGATAGAGATAGGGTTAGAGCGTATATACTAAATTATATTTAACATTATTGTCTCTGGCAATGATGGTCAGTGAACATGCTATTGTACATCACTGAGGCACAAGGCCATCTGCAAGGAACGCCAGAAAATTCAAGACTGCATGATTGAAGCCCTGCCCCTTTCTTACTTGAGTCATGCAGCCACCATCTTGCAGAGTTGTAGCTGCCATCTTGACTCTTTTGACCTTCTGTAGATGTCACTGTTGAGTGGGTGCAAAATTAAAATTAACATTTTCCTAGTTCTGCTCTGAAAACGGTTATATAACAGCATTCTTCTCCACAAGGGCTCTGCATGACAGTTTGAAGGACTCTATTTTTAGCCTCTTTGCCCAGTTTTTTCTATTGAAAAAAAAACGCTCACCAGGGAAAAAATATTTCCACACTGCCATGAAAACAACTTCACTATGGCAATGAATCACGCAGATATCAAGCCTCTTCACAAAAGGGAGTGCGATGGGAATTGGAGGGAACAGCATCACTTTGTTCAGTGGACTATACACAAAGCAACCACCTTTCATGCCTTGGAAAAGAAAAAACAAAGACAATAAAATAGGAAAGTATATTAAAGCCAAAGGGAGCCAAGGAGGATTACTTGCTTGGGCTGTGTCATGGAAAGGACCATGCCCAGATGTTGTTAGGGGACTTTGGAAGCCAGCAAAGCCTGCCCCAAGCCTCAAGGGTCATGCAGGTCATATTCAAGCTAGGAAAGGCTTCCTTTTTTGGTCTGGAATTGGAAAAAATAAAGCCACCCACCACAGCTATGGGAGCAGTATCCTGCTTCCCCTAGGTCCTTTCCATCTGTAAAATTTGATTATTTTTGATAATAATATTTGACTTTTAAAAATTAATAGCCAAACCAGCCAAATGGGAAGGTGGCCAGACCTGGCCCTTGGGTGTTTCCAGCTTTTTTACACCTCTGTGATAACTTCAGCTTACTGTCCACAGCATCTATAGGCTGTGGGGCTGTGGAGGTCTTTGAAGGGAGTGCTTTGTTCTGATGAAGTCTTGAGTAAAGCCCCCACCAAATTGGCAGGTGACGCTGCAAGGCAAAGGCCCTGTTGACCCAAATGAGCTTGCCTCTACAGCTCCGTGAAGAGAGTCATGTTGCTTCCCATCCTTAAAGCAGACTTCTTCATTCAGGCAGATCCAGCCCATCTCCCTCAAGCTTAATGCAGTTCACAAACAGCTCTTTCAAGAATAAGGGCTACCTTGGCAACCTCAAATGTGTTTGATTTGGCTTGGTTAAAATTGGGTAGGATGGTTTAACTTCAAAGAAACAACAGCATCTCTTAAATGTTTGCAATAATTTACAGGTAGAGAAGGGAGCTGTGTTGCTTCTCAGGAATGTTGCTTCACAGAAATGTTCAGCAGCAGTCTGTGGCACAACCCTAGTGATATCGCTCATCTCTTAACTCCTTCAAAAGTAGGCGTGTCTGTGAGTGGAGATCTGGGTCACAATCACCATGCTGACACAGGGATTTTTTCTTAATCTAGACTGCCTCCTTCAAGCTTATGTTTGTTCTGTTATGGAGAAAACATGCATCTGCATATTTGTTTAGTTTGGTTTAGGTGAAATGTAATATGGTCCTGCCAACCCATTCCCAAGCCAAGCTTCTGACAATATCAGATTTGTACTCAATGGTTTTGCCTTAACTCAAAATCGACACACTTGGTAGCTATAGTTTCTTTAGGTGTACGTGTTATTTTCGACTATGTTAATATTTGGAATTAATCAAGAATTATGAATATTTTGGGGGTGGGATATATTCAAAGAATGACCACATAACACTGAAAGGAGAAAGCTGCACCTGAATTGCAGCAATAGATTGAAATGTATTGTTTGTCAAAATTAGAATTAGATTTTTTCTTTAGAAGGGCAAGGAAGAAAACTTGAACAATAAGGACAAACTTTTAGGAGCTGTTCAATTTGCAACATAATCTTAAAGATTTTAAAGATCAATATTCAATTGAAGCTGGAACTTTTCCTTGTAGGATTAGTGGACAAGCAGTTAGAAAAAAGCCATGGAAGATTATTTCAATATATGATTACTGTAGCAAGATTACTATATGCACAGAGATGGAGAGATTCAACATTACCCACTATGGAGGAAAGGTTGGTGAAGTTGACAGATTTTGCTGAAATGGATAAATTGACTTCTTTGATTAGAGAAAAGACACTATCTATATTTATTGGTGACTGGAAGCCTGTTACAGGCTTTTTGCATAAAAATGAAAAAAATGAACTTGTGATTTATGGTTGTGATGATTAGACAGGATAGATTATATAAAAAAGAGTAATATGATGTAACCGTAGAGAGAGAGGTTAAAATATATTTGTACTTATAACTGCTGTGACGAATATTGGAAGCTACTTATTTATATCTTTTTTTCTTTTCTATTTTTCCTCAACTTTTTTTTCTTGCACTTTTTGCTTTTTCCTTGATTTCTTTCTTTTTCCTTTTTCTTCCTGACTTTATATAAGTTTGTGTTAGTTTTTAATCTTCTTGTTTAAAAGCTTTAATACAAATTATATTAAAAAATATTGGTGTTTATACATTTTGTTCTGTTAATTAGTTTAGCATTAAAAATCCATGCATTTGTCTACCTTCATTTTGTGTTATATCCTTCCTGTGCTATTTATTAAACATGTTTTACTGTTTTTACTGTTCTTTTTTTTAATGTTTTCAGTAACACTGTAATCCATTCAGGAAACTTCAGTTATTGAAGAGATTAGAAGCAGTCAAAAAGAGATCAATTCATAGCACCATTTTGATTGAGGAACTGGTGGAGGGAACATTTAAACTGATAAGAAACAGTTGTAAAAGTCAGGATGCTCTTATGACCCCCAACCCTTGTTAGAGCTTAGCCCTCCTGCAGTCCTGACCAGCATGAACGGCAGAGTTACACATTGTTGAAAAAAGGCAATGCCTCAAGTGATGCTACAAATTATTCCTTACCGAGCAGCATTTTGTCCAGCTCACCAGGCAAGAGGAAGCGTCCAACCTAAGAATCCTGGCATACAAAGAACTGTAATACGCAAGATGCAAAAGGGAAAATGTAAAATATAATTTCCTGGGAGTCCAGCTTTATGAACCTGACAATTCCCCCATGAAGAGTGACTCAAGCAAGGCTGCAGCTGGATTCTCACAGATAGCAAAGATTAGGATGTGCACGGTTCTAGCCCAACACTTAATGACTGCACCATGCTGGCTTTTGTGCCTGCAGCCAACCACAAAGACATATGTTGACCTTTTTCCTTCTGATTTCTGTCCTCGGTATAATAATAATCTATGCATACTTACCTGGGAGTAAGAGCCATAATCTCAGTTGTACTTACTAGAGAGTAAGCATGTGTAGGTTTATGTTTTGTCAGCCCAGATTTCTGCAATTTCTCTTTCTGTGCATGACTGCAACTGTTTGTACGTATGTGTACAAGAAAGTGGCTTGTGTTCGTGTGTAAGCAGATGGGACATCAGTATGTTTCATAAAGATAGTCTTTTCTTCACTGGCAATTTTTGTCCTGGATCTGTCTTGTCTTGCTGTATATGTGTATGTGTACATATGTGTGAAAATACATACTGTATGCATGAATAAAGAAATGTGTCCTGTGTACACATTTATTACAAGAGGAAAAAATCTCCAGGTTTAGTTTCAGTGGGAGTTGGAACCCTAGCTGGCAAATCGGGAAACTGGGCATTGTTTAATATTTTTTGGATACTTTTCATCATTTTTCTGTCCAGTCTTTCTTTACAAGAAGTTTTACACTCAGAGTCATTTCCTTTCAGATAAATATGGAAACCTCTTCATGTATAATCAAGAGGGAAAATCACCTTTAAAAAACTATTTTCTGAACCTGTATGTGTTGGATAAAGAAGAGGAGAGAGAGCTGATCAAAGCTGTGTTGATCAGTAACTGTTTTGTTTATGCAATAATTTAACTATCTGCTATTCAGCCTAACTGGAGTATCATACAAATTTAAAACACAGTAAAACCTAACATATAAAAATCACAAGCACTGCACACCATCAACAATATTGACATTAAAATAAAGCAAAGGCCAATGTGCAAGTAAGTTAATTTTAGACTGGGGCAAGTGAAACTAAAGGTTGCGATTTACAAACTGCAAGGGAAAACAGTGCCATCACTCGTATTTCTGTCTGAAATGAGCATCTATGTTACCACCAATTTTTCTTTTTTTTAAAGCCATTTCAATGTTTTTATTTATTCTGTTCCTACAACACAGTGTCTATTTTGGGTTGGATTGCTTGGTGGCAGGGGATTTTAAAACAGGCATGAAGCAGGGGCCACTCCTCCTTTTAACGTTCCTTTTTTCCTCTTCTCCCTCTTTTTCTTTTAACATTCCTTCTTCCCTCCCTCCCTTCCTCTTCCTCTTCCTCTTCCTCTCTGCCAAGGGAACTCCCAGGAATGGGACCGATTGTTCTTGCAGCAGGCCTGAACAATACCTGGTTCCTGTTGAGGCCTCTGAACGAGTAGGCGTTGTTCAGTGAACCCATCCCTTTGTTTCAGAGCCTTAGATTGTGCAACGTGACATCAAACTCCATGCCCTGAGTTTCAGGCATAAGCTCCTGCACGCCTGGGTTCCATCCCCTGATCCGCTGCTGCCAATGTGGTTACCCTACCCAACAGTTCCTCTTGAGAGGTTTCAGCACAAACACCAGCACTCACCCAGAATTATAAATCAGACCCTACATAATAGATTTGGTGATCACATTATTCTGGAATTTTGGTGTAGAATAAAAAGGCCACTTAAATAGAGCAATGAATGTTTAGCAGAAACCACCATTCCTAATCTGACATAATAATACATGTCATTAAATTAACTATGATGTCCAGCATTACACAAGCCCTCAGCACCAGGAGCTTGTTATGAACCTGAAAAAGCCAGAAACAGTTTCGGAACATTGTTCAAGGAAGGTTGCAGTTTCATACTCATTTTATTCACATCCCCATGCAATATTTTCAGGAAAAAAGTTTATAATTTTTCTATAATTACATAATTATGATGTAAGGCAAAGCATGGCTGCCAACTGTTCTGTTGCTGTGGCTTTTAAACAGTAGCTAGATGTGTGGAGTGGACATTTGTAGCTAATATTTGCCTCCATTCATTCCAAAAATTAGTTTGCTGATTTCTGCCTGTAATGCTACTGCTTGAAACACTCTTCTTGGCTGAGAAGAGCGACAGGAAAATGGAACGCTCATGAATTCATTGTTAGAAACATGCGCTCAATATAAGCAAGGAGATGTGGCTGATACGCAACCAGAAGAAGTTTCAAGCTTAATCATTTTACCCAATTCTTCTCCTCTTTACGTGTCACAACATTCACCAAGATCACATATGTATGTCTCCAGGATTTGCCACATCAAGTATGATTTACTGTAGTAAAATTCATGGCGGATTGGAAAAACATAGATTTTAAATAGATGATCTAATGCCGCATTTTGGGGCCACTATAAAAGATGAAGCAGGTAGACTAGACTAGAACCCAGTTATCTTTCTTGGCCATCTCAATCTGTTTCATTCCTTTTTTCTAGCATAACTTCAGGCAACCTAAGGGGGAAAAAAACATGAAGTTACCAAGATGCCATGCTCCCTACTTTGCTATCCAGATTGTATTTTACTTTTCAGGGTTCATTCCTCTTCTTGAAGTTCAGCTTCTTAGAATTTAAAGAGACAGAGACTTTGTACAGGAGAAACAAAGGGATGAGACTGTTCGCGATGAATAAGGCAAGGCACATTGACTGCTATGATATGCAGCATTTGGTTTCCCAGATGACATCAAGTGACTTTTTTTTTTCCGTTATGAAAGGCTACCTCTGTTTAACTGCCTCAGCGAACAGGTTGTATTTTAATATCTAGCAACTTCCCAGCCATTCATCAACCTCTCCCTATCTCCATTTTCGGTGATCTGAGAACACACACCAACCCTTTTTCATACCAAGTCCTCTGGCACAACATGTCTCTGAGCATTTATGGTCATGCAGTCACTTGAATGATGTTGTTGATTCAGATTAATTTTAACAAAAAGAGCCCTATAATCCAGAAGAAACCTAATATGTGCTATTAATATCCTTAATCGCCAGCTTCAAAAGTTTCTGATAAAATTAGATGTGTAAGAATTTTGTTCCTTATTTTGTTTGTTACTTTATCGAGCAACTTAAAGAAATATGTAGCATACTGCAATAATAAACATGAAATCAATACAATAAAACCAACAGGCCTGACTGTCCTAAGGACAAACAAAATAATCCATTTTGAATGCCTGGTAAATAAATATATACTTTTTGGAAGAAAAAAAAAAAGATTGTGACTTGACAGTGAAAATAATAGAGTTGGCACCAGTCATTATTCCCTTCAAAAGGACAACTCAAAGTTATGGCATTTCAACAGAAAAAGATCTCTGTCTTTGGATTCTATAATGGGCTTTTTGCTAGCAATGGAACTATGAACAAGGCCTCTGATGAGGAGATAGGCAGGCAGGCAGGAGCAGTAAGAGGTTCTCCTCAGACACCTGGTCTAAAGCATTTAGCTTAAGGCGTGGGTCCGCAATGAGACCTTCAGGGACAACAATATGCTCAAGGATGATTTCTTGGTGCTCACCAGGCTACCTGCTCTCTCTAATGTGATTTCTTAATTACTGTTTTATTTTAAAGAATACACAGGAAGCTAGATGCTGCAAAGTAAGCATCTAGCTTACCTTAAGCACATTCTGTATTTCCAACAGTATCTGTGGACTACAGAGGTCCTTCAGACAATCTTAGAAAATAAAAATGCAGCCCAGTGTTTTCTTTGCAAGTGTGCCCATCTGCCCAGGCAAAAGACAAAGGAAAAGCTAAGACAGCATCCTTGGATGCTAAAGAGGCTGATGAGAAGCAATTCACTCTAAAGTGTCAAGAATGTGCTATCACATTTGCTTCTCCCCATTATCATGTCGCAGTGTAATCCATATGTTTCACAGATTGGCTGAATGTACAGTATGTGCCAGTAGCATGATAAGCATGAGTTGGACTGTAAGCTGAATACACAGTGTTCACTATACCAGAGGCATCATAGCCAAGCAACATTACTAATTTGGTATAGCAGTAGGATTCAGTGTGGTGCATGGAACTCAAGGTGCATTTGAATACATTGCCCAGGGTTCCAGAAGAAACAAATCCTGCTCAGATTATTATGCTTTGTCACGAAAGAACTGCCACCTGACTTCATCATCTCCTACATTGCCCAACCCAAATCCTTCCACAGGCGTCATTAAGACCTGCTTTCAAGAGGAGTCAACTCTTACAGTGTCCTTCAGTTACTTCTCCATAAATATTATGTTCAGCACAGGCACCTAGCAAGATGGAAAAACAGGGGTGGACAGAAAGAATGCCTAGAGTAGTGATTGTATGTCAACTGAAAGAAAACGTTAGGGAATTTGTCTATAATCTTTTGACCAACCCTCACTTAGTAATACCTTTCTAATCTTTTCATGGGTGCTTCGGATAAAAACTAACTACAGAAAACTGTACCTCTCAACCATAGGAGTTGTGTTCTCCAAAAATCTAGCCATTCACCATTTCTCTGGCAGAAGGATGTTTCTTGTTTTCGTACTTTATTTGAATATGTTAAACTAATCTACAAATAGTCTAAATACATACAACACTACTAACAATGTAATGTAACAATGTAATGTGACTTCATAATACTAACAATGTAATGTAACTTTGAATTTTGAATTTATTATTTATCATGATAATAAAGAAGGAAGGAGGGGAGGGAGTAAAAAGAACAACTGCCAGAAAAATTGGACCATATTGCTCAAAGGTTTTCTTCCTTGGCTCTTTGTGAAAAAAATTAAAAAATAAATTGCCAAATGTTAATTTTTTTTTAATTCTCTAGTTTTAAAAAGGAATTCCCCAGAACTGAGTTGATCCAAACTCAGGTGGCTCCTAGCTTCACATCCAAATACATTTACCTGCTGTTTTTAAGCTGGTATCATCCCATAATGCAATCTTTCCATGAGGCCCAATACCTTCCATCTATAACTTACAACTTTAAATGCAGGTATTGAAATGGATCCTCACAAAAGGAACACAACCGAGAACCCAATATTTTCTTCAAACATGCACAGATTCAGATCATCATTCCTTTGGGCAAATCTGGATTAAGATTTTTAAAAATCTTTTCTTTAGGAATGTACATTCCAGTGCAGCAGTTCTCCGGCCCCAAAACAGGCTTCTTTCATCCATTCATATTCATTCTGGAATACCCTGAAATAGCCATTCCGGTATCCACATATTTTGTGCTTCCCTACTTTTCCTGCTTATCACAGACTAGGGTTATTACAAACTGAATGGGTGGTAGTTCACAACCTCCGTGGTGGACCTCTTCTTCCAAGGGTTCCCCAGTAAAATTTTTGATAAGTTGACATTAGGCTAACTGAACCTCCTCACATACCTTAAGTCTCTCCAGTTGTGGAAAACTCTAAGCCTTTCTACCAAGGACTCCTCCTTTTAGTCCAGCATTAGAAACATAGAAAAGAAGATTCTTGGGTTAAAAAAAAAATCTGAACAAAATATTGTACCAATTCTGAAACTCAGAGAATAGCAGTATAATTGTGCAGTCTTGCATGTGGGAAATATTTTAATGAGAACTTTCCCTATTAAACTAAGTACCACCAATAATAAGTTGTTTATTGAAAAAGAAAAAGATAGGAAAATCTGGGAAGGCAAACACACACACACACACACACACACACAATTCCAAATAAAATAAAGTCAGCCTAACTAAAAAACATATTTATTAACAGTTTGAATAAGCTTTTGGACCTCAGTACATGTTCATAGTTCATTGTGAGAGGATAGTCTGGGCCTCCTATTTGAATATTGAAAGGCATCTGGGCCTCCTGCTTGAATGTTGTTAGGCAGACCATTCTTTTTCCTTTTTCCTTTTCTTTTTCCTTCTCTCTTCTTGAGTACTATCCTCAATTTTATGGAATATAGAGGAAAGTGAAAGCCAGCCTTTTTGGAAGACTGAGTGTTACTTTGCCCACTCAAAGAAAATACTCCAATGTCCTATCTCTAACCAGTAAATTAAAAAGTATCTAGTGGCTATATCCAACCTTCCAACACTCTTTGATTGAATGATGAAAGTGTTCATCAATTATGGCATGGTCTAAAATTGATTTTGTAGGAAATGGTTTTTGAAAAACAAAAGAGGAATTCTATTTATTTAGGCTCTCAGTATATCAGATGGTTTAGAGGTACTATTGTGCATATCAAAAACTGTGGGATTATCATAGGGTGCCCTATCTTTTTGTAGTCCCTCTGGCCAGTTTTCCTGCCTTTTAATCAATTTCCCAATTTGTATTATCAGAGAACCTGATCTAATAAATGTCATGATCTCGTAGTAAATTGCTTATGGAAAACTTCACTTTGACTTCATGTTTATATAAACAGGATCCTGTCTTAGTAATGGTCCAGAAGTAAACAAACACATCGAAACACATTGTATTTGGCAACTGAGGTAAGATGTGCCTACTCAAAGCAACTGAAAGGACTCGGGGGGAGGGGGGGAATCACAGATATTGTAAGGAAAATAATATTGGGAAAGTGAGTTGAAGCATGCATTAGGTGAGACAGTTGATAACATGGTCAGATATAATGGTAACACAGATCCATACATACTTTACTTTCCAGTAATAACTAGATTTTCCCTACCAAGGAGAACAAGGAAGACACTACCTCATTTCTGTTTTTTTATTGTTCTCTCTGGCAGCCTCAGTTTCCTGGTTGGACTATTTTCTCCTGATTATACAGTGCCAACTTCTTCAAGAGGAAAACGAATGACAGTACTACTTGTCTATTTTTCAATAATGTTTAGTGCCTAAACAACCCCAAGGCTAAGAAAGGACTATAACTTAGTGGTAAAGCACAAACTTTGCACGGCTTAGTCCCTGCCAAATCTAGATATAGTTGGGAAACACTTGTCTAAAATTCCACAGAAGTTCTGCCAATTGATGGCCACATAGGGCAGCTTCCTACGTACTGATCATTTTAATACTCACTCTTTTTGTTTTGCTCATCTTAGAGAATCATTCCATCCTCTATATGTCCGCATGTAGGAGGAGATCACATATTTAATAATGAACACAATCAGATCCTGCATAATGTGAGGAATGTGGTCTTTATTAACTCTACATTTCACATTTAGCACGTAGTATTCCCCAGCAAAAGCACCTTGCAATGGCTGGGATCTTTAGATCAGGTTTCAAGGACACAAAGGTCTCCACTACACTTGCTTAGATCTTCTGCTTCTCTCATTTTTACTTGTCACATGCCATTCTGAGATGTTGCTTTTTCACATTTCTTTCTTTCTTTCTTTCTTTCTTTCTTTCTTTCTTTCTTTCTTTCTTTCTTTCTTTCTTTCTTTCTTTCTTTCTTTCTTTCTTTCTTTCTTTTTTTCTTTCTTTCTTTCTTTCTTTCTTTCTTTCTTTCTTTCTTTCTCTCTCTCTCTCTCTCTCTCTCTCTCTCCATTGACATTATTATCAACCAGGCACACCTGGCACCAGTTTAGCCGTCTCAACAATGGTGCACATCAATTATTCCTTACCAGTGAAAAGGCCAAGGAACACAACGGGAACCTTCTTATTGGGACAACTTGACAGTTGGGACTCTAATCTATGCAGTATCTATTTTAGGAACAATACTGTCTCCCTCCTCAACATCAGCAGTGGTAGGTTAGCATGGTAGCTTTTACCCAGCCAAATCTGAATATATCAATAATCCTATTGTCTTCTATGGATAAGCACTCCTTTTGAGACAATGGAAGAATCAAGGGTATATTAATTCTGTGCCCTCTTTGAACAAAAGAGTAGTATTCCCAAAAGGCCATCCTGCCATTGTTTTAACTCAGATAGCAGCTGCTTACCAGTCCTCAACCCTCACTCCTGCTGTGGGCGAAGCAGGGACTCATGTAACATCATGATTGCTTCCTCTCCCAGCTGCAAAATGATTAAAGTGTTGGTGTAGTACCAGAGAGACCCAGGTTCAAATAGACACAAAGTGGGTAACTTTAGGCCAGTCGCACACAGTCTCTGTCTCTCAAGTCAACCTACCTCACATCAATATTGTTGTAGGGGTAAAATGGGAAAGAAGTGCGATGTATGTCTCCTTATGCTCCTGGAAGAAAGGCAAGAATTACAGGAAATAAAGTGCATGTTTGATAAATTTTCAGGGCAAACCGGGTTGGGAGAAGTAGGAAGAGGAGCTAGTCCACAAAACATTTTGTTTTCTACAAACACTGAACTCTAAATCTAAAGCAGATTTATGAATAATTTGTCTCCTCTTCTGATAATGGGCCTGTTCCACACACTGACAAGCTTTAAGCCTGCTTAGTTTCAGCATCACTGACGTATAACAGATGCAGGCAGTCTGCTATAGCCCACAGAACACAAAGCACAGTGATGCAAAGTGAACAGAGATATGTCAGATGGGATTTTCCTTCCTTCCTTGTATTAAGACTTTTTAGGACTTTAGGACTCCACAATTCTGCATCTTTCTGAATTAAAAATGCCAAGTATCCAAGTCCCTGATTTTCAGAAATAGGTACTATCAAAATTTGGCAACATGGTCAGAGGAAATTTAGGAGGGCAGAAAAAACGGTTTGGGAACTGCAGATGCATTTCTGCATTAATGTTTGCAAGCTATGCATTAATGTTTGTTTTGGCTTACATTAGTATAATGTGCCAGCCCATCCACCTGGCTTCTAACCAGGAGTTCTTAACCTTTTTGTGCCGTGGACCCCTTTGAGGATCTGGTAAAACCTACAAGCTCTGTCTGAACACAGAACATAAGATACATATAGACTGTATTACAAAAGAAACCAGTTATGCTCCAGTGCAGTTATCAAAACATTAAAAAATTACAAATATGCAATATAGCAATAAATGTGCCTCTTTATGAATCCATTACATCAGTTAAGAATAGTAAAAACAAAGCTGTAATTATTTCCCACCCAAGTTCACAACCCCCTGAAATCCCTGTCCTGCTGTAAATCATACCATGTTTTCTTTCTTGGAACAAGTTTGCGTATCACTCTATGTACTGATTCATAAAGTGTGCTAAGCTTCTTTTAATAATGGTTTGTTGAATAAACCAGAATTGCTGGATTTATGCATTGCACTAAACTGGTTTAAAATCTCACTGAGTTGCTTTCACACAAACTGCTAAGTTGAAACCAAAAAAAAAATAATAATCTAAAACATACGTTATGGTTTAGTGCAGTGTTTTGCAACCTTGGCAACTTTATGATGTGTGGACTTCAACTCCCAGCTGGCTGGGGAAATCTGGGGGAAGTCCACATACCATACAGTGGCCAAGACTGAAAAACACAGGCTTAGTATAATATGCGAATCACATTTTGGCTTAGGGTTAACTTTAAAAACAAGACCAGTGGGCCCTCAATCTATATCCATAGTTGAATTTGATTGAAAGGGTCCTCCCAAATTCCCTTCATGGTAGTTAAACTTCTTTGTTTATTCTACCAAACTGCTATTCTCTGCGTGTGGCAGCAACACAAGCGTGCTGTTCCTGTTTTGCAGCCTCAGGAGAGGATGACGTAGAAAGCCTTCTGTGCCGGAAGGGGGTTTCACTCTCTGATGCTGGAAATGGGTGTAGCTAAGACAGTGAGACAGAGCTGCCTCGTCCATAAAAGAGTCATTTGAACTATTTATAGTAAGCTTTCAAGAGTTCAGCCTCCAGCTGTTTGCAAAGGAAAAGAGAAAATTTTCATACAGATAACGTTAAATTCCCCGGTTTTATGAGCCTTTCCTTATGGTTAGCCTTTGTAAACCCCACGTACACAGAGTTTGCTGCTATACTAGCTGCAAAGTGTGGAAGAACAAACTATAATTATCCCACATGGTTTAGGTTTAAAAAAAAAAATCCTGGTCATAAAACATCTCAGGATTTAACCCACTGTCAGTATCAAGGCTGATAAATGACATCTAAGTATTTCCTCCTGTAAATATTTATTTCAGGCCTCTAGCTACAACTGTGTTTCTGTACTCACAAGCTTGTGAAAACAAGAGTGAGATGACAAGCCGTAAGTCACTCTAGAACCCTCGGAATAGCCTTGGAAGAAAACCTCCGCCCTCCTGTCTCATGAGATGACCTTGGAAGATTTTACGGATATCTTGCACCTGACTCTTGCATGATCATGACAAAATCATGAGGAATGGGATGATGCAACATAATACATCAGGTGTAAATAGGAAGGGGAGGTCAGGCATCAATAAAATAATTTATTATTAGCAGATGCTAAAGATCAAAGCGCCATGATCAGTTAAAGTGGTAGTTGCTGAATTCTAGAAATGTCATAACTGGCATTTGCTTTCCAGACAGTTGCCAAAGGATACATTCAAAAGCCACTGATGGTTTCTTTGCTGCTAGGACTGGCTTTTCTTGCCTGGCACCTTCCAGATGGCTGGGACTGCAACTCTCCAGCATGGTGGCAAATGTGGCTAGGAATCCTGGGAGCAGCCACCCCAGTCCATCCACAGGATACCAGGCTGGAGAAGGTTTTGCTCTAGCACTGCTGGAAGGCATTGATACAAGCCTGGACAAGAATTAGCAAAGGTTGTGGAATATCAGATCCAGGAGTAGATGTGGTTTTTATAGGAAATGCAGAGAACACATGGCAAAGAGGTCTGACAGACCAGCTTTTGAAAATACAATAAAGAGAGACTTAGAATAGGTTGCTGCTTGAAGAAAAACCAAGTGAAACAAAATCAACTAAAACAGATTGTTATTGTAATATTTTTCATTCACTTATATCCTAAAATGCATTCTTAAAGTAAACACAAAGGATACTACTGAAATATATTTTTAAAAGAAATTCAGATCAAGTATATTGCCCAAAACAGCTCCTTTCTGGCATACTGTTAAAGCAGAGATGGAGAATGTTGGCTAAGCTAAAGTCTTAGCCAAGCATGGTCAGTAATGATAGATGCTGTGTAGTTTAGCAAAGTCTGGAGGGTCACACACTTTGCCAGTGAGGAATATCTTCACTGTTTTGCTACCTTGGCCGTTTTCCAACCTATTATGGCCCTCCTTCCTCTCAAGCCATCTGGAATGGCAGCCATGCGCTGGTTTTCCTTGCCTTCATTGAACCCATCAGATTCATCATCTCATCCATCTGAGTGGCATTTCAGACCATGAGTCGTCATGTTTGCTATGGAGATGGCTTGGACTACTTGAAGAAGAAATAGTCCCAGGGAGGCAAAAACAAACCATTCTAAAGTAGGAAAAGAGAGAGAAATGCAAACGGTTGCAAATTATAACCTGCTCCCCCATAAAAGGGGTTTCTACTGAGAGCTTATTTGGGAGGTAGTTCACCACCACCACATAATGCCAAAAAGAATTTTGGTTTGCTGTTGTTTTTGGCAATGCAGATAACTTCAGAACAATTACTTGCAGGGCAAGGAAGAGCAGGGTTAACCTAATAAACTTCTATCCACCTACTTTGACCTTGATCATCATCAGTTCTCCCCACCCATGGACTCTGCAATTGTAAAGCATAAGGTTTAATATCACTTTCAGGTTTTACGTACATGTTGGGAAGTTGTATGTTTGTGTGCAGTGAGAGATGTATATGCAGGAATGCAGCTCTGCCCCACCTCTGAAGAGCCCAATGGGCATCCTTGTGAAGCCTTCAGGTCCGCAAAGGAAGCTCCTATAATTAAGGTGATATTCTGCCACTGTCCTCCACTAAGTTGCACTGGCTAGTTCTTACCTCATTCCCAGAGCACACTGGGCTACCTGTGTTTTTTTTCTAAATACTAGCAAAGGAAGGCAGCAACTGGGCATCTTTCAGAGCCTGCAAACAGGAACCAGCTGCATCAAGACTCAGGCTCCCCACAAAGATGGGGTGCCTCTCCTCTCAGCCTGTGGCAGTGGGACATGGCAGGCAATGGGTTTAGAAGGGTAACTTCCGGCGAAGCAATGGTGGACTGAAGATGGCTCCACTCAGAGTGGAGCCAATGACCACAGCAGAATGTGGCCAGCAAACAGATTGGTGCCTCAAAATTCCTCTCTGCATAAAAGGGAGGACCTGAGATCGTCCACAAGTGCTCCATACAGAGGTTCCCTGTGGTCTCTAATGGGTTTTAGAGCTCTGGGAGCCGAGGGAAAGTCAGCTTTACCCAAGCCACCGTTTGGAGCCTTCAAATGGACACTGGGTTCACCCACTTCTTAATCACTTCTGGAAATTGCTTGTTAACTATTCTTTTGATATTAAGAAATTTCTTCACACTGGGTGATTTTCCTTCAATCCTTAGCAAAAGAAGTTTCATGTAAGTTTAAGAACTTTATATATATATATTATTCTGAAATAAACAGCAAAAGGGTGATTAAAATATTGATTTTGGAAAGTTATAAATGCACTAAGGGGCCAGATGGATTGGAACTAAGATTCTGAAATTGGCCCCTTCCTGTGGGTTGTTTAAAATCCTATTAAAAATATATGAAAATTTTGAATTTAAGCATAAGAAATCTTTGTTGCGGATTAGAGAAAAACAAGATAAGAGGAGGCTTTGAAGGCTGGATGCTAGAGGCAACCAGAAAGAACTACAGATTATAATTAAAGGAGAAGAGACCCATTAATACAGAATGGAGAAAAGTATTTTAACTTTGGAAGAATTCAAGGATATTTGGGAACAATACACTCAGAAGTTTCTTTTAAGACTGTCCACTACCATAAACATGGATTTAAAAGGGGAGATAGAAGAGGATACAACTGAGAATCAGGCTGTTTTGGATTTGGATTTAAAAATGACAAGTTACAAGTATGATATAGAAAAAGATGGTACACTGGATTTACAAATGAAACTGGCTGGTGTTTTAATAACCAAAAGGGGCACACAAATAATCAATCAGAAGAGTGACTTGGACAACTTTCTTATCTTACAAAAGAGATGTCTTATATTCATGAAGGAATTCCAGAGAAAAGACAAAGAGAAAATGAAAAGAAATCAACTTTTGGGACACTATTTGAAGGGATTAAAGATCAAGATTCTTAATATTGTTTCTGGTAGCTCTCAATGGATTTTTCTTGACTAGGTTCGAATGATGAGGCTTTAAAGATTTGTTTATAGATAAGAGATAAGATATGGGAAGAAGAGATTTTCTTGCTGTATTTTTAGAGAAACTAATAAGTTACTGTATTCAAAATAAAGGAAAGGAATATGAAACTGATTTATTTGATTAAGGTTAATATATATATGTTGTTATTTCTGGTAACTCTTAAAGGACTTTTGCTGATTAGGACTGAATGACAAGGCTTTATAATCTGTTTCTAGAAAAGATGAGATACAGGAAGAAGAGGTCTTTTGCTGAAATTTTAGAGAAGGTGATAAGTTGTTGTTGTTGTTGTTGTTTAGTCGTTAAGTCGTGTCTGACTCTTCGTGACCCCATGAACCATATTGCGCCAGGCCTTCCTGTCCTTCACTGCCTCCCTGAGTTTGCTCAGTTTCATGCTCATTGCTTCAGTGATGCTATCTAACCATCTCATCCTCTGCCATCCTCTTCTCCTTTTGCCTTCAATCTTTCCCAGCATCAGTGTCTTCTCCAAAGAGATCTCTCTTCACATTAGGTGACCAAAGTATCTGAGCTTGAGCTTCATTATTGATCCTTCCAATGAGCAATCAGGGTTGATTTCCTTTAAGACTGACTGGTTTGACCTCCTAGCAGTCCAGGGGACTCTCAAGAGTCTTCTCCAGCACCACAGTTCAAAGGCATCAATTCTTCGGCGCTCAGCCTTCTTTATGGTCCAGCTCTCACAGCCATACATTACTACTGGAAAAACCATAGCTTTGACTATGCGGATCTTTGTCGGCAAGGTGACGTCTCTGCTTTTTAATATGCTACCTAGGTTTGCCGTAGCTTTCCTCCCAAGGAGCAAGCGTCTTTTAATTTCATGGCTGCAGTCTCCGTCTGTGGTGATCTTGGAGCCCAAATAAATGAAGTCTGTTACTGCTTCCATTTCTACCCCTTCTATTTGCCAGGAATTGATGGGTCCAGATGCCATGATCTTAGTTTTTTTAATGTTGAGTTTCAAGCCAGCTTTCGCACTCTCCTCTTTCACCCTCATCAAGAGGCTCTTTAGTTCTTCTTCACTTTCTGCCATTAGGGTGGTATCGTCTGCATATCTGAGGTTGTTGATGATTCTCCCTGCAATCTTAATTTCGGCTTGTGATTCTTCCAGCCTGGCATTTCTCATGATGTACTCTGCATATAAGTTAAATAAGCAGGGTGACAGTATACAGCCTTGTCATACACCTTTCCCTATTTTGAACCAATCGGTTGTTCCATGACCGGTTCTGACTGTTGCTTCTTGGCCCGCATACAGATTTCTCAGGAGACAGGTAAGGTGGTCTGGTACTCCCATCTCTTTAAGAATTTGCCACAGTTTGTTGTGATCCACACAATCGAAGGCTTTTGCATAGTCAATGAAGCAGAGGTAGTTATTTTTCTGGAACTCTCGTGCTTTCTCCATGATCCAGCGAATGTTGGCGATTTGATCTCTAGTTCCTCTGCCTCTTCGAAACCCAGCTTGTACATCCGGTAGTTCTTGGTTCATGTATTGCTGAAGCCTAGCTTGTAGGATTTTGAGCATAACCTTGCTAGCATGTGAAATGAGTGCAACTGTGCAATAGTTTGAGCATTCTTTGGCATTGCCCTTCTTTGGAATTGGAACATAAACTGACCTTTTCCAATCCTGTGGCCACTGTTGCGTTTTCTAAACTTGCTGGCATATTGAGTGCAGCACTTTAACACCATCGTCTTTTAGTATTTTAAATAACTCAGCTGGAATACTGTCATCTCCACTAGCTTTGTTGTTAGCAATGCTTCCTAAGGCCCACTTGACTTCACTCTCTAGGATATCTGGCTCAAGGTCAGTGATCACACCAGCGTGGACATCAGGGACATTAAGATCTTTCTTGTATAGTTCTTCTGTGTATTCTTGCCACCTCTTCTTAATCTCTTCTCCTTCTGTTAGGTCCCTGCCTTTTTTGTCCTTTATCATGCCCATCTTTGCACTAAACGTTCCTTTCATATCTCCAGTTTTCTTGAAGAGATCTCTAGTCTTCTCCATTCTATTGTTTTCCTCGATTTCTTTGCATTGTTCATTTAAGAAGGCCTTCTTATCTCTCCTTGCTATTCTCTGGAAATCTGCATTCAGTTGCTTATATCTTTCCCTTTCACCCTTGCTTTTCGCATTCCTTCTTTCCACAGCTATTTGTAAAGCCTCATCAGACAGCCATTTTGCTTTCTTGCATTTCTTTTTCTTTGGGATGGTTTTAGTTGCTGCCTCCTGTACAATGTTACGGACCTCCGTCCATAGTTCTTCAGGCACTCTGTCTACCAAATCAAACCTCTAAATCTATTCATCACCTTCACTGTGTACTCACAAGGAATATGATCTAAGTCATACCTGAGTGGTCTAGTGGTTTTCCCTACATTCTTCAATTTAAGCCTACATTTTGCAGTAAGAAGCTCATGATCTGAGCCACAGTCAGCTCCTGGTCTTGTTTTTGCTGTCTGTTTAGAGCTTCTCCATCTTTGGCTGCAAAGTATATAATCAATCTGGTTTCGGTATTGACCATCTGGTGATGTCCATGTGTAGAGTCGTCTCTTGTGTTGTTGGAAAAGAGTGTTTGCTATGACTAGCTTGTTCTCTTGACAGAACTCTATTAGCTTTTGCCCTGCTTCATTTTGTACTCCAAGGCCAAACTTGCCTGTTATTCCAATTACTCCTTGACTTCCTACTTTAGCATTCCAATCCCCTATGATGAAAAGGACACCTTTTTTTGGTGCTAGTTCTAGAAGGTGTTGTAGGTCTTCATAGAACCGGTCAACTTCAGCTTCTTCGGTATCAGTGGTTGGGGCATAGACTTGGATTACTGTGATGTTGAATGGTTTGCCTTGGATACACACTGAGATCATTCTGTCGTTTTTGAGGTTGTACCCCATTACTGCCTTTCCCACTCTCTTACTGACTATGAGTGCAACTCCATTTCTTCTAAGGGTTTCTTGCCCACAGTAGTAGATATAATGGTCACCCAAATTAAATTCACCCATTCCCGTCCATTTCAGTTCGCTGATTCCCAAGATGTCGATGTTCAATCTTGTCATCTCATGGTTGACCACATCCAGCTTGCCTTGGTTCATAGATCTTACATTCCAGGTACCTATACAATATTGTTCTTTACAGCATCGGACCTTCTTTTCGCTTCCAGATACATCCACAGCTTAACGTCCTTTCGGCTTTGGCCCAGCCGCTTCACTCTTTCTGGAGCTACTTGGAAATGCCCTCCGCTCTTCCCCAGTAGCATATTGGACACCTTCCGACCTGAGGGGCTCATCTTCCGGCATCATATCTTTTAGCCTTTTAACATTGTCCATGGGGTTTTCTTGGCAAGGATACTGGAGTGGGTTGCCATTTCCTTCTCCAGTGGACCACATTTTGTCAGAACTCTCTGTCATGACCTGTCCGTCTTGGGTGGCCCTGCACGGTATAGCTCATGGCTTCACTGAGTTACGCAAGCCCCTTCGCCACGACAAGGCAGTGATCCATGAAGGGGGTGATAAGTTACTGAAATTGTTTGTACTTGTTTTGATGAAGGGGGAAGTCATTTCTTTATATATCTTTTCTCTTTATATTTTTTCTTTTTTCTTTCTTTCTTTTTTTTTGCACTTTTTATTTTTTTATTTTTATGTTTTTCTTAGTTTGTATTAGTTTTTTATCTTTGTATTTTTAAACTTTAGTAAAAATTGTTATAAAAAAAGAAAGGGAAAGAGGGACCAGTCCAGCTCTCCTGAAGACATCTAGCCATTCCAATCCAGACGTGGGCATCAATCTCCGCTACTGGTGAACTGGGGGGCAACATTCTCTTGTGGTGAATGTATGTGGGTTCCACCAGCCTGGCACCCACTGCTTAGACTGTCCCATGTTCTTATTCACAGAGGAAAGGGGGGCCCAGATATTTCAGCACATTAAGCTTTTACTCAAATTGGCCAGGATCCAGATGGATACCCTGGAAGATTATTTTTCTGTGCCCAGTATACTGAATCTTTCAGCATGTCAACTGCAGTATTTCTTGTTTTCTTCCATTAGCAACATCACTGCTGCATGGATGGTGTTGCATAAAAGTTCCAGCTCTATTATAAAATATTTGTTTTAATTCTTTCTTAAAAGACTGTGCAGTAGGACTGAGCTCATGTGGCTTTCAATTAGCCTAAAAGAAAAAAGGTCTACAACTACAGCTAGCAATTCTACTTATATCAAATTTTGTTTTATCTTTTGGTTTTTGACATGTCAAATGTAACTCTCCTTGTAATACTTTGTTTTTTAAAATATGAATGTACAGTTTATTTTTATACTTGCCCTGATGTCAATTAAGGAAAGACCAAACACAGCACAACTTTAGTACATTAGTTAGAAGGCCAATATGATAAAATGCTAGTTGGACTAACTCACCTAAGACTCTCAGCCACCTTTAAACCCTTACTCAGCCATGAAATTTCTGGGCAATTTTGGAGCAAGCCCTATTTCTAGTCCAATCTAGGACTACCAGATTTGAACCACGGGACAACCACTAGATGTCAATGAAGAGGTAGACTTGTATGTATTTCTTTGCTGACATCTAGTGTCCATCCTGATTTGTGCAGCCCTGATCTGGTTTTGCTATTCAGTTGTTCAGTCACTTCTGAATCTTTGTGACTCACCACTTTGTCAGGATTCTCTATCAGTAACTTCCTCTTTGAGTATTTGTAACCGCATCCTTGTGGCATCAGTGATATTACCTAGCTACCACATCTTCTCTTTTTCAGTTGCCTTCAGTTTTTCCAAGTATCAGGGGCTTCTCTAGTGATTCTTACCTTCATGCTATATGTCCAAAATAATTTACTTGACTTTATCTAGTACTAAATACATTGTTCTTCTTGCAGTTCAAGGTGCAAATGCATCCATTTTCTTCCCACAGTCTTTCTGATGATCTAGGTTTCACAGCCATATGTTGCAATGGGGAAAACCATGGGCTGGAGAATATGTAACTTCTTGTCAGTGTGATGTCTCCACACTTTAGTATTTTTTGTCTAGATCTGTCATAGTTTTTCTCCCAAAAAGCAGATGTCTCTTCATTTCATACAGTAGCTAGCAATCAACATGCCTGTGGATTTTTGAACCCCGGAAAACACAGTCTGGTACTACTACCACTACTTATTCACCTATTTGCACTGGGATGGCATTGCCTGTTGTCATAATCCTAAATTTAGTTTTGTTTTGTTTCATAATAAGAGACTAACTTTTTCATACTGTTCTTTCACTTTTAATAAGAGTTTCCATTAGTCCTTCTTGTTTCCAGCCTCAAAGAGATATCATCAACCTATCTGAGGTTGTGATTTTTCTTCCCAGCAATTTTCATTCCAATATCTATTTCTTCTACTCCAGCATTTCTTATGATGTATTTCTACCTTTAAATTAAATAAATAAGGTGGCAATATACAACTTTGATGCGCTCCTTTTTCAGTTTTTAGTCACTCCATAGTTCAATTGAACCCTTGCTTCCTGGTCGTCTTACAAAATCTGGTAGCCCTTGTTGAACCTATCTCACAAGCTTGATGTGAGAACTAAATAGAAGGAGAATATTGTCATCTACTTTGTATCCTTAGAGAAAGGGCAAAATATAAATGAGTGTATGGTAACTGTTTGCAGTCTCACTAAGTAGCAGCATCTAGCCAACCTTGGTTAATCATGAAAGGAAAGCAAGATTGGTCCTGGTTAATATTTTGGGCCACTTCCTTAACACTGACAAGAAAATGGAATGGATACCACCAGAATCAAGTTTGCAGAGGCATCATTATAGGGCTATGGAGCTACTCTAATTTGACTTAGAAAAGATGCTTAGGGACACACAGAGGTACAAATGTTGTACCTATTGGCAACCTCTTAAAGCAGCTGCCCCCTTTCCCAGGATCAAAGAGCCACCCTTAACTTCTTCAAAGAAAAAGGTTCTTTTTCTATCAACCAGAAGTTTCAATCCTGCCCCTTCATCACAATGTCCTGATGAAACATATCAAAAGAGGAGTTCAGCAGCTACCTTTTTCTTTTTCTTTTCCTAAATGTAATCTGTTATCACTTTGCCATCTTCACTGAGAAGCTGGTATATGATTCTTTTCCTTCTGTTTTGATTGTGGTTGACTGCCCCTCTTGGGGGGGGCACATTATAACTATATTTTTGTTTGTATTTTGAGCAACTTTAAAGAGATCTTTTTCTTTTTTTTCTTATTCTTAGTATCCTTCCTTAACCTCATTAATTCTGAACTGTCACTTCTCTGATATCAGCTCTACATTTCTATTTATACTCTTCCTTTGTGATCTGGCCTCTTTCCATTTTTGTCTCCAGATCTGCACTAAGCTTTTTATGTAGGCACATTGGCTTCTTCTGCTGCCCTCCTTAGAGTTGTTCGCAATTGTGTTTTTAGTGTTTCCTCTTCTAGGAACTCCCACACATCTTGAGCTCCATTTCTCATTAGCTTCTCCTGCCACGGGATCTTATTTATCACTGATCTGAATTTCTTAATATCTGTTTCTTCTAAATCTGAGATATGCTTATGACATATCAGAGTCCATTGGATTTGGGCAGCCAATAAATGTATTATTATTATTATTATTATTATTATTATTATTATTATTATTATTATTTTAGCTTTAGTTGTCCTTAAAATCAAGAATTCAAGCATTGCATGGGTCACTTTCCCCTGATGATTCTGCTACTTCCATTACCTCAACTATTGATTGCTATCAAGTAAAAGATAGATGATCTTGTCCTTTCCTCCATCCTCTCAAGGAGAGACTTGTCAGCAACACAAGTCAGAAATTTAAGTGAAGAGAGCCCGTCACCATTTTTTCCCCTATCTGGTTATTATTTGAATATGCATTGCTTGTCCCCATGATTTGATGGAAGGAATCTGTGCCTTCCTTGACACCCAGTTCATGCTGATGAAACCATCCTTGAAATACTTGTGTCGACTGTGTGCCCTATCACTTGGGTCGACTCATCATCCCACTATTTAGGCAGAGGTACTTTCCACAAGAGGAGACCAGGACAGGCAATTTATTTGAGTCATTACTAATGCTGTGAATGGCAGCTGTGAATTTTGCTTGCAATGCCAAGTCTCATGCCAGAAAGGGGGAATTGCAATAGTACCGGGAAAACGTTCTAAACCCAAATCAATTCTAAATATATGTGTTTTCTTGAAAGTGCATAGAACTCAAAATATAAACTCAAAGGCACTGCTCTAAGCAGCACAACAACTTTTTGTGCTCCAAGTAAAGATCACCTTATCTCTCCAAGCAGTTCTGGTTTTGTGTGATGATCCCAGTACTTCATGCAGCCACCAAATTCCTTTTTTCTATCCTTGGATCTCTTCTGACCAGATCACTGAATTTTGGCAGCACAATAGCTGAAATTTACTTGTGGAATTTGTTGCTCTTTTGAGATGCAGTTTAAGTGCCCAAATAGGCTCAACAAAGTTTAAGAAAAAATTAGCAAAAGGAGGACTCTGATTCTACCCACAGGTGGCATGTCCCCTTAAAAACATGAAATGTGTCACTTGGCCACTGAAAGCTTACTTATCCATCCTTTGGTCCATTTTTATTCATACTCGTGGGTTGTACAACTCTGTTGTGTCTACTTTCTATTGTTATACTACTGTATTTATTTCTCCTATATCTAAAGAGAAAACAGTTGTTTCACAGTGTGGATGTTCTTTTGTTTTCACCCATATACGCTTCCCTTCACAAGAGGCGTCACTATTACCCCTTTCAAGGAAGCCAGCACCAACATCAGTCAGAAAGAGACTCCCCCACTTCTTTGTACCCATGCTGTGATTTCATATCGGCAAGACAGGTCAAGATGAGAACCAGATGGAGCAGGATCACCTGGTTCAAATCTCTTGTCCACATCCTCCAGCTCCAACAGTTGCAACAGAGACCAGAAAGCCTGATGAAGTATGGCTCTGGGTACCAACCCAGATACTGTCCCTAACGGGATATCAGGAGTTATGGAACGTATCCCTCAGCAGCTGCCTCTAGAGAATACAGCAATGCAGAGATTACATAATTATGATTTACTGAATTAACCCAGTGGCTTGGGTTCATGCAACATGCTGTCCTAAACTAACTGTACTAGCCATATTTGCATGACACACTGAGCCACAAATGAGCCCACTGAATTTTAGCCTAGTGTGTTGTGCAAACCCAACCACAGTGCCATGCCAATTCATTGCAGCAGGTAATAGAAGGTTCCACTCCTGCTCCACTAAGCCAAATCCTGACAAGTTCTCTGAAGAAGAACACCTCTGCAGGGTGATACTTCGAGGGTGCACCAGTGGAAGGAGAAGACGATTCTTATGACTCCCTTGTTACCATACTGGAGACATCATGAGATGGTCTCACTTCTGTTCACTCCTGCTGGTTAGGCAACTGATTCTTGAAATATTTGGGGTAGGGGGGAATACATTTCAAGCTTCTCTGTAGCTTTTCTCTCTCCAGACAAGTCCAAAATCCCATATCCCAATTTCCTTCCATTACATGTATCATGACGTTGAAGTTTCATCAGCTTTTTTATCTGAACTCTAGGATTTTCATGTAGCCCATGCCAGGCAATTTGCTCTTCCAGTTGGGATAAAGGAGAGGCCCAGAAACAATAGGCTGAAACTCATATGGCAGTAGACTGGATTTTCACCCTTTGAGCTCTCTTATATTCAGGAAAGGCAGTACACGGGAAGAGGGTAGCAGTTCTTTCAAAAAAAGGAGCAACATACACAATTTTACTCCCACTCCCTTTCAATAAAGTAGATGAAGGAAGAAGTAGGATCTGAACTGGCTCAGAGACAGCTAGAAGAAAAGTCTGAAATAAGCTTTGGTGTTTTGAGTTTAGAAAGTGCATGAAGGCTAATTAACTGGTGTTCAGCTTTAAGGTAGCTGCAATAACAATTAAAAAAAATTGTATATGTATTCAAAGACATAGTTCACAAAAATCAGCCACAGAGAATAATATCCTCAAGCAAATAGTTGGTGGGGCATTGTACTAGTAAACTCTGATGTCAGAGGGAAATTAAATGAAGAAGTTGTAAACAATGATAATTATTTGATAATGCCCATTTTCTAAGTAGTTATGTGGTGTGTCACAGAAATTCGTGCATTAGTGAGTCAGTTAACCCAAAGGTGTTGGTGTCAAACAACACACTTAACCTGGTTGGGGTAGGGTTAGCATGTTGTGTGTCCTCACTAACTCAGTTCCATGACAAAACACTCAAGGCAATGGTGAATCAAGCTACCATTCCCTAAAATGGGGTCCTTGACTCAGTTTATATGATTATGTATCACTAAATCCAATAGCAGCAAGATATGACTGGATTAAACATGTTGTATGAAAGCAGCCATACTGCTTCTGTTTCATCCATGAAAATAAAACTGAATCTCTTGATGAACCGAGACTCAGCTGTTTTGCTTTGCTCAAATATTCCCTTTGAAGTCAATCCTGGAGGGATTCTCCAGTCCATGTCAAGTTGATGATGTGTCATCTGCTTACAGAACATAGTTGCTTCCATATATTTTGCTTGTATATTTGTAAAAGAAGGAAAATAAACTTCGTAAATAACACTGTAATAAAATCACAGGAAATCTCTTTTAGTTTCTTATTCAAAGGAAACTAAACATTGTAGCATTGACAGTAGGCTTCTAATCTTTTGAGGAAGTGGGAAGTGACTAATAAGACCTAATGCAAATGTATTAGGTAGCATGAAGCAATCTTTTGTTCTCTATCAGAAAATTACTTTTACAAACCAGTTTGATTAAATATATCTGGAAACAAGCATGTTTGAAGATACGGGGAACTTTGAATAGTAGCCTTATTGAAGTAGTTGAAGTAGTCTTAATTAATTTCATATGGCAAATATGGGTAAGGAAATATGCCATTTTACTAGTCTGGGAACAGCTGCTATTGCTTTGATGTAGAATTATCCAGAACTAATAGTTATGTTCAGCTAAGTTGCACAGTTAATATAGTGGTCTTTGTACTGGAGATAAAATCCTGGAACTCATCATAAATGACTAGTGAAGAGTTGCAACGTCCCCTTCTGCGAATGAAAATATGTTATGGTGCCAGATTTAACAGGGTGTAGAGGGGGAAAAAGTCCAAATGAAGACAGTCACTCTCCTAGACGATGATTAAAGGCACCAAACATTTGTGATAATGGTCTTCAACTGGCAAGCAGATTATGATTCACCTTATTAGAGTCATGCTAAAAAAAAACATTTTCTTCATGCTTATTTAAGTTGAGTTTCTTTTCTTTTTTTTAAGAGAAGGTCAAAGAAAATAGATGGGGGAAAGAGAGAGTCTTCAGGAAGCCCAGAAAGAAACCTGTAGGCCAAGGTCTAGGCTAAACAGCAGTTAAGTAACACAAAAATCTCTAAGTCTGGTGGAGAAAAGCCTAGCAGTTGCTTGGATTTTTGCAATCCAGATCTAGTAGTTCTTAGCAGAGCATTTTTTTTCTCAAGTAAGTTGCCAATCTGAATGGAAACCTGAATGTCATCCCTCTATAGAATCATGGCTCTTTCAACAGGCCCTATAGTAAGGCACTTTATGATTCTGCACTGATATTTGGATTTTATTCCTTGGTTCTTGGTGTTTCCTTCCCCAACATACATACATAGATTTTTTTTAATGTTGTTGATTACTGTTTTCTACTTGGTATATTGTCTTAATATACTGTACACCACCTAGAGTCACTTGGAAGATTGAGGCAACTTGTACATTGAATAAATACTGTAAAGTAAAACATGATGGTCTGCTGATTATAATCATACTTCCTGTAAAGTACAGGAAAGTGGGCATTAAACATCTGCATATGCATTTATTTATCAAATTTCTAGGTTGTCCAACTCCAAAATGAATCTGGGCAGCTTCACAAGATTAAAAAACATCACTGTATAAGAAAATAAAACTATTGCCTCAAAGGAACATTAAAAAAAAACACTCTCCTACATCATCCCCAACCTAAAGAAGCCTGCCCAACATCCAAGTCCGAGGCCTAGGAAAGAGCCATGTTTTTAGGGCTTGCTTGAAGGCAGGTAGGGTGGAAGCCTGAAAAACTTCTGGAGCGGAGGGTTGCTGTTCTAGACAGCAGGTGCTGCAAGAGAGAAGGCCCACTTCCTGAGTCCCACTAGATGAGATGAGCAGACACTAAGGGAAGCAGACAGTCCCTCAGATACCTAAGCCCTATCCCATGTAGGGTTTTATACGTAATAACCAGAACCTTGAATTGCACCAGAAGCTTATTAGTAAACAGTGCAGGTCATGTAACAGAGGTGTTACATGGGTATAACAAAGCCTGCTTCTCCATTCTGGACGAGCTGTAGCTTCCAAGTGGTCTTCTAGGACAGCCCCATGTGGAGCACATTGTAATAGTCCATCCACAAGGTGACAAAGGCATGAGTGGAGGGACTATTTATTCACATACTTGGGTACCTTCAGACTGAGGTCTTCTAGAACCACAACTAAAAGGCATTGTGCAGCTGTTCTGTCTTTGTCTTCTTTGTGCACACATGTGTATACAAAGAAACAAGATGAGGAGAACAGTTAAAAACACAGGAAGTTTGCAAATGAAAAGGCACCATATCTGGACCCCTTGTAAATTTTGTCACCAAAGCTGGGCAACTGCACAATTAGGGGGGGAAAAGTCACATTTTTTTTTCAGTTTCATTAAAGCTCCTCTCTGGCTTTTTTGGTTTGTTTCTGAGCAACAGATTACAATGAACTCATATTTTAGTTTGGAATTTCTTCACTTTTAAATGTTGACCAGAATCCTTTGTATGGAACACGCTCGAACCGTTGATTTGTTTGGGGATAAATGTGTCCTGGCAGCATAGTTCTTACTGAAATCAAGCACTCCAGCAATGTTTTGAAGGTGAGGGTGGGTGCCAAGCACAGACCAGAAAACAAGTGGTCTATCTACTGTATTTCCTGGCCTTTCCCTGACATACTAATGCCAGCTTGCACTGAGGTCCTTCTGTTCCAGTTCTCAGCTTCCACAGAGCTCCGCCAGCATTTTTTTATTCCTGCTCTCCCAGTATCTTAGGATAGCAGTGCTAGTAATTCTTAAACCATGCCTCTTGCTCTTTAAAAGAGTTGCTGGTTCCAGAGCACACAGCGACGTTGGCCCTGTCCGCAGCCGTTTCTCCTCATTGCAGTCCTGTGATGGGAAAACCTGCCCCAAGTGAAAGTCAGCCTCTTCTCTGCAGCTCTTGGCAGTCCCCTTAGGCTTGGCCAGGGTACATGTTATTCATTGTGATCTGATTGCTTCTGGTTTCAGGGAAGTTCAAGTCGTGAAGCACCAAACTCCACTCAGAAAAAACATTCTTAGAAAAGAGTTCCCAACCGTATTTATTGTAATTCATCATGCTGTTTCTAGATACTAAGGGTGTGTCCTTTCTCATTTTAAATTAATTTGTTGACAATATGAGAAAGTTGATAAGTCAAAAGAATCTTAGCTATAGGCATTATATAAGTCCGCCGGATTTCATTGTTTCCTTTTTTTTTTTAACTTTAGGGACCCAGAGACTTGTTTGCTAGGATAAACAGTACCATGTCCTGAGAAACTCTTCAACAATTTGTTTCATAAGGTCAGGTAAGCTAACTTTTCTCTAAATAACATTCAAACAATGTAAATTAACTATCAATCAAATTAATCTAAGTTCCTACTGCTTTAAAACAATGTGAGAGCAATGACAAACCTTCTGAACCACTCCTGGAAGTGTGGGAGCATTCCAAGCCAGGGATCACCCCAGGTCTTTCTGGAAGGCTATTTTTAGAGTTTCCTAAGGTATCAAACGGCTGAATGATCTGGAAACTTGGCTCAGCTTCTTATTCCTGGATAATTAAGAAACCAGATCCTGGAATTATTTATTCTGAGTTAACCTATCCTGAACAGACTAAGAGCCAAGAAACAGCCATTTCCTGGCTCTCTTTTAGGGATCTATTTTTTGATGCCAGGAAACTAAATGTGATCATGAAAGATAGATATCCACCTTCAGCCCACCCCAATACTCTTGTCTGACTATGTAGTTTTCAAATAATGTTTATTTGGAGAAGAGAACATCCTTCTCCCACTGTTATTATGATTATTCTCATCAAATTTTATTATCATATTCGTGGACAAATTCCTGCCTCCGCTTTAAAGAAGTTAATACAGCCCCAACACAGTTTTTGCTTTTCTTTTCTTTTTTTTTAAAGCGGAGGACTGTGTTCCTGGAAGGCTTAGAAATCAAGGATTTGTGCTGGGCTGGATCCAGAATTGGACAGAAAAACAAGTAGGGATTTAAAATACACAGGGTATTTCTAAACAAGGCTCTGATAGCAGAGAAAGAAAATATGATCAGGTTTCATTTGGTATTCTGCAATGCTTTCCCAATGAGTTTCCCCAGTGATGTGGGAAACTCCTTCCCACTACAGAAAATCTGGTGGGGGCGGGGGGAGGTGGAATCTGCATGATGATTTTTTTTGAGAGAGAAGCTGTCTGGCTGGAAATCCCTGAAGTTGAACAATGAGAGACTGAATGTGGGGGTAGTCCAAACAGAGGTAAGGGAGCAGTGGTTACACTATAACATTAGAAAAGCGAAAGTTGCAGAAGTCCAAGAGAAATTAGCACAATGCAAACCTAAGATGATATGGAGGAAGGGCTATACATTTCTTAATGTAAAGGGAGGTATAATATGACATGGTGATGGATTGAATAAAGGGACTCCAAGATAGATTATAATGTAAAATACAAAACTGTAGCCCATAATATTGATGGGCTACACACTGGTTTCATGCTTGGTTTTGTAATTCCATAACAAATGGAAAGCCACAATTTTCCCAACCTGTTATAGATGTACTGAAAGACAATCACAGAAATCTGTGATTTCTGAAAATTACAGAATTTCCATCTGTTGCTTCATGGAAGCCAAGTAGAAGAGTTTGGGACATAAAACATTTTATTTTTGGTCCTATTTCATTATTATATTGCACAGGAAGTACAATGTGAGACAAAACGACACTCCAGTGGGAGAAAGGTAAAAGAATTACACAAGTTTGATTCTGTAGAGATCTCAAAGAGACCTCTGTGATCTTATCTGCTGGGTTTTTTGTTTTTTTGTTTTATTTGTCTGCCCAGAGTTGCCAACTCCAATGCCACAGAATATATTTAGTAAAAGGCTTTTGCAACTGAACACCATTTCTTGCCCCGACAATTCCCTGGAACACATCTGTTTGTGTGTTCTTATCTCTTGATATTTACCTCTTGATCTCTCTGGAGTTGCTTAAACTTTCAGGTCTCACACACTAGACTGGCATATTTGTGCATAAATTCCAACTGCCCTTTCACCCCACCCCATCCCATTTCAGCAATAATATTAACTTAGATTCCTGGAGGAAAAATTCCAGGGATTATTGCCACATCGGTTATGACAATTCCTTCAAACTGAATGGGCAACTGAAACTAGACAGACAGACAGACAGGAATGGTTTCCTTAAGGATTTCTTTATAGAGCCACCAAGGGACTTTGAGGTGACCACAAATGGAGGACTTTGCTTGGTAAAGTGCATAGATTATGAATGTCTTCATGGATATTCCTTTGGACACCGTACAGATTTTGTGGCCTTACAAGTAAACAACCAGGGCAGATCGTGCACAACAGCAACAATGCTAACCTGGATAGTAGCTGGAAATTCAATGCCTGGGAATGTCCTAATTCCCCAGCTAATCTGTTTCACAAGGAGTGATAGGAATAGATAAGAACTGTACAAAATTGTGTAAGCTGTGTTGTACAAATCATCATCATACTGTTCTCTTTTGTAAATATTATTTGTCCTGAATCTCTGAAGACAAGACAGGTTAAAGGCCTAACAAGCACGCGATGTTTTCATCAGCATACCTGATGCAGAGGCTGTTCCCAGGGCTGGCCCTGTCCTTGCCTCAGGCAGCAGTAGGCATTGGAGGAAAGAGTGTGAGGCCCCAGGGCTCTGCCTGGCCCCCTGAGCCGGCCTGCTCAGGTGCAGTGGGAGATTCAGCTCAGGCAAACAAATGTCTTGCAGGCCTCTGTCAATAATTGTTTTCATCAAGTCTGCAACTTCACTTTACCTACTGACCCCATGCCAAGTCATCACAAGCAACAGCAAAGTAGCATTGCTTCCCTAGAACCACCAGATCCCACTGCTGTCGTTTTCATGCACTCCCTGCTGAAAAGACACCGGGCTGGATAATCATGCCCAAGTGATAAAAAGAACCTCTTCCACTGAGCAGCCACAAAGAGTGGCTCCCGTGTTTCCTGAAATCACCTTACAGGGTCGGCCGGGCCCAATGCTTTTGGGGAAAAGAACAGAATGGCAACAAAGGAGACTATCTGGAGACAGGAAGGGAGAGGTTGCCCACAACAGGCTGTAATGGACAATAAAGGTCAAGCTGATTCCACCCACTACAGGCCACCTGTCTTCATTGCCATTTTACACATCTAGCAGCTGCCACTGGAGGTTGCTGGGTAGCACTGGAACAGAGAAGGACAACTTAAGCCTGTGTCATTTGTGGGCTGGTGACAAGATGAAGGCAACAACATGGGAAGAAGGCAGAAAAAAAGACGTCAGGAAACAGATAACACCGTCGTTACTCACACCCATATAAATGAAATAAACATCCCTTGACAAAGCGCTGCACCCTCTTTAATTTCCTGTAACAGTGGGACTTAAAGGAAAAGGGGTACCTGCAGAGAACCGGTTGTATCTTAATCCTCCTTGTTATCTTCATGGACAAGCCTTTTTAATTCCACAGGAACAGGACTGACTAGAAAACACACATAACAAGTGTGCTTTACAGAGGAGCAATTTAAAAAGTATGTGCACATCCCTTGGGAATACGTCCCTTGAGAGGCTAAAGCTAAATATGCCCATCATGTGCCTTACACTGGGAGTGGGGTGTTTGGGCTGACAACCACTTTTGGGCCAAGGCTTACTCCAGGACGTGGGGCCCAGGCCAGCAAATGGGCAAGGCCAAGCTACAAAAGCTCCTTCCTTCCTTCCTTCCATCCATCCATCCAGTTTATAAGTTGCCCAACTCATAAATGACTCTGGGAGGCACAATTACAGTAAAAGCAAGATCCAATGCAATAATAATAATTTTTTAAAAAACAGAAAAAGGTGACAGTCTAGGGACTAAGGTACCTGCCAGACTGATAAAATGTCCATGAAGGCACATACTTTCTACTCCAATGCCTGGGGAAAGGGCCAGGGGTTCAAAACCTGTTTAAAGAACAGCAAGGAAAAAGCAACTGGAATCTCTAGGAGATGTGTTCTAGAAGATCTGCACCGCAACGGAAAAGTTTGGTCATGAATGAACTATGCTTAACATGATCACTCCATATGTGTTTACAATTTTCTAACACATTAAAAGTGACAATCGGATGGCAACTTGGTTTCCAGGGCAAAGTGCAGCCCCAGGTGGGGCCTTAAGCTGTGCATCTTGCTTTAGTTTCTGAATCAAAAGTTTGCCTTGCAAGATATCCTCTTATTTGGCGGGTACCTCAGAAAGTCTTGCTCACCCCTGGATCTCTATGGCAAAGCCGCCCCTCTTAGCTCCACAGCGCCCTCTAGTGCCGTATCACAGCCTTGAGAACAGCTCCAGAAAGAGACATGCTTGCTGCCCCGCGGCATCTGGCATCCTGGCTGCCATCTTTTTAAGAGCTCTTTTCTCCATTTCCTTGCAGGATGTCCGCACTGACGCGAATGTATTAATAGAGAGAGCTAGCATTGGTTTAGAAGAGGACAATCACTGGGTTGCTGTTATTTTTAGACGTATCCTTATGGACTTTTTGCTGAAACAAGAAAAAAAATGAACTTGTGACTTATGGGTTTGATGATTAGAAAGGGTAGACTATGGGATGAACAAAATTATGGTGTAACCTTAGAAAGAGAGGGTAAAATATAAATGTACTTGTAACTGCTGTTAAGAAGATCAGAAGCTGCTTCTTTATAACTTTTCCTTTCTTTTTTTCTTTTCTTTCTCTTTTCTGTTTCTTTGCACTTTTTTCACTTACTACTTTTCCTTAATTTCCTTACTTTTTTTTAAATTTGTGTTGTTTTTATTTTAAAATTTCTTTAAATATGTATATACACATACATATTATACTGCACACTAACAGTGAAGGCCTTGGAAAAGATATTCAAATGCCATGATGTGTTTATACTTACAAATATCAGAATCGTGCATGCAGTGATTTTCCCTCTGACAGTCTATGGAAGTAAAAGCTGGACTGTGAAGAAGCAAGATAGAAAGAGTATTGATGCTGTGGAGTCCTTGGTGTTCTCTGAGATTGGTTGTTTGATTGTAGATGTTTCATTACCCAACTAGGTAACATCATCAGTGCTAGTGGGTGTGAAGTTTGCTCCCTGTTTATATACAGTAGCTTGCCCTGCCAGTGTTGGTGGGCATGTGGTTTTCTCCTTGGTAGTTCCTTGATTAGAGTATTGTTTTCTGCGAGTATTGATACTTTTGAGCTTTATTGTTGGAGAAGACTCCTGAGAATATCATGGATAGCCAAGAAAACAAATGGATCATTCAATCAACCCAGAGTTCTCAGTTGAGGCAAATGATGAGGCTCAAATTATCCTACTTTGGACACATTATCCAAAGACCTAACTCTCTGGAGAAGTCTGTAATGCTGGGAAAGGTAGAAGGAAAGAGAAGGAGAGGATGACCAGCAACAAGATGGATGTACTCAGTTACAGCAGCAATGAATGCATCATTGGGAGAGCTGAAGGACAAGGCTGGGGGCAGATCATTCTTCAGAGGTCTATCTACGTGGTCTCTAACAGTCAACACCAACTTGATGGCACATAATCAAGAAGACAGGGAAAAGTAACATTGTGCCTTTCAGTGGTGACCATAGCAAGCCATGTTGACATCAAAATAATGGTATGTGCATCATGATGCATTCATGAAAGTGGCCCAATTATGTAATGACTTCTGACACATGGATTCTGCCAGGCACTTGGGAGGATGGTACAACAGTAGCAGCCCCAGCTTCAGCATCACAAGCAAGGAATTACATCTGGCCACCTGTCCTTGCAACAGCTAGGGTCTCCCAGTATACAACTGCCACACCACTTCTCCTGCCCTGGCCTTGGGACTGATGCAGAATACAAAACCTAGCTGGCCAGATCTCTGTGAGATCTTCTTCATCACATAAATAAATAAGGAAAAGAGATGTGATGTGCCACCTATGTTTTACACTCTCAAAGCAAACTTTAGGTTCCTGCTATTTCCGAATTCCAGTTTGTCTCCAGACACACAGGCCCGGATTAACATTGCCTTTGTTGATATCTCAGAACACAAGGCCTATCAGTTGCAAACAGAGGATCCTTGGATAACCTTTTGTATTTGCAACTTCTTCTTTTTAAGTCTTTTTTAAGTCAGCTGAGATTCTATTCAAAGTTTCTACACAGTCATATTCTACACAGTCATGTTTTTAGACATTATTAGATAACAAACCACAGACTGTGCTTGGAAAGTTTCCATTGCTATAGGTGCACAATCTACAGTAATTCAACAATGTATGGGAGCCTTTTCATTTCTAAGGCTCTGCTGTGTTAGTATTTTTTCCAAGGGTGACTTCATTTCTATGAATGCAGGCCAATGAAATACTACAATCATCCATTGCATTTAGCCTGCGGGCTAACACCCCACACCAATCCGTAAGGATAACATGACAGGAGAAATAAACAGGTGAAAAAGGATCGTATGCATTTTACTATTTGTGTCTTTTGTGTGAGTGCAAGATATCTCTAACACTGCAATTATAGGTGAAGTTGGAGGTCACATCCCTTCTTCCCCTTCGTTATGGTGATTACATGAATACTTTTGGAGATATGCAGGAATGCAGGTTGCTTCATATGGAGAATTTTGCCTCTGACGGTTTATTTCTTTTGTGTCAGGCTCCACTCTTGGTGACTTCATGAACATAACCATGTAACTTCCTTGGCATCAGCACAAAAACAGATTGCCATTGCCTTCTCCTGGGAAGTTTTGACTGGACTACAAACTTGGCACTTCCTGGTGTCTTCCATCCAAATACTAACCAAGAATAGCTCAGCTTAACTTTTTGAGATTGGCCAGGTTTGGCTGAGTCTGGAGTCTAGTGGCCTTCAATTAATTCTATTTTATTTCTCCCTCCATGGAGGAGTCCAATGAATCCATAGCTTTCATTTCTTCTTCAACTGTGCTGCTGTTTCAAGTCATTTTTTGCTTGTTTTTCTCTTTTGTTTTAAGTCTAGTAAATGCACGTGCCCTTCTGATTGCATTTTAAAAATAAGGATGGGGGTGGGTGGAATATCCATAACAGTTGTGTAGAAAAGGGAGAAAAATATCAACAGGTGCCATATATTCTAAATACTGGCTGGATTCACACAACACACAAAACATAATTGCTCTGCCCACTGATTGTCCTTTGTTGTAGTTCTGAGATAATAAAAGCAAAGAGCTGGTGGAGCAACCTTGGAGATTCTTGGGAATGCTCTTACAGGGGTGTAGGTCCATCCCATCCCTGGTACAGTGCAAGAATAAATAAAGCTTTGTTTTAGCGAATGGATTATCCAAACATTTGTAATTCTCTCCTCAGGCATTCATGTAGAGGAGAACAAGCAGTGTTTAAATAAAAATTAAACTGTAGCAGTGCTGTTTTGTGTCAGACAAGTGGAAAAAATGCTCCCCAAGTAATTCTTGAGGTATTGAAGCTGACGTTGCATCTGTCAATCTTTCTTGGGGAAAAAATGGTAGCATCCTTGACTGCAATGAAAAGATGACTTTGAGCTTTAATCTGCCTCAAGAAAAGAAGTCAGAAAATGATTCTTATTGGTTAGACTCACACAACATGCTAAACCCCGGTTAATCAAGCCCAGTTCCCAGGTTCATGTAACATGCTGTGCCCAAACCGCCATACTATGGTGGAATGAATTGGCATCATTCACACATTATAATAAAACAATGATTGGATTCCCACAAAGCATTGGACCACAATCTACTGAACATACTTTTAGCATAGTTTAGCATGTTGTGAAAACTCAACCACTATGTGTGAAACAACAATCTGAATCTGCATCTAAGAGTTCTCTGGCAATTCTGCAGTATCCTCCTCCTTATTGCTCAGCCATTTGAGGCAATTCTCCAATGGACTGCTTTAACCAGAATGTTTCATGCTGGTATTTATGGAATATTATGCAGTTGAGAGAAATGTAACCCCCCATCCCCAAGATTCCCCATAAATCCAAAGGCAATTGATGAAGGAAATGGTAAACTAGGGAGTGAAGCTAAGGGAGGTATTAGATCGATGGGGTTTTTGACCTCTCATAATAAAGATAAGCTTTTGCTCCTTCTGATGGTTTCTTACCTTCAGGTGGGGTGGTGGTGGTGATGGCAGCTATGAATGTATACAGGGCTTCCATATCCAGCTGCAAACTCTGAGGGATGACTAGTGGCAGTGAAGAAGTCCTCTAGGAGTCATCTGGATGTTTACAGCATGGACAACGTAAGTCTGTTTTTCTGTTCTGGAGAGATCTGCTTTGTGTAATCACTTCCTGCTGCCCTTTGGTGACAAATGAGACTGTTTGGTATAAAAAATAGGCAAACAGCTGGAAGGGAAAAGGAGGCTCATGTTATTCCAGGTGAAGATGGTGCTTTGTGACTGACCGGCTGACAGCAGTGCAGTGTATTAGAAAAACCTGCCTTAGAACTTAAGAGAAGAAAAAGCATAATATTGGATGTGTGTAGCACTGCTCAAGCACAATGCAGCATTATAGAATTCTTTGGCTGTGTTAGCAAGAGGAGCTGATATTAAAAGATCAGGAGGAGGAAATGAGGGAGGGAACAGGAGAAATGAACCACCCAAGAAATGCAGTTAAAGGAAGGAGAGATAAGGAAAAAGCCTGGGCAGGATGGACATGGCACTTCAGATGGGTTAGAAAGAACCATTTTAGGAAGCAGTGGAGGCTGCTGTTATTGTTACTGTTCTTTTCTTATAAAGGCTGCCAGACCTGGGCTGCAAAAAATCCATACATGGTTTTGCCACCACAGTTTGCAAACCATAATTTTATTTATTTATTTATTTAATAGACTTGTCCCCGCCCTTCTCCCCACAATGGGGGACTCTGGGCGGCTTACAACAAATTAAAATCAAAATACATAATTAAAAGTTATAAAAACCAGACATTACAAAGATAAAAAGGCTAAAAAATCCAAGAGGCCGATAGGGGCCACACCAGGCTGCTAAGGGGCCAGCCAACCCCATTTCTGATATCCTCCCTCCCCGCCCCAGGCCAGATGGCAGAGCCAGGTCTTCAAATCCCTCCAAAAGGCCTGGAGTGAGGGGGCCTGTCTCACTTCCAGGGGCAAGATGTTCCAAAGGGTGGGGGCTACAGCAGAGAAGGCCCGCCTTCTGGACCCCGCTAATCGAAGTTCTTTTACTGTGGGGATCCGGAGCATGCCCTCTCTGTGAGATCGGGTGGGACGGGTTGAAATCATGGGGGCAAGGCAGTCCTTCAGGTAACCTGGCCCCATGCCATGTAGGGTTTACATTACATGCCATGTAATTGCTGGACTTGCACGTGACATGAAACCACAAGAAACAAACCATATTATGGCCCAGCATTTATTTATTATTGCCATAGCCTGCCTTTCTTCTAGAAGCTTGGATGAAGCTACATGAAGATCTTCCTTCATGTTTACCCCCAAAACAGCACTTCAGTGAGGCAGTTTGGAGTGAGAAAACATCTGGCCCAAAATCACCAGTGAAGGGTTATGGCTGAGGGTACTTGAATCCAGGTCTCCCTGGTTCTAGACTTACATCCAAACCACTACATCACACTGGCTCTCAGCATCAAGCATGAACCTAGGTATTTGTATATGTAGTACCATGAAACAAACCGATGCTTGAATAAGTTAATAAAAAGGAGAAGAAAGGATTATGAATACTCACAAGAGAAGAGAAATCTAGTGTGCTCACAAAGCACATCAGAGTCACCAAGTGAGCACCAAGATAAGGCAATCTTTCAGCATCTAAATGCTCTCCCCTCAGAGCAAGCTGGGAGTCTGAGGTTTGCTTGTATGGTGTAACTGCTTTATCATGATTTGATTAGCAGTTTTGCTAATAAGAGAACTCCTAAAATAAGTCATATGGATTCACTTGACACCCTGTGCTAAACCACAGTAGCTCTTTCTTGCATTTTAGTGGTAAATTGGAGAAAAGGGAGCTGACCCCCAAACCATCCAGTGTTTGGGTAGAATGTTGCTTTTCTTCTCAGACTGTTTGCCTCACAAGGGGGACTGGTGAATCTCATCGGGAGCTAGGAAGGCAAATCTCATCCCTTACCTGCTCTCCTCCAACTTGAAGAAGGCTGATCTGGAGGAAGTTATCTAGAGGTAGTTTTGGGGGCAACTATCCAGCCAATCATACAGGCTGGATATTAGGAGAGCTGCAGTCCAACACATATGTCATGGATGACTGTTCTAGGCCATAAAACTATCTCAAGACAACAATGATTCCTACGTGTGTTATATCTGTTGTTCTCCAAAAGTGCCCCAAAGTTTCTCCTGACTCATGTTATAGTCACCCAGTGTCATACAAAAATGCACTGATTGCTCTTGTGCACACCCACGCATGTGCTTCACTCACCCAGCCAGGCATTTATGTTTGGCAAGCTGAAATAGCTGGGGGAGGGGTGGTAGAGCTTAGCTATCGGATGCTTGTTTTTTTTATCAATACATTTGCTGAATATCAAGCTTACTGAAAGTTGAGGTATAGCATTTTCAGACAATAATTGTGGCTTGGAATATACTGTAATTTACTGAGTTTGATAATGACTATATTTACTTGAAAATGGCAAGTATCACAGATCTCTTTATGCTAAAATCACATGAGTAGAAGCTCATCTTAAAATCACTTGTAAAACTTCCAATATTGTTCATGTATATGCATCAGTGTACTACTAGATGCAGATGAACATTATGTAATCTGAAGCTATCTTTGATTACGCATATTACTATGCAGTTATGTGCGGAAGAAACTGCTCTGTGCATTAAAGGTATGTGTACTTCTTCCCTCAGTCGTTCTGTCAAGAAAATGCACTGACTGCCTTAATTAGAGAAAGTTAGAAATCTCAGCTAATACAGCTTATTTAAGAAAAACAGTTGGCTCTTGTTCCTTCTTTGCCCCCTACTAATGATAAAATCTCACGTCCAAAAAATGTTGGTCCACCACAGAAATGGAAGAATGCAGTCAAAGATATATTGATGACTATTATGCTGGCAGCAGATACATTTGCACGAACAAGTTCTGCCAACTTTTATCAGTCCACACTTCAGTTACATAAATATTGCATTTGAAGATATCTTTGTGGCGATTCATTATTGGTATACATGTGCATGTAATCAATTGGTGCATGAAACTCACTGGTGGAACACACTTACAAGCAAAACGTTTTGGGAGACCAAAAAGGAACATGAGCCAAACAATCTACAATTCTGTTCAGGAGATCTGTGTCTGTCTGATCTTCTTGCTCTTTACTGAGAGCGGGATCAGCGCCTAAGTCAATTCCTGGCAGCAACCATATGCGGATGGGATGGATAAAGCAAAAGCTGCAGACCTAAACTCACTGGGGGCAATTCTGCATCCTAAGCTACTTGCCTCCCGTGCTGCTTCCTGCTGTCTCTTAAACCAACTTCAGACATTCTAGTCTGGGGCTGCCACTAGATCTAAACTAAGTCCAAGAGACCATCCACTCTGCAGGGCTTAAGGCAGCTCCAGTCAGGAAACAGCAGTTTTTAATTTAGGCTGGAAGACCCAGGCAGGAGGTGTATTTGTGATGGGCTGGGCGTGGGTAGAGGATGATGTCCTGTGTTCCTGCACACAGGAAGTGCTGGGTGTCCCATGCTGGCAATGGGACAAGCATAAAGTCCAGATCTGCCCTTTGTCTTATGTCCCTTCCACGTTGCTGGCCTTTCTTTGGCTTAGACATGCTTACTTGTGGGGAGTGTAGATTGGACAGTTGCTGGGAGCCGGGCAGCATATAAATTCAATTGATGATGATGACGACGACGACGATGATGATGGTTGGTTGCACAGCCAGCCAGATGTTTAGACTGGATTTGGCATTTTTATTCACCTATTGAGTCCTTCCCAAGGACTTGGGATAGGCAGATGTTGTTGTTTAATAACATTAAAGGTATCATCGCAGGATAAGCTGTTCCAAATAAAGTTGCCTTTTGCAATAGACTGATGGTGATTTTGTCAATGCTGATGGCATTCAAGTGGTGCTCCAGATGTTTTGGGATTGCACCCAAGGCACCTATAACTATTAGTACTATCTTCACTTTCTTTTGCCAGTCGTTCTATTTCTATTTGCAGGTCTTTGTATTTTGTGATTTTCTCCAGTTCTTTCTCTTCTATTCTGCTGTCTCCAGGTATTGCAATGTCCACTATCCAGACTTTTTTGTCTTTCTTATCAACAGTTGTTAAGTCTGGGGTGTTGTGTGGCAGGTGCTTGTCTATTTGAATTCTAAAGTCCCAGAGCACTTTACCTTCTTCATTTTCTATTACTTGGTGTGTTTTGTGGTCCCACCAGTTCTTGCTTGCAGGCAAATGGTATTTCTTGCAGATATTCCAATGCACCATTGTTGATACTTTGTCATGCCATTGTTTGTAGTCAGTCTGTGCGATCTTCTTGCAGCATCTAACTAGGTGGCCCACTGTTTCTTCAGCTTCTTTGAAGGAGTGTCATTTGCTGTCTGATGCTGTCTTCTCAATTCTAGCTTTATATGCATTTATTCTTAAGGCTTGGTCTTGTGCAGCCAGAATTAGCCCCTCTGTCTCTTTCTTCAACCTGCCTGCTCTTAGCCATTGCCAGGTTTTGTTGTTATCTGCTTAGCTTGCTAGTTTTTTTGTGTACTGAGCATTTAATACTATGTCTTGCCATGTCTCGTTCCTATTCTTCATTTGGTCTTTCTTATAGGCCAGTTTGGTCTCTTTGATATTCAGTAAGCCTTCATGGTGTACCAGCTTCAATGGATCTTCTTCACTGTCCTTCAGATATCCTTCCAATGCCCTTTTTTTTCTTCAATTGTCTGGTGTACTTGCAACATTCCATGCCCACCTATGCTCCTTGGTAAACAGAGTCTGTCAACATTGATGTGTGGATGAAGGGCATGATTCATTGTCATTATTTTTCTGGTCTTCCTATCCAGGGCTTTTAGTTCAGCTTGAGTCCAGTCCACTATTCCAGCTGTATATCTAATGACTAGAATTGCCCAGGTGTTAATTGCCTTGATGGTATTTCCGCCACTGAGTTTGTACTTTAAGATCTTCTTCACTCTTCTGATGTATTTACTGCTAACCTTCTTCTTGACTTCAGTGAGCTTGATGTTGTCAGCCTGAAGAATGCCCAGGTATTTGTAGTGATCTTCTTCATCCAGGCTCTTGATGTTATTTCTATAAGGCATCTTGATTCCTTCAGTTTTCACAGTTTTTTCCCTGTTGATGTTAAGGGTGGAACATTTGTCCAGTCCAAACTCCATTGCAATATCTTGGCTGTATGTAGTGATTTATAGTGCCTCCATAGTGTCACCCAGCTACCACTGAGATGATATAAAGCCTGTCCTCATTACTGATTTCAATGTAGTGCTGGCTGGATGACTTAGAAGTCACTATATGGACTCATCCATATAGTGGATGGCCACAAGTCCTTAAGTCAGAAGTATAGTGGCATGCACTGTGCAGCCCCCATTGCTAATCCTAGTTCTGCAACCAAAGAGGGGCTAGTGAAGGAAGTCCTGTTATCATACCTATTGAGGGCCAAGTTCCCATAAGATGGCAATGCCATCTTATGGGACCCAGGAGTGTGCCTTGTCTGTCACGTACCTGCCCTCCAGAGCAGCATTGCCCTAGAGCAGTGTTTCTCAACCTTGGCAACTTTAGGATGTGTTGACTCCTTGCTGGCTGGGGAATTCTGCCCTAGAGGTTGGAATAGCCCCAACCATGCTTTTCTTCATGGGCTTTTCCCCCAGGCCTTTGGTAAGGGTACAGTGAGTATCCACAGTGAATTTATTGCCTGTTTAAATCAGTACTTGGGTTTCAGCACATGCTCAGAGTTCATTATATAAAATATAGGTGGAAAGATATTACATGGATTTCCTTCATGGAAGTTGATAGGCAGGTCCTTCTTGCTGTTTTTTCCCCTTTTACTCTCCCCCTTTTCTGAACACTATCCTCAATTTTATAGAATCCTGTACAGAAGAGAGGTGTAAGCCAGTCTCTTTGGAAAGTCTGGAGGCCTTTTCCTCCTCTGACCTGAAGTTCGTTCTCATTCTCGTTCTCGTTCTCGTTCGTTCTCTCTCTCTCTCTCTCTCTCTCTCTCTCCCTCCCTCCCTACCTACCTACCCACCCTAGAGTTGCTAGAAAACTATACTGGCATGACATTTGCTCTCTCCATTGCCAGTACCTATCCTGGCTCAATTTCAAGACACTGCAGTCATCTGACTTTCCTCCAATATAATGGATGGCCAAGACTGACAGATGCTATATATCTTGAGGCTGCCGTATAATGTGTCATAATAAAGGGAAATATGACTCAGCTATACCTGTATTAGGTATAGCTGAGGATGACTTAAGCTTGTCTATCTCATGACTGGGGAGGAGATGAAAACAATATCATGGACAAACAGCAAAAAACCAGCATGTTTGTAATATGGTTAGGTAGAAGTAGGAAAGGCCCTGACTACTGCTTTATCCATTCCAGCAAAATCTTCCCTGATGGCCCAGCTGTAGCCAATCAGACACTCTCTAATAGCTAAACTCATACCTTTAATGACTCTTGGTAGAACGATAAAGGTGCAGAGCAGTTTTCCTTAGTGGTGCCATTGTATAAATAGGATTGAAGAATTGATGCCTTTGAACTGTGGTGCTGGAGAAGACTCTTGAGAGTCCCCTGGACTGCTAGGAGGTCAAACCAGTCAATCTTAAAGGAAATCAACCCTGATTGCTCATTGGATCAATAATGAAGCTCAAGCTCAGATACTTTGGTCACCTAATGTGAAGAGAGGACTCTTTGGAGAAGACCCTGATGCTGGGAAAGATTGAAGGCAAAAGGAGAAGAGGACGGCAGAGGATGAGATGGTTAGATAGCATCACTGAAGCAATGAGCATGAAACTGAGCCAACTCAGGGAGGCAGTGAAGGACCGGAAGGCCTGGCGCAATATGGTTCATGGGGTCACGAAGAGTCGGACACGACTTAACAAAACAACAACAACAATAATAAATAGGATTACACAGGAGAGACTTTGGGAGAAGTTGAATACCATTTATTAAAGTGTCTCGGCATGGAATCAACTTACCTGATTTTTGCAGGGCACTGTTGTGACACACCAAAATCTTGGGGGTTGTCCCATGTTACTATGAAGAAGTTTGCTCTGGAATCTATTCCCTAACTCCAGCAGACACACTTCCTGTTGGGAGCAATTACTTGGCCCACCTAAATATGGTGCAAGGGCACCCAAAGCTTTAAGTAAGCCATCACCAGTTCAAACCAGACAGCTGCCTTGGGATGAGACCTAATCAGTATTTGGCAAAAGCAACACCGATATGCCCAAATAAGCCCTCAGCCAAAGAACATTTGAAAAAGAAAATCTTTCCAACAATGTGGCTGCTCACAAGTTGGCATGAAAAAAAAAGTGGGGAATATGAAATTTGTTGTTCCCTCCCAAAGGTTGAAAGAACACCAGTTTGTATAAAATCAAGATGCATGATCACTGAGCCGTATTTAAACCAGATTTCAAGTAGGGGACCATTCTCTGACAATCTATCAAATGAAATCAACCCACTTTCCTTGGGGAAAGGAATCAGGGCATGACTATGTTCACATGCATACTTTATTCATGCCACGTAAAGATTTAGGAGAAGCTTTCTTATAACATGCTAAATTTGGTTAGGATGTGTGTGTGTGTGTGTGTGTGTGTGTGTTAAGAAGTTGCATGAACCCAGCTGTTTTGGTTACTTTATGCTTAAATGCATTTGCAAACCTAGAAAATTCAGTAACTGGGTTAAGAATATTGTTTGAATGCAACCTCGGTTTGATTGAAATTAGAATATAAGTTCAGTCTCTCTTAACTTTGCCTTTATACTTGATGTATTGTGTACTCCTAATCATATTTAGCTTGGAGTATCTCCCACACTTTCCACCATAGCTCATCCTTATGAAGGTTTAGGATTGCAGTCTAATATATATAGCACATGACATGTCCCAGCAAAAGATTGTCCACTCATATGGTAACTTCTTGGTAACAGTGCACTTTGAATTGCAATCTTCAGTTTCCAGTTGCTAGAGAGAAACAAGAAAAAAGAACCTGGTGAATTATTGATGGACATCTTTGTGTAGCAGTCACTCAGACATTACTTACTGTTTCCAGTTCTCTGCAGAACATTATAAGATCAATGGACAGTTCATTCCAGAGATAATCTCTGTATTGTCATATAGTTAGAAGAAAACTGATATTCTCATTACTTTATCTTTTGTTCTGTTATTCTTAAACTCTTAAAAGAAGGAACTGTGACTTCTTACAGTGTACTTCACCTGTGAACATTATATGAGTGTCTGATAACCCTTGTGTACTCAGGTCCCTCTGTTTGCTTGTAGATTCACCTCAAAAATCCTGCATTTCCAGCCAGCCCCGTATGCCCTGAAAGAAACATGCTTCTGAGATTGGTCTGGTCTCCCCTCCTTTTGTGCTAATCATGGCAGGTAGGGTTGTTCAGTAGCATTGGTGTTCCCAGACGAACCCTCCAGCTCTCAAGGGTGAAATATCAGCATGTGACATCCAAAGGAGAGGGCCTGAAACTCTTGACCCAGCTCCTTCTGTCGAATGCCATCTCAAATGACAGAGACAGATGCAGGGAATCATCACATCTGTTGCCCTGCCACTGCACCTTCAGCTGGACCTACTGAAGACATATGGGACAGAAATCAGAGATCATGATTCTCATTTAGGTGACAGTCCCCTTGCAATCTACCTTGCAATAAGACTCCATTAATTCAGTGAGGTATGCTTCTTAGAACTGTACCGGATTGTGCTATTACTCTTCACTTTCAAAAAATAGCTTCCAAATTATACTCGGGCATAGGGTAGGGATCCAGATCTCTTTAGATATTGTGGAGCTCAGGGCAAATCACAAAACAACACAGATTGATTGCATCCACAGCACTCTGGCCAAGTGAACTTTGAGCCTTGGAGGTAGAGTAGTGCAGAGGTGAGCCCATTGTCTCTCACACAGGGCACTGGTTCAGGAAAGGCCACCTTAAGGCATCCAATACACCTGTGAATAGGGCAAAAGTCTCCACAGCAAAGGGCAGCAAAATTGGGGCTCTTGATTCACTGTCCTTAGAGTTTATAGGCCAGATTTCTGCAATTCTCTCGAATTCAAGACTTTCCAAGTGAGAGTAGCGAAACAGCCACATTCCAAACTGTTTTTTCTTCCACTCCTTATATGGCTATTACTAAACAGAGTCTCACTTTCAAACATAATTTTCTGGGTGAGCCTTTTTACATAACAAGTGAAAAAGCATGCAATTTCTAATTTAATGCACAAGCTCAGGTCCTTTAGGGAAACCCGATTGGGGGAAAGCAGAAATTCCTCTAGCTCACTCTTCTGAAATTAGAGAACAAATAAGGTCAAGAAGACTATGTGCAGACTCAGGATGTACGAGACCTTTAGACTGTCCCAGGTCACAGCCAGTTTAGAGGGCAGGCAGAGGCTTTGGTTCAGCTAGAGATGGTGGCAGCTGAAGCAGAAATACACAATGTTCAGAACAAATGACTGTGACATGTTTGCAGTGCAATTTGGGAATTGGACTCACACAATATATTTAACTTGGATAATGAATTAACTTACCTTCTGAGTTTGCACAATACGTTGGGCCACAAAGTAACCAAACTGGTGGGCTTTGCCCAGCATGCAAATTATCAGAAGAAATAATCAAGGTTAAAGCAACCAAGCTTAGTGTGTTTTGCAGATCCAGCTGCTAGGTCCTTAATTAAATTTGTGAAAACCCAGCCAAGCATCTTAAAAGATTGTTGAACAAGCCTTAGACTGAAAGACAGTAGTTTGACCTCTGTTTATATCCACATTCTTCTGCTACTAGGTCCATCCAACTTCATTCTTGCCTGGAATAAAAAGTTTCACAAACTATAGCCCTATTTGGATAGTCATTATACTATAATGTCCACGTATTATGATTGAGTTCATATATTTTACTAAACTACAGTTTGTTTTAACCATATTTTGTTTTAGAATTGCAACAGAATAGCAACAGAGTAGCAAAGTAATAATGGTTTGCTTTGCCAAATCTTGGTGTGTTTTAGCAGGTCTTGTCTTGCATCTTGCGGAGTAATTCAAATCATGTGTAAAATAAACAAGTAAGGAATAAACCAGGAAATCACAAACCATGCACCCTTATTTGCATATCACCTGGAGGCACAGATGCAACAATAAGCCAACAACAAGCCATGCTTTCAAAATATACTTCATTCCTTAAAACAATCATAGTTTATTCACAAACTGTTTACATATCACACTAAGCCAAAAATAAACAAATCACACTATGTTTGAACATTGTATCATAACACAAGCTCCTGAAATACCTTCACCTGACACACTTCTTCCAGCATGAACACAAGAAGCAGATCAAAAGTTTTACTTCTGCATAACCATAGTATATCGTTATATCAAAACCAGACAAGCTCAAGTTAACCTTAACTGTGATTTAATGAAATAAGCCAACTCCAAAACATGATTTGTATAATTGTCTTATTTCTCTAAATGAGGAATATAAGACATCTGGCCTTCCTATTAATAAGGACCTATAAAGGAATCCAATAACATCTATGAATAAAACCATACTAAAACAGCAAAAACTCAAGCAGTCCTTAGAAGTTGAATAAAATCATCTTCGGTTTGCACCAAAACCCCATAAAGAGCCATGGGAACCATTCGTGGAAGAAAAGAGCCTTTCTTAGTAGACCTCACTGCTTGACTTCACTCAGCATGGGCACATGGAACAGAACTTCTAAGAAACATCTTAAAATGTGGAAAGGTAAAAAGTAGAGCTGCGCAGCCTTCCAGATCCAATTCCTACTGTTTGTCTCCAACACTTTAAAGCCCTTCACAGCTGTCGTGCAATCTCAAGGGAAAAAGATGCATACAGCTGCTGTAAGAAGATCCCAGCAGGTACTTCATTTATGTTCCCACATGCTATGAAGCACCTTTTTGGAACTAAATCTGAAGCATCACACACCCTGGCTTTCTTTTACATAACCTGATCCTAATTTCTTAAAGATTGGTGGACAAGATTTCAGGAGAACAGTTCTCAGGGACTCCAGCAGAAGCTGAGAAGGTAGTTGTGGATAGAATCTTGCTCCTTTATTGTGAGTCATTGCTTGGGATGAGCCATGCAAGAGTCCTCCTGCACTTCCTCTATCTTCTGAGGCAGGGAGAGGAACTTATATCATTTTTTATATTGCTAAATAACAACAGCAGCCAGTGACATCAGATAACAGGAGAGGTAATTTAACAGTTATCTGCTTCTGCTCTTGACTTCAGAGAAGAGCAAAAGGGAACATGTTAGACAAGCACCTGGAGATGAAGAGGTCATCCTTAAGTATTGGTATGCCTGAATATTGACTTTCTCAAGACACTCCCCCAAAAAACATGAGACATTTGGATTAAGCTGGAAGTGAATAGAACACGTTCCGTGGTAGATGTCTGGAGCAAGCCACAATGACATCATTCATGGCACAAATGACACAGCTTATATCGTTACCATGATGTATGAGATATCTCGGGCTCCCCCGTGATTTTCTTATCCATCCTCATAGCAATAAACATTGAACTGAAGCATCTATCGTAAGGAGGTTAGCAAATGTTTAGATTAGCCATTTCCCAGCTCACTACCCTTAGAATGCAACATACATTATCCACAGCCAGCAGAGCTTAGTGTGTTCCATCTAGTGGCTGTTACATACAACACACACTGATCATGCATCCATATTTTACATGTTCAAAATATTTATTCTGCAAATGTATATAACCACTCCTCTTAATCAAATAAGTGGGTAGCTAAAAAGGCATCAAAACAAAAACATACATATAAAACAGTAAAAAGAACAATAAAATACGCCAGGTATGAACAATTCTCAGTCAGCATCTTGCTTGTTCAAAAAAAGGAGTACAGCTAAAAGTGGATCTCAAAAGACTTGGGTGGAAATGACAGATCCTCTCCAAAAGTGGCTCTGAACTGTCATTTTAATTTAAAAGGAGGAGAAATGACCAAATATGTGGAACATAATCCTATTAATTGTCTTTATCATTTTTGTCCTGGCTCTACCTACTTTTTCAGGCAAGGTCCTGACACACTACTCAAAGGCCAGATGTGACCTGCAGATTTTTTAAAAATGCTACATACCTCTAATCTAGGAGAATGAGCTTTGCTCTCTGTGTGTTCAACAAAAACTCTCTTTCAGGAAGCTGGTCTTTCACACCTTGATCTTTACTGCACTTACACTTTTTTTCATCCTTCATCCCAAAGATACCAGGCTGTAAATAATTAGCTGGTGGAGTGGCGGTGTAATTATCCAGGAGCAAAGAGCAGGGAGAGTTTTGCCTTTTAAGGGAAGGCAAGCAAGTCACCTACATTTCTTCCCTTTTCCAGCTCTCTAAATGGCCAACCTGCCTGGGAAAAGGACTGAGCAAAGTCTGCTCACAGTGATCTCTTGGATGCTTTTGTTTCTTCTTGAGCAATCCAGTTCTTGCTACCAGTCTGGCTAGATTTTGCTTCAATAGAAGAGAATATCTGTAGCTCAGGGTGAACTGTTGGGCTCTAACTGCTCTCTGAGCTTGGTGGTTTTCTTGCAGAGAGAACCAAGAGCCCAACAGACTTTGTGTTCTAAGGCAGCTTTCCCCAACCTATTTCCTGCATTGGAAAGAAATCTTACCAAGTTCATTTCCAAGCCGGGAATAAAAATGCGCAGGCAGTTGCTTGAAAAAGGGGTGAAGTTTATTTGTGAGAACAAATGTACAGAGCCAGTTGTTGAGGCGGCCACAGTGAACCTTCCCCTTTAAGCCCTTTATATAGAGAAATCTTGCTATAGGGAATGGTAACCTCCTAGGGGGAAAGGATCCCTCCTTATTTAATCCAAGAGATCTCCTGTTAAACCTCAGCTAGGAAGGAATGCTATTAGCTTGGCGTCTCGCTGCATTTTAATCTATGTATTCGGCCTATTTTAATGGAAGTTCCTCACATTTTGCTTTGATCACGGTGGGAAGACTGCTTCTGTTCTCTGTTCAGTTTCTAAACTTGTGACTGACCGCAGAACTTCTGGCCATCTTAGAACCCCAAAGGATTAAGAAAAAGCAAACTTGAAAAGGAAGATACCTCAATCTGGTCAGATATCAAGATTATGCAGCCAAGAAAAGAAACTCCAAAGCTGCCAAATCATGCCTTGGGATCTCCTGTGCTTTACAGATTAAACTGAGCTTGGCCTGACTGAGGCACCACTGGTCTCAGCGAGTGTCTCAGTAACCCAACCCATTATGTTTATCATTAAGAAATATATTCTTAACTTGACTTTCTTTAGAATCTGTTAAATGGAAGCTGCTTATCAAAGGGATATGTTCCAAAGAGTGTTAAGTAGGATACAATTTCCTAGTCATTTATTCTTTCCCTTCTTTTTTTTTTCATGTCAAAATCTGAGTTCACCATAGTGAATATAAATCAGGACATGACTGTAATTCTGTGTGTGTGTGTATGCATGTGTATATGTGTATGCATACACATTCATATTCATATTCATTCATTCAGGATTAACTAAACCAGAACAGGATTAAAAAGAGCTGAAAAATGAGATGCTGTTTACAACAGATTGCTGGCCTAGCTGGAACACAAAAAAACCTGCGTAGGTTGTCCTGTAGACCAAAACACAGGAGGATTTCCTTCTCGTGCCTGCCTACCGTCCTCAAGTGCTCTGCTGGCCCAGGGCAAACAGGGCTGTTGTCCAACACACATGGAACACCCTGCATTTCAGGAGGCTGTTTTAGAGAAGTGAAATCCCTAGAGATAGATTCTCTCACAAATGTTTGCTTCCAGGGATGCACCAAAGAACAGGTGGTAGATTTGGGGGGTTCTAGTAAAGATACAAGTAAACCCCACAAGCCTGAAATCTCTCCCTCCAAACACAGCCTGCAGCAGAAGTGGCAAGCTGAGTCTCCAGGGCCACTTGTAGATCCCCTGAAGTCTTGGGTATCACCCACAGCGATCTCCAAAAACGGTTACAAATTTGAGTGCAATTTCCTGTGTTCATACATCACCTTTAATTAGGCCATTTATAAAGCTAGAAACTGCATTTGCACAATATACTATGCTTGGTTAACGTTAACCTTCATTAGATTTTTATGACTTCCTGGATTGTCTGAACCAGGCCATTTTATGGGTCAATGTATTGTGCAAACTCAGAAAATGGGTTAATTCAATAATTAGTTTAAGCATATTCAACTAATAATATGTAAGTAAGCCCAACTTAATGTGAAATATGACCAAAGGGAAAAATGATTAAATACATCCCTGGGGTAATCATATCATCTATATGTAATGGCAATTAATTTTAAAATATAAATGATGTCATATCAAATGTAGTTTTCACCCTCATCCCATGCACTCCTCACAGAAGTGTGGCCTTCAGCTTAAGAAAAGGCAGATTGCACATAGGATAATTGTGTGTCCTACTTTTAGAGGCTCTATTTAAAGGACAATCAGAGAATATTCCCCTGTCTGAAGACATCCTCCAGTCCATCTCCAGATCAAAGTTAAAATAATTCTAAGGAAAAAGTAATCTTAAAAAGAAAGAGCAGCCTTGAAGTTGCCCATCACCATCTCAGTAGCATCCAGTTAGAAGTTTCCCTTGTATAGAAAGAGGTTTGGGATTTTTTAGAACCCTGTGGAATGCATTCATGAACCCATCACTTTTCAATATTTGCAGTCCTTATCCATTAAATGTCATTGATTGCAGACAAAACTCTGTATTGTACACTGATGAAATTAGGATTGCAGCCTGACAGTATTTTATAGCCAGAGTGTCTCCTTGTTGGGAAAAAAATGCATTTTCTTCTTAGAGGAAACTAATCCACAAAGAAAGTGTTTATTCAGGAAGACAGTTGTACAGCAAGAACATTTTGCTTTCCTAATCCAAAATAGGAAATGAAGATCCCTCAAGGAAATTCAGTGCATTCTTTTCTGACTTTGTCTTTTTCTGGTGTTTAGGTATGGCAAAACTCCAGATCGGAACCTGCCAGGCTAAGAGCAAAACTAAATGTGATGATGCGTGGCAACCACATGTGTTATGTCTACTAATATTTAAAGTGGGGGTGCAAGAGCTCTCATTTTAACACCCTATAAGAAAAGCAAACTTCTCTGTCTCCCACTGCTTTACTTCCCTGTCCATTGCCCAAACAGTTCTTCCCTTATTTTCAGTTTGTCCCAATACTTGAAATAAGCTGTGAAAAATACTTCAAGCAACAAACTATGGAGAAAGAGAAAGAAAAAAGGGGGAATCAGTTGAAATTATATTTAACTCCCTTATACATGAATAAGGCAGGGGCCAAACATGAAGACATGATTACTGAAATTGCATCTATTGTAGGTTCTTAAATTCCTGCCTTCCATTTTCAGATATACTCAGAAGGTTGCACCAGTACTTTAATGCAGTTTCCAAGAAGCAAGCACCAGTAAATCCAATTTAGTTTGAAATAAGATTTATTATATCAAGATAAGTGAACTGACTTAGAGTTAGTGGAAAATATGCAGGAGGCCATGTGTTATCTCACAAGAGGAGACCTGTTTCAAAGGCCTCTGGGAAGATGACTGATGAGTCCAAGAGAAGAGAAATAAGAGGAACTAAGAGGAACTAGTTTTCCATGAGTTGGTTGCACCAGAGGTTTTCAAATTTTGCAATTCTATCATCCTCTAAAATGATAAATGATTGTGTGCAACCCCCTTCAGGAATAAAGCTAAATAATGAAGAAATCAGACTGCTGGGATTGATGGATAGTTTTTGACTGATATCTAGATCCATGGGTTTGGGTGTCTCTCAAAACCTAACAGAAGCCAGTCCCATTTTGTTTGCATTCACCTAAATAGCTTTTAAAAAGTGACTCCCCCTCTAAGTTACTTGCAAGCCTGCTAAGTCACATTTCAAGATGCCCTTGGTTAAACTATATGCTTCAGGCATCAGGTGGAGAAACATTGGTGCATCGATCTTTGGGACAGATGGATAAATAGACAGACATATAGATGTAGACAGAATGAGAGGCAAATAGAGAAGAGGAAAGAAAGAAACCGTAAGCATCTTCTGAAATGTCCATTTAGAATTCTTCACTGCATGAACCCTTACCCTATGAATAAAGAAGATGTCCAATAAAGCCAGTCAAAAACATTAGATAAGTGGTTGTAGCAAGCAGTTCAACACAGAGTAAGTTTTCAGATTTCTTTTTCAGGCCACTAAAGAGCATCAGCATTGATCTGTTTGGCCTGAATTTGGTGCAGCTCATGCTATGGCTTCATTAAAATAACTTAATCAGGTCAGTTTAAGAGTCAACATGTGGTGTGACCCAGTAACCCAGCCTGTACTGGGTCCTGGGAGGGGCGGTTTCAACTCAAAGCCATACTGGGACAGTTGTGAGTCTAATTACCCTCCTCCAGTCAGCTGTGTTGTGTGAACCTGAAAACCTAGTCAGCTGTGGGTTTTCAGGTTCTCACAATATCATATCAGTGCCTCTGTTTCATTCTCTCCTGTCATATTACTCCAATTACTGGACCTTGTTCTCTTTGCATATGAACATTTAGTACAGCAACCTTCTTTTAAAAAAAAAAAAAAGTCTGGAATTTCCCCTGGTTCTCCTTGTCTGTCTGAGTCAAGCAGTGTGTACGTGCTGGATAAAAGCTCCATGGGAGGGATTTTTATTTTTCCTTACCTACAGAATTTTGTTTATTTTCCCTGGACAAGGTGTTGGCAAGGCAGGGACTGTTATGCCAACTCTCAGAGGATATTCTGCAGCTCTTCCGAAGAGAAACAAGTCTCTGCTCAGATTAACAGAAAAACTCAAATCAACAGCAACACTTTATACCTTGAAATGGGATGACATACATGAGGTGCTGGAAATCTACAAGTGAAACATCTAATGTTTATTTCATTCCTCTGTTTTAAAGAAGCTTTTCCCAACCTGATGTCCTTGGAAGGAACTGAACATCAACTCCCATCCTCCTCAGTCAGCAGAGCTGTGGAGTTCTCAACTCAACCATTACATGCAAAGATATGTATATTTAGACCAATGTTGCACCCCAAAATGTGTACATTAGGTAAAGCTGAACTTTGCAGAATGATGTGGAAACCGGATGGAACAAAACTATGATCAAAGACATGCAAACTGGAAGTTGACTGATGCAGACTGATCTGCATGTCTTTATGCATGTAAGAGTGTAAACCTGATAGGCTCTCCCGAAGGAGACTTTAGCCATGTTTAATAATAGTGGGTATCCTTTTGTACATCTATAGGACCCTTTCCCCATACCTCCAGTTAGTTGGCATCTAGGAAGTGAGACATATATGCCTGTATATGACAGGCTTATTAAACTCATATATTGAATGCCCAAAGAGAGCTATAAAGCTTAATCTTAATCAGTTACAGCTAATGTTCATATTCTTAATATGATTTTGCCAACTACTTTTCATAAGATGATATTTCTCAAACAGCCAGCCTCCTACAGTAATTGTGCTAGGAGGAGAGGAAGGGGGTTAATCTAAGATTATGCTACATTCATGGAACATTAAAGCAGTATTCCAGCCTAGCTAAGGAGACCTACTGCTAAATACATTCAGATACTGCCAGGAGATAACCACATAGCAAGACTGATATACATCACTGGTTAATCTGCTGGGGCTGGTGATTTCATTAAGCTGTCGTCCTGGCATGTATCATTAAGCTCTGGTTCAGAAAGACTGCACACCAGTCTGGCCTAATTAGCTAGAAGAGCATTATCCACTCACATACCATCTTCTTTCCAGCAGTTTTCAGGACTCCACATTCTGTACAGTAGTCTTGGAGACAGGAGAAATTAATGTACTGTACTTTAATGTGCTTTACTGTAATGTCCACTCTTTAGTCTCAGAGATTGGCTATGTAAGGTTATGAAGGTGATTCTGGGCTAGAGCTCTGTTCTCTGTCTAAATTATATACTAACAGAAGGATCTCCAACTTTTGTTATTAGAGAACTTAACATCCATGCCAAGACTGTCTTAAGAAGGAATTCAGGACTTCTCAGTCTCACACATATTTTTTCCCATTTCTGGAATACAGTACTGGGAATGACAGTCCTGATATAATGGATGGCACCAGGTTGGGGAAGCCCAACATATAGTACAGCATATGCATGAATGGTGATTATGTAATGAATCAAGGTGCTATCAGCTGTTCTGAACCAGGGGTCCTCCAGATATGTTGGGACTACAACTCCCAAAATTCCAGAAATAGCAAAGGCTTAGTGTCTGAGTGAAGATGAGAGGGGGCTGCCTTACAAGTCCATTAGAAAATCTCATCAGCAACCTGAGAAATAACTCCTGATACTTCTGGCAGATTTGGTCAAATTTATCTCATCTTCATCTTACCATCCATTTGGAACTTATGAGAAATATTTTTTCTAACAGAATGAAAATTCATCTGTACACTTTGCATTTGTAACCATATTATATATTTCAACCGTGATCTTCTCTTCACAAAAGCCATATTTTACAAAAGCTGGACACTGGAAGCATTTCCAGATAACATTTGAATCATACGTCAAAAACAGGCAAGCCTTTGGTGCCTGGGAGGTTGCAGCTTGGAGGCAACTGAGGGCCAGAATGAGCTGGCAATCACATAAAAGGGGCTGGTGAAATTCTGGGTATGTCTGTGTGCAGAATCACATTTCTATGGCCACCCATCTCGTAAAAAGCAATTCTGGGCAGTGTACAACAATCAATAAAACAACAAATAGCCTAGCCTACAAATGGGGAAGGGACCTGAGCATACGCACAAGTCCTGCCCTACCTTTATTGATCTGACCCAGTCTCTAAACTGCCCCAGTCCCAATGGGCTCCAGGTAACAATGAACAACCACACTAATAACAACAACAAGAAGCAAACAAGCAAGCAAACTGATATTCATTCCCTATATTATCCTATAATGGCGCCTCTTAACTAAGCTCTAGCCAAAGGCATGGTGGAACAGGGCTGCTTCAACGTGCTTCTAGAATGCAAGGGCTGCAAACGCTTCCAGGGAGGGGAAGAACTCCACAAGGTTGGGCGGGGGGGGGGGATCTCAGAGAACGCCATGGTTCCTGACTGCCGAGATCCCAAACTTTCTGAGAAGGAGAACGTTTACAAGAAGGCTGTTCTCACATCCACTAGTACACAACTAAAGGCCTCTGTGAGCAGAAAGTTCTAATTCCAGGGTTGCAAATCACACTGAGGCAAGAGGTGCTTCTTCCCACCCACGCGTGTAGAAGCCTCCTTCTGACCCTCCCGCTCAAAATGGGAAAGTCAGGGCTGGCTGTGCAGGCAAAGATGTGGACAGACTTTGCATATAGAGCAAGGTCCCTTCCCCACTTGTAGCTGATCTTACAAGGGAAGAATGAAAGTAGATCAAGATGTACCAACAAAGAGTTCTCACCTTCCAACTGTATGACTTAATATGTTAACATACTGTACTGTGTATTTTTAGCAAAACATCAGAATCATAGAGCAGGAAGGACCCATTGCCCATCCATGCAGGAATCCAAATTGCCGGCAGATAGCTGTCCAATCCCACCTCTGCTCAACAATCCAATGAAGGGGAGCCTACCACTTCTCTGGAGGAAAGGTCAAACTTCTTCTCTAGCATTCAACCAGAATGTGCTTTCCTGTAACTGAAGACCCATATGCAAGGTTGTTTTCTAGAATAATAGAGATCAGGTATGTATTTATTAGATTTATCTCTTGCCTTTCATTCAGGAGCACACATAGCATTTTCTCTCCTCCTACTTTCCCCTCAACAACCATCTTGTAAGGGTAGGTTGGGCTGAAAAAGAGCAACGTGCACATAATCCCTTGGCAAGCATCCATGACTGGGGGTGGATTTGAACCTGGGTCTCCTTGCTCCTAATTCAACACCATAGCCCAATGTTTCTCAACCTCAGCAACTTTAAGATGTATGGACTTCAGCTCCCAGAATTCCCCCAGCCAGCATGCTGGCTGGGGGAATTCTGGGAGTTGAAGTCCACACATCTTAAAGTTACTGAGGTTGATAAATACTGCCTTAGCCACTACACCACATTGGCTCTCCTTCTGTAAGACGTCCCTGCCAGTATATGACAAATGTTCTCTCATATTCTTCTTACATTCTATTGTGATTTATTATCTTTATGTTGCTTGCTGAGCTATTTTTTAGGACATTTTAATTGTTGACTTACAGAACTGTATTGAGTAGATACTGTATTTATACTTTTATAACACTGTTGTTGCTATTAGAAACCAGGCTTTGGGTACCAATATCAACATCCTAGGATCAAAGAAAGAGCCATTAAAACTGAATAAGCCAACATTTTTGAAAAAAAGAAAACCTATAATCTCAGTACAGACATTCCAGCAGGTTAGTAAACATGAAAAACCTTTAAAAGAGACGACGCTGCCCCCTGCTGCCCCAATTAGGAACGTGCGTCAAGCAGAGCAAAACTTCCATGCGCTGGGGATCAGCATATATGTTACAAGAAAAAGGAGTAAAGAAAATAAAACAGCCATGCTAAATGAGGCCAGAGCCATGATTCAGGATCCTGTTTACCCTATGGCAAAACTGATGTCCTTTTTAAAAAAATTTTATTTATTTACCTTAACACATTTTACAGAAAGAAATAGAAAACGAATACAAAAACCCCACCCCGAAAAACCAGAAAAAGAAATATATGAAAAACTACAAAAAATACAGCTCTCCAAACAAAAATCAAAACCAACCAACCAAAAAGAAAAAAAGCAGAAAGGGGGGAAACTATTGATATCTGTTGCACGTGAATCAAACATCAGACAAATTTCTAAATCTACCCTTTAAAAGGGTTTTTAAAAAATCATGATTCTCTCTGGCAAAACTGATATCAACGGGAAATTAGCAAACAGGCCATGAACACAATAAAATCTCCTGTGCATGTTCCCCAATAACAGATATTGTGAAATATTCTACCTCTGATACTGGGGACCAGTGTTCCTCAACCTTGTCAACTGTAAGACAGATAGACTTCAACTCCGAGAATTCTGGGAGTTGAAGTCCATACAGCTTAAAGTTGCTGAGGTTGAGAAACACTGCTATGGACCATATCTAGCATCCCTGGCCTTCTGCATCAGGAATTTGTCTAACTGCTTTTAAAGCCCTCTGGATTAGAGACCCACAGTCTTTTGCCCACAAACTGTGCCCTGGGAGAAGTGTTTCTTCTTCTTTGTGTCTGTTCTGGAACTTCTATCTTAAAAGGCCAGGGAATGACCTCCACTTCTAGTGTTACAAGAGAGGGAGAAGGTGGCTCTCTAAACTGCTCCAGCAACAGAAAGTCCAACACCGACCTCGTGGCTGCATTTTAAGTGACAAGCAGATGTTTCTTTACTCAACCAGTCATTTTAAAACACCTTACAATGTTTAAACAGCTTGCATATTTTAAATGTATTAGGATTCAATGACATACAAATGGCTGTTTTTATTGATGTTCTTGTTGCTCTGATCGTATTGCTTTCCTCTTTAAGTTTTTCATTTTTTTCCAATATCCTCTTGAGCTTTTTTGGATATAAAAACAAGGGAAACAGGTGAAAGTAAAAGACATTGCAAGGAATTCAGTGGAGGAATTCAATGTTGGAGAGGTACATGGGAAAAGGGATTTGTGTCACACTTGATAGTAATAATACAGGCCCTGTCCCAGAGTCCCTGATCCCCTTACTGATCACAGCTAATTGCTCCAAAACAGTCATCAAATCCACGAGTGGTAGCAAATCCCCAAACTGAGGGGAGACCCTTTTTTTTCAATCACAAACTACATCGGAGCCCTCGGATTAGGACTAGTTTTACACAACATAATTCTGGTTTTGTTCTGTGCACATCCTGAAGCGTGTGGGAAGCTGCATCAGTCTCTTTGCTATAGGATGTCCTATTTTCCTTCCTTCCTTTCACAAATGTATATGGCCATCCATTTTAGCCATCGATATACTCTGGCAGCAAACAGGAACATAAAAACATAACAAACAGACAAAAAACAGTTACAAGCCTAGTCAAGGCCCTTAAAAACATATCTAACAGTGTAAAACAAAGGACACACATGTTGGGCTCCGCTAACGCCACAGCCCCAGCATCTGGGGGAAAAGCCAAGTCCTGTTGGCCTTCTGTAAGGCCAATAGGAAATGCCGTTGGACTACATCTAAAGGGAGCCCTGGATGAAATGGATTATCTGGACTTTTTCCAGTCAGGAACAGACTTGGATGTGAAATTGAAACTATGTTAGTAACTCTTGTTGATGATCTCTAGTGGGATTGGGATAAGGGGTGTGTGAATCTCCTGGTCCTGCTTTTTTTCCTGATGATCTTGGAGACTATCCCCCTAGGATGGGTGGAAGGCCTGGAAATGGGAGACACTGTTTTGTAGTGCTTCTCCCCCTTCCTGACCAGGTGGGAAGGGGAATTGGGAACTCTGCTATGGGATGTCACAGGGCTTGGCTCTCTCTCCCCTCCTGCTTACTGTCTACATCAGTGTTTCTCAACCTCAGCAACTTTTAAGATGTGCGGACTTCAACTCCCAGAATTCTTCAGCCAGCATGGGAGTTGAAGTCCACACATCTTAAAGTTGCTGAAGTTGAGAAACACTCATCTACTTGAAGGCGTTGGGACAACTCATCTGTCAGCATGGAAGAGTCATCATGATGCTGAAGATACCCTATTATATATCTTCAACCTGGGCCAAGCAGAAGATGCGGTGGAGACCTGACCCAGTGCCTGGAGGCCCAGTTCTGGATGGGGAAAAACAGACTTAAACTGAATCCCAGCAAGCAGGATTTTTTTGTTTCATTTTGCAAATCTAGACCACAACCTGTCCATTCTCTGGCAGAATCCCATCCTGATACTAAACCAAGCCAGACACAGCTTTCTTTGGAGCCTAGACAAAGTTACTGCTGTTGTCTGTGATAGCTTCCTCTTTAAGGTGTCCCTTTTGTCTTTCTAGGTACAGGTAGTCCTTGTTTAGCGACTGCCTTGTTTAGCAATCATTTACAGTTATGACAGTAATGAAAAAGTAATTGTGTGACCAATCCTCGCATTTACAACCTTTGCAGGTCTGTAAAGCAAAGGAAAGCTGAAATAAGTGTCAGGATTTTCTCATGGGAAAGAAGTTCATCCCGTTATCTGTACAATATTATGGCTATATGAGTCATGTGACAAATTTGTTATTGTTAGTGTAACTTGTGACTTGTGTGTTGTGCACGTATACTGCTATTTACTGCCACCTATTGGCGTGTGTATGCTAGTTACCCAGTGGGTGGGTATAGAGTGACAATATAACTGGAGCATGTATGCCCAGCTTTGGCAGTTGTAGTTGTAGTTGCAGTTGCAGTAGCAGTTGCAGTAGAGTGTTAGCCACTATGTAGATTTATGGGTTATATAGTTGTAACAAATAACCAAGTAGTGTACCTCTTCTCTGAGAGTTTTTTGGCTAGAGACTTTATGTTTGTGGATAAGTCTTGGATGCTGAATTTATGAGAAGACGTGTTTTTTCCTATATTTTGTATACAACTTGTATTTTATGAAGTTTTGCATTTTTATCAATAAACAACCAGATAGTATATATTTTCTGGCTGAGTTTCTTTGAAGAACAAGATATGGACATTGCAGTTTGCAAACCTATCATGTTGGTGTGTATTTTTTCCTTGGGCAAAGGGTTTCTGGGAGCACTGCTGTACTCTGCTCGACAATAAGATCATACGCATAGTTGTGGTTTCACTTAGCAACCACATCGCTTAACAACCAAGTAACTGGTCCCAATTGTGGTAGCTAAACAAGGACTACCTGTTTTGCCCTTTCTGGCCTCTAGATGGGGCTATCCCCCTTTAGTAACTCCATTCAACTGAGGTGGTGGGACTTTTGCAACACAAAACATGCAAAAATGTAATTACAGAGGAAGAAGTTTCTCTTCTGCCATGTGGATTCACGCTGGGGTTCTCCATAGAAAACCAATGCTTTTCCTTTGCCCAGGAACATTGTCTGCCATGCTGACAGTCCTGTTTAACAGCCCAAGCATCAGGCTAAGGTAATACTTTTTCTAAAATGTCAGTGCTCCATTGAGCAGAATAATTGTTCCTTTTTCCCCTTTATAGCTATAATTGTTCCAAGTCCTTTTAAGAATCTCACCATTTGTGGCAACCAACATTCACATGGCAGTCAGAACAACTGTCACCTACATTTGATGACTTTCTGAATTCTCCCTATCATGGTTTTGCTTAAGAAGCCGTGGAAAAGAAAAGAAAAGAAAAGAAAAGAAAAGAAAAGAAAAGAAAAGAAAAGAAAAGAAAAGAAAAGAAAAGAAAAGAAAAGAAAAGAAAAGAAAATGAACAAGCTGGAGATAAGTTTACTGCTATGGCCCAGAAGTCTGGGTGTAATTTGCGGTATTTATTAGATTGCTCAGTCCTTCCAATTCAAGAGGGAAAAGATCCTTCAGAGGAAGGAGGGCAGGGGTGGCAAGGACTTAAGAATAAGCAGAGAGGGAGAAGGGAGACAGCAAGCTGCATAGCAGGAATTCCCCTCTTGAATGAAATTGGGAGGCGGGACAGTCTGGGAGCGCAAGAAAATAAGAGTTTCACTTGGCAAGGTTCAGCCTATGGAGGAGAATGGCTGGAAGGACAATCAGCAAGGAAGATGCTCGGTGGATCACTTGGTAAGGGTTGATCAGAGAGGCCAAGAGGAGCGGGGGACTCGCTCTGATGGTCCAGGAAAGAAGAGGGAGAAATGGGGTTCAACTCAGAAGGAAGGAAAGATTAAGCAGTAGGGTGAGTCTCTATTTAGTAGGGGGGGGATGTGCACGCGCACATGCATGCATGTGACTTCAAGCAGGCCTTGACTCCTGGCAACTGCCTGGACAAGTCCCTGCAGTTTTCTTGGCAAGATTTCAGAAGTGGCTGGTGTGGGTCTTCCGAGCTGTGTGGCCATGTTCTGGAAGTTTTGTTTCCTAACGTTTCGCCAGCATCTGTGACCGGCATCTTCAGAGAACTGCTCCTGTCTGTGCTCCTGCTCTGTGAAGATGCCGGTCACAGGTGCTGGCGAAACGTTAGGAAACAAAACTTCCAGAACACGGCCACAAAGCCCGGAAGACCCACACCAACCATCATATTCCGGCCGTGAAAGCCTTCGACAATACATTTCAGAAGTGCTTTGTCCTTGCCTGCTTCCTAGGGCTGAGAGGGGGACTGGCGAAGGTCACCCAGCTGGCTTCATGCCTAAAGTGGGACTCGAACTCATGGCCTCCCGGTTTCTAGCCTGGTGCCTTAACCACTACACCAACCTGGGTATCATTTAGTAGGCACTGTGCCTTTAAGACTGCCAACCTCTAGCAAGCAGAGAACTCCAAAGGCAACTTTGGGGCAGGAGGTCAATTTAGTGTGTGTGTGTGCACACAGGCATGAGTGAAGGGAAGGGAACAAGATTAAATGCTAATTCCACAGCATAAGCCCCTACATTAGAGACAAGCCATAGGTTTGGCTCCAGAACAACCATTATTCTATGTCATTCTTAAAGTAATTTTCTGTTCACCTATTTGCATTTGTATATTTGAATATTAATAGTATATCTGATCATCTACTCACAGCCATAAAGGTGGTTTTTATTTTATTTGGATTTCCCAGTCACAGGGTTGAACATTGATCCATTAGTTTGATCCAAGTTTTTTTGGGGGGGAGGGGGGAAATTGCAAGGGACCAGTTTCTTTAAAATAAAATGCAGAGAAGTTGGTGTAGGTCCACATAGGATTCTTGGGAAAACCAGTTCCCAAACTCAGAAAAAGCCTCAACGTTAAGATGGTTGTTTGAAGAAGTAACCATTGGTTGTGTTCACACATTGCACTAAGCCATAAACTATGGTTTGGCAACCACAGTGGCTGGGTTTACACACGAGGCTAAGCCAATATTAATCATCAATGGTAATATCGGTCATTGCAAAAAGATCATTAAAAATGAAAGGAAGTTTCTTACATCCTTCTGCTGAAACAGCAAAGTGTACATAAAACAGTGAACAAGACTATGAAGTTGCAGAAGACTAAATATTGGACAATATTGGACAATATTTAAATTTTAATAAATATTGACCAAATACAGTACAAGTTTCTTGATGAGGGCACTGGTTTAGAAACCAGCACTGGTTTAGAAATCAGCACTGTTTTACAGACTGCATCCTGTAAATATTTCAAGTCAAACGAATTTGGCATTTCAGTTTGTGCTGTAGGACAGGGTTCCTCAACCGTGGCGACTTGAAGATATGTGGACTACAACTCCCAGAATTCTCCAGCCAGCATGGCTGGCTGGGGAATTCTGGGAGTTGAAGTCCACACATCTTCAAGACACCAAGGTTGAGGAATCCTGCTGTAGGAGATAGAAAGGATGAATCTATCATCACATTGAGGGTAGGAAGCAGCAACTTTCTAAGGGTTTGACCTCTTTCAAAGCAAGGAAAGAAGCTTCAGTAGACACAACATAAATGTTCCAAAGATCATAAAAGGAGAAAAAAGATCCACAAACACCCTTAAAGTAGTTCCATATTGGAAGATGAAAAAATGTTAATAATAACAGCAGCAGCAGCAGCAAGCTAGAACTGATAATTTGCAGCTCAAGCCTTGGAATAACAAAGAAGATGAATTAGAAATGAAGAAAATATAAGTTATATAAGGCAATTCTGTAAGTTACATACTCCAGTCTGTAAAATCCGTACCATTCACCACTGCTAGTTCAGTTTGTCACCACCTTCTCATTAAACACCTAACAGTGCATGTATGAACAACAAAATCTACTGCAACTGTTGTAATTATAAAAGCCTAATCTTACAAACAAGAAGGTGGTAAGAATCACAGCCCAGAATCTTTATCATACAACAAGAGACTCTGTTTCTCACGCAATTTAATGCAAAATTCAGCTCAGCAATCAGCAATGGCTAATGGAGCACCAGAAGCACAGGAAAATAACCCTAGGGCAGAAGAGTTGCCTGAAACTTTTTATGAGTTGGCTCCTCCGGTTGCCTTGCTTGCTGATCATGATAAAGGGAGATACCAAGCTTTTATGCAAGGTCTAGCCATACAGATCTGAAAAGACAGTGTCTGGCTTCATATTATACACTAGTCTGGGATAAAATAGTTGAATATCTTGCACTTCAGTATACTGAAGGCAGTTTGTACGTTGCAGGACTCAGCCACTGTCCTAGCACGTTGTGTAACTTGCCATAATATGGTCTTGTTATGTGAATATATCTCTAAGTTAACCTGAGATTAGTATTTAGTACTTTTGCATTAATTTGGGGTTAGGGTTTACCTAATGAAGCATTTTCTGATGCCCTTTTTGGGGACAAATTAAAGCCAAAAGGATGCCACTAAAAAAGACTGACAGACAATATCTTATCTTCAAAAGCTCAAGAATTTTATTCTTGGAAGCCTTCTTCTCTACCTGTCCAATACACAACAGCACTGCTTTTGCTTTTGTATCTAAACTCTGCTCAACGTCCTCTATACGAATGGCTGAGGAGTAAACAAAGAATGGATAATCCATTGGGCTAAAACAAGATGTTATTTATTCTGGCACTGTACCAAAGATTTGGGGTCATTATTGATGGGGAACAATTCAAGCCTACCCTCCAGCAGAAAGGCCTCCATGTTCCTAAGAGTCTTCTTGATATGCTCAGCTTCTCTTGTCTCTTGCTACCTAAGAAACAGCTAGGGAAAAAAGAGCAGTAACTTCCACATTGCTTGCCTCCTCTCTCTTTGAAGTTAATGAGAGAAGAAAATATGAAAGTAAAGAGCACCTTGAGGTCTAAAATCTGGAACTGGTACTGTATCAGCTCAAAACTACATTGATCTTTCACAAAATGTAATACCATAGAGACTTTCCAATTGGGGATTTCAGTCACTGTATCTACTCTTCTACAAGGGAATATTTTCTTCTTTCTCCACCTCCCACCCCAGCCTTGTAGTCAATAGTCTGTGACTACTGATCATGCAGTAGTCAACTTTACATTGTTTGGGGGGCAAAAGTGGGACAGTTGGTTATATACCACTATAGCAGACTCACTGGGTGGATTTCAATGTCCTGGCTATCAAGCAATGATACTTGCAATCTGAGCACCAGAAATAAAAGGAACGATAGGAAGAGAAAAATCACACATTCAAGACTTAAGACATTTCAATTATATTTTAATTGAGTCTTTCTGTGTACAGTACATTGGCTTCTGAGAACCATACCAAAAATTTACTTGTTCTCTGTTGGTTTTGTGTGGTTTTTAATCTCTACTTCTAGAAATATTGATCAGTTATTGAACAAAATGCACAGGTTCTTGTTTTTCCTCAATAAAAGATGAATTCCTCCACCCCCATTTGAGTAAAAGATAGACCATTCATGACTCTGTAATGAAAATGAATTGCAAGGTAATTTGAGTGGGATCCTGAATAGAAGTTTAAAATACAAGGAATTGGAATGACCGGAAGAAATCAGTCCCAAATAAAATATTTTAATTGGAACAAAATTATAGTATTATAAAATGGTGTCTCACTTCCTCAGTGGTTGTAAAATCAGAAACCACACCAGGTACAACATATTCTTTTAACGCTTCAACAAATACTAGTTTTGTTCAAAGTCCAATTATTTTGGAAGCAGGTCGCTCATTTAACTGCCATTCTAAAATATGCAATGGGTATAGACTATAAATACCCAATATATTGCAAATTATTACTCAATGGAGCAACAGCATTCATTGAATGTTTCTTGGTGAGAGGGTTTTTCACAAACCTCCATGTATAGGAAAAGTACAGTTACAAGGATGTAACAAGTCCAGATTTCTAAATCTGATACAGAATTTTTGTTCACTAAAGAATTGCACTCGGAAATTAGAACAAATACCCCAGAAAAGGAATACTGTATGCTTTATATTCTTTAGCCATTAATTTAAAAGCAGAGTATGCTGAAGATTGATAAATAATTCACTTTGTAAGAATTTGGTGAGCATAACAAATAAACCTTTAGAATACCTTAATTCTATATTGGTACCCATTTCAGTTCTACTCTTTCTCCACCCAAGCATTACAATTCACAGAATTCACAGAATTCATTACGTAAATAATTTACTCAGCAGAACACTTAATTAAAAGGTGCGGCAGGGGGAGCTGAGAAGGCCGTTCAGACCAACCCTAACCTGGATTTGATCACTTGTACATTTATTTACATACAGTGTTATTGCTTGGATCAGATACCATCTAGACCAGAGTTTCTCAACCTTGGCAACTTTAAGATGTGTGGACTTCAACTCCCAGAATTGGGAGTTGCTGGCTGGGGAATTCTGGGAGTTGGGAGTCCACACATCTTAAAGTTGCCAAGGTTGAGAAACACTGATCTAGACCGAAACAATGGCTCCAGAAATGGCTTTGGGACAGCTCCATTTACTTTATTAGCTGTACAGTAAGATTACTTTTCACAGGGAATTTGCTAGCCACTTACATCAGAAATAGCCACATTGACTTTAATGGAATTTAACTTCTGTGTATGTGTATGTCTGTGTGCATATGCAACCACACATTCACAAGTCTTATATTCAGTGACCTGCCCTTTAAGGGTTCCAGCTACTTCACAAGTGCCTGAATATTGCAATGAAAGAACATTTCACAATTATAATAAGTCCAGGTGACATCAATATTTCAATTTGCTCCTAAGGCAGCACATATGTACAAATGGAGCTGTAGAGGGATACAAAACCACATTCTTAATAAATCAAACACTGAAGACTTGTACCGCATCTGCAAAACTTTCATACCCTTAAAATGTAGTGCATGCCTTTCTTCTCTGCTGAAATCATAAATTAATATAAACAGTATTTCAATGAACGTCTGGATCATCCAAGCCTTTTGCCACAACACTCCATCATGCAAAGTCATATATATTAAGAGATGGAAGCTCACTTTAGCTGTCACTCTATGAACTTTTGCTCTGTGCCATTTTTCCTACATATTTGAAGTAAATGTCAATTGCTACCTACCTTCCAATTAACCGGGTATTATGCCAGATCACATGGAGTCACTGCATAAACCTAGAAGTGGCCAATGCATTCCATGATACAGAATTGTCTGACTCCAATCACAGTTTAGTTTTTATAAATATATCAATATTGATTCTAAACGGAAGGCAGGATGTACATTTTTTGGATAACATAGAACCCATGTAAGAATCTGTCCCACAAGGATTTGCCCCTTTTGCAATTTTTCTCTGATGTTTCGAGTTACAGTTCAGTGGAACATTACCAGAGATAGACTGGGAAAGGGGCAAACTAACAACAGAAGGTAGTGCTTTTTTTCTACTTTACCTAGCTAGTAAGTATGTTATCCAGTACAAATTGGATATTTTAAAATATGTGATTGTTATCAAAAACCAAGGATTGTTTTTTTGGGGGGGGGGGAGTTGAGTTATACATCTATCTTATAAGTCTTTCACTGTTCCTCAAAATATCTAGAAATGCAGATTTTTATTAGACTTTATCATTAGCATATATATGTGAAGGCCGTTCAGTATCCCAGAGTCATTGCACTGATAGACTTCTAAATTAAATATATGAATAATTCAGATTTCTTCAGGGATTTTGGCACAATCACCAAGTTCTGTATAATAAGATCCCTGAGAATTGATTAAATTAGCAGTATTTCCTCCCAACTGAAACATCTAAGCTTAAGGGTTCAACCCCATAGGAAAAGTTCAGGCCAGTTTCTTATTATTCTCAGCATTCTGTACAGTGGTTAAGAAATCCAGAATAAGCTTTGCTGTTTTTCTGGGCCGTTCCACGACTATACTGTGCCCACAATTTTCCAGAATGTGTACTTGGGCATCAAGGATTGATTTTGCTAAAATGTCTGCTCCTGAAACATCCAGCACCTAGAGAGAAAAAGATACCATGAAAAACTGACCCCCATATTGGCGGCATCCCAGAATTCATCAAGATACTCTGAGCTGTCTCAGCACCACTTCTGGCTCACAAAGGGACCGATTTGGCTGCCCAAAGCAATCAGTAAGACAAAAAATGTAATACAATTTGCCACCATTTTGACATTTCTTTCCATAAATGGAATTGTTGCTCTCCATGGAACACCTTGATATATGAAGTATCTTTTACTGCCCAGTTCTCGGGGTTCAAAAACACCGCAGGCTGTTGGAGATTGTTCACGCTTGTTCCAGTTGGGTTGGTTGACAGAAGAAAGAATTAGGGATTTTGAAGAAATCTGCTGGAGACTATGACTTCTCACACTGTGTATCGTTATATACTTAGACCCATTCTGATACAGGTTCATCCAGCAATTCCCTCTTTTCCCCCTTATTTCCTTCACATAAAATCATCTCCCCCTGTTTGCAATCATTTCCTCCTACTTCTTCACTGTCCCCTCATTTCCTTCCTGCAGTCACATTTGTTCGCTATTTTCTTAAGCCTGTTTGCAAGTCAGAGAATAGCATCGCTCCTTGTCATTGTCATGGCAACATCTCTCTCTCTAGCTACAGAGCTTAGTGGTAAATGATATCTTTGCTCCCAGAAGAATATAACAGATGGTGAATTGACATTCACCCCAATCCTGCCCCTCTTTCATGCTGTCCTCCATCACCCTGCCCAGCTGGATAATACAAGTGTAGAAGTTTTCATCCAGTTTATGGAATTCTTCTACCTGGGCTGACTCGTTTACTTTCACAACATTAGCCCCTCCAGGTATCTAGAACATACAGATTCAGATCTGCTGTCTCCATCCAAATGAGCCACAGATCAATGGGTGTGTCCACGTGCTGAGCCTACATGGGTCTTTAAATCAGGGCCACTCCCTGCTCTGCTCTCCCATGGCATTTCCTCCAAACAAAACTGTATCCAGGTAAGATGGAGATGTTTCGTTTTGGTTTCAGTAGTGCATATGCTAGATATTTTATATAAAATATCTTTGACAACAACACAGTGCAGTCTAGTTTATACATTTTACACTATGAAAATGTCACAGCTCCTGCCCAATCTTGGCTGATCTTGAAAAGCTAAGCAGGTCTGCCCTGGTTAGTATTTGGATGAGAAACTGCCAGGAAACCCCACCACTAGAGTGGTCAGAAAAAGCCCCGAAGGAAGGCAATGCCAAAATTCTTTAGTGTTCTTGTGAAGAAAGCACCATGGCAAGTCCCTGTAGTTACCAGGAATGGAACTCAGTTCAAGGTAGACTTTACTTTTCTTATGCATGCTAACTTTTAAACTGTCCTCAAGCTATTGCTGCTCAATCCTTTAGCAGCTCTGCAATTGTAATATAATCCCCATGGTAACAAGGACCCTGCTTGTTCTTTTTTCTGAGGCAAGGCTGTGTGAAGAAACTAACAAGGTCTGCCATCCTGTTACATGGTCACCCAGAGACATCATCTGTACTTAGAAGGCAGTAAACTGGTCTGGGAAAGTGCTGATCTGGAGCAGTCAAACTTTTTTTCCACACACACAAAATACAGTTCTTACTGGTGGGAACAGAAAATTGAAAAGGTAGAGATGGAGGGAGGTATGGGTGGAGTGCTACCATCAATCATGTGGTGAGCAGTGGGAGATACGGTGGGAATCTGAGGATGGCCCACTCTTGGGGTTGACAGGTTGGACGACCTGGGTGGACCCAGGAAGCAGCTCTGACAGCTTATTTGTGTGCCAGTTGCACCTATTCTTGGGTCAAGGGGCCCTCCTCATGGTCTCTCATGCCTTTGTCACCTCACAGTCAGACTACTGCAATGCTGCGATGGAATGGAATTATGAAGGCCAAGCTCAGGGAGACAAACATTTTCTTAGCTCGCCAGAACCGTGTGGGAGGATCAAGAGGATGAGACTGGCACCTCCCTGAGGAATTCACAGTGTTGTGGCTGGAGGACTTTGGGAACTGGGGTTGAATCTGGGAAGATTCTTGCTGGAGCTTGTAGCTAATAAACATAGCTGGACTGAATTAGCATTGTCTCTTGGAGTTCCTTGGGCTAGGCCTGACATCAGTCTTCCCAGACTCAAACCCTAGTTCCCAAAGTCCTCCAGCCACAACACTGTGAATTCCTCAGGGAGGTGCCAGTCTCATCCTCTTGATCCTCCCACACGGTTCTGGCGAGCTAAGAAAATGTTTGTCTCCCTGAGCTTGGCCTTCATAATTCCATTCCACCACAAATGCAGACTACATGGGCTGCCCACGAAGGCCACAATTATAGCTGGTCCAGAACACAGAAGCATGAGCAGTGATGGGCAAGCCTCACTATGCCCATGTCACACTCTTGCTACATGAGCTGCACTGGGTGTACACTGGCTTCCAAGTGCAGTTCAAGATGCTGGCTATCCATATATAAAGTTCCATATGGCATAGAGCTTACTTACCTGTCCTCTGTAGTGTCTACCTGTTTTATTTGCTCCAAAAGAGCTGGCCTGCTCCAACTCCCATCAGTTAAAGAGCGCTATCTAGCAGGGCCCAGAAGCCTTCTGTGTTGCTGCACCTGCCCTTTGGAACAGCATCCCCTGGGAGGTCTACATGGCCCCCATCTTGCCTGCCTTTAGGTGATCTTTGAAGTTGATTGTGCCCCCAGGCCTGGGGCCAGGTGAGTTGGTGGGTCCCCTTTTAGTGATGGCTGTAGTGGAGGTATGGTGCGTCATTTGATGGTTGTAATGGAGGTATGGTGCGTCTTTTGACCAGCATGTATGGTGGGTTTCCCTTCAAACACCAGTTACGTTTGATGCTTTGTTGGGTGTTGTTTCCTATTTTAGTGTGTTTTTAGTCTGTGAAACCACCCAGAGTCATTTTGGAGTAGGGCAGCCTAGGAATGTGAAGAAAGTGGCAAATAATATCCTGGAAAAGGGGAGAGAAACTGAGAACCTATGAATTTTCAGGCTACACATTGCTTGAAATCCAATAGGAAGTCAGGGAGATAGGTTGTATAATTCTAAAACTGCTTCATCTTTGGAGTTAAAATGCCACTGGATTGCAACACGTAACTCAATACCATACAGAAAAATGGTCACAGATATAATGTGGTGAAAAATATCGATAGAATATTGTGAGGCAAATGGAATAAGGAAAATAGGTTGGGGCACACACTGTGTGTTTCACAAGCGGACGAATCATCCCTATACTAAAGAAAAGGCTAATACAGACTGGCCTTGGTTCAACAACTGGAAGGGAAACTGATGTACCTGATCTTGCTTTCCCCAGATGATCTGTGTTGCGGCTTTGATCTTGCTCATGTTGTCATAAAGGCAAGTTTGTGACTTTTCCTCTGTAATCTCTAAAAATACTTTACAGAAGAGAAAAAGAAGTGAGGGGGAGAGAAGGAAATCAGTCCAAGAGCAACATGGAATTTCAATTATGAGGAAACAGACTTCAAGATTTTCACCCAGAAAGAAAATAATGGCAACAGACTGTTGTCAGTGAGATAGCAGAAACAAGGAAAGTAATTCCTGAGGCTAGTAATGGGGGGGGGGGGGGGGCTACACAGGCAGAGGCACACAAAAGTTTTTTCAGAGAATTTGCTGGCTGGCTTCACAAGACACACTTAGCAAGGTCAGCTGAGGACCCAACAGTGCCAGAGCAAGGAGGGCGTGTGGGTAAGTCCTTAGTTTACGATCCTATGCATTGGGCAAACCCACAAAATATGCTACTTCAGTAACCAAGCTAAGAGGATGAAGGTACAAGCCCAGCCATTCATTTACTGATTGACTCTGGTGCAGCAAAATTACTTTTGTTGAGATGAATCTTCTTCTGTGGTTGCAACCCAAACCACTGTTCCCATGGCCATTTCTCCACCTTCTCGCAGTCTCAGGTTCACTCTTAGTTGCACATCATGCATTTGTATACCAATAGAAAAGTGAGGGGGCGGCAGTGAAATGGCATGTAAAAACACACTGCATCATTTTCAAAGTTTTTAACATGTGTAGTCCCTCAAAATGAGAGATGCGCTCAAAGCTAGAACCAAATTTCAGTGAACAAAGAAAGCACACTAGCAATGGTTAGCAGAGGCTTCAGAAATCAAATGCACTGAAACACCAGCTTCAGATTTCTTCTGCCCAGCTCCCCAAAGCTAGAAATCTCTGTTTGGTTATTGTTTTATGTTATGGAGCTTCCATCCAGTGTTATGGGATTCTAGTCCTTTAAATATGCAGACCTTTTAAAGAAACTCTAAAATTATTTTTATATTAAACTGTTTTAATTTTTGTCAGCTATTGGTCATAACCCAATCTACCTCACAGGGTTGTTGTTACAGGGGGAAAATATAGGAGGAGGGAGCACTATGTATGCCACCTTGAGCTTCCTGTGTTCAAAAGACAGGACATAAGTCTTTTAAATAAACATTCAACCCTGTTTAGACATTGTTTCATTAATGAAAAGCAAGCTGGATTTTTTTTAGATGAAGGCTGATTAATAAATGAATCAAATGTCCTCGATCAGAGGCATCAGCAGAATCTGATGATTTCATCAGAATGACAAAATGAAAGTTGTCCCATTGCAATGCAGATTCAGCCCCTTTGATACATGCCTGTGATGTCACAGTGCATGTAGAAAAGGGGCGGAGCAATTTGCCTTTCTGGAACCCCTCTGCAAACGCTGCTGTCTCCAACTCAAACCCAAAAGAAAATTAATACCAGGCACTTACATTTTCGATAGAAGTCATTGTGTGGGATGCGAACGTCAACCAGGCCCTGCAGAATCTATGAATACATAAAGGGGTATTAAAAAATGAGGCCAGGGCGTGCCATTGCCCCTTTATAAAAAAGCTCATTCTGTTGTTCATTTATTCATTTCCAGGAGCTTGCTGGGCATCTACTGACAATCAGACTCTTGAACACTCAGGTTTGCAGTCGCTGTGTTAAATAGCCCGATTAAGGGATAGTCTCTTTAAAGACTTATGGCAGCAAAGGACTGTGGCAGGGAAATGTGGAAAACAGAGGCCTATTGTATGTCTAGAGAATATTTAAATAAAAGAGTTTCACATGCCTGGTAAGTAAAAAAGGAAAATGCATCTTCCATATAGGAAAGTTAGAATCATCTATCAGAAAGATAGCTAGGAACAAGGAAAGTTAATCAAGGCTTCATCCATTAGAAAATCTTCCCCACATCTTGATTTTGTATAAACCTTCACATTTTGTAGATCTTGCATAACCCATATATTTAATTAAGTCAGATTTGCATGCACTTACAATGAAGAGTCTAACTTTTAAATGGCCGTATAGTCCCCTTTTTTTTATTTTTATTTTTTCCTTTAAAAAAATTGTCCCTCCAATGTAGCACATAACAAGCGCTTTTCTTTCTAACACCCACATGGCTGCTAAATGTTCAGGACAGCAGAATCAATTAGAGGAAAAAATGAAACGGCTCTCACAAGTTGACAAGGGCTGTCAATTCACAGTAGGTTGCAAACTTAATTCCTGGTATTTCCAGCTGGCAAAGGCTTTCTGTGTGAAACACTGAAGAAACATTGGCACTAAGTTAAAGTAGTCTGACTCCATTTAAAGCAGCTTCCTATATCCCTCACTCTGATCCTCATTTGTGTTACTATCCAAAAATAAGCAGCCCAAACGCTGATATCTGGAAGTAAAAACCTTTGTTGAAGGTTTGCCTTACAGGTTAATAATGAAAAATTCCATCTATCTCATGGCATTTGATATCATAGCTGAAAGACTCAGAAGCTAGAAAGCGGAACAGAAGGCTCGCAAAGGTATGCTATTCCCAAGCCTGATGAGGTAGAAGTCATACAATAAACCCTCCCAGGAATTCTCTACATATTGCTGAAGTAGGTGGCAAAAACAGGGTTACAGGTAGCTCTCAGGTTATGTCCATTCATTCAGCGACCATTCAAAGTTACAACGGCGCTAAATGAGGGGGACTTAAGACGGCTCCTCGAGTTCCAGACATCACAGCATCCCCACAGTCACAGGATTAAAATCTGGGCACTTGGTGTCTGGCTCATGATTGCAACATTGCAGCAAGCCATGGTCACATGTTTGCAATTTCCAGTGTTCCCTGCCAGCTTCCCACAAGCAAAGTCAATGGGGAAGCAGGCAGGAAGTCATAAGTCGCAATCACATGAGGTCCTTGCTTAATGATCCGCGTGATCCTCATTTAATGATGGCAACCAGAACTGTGAGAATTGCCGTCACTAAGCCACATGTTCACATGACATAGCACTTTACAACTGCATTGCTTAGCAGCAGAGTTCCCAGTCCCAAATGCCACTGTAACCCGAGGACTACCTGTGTTGATTCTTGTGGCAATTTTACATGTCTACAGATATCTGCTCAACCGCCAGGCAGATATCCAGAGTCCCACCATCCAGGGCCACTCAAAATGAAGTTCCACGCTTCTTTTTTAAGGAGAGGGAGAAGGAAAGGGAGGAGAACCAACCATCTTTCTCTATGCTGCTTTTCCTGCCCCACCCCCACCCCAGAAAGAAACTGTCAAGCACAACTACAATTCTGTACACTCAAAACACTTTAAAAAGTTACAGGAAAGAGAGGAAAGGTGGTAATGTTGCTGGCCAAGAAAAGGATAGAAAGGAGTACGTGAGGGTTGTGTGACAGGAAGTGGGGGACCCCCGCATGTGTGTGAGAGAGAGAAAATGCTGGGGTAGAATTTATTTATGAGCCTGAATTAGCAGTGCCCTTGCACACACATCCAGTATTAAAAAGCACATGTGGCACACACTGTTACCACATCATCAGTTCAAGCCATTCAGTTGCAGGCAAATATGTGCTGTTTGCAAAATACTGCAACCTGTTAATTAAATTTTTCAGACAATACCAAGCCACCGTCCCAGCAAATGCTCACTGAAGTAGCCTTGTGAGTTCAATAAAATTTCTAGTTACTACTCATAAATAACAATATTCATACAGTAGTATTAATTGGTATTAAGTTCAAAAATATAAACTTTTTTCATACTACAAAATAAGTTAATGCCCTTTGCAACTTCTAATCAATGTCATATTAAGCAACAACTGTGTAATATAAGCAACTCTGTGTTCCTACATATATTAGAAATTATACTTAACACTGATATACAGTATATTTGCTATTTGAAAGGTTTAATTTACTTTAACCCTCACAGCATTAACAGCTTTCAGTTTCTACTGTATAGACACCACTGCACTTAGTTTTTATTTGTATTATACAATGTATTACTCGTATTCTACAATAAAACAACTAATTTGGAGGGAGGGGGGAATCCCAGTTAAAGATATCTTCCTATTATGCCACTTGCTTACTTGATGGGGCACCTTGAAGCGAACGTAAGAGCACAGTTTTAACATGTCTGCCATTTCTTCCGGAGTGGATGGAATTAAAGGAATCTGATCAATCCATTTCTTCTCCTTCAGCTCCTTCAGCTGTTTTATGAACTTGTTTTCTGTGAAATGTGGCAGACCTGTAGTGAGAGGGGAAGAAGCATTGTGTGCTAAGATCACAAAGCAATAGATTTTCCCAGTAACCCTGCCAGAGAAAATATGTAACTTTATTTCTTAAGCAACAGCTGGGGGGGGGGAGGAAGTGATAACAAGACCAGGCACCACATTACCCCTAAGGATTTAGTTGGCAATTCAGTTAAGTGCATGGAATTACAAATTCAATTAAAAGTATGGCTATTGGTGAACACAGTGAGCATTTATGAAGCATCTTCTGCTATAAAATTTATAGCAGAATAAATTAAACATAATCCCCCAAAATTCTCAGGCTAGCATATCTGGAGGACACCAAGCAGGGAAGGAAAGATCCAGAATGTTTCACCTGTGTTCATTTCCACTAACCACTGACTGCCCTTGGAAGAGAGAAGATGTGCTCCAAAATGTTTAACTTCCTGATATCAGATTATGACAAATGATATTCAAGCCACAGTCCAAATGTGGCCCTCTAGTCTTTGACGCTGTCTACAGCAGGATCCCAAGCTGTGACACTGAATTCAGTAACAAACCATTGAAATATTGAGGCAAGATATTTCCCCTTCAAAACTACAACATAAATATGTTGATCTTCTAATATAACCTTCCCCAACACTGAGAGCTCTTCAGCCAAATGGCCATTGGTGAAATTTCTAGGAGTTGAAGCTCATACTTCTGGAAGTCATCCAGCTTGGGGAAGTCTCCTTCAATGGGCTTAACACACTTATTGCACTAAAAGGGGGATGGGGGGGGGAACAAAAAATAATCAGGAAAAAAGTATGTTGGACCTCCCTGAACCACAGATGAAGTGAACTGCAAAAGATCAGGGTTAAAATTCATCTGCTTCTTCCTGGGATCTACCATGCAAACATAATTTTCTGGGTCCCATCCAATGCATTTCACTACTTTCTCAGAAGTCAGATTTCTTTTGCATCACTCACCTGCAGGGCATATAAGACTTAAGCTGCAGACCTCTGCTGGATACAGAGCAGCATAAACACCAGCCACATTTCCACCCATAGAAGTTCCAAGCAGATGAAATGGTTTTCGGTTCAGACTGATACATTCAACAAACTGAAAAATTAAAGGAGCGACCGTGTATCAGCATCCTGCAGGTCACAACTTGGGGAAGGATAGGGAAAGTTTATTTCAAGATCAGTGTGAAGGCAAACCATGACTGGATGCAGAAATTGTTTTACTCTGGGAGCTCTTTTTCAATTAAGAAATAATTGCTGTTGCTTATGAAAAGCTGTGCTGGATCAGGAAGAAGTAAATGTCCCCAAAGAGCAAACACTGCAAGTTTTAAAATGACAAAATCCTGTTAGCTTAGACCAGTATTTCTCAACCTTGGCAACTTTAAGACAGGTGGATTTCAACTCCGAGAATTCCCCAGCCAGCATTCCCAGAATTCTGGGAGTTGAAGTCCATCCGTCTTAAAGTTGCCAAGGTTGAGAAATACTGTCTTGGACCTTTGAAATCTCAGGATGTGACAGCTTCTGGCCAGGTTGTTTGGGCTCAGAAGCTAAGCAGGGTCAAGCCTGGTCTGTACTTGGATGGGAGACCTCCAGGGAATCCCAGAGCAGTGGACTCAACTGAGAAGTAATGAAAAGCATCCTGGAAGAAAGCACTTGCAAGTCATTTCTGTGCTGCTGCCAAGAAAGTACACAAACGTGTCCATAAAGTCATCAGAAGTCAAGCAGAATTTCTAGGAGGCTATTTATTTAACCAGGAAGACTTTTAAAAATACCATAAAGATATGAGGACTAAGATCCTTCTCTCTCTCTCTGTAAGTCCAATGAGACTCACTTCCTTAGCCCCATCCTCTATGTCAGTGTCATCTGTAGGGTTCAGTGTGTTGTATAAAGGAGACCTGGTGCTTGAGGTCAAAAGAAGGCCCTTTGATGAGCCAGGAGGAAGACTCACCATTCCCAGCACAACTCTCTCCCACCTGGTGGCCCTCCCACGTACCCCAGGCCACTCTCTCTCAAGTCAGAAACCAGCCAAATACTCTACCAAAGTTGGTGTAGGCATTTAGAAGTCAGCTAGCTACCCCAGAGAGCTAAATAGGCTTTAAGCACTACAAAGCAGATGCTCTGAGAAGCAGACTCTCTGGGCAACAGCTGGGGCTTGATCCAAGCTGCTGCCCCTTGTAGTCCACTGGTCAGAACAGGTGCTTCATTCTGCCCACTGGATGAACATCACTCATGCTATGTCCAGCTAGGGTTAGCCAGAAACTGAAACCAGTAAGTGTCACGGTTGCATGATGACCATTCTGTATTCACACAGGACACACACCCAGTTCTGGTTAAAAAAACTCCATGCATCAGGTAAAGAAGGTGTATGCACATTTACCCTAACCATCCAAAGCAGTGTGATTTATAATTGCAACTTATAGCTGCCTGCCATCTAGAGATGGGTGTGTGTGTGAAGGCCACTGCAGAAGACCCTCAAACACAGTGCTGTCCCTGTCAGTTAGGAGTGTAAAAAGAATGGCCCAGGGATACCCACAGTGGCCCACATTGACCTTCTGCCCCTCCATCTCTCAAACTCCCATACCATCTAGTAATAGTTATTTTTCCTTTCTTTAAAAAATAATTGCAGATGCACATATACAGGAAAAAAATACGCAGCATTTCCATTTGATTGTTGGTATTCTGTAGGGCAAGTAATCTATTTAAAAATAACAGATAAATTCAACGTGGCCCCACCCACTTTTGGAGTTTGGCCACTGACAAGCAAGTGGCATGGTGCTCGAGCCAAGAGCAATTGTTCCCCCTGCCCCACTGCATGCAAGTATCCTCTGATAATGACAGCCCCACCCTCTAGTTGTAGGTATGCTTGGAAGCAGCAGCAGGCAGCCGTTGTGGGAAATTTAAAATGGCTGCTCAGAGGCGTATCAATGTCACCGGCTCCTACCATCGTGTCCTGGCCTATCAGCTACCCAAGGAAGTGCCTTGTCTGTGGCTGTCCTAGCCCTTTGGAACAGCCTCCCCACTGTCATTTGGAGGGTTCCCACACTATTAATCTTCTGGAGGGCTGTGAAGGCCTGGCTTTTTGCCCAGGTATTGGGCTAGGACGGAAGTGAGCACAGCAAATGTAGAGTCAATGGGATGTCATGGCACCATGGTGCGAGTACAAGGCCTTTTGTGAGGTTTTCTGGTTTTATTTTTATTTTTGTTTCATGGAATATTGCTGTGAGCTGCCTAGGATGATCATGTATAAGCCAGGTGGCCATAAAAGTTTTCTCAATAAATAGATGGCAGATACATCTCTCTCCCAACAGCACTGGCTGACCTTCCAAAATGGCATCTTAAGTAATTTCTGAAGTGCTACAAGTTTGCCCCAAAAGACTAGTTGTAGCCTTCGTATGAACAGGAGAATTGAGAAGAAGTGACAGTGCTTTTGCATTGCTGACTGAAAACTTATCACCTGGAAAAGCCAGAAGTCAGAACTGGAAGCAGACGCTGGTGCTTGGGTTGGAAACGGTGACCTTCAGTGTTGCTCAAGACTGTTTATTTTATGACACACGCAAAATAAAGTCACAGTCTCCTTAGAGGAAGCACTTGACAACCAAGAATTTGGACTCTGTGCTTTGCTTCTGCGACACTTGTACTAAACTGGGTTTTAATACAGTTAAATTCCCTTACTCCCCAGCAAAGATGTGGCTTGTAGTCCAATGCATAGAGAACATACCAGGATAGAGAAGTCTGTGGTAACCTTTTTTTTCAGATATAATAGAAAATACTCCTCCCCATTCAAGCCCTGATTACTTCAAAACTGGAAGCTTTAAGAAACCAAAAGACTGCAACAATGTAGGGGGCCACTTCTGTAGACTTTACCTGGTGTATTCTTTTCACTTGTCCGCAGATGGAATAGTCATCGAGAGATGACCGAGTGGTACCCTCATGACCTGGCATATCAACACAAATCAAGTGAAGATTTTTTGGAAGAAACTGTGGAGAACAAACACAAGCAGAAGATATTTTATCATCAAAAACAAACTTGAGCAACATTCCAGCTATGACCATTATTGTAATACAATCCTGGTTTACACATTGTATTAAGCCACAGTTTATTTAACAATAGTTTACTGAAAACAACTGTAATTGGCTGAGTTTGTACAACATGCTAAGCCAAAATTAAGCAAAGCATATTTTGGCTTAGCACAACATGAAAATCTAGCCATGGAGTTCAACAGCCATGTATTGGCCACAGCTTGGCTCAGCACAAAGCATTCTGTAAAATAGGAAATGGCAACTCTTTCCCACTGGGAGGTTCCGTTCCAGGTCTGTGGGCCACATTTGGTCCTTTAGTTTCTCCTCCTGTACTGTAAAACATAACAGTCTTCTTACAAGAGAAAGCACAGTCATGCACACTCCATCAACCTCAAGTTCTTTATGTGAATCCATGCACCCAAACACATGGCAGTTTTTAAGACACATTAAGTAGATTTTATGGCCCAAGAACTAAGTCAGGATGTCCTCTTTTCTGGGCTCAACATCATAATTCACTTCCAAACTTAGCAAAAAAGCAGCCACATCTGTACCTGAAGGATAGGTATGTGAATGAGTGACTATTCATATTTTCCACAGACCTAGTAGAACCAAACATGTTTGCGCAGGGTATCTGCCTTCCTACCGTAATACAGGGATGAAGACAGCAAAGGTATCTTCTTTTACCCATGCTTCCAGCTGGTGACCATCCTAACAAAATGTACATTATCATAACCCTGGGGTTGATTCATACACTATTTTTGAGAATACAAACCTACTGTTCTAACACAAATATGGATTGTTATATCACATAGCTACATTCCATGTTAATTTCAGCCATCCCATTGCAGGACGAGATAATAGCATGGGCCACACAATAAAGACATTTAGTACAGTGAAGGTCAGCTACACAAAAAAAGAAGATTGAAGATGACTCATCCATTGTTCAGGTGACACTTGAATTCCAAGGTGGAATTGTTTTACTGTCAGAGAAACAGAAACATACCTTGACAACAGAAAGCCACATATCTTTGTGGGCCGAGAACCCATGCAACATGAGTATGGATGGTCTGTGGCTGGGTCTTCCTCGGTAGGAATAGCAAAACTGGTAGTCACCACTATGCGCATATTTCACCTGCATGCCCAGGGCTCGACGCCAATACCTGATAACAGCAAAAAAAACATGACAAAGGAGAATTGCAATGCAATGTGTTCAGTCTGAATCTGGTTTTGCTTCTCCTCTCTTCTGCTTCCCATTGATCCAACACTATTCACCCCATGGCATGCTTCTACCAAGGTTTATGTTGTTGAACCAGCATGGTGATTATTATGGAATCAAAAAAAGGTTTAAAATTATAAGTTGTTCAATGCCAGTGTTAATTTACCAAAAATGATTCCTGTGATGCTGAGAATCTTCTATAAATATTGACTGTTCTAGAGATAATATAAATATCATATATAACAAAATATATATACAATGTAGTTGAATGGTAAAATCAGACACTGGACCACAGAGTGCATAGCTGATGCAAAACTGTCTGGGCACTCACTGGGTGCTTCTGTATCTGGAGCCTTCAATGCTTTCCTGTCCAAATTTCTAGGTTCCTCTTTGGATCTGCCTCCTGGTTGTTCTTCAGCCCTGACTTCTGGCTTACGGTCCCCTTACTGGACTCAGTCATGCCTATACTCATCACTAGTGTGCTGGCATGACCCTCTATAGCTTTTCTTTTTGTAAGCTTTTTGTAATTGTTGTAAATAAGTTAATCAAATACTTAGAAAAAAATTACATACATATGATTTATTCATTTCATCTAGGATGACAATGGAGGGTATATTGTCATCATTCCATATATATCGAATGGCTGACTTTTGAAATATTCTAGTATTTTAGGAGTGTAATCTTCTTGTCACAATTTCAATTTTGTAAATTAATAACATGGATTCAAATTCACTGATGTAATGTTTATTCAGATACAAATGAGACAGACCAAAGGTATTTTTGATTTATACTCTTAAAAGAGAGTTAAGATAGCCACTTCCTATATGCATTGCAGCATTAACAAAATATTAGCAAGTAGACTTGTTGGCAAGTTTTTTTAAAATATCTTTCTTGTTACATACCCTCTTTGTTATGGGGATATTCTCCTTTACTATCCTTTTGTTCTGCTGCCACCACTAAATCCCTCTGCTAGTTTAGAAATTCTTTAAGTCTCTAAGAATAGAACTGGGTAGAGAAGATGGGAGATAGCATAGATACTTGGATAACATAGGAACAAAGAAAAAATGGACTTTTACTGAATAACTAAAAATAGGGACCTTGAACAATTGTCTATAACCTGTCAATATTAACCTACATGAGCACTAAAAATATCCCTAACCTGCCTCCTGACAGGGGGATGTATTTCCAAGCTGGGACTCCAAAGGTGTCCAAAGTGTGGGTGAGTCAAAAAAGTCAAGATGTTGGCCATGGCCACACTATTGTAGCCCTCTCTCTTTTATATGTGCGTTGTGCATGTGGTGCATGTAAAAAACAGTACAGGGCTTTAATAACATAGTCATGGCTGCCATCTTGGCTTTTTTGCCCCCCTGCCCCTGAAGATGCCCCTGATAAAACTCTGAGCCTTCCTCACATCTCTTCTTCCACATAGACATCCCAAATACCCTTCTATGGTTCACGCCTCCTGTTGGAATATAAACTAGTGTGCCAGCCTTTGATTGGCAGCTCTACCACCGAATCATCACACACTTGCCCTTGCAGGAGCCATTAGATTAATTAGTAGCTCCAAGGGGAATGATAAAGCTGTCAGGAGGGTCAGGGAGGGTAAATCAACAGGAATCTCAACTCATTGTTCCCAAACCCCAATCAAATCCTATGCACCAGAACACACTGATCTCTGGGATACCACAGGCAGTTTAAGATATATCTGATAAGGCTGCCATTAAATGAAAGTGGGATCCAAAGGACTGAGATCTCCTAAAGTATATGATCTCAATCACTTTTTGTACCCTGGAGGTCCTGTTTTAAGATTTATAACATCACGTCTTGAGTCTTCTTTACGCAAGGGAGAATTTGTTTCTATGTACTGTCAAAGGCTTTCACGGCCAGAATACAATGGCTGGTGTGGGTCTTCCGGGTTGTGTGGCCATGTTCTGGAAGTTTTGTTTCCTAATGTTTCGCCAGCATCTGTGACCGGCATCTTCAGAGAGCAGGAGCACAGACAGGAGCAGTTCTCTCTGTGCCCAGGATGATGTGACCCTTTTGTGGGTATTTATAGAGATCTGAAAGGGGGGGTTGGGGGGGTGGGTGGGAGGGTTAGGGGGTTGGGTTAACGAGTGGTTGCTTGTTTTGGTGTCAGATTATGTGTGTATCATACACACATATTCTGACACCAAAACAAGCAGCCACTCGTTAACCCAAATCCCACCCCCCAACCCCCCACCATACACCCACAATCCCCCACCTTCAGATCTCTATAAATACCCACAAAAGGGTCACATCATCCTGGGCACAGAGAGAACTGCTCCTGTCTGTGCTCCTGCTCTCTGAAGATGCCGGTCACAGATGCTGGCGAAACATTAGGAAACAAAACTTCCAGAACATGGCCACACAACCCGGAAGACCCACACCAGCCAATTTGTTTCTACTCTGTATCTTAAGAGGGATGCTCCACATCAACATTTTCTTCAAGGCCTGCAGATGGACTAGCAATACATAGGGCAGACTAATTTGTCCAAAGCTGACATGATCTCTTGTGCAGTATCAATACCAGCTGCAGCAGTCACTGGAAAACAACGGAAGAAGGAGGACCAAAGTGAGGAGACAGAATAGAAGGAAAAACTCAAGCCATCCCATATCCACTGAGAAACAATGCACCTCAAATACAGCGGGAATGCTGGGGGAGGCAGGGAGCAAATATCCATTTTTCCCTAAGTCCCCAAGCTTTCTATAATCTGTATAAATAAAAGATTCACTCACAAATCTTAAAAAGAGTTCACTCGTCCAGGTCCAACACTGCCACAGGTGAAAGAGGTTTCCCCTAACCTAGTGCTTCCAGGAATTTCCTGACTGGGAACTCCAAGAATTTCCCCCACACATCTGGAAGCCACCTGATTAAGTTAAGCTAGGACACAAACACATCTGACTGCGTAGGATGAGGAAAAGAAGGGTGGCACTGTCCGTCTCTAATTTCATTTGATTGTGGAAGAGCATCTAAACCATGGCATTCAGCCCAAATTCAAATTCTTACCAGCCCAAAGAACAGACATGGGCTCACAGGCTCTTTCACAACTGAAGAATGCTCTGATGTACTGTATATCCTCACCCCAGTCTCCAGATGAAGTGACTAACATAAATAAACCTATAATCCACAAGTCAGTGTTACAGTTTATCCTCCTAACCTACCTTGAATTGTTTCCAGTTAGAGAAAAGTTTCCAATCTGACTGTTTAAAAGCAGAGTTCAATGCCCTTTGTGGGGACAAAGTCACAGTATCAGCACTTTGCTACAGTATATTCCCAAAGAATCATGAAGAAGATAAAGCAGTTGTTTAGATTTATTTCGACTTAGTTGTCAAGATCAAACCTCAGTCCCAGCAGAGCAAACATGGGAGCTGGAAATAATGCCAAGTAAAAGAAAACACAGTTGCAGGTCCCTATGTGGCAACCTCTTTTTCCTCATCCTACACAGTCAGATGTGTTTGTGTCCTAGTTCAACTTAATCAGGTGGCTTTCAAATGTCTTCTTCTGGAGAACATTTATGATAGCCAAGTAGTAGGTGAACTGGCAGATGTTACAGGTACTGACTGCTATTTATAATTCCCAAACACCCTTCTTGTGCATCATACATCCGTACCCATGTCTATTTACCTTTTAGTTCAGGGGCCATATACAAACTTCCAGCCCCCACTCCTGAATGAGCAGTGCAATTAGGTAAGCACCCAAAAAATGTGTTGACCTCCAATCTATTTTACTAAAATTCATTAAAACACCCGAACAGTTCCAAAAATGAGGCAGAGACTTCCAGCCCACTGGGGACATTAATTTATCAACACAAGCTGTCCCTGTCTCAAAGATCTGGCCAACCAAAAGAGAAACAAGGCAGCTCCCAGACATAAAACAGGGGGGTACGCTACCTTCTACAGTGAATGGAAAAACAAAAAAAGGCAAGATAATGTGTTGCATTACACTAGACTGAATGCAGACTTGAGTATCCTAAAAATACACCCACTGAAATCGGAAAGATACAAATTAATCATGGCCAACTTAAGTCCTATTAATTTCAATAAGTCTATTCTAGATATTATTAAGTCCAGATCCAATACAGTACTGACGGTTACCAAAACATTCACAGAGCAGCTATCTAATTTCCCACAGATAGCCATATTCAAGAAAACAGTGTTAATTTTGAGCTGTTTGGCTTTTCTGATGGAAGAGCAGATCTATCACTGACGTACAACCCAGCAGGAAGTGTTCCCAAGGGAAGATTCTTTCAACTAGGCACAAGAGAATCCCACAATGCTCTCGGCAGCATTATGCTGACTGTGCTACCTATGTGAGGAGAACCAATTCCCATGTTTCCATTCCATGCTTCACAATAAGATTGCTCTTCCCTTGTCCACAGGAGGATCAGGATGTCTCCTTCACTTTCTCTCTCGTGTTCCTTCCTCAGTAATTCTCCTTTTGCTAAAATGATCAAAGATGAGATTTTGATCCCACAGTAACCTTTATTCCTCCTTAGCCATTAAAATAGCTTGTGGATGGCTCCATTTGGTAAAGAATTTGTCCCCATTCAAAAAATGAGCTTCTGGCATCTTTACTCATGGGGATCTAGTTTCCTAAATCAGGCAAAGTAACTTAGGTAATAATCTACTGCCTAGCAACCAAGAATAAATACATGCCTTGCTACTTAGATACATGCTGTTAAGAGAATTCTGTATTATACTAACTGAGCATTAACAGTAACAATAATTTTACAGGAGATTAAAATATTCTAGCACCCTGTTGCCTATTATGCATACCTACAGGCCTAATTGTAAAATAATTGCCCACTTCTGTCCTATGAACAAATAATTGGAGAAAAACCAGAGCTGAGTGGAAGAATGCTATTCTGCTTGGCAAAGATGCTTCATTCAACCCTCAACACTTTGAGATAAAAGGATTTTAGGGTCAGATGACAGAGGAGACCTCTGCCTGAGATTCTGAAATATTAGTGGTTTATCAGAACAATATCATGGACGACTACACGAACACCCCATACAATCTCATGTAAGGCATTTTCCTGCAATTGTATTGTACACACAGATGAACTCCCCAGAAAGAAATGACTGCATGTCACTGATTACGTTATGTTAGGTACGTATTATGTAATGACATATCTTCTCATCATGCCTAGAGGAAATTGTCTTTACGTGAATATATGTACCAGGCTTCATCAAAAATACTACCCATCCAGGCTAGTTTCAACATCCAGGTAATTAATGCTTTACAATAGTGTTTCTCAACCTCAGCAATTTTAAGATTTGGGGAATTCAATTCCCAGAATTCCCCAGCCAGCATGAACTCCACACATCTTAAAGTTGCTGAGCTGAGAAACAACATCTTTCAATATTCTTTGATGAGCAGGTTGGACAGTAAAGAGATTCATGTTTCCAATGGATTCAATATGTACACTAGAGGTTCATTCTCTTACTTCTTCCCATTGCAAGCACATTATGCTATATTGGACACTGTTCCATAACCCCTGGCTTTTAGGATTTGCAGTACTAAGAAGGTAGCTACAAAACAGAAAGGTGGAAGGCAAGAACACTCTTTGAAAGAGATTGTGGCTTATTCGTTCTAATTAAGTAAATAAGGCAGCTGCATATTCATTCTATAAAAGCAACAGAAACGGATATTATTATGCCAAACAGAATGAAAAACTTACCAGTAATATATTTTGATCAGTGCTGAAGGCCACAGGAGGAAGGATGCTACAAATGCCAAAATGGGGAGAGCTAAAGTGCCTCCCGCTATTACAAACATGTTTAATACATCAAGATCCATCTTGTCTGCTTCACAGTTCTGCTTTCTTCACCTGCGTGGGTAAAAGAAGTGGAAATATACATCTTAAAGCAGCCAACAACAAAACCCTGAAGGCAAAGGTGTAGAACAGATATTGTACAGGATCTCAGGCAATACTTCTGAGCCACCCTATCGGTTCTCTTTTTCAAGTGTTCCAGGTTAATAGTAGCTTCTCCCAATTAAATTCCAGGATCTAAAAGAAAGGAGGCGACTGAGTAAAGGAGGACACTGATCCCAAAAGATATCTACAGGAGAAATACAATGACCGATGGGGACCCAATCACAGAATCAACCTGGACTGAGGATAATCTGTCGATCACTGAAATCCAAATCCATACTTTCCCACTATGACATGTCCGTTCCATTTTGGATGCAGGATTCAGCCAAATCCAATGCACAGCCAATGAAGAATTGGTAAAAACATTTACAGCCTCTAAATCGCCAGATAAAACATTAAATTATTCAATAGTTAGTTTTACTTATACCTGTACAATTACTTATTAAAGAACACACAATAGTTTGCAACATTGCATTTATGATTTACATCTACGCAATGAATTTCAAAGAAAGAGCAAGCTGTAAAAATTATCATGCAGCATTCACCACAGACCATCCACGAAACGCACGAACTTACTCTTTTAGATAACCATCTCTGAGTTATCAGATACGCTAAGAAAGCCTATCTCTAACCTGAGATGCCATATATATCCACTAAGGCATATCTAAACAAAGGCCAAAGTGCAATTTGATAAATTAAACCAAGTTACCACATATAAAACAGATGCTCAATTAAAAGAGAGTGAATTGACAAACACAGATAATGTACACCGGAATCATATCTCACTGAGGCCCCAAAAGCATTCACAGAAACAGTGGGTTTCTCTTGGAAAAGGAGAGGAAAATGCAGAGCCATGGTTCTGGGAGAGCCTCTTCTTGGCTGCAGAGACAGGTGCATGCAAAATTGCTTCTCCTAGGAAGCATCTCAAAAAGCTAATGGAGAAACAGGAAAAGAGGAACTGTCATTCAAAAGACATACGACCTTAACTTGATTCACTCATTTGGTAGATTAATGCCTGCCTTTCCAGAATGTCTCCCTAGAGAGACATGGGCAACTTCTGAAGGGTTGGGGACTGTCCTGGCTTCTCTGACCTTCTAAGGGCCACAGGAGGTTTCCCAAAATCATTGTATTGTCTCCAGAAAAAAAAATGGAGGGATGATTTTGGGGGGCTCATTTTTCAGGGATGAAGAGTGGAAACTGGAAGGGAAGGCCTCAGGGAGGCAAAACAATCTCATTCCCCTTCTTGTGCTCCACCCAGCAACCACCTAGAAGATATGTTTGTCACACTCCGTATTGATTCAAACTGAGGTTTGAGTTTCTTTTCCTAGAAAAAACATTTTAGCATTTCTTTATACATCACATTAACATTTAACAATACAGGTAGTCCTTGACTTACAACCACAATTGGGACTGAAACTTCCATTAGTTAGCAATGCAGTCATTGAGTGGTGCCCGATTTTACTACCTTTTTTTCCCATGTCATTAAGCAAATCACCATGGTCATTAAGCAAATCTGGCTTCCCCCATTGACTTTGTTGGAAGCCCTCTGAGAAGGTCACAAATAGCAATCATGTGACCCTGGGATGCTGCAACTGTTGTAAATACATGCTGGTTGCCAAGTGCCCAAATTTTGATCATGTGATCACAGGGACACTGCAACAGTAGTAAGTATGAGAACCAGTTGTAAGTCACTTTTTCCAGCACTGTCGTGACTTTGAATGGTCATTAAACGAATGGTCATAAGTTGAGGATACCTGTACACATCTTCTGTCACCTAAGCAATTCTCACTTTTTGAGTGTCCATTCCCAGAATCAAAACTATTTTACTTTTTCAAACAAAGGTTTGTATATTGCTTATATATCCAATATTTTGTATATATACACAATATAATCTCCCAACATGTGATTGTGCGACAGCTTCACAGGACTTTGGATGATGTGGATTATCTGGATCCTTTTCAGTTGGGCATCCATCCATCCTCGCCTTACTTGACCTCTCAGTGGCTTTTGATACCATCAAAATAGTATCAAACTCCTTCTGGATCAACTCAGAGGATTGGGGGTGGGCAGCACAGTGTTGTGCTGGTTCACCTCCTTTCTCCAGGGTCGATTCCAGGTAGTGGTGATTGGGAAGGAGAGATTCCGCCCTCTGCCCCTACTGTGCGGGGTGCTGCAGGGATCAGTGCTCTCTCCTCTCCTATTCAACATCTACATGAGAGCGCTAGATGAGCTCATCCATCACCATGGGGTGAGGTATCATCAGTATGCTGATACCCAGTTGGACATCTCCATTCCTGGAGATTTAAGTGATGCTATGGATGTCTTATCCCAGTGTCTGAAGGCTATGAGGGTCTGGATGGGGAATAACAGGCTTCAACTGAACACTGGCAAGACTGAGTAGCTGGGGATTCTGAGGCCCTCCAGTTCTGGGATTATACCATCGCTGGTACTGGATGGGGATGCACTGCCCCAAACAGACCCTGTGCACAACCTGGGGGTCCTCTTGGACTGATGACTCCTGCTTGATTAGCAGGTGGCAGTCGTGGCTAGGAGGGCCTTTGCACAACTTATTGTACGTCAGTTGTACCCGTTCCTGGACCGAGGGGCCTTACTCACAACCACTCATGCCCTTGTCACCTCCCAGTTGGACTACTGCAATGCGCTCTACATGGGGCTACCCTTGAAGAGTATCTGGAAACTTTAGCTGGTGCAGAATAAGCAGCGTGGGCAGTTATATATATTTCTGGTAGAACACACATTACACCTCTGTTTCACAAGCTGCACTGGCTACCAGTCTATTTCAAGATGCTGATGCTCAACTTTAAAGCCCTTCATGGCATGGGACCAGGTTATTTGAGGGACCACCTCTCCCCAATTTCATCTGCCATCCCACAAGATCTAGCAGAGTAGGTATGTTACAGTTTCCGTCATCTAGGGAGCTACATTTGGCAGGCCCTGGGCAGCAGGCCTTTTCTGCTGTGGAACCCCCATTGTGGAACCTTCTCCCCTCATAGATGAGATCGGCCTCATCACTCCTGAGTTTTCAAAGTCCCTCCAGACCTAGTTATGTTAGCAGGCCTGGGGACCTCAGGGGATGGGTGAACTTGTAAGGTGGCTCTATTATTAACATCCCTTCGCCTATTATTTTCCTTTTCTGTTTTATTTCTGCTTTTATAGCTTTTAATGTTTTTAATAATTACAATATAAGGGTTTTATGTAACAATTGTTTATATATTTTTTGTTTTATTGGACTGTTGTACACCGACCAGAGTCACTTTTTGTGAGATGGGTGGCCATATAAATTCGATTAATAAATAAATAAATAGAGCAACAGAGAAAGAGTTGAAATCGGATTGCAGTTTGAATGGGAGACTAAAACTGGAGTTGACTGAACAGAAATATACTTTGAGAAACAAATGCAGTCTTGCTGGAAATCTAGTTCAGCCAGAAGATTTGCTGCACATTTATAAGCTTATTTCTAACTTTAAGTCTCCATTTGTAAATAATAAAAGAGCTGTAAATCTCCAGTGTAGTACCTCTTATAAAAAGAGACTTCAACTGCAGGGGAGTAAATAATACGACAGAGAGAGGAGAAGACATCGTGTATTGTGCTGAAAAGAGTCATGACTCCAAATACATTTAGAGTAATACTAAAAATACAGCTGACCCACAATCCTTATTCCGTGAAGACTGAGAACAGGCATCATTCTCTGATTCCAGCCAACCAGAACACAACGCTTTGCATTAGCAGTTTCTTGCCCAGTGCTCAGGCTGTGTTACACCTGCACCTCCACCTGTATGTTCAGCAAACTGAAGGTTAAATAGGTCTATTTGAAAATCCAGAGCCAACAGGCTATGTATGGATTTAGGTTTTTCTGTTGTAAGAATTGCATGTTTCGTGCTCAGGTATGAACAGATAAATCAGGATAAGAGTTACTATATCAGGGGGTTTTAACCTGGGGTCCACAAACCCCTTGGGCATCCATGGATAGATTTCAGGGGTTGGTGAACTTGGATGGGAAAAAAACCCTTTATTTTCACTAATCACTCACTGACACTTCACTCTGTGTTCAGTAATGAACATAGGTAACAATGTTATGGCCTCTAGACTCCAAAAATGTTTTTAACCAATGAATCTCACTATAATAATTTCACATAATTTTACATATATATACTGTAACATGACTGTTATTTTTTTAAAATTTTGATAATAATTGGTTTTCTTTGTCATACTATCTATATCTATGCATTTTATTTTATAAATTAAAATTTATTTTTCTAAGAAGGGATCTCTCAAAGGAGTCCATGACAAAAAAAGTTAAGAACCCCTGGCACGTAGGACCTTTCAGCTGAATAATTACTAACTGAAAACTAGTTTACACAGACATAGCCCACAGCTTAAATGAATTCCCATCTTTACCATTCCCTGGCTTTTAATCATCCAATCTGATGTACTGATCTAAAATTCAAAAGACGATTAATTATTATGAAATTTCCCTTAGTTTACAATACTGACTTTGTCTATTTTTTTCCCCTCATGGCCAACATGGGTACTATTGCTTTTCACAAAAATAATGTCTACAGGAGGCAGAATCTTCTTCTTATATGTTCTATTTTTAACTTCATTTGCACACAAGGTATGAACCATCAATAATGAGCAAGCAGTTAAGTAATAGAAGTTATATTAACAGAGTAGAGGTTATAAACAGCAATACATATTACTGAAAAACAAAAATCAATTATGAAGCAATGGATGGATACAGAGGATGCTTTGAAAGGATAGAAAGGTATGGAGAGTTGTAAATTATGCTAATGTAAATTAGATTTATTTTTATTTTTAAATGCCTCTGGGAGGCTTACAACCAAAAACCAACTTATTAAAAGAAAAATACAACAGGAGAACCCATTTCTCTAACCTATGAAGATCATTTTGAATGCTATTTCTGTCTCCTAGAGTATTAACTATCCCACCACCTCTTCATCAAAGTCATTAATAAATATTGAATAATAGAGGACCCAAGACTAAATCTTATGGCAATCTCATACTATGATATTGTTATTATTATTATTATTATTACTATTATTATTACTATTATTATTATTATATATCTCTCTTCAGTTTTATGATGAACCACTGAAGAGCACTCTGAGTATAATTTTCAAACAAAGCTATATATCCATTTAACTGTAATGTCATTCTACCCACATTTAGCTAGCATGTTAATCAGCATGTCATGGGGTACTATGTCAAATATTTGCTAGAGTCAAGAGTTACTACCAGAGGAGCCTACGCCCAGCTTCAGCTGGTGCATTAATAGTGACCCTACCTGAGCAGAAACACCAAACTATAGTAACTCATGACCTTAGCACCACCTAACTAGACTACTGTAATGCACTCTACTGGCAGAGCAAGCTACTATATATAAACAAGCAGAAAACCCCACACTCACTCACACTGATGATGTTACCTAGTTAGGTAATGAAATGTCTGCAAGCAAACAACCAAGTTCAGACAGCACCAAGAACTCCACAAATCTGATCATGAACTTTTTCAAAATCAGCCAATATAAGCCATGAACTGCCACCTGCTTTCCAAAATGATAGAAGGGAGACTAATTCATCTCTAAAAAAGATCCATATTTTGAGACTGAGTCAGGGAAAAGTCCTCTCCTGCATACCAGACAGGAAGATCTTGGTTAGCAGGTGTTTCCTCCAGACATTCTCTCCAGCAGGTCTTAATAGCAGGTTTACGATAAGAAAGGCAGTCCCTTATATAGCTGGGATGGGCAACCTCCAGTCTGTACACAACTCCCATGGTACCCCACCCAATCACTGTCATTGTCCTTGGCTGGAACAGGTAATCCAGTGCCCTAAGTGGTTTAAAGCTTAAAGTTTAAAGTCAACACCTTGAACTGTGCCTGGGAAACTATTAGCAACCTGCGCACTTCTTTCAGTATAAAAGGTCACCACACTGCACACCTGTAATTTATTTTATTCAATTTATATGGCTGCCTACTTGCAAGCAACTTTGGGAGATTAACAAAATTAAAAACTGTCAAAGAAGTACAAATAGTAAAAATCCGGAAAAGAAAAATGACAGGCAAGAATATACATGAACACTTATAGTGTAGGGGTCAAAATTTACTTCTCATATATTAAGACATACTGCCAAGAGCCAGTTCTTCATGGCCTTTTGGATCTGAGGGGGAAGCTGTTCCACATGGCAGGAGTGGCAACAGAGAAGGCCAGCTTCCTGCATGTTCCTGTTGGGTGGGCAGAGACAACTGGAGATGGACAGTCCCTCAAATATCTGGCCCTGTGTCATGAATGGCTTTGTACAGTAGGTGATGACCAGCACCCTGAATTGCACCAAGAAGCCCACCTGTATCTGGTGTAGCTCACACAGAAGTGCCATTACATAGGCATGTGGCGCTCTGGGCAGGATCTGACAGCCCTCTGAGGTCGGCAAGGTCAACAGGCATGACAGGGATACCAAGAAAGCTCTTTTATTTAAAAAAAAAAAAAAAAAAGAATCTTGAAAGCCTGTCAGGCTTTATCTCTGTTCCATCTTATACCAAACAAAATCAAGGCAGGTTTATTTTGAGTTTCTTTCTCACACTTTCCTGTCTCAGGAGTGAGTAATCTTTTCTCAAAGTCCTCTCCTTAATAGTTCCTCATTCCTTCCCCATTCCCAAGGCCAGGTCTACATTCCTTCACAGTCTCACTCCTAAGATCCAGCTGGATTTGGAGAATCCCTTGGAAGAAATTATTGTTGATCACACAGTCATCCAAATGTTTACACTGGATTTGGCATTTTTATGCACCTAGCGAGTCCTTCCCAAGGACCTGGGATAGCCAGATGTTGTTGTTCAATGATGTTAAAAGTACCATCGCAGTCTATAAGCTGTTCCAAGTAAAGCTGCCTTTTGCAATTGACCGATGGTGATTTTGTCAATGCCAATGATCTTCAAGTGGTGCTCCCGATGTTTTGGGATTGCACCCAAGGTGCCTATTACTATTGGTACTATCTTTGCTTTCTTTTGCCACAGTTGTTCTATTATTTGTATGTTTGTTTGTTTAATTTATGGGCCACCTGACTCCCAGAGACTTTGGGTGGTTTATAAAAGGTTACAAACATTTAAAAACAAGAGAAGAACACAACACAAAAAGGAACAAAGATGGCAGAGATAACAAACCCGCATGGGTACCAAGAAAAAGAAAAGTGGGCCTCAATCATACCCACCAAAGGCCTTCATTCTTCAAAATATTACTGTTATATTTACCTCACTGCTACAAGCATAAGAATTTCCAAGGTGCAGCATTACACATGTTTCAGTTCCCTTTAAAATTGGGTCACTGGGGGCGGGGGTGGGGTTGTAACATTTGCAAAAATTTAGAAATATACAAGATATACCTAACAGAAGTACAGCTTCAAGTCCATAGTAGGTGGCCAAAGTTCTCAGGCATACAGTAAGGAATATCATCACGCTTGTATCTTATCTGAAGCTGGCCAGATATAGTCTCACAGCAGTCCAAACTGACAGTTCAGTTTAGAGAAATCCAATAGGAAATCCATAATAAGCTAAAGCAGGTATCAAGAGCTAGCAAATTTTGAACTGGCTCTAGCCTTCATCCTTCAAGAATGATTTCATCAGGCATGTGATCCTGTGCAAAGTTATATTTGATGGTTTCTGTATTTCAAGCTGTTTTAACATTTGTCACCCAACGACAAGACAGACATATTTTCCTCCCTATTCCCAGTCAGTTGATATCCCTAGGCAGAAGAACAGGAACAGACTCTTGTTTTGTTTTCCCTTTTCTTCTGCTAAAATGAAATTTTTCATCACAGTGCTTCTGACACAGTGTAGTGAGCAACATTTAATTACACTAACTCTTTCTGACGTGCTCGTTTTCTTGGCTGCTCCAAAATTTCCTCTATTCATTCTCCAAAATGCCACTGCTCTTCATTAAAAGGCAAAATCATAAAGCAGCAAATTTTTCTTAACCTGCAAAGTTTTATAGTTAGAATTTAGAATAAAGCCTTTGTAAAGTAAGACAATCTTCCTTAAACAGAGTTGTGATAATAACATTATTTTAAATTATCTATTAAAACACTGGGCATAACTGTGGGACCTTTACACCAAAAGATTAGAACATTTTTACACCAAAAGATTAGAACTTTATAATGTAACCCAATACATTATAAGACTTGGCGTCTTCCAAGATATTGAGTTACAACTCCTATAATTCCTCCTGCCACATTTAAAGGTTACGGAAAGCATCGGGTCAAAGAAGGCTGACCTAAGTTAATGTTACTCTTCATAACAATTCTACTGTTGTATTTACTCATACCTAATGACATATTTGCAAAAGTGGGGTAGAGGTAGTTAAATAAAACTATATCCATTAACAAAAATAACTAAGACACAACTAAGCCTAATGTTTCTAAAACAGCACTACTTAAAAAACTTTGCAAAATACCAAGAAATTGCTGAATCAAGGGAGGACTCCAGGGATTGCACAAATGCCCGTGGCTATCCATCCTTTGCGCGATTCTATGATGTACAGTAGTTCCAAACGGGTGTCACCCGGAGCCTTTTCCTTTGCAAATATAGCTGGTGACATATTTTCTGCTTGTAACTTAACACGCAATAAAAGCACTGCATCACTCGATCCATGAAAATTAATAAGCAGACTGGATACAAAACCTTTTTGTTTTTTAGATACTCTGAAAACATCAGAGGGGAAGGATTAAATCGGATTTTAATTATGATTATTACATAAACTTAATTTTGTAATAGTAATGTTAATGATAACAAAGGTATAGAAGTTAAAAGATAAATCAAGAATATATACCTTAAAATGAAATACAGATATTTTAAGCACCCATTTTTATACTTCTATCTAAACAAAGGTAATCTACCAAGAAAAATGTTAATAATACAATAAATGATAACAAAATTTGTCTGAATGCTTCTTTCATTATACAGTTGTTTGATATTTTTTTAGCAAAAGCAATTTAAATCCCATTAATCCAATGAAACGAGTCATTTAATTTTCCAGGGTTTTGTAATACAAATTTGGCAGGGAAAAAAACATGTTAATGGTTTCTGCTACATCAATTTACATGTATTCAACAATGCAAAGTTAGGTAGACAGTAGCCCAACTAAGCGGCAGCCATAGTCAGTCTAGACTGATCTTGGTTTTAGTGGAGTTTAATGGATTGTTGCCATGGACAATTGTGGATACCTTGCTGATTTTAAAAAAATTCTGTGCCATAAAGATTAATTAAGATCAGAACCTAAATCATTCTTCCAAAATCTTTCAAAACTTCTAAGGAAACTTATGCTTATGCCTAAATATTGTAATACTTAAACAAGAATGAATTAGATAACACCTTTTCTCTAATACTATTAACTGTCTTGACTGACATGAATGGCAAAGCTTGATTCATTTGAAACCACCTGCATCCATTCCTGTTACAAAATATATTCAGAAGTCACAGGATGATCATCACTGACTGAAGTTTTAACTCTATAAAATTCTGCCTCTTCCCATTCTTTCTATTGTGAATTTATCCTCATGCTTAAAAAGTTAACCATCAAGGAATGAGAGAAAAGAAGCCAAATTAGAGACCTCAGATAGAGATTTGAGATAACAGCTATTAATTTCTTACTGTCAGTAAAGAATGGTATTGCTCTAATAGATAAGGAGTCTAATGCTAAGATAAGGGTTAACCCTAACCCTAACCCTAACTTCCTAAACATTATTTGACTTCCTAAGAATATGAATTGCCGTAACTGAAAAGCATCCAAATTGCTATGCCTAAATGTCCAACCTGCTTTGTTTATACTACAGACTGGTCTTGCATAAAAATATATCATCTACATTATTTGCACTATGTAATTCACATGTATGTAATTTGCATTCATTTACATCATTTAAATCAATGAATAGATTTAAAGGATTAGATTTGGTAGACAGAGTGCCTGAAGAACTATGGACAGAGGTCCGTAACATTGTACAGGAGGCAGCAACTAAAACCATCCCAAAGAAAAAGAAATGCAAGAAAGCAAAATGGCTGTCTGATGAGGACAAATAGCTGTGGAAAGAAAGAATGTGAAAAGCAAGGGTGAAAGGGAAAGATATAAGCAACTGAATGCAGATTTCCAGAGAATAGCAAGGAGAGATAAGAAGGCCTTCTTAAATGAACAATACAAAGAAATCGAGGAAAACAATAGAATGGGGAAGACTAGAGATCTCTTCAAAAAAACTGGAGATATCAAAGGAACGTTTAGTGCAAAGATGAGCATGATAAAGGACAAAAAAGGCAGGGACCTAACAGAAGCAGAAGAGATTAAGCAGAGGTGGCAAGAATACACAGAAGAACTATACAAGAAAGATCTTAATGTCCCTGATGTCCATGCTGGTGTGGTCACTGACCTTGAGCCAGACATCCTAGAGAGTGAAGTCAAGTGGGCCTCAGGAAGCATTACTAACAACAAAGCTAGCAGAGATGACAGTATTCCAGCTGAGTTATTTAAAATACTAAAAGATGATGCTGTTAAAGTGCTGCACTCAATATGCCAGCAAGTTTGGAAAACGCAACAGTGGCCACAGGATTGGAAAAGGTCAGTTTATGTTCCAATTCCAAAGAAGGGCAATGCCAAAGAATGATCAAACTATTGCACAATTGCACTCATTTCACATGCTAGCAAGGTTATGCTCAAAATCCTACAAGCTAGGCTTCAGCAGTATGTGAACCGAGAACTACCGGATGTACAAGCTGGGTTTCGAAGAGGCAGAGGAACTAGAGATCAAATCGCCAACATTCCCTGGATCATGGAGAAAGCACGAGAGTTCCAGAAAAACATCTACTTCTGCTTCACTGACTATGCAAAAGCCTTCGATTGTGTGGATCACAACAAACTGTGGCAAATTCTTAAAGAGATGGGGGTACCAGGCCATCTTACCTGTCTCCTGAGAAATCTGTATGCGGGCCAAGAAGCAACAGTTAGAACCGGTCATGGAACAACCGATTGGTTCAAAATAGGGAAAGGAGTATGACAAGGCTGTATACTGTCACCCTGCTTATTTAACCTATATGCAGAGTACATCATGAGAAATGCCAGGCTGGAAGACTCACAAGCCAGAATTAAGATTGCAGGGAGAAACATCAACAACCTCAGATATGCAGATGATACCACCCTAATGGCAGAAAGTGAAAAAGAACTAAGAGCCTCTTGATGAGGGTGAAAGAGGAGAGTGCGAAAGCTGGCTTGAAACTCAACATTAAAAAAACTAAGATCATGGCATCTGGACCCATTAATTCCTGGCAAATAGAAGGGGTAGAAATGGAAGCAGAAACAGACTTCATTTATTTGGGCTCCAAGATCACCACAGACAGAGACTGCAGCCATGAAATTAAAAGACGCTTGCTCCTTGGGAGGAAAGCTACGGCAAACCTAGGTAGCATATTAAAAAGCAGAGACGTCACCTTCCCGACAAAGATCCACATAGTCAGCTATGGTTTTTCCAATAGTAATGTATGGCTGTGAGAGCTGGACCATAAAGAAGGCTGAGCGCCGAAGAATTGATGCCTTTGAACTGTGGTGCTGGAGAAGACTCTTAAGAGTCCCCTGGACTGCTAGGAGGTCAAACCAGTCAATCTTAAAGGAAATCAACCCTGACTGCTCATTGGAAGGATTGATAATGAAGCTCAAGCTCAGATACTTTGGTCACCTAATGCGAAAAGAGGACTCCTTGGAAAAGACCCTGATGCTGGGAAAGATTGAAGGCAAAAGGAGAAGAGGACGGCAAAGGATGAGATGGTTAGATAGCATCACTGAAGCAATGAGCATGAAACTGAGCAAACTCAGGGAGGCAGTGAAGGACAGGAAGGCCTGGAGTGATATGGTTCATGGGGTCACGAAGAGGCAGACACGACTTAACGACTGAACAACGAACAACATCATTTCTATTAAGCAAGTAACATAAATGGATGCAGATGATGTAAAAATGTCAGTTACATAACTACGTAGACAAATGATGCAAACAATATCAATTGTCCAGACTGCTGTGCAAAAAAACAAATGCTGTCCATTGCTTGGGGATAAAGTCTAAAGTAAAATCCTGTTGCATTCAGAATCTGCTAAATGGAGATTTTATTGTATACTTTTATAGTGTGATCTAAGAAAATTTGCTGTCAACTGTCATATCTAGAAAGACTTATTTTGTATCAGGGTTTTTTATCTTTAAGTTTCACCGACATATTCTAAATATGTTTTATAAAAACCATGGTAAAAACCTTGCCAAGAACATTTTATGGAAGGGCTCTCAAATGATTCAGATATGGTGCCCAATGATAGGACCCCCAGGCCAGAAGGTACCCAGTAAGCTACTGGGGAAGAGCAAGGAGCTGCAGTGAGTAGTCAAGGCATTAATGATGTGCCTGCAGCAAATCCAGCAGGAATCTCAGCTGCTGATGCAGCCATTGGTGAAACCAAGGGTCCGTGCTACATGAAGACAACATCGGATGGCAACATGGGATGTCCAAGGAATGATCCAGGGTAAATTGGGTATCATCAAACGGGAGATGGCTAGGTTGAAAATTGACTACCTTGGTGTCGGCGAGCTACACTGGATAGACAACGGCTATTTCCTGTCTGAGGAATTCACTATCTATTACTCAGGACATGACCCCAGGAAAACGAATGGAGTGGCATTTATCACAAGCAAGAAACTCGCCCAAGCAGTGGAAAGCTTCTCAACAGTAAACGATTGCATCATGATCATCCAAATCTGTGCCAAGCCCCTTAAAATCATAGTTGTCCAAGTCTACACCCCAATGACTGATGCAATGGAGCTTGAAATAGAGGGTTTCTATGCCAGCATCGAAAAACTTTGAAGCAAGTGCCCAAAAAAGACATCGTTTACATACTGGGTGACTTAATGCAAAAGTTGGCAGAAAAGCAGGAACAGGCATCACTGGCAGCTTTGGACATGGGCAGAGGAATGATGCAGGCAATTGTTTGGTACAATTTTGCCATGAAAATCAATTCTGAACCATGAATACCTGGTTCAAACTGTACAAGCGTTGCTTATACACTGGGGCCTCACCAAATAAACTGCAACGTAATGAGATCGACTATGTCCTATGCAGCCATCAATGGACCAGTTCAGTCCCCAACATCAAGACATATCTGGGTGTCGATTGCAGTTCAGATTGTGAATTGTTGGTGGCTAAGATCAGAGTCAAATTATGCAGCATCAAAAAGACAGCACCACCAAAGAAGTTTGACGTCACCAAAATCCCTTCCACGTATGTAACTGAGGTGAAAAATAGGTTTGAACTGCTGGACACTGCTGAGAAGATGCCTGACGAACTGTGGCAGGAAATTAAATTGACCATCACTGAAACAGCAGTTGAACACCTGCCATGCAAGAAGCCAGAGAAAAAGCGCAAGTGGCCAAAACCATCAGAACAGCTGAGTGAAGAAAAGCAGCCAAAGCAGCAGGCAAACGGGAGGAAGCCAGGAGACTGAATGCGGATTTCCAAAGAGCAGCAAGGAAGGACAGCGAAGTTCACTGGGACCAGTGTTGCAAGCAGCTAGAAGAGGACTGCCTGAAGGACCACACCAGGAATGCATTTGCGCAAGTCAGACAGATCCGAACACCATTCACTGCTCATAAAAGCATCATCAAAAACCAGCAAGGGAAAGAACTGTCTGGCCGACAAGGTGTTAAGAACAGATGGCGAGAACATACAGAAGAGCTGTAGGCCAGCAGCACAGAGGCCCAGCCTCCTCAGGATGATGAGGAAAGGGAAGCAGAAATAGAACCAGCCATCCCTCAGGAAGAAGTTGGGAGGGCAATGAGCCAACTGCCAAACCACAAGGCCCCAGGTGTTGATATCTTCCCCGCAGAATTGCTGAGGCCTGTACCACCCACAACCATCACGGCCTTGTGCCAGAAAGTTTGGGAAATGAACACACGGCCACAGGATTAGAAACAATTAGTGTTCATTTCATTGCCAAAAAAGGATGACTCCAAGGACTGCTCCAATTACTGCACAATTGCCCTCACCCCTCACGCTACCAAGATTCTCCTTAACATCATACAACAACATCTGGCATTGACCATCAAAAGGGAATTACCAGATGTTCAAGCTGGCTTCAGAAGGGTTTGTGGAGCTCATGATCATATTGTAAATCTATACTGGATCATGAAAAAATCTCAAGAATATTAAAAAAAAATCTATATCTGCTTTATTGACTACAAGAAAGCCTTCAATTGTGTCGATCATGACAAGCTGTGGAGAGCCCTAGAAGACCTGGGGGTGCCAACATAGCTGGCCAAGTGGGTGCAGAAGCCACTGTGCAAATACCATATGGAGACACTGATTGGTTCAAGATAGAGAAAGGAGTGTGGCAAGGTTGCATTCTTTCACCTTTCTTATTCAACCTGTATGCTAAAGTGATCATGAGGCATGTGGAACTTGAAGAATCAACAATCAGAGTAAAGATTGGAGGAAGGAACATCAACAACCTTCAATGTGCTGATGACACAACTCTTCTCTCAGAAACCAAAGAAGGCCTGAAACATCTGTTCAAAAGGTTTAAAGAAGAAAACAAGAAATTTGGCCCCTTCTTGAACATCAAGAAGACCAAGCTCATGACCACTGTGACGAATGGAAATGTCCAAGTAGCAACTGATGGTGAAGAGATCAAATGTGTGCAAGACTTCACTTTCCTAGGATTGCAGATTGATCAAAGCAGTGAATGCAGCCCAGAAACAAAATGTTGAATCACACTAGCAGTGATGAGCATGAATTGAATATGGAAAAAGACGTAGGAATCTTCTCTAACACTATAGCTCGAACAAGTCAATTTTCCTCCTGTCTAGTTTTTTCACGGTCCAACTTCTGCAACCATAGGTACCTATGGGAAACACAATGGTGCGGACTAATCTGCATTTAACCATATTAAATGCAAAATAATATTAATCACAACAACCACAACAACTTAGGCCTGTCATATTTAAGAAGCAAGCCAGAGGTTCCTTCAACTGCCAAGACTACTACTTTCTCAAGATAGAGAAAGGAGTGTGGCAAGGTTGCATTCTTTCACCTTTCTTATTCAACCTGTATGCTAAAGTGATCATGAGGCATGTGGAACTTGAAGAATCAACAATCAGAGTAAAGATTGGAGGAAGGAACATCAACAATCTTCAATGTGCTGATGACACAACTCTTGGCCTATCTCAACCATGCCGGGGAAGGCTACCATAAAATGAGAAGTTGAATCGGATATTTGGGGCTTTATGCTCATTCCCCAATAGAAGCACAATCCATTGTTCTGAGAATAACACAAATAGGGTATTATTACGATTCTTTGTGCCAACTGTGTGCTTGATATGTAGATACATACAGGTCTGTTAACGTATTTGTATGTCTGTGCTAAGTCTGTTAATAAGCTATGTGACTTTTTTCTACCTAACAGCCTTCACCAACCAGAAGCTCTCCACATGGATTGGTAAAGCCACCCTGGTAGGAGATGGTGGAAACTGTAATGCAGTACAGCTGTCTGACAAGGGAACAGGCTTTGAAAGGCTCTTCCCATGAAAATCTAGGCAGGGAGATTATGTGGCTTCACTGACACAGGGAAGGCGGACAATCCCTCCGGGCTGTCCATCAGCTTTTATTGATCTTCTGTTATTACTTATTTGCGCCTGATTCTCTTCTCTCTCCTCTCAAATCTTGAAGCAGTTTAGCAGCTTTAAGCACGCATTAAGGGAAAGGAGCTGGGCCTCGTCTGCATGCACGTTTGCGTGTTTAGAAGAAAAGCCGCCCCCGCTACCAGTCCCAGCCATACTTCAACGGACGACGGCGCGCGTTTACTGGGAATCAAATCCCCCGTCCTCCACATGACAGGATCGCTCCCCTCTTAGGGCGCACCAGGCTGCAGGCCAGCCTAAGCATCTTTAACCCCCGAGCGATTAAGCCGGAAAGGGCCGAAAGTCCTTGCGACTCCATCCAGCGGCCTCGCAAAGCCCTGCCTCGCGATGGATCCGTCGCCAAACTCAGGAGATGGGGCCGCCGGAAGAAGAGGTCGGTGAGCCGGGGAAGCGGCTCGGCCGGGGAAGCTCGCCTGCCACGGCACGGCGTCCAAATGGGGCATGCCGGTGGCGGCCGGGCCTCGGGGGTCCCGGAGTCCTTAACTCCCCGGGGACAGCCCTGCACGTTGCTAATTCGCCTAGCCAGTGGCGCAGCGCCCCCTCCAGCATCTCCCACCGCCAAGCGCTTCTCAGTCCCCACTTGCTCCCCCCTGCCGCCGCAGCGGCTGCTGCCTGCCTAACCGCAGCGAAGCCCATCTCCAGGTCCCTTCTTTGAATCGCAGGGCCCACGGCAGGGCTTTGCCCCGCTGCCCGCCCTGCCCACCCTGCCCGGCCATCTACCTGGGAGCTGCGGCGACCTCAGCCCCACGAATAACCTGCTCCCTGGCACCTCCTTCGGCCGATCTTTTCTGCTTCGTGGTGTCTTAAAGGCAAGGTTCGTGCGCCGTTCCTCGCCCTCCGACAAAAAAGGCGAGTGGGTTGGCTAAAGACCGAGATGGACGCGCGGTGGCAGCGCATCGGGCATCAGCGCTTTCATTAATTTTGACGATCTCAGAACCACTTCGTGCCTCTGTTCCTTTGTGAGACAATCATCCGAAATAAATCCAGATGCGACGCAAATGGGGTTGCCTTTGAGTAAAATTCCAGGACAGCCAGCCTGGCACCTTTTAACATGGGGGTGCAGTTCCTGTCATGTTGCTTATTTCGCCGTGCGTAAGATAAAGCAGAGAGCTTGCCGTGAGTATTGTAACGAAAGTCAGAAGCTGGGATGGGCATGTTCCTGGGGGACTCGCTGGGCTTCTGGGCAGATAGTCGAAAAGCTGCCCTGCTTTTCAGTGCAAAATCTTGGGTTTGTCTTCTCAGAAACCCCACTGAGATCAAGAGTCTTTGCACCCAGGGAATGGGGCCCAGAAGTGCAGTGATAGTCTGGGACATGTCACTTCAGTGAGATGGAAAACAGAAAGAACATTTGAAATGGAATAGAACAGACTCCGCATGGCAGTTCTATGATACCTGCAAGGGTAAAACAAAGTATTATTTTTTATAGAACAGAAATACTGGCCAGTTCACTCTGAAAATGTTGTACCTGCCTCCATCGTGTTGGGGGTATCTTTGGACTGATGTATGAAAAATAATGGAATAGGAGATAAGAACCCATGGGGCAAAGCTTAGGTAGGCTTTTAGTGACCTTTCCATAGTCCTTCATTAAAGAATATTTAATGGAAAAACCACCAAAATCTCCTTATCCATAAAAATTAATTCCATATTAAACATGCTACTAAAGCACAACAAACGTTTTTTGTACATCTCATCCTACAGATATGCGAACGTGCTTCTAATGAAACGTGAAATAAAGAATATGTTTGGTTTATTGGCTAAGGCAGCTTCTTGAGGACAGAATGTTAGAAAATCATCAACAACCAAATGAAGCTGTTAATTAGACGATCAGCAGAAACAGGGCAGCAATTTACATATATGACTTTTAGAAGATTGTTTTTGTTTTTTTACTGAAATGCACTGGTTCTATAGCGTTGGTGTTTTTCCCATCCCAAAACAGCAGGAAACTGCGGTTAGTTTTCAGCAGTTGTGGTCACAGGGAACTTGTGAGGCTGCAGAGAGGAGTCCCAGGGCCAGAGTTAAGGAAATGGACCTTGGCTGGATTGGTCTTAAACACTTCAACACCTTCAGCCAAAGAGAGTCCTCCATCTCCTGAGGCTGTCTCTCCCACTGCTGAATAGCTATTTGGACATTCTTCCAGGTGTCCGATCAACATCTTCTTCATGATAACGTAAACCCATTGCTTCTTTGTCCTACCTTCTGGAATAGTTTTCTAGAATAATTCTGCCTCATCATTTACATGACGACCCTTTGGATACTTGAAGACGGCTGTCCTATCTCCCTGCAGTCTTCTCTTCAGGTTGAACTTATCCAGCGCCTCTACTGTTCTTTGTATTTCTTTCCTTTCCTTAAGGTTCAACAGACTGCGGCATCATAAATATTTCTTTCCAGTGTTGAACAACAGGTCTCTTAGCAATAGGGGTGCAGACAATCCCCCCCCTTTTTTTTAATTACATGTCTCTATAGACTAAACCTGAGATGAGAGCAGAAATAGGAGAATTTAGTCACTCCTTTAACTATGGGTAAGATCAAAAAAGTGATTTTGACTATGAGTAATGTTAAAGTACCAGAACTGGATAGATTTCCTGTGGAACGGTATAAAGCATTTGTTGATATACTTGTTTCTAAACTCTAGCCACTATATAATAAAATTTTTGAAAATGGTATCTTATTTTCTTCATTTAACGAGACACATATCACAGTTATACCAAAATCCGGTAAAAATTATACATTATGTTTGAAGTAGTGCCCATTTCATTGGCTAGTGTAACATTACAATTTTAATTGCTTTTGTAGGTAATAGACATATAACAATCTTGGAAGATTTTCATTTTGTCTCCAACAACCCAATTGTTGTTCTCATTCCTTTTCTATGGAACTCTAGGTGAGTTCCAGTAAGTCCAAAATACTATTTTTGTTGAATAAGATGCAACCTAAGATACATAAAACATTTTGATACAGACTTTAAGACAGGTTTCCATTGTTTAGATATAATTCTACTTGGCAACACACCTGGATTTTTTTTTATTGATTATGTGCCATCAAGTCATGGTAGACTTTTAGTGACAGACCTTAGTGACAGACCTGGACAAAAGGTAAAATTCTGTAACCAGAATAATATAACACTAAGCCAGAAATTGTTAAATATAGGTATATAAAAGGAAAAAAATGTCTGGTAGAAAAAATGGACTAAAATGATGATGATGCTGATGATTATGATATTTTATTGCATGAAGATAAAATTAAACATCTGGAAAAGCAGAAGTGCTGGTTTTAAGTTCCATTGGGAAATCCTCAGCTCTGGAATCTGAAACTTTAATTTCTCCCTGGAAGTTAATACTGTACTGTACAAAACAGAATGGAAGTTTATGAAATATTGGAACTGCAAATATTTAGCTAAAACACTTCATTTATTGAAACATTAAGCTGGGTGGGTGGGTGCTTTGCTTTATTTTGTTTTCTTAGGGTTTTAAAATTTTAATTTAATTTAGATTTTCTTTTTTTTCTTTTTTCTGCATGTAGTTTTTTCCATACGAGATCTCCAGATAACATATATATTTGTTACTATTCTCCAGGCGTAATGTATTCTCAGAAAATTACTAGATATGTCTACAACATTCTGTAAGAAATGAGCAGAACTCTAATGCCTTTCTTTTCGGGCAGTGCAAAAGTATGGGAAAGAATTCATCCAGGATGATTTGCACCTCTTTTGGTTTCAGGCATCCTTATGTCAAAAGTAGAAGTGGCTGCTTCAAGAAGAGAGATACAGAAATTGTCTAGGAAACTGGCAGAGTTCCTGCAGCAGTCACACTCTCTGGGCAAGGCTGAGAAAAGTGCTGGCCGTTTTTTCCTATGAATCTGCCTACAGTATCTGCCTTCAAGGATTTGCTAAAATCATCACATGACATTATTTTGGCACCCTTCTACCAGATTAAATAGACCTGAAGGCTTATACTGGAAATTAGATCATATGTAACTTGAGAAGGAATTTAACCTTTAGGAATTTGGCTTGTATAATTGTACTTTGAGGCTCTTGTGAGTGTGGAAAAGGTAGAACAGTATCATGTTTAAATGGGAGATCTTTGTGATGAAAACAATATATGAATTCCCATACCAGGTAAGGAAGGAATAAAATATCAAAATGACAGACACAGAAGTAAAGTCCCAGATTCCTCACATCCAGAATTAAAAAGAAAAAAAGCTGAATCCAGAAGTGATCACATTGCCAACATCCAGTGGATAATGGAAAAGGCAAGGAAGTTCAAAAAAGACTACCCTAAGGCCTTTGACTATGTAATCCACAGCAACTTGTAAATATCCCATAAGGGCTCCTCAACTACTTATTGAAGAATTTGCATGATGCTAAGAAAGCAAGAGTTATGGATACATTCTATATAGAGCAGTGCTGTCCAAACTTGGCCACTTTAAGATGAGTGGACTTCAACTCCCAGAATTCCCCAGCCAGCCATGAGTTGAAGTCCACTCATCTTAAAGTGGCCAAGTTTGGACAACACTGATATAGAGAGTATATAAAATGAGAGGAGAGGAGAGGGATCCAAATTGGAAAAGAATACTCCAAGACAGGTGCAGCAACCCTATTCTTCAGGTGGTATCCCATGCTCTTCTTCCTTACTTCCTGCCATGCAGCAGCAGGCTGGGATGCAATGCAAGAAAGTAGCCAGTGAGAGGTGTAGCAAAGGTATCCTACAGAGGTGGAGGCCCCCATTAAGCCCCAGCAAGCCAGCAGGAAAACATCAGTCCTTGGCCTGATTTATGGTCATGTTCTGCAATTGTTTCCAGGTGGTCCCAAGCATCTACCTTGGAGACTAATGTGCAAGAGGAATGCTCTGTTCCTGCTGCCACCAACAACCCCCCAGGTGATTATGGAGTGATTTCCAGCCATGACCACCTTCTTCTGCCTGCTGCTAAGAACCCCAATTCTTCTTTCCCAATTCTCTACACTGTCTGCATCTCTTGAGCCATGAACATTTCTGGGCAGAGTCAAGCTGTACCAGACTGAACTGAAATGTGAGATGGGCCAAGCTGCCCAACATGGAGCATTTACCCATGAAATATAAGTACTGTGTTTTTAGCGAAGGCAAAGGAAGCTCTGTGGTTGGTTTGTAGTGGTTGGAAATAGGGCTTTTAATTAGAAGGTATATTCTGAATCCATGTTCCTGTAGTCTATTACAAATGTATAGATTTTTTTAAAAGAAAGCAGAAGAAACTGACATTGGAGGCTACCCTGCTCTTCCATCATCCTCTTTAGCATCTCTCTAGTAAAGTTTATAACCCAATTTTATCAGAATGGATCTAATTCATTTCATGATCTCTTAGTGGATTTTACTGTGCCTACTGGAAACATGCAATGTTCCATAATAATACTGAAATATCACAGTTGTGAAACATCCTCTGCTTTTTAGCACATGGAAGCCAGGATTGTCCACAAGTCTCATGTGAAAAGCAGTTGGGAGACTGGGAATAGCTGCTTTTGAGAGGAAATAATATCAGCAAGACTAGATGACACATCATTTGTGCTCTATGTGTAACCCAGTCATCACCTTAACAGGATCCCATGCCTCTGCATATCTGCCAATATTTATTTAATCACCAGATAATTAAGTATAGAGCATCCTTCAAAGATCAAGGATTAGGATAAGAAATAATTGACTGTTACTCAAGGTGTATGTTGAAGCATGTTTTAACAAGCAGCCTATTATCCAGCTTTAACATGGTGAGAGCTCCCACAGTGGTAACAAAATGTTTTGTATGATCCTCAAAGAAGAAAAATTGTCTGACAGTGGCCAAGCAGAAGAATGTTTCTCCTGAGATTACCTTGTAAACTCTGAAAGATTCAAAAAATATTTTTAACAGGCAACATTTCTTGTGGCGCATTTTCTTCCCCTAAAAGCTTTTAGCAGTACAAGAGTATTTAAGGAAAGTACTGTAATCCAAAATAGAAGCTCTTTACAGTACAACCTGAACATGTTTCTCAGGACAAAGTCCCCAGGTCTTAGAGCTCTCTCTTTGGTAGGAAGGCAACAAATCTTAATACGGATTCATGCAATCCTCTTAGAGGTAGCAGCCATATAACCTATGGCAGTGTTGTCCAAACTTGGCCACTTTAAGATGAGTGGACTTCAACTCCCAGAATTCTGGGAGTTGAAGTCCACTCATCTTAAAGTGGCCAAGTTTGGACAACACTGACCTATGGTGTTATTAAACATTGTGAAGAGTTGTTTGGACTGTATGTTTTACTAAGGGTTACTATTTGTCTGTTTCACCTCAGAAAATCAGGAAAGCTCTGGGCCAGCTCTGTGCAGTCAGTTTCCAATTTAATCATGGCAACTACCCTTGCCTTTCATTATTTGAAATAGCCCAGGTATGTTGATCCAATGCTGACTGCTGTGGCACAAGCAGAGCTAAATCTAGTATAGCTGTTACACTAGTAGATGGGAAAGTAAATAGGACAGTGGAAACCATAGGTAAGGAAAACACACTGGAGGACAGTATTCCAAATGCTATATGAAATGATATTTTACAAGGAAACCCAGTGTGTTTCAAAGCTGTTGATATCACTCTTGTGATTCTCTCTTCATTTTTTTCCTTTGGCTGATGCAAATAACTCAGAGCTTTTCTATATGTGAAGGTTTCTCTGTTCTAATATGGGCAGCACTTGTGTGTTCCCCCGCACCAGTGGAGGATTTTGGGAGTGCATTGTAAGCTAAGCCAATTAACTCTGGAAGTTAACTGGGTCAATCCAGAGGAAACAACAAGACAGCAGCCTTTTAGACTTCCTTTGGGGCTGCAGGACGGGATTGCTTCTCATTGGTGGGAATACCTCTTGTCCTACCTCCTCTTCTCTGGGATTCTCCCCTCCCTTCAGAAACCAAAGTTATGAGCAATAGCATCCATGGGAGGGATCAAAACAGGCAAATCAACAGATGTGGCATCACCATTCAAGTCCCGCTGAATCTCCCATTTTGACCATGTTGACCTCCCCTGCTGGTTGAGGCATTTTGATGTCTTCCCCTGTGATACCTTACCCAAAGGAAGAATGGTTTCACCCTTCTCAGGCAGACTCATGCTTCTAATTGTTCTTCATTCTTCCGCTCAGTGCACAAAGCTAGGGCACCCTGCAGAATCAAAGGGCTGTCCACCCATCGGGAAATGCGTTGTCCCCGTTTTCAGCCCCTCTCTTGCTTCTCCTGCCTCTCCCCTGGTCTCTGCTAAAGATTGCTGTCCTGATTCTGCATATGCAGCATGTGTCAGGCAGAGAGATGGGCTGACTCCTCTGGTTTTGCTGATCTCCCTCTTCATCATGTCACCAGCTGAAATCAGAGAACGAAATGCACCTACTGGGGGGTTAGTGCAGAAAGGGAGTGGGGCAGACTGCGGGACTCTGCTCAGGGATGCCCATATGGTATGGGGAAAAAAATCAAGAGGGCAGCCACAGCAGGGCGATCAAAGCTCCTACTGTTTTACATGTGGCGCAATGAACATAAAAAGCAGGTGGAATTCTGATTGCACTGTTGTGGTTCCCATGTTGACTTTTTTGCCCTACCCTACAGATACCCTGACTCCTGGCTTCTTCCAGGGCTGCCTCCTATCCCACACCTCATTCTGCCATCAATCTAGCTAGGTAAATGTTTTAAAAGTGGAGTCATGAAGGGAGCTGAACCGTGTGGTTCTTGCTTTATGTAGGCGACAAATGCCAGCTTCCAGATTCCTCTGTGTTGTATTCAGAAGGCAGCGTGAGAGAGAGAACCAATAAGGCATATTTCTTATGCTACTTCGCTGTAATATCATTTCATTGTTACACTGTTTTGCTAAACTGGTAAGAGCCACACGCTGACCACACTTACAGCGCTGCTGGCTGAGCAGTCTAGTGCAGTAGGACAACCCATCCATGTATCCAGCATTGCCGTAGCTAGTGCTGTTTAGGGAGACAATGGCAGAAGGACAGCAGATGTGACAAAATGTGAAAGCAGGCTAGGCTACAAAAGAGGATGAAAGAGAAACCATCATCTGGAAGCAAGAGAGGCATTACCTCAGCTTATCAGATAGCTGACATACCCAATTCCTGGAAGCAGGCAAACAAACTCCTAGGTTAAGAAGAGATCCCAGAAGAGCAAGAATGCTGGCTGGAGAAGTAAACTTTAAATAACACCTTGTGAATCAATGTTGTGTAAGGCAACCCAGCAATTGGCATGAGTATAAAGCACCTGAAATAAAAGACTGCACAAGAGCTCACTTATCCCATGCTCTTGGGCTGGACACTTGGCCAGCTCTGAGTCACAAGAGTCAGGTGAGTGACTGGAGGAATGAGCATGAGAGTGAAAGTGAGGGCAAAGAATGTCCTTTTTCAATAAGACTTTGTAACCTATGGAACACCAGGTGCTCATAAATCACTTAAAAAGTCTGACTGCTCTGCTCCCTAGTGCCTTAGGACAGGGTTCCTCAACCTTGGCAACTTTAAGACGGGTGGACTCCTTGCTGGCTGGGGAATTCTGGGAGTTGAAGTCCACCGGTCTTAAAGTTGCCAAGGTTGAGGAACCCTGCCTTAGAGGACCCAGGGAAAGGAATGGGGTCTGTGTGCGATCCCTTCATAAAATCCTATTTTCTTCACCAGAGCTGTGCAACATTTGCTCCTTCAAGATGCAGAGTCACTATCACTTGTGAAAAGTTAATCAAAACCAGTGGGAGGAGCTTGAGCATGTGCTCAAAGAAGAGAGACAAAAGAGAATGCTTGACTACAAGGGGGCTCATAAAACCAGAGTGCTAGTCAGAACTTCAAGGAAAGACTGTGCAACACAGATAAGGCTGATTAGGGACCAGAGGGGAGAGAGGTGTCTGGACAGCCAATAAGTTCTGGTCTGATGCCACCCATTCCTGGCCATGTAAGTCACCCCTGACATGATGGGTGGTGAAGACCTTGTGGCTGTGATGAGATGCTGTTGACTCAAGTTGAAACACTGTTTAACACCAGTACAGCAAAAAACAGTTAAAGTCTATTTCACTCATGTATGGAGATGAGGTGAAGGCAATATCATGGGAACAGAGCAGAAAAAAATATGCTGCCAGGACATGATGTACCCTGGTTAGATGCAAGTGAGGAAAGGGAATATCAACAATGAGGCGCATGAAGTAAGCTTGCACCAAATTCTTCAACATTTGCAAACAAAACAGTGGCATACTTTCTGAATGAGATGAATAGGACATGGCTAGGCAAACTTGCCCTAAGACTACAAAATTCTAAAAACAAATCTATTATTATAGCAATTAATCAGCATAAGGTTCTACACAATGGAATTGATTCCCACCCATGTGCATTGGGCATCATGGATGGATCCTATTTTTTGACTAGAAAGGTAAAGTGGGTTCCCCATGCCAGATTAATAGAATAAGGTGGGACAGCCCACCTTTGTGGGATTATGGGGACATACAGTATATGAGGCTCTAAAGAAATCTCACAGGCACCAACAACAGTTGCAGCCTTCTCACAAAAATGGGTGACAAGGCCAGGGATATTCCTCAGATGAGGATCCTGGCTAGTCAAACGGAGGCTGAGAGGAGACAAGAGAAGTCACAAGAGTAGAAAAAAGGCAATAAAATAAGAATGGGTAAGAATGGATCATCTTATCCAGCCAGGTGGGAGTGAAGCCAATCTAACAGTGAGGAGGGCCATGGGAATGGCATAATCTTTCCAAACCTTCAGATCACAAATTTAGCACACAGTGATAAGCTATATAAAAACAATGACACGTTTTCTTTATGCCCATAGTGGAGGAAGATTGCCCCCTAAGGTTCAAAACTCTTTAGTGGAACTGTTACTAAAAACAAAAAGCTCACTTAATTGGCCTTGATTTCTTCATCTCTGTCTTTTAATGGGAGTATTTCTGGCAGGAATATTGGGAGTGGCCAGCAGTACCTTCTGATTGCTATTCTACCCTCCATTCAGGAGCTCAAAACAACATCCCTCATTCCCCATCAGGCTGGTGTCAGTGGCACTTTTGACCCGCAGGCTGTATGAAGTGTCCATGATTTATGATTAAAAATAATAAATGCTGCATTTTATATAATGTACATCTAAAACGTATACCTATTCTTTGACAAACCGGAATGTTTTCACCTACTTGCCCACAATTCTCATTAAGACGCCAGATCAATCAGGAGATACCAGAGAGTAAGTATGAGTGAGACGATGTTCCAAAGCCATCCTAGAGACATTCTACTTCATACATTTTCTCCACAACTTTTATCTGGGATGGCAGGCTTCAATGAAATTTAATTATTCACAGTTTCCTTCAAATTAAAGAGTGCTACCATGTGATAATTAAGAAATTAACTGGAGAATGTCTAATAAAGAGAAGGAACATACACCCATGTTTGTAAAGCCTCTTTATACAACCACAGTGTCTGCACAGCAGCCTTTCCCAGCTCACCTCCCTCCAAATACGTTGAAATTGCTTGAAATTCCCAACCAGCAAGAGGATTTTATCTTGGCCTCATTCTCTCAAGACTAGTTTTGCATGCACCCTTAGAGGCTGAGATCTGATTCTTCATTTGCCAAGTCCTAACTACAGAGGCTACTACAGAGCAGGGGCTGGGGAGACAAAACAGATGCCATGTTTTCATGATTAAAAACCCATGACTTCACATCCTTGCATCCGAGTTTGAAATGCAAAGTAGAGGGTGCATCACGATGTCACTAATGGTAAGCCATCATGTTGATGCCCTTTTGTCTTGCTATGAATGCTTTTGCCTAAACAGCCCAATGGCAACCTGAAGTTTAACCCACCCCTGCCATTTTCTGGCTGGGTTCCTTCATTCCCAGGAAAAAGGCTACATCCAGAAAACCAAGATTGCATCAAAATGATGATATGCATACAGTGACATTATGACACACCCTCAACCTTTGCATACTTGCATCCCAACCTCTGATGCAAGGATGCAAACGTGATGGTTTTTATTCAAATGGCAATAATTATTTTTAAACTAGCATCTTTACTTATAAAATATATACATATTTTATGCAAGCATATTCAGTGCATGTACATTATATCTTTTCTATTTTGGAAGTGGGAGCTAATGTTTCGGTGGCCAACCAATAGAGAAGCCCATACTTTTAGGGTCTAAATGCTGTTTAGTGGAAAGTGACAACTGATGCTTTTCTGTATTAGCTACTGAGGTAACAGCAATAAAACACCGAACCGTTTAGTGGATCCCACTTTGCCTGCCTAAGCTTAGCTCTACACTTTAAGGAAACAAGATAGTCGCCAGTTTAAAAAGTCCCACTTCTTTTATACCCACTGAGTATCTTTAGTTCATTTCTTTTGCTAAAAGAATCATTCAGCAAAAGGAAATTAAAAGTTTAGATAGTAGCATAAAAGGATCTCCTGTATGTAAATGTAGTGGACTATACAGCTGCAGCTTGGTTTGACTCATTGCATCAAGCCATAATTTGTCTAACTATAGTTTATTGAATAAATCACAGTTGTACAACACTCTAAAGTAGTGTTGCTCAACCTTGGCAATGATATATGGACTTCAACTCCAAGAATAACCCAGCGAGCATGAGGTTGCTTAAGGCTGAAAGGTTAAGAGTTGCTAAGATTGAGAAACACTGCTCTAAAGTATAAACCATAATTTGCAAGTCACAGTGGCCTGAGTTATGCAACATGCTAAGCTACAAAGAAGCAAATAATATTATGATCAAACATGATATATCTCATTGCTGTCCTCTAATAGTTACTGAGTTTTCTATGGCACAGATCTGGTAATCCTACCACATCTTGACATCTCTGCATCCCACCCCTCCTTTTAAATGAATGCTTTGAAAGTGAGCTTCCTTTTCAGCATCTTGAAGTAAAAGAATTTAGTCTCCAGATCAGAAATCAGAAGAAAAATAGAGAGGTATTTTTCATGGGATACCTTTTCATATTTGTATTTAAGTCACTCTCTTTTTCTTATATTCCTTCCTGATCTTAGTAGCTTTCTGTACATTTTTGTATGGACCATCATTATTAATCTAGTCATTATTTAGGTATGTTGTATGACATTGTGTTAAGCCACTGCATTTTATTGACCCAGATTTAGGGGTCAGCATATTGTACAAGCCCTGCTAAAGTGCACATTCATCTTATACTACTTTTTTTCATTGGAAAGCACCACCCAGGGCTTCTAAATTAAGGTTGTGTTGATCAGGGCAGTGTTACCACTAGATGGCAGCAGAGAGATATAGAAAACTAACTCTTTGCTGCCACCTAGTGGTTGCCTAACCCAATATAGCAACCCTACCCTAAATCAGTCTTCCCATAGCTTTCAAGCTATGCTGCACTGCAGCTTCTTCAGTCAACCTGCCTATAAAGGATGAAAGTTGTAGCTCACATACCTGACGGCCAGCAGACATTGTTTTAAATTGTGCTTCTGGGTCTAACAGACTCAATCCCTTAGGTCAGTGTTGTCCAAACTTGGCCACTTTAAGATGAGTGGACTTCAACTCCCAGAATTCCCCAGCCAGCCATGCTGGCTAGGGAATTCTGGGAGGTGAAGTCCACTCATCTTAAAGTGGCCAAGTTTGGACAACACTGCCTTAGGTGAACCAGCCAAATCCTAGAGTTACTTTTGGGTAAATCAGTGTGGTTTGCTTGGTTATGGCTTAGCATATTGTGTGAACCCAACTTAGAATTCAGAAAGCTGAGGCTTTGTCAGTAAACCAAGATTAAGCAACCCATAGCTTAATGTGTTATGTGAAGCCAGTTTTTGTGGCTTATTATGTGATTAATTATACAATATATGGATTATATAATGTGTAAAGTAAACCCAAGCAATAACAAGGACCAGTTAACAGAGTGAACAACTATGGAGGAACAAGAAGGAATAATTTTAAGGATCTCATTAACAAAATCCATTGGTGTTGCTAATATGATCATTTGACATGTCTAATAAGGCATTGAACTTATTCTCCAGTATTCTGGCACAGTAGAACTTGGACCATCACAATATTACTTTAACTATGATCAAAACAGTAGATTGTTATTTTTGGTTTTTTAAAGAAACAAACATCAAATTCACCTTTCTTTTCTTTTTCTTTTGCAGCTGAGAACATCTCCAAGGCTCACTAATCTAGTTCCTCTGATTCAAACCTTTAACTGTTTGTGGTGCCCCTAAACTTTCTGATAATTTGGTCTCCTGTTATTCCTACAAGATATGGCCCTCATATAGGTAGTTGAGGAATTGCTTGAATCCATCTATCGATAGTGCATCGTGTCTCTGAACATGCTAGATATTTAAGTAGGGCAAAGAAAAAGGGTGTCCAGACCATTCTGAATTAGAACACCCAGCAGCCCCAAGCAATGTGGTCGAGGGTTCGCCAATGCAGACCTTTCTGTAACTGAAGACAATGATTTCAGTTACCGGTAAAACTGAAGCAACATTTATCACGGTGCATTTTTCTAAGAGCATTTCTGAGATTGTCCCTCCACTGATTTTTGAGATATCTGCCAGCTTTTCCCACAATATGACTGAATACAGCTAGGTCCTGGGGCACTCCAGATAGTGTAAAATGTTAACTATAGCTGCCTAGGAAAAAGGCTTTGTTACTATTCTTGCTAACAATGAACCCCACCCTCTGGGGGGGAAAAAAATTGAGAAGTTCTTTGTTCACATCGCCACAACACCTGTTGACTTATGAAGCACTAATATAAACTAAATTAGCAACTAAAACCCTACAAAAATAATCATTAATATTTAAGGACAAGATACGGATTAAAAATATTCTATGGAATGTAACATTTTCTATGTTCCACAATTACCATTTCAAGTTCTTCTCAAACCAGCTTAGTTGTTCTTCTTGGCTCAACTTCTTTTGTCAGAAATAACACCCAGCTTGCTTCTACTTACATTTTGTTCTTAGTCTATATTTGGAACACACACACCCCATACCTTCATATGTAGATGCTTCTTGACCCTCTTACAGTTATTATAGAATTGTAAATTTCAAAAGCTGTTTTTTAAAAAAGAAGCCAACTATATTCCCTTACTGCATGTGATGTAGGAAAATGTAAAAAATGAATCTGATTTTAAAAGGGGAAACATGCCAGGTTAAAAGCATAAAATGGTCATTCTTTGCACATTTTCCTTAGCTGCCCTTTTCCCTCAAATCCACATCCATTCTTCTTACATTCCCATGCTAGAGAACCAAACTGTTGTTCCCTTATCTCTAAACTCAGACTTCCTTTGGGGGATCAAAATAATTGCCAGGTGGTAACACAACTGCATCTCTTCCCCTTGGAATTTTTTTTTATAACTTCCCTGTTCTGCTATAAGTTCCCCATGCGGCCTTGAATTTTTTTCTTCTCTCAGGATGTTGAGAGTAACCCATAAATGTCTCTAAAAACCTCAAGCAGAAGTTGTAGAGTCATGCAATATTAAGAATGCTTATTCTGAAGGTAGGATCCATTTAGCATTACTTCAGGACAGGACCATTTTTCCCCACTGAGGTTCTGATTTACTTTTTCAGCTAACCACTTGGGCAACCAGAATTACTAGAGGGTTACAAGGAAAACCAATAGGGTTTAGGGCTTTTAAACAGAATGAAAGTGACTACAGCATACATGACCCAGGTATATAAAATTACGCATTGTATGGAAAATATGAATAGAAAGAAGTGTTCATCCCTCGTACGCATACTATCTTCAGGTCATCCATTAAAAATTGAATGCAGGACAGCTAAAAGGAAGTACTTTTGTATTCATTGCTTAGTTAAAGTGCAGTTTGTTACAATGAGAGTTGGTGATGGCCACTAATGTAGATGCAAACCAGACACATTCATGGAGAAGACCATTTGCATTGGCTACTAGTCATGATTGACTGATTGACTATATGCCATCAAGTGATTTTTGATTCCTAGTGACCACACAGATAGATTTTTCTCCATGACAATCTAACCCTAACCTGGTCTTTCTGGTCCATCAACCTTGTTGCTGGTCATCCTCTTCTTCTCTTTCCTTCCCAGAGAACTGGCTCTTTGCATAATGTGTCCAAAGTAGGATAATTTAAGCCTGGTCATTTGTGCCTCAAGTGAGAACTGTTCTGCTCAAGAGCTTCACAAATGCACCTGGTTGGCTATTGTGTGAAACACAATGTTGGAATATATGGTCTTAGGCATGATCCAGGGGAGCTCTTTTATCCATATGCTAGTCAGCTGGGTGGTGATTTGACAACTGGTATCTGTACTTCTGTGATCACTTTCCTCAATTTAATATGTGAGTGAAGTTCACTGATTATTACTTTCTGACTCATCTAGAAATTCTTCCCATTCTGGCAGTCTCCCAATCTCAGTCTTTGGTTTTGTTGCTTTTTTGTAACATGACAAATTCTTTAGCCATGATGTCAAGTCACAAGCTACTGTGTATGCATGCCCTTGTCAACCAGGATAAGCTTTCCTATAACACTCAAACAACATTCAGGAGGTTGTTAGAAGGTTGGGACATATAGGCATGTCTATATATATAGACATTTTAGATATTTGTAGACATTTTGGATATTTGGACATTTAGATCTTTTAAACACTTGCCTTTACCTGCTTGTGTAACATGAAGTAAAAGCAGGCCCAGCAATATGCCAATATTCCCTTTCCTGTATGTATGGTTGACCTCACAGTAATTGACCTTATTTAAATTATCAAAAGTGTTCAGATGACCCTTCACAAAGAGAGATAAGCGGTCCTGACCTTGTTTCCTAGGGATGTAGATCAGGACAGCGCCTGGTGAACAAGCAGAGTGATAAAGGATAGTTTACATATGGCTGTTAACACTCAAGGTGATAGAAATTAGTTTACATACAGAAAGGAAGAACCTTATTCAACATCAGAGAAAGGGGTCCTGGGTAAGGGGAGGAGTATGGATCAAGGTAACTGGCTTTGATTGGATCAGAAAGTCATGACATCTTAACGTGGGTTTGAATGTAACAGAAGGTATATAATGTACTGTGGGGAGGGGGCCCAGTGCGGCCGCCCACCTAACTGCTTGCTGTCATTGCTTCTGCACTTGGGTGAAGAATAAATCTCCTAACTTCATGCAATTCGTCAGTGTCTTTACTCCCGGCTCAGAAATGGACTTGGTAAGATAACTTTTTCTTCCAACATTTGGCACCCCAGATGGGACTGGGCTAACCTGATGGGCTGGGTCCCGGGAGGATAACACGCCCTGCCAGCACCGGGCCATTTGCCCCCGGAGGGTTTGTGGTTTTCCTGCGGGATTGTCCTGAAGGTAGTAAAGGGAACTTTGGTTTTGTGCCAACCGATTGCATGAATTTAGGACAACGTCACAGTGGGTGAGTACCAAAACATTTTTCTTTTTATTAGCCCAGCGTTTGTGTGTAATTTGTTGTGGCCCAGTGTTTGGTTGTGAGAGATTTGTGTGTTTCCCCAATTATTTCCCCGCTGTTGACCAGGGCTGTGTGTCTGTCTGCTCCAGCCGCACCTATCTGAAAAACCCAGGTAGAAAGCAAGGGGGGCTGACAAGATCCGCATGCCTCAACAGGCTGTGCGTGTGTGAGTGAGTGGCCATGAGTTGAACCTGGGGATGTGTGTTTGATCCCTTTTATAAAACCCGACTGCAGACCAAGGCTGTGTGTCAAACTGGTTCAAGACGCCCCCGGGCCTCTGCTAGCTCTTGTTGGGTGATGACCAGAGCAACCCGGATAGCAAGTGGGACCAGGGCGATCCGCGTGCCCGGGCAGGTTGTGCTTGCCTAAGTAGCTGAGGCTATGGTTGTGCTTGAATGAGTGGCTGATACTATAACTGGGCAATTACCGCTTGTGTGCTAGAAATTGCAAAATTGATAAGTGATCAGGAGTTTGGAAGCGCGCAGAGAGTCGGTACTCTAATAGGGAGTCTCTGGGTGTTTAGACACACCCCAAATCTGACGGGCACCGGTGCCATGCTTAGGGACATGAGAGGGTATGGGGAATACTCAGTCGACAGTACCCCCATCTTCCCCTTTGGGGAGGTTGCTACAGGCTTGGGATAAAGGGATTTTGCCCACCAAGCCAGGAATGAGGAAAAGACATGCACGTAAACTATGTATTGAATGGACTCAGTATCTAGACACAAGCGGTAATGCAATTTGGCCTCCCATGGGTACATTCCACTGTGAGAAACTGAAGCTTCTTGGGCTCCAATTGAAACGGAATTGTCCAGAGCACTTGTCTTATTGGCACTGTTGGAATGAACTTGCCAATTTACCCCCTCTTGCCAGCGCTCCCGACTCTACTTGTTTGGAACAAGGGCATGAAGGCACTTTGCCTTCTGGCAAAATAATGGCACCTCTGTTATTAAACCCGGTACCTCTACCTCCCACACCTGCCACAGATGGGCAACCGGCTACAGCTGGGAATATAGTATTTCTGAGACATCCCACTCCCTTTTCACCAATGGACTTGGCAGTGTGGCGCTCCAATACTCCTTCCTTCCGAAAAGACCCATTGGCTGTCATAAGACGCTTAGAGGCAGTCATTCGAAGTCATAACCCTCCATGGGCAGATATGATGGAGCTCCTTAATATGTTATTAACCAGGGATGAGGTCTTGAAATTCATGAGCCTGCATGGGACTATAACAATGTCAACCATTGGACTGAGTATAACAGGGCTAAGGAAAATCTTATTGAAGCCCTTCGGGAAATGGGGAAAAAGCCTTTGAAATGGTCTGAATTTAATAACACAATTCAGAGACCTGATGAAACCCCAGACGCTTTCTGGGTCCGTTTATCTGAGGCAGGGGTCACTCACGCCCATTTGGATACTGAAAATGACAAAGACAATAGGCTTCTCCACTTTGCCTTTGTGGAGCAAGTGGCTGCTGATATTAAGAACCATCTCCAAACCATCGTCTCTAACTGGCAAGGTTTAGAAGTTGCTGAGCTCCATCACATTGCCAATTTTGTTTTTGATCACCATAAGCGAAAAGGGGAGGAGGAGAAGGATAAACGGCGCCCGCTGACTGCCGTGAAGACCTAAAAGTGTTTGCTGCTTTCCAAATGGATCGTCGCAGCCGACCACAACATGTGAGACCCAGGTCTGGGATTCCACTGACCCGCCCCCTCTGCTACTATTGCCAGAGAGAGGGGCATTTCTCCCGCGAATGCAGGACCTGCCAGGCGGATGCCAGGCGGATGGAGGAACGGCAGGGGAGAAGCGGGAACCCTTTTCTTCCCCAGCAACAACCCATACCGCTTCCTCATTCCCACACTCTGTCAATAAAAGGTAACTGGCTTTTATTGGATCAGAAAGTCATGACATCTTAACGTGGGTTTGAATGTAACAGAAGGTATATAATGTACTGTGGGGAGGGGGCCCAGTGCGGCCGCCCACCTAACTGCTTGCTGTCATTGCTTCTGCACTTGGGTGAAGAATAAATCTCCTAACTTCATGCAATTCGTCAGTGTCTTTACTCCTGGCTCAGAAACGGACTTGGTAAGATAACTTTTTCTTCCAACAAGGTTCCCTTGCTTAGCTTTAGTGGCAAGAGGCTCCAGGTGCATCTGACTGGCTCTCATAGATTATTTTGCAGGATCTCCCACATCAGTAATATCATCAAGACAAAGGGAAAAACCACACTAGTCCCATCCATCAGCCAGAGATGGAACATTTCTGGGACCATTAAAGCTAAGGGCCACACCTGTCAGACAGAGGAACAAGAATTAGTAGCTGCTATTCAAGCAGGTAATATCATTATGATCCAAACTGTATAAAATGCTGGATTTGTTCTCACTTTTTAAAAGCCTCATCTCCTTCTTCGTTTTGTTTCCTTCCCTTGTGTTTCTTCTCTTTACATATTTATTTATTTAAGCAATTTATATGGCTGCCCAACTCACTCATGGTGATTCTTCATTTTTGTTCTATCTCCTGCCTTTAGTTTATTTTACTTACTGTAGTACTTCTTACTCTTCTTCTACACCGAGCACAGTGTTGTACACCCTGAAAGGGAATAGAATGGATGGGGAGTTATTTTCATGAGAATGTAATAGGAAGTCCCACAGAGCAGTGTGAAAAAACGTGGCTCTGCAATTCATTTAGTCTCATGAGCAAGCTTTACTCTAAACTAGAAGGAATCAATTTCCTCATTGAGAAAGTTCCCTATATTGTATTTGAATGAGATAGTGCAGATGTCATGGGGAAACAACATTTCTGGCTCCTTGACCTTTGTAAATACCAGTTGACCCTTTTGTTAGCAATCTAGAGACAAGAAAAGGGTGCAGGTGAAGTTGCACCTGTGGAAAGATGGATGTGGGTATGAAGCTTAATAGTAGAGAACGTGTCCAAAGGTCTCTGTTTGCAGACAAAAGGAATAATGCTTTAAATCTATAAGGTTCCTGCCACTGAGAATGAACAATATTGGATGGGAATCTTAAATCTTAACCATCTAAATCAATCATTAAATAGAAGGGGAATGTATCTCTCTCCAGATGAGGCTGAACTGTAACTCTCAGAAACAAGGTTTGTGATTCCATCTCTTGAAAGAGATGAGCAAACAGGTTGATCCATGGCTTGATTCACCTTTTCTTAATCTTACATTTTGCTCCCCAATAGCAAAGGAGTCCGACTGCAAGAAGAGGAGAAGGAAAGCTGCAAACACAAAGACCTGAGGGTGTCAAAGAGCCATCAGTGGGTTCCCTTTCCTCTAAAAATCAGAACTTTTTTGTCCTGACATGAGGCTGACAAAGAAGATGCCTACCATTGTTACATGTCATCCAAGCCATAGGAGTTCATAGGGTAACTTCCATTTCAGGTCATCCTCCCAAGGCAGAAAGTTAAGTTCCTCAACAACAGATGTTAATCTTTAAACTAAAAATAGAGAAGTGGATGGACTGTGAGCGAATCTGGGAGGCTGTCGCTTCATTTGCATAGTGGTCACAAAGGAGCATAGTTATAAATTCTGCTTTTTTGGCAGTGTGAGTGCTAATGAGAGAGAAGCTCAGCACGTTGCATTCTCTTTTGGCAAAGCTTAAAAGATGCTGCGTTTTTTTCTGTTCCTGCTCTTTTTTTGCCAGGCTGTTCAGAGCCTAAGAATTTGCTCTTTCAACGTGAGGTCATTTGGAGAATCTAAGAGAACAAAACCAGAAATCATAGAAGTTATTGTAGAGGTATGTTGTTGAATCTTGGGATTAGATTAAATTAAATTAAATAGTGGGGCTTTCAACTGAATGACCATTCAGGTGATTGTATACTAACACAGATGAGTTCCAGATTAATGTGTAATTGAGCATTAATAAATCTGTGATTTGAGCAACACACTTACCCAAAAGGTCATCACCAGATCAAAACCGTATGGACAGCAAGACTTTAATTGCAAATGCTATTGTTAGTAGCGATGTGAGATTATGAAAACATTTCATTTCTTAGAAAAAAAATCATTCTTTTCCAATCAATGTTCTCATTAATATTGCCATCTTTAATTAGTTTAATTGTCACTATAAAATACCTCTGAGCTCATTAAGAAGAAGAAATTATCATGACAAGTCAGATGGTGCTCATGAGGGCAAAAGCGATTATATTAGAAAGAGCTGAGTACTTAGATACCATTCAAAGGTTTGCATAGGTGCAGGTAAACAAAAATAGTGTTTTATCCTCACATTGCAGTGACTTCTCTTTGGAGTCATTTCATGTTTCTCAGGAAAAGCAGAGTGCAGCTTCTATCCCTGAATTTTTCTTTCCTAGTAAATAATGAATTTCAAGTCTCTAATTCTGACAAAATATGCCATTGTGTATATAATTCTCTTCATGCAGGCTCATTGCCGTGATGTTTTAAAGGGTGGCCCAAAATGTTATTTAACAGAATGAATTTATTCAACTATTCAGCAAACAATAAGGTTTGCTGAACAGCAAACTATTCAGGTCAAGGCAGATTTAAAATACTACTATGGATCTTCAGTCATTAATAGAGTTGTAGTCCTGTGTGCGTGTGTGCATGTGTTTGTTTAATAGTTGTCTGTGTCTCTAAATTTAAACATTTATTTATTTGTTTGTTTCTTTGCTTGCTTACTAGATTTATAAGGCTGCCCAACTCAAACAATGTGACTCTGGGTGGCATAAAACAACAAACAAATAATCAACCCAAAAAACTCCACATAGCATTAAAACATATGCAATTGTATGATTGTTCCCCCAAATACAAATGCAACATTTAAATGCCCTCCGAGGGCCAGTATCTATGAAACATTTCCGAGAAAGAGGAGCTGAAGGCTAGTGTGATCATCACAAGCTTTATTAAAGGTAAATACTCACAGGAGTAAACAGGCCGTGCTCCCTGGAATGGACACCAGGTATGCATGCAATGTTCCACCATGGCGTGTCCGTGCCAGGGGGCGGGTTTGTAAAAAACCTTTTATACCCCACACACTGAGCATTCATTAATTGTGGATGCAACACAGACTCTCAATTAAAAAACCGTGAGAAACTAACTAATCCGTCTGTGAAATGACTTTCCTGTGAACTCATCAGGGTCTCTGCACCTGGCATTACCCCCACATATATTCCTAGTCTGTGGTATGCATCTACTCTTTTTTTATACTAAAAGCCCATCCAGTGGCTAAATATGGTACTAGCTTGGTCCAGGGTATACATTTGTTTGTTTGTTTGTTTGTTTGTTTATTTGATGTATATGCCACCCATCTCCCCCAGAGGGTGACTCTGGGCGGCTCACAATTAAAATCCAAAACAGTAAAAACAGTTTACATGTCATCCAAGATAAAATATAAATAAAATAAAATATAAATATAAATATCCATATTAAAATTAACTAAAAATAATTCTATATAAAAAGACTATATACAATTCAAGATGATAGGGGGAGCAGTATCGATTATCCCACCAGCCAATTCCAACAATACAAGGCCCCATCAGGCCCCCAGGCCATCTGGCATAGCCATGTTTTCACACTTTTCCGGAAGGCCAGGAGAGTGGGGGCGGACTGCACCTCAGGTGGTAAGCTGTTCCACAGGCCACGGCAGAAAAGACCCTCTTCCTAGATCCCACCAGCCAAAGTTCCTTGACTGGTGGTGTCCACAACATGCCCTTTCTGCTGGACCCAGTGGGGTGGGCTGACACAACAGGGGCGAGATGGCTCTTCAGATAACCTGGTCCTATGCCATGAAGGGCTTTAAAGGTGATAACCAACACCTTGAATTGGACCTGGAAGCAAACTGGCAACCAATGCAGATCACATAACAGCAGTGTTATATATGCCCTCCTGGGGGGGGGGGGGGTTCAAAACTGTCTGTGCTGTTGCATTTTGCGCCAGCTGTAGCTTCCAGATACTCTTCAAGGGTAGAGCGTATTGCAGTAATCCAATCCATTTATAATTTACATTATATAGCGGGCTCAGTGCTAGCTATTGTATGTTGTACCCTGACTAGCAGCAAAATTTCAAGCAAGGATGTTTTTCAGACCTACATATTTTCTGCAAAGTATATGTTCTAACATTAGTCAATAAGCCTTCTTAATAGTGTTGGGATCAGGGATTAGTGATCTTAATGGTTCCCCTCCTAGTTTGTAATTCCTAAACAGGAAAGACTGCCAAGTAGCCATCAGTGCAGGTGCCCCATGGCAGTCCCTCTTAAGTCCTGGCAAAGAGTCAGCTGGGAGTTGTTACTGCTCTTAAGAAACACAAAAAGGCAACCATTGACAAGGAACATCTTCAGGAAAAATTCTGAACAAAAGGTTGTGTATGTCCTGGTAAACTCTGGAAAATCATTAGAGTTTTGCACCAATATCATCCCGGTATGTCATCTGTAACCATCACCGCCACATAACCTCTTCAGCAGAAAGGGACATATTCTCAAAGGAATGGAAGTAATAGAGAACATAAAGTAAATTTACATACAGGAGGTCCTGAGTTAGCCGTCCAGATTCATTGGTGAGTGGGCAGCTTTAGAAACTGAAATTATAAATAAATATAACTAAAGGAACTCCTTAACTGCCTACAAGAAATCCGTTGTCAAGTTTACAGTATTATTTTTTTCATTTTCATTATTACTGTAATGTAACCATCATGACCCTGATTAAATCAGAGCCCTAGTCAACAACTGACTAGTCTTTCCTGTTTAGGAATTACAAACTAGGAGGGGATCCATTAAGATCACTAATCCCTGATCCCCAACAGTATTAAGAAGGCTTATTGACTAATGCTAGAACATATACTTTGCAGAGGATCTTAGTAGGTCTGAAAAACATCCTTGCTTGAAATTTTGCAATGTGCAATAGGCTGGAGGTTTTCAGTCTCTCCATTACAGGGTTTGCTTGGAGCTGACAAATGAAATATACAAAGAGATCTCAGGCTCCTCCCCAGCCTCTCAGTCAAAATCATAGATCAGCAAAGAGTGACTGGGCTCATGCTATGCTATGCTGTGCTAAGCCATGATTTGTTTTATTCATGGTTTATTGAATAACAAATTAACACACAAAGCATGGATTGAACTCAGTTTCTGGCCTCACCTAACAAGCTTAGCCCAAACCAATCAAACCAACCCACCAGTACGATGCACGGTCAGATCTGCTTCAGGTTTATAGAATCCACCTTTTTTTTTTAATGGAGCCTCTTGCATTTGTCTCTATAACTTCTCATCTCTACACTTGAAATTCTTACAGAGGAGACAAAGCTTTCTAGCAGCTCCAGGATGGAGGTTTTGCACTAATTTAGTTTCAAGGTGTGGGTGAATGTCCTATCTTTCATGGCATGATTACCTCCAGCCAACTACAGTTTCTCTGTCTTCCCGTACTTCCATTAAATCCCAAAGATTTTAGAAGAGAAACTCTTCCATGCAGCTTCTTTCAGAACTGTATTACTGCACTAAGGGCAGGAAATCCTTGGAGAATTTATCCTTCTTAGCCATTCACCCAGTTTCTCTGAGAAAAATGGATGGAGATTTTCAGAGCATCATTTGTACTATGCTCTACTCCAGTGTTGCCCAATCTTGGCAACTCTAAGATGTGTGGACATCAAGTCTACACATCTTAGAGTTGCCAAGGTTGAGAAACACTGCTCTACCTCTTTTTCAGGATATAATTTTGGGTGGAGGGAAAAAGCAAGTTTGGATAGAGTACCTTGAGAGTTGTGGTGGAGCAGTGCTGCTACTCTCAGAATGTTACATATATCTTGATCCTAACACAGGACACTGGACCTTCAGAATCTGGGACTAGTTTTACGATAGATGCTGTTCTGTATCTTAGTCATTCCCAGTATGCCAAGCACAGAATCTTTACAGACACTTTTTGTTTGCTCCCCAGATTATATCTCGCTGTGATATCATGCTATTAATGGAAATAAAGGACAACAGCAACAGAATATGTCCCTTTCTATTAGAGAAACTAAATGGGTAAGATGCAGAAATGAAGTATATTAAAACTCATAGGGTTGAATGCAGATTTTGGGGACACTGGATAAAATACTCTGAACGAAGCCACTCCTTAGAGTAGATATTTCCTTATTGCTGTCATCTTTACTGGAGGAGAGAAGAGCGACAATATATGTCTGATATATAGGTGGGTGGGTGTATATGCATATGATTCACAAAACTAGCATGGGTCAAAGATGATCAGAATGAAATAATAGTGTGTACTAGGCATATTTTTTTCAAAAGTATAAATATTTAATATGATTAAAAACTATAAACGAATACAATAAATAAATGTGCAAAGAGCTAAGGTTGGAACTCATAGTAACACAAGAAAGGGACCATTTTTGTGAGGTGTGGTGCTTCACTTCATGCCTCCCTCCAAAGGAGTCCTTTAAACTGTTCTAGATGGGCATAAAATCAAGCCTACATACAAAGATCTGAGTAAAGGATTTTTAATACAGTTGGATGCCAACACGGCAGTAGAAATGTGTATGTGTATTTCTATACACATAAAAATACATTTATATAAAGTTAAATGAAATGTATATATACAGATTTAAAGCACTAAGTGTACAATAACCAGCAGGCACAACATCCAGCTTTCAAATTTAAAAAAAAATAATATTTTCTTGCATTTTCCCAGCTTTCTTCAAAGTCTGCTGCTGTTTGAAACCTGGCAAAAGTGATGATTTTTTAATTACTACTTTTCTTTCCCTGAGCTACCTTCTTTTCCCCTGGCCTTTTCCACTAACCTTTAGTAAGTTGGGTTTGCACTGCTCCCTTGTTTTTCCAGTCCCTCAAGTTAGAAAGGCTTTACCCCCAGCTCTCAAGCCTAGAGGAAAAGCAGGTAGCTCCGGGAAAGAAAAATAGTATTTAAAAAATGGATCAGGTTTGAAACTGGAGCTGTTCTTCATGCCAAGCAAGTGCTATAACCACTATGCCTCTGGGAATGACCTCTAGCAGAAACTGCAGCAGACGTTCTTCAGGAACAGGTGGGGAAATGGGGCAGGGCATTCCTGCCTCTGCATAGGAGGTAACAAAATATGGGGGGAAGGGGGTCGCCTAGAAGCCTGCCATACGTAAGCTGGCACAAGCTAGAAAACGCTACTTTTGACAGGGACCATGAATACAGAGGCAGAGATTGTATCTGTGGTGGGCTAAAGGTGAGAAGAAGATGGCAGTGTCTCTTCCTGCCCTCCACACACTGTGTGCCCAACTGGCTCTGAGGAACAGATTAAAAATCAGTTTCATTTTTCTTCCCAGACAGTCGGAAGGAGAATACAATTTTGTGGTCAGTAACAGGTTAGGAAGAAGAAATTATAAGGAACAATACGCTTTCTTCTACAGGTATGCTGATTTTATAACTTCATACAGTACATATGATATTATGTAGAAACTGTGAGGAAATAAATTGGAGAGGCCTACAGCTGCCTATTTAGATTTCATATATTTTACAGGCAGAAATGGGAAGCATATACGTATACAGTTGTCCTGGGTAAATAATAACTGGCAGAGCTGTGAATGCTTTGAAAATGGTTCGGCAGCAGTGCTTTGGATCTTCTGTAAGCACAGCACCACTCTGCTACTTTTTAAGGCACCTCTTCTTTTTCTAGGCTTGTGTGTGAATCTGAACACTGGGTGTTTTAAGAAGTCAGTTCAAGTCAATGCAACTAAAGTGGCTGCACCTTGGTTTTTTCCAGGTTCGCACAGAAGCTTGAAAAGAAAGAGGGGGCTGCTTTAATGAATAGTAGAGAGGTGGAAGGTCTGAAGAACCTCTGCTGAATCACGTTCAAAGCTTCATTACAACAATCTTCACCTGCATGGCTTGTAAAAGACAGGATTCTGAATTTGTTGTATGACCTGTCTGACTTGGTTCACACATTCTATCTAACATTAAACCTGAGTTTAAAATTTGTAATTTGCTCTATATCACAACCGATGCCCTCAAAATCAACCAAATTATGGCTTAATATGATAGTCATGCTAAGGAAACAATTGAGTTTATTAATAATTCAACATATTTTTGCACTTCTTCCTCTACATCACACCTCAAAGCAATGTATAAATATAAAATGCAATAATAAGCACAAGATGTTAAAACAGTATAAAAACAAAAAGATGGGAGGAAAACTGAAGGAAAATTCCTTTAAATGTACCATTCTTTCAGGGAAGTAAAAAAGAAACATCATTGTAGGTAGCAGGATCTAGCACATCTGAAGTTGATAAGATAGGGAAGGCATAAAAGACCTACTGTACAGAGTATCAATAGTCAATGACTATTGACTAAAAACTTCTAGAAAAGAAATCTGGAAGTGGTACCATATGTAGGATGCACAAATCTGAATAACCATTAGATGGCAGGAAAGAGATTTCTAGTGGTCTTCCAGATTTTTGCAACCCAAATATAATAACCCTAAAGTCAGTTAATAATGAGTGAGTAACATTGTTAATTAGCTCTTATGACATGCTGAGTCACAAACTATCCAACCCAATTTAGCCTAGACTCAAGTGCTCATGTGCATCAGCCCCTCAAATATTAGATCTAATCATACCAAATATTTTTTGTTAACCTAGTTTAATTAGATGTTAAGTCTCATTGCATTCAATGATTTCAGGATTGTAACTTAACCATACGCATATTTTTATTACTTATTTTTTGTTCCGTAAGGCACCCTGACCATCTTAAATCAGAAAGACAGCCTTAGAGTAATCAAGATGAACATGTCCAAACTTGGAATAGTAATCTTCTTAAATGTTACTTTACACTGCAGATTGAAAAGGGTCTCTGTGAAGCAAACCTATCAGTATCCTGACCTGCAGCCTGGTGATGAAGATGCCTTTTCCAGAGAACCTTTTGTTGTCTGGTTCACCTCTCCAAGAACAGGTTAGATAGAGCTAATATACTTTGTCCTTCCTGCTCAAAGGTTGGACGTCAGAAGAGAGCCTGAAGAAGTGGGATCCTTGGAGAAGCCGAGATTGGGAATGCCCAGCAATATCCCTGCCCTCTCCAGAGCCCTTTCAAACCAATACCTGTTTGGCAAACCACCAACAGTCCCACCCACCCCAAACAAAAAAGGCCAAACCCCAAATCCCAAAGAAGGGCCATTTTTCCAGTCTGGTTTTAGTGAGCAGTTTAAGGATAAGAATAGGAATAGGGCGCCTCCAGGAGGCAAATTCTCACTCTTGACCCCCAACTCTGAAAAATGTGCCCAAATTGCAGAAGTTATCTCATTTCAGCAGGGTGACCTCAAGGTGCTAGGCCAATGGGTACATGTGGGGAAAGTGTATGCAGCTCAGAGGTCACTGGTTTACCATGGCATTTGAACCAGCCCAATGGATCTGCTATGGTCACCATTATCCTAGCAAGCAAAGCTGATATAATCACAAGCTTTGGTGCAACACATTTTTAAAGGGCTTAAGATACTGAAAGAGAGATCAACCCATTTTTTTTTCTATCTTTACAAAAAACATCTCAGTTGATTCAGGCACTTAAGGCAGAAAACATGCATGTCCCTGCACTTTAGAAGGCAATACTGTATGCAAAACAATAAGGACAGCCCTCCTGTTAGGTGAATTCAAGCAGCAGCTTTGAACAGCAGACCAGAAGGATGGCAAATTGAGGCAAAGCCCTCTTGATTGTTCTCAAATAATTCAACAGCCACTTCATTGCACCAAAGGCTCCATTTTCCAGAACAGCTTGCCATTCTAGCTGGCTACTCTCTAGCTCAGTATTTCTCAACCTTGGCAACTTTAAGACGGGTGGACTTCAACTTCCAGAATTCCCCAGTCCACCCGTCTTAAAGTTGCCAAGGTTGAGAAGCACTGCTCTAGCTGTTGCTCTACAAGGACAACCTCCTACTTGGGCTTGTTTCTGTTAAGATGACCAGCTGCATGAGGTAGTGCTGCTGCATCAAAGAAGGTGGTATGGTAGGAGGAGTGCTGGGGCCTTCTCCTAACTCAGATTCACACAACAGGGTTTTGTTTTTGTTTTTGTTTTGCTTTCCCTCCCCTTTTACAACCCTATTTGCCCCACCCCAGCCATTTTTGAAGTTAGTGATTCTTCAGCGTGGAAGGGATGGGGCATTGGGACTGGAAAATCAGAAAAAAATTGGAAGGGCTGTACTGCGCAAGCAAACTGTCTTTCATTTTGGCAAATTATCTCTGGATTCAAGCCCATGAAGATTCAATGTCAGCTTCTTCAATCTGTGAGTGTACAAATGCCAATAACTCTCCTTTTTTCTTTTCTTTAAAAAAAATGTTTGTTAAGTGGTCAGGGAATTTGTGATCATCCCCATGCACACAATGCCTGAAATGGCTGTGCGAGAAATTGATGAACTCTATGATGTGTTTCTGGATGTCAAGCTGCGCTGGAAGACTAAGGTTAGTCCAGGTCAGCTCGACAGAGCGAGCTAATCTTCTTTCATGCACCCATCATGTATTTAGCGGCTCTATCTTAAATATCTATTTTTTTAAGAATTTCATATTTATGGGAGACTTCAACGCTGGCTGTGGCTACGTGGCAAAGAAGCAGTGGAAAAACATCCGACTACGAAATCACACTGACTTTGTTTGGATAATTGATGATAAAAGTGACACAACTGTGAAACCAACAACGCACTGCCCCTATGACAGGTAATGATTCATGTTACAGCTGACTCATTCATATTCCATTCAGGGCATCTATCAAATGCTACCTATTATTTGCAGTATGAAAAGTAACTGTCCTGTTAGGCTGGCAAAGCTTTAGCTGACTCATCACAGGAGATGAAGACAACAACAAAATAGTGTGAATTGAGCTGCTAACCTACATGTAAGGCAGGAATAGGCAATCTATAGTCCCAGATTGCCTACAGCTCCCAGTCCTCTTTTAGAGGCTCTTGGCTCCCACTCTGTCTCTGACTGTCAAAAGTGGATGGCATGGGGACTCATCGTTTTGAAGTAAGGAGCACTGAAACAATATAGACCCTAACATAGGCTTTGTGCAGCTTTACAAACAAAGAAAAACTTTATTCCCCCTCTCTCTCACATGCACACATAAAAGAAAACTTGGAAAACCCTACATTTCAATTCACATACTTCACATCATTGTCCCACACACCCAATATGGCCCTCCCCTCCCTAGTTGGGCAGCTCTGGAGGATAGGTGTCCATTCTTTGTAGGAAGTTTTCACCAGGATCCCACCCAGTTATGGCAGCCTCTCCCATCAATTATTATGGGAGCCAGACCAAGATATATGGAGGCCAACTGGTTGGCTGGCCATAAATCAGCCTCTCCCAGTAAGTGGCATGGATCTTCTTATGACATAAGCATGCCTTGCTGAGAGCAGGTTGGCCCAGAAGTCTACATGGTGTCAAGATGAACTACTCCAATGTTTCCTGGTCTAATTCATTGACTGAAAGCCAGGGTGAGAAGGTTGGACACCAGTCAGCTTGTTAGCAAGTTAATCCATATTGTGCCTGTGACACAGCAAAATGGAACTACACAATGCCAGCCTGGCTGAAAAAGCATTTCTTTGATTTTCAGAAAGAAAACTTTGGACCTTCATTAAATTTACTGGAATAATCATGTAATCTAGAACTATCAGAGCTGGACTGCAAAACTCTGGACAACTACTAAATGGTAGAAAAGTGGTTATTCAGACTTTTCATAGCTCTAACAGACAGATTCTCATGAGCTTATTCCTTCCATTTATCTGACTGATCTTCCTCTACCCATGTTTTTTACCTTTAACAAGCTTGCTTCTTGTCACTTTGCCTCTGAAACAGCTGGCAAGCAAGTGCTTTGCTTTCTATAAGTGCACTCCTGAGTCAAAATTCAATTTCCTTTCTCAGCAGTGATCATCAGGTAGTGCCAGGATAATTAGGGATGTCTAGGCGTGGTCCTGCAGTGATGAGCAGCTGAGGAAAACAACATCACCTTGGGAGAATCTCTTTTGACTTGATGCATGAATACGTTTACAGACCATCAGATGGAAACTGATTTTCCAGAGCACTCTGTAACAGAATGACCTTCACCCAACTGAGACACAAAGTTTCAACCCCATAGGATGCCCTAAATGCAGGGCCAGCTTTAGGCTAAGGCTGCATAGGCACTGGCCTAGGGCACTAAAGTTTAGGGGGCTCCAACACTGTCTCTCCTTTTGAATCATTCTAAAAGTTCAAATCTTCTCATTGGCAGGAGGTGGCACCATTATCAGCCTGGCCTGGGGTGCCATATACCCTTGAGCCGGTACTGCCTAAATGCCTAGTTTTGATTGGCAATTCCTATTATGTATGTGAGAATACCCGCAGAACTATAATAGGCTACTTTTAGCTTAGCTTCAAATTGTGGAATTAACACAAGTAAAATTGGAATCTTGGGGTTACAGGTAGTCCTTGTTTAGTGACTGCCTTATTTAGCAACCATTTGCAGTTACGACAGTGATGAAAAAGTAATTTTGCAATCCTCTCATTTAAGACCTTTGCAGATCTATAAAGTAAAGGAAAGCTGAAGTAAGATCATAAACACAGTCATGGTTTCGCTTAGCAACCACTTCACTTAATGACCGAGTTGCCAATCCCAATTGTGGTCACTAAATGAGGACTACCTGTATTGTTTTGATATTCTTCCTATTTATGATATGAAAATAAAATGTGCCCTTGTAAGATCAAAAGGGTATCCAAGACATCCCAGGAGCTTTAGAGAGCTTTTAGATGAACTCAGATATATTAGTGGGCATTTTTTACCATCTTTCTAGGTGTGTTCTCAGAATACAGCAGGAGTATGTAGTTTCAGAGTCTTCAGAATCCTTGAGGATAGCCAGATACACAGGAGAACAAACAATTCTGCATTCACACATTGCAGTACACAAGACATCAGTGATTTGATTTTTGGTGTTATGTGCACCCATCTATTGGGGTTTGTAATGGCTTAATGTAATGTACGAAACCAGCCAATTGTAACTTGGATAAAAAATCATGGTGTAGGAAAGTGCAGTTTTGGACTTTTGATCAGACATTCACATGCAGAACCCCCTTGTGAATTTCCCCCCATTATTCATAAAGATATTTCTTAGTTTCATTTTCAAGCATGTACAGCTAATTGTGCAATATTTTATTCAGACAGTAAAACAAATATTTCCTCCTGCTTACCTGCTTCAGCCATAAAGTAATGAGAACGCAGGAGTAATGTTTTGTTTAAGCCTGCTGCTATATATCTATATGTTGCTGTTGTTCAGTCGTTAAGTCATGTCCAACTCTTCGTGACCCCATGAACCATATCGCGCCAGGCCTTCCTGTCCATATATCTCTATAGGTGGCAGCTATTTCTACACCGCTCTCCCTTCTTAGAGTTAAGTAAGGGTATTAATTACACTTGGCTGGCAATCTCTCAGGCTAGCTAGATGTCTTCCTTGATGTTTCCCTGGAACATGGTTCCATGACATAGAAGATATCTCTCCCCTGGATCAAGTTGCATAGCAGATGGTATTTCCATCTGTCTTTAGTGAAGTTCTTCCACCTCACCCTTAAACACTTCAGTGGTCTTGAGTCTGTCAAGAACAGACAGAGCTACAGCAATTCCAAAGTTGCCTAATCCAATATGATTCACCAACCAACTCTTCTGCTTCTCTCAAACTCCAAGTCATCTTCAGCCCTTCTTTTACTTCCTGTCTCTACCTCATTACAACTGTTATGAGAAAGTATAAAAACTTATCTGTTTCCAGGCTAATTTATCAGAGTATAATGGCTATCCAGCTATTATCTGGGGCAAATGGCTATCCAGCCTCTTTCTGAAGATCTCCAGTGAAGGGGAAAATATCACTTCATGAAACAGCCTGTTCTGCTGGTTGACAGCTCTTACTGTATCCCCCTTTAGTCTACTCTCCTGTTGCATAAACATACCCATTTTGTTTAACCATTCCTCATATAATTTGGTTTCCAGTCTCCTTACCTTCTTGGTAGCCCTCCTCTGAACTTGTTCCAGTTTGTTGATGTCCTTTTGGACTGCAGAACCCTTGACACAGCATTCAAAGTGGGGTGTGACCAAGGCAGAGTAGAGTGGAACAATTGCATCCCATAATTTGAACTCCATGCTTCTATTAATACATCCCAGAATAGCACTTGCCTTTTTAGTAGCTGCATCACACTGTTGACTCATGTAGATCAGCTTGGGATATTACAACACCCAGATCCTTTTCACATGTACTACTGCCAAGTCAGGTCACCCCCATACTATATTTGTGTCTTTCAGGGGTTTTTTTTCCTTTAGATGCAGGACTTTATATTTTTTCTGTTAAATTTCAACTTGTTCATTTCAGCTTTCTATTCAAGCTTATCCATATCTTTCTGAATCTTCTCTTTCTCTTCTAAAGTGTTAGTCACTCCTAACTGTTGCATTCCTCCCAAGTGCTCACAAACATGTTGCTTAATAATCTGCTTAAGGACTTTGCCCAGTATAAACACCAAGTTGACTGCTCTGTAATTTTCCAGGTCCTCCTCCTTCCGTGTTTTAAAGATAGGAACAATATTTGCTTTCTCTGGTTTTCTGGACCTTACCAGTTCTCTAGGAATTCTCAAAGATTAAAGTTTGTATAGGAATGGGAATTGAGTAGAACAGCTGAACAGGAAGCATTCCAAACTCTTAATACAGTAATTAATGCAGGTCCCCTTTATCTCTTGCCAAAAATGTTCTTAGGTAATAGATCTGGAGGGAGTCTCCTCTACCAGATACACATTTACTTATCCCAACGACTCTGGGTGGCTAATAATTAAACATAAAAAATTACTGCCCAGTGCTGGGGAAGATTGATGACAGATCTACTCAGTATGAAGCAAATGCAATCCTGTGCAGGTTGACTTGGCAAAAATCTAAGTCTAATGAGGCTTTCATCCTTCTAACTCTACATAAAATCATGACCTTCACATGGAAGGACCCCTCCTCTGATATCTCCTCTTGGTATATAATGAAAGTATGGGAAACCATGGAGGGTGCAGGCTGCTGCAAAGAAGGTTGTATACCCAGGCCATCACATTATAAAATTAGTATAGAACTACTACACTCCACTGGTGAGAAGTTTTCCAGAATTGTCCTGGACAATTTATTTATACAACATAAATTATCTTTTATCCAACTGAATGAAAACAAGTAAAAGAAAAAAAAAAGAGCAGGAGAATTTCTGTGCCCTGTAGTTATATAATGGCAATCATAAATCACTGCAGCCCTATTACCCAGCCCAGTTCCATAGGAGTAACATACATTAAATCCAATATGCCTTTTTTTTTTAACACACATGCCTAGAACTTTACTCTATGCTTGCCTTCTTGCTATGTTTGGTGCAAAGGATATGAGGGGGGGGGGGGGGGGGAAGCAGGCAGCTCTAGAGAGACAGAAGGTGAGAGATTTTCCCCTAGCCTGCTTGTGATGCTGCAAGAGTGGGTCAGAGTCCTAGCTGCAGGCCACTGGTGCTCCTGGGAATCCACCTTTGGGTTGGCATTCCACTGCACTCAATTGCTAACCTTTTCTGCAATGTATTTCTTCAACGAGTGTCTAGCTGGCCACTAATACCATGGTCTTGTTCTCACTTCCTCTTATAGGGTTGTGCTCCATGGAGATAAGCTCATAAATGCCATAGTGCCAGACTCTGCCAATATCTTTGATTTCCAGAGTGCCTTCTCCATGACTGAAGAACAGGTTTGTTGAAACATAAGGGTGATGCCCCAGGGAAACTTTTCTGGGGTTTCATCTCTGGGACCTGCCAGGGTTTGAGATCACAGCTCTGTTGCATCAAAAAGGAAAGAGGTATAGAAATGGATCAACCAGGAAAGAAGAAGGGACAGGTAGAGATGAGACACAGACAGACCAAGAAGGGAGAACAGAGCAGTGTGCATCAGATTCCCACTACTTTATCCTCCACTGATGCTAATCAAACTCCTGTGGGCAAAGGTGCAGCGAGAGAGGAAGCAAGCAAGAATTCCTGTTTTTCTAAAGCAGTCTTTCCCAGCCAACCTCTCGGTATGCTGGAACTGTAATTGCTACAATTCCTGGCCAGCAGCAATCCCAAAACATCTAGAGGGCACCAGCTTGAAGAAGGCTGTTCCCAAGAAACTAAACACTTTGAGCTGTGTTGTATTGCCATGGGATGAATCAGAATTTCAAAAGTCTTGGATGTCCAAGACAGTGTTTAGTCAAATCTCAATGTCTGACATACTGAAGAACCAAGTGTGAGCTTCTAGTGCTATTTTTATCTCCAGGAACGCTCTGGGCCACACTGGTGTCTTTCGGGAAAAAATGGAAGAGGGCTGGAGCCCATGGCTTTCTTTGGTAGGGGGCCATGCCTAACAGCTCAGAAAATAAGTGGGGAAGCTAAACTAGGGACGTGATGTGGGAAACCTGGAACCTAAAGTTAGTGATGGGAGATTATGAGCTGGAGGGTATGTTGGGAACTGGAAAGATTATTTTTCTTGGGCTTACCAAATGTTTGCACTGGTGGGGTGTGTGATCTGTATGCAAATTTTGCCTGTGAGATCTTATGGAATGGTTGTTTTTCTCAGTGTGTCTGCTTCTCTAAGGATCACCAGTTTGTTTTCAGAGGAATTAAGCTTACAGTATCTGGGCTGAAACTATCTGAATGACCACTGAAGGGCAGCAAAATGCTGATTTTTCTGTGAATCGCTGCTGCTCCTGTGGATGTTTGCAGCCCAGATATATGGTGTGAACACAGCTAGCATCAGCCAGTCAGCTAGTCACTATAGTGTTATCAGGCAACACACTAAATAATCAAGAAACTACCACTTTCCATCATTTGCTGTGTCATCCAGCATTGAACTAATTGTTGAGTGGTTTACTCATGGCCAGGACCAGACCTGGCTCGATATGTTTGGTAACATGCCCAGAATACATCAACTAAAAATGATATACTATGGAAACCTAGCAATGATCTTACAATGTGTTCCTTTTCATCTACAAGTCCTAGCATCCATCTATCTCATGGCCTCACAACTATGTTTGTTACATAGCTGCACTCTTAAGCATATCAGTTCATTAAATCAGTGTTCCTCAATCTTGGCAACTTTAAGACATGTGGACTTCAACTCCCAGAATTCCCCAGCCAGCATGAATTCTGGGAGTTGGAGTTCACATGTCTTAAAGTTGCCAAGGATGAGAAACATTGCATTAAATGGATAACCCCCCTACAGGGAAGTCCATGGTCCTGAGTTTATATAACTGGGGAGAGGATGTAGGTCTGCTTCATGCTTGGTGTGATACAATAATGAATGACAGCTACTAATCACAATATTAATTTTATGCATAATAGTTGTGTGATGTATTAGAACAAGGATGGTAGAACATAGTCTCTAACTAAAATACATATTTCTTCACAGGCCTTAGCAGTGAGTGATCACTTTCCAATAGAGTTCCAGCTCAGAACTACCAGACATTACTCAAGAAGAAGAGCAAGATCTTGCAGAGCTCTTGTATAATAAATCCAATGAACTGCTGTTCTATTAAAACCTAAACACACAAACAGAAAAATGTATATTCACAAGAAAAGAGCTGAGTTTTTAAAATCATTTTTATGTACATCTCACTGCACTATGACATATTTAACCAAAAAATGCAAAACTCATGCCTTTATAATATTCAAAGAATTCAAGGTTAATGAAATATTGCTTGTTTATAAAATAAACAGATCAAGATTAATTTGAATGTCTTAACAGTTTCTACAGCATGGATTGTTTGGCGAAGCAGTTTGTTCAGAATTGTTTCTTATCTGACCTTGTAAAAATCAAAATTGAAGAAGTCAAAACAGAGCTGCTTGTATACATTGTTTGCAAAGTTGAAATCCTACAGACACCTAACCCCTTTGGAGTCAGAGAAATGTAGAGCTGTTGATTCAGGATGGTTTCCAAAGGTCACCATAATAAACTCCATTGTACTGAAATAGTGGCTTGGTTCACACATTGCTAAGACATAGCCTGGAATTTGTGGCTCACATTGTATGAACCAAGCCAATGTGCTCCATCTCCAAATAATTATTGAAATAAACTGTGGTTTAATATACTGTGTGAAGGCAGACCAACCATTTAGATGTCCTTGAACTCCAGACATTCTTGAATGCAAGATGTTCTTGAATTCCTCCAGGTGCTTTTGCCTCCAAATGTTCTTTCATAGTAATGTCTATTGACTGCCTTTGGAGCAAAGACATAAACATGAAAGATGATCACAAATAAAGATGGACCAGCCCGATGAAACCTATTATGCTGCATCAGATTTTATCTCGTGGTTTGACTGTACTTTGATTTAAGTACAGTAAAGAAAGATTTAATTTCTTTGCAGTAATATAGTAACATATTAGAGACCATGTTGTTAAAAACCTGATAACAATGAGTGTCCATATTAGTAGTGCAAACAAGTACACGGGGCTTTTTTTCCCTTAAGCCAACAAGAATTATCTTTATGAACTGTGTATAGAACCATATAACTGGAAGAGACTATGTAAGCTTTGAATCCAATCACCTGTAGAGTGTGTTCATCCACAACAGTGTAATGGGAAGAAAGAATAACTTTGAGGAACAGAAGGAAGAGCTGCTACCAAGACAGTGGTTAGAAAAAGAAACCCAAGTCCAGGCCAGAACTGTAACCTGAGAAAACATCTCAGACAAGACCCTCCCTAGTTCTCACGAAGATAAAAGGGAGGTGGGGAACCACATTCAGACTTGCAAGAGTCTGTTACCATAACCTTATAATAAAAGTAGTATTGGCCTGCATAACTTTCCTCATCTGATCTACTCTGAAGGACTGACAAACAGGTCTCCAGCTTCTGCTTGAATCCATATAGCAAATTCAAGCTTACCACCCCCTTTGATAATTAGTTTCCTTTGCTAGAAAATCCTCACTCATCAGTAGCCACCAATGAAGCAAAGTGACCCTTTAGATCAGTGTTTCTCAATCTTGGCAAGTTTAAGAGGGGTGGACTTCAACTCCCAGAGTTCCCCAGCCAGAATGGTTGAGAAACACTGCTTTAGATCCTTAAAAACATGGTTTTGTGCATGCCTACTCAGGAGTAGATTTTATTGAATGTACTGCTCCTTACACACACACACCCCCAAGGGGGCATAGGACTGGCAATTCTAAATATATCTTGATCAGTGCCTAATTTATCTTCCCAGGGAATGATGAATGATATGAAGAGCTCTCTAGTACACAAACATTAAGTAGAGTTATTTCATTTCGTGCCATTGGAATATTAGGCATGGCTTATGTAGACTCGCTTGGTTTACTTATCATTGTTTAACCATGGTTTATTGAATATGCCACTACTGACCTGCACAGTTACACTATGCCAAAATTAAGCAAGCTATGGTATGGCTTAACCGGTTTAATGACAATTATTGAAAAAAATAATAATTTATTAAACTTTTATAATATATTGCCTTCCTCAGGAAAAGCCTTAATGTGAACTGACCCAAAAGCTTTGCTCGTCCATATTAAGCCCTTACTTTTTTAATCCCCATTCTGTGTTTAATTCACTGTCATTCTTCTTTTTAACTATGGTGTTCTGGATTACAGGTGCAATGAATTCTGCCTTAAAGCAGAAACACTTGATGCCAGCAGGGTCATGCCAGGAAGGGAGAAAATGAGGTATTCACCTCCTGTGGTGGCGAGGAGCTGCTAACAATGCCTGCTCCTGTTCTTGCTCAAGTCAGCCACCCGGTCTTCTTCTGCCCATCGTAGACCACAGCTGCTCTAATGAGGTTTCTCAAGAGAGAAATATAGAGAGATCAAAGAACGCCTTTGATATCTCCCCCGGCCCAAATGCTCTACAGAACTGTAATGAAGGCTTTCAAAATGCCAGCTATTAAACGCTGGAATAGAACTGCCATATTCCTTCCCGATATCAGAACAACACTGTTCAGCTTTCATTTATGTATTTATTTTGACCTTTGGTCAAATTGAGCTGAAAACATAACAAAGCTGAAAAAGTGAGTTTAAACATGGCAATTGGAAAAGCCAGATAACAAAAACATTTTGACCCCCCCCCCCCACAAATCAATGCTTTTGAACATTCAGCAGCTCAGGAATGCAAACAGAACCATCAATGTCAAAGGAAAATGCAGGCTGGCATAATCAGGCGATTATCCCACGGGGAGGATATGGCCAGGTAGTGGGACAATGGAAGACGTTTCTGAGGAAACACAACACAGGAACTGGCACTTTCTTCTTGTGTAGATCTCCAAGACCAAAGACCAAAGAATGGTAAAAATAGAGCTTGCCAAGTAAAATCGCACCAGCTACATTTCAATTAAAGCCAGGCTGGGAAGTTCACTTCTCAGCATCCCACATCAGAGACTCCAGTGCCTGAGTTTCTGAGAGTCATCCTTTAGCAACATCCTTTAGCGACCACAGGTTCCCAGCTCTGAATGAAGACCGACGTAATCCAACCTGCAGGGTTTCTAGATGTAATTAAAGATGGGGGAGAAATTCATTGAGTTCAATACTTTGCACTTCCAGAAGTAATGTATGAACTAAAACATAATTATACTTCAATAATTCCCTTTCCCCTCCCCTCCTCCCAAAAATGCAGGATTTTTTCAGCAAAGAGTACTGGATTCTATCTTTCTGGGGATAAGGGGGTCACATAATTTAAAGTAGTGTGAGCTCCTCTGACTTAAAGAAGTCAGAGCTACTGTATAAAGATGTTAGAGCTATATCTACCGCTGTCATTCCGATTATATTTGCTCACCCTAATACCCTAGATAAGCACTGGAGTGTGAATGTCAATAAAGGAATAGGCATTTTCTTCCTTTACATATAATTTTTTCCTTCATTTAGTTTTTTGGGCATTTGGTCCTGCATTCCATTACTATTCCCACTAGGGGGTGCACAAACCCTTTCTTGCTTTAGCTCCTGAGACACCTATTTAACTACAAAGCTTTGTTTCCTTTTTATTCTGGTTTACTTAATTGAAGAAATCAGTATTACTGAATTTTAACCATTTAAGATTCTCCTGAGATTTATTTTCAGCCTAAAGGAGGGTGTCCCAAAGTTATGCTTTTTACTGCTCTAGTGGTGATGGGCTGGCCAAGCCCACACTGATGGCCGTCTTTTCAAATTGAGCAAATGCAGAATTTAGATAGGAAAAAAATGAGGGTTCTGTACTTCATGCCTGATGCAGGACAAATTCCCATTTTATCCAGTGAAATCATTTCCTTGTGACTCGACTGGGAATATTCATAGATAATGGTTTGCAGAAAAATTGTCAGCAATGAAATTATTTCTCCAACATGGCTTTGTTCCACAGAGCAGAAGAAGCCAGAAATAATCAATTGCTTCTTCCACCAGAACTATCAACTCCTGGCCCTCAACAAAACCCATTCAGATTTAAAGTAAAGGCAATCCTTTTCCTGTGGTTTTCTCTGCCTCACTTCCACGGCCTGCTTGCTTTGTTTCTTCTCATAACTCAATGTTTGCGTACATTTTCTATTTTCTTCTATGCCATGCCATGCTGAAAACTTCACTTTCTATCTGCCTTTGGCTTTACCTACCCCCCAAAAAACCTAGCCTTGGCTAGCTTGATGGCTAGACTAACATGATTTGCAGGGCTGGGAGCCAATAAGATGCTTAACTTGCTTCTTGAGTTCACTTTTTTTTTTTTAGTTCAACAATACATCCAACCACACACCAACCAAATGGACTGAGTTTGCCCAATGTGGCTGAGTCACAAAAAACCTCTAAGTTGTCCCAGTGCTGGCCTGGTTCAGCATGGGGGGAGGTGGACAAAGCAAGAATCAGGGGAACTCCTTATCAGCTGCAGTGTGAACATAAAACAAATTATATACAGTAGAAAAATTACTGAAGAGTAAATGCTGTTACAAAAGATAAGCATATATAAAATGCCCAAACGAAATACAGTCCATCAAATCTTGACAGCTAAATTGCTCTGACTGAAATATTGTTCTTTGGTAAAGGTTCTGTCCCCTTGTCTGTGGGTGGCAATAGAACATAGGGTGAAGATGAAAAGTGGTTTGAAAATGCCAAAGGACTGTGACACTGAATAAGCCAGATGCTTTTCAGCTATTTCCTGAGTTGCCTCAAATCTTAACTCCTTGCCAAAATTCAATAACATCAGTAACATAAATGCAAATATGGACTTCCAGGGAGGTATGGTGAACTGAAGACAGCTTTGCGAAAGCAGAGCCAACAACCACGGCAAAGACCGAGGAACCAGTGAGTAGACCGGTCCCTTGGAATCTCTCCAGATAAGGAGAGGATGGGAGATCACCCACATGCATTCCAGACAGCTGCTCCTCACAAGGAGACTGTAGGACAGCAATTTTCCACAGGTTTGAGCACCAGGAGATGACAGGATTAGCCATCTTGCTCTCAGTCATGGCAGAAACTTTTAAAGGACGCTAAGTTCACAAACCTCACTTTCTAATCTAATTTTCAGAAATTGCTCATTAACTACTTCTAAGCTATTAGAGACCTTTGGAATGACAAGTTTGAAAATGCCAGGTGAGTCTGCCTTCAATCCTGAATGAAAGAAAATTTTAATTAGAAGCTTAAGAATTTAAAGAATCTGAAATAAACAGCAAAAGCTAAATAAGACTTTCACCTTAGAAAGCCATAAACAAAGGGTCCAGATATAATCTTAGAATTTATTATAAAGAACAAGTAGCTTCTCATGGGAAATTGATCCTGTTTTGATTTTTACAAGACATAACAAAAATAAGCATTTTCTTGATTCCAAAACTGGACACTGCATGATGAACACTTTATTTATTTGTTTGTTTGTTTGTTTGTTTGTTTATTCGGCTTGTATGCCGCCCATCTCCCCCACGGGTGACTCTGGGCAGCTCACAATAAAAAAGAAGAAATACAATTCTCTCCAAGATGGCTAAAAACTATAAATAATTTTAAAACATATTAAAAATACCGTAAAAAACCTCCTCTAATTTTGGCCCTATAAAAATCTGTAAGATGCTGGGGGGGGGCAACCCATCATCCCACCAGCCATCTCCACAGGTGCGGGACCCCCTCTGGCCCCCAGGCCTTCTGGCAAAGCCAGGATTTAATACCTTTCCTGAAGGCCATGAGGGAGGGGGCACACCGGACCTCAGGAGGCAGGATGTTCCATAGGGCGGGCGCTACAGCAGAAAAGGCTCTCTGCCTAGACCCCACCAATCGAAATTCCCTGACCGGTGGGGTCTGCAACCTGCCCCTTCTGCTGGACCGAGTGGGACGGGCTGAAGTGACCAGGGCCAGGCGGTTCCTCAGATAACCTGGTCCCGTGCCATGAAGGGCTTTAAAGGTGATAACCAACACCTTGAATTGGACCCAGAAACAAACTGGTAACCAATGCAGCTCGCGCAACAGCGGTGTTATATGTGCCCTCCTAGGAGCATTAAGAACTGTCCGCGCCGCCGCATTCTGCACCAGCTGTAGCTTCCGGATACTCTTCAAGGGTAGCCCCATGTAGAGCGCATTACAGTAGTCCAACCCAGAGGTGACCAGGGCATAAGTGACCGTGCGGAGGTCCCATTGATCCAGGAAGGGGCATAACTGCCGCACGACACGAAGTCGTGCAAAGGCCCTCCTGGCCCTCCATACTGATGATACCTCACTCCATGGTGCCGGATGATCTCACCCAGCAGCTTCATGTAGATATTAAATAGGAGCAGTGAAAGCACTAACCCCTGTGGCACCCCACACAGTAGGGGCCGGGGGCTGGACTTCTCGCTCCCTATCAACACCGATTGGGTTCGGCCTTGGAGAAAGGAGCTGAACCAGCACAGCATTGTGCCACCCAACCCCAACTCCTGCAGCCGACCCAAAAGGATACCATGGTCGATGGTATCGAAAGCTGCCGAGAGGTCAAGAGCAAGGATGGATGCACTACCCCCATCCCGCTCTCGCCAGAGATCATCTAAAAGTGCGACCAATGCTGTTTCTGTCCCATAACCAGGCCTGAATCCTGACTGATAGGGGTCCAGATAATCCGTTTCCTCCAGGATCCTCTGAAGCTGCCGTGCGACCACCTTTTCTACCACCTTCCCTAAAAAGGGGAGATGGGAAACTGGACAAAAATTGTCCAGGAGGGTGGGGTCTAGCGACGGTTTCTTGAGGAGAGGGCGGACCAAAGCCTCTTTGAAAGGCTTTGGGAACACCCCCTCCTGCAAGGATGAATTAACCACCGCCAGGACCCACCCTAGGGTCACCTCCTTGGTGGATCTGACCAACCAGGAGGGACACGGATCTAAATCACAGGTGGTCGCGCTGACAGCCCCGAGGACCCTGTCCACTTCCTCAGGGACAACAGGACCAAACCGCTCCCAGATAACTGGGCAAGAACACTCCCTGGGCAACTCTTCTGGACCTACTCCACGCTTGGCTTCCAACTGATAACAGATCTGAGCAATTTTATCCATCAGGTGTTCAGCAAATTCCTCTGCACGACCCTGCAAGTAGTCCCCCGTCCCCCCTTTTCCCAGGAGGGCCCAGGTGACCCTAAACAGGGCTGCAGGGCAACACTCTGAGGATGCAATAAGAGCAGAGAAATATTGACGTTTCGCCGCCCTTACCACCACTAGGTAGGCCTTAATAGCCGCTCTAACCTGTGTTCGGTCTGATTCGTCCCGAGTTTTCCACCAGCAGCGCTCTAGCCGTCTCTTAGCCCTTTTCAGCTCCCTCAACTCCTCTGTGACTTTCCTGCAGGGGATACAATGAAAATGATTACTGGGATTATATGCTTTTATTCACATATATGTTTTTGGAGCATGGGTCTTTAGGTAGGATCTTTATGGAATGTCATTTGCTTGTTTCTATGTAATTCTTCTGATATTGAATACTCGTTATAAAAGTTTCTTCATGTGCTGTTGTTAAGATTCACAGATCCAGATTCCAAAATAAATGGGAGTAGATGCCTTGGGCAAATTCACACGGACATCCACAAGTATAACTTAAGAGTACTGCCCTGTTTGGAGTGCAGTCAAGAAGTGCCAGGGCAAGCCAAAGTATGATTTAAAAAAAGAAAGAAAATACAGTTTCAGAGTTAAACCCCAAACTTTTCTTCTATGATTCATGAAATGGTATGTGTCGGATGGCCTTGTGGTATGCGTGTGGGTGGAGGCAGGCTGTGTTTTAAGCTTGGCAATGGGACCCCGCTTCCAGTGGATCTGGAGGACATGAAATGGTTGCTGCTCCCTTTTCTGGAGCAGAATAAAGAAGCAAGATCTTTCCCTTTACAGTTATCCCCTCCTTATGTCCCTTCCTGAGTTAACAGTCCAGACAAGACCGTTCCCTTAAATATGAAATCCCCACCACACAGTGTGGAGCCAGGCTCCAGCTGAAATACTACCTTTGCCACAGTAGGATGATACCTTTATTAGGAGCCACTAAAAGACTGCAAAAGAACACACGCACATAAAATTCTCAGGAACTCTTCATCGGGTGGGTATTTCTACAAGCAGAGGGTGGGATGGAAAACAAGCAAGTTAACTTGAACACAGGGCAATAAGTCACTTGTTGAGATGGGCGGCTATGGAAAATAAATAAATAAATAAAAATAAAATAAAATAAAATAAATAAATATGAGTTGAACTGGGCGACAGCTCTGTCAAGCCCAACTTCCAGTTTCCATAGTGGTTAACCAGAACTAGGATGTGTAAGTAATAGCTGTCCCCTCCCAAAGTTTATTATCAGCATCTGGTTTTCAGAGGTGGACTGTCCCTGAACTTAAAAGTTCTATATAACCATCATAACTAATAACCATTGACTGAGGTCATTGATGGAAACTATACAGAAGGTATGGAGAACAGGGAATTGAAGTCTTTTCAAGTTTATACTTCCACATACATCTTTTAAAAATAAAAGATTTTATCTATGTCATTGTTAAAGAGATCAGTAGAATCCTCATGCTCCACTTCCTGGGAAGGTTGAGGCTGGAGGGAAATGATAAATGTATCAGCAAGACTCTTACAACTATTTCTAACAGATGGAAAAGCAAAAACTTGGAGAAAAAGACTACATGGCTGAGAGGAGAAGATGGACTAGGGTGGAGATATAGTCCTCACTGATATCCAAAAAGTCCTCCAAGAGACCCAGCCCTTCTTTTGCAACTTTAAAAAAGAGAAGCTGCACCTTCAGCAGAAGCCTGACTAGAACCCATCACCTAGGAGGCCTGATGAAATTCCATCTGGAAGCTTACAGACTTTCTCTTCATCCTACAAGGCTGTTCTCATCATCCTCGCTCTGAAGCACTGGAGTGACTCAACCTTTTAGGCAAGTGGAATTGCTCCCAAATTACCTGGCCTAACTTCCCACCACTTAACTGTAGAAGAATCACTAGCTGTGATGAAAGAGCCAGGGAGGTCAGGGAATAAAGAGACAGCATGAGTAGGCGATGAGCCAGAAGCCAGTTGTTCTCAGGGCAGAAATGTCAGGTCCAGAAGCCACAGCCACTTGGCCTGAGAGCCAGGAAGCACAAGGAAAAGAGTCCATTGAAATTTGGGAAAGGTAGGGAGAAGAAATACCAGATTTAAACAGCCATGAGGGAAGTGCAGTCTCACAGGGAGAAAGGGTGATCAGCTCTTCAATGTGGCTTCATTCTAATCTGCAGTCCAGATTCCTATCCCACTGTGCCATGTCCTGTGCCTGAGAGACTTCTGACAAGTCCAAGCCTAGAAGCCAAATTAAGCTGGGTAGAGTTGGGCGAAGGATTTGCTGCCAAATCCTGGTCCTGCAAGTGTGACCAGGATGAAGTGCAGAAAAGAGTCAGAATTAAAGAAAAAGGAAAAGACCAAATCTGGAACAAGAAGTGGAGTTTCAGCCCAATAACCAGCACATGTTGAATCACCAGAACAGGCAGTGGCTTTACCAGAGCAGAAAAAGCATCCACAGGTATGCACAGGAGGTGCATTCTCATTGACTAGTTGGGGTAGTTCATCATGTCATCAATGCACCCTTAGGAATATTTACCTTCCCAAGCTCCTAAAATGGACTCTGAGTCAAACAAACAGGAGAAGTGCAGAAAAGAGTCAGAGTTAAAGGAAAAGGAAAAGACCAAATCTGGAACAATAAGTGGAGTTTCAGCCCAATAACCAGCACATGTTGAATCACCAGAACAGGCAGTGGCTTTACCAGAGCAGAAAAAGCATCCACAGGTATCTAATTGTGCACTGAGACTGTCACCCTTTATTCCTCTGCAGTGCCTTGGATAACATTCTACATGAAATAAGTCACATAAGTAAAATATATTTTATATTACTATCATGTTTCAGTCAAGTCATAACGCGAGACCTATGACACTACACAAAATCATTCACCTTTAGTTTAAAAGGAGCCACTTTTCAGATGCATTAGCACAGATAAGTTTACAGCCTGTTCATTACATTTATTTTGTAGAGTTCTTTCTTATATAAAGTTCTCCTTTATAACATTTTGTTCTATTTCAGCAATCTCAGTGGAACACTGAGTCATAGGATCTCTTCAAGTAAAAACTAATAAAAGAAAAAGAAAAATGATAATCAGCCAGGTTTCAAATCAAATAGAGAGAAAAACTGGAGAATTCAAGCATCTATGGAACAGTGGTAATATAAGCTGATGGCTGCAATGCCATTTTTCTTGGCTTCAGGAAGTACCTTCTGCGTGTGAGATTCTCAGCTTTCCTGTAAAATGTGTGTGCTCTAAATGTGGAAACAGCTTTGCTAAGCACACTTATCTGGTGCACCCTTTAAAGCACGAGCACCCACAAGGCAAACATAAACACTAGTTTGTTTTAACCCTCACATTCTAGTGTGCGTAAGTGGCAACAACAGGGCTTTTGTTCCCCTTTCTTGAACGAAGCAGCTGGGATCCACGGAGAGCCATCCGTTCAGAACAAAGGGTGTCTCATCTCTTCTCCGGAGCAGGGAAAGGCAGATCTGAAAACCACTCTCAGGGTCACCCAAGGTTCACCCCACAGCTTGCTCAGGCCTTTCACCTTGAGAGTAGAGCTCACAGTAGCTCACGGATCATTCTTCAGTTCCCTCTGAGCCTGTTCTGAGCATCGGAAGGGAGCCCTCTGAGGACTTTTGTTTATAATCTTTTAATTTCCATCTCATAAAGTAGTGGCATTCTATCTTCTTCACAGTACAAATAGTGAAAATCAGAGGCTGTGTCCCACTTGGTCGCTTTTATTAGGCATCTTTTAATTGTTCCCATGACATGAGGCTAACTATTCAAATCTATGAACAAATCCAAAGTATCTGAAATGATGTGAACAGCCTTGTGGTTTCAGCTGGTTCTGCCAATTCTAACCCTTCAGTCTCATCCCTGACTTCTTTGACCCCCCACCTAGTCCTCTTTTGGCTCTGATGGGGACTGAAGCCAGGATGCCCAAGGCCTTTTCCCTTCCTCTGTAAATGATTGTCTAGCCAACTTGCTGAACACACCCCCTGACATTGACTATGTATCCCCAGTTTCATGAAGACAATGGAAACTGCAGCTGAAAAAATCATTCCTTGGGGTTGCTGTGCATATTTTTTGTTTATTCGTTTCTTTGTCTCTTCATGCAGTCGACCTAACAAGCAAGAGAGATAAAAAAACTCTCTTTGGTATTCGAAAGGTTGATCTAAAGAATGCTGAGCCCTAAAACTGGTTAGACTATCTCTGGCTTAAGGCACCCAATGAAAGTATAAAGGACTTAGCTCTTGTGCTTTTGTAACTTGCATGGTGGGAGTTTTTTTCTCAGTAGTCTCTCCCCCACCCAGAAAGCCCCCTTCCTTGCCCCATCCCTTTTTAACACTGTGGCTGCCATCTTGACTGTTTTGACCCCCCTGTGGACACCTCTAATTGCAATGAGACGAAAGTGCTGCTCCTTTTTCATTTAACACGTCTTCACATCCCTCCATTTCTTCGTCGGACAGGGAAGACATCTTCTGCAGTGGCTCCTGTGAGTTTTAATGGGAATTTGGGGAAGTCAGTAAAGCTGTATACCATTACTGATCATATAATATGACACAAACCAGGTTTCTCTCATCATGCTTTGGCCAAAGGTAATAATTTTTATTTATTTATATGGCCGGCCGCTCACCAAGTAACTCTAGGCAGCTAACAGATGACGAAAAACATAAAAATACATGAAAAATTATTAAAAGAAAAATACAGACACAACATCAGGGACAATAACTCACATACCGCTTCTAACCAGGCTCGTGTAGCATCCTTGCTCTGGAATGATATAATGATATAACTACATCCTATACATGGGAATTTCACCTACATTTCATTCTCTTTTGAGAAAAATGGAAAATTGTTTCAGATGGAAAATGGTTTTTAAAAAATAAGAATCAGAAGAATTTTTCAGCATAGCTGCTTCACAGGATTCAGGCAGAGATCTTTTGAAGACCCATTATCTAGAACAGTGTTTCTCAACCTGGGCAACTTTAAGATGTGTGGACTTCAACTCCCAGAATTCCTCAGTCACTGGCTGGGGAATTCTGGGAGTTGAAGTCCACTCATCTTAAAGTGGCCAAGTTTGGACAACACTGTGTTAATGTAACTGGCAACAATAAAGCACCATTCTTGGAATCCCTGCCATATCTGTTTCTTGACCTGGCCTACCTCACAAGGCTGACAATCACTTTCTGTTCACTTAGGGATGCAGTGAAACATAAAATTCAACCAGGGGCCCTTAACTTTTGCATAAAATGTAAGTGTATGTACAATATTGTATGTGTGTGTATGACAGTGAATCTATTGTACAGACAATACTGCATATAACAAAGAGCTAACAGAAATTGCAAATAGAGGCAATGAGATAGGGTTGGATCCGCATCTTGTCAAACTTAAAGCAGATCCGCTGAAATCCATGAAACTTTAACCACGGTTCATTTGGGCCTTGCTGATTTAAATAGGTTGACTCTAAGTATGATTAAATCTGGATCCAATTCATATAGGGCTTCTGATTTAATATCACAACAACCACTCATATAGCCACACTGGAAGATTTTTCTTTTTTCAGCCAGTATTCATGCCAATTTGTCAGTTTTGGATGGATTATAGAAGATCCCATTTTTGAAGTAGAAAGAATCCTTTACAATGCAAGATTTCCCATGAACTGGTGTCCTGATGTCCTTAACGACGTCTCCTGAAATAAAGTGGTGAAGTTGAGATATATTAACCTGTCAAATGGGTTAGTTACAGTTCATATTTCACTGTTTTTTAACATTAAAAACAAGATGGGTATGCAAATATGAAAACAAAAAGTAAATCCTTCAAAGCAGAATAAAAAGGTATGTGTGTGCTTTGTATACGATGTCAATTTTCTTTAAGGTTAGCGTCTGTCTGTGAGGCTGCAGCATCTGCAGGGGAGGCCAAGGGGATCAAACGGAGAGAAGCAACATCGTGGTCTTGCAATGCAAGCCCCACCCTTTTTTACATGTGCAACACTGCTGTTGTCATTCCAGTGAAAGAAGCCAGAACCTGCAGACGCCACTGTCGAGGGTGTCCGCGTGGGGTGGGGGTTAACATCAGCAAGATGACAGGCACTGTCCTATGATCAATAGTCATGAGAAGGAACATTGGAACACTAATAAAAACTAGCATTTAATCCCACATCTGCTAGGCAAGTATGATCTAGTTCAGGGTTTCTCAACCTTGGCCGCTTGAAGATGTGTGGACTTCAACTCCCAGAATTCCCCAGCCAGCATGGCTGGCTGGGGAATTCTGGGAATTGAAGTCCACACATCTTCAAGCGGCCAAGGTTGAGAAACCCTGATCTCGTTGTTTGTCAGTTCTTGCTGTTTTATTCTGTTAAGCATTCACTTATACACATTGATGGCTTTTGGTATAACAAAATAAATAAATAAATAACAGCAGTTTCTCCCTAATGTTTGCTGAGGTGTGTTTGGATGAAAAGTACCAACTACCACATCTGCACGTAACGTAATGCCCTAACCACAGCTTTCTTGGAAAGATGAAACTCGCCTGAACAATGGTGAACAGCCTTCTAACTGCCAAATGATGTAAAGTTCAGCTCCCTCTGCAAAACAGTCACACTTCATCATCCGATAAGGTAAGATAACAATAAACGTGTCATCCGTTTCCTGACATGATGAAATCTGCATGAGGGATTTAACTGCCCTGAAAGACAGATTGCTTGTGAGATCACCACCTATAGCTGCGAAGAGTGATGACCTGTTCTGCTCAAGGCTTCAATACGGACATCTGTGCTTGCTTCCAATTAGCAAATAACCAGGGTTCCCTCTTATCTGACAAGGAACCACAAATCTTGTTTTGTTGGTTGCTCGATTTGAGTGCATCTGAATTGTCTGAGGATCTGCTGTGATTTATAGCTCCCGCTGAGCAAAACATGGCTTATAAAACAATGCGCGAAACAGCCCGTTATGAAGAACAGATTGAATACAAGGCATAAGATTTTTACAATTTGAAGAGAAACCAAAGGAAGGGGTGGGGAACAGATTAAAAAGCATTTGTGGGGGAAAATTCAGTATTTTTTCCATCTCTGTAACAGCAACAGGCTATGCAGAAATTCCACACACTCTTTCCTACACTTTCAAGCAGACATCTTTACATTTAGAGCTGTAGAGGCTGCGAACAATGGTAGCAATCAGGGTAAACCTGTCTGAATAATTTTGAGCAGAAATCCACCTGTTAAATGACATGATATTCAGGTTCCATTGTAAAACAGCCACGATTCATCAGCTGATAAGAAAAGATGAGGATAAACTTGTCATCCATTTCCTGACATGATAAAATAGATGTGTGCTTAATTTTCTAGGCCTTATGGATTTCCTTGAAGGGAGTGGAACTTTATTCAGATTCTAGCATTAAAAATGAGTTTACAGTGAGTGGATAGTTAAGCAAGAATAATTCTTTGTCCTAGCAATGCCAAATTGACAAGTGAATCTCAAACTGAACAAGGCTAAAAACAGCTTTAGATACGTATCATGTATGGGTTCCCAAAACATCCTTACACAACCAAGCACTTTCCAGGAATACTCACTTTAGAAACCCCAGAATTCCCAGTCAGCACATCAGCTGAGATTTGTGTGAGTTGTAAACAATACATCTGGGGAGCATCAGTTTAAGGAAGGTCTAGACCAACTTAACTTTTCCTGGAAAATTCTTCTGGTCAAAAAACTAATAACTTATTTACTTCATTTATTTTAGAAATATATAAGGCTGCCCAACTCTACAACAACTCTAGTGAGAGCACCACCACTACCCCACACATAGAACTGTTCTGATTTCTGCATATAAGCTAGCAAAATGACTCCAAATTACAATAAAACGAAGTTCAGGAGAGACATAAGCAAATGTATTAGTACTCTGAAGTACTACATGGGCAAAGTAGTTGTTTTCTATTTATCTATATGTCTAGACAATACCAACTTCTATAAGTCATAGTCCTAAAACCCCTGGAAGGTATCAGGTTGGAAAAAAAATTGCCTGAGGCATGTTTAAGGAATGTGGGCCCAATGCAACACTAGGTTTGGAATTCCCACCCCATACATAAGACCTAGATTAACACTGAAGATGGATTCAGACAAAACAAAATGCTAAAACTGTATATTCAAAATAAAATTCCATTAAAATCTGAACTTAAAAACATTAAAGATACAGTATATCTAGGAGGGACACTGGGTCAAAAATCAACATACTATTATTCAGCAACAACAAAAATCAAACTCTTCTTCAGAGTGAGGGAGACATACTTTTCTTGGCAGAGAAAGAAATTACTTTTATTCTTAAATAAGATTTTCTCTGCTTTTTGCCCTCCATACTTTTACAAAACTGCTCTAGCAATTCCCTCCATTTCAGCTACAAAAGGAAACAGGAAAAAAATCCATCACACGAGAATTCTCATACTACCTGAAGTAATATCTTGGCATCCATGTATTCCCATGCTCTGTTTCCTGTCCTTTTGTCAGTTACCATCCTCTTAACCCGCTCCCAAGCTGACTCAACAGCCTTTGTTGAGGAACTTTGTCAGAAGCTTTGTCCAAGTCCACACCCAAAGTGTAGACCAAGGGATCACGTCTACCTTTCTGCCTGTTGGCAATCTCCAGGACAGCCATTCTGCCCTGCAGGCAGCAAAGGGGAGGGGAGTATGTCTGACCTCCTGCTGCCGCCGCCGCCACTGCACTCACTCATAGCAGACCCCTTGACAGAGGACCTGGGCAGCCCAGCAGACACCTCCCAGCCTTTCCTCGGTCCTAAGAGGTGGGAGGGAGGGGTGGCAGTGCAGCTGGGCTTTGGCCAGCCCTGGTTGGGCTGGTGGCAGCCACAGGGCAAGGGCAACCACTAAAATATCCTAGGAAAGGAGGACATTAATGAAGAGTGAGGCTTTTACAACTATGCATCTCCAACTAACAAAATAGTAATAATAAAGAGTACCTATAGATACATACTCTTCAGGCCTGCAGAGACCTGTTCTCTGCAGCTCTCTGTAGTCTAGCCAACTTTCAAAGAGCAGTTTTTCTTGCAGCTCATGTCCTCATCACAGTCACTGATGGTCCTCTGCCTATTCCTGGTTACGAATGTGAGCTCTTTTGGCCATTCTAGCTTAAATGAAGTCTTTTGCTTTGACATCTTGGATATGCTAGCTAATGCTGCAAAAATTGCCATTATGTCTCCGGACAAAATGCTGGGTTGCATGTCTGCCTTTGCATTCAGTTTCAGCAAGCAGCAAACCTTTCCACAACCAACACAGCCTATTTCTTTTCTCCTCCCCTTATACACACAAACTTTTCTCTTTTACATATATGCAACCTGGCCAGTCTTCTCCTCACTCTCCCTCCCCCCTCTAACTATAGGTGAGGTTTCTGACTTTTTTACTAGCACTGCCAGACTTGGGAAGTAAAACTCCAGACAAGCTAGAAGTTTCTCTATTCTTTGCTCCATCAAAGGGTGGTCCAGATTTTTATTTATGTAGATTTATATCCTGCCTTTGGGTCAGGCAAAGTGCAGAGCTGGTAACCCCAGACTTCAAGTCCTGACAAGACATTGGGAGAGGAGGATGAAGCGGAGCATGTTGGAGGAGGAGGAGGACGAAGAAGAAAGAAGGAGAGTCAATGAGGGAGATGGACTGAGGGCAAACATCTACAAATCCAGACTGCGGGTGCAGGAGATTGGCAGCAAGAGCAGAAATCACACTGGGAGGGAGGGATGTGAGGAAGGTTGGAAGGGGTCTTGCATGGGAGATCCCTGCTCTTCTAGGATCAAAATGCAGCTACACATGCTGAGACCCTCTTAAACCAGTCCTGGACACTGCATAGCCATTCTTTTTCCAGGGCTGAATGGAATGGCTCTCTATCCACCACTGAGTCAGCGGAAACCAGTAGCTGCATGAAATTTGCTATGCCCACTGCCAATCCCTACCCCTATCCTCCTGCCTCTGTTCCCAGTCCCTACAGCCAGTGACTACCTTCCATGTCAATGGCTGACCAAGATTTTACACACCTTGAGGCCGCCCTTGGATACTGTTGGAATAACGGGGGAAATCCTACTTGAATGCCGGCCCAGCTAAGTTTGTCTCACTGGTGGGTAGTGAGATGAATGAGATGAATGCAAGTGGGGAAAGGTTCTTTTCCTTAGTTAAGGGGGACTTGAAATCTTGGGCTCAGGGGTTGAATTGCCATCCATAAACTGGATGCTCTTACAGTATCTCCATGCCCTCTCCTGTTGGGAGCATCAGGGTGGGGAACCAGCAACCGAGTTCTGCTTACCTAAGCGCCAACCGTACTCCCATGAAGACAGCACCGGGTAGCAAAATTTTTCTTCAGGGGACTTCAACATTCTCTCTTTGAGGTACTGTTGCCTCCCTTTTCCTTCATGGGAGAAGCCCCTGTACAGCAGCTGCATGGTCTCTGGGGTTGGGACCCTCATCTCTGGAAGAGGCTCCCGAAGACTCAGCCCGACCTTCTCTTTCGGTGGCTGCTGACGGTCCTCCTTTTGTGGAGCTCCTTCTCGATTTCCAGAGCTTGAGTCCTCCTTGGGAAGGCAGATAGCAGGCAGCAAACACTTTTGCCTGGAGATGCCATAATTGCGCAGGCACTGGGGGTATTTGCGTCCATATTTTGCCTTCCAGCCGACCCTGCAGAAAGCCTCCCTGTTAATGAGTTCCCTCCAGCCGTCCTGTTCCTGAGTAGTTAGCAGGCCTCTCATGGCCTGCAAGCAAAGGCAAGCGCTGGTGCAGGATTGTTAGATGTGCTTGGTGTAACTTATGACTTCCTGCTTCTGGTGTCCAAGGAAACATGCACAAAAGGGTCTGTGAAGCCAGGCTCATATTACAGCCCAATGGTTTGCTTTGTTTCCCCACCACTGTCACTAGGCTGCTGTCCCATAAAGGCTGCCTGTGCATGAAGGAGGAGAGATGCTAAAAGGCCACGGGGCTGATTTTGGTGCAAGAAATCCAACTGACAATTTGTGCAGAGCTTGTAAACCAAAGTGAAAACAACAAAAGGCATCTCCTTGCACATCTGTGGGTGTCAATGCATGCATGCATATTGTACAGTATTTTTCTCTGTTTCACACACGCATACACACGCACAGGGGGAGGGGCAGGACAATTTAAGCACAGTTAAACAATTGGTCTTGAATTTAAATTGTACATAAGCAAGCAATGGATTTGCCAAATGTATTTTCTTTGGTTTTGTGTTCTTTGGTTTTATAGCCCAGAACATTTAAATGGCTGTCAGTAGAAGCCACAAAATATTATATTGGCTACTATCCTGTGTGAGGGCTGTTTTTCTCCCTGAAAGAGCAAAACAGGCTGCATGGCCTGTCCAGCCCTACAGTGCAGCCCCCAAGAAGAAAACAGCTGTTTTTGTATGTTACATAAACTCTTCCACAACCTTTTAAAAAGCCTCCCTGTTCAGTGCAACCCCCTTTATAGTAGCAAAGGTACACCTTCTCCAAGAAATGTACCTGGTCCACTGTGCTAAACCTAGAACTTAGATCTGTCTTGTTTGTCCCTCAGTGATCATTCATTTGAATGGTTGCCCTTCGCAAGCATGAATCTCAGTCAAACCAGAATTCAGCCAAGAGCACAGGGTTGGGAGTAAGAAGGGGAAGACAGCTGTAGAAAGAAAAGGCTCTGGAACAACCATTTGCTTTCCTTCGGTAATGCTTCATCCCACAGTGGAAGAACTGCCACACCCTTTGACAAATGAGAAAGTTTTGTTTTCAGGAGCTAAACTGTCAGTTTAAAAAGACTAATGCCAGACCCCAGTTTCAGCGAATACACAGTGAGTAAACGAATATACATGAGGAGGGAATATTTTGAGTCACAACCTCCAATTAAGTCTTGTGCCTTGGCATGGCATGGCAAAAATAATACCAGTTTGTGGCTAGCTCTATACAATTTCCATGTTCTATTAGAAAACTTGGCATAATTTTAAGCCAGGCTAGAGGAAAAGAATATTGGTGTGCCCCTCTCCCCGAAAGCAGGAAAAAATAGTTTTTGTCATACCAGTTCCAACATTACTGCTGTATTTCATATATATTATGACTAGGTTCACACATTATGCAAAGACATGTCTCACCAAGATTTATTTATTTATTTAATAATAGCTTTGTGTGATAATGGGCTGAGTTTGTATAATATATAAAGCCAACATTGCACTACTTCTGTTGGATCGAGGGCTGCACCGAGGTTTGCATGGCATGGCAAAGAGCCACTCCAAAAATAATTTAAAATCATAATGGCTGAGTTCACACATTATACCAAAGCAATCATATGACATTATGGTTTAGCATGAAAATGGAACTTAGTTGAGATATTCCTCTTGAGCTCTGTGGAAAGCAGATATTGGTCATGTTTGAACAACAGAGTTGACTCATAAGTCATCCCCCTTAGTCCCAGCAGTGCACTTATATCAATGTCCTAATCATAGGGGACAAGTTGGTTTTCTATATCTTTCCAGCTTCTGCAAAGATAGCTGAGAGATTGTCACTACTTTTCCTTCTCTGCCAGCCCCATGAAATAGACCAGACCAGAAAATCAACTCTACAAAAAGGCTAAAACTATTTTTATTGATATAGGCTATAATAACAGAATCTTGCAAGTCTGATTTGGGCTGTACCTCCTCCTCCTTCTTATATTCTAGTAAATTAGGAAGGCATCTGCCTGAGCCATTTCCAAATGTTATCTCATTTCTCTGGACTTAAAAAACATTTCAGCCCCATTTACCTTGGATAATATGTCCTTGCATATTTCCATCTTCCTTACTCTCTACATTCTCCTTCTCCTGGAATAAAGAATGAAGAACGGAAAAATCCACCATGGTATGATTAAAGTCAGTGCCATTGCAGACAGTCAGGGAGGCTTACCTAACCCCGCATTTTCTTTCTCTTTCCTCCTCCATGTTGCCTCTGGGGATCAAATGTAAAAAGATTAATAGAATCACAGAATGTAAGAATTGGAAGGGACATTGGAGATAAACTAATTCAACCCTCTGCTCAGTGTCAGGATCCACTACTGCAGTATCCCTGACAAATGGTCATCCAGCATCAGACACTTCCCATGAAGAAGAGTCCACCACGGTTAAGATAGTCTGTTTTCTTGTTGGACAGCTCTTACTATTAAGGATTTTTTCCTGATGTCCAAAGTCTACTTCCCTGTAATTCAAACCCATAGTTTCTTGTCTTGTCCTGTCCCCTGTAACAACATCTAACAGTTTTGCTCCATCTTCCACATAACAGCCCTTCAGATACTTGTTGACAGCTATCTCCTCAGAGTTTTCTGTTGTCCAGGTTAAACATACCCAGTGCTTCCAATAACTTTTCATGAGTTTTCTGTTCCAGGCCCCTTATTATCTTGATTTCTCTCCTCCATAAATGCTCCAATATTGTAGAGAGTAAGGAAGATTACTGTGGCAGACATATGCAGGCTCTGTTGACTAGGCATTAGGGACTAAAGCATTTTTTAAGTCCAGAATGTCTAGATAATATCTGGAAACAGCTCAGACAGAAGCCTCCCTAATTCAGTGAACTATAAGAAGCAGGAGGAGGAGGAAGTGCCACACAATCAGACTTGCAAGATTCTGTTATTATAGCTAATGTCAATAAAAGTAGTTTTAGACTACCTGTGGAGTAGATTTCTTGGTCTGGTCCACCTAGCGGGGCTGAGAAATATTGAACTGCATGCAATATTAAAGGTGTGATCTGACCAACACAGAATAAAGACTGAGGACTTTCCTTCACCTTGACATTATGGTTGACGCAGCCTAGGATTGCATTTGCTTTTTTTACTTGCAGCTGTATCACATTGTTGGTTTATGTTCAGCTTGCAATCTACCAAGTCCCTCAGAACCTTTCTGCATGTACCAATGCCTTATACAATGTCTTCCATCTTATACTCACACCTTTGATTTTTACTACTCAGGTGTAGGGCTCTGCATTTGTCTCTGTGAAATTCATCTTGCTAATTTCTGCCCATTGTTCCAGCTTACCAGGATCTCCAGAATCTTGATACTTTCCCCTAAGGTATTTGTTATCACCCACCCCACCCCACCCCACCCCACCCAATTTTGTATCATCCACAAAGTTGATGTATTTTTCTCACTCCCTCAACCATGTCATTTATAAATGTGTTGAACAGTAAGGGGTTAGAATAAACTCACTCTTGATATGGAGCCACTGATGTACAACTAGATATGATTGTTCAACTAGTGCTATATGCATTTAATGTCAGCACAGGCCAATTCACATGATGCCATCTTCTCTACATGGATTTCATGGGAGGCTTTCTCAAATGCTTTGCTGAAGTCAAGAAACAATAGGTCCACTGCATTCCTGTGGTCAGTTAAATTGATCGGACTATCAGAAGAAGAAATCAGGTTGCTTTAGTTTGACATGTTCTTGATAAACACATGCTGATTCCTGCAGAGCAATGTATCCTTTTTTAATGTTCGCAAACCAATCGCTTAATAACCTGTTCTAGAGTTTTGCTCTGTATCAGCATCAAGCTGACTAGTCAATAGTTACCAGAGTCCCCTTTTTTCTCCTTTCTGAAGACAGGAACATTTATCCTCTCCAGTTCTTTGGTACTATGCATATCCTCCATTATTTCTTAAGGAACACAGAAAGAGGCTGTGAGATAATATCTGCCAGCCTCTTCAAGGTTTCAGATCCAATTGGTGATTTAAATTCATTCATGATACTCAAGTATTCTCTACCATCCCTTTGCTTCTCTTGGGTTGCCACTCCTTCCTTGTGTCAATTGTTGTGTTTAAATCTATTTAAAAACCCTTCCCCTTTGGGAGAAACCAAAGCAAAGTTGAGGATCTCTGCCCTATCAACTGTTACCATCCTACCATTTCTCCAAACAGTGGACTCAAAATTTCTTTTTTCTTCCTCTTTACTATACTGACAGAGTTAATGATTTTAAAAAGAGCCCTTTTGTTGCTTTTGGTCTCCTTTGCCAGTTTAAGTACCTTTTGTACTCTAGCTTGTCTCTGCAGATAGTAGCTGCTTGCTGGTATATCTCCTAAGCAATTACACCCATCTTCCATGTCCTATTCACATTTCTTTTAACTCAGCTCAGTCAAAAGTTCCCTATCCATCCACAACGGCTTCTTGAAAGTTACAGAGATTCCTCAGAGGTGCAGAAAATTGTTAAGAGCCTTTAGGGACAAGTCATTACAGGAAGGAACAGCAGGCAGTTAATGCATTTGTTCTGAGATGAGGCAAACATTGCTGTAACACCCATCCTTATGCATATATACATAGCACCCACTAGTTCACTAAGCCCTGTTTGAGATACTACAGAACATATACATACTATTTACTCTTACCTCCATGCAACTCCCCAATTTTTTGAAGTCATCCAAAAAAAAAATTTTTTTTTTGAAGGAGTGGTGCATTCATGATTAAAGCAAATGTTAGCAATTGGAGAATAAAAGGAGCACACCTGTACTCAACCCAAAAGGAAAAAAAAAAACTTTCTGCTCATTCAGGAAATAAGTATCTTCTGCCTGGCAAACTATTATATTCAAGATAATTAGATTGTTGTCTTTAGCTTCTTTTTAATGTTATCTGCTTTGAAGTTTGGGGCATCTGTTAGCCTGAAGATGCCACTTCAGTGATCCATTATTGGGGACGAAGAGCAAGCATAGGAAGGAATGGGAATGTTAAGACCCTGGGATCAATAGACCAGCATGTAAGCCCACTACATAACTAAACATTATTTGATGTTTGAAGACTTTTCTAGAAAATGGCACCCTTTTATCTGGAGATCTGTTGTTTAGGTCTTATGGAATTTGCTAGAGCCACTCAAGTGCATAGAGTTATCAGAATAGGACAAGCCATACTTAAAACATTAATGCATAATTGGATGGTTTTGACTCTGGCTTTCTATTTTGTGTGAGCAACTCCTATGATTTGTATGCCATAATTTATGGCTTAGCACAATGTGTGAACTCAGCCAATAGGGGCTTATACAAAACATGGTTAAACCATGGATTAGTATAAAGTGAACCCAGTAGTGAATTGCTGATTCAAAATCTGTATAACTAGCTAACCCAACTTTCTGGATCTGAATGACATACCAAACCACAAACTAGCCACTGACATTTTAGCCTAGCCATATGCAAACTCCATGTGGTTAGTTTATGGATCAGTGTGACATACCAATCCAGAAAATTGGGTTAGCTGGATAAACCAGGACTATGCCAGTCACATATACCCTGCACAAATACAGAGAGTGGCTATGCAGTGCAGCTAGGACTTGCAGTTTGAAAAGCTGACTTTGTACATTAATTCAAGAACTATCAAACTCAGAATTTCTTGTTGCATAGTTATTTCCTTGTGCAAAGTTTAATCTAAAATGAATTCTAGTCTGTCTTGAATGAAACTGATTTTCACTGGGCTTGGTTTGAGAATAAAAATTTGTCTTACTCACTCCACCAGGATAGTCTTTGGAGAGAAATGGGAGCAAGAACCTCTAAGTCTTAAAGGCAATCAATTTTGGTAATCAGACGCATCGAGTTGAATGTGGAGAGGTTGAAATGTTACAGGATGATTTTTTTCCCTCTGCTGTTGTTTGACATCAATATCCAATCTACAGAGTTGGATAGACTTGTTGCCAGTATGCAATTTTCTCTCATTTTTGTCAAGAGCCAGCAAAACATTTTATTTATTAATGGTTTTTTCTGTTGTTTTTATATTTGTCTTTTTATCTGATTGTTGTATGCCGCCCAGAGTCACCTGAGATGGGTGGCCATATACATTTAATAAATAAATAAATGAACTGTAGCTGCAAACAAACAGCAATTCAGCGCAGAGGTAGCAGCACACTCATCCAGATTGGCTTGCTCTTCCAGCTAAAGGATTAGGTTCATAGTCTGTTAGTACTTATTAAATCAGCACTGCCACTAAAAGCTACGTGATTTCTATGGTTTAAGTGTCTTTTATCTATTTGTGGCCCATGTATAAACTTCAGTCTTTCAATTACTCATACAGGCTGGCCTTACTTTGGAGACTTTTGAGCAGAACAAGATATCTACTATGTTATTTCAGGATTCTAACTCGGTGCAAGTTTTATTTCCCTTTCTTCTTTTCTTCCCGTTTTTAACCATATTGACTGATGAAGAGTTCTTGGAAATTTGACTTTGTGCTCTTTCAGTTGGTTTAGAAAGGAATTGCCTTGGCATGGGATTTCATTTCTTTTCCTCCCTCATGGTCAACATCGTGGTTTTTGCTTTTATATATATTGGTAATTTTGCTCCGTTCTTAAAACTAATTTGCTGTTGCCAAGCATCTGACTCCCCTATGCTATTCCAGGCTTCAGTTTCCACTGATTTCCATATTATCCATTTGACGTTAAAAGGGCAAAACTAATTATTGCAGAAACCCATCTCAGTTGCTTTTTAACATGCACATTTTATTTCTTGAAGCAAACATTCATGGTTTTTAATAAGTTATGAGATACAATATTACATTTATTCCAGTTTATTTTGCTTTTCTGATAGTTTACAATGTAGTGAGCATTTCACATTAAGGCACACAGTCCAGTTAAAAAAAAAAATCTGGTTATTCCATTTCCTTTCCAAGAAGCTGTGCTCAGACTTAGTGCATTGATATAAAACTACAAAAATAAAGCTTACCAAGTAGAAATCTTTTGCTAAACAGAGGGAAAAGAACTAAATTACTTCCATTAAGTGTATTCCTCCATCAAGCACATTTAAAGCTCTTAAGAAAAAAAAAACTCTGCTAAAAAAAGCCCCAGAGGCTTTTTGAAACCATTTACTTCAATATTTGGAAGATATTTTTAAACTTTTCGTCATTTTTGAAAACCAGAATGGTCATAATGCTCTTTTCTTGTCCAACAACAATTAAGAGGATTTGTTCACAAACCCCCTCAACCAAACTCTTTCAATCAGTTTTAATTTGCACTGTTGATTAGTAGAATCATTCAAAGTTTCACATAATAGTCAACTGCCTAGATTAGCCTCCACCTCAACATTAACAGGCATTACTACAAGGAAGTCAGAGACACTTAAATTACTGTATACAGAAACAGCTGGAATAACTGTGATTGTATACAATCCATCACAGCTTCAAGCACCCAGCAATGTGCACCTTTGCTAGAATATTGACTTAATTTGGCATTCTACTGCTCATGACAATCACAGTTACACCACCCATTACCATGACCTGCGTAAAGCATCAGTGACGAAGTCTTCCAGAATAGCTTAAGACCCCCATCTAGTTTCCTTCAAAGAAATAAAAAATCAATTTTCCCCCAAATGTAAACAGCCAACCATTATGCAAATTGTTTTAGTGTTTAAAGATAACACTAATTTCAGTTTTCACTATTAGCTATAAAAAGTCTATCAAGTACGTAAGGGCACATTAAGTACCAGGGTGTTTCATCTAATGTCTTTACAGAAGAATTTTAACTGGCAACAGTCATAGTGATATTCTACAACAAAGTAAAATGTTTCCAATTCAAAAACAAAACCTATTGCAAGTCAGTAGTTTAAGATACCAATTTATCCAAGACAAATTCCAGTTTAACATGTAAATTCCAGAATCCACCAAAAAAAAAACAAACCCATAGTGCCCTACTTTATTCCATGATTGTGTTTTGATTCAGAACAGTACAAACTAAAGTGGACAATGAATTTACAAGGCATATCAGAGATGCTTAAGACAAAGAACAACTTTAAAATATATTTAATTTGGGTTTCATTAAAAGTGATCTGTATACATTGGTCACAGGACTGCTCACAGTATTACATGTAAGGTTTCCCTTAAGAACAGAAGAAGCTACTGAAATAAGATGAATCTATGGAACAGTAACATGGAATGGACTTCCAGGAATGTGTTCTTCACCCCACTTCACAGCTAGTAGGTAGTCACCTTTTTCCTTGACAACATATGTTACATTGTACTGGTGGTTTCCCAAGTGTTTCACAGATACTTCTTCACAAGGTGTTGTAGGTCCATGGACACCAACTAACAGCATATTCGAACCTAAAGCACAAAGATAACGCTAATGTTACTGATAATGCAGCAGATTTCAATACCTAGCACTGTTGAAAGTCACAGAACTTCAGTTAGCATTTCATTTCTGCATAGTCCCAACCAAAATTAATGCAAGCAGTCCTGGTGACTACTGTATCAAAGAGAAATATCAATATTTTTCAGTCATCATATATTCCTCTTACTGTGCTGTAGTAGATGTCTGATTTCCCACTAGCAAGGACAACTAAGTTGCACTGTGATATATAAGAAGAGATAATGAACATTTATTTACAAAGCTTTCAGCAAAGTTAAAAACTCAAGTGTAGCTCTTAAACCAGTAATCCACTCACACTTTAAAAGACAAGTTACCTGCTCTGCTGCAATCCACAGAGAAAGAATTTTTCTGGCCCATGAAGGCTCTAGAAAGCCCTGCACCCCTAGCAAGAACTTTGCTTGCATCAGACGATGACTTGGGAATGGCCCTGTAGAAGGTATCTGTTGCTGATCTAGTCACAGATTCCACCATAATAGAAGATGTTTCATTTGAGATGCCTGGGCTAACCAGCCGCTGACCTAAAAAGCACAAGATGCGTATGTTTACCACAAGAATTCATACCTATATAAAACAGTTGTGAATCAAGCCTACTGGCTACCTTCTTCATTTTATAGTCCTTCCACTCTATCCCAAGATACTTTGGGCTTGTTCACACACAGGGCTAAGCCATAATGTGACAGAGCATCGATCCACCATTATGGTTTGCCTCTATGAGAGAACTGGCATTACAGCTTGGTCAACAAACCATGACTGAAAAATCCTGGTTTTACATGGTGCGAACCCAGCCATTATGATTGTGACCACACTTCTAACTTTAGCTCAATATTCTCACCTGTCACTTTTGCTTTGAAAGGACTACCAGCAATATGATTAGGCCCTCCATATTTAATTCCAATTAAGTAGTTTCCTGGAGCCATCGGCGTATACATTACATTATACCCCTCTGGAGCTTCTTGGCAATCCATTTTCACCTTTGACGGCCCCTCAATTGTAACAGCGAGAGTACCAGGACCAGCTTTTGTGGTGTCTATAGTAAATATAGATTGTAAACCTGGAAAGCAAAGTACAGATAAAAAGCATGGATGTAATGTGCAGGCCCACGCAGTTCATATAGCAATAAGCTTTGCCACGCAAATGCCACAATCCAGCTGCAAATTTGCTTTTTCCTAACAAGCATTGCAATTCCAACTAAAAACTAGAAGAAAGGCAATATTTGCAAATGACGTGAAAGACAATATTTTTAGGCAAAAACCTGGTATTATTTTAGATCAAATAAAACGCAGAGAAGAAATTACCTGTTGTGCCACTCTCCAGGCCTGGTCCATAAGCAGTAACGAGAGCTGGACTATCCACAAGACCTGGTTCCCCTACTCTAATTTTAAAAGGACTGCCTACAACATGGCTCCCATTGAATTTCACATCTATTGAATGAATGCCATTTTCACGTGGAATGAACCGGACAGCATATTTATCTGTAATATATATAATTAAATAATCAATTAGTTTAGTACTTCCTAATGAAAAATATTTAACATTCCAAATTTTCTTTTTTCTTCAACCTGGTACCCTCCCAATCAGTTCAGACTGGAACTTCAAGAATTCCAAAGGCCGTGCTGGCTAGGTCTTAACATTCCAATTCAGCTGGAGGGTGCCAGGTTGGAGAAGGGTGGCTCAGGGTCACTGAAAGCCGAAACACAAGACAGGCCAAAGTATAAGAAAAGAATAATAATGGAATGTTCATTCAGGAAGAATTTATTATGAATCTACAAAATTAGATTTTGGTCTGATTTGAACTGATTCAGAAAATTAATCATTAAAATTTGTGTATGTGTACTAAAAACATTGGTTTGATCTGAAATCAGCCCAGATCAATTCAGATGGTTGAACTGACCAGGATTTGTGAACATCTGAGTTGTCACATTTAAATCTGTTCTTACTGCTTCACTACCAGATTAATTGCAAACTGTTTATTTTCTTGAGATTAGGTATAACTGCCAGTAGCCAACCCACACTGAGAATAGTTTTTCCCCCCATACTGGTAAAGCAGATTAAATGTATTTCAAGAGAGCACATCTAAGTACTAGAATACTGTCCTTGCTTAGAAAGCAGTAATTAAGCCTGGCAAATATTTTGGAAACACGTTTAGATTTATACAATGGATTAATTCTCATTAACTTAAGATGGGACTAACTTCCTTAAATGGGATATTGCTAGAATATCTTAAAAGGGCAGGCAATAATACAGCAGGATAAAAAGGGAGATCACTTGAGATGCTACAGGTAGCAACATACTGCCTTGCATTTTGTTTTTATACATTCCAATGAATAATATTCCACCTTTCCTCTAAGAGGTCAAGATGGCAAACACTACTCTTTCTTCCAGTTTTAGATTCATAGCACTCTGGTAAGGTAAGATGGAGGGAGAGAGAAACTGGTTAACAAAATTTAGCTATTATGTTCTGGATCACAGGAACTTTTCGGAAAGCATAACACAATGCTGTGTGCAGTTTCTCACCTTGCTCCAACTCAGAAACATGGCACTCTTCTACTGCTCCAATGGGGCTGTGCACTTTAGCATCAATCTTGCCCTTTGCCCCATTAAGCCTTATGGCAAAGGCTGCTGGCTGGTTAACTTTTAACCCAGATTCCTAAGAATGCAATATTAAGATTAACCACAGACATTGTCATTTGGTTAACATGGAATATAACAAAATACAGTTTAATACTTTGCTACCTCTAAGTAAAAAGTGGCATAGTTTGTATGCCTAAAAAGCAACCGAAAAACAAAATATGGTTGTCTTCAAACTATATTGTACTGAATTTTTCAAAAATGATGGTTTTGGAAGAATTTATCAATTTTATTTTAAACGTAACTGTGTTTTCCATAAAATACTTGAATATCCCTGGCCTGGCTGCTTGCTACTTACCTATCTAACTTAATTAAGGGAGTGTCACTCACTATTTCACGAAGTGAATAACTAGGCAGAAACATGTAAGATCCTCTCTGTACTTCAGAGTATAAACAAATGTGATCTGTTTGGGGCTAATTCTAATCTTGAAAGACAGTACAGGATAATACAGAAAGATAATAAAGGATAGCATAGAGTTATTGTTCTAAATTATTCTAACTACATATACTGTTTTCTGGCCCGAACATCAATACTGCAAGCCTACAAGTTAGAATACTGGCATAAAAACCAGCACCAGACACCTGATTATATCGTAATTGTGGCATAATCAGCAGTTTAACCCCTCAAAAGTTAAGTTTTCAGTGGGAAACCTGAGTTCCCATAGTGTGGCTTGTTAATTAACATATTGCCAATAGCAGCATCAGACAACCGTCGAGTATGATACTTGCAGCTTTCTTTTCATGGAAATCATGCTTTCCACCATGGCAACAGATGCAGTACTTTGAGGATCCCTGGAACTATGAAAAAGGAACTAAAAGGATATATGAATCTGTATCTGTTGGGTGGCACCTGTCACTACACACTTTTGCATGGCCCACCTCTGCCTCAGACTCTAGGAAATTCAAGTTACTTCACCAGAGTTTTAGAACGCAATGCTCTGCTCTCAGTTCATAGCTTACTTGACATTTCATTTTCAGCTTTACCCTCAAGAGAGAAATAAATGGTCACTGAGCAAACATACAAATAAGGCATTAAAGTGCATCAAGAGCTTTTCCAAATGCAAAAGACTCCTCTATAAGACAGTTTCTTGTCTCCCTACCCCTGCCTTCCCATTAGTTTTATTTCCCTCTTTAGGGTTTTAAGTCAGCTGACTTTCCACATTCTGTCAGGAGTCTTTAAATGAAACACAAGAAAAACATCAATACCACAGCAGCTAATTCACATCCTTGTAATACTCTGTTTTAGTGAGATTTAGCTAGAAAACCACACTGATGCACAAGTCCGCAAAGCACAGCTTACTCAAACAATACCTAACTTAACTAAAGAGAAGCCTGTGCCACTTAACATAGCTACTTCAAAGTGCAGCAATACCTACTCATGCTAGTTGGTTGAATCTTAGTCTAAAATCTTTTGTGTTTCTTTCATCTTAAACTTAAGACAATGGACTCAGTGGCCTAACTGGCCTCTTTCGGGCCATTTGACTGATTGTATGACAACTGGAATTCACTCTTCCTCTAGCTGATGTTGAGTAATTATTTGAACCATGAACTTCTAGGTTTCATGAACCTGTGCAGTGCAAATTACTGCTTTGTAGTCACCCTAGAGCCCTATTCAACCATATGCATTCTCAAAACATACTTATCATTAGTTTACACTGCTTTGTCTAAATATGAATGGTAGAGCTAGACATGTAGTCCTGCAAGCTGGCTATTACTCTTGCTTGCTGCCAAGTATAGTTGTCCACTGAAGTGCTTAAAATACCTTATGGCAAACTAATGTTAATAGCAATGTATGTAAAGCTGTTTAGCGCCACTAAGGAGGTCAATCTATGTTCTGTCCAACGCTGTTTCTTAACTAAAAAGTCTATTTTCTCCAGGCAGAAAGATTTTCTCTAAAGAAGCAACACTAGGAAGGATAAGAGCACTGAGAACAAGGATGAAATCAGCTTGCGGTAAGTTACAGAGATATTTCCTTGTGTCTCACCTGAAGGCTCATAACAGTAAGCCTACGAGCATCATCTGAAGGCGCTATCACAGGAACCAGGTACGGACTTTCAGGAATTTGCTCATCATTAAATTTGATGGACACCTCATAGTTACCTGAAAAACACAAGAACTTCATTAAGCAAACTAGAAATGCAAATAACCTGTTCCCAAGTTACAATGTTATTTCATCATACTTAAATCTCATACCAGGCTCTTGAGCAGTATAGGACACACCACAAGATCCATCTTTGTGGTCTTCAAAAACAATTTCTGCCTTACTTGGCCCTTCCACTGAAATGGAAAGACCACCAGCTCCTGCTTCTCTTGTCCATATGCTAAACTCAGCTGTTAACAAAAGAAAGCAATTAGAGGCAGACATGTGACTCCCCCCACCCCTTTCTTGTAACACTGGCACTGGTTGCCATAGACTGGTGTTATCCCAAAACAGCAGAAGCAGTTGTGTGAAAAGATTCATATCCAGTCCATGATGAATCATCCTGTTCTAAGAATACAATCACATACATCTCAAAGAAAGATGTTCAAGCCAGTGACAGGTATTCAGAAGGTTAAGATAAAACAGTGAAGGCCTTACCTGGGATGCCAGCCTCTGCTCTTTCAAGTCCTGGACCACCAGCTCTGACTTTACTGGCTCCTCCTTCACCAAGAGGTCCAACTGTGAACTGGAATGGACTGCCGGGCACATGTTGCCCTCTGTATTTCACAGCCACTGTGTGGACTCCCATTTCTTGTGGCACAAAGCGGACACAGTATGTGTTTTTGTCATGCTCCACAATTTCTGCCTCGGTAATCCTTCCTGATGGGCTGGTTACTTGGGATGACATATCACCTATATCAATTTCTTAGGGGAGAAAAATAAAGCCTAGTTTTCATTTTTTTAACATCTTACACTGGAATACTGCGGCCTGTGAGGTTCCATACAGAGGGGTATTTTGCCAAGCATACATGATATTGGGAGTGATCCCATCTCCCATAACTATTATCAGCAAAAGACATTTGTGAAAATGAAAGAAGTGAGTAGATACCAAGACAGACTAGGTACAGGGCATGTGATTTGAAAGGCCAAATACTTAATCATTTTCCTCAAAAACAATTGAGGAATTGCAAAACTTCATCCAGAATATTAATTATAAATGGAGCACAGTCAGTGTGATGTAGTACTTAAGATGTTGGATTGGGGAGAACCAGGTTTGTCCATTCTCAACAAAGGATGCTGAACTTTGGGTCAGTCACAATCTCTATTGTGAGCTCTTTTTTGATTGTTGAGAAAAATTAGCTGTTTCTGTGCAAGCAAACACAGCAGAACAGAATCAGTTAATGAACTTTTAAGGATGTTAATAGCCCACTTTATTTAAATATCACTGTCAGTTTCTAGGCACCATTTATTAAGCTATTTATAAAGGGCAAAGCTTACCTGGAATTTTTAAGTTAAGATCACACAAACTTCCAACAGTGGCTACAGAGGGAGCTCGCCTGGTACGTGTGATACTTTCCTTGACCCTGCCTTCACCACTTATTTTCACAGTAAATGGGCTGCCTTTAATTAGAATATACAAAATCACACTGAGTCCACTTATCAACAGTACAGATACCAAAATTTAGTCAGGTAAGAGTTTTCAGAAAACATACTAGCTACAAAGTCCATGTACTGAACAAGATCACATCATAAACATTTAAGCAGGAAATAATGTTTGATAATGACTACAAAGAAAACCAGCTTTTTACACTAGACAGTTCAAAATGAAAAAGTGCTATCTTAAAATGACCTAGAGGATTATAAAGTGCACAGAATTCACTATCCAGAAAAATCAAGCTGTTCCTTCCAGTTGTTTTCAGTATTGTTGTACTCTACTGATAGTGTTAGGAACTATAAAAGGGTAATGCTGGGAGGTTACCAAAACTTTTCCCTCATTCTTACCTGGGATATGTTCATCAGCAAACTTAGTTGACACTATGTAAACACCAGGCACAGTTGGAAAGTATGACACTCTGCAAGTTCCATCATCTAGATCTTCTGTCTGGATGTCCACTTTGCTAGGTCCTTCAACTGCCAGTGATATTCCACCATATCCTAGAAAAGAAGATGTAGAGTGTAGTGATGAAGTATTGCAAAGTATGATGAAGTATTGCAAACCCTGTAGTGATGAAGTATTGCAAAGTATTTCCTAGAAGTTAAATCCTTTATAAAAAGCAGAGCTCACCAAATATTTGATTCATGGTATAATGCTATGAGTTATGTATAATTCTACATTAAGTTATCAAAATTACATACCACTGAACCCTTTTGTACACAGTCTCATGGAAAGCATTCTATATTTTTGAGCTTGACAATTTACAATTCAAGTGAGGAGTCAAACTATGGTTTTAGTTTTGTCCAGTGATAGAAACATACAAGTTATTTCTTACTGCATGGTTGATCATAATTGTTTCAAACAGGGGCAAATCAGCTGACCTGTCAACGGGTGTTTCTTTCTGTTTCTCATATATATGGGAAGGGGCAACTTCCTAGGTTAAGCCACAAGAAGCCCCTGCAGATGAAGGGGCTTTGTATTACTGACCTGCATCTCTTGTATCAACAATGAAGTCACACATTTCAAAAGTGCGTCCTTCAACCAAGCCACGACCAGAAACTCTTGCTCTACTTGCATCACCTATCTCAGACTGAACTACCATAATGGACACTGGACTGTTGGGAACATGACTTCCGTTCTTCATTATGCTAACCAAATGTTCTCCCACCTCTCGAGGAATGAATGAGATACCTGCCAGATAAAGCATGGAGACAAATTTTTAATTCTGTATTTCATAAAAGCAAGCAAGGCATACCTTCCCTCCCCCTCTCCTCCAGCAGGAAGCTAATCAGCATTTGATATTACAGGCAGCATTAGTACTCACAAAATTCTAGATACAAATTTAGGGTATTTATCCGCTTTTAACTGTGGTTCTGCCAAAAACTTCATAAACAATCACACAGCCTCCCTAGAAGACCAGAAACTTACCAATGTGGTTATTTGGCAGTCTTTTCAGAAGACAAGGTTCATCTCTGCCAGATGGGGCTTTAATACTGGCTGACAAGAGGCTAAGATCAGTCTCATTAATGTCTAGCAAGAAGTCAGCAGCAGAGCCAAGTTTAACTTGGGATCGCCTCCTACTGTCATCTTTAGAAAAGAAGAACTCCCATTAGGATCAGCAGACCGGTAAGCAAGACTATTCTACTTCAGAGGTTCCTAGATGTAACATTATGGCTGAAGAAATGGAAACCCTAAACTGGTAATCATTAGACAACACTTGAACTGAAAACCCAGATATGCTAATGGAGAAGAAAGCATTAATTTATCATGCTTTTATAGTAAATCCTTGGCTAAAAGCTGTTTTGACATTGCCACATTTTACTGAAACTGGTATCTCATTACACTAAGTTCTCTGTTCAAATTTATGAGAATGTTACCAACTTACATATCTTAAATGTTAAAACTAAACCATTTCTATATGAAGTTATAAGTCTAGCACACTGTATGAATCAGAAGCCGGCCCTTATTTGAGGCCATTCTCATACCTGTGATTTTAGCAATGAACGGGCTCCCTGGGATATGTTTATCATTGTATTTCACTAATATGCTGTAGTTTCCTGGAAGTGTTGGCAGGTAAGTGACTGTGCAAGTGCCATCCTTGTTATCAATGCAGCTGATCTCAGCTTTTGAAGGACCTTCAATTGCCAAATCCAGGCCACCTGTCACATTGGGTGAAAAGCATTACTAGCATTGTTCTATATATATTTCCAACACTTTGGCTAAAATTATAATGAGTAGCTTGCAGTTTCAGATGTGTGGGGCCTTCTTGGAAGATTCTCTGATCAAGTAATGTGGCTTGCCTTTGAAACACTGCTTTACATTCAAATCATCTTCATCTTTAATTATGGAAATTAATCTGTGCCAAGTTGACTGAAGTGGGAAGATGAACTAGATGTTCTACAAATATCCAATACTAACACTGATTCTATAAGCTAGTATGCATAATTTGTCCTAGATTATGGTTCCATCTCTTCAATGTTGTATTTGAACTACAGATTCCAAACTCAGTCAGAAAGCTTACTCTGTGTTTATGGGAAGTTCTCAAGGTAACCTATAAACACGGTGACTGCGCATTTAGACAATAAGTTTAATATACCACGATGCCTACAAAGTAGTAAAATCCTTTTAGTACTGTTATGCTTAAGCAAATAGTTGCTTAAGTTGCTGTAGTTGCTGTATAAAATACTGAAACAAGGAATTATACCTATTTTCATTGTTAAAATATCTTTATAACTCTAAGCTAGCAATTCAAGCTCCTATGCATGCTTATCTGGAAATTAAAGGACAAAATCAAGTGGAATTTGCTTCATCTTTGGTGTACCTGAGGCTAAAAAGCTAATACTTACCTTCGCCAGCATCCTCTGTGACTATGGTGAAGGTTGCTGGCTTGTTTGCTACACCATAAACAAGGCCAGGTCCATAAGCAGTCACATTTCCACTATTTGGATAGTTCACATAGAACTGTAAAGGGCTCTCTGCAGGATAAACACCTATTATCAGTACACACAGTCTCACAGATTTTAATGATTTTAGTTATTTTGTCTCTCCAAAACAGATTACAAATGTTCTTCACTCAACAAAGGCTGAGTTATCTTTTGCTGTTCACTTGAATTCCTCCACATATTTCCATTTAGCATTATGTAACATCCCTTGTTTCTTGAACTGGCCAATGCTAGACATGCATGTATTTCTATAACCCCCTTAACCAGTTGCTTTCTATCAACAAACAAACTTCAGGTCCCAATTTCATTACTTATATATTTATCACGCACCTTTGCCAGAGAATCACTAGGGAAACTGTTACTGTGCCCAAGAAAAAGCCAAACCATAAAAATGGTTGAAGCCCTATGAAGGCTGCTTTTGTGGCTGGGCTTTAATGGTACTTCTATTCCTAGCTTTACCCACAGGCTTTAAGGCTAACGTAGCTAAGCATAACCCTGTCCATCCTAAATTAAGAAACTCCAAGTTAACTGACTGTGCCCAGAATATTCCTTTTAACATTGTCCCTACCTACATTTTGGACATTTACATGCAATGTATAAGCCAACATTCAATCACTAACTGTCCATATCCCAAGAAAGTGCCAGATGAGAAACTTAAATATTCTAGGATAACTTCTCACCACATATTGGAAAGTGGTAAGTAACTAGAATGACAGAATCAAATATGCCCTAAAACAGCTGAAGCTCCACATTTTAGAACATACCAAGATTGTTGTATATTCTGGGCTACTAAACTTTTCTCCTATGTACAATATTAAGGGAGCAGAGCCCAAGGCTTTTCATGCAATGTATATTTTTGCATAATGTGTACAAGCCAGCAATATGTTACAAGCAGTCAAATTGATGGTAATTCCTACTGATTCACTAGGAAATCAAATTCAGTTATTTATAGTGTGCAAAAGAGAATAAACTATAATTTAAGGAAAGAAGGGCTAATATTTTACACAAGCTTTTTGTACAGCTCTTAATCTGTACCTCCCTAAAATTATATGTTTCAACTGACCATACAGGATATGTAACAAATTTCACTTCACAAAGCCAAAGCTGTTTTAAATCTGGCACAGACTCAGTAAGAATTCTTGATGCCTTTAACCCAATGCTTCTCATTTTATGACACATAATGCAGATCAAGGCTGCAGCCATTTACAAGGCTGAAATCATCAACATCTAGGGTATGATGCATAATTACAGTTCCCATTCACCCACAGTTATTGCAATGCAATATGAATGTTAATTAGAATTAATTGGTGCTTACCTGGAATATGGTTACCCATGTATTTGATATGCATTTCATGTAACCCAACTTCAACAGGAGCATATCTAACTGTAACTGTGCCATCCTTGTTATCCACAATTTCAGGTGTTGCAGTCTTTCCTGAAGGCATGTAGACTTCCCCTGAAAGGAAAAGGATTACATGTTTACAAAAGCAAAGCCATCCAAGCATTTTCATACTCAAGTCTGTATAATATCAGGGGCTATTTTGTAAATTATCTAAGACAGAAAACAACTGAACTATTCCTGGCTCCCATTTCTATCTTGATATTACCAGAATCCTTGGAGATTTATTACTTTCAAATCATGAGTAGAGTATAACTAGTAATAACTTAAAATTAGCCCCTTCAACTGTTTAAGAGTTAAAAAAAAAACAGAGTATATTCAAGCAGATAGCATCTATTTATGTTACCTCACAATTTGAAAATTACACCTGGAGTTTGCTGTGACTTGTCAAAACTTAATAGACTTAAAGAGTTCAATCTGGAGTTGATGTTCTGGACCACACCTCCCCAACCTAGGGCTGTCCAAGAGCTATGCCATCCAGGAATTCTGGATAGCTACATCTTATCAAGAGCACAGAAAAATGGCCTGGACTAATGAAAGCAGACTAAATATGTGTGGTCCACTGTGCAAAACTAAGAATAGCTATTTCAATAGGATTTCATTCTCCATCATCCCCTTTTGGATTACACTGCAAACAAACCAGATTGCAAATTTTATGAAATTGGTTCTGTGCTTCAGATACGTGATGTAGTTCTCACATAGCAAAGAATCTGGAATGATGCTAGCAAGCTGGGCAATCTAGAATTGGAACGCTATAAGCTATTTACCAGTAATTTCCCCTTTTCTTACTGCAAAAGGAATGACCACATCAAAGGGCTTAAAGCCTACACCATTCACATCACCATCAGGTACATATGCTTCTTCTGTGACCTAAAGAAGAAGAAAAATGTGATTTTATGTGTGCAGTTAGAATATCAGACTAACTTTTTAAACTGTTGCTTTCAGAACGAAGACACCACTGAATCGTAGAGATGTTTAGAACATATAAATGGAACAGTGAAGTTGCAAGACACTGCACATACAAGGAGAGCTCCATCTGAAAGAACTACAATTGGCCATGGCCTAGAGGAAAGTTAATTTGTTTAAGAAGAAGACACCAGAAAATAAAGCTATCTGCCCTCATATAGCTAGAAGGAAACTGATGTGCAGTTTTGTAAGGACAGAGTACCTTAGGAGCCTTGAAATGATTGTGATGTTAAAAGTTGCTCAAAAAGTCATTAGCACAGCAATGAGGAGAAATTTCTGAATCAAATCTGGCTTCCTCCAAAGTAGCCTTTGGACCACCACTAAGATATGACACAAAAGCAAGCTTAAGCAACCCCAAGAGAGAGGCAGGCTGTCATTTCTTGAATGGAACATGGAAGAAAGTGTAAAATTGTGTACCCAGGGATGGAATCCAGGGGGACAGGCTGCATTTAGTGGCTCCTGAGACAATACTGCAACTTCATCTGCATCTGTGGCCTGGTTAGTGGCAAAAGGTACAATTTACAAAAAAAAAAAAAAAAACACCTCTTTCTTTGCACAGAGCATAAAAATACCAAACACATAAATAAACATAGGATGGGGAGGGGCACACACAGCATGGGAATATGTTATCACCTAGCCCCAAACTAGCACACAAGAGTTGCATGGTACTTCCCAGCAAGCCAACCTCAAATTCCTTTGTGTTTTCTCCAGTTTTGTCTGCTTCCCCAGTGGCTCTTGATATTCTCTCTGACAAACTCATTAACTCTGAGGGAGGAAATAGGCAACAGAAAATACTAAAGGGAATAAGAGGTAGATTCAGCCACTTTCAGTGGCAATATTTTATCCTATGGTTGCTAACTTTCAAAAGCCAGTTCAGGAAAATCACACAGATAAGTAAGAACCAAATGGAAGATCTCTTTCCATCTCTCTTCCTAAGTTACAGAAATGAAGACAGGTCAAAAAAGAATCCTTAGACAACATTCATGATCCTATTGCTAGGAAAGTTGTCCAAAACCTCTTTGATGTGAATTGATGGCACGCTTCCCAATCTGCACAATTCAGAGCTCTATAATACAAAATCTATCCTTTTGTATTCAATTGTACTCAATTATTAAGAGTGAGTGGTGGCCCCAAATCAAATTGGCTTTCAGAAAGAGGTAGGGTGGCTTTTCAGTTGGTCAACAGATACGTGGAAATACAAACTGGTAGTAGCAGTGATGGCCCTAGTGGCAGATTGCTGGAAAAGGTTGGGTGCCTTTCTGCACCTTCTCAAAATGTGCTTCCCCAAACTATTTGCTGAATGGAATTTTAGAACTCTCTATAACAGCTTTAAAAATGCAAACCAGGGTGGAAAGAATTTTTGAAATGCATTAGATCAACATTAAAAGGTATCCCCTGAATTGTTGTGGGGGACTACTGTATAAAGTGTTTGTCTGCTCCAGTCATAATCATCATTTGACTTCATCTTCCTGACTGCAGTGGTCTCATGCCTTGATTTTAACCAAGCTAGCCCTTATCCTTACTCAGCCATATTTACATATATTGTCATCTACACATAGCCAAACCCAACAGGCTATGAAGTTGAATGGAGCTCTTACTAATAACACAATCCATGATTGACTGAAATGACAGGGGAGAAAGAGTGCACAATAAAGAAATGAGGGGCATAGTAATCTTTGCAGTTCAGGCACCTTGGCATTTGAAAATTTATGATAGCTTAATTTATGACCACAAATACACTTATGTTTCATGCATATCTATGGTATTGTTTCACTGCTGGATACTGTATGTATAATTACGTACAACAACCATTAGAGAAATATATTAACTTCGAGTTAAAATAACAGATCCCAGGAATGATAGGTGTAAAAATGTGCAAACACAGGCAATTCTTTGCAGTTAAGGTTTGGGAAATATTTCTCTCATCCACAAATCTTTATACAACTCTAAAACTAATTTGGACTGCAAGCTAATAGAATATATGCCAAACTGCCTGCTATCTATAACTGTTTCTCAATCTGAATCTCAATTTATGTCCACTCAGAAAATATTATTAAGCAGCCAGTCCTCCTACCATGACAGTGAAGGGGCTATTTGGAATATCCACTCCACCAAAGCGGACATAAATCACGTAGGTTCCTGGTTTAGCAGCTGTGTAATAGATGTCATATGTTCCATCTTCATTTTCAATGACCTCTGCTTCAGTTTCTGTGCCATCTGGTGTCAGGATCGTACAGGTCACTTTACCCTTGCCTGCGGATTTAGCATCTACAACAAAGCCAACTTCTTCAGCAGTCTTCACTGTTGCTGCAATGCCAGGGCCTGAAAGACAGTTGATATGAGGATTGCAGCAGTTTTTCATACTCTGTCACAGATAGACTACACAATTTTCACTTGGATATGGGCATCACTAAAAACATATCCAGTTCAACCAAAATCCTAACTCAGACAACAATGATACCATAAATTCTTTGCAAACAAGCAACCTTGTTTACTGCTTTGCAGAATGCAGTACTTGGAAGAAATTAATCTGCATTCATTTTTCACTTCATTAGTTAGCATTAGTAGTTAGCATTTTGTTAAGGAGAGGTCTCTTGCATGCATACATTGCAGGATACTGGCACAATTTTCTCACTGCCTATAGAATTTATCTACCTTCCATAAGGACTTCAAAGGAAAGAGTACCTATTGCAGTACAAATCTTACACTAATTTTTCTTCTCCTTGAACTTACCAGGCCATTTTAATGCCTTGAAACAGTCATTTTCAATTTGCAATGCCATATCTTCTAATTGCAAATGGGTCACTGCTACTTGATTAAACTAAGCTGGCATACCTCTGGTACAACAACTGCCTTTCTTTCAGTGCTTGAATCTGAATAAGCTTATTAAGGATACAAGGTCAACTTCTAAACAGACCTAAGGGGAGACAAGAAGCCAGCAACCTTTGCTCAACTTACTCTTGCATCAAACTGCTATACTTAAGAATTATGGCGAAACTGTATTAATTAAGATACTTCTTTAATCAAACCTTCCAGCATCTTCCATATCCACCTTATATACAACCTTTCAACATCTGGTAGACTCAATTTTTGGAGGTAGCCAAATGTTGCAATGAACAGTGAAATGAGTCACAGAGATGAAGAGACTAGGATTTTCAGGATGAAGTTTTGGTGAGGTTTTTTTGTGTTTGTTTAGACTAAAGTTTTCACACTTTTTCAGGGGTTTTCTGCCTCCCCAAAAGCAGGAAATTGCATCTCTTTTTTGGCACTTTGCTATTTAAAGGTATAATTTCTGGAAGCCATCCAAAAGGAGTTCTGGGGCTGCATACAGCTCAGTGACTAAGAGCTCCTCGCCCCTGACTTATCCCAATTCTGAAATCAAAGTAGGGACTTACCTGTTGCTAGACATTTGCTTGCATCTCCTGCTGGTGATACACGAATTCGATATGGAGAAAGAGGTATATCATCCCCACCATATTTAATGCCCACAGAATAACGACCAGTCTTGTCAGGGATATACGTTACTGCATATGTGCCATCTTGGTTGTCATGAATATCTGCCCTCTTTGGTTTGCCTTCTTGATCCTGAATGTCAGAAATGAAGCCACCATTAAAATAGCCAAGCCTTATCACAAACAAGAGACAAATATAAGGTATATGAATGTAGCAAGACTTGCCTGAGTGCTTAAGCTGATTACATTTTTAATATACTTGTTGTGTTTTGAAATGGTTGCTTCAGAACAGAAAGAATTGCACTGGTATTACACCACAGAAATATAGGGTGTTACCACCTACTAAAATCGCATCTCATGACTGGAAAATCCTTCAGATAACATTCTTTTGATAGTAAGCATGCACATTTTCTGGATGATGCAAGAAACTTGAACATTTTAATGGCTTTTGATATCCACTCAGTATGTAAATGGCTGGTGCCACTGAATACCATACTTCATAAATCAATATTCTACCAGAAGCAGCAACAGGAAGCTAAGCAAATTAACTCAGTCTTCTGTAAGTGAACACAACTTCACAACTTCCTTAAGACATTACTGAACAGTGTTCTTAAACAAAGGTTATTGCAAAATATTCTAGTATCACTGGACATCTTTTACATGGAGCACTGTGCAGTTTTAATTCTGCCTAATATGTATTTTTAATTATGAGACATACAACTTTGATTCATTCCAGGAGCTAGCCAGCATCTCTCTAAATCCATGCAGTTTTTCTGAAAAAGTTTCTAACAAAGTACCCCCTTTGAGAGTACTATGGTAAAACATGTACTGGCTCATTCATGGTGAAACTGGCCTAATTTTAAGGAATTTGGAAAGGCCAGGAATAGTTCATATAAAAAATGTTATGATATTATGTTCAGATCAACTTCTATTAGGATCAACAGGTTCTCCCAGGACACAACAGTCACATTTCATTTTCAGTGAGTAAAATATACAAGTGTAAGAGGAGCAAAAGGTAAGTGTTTTATGGAAAGCTGATATACATAAAATACCACAATATATAAGACGACAATATTCAAACTCCCTGCCATACACAGATAACTCACATACTTCAAGATTGAGCTAATGCGGCGGGGGAAGAGAAGAGAAGAGAAGAGGTAGTGGTGTCTTACTGCTATGTGTACTGAGAGAGGTCCTTGGCCTGCATCTTTAGCATCCACAACAAATTCCGCAGGTATGCTGGCTGGAATCCCATGGGAGACAAGGCCAGGCCCACTAGCTGTCACTTTACTGGCATCATACGTTGGAAGCACTTTCAGTTTGAATGGGCTAAGATGAGAGAAAGAAGTTATTAGTTGTTTGTTTATTAACAGCAAATGAAAAGAACTCGTTTAACTCAAGTTAAAGCTGCCCACTTATTATCCAAAACAGAAACACTGGCTTCCTAACAATGAGCCACTCAACCTTCTAGTGTTTATAATACTAAAAACTCCATAAAACAGAAGTAAAAGCAAACTGATCGCAGGTTTGGAGAAAGGATTAGCTCGATCCAAGTGAGCAGTTTTCTGTATTTCAGGGGCAAACATCAGAAAAGTCGCAGACAGTTTACTGGTTCTCTGGCCCAAAGAAACGCACATCGCTTTGCCACTGCTTCCTTCTCTCTTGCAACCATGAAGAAAAGCTGAACCTTTGCAACAGAAACCATTTCTTCCAAACTCCTTGTTAAAATCAAGCACCAAAGCTAAAACATGTGCCAAAGATGCAACCTGCTGCGATACCGGAGGCCAGTCAAATGCACCTTTTAGGTCCTATGGAATAGTTTTACTGTTTTTCACCCACTCTTACCTTCTAGGAATTTCTTCATCCGCATATTTAACTGCAATTGCGTAGGGGCCTTCTTGCGTAGGGGTGTATGCTACTGTGTGAGTTCCATCACCATTGTCAGTTATATTCACAGGTTCTGCCAAGCCTAAAGAGGAAAGAGGCCACATTTCACTCATTCAGTTGCCTTCCCAAGGCTTCAGAGCTAATTTTTTTTTAAGCAATGTTATCAATTTACAAAAAACAGATTGAAGCTTTTCAAGAAATCAGTGCAGACATCTACTTAGGACACGTTCAACTATGTGAATTTATTTCTATCAGTCTGTGACTTCACCAATTAGAGAAATGATGATTCGCTAGCAGTTCCTCAGCTGATCCATAACTGTAAGCTAAGAATCTTCTATCAAGGACAGATTGGAATAATGTGTTTTTCCAAATATAGGCAACTAGCTAGGTCAGTAATGGGACATACTTAAATCTAAGCTTCCCATCTTAAACAGAAAGATTAGATGTTGTCCCAATCAGTAGAAATGTACAATACTATAAAACCAGCATGATACTGTGGTTTGTTAATGTAGAACTGTTAATAATTTTAGATATATCACAGTATACCATTAAGAAGTTTAGCAAATAATAAATTTGCATAGCCAATAAGTGTTATATGACCTGTAGCTAAAGATATGGAAAAAGTTAAAGTCTATCCCAGAAACCACAAAGCACGGATTTATATAGAGAATCATTTCACAGGATCAATAGCAAGCAAAGTTTTGATTATTATACCTAATTCAGCACATAAAGCAAGGAAAGTTTTAGTAAAAAGGTATTTCAATGCAAAGTTTAGCAGAAGTAGCTGTGTAGAGAAGTCTATTTCTTATAAACTTCTCTTCCGTTTATTAAAGCTACAGTTAGAGTTTAGAAGATTTATTTAAAGTACAGATAATTAGTGAGAGTTCAAACCTGTCTCATTAGAGTCACCCTGTAGGTCACCTCTAAAGAACTGTGAAAGTGTTTTCAATGGACTGCGCCATGACTGGGAATCCGGCTCATCAGCTAGAATTAAAAAACTATTTAACTTAAATCATTTCTCCCCCCCTGCCCCCCCAAAATTAGAGCTCTATTAATTGTCAATTTGTTTAGATGAAAACTAATTACAACTGGTCATAAACGCAATAGACATGTCACAGCACATATGTCCCATTCAGCACTGATTGACATCACTGTAACTACTTTCCTTCATCCATTCCAAGTTACCTTCATAGTCAAAGAAATACATGCTTTTAAGTAAGAAGCTAAGTTAGATCTGTAAATGATAAAGATATTCTCAACTCAGGTTCAAGCTTGGTGACAGCATCCATGAGGTATTCTTGAGAGGGTTATAAAAGTGGTTTGACACCACTATCTTCTGGGAAGCTTTTCTGACTTCCCAGTCTAGTCTGTCATCCCTGGTATTTATTTATTTTATTTATTTATTAAATTTGTCCCCCACCCATCTCCCCCCAATGGGGGACTCTATTTCCTGGTGGTCTCCCATCTCCAAGTGCAAACCAGGGCTGCCCTGCTTAGTAACCAAGCTCAAATAAGGTTGCTAAGGTGCTGCCAGCAAAGCTAACATAAGTCAGCTCTAAATAGTTCTCCAAGAGTTCATGTGTAAAAACCTGGTTTAACTTCACAGAAAATGTTGGATATTGGTATTAAATGCTCAATCTTTTACTAGACAGCATTACTTAGTTAACGTGTAGTGGTGTATGGTTAGACAATCTTGTGCCTTCCATATATTTTGACTTACAACCCAAATAAGTGGCTTGGCTGTTCAGACTTTAGCTAATAACAAGCATTAAATTATTTTTTATTTATATCTCATCTTTTAAATTTGCACTGAATAAATCTGCACTTATTCATGCAACAATGGTTAGTATCCAGTATTATTAGAATTAAGTTTGCTTTCTGTTACCCATATTCTCATGAATTTCGACCCTCTTTTCCTAATCCTTACTTTGATGTATGTTTATGTATATAGGTGCATGTGTGTGCGTGCATCTGTTTGTGTATATGCATGTAATGCCCCTTGTGATCGGGTTTTCAAATTCTATGCTCTTTCTTTGCTTTTTACTTGCTTTTCTCAAGGGCCACTCAAAGGAAATGAGGTCTACTCTATTTCTGTCTGACTCAAGAGAAAACTGTTTCAACACTCTTCAGTGTCTACAAATTAAGTTGAATCGTTATGCAAGCTTCTTAGTCCCCTTGCACAATTTAAACATTATTGAAGGGAAGCATAGATTCTTTTCTAGTTCAACTGGCAGAAATATATTCTATATTTCTTACTGGCCTAGAACATGCAGATATTCTTTTATCCTTATAATTTAGAACCTTTTAAAGCAGTACATTCTTGGGCGTATGCAGAGTTCGGGAAATGCCCATTCAACCTACTCTTCCGTAATGCTTTTGATATACATTTATCGAGAACACATATTGATTTGTTTCAGCCGCCTTCCCCAGTCTGGTACCCTACAGATGTATGGGAACTCCTTGAATTTCCAATCAGCCCATCTGGAAAGTACCAAGTTAAATGTAAGAGATTCTTCAGATGTACTCTGAACTCTTCAACCAATGCTCAGGCTAAAACATTCCTAATTAATGTCTGGGTTTTTTTTTAACTAGTTTAAGGTTTCCAAATATTATGTGTGTCAGGATTATCTTGATTATAGTAGTCTCTCACTTTCTGCAGCTCTACAAACACTAAGCAGAAAAATGTATGCAGTGCTACTTTTACTTACCGCCATTTGGGAACCATTTCTTAAATAAGTTCTTTATAAGTTTCAGTACTGAAATGGAGGTCATGCACTTCTGTATGCAGTACCTATACATTCTCATTTAAAAGAAACACTAATTCTAAGTTATAGAGAGAAACATCCTACCTCTGGGTCCTGCCACTGTAACTTCAAGTGGTGCTACTCCAGCTTTGCTAGTATCCACAGTAAAGACCTGAGGAATTCTGGCACGCACAGCTGTCCCCAAACCTGGTCCTGCCACTTTCACCTTGCTGGGGTCAATGACATCTTTTACAGGAACTTTAAATGGGCTACCTACCAATAAAAAAATAGGAGGAAAGAGTATTAGGTATGCTCACTGCCTTGAGTTATTTATAAAAATAATAAAGGTGGGATAAAAAATCTAAAATGAAAACAAAAACAAAGTATTAGACAACAATAAACATGCTTAAGCAATGTAATGCAAAACAAATGCATTATAACTTCTGAAGATAAATCATCAGCCACCTTCTCCGTAGCACAGCTCAACGCACGCTGCTTTCTAAGTCATAAGTGATGCCTATCCTGATAATTCAGAGTTGTATGCATTTAAAATTGTGTTGCAGTTTAGATTCAATTTTATATTGTGCAGGAGATGCTCAACCAAAATCAGCTTAATGGCCCTGACCAAAAAGAATGTTCAGGGGAAAAACTGTTAGAAAATTTGCTAATTGACTTCAGTCACCAAGAAAACTCAATATGACTGGAATTCAAAACTACATAGAAGCATTAGGAATAACTTCAATGGATAGACTGGTGACGGGGGTGGGTGAGAGCAAAAACAAGAGAGTTCAAAATAAAGTTGGACAAATTAAGAGTGTAGATTATGGAGTGAAAAACAAAAACCTAAGGATAAATGAAGGCAGGCTGAAGGAAAATGAAGACACAGGAAACTGAGGTAAAATGGAGGAGGCTGAAGAAATCTCAAGATCAGGAAAGTATTATTATACAATCATGAGCAGATGGGACAGGAAAGCTACTGCAGTTGGCCTGTGTAAACTCAATCCTGCTGTAGATTAAAAATCAAAGAGGTGTGATGGAGACAGTACAATAAAATGTAAACAAAAGTTCATGTAGAGTCTAATAAACGTATGCACTGTTATAAGGAACAAAGTGAATAGATGACAGCAGTTTCGACTGAAGAACAAAGATAAACTAACTTACTAACATCTATGGAATGATTTACAATTTAGTTTCATCAGATTCTAACACTGCCAGTTATTAAAGACTTATCACTGTTCTGAGTTTTTAGATTTCCTTCAAATAATTATTCTTGTTCAGGATGTTGATAAAAGCACTCATCACATTTTAGGGTATTATAAAACTGGATATTGGTAAAACAGGGGAAGTATTACATTCACTGACAGTATCTCTAGCTGCCCAAAATCAATTAAAACATATCATCATTACTGTAAGGGTGATTTATCAATTTGCCTAGAATTCTGGAAGATCAGCATTTTCTGCCTAGATAGTATGTTCTATTGGGAACTTTTAGCTCCCAACATATTTCAATATTTTCCCAAGTTCCATTATCAGTGCTTCAAATGTCCTTTGGCAAGAAGAACAATTCATAGCCTTTTCATTTTCCATTCTTATAATGCAGGAATAGCCTTACCAGGAACATGTTCACCCCCATAAGTTATGTTGACATCATAATCTCCTGGTACATATGGAATATATTCTGCACTACAGCTGCCATCCTTGTTATCTTTACAGCTTATTTTAGATTCTGAAGGTCCTTCAACCGTTATTCCAAGGCCACCAATTCCAGCCCCTCTGCAAAAATAAAGAAAAGTTAGTATGCTTATATTAATTACCAACATCATTTTACCTTAAGGACTGCTATGTTAGGCTACTTGTGCATTGGATCATTGCTATTAATTGTGCCATGCTACTGCACTTTGTCACACAGCAACTGTTGTTTAGGAAGCATAATAAAGACTGTCTGGGACAGAGACACCTCAGTTGACTAAAGGTTTTTTCCCCCATGCTCAGACTCTGATTAAGGTTGGGGAATGTTGAAATCTTAGGTGATGACACAAGTTGGCAGGCATACATCAGATAATAACTTCAAGGGGTGTGGCTGTAGGTTGTTAGGAACTATATTGCATCTTTTATTACTCATCATTAAACTTACAGCAACGCCCAAAAGAGCTCTGAACTGTCTTGGGATATTTGCACACAGTCCATGGCATCTCCCTGCTAAGCAGCTAGTACCAAGAAGAGACTGGCAAGTGTTCACAATGCTATTTCATGCCTCTACTTCCTAAAGTATTTTTAGATGGTTATGTGCAATGTTACACAGAGACAGATCAGCTAGTATGGCTTTATTCTGCATGGTAATTCAGAGTATACTACACCCTTTTTCAACCTGTCACCCTTCAATTTCCATCACTTCCAGACAGCATGGCTACTGGTACTCAAAAGTCTTATATGTTCATAATATTTACCGAGTAACAACAGTAAATGGGTTGGGTTTATTTGTGAAGCCTTCTTGTAACCCAGTTCCTTGGGCCACAACACGTGAAGGATGACATCCTTCTGTGACATCAACTCTGAATGGACTATTTGGAACAGGAACATCATCATAAGTCACTTCAACTGTATGAGGACCTGTAAGTAAAAGGTGTACCTTTATGGACAGGCTCTGTGAAGCTTAATGTGGCAATACATCACATATTTATTAACTAAATATGCAGTTGATTCATACCCACCTTTCTACTCTTTTTAAATTATTATTTAATATCTTTATTTTGTAACAAAACAATCTTTAATCTTAAAAAAAGAGAAAAAAATTAAAAATACAAACTAAGAAAGAAAAGAAAAGAAAAAATCTATCTTATATTTTATACTTATCAATAGTCATGGTTTACCAATGAATTCACTATTATAATATGAACAATGCAAGATGTTATTGTAAGATACCACATAATCTCTGCCATAACAACACATATTGCTACATCCTTTGATTGACAGAAAATACTGCCTTTTCCAAAACAGACAGATCACACATTTACAACAACCATTCCTTGCCATTTGGAATAATATCACCTTTCAATGTCTTAATATAATTCTTTGTGCCGCTCCCCATGCTCAATGCAACCACAATTCCTGATAAACAGTCAAATTCCAACGCTTTGGTATATAATTCAACATTATATGAACATCATTAACATTTGAGACTGGCTTAATCACTGTACATCTCCCAGATTAAGGGAGGATTTTCAATCAAAGTCTTATTATTGCCATCTTTAAGCAGCAAGGCACTATACCAAGACGACATTGTTCATCTCTTTTAACCATGAAGCCAGACTAATCCTAGCCAATTTAATCAGCCGGGAGGGAAAAGGATCAAATAAGCAAGCTACAGTCTTTTTATCTCTATACACCCTATCCACATCTTCAAGATCTACAAGCCAAAAAGAATCCAAAATAATGGGACCAGAGTTTGCTGAGATTCTATCTCTATGACCTGCTCCAATGCTGGAGATCAAGTCAAGATAGATCCAATCACAAAAAATGACGCAACAGCTTTCTCCTTCCAATTTCCATAGGATGGAAAAGCCTTGCTAGTATGGATGCAATGGAGGCAGAGAGGTAAGCATACTTTGTTGCTTTCACTGCAGCTGAAATGCCTAGCCTTCAGACGGGCCTCACTCTCATTAAAGTAAATAACGTTATTCTATAATACAATCTATTTCCACTGCTTTCCTCCAGAATTAATAGTAGCAGGCAGTACTCACCTCTTTCAAATGGAGTAAACTCTACTGCATATGTGCCATCAGCATTGTCTTTGATGAGGCAATCTGTGGAAGCTCCAGAGGGATTTGCAATTTGGGCTTTGATATGGTCTCCACCAGTTTTGGTCAAGGGGCTAGCATCAACAGTAAAATCTGTTGTTGCCTCACGGAAGACATCTGCAAAGTAATTATTGTAACAGTGTCATTTGAACAAAGCTATGCTTTAGGTCCACATGTATCTATGCATGTTTTTATACAGAAATAGGTTCAAGTGCTCAAACACAGTAAGGATACTAAAGAGAGCTAAACTGTATAAAGCAATCATAATCTGTCTAGCACCTCCCCCCCCCCCACAATTTTGGTTAGAGACACTGTAGCAGTCACTTTCATCAAAATGCTTGAAAAACGAGGAAGCCATATAATTTTGTATCGTGAAAAGTACAAAGATTATGTTCTGTCACAGGCACATCCGAACACATTCTTTTTATCTTTACACATAGCACATATTGGTTAGGGTTTATTTGCAGCATTCCTATTAAACTAAAACAAACTTACCTTTCCCTTCAATTCCTGGTCCAAACACTTGAACCTTGCTTGTGTCTATGGCAGGATCAACTTTGACACGTGCCGGAAAATTTGGCACTGGTTCTCCACCATATTTCATCTTGAGTGTGTGTATCCCAGCGATAAGGGGCACGTATGTAACTGTATAAGTTCCATCTTTATTATCTTTAACCTCAACATCAGCTTTAGAACCAGAATCAGACACAGCTTCCATATCCAGTTTCCCAGGTCCAGCTTTTGAACAATCCACATTAAGCAATCCAGCTTCACCCACTTTGCCATGTTGAAGTCCAGGACCTGTGGCAAGCACTTTTGAAACATCAAATGGCATTTCAATGTCAGCTTTGAAAGGAGAGCCAGGAATATGGACTTCCTCAAAAAGAATGTTCACCAGGTATTCACCTGGTTTTGTAGGTAAGTAGGAGACTGAACATGTTCCATCTCCATTATCAGAGCACTCTATTTTGGCTTCACATGGTCCTTCTACTGTCAAACCCAGACCACCAGTTCCAGCTCCTTTGGTGTCTATTGTGAATTCTGCGGGTTTTCCAACAAGCCCTTCCCGGAGGCCTGGCCCATAAGCTCTCACCTAGAAAAATTAGTAAGAGGTGCTGAATATGATACCTACGAAGTCACTTCAGTCATTTCTAGAATTTTAAATCTAGTTCTGAAGATTCAAGTATATCCTTATATTATTTATTATTTAGAAGCACACTGCAATACCAAGCTCAAATGCCAGTTTTTATTTTTAAAAGACAATGACACATTTCCATACTTTCTAACCTAACCAGGATACTGCTATTCTTTATCATTCTGATAGGCTCATCAATTTGTTTTCAAACCAATCCATGTACACACACACACACACAAATAAATAATCTCATCATTTATTTAGCAGGTCTTTAAATCATGAAAGTTATTATAAGGCTTGAATGCTTAGATCATAATAAAATATGCCCAGATAAGATAAATATGCAATCATAGCAGATCCAGCTGTTTTACCTGTTTTTAAGTGACTACAACTACACTAGAAAACACTTCAACAGACACCTCAAGCTAATTTTGACCAACTGGGATGCTTTCAGCAAGAAATTTATCAGCTATGTAAACATGATGAAACTTGTGCTTTGCACACACAACTTTTAATTAGTAACAAAATCTGAAGTATCCAGCACAGGTTAGATAATTTCTGTACACCATAGCTAAAGGGAACACTTGAAAATGGTATCAGTGAATTGCTACCCATAAAAAAGATTCTTACCTTAGAAGGATCTGGTGGTAAAGTGGCTTCTACAGTATAAGGGCTTCCCAGGACTGGATTCCCATCATAATTCACATCAATGGCATGAAGTCCTTCTTCTTTTGGAATATACTTTACACTACTACACTCTTTTCCAATGACAGGTTCTACTAAGCATGGTAAAATTTTCTGGGTTGGGGAGACTATGGCCACATCAAGTTTACCCTGCCCACCAGCTCCTTTCGTGTCAATGAGAAATTCTTGATCTTTCCCTACTTCGGCTCCTTTAGAAAATAAAGAAAACAGAGTGAAAATGGGCCTCTTTCCACCAGATGTATGGAAAATCCATCAATGGAATGAGGAACAGACATACACACACATAAAGGGATAAGCTATACATCAAAGCACATATTCGGTGTATCTAAATAATTCACTCAACAAGCCAATTCCAAAGGAACACTCAATTAGGTAGTACAGAGACATACCATACTTTGTTAGGACACAGGCATTTGAATACACTAAGGATGTGTTCTGCATATAAGTTAAGATTTCCCTGAAGAAGCTAAGATGGCAGATCTAAAGTACTTAAAGAGCCTCAGAAAATAAATACCGTCAGGTATTTAGAGCTATTTTAAAAGGTACTTAATGTAATTAAAGTCAGCAAGACTTTAGCTATATTAATGTGTGGTGACAAAAACAGTACCCTCTCTGGAAATTCAGTATACAGACAACTTTGATCAAATAGTGTATGTACTTAACTTCCTAAAGATCAATGGGTAGGAATTCTTTTTAAAAAAAGTTTCCCATCTTTCAATGCTTTATTGTAGTAGGGCAAAATTGACTCTTAAAGTTTTTAGTTTGTTTTACTATTATTGCTGTTAACTTCACAATCAGCAGGTCTTTGCACTCAAACTATGCTTTATAATACTTGGAAGTATTATAAAGGAAGTGTGTTTTCAACACATTTTAATTAATTAATTAATATTTATCTATTTTAATCAATATTTATTCTATTTTTACTATAAACCACCCAGAGTCACCCCACAGTGAGATGGGTGGTAACAAATTTGAAATATAAATAATATAAATATAAATAAAGTATTTCCTTTTCAGTATGATAAGGAACGCTACAAAACATGTTGCATAGCTTAGATCTACATATTAAGTCTACAGCATCTCATCCTTCATTTTAGAAGAGTTTGTTCAGTGGTTAGGTTTTTCATATGTGTTCTATTAGAAAGTGAACACTAGATGAGTTACTTACTGCTTTCCAGGCCACTGATTTTAACTTTACTCAAGTCAAGTGGTGCAGCAACACCCACAGTGAAAGGACTTCCAGGAACAGGATCACCACCATACTTCACCTGAATGTTCATGTTACCCTAGAGAGGTCAAGTACATTTTTAAATTAATTTCAAATATCAATACTAAGAAATCCAGCAAACATCATAATAAATTAACATGTGAAGATGAACATTTCCAGAAGTCATGCAGGTAGTTGCTTACTTCCAGATTTCTACTGAAGAATCTTTCGTAGTATATACAAACACAGCTATAAGAATAACAAAACAGAAACACTGAGCAATACAATAGTATTAATTATCAGCAGATTGAGTGGGGTTTTTTTTCAAAAATGTGAAAGATGCTGTTTGCCCCTTTGAATTTTAATCATTTGTACTATAATAAAACCATCTTTGTATCCATGTATTCGTGTAAGATTCAAATTTCTGAAACCTGACAGATTATAATCTATTTAAGATTTTATGCTAATTATATCTGCACATCCCAGTAGGCCAGGTTCGACCCCTCTGGTCTACACATAATTTGGTTACCATCTACTTTCTTGGTTCTCATTCACCCACCATCATTTTGTGTACTGCAGTTTCAGCGGCACCTATGACTACCACCCATAACAGAAAGGCAACTGCACTGTTGTTTCTGTGTTGCAATTAAGCGCTTAGAAAGAAGAAGTGTTGCGTGCCTAGAAACTGCCATTTAGCTGTGTGCAATATTTTCACAGGGTACAAGATTAATGCATCCAGGACTTCCCTTTTCTCTATTTCTTTAATATTAATACATTCACTAATATTCCACAAACTTAGTAGAAGCTGATACAGAATAAATACATTGACTTTTTTTTTTTCAACAAAGTTACTTGGGCAAGGGCCAGAACAGCACAACAAGAGAACTCCTTGTAACCAAGGTGTGTATCATAAGACAGTTCTGGAAATTAATTCCTTGGGAATGGAAGTTATATTTTCACAGGGCTAGACACAGCTTAATGTTTAATAAGTAGCATTTCTCACTGCGGTATTTACAAATCTGACAGAGCAAGGACTATTTTGTTTGCCTACTTCACCCTTTAACCTGTTTTTTTTTCCCCTCCCCATTCAGAACCCTTTCCAGAAATACAGAAATATATATCATGCACTGTTTAAACAAGACAGCATTATGCAAAACTGTCACTAGCTACTGTTCAGTTTTCAATCCATGACAGAATGCCATTATTCAATCTCCTTTAATCTTTGCTGCCTTGTTTAAGGACACTTCTACACAGCCACCATTTCCATTTCTAAATCACAGAATTATGGAGTTGGAAGGGACCCCAAGGATCATTTAGTCCAATCCTCTGCAATGTGTGGCAGTAAAAGTACTCTAAACTAGGAGCCTAAGATAATTCTCATGCTCCTAATATATAGAAGATTTGGGGGTATAGTATAGAAAGCAGGTGGGCCACTTCCCATGAAGCATCCTGCATTTAATAACTAGCACTTCAGGACAAAACGGCTCCTGTAGCTTTACCCCAAGTTTAAGATATGCAAAGAGCTTAGGGATTCAATTTGGTGCAACTTAGAAGTTCTGTTTTTCATAAATTTAAAATAATATGAATTACTGTATAATAATAATAACTGTTCAGAAAGCCAAGCCTTTTTGTAAACCAATTAATCATGATATACACTAATAGAGCAGCTCAACTGTTTTATATATTATTATTATTATTATTATGCTCTATTGGTGTGTATCATGGATTAATTGGCTTACAAAAAGGCTTGCCTTTCTGAGTAGTAAGCAAACCAGGAATTGTTAACTGCTTCCAAAAGACAGATTTGACAAGTCAACCATACTTTGAAGACAGTTCCTCAAATATACGCTACACCTGCAGACATGCAAGTTGCCAGAGTTTCTACAAAGAAACACTGTTCAGAAGTCAAATTCCATTTCCACTTACAACAGCAGCACGCCTAAGATAAAGTTGGCATCAAGGTTTATGCTAGCAAGATCCAACTAAAGCAAAGACATCACTGAATCTAGTTACTCCAAACTACAGGCATTTAAAAATTGCTGGGGTCAGCAAGATAGCCTAGAGATCATACCAATATACAAAATATGTAAGTTTACTTTGGAAACGGTCTCTGCCAACAATCACCCTTACTGTCCCTCAGCACAGAACTAAATGACAGTTCTTCTAAAGAGCAGAATTACACCAACATGTGTACATTCCAGTTCAGGATGAACAGTAATCTTCAGTTTTGCTTTGCTGCTTGCTTGACGATGTCTCGGCGCCAATAGTAACATTGCACACTGTTAGAGACACATGCTAATTGGAAACTATGACTTAAATCCCTATAAACAAATCTTAGCTAGATTTGGAGTTTAAAATATAACATATTAAATATGAAACAGCTTTCAGAGCATTGTTTAATAAAAAAATGTGTAAGAAACTTGCTGTGTACAAGAGAGATATCTGTAACTTATTGCACTAACACATTTTATTTGCAATGACAGCACTGCCTCTGATTTCTTGAATTAAGGAAATGTATGCCAGATTCCTATCCTTTCATAGGAGAATTTACCTGCTGTATTGGAGTGTATTTTACAGTGTGGGAATAATCATAGTTGTCAATGAAGTCCAAATCTTTGACAGCATCTCCTTCCATTGGCCCACTGAACTGAACATCCAGAGGGGCTTTTCCAGCACCTTTTGTGAACACAGTGAAGTGCGTGGGCTTCCCATTTTCCACACCTGGGTAGATAAAGGAGTGGAATCCATCATCATCTTGTCAAGACATGTTCAGGGGAAAAAAGTGCAATCCCTTTTTGGATAGAATACTACAAATACCAAATATAATTTTTCATACTCCAGATTTACTTTTCTAGCATTCATTTATGGGCCTTGACAAGGAATTGTATTTCATTATGAATGCAACCAGCAAACAGCTAATTAAATAGTTTGCCCACTAATCAGGCAGAAATCTTACCTGTTTTACTTAGTCCAGGCCCTTCAGCTTTCACCTTGCTTGCATCATGTGAGGGTTCTACTTTCACTCTGAAAGGGCTTGTAGGAATTTCCTTAAGATAAAAAAAAAAAAATTAATAATACATGTAGTAGCTTTTCAACAAAATCACCATACAGTAGAAAGATCCTGAGGCTAGAATAGTAAAGAAACATTATCCCTGTACGTACTGTCCCTTGCATACAGTTGCTCTCTAAATTACTAGATTTCTAAATTATTGCTTTCCCTGTAAACAAACCCCCCAAAAAATGAAAATAATATTTGTTTGCAGCACAAGGACTATTTGTTTTAAATGTCACGCTTTGGATCAAATGAGCCATTTCTGAATACCCAGGAGGTTAAAACAAACTAATCCTCTACTATAGCATTTTTTTCTAGGAGCTCAGACCAGTCTTTCTCCTGTTTAATCTTAAGGCCATCCAAGCTTATTATACCCATTTAAATTAAACAAAAGTCACTGTGATCTACTCTTTAAGTATAAGGAGTAGGAATGGTGCTTTGAATTTCAGTATTCTTATTTTTTTCGGTTTAAAGGAGATGCTTGGCTTAGTTGAAGCAAAAAACTTCTTTTTTTCAAAATCCTTTTCTAAATCCAAAGCCAGAGAACAAAGGATATTTTAAGGTCCAAGCATACTATATTTCATGGCTGGTGTGGGTCTTCCGGGCTGTGTGGCCGTGGTCTTGAAGAAACTTCAAGACCACGGCCACACAGCCCGTAAGACCCACACCAGCCATCATATGCCGGCCGTGAAAGCCTTCAACAATACATACTATATTTCACTTTAATCTTAAAATGGTCAACTGCAATGGGTTTGGGGAAATAACTGTATATATTAAAACTAAGGCCAACTTTTGTCAGATTGCTCTTGTCTGCCTCAAGTACATGTTTTTATTAAGACTTGACACATTTGTATATATTTTCAGTATGGTAAGCTATTCTATTGCTGCAACTAAAGTAGAAGAATGGAATACATATTAAAATAAATACTTCAGTTACTACCATATACAGATACTTCAACAATTTGACATGGTCACAATACAGTACAACTGCTAACTCAGTTTTCCTTATCCAGATGCCCTCCCAGTGGTTTTAGTCTTATACCCATTATTAGAAATCATACTCCTAAGACATCTGAGGGACGGAGATTGGGAACCAGGGTTGGCATCAAACGCCTTTCCAATAATGACATACCTCTCCAGCAAACAGCACTTTGACAGTATAGCGCCCAGCAGCAGGAGGGGTGTATTTCACTGTAAATGTATCATTAGCATTATGTATGATGCCGAAGTCTATATCTTGCTCTTCTTCATTTATTACATGAGCATCACACTTGATGCCCACACTCACATCACCTAGAAAGAAACAATCCACTAGAAATTGTATTGACAGTTGTACCCCTATATCACCCCTTGCTGCTTAAATATTTGCTTCCTTAAACACACTATTCTATCAGCCACTTCCATGAGAAAACACATCCACCTAAAAGAAGCAACATTATGGGAGTCAAGCATTCTCCTTTAACAGCATTTCAGCTTCATTCAGTTACTGAGCTGGGGGGCAGTGGGGAGGGTTACTATTCAGCATTTGCTATACAGATCTGTTTTTTTACCTTCGCCTGCTTCTGTACAGTCCACAGTGAAATGAGTAGGTTCGTTAGCTTTCAGACCATTTCTTGCCACCCCTGGTCCAGTAACTTTCACCTTCTGAGGATGACTGCCTTGCCCAATCTGGACCTAGGTGGCATATATTTTCAAAATGTGAACTTGATAAACACAGATTAACACTTTAGGGTAATCAACATTGGTCACACAATCTTTTAGGTTTCTTCTATTGTCATTCAATATGTTGTTTTATGTATCTGTTGAATCTGTTATCCAGGAACTCAAGATGGCATACATAGAACTCTTTTTTAAAACAATCCTCTGGGAACTGAGGGTGGGACCTAGGTCTTCCTGGTCCTAATCCAATGCCTCAGCCACACAGGAAACACTAGTAGCCTAGTTAATTATTATTTAATTTCCATAGCGGCCAATTGGAAACCTCTGAGGAGCCCACATGAATCCAAACAGAACTCCTATTGATCTTATCTATCAACTGGTATTAAGGATATCTACTGCCTGGGGCAGTATATTGTCATTTTTTGCTCAGTCTGCACTTGCCCCTACACTATACAACATTCACCATTTTAATTCCTCTAGTTTTCATTGTTTGTGGTCCCTTTTAACCCATGTTTAGTAATTTAGTGTGATCTCCAAAGCTGGCTCTCTCATACTCTAAGCTCCTAATGGTCAAGAATTAAAAACCCTGGTCCCAAAACAATTCCTTCATCGTAATCCATCTAATTTCCCCATTCTTGATTTGGGTATTCATAACCTCATTTCAGACTCCTAAAAATAAGATTCATTCAGAAATACATGAAAATGTTAAATGTTAACAAATATTGTGTATCAGTCAGAGTATAAACAAAGAGGAAGCTAAAAACTAAATATTTATAATATGTTAGCACTTTTTCTTCATTCTTTTTAATGGTATCTTTAAATGACAAAATAGTGGTGACTTTGGCACTCAACTCAGAGATTCAAAAGTATCTCTAACATCCTTTTCCTTACTGTTAAAAATAATTTAATGTATTTTGTTTTTTATGGTTAATTTTTCATCAACGATATACTGAGCAGTAACTGTGCAACTTCTCTAACTTCTTTGTTGTGTTACTGATATTATACCTTTGCAATTTTTTTCTCTTTTTTCCTTTTCGCTTGTTCATTTTTTTAAAAAAAATGATTAATAAAAATGATTTCAAAAAAATAGGATTCAGCTTTTGCTTTCAAATAAGTATCAGTTAATTTAAGCAAGGGATTGCAAAAGGTGTCAGGAAGCACACTGCAACTGGAAAACAAGCAGCTACAGATATTTAAGCACTTTAGTACTTACTCTGCAAGGACTGTTAGGGACATTTGCTCCTCCCCAAGTAATAGCAATGGTATGTTTGATTGGTTTTGTTGGGATGTAAGAGCAGGCATAGATGCCATCAGGCTTGCTCCTCATCTGGATATCAATAGGATTTCCATCAGCATCCTAAAAAAAAGAAGAGCAAGCTAAATATGAACTCAGTTTTTTAGTTTTAACATTAGTTTTTCATATATACAAAGGTAGGCAGGTACATAGTTTAACAACCAGTAAACTTAAGGCTTCCTTTTAGAGAACCTGATCATACATTTGTGCTTGTTCTACTGCAGCTGGATTATCTCCTCCCCAACCAGGGTCACTTACTACCAACTGTCCTGGGGAAATGTCTTTTCAGTCTATTTTTTTTTCCACTTGTTTAAAAATAGGATGTATATTACATGTCAAACATACACTGCTCCTTATGCATGGAAAAAGCAGGTGGCAGAAGAGTTCTCTTATCTCCCCCATCTTCAAGATGGTTAGTTGCACTCCTCTTCATTACCATCACAAAAGAGCCATCAATTGCCCTACTTTTAATCAATGAATTCTAGTCACTTGCAAAGCAAGTGGTTTATATTACCTTGGTTGAGGTACAAATTGGTTCTTAGTGAGGTGATAGAAAACACATCATTGTAATAAGGATATGTCTCAAATCAAATCTTAGTAGATGAAGGGGCAGGGCAGGGCTCTTATGATGATCTCTTTAAATGTTATAGGCCACACCACATTGAAGAAGAAACGTATGAATGCGGCCAAGCATTTTTGCACACAATTCAAGATGCGTAGAACAATCTACGGGTAAAGCTATATGGATGAGAAGTGAATGCTGTTTGGATCTCTGCCCTTACTTGTGCATATATCTTCAGAGGAGCATCCCCAGCTTCCTTTGTATCAACTACAAAGTCTGCAGGATTGTTCACAATGCAGCCAGTTCTTTCAAGTCCTGGGCCATAAGCTTTTACCTAGAAAAGATTAGCAGGATATAAATTGAGAATAGGCCAAGATGCCTTTACAGACCGTTGTACTACTAAAACTGCATAGTCCCAGGTTTGCTCTTCACATCCAGTCAAACAGCTTGTCTGATCAGCATAAGTATTAAAAAGAAGTATGCTTTTATTAAATGTTCAAGAGAGCACCTTACAATGCAAATCAAGCATAAGTATATCTATTTATAGAATCTTCCATCAAAGACATTTCTCAAGGATTACATTTCTGAAGCTAACCTGGGACAGACTTGTATCTGTTATTGACATACTGGCCTAGATGAGGCAGAAACAAAAACAGAAATATTATGAAATGTCCCTTAATTTAGCCTGTAACACAGATTGTCCTCATTTAGGGTCAAGGCCCAATCCTGAATTTAACAATATAGTGGTTGGCAAGCTGCTCAGGCCTCAGGCCTAATCTTATGCAATACCTCCAACCCCCAACATTGACCAAAATCTCACAATTTCCAAATCTTAAATTTTCAAAAGAACCAGGAGACTATGAGTTCTGGGCCTCCCTTGGGCATCCAAGCCGGCTGGGTGACTTTGGGCCAGTCACTCACTCTCAGCCCAACCCACCTCATAGGAGGCAGGATTATTAGGCATGTTCGCCACTTTGAGTTATATATAAAAAAGGCAGAATCATCATCATCATCATCATCATCATCATCTCCTTGTACCCTTGCCTTGTCAGAGTCGAAGTCTAGAGATGCCGGCTGGATGAATGCCATGTAGGGGCTGTCTTTGATGTCTTCATCATCACACATAATGTGAACAGCATATTCACCAGGCTCTTTGGGCCAATATTTCACATCACATGAGCCATCATTCTGATCATCACATTCAATTTTTGCTTGAGATGGGCCTTCAATGGCAAAGCCTGAAAAAAGGAGTTTAGCAGTTGTTAGAGGCACTTAAATTTAGGTAGGATTTTTAAGGCTATGTACTAAGCTACAATGTAATTAACAAGGTCTGCTGAATAAACAACAATTGACTATGATCACACAATCCATTAATCATAGACAAGAAAATAATATTATATTTTAGAATAACATGTAAATCCAGTCTAACAAAATAAATGAGCTTGGTTATCTGTCCAAACCCTATTTTCCAATCTACAACAGCAATCTGTCAAAATTTTTGTTTCAGCCAATGTCTACATGCATTCAGTAGCTGGGTTAACAGATTGTACCTAGTGATAATGTAGTTTGCTTAGTTTAGGTTTTGCATGATGTAACACTGTAATTTGTAAACCATCACTTATGGCTTACGATTTTGTGTGATCCCAGCCACTTAGGCTGAGTCAACAAACCACAGTCTACTGTGATATAGGAATCCATTTAATCCATGCGCTGTACTGTAATTCCATATCTGTAATCCACAGTGCTAAGCATTAAAATTTCCTATCATTTTTGTTAGGATGTTCTTTCCCACCCATTATAATATTAGAGCCTGTTTAAAGGCAAGGCTAATAACGTTATTAGGTTGATAACCCTGAAAAAAAAAAGGGATTGGACATTATTTACTGCTAATCTCTCTCAGATGAAAATAGGATATAGACTTATAATTGTCATCAAAAGTAGTCTGCAAAGCCAATTCCTTTTAAATATGGTTAGAAGATAAGAGTCAGCCCATTAGTTCCACGGCAGGAAAGTCTTGCCATTGAAATAATTAGACATCATCTATCAAGCAACATCTGTTTTGGAAGGAAGCAGTGCAATGAGCCAGGTTATTACCTAGGGATCCAACTTCCGGACCGATGGATTCTACAACAAAGTCTGCTGATTTACCAACAACTCCTTCATGAAGGCCTGGCCCCCAAGCTCTTACTTTCTGAGGACCAGCTTCAGGACCTACTTGCACCTCAAATGGGCTAGGAGAAGACGACCAGAAAGCAGAATTAAGAAAAAGAAAGAGACAACAACCATGGACACAAATATATTTAATAATCTGTTAACTGAGATAGAATGGTCAATAACATACTGGAACTAAGGAGATCCAAGTACAACCAAAAGGTAATCAAAAAGCTTACCAAACAACTTAAGGCTAGTCTCTAATTCCATACCTAAGGCACCTCACCGAGGAGTGAAGATAAAATATAAAGAAAAACCATGTAGACAGCCATCAGTATTTTCAAGAAAAGGAGGATTAACAAAAATTAAATTGGGGATTTGATGTGCTAAATGTCTTTCTGCTCCAAGTCTTGTCTTTGTTATTGTTTCTTAGAACCTGTTACCAAAGTTTCCTAGACTGGAAAGACAGGATACACCTCTATCCTGCAGTAAAGCTTGGAACTAAAAACTAAAACTGTCACCACTAACCCCTCAGTATACTTCCAACGAATACAATTTCAAAACAATTTATTGTGGAATCGCTTTCAGTTAAAACATATAAAATGTTGCAGCTCACCTTTTTGGGATGTTGTGACCACCCCAAGAAATTGTGACAATGTATTTCCCTGGAGTTACTGGGTAGTATTCAAATGCATATACTCCATCCATGAATTCCTTTTGTTTTACAAGTTCCTCCAAGCCTTCTGAAGAAATACCATTAATCTAGCATTAGCCTTTAATAACTGCAGCCCATATTCTTTAGTTTTAGGTGATTGTATGTTTCAAGATCAATTGCCAAGAATGAAGTCATTTTTTTTCTTTTCATCCAGAAATTGTTGCAAAGAGGAGAAACTACCTTTAGTCATGTAATAAAGATAGCATAAACATTTCCAGAAGAATGTGATGAGTGAAAGTGTTACATTACCATGCTTAATTCACTTCCCCATGTTATTCCTTAGTCTGCAACATTATGCATGTCATATGTGAAAACAAGGAAAGCTTAAGCTTTGTCAGACCTCATGACCACAAATATTTGGGGAATGCCTACTTGATTTAGTTTTCTTGAGAGAGTCTAAATATTCTGAAGTTTGTTGACACAAGCCTATTGTCTTTAATACTGCACAGTTGGCAACATTTTCTAGCTAATGCTCAAGTAGCATCATATAAACATTACAACTCATTTTGTCAAAGGCTCCCCAAAATCCATACTAATTTGTATGACACTGAGATGGAATGCCATTTGTTTGATTTGGAGGCCAGAAATCTAGCATCCCTTTCAAGCCAGGCTGTGTTCCCAGAATTGAAGAGTTGACTGCCACATACATGATCTTCCAGTTCATTGTGATTTCCACACTGATGTACTTTTGTTAAGCTAAAGGGGAAAAAATCATGGTGTTTCAATTTAAAGACCCTAATTAGTTTGGGGTTTCCCATTCCAACTTTACAGGAATATATAGAGTGTAATGTTCTGAGTTTGTATGTTTCACTTATTTTTGCCATTAATCTATAGACAAGGAAAATAATGACTGCTTTGAAAACCTGATATGATCACACCAGTTGCACTAAAGCATGTGAAAGCTACTTCAAGACTACAATTTTCACACAGCTAAACAGGTTGGCTACATATAGCAAGTCAGGCCTGTAACGCAAATCTTTCCTGTTAATATTCCTACCTGGAATAAACCTTGCAGGTTATCAACTTTTCCATAAGACGTCCCTTTCAAAAAAGTTGAGCGACCCCACCAAAAGTCGATTCATGTAATGTGATTTGGTCTATATGCAGGGAAGTTTGAGAGAGAATGTAGCTTCTCTCCTATCAGTTAGAAAATAGAACTTTGGCTGAAAGTCTGTCCTTCCCATTTTGTGTATCAGGGTTTTGGTGTTTTCCAAGCTATGTTTTCATAGAAGTTTAGTCTTGTCATCAAATAAGGATTTTCCTGCACACATATTTTGACCAAGAGCCTCATTAAATATATGATTCCATATCAAAGATTACAAATTTACACAGGGATTATGCAGTCCAAGTTAATTCTATATGAGCAAGTAAACAATATATTATTTTAAGTGAAATTAGTGTTTTCATGCTTCTATCCATATATTAAATAGATACCTCTGTGAAAATCAAAGCTCTATTTCACCTCCAGAGTTCTCTTGAGAAGCAAAGTCAACATGCAGATAGCAGAATCAGTGCCTGATTGGAGCTATTTGCAAAAGACTCATATCAATGTCCAAGCAATGCCAAAAAAAAAAATGCTCAACACTTACTTGGTCCTTTTATTGCCACATGGATATCTCCACTCCCTGCGGCTTTAGTATCAACCTTGAAGTATGCGGTTTCTCTGATCCTAACTCCTTTGGGTTGGAGGCCCCTACCACTGGCACGGCAGGCATTTGGATTGCAGGCTGCAAGCAAATTGCAGACAGACATGAATGCAGTCTTTGATTCCTAAAGATATTTAGTTTAACCAAGCCAGGCTGGAACAGCTTCTCTCAGCTTCCTTTTAGATGGATAAGATTTTACATGAAATGCAAAACCTGAATGCCATTTTGTAGTCTTAAGAAGCAAGACTGTTCTTGGTTAAAGCCTTTACTTTGTACAAACACAAATAAACTGCGTATTAATAAGCCTTTTGTCAATGGTTGCTGCAGAACAGCTTTGGATTTGAAAACAGTAAAAGGTAACCAAAGATTCTCATTTCCAAAGCTCCAAACTTAGAAGACATGAAGCTTTCTAGGTTAAACAAATTTTCAGAAGCAGTTTCAAGTGTGCTGGAGGAGGAGAGGAAGAAGAGAAGAAAGAAAGCACAACAGAGTAAAAGAGTTCCATACAGACACTGCATCTTGAATTTGGAGATGGCTCGCTGTGCTGATTTTGATATTGTCCCTATATGCCATGCTGAAGAACAGGCAATCATTGTAGATGCATGATTTATTAGAACGTGAATCAAGTGACATTAACCAACTAATCCAGACAAGCACACCAGAGATGGGTTTGAAACAGGAAACATAATGAGGTGGGAAAGAAACATGCAAAATGCGCTTCAAATATCCCTAGATATAGTGGAACAGTTAACAGCAGACAGAAACTTTAGGGGAGATGGAAGCCAGCTTAGAAGAGACCAACCCAGGGGCATTTTAGGACAGGGGGCACATTTAAGATGTTGAGGACATATGACAGATGTTCCAACAAAGCAGTTCCATGGGAAAGGCTTGTCTGGTACATGATTACGATGGATGCATGGCTGCCCACAAAACTCCTAAATAGATGAGATTATTCCCGGTAAACTCTTCTTGATCCCAAGATGTTTTCTGGTACTCCAGGTTACTTTTTCCTAGGTAGGTGTGCATACTTCTAAACATAGTACTTGGCTGCAGTTAACAACCATTTTTACTTCTTGTAAGAATGCCCCAAAAAGCCACAGCTAAAAGCTGATTCATTGCTTGCAGAACATGCCAGCTTCCCATTTATTTATTATTTTTATTTAAAACAAACAATTAAAAAATCAGGAGACAAAGAATCTGGCAGGCACTATACTGCTTCTCTCTGGCTTAAGTTATGAACTTGCTTATCAGCAATTGTCTAACCATGATATTGCAGCTCTTCTAAACATATCCCAGGCATCCTGCAATAGCTCAATTCAGCACATATCATTCTGCAATCAGTCCATTTCTTTGAAGGTGTAATAGTTTACTCCACAGCAACTGCTCTGTCCATGCATGTACAGCACTTCACTTTCCCTAAACATTTTTCTATGTGCATTAGCTGTCTGCTCACTCTAGCAAAATGAAGATACGAACAGCAAGCTGAAGTTTGAGTCCAATTGACAATTTTCTACTTTCAAGTCTCCTGCAACCAAGTTGCTTACTTGTGGTAAGGCAGTCTAACATCCTGCAAGACTGCTTTGCAGATACTCCCTAAGTCTGAGAAACTGCTTGCAACATTTCTGAACAATATCTTTAAATTGCTAACTTGCAAAATAGGTCTCCAGGGAGAAAAAAGGCAACACATACACGGTCACCCTGAACACATCTTACCGACAGAGCTTGCCCAACTATGAAGTCAATAGCAGTGAAGTCCAACATCCCACAAATTGAGAGTGGCTCAGGAGAAGGGAGCAGAGGTCTGAAAGCACAGGAGTAGGCAAGGATGGAATAGAAAGCCAGTATCAGTTCAGAAGGGGAGAAAAAGAGTTATGATACAAAAATAAAGAAAATATAGTTGGTTTAGAAATATAGCAAGAAGGTATTCTACTGCAGAAGTGGCAAAAAGAAAAATATGACCATTTAGAATGGCAGACCAATTACATTTAGTTAGTAGCGTAAAAATCAAATTTAGTATTTTAAAGGGTTTTCAAGGATGAATTTAATCACCCTTTACCTAGCCAGAACACTGCTATATTTAAAAGCATCTAACTTTACATTTGTAACTTTTTTTAAAAAAACATTATTTATATAAATGGTAATATGCAAATAATAATACCTCCATTTCTAACACATACCTTCACCAACAAGAATACCCCAAGGACTTTTTGGAACATGCTCTCCAGCAAATACAACTTTTACAGTGTGAGGACCAGCTTGAAGAGGCTTATAAACACAGCGATAAACCTGATTCCCTTTGTCTTCTACCATAACCTCAGCAATGTTTGTTCCTTGAGGATCTTCAACCTCTACACCTATCTCACCAACACCAGCACCTAGAAGAGAGAAGAGATAAGCTCAAAATTTAGCTTCCATAGTTAATCTTTTCAGAATGGCTAGAGGCCAATATGTAGCAGGGACAAGGGAAATGCGTAGTATAACAAAATTGGATATTAATAAAGAGGAGAAAAGCTTTACAGGATTAACAGGATCTTAATATGATGCAATTTTGCCATCAGGGGAATCTGATTTTATTGCAATTTTTCAACACAGTATTTGGCTAAAGCTGTGAAATCTGAAAATAAGAATCAAATTGGCAGAGTTGAAAAATGCTTCCTCCGACTCTAATATCTGAGACAAAAAAGTTAGGATTTTCTTTAAAAAAGATAAAATCCTAGCTTTTTTCAACTAGGTATTTCTAAAATCATTTAGGCCAAAAAGAGTTTGCAACACAGCCTTACAAGACATGCACCCTCATTGGGAAATCTTTGATATCTTTAGCAAAGGAAAGGTAACTACAAATTAAGTTTCCATGCAAAGTTCATCAGCAACAAAACCCCACACCTAGCTACCTCATCATCTGGCAGTCTGTGGAGCAACATTAGCCGAGTCAACAATGGTTGATGCAATTCAAAAGAAAATGGCTACTCCCAATGGAGGAACAGATTGTAAAGATGGCAGAATTAGCAGAAATGGCAAAACTGACCTGCCTGATCAGGGATACAACAATAAGTACTTTTATAAAAGACTGGAAACCCTTTATGGACTTTTTGCTGAAAATGGAAAAAAGTGAAATGGTGATTTCTGGATTTACTGACTGAAAAAAGGAGTTGAATATGGGACAGAAAGAGTCTTTGTAATGTAATCTTAAAGATAGTAAGTTTGTAGCTTCTGCAAAAAAGATCAGAAGTTGTTTCTTTATCTTTTTTCTTTTTCTAACTGTATTGCTTTTTTGCACTTTTTCTTTTATCTTGTTTTTTCTAACTTTTCTTTATATATTTTCATGTTTATTTATCTACGTAAAAGTTTCAATAAAAATCCTATAATATGTAATTATAATAAAAAAAAAAAGGAAAATGGTATAGCACCAATGTATACTAGGTCCATGTAGAGAAGGAAACTAATCCAAAAATTAGCTAGTTTGCCATTTTTTACCTGTGATTTTCTGGTGAAAGGTTTAGATAAAATGTTTAATTTAAAGTAGAATGCAGAATCCATGACCTCTAAACCCCTGGCTATCTTCTCCAGGTCCCCTGCAAATGTTCTGCCAAACTGTAGTTTTCAGTGTGACCGTATTAAGTAAATAGTGAACAGCCTTATTAACTGTATCTAATTTGTTAGGATAGAATTTTAATTTCCACGAAAATCTTGGCTGTATCATCTTCAAATGTGCAACGCGAAAGGTTCAGAGACCAAGCAATCTCAGTCTACTACAGCTTACTACAGTGTTGCATTATATACAGTAAAAAAAACCTACAATTTTGTTTAGCCCATCTTACCTGCTGTGTAAATGTCAAAGTAAGTAGATTTATTAGCTATATTTCCTGTTATTTCCAAGCCTGGACCTTTGGCTGTTACTTTACTGGCATCTCCCTGGGCTTTATCAACATTTACTTCAAAGGGACTCTTTGAAATATGCTGGCCAGCAAACAGAACTGTAACCTAAAAAATAAAGTAACAGTATTCGCATTAGATACCAGAGACTACTGCAATGCATTTACATAGGGCTATATTTGTAGAATTGATGCAAAATGTGACAGCCCACCTCCAGGCCACTGAAAGTTGCTACAGTCATACAGCATATGAGTATCTTCAAAACCATCTCTTTCCAGTAGAACCAGCCCATCCAGATTGCTTATCTTGAGAAGACATGTTTAAGACATTCAAGAGGCTAGTGGGGAGGAGGTGGGAGACAGTGTTTCTCTGCTGAGGCCCCTTCTGCTTAGAAGAGCCTCCTCCCTGAGGTTTGGCTGATGCCCGTTCTCCTGTCTTTTAGAAAGATAATGAAAACTTTGCCTCTGGAGGGTGATTGTCGTCAGTAGAATGGTCACCACTGGGAGGAAAATAACTGAGTTAAGGAAGCAGCAACATGGTGCTTTGGAGTGGGCATAGGGATGCTGCTGGAGGCTCCTTAACTCAAATGTGCATTTTCTTGGGATCACATGGCTACAATGTAATCCTGGGCAAAGACACCACTTCTTCAAGGATGAATTAACAGATGCAATGCACACCCATGCCTCCTCCAAAGCAGATTTTTGGGTATGGATCTGAAGCACTGCAAAACCTATATCAAGATTGACAGTTTTTGCCTAGGAGTCACCAAAAGTCCCTAAAGATACTTTCTTCATTCCAGACAGAGACTAGCAATCTGAAACCTCTTTGATTTAACGCAATGGAAAATATACACTTCAAATTTTATAGAAAACTAGTGCAAAAAGTGAGTTTTACTTGACTGATTGGAGAATTTTTTCCCTCATCAGTCAGGTTAAATTAAGTGGGTGAGGTGAATCTAAACAAATCCAAACTCTTCACAATTTATTTGGACCAAATTTCAGGAAGCCCCAAAAGTACGAGATTTTTGCCTCCATGAGATGCTTCATAAGAATTGGTAGATCAAACAATCAGAATGCTGGGGTGGCAAATGTATACTGTAGAAGATGGAGTTGTTGTGAACAATGACAACTATTGCTGTAGCTACCCTAGTCTGAAGATACTACAATCCTACGTTTACAAAAGCATTTCTCAGTTCAGTTCTAGTTCTCTTCCCCACACATAAAATCGTCAGACTGTCTTACCTTGTGAAGACCTGTAACTTTTGGCAGGTATTGAACAGCAAATGTCTTGTTCTTGTCATTGTCAGGCGTCACTTTGGCCTAAAAAAGAACATTACCCCAATATTTTCACTAAGAATTTCCAATCATTTCCTGGCATCTAAGCTTAAAATAGCATCTGGGGAAAAATGCTCCTCCACAAGAAAAGTTTGTTTCTTACAGTTTCTTGTTAGTGCAGCATTACAGAAGACAGCCATAAAATAGCCACTCTTAAGTTCCTAGTTAGGAAACGTAATACTGTCCTTGTAATGCAACAGCACTGCAAAATTTATTTACTGGATTTATACTCCAAATTCCACCAAAAATGCTGCTCAGAGCAGCTAATAAAAGTAACAGAATTATAATCAAACATGCAAATCAAACCTAATGGAATTTTAAATCCACCAATAAAGAGTATGTAACTCCCCTTAGCAGACAAGTCAATCTACACATCAAAAGTCTATCTAAATAAATATGATTTTGCCTACCAGCAAAAGGGTAACAAAGGAAGTTAGCCCTCCTATTTTAAAACCTAAATGGCTTAGGACCTAACTGTCTGAACAAAAACCTCTTACATTATAGAACATGTCTAGAGGTTAAAATCAATAGCTGAAAATGTCCCTATAGTTTGTTTAGTACATGGAAAAGGCTGTGATCAATCAACTTTCCCTGCAAAACTCACAGGATGTCAAGGGCAGTCTTTGGGAGATGCATTCAGTCCCCAGTCTCTCTGCCTTTAGAAGAACAGCCAAAGCATCTCTTTTTCCATTATTTTAATTGTTAATTTTCATACTGAGTTACTGCATCTTCCTCTATTTTTGATATATTGTACTCTAATTGTTTAGCTGCTCTAATAATCAGTTGAACAGAAAACTGGTATAAAAACTGAATGAATAATTAGCTTAGTACCTGAACTTCTAAACTGGAGATGCCAAGGAATGGATTCCAGTGCTTATGTATGTGCTATATTTGTCAAACTGCGGTCCCATGAAATTCATTCTAAATGAGGACACTCATGCAAGAGTATCATTTTCAATTATGAGAGAACAGCCCTAAGTAATTGTCCATTCTACCCAAGACCTCTCAATATGCATACCTCTTCTCTGTTTCCTTCTGGATCTTCTACAAAAACCATTACTTCACCTTGACCAGCACTTATAGTATCGACTGTGAAGTTGGCAGGTTGCTTGACCATATTTCCTTGAGGTTCAATTCCTGTAAACACATAGAAAACCATGCTCAGAAGGTATAAAGGTATTCATTTACTAAATCTTGATATGTTCTCAGACTTAACACTGAATTAAATTATAACTAACCACCACTGGCAGATAAATTTATGGATGTGATTTAAGTTTCCTTAAATCATCCAAGATAGTGACCAGCAGTCCCATAAACCTGGCCTTGCAATGTTCCTTTACTCCTGAACCAGTAATCCCCATTGTTCTAATGTTTTCTTCTCCCTCATATATCTATGAATTTTATAAAAACAAATATTATACAGCTCTCTCCTACACACTCTTTAGTGTGCATAAATACAAAAGATAGAGCATAACTAGCACAAGAATGACTGCTGAAAATATTAATATAATTTGAAGTTGACATGCTCCTAACACCCACAGATTCTGATAGCTTTGTTTCTGAAAGCAGACATGTTTCCATTATCTTGGAATTACTCTATCTTCAAGAAATCTTGTTTTTCTCCAGTGAGACCTTTGTCCACTATTCTTTCCATTGTTTTGAGGATTTAAATGATCCTCCAAACAAACCACCCAAAAGATCAGTTGATGGAAAGCTGAATCAGTCCAGGAGCTCCCCTAGATTTAAAAAAAGTCCAGCAAATTTACTTAAAACCAGCTTATATTATACATTTTCCCAGCACTGCGTATGTGTGTGTATATTTTAAGAAAAGCTTTCCATAGGGTGATGTGATCTTGCTTCAAGTAATATCTGTGATTTAACTGTTTCCATGTTTTCAATTACTTTTTCAAGCTAGTTACATCTACCTGACAGTGATGGAATATAAAGGTCTAGGGGCATGGACAATAAACTGCTCAGGAATATGGTGCAGAGAAATATTACAGATACATAAAAAAAAAAAAAAAAAGCCTTGCTGAACTGGTTCTCACAGGATTGGGGAATTCATATGAAAGTAGGAGTGGCTTTTGGACAATTTCCACATTTCTGAATGTTAGCAGCGCACCAAATGAACGCAGTGAAATATGGACGCTTGGCTGCATAGCAAGAAGCAACTAGCTTTTCCATCAGAATTATAAATATACCAAAGTGTTATATATTTATTATTTAAATTTATTATGGCCAACCAACTCCAATGAACTTTGGGCAGTGCACCAAACCAAAAAAAAAAAAATCCATAAAAAAGAGATAAAACCTAAAACCACACAGACAGCCTCAAGTAAAACAAACAATGACACATATCAAACAAAACAAAATAGGGCCCCCAAAAACAACAGTACATTAACCCCGGCCTGGGACCCAAGCCAGGTTACTTAAGACCTTACCTTTGCCATATGCTCTTGCCTTTTTTGGATTAAGTTTAGGTTTCAAAGGAGCACCTGGTTTCAGCTTTGCTTTGGGGAACTGTGACAAATAGGTCATTACAGAGTGTTCATCCACATCAGGATGTATGATTTCTTCAGGAGTGATGACCTAGAAAACCATTACAGGACAGTGTCAAATGTGCCTTCACCTTCTTTGCTGACATTCCTGTCCTTTTAACTGTTTGCCTAGGTTTGGGACTACAGTTAACAGAAAGCATTAATAAGAGCAAGTAGCCTTTTCAAAAAGGTACATCATGTTCTAATCTACCGACAAAATAATACTATTACTGCAGCCAAAAGGAAAATTTAGTAAGTTTTAGCATTATACGTTTCTAATAACCCATTGCTTGAGGAAGTTCAATGTAATATTCTGCTGGTTTCCACATATGTTAAGTCTATCATCTTCTTCAGATAGCTCCCTTCCTCCCAGAAAAAGTCATCTATAAACGGCATGTTCTGAAATGCATATAAGAACATAGAGAGCCTTTAACCTGCTTGTACATCTCATCCAGGTGCCATTTAGACATGTTGGATTACAGCGCCAACATTTCCAGTCATCAGGGCCAGATTTCAACAACAGAAAGAATTTGGGCAGCTCTGTAGGTATTAAGATTGATATGCTGTGATGCAACTGAACCCTTTTAAGAACATAATCAATCTGAATTTTTGACAAAGCCAAAATGAAATGTCAGTTAAAAATGGAACAGGTACTATTTGTGAAAGAAAAATTTGATTATATTTGAATTCGGAGGCTTCATTTTTCAATCATCAAAAGAAGCTTTCACAGAGTAGCCACTTCTATTTCATGCAGGAAGCACATTATTTGCACAAACACATTACTGGATTAGTCACATTCCATATTCTGACAGATATTGTTCCTAAACATTAATCAACTGTGGCTGTTCTGTTTATAGGCTACACCTTGGATATACTGAAGCCTCTCCCTTCTCCATACCTGAGGGACACCTAACCAGTCATCTGCTTGCTGCATAGCTTCACGAGCATTATTAACAGGCTTCTTAGGATCCCAACTTTCCCAGTCTGGGCAGAGACCTGAAGATAGGAATTAGGGAAAAGTTAAATCTCTGTCGTTAAAGAAGCATGAACAATACTTCATCCTAAACTAGAAAGTGGAGGTTGGCAGCCAAAGTTTTCAGTTACAGACCAAAGCCCAAAACCCACCCACCCCACTTTGGGGTCGGGGGAAGAATTGCTTTGACAATGCATATAACAAGTCTAAAAATTCCAAAGTTGGCTGGTTTGCAAGAAATTCTGATTTTGGTGGCAACCAGTACAGCCACTAATTGCTGTAGCTCTTATCAAGCTTAGTAAGGAATACAATTTACATCACAGTTAAAACAAGCTCTGGAGTCTCATTCCAGGACCATATGTAACTCTCAAGCTTTATTTATTTATTTGTTTGTTTGTTTATTTATTTATTTATGGTGGTCCCCAAAGAACCTTCCAAACCCAGCTGTCAAACATCGACAGGATGGTTCCCTATTATTTTGGGACAGAAAAATCAAACAGTTGTGTACATCCTAAAACTGTCTCCCTTTTAAAAAAAAATCTGTGAAGTCAAACACCAACACTCTGCACAAAACATTTCTGCTCACATAGCACTACCCAATGTCACCCACAGCTCCCACCCTACAAAATACTGAATGCAAGTGCAGGATACAAAAAGGTTACTGTATTCATGTCCAAAGCTCTGGGTTATTGCTCTAGGCAATGTAAAAGGAAAGATCGCAGGAGGCTTACCTGGAGCACAGCTGTCAACCAGGGCACCTAGTGCTTTGCCATCTTGCCAATTTTGGTTGAAGTTTGTTATTGGGAGATATGGAATTTTGTTCTGAATCCATCCCAAGAGTCTCTGTTTAGGTGTTTGTTTCTTGGCATCATCATCTCCTTCATCTTCCCACACCGGCATAGAGATTGAATAATGGAGGATAAGGGTCCATACTAACCCTAGGATTAGCTTCAAGTTTCCATCAACAATAGCTTTACTATCTGAAAGGAGGAAAAGAGAATTGCCATTCAAACAACCACTAAGTGTCAAGTTTATGCGTGAAAGAAGGTATTTAGTCTTCTATAATGAATCACAGTCAGGAGCTTGGATTTCCAATGTGTGCACGGGGACATCAACGTGACCATAAACTCATTTCTTGGCATCTGTCAAATCTCCATATCCATCTGATTTTATTTCCAATTACTTAACTAAAATTATAAGGAAAGATAGTACACTGCAAAGCCAAGCACCAGTCTCAAGCATAACCTTTATTTCTAAGAATAAATATGACATGGAGGCTTTCTTAGAAAATAAAAAATATAGTTTGCAGCCCAATGCTTTTTCTGGCTTCCTGCCTAAAACAAAAGACATAGTTAAGCCAAGTTAATGGAGAGGATTATGAAGAGGATGAAGAGCAACTTTATTATGAAGATATTTTGGGACTGGCCTGCCCTCCATGGCATCTACTACAATCTCTCAATAAGCTAAATGTGCCCACTAACCCAGAACAGTTGGCAACTCCTTTGATTCAGGTTAGCTCCAGGCAGGCAATGAGGCTACAAATTTTAAGCCCATTATCATCTCAGTAGAAAGTATATTGAGGATCTACTGACAATTTCTAAGTAATCTGCAAAATCTGCATCCTGACCTCAGTTGATGGATATCAGGGCTGCAGTGAAACACAAAGTAGATTCCATAAATCTAAAGCCTGCCCAGCCTGAACTCTGTTCATGATTCAAACAGCATCAGATATATCATCCTTAGTCCAATATCTTTTCTCAGAGGACAGGATAGAATATTTGTATAGCTTCATTACACAGTCATGGTAGTGACAGCGGGCAGTAAGATAAGCCTATGTTTTTGACAAATACCCAAAAAAGAAAGAAAATATTTACTATCATTCTTCCTCAAGAATGAATTGTTCTTGAGGTTTAATGTTTCACCCATCTTCCTAGAGGCTCTGGCTTAATATTTAACTGAGCAGGAAGCAGATTGCAAGCCAAAGGGATGAGGTTGAAGAACTGGATCACAGATCTTGAGAGGGTCCTCTAGCACTCTGTGCTTAAGTATTCCAATGGCTGGCTAGTAACACCAAGCAATTCCCCTTCTGTCAGATTACAATTCTGTTTTGATTTAAATAGTGGATTTTTGTAGGCAAGAATGATTCTTGTGCTTCATAGGAACAATGAAGATTATAAATCACTGCATCTAAGGATTAAACACAATCTATCACGCAAGAGTCTGAAGCATTTGTTTTTCAGTTCATGCCAAAGCAGTTATCTCACAGACCCACAAACTACATTTCGGTTTTAACCCAAGGTTTTGAAATTTAATTACAGATTTCAGGGAAAAAAGTTTGCACAAAATGCTGTTATGAAATAAATGCTTAAAATAGCATAATTCCTAGAGTCTGAGCAGAAGAATTCTTCTACTTGCTTAAAACTACCAGCAGAACTTCCTTAACCAATTGTTTAGGAACAAAGACAGTGAAGTCATACTCAAATAAAAACCTAAGCCAAGACCTAAGACCATCTAGCATTTGGTTTCTCATGGTGTCCAACCTCTGGGATGCTTGCAGTCACTGTTGTTCCTTGCACAAACTATTGGAAGCATGCCACCTTCAACCTAGAGGTAACCCCAATTCTTCAAAACCTTTGGTAAGACCTCATAATACAGACCTCATAAAGACCTCAACTCCCCTTTAAAGCCATCCAAGGTAGCAGCCGTCACTATGCCTTGTGCTAATGAATTCCTGAGGTTAATTATGCACTGTGTAAAGATGTATAGTATTTAGATTAGATCGCTAATATTTACCTATATTAACTAGCACTAGCTCTGAAAGGATCTATATACTATTAAAACTCTTGTGTCTGTAACCTTCAACTGGGTGAAACGATGAGTCATAGGGCAACAATTTTTGAACCAAGGTACCTCAAATGGGCTAACTTACAGAATGCGTCCAAAATTCAGGACCTGTTACTTCCATGGGACTGAAATTTGGGAAATTTTTGGCTGCTTAGCACTGCTGTGCTGCCGCACTGCCATGGTCAGCCCAAGTCACATGATGTTCATGGGTGTATCCACCTCTTTCCCACCTCCCTCTATCCCCAGTACCCAATCGGCTGGCAGCAAGGCCTGATAGGTGAGTGGTGATTGGCTGTTTTGGAAATGAGGCAGAAATCTGAAATCTCATAACGGCCAGAAATGGCTGACGCTTCGGCGGTTCGAGTCCAGCCTTTGCGCTAAACAGGGTGAGCTCCTATTTCCTCCCCAGTTCCTGTCAACCCAACAGGTCGAAAACTCACGTGAGTAGATAAATGGGTACTCTCACTCCGGTGGGAGGAAAAATGCTGGCAGCGCTTGCACGGGAGTTGGGAGCAGTTGCCGGTAAGCGCGAAACCACGCTCGCCCGAAAAGGGCCCGAAGCAACAGAAACCCCGCCTCCTGCGCTCGCCAGCTGGGCTCTGCTCTAGGAAGGAGGCTCTGGCAAACCACTTCCGAAACAATTGCCTTGAAAACTGCAAGGACTCGTCCAAGCAGTCACTGCAGGGTCAGTAATGACTGAGCGCAGACAAAAAAAAAAAACAGCTGTGGGTGTTGAGGTTTGGTAGCCATGGTCTGACTTGTTCAGAGGAATCAATGCAATGACAAACAGTAGTGATGATAGCAAGTCTCCTTGAAAGATTCCTCTCTTGATATTAACTTCTCCCAGTCTATCACCATTGACCAGCAGCTGTGTCTTCCATTGTGTCATTGATCTTTGCATAAAGCTTCTGATGTTTCTACTGACTTCTGTTATTTCTAGGCACTTGATTATCCAGTCATGTGGCAGGGAGTTGAATGCCTTCTTTTAATCAATCCAAGCTACATTAAAGTTGGTCTTCCTTTTCTTGCAGTTTACCAAAATCATCTTGTCAATTAGAAGCTGATCTTTTGTCCCTCTGCTGTTTGGGCAATTTCCTTTCTGCTGAGATGGAAAGAGCTTGTTTTCAACTAGATGCTATTGGACTGTATCAACTACAACACCAGTTAGCAATTTGAAAGTTGTTGGTAAACAGGTAATTGGCCTGTAGTTGCCTAGTGCTGCCCTTTTGTTGGATCTTTCATTATCAGGTAGGTTTTGCCAGATGTTAACCAATCTTCAATTTCACCTCCTTGCAGTAAGTTGTTAAGCTGCTTGGCAACAAGTGGGTACAGACCAGTCAGATGTTTCAACCAAAACCATACACTTCATCTTCACCTGGTGCTGACCAATTTTTAATCTTCTTTGCCCTTTTCTCCACTATTTCTGTTATTACAAGTTCTTTCATTTCAGCTTCTTTTTTATTCTTATCCACCTCCTTTATCCAAGCTGCATTCTTGTTGTATTTCTTTGGGTTGTCCCACAGCTGGACCCAGAACTGCAGTGTTTCTTCTTAGTCAGGTATTGACTGGTTCATTGCAGTCTCTCTGTTGATGGATTGGCAGAATCATTGTTGTTGCTGCTGTTATTATTATTATAAAGTTCAAAACTGCTGACTAGACAACTCTGGGTGGCTTATAAATAAAGAAGGAAAAAGATACATATAGAAAGAAGAACATGGCTGACCAGAACAGCATACATCCAATCTTAAATTAAGCAAAACTAAATTAACTAGACATATGTGTCTAAATACATTATAGAAATATAAAGGACTAAACAAAAGCAGGTATTACACACAGCAACTTTTCATCTCCATTGGTTTAGTCGGGCTACTGCTTATTTTACCTCTATTTGAAAAAAATCACTTCAAATGTTTTCTCCATCTATCACTTGACTCTCAGAAGAAAAAAAAATGAAAAAGTTTCAAGCTAGAAATTCCATAATGGCCATTACCCACATCTATACTGGCCACTTCAGCTTTAGTGAAATAGAAAGCAAATATATCAGTGTGCCTAACAGACATTTTGGTGGCCAGTTGGATTTGGAAAGTTAGCTAACCCACAATTAATCTTGGTGCATGACCCAATTACTGTTGTTAGATAATAAGCACACTTAAAGTGCAGTAACAACAACAACAACAACAAATCTAGAAAACTAAGAACTGAATGCAAAACTCAAATCTGGCTACTGTAGTTAATAGGACTGAGCAATGCTAAGTTTTGATTATGAAGAAGTGTTTCAGGATACATGGGAGTACAAATGCACCATCTGACTTTGATTCACTAAGCCAACTATGTATCCTAGAAAAAGACACAACTGCTTTAATGAGTAATGAACAGGAGCTGTATTTGCATTCATGCTATCTGAAGCACTTCTTCTAAATCAAATCCAAAGCATTCCACAGCTCTAATAATTAAATACCTTATAAAGCAACTTGCAATGAACAAGCATTGTGTGGAAAGAAGTCCACAGGTATTTGGTTATACAAACAAATTCTTTTCCTGGAATCATGCAACACTAAGCAACAAGGTTTATCTGGCTTAATTTGAGGTGCAAGATGTGTTTGGTTTAAAGAGCTGCCACCAGATGTATGTCCATGTACACGCTAAAGTCCTTTTTTTCTTTCAAATCAAACATGCTACACAATCTTACCAGGCCTGACCTATTTACTAACTCTTCACCTGTGTCCAGGTGAAGTGATCCAGATGTTGCCACCTGCAGGCTTTATTTTCCAGGTGAGGCAAAGAGCTAGACCGTTACAATGCAGGCAGACTGCAGCTAAGAGTTCAGCAATAAGCAAGATTCAATCTACACTTCTTCCATTCCAGGCAATAATTTAATGTTACTGTAATGGCTTTGATCTGTTGCCTAGTCAATTAAGAGTGTAATTTGCACCCAAACACTGTCATTGTTAATTGTAATCTTAAATTGCTTAAGCAAGTGAACTATTAGTCTCAAGTTATTAAGACCTAAGGCCTGAGGAACAAGGTTTAACTATATTGCAATATTTAATAGTAGATGCAAAAGTATGTTTACAGGGCAGACATTTATCTCCTGGAGATGAAATGCCCCTTGTGGCTGCATCTTGGACTTTAATACAGTATTGTAAAACCTTAAACATGCCAGATTACAAAAGCAATTGCTTAACAGCCAAAACATACTTTTAAAGTAAAGAGACTGTGACAATTTCCACCCACAAACTGAACTTGCACAACACCACGATCCTGCTAGAATTCTATAATTTAATGAACTGTTGCAAAGTGTAAGCATTCATTTCACATTAGGAGAAATGGCCAAGAGGAGGAAGAAATGGTGTGGCAAACCATTCAGAGACACTTCAGCATAAGAGAACCCCAGTGTATGGTTTGCTCAGGCCCTCCTGAAGACTGCCTTAAATGTGAACGCATTTTTTTTTTTTTTTTTACAGAAGTTAATGAAATACTAGGAAGTAAGTTATGGATTTTTACCTCCTTACTTAATTTGAAATAACACTGTGTCAGAGCAGATTGCATAGAAATGTTACAGGAAGAATTATAATTGAAGCATAAAATATTCTTAAACACTACAGTAGATTTCTTTGGTCAAAGCAGAGGCAGGAAAACTTTCAGAAATCAAGGGATACATTTCCCCCTCACAATTTTCCAACCTAAAAAAACCCCAGATAGTGGTGGCATAAATATGTTACAGGGAAAGGGGTGGGGTGGAATTTCCATCCCTTTCATACTGGCAGGATTGGTCCCATCCAGCACTAACCGAACCCCATGAAATAGATATTTTAATCTACCTATTCTGGGGGTTTTATTTTTCAGTGAACATTTTTCAGTGAATATATCAAAAATCAACAGTGGGGTGGGGGGTGGGGGGAGGCAGGTCCTAAGACTACAGATGTGGGCTAATTGTTCCCCACGCCCAGTTTAGAGACATGAACTATGGACAGTGGTTTAGCTTATGTTATGAGCTACGTGAGCCATTGGGCTAGTACAGGCCTGTACAACATACCACCCGCGGGTTACATGCAGCCCACCAAGCGGCCTTGTGTGGACTGTCATTTTCTAAAAATAAATTCACTGCCATCAGGAAGGACCAGCCACTGCCACCCCACACAAAACATACGCTGTTGAGTGCCTCCAACACTGCTGCTGCTCCACCAGCCACCAAACACCTGATGGTGCGCCAGGTATTTCTCTACAGCCCAAGATGATTTTTATCATTGTGGTCCTTTCCCCTCTACAAGCTGTGCTGTTGTGCAGGCCTGGTCTACTGGTTAAAGTGCTGGATTAGAATCTGGGAGACCACGAACTGTAGTCTGCTTTAGGCACAAAAGCCAGCTGGTTGACTTAGGACTACTGCAGTCACTCTCTCTCAGTCCTAGGAAGAAGGCACTAGCAAACCACTTCCGAAAAGGTTGCCAAGAAAACTGTACAGACTTGTCCCTGTAGTCACCAGCAGTTGAAGTTGGCTCAGTGGGCCACAACAATGATGTGTAAGAGAAGAGGCTAAGATGGCATGATTTATTTTCAAGATTCCAAACATGGCACACATGTGCCCGCTGACACTCTCCCTGGCACCCACCCACTTCTCTGCCCTTCTCATTACTCTACATTTTAAAAATAAATTGCACATTTTTTTAAAAAAAAGGTAAAAGCTGGCATATTGCAAAGCACCAGTCTAAAGCTTAAATTTCATTTCCAAGCTTTCTTGCAAAACAAAAAATGGAGGGGGGACAGTTGTAGCCCAGTGTTTTGTTTACAAGTGGGCACATTACAGAAGGAGACCAAAGATAAGAATGGACAGCAGGGAACATTGTGTAAAAATGGGCTAGAGAGAGTAGCAAATCAGTTAAAAGGCAGCGATTTACCAAGGTAAGCTTTACATGGCAGTTGTTCTACAAATGAATACCCCCCCCCAGCAGCGTTTTTTGCAAGACTGTCCACAACACATTCACAATATTCCAAATGTGCCCATCAGCACCAAAAGGTTGGGAATCTCTAATTTATTTAGAACATTTATAAAATGCCTCTTCACTCATCAAGCAATTGAGAGGAACGTTTAAATAAAACAGTTATTAAAAAAACTGAAAGTAATAACTGCAAGATAAAACCTGAAGCTGAAATATCAGCATCACTGATCACAAGGGCCTTCATTTTAGCATATTACCCAATCAATGGCAAATGCAATGGTGGGGACTCTATATTATTGGAGGTGGGGATGCCACAGGAGTAGAAATGTGGAGTTATCCAGGAGACTGTTCTGTCTGGTAACACCGTTGTTCCTTATTGCTGCAATTAGTGAATGACTTCAAATACACGGCCAACCTCTTGCTTCCTTCACTTTCAAATGCCAGCTCTAAAAAAAAGTGTGGAATTAGGGCTTACAGTTATTTGTTCCAATACAACTTTGGATATTTTCCAAGCTTTGGAAAACTGAGACACTTTTGACAGTAGCAATATTTTGTTCAACTTCTAACCCATTATAAGTTCCATTTGATTAATCAATATTGAGAGTCAGCAAACCCGTAAGGAGATACTCACACTTTTGAAAATTAGTTGCATCCCAGAGACCTATGTTAAATATTTACTAAGGAAAAAGTCCCTTGTAGAAAGATTATTCAGGCTAATTCCTGGCATCTGTAATTCAAATTGCTCTTTTACTACACACACACAAAGTTGTCTGGGACTTTGGAGGTTTTGTGAAAGTTTTTTATTATACCAGAATGCAATCTGCTTTCAAAATCCCCTCAAATGTAACATAAGCTCACTGTCCAACACCACTGGAAATAAAGCTCATGTCCCTGCTTAGTCACGGTGGTGTGAATTGGGACCCAAGGACCCTAACAATGAGCAAACAAGTTTGATGCTTTTTTTTAAACTTTGTCCTGCTTCAATACAAGGAATTTGCAGACAATCAGCGGAAACATGATAAACTGCCATAGTCAGTTCCCTTAGCAACTAGAATACACAGAAGGGCCGTGCTTTTTACTGACATGAGCGAGCAAGAACCACCAAGGAAAGGAGCAAATAAGCAGACCTGCCAGTCCTAGAGAACCAGGTTCAACAGCATGGTTTGCTTATTTATTTATTTTTGTGCCTTTGACTCAGTCTTGACCCTTGGCGACTGCCTGGAGAAACTCATAGTTTTCTTGGCAAGATTTTCTGAAGTGGTTTGCCCTGGCCTTCTTCCTAAGGCTGAGAGAAAGTGACTGGCCCAAAGTCACCCAACTGACAAGATGGAACTCAAACTCGCGGTCTTCTGATTTCCAGTCCAGTGCCTAAACTGACACTCTCTCAATGCTTAATATTGCTAAAAATATTTGAATACTGCTCATATTCAATCTATTATAGGCCTGAAGATATGGTGATAATTAGGATGCAGATTTGAGCTTACAGTATTTTCCCCATTTAATTTGTATTACTTGGCAACATAACTTCTTTAACATGGAAGGGGTGATCAAATCCATCTCACACAAACTTTTCATGGTGGCTAATAGTTTATTTACTTAACAATCTTGTTATCTAGTTTAGGTTGAGATTGTGCATTAATCTTTTACAGAGACATATCAATTATTTATGAAATTTATGCCAAGATATTATACTATTTTGACTCACTTTATGCCAAGCCAGAGCAACAGGGATACGGAACCTGTGACCCTCCAAATGTCGCTAAATTAGAACTTCCAGATAGTCGGAGCTGATGGAAGTTGCAGGTCGGCAATATCTGGGAACTCACAGGACCCTCAACCTTCAATATCGCTTTCAAACTCTTTAGTCATTTGCCAGTGTTACAGTAACACATGCTGGGTTTGCTCAGGGATTAAACAGGGCTTTTTTTTTCAGTAATCTCCTCTGAGAGATTACAAAGGTTCCGAAAATTGAGTGCCCTCCCCACTTGCTTGCTACCTTCTGCAATCTAAATTAGCACAGTATTTTCCTGTAATCACAGTGGGAGCCCTGTGTAACCCCCTGGGTTCTGTGTAATACTTAACCATTCTTAGTTTGTCCAGAAAGAGGAGACCGGGGTGCTGCAAATTGTACATTACTACAGTACTTCATTCAAAAGAAGCTGTAAAAACCCCAATGAAGGATGCAGTTGTTTTGCCAAGAAGCAAATGTAAGGGAGCTGGGCAAAGCAAAGCTCAGGAGTACAACCCTCCCCTCCTTCGTCACTGGCATTCTTTAGTTTTGAAGTGTTGCCTTCTCCCATTACAGCTGCTAATTATGTATCTGCGGTTGTGGATTACATGCTTCATCCCTGAAGTGGTCAACATTAAGGCATGCTTTTTCTTGTGCTGCTTTTTCAAAGTTAGTAATCATTTCAGAAACTGACTAGAAATTACTGTGTGTTTTAAGGGAGAGAGAAGATTTTGTTACCAGTCACAGTGTATGTTCACTTCCACAAAAAATATTCTGTTAAAACCATTATCCTCCATAGGGGAAAATAAATCATGAAATCAATGTGAAGGGGAGTGCTTTATCTTTTATGTTGAAGAAAACTTTACTGAGCTACAGGCAGTCAAGGCCATCTGTAAGCATCAAGTAAAAACAGTTCATGTTCCAAAAATAGGTACTTTTAATTAGCCTGACTGCTAAACTTTTGTGAAATTTTACTTTCAGGTATAAGCTAGCAAAATTATGTTAAATATCTATAAATATAGTTTAGTCTGTATTCAATTTTTTTCAGGTTTACTGGAAATTGTGACATTCCCTATGCAAAACACATCAGATCTTTGTCTTGATGTCCAGGCAACAGTAAATTCTGGGAACTGCAGTCCCAACCCATTTAAAGGGCATCAGATTGGGAAAGGTGGTTCCAGATATTCTATAACAACTTTCCCTTGGACAGTCTTTGCAAGAGGCTTATATTTAACTGCAACCTCTCCCTTATTTACCTGGCATATAACTTAAATAGGAGAGTCTCCAGCTTTGCCACTCTGTAAGACATACATGTAGATTGAATAAAAATCTCAGTACTTCTGAAGAATGACACAAAATGAAGGAATGATGTTCTTCCTTGTACAAACTGGAATCATCCTCTCACTTCATGCTATAGTTTGAAACATTTCAAAGCAAAGCATCATTCAGCTCCAAGAAAAGTTGAACCAGGTGAATGCTTCAGAGGGCTCAGAGGAATGGCAAGTTCTGTCTTGGGCAAAATTCCTTCTGATACATGGAAGGTCTGGACAGAATGCATTTCTCCTCACTGCCACCCACAAACGTGGAGACCAGGAAAACTTTCCCAATGGCAGCCTGAACTGTAAATGTGAAACCCTGCTCAAATATAGAAAAAAAAATCAAAGAAAATAACTTTATGAAATAAGATAGGTCTTCTTGTATTAGTCTAGAGCAGGCCTGCACAACATGCTGAACAGCTATTCAGGGTGCCAGGTATTCCTTTGTCATCTGCTATTTTTAATTTATCAATGTGGTCCTTTCTCCTCTAAAAATTGTGCAGGCCTGGTCTAGAATCACAGGATAAGTCCCCATTCTCATGCCTAACAAGCTATATGCTGTCTGTTACGTTGCTGCCTATAAGTTACCTTACAAAACACATACAGGACCAAAGGATATCCTTGCAATCAGAAGTAGTCTGTAAAACAAGACTAAAACAAAAGAAATACTTCCAGTGTAAATGGTCTATTCTATCTACAAAGATGAATGACACTGAAACCACCTTATATGATGTCATTACAAGCCATGGTATAACATTACAAAATTGAACCATCATGCATATTTAGCTTGTACCACATGGAATAAAAAGAAAGTATCTGGAATCAATTGTTTTTGTTTTTCAATCACTTTGACTAAACCTGACAAACACTAATTCAGCTTCATGAACTATGGTTGAAACTGACTGATTCAAACAAACAATTAATGCAGTTAATTAAGAATAAAAGTGGAAGCTTCCAAATTCTTCATGGTTATGACATCAAGACAGGAGGGGAATAAGCACCATAATTCAAAACTTTACTATGACACCTCCAGGCCTCATAAGTGTTTAAAAATAGGGGCTCTTATATCCATGTGTAACAATTGGAGGGAAGTCTCCAAATTATTGTGTATGAGTTAGCTAAAATCAGAACAAAACTCTGCAACAGAGAAAAACTAACAATGTACTGAACCTGCTGGCAATATTCAATTGGTTTTTCAGCAAGCAATCTAAAGGTGCCTTAAAACAGGGCAGGGCAATCTTTTGATGGCCAACCCTACACTTAATTGAAATCTAAAACAAGTGCTAAACATAGGAAAAGCTTCCATACATTTTTCTGGACCAAAGTCAATTTCATGAAATCTAATTCTGTAATAAATTCATTAGACTTTCAAGTTAACAAGCTAGCAGATGCCTGACTCTGCAGGGTGAAGTTTGTCTTTCAAGAAGGAGGCAGAGATAGATAGATGTTGTGGTCAAGTAATACAAGGAGCCATATGCCAGTTGCCTCATCATGGTTGCAATATACCTACAGCTATTTTGCAAACAGGGAACGTTTGGCTACTCGAAATACACTGCAGAAGTTCAAACTGACAAGAGTTTATAATTATCAGAGATATTTGTAAATTTATGGATAAAGCCTTTACACCCTTTAATTGCTAAAAAGAATATTATGTGTTTAAACTACAGCTATTTTATTACAATTCTAGTTTTTGGAACAAGTGTTAGAAATTCTAGAATTCAACCAAAATCAGCTGTTTGTATTCTGATAATTCTAGCATCTTATTTTAAGATGTTTTAACCATGGAAACACTTTGTATTTGACATGAAAGCATGCTAAACTTACATGATGAAGAGTTTATTTATACAGGATAAGCAATGAATGAAAAATTCTAGTACTTGAGAATTTTACCCAAAACCAGCCTATTTGCTGACTCAGAATAGTAGCATGTAAACAGTAACAGGAAATCCTAAATTTAACAAGACATTTGGGAAGAAGTAGTGTTTGTTAAAGCCAAATGTCTGTTAATCCGAATTTACATAACTGATGTGAAGTATGTCATTTGTGTCAATACATGCCATTTGTTTAACTACATAATTTGTTCAGACTGTTTCCAAAACAATGGACTTTGTCCATTATTTGGGAGTAAAATCTGAACTCATCCTGCCCAAGCCCATAAAATGAGGTTTTACTGGGAACTTTCAATTTCCAGCCTAGATCTGAAACATAACTGGGAATCTACTTTGGGCACAGAGTATTAACCGATCAGCATAAAAATAGACCTGTGAACATAAATTATTTTGCCCTAACCCTGTCCCTAGTTCTGTTACAGGGACTGCCAACCTGTGCCACAAGATCCACAAAAATCTTGTGGCAGACCTCAGCAGGAGCAACAGGACTGATGCGCTGGCCTCGGCAAAGACAGGGCCGTATGTTTGCACCAGATGGTTGAGGCAGATTCACAGCAAGGTTATTTAGATCTGAGAGTAGCTGTCTAACAGAAGTCAACACCTAGCTATGCTTTCTTTTCTAACAAAATTTTGTTATAGTCATCCTATAGAATTTTTGCTTCCATGTACTACTAACACAGAAGTTTCAGCTTTCCAAGCCCTTTCCGCATCCTTAAAGTTTGCTTCAACATGTTTTGGATAAATGACATCACTGACAAACTTGTTATACTGACAATTAAGTCCCAGGAGTGTAGGCCCTCTCTTATACTTCACAAAGCACATTCTTTGTAAGTGAGGTCATCTCTTCTTCCCCATGTATGTGAAAAAAAAAACAGAAGCAGGAGATGAGATCAGTTTGCTTTGTTTCAGCCTTGACTGAAATGATGTCTTCAGAAGCATCTGAAAACTGATGTAAGTATTCCAGTAAGATTTTCTTGGCAGCTATTCTTGCCTATACATGCAAATATGTAGCCTCTTGCTCAAAATTGCTATTCACTTCAAATCAGGCCACCTCAAGTGCTTAGGGATCTTTAATTCTCACCAGGTTTGAGGGGACTCTGGGCAAGATGCCCACAGGCATTCACTACACAAGCAACCACCCTTTAAAAAGATTGCTGCATCTACTGTTCACTCAGCATGTTCAACACAGGGTACTAGGAAACAAAGATGGGAAGTTCATCTTCCTGACTATAAAAATTAAAAGAAAAAAGTGTTTTAGGATTCTGAACTTGTATTCAAACAAGTCCAACTCAAACAGCACCACTGTTTCTCATGATTTCTGCAATTATTTTCAACTCAGAACTTAAATTCAAGATCTCGAAGCACACCATATGCCTTCTTTTCCCTGTCAGGGTGCCTGCCCTCTGGAACACCATCCCACCAAAGATCTGTACAGTTCCCACCCTGATGACATTCCAAAAGTCCCTGAGGACCTGGCTGTTCTACCAGGCCTGGAGCTACTGCGGGTATCAAACCTCTATTACTGTATCTGTTTTTGTTATATTGTATGTTTTATGGACATGCATGGTTCTTTTTGCTCAGCTTAAGGGTTCTTTTCCTATTTTAATTGTAAGTCACCCAGAGTCATTTCAAGTTGGGCAGCCTCTAAATTTAAATATATTTTAAAAAATCAAGCAACATCATCAGTCTGCCCTGGAATTCAGCTGTAAATATTTATTCATTCCAGCAAGGGAACCCAGGATTTCATGCCATCACTTTTTAGCATTTTTCTTGTAAGAAGAATGCAATGGAAGTATATAGACTGTAGAACAGAACTCTTCCCGATTCTACAGTCCATGAGTGGAACCTCTAAGGGAATTGTTAAGTGCCATCTGCAAGTCCCCTGACAATCATGCTGATGACAACTGTTAGGCCAAGTTAAAAATCAAACTTCATAAGTTTCTGTTTGTAATACTGAAGGACTATCCAATCTAAACTTACCATAGGAAAATACCAGACAAATGTAACCCATCCTTGAGCAGCTTTTGTTTGTTTCCACTAAATAGCTCTTACCACCTCTATACTTTCTGCTGTAGAAGGCAGACAGTCTTTCAAGTTTGATATTTCAGAGGAAGTGGCAGAACAAGGCAGACTCAGCAGAAGAATGCTGGTTCTGTGGGCTTTGCAGCCCACATGCCTTGCAGTGACATCAGCTATAATTCAATGCCCATCCATCTATTGCAAGTAAATGTTTAACATTTTAATATGAGTAAAGACTTTCCAACAGGACAAGAATAGTACTGCTTCAAAGCAAGGCTGGAAAGAGCATCTCCAGTACCATACTCTCAATTTCATCCATTTGAAACAACAGACCTTCACTGAATCCCTCAGTTATCTTTAAAACATGTTTGGCTCAGAGTCCGTGGACAATGTTAAAGCACAAATTAAATCAGCTTGAAACCAGCTGCTGCCTTCTCATTTCCCCAGAAAAATGCTTTCTCATATGATAATAGTCATGTCAAAATATATGGTTTGGACAGACACCTATCGGTATGTATAGTTTATATGCAGAAATCATAACTCTGTGCCAGAAGCAGAAAATGAGGACCCAGCAAAAAATATCTTTTCTAGTTAAACTGGTTGGATGCATTATCTTTTGTGTCTATGTAGCATATTTTCAACTGCTGTTTCTCCCGTCCTTCATCCAAAGAGGAGAATTCAGAACCTATTTGGCATTTCCTGAACTGGGACTCATTACAACTTGCTTGATTCAGGCACAATGTAATATTTAAATTCCAGCACCTTTCTTCAACTACTGTTTAAGTGAGTTTTTTTTTAGAATACAATGCAAGAGTACATTACCCCCTGTTATTTTTATGAATGTGCAGGAGACTCATTTTTAGCACCTGCCAAAACATGGTAATTCAAGTAAACCAGAAGGCTGATCTTATACAACGGGGCAGCTGAATAACACTCACAAGGAATCTTTAGAGACCAGTCCCTTTTATGCTAGATTTCATTCACGTCTGTGGAGTCCTAGCACTGAAGATGTTACCTAGTCGAGTAACAAAATGTTTGCAAGAAAACAACCAAGCTCAGAGAACCCCAAGGACTCCACAGTTCAACCCTGAGCTACACATATTCTCTTCCATTCATTCAAGTCTAATCACTGTAGCACAGCAGGTTATCACCTAGCACCAGAGCAATTAATCCCAAGGGACAGAAGAAGATTCAAGCAGTTCTACACAGCAGCCACTGCAGGACAAACCACTGTTTAAAATGTTGTTGCCAGAGATGGAGAGAAATACTGGAGAGGAATTCAGAGGAGAGTTAGGGTATGGAAACCAAGCCCTATGAAGAACAGTTAAAGGAACAGTTAAAGGCATATTTAGCTCATAAAAAAAAGACAATTATAGGGTAATACAATAGCAGTCTTCCACTTCCTGTAGAGCTTTGCTACAAAAGAGAGAGTAGAGTTATTCACTAATGACCTGGAGGGCAGGACCAGAACCAACGGGCTAAAAGTACAAGGAAGGAGATCAGGAGGTGCCTTCTGATTGTACAAGCTCTTAGCCAATTGCACAGGCTGTCACATAACCTTTGAATTCTCCTTCACTGGAATTCATTAAGCAGGGGTGCATGAACAACTGTCAGAGATGATCTAATGAATTCTGCACTGAGCAGGTGGTTGGAGTAGATGACCTCTGAGATCTCTCCCAACCCTATTATCTGAAGATTCTATGATTAAGAGGAGCACCATTAGCTGAGGAAGCAAAATGCCTTGAGTTATTCCTGAATGTATACAAAAGATACTGAAACCAGGGGAAGGATATCCTGAATAGTTTGAGGTGAATTTGGAAATGGTTGTGCTTTCCATACTCCATTTTCCTTAGTGGCTTACACTATACACCACCCCTCTGATTCTTATTTATTCAAAAACATAGTGTGTTTTATTTCAATCAGCACCCACCAAGATCTTTGCCTACTGCCATTTCAGCATGCTTCAGATACTCATTTAGAATAACCCATTTGGTTCAGCCAGCACCAGGAATCACATGTTAATAAAAAGGTCTAGGAAGCTTCCAGGTCACAACTAACATCCTCACTATTAACAAGTATGTTTCCTTACATTGGTATAGATCAAGATTCTTCTAGGCAGCTGCCACCAACAGAAGCCTGTACAGATAAGTAAAGCTATTCAGATATGGTTCAGCCAAGTATCTTCTGTGCAGCACACGCCAAGCATTGAAGCCAGAGTGGATAGGTTTCAAAGCCAAAACCAACACATTGGAAGTAATCAAAAATGATTACTGTTTGGGGAAATCCTTGACTGCAATGTATACTTTGATTCACTTTTTCCATCTGAAACCATCCACAGTCACAACATGAACAAAACTGGCAAAAGGAAATCCCATTCATGTAAGAATGCACAGTTCAGCCAGATTTTATCACAGCCAAAGAACAGCATTTTGAAAAAAACTGAACATCCTAAATTCATGGAAAACATTTTAAAGTTTACCGTCTGTTACACCTTTTAAAATGTGGTGCCATGAGATACTTTCTCAAATTAAGTTATTTTAAAACATCTTACTCAAGATTATGCGAGAAACCTGGATCATGTAACTCCCAAAGATAGTTTTAAATCAGCTAAGCAAAATAATAAATGATGGTTCACTTGTATTACTCATATTTTGCCACACATAAAGCCAGGGACTAAAGAAAAAAAAGAATCTTGATGCCTACTTCAAAAAAGATTAGATTATCAACATTGCTAAGGAAAACCAGTAGCAGATTTAATTATAACATTGCTCCAACCTTACTACCAATGCTGCAATACAGGCCTTGATATTTTGCATACTATGACATACATAACCATCCTGTTTTTCAGCTGCCTTATCACCTAGTACTAGAGGAAATCCAGATGTTTCCCTTAACAGCTGGCAGCCTTGAACAAGGCTTATTCGTCTACTTTTTATATTTAGTAACATAAAAAAGATACTTTAGAGACTGAACTCCAAAGCATAATTCACATAAGCCAATGTTCTGCTAAGTAAAGTCTGCATACGGTAATTAAACTATTTCTTAGCAGTCACTGGCTATCTTTGAAGAATATTGTAACCAACAAAAACCTGAAGGTACAGCACCAGAATTAAATGGATTCAGGTTGACATCTCTCTAGAATTAAAACAACACTGAATTTTGAATCCCTCTTTTCCATGTATGTCATGGTACTTCAGCTGACTGAGAAGCTACAGGAGGGTTCCAAGTTTTGTATTTTAAATTATGTCAAAGTAGCCTCTTCACGCTAAGAAGCAACAAAGGGAGCTACAGAGCTGAAGATAGGAGCCTATTTATCTGTTAGATTTAAATCCTGCCTTTCCTCCAGGGGCTCAAGGCAAGATATCTAGCACTCCTGCATGCAACTCTAGCAATTCAGCCATAAAAACAAGAAAAAACACTTAAGTTAGTTTTCTCACACTGATAAATGAGATCAGTCAGTAGGGTACCTGGGATGGCCAGTCTTACGCCCGCTAAGTTTCAAACAGATAAGAACATTGGCATAGAGCCCAGTTAACTTGCTTGATCATGGTGGTTACTGTTTGCTCATTCCTTTGAGGTATTCCCAAAGCACAGTATAAAGTGAACCTGAAACACTCTCTTCCTGGGTGGTCTCCATCTTTGCAGAAGAATGCTAAAAGATGCTAAAAGAAATTATCCTTTCAAACAAATCAATTAATTTTTGGCTATATAAAACCCAACACAGTTGTCAGCAGTGCAACACAGGCCACGGGCTCAGCTCCCCTCTCCCCCTACACCAACATCCAGATTAGTAATCTGTTCAGGTACTATGTGCCAAGGTACAATTCAACATGCAAAGTGTAGTAAGCAGTACCTCCCTCAGGTTACATGGAAATCAGCCCATGTACATAAACATTCCCTCCAGACGCAATACTGTGGAACCAATTTTACAGTGACAGATGCAGCAGGAATTGTATATGAAATATGCCAACTTTGAAAGTAAGTATAGATGAATTGTGTTCAATTAAAAACAAAGGACACAGGGTAGCTATTATTTAGCATCAACCTTTATTAAAACTGGGCACATCATAAGAATTCTATTTTGATCTATGTGGAAAAATCTATGGATTGAAGCAACATAAAAGCATGCATAAATAAATAAATGATGAATACCATTAAGAATTTGTATAAGGTTAAGTCTGATGGTGAAATGTTTATTCTGAGACATATCAGTCTAAAACAGTTTTAACTCACCATGATTAATGATTTAGTCATCAGCCTGATATCAGTCACTGAACCCTGTCCCTTCCACAGGAAGTTTACTGTGTTTTAAATCCTTGTTTTATTACCAGAAGTGTTGAGTTGTCCTTTACAGTGATAATCCCAAAGCATAATCTCTCCTCCATAAGAAACTTTTATAGGAAGCAAACAGGAGACAAATCTGTTAATATTTCTTTCAACAAAGAATCATAAGTTGTAGCACATGTTTTGGTCAAGCAGGCCAAAGGAGAACAGAACTTATTCTATGTAATTTGCTTTCTGAAATACAATCAGCAAAGCTATTTTCATGATAAACTTTGAGCTGCTACAGCTATAATATCCTGACTAGTTTAAATTTCCATTTCTACTTTGTTGATTACAATTTAAACATTTCTTTCCATGCTATCAAACAATTCAATTTATGAAAAAGCTTATGAAGTTTTATGAAGTTTATTTTCCCTATTAGCTTTACACCAATACCATTTCATTGCATTCCTTTACACCCCTACACACTAGAGCCTGAATAAAGACATTAGTTAACAAATCTGATATAAAGTAAAAACTATGTTCTCTACTAAACAGAAAAAGTCCTTTTTTCTCTTGGCTGAAGGGCTTTTATCCCAGTCGAAGAACTTCCAGTAAACATTGACATTATCAATATTTCTTTGCACAGAGCAGGGTTTCCTCCACTGAGCAGGGGGTTGTACTCAATGGCCTAAATGGTCTCTTTCAACTCTATGATCCTGTGATTAAGTCTTCTACATTTCTTGCATGTTGAGGTAAGGGAAACATAAGGGACTACTGTATGTATTTCTTAACAACTTCTCTTCTTCTGACTTCCTTAGCAGTTACTTAGAGACTGTACCAGACCAGATGGGTCTATGACATAGGCAAGTCATTTTTAACCTAATGAGGGGGGGACTGGTGAGCTATAATTGAGATGCAAAGGGGAGTAGAAGCAATATTTCTCAGGCATATGTGTTAAGCCTTAGTCCTTACATTCCAGTTTTCATGAATGTCACACCTCAAGTTAGGAAATAACGTACCAATTTTTGGCATTCACACCATCAAAATTCAACATTGGGATGAAAGAGGGCTCAGGATATCGTGCACTCACACACACACACACACAATGGTTTGGGGATTCATTCCCCTCCCTTACTTACAGGTTGACTCATAATACATATATCAAATTCCAAACTTGGCAATTTCTATCCTTCCTCTCCCCTCCAATTATATAGCTGATATCATTCTACACTGTAGTAACTAATTCAACTGTTACCTAGGTACTTCAGTATGTATAAACATAGGGTGTGAACACTAGCTGCCAGCAATGAAACCACCTTCTCTATTTAATCTCTACTAGTTTTACTTACTAAGGAAACTGCATATAAAGAAACCCATAAATCAAATATTTCAGTTGAACAACTCCACCCAAAAATCTAGTTAGAATACAGGTTGATTCCTTGAACTGCAAAATGAAGACTGGAAGTTGCTTCAATAAAAAACTAATTGCAACTTAATTAACACACCTTAGCACACACCCTGCTGAGCCACTGATAAAAGTACAAGTGTTACATGGTTGAACAACTAAAGAGTTACCATGAAGTGGGTTTAGCATATCTCCATGTAATAATCATCTCAACAATGCTTATCAGTAATCCTGGTAGACTGAGTCAGCTCTTACTTAACTAATATGTTGCATGATACAGTGCATTTCTTTTTAAAAGAGTTATCCTTTGACAAAGAATTGTTTCCTTTGCCACACAATATAGGGAAAGACTGATCACCAAGATAGTAACTGAACATATGTCCCTCTCAGGAATACACACCTAGACAAGATTCTACAATGAACACCTCATACAGAGGGTGCTACAGGTCACTTTAAGATTATAAATTAAGAATAATAAATGGATGTTCTACTCCATTTTTACTGGAACATATCCACTCAGACTCACTGGAGATATGCATGTTTCTTGTATGAGCAACACTTCAAAATGTTAGTACAACTGCTGATCTTCCAACTAGCATTTTATTGCTCACAAAAGAGCCCTGCCATGTTTACCCCAGGAAAAAGTTTCCATATGAAAATCTGGCAATGTCAAATGAATAAGGCACATCATAACCTGAACTTCAGAAGTGGGACTCCCAATCATGCAACATTTTGTGCTAAGTTTGGATGAATTACCACCTGTATAACATTCACTAAGCTTGTATTTCTGATCCAGTTGTGAGCATGAACAGTAAGATAAATTCTGCAATTTCCTTCATGCCAAGTGAACAAAAATAGTTCAGTGTAATATCAGTTATTAAATTTGATAGCTAGTCATTAACTGTGCTTACAATGCCAAAACACACAGGTGCTTAATTATGTACTTTTCAACCAAAAAAAAGGTTTATTAGCCTCTTTTGTTGTGTGATGCAACTTTCAGTTTCAAGCCACCTATTGCATTTTAGATGAACAGTCCTATACAAGGATTCTGTTATGTATTGTCCAGCATTGTAAAGTCTATTGCCTAAAAATCTACATCTACATAAATGAGCAATCAATATATTCTTTTTTTCTTGTGTGGGGTATGTGTGTGTGAAATGCCAAATTCTAGACAAATGCTCTGCTTCACAATAGTATGTAAGGCAATGAAACTTTTTACATGACTTCAGGAATCTTGGTAGTACTAGGGCCAAAATGTGGTTTTGAATCTTGTCCAATAGCAAACTCGTGAAATAACCTAAACTAAGATAAGGCTGCATACTTATTGCAGCATTTATAGTTTTTAAAGTTTTTCTCCTTGGCTTAGGTTGTAAATCTACAGCCACTTGCCAGCTTCACTGAATACAGTGTGCTTTAAATCTGAACAGACATGATTGCTCCAGTTGTATCATATGTTCTCAAGACCACATAGTACTTTTGTCCCAGGAAAAAGGGGTAGAGTGTTTAAGAAAAGACAGCCATGCAGGAAAGATCCACAAGGAGCATTTATTTGTGTACCCCACTTTTCTATTCTGCAAGTACTAAGAGCAGCTAACCAAACAATGAATTGAAATTTAAATGTAAATACAAACAAACTAAAGCTAGTAATCAGCAGTTAAAAGCTAATGAAAGAGATGCATCTCAAATAGACAGGCTCTAAGCCACTTAGGGCTTTGAAGGATAACATTAACATCTTATATTGTGCCAAGAAAGATTGGGCACCACGTAGCCATGGGCATCTACAGGGGGGAAAATGATGACACCTGTGTGACATCACTTTCCACACCTTACACATTTGAGTCAGACATTGTGACACAAGCATGTAATGGTAGCATTTGTGCGATGACCTCACTGCACGAGTATCAACATTTTGAAAACACCGCAACGTGTTATGGATGCTACTGCATATGTTCGCTATACTTCGCATCAGTTACATTATACACTACATTTCGTACCGATTGCAACTTATGGACATTTTCTAAATGAGGCAAGCTGCAACAGTCAACAGGATATAACCAAGGCATGGATAATAGTTGCCAAGTCTGATCAGTTCAGAAACGGCCATAGCTGACTCACTAGCTGTAACTGTGCAAACGCACCCCTAGCCACAGCGGCCATCTGTAAACCTATCGACAGTTGAGAATTCAGGAACCTGCTCTTTCAGGGTGAGTAAAATTCCATCCAATCTCCTAATTCAGTTTCTTGTTGATCAACAGCCTCTCCCTCTTATCTGTATCTAATTTCACCTTGTTCTCCCACACTGAGTCAATTACTGAACAGAGACAACATTCAGGGATACTTCCTGAGAGAGAAATGACAAGGAACTATATCACTAGTGCATCAGTTTTAAAAAACTTAATCTTCAAATGACCACTTCCCCACCTGAGATTGTAATAAAGTGGTTTAAGGAACTACCCTGACATCATTTCCTGACACTACAAGTCACCAGTGAAAGGCAGTGAAAGAATCAAGTCCTTTTATTTAAAGGCCTAAGGCAGATGTACTTTAAACATTTCACAATATAACTAGTAGTAGTATTCCCAAGTTTAAAATCCAATCAACTGGTACTCCACAGCATGAGCTCTAGCTATCCAGGATATGATATACATGCACATACCCAGTTTTACCCAAACAGTAATCATAATCCCAGCTTTAAAGAGGGGCTAAGCAGCCATCTCTCAGGATAACATAGAAGATGCTGAATACTTAGTGAAAGACATTCCTCCACCTTAATATTTGTGTCAAGTTTCTGCTAGTTATAGCAGCATAAGTAGTACAAGAGTATGCATGATTCCTATTGTGCAAAGTGCCAACTGAGGTAACAAGTTATTCTACTGTTAATATTTAAACTGAAAAGAAAGCAGAGTGAAGTAATTTCTGGAAAAGCAAGTTTATAGCATCTGTCAGAGATATTTTCCTACAAGGAGACTCAATCTGAGCTCAGCAGAGTTCCCCTGCTTCAAAACATATGGGTTACATACAGAGATCAGCATTCCTTCTCCTATACTTTTCCTTGAAGCCTTCAAGTCTATTTATACAGACACAACATCTCTAAAGTTATGCTTCAGGTCTCTAATTCAAGGTCACGTTTTGCTCAAAACAACATAGTTTTATGCCCTGGAGACGCAACTGAAAAGAGAACCAACTTACTTCCTTAGCTAGAATTCAGACAGAACTCCAATTCATCAAACAGGGTAACAATTGTTAAAGAGGTATGTCTGAGCTCCCCACAGGCAGGTATTGGTTTTATTTTCCTTTACTTGTAAACTCATCACTTCTATGCTACTACTCAGCTTTTGGGTAGCAGCAGGAGAGTCAGGGCTCTGCCACTATGTCAAAAAACCACTTCTCCCACTTCTCTTTCCAACACATGTGGAGCAGAAACAGGGAGAGGAGAGGAAATGGGTCTTTTGGATGCCAGTCAGCCTGCACCACCACAGTAACCCCATGGTAGCTTTACCATAGGTATGCCAGCAGCAGACCCCCAAGATTCAGGGACCCACACCTTAAGCACTGCAACCCGGAAACTGCAGGAAGAATGTTTTAAACAGTTGTCCGTCTTCCAGAAGATCACTGGACATACATCAAGAATGTCTCCCTGCTACTCCAGCTCTGCAGCACCTAAGCTGCAAGTAAGTGGATGGCTGTACCTCAGGGACACCTTCCTGGCATAGCTTGCCTGACCCCCTTGTGATTTGGTGCAGTGGTGTCCAAGCTGCAGGGAGCATTCGTGACAATGTGTCCACTATAGGACACCTAGACATGTGTATGTCTCCCACAGCGCCAAAAAGACTCATTTCCCCTCCTACTCTTCCCCTGGTTCGTCAAGAACCCATGGGTAGCAGGAAAAGGAGACAGAAGCAGGAGACAATGGTCCCTTTACTACTACTTTTCCAATCTTAAAGAATGAGTTCTCCCTGGAACCAGAACCAAGAGCAGAATATTCAGATTTTCAGCTACTGGCACCAAGGGAGGGATTTCCTACCCTGTCTTGCTCCTCCCTCTGCTTCTGGTGCCAGCAGAAACCTTCTTCTTCTTCACTGTGGAGGCAGAGCAGGGGTTGGAAGGGCTCTTAGTTCTTCTCTAAGCCAGCAGAGTTCTCTGCTAATTCCTACACAAGATAGCAGCACTTTAGTGTCGCCATGTGGAAGAGATACCAGGTTATAGATTTGTCAGTTCTGGAAGGATTGTTCTCATCTTTTTATCTTTCCTTAGCTCAGAACATTAAAGACATCGCTACAATCAACAGGAAATCCAAATACACTTTTTCTTCATGTATGTCATAACAAATATTAGCCTGCAGACTAACTCTGCTATCCTTGAAACTCAGAGTTGCTGTAAGACTAGTTATTGTTTATATAGGTCTAGGAGAGTCACACATGTCAATACTAGACGATTCTTCACAGTCCAAAGGGGGAACAAAAAGCACAATCATGACCTGGTGGTAGATTTTTAAGCAAGAACTGGAGTACCCATGCCCTCCAGATATTGCTGGACTACAACACAACAGCCTTTGCTACCATGGTCAATATCCTCAGTGGGAATCCAATATCTGCAGGATCACAGTTTTCCTACCCATGTTCTAAGTGAACTGGAATAGATCAGTTTCCAGTTCTCAGTTGCCTAACAGAAGTGTTAAAAAGCCTTCATATTCCCTTTAGGATGTTATACAAGAGAAACTGGTGTGTGAAAAGACTTGCTAGCTTCATATAAGTACTCATCATAAATTCCTCAGATAAACATCTGCTCAGAGGCACCTTGTTCCTTAATTCTTCACATGTGTCTCCCTGCACCTTTATTTTCCACTTGGCTCCAATTGGTGTGGTTGAGAGGTTTAGTAAAGAAACTAAATCAGTCCCATTAGCCTGAAGTCTGTTCACCTTTGGCTTAGTTTTTGAAGTTTCATACTGAGTTAACTGCTTAGCTCTCTGATATAATGGGACAATGTTCTCCTAAACAGATAACAGCATAATATTTTGACACTAAAAAAACAGTCCTTATTGTAAACCACCAAGAGATCTTAGTAAGCAACATAATCTTAATAAATGAAGAGCCAGTGGTTGAAGGCACCAGGCTAGACACCAGGAGACCATGAATCCCACTTTAGGCACAAAGCCAGCAGGGTGACTTTGGACCAGCCACTTTCGCTTACCCAGAGGAAGGCGGCAATGGCAAACCACTTCCGAAAAACTTGCTAGGAAAACTGCATGGACTTGTTCAGCCAGTTGCCAGGAGTCAAAACAAACTCAAAAGTACCCCCCCAAAAAACCCACTACAAATAAACTGGTTTCTGCTCCATTTATTTAGGAAGTTAACATCAAATCTGGGGTCACATACCTTATTAACCCACAGCTTGGTTTAACCACATTTTGTGAAGCAAGACATAGTCCTGGTACACATAAAGCACTAAGCCATAAACCCTAGTTTACCAACTACAATGGCTAACTTTTCACATCACACAAAGCCAGAACCAATCAAGCCACTTTAGGGTTTAGCACAATGCATGATCTGTATGTTTTACATAAACAGAATTACAGTCACTTTAGAACACTTGCTAAAATATTAATAGTACACTATTTTGCAAATAGAAGACATACTACAGGATGATTTCAATGCATTTATTTTCAGGGTAAAAAAATAAGAGTGTTTTTGTTTTTTTGGCAGATTACTTCCAAATATGTCCTTGTCTCCTTGGGGAGTCCACTTCATGATAGTCCTCCTCACTGGGGACTAGTCACGCTCTCTCAACCAACCTACCTCACAGAGTTATGGTGACAAGAAAAGCCACCTTGCATTTTCATAGAAAAGGTAGGATATAATCATCATAATAGATTGCTATAGCAACACTTCTTTTTGTTCTGTTTTTGAACTGATACAAAGATTAGCTTGATGCACGCTTCCCCCTGAAGATTTGAGAGGCTGGACTTCTCAGGGGCAAGTTCTTCACATGTTTTCAGCATAGAAACCCAAGTCCTGCAGCCCAAAGGAAGTTCTACCTGCTGGGAGGGAGGCAGCTCAGGAAATCCTGTCTGTGAAGCACCAGCCATGTCTTCCCTTCCCCAGGATTTGCTTATTTATTTATTTTATTATTTGCTATTAGAGCTCAGAGCTGACCAGAGGTTTGTACAATGAAAAGCCTGATTTTTGGAAGGGGAGGGAGGAAAGAGAGAAGAAAAAGGAGCACATATCCCAAACGTAAAGCGTGCGTCCTTCTTGACTAGGAAAACCCTTCTATACTTTTACTCGGGCGGGTTAGTTACTGTTAAGAGAGAAAACGGAGCCCTGGATAACTCATCGCCTTCAGCGGCGCTAAACTGGGCTGCTTCAAAGCCAGGCTGTCGGGTATAAGCATTGGGCAGGTATCCGCCCGGGAGTGCCGGGCTAGGCTTCCCAAACCCACAGCCCCGCCCAGCTCCTGCAGGCTCTCCGACACTCCAGGAAGAGGCTCGGCAGCCGGTGGGACAAAGTCGACCCACATCTCCGCGTCCCCACCGACCCTCAAACTTTGACAGGGTCTCAGACCCTGGCAACCGACCTCTGGCAACCGACCCACCCGCCTCTCTTAACGCGGCTGCGAATATTAGGAAGGGGCTGCGAGGCGGGCAACCCCAAGCCCTTCTGCAGAAAATTGGGGTCTCTAGACGTCTGCCGCGACGCTCGGGATGCGAAACACCTTGAGGCGGGGGAGCGAAGCTCCTTGCCTCCCTCAGGCCAAGTGCCACACTCGCTGGGAGGCGAGGCAAGGCTTCCCCCCCCCCTCCGCCCCGCGTCCAGCTCTCTGCGCCCAGCCCCGAAGAGCGCCGCGAGCGCGCCAAAGCTCACCGATGGAGACCAGCTTGATATTCTCCTTTTCCAGGAACTCGAGCGCCACCGAGACGTTTTCCAGCTGCATCTGCCGGAAAGTGGGTCTCTGGTGGTACTTGCGGTACATGCGCTTCTGGCTGAGTACCTCCAGCAGGGCGATGAGGCGCAGCCCGTCACTCAGGTCGAACTGCAGGTTGCCGATACGCTTGTTCACGCAGCGGAGGTGCTCGTTGCACCAACGGGTGAAGGTGTTTTGCTGAATCCGCTTCCAGGGCGCGTCGTCCGCCAAGTCCTTCTCGGTCACAGGCATGGCTGCGGAGTCCGCCTCGAGGTCGCTACGGCCCAAGGGATGTTGGTGCTCCTGCCACCGAGGGTGCGAGCCCTGGCTGAGCTCGCTGCTGCTGCTGCTGCTGCTTCCACCTCCGCTGCTGCAGTCACTGCGAGCAGCCTGGCCCCGCGCCTGCGTGCTCATGCTGTGGCCGCCCCGCCTTCTCGTGTCTGGGCTATAACGAGCGGGCAGACCAACCAACCAACCAGCCAGCCTAGGCCGGGTGTCTCCCTCCCTCCCTGCTGCTGCTGCTGCTAGTGGGTCGCGGCCAAACGCGGGCGCTGAATCTGCAGGGCAGGAGAGCCGCGCCGTCAGCTTAGCAACGCCAGTCGAGCTGGAAGCGGCTCTCTCGCGCTCCGGACCCACGTGTCGACTTACAAAGGAGCTGGCGAGGGCGTCTTTTCGGCGAGACCTTAAATACCCCTCTCCGATTAACGGATTGGATCCTGGCCAAGGAAGGGGCGGGGCCTGCAAAAGGACAATCGCGGCGGGAGGGGGACGAGGAAAGTTTTCCCCCCACCCTTCAGAAGCGCCGGGCGGTGTTTGAGCCCCTGCGTCAATTGGCTACTGCGGAGGCAGGCAGAGTGTGGCCCTCCAGCTGTCGGACCCCAAGTTCCACTAACCACAGCCAACATGGCCAGGGATTAGGGTTAATGGGAGTTGTAGTCCAGGGTTCCCTGCAGGAAATATACCACCTTTCATCTTGGGGAGATTAAATACAAAGATATTTGTATTTATAACCCTCTGGCCCAGTTTTCGGAGGATGGGTGGGTAGCCTGTATACACTCCTATAAAGCCCCCCATATTTGGGTAGCAAAAATCCCGACAACCGCTAGATTCCAAAGAGATGCAGAATATTTTTAACAACCGTCTGATAGGCCAGATTTTGCAGCCCAGGTATGGCACACCTGGAGGAGTTGTGGGATATATATCTGACCAATTATTAGGCACCTTTATTCCATGAGAGATGTGTTAACTTTTTAAGTGCCATAAAGGCGTGTTGTTTTGCATATCAGACTAAAGGTAGCAAGCTCTGTATAGAAGAGACTTTAAGCAAAAGCAGTTTACCATAGGGTAAGGGGCGGGGGGGGTTATGTCATTTGCTGAGATCTCTAGTCCTATACCAGCTATTAAATGTGCAGGCCAGAAATGCTGCTTCTGGTTTGGTGCTTGAGACTTTCTATTGTTTCTCCAAGCTAAACAACAACAGAAAGAAAATACAGTAGTTGCAGGCCAGATTCTGTTGGATGGTGCTTTTGTTTCTAATAAAAAGCAAAGTAGATCACTCAAGCATAAAGCCTGTCCGGCTCTGATACAGAAATCATATTCTAACTTAGAAGTCACAAAAACCTGCCAGCTTTCAACAACGCTTCTCTTCATCAGGAAAAAGCACTTATTTAATAAAATCTTACCTCGTGAGAAGGTCTGGGATTCTCAAAAGCTTGCTATTTTATTTACTTTTGAGGTGGTCTAAAAAAAAAAATTCTCATCCTAATATGGATTTTTTTTTCCCTTATGGCCAGTACAGACTTTTTGCTTTTTGTAATGCTGTTGAAAAAACTCACAGAGTGATGAGAAGTATTCACATGGCAAGCCAAAAGACCCTGTTGTAGATGGACAAAATTCGCAGTATAAAACCAGCGTAACACAAGGAAGACATGACATCTTTACAGCAGTTTGGGGTATAGCCTTCTAGGTTTTGAAAATACATGCCAGACAACAAGAAATGCATATGAGGAATAATTAAAGATGGAGATTTTTTCCCATTCTTAAAAGTTCTTGCAATAATAACTTTAGTAATGTATTCTATGCTATTTTAAACTGCATTTTCGCTTTTAAAAAAGGAAATCCATTAAATTAATACAACCTATTTATCGGTGAGATAAAATGGAGGGGAATAACTAAACACCTTGCTGAAATATGAAAGGTTAAATGCCTGGACAATTAATGTGGCATCAAAAAGAAAATACAGTGGTACCTCTAGTTATGAACTTAATCCGTTCCGTGACTCTGGTTGCAACTCGAGTTGGTCTCAAGTCAAGGTAAAGTTTCCCATAAGGTTCAATGTAAATACGGTTAATCCGTTCCGCCCTCCAAATTTGGTCGCACCACGAGGCAAATTTCCTCATAAGGTTCAATGTAAATACGGCTAAACAGTTCTGAAACATATGCATTTTATTTTTAAACCTCAAAAACCTTCCAAACGCCACAAAAACCTTCCAAACGCCACAAACACACCACAAGCCTCACCGAACGTCTCCTTGCTACCGCGATCTTGCCCACAGGAAGCCGCGACCGCGTGGCAGCAGGGAAAATGGCCGCGGATCCGGTTCGTAAGTAGAGGCAGAGTTCGCAAGTAGAGGTAAATTTTTGGGGCTGGAGCTGGTCGTATCTTGAAAAATTCGTAAGGAGGGGTTTTCATAACTAGAGGTACCACTGTACTATTTCAGTGTCAGTCATGCCTCCATCTGGAAGTCTTTCCAAAGTTGAGATGTCTGCTATGAAAATTCTTTTCTGAACTTGTATGTTGCACCTGGTTCCTTTTATTAGATAACTTGTTTTGCCTGTTTTGTCTTGGTTTTAGTGATTAGTCACTCTGATGGGTGTAGAAGCCTATCTAAATGATGCTAAATTAAAACTTTTTTTGAATGGGGCCGGTATATTCATGAATTCTGTTTTTTACAGTGAGCCTGATGATCATCCACTGGCATAGCCCCAAAATGTGCTGATTCCACCCAATTGGTGGACTCTAGACTCCTCTTGAATTTAGCTTTCAATGACACAGTCAGTCTGTGGTCCCTTTATTTATATCAAAATATGTAGACACTTTTCTGCTGAATTGGCTAGTAAGACATTCAGACGTGTTAGGCTACCTTTATCCTACCTCTTAGATTCATTTTTGAGCAAGATTGCTGTCTATTTGAGTCTATTGCTGAGGATGACTAGAGTCTAGAATCTTGCACTCAAGATCCTTTTCTTTCCGAGTTTCCTTTATGATGATGCGTTAGTCACTAAAACCCTGGCTCTGTCTTTCATGTGGCTGTTTCCTTAAGAATTGTCTGCAGTGTAGCTGGCCTTTGTCCAAGCTGGGAGATGTACACAACAGATTGTGTGACCAAGTGGCCTGTGCAACAAGCAGACTGCTCTCTCTTCACTGCAATGTTATTTTGGGTGTTATACTTGTGTTAAAAGTGAGGCAAGGGGGAATAGATTCCAGCAGCCTCTGTCTGCGATGTTTTTCAGTATGATCCCGGAAGCCCTTTCCTGAGATTTAAGGGAATATGTCATACTTGGATTATTCCTTTTCCTGTCAACAGGCTGGTTAGAAAAGGATATTGCATTTCCTAGCCAGTCCCTAAAATGCAGAAAGAGCAAAGCCTGCGAGGTGCCCTTTGAGTTGATGCCAAATCCAAGATGTTTATGGAGATGAAGAATTGTGGGGTTAAGCAATAGGAGGTACCTTGTGTCTCAGGTTGCAGGGAAAGCCACCTTCTCTGACAGATTGGATTTGGGGCCCTGGGTACTTTTTTCAAAGGGCATCTTTGTAGCTAAAGAAATGAAGATTGGCTACTGCTGGTGTAATTATGGGATTCTGTCCTTCTGTGTCATTCCAAAAAAACATCTACAAGCATCCTAGGCACATAGCACTGAAATAGCAAAACATGATTTTTTTAAAAAAAGAAAACAAACAGAGAAAGCAGTAGGTTGCAAAAGAGCCCTTTTAGAATTATGCCTACCCATTGAGCCAAACTTACATATGATTACTCAGAAGTTCAATAGAAATTATTCTCAGGAAAGAGGGAATCGGTTTGCAGTAGGTCATACACAGTCTTCCCTAAGATCTTTATACCTCAATTGAACTGGTGGAAGTGATGTTAATGTCCCCTGTATTTCATAAATTGTACTAAGTTGTACCTTGTAAAATATTATTTGTTTACTGAATCTTAATCTTACTATGCCTGGAATAGACAATTTATTAGAGATATGCTAGGGCTACCAGATCTGGGCTGTAAAGATCTGGGTGATCACTAGATGAGAAGGAAAAAATATAGCAAACTCTTTCCTGCTTTGTAGTATTCATCCAGATTTTTGCACCCCAAATCTGGTAGCCCTGTCATTGTCAGTGACTGTATTTAAACAGTACTTTTGCTGTTGCCCTGTTCAAGTTTTGTAAACAAAATAGTCTTTTTAAATATGAAAAGTCTGTTAAGTGCTAGCTCGTTTGTTGGATAAATGGGCCATCTGTGAAAAATATCCAGAGAGCCAGCTGCCAGCTGAAGCTCATGGTTATTAGCATCCCTTCTACTGTATACTTCCTTTCCAGTTATTCATCTTATGGAGAAAAACATTGATGCCAAGGAGAATACTTGCTGTTAATTACTGACATTATGAAACATTAATACAGAATTTTGGTACAGGAAATGGAACTAGTAAGCAAATGCAAATGTATACAGTTTCTTTTAATATTATGTTTAATATAATGATTGGGCTCTAGAATACCCCAAAGGAAATGTGTCTCGGCAGATACTGCCTGAGTTCTGGAATTGCTGAAATCCATAAGTCATGGCAATTATTTTTGGTTTTATCCATTATTTACTAGCTAGTCCGTAATGAGAGAGTCAGTTTGGTGTAGTGGTTAAGGCACCAGGCTAAAACCAGGAGGTCCTAGTCCAGCCTTATGCACAAAGCTAGCTGGGTGACTTTGGGCCAGTCCCTCTCTCTCAGCCCTAGGAAGGGGGCAAGGGCAAAACACTTCTGAAAATCTTGCCAAGAAAACTGCAGGGATTAGTCCAGGCAGTCACCAGGAGTCAACAATGAGGCAAGGGGAAAAAAAATCCAAAATAGTTGGGTGCTAACCTATAATAGCTTAGTTATAAACCATGGTTTATGAACTATAATGACTGGAGTCACCCCAGAAGATATTTAATCGAAAGCAAACAAACTATATTTTGCCTTTGTGTGATGTGTAAATGCAATTATTAATTCCAAAATCAATCTGGATTTATATACCTGAGTTTGCATTGTTTTTTTTATTTTTCATATTTCTAGTCATTAGTAACGACACACACACACACATGTGTGTGTGTGTGTTCTTTCCTTGAATAGGGCTTGTGGGAAAAAAATCAGTTAATTATCATCATGATACTCGAGATGCAGCTTGTTAAGTTAAACCAAGCTGAGAAATTCATCACTGGGTTTCTACCTCCCGGATCCTTTGCTCACTGCAGTTTCCTGACCCTTGTCACGGCTTGTCCAGAAAACACATCCTTTCCTCTGCTGACCTGACTCCTAGCTAAACTGGCCTTTCACTTCTAAGGATTTTTTTAATGAATAAATAATTGGGAAGAGGTGCATTAGCTTACTTGGCCAAGTCTCTCTAGCAGTCATGTTACCGATGGCTCTGGTGTGCCTAGATTAATTCTTTGCCTCAGCTGTGATCTTACTGGGAAACAGTAGGCAAACAAATTTACTATGTTTCAGAGTCAGTTCCTCATTTAAAAATGAGGAATAATGAACTATTTTATAGACAAGTTTATTTTTTTTCCAGGAAGTATAGAAAAACAGAATTTCCAGAGAGAGAGAGATCTTTCTTCATGGTGGAGGATGTCACAGAAATCCAAAAGAACATGAATCCCTATGGAAGTCAGAAGAATGTGCACTATCAAATGTATCCATTAAGATTTTCAGTCTAGTTTCCGTTCAAACTAGGAAACAAATCTTCAAATACTGTATGTAGAGCTTGTGGAATGGAAGAGAAAGGAGCACCTTATAAAATCAGAGCCTTGAATGCTTGCCTTTTACTTTGAGAAGTCCTTTGTGGCATGGAATGATGCATTATTTTGTCAACTTTTCCAGAAGTGGTTTGCCATTGCCTCCTTCCTAGGGCCAAGAGAAAGTGACTGGCCCAAGGTCACCCAGCTGGCTTCATGCCTAAGGCAGGGCTAGAACTCACAGTCTCCTGGTTTCTAGCCTGGAGCTTATGAAATGAGGTTATTCAGAGTCCCTTAGAAAGTTGCTTCTAAATAATAACCAAGTAGTAGGCAGGCACTCCAAACGTCTGGTTTGTAGCCTTCTGTTTCAGATATATTTAGATCACAGTCTTCCAACCAAGCTCATGTTTTTGCCACAGTTAGTGAATATGCATTGTATACAACCAGCTTCAGAGCTAGGTATGTATTTAAATCAATCAAGGGTCATTTCCCCCCTGGATATATCCTTGCAGATCAAAGTGAGACTTATAGCTGTGTAGGTGGCAACTCCTTCGCCCCTCTGCTTTACAAAGATGTGTTGGACCTCCCATGAATACAGACATACAGTGCAGCCACAAAACAATTTACAATTGCTTTCAGGCTGGCCAATCTTGGGGGTGGACCGGGAGCAGAAATTCCCAGCCATAACGCATAATGCAGCAATAGGTCAAGTCCACCAGTCATGCTCTTTAGCTGAATATGTTTGTGGGTAGGATTTGATCCCCAAACCTGGAACAGTTTTCATATGTGCTCATAACCAGAATGTGAATGCTCATTGACAATGAACACATGCTCCAACAAAACATGCTTTGGAAACGTGTCCAGATTTGCTGGCATGTTTTTAAAGGACTGTGTATTATTACAAGTGAGCTAGCATACAGAGAAAGACCTTGGCTGTATATTGTATAAGCAAATATTTGCGCATGCATAGATTACATGCATGTATATTTCAGCATGATAGTCACCATCATATCCTGTTCCTTTTTTGTTTCTTTTTTTATTTCTATGGCAAATACTGAGTAAGAATGTTTCTTCATCAACCTTTGCATGTTGCACAACCTGTAGGTGTGTATCTAGAGGGCATTTTCTCTTCACTATGATTTTCTCATTTCTTCCTTGAAGTAATTCATAGGAGAGGTGTTACTAAATTACTGAACACATCCCACCCGCAAACAGATAGCAATGATAAAATGTTTCTTCATAAAAACTTGGGCACTACTGACTGTCAAAATAGCTGCTAAGCACAATATACATTACAGCATGTACACATCTTGCTGATTTGTTGGCATTTATTTATAAAATCTTAAGTCTGAAGGAGACCTCCCAAGTTGTCAGGTTGTATTCATTATACTGACTCAAGATTCACAAAGCCTGAACCAGACTAGGAGTAGAAATTTACTTTCTTTTTTCAATTTGCTCTAAAAAAAACCCATATATTCGAATAAGTAAACTTTTGGGCAGGGCAATTATTCTTTACATTAAGAAGGTTTTCCTTAAGTAAAATTAAGGCCACTTTCTGATGCAATTGGTGCATATTCTTTCTAGCACCGTGTGACCCTAAAGCTGTGACTACAGCATGAATTCTAGACAGGTGAGGACTGTGTTAAGCTGTGGAAGTGCTAAGCAAATTTAATGCAAAACCAGGCAGGAGGACTATCCTATCCTCACTATCACAACTTCATGCGCCAGTTCTTCAGAATTCATCCTTCCTATATTTAGGGTGACACTAAATGTCCAGAAATATGCAGCTTTCCAGAGATCGTAATTTCAGATTCCTGAAATGAAGCAGGGAAGGGAGAGGAATCGCATCTCTGCATTCAGTATAATACTTCTGTTTGACTTAACAGCCCCCAGCACCACAGTTCCTGCAAGCCCCAGCTTCAGCTCCTCATAGAGCTGGAATTGTAGAGAGGACAGAATTGGAGAAATCAGAGAGTTCCAGAAAGCAAATAAGGGTGTATCTTTTAGACATTTCTTAGCATGGGGGGTTCAAACAGGAAGTAGAAAGCTTTAGCAAAACGACTGTTTGGAGTTAGCCACTCCCCAGGTTAAAAAAAAATATATTCCCGACATTACTTTTCTCCAGAATTCACAGTTGCTGTCCTAAGATTCAAAATGCTACAGCTGGAACTCAGCAAGAATTTTTTCCTCAGTGTAAGAGAGGATCAGAACAATTTTGTTCTCATTATTTCATTAAGGAGTGGCTTTTCAGCTTTGCTTCCAACGGAAGAAGGGTGTGGGAGAGACAAGTATTGCTGGCATTCACTGATACTAGTAAAGAAAGAGCATATGACAGGCTGACTAAGGCAGCCTGGGGTTGCTTCATGCTAACTATTTTTATTGTAACGTTATGTGATTATATATTTCTGACAGTCTCCATGTCAATAGACAGCTTGATCTGAGGCATACTTTCAATCCTAAACTGTTTTATATTCTACAATTTTACCACAATCTGTGGAGATAAAGCAATAAAGTTTACTATTAAATGCTAACATTATAGCTGCAAATCTTTAGGAGACTTAGAATCCATTGTATCTTAAAACAATCCTGGCCAAACAGACACACACCCCTTATGCATTTCAAACAGCTGTTTGTAGCACAGGCTAGGTCTACATGTTAAGCTAAGCTGTGATTTGTTTAATTATGGTTCATTGAGTAAAGCATATGATAGGTTAAGCCATAAAGCATAATTTAGAAACTATAATGGCTGAGACATACAGCTGTCCAAGATAAAACCAAGCAAGCCACATTATTGCTTAGAGCATTGTGTGAAACCATATGCACTGTGTTAACCTGTGATAGTTTAACCATAGTTTGTTGAGTAAGCTACAGTTGACTGGATTTATACCTCATTCTAAGCCTAAACCCTGGTTTGCAATGTTATGAATTGTGGGTTCACACAACACCATTAAGCCAAAACCAGATAAACTGCAGATGGCTCAATGTGTGGTATGAACCAGGCCTTTTTCATGTACACAGCAAAAGGCAAACACTGAACAATTATGAAACATTTATATAGCAGAAGTAAAAAAAAAACAACTCACTTTTGTAGGCATTATGAAGCAATCATTTATATAGAAGACAAGATATTCTTTATAAAAGACCTCCCTGAAAGATCCAACGTTAGGAAAGGTTACTACCTCACTCTTAGTGAATTGTACACAAGCTGGATACTTATTCACTACAAGGAAGGAAGGAAGGAAGGAAGGAAGGAAGGAAGGAAGAGAAAGAAAGAAAGAAAGAAAGAAAGAAAGAAAGAAAGAAAGAAAGAAAGAAAGAAAGAAAGAAAGAAAGAAAGAAAGAAAGAATCTTTCAACTCGATGTCTTAGGAAAATATTTATAGGTTTTCAGCTATATAAAACTCATGTACAAACACATGCCCCTTCGTATATTTCAGTAAAGCATATCTATGGCAACAGTTACAGAATCCAAATAATTAATGCTTTGACATGTATTTTTCATTATTTACGCGTGACACGCATGGTGGCCAAATGCATTTTCTCGGAATTCCTGCAGGGTGCGCTTTCGCACACTTTCAAGGAACAATAGCAAGGTTTCTCTATATAAAGTGCTTAAAAGGAAAGACTCAGGTGGCCACCCCGACAGACAGCTGATTCTGTACGTTTGCTCTTCATCTCTGTTTCAAGTAACAGCCTGCACATTTTTATTCCCAGCTCAGAAACGAACTTGGTAAGATTTCTTTCCCACATAAGCATTACAGTTAGATGCCTGTGAGGTAACTATTGATATACGTATACACACACGCACACACTTTCAACATTTGGGAATTGTAGCATGCGGGGAATGTATGGGTAAAGAATAAAGAAATGGTATATATTGGAGGCTGTGGTTGTTTACTGTCCATTCCTCTACCCATTTAATCAGTTCAGAACAAGTTATTCCCAAATGTGTACCACCTCTCTTATCACTGCCATTCTAATTCTAGTATTTCTATGAAGAGACCTACTGAAGGGAACACAACCATACAAAGCTGAGCAAAATAGCTAGCCTGGTTTTCAGAGACTCCACCCATAGCATTTTATTGTTAAATTGTTTAATTGTTAAACCATGGCTTGGTCAACATTTGAGGCTGGCACTTAGTGGTTAAAAAGAGCACGTATTTCCTCTCTTGTATATTTCTGCTTGAAACTTCCCCCTGCCTCTTTGATTTAGTAGCTAACACAAGCAGCAAAATAAATCACTCAGTGGGTGGACATTTTGACTTACAGAGATCATTAGGTTTAGAAAACTTTCAGCATTGCAACTGCAGCCTCCTAATAATGTAAATAATTTTGTTCAGGCTGTGAATATTTAAGCAAAATACATAAAATCACTTGATTTATTTTGCCCTGCAATCTTTCAAGCCCTGAGGCAAAAACAAGGATAGCACACAGGGCTCCAGTTTTCCTTTAGACATCTGGAGGAACTTTATGGGGGGAGGTCTTTCAGTGCAATGAAGCTTGGGCAGCATAGTCTCCTACAAATTCACAAACAGCTATTCCTTCTCATGTGTGATGCAAACTGGCCACTTTTTAAATCCATGCAAGTCATCTTTTGTGGGATCACATGGAGAATGCTTAGAATTTATCCAACTATACCTTGAGAACATTTGTAACAATAGCACCTGTTTATCTGACCCTGATCCCAGGTGACCAGTTTCCAGTCCTTGAGCAGTAACTCAATTAACTCAATGTTAATGAGCAGTAACTTGGTTTACCCATCATCCTATAACATTGGACAGATTGCATGGTGAATATAGAAGGACACCTTGTAGCTTCATTCTCACGGCTGGAAATTAAGGAAATTGTACTGTAATCTCAACAGGTGGTGGTCCTAGACTAGTTACCAACAAGTAGAAGCCTAGGCAAATCATGTAGTTGCCTGCCAAAATAAAATTGGACTGTTTAAAGTTTGATTTTTCCCTTCAAAGTATGGTTCTCTACTTAATTGGCACCTTAAACAGTCCCCTAGTTCAGCTCATTGATGGGCCACCCCAGTCCTAACAAATCCAAAGCATAGTAGGGAAGGGGAAACAGATTTATAAAATGGCCATTATGTGGTTTGTTTCTCTGTGGATTACCGCAATGAATTACCCACAAAATTGTGGCTTTCTGCCCAGTGAAGCAAGTCTGACTCGCTGCAGAGTACAGGCCAAGCCAAGAAAAGGTAGCAGACAGTGAAAAACAGATACGTATCTTGGTGCTATAAGGTTAGCAGAGGCCCTCCAATTGTCCTGTAATTTGGTGTCCATCCGACTAAATTAGAGAAATGTTAAAGTTATGACAATATCTGACAGAAAGTGGCAAGCTTCAGACAATCCTGCTTCAGCAAAGAGGCATTTCAGTGGAAAAGTAATCCTGCAGGTAGCCAGGCTGAATTGCCTTGGACTCACATGAAAGACATTTGGCACACTGCTCCTTGCTGCATAAAACACAGAGGGCTTTTCCTGCTGGGGAAGACAGAAACTCTGAGATGGAGAAGTAAAGAAACCATAAATGTGAGCAAGGAGACATCAGGATGTAGTTCCCAGACCAGTGCTCCAGGAGAAATAGCACTAAACTGGGCAGGGTATGCTGCAGTCAGCACTCCAAGGTTGGCAACTGACACGGGAGCCGTTTCTCCTGTTACTGGCTGGGCTGACAGCAATTAGGCAGGTTTTAGTGAAGGACTTGATGCCTGTGTCTTCGCACTTCAGGAGCAAGGAGGCAAGTTCTGTTCAAGCAGCTGCAGAAAACACACGGCCTAAAATGGGATGAAGGAATACGAGTACAGGTGGGTCACCTAACCTGCAAATAATGTTGCGTAGCATATTGTGTTAATCCAGCTTGTGTGGTTGGTTCAGCAGGCCATTGTTTAGTATAACCCTTGGGAGGAAAGCTATGGCAAACCTAGACAGCATATTAAAAAGCAGAGACATCACCTTGCCAACAAAGATCTGCATAATTAAAGCTATGGTTTTTCCAGTAATAATGTATGGCTGTGAGAGCTGGACCATAAAGAAGGTTGAGCGCCGAAGAATTGATGCCTTTGGACTGTGGTGCTGGAGAAGACTCTTAGGAGTCCCTTGGACTGCTAGGAGGTCAAACCAGTCCACCTTAAAGGAAATCAACCCTGACTGCTCATTGGAAGGATTAATAATGAAGCTCAAGCTCAGATACTTTGGCCACCTAATGCAAAGAGACGACTCTTTGGAAAAGACCCTGATGCTGGGAAAGATTGAAGGCAAAAGGAGAAGAGGATGGCAGAGGATGAGATGGTTAGATAGCATCACTGAAGCAATGAGCATGAAACTGAGCAAACTCAGGGAGGCAGCGAAGGACAGGAAGGCCTGGCGCAATATGGTTCATGGGGTCACAAAGAGTCGGACACGACTTAACGACTGAACAACAAAAGCAAATCCTGAAACCTACAGAATATGTAAGCTACAGGCAAGTTGCCTTTATACACTGTGTTCAGTCCAAAGCAGATATGCTACTTATTAACTGGATTACAGTAGCTACAATACCGTAACCCAAAATATATGTTAAACAATCACACACATCACTGTCTTACCCCTTGTTACGCATGCCTCTTTCATCAAAGTATTAGGTTTGCCATATAGTCCAACCCCCAAAGGGCCTTATTTTGGCCTTTTCAAAACTGGACTTAGTAATCTACCATGAATAGTGGTTTTAAATTTCAGTTGTCACAAACCCAAATTGGTGGTTGGTCTGAGGCCTGATGACTCAGTAACCCTAAGATGGTTAAAGAGCCTCACATGATAATGGATAAGATGGCCATGTATACATGTTGTTTAATGGAACATTTTCACTTAACATGCCTTGTGAATACTGTAGAGCTTTTTATTTATTCTGGTTAAGGAACTGACCCAGTTTGCAGTATGTATAAACTCATGGTCTGTTCAGTCATGGTTTGTTGACCAAGCCATAATGGCTGGGTTTACACATAACTGCACTCATTTCTAAATCTCAGTTCATACAACATTCAAAGCCAAAAATAAACTACATTTTTGTTTAGCTAAATGTGTAAGCCTAAATTGCTGATGGCAAAAGAATCACATTTATTTTGCAAGTCCATATATTACATTCACACAACATGCTAAACAATTCATTTGGCATTGGCTTAGCATGTTGTAGGCACCCAGATATCATAGCTCATAGTTTATTGAAAGTTATTGAGTAAACCACAGCAAAACAAATCATTGCTGAAGCCAGTCTATATTTGCCTCACCAAAGAAGGGAAGCAAGAGAGAAAGAGTCCAGATGAGGCATTCTTAAGGCGGGACCAGATGTCAGTCCTCACCATCAGGGCTTGCCAGACAGGTTGAACCCGAACGATAAGGCCCTGCAGCTGTAGCTGATGATCCCCTAAAGCAGCACAGCAGCCATGGGGAGGAGACGTCTTGGCAAGGCTGAGAGGGAACTGATTTAACCACAGAAACATCTATACCCTGGAGTGCCATGCCAAGAGATGGAATTGTGAAGGAGATTAAGTGATCTTCTCACTCATTCGGCCACTTTATGACATGTTAAGGCAGCTAAGCCCAAGAGTTTAGTTCACGAATGCATCATGCAACCACTTCATCCCACCTGGCCCTTAACCAAAGTGTTAAGCTTACCATGTCCTCTGGACCTGGAGTGGTTGCCGTTGTAGGCTGATGGAAGTTAGAGACTGGAGCCAAGCCTAGTCACAGGTTACCATTTTCTGTTTCGGTAAATTAAAAAAGTGGCTGCTTTAGGTTCAGATGATACGGTTGGCCTAAGATTTTGGTTTGAAAGCCACAAAAGGTGACCACTCATTACCTGGGCTCTTTCATTTGGTGTGGTGGATAAACACGATCAGTGACTGGAGTAAGATATGCTAGACTATGGTTTGTTTAACTATGTTTCTTGACTAGGTTCATACAATTCACTAAGGCAATACCATCAAATCACCCTGTGGTTTTGAATGTTGTGTGAACCAAGGCAGTGTGATTTATAAAGACTGATTTAATGTTTCATGTAAAGCCAGAAAACTGGTCAAGCATCATGTCTTAATATGTAGAGTGAACAAAGCCAGGATCTGGAAACATGGCATGAAATCTACAGGAGAAAAGTGAAAGGCTCTGCATTTTTCTACTTCTGCAAAGTAGCCTGAGCCTTGCTGAGTTGTCATAAGAAAGTAGGAACCTTTAACAGGCTGCATGAAGGGTAGAAGTCCCAAACCAAACCATTAGTGAATGGGCAGGACCAGGGATAGCCAAGCTTAGTGTATTGGTGAAACATTTTACCCACATTCATTGTGGGCTTTAGGACTGGTTCATAAATGCATGAACATTGCTTGTCTTCTCTCTACGTGATTCAATATTCAAGAGAGGATTAGACCACCTAGTTAACCAATAAAAGGGCAGATGAGTGGGACCAGGTGAGCGAGTCCCATCCCTTTCCCTTGCCAAGGAGTACAACATTTCTCATGCCACCTATATCCAGGTGGGCCTCTTTAGGAATACTGATGCAAGTACTCTATAATGGAGGAACTTGGCATGATCAACCCTTCTTCCTGCATGGAGAAGCTTGCAGAGCAGTCTATGTGTAGAACTCCTCCGTGTGCTGGCTAAAATTTCTTTATTTAAAATGTTTGTGACCCTCACCCACCCAGATAGACAAGCCACGGGGCTCCATGTTCATGTAGGGCAGCTTTCATTTGCCCTCCATTTTGAAAGATAATGGCTGTGTTCATAGGCTTCATCACGATTCATTTAACTATGATTTATTCCTGTTGTCTGGTTCACATGATATCTTGATCCCTAAATAGTCATATAGGCTGGGTTCATACCATACTAGGTAGCTGGCTGATGGATAATTCACTACAGGCATACCAGAGTTTGGGTCCTAAAACCAGATAATCTACAGAAAGGAAAAGTTCGAGCCTGCCTCTCCCCTGCTAACACTGGTGCTAGATCTGATATAGTTCACAGAAAGAACCATGCCGCTCCCTTCCTCCCCATAAAATTCTCATAAGCCATCCTGCCTTGTTCAGAAAAGTGTTTGGTGAGATTCAAGGATGGAAAGAAGAGAAGGGTGTTGGAAGGTAGTTTAAGGCTTCTTGTTTTAGACTTCATAAAAATGCTGTCTTGTTTAATCACAGGGCTGCCCAGTTTGTCAGTAGGAAAAAACACCACCAGTAACTCTTCTTAAGACATGTAGACTTGAGCAGATGTGCCTGGGATGGAGGCTTTATCTATTGCTCGAATTGCCTGAGTGACAGATCACCAGTATGGAGGTGCTCCATCCTGGTAACCCGGCACTTAGATGATTTCTGACCACAGGTCTATCCATCAGCCCAGCAAGCAGGCTAGCAAGGCAAAGGAGGGGAGCAGGGTGAAGCAAGAGGCAACTCACACAATGCATTGAAAGCACCCCCCTTCTTCCGAGGCCCTGAATTGCCAGAGGGGCAGTTTTTGGACCCAGATCTTCTTGCCACTTGAGAGAACTGCAAAGGTACAGCAGTGCTGACGGCAAGTGGTAGCAGTCCACAGTACCTGGCAATATGCCATAAAGTATGCAAAATGGAATTGGAATAGGCAAAATGGTGCCACCTCTGCCAAGAAATCAGACTTGTAGACAACAGACCCATATGAGATCCTTGTTGGCAGAAGCAGCATAAAACTTGTGATGCACTCATTTGGGATAGAACTGATGACACATCTCTTTCCCAGTTTAAATGGGAACTGCCCGACTGTGTTATCACCAAGAGTATTAATGAATTGCCACTGATCATTCATATTCCAAGGTGTATCAAGAGAAGATGGAAAACACTAACCTTCAGCTGAAAAGCTGAGACAAATTTAGGCTGGATTGGGGATGCGATGAATGATGCCTCATGAGTCCATGTCCTTTAAAATGCTTAGCAAGATGCCTTTGTGCTATTTGTTTATTTAGATATCTATGGCTGCCCATCTTGCCGTAGTGACCCTGAGCAGTGACAACAAATAAAATCACCATACAAAATAACAACCAAAAAACAGTATATAAAGCCTATAATGACTACCGAGGTGAAAACAAATCTATGATTAGTAGGATGTGAGAATAAGCCCTAGGATGGTTTAATGTGTGTTTGGTAGGCCTAACTGGCCTAATAAAGCCAAAGTGACCTCTCCACCTACTGTACAGGATGGGGTCACATGTAGCGTTGCACATGCTAATTTGTTTTGGTTTAGCTGAGCAACAGGCATCCTTTTTCTAGCTGAAGGGTTGCAGTTCAATATCCTAGACTGCTAGCAGGCCACAAAAGTGACGTCAGTGGGAGCAGTGGGACTGAAAATAATTGGTTCTTTGGGATACTGGATTGAAATTCTGGCATTCCAGTTTACAAAGATTTTAGTCATCTGTCCCCCTTTTTATTTCTGGTGATTTGCACTTAAAATCATACCATCAAACCTCCCAGACTTTCTTGGAATACACTGGGGATAAGCTGGGGTGCTGAAGGACTGCATCTGGCTGACAAGCAGCAGGCTGCCCACCCTGGTTTAGTGCAATCTGTGAACCCAGGTGGTATTTCAGCTGAATTTTAACAGTAGAACGTAAGCAGTGCCCTGCTGGACTGAACCCCTGGTCCAATGGTCCAGCGCTCTCCTCCTCACAGGGGTCAACCACTGCACAAGGAAGCCTCCTAATGTCCCAGCAGATGGCCTCCAGAAGCCATCAGCGCTGATAGCCATCGATCCCCATGACTTCTATGAATTTGTCCAACCTTTTTTCGAAGGCAGACAAGTTGATAGCCAGCACCACATTAGAAGAGGCCTCATTTTAAATGGCCATAAGACGATGCCTTATCTTCCCATCCTGTTAGCGAATTACTGTCCTGGACCTCATTGCTTCTCAATGTGTAAGCGAGCTGTTTCCTTCGTGACAATAAGATTGTGCTCAACTACTTTGTTACAGAGGAAAAAATTAATCACAAGCTCGTCAAGACTTTAGTTCTTGTAAAGCCATAATATTATTTGGTTGGTTTTGGTTGAATACATTCACTGCCATTTAATCAACAGATCACAGCTCAGGTCAGTTTATAAGCATAACCAATATCTGTCTCACCAAAGGCAAAGAAAGAAAAAAACACCTGGAGATTCCATTGCCATCATTTTTACTAAACTAAGTGGGGGATGGAAGTTATTCATTTCACTATTAATAATAATATTCCCTTAATATAACCATGTAAAACAGTGGATACTCTAATCTTATAACATTGGTGCCATCTACTGCCTGCAGAGAAAACCAGCAAGGGATTGTTAGCTTGGGTGAAAGCAGACATTCCAGTGCTCATAATGACCCATGGAGTTCAGTGCTCTATGTGATGACTCAGCACTTTAAGAGAGTGTCACTACATGACACACTACACATGCTGTGTGAACCTAGCTGTCATAGTCTGTAAATCTAGATTGATGCTTTATCATGCAATGTATCAATGCAGCAAGCAATTGGCTTCAAATTCACCCTTCATTGCAGCTTCACAAGAATTTGAGTTCCGGCTCCCTAATCACACTAATCTGGTGATCAGCATGAGGACATTAGGAAAGACGGTTTATGAATATTCTGCTCTAATGCTCCAGGAATGTGGTTATATGATGTTTACTCAGTTACTTCAAGATGGCCTCCCAGAAAGGTCTCACAATAAGTTTCTTGTAGTAAGTAGACTGGGAATCCATTGCTAAAAGGAAAGAACATAAAATTGCGGAGTTCTTTTTTTACCAGGAAGCACTGTATGATTGCCACAACAGTCTTGTGAAACAAGAAGACAAACATGCACCACGTGAACCAGAAGGAGAAGAAGAACCTGTTCTTCTGTGAGAAAAAAGTGATCTTTGTTTTAAGAGAAAAGACGGGGAGAGAATAATGCTTGAACAACAATTGAATTTACATTTATCAGGGGGACTTTATGCCCATCCCCAAAGCATTAGCAGTGACTTTTTAGCTTCTTACCAATGCAGCGTAATAGTTCAGGGAGAATTCATAACTTTCTCTTCCATGTTTGACTTGAAGTCAGATTAAAAAAAAAAGTTAGCATTTCCCTGTCACTTTGCCTTAAGGAAGAACAACCCCTTTGCACCTGAAATGTACCAAATATAACAAGGAAAGCAGATGGCTCTACATCTTATTTTACATATATCATATATTTGTATGTCTCTTTTTAAAGGACTAATACTGGGAAAGATGGGAGGAAAGAGAAGAAGACAACCAGCAGCAAGGTAGATAAACTCAGTTAAAGTGACAACGGGTACACCTGAAAAACCAGATTAGGGACAGATCGTCATGGAGAAAATCTATCTATGTGGTTACTAAGGGTTGAAACCAACTTGATGTCACATAATCAATTTAAAGGACTCTAGTCCAAATCTGGTTTAATGAGAAAGAATCACATGACCAGAGAGCAGGGGTCTTGCAATTGTTCAGCAACATGTAGCAGTTGGGCATGTGCAGCTGCAGACATGACATGCTAAGCCAACATGCTCTTGGGCCTTCCATTTCATCTGAACCTGGCAACTTGGTTTTTTTGAAGTCAGGCAGAAGACCATTAACCAAGATTTGAAATCAAGGTTTGTCATAGGTTGATGTACACATTGGCTGGTCCACCATTTTGTCCTACTCCAGGTGGGAGGGATGATCCTTCTACTCAGCTCCCAGACTTTTTTTAATTTCCACATGGAGAGGTGAAACACAAACTCAGAGGACAGATGGGAAAGTCAGCCACTTTCCTGGCTCTGATACCAATGAGGCACCATTTTTGTTATTTAAAAAAACCCTAAAATTGTAAGGAAAAAAGCCCCCAGGACAGATGTGCAGTGGTGGCTGGGATGCAAGCCAAATGGCCATTAGCCAAGAAACAGGCTGCTCTCTGTTTGCAATGTTGCCTGGCAGCAGAAGGATGGATAGATACAGTCTACATGCTTAACTTCAAACACAGCTCACCATGTCACGTCAACGTTCTCTATGAGGTGATGTTTTGTATTTTTATAATAATTTTCAAATCTGCATCAATAAATGTTAAAGAAGATGCTGTATATGGATTGAATGCACTCTCTCTCTCTCTCTTTTCTTTTCAAGGATGCCCACAGGGTGTGATAAAAGAAAATGAAGGTAGCCACAACTAAGTAACCAAAGCTCCACCTGTTTTTTATGTGCATCAATACCATTGACCTGATGTCCTCCAGATGTTTCAGATCCATCTAATTATCCATAGGCAACATGGGCAGTTGTTGTACTGGCTGGAGTTTGTGGAATCTGGACATATCTGGGAGCATAAGGTTATTTTAATCTATGGCAGATTTTCACCACTTTTGTTTACAGTTTAAAACTGGCCTTGGCAAACATAGGAAATTAAAACAACAACAACAACCACCCTGTACTCCAGTTAAATTAACTGGCAGGATAAACATCTTACCGACTTCCCTTGGAGCATTAGGATATGTTTTCCATACCCTGCAACTTAGTGCAGATACTCCCAATCTTATGCTCATTGACCCAGAACTAATCCCACTGAGTTAATACAATCAGGATGTCCGCCTCATTTGTTGATAAACATGCTGCACTGCTTCCCACCAATGTGAGCACCATTTTCCAGTACAGAAACTTCACGCTCAGTGTGGAAGGCAATTTCTTCATTGGGAGTTCCTGTCTTCCAGGCACATTTGTTTCTTTTAAGAAGACAGTTGTGCTTCACAATATAGAGTGCTGCATTTCATTTTAAAAGGGTCTCTCTCAGTGTTGACTTCAGCCCAATGTTCAGCTGAAGTCAGGTTTAGGATCCCTTTCAGCCTCACTCATGCTTCTGGGTCAGGCCAAAAGAATACTAAAATTAGTCAGGGCTGCTCCACAGGGAGAAAATTGCTTGTTTCTATATGTTTGTCATCCTGTAGATTTAATACCTTCTAGGATTATCATGATACTCATTGCCTGAAGTTAAGTCAACACTTGGAAGATAATATAGAGCTGCCATACCTTCACTGCAAAAATCCAGATGGCCAGTAGACAGCAGCAAAGAGTTACTTTTTTCCATATGTCTTTGCTGCCATCCAATGCTATCCAGATTTTTGCAGCTCAGGTATAGTTGTATTAAAATCATGAATTTAGTTTAGTTTAGTTTTGTGGCATGTAAATTTGAAAGAGGCAGCAACTAGTCAACTTTGACTGGTCTCACAAAAAACAAAAACTGAGCAGAGTCAGACCTGGTTAATATTTGGATAGGAAACCATCATAAAATCCTATGACAGCAGGCTAGACTGGAAAGTCAACAAGAAAAAAGTCTCAGAAGAAAACAATATCAAACCACATTCATATTGTTGCCAAGAAAGTTACATAGACATGTCCTTATAATCATCAAGACTTGGGAGTCTTTATCATTTCTGATAGATTCTTACTCACCCTGGTTATTTGAGATTGAGAGGAATATGTAGAAGGAAGAGAAAGTGTGAGGTCTGTATGAGAATGGAATATGGACATAAGCAGCGAGGGTATGGAAGCTGCTTGGAACAGAAGGAAAAAAGAATTGTGTTACAGAATGCCACAGAAGTTTGTGTTGTTACACTGGTGGGAAATATGAAAAGGATGCTTAGTGGAAAGATTAAGTGAAAGAGGTTCTGGATAAGAAAATGGTTGCTGAAAAAATGAAACAGAGAACAATATTGTACTCTTCAATGTATTTCTTTCTGTGAAAGAAAATGTATATTATCCAACAGAACAAAGATGGGTCAAAATTAAAAGAGGCAGAGAAAATATAGAGCAATTTTGATGGAATTGTTTTGTTTTGGAAGTAGTTGAAGAAAGTTAAACAAAGAACCTCCAGCAGAATAAATGGAATTAAAAATAAAAGTGATAAAATTATAATGAAGTGAAGGAATGCTGGAAGGAATATTTCAGAGCTTTATAAGTGAATGGCAGAAATATATTGAAGAGTAGAACTGAAACTAATTCTGTAACATTAGAATTGAAATGATTGATATAAATGTTAGTGTCAAAAAAATAGATGAAAAAGAAGTCATAAATGCTGTGGGAGTGCTGAAAAATGGAGAAGCTGCAGTTGTAGAGGGCATGAGTGATAGAATATTTACTAAAGATGGAAAAATATGATGAAATTTTAAGTCATGCAAACATTGGTAGATAGTAGATAATATGTGGTCTTTTGCCAAAATAAATTAAAGTGGCTGTGTGTAAGAGTGTATTTCTGCCCACTGGGTTATATGCAAATGGGAGTTGGGTATATCAGGAGAAACATAAAAGTTGAATGCAATGGGAACAGGGTACGTCATAAAGGTGTGCAAAAAAAAAGATATAAAGGCAAGAGTTAAAGAGTGTTGAATGAATGTGGGCTGAATGCAAAGTGAGCAACCAGTACAAAAGGATGTTGAAGTGATTTGGTGATCAGGGAATCAGTGAGGATGAAATTGAGGGCAGAAGTGCAAACAAATATATGAAGGAAGAGTGAATGGGTTGAGAGGAAGGGAGATCGAGAAAGAGGTGGTTGGATAGAGCTGAGATGCTCAAAAAGAGATAGGCAGGAAGTTTAAGGAACAAAAGGCAGTGTATGCAGTGGAAATAAAGATGAATACAAAGGTATGAAGAGCTACATAGTGAATGCTGTTGGAATAAACTTTGTTTTGATTGATTATGTGCCATGAAACTGGTGTTGACTCTTAGCAAGCACACAGATTTTTTCCTTGACAAGTTGGTATAAACTAGGGTTAGCTATATTTCTTGTTCTTATCTCATGATTTTATTTTCTTTGGTTTACCCTTTCTTACTCTGTTTCTGCGCTTTGCATAAAGTTGCTTAACACAATGTAATGGGTCTGATATACAATGATGATTTAATATGTGAGATAATGATTACCTTCAGCTAAGCTTGGCTCCTGGCAACTATATGTCCATGTAATTTTCTTTACAAAAATATGGAAAGTATTCACTATTGCCTTCTTTTGAGATTTTGTTTTTTCCAAATTCCCAGTCCAACCTAAAGCCTTGGGATTTCCTGGGAGTTTCCCATCCAAGGACTAACCTAGGCCCAAAGTTGCTAAGGAATGTTTGGGGCACATCAACCATTTTCCCACTGTCCTTGTCTTTTCTGGTAGTGTGCTTTTCTACCATCTTCTAGGCTGAGCGTACTTTTTCCTAAGTCTAAAGTTCTGCAAAAGTAGAATGAGAGATCTCCCACTGCAGCATAGTGTGAGTGACCAGAGTTGCTTTGCTTCAGTTCTGATGTACCATTCTGAGCTACTTAGAGAAGACACAGGATTCGAAAGGTGGATTTTTTTTTCTCTGAAATAAAGGAACTTTGGTTTTCTGGTACGAATCATGGTTCAGATATTTTCAGTGCGTCTGCCAATATTTTCTGTGTTTCATAATAACAGCAAAAGACTTTGCCTATTTACTTATCAGTATGTCTCATCATGATCAATGTGGCTTCCTCCTGAGTAACTACAGGCTATGTATATAGTGTAGATAAAAGAACAATCATTATTTGTATTTTTGCAACAACCATAGCAAAACAGACAGAACAAAGTAATTGGCTGAGTTCCCCATCATGCTAAGTCATAATGTGATGTGTTTGGCTTTGGCTAGCAAGCAGTGTGAAGAAGGCCAATTGTGACTTATCCAATCAACCATAATGACATAAATCATGGCTGAACCCGTGTGTGAACTCACACATAAAATCTGTGCTGGCTGGGGAATTCTGGGAGTTGAAGTCCACACATCTTAAAGTTGCCAAGGTTGAGAAACACTGATATAGACATCCATGCTTTCAGAATAAGCAGGCTGAGTATTTAAAGTTTAACAGTTTCCTACCTCTTGATCCCATCACGGCTGCTGCCCTCTTGCTTCATTCCCAATCCATTGATATGGAAAGTAGGCACAGGAAGGAATATCCCTGGTATTTTATTCAACAGAAGGTAGGAATGGTAGTAAGTATATTAATTTAAAACTGGACTCACATTTCCATGTTTTCATGACATATTCCCTAAGATATGATTTGCTTAACTGTGAATTGGCTGGATTTTCACAACACACAAAGCAGAGTTTTTTTCAGAATGTGAGAGGTCTAGGAACAGAGAGTCTAAGCTGCTCATTGCATCTGACATAGTTCCTTTTCATATTTTAATCCACTGAAATCAGTAGTCCAGGAAATGAGAGTGTGTGGGAACATCTACTGAACATATAAGAACTAACTCTCAGAATTATATTGTAACTGAGGAGTTCTACTACTTTGAATGAAAAATATTGATCTGTCTACTGATTTCAAATAATGAACCTTATTTTGAATAGGGCCTTATCTATGTATGTATTCTGGACCCTAGTCATGATCACCTCTCTCCAAAGAGAATCCCTGATAGTAAGCTAAAATGGATCACAATGGCCAAATTCACATGACACATTAAGTCACAACCAATCAACTCACATTATGACTTAGTGTAATGTGTAAATAACATCTTATTTTCAAAGTGATCCCCATCTACAGATCTACGAAAAATGATATACAGGTCTGAGGAGACTCTTAAGGATTGTTTAACTGCATATTTCTGCTGTTATAGGCCCACAAACACAAATTTTATTCATTCGTTATACAGTTCACAACAGCATCACAAGGTACTGAGTCACAAGAAAAATGAGAACAAATTTAATTAGATCTATGTAAACATCTAACTTCACTAACATTTCCAGCTTCCTATTTTTTCTGTTCACAGTCCAAACCAAAGAAATATATTAAAGCCATAAAGCCTGTCTTACTTCTAAGTACCATTCCCATTCTGTTTTTTTATCTATGCCATGAACATGAAAGCCTGTTGATCTTTTACTTCAAAATATGCATATCGACCATGTATTTTGCGCTAAAGCTTCCATCACAAAAAAAGTGAGACATGATCCCGAGAATTGAACCCAATTTTTTAACTGCTCCCACTTAAGTTCAGAAAACCAGATTTGCTGGACTCAGAAATTTTAAGTCCATGAAAGGAAACAAGCTGAAGTATTATCACTATTCAAATCCTGGGATATTAATGTTGGGGAATTCAAAACAGTACAGTAAACTGTTAAAATCCTCTGGCATATTGTAGTCTTTCATTTCTCCATTCTCATACAGTGTTCAAGGTATGAACTATGTGTGTTGTTCTGTCCTTTTGTAAATGACAAAATTCTTTGTTCTAAGTCAACTGGATTGTCTGCCACTCCAATCAAACAAATCATATTGGGGCTTAGAACTACATGTGAATCATTGTGGTTTGCATACCGTAGTTTATGACATAATATGCTGTGCGTAAAACCCCCATAACGTGGATTACTTTGCATACAACAGATTTAGTCTGTTAATTGAGGACTGTGTCTGAATGAAAAAATTGTCTGTTGTATCCAAATTTGGCTAAAGTGAGGATTTACTGCACATACTTATTCTCCTCTCTTTATGGATTATAAGGTTCCTGCAGAACATGGCATCACAGGGAGAGAAATGAAACAAATGATGAAGCATTTCTAACAAAGTCATCATACAAATACTGCAGCTTGCATCAGGTGTCATGATGTAAATACATCATTGCAGCATTTACACAATGACACTATCATACACAGGCCATCATTTTGATACCATCATTTTTTTTTTTTACAGATGTTGTTGCTGCAGGAGTAATTGTTTATTAGGAGTCCATGTATTATAATTTGTCTAGAAAACATCAAAATGATTCCTCAGGAAATGTTCTGCTTCTGCTGAGTTCTCAAAATAATCACATTAAAAGCAAACCCAAGACATCCAGCCTGGATAAATAATATTGTTAATAAGTAATATCTGATTCCTTGGAAAGAGCATTGTCATATATATATATGTATGTATGTATGTATGTATGTATGTATGTATGTATGTATATATATAAAATTTGTCACTGCCCATCTCGTTAAAAAGCGACTCAGGGCATTTTACAGAAAAGATCAATATCAATTAAAAATACAATATAACAATAGTCCTGAATAAATAATAAATATCTTCCAAGAATTATGGTAGCCAGAAATTATTAGGCTCAGGGAGCGTCATCAGGGCACCAGTCACCCCCAACGGTGGCTAAAACTCTTCTTGCCCCATGCAAGCTGGCAGAACCAGGTCCTTAGTTCTTTCTGGAAAGCTGGGAAGGTAGGGGCTCACCACACCTCTGGGAGGAGAATATTCCAGAGGGTGGGGGCAACAGCAGAGAAGACTCTCCTCCTGGGCCCCACCAGCCGACATTCTCTTGCTGACGGGGTCTGTAACATGCCTTCTCTGCCTAACTGGGTGGGACGAGTCAACGTGATGGGGGTGAGATGGTCCCTCAGGTATCCTCAGAAGAGGATGTATGATGTTTGTTCTTATAAGCAAATGATGCTTCTCTCCAGCCCAGAACTGAAGCTCTTCATTTAGACTTGAAACAAATCTTTTAAACTCAATGTTGCTGTATTAATGTTTACAGGAAAAGCCGTGTACATAAAGGCACATCTCACACGAAGCATTCTGTTTTGGAATAGATTTTACATCAGTCCTATCTGAGATCTCTATAGGAATCTATTCTTAATGGCAAGCGTTTGTCAAGGTGACATTTGTGTGATGGCTGAAGTTGTGATCAAAACGTTTGGCCCTTGCTCTTAACAGCTCCTCACAAGTTTGAATAGAATTTGTTGACCTTTTATATGCTCCCAAGAACAGGTTTATGGCCTAGGACACAGTCCTGTCATTGTTACCAGGTTCTGAGCTTTCCTGTCACAAATACACATGCTCAGCTCAATGTAAGGAAGGCAATTGTGTTTGTAGAGGTGTTTGGAAGGTTCCTCTGCCCTTAATTACTTTGCTGGGTTTTGTGCTTCCCTCATACTGTACATACTTTCTTATCTGTTTGTTAGGGTGTACTGCATACTATTTTCCTTATTGCCCCAAGGGAGCCAGACAGGAATTTTCCAATTGTTTCTCCACAAGTTTGTTTTTGCTGCTATTTCTAAGAGGAAGAACTCTGTGTGAAAATAGGAAACATTAATCATCTGCATGTTGCTATAATACACATTTGTTTTGTTTAGGTATATCTGAAACTGCTACAAGATTTTCATATAAAACACCTGATAATAACTTTCTCCCCCAATCATTATTTTATGCTGATTGCCTCTAATTAGATATTCTGATAGATTTTCATAACTAAACAACTGATCTGTCATCGTGCTTCAATTTGCTGAAAATGAAACTGCTATAAAAATCCAAAACTGTTCCTCCTAAAACTTCGTGTTTCATATAATCTTTAAAACAGGAAGACCACCTCATTCCATGAGATGGATATGAGTCTGCATGGTTTATTTAAGAGTCAGTTAGCAGTTTCTTCAGTGGGATTAGGTAGATCAACTGAAGTTGACAGCATCTCTCCTGGGTGGGGGGAATGATCCCTTCCCCTCTCGAGCCAAAGGTGCCAGATGTTTGGCTATGCTCAGAGTTGCTGGGCTTTGTGTAGGGAGAGCTGTGGGGAGTATATCACTCCAGGAAGGGACAGGGAACTTAACACTGAATCATCCCCTGCTCATGAGCCCCCCTCCTTCCAGAGGCCTTTAAGAGTTGTGGGAAATGTCAGTACAGTGTTGCATATTGGGGAATTAACCAAGCTTTCATCTGTGTCTGCCAAGGAAGGGATAACAGTTCTTTATCCTAATGGTGCTCTTTGATGTTTGAAGTACACAACACTTGTAAAGGTTCTGCCAACACCCAAATCTTCTGCAAAGTTTGGGATCCATCCTTATGTTGGGCAGCAGCCTCTCTCTGCATGCACTCCCTCCAAGCTGACTTAGTTTGCATATTATGTAAACCATTCTTCTCAGTCTTCCTACTTATCTCCTGCAGAGTGGGGTCTGAGGATTCCTGGATAGACAGCTGGACTAGAAACTTCAAGGTCCTTTCAATTCTATGATTCATTGATGGGCGTGGGGGAGAGGATGGGATGCCTGAGGCACTAGGATTGAGCAAGACCTATCTGCAAGGTCAGAAACTTTCCTGCGGATGACTAGCTTCTCCTTGTTTGCTCTGCCTTGAAGGAGTGGCTGTGACGGTTGATCTTGAAAAACTCCTATAGGAGTAATTAAAAGAAGGTGGCCAAAAAACCTTCCATTCAGGAGTACTGTATTGTTGGAGTAAATTGCTGGACTGCCCTATTTTGTACATCTCTGCTGGCCACCCTTAAATGACTTCAAAATGGATCAGACAAAATCACTGAGAAAAAAGCTACTAATGGCCCTTAGTCATGATACTATGTATTATTCAGTAACAAAGATAAGATGTCTTTAAATACACACTACTTTTGATACTTTTGTTGGAAATAGGTAGGAAGATGTTTTACTTGCTGAGCTTTCCATAGGCATCCGGTTGCTACTATGGGAACATAATACAGGACCGAACAGGTTTATAGATGAGCACTGGGCCCAGGATATAATCTTGAAGTACTCCATTGCATGTCTCCCTCCATGTAGATGTAGATCCATTAATGACTACATGTTGTAACTGTAAATCCATTTGTTAATGAGACCATTGTAAAATAGACCACATTGTTCTATCTTAGCAAAGAGCCTTTGATCAATGTTATCAAACGCCTTTCTGAAATCTAGGTACCCTACAACCATAGTGTTCACTGCTTGATCACATTTTCTAAGTTTTCCAAGGTACTGAGATCAAGATGATTGATCTGTAGTTTCCTGGATCTACTTTCCCCCTCTCTTTTTAAATGATGTTAATGTTAGCTCTTCTGCAATCTTCCCAAAGATTACAGTCAGTGGTCCTGAGATCACATCTACCATTTCTTTTAGCACCCTAGGAATAATCCATCTGGATCTGGAGACTTGAATTCATTCAGAAGACCTAGATGGTCTCTCATCATTTCTTTGCCTATTTTGACTTGCATTTCTCTTCTGCCCCATGGGGCAGCTTTTGCTATATTGGACCACTTTCTCCTTTTACAAAAAAGCAGATGCAAAATAGGAATTAAACAGATTACCCTTCCCTACTGCCTGCCACCATCTTACCATATTCTCCAACTAGCAGACCAACCATTTCCTTGACTTTTCTCTTGTTCTATACATACCCAATGTTAAAAAATATATATTTTAGATATTGCCATTCCTAAAAAAGGCAAAAATGGGGCGGGGAAGATGATGGTTAAGAATCTCTTCACACACACACACACAAGTCAGTCTTAACTCTTAGCGACTACATGGACAAGCCCATGCAGTTTTCTTGACATTTTTTGGAAGTGGCCTGAGAAGCTAACAAACAAACAGGATGAGTTTAAAAAATGGAAAGAAGGACTAGTGTTAATATTAATCAATCCGTATTCTGTATCAAGCTACAATAAGTCCTGAGGCAATAAACATTTCCTGTCCTTGCAAAGAAGGAAATAAAACACATTGCTAATGACCCACCACCATAGTTCCCAAAGTTTTATATGCTTTTGTCTGATAATCTGGGGAAACAACACTGAGCAATGATTATAAAGGGGTAGTTGCAAAGGCCCAAGTCATCGTTTCTCCATCATATTTCAGCCAGGCACTTTTCCTACTAGGCATAGCCATAGTGGAATAGCTGAAATGGAGCTGTCAGCCTTGTGAGGTAGTCCACAGAAGAAGCATGCTGAGATGAACTAATTCTACTTCATTGTAAGGTTACATTAACAGAATCTTGCAAGTTTGAAAGTACATTTCTCTCCCGTTGCCTTTACAGCCCAAGAAACTAGGGAGACTCTTTCTGAGACATTTACCATGCCTACATTTCTGCTGCAGGCTAGGCTGCCTCTTATCCAATCGTTGCCTTGGCTGCAGCTCTTCCCCTGTTTCCCAATGTTGTTCCCACATCCCATTACAAGAAGAAACAGGGACGCACTTGCTAAACAGGTCCAGGACATTGAAGACTGCCTGTGGGATAGGGGAGAGATGCTCCTGAAACAATAAAAGTCCCATAAATACCACAAATTGTTAGTGTTCCATCATCCACCAGGCAGCCATTCAAAAAATAAATAATACGAACAGTGCGGGGAGATGCAGAACTTACCAAAATAAGGCAAATTTTACCCCAACTCCCTTTGCCTGGGCTGCTGGGAACCTTGCAATTATTGCAAGGAGCTCAAACATTGAAATGGCCCAAATCAATCCCCAGCTGTTTTTTAATATGAGACCAGTAGGGTGGGTTGTGCATGCATTTGGATCTTATGCAATTTTTTTTTTTTTAAATCTGAGCAATTGCTATGAGTGGAACTGTGAACTTCTCAAACCCCTTTCCTCTTCTGTTTAAAGGCCTATAAACAAAATGTTACATCAGCTGAAGTCCAGGAGCTGAGATCTCTTGCATAAGTGTTGCCGAGTGTCCTCGGCTGCTATTTTATGTTATTTATATTTATAATGATTGGTTGTCTTTTTATTCTATTTTAATTGTTAGCTCCCTGGGGTTGTGTATATGAGTTGGGTGGCCCTAAAAAGTTATTAAATAAATTTTAAAAAAATAAGGCAAAAGTCCCAACAATAGGACAGCAGACTATCCACAAGCTTTGCAAAGCTTCACTTCTGTTCTTGAAAACAGAAATATATTTTGTGTATGTATGTGCGCGTATGTGTCTATTTGTGATTTTGGATGTACCACAATTGAGCCAGAACATTAGATTAGTTGGCAAACCCAGAAGATGTTAGCATGAGAAGAAAGAGGCTCAGAGGATTCTGAAGTGATGCAAAGTCGCCTGCTGCCCTCAACAGTCAGAAACCAATAAGTGACTGATGCTAATAAAAGAAAGTGATTGCTGACCACAAGTAATTGGGGAGTGTGGCCTCACTCTCTCTTCTTTCCCATGAAATTAAATTGAATGAATGGAATGTTGTTTTAATTATGTTTCTATACTCTGGTCGAATTAAATTATTCTCACAGTTCAAAATCAACTAAAAAACCGACCAATAACCTACAGGCCAATGGACCCCTGCTATGACTTTTACTGGGGAAACCTGCAAAACAACCAAAGAAATAGAGATTGGCTTAAATTTGGTTATATTGTACATTCTGACACATGTTGTTTTCATCATGACCCAAAGATGGTTTATACAATCATAAAGTGATGATTGTCCTCTGTTTAGACCACAGAAGCAAACTCAGCTGTTTGTTCTTAAAAAACAGCTGTGCCATCTAAACAAAGATGAAAGAAAAATATTCATTTCAACTTCCTTTTAAAAAAGAAAGAGAAAATCTTGCATTGTTCATTGTAGCGTGCGTAACAGTCTAATTCTAAACAAGGAAATGCTAAAGGACCTTAATATGATAAGGCCTAAAGGAGTTAAACCAATACACACACATATACACAGTATGTGTAGAACTGCACTCTTTATTTAGAATGACTTTGCTTTTCCAGATATTTCTTTCTAAATTATCATCAAGCAAAGACCAGTTTGACTTAGGGTAGGAGTCAAAGGTAGGTGTCATAATTTTGAAAAGATGCTGGAAAATCTCTGCTCAGAATACAAGAGGTACAAACTAGCTTTAAGCCGGTTAGTTCATTGTCTGCATATAAACCAGGTCTCATTTCTCCTTCAAACTGCTAGCAAAGAACAAAATTGCAAGGAGTCCCACTGAGTCTCAGGATGATCTTGAGAGGATTTTGCTCACTCACTTAACCCTGCAGTTTGCTCCACATTATTCATTTCTTCTTCTTGTATTTTGTTTTCTTGGAAATAGTTCCCACAAAAGCATGTCCTGGTCTTTAATCACTGTTCTACTCTGATTTCTAGGCTGCCCATTTTGTTTTTGAATCATGAAGTCATTTTCCAGGAAGGAAAAAAAAAAGGGAAACTCTTTTGTACCTACTCTGGGAAAAGAGTCAGCCTCAGATGAATGCATTTCATTTGTTTGTGACGTGAGGCAGCTTACAGCAATCACTTATCTGTCAAAGGGAAAGGGTCCGTGGACTAGACAATGAAACAAAATGTACGTATATGCCCAAGATATCACACATGTCCAAATGAAGAAAAATTATACAGCATCATTATTAGCACATGTGTTAGATTTATTGCTTGTACCCGCCTGTCTGAGTTGAATGTGGCAAAAACTGCCTTCCTTCCAGAATAAAAGAAGAGTAATTTAAACTAAAGCAGTGCTCCTTGACAATAGGATTATTGTTGATATATCCTGCACTTGTTCTATAGAATCATGATCTCAGTGTTCCTGAGATATAATTCATTGTATAGCTCTAGAGCGCTGTCTCAAGAGTCTTAGAACATGTGCCACAGCTCTGTAGACTGGCCTTCTAGACTGCAATAATTGCAGGGCAAAAGCTTGGTTTACAGCATGAAATGCAGAATGTCACCCTGAATGTGCCCTGTAACTTACATTCTAAGAGTTCTAAGAGTAGCTTAAGAACACTGTCATGCTAGCTTCATTCACACTCCCAGCAAAAACCAAACCATGCAATGGTTTGTCATGATGGTACCCAGGCACTGTCTTGGTTTTGGCAGCCACAGTGTAGTGACTGAGGGGTCAGGCAGGGAATATTGTACTCGCTCACTCCTGGATGGCTTTGGGTACAACCTAAAGGTGGTTGTAGAGAGGATGAAATGAGGGGAACCCCCTGTGAGTGTTTCCTTAAGTTCTCAGAGGAAAGGCAGGGCTTATATTCAGTAAATAAATGCATTCTTACGATTCCCATTTGAAAATGGGTGTACAAATTGGGCTGGAATTTAAAACTCGAGCAGATGTGTTTTCCCAACTGAGCATAGCTCATTTCTGATAGCTCAGTGATTGACAGAGTCCTTAAATTATAAGCTTAAATATAAAACGCAAGCTAAACGAAAACCTCACTTGATTAAATTTGTTTTTATGAAGCTATTAAATTTACTAAGCATATCAGGATGTGTTTAGGTTTTCCTGAAACAGCGTAACGTATAGCTTGCATCTCTGCACCTTAAGCCCACAAGGCTTTCTGATGTATAACGGCCCACAAGTCCCTAATGCCTGCTTTGCTTTGCCATCAGCAGATATTTGTGTGAGCTTTCTTTTTACCCATCCACAGATTATTCTGTTTTTTAGCAGAATCCTCTGTCATGATTCAACAGGAAACTCAGAGAAAAGCCAAGAGAGTGGCCTGGATGAAATTAACAGATCCTTAGCCAGCTTCTTGGTACAGATCTCCAGTCTCAGGAAGACTAACTCAACAGTGGGCTATTGGTTCAAAGTGAGAGTGGGCAAACATGAGCAACCTGACTGATTTTGCTGAAAGTCACACTCACAGGGCTCATGCGGTCTGCTAAGCAAAGCAAACCATTATGATGTGTGGATCTAGCCAGTATATTTTGTAAACCATGATGTACGGATAATGAGATGTGAATCCAGCTAATTATGGTTGTAAAGAAGATAGAATTATGCACTTTCTCATTAAGCCATAATATGATTTATTTCATTTTGGCTTATGTTGTTTGAATCCAGATTGTGGTTTGTAAATCATGGTTAGCTAAAGTATACATTCATTCAATAGTGGCTTCAACAAATCAACAAAACCTAGTTAGGAAACCTTGGTTTGGAGCAATATGTGAATCAAGTGCTAACTTAACATATATTTGATTTTGGGGCGTGGGGAATAGTTAGGCTTCTAACATGGAATTCCAGCATTTTTTAAATGATTCAGAACTTTCTTTGTTCAGAAATTACTAGTACTATGACATGCAAAAAGGATGAATCATTTGATGAAATTGTCAGGAGTATTGCATAGAGTTTTGGCACTTATCTTAGTTACATGGTGGCTTGGTGAATGTACATGTGAATTTCCTGCCTTTAGTATATAGTCATCTTTCCATTAGTCTGCAGTCATCTGGGTTTACTACCCTATAACAAAATCTTGCAGAAAGGCTAAATTCACAGATCACACCAAACTATAACATAGCTTGTTTGGGTTTGACTAGCATATTGTATAAACCATTGTGGTTAGCAAACTGGTTGAATGCAAAACATAACATTGCTGTAAAACAAGCAATTTACTCTACAAACCAGTCGTTAAGCAAATTTGATTCGTTTAAATATAATTAAAATTGCATTACATTAATGAAATACAGTCAAGATTATTACTCTCTCATTTTTTAAAAAAATTCTTCCAACACATTAACAGATATAGTTTAGTGACAATTCCTGGTGGAAAATTGGGATGGCACCCAAAACGTTTGAAGACTGAACATAACCCTAGAGACTCAAACTATATCCCTTTTTCAGTGCTGTGACATTAAAAAATAAAGTTTAGCAACAAAAAATGTATAACCTAGTTACTGTACATTTGGGGATCTGGGCAACATTGCAGGTCATCTGCTGCAGTCTATAAACCCTTTATTAGTATTTAGTCCTTCAGAAGAGTAGCTGTGCTTCAAAAGAAAAGGCATTCAGATTACTGCCAAAGGCCATTACTTACCTACCTACCTACCTATTTATTTATTGGCTTATTTCTTGTTGGTATTAGGACCAATGATAATGATAATGATTACTTCATCCTTTAAAAAAACGTTCGTTTTTCCAGTGGTTGAGACAGATGGGTTTGGGCCTGGGATTTCCTGTAGCTTTAATATGATGAATACTGTTATTTTAAAAAATCACACAAAAAAAGAAATTACTACAGATGAGTATAGGTTTCAACTTTTCATCAATCCAAGGTAAAAATTCCACAGTGATTTGTTTTATTTTTCCAATCTGATTTGCAACAACCTCACACAAACAGAAAATGGGACATATCTTGGATACCCAAAGGGAACTTTGAGCAAAATATTGCATACATATGTACGTACTCATCATCCTATTCAGAATAAGCAACCTTATGCAACACGTAGAAAAAGATTAAGTACTAGTGAGCGATATAAAGATAGCAGATAACTGGAAGGAAATTTGGGGAGATCTCATTTATACTAACAATGCACTGTAACTGCTTCAAGATCTCTTTTAATGAGCAATATAGAAATATCTTAAGTATGTAAATATATGTTTACACAGAGATATTCTTTTCTATCCTTGCAATCCATCTTTGATTTCGCCACATCCATAAATTGATTCACACATTACCTCTTTTAAACCTCTTATTCTGAGAATTTCATCAACTTCATCCAATTATTCTCACTCCATTCAACTATTTTTATATTTCTCCTGACGTACCCAACTCTAACTTCTACATTACAAAGTGGGCAGAAACATGCAGTTAAACACAGCCATTTTTCCTTCTTTTGATAAACATTCATTCTGTGCAACAGACCACATAGTACCCACTCCCTTTCTACTAGCATTTGGGTGTTTTAACATTTCTCCATCTCTTGTCTGTTCTTCAGTAAATAGTCTATCCAGGCATACAAATTCAATTACTTGTTTTGGTTTTTCACCATCTATGTATAACCTATAAATGTGCCTTATCAAACATAACTAGCTTGACCTTTGATACATTAATTTTCAGATCCATGACTCTTGTTGCATCATACATGATTTGCTACAAATCATTTGAGCTCTCAGCCAACCCAAACAGCATCATCTGCGTACAAAAGCATATACATGAATTCACATGCTCAAATATTATGCCTTTAATGTCAGACAAGCATTTGTTATGCATTTGTCCATTAAAAAGCTAAGGGGACATCGCATATCCTTCCCTTGCTCCCTGCTCAGTGCTGAATCATTTGCTAAGCACTCCATTTCAGAGCAAAAATCTGATCTACACACCCCTTGCCTGACTCAAAGCTGCACTGCACTTGCTAAATTTTGTCATTTACTTAACTAATCTCCCTGTAGGTGTTACATTCACTCTTGCAACTTTCCTGTTTTTATAGGATAACAATAATGGGATTCTTTGATGTATTCCTCAAACGCATATTAAACATGTTGCAAATCACACCCATAATTTGTAATTTCTCCATTTATACCATCTATACCTGCACCCTTACCATTTATGACTTCCTCTTCTCCATTATTTGGTGGAGGGGGGAGAGAGAATCTAACATTTATGTATATTTTCTAATATACTACTGTCATTTCCATACAAATACAAAATGCTCTTTATTCAGATTGCCAGAACGTCATTCCTTTTCCCCTGAGTTTTTGTTCTTTTAAAATAACGGTCTGTAGCTACTCAACATATACAATCTCTTTCTGCTGTGGTTTGTGTCCCATCCTGACCTGTTCGTTTTTTTAGAGTATGATGGTTTATACTAATCAAAGAGAGAGGCTAACAAGAAACCTTTAGTTATTGTCCATTTAACTGCTAGGTCAATAGAACCATCATACACGTATTAGTTCTCTTACTACGGGATCTCTAAAGAATTCTGAAAGTGATCAGTACTACTCCCACAAAACGTTTTTATTCTGGTATTTTTGCAAATCTTCCAGTTCCCCTAAACATACTAATAGTACTCCTTGTGTCATTATGGCCAGGTTCACACATAATGTTAAGCCATAGGAGAATTGCTTCTTTGTCACTCAGTGTACAGTATGTGTGAATCTAGTCATTATGGCTTAGCATTACACATTAATCAGGGCACTATGGCATATTCAACAAATCACATCCTGGGGAAAAAATGGTCTTAATGGAATGTATGAATTCAATCTATGTGTCATGAGCAACAAACCCACAGTTTGTTGCTCAGGTATTGGAAATAGACTGAGGAATATTTATAATAACCATCATTTGGATTCTGAATGGGTGATTTTTCTTTAGCAAAAAATGTGTTCCCTGGTGCATGGGACTCTTCCTTTGTGTTTCTCTGGGGAAAAAAAGCCTTCTTGGAAAACCTCACTGTGCCTTTTGGTTTTTTCAGAACAAGTAAATAAAACCTTTGGCTTCCCCCTTCATTTTCAGGACTGTATCTGACAGTCCTAAAAGTAAACACAAGGGGAAAAAAAGAAGGGAGCAAGAAATTCCAGTCATGTGGAGAAGTAACTTTTAAAACAAAATGTTTTGTGAATTCTTAAACACTTAAAGTATAGCTGGACTGCTGTAAATGTTGCTATACAAACATGAACAATTGAGAACCTCACTAATTTGATCTGAAGAGAATTAATGTTCTCCTACAGAGCATCATGATTGTTATAAAATGGTATTTTATAAAGCAAGACAGTTTCTCACATACCTTACAATACTGCTGCCTCTGAAATTATAATGAATAAATTTATCATACATTGAAATCACATAAGATTGCATTTTCCACAAGAACATGTGAGATTCCATGAAAAATGGCAATATCATGTAAGCTCTTTCATGAGAAAGAACATGGTAGTTCAGTAAGGCAGAAAAAAAGTATTGCACCAATGCATTTCTTCCTGATCATGAGATTGAAAACTTGTTTTGAAATAAACAAGCAAGTAATACTTATATTTCAGGATTCTGAACAATTCTCACATTTCATATGTAAGATGATGGATGATGATAGGAATGCAGGAAACAAACCTTCATAATCATTTATGTCCCCAGTGTTTTAAAGTAAGGATGACTTTCAACTGTTTCCTTAACCAAACATAATTGTATGACTACAGACCATATTCTTTCCCATGGAATTCTCTGAGTTCTTCTGCATAGTAAGAACTAAGAAAAATGGAAATGACACCTTTTAAAAAATGGATTGTTTGGTAAAGCATGTAGAAAGTATAGGGATCCTCAAAACCATATCAGCATGTAGGTCTAAACTGGAGAAATCTTTGAGCTGCTTGGGAGTCATCACAGTCTAAAGGTCTGTGGATTATCCTGAATATCTTTTTGATGTATGTACTCTTATAGAGTTAAAGCTAACGGAAGTATTGGTCTGTCATCTGCGTGGTCATTTTTCAATCAAAACTGATTCATCTGATAAACCCAAGAGAAAATAACTCCCAAAAAGTCATGGTTTATGGCTGCATACTCCCCTGTTTTCTTTGCTTCCCTTCATCATAATCTGAAATTCCCTTTGTTAATCAAAGTAATTCCCTCAAGAATACATCAGGAATGTTTTAAGCATTGGAAGTGAAAAGTTGTTGCTACAAATTTGCCAGAAAGGCTAAAATAGAGATTTGCTCTGTCATAAACTGTGGGAAAGTTTGCTTTAGAGCATTAAGGGCAGTGGGGGGGGGGGATTTAATTCCAATCTGTTTATCTGTCTTCAATACACACAAACAGGCATAGCCATGCTTTCCGATGCAAATAGGGTCAAGAATGAATGGGTGCTGAGTAACTGTGGATTGAAAACAAGAATGAGTGGCCAGTATGCAAGAAGTATCTTGATTTGGTTTGTTTTGGTCATAAGGAGAGAATGAATGAGGATCAGATCAGAAATATATGAAAGAAGGGTGAATGGGGTAAGTGGAAGGGGAATACCAAGAAAGTTGGAGCTGATGAACATTTCAGAGACAGAGAGGTGAGCAGAGTGAAGAACAAAAGGTCCTGCATGGAACAGTGTTGACACAGTAGAAGCAAGGATCGAGAGGTGTGGAAGGGTAGTTACATTGGTATAAACTATTTTAGCTGTTTTCTTTCTCTTGACTTTAATTTCTTTATCCTGTTGTTTCTTGTTCTTTTCTGTGCACTGCATAACACTGCTTACTCCAAAAGGAAATAGCATGACAGTTATGTATCTGTGACATGCTTTTCAAATTTCACCATAGAAATGTATGACAAGTCATGTAATCTACAGACTATGGTGATCATAGATTTGAAGGGGCTGGATTGAAGCCAATTGCTGATATCAGGAAATAATTAAATCATGTAAATCTAAGCTTTCGAGTCTGTCAATGGAAGAGGGAAAGAAAGAAGCAGACAATTTACAAAGTCCCAATGCACCAAAGGCTGAATAACTACTGCTGTAAAAACAGTCCAGAATTAAAAACAAAAACAAATGCCATACAATATTTGATTTTTAAGGCTATGCTTGCTGGACAGAGGACATGAGGAAAAAAAAAAGGAGGACACATGATCCTTTTGCTGGACAATACCTGATTCAGTTTTGAATCAATAGTTTTTTCTATTCATTCTTTTACTGTTCTCTACAAAAGTGAGATTATTATTATTACTACTACTGTAGTACTAAAATATAACTAATGATTAGGAAGTTAGGTACTTATCTAAGGGAATATGATGAATAATGATTTTATTATTATATACAAAACAAATATTTTAAGAACAGTGCTAAATTAAAATGCCTATTGCTACATTAATGTGATCTTTGACTTTGTACAGGCTTTAAACACTCTTCAAAGCAAGGCTGTGTATTTGAAAGACTCTATTTGAATACTTCACATATAGCATACATTGAGGCTTAACTATTCCAGGCAATGAGTTGAAAAGTCTTCTCTGTACTTTGTATTGATGTTTTGCTATATTGTGAGGATATACAAATCCCAATTTGTAAAAAAGAGAAAAACCACCTCAATAACAGTACATTTACTACTTACACAGCTAATCCTTTTTATATCTTTTTCACATACTCTGCTAGATTTTAGGCACAACAGTCATAATACAGGGAGGTAAGTCTTTATATTGTAACACTGAATTTTCTAAGCAAGGCCACTGTGAGTCAGACAGGAGAAGGAAATTGAGAATTGGAAGTGAGCAGGAGTAGGGATGGCTCTCAGAGGTTATTGAAAGCTCATTCAGTCAAACTCACTCCTATACCCAGAGTTGTCAAATCAGCTCACTTCATTGCAGCCCTGGCTTCAACATGCTGTGCAGAAGGAAATGTTGAATTACCAGCAGGACCATGGCAGCCCACCCTAAAAAGGCACGGTGACCCATTTTATAATGAACCACGAGGGTAAGAACTTAATACAGGGCTGCCATGTTTTGTAGTAAAGTGACATATAGTTTGTAACCATTTACTTTTTTCTTAAAATCAGGAGCAAACCATCTGCCATCTTTCTTAATATCTGGACTTAACTTATATTGCCAAGAAAATACTATTGTGATGTTAGTTAATCTAATGGTTTGGGCTTGTGCTGGTGAAGTGTTATATCCCATTCTATTCACCAGCTGATAAGGATAATGGATCTGGTATTTTCTGGCAGGCACTTGAGGAGTTTCTCAATAACTTTGGAGGCAGTTCTTGGATTGCCTAGTGGCCCAATGGCAATAGGTATAACATGCGTGCTTGCCATAATTGCTCCTGAGGGGGTCTTACATTGGGCCAAACCTTGCTTTACTGAGCTCTGGAAAATGAAGCAGAAGCAATCCCTGGAGTGCCAGTAAAGGAAGAGAAGACTTGCTTGAGCATGGCTGTGAGCTCAGTTTAAAGCCTGCACCATATTGATAAGGGAAGCTAAGTGTCATTACTTCTCCTGAATTGGATCAAGGGGTAGTTGGCCAGCAGCTTTGTTTAGTGTGGGCAACTCCCCTCTTGGTAGAGGGCAACAGGCAGCTCTTCCGCTTGATCACTTGTGACCAATTTGCACAGCACTTTGTTGATAAAGTCACTCAACTTTGCTACCCTCTTGACTCTTCATGGGCAGAGGCCAATGCGGTGACTAGGGCAGCGTCATGCCATATTTTCTGGGACTTGGCTTTGATAAAGTAGTAGGATGCCCTAAACATGGCTACATTTGAAGACTTCTTAGAAGTTTCAATTGGCTCAAAATGTAGTTGCTCAGTTATTGGTTAGTGCTTCTCACCACAAACATATTACCCTGCTGCATTAGACCCTGCGCTGGCTTCTAGGTGCAGTTCAGAATGCCTGTCTTAACCTATGTGGCTTAGTTCTGAGGTACCTGTAGGGCAGCCTACTCCAGCCAGAACTGACCTGCCCAAGTGCTGCATCCTGGGAGAAATTGTTAGGGGTCTTCCACTTCTGTGAACTGAGAGGGGATGAAGTTCACAGGAACTTCTTTTTCAGTAGCTGCACCTATGTTAAAGAACATCCTTTCTCTGGAAATCACACATTGTTGACCTTTTGAAAATGATTAAAAACTAAACTATTTTAGAGCACCTATGGAGACTGTGATGACACCATTGAGGGATTTATGATTCTGTTATTTTATGGATCTTGTTAAATATTCATTTTCATGGATGTTTTATTTATACACTTGTTTATGTTACTTGTATTTTACTATTAACTACTGAGAGTCTGGTGTATATGAAATCAAATTAATAAAAAATCACCTACATTGAATCTCATAACCAGGCAGTAAACCAATATGGCAAATACAAAGCACCTTTCATTATAAGCAGATGTAACATAAATACTGTGATCAATTTTGATTATCACCCTCTGGTGTACAAAACACTTATAAAATAATATGTGATAGCCAAATAAGATTCAAATGAGATTCACAGGGAGAGTAAAGTTATTTTATTAAATCATGCACATCACATGTGTTAGTGCAAATAGTTCAATCTGTACTCCAGAAATTCTATTGTTTTTTTATATCTTTACAAAATAGATTTAAAACAATTATTTACTTTTAAAAATGTAATTCTGAAGTTAAGCATTTTCAGAATAATATTTGCAATAACCTATATACAAGAGGTACTGTGTACCACTGGCATGTGTGTGTTGTGGGTGAGTTAGTTTCCTGCAACTGAAAATAATGAAATGAACAAAAATGACATTTTCTATATTTGTGAACTAACATTCCCTTAAATCTAAATGATCCTCCCATTAACAAATGCCAAATAGCTTAAGATAGAACCTTTAAAATAAAAATGACCCTCAAAGGCAAATAATCTAAAAACTCTATTTAAATATTTAACTAGATTTTTTGATTGCCATTAAATCCTTGAAACCAACTGAATTTTTGTTGAGATAGTCTTCCTATGAATTTTCTATCAGCTGAATCATTTCACCTTTCAGTTCTTTTTATATTATTACAGACCTTAATAAATTGAGCTGATATGCACTGAAAACCAGCATAGCCAGGTTTAAGTTATGATTGTTCCTATACATAAGCCAATACTCAATTAGAAACATTCATATTAAGGTCAAATAAATTGTGATATAAAGTTTCTAATTACTGACAGCACATTTTTTCAGCATAAGTTGTTGCACAGAGGACCAATTAGATTATTCCAACCTTCCAGAAAGCTTGCCCAGTTTGATTTTCTTCCTCCTTTCCCTAACACTAAAAGCACTCAAGAACTTCACATAATGAAGTTATGCCAATACAAGTACAATTAAAGAAACAAATACTACTTCCCCATTTTGGTTCTGAAAATAAGTGACTGGAAAAAATCATTTCTCTAATGTGGTATGTGAGAAAATACATTGGATTTTTATAGTGTCTATATACATGAAATTTAATAAATTACATTCAAACTAAAAATTGGATTACTGCACTATGTCCATCAGAAAATCAAGATTTTGCTCCCAGAAAAACCTTAATTCACTCAGGCACACACATGCACACAAAAACAGTCTAGACTTATGCTTTTCACTCATTTTCCTTTCTAGAGCTCTTTAAGGCTGATAATGAATTATACAAGCTCCCAAGTCATCAATAAAATAGGGCTTTTACCGAACAAAAATATTTGTTTTTATCAGAAGACCTGGAAAAAAGAAAATTGTTCCCAATAGCTCAGTGACTCACAGCAAGTAAAAATAATGATATGTTAATGTACAAATAATATCAAACTGAAAGGCACTGAGCACACTGCATCGACTTCGAAGTATTTAAAGGATATTTGGCATGGGTATCCAAATCAGGGAAAATGCATTGCTTTCAATCGGGCAATCAATTTTTTTAAGTAAAATATCCACACACCTAACCATCATAAATAATTTGGTACCAAGAAGCCTACTTGAGGCCACCATAACAGTATTTAGGACTCCAACATATAATCTTAAGAATTACATAAAAGTGTAAGCAATAATATTGCTCACCATAGAATGAAATAATTATTTTATTCCCTCTTTATAACAGATACATTTTGTACAGTGTAAAGCAACGACCCTGCTGCTGCCAAACTCTGAAGGGCTAAGAGGTAAAAAAAGGGTGAGGAAGAGGATGACTCTCTGTTTCCCTCAGTGTGTGAATGATGCCAGCTTCTGGATGGAGCGTGGGGCATGGATTCTCATGGAGAAGCTCTGGTGAGGCCTGGGTACAGCACCATGGCTGTCACAGCTACCAACGCTGCCATCACAGGCATCCAAGGCCATTGTCTCTGTGCAGGAAAAAAAAGAAAAAAGAAAAGAATCAATATCTCATTTGTTTTCGTCGATACTACTTCTTTAACATTCGTGGCAAGCCTAGAATGTTTCCCATCAGTTTTAGGTTTTGAGAAAATGTTGACTGGGTATCGATTAATTAAGCATAATTTCGTTAAAAAGGCGAATTCCAATGGACACAAATTTCCATGATCTAACTTCTTTCTTGTTTCTTTTTGTGCCTTCTAGTCAGTGTGGGCTCCTAGTCCCTGTAGTTTTCTTGGCAAGATTTTCAGAAGTGGTTTGCCATTACCTTCTTTCTAGGGCTGAGAGAGGAGGACTGGCCCAAGGTCACCCAGCCGGCTTCATGCCTAAGGCAGGACTAGAACTCACAGACTCCCAGTTTCTAGCCTGGTACTTTAACCACTACATCAAACTGGCTCTCTCTTAATTTCATTAGCTTTGTAATTTCATCAGCTAGGCAACCTGCTACCCACCATGTAATTTGAACTACAATTCCCACAGTTTCTTTGTCATAAATTATGCTGCCCAGGATTAATGTGAGCTAATCCAAAGTATCTGGGATAAGGCAAGACTCCCTTTCCCTGCTTTCAAATAATGTTTCCTATTAGTTCTTTGATAATTTAATTCATTAACAGCTCTTTGGTAGTTTAATCCACTAAAGGCATTTATACTTTGCCCAAAATAAACCTAGATGAATGCCATGCCAAATTATGAATTCTTCTGAAATATCTTCAAATGCCTTGAAGCAATACATGTTAAACTTTTCTTGCCTAGATTTAAAATGAGTCAGAAATATTGCAATGTTAATATTACATGTATAATTATTCATGTCCGCTTGTTAAAACATTAACTATTATGATTATTTTATATAAATGGTCATGGTCTTACATAATTCACTGTGGAAAGTATCAGAAACCACTGCAAGATTAGAGCTGGAAATGTAAACCCTCCACCTATTGCCCTCACCTTGTCCTTCCCCCTCCATCTTCTTCACCACAATAGTGAGAAAAATAAAAAAGCATTCAAATTCAGAGAGAAATTTTGAAATTAGTTGACGGTAAAAAAGGAATTCAAGAACCAAACTGAAGCAAGCAAACATCTGATTTGCTAAGAGTGAAGTAAATAGTTCGGTTTCCTTCCAGGCCCTAACTGCAGCATCTTACATAAGACAAATGTGTATTGGAAAAGGAACAGAAAAAATGTTTACAACAGGATATTGTTAGCATTAGCACAGGGAAAACAGACAGATGTTAAATGATTAGTTTGCTTGGTTTGCCAATATTATAAATAATGGCTTATTAAATGAAGAACTGAGTTGAGTCAGGTAAATAAATACCTGCTTTTCATCATGCATTTTTTTTACAAAAATGGCACAAACAGGTGACAAGGGACGAACATACATGGACTGAATAGTGCTTGTAGTACCTTTCTCTACCACAATGGGCTGTAACACCAAAACAGGAAAGCCAGGATAAGGCCGATGAATACGGCTGGGACGGGTGGAAATATGGAAGGCTAAAGGGAAGGGAAGGGATATTAAGATCATTTTGTGCTATAAAACTCAATAAGGTAAAGATGATTTAGATAGGGGGACAGTTCAAAGATCAATTCTTCTTTCAACTGAAACATAAAGACATCCAACAAGACAGAACTACTTTGGTATACAAAGTTAGTACACCACTGTACAAAGTAAACATGGATAATGAAAAATGAAACATTATTTTTCTTGAGTCCTTTCTTGTCACATGGAATTTAGGACAAAATGAGGATCGAACTCCTTTTACACTGCAGAAGGATTTCCTAGAGCAGCCTTCCTCAACTGGCTGGACGACTCCCTTCAGAAATGATGGACTTTAACTTCCAACTCTCTACCCAGCAAGTCCAACATATTTGGAGGGTGCTAGGTTGGTGAAGGCTTCCCTAGATGACAGAGTGCTGTATATTTTACATATACAAGTGCCAGAGTTTCACCCATACTCAATGGAATCCAGGAAATTCAAATACCAATCCAGAGTTCTGTCCATAAAGTACTCTTCCTCAAATATACCTTTCTCTTTACCAACTTACAACTGTAATAAAATACAAACTCTGTAGTCATTTTATTGATGGAGGTTACCTTACACAATTTTTTCTTATATGCATATCATTTCCAAGAAAGAAAATGTATCCTCAAAGGCAAACAATATCCATTGTAAAGAACACACATATATATTTGATTTTGTATAGCTATATGTGTTCTTCATAATGATGTCTCACTGTGTAACTGGAACTTTGATAATACTTTTTTGTGGACTAAACATTAAGTATTTGTATTAAGTTATGCAAAATACTTTTCAATGGGGAAAAGAACAACACATCATTTTCACATGCAATCTTCTTTCACTGTGTACTATTTTAATCTAAAATTCTGTTAGCATCTATTCACCCAAATCAAATAGGAACTAATTACTCAAGGTGACTTGGGGCTGCAGCAATGTGTGAAACAACTGCACTCCAAAGTTTTCTTCTGAATCAGTGACTCTATCATGAGTCTCATTAATAAAGTTTCTCATTATAAATAATGAGATATAAATAATTATTATAAATAAAAAAGCAAAGACTTCCTAAGTCAAGCTCAATTCTTGGCTGACTATAGAGACATATCCATGTACTTTTCTTGGAAATAATACAGAATTAGTTTGCCATTGCCTTCTTCTGGGATTTGTGTGTGTGTGTGTGTTTTCAATCTAGCCCAAATTCTGCATGGCATCTAATACCAACTAGGACCTTATTGGCTAGTAGTCCTTAGATTTTTCAAGATCAATTATAGGTAATTAAGAAGCATAATGGGATATTTTGCTCAAAATGAAGATAATGGGAAAAACATGGCATTCAGGCAGTGAAAAATAACCTACACTATACACTGCATTACTTTGCCAGCAGTGAATATTATATAGTCCTAAACATACAGAATGGAGAAAATCAGGTTGTGTGCATCCAAACTACATGAAAAGCAAAGGTACAACACAACAACTCTATATTTTAATTCTATGCTGTTAAGGGCAATTCTCAATATTTACTGGAGGTCCAAATTCCTAATTCTACAATTAGCAGATTCTTATGACTTAATAACCCAGTTTTGTTAAGGTATGTTCATATATTATTAGTAGCCTCATAAAAATGATCCATTTACAAAATTTGCCTCCATATCTTATCAGAACAATAGGCAGGTAAATGGAAATTATGGATGATAGTCCTAACTGCAAGACCTGCATGAGGCAGTAGATCAACTAAGAAAAAATACTGCCAGCAAGTTAATTAGTGAAAAATATTTTGGCAACAAGATATGCTTCACACATTTAGCTAGTGGAAATAACATACACTTATGACTAGGTATATGCAGTGTTTTGGAATGGGTGCAGGCATGCACATAGCATCAGTTTGGTCTCCTTAAAAAAACTGCCATTTTTCCTGGGGTCACTTGGTAACCACTGAATCTCTGGAAAATACATATTTGAGTGAAGGAGCACGCTCTGTCTCCCAAACTTCTAGCTGCACCTTGTCAGAGCTTCCTTAGCCTACATATACATTTACTGGATTTGTGAAGCTACCATGCAAGTCCAGGAAAAAATACAGCTTCTTCAAAGAGGTACTTACACGTATGGGATGCGCATCATGTCCAATCCAGTGGAACTCTACAGGTGCTGTTGTTTATGTTGCCAAAACTTTCTTAAACATGCAGTGCAGATTAAAACATCAGTTTTCACAGATACGTGAAGTGGCCCATCTCTAAAAATACTGACCGCTATTTTGGGAGTCTAGTTTGCCTTCTGGTAAATGGGCATCTAATTCTAGCTACACCCGCTGCATCAGTCATTCTGTAAGCATACCTATCACGTGCTCTCAAAATTCCAACTTTGCCTCTAGCTGAAAAAATTTGCCGACCACCTGCTTTATGATACAATGGACCATATAATTGTTAAATGTTTATGTTTCAAACTGTTTTGAGAATGTCCCCAGTAAAAGAGCTACCAATAAGCAATTTAGTAAAGATATCAGTTTTAAAGAACACACAAACATATTTGAGTTTGTGAACCTGTATCTGTTCTTTATACAGTGTTGCCCTCTTGTATAATCAGAACTTTGAAAATGCCTTTTTGTGGAATAAAACTTCCAGTTATGCAAAGTATTTTTCAGTAGGCAAAAGAGCAAATTGGTTGCTTGATCAAAAGTACAAGCTTATTAGGACCTTGGTGTTTTTTCCACCATTCTACAAGATATACTAGGATCAACAGCAGGTTAGAATATGGATGATTCTACAGTTTTCATAGTGAAATATTCCAGGCATCACTAGGACTAAAATCTTATATTGCTACCTTGGTTAATTTAAACTGATTTAAAAAAAAAAAAAACTGTAGCTTTCTTGGAAATTCAAGGTCTGTTCCTTTCAATATTAGCAAGCTAGTTCAGATGGCAATTATAATATGTATACAAAGTGAGATGTCTTTATTGGCCAAACTATTAGCATATAAGGGAACAAAAATTGGAGGCTAATTAAATCATGCCTAAGGAAAAGCATGATTTTCAAGCCTCAGAATTAAAAGTTTGCAGGGGCAAAAGGCGGGTAGTGAGAACCGATGAGTTTCTCAATCTCCTTTTGTACCTCCATCTCTTTAATTCCAACCTTATTCAATGTAATAGAAAACTTTTTTTGTTCCTGCAAAATGGGTACTCTACATCAGATTGTATTGAGAAGGGAAAGGGAATATTGTGGGGAAGTAGGAGGGAAAGTCACTTTTTGGAGCTTTCTAATTGACTAGGAAAAAAAATTCAATTTTTGGATAATTCATGGACAACTGAAAGTTACTTTCTTAATGCTCTATCATCTATATCCAGGAAAGTATGGGCCAACAGCTTTCATGTATATCTCATACACACATTCTCAGAGTGGAAACAAAATAAGATCTGGCACACACAGTCTTTATTGACTTACATTGTTTCCTTTTTCTTGAAGTAGCTTCAGGTTCTCTTTACACTGCTTAAGTTCATCGGTGACTGATTGCTTTTCCTGCTCAGTGATTTCAAACTTTAACTTCAGCTCTGAAAGCATGGTCTGTGTCTTTTCATACTAAAGGAAATAACAGGAACAACAACAACAACAAAAATGTTTAAATTTTAGAAATAAGTTAAAAACAACTTCTGAATAAATTCTTAATCCTTTAAGAAATTATTACACTCTATTATAATATAGGGATTTGGTATAAGAGTTTAGATGTGTGTGCACATGTTTTATAAGTAAGTATATGTTAGAAGAGGAGGTCTGGATAAAGGCAAATTCAAGAATGCATTCTCAATAGCCTTCATGAAGACAACTGATTTACCAGTGATCACTGAATAAGAACTATCCCAACTGTTCTGTTTTTAGAGTTGCTGGGAGTTGGGGAGCGTACAAATGTAATACATTAACTATTATTTTATTATTATTAAAAGGAAAAGTGACAAAAAGACAATAAAAACATTTCTTTGACCACAACTAGATCTTGCTTTTTTTTTTTCTCCCCAGCAGGTGGTGAAAAGTGATGATGTCACTCATTAACTGGTAGAAACTAAGAAAAGTGGGATGGCAGACCTGCAGATTTTGATAGTCAGAGATTTGCCATAAGTTAATTGCTCAAACAAAACTAATCACTTAAATATACTCCATTTAAATATAATATTACTATAGTTCTACTTTCTACTAACTGACCAGAACTATAAACCTTCATTTCAAATATGATTTTCTATTTTGAAGATAACTCAGCAAGAGAAATAATTCAGTAACATTGATTGGACTGTTTTACAATAAATTCTCACCTTTCCCAGACTAAAAAAGCATCAGTTCAAGATGTGCATTCCTACAATCAAATTCCTGAAAAAGTTAATATTTAATCTAATATAATTAAACCTAATCTAAATATAATTGCCTAGGAGGCTTTTCTGCCAAAAATACAAAACTGCAATAAACTTGGCTTATTTCTTTCTGAGATTGGGTTTCAGTTCAATTTGCAGCCAAGATATTATCCTAACCAAAAAACTCCATATCTTTGGATTTGATTAAGACATCCTGCAGAAATCTCATGTAAATCTCATTACATTGTTATTAACCCTGTGAAAAATCTCATGCTTATTGTGGAAAGTAAAAATACAGCCATTCCTACAATGCTTGAATCAAAGACAAAAAATCAAGTTTAAGTGATAAAACAGTTAACAGCTTTCTTCCTGAAACAGAACACTTTCATTCAACTAAAAACGTTTAGATTATCTCTGATATTTATCAATGTATTACAAAAACTACGATTCATTTATTCTTTGCTGGCATGTCACCAACTGATCATGCAAAATATAAAAAAGTGAAGATGATTTTGTCCAGCAAATTATTTTTCAGGTACTGTCATTCAAAACACAGTCATGAGAATATTAAATAGCCCTGCACCAACATCATACTTTAGCTACTCTAAGCACTGCAACATGCACCGGCTCTAATTTGAATGGGTGGCTCACTGAAAGACTACAATGTAAGTAGCAATGTTATTCCTCTGGCCCCCACTGTTGATTTTAATGCAGCAATATTTTTGTAAAGTATGTTGTATTATTTTGGAAATAAAACTGGGGCATAAATAATACCACTATTTACAATACTTTAACAATAAAGAAATATCATTAAATGTTTCCTATTTAGATATCTTTAACACTTTTGAAAACAAGAAAAAAATCAGTATAACCATATATGTTTTACAGAATGGAAGTGTAAACAGAAGAACAAGGAGGAACAGTGCCACAGAAGGAGAGTCACAGATTGAGGGTTTGTTTGTTTTTTAACAGAAGGGAACATCATGTAATTTATTTAGCTTAAGAAAAATTTCTGGTTTTAAACTAAATCTGTAGCTAAGTAAGTATGCAATTAATTACATTACATCCCTAAAAGAGTATAAAAACTGAAAAATCTGCTCCATTTTCTTATTCTTAAGGATAACATTCTATCAAAGTAATTATTTTCCATTTTCAAGGGTCACATATTTCATCAATGCTTCATTCATTTCTATTCTACAGGGTTTTTATTTGATAGGATTCTTATTAATTTCCAACAGAATAAATAGAAAGTAGATATAAGAATATATGATGTGGAAACTGCTTGGAACAGAGTGGCTATGCGACTTGTCTAACAAGAATACATCCAGGCTTGATGATTGGAAGGATGCTATTATTCTTCCCTTTTGCAAAAGGAACAATAAGAACAGTGAATACAGAGTTATTTGTTTGTTAAGCGTTCTGGAAAGTGGTTTGGCAAAATTCTTGTTGAAAGGGTAGAAGAGCAAAGTTTCGGAACTGTGGTTCAGGGGATGTACAAATCAATTTTTGGTTTTTCAACAAATTGTTAAGAAATGTTTCAATGTACAAAAGAAAGTGTATTTCATGTTTGTTGATTTAGATAAAGTATATGATGAAGTGAATAGGACTAAATTATAGAAAATTTTGCACAAATGGGAAGTTGATAGTTTGTTGCTGAATGCAGTAACAGCAGTGTATGATCAAAGTAAAACACATACAAGAAAATATTAAATGCTTAGTGAAGCAACAGTGAGGAGGGATATGTGATTTCTCCTTGGTTGTTTAATATATTTAATGCAGACACCCATGCTTTATGCCTAAGCGTTTTATGTAAAGCAGACTTTTATCATATTTAAAACAGTACGTGGCTTACTGTACTGAATAACCCAGACACTAGCTATATTTCTCTGTTTAATGAAATAAACAATTGTATTTAACTGAATATTGAAACAAAAGTTTCCAATCCCCTGCTCAGAGAAATGCTGGGAGAGAAGAGTGGTGGAGGTCCAAGCTCAGTTTTATTGAGCTACTGCATGGTTCCTTATTACATTCAATTTCATCCAATGAAGGGACCAATGTTAGGAGAACAAAATAGTATAAACATCCTAACTGGACCTTTTTAAAGATATACAAGCATCCATATAGTCAATTTGAAACTTACCTCATTCAGAGCATCCTTAGCTTGATTTTCTGCCTCATTAAGAAGTGTTTTTAGAGTAGCTGCATCACGCTGATGTTCTTCTTTTAAAGAACCCATCTTATTTTCAAGTTCCTTTCGGCTTAGCTCCAGAACACTCAGATCACTGGTAAGTGCTAAACTCTGTTGCTGAGAGCTATAAAAGAAATAAAAAATCACAATACTTCATATTTAGAAATTAGTGTTTTAATGCATTATCAATTTATGCTCTTTCTAATCATAGTATTATTCTATTGCATATCCTTATAATTAAAGTTCTGATGTACAGGCATACTGTGTACAAAAGAAGACATAAATTTCCATACAAGTATGAATTTGCGACAGCAGTATAAGTAAATATTTTCCAATTAGCTCAAAACACCAAAAAACAAACAAACCCCAACACTTAATATTTAAACTAAAGTTTATGAAGTTCACTTGTTTTAACAATAAAGGCAAAATTAACCATGGCTTAAAATGTTGTTAGCATAAACTGGTTAACCTAAAAACAAAACTAAAACTTCCAGTTTCTTCCTCATAGGCACTGGAGGAAAAGAGAAGGAAAATGAGTAAGCCCAAGGTTCATTTTCATAATATTAAGGCAATGTTTACATAAAATAAAACCAGCTGGGAATTGGGAAGAGGAATGATATGGGCACCCATCTGTGTATTTCCCAATGTAGAAGGCCCCGTATAATTAACTATACTTCTTCCTGTTAGCTCACTGAGGTGGTTGAATACAAAGAGGATTGTAGCTAAAGCAGGTGAATTGAACAAGAGGGAAGACTGCAACGTTTACAAGAAATAGAAAGAAATCCCTAAGAACTAACACTTAATTCAGGACATACTGTTTTACAAGTTCAACATGTTTGCCCTTATCCCATTTGATTCAGCAGCACTTACTTATGTAGCTCCTTCTCCCGTCGCTGAAGTTCACATGCAAGCAAAGAATTCTCCTTCTTTAATGAGAGACATTCAGATTGAAGAACAGTCCACTCCTCTCTCAACTTTTCAAGTTCACCTACAAAGCAAAGAATGCTGTGTTATTCTTGAAGCTAGGGATTTTAACTTTGGACCCAGCTTCCTTTCCTAAACTTGTGATGTACAGCTGTGGATAGTAGAAATCCCTCAAATTACGTGCTTCATTAACCAGGGTAAAGAACTATAGAAGTAGATTGGGTACTGTATGAAACCCTAAAATTCCTCAAGTCCACCAGTGTCTTTGATGTAACTAAAATTCAAGTATTTACTCATTATCTCAATTTCTATAATTGTTAACCTAATTTTTGTTAACTTAAAAATACAAGGCACCGAAAAAACACTCTTTATATACATTATTAATAAGACATTTGTGCTATACCTTGTAAACGGGTGGCTTCCTCTCTCTGCTGATCCTCACATTGCTGACATCGTAGCTGAAAACTGGCTTGCAGACTGACAATTTCTTTTTCATATTTGGAAGCCTCTTTACGCCATCGTTCAAGCTCAGCTCTTACTTTCTGAAGCTCTTCTTGTAAAACAGTGACATCTGTGTCCCTTTCTGACGCAGCCTTTTCTGCCACTTCTTGCAACAACAGGATCTCATTCTGAGCACTCATCAATTCATTCCGAGTACTGGAGATCTCATTTTCCTTTTCTTCATGAAGACGTTCAATATCTTTTTGTAGTCGATGCAACTGAGCTATAAACATTTATTAGAAATTATATTATCTTAAAAATTTAAGTACACAAATTCATGTTAGTCAAATATAACTGTAAAAACATTTTTATGAAAGTAATACTACTGTACAGGATGAAAGAAATGCTTGCATTACATTACTATATTGTAGCATACATTTTACTCAAACAACTTTATAAGTCAACACCTCTCATTGTTATGTTTGAAATAGCTAAATAAAATTAGAAAAATATCAAATAAACCTACACAGATTCAAAATTATGTAAACTGGAAGACTCCAAGAGGCACTTCTTGAGGGGATTTTTGAGGTTTATCATCATATTAGGTTTATACATTTATCACAACATTCCTCTAAGTTTAGATCTGTATCTTGGAATCTATCTTCTTGTGTAGATATACCCCTAGATAATATAGATTAAAAGGGATACCAATCCAGCTTTTAAAATTCTGCTGAATGGAAAGAGACAATCAGAATGCACTGGAAACAGAGTGTGTTTGAAGATAGCTCAGGTACTTATAGTGTCACCTTGTCCTGCACTTCCAGAAAGCAATAGCACTTGTTGCAACCCTTCCTCCTTTATAGCTATGTTTATCTATTTAAATAACACTTTTGTTTGCTTCCACAGCAACCAATCTCCTGTAATTTATCTGTAATTATTAGAATAAATGAAGAGCTGCTACTTAAGGAGAGCAAATATTTATATTTGTAATCTCTTTATTGTTCTTAAACTACAATCTATTGGGAATAAAGGCTCTCAAGCAGCTATGTATTTTATTTTGCCTTTTGATTTGTTATAAAAATGCATTGATAGAAGTGGGTGTAGCTGTGAAAAAGTGGGGTAGTAGTGATGCTAGTTGTTTTTTCTCTCACACACAGTATGCCAAGAAAGGCAATAAACTAAGTCTACATAATGTCTTCCCAAAGTTTACTGACCACGAATGGAAATATACTCCCAAAGAAAAAGAACTACTATAAACCTAATTAAAAGAGAAAATCTAAAGATTTATTCCAGTAGGACTGATTTTTATAGGAATTATAGAAAGAAAGATGTGCACTCAGCATTATTATGAGGATAGTACATCTAAAAGGGCCTTAGACAATCAGGAAGATGAAAACTGGAAAGCTTTGAATAAAGCAATTCTGAACAAGAACAGGTGGACACAGAATTAGACCAGACTAAGAATTGTTATTTTTAAAATGAAAACTTTGTGTTACTAACTTTTTGACCCAGATTCAAATTCTCAGCTGAAGCAAATATTATGCTACAAACCTGACAGTGTTCTCTTATAGTGCATTTTTTTAAAGATTAAGCAGTTTCATATTTACTCTAAAACATATCTAAAACATATGCTTTTTTTCTTAATTACATCTAACAACGTTTAAGGAAATAATCTATTTTAATCAGTGCTTTAAATAGAAAGTTGATAAATATTTTGAATAAATACCATATTCATATAATGATCTAGAAGAATTACATACTAAGATGCTAATTCAAATTAATTATGATTAAATACTATTGAAACCAATTAAATATGTTGGCCCAACTGAACTGCTCTAGTGCTATTAGTTCTAACTATATTAGTAATGACTAAGGTTTTATGTGTTAACTATTACTGAAAATGGAAGAATATAAACAACCAGTTGGTGTTATCCCAGCTGGAAAACCTGTCGTGATTACAGAGAATTATATTACACATTATTTCATGTATTTTCTGGCACTGTGTAACAATTTTTTTTATTTGCGTTAAGATTAATTTTAGATGATTATATTTCCGACTGCTTTGCTTGGTTTTTGATTTTAAATTATTTTAATTATTCTGAGAGTGGGAATTACGTTGAGAGCCAGAGTGTCACAGTGCAAAAATGCCAATTAGGGCAACAACCAATGGTCAACTAGCTAAATGGTCTAAATGAGTAAATGGCACTTTTCAAGCGTGAAGAGTGCAAAAGAAAACTAACAACCTGTTAAGAAAAATAGAGGAAAAAAAGCATCATGCATGAAACTATACTGTCCTCTGACAGAGGGCAATCAACTATTTATAATGGCTTCATCCTAGTATGCAATAAAGGTTGTTATCAAGCTTTGTCATGGAGAATGTCTGGGGAACTTCTGCTAATCTAAAAACAGGGCACCTGACAGCCAGTGCCACTGTGCAGGATAGGCATGACTCCTCTTCTGGAATACCCTCCTATCAAATATAAGAAATGTACCATCTGTCCTAGTATTCAGGAAGTTTTTAGAAACAGCTTTTTAAATGTGCCCTTGGGGACCGAGTTAGGATGAATAAGATGTTATGGGTGTATAGTATTAGAATTACATTGAACTATGTCTCTTCTATTGCTAATTTTGATAGTATTTATTATAATTATTTGATACTTCAATAATTTTGAATTGTTGCAATATGCTATATGTATTCTATATTTTGCTGTAAACCATTTAAAGGTTACATGACTGAAGTGCCATAGAAGCATTTGCAATAAATAATCACATAATAAGGACATGTACATGTCATGCACAAACAACACCAGTAATAGTATTGTTAGGCAGATTTTTAGAGGGTATCTGCAATAACAGCATATATGTGAGGCAAACATTCATTTGAATCATCCTTAAAAAGTAATCTCATTCATATAAAGTAGTAGTTTTTATGTCCTATAACTGACAGCAGTTAATTCTACCAACCATTTTAGCACCAGACATTTCATTCTACTTTAAGAAGTTTGTATGGAAAACGATTATAATTTTTTTTCTTTTCAATGCATATGCATATGCATTTTTTCTTTTATATTTTTTATCTAACTCTGAATATTTTTTTTTACCTTGGAGAACTTGAATTTGTTTGGTGGACTCTTCAGCTTGCAATCGATAGGCTTTTCTCTCTTCTTCCAACAGAGCTGTAGGTATTATGAAAATATTCAACATATCATTTCATTATGTCTTCCATTATCAATTTTATCCATTAGATATTAGTTTTTAAACAGGTTACTTAAAGTTTAGTATGTAATTAAAATTCTGCCATAACCAATGTAAGTAAATTGCCATATTTAAATTATTAACTGTGCTACTTGTTAATAAACTTTGTCTAAAATTGTTTAAGATATTGTGCACTCATTGCATTCACAATATGACTCTACTTTGAAAATGAAACTGACTGTAAGGAAAGTGACTGATTCAATTTTAATCGCTTAAGCTAAACATTTCAACTTAAACCAAAATGCAATACTGTACATGTCTATTCTGACTTAACCCTGCTGAGTTCAATGGGACTTATTCCCAATTAAGTGCTGATAAGATAGCAGCCTTTTCCCCCTTTGCTGAAAGTATGGTATAAACATATACCATGCATCTAGATTAAAAATTATCAGACCACAGACTTAAATGCCCTTTTTAATCACTGTATCGGGGCATAACATTTTCCTGGGAACTCTGCAGATTCAAAGGACTCTTCATCTCACCTTGCAATTCAAAGCATTTTTGTTTACTGGTTCTAGCTAGCTCTTGGGCTTCAATCAGTTCGTGGTGCAGTTGCTGAATTTCCTGTTTAGTCTCAGTTTCTGATTGTGCACCCTGCAATTCATCTGCTAAAAGAACATTTTTCTTTAAAGCATTACTTTTGTCAGTAGCTTAGCTTCTATTCTTTGTGAAGTAATAGGAATCAGATAAAGTTAGTTAACTATACATTCTGAATTAGGGAAAGGTTAGGAGACAAATAAAATTCTGTTAGAAAGACAAGTATCTATATACCAAGTCATACAAGAAGGACTAAAATATAAATTAGCACGAACAGGTTACTGATTCTAAACAAAACATATTTAGTAGTCTTAATATTTTAAATGTAAACAGCTTTTCATAAATATGTTTCAAAATAATTCTAATACAACTAATATTTCATCTCAGATTTTTTCATAGTTTATTAATCAAGAATGAAGTACAATTTAAAAGGGAAAAACCGGTATTGGACTGACAGTTATCACTTTTGCTAATTCCTTGACACAACACAGTCTTCATTCATGAGAGGTGAGGATAATGAAACCTACTCTGGACCTTCTCCCCTAAGGACCAAAAATATTGTACCAATATTAATAAGCTAAAGTTAAAATAATTAATTTGATTTTAAAAAATACTTAGTAATCAGTGTTAACACGATCAAATAAATGACATAGAGTTCTCTGTGCATTTCAGATCACAGGAAAAGTGACAACCATGAAAAGATGATATACCAGTTTATGCTTCAGTGTTAAAAGCATTTAAAGTAGAAAAGACTAAAAATATATATATATATACCGAAATATTGTGGTAAATAACCTACAACAAAAAGGCTTGCACACATTTTACTAAAAGGACTAGCCACCTGTAAAATTATTATTATGCAGCTAAAAGGAATTTTTAAACTAATACAGGAAAAAAAAATCCCCCAATGGAAGAGTTCAAATTACTTCTCAGATCATTCTAAGAATTCCTTTACTTTAAGCTATAAGAAGAAAAGGACTGTTTTAGAGCTCTCTGTAGTTAAGGTTAACAGACCATCCAAGTATGCATTTGCGGACTGGATCACGGACCCAAACCACAAAAAATTAATTTCTGCCATATGTCAAGATTACTAAGCCAAATTGGTGTTATCTCCTTAACAATAGGACAAATTTCGTGATTTTGGATACCTATTGATGGTAGTCAGCAGCATGAATTCATTTATACAGATGCATACTAATTCCTTTGAGTCTCGTGACACCTTAAAGATTAATACATTTATTAAGAAATAAACTTTCATGTTTTTCAGTCCACTTAATCAGATGAATGGAACAGTACATACATCAATACTCCATATACCTGATTAAGTGGACTGAAACCCATGAATTACATAATCCATGCAAAGGGGAAAATACAGGCACAACAGAGCTCCTTGTTTCATCTTTCTGCAGCAACTAACAGGGATTATTTAAATTCGAGAAATGGTCCGCAGATTAACCTCCTTCTTGCAACAGCAAAACCCCATTCCATCTGGCCACTCCCAATTCTGCAGTAGCTTTAAGGTAAAGCCCACAGTGTACTGAGTATCCATTCAGAATAGTCATTTGCTTCTGGTGAAGTGAAATGGTCCATCACTTGATCTTGTAATCTCCATTCCCCCATTTTTCCTATAATATTCCCAGACAGACTGGGCTACTACCAAACACACTAAGAGAATCCAACACAGTCCTGCAATACTTTTAGTACATGAATGCAGTTCACCAATCTGTACAACTGAATATACTCCATTAAGTTAATCTGAACCTAGACAAGACTCATGTGCAAGAAATATAAAAGCAAAGTTCATGACATCATGGTAAGCCATAATGTGTGGATTTAGTCACTGTGGTTTGTAAACCATAGTTTTATAGCAGAAATGGACAATCTGAAGCTCCAAGGTCAACAGCAGCCTTTGTAAGCAGCCTCCTGGGATCTTAACAGTTATAAACAAAGAGTAACTTTGTATGTGACAGAAATCAAACATTATAAAATACATGGCATGTTTAACTTTAATTAAATGTCATTTGAAATAAATTAATTTTTAAATGAGTCTAAAAATTAAGATCTTTTCTCAGTCCAACCCACTCCTTTATGGTGTGATGCACCTACAGTCTATTCAAAGTGTAGCCTTTCATCTGGAAGGAGTTGCAAATCTTTAGATTATAGTTTAGTGAAAGAGTCTCAAATTTATAGCCCGCAGGCTATATGCATACAAATAATTTTATGCTAGTCACAATAATAGTCAGGTCTTTGTATTCACATGGACTACAGGCGACATTTCCTAAATGCTTACAGAGATCCCTAAAGTCAAGTCAGAATAGCCTAACTCAGTCACACAACACACAAAGGTCACAAGCCATCCTACTTGGATGACGCTTACTGCGAAACTGAAAATGCATGTGCCCCTTAGGATGAATGCAGCAACCAGCAGCCACATTTAATATACATTTTGCAACTACCACCACAAACACACAAATCTGAGAATACAGATCCCACGAGAATAGAGACCCAACCGTACTTGGTAAACACTTAATACACTGCTAAATAAGGCCAGCTCACTGATGAGTTGATCTAGTGGGTATCCCGGCAGCAGTACGGCTTGGGCAGGTAAGTTGAACAGTCTGTGCTTAAAAAGCATCCTGATAAGTGGCTGTTGCTAAATATATGAGAATTTTAAAAACATAAGAATATTGCCATCTACGTGTCTTTTGTTATATTAAAATAGATAGAAATTAAATTCTCACTTCAACAAGCCTAGGAAAAATGTCTTCACCTACAAATATTTCACTTAATATATCAAATAAAAATAATGCACTATGACTGCAATCATGTGCAAAGTTAAAATTATAGTGCAAGGTGGACTGAACTTAATTTGTTTCTCTACTGGATTCTACTATACATTTCACACATAGATAAAGTAGTGGTTTATGCTTTAGCAGGAGTCATCAAAGGCAAATTACAGAGAGCAAAACAAACTTTTCAGTCCATGTTTTCAACTACTATTAATAATCCAATATTAAGTTATTTGCAAATTAAAACATGTTAAATATTAGGAAAACAATAATTTACCTTTTAAGAGAGCAACTTTAGCAATAGGTTCATTTAGTTCATGATCATCCATCTGAGCGTCTAAAAAAAAGTGAAATTATTTTAGAATTAGGAATAATACATTTAAATCAATTAGAAATTCAGCACAGGGCAAAAATGTAAAAATTCACCTGGATTACAAAATTAAGCAGCTGTTTTAAATGAAGATTATTTTTTGAAATTTTGCTTTTAAAAAAGTTTCATTACAAATTGTCACTGTAATCCAAGTTGACTGAAAGATATGCCCCAACCATACCTGTAGTGTCGTCACTGCTTTTCTCTTTGCTCGGGCTCAGAGTATCTGAAAGCTCAGCTTCTTTAGCTTTTGCCTGATTTTCTGTAAAATATAAACACTAATTCCATTCAAGTATATGTGTATCTGTGTGCATACTTTCACCATATATTCAAACAGTAATTCTCTTGTTCCAACTGGATTAAATGTCTTCAGATCATACATACAGTACTAAACAAACCCACACAGGATGTAGTTGGTTCATACATTGCTTAGCCTTTTGTCTGAAACTTGTACTTTGGCCAGCTAGAATCCACTGAAAAATTAGTTGTTTTGTTTACTAATTCTGAGAGCAAATCAAGAAAGAGGGATAGGGAAAACAGCTTATAGAACAATGCATATATTGTAACATGTTGAAAAGAAAAGAGTTATTAGGAATGAATGCTGCTTTGTAGCACTGAAGTGGATAAAGTAACAATAATAAGTTGATGCATTAAGTATAGTGCCATGATATTTCAAACGACACAGAAGTTAAAATAAAATGCTTTAAAAAGCCACTGGTAGGAAATCTACTCTTTCTCCATTAGTTTCTTGATGAGCTATTAATTATATCCTCTGATCCATCTACAAGTATTCGTATTTGTATAATGAGCTTCAAGGCTTTACAAATCTATTACAATTGACCAAAATCTGACATCAGGAAAGAAAAAGGGAATTTGATTAGGAAAATGTTTAATCTTTCATTCAGCAAACTCATTTTTAAATTATAATTAATATATTGCAAAAGCTTAATATTAGAGACATGCCACATTCAAACAACAAAACAGAGCCAAATAGCAGTGAAGCCTCTACCAGCTGGTGGAATGTATTAAATAGAAAATATTCAAAATCTAACTTCACTACAATAATTTTGGAGAGAATAACTATAATTTACCATTTACAGACTAATTCTTTTTAGGCTTTAGCAAGTTAGCAAAGTAGCTCCTCTGTTCCTGTTTTTTTATAGCTACAGATATTTTCCCCAGAAAATCCTTTACTCTATTAAATATATCCCAAATATATTTATTAGATTTATATCCTGCCTTTTGTATAGGACCCCAAGGAATCGAACCTGCTATTCCCGCCTCCCATTTGTGAAATAGCTTGGGCTGAGAGGGAGAGGTTGACTCAAAGTTGACAAAATTTATACTGAGCTTCTGTGGCTGAGAGGGGATTAGAACCTGGGTTTCCCTATTCCTAGTGCAACCCCTTAACCATACCACCCCCACCCTCTCAAACACACACAACAATATATAAAAAATGCACACACTGACATTAAAGACAGAACTGGTAGAAATCAGATGAATACTGAAGAAAACTCTTTTGACATAGATCTGGGCAAATATGGTAATTTGCAAATCTGAAGACCTTTTCACTGTATGAGTCACAATCATATGAGTTAGGTGAGGAAGAAAATTTTATTATGACAGCTAGAAGATTAATGGCCATGTTCACAAAACAAACTATTTAAAGCATTTAGCTGTGAATAATGTGAATTACCACTTCTCTAGTACTGAACACATGAATTCTTTTAAGCAATCCTTAGTCCTCATTTAAAGCCAAGTATTTTCTAATTTTAATCCCTTGATTTCTGTGTCTCTTCTGCCTTTTGCTTTCATTATTGCCTTCTTTTTCCTCTGACCTGGTTCAACTTTAGATCTTATAGTGCAACAAGCAAAAGGGGTTTTTTTTAGACTTTTTTATCCCACCTTTATTATTTTTATGAATAACTCAAGGTGGTGAGCATACCTAATACTCCTTCCTCCTTCTATTTTTCCCACAAGAACAACAACCCTGTGAGGTGAGTTGGGCTGAGAGAGAGTGACTGGCCCAAAGTCCCCCAGCCAGCTTTAATGCCTAAGGTGGGACTAGAACTCACCGTCTCCTGCTTTCTTGCCTGGTACATTAACCACTAGACCAAACTGGCTCTCTTCTCTCATATATTCACTCATAATTCAATTACTGTATTATCATGGACATATTATTCAAGTCCTTCCCCCAAATATAAGCTATGTGTGGATCTTATAAAGAATTCAGGCTAGCAGTGGAATATACGTTTTGTTTTTTTCAGCACTTTTAAATTGAATTGTTTATAGGGAGTGTGTTTCTCTAGAAGATGGAGTTATAACTGACATGCTTCTAAGCAAACACACTAAGTTAGCTCTCTATTTTCCAGACCTCTCGAAGCACTGGGATGCAAATTAGAAAAACTTAATTTCACAGAAAGATCATCAGACCACAACAATTTACACTCCATTAACATTAACGTTAGTTTACTGTAATATATTATACATGACAGAACATTTTAAGAGTATTTAGAAGCTGCAACTGGTATAAAATGGAGCTGCCGATTTTCATTATTTCCAATACTGGAAAAAGTGCACTTAACACTTTTAAAGCCCTGAATAACTTGTACCGGGATCTGGAAAATATAAATGGCCCCCTTTCCTCCCCATATAATGCTCCCTGCTGCGGGTTCAGAAACCCTTCTCTAGGTTTCTTCACTACTGGAATTAATTGGACAATTACTAGAGAGAATTTTCAATGATGACACCGTAATTGTTTAAATTCTTCCTTTGTACTTGCTTGATTATCTTTCAAGCATCAACCCAAGCCTACCCTTTTCATTTTAATGGTTTTTGAGAAGGCCCAATTACTGATACTCATTCATTTGATGTTTTAAATTGCTTTTATTCTTTCTTTTCTTTTTTCAAATTGTATTTATTTACTTGGTTTGTTTGGGGATTGTAAGCAACCTGGGGATTTTTGCACCATAAACTATAATTAAAATGGGGGGGAGGACTACTACTCTTAAATTCCATTATTGTATTAAATTATTTTACTGCAAACAAGTTCAAAATAACCAGAAATGCTACAAGGTTCCTTGCTTGCCCATTACTTTGAAAATGCTAATGTAAATGTGTTTATGTAATTGGGTAACTGATACTTCCCTATATGGAAATAAAAGGGACTACTGGTCTCTCAATATACACTAGTGATGAGTCATCTAAGACAAAGGCATGAAAAATAGCAGATCACCATAACTGTATTTAATTTCCTTCCACATTTTCAATAACCCTTCCCAATTCTGATTTGCAGGATTTACAATCCTGAACAATAAGAAAAAATAATACTATTTGTACTTCAGCAACAGATAAAGCTAAAAAGCAATATAATCAGCTAATAAGGATGCTAAGAAGAGAGTTTAAATTATCAGAATTCTGTGTTGCTAATCTAGTAGAGACTTTTAATCTCTGCCCTATGATTCAACTTTCAAAGATCTGAGCTTGAGTCTAGTTTTCAGTTACAACTCACAAACTATTTTATAGGAAGTTAAAGTCTATACAGAGTCTTCTTAGAAGCCCAAATAAAAACTCAAGAATGAACCCAGAAATTTAATAAATGTTACTGCACTGTACCTTGCTAAACCACATCACTGTGATACCCATTACTATAGTATAAGAAGATTCAGTCCTCCACCCAGTTACCAATATTAAACTTAAGAGAATAGCAGTCTCTCCTACAAGGTCAGTTTATCTACTGACCAGCAGCATATCTTCAAGATTTTGGATACAGAAGCTTCTCATCACTCAGAGATGACCAATTTCTTTTTAAGAAGAGAGATCTGGCATCTAATGTATTTATATGGAAAAAATGAGTTTTGCCTATTAACCTAAAAACAATTCGTTTTACGTTTCATATATTAACATACTAGTTATCTTATTTACTAATTTAATATCTATCAGGGAATCATGTTCATAATATACTTTATTCTGTTTTATATTATATGATATTATTCTCTCTAGGATAGTCTTATAAAAGGTAGGGTACAATAAATATTTAATAACTTCACGATAATATGTAGATAAATAATATGCAGACTACACTACATATTAATGCAAAAAATAACTCAACGTTCTGCAAGATAATACTAGCATGCAAGCATTAAATTACACTTGTGTTCATTGTCTGCATTCTTTTCCAAATATGGCATGCTCCCTGCACTTTGCAGAAACAGGAACACATAGGAGAGCAGTTGCATGCAGGATCTGAACTGTGATTTTCTAGAAACTACCGTGTTAAAATAAAAATATCTGAATTTAATAAACTATTAATAACTCACTAAAAGCTATGAGTTTTCTAAGTTTGAGAAAAATCAACAAAAGTTTTAAAAACCTGAATAAAATTTAATTCATAACAAACCAATAATTCAACCACTAAGTTGATATTTACTGAATGGAAAATCTAAACACGTTGTGTAATTCACTATTAATGATACAATCTGTAACAGGCATGTGTTTAAAATGGATTAATTTCATATTCCAAGCTGTAAATTAAAAAGATACACTTAAAGCAAAAAATGTATGCTTCAAACTTTTCCCCACTCAAATTGTATAAAGCTCACATTTTATTTGGAAGCCCTTTATGATTATGTGATAAGCAGTTAAGTATTTTGTCTATCATAACTCTTCAAATATGTCTCCTTCACATAAAATAAACCTCCAATGTCTAGGTCTGAAGATAAAATACATATTTCAAAACACAAATATTGTAATCAGTCTAACCTTTCAGTATCTTTGTTTCATCCGCTCTGGAAAGATGTCCTTCGTCCATGAGCTTGTCTGCTGAACAAAATAGGGATTACTATCGAAGCTCAAATTCTTTGTACGTGTCTGTAATCTACATTCCATGCCCAAATTTAAACATGGTAGTATTACCTCATACTTCCCTGCACAAGAATTTATGGAGTTTTCCAGTGCAATTAAGGAATTATAAAAGAAGTGTTAATTACCTATGGATAAGTCAAATATTAAAACATAACCTGAAATATTGTCAGATTTGGGGAAGCTAAAATCACTGAATTGAAACACAAAAATATAGAATCACTGTGTTGGAAGAAGACATCTAGGCCACCAAATCCTATCCCCAGAGTACTAAAGAATCTCTAACAGATAGCTGTCAGAGTCCTGCAAGATATGATAGAAGCAGCCCAGCATTCCATTTCCATCACATCACACCAAAGACCTATGAAAAACTCACGTATAGGCATAACAGCACCTTTTCTTTTGTAGAATTCAGTATCTGGCTTAAAAGTATACTGCCTGTAATAGTGAAGGTAATTTAGAGCCCTCATGACTAATAGTCACTGATAGCATTCTAATCCATGATTCATTTGCTGATATTTTATCAAAGGGAATTAAATCAAGACATCTAAACATTTTTAATAAATTTCAGAACAGAAGTGTTTAAACCATTGTGCCAAATATAATTTTGTGTGTTGCTTTGTGTGAGATGGGCAGCTATATAAATGTGACATATAAATAAAATAAAAATAAAAATATTTTATAAAGAAAGAAAATTCAAGTTAATATTTATTCCACAAGTTCTATGGAGCCCCCCAAATGAAATGCTCATGCATGTGCAAATTATCTGATTTCACCCATGGAATTCTGACTAAAGGTTTTAGATGTCCAGTACAAAAATACCATATTTATGCAACATACTGCACAGAAGTCACATTTCTTTGCTAGAAGCAGTACTAATTAACTGGTAGTCAATTCTTAACACACAGAATACAGAAGTGAAGATAAACAATTTTGAAATGGCACACATAAGAAGTAATCCAGTTCCCACAATTTCTAGACAGACAGACAGATAGATATCAATTTTTTATTAGCCTAGTCCTTTATACATCACTGATTATATCATATTTCTATAATAAAGGAATATATTACAGTTCAACTGTTGCCTTATACAACTGAGGAGAAAGAGTATAATTAGATGTCCTTTCCTAATCATCTGTAATAAATTGATAGCAGAAGACTAGGGTGCTTTCTTGATTGTCTGGAATAATGATTCCTAAAAAGACTTGTAAATGGAACCTTTAAGATAAGTATTTTGTAGGAAATTTTAGGAGTTTGGCAGCTTTGTGCACTATATAGGATAGTCAGAAAAATCAGACCAAGAGACCAAAAGGAAGTATCAGTGGAGAGAACAAAGACAGAAAGAACAGTAACCTGGTGAATCAGAAAAGAACAAGAGACAAATGGGGCAGAAAAAAATACACATTTTGTAGTGTGTTGAACACACAAGCAGCAAAATAAAATGATAAAGTGTGATACGTTGTGGAAATAATTCTGATGACTTATAAATACTAATGTTCATTGTCAAATTAAATATAATCAAACCACCCAATAACTGAAACATCACAACATAATTTCCATATGTCAACAGCTTTTATAAATCAATTCAGAATTTTAATCCGCTCAACAAAACTACTTCATTTATCCAGGTCAAAGTCTACTGCAGAGCAATTAAATCATATGATCCATTGGTGTGATGCAAATTTACAAGATTTTAAAGTTTTAGTAGGCATCTATCTGTATTTTCGCTGAATAATAAAAAATTAATAGCTACAAATGGATGACCCAAAAGCCAGTGCTTTTGTGCAGAACTTCATTTAAACTGTTCTTTTTTGTGTATGAGAGAGAGAGATGCCTTCCTCCCATTTACACTCCCCAAAGGTGTGGTCCTGCTCATTTTACAATGACAATTGCAATGGTCTGTGAAGCACATGCTGAAGAATGGATTCAGTGACTGCAGAGATGATCACTCAAAGAGCCATAATTACAGAAAGGATAGATGATAGTATGAGCAGGGGAAGAAAAGAGAATAAAACCAGAAAAATCAGTAATTCAGATCAAGCTTACAGAATGGAAGGTGAATAGTGTGATTGGCAATATCAAAAATTCAGCTCTAGAGCTTTTTGAATGAGGGTCTATGCAAATGCAGAACTCATATGTGATACACAGAGACCATGAAAATATATTCAACATAAACAGAACTATTTCATGGTTTTATGGTAAACAGACTAAGCAAGGACAGGCTATATTTCAGGTGTAAGCCTAGCTATGAAAATACACTCTGGTCAAAAAGGATGCTTATGCTCAATCATGAAGAAATTGAACGTATTACTTTGTGACTCAGGTAAAACAATTCTTCTAGTGAGAACCCTAAGGGGTTTTCTTTTAAATTGCATTACCACTTCAAGAATGGACCATCAAGGACCTCTGATATATGCCAGAACCATAAAAAGGGATTATTTTTCCCTATTTTAATCAAAGGGTTAAATATAAACTAACTTGTCTATTCTTTCACGTGAGTACTGAATGTGTAATATGCCTTTCCTGAATAACCAGCAAGAGACTGTGGTTGAAAACTGTCCCCATGTGCTTCTCAACTAGTTCCTTAGACTTATGAAATTATGTCATTCTTACTAGCAACAAAGGTTCACAGTTGCTAGAGATTGGAAACACAATTACACTGGTTTTAATCTTAAATATATATGTACCATCACACAGAACTAAATTTCTGGGAGGAAAAAAATCACAAATATTTGCTTAGCCTAGTACATTTTTTCTTCCACTTACTAAATTGAATTATCTTCTTATAATTATCATTTATTTATAATCAAATAGTCTTCCAAAGGGTTGTTGTTATATGGCAGCATCTAGAAAGTAGGGCTATGCAGAGCATTCCAAAGATGTGCTTTGTAAAGTATATCAATGAAGCCCTGAAGTGTGGAAGGCTCAAGCAATTGCTTTGAAGGGGCCCTCATGCTTCTATTGGGGCTGCCAGCCTTTAAAGAGAAGCCACCGTGCACACACACATACTGTACCCATGCAAACAGCTAGTGATAGCCGCTGAAGCAGCTACATCTTTTGGAAGGCTTGTGCGCTGATATAATATTTTGAAGAGAGATGCTTTGCTTGTGCTAACATACTTTCTGAAGCACCTCTTTTAAATGTTTTACCTGATTCCACTGGAATCTTTTCAGGTTTCTGTGGCTGTAGACAATGTTTTACCACTAAAACCTCTTCAGGTGACTGAACATGTTCCATAGTTTGCTACTGTACCTGCTTCCACTTCTAGGAAATTAACATTTTGTATCTTTAGTTTGGACTAAGGCATTTGCTTACTTATACATGAGTTCTTAGAACTACAAGGAAAGTATTATAAATTGTTATCTTCTCCACAGCTGTGATTTTTTCCCCTCTATTTTCCTTCATCCAGTTTTGCTTAATGTATACTAACTAAAATATATTAAATGTATATAATAATTACAATTACATATATAGGTCAATAACAGAAACTTTAAAAATTTTGGTTTTTTTCTACTTTGGTTCATGTAATATTAAAATATATCATCAACAACACTCTCATCAACAATAATTCCTTAATGTATTTAAGAGGTTTGACTATGACGATCTAGGAGAACAGTTTTTTTTAGATTTTTTTTTTATTTACTCCTTTCCCTCCTCCCTGCTTTTTTTTTTGGCCTCTAATGGTTATACTGATGTTTTTGCATACATATGATGGACCTAGCTTACAACTTTTCTTTCTTATTCTCTGTTTCTAATATTAACTACTGTTTGTGGCAGTTTTTCTTATACCATGAAGTATCAAGGAGTTTAGTTCTAAGTGTAGAAAAGTGAACTGTGAGTTAAAAACATATATTAGAGTCATATATTTCCAAAGGACAATCAACTTCTGCAGAAAGCTTTAGTGTACGTAGTAGCAATCCTAAACATACAAGTGGTATTAAGATTTTAATTAGTAGATATTATAAGCAGATTCAGTATTAGATTGAGGGATTTAGCATTACTGAATCTATAAGGTCCAACCAAAGACTTGCCAGAACAAATCTCTAATCTTTTCAAGATTTGTTTATCATATAACAATTTATCCCCAGCTGTTTCTGTAACCCTTATCAGGATTACTGTGTGAAGGAAGGGAAAAATAAATTTATCACATGCCCTGCCTTTCACTGTTATTCAATAGTTAGTCATATTGCATATTTTACTCATATTGCAGGTTATATATCCACAGCACTACACAGCTATTATAGTTGCCCACCTTTAAACATGTGAATTAATACATTCTGTTAATTAAAGGGACCTGAGATTTTTGAACCAATGTAGTCTATTTTTTAAAAAGCTTCTGTTTCTTGTTGCCTGTTTGCTCAACAAAATTATCACTATTCCCATTCTAGTACTTTATATAGGATAGACTCTTTAGTGAATGTGATGAATGCTGTGTACTCACTCTGACACTCTATGAATTGATGAATAAAAGTGCAGTCCCCTCCACTCTTTGAAAGAAAGTGCTCTAGTAAAGAAAGAAAAACCTTTAGGTTATATCTCCATCCTTGAGGGCTCATGACAAAACATACAAGCCTCACAGACATGAGGAAAGGGGGAAGGGATTCCTCAAAAAGGCACAAACGAAAAATACCTATGCAATAAGTACAAACAAATTATACCATGTATCAAAGGCTTAAATGAACTGATATGTAATCTGTTTATATCATCAGATTGCTTAAGCTTTATAATTTAATAAATGTCTGCATTGGACAACTGTTCACTCATATGAAATCTGTCAATAGGGCACCTATTTCTGAGGTGAATAAGATTATTAATTTGTTTACTGTTTCTTGTTTGAATATGAAACTTTGTTATAAACATGGTCATTTCACATACTCAAACTGATAGCAAAAATCAGTAGAGATAGAGAAGAGCAAAATAACGAAAAGAAGTAAAGAAAGTCAAATATTTAAAAAATCTTAAGAGGAACTTTAAATAGCTCACTTTACGCTTCCCTTATCCCTAGCCATTAATCACTACTTAAGTATTTGTCCTTTTCTTGAAATATTGGAGACTGTTGCTTATATTTAAATAATTTCATCTATTATTTTTAATTCATCTCTTTAAACCATATTTTTTTCTTAAAATCATATTCCAAATGTCTGAACCTTCCTTGCTATGTGATTTTTTGTATGTAAGGGAGATATTCCTGCTTGAATTTAGTTAAATTTGGTTATGAATATATACAGTCAATGTTGCCATCGCTGCTTATTCTCCAATGTCGATCTCCAATCCTTGTCACCAGAGTTTCACTTTTCCAAAGTTGTGCTCAACTGATTCTTGCTTCTGTCAGCATGTATCTTAATAGATTGTGATAATGTTCTATTTATTCTCTCTGCAATTATTCCTAATAAAAATATTTGTTGTTTCAATTCAGACTTTATTTTAAAAATCTCCTGAATATTTTGGTGTATTCTCTTCTAATACTTTTGGTTGGTTGGTTGGTTGGTTTTTTTTAAACATAACCATGTGTGGTAGAATGTTCCTTCTTTACTAAGGCATTTCCAGCATTCATTATTGTATGATTTGTCCATCTTGTTAATTATTTATGGGGACATATACCATTCATAAAACATTTTATACCAGTTTTCTCTCAAATTGTAGCTTGGAGTACATTTTATTGATATTTTCCATAACTCTTCTCATTGTTCCACTGTAATTCCTTCTTTGAAATTTCACATCCATTTAACATGCAGTTCTTAATCTGTTCTGTGTCTGCATCATATTTCAATAACAATGTATAGATGTATTCCAACAGATTATCTTGTTTCTGTATAAGCATTTTAAACTCATCCCTCTCAAGGTGCTTCCTTCTTTCTTAAGATCATCTTTTTAACCTTTTATGTAGATTGACCATGGTAATTCCTATTTTTATGAATCAATTCCTGCCATGCCTTTAATCTGTCTCCTGAATCTGGATATGCATATTGGCTAATGTGATTACATTTTTCTTACTGTAATTATCCTTGAAATAGAAAGCAGTTGACAGTAATGTTAATGGTGAAATTGCCAGACTTATCTTTACTTTCAGATGGTTCCAAATTTTAGCAGATTTTCTCTTATAATCTGTTTGTTCTATTTTTTATTCTTCTTTTGTTTCTTTATACCATAAATATCTGTGAAATCCATTAGCTCCTCCTAAAATTGATATTCTGCTATTCGTAGATTTTATCCATTCTGTTATCCATGATTAACAACTTGCTCAATAATATAGTTTAAGATTAGGAAAAGCAAATACACCTCTTTCTTTTGAATCTTGTAAAATTTTGAATCTTACTCTAATCTTTCCCCACTCCATAATGAATCTATTAATATCTATTAATTGTTCTTTCCCAATCCTGCAATTTTTTTCTGAAATAAAAAGTTCATTTTAGGTAATATATCCTAGCCAAGAAAGTTTTTCCACCTTTCAAGATCTAATTATTGCTTTCAAATACAACTTTATTTCATCCTATCAAATAAAGTCCAAAATATTTCACTGGATGCTTTCTTATCTCACAGCCAGTTTCTTTTTTTAACAAGTCATCTTCTTCCAAAGTTAGGTACCTTGTTATTATCTTTGTATTGTTTTCAGTCATGCTGTAACCAGAAAAGCAGCCAAAATTTTTAATTATGTTCATCAACTAACTTACAGAGCTTAGCGGTTGCATAATTGTTAATATATAATCTGCATAGCCTCTCATTTTGTATTCCTCTCCCTGAATTTTGATCCCAGTTATTTGCTTGTCTTTTCAGATCTTGTCAGAGCACTTACAATTAATAAAGGAGAAAGAAGACAACCTTGCCTTATGCATGCCTTTACTTATTAAGAAGCTTCCAGAGAGTGTTCCTTTCACTTGATCTTTGCTGTTTGCCACTGATATATGCTCTCCACCAATTTGGGGGGGGGGGATGTTATTTTTATTTAAAACAAAGGTGTATTTTTGAAAAGGTAATATCTATAAATGGACAGATAATTACTGACATTACAATGCTCAATATAACATTAGTAAAAGATAAACCATACCAAGCAATGTACATTGAGTTGTTTTCATGTTATAAAAAAGAAGTATAAATTTCTGAGTTTAATGCCAAAATCTCCACTATACTGCTATTTATAAATGTAAAGAAAAGAAAAACATCCTTAAAAATAATAGACACTATTTAATATCTGACTTCCCTCTTCTTTGTACTCCAACCAATTTGTAGTACCTAACTGCATAAACTTTAGAAACCATACTCTAAGCGTTTGTATTTACCTTTTTTTTTTTTTGTCTGCGCTCAGTCATTGCTGACCCTGCAGTGACTGCTTGGACGAGTCCTTGCAGTTTTCAAGGCAACTGTTTTTCGGAAGTGGTTTGCCAGAGCCTCCTTCCTAGAGCAGAGCCCAGCTGGCGAGCGCAGGAGGCGGGGTTTCCGTTGCTTCGAGCCCTTTTCGGGCACACACGGTTTTTCGCGCTTACCGGCAACTGCTCCCAACTCCTTTTTGTAAGGCGCCGCCAGCATTTTTCCTCCCACCGGAGTGAGAGTCCCCATTTATCTACTCACGTGAGTTTTCAACCTGTTGGGTTGACAGGAACTGGGGAGGAAACAGGAGCTCACCCTGTTTAACGTGAAGGCTGGACTCAAACCGCTGAAGTGTCGACCATTTCTGGCCGGCAACTTTCAGCATCATTAAGCCGCTGCGCCACCGCGTCCCCCTTTGTATTTACCTTACTGAGTAATATATAACATACAAAGAAGCTATTCTTGCTTAAATTTAATTAAACTTGTTATGTATGCGTGTTGTTAGTTTCACCATTGCTGCATATTCTTCAAGTTTAAGTTCCCAGGCAGATATCATTGGTACTATGTCTTTTTTCAATGTTGTACGAAGTTTGTCCTCACAGCCATAAGCATGTATCTTAATAAACTATTGTATTTGTATTGTTAGGTTCTGGAATTATATCTAGTTTAAAAAAAATGTGGTTTCATTTCGAATTTGATCTCTAAGATTCTCTGAATGCTGCTGTGTATGTCTTTCCAATACTTTTGAGGTTTTTCCATGTCTACCACATATGGAAGAATACCAGATCTCTTTCAAACCATAGCTTGGAGTAAATTTTATACATTTGTTCCACAGTTATCATTGTTGTATTGGGACTGTTTCTTTGAAGTTTTGCATCCAATTTCTCATATATGTTCAATTCATTTCACAGCAAATTGGGATTCTTTGGGGAAAAAATGGAGGGGTACTAATGCTTTTGGCAGCATCTGTATAATGGTTTGCTCCCTTTCTCAATCACTCTTATTGTCCTTCTTTCATTTCTAATATAATGCACCAAAATATTTCCTGGTTTATTTGCTTTTTCAAAGTGGTTTTGTTTGGCATAGTTTTTCTTCTTTTGAAATTCTTCCAGTTCTAATCAGTCTATTTCTTGTTTGACATTATTTAGCTCTCAATACCTGTTGGTTTGGGCAGGTTTATTTTTCATTCCAATTGTAATTTCTGTCTATTATATTCTTTTCCTGGTTTACTGCAAATCTGATAAAGATTCCTCTCATGTAAGCTTTACTTGTCTCCCATATAGTTATCTTTGACATCCTGGAGTTATATTTATTTTGAAATAATATTTTTGTTCTTCATTATACTATTGCAATATGCTTTCTTGGAGTAATGTGTAATTCATCCTCCATTTGAAAGGCAATTTTTCTCCTTGGAATCATGTACTGAAATTGGATTGTGATCCACGTTATTGGGAGGACCTTCACTTCCTCAACAGACAATGTAAAAACCTTGGAGTTGGGTATTTATTGAGACTTTTTGTTATTCCTGATTAAGTAATAAGTCTAAATCACTTTCATATTACTTGATATTAATTAACCAGAATTCATTTTATGAATGAAACCAGTCACGGCTGATACTTAAGTGTAATTAAATGAATATTTTCAGTCCTCCAGATTGATCTTTAATGAAACTCACTAATGTCTAACAGAATTAAACATTTTTATTGGTTACATTTCTATTCCACTGTTGTTGTTTTTCAAACTGCTATTCACAATAGTCCTATGAAGTACATTTGCTCAAAAAAGGGTGACTTGTCAAGTGCTACCCAACTACAGGCTAGTATCTCATATCCAAATCCAATATTTATCATTTTACATCAACTGGTACCAATTTGGTTTTTCAAGTATAAATGTATGATTATATTACACAGATCTATCAATAACAAATATGGCCAGTCACAGATTTTTCATATACAGAGAGAGAAATCTGTACATTTCAGTTTGTCTCACTTTCTCATGTTTCTGATTTCAACTTTAAACCATCCTATTTCTGCATAAGTTACACAGTCAGTTGTGTTCATCAGTATACAGTTGTGATGGAAGACTTGAGTGAGGAGGTCCAAGGTCGTGGGGAGAGTGAGAAGAATCTCAAGCATCTCCTCAGCCCGCAGCCTGAGCGTGTAAAAGCTAAGAGGATGAGACTGGCACCACCGTAAGGAATTCGGAGTGTTTAGTTGCAGTCTTTGGGGGTTAGAGTTAATCTGGTGAGATTCTGTCTAGTAGGTGGAAGCTAATAAAGTAACTGAGCAGTTTCAGAATCATCCCGCTGAGTTTCTTGGGCTGAACCTGACAACAGTACTGTGCAAAAGTTTTAGGCAGGTGTGAAAAAATGCTGTAAAGTAAGAATGCTTTCAAAAACATATATTGTAATTGTTTATGTTTATCAATTTACAAAATGCAAAGTGAGCGAACAGAAGAAAAATCTAAATCAAATCAATATTTGGTGTGACTACCCTTTGGCTTCAAAACCAGCGCCAATTCTTACACTTGCACACTTTGTACACTTGCACACAGTCAGGGATCTTGTAGGATTAGAGTCAGGTGTATGATTAACCAATTATACCAAGCAGGTGCTAACAATCATCAATTTCATATGTAGCTTGAAACACAGGCATTAACTGAAACAAAAAAGCTGTGTAGGAGGCTTAAAACTGGGTGAGGAGCAGCCAAACTTTGCTACTAAGGTGAGGTTGTGAAAGACAGTTTCATGTCCCAGGTCATACACCATGACAAGACTGAGCACAGCAACAAGACACAAGATACTGCATCAGCAAGGTCTCTCCCTGGCAAAAATGTCAAAGCAGACTGGGGTTTCAAGATGTGCTGTTCAAGCTCTTTTGAAGAAGCACAAAGAAATGGGCAACATTGAGGATGTAGATGCAGTGGTTGGCCAAGGAAACTTAATGCAGCAGATGAAAGACACATCATGCTTACTTCCCTTCGACATCGAAAGATGTCCAGCAGTGCCATCACCACAGAACTGGTGGAAACCAGTGGGACTCAGCTATGCCCATCTACTGCCTGGAGAAGTCTGGCCAGAAGTGGTCTTCATAGAAGAATTGTGGCCAAAAAGCCATACCTCTGACGTGGAAACAAGGCTAAGCGACTCAACTATGCATGAAAACATAGGAACCACGGTGCAGAAAAATGGCAGCAGGTGCTCTGGACTGATGAGTCAAAATCCGAAATATTTGGCTGTAGCAGGAGGCAGTTTGTTTGCCAAAGGGCTGGAGAGTGGTACAGTAATGAGTGTCTGCAGGCAATAGTGAAGCATGCTAGAGGTTCCTTGCAAGTTTGGGGCTGCATTTCTGCAAATGGAGTTGGAGATTTGGTCAGGATCAATGGTATCCTCAGTGCTGAGAAATACAGGCAGAAACTAATCCATCATGCCATACCATCAGGGAGGCATGTGATTGGCCCCAAATTTATTCTGCAGCGGGACAATGACCCCAAACGTACAGCCAATGTCATTAAGAACTATCTTCAGCGTAAAGAAGAACAAGGAGTCTTGGAAGTGATGGTTTGGCCCCCACAGAGCCCTGATCATTGATTCTGTCTGGGATTACATGAAGAGACAGAAGGATTTGAGGCAGCCTACATACACAGGAGATCTGTGATTAGTTCTCCAAGATGTTTGGAACAACCTACCTGCCGAGTTCCTTCAAAAACTGTGTGCAAGTGTACCTAGAAGAATTGATGCTGTTTTGAAGGCAAAGGGTGATCACACCAAATATTGATTTGATTTAGGTTTTTCTTCTGTTCACTCACTTTGCATTTTGTAAACTGATAAACATAAACAATTACAATATATATTTCTGAAAGCATTCTTACTTTACAGCATTTTTTCACACCTGCCTAAAACTTTTGCACAGTACTGTACATTCGTGTCAAGAACCAGTTTGGTACAGTGGTACCTTGGGATATGAACGCCTCTACTAACGAACTTTTCGGGTTACAACCAGCTCCAGCCGCAAAAATTTACCTCGATGTGCGAACTCCGCCTTGGGGTACGGCCATTTTTCCACCCTGACACGTGGTCCGTGGCCATTTTCCCGCCGCGCCCGGCCGTTCTCCCGCCGCGCCGCGCCCGGCCGTTCTCCCGCCGCGCCGCGCCCGGCCGTTCTCCCGCCGCGCCGCCCCCGGCCGTTCTCCCGCCGCGCCGCCCCCGGCCGTTCTCCCGCCGCGCCGCGCGGAGCCCGGCCGTTCTCCCACCCCTGACGTGTGGTCCACGGACGCCAGAACGGATTAACGGTAATTACATTGAACCTTATGGGAAAATTTGCTTCGGGGTGCGACCAAATTCGGAGGGCAGAACGAATTAACCAGATTTACATTGAACCCTATGGGGAAATTTGCATCAGGTTACGACCAACTCGGGATACGCCCAGAGTCACGGAATGGATTAAGTTCGTATCCCGAGGTACCACTGTATAGTGGTTAAAGGCACTAGAATAGAAGCCAGGATACTGCAAGCTCTAGTTCTTCCTTAGGCCTGGAAACAGCTGAGTGCCTTTGAGCAGTCACCTTCTCAAGTGGAAGAAGGCAATGGCAAGCTATTTCTGAAAATGTTGCCAAGATAATTGCACAGACTTGCCCATGTACTGACCGAAAAACAAATTATATTATACATGTTCATGGACAATTTCCCTCACATAAACTTTTTTTTTTTTTTTTGCAAATAGTTTACTATAATGCTGAGCCTTAATTCTAGTGCTAGTCTGGCCTCTTTTGCATTCTAGCAAAGCAAATGCAAGGCCTAATAGCAGGTGGTGATGTGGTAGGGGCAGAACAGAGAATGGTGCCTGGAGCAGAATCCAGAGGAAATCAGATGAGGTGGTACATTATTAACATTACATAACACAGAACCAAAATGCTGGGAGTTCTGAGGCAACAACAGGGAAAAATGTGGCCTACTTCTTTAAAAATAAGAACACTATAAGGATTGGCACCTGTAACATCTACATAAGAAGATGGGATTGGCTTATACAGCTGGGACTGTGTTCTTCAAATAATTAAGATTCCATTTGTGGTGTTACTTGTAATCTGCTAAAAAGTATAAAATCCAAGGTAATGAAAATGAAGAGAATATGATAAAGATCAAAAGATTTTATTAAGAAAACTGGGTATGTCAGAGCAAGGGAAAATTTGTAAGGCAGAAGATATTTTGGTGAGTCTCACAGAGAGAAACCTGGAAGGCAACATGCAAGTAAAGTGCTGAGAAAAGTTATGAACAATGAAAGAACAGTAGACAAAGGGATGCCAATAGTATGTAACTAAAAGAATAAGAGGAACTGCCTGATAATATTGAAAGAGAAAGAGGAGAATAATTTGTCAAGTTTTGAATGGAGTAAAATAATCTGAGAAATGTCAGATGTGAAAGTTCCTTTCATTCAGCAAAACAAGTGAATATATCTGGTAATAAACAAGTAAGAACGTAAAAAGAATTAAGTATGAAAGCAAACACTAAATCCTATTAACTTTAAAGATATTTCACTTCAGAAAGTAAACTGACTGTCAAGCTATATATATACATGATGCAGAAATAGTATTTGTGTGTTATTATTGGTTAACTACACAGCCTACCCTCTTATGTTTCTGTTTTTTGATCAAGAAACCATGTAAAATAAATCACCAAAAAAAACCCCTAGCTAATAAAAGCCACTATTTGCCAGTTTTCAGTAACATGTATCTCTACTTTGGCCTGGTCTGGATGTAAAAGGTTCCAGATTTCAGAGAGTAACTGACAGAATTGCACCCTTCCATTTTTATTAATATTTTACTGATTTGATTTATATCCTAACTTTTTGCCCAGAGGGCAGTCTAGCAGTTTTCATGCAAATTCCAATTGTTCTCTCCTAAGTAAGTACAATATTATATGCATTATTATAAATCCTGGCTAAAATGAACCCAGATACACCCTTAAACTGAATGCAGATATGGTTTTAATCAAATCCTTTAAGTAGGTAAAAGGAAGAGCTAAGATTCATTTTAGCTAAGATTAAAAGTTATACAGTGCCAAACAGCTTGAGGAAGCATACAGAACATCGATTCTGGCATCTTCATTCCTTTGTAACCATATTATCACCACAGGTGATTGTAAATAAATCTTGCTGCATTAGGTATGGAAACTTGGCAATAAATATTATGCAGAAAGCCTAAGATACCTAAAAGCTTCAGTGAAATTTGGTTAGAGTAACCAATTTTAGCAGAAAATTTTAAAAAATAAACTGCATATAAAACATCTTCCCTAGTCCAGAAAGACAGTATAGGAAGAAGTTATGCTAAAAATATAGGAGCTTGAGATTTTATTAACAATGCACATTCCCCACATTGTAAATAGCAATACTACAATTAACAGCCAAATCAAAGATGTAATCTCATACACTCATGCCTGGGACGAAGTCCAAATGAATTCAGTGAGGTTTACTTCTAAGTAGCTTTATATAAGACTCCATTGCAAATTAAAAACCCTTACTACAACACAGTTGTAATATAGATACACAATCCTACCATTAAATTTTTCTTTGCTAGTATTGAAAGATGCAGGATCAATCCCACAACAAAATATTTAGACATAGTCCACTTGATTTTACTTTAAAGTGCCATGCTTAAATATTTTTAAATATTTAAAAATATAATAAAAATTACTATACTTAATATTTTGTTTTAATATTTAGCAAAAATATGAAATATAGTATTTGCATTTGATTATTTTTATAATAGAACAAAACTGGCTCATAACCTAAAAATGCTCAAACCATTGTAAGAAAAAAAAATTCAGAGTACCCTACCTTTTTCTGTGCTTCCATTAATTTTAGGAACGAAGTCATCAACTTGTATGCCTAGAATTAACAAATTGTATTAATTCTCAATATGCAAAATGAGGAAGACATTATGCCTTTCTATGTGGATGAGTTACACTGCTGAAAATTTAGCCTTCCTCTAGTGGTTCTTAAACTGTTTGACTCAATTACCCCTTTTCCTGGTCTCAAATAATGTCATTATTCCCACAAAAAAACACAGACTCTGTTGTTTTACAGAGCAACAATGGTCCCAAATTAGATCCTCGACTGACAAACAAGCAATTACAAATTGCTCCATTACCCCCAGGATATGCCAAACTACCTCCTTGGGGATAATAACCTCTAGTTTAAGAACTACTGCTCCAGACTGGTTGTATCATTTTAGCTACCATAAAGTGAGAGAAAATCTAATTTTACTTTTTTAAGCAAGATTTTGTCAACTACTCCATGGTACCATCTAAAAATTTTACATTCTTCTTTAATACATTTTGCGAAGCTTCCAGGGCTAACACTTAGAAAAATCAAAAGCAGGGCCCTGCTTTGTTGTTGTCAGTTATTTATCAATGCTCCAGAAATGAAGACCTGAAGAACCAGAGGCATTTTTTTTTTAATATTCCCACTGCTCAAGAATTATAACACTATGTAATTGTTCTATAAAATTCTTTGATTAAGCAAAGTACTTTAAGGTCATACCTACCTAAGCTGTTGTGTTCTTTAAGAGCTTTCTCCTGAAGATGTTCTAACCGGACTGAAAACAGAATTCCAAAATATATATATATTTCACAATTTAAAGAAAAAACATGTAACATTATTATGTTTGGACTACTGGACTAACCTTGTAAAGCAGTTAGCCGTTCATTGGTGAAGTCATTATCTGCTTGCAAAGCCTCTATCTTTGCTTGAAGTTCTTGCTCTCTTTCCTCCATCTCTTCAATTTTATGTTGCAATTCCTTTTTTTCAGCCTGCCCTTTTTGCTGGATTTCTTCTTGTCTACCTTCAGCTACCTATTCAAAGCAAGAGAAAGCAACCATCTATTAATAAAACCTTTTATGAAACTCTTTTCATTTTCTAGCTGAAAGCAAAAATGAAATGGTGGTTCTATAAAGTATATGGTGCTATATTATGAAACAATTCCTTTCTCACTTTATTTCAATCAAAGATCAAATGCACTTTTCCACGTGTCAGGACACTTCCATGTGGCACTATCTATATTCCCCCAACGTCTAAATCATTTTGAAGCCAGTTGTGCATCCTCATCATTGCAGCCTCAGAACACAGGCAGGGAACACAGTAAGACAATCAGTGTCCTCTCTCCAGCTGACCAATAGGAAAGTATAAAAAGAAAAAAATCATTTAGTTAATTCCCTCACCCAAGCTTGTAATTCCAGGAGCAAACACACACACACAAAGAAAAATGACATCTTATACCATAAAAAGGGAAAAAAATAATTTGCTAGCCATATTCCTAGAATATATTCTGTATGTTATAAAAAAAATCTGAGAAACAGATAAAAGGGTAGCTGCAGAGTTGCCAAGCCACACTTCCTCTGTTGCATTTGAAGTCACAAGAATCCGCTATACATACAAAGGGGAAAGAAAAGAAAATGCAGTGTCCAGGAGGCATTCACTCAAAAACCAAGCAAAGGTTTTGCATACTGTTGCACTGTCAAAGAAAAGGGTGAAATACACAAAATTCTTGTAAACTGTACTCTTTCTCCTTTCATTTGGGTTATTGTGTGTACAATAATAATTGCAAGGATCTGCAGTCAAAAAGCTCAAAAAAGTCTGGCTGCATCTTAAAGTAGAAGGTGGTATGCATTTGTCTGCTTAAATGAAAAGGAAGTAATATTCTGAGTCATCTCTGTACAGGTGATCTGTGAAGTTGTCCAGTCATCATTTCCCCTGAAGGGCCTGTGAATGAAATGCTATTTCAGCTGAACTCAGAGAACACAAATCACCACAATATCTGGAGAGATTAGTTACTGCAAACAGAAATATCACCTTTTTTTACCATTTCAGACATTTTAGCTGAACTAGATATAAATTGATTCAGCTGCTGAACACAGACAAAGGTATCTAAACATATGGCTTTGGAACTGATTCTGCCCACTTTGCTGCTTTCATTTGAGCATTGCTGGGAATTGTTTAGGACGTGCCTTTTACTAAGAAGTAACCTTAGTTTCATTCCTTCTCTCTGAGGAGGCTGATAATGGCTACTGATATTTGCCTAGAAATTTCCACTCCTCTGACAAGCCCCAAACTGCCTGTCAAAAGGGAATTAATGGTAATGGCGTCAATGTCTGGGAGTATATGTAGTGCTGGCATTATAATAAGGAATAGTGGTGATGAGGAAAGACTGCTATAGACAAGGTTATATTCCTGTTTTATCTCCAGCATTTGGGATCTAATTTTAAACTTGACAGATGAGTTGGGGATGGTGATATTTGGAGTCTTTGTCTCTCTTTCCCTCTTTCAGTATCTTGCCTAATAAAGATCTGTGGAGGCTAACACCATTCTTCCACCATTTGTGGAGGATGTGCTCAAGAAAATCTCTTTACACCTTTTGCTTTCTGCATACTGCTATTCATTTTTGACAGATACTACTTTGAAACTCAGCAACAGAGAAGGCTTCTTTTAAAGACCATAATTATTTCTGTTTCTCCATCTTAATAATTTCAGTATTTCATCACTAAATTTTGAATTTAGAAAGAACATTTGTATCTATGATGCAGAGCCTTCTTTGGCCAAGGGCCACATTCATATTCTGTGGTCGCCAATTAATCATTATAACATAATAAATGAATAAAATCTATACCTTTAGTTTGTCAGTAAGATCTTTGATTTCATTTACAGCTCCATTGTATTTGTTAGCTAATTCCCGCAATTCTTCCTGAGTCCGTTCATTCATTTCTTTCAAGTGAGTACATTCATCTTCCGTGTTACTTAAACTTCGCTGCAAGGAGAAAGAAACCACACTTTAAACAGAAGTTATTTTGTCATCTAATTTTTGTAATCAAAGCAAGTTGTACAAGAATCACAATAATTTTCTGAGAGAAATGCATAGGGTATCACTCAAAACATTCTTCTGCCAAACGATATCCAAAATTGATGGCAGTAACCCATCCATAATGTAATATCCATTATTTTTTACAGACCTCATTTGAATAAAATTACATCATTTGTTTATTAATGAAGAAAATAGAGACTAACTGGTTGAGCACTGATGATGAAAGTCATCACCGAACTACTACTTTAAAAATATAAACAAGAGAAATCAGGAACAGAAATATTTAAAGATTAATCTCCAAGGTTGGGGACAACTGTCAGACCAAACGCAAGCAGCAACTCTACCTTGCAAGAGATGCCCTTTCCCCAAGACAGCAGAGCAAAGACGGCATTGCCTATCTGCTTTTTTTTGGTCCCAGTTTCATTAGCCCTAAGAATAATTTCAAGTGCAGTGTCCACAGTACAGGAATTAGTTGGGCCAGCTTTTAAAACACTACTGACCAATCTCAGGTAATTCATTTTCAACCTTAATGGCAGTGGCACAGAGCACAGCCTAATTTTACAGCTTTGAGACACACATTAACTGAAGAAGTATAGAAGAATAATACCAATATAACAAGACAGAAGTAACTCTGTCTTGTTACATTGGTATAATTCTAGACTCACTTCTAAAGCATTAAAAAAACACTTAATATTTACAATGAACTCGAACAGTGAATTTAGATAATAAACAGTTCAGAAGTTCAAATTATGTGTTTCAATAAATGACTTCAAAATCATTAAAACATTTTTATCTTTTATTTCTTTTATATATGTTTATATTCCTTAAAATGCCATTTAAAATACTTTCAACCAACATTTCATTTCAGCAGCATTATTACTGAACTCATATGAAACTTATTTAAGAAAAATACACAAGTTGGATGTTTACATTTAGAAAAAGTTCATTCTACTACATATTTGCAATTACTAAATATCTGTGACAGAACAGAGAAGGGAAGCCATGCCTGCCATACTACCGTATGATCTCTCAGACATACAGTACAACTGGCAGTGATAATCTGAGGTTGGGGGAAAACTGAATAAGGATTTACACACAGACAGAGTCTATCATGGGGAAAAGAAGCTGAAATGAGCTAAGGAGCTGGCAGAACTGAGTTGGTGCTGCATTCAGAGAGAAAGAAGGAAAAAATGGTTAGCACACAAAAATTAAATTAGGCAGTCTTGAGTTGCTGAAAAGATGCAGGGTTCAGGTTGATTCAAGATAACTGAAGAGGGGTTGCAACAGAAATCACTATGCAAGAAGAACAACAAAACAGCATACAATCTGTCTACCCAGCAAAGATATCTACAGGGAGGAGAAGAACTGAAAACACGAGAAAATATCAAAGTTGCACTAGCCATGAGAGGATGTCAGTTAAGCTGTAACTGAAGTCTTTGGGGAATTTATTATCAACTGCATCTTAGGATAGGCATGCCGTAATACTATTACAGACAAGGAAACAAATAATCTCAGAATAGTAGAGCATTTAGGTCACAAAGCAATGTGCTACATTCATTATTTGAAGACCGGAGGGAGGGGAGAACTGAAACTCTGTCTTGTACGCAGTAGCTAAATACTGCTTGCATAATTATCTGACTGAAACAATATTAATATTTGCTAATATCTTTATATCCTTGATGTGCTACAAATAAAAAAAAATAGCCTTGTTCACTGAAGGTCCTCGTATGCTGTATTTTGTCTAAGAACTGAAACAATCCCCTGGCTATGAAAAATCAAACTCTTATAAATAAATGAAGGATTTGAAGTTATTTACCTAAATGGCAAAACAATTAAAAACAGAGACCATATAAGCCCAACATATACACCCAATATTCTCTGGGAACATTAACAATTGAGTGAAAAATCTTATGACAGAAAAAGTCTGCAGAGCATCCGAGAATTCTCAACACAAACACAAATCAAACAATCCAACTGTTGTGAAAAGTAAACACACTAAAGATTTACTTGCGTGATCTCAACCTTTTATTTATGTCTTAGGAATACGGCCAAAATGTAATTAGTAAATACCTCTACTTCTGAGAGTTTTCTGACCACTTCAATTTTTTCCTGAAGGACCCGCCTCAGGGATTCTTTGGCAGTTGTCTCATAATTATGCTTGTCTTCTTGTAACGCTATAAGTTCCTTTCGTAAACTATCTTCTGTTTGATTCTGAAATATAACATGGCAGAGACTTTAAGCCCATAATTCTTATTTTCTTATATATTTTCTTATATTCTCAGTGTTATAAAATATATGATCCATTTTAGAACTTCACTTAAAAACTTTGTCCTGGGAATAAAACCCTCAAACTCCCAGTCTTGTGCCACTTCTTGATTTCAGATTTATTTCTGACCAATCACTCAATATGCCATATAATTTGACTGCCTTCACGAACGAATTATGTTTTTTTCTTATTAAAAAAAGAAAAAAGAGTGTCTCTGACCATGTAAGGATGTAGACATAATGCTGACTTCTCCTTGATCATGGTTAAAGATCAAGAACCAATGTTAAGAATGTATGTTCCTGCTCTTTTCAAGTATATACTTCTTAAATTAAGGGAAATATCACTACAGACTTAACCGCTATTAATGTTAACACAGATTTCAATGCAACCAAGATTTGAATACAGAGTAACATGTTAACTGTAATTTTGAATCCTAATTAAGTTACAATTCATAACTAACCCTAGTTAATTTAGATTAATTTGAATCTTAATTAAGTTTAATATTAACCATGATTAAAGTCTATTTTCATTTTCCTTAATTTTAAAGTGAAAGGTTATAGGTAATTAACTTGTAAAGAAGAATGAAAAAGAAGCATATATTCCCAGTCTCTTAACATGCTACATCTGTACTACTCCATAATGTTTTCTGAAACTCAGAACCAAAACAAATAAATAAATACTAATGTTACAGGAGTTTATGTGATGACTGCATCTCTCTCTCTCTCTCTCTCTCTCTCCCTCTCTCTCTCTCTCTCTCTCTCTCTGCCTTTCTCTACAATTCTGTGGGAGCCCTGGAGACTAATAACCTAATAAAAATCAGAAGGCCAACAGATTCCCTGGATGTATCTGAACATCAGAAGAAAGCTTCATAAGTAAATGACCAGTTACAATCATATGTTGTTTTTATTCCAGTTTCATGAATCATCAAGTCACTGCACTGATATCTGAGGTGTCTTTTTTTAAATTGTTTTTACTTTGTTCTGTTTATAGTTAAAAGGGCTTATTCATTTTATCTGCTCTGATGCCTAAGTACAAATATTACTTCAAATATAGGCTGCAGAATGGAAAAAAAACCATTTAAATTAATGATTAAATCAGCAATGCATTATTTGGTGATCTTAATTATGACTTAAAATTAAAATTTAAAACTGCTGTAATATAAGCCAGTCTATTCAGCTTTTCAGAGAAAATATTAAAATACTATTTCAAACAATCAGAAAATATAGAACTGTGCACATCTGATCTCAACTTTCTATTTTATGTGAAAAAATGTCATTCTTTGTACAGTGGTGCTTAAAAGCTGGTGAAGCCTTTTGAATTTTCACTATTTCTGCATAAATATGACCTAAAACGTGATCTGTTCTCCACACAAGTCCTAAAGCTAGATAAATAGAACCCAATTAAACAAATGAATCAAAAACCTTATACTTATTCATTTATTTAGTGAGGAAAATGATCCAAAACTACATATTTGCATGTGGCAAAACCTCTAGGATTATCAGTTCATTTGAAGGGGAAATTTCCAATAAAGGAAAGAAGGGGGCGGGAATATTGGGGGGGGGCGGGTGTTGAGAGGCGTTACCTCAGGTAAGGTTGGAAATTAAGTGGTTTGGCTGTAGCTAGAATTGCATACAGGTGATTTTTTTGTTTTTTGGGGTTTTGGTTTTTTTTTGGTATTTTAACTCTTTTTAACTATGGATTGTGTATGTGGAATCTTAACTTCTTTGGGGACATTTAATAAAGCTGATTTTTATTTTAATCCTGGAGTTGACTAGTGGCCTTCTAGCACTCGCCTCGGCTTGGTTGAGTTACCGACTCCCAGTTTTGTTTGGTTTCCCTCTCTGCCGTTTAGCCAGACCTGGGTAGGGCAAGGACTTCCCCTTCAATCCTGACCTGGTTCCCCAGTGGGCTGGTGGAGAAGGGAGAAACTGGTTGGGTGGTGGTGAAAGGAGAAACAAAGGAGCGGTGGTAGCAGCAGCAAGGACACCTAAACTTCTAGGCACTGTTCATTCCCAGGTACAAGTCACCTTTGAACCGAAGCGCCTCAGAAAGAGGGGCTGGTTCAACCTTGAAGGTGTCTTCATTATTACAGCATAATCTAAAGGGGCTTACAATTAAAACAGCATAATAAAAACAAATACTGAAACTATAACAGGATCCCTAAGCTCAACTTCATATTAATACATGGACAAGATGGTGGCTGGAAATGGTGATACTCACTGGTTTAGATGGATTTAAAAGACTATTAAATAGTTTATTATGAAAAAGTCTATTAGGCAGTATTAGGCATTTTTATTGATAAAGCCTCCATGCTCAGAGGTACTGCGTTATTCAATACAAGCTGCTGAAGGGAAGACAGCATAGCATGGGAATATTTCATGCCTTTCATGTAAACTTCTTAGAAGCATCTAGTTGGTCACTGTGGGAAAAGGGAATAGATAGACCTTTGAACTAAATTAGCAAGGGTCTTCCTTGTGTTCGTCACTAAACAAATAATAAATATTTTCATATTATTAAGCTCCCAAATGCTATACATCTTAACCAAGTATGGAACTTACTTTTGAACAAGCTTGCAACTGGTTTCCCATAACCTCTAACCTTGATAGGAGTCTATCTTCATCTATCAAAGCCTGTTAAAAAGAAATCCAAACATGTCCTTAAACCAACACCGGTAATATAGTAGAAACAATAAAAATTCACATAGTATCCCCACCAAGTTTAAATTAGTCAGCAGAGCTCTATAATTTTGATAAATAAGCAGGTGTGTTATTTAGTTAACGGGAAGAGGAGGAGAGGGGAGTGGAGGGGGCAGAATACCTGCCAGCTTGTATCTGATGCCTCTTGTGTGACAGCAAGCAACCGCTGTAAGGTGGCTAACTTCTGTTCCAACATTTGTTCTCTATGTAAGGCCTCCTGCATTGAACAAAAAACCTCTGTTAGTTTAACAGCAGCAAATTATAAAAATTACTTAATATTTAAAATTCTGGACACTTGTTTTAACTTTCTCTTTTACGTATTTATGGTGTTTATTTTAAGGAAAAATTTAAAAATAAGAGTTTGAAATAGGAACAGTGCTTTTTAAATCTCACTGCTTGTGCCAAAAACTGCTTTCTTTTCTGGTTGGTTTCAAACACTTTGCACATGAACAAGTTTTCATATGGTATGATAGTCCCCTTCTTTCCAGTAAACAGGTAACATCATATATAACATCTATAGAGACATCCAGTTTACATAATCAACCCTATGTGACATCATCTCCAGGGCTGTGGTGAGGAATATTCATGCTATCTGGCAAAGTCACTCAGATTCACTTGGAGTTGGACTCCAACTGGGCAAGTCCTAATGAATTGCCCAGGGAACAGTCTTGTTTGATTCTGTTATGCATAAGGAAGTGGACAAGGTCCTTTTGTCTGTTAGTTCAACCACCTGTTTGTTAGATCCTGGCCCCTCCTGGGTAATTAAAGCAGCTAGGAAGGTGACCATAGGATGGGTTCATGCAGTGGTTTCAGCCTCTTTGAGAGAGGGGGTGGTCCCACCAGCCTTGAAGGAGGTGGTGGTGCATGCGCCCCCTCCTCAAGAGGTTGTCACTGGACCTTTCCCTGTTGGAGAATTATCAGCCAGTTTCCAATCTTCCCTTTCTGGTGAAGGTTGTGGAAAAGTTGGTTGGACGACAGCTACAGAGGACCTTGGAGGAAACAGATTATCTGGACCTGTTTCAGTCTGACTTGAGGCCAGGGTACAGTACAGAGACAGCATTGGTCATACTTGATTATGACCTTTGGCAGAGCCAGGATGGGGGTGGTGCATCCATCCTAGTGCTCCTAGATCTCTCAGCAGCTTTCAATATGTCAACCACAGTATCCTTCTGGACCAGCTGTGGGGGTTAGGAGGGGGAGGCACTGTGCTCCACTGGCTTACTTCCTTCCTCAGCAGTCAATTCCAGTCGGGGTTGACCGCGGGGGAAGAGATTGCACCCACAACCTCTCATGTGTAGGGTCCCTCACTCTCCCCTGTTCAGCATCTACATGAAACCACTGGGAGAGGTTATCCACCAATTTGGGGTGTGGTATCATCAGTATGCTGATGTACCCAGCTTTACATCTCCTCCCTGAGCAGCACAGGTAAAGTTGACAATATATTGACCCAGTGTCTGGATGCTGGTTGGGTCTGGATGGGGCAGAACAGACTTCAGCTCAGTCCTAACAAGACTGAGTGGCTATGGCTACTTGGATCCCCTGGGTTGGGGATGTCACCATCTTTGGTCTTGGATGGGGCTGCATTTCCCCAGTCAAGACTGGTGCACAACCTGGACTCGCAGCTACTGCTTGAAGAGCAGGTGGCAGCTGTGACCAGGAAGGCCTTTGCACAGGTCCATCTTGTGTGCCAGTTGCGCCCTTTCCTCAATTGGGAGGCTCTTCAGACAGTCACTCATACCCTGGTCACCTCACGACTGGATTATTGCAATGTGCTCTATATGGGATTGCCCTGCACCTAGAAGCTACAGCTGGCTCCACATGCAGCAGTGTGAGCAGTAACAAGCACCTCTTGGTGTGCCGAGTTGGCTTTCAAGTGCAATTGAAGGTGCTGGTTATTAGTTATAAAGTCATGTATGGCATAGGGCCTGGAAGGGACTGCTTATCTCCAATTGTTTCTGCCCACCCAGTATATTCCAGCAGAGTGGGTGTGCTGCAGGTTCCCTCTATTAAATGTTGTAATCTGTGGGACTAGGGAAGCATGCATTTTGTTGCGCCCCCCTCCTTCTGGAACAGCAGCCCCCCCCCCCAGAGATAAGGATGGCACCCTCTCTCCTAGGGTTCTGGAATGCTTTGAAAACCTGGCTTTGGTCCCAGGCCTGGGGTTGATGTTTGTTATTTGTTTAAAGATCCTTGTTTTGTTTTGTGGATTTTGTTACTAGAGTGTATTAGTCTGCGCTGTCTAATTTAATATTTTTAGTTGTCTCTTTTAGTTTTGTGCATCGCCAAGAGTCCACTGGAGATGGGCAACTAATCATCATCATCATCATCATCCCCACAACCATGTCAAGGTAGTGCCTCACTGGGGGCTAATAATATTTCAAGGACAGTAGAGTGATTTGTTTGCAGCAAAAAATGCTGCAATGAAAAGTTCTGCATATATTTAACTTTTTTAAGCCTAGCCATAACTATCTGCATAAACATCACTGGAGACAGAGGAATAACAGCCTGGTAACAGCTTTTCTTTTTCTTCTTTTTAATATAATGGTTGCAATAACTTTAATACAAAGGATGCATTATTTTAAATTGCACACAAACTTGTATTCTAAAGCACAGATATAAACATTATGACTTGTAGTTGCACAAGGTAGCTGCACAACCCTGGAGTCCACTGGAGTTGGGAAGCCAATAAATTTAAATAAATAAACAATCAAACAAACAAATAATAACCATCCCAGGAAAAGACACAGCTGCTTTAATGAGTTGCAGATTACACAGTCTGAAGCACCTTGTCACTTTCAAAAATATGAGGCTTTAATCTTATGGAACACTTCCTTCAAATACTGTTACCAACTGTCTTCCATATATATGAATACAGGTACCTATTAGATAGTTTTAGTCAAGATCAGAGTCAGGGCTTTTGCATATCTTATGCCTACCAAACAGTATGCACCTGTGTACCATATATACATGCTTCAAATCTTCTTATATTCATATTTTATATTTTTAGACACATTTATAGTTTTTCCACAAGCAGGCAGAAAAAAATTCAGCTTTTACAAGATACCTCCAAACATCAAATCAGAGATATTTAATTTATATCTAATCTGACTAAAGAATATTGTCATAATCTTCCCCATTCTGCACCATAATTTTTTAATACTTAATATGTTTATATATAAGTTTATATACATTATATACTTATGTTTGTATTCCTTTTGCTGTAAACCTTTCTTGTTAATAACAAAAAATATATCAAGCTAATTCTGCTACAAGGAAAACAAAGCAGTTCAGGCATCAAACACTAGTTACAGAAACTGTGAAAATAATATCCATTTCCTATGACAGGATTATTGTTCTCTTCACCAATGGCCACTAGATGGCATACTTTACTCTCTTCTTTTCAATAGATCAAGTAGACAATAATTTGAACTTATCCTTAAATCAGCATAAAATGGAACAAAACTTAACAAATAGCATTATAATTTCTAGCTGGTATAAGCAGGGCCTAGATCAAGGTATAACTACCACCTGGATGCCACCAAGAGAATGCAAAATTATAATGTCTTTTCACAGACTAGGTGGAGATTTCTAAAAATGTATTTATTCACTGAATTTAGAAAGCTGCCCATCTCACATACATGACTCTTGGTGGCTCACACAATTAAAATTGCAAAAACAAAGACAACTACCAAAACAATTGCAACAAGAACTGTTAAAAACAATTAAAACATTTAAAAACTTTGAACATAAAATACAGGAGAGTACAACCAAAATCTTACATATAACACAGCCATTTTGCAGGCTCTGTACCTCCATGGGATCCCCAAGCCTGATGGCAAAACCAAGCTTTACGGGATTTTTGGAAAATCAGCATGGTTTTGGGGCCAATCTAACCTCAGAGGAATGAGGTTCCAGAGGGTGGATGCCATGGCAGAAAAGGCTCTCCTCCTGGGTCCTGTCAGATGAAACTCTAGTAGACAGACCCATAACATGCCCCTTCTGCTGGATTTGATGGGATGGATAGATGTAACCGGAGAGTCCCTCAAATAACCAGGCCCCATGCCATGTAGGACTTTAAAAGTCATAACCAGCACCTTGAATTGAACCCAGAAGCAAACTGGCAACCAATGTAGCTCGTGGAGCAGAGATGTAATGTGTGCTGATCTAGGAGCATGCTGCCACATTTTGCATCAGTTGAAGCTTCCAGATGCTCTTCAAGGACAGCTCCATTTAGAGTGCATTACAGTAGTCCATTTGGGAGATGATCAGGGCATCAGTGACTGAGAGTGGAGCCTCCTGATCAAGGAACGGAGGCAACTGGCACACAAGAGAACAAGTTGTGCAAAGGCCCTCCTAGCCATGACTGCCACCTGCTCCTTGAGCAGGAGTTGTGAGTCCAGAAGGATACCCAGACTGTGCACAGAGTCTGTTTGGGGCACTGCCACCCCATCCAGCACCAAAGATGGTAAATTCCTGGTTACCCAACTCCAATAGACTCTGGGCAGCAAAACCAAAAATCCATAAAAATGAATAAAACATTAACACATTTAATTTTATTCTTAATGGACAACAAATCTAGAACATAACATAAATATGTTGTAACCGGATATACAAAAATGCCACCTATGTGCCACACTTAGAAATTACAGAAAACAAAAAGAAGCTGACAATAAGATAATAATTTCAATTTACCTTATAACATCTCTAATCCCCTACTGTAGTTTTAATAAAATAGTTATGTATCTCCCCAATCCCAAAATTCCTCTCTATCTTTAGGGGAAGGGACAAGGGAGAGATTGGAATACTAATATTTCACCAGTATAGTTATTAATATGGTATGCTACACATTTAGATTAATATAATTGTATTTGACAAACCATTACTAATGCTATGCCATTATTTGATTGTACACATGGGGTCTTAGATTAGCAATCTTTCAGGTTTTACAGCAAGAATTTTAGTTGTATATATTAGGAAAACATGATTATCTATCAAGATTCAGCCTAATTTCTTACCATGGTAAAGCTCTTATTTGAATTTTATAATGTTATAATTGAGTTTTATAACTCTGAATTTTATAAGTCTGTGTAGAACTGTACACATATTACCTGAAGATACTGAGAAAGCTGAAACAGTTCCTGAGAGTAAATACTGGGAGTGTTAGCAGCAACCTATAAAATTGGGAAACAAAAGCCTCTATTATTCATCTGATGTCAGATTTCAATTTTAGTGCCCAATATTAATATCCTCATATTAAATAAATTTAGGGCTACCAGATCTGGGCTGCAAAATTTCAGACAACCTCTAGGCAGCAGCAAAAAGGAATAGAAAACACTAACTTTCTGCTTCAATCTAGACTTTTGCCATCCAGAATGGGTAGCCCTAATAAAATGCTACATTAAAAATTCCCTTCCTTGTTTTGATTGTGTAGCTTCCTTTCTTTTAACTTACATAAATAACTCTCCATACTATATCAAGTGGATATCTTGTCATCACTGACATTCTCTCAAATTAAGGCTATGCATGCTTCAGAAATGATTTGGAAGAAGTGTTTCAGAGCTCACTCAAGCTCAAGTGTAGACCCTCTGCTATTTCTTAAAGTGTGAGCCTGTAAAAAAGATGCTGCTACTGTACTTTAAACAATCTACTCCTTAAAGTAAGGATCACTCTTAAAGCAGAACATTTTTTTTCAAGCTGAAAAAAGTCAGGTTGCTTTAATAAATAATAAAGTGATGCTCCTCTTGTGCAAGGCCTGAAGCAATTCTTCCAGGTACAAGGAAGTGGAAAACAAAAAGATTGTATTGTAGGGGTGTGCTACTGACCACCAAGCTAGGCAGATAATCTGAACAATGCCCTTATTGACCAGACAATGCTTCCCAGAACTTTCATAAAGGAGAGACATAATAATGGAAAACTTCAATTACATGGACATCTGTTAGTAAACTGACTTCGCCAAGATGGCAAAGTCCCCAAAATTGTTTTATTTCCAGAAGATTGAAGAAGATACAAGTGGATTTCTTTTTCTCTCTCTGGTCATAAACAATAAGGAAAAACATTCATGAGGCAAAAGCAATGGGAAACTTGGGAGGAAGCTGATATGTCATTTTGGGAATCAAGATGCTATAGAAAGAGAAATTGGAACATAATTCTACATGCACACTAGATTCCAAGAGCCATTTAAAGAAGAACTAGGTGGGATCTGAAGGAAAGGAATCCTTAAATCAAAAGGAATGCAGAAGGGTTGGGGATCTTTAAAAAAAGACACTGGAAATACAACTGCATACCATTCCAATTAGAAAAAGGGATACAGCTTAGGATACTGTTGTAATAACACAGAGAGTTTTCGACTGAGCTGGGAGAACGCATAGGAAACAGAAAATGGCTGTAATCATGATGGATGTATACCATCAGTTAGGGACATTCTATGAGTGATATACACTTTCTTATTTTGAGCTCTCAGACTAGAGACATAGAGTTCTTATCTTATATCATGCACTTATACTAAAGATTACATGACTTCAACACCAAGGGTGATAAGAAAAGAAAAAGAAGACCTGGGTAACCACAAATACTGGGGAAAAAATGTATAGGAAAAATGCATTTAACAGAAGCCAACATGGGTTTATTAAAAACAAGTCATGCCAAATCAATCTGTTCTCCTTTTATTACAGCATAACCAGTTTGGTTGACCATGGGAATGTGGTAGATAAACTGTACTCTGATTTCAACAAAGCCATTTGACAAAGTCTCCCATGAGATTGTTGTAAAGAGGATGGGAAATATTAGATGGATACAGAGTAGACTGAACAACTGTACCCAATGAGTTTATGACAGTAACTGTGTATAAGGCTGAACATAAGAGTCAAGTGATATCCTGAAGGAACCTTTCTAGGCCCCATGCTGTTCAACATATTTATGACTTATATGAGAGGTTAAAATATGATTATAAATTTGCAGATGACACAAACATGGAGGTATAGCAAACAACAAAAAACTCTCTGAGCTTGGTTGTTTTCCTGCAGACGTTTCATTACCAGGCTAGGTAACATCATCAGTGCTGTTATATAGAAAATGGGTAGAATTGTTCAGAATAGTACAAGAAGTTAGGACGAAAAAAAATCACTAAAATCCTTACTAAATTAACGAACAAGTGTAATGTTTTTGACTCATTTGTTTACTTGGGTTCTCTTTATCTAGTTTTAGGACTTATGCGGAGAACAGATCCCATTTTAGGTCATATTTATGCAGAAATATTGAAAATTCAAAAGGATTCACAAACTTTTAACCACCATTGTATTTGTTTTGATTCAATAAAAAAGTGATAAAAATGAATTTGAATTTGTAAATTGTTAGAAAGAAAATTGTGGGTAGTATTGTTTGTATTCAGAACAATTTGTATGAAGCAATATAAACACAGGAGAAACAGAATGTAATAATACACTACATTCATAAATATGAATTTGAACATGGAATAACTTCTACATTACATGCCTATCAAGATCCCTTGTTTATAATACAGAAATATAGTTTAAGAACTTTGCCCAGATATACATATAATATAAATGTAAGAGAAGCCACACAAAACACAGTATTAAATGTTTTAAGACTACCAAAAAAAAAGTAATGCAGCTTTCTCTACAGTTCAGTTTTCTTCCTTATATGGAAGAAAATTAGAGTACTTAATATACTATGTGCTGGAATGTTTAATGTGCAAGAAATCATTCTCACACAGCCAACTGCAAAAGTACACAAGAATGTACCTGCACTGGAAAAGCCAACTTTTAAATCCACATTGATCTCTAATCTAGCCTATATTTTTATGAAGATCAGAAATCAAGGGTATTTATAATTAGATTGCTGTTGCTGCAACTTTTGAAACTGTCCATAAATTCTAAATAATGTAAAAATTACAGCTTGCCTACAAATATCTATTTTATAATTAAAGTCTGTCCCATGCAATTTAATGTATTTCATGCCATAGCAAGTGAAACAGCTATTTACGTGATGCTAATCTGGCATCACTGAGTAATCTGAAAGAATTAAATAAATAAATTTGGCAACAGGCAAAAAATACAACAGGAAGCACTGCCACCCAATAGGTTTGTATGTTACGTGTATTTATCTTACACAGGGATACTAGACTATTCACATTAACTGAGGATATCCTGGAAAAGATACATTAGAATCCATCAAGGACTGCTATGACAAGTTTCTTTAAAATCACTAAGACCTTGATTCCATTCCAAGGTCTCTCAGGAGATGCCCTGAGCACGATCTGGATTTGCCGTATTAAACTGTATTTTATGGCATCTTGGGCACTGCTACTCTTTTTTATTCTTCTTGAAGATCTACATATAGAAATTTCCCCCAATGCAACATTGTTATGTGGCAGTCCACCAGTAAGATGACCACTAGATTCTTGGGGAGCAGTTCTTCTCCTTGTCTGCTTTGCTATTCAAATAAAATTGCTTTAGTTTTTTATGATGATGTTTCCATTAAGTGATTAATGTTAATATTTCTGATTGTTACCAGTTAAATTTTTAACAAAATATGGTACTGAGGAAAATGGTTTGTTCCTTTAATATCAAAGAAAGTCAATCAAATTTGCAGGTGTGAGACTGGGATATCTGGTCTGGCAGGAACACATTTGAAAAAAAATCTTGGGACAGTGAATATGAATCAGCCACACAATGCAGGTGTTATTGCAATTTTAGGCTGAACAGAACAATCACTTCCAAGCCACAAGAATATTTCATTTATTCTACTCAAATCAGATCTCACTTGAAGTACTCTGGCCAATTTATTGCTCTGTAAATAGAATGTACATAAATTGAACAGTACATTCAATAAATTATGCCACTGGGGCTTAATGACGCTGGCGTTCGCTGGCCAGAAATGGTCGGCACTCCAGCGGTTCGGGCCTACCTCCACATGATGGGGTGAGCACCCGTTATTCGTCTCTAGCTTCTGCCCACCTAGCAGTTCGAAAGTGTATATCATCTGTGAGTAGATAAATAGATACTCCCATTTCGGTGGGAGGAACTGGTGGCACTTTGCATGGGGACTGGTGCTGGACATGATTGGCAGAAAAAATGCCGGACGCTGGATGCGACTGACACGACAGCCGGACACTGGACGCGACTGACGCGGTGGGCAGAAAAGATCATTGGTGGAAGAAAGCCCAGATGAGATTACTCCCTTGCGACCACTGCTGGCCACAACAGAGTAGGGCTGCACTAATTGTAATTAGAATAGGCTTGTAATTTGTCATTGTTAAGTTGTATATATGCTGTACTATGTGAGCTGCCCAGAGTCCCTCGTTAGGAGGAGATGGGCAGAGATAAATTCAATATAATATTATTATTATTATTATCATTATTATTATTATTGAACAGCAGTAAAAATGGTCAAGAGTATAGAAAACAAATTCTATATAAAGTATGAGAAGTTAAAGGGAGTGTCATATTTAGCCTGGACAGTAGTTGATTGAGGGGAAACGTGACAATACTCTTCAGATATCTGATACTGACACACAAAAGAGAGCAAATATTTGTTCTTTATTGTCTCAAAGAGCAGGACTAGCTCTAATGGACAGCTTTGAACCCACTAGTGGGCAACTACTAGTTGAAAATGCTCTAATTTGGGATATTTCTGTAACAAGTAGGGAGTATTGGGCCAGAAGTTCTGTAAGTGCCATTCCAGTTACATGATCTGCTGGGTAAATTACTTCTCCTGACAATCAAGGTGAGCTTTCTGCTGTGGTAGCTACTTTCAAGAGTGTATTTTAGCCCCCTGGCTATTTAATTTTTATCAATAATATGATGGAAAAACTCATAAAACCAGAACATCATCTGTCAAATCTGGTTGGTAGACTATTGTGTTATTTTTATAAGTAGGTGATGCAGCCATTATTTCAAGAGAGCATTAATACATTAATACTGCTGATAATGACCTTATAATGATTATGATAATTATTATGTGATATTAAGTTGCTGTCAACCCTTAGGGACCACATAGGTAGACCACCCTTTATGGTCTCCCAACTGAGACTCCCACTGGGTCCATTAGTGCTGACCATCCTCTTCTTCTCTTTCCTTCCACCTTTCCCAGCATAATGTTCATCTCAAGGGAGCTGGGTCGTCACATAAAGTATCCAAAATATGATCATTTGTGAGAACTCTGGATTGATTTGTTCTATAATCCATTTGTTTGTTTTCTGGGCTATGCATGGTATTCTCAAGAGTTATGTCCAACACAAAAGCTCAAAAGCTTCAATACCCTTTCTATCCTTTCTCAAAATCCAACTTTGAGAATATACAACCATAACTCACTCCTTTGCTGATCTGCTGACCTTCACTATATTCTGTACTGTGTATAAGTTTCACAGTAGGATGAGATGTACTGGGATTCTCATTTTCCTAAGCATGTTCTAGTGTTGACACGGTCAACACAATCAATGACCTTTCTATAATCAATGCAGCACACAATGACTTCTTTTGGATATTCTTTGGCTTTCTCAATTACCCACTATGCATCAGATATAAGGTCTCTTCTTCAGCCTTTTCTAAAACCAGATTGAACATCTGGCATCTCCCTTTCCATGTACAGATCTAATCTGTGTGGATAATCCTAAGCATTATTTTGCTAGCATGTGAAATTAAGGTTATTGTACAGTAGTTTTCACACTCTCTTAAGTCTTTCTTTGGGTTTGGTATGTAGACCAACTTCTTCCAATCTGTTGGTCACTATGACTTTCTCCAGATTTGCTGGCGTACTTTGGATAGAACATTTATTGATTCTTCTTCAGTTGCTTGCCATATTTCTGTGGATATGCCATCAATTCCTATAGTCTTCCAACACTGTAATGACCAGAACACTGATCCAACTTCATCTTCTAGTACTGGTAGCAGGATAGAAAGAACATGGACACTTTTGAACTCTGATTTTGGAGAAGACTCCTGAGAACACTATGAATAACCAAGAAAACAAACAAATGGATCATAGTGTCAGGGTATTACCCTGGAGTAAAGAATTTCTCAGTGAGAATATGGACCTGACAGAGCACAGCTTGACTGTGTTTGCAATCCCTGCAATCCACCCAGAGCACATACCTGTAGGGTGTGGCAGCATGACACAGCACAAACCACGGTATATAGCAAAGTGCACCATGGGTTATAGTGTGGCTGGTGATAGGAGTTGTGGCTGGTGTTGGAGTTCTGGGAAGTAATTAGGGATTTGCAGGTTGGTGTACATACTGTATATATTGTACAGTAAACGCCTGTGTGCAGGTTTTCTACATTGGACTGTGGACTGTTTATTTTGTCTCACTCATGGAGCACCACTGTGCGGAGTGTACGCTGCACACCCTGACACATAGAACAAATCAATCCAGAGATCTCACTCAAGCACAAATTATCTATGGAAAGGCTTCACCCTCTGGAAAAGCCTACAGTTCAGGGAAAGGGGGAAGGAAAGCAAAAAAGAGAATTACCAGCAGCAAAGTGGATGGACTCAGTTATAGTGGCAATACCACTGAAAGATCTGAAAGACCAGGTTAGGAACAGAGCATCCTGGAGAAAACCTATGTATGTGATTGTTAAGTCAACACTGACTTGATGGCACATTAGCAAGCAAGCAAGCAAGCAATATATATTTTCCCAATTACAATACAATATTTAAGCAGGAGTGAGAATGACAATCTCAATCTCTTATTAGCTAATCAGGAAGTAGAGAACTCAGGCAGTATAGCCCAATATTGTATAATGGCTTGATGGAACATAAATAAGTCTTAATATTATTTTATGTGAATATAATTTTACATACACTTGGTATATTATTTTAATTATGTGTTGATTGTGATGTATCTATTTTATTATTTTATTTTTAAATTCTTTGGTCTAGGAACATAATAAACTAAAAAAAATGTCCTTTTTTTCCTTTCTGCAAGACTAATGGATTCATATTTAGGAAATCACAGGCAGACCAAAATAAGTCTTATTACATAAGGTCAGTGCAGCCTTCCACAACTTCAGTCTCCAGCCTTTTTGGTGGGGATAGGGATTTTGAGAACATGCTGTGAACGTTCTTGTAAAACGGCTGTGGGGCAACACAACCAATTTCTACATACTGATTTACAAGAATGCTACTTTTTTTTTCCTTTATTCCTTCTGGCTTGTCATCTACAGGATGCACCTTATTACTGCTGCTTACCATTTTCCTTTTCCTATGTAGATGGGCACTTCCAAATAAAGTGGCCCCTCATTTTTATATTGTAAAAAAGCTTATGGTATTTACTTAAGACCAAGAGGCATTCTCTGAAAATAAAGATTAAACTGGTGTTACAACAGTTTGTTTTGCAGTACTCTCTATATAAAAGATCAGGTATGCAAGGTGTTGGGCAAGTGCTAAAGGAACTGTAGAACTTTCAGTGAAGTTCACCCTGGACATTTTGGAAGTTATAGCCCTAATATAACTGAAGGGCATCGTGTTGTGGGGAGAGCTGCAATAATAGGCCAAGCTTTACTAAAATAACTGCATATTCTAGGGATATAAAAAACTGAAAGGCCCAAATTATATATCTTAAGTTATATAAACTAAAAAAAAGGCATCTTTGTATATACTACAGCATCATTTATTTTGTTTAATAATGGTTGAAGTATGAAGGGTCAAGGAATGATATAAGACAATGAATCACTTCTCTGATCTGTGAGAAGTATCGTCTTCCTTGCCAACTTCAGGTGCAAAACCTCCTTACAGATTGCTTCACTGTAGATCCTTTAACAGACAGAAGGAATATACAGAATGAATTTTCATTCAGTAAAACGTATAGGACTTTATTTGCCTACAGAGATAGATGGAATATTCTGCTCTTAACACTTTTCTGTGAAACATTTTATTTATTTGACTTGTTTTATCTCAATTTTTGGCTACAGCCTTTAACCTGGAGTTCAACATTTTTAAACAGAAATGTCAAGTGTTTATGTATGTATATGTATGTATGTCTGTATCCCTCTCTCTCACCATATAAGCACCAGATCCATAGAAGCAGGAGTCTGCCACACTAGACAGGACCCAAGGTGCAGACTGTACAGAGAGGCCTCAGAGACACTCCAACACATAGTGGCAGGGTATAAGATGCAGGCAGGATCAGCATACACTGAACAGCATAACCAGGTAGCTGGCATTGTATACAGGAACATCTGCACAGTGTATAGGCTAGATCCTCCCAAGTCCAGATGGGAGATTCCACAGAATGTTGTGGAGAATAACAGGGCTAAGATCCTGTGGGACTTCCAGATCCAGATGGACAGGCAGGTACTGGCCAATCAACCAGATATTATAGTAATAGACAAGGACCAGAAGACAACAGTGGTGGCAGATTTAGTGGTGCCAAGTGACAGCAACATCAGGAAGAAGGAGTATGAGAAGCTGGAGAAGTACCAGGGCCTGAAGGATGAAGTAGGGAGGATGTGGAAAGTAAAGGCCAAAGTAATCCCAGTGGTGGTAGACGCACTCAAGGCTGTGACTCCTAAGCTGGGAGAGTGGCTCCAACAGATCCCAGGAACAACATCAGAGCTCTTTGTCCAGAAGAGTGCAGTGCTAGGAACAGCTAAGATATTGTAGAATCCTCAAATTCCCAGGCCTCTGGTAGAGAACCTGAGATTGAGGAAGACATATACTACCCACAAGGGTGAGAGGGGATTTTTTTTCCCCTCACCATGTATATAAACATTTTTAAATGTTTGGGATATTGAAGGAGAAATGTTTTAAGACTTACCTTATCAACAGGACTTGGTAATGGAGCATGGATGACACTATGGAAGAAAAAGCTACCAATTAAAAAGTCTTTCCACCATATTTAGCCAAGAGAAAATCAATCCTGAGGTTAAGATCACACACACCCATAGCATTATACAATTGACAAAATCCTATATGCAATGGCCATGTTCTTATGGCTGCCAAACCAACTGAAACCAATTATAGAGAAATCAATAATAAAAGCATGGATGTGATGCTCCATATGTATGTATACATGTACTGTATATTTGCCAGAAGCCTCCACCCCCACAAAAAGGGCAGAACTAAAAGAAAAAAGCTATATTAATATAATGAATAACTAAGATAACGAGTTAATTGATTTCCATCCACATATACCAAACACTGTCTTACATACAAATGCAGACCAATTGCACACATAAACAGAAAACTACAAAGAGAGAAAAATTGCCTCCTTCCTGTTAGCAGAAACAGCAAAAAAGAAAAAGGAAACATATAGGATGGAAATGAAGTAAATGAAAGGGGTAGCTGCACAGTGGGAATAACACTTTTTGGAGATCAGGCAAGAGGAAGAAATAACTGGATGGGGAAAGGAAAAAAACAGGCAAATGTTCATGTTAATGTTTCTTTACGCTAATGTTCCTTTTAACAGCACCATGCCTGCATCCATTGGCAACTTTTGTTCAATCCTTTGTTTTTAACAGCTTCTCTTCTTTTTTTATCAAGGAATACATGAGGATCTTCCCAATTATTAGATAATTATTTTGGGAAATACAGTACTTGTTAACTACTAGCATTCTAAAAATTATCATACAGTGCTATATTCTGTAACCTTATAGAATATAGGTTTCATGCATGTACAGAGACCATGCGTTATATCTGAAGAATTCAAAAAAACATTTCAGAAATCTTGGTTTGTTATGCAATAATACCACTAAATTTCCCAAATTGTTTATATTAAACAGATATATCATATTGAATAGCCCAAATTGTTTACAATATATAAAACACATTTAGCAAGAAATATAACATTCCTATGGTCTCTCAAAAGGGCAACTCAAGTTGGCTAGCCATGGCTGACATATTAAAGTTCTTGAATGAAAAAATCAGGGTGTCCTTATGTATATATGGAAATTATCTAATATCTGAATATATTGGACACGAAAATAATTTTAAAGTTGTACTTACTCTGACCGTAGCCTAGCTTCCATACCATCAGGGAGAAATAGTTTTATTGTTGAGACAATGCATCCATGAGTGACTGGGGAAAAAAAATTAAGACCGTAAGTTCTAAGTATCCAGTTACCAAAAATTAACTTATTAAAACAATTCAGTATAATTGCAATAATGTTATCTGAGAAGGAACAAAAGCAATATACAAATAAAAGTAGAACACAAGAGGAAACAAAACTTCAAATATTCAACCTTTCCAAGGAATAAAAAGTAGCAGGCCATTAAAAAAACTCAGGAAAACCTAAGTCCCATACCACTTCCCACCTTGTGCTGTAGATCCAATTCTGAAATGTTCTGATACATCTCCCAGAAAGCTGTCTAAGGTAAGAAAACAATTCTCAGACAATTCATCTGGGGTCACAGAAAACACCCAGCAGATCACCTCACAAGCAAAATTCAAAAGTGCATGTAGAACAATAACACAAAAATAGAAATTAGATCAGTTCCCCAGTGTAAAAGATTGAAAAATAGATTAAAAATAGTCAAGAATAAAACTAAGGAAATCCACAAACTATCTGAGGCAAGTTGTTCGATAAATTTTAGAGAAAATTGTTTTGTAATGATAAACAAGACCAGGGAAAAGGAACCTATTGCCTTTACTAATTACTAAAAGCTGCCTGAATCCCAAATCCAGATCTGCTAATAGTTCTTGTCCAGTAACACTCAGATGAGTGTCCGTGAGTTAAAAATGGTAGGATTAAAGCATCCTTCCAAAATTATGGCACCCCTCCAGATATTTCATTATTAACATTATTATCATCATTATCATCACCACCACAGCAGATAAGAGTAGATGATCTTATGCTCAAGTTCTATTCTACATTTCTAGGCTATATAAGGTAAAGCTTATCCATACCAAATAAATAAGCAGACATTAACTGGTATATCAATATGATCTGCTGTAACTAAAGAATCCAAGTTGGAGTGACTGTGAGAGATTTTATCCACAACGTGTTTAGCCAAAGTATCACAGTGCACTACAAAGTAACCTTCCTCAGATTTCCTTGATTGTTAATGTTCCAGACTTTTTTATAAATTTGAATAACTCCACTAGATGATTTAGTGTGAATACAACACTGATAGCAAAATACAATTCTTTATCCCTCCCAAAAATTTAGCTTATTAAGACAGATCATAATATGGGCTTTACTTTGTGATCAATGGGATTGTTCCCCAGTCTTCCTCTATCACTCTTCTAGCTGTAACACTATCCTGGGTGTCCTAATATCCCATGCACCCCATTTGGCTCCATTAGCAGGGGGAGTACAGTTAGGAAAGACTACATAAACTGCTTGGATCATTTTTCTATTCCATTCTATTCTTTGACAGAATCATCAGCTGAGGTAACAGGAAGTTCTGTCAAAACAATCAGAAAAGGTTTGAATCTATTTTCTTTTACTGGCAGGCTTCTGTAATCTCTTAAATGCCCCTCAGCAGAGATTAAGAGTTTCTGTAAGCTTAAAAACTTTCAGGTGGTGAGGCTTCTGGGGGAGGAATGATGGACTGAAGACATCCCCACAAAAGCGGAGCCGATGACCACAGCAAAGACCAAAGAACTGGTGAGTAGACCAGTTCCTTGCAACCTCTCCAGATAAGGGGAGGACAGGAGATTGCTCACATGTGTTCTGGATGGCTGCTCCTCATTAGGAGACTGCAGGACAGCAGTCTCCTGCAGATGTGAGTACTGGGAAACGACAGGAATAGCCATCTTGCGTGCAACGGCATTTTTTAAAGGACGGTAAATTCAGCAACCTCACTTTCTAGCCACTTTCAGAAATTGCTTATTAACTACTTTTAAGCTAGTAGAGACTTTTGGAATGACAAGTTTGAAAACACCAGGTGAATTTGCCTTCACTCCTGAAAGCAAATTTTAAGCATAAGCTTAAGAATGTAAGAAATTTGAAATAAACAGCAAAAAGCTAAATAAGATTTTGATCTTATAAAGTTATAAATGGACTAAGAGTCCAGATAAATTTGGAATATAGAAACTTTTACAATAAGATTTTGGAATTAATTATAAAGAACAAACAGCTTCTCGTGGGAAATAAAGCTGTTTTGATTTTTGCAAGACATAACAAAGATAAGTAATTTTATGATTTTAAAAACTGGACACTAGAGGGGACTAAAGATTCTAGGCAGAGGAAAAAAACCACAGGCCTACCTTTTGTGTTAATTAATTGGGACCTATAAAATGATGCGAAACATTGCAACCATGAAAATGTTAAAGGGGACTTTTGAAGAATGGAGCCAAAAATTAGTAGCCACAATATCAACAGTGTAAGTCATGATGTCTGCCTCTATGGATAGACTATGTCCAAAAGATGTTACTGAAGAAATGACAGATGTGGAACAAATTTTATCTGACATGATAGAGATGGTATTGATAGTGGATTTACAACTGACAGGCCAAGAAAATTATTTAGAAAAGGATATTTTACTAGTTCTACTAAAGAAATTGGCTCAGGTTTTAAAATTTAAAAGGGAAATACAAATGACAAACCAAGAGAGCGACCCGGATAATTTTTACTACTGAATTTACAAAAGAGGCTTATTAAAGCCTTGAAGAACTCTGGGCGATGGGACAAAGAAGAAATGAAAAGAAATCAAACCCTACAATAATACTTGAATGACCTAAAGATTAAGACTGTTAGAAGTAAAAGGGAGGAATATAATGTTGGGTTTTTTTTTATCAAGGTTAAAATAAGATATGTTATTACTTCTGGCTACCCTTTATGGATTTTCTGCTGACACCAGGACTGAAAATATGATGTTTTATGGATTTGTTTATAGATGAGAGATGGGATATGAGATGAACAGATAAATGTTTGTAACCTTAGAGGGGGTGAAGAGTCACTAAATTTGTTTATACTTGTGGTGAATGTTGGAAATCACTTCCTTATATATATATATATTCTTTATTATATTTTTACTTTTCTTCTCTCTTTTCTTGCATTTTTTACTCCTTCTTTCTATTATCTTTTCTTTAAGTTTAGTTTGTATTAGATTTTACTATTATAATCAAATTCTTAATAAAAAATGACATACACACGCACACACACACACACGGACAAACTTTCAGGTGGCAATTTGTCCATGCTTAATGACCATATACTACACTATCTTCATATCTTCAGCAAAACGCCAAATCATGAATGTCCAACTATATAAGCATGGCCAGATATAACCTAAGACAACCCGCATGGCTGCCAAGAAGTCCATAAAGTCTCAGTTGCTCCAAACAGGGTGATCTCCAAATCAGCATTGTACCTGGGTTCATCCCATCTAGCCCAAACACCCATAATCTCTTCATACTCTGTACTTGTTTAAAGCTTATTATGTGATAAAATGTACTTGATATTACAAATACAGAAGAGAAGAAAGTGATGTATACTCTTACCTTTCCGTGTGTTCTCTGTTACATCTACACCAAATTGTATAATATCACCAGACAGAATTTCACATGGTGGACTTTCTTCAGATCCTCTGCTCAATCGCTGACTATTTATAAAGGTGCCATTACTGCTCTTAGTGTCTTGAAGATAGAACTGTAAGACAAACAGAAAAGGGATGTAAACTTTACCCTGCATATTACTTAAAGTTAAAGTCAAATTTAAGGTTAAAATGGCAGACAATTCACAAATATACAAATAAAAAGAGCATATTTATGATAATTCCAGTACACTATCAGATAATGTCTATATTATCATTGCACCAGAGTAATAAAAGAGCTTATACTTTACATTCTGAGAATGAAAGAATCCCACGGCTGATCATCTATTCACTGGATTTCATTTACTCCTATTCTGTTATGTAGAAATGTATGTCTAAATTAACCTTATTAGAAACCTTTAATAAATTATGTATCCATCTGAATAATTCGTTTTCTTTCCTTCTTCACCCTAACTTTGCATCACTCCCCTGACAGCCCAGAGCTGTCCCTTAACATAGTAAAGTAATAACATTTAGGGATTTGTCTTGAAAACCAATGTAAGGATTGGGAATTCTATGCATGGGCAAGAGCGCTAAGGAAAATGGACATTCTGCATTTTCACTTCATAACAGATATGTTTAAAATTAGGGCAAATAGTGAAAGGGAACAAAATTGAGAACAATAACAGTACTCTGTGAGAAAGGCTTTATTAATGTCCAAGCATGTCCACCACACAATTGTCTTCCTTTCACTGACAAAATAAACATTGTGGAATGAGAGATTCTATAAAACTTTTATAGAAAGTAAAATATTGATTCTTTTCCTTAAAATCACACAATATTTTCACACAAAAAGCTTTACACTGTTTTCAACAGCAGTGTCTAATAAGGTATTTAACAGAGCAGTGCTTATACAAATATGCGGTTTGAACCATCAAAGCACTATATCCTTTCACAGGTTTAGTGTGGCAGCTTCAAGGGGCTCACATCACTTAAGGAGGCACATATATGTACAGATGAAAGCTCTACCAGGAATGCCACTGAAACAAAATGTCAGTTGCTTCACTATAGCATCAATTCTGGTATAAATGTCATCTCTGTGTGCACACAATGCCAGACAACATGCAGTAGGACTGCAGCCAAACCTCTGAGAGGATGCATTCTTCAATACTTCAAGCAATGTGGTCAGAGTTGTAAAATGATTGCTTAATGAAACACCCCCTCTTAATGATTCTCATAACTTTAACATTTAATGTTAAAGTCACATTTTAATGCATTACAGAACCTCAGATATAATTCTATGACCATAAAAAAGGATGTTATTTTAAATTGTTGATTTCAATTTAAAATTGTGTTGTATTAATGCACTTCCAGTTTTTCAAGCATTAAAGTAGGCTAGCACATGACATAATGCTGCTCTCAATCTGTTTTATTCAGGTTCTCAGATCTATTGTCCCTTCAATTTTAGAAATGTTATGGCAAATTCATGGTATGTGTCATCATATCTAAAAAAGGTAATATAGACTGGGTACATCTAGAGACAGAAGTAGTATTACATGAATAAACAGAACATAACAAGAAGTAACTAAATACATTTCTTTTGTTAGATTCATGGTATTCTTTGAGCTTTGTTGAATATGTTTACGTGCTATAAGTTTGAGGAATTTTCATCTCTAAACACTTAAACAAATTTAACCACAATTTCAACTGATAAACAGACATTTTAGATCAGGCCAAATCCAAAAAAGCTAGGGAATTCCTAGAAGCTTGGCATTCTGACAAATTAGCCATCAGCAGACACATAGAGATAAACTCCATCTACATACCATTTAATCTGAATTTGATGGCACAGTAGAAAACATCCAGTGTAGGCCAAATTTATAATTTCAGAAATGTTGAGCACATTCATAATCAATAAGTTGTATGTCTGAAGTGTTAGGGTATAAGAATGTCCTATTTGCAAATATATATTGGGGCAATTAAATTTTTGTTTGGGCTCTGGATTAACACCATAACATTTTGCTTATCCAGAGATTATGCATTATCTTCTGTTAGCTTTAACTGAAGTCTGCATTTAAAAATTAGTTCAGCCAAATATTTCAGGGTGTAATTATTTTCATTACTTATTACCTAATGCCTACTGTTATTTAAACAAAGCTTAAACTATCTACACTAAATTTCATTATGATTACTTGTAATTAATGATTTTATCACCTTGTACATCACAAAAAACTAATTATGTCAAATAACACCAGTGCTTTTTTACAAGCAAAGCAACATAGATTACATGTTAATAATAAAATTATTATAAAATTACAATGATAATGTAACGAAGTGTTTCCACTCCTTCTGGAGGCTCAAAACTGAAAAATGTACATACTCCTGTTCTTCAAAAGCCTGAAGAACACATGTTGATCTCTGAATTTTGCCTGAATGCCAGATTAGTATCCACTAAAGTGTTTGTTATATGACTTTTATTTTACTTTTTATCTATTACCAAGTGCTGGTTGAATGAGCATGGAATCCACTTCTGAGTCAACTGAACTGATAATTACTTGAGAAAGGTATTGCTAGAGTGATAGAATTACATTTCTCAATTGTATTGGTATGCATTCAAAATACAGCACAGAACACAGGTGGTTTTAAAAGTACAGTGGGGCAAAAAAGTAATTGTGCAAGTTCTCCCACTTAAAAAGATGAGAGAGGCCTGTAATTTTCATCATAGGTATACCTCAACTATGAGAGACAAAATGGGAAAAAAAATCCAGAAAATCACATTGTCTGATTTTTAAAGAATTTATTTGCAAATCATGGTGGAAAATAAGTATTTGGTCACCTACAAACAAGCAAGATCTCTGGCTCTCACAGACCTGTAACTACTTCTTTAAGAGGCTCCTCTGTCCTCCACTCGTTACCTGTAGTAATGGCACCTGTTTGACCTTGTTATCAGTATAAAAGACACCTGTCCACAACCTCAAACAGTCACACTCCAAACTCCACTATGGCCAAGACCAAAGAGCTGTTGAAGGACACCAGAAACAAAATTGTAAACCTGCACCAGGCTGGGAAGGCTGAATCTGCAATAGGCAAGCAGCTTGGTGTGAAGAAATCAACTGTGGGAGCAATAATTAGAAAATGGAAGACATATAAGACCACTGATAATCTCCCTCGATCTGGGGCTCCATGCAAGATCTCACCCCGTGGGGTCAAAATGATCACAAGAACAGTGAGCAAAAATCCCAGAACCACATGGGGGGACCTAGTGAATGACCTGCAGAGAGCTGGGACCAAAGTAACAAAGGCTACCATCAGTAACACACTATGCTGCCACGGACTCAAATCCTGCAGTGCCAGATGTGTCCCCCTGCTTAAGCCAGTACATGTCCGGGCCCGTCTGAAGTTTGCTAGAGAGCATTTGGATGATCCAGAAGAGGATTGGGAGAATGTCATATGATCAGATGAAACCAAAGTAGAATGTTTTGGTCTAAACTCAACTTGTTGTGTTTGGAGGAGAGAGAATGCTGAGTTGCATCCAAAGAACACCATCCCTACTGTGAAGCATGGGGGTGGAAACATCATGCTTTGGGGCTGTTTTTCTGCAAAGGGACCAGGATGACTGATCCGTGTAAAGGAAAGAATGAATGGGGCCATGTATCGTGAGATTTTGAGTGAATACCTCCTTTCATCAGCAAGGGCATTGAAGTTGAAACGTGGCTGGGTCTTTCAGCATGACAATGATCCCAAACACACCGCCCGGGCAATGAAGGAGTGGCTTCGTAAGAAGCATTTCAAGGTCCTGGAGTGGCCTAGCCAGTCTCCAGATCTCAACCCCATGGAAAACCTTTGGAGGGAGTTGAAAGTCCGTGTTGCCCAGCGACAACCCCAAAACATCACTGCTCTAGAGGAGATCTGCATGGAGGAATAGGCCAAAATACCAGCAACAGTGTGTGAAAACCTTGTGAAGACTTACAGAAAATGTTTGACCTCTGTCATTGGCAACAAAGGATATATAACAAAGTATTGAGATGAACTTTTGATATTGACCAAATACTTATTTTCCACCATGATTTGCAAATAAATTCTTTAAAAATCAGACAATGTGATTTTCTGGATTTTTTCCCCCCATTTTGTCTCTCATAGTTGAGGTATACCTATGATGAAAATTACAGGCCTCTCTCATCTTTTTAAGTGGGAGAACTTGCACAATTGGTGGCTGACTAAATACTTTTTTGCCCCACTGTATATACCTTAAATGGATTCAGAATTCAGAACTTTCAAAGGATTCTTTAAGTTAACAGACTCAATAAGTGATCAGGTATGTTTCAGATCTATTGTCAAGATGTCTAACTTGACTCAGACCGGAGTTAACTGAGCATCTGTTAGTGAAGATTCTTCCTAGGTGAGACCCAGAACTTTGTGGTAGACATAATCCCTTTGGAGGCTATCCATACCAGATTCAACATACTATATCTACTTTATTATAGGTTCTGGTGATCAGATAGTTCTGCATTGTCTCTTCTATAGTCAAATCACTGCCACATTGCATTGATTACTATGAACAAAGCCTCTGAATGGTGGAAAGATAATTAAGATTGGCCCATGCCTAAATACTAATTGTTCATTGGTTTCTAGATTTGACTTATTTGTGCATACAGTACTTGCTTAGTCACCAACATAAAAAGTATTTAGGGAATTGAGTGAGAGTGTAAGGTGTCTGTGACCTGAGCTGATTATAACCTTACTATGAAAGCAGACACTAAATTTCTCTCCCTCATTCTATGGGACTCAACTAAAGTGGTTGCCAATTGCACTCCCCTCCTACAAAGTTAAACTTTTACTTTCTATCTGTAATAAAAATAATTTTTCAAAAATAATTTTATTGAGTTTTAAGAACTTTACAAATAACATTTCTTAAAAGGCATTATGTATTATATTATGCATAAAGTACATAAGTATTTAACTATTGTTATTGCATAAAATGGTACATAAAAGGAAAAAAATCCTAACCTAATAAACAATGTCCTTAAGTAGGAATTTTTTAAAAAAAACCCTCTACATAACATTAAATCATCTGAAATAAAAGAAATCAGAAAAAAAGGTCTTGCAGAATACAGGATTCATGACGGTTTATTTTTTAATTTTATTTATTAAAAGAATAAGAATGTTAAAAGAAAAACAAATATTGAACAAACAATAAGTGAGGAGAAAAAAAGAAGAAATCAATTGGTACAGAAATAGAATATTTATAAGAGGATGAATTACTAAGATTGCATGGTTAATGCTCAGGGAATCTTTGATTAGAAATTAACCATGGAAAACATTAAATTACATTTAAATACATTGTTTTAACAATTTAATAAGAATTTAAATCTCTGAGCTTAGTGCCAAAATCCCCACTATTTTTTTTAAATACAAAAAAGAAAAAGAGGAAAAAACCTACTAAAAACATAGATAAATATTAGTTTCTTACTTCCCCTTTATCATACTCCAATGTACAATATTCATAGACATTTAAAAAAAATTTGTATATGATCTCAATTCTTTAGTCAGTTCTTTTTCCCCTTAAAAACCATACTCTAGATACTTATATTTACCTTGCAGTGTAATATGTAATATGTATGGAAGCCATTCTTGCTTAAATTTGATTAGATTTCTGTTGTACATATATGCTATTAATTTTGCCATTGCTGCATATGCTCCAAGTTTAAGTTTTCAGTCTGATAACCTTGGTAGCGTATCTCCTTTCCAATGTTGTGCTAAATTTATCCTTGTTGCCATAAATATGTATCTCGATAAACTGTGGTATTTTTTTGTTGATATTTGGACTTATGCCTAGTAAAAAGAATTGTGGTTTCATTTTAAATGTGATTTCTAAAATTCTCTAAATAGTGCTGTGTATTTCTTTCCAGTACTTTTGAGTTTTTTACATGCCTACCACATACGGTAGAATGTCCCTTCTACCATTTATTACTACATGATTTGTCTATTTTGGCAATTATTGACAGTGTTATACAGAGTTGTATGTCACCTATAACACATTTTATACCATTTTTTCTTAAGTTATAACTTGGAGTAAATTGTACAGATTTGTTCCATAATTCTTCCCATTGTTGTGTTGTGATAGTTTCTTTAAAGTTTTGCATCCATTTTATTATGCAATTTTTATTTGTTTTACTTGTTCTGTCTCCATATTATATCTGAGTAAAAGTTTATATATGTGCCCTAGTAGGTGGTCTTGATTTTGTATGAGCATTTCAAATTCTGTCATATTTCTTATAAGCCCTCCCTCATTTTTATTCTCATTATTCTTATTCTCATTTTTATTCTCTAGGTCAATTTTTATTCTTCCAGCAATTTTAAAGTACAGCCTTCATCAAATAATTCTTGGTATATCTTTGGTCTGTACATGGAGTCTAAATGGGCCATATCTGCATAGTAATTGCACTTACTACAGTACTGTTATCTCATTGGTCAGAAACAGAAACAGCACTGGTCGCACTTTTAGATGACCTCTGGCAAGAGCAGGATGGGGGTAGTGCGCCATCCTTGCTCTTCTTGACCTCTCGGCGGCTTTCAACACCATTGATCATGGTATCCTTTTGGGTCGGCTGCAGGAGCTGGGGTTGGGGGGCACAGTTCTATACTGGTTCAGCTCCTTCCTCCGAGGCCAATCCCAATCGGTGTTGATAGGGAGAGGTCCAACCCGCAGCTCCTACTTTGTGGGGTGCCTCAGGGTTCGGTACTCTTGCTGCTCCTATTTAACATCTATATGACACCATTGGGTGAGATCATCCAGCACCATGGGATGAGGTATCATCAGTATGCTGATGATACTCAACTATATATCTCCATCCCAGGTGACCTAAGTGATGCTGTGGCTACCTTTTCACAGTGCCTGGAGGCTGTAGGGGCCTGGATGGGGGACAACAGGCTTCAACTGAACTCTGGTAAGATGGAGTGGCTGTGGGTATGGGGAGCCTCAAGATCTAGGAGCTTATCCTCCTTGGTTCTGGATGGGGTTGCACTACCCCAGACAGACCGGGTGCATAATCTGGGGTCCTCCTAGACTCACAACTCTGTTCGAAGAGCAGGTGGCAGTTGTGGCTAGGAGGGCCTTTGCACAACTCCATGTTGTGCGTCAGTTACGCCCCTTCCAGGATCGGGAGGCACTCCACACGGTCATTCATGCCCTGGTCACCTCCTGTTTGGATTACTGCAATGTGCTCTACATAGGGCTATCCTTGAAGAGTATCCGAAAGCTGCAGCTGGCGCAAAATGCAGCCGTGTGGACAGTTTTGTCAGGCCCAGCCCAAGAACAACAGTGAAACAGTCCAGTCAAGTATAGTTCCTTTATTTGCTTACACCTTATAGACAGAATCTTGCCAAATGAAATCTATACTACAGCAACTTGTGAATATACCCTGGGAGATTCTAGGGAGTGGCTACCCTGAACTTCTTTTGCTTCCCACACTTCCCTTGAGGACTGCATTGTCTCATTTTCTTTCTCCTTCTGGAATGCACCCCTCCCTCCTGAGAGCCTTGATCTCCCACATCATTCTCCTCCTCATAGATATATTCCATCACAAGTTTTGAATGCCCCTGGGGGCACATATAACACCTCTGTTACACGAGCTGCACTGGTTACCACTTTGCTTCCGAGTCCAATTCAAGGTGTTGGTTATTACCTTTAAAGCCCTTCATGGAACAGGACCAGGTTATCTGAGGAGCTGTCTCGCCCCCATTATATCAGCCCACCCCACTCGGTCTGGCAGAAGGGGCATATTGCAGACCCCACCAGAAGGAGTTTTAGCTGGCAGGGTCTAGGAAGAGGGCCTTTTCTGCCATGGCCCCCACCCTGTGGAACAACTTACCACCTGAGGTACGGTCCACCCCCACTCTCATGGCTTTCCAGAAGAGTGTGAAATCTGGCTATGCCAGATGGCCTGGGGGCCTGATGGGGGCTCGCATTGTTGCAATTGGCTGGTGGGATAATTGATTCTGCTCCCCCCTTCATCTTGAATTGTATACAGTCTTTTTATATAGAATTATTTTTTAGCTAATTTAATATGGATATTTATATTTTTACTGTTTTTACCATTTGGATTTTAATTGTGAGCTGCCCAGAGTCATCCTCTGGGGGAGATGGGCAGCACATAAATTAAATAAACAAATAAACAAACAAACAAACAAATAAATAAATCTGCAACATGAAAAGCATGTTGGCCCAATCAGAGTCTTTCTAACTCTACAAATATTGGGTGGATGGATGGACAGAAATAGAATGTTACAAGTCATATAAAGTATTAAATTTCTTTCATATATTCAACCATCCTTTATTAAAATATACAAAATCACATTTTCTTCACTGCTAGCATTTTTTAGTACTGCACACTGATTTTTCAAGAAAAAAGATTAAGTCCTAATGTGTAAGTAAATCTGTCTATATGTGTGCATCTAGCTAGCTAGTTATATCTTGCTGCAAGAGTTGTCTCCATAGCTACAAATTACTACTTAGTACTTTTTTCTTCCTAAAATCTGTCACTGTTCTCCATAAGAATTGACAAGTATCACACCAGATAGTCATCACAACTACAATTTAGTTACTTTCTATACAGTTCTTTTTCAGTTTTCAATAGAATATCTATACTTCAAAATATACACCTTTTTTCTTCATTAGCAAATTTAAAGATGAAACTATTTTCTTAAATAAATCTGTCATATATCCCACAAGAATGATGAAAATATAAGGTTTTTTATGTGAAACAGAACAAAATGAAATTATGCTGTATGGATTTGATGATTAGAAATAACACTGGATAATAGAAGTTATGCTGTAAACCTAGAGTAAATGTTTAGTGTAAATTGTTACTTATATCTGTTGTGAAGGTCAGAAGTCATTCTTTTTTCTATTTTGTTTCTTCTATTTTTCTTACTTTTTGCACTTTTGACTTTGCTTTGCTTTTTCTTTTTCAACCTTTTTCTCTTTTTTCATTCTTTTTCTTTAATATTAGTTTTTGTTAGTTTTTATTGTTCTTATTGTAAAATCTAATAAAGTTACTAAAAAAAGAATGATGAAAAGGTTTTAATTATGTCTGGATCCAGCCTTTTTTCCATCTGCAGGGGCTACACTTCGGCAATGTTCCACTAAAAATGTTTCATCAGTGGAAGGGAAGAGGCAATCTGCAGATTCTTTACTGCATTTGAAGCCCCCAGAGCCATATTTCCAGTTCTCAAGCAGACTTTTTTTCTTGGGGGGGGGGGAGAGGCAGATAAGGAACTGTATGTAGAGGAAGAACTGATTTTTTTTCATCTACCACTAGCAATATATTCCAACTAGCTTAAAATAATGTGTATAGGAAGAACTTTATCTCTGATGAGATGCTTACGCTGAATCTAAACAGAATTATTTAAGTATAACATGTGTAAAACTATACACCATGTCAGGATTTAAAAAAAACATGGGTTTTCTGTCTTGTTCTCCTGCCACCATCAGAGCATAACTATAGGAAATCTCCCACAGACTAGAAGTTTGGCCAAGAGAGGCCACACTAATTTTATCACTGATATCCTTCCCAGTGAAAGCAAAGACATATTGATGGATATTAATTAGTGGGTGGTGTTTATTTCATTACTTTAATGGGTATGCTTATAATTTATTTGTTTTCATTTTTATTATAGTTTTGTATTTTATCTTGTATTTTACTAAGCATGACAATTGTTAGGTAGGTTATTAATTTAATAAATATATTAAAAAGAAATTCAAGATATAATTACAGTGTCAAAATTTGGCCAGCATTGGGCATAAAGAACTATCATTATGCAAGGTATTTTAGTAATAAGAAATTTGCATCTAAGTTTTAATTTCTTAGATCATATAAAAATAAGAAATTTAGCTTGTCCTGAATGATAAACCTATTTCAGTTTACATTTCAAACTTCTTTAGTATTATAAAAATGCAGCCATATTCTACAAACCTTTTATGTTTTAATAAACTTTATTCTAATACTAAAAATAAAATAAATTATCCATACATATAGATAAGTGTTAATTTTTAGGATTTAATGTTTATCTTACCATCCTGGTTCAACTGCTTGATCTATTTAGGAATATTCCGGACAGCTCACTCCTTTTCCTAACTGTCACCTTGGTAAGTGAAAACCAACAAACCAGCAACAGTAATCCTAGGTTTACATGAAGATGGGGGGGGAACTATACATTTTTAAATTGGATATCTTTTAAGGTGATAGCAACAGATTAGCTTGTGTGCATCAAAACCTAAAAAGGCCAACTATTGATATAGCGTCCCATAATTCGCTCTAGATCCTACAATGTTCTCTCTTAGCTTAACTTTCACTTTTTTTCTGGAAGGTACATTCCTAAACAAAAATCTAGGTTTGGATTTGGTTTAATTTTATTTATCCAATTTATATAGCCACTCAACCAACTGGGTGGATAACATAAAATTAGATTGGGGTCCCCTTTACTTTTATTTACTAAGAAATATTGTGATAGTTTTCTGCACCCCAGAAGCAATCTTATTTTTAAAAATGTCAGATTCAGTTGCTTTACAGCATGCCAGTTTTTTGTTTACCAATGTGCTTTGGACTTTTTTATGACAAGACCATATTGGGAACCAAATCTGTTTGAACATAACCGTCCATTGGCAACACACTATGAATCCCTGCTATATTTATTAGCTTCAAACATATTTATATTACACCATATATATTAAGATTTTAAAAGAGATTTGCTATTTAACTGCTGACTTTATGTAATCGTTTTCCATCCTGTCTTTTGCAACTTAACCATTCCACAAGGAATATGAGTAATTAATTGAAAACAGAGGCAACTAAAGAAGGGTCTGTATAAAACTAAAGAATTATACAGATCTAATTTCTTAATGCAAAAACACAACTTAGGACGAATCTTGAAAATGATGTCCTTCTTTAATTGAATAATCTCCCTCATAAGCAAAACAAAAATAGCTTAGAAAACAAGATTATACTCCATTATAACAAATATTTCTTAAGGAGAAGAGCTATAATTTCTTGACATATTGCCAAGGCATCATTGTGCTTCCTTTGGAATTGATGAAAAATATAGGCTAACACATATGGCTGACTGTGGTGAAACTGTATATTTGTTATCCAACCAGTTTGGATGTGGCTTGTATTCATAGGCATTGTTTTATAAGAACTTTATAAACAGTTTTGCAGAATAGTAGAACATCTACTTTTCCCATTTTTTATGCTGTACCTATTCCAAGACTGCCAGAAATTGCAGCACAAACAAATAAGCATTAACAAAGCTATATAAAGTATATGAGACCAACAAAAATTGGCCATATGATTCAGACAAAGCAATTATCTATTAATATTTAAATATTTTATGCAATACTTAGGAGACTTGCTAATACTTTAGAAGAGAAAGAAAAGACTCAAAAAGATCTAGACAGTGAACTATAACTAACAAGATGAAATTTAACATGGAGAAATGTAAATTCCTATGGGTAGGGGAATCAGTGAAATGAACAAATATAGGATGGGGGTGACCTGACTTGGCAGTAGTACACTGAAAATAATCTGGGTGTTGTAATATATCACAAATTGAACAAAAGACAGCAGAGTGGTGCAGCTGATATAAAGACATGATGATATGTATCAAACAGAAGAATGGGAAGCAACTGCCTCTCTCTACTTTGCCTTGATCAGGCCTCACTTGGAATACTATGCCCACTTCTGGGCACTGCTATCTGAAAAAGATGTCAACACTGAGGCAAATTAAGAGAATGGCTTACAGAATAGTGAGAGGACTGGAAACCAAGTCCTGTGAGGAGTGGTTACAGCTGCTGGGTACATTTAGACTACAGAAGAGAAGGCTAAGGAGAGGCACAATAGTAGCCTTTGAATATCTGAAGGGCTGTCAGTGATTCTGTGTGGCTTCCAAGTAAAAAAAAAAAAGAATATACATAAAAAGATCATAGCCCACCAGAAGACTAATTCAAAAAACAGCAAAAAAAACCCAAAACCAACTTATAGGGGCAGTAGGAATCTTGGGGGGGGGGGAGAGAATGTCATTCCAGAGGGCAGGTCCCACAACAGATAAGGATCCTAGATCCTGTAATATCACATTGTTAATCAACTGGACCCAAAGCTTACCCAATCTGCTTGATCTTACCAGATGGGCAGAAACAATCGGAGATAAGCAGCCCCTCAGCTAGCTAGGGCCCATACCATGAGGGCTTTAGAGATTATAAGTACCACAACAAAAAGCCAACAGGTAACCAGTGCAGCTCACAGAGCAGTGGGATGATGAGAGCACAATGTCACACCCCTATCACTGCTGCATTCTGGACCAGCTGTAGCTTCTGAATGGTCTTCAAGTGCAGCCCCATGTAGAATGCATGATAGTAATCCGACCATGAGGTATGACTATCTGAAGGTTCTCCAGGAACAGGAGCAACTGGGGTATTAGATGAACTTGTACAAAGACCTTCTTGGCCATGGCTGCCACCTGTTCTTTGAGAAGGAGCTGTGAGTCCAAGAGGACCCTCAGATTGCACACAAGTCCCAAATGGGGAAGTGTGACCCATTAAATACCAATGATAGAATATCCCCAGAACTGAGTGGCCCAAATAAACATAACCATTCAATCTTGTCAGGATTGAGCCTGTGTCTATTCCTCCCAATCCAGACCAACACAACCTCCAGATTTTGACAGCATTGTTTGGTCTCCTCAGGTACACAATTGGGTAACAGCAGCATATTGATGATATCTGACCCCAAACCAATGAATGACCTAACCCAGCAGTTTCATGTAGAGGTTAAAAGGGGAGAGAGGGCCAAGTGTGAATGTCTCCCTGCCCCGCCTGTCAATACCAACTGAAACCAGCCACTGTCAGCCCTTCAAGATAGACCAGGATAGGAAACCAATGCCATGTAGATCAGTACTACTTTTAATATAAAGTTATAATAACAGAATCTTCCAAGTCTGAATGCCCTCCCTTATCTTTGTGTAAACTATAGAGGGGTTGAACTCAAACCCCTTTTATCTGACTGTTACCTTGGTAGCAGCTCTTTCTCCTGTTCTAAGGTTCTTTCCAACTCTAAGGTTCTAATTAAAAATACTGAATTTTAAAGACTTATCACTAGACACATTATTACCAGAATGGGTAACTTTTTGCCAACCTGGAAGTAGGCAGGCAATAGAATCTCTTTCCAAAAGGAAGCTATGAAGGGGTTACTGGGGTAAGATGATACAATCATATTCTTAAATAGGCAGAGCTAAAATTTTCAAGGGGGCTGTTTTTTATTTTAGGCATGTTAAGCTTTTTCAACAGCTTAGAACCCTGTTCTGGTTAGATTCTGATAAAATGCAGCAGGAAATTTCATCTCTCTTGAAATTACAGCCCTATATCCGAAGCATGATTTCAAGGAATTCCAAGGATCACCGAAAAGAGGTTCCAGTTAATGCAGTAGCCATCTACATTAGCACTAATATTTGATTACATCAAGTGACTGTTTGAAAGGATGCTGAAATTATCAAACATGAATTAATGAATTTACTGATATGGAAAGGGTAGCAAAAATAGTTTCTTTCAAGTAGAATTTGACTTCTGCTGACTTCACGGATATATCTATACTATTTTCTTCTCACTGTCATGAAAGCAGTTTGCCACCGCCTTCTTTAGCATTTTGTTTAATTCCCAGTTAGGCTTACAGCCCTGGAATTTCCTGGTGGTCTCCCACCCAAATACTAATGAGATCTGACTTGCTTAGCTTTTTTTGAGATCAACCAAGGTCAGCAAGTGCTACTACCTGCAAACACATTGGTGAAGGAATATGAGGCTAAATGACTAACTTTGTAAGAGTAAGAAAATGAAAATAAGTTAAAAGAAAAACAATGTATATTTCATAGTGGAATGATGAAGTTCATTCTTATATAAGTTGAATCATTTACTTTGTATTATTTAACCTTATTTAACTTTGTAAAATTAAAGGAAATATGGGTAGGCTGGCTCTACTATTTGGCAGAATAAAATAACCGCTTTACGCATTAGGTTTTTTGATGTCATCAAAGAATAACAAATTCATAGATATTTCATTATCATTATTTTTGCTGACAGGAGAAAAGATATTTGTGAGGTGTTCTGCCTTAGGTGCCAGAATAATGTCACTAAACTATGGCACAATTTTCCTTGGGGCAGGGAATATTTGTTGACTGCTAACCTTGAATCTTACCTATTCCAGGCCAGTGCATTAATTAAATGCTTTCTATAAATGAAATGCCTACTATGGTAGTTCCCAGCCTTGCTAGCTGTTGTAGCAAAAATAACAAAGAATCTCATATTATCATAAACACAAAGACATTCATAATTTGAAAACAAGACTCCTAACAGGATATTTGTCAGTCATAGTCAAAGTGAAATATTTAATCTTATTCTAAGGGAGTGCAAGATGTTTAAGCTAAAAGAGCAGGTTGGACAAGAAATAATTCTTATTTCTTGACATGCACTGCAGAAAACTAGGTGATCCAAATATTTGTTTGTGACAACAATAACACAATGTGACTGATAATTCAGCTCTCATTGTTTTAGTGGCTTCTTCCTAATATGTAATAAAGATTGTTGTCTAGCCATGCTATCTCATGTGTAAGCCAAACAAAAATCTTATAATAAGAACATAAATGCTTTTGCTGAATCAAGTTAAAAGCTTCTCTAGTCCAGCATTATCTCCACAGTGCTGGATAGTAATATATTTAAGAATTAACTATTCATAAAATATTTCTGAAGAAGGAAGCTATTCAGCTTTACAGTAAGACAAATGTGTGCTTTTTTTTTTTTAAAGAAAATTTAGAATTGTGTTTGAAGGGGTCTGAACTGATAAAAATGAATGCAATTATTAAAGATGCTAACACTGCAGTATATGTATTTTTTGTTGCCAGCATGAGCTACTCAAAGATTAACTCCATCTAACAGAAATTTTCTTTACTTCAAGGAAAAGGCCATAGGTTGTAACTTTTACAGAAATAGCTAAAACATGTCAGCAGCTAACATTCTATTTTTTTTCCTGAGATCCCAAAATTTAGACTTAAGTACACTACTGATTAGGAATCAAAACTGGGTCAGCTATCCCTGAACACAACAGGCCTCCCAAAGGCACACCTAGTAAGCACGGCCTTATTCCATAGCACTTGAACTGCACATTGAGCCATTTTGAGATGGCTGTCATCTATTTCAAAACAATGCTTGATCTCTTGTTTGGAGTTGTAGGCCACTGTTGTATTTTACACCTTCATGCCCTACAGTCTTCATTTGCCCCTTCCAGCTCCTTCCCTAGATTCATCAACCTTGTTCCTTCTATTGCCTGCAAATTTGCCAACAGTGAATAATTTGGTTATGTTTATTTGCTATCTAAATTCTTATATAACTTGCTGGCTCTAGTTCCCTACTCCGGCCTTCCAATTAGATATATGTAAGTCTTAACTATACAGTACAGCTACTTACGTTGACTATATACTTTGACTTAACATGTTTGCTCCCTCTGGCATTTCTTAGCCCCCGCCTTTTTACTTGCCATTGCCAATTCATTCTCATTCTAAATCAGTAAAAATAAATTCATGATAGATTTCTTTCCTTGTATTATATCAGCAACCAAACATAGTTGGAAGAGAATTCTTTCCAAATAGAATGTAACACTGAAAAATGTTGAAAGATACAGCTCTTTCAATTTTCGCTTCTTTTTGTAGAGATAATAATCAATATTCCCTTTCCATCACTGGCCTGTTCTGATGCTTCAAAGGATATAACACATACTGCATAAAATTGTTCTTCTGGTCCTAAAAGGCCACTCCTAAAACAATAGTATCCAACAAGCAATGACCATGTATTAAAATGTACTTCAGTGTTTTTCCTAACATTAGTAAAGGACATATCACATCACAAAAGTTGAATTTCTTCTTTCTGATTTCTGGGTTATTTTATCAGTCTTTTAGCCAGCAACTTAATTATAAAATAAAATCTGTAAAAGTTGCCAAAACATAGATTTACATTTTGGTATTAATAAGATATAATTTTTACTTATGTATCTAAAGTATATATAATCCAAAACAGCTTATTAACAGTTTAAAACAATTCTATACAAAATGTAAAGTTTATGTCACAATATATTTATTTAACTATTTGATATGTATCTCACCCTTCCATTCCATTCAAGGTTGTCCAAAATGTAAAAGATAAAAATAGATCAATTAAAACACAAGTAATAACACCACTAACATTTAAAGGCCTGGCTAAAATATGTATCTTTATTATCACCTTAAGGTATTAAAGAGTAGGGACTAAATACAGTTCCTGAGGTAGTATACTCCACAATCTGGAAACAATGCAGAAGAAAGTCCTCTCCTATGTACTGAATAAACAGGACTTAAAACAGGACCATCTTCAGAAGGAACCTTCCATTCTTACCATCCAGACAAATACCTAATGGGAGAGGCAATTCCTCTTATAGTAAGGCGTTAGACTGTTTATGGATTTAAAGGTTAAAACCAATATCTTAAATTATGCCTAAAAAACACAATTATAATTTTTTAATGAAATCTTAACATTTCCAAAACACTATTGAATGAATACATGACTTATTGTAGAGAGCCACAACTTGGCAAACTACAATAGTTACAAAAACAAAAACACATTTTTAAGCCCAGGAAATGAGGAAACTATAAAAAATAAACTCATATTGGCACCCTAACTCCTTGGGGTATAAAAGAGAGAGAAGAGAATACATAGTTAGGCTTTCAAGATTCCTGTCACTATAGCCTATATCAATAAAGTATAGTTGCACTCAAACTTCTGTATTCTGGACTACCTCAAAGGGCTGACACTTATAAATTCTTTAAAGAGCTTTAATTTTTCTTCAGGTTTCCATGCAAGTGTGGAAAAAAGAACAACATGCTGCTGGTTTAAAAATATACTCACTAAAATTAAGGCAACACTTAAAACAGTACCACCCCTTTTTTTCCAAGCTTAGATGGAAACTGAAAAACTTTAAAAAAAATTGTGCCTTTTTTCTTATACCTAGTGATCATTCACATTTTTGAAGTCCAGCTGTGTAGTCCATATTTTGAGGTCTTTCTTGCCTCAGAATAGTAGAAAACTGTATATGAATTTTAGCCATTAAAAAAAGGAGTACAGGTCTTATCATATCTAGTCAAGCTTTGTTCAGTATTTTAGATGTTATTTCAATGGAATGAAATAATATCTAAAAATTGAAAAAGGAATAGAATTATGAAATTTAAGTCCTGTTTCTTCAATTCAATGCCCTCTAAATATACTGGAATACTGTTCTGTTCTAGACTAACCAAACACAGTAAATTGCAACTAATTAATGTTGAGGTTGTACTTCAAATAACTAAAAAGGCAGGAAGAATGTCTGGCTGCATAGTCACACACACTCCTGGAGAAATGAAGGCAAGATCTTGCCTAGTGAACAGCATGCAGTGCCAGCAGAGCCAAAGCACACTGAAGAGTTCTGGAATCCAGAGCAAGAGTCCAGTCCAGAGTTGTAGCTGTTAGAGACAAGAGGCAGGGTTAGAAGGCAGGCAACCAATGGCATGCAGGTTTGGAAAAACAGGGCAAAGCAGTGGCAGAGAAACAGGGTTCAAACACCAGGGATTGCCACAAAAGAGTCCAGGTAGTAAAGCCTAGAGTCCAAGTACAGAGCAAGGACACAGAAACACAAGTAAGTAGCTCCAGCTGCAAGTGTGGTGCGTGCACACGCGCTCGCGCTCGCGCTCTCTCTCTCTCTCTCATTTATTTGGCTGCCCATCTCACACAAGGCAACTCTGGGTGGCGTACAACAATTGAATTACAGCAAACAGATAAAAAACAATAATTATAAAAGGATAAAAAGTAATTATTAAAATAAGAATATTATCAAAAAAATAAAAAATGTAAACCCCACGGAGAGAGCAAGAATAGTATCACAGTGGAACTATCTAAGAATATCTCTGGTTCCCAAAGACCCCCCAAGCCTGATGACATAACCAGGCCTTGAGGGACTTCCTAAATGATAGCAGGGAAGGAACGAGCCTAACTTCGGGGGGAGAATGTTCCACAAGGAGGGCGCCATGGCTGAGAAGGCCCACCTCTTGGGACCCCCAAAAGCAAGTCCCTAGCTGATGGAACCTGAAACATGCCTTCCCTGCCAGATCTAATGGGGCACACTGATGTAATCAGGGAGAGGTGGTCCCTCAAATATCCTGGCCCCATGCCAAGAAGAGTTTTAAAGGTCAGAACCAGCACCATGAATTGGACCTGGAAGCAGACTGGCAGCCAATGCAGCTCACAAAGCAGAGGTGATATGTGCTCTGCTAGAAGCTAGAATTAACTGCCAACACTACCACATTCTGCACCAGTTGAAACTTTTGGATACTATTCAAGGGCAGCCCATGTACAGCACATTACATTAGTCCAATCTGGAGGTGATTAGGGCATGAGTGACTGTGAACAGAGCCTCCTGATCCAGGAAGGGGTGCAACTGATGCACATCACAAAGCTGTGCAAAGGCCCTCCTAGCCACGACTGCCACCTGCCCGAAGAACAGAAGTCGTGAATCTAGGTGGACCTCCAGATTGTGCACCGTCTCTCATAGGTGGTGTTGTCCTTGCTTTCTAAATAGCTGAGCAGATCACCTTTACTCTGTTTTCCGGAGTTTCCAGTGCATACAGAGCTAGGCATCCTACCAGAATCTGACCCATTATCTGAATCTGTTCTCAGCAGCTCCTGCCTGGTCTGCTTCAGGTGGTTGATTGTCTGCTGGCTCCAGAGGCTGACAACTCATTGGATCAGGCCCCACAGCCTCTGATTCTGAGGAGTCACCAGTAAACCATAACACCATCCTCCCCACTCCCCAGGGGCCCTATCTCCCAAAGCCAATGGCTTGGCCTTCTAATGGTAGCAGCAATGGAACTGCTATACCAATGCAGTATGCACCTGATTTGTTCTTCCCAGGATTGTTCCTGAGGACTAGAAACCTTCCAGTCAATCAGGTACTAGAATCTCCCCCAAAACCATTGAGAATCTAAGTTTTTGACCACTTTGACACACCATATAAGAATTTGGCATGACAGAGGTGTGGGCCAATGATGAGGGCTTACAGGAAATAGTGGGACCAGAATGAGTGATAAAACACAAGGTGTATCTTTAGGGAAGGAGGAAGTGTTACATGGAAGGCCATATGATTGACAAAATACCTGAGGGAAGGGTCCAATGAAACAATGATCCAACTTTTTTTAAGCTTGCTATGAGGTCAAGTGATGTGTTCAGACCCACACCAAATCACCTGCTGACAGGGAAGCACCTGGCTGCCAGTAATGATTTGTAAAGTATTCGTAGGCTTCCCTTGTTTGTACAAGATAGTTGTGGAGGACTTGATGCAATGCATGCAGTTCTTGCAGAAAATGGTTCACTGCTGGAACTGATACTGCAGGGTATGTGGAAGGAAAGAACTGGAGAAGGTATCTGAAGTTTGCAAAGAATGATGTCAATTGCGTAGACATATTTGTGAGTTATTATATGTAAATTCCAGTAGGTGTAGGAATTCTACCCAGTTCTCCTGTTGAAAATTTGTTTGTTTAACAAATTTATACAGCTGTCCATCTATCAAAGGAACTCTGGGCAGCGAACAGAAATAAAACATAACCAAACTATACAAAGCCAATTAAAAAAAAATTGGGTTCAGGCCCCTAAAAATTACATTCTCAACATATCAAGAAAACCACAGCCATGCCAAAGCTCCATCAACATCCCAGGTCAAGTGATTGGGGGGAAAGCCAGATATTCACTGCCTTCCAAAAGCAGGGCCATCCGTATCTCAGAGCAGGACTGTTCCACAAAACAGGCATCATGACAGAGAAGACATGCTTCCTGTGGCCCATCAGGTGATACTGTTTCACAAATGAGAATTAGAGCATACCCACTCTGCCAGATCTAGAGAGATGGACAAAAACCACTGGGTATAAGCAGTCCACAAGTAACCTGGCCCCATAGGGTTTAGAGGAGACAACTAACACCTTGAATTGTACCCAGAAGCCCATTGGGAACCAGTGTAGTTCATGTAGCAGCAGTGTCACATGAGCATATTGTGGTGTGTCAAATACTGCACATGCCACTGCTTTAGAGCAGGCTGAAGCTTCCAAATGCTCATTAAGGGCAGCCCCATGTAGTGCATACTACAATAATCCAGTCGAGAGGTGACTACAACATGGGTGACCATGAGCTGTACTTCCCAATCGAGGAATGTGGACAATTGGCACACAAGATATAACTATACAAATTGGCTAATACAATTTGTGCTATACAAATTGAATGAATAAATAAGCAAACAAACAAACAAACTATACAAAGGTCTTCCTGGCCACAGCTAGCACCTCCTCCTTGAGCACGAGCTGCAAGTCTTGGAGAACCCCCAAGTTGTACACTAATTCTACCACAGGGAATGTGTTTGCCCCCCAGATTTTCATAAGTCAGTGATGAAGTCTAGGAACACTGCTGACCATGGTCTAGAAGGCATGGATTATAGCAGCAGGAGTCCTGTTGGTTTTCCTGGGGGAGGATTGGCTTGAGGATAGATTAGACATGAAATTGCATATCTATTGATGTCAGCCCTGACACAGGGCCATCAAAAGTCTCCCAGAACAAGAAACCAAAGTATCCAACTTGAGGGCTATCATGACACAACTGTAATTTCCTTGTAACAGACGGGGTGAAATGTAACAACAGTTTTGGAATCATAGGATCCCCTGATCCCAGGGCCATTGGATGGTTTAGGAATCAGGTGTGGTCCAAATGTCCTGGAGTCAAGCTTGAGCAGAGATCACTTACCAGCTGCTGCCTGATTTACTCCAAAAAACTGCAAAGTGGGTTTAATGCTGCAAATTCCTCAGGAGCTATAACCCAAGCAGGGGGAGATGAATCATCTCCCCTGTACTTGTGTTTACAGCACTGAAGAGTTTTGGGGTCCAGAGCAAGAGGTCCACAGAGTCCAGTCCAGAGCTGTAGCCCTTAGAGACAAGAGGCTGAACTGGAAGGTATGCAGCCAAAAATGTGAAAGTTCAGGAAAATGGGGCAAGACAGTGGCAGAGAAACTAGAATGATTCATGTCAGTCTAGGTTCCAAACATCAGGGATTTCCACCAGCTGGTTCAAGACCAAAACAAAGAGCAAGGAACAAGAATACAGGGATGCACATAAGTAGTCCCAGGTACAGACATGGCTCAATTAGGAGTGTTGTTGTATTTGCTTCTTCAGTAGGCGGGCAGGTTGCTTTTGCTCTGTTCTCTGAGATTGCCAGTGTATCCTGGGATGAGGTGCCCTTCCAGGTTTTGGCCCCTCATCATCTGAGTCTATCCTTACCTGCTCCTGTTCATTGTCTTCCTGGTCTGCCTCGGGTAGTTGACTGTCTGTCAGTTCCCAAGGATGACTACTCATTGGGCCAGGCCCTTGAGTCTCTGACTCAGGGGAGTCAAAATAAACCACAACTACAGTGTGCAGAATTTTTATCAAGCAATTGGCCATTAAATTGCTTTATCAAGTATTATATATTTTCGTTCAATTTTTAAAATCTACATATCATATTTGATTTGTAGTTCTTAATTAAAATTACATGGTCCCATAGTATTTGAATTTTATAAAAACTGGTATTTCTGTTTTTGGTTTGTTCGTTCCTCCATTATTTATAAAAGTTTTTAAGCCAGCAGTCACTACCTTACATTGTGTTTTCTATGTACTTCAAACACTTTTTAAAATTATTATAACACAAAGCTGTACATAAGAGCAAGATATTACTTAACATTAAATGTAAGGCTGTATAAACCAATAATATCCTAAAAAAAATTTGTTTTTAAATTTAGAAAACTGTATCAAGTGATATTTAATTCAGGAGGGCAGTAGATATTTGCTTATTTTATCCATTTACCTTCCAGATAAATGGTTCTCATAGTAGCAAAAAAGTAAATCAATGAATATGTTTATTTTTGTAAAAAGGCTAGAATATTTGTAATTATAGCAGGTAACTAAGGAAAGGAGACTGGCAGAGTGTTTTGGGGGCAGGCCCCTGAAATTCTCTTAGGTTTATTAAACTGCTAAAATGTTACTTTTTACTGAGTTTCTTCTTAACTACATTGTTATATAACTATTTTATCATACTAAATCTACCACAACATGCCAGTCAAAGAAAACATCACAAATAGCATTAATAGCACTGAATAGATCCATTCTGACATTATAACAATAGGAAGAATAACTGAAAATATGACTTACTCTTTTGCATTATTTTGAAAATAAAGATACAGCTTATTAATGTTTAGGCTCTGTAAATAACCAGCATAAAAGTGTTTCCTATATTACAGTTACATGTTTCCTATATTACAGTTACATGCCCTCAGCTTCTTACAACATTTTTAAGAACAGCTTCTCTACGAACCAGCAAGATGGTTGTTAGTTTTATAGATAAGCCAGGAATGTGCAGGTAGCCAAAGTTTTCCAAGCCAAATTCTGAGTCCTTCAGACTCCAAATTCAAAATGAGGCAAACACTTTTTCACGGAACTGACAGACTCTTTTCATCATCCATGCTATCCTTCTCTGTATCTGTTCCAAGTTAAAATTTTCATTAAGTAGTGTCCAAAAGTGGACACATTACTAAATGTGTGGTCTAACCAATGTAGAATAAAGAAAAAAAAATCCTTCCCATGATTTGGAGTCTATACTTCTGTTAAGGCAGTTTAAAACAGCATTTATTTTTTGTTGTTGTTGCAGGCACATCACACTGCTGACCATAGTTAGTTTGCCATGAAATACTTTCCCAATAACTTTTTTACAAGTACTATTGTTAAGCCAGATATCCCCAATTCTATACCTGACATTTTGTTTTCTAAGTGAAGAATTTTTTATTTGTCTCCATTAAATTTAATTTCCAGCCCACTTCTTTAACAGGTCAAAGATCACCTCTTCTTCTAAGTCATTAAAACCCAGGACTTAACCTTGTGGCACCTCGTTCAATGCCTAATTCCAGTTTGATAAGGAACTACTGAAGAACATTTGCAGGCTCTGGTCCCACAGAAAGCCTAAGCCCATTAGCCACTAACTGAATCAATCATCTTACCAATTGTTCTGGCCACACATATCACAATCACTAAGTCAAAAATAATCAGAGAATAGATATTCCTCTCCTACTTTCTTCAAGAAATGCCTAGTATCCCACGAACCCCTACACCAGAAAAAGACTTTCAAGGCTTCACGACATTACTAGCAGGCAACAAATTTAGCCACCATAGCTAATTAGCATTAGGGGGTTATATTCTGCACTGCTGAGCCTTAGTAATTAATTCTCTACCAGAGTTTTCTTTCACAGCTGCTCTTTCTCTTGGTGTACTAAGAATGCAAAACAGTTTAACTAGCTGGGTTTAGGTGTTTTCGCAACATACGTAACTGACTGGGTGAAGTTAGCTTAATTGAGTGCATGACCGGATCTGTTCTGAGTTAAAATTAAAAGTCCTAGAGGTTAGTTGACTGAGTCAATTAATTCCTTTTTGGTGTTATCATAACATGCTAGCCCCACCCTACATATTATGGAAACAGGCCACTGACTATGATTATTAGCTAGCTATGTATCCACTAAATTGTCATACCATTAAGCGCACACTTAACTAGCATGTTAATCAGAATGTCATGGAGAATTTTTTCAAATCCTTTGCTGAAATCAAGAAACATTACATCTATAACATTCCCACAGTCTACTAAAAAAAATAATCATTTAAAAATGAGCTAAAATTGGTAAGAGAGCCTTTGGGCCAGGTGACTTGGGCCAGTCACTCTCTCTCAGCGCACCCCACTGGGTTGTTGCTGTGGGGAAAATAGGAGGCAGGAGCATTAGGTATATACGCTACCTGAATTTTAGGTGGGCTAAAAATCTAGTAATAAAATATTTTAAAAATCAAGCTCCTTACAGATTGATTGTTTTATGATCTGTTCTAAAATCTTCCCAGGTATCAATGTTACACTGGTCGATTTGTAATCCCTGACTATTCTTTCCCCCTTTTAAAGACAGGAGTAATTTTTGTCCTCTTCCAGTCATTTAACTCTTCATCTGTTTCCCAATATTTCTCAAAAATACTACATAAAGACTTGATCAACAAATTACTACATCACCCTAAGATGTCATTCGTCTTGGGCTAGAAATCTGAATATATTCAAAGGAAACAAGTATTCCCTGTTTCTTTTTATCTCAAACCACAATTCTTTTTATTCTGTTCTTCATAATTGCCTGGTAGAACACATAAAACTTAACCAAACTAGAAGCTAAATAGTTTTTTTCTTCATTACCAGTAAGCATTTGGCTGTCTTCACTGAGCCGCAAGTGTATTGATTTTTTCTCATCTTCCTTTAACATTAATTTTATATCCCACTTTTTTGCTACAGTAGGCTCCATTCTTAACCATGGGTCATCCTTAAACCAGAGATGTTTGACTACTTACAGGCAATTATATATTTTAGATACAATTTAAAAACATAAGAACATTCAAATCTTAAGCAAAAACTTTTACAGGTAGTCCCCGGTTTAAGGATGACCCATGGTAAAGAAGGGAGACTACTGTAGCAAAATTCAAGTTAAATACACAATAATTTGAGTTAAATACACAGTGGTTCAAGTTAATTACACAGTATCACTTATACAGTATTATACAATAATAGTGTTCTGACTTACATACAAATTTGACTTAAGGACAGACCTCAGAATGGAACTTGTTCTTAAACTGGGGACTACCTGTATATAATCTAAACATGTGAATTCAGAGAATAAACAATATGGAGTTCTTGGTGCTCTCTGGACTTGGTTGTTTGTCTGCAGACATTTCATTACCCAACTAGGTAACATCAGTGTGCACTGATGTTACCTAGCTGGGTAACTGCAAGGAAACAGCCAAGCTCAGAGAGCACCAAGAACTCTACAATTCAACCCTGAGCTACAGATATTCTCTTCTATTGGAATAAATTATATGCTAAAATATACAGAAATACGCTCCTTCCCCCATACCATTTTCAATTGTATCTAACAAATCTATTTCCTAAAGTTCCACTGCTATTAGCAGTTATTTCTTAATAATTGACAGGGGGAGAAAAAAAAACTGTATTGTGAATCTTTGAATGTTTCATGGGTGATAAGACAACGTTCGCTATTTGCAGAGGAAGGAGGAGATATGGGTTGGTCCAGGAGGTCTGTGACGCCTCTCCTCAAAAACATTTGATGGTATATCTTGAGGCCCATTCCTCCACCCCACACTTTTCAATGACTTTGCCCTTATCAGGTTCTTGCAGAAACCCATACTTTTTGATAAAATGTATATGTTACAAAATGAAAGCAACTGCATATAAAATCATTATCTGCTATGTCCTTTTGTCCTAACAACTTGCTCCAAAAGACATCATTACTTGCAATTTATTTCCTTGTTACTGGATTCATCCCTGATGATTTCTGTACTTTGGGAAGTTTGTGTGTGTGTGTGTGCAGGCACACACACACACACACACAAACTTCTCAAGGGAAATATGCTACACAACCTGTCTTTACGGTAATTAAAGTTCTGTACATTCATTCAGTTAACGTTCTGTACTTTCATTCAGTTAAGCAGAATTATCCTACTGTAACATACAAAGCACTGGAAGTCTAGATAAATACAGATGTCTTTCTGTTTATCATGTTATCACCTCAGTCAAGCAACCAACATTCTAAAATTCAGGCAGGAAACATAGTCCAAATCTGATGCATCCTCACCTCAAGATAAATTATTAGATTAAAGCAGTGGTTTCAAACTTATGGTCCATGGCCTCATGCAACCCTCCAACTCATTTTGTGTGGTTCATATACAGCAAGAGAGCAATGGCTGGAAAAGCAGCTTGCCGGTCTGTCATCAGGCTGACAAAAAAGCATGGCAAGAATGTCAAACTCGCAGCCCTAGATGGGACAAACCAAGGGACAATTCCAATTCCTACCACCATTGTCATAGCTCCTCCTATTATGGATTTAGAACAAGAAATGTAGCATTCAGGCAAGAGAGGCTAATGTCACAATGAAATGCCCCGGCCTGTCAACTTGCTGCTCAGGCATGGAACCACACAAGGAACAGCTAAGGAGGTTGGAGCAGGTCCCAGCCCTATCTGTGACAGTGCCTCAGTGCAGAGCTGCACCTCTCTGAAGCCATAGCAAGGAGGAGGAGTGGCAATGACAGGAGAGCCGTTCCTGCCCCTGGTTGTAGCTGTGAGATGGTCATACTCCCTTGCTTTCCAAGGGTGCCTCACAGTGAAGCAGTAGTAAAATTAGCAACCCCAACACAAGGGAAACAAGCCAGGAGTAGTTCCAGCAAAAGCAAGATGGAGAGGTGACTCCATCTATCTCCACACAAGAGCTGTTCACCACATGCCCAACTCCAATGTCAACAGAAACCCCAAACAATCACTGTGCAGCTATCAGTGTTACTGAACATGCATGGCTAATCTATCATACCAACCCCTTTGCATCTTGTTGAACACCCCAGCTGCAGGCAGATTCTGCCAGTATTGTCCCCTGTGTTAGTTTTTGCTGATATTAGCACTGCTATTCAGAAAGTACAACATACTATTAGTCAACACCAGCACTGAAAAAATACAGAAACAGAACAGTACATCTGCACAAAACTCTAGACTATTCTTTTCTATTCTTATCATAATAGTTTAAGTCAGAAATAATCTTTAGATGCCATTTAAGCAATTTGCTACATAATGGATTGATGATATATGGTTTAGGATTAGGCATTAACAGTGTCAATAATTTGGGGGAAGGAGGAGGTGGATGAGGAGGAAAATTACTGTGGAAGAAAAAATGGGGAGAATGTATATTTTTTCACAGAAATAAAATGTGAATTCAGTGCTTTATTTATCAGTAAATGGTTCCTGTTTCCAAAGAAAATAACATTTGTTAGCACTATCACATGAAGCAGTATGAAAAACATGACACTATCAGTAGAAAAACTCAAGAGGAAAAAGTTCTACAACTTAAAACACCATTTGCCAAACATCAACATTTTAAAAAATATTAAAGCCTAGAGAAGATTCAGCAAGAGCAAGGTTTGTGGTTAATAGCTAAATCATTTTTACAAAATCCCTAGTCATACAATAATGTCTTGTAAAAGTGAGTGAAATTTTATATTCTCATACAAAGGAAGTTTGGAAGGCATAATCTTGTTCTCCAAAAAAGCTGCTTCTATATTTATAGATTTTATAAATAATGAAAAGACACAACTAAGAAAATACTACTGTTGTGAATAGCCAGCCAGCATTCACAATGCTACAGCCTCCCTGCTAGTCTAGGCAGTGTCTGAGATTGAATACATACCTTCTCTTAGGCATGGCCTTTATCATGTATGTTCAAGAGATTCCATCCACCACTCCCCTTCCTAGATAATGGAAAAAGTTTTGTCCTTTGAAAAGATAAAGGCAGAACTCTGGAGATTTGGAGGAAGAAGTTTCTGTGCCTGAGTTTGGAAAGCAGGAGGAATGTACCCTCCGACAGCATTGATAAATGGCTGGAGGAATTACCCCAAGAACACAGGGTAGGTCTAGGGACGAAGAAACAAAGGACCCTTGCTACATAATTCAGCTTAACTCTAAGAAACAGATAGCTGCTCTAGTTAGACACTGCATTAATTTTGCATTTCTTTTGCCCGGGTGTGTTAGAAGCCTCATTCTCTTGCTGTTTCCCTGGGGAAGTAGGACCTTCTGTGCAATTTCAGACTGTTTTTCAAAAGATTTGTCTTCTTTATTAACGTCTTATGAACTGAAAATCTAGCTTTCTAATTATAGTGGACCAGCACCATCTTGTGGTGTGCCAATAAGTTAATGGCCTGTCAACTCACTGTTCAGGCATGGAACTGCACAAGGAGGAACTAGGGAGGTTGAAGCAGATCCCAGCCCTAGCTATGGTAGTGCCTCAATGCAGAGCTTCACCTCCCTGAAGCTGTAACAAGGAAGAGGAGGAGGCGGCGGCAGCGGCAGCAATGACAGGGGAGCAGCTCCGACCCCTGGTTGTAGCTGTGGGATGGTCATACTCCTTCTCTCTCCAAGGGTGCCTTACAGAAAAACAGTAAAATTAGCAAATTCAGCACAGGAAAACAGGCCAGGAGTGTAACACCATTTTGAATCAGAGGTATATATATATGGATGTGGGAATTCCAGATTTCTACAATTTTCTTTCCAGAAAAAAAAACCCCAAGTTACACACTACTTTTACAAAGATACTAGCAATGTTTGGAAACCTATATATACCTGACCATATATACCTGACCAGGTTTTCTCATCTTTGAAAATTTAACAAATCTACATTGACATCATGGCTGACTGATGAATAATTGCAAGCAACACTGAGTTTGCCATTATCTCCAGATGTAAAATCAAATATTGTTCTAGTTAATGAAAAATGCTGCCAGATAACTTGCCAAGTGAAATGGTTAAAAAGTTATTTTCTTCTGAAATAAATGTGGAAATTTATTAAATTATAATTATTAAATTTTATTATTATATATTTATACATTCATTCATACATACATATATAAATTTATTAAAAGTATAATTAATGGACTATCCTGATACTCTTCATTTTCCTCATTTTGACTTGCTAGGGAATTTTGTATCAACATACAAAAAGGCTTCAATGCTGTTATCTTTGCACTAATGAACTAGCTCTCATACATGACATTTTGAGTTTGAAATCCCTGAGTTAAAGCATTATTTGTGAGCTTTTTATTATATCATTTGTTTTAACTATGATTCAGAACCACGGTCTTTGTGAGGTTTAATTGATTATGATGATTATGTGCCATCATGTCATTTTCAACTCCTAGCAACAACATAGATTTTCTCCATGAGAGGCTTAATTAGCCAACCTTAAAGCAAGGAGTCCAAAGTCAATTTATCTCTAGAGCCACACTATTATACTTTTCTTGAACTTCATCCGAATCTTGAACTTCATCCAAATTACTGTACCTTTGTAATCCCAAGTGAAGTCTATAGTTCTTGGATATAGGTACTCTGGACAATTTTGAATTGTTACATTCAACTTGGGCAGATCCTTGCCACTGAATTCCAATGTTCATTTGCAAACCATTCTTCACAACAGGCAGGTCTTGGTTGCACCTGCATCTGCAAACCATTATTGTATATTATGCATATCTAAATAACATAATGCCTTTCAAATAACTTCACAATGACTTAATTAGCTACCATCTCTTCATCATTGCTGATAGCAGCTGGATCTCACAAAATCTTGTGACTGAAGTTGATTACTATACTACCAGCTTTTTGTAAACCTTGGCTTACAGTTTACTATTATGTGCAAACCAAGCCACTACAGTTTGTTCAATAAACCATGGCTGAAAATCATAGCTTAATACAATATATGAAGTTAACCTACAGCAATTTGTTTAACTCTGGTTTGTTGATAAAACAATTGGTTGGATTATATGCAGAGTGCTAAGTCATGAACCCACTGTTCATAAACTACAATTAGTTTTAGCAGTACAATGTGTGAGCCTAAACATATCACAATATAGTTGTGTGTGATATGTAAACTCAGGTATTCAGTGTACCAAATGTTGAATAATATACCAGGGTACTCCATATCTAACATTAGTCAACATGGCAAATCAGAATATAAAGGTATTTCTGTTTTCCCTTAATTTGTAACAAAATTAAAATACTAAAAGTGTGCAAAACATTTCATGATTTTGAGTTCAAAACAGGCCGTTCCAACCATACTGAAGCTGATCCAGTAGTACTCCAATGCTGACAGAAGTACTATTTCTATCACAGTTATAAGTCAGTTGTATTGATATAACTGTACAGAGCAGGCATAATAATATATCCTTCTTCTCTCCTGTAAAAGCTTGTAGTAAAATTTGTAGTAAATGTCTATGGTTAACTATTAACTACTGTCAGCTAATGTTTCCACTTAAATTTAATATTACCTCAAATTTTTGTTACCTCAGTATATTCCAGCGTGTATACATACATAAGCAAGAACATTTGACAACAATGTAATTACAAATGTATTTTGTTGCCTGCTGAGCTACCGTATTAAGGATAGTAGGAAAGATATTCTGTGTTTGCTGTCAGGACTTGACTGCTTCCACCTGTCTTGCACCACCCTAAGCACTGAATGCCTCCATAATAATACCTTCCTATTGCATGAGGTTGGGCTGGATTAGTACTTGTGGTTGCTGAGCTTCATTTTTCTGTTATTTCCTGTTTGGACTGGGCACAGAATCTTAATGTTAGGTTGTGTAAAATGTTGAAGGAAATGTTTTGTAATAATATAATCACTGGTGCTGTTAATATTACAAATCAATATTGATATCAATAATATTCAATATTATCAGGTATTACTTTCTGTAATTCTCATTTGTACACCGTTATGTTTTGAATGAACAATGAGTTAAGATAATTAGTATATTTATATTTTGTATGTAAACTGTATCATACAATATGAAGAAAAACAAGAGTTATATTTATGTATGGCAATTTAAATTGCCATACGGGCTTTGAACCAATGCATTTGTGGAAAAATGATATATAAATAAATGTATAACTAAAGTGACTATGATTAATATGAAAAAAATTACCAATCTCAAAAATAGCAAGTTATGTATCCCTAAAATATTTATCTTTCTTCAAACTTAAGCATTTCTATTCCGAGTAGCTATCACAAAGCTCATTTCAATGTTTTTTATTTATCTAACGGAATCAATTCCTGGACTATGACACAAGAAATATACATTTACATACATTCTATTTCTGCCATGAACTCATTGGAGGGCCTCAAACCATATCATCAAACTCAGCTCTTCATGTTTGATTGTGGACTGAAACTAAAGCAGCCTCTTCATAGGTTCTAGCATAAACTAGCAAAAGCCCAGCCTGTAGAACAGTGTATGTAGAGAAAACTTTATGCATATAGATTAATAAGGGTTTTCTTTTTCTTTTAGTACTAAATGGTGCGGCAGAGCTGGTATGTCCAGGGAAGGCTGGAGCACACATATTGCACATACAGTACCATCACTGGCCAGGGGACAAGGGATTGTAGATTAATAATGATAAATTAATGGAACTGGAAAGCATTGAGATTATTTCGGTAGCTACTACAACTAACCAATATCTTTTAAACTATTTTTAATTATATTTTATACCAAATTTTTATGGCTCCTGGGCCCTAAAAGTTACCTCTGTCTTATCTGTCCATCACTGCCATAAGAACAGATTTTTTTTACCCTTGAGCAGTTGTTTAAGATTATCTCTGGGAATAGTTCTTCTTCTCCAATGTCTATGTATGTACATGCAAATTAACACATGCGTTTTAACAGTGGATGCATATTAAAATTGATAGCCTTGAAATGCTTCCACAAATAGTTAACTGTAAATTAATATTTGAGTTAATGTTAATTAAAAATGCTAATGCCCACTTGAAATCAACACTGGAAAGCTCAAAGGTGAACTTTTGAGGTATATATAAAATTTCATTAAATTACTTGAAAATGTCCAAGTTCAAGAAAACTAAGGCTATGTGAGTGTATTGGAGTACCTCCAACAATTACGGTATTAGCTCTGCAGCAATGACTACATTAGTATCTCTGCAGGAAAATCCTGATTAGTAGGCAGTAACATCTTCCAGCTATTAATCGCGGATGTCACTTCACTTCCAAATTCTAAAATAAAATACTGTTAACAGTAAAGCTATTTTAATTTAATGTAACAGGAACAATTCTCTCCTCTTGTAACTAATGCTTTCTCTGTAAATTACTAACTAGACTCTGCTTCTGAGAACATTAAATGTCTGGAGAAGGAAATGCTTTGCAACACCTAGCAACACATATTAAATCTGACCAAAATATTGTACTTTTTATCCCAGAATAATTAGTCTGATTTATTGATAAACTATAAAATTTTATTGGACCATTTAAGATATTTACTGTACTACATTACATGTTAGGTGTTTCCATTAATACTCCTAAATCAGACATATTCAGCTTTAAAGTATTTAATAGTTATAAACAGATTTACCATTCACCAGTTTCAGCATAAATGTGGTAATGGCTTGAACACTGACCTAGAGTTAATTTACTGTGCATAAGTGTTCAGATGTAATATATAGAATATTTAGTAATGGACAAATGATATGCCAGAGTCATTATAGTCATGTTAATGAGCAATTGACTACTGGTCACAGTACACAATTGCACAAGGTATATTAAATTTACCCAGACTGCATTCATTCTTTGACAGACATCTAAGTATATAAACAGAAGCATAGCAAGGATCACCTTTCTGCCAACATCTTTGCTACACAATAGAGAATACAGATTAGACGAATCATTCTAGTGCTAGAAGTCACAGAGGTCAATGGGATGGCAGGGGAGAAAGCATGCCACAGACTTGAAATAACAACATTAAATCTGTCTTTTTACCCTTGTACAATATCAGGAATCTTAAAGAAGATTCTGTTAATTAAAACTATGGTAGTACCTAGTACTCTTTATCACTATTGTGACTGTGCCAGATGAATAGACTACAAGTGTGGCCATACTATCTTTCAGGGCCATCATTAAGGATGACAATGATCCTGCAGATACCCAAATTAAGCAGCTCTCAATCTCATTTCAACCATCACAATATTTGTGCTTCCCAAATTCAACTGTTTACAACTGCTTATGTAGCTCTGCTGTTCTCCATTCCTATCTTCAAGAGTTCCTAGGCATAATATTGCATTATGTTCAAAAGGGCAAAGGTAAGGAGGATACATTTGTAGCACTGCTCACCTACCCAATGTGAACTAAGACAAATACCTCTGACAGCCAGTAGGAAGATAACTTCAAGTAACTGCATCCACTTGAATCTGGGGTGAGAAGGAACAACTAAGTAAAGCACAGTATGCAAAATCTCCTGTTTGTTCCAAGATTGTAGTAGCCATATTGAAACATTATCCTTAGTAAGCAATAACAAATCACCTGTAAATTCCAGCAAAAGTATATCTATATGCAGTCATATATCAAAATAAATGAAAATTCAAAACTCTGCCTCAGCTGAACATTTTGCCATTATGTAACACTCTAGTATAGTTTAAAATAATATATAGAATAAATTATGTAAAAGATATAGAGACATGCTTGCAGAACGTAAGATAATATCAGGAGACACATGTCATGTTCCAGTTAGAAAATTCACACAATATTTTAAACTATTTCAGCATATTTGGTCCAACTAGAAAGACTGACTTCAGGATTGAAGAAAGGCTTTAGAGAGAAATTAATCAATGTTAATATTTTGTGCCTTATTTATTAAAAATAACTCAAAGTGGGACCTTTACAATACTACAAGAAATGTGACTGGATTCTGTATTTTGAACTGTAAATGTGCATCTTAAATACAAGCTTCTCTACATTAAAGTCATATGACATTCATGTTACAACGTATTCAATTGTACAGGAAAATAAACATTCTTATCATGCCCATGCCATACTGTGCCAGGTGGTAATTTTGCTGATATACTAATTAGTAGCCATCACCAAAAACAGTTAAAAGCAAGAGTAAAAAAGTTTTGAAAAAAATGTGTATTAATACATGACAGCACACCAAAAGCATATTATAGTAACTGAAAATACTACTTTAAATGAATGTAATTTAAAAGTTGGATAATTTAAGCATTTATTTGACCATATTACAACATCTGAATGTCCTATTTTAGTTTCTACTTGAGAAAAGTAGGTACTATGAGATACTTAACATTTAAAGAGCATCTGCTTTTACCAGAAAAACTTCCAGTATAAGCTAAAATGATACGTAATGCTAATGCACCCCAATTCAGTATCACAGAAAATGTTTTTAAAAGAAACTTGGGCTTCTCATTGTACCTGAGAGCTATCTTTCAGGAAGTGACTGACTTGCATTTAGATGATATTAGTCACACTTTGGACACACTAAAGTCAGTCAGTTGAGAATTTAGGTATGACTACCTTGTGTCTCATTGATTTAAAAAACTTAGATTGGATACAACCCACTGTACACATTTCATTACTGTACTAATGTAAACTACAATATAGGTATTTCCAAATGTGTGTGTTAACTACTTAAAACTGAATAGTGTATTGTTAAAACTGGAATATTCTTGCTTAAATAAATATATTTTTAAAAAAACATACAAACCAAATAAAGATGGACTGCTCTAGATCCAATCAACTATATTTTATAAAAGGTGAATATGACAATTGCCCAAAGGAACCCCCAATAAAATGTGCATTTGCATGCCATATAAGGTTGGAGGTTTAATTATGGTTTCAGAATACTTAAAAACTACTTCACTTGAGTATCGCATTCCTCAGAGTGACAAGCAAAAACTAGCTGCATCATTAGCTACAACATTCAATTTTTAAAAAACTGGAACATTAGTCCAATTTTAAACCACATTATAATCCAAGAAACCAGCAAAGCATTGATATTGGAGATAGAAATTGATTTCTTTTTTAAATTAAAAGATTAGAGAACCAATGAGTAAAGTACTTCTGATCAGGCATGGAAATATCTGATCTATTCTTCAGACATCAGATTATATAGTACTAAAACAGTGTTGGAGATAATAAGTCAGTAGTACTGTTTGAGATGGATGTGCAATATCTGCATACAAGCCATTTCCCAGTTTTGGCTATACAACAGCGCAATGAGAAGACTGTTATCAGAATAAATGCAACCATTATTTTTAAACACTTTACCGGCTAATATGTTCTACTAATTGATAAATAATTTCTTAAAAACCATTGCCTTGGGCAAAATTTCATAAAATTTGAAACATGTAAATCCAAATTTGTCTTCAAAGAGTTAACAAAACCAAAGAAACATATATATTCATATAATTTTCTTGAGAAATTTAAAATGTCTTACCTTTCCTGTCTTGTGGTCAAACCAGACAAGTGCATGATTCCTAGATAGGACTTTACAGTCAAAGGTGGCATTATTTTGAGCTGGTCGACATCGAGCCACTGATCGTCCAATTTTGACAGGCTCATCCAGGTAGACATGCCGTTCTTGAAATGGATGAGAGTTCGGGCGGCAAGTAAAGATAGCCAAGGCTGAAGGCATTGAGGATAGATATGTGGTGCCACACCAACCAGGAAAGAAGAGAAACTCTTCTTGATCCAAGCCCCCCTCCACAGTTGATAAGCAGAACTCCCACTGTACTTCACATTAAAGCAGGACAAACATTACCTGCCATCAAGATCTAACAACTCATACCTTCAGTCTGTGAACTAATACAGGCAATAATCCAATAGAGAAGCCCCATTGTTTTCTTTAATAAGGCTTGTAGCAAGTTTAAGAAGTTCCACATTAATCCATCTCCCTCAAAGATGTGAACAAGCATATGATGACTCCAATGAGAAACAAAACTTGTTCAAATTAAGGTGGAGATAGTTATAAATCCAAGTGAATGACTCACACACAAATACTTGTTTGGGATGTATGCGCTCTATTCTCTTCCGTAATCACTGCCTAAGCTTTTCCTCACCAGAGAAACAATAAAAATTTCAGGGAGTGAGACTCAAGAGGTTTACAAGTCAGGGGTAAGAGATAAGTCTGCTGTTCATCTTTTCACACATCAGCGCAGGGTCAGGAATGGGAGGATGCCTAACTAAAAAGCAGGTTCTCCCCTTCACTAGGCAGCACAGGCCCAGACTCCAATTTTCAAGGAGCCAACGGAAGCCCCAGCGCAATCATTAAGGAAATGCAAGTTTTATTTCCCCATACATCTTATTGCAAATACACCTGGCCACATATCTGAGCCACTGAATAACGTGGTCTTCTCAAGTGGAGAGAAACGGACAGAAGGCTAATCAGCCAGATGCCGACGACTGATGAAAGCAGGAGTGTTGGGTCCCTCTACTGAGGGTCTAAACCAACGCAGATAACTTATCGGGAAAAGGGGGGAAACCCATCTGGCGGCCCTCGCTGAGGAGGTCTCGGGGCAAACGACGGCAGAATCTCCTCAGGAAAGAGGGAGGACGAAGGCCGGTGGAACCGCGGGCGTCGATGAGTCGGGACTGCAGGTGGCTGCGAAGGAAGATTTCACTCCCTCCTGAGGCGCCTTTTGCTCGCCTGCTGGAGCTCTGCCCCGCTCCCGCCCAGGGAGAGGCCTGGAGGCCGGACGCCTTCCGAGCGGGGTGTCAGGCGGCCGCCGTCAACGAAAACTTTCCCTCGACCTGTAAAATCAAAACAAACCCGGTCAGCCTTCGGGGCTCAGCCGGGCCCCGGCTCGACCGCCCCTCGCGGGGTTTCTCAGCTCAGTTGAGGCGCGCAGGGCGAAGGGACAGCGGGACGAACGAGCCTCAGCGCCCCCCGGCCGCCCGGCCGCCCGGCCGCTCTTACCTTCCCAGCAGAACGAGCGGCCATACTGACTAGAAACCTACCCGGTGTAGCAGCAGCCGCCGCCGCCGCCGCCGCCGCGCTGCCGGGGAGGGGAAAGGGAATGGGAGGGGAGGAGCCGCCTTCCAATGGGCCTGACCAAAAGAAAGGCTGACGGCCGGCCAGCCATTCCACGCAAGCGCCAACCCGGAACCCGCAGCAGAGAGACATGCGCACTGGGAACGACTGAAGCACCTGGCTGGCGACTGGCAAGCCTTGGGTGCCCGCAACCCGGGAATGCGCTGCTAGCGCTGTTTCCGGGTAGTCAAAGAACTCAGCAGAGCAGTCAATGGGAAAGGCCTCAGCGACCGAGGGCGATTTAAGTTCTGCAGATACGACTTTTTCTTTCCAGGAAGGGATGTAGGGGAGAAAGCATCACGTTGAACGGCGAGGGGTGAAAAAGCAGGCACCCAAATACTTTGCCTGAGAAGGACGGAAATTGAGGGGCAAAACTGGATATCATTACTCTACGGAACGAATGGGAAAACTTTTATTTCAGACCTTCGGAGATGCCAAAAAGGCATAGCTCTTGAGAATTTGGTGCAGCAAGAGACTGAGGCGGAAATCGTGTATTCATTCACCTGGGGATAATTCCAAATAGAAACAGGGACTTTCTTCTTAGTATACACGTGTGTGGTATTCTACAACTGTTTATTCCGCAGTATATTCGGTAGCTTCTGTCTCTGAAACTTATTCCATTGTAACTGCGCATCTGTTTGCCCTTCATTCCCTTCGTGGTGCCACAATTGCCTCCTGTATTTTCATCAGTGATAACAGGAGGAGACATGTCAAACAAAACAAAGCCTTTAAAATTATCTTGAACTGGGAGGTTGAGTACAAATCAACAAGAACAACATTAGCAAGGCCAAAACCAAGCTCAAACATTGAAGAAACAAAGGCACAAGGGCAAGAGATAACTGGTTAGAGAACATAATTTAAATTAGTTGGGTTTAGTCCAGTTCTGCATTGTTCATGGGAAGTCCCACTGAAGAAAAAAGGTTGCACTTGTACGATGTGCCTCCAGTTAACTTGATTGTGGACTTACTCAGTCCAATTTCCTGGATTCACATGATGCATAAATTGACCAGGTACTGAGATCACACAACATGCTAGGTTAAAATATCTTAACTAATTTATGGCTGGCTCATGCAAATATAGTCACTTGGTACAATTTCCTGCTTTAATTGTTTTTAAATTATCTTGTTTTTCTATATTTGGTACTCAAACCAGTTAATTACAAAATTACAATAAAGGCTCAGTGGCTCTGTTCAGATGAACACACTGAATATGCAGTACCTGTCCAGATTATGTGAGCCCTGCTAATGTGCTAATTCTGTAGTACATGTCCTTTGAACTCAGGTAAGGTGACAATGGTTAAGTATGTCACTGTAAACATGCCTATTTAAATATATCTAATTTTGAAACAAAATGATAAAATCCTAATCACAGTTGCTCAGGGTATTTTCAGATCACAATAGCTAGTTTTTAAACATGAGCATCCTGTCTCAATCACAATCCCTCCTAAGAATCATTTCCTTACCAACACTTTTCCTTTTGTCATATTAATTACAATCCTGATGTCAGGGACTAGTTGTGTTTGTAAGATATCTTAAGTAACTGTAAAGGGATTATGAACATACATACAGTATGCTACTGGGATGTATATAATTAATTACAGCAATGGAGGGTTTAATCTGAATCTCAAGTAACTGCCATTTTGAATGTGCAAAGCAAGAATTTGAAATCAAGGCTTGTTGAAGATTTCAATTCCAGTTTGCAGAAGTCCAAAATGGTAACAACTCCAAGATTATATTACAATATAATATTGTATGATATATTAAGCCTCATGTAAGGGCCCAAGTCTGATTAAGAAGCCATGTAGGTCTTCACTGATCCATTTCTGTGGCTTGTAGTGAATACCTAATGATCTGAATTATAAGATATAGAAAGTTGCGGGAGTGTTACGACTAGACTGCCTTCATACACCTGGCCAAAAATGTCCTTCCAAATAGAAAAATACTTGACAATGGGTTTGCCTCAATACCATAGGATAGGTCTTACCAGAGCAAGATTCTAGAAGTTAGATTCTATGGTCAAATACGGACGATTCCACCAAGTGCCATATTCTGAGAGAATATGTATTTATGGAGCATCAGAAATAGAAGACATTGCATATGTCCTGTTCAACTGTCAATTATATGCCTCAGTAAGGGCTCAGGACGTACAGACACTACTTGACAGAACTATATATTGGGACTCTAACAAAAGATTACCTTAATTCCTTCAGGGCACAAACAAGTATGTAGTCACAAGAACTGCTAAGTTTATAGTCAGGTCTGTCCAACAGAGACCACATTCTATAGATCACATTGGGGTTGCATGCAAAGGTGATGAATTCACCTAAAAGCAAGAATTTGAAATCAAGGCTTGTTGAAGATTTCAATTCCAGTTTGCAGAAGTCCAGAATGGTAACAACTCCAAGATTATATTATAATATAATATTGTATGATATATTAAGCCTCATGTAAGGCTTCACAATAAACCAAAGGGAAACTTCATTTTGGCTCAGCATTGTGATGGAATGGAATTATGAAGGCCAGACTCAGGGAGGGAAAGATGCTCTTTCGTCTCCTGAGGGGCGAGGAAGAGATAAGAGCATGAGGCTGGCACCTCCCTGAGGAATTCACTCTGTTTTGACTGGCTGACTTTGGGAACTGAGGTTTCAGTCTGGGAAGATTCTTGCTAGAGGTTGTAGCTAATAAACATTGCTGAACTGAATCTGCATGGTCTCCTGGAGTTCCTTGGGCTAGGCCTGACAAGCATGTTTTCCAAATCCATCAGATCTATCATCCAAATCTAAACCATAGGTTAAATTGTGGTTAAGCTTAATCACAATTTATAACAATTTATTGGAGGCTAGTTTACTTAACTGGAGTGCAGCATGCCAACTAGACTTAGATTACTAGTTAAATTATGACAGAAGAAGTAATTCCTTCAGAAAAATTTGGTAGGGAAAAAACAATACAATCACAAACCAGAACTGATCTTGTAGTAGGGTTTCCCCTGCTGTTTTTCACCGCTGCTTCCATCACCAGGTGCATAAGGAGCTATTTTCAAAACAAAGAGACTAGGGAGTGAATTAGCCTTTCATGTGTGGTGCCCTCACTGAACTATCATGGATTTGTTTTAATAATTCAAATAAATAAAAACAAGCAGGAATAATTGGCTGACTAAGCACAACAAAATTTACTAGGTTACCAGCTGAAAAGGTAGATTGTCAAAGCATGTCTGATTGTAGTTTGCTAAGTGGGGCCCTTAAGGATGATTAATGCTGAACCTGCCTTACTGTGACAGATAAGCAAGCCAGATGTGTTCACACCAGCACATTAATCTACAAACTAGCCGAATGCATTATAGTAGTGCTGTGCATACCTTGAAAATGCTTCGGAAGAATTGCTTTGGACCTTGCTCAAACATAGCACCTCTCTGCGATTGCCTAAATCATGCAAGTCTTTTTTTCAGGCTTCCATGAGAGCCTGAAAAAAAATGCTGCTGTTTTTTAAGAGTTGCATTAAATATATACTGCTTTAATAATTCACTTCATTACAGCAACAGCAGAGGCATCCACAGGATCTAGCGCTTTTGTCAAAAAGATGAAAATAGCATCACACCATCAGACCTCTACCTCTTCCATGTCTACTTGTGTACAACAGACACAGCATGCACAAGAGGGCCAGAGCTTGTATCACATCACTGCAATGCCATTTTCATAATCTGTCCCTCCTCGTGGATGCTCTTGAGCAGCAACATCTTTTTCACTGTTGTGCAAAAAACTGAAAAAAGGCACTCATATTTTCATGAACAGCAGAAAGAGGCCGTGCTCATTCAAGATCCAAAGCACTTCTTTGAATCATTTTTGAAGCATGTCTAACTACATTTTAGTTTAGTGTTTTGTGCAAGCTCAACTGACATGGTTAATTTATGGTGTGTTGTGATACATAAAATCAGAAAAGTATGTTGTGATACATAAAACCAGGTACATAAAACCACTGCTGTAAAACATGGTTAAGATAGCCTTCAGTAAGTAAGCTGCACAAAATTAGCCGCTTTAAAACATCTAGAGGGCACCAAGTTATCTATACCTTCCCTATGCTTTATAAACCTACAAAACTTCCCCACCCCTCACCTTGATGTCTAGTGGCTTCTGGCAATTTTTTTTTTTTACCTGTTTCATGACCTTTTCATTCATGCCCTGTTGCTCAACTTGCAATTTCCTTGTGTCTGGCTTTATGTCTTTTATTAATTTATTAAAATATTTAAATCCTACCTATCCTCTATAGTGTTACAGGGGGCTCACAATATCGGTAAAAACACAGAAATGTAAAAATAACAAATGCTAGATAAACACAGTAGGTTTAAAAAAATTAAAAGGTTACTTTGATAAAAACAACAACAGAACTATGCAGTGTTTTCCATCTTAAAAAGGGAACAGCTTTAACAACCTCCAAAAAGTTGCTAATGCAGAAGTATCAGCCCTTCAAGGTAGGTCTAGTCAGGAAACAGACACCGCAAGAACTACTGGAATTCTGTTTTATTGTTAAAGGAAATAACGTGAAAGCCTGACAGCGTTTCCTTTTCCCTCCTCCTTATATCAAAGAGGGTCAAGGCAGGGCAATTTAAGTTTCTTTCTCACGCTTTGTTTTCCCCAATTGAGCTCATGTTCTACTAATGGTTTGTACTGATATTTTGCTAACAGTCTCCACATATCTTCTCCAAGCTCCATCTTGGTGCTCCTCTATAAGAAATGAGATGGAATACTATAGAAGGCAAATTTCTGAAACTAGACATAATCACTGAAATTCTTCTCTTCAGGCTCAGCTAAATTGATCTCAAAATTTGTTAGAGCTTACAGATTTTCCAGCTTGTAAGGGTAAATATTGCAAATTGTTTAACTCATATTAATATTGATGTAAGGAGGTGGCTGAAAATCCCTGAAAGTCTGTGAGACGGAATAAATGTTAAAAGTAACATTACTTCAAAATGGATATATATAAGGTGATATAAGGTGATATATATAAGGTGATATAAGGTGATTCCCATGATAATACCTGCTGGATATTTTAAATATTGCTAAGACACTGAGAAAATTTTTATGGGATGGACTGATATTTCTTTTTCTAAATTACAACTTTCATATGAAGATGGGTTTTTTTAATCTATATTGATTTTCAACAATATTATTGGGTTTATATTTCTATTTCTTTCTGGAACTCATGCTGTATCTCAACAATCATTTTGGGCACAACTCCAGAGATATCTTGGAAGAGACCTGATTCCTATGTCAATCAAAATTCAGATTTTTCCATTATTAAAGACCACAAGACTCGTTTTGCAGGTAAATTTTTTTGTGGGGCTCTTGAGCAAAAAATTATCTTACAGCTTTATATCAAATGTTGATCTTTAAAACATTTGAGGCACTCCAAGAAGAATTTGGATTGCCTAAAATTGGTGAAAGGCAATATTCGACTAATAAGATATTAGCACTGGAAAGAGTTTTAAGTTATACTAAACGTACTACGTATTGTGGAGACAATTGAAGAGTATTAAGATAAACCGAACATCTGCAAGAAATTTGGTATAAAGAGTTGGGATATCCTCTTTTAACAAATCAATAGGATAGAATTGTAAATAAAGCTAATTGCATTTGTTATGATCTTCAGATGAAAATAATTCAACAAAACATTTTGTAAGTTTAGTTCATACCCCCAAAGGATATTTACAAAAGACTAGATGACAGTTTCAGCCTGTTGGAAATTTATTTATTTTATTTATTTATTATTAAATTTCTATGCTGCCCATCTCCCTCCAACGGGTGACTCTGGGTGGCTCACAGTTAAAATCAGAAATGTAATGCTAATAAGGGGATACTAACACACATGATTTGGGCTTGTTCTATAGTTGCCACATTTTTCTGCAAGATTCTTAAGTATGTTCATATGGTGTTAGAAAGAGAAATAAAGTATAAAATTATTTATGTGACATTGAATTTTATACTGAAAATCTGGAATTACTGATGTATCAAAAACTCTGGATCTATAATGCGCTGAGCATAGCTAAGAAAATGGTTTTATTTCAGTGCAAAGACTGCATTACACCTAACTTAAATGCTGGCTTGATTATATGTGCTCACCCTTCACCTATGATTTTTTTTATAGTGATGCAGTGGAGAAATTGACCAATATTATTCCATGTGATTAAGGTTTAAACATTGGCTGTGTGTTGTTTTTTTGATATGTTTATCCATGGGTATGTTTTAATTCTTTTCAACGTCTTTTCTCTCTCTTTTCTGTAGAGGGATAAAGCAATACATTGAAAATTAATAATCTCAACAAATGGGTAGGTTCATACAGGAAAAGGCAATCCTTAAACATCCTGGTCCTAAATCATTCATAGCCTTAAAAATCAATACCAGAACTTTGAATTCTCCCTGGAAGGAAATTGTAAACTAGTGGAGTATTTTCAGCGAAAGAAACAAGTGTCTACTGCCTACAAACTATGTTCTTCATAGATCCCATGTGAGGTTTTGACCCAGTGAACCATTTTTCCCCCTTCAGGTTACAGTACAAACATTACAGCTGGCAGATTTGGGCTGCAAGACCCCAGCCACTGCTAGATTGTAACAAACAGGATTTTCCTTGTCTCCTTGTTGTCATATAAGCGTCATCCATACTTTTGCCACCCAGATCTGGTAGCCTTAGTAAACATGCTGGTACCTTTATTCTCCAAAGAGTGGGAATGTTTTGGACAATATTCCATGCCACTTTATGAGCTCATATTATTGTAAGAGCCACATTGGCTCAAAGCAAAGGTCCATGCAGTCAAATGTTTTACTCACACATCACACAATTTGTAACTGAAACCTCATAAGCACAATATGGGTACAAATAGCACTCCACAATGCAGGTTTCCTAACAAATGTTAACTGAGAGGCATTTCCTCTGCCAGTGGAAATAACACTCTTTTAAGTAGTAGCCTGATAACCATAGCCTCCATGACTTTGTTTAATTTCCATGTACAATCATCCAAGTTGGCTGTTATCTTGCTGCACTGAGGCACATAAGTTCAAAATCAGGAGTCTGGTAGCACCTTTTCCATTTATGCCTTATTAAAGGGCATAAGCTTTCATGAGCTGTATTCCTGCTAACAGAATTGCCTTTTAATAAAATGTGTTAGAAAAGGTGCTACCAAACTACTTTTGATTTTTTTGCCACTGTAGACTAACATGGCTCTCTTACATTAGCACAAGCTTAATACACTATTGTTTTTCTCTCTAGAGTTCTGTAACACACAAACATGCATGGCCGAAGATAGGCAATCTTATCACATCAGATGTTGCTGAAATACAACACCCAATATCCCTAACCAATATGGCTAGCAGTGATGGATGTTCGGAATGGTTGTTCAGCAATATATGTAGGATCGTAGTCTCTTACAACCGAAATAAATTTCCTTTGCCTTTACCAAACTATATTTTATAGATGAATGTTCCTCTAAGGCATCCTGTGAACTGTTACAGTCTCAACCCATTCTTCAGATATACGCACAAACATCTTTTCCAATATTTGAATAAATGTTACTTTTGCATTATAAATTAATTTGTAGTTTCAAATATGTTATGTGTAAATATGCATTTCTATGTGTGGGAAACTGAAACCCAGTTCTGTAAGTACAGTTGTCCTAATTGTGTAACATACTACTGGTATAATTTCCCTTATCAAAGAATCACAAAGTTGGAAGAGAAGATTTAGGCCATCATTTCCTACACCTGCTCAGTACAGGAATCCAAATTAATTAACTGGAATACATCCACATTTCTACCTCTCTAGGTTATTGGTTCAAGTACAGAATTTTTATCTTAACCTTCAGTCAGGTTCTGCCATTATTCCATGTCCTACATCTGGGAGAATAAAAAACAGGTCATGGCATTCTTCCATGGGACACATTTTCGGGTATTTGAAAAGTGCTATTATGTCTCTTCTCGGTCTCTTCTTCAAAGGGTAGATATACAGTGGTGCTTAAAAGTTTGTGAACCCTTTTTAATTTTCAAAACTTCTGAATAAACATGACCTAAAACGTGATCTGTTCTCCACACAAGTCCTGAAACTTTATCTAGTGACAAATTAGTCAAAAACATGATACTAGTTCATATTTATGCAGAAATATTGAAAATTCAAAGGGGTTCTCAAATGTTTAAGCACCACTGTGTACAGTTCTCACTATCTTTCCTGATAGGACTTTGTTGCCGGATGCCTTTAAGTTCAGTGCAGTGGCCAAAGGGATAGGATACTATCCTCAAGATGGGATCCCACCAACATAGAAAAGAACTGGCTTATTTCTTCTGGTGATTTGGGACTTGTGCCTTTATTGCTACATCTTAAAATTGCATTTGCTTTTTTGGCAGTCACATCACATTGCTGATTCATATTCAGCTTGGGATCAGACTACTACCCCAGGATCTTTCTTTTTGTATACCCTAGTACACTTGATTTTTTTCTTCTTTGTATTTGTATCTGTTAAATTCCATTTTACTATTTTCAACTTATTTCTCCAACCTATAAGATCACTTGGAATGCCTTCTAGAATATTAACTATCCCCCCGCTCTGTTTTGAATCACCTGCACTTTTTAGTTCTACATTCAAGTCATTAATAAAATGCAGACAAGTATCAAGTCCTGGACCAAACTTTGTGGAGCCCTACATGATACCTTACTCCAGCTTGACAGGGATAAAGTACAGATACATACTCAAGCTCTTTGCAGAAAAACAACCTCATTATTTGAAAAGTTATCTAAAACATAATGTATGTTTTTAGTAAAATAAAAATATTACAAATGTAATTAAATAAGGGAGTTCATAAGAATTTGGAGTCTTATATTCTGTGATTCAAAGAAGCTAATTACAACAATCTAGAATATAATTATAATATCCAATGTGGAGAAACAGGTAAATGTTGTTCAACAGATTTATTTATTTGTTTATTTATCTATTTATTTATTTGATATCTTCAGTAGCCATTTGCCATGATTAGATAGCTAGTTCACATTCACTCAGGTGGAGCTGCCAAACCAGAGATAGGGAAGTCCAAGAATTTTAAGATAAGGAGATTAATATGGTAGTCATCCTAAATAAGATAAGGAGACTCATTTTCCTCTTTTTTTCTTATTTAATGTTTCATATTATTTTAATACAAATATTAATATCAATGTTTATATAAATGAGATTTTTCTACAGGCAGCAGTGCATTTTAAAATATTATAGTAAGTAATGGGAAAAGTGTGATTTTGGATGCTGTCCTCTTAATGGAATTTTGAGCCAATGTGCTTGTTTCCAACAAGATTTATAAAATTGCTTTGATATCCACAAATCTTGCACTATTTTTTGTATTTATATAAAATCAATATTTTGGTGAATGGATATTTCCCAAATGTGCTGATATGAGTACATTTTTCTGGGTACTTTTATCAGAATTGTTCTTCCCTGTTTGCTTCTTCCATTACGGCATCTCTCCTCTTTTTTAAAAAATACACAAATGAATAAATGATAAAAGTTGCTTACAGATGGAAGAACAGAATCACCATCTCATGTGAAAAAGGTTCTAGAATTTATATTCAGCTACAAATGAAGAATATTCCATATAAATATACGGTATATGTAATCGTTGGCTAGATTAAAAGAAAACAAAAGAAAAATATATTATTGAATACTGTAGCTCAGTGTTTAGATTCTAAATTAATGGAAATATTTCATAATGCTATATACAAAAATAGGTAAGTCAGTTCTTGACTTCAAGCATTATGCTGCATATGATTTGAGGCAAATCAGTGCTCCAGAAAGAAATGTTAAATTTAGGCAATAATTTATGGAAAGTTGCTTGCACTGTACTCTAGTTAAACTTTGCTGCTGCCTGGCCCATTGCCACTGATTATCAGCACTTTTGCCAGGAAACCTCTCTTTATCCTTTCAGAAAGAAAAAATAGCTAGATAAGATACATACAGTAAAATGTTTTAGGAGCAACACGGTACTATTGTTTTCCAAAAAATCCTATTAGACTGACACGTGAAAAGTGAAAAGAGGCCCTTTGAAATATTTTGGCCAAGCGCATCTCAGAGTGCTAAAACTAAAATTGTAGAGTACAGTAATCAATGCTGTGGTTCTGCAGTCAAATTTAGCCGGCAGCAGAATGTGCTTGTGTTTGAGTGTAAGAACATATGTGAAGACCCAGAGGGAAATGAGAAAATTTACTTGCGTGCATATTTATGACCTGGTCCACACATCACAGTAGCCTAAAATGTGGTTATACTTTAGTTTAGCATGTTGTACAAACCCAGCCATGATGACTGAATTATAGTTTAAGCTGTTGTACAAGCTCAGCCAATCATTAAAATGTGGTTAAGCAAATCAAGAATTAATACAGGGTATGCACCAAAATGTGTTTTTGTTTGCTGAAGTCTAAAATGGAAAAATTACATATTTTTGAGGAGGGGGGAAAAAAAAAAGAAAAGATTTGCTACTCTTATTTGGAACAATGACTTCATTAAAACACTGTACCAGTTCTGCTGATGGAAACAGTTTAAATCCAGGATTTAAAGATAGTAATGTAATTGATGCCAGGATTACTGTTGTAATTGACTAGATTATTAACCAATGACTGTGTTTCATGGAACACTAAGCCACAGAAGAAAAGGTCACTAGGATATGCACACTGCCATCTTGCCCCATCACGCACTACTCATGAGCATAATGCACAGCTCCCAGAACAGGAGGATTTCTAATGGCCAATTGTGTTATTCAAATCTAGACTGATGACATTTAACTTTGTAGAAACTAAAACTTGAATTTGAGACTTGTCATTATTTTAATTCCTATTCAATAAAAGAGCCTTACCTCCCTCATGAAGGTAAACTAACAAAACTGAGTTGACGAGATGCATCTTCACACCACTTGTCAAAGCAAAGAGAATGGGACCGATGCCATATTACAATTTGGAAATATATAGGAAGACGTCACCTTCCTGAACACCTAGAAAATGAACCTGTACGAGCAGGGACATATTAAAATAGGCATCTCTTGCAGATCTTAATATTCAGATAGATCCATAGTGAGTCATCTGTCAGGTAACTAAGCCTAAGCCATTTAAAACCAGCACTTTGAAATCTGCTGTCAGTACATTTGTCAATTTCAATAAGGATATCATATGATCTCAGGGTTCCACAATATAGCAGTTATTAATCTACTGTTTTAAACCAGTTGAAGCCTAGGAACTCTTCACAGGCAGCCAAAAACAATCTAATTATGATATACAAGAGCACTGATAACAATGCCATACCTGATCTCCTCAGGAATGTTTGCAGTAGAGCGGGATTCCTAAGCCTTGGCAACTTGAAGATGTGTGGACTTCAAGAATTCTGGGAGTTGAAGTCTGCACATCTTCAAGTTGCCAAGGTTGAAGAACCCTGCAGTAGAAGAACTAAATGAAATTGTACAAATATACTAGCTTTTTCAGAGGATTCAGTTCCATCTAGAATAGCCAGAACACCAGAGATTGGTTTCCTATTAACTAAAAGCATTCCTGTCATGCCTGGATTTCCTTTCAGGCTGATTTTTAAACCTACACAATACTGGATTTTAGAATTAGACTATGAAATAAGTACACTTTATATATTGATGTCATCTCACCTCAAAGCTTGGATAAACCTCCCCAAAAGATTCAACACAATTGTTAGGCTGTTAGTACCTGTTGCTGACCCTCACCTATTCCAGAGGCCTCCTGTTTTCTCCAGGAATTTTTAGCCACTAGCCATTTGGCATTTCCTTAAGGATCAGCTGGATTGTGACAAGTTCTCTTACAAAGATTCTGCTGACTGACATATTCGGGGAGGTTCCCCACCCCCAACCTTGCCACATTGTTGAAGATTACATCTAGCTTTCTACTGTATTTCTTCCCTTCACACAACCATTCCCTATGACACAACAGATCAATCCTGGGGCTTTTCCTGTGTAACTTTCAGCCATACTGAAAATAAAACCAATTTTCTGTTCTTCTGGTCCTGGAACACCTTATTTGCCGCATGCACACTTCTACCGTAGCATCTTCTCATCTTGAGGAGGAAGAATTCAAGATGGAATGAATTCTTGACACTTGGCATTGAAGGGGCAGACTGGACTATTTTGAATGATCGAAGGGGCTATCTGGACTCTGATCATTCTTGGGAGATGTACAGGACGTAATGTCTCCTTTGACAACTCTATTCGCAATACCCTCAGAAGCCCAAGCCACCTGATTGGTCATGAGGTTCTGCAGGGAGTGGAACTTCATTGAGGAAAGAGAGGAAGATATTTGTGTAACTCACAAGAGAGAGGAGAAGGGGAGAGAGACTGCCCTATCCAAAGATGAGAGGGAGAATTCTGGGATGGGGGAGTTCCTCAAGAAGTAGACTAGATAGCAACACACATACCCCTTCCTACTCTCCTGTGTGAGGTAAAGGTAGAGAGCCTTGAGATCTTGCCAGCACTGAACAAAATAAAGAATGGGGATGGAAGGAGGAGCAGAGTACTCTCCAGCTGCCCACAAACAGAAGGAAAAAGGGGGAGAACCACCTGACATTTCCAGACTCAGAGAGGGGGAAGACAAAATATGGAAGGAGGTGATGTTTAGCAGGTAAAGGCTGAGGATGGCAGGCAGGAACCACCAAATCAACAGACCAGGAATTAATGTCCACAGTTGCTGGGAGTCAGGCAGCGTATACGTTTTATAAATAAAAATATATATAAAATAAATCCAGGCTAGAGATATCTGTTCTGTAAACTTATTTCAGCTGCCTTCCAAGGCCATCAAGGAATCCACCATGTATCCAATAATTCAGAAGAGTGGGAGGAAGAAGCCTAGAGTTTAAATTCTGGAGCAGATCAATGCATAAAGCACTGACTGCTTTGTGTTGTAGTGGACAATCATCGATGATGTCTGTGGCTTCATTCTTGTCTGCAATGAAGATTCAAATCTAGCTGAGCTGGTGTGCTAACCTTCTACCAAATCTATCTGAGAGTTGAAATTAGAGTTAGGTATCTGGAGCCCTGTGATTTGTTGCGAAGCTGAGGTGTATAACCTAAATGGGAAAACCATTATAAAAAGATGATTTTCCATATGACTGTAACATGACTCAGAGCTTTTAAGTTACCATATGCACTATGCCCCATTCCCTTTTAATTTTCCTTCCTTTCTCAGTACAACCGCCCTTTCCACTTAGCCTATCTACTTCTTACTTTATTCCTTGTTATTTCCTTATTATATGCTCCTTATTTCCTTATTTTCGTTGGGAAAAGGGGAGGGAATATGAATGTGTATTTCTGTGTTTCTGCCTGCGAGACAGGGAATGGTTGGTTTATGAAGATGGAGATAAAACAGGATGCTTCATTTTACAAGCAGTTACTTTTCTTGAATAGTTATTGGCTTAGTTAATCATATTCTTTTTTCCCACATTTATTGGGTAATGTGTGGAGTCTCTAAGATCGGTTTCAACTAGATTGGCAACCCAAGGTTGAAAAGCTGGGCTTTGCACAGGACTTTTGCCTGGGGAGGAAGGGGATCATCTTACATTCATGGTTGTCTATCTATAGGGGGATAAATACATACATGAGGAGTAATCAATTTAATTGTATTTAATTACATTAAATCTTAATAATTTTAAAATCAAAATTGAAAGCAAGTCAAATTTTGTTAGCTTTCTGTCTCTGCCCACTTCCTTTTCCCAGGCCCGTCTGTGTTTTGGAGGATGCTCCTCAGCACGCCCCTGCTCTCCGTGAAAGGTGTAACAGTAACGTGTCTCAGCAATACGTTTATAATTGTGACATTTTAACTTTTGATTGTAGGTTACTTTTAAAGTGCCAAATATGTAAGGATTTCAGTCCCTGAAAGACGCAACATTATATATGGATAAAAAATCTTTTACTTCGAATATACAGATTAGACTGAATGATAGAAAATATAAATTATTACTGTTGTAAGAATTTCTTTCTACTAAACTCTATTCCAGAAAGGCTTATGATCTGGCACAATAATAATAAATATTTTGAATAAACAGTAGCAGGAATTGATAGTCACTTTTTAATGATAGTTACTTTTTAACAAGATAGGTGTTGACAAATTTGATATATCAAATAAATAAATAAATAAATAAATAAAAACAGTGCATCATGAATGCAATCCTAGAAGGATTATCCAAGAACTAAAATATCTGCAAGTGCATTTCATCTTACTATAATACTTCTGTTTGTTCAGATGTAATGGGATTAGTATGCTGGATGACATGTTCTTATAATTTAGTCCTGTTATAATTTTTTTACTGGATTCACATATTACACTCCACCCTATTATGTGACTTTAGCTTAGTATATTGTATGAATCCAACACCTATGGCTTAGTAAACAACCCATGGCTTAACCTGATGTCCTCATGCATCACTGGATTGCAATATTAATAAGCCTTAGACTTTTTTCTCGGTGGCGCTTCACATTGATGGCAAACATTAAGCTGTATCTGGTGCCAGCAAAGCCACTTACCCATCTGAATTGTGTCAGATCATCCAGAAACCAAATTCAGCTCAGATTTGCTGCTGTCTTGTCATTCTGGGTGGTATCCTAGCACCTTTGTCATGTCTAGCTGTGCTGGCCAACACTTCCTGTTTTTTAAAATTAGATTTGCTTTTTTAAAAACTCACCTGTATTACAAAAGGGAAAGGAAACCTTTTAGACAGCATAGCAGTGCAAAAGGTGTTAATTGCATAAAATGAGCCCTAAATGAGTCTTTTGCTTTCTGCTGCACCCTTGAGAAAAAGAAAGAGATAAAAACCATCCATGCTACCCAAGTAGATCCACTTTGGATCTTTCACAAAAATTCCAAGACTGCAATCTCCTATATGAGGAGAAAAGAAGATTCATTTCCATCGATGCAAGAGGTAAATTTCAAATTACCTTGCAATGGTAATTTGTTCCTGAGCCAAGGCACACACACAGCGGAATCCTTGGGTGAATTCCAAGTCCCATTCATTGAGACAGGATTTTATAGGTTCATTATACAAAGTATACTGTATATGACCCAAAATCATGTTTCTTGCTTATAGTCACTATTATTTACAGGATATTGTGCAGATTCTGTAATGGCTCTTCTGTGCTGCAGATGTAAAATGTTTATTTCCAATTATCCCAGAATCAGCTATTTCCCTTCCCAATTATGGAATTTAGGTTGACTTTTACATGAACTTTTAATCTTAAATGACAGACACAATCACTAACTAAGCCTTGAATAACAATGCCCTTCTGGAAAATTCCCTGCATACTACATTCACCATTGAACATAGTGGGCCAACCAGGATTAGAGTGACCATGAATGATATGGGGAAAGTAGGCTGGACATGCTCATAGCTACATTACTAAGTGATTATGACTAGGACTAGGGAAGTGCCTCAGCCATAGAAATGAATAAACTTTGAGCCAGTCATCCTCTCTCAGCCCAACCTGCTTTACAGGAATGATGTGGAAAAACCTAGAGGAAATAATGTTACGTATGCTGCTTGAGCTCCCACAGGAAAAATGAGATATAAATCAACCAAACGTCTAGGCGTATTTTAGCCCAATGGATTGTCTGAGCCATGCCATTATAATTAGTTTATGGTTCAGTGTGCCATGGGAACCTAGAAAATTGAGTTTATTGAATAAACCAAGGATAAGGGTACCATGTAAATGGCTTTGCACTAAGCCAGTTTTAATCTATGTTTGATGAAACTGAGCCATAAACATGGTTTAGAAATTGATGGCTATGTTCATGCAGCAATATAAGCAAAAACCAGACAGATAAATGACTCATCTAACACAAGTGTATCATATTTTAATTACCTTCTGAAAAAATTAACTGTATTATGTAAGGACTGAGTAAGTGGGTAGTAAATAATCTTCAGCAAATGTGGCTTTTAGCCACCCAAAACCATTTTCTGTGCACGTGAATGCTGTGGCTGTGATTCTGATGCGTTTTACCGAATGAAGCCTAGAAGACAACACGGTACTTAATTACAGCACCACACTTCATCCAAGCAGAGAAAAATTCTTTCCCTCTTAGAAGCATCAGAAGAGTGGAGAGGGGAAGTCTGCCTCGCTGCGGAGGACTAAACCAAACGTCGGGATCCTCCAAGCTGAAGTACCAATGCCTCTGATTTAAGAAACATTTGGAAACCCACACGCTCTGGACTGAAGTCAAACGGGATGCCGAAACAAAAGGAGCTTTCCGTGCCTCCATAGCACATTGCTGTTTCCCAAGAACCTTCCATTCCATAAATATCACGTTCCATACCCAGAAGAGGGGAGGGGGGGAAGTACCCTTCGCATCCTCCCTTTGCATCACACGGGCTCAGAAGCTTCCTTTCCTCCGCGCAACTGTACATTAGTCCCCTCCCTTCGCTCCATTCCCCCTCATTGCTAATTTGGACTCTTCCATTTCCCTCCCCTCGAGTCGCTGTGGATTTTCCCACAGAGAGTGGGGGAGGCGGCGGCGGCCCCAGAGAGACGTGGGTCATGTGGTCTTTCTTCCCCTTGAACTGGGGCTAGAAGTGGCGCTGCCGCGTCTTAAATTGCGGACGAGAGGAGCTCGGCCGGTGCAGAGACTGCGGCGGCGGCGGCCGGAGCCGCCGGTGCAACGCTGTTGAGCGCCATGTCGCTGCAGAAGCCGGCCGATGGCGGAAGCGGAGGACTGGCGGGTTCCCCGGAGGCGGAGGAGCCCGAAGATGGCTCGCCCGGTCGGTGCTTGCCGCCGCCGGTGCTGCCCTGGGACCGTTTCTCGGCCTGGTTGCACTGCGTGTGCGTGGTGGGCTTCGATCTGGAGCTTGGCCAGGCTGTGGAGGTGAGTGACGCGCCGCACCGCGCCGCGGGGGCTGCGTTGGGCAACCCGCCCGCGCAAGCCCGTCCTCGGCCAGGCAGGATGTCCTGCTCTGCGGAACAGCGGCGCTTCCTTCGCCTGCGGGCTGCGCAAATGTTGCCCCGGGAAGGAACCGGGACCCGCTGTGCTTCTATCGGATGCGGACCGCTCAGGCGGCGCTGAACAGTTGTGGTGCGTTGCGGGGGAGAGGCATCCGGAGGCTCGCTCTTCTCCCCCGCTTTTGTGTAGCAAACAACCGGCGCAGGAATGCCGCGGCGTTTTTCCTACCTGCGGAACTGAAAGGGCAGCGAGGGCCACTTCCACTTCGTGTGGAAAGTTAAAAGAGGAAAAAAGCTTGCCATTGAGTGATCAGCGACACTTCTGGCTAGGGTTTTCATTTGCAAGTCTTTAATACAAGGATTGTTTGCCTGGAAAATAAGCGGAACGGCCTTTGAAATTTATCTCATTTCTCCCCCTTCTAAAGAGCTTGAGGCAAGTTATGTAACATTGATTTATTTATATGGCTTTTTGTCTAAATGTGGTGCCCGAAATGGCTGTAATTTTTAGAAGGTGACATCCCTAAGAACCTGCTTGAAGGGCTCCACACATTGGATGTCATCGCTGATGGTTATTCCACAGTTAATGTTTGCTTAGTAAGGCTGCCAGATATGAAGATATGTACGGTATATGTTTAAATTTCCAGGACAAGCAGAGCAATCACAGGGGCAGCAGTTTGTAGGTCTCGCTTTTCTTCTGTATGTCACTGTACGGTGTATTTGCTGAATTGTGTGCCTTCCTGTGCTAAATAGTGTAAGGCAGTGTTGTCCAAACTTGGCCACTTTAAGATGAGTGGACTTCAACTACCAGAATTCCCCAGCCAGCCATGGGAATTCTGGGAGTTGAAGTCCACTCATCTTAAAGTGGCCAAGTTTGGACAACACTGGTGTAAGGGATAAGAATAGCCAAGGAAGACTAAAACAGAGGTAGACATGAAAATGGAAGATAATGCGGGACCTGAATGAATCGGTTGCACATGAATTGCCTTGAAACCACATTGAAAGTATAATGTTCTATATCTAGCTATATGTATGAAGCTAATCACCATTTGTGATTTATACTGGGTGGGTTTTGTATTCCAAATGAAGAGTCATTGTGTATGGGGCTGTGAGTTAAATATGAATCAGCTGTAATCAGACCAGTTAATTTTCACATTTAGAGCTTACTTAGAAGGTTGTATCAAACATGTGTTTGCTCTGGGCAGGCCTAGTTGGAAATAAAACCATGGCTTTTCTTGCTGAAAAAGAATCGAGATAAAGGGTAATTTTATGCAATGCAGCATAGTGTTGATAGACTTACATTTAATATACATCTAATCTTGCCATTCTCATCTGCCATGGTCTCTAGTTGTGAGAGGCCCCCATAGATTTGTGTTACCTATTGGAAAATCTGTGTGTTTTCTCACACTAGTGATATCACTGTAAGATTGTAGTACTGTAGTGTTTTCTAACCTGATGCCCTCCAAATATGTAAGCTTTCAATTACTGTAATTTCCAACCAGATACTAAATGCTGAATAGATTAGTTAGCCTCAAATTTTTCACTCTAAAGAGGATAAACAGCTGAAGAAATCATAACCCAGTATCAAGTGTTCTATAGCTCTAAGATCTGTTTAAAGAAAAAGGAATTGCAACATGTGTTTACTAAATAAACTTTAAGTTTGAGTTTAATAAAATTATGAGCATCTTGTGATTACAGATCACAATCTTAATGTCTTCATAACAGCCTTTTTTCAACAGCATTCATTAACACAGTTTTTTGGCATTAAGTAGCCTAGGACACAAGTTGGTGAGCATTTGGATTTGATGGGCACATTTGGAATTTCCCATGCATATTATAACTAGTGCCAGAAAACTAATCTATGAGGGTTGCTCTAGCCAGTCCCCGGATCCTCCTTATTTCCCCAGCTTGCTTTTGCTTTTCTTATGGACAGGAGGGTACACTTCCCAAAAAGAGCAATGGACTTCAGCCACCCATCATTTTTTAAAACTGCTTGGGGCCCAAGTTGGAATAAAAGATATTTTTATAAATCAAAAGGACACTAGAGGTTTATACATGAGAGGCGTGGCAGTTTCTCACTTTTTTTCAAAATACTATAATGGTAAAATGTTACTCTGTGTTAGGAAGCCAATTAAATTAGGTTATAAAAACTTTTAAGCATGCCAGGTTTTTATCTGATGTGATTATTGTTGGAACTGCTTGGGGAAAAAATAATTAGGAAAAGTCTTATTGAGTGCACTCAGTGTTGAATATGTAGTGTCTGTGAATTAGCAATAGAGGTTAGAAGTACGTGTGCTACTTTTGGGGAATAATGTGGCCCCAGTCAAGTTGGTGCCTAGCCCTGTGTGCTATGTGCAAAATTAATAGAGCACCTATTTTCCTCAACTAATGAAAACTCTGATTATTTACAGGTAATATATCCGCAGCATTCAAAACTTACGGATAAAGAGGTGAGTAAAAGCATTAAAAAGACATTTATAAAATATATTTTCCCCTCCAAAATGTAACTTCTATTTTTCTCCCCTAGAAAACCAATATTTGCTATTTGTCTTTCCCAGATTCCAATTCAGGTAATCAGATATGTATGTTACTTACATGTATATTTGTATGTATAAAATAAAATATTTCTGTTTAGCGAGAACTGTGCAATGAATAGCTATTTTTATTATATTTCAGTTTTATTAAGTGAAATATGAAGTGTGTGATAAGTACATTTTTGCCTGAGCACTTCACAAAGAGTCAGAACCTAGGAAGATGTTGGGTTAGAAGGTTTAATTGGATACTAGGACTGTGCAAAATATTTGGAAGTGGAATTTCTCCACAACTGCTTGAAGTATTCAGATGGCTGCATTTCTCAAAGGTTCAGGGTCACAGCTTTGAAACCTTCTCCAGCAGAAGTGCCTTCTGTGCATGAACGTGTCTGCCCTGAAGACCTGGAAAGGGCCTCAAAAAGGCCATGCTGAGCTTCTGAGAAGTGTTGCAGCCTCAGTACTCCAAGCAAGAAATTTTGAGAAATACTTTGCTTGCTTCAGAAGCTTCCTCTAAATGCATCACATAGGGGCTTTTAAAGTGGGGCTTTAATTGCCCTCTTGCACCTGTCATTTTGATTTCATTGACCCTCCCCCGGTCCCCCCTGCCCTGCACTGCAGATATCCTAGACTCAAAGTTTGCAGCTTTAATATGCTAGGCTGCTAGCACAATCCTGTGTATACATATTCAGAAGGAAGTCCTATTGCAGTCGGTGACATTTGCTCCTAAGTGCACGTGCATAGTATTGGAAATTTCTTAAATCCATTCCCATAAAAATAGAATCAATCTGCATTGGGAGAAAGAGCCCTACAGATATCTTAATTATTAGAAATCACTTAGCAAAAGTTTTAAATTGCATGCTCCTGGTGCACATGAAAAGAAACTTCTTGAAGTATTTGTGATGGTAGAACATGGAATTTTACATGGTGAATTGTTTGCAGTTGTTGGCTCTAACTGATTACAAACCGCAACTATGAGATTATTCCATATTTTGTACAATAAATTTCTTAATTTTCATTGTAGAGTAGGTATATATTTAAGCCATCTATTTACAGTTTGTTTGGCTGCTTCAACTACCTTAAATTTAGTAAGGTGGCTGTACAGTTTTGAGGGCAACACATATAACATTACAAAGGATAGTTAAGAATGTGGGCATCCATAGGAAGCAAATGGGGAGAAACAAGTTACGTGTGTGAGATCACATCATCACACAAATGCTGTGAGTCGCTTGCGTCATCCTTTTGGCATAATCATGTGGACACCAGTGGCTAAGAATATTTAATAATATTCAAAAGGATTCAGATTCATCTCTAGCCCAGGGCAGCAGTTTAGGTTGGGATCTAAGTATAAGGCTGCATAAAGTTACTTAGATGAAACTAATATGTTTATAAATTACTGAATGTATTAAAATGTTTTTTTTTAAAGGTAAAATGCTTGTCAGTTGTTACAAATGCTTTGCACTGTTTGCCTGGAATACAGGTTACAGGATTTTCTTTTTGTCAGCAATTTGGTAAATATTATCTATGCTGTTCTTCTTAATTTTTCAAAAATAAAAGGAGTCATAATCTTCACTACCATTAGTGGAATTTCTAAGGCAAGGGCTTAGAATACGCCTGAGAGGTTTTGGCTTGGCTTGGACTCTGAGTCCATAAAATGTTCCATCACAAAATGTTTCAAAGTCAGAGTGTAGGAATTAATTATTTTGTATACTACTATATAAGCATTCTGCCTTGGTCCCAGCTATGTTGCAATTCCTTAATGGCATTTAGAACATCTATATGTTACTTCAGAGAAAGGTATTTTTTTCTGTAGTCTACTTACCAGAAATACTTTAGACAGAGTTTGTTTTTTGGATTAAAATTGGTTGCTCAAATATATTGGATATATATGAATCAATTTGAATGATAATGATTTAATGAGATTTCAGAATACTTGATCAAATTATAACTCCCCACTGGCTTATTGTCATACCTTTCCTAGGTATTTATGACGACAGTTTAAACTAATTATTTCATTCTTGTGGAAAAAAAGTTGCTAAACTGGGATTTCTTTTTTAAGATGATTGCTTTTGTTAAGAATCAAATTACTTATATTACAGTTTTAGAGAAAGGAAAAACATTTTGGATCAGCTTAATGCTGAAGAAAGAGAAATGCCTGATTTTTACCTTGTCTTTTCAAGTTTAGTATGGTTAGAATTTGATATAAATAGGGGATTCTTAAATATGGAAATCTGTGGAACAATAAGTAGTATAAACCTATAGTGTGAATTTTGATAACTGAACTTACATCATGAGCTTTTGGATGGAATATATGCAATTTTCTTGTAGCCTTTTGAATATTAAAAAATATCTTGGTATTTTTTGAAACCTCGTCTGGTGACATGTGTATGGGTTCCCAGTTTCTTCTGATTTGAAATAAAGTTGAAATCACATTAGATTTAAAATGGTGCCTTGAAAGCTTTTGATGTAAAGCTTGCATCTGCAATGGTTTTAATTGGCAACCCAAATTCACTAGCTTTTACAGATTCTTCTTAAATCATCTAGGCAGAATGGGACAGGTAGTCATACCATATTAGCACTAGGCAGAACAATAGCCAGAATTAGGGCAGCAACGCTGATTACTGTCTCAGGCATTAAAATGAGGATCATTAGCCCTCTTTCAACCAGCTTGCTTGGGTTTCCTTTAGATGCTAACTATCTCCAACAAGGCAGAAAAAGTGGAATTCCCCATAGGAAGGCAGAAGAGTATGAACTGGTGGCAGCCTGAATGTGCATGCATGTATTCTCTTGGCAGCAGAGGTGTCCAGAATGTTTTTTTTTAATAATGTGGACTGCACATAAAAAACAGGGAACGCTTTAATCACACCATTGTGGTGGCCATCTTGACTTTTTTGATTATAATCTGTGGACACCCGTGCTTGGCAGAGCAGCAGCCAAAGTATTTGATTGTGTTTATTCAGTAAGAAAAGACAGCATCATACTTGGACTGGCCAAGTAGAGAGTCTTCCAGCAGAAAACATCATAGTTTGCTTCATCAGCCTTTCTCAATGTAAGTACTGTAGGTTTGATTTCTGTGCATGCAATCACCAGAAGAGATAGAATTGTGCTTGGCCTTTAGGGAGCGTTTTAAAAAATACTAATATTTGTTAGAAGCACCTGCTCTTTTTAAATATTACCAATTCAATATAGTACTTTGCTGTTTATCTCCTCTTTCCTTTTTGGCTTAGGTTGCCTTGGAAACACACAATTTTGTTTTAGGTTTCGGCAGTCTTCTAGCAGAAAGCTTTCGTGGCACTGTTTGCTGGATCAGTTGGACAGAGATCTACCGATTTACTTGAAGGTTGGGAAAGTAGGATATTTTATCTTGTTCAGACATGATAGTGCCTTTCTAATTCTAACAGACAGTTATTATTGTGATGGTACTTAATGGTGAAATTGTACGTTTTGTTCCTTATAAGACATTGCTTAGTGCTCTGCTAGTGTTGTCCTGTATCACGTGGCCAATAACACTGCAAACTCTTCTAATGAAGAACATATTAATTATCCTTTCTGTTGAAATAGTAATCATTAAAACAGCTTTAATTGTGTCTAGAATTATTCTTTTGGAACCTGGTTATAATGTTGCTACATCCAGCTGTTTCAGACGTCAGGGAGCCCTTTGTCCCCGAACTTTGCAGACGATTCTGGGAAGTATTGTGTTCCATTTGGTACTAGGACATACCCAACACATTCAGATGCTTGCAAACTATAATGGGGAAAAGGTCAAAACACTTGTGTTTACCATTTAATAGCTACCAGAAATTGCACATCAAAACTTTAGGGCAGTGCAGTCTTCTTCAGTATAATGCTTTCTAGATAGATTATCTAAAGGTGATAGTTGTTGTTGTCCAAAATACCTACAGAATAAATTAAATGGTTAGAAAATTCTTTTTTTTCTTTGTCATAGAGATTTTTCATAGGTGACATAATACTGTGACAGGTTGCAGATAATCTGTATCATGGGTCTCATTCTTCTGTATATATCAAGGATGTTGAGACGTAAAGTATATAAAATATAGACTAATTGTGTAGGGAATGTTGTAGTATAATTGTAGAAATGTTAGCTCCTATATTATAATAGGTTTCTTCATTTTCATATGCATGGTCTAGATGTGTTTGATGACATGTTTACAGTGACATCATATCTGAAAATGTAAACATCCTGAATAATCCTCCTGTGATTTCAATCAAAATTTTTTAAAGATCACCTGCTAAGCACTCAGCATTATTCAGAAAGTATTCAGTATTTTGGAACGTTTTCTTTTTCTTTACAGAAGGATCCTGCATATTTTTATGGATATGTATATTTCAGACAAGTACAAGACAAGACATTAAAGCGAGGTTACTTCCAGAAGGTAATTTAGTTTTAGCTGAATTGTTCATGGTTGTCTTCTAAATATACTTAGGCAGAAAAAGTAAGCTCCATTTAAATCAGTGGAAAATGTTTCCATATTCACTCAATCTTAAACACATTACATGGACTAATCTGAAAGGCCAGAATACATAAACCACAATGCTATCTGCAGTACATGGTGATTTGCGTTATAGAAAATGAAATTAGGTATCCATAAGCAAAATAAGTGGCAGCCAGTTTGGTGCAGTGGTTAAGGCATCAGGCTAGAAACCAGGAGACTGTGAGTTCTAGTCCCACCTTAGGTACAAAGCCAGTTGGTGACTTTGGGCCAGTCACTCTCTCTCAGCCCTCAGAAGAAGGCAAAGGCAAACCACTTCTGAAATATTGCCAAGAAAACTGCAGGGACTAGTCCAGGCAGTCACCAGGAGTCAACACTGACTCAGGCACCAAAAAAAAAAAAAAAAAAGGCAAAACAAACAGATTGCCTTATCCATTGTTCTGTTCTGCAGTTGTCATTCTTTTCAGATATGAAGCTGACTTTATCAAAAAATGTATGGACCACACGTTAGCTGAGGTGACTTAGTGGGCACCTTAACATATGTGCCCCTTCCCAAAGAAGTCCATGGGTTCCCCAAATTAAATAAAGAATATTTTAAAAATGTATTTGTTTAAAAAATAGCTGAACTCTTGTGAGATCACCTAATTTTAATGTTTCCACTTGAATCACATTGGGAAATGTCCACCTAATTAGCTTATTAAGTCTGCTTGTGAATATATCCCCCTTAGAAGTAAATGCATACAGGTAGTCCTTGGGTTACGTCCATTCATTCAGCGACTGTTCAGAGTTATGATGGTACTGAAAATGGGGGACTTACAACTGGCCCTCGGAGTTTGGGCAATTGCAGAGTCTTTGTGGTCACGTGTTTACGACCTGGATGCTGAGCGCCCGGCTTGTAATTACAATATTGCAGTGAGCCGCTGTCATGTGATCATGATTTCCGACATTCCCTGCCAGCTTCTCACAAGCAAAGTCAATGGGGAAGCCAGTTGGAAGTTGCGGTCATGTGAGGTCCTCACTTAACAACCTGTATGGTTCTCGCTTAATGACGGCAATGTCTGGAATGCTGTCGCTAAACAATGTGGTCACATGACATCACACTTTATGACTGTGTCACTTAGCGATGACAGTTCTATTCCCAATTGCCATCGTAAGCCGAGGACTACCTGTATAGGCTTTCAAATGTGTGTTGCATAAAAAGAAAAATATACTTAAAGTGTTAGTGAAGGGGAAAGCAACTGAAGAGGGGCAAATTGCATGGGAAAACAGTGGCAGGATTCAGATGTCATTCTAAGCTTTACATATTTGGCTTGGATTTGGCTTAATATTTCATGTGAATCCTGCCATTGCAGGTTGTAATCCATGATTTATGGCTTAACATAACAGGATACTATAGTCATTGTGGCTTATTCAACAAAACCATGGCTTAGTACAGTCACTGAACCCAGCTACTCAGCTGGGGAAAAGCACTCATCTTTCTTTCTGATTTTCTGTGCCAAATTGTATCCCTAACCATCAGAAATTCAGTAAGGGTGTTTACATACAAATGTTTGTAATGTGTAGTCTACATAGTAGTTGCATTATTATGAATCAAGACTATTCCTATTTTTTATATTCTGTAAAAAAAAATCTCAGTGCTAACTATGCCTAGAGTGTTTTGAGTTAGATGGGCTATATAATAAACAAATATATGAATTTAGTGAGGAACTAATACATTACTTAATATAAATTGTAGTGGTTTTGGGTGAACTAATCAAATTATTTTGCTTCTCTTGTAGTCTTTAGTTCTGATCAGCAAGCTGCCTTATATCCACTTATTTAATACTGTGCTTGGACAAATTGCACCTGAATATTTTGAGAAAAATGAACCTTTCTTGGAAGCAGGTTGGTAATATTGATGGTTTGGTGATACTGTTATATTTTCAAAATGCATAAGATTAATTGCAGTCTAAAATCTGTGAATTGTAGTGGAAGAGCACTGTGACTTTGACTTCAAAATTGCTATCTCAGATTTATCAGTTGAGGAGGATGGTGTTGCCAGTTTGTCAGCTGTTCCAGATCAGAACTGATACTATCAGGTGAACCTGAATAGATTTAATTCAGTGGATAAATCTTTTTATTCACAGATGTTAGGGAGCACTGTTATAAAGGTCTTCTGTGTACAAATCTAATTGCTGCTCCTCTGCTTTAGCTTGTAGTGATGTTGATCGATGGCCACTGCCGGTCCCAGGGAAAACTCTCTATTTACCTATTATGGGCATTGTAATGAAGGTAATTTTAAACTTTGTCCATTCTTGTTTGTTGTTTGAGTTCAGCCAACGATGTCTGTTTTTTGTATATAATATATTTCTTATATATAATAGTATCAACTTTAAAAAAAAAAAAGCCTTAGTCCTATAAATGTGTATTTATTTCATACTTGCACAAGTGAGAGAGGAAAAGAATACCTAATGGAGAGCTAGATATAGGTAAAATTCTTAAGGAATAATGTGTTCTATAAATCAATCGTTTTTGTTCTATTTAGACCTGTCATTTAAAAAGATGCATTTGTTTGCCTCTGTAGGATGTATGGAGTCTACTCTAGTTGAGCACTAAATTTAACTGGTCACTGTGGGAGAGACTTAAGCATGCAAATGAGTTCTTACTGGACTGTGCAATGGCATCTGATATTGTTAGTAGTTATTCAGCTGATTTTTGTATGAGACTTTTATGAGTTCATTTAAGCAGAACATTTCCCTTGTTCTTCAACAACTTAAATAGGTGTTTCAGTTGGTACTGCTGGATTTTTATTTCTAGTTGACTCTTGCAGAGATTGCAGGTTTCTCACAGGGCTAGCACTTACAGATTGTAACTTTAACAACAACATGAATTATTTTAGTTATTTCAGTAGGATTTATTCTCTCTCTCTCATACCCCCACACCCATACACAGACATATATATGTGAGGGAAGAACTATTTAAAGCGGTATATTTTCACAGATGTAAATCTGGCAAAATATTGCTATCTGAAGTAATTAATGTCTTAAGGCTAACTAAAGTTAACATTTGGGATGATTAGTATTCTGAATGATGTATGCATAGCTTATTATGTTTCTTTTCTCAGGTGCGGATTCCTACCTGCCACGACAAGCCTGGAACAACCCAAGTATTACAGTCGATGCACCAGGTAGCTCACTAGCAGATTAACGCTCCCTCAGTACAAAGATCTAACTTCAAACATTTCATTTCCTAGCGTGTTAATCCAAGTTCTCAAGTATATTTTGTTAAGTAAACAAATGAAATTATATAGGTGTGAGAAATAGAAAGTGAAAGCTTATAAATTTTTTGGGTGGAGATAAATCAGAGAATGCTAGTTAATATTATAATATTTGCCAAAACAAGTTGCTCTGTCAACCATGAGCCTTGGGAGATGAAGCAAGGAGGCATTTCAGTGTAAGCAAACAGAAGCTATTCAGCTTCAAAGGATGACTGATGATGCCAGGGGGAGCCCAAGTGGGGTAACTTCCCTGGAGGTCACTGCCCAGCAGATGGGCTGTGTCCCTAGAGAGAGGACTAAGCTAGAAGAATGGGGAAGGGAGAGAAAATTGGTTAGTTTTCCCTTCTCCTTTTTGGAATGGCACGATAGAGGGGAGCTGGAAGGCTGGGCTGACTGCAGTGCAGCTGTGGTCGGTCGGAGTCAACAGCTGGCCATGCCTGCAGAAAACAGGCAGAGCAGCAGCTGCCCCAGCTAAAGAGAGGCAGCGGCAGAGCATAACGGAGTGCAATCAGTGGGTGAAGGAGGCTGGGAGTAAGGAGTAGCAGGGACAAGAAATGATACTGAGAGAGGCCTTGGGTGGAAGCAGCAGAAGCCAGGAGGTATGGCTGGAGTAGCAGCAGCTAGTATTGTCTGCTACAGCACCAAGGGGCAAGAAAGGATCAAACCAGACTGAATCAAAGGGATCAAGATAGCCTGTAGAGACACAGGATAAGAAGGTGACAGGTAGCTTTCTTTTATAATAGAAAACAGTATGGCACAGTATATCATTTTGTGTGTTGTTTGTTTAATCAGGACTGTTCATTAATAGGACTTAAATGAAGCTCAGACCACATTTTGATCAGAGGGCTGCAGGATTACAGATGGCTATAAAGGACTCTCAAACCTTCTCTCATCATAGAATCATGGGGTTGGAAGGGACCTTGGAGATGTTCTAGTCCAACCCCTTGCCCAATGCAGGAATCCTCAGACCATCCCAGACAGAGGCTGTCCAATCTTTTCTTGAAAATCTCCAGTGATGGAGCACCCACAACTTCAGGAGGCTAGCTTAATAGCTCTCACAATCAGGAAATTCCTCCTTAATTTATGTTTGGATCTCTCACTGTAAAGCTTCCACCCATTGCTTCTTGTCTTACCTGCATTGTAGCAAGTTTGGATTTGCCCATCTCAGATGTGTACTGTATCTGTGTGAAAACTGTCTGGGCTTGAAAGGTGAGTTAAGGAAAGGATAATAAGCATAAGATTCCCCAAAGAGGTTCTACCAGCAGGTTTAGTGCCTTCTTCCCCTTGGGCACCTTTCTCATGTGTGAACTTCAGCTCTCAGAATTTTCAGCAAAAACCATGCAGCCTGGGGAAGGGTGATTAGTGCATTCATTAAATAAGTGATTCAAGTGGAACAAACTTTGTTTAGAAGCAGATATGTTCTGTAGACTTGTGGCTCTGGTAGCAACCATCTTATGTGCAGGTTGTATCCCTTCCTGGATTGAGAGGCCTTTCTCTCAGTCAACCATGCCAAATCACCTCCTGTTTGGATTTTTGCAATATATACTATGTGGAGCTTATAGACCACTCAGAAGCTACCATTGGTCCAGAATGGTACAGGGGGATGAGTAATTATGGATGGTCCCAATTTGGCCCATGTAACATTACATTACTATTTACCAGTAGGCCAATTTTTCTACTGTTTCTGCCCAAGTGGTAAATTCTGGACAAGTTGGTGCACTCCAGGTCCCAGCTGTAAAACATTGTCATCTTGTGGGACCCAGGAGATACATCTCAGTAGATGCTGAGGAACAGCATTCCTCTGAGGTCTGCATGGGTCTGACTGTTGGGCTTTTGTAAAACCATAAAAGCCTGATTCTTTCAACACCCCTGGGATAAGGTGTAGCAATCTGCTCCCTGCTGGTGGTTTGTTGGGAATATGTTTGTTTAATTATCTTTCCATGATATGTGCCATATATTTTACTTTTGATTTTGTCCTTTTGTTGTTTTTCCTTATTATTTTGTACTGGATGTTTTAATCCTACTGTGTAAACTGCCCAAAGTCACCTTGTAACTGAGATGGTATACACTTTGAGAAATGAAGAAAGCAGGGAATCTAGTGAGGGGCACTTTACAGACTTATATGATAAGCTTATTTTAAGGGATCATTATTGTTGCAAAGATAGCATAGTGCGCTTTACTTTTTATTTTATTCTCTGGTGCTACTCTGATCACAAGCTTTTTGTCTTTTTTTAGGCAGATTCACAAATCTCCATTGCTTTGCCTACTGTCTATGAAGTAGATCTCTTTAGGTAAAGACTAAAAAACATCTTGGTTTATTTCTTCACATATTACATCAAAGAGTTTCAAGAACTGAAACTGAATCGATTACCTAGCAAAGAGACATTGAGATAAGAGATCATCCTATGAAACATAATATTTTTTTATTTATGTTACATGCATCTTTGCATGGTGTGTAGCTGTTTGTCATGTCACGAGAAACATTCCCATCCATTTTCCTACTTGGTTAGCCCTCCTGCTAGCAAGCCTATTTGGGCAGTAAAAGCAGATAGCTATTTCCTTTCCTTTAGCTGTAGAGAAACAGCATCTTGATTACAATCACTGATTAAGAACTTTTAAAGTTAAAGAAACATTAATCTTGCCTCTAATAGCAACGAGAAAGCATGAGTCTTACCCACTGTTTGGATTAGTAGGGATTAAAGCTTTTCCACCATGTGTTGTGGGGTAGGGTGGGGACAGAATTTGGGAGGCACACATACCCTGCCCATTTATACAGCTGCTTGAAGTTCTTTTGAGCTCAAGGTAACTCCCCAGCCCAAGAAAATTACCTATCCTTGGTTGATTCACATTGTAATAATTAACTTTAACATACTGTTATTTGATCCGATTTCTTTTTGCATGAGGTGAGTACAGGTGGTCAGAGAGGAACTCTAACCACTAATTAGAAAAGCAGCCCCTACTGCAGGTTTTCTTTGCTCCCTGTATGCAAACTGTTGTACTGTATTTCAGAAAGTGTCCAGATAGTGTTTGCAGTAAGAAAGCCAGGAAGTCATTTCTAGAAAATTTAGCACTCTGTTATCTCCATAGTGAATACTACAATATGAGCAAATTCATCTTTGACATGGTCCTAATAGTCTGGCCAAAAGTGGACAGCTAGTAAATGTGTGGTCTGAACCAGAAGTTCAAATCCCACTTTATCTGCATAGCTTTCCTGAGTTCTGTTTTCCAAAAAGGTATAATAGTCATTCTGTCTTAGACTGTTGAGTGTGCAAGCCAAGATGATATTTCAGTTGCACATGTATTTCAGTGTTTTCTTTCTTTCTGGTTCTGCTGTCTCTGCTATAAGTAGGGCAAGGAAAAAAAGTCTTTTTTCTTGTGAATCTGTTTCAGATGTTTCTCGCCAGTGTTCTTTCACATCCAGATGCTGTGGGAACTAGTGTTGTTAGGGGAACCATTAGTTGTCATGGCACCATCACCATCAGAATCTTCAGAAACTGTGTTGGCACTTGTGAGGTAAACATATGGAGGATTTTAAAAGCTACATGATGGGGCTTTCACAGTGAGTCACAAAATGGGAATGGTGTAGCAGAATAAAAGTCTTTAAGTTTTTATTAAAAACAAAAACGCTAGAGGAAAACTTGGATCAGATGCCGAAAACCATAAAACTGGTTGCTTTTTCATGGTTTAGCATCGTGGATGAACCCAGTTAGTAATAGTTCATTCCACAAACAACAGTTAAACAGATTATCTCTTAGTATGATGTGTCCCTAAATAAGCAGGTAAGCTTAGAAGCTGCAGAGGGGCTGAAGGGGTCAGAATGACAAAAACAATGTCATGACACATACATCACCTCTTGTGCATGCATTGGAGATGCCACCCACATGGGGGAGAGCTTACGTTACAACAGGGTGATGCTGCTTTCATAATTTTCATCTCCAAAGCTGCTTCCGAAAGCAAAATCATGATTTCAAAGCTGCTTCAAGAAACAATGTGGTCCCGTTGCATTTTGAATGAAGGAGAGTTGCCAAGTTACTTTACCTGCTTCGACTGATTCTTGACAACTAGAAGATGAGAGAAGGCTTCTGCACAAGCTCCAGTCAAGGTGGATGAAGTGATGAGCAAAGGCCACCACTGCTCCACTTGAACAAAGAGAGCCACGTTGCCCCTAGTGCTTAAAACTCTTAAAGTGAAAGGCCTGCAATTTTTAATCTGAGGATGATGATTTTGGAGTTTTTCTTTTTCTTTTCTTTTTCTCAACTCAATTTTTCATGAATTTTCATGAATGCATTATTTGGTTAAGTACCATAATAGAAGAAGAAGTTGGCTAGAGTGTGAGATAGGTTTTAATAGCTGGTATTTAAAATATGTGTGTTCTTCACTGAAGAATTTTTAATAAAAGGTAGTAACTGGGTTAGCTTCCAGTTTAACCAGTTGAGTAATTACTTTTTTTAAAATATTGAAATTAAATACTTACGGACCTTAATAAGCAAAAGTTAATGTTAAATAAAGGTACTGAACAACTGTGAGAAGGACAGGCAATTTTAACTGAAGGCAACAGGTCACCATGGGTGTTTCCTTTCTTATTATGTTATGCATCAAAGCAGTCTGATTTTTTTTAATTCTGTCCACACAAGTGTACATTTTCCCTGTATTGATTGATCGCAGTGTTTTAGTCAGCCAGTTTTCTTCACTTTAACCAATGGTGATGCACTTTGCTTTTGTTCAGGGTTTCAGCCATGCTCTTGCCCTTACGTTGCTTGCCAGTTGTTTTTTTCTTTTTTCTCTTGGTTTTGCATCCCTCTCTTGCCCCCTCTCCCCCACTTTGAGTTAGCATTCAGTAGCTATATTATGTTCAACCCCCCTTGGTCCTTCTCTTAAGAGAGCTACCCTTTTTGTTTTTTGCAAACCTTGGAGTTCCTCCCAGCCTGTTAATATTTTAGTTTTCTGTATCGATAGAACTGTTTTGCTTTTTAAGATTTTGACTTGGAAACCAGTATTTGGAAAAGTATTTAGACAGTCAAGTCCAGCATCCTGTTTAGTGCAAGAAACCACATTAAAATGACCCTGATTGATGGTTGTCCAACATCTGCTTGAATATATCCAGCAAAAGGAAACTCACCACTCCCTCAGTAATCATTTCCAGCGTCAAACTGCTGCTCCTGTTTACAGTTAACATGAGTACTGTAGTGTGCAAAATGTTTTAAATTTTAGTGGTTCCAATTTTGAAATTAGGTGTTTCAAATTAAAAACATGTGGAAAACCCCTGTAAAATAGCATTAACTGTTCAGGAGTGTATGTACAGCAGAAAATTGCAACAACATAGAAGAATTTACTGAGATCAGCTGGTGTAATCTACAAGTAAATATGTAATAAACTGACACTTTTATTTCATCTCTTCTATGTTCATTTCACAGCTGTATCTCACCCTTGAAGTACTACAGTGATTTTAGACCTTATTTTACAATACATGACAGTGAATTCAAGGACTATACCACTCGTACACAGACCCCGTAAGTAAATGGATGGTTAAATTAAACAGGTTGATAGAGTAATTTTTCTGACATAATTTTGATTTAAGAAAGTACCTTATGCCTGTCTCCTCAAAAATGTCTCATTGAGTTTGCTGGTGGAATATTGATCAAAAAGATTAGAAATTTCAGTTTAGGAAGTTTTAACAGAGGAGTGTGTACTTCAGTTCTTTAACAGGAGTGTGTACTTCGGTATCGTGTTATTTTCCCTTGTGGAGAAGAAATGTAAAAGAATATGAGTTTTGCATACAGTGTTGTTCAAAATTTGTTCATCTACTTAGAATAATTCCAGTGAGAACCTATATAATGCTAGCATTCATAATTTCTGATGTACTGTACAGCTGACCTAATTTTTAAACTATTTCTCAATTAGAGATGGTGGCTAAGTATTGTTTCTCAGACTTCTCTCATTAGCACTGAACCAAAACAGTACTGTTTCCAATAAACCATAAAATGCAAAGCACAAACGTTGTTTGCAACATTTTCTGGCAATATAGCAGTTTGATGTCTAACTAGCTAGCAGCACCTAGCTGACTTTGGTGAATTTCAGAAAGCTATGCAAGGTCAGCTCTGTAGTCCTTGGATGAAAGTTGACCAGGAAATACTAGTTTTCTATACTAGGCTGCAAAGTGGAAGGAACATCCCGGAAGAAGGCAGCAGCAAACCTTTTCTGTATTGTTGCTGAGAAAACTAAATGGAATAGCCATAAAGTCGCCAGAGCTGAGCTTGACATTTTAGCTTAGTAAACTGATGGGAAAAATAATGGTCTATTTTTAAAAAAGTTTATGTTAAATCATCAAGTTATAATTTCATCTAACAAAGGTCATAGGAATAAATATCCAAATATGAAAAACATATTTGTGAGCAAGTTATTTTTAGAAATTAAATTGTGTTGTGCTTAACCATCCTTACAGAAACAAAGCAATGTTTGGAATGCTGATGGCCCATTAAGCAAATGTAAAAGATCAAACAACTTGTGTGGTTAGCGTATGCTGTTATTTCAAGCAGAGCTGACATCCCTCTATAAATATTTTGTTTTTGGATCTACACTTCCCTGTGGTCTAGGCAGCATTTCCAGTCATATCTGTGGAGTTTTTCACCAACCACACATTCAAAAGATTGTTCTGCTTGTGTGTGAATTTACTTGGACTGTTGATTGAAAAACTTTATGGTAATAAATTGAGAGGGAGATGAAATCGCATCTAAACGGTTTACACTCAAGTTAAACCCATCAAAATATGAAGTTAAGCTCATTTTAGAAGCTGCACTAGAATGTACTGTATATTAAGCAACATTGGGAAGGTTTTTGAGTCTGATTAACTTAGCACTGAATCATTTGTGCTTAAGTTATGCTTTTTCTTTTTTAGTCCCCCACCTCCGCCCCGAACTGTGTATAGGTTTGCATTTATTCCCAGTTGTTGCATTGGTACTTTGCTCTTTCTTGGACATTGAAAAAGCATTTGTGTGAGATGGGCGGCTATATAAATGTGATGTATAAATAAATAAATTGCAGCAGGTTTATGAGTAATAATTTGATTCTTGGCATTTTGTTTGTTGAGGTATTACTGTTGGTGTTTAATTCAACATGCAAGGAACAGTGAGCAGCCCCAACTCTCTCCTAATGTGCTGGTAAAATAAATGAAGAAATGATCCCCATGTTTCCATCATGGAGGTATAATGCAAGGAGCCTTCAAATGAATGCAGAAGTTTCCATGTGAACTGGAACCATCCACTCTCAGGATTCCAGTTTGGAAGAAAGGAATCACACGTAAAGCTGGTGATGGTGATTGGGTTTAAGTATGGAGACCAGCTCATTATTTACATCACCAATCTGACTTATGGAGAGCGGGAAGGCTGGCTCACCATTCCTCACGTGTTGGATCACACACACAAAGGTAACATGTCAAGCAGTATTATTGTTTAACAGAATTCCAGTTCAAGTGATGGATATATACATTTCATTCATCTTATTTTAAAATTAAATTAGTAAAAACTTAGCCAAATAAATGATTTTATCAAATATGGTAAGTTATTACAAGTTGGTTTTCCCTTTTCTCGTGACACAGGTTTAGTTTAGTTGCCTTTATCATAGTCCTTTTTAAAAGTTGTTTTAGCTTGCATTATTTTACTGAAACTTTTCTACATGAGTTATAAATGGAAATTTTTAAAATAATCCCCATTTCTTTTTATTTTCAATCTCACTGTCTCTTTTTCCTGCACTGTTTGACTCTTGTAATAACAACTATATTTGTCTGATGTTAGCATCAGTTTCTAGAGATGCGTGCATGGCTATAGAAGAAAGGGAATTAAACAGGCCTGCAAAGCCTAGATATATAACTAGCAAGATCTGCCAGTTGAGGATAAAACTTCGTGCATCTGAAGAAAGAGCTCTGGATCATGGAATGTAGTGGAATGCGGCAGGCTCTCACTTGGGATCCAGTCACAATTGAAGGGCCAGAGCACGGAAACAGGATCTTCCAGATGTTGTGAGGGCAGCTAATTCTCTGGGGATCTGTTATGTTCCTCAGCTTTAATGGGGGCAACATTTGCTTAAGCTGTGAATCATAACATCCCCATACAGAAAAGAGCAGAACTAAGTTGGGTAATACAAAACAATAAGAACATGTCATTTCTCTTGAGGATTAGAGGCAGACAAGGACACATTCTTTTCAGCTGGGGAGGGAAATAAAGGAAAAAGCTGGTCCCTTTGTTTTCTCGTGTGCTGCTTGTGCTCTTTCAGCAAAGGAGAGGGGCTCACATCTCTCTGGCTTCCTAATCCACTGTGGTTTATAAGCTGTTAGATGTGGCTTGGTGTATAGTGTGAGCTCAGCCCATCGTGTCCAATGTAACAAACTCTGATTAAGCAAATCATGGCTTTGGACAATGTGTTTATCCAGTGTTCATATTTAAGAGGGCTTTCATCATCCTCCCACACCCTGTGACTGATTCTGCCCTCCCTCCTGTTCAAACTGCAGCTAACGAAATTGACTCAGGAGGCTGTCACTGTTTTGAGGCAAGAGGGCAGCTTATCTAGGGTAAAACTCTGGCAGAGTCCCTTTACAGGAGGGCTATGAATACGAACATGTCCCACTGATAGAAATTGGGAAAGATTTTTTCCCCCCAAATCTGTTCATGCCTTCCCAGATTGGTTCCAAAGGAACAGCATGTGGGAAGCACAGCAAGTTGGAGGGGGAATTTGCAAAATTACAGTCCTTTCTGCGAACAACAGCTTCTGTTGTTGGCAGTGAATCAAAATTCTTTATATGAATATACAAAGTGAGCCCTTTTGTTCAAGAAAGAGCTACTTTGGATCTGAGCTAATGTAAAATATGCTGCATATTTTCTGTTTATGTGTTTCCCAACATACTTTCCCTTCTGGAGCTTAGCATCTTTCCGCCTCTAGAGCTCCTACTGGTCTCATTTAAGCATCTTCTGTATTACAGGCCTTCTGTCATATTAGGAGTGACAAACCCATTTTTTGCTAAAACACTGCAGCATTGGCCACACATCATTCGAATAGGAGATATCAAAGTGTCAGGTAAAGTCTTTAAATTAATTGGAGATTTGTTTTGAGGCATACAGAAAGTTAAACCTATGTTCTTCCTTTATGGTTAAATGTTGATAAAATAGGAAACATTACAAAAGTCTGTGTTAAAATGAAATAAAAACAGAATTTGGATTTCAGGATGAAAGTCTGTTGATTCAAATTGCTTTATATGTACAAAACCTAACCAGGATTGAAATAGAAGTACTGGATCAGGCCAGTGTAGTCAGTGATAATTGCAAGTTGAATAGGATCTTCAAGAGAAATTGAATCAAGCTTCAGGACAGCAATAAAGAGCAATAGAAGATAGGGAAATAATATCTTATTTATCAGTGAATTTATACACTGTCTTTCTCTTCATCCCAACACTTCCAAGGTAGCTTATAATAAATATGAAGCATGAAACAAATTCAATACAATTATATTCAGTCATTGAAATAATTAACAATTAAAACTTGGTGAAAGACTATCTACTTCTGCTATCTATTTAAATCCTGGAAGAGTGGGGGGCAGATAACCTCCTCAAGGGTGCATTCCAATGGCCTTTCTCACATATCTGATCATCAAGTTTCTGGCAGTGAGAACATCTTCAGAAGAGCTGCTGCTGCTGCTGAGCTAAGTAGCTGAGTAGGTTCTGAGCAGGAGAGAGAGATGGTCCTGTAGACAATTACGCTTTAAGTTATCTATGGACGTTAAGGTCAACATCAGCACTTTGAATCTGGACCAGTAGGCAGTTGGTAGCCAGTGCAGATCTTTCAGGACAGGCATTGCATGATACCTGTACTTTGCACAGATCATTGCATTTTGCATCAGTTGCAGTTTCTCACCATTTTTCAAGGGCAGACCGATATAAAGTGTACTGCCTAGTCAAGGTGGTGTGGATAACTGTGGTTAAATCCGACTGACATGTTGCATATACAAAGAATTAGAGCTTTGATCCTGCTGCTGTGACCACTGCCTTGCCTGTTTTGACCACACACACTCCATGAAAACTGACTCAAAGGGTCTTCCAAAGGAGTGAGTCCCTTCAGGTCATCTTTCCACCCCAAGTCAGTGTTTTCTTTATCCTGGGGAGCAGGATGGTGAACATCTGTGCCCAGAGGCTTTATCTGGGAAGATCTGCAGCAACTTGTCCTGCAAAAAGAGTTGGAAGCAGTTACTATCTTCTGTATCTTCCCCTAATGCAGTGTTGTCCAAACTTGGCCACTTTAAGATGAGTGGACTTCAACTCCCAGAATTCCCCAGCCAGCATGGCTGGCTGGGGAATTCTGGGAGTTGAAGTCCACTCATCTTAAAGTGGCCAAGTTTGGACAACACTGCCCTAATGAATGCTGGAATTAGGCAGCTCCTTTGGAAGTTCACATATTTACACCAGCATCAACTAAAATGGGAAGATTTTCAGCATACAAAACCACTTTAAGAACATGAGCTGCCTGGAATGTTTAGATTCTAATGTTTTATTAAAACAGGGCCTTTTTACACAATTTGGCAGGTGAAGTCCCAAAGCAAGTTAAAGTAAAAAAGCTGAAGAACTTAAAAACTTTGGATTCCAAACCAGGTAATACATTTTATCATTACGGTATAGATTTTCAATCTGGAGTCTCTGTTGGTCAACCCCAGAGATAAATTCAGTGTTTTTCCTTCCTAGGTGTTTATACATCATACAAGCCATACTTAAACAAAGATGAAGAAATCATAAAACAATTACAAAAGGTAGTATTTCAGACTTAAAGCATTAACAGTAATTGATACTGGACAGAGGCAGGAACCTGAAGAGAAATCCTCAAAAAGAGAAAATGCTTATCCACTTTGTTTTCTCCCTTCTTTTTTTAGACAAAATGTGTTCTATCTCCACAGTTCCCTAATCAGGGCTCTCCCTCGTGTTAACTTCTAACTGTGCAAAACAGAAGACAGCCATGTCCCCGTTCTTTGGGTTGTTGTCTTGTTTGGTATTTACAGTGGTTCCTCGGGTCACGAACTTAATTCGTTCCGCGACTCTGGTCGCGACCCGAATCAAATTTTCCCATAAGGTTCAATGGAAATACGGTTAATCCATTCTGACCCCTATGAATTTGGTCGCCAACCGATTTTGGTCGCCAACCGAATCAAATTTTCCCATAAGGTTCAATGTAAATACAGTTAATCCGTTCTGAACCATATGTATTTTTTTTTTAAACCACAAGAATATGAAACAAAGTACAGTACAGTACAGTACCAAGAAAGAGAACACTAACCTTGCTTGAGGCGACTTCTGGTGTGGAGGACAGGAAGGCGGGTGGGGAGGCGGTTATTGTTTGGAGGGAGAGTCCCCCTCCCTACAGGAAGCCACGACCACGTGTCACGGCAGGGAAAATGGCCGCGGATCCTGTTTGTCACCCGATGCGGAGTTCGCGAACAGAAGCAAAATTTTGCGAACGGTGCTGTTTGTGAACAGAAGTGTTCATGACCTGAGGTACCACTGTATATGCTGATGAGGTAACCAGGAACTGAGTTGTGGCCCTAAAGCAGCAGCCTTTGGACTAATTTCCACCCAAACCCACCTGCAGAGAGTTATCTATAATAAAAACTTTTTGTCCCTTCCCTGCGGCTTGCTACTTGGCAAAAAGAGAAGAGGGTGGTGGAAAGTTTTTTTTAAGGTGACATCAGAGAAGGAATGAGGATTCTTGCCACATTTTGCTCTGGTCCCACCCGTTGCTTACTTCAATTTCATCCACCTTGTAGCCCCCAACAGTTTGTTTCTATAGGAATGGGGCTCTCAGCAATACCACCACCACAAAGTTGTCCATTAGTGACATACTTGTGCTCTACTGTCATGTTACAAGCAGGACAATAGTAGGATTCTATACCTTTTGAGCAAAGTCTTGAACCTAACTGGGCCACGTTTTATGTTTCTTGTATGTTAAATGTGAAAGATCTATAGCATGGTTTAATTCATGGCTTTAAATAATTTGACAAAAACTCTGGGTATACATTTCCTCCCATTATATTGCAAACATCATTAATGTAAATACTTTACATTAACAGTTGCTTATCCATATCAGTACAGCAGTGTTTCTCAACCTCAGCAACTTTAAGACGTGTGGACTTCAACTCTCAGAATTCCCCAGCCAGCGCCAACTTCTGGGAGTTGAAGTCCACACATCTTAAAGTTGCTGAGGTTGAGAAACACTGCAGTAGAGTATAGCTGCAGTCCTGAACATTTTGATTGCTTTTTTCAGGGAGTACAACAGAAGCGTCCTGCAGAAGCCCAAAGCATAATCCTTCGACGCTATTTTTTGGAATTGACTCAAAGCTTCATTATTCCCCTAGTAAGTGGATGTAAATGAAACACCCATTTGTTTCTCAGCGGGAACTGCATGTTTAATCATTTAAATACTTAAGCCTAGAATGAAGACAATTTGAAGAGTACACTTTCTTTCTTAAAAAGAAAGTAATTGTACAAGACCTGTGTTTAATAAGTAATAAAATAAATCATAATTCTGAGTGCAGTTAATGATTAAGATAAGTTCTAAAGAAAATTCCTTATTTATTTACCAAAATGTACAAGTTGCCTGTTGTTCCAGTTCTAGATTCTTTGAAAGAATCTGAATCAAAAACATGTTTCTTAGCAGCATCTTCTCCTGATCTCACTTGTACTTTCAAGACAACTTTAAGCAAAGCTATTTTTTCTTATTTTGTACTGTGTCCATTTCATAGTTTCTTTAGCTTTTCTCAAGAATAGAAAGTACTAGATCTCATACACACACCACTGTGCATGTACAGAGGCAACGCCTACCTTGAATTTGGGCAAGGCTGCACTTCAGAATTCTAGCCTTAAATAGAATAGATGCTGGAATTAGCTCAATGCCAATTTGCCACCTTTTATTTCAAAACAGCTAGTCACGTTTTTGGATCAAATAAAATATAATTTTAGATTTGGCTAATACTTGCCTTTTCTGTACAGTATCTTATTTTTGCATCTTGTTTTTGTTCAGGAGCGATATGTAGCAAGTTTAATGCCCCTGCAAAAAAGCATATCACCTTGGAAGGTAAGAATATTTTTAGAAGCTGAAAATTTATTATATATACACCCGCAGTCTATGCCCTGTTAACTTATAGTTGTGTCTTCTCATAGAGTCCACCACAGTTGAAGCCATTCAGCAAAGAGGAATTTATGAAAACTCTTGAGAAAGCAGGGCCTCAGCTTACCTCTCGGTTAAAGGGGGACTGGATAGGATTGTACAGGTAATTTTGTTGTACTAAAGCAATACAGTCTTAGCATGATGCTCCTTTTGTTCCAGCAGGCATTGAAAAGTTATGTTAAATTTGCAGTGTTAAAGTGCAATAACACTGGTGTTCATAAGAATCAATACATTCTTCCTCTGGCATTTTATACTGCGAGTAACAAATCAATATTTGTTACTAGCTGTAACCCTAATTATAAGTGTCTGTCATGAGAGATAATAGAGATGTCTTATAAGAGGGTTTTTTGTTAACATACGAATAAAAGGAATTCAAAATTATATCTTATGGTCAATATTGGTTACATTTCATTTGTAAATACAGCTGGCTAAGAAGGTAGATACTTGCTTTAACTTTGATTGCAGAATATTCTTACAGTAAAACAAATTTTCCCTTTGTCTTAAAGGCATTTTTTGAAATCTTACAATTTTGATGGTTGGTTCCGGACACGGCGGAAAGAAATGACACAGAAGCTGGAGGCACTGCATTTAGAAGCATTGTGTAATGAGGTTAGATAAGTGTCTTTACATCAAGCTTTTTCTTCCCTATCCTTTCTATAAGCGTAAGTGCAAAACAGTATTTATACTTGAAAATCCAGTTGAAAAATGTGCATATCAAATTGAAATTCCAAGTACTGAAGGTAGTTCCATCCCCACCCTCCCAAAATTTAAATTACATTGCAAACTCTTGGGATAAGGTATAGCATTAAAATGACTAATAATTTTGTTATCTCAGAAGTGGTTCGTTCTTGTATCCTGCTTGATGTAATAGTTATTTATGGATGTAATTAACTTTTAGGTGCATTTTTTCTTTTTCTAGGACTTGCTTTTCTGGAGTCAGAAACACACTGAAGTGGAAACAGTGGATCTAGTCTTAAAATTAAAGGCTAAATTGGTATGTGGATTTTTTTCAAAACATTCTGTAGGCCTTTGCCAATGTTTGTGTGCTGTCCTTCATTTTAATTATTTCAGTTGACACATAAATTGCCAGAATGATCCAAGGAAAGAATATTGTATATCTGTCCATTCTCCTGATCATACCAAAAGGGATAGTACGGTGGAGTATTGATAATCCATAACCAAGGTTCTCAATTCCTCCTAACTAGCATTGTTACTCCCTTGTTGATAGTTTTTACTTCCTGGCATCTTTGTGGAACACGTTTACTGCAGTTTCACAGTGAACATACCAGTTGCTCTAATTCCTTAGATTGAGGAATGGGCAACCTTTTTAGACCAATTGGCATTTCTGAAATTTTGAACTTAAAAAATGACCACACGGATGGGTATAACCATTCATCCACTTTACCAGAAGGTTTCTTGTTACCACCTCACTCACCTTTTTCCTTTTTATGGACTGGTAGACACACTTCCAAACAAAGGGCTGAACTATGGTTGTCTGTCATTTTAATTTTCTTAATAACAACTGTATGGGGCAGTTTGCATTGTTAGAAGGAAAGATGATGCTAGATATTAGCACTTTGCAGCATGCCAGCTTCCCATTTTTTAAAATTATTACTACTACTACTACTACTACCACTACTACAAGATTGATTAAAACAAAAAGCTGGGGAAGGAGCTAGGTGGGTCTGCTTTAACATCCCAGATTATCGCATTGGGTGTCTGTCCTTCAGAGTATAAAAGAGTATCACTTTCTGTTTCCATTATTTCTAAATATGTATTGATGTGATTTAAGAAAGATGTTCATCAGAATATATTTGCTTGTTCACAGCTCCATCTGCTGGTCACATGCAATTGAGGGGAACAGCTATTTTCCATTTAATTTAAAACTGAGCTCACTTCCATGAAGTGGAAAAAATTGATTGAAAACAGTAAAAAAATTAATTAGTAAAAGTGCTATATCATTGGTCCAAATCTTTGAATATAGTTCACCATATAATAACTGACAGTAGCTTTCCAGGTTCAGACAAATATCTTTCCCAGGCCTAACTGAAATATTAGGAATGTTGAGCCTTTGATCTTTTGCTTTACTACTGAACTTTGGCCTTTTACAAATAGGTAAGATAGATATTCGACGTAGCAGTTGTAACTTGGTCTTAGTACAAAATTATAAAACATTTCAAATTGCATTTTTATGATTATAGACTAATGGAGAAAAGTTACCTGTGAAACCTGGAACTATGGAAAAGTTAAAGAAGCACATTGATTCAATTATACTTGCACAGCCAGAAGATTTACAGGGTATCTTGACCAAAACTGGTTCCATGTGACTAATGAATACTGCCATATTCATCACATCACATATTTCAAAGGCATAAGGAGGACACTTTCAGCGAATTGGAGAACTGCAAGTGTGAAAAGTATCTTGTAATGGAAACACACCTTATCAATGCTTTTAAAAAGCTTTTTAAAGCAGCCTTGGAAACTCAACTTGAATATAGAAGGAAGATGTTGTCAACTATATGTAAAATTAAGTGCTCTTATTGAATCTTAATGTATTTTAGAATTAGATGTGCAATGCTGGCATTGCAGAGCTGCTTCAGCTGGTGGTGCTCTGCCCAATTTATTCCACTCAGGGGAAGCAATATTCCTGCTGGTCTGGAAGACTGTCTCACTTCAAGATGATAGCTTGTAGTTTTCCAGTGGGTCTTTTCTTTTCTTATTCTGTCTCCTACTAAAATCTCAAATTGTTGCCTAACCCTGATAGCTCTACTCAGACATCACAGTACTGTTTGCCAAACTATGGTTCAGCACTTGGGAGCACCCCACAGCCTTGTACAGTCCTCCCACTCTTCTACGTATCTTTGGGATCTTTGCATTCATTGTAGTCTGATATAGTATCCTGTAGAAATTATAGATGATGGGAGGACTGAACTGAGCTTGAAACCCCTTCAGATCCTGGATTTAGTCCCCAATTTTGAAGCCAATTGATTACCAGGAGTCCCAGTTTGTCCAGCTTAGATGCCGTAGCAAATTATAATATTAATTAATATGTGGATGAAGAGAGTTCATGAATCCAAAAGAAGACAAGAAAGAAAGGGAAATATGTGCTTCTGGTCACATCTGCTTTGTGATACTTGAATTAATCTGATTATCATGTTCAGTGTATAACAGTAAAATTACTTATTTGATCACAGAATCTGTTTCTAAATGTTAATTAGCTAAACTATAAACTAATCAAATTAATGCTTTTTCTTAAGATAACTTCCTTTTTTAGAAACCTATGAAAATACTATCATTGGTTTATCTCTCTCTTCTTCACAACTTTTGTAGATTTCAGTGGGTGTTTCTCATTAAAGGCCTTTTTAATTAAACCTTTACAGTTGAAGGCTTTACTGTAGTACTGAAGCTAAACTTAAAGTATAGTATTAACATTCATTTTCAAAGTTTAAGGAATTAGAACGCTATATACAATGATCAGCTGCCTCTCTTACTTCAAGCATCATAAATCACCTTCTTGGGGAAACCTTTGAATCAGCCCTTACCTCCCATCTCTATATATTATTAAACGAAGCCAAAGTCCATATAAATGAAGCAGTCACACAGTCTTCGTGTTTACTCATTCTACCTGTCCTTTGTAAAATACCACACATATCAATGCAGTGTATAAATAGACACTAAAATATTTGCAAGAATACATACACATCAGACTGGCTATAGAAATAATTGCACATCGAATGGGCTACTATACTGAAAAACTTTGTTTCCTTATGTTAACTGTATAAGTGAGTGGTCCCATCTGACATTTGCTAGTGTAGAGAGACAGAGGTTCCTCAAAGGCAGTCTACTGTTTTAGATAAATTCACATGATACTTTAACTGTAAAGGTTGGTTAGTGAGCATGCTCTTGCTGCCATGTTACCCTCTTCCCCCTCTGGTTTACTGCATCAGGCAGACCCAACTCAACTACCATTTTGGATGAATGGAAACCAGACTTTGTCCTTTTAACTTGTAGATTATACACTAGTTTCTGGAAATCCAAAAGGACAGCCACATTAGGTTGTAAAACACAGTAAATTGCCAGCCTCAGAAAAAGAACTATATGGAACAGGGAGTGACACGGGAAAATACTGGTGTTCATTAACAGAAGTAATTTGCACATCATGTAAGTACAGGTACTGTTTTGGATTAAACAATCCTGCACCCCATAGACTGAAACCAGTATCTTTCTGCACAGTTTTGTGCATGTGCAGTTGATCCAAAAGGACAGACTATAGATGAAATTTTCCCATGATGAACTGGACAAACAATCAGTTATTCCAAATTATGTCTGCTGCATAGCTACTGTAAGAACCCTAATTTGCATTAAATTACTGTCTCTTCCAGTGCTATAAAAATTTTAAGGTGTTTCACTATTATGCTATATTTAGAAAGATACTGTTTTAACCCATTTAACTTACATTTCTTCAAAGAGCTTTTGCAAATCATAATGTCTATACTCTAAGTTCACACAATGAGCCATTTTTCACTGGCAATAAATAATTGCTAATGTGTAACTTTTTTGTTCAAACAAGCATTTTATAACTGTATATGAAATAGGACTTGGAGGATTTGTTCCAAGAATGTTAAACCAGTTCTACTGTGTCCAAAATTATATGTACGTATGTACATTCATAACACAGATTTCATAGTTATTGTCAGTGAATGTTTTATTCATTTTGAGTAAGATTAACATGCAGGCCTTTTGTAGAGAATTGCCTCTGAATTACATTTTGTACCATTATTTAGAGTCCTTAGGTTTAGTTACAAACTGCCCTCTGTATTTTTAAGAAAATGTATTTTAATATTCATTTATATGAATTCCAAATGAAGATGAAATTGAATTGTAAAAAGCTGACTTCTGCAATTATGCCACTATTGCATTACTGTCTCACATTCTTTTTGCACATTTTAAATATGGCCACTAAATCTTCATTAACTGAAGCATTACATAGTACATTTGAACTAGCTACATTAGCTTATTTTCCAAGTGTATTTTTAAATGAAATAAATATCACTTTTACAGAAACTTTGTATGTTTATTCAGTGTGTTATGTGATAGAAAACCTTTGCCCGGTGTGCTTTTGACACTCAAGAAACCCCAATAAACTTCTATGCCATAAGTATTACCTCTATCTCCCCTAGTTTATTAACTACTGTCACTGTGTCATTTAAACTTTTAAAAAATACATCTCAGATCCTTTAAATTCAAATGCAGAATGTTCATGAGAGTGGAGAGAGTTTCTCTTGTGAGGAAAAAAAACAGTAGCAAATCAGTTATAAACACAATGGATGGATGGAGACACCCTCCTGTCCAAAAGAGGGGGCCAAGTTGCAAAAGATGGGATGGAAAACATGAGGTTTAAAAATGGATTCTATCTATAAGGCTTGTCCTTGAACCTCAGCATAATAGTTGCTGGAATTCATTTTGGTTATGGCTTCCTAACTTGCCTCAGTAAATATTACATATTTTCAGTTTTTCGATTTTCCTTTTGAGTTTCTAAGGAATTCCTAATCCTATCTGAGAGGGAAAGCGTGATAATTGTAGGTTCTTATCACTTACAATAATCAGATTAATGGGTTCCAAAATGAAAACTCTTGTAAGGTTTCATCACTGACTCTCAGTAACCTCTGCAGGCAGCAAGCTGTGATGCAAAAAATCATGGCACACGTGACACGGCACAAATCCTGCCCTTGTCCTTATGTTCTTGCATCCTGGCATCTGATGCAAGTACATTTGTCCTGGATTTTGTGTGATTATACACGTTCCATCACTTGTTCCCTTCCTCTGTGGATGCCCATGTTGGTTGTGTTCATACTACATACTAAATTATCATCGAACCCCAATTCCTAAGCCAAAACCAGGTAGCTGGTAAATTGGAGATTTGAATTAAAGAGCCATGTGAGAAAGGAATGGGGCCACATGCTCTCTCATTAAGGTGTCTTGCTGTGCATGTAGTATGTTGGACATGGCAGCTGTGATTAGGATCCTTGATCTATTATTGACAATTAGGCCTGCCACAAAGATCCTGCATATACATGATGCTGTGTTCGATTTTTTTTTTTTTTTTTGGTGCCTTTGAGTCAGTCATGACTCCTGGTGGCTGCCTGGACTAGCCCCTGCAATTTTCTTGGCAAGGTTTTTCAGAAGTGGTTTGCCATTGGCTTTTTCTTAGGGTTGAAGGAGAGACTGGAGCTGGCTTCGTGCCTAAGGCAGGAGTAGAACTCAGAGTCTCCCGGATTCTAGCCTGCTACACCAAACTGGCCCTCAAATTTCAGTTGAAAAATATAAGCCATACTTATTAACAATATGGAGTAGCTGAGATTTAAAAGCTTTTTTCAAATATAAGTCTCATGTTAACATTTGTCAAATAAAAGTATCAACAGGGCTCCATAACCTGCTAAACCAAAAAAGGCCACTGATGGAAGCCTTTGGATTCACTGGGCAAAGAAGTGAAGGATAAAATCTGGCTGCCTGTCTTTTGTGCTGGTGGTGGTACATCTGCTTACCTTTTTTCCCCCTCCCCATTTGGCAACAGTCAGGTGCAGGAAGATCTGGCAGGGCTCTTGTGGATATTCAGTAATCCCAGTTGCCTTTTTCCTTCACTGTAAAACACCCAAACTGTGAGCCAGTGCAAGCAAATTAGTGACAGCTCTGGCTTCAACCCAATTACAACCCCACATATTCATTTCAGCTAAATGTTTGCAATTTACATAACTAAACAAGAAACTACTGACAGAAAATTCCTGATGTTGGGAAGGATGGTTTGCTGCTACTGCAGCAACTTTTCCAAAGAATGAAAACCTAATTCTGTTCATGCTTCAAGTGTGTTTTCCCATTGGGCTGAGCCATGCTCTGCTTAACCACAATTTCTTGAATAGACTACACGTTTGATTTTGGCTTACAATGTTGTGTGGACTGATACATCCCACATCATGGCTCTTGCAGTGCACAAACTCAACCACTGACTGTTCACATGACAGGCAAAGCATGATTTAGTGTCAAATATGGGCAAGGGTATCGACTCAATAAATGTCAGGCAAACGACAACAGCTGGTCACAGCAGTAAAAACAAAGTTACAGCAGTGGAGGGAGACCACTGCTAAAGCAGCAGGGGCAGTATCATAGGCAGCCTAGGCATCTGGTATAAGCCACGTCGTGTGCATCATGACAGCATCAGGTAAATTATGTAGTTTGTACCAGTCATAAGACAATACCCATCCTCACGAGATCTATGTCATGTCCAGAATCAAATTCCCTTCCTCCCTTAGAGGCAGAAAATATGTCTTTTTAAAAGGAAGGGAGAAGACTGTGGAGAGAGGGTAAGTAAAGAATGCAGTTCCCATCATCCCCTCCATTTAACATTTGGAATCTCCAAGGAGCTGGACAAGTCAGGAATCTGAAGGAGAGGGCTGTTTGTTTCAGAACTATAGAAATGGGTAAAATGTGTAGTCAGGAATTTGCTTTAGGTTTTTTATTTTTGTTTTCTGTATTGTGCTAAGTCTTATTTTTTTAATCCCTCTTTCATGTGTAGGTTTCATATGTAGGCCAGGATATGTGCATTAACAGTGTTAAACTAAAGAATGAAACTTACCTCTTTAATGTGAACCCTGTGTTTGTTTTTTGCTGTACAAATACTTAATTCTGGGCCAAACATGAGATAAGCACACATGGATTTCATCTTCAACTGAAATAAGACGATTTCTGTCTTTGCTTTTGATGCTTGTTAAATAAGAAAAAGCTTGCTCACACATGTAAGAAATTGAAAACTGCAGCAAAATGTTCAATGCCTTCCCATGAATGGCAGGATACTCTTCTTTCACAGAAATCCAGAACTTGTCCATGGGCAGATCAGTGAACCTCATCTTGAGTGTACAATCAGATTGCAACTCACAGAGTTCTTCCTCTTCCTTCAAAGTGAAGTTCTCAGGTTGAGCAGAAGATGCAGAGAAAAGATCCCTCACCCAATCATACATTGTGTTAAAAGGGAGGGAAAGTACTGATCAATTTTGTTCTGCAGTTCAAACAGTTTTGCTCTTCCAGGTAGTTTTCAATTAGATTTGAGACTTTCTGATATCCTTCCTCACTCTCAACCCCAAGCAACAGTGGAAACATTTCAATATTCCCTTTTGCAACATGATTTTTCCAAACATTCAGTTCTTTTAAATCCAAGAATCTTGTCACTTGAAATCAAAACTTTTTCTCCAGAGCCTTGCAGAGACTTGTTCAGCTGGTTCATGTGATGAAAGATGTCTGCTAAGTATGCTGGTTTCTGCAACCATTCTCCATCTTCAAAGCACTCAGCAAAATGTGGAATATTATTTTTTTGAAAATACTCTTGCAATTCTGCCTTCAGCTCAACTACCCTGTTGAGAACTCTTCCTCTGCTGAGGAACATATTTCTGTGTGTAACGGAGACTTATGTGTTCTTTGTCCAGGTTTTCACACAGTTTTTTTAAACATTCTTGAGTGAACTGGTCTTTATTTAATAAAGTTAACCACTTTTGTAGCATCATCCAGAACTTTTTTCATTTCATCTCCAAGAATTTTTGACACCAACACTGCTCTGTGAACAAAGTAGTATGTTGTGACATCAGGATTTTCTTTTCTTACAAGAGAAACAAAACCTCTCATGAAGCCAACTATTGATAGAACACCATCACCACATTGCCAACACAGTTCCTCCAAGACAGACTTTTTGCTTCCAGATATAAAGACAAAACGTTAAATACATCTTGGTCTTTGCATGTTTCATGTAGTTCTTTGCAGCAAAAAGTTTTCTTGAATTTCACCTTCATTTACAAGTCTTACAAATGCCATAATATGACATTTATTGGTGAAATCTGTTGATTCATCAACTTGGATAGAAAAGCTGCCGTTCTTCAGTTTATCACACAAAATGTCTTCAGCATCATGTGACATCATCAATACACCAACTTACTGTACTGTTTGACAGTGGAACCTTTTCAATTTCTTGTACTGCATCTGGTCCTAGCATTTTTCCCACTATTATTTTACATGCTGGCATGATTACTTTCTCACCCAAAGTGTGACTTTTCCTTTGCTTTGTAATAAGTTGTCATATGGCTGTGATTTGTAATTAAGTGTCTTTTTAATTTTGCTGGAGCCATTGCTGCATTTGTAAGTTGTTTGCCACAGATGAGGCACAACGGAATAGGACAATCTGGATCACCAGTCCACGTAAAACCCATTGATAAATAGCTTTCATTGTAAAGATGGACTTTTTTTTTGAGTCCGTTGATGTGCCAGTGCAGGGAAATGCCTGAGAAGATTTAAATACTTCATTATCATTATCATCATTAAACTTATTGGTATTGTCCATTCTAGAATCCTCCTCTTCTCTCTCACATCTCTTCAAAAATCACCACACTGGATGCTCAGACATGACTGAATAAACATGTACAAAATTTATTTAAAATAATGGGATAAAATAACTACAGGAAAACCACAGGGAAAATATGTGGGAGGGAGAGACTGATGTCACAGACTAAGTTGGACAAGTCCATTAATTTCTTGAAAAATGTACTTCTCCCTCCCCTTCCTTCAATATATTCCTCCTTTCCTGCAATATATTCCTCCTTTCCTGTAATATATTCCTCCCTTCCTGCAATATAGCGTTCACCTGTTATCAACTGTCTTTGCTACCTTGTATCAAAAATTAAGAATGGATTCAACCACAGTACACAGCATGCTACCAGAGATCCCAGAAGGAGTTGTAACTAGATTTTTGTTCAGTCTTTGCTCATCACTGCAAGAGTGCATTGTCTGAATTTGAAATATTTTTTTAAATAAATCATGATCTCCCAGGAAATCCCTAGTGACCTCTCGCAGAACCCTAGGTTTCCACAGAACCCTGGTTGAGAAACCCTGCTCTAGACATCTATGCTACATGAACAGGAGGAGGCACTATTTGATTGATTTCAATTATTTGTATGCTGCCTACATGAGCAACTCTAGGAAGCTTGCAATAATACTTTAAAAACATCTATAAAATCCAAAATACTAAACATGTTCAATTTTAAAATCTTAAATCTGCAGCTGTCTTTCCAACTCACTCCCCAAAGCACTGCAGAAGTGGAACGTCTTTGTTTGCTTCTTGATGGATAAAACCATCGGGCTCAGTGTAATCTTAATAGTTCAACTATTTCACTGTGAGGGAGCTGCCCCTGAAAATGCCATTTTCCAGATTCCCACCTCCCTGATCTCTCTAGAAGTGGGCAGTCAGAGCATCTTCTTTTTCCCAGATCACGTAGGACAAGAATATAGTCCTGAAGATAGCAAGGGCCCAAGCCATATACAGCTTTATAGGTAGCAACCAATACATTGAATTGAGTCCAGGAGCTCATCCACAATTAGTGCTGCTCTTGCAAAAGAGGTATTATACTGGTGAACCAGCTAGAATTTTTTTTCAGCTTTCAAATGTTGACCAGAAAGGCAGCACAGGGCATGAGGACCCAATCTGTTTTGCATGCTGGATTTGGCAGGGGACATCTTGTGATGGGAGACAGGTGGTGGCAGCAGGAAGTACTGTACCAAGTGGCTACCTAAAGCAGGAGGCAGGACCAGAGTATGAAGCCTCAAGGGCTTCTGGGAAGGCAGTTGGAATCTCCAGCCTTCCACCCTGTGAATCACTACATCCTTCATTGAATCAGAGGTATTTAAAAGTGGGAGAAACTGCTTTGGCAGAAAAATTAACAGTGAAAACTCTACAGATTTATTCAAATCTAGTCAGGGATTATTAACTATATTTTAATAAATCCTAATAGATTGAGTACACAAATTTTATTCTGGATATATCACAAGTTTTAATTAATGTTAATTTGTACTTAACATTTTTACTAGGCCTTTTGTTTCTTCAATAAAAAAAACAAGCTTTTTGGCTTAGCAAGCTGTACAGATACAGCCATAACACAATTTAATTTTGGTTTAGCACAATGTTTGAATCAAGTCATACACGGCAAGTGTGGGCATCCTGTTGGTAGCAAGAGTTACTCTTAACAATTTAGTAATGCTGAAAGCTCTAAAGCCATATCATACATCATCATCGTCGTCGTCATCGTCCTGCCTTTCTGCTCAGAGGGAACTCAAAACAGTTGTTTTTGAGAAGTTGTTTTTTAAAAAAACAGAAATAATGGAATATTTAGGACAGTTTTCATATATTTTTAGTTCCATATGGTGGGAAATGATCTGTCAATTTTCAGCTGTCATAATCAGAGAGAACTTCAAGGACTGCAAAAGGGGGATTCATGGACTACATGAGATCTTAGGGCCATAGATTCACCCCCTTTAATGTATAGGGTAAGAGTATGAAGCTAACCTTAGCTGACTGAAAAAAGCTAAGCAGGGTTGAACCTAGTTAGTTCTTGGATGAGAGACCACCAAGAAATCTTAGGGCTATATGCTAGATTGGGAAGTTGAAAAATATCCCAAAAGGCAAAAATATACCACTTCCATGTCTATAATCAAGAGTCAAGCTTGACTTGAACACATTTTTATCATTTTATGACATGTGAACCAGGCCAATACTACTTGTTAAAAATATCATAGTTAAATCCAACTATGTTGAAGCCTGATTCCTGAACCCAGTAAGAGAGTAAATTGCTGTCATTTTTTGAGATTACAAGCCAAACTCAAACTCAAACTCATGAACTCAAGCCAAAATATACCAATACAGCATATACCCAAACTCCAGTTATCTATCTGCTTAGAATCTGATCTTCTACAAATATAAAAAAAAATGCCCATAGGGAAAAAGGGAATGAATAAAAAGCATGATGTCAAAAATGGTGACTGACTATTGAGAGTTAAAAAGTAGTAACTGTGGAGGACAGATAAATGAAAAATCCTGCATGCAGTTTCCATTTTAATATGGGGTAGTCATGAAGCAGAACTGATTTGCCCTTTTTCTTCCTGCTACAACAGCAACACAACTTGAACTATAATCCATTATAGGAGAAAACAGGTTTGCATTCTCAGGCACCACTGAAAGGAGAGCTATTTGCCTCTGGTGAGTTTGCTGCTTAGAGCAGAAAGCAGATTTTTCTGATTTGTTCAACTGTTTTCCAGGTCATGTACTGTTTATTCTGTCCTTCACAATGAATGGAAATTCAAGGATTCCTAATGAAAAATCTGCCACTGCATAAATTTGCCTCCTCCTCCTTAAAATCAGGGCTTGTTTAAATGAATTGACCTACAGGGAGGAAATAATCTCAGGTGAGTAGGGATATGAGTATACCTTTGATTTTTATTGTTTCTATTTTACATACAATAATTTTTGGAGATAGATAGATAGATAGATAATTAAAACTTTGTAATTGTGAACAACCACTGCAATTCAAATATGAATACTTGCATTTGATCTGTTTAGATCATTAATTATTTTGATTAATACCTTAGACTTGGTTTGTGGACTTTGATAATTTGTGTCTTATGTTGCAACTCTAAACACATGTGCTTGGTACTAAGTCCTGCTAGACTCATCAAGACTTTCAATAAGCCTGTTTTGGACTGAGTTGAAGTTATTTTCTTTTTGGATTATAGCATCGTTATTATCATCATCAAACAAATAGACTTCTCAAAAAAATAATTCTCAATAACCTTTCAGTGCAACTCATGTTTCATGATGGTATACAGTAGCATTTTTTTGTAAACAGGTTCACAGTATTTCAGGGAGATCATGGCCCTTTAAGTGTTGGTTTATTTCCAACATTTATGGAAGAAGAGAGTCCACATATCAGTCTTAACAAACTAGCTCAAGACATTGTTCTTGAATGAGGCAAAGGACAAGACAGTGTTCTCTGATGTATACTGAACATCAGAGCATCTGTCACCAGATGGAGGTAAAAATGTGGGGTGAACAGCTCTGAACCTTCTGTCTCCAACGCCGTTCACCTGAACTGGTTGGCTCACTCCGCCCTAATGGCAAAGTTTTGCCCTGGAGATCTAGTTTCTTCCTAGTGAATCTCAATCCACTAATGAATATATGAATAATGAATGAATATAAAAGTAAGGAAAGCCAGTGTGTAGTGGTTAAGGCATCAAGCTAAAGTCCTGAAAACCATCAGCTCTAGTCCCGCCTTAGGCACAAAGCCATCTGGCTGTCCTTGGGCCAGTCGCTCTCTCTCAGCCCTAGGAAGATGAAGGCAAGGGTAAGTCAGTTCCAAAAATCTTGCCAAGAAAATTGGAGGGACTAGTCCAGGCAATTACCAGGAGTCAACACTGACTCAACACTGACTCAAAGGCAAAAAAACAACTGAATATAAAAGTAAAGGGGAAAAGTAAAGTAATAGTATAGGGGACTCATTCACCCCAGGAATTTTAGTATCAGAACTGCGTGCACACATTATTTGATAGACAGGCTTCTAATTTTCTCTCAAAGCTTTCTTGATTTCAGTGACCTGATTTAAAGCAGCTTTTTGTCACTGCTGTTGTTAATCCAGCGGAAGCGAGAACCTTTGCCGATCTACAGATGATTTCCCTTCATCATGTAAAACTCGGACTGGAGTCTAAAGTTTTATCACCGGATTTGTTATTTATAGGAATTAAATCTGAGACAGGTGAAACTCCACACTACCTTCGTTCAAGCCACTACAACGGGAAGTAGGCCTCGACCTTCTCCTAGGAAGACTATGCCTCCCAGAACACACTGCAGCAGAAAAAGCGGAAGAACAGTTTCAGAAAGACCTTAAAAAAAACCTACTACAGTTCCCAGCATGCTTCACACCACATTCCTTTTAGAAGGGCTAAACCTCCGGGTTCCTCGAGAACTATCTTTCCCATCGTGCTGCGTAGCTCAAGAGTAAAGTCTGCAAGGCGGCGGCTAGCCAGGGGGACCCCGGGAGTTGTAGTCTTCTTGCCAGTCGTGAGCCAAGGTTCGTGGGGGCGGTGCCGCGGTGAGGATGTGGCGGGCGTGACGCGATTCTGTCCGCGTTGGAGCCGGGGCGGTCGTGACGTGGCAGAGAGCGAGCAAAGAGGAGAGCGAACCAGGCTCCTCGGACGCAGACCAGCCTCAGTGAGCGGAGGTCGTGAGCTCTTTCCAGCGCCCTGCGATAGCGTAGCGCTATCCGTAGAGGAGGACAAGCGAAGAAAAGCGAGCAGGAGGGACCGGCGCTCGGGTCGCTGCTTCTGCCTCCCCCTTCGACGCGGCCAGCACCATCCCGCTCGCTCCTTGCGCCGCAGCCCCAGCCCGGAGCCGCCATGGGCCTCACCATCTCCTCGCTCTTCTCGCGCCTCTTCGGCAAGAAGCAGATGCGCATCCTCATGGGTGAGACGCGCGTCGCCGTCCCCGCACCCCGCACAGCCTCTCCTCCCGGGCGCAGGTCCCGAGCAGGCCTGCGGCGACCCCACCCGGGCATCGCGGGCGGCCCAGCGCGCCGCTCGGGAGGCCGGGCTGCCCCCCGCCGCACACGAGTCTCCGCGCAACGCGGGTTGCCTGCTGGCCTGGCGGAGCTTTGAGCACCTCGTCTGGGTGGCACGGGCGCAGCTTAGGCCGGAGGCGAAGGAAGCGGCAGCCGAGACTTTCGGGGAGGCCTGAGCGGCCAAAAGAGAAAGGAAAGGGGGAGAGAAGCGGGGCGCGGGGGGGCGGAGGCGCGGGTCGTGAGTGCCGGGATCTCAAGGGTCATCAAGATCTTACCAAGGAATCCACCTTGGAAGAAGGTTTAGGTCAAGGCGACTCCACTCCAGCCTCTCGGAGGCTCTGGTCAGGATGTGGTTTGTTTTCCGTGCGATGGGGCTTCCTGTGTTTCAAAATAAGTCTTCGGTCTGATCCTTTACAAAGGCCTCGAGGTTGCCTGGGTTCTTTTTTAAAATAGGTTTTTGTTTTATTTTTGCTTAATCCAAATTTTCTTCCAGATCAGGAAGAGAGTTATAATAAAAGTAATATAGAGGAGAGGTGCCCTAATCCTTGGTGGGCATTTGAATCAATGTCCCTTATGTTTTTTCTTTTTTTCTGGCCTCTTCTCACATTGTAATTGTAAGGGCTTAAATTGAAATGTTAACTGTACAAATGAATCAGGGTATAGATTTATACCTTTAGCACTTTTATTTTTAGTATTTGCTCTTGGGGGATGGGTTTAAAATGAAATACTAATACGCTTACTTTTATGTATTGATTTGGATAACAAAGAAAAAAAACATGGTCACAGAAAAGATGTATAAAAACATTGGTTATATGTTGCTGATAGCCCACATTATTAGTTTGAGAATTTGCCCTAAAAACATAGTTGCTGTTCTAAAATAACCATGGTTTTGAACAGTATTTCTCCGGGTCAGGTTAAATGAGTATATATGTGTATTTGAAATTGTGCAATTGATATGGGAAGAGACCCTTTTTTATTTCAGATTGCAAAACTGTACTTTCTCTTGACATTTTCTCTGTTAGTATGGAGTACCCATTAGTATGGATAACATTATTCTATTACTCTTAGTTTCTTCATCTAGGCATATTTTTTAAAAAATATTTCAGCTGCCTGAAGATGTTCTATTTATTCAGAAACTGTTATATACATATGAATTCAGTTTTCAGTATGTTGTGAATATTAAGGTAAGGAGGATTTCAGAAAGCCAGCATATGTTCTGAGTCTTGTTTAAATCTGTTTCTTGAATACTGACTTGAAAAATGAAAATATAGCCTAGTTTGACTCAAGTTTCTCCCAACCCCACTGTATGCCAGAAGAGAATTTTGGAAGCTTCAAGTTTTAGATTTACGCTAATTTCAGTTTATAATTGAATCACAAAGATTGCTGTTTATTCATCCAGAAAAGGATGCATCAGATTTTCTTGTGCATACTGAAAAGTGAGAGTACTTGAGAGCGTGCTCTTTTGTGGACATTGTAGGGGAATCAGCTTGGCTTGCAATTGCTGATGAAACAATATCCCAGGCTTTTTAAAAATATATATATTTTATATTCCGTATGATTCCAAAATCTCTGTTTACCAGGGAAATATCAAGAAAACATTAAAATTATTATATATAGTAGTTGCTGTAAAGAGAGTTAAACATGTTTTTGGGTTGGGGTTTTTTTTCCCTCTCAGAATTCTCTTCCACTAAAATTTGGAATGCTGTACAAATATACATACACCAAAACTCAAGGAAACTTTCTTCTGTCAATAAAAAATATTATGTTTTAGAAGTTGGGTTAAGCATTTTAGTGCCTATTTGAATTATGCAGTACAATTGGGTATGTTGAAATTGCCTCACAGGGCTCTCCAGTGCTTGTGCAAAAAAAAAAAAAAGTTCACACAACCAAACTTTCTTTTCTCTCCCCACCTCACTTGGCTTCAGGGGTTGAATGGTCCTTTTGAACAAAGCAGGCTATATCATATAGTGAGACATAGTTGGAAGAACTGTCTTCTGTTCTACAATCATTGGATATTACCAATGCTTGGCTTCATTATAGCACATTAATATTATTACAGCTATTAATTGGCTTTATTACTAATTTGAATAGTGACTGAATCTTTAGGAAATAATATTGATTTCTTTAAATCATTTTTAAAATCATGTAAGAATGCTTAACCATAATTTTTCCTGTACAGCTTCAGCATAACTGTTCCAGATGTTCTCAGTATAATAATAAACCTGTTGATGTTAATCATTTCTTTTAAATACATTTTAAAGTATTTTAATCAGTGACAGTCTACTAGATAAGAAGTTTCATTTTAGTCCAGCATACATCTTTCATTTTGGTAAGCAAGAATGCTAAGGGTAGAAGGTGCAGTTTCAGAAGCTAAATGAAGCTGCCAGGAAAAAAATATATAGTTTTTTTATTTGTGGTGGCATCTGTAAGGGCCTTTTCCCCTTTTCTTCCTGAGAATGCTGTATATCTGATTTCTGGGCTGTGGGATAGTATTATCACGCCATTTTCAATTTTCTTGCAGAGCTGTTCAATTCTCACCCTTTCTGTGTGCACTACCCCCCCCCCATGTGGTACTTTCTGTTCTTTTCTTCCAGCCCTACCTTATCCTTCATCCTGAGAATATATTTCTTCCAAATTAAGAGCCTTATGCATTAGATGTTTATAAACAAGGAAGGCTTGTTTTGAATATTAATTAACTGCTCAAAAAACAGAGTGTGATATCCCATTTCTATTCCTTTGCACCCCCCTCTAATCCTCTTGTAAGAATATTTCTCTCACAGTCCCCTTACAAATCAAAAAATGGTATGAGGGGAAAAACAATTAACTTTGTTTTGTGAGACTAAATAAATCAAACAACAGAAGACTGCCATGTGAAGAGTTGCCACTGTAGGAAAGAAAGAAAAATCTGGGAAGGATTTCTTTGAGGGAGTGGAGGGAAAGCCTGGGCACTTTTGCATGATGTGCTGAGCCATAGAAGTTAAGTTTGATTAAACTCCAGTTCTGTGATTCTCCCTTATTTTTATAACAAGCCATAATTTCAGACTGATTCTGTACTTTAGCCATGGCTCAATATGAGAGTTAACTAGACTCAGTTTGAGAATTAACTAGACTCAATTTGAGAGTTAACTAGGTGGTTGGATTGTCTGCAAATCAAAAACATGGATCTTTATGGGCATATAGTTGGTGTTATAAAGTAAAAGGGGCTGTGGGAAGAATTAGACTTCTCAGTGCACTATGCAGAACAATAGTAGTTTTTCAACTATTGTTGCTTTTCTTTGCATAAGGAAGTCCTAAAATTACAGGTAGTCCCCAGTTTAAGAACAAGTTCTGTTCCCAAGTTTGGCCTTAAGTCGAATTTGTAAGATAACTGGAACAGTATTATTGTATAATACTGTATAAGTAGTATTGTGTAATTAACTTGAATCACTGTATTTAACTCGAATTTTGTTACAATAGGCTCCATTCTTAACTATGGGTCGTCTGTAAACCAGGTGTTCTTAACCCAGGGACTACCTGTAATGCAATATTCTGGAGATTTTTATTTCTGACCATGGTACATCATTGTCTTGAAAATCAGGAAAGTAAAACAAATGCCATACTAAGATTTTTATCAGCCTAGTTTACAGGGACATACTGTATACTGGATACTGTACTCTATCCAAGTGAAGAATGATTAAGCCTAGTGTTTGTATCTGGAAAATATAACATTTCATATGAAATCTTGGCTTGGCTCTTAAGACTTGTAAGCGCATGCATTTTCCTGTCCCCTCTTCACCTTGCAATTCCATGCAGCTTTCAAATTTAGGAGGTTCAGACAGAGTCTGCTTGATTTTTTATGACAACCCTGTGCTTTATACCACACTCTTCTTGATATTCCCCATAGCATTTGGGGATGCATAAGTCTGCAGGGGAAGGAGGACAATAGAAAGTATTTTTCAATTATAGTTCTCAGGATCCCCAGTACACTTACTAAATAAGAATATATTTATATAGTATTATACAATAATATAATGCTATGTGTAAAAGAAGTATAATTCTCAAGCTAATTCTTAGCATTCTCCTGTGTGCTGTATGTTAAGAACACCCAGGTTACAGACCTCCTCTATTTTAAGAATGGAGCCTATTGTAGCAAAATTTGAGTTAAATACACAATGATTTGAGTTAATTGCACAATACTACTTATATAGTATTATACAATAATACTTTTCTAGCTTACATACAAATTCGACTCAAGGACAGACCTTGGGAATTGAACTCACTCTTAAACTGGGGACTACCTGTATTATCTCACATTTCTCAAAGATGACAGCACTTAACGCAAAAGTTTGTGAGCTCAATTTTTTTAAAAATGCAATATTGGCATTTTTATGTAATATGTTAACATTTAATGTATTTCAGCCTCAAACTGAAGCTTCATTATAATTAATTAATACAGATATTAATACCTAATATTACTGCATTTTTCTAAATCAGGCTCAGAATGCATGTTTGCTTTCATCTAGGTAAAGCCTATGTAAAGATGTATAATATAGCTTTATTTTTTAAAAAAATCCAAAAAGGTTAATTGAAAAACTCAAGAGATAAGTTGATAATGTATTAGAGAAAAAAGGCTAACAAATCGTAGTTACTCAGTATGGAGCATAACTGATATGCATTTGAACTTTACAGTAACAGTTGCATATCAAAAGATGCATATTTGTTTTTGGGGGAAGCCCCCCCACATTTTTTGGTATACTTCTGCAAATCTTGTAGTTTTCTACAGATATGCTGATTCTTTCTTTCTTTCTTTCTTTCTTTCTTTCTTTCTTTCTTTCTTTCTTTCTTTCTTTCTTTCTTTCTTTCTTTCTTTCTTTCTTTCTTTCTTTCTTTCTTTCTTTCTTTCTTCCAATGACCCTATTTCAGAGGTGTTAGCATTTCCTTTCTGAGACTGATGTTGCACGGAGAGCTGTGGAGAGGTTTTCTTTTCCCATAGTGAATCAAATTTTTACCAGCTTTGATTAGCACATATTTGAACCAAAATGATACAAAGCTGAAAACTGCACATTTCAGATGACCTAAAGACAAAAAGTTCATATCACAAACCATATTGAAAACCTAATCTAGTGAACCAGAATTCAGAGATCTTGCTCATGATACTTAGCTCTTGCAGTTGAGTGTTCAGAGGTGAGGAGACCAGATACAAATCTCACAATAGGAAAAGAAATTGCAAAGTGAGGAGAGAAAATAAATTGTATTTTCATTTATGTGGTTTAGTTACAGCACCATTATGGTACAACCCACCCTGAGAGATGGACAAGGAAAATTCACAGGACAGAAAGTCTTATTTTAAAAAAAACACATGGCTGAACCTGTTGTAAAAAGTGTGAAGAGTGAAAATTGGCTTAATTGGTTTTTTTTTTTTCCTAGTTGGCTTGGATGCAGCTGGAAAAACCACTATTCTCTATAAACTCAAGTTAGGAGAGATTGTCACTACAATTCCAACAATTGGTAAGAACATAGGAATATATTAACTTGTTAATATTATTGAGAAAGCAGTAATGTTCATTAAGTTTAGATTTATAGGGGAATCACAGTTTGTCACAGTATATGCTTGGAGGATATTTCTAGAGTGTTATGTTCTCTTTATGGTATATTATTGCTGAGCTCATAAGTTTTATGACTGGGAGTTACTTGTTTTGAGGAATAATCCCAACAAAGAGAAATTCTAGAGCCCAGAGAAGAAGGTGTCTATGGCCAGTACACCATTTTTTTCTGCTACTTGTTTGCTTCCAAGATCAACTTTATTCATAATGATATTCAGATAAAAGAACCCTGAAAATTGTTCTACTAGCCAAGATAAATATTCTTAGGGGAAAAAAACCCCTTCGTTGAATTCCTTCTGAAAAATTTTGTATGTTCTAGAACTCTAATTTTTAACAAAACGACTAAACAAATTATGCCGTACTTTTAGCTGTTTGTGATTATTTTTTATTTTTGTCAGATTTATATAATGCCATCCCCACCCCTACATCAATCAGCTGTTTAAGCATTAAATTGTCCTTAAAACCGCTTAGCTTGAATAATACTGCAGCATAATGTAATTGATATTTCTGATTGTTATAACTTTCTTATTTCTGTTTAGGCTTTAATGTGGAAACAGTAGAATATAAAAACATTTGTTTCACTGTTTGGGATGTTGGTGGTCAAGATAAAATTAGACCACTCTGGAGGCATTATTTTCAGAACACACAGGTAAGTCCTAGCAAGTTCTTTTTTTTAACTCTCATTGAATTAACTCAATGACTCTCAATTATTTAGGATTTAAATATTATCCTTAATTTTGTTTTCTTTCATGGTACTGTATATATTTGTTAATGAATTGCAATTAATTAAATTTTTAGTTTTATGTTTTGTTTTTATTATTTTATCTACCTGTACTTGTTTATTGCTGGGGATGGGGTGCTGTAGCTAAAAAACAGTACCAAAAGTCTCTTCAATGTTAATCTTACCCACTGGACAAAGTTATGTTTCTCCAGAAGCCAGTGTGGTCTGTGTTTAAGGAATTTATCTGTGTTGTCCTCACTCCAAACAGTAATTAGTTAAGATGTAGTTCCCTAGGGCTTATGATTCTGCAAGGCTGAAGAATTAACTGCAACAATGTGCTTGTGTAGGTACTTGGTTGGGGGTAGAAACTGCATATAGTTGTTGTCTCATGTCACTTACACAGTTGTTCCCATGAGTTATGCTCCTCTTCCAGACCTCTGAAACAGATGGGGTGTGCTCAGGCATTGGGCATTGTTTCCATTGCTGGATATTTTTCCATCAGTGGGCAGACTATTAGCTACAGTCCTCCATGCCACTATCCCCAAACAGTAGAATTGTTTTGCTATTCAGCTTAATGAAGAACTTGAGTCACTGATGGGCAAAACTATATCAGGAGCACAAATGGCTGAAAGCATAGGTGAAGCCTGACAAGCATGGCCGGGGCCATTCATTCCAGCCCTCTGCTCAGTGCAGGAATGGAAACTAAACAATCAAAAAGTGTAACTGCTGGAAAGCTTAAACTGAGGAAGAAGCTTTCTTCTTCATCAGCTTTATGGTATCACTTGGCGGGACTGCTTTGTGAGGTTTGATAGAGATTTTAGCCTAACTATCTCATAAGAAGCATCATCTTGCAAATACTAGTAATTCGTTTGTGGCTGAAGAGATGGTTTTCCAGTGAAGGCTGTCATAAATTGCTAAAGTTTGAATATACATTACTGGCTTTCCTGACTCTTTTGAGGTACTGGCACCTGAGAACAGATTGCATGTCAGGAGTGAAGCTTGATACTTGGCATGGTTTCACATTTGAACCTTTGTTTTGGAGGTAATGATATATGAAATCATGACAGAATTGACTTGAGTCTTCTTATTTATTGTTGTCTCACCACATTTATCAAATACTTTTTTTCCAGGGTCTCATTTTTGTGGTAGATAGCAATGACAGAGAGAGAATTCAAGAAGCAGCAGAAGAACTGCAGAAAATGGTAACTTTTAATCAGAATCTGAACATTTTTTGTGTCAATGTGACAACTGAGGCTTTTAGAAGTAATAAAGCCAGAATATAAAATAACAAAAAAACAAATAGGATGTTGGATGTCCAGAGACATTGTTATATGTTTTAGGGCTGTGGAAATAATTAGGAAGATGTGTTTCAAAGCACATGGGAATACAAGCATAACATCTGCCTGCAACTCTTTAAAGTTACATATATGCGGTTCACTTTGAGAGTAAGTGATATGCAAAGCATAGAAGAGAAGTAAGAAATTGTAAACAGAAGGAATAAAGACATGAGATAAGAAAATAAAAGGGGATTATTGCTAAACCTAGGTAATACCGGCTGCTTGCTATGCCTCTTCATACCTTTCTGCCCTTGCAAATCATATGTGCTTCCACTATATCCAGACACTGCTTTGCCTTTTGGCCTTCAAGCATCTTGCCTCCCTTTTGTCAGCTGCATCCAGCCATGATGCAGTTTCTCAGTATTCCTGTTCCTCTTATTCTGTTCTTTCTCTTCCATGATGTGTTTATTTTGCAATTCAGTCCAGATCATTCACAATGATGACCAAACTACTGTTTTTTTTCATATTAGCCACTCGTTTTTATATTCAGTCCACAGTCATTCAGCACCCATTCATTCTTGACTCTTTTTCTTCTGTTTTACCACACACATTTCTTAAGTAATCCATTCCCACAGCATTCAATGTACTTTTATGCTTCTCCTGACATACAAAGTGGACATAAACATGCTTTTATACAAAGCAGTTTCTTTAAGGATACATTTTGTTCAGTAGAGTACCTATTGCCGCATTACTTTTCTACCAGCATATGTATATCTTGAAATTTCTCCATCCATTTTTCCATTTTTAGTAAACATTCTACGAAGATACCAAACTCATTTAGTTGCTCCAGCTTGTCATTATTTATGTATAACTTAGATTTATTCATATCATTTTCCTTATCAAAAAAACCTGTCTTCTTCTTTGATACTTCATTTATTTATCAGACTTAAAGCTGCTTAAAGATTCTGGGAGGCATACAACATTAAAAATAGCAATATTGCTTTTCAGATCCATTCTCCTTGTTATAGCGTATCATTTGTCTAATATTCTCTGCAACTCATTTGGATTCTCAGCCAGCAACATGGCGTCCGGATACAAAAGTATGCGCACATTCATATTCCTACATGCCATGCCTCTAACATCTCTATCGGCATTCTTTAGAAATTTACCCATAAATACCTTAAACAGCCAAGGGAACTTGCCTTGCTTCCAGTTTCAGGTTAAGCCATTTGAGAAGCATTCCATTTCTTACTCACGCTTTTCCTCTGTTATATACAGCTCTTATCACATTCAGCAACTGACCTCCAATTCTACATTCACATAACATGCTTTCTCTATAAATGTACAATAAACTTTCATTTCTCAGTGAATGCATTTCTTAATGCAGAAAACTGGTCTGCATACCTCATGCCCAGCATAACACTGGACTGCATTTGGCTCACTGTCACCCTTGGTACCATTTCAGTCAGAATTCTGCCAAGCACCTTGCCAGGGACACTTAACCAGCTAATCCCCCGTAGTTTTTGCATTTACACCCGCTCCCTTTCATTTTGCAAAGAGAAACAATAATAGATTCTCCCAAATGTGAGACACAGATGCAGTCTTTATACATATGGTAAACCATTTGTGTGACCATTCCGCATCCATATTTTAACATTTCTCCAGTTACACTGATTACATCTGCAACCTTACCATTTTTCAAGCTTCTTGTTAGATTTTTTACTTTCTTTTCATCAATTTTTCTCAGACAATATTTATAACCTTCATTTCTATTCCTATCTTCAGTGTATCGTTCTTCCCATTCCAGATCTCTAAAATGCTCCTGACATTCCCTCATTTCATTTTCCCCCAAAATATTTCATCAGTTTTATTTTTAATCTTGTTCATTCTGCTAAGGGCTCCTTGTTCAGTTCACCCACTTCCAAACGTTTTATTTCCATCAGATTTCTCAACATTGTTCTGCCTCTTCTAATTTTTTATTTGTTCTCTTTGCAGCTGCCTTTTTCTCTCTGCAATATTATACAATATCTTTCTCTTATTCACATTTCTTGTGGCGATAATTCTCTTATATGCATTTTTTCTCATCCACATTCTCTTTACTTGATTCCGCTAAGCACCCTTTTTCATTTTTTCTGTGAGCAGAACTCCACACATTTCTGTGGCACTTTGTAATATAATTCTTTACACACAGTTTCTAATACTTTCTGCATCTTCTTTCTTTGCTAGTTTTTCTACAGAATATGTGCTTTCTCATCCTGTCCCACATTCAGAACCTTTCGTCACTATTGTGCCTCCATTAAATCTCTCAAGTCTTTCATCCAAAACAATCCAATTAGCCGTGCTTTTCAGTCACTTCCTTTTCCATGTGTACACTTGAATAGATTTGTGCTTAAATTGTGTATTTGAAACAGATTCTGCTCAGCGAGTACTCATCATTCTCAATCATTCATTCAAACAAGATTTTTCTGTGCCTTCTTAGTCCCGCTCATCCATTTTTGTTACTTAACAGAAGTGAATTATAGTCATTCAGAAAGTTGTGCAATTTTTCCCAAAATGTGTCACTGATTATCATCATTCCCTGGAGTGCAGCATGCTAACCTGTAAATTACTACTATCATTCAGCACTTGTAGCACAAATTCAGACTTTTTGACATCCATGCTGGCCCTTTTCATTTGTAATTAAACTTGCAGTATCGCTTCCCTGCATTTATTATCAACCTTACAAGATCAGACCACCTTCAGACCTATTATATTCTTGTCCTTTCTCTTAACTTCAGATGTACAACAAACCTATTCTTTCATTCATTCATTCATTTTATTAGTCAATGCATGCTCTTCACAATTTACTTCTCTTTCTTTCCAAGTGGTCTTCTTCCATCTGCCATTGTTGTCACTCAGTGTGGCTATAGATTTTGACCTCTGCTGTTCATCGTGGCTTTGGTCAATTGACATTTTCTCATAACTCTTTTCAGTAATACAGAGGTGAACTAGGTTACCAGCCTTAGTTTTAGCCATGCCATATGTAGCATTATGTGCTAATGGTAAGAACAGTATGATCAGTTTTGGCATGTTTTGTTTACTTTCAATAAAATTATACTTCCAGGAGCCACTTTAGTATAGCATGCTGTTTCTCATCTGACTATCCAGAAGTAGTAGTAGTAGTTCTTATTATTAGCTATCCCGCCTTTGTGTGTGTGTGCTTGTGTGTCAACACAAGGCAGTGAACATACCTAATACTCCTTCCTCCTCCTATTTTCCCCATAACAACAACTCTATGAGGTGGACTGGGCTGAGGGAGAGTGACTGGCCCAAGGTCACCCAGACAGATTTCATGCCTAAGGCAGGACTAGAGCTCACCGTCTCCTGGTTTCTAAGCCAGCACCTTAACCACTACACCAAACTGACTCTGTGATAATTTGATCATCTTAGCTTCTGAATACCATTTGGGGAAATGAAGGAAAAATACAGCCAGCCCAGCTGTCTTCTTCCCGTGTAGGTTTGCTTGTAACAAACTTAAAAGAGGGAAGTTACCATGTTTTTTTCTTCCAGCTTCAAGAAGATGAGTTGAGAGATGCTGTGCTGCTTATCTTTGCAAATAAACAAGACTTGCCAAATGCCATGGCAATCAGTGAAATGACAGATAAACTAGGCCTTCAGTCCCTGCGTAATAGAACTGTAAGTACTGAGATTCTCTATATTCAGCGGAACTTCTGAATGAAAAGAAATGCTTGCATTTGGTATAGGTACTGGGGTTCATAAGTGGAGCAATGTTTTCATACTTTACTCAGAAAGCAACACCCAGGTGTCTTTAAATGGCACTTGATACTGCAAAGGGATTGGCGGGAGTGTTTTTAGTCAACCCGTGTTCCTCCCAATGCATAAATGTCTGCCCATTCACACGAGGCATCATTGGATTCAGACCTTTAAGTGCAGCCTGTCAGAGGTTTCTGAACTTCATGAAGTTCTAGCTGTCTGTCACAATTAGCTGTCCTGAGCAGAGTTAATATTTTTTTTAATGAGTGAAATATAACAACAACAATAAAATGCTGAGTGGAGTTATAATTCTATATTTTGAGAGCCATAGATTGTATCTTCTATGCTAAGAAATAAAATCATTGATAATTGTACTTATGCTTAGCAATATTTGAATTTGTATTGTCTTTTACAACTGATTTTATTGTTGATCTTTTATATAATTATTTTAACAAGGGCTATTTTTATTAATCTGTAATCACTCTGGCCTCCTGTGGAAGGAAGAATAGCATAAAAATGAAATAATATGTTACCTTGTGCATTACCTTATAATAAAACTGTTATGCTATCTTTGGTTATAATTCTGTATAAAAATAATCTTTAGAAATTGGTAATTGCTGTAGATGACAGCAGTAGAGAAGTTGATTGCCGTTGCCTTCTTCCAGGATGTCTTTTGACATCCCTGCCTATGTTCTGATTTAGAATTGCTTAATATGGTAAGAAACATAGGAATAGAAATACATCCTGGATTTCAGAGTTGAAATGTGTTCACAAATAGATTGTAGAATACTAAAAATATCACTTCCTTCTGTTCCACAGTGGTATGTTCAGGCTACCTGTGCTACACAAGGTACTGGTCTATACGAGGGACTTGACTGGCTGTCAAATGAGCTATCAAAGCGTTAACTGCAACTGGATGATTTTCGCATCAAGGACATGTTTGATATAAGTGGTCTAGGCTTGTTACATCAAAATTAGCTGCATCTTGGTTATTATACAGTATCTGGAACTGATTTGGGCAGGATATTACAGCATTTTTACTTATTTTGTTGCCAATTATTGTTCTCCAAGCTGTATGTTGCCAAGGTAGCAATAGGCTTGGATTAAAAAAAGAAACTCCTTAATTTGGAAAAAGTGTATCTTCTGATTTTTCCTTTTGTTGTTAGCCTAAATGCCTGAATATAGTTGTGACTTTGAAATCTATCGAATGCTTATTGAGCCCCAATTCAATTAAGTATATTTAAAAAACCCTCTTCTCTATCAGTTACCAATATCTTGTTTCATTCCGTAAGACATTCTGCTGACTTAATCTAGCATTCCATTTATATTTATTTCTCTCCCTTATAAAAACACTTCCTAATATTGCCAACAAAATGCTCTAAAACACTATTCAAATCTTCTGCACTGAGGAACATTTTATTAACCCCCCTCCCCCGAATTGACCCACTTTTGCCTTTGTGTGAACTCAGCCTGATAATACTTAGTATTTGCAACAAGCTCATTGGAGTTTTTAATATTCAGCAGATTCTTTTTTTTCTTTTTGCATGTTGCTTTCAGTATCAGCCTGTTTTGCCCAGTGTATAATAGTTCTGCTAAAGTTTTATTGTTTATTGGTGAACATATCTTCATGAAAAGATTTTGAGAATTCTTCAGACTTGATGGATTAATTTCTTTATAACCTATTCAGAATTATTCCTAATTAAAATGATACAAATGTATAGCTTTGTGTATGCTCCTTGAATCTTACTTTGTGGAACTGATAATATGAATGTGTGACAGATTCTTTTTCAATAAACGGAGTTTTTTCTGTACCTTGAACACAAACAGATCTGAATAGACTTTGAATTGTTTTCAATTTGGCAAAAAACTAAGATGGGCAGTTAAACTTGTGTACGACATAACTGATTAATCATCAAAGCTAATATCCTGTAAAAGTGTTTTGAAGCTGTAAAACTAAATTCTTTTAAAATGTCCAGATATGACAGTACTTAGAGTTCAGAATTGTAATAAAGTACAAACTGCCCAAAGAGTCTGTTTCATTAATGATTTGACAGAACACTTTGGTTTGCTAGTAAGCATCCTGTGATTCCCTTCCATGTGGTCAATTATTTGATGCTACGTATTCTAGTATTCTAGCTTAATGCGGAAACACAGGAACCCTCATATATCTCCTCTCAAAATCTGAATTTTCTCATTTCCTTTAATCTGTTGTAACTGGCACCACAAAAATATTGCATTTAAAACTGAATTTTTAATTTATTGAATTACTTTTTATCATTCAAATAATTCTCCAAACTTCTAACTTGACATAATACATACATTAGCTTCATATTAAGCCATAATATCTTCTCAGGCTCATTATACTTTTGACGAAGTATGGTATTTAAGAAATCAGCATACTGTGAGAACTGCCATCAGTACTTTGCAAACATGTTGAGTATGTAATAGTGGTATGCATTATCCACAGAATTCATATTTCCATCTACCTCTTCATCCTAGTCATTAATAAAAATGTGAAGGAATATTGGTCTCATGACTGAATGTTTTGGCACTCCACTTGATACCTTCTTCCAGTTTGACTTTTACTTTGACTGTAAATGTTGAGCTACCTGTGTATCCATTTAACAGTCATGCTATCCATTCCATACTTAAATAACCTGCTACCAGAATGCCATGTGATACTTTGTTAAATACTTTACTTCTACAACATTCCTACATCTACTCAGAAAATTCTTGGATCAAAAAATTAGATTAAGCCAGTAAGACCTTATGTTTTTAATAGATTTGAACAGATCAGCATTTTTTCTTTGGCTCATGTTGTCATTCCAACAGTAATCAAGCAGGAGCAATGAATATTCCCAGGCTACTCAAACAAGGAAAAACTAAGTCTGGTGCTTGAAGCTGAAAATAATAAAAAATAGCTTATGCTGCATTCCTTCCAGTTTGTACATCTGGGGCAAGGCTACCTGAATGCCCTCACAGGAAACAACCAAAGGGATTTAATTCTTTTTTAAGATACTGTTAAGTAAGGGATAAATCTGCATTTGCATCATGGCTTATGGCCCTCTAAAAGTTACTGAAATACAGCTTCTCGCTGCTCAGAATTGAGGTTATCAACATCTGGAACTCCTGGTCCCTAGGTTACCCACAGCTAAACAGATCCTCTATGCTGAATTCTCTTGGATTCTCACCACAAGAAGTGGTATAACAAGGCAGATTTTCTGAATTGGGATATAATTCATTCCAACTACATCCCATGGTTTTTCAAAGGATTTTTGGACTCAAACCATTGTGAATATGCAGCAGTTGTACCAAGACAAGTCTGAAAAGATGTGTTGTAGAAGTGGGATTTTGCTTATATACTTGAGTCAAATATAAACTAATCAGAATTTTAACTCTCATAAAAATTCTATGAGGCATGTTTGCCAATCAGAATGGAGCAAAAGTGAACTTTTAGATGATATTATGGATATAGTAAAGGTTCTGGAGCGAATAAAACCAGACATATCGCTGGAAGGCAAAATCACAAAATTCCACCTTACTTATTTCAGCCATGTCAAGTGATCAAACTCACTAGAAAAGGCAGTTATGCCTTTTAATGGTCAGCGGTAAAAGAAAACAAGGCTGCCAAAAAACATAGTGGCTAGACACCATCAAAGTCAACACCAACCAGAGCATAAAACAATTGAAAGCAGCTGTACAAGATTGGAAAATGTGGAGAGCAGCAGTCCATAGAATCACCAAGAATCAGACACGACTGAATGGATAGCTTCATCATCATCATGGATACACTGTAGCAATCTGGTTATACAAATAAATGATCCAGAAACTACCATAAATTAACAGTTGTCAGAAAAAAGGAGACATACTAGCTGTGTTCATATGGCATACTAAACCATGGTTAATGTGATATTCACTGAATTAATCTAGTTTAATGGTCCACACAAATCAACAGTCATAAAAGTAACCATAACTATGATTGCGTGACATTGTGCCATAAAGTAGCTAGCCATATAATAGTCTATTTTATTATACAAACTAGGGCAATGAAATGGAGTGAACATCCCCCATTATTAGCCACAGTCACATTATACGTTGGTAAAAGTAAGCCTAGCACTGCCTCATGATCTGGAACAGAGATGAAATAATTAAGCAATTAATCATTTTAGCTAGTTCATTTATTTATTTATTTGATTTATATGGCCGCCGATGTCAGATTTATAACTCTGGGTGGCTAACAATAAAGATTCATGATTCAACGGCTCAGGGGGCAGAACATGCTTAACCAGATTACCAGCGACACCTGTATGTTGATCAAATCTGGAAATTCAGACATCTCCAGTTAATAAAGGAGACATTTAGATTAACTGTTGAGTACCTTATCTTAACTTGCTCTTGTCAACCAGTCTGGGAGAGGATTAACTGGAGGTTGAATACCTTTTCTAGCCTCCATCAGAGATACAGTTGAGAGGCTTCTCAAAAATGGGGCTGCTGCAGCGAATTACCTCTTATTTTTTTTAATTATTTCCCTTTGCATAAAGTGAAATGTGGAAGAAGTGAAGTGGGAGGCAGTTGTCTTCCACCCAGTCCTTGTTGCTGAGACCCTGATCAAACCATTCTTTACAAAAAGATTCCAAAAAGTAGGAAGCAGTAGTCATTAACCTACCCTAAAGGTGGATAACTATCAGCCAAAATCACTACTCCCTAGCAAAATCAGTCTCTGCATTCAGAAAAAAATCACTATCCAAGCATACCATCATTTTATCATTACTTAAACCCAAATTATTTTGGTTTACAGGGATAAGACCTTTTCCCCCAGTATTGGGAACTGCCAGAATGTTTTTTGAATCTTTAATACAAACAGTCTTATAAAGACAAAATATATTTACTCAAATGGATATCCTGCAAAATGTCAGTAGCAACTGATTAACAAAGTATGGTACCTAACAATACCATTCCATTTATTCCAATTTTTATGTAATCTCAGTTTAAACAAAATATTCTTACTCCTTATTTTAAAAGTCATCTGAAAATGAAATAGGACAATTATAGAGTTTCAAAATGTATTGATTCTGTTCATTAACAGAAGAAAAATGTAGCACTGGTACATAAGAACACTGGTTATAAAAAGTATGACCACTTACAAAGAATTAAAAATGGGACATAATAACTGTGATCAAAGCAGCATTCCAACTGAATTTTTCCAACTGACATAGCACACATTATTTCAGAAAATAAATCAGATTATTTCCACTTTATATCACATATTAGTGCTATATGATCCGATGGGTGTGAAACACTTGGTAAGGCTTGATGGGTGGTTACCTCTTCATGACTTGGCAGTGGAATTACCTGTTCAACCTCCAAAGCGTTTGCATCAATGAAAATATAGTCTAAGCAACCATGAAAGCCTCCAACATAATTAGTGTAGGCTGGTTCTCCACAAGCACTTTTAAGTCTGAACTGGTGGGTTAGAGACATAGCACACCGTTGCTCTTTTCCTTCTGAATCCCAACTCTCATGATCTTCAGCGATGCTGCCGCTATTGACCAAAGTGTATGTTCCAGTTGATGGTGTGGCATTAAAATCCCCACAGAGTATGAGAGGTGTAGCAGGATACATGTCATTGATCACATGCTTAAGATGGGATAACGCTATTGCAACTTGGATTAGACGGATATTTTCACCTAAAGACAAAAGAAAAATCTGTTATGTTTAATCAATGCCTGTAAGGTTTCAAAGTATTTAATATCCAGTCTAAGATTTTTTTTAAAAAGGCAAAGCCCCAAGTTGAGCTTGACTCCCAACTGCAGTATGGAAATGGTTGGCTATTGCCTTCTGCTAGAACAGGGGTTTCAAATTTGTAGCTTTTGATGTCATTTTGTGCCTATACCACACTGTGTGGGAGAAGGCTCTTGCACGTTCTTTGGACAGCTAAGGTGACAAACAAGCAAGTTGCTGTTTTCCATGGGATATGTCACAGGTCCCTTTTGGGAGATGGTGACAGAACCTGACAGGGCCAAACAATTCCCTTTAGAAAGTGTTTAATTATAAAAGATACCCTGAATAGATTTCTCTATAATATAAAGAATTTTGATTTTTTAATGGTTTTGATAGTTTTTAATGTTTTTTAATGATTGTTGTAATGTTTTTGATTATTTTGTTGTATTGTTAGGTGTTTTTAGCTTTGTACACAGCTCAGAGTCACACACGTAAGATGGGTAGCTATGTAAATTTACCAAATAAATAAAAATATTTCATTCCCAGGAACTATTCTTTCATTCTGTTGTATCAGTCTCATTCTAATTCTACAATCCATCATCCTGCACTTTATTGTTCCAAATTCTAAAATCTTTTACTTTTATTTACACACACACACATGCACACTCTTAAACTCTGATCCTCTTCATGCTGAATCAAACCTGGATTCAATGCTTTCTAAATGTTTAGACTTCCCAGAGTCCTCCCCAACCCACAGTGCTGCACAGTCACTTGTGTGGTCTCTATCGACAGGATGCTGGGTGGAAGATGTGGGCTGTCTACTTCCCTGTTTGGGAAGGCTGCAGTTGCTGGAAGGCACTTGGCCTCTCCCCCCATGGTTGGGTGGTGTAACTGTCACTAGGGACAGCTTACCAGCACCCGCCCACTGGACTTTTCTGCTTTGCCACCATCTGCCACTGTGCTTCAGGGTTGTTGGGGCCAGTTGTACTGCTAATGATGCTCTTGGGGCCATTGCTGTTACTGCATCTGCTGGTCTGGCTGACATTTTACTATGCTTTCCCTCAGCAGCTAGCACTTGTCAGCTGCTTCCACTGCTACTGCTTCGCTGATTCTGCCAGTTCTGCAAATTCTGGTCGACAATTATTGTTACTCCTCTTGGCTCAGCTCCCATGCTCCCAGTTCTTTCTGTACAGTACTCTTTTCCTGTACTTCTCTTCAACTCTTTGCTATTTTTCTGTTTCTTCCAACTTCCTTCTTCAATGTTCCTCCTCTCTGACTCCTTCAGTTTTCCATAGTTCCCTCTCCCTTTCTTCACCACAATTTCCTGTTCAAATAAGTACAGACAGAGCCCTTAAAAGGTACTGGAAGAGGGAGCAGTGTGGGTGTCCCTTTGCTGTGCATCCCTCCTCTCATACATCAGAATATATTTAATAAATGTAGTCTGCTTAACAGTAATCTAAAATTGAGCTAAGTTTGCGGAATTATATATAGTTCTTAGGAGAGGATGATACACACCAAACTAAAGACAATTTTTTTTTCTCCCATAAAGAGAACTGCCAGGATCACTTTCCAGCACAGTTGCCTCTTGTGAGCAGATAAATTGTGCTGTTTCAGATGACTAGGCACAAGGGTTATATGTTGTGATTCAATACTTACCGAACTAAAGATTCATGTTCTAGTAAATGAAAAATACTGCCAGGCTAAGTGGTGAAAATGAAATAATGAAAAAATAGCTGTTTTGCAATAATATGTTTAATTTAATAAACTTATGAACAATATGAAAATTTCATTTGCACTCATTAGAGACCTTTTTTTATTAATGTATGAGAACACTTCAGTGTTGTGGCCCTTAGGTTAAAAGTCCTCATGCATTCTTGTGACAATTTGAGTTTGAGACCCCATTCTGGGATGGTTCTTTGACTTTCTAGTCTACCTGAAATTTCCTGGTGGTCTCCTTCCCAATTATTAATCTGGTCTGACTGTGTTTAGCTTTTTCAAGTTCAGCCAATGTCAGGCAAGTGCTGCTACCTGCTTGAAGTTACGACATTAAACATTCCTTCAATTAACCTGGGAGTTTATTCTCTGCTACTGCAATGCACATCCCAAAGGAATCAAGTAATCAAGCAGTGACTTCATTTCAAAACACTTTATTCTATGGAAATTTAAGTAGCTCCAATTAACAATAATTCTGCTTTACACAGTCACAAGACAAGAACAATGTATATTTCTTCCTTGGAAACCACTGATGTTGTTGCTTTAGCTTAGTAAGAATGTTTCTACATTGGAAAGGTCCTCACACTAGGCAAGGACCTCACCTCAGTTGTTACCTCCCTGTGACAAACAACTGCACTACACAGACTTCTATACTGCAGTTTACTGATTTTCTACTTAAATTCAACCCCAGACTCCAAAAAACAAGACAATAACCTGCTTAGCAAATATTGGTAACAAAATTACCTTTTGGGTGCCAGAACAGGTGAGTGTTGGCAACACAAATCTTTCTTGAAGAATCATTTCGAGACTGAAGGACAGAAACCTATAAAAAAATATTCATGAATTCTGATACCGCACAATACTGCTTAGTGTTTAAGTTAGGGAAAGGATAAAGAGCATGGCTTCTGGAATTCCTTCCACCTCTCAAAAAAAATCGTTCTGCTGTAGGACACAAGTCTGGCAATGAAGGGGGGGGGGGAGTCTTACATACTCCACCTTGAGTCTGCCCAAATGGCAGCCAAATAAATAGAGAAGTCTGCAACATTTCAAGTGGCTGCCCACCTTTTTCTCCCATAGAGATGTATTGGGAGATTTTTTTCTCCATAGACCTGGTTGGATCCAACTCATTTCAAACTCAAATCTTGTTGTTGGCTCCTCCCCCCCCCCCCCCCAAGTTTGGCCCAATTCTATTGTACTTTCAAAGAACTGTCCTGCTGATGGACAAAATCCAGGCTTCTTTACATAATTTGTTTCCAACATTTGGTTGGGTTGGAAAGAACATGATCCCTGAAGACATGCAGCACATGGCTTCTGCAGTTGCTTCCAACCCTTACTACAGCATCTTCCTCCCCCATCACATGACCATGAAGGAGGCAGGTTTAAGAATGGAGCAGAGAGCAGCATTCCAAGCCACTGTCCATTGCCTCTCTGGAAAAGGTACATCAGATGAATGCTTTCTGGATCTGTTTTTCTCTGCACTCCCCAGTCAGATCTAGCCCATTTCTACATTCAGTATAACTTTTTCCAACTTCTCTCCCATTTTCTTCTGTATTCAGAGAGTCATACTGCTGACAAAGTCTGGAATCTCTTTACATAATTTCTTTCCAACATTCAAAGAACACAGAGTAAAAAGGGAGTAACTATTTTATATCTGAAGGGCTGGCTATTGTGCTCCACCTATACAGAATTTCAAGTATGTTCTATTGTCAATTTGTGAGAACTTTATCCTACTCTTCCTTTTCCCTGAAACGATTTCAAGTTATGTCCTTTAAACAAAGAACAGGGTATAAACTACACTAAGTAAAAATTGCCTCAAGATACCAAGGGATGGTGAGAGTTCGGGGAGTTGATAGAGTTCCGGCTTTGAATTTCTCAATGAAAGTCCCCCTTCAACTTAACTGGCCACCCACTTCCCTCCCTTCCTCTGGTCATCCCACTATTCCCCTTAGACAGGTGGACTAATAAGGCATACCTGTAGAGCTGATGCTCGCTTAAGCAGGCTTTCCTCAAACTGCGGGCAGGTAGCCACCTTGTCCCGCAGTTCTCTGTGCAAGGGATCTTCAAGCAGAGCCTGATTGAAGGCAATGTCATGCTGACCAAGGAGACTGAATTTGTCCCGTCGGTAGAAAGTGGCGAGGCCCTCGTGCTGCTTCTCTTTGATCCTGAACAGCCCCTCCAGGCCGAAGGCATCAAGCGCAGGCCCCAGGCTGTCCACGAAGACCGACTTGTCCACCTCCTGCAGGCAAATGATGTCGGCGCTGTAGCCGGCCAGTTCTTTTTTGAGCAGGTTTTGCCGGTAGTCGAGCTCCAGCGAGTAGGGAGCACAATACGGATAGAGCACGGTCCGCGAAAGCTCGGTCCGGGCGTAGATGTCGGCCAGGATGTTGTAGGTAACCATGCGGATCAGTCCCGGCCCCGTGACTTTCTTGGTGTAGAGATGCCGCGCCTCGAAAGTGCAGGCGCCCGGGCCGGCCTCCACGGGGCCTATACTTTCCACCTCGCGGGGCAGCCCGAAGCGCCGCTCGCTGTTGCCCGGGATGCAGACGAGCTTCAGGCGGCGCCCGATATGCGCGTTGGTCGGCGTGAAGACGCGCTCGGAGCCGGCCGGGGCTTCCGCCCAGCCGTCGCTTGCGGCGGCCGCTGCCGCCCCGGCCGAGTCGATCTTCTGCTCCTGATACCAACGGAAGAGGCAGTCTTGGGGAGAGCCGAACTCGACCTGCAGCTTGGGGCACACGGGGAAGCCGGCCATGAGCGAGCGCGGAAGCTGCACTTCGGTCAGAGTGGGTGGGTTGCGCTCCACGCGGTAGCGGGTCTCGCCGATTTGCAGCACCGTCCCGTCCTGCCAGGCCTCCTCGTTGGGCACGTCTTCGGCCACGGCTTCCCCGTCCTGGGAGAAGAGGCGAACGGCGACGAGCTGCGAAAGCGGCAGCGGCGGCGTCCCGGGGTCTGCCTCGGTCTGCGCCTTCTTGCTCTTCTTGGCCTTCTTGGCGTGGCCTTTGCTGACGTTGTTGGCGATGCGAGCCAGCGCCTGGCCGAGAGGCTCCGCTTGGTCCCGCTGCAGATGCCGCGTCTTACCGTCTTGCAGCACGAGGGAAACGCTGAGCTTAGGCTCCGCCGGGACGCAACGCACCACAGCCCGCTCCATGGCGGGCAACGTGGCGGTGAAGGTGGGGAACCACCAGCTCAGCCGCTGTTTGGCTCGGCGCCTCAACCCGGGAAGGGCCTTCAGAGTGCCCAGCAGACGCCGCAGGAGCCCGTGGCTGACACCATTCATTTGCTCGTCTCCTCGGCCGCCCCGCAGCACAGAACCGCTTCGGCCGCCCTGCCCCGCTCCGCCCGGGCCAATGAGAAAACCCGCAGCGAGGGAGGGAGGGAGAGAGGGAGGATGAACCGGGAAAGGAAACGAGCGCTTGCCCGGAAATGGCGCCCGCCCCTAAGGGCTGATTAGAACTAGGTAGAAAGAACCCGGAAGATGGCGAGGGTCAAGAGTCTCTTTAGACGTATCCATGAGCGTACGAAGCACTCCTGACCGGAAGTGGTCTTTCCCGGTCGGCGGCTTGCCGTTTGTTAGTGAATGAGGGCTGCGGGTTGTTCTTTCTCTATCCCAGAACTGGATGGATTTCGGGCACTTGAGAATTTGGCGTTTTAGTAGAGCCTAGAGATCTATTGCTTAGGGCCAGTTGCAAAAAGAATGGATAGCCAAAGTTAGATGCAAAACTTCGCAGTATCGACTGGAGCTTGGAAGCAACACACTGACGTCTACTACTGTACTGTTATCTACTTATGCAGTAAAATCTAAATCTAAGTTATTGTATGTCAGGAGTTCTAAAGCACTAATACTGTACAAAGAGGCATGGAATGTTAAACGGTGGCAAGTCAAAAACGTTTTGACAATTTCCTGCAAATCATCTAGTGGATTCTAATTTCTATTTTGCCCATAAACTTCCTTCCCCTTCAACAAACTTACTAGTTTTCTAGTTCTGTGGACTTACAGTATTGAGCATATCCACATTGGACTACATCTGAGGCTCACTGCTACTGTATGCTACAAAATAATAATTATGCATGTTTTATTTCTATGTTGCCTTTTGACTAAAAAGACACACTCCCCCACCCCAAGATGTTTCTTGCTGCCTATTTGAAAAAGAAGGCAGAATTGTACAGTTTGAGTTGTACAGGAGAGCACTCTTTACCACATGGCCAAAGAACAAGCTTCTGCAAGCAGAGGTGCCCTCAAAAGGAAAGATTTCTAACAATACAGGCAATCCCTTAACTAGTCAGGCTCTAAAATCATTAAAATATTAAATATTCCCAAATAATTTCAGTTTTTAAGGACACTGGGAAAAACTGCTCCTACAGTACGTTTTGGATGTGATGGAATGGAATTATGAAGGCCAGACTCAGGGAGGAAAACATTTTCTTTCATCTCCTGAGGAGCGAGGGAGAGATAAGAGGATGAGGCTGGCACCTCCCTGAGGAATTCATAGTGTTGTGACTGGCATTACTTGGGAGCTGGAGTTTCAGTCTGGGAAGATTCTTGCTAGAGGTTGTAGCTAATAAACATTGCTGGACTGAATTTACATGGTCTCCTGGAGTTCCTTGGGCTAGGCCTGACATTGGAGCAGGATTTGGTAGAAAATTAAGGGCAAAGAAACTGAAGAGGGACTACTATTTTTTTAATTATTTGGGTAAAAGTACAAATTATTAAATTTATTTATTTGGCAGTATTTAGATACTACTGCAAAGAAATTAATTCTAGTAATAGTTTTAAATTAGCTTGACTCCTAGTAACTTTATAGACCTGCCCATGTAAGTTTTTTTGGTGCTGCAATCTTCTGAGACATGTCTGTATGCATATGTAAACTAGATGCACATTTTATACAAATGTGCACATTCCTTTAACCTTTAAAAAAAAATTATAATGTGTTTGGTCTTATTTGTAATATATTGTTTAACTAACAGGTAAGTATTACTCACATAAAGATAAGCTTTCAGAGACAAGTTACTTCTCAGAGTACATTATGCTTACTCTGCACAGGAAGGATATCTGAGATGTCAATTTGTTGTCAGTGTTCAGGCCTTGAAGATGTACTCTATAAGCATGGTAGACAAACCTTTGACTCAAAGGGTATAAGAGGCACTGAATGATATTTGTCAGATATAATGGAACAGAGCAACTGTGGTAAGCCAGTTGACCACTTACTCAGTCTGTATTCTGCCAAGAGTCAGATTCATCCACTAGTTATATTTACTATGCCCAGCTTTCACGTCTGGAACAAGTTCACTTCTGAATATCAATCAATAAAGACCAACTATGGAAAAAAGCTATTGTCTTTCTATTCAGCTTCTGAGGTTTCTAGAGTCATCTGCTCATTGTGGGAAATATAATAGTGGAGTAGACACATCTTTGGTCTGTGCCAATAGAGCTGTTATGTTCAGTCACAGGCATTTCACAAATCAATTCATATGTAAACAAAGATGCCAATGTAATTAGTTGAGATTCACATCAGATAAATTTAAATTTCAAAAATAAAGATCAGGTAGTTTCTATCCCAATTAGTTTTGTTTCATTTGTTTTAATATTTGTATCTAACCTTTCTATACTTGGGTTGTGAAGGACAGTACAAGTAAGGGAATGTATAATAAAGCAAAAGAAGGTAAAACACAAATAAAAACAACTCAATAGCAGTTTATGAACAGCTATCCTAGGAAACAGATCCAAAAACATATCACACTAAAAATGCTTGCTGTGATAAAGTAGTTTTATCTGCATGCTTACAGAGAGCAAAGAAACTCTTAAGTAATTCTTGGAATTGATAATTTAGGTGCCATGATAAAAAAAAATGTACTGGAAGGCTTGAGCGAGGAAGATACTGGAATGGAGGATCAAGGTTATCAGGAGGGAGGGGGAACATTCCAGAGTAAGTGCTTTCTCAGTCCACAGCAAGACCGAGAAGAGAAAGAGGATGAGGCTGGGCCCTCCCTAAGTCTCACAGGGTATATCCACTAGTTGCTTTGGCATAGGGTGAGTCTGGCGAGATTCTGTCTATTAGGTGCAAGCTGATAAAGAAATTGTACTGGACTGGATTGCCTCATTGTTGTTCTTGGGCTGAACCCGACATTTTCATTTATTCCTTCAAGCTACATTTCTGGCGGCAATATAAATTGTTACATTCACCTTGAGCCCTGGTTTAATCATGATGTAATAAAATTCAGAGTCCTTGGGTTCTCTGAGCTTGGTTGTTTTCTTGCAAATGTTTTGTTACCCAGCTAGGTGACATCTTCAGTGATAGAATGGAGTGGAGTTTGCTCTCTGTTTATATACTGTGGCTTGCCCTGCCTGTCTTGGTGGTTGTTTTGTTTTTTTCTGGTAGTTCCTTGATTAGGGTATTGTTTACTGTTTACTGCTTGATTGTATATCTGGTGATGACCTTGGTGTTAATCTCTGTTTATCTGGATGATGATTGCTGGTGAGGAGATGTTCTGTTCTTTTGTTTCCTTTTTACTGTCTCTTTTGAATAGTGTGTAGATGCCGTTTCTCTCTATGTGCCTGATGGTTACCTTGTCTGAATACCAAACTTACAGGAATTTCCTCGCATTTTTGGATTTGGCTTGGTCTAAGATGCTGACAGTTTCCAACTATGGTTATGTCTATCCATGTGTTGTGAGATTAAGGAGTTTTCATCATGTCTTCTGACTGCTAGTTAGTGTTCATGGATGTGCTCTGCTAGCCTTCTGCCTCTCTGTCCTACATAGTGGTTGTTACAATCCTTACACTGTATGTTGTAGATGACTCCTGTTCTTTCTTCTTGGGCTACTTGGTCTTTTGGTTTGCTTAAGATGTTTTGGAGGGCTTTAGTTGGTTTGTGTGTTATGGAGATGCCATGTGGTTGTAATAGTCTGTTGGTAGTTTCTGAGATGTTTCTGATGTATGAAAGTGTTATCCTTTTCATAGCTTGTGCTGGTTGTGTTGTAGTAGGTTGAGTGGTCAGGCACTTTTTGAGAAAGTTGCGTGGATATCCATTTTGTTGGAAGATGTATAGGTGTTCTGTTTCCTTTTTCTGCTGTTCTGGGTTGCTGCAGTGGATTTGTGCTTGTTTGAATAATGTTCTTATGCAGCTCCTCTTGTGGGAGGTTGGGTTGTTACTTTGGTAATGGAGTACTTGGTTAGTGTGGGTTGTTTTCCAATAGACTTGGGTTTCTAATTTGCTGTTGTTTCCTCTGCTGATGAGGTATCCAGGAAGGGTAGTGTGTTATTACCTTCTTCCTCTCTGGTGAATTTTATTCCTTTGAAGATGTTGTTGATAGTTTCATGTGTCTTCTCTAGTTGTTCCTTTTTTATTATAAAAAAGGTGTCATCTACATGCTGGATCCATACTTTTGGCTGTATGTGTGGAAGTGCCATAGTTTCTAGGCATTTCATTACAATCTCTGCTATGAGCCTGCAAGTGGTGATCCCATGGGTATGCCTCTGATTTGTTGGTATATTTGTCAATCAAACTGAAAATAGGTAGTGAGACAGAGGTTGATGAGGTCCTTGATTCTGGGTATTTTGATCTTGGTGTATTTGGTTAGGTCAGATGTGTTGTGTGGTACTGCTGATATGGATTCTTTCACTAGTTCTGGGTTTATGGATGTAAAGAGTGCTATGACATTTGATGCCTCACTACCTATTTTTAGTTTGATTGACAAATATACCAACAAATCAGAGGCACACCCATGGGATCACCACTTGCAGGCTCATAGCAGAGATTGTAATGAAATGCCGAGAAACTATAGCACTTCCACAGAGACCATAATTTCATTTTCATCTATGTGTACATCTTTGATTTTCTGGAGGCATTGTAGTGAGGAGTTGATAGAATATTCGCTCCTCTCTGTGAGATGTCCAAGCTTTTTTGTCAGTTCTTTCGCTATGTTGTATAGCGTCCCTGGTAAAGATACAGTTGGTCAGAGAGGTATGTTGGGCTTGTGTATTTTTGGTCCATAAAAATGTGGGAGGATGGGTCCACCGCTTTTCATCCACCACTGTTCTTTTTTTGTGATCTAGCCTTTCTTGGTTAGGTCATTAAGGGTTCTCTTGATTAGGTTGTCTAGTCTCTATATTGGGTTGGTCTTAACTGGGATATAGGTTTCTTTGTCCTCTAATAACGTTTTGGCTTTTTGCAAGTATTGTGATTTATCCATAATAACTGTGGTTTGGCCTTTGTCTGCTGGGAGGATGATGGTTTGGTCCTTCCTTAGGCTTTTGGGGGCTGCTCTGTTCTCTGCTTTCAGTTGGTGCTGATACTGTGTTCTTCTGATCTGTGGTATGATTGTCTGCCTTATGTTTTCTTGGGTCTCTGTGTTAAGTCCTGTAATTTTAAATGCTGCTTCTAAGGCTGCACAGGATTCTAGCTGATTAGCATTGTCCATGTTATAGTTGAGGCTCTCTTCTATTCATGATAGAAGACCGGGTTCCTATATTATAATATGCTGGCTGTATGCACAATATAGCTTAACCATGTTTACTCAACCCAATTTGGGGGGTTTGCACAATATTCTGAAGTGTAAATGGTTAGAATTACAAAACATACTATTTTGTGATTTAGTATGTTAAATGAACATAGCTAGTAAGACTTAAACCAAAAGGTACAAACCGCAGTATTTGGCTTCACACAACACACTAAGCAAAAGTCAATCAAACCACATTATTGCCTAGCATATTTTTGTGAATGTAGTTAATGAGAAGAATCTCAGAAAGCTACCAGTGAGTCTGAGCAGATTCTAATGGCAGAAGATGATACACAGATTCCAGCCATTCATTACAAAAATGCTGTTTCAGAGCTTGTTTTTATGCTTAACATCCAGCATTGGTGTCAACATGGCAATTTACTGAAGTACCTCTGATAGGTTTTTGAGGCGTTTTGAGGATATTATTGGGAAGCCTTAGTAGTAGTGGGGCCTCTTGAACTCCTAAATTTTGAAGCTTGGAACATGTCATAAAACACAAGGTTGCAAAACTCACCATAATTATTGAGGCATCAAAAGTGCCCTCCTTCAAGGACATGTATTCATCCTCAGTGTGAGTTACCTCACAATCTTTCTTTCAGCAGGGTTCTTTGCTTTGTATAGTAATCAGTCTGAATAAACTAACTCCACTGATTCTGTATCCAAATTTGAGTACTAGATTCTTGTTCCACTCTTCTTGAAGCTATTACCATGGAACACCAAGAAAACTCTTTGTACAGATATATTACTTTGATGAATCCTTGCTTAGATCACATTGTATCCATTCAGCAAATTAAATAAGGATTCTAACAGTACCTCTTTATAGGACAAGTCTTATACAGTAAATTAAAATTTAACTTTTCATATTTGTATATGTTGGAACTGAGAGTGAGGTGGAAAAGTACAGTCTGAATTTTCTCATCCCCTTGAATCCCCAAGAACAACCAGGCAATATAAACTATTCCCAGGCAATATAAATAATATGAGGCTAAATGAACCAGATGTTTGGGTCTGGAGTATGGCAGTGTCCTACCCTTAACTTTATATTCTAGTTTTTCTCCAGGACCTCAACACTGCTTACAGAGGGAGCCTCCTTTCATTTTATCTCCGTAACAACCACACAGTCAGTTGAGACTGACGCTCAGAAAGTCATTCAGTGAGTTTCAATGACTGAGGGTAGTTGAATTTGAATCTCCCTAGTCTTAGTACCTGAACCACCATAGTACACTGGCTCTTACATATTATTAGTGCATAGATTCCATCTGAAAAGCACTATTTTATCTGTTCAAAAATGAAAAAAGAAACCTGAATCATCTCGTTAGGCATCCATATTTTTAACGATAAAATTAACATTTCCATGTTAGTCAAAATGTTTGTGGGGTTCCTGTTTAGAGCTCAACTCCTAACATAAGTGGTAGCAAAGTGTCTCTGAGCAAGGTTAGGACGCCTTTTCCTCCCGGTGTTCGTCTTTTCAGATGCTGCGGCCATCTTCCTCAGGGATTCAAAGGTAAAGAGACACCTTTGGGACCGTGCCGGTGGCGCGCCCCTTCTGGAGAACCAAAGCAAAGTCCAAGCAGCAGAGCGCTTCCACCTCCCCTTTTAGCAAACGAACCCCCTTCCTCCTACCAAGCCTCGGGCATCGCGAGCCCTCCTCGCGCGGCGGGTGAATTTAAATCGGGGGGCGGGCCGTCGGCAAAACAGCCAGGGCGGGGCCCTGCCTCCGTGCCCATAGCAACCAACGCTTTGTTGACACTCCAGGTGCCGGAGCCCGTGGAGCTGGACACCGGGTCTTCTTGCCGTCGTCAGTCCCCTTTTCTCCGCCAAGCGCAGCCGATCCCACCCTGCTTGGAGCACCCATACTGAGAGACGTGAGGGGCCCAGAAGGTGAGACAGTGCCCCCCAAACGTGGCTGCAGACCGAGGGAGAGCGAGATATCTTTCAGACAAGGACGGGGTGTTTTATGACTCCAGGATCTCAGCTAGCATTCATCTTGCTCCCTGCCTGAAGACTTACTGTATTCTCCCGGGATAGGGAAGCACGGCAGCAGTTGCTGCAAATCAAACCGCCTGCTGTTCCTTCAAAACCAACCCACCGTTGAACTGGCAGCAACCCTTCCCTCCCACATAGATGCTGCTATTCTCGGGGAGGCTCTTGAAAATTAACTGAACTTACCTAGACTCGCTTTGCAACCTTGCAGGGATGGAAGTAAAGACCCACTCAAAGTTGCAACTGCATTGCTTTGTGAGCTCATGTGGATTCTTCCTTCCTCATTTCCTTTCTCTGGAATGAGAAGCCTCCCAGAGCCTGTATGCCACCGTGGCGGGCTATAAATGTGATAAATAAATAGATTGTATATCTCAGTGTTTCTTAAACTTTTTCCTTTCAGGACTCCTTCCTACTTTTAAAAATTATGGAGGACCCCCCAAAAGCTTTTGTTTGTATGGGTTATTGATATTTACCATATTAAAAATTAAAATTGATGCATTCCCTGCCACTACTGCTTCTCACAATTGTTTGAGGGGATTTTAATATTGAATTATTTTTCAACATAGGCTGGCAAATCATTTTGATTTCACGGACCCTTGAGATGGTCTTGAGGGACCTCCAGGGGTCCTCCGACCACATTTTGAGAAATACTGGTATATCTCAGTTGCTTTATATGAGACAAGCTGGAAATGAAAGCAAAAGTCCTCTTTTATTGTTGTCATTGGTATTCAGTACCATACTGACTAAGTATCAGGATTATCTATATTGCTATTATTGTTATTATTAGTATTACTAATTGTTAGGTTATTTTCTTATACATTTCTCTAATACCCTCCTTACAAAGGTTTTGAAATGGATTAGCCAGCTCTCACTTAATACTGCAGATAGATAGATAGATAGATAGATAGATAGATAGATAGATAGATAGATAGATAGATAGATAGATATCTGCAGTATTATGTGAGAACTGGGCCAATCCATTTCAAAAACTTTGTGAGGAGGGTATTAGAGAAACACACACACACAAGAGTATATATATGCATATCAGCAAGCTGCACAAAGTACAGGAAAAATTCTTCCTCCACCCAAACCAAAGGGAAGAACAATCCATAATCTAGTTCCTCTTTAATAGATTCCTGATTTGTTTTCATATGTTTTACCCCAGCTGGCAAAGATGAACCAGCAAAACAATCCAGCTATTTGGTGTGGGCATAGAACATCAATTGATTAAGTTTCTTACAAAGCAAAGGTCCTTATGTATGTGTTACAACTGATTTTACAACATAAGAAATCCTTACTCCTGTTGTGTGGGAGGAACAGGGAGGCATGGAATTTGTCTATGGTATTCCAAATATGGCTGAACCATAGTTTTGTGTAACAGCATAATAATATTTTTATTTTCTGTCCCTTTCCTAATCTCTCTAACATGGGATTCACATTTTTCAGGTTTGCACCACATTCAGTTGGCATTTTCAATGATCTGTCCCTTTCAGTCTTAAGAATTTTTTCACACATGGTGATTGTAAGAACCATAGCCTGTATACTTTCAATTTACTAAAGGAGCCATTGAAAACCTAGTGTGTTTGTCCTGTGTAACTCTGCTCTAGGTTCTGTTTCTTGATCCATATCAAGAGTGTGAGGAATATTAGGAACTCCTTTTTACACATACATGTACACCTTCATGGAAAAATAATCACAAGTTCTTGCTTAAAGTTAGGGTCATATTCAGGAATCACAAAGCACTTAATTAAACCAGTGATCCTGAAAGTTATTAGCTTCCATTTATTTACTGGAATTTTGAAAGAGAACTCTATTAGTCAAGTGAAAATGCATATAAAGTTAACCCTGCACTTAAAATCAACATAGAACTACTTCATATGATATATTAAGTTTTGACTTCCAGCCATCTGATTGCATAATCAGTAAATTAACACCTTTAGCTACATTAAAATAATAGATTTTCCATTAGAAAAAAATCATGCTGCCATAATCTGATCTTTATGGAAGTGTAGTTTAATAATCTGATCATTTTTCTCTCTGTTCAAAATGGTTTGCTTTTATATTAGATGTCAGCTCCAAGTAAATCAACAAACTCTCCTGATGAAGATGAAGATGTATGGAACATTCAGTTACCACCTATAGCGCTTCCTTCCACATCTAAAGAGTTGACAGAAAAACAGAAGAAATTGATGAAATATCGAAGAGTAAAGGAACAACAGAAGATACTTAACAAGATCATGTAAAATCTTTCTTTCTATGTAGTAAATATTACAGAGGGATAGTGTTGGGCTTGCCTTACTCTCTGTTCCTGGGCTCAAAAGGCAGTTTGTATTTTCCTACCTGACATACATGTCTTACACCACCTTCCTACCTGTACAGGTATGCTGTAAGTTGCTGGACATACAGATATTAACAGATGATCATGTTTAATTCAATATCAAAAGCTTTACCTTAAAATGCGTAGGAAAACAGATACTTAAAAGCTAACAGATTCAGTGTGAGCTGAGCTTACACATTACAATACTATAAACCATGATTTATGGTTAGTGTATTGTATGAATCTACCCAATTATAGTTTATTCAGCAAACTATAATTAAACAAACTGTTTTAGTACAATTTATGAAGTCAGCCATTAACATCATTGATTGATTTTGTGACATCAACTGTGAGCAACCACATAGATAGACCTTCTCCAGGATGATCTATCCCAACCAGTCCTTTAGGTCTTCCAACAGTATACCCACTGCTGCTGCAACTGAATCTATCCACCTTGCTGTTGGTCATTCTCTTGTCTTTCCTTCTACCTTTCTCAGCCTTACAGTCTTCCCAAGGAAGCTACATCTTTGCGTGGTATGTCCAAAACATGATAATCTGAGCCTGATCATTTGTGCCTTGAGTGAGAACTCTGGATTGATTTATTCAATGATCCATTTGTTTGTTTTATGGGCTATCCATGGTATTCTCAGAAGTCTTCTTCAACACCAACGTTCAAAAGCGGCAATACTCTTTCTATCCTGATCCTTCAAATCCAAATTTCGCTTCCATAGACTGTCAGAAGGAAAACCATTTCTTGCACAATTCTGATCTTTGTAATTATAGGCACATCTCATCTGAATATCTTTTCCAAGGCCTTTATGGCTACCCTTTCAAGTGCTACTCTGAGGCATATCTCTTGACGGTTAGTCCCTTTACTACTGATAGCTGATTCTAAAAGGCAGAAGTTCTAAGGTTGGTTGCTGGACTTGTCATAACTTTAGTCTTCTTAACGTTTAATCATAGTCCTATTTTTTTCACTGTGCTTCTTGATTTTCATTACTAGTTTCCAGATCACTTGCATTTTCAGCTATCAGAGTAGTGTCACCAACATAGCACCAGTTACTGATATTTCTTCCTCCAGTTTTAAAAACTTGCTCATCTTCTTCCAATCCAGCTTCCCTTAATATTCAGCATATAGTTTGAATAAATAAGGAGAGAGCATACAGACTTTTCTCATTCCTTTGCCAACCTGGAGCCAGTCTGCTTTGCCATGTTCCATCCATACTGTAGCTTCTTGTCCTATGTATAGATTTCACATGAGGACAGTGGGATGTTCTGGGACTCCTATTTTCCTAAGCACATTCCACAGCTTGACATGGTCAGTGCAATCAAAGGCCTTTTATTCTCAGTGAAGCTCATACTAACTTATTTTGGGTATCTTTTGGCTTTCTCAGTTATCCAGTGATCATCAACAATAACGTCTCTTGTTCCTCAGACTTTTCTAAAGCAAGCTAGAATATCTGACACCCTCCTTTCCATGTAGGGCTCTAATCTGTGTTGGGTGTTCCATACATTATTTTGCTAGCATGTGAAATTAAAGAAATTGTGTGATTGTTTGCACACTCTGTTAAGTCTCCTTTCTTCGATATTGGTATATAGGCTGACCTATTCTAATCTGTTGGCCACTGTGTCATTCTCCAGATTTACTATCATAGTTTGGTTAGAAACTTTTTTGATTCTTCCTCTATTGCTTCCCTTATTTATGTAGATATTCCATCAATTTCTATAGCCTTCTGACTTGGTAATGGCTGGAGTGCTGATTTAACTTCACCTTCTAGTACCAGAGGTTCTTATATGTAGGGAATACCTCCTAAGGTTGACATCCCTGCTGTACATAATTTCAGTATACTCAATCCATCTTCATTTGATCTTCTTGGAATCAGTTACAATCTGTCCATTGGCACCCTTTAATATACCAATTCAAGATTGGAGCCTCCTTCTGAATTTGGAGATCTTTTGGAAGACTTTCTGTCAGCCCTTCATGGTAGACCTAGGTAAAGAAACAGACACCACAAGAAATATTAGAACTCTATTGATATAAGTTATAATACAACAGGATCTTGAAAACCTGACAGCATTTCTCCTTCCATCCCTCTTATAACATAGAGAGTCACAGCAGAGCAATCTTGCATTTCTTTCTCATGCCTTCCTATTTTCCTGGGTAAAGTTCATGTTTTTTCAAAGATTGCTGAATATTTTCTTCAAGGTCATCTCTTTACTCTTCTACATTTACCTTGTTTTTCCACGTCTCTTTCCATCCAAATGTCATTGTAATACTGCTTCTTGTCTCCCCTAACAGCTGTCTGAAATGCTTTGTTCTTTCCTGAGATCTTTTTCTTCCTTGGCTTCTCTTCTTGGCAATTTCCGGTTTGTTCTGACATCCAGTTTACTTTCCTCTTTTTCTTGGTCTTTGTTCTTGGTCTTTGGCTGTCTTTATATTTCCCATATTCATTCATTCATTCATTCATTCATTCATTCATTCATTCATTCATTCATTCATTCATTCATTCATTCATTCTATCTATCTATCTATCTATCTATCTATCTATCTATCTATCTATCTATCTATCAAATTTGTATGCTGCCCATCTCCCTCAGAGGATGACTCTTTTTTTTAATGCTCCATGTTCCCACTGTCCTTGCAGCTTTAGATTTTCTTTTCCTGAATGGCAACATCAGCAACTAGATATCCTGAAGGCTTTAATTTAGCCTTCATAACATTAAAACACCACCAAAAGATCCTCAGCTCTTTCTCAGTAGTATGTTGAGTGCCATCCAACCCGAGGGACCATCATTTGGCACTTTATCATTGATCACTTTATATTGTCTATCCATGTGGTTTTCTTGGTAAAATACAGGAGTTGTTTACCATTGTCTTCTCCCATGCAATATATAATTATGCCTTTGTTGTCACTAAAGTGATCATCTACCTCCAGCATCTTCCTATATTGCTACTACCCAGTATAGGTGTCAGCTTGTTTTAATTGGGCAGCTAGGTTGACCTTCATCCCTTGGGTGACCCTGCTTGGAATATATACTCTTGGCATATACTCCTGGTCTTCTTTGTTCATCCCTCCCAGGAACATCCCACCACCACCTCCACCACCACAATGACACAGCATAAGAGGACTTGAGGGGAACTAACATTTATAGCAGGAGTAAAAGAATAAATTATAAGTAATTAAATAGCTAATCCTTCTCACATCTAAGTGATTTAGTTTGATTGTGTTTGAATGTTAGTCCATTCAGTATGTAACAGTCTTGGTAAGAAATAGATATAAGTCTGATGTATTTCTTTAATCATTTTATATTTCTTTTCAAAAATTGTTCACAATTTTTTATACTTTATTCATTTTACTTCAGAATTAATGTTGCCACAAAAGATTATACAACGAGCATGGAAGAATTTCTTAACAGAGAACCTGAGCCTGTTGCTCCACAATTGCCTTATACTGTAAGTTTTTATTTCAGTATATATATTATCATACTTTGGGGGTTTTTTTAGTTTTCTTTTTCTTTACAGCACTGCCACATCAGTCTGTGTTGTTTTGAGGCACAATAAACTGCTAGCGTATTAATTGCTTGAATTCAACCCAGTCTGCATCCATCTTCTTTTCCTTTACTGGATCAGATTTATCCTATGAAAAACTTGTACCAGGCCTGTGCTTTTCAAGTAGTTATGTATAAACCCTGTCAGTAAATAAGATAAACTGGAGCTCAAATTCTGTGGGGAGGTTTCAACAAACAATTGAACAAACTGAGGGGTAGTTTCAAAGAAATAAGAAGTTTTGGTGTGAGGGAATCTGCAGCTCTTTGCCGTCAGGAAGAGAAAAAAAACGGGACACAACTCCCTGACTGGTTCATACGTAGCACTAAGCCATTATGTGGTTTGTTTGGTTTTCATTTAATATTGTAGTTCATTCAACAAACTACAGGTCAACAAATCATAGGTTAGTGTTGTATAAATCCTGCCATTGGATCTGTTTCAATCCTATTCAAAGAGACTTGGGCCTGCATGTAAATAATTTATAAAATTTCCATAGCCTTAGGTAGCAGATGATTTCACTTAAGCAGAAGAGGAACCTGCAGAAGGTTTTTGTATTAGTATAAGCAATATAATCACTGTTGAGGCTATCACTGTTAGTGCTTTAAGTATTAGAAGTGATTAGGATGGGATTTTATATATATGCATGGGTATTCTACTTGTCCCATAGGTACCGTTCTTTGGACAGACATTGACAAGTAGTAGGCTCCTTGCCTTTGAATATTCCACTTTTACTACATAAATAGTTCCACTGAACTTTGGAAATAACTAAGATCTATTTCATGGAATTCATATTAGCCATTTTGAGGCCCTCAGGGTAGAAAGGTGGAATAGATAAAATAAATACATAAAGTATAGTTTCCTGCCATGTCTTATAATAATTTCTAGGTCAGGAATTAGTTGGTTACTTCTAAAGGCTGATTCTTTGATCCAAAATCATATTGCCGTAAATCTCTGTACATTTCCTTACCTGGTCTTTTTTCTCACCATGAGAACTCTGCTTAGTTCCCTTTCTTTTTGCAGATCTATACTAGCTGAATGAGCCACACTAATAGATATGAGCAATAATGCAAAACAGGAGGAATATTCATTTATTGCATAGCTGTAAAAAGTTATGGCTTAGTCTGATTGAATCTTGGACACAAGTATTTCTTTTAAACCAGAAGGCTATAAAAATAATACATGTAATTAAAATGCATATTTATATGTGTGTGTGTGTGTGTGTATGTATATATATATAATTAAAAAATCTTGGATTACAACGAAGTAATAATTCCAGTGCATAATATCATTGCTATTGCAAGCTAATCTCAGCTGGAAATAGACTATTACTACTAATCACTAGGAGGCAATGGAAACAGGTGCTTTCTCAGCATGGTGTGTACAGTATATTCATTTTCTTATTGCAAGCAATTCCTACCAGAGAGAACTCAGTCTCTTTGCTCCCATCTAATGGTTGTCCTGATTTTTGCGTACAGATCAGAAGCCATACTACTAGCCAGATGACTACCTACTGGCATTGTGTTGACTAAAATGACCTCTTTCCAGATTTTCAGTAAGAAGTATTCAAGTCCCACTTCCAACTTCCATTCATTCCATCAGTAGATTTCCTCACTGGCTACCACTAAAACTAAATTATTTCTCATTCAATTTTGTGATCTTTTCTTACTTTTTTTTTCAACAGATGAACAGTGAACAGAAACAAATAAGAGTAAGTGAAGCATTTAAGGATTTTTAAAAGACCAGTCGTATGATTCTAACATGTTGCCTAAACTTTATAAGATTTACAAGATATGGAAATGCGGCCGATATTCATAGTACTTGTTGGTCCTTATCTGTAGAACTAACATATAAATAATAAAGATGCTCTATATTTTTATTAATGTAACTAAGTTGATAGCTATTAATGTATCCTAGCCTAGCACATTATTTTGGTAGCCTAATCATAAAGATTTTGATTAAAATATGGGTAACATGAATTTCTGATTTTTTAAAATAGTATTCATTTATTTTTGAGGTTTACATGTTACATTAATTAAGAATTAATTAAGAATTCTGATTAAACTGTGTAAGAGCTTCTAAAAGATGTTTATTTATACAACTAATAGAAAAGTAGCATTTGTCAGTCCTTTTTCATATATATTGCTTTCTTTGTGTTAGATTATGCTTGCAGTGTATACAGACCAAAAATACTGAACATCAGTCAGCAAGCAACGCTATACATATTCTGTTTGGCATGGGATGACAACAATAAGTTCATTCCTGGGAGGCTGGGCAGGGAAAGCTACTGTTTTACCCAGGCCATCTTTTTTAGGGCTGTAACTTTTGATCTCATTGATCTCAACTTTGAAAACTTTGCCTTAAAATTGAAAGAATTGTAATTAGGCTGTTTCAGCAATAGGCCACAAAGGAGACAAAGCCAATATCATACAACAGCTACCAAGACATCCTCATGCTGCAGAGTGTGGGACATGAGGATAAGCTTTCAAAGTAATATTAGAATTTATATTTTTAAATCACAAACAATAAAAATAATTTGTTTTACTTAATTACATAATCACGTTGTCATTTCAGAACAATTATCTCTTTATGAAGAAATGTGTTGAAAGTAATCCAGTGGTACCTATTCAGCAGGAGTGGTTAGTCTCCATGCTCACATTGGTACCTCAAGCTCTCATGGAAGGCAAGAATAGAGAGAAACTGGTCGAAGAGCTCTTAAGTGAGGTAACAAATGATTATGAAATGAGTATGAAGAGATACATGGGTAAGTTCCACTAACAGTATTATGTTACAATAATACTCTTTCTCTCTTACATTTTTCTATATTTTTTTTGTACATCATAAACCACATAATTCAGCTTTGTACTTCTGGATTAGGTAGCAAAAACTATATTGATATCTGATTCTATCAGAGATATTTTCTTTGTCAATTTTTCTCAAAGCATGCTAATATGTTACTTGCCTATATATTAACAATAGTTAGCATTTATATATAGCACTATGCATATATCATCTTAGTTATTCATCAATCTTGTCAGAAAGATAAACATATTGTAGGCTGGGGTTTAAGGCCTGAATGAGGCTTTTTTTCAGTTGTTTTCTATGACTGCTGTTTGATGGTAGAATCTTGGCTTGATCCAGGACTGAATTTAGTATTTGATATCCCTAAAGCATACTGTTAGCCTCTATGTTCTTGACTTACATGTTTTTAAAAACAAAATCAAGATTAATCATTTTGTTGGACATAAAGCTTTTTTTAAAAATGATTTTTATAACAGTAACATACTAATATAGAATGCATAGGCTGTTTCTCAAAATACCAGAGATATCTCTGTAATGCTTTGAATAGTCCTTGAAGTTAAATATAATTTTTAAAATTACTTTTAAATAGTATTTCCTAATACATAACACATTTCCAATATATCACAGTGCGAAGTGTTCTTGTCAAGCCTGAAGTAAAATTGCTTGAATATGAGAAAGAAGGACCTTTGCCAGTTGAACCTGTGTGAGTAAATTATATTAATAAAATCATACACTAGAGGCTTTGCTGAAGTAAAGAAGTGGAATCTTAAAACCAGACTGTTAGAGATTTTAAGGCTGAAAAATATTTCCCTGTTGTCTGTTAATCAAAGTTATATTGTTCTTTTTTTTAACATGTATTTAATATACTCATTTGGTTTATTTTGCAGAGGATTAGACTTTTCTAGGCCATGGCATAAAAGTTTTATACAAGCAAGAAAACAGATTCTTGAAAATTTACATATTCTCCATCCAACTTTAAGAATTTTACTCGAAATCGGTTACAAAACATTTTCCAAGTTACTTATAGTAGACATATCTGGTTTCAGGTAACATTTATAATTCTTGAATTAATTTTCTAAACATAGAATATATGTATAATTCTAATTAGGTACACTGCATTATTAAATTGTCATTTATATTACTTTGTGTAAAAATGTATCACTAATTGCACAGTTTTTAAAATTCTTATTGAATACTTTTAGACTCATTGAATTCTAACAAAGAGTGAATATGCTCAGTAGGCACTGAATGTGACTGATTATTAGTAGAAAATATAAAAAGCTGAGAAGTGGAACTGGAATAACATAACCATGGTTCCCTGGAATTCTGACATTCTACATCATAATAGTTTATTGCAGGCTTTACTTGTTTTATGTGAGTTTTAAATTTGGAACAAAAGTGCATATGTAGAACTCCTGAGCCTACTTTCTTTCTTTTAAATAAGATAAGGGCTCTGGTTTTTTATAACTATTAAAATGTACATTGCCTTTGTATTTGTTGTCCATATTTTTTCTTTTGGTTTTGCTTGACATAGTTTCATTTCTTAAATTCTTTTTAATACAGGTCAAAAGGCCCACTAGACTGTGAATCCCTTCAAAATGATGTGTCTATAAATTGCTTAAAAACAGAAGAAAAGATACTAAACACGTGGTACCCAAGGGTTATCAATCTGTTTACCAGAAAAGAAGCACTGGACGGTGTGAAAGCTGATCAAGTTGATTCTTTCTATAACTGTGTGGCTACTCTTATGTCTAATCAGGTCTCTTTTTCATGTCATATTTTTGCCCCTTCTAGAATGTTGAGTATGAATTCTTGCTTTCTATCACTTCAGGAAAAGAATAATTCAGATCCTTCATAAAATGTGCAGTCTCAATGCAGCTATTTGTTTAATGTACCAAAAAGCCTTGTGAAAGGAATAAAGATTTATCTTTGAATCTGAATCTATGAGAGATCATTGCAAGAGCCCATGTACATTTTCATGCTTTATTCTAAATTTCAGAATGTACATATATTATTTAAGTCTGTGAATAAACAAGACTGCTAATATAGAGGGTGGGCTTAAGATTGCTTTAGTTGCATATATTGAAATCTTTTTTTAAATTATTTTTAGCTGAAGGAGTTATTGAAAAGAACTGTTGAGGCTTATGTGCAGTTGTTTAACTTAGAAGATCAAAGATGGCTGCCTTTGTTCAAGATGGAATTGACTTTTGATGATGAGAAAATGGACTTCTACCCTAGTTTTAATGATCTGGAAGATGCCATCTTATGTATTATTACTTTGATTGCACAAACTTTGCAGGTTCTGTTTCATCTATTTTACTTTAATCTCATAAAATATGTAAAATTAATATTGCTTAATAACTTATACCTCAGTCCTAATAATTCCCATATATTTCAGTTATATTTTCAGGTAATGCACAGATGATTGTAAACCTCACATCCAATGCTAAATGATTTTCATGCAAGTTTATGCAAGGACATTAAAATAATTTCCCCCCACTTAATAGTTAAAACACAAATATTATTTGAATTGTGAGGCTGCTCTGGAAACAATCTGGTGAAACATAGGCATTACTATCTGGGCTGAATTCAGGGCAAAACAGTTCTATCAGTTTATTGAGAAGCAGCTATATACAGAAGTGATTGGCTAGCTCTGGTGATATCAAAACCTTCTTTGAAGCAGTATTGAGCAGCATGTTTTTTTAAAGTGAATGAAAAATACTTTAAGTAGCCACTTCTTATGAACTACTAGTCTATAGCTAAGAAGAAGTGCAAAAGACTAAATAAATGCTTGTTTCCCTATTAAATGGAATAATAAGTCATTGTCACTGGAGGGAGAAACTTCCCCCAATGTAAAGTCCAGTTCTGGGTCTGTTATGTGAATGGATTTCTTCAGCTGTTTTATGAATAAGGCTGATCTAAATATGAAAAGAAGTGGGTATGCAGAGCACTACTGAAAAGAATGTGAATTCTTCCAGAAAATTATTCCATGAGGCCCTGGATGCTACTGCTAGAACAAAAATTGCAGTTCTGAGTGCATATTGATATAAAAAAGGATTTAATTCTTTCTAAACTTCTTGGTTTGTAAAGGCCAGGGATACATAAATAGCCCATTTCATACACTTGGATGCTCCACAGAACTGTTGTGGAGTTCAGTATTTGAAAATATTCACTAGTTTCTGGAAAGAAAATAAGAGTGAGGTGATAAGGTTGGTTAAGAAGCAGAGTGATACGGAGCATGATCATGTGTATGTTCATTCAGAAGTCATTCTCTTTATTCAGAAGCAATTCAAGTGTGTTCATTCAGTTTTACTCTCAATAAAAGCATATTAAGAAATATTCAATTATTGTAAAGATGATAAGTGCACTAATGTTTAAGGTAATTTTTATGAGTCTGTGCTGAACAAGCTGATAAAGATAAATGCTATTACATATTATGAAATGATTTCTTAAAAGCCATAAATAATCCTTAAATTTCTTTTGAATAGAATGTCCAGACAATACATTCATGGCTGGGAGGTACAAACATAGTAACAACTATTGACACTGAACTTCCTGATCATGTTATAGCATGGGCTTCATCTGTATTGAAGAGAGCAGTTAATGAGAACTTGAAAGATGCAAAAGCACATTTTGATTCTTATGGTGAGTGGTTTAAAATGAGTCTTTACAAAGTTATGTCTTTAAACTTCCAAACTTAATAAAATTGCTGCTGATTTGTGGTGATTGTTATTGTAGGAGAATTAGAATTCATTTAGGACCAGAGACCAGCACACAATTCCACTGACACATGAATTGGCTTATTACAATGCCAGAGGCAATAGATAAGCCTAAATGGGTGGGGAGAGCATTTTCTGCTTGCTTTACTTGATGTCATATTCTCTTCTTCATTTTCTTATAGTGGAAAAGTATGGCTGGCTTGTAGATGGTGCTGCAGATGACCGTATAAAAACATTTATAGCTGAGGAACACAGTTTTGATGAATATGCAGAGGTAATTTCATGTATAATTTACATCTAAAGTAAATCTGGCTTTTGTAAGTAAGTAAAATGCCTTGGCTTTTATTTGAATTATATCAGTTAAGTTGAAAAACAAGGTCATGTTTCTCAGCAAATCATTTCTTGACTTTCATCTGAGCTTTGGGAAAGGATTTATGAGACAAAATCTGTGCTTTAACCTTTGCAGAGAGGTAAGATTCCAGTTTTTATCCTTAAACTCCCAAAGTGGGAAAATTGGTCTGTTTTTTCAAGATCTTTAAGAGTTATGGTGCTTTAAGCCTTTGTAAGGATTAAAGCTTCCATTTTACCCCTTAACACACCTCCTGAATCCCTGAAAATTTTGGCCTTCCCCTTCACTGAGAGCTCTAAGGGGAATAAGAAGCATGATGGTGATCACCACAGTTAATGGATTGTTCCTCCCTGGTATGTTGGATTACATTTTTCTCAAATTGACCCTGGCAATCAGATTTCCCTTTTCTAGCTATTATGAGAGTACCATAAGCATTTTGGGGAAAAAAAGCGACCTGATTTGAAGAAATGTATTTATATGTCTCCTTTACAGACTTCTCTTGTAGTTTGTATGGTTTTTTTACAGTTCTATACTGCTCTAACTTCTCATGATTCAAGATAGCTTGCACTGAAAATAAGCATCAATCCACTTAAAAATTACACAAATTACACAAAATTACACAAGCACCCAGATTCATCTCTGCATCAAAAGCCCAATGGAATAGGATAGCTTGCACAGTTTTCAAAATGGAAGCAAGGTGGGACTCCTTTTACCTATTTTATAATGTGGGGGCTGCCGTTAAGAATGGACCTCCCCCTCAATCTCATGTGAGATGGGGACCCAGGATAGTACCTCTTGGGAAGAAACCCCCAGGTAGGCTAATTTAATAATAAACAAACAAACAAATAATAAATAAATAAATAAATAAATAAATAAATAAATAAATCTGTTTGAGAGAGACATTCCTACAGGTACCTTGGTGTCAATCCATGTGGTATTTTAAAGGTCCAAACCAGGACTTTGAATAGCACCCAGAAGCCTATTGGTAACCAATGCTGTGACTTCAAGACATATAGATGTCACATTGTTGAACGTACATGCTGTTTACTACATGGTTGTAGTAATTATGATACCTTGAACTATATAGTATGTGTGCTACGTTTCAGGCATCTAGACATGGAATTAATATTAGTTTCATATCCTATGTACTATGACCAAACAAATCCAACTGCCCGATTAAACCACAGGACAGCAGGTTTGTATATAATTTACGAAAAAAAAGAAATGAAGGCTGTTTCTTTATTATGTGTAGCTTGGTATGCTAGGAAGGAATATGTTGTGCTGGTAGAATAATTGCTTTGTTTGATTATGCTTCATGCACTCAGGTTCAGCTTTTTCCTGAGATAAAATGCCCCCCCCCCCCCCAATTCCACAACCTGATTGTATAGTAGTGCCTGGAATGGCAGTTGAATTTTACTTCAACACTGATGACAGAAGTGCATCCTTCACTTCACCATAAGGAAGCTAGTTCATTTAAGTCAGACATGGGCAACTGATGGCCCATGAGTTGCATGGGAGCCTCAGCACCTTTTTTTATGGTCTCAGGATCTTTTTGTGGGTTCCAGAGCACCTCCATTATGTGTGGTATGAAACGTTTGAATTTTGTATATGAGTAAAACAGTTCTTGAAGGAAAAAAAATATTTTTATGGTTTGATTATGTATACATAATCAGTAGGAAGCTGCAATTTTAGAATAGGCTTGATGTCACTTGCATGAATCTACCACCAATAGTTTCTGCAAGTTTTTGTATAATGAAAATTGTGTGTTTTTTATTTATTTATTTATTTTATTTATTGTTAAACTTGTATGCAAGTAATCTTAATACATAATTACATTATTTACATGAATCTAGGCTAAACTGATCATAAATAGCTCTAATCAGTTCAATAGAATTTTCTCCCAGATAATTGTTTACACTGTATTTAGTTATGCATCTATATTTAAAATAATGAATATAATTATGTTTTGAAGCTTGTAGATGAATTTTTAAATCTTTCAACGGAAATAATGAGCTTACCAATGATAGCTCACTTCCCTATGGTGCGTTTAGACTGTGATGACTTGAAGCAAGGGTTAGCTGAAAAAGCAAAAAGCTTTGCATATAAATTATTGGATTTATTAGTTTACAATCACAGAGAAGAAAATCAAACGTGAGTAATTTTTTTATTACAAATTATCTCTTACTTAGAAAGATACTGTCACATACTATATATAACACTGTTAACTTTTCATTTTGAATATTGTTTTCTGACAGACTGTAATTTCTGATTGTTCTACTTGAAAATTTGGTACTACATATAAGTCTGTATAGTATGCATTTTGAAGTAATGATCACTTGTTACTTTTACATAAATGTTATAGCAACTGCAGAACTGAAAGCACTAGAAGTAGAAATGTATATAACTGTATTGTAAATCTAAAATGTATAAAACTCACATTAAAATTATTTTTAGGATATGCAATGAATTTGAAGCCATTAAAGAACGTGCATTAAAAGTTCCTGAGACAACAGAAGAAATGATGGAAAGTATAGCTTTTATAGACAAAGCTAAAACCACAGGTATCCAGAAGTTGTATGAAAGGATTAAGGTAAATATTTTAGCAGACCTGGTTTTTAAGTGGCAGATGGCATGTTAATTTCAGCTAATCTTGATTTTTCCCTTATATTGCAAGATAAGTCATATAACTATTAACATGTAGTCATTGCAGCATACTTTCAGACATGGCTAGTGTAATATAATTAACTTTTTGCTTGTTTATACATATGGCTTGTTAATGTTTTATAGAGCTGAAGTTTTTTGGGCTGAGCTTGTGCTCATTGTACATGAAGGGTGGGTGGAATTATTAGCCGCATAGAGACATTTTCAGAAGATTGAAATATATTATTTCGAGCTTTTCCTCAATAATAGCAGCTGTCCTCTCCCACTACTGGCACTTCATGCCTATCACAGCATTAATTTTCCTTTTCCCAGAGGGGTCCTTATTCCAGTTTGCCTGATGTTTGCACAGACGGGGGCGGGGGGGGGGCGGTTTAGTTTTTCAAAACTTTACTTTCCTGTATGATATTGCTACACTACCTCACCCACTAGGGTACTTAATTCTAATCCTACTTTTGAGTTTTGAATCACAAACTCCACAATATCTTGACTGAAATTCCTAAATCATTTAAGTTGCAATCCTGTCCCCACTTACCCAAAACTAGCGGGACATTACTTCTGGATAGAAAAGCCTAGAGCTGGTCTAAATATAATGTATTCATTCAACTTATTCATTCATAGTAATATCAAAGATAGAACTGTTTTAGAAGGGGTGAATTGCAGTATTTTTGGAACCTATTTTCATAATGTGTCTACATTACAAATTATTGTTGTTTAACTTGAACTACAATATAGCTAGAGTTTAGGGGAAAACATATACTTAAAACAAAACTCCAGCAATTCATAAAGTATTAGCAATGTCATATATCTGACTTTTAAATAGGATACCATAGGATTCAAAAGAGAAAACAATGTCATGTTTCAAGTTGGGTCCATTTATGTAAAAAATCAAGTGAACCAAATGAAATCAGAGTAATGTACGAAATGCCTTAGAGACCTATGGAGAACATGGCCCAGGGGCTAGCAGGACAACTAGGAAGAAATGGTCCCTGCTATCAGGATACTGCTGGCCCAGGTCCCAGTGGTGACTCTCCTGAGCACCTTCCAAGTCTGCAAGAATGACAGCAACAGTCGTTGAAGAGGCAGAGGACAGAGGACAAAAGTTTTAGACTGCAGGAAAGAGTCCTTGAATCTAACAGTCTACTTAGGAATTGCTGTTCCTCTCAATTTGAAATTACCAATGTAATTTAGCTGGTTTAAGATGAAGCCTGGGATATAAAGTTGAGGTTGAGGCCATACTGTATATGCCTTACGTGCTTCTGAGACCAGTTACCAGAATTCTTCCCTCATTCCCTCAGAGTAATTAACAGGGACTTAGACTATGTTTTCTCTTAAATCTTCTTGCCTGGAATTCTTGCTATCTCAGCTAACACTTGGCCTCCTGAGACCCCCTGTGTTTGCTTTATTCCCTGGCTTGTTGTTGTTTAGCTAGTAGCTCTATCTGCCTGCCAAATAAGTTATTTCTCTGGGAGAACAGGACAGATTAATATATATCATGAAAGAGCTCACAGTTCAGTACTACAGCATATACTTTGTAGATTCAGTTGCTGATATTTCTGTTTAGAAGGATCTCCTATAGCAGAGCTAAAAAGATTGCTGCTGCCAAAATTTAGATAATTGCAAACTGAAGTAGATACCGTGGAGCTAGATTGACAGTGGTTTAATGTATATGGGTTTATAGTTACTGTCCACTAGTTTCCTAAGTATAAGAATTTGCAAAGGTAAAGTGATTAGGTTTAATATCATTTACATGAGAAAATTTTTGGGTGGTGGCATGGTGTCTTAGTAGCAGCTTATACATATAGAGCATTTATATATAGAGAGAGAAGATGACTAAAATTCCTGAAGCAGATTATCTATCTTTTGGCTAAATTTAAAATTCCCAGCTACAAGCTGTTGTTTTTCATGATTTGCCAAGTCCTTACCTCAGATTTCTACTGTGAATTACACTCTCAAGAAACATCAACAGCTTTTTTTTTTCCTAGCTGGGAGAATGTAATAGGTGTTGGAGTGATATACCCAATCATATAGTTGAGCCCGATGAGAAGAATGGGAAGAAATGAACAACAAAGTGAAGATCCCAAATATGTTTTTTTTTCTTGATCTTCTTTGAACTACTGTAGGGTTTCTCGCCAATTCATTTCTCATTGTGGAGAAAGGATAATTGTTTTCACTATTTCCCCAGTGATATTCCTACAAGAAAAATATCATCCCCCAAATTCAAATTCATATCTTGTTTAAAACAGAAATAAACTACTTAATTTATTTTATAGGAATGCAAGCGACGAATGAATTATCTTCTGGATGTTTATTTATTTGAACCAGAAGATTTGACACTGAATGCTACTGTTCTGCTGTGGCCTCAAAACATTAATCCTATCTTTGATGAAAATGATGAAGTAAATATAAACTTTTTTATTTTACATGCTACATTGTCTGAGAAAAAGTTTAAATTGCAGTTTTGTAAATATGTCAGCTTTAAACTTTTAAATTTGAAGTTTGTGTTAGTCAGATTTAGCATTACAGACCAAATAAATCATGAACGGTATGTTTGGATTGACTCAATATGAAGTGATTTAATAAAGTGAGATAATGATATCCATAAATGCGCTCCATTTACTTCTTCTCTGTCTTATAGATTATAGAAAGGTCTAAACGGAAGGGTGAAAGTGAATTATTAGCCAAACGTGAGAAATTGATAATGGAGGTAGAAAGGCAGATTCGTCGTATGCATGAATTCACAGAATACTCCGATTTGGACCGCATGCACCAGGTTTGTGACACTTGGAATAATTTATGTTTAGACTTTACACAAGGAAGATACACAGTGGAAAAATAGCATCAAAAAAGAATTAGCTATATTGACAGTGAACAAAGAATTACAATGATGAATCTTAATGTTCTCTCAAGCTTAGTAAATTAAATTCAGTTGCTGATAGTCCTATTAAAACGTTGCTATTCTACTATTAACATAAACGTATTTCATTATTTAAATGGTAGCATTAAGGTGTTAGCATCAAAGTTAAAAGTCCTGGAGCAGTCATAGCTGGTGAGATAAAGATTAATATTCTTTGGATTTATATGCAGGATAGTAGCACATTTTGCATCTTTGCTACAAGATGATTTAATGGGCTTATGACATTTGTACACCTAAGTTCTGTACAGGAGTTGCAATAGAAATGAATGTTGAATGTTTATCTGGAAGATGTTTGCTGACAAAATATTGTTGTTGGAATGTCAGGAACATGCTATATCTCTCTTCAAAAGAAGGATTGAGATGGTAATAAATGTAAACCAAAATGATTTCTTGCTTTGTCCAGGTTTTTATATAAGGAATCTGAATACAGATGAACAAACTTGTTGATTTCAGTTTTGTTTTGTTTTGAAATAGCATTTGTATGTACTTGGATTCTCATTTCTCTAAATGTGATCAATTTATTTTCTGGAATTTGGAATTTCTAATGACAGATAAAAATCTATTTTCAGTATGTGACTGACATGAGAACGTTGCAGAAACGCATACAAGATGCTGATGAAACAGTTACTTTTATTAATAAAGAAGAGAAGCTTTTAAATTGGGAGCTGACTGAATATCCAGATTTGGAGACCTTGAAAGTTAGCATTGAGCCATATCAGAAACTTTTTGTTTTTATACTGAAGTGGCAGCGGACTGAAAAACGGTAAGTGTACAGATATTTAAAGGGAAGAATAACTAGTATCTATGAAGTGTTTTCATTTATCTAAATTCCATAGTGGTTATATGATTCTTGCTAAATGAGTCTGTGATTTTCATTCTTTTATAATTTACATGTCGGATTTTGATTATTATTTAGTGTGTAAGTATAATTGAGATGAGTTTAATTAACTTACTGGATGCAAACCCATATTATTAATAAAGGTATCTTATCCAGTCACTGCAGGCGATGGCATATTTCTGAATTTTTTGTCATAGTGCTGCATTCACACTGTCTCTAATTTGCAAAATAAGTTGATACTCACCACAAAAACCAATGATTAGAAGGTGTGCATTCAGAAATTATGAACTATTGCTCAGTACATGAGAATATCTGTGTCTTTCCCATTGTACTCAGTGTTCAGTTTATGGACAAGAGATGGTCTTCTTCATCAACAATGTCAAACCCCCTTCTTCCCAGACCCAGGCAACAGTATGGAATGACCAGAATACTTTATTCTGGTTTCTTCAATGTAGCCTCCTGTAGGTAACATTATCAGAAAATTGAGGAGAAATACACTAAATGAAACTTTTTAAATTCAGTTTGTGTTCCCCAAGATTACAATGATTTTACAAGGTGTGCATGGGAGAGTTACTGATCACTCACAAAAGTTTTACAATAGAATTTTGAGGGTAAACCTTACCACTTTGTTCTCACTGTACAGCCCATTTCTAGTACTCAAGAAAGATGTTCAGAACCTCCTATGCAAAAGGATAATAGAATTGCTTTCCAATATTCAGGTTTACATCCGTTTCATCCCTCCTATTTCACATTATTGAAGGAGGACATTGAGATGGCTTTAGACCAGTCTTTGGGACCTCAGTGACTTTATAAACTGCAAATAGTTCAATGAAACATGAAGCACAGGCCTTCCAGAAAATTTTGGAAATTTTGCTAACATTGTTCTCCTTCAGAGGGTTGAGGAAGGCAAAGCAAGATCAGCTGGCCTTGTTTTGATATACAGCAATTATGGGAAAGATTTAGTCGAGGAAGTGGAAGTAATAGGAAATTGGGAAAAATAATCCATGTAGTACTCAAGTTCTTGATTTTAAAGGAAACTAAAACAATATAGTCAAATGCATATTTTTATTGAAACTCTAAATAAATTTTATCTAAATGGATTTCAATCAATTCAGAGCAATGATAAGTAGGATCCAATGGCAAGAGAAGCTAGTTGGAAAATTGCTCAAGATGAAGAAACTAAAAGCATAATTATGAACAATTGCAATAAGGAAAATGAAACAGAGGTCAGCAGGAGAAGCCAATGTGGCTACACAAAAAGCAGAGTCAAGTTCTAAAAAGGGTTTCTTTAAATATGTTAAAAAAGAAAGAAAAACAGAAAAAAGGAAAAGAAAAAGAAAAACCTACTCAGTGAAGATTGGAAAATACTAACAGATAGCAAAGAAAAGGCAGAGCTATTCAACACCTATTATGGTTCAGTCTTCTCCAACAAAGTATGAGTTCCACTAGGATACTGTGAAGAGCAAGTTGAAAGGATCAGGACTGAAGCTTGAGATTGATAAAAACATGTCATGGAATACTTCTTCACTTTGAATGAGTAAGTCTCCAAGTTCAGGTGAATTGCACTTTAGGGAATTGAAAGAACTAACTAGTAGTTTGGCTGAACTTTTATGTAGTATCTTTGAGAGTTCCTGGAGAACTAGTGAAGTATGAGGTGATTGAAGGCAAACTGAGATTGCCCATATCTTCAAAAAGGCAAAAAAGGAAGATTCAGCCAACCACATAGAAGTCAGTCTGATACCTGGCAAGATTCTAGAATAGATTAAAAAAGAAATCCATCTGTAAACATCATGAAAACAATACAATAATTACCAGAGATCATTATGGATTAGTCAAGAACAAGTCTTGCCAGACAAATCATAATTCATGTTTTGATTAGATAATTTTCTTAACAGATTATGGGAATGCTGTAGACATCAACATGCTCTTGATTTCAGCAAAGTATTTGGCAAAGTAATCCATAAAATGCTGATTATCAAGCTAGAAGGAGTGCTGCTACTGTATCAGCCTCTATGCTGCATGGCAACCTCCCTGCCTGAGCTGCTGGAGGCTGTCTCAGGGCTGGTGGTGGAGTTCCCCAGGCTTATGGTTCTGGGGGACTTCAATTTGCCATCCCTGGGACGGACCTTGGAGGCGGCTCAGGAGTTCATGGTTACCATGGCAGCCATGGGCCTGTCACAAATAGTGCGGGACCCAACCCAAGACAGTGGCCACATGCTGGATCTGGTTTTCTTGTTGGAGCAATGGCAAAGTGATCTGAGGGGAGATTTACAGCTTTCCCCGTTGTCATGGCCAGATCATGTCCTGGTGACCCTGAGTTTCTCCTATGCCAACCCCCCTCCGCAGGGAGGCAGGATCCATGCGATTGGTCCGCCCCTGGCGCCTGATAGACCTGTTAGGGTTTCAGAGGAAGCTGGGGGGGTATTCCCATGGATCTGCTGCACGATCCAGTGGAGGCCTTGGCTGCTGCTTGGAATAGGGAGGCAGCTGGGGCCTTAGATAGGATCGCACCTATGCGACCTCTCTTGCCATATCGGCCCCAACACTCCTCGTGGTTTATGGAGGAGTTGAGGGTGCTGAAGAGGGGTCAAGAGACGTCTAGAGTGCCGCTGGAGGAAGACAAAGACCAAATCCGACCGAACACAGGTTAGAGCCGCTATCAAGGCCTACACTGTGGCGATAAGAGCGGTGAAGCATCAATACTTCTCTGCCCTTAGTGCTGCCCAGCAGCCCTGTTTGGAATCGCTAGATCCCTCCTTGGTAAGGGGGATCTAGGGATTCATTTGCAGGGCCGCGCGGAGGAATTTTCAGAGCATCTGCAGGATAAAATCGCTCAGATTCATTCCAAGTTAGACTCTGAGCGTGGCACAGGGTCTGGGGAGATACCAGAGGATCATTCTTGCCGAGTTATCTGGGAATGGTTGATCCTGTTCCTGAGGAAGTGGACAGGATCCTTCAGACTGTGAAGGCCACCACTTGTCATCTGGACCCATGCCCCTCCTGGCTGGTGAAAGCAGCTCAGGAAGTGACATGCGGTTGGATTCAGGTGATAGTTAATACTTTCTTGCAGGAGGGAGTGTTCTCAGCTGCCTTTAAAGAGGCGTTGGTGCACCCCCTCCTCAAGAAACCCTCCCTGGATCCTACCATACTGGACAATTTTCATCCAGTCTCCCACCTCCCCTTTTTGAGGAAGGTGGTTGAGAAAGTGGTGGCAGCTCCAAAGGATTCTGGAGGAAACGGATTATCTGGACCCCTTCCAGTTAGGTTTCAGGCCCGGTTATGGCATTGGTCGCACTTATGGATGATCTTTGGTGGGAGCGGGATTGTGGAAGTGCGACCATCCTTGCTCTCCTTGATCTCTCAGCAGCTTTCGATACTGTCGACAATGGCATCCTGTTGGGATGATTCAGGGAACTGGGGGTGGGCAGCACGGTCTTGTGCTGGTTCACCTCCTTTCTCCAGGACTGATCCCAATCAGTGGTGATAGGGAGCAAGAGGTCCGATCCTCGGCCCCTCCTTTGTGGGGTGCCGCAGGGTTCGGTTCTCTCTTCGCTCCTTTTCAACATCTACATGAAACCGCTAGGTGAGATCATCCGTCATCATGGGATGAGGTATCAGCAGTATGCTGATGATACTCAATTATACATCTCCATCCCAGGTGAGGTAAGTGATGCCGTGACCACCCTCTCACGGTGCCTGGAGGCTATAAGGGTCTGGATGGGGAACAACAGGCTTCAGCTGAACCCTGGTAAGACGGAGTGGCTGTGGGTTGATGGCTCCTCTGTATCCAGGACTTTGTCATCTTTGGTGCTGGATGGGGTAGCACTGCCGCCGACAGACCCAGTGAGTAATCTGGGGGTCCTCCTGGACTCACGGCTCTACTCAAAGAGCAGGTGGCAGCCGTGGCCAGGAAGGCTTTTGCATGACTTCGGGTCGTGCACCAGTTACACCCTTTCCTGAATCGGAATGCCATTCAAACAGTCACTCATACCCTTGTTATCTCCCAGATAGACTACTGCAATGTGCTTTACATGGGGCTACCCTTGAAGCGTATCCGGAAGCTTCAGCTGGTCCACAATGCAGCCGCATGAGCTATTTTTGGGGCCCAAAGAAGGACCCATATAATACCATTGCTTCGTGAGCTGCATTGGGTACTGGTTTGCTTCTGGGTCCAATTCAAGATGTTGGTTATCACCTTTAAAGCCCTACATGGCATGAGACCAGGTTACCTGAAGGACCACCTCTCCCCGATGAGATCATCCCGTCCCACCCGATCACACAGAGAGGGCATGCTCCGGACCCCTTCAGCAAAAGAACTCTGACTAGCAGGGACCAGAAGACGGGCTTTCTCTGCTGTAGCCCCTGCCCTTTGGAATATCTTGCCCCTGGAGGTGAGATTGGCCCCCTCGCTCCTGACCTTTCAGAGGGATCTGAAGACCTGGCTCTGCCATCTGGCCTGGGATGAGGAAGGGGATCATCAAGTGTGGGGTTGGCTAGTCCCTTAGTGGCCTGACGTTGCTGCCTTGAACCATCAGCCTCCTGGATTTTTTCCCTTTTATTTTTGTGAATGTGTATTGTTATAGATTTTAATTGTATATTTATTTAGTGTTTTAACATGTTGTGAGCTGCCCAGAGTCCCCCATTGGGGGGAGATGGGCGGGAGACAAATTTAATAAATAAATAAATAAATAAATAGTTACATGTGATTTGGATGGCATGCCAATTAAATGGATACAAAGCTGGTTTGACAACTGTATTCAGAAATTGTCATCAATGGTTCTTCATCATAATGAAGAGAGGTATTGATCTTGGGCTGCCACAAAATCAGTCCTAGATTCATTATTATGGCTGGAATAACGAATACCTTAGACAACAGAAATAAACTGCACAATGATCTTGAAAGGTTAAAGAAATAGGCTGAAAGTAGCATGCACAAATGCTAAGTTCTTCATTTAGGAATAATAATTAAATGTTAATAAATAAAAATTAAAAATTAAAAAATGCAATAGGACTTGCCATTATACCTATACGTGGTAACTGTATTTGTGAAAAAGATTTTGGAATATTAGTTGATTGAAAATTGAATGTGAGCCACCATTATGGTGCAACTGTAAAAAAAGGTAAATGCAGTATTAGGCTGCATTAATTGAAGCATAATTTTCATATCATAGAATGTAATCATTCCACTTACATTGATTCAGTCAAACCCCACCCTGAATAGTATGTTCAGTTCTGAGCTATTAACTATCAAGAAAACAATAAAAATAGGAAGAATATCTGAAGGACTGTTATGAAGAATATGCTTAGCTTCTGACAGATAAAGCCACTTGGGTTTGTTCACAGTTGGACTCTGGCTCAACAACCCCTATAGAGTTGACAAAAGAGAGGTCTGAGGAGTTTGAGCCTGTGAGGAGTTGGAGTCTGATTGGAGTTTTCAGGGTTGTTAGTGCTACTACTTGTCTATTAGACCTGTGTCCCTCCTGGTTAATCAGGTGACCAATACCTGGATTCCACCAGTGGTTAATACAACCTTGATTGAGAGGGTTGTCTCACCTCCCTTGAAGAAGGTGCTGGTACTTCCAGAAGCCATTGCTGAACCCAGAAATGCTGGATATTTTTTTTACTTGCCTCCAACCTTTCCTTTTGGGGGAAAGCTGTGGAAAAGATGGTGCTATGACAGCTCCAGAGGGCCCTAGAAGAAGTTGCTTATATGAACCCTTTTCATTTGGGTCTTGGGCCTAGGTACAGCACCAAAAAAGGATTCATCATGTTTGTGGATGATCTCTAGAGGAACTGGGATAGGGGTGGTATGACTTTTCTGTTCCTGCTTGATCTCTCTGTGGTATTTAATACTGCCAATCATTTATTTTATTAAATCTATTTATATGGCTGCCCATCTTGCAGATGCAACTCTGGGCAGCTAACAACACATTAAAAAACAATAGAAAAAACAGTATCAACAGAGCATAATACACCAAAATGGTTGCTGAGAATAAACCAGAAAACATTCAGGAAAACAACATATCACAGGCCATCTAACCTCCCAACCCCCCATGTCCTGGAGCACATCCAAGTCTTCAATACTTTGTGAAAGGGGACAATCTAATCTCAGGTATGGTGCTCCAGAGGACAGGCACTGCGACCGAAAAGGCCCAGTTCCTAGGTCCCATTAGATGCCTTTTTTTATAAATTGAGGGGACCTGGAGGATGCCCTTCCAGTTGAACCTGATGGGATGGGCAGACACAACCAGGGAGAGTTAGTGTGCCAATTATGACCTCTCCTGGACCAGGAAACTCTTTTCATAGTCACTCATGGTTTGTCACCTCCTCTTTGGACAACTGCAATGCACTGTCCTTGTGGCTGCCTCAAAGACCACTTGGAAGCTACAACTGGTCCAGAATGTAGTGGTGTAAGTAGTTACGTGTGGTTCCATATTTTGCCAATGTAATATCTTTGTTTTATGAGCTGCACTGGCAATTCAAGGTACAATTCAAGGTGTTGGTTGTGTAGGATGAATTTTGAGGGTTTTGATTTTAGACCCCAGTTTACATAATAGCTCTCTAACAGGCTGCACTGCAAACTGAATAAAACAAATAGGTGCTTGGAATTTTTAGCTGCACCTAAAAATGTATATTTTAATATGCATATAAATTAATCCAATCAGTAACATTATCAATCTCATTGATTGTAAGGTCTTATCACCTTGCTGCTAATTAATTGTAACTGTATGGTAGCCAATTAAATGAATTAAATGAAAGTAATGATTTGTATATAAAGAGGGCTTGTAACTTCTCCTGGGCTTTTGCTTATTGGCCTCCAGTATCATATCTGTCAGTAAATCAAATTATGCTTCACTGTAATTGTGCCTCGGTCTCCAGCTTCAATATACCCCAAAGGGGGGAAAATCTCTTACAGCATTACTATGAAGTCCTTCATGGCTTAGAACCTGGATATCTATAGGACTGCCTTTCTCCTTTCATTTTTGCTAATTAGTAAGATCTGGTAAAGTTGACACACTCCAGATCCCAGTTGTAAAACTTCATCTTGTGGAACCTAAGGAGATAGAGATTCGCCTTCTCTGAAGTTGTGCCTGCCCTGTGGAACAATGTTTCTCTTGAAGTCCATATGGCCCTGAACCTGCTGTGCTTTTGAAAAGTTGTAAAAACTCGGTACTTTCAGTAGATTCTAAAGTAGGGTAAGGTGATCCATCTATCCCTGATAGTGTATCTTGTTTTTATGACCGAGATGGAGTTTGGTTTATCCTTCTCCAATGTGTTGCAAGTATTATATTTTTCTTGGTTCTTGCTTTTTTTTATTTTTGCTGTTTTTAAACCATAATTTGTAAGCTGCCTGGAGTTACTCTGGTGATTGGAGTGGCATGCAAGTAAATAAATAAAGAAATAAATCCCTATATAAAATATACTTTCACTCTTTTCTTTTTAGATGGATGGATGGTGCTTTTTTAGATCTCAATGGAGAAAGGATGGAAGGTGAAGTAGATGAATTTTTTCGAGAAATTTATAAGACATTAAGATTTTTTCAACAAAAGCTAAAGAAAGCTGAAATAGAAAGAAAAAAGTCATTACGAAGAGCAGTAGTTGAAGAAAGAGTAGAGGAAAAAAAGAAGGACACCCCAACTATTTCAATGTGTAGTGCAGTAATGCAGCAGATTAAAGATTTCAAAGTAAGTGTTCAATTATAAAGCAAGTTTAAAAAATGTACATGCTGAAATCTCAGAAACATTTAACAATGGCTATATTTGCATGATATGCTGAACTGCATCATGGGCAAAACTAATAGGGCACACAAACTTTTAAATCCAGTGAATGATGAAGTTATAGAGGAGCAGTTTTAATCCAGGTAAGGTTTAGGTTAAAATGTTCTTCCCTGGTCAGCTGAGTCATGTTAATATTATTAACTCAGTCAAAAGTGGAACAACTGCCTAGCCTACATAGGCAGTCTCAAAGAACACATTACTAGAGACTCAACACAGCCACTGACCACACATTTTTTATACTGATTGGTTACATAGGCCAATCAAGCCTAACACCTGAAAGCTGAGTTCTTTTATCCTTTTTTTGGCCACTAAACTGATGGAGGGTGACAATTGAAATGAGATTTCCCTTCCAAAAGAAAATAAATTGAAAGTTTATTAGGATCATAGCAGACTGGTATAAAAAGAGTAAAAACATGATATAAAATGATCCATAAATTTAAAGCAGAATAAATGAAACAATTGGATTATAATTAATTAAAATCATTAAATTATGTAAATGGTAAATCAGGAGCCAAACAAGGCATAATCAATGAAAAAAGGTTGTATTAATTCAAATTAGGAGAAATTATATTAAATTCCAAACCTTTTCCAATGTAACTACTGTATATATAAACATTCTAAGTATTTATTCTGAATGTATTAACCACTCACATGAAGACTCAAGATTCTTAGATAGTTTTCAGGTTCAGATGATAGTACCAAAAGTACATAGAAAAAATATAAAAATTCAGTAAAGGAAAAGAGTTCTGAAGAAAACACATTTTCATATCAACTAAGGAAAATCAAATAGAATGGCCTGTTTCTGCATCTTGGGAGAGAGGTTAATAGCCTAGAGTTACAAAGAATTCAGCAGCATATCCATAATACCCAAGAAAAAGCTCCTGTTTTGTCTGTGGCACAATATTTTATGATTTGACTGGCCACTATGCTTTAGATATCACCTGCAAATTGCATTGGTCACTACTTTGCTTTCTTATTGGTTACTGGTTATGGCTTAGAACCTAACACCTAAAACCCAAAATACTATGTCACCAGATAGTTAAGCCAAAACATCACACGTTCTTTGATCTTACACTTTTTAACTTATTTTCTCACATCTGGACTGTCCTGCTAGTAACCAAATTATAATTTAATCATTCCAAAGGTGTTCTTGGCACCAGTCAAGAAGGCACTGGTGATTTCCAGAGTTCTTGTCAATACTGTTCTGTGTAAAGGGTCATGGGACACCAGGCAATTCCTGGAGAAGGCGTAAGGGAATTCTACATTCCCAAAATATTGGGTATTGACCCAATTAAATGAGATTGTGTGCTGCCAGAATCACCAGAAAGGAGATATGACTGACTAGATTGGTGTTATGCAAACAGGGCCAATGTCTTCTGAAAATGATAGGCAATTGCCTTACAAATGTGTGCATATGTGTGTGAGTGTGTACATATGTATGTATGCATAAATAAATAAATATGTGCTTTCAGCCATCCTGCCAAAAATACTAAATAATTTTCAAATTTTGTATAACATTTTAATTTTTTTCTCTCAACTAGGAAAATATCCCCTTGGTGACTACCCTTTGTAATCCAGGTATAAAAGCTCGTCATTGGAAACAGATGTCAGAAATTGTTGGATATGATTTAACTCCAGATTCAGGAACTACCTTAAGAAAAGTGTTAAAGCAGAATCTAACCCCTTACTTAGAGCAATTTGAAACCATAAGTATGGGAGCAAGTAAGGTAAGAAAGAACATTAACTGTAAAGCCCAACATCTCAAGATTCAAGGGAATTAAATAATAAAATAATGTATTTCTTCTTTGCTGTAGGAATTTTCACTAGAAAAAGCAATGCATACTATGATGGAGATCTGGGATTCAATTTCCTTCCAAACTAGCTTATATCGTGAAACTGGAGTTAACATTCTGTCTGCTGTTGATGAAATCCAGACAATTCTAGATGATCAGATTGTAAAAACACAAACAATGAGGGGATCACCCTTCATCAAGCCATTTGAAAAACAAATGAAGGTATTTCCTTTCTCTATTCTCTTTTAATTCTGGATGTATGTGCATCTTTAAACTGTTGACATGTAATTCTGTATATGTGTAAGAATAAACTCCAGTCTTTACAATGAACCCACATTCCTTGATAAATTTGCTCAGGACTATAGCCTTATTTTTAATCAAAGGTAATCAAAATATAATTTATGAAAGAGTTATAGGATATTAATTTTTAAAACAATACATAATTCATACATAAGAAGGTGCAGATCATTAAAATCTAAATGGAGGTTACATTTTTTTAAAAATATTAGGACAACAGAAAGTTTTGAAAGGAATGCTTTGGTTTGACAAAAGTTTGCATAAAGAGACTATTTTCCCTTGCTTCTTATCACTCTACACCCTCATTCACCCATCTGAGTAGTCAGAATAGGAGTCTGCAGAGACATAATGCACTCACAAAAGCAGCTCCTGAAGCTCCTACATGAAACTTCAGAGCAAGATGGAGTGCCTTGGCAAAGCAGATTTCATTGGCTGAAAACACTGTATCAAGGTGAAACATTGTTCCCTCATACATGCCATGTAGGAGCAGATTGATGGATTGATTGTCCTGTCTCTCCACTTGATTGAATAAAGGTGGGAGACAACACTCCAAAAGATATAAAAGTAAGATAAAGTACAACAATAAAGACATAATTAAGAAGTTCAACTAATTATTAAAACAATCATAAAATATTTCAAAAGGCCAGGTTCTAAAACTAGAGAAAGTAAGAACCACACCCAGTTCTTGGGTACATTGTGTCCCATCTTGCAGTTACTTGCAGGTAGAACCTCTCTTTGGTAATGCCTGCATTCTAGGAATGCTCTTCTTCTTGAAATATATGATACACCTACTACTATATCTTTTATTTAGGTGCCCACTAAAGATAATCTCTTTATCCAGAATTGCCTGCTCTCAATTATAGATGAAAGATGAGGAACTTCCAAAGTAGCCCAAAGGATAAATGAATGGAAGAGTATCTTAGTCTTCCTTTTAATTTGTATTAATATACCATCATTATAGTTTTGACTTTGCCTTTTATTTTATATGATAGATATAGATACTCTGTGCTAAGACCTTAATGCTTTTTTAGGAATGGGAAGAACGCTTAATCAGAATTCAAGAGACCATTGATGAGTGGCTGAAAGTGCAAGCTCAGTGGCTTTACTTAGAACCAATCTTTTCTTCAGAAGACATTATGCAACAGATGCCAGAGGAAGGGCGCCAGTTCCAGACTGTGGATAGATATTGGAAAGATATTATGAAATACTGTGCCAAAGATCCCAAGGTAAAGTAAAAATGATGAATCTGCTCTGATAGGTGAAATAAATACACCGTGTATTTGTAAGCTATGCACAAAACCTTTAAGCTTCTTTTCCTTTTTTGAAGTAACATGGTACTGTTGTTTCAAAAAGCCACTACTGAAAGCAATCAAAGTAGATCTATCATACCATGTGAAATAGTTAAAATTTGTTTTTAAAAAATCTGAATATATTGCAGAAATATGCTGCCAGTCTTCTTTATATGCCAGCTACTTAATAATTGAGAAATGTACATAAAGAATTTTTTTTCTATACCTGAATCAAAAGTTAGATTTAAAAGTAAACAAAAATTAGCCTGCAGCTGGTGAAAAATGACTGCACAATGGGACGTTCAATTATTATTTTTATCACTATTTCAAAATAATTAAAGGATGCTTAATGAAATAAACTTTGGAATCAGTAATCATGATTCACTCACCAACATTTCAAGAATAGAAGTGTTTTAGTGTGAAACACTAAAATTGTAAAATTGGTACTCTTGATCAATTCCTAAATTTGATAATGGACTGGGATGAAAGTGAACAAAAGTTCTGGAGTTGGGGTTCATTCAATTCTGAATGGGATCACATTCTGCTATAAGGCCCAACTGGTTGAGGAATGGTCACAGCTGGCACATTTTGTGCAAAAGTATTCCTTGACTGTTTGACTACTGCAAGGCAATATCCAGAAATTTCAGTTGTGGCAAAATGTGGCAGCTAGGTCCTGCATGTAGAGAGGTGGGATGTATATATTAACATAAATAAATCTAGATTTCCACTAACAGTCCATTTATTTTACTGCTTTCTCAGATGCCTGGCTAAAATTCTGAACCTAGAATTATTTATAAATATTGTACAAATAACATTTGTCATAGATACGTACATGGAACAACATTAGATGCACCCTCAACTATGTAGGCTATATACATGTGCTTTTAGCCACATGAAATTAATAAAGAAATGCATAGAAACTTGAACAGACTGAGGCTCCCAGCTCTGTGAAAAACATATTGGGGTATACACAATTGCCAGTTTTTAACGCGAAGTTAGACATAGGTTTTTCTAAGCCTCTACTGTAACCCTACTTAATAGTGTAATTATTGGACATATTCTAGGGTTTAGTTTTATTTCCTCTTCTTTTTTAGGTTCTTGTTGCCACTTCATTAACAGGGTTGTTGGAAAAACTTCAGAATTGTAATGATCTTCTAGACAAAATCATGAAAGGATTGAATGCGTATCTTGAGAAGAAGCGTCTTTTCTTTCCCCGGTATGCTTCTGTTGTTCATGAGTAAAACTGGAATAGATAAATATTAAATTCATATTTTTGATGCAAAGCAAACATACTCAACTACAGTAACTGATGCATTATTAATCTATTTTAGCTTTTTTTTCTTGTCTAATGATGAAATGTTGGAGATCCTGTCAGAGACTAAAGACCCTCTCCGTGTCCAGCCTCACCTGAAAAAGTGTTTTGAAGGCATTGCTAAACTTGAATTTCGCCCAAATCTGGATATTAAGGCAATGTATAGCACTGAAGGTGAACGTGTGGAATTTATTTCAACTATTTCAACTTCTGAAGCTCGGGGAGCTGTTGAAAAGTGGCTGATACAAGTTGAAGATATCATGTTGAAGAGTATTCATGATGTTATTACAAGATCAAGACTAGTATGTTTTCTGTTAAATATTTAGAATCTTATTTAGCTGATATGCATCATTATTACCTATTAATGTAAGCATTGTGTTTTTATAAAAATGTTTATTTTTATTATACATTTTATTTAATTTAAAAAAAATTTTTTTAAAGAATTGTAAAGCATTGCATATTTGCAATATATTTTTAAAACTTTTCTGTCTCTTAAGCACTTCCTGGATGCCCTTCTGATTTACCTGACTTTAATACCCTTAATCTTTAGACCATATGACCTTTGAACATATTAGTTAGGAATGATGGAATCTGAAGATTGCAACTAACAGTGCAATTACTGGTGCTAAAATTGCAGTGAAACAAAGTCAATATTTTATGGAAATTGAAATCCAGCACATTTAGAGAAGCAGCAGGTTGGGGAATACTGCTATAAGACCTATTTTTTTCTATTCTGTTTACTCTAGAACATCATATTGATTGCATAAAATCCATAAAAGCTACAAAAGTACTGAAATGTGTATCTTTTTTAGTTAAACATAACAAAACAATATTTATTCTGTTTGTCTTATTTGCTTGAAAGTACTCATATTTAGTCAGTATTGCAAAAGAAATAACAAATATTTTTGTGTTAAATTTATTATAGCTTTAGCTTTCTATTTAATGTACACAATTGTATGTTATAATGAATATAATTAACAAATTTATTATTACATAAATAAGGGTCTTCCTTTGGCAGTGTGCACATTCAGAATTTTGAGAAATGATTGTTATTGCATCATGACCATCATGGGGAAGGGGACTTGTACATTAACAAAATGGTCGCCATAATGGCATGACTAGTGACAAAATCAAAAGTAAAGAGGGGCGTAGATCCTGGATCTATCTGTAATTGTCGTATTGGAGAAATTAGACATATGCTTTAATGGATTGGAAAGCTAATATTGGTCTTTAGTATGACTATCTTACAGCACTGCCCACAGTTGTATATATTTAAGGAAGTACATCGTGTGATATAATGCAGAAAACAATGAGTGACATTTTTAAATCTGGTTTTCATTGTGTAACGTGTTGGAGGGAGATTTACATTTGAACCACTATTTCATGGAAGCTGAAAAGCTGTGTCAAATATAGATGGAAATAGACTGCTTTCACACTTGGAGAGAGATAAACAGGGTAACATCCAGACATTTGTCTTAGGACTCAACTATTTAATATGTTCATCGGTCATAACTCAGGACTAAACAATGAACTAGCTAAATTTGTAGATGATGAAAATTATTCAAAGTAGTAAAAACCCAAGTAAATTTTGAAGAATTCCAGATGAACTCTCCATAATGTGAATGGCCAAGAAGAGATGGACTATAACATTCAGTGTAGATACTGATCCACATTAGCTGAGATTACACAATATATAAGGGGAGTAAGTATGTTGTGTGAACATGATAATCTGATCATCAGTGGAGTTAGAGTGTGTCAGTTTTAACTCAAAGGAATGGCAGAGTTGCTTTGGTAAATTTACCCTCCCCAATCATCTGTGTCATGTTAACACTGAAGAAAGGGTTAATATAGGTTTAACACTTTTTACATTTGGCACAGAAATGAGAGTCTGGAGTAGCCTGCAAAAATTTGACTGCTCTACCCTTCCATCTCTTTGTTTTGTTTTAATCTTTTACTTTTTATCCCCCACTCAAATGACTACATGAGGTGAATGGGTAGGTTTCCTCTACATTATCTGTTGACCCTGATTAAGCCATTGCAGATTTAACATTTTTTTTCCAAACTAAACATAAAAGGCAGAAAGCGACAGCCTTCCAACTACCTTTGGTTTGTTTCTTTACTTCATGCCAAGTTGGCAGCTCCTTGTTTAACCATAGCATTGCTGGTATTCACTGATTGTCTGCTGCTGGCTCACCAAATAATTGCTTATTCACAAGCAGCAGCAGATCTGACTAAATTGGTTGTGTTCCCTCAGTCATTGTGAGGGAAACTACAGGTCAATACTAATGGGATGCAAACAGTTTCTGATAACTCAACAAGGAGGAGCTTGGAAGTTTTCACTTCCATGTAGATTAAACTCAACTAGCTATGCCACCCATATCTAGAGAGACTACAGTTAATCTTAGCTATAGTTAGTAGAACAAGTTTCAGTAACTCAGTCAAGATTGCCCATAGTTTATATGTGATGTACAAAATAATGGTTGTTAAAATGGAAGTGGGATATTCTGATCTTCACCTCCTAGCCATTCCAAAAGAGGGGGAAAGACTTGCTTAGCTTTAATACTGTAATGTTAAATTACGTTTTTGCATTTTATCAAATTAGTGTCTGGGTTCAGTATAATATATTCAGTTATTAATCATGATTACTGTTAAGTAACACTGATCATTTTCTTAGGCGTATCCAGAAAGCAAAAGAAAGGATTGGGTGAGAGAATGGCCTGGCCAGGTAGTCCTGTGCGTCTCACAAATGTTCTGGACAACTGAGGTTCATGAAGCCATAGCTAGTGGCCCAGAGGTATTTTTATGAGACATAAATTTTCTGATATTATTTTTGCATTACCTTTATAGCCATGTTATATTTGTTGTATGATGTTTGTACTATTAAGTCTCTTTTGAATTAATGATGCAAGATATATATTTAAATGAATACAAATATAAAAGTTAACATTCCCTGAAGTTGAATTTGACTTCTGGTGACTCTATGGATACATTCATACAGGGGTTTTTTTTTGGCCAGATAATTTGTAATTACTTCCTTCTAGGATTTTTTCTCAACTTTCCAATCTAATATATCTATATCTAGAAAAGTTTATGTCCCAAGGCTTTATTAATATTGGACACTCTTACTGTACTAAATTCTCTATGAATTCATCACAACACTTTTAGAACATTAATATCAACCCAATATTTGCTTTTAGATATGGCTGTAGGGTTATGCAGCTACAGTAGAGAAGGTGCTTTAGAGAGGAAGTAGACGTGCTTGCTGTACCAGTTGGTGCCTCTTTAAAGAAGCATATCCACTCTGGAGCACGTTTCCTGGCACCTTTTCTGCTTCAGATTTAAATAGCTGCTGCATATTCCTACAGTTTAGACATTAGGTAATAGGTTTCCTAGAAATTGATTCCCAGTTAATTTTCTTCTGTACAGAAAATTTGTGTCCAGATGAATGAGAAAGTCAGAAATGTACATGATCAGATTAAGGTTACTAAGGTCATTATAGCAATACTTGATGATTGATGATATTGGGAATAAACAGCAGAATGATAATACTGAGAAACTCTTAGCTATTCACATTAAAGTGTGTATTATAGTTGAATTTTCCATTTTCATTGTTCAGGGTTTGCAGAATTATTACCAGGCTCTTCAGTATCAGTTAAATGATATTGTAGAGCTGGTAAGAGGGAAGTTGTCTAAACAAACAAGGACTACACTGGGTGCTTTGGTTACTATTGATGTGCACGCTAGAGATGTTGTCATGGAAATGATTGAAAGTGGTATGTAACATGATTTTTTTCATTGTCATAAAATAATATATACTGATGTGTGTCTGATTTTTTCCTGATTATTTAAAGAAATAATTATTTTTTAAAATTAATTATCTCATTGTTAAAATTATAATTCTGTTATTTTAGACATCTACATAAGAGTTAAAGACTAAAAGAAAATTAGAATAAACAACAAATTTGTCTCAATTATTTTTGGTTTCTTTTCCTTTTCTGTTTTCCTGCTAAAAAGATATTGAGCCTAAGACATGTTCCTTGTTTATATTCTACTAGGTGTGTTGCAGGAGACAGATTTTCAGTGGCTAGCCCAGTTGCGATATTACTGGGAGTATGAGAATGTGCGTGTCCGCATCATCAATTGCAATGTCAAATATGCTTATGAATATCTTGGCAATTCTCCTCGACTCGTCATTACTCCTCTCACAGACAGATGTTATCGCACTCTGGTATGGTTTTAAAAATTCAATTTCTAATAAGAATTCTAAAAAAGTCAGTTAATTACAGTAAAACCTATTTGCATTTGTATTTTTGATGGTACCTGGAACAAATGTTCTCAGGATTTCTGTATTAAAGAGTGAGATTCCAATATGTTTGTTGTTCTTAAATTCATTAATTTAATAGCAGTACTGAGTTCTCCTTTGCTGGATATTTTTACTCTGAAATTGGATAGATGCTTTAATCTGAATCCTTACACTGAGCAGAGGGTTGGAATCAAAGGCCTAATGTTCCCTTTCAACCCTATGATTCTAAGAAATGAAATTTATGCATAAGTAGCACTCTCTAGATTTAGAGCACATTCTTCAAGATTATCTAATCCTGATTAAATTCAACATCTGATTCTGATTAACTTCAAATAGATTGAGAAATGGCAAGTATAAATGTGTTTGTTCTCGATTAGGAATCTGTTATTGGCATACCAAAAAAAAGCTGTCGTATTATATTATTGATTCAAAGGAAATGACAGGTCTGCTCTGAAGTTAGCTGTGCAGTTACATATAATTTTATCTGTTTTCAAGCGTGATGGTTTACATTTTGAAATATTTTCATTAATGTCTTATTTTTAGATTGGAGCATTTTATTTAAATCTTGGTGGTGCTCCAGAAGGTCCAGCTGGGACAGGTAAAACAGAGACCACCAAAGATTTGGCTAAAGCTGTTGCAGTGCAATGTGTTGTCTTCAACTGCTCTGATGGCCTTGATTATCTAGCCATGGGGAAGGTAAATTGAAATGCATGTTTTTAAAAGTGTAATTTTAATTTTTAAAATATTCCTAGAATTAACAAAAACAAATAATGCTTGTTAAACAATTCAGCTTCATAGCTTGTTAGTAATTTACTTAGTTTCATATGGCTGATGACAAAGTGCTGTATGTTTTTTATTGGTTATATTAGGAATTTAATATAATTCCTAGTATAGCCAATTTTACTGATTATATTAGGAATCAGTAACTATTTATTTATTTATTTAAAACTTGTATAGCTACCCATCTTAAAACCAAACTCTGGGCAGCTTACAACCCCCAAATAAAATAAAGTATACAGCAATACAAACAAACAAACAAAACAACAAAACCAAAAACAGAAAAACCACAACCACACTTCCCAGATGCAACATGCAATATTCTTAGCCTACCTCACCCTATCCCAGTGCTTGGGGGAAGAGCCAGGTCTTAAGGGCCAGGTCTTAAGGGCCAATGATAAATATTATTCCATGATCTCCATTCATTCACAAATTTAGAGATCCTTTTTACACAACCAACCAACAGATATGGTGATATCTATGACATAGCCCCCCAAAATAACTAACCCATTTCTCTATGATAACACATGCTTGACTGGGAAGTTCTAGCTTGGTAGAAGCTAAAGGGTTGCTGCCACAAGGGGGATTATCGACATCCGTTTTTTTGAGAATGTCAGCCCTGTGCTTCCTCATTATACTTCATCTCACTATAGTGATTTGAAGCAGTAGCTACACAGTCATATGGTGGTTGTGGCTTCTAGTGTTGGAATAACCTCTAGAGAATTTTGGATAGTTTAGTTAAAGAGAGGAGGGTTAAAAAAAGGTAGACAGGTTATGTCACAGTAGCTGAACTCTGACACTATTTCATTTAAAAAAGAGAAGAGAAAAACACCTACAAGGATTTTTTATTTTTTGTAAACAAGAGCTCAATTTTTCCAGTTCAGGCACCTGAATGGCTAACAAGTTAGCATAAATTATTCCTGGACTGTTAGGACGGGCTACTTCCAAGATCCTGGATCCAGCCCACAAAACAAGTTTAATAGCGTTTCACACTTCTTATATTCATACACTCAGTCATTAAATATAAAAAGTACAGACTGATCTGATCTAATCAGTTTCACAACATCAGTGTACAGTATTATAAAGCTTGGTTAGGATAAACAACTGTAATTAGGACTTGAGAAACAAGTAAAAGAAGACAATATATTGTATTCACATAGCTTGCTATCCCATGGTTAACAGTACCATAATTTACTCACTGAACCATGAACTAACTAAACTGTCTGGGTGTGCACAATATAATACATATTCTAGTTTAGGGAGTTGTGCAAACACAACTAGTAGTGCTTTCCATGAGTATCTGGAGCAAATGGCCCTTTCATCAAAGTGACAAAACATGCATTGTGATATTGCTACACAAGCTCTACCCATATAAGCTTGTGGTGTGATGTCATGTTGCAAATACTAAAGGGGTGGAGTTTGCTCTCCCTGCCTCCTTCTGGTAAAGAAGGGTCTACACTGCTATTCTAATATTTGGGAATTTTTCAAGCTACTACTGTTGGCTAAGGATTACTACCTCATTCATATTTCTTCACATAACTAAATATAAATAATAATTTTACAGGAGCTTTCCAATTTTATCTTTTCCCCTAATTTAGTGATGTTGTTTGCCTAATAAAACTAAATTTAATTAATATAGTATTGAACGCATGTTAATCCCAAGGCATCATGACTCTTTCTGTCAGTGTGTTGAATTCTGTATTATTACTGTGTCTGATGACTGGCTGCTGTTTTGTCTTTAGTTTTTTAAAGGTTTAGCTTCTTCAGGGGCTTGGGCCTGCTTTGATGAATTCAATCGCATTGAGCTGGAGGTGCTGTCTGTGGTAGCCCAGCAGATTCTTTGCATCCAGAGAGCTATACAACAGAAGCTGGAGATATTTAATTTTGAAGGAACTGAACTGAGGCTTAATCCCAATTGTTTTGTTGCTATTACTATGAATCCAGGATATGCAGGTCGCTCTGAATTGCCAGATAATCTGAAGGTAAAATAGCAAAATAAATAGATTAACAGGGCAATTCAGATATTGCTTTTAAATAGCCATATTTAAAACTGAGGATGCTTCAGGTAGAAAGGCCTGTGTATTTCATATGCATAAAATAGTTAGCCATATGAACAGCATGTGCCAATGTTTTATTTGCATACATCTTAACATTTCTAATGGACAGATATACATATAAATCAGTGGAAGTGGAAGTGGAAGTTGTCCTGAATGAATTAATAAACCAAATTACATATGTAATTTTCTGACAGTGGGAGAAGTAGAGATCTCATAATAATATAACATTTTCTCTCTAGGGCCAAGCTTGAAAGCATTGTTCTATGGGCTTTTGAATTGTTTGGTCTGAAATGAAAGCCAGTCCTGTTTTAATAAAAGGATGGTTACCAGCCAGCACACGCAATATCTAAAATAAACCTTCCTTCCGAGCAATTTTACAATAGTCTATTAAATGGCTTTTTATTGTGAAAGATTATAGATGTTGCTCATACAAAATACAGTAATTTTATGATACAAGTTTTCAGAGATAATAGTAATACATACGTTTTTATTCTATCTAAGGTTCTCTTCCGAACAGTGGCCATGATGGTTCCTAATTATGCCCTCATTGCTGAAATCTCTCTGTATTCTTATGGGTTTCTGAATGCTAAGCCATTGTCTGTGAAGATAGTGATGACCTACAGATTGTGCTCAGAACAACTTTCGTCTCAGTTCCATTATGACTATGGGATGCGTGCAGTCAAAGCAGTGCTAATAGCTGCTGGTAACTTAAAACTGAAATTTCCAACAGAGAATGAGGATATACTGGTAAGAACTGCAATGCAGTTTACAAACTTGCACTTACTCCAGGTTAAATGCATATTTTTGCAATTAACTGTAGACTTTGTTTAATTAAGTTGATTTTTTTGTTTTGTTTTGTTCAGCTCCTTCGATCAATCAAAGATGTAAATGAGCCTAAATTTTTGTCTCATGATATACCTCTATTTATGGGAATTACAAGTGATTTATTTCCTGGCATTAAGCTTCCTGAAGCTGACTACAGTGTGAGTACATTTGTAGAATTTTGTTTCCCAGTAATATTTTTATTTGCCTTAGGTAATAATTATTTGCTATATGTTGACAATGATGACAAAGTTTTGATTTGTAATGATGGTAAGAAAGTTTAGTTCATTTCTATGAAACAAAGGCTTACATTCAAATTTAATGCATTTATAGAAGTTAGTTCCTTAACTTTTAATAACTAATGAAAACACTTACTATAGTCTTTCAATATGTGGCTTAATTTTGACATTTATGCCTTTCCTCCTAGAATGGTCTTTCTAGACTCTTGCTAATCTAGTCCAACTTTCATGATAAATATTTTTTTTCAGTGTCTTAAGATTTTCTAAAATCTCCAACTCCATTAGCAAACAACCAGAATAGCTGACTGATAGTATAATTCTGTTCATGTCCACTTAGAAGTCAGTCTAATTGAATTCACTTGAGCCTAGTCCCAAAGAAGTATATTCTCTTGGGAGTTATTGTAGTTGAACATAATCAAACTCTTGTCTAACGTATTTAGGATTGTACCATACATTATAAAGGATTGTGCAGTATGTTCACAGTCACTCATGCCTTGGTTAGATGATTGCAATGCATTCTACATGTGGCTGCTCTTGAAGACTACACAGAAGATATTACTGGTCCAGAAGGCAGAGGTGTGGATAGTTAAAGGCACACCATGGTACACTCAGGTAGCAGCAGTATTTCACAAACTGCACTGGCTTCCAATATACTACTGGATGCAATTCAAGATGCTGGTTACACTTGTAAAGCCTTCCATGGCATAAAGCCAGATTGTTTTCAGGACTGCCTATCTGAAATTTCTGCACATTCTACAAGATTCAACAGAGACCCTGCTTTGGGTCTTCTGTCTGAAACAAGCCATTTAATGGGACATAGGAAGCACTCCTCTGTCGTGGCACCTGCCCTATCTGAGATTCAGAGGGCTCTGACCTTGTGGCCTCCTATAAGACTTTGAAAATCTAGTTCTTGTCCTGGACGGTAGGCTACAGTATTATCTGAGCCTTTTTTGTAAAGATTAGGTGAATAATTGTGTTTCCTCTCAGATATGTTTTATTTCTATTTCTGGTTTTGCTTTTGATTATTCTTTGTTGTTAACCCAATATTAGCTGCCTCCTGGAGTTGTAATAAGTAAGACGAGAAGCCATGGCCATATAAATTGAATAAATAAATAAATTGATTAAATAAATAAATGTAACTTAGCTCAGTTTTAATTTTCTTTCCAGGGCCATTATCAAGATATTCAGTGTTATTCAGTGATATTCAGTGAGCAGTGTTATATTTTGAATTATATTATTCAATTATATTCAAGAAACAAAAAAATATAGAATTTACTTTTAAAATTGTATTTCAGGATTTTCTGGAATGTGCAAATGAATGTTGTAAAGAGCATAACATTCAGCCTGTTAAGGTTTTTCTAGAAAAGATGATACAGACCTATGAAATGATGATAGTTAGACATGGGTAAGTATATTTGTGATAACCTTCATAAGTATTTGTTATGGTTTCACCAATATGACAGTTGGTATACAGGAGAAATTATGTTAATACCATTACAACTAAGAACAACGTAAAGCTGTCCCGTTGGGGATAAGATAAAGGCGATATGAGTGGGATGGGCAGGAGAAAGACATTGCTGTACCATGGGTATGCTATGGTTAGATGCAAGTCTTATAGAGATCAAGAAGCTAAACTTTACCTTTATAAAATGGTAATAGATGAAGGTTCAGCCATACTAGTATAGGTGATGAATTGTGTATTCAGGGTTACTCCATAACTTCAATCTAATCTCATTTTTTTCTGAGTTACCATGAATTTCTCTTTTAAATGTAGAGCAAGCAAGTAAGCAAACACGCCATTAGATTCAATTACATAGTCACAGTTGTTTGAGCGTGTAGCGTTCTGCTATAATCCGTTCTTTGCTGTTAGCCAGGTTTTAAGGGTAACCTGTTTAGAGAAGTGAGTCAATCCAGAGTTTGGAATGAACCAGATAGAGGAGGCCAGGAGCCAATGGTAAGAAAAAGAAAAGGATAATACAGAACAGGAAGATTTCAATTTCTTTTGGTATTAATAAATATGTTGGAACATTTCTCTGGCTTTGGCACCTTTTTTCTGTCATCTGCAAGAGGCACAATGGAGCCAAGCTAATAAGGTTGGTCCATATTGTTGCTAAAAGAATCAAAATGAGCAGTGAATTAGCTATCAAAGTGACACTACTATTTGAAAAGACTCAGTGTTCAGGATTACAATGAATTTGTTTAATGAAATTCAAGTTTGCATTAAAAGTAAAAAAGACATCCAAACATGCAAAATGGCACATTTAACAATACAGTATTATCTATCTGTCATATTATTTGTCTAAAAGTGCAGTTCCTAGACGATCTCATCATGTTATCAGAGACAGGGTAAAGAAGCCAAATGATCAAAAAGCAGCAGCAGTTGGAAACTACGGCTGGTTTTATAAATGTATGCTGTTGTAGGGGTCTCTTATTTTTTATTGATGTAAGGAGTCCACAATGGGGAGTCTGTGATTGGATTCACATAGTATTCTAAAACAATGCAAAATGTGCCACATTATGTTTTTAATGCAATATGTAATAAGTCAAACATACATCTATAACTGTACCTAATGTATGATCACCTTTCATTTTTGGAGAAATAGTGTGAGAGAGATCTTCCAGTTGAAAAGTTAATGGATACACGCAGCTTGCATACATGCACACATACCATCCTGCACACACTCTCAACCCCCCTGCCCACATGACAAGTAGGTAGCTGGGGGGAAGGGATTTGAAGATACTGCATCCGAAGAAGCAGCTGGAAAATGGATTTTTGAGTATCAGAATTATGGTTGAGCTGTTGGAATTGGACACATTATTTGATTTATATCTGCTGAAATGAAGAAAGACTCTTGGTGATGTCCTTATGTCCATAAAATACATTAAATGTTCATGGTATAAATATAAAAGAAACAAACAATAAAATAACCACAATGACACTTAAAACAAACTCTTGATACCAATGGCATCCATTCATATCCCCAAAGATTCTCTGAAATAATTTGGTTTTTAATAAGTTATGGAAAACCAATATAGGCTGACTGACTTTCTGGAGGGAGGCTTTTCCACTTGAAAAATTCAGCCAGTTTTCCTTACTGTAACTTCATAAAAACTCACTGTACTCCTGCCCTCTATTTCTTTCCTTTTCTATAATTCAATTAGACTGTTTTCATTTTTGTGGCAATAAATGGATATGTATCTTCAGGGTTAATTATGTGGGTAATCCAATTCCTTTTTTGGGCAGAAAAAAAATACTGAAAAATTTTATTTATCAGGTTTATGCTTGTAGGAGAGCCTTTTGCTGGGAAGACCAAAGTTTTGCACGTGTTAGCAAATACACTTTCCCTAATGAATCAGCGTGAGTATGGAGAAGAAGAAAAGGTAATATACAGAACTGTAAATCCAAAAGCTATTACAATGGGGCAACTCTTTGGACGATTTGATCCAGTATCTCATGAGGTAAGCATCACATGTTCCTTAAATTACAAAAATGTATCTTATAGTTTTGATCAATCTAAACCTTCAGGTAGGGTAGCTCCATTAAACTGCTTGTGGTTGAGTATGGGGATTGGCTAACTGCATTGTAATACATAAGTGTCTGTGTATTTCTATACTTTTGTGCATGTTTCAGGAAATGTTCCAAATGCAAAGTTTTACCAACTAAAATAATGACTAATACCAGTCCTTCTTTATTTGATTGGTTAAGACCACCCAACTCCACAAAGACTCTGGGCAGCTTACAAAATATCAAATGTATAATTAAAACACAGTTAAAAACATAACATAGCAAAACATAACTGTCCACACAAGTCAACATTAAAAAAACATGACGGGCTCCACAAGTACCCTAACCCCAGGCCTGGCAGCAGAGCCAGGTCTTAAGTGACTTCCAGGACACTTGAAGAGTGGGAGCCAGATGTATCTCCAGAAGGATGCTATTCTAGAGGGTGGAGATTTTTTTTTTTTTAATTAAGTTTATCAAGTCACTGCACAATTGTCAGCAATCATGGAGGAAAATTATTAAAATTATTAATCTCCTTAGTTTGATCATTCAGAATTACATATATTTTGCTAAATGTCAATTTAATGTGGTATGTGTTTGAAACACGACCAGTTGTGCATATTTATTTACATTACCAAATCAGTACACATGTCAGGACAATATAAGCAAATAAAATTTACTTGTGTCTCTCTTCTTCATTTTAGTGGACAGATGGCGTAGTTGCCAATACTTTTCGAGAATTTGCTTTAACTGAAACAACTGACCGCAAATGGGTTGTTTTTGACGGTCCAATTGATACTCTTTGGATAGAAAGCATGAACACTGTGTTGGATGACAACAAAAAGGTAATGCTGTTAAGTACCTTGGATTTCGGGGGGGGGGGGGGAGGGATTGCATTAGTTTCCAAATTGCCCACTTCTTCCAATTATTACATTCACGTACTTAATTTTCAGTTAAGCAGACTTCTTGTTCAGCTTTCATATAAAATACCATAAAAAGAAAACGTAAAATTATATTTCAGTAAGAACCTCCATGGTGCCCAGTTTTAAAAAGGCTTAGCAGTACAATATGTATTATAATTCACATTTTTAAAACTATATTAAAGGAAAGGGGATACATGATTAGATGATACAAAAAAGAATTGAATACAAACAAATGCAGAAAAGGAAATAAAAAAGATTACTCCCTGTGTTGAGCAAGAACATAACAGCAAAGTGTCTTGTGAAAGCTTTCTAATATAGACCCTACTTTTTAAAAATACTTGTAAAGCTTGTCCTTAAGTAATATATTCTTTAAAATTTACCATTTCTAGCTGGTAAAAGTAGCAGAATTCTCTCTTGGGCTGCACACAGCAAACTTTCTTAGTTTACCCACTGTAACATTAATGTATTCCTCCTCAAGACAGCTTTCAAGGCATGAAAAATCTTATAGAAACTATGGTTATTTTTATGTTTGGCTATTCTGAATGCATCTACTTAAGTTGGCCTTAGCTGAGACACATTTTTTCTCAACCCAAGGTTGGGTAGAGTCCTTTAGAAAAGGATGTAACTGTGTTTAGAATGGTCTTACATGGACTGCAGCATGAAAACTGATAAGCACTTAGTGCTTAGGAAGGAAGGAATTAACCAAATAAATGAAAATAATGAATACAAGTATGTTTTACTGTACTGTATTAGTTTTAGCAAACTGAACAATTATTAGGTATTTTGATGTTTGGTTCTTCATCTGTTATCATGCAATAAAAAGATATATTTGAATCTTATTTAACAGGCAATTTAATACTTACCATAACATAGTTCTTTTTAGTCCAGAATAACTTTACTGTTTACTAGGAAATTGACACACATACAGTTAAAAATGCAAACGAGAATCCTTTCAGTTCAAAACCGATGCTTGTTGCAGTGTCATCAGATGATCAGAAATTGTAAGGGATAGTGAGGAATGGTAAGGCAAAAAATATAGTAATGTTCACTTGCTCTAATAGCATGCTGGTGACAAACACATCTTCTAATGGTGGACATCTAATCTCTGCAGAGAGCGCTGGGATTTATCTGACTCAGGATGCACCCATGCTTGCCTGAGTGCTAGAGGACTTTAAAATTTGGGTGACCATGAAGTGAATGGTTACAGCCATTTCTTTGAATAGGACAATCGGTGCTAGGCATGAGAAGATAGATTAAGAGGGCTGGAGTGCCATGTGGAACAATATAAAGCACTTGAGGCAGAACAGTTTCATTGTATAGATCCAAGTCACACAACAGATTCTGAGAAACATGACCTGTTTAAATAAACTCCTGGTTCTCATTTCATTACAGGTAGTCCTTGAGTTACGATAGCAATTGGGACTGGAATTTCCATCGCTAAGCAATGCAGTCATAAAGCGCAACTGCATTGCTTAGTGACAGCAGTCACTGCAGTCTCGGTTGTTACGTGTGGCAACTTCCTTTTTTTTAATAATAACTTTATTAAATTTTGAAAAAAGAACAATAAAAACTAACAAGAACTAATATTAAGAAAAAGAATAAGAAAAAGAAAAAAGAAATTGAAAAAAGAAAATAGTAAAGATCAAAAGTGCAGAAAAGGAAAGAAACAAAAGAAAAAAATATTGACTTCTGATCCTCCTTGCAAACATCAAACTATTACTCTAAATTTACAACATAACTTCCATTATTTCTATCAACCCATATTATTTCTAATCAACAAACTCATACAACATAATTTCATTTTTTTCTGTTTCCTGAAAAAAGTCCAAAAGAGGTTTCCAGTTAGCATTAAAATTACACAATGTCTTATCTTGAATCAAAGCTGTCAATTTCGCCGTCTCAGCCAACTCCATCAACTTCACCATCCTTTCATCCACTGTAGGTAACGTCTTATCTTTCCACCTCTGTGTATATAAAAGCCTTGCTGCTGTTATCATATATAAGAACAAAGTTCCATGAGTTTTTTCCAACTGTTTATCCATCAAGTCCAAAAGGAAATTCTTTTGTTTTGATTGAATATTAATCTTTAAAATCTTCTGTATACAAATACATATCTCATTCCAGAATTTATTTGCTTTTTTACAAGTCCACCAGAGATTATAAAATGTCCCTTCTTGTTGTTCACATTTCCAGCTTACATCTGAAGTGCCTTTATACATTTTAGATATTTTTTCTGGTGACAAGTACTAATGATACATCATTTTATAAAAATTCTCTTTAAGATTACAACACAATGTAAATTTCAATCCCTTCTGCCACATATTTTTCCATTGTTCCATTGTTCCATCTGTATGTTATAGCCAAAAATTTTAGCCCATTTTATTATACAGTCCTTGTTCATCTTCTGTCTCTAGTTTTAATAGTAGTTTATACATCTTTGCAATAACATGTTCAACATTAGTATATAGTTCTACTTCAAATTCAGTCTTATATTCAAAACCATAAGTCATTTTATTTATTTTAAATCTTTCTTGTAATTGTACATAGGAGAACCATTGATACATGTATTGTCAGGCCCAGCCCAAGAACAACAGGGAAACAGTCCAGCCAAGTTCAGTTCTTTATTGCTTATACCATATAGACAGAATCTTGCCAGACTAAATCTGTACTATGCTAACCTAATAGATATACTCTGGAAGAATCTAGGGAGCGGCTATCTTAAGTCTCTTCTTCTTCCCACGCTCCTGCTCTGGACTATATTGCCTCTTGTCTCCCCCTTTCCCTCCTAGAATGCGCTCCCTCCTTCCTGAGAACCTGGATCTCTACTGCATTCCATTACACCACCTCCCCTTTCATAGATACATTCCATCCCATGTATCCTTCTAATACCACTTCCTCTCTTGTCTTTAAAGTCCCTTTGAGAAAATTCCAATACATCACCATAAGTTAACCATTTATGTTTAGCTATCATTTCTCTTCTATAAAAAGCTTCTTGTGGTGACAACCACAAAGGAAAGGCGAGGCAATTTTCTTCTGGCTTCCCACAACCAAAGTCAGTGGGGAAGCCGGAAGGAAGTTGCAAGTCCCAGGCCTGCAGGCAGGTAAGTGGCTGCTGCTGGGTGGGGAGGGAGAAAAGGGGTGCAGGGAAGGGTCAGGGAGAGTGAATAAGAGTGTGCAGTGGTGCACAAGAGGCACTGCATGGGCTGGGGAGGGTCAGGGAGGGTGTGCCAGGGTGCGAGGGGGTGTGCGAGAAGAATGGTGCAGTTTGGGAAATGTGTGCAGGGGTGCAAGGGGGTGTGGGAGAGGCGCCACGTGGGTCAGGGAGGGTGCATGAGGGTGCAGGGAGTGTGCAAGAGGCACCGTGTGGGTCAGGAAGGGCATGCAGAGGTGTGGCATGGGTCAGGGAGGATGCACGGGTGGGGAAGACTTACCCCAGTGACTTGCAGTCTTCCCTGCTGGCTTCCCCATTGACTTTCTGGGGAAGCCAGCAAGGAAGGTTGGAAATGGTGATCCCATGTTCATGGAGTGGTTGGCAACTGGTTGTAAGTGCAAATAGGTTGCCAACCATCCAGATCACGATTACATGACCATGGGGGTGCTGGGATGGCTGGAACTCCAAGGACCAGTTGTAACCACCATTTGTTCAATGCCGTCATAACTTGGAATGGTCACTGAGAACTACCTGTATTTTACTATACAGAGGACTTCTTTGGTTAGATAATATTTTAAGAATCTTCCGAAAAAGTAATAGTGGTAAATTCATTTAAAACAGAATTATGCCTCAATTAAAGTTGTTAAGAAATGCCTGAAAGATCATTATTCATAAATGATGCACTTGAAGTATTTTTAAATTTGATCAGCAGGAAACTTTTTTTTTATTATACCATCTGAAAAGATAATTAATTATGCAGAGAGCTCAAAAAATTAAACAAGTCTTTACCTGTATCTTTACTTGCCCAATCAAGTCTCCCATTTACTTACATTTCAAGTTGGTCTCAAATGCAGGAGAACTGATAAGAGCTGCACATACATACACATACATATAACTTGGATTTTTTTTATATCTGTTTTTGTTTCTAGCTATGTTTGATGAGTGGAGAAATTATTCAAATGTCACCTCAGATGAGCCTCATCTTTGAAGCTATGGATCTGTCTCAGGCTTCAGTATGTTAAAACCAAGTTAAAATAGTTTTCTGAATCTGAACCTGGAACCAGAATGAGATTCTAAAAATACATTTATTATTCTGCTATAGCCAGCTACAGTCAGTCGATGTGGAATGATTTACTTAGAGCCTTTACAGTTGGGCTGGAAGCCACTTGTTACTTCATGGTTGAGGACACTTCCTGAAGCCCTGCATGAAAAGGAATACCAAGACCTTTTTGAAGACCTTTTTAATTGGTTAATACCACCTGCTTTGCGAGTTCGTCAGAAACAGTGCAAGGTAATTTGGCATTCTCTCAAGAAAATTATTTAATTAGCATATTTTTGTTGACAGAAACATATGTTGGTGAAGCCAGCTTACTATTTGGAATTCTAAATATTTTTAAGCTTGTACAATCCAAAGATATGAATAAGCTGCTGGGAGTATAGGTAGTCCTCGTTTAGTGACCACACTTGGGACTGGCAACTCAGTCATTAAGCAAAGTGGTTGCTAAGTGAAACCGCAACTGTGCTTATGATCTTACTTCAGCTTTCCTTTGCTTTACAGACCTGTGAAGGTCGTAAATGCAAGGATTGGTCATAAAGTTACTTTTTCATCAACGTTGTAACTGCAAACAGTTGCTAAACAAGGCAGTTGCTAAATGAGGACTACTTTTACTAAGGCTACAGTGGTACCTCGGGTCACGAACGCTTCTGTTCACGACCAATTCAGGTCACGAACAGCACCGTTTGCAAAATTTTGCTTCTGTTCGCGAACGCCGGATCGGGTGACGAACAGGATCCGCGGCCATTTTCCCTCCCGTGACACATGGTCGTGGCTTCCTGTAGGGAGGGGGACTCTCCCTCCAAGCAATAACTGCCTCCCCACCCGCCTTCCTGTCCTCCATGCCAGAAGTCGCGTCGAGCAAGGTTAGCGTTCTCTCTCTTCGTACTGTATTTTGTTTCATATTTTTGCGGTTTAAAAAAAAATACATATGGTTCAGAATGGATTAACTGTAATTACATTGAACCTTATGGGAAAATTTGATTCGGGACGCGACCAAAATCGGGTCGCGACCAAATTCGGAGGGGTCAGAATGGATTAACCGTATTTACACTGAACCTTATGGGAAAATTTGATTTGGGTCGCGACCAATTTGGGTCGCGACCAGAGTCGCGGAACGAATTAAGTTCGTGAACCGAGGTACCACTATACTTGGTCTTTTGAATCTTGCTCATGATGGATTGTAAAATCTGCTAGAACTGGGTTAACCATGTCATAAAAGAAGTAGTGACTATCTCACTGAAAATGGAATAACCTAATTCTTTTTAAGAAGGTACTGATGAATGCACTTCAGGAAAAAAAAGATTGTTTTTCAGGAAAACTATTACATTTTCCAATATAATAATTCTTAAGTATGTTCCTAAAGTAAGCAGTGGCTTGTCAATTTGAAGCTTTGAGCTAACTACTTATTTAAATACATCCCAGTCTTGGTTACATTGGCGGATAGTGTGGAGGTTCAAGAAAAGAAATTGTGTTGCATCTACTGAATCTCTCAAAGGTTTTCAGTACTATCCACAGGGAATTATTTCCTTGTGTTGGAAGGTTCTGGCCTTACTTATCTGGAGGGATGAGTTCAGAAGATGCTGACTTTGAATTTGAGGTATCCAACATTACTATATGGACGGTTCAACCTCTGTTCCATTATCTATTGTGGAAACCTAATCTAGATCACCAGATTAAACTGGGAAGGGATAATGTGGTGATACGGATGAAACCTTGCAAATGAATGAATAGGAGTCCCCCAAAGAACCAGTTACTCTCTCTAAAGAGCCAGTTAGGAAGTTCTTGTGCTTTAGCATGGTGACAAAAGTGCCTCAGTGCCCAGTCTTGGGTTTGTTTCTTTTTTTTAAAATCAGTTCTGGTTTGTTGGCCATCTGGAGTCAAATTTATAGAAAACTGAGCTCATTTTAGGTATAAAACAGATTTGCAGTTATACCAGTTACATGAGGCTGCCCTTTAAGTTAGCCTGGAAATTGCACCTGGTGTAGAATGCAGCATTCTGGAATTACTATAGGAGATAAAGTATATATCATCTTACATGTATTCTGTGCCAGTTGCATTGGCTAACTGTTCATTCTATTCCCAGCCTGAGGTGCTGGTATTAATTGTTAAAGCTCTGAAATACAGTGGTAACTCGATTCATGAACTTAATTCGTTCCGTGACTCTGGTCGCGACCCGAATTGGTCGCGACCCGAATCAAATTTTCCCATAAGGTTCAATGTAAATACGGTTAATCCGTTCTGACCCCTCCAAATTTGGTTGCGACCCGATTTTGGTCGCGTCCCGAATCAAATTTTCCCATAAGGTTCAATGTAGTTACGGTTAATCCGTTCTGAACCATATGTATTTTTTTTTAAAACCACAAAAATATGACACAAAGTACAGTACAGAGAGAGAGAACGCTAACCTTGCTCGACGCAACTTCTGGCGTGGAGGATAGGAAGGCGGGTGGGGAGGCAGTTATTGCTTGGAGGGAGAGTCCCCCTCCCTACAGGAAGCCACGACCACGTGTCACGGGAGGGAAAATGGCCGCGGATCCTGTTTGTCACCTGATCCGGCGTTCACGAACGGAAGCAAAATTTTGCAAACGGTGCTGTTCGTGACCCGAGGTACCACTGTAGTTTGGGTCCAATTAATGTAGAGGCTACATGAAACAAAAACAATTATAGACTTTTAAGAAAATACTAAAATAAACATCACTTGAATCATATTTGTAACTGTTCAGAATTTACATTCTTAAAATATAAAATGCAATAAAACTGAAAGTAATAGTACAATAATTATGATATGCATCTCTGTATCCATCCTACACACACACACATATATATACTGTTATTCTTTCTTACAGGAGTTAGTTCCCAGCAGCAATAGCAATAATGTGGTATCTCTCACTCGGCTTCTGGAAATACTGTTGTGTGACCCAGTGCAAAAAGATCCCAGCAATAAAAATATCCATAAATGGATTATGGTTGGTCCGATATTTGACATATGTTTTAAACTTAATAAATTGGTTATATTTCTTTTGACAAATTTCAGCTTTTGAGTTTACCATTTTTACAGTTAATGTAAGACATAAAAGTATAAAATATGTGCGTTACTATAGATAAATAATGCACACTTCAAATCCTTTATCTGGAAATTTGCTATAACTGTATAATTTATTAAAGTTATAATAATTATACTTAGCTACTAATTACTCCATGAACATACTTTATGAAAATACAAATTATTTATTCATTTTTTGGAAGGGTTGTTTTGCTTTTGCTGTGATTTGGTCCATTGGAGCAACCTGTGATAGTGATGGTCGGATTATATTTGATAACTTTATGAGAGATATTGTCATAGGAAAGCTGGATGAACATCCACTGCCAGCAGCTATGGGAAAATGGGAGCATCCATTTGAAGAGAAAGGATTGGTGTATGATTATATGTTTGAGGTATGGAATCTGCTCTAGAATTATTAATAGATATTTTAATTTATTTTTAATTTTATGAGAAAGATACAAATCACTAATATTAGCTTTCATTGAATGATTGGTATATATATTGTCTCAGGATAATAGTCTGTGCATATGATCAAGTGATGAAAAATTCATGGAAGCTGTAATAAATTTTTAATATGATTGTCTTTAAGATGCCAGGAGCCTCTTTAATATTATCCCTTTCTTGACTAATAGAAGAGAAAGTGGGTAAGTTCTTCCTTCCCATCTAGCTTTTACAGAAAGCAATAGTGAAATGCTACTGATTGCGAGGTGGGGGTGGATTGCAAAAGTTTAACTTGCAGCCAAGCAAATATCTTTCTCCTTCTCCTTCTCCTTCTCCTTCTCCTTCTCCTTCTCCTTCTCCTTCTCCTTCTCCTTCTCCTTCTCCTTCTCCTTCTCCTTCTCCTTCTCCTTCTCCTTCTCCTTCTCCTTCTCCTTCTCCTTCTCCTTCTCCTTCTCCTTCTTTTTTTCCTAGAGCAGGGTTTCCCAAACTGAGATATACCTCCCTTGGGGAGGTGCAGACATAGTCTAGGGGAGATGTGAAGAACCTTTTAGTTGTTCAGTACATTGTTACAATAAATCCACCTTTCCCAGAGTTTCATTGTATTGTTTTCATTGTTCATTTGTGTTCATGTTGCTGTTTGTATTTTTAGGGGAGGTATTACACCAAAGGGAGGTGTGATGGCAAAAAGTTTAGGAACCCCTGTTCTAGAGGATAGGGTTTGAAGAAAAAAAACCAGTTTTACCATTGGTATGGCTTCTAATGAAAACACAGCAGCGCCTACCAAGTGTGGAAAGGCCCTCATCATTGGTATAGAAGCACAAAATGTGCTTAAGCAACATAGCAATTTATCCTTCACATATTTATTATGTTTTATTCTTTTAAATTAACTGCTTTGATAATAAAAGAGATGTTGAGATTTCAAATCCATCAAGTTCTAATGAAACACTTAGAATTCATTTCTGCATTTCTTCAATAGTTAAAAGGAAAAGGCCGTTGGGCACATTGGAATGAAGCTGTTAAAACCATCAATTACAATGATAAAAATATTAAAATTCAAGACATTATAGTCCCAACAATGGACACAGTCAGATATACCTATTTGATGGATTTGTGCATTAAATATGGAAAGTAAGAAAGCATGTTTCTTTTAATTATACGAATGTTTCATTTTTCACATGAGGGCTTTAAGTAAAGCATCCAGAAATTGTTTTGCAGTCTAATTAGCAAACAAGAATATAGGACTACTGTGTTTCTAATATTAAACTCCACAAAATATTCTTTAAAATAATATTTTCTTGTATCCACCTGGTTAAACTAGTACTATTTTTTATTTTAAGTATTTGCATAATTGCTCATGGTATATTATTATTCTGTTACAATGTATTTAAAATTGTGGAACTTCCTCTAAGAAAGTAGAATGCTCAATTTCTTTAAAGTATAACCACTGCCATTTCTAGCACCATTTCTCAGCATACACATTTCAAGCGAAAGCCGTAGGATGTATTGGCAAAGCAGGCCTTCAGTAAAATACAGAGGGTGGGTGGTGGAATCTATGTGCAGAGGGAATTCCATGTTCATATTAGATCTTACTAAGTTCTTAGAAAAATACTGAAGCTAATTTATTAGGCTTAAATGGATGGATTTATCTCAATAAATCTCCTTAAGCTATAGAAGATTGGTTTCTATTCATTTACATGGGCTAACATATTGGACTTGAGCAATTTTCCACTGCTCTGGACAGATTTCATGGCATGCAGAGGATATTCTTTCTATTCCAATGGACACCATTGGACTGTACCTTCTTTCTTATAACAGTAGTTAAAATTAAAACTAATCTGTGGGAACATAGGCTTCTTCCCATCTATAGTACTATTTTTCTGGCAACAAGGCGGCTTGGGATTGTGCTCATCCTTGAGTTGATTGACCTTGACCTTGACCAAGTGCTAGAAGGTGACTGCTGAAACAAAACAGCTTAGTAAAACAAGGCAACTCACTTAGGATCTGGGCAGTGCAGATGTTAGCAGGTATAATAGCAGTGCCCTAAGCCACGAGCAATTTTAAAAAGGTTCCTCTTGCCAGAGATTTTAAACCCAGTTCAACTGTAGTTTTATTTATTTCATTTTATTTATTAATTTTTTTAACTGCCTGATAGCCAAAGCGCTCTGGGGAGTTTACAATATAAGTCACTAAAAGTATAATCTGACCCTATATGATTAAAATCAAATAAAATACAAAATAAAAACACTATATAAACTAGGCAGTAGCACAGCAGTCATTTAAAAACTAAGAATTAAAATAAATAAAGTTAAAATACAATTAAAAACCAACTAAAAGCTTGGGAAAATAGAAAGGTCTTCACAGATGCTAATGATGCTAATGTTGGTGCCAGTTGTGCCTCTCTGGGGAGGTATAGAGAGTAAGGGAGTTTGGAGAGTAAGGAAGAGAGCCAGTTTGGTCTAGTGGTTAAGGCACCAGGCTAAGAACTAGGAGACGGTGAGTTCTAGTCCTGCCTTAGGCTTGAAAAACCGGCTGGGTGACTTTGGGCCAGCCACTCTCTCTCAGCCCAAGTCCCCTCACAGGGTTGTTGTTGTGGGGAAAAGAGGAGGAGGAAGGAGTATTAGATATGTTCACCACCTTGAATTATTTATAAAAATAATAAAGGCAGGATTAAAAAAAAATCTAAAAGAAAGATCACCTTGATGCAAGATTAGTTGCTAGGGCAACAAGGGGTGAACATTATTTCAAGTCAGCTAGATAATGTTTGTAAGCAGCTCAGACAGACACCTTCCAAATTCATTGAAGTATAAGAAGGGGGAGGAGTTACAGCACAATCAGACTTGCAGGATTCTGTTATTATAGCCAGTCTCAATAAAAGTTGTTTAAGCCTTCCTGTGATTTGACTTCTTGGTCTGGTCTACCTAGTAGAGCTGACATCAATCTTGCAAGTATAATTGCCTGAATTTTCTGCTTAACATATTGGACTTCTACATACATTTAAATTGCATTTATTATTTTATTTCACTGTGATTCCATGAATAGGTAACTAAAAGTATAAAGCAGTCATATGTTTCTCAAACAATTAAAAAAGCTGTTAGACATCAATTGTTATTGTTTGATAGTTTCAAATATTCTGTCTAGCCTAGTAATGAAAAAGCAGTATAACCATATGAATTTCTTTCCAAGGCCGCTGCTTTTTGTGGGACCAACAGGTACTGGGAAGTCTGTATACGTAAAAGACAAGCTAATGCACCACCTAGAAAAGGATCTCTACTTCCCATTCTTCGTTAACTTTTCAGCTCGAACCAGTGCCAATCAGACCCAGGTTAGTAAGGTCAATTCTCATTGGAATTACTTGGAATCCTTTATTAAGATTTGAAACTTTTTACCTATTTTTGCTGGAACCTTACTTTTCTTTAGGCCTGCAGTTTACATTTAGATTCACTTGAGATGAATATTCATTTGCTTCCAACTTTTACTTAGGTAAACAATATAATTAATAATAAAATATATTATATTTAAGCATAGCCAATCCTGTACAGACGTCTCCCATTGAGTGATTAATGAATTGACTTATCTCACAGCAATGTTGCGTGCAGAAAAATAGGAGAATGGACCAAGAGCTCCTGTACAAAAGGCTGGATAAATGTCTAATAAATATTAAAAAACAACAACTGGATTATATTTAAGATCCATGATCAGCTGTTAACTTACCCAGAAACCGTTTGTAAACCATCATTTTTTAAATTACAAGGCACATTAACATTTATCTGCATCAGCTTCATTTGCATACTCTGTGCCAGAAATATGTCAAACTGTAATATGCTCCACAGCACAATGTGGCTTGCATCTCTGTTGGGTTTTATACACTTTCAATCATCTGGGTCAAAATCTGATTAAAGAAGGAAGGGTATTCCCACAGGCGCATCCCTTTCAAAGATGAATTGATGTGTTTGCCAGCATATGTTTGTCATAAGTGGCTACTTGCATCTATGATGGATGCCTGTGGAAAGAGATATTTGAAGCTCATTATGTAGACAAATTCTTTTAATTTTCGCAATAATTATACAAGACTGAACCCTTTTATCTTTGGAGTTGAAAAATTGAATCTTCTCTTGGGATCAGCGGATGGTAAAACAAAATGATTATTCATAAAACTTCAGAAAATAATGATAATGCATATGTTTCCATGTTATAAAGTTCCTACTAGGTCTAAGATTTTTTTCACATTTTGTCCATGTCATAGGTAGTTGCCCTCATGGGTATACAAAGTAATAAGGCTTCCAGTATATCACCTTTTGGCCTCATCTGTTGCCATGCACGCATATGACATGCTCTCACCATTCATATTTCTGTTTTTCTCAGTCCCACTAGGCAGACCAGACCAGGAAATAAACTCCACGGGAAGACTAAAATTACTTTTATTGAGATTGGCTATAGTAACAGAATCTTGCAAGTCTGATTGTGCTTACTTCCTCCTTCTTCTTATATTTTGGTGAATGAGGGAGGCTTCTGCCTGAGCCACTTCCGAATGTTATCTTACTGTTCTGAACTTAAAAAATACTTCAGCCCCTTTTGCCCCTGGTAATGGTTTCTGCATATTTCTGTCAAGGTCATCTTCTTTATTCTCTGCAGTTTTTGTGCTACTTTTATGACATCTTTGAAGTTGGTTCAATGACAAATATCTGCATTTAGGATTCAGTCTCTCAACAAGATCTTTAGTAATTGCCTCTTCATCAAGTGTTGTATTTCTTGAAGCTTCTGTTTCCAATTTTCTTAGTTTCCACATTTGCAGTTATAGATCACCACTATGATGATCAAGATGCCCTCTCTTGTATTGGTGTTTCCTATCTGTTATAGGATTGATTTTATGCAGTTAAAGCTGAACCACTGTTCTTTGGTGCAATATCTTTTGGTTGCTTGTGTGTGGCACTGATTTTCTGGCTGAAGTAGATATAGGAATTGACACAATCTATTGGGTCACATCTACTTTCCAATTGACTTTTCTTTATACAGTATATTCACAGTTTTCCTATCATTGTCCATTGTTTGGAGAAACATCTCATTTTGTATACGGTCAATTCACAATATTTTAAATAATTTGCTATAAATCCACATTTCAAACGTTTCTATTCTGTTTCTATTTGGGTTATTGTCTATGTTTTTTACTGCCTCCAAAAAAACTAAAAAGACTAATAGTATACAATCCATTAACCAAGTTCCAGGCTTAAGTCCCAACAGTAAAGAAGTTAACTTATTTTTTCAAAAGCTGCTCTCCTTTTCAATCCCACCTCTTCTTTCCATGCTATGATCGCTTCTGTCATTCAGAATATAGTCCCAGGTATTGTTGTCTCCTTCGCACTTGTTTTCCTAGTGGCATAATAATTCAAGATTTTATTTTTACTGGAAACTATTATTTTTATTTTATTTTGGTTTATATTTAGTACATAAAATTTACTTAACTGATATTATTAAATGAACAAAAGTTGTAAACCTAGCTATTTTTTTTAATGTCATGATATCATCTAAATAATGTAAACTGTTTATTATTATATTATTGATGTTTATAACTTCTTGACTTTATTCTGAAGATTCTTTGACCACAACTTCAAAAAATATATTAAATAACAAGGGTGATTACACTAAGGCTGGTGTGGGTCTTCCGGGCTGTGTGGCCATGTTCTGGAAGTTTTGTTTCCTAATGTTTCGCCAGCATCTGTGACCGGCAAAACCAGCATCTGTGACCAGCGAAACGTTAGGAAACAAAACTTCCAGAACATGGCCACACAGCCCGGAAGACCCACACCAGCCTTCGTATGCCGGCCGTGAAAGCCTTCGACAATACGGTGATTACACTCATCCTTGTCACAACATATAATATTTGAAATTATTTTGTTGTTTTTCTTTTACTTTAACAGCTGTTCTTTGCTTTCAGATTAATTCATAATCACTGATATGTCTGTGTCATTCAACCAATTTATTTTTAATATATCTAGCAACTTGCTATGCTTTATTTGATAAACAACTTTTCACATTCAGTAAAACTTAAATAAGTATCCACATTCACATCTCTACAATGTTCTGCTGGAATTTGTATACTAGAAAAGGTTATAAATGGACCTTCAGGAAGCTTATAAATGTATTTCATAAAGGCATTATATTTAAACATACTGGGCATACACACACAACAATCCTAGTATACATACTGTAGCTCATCTTAACCTACATTTAAAAAAAGAATGTAAGAATTTGATGTGTTATTTCACATAAGCTACTTTTAGTGAATGGAAACATGTTCTGCTTTTTTATTTTAGAATATTATCATGGCCAGGTTGGACAAAAGGCGGAAAGGAATATTTGGGCCACCTGTAGGAAAGAAATGTGTAATCTTTGTGGATGATATGAATATGCCTGCACTGGAGCAATATGGAGCTCAGCCTCCAATTGAACTTTTAAGACAGTTTTTTGATCATGGAATCTGGTAACTGTTTTTTTATTATATATAATAAGTAGATGTTTGAATGTTATCAGGCCAGCAGTGGCACAAAACGTCTTTCTTTTCAGATGCGAGGATATACCATTGCCATTGTTATTTCACTTTTTCTGCCTTTTCTGGGGGGACTACTGCATCAGTAGTAGCAGTAATATAAACTAGTTTGCCATCCATAGTTCAAGATGAGGGGTCCTTCTTCAGAGCAAGAGTTTTTGAAGCAGGTAGACATGGATATTTTTGTGTCATAGCAGCACAAACCCTCCATGATTACATCTATAATCCTTCACTTTTAAAAAAGGACACCTTAGATAAGGCATTTAACCCTTTCAGTGGTCAGGAGAGCAACACTGGCCTATTAATGAGATCTCTAGAACATCCAAAGATCCTCCATGTAATGCCAGTTACTCTTGAGAATTATGACACCGATTTTTGTCACAGTGAGTTGTTGAGCCTGCCATCTGCTCTAGAGAAGTGCACCAGTCACTTTTCTTTACCCCCAGTGGCTATGCTGGATGCAACCAGTGACCAGCAGGACTCTCCTGAGCAACCAACATGCTCAGCGTCTTGTTTCTTCCCCAGAAAGGCATGACCATAACTGGTAGATGCACCAATACCAAACCTGAGAGGCAGCAGTCACTGTTACAGTTAGCCAGAAAAGCATCCTGTTGGCCCTCCTGGTTGTGGTTAAAAAAGAAAAACAACAATCCATCATCTGGAAAAGTCAGCCATGTATCAAACACATTTAATTCGAAGGTGGATTTTTTAAAAGTTAATTGCAGTTTATGCACATATTATTAAAAGGGAAGCTGCATTTTTCATAAGGTTTTTCCAGTAATGGAGGATGAAGAGTCAGTCAGTCAGTCAGTCAGTCAGTCAGTCAGTCAGTCAGTCAGTCACTATCTATCTATCTATCTATCTATCTATCTATCTATCTATCTATCTATCTATTTCTTAAATATCCACATAGAATAAAGTTTTATTTTCTTACTGAGTGGTTCATTACTCATAACAGTATGTAATAAAGGCAGCTGTGATTCCATATGGAATCCCACTTTCATGTAATTATTTCTACAGTACTAAGAACCTGTAGTATGGTACCCAATTTTGTCCTTTTGCCAATGGAATTCTCTTTCCATTGGATCAGATCTGGAGGGTTTGCAGAATGGTGCAAAGGTGAGGACTGGAAAGGGAAACCTTGCTGCACAAAGAACAGTGTATCTATGTTTCTGTGGTTGTGGTTGTCTGAATATTTACATTTACATTTCTTTTAAAGGTATGACTTAAAAGACACAAATAAAATTACACTAATTGATGTTCAGCTGATGGCTGCCATGGGTCCACCAGGTGGTGGAAGAAATCCAGTAACTCCTCGTTTTCTGAGACATTTCAATATTTGCACCATTAATACATTTAGTGATGAAACAATGGTCCGGATTTTTTCTACCGTTGTTTCCTTCTATCTCAGAGTAAATGAATTTGTTCCAGAATATTTCACAATTGGAAACCAGATTGTCAGTGGCACTATGGAGGTAGGTCATATTCTCTGCTTAGTTGGTTGTGTTTTTAGTTCCACTAAAAATGTAGACTTTCAAGATGATTCAGATGGTTTCATAAGTGTATCATTTTTGGGAAAAGCGCAACACATTTTTCAAATGGGCAGATATGTTCTGAAACAATATTGAGGAAGTATTTCAGGCACAGTGTGTGCAAGGCGTCCACAAGGGGGAGAAATTATGAAATGAGCATTGCATTGTTATAAAACAATCACTGCCTCTTTTGCATGTATATCATGAGGTTGCACATATGCATAAGGGGCAGAACTTGCATTGTAACATTGCCAATACTACTTGTGCTGTTTTGACAAAACCTGTATATCTGCAGACACCTGTAGAGAGGTGCATGTGTGTATAAGCACACTTAGTGCTATTGGCTCTCAAATGTTACTTTGCTGTTATAAATTAAATAATAAGTAGGTTTAAGTGCATGGTCACCTGCAACTCCCTTTAGTAGTCACTAGTAGTCTGATCTGCCAAGACCCTATCAAGTCCTCTTTTAATATCTTCCACTATGGCTGGCAGCAAATTCCGTAGTTTAACTCCTTTGTGTTATATAAAAAAATATTTAGAGCAAAAGATATTTGCTATAAACATAGCAAAATGTTTGGCTAGATTGATTCCAAATCACTATTTCTCATAATCCGCTTTTCCTCCTGTTGTTTTTCATGTTTCTGTTGCAGATTTGTTCCACGTGGTGCTGCCCTTGAAAATCATCCAGAAGCTAGAGCTGGTTAAAAATACAGTGGCACAGGCAGTAATGGGCGTTTCTTGCTACGCTCATGTCTCATTGCTGTGTCACTAGCTGCATTGGCTACCAGTTAGCTTCTGGGTGCAATTGAAGGTGCTGATCATCATCTATAAAGCCCTTAATCTATAAAGCCTAGATATTTGAGGAAGCACCTATCTCCAAATGTTTCTGCCCATCTAGTACAATTGGGCAGAGTTGGAATGCTCTGGGTCCCTTCAGATAAATGTTGTCATCTTGCAGGACTGAGGAAGCGCTCTTTCTCTGTCATGGCACCTGCCCTCTGGAACAGCACCGCTGCAGAGATACATACAACTCCAATCCTTCAAATGTTCCATAAGTCTCTTAAGAGCTGACTCTGTCCCCAGGCCAGGGGTTAGGGTATATGTGGAGCCCCTGGTGGTTTTTTTGGGGATGTTATTTGTGTGGTTTTATCTGGGCGGTCATATTCCTTTCTAAAAAATTATATATTCCTTTAAAAATTGTAAGCTGCCCAGAGTCTTTTTGGAAATAGGCGGCCTTGAAATCCAATACATATGTAGATATGTACATACATGTTTGGTGATCTAAGTACATGAAGTTCATAAAATCTAAATGTTAATGCTTTTTTTCCCCAATAATTAAGGTATATAAGAAAGCCATGGCAAACCTGTTGCCAACACCAGCTAAATCCCATTATACATTCAATTTGCGTGACTTTTCACGAGTTATCCTAGGCTGTTTGCTTATTAAGAAGGATTCGGTTGTCAGCAAGCATACAATGATTCGTCTCTTTGTACATGAAGTATTTCGAGTGTTTTATGACCGGCTTGTGGATGATGCTGACAGGGCTTGGCTGTTTAGGCTCATAAAAGAAATTGTGAAAGAACATTTCAAAGAAGCATTTGATTTAGTATTTTCACACCTGAAACAAGGAAATGCGCCTGTAAGTATTCACAATATTTATTATAAAACTATATCTCATTCATTCCTGTTTGACTAGTTTTACTAGAAATAGAGCAAAATCTTACAATTGTGTATCATTCCATATGGCAAAAAGCAAGCTGCTTCTCCGCTAGAATAGCCGTAATTTCTTCACTTGCCTTTAAAAAAACAACAGGATAGCATGAAGACGTTGTGCCCCATGTTTCCTGATAAGTCTTCTGGCTCTTTGGAGAGGTTACAGAATATGACTCTTGAGAGAGTCACATTGCAATGGCTATGCAATTTGAGTGAGTTATGGTTGGGAAGATGTCCAACTGAAGCATTTGGATGGCAGTATTCTATGAAATAGGAAAGAAATGTAGGAGAGACCTACTTGATTTCTTGCTGCATTAGTTTCAAAAGCTCTCCTTTCTTCCTTACAGCAGGAGAAGTATGAAACAGTAACAGTGTGTATTTCAAAGAGAGGGAAAAATCTCCCATTCTAAAAAACACTCCGTGGTTTGTTGCCTTTGGAGGAATCTTTTCACTTCATTTTTTTTCTTTTCATGCTTTTTTCAAATATCTTTGAAGCTAAACATAACCATAAAAATACAAGAGTGACTTTTGCCTCTTTACTTTTGACATTAAAAATAGAAAGTCATTCTTTGTGAAGATAGAGGGAAGCAACAAAGACTAGCTCATGAACCTGCTTTAGCAGGACCCCTCATATAGCCATTAGCATCAAGTGCCCTGAAGGAAAGATCCTTGGAGGAAGGCCCACAAAGATCCCACCAGAAACCAGCTTCTGCTGCACTCTTACCTTCCCACGTAATTGTTGCCGCAATACCATCAAGTGCCCGTAGATAAGTCCTAGGCATTCCTATTCTATTGTTAAAATATTATTTATTTTTTCTTATTCATAATTACTGATATTGCCAGTTAGGTACAATTTGTATTTTGGAAGTGAGAAATTGTAAATAAGACATTTTGTAGGGAGCTGTCTGGAAAGAGTTACACTATCCGTGCTGAATTGATTAATAATCTGGGTGTCTTCTTGGACTCACAGCTCCTGCTTAAAGAGCAGGTGGCAACTGTGGCCAGAAGGACCTTCATACAACTCCATCTTGTATGCCAGTTACAATAATTTCTGGATCAGGAGGTACTTGCCTTCATCACCTCTTGGTTCAATAATTGCAATGCATTGTATGTGGGGCTGCCCTTGAAAACCATTCGGAATCTAAATACTATCTATGAGCCCCTGCCCCATTGACTTCTCAGAATCACAGTACCGTTAACAAATTTTGCCAGAGAGCATGGACTAGACAAGTTGATTCCATGAGACAAACACAGGTCTAAAGATACGTAGAAGTTAAGCTGTACAGGAATTAGAAATAATCAAGTTATTTTGTTATTGTTGCTATTTAGACCTGAATCAAGATAATGACATTTTCTCCTCCTCCTTGCAAAATTAGCATAGCAAAGGGTTATTGTACTAACACCCATTAGTATAATGCTTAGTAAGGCTTTAAGTGGCAATTGTGCTTTTCTGATTTAAGTTTAAATTTTGCATATAACTGTTGTAATCTGAGTATTTCTTGCATTGCATTCCATGATTCTTTGTAGTGTATCTGTTGCATTTATGAGCCTATGCACAATATGTCTTTGAGCCTTAAAATAGCACACTCAAATCTTTATCAGTAGCCTTTTGTTACATTTGTTGGTTAAGGTATCATAACTTTATTTCTGGGTTCTTAATTGCATATAATGCTGTTAAAATAGACTATATGTCTTTTCTTTTCTACTAATAGATAACTGAAGAAGATCTGAGAAATCTGCTATTTGGAGACTACATGAATCCTGACCTTGAAGGAGATGAAAGAATTTATTTTGAAATTCCAAATATACAAATGTTCAGTGATGTTGTAGATCTGTGTTTGGATGAATATAATCAAACTCACAAAACAAGAATGAATCTAGTAATTTTTAGGTGCAATAGCTTTGTAAACTATTTTTGCCAACAACTATTTACCCAGTACTTTTAATCTTAATGTAGTTCATTTATACTTAGAACAATATGTATAATTTCACTTAGGAGTTTGCTCAAAGTCTGGTAGCAATAATTAATTGGCTTATACAGAACTCCTGAATCATACAGACTTTATTTTTTTCAAAGTCAAAAACTTGTATTTTTTATAAACTGTTTAGATTTTGGAAATATATGAGACTAATTCTATGAGTCACAATCAAAACAGACTTTTTAATGTTGTTATTCCCTTAACATTAGCATCAAGTTGTTTTCTTGGGTCCTCATTGTTTCTTCAATTTTTCACAATTTTAAAGTTGAATAAAGGATAAGGAATGATTTATTTCAACATATAGAATGAAAAATAATCATTCATAAACAATTAGTTGATCAGCATTCAGCCAAACTTGTCTATTGGGGGTGGGCAGAATTTGGGTTTTTTTCTTCTATAAAATTATGTTAAATTTGTATTACAGCTTATACTACCGCTTTTGGGTTTTCCACTGCAAAATGATGGAAAATCTTGTTGATTCCCATCTTTATACTAAAAAGACTTGATTTTAATTATAATTTTTTTTTCCTGATGTGCGTATTTTTTAATCAAAGGTATGTACTGGAACATTTATCTCGTATATGTCGTGTGCTCAAGCAATCTGGAGGTAATGCTTTACTTGTTGGAATGGGAGGAAGTGGGCGACAATCCTTGACCCGTTTGGCTACATCTATGGCAAAAATGAATATTTTCCAACCTGAAATCTCCAAGAGCTATGGAATGAATGAGTGGAGGGAAGACCTAAAGGTAAAAAATATACAATTAAATTTATATTGCTTAAAGGCTTCTTACTGGTTTTAGAAAGATCTGAAAGACCAGGCTTAGGGCAGATCATCCTGGAGAAAATCTACCTACTTGGTGGCTAAGAGTTGACATCTACTTGATGGAACATAATCAATTAACTGGTTTTAGAATTATACACTTATAAATGGAGAGCCCACTAAGACTTGCAGGAGGACTCAATTTCCTTTCCACCACAAAATTATTTTGAATAGGGAAGAGGAGTTGATGATGAGAGGGCAGAGAAGGTGGTATAACATCTGAGCAGTACAGTATAAGAATTGCAGCCCAAACCACCCTGAAATAACTAACACAACCAGATACCATGCAGGAGTTTACCTATTAAAGTTATATAGTTTAAAAAGTCAGCCAGAGGTGATATTTTCTGCATGCTGGGATAATATATTTATTCCATCAGTCCTTTTTGCTAGAATGCTCTGAGTGTGTTGTCTCTGGCAGTAGAAGATGGGGGGGGGGGGGGGCGGGGATTTGAACTGAGTAATTGATTAATTTCCCAGTGTGATAGGTAGGTAGATAGATTATGATATTATTATTTATTTTAAAAATAAAATTTTAAAAGAATATAAAACAATACAAATTTTGAAAGAAAAAACTAAGGAAAGTAAAGAAAAGTAATAAGTGAAAAAAAAAGAAATAAGAGAAGAGAAAGAAAGGAAAGGAAAGGAAAGGAATGCGGTGGCACAGGGCTTAATGACACTGGAGTTTGCTGGTCAAAAATGGTCGGTACTCCAGCGGTTCGGGCCCGGCTCCGCAGGACAGGGTGAGCTCCCGTCACTCGTCCCAGCTCCTGCTCACCCAGGAGTTCAAAAGATATTCCATCTGCAAGTAGATAAATGGGGACTTCCATTTAGACGGGAGGAACCGGCAGTGCTGCGCGGGGGAGCAAAATACCGGTGCTGACCGAACTCTGAATGCAACCTGCACGAGTGATGATCGATGCGAGCAGCAAGAAAGATCTACGGAGGAGGAAGAGCCCGGATAACCCCCTAGCGACCACTGCTGGTCACATAGTGTAATATATAGCACTGTAGATTTGTAATTGTAAGAATTGTTAATCACTGTTAGTCACTGTTAGGATTATATAGTTTGTGAGCTGCCCAGAGTTCCCCATTGGGGGAAGATGGGCGGAGAATAAATCAAATGTATAAATATAGTGGTACCTTGGGATACGAACTTAATCCATTCCGTGACTCTGGACGTATCCCGAGTTGGTCGTAACCCAAAGCAAATTTTCCCATAGGGTTCAATGTAAATCCAGTTAATCCGTTCTGCCCTCCGAATTTGGTCGCAACCCGAGGCAATTTCCCTATAAGGTTCAATGTAAAGTACAATCCGTTCTGAAACATATGCATTTTATTTTTACACCACAAAAACATGAAAAACAGTGTAACTGGCATAGCATGAAGAGGGAGAATGGGGTGGGGAGGCAGTTATTGGTTGGAGGGAGAGTCCCCTTCAGGGGTTTCCTCTCTTCTTTGCCTCTTAGCTGCAGGCTCAGTTCTGGGGAAAAACCTGTCTAAAGTCTGTTGTTTTTTCCTGCGCTGCATAACCCTCCGGAAATGAGAGAACACGTTATCGTTCATAAGATTCAGCACTCTGCTTGTCACAGTTCTGTTGGGGTGGTGCTTCTCAATGAAATCCTGGCACTCATTCCATTTCTCCATGATGGACTTTATCGCATCACAGCTCACCTCCTCCCCTTCCTCCTCTTCCTCAGCGCCTTCTGTTGCTCACTCTGGAGCTGAGCAAGTTCTTCTGTGGTCAGCTCCTCCTTATGGTCCTCAACAAGCTCCTCTATGTCCACATCATCCACAACCAGACCCATGCTCTTGCCCATGGACACAATCTCCTCCACTACCTCTGCATCAGACCCTTCACACTCACATCCAGCAACACATTCTGGCCACAGTTTCCTCCAGGCTGAGTTTAAGGTCCGGCAGGTTACATCTTCCCAGGCTTTGTCAATGAGGCTGATGCAGTGGAGGACATTGAAATGTTTTTTCCAAAACTCTTTGAGAGTCAAGGATGTTTCTTCGGTGACATTGAAACACCTGGTGAAGAGTGCCTTTGTGTACAACTTCTTGAAGTTGCAGATCACTTGCTGGTCCATGGGCTGCAGAAGAGGTGTCGTGTTGGGGGGGAGGAACCTGACTTTTATGAAGTCGTATTCAGCGTCCATGTCATCCACCAAGGCTGGAGGGTGTGCCGGGGCATTGTCCATCAGGAGAAGGCACCTTTCAGGCAGCTGGTTCTCAGACAGGTATTTTTTAACGTTGGGTGCGAACACCTCGTGCAGCCATTCCATGAACAACTGCCTTGTGACCCACGCTCTCGCATTGGCCCTCCACATGACAGGCAGTCTGGCCTTGTTCACATTGTGCTCCCTGAATGCACGAGGGGTATGGGAATGGTACACAAGTAGCGGCTTAATCTTCAGGTCGCCGCTTGCGTTTGCACACAGCAAAAGGGTCAATCTGTCCTTCATGGGCTTGTGCCCTGGCAGTGCCTTTTCCTCCTGTGTGATGTAGGTTCTCTTTGGCATCTTCTTCCAGAAGAGCCCTGTCTCGTCGCAGTTGAACACTTGCTCAGCGACGTACCCTTCCGCCTTCATGAAATCCTCAAATTCTTTCTTGTAGGCTTCTGCAGCAGCCTTGTCAGAACTGGAAGCCTCACATGTCTTGCCACACTGTGGATGCCACTTCTCTTTCGGAATTTCTCAAACCAGCCTCTGCTGGCTTTAAATTCCTCACTTGCTGTGCTGGTAGAGGGGTTTGTCTGCAGCAAATCACTGTGCAGCTTCCTGGCTTTCTCGCAGATCATAGCCTCACTCACGCTATCACCTGCCAGCTGTTTCTCATTCATTCACACCAACAACAGCTTTTCCACCTCTTCCAGCACTGGTGTCCTCTGCCTCATTAAGATCGACACTCCTTTTGCCACATCAGCTCCTCTGATGGCATCTTTATTCTTGAGAATAGTCAAGATGGTCGACTTTGCCATCTTGTACTCTGAGGCCAGATCAGTCACACGAATGCCACGATCGTGCTTTTCTATAATTTCCTTTTTCAGCTCGATCGTCACTTTCCTCTTCAGAGCCTTACTCCCGCCAAGCCTGCTCTGCATTTTCTTTGGAGCCATGCTAACACGCACACCAAAAACCTTCGCAAAACACTGCAAAACACACCACAAACCTCACCAAACGTCTCCTTGCTACCGCGACCTCGCCCACAGGAAGCCGCGACCGCGTGGCAGCAGGGAAAATGGCCGCATATCCGGTTCGTAAGTTGAGGCGAGTTCGTAACCTGAGGTAAATTTTTCCTGCCGAAGCTGGTCGTAACCCGAAATGTTCATTAGTAGAGGCGTTCGTATCCCGAGGTACCACTGTATATAAATAAATATATAAAGAAGTGGCTTCCAATCTTCATAACAGCAGTACAAATACATTTATATTTTACCCTCTCTAACATAATTTCCTTGTTTCCATAGTCTACCCTTTCTAATCATCAAACTCATAAATCACAAGTTCATTTTTTTCTTATTTCAGCAAAAAGCCCATACAGGGTTTCCAGTCACTAATAAATGTAGTTATTGTCCTTCCTTTAATCAAACAAGTCAATTTTGCCATCTCTGCTAATTCTGTCATCTTCACCAGCCATTCTTTCATTGTGGATATTTCAGAATCTTTCTGTTTTTGTGCATATAATAATCTATATATATAATAATCTCGCAGCAGTTATCATATATAAAAGCAATCTTCCATAACTCTTTTCTAATTGTCTATCCATTAGTCCGAACAAGAAAAGTTCTGGTTTCAGTTGAATATAGTGGTACCTCAGGTCACGAACGCTTCTGTTCACGACCAATTTGGGTCACGAACAGCACCATTCGCAAAATTTTGCTTCCGTACGCGAACTCCGCATCAGGTGACGAACAGGATCCGTGGCCATTTTCCCTGCTGTGACACATGGTCGCGGCTTCCTGTAGGGAGGGGGACTCTCCCTCCAAGCAATATCTGCCTCCCCACCCACCTTCCTGTCCTCCACGCCAGAAGTCGCGTCGAGCAAGCTTAGCTTTCTTTCTTTTCGTGCTGAACTTTGTGTCATATTTTTGCGGTTTAAAAAAAAAAACATATGGTTCAGAATGGATTAACTGTAATTACATTGAACCTTATGGGGAAATTTGATTCAGGATGCGATCAAAAATCGGTTGGCGACCAAATTTGGAGGGGTCAGAACGGATTAACCGTATTTACATTGAACCTTATGGGAAAATTTGATTCGGGTCGCGACCAGAGTCACAGAACGAATTAAGTTTGTGACCCGAGGTACCACTGTACCATTTGAACCCATAATTTTCTGGCTTCTTTGCAAGTCCACCAAGCATAATAAAATGACCCTTCATGTTTTCCACATTTCCAACATAAATTTGAAGTATCTTTATACATTCTAGATAGTTTTTCTGGAGACATGTACCAATAGTACATCATTTTATAAAGTTCTCTTTTAAATTATAACATAATGTAAATTTCTTACATCTGCATTATTAATCTTCAGTCTAGCAGTGAAACGCTACTGCAGAATTTGATCTCTGGTCTTCTTCTTGACAAAGTACATAAGGATATCCCTTAGTACATTTCTTAATTTTGCAAATTGTGTATTAACTCAATACACTTTGTCAATCTCTGCCTCTGTATCATCTACATCCCATTCTAAAAACTTTGATAAAGATTGCACAACCTTTTCTCTGGTGTCTTCGCCAGGATCCTCTGGAATCACTCTAAGTCTCAAGTAGAATTCTTTTTCTCTTAATTCCGGTAATGCCAGATTATCCAAGTCCTTTCTCATCTATCTATTTATTATTTCTGTCTTTCTAAAATTTCTACTTTTTCATTAATTTGTTTTACTTCTCCAGTCATTTGTTCTACCATTTCTTCAATTTTTTTTACTTCTTTCATTTCCTCTTTCATCTTTACAAATCTTTCTTCCATTCTTCCTTCAAATGGAGCCAGATCACTTTTAACAGATTTGACAGCTTCAGATACTGTCTCCCCATCTCTTCAAACATTTTTTTGCAGTATCTCAGAACCAATTTTCTGTTGGTTGTTCCAACAACCCTCTCCTGCCTTCACCAAGTTTTGCTGCCTTTCTAGTAGTTGCCACTCTTGTTTGTAATCCAAAAGCAAAAGTGAGTCAGTTACAGAAGTGAAAGTTCTGTAGAAGGCTTTTGTCTCTTTTTGTCTCTCTCTTTTGCCTTTTCTATGTCTTCGAGGCTTTAGTCCAGCCTGGCACTCTGTAGTTCTGGTCACCCAGTCAATCTCATGTTACATTTATCTCTGTGTTTTGTAAAAACCACCAATTGCTTTTCTCTCTGATGTTAAACAATCAACATTCCCATGAAGGTATGGTCTGTTCATATGTTTCCAAGTAATATCAAAAGCACTTTCATCAAACTATTAATCCTTTAAATTCAAATTGTCTCCTTTGTCCATTTATAACTTTCTTAGGTCAAAATCTTATTAAGCTTTTTCCTGTTAGTTTTAAATTCTTAAAATTATTATTTTCCTTTTTTCTTTCTTTGATCTGGAATGAAGGCTGACTCACCTAGTGTGGGTTTTTTTCTTCCAGCCAGTCCAAAGATCTCTCTTTAACTGTAAGTTGTTTCTGAAAGTGATTAAGAAAATGAGCCTTTGAGCGAACTCATTGTCCTTTAAAGGCTGTGCTGCAGGTGCGAGTGTACTGTCTTTTCCTTGACTCCCAGCTGTTCAACTCACAAGTTGACCACAAGAACATTCAATTCCTGTGGTCTCCTCATGAGCAGCCGTCCGGAGTGCAGGTGGGCAATCTCTGAGTCTCTCATTATCCAGAGAGGCTCTGCTGACCAGAATTCATCATTTGGCTGCCAGTCACCACCACAACACTGTCTCCACTTCGTCAGAGACATCTCAGTCCTCCATGAATCTCATCTGGAAGCCGATAGATTATGATATTATCAATATATCTTTTTTATTGTAATGTTAATTCAATTTACAGAGATGAGACGTACACCACCCAGCATCACCCAGAACAGCCTATAAGGCCACTAATAAGCACATACTTCTCAAGTATATATATCTCTGAGGGTTTTTTTTAAAATACTTCCCAATTGACAACTGTTTTCATTGTTACCTCCCAAAGTCCATAGAGAATAACTTTTGCCTTTACCCTTCCAGGCATCCACCATGAAGTCATCCAACTCTCTCCTTCTTTGCTTGCTCTCTCTGAGTATCTATCTATCTATCTATCTATCTATCTATCTATCTATCTATCTATCTATCTATCTATCTATCTATCTATCTATCTCACTCATTCAAGGTGGCGAACATATCTCCTGTCTCCTACTCTTCCCACAACAACAACCCTGTGAGCTGGGTTAGGCTGAGAGAGAGTGACTGGCCCAAAGTCACCCAGCTGGCTTTCGTGCCTAAAGCAGGCCTAGAACTCACTGTCTCCTGCTTTCTAGGCCAGTATCTTGATTGGCTTTCTCAGGGTGTCTCTCCCCCTAGCTTTATATCTTATCCTTTGTAGCTTGTGCTAACCTTGTGTAAGTCACTAGGCCATTTCCTTAAAGTTGTCATTATCTTTAGATGGTATAACATTGCCAACAGAACTTTTATCTCAGTACCTCTCACTCATGCCATAAGCTTAATCATTCACATGATCTTTTAAGTATGGTGGGGATGTGCTTGTATTCCATGTTAATACTGTATGTATAGTAATATATACCAAGTAACCAACTGTAAAATTGTTACATTTAAGTATTTTGCACTGAATACTTAATGTTTGTGTTACTTCTAGAGCCTTCTGAGGAGTGCAGGTATGAAGGGCTTGAAAACTGTGTTTCTAATCACAGACACACAAATCAAAGAAGAAGGATTTTTAGAAGATGTCGACAGTGTGCTTAATACAGGAGAAGTACCCAACCTTTTTGCAGCTGATGAGAAACAAGAAGTTATGGAGGTATTCCCATGTAGAAGTAATATTTGTCTTAAAATGTATTAGAATCAATCTTTTTAAAATATTAGGTTTAAAATTTAAAATATTACCACACTTGGCCACAACTAAAAGTGAAGGTTTAACTCTGCTTTATTCAAAGGGGAAATAACTTGTAATTTGCTTAACCTCTAAACCCTGCCCCTGGTTAATAAATTAAAACTTGTATATACATTATATTGTATAGGGAATAATACACCGTTAAGAGAATAGTAGGAGGCCCTGGTAACTGTAATGCAAGACTGTATCACTTCTTGGGTTGACTGCTCCAAATGCACTTTATATAGGACTGTTATTGAAGTCTAACTGGAAGCTACAGTTGCTGAAAAAGGAAGTGGTGCCTGCCTAGTGGCAAATGAGAGTCAGCATAACCATACAGCACTGGTTTTACAATTGCTTCATTGGCTTCAATGCACTTCTGGGGACAATTCAAAGTTTAGTTTTAAGCTATAAAGTCCTTTATGGCTTGGCACTCAGGTATCTTCAGGACCACCTCCTTCAGATAGAACCCATCCCTCTGATCTGCTCCTCCAGATTTGGGATGCTGAGGTTCTCCCATATATATGAGGTTGGGGATGAGGAAGCAGAAGAAAATGCTTTTTTGCTTTTGGCTCCATCTCTTGGGAATAATCTCCTCAAGAAATTTGAATGCCACCCTCACTGATGGTCACATGCAGGTAGTTAAGATGAAGCTTTTCTTCGGAGCCTTTAATTCTTAGGAAATTGCTGGATTTCAGATGTTAGGGTGGACTGATGATTTTATAATGTTATTTGTTTTATGTCTTTATTTTTTAATTTATTTTATGTGGGATATTGTGAAGTGTCAGAAGTCTTTGTAGAGTTGCTGGTATAGAAATATAGTAAATGAAAAAAGTAAATAGGACAACTCTTAAAATACATACACAGTTTAAATAAATCTTATCACTAGCTTCACTTTAAAAACTATTAATATTTTCCTATTCTTATGGTCCAAATGAAGTTATTACAATTAAGAGATTTATTTACCACCCAGAGTCACTGGGAGTCAGGCAGCATATAAATTTAATAAATTATTATTATTTGCATATTTACTAGTTTAATTTGTATAGTTTTCCTAATCAGAAGTATATTTTTTACAGTTTAATTCATTTTGCTGAATACATTACAGCAGTGTTTCTCAACCTTGGCGACTTGAAGACATGTGGACTTCAACTCCCAGAATTCCCCAGCCACGATGGCTGGCTAGGGAATTCTGGGAGTTGAAGTCCACATGTCTTCAAGTCGCCAAGGTTGAGAAACACTGCATTCCAGTATCTATTAGTAGTCAGATTGTTTTCCAAAACTAGATTTAAGAACTGGCTGATTCACTTCTGTGCTTTATTCTCTAGGGAGTTCGTGCTGTAGCTCAGGCAGGCAGTAAGCATGAAGAGCTCAGTCCCTTGGCCTTATTTGCTTTCTTTGTGAACCGTTGCAAAGACAATCTCCATGTTGTGGTAGCTTTCAGTCCAATTGGAGATGCTTTTCGCAATCGACTTAGACAATTTCCATCTCTCATCAACTGTTGTACTATTGACTGGTTCCAGGTTTGTACAAATAATTATAGTGATGTCAACCATGCTCACTATATTCTTACCCATAAACACTTGCTTTCCACGCTCTTAGATGTTGATAATTTTCTCTTAGATTTTATGAATGTTGAAAATTATTCTTTCTTATAGAGAATAATCCAGCGTTGAATGTTCCATTGGTATCTGTTAGCAGTCACTGGGAATGGAGGCTCATACACTACATATGATTTTTTTTTTAAATCCCCTTGAATTCTCTTAAAGCATCCCAGTGGAACTGGGAAATATAATTCATTATACTACTGAATGATGTAGAGAGATCCCACTATCAGCTATGTATCCCAGGATTACATCTCTCTATTCCAATACAATATTAGATAGTTGGTCATAGTGGGGAATGGTTCTTGCTTTGATCCAAGTTATTTTGTTGTGTATAGTGACTATTGTTACACACAACTTTTACCTTGTCCATGTAGTCTAGTAAACAGAGTGGGTTAACCTCTTTCATTTGCTGTCATTCATGATATTCTATGTGGATTATGGAACAGGGGGATCCCATTCTGATCTACTTACTACTCCAGACATGGCTGGAGAACTTAACATACTGTGACAGTGTGAGGATGTTTTGTGGAATCCAAAAGATCTCTGCCCTGTTGCTTGTGGGGGGAGGAAGGTTACTTGGGCCTCTACTGTGCCTCAGTGGCTTTCTTCCTGCTGGCTAGAATTGGCATAGCTTGGGTTATGTACAAGCCAGGTGGATGGGTGTTATCCCCCTTGCCTTGCCTGAGGGAACCTGCAGAGATGGAAGACTTTAGGTGCCATCTTGCTAAGCCAACTTGACAGCTGCTGTGCCACTCACTGATACACATCTGGGAATGATTTGGTTACTGGAAACCATGGCTCTATTTTTCTTTGAGATTAATATTTTTTTAATCCCACCTTTATTATTTTTATAAATAATTCAAGGTGGCAAATATACCTAATACTCCTTCCTCATGGTCTCCTGGTTTCTAGACTGATGCCTTAACCACTAGACCAAAATGGCTTTCTACAGTGCAGCTATGTGATGTTAATTTAGTCCTGTATAGGACTGGTCTGTTTAGGGCTTAACTTAGTTGGTAACTAAACAGAGGTTAAATGTTTTCACTATTTGAATAAATTGTCATTAATGTTGTATATGATTTTATGTGAAATCCAAGGAAAAGGAATTTTTGTGAAATGAAGTAAAGTGACTCTTTTCCCATTTCTCTGCCCATATGCTATTAGCAGATTTCATGAAGAACTGTTGGTGGAATAGAGTAGCAAATACAATGTATAATAAGAGACTTTGTAAGGAAAAAATGTATATCCTTATGTTTACAGCCATGGCCTGAAGATGCTCTTGAGCGTGTGGCTATTAAATTCTTGGAAAAGCTTGAGCTCACAGAAAATGAACGTCAAGAAGTTGTTCCCATCTGTAAACACTTCCATACATCTGTGTTGTCACTTTCTGAAAGGTTATCTTTTTATATATGTTTATGCACTTCTAATATAAATGCAAGAGAAGCACTGGAAAGGAAAAAAATCCCAGCATATAAAACAATATTGCTAAAAACCCTGATATTTAGTAATATCTAATTAAAACTTATTCTCAGAAATAAAGCTGTAATGTCATTTTCTACCTGCTTTGAATTATCTTATTGTATAGTATGTATAACATTTTCCCAAAATAAATAAGTTGTAATAAACAACCTCATCTCCACACATAGCCATTCTAGATAACAGAAATGCATGAATGGGATCCTGTCTGTCTGTCTGTCTGTCTGTCTGTCTGTCTGTGTCTGTCTGTCTGTCTGTCTGTCTGTCTGTCTGTCTATCTATCTATCTATCTATCTATCTATCTATCTATCTATCTATCTATCTGTAATGTTTTCACAAAGTGGAAAAGTCACATCATATTAGGACTGTAGTACTAAGAGTGTAACTGTTACAAGTTGGGAGGAGTGATCATTTAAAACCTCCCTGGCTTCTAAGGGAAGCCCTTCTAAGGGTTTCCAGTAAAAGATAATTACAATAGGCTACCACCTGACATCTTACTTTGTCCAGCTGGGAAGTCCTTGACTGTTCTATCCAGAACTTCTCCACTCATCTCAGCTCTAGGAAAATAGAAAGTGCTTTGGGTCTTTCTGCCCAAAGCCTAGAATTACAGAACTTAACAAACCATGTGCCAGCACAGAAATGCAAGAGCAATAACTGTGCAGTAGTGTGCAAGAGGAAGGCTTTAATGAAAAATTCCCTTAGAAAATAAATTAAGCCAAATCTTTTGATATAAAAGGGAATGTGGGGAAAAGAAAATATTGCGGGGCGAGGGGGGTGAAGGGAAGGCAACAATCCCCTTTGCAAAATTCCAAATAAAATCAATATAATCAGCTTAGCTTAACTATTTATGTATTACCTCCTTGAATAAGCTCTGGTTTTGGTATCTACAGTATTCACTGCAGAGATGATGGCTGGAGTGAAAACATCTGTGTATCTTTTTAGATTGTTCTTCCTCTTTTTTTTTTTTTGCCTTTTCTCTCAGCACTTACCAGATTTTCAGAATATGGGGGATAAATGAAAGTGAGCCTCTTTGAGGAAAATGACTGTGGCTTTACCTAACCAAGAAGAATTTCTGTTTTTGATTATCTTGGATCTAGCTAACAAATTCGAAACTATCTAGAGGCAAATCCACTTTCATAATGACCCTTGAAAGAGTTATAATGGCATAGTCTGGTTTTACCAGTTCTCATTTTGTATAGATGGAATTATATGAGAAAGAAAAGCTGAATTACACATATTCAGGCCTCTAAGCATGGAGTCAATTTATCAAATGCTATAGGAGTCACTACAGTTGTATTGCAATAGCCCTTTCAATTCTAATTTCCTGATTTAAAAATCTCAATTATACTGATACATACACAGAGGAAAAGGAACAAGGATATATTTTTGATTATCAAACAAAATAGATATTTTTCTTTGAATCCTGGTTATAATTAAACATGATTTTTTGTTGATGCAGATTTTTGAACCAGTTGGGACGACATAACTATGTTACACCTACTTCCTATCTTGAACTTATTGGTTCCTTCCAACTACTTTTGACGCAGAATCGTGATACTGTCATGAAGGCAAAAAAAAGATATACTAATGGATTAGACAAACTAGCTTTTGCTGAATCTCAGGTGAGTCAACAATAAAAGTACACTTGTGCCTTGTGAGATTAGTTCATAATTTCAAAAATCAACTACATATCTTAGCTTTTTCTTTTGTTTTAATTGGTTACTTTCTGAATGCTGTTTGTTTTATTCTTAAATAAAATGTTATTGTCAATAATTGCATATATTTATTTCAAGAAATATAATCACATTTGTATATGATTTGACATATGGAGCAGGCTAGAAATTTCTAGGCATGTTTACCTAGAAATACTGTAAGTATCATTGGGTTCAAAGGGGCTTAATCCATAATAAATGTATTTAAGATTGCAGTCCAAATGGTACATAATAAATGTTTATTTCTTCTTTCTAGTTTGTGTACATTAAACAATTCATGTCCAACCACTATTGGTTTTAGGTTGGTGAAATGAAGCAAGAACTTGTTGATTTACAACCTAAATTGGAGCAGGCAAAAGTGGATAATGCAGCCATGATGAAGGTAAAATTTCTGATGCTTAGGATAATGTAGTTATTGTAGTATGCACCTGAATGATCATCCTAATAGTAATATTTTAATGATATGGTAATTTTATAGCTTTGTGTTAGTATCTCTAATTTGTAGTTATTTTTCCATAGTTTACAGGCTAAACTATTCATAGTGAAATGTTGGTAAATTTTCATCATTCTGATGTTATTTTGTGGTGGTCAATGACAAAACTAAAGATTTTGCTTTGCAATCAAGTGGTCTAAATGATACTGGTTAGCTTACGTTACTTTTAAATAAAAGTCAGGTGGCAAAATACAACTTCTAATGCTTCAGATCAGTTGCAAACCCATGAAGAATTACAGTAATTATTAATTAACAGTGTCTTGAATTTAGCTGTCCCAATTGTTGTCATGAAAACTATTCATCATCAAGTATTTAACAATATTAACTCTGTCTGCATGTACCTATCTCGATTCTATTTTGCATGAGGCTTCAACCTAATTCTCAGTTCGACACCAATTATGAGCAGCAGACTGAGATGCCATAAGTGTATGTGTCTGTACCGTATATGTATTGGTTCTGTAACAAAGTATCCTAATCTAGTATATTTTAATCTGTACAATGAAGAATCCAAGGAATTTTTCCCCATCAGCCACTGGTGAGGGAAGAGGAATATAAAATCTATCCATCTTTACTTCCCGGTCGCCTATTGTGAGGTTTTATATTTTAGGTATAATCCAGTTTTAATAGTGATTTCTCTCATTATCACCACTCAAGGCTGGTATCAGCAATTTACAAACAAGGGAGAAAGATCCAGAATCCTTCTTAGCAGTGGGTCTTGAACTGAGAACTGACCACTTATTTCCCATCTACAGCATCCTCTTATCTTGTTAAATTGCTTCCAATCATGTCAGTGTTGACTTAGGTAGGCATTTCAGGTACTGTATTTGAGTATCTGAATTATATAGAGTGTAACCGAGTGTCTGAACTATATCGAATCAAGCACCAGATGCTTGTGTTTTAAACTGGTAAATATATCAACAACAGTCCAGGTTGGAAAAGCAGCAGCTGCACCAGCTGGTAGTCAAGAGATAGAGGGTGGCTCATTGAGAGCACCACGTCCAAAATCCCATAGAGTGCTGCTCTTGTTTTTTTGTGCCACTTCCTCAGTTCCCTTTACATATAAGTGTGATGTCACTGATGATTTTTTCCAAGCAGAATCTCTCTTTTTAAACTCAAATCACACTTACACACACACACACACATATCGAGCATAATTAGGTTGTCCCAATGAAAGCAAGATTAATAAATGTCTGCACATATTCCTCTGTACAGTACTTTCCTTATAGAGGTGCTTACATTTGATCAGAAACACACTTTCAAAAATGTTGATACAAGAACCTACAAAGAGTCATTCTAGCTGGAATAATTAATTTTATGCAGAACTTAAATTTTGTATACATTTTATCTGGTTTCAAATATACATTCCTATGTTCAAAACAGTTATTTTGTCTTACTAAATGAATGCATGAATCTAATGGAGTGCATGCGGCTATCCTATTGTGTACCTATTTCATTATAATTATTTATTATTTTACCTTTACTCTCTAGATCATTGAGAAGGAATCTGCTGAGGTTGAAGCAAAAAGCAAAACGGTAAAAGTAGATGAAGAGCTTGCTACAGAAAAAGCAACTGAAGCTCAGGCGCTGAAAAATGAATGTGAGAGTGACCTTGCAGAGGCTATTCCAGCACTAGAGGCAGCATTGTCTGCACTTGACACTCTAAAGGCAAGTTAAAGACAGTGAGGGTTTATGAAAGAAACCTAAAAAGAGAGGCTTGGTTGGAATAGCATTCTTCTGAGCATTGTTTGATTGAAGGAGTATTCCATCACTCAAAACTAGATACATATTTTGCATCCAGAAGGTCAAAGTTTAGTCCTTGATATATTCAAATAAGAACAGGTAGCAGGTCTATTTAAGTATATGAGATTTTTGGAAATCTATATTATTATACTGCAACATGACAACATATAATATTTTAGCCTGCAGATATTACAATTGTAAAATCAATGAAGAATCCACCTTCTGGAGTTAAACTAGTTATGGCTGCCATTTGTGTCATGAAGGATATAAAACCAGAAAAAATTGCTGATCCTTCTGGAATTGGAGGCAAGGTAAAGTAATTGACAGCAAAGCAAAATGTTTCTAATGGCAAAACCCATTTTCATAAACAGGAAACATATACATAGACCTAAATAAAATAATTATTTTTAAACTGCAGGCATGGTAAAGTTGCTTCATCAGTATTTCATATCCATGAAGATTGAGCTTTCATCATTAAATGAGAAAGTTCAGGGAAAAAGTAGATTGGATTGTTGATTTCACAAATACATTATTAGCAAAACATTCTTCATAGGAAGAATGTATGGGAACTTGGAAATGGAGTTTGTAAGAAGATTCAGGGAATAAGATTACTATTTGCTTGACAGGTACAATTTTATATAACAGACTATTGTACTTGGATTTTTCAATTTTTCAGTTCAATTTTTTCTTTGTTCCCTATTTTTCACTAAAATGTGGAATCTTTCTTTATCATCTATTTTTACATCATTATTACAAACAGAAACTACCCCTTTATCTCATATGCTAATTTGGTGGTTTACATGGGAGGATTAAAATGATGAAGATCACCTTATTTGTCAAAAATGTAGGTTGGATTCATTTTCATACATATAGTATGCAGAGAGTAGGGTTGTATAAAGATTTGGATTTGAAGACAAAAGGCCCCTTATGTAGCCTCTCTCAGCAACTCCTTAAAGCAGCTCTGTTGTTTCCTAGAAACAGACAGCTGCCACATGACCCTGAGAAAGTCATGTTTGTTTTAAGGAATTGCCAACAGGTGTTAGCTGCACGCCAGTGTGTACTCCAAAGCACCTTTTTGCCTTTGCTTCTGAAGTGCAGATTCACAGTCCTTACTCTAGATAGTCAATGACAATTATTTTATTCCATACAAATTCTTTTCTGCTACCCCTTGCCCTCTTAATGAATATCCTTCAAATTATACATTCATTAGAAAACCTTCTGCATTTTCTCTTTCTCATTATTTTTGTAAAAAATATTTAACATAACTCTTTAACTTTCTTATAGATTTTAGACTACTGGGGACCTAGCAAAAAACTTTTAGGTGACATGAATTTCCTTAAAGATTTGAGAGAATATGACAAAGATAACATTCCAGTAAGTCTTTGTGTATTTAAAAAATAATAAGTAAATTGTGATTCTCTTACAGCAAACATGATAGACTCTGTCTTCTTTCTAACCTTTAAAAGCCAGCATCTCTTTAGATGAAATAATCATATTCACATGTCACGTAAGTGAGGATAGTAGTTGTAAGTCCTTTCTTACTTCCACCTAATTACAGCACAAACATGCCCCTTTTTTTCCTACCACATGCTCATGATGTTGCCTTGTTTTCATCCCTGGTCCATATCTGAGGCAGCTTAAAGTCATTGTGACCTGTTCTACTGTTTAAGTAATGTTTTCTCATTTAAGGAGGCAGCAAGCTACAGTAATTTTGCTGTGGGTGCAGTGATACCTTCATTGACCTTTTGATCTCTGGTGTAGTCAGGTGACTCATAGGGATGGGATTAGCCAAGCATCTATTGGCCACTTTAGACTGGTGCTGTCCTGTGCCCTCTCATTCAATTCTTGGGCAGTGTTTTCAAGAGCTATTATGGTTTGGGGAGCAAATGAAGCTGGTTCTTTCTGAACTGATCTGCTGATATCAGCAGAATGTCAGGCTTCTTTTGAACATGGGTTTAACACTTCCAGAACAGGGCAAAGCCACTGCCCAGGAGCTGATAGTCAGTCTCCTTTTGAATACACCTGTGCAAAATATCTTGTGCCAAACCAGAGCCATCTGGCATCTGTCAGAACTTGCCATATCCTTAAAGCCCGAATCCAAGCCCCTTCCCACACTGAGAGTGATTGCTAGATGTTTTCCTGCCAGCTGATGACTGGAGGGGAGAGAAACAAGCCAGGGGATTCCACTAATCCCTGTCATAAATGTGCCCAGGGCAAGATACGGATCACCAGCAAGGGGAGCAGATTACAGCTTGATTATAATAGCTACTCAGTAGTATATGAATAATAGTAGCTAAATTATTTAGAGAATTGTTACTGCTGAATCCACTATTTCACTTGCATGTAATGTATGTTTCATATAGGTATCGGTGATGCAGAAGATCCGTTCTGAGTATCTGACTAATCCTGAATTTGATCCTCCCAAAGTGGCTAAAGCATCTTCTGCAGCAGAAGGGCTATGTAAATGGATTATGGCAATGGAGGTTTATGACAGAGTAGCAAAGGTATTATTAAGTTTTTTTCCTTTTATGCTGAAAATATGGCTCATTAATAAGACTGATCCCAGTCAGATTCCTTTAGGATGCTCATGCAGCACAAACATAATATTTTGATGTATACTGCATTTGAATATGGAAGTTCTGTATATGATACTATAATTATTACATTAGTTCATTGTAAGATATATATATAGTACATTATAGTAATATAATGTAATAATTATGGATGGATGGATGGATGGATGGATGGATATATATATATATATATATATATATATAAATATATATCCATCCATCCATCCATCCATCCATCCATCCATCCAATCAATAAACATCTTGTCTATAATTCTGCCTAATCATTTTTAGCCATAGTCCAGTAATACTAGAATAGAGTGAAGGTCCCTGAAAGATTCTGTGTGAAAGGATAAGCAAATTTTGTGGTAATTTCTTAACAGGAGACCAGTCTTCTGCAGCAATATGGCCTAACAGTGGACCATACAGTGTTAGAAAATAGTTCTACACTGCAAAAAAAGAAAATTAAAAAAGAAAAAAATCTAGAAGGAAGTACTTGATATATAGGAACCAACAACCAAGTCACCAAAAACATTTGATTCCAGGTGCCTATTGTTTTTAAGTCATCTGTATTACAATCCCATTTAGCTATTGTTAGAACTGTGGCAATAACTTTGCTGTAATGAAAGCTCTCAGGCATTTTCAAGGCCAAGTACACATGCATCACAATAATCCAAATGGGAAATTGTCAAAGTATGGAACAAGTTGGCCTAAGTGTAGCTGAAGAATAGGCAAACTTGTCATATTTAATTATTTTTAAAGGTTTTTCTTTTTTTAAAAAAAAATTATAGAATATAACAATCTGTATTAAATTTATTAAATAGGTGGTTGCTCCCAAGAAAGCCCGCTTAGCAGAAGCCCAGCAGTCATTAGCACAGACTATGGCATTATTAAATCAGAAGAGAGATGAACTTAAAGCTGTTGAAGATCGTTTGGAAGCATTGCAACAAACCTTCATTGAAAAAACTGAAGAAAAAGCCCGCTTAGAATTCCAGGTGGATTTGTGTGCTAAAAAGCTAGAAAGAGCAGAAAAGCTGATAGGAGGACTTGGTGGAGAAAAATCAAGGTCAGAGAAAATGCTTTGTACTCATTTTAGCAAAACAATTATAAAGAAGAGAATACACACTTTTCAGTGATACTTAAGTGTAAAAGGTATTAAATGTTTACATATTACTATTTTTTTACTTTTTTACAACCTGAAAGAAATAATAACAATATTACAAGTTATTGACAAATTATTTTTTTTATTGATGATTGTTTGCTGCTATATGAAGCTCTTTGGATGTCTTACAATAACCTATACCTATGTGCCAGTATCCATAGTGAAATTAAGAATTACACCTCCTGGCAAACCTTAAGAACTTAGTATCTCTTATAGGAACATGTATACAGTTCCCACTTTTTACATCAGAAAGTATATCTACGCCAGGAAATGGAAATTTCTCACAAGGACAGTGAGATGTTCTGGGATTCCCATTTTTCTGAGCACATTCCACAGCTTGACATGTTTGACACAATCAAAGGGCTTTTTATAATTAATGAAGTACACAGTGAGTTCTTTTTGGTTTTCTTTGGTTTTCTTTGGTTTTCCAGCGTGCATCAGCAATAATGTCTCATGTTCCTTGGCCAGCTTTAACATCTGGCATCTCTTTTTTCAGGTCTCTAATCAGCATTGGATGATCCTAAGTATTATTTTGCTAGCATGTGAAATTAAGGATATTGTACTATAGTTTGCACACTCTGTTAAGTCTCCCTTTTTTTGGCATTGGAATTTGACCTCTTCCAATCAGTTCTCCAGATTTGCTGGCATAGCTTGGTTAGAACCTTTACTGAATCTTCTTCTGTTGCTTGCCGTATTTCAGTGGGTCTTTCATCTGTTCCTCTAGCCTTCTGACTTAGTGATGACCAATGTGCTAATCTAGCTTCATCTTCTACTACTAGTGGTTCTTGTAAGTAGGGAATATTTTCTAAGGTATCTTGGATGTTGACATCCCTACTGTACAATATTTCAGTTAATATTCCTTTCCTTGTTTTTAGTATACAAGACTTTTCTTGTTTTTCCATGTCTGTTTCCATCGACAGTGTCTTTACAAATGTTGTTGTAATACTGCTTCTTGTCTCTTCTAACATCTCTCTGAAACTCTTTGTTAAGTTCCTTTCTGAGATTTTTGTCTTTCTTGGCTTTGGCTTCTCTTTTTTTCTTGGCAATTTCCACAGTTCTGACATCCAGTTTGCTTTCTTTTCTTTCTTCGATTTTGAGTCTCTTTTCACATTCATCCTTAACAACTTCTTTAAGTTCATTCCATAATTCCTCTGGTTCTCTATTAATGAGGTTCAGGACTTCAAAGTGATTCCTGATGTTCTCTTTGAAAAGGGTGGGTATATATTGTTGAAACTCACTGGCTTTCTTCTTCTTTAGCTTAACTTGGAACTTGTACCTGAGCAGTTCATGATCTGTTCCACAGTCAGCACATACCATATCTTTGATGCTGTAATTGAGCTCCTCCATCTCCTTTTAGTAACAATATAGTCAATCTGATTTGTATATACTCCATCTGGTGATGTCCACATATAGGGGCATCATTTTGGTTGTTTGAAGACAGTGTTAGATATGAAGAAATCATTGGAGTAGCAGAAATTGACAAGTCAATCTCCTGCTTCATTTCAGTTTCCTAAGCCATACAATCCAAATATATTTTCCTATTTAATGTTTCCAACTTTGATATCCCACTCACCAATCACAAGCAGCCCATCTTGCTTGCATGCTCTGTTGATTTCATATTGAACTTGATCATAAAACTCATCAACTTTCTGGTCCATCTCCATTTCCTGATGCCTAAGATGTCAGTTCATAGTCGTTTCATTTCATCTTTCCCTGTGTTGAGCTTTCTTGTGTTCATGCTTCTTATGTTCCATGTTCCCACTTTAATTCTGTCTTTACAGCTTCAGATTTTCTTATCCTGTATGGCAACTTCAGCAATTAGACATCCCAAAGATTTAATGTAGCCACATCATGCACACCATTAGTACTCCAAAAGATCCTCAGCAGTTCCTCAGTAGCATGTTGAGTGCCATTTGATCTGAGGGGCCCATCATCCAGCACTATATCATCAACCATTTTATATTTTCTATCCATATGGGTTTCTTGGTAATGATACATGAGTGGTTTATCATTGCCTTCTCCTGTGCAATATCCCTCCCCCACGCTGAGGCAGCACAGCAGGACTTGGGAGGGTCTTACAACAAATATAACATTAAAAACATTTAAATACAGAATTGACTATAAAACTTATGCTGTCAAAAGCAGCAGTTATTACTGCAGCAAATCAGTATTCAGGAATTAAACACATATGTTTTAAAACTAAGAGACTGGGTGATTTTGTGGGGAAATGCTTACCATCTTGACTTGTCTCTGGTAATGATTACTACTAGTCCTTCCTGGGACATTTCAATAGTGTCTTTCATCCTGTCCCACCTTATCAATTTGTCTTCTCTAACTATTCTTTTCAACCTTGCCAAGCATAATAATTTATTCTAGTTTATCATTTACTTGTATCACATCTCAAGATACGTGAGTTTCTGCATGTTGATCATCACCTCAGGGCAGCAGTAAGACTATATTTGATTAATTCATTTATTGTTCTCTCAATCTTGTTTGAAATATTCTTTGTTGTCATTGAAATGTCCTTATCCTTCACTATTCTGTTCAATTTTGTCATGCTATCCTTCCTATCTACCATCTTCACTTCTTTATCATCAACAGTAAGTTCAGTAAGCATTTAAGTTGACATAATCTTTGTATCCTACATATTTAAAATTAACCTGGATTTTTTCACTTACCATTTTTAGTTAATGAAATTTTGTAATCCTTATTTCAGCTAGCAAAGTGGCATTATCTGCATAATAATATGTTTATTTTGAGTTCCAGTTGTATTATTTATTTGTTTGTATACTCCATACTGACTCATAGCGATTTACATATAAGATCCATAGAGCAATAACATTCCTTTTGCAAAGGAAACATAGACCACACAAACCAAACACACATCCTGGCATTATAGATATTCTTAAATATTTCAGACATCAAACACTCTATGGAAGACTCTGTGTTGACTGCTGGCCAAAATATATTAAGGGAGGTCACCATCCAGGAGTAGTGTTTCATAGGACAGAGGCAAAACCAGAAAGTTCTTTCCCTCACCACTGATATTATTGGTGGAGATTTTAATATGATCCTCTAGGCTGAACACACTGAACTGGGTTAGTTCTCCCTGAAGTCGGTGGTCTTGCAGACTCTGAGATGTACAGTATATATAAGCTATTAGTAACAAATGTAGAGCCCATGGCAGTGGCATTATATGAGACTGGCAGTTCTCCATCATTAAGTGGGCTGCTGTAGTCTGTATCCATTGCAGCTTCTAGATGTCTTCCAAGGCAACCCCTTGTTATTTTGATTGCAGCTATCATCTCTTCCAATCCTGCTGATCTTAGAAGATATTTGTAGGTAAGCAAAACAGACAATATTAATCCTTGCCTCAGTCTCTTTCTTATTCTGAACCACTCTGTTTCTCCAATTTCTTTTCTTATAATAGCTTCTTCATTGAGAAAAAAAAAATCCTCACAGGAATACTCAGGCATCTTGGTATACTCATTACTATATTGTTCCACATTCTAATAAGCAAAATGTTGTTTCCATGAACAGTGACTTCAATGGTTTGCTAATTTACATATCCCATTGCATTTCCCTTGTTTGGTATAGGTATATTCACTAATCTTTTCCAATCCTTATGCCAATAGTCATGTTTGTTATTTGTTGAAGTACAGTTCTTAGCACTAAAGCTGCCTCTATTCCTGTAGCTTTAAACAATTCAGTGGGTATTTTTTCATATTTGATAGCTGGTCTATTCCTGGTTGCTCTTTATTTTCTAGATTACAGAATCTGAGATTCTGTAATCCTATCTGTAAAGGGTTTTAATATAATCTTTCCATTTTCCATTAACCTCATTTGTCTCTATTATATCTCTTTCATTATTAGTTCTGAGTATTCTTTAAATTTTCCTGATTTCTCTGGTCATCTTAAGAAGATAATTTCTTCTTTCTTGTTACTTTCCTCATTGTTGATATTCTTGATTGAGACACCTTTCCTTGACCTTTTTGATTGATGATGAAAGTCTGCAGTCAATCATTAAACATCGTTCTTGTTGTCCAAGGCTTTTATCTTCCATTTTTCCCTGATGTTTGTGATAGCCACTTGGATAGCTGAATGGAGTTGGCAATCATCATCTGAATCTGAATCTGAATCTGTTCTTTACATTGATCTTACATTGTTACAGTATATCCCCCAAGTCAAATATTGCTAGCACCATCTACTTTCTTTAATTTTCTAAATTAAGGTAATTGAAATTACTAAGCTCTCCCACAGTGTAGAAGTGATAAGTCCCTGAAAAGTGTATCTTGAGACAATATTACTGAAAATGTCCTATTCCTGGTAGTTCTTTCCTAGACACATATTTAATTTTAACAACTCTAACACAACAAGGAGTAAAAATAACCCTTAGTGAACTAATATGTCATTTTGGCTAATTTGCTCACCTTCTCTCCCTTAGATGGTCTCATGCTGCAGATGATCTTCAAAACACTTATGATAATTTGACAGGAGATGTTCTGGTATCAGCAGGAGTGATAGCTTACCTTGGTGCTTTTACTGCTGGATTTCGACAAGAATGTACTAAAGATTGGAGCAAACTCTGCAAGGTGGTGTTTATTGCTTTATTTCTAGAACATACAGAGGCTTATACTAATAATGGCTCTGTCAAAAATAGATCATATATCTTGTTAATTAGCATGCTGCAATTAAAGGAGATAATTTTAACATGCATTATGATTTTTAATACCGTACATCATAATGGAAACAATAGCTAAATTTCTATTCAAAATTAATATTGCCTATTAACCTTTCCTATTTAATTTCTCTTGACTGTCTTACTCAAAAGTGAGATTAAATGCAACATGAACTATTTTAATACTATATGTACACATGTTTAATAATAATGAATATATAGATACAAGCTTTATCTGTGCCTACAGGTGAAAAACATTCCTTGTTCTGAAAACTTCTCTCTAAGTAAGACCCTTGGTGATCCAATAAAAATTAGAGCCTGGAATATTGCAGGTCTTCCAACAGATCAATTTTCCATAGATAATGGTGTGATTGTTGACAATTCTAGACGTTGGTAGGTAACTGGAAGTTATTATTTTGCTAATTAATCTAAAATTAGGTTACTGAAGCATTGATATTGATAGTTTTTAAATCTCTGGTTATATTTGTTCTATATATATTGTTGATTTTTTTATGGCCACCAAATTATTCTTAAGCCAACTGAAGGAGGCAGAGAAAGATACTGTATATCCATAGTTACATACAAACACACACATATGTACATACAACTTTAACTACTCCTTGAGGATAGGGAGTAGCCTGATTTTTTTCCTGGATGTAAATTGATAAATGAGAGCCAGTTTGGTGTAGTGGATAAGGCACTAGGCTAGAAATTGGGACACTGTGTGTTCTAATCATCCCTTAGGTATGAAGCCAGCTAGGTCACTTTGGGCAAGTCACTCTCTCTGAGTTGAAGGCAATGGCAAACCACCTTTGAAAACTGCAGGGACTCGACCAAGCAGTTGCCAGGAGTCAAGACTGACTTGAAAGCACACATACATATACAAAAAGTAATTGAGGTAATACTGTAGTGCTAAGTAAAGTAAAATTTTATTCCACTATAATGAATAAACGAAGTGTGTGAACAAGCCATATGCTAACATGGAACAAGGAAGACTTCAAGAGTGAGTGCCTGATAATGGAAAAAACCTTAAAACTTTCTAACAAAACTGAAGGATTTCAGGGAGGGAGGAAAGAGCTGAATTTCTTAATTTTTTAAAAAAAATTTATTTATCAGCAATCCGACCTCAATAAGAAGAATGAGAAAAGAGAAAGGCTAGGCATGGTTTTAACTAATTTTGTTTGTTCAGTCAAACTAAGTGAATAAAATTAGGAGACAGTTGTTGATAGCTGGAATAGTAAAACTAATTACAATGATTCAAGGCTTTGTGGATGAAGTAAGAATTAAACTGCATCACATATCATTTTATGAAGCAGAAGGGTAAATGCAGTAGCCCAAAGAAACAAAAATGTAAGCAGAAAAAAATGAAGAGGGGTCAAATTATAACAGGAAGGAAGTGAAAATAAGTAAAAAAGAAATACAACAGCAGTTGTATTATGGTTAGAGTCAAATATTAATTTTCTGTAAATTGAAGGCTAAAACCTGCCCATGGAAGGCTTTTCATTCCTGTGATAAAACAGGACAAAGCAATTTCTAGCAAATCCCCCCTCTGCTTTCAGCCTCCTAAAACAGTGATCTGGAGACTCCTGGAGACCTTTGGAAGAGCATGAGTAGTAGTACTAATGGTAGTCTGGTAGTATGATATGGATAAATGTCTTCATACATAGATGCCAAACCTCAAAATTATGGGATTATTCTAGCAGTGGATGTGATACAGATAGAATTTACTAAGAGAGGGAATCAACAGAAATGGGAAGAAGGAAATGTTTTGTGAGGTAAAGGGCCTTTCTTAACTTTTTAAACTTAAACTATACGTTATGCATATTTCTAAAGTACCCTAAAAGAGATATTTGAAAATATATTAGATGACAGGATGAAAATCCCCAAACATGGTTCATACATTACAATAAGCAAAGCAGAAGAATATTTTATATAAAAATAAACTAAGTCTGGGTCTCTGACCTGTAATAAAGAATTTGAATTTGAAAAAATAGATGAGAGATATTTACATACAGTATGGTCAAGTAAAACATAGTCCCCCAAACACATCATTAAACATTAATCAAATATAAGCTCTGTACTATAGACAAATGATCATTTAGGGAGTTACAATGACTTATATCCATAAATTAGAATTATAAATTAGAATTTTAAATGTTGGGAAATATCAAAGGTGTATACATTACAAAATATGCATATTGTGACAAACTAGTATGCATTTGCATCTCGAATTCAGCAAAATAGGACAAACACCTCTTAGAAATAATTACTGCCCACTACTTACGTGATAATATGCTTGTTTATTTATTTATTATTAAAATGTATAAGGCTGCCCACTCGACACATGACTCTGGGCATCTATTGCCTGCATTTGCAGAAATTCAAATATTTGACATACACATAAGCCCCTTTTCAGGACTTCCTTTTATCTGTATCAAAACAGGAGTATAATACATAAGTTAGACTAACTTTAGTCTAGGCAAAAAAGTTAATGATTCAGATGTTTATTGAAGCATCAGAAAGAAGCACTAAAAATGACCAGTTGCTTTTAAAGTAGACTTAAGCAGTCATAATTTGGAAATCTGAATCTTTAAGAAAACCTTACCAGAGAAATTCATTGGAGAAGGCCCTGGATTTTCATACAGTGAGAAGATCTTGATTTTCTGTTAACTGCTTGGGAAAAAATAGATTTCACAAAATAAATACTGTGTTTGCCAGTTTTTGGAGAGAGAAATTCAAATTGACTAGTTAGTGCCTGGCATAACCTGATTCCATTTTGGGAAGGATCTATCCCCTTTTATACTAGTTGAACTTGGATCAAGTTACAATGAATTCTCGTATTCTTTCTCACAGCTTGGACATTTATGTTACTTTGTGCTGCCAGAGTAATTTCCCAGTAACAGTGGGATGAATATTTAATCCACACCTGGAGCTAGTGTGCACAATTTGATTTGACCCCTAATATTTTCCTATCTAAGTCTATCATTATTTTCTTGTTTAAACTCTCAACTATGTTCTGTTACTGATAAATAAATCCACTCTTTTGAAGAAGTCCTTTGATGGTATTGGTTCAGATGTCTGATTAAACAACATAATTGGAAATGTGAACCTATAAATGAAATTCTTGGGAATTGGATTCAAATACTTTCTACGTACAAAGAAATGCACAGTCTTGGAAATTGTCTCTCTTCATCTGTGTAGGATTTGTGTTCAATATTATTATTTTTACATTAATTTAGCAGCTGCAACACTAATTTAGATTTAAGATTATTTAAGTAGTTTATAAATGCATAATACTTGATTATTGATTCAGTAATATCAGAATCCCCTATCTGGTGTATTTCATTGACTGTTATTGGCACCGTTCTATCAATTTTCAAAGTCAGTTCCTATGACAAATGATTGATTATTAAACATTTGTCTTTTAATAACAATTTGATGCCATTTTGTAGGCCATTAATGATTGATCCCCAGGGTCAAGCAAATAAATGGATAAAACATTCTGAGAAAGAGAACAGACTGAGTGTCATAAAATTTTCCGATTCAGACTACATGAGAACTCTAGAAAATTGCATTCAGTTTGGAACTCCTCTTCTGCTTGAAAATGTTGGAGAAGAGATAGATCCTTCCTTGGAACCCTTGCTACTTAGGCAAACTTTTAAACAAGGTACAAGAAATAATAAAGGCTATTATTTATTAAAGTTCAAGAAGAATATTTGCTATTTTTTTTAACACAATAGTCCATTACATCTTTTAATGTGTTTCTTTTTATTCCTTAAATATTGCTGCCTAGTAACAGATGAAGGTAATGCAAAAATATTTTTAGTGCTGTTAGTATTTTATTTTGTAACCAAATTTCCATGCATTGCAAATTTAAATCCAAGAAGCTTAACCTGCTCTTATTTTAGTATTGTGCTGCATGTATAATATTGATTAATACTTAACATTGTTTTCTGTCTTGTTGCTTTTGCTTTTCCAACACAAAGACAAAGGGTGTTGGAAAAGCAAAAGTAGACATTCAGGATTTTGACAGGTGCATTTAGAATTCCTCCCTTCTATTCAGCTTGTGTTGTTACTTCAATTTGTTCAGCTTTTGTGTCAGGTTACTGCAAAGCCTGTGCTAAAAAGGTATGAAATTACGGGCTAACCCATAGTAAGCATACACTCTGCTGGTTCCAAAAAAGGCAGAAGAGCAGACTTTTCTCTAGCACTGAATCAGTTCAATCAGAATAGTTCAGGATGCTTTTTCTCCCCTGTATGTAGGCATAGCTTTCAAAGTAATTGTATGCATGCGAGCTAAAGAGATGAAACCAATAAGTTTCTATGCTAGGTTTCAATATTATTCAAAAAGCAGTGAAGGGGGCATTAATAAGGCAAAAAGAAAAATAAAAAGTTGGAGTTATATTCAAAGCAACATCAACAGACCCCTCTGATGAATCAAATTTCCACCCTTAATGGTCCCCAACATTTGAAAACATGAGGGTTGCAAGAAAGATATTTCCATGGTGTGAGTGGAAGCTAATTTATAAACTGTTAGATTAAGTTCAGGAAGGGGCCAAAAGTGTTAGCAAGAGAAATCTGAAGAAATACAAAGGTTTATTTTATGTGGATGGAGATAAGACAAGGTAAAGATGTGCCAGGGATCGTCGTGAGGTACAAGATTGTCACAGAAGCAGGAGAGGACATACTTGATCAAAATGTAACAACAAAAGCACATCAAGGTAAGTGATGTAAGTGACAAGCCTAATGCAGAGGTTCCCAAACTTCCTTGATTCACAATGCTCCTAGCAGTTTCCAAACTGTACATTATGGTGCCCTGGGACCCATGGCGCATAGTGTGGGATTTGCAGGCCTAAAGAATAAAATCATGGAGTAAAAGAAAAATAAACCAATAAGAATTTATTATTAACTTTTGGTTTGTAAAATTCTGCTGACCTGAAGAAGCACAGATCAGACTTCATTTGGGATTTCCATGGTCACTTCTATTAGCATCCTCAGGACTTCAATACTATTCTATTTTTTAAAATTTTAAAATGCTATTTTAAAACAAGTTGTGCAGGAGAGAAAGGGTGTTAGGTGAATCCAAGGATATCCCAAACTAACATTAAACATGATATCTGAATGCAGTCATAATCTGTTTAACTACATTTATTTTTCACTACTAGACTGCTAAATATGCTGCCAATTAAAGGCTATTGTTGTGTAGAACAAATATTTTTGTTTCTTTAACACTAGGGGGCATGGATTGCATTCGACTTGGTGAAACAACAATTGAATATTCTTTTGATTTCAAATTTTATATTACCACCAAATTAAGGAATCCACATTATTTACCTGAATTAGCTACAAAGGTTTCTTTGCTCAATTTCATGATTACTCCAGAAGGACTAGAAGATCAACTTTTAGGCATTGTTGTTGCCAAGGAAAGGTAAGTATTTGGTTTCTTCTCAGAAGGTTTAATTCATAAATAAAATTCAATTTCATTCTAATTCAAGGAACCAATTACTGAACATGCACACATACATATACACATGCATAGGTAATTAGGTAATAGGTTCAGGCTTTTCAGAGAGAAACCAAACTTAATTAATTTTTAAATTAAAAAATAAGGGAAATGGGTAGCAGCTTGTGGGCTGAATGGTGGGTTCTTCCTTGTACAATAATCAGAACCAAGTAGTAGAAGAAATCTTTGCCAGCGTACTATATTTGGAATAGTAAGGTGATTTAATTACAGGAGGAAGCAGGACTACAAGGCATTGAAGCTGTGATAAAATATGTCACCCTTGCAATTGACCTTATGCCAGTATGGATCCAGCATTAGCTGTGATAGCTTGATAACATTAAATAGGATATGAAAGAACATGCATGAGTCTACTAATAGTTTTATAGAATCATTTAATCCAAAAATGAATGTCAAAAGAAAATATTTTTCACTGTATAATTTTTTAAAATAAATATTTAAACATAATGGTGTCCAACAAAGCATTGACATTAAAGGAACAAAACAAAACAAAAATGAATGGGTATTTGTCTTTTTAGGCCAGAATTAGAGGAGGAACGAAATGCTCTTATCCTTCAGTCAGCTGCCAATAAGAAACAACTAAAAGATATAGAAAATAAAATTTTAGAAACATTACAGTCTTCTGAAGGTAATATTTTAGAAGATGAAAGTGCAATTACTATCTTGGACTCGGCAAAAATAATGTCTAATGAAATTACAAAGAAGCAGCAGGTAAGCAACTTCAGATTTTGCAAGTAATAGCTACATATAATGATTAATGCATTGATCCCAAAGGTGGACATAGCTATGGTGGTGCACAGCAATGCTGTAATAGCGGCACCATTCTGTGTGCAATTAAGGTGGCCAGACATCTAAAATTATGGCAGATTTTTAAAAGTTTGCCCTTTGTTCACCTGCACCCTCTGGCAGACTCATTTTTTGCCTACTTTTTAAAACTGCTCTATTTCTCTGTCCTCTCCCATAGGGCTACCATATCTGGGCTGCAAAACCAGATGACCAGTAAATGATTCCCAAGAGTTTCTGCAACTCAGATATGGTAATTAGTCTCTTGATATCTCATGGAGGACAGTAAGAATAGATGTAAGCAAAATATGACTTAGCTGGTCTCCAAGGAGCCTGCATAGCAGTGAGGAAGAATGGCCTGGTGGGAAGAAAGTGGGTAGGGCTAAAGAAATGGCTGACACCTGGGCAAGCTTCCAAGGCTCTCTCCTTTTTCTTGGTGGCCAAAACCACTGTGTGTGTGTGTGTGTGTGTGTGTGTGTGTGTGTGTGTAGGAGATAAGGGGGTGGTAGGTAGGACAAAATAAGAAAGTTGAGTATGTATGGAAAAGAAATGTATGTCAGGGAGAGAGTGCTGTCCTTTCTTCAGTTATTTTTGCCCTCTCTTTGGGTAATCTTTGGGTCACTCATCTTTGGGTCACTGTGTCCCTTGCTTAGGATATTTCAGTTATCACTCTATGTGCAATAATTAAGGGAAGTATCTTGTGGCATACCAACATTATTTTAAATTATATAAGCTGGTAAAATTTTCCATGCCTAAACTTGGAATCAAACTTAAGTGGCTTATAAAGTTCAACATGCAAGGAGAGTCAGCCTTTAAAAATCTCAAATGTTTAACATGGATCAAATACTTCCAGTTTCCTTCCACATGTGTCTCTTTACTCTCCCTAGTTATTGAACTAAACCCTCAGTGCCAATGGCAGCATTTCAACTAATAGGGTGTCTGAATGTGGAGAATTGTATGGGAACGGTTATTCTTCTAAAGATTTGCAGTGCGCTCTCATGTTATTAACTTAGATGATGGAAGGAAGGAAAGGGTGGAAGGATGAAAAAGAATGCATTTTTCTGAATCTCTTGTCACTGCCACCCCTTCCAAATTAGAAGCCCTTACAGCAATAATTTTCTGATCCCTAGAGTCTATCTGAAAAGAGCATCCAAGTGGTTGTCCATCTCTATTTAAGGAGTGTTCCTCTTTTGTTGAACTGCTTTTTATCTTTGAACTACCTCTTTGACACTTATGCTTAAACCTCAAAAGATACTGATGTAGTCTGCTTTACAAATATGCTATTATAAAATAGTCTAGAACATTTGCAGCATTACCAGAAAGTTCTCAGCTTGCTCTTATTTCTGATTCTGTGTATAGTCATGTTTTATACAAACACACAAATCTGATCATAGGACTTGTTCCACCAGCTAATAAACAGGGCACCAGTCAATGTATTTGTATAATGCAAGGAACACTGTAGTAAAAAAATGCTCTATACTATGCTTAGACATTATTCTAATAACTAAGGAATATATTTTCTTCAGATTGCAGAAAAAACTGAAATTAAAATAGCACAGTCTCGAGAAGGTTACAGGCCCATTGCAAAGCATTCATCTGTATTGTTCTTTAGTATTGCTGATCTGGCTAATATAGACCCAATGTACCAGTATTCTCTCAGTTGGTTTGTAAACCTTTACATCAACTCTATTCATGACAGGTGAGCAGTAATTGTGTATTTAATTTACTTAATTGTAGTATTTAATTTTTCAAAATATTCCTGTTTTAAACCTATTTATTCTTGCAAGTGCAATTTTTTTCTGAAAATAGTAGTTTCTCTGTTTGTTAGTTTGTAAACATTTCAAGTTGTAAATAAATATTTAATAGCCCCTATTTAACAATAGAAGTTGTTAAAAAATCAAGAATCTTTTCTCCCTATTTTTCTGTTTTCCTTTTATTTTATAATTAGGTATGCCTACTCAGGTGCATATGTTGTAGATACTGCAGTATGTTACAATTAAATCAATATATGGATGCATATATCAATATTTTCTTTATTGGGTATGCACTTTCTAAATATGTGTTTCTTTTTTAATAGCAACAAATCTAAAATTTTGGAAAAAAGGCTACGATATCTAAATGACCATTTCACATACAACTTGTACTGCAATGTTTGTCGTTCCCTGTTTGAGAAGGATAAGTTGCTGTTTTCATTTTTGCTCTGCTGTAATCTTCTGATGTAAGAGGCTCTGTCCTTTAGAATCCTTTAATATATTAAGAGAATGTTGATTATTTATCTTGGAGCATCTTAAAAATTAGGAGAATTTCAGCTTTCAAGTAGTTGCATGTTTGCATTTGCAAATCACTGATGAGAAGAAGCTGTTAAAATGCATCTGCACACCAGAGCAAATTAAATTGGGATTAAATTGAGCTATAGTTTAGTAATTCAGTCTCATTAAATATTTTATGAGATATATCATTTCTCCAAATATTTTCTATTTATTTCTGTTCTACTTTGCATCCCTTTTAGTTCATCTAGCCTTTCAAAGTTGCCTCATCAGTTTATCTCATAGGAATCTTTGCTGGGATTCTTGGGTTTTCCAGCCCACTGCTATTATTACAGGATCCCACTCAAATCCTATAAACACCCCAGCATGAGTGTGTCTTGCAGTGCTTGCACAAGTTAGTCTTGCCACGTAGAGGACTCCAACACAGTGTTTGGATATATTTTCCATGAAACCTCCATTGTGAAAGGATCACTAGTCACTTAAGATAATGGTAGTGAATTTTAGTGACAATTGTAGCTAGTGAATTCTGGCATACTTGGGGTGGTTGATTAGTGAATTCTGCCACTGGGGGTGGCTGGTAGCTTGAGGATGCTCTTTCCGCCTTTTTAGTTTTAGTTTGTACTGTAGTTTTAACTTTTAGTTTTAATTTTAGTAGTTTTGTAGTTTTTGTATATTTTTCTAAGATTTTATAGTTTTTTACTTGTAACACTGCCTAGAGTCATTTGTACAGTGAGATGGGAGGCATATATAAATTTGAAAAATAAATAAATATATACTTAGTAATTCCTAGACTATAAATAGATATTATACAAATAAGGATTTTTTAAAGTCTCAATTGCATTTTAAACTAAAATAATGGTGTGTTACTTAAATTGTACTTGGTTATTGCTTTTTTAAAACAGGGCTAGGAAAGAAATTGAACTTCAAGAATTTATGTTTTTATTAACTGGAGGGGTTGGTCTCAAGAGTAAATTCAAGAACCCTGATCCATCTTGGTTACAAGATAAAAGCTGGGATGAAATATGTCGTGCAAGTGATATGCCTGCTTTTAAAGGATTACGGTACAATAGCAACTCTTTTATAATCAAATTGTTTTCTTTGGGATAAATGTTTTCTGATATAGAAGGAAGGGAAAGAAGGGAAAATGGGTTGAGGTCCTACATGGTTGCTTCAGGCATTCAGCCTGAGATTCAGCAATAATATTGGGGTCTTTCCTTATGATGCAATTCTGAAATCCTCCTCCCTCGTTCAACAAGAAAAAAGCAAATGGTAAAAAGAAAGGGTATCAAGTAGGGGTCTGATGCTAAATTTATCTGATTTGGAATGAGAGAACAGGAGATTTTCCATTTGCATGTTTCATTTCATCAGTAAATTTGTAACATAAGAATGCTTTTGTATGCAATTCCTAGAGAATACATATAGATGGTTTTATTTAGTCTTTCAATAGCCTTGTTAAGAAATAATCTAATTATTGGGTTTACATTATGCATAATAAATGTTATTACTTTTAAACTAAACATGCATAATTACAGCAGTTGCAAACCTAGTAGCAAAGTCAAAATTATCTGTGTTTTGTTATCCCTAGCTTTTCAGTCACTGCTAATGATTTTGCATGTTGATTGCTGCTCCTGTGTGTTGACTCTGTTACTTCATTTTGGTCTTTCAGTTGCCATAGATTCAGTAAGTATGGCAGGAGGAACTACTTCAAAGAAAGGATATTTCTTAGAATAAGTCTTTGAGGTGGCTGCTGTTTCGAATGAAGATAGCTGTACATCTCTGCTAGTTTATCTGGACTAGCAATAATAGGCTTCTGGATATGAGCTGCACTTAGAGTTCTGGAACCTATGCAGCTCATGGTTTATTTTCCAGTAAAAATCCTATGTATGTAGGACTTGCATTTCTTAGCCCAGGGAATGGAACCATTGATGGCTGGGAAGTGTCTGTAGTGACAAATCAATGTGTTTTATAATAGGGGTAGGCAACTTGATTCAGTCACTGGCCGATTTTTTCTTTAAACTCTTTGAGGGTTGCAAAGTAGTGGCGATGATATAGTGTTGTCACAGGTACGGCTAATACATTTTTGGGGTCTTTTGGGGGGAGGATGTAGGGGTACATGAAGCCTAGCAAAGACTCCACACACTTATTTAAGGCTTTATTTCATGAAAAATGGATTTGAGGTCTTCATGCAGTGTGCAGGACCACAGATTGCCCACCCTTTTTGTGAAGAAACACCAAATTGCTGCATTAGGAGAATGCGTGTAGAGTTAACTGGACACTTTCTGGAAGAGGAGGGGCAGAAAGCTATGAGAAATTGGAGAGAGGCAGATGAGGGAATAAAAAGTCAAAGAAAAGGACACAAGTGAGGATCAAAGAGAAGGGAGCCTCGGGGGCTTTCTGAGAAAATTACCATTCTGTGAATAAGCATGAAGCTCTGTAAACATTACTAACTTACATCCCATATTATCTGTTCACAGAATGTTGCTGTTAAATACAGTAACTCAGTGTTGTCCAAACTTGGCCACTTTAAGATGAGTGGACTTCAACTCCCAGAATTCCCCAGCCAGCCACTCATCTTAAAGTGGCCAAGTTTGCACAACACTGCAGTAACTAGTCCACTCAGAAAGTGAGAAACAGAATATAATAACCCCTCTCCAGTGCCAGTGATACTAACTACCAGGAAAAAAACCAATGAGAAAATAAAGTGCCAGTGGAAGAACATGATCATTTTGGAAGCATGGTGGCAGAGAGATTTTAAATTATATTATTCCCAAAATAAACTTAGAAGAAATTATGCCATTGCTTACCAAATGAACTGGGCTTCACCACTCTTACTCTAGAAGAACATCTAGAAGAGTTTTTATACTTGTATAAAGGTGAAATCTAAATCTTTCCATTTTATTTTATTGTTGCAGGAATCATGTAGCTTCACAAACCCATGAATGGCGTAACATTTATGACAGTAAAGAACCCCAGACTGTTGCCTTACCCAAACCATGGAATACAGACTTGAATGAAATAAAGAAAATGATTATTCTCCGATGCTTGAGACCTGACAAGGTAAATATGATATATGTGACATAATTTCTGTTGGCAGCTAAATAAGTAGTTATTGTTTGAGTTCTGAAATATAGTTCCATTTATTTGATGTCTACCTTGCATTTTTATTTAATCTGAGCATTCAAGACAGCTAACAATCCATAAAATATGAAATGCAAAAATTAATCTTCCAGCCACTGTTGAACCTCAGAAGCACCAATAGCATTTGGACCAAATGCACTGAATAGCAAATGCTTTAGCTGACTAAACTATTATGAAGTCATCTTTTTCACTGATTTTCAAATTCTGTAAAAGTTTTTTAGCAATTGAATTGAATTGCTCCAATATTATTAGAGGCTATTCAAAATCAGATTTGGTTTTAAAACTGATAGCTGCCCAAATAGGGATTCCATTAATTGCCAAGATTCAAAGAAGTCAAAGAGTAATTTTCAAGTTGAACCCCAAAGAGAAACTGAACATCCTTATTATACCTAGTGACCAAAGTCATTACAATAATATTAGACTGTCATGCACCACAAGTAAGCAAATGTGAAATCAACTATATATTTCTAAAGAATCAAGAGTTAGCAAATTTATTAGCACACCTGTTTCCTTCTAACATTCCATGCACTATACATTGAAGAAAAATTTTCTGGGTTTTGTTTTTTGACTTTTTAATTCAAGGCTGTTTAAATCACATTTGATTTTAAGTCGAAAATACTATTCCTGCTTATAAAATAACAATTAAAAATACATTCCTAAAATGTGTAGAAAAAACAAACTGCCAACATGTAAGTCTTTTGGATTGCTGTAACTGTTTGCCACAGGATTTAGATTTCTTTGAATAATTGAATATTTACCAGTTGAGCTGCCTTGAAATAAAAGTTGTGTATCTTACAACAAAATCCTATATTATGCTCACAATTTATTTTAAAACAGATTACACCAGCTATAACAACCTTTGTGACTGATAAACTTGGAAAGAAATTTGTTGAGCCACCTCCTTTTGATCTAACAAAAAGTTACTTAGATTCAAATTCTTCAATCCCTTTAATCTTTGTGCTGTCTCCTGGAGCAGATCCTATGGCCAGTAAGTTCACTCATTATACTTGGTTTTTCTTTTTTGTTTACAAAAACTTCTATTAGTTTGGTTTCTTTTTCATTAAGTTTCTGAATAACTTTCAAAAATAGCATTTTGTAATACAATCTCTTGTTCGTTGTTCACAAAACTGAGTTTGTGTTTTATGTTAATAGAAACAATGAAAAGATAAAAAGAAAATACATTTTCAAAACCTTCCTAAGAATGGGAGAATTAAGAGCTGGGGAGACAAATGTACTTCATTTTGCTGTCCTGTTTGCTGTGTTTGTGAATCTTCTAAGATCAATAGTCAATACAAAACATAATTTAAATCTGTATTGCTGATGCATTAGCCATGGCAAGAAAGGAGGTAGGCAGTAATCCTCTAGAAGCCCTTGATGATGAACAGATGTCCTGTTTTGCAAGTAGATGGTTGTCAGGACATATATGTTAAGTTGGGCACCAGATGTAAAACTGGGAGTCCTGCTGCTGAATCATCCATCCTCCTGCCTAGCAGCTTGACATCATTGCCAGACTGATGGTGGATTCCCCTTGGCTTTACATGCTGGCAGATTTCAGTCATCACTCCTTGAAAAGGAGTGTTGGGAGTTGCTTGAGATTTTAATGACGATGCTATAGTCCCAAGTTATCATGGGCCCAGAGCACTGGGGAGAGGGGGGGAGCACACATATTAAGATGCCTACCCCCAGGTATCTAATAGGTCTGATAGATTTCCAGCTGGCACTTGGGGAGTTTCCCAGCAATCTGACAGGATGTTTTGTTGGGCATATGGTCAAGCTCTAAAATTTTGAGATTTGAAGGGCTCTTGAACAGGATTGCTATTGGGCAGTCTCTCTGTGTACCTTAGACCTGGGAACTCCTTAGTTTATTCAGGAGATCTAAGATGAAAAGTTGGAAAAGTCTCCTGGAGTAAGCATGGTAGAAGAAAAAGACCTCAGGTTTGGTTCTACATGGGGGTAGTAAGGGTGGCAAAGTGTCAATACTTTGCCGTGATTGTGCCCACAGCCTGCTGTCTGGCAGCCTTCTTTCAGGTTGCCTTTTGGAAGATGGTATGTGGGAATAATTTGTTCTGGCCACAGCAACTTCTTTTAGATGCATTTTGATATCTGATTATACATCTCTACCCTGGGCCAAAATAAGGGATGCAGTGGAAGTTGTGACCCAGTACATAGCAGCTGTGAGGATCTGGATAGAATGGAACAGGTTAGATTGAATCCCAGCAATACAGCATTGCTATTTCTGCCAAAACCCTCTGATTCCTGGGTAGTTCCATCTTTGGTTTAGATACCATGGAAAGAGCAGATATGCAGTTGTGGGCTCTTCCTGGGCTTGCAGCTCCTGCTGGAGCAGCAGAGAGAAGCTATGGCCAAGAAGGCTTTTAGCAACAGTAACTAATCTTAGCAACAGTAACTCAAGCCTTTATCACCTCCCATTTGGATTACTGCAATTTGTTCTACATTTGGCTGTCCTTAAAGATAGTTTGAAACTACAACGGGTGCAGAGTGCAGCTGCTCACCTACAGCCCAGTAGAGGCTGGTACAGCAGAATAACACTCAACTTGCATGAGTTACATTGGCTACCAGTAGGTTTCTGGGTTCAGTTCAAGATGCTAGTTGCCAACTATAAAGCTCTTTATGACTTTGGTATTCTACATCTTTGGGACTGCCTGCTTCAGGTCGAATCTGCAGGTCAAGGAGAAATGCTGCAGATTCTCCCCACAAGATGTTAAAGTGGTGGGAATCCAAAAGCAGGGTTTCTTGGTTGTAACCCCCTCATTCTGGAACAGCTTACTCTCAGAGGTTAGGATGGCTTTTTCATTATTGTCTTCTTGAAAAGTGATAAAAACAGTGCTTTTCCAAACAGCTTTTAGAAAGTAGTGTAGACTGGTAGTACTTAGGAGATCTGTGGGCTGAATGATCAGAGATGCTATTGTATTTATTGTACAGATTCATGACACCTCTATGTTTTTGTTTTATGTTGTGTATTTTCTTGTAGGCCACCTGGAGTTGTCTGATAAGGTGGCATGCATGCATAAATAATTAAATAAATAAATATTTTTTTGTAATTGTCACTATTCACTATTATCTCTTCATGAGCTGAAGAGATTAGAATGTGGCATAGCCTCAGAGCTTTTAGTTTCAGATATTATGGGCAGAGGTAGCACTAGGACATAACCTAATAATTTAAGAATATTTTTTGACTGTGTAAACATCCACATTAAATGTATTTTCAGATGATGAACTCATGCTGTTATTTATATCTTGGAGTATGTAAATTGCCCCATATTAATCCATGCATTTGCCACCTCACACCTACAAATGAAATGTAGACATTTACCAAATCTGATTTTGAATGTAATGCCTTGGTAAATTAAAAGGCATGACTTACAAATAGTTTTAGATTTGTGCTTTATAATTATCTTCAGGACAGCAATTATTAATGTATTACTATTTTCACACCAGGTCTTTTAAAATTTGCAAATGATAAAAATATGGTTGGAAATAAATTTCAGTCCATCTCTTTGGGACAAGGGCAAGGACCAATAGCAACAAAAATGATTAGAGAAGGAATGGAGGAAGGGACCTGGGTCTGTTTACAAAACTGCCATCTTGCTGTTTCCTGGATGCCAATGCTGGAGAAAATCTGTGAAGAGTTCAACAGTGATACTTGCCATTCCTCTTTCAGGCTCTGGCTGACTAGTTATCCATCACCCAAGGTATTTTGAATGTGAAATGTACTTGACTACTTATGAGAAATTGTGTATTTTATAATAAATGCAATGTCCTACATCTTTAGATAATCAGCCATTTTCTTACATTTCTCAGCTATTCTATTTGTAAAAAGGAAATATTTCTTTCTCTTGATTGTTCTTTAATGCACTCTAATTCACTGTTGTAATTAATATGCTAAGTCAACATTTTGCTTCTGATTTTTATTCAGCTTCCTTATGATTGTTTGCTTGTTTGTTTGTTTCCAGTCATGTATTCACAAAGAACTCCTGCCCTATAAAGGTCATGGGCCTTTTGATGATCTGAGATTTCTTTTGCATTTTTTCAGCTTTATAAATACTTTGCAAAGTATTTACTTTGTATTATGAGTGGTTAATTTATAGTTTAGTTAGAGCAGATGCGATTATCTGCCTTAGTTTTATCCATGCCATATGTAGCTTTTCCTGCTAATTGTCCAGACAGTGCTGGTTAGTTTTGGTACACGTTGGTCATTAGAATACAAGCACAATCGAAGCCCTATTTTACCCGAAGCATGCTAATGCTATTCTGTACAAGCTAGAATCTCTAATGTAGTGATTACCTTGTAATCCAACATACACTACCCATGTCCCACCAACCAGGAAGTACATGTGGTGCATTGGCACACACAGGATGTACTCTATAATATAAATCCTTTAGAGAAGTGCACTAGTTAATTCAGGTCAAATGCTGCTTCTGATCTTTAAAGCCCTAAATAATTTGGCTACAGGAGCTCTGAAGATGACTTTTGCTATATATTCTGCACTGCTCTAAGATTGAGGAAATGTATTAGAATTATTCTGTTTATGGGATTTGTTGTCTAGCATCCCTGAGTCAATTAACACTGATATTCTGTTATAAACCTAATCCTCAAGATTAATATATTGATGCCATACACAATGTAAAATAGCTATCTTTGTACTGAAGGGCAGTAAATAAATTATATATGAAAATAAAAATCAGGAGAAAACAGACTATTGAACCTCATGATTTGATTGATTGATTGATTGATGTATAGATGCAAAAAATATTAGGCACAATATTTGAAAATGATAGTGTGTGCTGAATAATTAGATAAAAAGAATGAATAAGAATAGAACTGTTAATGAAATTACCATGCTTGCTTTGTCTAGTTTCCAGTCACCATCCTTCAGAACGGTGTGAAGATGACGAATGAACCTCCTACAGGTCTTCGGCTGAATTTGCTTCAGTCTTTCCTCTCTGATCCTGTTTCTGATCCAGACTTTTTTGCTGGGTGTCCTAGAAAGGAGCAGGTAACTTTCTTCTTGATAATTAATTAGCAAAATTACACAGTTTTGCTTGCTAAATTTTAAAGTGTAGCCTTAAAACATGGGCCTCTACATAAGAATTTATGTATAAGGTTCCTATTCTCTAGCCTTTTTATAAAATCTCTGCTCCACATACTTGCTGATATCTCCCTGTCATGGTATCTTTTCCCTTTGCTATAATTTCAAGCTTTTGTGTCCATCAGTTCCATAATCCTAAAAAATGGTAAATCTGTTATTATTTCACAGTTACTTCAAAGAAGCTAAGGCAGTTCCCCATCCGTGCACAATAAAGCAGATTCTCACACCCAATCAATGCCTTAAAATAAGTGCTCTATGTGGGTAGCATAGCTGTGGAGCAATTAGGCAAGTGGTTACAAAAGCCTCTGGAAGCGTGCAGAATAATATAAAATTTGGGCCCTGAATAAAATGTACTGCTGGGAAAATCATCTTATGCAAAATAGTGAAAGATGTCATTGTATAGCCAAAACTAATTTTCTATGCTGTTATAAGCCACAAGTTTTCCATATGCAGAATTTTATTGCCGTGTGCTGCCTCGTCTTATTTCCATTTGGGTTAACTGAGTGTTTTTTCCCCCTAAAAGAGATGGGAGAAACTGCTGTTTGGAGTTTGCTTTTTTCATGCCCTGGTACAGGAGAGGAAGAAATTTGGACCTCTGGGATGGAACATTCCATATGGATTTAATGAATCAGACTTGCGAATCAGTGTGAGACAATTGCAGGTAAACTTGTTCATTGTGTCTTCCAAAATCTACCCAAGGTTATGGCAAAAAGTTCATAAGCTGATTCCATTCTAAATTCATATTTGAGTGGACCCTATTGCTGAGGAACTCAGATATGCATATACAGTGGTACCTCAGGTCACGAACACTTCTGTTCACGAACAATTCGGTTCACGAACAGCACCGTTTGCAAAATTTTGCTTCCGTTTGCAAACTCCGCATCGGGTGACGAACAGGATCCGCGGCCATTTTCCCTGCTGTGACACGTGGTCGTGGCTTCCTGTAGGGAGGGGGACTCTCCCTCCAAACAATAACCGCCTCCCCACCCGCCTTCCTGTCCTCCACGCCAGAAGTCACCTTGAGCAAGGTTAGTGTTCTCTCTCTTCGTACTGTACTGTACTGTACTTTGTTTCATATTTTTGTGGTTTAAAAAAAAATACATATGGTTCAGAACAGATTAACCGTATTTACATTGAACCTTATGGGAAAATTTGATTCGGGTCGCGACCAAAATCGGTTGGCGACCAGATTCATAGGTGTCAGAACGGATTAACCGTATTTACATTGAACCCTATGGGAAAATTTGATTCGGGTTGCGACCAATTCGAGTCGCGACCAGAGTCACAGAACAAATTAAGTTCGTGACCCGAGGTACCACTGTACTTTGTCCACCTGTATTTTGTGCCTAATATTGCCTTACCAAAGGCAACTAAAAGGCTAGTAAGCTTGCTTGAAACAGTATGTATGCACAAGAGCTGTATTGTTAAATATATTAGAATTAATGTGTCTTTTCCATTAACTGAATTAAGTTAAAAGGAAATTACGTCCAGCTTGCCAGTAAACTTAAAAGATGTTCCTTTGAACTGGCCATTCCAGAACACCATTGGGAAAAATAGTCCAGTCCTGAAATGTTGATACTCTTTTAACAGACCAAAAAGTTTAGAGAACCACCTGAGTATTCTTATTGTCACTGATGTCCCTTGTAAACTTTAACAAAAATAGTATGGCTCCTCAAAGGGATGATACAGTAACTCTGATTATGCATTAGAATGCTGTACTACAAGAGCAAATCATTGTATAGTGTGAATGTTTTTAATCTGAGTATTTCATTTACAATTTCAGTTGTTTATAAATGAATATGAACATATCCCATTTGAAGCAATAACTTACCTTACGGGGGAGTGCAACTATGGAGGAAGAGTGACAGATGACTGGGACAGACGTCTACTACTGACCATGCTTGCTGACTTTTACAACCCAGATATAGTGGAAAATTCACATTATACTTTTTCTCCTAGTGGCAACTATTATGCGCCCCCAAGGGGCAGTTATGATGATTACATTGAGTTTATTAAGGTATTATTTTACTTTACATTATGGTACTGTGTTCATATTTTTTTAAACTTAGCAAGCTAAATTCATCTTGAGTACATTTCTATCTGTAGACAATTGTAATATATTATCTTTTTACTTTATAGAAAATAGTGCCAAATGAAATTCAAGGTAGAAACTGCCAATATTTGCCAGGTCGGTCTGTAATTAGTGGCTTAATCATTGATGAGAAGGCCGACCTGGCATGTATTACCGAGACCTGGCTGGGTCCAGAGGTGGGGGGGGGGTAACCCTTTTGGAGATATGCCCAGCTGGGTTTTGGGTGTGCCATCAGCCAAGACACCAGGGCAAGGGTGGAGGTGTGCCAATTGTCATCTGGGAACCTCCCATGGCTTTCAGGGGTGCTTCACCACAGGTCACTGGATGTGAGACCTTGTTCATTATGCTGGGCTTTAGGGATCAGTTGGGATTGTTGCTGCTGTACCAGCCTCCCTGCTGTACAGCAACCTCCCTGCCTGAGCTCCTTGACTCCATTTCTGGGTTGGCAGTGGAGTTCCCCAGACTTATGGTTTTGGGGGACTTCAATCTACTTTCTCTAGGAGTGGGGTCTGAGGCAGCTCAGGAGTTCATGGTCACCTTGAGGGCATGGGCCTATCCCAGATCATGCAAAGCCAGACATGGGATAGTGGTCATACATCGGATCTGGTGTTCCTGTTGGAGCAATGGCTATGTGATCTGATGTTGGGGGAGGTCTTGGTGTCTCCCTTATTATGGTCAGATCATGCCCTGATTACCTTAGGGGTTCTCTAGCACCACTGCCCACTTCAGGGAGGCTAGCCCCATTAGATTGGTCCATCCCTGGCGACTGATGGACCCAGACAGGTTTCAGAGGGAGCTGGGGGTTGTTCCTGCTGGTCTGCTGCACGGTCCATCTGAGGCCTTGGTTGCCACTTGGAATAAGGGTGTGGCTGAGGCTTTGGATTGGATCGTGCCCATGCAACCTCTCCCCTCTCAGGCATCCTATCACTCCTCATGGTTTACAAAGGAGTTGAGGGAGATGAAATGAGAAAAGAGACATCTAGAGCGTCACTGGCACTCAACAAGGGACAAACTGGACTGAATGTGGGTTAGAGATGCTATTAAGGCCTATCTCTGGGTGGTAGGAGCAGCAAAGCAACAGTACTTCTCCACCCTTATTGCATCTGCAGATAGCTGTCCCACAGCCCTGTTTTGGGTGACATGAGCCATCTTGGGTAGGGGGGCTCAGAGAACCTCTTACAGGGGTGTGCAGAGGAATTTGTTCAGCATCTGTTGGACAAAGTCTCTCGGATTTGCTTGGAGTTGGATGCCGGCCTTGTTACAAGTCTGGAGGGGATGCCTGGAGAGGAGTCTTGCCCAGTTATCTTGGAACAGTTTGAGCCTGTTGGACTTGAGGAAGTGGACAGGGGCCTTAGAACTGTGAGCTCAGCCACCTGCTCTTTAGATCCATGCCCCTCCTGGCTTATTAAAGCGACCCAGGGGGTGTTGTGTGAGTGGGTTCTAGAGGTGGTTAATTCTTCTTTGGGTCAGGGGGTTGTTCCTTTACCTCTTAAGGAGGACTTGGTCTGCCCCCTCCTCAAGAGGTCATCACTGAACCCCACTATACTGGAGAATTTTCATCCAGTATGTAACCTCCCCTTTTTGGGGAGAAGGTGGTTATACAGCAGCTTCAGAGGACCTTGGAAGAAGCGAATTATCTGGATCCCTTTCAGTCAGGATTCAGACCTGGGTATGAGATAGAAATGGCATTGGTTGCACTTTTGGATGATCTCTGGCATGGGTGGGATGGGGATTGTGCATCTGTCCTTGCCCTACTTGACCTCTTTGCAGTTTTCAATACCATCAACTATGATATCCTTCTGGATTGGCTCAGAGGATTCAGGGTGGGAGGCACGGTGTTGTGCTGGTTCGCCTCCTTCCTCCAGGGTCAATTCCAGTTGGTGGTGATTGGCAAGGAGAGATCCTGTCCTTGGCCCCTACTGTGTGGGGTGCTGCAGGGTTTGGTGCTCTCTCCTCTATCTACATGAAGCTGCTGGGTGAGCTCATCTGTCACCATGGGGTGAGGTTTCATCAGTATGTTGATGATACCCAACTACATGTCCCTGGCCCTGGGAAATTAAACAATGCCATGAACATCTTATCCTGGTGCCTGGAGGCTATGAGGGTGTTGATGGGGAACAACAGGCTTCAGCAGAACCCTGGCAAGATTGAGTGGTTTTGGGTTTTGGGCCTGCCAGATCTAGGACTATACCATTTTTGATGCTGGATGAGGTTGCACTGCTCCAGACAGACGTGGTGTGCAATCTAGGGGTCCTCCTGGGCTCACACCTCCTGCTTGAAGAGCAGGTAGCAGTCATGGCTAGGAGGGCCTTTGCACAGCTTCCTGTTGTGTGCCAGTTGCACCCATTCCTGGATTGGGGGGCTCTGCTTACAGTCACTCATGCCCTAGTCACCTCCCAGTTGGACTATTATAATGCGCTCCCCATTACAGTGGGGCTGTCCTTGAAGAGTATCTGGAAGCTTCAGCTGGTGCAGAATGCAGCAGCATACACAGTTATATGTGCTGTTAGAACAGCACATCTTTCACCTCTGTTCCGCAAGCTGCATTGGTTGCAAATTTGCTTCTGGGTCCAATTAAAGGTGCTGGTTTTAACCTTTAAAACCCTTGGTGGCATGGGGCCAGGTTATCTGAAGGACTGCCTCTCCCCAATTATATCAGCCCGTCCCATCAGATCTGATAGAGAAGGCATGCTGCAGATCCCGTCTGCTATGGAACTACACTTGGCAGGTCCCAGGAGGCAGGCCTCTGCCGTGGCACCCACCTTATAGAATATTCTCCCCCATGAAGTGAGATAGCTCCATCCCTGTTCTGAAGGTCCCTCAAGACCTAGCTATGTCATCAGGGACTGGTGAGACCTTAAGATGGCTCCATTATTGTTAACATTCACTCTCTTTTGTGCCTTGTGGTTTTTATATTTTATATAGTACATTTTTATAATTTGTATTGTATATTTTAATGATTGTTTTATATATTTATTGTTTTAATTAATTGTTATATGCTGCCCAGATTCACTTTTTGTGAGGTGGGCAGCCATATAAATAAATAAATAAATATTCAGTATAATGAATGCTGATATACCATTGGTCTGAGTGTAGGATTTTCTTGTTTACCCTAGAAAAAAGATTCCTTTTTATAATCCGCAGAGCTCCAATGATCTGCCAAACAATGAAACTAACTGATTAAATTAATATTTCCTCAGTCTCTTAGTAACTGTTCAGTCTTAAATAATCAATATGGTCTTATATCTAGAATCTTCCTGTTAGTCAGCAACCAGAAGTGTTTGGGCTGCATGATAATGTAGATATATCAAAGGATCTCCAGCAAACAAAAATCACCTTTGAATCTCTTCTGCTGACACAAGGAGGAAGCAATCAAGGAGGGTCTAAAAGTGGTGGTGACAGCACTTTATATGAAATTGCAGATGACATCCTCAGCAAGGTAACACAAAGGGACATAAAATAAATACTCATACTATGGCTGCCTCAGAATTATTCTTCTGCTGTTAATGTAATTTAATGCAATGCAATGTAATGTAATTTAATTTAATTTAATGTAATGTAATTTATATTGTTTAAAATTCCCAATTCTAAAACAGATTATTAAAGTGAAAAAATATCATACTGACGAAAAAGATACATATTGTGAAAGCTATAGCTTTCCCAGTTGCAACATGGTTGTGAAAGTTGGACTGTCAGAAAGAATAAGTGAAAGAAAAAATGCTTTTGAATTGTGGTGCTAGACAAAATTGTTAAGAACACCTTGAACCAATTATTTAATAACAGATGAAGCAAGGCCAGACTGTTCCCTGGAAGCACAAGTAATGCAGCTAAAACTTAAGATTTGGACACATAATGTAAAAGCAAGAGTCATCAGAGAAGACCCCGATGTCTGGAAAAATCAGACAGGCAAAAAAGAGGTTGTCAGAAGACAAGTTGTCCAGATACTGTCCCTGACACCTGCATGAGCTTATAAAAACTCAGAATTACAGACAGGCAATCCTGGAGAGGGAATGTCTCTCCAGGTCACAAAAAGTCAGAAGCGACTGAATAAACAAAAAACAAAAGACAGAGGGCTTTTATTTTTATTTGAGGAGGAGGAGGAGGAAATAGGAACATAATATTTTTTGTAACAATGTCATTGCCTAGTACCCAAGAGAAGAATACTGAAGCAACCACATGATCCATAGCCACATTGCTAAGCTTAGAATTGCTGCTTTTAGTTCTTCTCTCAAGCCCCGCTTCAGTGAGAGAAACATAGTGAGGTATCACTATGTTTCAGTATCCAGACATGGCAGGCCTCAAGGGAACATTGGATCTTGCATTATCTGCCCTCTAGTTACTGTAAAGCATATTGCCATAGAAACTGTGGAGTGGGCAACATACAAATGTTGTATGAACATAATAAACAGCAAGTTAGTATAGTAAAATATTAAGTTGCTGTAATGAGCTAGAAAGGGTGAGGGTTAATTGAAGTCCCACTGGCATACCACTTCTTCCAAGAGTGTCCCAGTAAAATGTAATTATGGGGCCTCGCTTAGCGACCACTTGTTCAGCAACCATCCAAACTTGTGACAGTGCTGAACAAGTGGTACTTATGACCAGTCCTTGGAGTTCTGGTCATTGGAGCATCCCCACAGTCATGTGATCACCATTTGCAACCTTCTTTGCTGGCTTCCGACAAGCAAAGTAATGGGGAAACCAGTAGGAGGTCACCAATTGATATTGTTGCTTAATGACCTATGGTGATTTGCTTAATGACAGCAATCCAGAGTGCCAAAATTGCCATTGCTAGCTGGCACAATCACATGACATCGCGCTTTACAACTGCATCGCTTAGCAACAGCAATTCTAGTCCCAATTGCCATCATTAGCCGAGGACTGCCTGTCCATAGAAAATACTACACGCTAATCTGTCTGGGTGGGGAATTCTTGGCTTTTTACTAACAGCATCTTCCTTCAACTCAGCTCTAGGAAAGACCAAAAAAAGGTGCTTTGAATATCTAAAGCCCAGAAAAATAGAATTTAGCATAGCCTTGTGAACATACTGAAAATACAAATATGTCTACAAGGAACAGAAAGTGGGGCAAATGACATTGTGTGTATTATATTGGCATCATTCAAATGACATGAATTACTATACGTCTCTGCATCACTTTGCCTTACATTTTGATGTCATTGTGGCTTCTATAAGCTGTCCATGACTAAAATTAGTTTATTGGAAAAGAGGGAATATAGTTAAACAAAACAAAATAAAACATCCAGAAAAAGAAGGAAACAATCACAGACAGAATTTCAAATAAAATGAATGCATTTGGTCTAATTAAACTAGTTACAAATTACCTGATTAAATAAGATCTGGGGTTTCAGCACATGTGTGAAGTATGCTATACAGGTAATCCTCGACTTACGACCACAACTGGGACCAGAACTTCTGTTGCTAAGCAATGTAGTCATTAAGTGAGTCACGCCTGATTTTACAACCTTTTTTGCCGCAGTCATTAAGCAAATCACATGGTTATTAAGTGAATCCAGCTTCCCCCATTGACTTTGCTTGTCAGAAGCCCCCTGGGAAGGTCACAAATGGTGATCATGTGACCCTGGGATGCTGCAACTGTCATAAATACATGCCGGTTGCCAAGTGCCCAAATTTTGATCGTGTGACTATGGGGATGTTGTGACAGTTGTAAATGTGAGGACCGGTCATAAGTCATTTTTTTCAGTGCCTTTGTAACTTCAAATGGTCATTAAACAAATGGTCTTAGGTTGAAGACTACCTGTATAGAAAAATGACTGAAAGTGATAATCTGGGCCATTTACTTCTGTTTGGTCCTTCATATTCCATGAAGTATTATCTTCTCATTTTTACAGAACATGGAGTCTGTTGCTTTAGTTAAGCAAGCAGATGTGCTCCATTTCTGATATGGCTCTATCCAACAATGTAAGAAATCACCTGGAAGCTGAACCCACTTTCCTAATGACTCTGATTGAAAGATAAAGGCACTAATTTTCACCAGTTATGCCACTGTATTAAAAGGATTATAAGGAAAAGCTTTTGGAAACAAATACAAATTATCTCAATTCATACTTCTTAACAAAATGCTTACCAGATCCTTTAGGGGGCACTATTATGCCATATTAAAAAATAGGTGATTGTCACATTTGTCTATAATAAAACTGAAATAGACTCTTATTCAGAGGTGTGGAAAGAGATAAAAGTGCACTAGGTATTCATAATGTATTCAATAAATATATCTTAATATATTATTAATATATAAATATATCTTTAATAATGTTATTGCAATAGGGACATATTTGCTGTAATTTGAAATATGAACAACAGCTGAACTTCAATGCCCAATTCCATAACACTCAAAGAAATAAAATGCAACAGCCCAAACAGAAACAAAGAAATCAATAACCTCTTTGTATGTGACAGAGCCATCATTTGTGGAGATGTGAATTTGAGTCTGTAATCTGCAGTCTGACTTGTAGATTCCATTCACAACAATGTTGTAAACAAACATTCCCCTAAAAACATCTGTTTTTAGTGGAAGGAAGGAGGGAGGGAGGGAGGGAGGGGGAGAGAGAGAGGGAGAGGATTTCATATGAGTTTGTTGAAAGGTATTTACCTCCCTAAATGACTGTCTCCTGCTCTCACTGGAATGAAACTGGTGCTATGTAGAATGTACAGAGTATGTGTAATAGCAATTTTGCAACTGGAATTTAAATTCTTTGTATTTGCCATATCTTGATTTATAAATACATTCATAAAATAAATTTACATTTGTCAGAATTAAAATAAGTATATCATCCTTTCTAGCTTCCGAATGATTATGATATTGAAGCAGCACTTTTTAAATATCCTGTGAGATATGAAGAAAGTATGAATACTGTTCTGGTACAAGAAATGGAACGTTTTAATAAGTAAGGGCTTTGTTTTTTTTCATATTTCTATATATTCCATTTAATTTTCCAGATAGGCACATGGATTCTATTAAATCTCTTAATCCTATTGTAGAAACTTGAATTACAAATATATTTTACAGCTGTCATAATATAGCAGTATCATTTTTTAGTTTCATAGAGAGGTATAATCATTTGCAGCTCATAAAATTTGCAGCTTCAATTATGTGTCTACATTTTTTGCACACTTAGTTTAATACGAACCATACGGACAACTTTGGTCAATCTGAAGAAAGCCATTAAAGGATTGGTTGTGATGGATTCTGAACTAGAGGCCCTTTGTGCCAGCCTCCTCGTTGGAAAAGTTGCAGAAAACTGGGCTAAACGTTCATACCCAAGTCTGAAACCACTGGGCAGCTATATTCTAGATTTTCTAGCTAGACTGAAATTCTTACAGGTAAAGCAGCGAACGTGTAATTGATCCTTTTATTATTGTGAAATAATTTGCTACAGTTATTAACAATTTGCCAATGAGATTTTGTAAAATATGGCTCTAATCCAATATTATTCTTCTATTTCTTTTCCAAGGATTGGTATAACACTGGAAAACCGTGTGTGTTTTGGCTGTCAGGGTTCTTTTTCACACAAGCATTTTTAACTGGAGCGATGCAGAATTATGCCAGGAAGTACACGATCCCTATTGATCTCCTGGGATATGAGTTTCAGGTATAATTAGGTTGCAAAGGCTGAATTTTACAGATTATATAGAAATTTGTCTGCAAAGTGTACCAATAGATAATTGTGTTAACTCATAAGTGTACCTATTTTGATTCATAATGGTCAGTCTTTCAAGGTAGACAAGGTCAGGAAACAGATAGTACAAGAAATACTAGCATTCTACTTCACTGTCATAGGCTATAATAATGGAATATTTAAAAGCCTGACAGAGTTTCTCCTTCTTTCCCTGTTATATTCAAGAGAAACAAGGCAGGCCAATCTTGAGTGTCCTTCTAGGGGAAGCTGACTTTTTGGTAATAGCTGCTGCGTACTGTAGTCAAATATGGAGAGGGCCTTGAAGAAGGTATGCAACATGTATTAGAAAAACATAAACTTAGCCTGGAAAAACAGAAAGAAATGAGGAAAAACCTGTGCAGGAGAAGCAGACAGCTCAGTTCCTCTTAAAGGAACAGCTACATTTGGCAAAAGTTGCCTATAGGTGGGCCACAGACACATAGGGAAGCGGGTGCCACGCTTGTGGTAGGGGGCTTGGTGCAGCTTTCCTCTAGGTTTTTACCTTCTGCTCAGCCATTCAAAAAGTTGGACTCAGAGATTATTGTTTCCTTCCCAGATACAGGTAGTCCTCACTTAACAACCCTAATTGGGATCAGAATTTCCATCACTAAGCAAAATGGTCATTAGGTGAAACATCACATGACCACACCGCTTAGCGACGGCAGTTCCAGTAGTCCCAGTTACAGTTGTTAGGCCAGGACCGTGCCATCATTAAGCCAGGACCTCATGCTTTTCCTGCCCTGCCGTGCTCACCTCGAAGTGAGCTGTCCTCACCCGCCTATCTTGCCCACATCTCTGCCCTTTTGGCTGCCCTGCACTCTGCTGGCCCTGCCACCCTACCATCTGCCATCCCCACTGCCCTGCACTCCGCCCTGCACCCTCATTGCCCTGCACTCCGCCCCAGCTGACCTTCACTGTCCCACCACTGCTGAGGCGCACCTGGCCCAGCCCTTCATGAGGCAGCTGCTGGCTGTGCACTGCCTTCCTGAACCTTGCAAGGCCTTCCCTAAAATCAGGTTTAACTCCTAGTGACTATGCAGACACATCCATGCAGTTTTCTTGGCAACAGTATGGAATGGTGTGCCACTGTCTTCTTTCAGGGTGTTTTTCGTTCTCCCAATAGCCTAGAATCTTCCAATTCTTAACTTCCAGAGCAGACAAGTCAGCCAATACATGATACTGTATGCCACTCTCTCTCTTCACACCATATAATCTGTCTCTGACGATTCAGATTGGTAGGCTGAGAATCTACCATTGTAACAGCAATCTTTTTAAAAATACTTTTTATTAAAGAGTTTGACAATACTAAAAGATAACACAAACTGAAATGAGAAAGAAAATAGAAAATAGAAAAGAAATACAATTGCAAAAGAAAATAGAAAAAAGAGGAAAAAGAAGAAAAAAGATAGAAAAAAGAATATAAGGAGCAACTCCTGATCTTCCTTGCAACAAATACAGACAAATTAGTATTTCCCCACTGCCTGTAAGGTTACATACATAAATCACTTCTTCCCATAATACCTCTCTTATCCATTTGCAAATCCAAAAATTGTTGTCATTTTTGTCCATGTGTTGGGAAAAAGTCCATAAAGGGTTTCCAGAATTTTATAGAAATATTTCTTAGTTTATCCCTGATCAAACAAGTCAACTTTATATTCCTTTCTTTTGTTTCTGACAATCTTAATCTTTATTTCATCAGGTTGGTGTTGCAGAGTTGAATCTCCATTCAAACTTTCTTTCTCCCATCTCAAAGAATTCTTTAAGGCTTTAGAAACCCTCTTTTGTAAATCCAGTAAGAAGCCCTTGTCCAGGTCTTTTTTCATCTCTTGGTTTGTGATTTCTATTTCTACTCTGACTGTTTTCTCTATTTTATAATCCACAATTTCTTTATTTTCCAATATTTCTTCATCAGCTAGAATTTGTTTCACCTCTTAATCTGGTCTGTCTATAAATTCTTTCATGCTATTCTCTTCATCTTTCGTCTTTAAAATCTTCTTCTGAAAATAAATTTGCAGGTGCAGAAATTATTGTTGTAAGTTTAACTATAAGTTTCACTCCCAGTCCTTCAAAAATCCTTTGAAATGTCTCAAGTGTCATACCTTCGCCTGTCATTTTGTATATTTCATTTTCCTTTTCCCTGCCTGGATTTTTAGTCCCCTCTAGTGTCCCATTTCTACAATCATAAAATCTCAGGTTTCTTTGTTTTGTTTTGTTTTTTGTTTTGTTTTGTTTTGTTTTGAACTTTCAACCAATGATCTAATTCCTAATAGACTAAATAATTTATATTTCCATGAAGATATTATTTTCTTTACTCAATTTTTCAAAAATCTTAGCAAAAGTCTTAATATTCTAGATTTATCTGGTCCCTTAATTTGTTTAAAACTTTCTTAAATTAAATTCTTATTTAGCTTTTTGCCATTTATTTTTTATTCTTTAAATTCTTTAAGCTGTTGGTTAATTTTTCTTGTTTCAGGATGAAGTTTTATTCACCAGGTAGTTTTTCAAATATGTTGTTTGGAAGACCTCTTTTAACTGTAAAATAATTATAAATTCAAAGCTATTTAAAAAGTGAGGTTATTTGAACATAGTGTCTTTAAAGGCTCCACCACAGTTGAGAGCTTGATGGCTTCCCTCATCTCCCAGCACTCAGACCCGCAAGTCAACCGCTGTCCTGTGGTCTCCTTGTGAGGAGCGGCCATCTGGATCACAAGTGGCAATCTCTTATCTTCTCCTTGTCTGGAGAGGTTCTGTTGGACTGCGCTTGCTGCTGGTTTGTCATTCTTCGCTGTGTCGTCATCTCTGCTGCTTTGGAGACATCTGGTTTGCCATTTTCCTCACCTGGAAATCTTCCATTTTAATAGCAATCTAACAAGTTGTGAGGACATGGGGGCAATAAAGATACTGTTCATTGTTAGATATGTGCAGTTGTTTGGATCCAAAGTGGAAATGAAGTTTAGAATCCAACATAAGCATGCTTGCTGTATGTGTTAGAAGCTTCTTAAAGGAGCCATGCATTTTCCTGGGCTTGGATTGTAGTTGCTTGGGCCCAAGCTCAGGAAAAGGCACTGTTTCTTTAGGGAGCTTGTGACAGGCAAAGCAAGAACACCTGTGCCATGTCAGAAGAAGCACATTTCCTGCTTTGTATCCAATGAATGTATCTCTATTCATTACTAATTTACCTAGCCACAGTCAACAGAAAGCAAGGTCTGGATGGTACATACAAACAGGAAATTTTAAAGACAGAGAAATCCTCAAATACAGTACTTCCTCTGTTCACATTGGAAAAGCTGGTGCTGAAATTATATTTAATTGCCAAAGGGGTCACCATAGTTCCAATCTGAAAAGAACAAAAGATTGAAACAAGAAAGCAATAATTTATTATTTTCATTTGGTTCAGGTTATTCCAAAGGATACTTCGAATACTGCTCCAGAAGATGGTGTTTATATCCATGGGCTATTTTTAGATGGAGCTCGCTGGGATAGAGCAAAGTCAGTAGTAAATGTGCATGGCATATATTAAAACTGCTTCCCCATCTTTTCTTGAATGCTCATTTTCAACTTATTTCAGTAATCTGACATCCCTTTCCTAGCAAAATTAACAGGAATAAAAACAGGGTCATCACACTGAGGTGCATAATGCCAGACAACCACTGTATGGCAGGAGTGAGAAACAGGAAACTTTAAGTATTTGCTGCCGGCTGTGGTCTCCTGGATGTTTGCCACAGAGATATGGCACTCTAAAACAGGAATGCATTAATTGTTTCATAAGAATCATGAGATGTAATATATGCTCAGTAGATTTAAAGGCAAATTTCTCTTTAAAATATGGGAATACTAGATAAATATTCCAAATAATAGCAGGATTTGTACATTTTTTACTACGTCATAACTAATATGAAGACATTACTGTGCATTCCCATCTTCAAACACCTGGATGTTCTCAAACTGGGATGATCTGCCTATTAATATTTGTTCAGATCATTGCCCCCGACTGAATTGAATAGGAAGCGGCATTCACAAGTAAATTCATACACATAATAACTCTATGCTGAAGCAATAGTTCTTAGTTTATGATGGAAGATCAGATTTATGATGACTGAAAGTAGCTATATTTTGTCTTCTTTTTCCTAAATAAGTTATGCCACATAAAACTTTATTCTTTTCTTATGTGTATTATGTTAGTTTTCCACAGTTGTTTCTTTTTCCCCCCACCAGAGGGCTCCTAAGTGAACAACATCCAAAAATACTCTTTGACATGATGCCCATTATTTGGATAAAACCAGGTAAGTCAATAGTTGATAAATAATTATTTGGAAATGTCCAATCCCTTTTCTCCTGCAGCAAATTCATGGATCCATTCATGTTAGGTTCTATGTTACTTTACGAGGTTTAAGTTACTTAGCAAGATGTCCTTGCTGTTTCCTCAGCAGATCAGAAATGTATCTTTTACATCTGGATGCTAGCATGCATAGATCTCCAGGATCCTCTGAAGCTGCTGCGCAACTACCTTTTCTACCACCTTTCCTAAAAAGGGATGGTGGGAAACTGGATGAAAATTGTCCAGAAGGGTGGAATCTAGAAATGGTTTCTTGAGGAGGGGGCGGACCAAAGCCTCCTTAAAAGGTTTCGGGAACACCCCCTCCTGCAAGGATGAATTGACCACCGCCAGTACCCACCCTAAAGTCACCTCCTTGGTGGCTTTGACCAAGCAGGAGGGACAGGGATCTAAAATACAGGTAGCCGTGCTAACAGCCCTGAGGACCCTGTCCACTTCCTCAGGGCCAACAGGATCAAACTGTTCCCAGATAACTGGGTAAGACCACTCCCCGGGCATCTCAGCAGGCCGGAACACGCCACTGGTATAACACACTGGGGGCGTCTTCCCCTGGAATGGCCTCCCCTCTGGCTCCTGTCATAGTCCCATGCCTGTCACCACCTGAATACCCACCCTGAATCACCCAAGGTGATCCTCCACCCACCCTCCTGGCCTCTGACCTAAGGGGCCTGCCATACCACAAAATTTGGTGGTATGGGGAATATGGGGGGGGGGGAAATGGGCCCTTGTGGCACTTCAGCTATCTGCTCTCAGCACCAACCGGGGCTTAGTCACCCCAACTCCCCCTTCCCTAACATGCTCCCTGTCTCAACCAGCCTCTCTCACTAGCTGGTGAGAAGAAGGCCACATCCACTCCTACCCTCTTTCTGCCTCACACCTGGGCAGAGGGTAGCACATTCATCAAACATCCACACACCCCTCACCAACGCACCCCACAACCACTCCAGTCCCCCCGGCCTCTTCTCTGGGGGTAAGGGAAGCCCCCTTGCCATGTTAGGGGCTAGAGCCCAGAACCCCCAAGGTCCTAATGTCTCTATGGGTTTCAGGTACTGTGGGCTCTCGGGCTCTGGCCTCCGCTCCACCGTCGCAGTCTGGTCCGCCTCAGCCTCGCCCCTGGTGCGCTCCTTGCTGCCGTCCTGCCGTCGACGCCAGTGATTAAATTATATTAAATTAAATTATATTAATTTAAGATGCTTACAATTAAAATACATAATATTTGGCCAGTTAATTTAATCTGTATCTCTGGAGGCACTCACATAACACTGCTACTGAACTTTAGGCACAGATCAAGGCACATTTTCCCCCATGCTTCTGCTTGAATGTGATGGTTTTGTTTTTCTTTTGTTTTTCTTTTTTCTCAAACATCGTCTTTAAAAGTGTATTTTATGTTACATTGATCTACGTATTAGTCTGTTTGAACTCAAAGATTTTAAACTACCATTTGATTTTATTCTGTAATTGCTACCATTGTAGTGGAATGTTTTAAAAATGAAAATAATGTAAAAGAATTCCCATCATACTCAAAGCTAAGATGTCAGTGAGAAGGGTAAGAAGTTAATCCCTAATATGTCACATTCATGCATTTGATTGCCCACATTGAGAGATGCAGTGTGTGGGGTTACTGCTTCCCTTCAGTTTTACTCTATCTTGTTGCAGTGTGGTTTATAAGCTGTAGGCATTCAGTATTCTTATTTAGTATTATGCATTATTCTCAGTGATTCCACCTTACAATATTTTTCCCTTGCAGCCAAAACATCAGAGATTAAGAGATCAAATGCGTATGTGTGTCCATTGTACAAGACAAGTGAACGCAAAGGAGTCCTTTCCACAACTGGGCATTCAACTAACTTTGTCATTGCAATGAAGTTGTTAACTGATAATCCAGTCCAGCATTGGATCAAGCGAGGAGTTGCTCTACTTTGTCAGCTAGATGACTAATTATATAGAACTCAAACAAGATAAGACTAAATACTGTATATTCATATCTTTTCCTAGAGCAAAGAACTTTCTAAATATTTTGATCATTTAGACTTTCAAATTGATTGCAATATTTTACAATAAATTGAATGCCTTTATTGTTTATTGATGCAGGTTTTTTTCTGTTCTTTTATAAGAAGAGTGCTAAATATGGCTTATTTAGTCCATCATAACTCATTTCGAAGTTGCTGAAAAATAACTTTCCTTCCGCTCATAAATATTGTTTCTTCCTTTCAATTCTTAGCATTTGTATATAACTAATGGTGATAAGATTTCTTTTATCTAAAACATTTGATTCAGTTTGTGTTGATTTCAGCTTTCTGAACAACTCCTGTGCTTTTTTGGAGGGTGAGAGACTCTGGAATGTGGGCCTAGAGCAGTGTTCCTCAACCTTGACAACTTTAAGACCTGTGGACTTACATGCTGGCTGGGGAATTCTGGAAGTTGAAGTCCACACGTCTTAAAGTTGCCAAGGCTGAGGAACACTGGCCTAGAGGATTGATTAAAATGGCCACCCCCACATCTCCTACTGGACAGAGCATGCTCAGTGGAACTTTGCTTAGGGTGCGCTCTTGCTGGCAAAAGCAAACAATACAATTCCAGAAACATTTTAAAGTTACATATACTGTGTGACTATCTACGTTATGAGAATTATGTGCAAAGCATGGACAGAATTCAGCCAAAATTAAGCATTTCAGTTCTATTAATTTTAATTAAGAATTACGTGCAAGTGAAATCAGGGGTGCAAGAAAATGCCTAGCAAACACCTTATAGTTGTTACTTCTTATGACTTCTGCTATTTATTCTCTTATTTATGCTCTTTATTGGTATAATAATTGTACCAAGATCATATTTGTATGATCACTTATATCATGAGAAGTATCATCTTTGCCTGCATAAAGTTAGACTTGCTTACATCTTATTTTAAATTAATGAAAGTAGGTCAATAGCAGTCCCTTTATTCTGTTGTTTTCAGGTGGAATTGACTACCTTGTATTTATCTGGAGTAGAACCATTCTTTTGCAGCCATGCTTCTGCATCTTTTTGTGTGTATGTTTTTTAAAATATATAAGCATATACTTTGCTGCTTACGTGTGGATGGGCACACATCTTTAACAGAATGGCTTGAATTAGTTCTTGATCATATTGTGGAAATAGTTCTTGTGATAGCATAATTGATAATATGCGCTGCATATTTTACGTTGAGGCATCATATGCAATCTAAAACTAGCAGGTACCACAGAAAGAGTGAGAAATCAATTTTTATTTATGAACTGACTTAGCCCAGTGGCCTTGTTCCTTAACAGGATTACAGGGGCAGAGTAGAACTATTTAATGGAAAGTTAACTTGCCCTTCCAAGTTCTGTAACTGAGACAAAGTCCTAGAGGTTCCCTGCAAAATTGGTGTTTTCTAGGTATGTCATCTCTCTGATTCAAGTGCACCCCCAGTTTTATACAGTAATGGCTTCTAGTCTTGGAGATGTAGTTCTGGTTTGCATAGTTTTGGTCAATACTAAGTGAAATGCCCAGCTTCTGTTGCTGCAAATAGGCTGTTTGGTTTGTGATGTATGATGTCTGCTAACATTAGAACTGAACTCACTACCCAAAAGCTATTCATAAGCAGGCCTAACAAATTCCTACAAAGTATTTGGTAGATTCCCGTATGTATAATAAGAATGCAAAGTACATGTTTGCTTTGGGGCTGAATCAAATCCACCGCCTCATCCAGTGAGGTGAATGAAGTTCTTCTGTTAAACTCCCTAACCCTATACCTGACATAATTTCTCTCTACTGGAAGACACTCATAGTAGAAAATGTAGTTATCCTTAACACAAGTTGAGCATTTTAAGTAGTATTGTTTTCAGTTATTTTTCCCATTAAAATGAATGGTATTTAAATATACTTTCATTTGGCTGCATCATGTCCTTCAGTGCACTGCTGGAATACCTGAAAGACCAGGATGGGACAGATTGTCCTGGAGAAAATCTATCTATGTGATCGCTAAGAGTAAACACTGACTTCATGGCTCATAATAAATGAGTGAATCAATCAATCAATCAATCAATGTCCATGTTTTTGTATATATGACCAGTTATCTGGTACTGAATAACTTCTCAGGTTCTTACTGGATGCAGCTTTAATTATATGTTATACATTTAGGAATTTTCTGAAAAAGAATTAAGTTTTCCTTACAATTACTTATTACATTCTGATTTTAAAATGCCTGTTCTTTTGATCCTGTGGTTCATTTGCTGACCCTCATTTAATCCATGTGTCTTGTCTGCAAGAGAGAATATCTTATGGTCAGATATTTATAGTGAGTTATTAATGGGTGCGAATGATGCAAGAAGCACAGGATCGTTTTTCAATACATCAAACATCACATTTGGTTTTGACACTTGCTTAGAGTGAGCCGTCTATGTTTTAAATGTGGGAGAAAGGTGAGGAAAATGTGTGTTGTCATTTTAAAAAGTCAGTTTTCCCAAAGCTTAACTTTCTAAGCTATTTCTAAAGTTAAATGTTGGCATTTCTGGAATGTTCTTTTTCACCGTTCCAGGAGTAACACACGTGTGTGCGTGTTTGCATGTTTTGCTTGTTTTATATATTAGCATTCTAGAGAGAAAAACATTTTGTGATTTTCCTGTGTCCTATAAACTTTGCTTAATATTTTAAACACTTTTTCAATATTTATGTATTTATTTTTGTGTAAGTCATGTTTTAATGTACAATGGAGAATATTTCCTGAACAGTAAAAGACTATTAAATCAAATTTTAGTGATTTTTACAAGGAAACATCTGCATTGCAGATGATATTCCTTGTTTACTAATAAGTAAAATACAGATTTTCTATATCTCTTTCCATTCAGTCTGAACAGCTTTAGTTTGAACTGTTGCTTTTTAATGTATATGACCCAGCACATTCTTTACAGTGGATCTGAGCAGAACGAGGGAAGGCCTTGCAAAAGAGATCAGTAGGAACGTATTGAGCTTGGGGGAGGGGGGACAGTACAGTTAGGAGAATGAGGCATGAGGAAGAACTGAGCCCTCCAATTCTGGGTTCCTTGGCACAGGGCATGTACTCAACAAGAAGAGCAAAAAACAAGTCAAATTGATAACCTGATTATGTTTAATGTGAACCAGATGGCCTTGATGTCTGTCAAGTCAATGCTCAAAAAGCGACTGAAACAGTCCAATTAAGAATTATTTGCTTTTGTTTCTTAGCAAATTTATCATCACATATTTCTATATCTATAGCTACTGATATTTCTAGAAGATTCAAGATATTAAAAGACTTTTAATATCTTTTAGGCCCACCTCATTTTGTAATTTAAGATATGTGGTTTTAGCCTGTATGATACTACAAAAATGTATGATGAGGATGTTGAGGATGACATATCTACGCAGCTTGTCATTCAGCAAAGTCTACAGGACATACCCAGGAGCAAGACGGTGACTGCAGAGAAGAATGACAGGTGTGCACTGCCTTTGCTATATTGTTTCTAGCATCTGTTAGGATGTTTCTTGGAACAGAATCTATATAATTTTTAAAGTTCAATTCCATAGAATGCTGTGAACTGTTCAGAGAGTATTGTTACATGCATGGGATCTCCGTATTTTGTATGTTTACATGATAATTGTTATATCTTTAGGAGAGAGGCATATTTTTACTTGTAAATGTGGCTAGTACCTATTTAATATGAAAAATTTCTAACAAAAAAAGATTGATCTGTATAAATGTATAAATAATCTTAGTACCTATTTTATTGTTAATTATAATCTGTTTTTAACTTTGTAAATTCTGTTTTTTTTTTAATGTTTTATTAAAACAAAGTATTGATCTTCAGCTACCTCCTTCTAAAGAAGAGTAGGCAGAAGTTTTGCAGTTGGGGATAAACTTCCTACTTTGGTTGCCAGGATCTATGTGGCTAATGACAATGAGGTGATTGAGGATCTCAGCAGAGGGACAGGCTGCTATTTCCCCTTTTTGGTTTTAGGTTTAAATTATTTTTATCAGTAAATAACTTTATTAATCCTATTTCCTTCTTAGTTTGTAGGAAAAAATACCAAAGATTTTGCCAACCCTGTTATTGGGGAGCCTGACACCAAGGTTTGGTAAATTGATCTCTGGCGGCTCTGGGAATTGCAAAAAAAAAAAAAAATCAGGCAAAGGGGAGGCAACAGGCATCAAGAACTGCCTGTTGCCCATCTCTGCCCTTTGGGGCTATTTTGTTAGTTGAGTAGACAGAATTACTAAATGCTATTTTCCTAAGCATTACTATATTTAATTACAGTGAAGGGTAAGCTCCCCCCCCCTCAAATAATAATTTTCATCCTCCAGACTCTAACTCCTTATTCCAGAACATTGTAAACTCTTAATGGTAGAAAAGGCCAATTTCCTGCCTATCCCATTCTCCTTCAGGAATCAGTAGGCCCTGGAACAGGAGGATACAACTGCTTCTGGGCCAAGGACCCTTGGCCTTTGAGTAGCATGATGGTGGCTACATTCCAAAAGCCAGGATGCAGAGCCAAAGCAAAAACAACATTAGATTTCATCTCCTCTGGATTTCATTAAAATGAAATACAGTTAATAGGATTACTCTCCAATTACATATTTAACAATTCCCCCCTTTTGTTACCCTAAAAACAACAGTTTGGTGCAAACCTTTGGAAATCCTTTAGGAACTGTTCCTTTTAGGGTCAAAGAAGAAATAGTAAGGATGTATGAGAAGTTAGCAATTATTCCATTCAGTGAGAGAAAAGCAAGGAGTTCAGAGAACAGCACATTTGTTTCAACAAGAGCAAGGCCTAAAGTACAGAGAATAGTGCTCTGAATTCAATGAGATAAAGGCACAGAGTTGTGAGAACTGTGGGGGAAATGGAGGAAGTTATACTAACTGATTTACTTTATATAGTTTTCAGCTACAGAAAGCAAAAAGAACTGTATGTGCTCTTGCTGAAACAAAAAAAGGCAGAATTTTGGAGGCTTCTTGTTACAACAAAAATTGAACAAGCTGTAGCTTTCTCATGCACGCACATTCACACACATGTGCTAAAGGGAAACACCTTCAGACTGGGGTCCTTTTCCCAAACAGACATACTTGCAACAATCCTGGTGCTTCAGGGTTTCAGGTGTGACTGAAGGGAATTGCTCCTTACAATTGGTGATTTTGATCTTTTGGCTTGACCATCGCATTCAGGTTGTACAAATCTTGAGACAAATTGTGGGTATAGCCTAGAGGAAGAGGAGCAAATCGCATTACTAGGTCTCACTGAACTTCCAAATTAATGGCTATCAGCATGTGAGTCAGATACAAGTACTTTAAAGATAAAAAACAAGACAAACAAAAGCAGTAGTGAGTGGCATCTATTTTGGTGGTGGTTAAAAATGCAGGCAAATGTCAAGACATGTCAAATCAAGGCAAAGTGTTTGGTAAATTATTCTAAATTTCAGAATGCTCCAGGAGCTTACTTCCAAGTATATAGGATCTGGTTTTTCCTGCATGAAATACCAATAAATTAAAAATGCAAATTAAATACGTTCTATTATTTTCTTCTCCAATTTTTTGTATACTCTGAAGTTCAGTGTGATATGAGAAATTAACCAGTATTTGTGGCTTATCTGAATTATCTAACACTACTGTATTCCGTTTGCAGCTTTTGTTTTGCAACAAGTTCAGATTACAGAAAGATCATCACTGCCATTCGGACAGTTAAGTAATAGGTTCAATTTTCTTGGGAATTACTCAAAATGCACAAACGATCTCAATTAATTGATCTCAGCCCTCATGCGCTGAGAAATTAAAAGTAGCACCTGCATGTGTGAACCAGCCCTTTATTATTTTAATAAGAGTTTGTTACATACTACCACTATAAACTCACAGAGTTATCTTTGGGTACAAAGAGCGTAAATTGTTGATCTTTCATACAACAACAGGTGAAGAAGAGTCTTTACTCAAGTTGATGAGGAATGGATCTACTTTTCAGGAAGTAGACTCCCAAGGCTGGCTTCCTCTTCATGAAGCAGCAGTACAGCCAAACAAGAATATTCTAGAAATAATTCTGAAAGGTAAACTGTCTGTGAGCACTATGTGTGATTCTCATTAATTTCATTATGAATTCAAACAAAACTCTCCCTCTCTTTCAGCTTCACATCCCACTGTGTGGCAACAGACCAACCTGAAAGGAGAAACTCCCCTGTTTCTTGCTGTGGACAAATGTCTTATAAAAAATGTCAACTTTCTACTAGTCAATGGGTTTAACCCAGATATTAAGAATGAAGAAGGAGATTCTGCATTAATTATTGGTAAGCCAAATTATATTGTTTATCTTGCAATATTTAAACATTCTCAGTTACAAAATAAAAATAGCTTGTGTTGTTTGACAGTGTTATTCCATACACAATTTTAGGATACAGTTGCCTATTTCTATGCTGTTCAGGTGGTAAGAATAAATTTTAATTTTTATCCATTCCTTTCACTTGCTACTTCCACCCCCAGATTTATTTAGTTCTTAGACTGAGAGGAAAAACTGGAGTCTAGTTCATGCTTTGAAAGAAAATATTTATACCTGAGAGGCAGATTCTCATATATTCTGTTCCCCTGATCCCATTCTTTGAAATTTTGTACCATTGAGTCTGTTGTTACAGTCATATAAAATATACCTCCTTGCAGTACTTCCCCCCTAAAATCTCCTCTAATCTATTTGTTTGGATACACATCTAGCACGATTCCAGAAGACCACAGGGCACATGTCAAAAATGCACCCACCTCCCCCAAGGACAATGCAGTGCTGCTTCTCCAGGGCTGCATAGGCAGTTTTAGTATGAAAGCTGGTGGCCCTTTAGCAGCTTTCCTGTGACTTCTTTCCCTCCAACCATTCTGTGTTTTCACAGGAAACCTCTGTGAGATAGGAGAGCTAGTGGCTAAAGAACAGCTTCCTGCTCCCCACACTACTGTTGTCAGCTATGTTTCTGAACCAAATAGGATCTCTAATATTCTCATTAAATTCCATTTATTTTAAATGGGCTTCTGTTCCTGCTACAAAAGGCTTTCCCTGTGGCTTTCTTGGTGAGAAACCAGGGCCTGCAACAGAGAATCTTGATGGTCTCTGCAAATTATAGTATCTGAAAGCTCAGCAATTTAATGAGGCAAGGATGGGAAACTTGTGGACCTCCTGATGAAGTTGAACTACAACTCTCATTATCTCTCCATATTGATAATCCTGGCTAGACTTCATAGGATCTTGTCCATCCCTATTGTCCCTATTTTATGACACCAGGATGTCCAGTTGATGAATCTGTCCTGTTTTGCTGGGAGCCAAACATGTTGCTCCTCTACTTGAAAATATATTTTCTGCTTAGTCATCCATGATCCAAAAAAGACAAGTTCACTAAATGTGAATGAGGGAGAGTTCTGTAGAACTTTTATCTTTTCTTAAAATTGAAGAACAAATTTATTTTAAAGTTTAGCACCTCATTTTGCTACATGACCCTTTTAGCTGTATATAAACAGCATGTGAAGCTGCTAAACAAAGGTTTAGCCTGATATGCTCAGTGGAGATTGAATAGTTCACTTCAATAGCTGAGACTTAAATGAAATTTTGAAATATTGTTCTTTCATATTTTACTATCTTACAGCAGTTAAACATGAATCATATGAAATTGCTTCCTTATTGATAAAATTTGGTGCCAATATCAATCTACAGTGTATCAGCAAAAGGACAGCTTTACATGAGGCAGCCAGATTAGGCTTGAAAGACATGGTGGAACTACTGCTTTGGTCAAAAGCAGATCCAGATCCACGGAGTTCGTATGGGCTCACCCCTCTAGCACTGGCAGCACAGAATGGGCATACAGAAATTCTGGAAATCCTACTACGTAAAGGTGAGATGTTCTGTATAATCCCCTGAGTGTTAAATGTGCGCTAATTTGGAGGAGGAGGGCAGTTGCTAAAATTCAGCCCAGAATGCACATCTTGATGTTTAATTCAGGATCTGAGTGGTTGAAACTGCCTTCTATAAACTGCACTAAATATATTAATGATGGTAAATAGCTGGTCCAAGTATATCTAGGTATGTTTTCTCTGTTGATTGTGGGGATGCTCAGATGAAAATAGTAACTCTTTGCAAGTCAGCCATATTTTCTGATAGTCCATACCTAGTCAGGGACAGCTGCAGTGTAGACATGGTCAAAACTTTCAAAATATCACTAGTTGAATAAAGTTGTGATAATTCCAGTGCTTGAGACAATGAGATTGCCTGGGTTGTCTGATTTGTGTATTTTGAGAACTAAGTAGAAGATGCCTGGTTGGGGCTTCTGAGGTGTGTCCATGCAGATACAGTCCTATATGTCTTCAGGAAATAACTTCACTAGAATACATAGTGCTGTCTGATATATTGTTGTGGGGTCTGAGGAAAGAAGCTGGTAGAATGTCATGTTGGAGTGTTGCTTCTCATATTCTTTGATCCACCTTATTCATGATGACAACTGACCCTCCTTTATCAGCTTGTTTGATTATGGATCCTCAATGTGCCAACATCTTTATAGCTGACCTAGAACATTCGCTTAACTCTCACCCCTAAATCTCCTCTTTTACTTGAGATTCATTGATGACATTTTCATCATCTGGACTTATGGAAATGAATCTCTCATCATATTCTATCATGATTTCAACAATTTCCACCCCATCATGAACCTCAGCCTAGTTCTATCTACAGAACAAGTCCACTTCCTTGATATCAACATAAAACTACACAATATAGTAGTTTTATGATTATAAACTAAACACAGAAGCACCACATTGTCTTTGACTGATTATTAAAAGCTTGCTGCTGTTTCCAATAGGTGCCAACGTCCTTTCCCAAGCATCTGATTCTGCATCTATATTATTTGAAGCTGCTGGAGGAGGAAACCCAGATTCCATCTCTCTCCTACTAGAATATGGAGCTGATGCCAATGTACCAAAGCAGTCTGGTCATCTTCCTATCCATAGAGCTGCTTATAGAGGTCATTTCTTGTGAGTTAGAACATATTGACTCAATTTATAGAACTGGGGGCAGAGGGGAAGTCAGACAGTCTACTTAGTGGTTTGTCATATCTCTGATGAGAAAAACATTTCTTTACAATTTGTCAAGTCCTGAGTTACTAGATAGAAAAGAGGATAAGTCTCCTTCATCTTCAAAAACTATGTAAAGGAAACCTATAGCTTGTTATGCATGTTTCAGCTGCTGACATTCTCTTTTCTACACATCTGTGAAAGGAAGTCTGTTCTCTTCTGCATCTTACTGTTCTAGTCAGATCCTCCTTATGCACTGTTCTGTGACACATACCTATTTGCAGAAGTTGGGTCAATTAATAGTTTTTTATATATTAATTTGGAAGTTTGACATCATTACAAATAACAACATTCTTTATGCTTCAGGTGTTGTTCCCACGTATGGATATTCTGCTGGTATAGAACAGTCAACACTTTCAGAGCTAAGCTAGTGAACATAAAAGAATGTAGACCTGAGTGGATGGGATCAACACCATTCTGTTCCTTTTGGGCTACCCTTACTGCAGCACCTTAAGGAACTTATTCTTCTTTTTAAAGTTACTTGAAATAGCTTGCATATGTCTTTCTCCCTTTCTTCTATCATTTTATTTTTTGCAGTTTTCTTTTAGCAATTTTTCCCCACTGGAATTCTTGTCTTTTTCTGTGCATTTTACCTAATAGCTAAAATGTTGATGGTTGGTGGCAACTCTTACAGAAGTTTACAGTTCTTGCCTCTTTATTGGTGATCTCATTGCCTCCACTGTCAGGAGGTATTGAGGTATGATTGAAGTTTTTTTTAAGAATGTTTGTCTTTATCTTATTTCCTAGGGCTTTACAGATTTTGATTCCAGTCACAGATTTCAGTGCTATAAAGGAGAGTGGAATCAGCCCACTTCACTCAGCAGCGGCAGGAGGACATTCTCAGTGCCTTAAATTTCTAATCATATCTGGTTTTGATGCCAATTTTATGTTGCATCGAAGAATTCAGAAAGGCTACGATGATGAGAGGAAGTCAGCGCTGTATTTTGCTGTCTCTAATGGGGATATTGATTCAGCACATTTGCTCCTGGATGCTGGAGCCCTACCAAATCAAGACCCCGTTAACTGCCTCCAAGTGGCCTTGAGAATGGGTAACTATGAACTCATCGGTCTCCTGCTTCGCTATGGAGCCAATGTGAATTACTTTTGTAGGGTCAATACAACACATTTTCCATCAGCTCTACAGTACGCACTGAAAGATGAAGTCCTGTTAAGGATGTTGCTGAATTATGGATACAATGTTTCCCGCTGCTTTGATTGTCCTCATGGAGACAGTATGCATTCCCAGTACTTATTTGAGGGGTGGACTTCAACTGTTATCAAAGACACAATGGTAAGTACTTCCTGGAGGAGATTAACCCTTCCTTTATATCTTGATTAGTTCCTATAAATTGCCCAATATTTAAGGGAGGGTGGGGTTAACCTCCAGTTGGTTTTCAAAACTGAAAATAATGATCTTTAAAAATACCTCGAGCAAAAACACTCCATAAAATAAATTGCAAGTGTTTGGTTATTCCAAGGTTATCTGCTTGTCATTTTTGTGAAATTGTATTAGATACATAGCTAGTTTGCTTTGTTTTGCTGCTGATTTAGTCTGGTTCACATCATGCAGTTTATAATATAAGGTCTTAAATTCTGTGTTCTCGTGTTCTTGTTTTCTCAGTTCTGTGAAGTGATTACACTATCATGGTTAAGGCACCTGTCTGGGAAGGTAGTGCGAGTGATGCTAGATTATGTAGATCATATTAGAATTTGCTCTAAACTTCAAGATACTCTTCGAGAACAAAAACTGTGGCCAGAAATCAATGCAATTTTGAGTAAGTGTCAAGTAACGTTATCAGTAGACGTTATAAAATGTAAAGATGACTGACACAGTGGGCTATAATTTTGATTGATTGATTATTCAAGTTGTTTTCAACTCCTAGTGATTACACAGATAGATTTTTCTCCATGATAATCTGTCCCTGACCTGGTCTTTCAGGTCTTCCAACATTGCACTCATTGCCGCTGTAACGGAGTCCATCCACCTTGCATAATTTTCAAATTAGCAGCTGTATTATTGGAAAAGCTATTTTTACTACCATATATGAATAGAATAATTCAATAGGTTTTGTTTTGGTAAATATAATTTAAAACAATTTGAATTATTTAAGGAATACTTTATATGTTGTATTTTGACAGTCAATCTCTCCCTGTTACTAAATATGACTAGATTTTTTTGTACTTCACTTGAAGCAAAGATCAAAATAAGTATAAGCTACTTGTACACAGCATAACAAATCTTTACAAAGACAATCTCTTTAATTTTGCTAGTACTTTCTTCTATGACTCAGCATCGAAAGTTCGTGTTTTTATATCTTCTAGATCTATTTTTCCTCGTATCATTTTATTATTGCAATTACTACAGTTAAACAGTTTGAAACTTGGCACATGGAAGAAAGAACATGTTGAGCACAAATAGTATCTTATGGTGGAGGAAGAAGAGATCTCATGCTGTATGTATTATAACATAGCAGTCAAATGTTTCCAGTTTCTGGATGCAGGATTTCAACCTAAGTACTTGTTGTAGGAGTTGATTACCTCCTTCTTATTCCAAGGATCTCCCTTAATTGTTCAGTGTTGTACCAATGTCAAAACTCAACTACTCTGGGCAACTCACAACAATCAATCAAAGAAATTATAATAAAGTCAATGAAAGATAAAGATAAAAGATGAAAAGCACAATGAAACGAGGGGTCTCATTCCCCCTTGCCAAAGGTCTGCATGAAGAGCCAGATCTTCATGGCTCTTTTAAACAACAGCAGAGTGGGGGTCAGAGTCCAGGTCAGAGCAAATCTGAGCACCCTTATTCATCAGATAGCCTGAATAATCCTCACAATGACCCAATAGATGCTTTGAGGGGCCCTCCCTACCCAATAGGGACTGGGTTAATAATCTGAACAGCAAGATAATGTGATCACTCCCTCCCCATGTTTCCTTCCAACTTTATCTCTTCACCCAGCTCTTCCTTATGAGTTAGAATCAGATGTAGGAGATCTTTTACTTTTCGACCTTCTGAAAGCTACTATTATTACTGTTTCCCCTCCCTGAAAGTTTTGTAATGTGGTCTAGGAGATATTATCCAAATCTTCAGCCTGGCTTGGTGGTTTATAGCACATTCCCAGAATAACTTTGTTGTTTCTCCCTTCCTGTATTCTTTTGGAAGTGCTTCCACTGGATTCTCATGCTTCAATTGATCTCTGTACTGCCTTCACATATAATGCCATTCTTCTTCCCCTTTCATCTGACCTATTCTTTTTGAAAACGTTATCCTCTTCAATCCATGTATTTCAGACATAAATTTCATCCCAGTAGGTATCAGTAATGCTTACTAAATCATATCTGCCTGCCGCATTAAGGCTTCTAGTTCTTCCTCACCTTCTGGGCATTTGTATGGATACTACAGTGCTTGCCTTATTCTTTCCTGTACTTACTGTATGCCCTCATGATTGGGTGCCTCCATGTCCTGTATACATCTACGCAGTCCCAGTTTCAGTCCCTCGCATCACTGTTTTCTAGAGTCTTTTCTTTCTCCTCCACAGGATTTGATTTAAAGACGTCCAGATAGGTCTGCAAGATGCCTTCCTAATACATGCTTGTGTTCTTGTGAGATGCTGCCCAACTCTTACCAGGAGTCCCTCATCTCAGAAATCTCTCCCATGATCAAAGAATGCATTGTCAAAGCTCCTATTCACTGCTGCCTACAACTGGGGTTTCATGCAATTGATTTTTTTGTTAGAAATCCTGAAATTGTCAATATAGATTTGTATTTTTATATAGTTTATCGCAATGGAGGATTCACTAAGTGTATGGATTAAGGAAGTTCACCTTGATGAAAATACATAGGATCAGTTGCCTAGGCAAAAGGGGCTGAAGCATTTTTTTAAGTCCACAAGACAACATTCAGAAGCCGCTCAGTCAGGTGCCTCCTTAATTCACTTAAAGAGGAGGAGGAGGAGGTGAAGGCGGAGGAACAGGTACAGAGCAATCAGACTTGCAAGATTGTTATTATAGCCAATCTCAATAAAAGTAGTTTTAATCTACTTGTGGAGTTGATTTCCTGGTTTGGTCTATCTAGTGGGGCTGAAACCAACATATTCCAACCTGAAAGCCATTTAGTACCATCAGTATTTTTAATCTAACTTTTGCATCAGTTGATAAGCTCCTATGGCACTCAAGAGTTACAGCCCCTCAACCCTCGAATATTGTCCAACCTGCCTTAAAAGAACAGAATCTTATTCTGATGGGTAACAAAACATTTTACATTTTGTATTATACAGTATAATACAGAAATACGTATTTCAAAAATAATCAAGATTTTTCAGTTACTTTGCAAGTTCTTGATATCCTAAAGGTTGAGGTTACCTCTTATTAAACTTTATGCTAAATTTTTTTTCCCTCTCTCTCTCTTTTGGAAATAAGACTTTAGGTTGCAAAGGCAGAATTGTATAAAGCCTTGCTCAGATGCCATTGTGGCTGGTCTGTGATTTTACACTGGACCCACACATTCCCCCTTCCCCAAGACTACACATTTCAAGATGAAAATTCAGAGTGCATAATTCGTATTATATAGACGTATTATTTTATTTTCAGCAAATACTCGTCCTTTGCAACATCTTTGCCGTCTGAGAATCCGAAAATGCTTAGGACGTTTACGTCTGCGCTGTCCTGTCTTCTTGACATTTCTGCCATTACCAAACCGTTTGAAAGAATATATACTCTATAAGGAGTATGATCTCTATGGACAAGGAAATCTGAAAGGAATATACTAAGTCAAATGCATAAAAGTGCAGTTGGAGGATATCCTATATATAAATGAACAGTATAAAGATATTAAAGCATGCTTAAAAAATAGAATTCTAGCTACTACTGAAGAACTGTTTGGTTTATACTACAGTACATAAAAAGTAATAATTTGATGAACAGTTAATGCAGTGAAACTTGATAAACTTCAATGCAACAGTTTTGCAGATCAAATGTGTGATTTATGTCATTTGCATAGATCTTATGTGAACTAACCATCTGTATTAATTTGAAATGTCTAACATCACACAAATGTAACTTGTGTAATTTGTGTAACAACACTCAGATGATGTAATTTGGGAGTGATGTCATTGCTCCAAACCCTGTGATGCCCTTTGCTCCAATTCAATGGACACCTCCCCAGTTGGTCTGGGAAAAAGGGGTCTCTGTAATACAGATCTTACTAGTGGGGGTACTTCTCCTTGCAAACCTCCACACGCTCACAAAATCCACTTCAGCTGTAAATATTGAAAGCAGATTTAAAAAACAAAAAAACATCACAATGCATTGGCAAGAATCCTTTGCTTATGGATGCCCACATTGTACTGAAATAACAGTGCTGTTTTAGCACATAGCACATTTTTCAAGAAGTACAAAGAGGGCATAACTACACTGCATACTCTATTCTTGAATTTTTCTTTACAAATACTGTTGAACATTCCCTTTAGAGGGAAAAGAGTTTGCATGTTTTAACTAGCACAGAAAAAATTGGCATGTCATACTCTTGTGGAATGTCTCTTGCTTCTGCACTTGTAGTTTTAAGCAAGAGTGTTTGTGTATCTCTTTAAAAATTACATTTAACTTTTTAAATTTGGCTTTCCAAGTGAAGTTGGGTCTTGGATTCCATGTGTTATATGTGCAGAGTTTTCTTGATAGCCTAAGGTTTCTGCTGCCCACATCCTTAAGGTGACAATTTAAAGTCCTATAATGTGCCTTTTTTATTGCAACAAATATATTACAACCTCAAGAACAAAATACCAATCTGTTTTACAACTTTCCCCAAAAGCTTTTATTTAAAAAGCTGTGTGGTAAATGGAATATGTATTTCCAAAATAATTGAAGTCTTGCCATGTACCTTTATAACTGCATAGCTGTGGTGAAAATTGTATATCCTTCTCTTGTGTTTTGCATACACTATCCTTTGTATATATTTTTAGAGTGGAAGTTCTTTGAGATAGAAAACTAGCACAAAGAAAAATCTTTTGAAATATTCATCAAATATTATTCTTATATCAGCAATATGGCTTCACCTTCTCTAAGAAACTGCACCCACCGATTAAACAGTCAAAATATATGGATTAACTTTCACATCACATGAATTTTTCTTTTGAATTCTAGTCAAATAAAGATAGGACACCAGCTGTTAATTTTGCTTTATTAAGTACAATAAATGATTCTCTATTATATGGATATTCTTCCATTACTGACAGATTTAAAATGCATTTCACAAAGGCATTTTGAAAGTTTTCAATATATGATGTGCTTTGGAGAAGAAAAGCTGATAAAATATTTACATAAGTATTGTAGAAAAGCATCCTCTAAAATTAACTGGATTTCGCTGAAGTCTTTCCCAAACTGTTTTATTAGTGTCTAGATTTTACTTTGCAATTGACAATATCAAGCAGACAATCACTGAATATTAATACAAATATTAAGAGAAATTAGAGTTTTAATTAGACTTTCAATTTAAAAAATCACAGTCACTGTAACAAGACTAAACCATTACTTCCTGATCAATTCACTGTATTATAAAAGCCACCGAAATTTATTGTACAAACTTCTTGGCTTGTTTACAAATCTCATCATGGAACATTATTTACTCAAAGTTGCATGATGGATTATTAGTTCTACATCATGTCATGATCTCTGATAGCCTGATATAATGTCCATGCATCAATTAGAAAAACATTTCCCTGCACCCAACTCAATTTCCCCATGAGTGTGAAGGACCTCATGATGCAGGAAGGCTACAGGGGAGACAAAAGTCTTGTTTCATTTACAGATGAAAACAAAACAAAGATAAACAACAGTAATTTTGTTGAGATATCACAACAACAATCCTGATTTTTTAAATCAAACCTATATAATGAATTGAATGCCTCTGGCTTACAATACATGCAAAATACATGTCTACAGAGATGAACATCTTATCCAATATAGCAATCTTAATTCCAATTTTGTCATCAGAAATGTGATTCAGTACAGAAGGCAACTTAGAAAGCACACTTGTCAAGCAACAGTACACAACTGCAGACTTCATTTGTGCCTTGACTGCATAACCATATACTTGTTTATGCAAAAGCAAATCCCACTCAGTTCAATGGGGCTTACCTTCAGAAGAATGAGAACAGAATTGCCAACTCCAAGGCCTAATTTAAGAAGAAAAAAATGTTGTTTCTTTAACATACCAGAATCCTCCCACATTAGCATAATTTCTGTGTAGGAAAACAAAAACATATTTCTTGCCATACAATGTAAAGTGTGGCATGAGTGATTTTCACACCAGCAATAAACCAATCAAGCAGCCAAATCAAACTTTTTTTCTACTTAGAGAACATTTCCACTAGAAAATCTAATATGGGAAATATGGCTATTGAATACAATCCATACAAGTTGGATTTTTTAAGTAACTGTAGATGGGTACATTCTGTCACCAGAGTTAAGATATACTGAGCACTTGCCTGTGAACAGTTTTATAATAAAGGTCATTTGGTATTATTCACATTATGATACATCTTTACATAGAAATATATATATATATATACACACACACACACACACAGAGAACAGGCCAAAACTGATTAGTCTGAAGCATAACAAGCTATCAATTGAAGTGAACTGATTTACTTTAACTTTAGATTTATGATTTCATAGTATTATGTGGCTTAACACAGCTGTAAACTGTAGTGTAACAATTACAACAGATATTGCCAAATTGAGTGAGGTGGCCCAAAATATAATAAACTGAATATACGATTTCTGTTTCTGCAGTTTTATATTCAAGTTGAAAGATAAGGAAAGCTTTCAAAAAATGGAAGGAAACTGCTCAATGGGCAATTGTGGCTCCTCTTTTATTTCTTGGATCTCCATGTGTCTTCAACTTCCTTGCAATTAGGAACAAGAACAAATCCCCCAATTGTTCTCAAAAGATTTACCAGCACACACTAATTGGCCTTTAACAGTCTTCCCTCCACAAGTCGCTGATCTGCCTCCAATTTCTGTACGATTTCTGCTTGCATATTTCAATATAAAAGAGGACAAACCTATACATCTTGTTTTGTATGTACAGTACACTTGTACTGGAATGAAAAATCATTGCATGCTTTGTATATTACATTCGACATGAATCAGTAAACTGAAGCAATCAGAATTACAAGTACCTGTCTAATTTTTCTCAGATTCAGCAAATATGTGCAATTTGTACGTATTTCTATTACATGTGGATTTGTTTAAGTTCTGCAAAATGAATTTAGGTTAAATATGACAACAGATGTTGAAAAAAAATTATCTGACAATTTTTCCATGCAAATAATTCTATCACCAACATAATCTCAAACTTTTGCTAATGAGAAGATACATATAAAATTTGATTTCAATAATCATGGCAGTTCTGTTAGAAATGTATGCATATATCATTTAGACATTTAAAAATCAATTTGTATAATGTTACAAATATACACAGTGCACTGGCACTCCAAACTACTTTCCAGTGTTTGGGTGAATGTCTTTTGCCACCCTCCACAAAAGTGCTCCCTGTATACAGAGAAGCCAAGATCACTAATGGCTGGTACAATTTCAAGTAAAAATGATATTCTCATATTTCATCTAAAAATAGTATCGCAGTGTCACTGGTTTCCTTGAACTCGTACACTCCTGCCCCAGCACTTTACTATCACTTTACTATCAAAAACATTAACTAAAAATTATCAGGATGCTGCCATTACTGACCCCAGTCATTTTTAGGAATCAAAACTGGCTTTTTATTCAGAGACTTAGGGCACTTTGAAGACTAATATGACTCCATTTTTATCAGATTGAATGTTAGTATTTAAAAGTAGAACAAGACTATTTTACTACAGCAGACTAAAACAATTAACCTCTCTGAAAACTGAGAAAAGAAGTTGAATATAAAGATTTTCTACCTATTTCTTAAGCTTAACAGTTACACAAATTTCTTTCTCATTTAATCACCAGAAGAGCTAGGTAAGTGAAATAGAATAAGCTCTGTAATATCCAAACCTGCTATAGCCATGAGCATTTTACCACGATTCTTTATGTTATAAGGAAAAAAAAAATCCGTATTTACACTGAGCAATTTAAGAAAGATCAACCTTAATGAGTGAGAATACGGAGTTCTACCTAATAAATCAAACCCTCCACCTTTGTTTCTTATGGGATTTGCAATTTATCATCTCAAACAAGAGGTTCAAAGGCTTGCACTGAAGTTGTTTCACGCATCAGATTCTCGCTTCTTCTTTCCATCTTCACCCAAATCACTGTCTTCTGAGGGGCTATTGCTAAGAACTACAAACTGTCCTTCACCGACACTCTGGTTGGATCGACTTGAAGCAGCAATTAATCGACTTTGCTCTTCTAAATCCTGAAAAAAAAAATTACTGATTTATGTATAAGCCACCTGTATATTATTTTAAATAGTAAATAATAAAAATATTATCATTACTGACAACCATTCACTATGGCCAGTAAGCCACACATTATAGGTAGTCCTTGTTTAGCAACCACTGGGACCAGCAACTCCATCATGAAGCAGGAAATCATGTGACCATGACTGTGCTTTCCTTTCTTCCACTCCCCAGCCCCTTGGAATGCTCACCCCGGCATTGGAATAATTAGCAAGAGTTAATGTTTGTATTTACATTCACTGGAGAGGAAGGGATTACAAGAGAGTAAGCAGGCACACCATGGGGAATACACATTGAAAGCAATGCACTGGTTCTGTCAGCTGGAAGAGCGCTTTGCAAACAGCCTGGTGTATTCCCCATGGTGAGCTTGCTTACTCTCTTGTAATCCCTTCTTCTCCAATCTCTCTGCTCTGCGAGGGGAGGAAAAACGGGTCAGACACAGGAGAGATTACTTACAGAAATCACTTTTTTTCCTCCCCCCAGCAGAGCGGAGAGATTGAAGAGGAAGGGATTACAAGAGAGTAAGCAGGCACATAATGGGGAATACATCGGGCTGTTTGTGTAGTGTGCTAGTGGCTGCCAGCGCCAGTGCATTGCTTTCAATGTGTATTCCCCACTGTGTGCCTACTTTACTCTCTTGTAATCCCTTCCTCTCCAATCTCTCTGCTCTACAAGGAGGGAAAAAAGAAAAACAACAGGTCAGGCACAAGATGTGTACTGACCGTAATGGTGATCATGCGACTGAGGGATAGCACTGTCGTAACTTTGAATGGTCACTGAACAAGGAAGTTGGTAAGCAAGGACTACCTGCATTAAAAATGAATTACTGAGATCTTGGATGACCAAATAGCACTCATTCATCAACCTGGATGGACACAAAGATCTATATAGAGATATACAGGTAGTCCTTGACTTACAACCACAACTGGGACCAGAACTTATGCCACTAAGAGATGTGATTGTTAAGGGAGTTGCGCCTGATTTTACATCCTTTTTTGCCCTGGCTATTAATTGAATCACTGCAATCGTTAATCGAATCACCACAGTCATTAAGCAAATCTGGCTTCTCTCATTGACTTTGCTTGTTGGAAGCCCCCTGGGAAGTTCACAAATGGCGATTATGCAACCCTGGGATGCTGCAACTATCATAAATACATGCCGGTTGCCAAGAGCTCGAATTTTGAACATGTGACTGCAGGGACACTGTGATGGTTGTAAGTATGAGGAAGAGCCATAAGTCACTTTTTTCAGCGCTGTCGTAACTTTGAATGGTTAAGCAAATGGTCGTAAGTTGAGGACTACCTGTACATCAGGTCATTCAGGGTAGCGATGTTCAAGAATAAATCTTGTGAAGAATATGATTCAGGCCAAGTGGTACTTCTGGTATAGCATCCTGTTTCCAACTACAGTGAGCCAAGTGTCTCCTGGCCACCCAAAGTAGGTCATTGCTTGTCAGGTTCTAGCAACTAGTAGCGTCATACTACCTCCAAATGTTATCATGTGAACATGCCTGCTTTAATCTAAAACCAATTTCAGTATTGTGAGGAAGAGTAATTTCTCATGTTAATGAAACTTATATAAAAGTGTTGTTTTGAAGGCCCAAGTCCATGCAAATACCAAGACTGAAGCAGTATCGTGATTAAATTCATACACTTCTTTAGAACAGCAAAATAGCTGAAAAACTCCAGTTAAGCTCTGACCAAATGCATACCTTTTCAATTTGTTTCTGTTTATTGAGCTCTTTTTGCTGTTTTTCCTTTTCTCTTTCTATTTCTTTCTGCTTTTCTGATGATCTACGATCCTGAAATTTTTTTAAAAGAACATGCCAAATAACTAAAAGTGGAACAACATTATTTTCACTGAATGGATTATTACTTTGTTTTGCCTGAGCCATATAAAATTAATTCAGAAACTACATAGATATCCAAGTATATTTAACAAAATATTCTCTTACTGCTTTTCAAAACAAAGATTTAAAAAATCTTGGCTTTCACATCATTAACACAATAGAAAAACCAACTACATATTGATTAAAGATTAAAAGTTCAGGATGCTTACATAATTGTTTTTCCAAATGGTCATCTGTGCATTCACATAATACATCCTCCACCTTATGATTCTGCTTCTCAATTATATCTGATTTGGACTCACCTGGATCTGCTCAAGAAATGGAGAAATGCAGAGGCAACTTCTTAAGCAGGTGTAACAGGATAGAAAAAAGACTCTTCTTCTCATCAAATCCAGCTACAGAATGTTCTGAAGGATGCTTCATATGGGCCCAGAACTCACTTGTAGGAATGCACAATGACCATTTCAAGAACCAGAATTACAGCTAAGCAACCTGACCTTCCTTTTTAATACTGCACTTTCTTTATACATATTTCACATGTTTTGCAGAAAAGTATTTTCTAAGTTATTAGTGTTTCACTAAAGCCAACGAACATCAACGAGAAAGTGGAAAACAAACGAAAAAACACACATTTGGCTCAAGACAGACTTGTGCAGTGTACAAAAAAGGAGCAATACTTCCTGATTTGGACAACTGAACAACATTCTTTAAAGGATTAAGAATATAAGATGTGTATATATTACACTCTTAAGCTCAAGACAGATAAATATTTAAGAGCAAAAAAGACCTCTCCTTTTGATCTTGTTTTAGAATCAAGGGCGATTTGCCTATTGTCTGTTTTTTGCCTTCCTTGCAGAAAGCTTTGCCAAATTATTTCCTTATAGACATCTCCTATTCTGTACATCTGGACTGGAACTGCTTGTGACTTGCAAGACACTGGTTGATAGTTTACTTGTGAGAATAATTATTGGGTCAAAGAGTGTTGCAGTGGAGTTTTTAGTTTTTTCATTTCACAGATTGTCAACAGAGAGAACAGCAGCTTTTTCAAGCACTTAGTATCATCACACCTTTTTAAGAGATGGTGAGGCACCAAAAATAACAATTAAATAGTCACTGTAAAAACCAAAACATTTTTTTTTTCTTATTTCAAACTCAGGTAAGATTTGAGGTTGGAACACTGAAATTTCACCAGTTTGGGCAGATGTCAGGAAATATCACAACTGATACTGAACCAGCAGGGCCCCATGTCATTGATTTGATATATATAAACTGTCTTTACATTTTACTCCAAATTAAAATCTTACCAATTCAGCATGAAATGCAATCTGTTTTGCAAGTCCCACGGAATCACAAATCTGAATGAGGAAAGAAATGGGTAACATAATCACTAAAAAAATGTGTTTGTCTTCAAGGACAGTAAATCCTTGATTTAACAGACTCTTTGGGGGAAGCATGTCTGTTAAAGCCAAATGTCTATGAAACAGTAAATGGATTTTTTGGGGCTCAGCATTGCCATCAAAGGTGATTCTGACAATCGTAGGTGCAATGAATTCACACAATGAAGACAAGCTACAGCTGAGAGGCCACCCAGAGGCTGAGGATCAGAGCCTGGGAGCACTGGAGCCAGAAAAATCAGCCAGCTGGAGGGGCTGGGCTGATCCAGGAGCCAGAGGAACTTCCAGAGGCAACAAAGACAGTGGCAGAGGTGAACTGCGGACCAGGGAGATCTTGTGTGTGGAATCTGAAGTCTGCTAAACTAAAGGGTTGATTTTTTTTTTGTTTAATCCGCACTCAACTGTGACTGATTCTGCGGCAACTGCCTGGACGAGTCCCTGCAATTTTCAAGGCAAGGTGTTTCAGGAGTGGTTTGCCATTGCCTCCTTCCTAGAGCGGAGCCCAGCTGGCAAATGCAGGAGGCGGGGTTTCTGTTGCTTTGCGCTTTTTTCAGGCATACATGGCTTCCGTGTTACCGGCAACTGGTCCCATCTCCCGTGCAAGGTGCCGCCAGCATTTTCCTCCCACCAGGGTAACAGTACCCATTTGTCTACTCGCGGATGCTTTCAAGCTGCTGGGTTAGCAGAAGCTAGGGATTAGACAGGAGCTCACTCTGCCGCATGGAGCTGGGCTCGAACCGCTGAAGTGTTGACCATTTCTGGTCGGCAACTTTCAGCGTCATTAAACCACTGTGCCACCACGTCCCTAAGGGTTGATTGTACATAATTACAAAAGATGAACAAATTGTTCACAAGAGGTTTTCAGAGCATGAAATAACATGTATAAAGCACTATCAAATTATTATAGTGTCTGTGCATTTTTCTTAGACTGCCTAGGTTTTTTCAATAGAAGAGAATCTATGTAGCTCAGGGTTGAACTGGGGAGTTCTTGATGCTCTCTGGGCCTGGTTGTTTGCTTGCAGACATTTCATTACCCAACTAGATTACTGACACTGATGATGTTACCAAGTTGGGCAATGAAATGTCTGAAAGCAGGTTCTCCGGAAGCTGCTCCCTGCTGACTCCACATGCATATTTATACAAAGCCATTTGCTTCATTGGGGCGAAAAAGCCCCTTCAAAGGTTTGCATACCCCTCGTTTTTACAGCTTTGGGATAGTTTAAAATAGAATGTTAATTGAAGCATGATGCATATACCTTTTCCCCTTCATTATTTGATTCAAATATGTAGCACACTGAAGTTGGTCTACTATCTGCTCTTCCTGCTGAAGTATGAAGAACAAATCCAAAAAGACGCTTGTTCTCCTGGTGTGTGGCATACAGAACTATATTTGGCAAAGGAAACTGTCCAGAGAGGAAAAGAAGGCAGTTCTAAGGATCACTGAATAACAGAGAGCAGTAAATGAAGTTACGGAAAAAAGAAATTACTTTTGGATTATTAAAGTAAAAGCCAAAATCATTCATATTTATATTTCAGCATTAAGGGCATTTTAACTCACCCTACTACCCCTAGTAAACGCATGGCTTCCCAGCACAGACTTTTTAGTCACTATGCTACATCAGCTCTTATGCTAGTGCATTCTTAAAGCTTTCAAATTCTATACTAGCAGGAAATCCTTACATATTTTTCTAATCTACAAGTACAAGCTTAGGGCTAGACCATCCACTTTTATAATGTGAAGTTTCAGGATAACTGAAATACTGTCTTTGGGGCTGGATAACCTATAACATTCTGTCAAGAACAATAAATAGAAAATAAACTTGGATGAAATTTAACAGTAGCTGGGTTTCTGATATTTAAGTACTTTGATTTTAACAACTTACCCTGAGTCTTGTAACTTGTGTTTGTGGATCAATTAACCTAGAAAGGATAATTTCAGAAATGTAGAGTTATTAAAAAGATAAAAATGTATTAAAAGTGTTTGACAAACATGTTCACTTTAGAAAAAGAATACTTACTTTAAACAATCACATGTAACTAACAAATGTGATTCTGTCATTCTGAAAATGTTATGTATAGCTCGAGCTGCTAGTATTTGACGCATTGTTTCATAAACAACATCAGGACTTTCATCTGACTTCACTTCCATAGATCCAAGGAACCTTATAATAAATAGCTGGTGAAGGATAGAATCTAGAGCAAGGACATAATAAATAAATGGTTTGAGTAACCTTTTAAGTAAAGCCTTGGCTTTACTAAATATTAGCTATGTATAGATCTTCTATGCCAATCTCCAGTAAAATATGTTATTCATTTATTTACATTTATTACAGCCACCTACTCCAACTGCCTCTGGGCAGCTTACAAAATATAATACTAAATTAGAACAATTAAAAACCCAGGCAAAACAAAACAAGACAGCCTGGACTAAAAACAACCATTAAAACAGAACACCACAGCCGCCCCACACAACACATTAACCCCAGGCCTGAGCACAAAGCCAGGTTTTAAGGGTTTTTTTAACCTTAGGAGAGAGGGCACCATCTGTATCTCTGGGATGATGCTGTTCCAGAGGTTGGGGCCATGACAAAGGAGGCATGCTTCCTAGATCTTTAATAATTCATTTCTAAAAAAATGTAACACATATAAGTTCTGATAGTTATGTCCAACATTTAGTTACCCTTAGTTCTGACTGAGAAGAATTCTTTCATTCAATTAATATTAAAGTTAACTAGATTGAAAGCACTGTTGTGAGATGGTGGCTTGACGAAAGGTAGAAGGGGAGAGATAATGAATTATTTTACAATATAATTTAAGGGACTGTTACATTAAACAAGAGTAACGAACAAGACTTGATAGCTCTTCTTCCACTTCTTAAGCTTACTCTATAGTGTAAGTTATGTTTTGGTCCTACTGCTATTTTACTAGATTACTGCAAAGTTCTTTTGCTGAAGTATTTTCCTGCACTATATACAGAAACATTTCCCTTTGTACCTTCTTTGCTCTCTTAATTTTGCTCAGGCTCACAGCCAAATTATCAAAATATTATTTTTATCAATCTGTTCTCTTCAACTGTTACCATACAATACTACTCAATATATTTTATATTTCTTTAAAGCTCTGCTCTCTACCTTCTGTTTCTGATTTGGTTCCGCCAGATTCTCCAAAAGGATTTGTACGTCTGTCAAAAAAAAAAGGTATCAAATCAGTGACTAAAGTTGCATGACATATTAAAAGCAGCAATAAGATACTGAATGGTAGTCCAGGAAGTGCACATACACAGACACATACAAAACAGTAAATAATTTTCATCACACAGAATTATTTGAGATACCTCATATAAAGAACTATATTTTAGCAGGAAACAACTGAAAACACTGTAAAACTACCCATGACAAAACAATATCCACTGTAATATTATCTGGAAAGTTATTTAATTTTATCTGCTTTTGAAAAAATACAATCTTATAATACAAACTACAAGCTTACTGAAATTCCATTAAAAAAAATCTCTTTAACAGAAACTGCATGCTCCCCTGGTGTTAATATGTTAAATTTAATACGTGAAGATTATTTAAAGTTACCATTTCAAATACAGACTTCTGAAAGCACTGATGGGATTGTAATCATAATCAAGAGAAACATGGCTATGCATAGCTCTCAGCAGAGACATTATTACTCTTTACATTATACTTGTGAAAATTTTCTAGGCTTCCAGTATGTAGGCAAAGAAAAGGTTTATCCAAACATTTTTCAAATGGAGAACTTAAGATGATCCTTAAAAAACAAAAGATCATAACAGTAGTACCATTTTTAAAAAATATATCCAGTCTGATGTTTTCATAATGTAAATCTTTCACAGAATCACGGTGTTGCACTAGAAGCTCTCTAAGGTCCTTTACAATTCCCTGAGCTATAACGCAGGATACAACAATACCCTTGCAGTGTGTCCATCTAATCTTAAATACCTCCAGCAAAAAAGTTCACCATCTCCCAAGGCAGCCTGTTCCATTTTCAAACACTCTTTGGGATCCATGTGGTCAGAATTATTACAGCTGGCAAATCTCTTGATTGCAGCCTGGCACACTTGCTGCTTAGTTCAGCTCACAAGAAATCTGGTGAGTACAGCAAGGCTCAGACTTTTATAGACTTCAGACTGAAACAATCTGCATCTTTTTCAGAGTAGCACTTGGCAAATCTCCTCACAAGTCTTGATTATGGCTGCTGCATCTTTTTACTAGCATTCACAAGAGATCCTGAAAACTCTATTGCCTTCTTCAGGCATTTTACATGCACATAATATCTACCTGAGTAAGGCAATCTAGCGCCCTCACCTAATCATCCTTGTTGCCTTCAACACAGAAAGGATGACTGTACAGAAGAGTTCCCACTATCCACAGATGCTCTTCATGTGTTTTAGAAACTGACTTTACAGAGGGAAGGTTAGGTTGCTCACTCTGATGACCTGCATTCACATATTGATAATTTAAGGTACAGCAGCCTGGTATATGGAAAGAAAATTGATTGGGATCCAAAGGAGGAGAAAGTGGAGTTTGGACCGTTGGTGTTGATGGGAGAACATGAAGCAATGAATGTTGAAGAAAGAACTTGGTTAGAAGTTGGCAAGAGAGTATGGATACCACACAAGAAGAAAGTGAAGATGGAGGAGAGGAACATGGATGGGGAAGTGAAGAAGTTCAAGGAATGCAGAAGAAGAATGTGATGGCTGAGATGAAGGAGATAGAGATGATACAATAATGGAATAGAAGACTGTGAAGAGACTCTCAAACAACTGGACAGACAACAAATGGTTGGGCTTTGGAAGACAAGGAGACATGGGAGCTTGAGTGATTTGATAGACTAGTTTAACAGAGTGAGTGACTGGCAACAACCTCATCACCACCATAATTGAGACAGGGTGTGGTATTGCCATGAGAAGAAACAAATTGCCTATTATAATATAAAGTGCTATCTGATTTGGGTCTTCAGGACCATCAGACCCAGATGGATTTTGCCCACCCAGAAGTAGTTAAGGGAAGAAGGCTTGGAAACAAGCCTTCTGGGTAAAAGCCTCCTCATTCTGGAATAGCTTGCTCTCCAAGATTAAGATGGCCCCTTCGTGTTGACATTCCAGAAGGCAGTGTAAATTGTACTTTTCCAACAAGCCTTTAGGACAGAGGGTATTATGCGATCAGAGATAGCCTGACTGACTGCATGAAGTTTTGTACTTTCGTGCTTTGATTTATACTTTTGGGGGGGTTTTTTTAGGTCTCTGAAATGTAAAACTCCTAGTATCTATGGAGCAGCCAGCATAGAAATCCATGCATGAATAAATAAATATACTTGAAATGCCTGAAGACGACTTTTGTTATGGACATTTCTCCCCAAAACTAAATTCAATTTGAATTTTCTATGAACATTTGTTTTGAATTGGATCTCTCTTTACAAAAAAAATTTCATTAGGTGTAACTGGGGTTAATTAATTTCTGTTGCTGAAAGAAAAATCAGTCATATCTATAAGCAGCTAGGCCTCATTCAGCAATCACATGTTCTAAGAGTTTATAAAATACAAAAGGAGTGTATAAGCAGCAAAAATGATTCCTCTTGTTATTCCTGTTCTGACTCTTAGTTTTAACATACTTGCAAGACTGTAAAGCACAGAATTATGAGTGAGATGTTTCTTGCTTTGGCTTTGAAAGTTTCCATCCAAATTAATTTTTCACTATACTATATTAAGACTTGCCTTAAAATTACAAGTAGGTATTCACTGGCCCTAGTATATAGGGCCCCCCGACTACTTCACTGCTTGCTTGCTCACTCGTGCTTGCTTGCTCTCTCTCTCTCTATATATATATGCATGACAAAAAAATAAAAATATTGTTTAACAAGTACTGTATATTCAATCACTGAATGATAATTGTAAAATATATGGAAGCTCTAGTGAGATGGGGAAGAAGCATAAAAAGATCTCTGGTCAATGGACAATTTATCTTCCTAAAAGATATTACTTTAGAAGCCTAGATAATTTTCACTCACCTTTTTTAGCTTAGGAAGAAAGCCATCAGAATGCCTTCACCACCTGGGTTGCCACATTTCTCTTGAGTTTCCAAGAGGAAATACCCAAGTTGCTGGGGCAGGCAAGCAAGCAATAGGAAAGGAAAATATACTTTTTTAAAAACAAAAAAACTGAAGAATGCTCAACAGGGTGAAAGAAGTCTGCTACAAGAAATAAAACACAGAATCTTAAGCATCGTAAGATTTTCCCAATTGTGCAAGGTTTTGATTTTTTTGTTTTGATTTGTTTAATGATCAGCCCATGCAGGTCTAAAAATCCTAGTCCTTCAAAGCATTAATCTAATAAAACACAGATGTCCTGACTCTACCCTCTTCCCTTCCGTGCATGAATTGCCCCCACCAGTTTTAACATTAGATAATACTAATCAGCTTTCACTCTTAATCAGACATCTGAATAAATCTCAAGTCTTTGGCTGAAATCTCTAGTTAAAAGCAAACTCTGCTTAGGCACAATCATAGTTAAAGCTGGTAAAGGGAATAAGAACAAGTTAATTTGTGCAGGGAGGGGGTCCCAAATGGAAGTGAGCACACTATCCATAGTCAAGGTTAAAAGATGATGAGTATTATTCTATGCAGGTTTTAAGTATCAACAGAAGGTGTTAAATACTGAGTCAGCTTCATGTGCTTGTATTTCATTTTTGTAATTCTCACCTGCCTGACTGGCCTGGGGTTTTTACTTGACCAGGCTGGTCTTCACTTACTGGAGAAATGATATCAAATTGTATAGGCGTGTCAGGTGCAACGAGCGAGTCCAAGGAAAGTGCAGACAGTGATGCTGAATCAGATCCCAAAGACCCAGCACTACTAGTACGATTTGTGGGAGGCCGAGGCTGTCTGAAAAAGCAAGAAAAGAAGGAAACATCTCAACCTTTATCATCTGTTGCATTTCAGCAGGGAAGAACTGATCACACATTTTCTTACAAATAATGAAAGATAAACTTTTATCCAGACTAAATAAAGTTATCCAGACTAAATAATTTGGAGACAAATGCCTTGTTGAGAGCAAACATTTCAGAATTTATCATGAAAGACATATAAAGGAGAAGTGTAAACTTTATGTTAACAAACTGAAACACTTGAGGTAATCAAAATAATCACCTAAAACCAGCAGGAATATTTAACAGCTGCAGCAACAAAGTTTCTCAAATAGACATCCTGTTTAATATATATTTACAATGAAATATCCATATGTCAATTAGTTTATAATTTCTGATGACTGTGGCTTGAGAAAAAAATTCCACAGGGCGAATAAGCTAGTGATTACTGTCACCATAAATTCAGAAACTTTAATGAGACAATAAGTAGGAAGAGCAAACCAGAGCCTACTTAAGGATTAGTGATTCCTCTCAGGTTATTAAAACAAAATAGTATGCAAGACTGAGGCCCGATAAATTAAAAATAGAAACCGAATGAAGTGTAGCTGAAACTAGAGATTACAAGAGCTGGGTCAAAAGTAAGGACATGGTTACTGTTCTTCCCAATAGCTTCCACTAACAAACAAATGATGCGAAGTCAGTATTTTTCCCCATACACAATTATCAGATAAAATAGAGTGATGGCAGCAATTTTAGAGCAAAGTGATATCATATCACAGATTTTATATTTCAAATGCTATGGGGAGAAAAGAGGAGACCAAGTAATAGAATTGAACATTTTAGTAGCAACCATACAAATTTTGGGACTTTTAAATTAACAGCAGCACTCTGCACACTCCAAAAATAATTTGAAAGAAGTTCTGCAGCTCAACTTTATTCAGGCTTTCACACAAACTTGAAAAGAGGTGTCGTTATTTTAAGAGTCACATTAACTCTAATGAGTGTATTCTTTAAAGCAGCAACACTTTCTATTCAAGCTTAATGGGTGTGAGGAAAAAGGTTGTGCTGCTTTAATGAATGGCAAAGAAATATTATGCTTACATAATGTCCAAAACACTTCTTCCAAACAATTTTCAAAGCATGAACAGCTATAATCTATATTACAGATAAAGATATCAAATACAGGTAGTTCTTAACCATTCGTTTAGCGACTGTTCGAAGTTACGACGGTGCTGAAAAAAGTGACTTATGACCGGTCTTTGCACTTACAACCACTGCAGCATTCCCATGATCACATAACCAAAATTCAGGCGCTTGGCAACCAACATATATTTACAACAGTTACAGCATCCTGGGGTCATGTGACTGCCATTTGTGACCTTCCCAGCCGACTTCCAACAAGCAAATCAATGGGGAACTGCATGATTCATTTGTCAACTGCAGTGATTCGCTTAAGAACCACATAATTCACTTAACAACTGTAGTGATTTGCTTAGCAACCATTGTAAAAAATGTTGTAAAATCAGATGCGGTCATGTGATGCCTCGCTTAACTATTGCACCGCTTAATGACAAATTTTCCAGTCCCTAAGTTGGTTGTTAAGCAAGGACTACCTGTACAAGATGCTACTCTAAGGCATACCACAGTACAAATTGATACAGTAGAAAAACTTACAAAATGGCACTCAGAAGTATTAATATTAACAGCACATGAGTGGTAAACAACTGCTTGACTTCTTAGGTAGAGCTCATATCAAAAGGTACAGAATGTTTTGTATGATATAGAGAGCCTTGCAATTGTAAACCATTTTTAATAAATTATAAAATCATTAGTACAAAAATCTAGGTTACTACTCAGGTAAATTACAGAAGATTTTGTTAACTTGTAAGCTGTCCATGAATGATGGTATATCTTCAGAGATTTGCTTGAACAATGTTAAATTTAAGGGGATACACATTCCAGGTGCAGTTTTACTGCAAAATTTAAATAGTCATATTTTACAGTAGCCTTCAGCTAGACCTCAGAACACACTACCATTAGAAGAATAATATTTTACAGAACATGAACCTTGTCTTTTCTGCTGCTTTGGTGACTTACATGGTTGGCCTCATGCTTTCATGTCTCTGCTGGAAGGAAGGAGAGGGAGTGACAGCCTCTAAAGCTGACTGATTTACACGGGCAGCAATTTCCTGTATTGTTAGAAGGAAAACAAACAAATCTGTTTTCATTTAGTTAAATCTAAATAAAAATGAGAATACGAAGATCCTTAGTAAGCATTTCAGCAAATATAGCAGACATATAGAAGTAATTTTTTTGCTGGAAATGCGGATTTATGGAAAGCATTATAGCAGATAGATAATTTCTGTCAAGGAGCACTGCTAGGCATACAGTCTGGATCCAAAATCAATTGCTAGGAGTCTTGGGGCAATGTAACTTATTTTTTTTATATTCAACTGCCATGCAGGAGGGAGATTACAGCTAGAAGAATTGACCCTCCTCTAAGCAAGCCGCTCCACCCAAAAATTTCTCCACCCATGGTAGTAAAATTGGAACAGTTCCTTTAATGCCAATGGAGACTTTCCCAACCTGAAACATAACCAAGTAAATGGAGATTTTCATCCAAGAAGGAAAGAGAAAGAAGCGGGAAAAAGGATAAAGACAAATGAATTGGGAGGAAAAGGAAAATGATATAAGGCCATGTGTATGTCTGTGATGAAGAATGAATAAAAGAAACAAAAGAGAGAACATGTGCACAACTGCATACTTTGCATGAGATACAAACTCAGGACTGAAAAGCTAAAATAAATTAATATAATATAATATAATATAATATAATATAATATAATATAATATAATATAATATAATGGAAAGGAAAAGGAAAAGGAAAAGGAAAAGGAAAAGGAAAAGGAAAAGGAAAAGGAAAAGGAAAAGGAAAAGGAAAAGGAAAAGGAAAAGGAAAAGGAAAAGCCACCTTCCACTAACCTAGCTTTTATTTCTTCTTCCCTTCTTTTACAATCACTTGATTCTCTGCAGTGCTATCCTTGCTCCATTTAAGTGTACATGCAGAATTAAAATCAATGTTTCTCTCAATCTGTACAAACAACTAATTTTAATTTCAATATTTATTTCAATTTCCCAACATGCTCTGGGGTCAAATATTTCCTCAAATTTAAATTTAAACTTCACATCTAAAAGTGTTTTGTTTTTTACATTAAAGGACTACAGTTGCATTACCTCCGGGTTTTCGCTGAGGTAAATCTGTTTGGAGATATTGTTTATTGTGCATATCCACTGGAAAAAAAAGTGTAAAATGTAATTAGGTAATTTTCTGGACACTATGTTAATGTACTTTCCATTTCTGCATTATTTTTAAGAGAGATTAAAAATATGGTAAAAGCTTTAATTTGAGCAGAAGGGCAACTTTTATCATTGCAAAATAACAAAATAGGTGCCAGATGACAACTTTTTCAGATGAGTAAATCTAGCTCTCCAACAATAAATAATTGACATGTTAACAATCTTTGCACATACAGACTAATAATAAAGGACGCAATCCTGCTGTAGAAGGCCTGACAAAACATGACCTAGTTTTATACATATGCCTAATTTTGTAGTGAGCAACATGGTCATTCTCTTAGTGCAACTTATCTCAAAGCATTTTTATGAGAAAAATAATAGAAGAGTGTGCTAATAACACACCTTAAGAAAAAGCAGGATATAAATCTAAGAACAGAGCCAATGTTATGTTATGACCTTCTAAAATCTGTGCCCTTTGGACTTGTTAAACCCTAGCATGACTATCAATTCCCATAAAGAGACTGGAGGTCATGAGGTTTGGGGAAAGCTGAGCTAGGTGATGGTCTAGAAACTGCAAGTTGGTGAATTCGCAAAAAAGTTAACAATAAGCTACACATAAGACATTTACAAGTAGCTTTCAAACTACAGAGCAGGACAGAGGAAACTTGTGACTCTCTAAATGATGCTAAATTCCCATTTGTTTCGCAATTAGTCATGCTTGCTGGGCCTGCTGCAAGCTGTGGTTCCACAACTTTTGGAGCCTACAGATTCTCCAACACTGCCACAGAAACAAAAGAGAAATTCATATAGTTTTTTAAAACTTTCATATTTAAATAATGATTCCATACAACTTTCTAGCTGAATTTTTCCTCCTGATTTTTTTTAATGATGCCAATAACAGAAGTGGGAAACGACAGGCTTTTAAATGTGAAATGATCAACAGAAAGTGCAGCTGCAGTACTAAACCAGCAGTGTAGCACCTATGAAATTGTTTCCCCTGCACTGATTATTTAGCACAACTACTGAGCAAAGCAGGTTTCAAACCCTATTTTAAACTGCTTTGCCACAGGCTAAGGACAAGGTGAGAACTTTCCACTCTGCCTTTCTTTTGGCTTGCAAGCCGGCAGTTTTCCAATGTGGAAGATTCTCAAATTCATGATAAAGCTGATGGCCTGAACTGAAATCTACCATCTAATGCTCCTCCACAAAGACAGTACAGGTTTTAGCAGTATGTATCACAAATTACAATCTGTGATCTGATTTTTTAAAAAATGAATAAAAAACCCACCCCTCTTGTGAATGCAGGCCTTTAGGCTACAAACCATACAATGCTTTGGCAGTCTTCACCTTTTCCATGCCATCAGCATATATTTATTCTGCTCTTAAAAACCGTCCTCATAATTAGTACCACAAATTTAATTTGGATAACCTGTTTACAAGCATCATATTTTGTTAAACTTTCCAATATGGCAACTGCCTTATTTTATTGCAGAATAAAATAATGGAATCTGGTGGCACCTTAAAAAAAGTAATCTATTCACTGTAACAAAGGCTTTCTTGGATTAGACAGATTGGTCAGACATGCGCAATTTTAGTCTTTAAAGCATCACAAGACATTTACTAGTTTTAACAACCATTCTGTTAAAAAGCTTACTTCTTCATAATCTTTTTTGCTCTCAGCTTGCAAAATTGAAGACCTGTTGGACCAAGAAATAAAAATAAAAAACAGACAATTATATTTCTTAAACAAGCAGGAGAAAGGAATTTTGATTAACTTGTTGGTTTCCATTTATCAATATGTACAATTCTGAATAGAAAAACTCTGATGGACATTGCCCACCTATACTATTTATCTTGGCATTGTAGAACTTAACATATTCCATCTGAGCTAAGTTCTTTGAGCTAAGTTCTAGGGACAACTATCCATTGATACACCTTAGCAGAGAGTAAAACGTTTATGTTGCCTGGGCTTGCTTTGTGCTGACCTCTCTCAGTAAAAACCAGTAAGGTTGCACAGAATGAGGAAGGAAGGCATCCCTGTTACATTTTAGGCTGAGGGAAAAACAGGCAATCATGAAAGAAAAAGCTGGCAGACAACTTTTTCCTCTAAACCAAAAACAAGGATGGGATGTACCCGTAATCTTTTAGAAAGAAAACAAGCATAAAATTGACAACATTCTACGAGGAAATCTAAATAGATATTTAGATTCCACCTACAGAGCAGCATCAAATCCTGATTAAATAAGTTGATTTAAAGTAACAGAAACCTGTCTTATATCTGCCATTTTTTCCAACCTAGGAAAGACAAGGATTTATCCCTCCTTCTTTTCTCCCACCTTTCAAGAAAAAGTCTTTATGGCAGCAAGAAATACTTTTCCATTGTTTCTCCAATACTAAATCAATATGTAGGAAACAGTAAGAATACAAACTTTTTGCCATCAAAAGATGTTATTTGAAAGCAGTATCTTCTGTCTTCGCAATCCACAGCCATTACCGAACTATTGTCTATATCCATGACAAGTCCTCCAGCTACTTCACCTCTTCCCTGGCTCATTAGGTTTCCACCCTGTGTGAAGTAAAACTGTCTGTCCCAACTGGAAGATACCAGTCCTGTTTTACTGAAGTAAGAAAGAAAACTGACTTAGTCCAACCTGGCAGTAGCAAATCTCTAATGAAAAAAATCAGGTATTATAAGCTTTGGACTGGAGATAGCTTAATACAATTTAATGCAGTTATGCATAGATTATTTTGGTACAGCAAGAAATACCAAAAGAGTATGAATGGTGCTTAACAGCAACCTAAATTTCCCAGTGTACTGCTTATCAGCAATATGCTTACCTAACTTTAAAATATATTATATATATATATATATATATATAATATATTTATATATATATAGTTACTCCTTTTTTAGGGCTCTAAAGATAGCTTAAAGGTGCTGCCACCTTACATTCTTACTCAACAGCACACCTGTAGTCAAACTGCAGGTAACCAGCTGCAGATTAGTGTCTGCATTTACACAGCAAAGTTGTAATTTTCCCAGTATTTATGGAGCTCGGGTACAGCTCCCCCCAGATGTTCAAGGAGATGATAAATATACTTCCCAGATAGTGAAAAAATGTATAGAAGACTAGTAAAAGTATGGGTGAAAACTATGTTATGCTTGCTGTTTCTACTGGCAATAATTTCAAGAAAATGAAATATTATAATGCTGTGACCCAAAAAAGCAGTATTACTTGCAAACAATTTTTATTTTCTATTGCTACTTTATTTAGTATCTCCTGCTGATCCTAATGTTCTAAAGTAATATTAGAAAATAAAATTCATATAGGAGTTAAGACGTGATTAACGTGGGGACCAGGATGAAGTTGCTATGTAGCAATGAAGCTCACTGAGTAATATTGGAATAGCCAACAACCCTAGACTCACTCATGGAATTGTTCTGAGGATGAAATGGGGGAGATCACTAGCGCTCCCTTGAGCTTTTTGGAGGCAAGAAGAGATCTAAACAAAATGAGTAATCACATTCCAGAGAGAGATGCAACCTGCTTTTAAAGCTGCACAACAGCCTGTCTCTTTCGGAGAGGAGCTGCTGCAACAAAAATAACAAATGAAGGAGCAGCTGTTCTCCCATGTGGATATATCACTTCCGAGGATTCTAGTGAAACTACTGAGACAAGTTAAATTATAACATATTGTGCCATGAAACATTGTAAACAAGATCATGAATTTAATGACAAATCAGTATAGTATCCTGGTTGGTATTGAACATTATTTTAAATCTAAAAAATTGAAGTTGGGAACAACGATAAAAAAAGTTTAATTATTTTTACATACAACACAGTTTGCAAGACCCCTGTAATTTACAATTCAGGCTATTAAAGCTTATGTGTATCTGAAATTGGTTCTTACTTTCTTGCATTAAGATAACCAGCCTTGCGAGTAAGATTTCTTTGAACCAAAAATTTTGTAGTATCAGGATCTGGTAAATAGAGCGGATCACTGGCTATCTCCAAGTCTTCTATAGTTTGCTGCATCGTCTCTACTTCACGATCCATTTCCCTGCGAACGCTAAACCCATAGGTCATTTTTTTTTTCATTTTAGTCATATTAACTACATGTAATATTTAAAAAGAAATAGCATTACTTTTAAAAGAAAAAAAATGAACTTACTCCTGCACACTTGTCCCGATATTTGTTAAAAATTCTTCCAGCTGTTCAGAAAGGTTTTCTGAGCCCATCTTAAAGAAATTTATCTTTCAAAAAGGAGAATTCAGATACTTATCAATTTATTTGGAACTTACAAACATACATCTAATCTTAGATCTTCCTTCGGAGGTTAAAAACATAATGCAACTTTGTAGAGATACAGATCATAAACCAGTTCAATTACAACATACTTATAATTAGTTATGTTTTTCTATCAACAAATTACACCTATATGCTTACTTTTCCCCAGAGTTTAACAATTTAGTCCTCCTGATTTATCTGGCTCAGATCAAGTTTATGTATATGTATATGTATATCTCTCTCTCTATATAGATATATACAGCAAATGTATACGGCCGCCCATCTCACACAAAGTTTATGATTAGGTTTGCTAGTATTTAAGAATACTCGGAATGCTCAAAAATACTGTAATGTAATATTCTGAAATCTCCCCTCTACCACATGTTGGAACTTACTTGAGCCTGCATATAGCCTAGCAAGGGTTCCAACATAGCAATTTTCTTCTTATACTGTAGTGTATTTAATGCACAGAAATAATGCATCATAGTCTGATGTTGTTTCTTCCGGGAAGTATATACATCTTCTGTAACTTCATATTTGACCTGGAAAAAACATTCTAATTCAAGGCAAGCACAGTTTACCATTAAAAGGAACAATTTCCTTGCACTTATCTGAAAAAATATAAATTCACATTAAAAAAATATATATACATTTTCTCTTCTCCTACCCACTTTGTACAGATTTACAATCTTAAAAGTACTTGTGAAAAGTACTTTTTAAAAAAGTCCCTGTTAGAATGTGTTTTGTTTTTTCCGCAGGACTGTGTAAACTGCTTGGCAAAATTACATTACTGAGGGAAGGATAAAGGGAGAGAGAGAGAGGAGTTTGGGGAAGATATATAGGAAGGATATCCCACTGAATTAAGGCAGTGATAACACTATACAGAAACATGCAGCTGAACTATAGTTCCATGAAAGATTAACTGCATTCACTGGACGGCTGAAGGAGAAAAGGGTTTTTTTCCTCACATACTTTTTAAGGTACCTGAAAAGCAACTTTGACATGTTACATTTCTGTAACATGAAATCTAAGTGCTGAATTAAATTTTCACAAACCTTCTCATTCTCTCTTTTTTTTGACAGTCGACTATATCTGGTAATAGCAGCATCATGATCTGAAAAAACAAGTTCTACTATATTTAAGTAGTAGCTACAAACATTATAAGTGTTTAAGGCAAAAAGAAGCTAGCCTTCAGTATTTAACATCCCACAATATTTTTATTTTTTTTTTAATTTAAAGAGAATGCTGTAAATATTAAAAATTATTTTAATTTTATAAACTATTAATTTATTGTACATATATTAAATACCATAGATATTCAGGCAATTGGGTTAAGTTTGCTTTTTCCACCAATATTCAATTTATTAGAAATAGACAAACATCTGTTTCCAATAATTTCAGAAATATTTTTATCATTTCAAGATAAACAAAATCTATTTTTCTGATGTACTGATTTTATCAACAAGACATCCGCTTTTTTACAATGTTTCATTGGAACAAGAGTTTATTAATCGTAATTTTTTTTTTAAACTACTTTGTATAAAGTTACCTAGGATTAGTTTCCCTTTAATTTTTAGGTTGACAAATAGCTTTTTTTAAATATCAAAATTAGTCTCTGGAGACAGAAATCTCTTCATAAAACTTTACTGTTTACAATATTACAATCATGCAACATCAAATAAACCATGAAATTAATTTCTAAAGCATCTTTACCATTGCTGGAGATCTGGAAAACCTCTTTTAAAGTCAGAATTTCTGAAATGAATTTAAGAAAATGCAAAGTGTTAATGTAGTTTTGCTGTTTTAATGTAAGCTGAACAAGACTTGATTCATTTATTACAAGGCTTCAGCTGGCCTACATTTCAGGGACCACATAACCCACTTTATAACGAGAAAATCGTTCTCTAAAATTATAGGGTTGTATCCAGTGGCTGTGCAAGTGGGCAATGGCTTGTGGTTTTTCTTCCCCTCTACTCTCCTATACTTCCCTGCAAAGCCTTTCCCAAAAGTCAGGGGCTTTCCTGTAAATACCATGTCATTAAGGTTGTAAACCTGCTATGACAGAACTCTTCACCTAACTATATGAGTTTTTTGAGAGATTCAGAGGGTTTGGGCAGAGAAAAGATAAAGAGAATTTTTAATAATCTAATGCAGTCCATAGGTCAAAAAATAATAGCCATACAATTGTACCCAAGTTTAATCCCAATACTTAAGTAAAATGTATATAGGGTTACTGCTCACATTTCTAGAGGCTTAATACACACAGATTATTAATACATGTTCTGGAGCGTACCCATGCTGCCCAAATGTACTGGACAGGCAGAAACAAATGGAGATAAATGGACCCTCAAATAACCAGGCCCCATGCCATGAAGGGCTTTACAGATGGCAACCAGCACCTTGAATTGCACCCAGAAAGCCATTGGCAACCACTACAACTCACATAGCAGCAGTGACACATGGGTGTAACATGAGATGCCTGTTACTGCACACGCCACTGCATTTTGTACCAGTTGTAGCTTTTGGATCATCTTCAAGGGCAGCTTCATGTAGAGCACATTGCAATAATCCAATCCTGAGGCAACCAGGGCATAAGGGACCATCTGAAGGGCCTCCTGGTTAAGGAAGGGTGCAAATAGCACGCAAAATAAACTTGTGCAAAGGCTCACCTGGACACAGCAGGAGCTAGGAGTTCAGGAGGGCCCCCAAGTTGAGCACCAGTCTTGAATGAGGAAATGCAACTCCATCCAAGAGCAATGATGGAAACGTCCCCACCCAGGGGGGCCAAACAGTACAGCCACTCAGTGTATTTTATTTACCCCATTTTTCAGACCCTTAAATGGCTACATACATTGAAGTAATAAATAAACTAAATGAACATTTTTATTAAGTGCAATCAGTTTATTATATTATCAGTTTTACTGATATATATATAAACATTCATAAAAGCACTCTCACCTCTTACACGAGCACATGACCTACAAACACACGTTTACTAGAATTTTCATAGATTGCAGTGATATATCAGGGATTGGCAATGTACAGCACTCCAGGTTTGCTCACTATTTTTCCCAGTATCTCCCATTATTGGTCATACTGCTTTGAGATTGCTGGAAGTTGAAGTTCAGCAACTTCTGGGGGGCCATCACTTACACCTCCAACTTTTATCATTCCCTTTTGCCCAAACTGCACAATTAAAAAAAACCTGATTTCAATGAGACAAATGTTCTTAGATTTGCACTAGACTTCAGCAGTCTACTATAAACGGAAAATATATTAACTGTTGTATAAGTTACTGTGCCAGCAATCTGTGATCTATGTGACAAGAATTACTGTACCTTTTAGATCTCTTTCTTTGAACTGTGTGATGGGAAACATCATGGCATCTGCTAATTGAGTTGATAGTACTGCATGACAAGAACTGAGCTGAGGAGGAAAAAAACCAATTAAGCACACAATGTTGCCTAAAAACATAAACATTTCTCATGTTTAACTGTTATTGCATGTGTGTGTAACAATAAGAAAAAAAGTTAACTGAACCACAGTGTGAGCAAGCAGCACACCCTGATTTGTTTTATCTGTTCTTTCCTTTGCACAAGCGGATAAACAAAACAGATATGGTCTAGCATTATTTTTGTCTGATGCAGTAATTTATTACATTCAAACAAGACACAAATAAGCCAATCCAAACAAACTATGATTTAACTTTGGTTTACAATCCTGACTTTTGGACAGAATAAATATGTCTTTATTTTGACATCCCAAAAGTTTTGGAGGATTTTAAGAAAGGGTTGGTGCCTACCATTAGGATTATGCCATTCACAAAATGATTTGTTGGGGAGTGTACATCACATGTGTACTGCTTGAGCAGAGAGAAAGAAAGATGACCTTGACAGCAATATGCAAGAACTGTTACATAAGCAAATAGGGCTGAACATTCCTTAAGTCCTGAGAAGCAAGATAGTATATGGAAAAGACCCAGGCAAGCTCTTCCCTGATTCACTGGGATACAAGAAGAAGAGGAGGTAAAGTAAAATCAGGCTTGCAAGATTCTATTATTATAACCTATCTCAATAAAGTATAGTTCTTATCTTCATGCAGTGTTGATTTTCTGGCCTGGTCTATCTAGTGGGGCTGACAACTTGCTTAGTTTGAAGGTTGTGGATATCATGTGTCATCTATAGAACCTGCTTGGTAATGGTGGAAAAGAGGCAGCAATCACAGCCCAGGCTGGCAGCAATGACATTGGAATGTATAATGAGCCAGTTCTGCAAGCCAAATTTAGACTCCTAAGTAGCAGATCAAAAACCAGGAACACTTCCGCTGAGGACATGGCAAACTGAAGACAACCCTGGAAAAAGGGGACTCATGTTACAGCTGAAATTTGCGGCCGGATGCAGGATCCAAGCCAGCAAAATCTCTCCAGAGAAAGGAGAGATCTTGAGATTGCCTGCAGGTACTTCGGGCAGCTATTCCTCACAAGTAAACTGCAAGAACAGACATTTTTGCGGTCAGCTGATGAGCAGAGCGGCTGGGAGTTGAGGGATTCCATCTGAGCTCATAGGCATAACGTAGCCTTTTTTGGACTCAAAGTTTGGCTGATCATCTTTTCTTAATCACTTCAGAATTACTTTTTTAAATTGTTTCTTAAATACTAAGAACCTGCAGAATGGCAAGTTTTATGGTATTCACTGAGTTTTCTTCAAACCATTATGAAAGAAGTTTTAAGTATGAGTTTAAGGATTTAAAAAATTAATATCTTTTTTTTTTTTAATTAACAGCAAGAGTGACTGGAGGCTTGTTTCTAGAAAGTTAAAATGGACTAAGGGTCCAGAAGGATCTATTATAATTTGGAAATTAAATATAAGAATCCTTCCCATGGGAAACTAGTCAGGTTTTTGTATTCGGAAGATAAACAAGTTGGTAAGATGAGACTTTGAAGATTGAACACTAGCAGACACCAGAAGCAAATAAATAATGGATGTATTGAGAGATTTGTGTGAACAAATATTTCAAAAGTTATTTTTACTTCTGCTATTTTTGATAGACCAGATAATGGTACGGAAGAGGAGCAAGTTTCACTGGACAAAAATGAAATTGGAAATGTGGACTTAAAAATGATAGACTACAAGAAGGATATGAAACAAGATGAAACACTGATTTTACAAATGAAATCGACTGATGTTCTCATTAACTAAAAAGGACAAATCAATAATAGACCAGAAGAGCGACTTGCATAACCTTTTTATATTGGATTTACAAAAGGGAGTTAATGTTGTCAGCGACTTGGTGAGAAGTGACAAAGAGAAAATGAAAAGAAATCAAGTGTTGGGATATTATTTGAAGGGATCTAAGACTAAGACTGCTGGGAGAAAGGGGAAGGACTATAAAGTGGGTTTATCTGACCAAGGTTGAAATAGATAAGTTGCTATTTTTGGCAATTTTTAATGGATTTCTTCTGACTAGGACTGGAAGATGATGTTTTAAGGTTTGTTTTATAGATAAAGAGTTATATGGATAAGAGGTTATTTGTTAAATTTTAATTTCATTTGATTAAGGTTAAAATAGTTAATTTCTTATCTCTGGTAACTTCTATTGGATTTTTACAGATTGTATTTGAATGATGAGGTTTGGGGGATTTGTTTAAAAAAAGAAAATGAGATATAAATGTAAAAGGAAGACATTTAAGTGGGTTTATTAGATTAACTTTAATTGCTTTGTGGATAGGTCTCATAATCCTTAATGGACTTTTGCTGATGGATGATGAGGCTTTAAAGAATGAGGTTGGATATGGGATGAAGAGATTGTTTGTTTGTTCTATTTCAAGAGATGGTGATAAGTTGTTAAAGTTGTATATACTTGCTAGGACAAAGGGGGAAGTTCTTTTTTCTCTTTTTTTAAAAACATTCTTTTTTCCCCCCTTTCCTGTGCTTTCTTCTTCTTTTTTATAGCTTGTATTAGTTTTATCTGTGTAATGGAATCTTTAATAACAATTATTAAAAAAAAAAAAACCAGGAACACCAAGGGAGCATTCTCAGAAAAGCTATCTATTCCACATGTCCAACCAACTAGATAGGCAGAGCTCTGAGATCTCAATGCAATTATGGCATGATGGCACCAGATGGAGGTACTCAGATTTGTTAGACACTGGGGAACATTTCAGAACAAACCAAACCTGCATAAAAGGGAACCAGGCTATTGGCACATAAAATCTAAAAGTGAGAGACTGGTTTTTAAATTGATTCTTGGGAGAAAATCAACAGGTAATGGGTAGCAGTCAAATCAGAATGGTGTAAACATTTAAAAAAAAATAATAAAAATTAGGGCAAATGTTGAGCCAGATGTTGGGTGGTCATGGCAGCCAGAAGATAAAATGGGAACAAAACAGCCATGAAAAAGATTCAAGCCGCCAACTTTAAAAAAATAAAAAAGGTACAGGGTGCACAGTTGTTTCAATACAATGCTAGAAATCCTCAAAGAATAATGTTATAATTCTTGTAATAATGGGGAACTTTGATTGCCCTCATATAAACTAGGTACGTCTGTGTTCAGGTTATGGCAGAGAGATCATAATGATGATGGAACATCATTAGAACATGGGAGGAAAGCCTAGATTTGATTGTAAGGGTTTACTAGGGTTTAAGTATTGTGGAACTGACAGGAAACAATGACCATAATACTATCTCATACAGCATACTGTACATGCAAACAGAAAACTGCAACTGTCAGCAAAATCTACAAAAGGGAGAACTTCTAAAAAATGAAGCGTCTTGTGAAAAAGAAAGGAAAACGTATTTTAATGATTTTTTTATCTTGTAAACTGCCCAGAGTCGTTTCATGAGATGGGTGGTAACAAATTTTATACAATCAATCAATGAATGAATGAATGAATGAATGAATGAATGAATGAATGAATGAATGAATGTCAAGAGGGCCAAAACTCATCATGGTGCATAGAAGTATGAAGATAGTCTTGAAGAAGGAATGCAAGAACCATTAAGTAAATGTCAACTTAGCCCTGGAAAGGAATAGGGGGTGGGGGGGAAAAAACTCAAGATAATCCTTCCTTCATTCTGTTTGGTATAACAGGGGCAGAGGGAAACTCTGACAAGCTTTCAAGAATCTGTTATTATATCCTATAACAATAAAGCAGAGTTCTAGCAGTCTTGTGTTGTCTGTTCCTTGACTTGGCCTACCATTGTATACAATACAATATGAAAAAAAATTATTTAAGCATATCACATTTAAAGGGTGATGTGGGAAAGGGTGTTGTGCCTCCTGTACCAATTTACCCTGAGATGGTTAGCATTAGAGTAAAAAATATAGACTTGTTTAGTTAAACTAACTCCACTCACCCAGCCAACTATTGTAACTCACCCCATTAATTACCAAAAGGTTCACTATCCTTCCTGATGTCTCTGATCAAGACAAAATCCTAGAGGCTTTCAAAAATGGGCCTCTCTTGGTACTCCATCTCTGTGGTTATTTGTTTTCAACCTCCACATGGCCACATGGAAGATATGAAGAAGAGGCAGAAATATAACTGGAGCACATACAACTTTCTTGAACCTACTGGAGGTGAAACCAATTCCAACCATGCCACTATAAGAGTTTTTGGTTTTTTTCCACCCATAAAAGGGGGAAAAATTCAAAAGTTCAAGAAGTGGGGAGAAGTGACAGCCTCCCAGCTTTCTTTGTGGCAAGTGGGAAGACTGTAAACACGGTTACAGCATTACCGATCACCATCCAATTAACTTGAACAGGGATGGCTGAGACATTTGTATTGTGTGAACAGGTTCACTGTGATTTGTGACAATGTTAGCTTAAAAATTAAAAAAAAAACAATGTCATAGTTAACACAGAACTACTGTACATTTGTTAGAGTTGATAGAGGTTTCTTCTTGTGGCGTTATCTGGGATCAGTTTGAGCATGTGGATCCTCAGGAAGTAAACAGGGTCCTCCATGCTATTAGCTCTGCAACCTGTAGATTAGATTCCTGCCCCACTTGATTGGTGAAAACAGCCAGGGAGGTGACAGAGGCTGGGTGTGGGCGATGATAACTATATCCTTCAGGGAACTGGTGGTGCTCCTGCCTTGAAAGAGGTGGTGGTGTGTCACCTCCTCAAGAAGCCATCACTTGACTCAGCAATTGGACATATCTGTCATCAGTCTCCAAACTTCTTTTAGGAAAAGTTGTGGGACTACAGTTATTGAAAGCCCTGGATAAAACAGATTATCTGGTCCAGATTCAGGTCTGGGCATCAGACCAAAATTGTATTGGTCATTCCTGTTGATTACCTTTGGCAGGACCAGAATGGAGGGACTGCAACTATTCTGCTTCTGTTGGATTTCTCAACAGCAGTGACTATGGTATCCTCCTTGGCCAACTATGACAGTTGAGGATTGAAGGCACTGTTCTTCCTGAATGGCCAATTCTAGTTGGTGATGGTGGGTAGGGAAAAGTCAAGCCCCTGGCCCTATGTTATGGGGTGCCACAGGGTTCAATCCTCCTCCCTACAATTTAACATCTACATGAAGCTGCTGGGAGAAGTCATATGCTAACAGAGTAGGGTATCATGAATATTCTGATGATTTCCAAATATGGATCTCCATCCTGGGCCAGACAAGGGTTGTGGTAGAACTCCTGACCTTGTGTCTGAAGGCTGCTAGGGCCTGGACAGAGAGAAACATACTTAGACTGAATCCTATTAAGACAAATTTAGAGCCAAGGCAGCTTGGATTTGGAAGCCAAGTACAAAGATAGTCCAGTTTTGATTCTGTATGGAGTAGTGCTTCTGCAGATGGAGCTGACATGCAACTTGGCAGTCCTTCTGGACTTATGGCTCCTGTCTGAACAGCAAATACTTTTGCTAAGTTACAACTTGTGCACCAACTATGGACTGTTCAGAACTAGAAGCCTTTACTCACTGTTACTCATGCCTTTGTCACTTTGTGGATGGATTACTGCAATGCTCTGTATATGGGGAGGCTGCATTTTCTGAGAGTCATAAAAAAAATGGGTCTTCTGAAAGGCATTTGGGGTGTAATAAGATCCTGAATGGTAATGCCTCATACTGATTGGTTATAAAGGTTTTATTTCTGTTTTTAGTCTTTGATATTAATACTGTACACTGCTCAAAGTCTTTAGAAATGGGGTGACATAAAAGTTGCATGTATAGATAAATAGGCTGATAGATATTTAGAAAGGAAATTTTACCTCATCTATCACTTTTGCAAACTGCTGAAGAGTAGAATTCATAACTTCATCATCACCACCCAAAGGAAAGCGCTACAAAAAAAGAAAAAAACTTTAAATTCCAACCTTATTGATTTTTCACTCTAAAAGTTCACAATAACATTCCAAGGGTCTAATAACATGTATATATCTAACAGTGCTAAAAATAACAGAGAATTTTGGAGCACTGTAAGTTGCTAATGTCTGTTACATTTATATATATTATATTGTTATATTTAAAAGATATAGAAAATACCTATAGGCCAGACTAACTTCATAGAAAGGTATTCTGATAGATTATATATATACATTAAAGCTTCATTAAATTATGGTATTAAATTATGACCATTTTGATATAAAACATATTTCTTTGTTTATTCATGACAGTTTCAATTAATTTTATCTTTTTTCCCTTTTCTGTGTTTCTATTTGTTATTTTCTGTTTTATGTTGTTGTGGATGGCCCCTTTCAGGTTTTACTCAGATGGTTCATGTTTTAACATCTCATATACTTTGTAGGCTGCTGAGAGTCATTTGATTGTGGCAGGGTAGAAATGTGATAAGATAAATAAATGTGTGCTCTTAATAGAAAGAACTGAGCAGAAATAAAGCATATGAGGCTTTATGAAAATAAAGAACTGGAAAAAAATAATCAATTTAATTTCTACATGCTAAGCTACTATTAAAACATATGGGCAGAGTTCACGTAAGATGCTACAAACTAGGCAAACACGGGTTAGGATAGTCTGTAATTCTCCCTGTTGGAGAATCCAGTTACTATTCTGATATATTGTAAAAACCAGGCTGCCACGTTAAAGCATTCAACTTGAATCAGAACATAACATTTTCATTTTGTAAGTGGACTATACCTGCTTCTCATATTCTTTTAGAAGCTTTGAAGTCAAATGTGTTGCTGCACTGAGTTCATTCTGAAAAAGAGAATTTTATTCTGATTTTAAAAAGATTTTGCAAATATAAATAACAACCGAAGTACAGTATAAAGTAAATTAATCACAGTTTAACTATGTTTTACTATCCTTTAAACATGTATGCTTTTTATAACACAATTATAATTTCCCACTTTTAAAGTAGAATGATTTATTACAGTCATAGACTAGCATATACACTTTTAAAGCAGTAACTATGGATTTAAGCTAAACAAACAAAAAGTAATCAAATTCACAGAATTCTGAATGACCGATCACTCAAACAGAAAATAACATCACTCTCTCCAATAGCAAAAATTAAACTGTGCTTAAAAATTTGGAAGCAATGGCAACAAACAAAAGGAAGAGTGCTGCATGCCCACAGGATCCTTAATCTACACAGAATATAGATTCAAAATTACTTCCACAGAAGAGGGATTTTTTTTTTTAAGTACATGCAAATGTAAGTTTTCATACAGGAAGCTGAAGGGAGGGCACAAATAGCACACTGAACATTATCTTAACCTCACAGCTTAACAATTTTGAAATGAATGTGTGGACACTGCTTCAGATCTTCCCAGGCAATGGAAGTAATTCATTTTAAATTATAACTACAGTGTAGAACTGATTAGAAGGGAAGACAATAGGTTGAAGGCTGCTTTTCTGGGATAAAAAAAAAGACTTCCTTTTTATGAAGTATCCTGGGACATGTGATCAGCATAAATCAGCTTATTAATCAGTTTACCTGTTGGGCACTTAGAAAAGTTGATTGCCCAGGAGATAAATTAGACACTTGCAGTTAGGGTTTAAGGTGGGGTTTCCAATTTGATATTAAGGTTTACTAAGAACCTGCTCAATGAAACCATAATATACAATACATACAATCACTTAGATTTTTGCATAAAAATGCTTACAACTAAATATGTTCTTGTTAGAAGCTTCTGAAGAATTTATAAGCAATGTATTCATGTTATTTGTAAGCATGAAAATATTAAAGTAAAACTGTATTTCTCTTTTTTCTCATTCTTTTTTTTTTTCCACATTCACATATACTTGCACAGAGCTATTGAAATCTCAGGGGTAAAAATTTTGGTTCCAATGCTCATGATACTGAATAATATAACTACATCAGTGACAAAAGTTTGGAGAAATGGTTGAAGGTTAATTAGTTTCTGCATTCTAGAGTCAACTTACCTGCGCATCATAAATTCGATGCATAGCTTTATACAACTGGTTGATATATCTGGAAATTGAAGCAGCATCTTCTTCAAATACACCTAGCAAAGATCGTGTCTAAAAAGAAGATGACATAAATTTTATAATATTGGAACTACACTACTGCAGCTAAATTCAATAATGAATTTAAATAAATTCATATATGGGTAAGACAACATTCATATATGGGTAAGACAAAATCAGAATGAAATATATTTCTGTCTGATTTTCGACACATACCTAAAAGTTATCTAGCAGAAAGCACTTTTTAAGTCTATGTGTGCTTCATTAAAACAAAGTATGGTGGCATGGTAACAGAATACTTAAGTTCCCTTCAATAAAGGTAATTCGTTTACTATTCTTTTTATGACCAACAGTAAGACAGGGTATAATATTCAAGTATCTGAGCTTTAGTTTTTGGCAGTTACAAAAAATTAATACTGTACAGTTTAAATCTATTCTATATCAAACTTGAAATCTAGATATAAAGGTGAAGATAAAATCTCCTTCGAGTCAAGCTCTGTAACTGGTGACTACATGGACATGTCAAAGTTGTTTTCTTAGCTAAAAGAAATCCAAAGAATAAATATATTTTAATGATAAAGTGTAACTTAAGCTTTATAATCCCAACTAAAATGACATTTAATGCTAGCTTTTCAAACTGCCCCTCACTAACTCATGTGGAAAGTGAACAGTCATAGAATAAGAGCACTGTCCTTTTATGGATGGATAACTGGCAGAAACAGGGATGGTAAAAGAAATCCTCCCAAGAATCTAACAACAGTTTATAGAATTTACATTTGTATGGACAGAGTGAATAGACAAAAAGTTTTCCTTTCAAATTCTAATAAACCAATTGGTAATGACTCAAGATACTCAGAATATTTTGGGAATGAATACACATATTGTGAAATCATAGCTTTTTTTTAGTTTAAACAAACCTATAAAGGATAGGCTCAATGGTTATATGATACAGCAAAACTAAAGTGTCTCTCTTCAAAGATAGTTTACATTTCCAGTGAGAGAGAAAATAAATGCCTATCTCCAGCAGGCCTTCCTTGTGAACTATTTTGTAGGGGCTGACTACCCTAGAACACAGAATGCTGAAGGGGCATACAGACAATGTAAAGCAGAGAGCTCTGCTGAATAATGTTGGCAGGAATTTTCAGGGACTACAGTTCTCCCAATTACGGAAATTATGAAAGACTGGATTAATTAGATACATGGCCTTTAGCTAGTTTTAGTGCAATTTTAAAATAATTATTTTAAAGGAATTTCCATTTCCTTAAGAGCAGAACAGGGATGCAAAACTCTACCCAGCCACTAGATGGCATCAAAGAGATACAGACAACTCAAAGTTTGCAGCCTAGATCTGAAAGCCCTACATTTCCATCCATACAGGCAAACAAATTTAAAGGAGATCTTTAAATTTGATCTTTGCTTTCAATTTTATGGCTAGTTAAGAAATTATTGAAATAATCAACTTCTTGAATTCTTTTTCTAACTGAAAACTCATTCTGTTCTTTGTGTAACCAAAATGGCACCATCCACACACATTAATGAGTTATCAATGGGCTTGGGAAAACCCTAAGATTCGCCAAGGAAAAGATTTAAGGGGAGGAGACAATTAAACAATGAACTCGATGAGAACAAATATATTCAATGATCAAAGACTGCTGCAGATCTAAGTCGTGGGGAGCAGAGGAAGAAATAGAGTGGAAGAACAGATGGTATGGAATAGTCCAGAAAAGGACATGGCTAGCTGGCTGGTATTTTAAGTGGAAGCATTCCATACTGCAGTACTGTATTCTGTTGCAAGTCCTATACTGTGCCCTTCTAATCTGCCTTTCTGTTTATACTGATGCTGAGGAGCTGTTTAGAGATATAGAACATAAATGTGGAGCAATTTCTCCTGCTGAATCTGACTAGGATTTGATATGAATCACACATACTTAGGTGTGTTTGGCAGAATAAAGAGTATACTCAGAACTCTTGAACAAAGAATAATCCTTCACTGGATGGGCTCTTGACCAAGAAAAACAGTTTTAGACTGCACTGCTGTAATCTTGGACAATGCTGTAAAACTGGTACAGTGTACCATAGCATGGACAGTGTCCTTGGCACACAAAGAAATGAATCACTGTCAAGGTTACTTTGGGAGATATGGCCTGAAGCTGACTGCACCAACTTGGAGTTAAAACCTATTTTACTTGCCCCTGATAAGAGGGGAGGCAGGACACTTTACAGTAGAGCAACAAAATGATACTTATGTAATTTTTAAAATAAAAACAAAAATCTTTATGCTTTTTGTATAAAAATAGATTAATAGTATTTGCATAACATAATGAAGCAAAACATTAATCTGGATCTAATAAGAAAGCAAGAACATCACTAACCGTAAATTTTTGAACAAGTGCAACAAAGGGTAAAATGTATTAACTGCTGCATTTATTATCTGAATGTCTCAATGTAAAAGTGATTAACATTAATATGATAAATAATAGTTCAATTATATTATCAATAATAAACCACACAAATGTTAAATGTTTTTTGGAATCCTTCAGGTTCCACTAAAGCAAAGTAAAAGGTAAGCAGGAAAAAGTCCCTTCTCTGTAGAGCTCCAACTGTTGAACTTATCTGATAAGGAGACTTGTAAACAGTGTGCTGACTTTTGATACCAATGAGTTTTTAAATGGGCAGTTTAAAAAAAATTCTGGAGTTGTATGCAGATTTACTAGCTTGTTCTTAAATTTTACTATGATATATTCTCTCTAAATATCTCTGGATATAAATATATAATAAATATATTAAGTGGTTATATAGAAACTTGACACAGATCCAGACAATTATGTTTACTAAATCTGGAAAACAGTTATAGACTATATAAAATTATACAGTAATTTTTTTCTTCTATACTGCATTATATTGTTTACAACACTAAACATTTCTATCTGTTTGTAAGTGGAATTTGTGGAAGCCAAACAGATAATCCATTGTTGTTCTGATAAGCATGACTATTCTGGTTGCATTTTGAAAAATACAACTGGAGGTATTATGAACAATTTAACCACTGTAATATAAATAAGACTGCCATGCTTATTTGTCATTTCATACTGACAAGCTTTTACTTTTTAAAAATTTCATTTAGACAGTGAATATTTGTTTTGCTTAACTTGCTTTGCTTAAGCTTGCTTAAATAGCGAGGTTAAAGATTCATGAAAATAAAATATTTTGTACTAACAAGGCCATATTATATATTTTGTGGATTCCAGTTCAAGAACAAATATTATCAGTCTGCCTTTATTCATATACAATAGGATTACTCAGATAATGGGTTTGACAAAGTACTGGGCTACAAACTACTATTATACAATTTGGCAAGTAGTCAACACAAAATCTTTTGTTTTCTTAACTATGATATTTAACCATACAAAGGCCATAAAATTGCAGACCAAAGTGATATGGGGCTTCTAGTGTAAATATTTTCCCTTTCATTAAAATACCTTGTATAGACTGCATTAAGAGTTTTTAAAATCTCATATGCACAATATTTTATGTGATTTATTAACAAAAAGAAAAAAAATACTCTGTACTAGTTCACAAGTTATGCTAATAGCCTATGGCTTGATATTTTAAGACTGAATTTGAGTACTGTATTGCTACCTTCCCTTGCTTGTTTCAATTGTTTCTTGTTCTTGCTGGTGGTAAATCCCTATTATATGTGTTTGGTCTGCAAAGCATCACTAGTTGTTGATCTGCATTTTCATTCCTAGTTTGAAGGGCAATCCTAAACTATAACCTATCATGGCAAACCATTTTATGCTATAAACCAGAATGTGATGAAGGCAAAGTATGTTTATTTCTGTAACACCAACTCGTTGTTTTGGTATTAAGCTAATCCATTCACATGGCCATTGTTACAATGTGCTTGAAAAAGCAAATCAGTATGACTATAATTTTTCATATTGCAGAACTGAGCAGAGCATACTGAATGACAATATTTCACAACCAAGATGAGATTTCAATCAAGGACTTCCATGATGATAGCTCACATTCTTAGCCCTATATTATATTGATATAGAACTATAACCAATTTTAAAAATTCTATTTAGAAGTTTTATTATAAAATAGAGGCGCGCAATCTGAAGTCTTAGATACAGCTCTACAAGTCATTCAGGAATTGCAGCTGAATTGTAATTTTTAATGTGATAGAAGATGATATCGTTAGACAAACAAGAGAAATCATATTAACTAAATATAATTAACTTTAATTAAAATTAACTTCAAATTTGATATTGTTTCATCCTGGAGTGCCAAATGTGGCCCTCAACTCAAATTATCTACTCACTTTAAGTAATACTTTTAAACAATCATTGGCATTTTCAGGAGAATATGCTAATAAAAACTGGATTTGACAGAATTTTCAAAAAGTGGGGGACTGTAAAGATGAATAGAAGAAAGATGTAAATAACATGTAAATTCAAGGCATAATATCAATATATTTAAAAATTGAACTCAATCCCACAGTACAGTAAAGGCTATTTTACCAAAGCTGCATCTATCTTTTCTTAAACTGGCCCATCAATATAATCGCTGTAGCTAAGAGCATAAGACGACTGCAAAATGATGCTCAGATATCAGATCACAGGAAGTTTTAAAAGATTTCCCTACTACTTGTTTTTTTGCAGCAACTGATGGGATAATGAAGTCAATACTTCATAGGAAACAGGATACTGCTCAACAGCCTAAGCCATCTAGAATCTAGACACAAGTACCAACTTTTAATGTTGAAACAACTGAAAACATTAGAAATATTTTATACATCTTCACTATTCTCTTGGAGAATGAATAAGACAGAAATTGTCTTTTTTTAAACCACTACTTATATAAATTCAGATAATATCAGTAGAAAATAGGAATTCTTAATTGCACCGTATATTCAATCCTAAATACTCAGAGACACTTAAATATGGTAATTCCAAATAATTATGTGCACAGTACTGACAAATACAAACAGGTTTCAGGACGAGACAAGTTCATTAATCCTGTACCTTAAATTATTGCTTCAAAGCTACCGACAAACTCATCTGCTTGAATTTGGGTGAAGAAGGGTGTGGTAAGGAATCCGAGACAGCCATTGAAATAATTACACAATATAATGACAGAAACAGACTGCCCTTTTTATAGCGCTCCCTTGATTTCGGTGGAGATAAGAAAAATGCTAGTGAAGCACTGCAGCAATATAACCCCGCTGTCACACAAGAGCCACGCAGGGAAGAGCCGCGGCTCCCTCCTGCTGCTCCCCAACCTCGTTCAAAGGAATCCGCACCTTTACACGCGAGATCGCGTAACGCATCCTCGACCTGCTGACCGGCTTTAAGGAGGACTCCTAACCCGCAGGAAAGACCGTCTGCCATGCATCTTCTCCCCTCGCCCGCCCGGGTGGCATGAGCCCTCCTCGCCTTTCCCGGGAGCGGGCCCGGCGCAACAGGCTGCTTCAGGCCTCCGAACCGCGAAGGGCGAAGGAAGCCCCTCTCCCCAGGGCTGGAACGGGGCAGAGAGGACCGGGCTCGGCCCCCCTCCGCCCGCCACCTGCTGCCGCTCGGCCCCCTCACCTGAGGACTGTCCTCCAGCGCCTCCTCGATAGGCAGCTTGTCTATCCCGGGCATGTCGGCGGCTGAGTCTCCCCAGGCCACGCCAGCCGCACACCGCACCCAGCCGACGGGGCTGCTCCCGCCCTCCCCCGCTCCTCGGCGCAGCGCGACAGGCCAGCCCCGCTCAGGAAATCCCGCCTCGGCTCTTCCCCGCGGCCGCCCGTCCGGGCGCGGAGCAGCCGTCCGTGAGGCTGCGCGTTTTCCTATTGGCTGGAAGGGCGGCCAGTCTGGCTGGCGAAAGGGAGGCGGGCGCCTATCGGCCTCGCGGGGTTTGACGCGGGGGGGGGGGGGCGAGGCGGAGGGGTCGCTTATGGGGCTCTCGTCCCCTAGGAGGGCACTTCTGAGGCCCCGTCTCCGCTTCTGTGCGGGTCCTCCCTGTTTTTGTTGTTGTTGTCGTCATGTTGCCATGAATCAAGTAAAATTACTGAGTGGGAATTGGATCTCATGGATATTAAGATAGCAATGAGCTCATTGAGGGCAGGTTCACAAGAGGACTTAGACTCGTGCTTACTAACCCACTTAGAGCAAATTGCAGTCCAGGACTGCTCGGGGAGAAAACTGGATATTAACTTATTTCTTCAGAAAGACGAATCTCCTCTTGAGTTCTCCATGGTGGTTAATTGTTTCCACTACTTTCTGAAAGGCGTGAGTTGGTTCCGAAAGAAAGCCCTGCGTGGTTCTCGGAGTGCTTACTGACCCTCTAGAGCAGCGTTTCTCAACCTTGGCAACTTTAAGATGCGTGGACTTTGACTCCCAGAATTCCCCATGCTGGCTGGGGGATCCTGAGAGTCCAAGTCTACGCATCTTAAAGTTGTCACGGTTGAGAAACGCTGCTCTAGAGTGACTTGTGGGGCTTTGCAACTACAGTATCTGCACGCTACTTGGCAGTTCGACTATAGACAGGCTCTTTTTAAAGGCAATAGGGACTTATGAAGGGAAGTATGGAAAATGTGCACTTTCCAGCCTTAGGTATAACTGCTGCCCTTAAAAGGTTCCAGAAGACTATCTATGATCTAGCAAGCGGGGTCCCTTATATTCTTTTGGTAGTGGGTTGTGTGAAAGGGACAGAACATAGAGCTTAATAGCTGGCAGCTTTTCAGTGGTCTTGGTGGTGAATGAGGGATTGCATGATTTAACGTACAATGGTGACAACAGTAGCAAAATCAAACCTTTTTTAAAAAACTGTTGTTACTATTTAAGCTGTTGTCTACTTCCTTCTTCATATCTAATTTTTCCTATCTTTTATATTAGCATTGATGTTATTTATTTATTTATTTATTAAATTTATCTCTGCCCATCTCCCCCCAATATTTGACATTAAGACAAATATATTATTTATTTATTTTATTTGTATGGCTGTCTATCTTGCCAAGTGATTCTGGGCAGCAAACAAAATTTAAAAAATAAAAACAATTACAATAATACAAACATTAAAATACATAGCAGCCAAGAATAAATCACCCATCATGATCACTAAATTAACCAAGAAACAGGTATGTTGTTTATGCCAGCTTTTTTTCTGCCCTTCTGCTTCCATGTTAATCAGTATTTCTGTTTGTTCTTATAATACTCTAAAATATTCTAAAATGGTTGGTTAATGAGCACATTACCCTTCCCCCCAGTTCATCATCAATTATGCACAGTATTTAATCCAACTTTATTGCTTATTGCATCTTCCAAACCTGAAATGGTTGACATTTTGGGTTTATGGAAATGGGCTTGTAACTGATGATAAATCTTGGGTATATATCCTAAATTTCTGGAAACCTCAAATGGACATATCAGGTTCAGGCAATAAGATAAGCCACAAATTTTGTTTAGAGAACAGCACACAGTGGAAGGGTTTATACATACACAGTGGTATGTATGTGCTCATTAACTGAGCTGTTCAGTCTATCTTTTTATAAATACATGTTTAAAAATGAATCAGAATTCTTGGTTTACTTTTGTATAACTCTATTCAAATACTGGTTTCACAAAAACTTGAAGCTTCAGAGTTGGAAATGAAACCAGAGGGTGAAGAGATTGTATTTATCCAGATAAATGCTCATTTAGCCAAATTAATAATAGCTAAATGGCATTGTTATTTTTTTAAAAAGTAAAATACATTACTTTAAGAATATATTGTTTTATAATATATGTGAACCAAAGTCATAAGACTAAGAATGACTTCAGTATCAAATATTTATTGTGTATCGTATGAAGTAGCTTGCAAAAGATAAGCCCTTTAATAAAATAAATTATTAACTAGGATGTATTTACTAGGTCTTTATATTTTCTTGTATTTCACTTTTTCTCTGTTTAAATATACCAAGATAGCTAGGCTGCCAGGTATTTTACTACACTGGCAGCAGTCTAACCTTACTTTTTAAAAAATAATGTGAGGAAAAGGGAAGAAATAAAGGTATATTACCTTACCAGCACAAAATCCACTATTTGCCATTATTCTTACAATACATCTATCTGTTATTTATTCAGACCAGAGTAAAATTCCTAAAATACTGGTGGGACCATAGAAATATGAACGGGAAGGTGTTAGATTCTATTCAGCACCCCATTAGTTACTCTACACTTCACTGATTTGACTATCTATCTCAGCCTCATAAAGCAAAGCCCTGATCTCGTATAGCATCTTGGCTTGAAAAAGAATTGCAATCAAGAATCCCAGTTTGACTTCTGTCCTGCTTCGCTAGAGGTCCATGGCCCCTATTTATTGTAACGGCAAGATAATATTCATACAGCAGCCACTCAAAGAAGACTGAGAATGCATATGCCTGATTCAGTTTCTGTAACTGAGTAATTGCCTTCTTCTTGAGTAGACCCTTCCTCTCAGGACGAGCCTTCACAACAGAGTTCCCTCCTGACCAGTAAGTGTTCCTTTTCCAAGTCCACAGCTTCTATCAGATGCTCTGGGGAGTGAAGCATGAGAATGGAAAATTGGCAGGCTCAAAGGGAGAATATCATGTGGCCTTCAACGTTATTTCAAAACCCCTTTATAAGTGTGGTTAGACTTCCAGCGAACGTATCGCTCCTCAGTGTCTGGCTTGGCAGGCAGAGAAAGAGAGTAATGGGGAGAAGAAAAATGAACTTGATCCCTGGCCCATTTCTGGGGAATGTTGGAAAAAAAGAGTTTCCACTCTTCATTTATAGAAAATGTATTTCCCTTTTTCCCTTCTATGTAATCCATTTGCAAGACATACAGTTATCAACTAAACTGTTAACTAAAACAGCTTTGACCATTTTACTTAATTACTTTCATCTCTTGGGCTAGTAACAGTTAAACCCTTTCCAATTAAATAAGACTTTATTACACTATTTGCTATAAAATAGGAAGCTCGTGAACGCTAGGTGGCAGCATTACAGAGCGGTAGCTGAGTATATTGTTCAAACAAAATATAGTACTGTAACTATTTGGGTATAAAGAAAGACCTAACTCAAAGGGAACACAATCATTTTATTTTTGCAATATTTGTTTTGCTTCTCACAACATTTCTAACAATATATTTGAATATTGCCCTTTAAAACAAAGTGGTTTTACCAAGAATATGACTTACCTACAGCTACAGTTGTAGTTTTCAGATTCAGCAATACACACACACACACACACACACACAAATTTGAAGTACTTTCCAGTGACAGAAAAGTTAAAGTCTGTCAACTCTGAAGCACTGATAAGAATTGTGGAGTGCTTGAACCTGGAGTAAGTAGAAACTAGGCCGACCCAGGAACAAAAATTGTTAAAGAAGAAGTGGGTGTATTTGTCCAAATATAGAGTAAGCATTTGCAGGAAATAATCCAGTAATGAGATGTTGCAATATTCCTCGAGGGCACAAATGTGACCAGCGTTTGTGGAATTACAGTATATTTCTGGCCTTACCTCGCTAAGGTCCTATGGCCCACGTTGCTAGCCGGATATTAGTTAGAACAGTGTTTTAAAGTTTACTTCTGAGTTTACTTCTAAGTTGATACAAGGATAGCAGAAGAAAATTGACTGTTCCCCAACACATACATAAAACAAACATTAACGATCTTCTCAATTTTTAATAAATTGCTTTAACATACAAAAATAAAAAGACAAATGTGAAAAAACCAAAAATGTAAAAATATGTAATAAACAGTTGTTTTTAAATACATTAAATTTTGACTACAGAGCATAATTTTGAACAGTTTTTCCATTTTGTCAGTGTTTTAAAAGTAAAGAACAAAAATATCAAAGATTGTAAATCTGGAATGATGCAACTTCATGACAGGAGAATAATTTTTGCTATGCTGCATGGTTGGAAATCCAATGAGTTCCAAATGTTTGGTATAATAGTTCAAAACTGCATTCACATCTTTCAATGTTATTACTCTTTTCAAAAACATATTTATAAACTTATGAATATTAAATCCCATGTCATAGAAGGGTCCCTTCCATATTACACTTCCAGTTTAAAGAAGCTGACAGCCAACTCTTTCTAAACATTATTTGAAGTGTCCAATAAACAGGAAAAAAAGGGTTTTTTGCTGAATTAATCTCTTCCTAAGATCAAAGAAACATACTTAATATTCTTTAAGGCTTTGATTTGCAAAAATGGCAACTCTTTATTCCAAAGTTCTTGAAATACCTGATATCCACCTTAAAATATTTGTCTATTAAAACCCCCTGTAGGTTTAGACTAAATGAGAATTTTCAGTTTTGATTATACTGTAAATCAGGAGTTTTAGATACTACAGATGCATCTGGATCAAATTGTGAAATCAAAAGATGTTTTCATTGGAAATTTTGCCATCTTGCACTCAGTTGGCATAAAAATTTCACCTCTGTTCTCCCATGAATTCCAAAAAAAAGGATTTACTTGTAGTTTTGAAATTAGGATTATCTCAGAATATACGTTTGCATGTGAATAAGGGTAAAAATTGTGCTTATATTCCAGCATTTTCCAAATAGGCCTTGCAACCTTTAGTGCTGAAAATAAGGCAAAGGTTTTATTAAAAAGAAGAACAAAGCCCTGCTATATTGACAAAGGATCACACAGAAACTTTATAATTGTGCCATGGTAGTTCTGAATGTGTTCAATAAGAGAATAAAAGTTAAAATATATGCCAAGTAGTAAAACTGAAAATCAGGCATGTTAACCCCCCTTCTCATATCATAGCTTTAATTTATATAAAAAGAATCGAAGGTTATGCTTTCAATAGAAATTTTCTTAATATTATTTCCTTTCCTGGACCAGGAGGCCCTACTCACAGTCACTCATGCCCTGGTCACTTTCTGTCTGAACTACAGCAATGCGCTGTACATGAGGCTGCCCTTGAAGACCACCCAGAAGCTACAGGTGGACTAGAATGCAGCAGCGTGTGCAGCGTTGGGCACTCCCAGTTTTGCCCACATTACACCCCTGTTACGCAAGCTGCACTGGCTCTCAGTTTCTTTCCAGGTCCAGTTCAAGGTGCTGGTTATCACCTTTAAAGCCCTAAATGGAACGGGACCAGGTTATTTGCGGGACCACCTCTCCCTGAAAGTAACTGCCTGTCCCACCAGATCAGACAGGGTAGGCACGCTCTAGGTCCTTCCCTGAAATGCTGCCATCAAGTGGGACCTAAGAAGTGTGCCTTTTCCAGGGCTGCCCCCTACCTTGTGGAACACCCCCCCCGCCCCGTGAAGGCCCTGAGCTTCTAGCCTTCCAGAAGGCCATCAAGACCTGGCTGTTTACCCAGGTGCTGGGGTAGAGTGATGGGAGCCTGTGGGTGGTTGCTGGGGCATCCTAAGAGAATGACTGAGGTGCTGGGTTTTTAGTTTTTGTTTTACGATTTTGTAGTTTTATTGTTGTTGTGGGCTGCCCAGAGTTGTGCTCTAAGACGGGCAGCCAAACAAATCTTTTAAATAAATAAATATTTATCAGTCCTACCGCGCACGCCCGAAAAGGGCGCGAAGCAATGGAAACCCCGCCTCCTGCGCTCGTCAGCTGGGCTCTGCTCTAGGAATGAGGCTCTGGCAAACCACTTCCGAAACACTTGCCTTGAAAACTGCAAGGACTCGTCCAAGCAGTCACTGCAGAGTCAGTAATGACTGAGCGCAGATAAAAAAAAAAAAAAAATTATCAGTCAGTTTGAAATGCCTTAGAGGTATCAGTTCAGGAGTTCTTTAAGTACTGTACTTATTTCACTGCTGAAGAAATTATTTCTCATAAATAATTTTTTATCATGAGAAATGTTTGGATCATTTGGTTCTGAATCATTGGGAGTATTCTGTGGTTCAATTACTTGTGTTTTCACAGCAGTTTCCCACTAAGTCCAGATTAGAATCCTAGTATTTCCTCCTAGGCTGAACAGGAATAGCCATTAAAACTGCTGCTGTCAATTAATCAGATCTCCAGGAAAGGTGAAGGAAGAGTTTAGGCAATTTGCCCCATACCCCATCAACACAAGCTTCTCTTCTACTCTTATGTGCACTACTGGCCTTGATCACCAGAACGCCACACATGTTTTTCTTGGGGTAGTAACAAAGCTTCTGATTTGACATCTTGCTGTTTCATATTTGGACTTCTTGGCAAATGAGTGTTACTAATCCTTGTACTTTTCATTTATCTTTTATTAATATTAATTGCAGAGACAAAAGCTGAGATGCTCCCCACAGCCCACCAATAGCTGTGATTCATGTTGATATCTCTAATGCTCCTTACGGATTTCAGAATTGCTTGTGATGACTCATAGTTATCTTTCAGGGACATGCTAAAAACATAGGACCGAAGATAAGATTGGAACCATTGCTTGTTGAATACAACATACTACACCTTGATTTGGTTTGTTTTTTATTAGTTTATATATAACAGTAAGTAATATTAGTCACCCTAACCCTTGCCAGAATAGGTCAGTCACCATAGGCAGCATTTTGGAAGGAAGAGTAATTAATTAATTAATTAATTAATTATATTCATATAGCCACCCATCTCATGAAAACGTGACTCTGGGTGGGGTACAAATATAGCAAGAGTTAAAATTATATAACAATCTAAAAATAATCAAACATACTGTAAGTAGAATAAAAAACATAAAACCCAAAATTGCAGGAGGACCATAGCCACTTGACCTCATACAGCCACCTGGCAGGCTCCCTGTTAATTTATTGAAGCTGAAGCCCATAAGTTACAGCCCTCATGAACTGTGGTTGTTCTCTGTTGAAGGACAGAACCTGACCTTGTCCCCCTAAGTTAGCTTGCTGCCTTATCACTGCCACAAAACTGTTACATATCAGCCTGGAATGGAGCAAATTGTCTTGGGGAAATTGTTTATGATGCTGCACCATAAACTATGACTTGTAAAGCACAATGGTTGGATCCATCTATCATCCTAAATCCAAACCAGACTACATTATAGTTTAGCATGATGAGTGAACCTAGCAATTTTTCTTTGAAAATGAAGAGTAGTATAATTTTCCAAGCAAGTTTGGAAAAGAATGAAAAAATAAAATAACCCATGGATAAACAGAGCAAATATGTTATCAGTGAATTTTATTTTAACCTTTTCTATATGCGTCAGCTCATTCCATTATTTCTACTGGTGAAACTGGCCTTTTATAAATTTCATTTGTTGTAACAATATATTGCAGAAGATTAGGATGAAAATAGCCATCTTTAGACTCATTAAGCATCAATAAAAAAGGTTACGATCTAGCTTTTTGTAAAACTGCAGGGTCTCTGGCTTGTTATTTTTATGGGATTTTTCATACAGGTGTTTGATGGATTGCTCCAAGAATGCCAGCATCTTTTGATAAAACGGAATTAAAATAAGTTTTAGGCTAGGGAAATGGGAGACCAGACACATTTCTACCTTTTTGCAGTATTTCATTCAAGTGTTCTATAACCATTTGGAAGACAATTCCTGAATTCTGACAACATTGACAACCCATTGCACCGTACCTTATGCCAAAGACTATTGTCATTTTAGTGACCATGTTCATCATTACATATGCATATGAAAAAGCAAACACTTTTTCGTCAGGATTACCCTAATAGCATTAAGAGATTATTTTTAAAATTTCATTGGAAGAAAATGCACTTAAATGAGATTACTTATTACTTGACTGGTTTCCTATCATGCTGTTTTGTTTAGGTAAATGAAGTCCACATGAGTATTATTTTAAAAACAAAACCAACCCCCACCCCCAAAACCCTGATTTTATACATTAATGGTTTCAAATAAAAGAGAAGTGTAATACTCGTGCATTGATGCTTTTGAAAGAGTTAAGTCTGATACTCTGGTTACAGGAGATAACACTTTTTGTCCTTCTTGGTTCATTCCCCCCTCCATTAGTTGCTAATTACTTGGAAACAAATAAACAATTAACTCCTCTTGCCTCTTGGTGGGAGAATCTTCATTGACATGCTAAAACTTTCTAATAAAAGATTTTAATTAATGACGTGGCAAATCCAACCCCCTTGTTGCCAAAGCTATAAGAAGAGACCTGCAAGAAAAAGCTGAATTATGGTGTGTGGGGAGTGGTAAAAGGATGGCAGGCAGATCGTTGTGTGCACATAACACAGCTTCTTATAATCATCAGAATAAATTCAGTCATGGGGAAGGCAAAAAGACATCTTGTTCATTTTCCATTGAAAACATTTTGGGATTAGAGCGGAAAAAAGATGGCACTCCAGCTGCAAAACCTCACAGGCCATGGGTGGATAAATGCAGTGATTTAGGTAAGATGGAAGCTAAGATTCACTTCAACATTTTCTTAACCTTTTTACTGTGTGTGTTTGCTTTAAATTATAAACCATGTTTAAAAGTCAAACTAAAGAAAATCAGATCATTGTGTTTCAACTCTGAGTTTAAAGTACTGTACTCTATAACTAACATTTTGCCAGCTACCATGCTAAAAATGCTGCATGTGTCACTTTTCAGGAGAAGATTGTCTCCCTTGCCTGCATCTCTCTTCAATTTCCTATGCAGTCCCTTTATACAATACAAGCAACTACCCAAAGGCGGAAGAAAGAGTTTTGAAATGTGAAAACTATTTTGCAGTCAATGAGAGATTTTCTTACAAAAGGGAATTGAGTTGGTACAGAGGTAGGAGGCCAAGGACTGCATTCACTCAAGACCAGGTAGGCATTTAGCCCATTTAACCTATTCATGCAGCTAAGAATGGCTGTTTTGCCTCCTGCATTGTTCAGTAAGGGGGCATTGATTGGTAAGAATCCAGAAGTGCCTGTTTCACCAGAGCCTGTACAATCATACATTCACTGGATAAAAAGATCCACAAATGTTATACCTAATCGGCATCCTGAGCTCAAAATAGCTTAATTGATTTCTATTGACTTGGACTATTTTAGAATCTTTCCCAGATTTTTATTAGAAGGTTTGACTCTATTACAAATATTTAAAATATGTATATATTTTGGCAGTGAAAACAAGTAAATAATAGAGTTTCTATCTATTCTCTTTAGATAGAAATACTGGAAAATGTTTTTAGAGTGAACTCTTATCCCGGCATTGATGTTAGAGAAGAGCTAGCTCAAAAATTAGATTTAGATGAAGACAGGATCCAGGTAACTTTACATGTGTATGTCTGTCTTTATGTATGCATGCTTGTATTACTGGAATCTCAAATGTGACATCTGCTTAGCAAAGGTAAGAATGGATGGAAATAATAATAGCTGCCAATATTCTGACTCTGACTGAGGAAGTTAACAATACTAGTTCCCTTTGAAATGTTGTACAAAAGTAAAAACAGGGCAATGTGATTTTTTTCCATTTTCCATTTCTACCTTCTAACTCTATTTACATTTGCAGTAACACACAATTAATGAGCAAAGGCATTTTCTATACATACTGTAACAGAAAACATGTCTGTTCCTACAATTTAAGAAGTAGGATTCATATCCAACTTAATTCAAACAGAGTAGGTGGAATAACTTATTTTTTCCAAAGGATCTGGTTCACACATCACATTAAGTAATACACTGAACAAACCACAATAGCTTGTTTCATGTAACACACTACACCACAAATAAGCACACCACCCTATGGCTTCATGCAGTGTATGAAACCCTAGCAAACTGAGCGGGATTTATGCCTAAATAAGTGTATTTGCCATTATAGCAGGTGGCACCTCTTAGCAGACCTAAGAGGCTAAGTAGTGTCAGGCTTGGTTGGTATATGGATGGGAGACCCCAGGACTCTAAGCTGGGGGGCAGGGGCTCAAGAAAGATCCTAAAAGAAGGTTCACAAAGTTAGTCTTTCTTACACAATTACATTTACTGGTGAGTAAGTCTCAGTGAAGAGAATGGACTTACTTCTGAATAAATATACAAAGATTGCTTTCTTAAGTTTTTAAACTGCATGGATTTGTCCATGTAGACACCAGGAATAAAGCTTGACTGGAAGACAGCAATAACAACAACAATAATTAGAATGGGCACTTACCTGTCTAAGAATGCTATCCAACATTTTAATTTAAAACACATTATATAACTTTAAGCCAATTTCAAATTACTTTTTTTTGCTTTGTCTGCATTCAACTTAACTGACTTTATGTTTTATTTAATTTAGTGCACATAAGATATTATTTTTATATGCCAATACAACATGGTTGGCTGATTAAATCACAGTTGGCTGGGATCACTCAACATGCTAAGCCAAATCAGATGTATGAACCCCACTGATGTCTATGTCAATGGGTGATGGGGAGACAGCCCCTCCTGGGGTGGTTCTCAGATGTCTGGATAGAATTCCAACTGCAAGCTTTGTGTCTCACTGAAAAAACAGTTTGATCTTTTTAAGCTAGTCCTAGATAGCAATAGCTGTCGTTTTCTAGAAGAAATTTTGTTTCTCATCCTTTGTCACAAATATTCACTTTAATTTGAAATGAGGGAGTTATAACTCAGTGATGGAACATGTTATTTGTATACAGAGGAGCCCAGGTTCCCTTCAGTCATCTTAAAGTAAGGCTGGAAGGACTCATCTATATGAATTAATAAGTTCACATCTCAGGCAGAAAAGTTCTTGATTCCGTATAAGCAGCTTCTTGCATTATTACCTGATAGAATTTTATTAATATAATAGTTTTAGGCCTCATTTTCCAAAAGCTTCTTTTTATGGTACTGTATTATTAAACACGTACTTTTTCTCTCAATTTTAGATCTGGTTCCAGAATCGCAGGGCAAAGCTGAAAAGATCCCATAGAGAATCTCAGTTTCTAATGGTGAAAAGTACTTTCTCTCAAAACATTATAAAATAAAAAGAAATACACAGGATTCACTATTATACTGTAGTAGATGAATTCCTCATAAACCACAATGTGTTATCAGAGATTTATCATGTTAAAATAGGTTTTAATGTTATTTTTTACATGAGTGTAATGATTTTATTGTAAAAATAAACAATAAATATTATTGTTTCATGACTCATGTGAATGAAAGCACATTTCCCTAACTAGTTTAGTAGCTATTTTCAGGAGGAAAGAAAACAAACATCTGTTTCTGAAGTCCACTGACTTAAGAACTGGTGATGCATCACTGAAAAATCATAGAAATTTCACATACATCAGTGCAGCATCATAGGAAGTTCTACTGTATATATTGATTTTCTCCATATCCATGCCAGTGACCTCTAAAGTGCAATGTATAGGGATGTGGAATGCAATCCAAAGGATTCATATGGAAAACTCATTACCCAAATTTCAGTATCTGTAGGGAGTCCTGCCAAGACAGAATGATTTCTCAGCAGCAGCCATTCAGCTTAAACCAAGTTTGACCTGGAACTAAGGATCCTTTCCTGTGGAATGCTTTCTATGACCCAGGGATAGATATGTTAATTGAGATACAATGGCTCTGATTCCTGACATGATTTCTGATAGAATGTTATGCAGAAAAGAGTTGGTAAATGGCATATATCATTTTGGAAGATAGTAGAGAAAGAACTATGATGCACACTGGTGATACTCAACAAGTCACATATATTTTATAACAAAATACTAGATTCTGATGGAAACTTGCAAAATTCTTCCCTTGAAAAGTTATAGCCTCTCTCCATTGGAGATAAATGGCTCCTGTGATCATCCTTCTGCTAGTTTAGAACCAATTTAGTTTGGAATCCATATATTTGCACATAGGTAAGTTCACATAATAATAATCAGTTTTTTTTAACACATAATGCTGACTCTTAAACCTGAGGTACAAAAGTCAGGCCAGGAGACAGTGTACAACCCACCAATATCCTTTTTGTGCCCTTCCCCTGTGCCCTCAAAGCTTCTCTCTTTGTGATGAGGACCCATGATGGGCCTTTTTGCATATTTTAAATTTCACTTTGCAGAGGTTTAAAGCATCAATTTTACCTTTTAAATTTCACCTCCAAAAACCACTCCTGTCTCCAGTTCTCCATAAAGTCTGGTTTACTCAAGCTGACCATAGGTTGTGTGTTCTTTCCATGCCATGCTTTATGAATCATAGTAGCCAGCTTCACACATTAGGCTGAGCCAAGAAAACCCCCCACATGATGGCTTAGCACGATACAAGAATTCAATCACTGAATGACACTGCCAATTTAAAAGAAGAAAAAAATTTGACACAGTTCATTCTCTTTAGAAGTTTCTGATGGTGACACATCATTTATAATGATTTATGTCATAAATGTCTGATCTTTCCCAAAAATTTCAGAATGTCTCCTCCTCCCACAATAATGTTTGCATTCTTCTCATGCTCAGTGTTTGCAAAGCGAGGAAATTGGCCAAAAATATGCATGAGGTTTCCAAGAAATGTGGTCTCTAAATACTAGTTGGTTTAGACTTACAATCTTGCTATACATTACTGAAAAGCTAGTTTCTACTTTCATAGATAGTTTGGACAAACCATAGAATGGTTTGTTTCTTTTTGGTAGCATGTGCTGTTCCAGTTAAGTATAGTTTATTTAATAAACCACAATTAAAAACAAATGGTTTATCACAAGGAATAAACCCAGTTTGTTCAGAAATTTGATTATGTGCTATCAAGTCAATGTCAACTCTTAGTGATGACATAGGTGACCTTCTCCAGAATTATCAGTTATCATTATCCCCAACCTAGTCCTTCAGATCTTCCAAGTGTACATATTGTTGCTGTAATCAAGTCCATCTATCTTGCTGCTGGTTCTCTTTTTTTCCTCCTTCCATCTTTCCCAGCATTATAGACTTCTCCAGAGAGCTAGGTTTTCACATAACGTATTAGAAATATTTGTGCCTTGAGTGAGAACACAGGATTGATCTGTTGTATGATCCGTTTGTTTGTTTGTTTGTTTTGGCTATCCATGGTATTCTCAAGAGTCTTCTCCAACACCAAAGTTCAGAAATGCCAATACTCTTTCTATCCTGCTCCTTCAAAGTCCAACTTTCACTTCCATAGAGTGACACAGGGAAAACCATTGTCTGCACAGTTCTGATAGACACATCAGAGCATCTGAATATCTTTTGCAAGGCCTTCATTGCTATCCTACCTAGTGCTAGTCTGTGGCGTATTTCTTGACTGCTAGTTCCTTGATCCTAAAAGGCAGAAGCTATCCACCACTTGAATATCTTCACTGTCATTTCTAAGGCTGGTTGCTATACTACTGGTGTACCACTGGTTTGGTCTTCTTTATATTTAATTGTTGTCCCATTTTTTCACTTTGTACCTTGACTTTCAAGAACTGCCAGTTTGGTGTAATGGTTAAGGTACTGGACTAGAAACCAGGAGTCTGTGAGTTTTCTAGTTCTGCCTTAGGCATGAAAGTCAGCTAAGTGACTTTGGACCAGTTACTCTCTTTCAGCCCAACCCATATCACAGAGTGATTATTGTGGGGAAAATGGGAGGAGGGAACATTATATATATCATCTTCAATTGTACAAAATACAGTAAAGGTAGGAAGATGATGATGATGATGATGATGATGATGATGATGATGATGATGATGATGATGATGATAGCAGCAACTGAAGGAAGGAACCAAATGTCCTCAGTGCTCCCCTGTGGTTTCCCTCTGTAACCAGTTCTTGAAATTTTCTTGTCTAATTATAGTGCCCTACATCCAAATCTGGTAGATACTCTCTGAATTCCCATACCTTAAAGTGGAGACCTATTGTTTTCATAGGTTTGACTTCCATATTAAGTAAATATATACTCAGCATCTCCAACCTGGAGTCCTATGGATCTGGTAGAATGACAACTCCCAGAATTGCACAAAGCTTTATACTATGGGAGTCATAATTGGGAAGGCTGATGGAGACATTTGGAGTCTCCATTATCAAAACAGGCTCACCTTTAGATAAATTAGTCATAACTTTGCACGGAATGGCAGATTAATACTAGAATAAGAAATTATTGGATCATGGACATTTCCAAGTTCAATGTTTAGCAGGGATTAAATTTATAGAAAGTTTTAGCACTTTGCAAATAAGAAATGGGTTAGCTTTGAATTAACAGCCTGAATCAGGAAATGTTCACCTCACGTTTATGAATCAGAGTTCTGAATGAAATAGTTTCTGGATTAGCTAAATCTTGAATCAAGGCAAAATATTTCTTAGCTGACTGGTTTAAAATGCTTCTGATTGGCTGGTGAAGTACAATGAAATGTGATACTTGCAAAGAATTCTGTTGTTTATTTTACTGAAGTTGGCTAAAGACGTACTGAACAAAGAATAACATTATTTGCAAACACCTTCATTTTGCTCACTGTTAAATGAGGGGCATCCTTTTCATTCTAGCCCTTTGTCATCAAATGCCACTAATTTGAGCTCTTTGTGGCTAATAATAATTATCAAATCAGGGTTTAAAAAATCAATAGATGAAGTCAATGTTATTCAATGCATCAAGTCTATTTTCTTAATAATTGACTTGGTAATCTTGTTTACTTTCTTATATTTTATAGAACTGATGGTTTGTGTAAATCTTCATTTGCTTTGCACAAACAAATTTAGAAAATGATGAAATAACCCTTTAAATTGATTTCTGATAGTAAAATTCAAGGATGTAGGAATGACCAAGTAGAACATTTTATTAGAGAAATAAAATCATTCTGTAATTATTGAACTATACTAGCATGTAAATAGTTTTGACCCAACACTTGACTGTAAAAAGAATTAAAGTTAATTATTAAAGTATGTCTACAATACTGCAATTAATTGTGTGAAATGTTAATGAAAGTGCATCTCTATACACAAATGTATGCTTTTTATTGGCTGTTGAGACTGGGTATATTAAAGTAAAGGCTATTTGACCCAACACTGAAAAGTGTCTTAGTTTAGTACTGACTAAACCTATATCATGTAAATAGCAGAATTAAATTTGATTTTGGACTTGAATTTGATTTTGCACACTGAAAATAAAAACAAGTCATATACTTATTTTCCTTTTAAAACAATGCAACCAAATATTGCAGAATAGGTTTTACATCAGTGCACATGTATTTAATGGAAAGTTAGGGAATCAGTGAAGTAAACTTTTTCCTTGTGATCATCCTTGGAAATAAATATAAGTGGATACTTGAATTGAAAATATTACTATGGGCTCTTGGACAAAAAACAAAAAACAATTCCCTGTGTCTAATTGAAAACTGTATGTCTAGAGAATACAGGTACCTAACCATAATCATCTGGATTATTACGGCAATGAGGCCTATGAAGATGAATGTGCCTAGTGCCTACAAGGGTGTTAATGTGGCCTTGTTTACAGGGAGAAAGCTCAGTTCCATACAAGTCTAGGTCAGATCCCAGTATCAGAGTCTTCCAGATAGTCCATGTCTGTTTGCTCTACTAGGCTTATATGCCGCTCCAATCATCAACCAACTCTAATCTGGAGACCCTTATTTCTCTCTGTTGTTGTTGTTGTTGTTTAGTCGTTAAGTCGTGTCCGACTCTTCGTGACCCCATGAACCATATTGCGCCAGGCCTTCCTGTCCTTCACTGCCTCCCTGAGTTTGCTCAGTTTCATGCTCATTGCTTCAGTGATGCTATCTAACCATCTCATCCTCTGCCGTCCTCTTCTCCTTTTGCCTTCAATCTTTCCCAGCATCAAGGTCTTCTCCAAAGAGATCTCTCTTCGCATTAGGTGACCAAAATATCTGAGCTTGAGCTTCATTATCGATCCTTCCAATGAGCAATCAGGGTTGATTTCCTTTAAGATTGACTGGTTTGACCTCCTAGCAGTCCAGGGGACTCTCAAGAGTCTTCTCCAGCACCACAGTTCAAAGGCATCAATTCTTCGGCGCTCGGCCTTTTTATGGTCCAGCTCTCACAGCCATACATTACTACTGGAAAAACCATAGCTTTGACTATGCGGATCTTTGTCGGCAAGGTGACGTCTCTGCTTTTTAATATGCTATCTAGGCTTGCCATAGCTTTCCTCCCAAGGAGCAAGCGTCTTTTAATTTCATGGCTGCAGTCTCCGTCTGCGGTGATCTTGGAGCCCAAATAAATGAAGTCTGTTACTGCTTCCATTTCTACCCCTTCTATTTGCCAGGAATTGATGGGTCCAGATGCCATGATCTTAGTTTTTTTAATGTTGAGTTTCAAGCCAGCTTTTGCACTCTCCTCTTTCACCCTCATCAAGAGGCTCTTTAGTTCTTCTTCACTTTCTGCCATTAGGGTGGTATCGTCCGCATATCTGAGGTTGTTGATGATTCTCCCTGCAATCTTAATTCCGGCTTGTGATTCTTCCAGCCTGGCATTTCTCATGATGTACTCTGCATATAGGTTAAATAAGCAGGGTGACAGTATACAGCCTTGTCGTACACCTTTCCCTATTTTGAACCAATCAGTTGTTCCATGACCGGTTCTGACTGTTGCTTCTTGGCCCGCATACAGATTTCTCAGGAGACAGGAAAGGTGGTCTGGTACTCCCATCTCTTTAAGAATTTGCCACAGTTTGTTGTGATCCACACAATCAAAGGCTTTTGCATAGTCAATGAAGCAGAAGTAGATATTTTTCTGGAACTTTCGTGCTTTCTCCATGATCCAGCGAATGTTGGCGATTTGATCTCTAGTTCCTCTGCCTCTTCGAAACCCAGCTTGTACATCCGGTAGTTCTCGGTTCATGTATTGCTGAAGCCTAGCTTGTAGGATTTTGAGCATAACCTTGCTAGCATGTGAAATGAGTGCAATTGTGCGATAGTTTGAGCATTCTTTGGCATTGCCCTTCTTTGGAATTGGAACGTAAACTGACCTTTTCCAATCCCATGGCCACTGTTGCGTTTTCCAAACTTGCTGGCATATTGAGTGCTGTACTTTAACAGCATCATCTTTTAGTATTTTAAATAACTCAGCTGGAATACTGTCATCTCCACTAGCTTTGTTGTTAGCAATGCTTCCTAAGGCCCACTTGACTTCACTCTCTAGGATGTCTGGCTCAAGGTCAGTGATCACACCAGCGTGGACATCAGGGACATTAAGATCTTTCTTGTATAGTTCTTCTGTGTATTCTTGCCACCTCTTCTTAATCTCTTCTGCTTCTGTTAGGTCCCTGCCTTTTTTGTCCTTTATCATGCCCATCTTTGCACTAAACGTTCCTTTCATATCTCCAATTTTCTTGTAGAGATCTCTACTCTTCCCCATTCTATTGCTTTCCTCAATTTCTTTGCATTGTTCATTTAAGAAGGCCTTCTTATCTCTCCTTGCTATTCTCTGGAAATCTGCATTCAGTTGCTTATATCTTTCCCTTTCACTCTTGCTTTTCGCATTCCTTCTTTCCACAGCTATTTGTAAAGCCTCATCAGACAGCCATTTTGCTTTCTTGCATTTCTTTTTCTTTGGGATGGTTTTAGTTGCTGCCTCCTGTACAATGTTACGGACCTCCGTCCATAGTTCTTCAGGCACTCTGTCTACCAAATCTAATCCTCTAAATCTATTCATCACCTTCACTGTGTACTCACAAGGAATATGATCTAAGTCATACCTGAGTGGTCTAGTGGTTTTCCCTACATTCTTCAATTTAAGCCTAAATTTTGCAGTAAGAAGCTCACGATCTGAGCTACAGTCAGCTCCTGGTCTTGTTTTTGCTGTCTGTATAGAGCTTCTCCATCTTTGGCTGCAAAGTATATAATCAATCTGGTTTCGGTATTGACCATCTGGTGATGTCCATGTGTAGAGTCGTCTCTTGTGTTGTTGGAAAAGAGTGTTTGCTATGACTAGCTTGTTCTCTTAACAGAACTCTATTAGCCTTTGCCCTGCTTCATTTTGTACTCCAAGGCCAAACTTGCCTGTTATTCCGATTACTCCTTGACTTCCTACTTTAGCATTCCAATCCCCTATGATGAAAAGGACATCTTTTTTTGGTGCTAGTTCTAGAAGGTGTTGTAGGTCTTCATAGAAGCGGTCAACTTCAGCTTCTTCGGCATCAATGGTTGGGGCATAGACTTGGATGACTGTGATATTGAATGGTTTGCCTTGGATACACACTGAGATCATTCTGTTGCTTTTGAAGTTGTACCCCATTACTGCCTTTCCCACTCTCTTATTGACTATGAGTGCAACTCCATTTCTTCTAAGGGTTTCTTGCCCACAGTAGTAGATATAATGGTCACCCGAATTAAATTCACCCATTCCCATCCATTTCAGTTCGTTGATTCCCAAGATGTCGATGTTCAATCTTGTCATCTCATGGTTGACCACATCCAGCTTGCCTTGGTTCATAGATCTTCCATTCCAGGTACCTATACAATATTGTTCTTTACAGCATCGGACCTTCTTTTCGCTTCCAGATACATCCACAGCTGAACGTCCTTTCGGCTTTGGCCCAGCCGCTTCACTCTTTCTGGAGCTACTTGGAATTGCCCTCCGCTCTTCCCCAGTAGCATATTGGACACCTTCCAACCTGAGGGGCTCATCTTCCGGCGTCATATCTTTTCGCCTTTTAACATTGTCCATGGGGTTTTCTTGGCAAGGATACTGGAGTGGGTTGCCATTTCCTTCTCCAGTGGACCACATTTTGTCAGAACTCTCTGTCATGACCTGTCTGTCTTGGGTGGCCCTGCACGGTATAGCTCATGGCTTCACTGAGTTACGCAAGCCCCTTCGCCACGACAAGGTAGTGATCCATGAAGGGGTATTTCTCTCTACTAACTATATAATAGAGTAAGTGCACAATGTACAGTATATATATTTACAACACCACAAGTTCATCACAATCTTTTTCCTTAAGGAAAAGAAGTTTGCTCAGTTTATTAATTTTCCCTGCTTCTATTTTTCACTCCATAATTATGGACTTGTTCTGCAGGAAGATATTTATGTAAATTTTCATTAGTGGGTGTGTGCCTATTTTTCTTTAGAATTAGTGGATTTCCACAAGGATGTCATTGTTTATGATCTTGGAAGAATCAGACCCTTTTGGCAAACTGGCTATTTTGAGCTATGTATTTTCTTCTTTTTCAGTTTATTTTATTTCTCTGGGGATTTATTTTCTCTCAGCAATTGTTAACATTAAATTCTGTAAATATCTATTAAAAAGTTGGTTCGAGTAAATTAAGTGGTGCTTACTCCTAGATATGAATACACGCAATACACTGACATTTTAATTGTCCTGATAACTATGAAACCCAGGCTGTACATGAAGCAATTTTCCACTTTTCCTTGTTATGAGTTGCTTTGCCAGTTACATGCACTGAATTGTTTACACTGCTCTTCCCTCACTAGATACAGTATACATCCCCCAGATGTGTTGGATTGCAGCACCCATGAACTCCAGATGTCTGTCTCAAGTGATAAAAATGGTAATCTAGGCACTTGGTAGGGCACATATGTTCCATTATTCAGCATGATGAGATACAAACTAGACAAAAGTAGACAAAACCAGAAAAATCAGATACAAATAGTTTTACTAGTGAATCACTGCAATCACTCCAACAAATCTGGTGATGTAAGTTTAGCTGAGACCTAAGTTGGCCTGATAAAGTTTTGTCACAATATGGAATTTAATTGTAATTATTTTCTTTACTATCATAGGTAATGCGGATACTTTGATTTTAGTCTGGAACTCTCATTTAAACCATATTATTATGTTGTTATTTTTATTTTCATACCATATTGTAATGGTATATTTGATTAGGAGATACTCATAAAACTTATATGCAATTGTTATGCAGCACAGTAACTATACTTTTCAGAAATCCATTGTACACAGACACCAGAACTTCAAGCAAAAGGCTTGGCTAGAACCTTTCTTCTCACAGCCCCCCGTGCAATATAAAGAGGACCACTATTTATCTATTGTTTATATGAAATAGGGATGTGAATCTAAATTTCCCAGTCTAAGCCAAACAGAATAACCACCACCCACATTTCTTTTCTATAAAAATTTGGTGGACATAAAGAATCATATAAAAAAAAAATCTACTGCTGATTTTGTACCATATTTTTTCATGTAATTTCAACATCTTTCTCACAAACGCAACAATGCATTACAGACAGTGTAAACATTAGCTTTTGTTGTCTAACGTTCCCCCTCTTGTGGCAAAGTATAGACCTGCAGGGTCTACACAAAGGCTTAACTCAAGTCATGGCTTGTTATTACTGAATATGGCAGAATACAATCTTCGTAACTGGGTGAAGGATTACCATTTTGGAATACAGAGTCTTCTCCCACTTCCTCTAGTCCTGCTTTCTATAACACAAACTCAAGGAGTTGTCCAGCAGTCAGGACAGGACAATAGCAAGTTGCACTGGGCCAGGCAGTAACGTCAGCAGTAGGAGAAACTTCTTGGCAGCATTCTATCCAAGGGCCCCAATGTCTCACACTGCTTCCTCTAAGCTACTAGAAAGTACTTCCTGCCACAGAAGCACCCAAATCTTCAGTGAAAGCAATGGATTAATGAAACCCCCCCAAACTGCCAACCTATTCCTGTGGAGGGCACTCTCAGTCATTTCTATATCTTTGTCTTTGGTCTCACATTCTGATTCCCAGGGGTCTAATAAAGACTCCACCTGCTTGTCTTCCACTACTCAGGAGAGGCCTTGTCAAATCATGTGCCCACAAGTGATTTATTCCAAGCTGTTGCAAATGTCTGTAAAGAAAGGATGCAACTGTGGTTCATATGATGTGATCCTGTACTATTTCAGAAGTTATTTCACGTACTTGTTTTATTTTAGAAGCCTCACTGGGTTGTATCATAGTTTATATACTTTCAAATAATACACCAAGAACCTGTCTACCTTAACAGATAGACAAAGGAAATGGGATTTTGTGGTGCAATGCTGGAAGGATATTAATTCTCCATCAGTGGTGCAAGATCACAATTTATGCATTTCAAAGAGCACCTTGAAATGAATCTTTTTAAATTGTGAAATGAACTGACTTAATTATTAATACGTTAATTGTATAAGATATTTAACTATGGTTGCTTTTTGTTTATTACATAAGATTTTTTTCTCTTTTCACATATCTTTTATATCTATCTATCTATCTATCTATCTATCTATCTATCTATCTATCTATCTATCTTAGAATGATAAAGTGAAAATACTTGTATGGTTTGATGAAAAACCGCCAAATTATGGGTTATGTGGTTATGGAATAACATAGAACAGATAACATAGTCACAATATGTAATCTGGTCCTAATATAAGTGTATACAATTATAAATTGATACAATTAGTGACAACTAAAGACCCCCCAATACTGAATGGGCAAGCCCCATTGACTCCAAGATGGGCCACATATAGCAAGGCAAAAGAATCTCCCATCCCCATTCACTTTCCAGATACCCAATACACAAAACCTTCTGAGACAGGAAGTCAGCCCAGATAACACATAGGCTGGGGTAATGACATACCACTTCTTCCTGTTGGCCAGAGAGAACAAACATTTAGTTCTTATGGAATCCTAGGCTCAGGAAGGAAGGACAGATGGTATTTTTCCTGATCAAAACTAAAACAGCTTTCCCCAGTCTTTCTCTTTTTGTTTGAAAAGCTTTGTCTTGGGATGTGAGAGATAGAGTGCTGGAAAATGTAACTCAAAGTAAGAAATTGAGGAGAAAGAAGAGAGAAATTATTGGAATATGTAGCTGGGGAAAAAAGAGAGTAAAAGATGAAGAAATCTTTGGACTGGGACCCTAAAGTCTCCAGGAAGTTCACAGGGAAAGGTGCAGCTCAGAATAGCAGAAGGAAGTTCCTCAGGTCTAATTCAGAGCTACAGAGAGCTAAACTGGTTTTTCTGGAGGACAGAGTGAAGGGAGGAGTGCTGGATTAGGACCCAGAAGTCTACAGGAAAACAAAGGAATATGGTTAAATTGTACCTAAGTCTATAACTAAAGGATGGTGATGACCTAGGTAACTGTTGTTTCACAGGAATCAGTAAGTTAGAATGTACAATCAGGATTTCATGCTTTATTTTTCTGGGGGAATGGGAGTCAGGAGGTGTGGCTAAGCCTGTACATGGGTTGTGTTGATTTATGATTGATGAGTCTGTTTTTACCCCAGCTGCTGTTTCTATGTGTGTTGTTTTTCTGTTTTTATATTTTAACATTGTTGGCCATCTAGAGTTATTAATTTGAGATGGATGGCCATGTAAATGGAAATAAATGAATGAATAAATTTCTAGTAATTGCCCCTCATAACTTTAGTATCTAAAGTTTATGTATTTTGTGCAAACACAGCTCTTCCATTTTTGTTCTCCCTTAAGTTCTCTGAGCCTTAAGTCCCACCCATCATGGATATATGTTGAATCTCCCCATTATATTTTATGGGAGACCGATGCTTAAGATGCTGTTTGTGATTTTATCAGTGCTTGCTACCTTATTTGTTTGGGGCCTTTGATTACCCAAATTCAAGAGGAAGTGTCACCTTTTTCTTATTTTTAACAAAACTGAGTTTTCCCCCAGAGACTTCCTAAGCAAAATCTCTTCCAGTTCTTATAGGATTTATTCTCATCAAGTTTGCTGTCAATCATTCCACTCACAGGGGAACTCTAAGGGGTGTTCCCCCCTCTAGTTCCAATAAATCCCAGGACATTTTCAGTTACAGATAACATACCTTCATATTCTTGCTTCATAAACAAAGATTGAGAACAGTCCTATTTTTGCATTAAACAGCAACCACACAGCTCTACAATCAGTTTTACACAGCTACACAAATAACTTTCCACCACAGGAACTATTTTACTCAGTGGGAACAACTCTATCTCCCTGCAGTCCTGAGAGACTTGCTTGGAGAATACAATCTCACTTTGTCCCTCAGCAGCAAGTTAGGCTGTTCTTTGAAACCCAGAACAAGTGAAACCCCAAACATATTTGTACAATTCAACAGCTTTAGTTGGCTTACAAAACTACTCCACGTTTCCTTCTCTCCCTCTTGGCTCTTTTTGATCCCTCTTGTACCTCCACCCCACTGACCTTGATCCCAATCAGGGTGGGCTGCTTATCAGTTCTTCCAGTCATAATCACCCTCTTACTGTAGCCGTCCTACTCTAAGTGTGTTCTTCATGCATTTGGTCTAAATCCTCTCTCCTGTTGGCATGTTGGGTTGATTCCCTTCACAGATAGAACATGATCCACCCCTCCCCATCTGCCTTCTGAACTCCAAGTTGTAGACAGGCACACCAGCAGGGAACACAGCAGGAAGAAAGTATTGTACCATCTCTACTTTCTCCCCTATTCTCAAGGAAACTTTTTGTCTCACTGTAAATCTGATTCCTTTTCAATTCCTGAGGTTGCTTCACTTAGTTGACCACTTCTTTTTCTTTTTCATGGTCATTTTTACAGGCTTGGTTTCTCTCTCAAACCTCCTTTGGATCTAGCAGAGTCCCTAACTCTATGTAAGTGAGAGCCAGTTTGGTCTAGTGGTTAAAGCTCCAGGCTAGAAAGCAGGAGACTGTGAGTTCTAGTCCCACCTTAGGCATGAAAGCCAGCTGGGTGACTCTCTCTCAGCCCAACTTACCTCACAGGGTTGTTGTTGTTGTGTGGAAAATTGGAGGAGGATTAAGTATATTCGACGTCTTGAGTTATTTATAAAAATAATAAAGGTGGGATAAAAAAAAATCTAAAAAAAGGGTGACTCCATTTGCAGCCCACAACTGCACACCCTTATAATTTTTTTCCAGACTCTGTTTTGTTTCTTTTTCTCACTTCTCCAGGATGATCTCCTCTTCCAATCAAAAGGCTCCAATTCTGATTTCCTTATAGGCTCCACTTGGTTTATTAAGAATCCTGTACCTCATCCTGTGAGCCTTGTTTCCGCCTTGTTTATTTTAACATTTTCTTTCCTCTGCTCTGCCTCCAGCTAATTAAAAACATTGGGCCGCCTAAGTTATTTCCTTGTTTCTCATGGCAGACCCTCACTAGTTTGCACCAATGTTCTCATTTCCCCAACTTCATTGCAACTACCTAGGTATCATCATCATCACCACCACCATCTATTGGCAAGTAAATGCTCAGAATGTGAGTGACCCAATCTCTCTCACAAACCTGTGTTTAGAGGTAAGAAAACATTTCCTTTCCTTATAATAGATAGTGGCAACAGTAAATAGCCAAGAAGCTGCACCAAGGCAGGAAAGCTGGCCAGGATGGGAAAAACGAAGAAGAGGATTGAGACCGTCCCCCTACCTTTCAAAGAAATGGCTCAGCACTTTGCTGCTACACCACATAAGGATCCTTCCCTAGTAAAATCTGTCCCTGAATATTCCCATCTCTAACAAACTAACAGTGTAGAGCTGGAGCGGGCACAAGGGCAATCTGGAACTTCTGGTAAATTTCTCATTTACTGTGGTGTGTTGTGAAGACCTCTGAGTGATTTGCGGTGGACTAGCAAAGCCTGATGACCTCCTTCCCTGGTTGTTTAACAGCACAAGCATCAAAATTATGCTTCTCCCATGTAACTGTGCTGTGAAAAAGAAAGCTCGGGGTAGCCTAAGCCTATTTTGCCTACTTCCCAAAGGAAGAAAAATAACATTGATGAGTAGAGCCTTTGACAAGTACCCTGCTGTCAGAAGCTGCCAAACCCACATCTGCAAAAAATGGCATCCTAAGCAGAACCTTATTAGCCAATTTTAAAGCAGAGAACGATGATCTTAAAGTAGCTAACTTGGTTGATACCTGAATTGAAAACTGCCAGGACAACCCAGGCCTATAGACAAGAGTGAAGTAAGAAAGAAAAATACCCCAGAAGAAGGCCATAGCAAACCATGTCCAAATTTTTGTCAAAAAAACTACACAGGTACATATGCTAGTGGGGTCACAGGGGTTGAGTCTGGCTCAAAGGAGGGTTGCTTTCAATAACAATAGAAACTTCTACCAAAGTCTTACCTAACATACTAAGCTCTGGGGGAAGGCTTCCCCCTTGGCCCCTAAATTCACGTTAATATATCTAATTGAATCACAACACAAGGGCACAAGGTTACTTTTTACTGGAGCAGGAGTGACCCAGGAACAACCACTTCTATTAATGAATTATAGGTATAGTAACTGCTGAAGAATTATATATCTTTTACATAGATTAAAATGTTAATTACATTACTGTAAGAAAGGTGTCATGCTTTGCTTCTTATAATGTTCTGAAGCTTTTAGATAGAAAATACTACAAAATATATTCCGAGATTTCCAGAGAAGAAGAGATTTCCAGGGAAGAAACGGTGAACTGAAGGCAGAAGAGCTGACAACTACAGCGGAATAAAGAGCCAGCGAGTAGACTGGCTCTTCGTAATTCCTCTCCAGACAAGGATGGGTTTTGAGATTGCCCACAAGTGCTCCAGACAGTTGCTCCTCACAAGGAGACCACAAGACAGAGGTCTCTGGCAGGTTTAGAGCTCTGGGAGATGAGGGAATAGCCATCTTGCTCAAACCACAGTTGGCACCTTCAAAAGGACAATGAGTTCACATATTTCTTTTTCTAATCACTTTTGGAAATTGTTTGTTAGCTGCTTTTCAGATATTAGGAATCTTTGGATTGACAAGTCTGAAAACACTGGGTGAGTTTCCTTCAATCCTTAGCAAAAGAAGTTTTAAATACAAGTTTAAGGAGGTGTGTGTGTGTGTGTGTGTATACACACCTACCTACCTACCTACCTACCTACATATATATATGAATATGAATAAACAGCAAAAGGGTGATTAGAACTTTGATTTTGGAAAGTTACAAATGGATTAAGAGTCCAAATGGATTTGAAATAAAATTTTGGAACTAATTATAAGAATTCTTCCCATGGGAAAATGCTTTTGTTTTTAATTCTTTTTTTAAAAACATGATAGGATGGTATTTTGAAGGTTGGACACTGGAGGGAAGTAGAAGGAACTAAAGCTTACAATTAAATGAGAAGTACACTTAAATTTGACTTACTAATACAGAATGGAACAAAATATTTTAACATTTGACATATTGAAGGATATTTTTGAAAATGGACCCAGAAGTTAATTTTAAGAGTGTCTGCCTCTATAGATAGACTGTGTTTAAAAGATGTTATGAAACAAGTTTTACCTGACAATAATGAGACTGACCTGAAAGTGGATTTAAAAATGACAGGCTACAAGAATGACATGGAAAAAGATGCTACACTGGACATACAAAAGAAACCAGCTGATGTCTTAATAATTAAAAGGGATTTACAAATAATAAACCAAGAAAGTGACCTGGATAATTTTCCTATATTGGATTTACAAAACAGGCTGGTTAAAGCTTTGAAGAATTTTGTGAGAAAATGAAAAGAAATCAAGTTCTAGAACATTATTTGAAGAGACTAAACATCAAGATTGTTAAAAGTAAAAGGAAGGTATACAAAGTTGGTTTATTTGATCAAGGTTAAAATAGATATGTTTTCTCTGGTAACCCTTAATGGATTTTTGCTGATCAGGACTGAAATGATGAGGATTTGTTTACAGATAAGAGATGGGATATGGGAAGATCATTTGTTGTATTTTAAGAGAAGGTGATATATTACTAAAATTGTTTATACTTGTTGTAATGAAGGGGGAAGTTATTTCTTTACATATTTCTTTTTCTTTACCATATTATTTTATTTTCTTATTTATATTCTTATTTTCTATTTTCTATTTTTTCTGAACCTTTTTTTCTTTTCTTTTTTTAGTTTGTATTAGTTTTTTACCATTGTAAGTGTAATTTTTAATAAAATTACTATTAAAAAGAAGTTGAAGTCTAAAATAATACTACAAAATATGTTCTGTGCTATGCTTTGCTGTATCCTCAGATGAGCTTGATCTCAGCCCATAAGAAAAGAAAAAAAAGCAGAAAAAGGGGGGAAAAAGACCAATTTCAGGATGAGCATCTGATACTAATAAAAAGAAAAAGTATTTTTTATCATTTAACCATAGATAAGTTTCTCTTTTCTCCTTATTAAAGACAGTGTAATTTGCAGAAAAAGGTACTAAATATTGGAAAGAGGATTATTTCTAAATTCTGGAGCATGTATGCATGTAGGAATAAATAGTATCCACATTCAGTGAAATGTGATTATTCTCTGATCCAGCTCTCAGCCCGCCACTTATTTAAAAGAAAGCTCAATTGATTTCAACAAAAATTTCACTGAAATAAGTAGCTTATGATAATAGTCAGTTTAAATTCTAAAAACATTTTCATAAGAAAATCCCTCTGGAATCATGAAAGTTTATCTGATGTAAGTGAGATTAAGGCTGCAGCCTACTTCAAAATCACTTTTACAGTCAAGATCTTCACAAGCACTAGTCCCTGCAGGGAGGAATTTATGGCATTCTTATTTGCCAGTACCAGACACAGAAGGTTTGGAGATACACACACACACACAGACATATATACACATAGATAAAATACACACACACACATATATAATCTCAATAATATATTGTTACAATTTTTAAAAATGGCTTTTGCTTTGCTGAGTGATAGAAAAACTGATGGGAAACCCTGGGTCATGCTGCAAAATTATCTGCCATACTGTTATTATTTTCAAGACTGCACTTTTCCTTAGGGGAGCCATTGTGCTCTGCATGTCTCCTTCCATCTGGAAGCAGCTGCTGCAGAAGCACAGAAAGTTTTTAGCTGGAAGCAAGGAGGGAATGGCAACTAAAACCATCTGCAGAACTCGTTAGACTGATAGCCATACTTTTGAAGGGGCTCCAAGTCAAGGGTACTCATTTTTATTCAACAACAAAAGGCTATTGTAAAGAAAGAGAGAGCTGATCAGAAACCCGTTATCACAAAATTGCAGGTTTTTACAGCATGATTCATTTTGCTGTCTAATTCCCTTTACCATGGAGAAATAAAATATAGACATATCAATACATTAATATTGTAGGATGTGTTCATACAGTGCAGCTATGAACACATTCATTACCAAAGGATGAGACATAGAACTGCAATAAAATATTAGACTAAGTCTGCTTTCTGTACTGATTTTGTAACAATCTTACCATGCTTGGATGAAAAGCCTCTAGATGCTATTGTAGAAGGAGAGCCGTATTGGTCTATGGTGACAAAAAATCAGAGGGAGCTTGGTAGCATCTTTTCTGACTAACCAATTTTATTAAAAGGCATAAGCTTTTGTAAGGTGCAGTTCATTTCATCAGATGTTAGCTGGAAAAAGTGCTACCAGATTCCCACTAGGTTCTATTGGAATGTATACTGAAAGTTCTCATCCACTAATTGTTTTCCAATTTGTGCCTTCCTGTCCTTCTGGCTAGGGCCAGCAAGGCTGAAGCATTTTTACCACTTTCTAACAGCTGAAGAAGGCTTGTCTCAGGCTGCAATCCTCTGCACAATTCCTATGTTCAGCACTGGAATGGGATGTGTGGTTGTGCAATGTATGTTAATGATATAACTGTAAAGAATGAAACCTGCAACTTGTTAACTGATTTTACAGAGAATGTTTGATTGGGCCATGCTGTTTTTTTTCCTAATCTAACCTGATCAATCTTACAGACAATTTGGGAGAAAGAACCAAGCAGTCTTCTTTCAATTCATGAGTAGGGGATTGAGATATAAACACAACAGCTAAATAAATACAGCTTTCTCTGATGCTTCTTGAATTCTAAGAACTTAGTAAGAAATATCCAGCAGACTCAGGGTCTTCAGATTCTTCCAACTGACAAATGTTTAGTAAGGTCTTATCTGTCTTTGCCAAGTAATATCACAACTGCTCACAGTATCTTTTGCCCTTGTCACTCTGGACTACTGCAATTTTCTTTACTTGGGACTCCCTTGAAAGGCATTCAGAAGTTTCAGTTGGTTCAGTGTGCAGCAACCCAGGTCTGCTCACATTGACTAAGTTTGCTCCATTTCTGCCAATGCTCCCTTGGCTGCCAGTTAACTTCCAGGTGCAATTTTAGGTGCTGGTTGTCACCTTTAATGTCTTGCATGGCTCAGGGCCTGGTTACCTCTGAGGCTACCTGCTCCAGCTTGAATCTGCCAATCTGCTGAAATCAGGGAAAGGAGTCAAAGGAATCTTTCCATTTCTCACCCTGAATTGTGTTATTTAACATTAACTCAGATTCAATAGAGAAAGCTGCACTGAACAAACTTAGCTAAAAGCAGGTATGTTCTGTTTGCAAATAAATCCTTTTTTATTTGACACAAATTAGTGTGCTTCTCAACATGTTCCAAAATTCTGTTTATCAAGGGAAAGTTCTACTCAGTATGTTGTGGTGGGTAAGCATGTATAAAACCCCTCTATCTTTGTCCACAGTTTCAAATGGATTGGAACTGAAAGTTATTGGACTGATCCCTCCCTTCAGTGATTTGTACGGAAACATCCACATGGTAGAGATTTATGCTTAAGTATTTCTACCCAAAAACACATATGGGATAGGGATGGTGCTTAGTTATATATCCCATTCTTGTTAGAGTTTTTGTATTTAAAAAGGAGGACAAGGGGGAAAAAAGCAAGCCCAAATCTATTTGGCCCTTCCTAACTAATTCTCTTACTACATAGTCCATCATATATCCTAGTATTGTACCTGAGAAGATTGTTGGCTTTTTTAAAGTGTTTATACAATCACTAACTCAGTTATCCGTGAAAAGTAACAAGCTGGTACTATGTAAATTTAAACCTTCCTAAAAACTTATCTATTTCATTCAGCTTGGGCACACATAACACTGCAGAGAGCTGGACTGCAGACAAGGGACATGTTGCGCACCCAAAGGGACTCGGTTCTTTTCTTTCAAGCCATTCACATGCCACAGATGCCTTGCACCAAGCATGAGCTGGTAAGGAGGATAAGACCTGCATTAATTTTATTTGCGAGGATGGTTTATAGTGAAATAACACCAAAATACATTTTCCACTGCATGCCAGATTTGTTTGGGAGGGGTGGGCTGGAAAGATGTAAATGAAGTCTCTGCCAAAGACAGACTAAAATAAATGGATTATAACAGCCAGGGAAGCAGCATTCCCCCCTCCCCCCAGCATCACATCCCAGATAAGCTTAATGCTATTTCTATCTATGCAATGAGTTTGGATAATAGGAATTGTAAAACACATTTTAAGGGTTCCAAACTGAAGAAGATAGCTTTACATTTACAAGGGACTATTTACAGCAGTTGCATCTGGTCTCCTTTTGACTTGTATGTACAACTAGGGCCCATCCCATAGCTCAGTCTTCCAGATGTGTTTCTCTATGACTTCTATCACTGGGAAGCCACATCAGGAAAGTATCAAGTTGAGGAAGGGTGAACCAGAATTTGCAAAGTTATGCCCATGTTTTAAAAAGGCTTTGCTGCAGTGTAGCAGGCTATTTATAAATTAGCACCAGAAAGCACTAAAGCTTAGGAGTAAACCCTGTGCTGACATGAAATTAGCTTTAGGAGGAAGCCTCCTAATTTTTCAAATGAAGTCTCTCCCCCACCCAACAAAGGCTAACTTTTGTTACTTCTTGCCCCAGATTTGTATAAACGTCTGCACTTCTGAACAGAGTAGATCCCCACCTCCCCTTCCTTTAACTTCCTTTCTGAGAGAGAGATGATAGTTGAGCATTTTTTCTCCTGAGGTCTTCCTTTGAAGACGTTCTGCGCAGACCGAACAGCGTTTCAGACGTCCTAGAAGGGGAGTACCAGTTGACCTCTCCTGCACCTAGACAAATGGTAATGGTGGTCCAGCCCCTCCCTCCTCCCCCGTCCGCAAGGTAGCGGGTGGGTGGGCGAGAAGGAAGCAGGAGTTGCCTGGACAAATGTCTCGGTGGAGGCTCCGTCGCGCATGCGTGCCGCTCGTTTCTCCCTCCCCTCCTGGTTTTCCCCAACCTGGAGTTGCTGCTGGAGCTGCGACTTCGCACTTCGGACGCTGCCAGACAGGCCATGGCACCCTGGCTCAAGTTCTGCTCCTTCTTCTTCTCGCTCACGGCCTGCCTCGATGGCCCGCGCCTGGCCGTGTCCGCAGGAGGGACCAGTAGCGGCGGCGGCAGGAAAGGACCAGCGGGCGATGCTTGCGGCTGGATGGTAAGACAGACCGACGGCGTGTGGTTTTGCCCTGGGTTGAACTGGACCCTGGTGTGTTTGGGTCGAGGCGGCTCTCCTCCTCCCCGCTGTCGCGGCAGAGTTCATCCCGACCGAAGGGGGAAAAGGCGCCAAGATCTGCCAGGTGCCCGGTACTTTTCAGCTTAGAGCGCTTCGGGGCACCGCCAGCCAGGTACCGACGGGAGGTGTGCCCGCTTTGCGTGGTGGGCAGTTTGCTACAGGCACAGCTATGCAAGCAGGGCTGACCCAACATCCCTTTTCTTTTCTTTTCTTTTCTTTTCTTTTCTTTTCTTTTCTTTTCTTTTCTTTTCTCTTTTCTTTTCTTCCCTCCCCCCCCTCCCTCCCTCCCCCCCTCTCTCTCTTTCTTTTCTTTTCTTTTCTTTTCTCTTCTTTTCTTTTCTTTTCTTTTCCTCCCTCCCCCCTCCCTCCCTCCCCCCCTCTCTCTTTCTCTTTCTTTCTTTCTTTCTTTCTTTCTTTCTTTCTTTCTTTCTTTCTTTCTTTCTTTCTTTCTTTCTTTCTTTCTTTCTTCTCGGCTTGGTCGCTTGCTGGCGCTCCCCGTCTAGCAAATGAGTGGGCCAGCTGGCATTTGTAAGCTTTGGGATGGTTGGCGGTGGAGCTTGACTGCAGTTTCGCATCAAAGGAAGCTGGTGGGGAAGGAGGGGGGGCGGCAGAGGGGGGCGAAGCAACAAGTGCGAAGTCGCTCCACAGGTCTTTTATCCGCCTCTCTCCCTATTCTTCTCCCGCCTTAACTAGACCTGCCCCGGGAGAAGAGGATAAAAGGCTATCGTTTGGCCTTTGTTATTTTAATCACTGGAGGCTGGTTTGGTTACAGGCCTGATCATTAGAGGGAAAGAGGGGAACTGGGAGTGTTGGTAAGGTGATAAAAAAGAGCGTTTTAGGGCTTCACCTTTTGTCTCTCCCAGAAGTTGCAGATTCCCTCCTGGGTTCCCTAAGTGTGATTTTCCTTGGTGTGTGTAAAAGAAAAACGCTTTCCTCTGGACCCTGCTCCTTTCCGTTTTCAGTCTTATTAAAGATTCCAGATGACTGGCACAAGTGACTTTCAGTGATTCTTTTTTTGTTAAACTGCTACAAAGATTTCCTTGGGATCAGGTCATGGGGAAGGGGGGGGGGGTCGTCCAGCAACTATAAAAAAATAAAACAAGTGACCAACTGGTAATGAGTAGCTGTGTGCGTACAGGGAAGGGTAGTTCTCTGTAAAAATGTATATGTAGCTATACAAAAGGAACTAAACTTTTACAAAGACAACTTGACATTGGATATATTTTGGGTTAGATTTTATTAACTGATGGGTCTTGAAGAAAAAGTTAATATTTGATTTACACATTTTAAAGGCTTTGTATATGTACATCAGAATCTTAGAAGCTCAAGTGCTTTAATGAGATCTGTTCCCAAAGAAGTGGTGTGTTTTCTGATAAAAATGAAATGAATTGCACTATTGACAAAAAAGCCATAGAATGTTCAGTTTATGTGAAAAACACACAGAATTCATTCCTTCACAACACAACTAATTTGCGCTCAGCCAAAGGTTGCTTTTAGTTATCATGAAGTTCTCTTTGCTCTAGAAATACATTCGTTTTAGTTATTTAAGAAATACCTATAATGTTTTGTGTGGGCAGGGGGAGAGAAAACCCTGACTACAGGCTGGGCAATATTCATAAGCACTGATTGCAGGATAAGACGAATTGCCTTGTTTGCATAGCATTTGTCTTGGTCTGTTTGTACATTTTGAATAGACTTGACATACTATTAAATGACTGATGGCCCCTGTAACACATTGTCTGCTCTGGGGAAGGCTGCCTTTGAAGTGCTATCCTGTAGGAAGTAAAAAGACTATTTGCTGTATTAAAATTCCTTGGCATTTCCTCTGTTTAACCACAGGCCACTTCCCCTTTACCACTCTAAACACTGCAGGGACGCTGGCTGATTGAAAAAGCACAAGGACTGAAGTAATTGCGTCCCATTCAGACAGCAATCCTTAGTGTATTTATAATCCTTAAGGTTCCTCATTTATACAATGCGATAAAACCCGAATTCCACTCTTTTCTGTTAAAAAAAAGATGGAAACATAAAAGCATCCTATTAACTTTGGATCAAAGTATTTGGGTACGTACTGATACATCTTACTGGAAATCTAGACAGAGCAAGAAATAAATTGTGTGTTGAATTAAAGTGGGTCCAGATGACTTCATGCTCTACTAAGTGTGCATACATATCCTTAGAGTGAGACTCTAGCATAGACCTCTGCATACTACTTATGAGTAACTTGCTTAAGATAATGTTATAGATTGTGTAACGGAGATTGGTTAAGTAAACTTTGAGAGCCTTGTTTTAAAAGATTGTTTAATAAAGAACATGTGTGTTCTCCACTAATTTGGTCTAAAATAATTGTGCAGGCTTTTGAAGTGAATTTGCCCATTTAGTTCTTTTTAAAAGGTGGGATTTGCCAGTGGCCCCATCCTTTCAGTATTATATTAGGATATAAATAAATGACAAAAGAGCAAGGCTTCACTGGGGGACAATAAGGCTAAAACAGTTATTCAGCACTTGAAATTGAAAATAACTTTCCTTTTTCCTTTTGACATGCAAACTAACCCTAACCCCTAAACTGGCATTTATACCAAAAACATATTATTTTAGCTAAGGTAATAAAATACATTGTTCTGTACAAAACCTGATAAATCTGATACATCCCATTTAAAAACAAAATTAGGTGGGAGTCAGACCCCTTCTAAAACATGGGCCAGAGCTGCTTGTTTGATTTATAAATTGGCTTTGTGTGAAATATTGAGAGTTTATTTCATATTGATAATTGTATTCTTTAATGTTGCAATGAAATAAAAGGGTTCATGCATGGAAGCTGATTTTTGCTGTCTGATGAACATTGGAATACATCACCTATGATATTTTTGAACTCCGTAAATTACAAAATACCTTGTGATCAATATTATCTGTAACAGCACCAGCTCTGTACTGGGAAGGGAGACTGACTGCATTCACACATCATGCTAAGCCATGGATTAACAATTGTTGAATAAACCACAATTGTCTAGGTTTGCCCAACTTGCTGAACACTAAACTATGGTTTATAATTGCAAATACTGTACTTTAAATCAAAGTTAAACAAGAAACATGTCAACCACACCTATAAGTTAACTGTACTCCCACAAGAGCCTACCAAAAGATCAGCAAAATGATCTTTTTACTTGTTAAAAGAGTACAGTCTTCTGCTTTGCCCCTAATTTTGTGAAATAGGAGAAACATCAGTGTTCACATGGAGACTGATTTTCCCTATGCTCATTCAACTTACTTGAATGTTCTGCTTCCCCTTCCCATGGGTTATCCTTGTTTTGCATTTTGAATGGTTCTACCCTCTCTCTTGTACTGTATTCCAGTAGTTGGCTTCATTGCTCATTCAGTACAGCTGCAGCAGGAAGTTGTCTGTGCTTGTGAAGAGTGTCCACACGATTAGAGGACCCTGGAAGATTAAGGATCAAAACTGTGCCGAAAATCTTGAGTGAGAAGAGGGTGGTGGACACAGTGAAGTGACAGAGTGGGTGGTACTAGAAGACTCATCTGTGTAATTCTTCTGATCCTATGAGGGGCATAAATGCCTGAAGAAGACTCCTGTGGTTCCTTTTTCTTGTTAACACATGCTAGAGCTATCTTTTCTTAATTGGTTAATCCTGCTGGGACAAAGGTAGCTATTTGTAGTCATGCAAATAAGTTCATCAAAGACTTGTTATATCAAATATACAGTATGCCAGATTGCCATGTGATAGGAGGGGAAGAATGAAAATATTTGCCTAGCATCAAGCACCATATTTCCTGTTTCTTTTCTCTAAAATGGCTGGATGGGGGGGGGGTTACTCTCAATAACAGCCTTTTCCAACCTAGCGCCTTTCCTTTTTGTTGTTTCTACATGGCCAATAACCATGGTAGTTATTGTAACATGGAAGCTGTACTCCCAATAGACCTAGGGGTACCAGGGTGGAGAAAGCTGGATTAGGTTATGTGAAGTTATGTTCTCATTTTAAAAGAATTTAGTAGGATCTCTATAGCTTTAAGGCAAGGCTCGAAAGACCTAGCTTGGGAGTAAACACTGTTTTTGAATAAAATTTACTTTAATAAGGATAATGTGTGTGTGGGAGGGAGATGCAGTGATGATATGAGTGTAATGACATGCTCACATAAATGCTGAAGATGCAGCATTTGTATTATGACCACATGCATGAATCATAGTTTTGATGTCATCTCAGCATATTACAGACACTGTTGCTCCAAAATATACGTGTGATGAATATCTGGGAATGAGCATACATTATGAACTCAGCAGCCATTTCAGCTGATATTGTGAGGTAAAGATTTGACAATGTAGAATTTATTTGTTGGCCAAAGGAGCAGTCCGTGTTTTGGCATTCTCCAAAACAGAAAAGGACGCTGTTACTTCCTTAAAGTTTTTTTTTTCAACTCAATAAACACTTTGGAGTGGTCTGATCAAGAACAATATAAACTATATAGTGTTCAGTGTGTGTGTGTGTGTGTGTATATATACACACGCATGCACACACACACCACATATATATAAATAATCTAAGGCTAGCTCTGTTTTCCAGGGCTGCTCTAGGACTTAAATCACTATCCTGACAACTGGATGAAACAACTCATTCAATCTTCTTGTCCCTAACTGGATGATATTTCAGTCTCTGCATCTGTTTAAAACAAAAAAAGTTCTTCCAAGCAAGATTTTTAAAGAAGGGATGAGGTTGCAAGAATTTCAGCAATTGATCTGTTTCCCATATACAACTAATATATCCTCAGCATACATTGCAATTGATCTTCTTCAACCTGCTGCCCTCCAAATGCATTATCTACATCTAGAGAGGACCAGATAGAGCAGCACATGAGCTGGGATCACCCATCATGCTAAGTCATCATGTGGCTTGTTTGGTTTTGTCTCAGTATGTTGTGTGGATGTAGCCAGTTATAGTTAAATAAATCATAGTTAATCAAACTGAAGTGGATTGGTCATGGGGCATATCCAGCTCCACTCGCTTCTGCCATTTTTCCAACCCACCATGTGGCATCATGGAAATGCATATGTGAAAAGGAAAACGTAACAGAGGTGGAGTTCCTGGAGGAGTCTATTTTGGAGGGGTAACCTTGTCTCTTATTTCAGAAGAATGGGGAGAAGATTAATATAGTGGAACCTCGGGTTACGAACGCTTCTGTTAACGAACTTTTCGGGTTACGACCAGCTCCGGCCGCAAAATTTTGCTTCGGTTTGCGAACTCCGTCTCGGGGTACGAACAGGATAAGCGGCCATTTTCCCTCCCGTGACACGGTCCGCGGCCATTTTTCCGCCCCTGACACGTGGTCTGCGGCCATTTTCTGCCTCTGACACGTGGTCGTAGGGAGGGGGACTCTCCCTCCAAGCAATAGCCGCCTCCCTGTCCTCCACGCCAGAACGGATTAACACTAATTACATTGAACCTTATGGAGAAATTTGCTTCAGGTTGCGACCAATTCGGGTCATGGCCAGAGTCACGGAACAAATTAAGTTCGTAACCCGAGGTACCACTGTAGTAGTAGGGTTAATTTACAGGAGCTCCAAATATCCCTGGGGCTGTTTCCAGCTAAAATAAATACCCTTGAGGTTAACCTTTAGGGTTAGTTGAAGGAGGCATGGTTTTCAACTCACTACCTTATACCATTCCCCCCTCCGCTCCTGATGAGCCAGCTAAGCATGTTGTGCAGACAGAGCCATTGTATTATAATCCTGGATATTGGGCTTTACCACAACATATGGACTGTGTTAGGCTGCTGCAATTCCCAGGAGATCAATAACAGCAACCATTCTTTTACTACTTGAGATTCTGGTAAGGCAGGGTCCTGGTTTACAAGATTTGCAAATCCCCAGGAGCCTGTTAAAGTACAGCTTCCAGGGAAGTTTTCCAGCCTGGAAGCCAATTTATATCATGGCAGTGGGATTTTGGCTCTGCCCCAGTAATGTCATTCAGTGGATGTGGAAAGGATTCAGCTGTTGGGGCTGATTCTGTTTTAAAAGGGCTTTATTCCTTATTACAAGCGGGAAAGGTGTAAAGTAGGACAACCAAAGTACTTAAGGTGCCAGAACAGCTGTTATATGAGGAAACAGGGCAACATTTGAGATTTTTTAAATTGGACCAAAGGCTAGTTAGGAGGAGACTATGTGTGTGTGTGTGTGTGTGTGTGTGTGTGTGTATGTATGTATGTATATATATATATATATATATATATATATATATATATATATGAGAGAGAGAGAGAGAACACATAAAATATGTCCAGTGAGATGAAATATGGACAATGAGACATTTTTCTCCCTCTGAAATAATATGTGAACTCAGTATCACCCATTACAGCTAAATATAGGAAGACTCACAACCATTAAGAGGAAGTACCTCTTTACACAATGGTGTGAAACTGGTGATGATCATCTTTTAAAACAGGCTGGCAGAAACTCTTCTGGCTTCCTGTCCTCTCTCTGGGAGACAGGCTGCAGAACAAATACAAGAGAGGTTTTCAGCCAGGATGTAGTTCAGGCATGAAACCCTTTGCACAAAGCGATTGCCTATCTAAATTCAAGCATGCTGGGCATGCAGGGTGGTTCTCCTTGTTCTTAGTCTTGAGACATTTTTTATTTTATTTTTTACTATTTTACTTCTTGAGGGTGGGAACAATGGAAGGCAGAGGCAATGGCCTACTCAAAATCCTAAATGATTTATCTGGATTTTCTTCCAGCAGTATGGGAAATAGGCATTTCCTGTATAGTTTCATTTTTCAACATTCAGATCTTGAGACAACTTTTGTAGGGTCGCTGCTTGTAATTACAAGGATCCTATAATAGCATATACTTATGTCCGCTGGCCAAAGCGATGTTTTTTAATGTTTCACATTTTTCCCTTAGATTAGTGGTGTTCTGCATTTCAGTTCTGCCTTGAGTTTCCACACTTTGATTAGTTTTTTTTAACATTACAAGATAATCATGAATTGCATGTTCCGTTTATATAAAATAGATACAATATTGCTATTAAATGGTGGAACAAGCTATGTAATGCAACAAGGAAGACTAAAAAATGGCATTTAGTAATCAATACATTCTTTTTGTTTCCAAGGTACAGTCCAGCATTGCTGGAACACTCTCTTGTGAAAGACATGCTTTAATGCCTTTTCCAGCTATTGTGAAAGTATTTTCAGTTGTTTGCCATGAATGGATTCTGTGATGAATCAAAACTTGGTAGAGCATATTATCTTAGCAGGCTGCCTTGGGGGTTTTCATTTCTAACCCTCCTCTGTCTGCATTGGGAGGGACTAGATATTTCTGATCTTACTTCTGAACGTATTCAGATCCAGCCAAGCACTTAGTGACTTCCCTGCCTTTTTTTTTCCTTTTTCTTTTTTTGTATATGGCTGTGGGAAAATTCCTGGTTGGCTGGCTATGAATTAATGAAAATCCTTAGAACGCTTCACTAATGATAGCTCCTGTGGCTTTAAAAAATTCTACTGCTTTTTCTAATTTGAAGAAGGTCATGGAGGTTTACAGAAACTAAGAGAAGGTAACATCTGGTTGTGCTCTGCTGATGGCTGCTTTTGTGTGAAGAAAAAAAGTTACGGTGTTTCCTCAGCATCAAAAGTGGTCAAGGTGACCCTGATAAAAGGCTGTCCTCTCAAGCTGTGAGTTCTAATTAATTGTACTCTCCATTCTGAGGGTGTTAGATCTTACTGTTAAATTCCCAATTTTTAATACTTTAATCCTAAAGGATTACCCAGCAAGAGATAGTTGAGAAGCTGTAAAAGAAGTTTTATTTCTAAGAGGTTTGACATAATCTTAATACCATAGCACCAAAATGGATATTCCACTTATTAAAGGCCAAGTTGCAATCAAGCCTTTTAAAGCAGTTTTAGAATAAAAGTGATGATAACTGTGTAGTGGGTCTAATGTATTGGAAAGTAACTATATTGACTATATTTAATTTTAATTAAATATCCAACTTAAATTATTTTTCCTGGTTTGCCTCCATGTGTTCCTTTTTGAAGTGTGGCCACTGGCATGGCACTCATGGACCAAGTGTGGCTCTCAGCCCAGAAGAAAATGGGTGTTTGGGGCAGAAAAAGAGGTATGCTTGATGAATGCTATCCAATAATGAAGGGTGTGCTTCAAGGTCTTGATGTAAAACCCACCTGTTTAGATGGAGCCAAGCCAAGTAAGTAGAGGGAGAGCTAAAAGTATCTGGGACCTTTTTTTTCTTACTGACCCGTTCACCAAGAGCTAGCGGCAAGGAAAAGACAGAAACCTTATTTGCTATCTTGTAGAGGGTTTTGAAATTAACCTAAAGACACTTGAAATTAAATCTAGGTCTGTAAATTTCAGAGTAAGATGTAAAGTTTCACTGAACCGCACCAACTTTAGCTCAAGATGGGGTTGTGCCCCCTACAGAAAGAATTCCTGAACAACCTGGGGATGCACCTGGACTCATCATTCTTGCTGGAACAGCAGGTGGAAGCTGTGGTCAGGAAGGCTTTTGCCCAGCTTCAACAGGTACACCAGTTGCACCAATTTCTAGAACACAAGGCATCGGCCCTAGTCACTCATGCCCTCATCATCACATGGGTAGACTATTGTAATACACTTTCCATGGAACTGGCCTTGGAGACCACCCAGAAACTAGTGCAAAGTGACCAGGACAATCTGGGATTGAGATGAATATTGTAGGAGCTGCATTGGTAGCTGGTTTATTTCCAGGAAAAAATCAAGGTGCTGGTGATGACCTTTAAAATCCTACATGGCTTGGTACCTGGCTATCTTCAAGAGTGCCTGCTCCAAACAGAATCTACCTATTCAAGTGTGCCTGTAGAAGGTACTTGGCTGAGAGTCCCTCTTCTTTACAAGGTATGACAAAAGGGGACTCAGAGAAGAGGAACTCCTCTTCTGTGCAATGCCTCCCACCAGACATAAGATCCTTTAAAAGATGTAGAAGACCTGGGTGTTTCAAAGAACATTTGGGTATGAATAGGTAGAAGTCCCTTGGTATGTGAGGAGTTCTTGGTTCTTATAATACAAGGTGGAGTAGTTTTATGATTAGAGTATTATGACTATGTAGTTATGTAATTATTACACAATTATTATATATATTGTTGCTGTGAGCTGTTTAGAGCCTGGATGCTAGAAGTGGCATAAAAGCAACTGTCATAAATAAAATAAGAATTCCCAAACCTTTAGAGAGCCACTGCTAGTCAGTTTAAATGATACCACGCTGGACGGACCAGGATACTAATTTTATCTTGTATAGTGCCAGTGAAACATTAGCATGTATCTCAGGAAGAAAAGAGAAATATAAATTGGTACCCACCCGGCTTACTTCTTTGCTGTCAGGTGATGGGAGAAGAAGGAATTGGGAGTAGGTCAGGAAATCCTAGCTATCAGAGTTATGCTCCAATCCTGGGCATTGGGTTTCAGCTGAAGTTGCTGAGCCAGAAAACAGCCATTCTGTAACCCAGCAGGCCGTGCTGATGGCTTTAAAAGAGAATGTGCCATCGGAAAGTGGCTAGACAAACAGGCTACCTCTTGTTCTCTGCCTACAGAATCTAGCCCAGTGTTTCTCTACCTTGGCAACTTTAAGATATTTGGACTTCAGTTCCCAGAATTCCCCAGCCAACAAGTCCATGTATCTTAAAGTTGCCAAGGTTGAGAAACACTGATCTGGCCAACGTAATTGAAAAGATTCTGTGAGGCATGATTCATGTGGTGGTGGTATAGACAGTGTCATTTGTTTTCCCCTTCCAAAATCTGCAAGTTGGACTGAATCCTACCATTCCACTCTCATCTTTTAAGATACAATGAAAAGTATGATATGAGGCATAGATGGGCAAGTAGACCAAGGAAAGAGATGACATTCTGGCTGTGTATGGGGAAATTGGCCTTGTCCACTGGTGGCAGGGAGAGTTGAATGCTTAAGAATTTTGTAGACTTTCTGTAATCAGCAATATAGGTTGAACTGGCATCACAAGGATGCAGTAACCTCTTAAAAACAGTAACCTTAGTTGATAGTTGTCCTTGCAGAGTTTCTAGATTTGCGCCTGATGATTCCAGGTGTGCATCTAAACTGTTAAACTGTATATAAACTGCAAAGTCCCATGGTTCTGCATCTTCTCTAAACCAGAATACTACTTTTGGCCGAATAGCAATATTTTATCAGCACTGTGCCTATCTGGGCTTTATATCCTCTGAGTGTTAACGAAGTATGGCAAAGTATCATGCCAAGTGCACGGGATTTTACACAAGTGAGTATTTTTAAACATTTCGGATACCATATTTAAATTAGGCTTCAGATTTGACAAACCAATTTCATATTCTTCCAGACACCTTGCAATACATGTGGTTTTGATTCCCCGTCAAAATTTTATTCAGCTGTCTTTAGCTATATTGAGTCATTATATTGTGAAACAATGTCACCATTACCCCAGTTCAATTTCCTTTTTATAGAACAGGTAATGCTTTTTAAAGAAATATCTTACATTTCTTCTATTTCCTGTGGACTGTTGGTCATTGTGTAATGTTTGCTGAAATTTAATCAGAAATCCCTCACAGCTAGATGCTCCTTTTTTATGGACCCTGGGAACTATTAAGGATTTCACTTGGTGTGGCAGATATAGTTTTGGATCTCACCATCCTGAGAGTACAGAAGCCATGTTGGTTTTTTGACATATTTTGCAACCAAGGCTATAAAGCAGGAGTATGGCTCATGGTCTGGATCTGGCCTGCCACCCAAAATCATTTGGCCCATAATTCCAAAAAGAAATATATCCATCTGGTCCACAGTGGTCCTAAAAAAGAAGAGTGGCCATTCTGGCAACAGTTTCCCCAGCCACCTCTGTAGGGGTGGAGCCACAAGTCCCCCCACTTGGCATTGGCCAAAGTGAGGCCAAGCCCAGAGAAGGAGGAAATGGGGGCGGCCACTCTGAGTATGGGTCTTGGCTAAGCAAGGCCAAGTGAGGCCGAGTGTGAAGCAGTGAACTCCTCAGTTCCCCCCCCCCCCACAGTCTCTGCATGCCCCATTACCCTCCTCTCTGGTGGGTGAGGCACATAGATGAGCCCAAGGCATGGAGTCTGCCTGGAAAATGGAAGAGGAAATGGCTGCAGGAGCCCAGGGCAGCTAGAAGGAGGCAGAGGAGTGGAAGGAGTGTAGTGGCTAAGACATGCAGCTGGCATTATCATCATCATCATCATCATCATCATCATCATCATCATCATCATCATCATCTTAATTTATTAGCTATAGAGATGAATGTGGCCCACCATCCACTCACAGACATGGCCTCTAGCCCTATACCAGTGATGGCGAATCTATGACATGACGTTTTGGGTGACACGCCACTGTTCACCAACATCCTACAACTATTCTCCCTGTTTGAGTTATCAAAGAAACTGAGTTTGTTTTACTCATATTTCATTTTTGTAATTATTTGATGTTTCTTTATACATAGCACCACATATGATTGGACTGTATTTTTTTTTAAATAAATTAATATGTAAAGAATTGTTTCTCTTTTGTTGGGGGGGTGACATGCCAAGCAGAGTCAAATTATGCATTTTTCTGAATTTTTGACACGCCAAGCCCAAAACATTTGCCCTCACTGCCCTCTGCGGAAGAAGGTTGTCAACCCTGCTATAAAGTAATGAACAGTGCAGAAGTATTAAAGTTTTATGATACTTACCTATTTACTGTCCCATATTCAGCATCCTGTAATGTTTCTTTGTCCCTTTTGCAAAACAGCCTTCTTTATTTCCAGTTTGTGGTGTTCTCATCAGAATTAATCTGTCTATTCTAAATATGAATAAGAAAGCCATGGGAGGTATCTGTTTGCAAATGGAAACTGCCACATAATATCTGTATATTTCTGTACTGTAATCTTAAACTACTATCTAGAGAAGTTATTTAAACCTTGTATTTGTTTGAAATATTCAATGGGCTTTTTTGGGTGTCACTGAACAGTCTTGGGAGACTCTTCAGTTAATAGATATGCATAGAAAATTCCAAGACTTGCTGCTGCTATCCTTCCTGTTTCCCCAATTATTGCTGGTGGGAAAACAGTAGATGTTTTACTTGCTGCTCACTTGGGCCATATTGGTGTTATGGGAAGCACTCTCCAGCTTACTTCTACCCCCTCCTCCCTTTTTAAAGTGCTTTGGCTGTGGAACATGGAGAGATGGGTACAAGGACAGACTTGTGCCTATCTTGAAGCAGAAGTATCATTCCATCCCTTTTCAGATCCATATGAGCAAAAGTGCAGGATCACAGCCCAAGAGAAAGCATAACATTATGGTTTAACGTTCTGCTGGTTTAGATCATGAAATCCATGATAATACAATCTTGCATGAGTATTGTGTTTCAGCTAGTTTTGGGCTGATGTATACATGTAGATCTCAACAGTCATATTAAATCTGATTTTCTAACTCTGTAATATCTTGGGTGACCTCCCTTGACAATGTTCAAATTATGAGCCAAATTATTTTGCATTCAGGAGTAGTATTTATCACTTCTTACATATAGCAGTTGCAAATATGATGCCAATAATGCATTCTGGTAATAAATGTATTATTGATCTGACTCAAAGCACTAACACACACACATTCCACAAACCAAATGGAAATTCGATTAGACACCAGATGCGTTTGGCAATTGAAATTTCAGCAGGGTCTGCTAAAGATGCAAAAAGCACAAGTAAAAAAATCTTTGGATCATTGTCCAAAGAAAGAATCTTTGTTTTGCATTCCAGTGTCTGGTATGTTATTGATGGGAAGTTTAGGAGTTTTTTAGATTACAAACATCTTTTATTTGTTTATATATCATCAATAGTTCCCTCCCTTGTTTCCAAAATCTAAATCTAAAAACACTTAAAATTCTGCAAATACCTGCCTATAGTTACACTTCATTCCTTGATCAAAATAACTGTTGTAAATAACAGAACAGAGATGGAAATATTGGTAAAGTTTGGCTCTCAACAGGTGACAAGAGCTTTTTATTATGTGCTGTTGCAGAATGTGATTAGAAACAAAAAAAATTCTCCCATCTTTTATTCATAAATTTAGGACAATAACAGAGAGCATAGCTTAGATATCCCCAAATAGTTGCATTTCCAAGATTAATACTCTAATCATGCAGCTTTTTCAAAGAGGACCACTAGCTGTGAAATCACATGGAGAGATTTTAAATGGAACATTCAGTTTGCAAAAGAATGAGCTGCTGAGACAGAACTTTCTCTTTAGTTAATCGGTAAATGCACAAATCAAACCCACCATCTGAACCAGGGGCTAAAATCTTCATATTATCCAAAAGTTTTATAAATGCTTAGGCTCATTCCAGTTTACCTTTAGGTGGGGGAGGAGGCTATGTACTTTTTCCATTTGTTACCCATGCATTGCTGCATATAACATGTCTTGTGAGAGTTTCTTCTAATATAAAGTGATTTGCTGTTCTGTGTCTGTTTTTTTACTTGATAGTATATGCTTTCTACATTTGCACTGTGAAAACCAATAGCACAATAGCACTGTGAAAACCAAGCATCTGTAAATGCTGCCATCCATCTATACTGAAGACAATTGTGGATTTTCCTTTACCTTTTAATAGCAGTTAATAAGATTGACAGTGTTTTAAGTATTTAGGCTGTTGCTTTCTCTTGAAAATGGAATGTGTGTGGTTCCTCAGATAAGGCTGCAAGAATAGCTTTGTTTCAGCTATCATATTGAGGATAACATTTACTCTATAATAGGAGTTTGTGCCAGAACTTTATTACCCCAAACATACATTCTTTTAGATTAAGAGTGGGGAATCTATTTACAAAAAAAGGGCCAGTGATTCAAGGAATGTTCAGTTAGTTGCTCTAACCAAGGGTGATAAGAGTGCTACCATGTTTTCTTCCTCAGATTTGAATTTTTTAAAGCTTCTTTTCATTAAAAAAAAAATTGGAAAACTAACTTGGTAAGGCCAGTCTCCAGCAGCCTCCTTATTTATAAGAAAGTTTGTGGCTATGAAAGATCCACAGCATTCTTAGAAAATAAAAGTGTTGGATGTCAGAAGCTTAGCGTTTTGTTTGCAAATGTGCCCACTTGCCCCAAAGAAAAGACCCTGGAGTGCTAGAGGGCATTTTGGAGGGCTGGAAGGAATGGGAGTAAGCAACTTCATCCATGTGCTTCTGCTAACCACACAGTTACCAGCAGAAGAGAATATATGTAGCTCAGGGTTGACACACAATTCCTAGCTGGCTGTGCAACTTATAGCAGCCATTTAGTGGAAGTACAGTTGAACCTTGAAACCTGATGTTTTTGAGGGGTGAAACAGTACATACCACTAAATTGAGCTAGTTCATCTTATAAAACATGAATTCTAGTCTCTCTACTTCTTTCTTTTCTCACTGCTATTAATTTTTAATTTGGCACCTGCAAATAGTAATATGTATAGCAAACATACATAATTGTTTAATGACTAGAGGCTTAGTTTCCTGTAATAATTCAATTATTTATCTGCTAAGCTTGTACATTCAATGGCTAAAACCCACTTCTGCATAAAGGATGTCAAATATTGATAAGCAAAATAGCTTTAATTTATTTAAAAAGGGAAATCATTAATATGTGTACATTTTCAGTAATTATTGTTGAGCTGAAATTCACTTTCCAATCAAAGTTTTTTTAAAAACATTGTTCAAAATGTTTGTTTCACTGACAAAACAGTTCAGTGCAAAATTTTACAATAAATTTTTTGAATTAAACTTGTCAGCCTGTTTTTGCATTCAAAAAGCATCTTTTGCATTCCTTTCCCCTCCTATTGACAAAAGTAGTGTAACCTGTGGCTCTGTTTTGGTTACACACATTGACAGTCTAAGGATAATATTACGTTTTTTTCAGCATGAAACTGAACACTCTAAATCCCTAAAGCAGTCTCAAATGTATGGTTAATAAAAGAATTTATTGTACTGGATGTCATCTGTTATATCACTCTGGGAACAAAATTGGCAGTGAGTGGACAGAAAATATTTCCATCAGATCACTGCAATCTTTTATGGTCTAGGGCAAAAGTGTCCGATTCCAGCAAAGTAACTAAGTACTGTGTAATGAAGGTATTTTAGTTGATTAAATACATGTTATCACTAAGGTTTGTTAGGTTATGTTCAGCGCCAGTGGTAATTAATTGGGTGCCCTCTAGCTGTGTTGGATTTCTACTTGCTTTGGTCCCAACCAACAAAGCTAATGGCAAGGGATTGTTAGGATTGTAACTCAAAAGGTCTGAAGGCATTCAGTGGCCTTCCTCTTTTTGCGCTGCTCAGCACACGTGAACCTTTACGCATATGTGTTTTCCCTGCAGAATTCATGGAAATCCAGTGTTCTTCATTGGCTGAAAGAATAGTACTGATTTTCAACTAAGCCCCTGGGAATTCTTAAGAGATTAAAAATAAGATACTTTGTAAAATATAACCAAAGCAGTTGACAATTTTGAGTGGCTGTTTTTTTTTTTAATCATTTATTTTTTTGAGGGGAGGTAGGGTATACGTTTAATAAATAAATACTCATGATAGTTGAATGTGCTATTTTAAGCAAGTTTTCCTTGCAACAAATTGATTAATGATATTTAATGCATTTCTTTCCCAATTAGATGCTATTAAGCATTACTTAAACCAGATCAACCTTCCCTAGCCTGGAATCTTTCAGATGTTTGAGACTGCAACCTCTAATCATTCCCAGTTAACATGCTTGTCTGGGATTGTGTGCTTGTAGGCCAGCACATCTGAAAGTAGCTCAAGAAGGCTAAACTAGATTCATATAGTTTTAAAAACTTATTTTTGTCTTGAGTGAGATATTCAGTCTAAATTGTCCACCAGAGAAACTTGAAATCTAATTTCTGTTGTGATTTTAATTGAAGGGAGCTAGGCTATAGAGAAAGACTGCCTTTGCACTGGTAGACACCTCAGCTGTTTCTGGGTTTTTGTTTTAAAGTCCAAAAAGAAGACTTAATTTTTAGCAATGAGGCAATTTCTCTATCAGTGGACCGGAATTAATGATGGTTCATTACATTACTGAGGATGGATTTTAAACTACCAAACACAGGGTTGGCATATACCATTCTTTGTGGTCCTTCACATTCCATTCTCTTGAAATCTGTGTGAACGACTGTACTTTATATGATGTAAGTATCAAGGAAACAAACCATGAAATTTACTTTTTTTTCCCCTTATCCCTTTAAAATGCCCATGCTTTACTTTCTCCCATTTATTAGAGAACATTTGCTGAACAATTTCCAGGTGCTTGCTAAAATTTCAGTGACAGAGGCTATACTTTGTACTTTCTGTGTTCTTCTGTCTTCCTAAATAAATGGTGCTGCCAACATGGAAACATCTTTTCCTTGAAACAATTGGTGGAGCTGTGTTTTTAGGCTGGAGTAGCCTCGATAGGAGTAGGTCCCACTGAATTCAGTATGCTTTGTTTCTGAGTAGGATTGGATTGGAGTACAACAGTCATTACATATTTGGAAGAGAAAGTGGTGTTTATTGAAGCCAACTGGTATGGCTGCATCAACTGCACCATCCTTAAGTATTCAGGAGATAAGTCTTAATTGAATTTAGCTGTACAGTAGATGACATTTTAGTTTTTGACAAGATTCCACACTTTATTTTGTGGAATGCTATGTGCTCTTGGACCAAAATATATATAGTGTACCATTGATTTTTAAAAAAACAACTTTATATTAACTTTCCCCATACCTGCCCCCCCCCCAATGCGTATATAGGCTAGTTGGAATGTAAATGCTGAGTGTTCCCTCACCCAGCTGGATTTTTTTATACCTGTTTGCTTTAAAATGACATGCCAGCTTGGATGTCTCCACTAAAGCAATTTGTACAGCACTTAAATGTGGCAGGTTAGGGCCTGTGCTTGCAAAAGCCTTGGGAAAAAATGAGGTTGGGATCTTTTCTTTGGCATGCATAACTGCCCTAAATTCCTGAGCTTGACAGAAGGCTGTAGAGCATGTGTTATTTATGACAAGTCAGCCTTCTGTTATGGGCGGTACTTGTGCTTTGAGAATCGTTTGGTCCTCAGTCACTGTGAGCCAGGTCTGGATGGTAATGCTCCAAAGGTAGGATTGTTTATGGCTAGGCCTGTTAGGAAACTTCTGTTATCTACCACTCAGCTGGAAGCCTTCTTGCACTTAATCCTACCCCAGAAGCACAGCAAAGTGGAAAACCAAGGTATAAAGAAAAGGTAATGATCTTTTACTTTACTTATCTTACAATGCTTATTAAAAGAAATTTAAAAAAATACACCACAGACTAGCAATTGGTAGAGCAGCCATGAAGGCCTTGGAAAAGATATTGAAATGCTATGATGGGTCTATACCCACAAAGATCAGAATCGTGCAGGCAAATGGTATTCCCTGTGACACTCTGTGGAAGCAAAAGTTGGACTTTGAAGAAGCAGGATAGGAAGATTATTGACACTTTTGAACTTGGGTGTTGGGAAGATTCCTGAGAATACCTTGGACAGACATGAAAACAAATGGCTCATAGAACAAATCAATCCAAAGTTCTTGCTTGTGGCATAAATGACCAGGATCAAATTATCCTATTTTGGACACATTATGTGAAGACCTAGCTCTCTGAAGAAGAATCTAATGCTGGGAAGGGGGGAAGGAAAAAGAAGAAGAGGATGACTAGCAGCAAGATGGATGGACTCAGTTATAGTGGTGATGAGTCCATTGAAAGACCTGAAAGACCCAGTTAGGGAAATGTATATGGTCATTAAGTCACACTGACTTGATGGCATCAATCAATTAAAAGAAAAAGTAATCTTAATAATTTTTTGTTGAACTCACCAAAAGGAACTCAAGTTTGGCTTGTTTAAGCGGGTGAAAGAGTCCTTTGCACTATCACACAGCTATTAAAAAATCAGGCATAGAGCTGATTCATATCTCTAAAGCATGGTTTAACATTTTGAGCATTTGCCAAGGTGAGCCTCAGGCTTGTACACTGTGCCTGGCTCTTTCAGAATTAGTGCAGTGAGAATTTTGAAAGTTTTTGCTTCAGTGTTTGATTAGCTGTGCCTTATGCCATTCATGTCTGACAAACTGTAGTTAATCCTAATCATACTTAACTATTATTTGGACAACACAAAAAGGCACACCTAATCTGAACTAGAAAAGGAAGCTTCCACTTTCTCCTGGTGGTCACTCTGGATGAAGAGGAGGAGAAGCAAGTGACCAGAGGCTTCTAAGGCACAGGAAGCTGTCGTCTAAGCTTTGGTTTAGTATTTTGTTGTTAGCTGCTTACTGCTCACAGTCTTAGTTTTTGAATTAATGACATCCCACTGTGATGGCTTAGGATAATGCATATGAACCAAGTCACTATGGCTTGTTCAAAAAGCCACAGCTAATAAAATTCTGGCTAATGGGTGAATTTTCCCATTTTAATTGGGAGCAGTACTGTTAAGGCAATTTTTAAAACTTGCACAAATAAATGCATGTTTTTAATTTTCTGAAGGAACATGTGGAGTTAATGGAAGTAGATACTGGTGTACAAAATTGGTTACTGGTATGCGACTTTCACATCAATATATCATTTCAACACCAGCTGGATTTCATGTGGGACATTTTGTTCTATATTTTTTTTCAATTTTCCATGAGGTCCTCTCCAAACATTTCTGACAGAATATTAAATGTAGATGTATATTTCATCTTTCTAAAAGTATGGAAACTCATGTAGAGTATAAGAATTGGCCCAAGGGTTTAATGAAATATGAAATAGTACCTACTGGGAAACTGTACGATGTGATACAGCTAGATTTTTATATACAATAAATTTCATACAATTATTATAACTGGAGCATACTTTTGGCCATATATTAGCCATATGTATGACGCATACTTGTAGCTTCTAGAAGATAGCAATCTATTTTCTTGCAAGGAGACAGATGCAATTGTTTTGTGGTCCTTTCTCCAAGGTTTTTCTTGTTATATGTCTCAAATCATCCTTGAACATACTTTCCCTGGTTCTTATTTCAGAAAGGAATCTGAATTACCTCTCCTATGTATTAGAAGTGTTGAAAATTATACTTCCCATGGAACCCAGTTGGGAATAGTTGCCATGCTGTTATGCTCTTTGTATCTTCCGGAAACTGCTGTGGTAGTAGGATAAAGGATCTTTGCACCTTTGCACCCAACCATTCCCAGCCTAATATTCAGTATTCTTAGCCAGCGTGATCTGACTGGGGGAAGCTCCTTTATAGTAGTTATTTTTATGTCTAGAGTTTCCTAATGAACAGATACTGAAATGCGTCCCCTGAGATTAGAAATATTTACACTGAAATGGTGTATATTTTGTTGCTACTTTTTCTGCTTCTTCATTACAGACCTAAAATCTGCATTAACATTTTAAATATAAAATAGTACAGGTAGTCCTTGACTCATGACTCCATGACATCGCCAGGGACAGACTGCCTCCATTTCTCCTCCCGAGTCCCAGCAACCTGTGACATCAAGGAAATCTGGTTTCACAACCCAGAATTCCTGCCTATGAGATGAAAAAGGTTGAAAACTTCTGTGCTAGAATGTATGTTCCAGTCAAGGTGGCATGCATAGCACCTCTTCCCAATTATTCTCCAGAACACCCACCTTTTGTCTGAGCCACAGTCACCCAGTAGGTTTCTGTGCCTGAGATAGGAGTAATTCATCTCAGTTCTAGTCTAATAACGTAAGCAGTATGCTTAACTGGCTCTGAAAATTAAATGAAAATCCTGTGAACCAGACTAAAAGACAAAAGCTGAAATATATGTAAGGAAAAGAATTAATTAGCTTTTAGTTATAGACTTAATCTTGTAGGTCTCAATTTTACAAAATGAAACAATGTTTTGTGCCAAGATGTTTGAAAGTATTTATGTTGCCTAACTTCGACCAGTTTGCACATAATGCTAAACAGTGGTTTTATTGATATATATATAAGCCTTTTCCTTCTCCTCTCCAACTCTGGTGCATTTCTCGGGATATTGGAAACATCCACTCTTGTTTTCTACTACTACTTGTGGGAATTAACATTTAAACACAGAAATTTGGTTACTATTTTCTATGCATTTGACTTTGCCTCATTTCAGTAAATGGTATGTAACATTAACTACTCTTTATCCATATTTGGTCAAAAAAATCTCCACTTTAATCCCAGAAAAGGGTACTAAAAAGGTATTACATTTTATTTTTGCATTTGGTCTCAGAACACCTATTTAGATTAATAACAGCATAATTCTATATGTTTGCTTGGAATTAAGTGTTGTTGCATTTAATGAACTTAATTGCCAGTAAATGTGTTTAAGATTACAATCTAAACTGTCTTGATAAGGGAATCTCAGGGCAGTCTAGATGTTGCTGCTATACCTGTCAGCATTCTTCTCCTTTGTCCACTATTATACTCTATTCTGTGTTGGTCAGACCAAACCTAAATTATTGCATCTGGTTCTAGGTACCACATGTAGGAAAGGCATTGACAAACCAGAATTTTTCCTGAAGTGAGCAAGGATAAGGGACTGGGAAGGAAAAACTTCTCAGAAGGATTGGAGAAATTGGTTTTGTTTTTTTGTTTTTGCCTAGAGAAGAGAAGACTAAGGGGAGACATGATATCTGTTATCAGGTATCTCAAGGGCTATTGTGTAGGAAGCAAGGAGAACTGTTCAGTGTTATTCCAGAAGACAGGACAGGAAATCATGGATTTAAATTACAAGGGAACAGATTTCAGAAGAATATCAGAAAAATATTCTTAATGGTAAGAACTGTTGAGAGATGATAGATTCTTCTTTGCTGGAGGTACTTATCCAGCAATTGGATGGTCATTTTCAGGCATGCTGTAGTAGTAGATTTCTGCATGGGGCAAGTGGTTGGACTAGATCAGTGGTTCTCAACCAGGGGCCATATGTCATCCTGGGGGCCCTAGGATATTTTAAGGGGCTCATATGTGAAAAACATGTAACAGGAGGCCATGCATGGTACATGCTGAGGGGGGCCACAGAAAATCAAAGGATATCATACTGCAAATACTGTCTTGTTGAAAATGTACAAGTTACTATCCCATGTCCATATCAGGTAATGGGACCTGGACAGGGGGGCCACAGGAAAAAAACAAGGTCAGAAGAGGGACATGGGTGAAAAAAGGTTGAGAAATACTGGACTAGAGTATCACCAAGGTTGCTTTCAGCTCTACATTCTGTGCTGGTTGGAACTATTGGGAAATGGAACTCAACAACATCCAAAGAGTTACTAATTTTCCACCCCTGACATAGTTACTTGATAGGGAATTCAGTACTTCTTTTCAAGAAAAATTGGATAACTTTTCACTGATTTCTGCTTTAAAAATCACCAGTGTTAGGTGTAGAAGGTTACAGTATGTTGTGGTTATGGCAGGAAAAATAAGTTAGATGTTCGAAAAAGCTCTCATTTTCCTTATCCAAACAAGTTTGTTACATTAAAAACTCAGTCAGCTCCTCATTTACTCATCTATGTTAAATAAAGTATATTTAATTCTAATGACTCAGATTTTGAAATCGCAAAAAGAATTTGAAATGGCACAAATGGGTAGCATCTGCAGATGCAAAAAGGAAGTATCCATTGATACAGGTTTCTGATATAAAATGAGATACGATGAATGATTAAATGTGTGTTATGATATCAAGATGCAAATCCTAGCCTTTCATATTTGTGTCAAGGCATGGTTGGGAAACTGAAAAGTGCATTCTAGTAGAAAAGCCATCTGGGTTCAGGCAGGATCATTTTGCCATTGACAATTGTTTTAAGTGTCAGCCCCACTAGGTAGACCAGACCAGGAAATCAACTCTACAGAAAAGCTAAAACTACTTTTATTGAGATTGGCTATAATAAGAGAATCTTGCAAGTCTGATTGTGCCGTACCTCCTCCTCCTCCTTATACTCCAGTGAATTAGGGAGGTTTCTGCCTGAGCTGCTTGCAGATGTTATCGCATTGTTCTGGACTTCAAAAATGTTTCAGGTCCTTCTGCCTAGATAATGGTTCCTGCATATTTCTGTCAAGATCATCTTCTTTATTCTCTACACAAACCATCTAATTACTAAATATGTTAGCCATGAGAAACTGTTGTTTGCTGCTTGTATAGCTCTTAGTGCAGTGTTTGATATAGTCTGTAGAGAAATTTTATGGAGGAAACTGATCACCCTCAATATGGATCCCAGATTAATTGCACTGATCAAAGCCCTCCAGAGAAACACCTGCCTGAAAGTGCGGTTTGGGGTCAATGGAACCATGACAAGAAGAATTAACTCATAGAAAGAAGTAAGGCAGGGGTGTATACTTGCACTGATACTATTTAGCCTATATATCAATGACATTCCAGGGCTAATGAATAATCCTGAAGTACATATGCCTAAGGTATTAACGCAAACTTTAATACTGTGTTTTATGCTGATGACATAATCTTACATATTTGCAAGTTGGGCTATGCAGGCTGCTAAGCAAATTTGGTTTCTATTTTCACAATAACAGCCTAATTATTAATAAATCCAAGAGTGTTGAAGCATTTGAACTTTGGGGTTGGAGACGACTCCTGAGAATACCATGGATAGCCAAGAAAACAAACCAACAGATCATCGAACAAATCAACGTAGAGTTCTCACTCGAGGCATGAATGAACAGACTCAAATTATCCTACTTTGGACACATTGTGCGAAGACCTAGCTCTCTGGAGAAGAGAGCTAATGCTGGGAAAGGTGGAAGGAAAGAGAAGAGGATGACCAGCAGCAAGATGGATGGACTCAGTTATTGTGGTGATGAGTACACTGTTGAAAGACATGAAAGATCAGGTTAGGGACAGATCATCATGGAGAAAAACTATGTCATTGCTAAGAGTTGACACCAACTTGATGGTACATAATCAAAAAATCAAAGGTTGTGGTCTTTGAAAAAAGATACAACAGACATATATATATTTTGGATGGTGAGTTAATAGAGCAAGTCAATACCTTATTTAGGGGTAGTTTTTTTTGAGACAGGGTCATGGCTCCCTCTTTATTGTAGGGGCTCATTTAGACTGACAGCATGTATGAATTTGCTGTTAAAAGTGAATCACTACTAACCAGGTTCTTTAGCCCCAATTATCAAAGTATACAAAGCTAAAGTTACACCCATGGTCTTACATGGGGCTGAAGTATGGAGCTTAAAATATGTATTATTCTTTGACCAAATGTAATCAGATCATGTGAGGAGTATATTGGGTGTGGATAAAAGAATTCTAGCTGCTGCATTTAGAGTTGAGTTGGGAGTATATACACCCCATGCTCACTCAAAAATGAGGGTATATAATTCTTGGTGGAGACTTCTATGGAAGCTGATAGATTCCAAAAACTGTGCTTGATGGACAGATTAAGATTTAATTTGACACTTTCTGGACAGTACAACTTTCAAATTACATTAGGATGATGCACAAATTCAGCCCTTTGGGCTAGTTTATGATTCAATAAATTGTGCAGGTAGGGGTTCACCCAGGAGTCAGATTTACCATGTTGTGTGAGCATAGCCAAAAAGTGAGATGAATAGTCTAAAGAACATGACTAGAGATATACAGTATTTGAATCCAAAGTGAGCAAAGGTGCTTTGGCTCCAGTGTAGGCACCCAGCTGCATCTTTTCCTGGGATTACATTGTCTCATGAATTCACTGGACGTTTTCTTGGGCCTCATGGCTGCCACAGGAGCCCAGGAATAGGCATATCCCCTTTAATTTGTTGCTGACAAGTAGGGAGAAGGGTGCTCGTGTTGGAGCTGAAGGACGCTAAGCCACTTCAGATCTGTATACCATGCACCCCTAAATGCTACAATGAATTTCATGTGCCTCAGTCTGTAAAACAGCCATGAATCTCCCTAGATGACTCGGCACTTTTCGGCACAAACTTTTTGCAGTTTGATGCCTTTTACAATTGTGAGGTTAAAATGGCTAAAACAAACACATTCATAATCTAACATTTTCGGATTCATCTGAATTCTCATAGCACTGACCGTATGAGCTGACGGTATGAGGTTGTGAGGAGCTGAACAAAACAAAATTTTAGATCTAACCCAGCCCTGGGAACTCTTGGAAGGTATTGATGAGACACAGTTATGAGAGAGGTTGCCTTACTGATCCAGGCTTCAGTTTCCAACGCTACACAGTTTGGGGAAGCATGTTGATCTTCATTTTTTAAAAATGGACAAACAATAAGCAACTTAGTTAATTCTTGTGTTGTCTTCTGGAGTGCTGTTTTCTTCCATTTAAGAATAGGTGACTAGTCCCAATGCAGCTCCTTAACCATTACATGGTACCAACTTAAGGACAAGCTAATTTTTGTTAGGCCTAGCTGATGTGGGCTGCATCCAGGTGATTTGGCAGCTTTGATGGCAACAAAGCATTGCAGTTTTCTGCAACTTTTTGCACTTCTTTAGCAGCCATAAATAATTTGTAGCCCAGATCTGGTGGCCCTATTTTTACTAAACTGCATGCATGGAGTTGAGATTTTATGGGAACTGGTAGCATCTGTCAGCCACACATTAGCCAGGTTTACAGTTGCATCATGAACTGATTTGGGCTTCATGTGAAGAGGTATGATTGTTTCCAACAGCCATCATGGTTGGGAAACTACCATTTTTAGTGTAGTACTATGTATGAGCCAGACCAACAAACCATACTTATAAGAAGCTGTGGCTTAGCATAATGTGTGACCATCAGTGCAAAGAGAATTGTTAGAACATTCCTTCCCTCTTGCGTTGAAAAGGAGCTAAATCTTGCAGTGCCTCTGTAAATATAGCTTTTGGGAAAAGCCATAATATGCCAACCTTCCTTCCTAGCAGCTGCCCTGAAGTCTGGGAAGGCTGACTTGAGAACAGATGTTTTTTCTCTTTCTCCTTTCCCAGCAGTATGCCTGCCTAATAAGTTTGGATTTATCATCAAAGCAACTGATGCTGATTGCATCCATTATATGGTGCTTATAATTTGAACCTACTACCCATTTTTTAATTTATGTAGGCCATAGATAGAGCATCTGCAACATGAAATATATGAGTTTGTAAACCTCAAAAAAGGAAGAAAAAAAGCCACAATTATAGGACAACCATGTTTCCACTTTTTCTGGCTGGCCTGTGTTTTTGTTTTCTAGTAAATGACTGAAAGGCTTTTCATCTGCTTCTAACAAGGCATGAATGAGTAACAACAGATGAGACTAGTGGGAGGTAATTTTGTCTCCTTCCTGTTTCAGGAAACCTTTTTAAACTTGATATGCTTAAAGCTAAAGATAAGATAAGCAAATGAAACGGAAGCTAGTCAGGCTCGCCAGATTAGAAGGTGCATTCTGAAATCACTAAATAGTATCTGTTTTGATCCCTTAAGCAGCAGTTTACATCTCTTGAAAAGAGGTTTAACTCAGATGCTAATTACCCTCAGATGCCTTGTTTTTCCTTCCTTACACCTGCCTTTGACTTCTAAGGTTAGTAAGTTTATAGAGTTGCAAGTTTTTACATGTTCTTGATGATACAGAATCCTTTTGTTTGTTAGAGTTTTGTTACCAATTTTGGCATCCTGCAAATGTGCCTAAACTTGAATTTGGTAAGGTAAGATTTGGTTCAGTTTCTGAAATCCCATGATGTGAGGGCCCAAAACTGGGTGGTGGACTACATGCTTTTCATCTTATATTCAGTTCCCAATCATTCTAGTTAAGAGTTTCAGATTAGCAGGAATGCTATTTGAAGGATTTCTAGATTGAATCCATAGTCTGAAACCCTGGCAAACCAGAGGCTATCAAACATTGTGGCTTAAGAATCTCACTGGTATTTAGTTTAGCCACTGTATGAGGAGGACTTTTCTTAGTGGCCAGATAGGACAGCAGATGATAATAGCATTCATTTGAAGAAAGCCCAGAGAAATACCTCTAGCTGCAATAGACTCTGCAGTATATCAGTTGACTCTACCATCCCCAATCTCCTGCTTCTTCTGGATACATGACTGCTCCCCCCCAAACAAGGCACTATTGTTTCCCTTGACTTTGAATATGCACACCTTGACACAATGGGCTACTAGGTTCAGAGGATAGGAAGGAAGTTACACAGGAGACTGTCTCTAAAAAGGCCATTGAAAGTGAAGGTCTAAGAGCTAAATACAAAGCACCCATGAGTTGGCTATAGCTTATTTACTTCTTATACTAACAAGACAGTAGTTTGTTATAAGTATACAATTGCTTTATATGTGTTTGTGGATTTTTAATGAAGCTCTGATTTTAACCTGGCCTTGTAAATGTTCAGGTTCTTAAAAAATTGTCAACTATTATAGTTTTTGCATGCATTTTGGAGAAGAACATAGGATATATTCTGTATATTATTTATAGAATGTTTCCATTCTCCCTCCCTTCTTTTAAATCTGTACGGTTGTAATGAATTATGGGGAAATAAACAATATTCATACCTAGAAAGCCTCCCCATTCATATTTACCCTATAATATAAGCTCATTTGGGGTACGTTTGTGAATGTCTGGTTTCCAAGTAAGAACAGTATCTTTGAGCTATATCATTGGGATTTTTATAAGTGCAATTAAAATTTAGTAGTATATTTTAACTACCAGAATAGTGTGATATACATCCTGGCTTGAATGCTTTTAATTCAAAATCCTAATAAAAGAGGAGTCCAGTTTTCCTCAGAGATACATCTGAAATATTAAAACAGCAGCATAAACAGCAAGGATCTCACCCCATTGTTATATTGACTAATTCTGAATATATATTTATGCTTCATAAATAATAAAAGTGTGATTAAGAATTAGAAAAGTTTTCATGTTGAACTGCTAGAAGTTGAAATGTAAGATCATGCCTCTTACTACCAGAACAGTTTACCAGTAAATTCCCCAGGATTAAAAAAACAAAACAAAACCTTACTGTAGGTGAAAAACAAACTTTTGCCCTGGAGTCCCAACCTAAATTCATTTGTATTGCAACTCTGTAGGAGGCAAGGAATTGATTTAATCCATTGATTGTTCTGACAGAAGAGAAAACAATGCTTGGTTTTTTTTCTGTCAACATAATGGAAGCCAAGAAAGTGCTGAAGGATGGTTTGAAGAAGCTGTCCAGGCAGGTTTTGCTAAAGCTTTGTGGAAAAAAAAAATCAATTGTTGCTAGATAATATATTATTTCTTTGTTCATTCTTGAGTATCCATTTTTATGTTCTTAAAAGAGGTGGAAGGATAGCATTGGAACAAGGAAAACATTTTGTGTAGATTGTACATAGAAGGCTTGAAACACTTTTTCCTTTTCCAAGTTGATTTCCAAACACTTATTAATATACTGCATTTTTCATTATCTCCCTAATTATATCTTGTTGAAATATCTTTTGGACACATTAATACAAAGTACTGTATATTTTTCATTTTGTGCAGCTACTGTACAACCATTTATTAAAGTGAAGAAACATTAACCAAATTGATGCACAATGTCACCACTGTCCAGTACTATCTTGTAGATGAGCAACAAGCTTTGGGGGGAAAATGAAGATAAATGTACCCAGTTAAACCAGTTAGTGAAGCAGCACTGAGAATCTGGAGGGTTAGCCTAGAGCAGTGTTGTCCAAACTTGGCCACTTTAAGATGAGTGGACTTCAACTCCCAGAATTCCCCAGCCAGCTGGCTGGGGAATTCTGGGAGTTGAAGTCCACTCATCTTAAAGTGGCCAAGTTTGGACAACACTGGCCTAGAGGGAGGTGAAAGGTCTGCAAACCTTCTGTTTGCCATATAAAGGTTCCGAAAGCTAGACATAGATAATAACTTTGGTTGTTGTTTAGTTACTGTTGAAACCTAAAGCAGACAAAAAAAACGTAAATTACAGATCTTCCATCTGCCTGGTGTGCTAGCATATTTTATTAATCAATTAGCTATCGTTGTGTGAGGAGGAAATCAAACTCTTCCTCCATGAAAGCAGGAAGCCAAACCTTCCCGCTTGTCTCACCCTGCCATTCAATCTTTCCACAACAATCAAGGTAAAATTTACGATTAGAATGGGCTCGCCCAAAAGATTAAAATGTGGCAGGAAGAGTCAAGATTCTTTGAACCTTGCCAGAAAGATCCCCCTGATCAAATAACAAAAGATCTGGCAGGAAGAGCTAACTTTCTTTGAACTTAACTGAAACCTTAATCAGAAAACAAAAGATCTCTTCCCCAAAGAGATCTGCATACCAATCAGGCAGTGCTAGACAGGCAAATACCTCAGTTCAACACCAATCAGGCAGTGCTAGACAGGCAAATGCAAGGATGCCTGATAAGAGGCAACCAACTCCCCGGGGTGCCTGACCTCAGAGCGCCCCCTCTTGGAACTCTGGCTAATTACACTTGCTAAGAACTTTAGAGGGTGGTTTCTCTCTTCACGCACTTTTTCAAGAAACAAAGGCAAGGTTTCCCTATATAAAGGGCTCTTCGGGAATTCTTGCTGGCCACCCCCGAGACCCGATTCTCTGTGCTGTGCTCTTGGAAATAAACGTTTGCCTCCGTTTCAAGCAACTGCCTGTGCATTTTATTCCAACTCAGAAACAAACTTGGTAAGATTTCTTTCCAATAATTGATAGAACTGACTGATTCATCCAGCTAGGAAAGCATTAACAATCACCATACCCAGTACTGCGTGCTCTAAGAAGAATGTTATAAAATGATTCCTAGGCTGTCAAACTGAAAAAAAAAATTGCACAGTCTCTTGTGTAACTTTTCCTGGGATTGCTTGTAATGAAGCAACTTTGAAAGTTTTAGGAAGCCATCTTCCCAGCCGTTCTTTATTCAGCTTTTGAGATTTTAGCAAGTACTGTCTGTGTAATTTAAAACGCTGTAAACAATCATAACAAGTATTTTACCTATATGAGACAATAACTGGTTCCAGGGCAGGAGTGGAGCAAGCCAACTGGGGAATGGCTTCCCACAATGGGGAGGAGGCATCTGTCCTTCCACTTGCTCTCCAGGAGTTGGTGTCCTGTCTCACGCATAGTCTCCAGCCATCATGGGCAGAACTGTGCTATTCCCCCTTCAGATGGATGGATGGATGGATGGATGGATGGATGGATGGATGGATGGATGGATGGATGGATGGATGGATCGATCGATCGATCTATCTATCTATCTATCTATCTATCTATCTATCTATCTATCTATCTATCTATCAAATCTATATATGCCGCCCATCTCATGGATGATGAAAGCCACCAAATCGTTGCTCTATTTCACTTAGAACTTAGGAAAAAAAAAACCAGTTGGGAAGATTTGGACCAGATCAGATGCAGATTTAGCTGCATTTAGCTCCTATATATTCTGTGGGCTACTTTATAAATATTCAACATCTTTCTGTTTTGTATCTCTTCCCCAGATCCCAAATGAGTCCAGAAGTATTTTGACATTTATAGCAGTGATTGGATTTTTTTCAAGAGAGGTTGACACTTCTTGCATACAATTTAGCCAGCTTTTGGCTTCTAGCAGGGTCATGGCTATTGAGGATTACAGTTGTAATTCTTCACAGATAAAATGTATTAGGTTGGGAAAGGCTGAATTAGATAAAGATGATTTGTATCTCCTTTGAGGTATGCAGTGGGAGCATAAAAATGGTAGAGCTAGTGTAAAGCATTGTAGATTTTCTCTGTAATTTTTAAATAAAATCTTAGAGCCTGTTTACAGTACTGTGTTCATCCATAAGTAACTGGAAGTATGAAACATCTAAGACAACCATACAGATTTCATACTTCGTACACATTTAAGAATTCTTCCTGAGTTTCATTGCAACTGGAGTCCCAAGTATAGTGTATTTCACTGGATGAAATTCTAATATTCAGATGTATCACATCGGGATGATGTAGTCAGACGAATCCATTCATCAGCTAGGTCCCACAATATCTCAGCTGCTGGCTTACGCTGCATTCTCTTTTGTGCCTCTATAGGGTCTCTCTCCAACTGGAAAGAATATTGGGCTGCTCAACATTACCTTTAAGTATGACAGTAAGTTATCCTTCTGCTTCATGATTTCTCTCGAAAATAACAGTCAAAATATTGTACATTATAAATGCCACATTAAACCAGAACACTGAAAAAAGATAAAGCATTGAATTTATTGTTCTTATTTATTTAATCATTTATTTAGATTTTTAATCAAAGTGACAGTCTGAAACAGAGGAAGATATATTGTCCATTAAAAACTTAAGAGGTAGATTAAAACCACTTTGTTTTGTTAAGCCATAGCATCTTTATCCAAATTTTATCTAAATAAGATCAAGTAAAACAAATTATATTTTGTAGAATCTGTGAAAGAAAGGTGGCACAAGGTTGGATTTGGGCCATTTCTGTACATTCTTAACATTTGTAGCTGCAAACGAATAAAAGGATTTAATCCTTTCACTCTTCCATGTAGCTCTGATTAATAACCCATTTTCTCACTCTAAAGAGTTAGAAATATTGAATTATCATCATGTGATCATCTCCATAAGAAAATGTGTAGCTAACAATTATGTTGTATCTAGCAACTTTTTGTAGGGTGCTGAACACAGGAAACACCATAAACCTTTCAGGCAAAAAGGTTTATTTTTTAGTAAGCTTGAATTTCTAAATAAGCATTGTACTGAGATATATAAAAAGATGCAGGCAAAAATCAACAAGCAGTAAGCAACAGTAATTAAAAACATGATAAAAGAAAATGCAGACTGAAGCGTAATATAGTTTTACAAGGAATATAAAAATGACTGCTTTGAGTTTAAAATACTGCACAATGCTTCTTGAACTATAAACATTTATTATTCTTGCCTCTCTTCCTTTCTTCTCCAAGGGAAAGTCAAGGCTGCATGCCAATAGAAGCTTAGAACTTCTCATTTATAGTCCCCAAGCCTGATGATACAATTTATTTGAAACAATTTTGTCTGGCAATTTAGCCTAGCCAGGCATACCCTTTAAAGAGTAAATTTGCTTATGCTAATTTATCAGTTCGAATGTAGAGTTTACTAGCCCAGCTTTGCTCTAGAAAACCTGTTTGTGTTCATCCATGATCTCCAGGATCTCTATTATTTGACAAATGGGCAACCCTGTCAAGATCACAATCTTACACAGATAGGATAGAATAGAATAGAATACTTTATTGGCCAAGTATGATTAGACATACAAGGAATTTGACATCGGTGCAAAGAACTCTCAGTGTATTTGCATAGCATCAGGAAATAAAGAATAATAAAAATAACGTTATATACTAAAACTATGCAGTCAGAAGAGGAGACTTGGAGGAAGAATAATACTGTGGCTATTGACTAACATATATTCATTGTTAAAAGGAGAAGCTATTATCCAACATATATTCACATTTAACAGAGCATTATCAGTCACGTCTTAGCAGTCATATCTTATGCAATGTCAACCAGTTTGTCATGCTGCATTAATTAGGTGTAGAGCAATGGCACGAGGGAAAAAACTGTTCCGGTGTCTAGATGTCTTAACATGCAGTGCTCTGAAAGAAGATAGATTTTTTCATCACAGGAAAAGATGGGATTTCTGAAGTATACAATCTGTTAAGTTCCTTTGCTAAACAGAATCATTATCACTAACAATTGCTAACACAATAAACAAGGATACACTTACTGTTTAATTTTAAAGTTTTAGTATAATGTAAAGTGGCTGAAATACATTTTTATTTATACACATTTGCTGGAGAATAGATAGCCCAGCAATGTATAAAAATGAAACTGGAGAGTAAGGTTTTTTTCAGCTATGTTGAAAACTATGAGAGTTTAGTGTTTTCCTAGCTTTTTGGCAAATTGTCATATTGGAGCACAAACCTTTTACCAACAAAATGCAAAGCTAGCTATTAATTGGATCCAGATGTTGCAGGAACATCCTAGAAATTTCCTAGACAGATGACTGTATTTCTATATGCAATTTTTGCTATCATTCACTTGAATTCCACTAATTCTAAGAAATCCACTTTTAGCTATTTCTTTTTAGGAAGAAAAATACAATGTATCCATGGAGCAGCTAAATAAGAAGTGATAGATTCCAGGAACACCATTATTATGTAACAAAGAACTGAGCAAGCTAAGACAGAATAGCCGCTCTTCCTGCAATACATGGATAATGAGAATCTGCACTAAATTATAACAATGCCATGTTAGTGGGCAGAGAATAGTTGATTAAAAATAGAATGATATCATTGGACTGATATAAGAAACCTCCTCTGATTGGATGTTCTCTAATAATACAGAAGATACTTTATTTTTTAAAACAATATAACTTGTTTTTTCCCCAGACTGTACTCCTTATTTGAATTCAGTGGGAAAACATGTGATTGGAGATGTACAGAACATCACAATTAGTCAGTATGCGTGCTCTGACCAAGTTGCAGTGGCTGTATTGTGGACAGCCAACCCCACCGGTAAGTAGAGAGAAAAATGGATTTCACACAGATGCCAAGCCATTGGAAATGTCTGCCTTTTTCCATTCCAGCTAAACTGTGTCATCTTCCAGCATGGTACATAGAATCCAGGTTTCAGATCTCTTGAAATTAAGCAATCTAATTCTTTGGGCAAGAAAGTTGGCCCAACATTCTTAACATTGAAGTTTTCTCTGAAGGAATTGAAGATGGTCCATTTCAGCCAGGCTAATTTGCCAAATGTAAAAAAACATTTCCCCTTTCTATTTAAAGACATTTTGACTTCCTTCAGAATTGCTTTTTCTTTGTCGTTCTAAAATCATCTTCATCTTTGAATAGATAGGAGAGCCCTTAAGTGTTTGGCATTCAGACTGGTGATGCTTAACTTAGCTGATCCCCTCCATGTTACTTTAACTCTCCCTGTGAGTTCCTCCCAAACTTGCTTGGACATAAATGTTAGAGAAATTAGTAATACTTACATCCAGGTCAACCGTGTCTGTAATTTGTACACTCATCCTTTATATCAGAACTCAAGGAAGAATTCATAAACATAAAGTAATGTAGAGATGTACTGAATTCCAGAATAATGAGTTCCTACATACAACTTTTTATTGTGTTCAAAGTTGTACTGGCTGCATTGAGACCTCATCAGCCTTTTGAAAGGGCCATAATAGAGAACTGATGATAGAAACACATTTGCAAAAGAATTTATAAATATATTTTGGGGAAACAGAAAAAGGAATGGTTAAATCTTGGTAACTCACAATGTATTTCATTATATTTAGTGCGCTGTTAATCTGAGTAGGAATAATGAGTGGCTATTAAAAAGAATGTGGAAGTGATATCCAATGCTTCTAAGAGCACAGTGTTACTGAATTGCTAATTTGCAGCTGCAGACTTGGATGCATTAAATCTCCAAGGCCTACAAAGCTTGGTATTTTCTCTTGTAATGATCAGAGGTTAATCCTTTTCAAAACATCAAGAAGGGACTGAAGTTGAAGGCTCTCAGGTAACAGGGATCTGGTTAACTTTTCTTATTCATTGTCTGTATATTAGCACAAATAGTACTTTTCTTCCTTTAAATATTAAGGACACAGCAGGTAGCTGATTTGCCTTCATTTAGAGCTGGGAAATAAGATATTTGTACAAATGTACATATATCAAATTCCAAATTCAACCACAATGAATGAATGAGTATGTGTGTGTATAAATCTAGTTTAGTGTAAAGTATTGTAGGAGTATGGGAAGATTTTTTTTTTTTTTGCAGTTGCAGACAGTTGCAGTTAAACTGGTCTGCTTAGAATATTTTATTTAGAATGTGCTTGTTTAAGAATGCCATACAGTGCAAATTTAATTGCCAGGTTTTCCTAAATTATGTGCTTTCTCAATGTGTATAGCGCCAAGATTAGCACTCTCAGATCTGTGTCCTCCATATGTGTAGACTTTAAATCCCTGAATTCTCAACAATGGTCATGTTGAGACCTGATCTATACAGTTAATGTTCCATAAATGGTGGGAGACAGGAGCTTAAACAGAAGATAAAGTCTCATGATACACATCCTGTTTTTTTTGTTTTTTTTCTCTGTTCTCTTTTCTATCCTGGAGGTATATTGTATTTTATTTTTTCGTTCCATATTTTGATGCTGTTACAAATTGTAAGTGTTTCAGAGTTACTTTAGCAAATTGGACGGCCATATAAATCTAAGAAAACATATTCATCAGTAAGCTTATTTATTGATCTGATTTTTGTTTAACGTATGCAGGTATTGAATTTCTGAAAGGATTTCGAGTTATACTTGAAGAGTTAAAATCAGAGGGAAGACAATGTCAGCAGCTGCTTTTAAAAGACCCAAAGCAGCTCAACTCAAGTTATAAGTGGACTGTAAGTCTTGGTGCTGAAATTCATAGCACGGAAATCTCAGAGCCATAGTCTTATAAGAAGCCTTACTGAAATTGTTGGGATATTTTACTAAAGGATTTTTTTTAATCCCACATATTTGCCTGGAATATCAGAGTCTGGGAACTCCTCACTAGGGCTGTGCACGCTTCAAGAATAATTCAGAAATACAAGCACAGCCCTCTCTTGCTCCTTCATTAAAGGTTTTCACATAAGCCTGAAAAAAGATTCTGCTGCTCTAAGAGTTGCCATAATTTTAATCTGTGGATTCCTTAAAGGTACGGCATCTTTTTTCAGGTTCATGCTTAATAGGGCGGTGGGAAGTCGTAATTTAGCAGCATCTGTATATCACAGTTTGCATTTGTATGAAAAATAAGTGTGGAATTATGAGGAAACAGAGATTGTAGACTGCATCTTCTACCTTTTCCCTTATTATATTAATCATGCCCCACTAGACTCTATAAACTCTTCTTAAAACCTTAACTAATTGGATTGTCATAAAAGAAAAGGAAGTTGGGCTTCTCTGATGGTAATATACTTTGATTCCTATAAATGGGAAATGTGGAATTATATTAGGAAAGTACATGTCCTCACATTGCATGGTCATGTTAAAATATGTTACTACTGTGATTGGCTTACATTTCTTCTCTTTCAGAGAGTGGAATCTCAGCCCTTCCTAAATTTGAAATTTGAAACTGACTACTTTGTAAAGATTATTCCTTTTCCATCCATTAAGAATGAAAGTAACTACCATCCTTTTTTCTTCAGAACTCGGCGTAAGTACCACAGCAATTATTCCTTTCTGCCTTATGGATCTTTGCGTCCTGAATCTTAATGAAAGCTGATAGCAGCTGAAATTGCATGCTTTCTAGTTAAAGTTCACATCAAAGCGTACGTTAAATGCAATGGCTTTGTAGGCCTTGGGGAGAAAATGTGGATGGGCATCAGAATCTATGATATGGGAACATATTTAGGCAGGTTTTGATACACTGAGCTGATTTTAGTAAGACGTTCCTGTAAAAATATTTAAACTGCGTGCATGCTTTTCCCCCAGCAACTGCCATTTCCTTTTGGAAATTAAATGGCTAGTCTACAAATTCATCAGCGTGTATACATGCATCAGGCATATGAGATTAAGACTTAGGCTCTTCTGTTGTCTTTCATGTCATTTGGAGACCTATGTATAAATACCTTTTCAAGCAGGATTTTGCTCAAGCAGCCTATATTCACACACACACACACACACACACACATACTATGTGTGTATGTTGGGCAGATTGCTCCCAGAATACGCTGGAGGAAGTTGTTCCTTGTTGGCGTGAGTTTTTTTCCACTTGGCAAGATAAAGTGGATAATGCCTGCACATACATGTAGAGACAGCTGGGAGCAGCTTCTGAAGCAGCTGTGTGAGTCTGGAAAAAAACTGCTGCTGCTGCTGTTGCTCTAACAGTTTGAAAAGAAATGCTTTGTCCATGTTCTCATGCATTGTGAAGTATAGCTTTTGAAGTATTTGCACCATCCTAATCCAGACTGACCATTAGCTGCTTTCTACATGTAAAGGTTAGTAGAAGGGAACAGCCCTAACCCTCCATCCCTACTTTTCTGATCAATGTAAGAATGCACATGCTTTTTGTATGTTGCACCATAAAGTCATGGGATTATCCTATTTATGTGCTGGGTTTATCTCCTGGAGAACCTAACATGTCTTTTTCTCGCAAATATGGACAGGTACCAATTAGTCTGAACAAGCTGTTCATGTAAAATAATTACACTGCATGCACAATTATTAGGCAAGTTGTATTTTTGAGGATGAATTTCATTATTGAACAACTACAGTGCTCTCGGTCAATCCAAAATGTTAATAAACCTCAAACCTGAATATTTAAGAAAGTAAAAGTGAGGTTTTGGCTTTCTTAGGAGCATATCTATGTGTGCACAATTATTGGGCAACTATTAGTGTGCAGAATTATTATGCAACTAAATGAAAAATGAAAATTCCCCCATCTCACTCGTTTATTTTCATCTGTTAAAGTGAGAATAATAAACAACTCAAAATTTACAAATAAACATTTCTGACATTTCAAACAAAAAATCAGTGACCAATATAGCCACCCTTCTTTGCAATAACAGTCATAAGCCTTCCATTCATGGAGTCTGTCAGTTTCTTGATCTGTTGACGATCAACTTTTTGTGCAGAGCAACCACAGCCTCCCAGACACTGTTCAGAGAGGTGAACTGTTTGCCTTCACCATAAATCTCCTGTTTGAGAAGGGCCCACAAGTTCTCAATAGGGTTTAGGTCAGGTGAGGAAGGGGGCCATGTCACTATTCTTTCATCTTTGAGGCCTTTACTGGCTAGCCACGCAGTGGAGTACTTCGATGCATGCGATGGAGCATTGTCCTGCATAAACATCATGGTCTTCTTGAAAGATGCAGACTTTTTCTTGTACCACTGCTTGAAGAAAGTGTCTTCTAAAAACTGGCAGTAGGTTTGGGAGTTGATTTTGAGTCCATCTTCAACCCGAAAAGGTCCAATTAGCTCATCTGTAATAATACCAGCCCATACCAGTACCCCACCCCCATCTTGCTGGTGTCGGAGTCGAAGTGGAGCTCTGTGCCCATTAGTGATCCAGCCATGGGCCCATCCATCTGGTCCGTCAAGAGTCACTCTCATCTCATCAGTCCATAAAACCTTTGAAAAATCTGTCTTCAGATATTTCTTGGCCCAGTCTTGCCATTTCAACTTATGCGTCTTGTTCAGTGGTGGTTGAGTTTCAGCCTTCCTTACCTTGGCCATGTCTCTGAGCACTGAACACCTTGTACTTCTGGGCACTCCAGGTAGGTTGCAGTTCTGGAATATGACAGCACTGGAGGATAATGGGTTCCTGGTAGCTTCATGTTTGATTCTTCTCAAATCTTTGGTAGTTAATTTGCATCTTTTTTTCTCAACATGTTTCTTGCGACCCTGTTGACTATTTGCAACAAAACGTTTGATGGTTCTGTAGTCACACCCCAATATCTTAGCAATTTCAAGAGTGCTGCATCCCTCTGAAAGACTTTTTACAATTTTTGACTTTTCAGAGTCAGTTAAATCTCTTTTTTGGCCCATTTTGCCTGAGGAAAAGAAGCTGCCTAATAATTATGCACACCTTGATATAGGGTGTTGATCTCCTTAGGCCACACCCTCCCTTATTACACAAATACACATCACCTGATATGCTTATGTCCAATAAGCATTCAGGTTTATACAGCTTGGAGGTGGAAAATACGCATAAAAATGACGATATGGTCAAAATACTCACTTGCATAATAATTGTGCACAGAGTGTACACGGTTTCTGGAAAGGGTGGGCTTTCCAGAACTACAACTAACTTCCAAGCTATTACATGAGCCCAACCCTTTCTGGCTGATACGCAGGATGATTCTGAAAAGTTTTACAAAAAGAAAGGCAAAACCCTTTTCCTGTCTGATTGCAAACCTTATTTTGTGAAGTCGGCTTTTCAGATGGCCTGAAATCTCAACAGTTTTGCTTTTGTCTATATCTTTTCTTTAAATAGCTTGTGAATTGCTGCTGCAACCAGAAAACCTGGTCTGCAAACCTTGTAAGTGGAACTGCAGTTTTAACATTGTCTCTACCAAGATTATATCAAGTTACAAAAAGCAATGTTCTTGAAGCAATAACTAATCATTGTCTAAATCTTTCTTCCTTGATAGTTTGGAAGCCAAGGAGCTTGAATGTTACCCAGCAAGGTTTTAATATGCATGTATCTTTTGACCATGCACCACATAACTTTGGATTCAGATATTATTACCTGCACTACAAACTCAAAACTGATGGACAGTTCAAACAGAAGATTTGTAAACAGGTTTGCTCATTATGGTTTACAATGCTGCATCTATGAAACGGTTATATATTAATTGCTATGTGGCAGTAAACCTCATTTCTAGGACATTCAGAGACCACCCCTAGCTCACCTGGGAAAAATAGGATTTGGTGAAAGATTCAGCTATGGTAGTGGAATGTCAGATACACTAACACCATAAAGAAGTTGGGAAGAGTTCTGATAGAGTAACTGAAATGGAGCAAAGATGTGGGCAAGTTCAAGATGGCAAAGAGGAGGTGTAACCTCCTGCTGAATGCTGATCCCCCTCATCCCCTAGGTGTTTCTTCAGTTTTATGACAGAGCCTTACATTAGCTCCAGATTTAGTGTGAAAAAAAAAATCCAGTCCTATTATATTCAGTGGGGCAGGTTATGTTTCTTAGAACTCTGTGGTCTAGCTGTCTTTCTTTTCTCCAGTGTTTTCCGTTCTTTGCATTTCTGAGTTGAACGTGTATTTAAAATGGTGGATATTCTACATATGAAGTAATGCTGTAGAGATGATCATTTCATATTGGCTGATTGTAGAGTGGAAGATAATGCAATATTTAAGCATTAGGTTAGAGCACTTGAAAGCACACACAGCACTCTTTTGATCAAGATTAGTTTATCACATGTAGGTAAAAGTTGCAATTATAGTTTTTGCAAGCACTGTTACTTTATTAAATTTTTATTTATTTCAACCTGAGAATAATAAACAATGTACTTTGGTTAAGGGTAGTTTGGAGTTAATGTGGTTTTCGGTGAAATATAATTCAAGAACGACTGCAGTTTTCTCTCTCTCTCTTTTTTGGTTAAATGCTGATTGCATTCAGTGATATGCATTCGTTTGGGGAAACTGCTCCTTTGGCTATCTGATACAATTGGCTGTAGTCCAGGAAAGCCTATGAGAAAGAAAAGAGGCCTTGTCCTCTGTCTTGAGTATAGGTTCTGAATTCTTAACTGTTTTATGACTAGTGAGAGACTTTCATTAAAGTAAGAACTCCAAAGGCTTTTGGCTTAATGATTTATGTGCTTCATTTATGAATCTGTATCTTTAATTGCTTGGGAATTGATATGATTTTCAAAAGTGATAACCTTCTACTGAAAGTGTAGTTTCTCCTAACATGGAAAAGAGTTTATGAATGCAAAAAATATATAATTGTTTTGGTTTTCTCACAGGAAAAGAATACAGATGTAACAAGTTGTATTCTTCAGAATGTCTCACCTGGAGATTATATCATTGAGGTAATAAATTATTTGTAGTAGATAAAGATGAGAGTAATAGATTTTGTAAAATTAAAGCAGCCAACATTCTGTGCTACTTTTGAACCTGGGAGCATAGTTACTACTGTATCTTTGTTTTGCATGACTTCATGGTAGAATGTTCTCTATATAATCATTTCAAATCTTTGGCACTAGTAATCTGATCTCATGTGTTGGCCCAGATATCTTTAAAAAAATCACCTGAAATCTCACAATAGTGCTAACTTTCATGAGGTTACAGTGTTCCTACCCTGATTAGGGTGAGCTTTCAGCATTCTTGCACAAGACTGACAATCTCACAAAATTGTGATTATTTATACACATTTAGAATTTAGAATTTTATTGTAATTCAGCTTTCTTGAATTGTAGGGACTTGTTTCTGGAGGCAAGAGATACTCTTGCCAACTCTTGATATATAGAGTAACTTATTTGTAAAAGAACTTCAGCATCATAAAAAATGAAATTGCAAAATCAGCCATTCTTGATCCTCCTTTAGAATTTAAGTAAATTTTTAATTGAATCCTTGTTTACATGATTGTTTTGTGCAAGACGTGACATTGCCGGAAGATTAGAACCTTGACTGGCTGTTCAGATGGATAGACAGTTACATTAAATTCAGATCCATTAGGAGTTGGACTCCAGCTGGGCAAGTCTGGTTGCCCAGTGGGTTACCTGGGCTGAGTTTAAGTCTGTGACTTTCAATAGTGGATAGGATCCTCCAAACTGTATGTTAGACTATCTGTTTATTAGATCTAGGACTGGCAAGGCTGCTCGGAAGGTGATCTGTAGTTGGTTTCATTCAGTGGTGTTGGCTTCTTTGAGAGAGGAGGTGATGCCCTTATCCTAGAAGGATGTAGTGACACGTCCCCTCCTTAAGTGGTTGCCCTAGATCCAATGATTTTGGACAATTATCATCCTATCTCCAACCTTTTTTTTTTTTTTTTCTTGTTGAGAATGCCAAGTATTTTGAAGCTATTCTTTCTGGAGCAAATCTGGACAAGTTCCCACATGCATAGTGGACTTAACATTTTTTTTGTTGTTTAATCAATACCACAGTGTTAAATCAGTTTTATCAAAAAGCAGAGGCCAGTTATTACAGGACAATCCATATGCAAATTAATCTATCCCTTAGTGAAAATTTCACTTATTCCTTGAAACTTAAGTACTAAACAATGATTTGCCATGCTTCTAAAATAAATACTGCCATATAACTTACTTTTGTTTTGCTTTGTCCTCAAGCTTGTTGACGATACCAACACCACAAGAAAAACAATGCACTATGCATTAAAGCCAGGTATAAATATCTTTAATAATTTTTTTAAATTGGCTTTTTAATATTTCCTAAAACAGCCATGAGTAGAATATATACATATGAAAAGAACTTTAGTGGACCCCTCTACTCTAAGCCTATGCTTTGAAAATGGTCATTTCATCTGGTCATTCTTTCAGCTCTTATTACTGATTCTTCCCCGTAGAATGAATGCTCTGCACTGCCAAACGGTGCTAATCACTTCTGAAGCTGGATGAGTGATGCATGTTAATTTCCTTACACTGAATCTGGTCCTTTTTATTTAAAATAAATGATGGGGAGATGGACAGAGTTAGTGCTCCAGGGTGGAGAGCATTTGCCGCAAGCTCTCTGGCATTCAAGAAATGGGAGAACCCCTGGTATTTTAGGTAATTGTATATTTATTTGACTTGTTCATATTACCACGTACCACAGGCTCTCATAAGTAAAAATTAAGACACTCCAAAATTAAAAGCCTTTCCCCAAAGTAATGGATTGTGGCCTTTTTATAGCCAACAGACTTGTTTGTCCCCTCAAGAGGGAGTAACTTCCAGAGACCTGTGGTGGGCTCTAGTTAAGGCTTCAGCCAAATTCCCGTGATTGTCGGAAGGCCATCTCAGAAGACCTCACTTCATGCTATTTAGTAGAGTAGTATCACAAAACCTAATTTGATTAAAAGAAGTTTGCCTTGCATGTTTCAGCAGTAGGAAGATGCAATGGTTATAATACCTCAGTTTAAGAAAAGCTAATTTAGGCCTTTTTCCTTGCTTTTTTCAAGTGCACTCCCCATGGGCAGGGCCAATAAGAGCAATAGCCATTACTGTGCCCTTGGTTGTCATCTCAGCATTTGCAACACTTTTTACAGTGATGTGTCGCAAAAAGCAACAAGGTAGGCATTTTGCTTCTGAATGACCTGAGGGGGAATGTCCCTAACAAGACTAGTCATGGAGAAATGAATTTGTTCAAAAGGTGGATGCCATTGTCAGAAGTCATCTTCTCCACCTAGTTTGTGCTGGAATTTCCAACCAGGCTGGAACTTGGTACTAAAGTTAATGTGCTTCTGTTTAGCAAGCTGCAGCCACATCTTGAGATCAGAATATTGTTATGCAGCAAGAAAGCAGTGACATTGTTGTGATCAGCTAGAGGCCTGCAGTTTACCTGGGTTTCTGGCTGTTAGAATTAATCTAATATATCCTAGAGCAGTGTTGTCCAAACTTGGCCATTTTAAGATGAGTGGACTTCAACTCCCAGAATTCCCCAGCCAGCCATGCTGGCTGGGGAATTCTGGGAGTTGAAGTCCACTCATCTTAAAGTGGCCAAGTTTGGACAACACTGTCCTAGAGCATCGGTTGTTTGTAGTGAAATGCCTGGGTGATCTGCTCTCTTCAGGTCTGAATGATTGAGGTATTTGCAGGCTCAGGTCCTGATGTGTCCTGAAAGAAGCTAGAAGTACTTTGGCATTGCAGAATTGCGCTTATAGATAAGTGAGTTCTAGGGCCTTGCACCCTAATGGCCCTATTTTAATGTTTTGAAGGAGCTTCTGCGCTTGCGCTGAGTAGGGCTGTTGTATTCTTGAGTGGATGCAACTATAGAGGACATCATAGTCCATATTTGGCAGGGTTAGTCCAAGATCTAGTGGGAAGCCTGACCCAGATCAAAAATTGCCTCAGTCTTCAGGCCAAGATACACAGAATGAGGAAACTAGGCTGTTTTGGAATGAGGAGAAAATAGATTCACTTTGAATCTTGCAAGCTGAGCGGGGAAAGTAATGCAGTTCTTCTCTGTGTGTAGATAGTAAAATGCTTCACTGTCAATTTTTTTGTTTCAATTTAGAAAATATCTATTCCCATTTAGATGAGGAAAGTTCTGAATCTTCTACCTACTCTGCATCTCTCCATGTGGAAAGGCAACAGCCTCGGCCCAAAGTCTTCATCTGCTATTCCAATAAAGATTGCCAGAAGCACATTAATGTCATCCAGTGTTTTGCCTTTTTCCTTCAGGACTTTTGTGGTTGTGAGGTAAATTTTTGCAGTGATTGGCCCTGCCTGCATTTTCTTGTGCAACTATGAATGTGTACTTGCAGACTATGTAATGTGTACTTACAACCTTCTGTCAATTGTTTTTAGGAATGTCCATTGAAAGTTACGTAGTCACATGCAAGTGTTTTTGAAAAATAAATATTCATTACATAAAAGCCTGGAATCCTAATATTATCAAAAATATTATGATTCAGACAATCCTAGGCTATAGGATTTACTTGAAGTCTTCTGTGTGCTATGTTAATCCTGTTTTTTTAAGGCATTAATTGAATTGAAATTTATACAAATCTTAACATTGGATTTACTTTTTTATTTTTGTCTAAAGATTTGTATAGCATGTCTGACCTCTAGTGGTAATCTTGGGTATACGTAATCCCTGCTTATTTTGCTTTTTTTTTTTTTATAATAATATTTTATTGAAATTTTAAAATTACAAGGTTAAAAGTCAGAAATAAAAAAGAAAATGAAAAATACAAAGTATAAGAAAAAGGAAAAGAAAACATGAGATAAAGTAAAGGAAAAAAAGAAGGCATGAAAAATAGATAGCTTCCAATCTATCTCTGGTCTTGAGAATAGTAAAAGTGTCATAGGTGCTAGTTTTTAATGCATTAAATAGGAATAATTCTTTGTCAGAACATATCCCATTACATTTATAATCTAATCTTCAAATCCCCATGTAAGCTTTGCCCCGCCTGCATTTTGCAAATAGTCCATCAATGGTTTCCATTCCTTAAGGTAATAATTATTTGATTTTTCTTTTAATAAACAAGTCAATTTATCATTTTCTGTCATTTCCATCAGTTTTAGCAACCATTCTTGTATTGTTGGTAGTGTCTGGGTTTTCCAAAATTGTGTATACAAAAGTCTTGCTGCGGTAATCATGTATTGAGTAATTCTGATAAGATGCTTTTCAATTTGAAAGTCCATTATCCCCAACAGGAATAGTTCTGGTTTAAATGGAACATGTATTTGTAGTATGCTCTGCATCAAAGATTGTATTTGAGTCCAAAATTTCTTTGCAATTTTACATGTCTACCACATATGGTAAAACAACCCTTCTTGTTGGTTACATTTCCAATAAACGTTGGAAATTGTCCCATACATCTTTGATAATCTTTGGGGTGTCATGTACCATCGATACAACATTTTATAAAAATTTTCTTTCAAATTATAACATAAAGTAAATTTTAATCCTTTAGACCATATATTTTCCCATTGCTGCATATGTATATTATATCCAATATTTTTTGCCCATTTAATCATGCATTCTTTAACTTGTTCTTCAACCATTTCTTCTTTCAACAATAATTTATACATTTTTGCTATTAAGTGCTCATCTGTTTCTCATAGTTGAGTTTCAAATTCCAATTTATTCTGTTCAAATCCAAATTCTTTTTTATCGATTTTGAATTTTTCTTTATATTGCATATAAGAAAGCCATTGAAAAGTATGTCCTTCTAAAACCAATTGCTCTTTTGATTTGATTTTATATTCTCCTTGTTCTTTTTCTAATAAGTCTTTGTATCTCATCCATTTATTTTTATCTCTTGTTTCAGTTCTATAAAAAGCTTCTTGTATAGAAGTCCACACCAGCATCTTAGGGCATAAAAGTGGTCTGCATTTAATCCAAACTTTTAATAAAGATCTTCTAATATAGTGGTTTTTAAAGTCCACATTAACTTTAACTTTATCATACCACAAATATCCGTGCCATCCAAATCTCAAATTATAACCTTCCAAATTTAATAATTTTTCATTTCTCAAGGTAATCCATTCTTTAAGCCATACTAAACAGCAAGCTACATAGTACAATTTCAAATCGGGAAGACCCAAACCAGCTCTTTCTTTCACATCTTGCAAAACTTTATATTTTATTCTTGGTTTTTTCCCTTGCCATATAAACTTAGAAATGTCACGTTGCCATTGTTTAAAGGGTGCTTCTGAAGCTTATTTTGCTTTGGTTAGTTACTTTTTAGGTAGATGTTTGCAACAAGGGGAGGGATGTGCAATACCTACTCTTCCAGGAGTGGAATGTTCCAGAGAAAACTGAGAACTTTCTAGTCCCCCTCCAGAACAACAGATTTGGTCATTATGGATGCGTGATTATCTGTAAAAACTTCTATAAAATTGCCAGACCAGCCCTAGAGCATCCAACTCAGCATAATTGGATCAAAGCTTCTACTTTGGAGGATTAACAACAAGAAAACTACTGGATCACCCTCAGAGTGGCTGGTTTGGTATGGCCTATAGGAGAAGCTGAACTGAGTTTTTCAAAATGTTCTGTTCCCGGATTTAACACATACCTCTTTCCATCAGTCCATTGTTGGCAAATGAATGCTTGCAAATATAGAGCTTTTTTAAATGTTCACTTCAGTATGGGGGAGAGCTCCACCCAGGCATCCTTGACGCAGAAGAGAATGGGAAGCACTTGACCCCATGGAGATTCATTTATGTATCAGAGGTTTTGTGCATATGTAAATCATGTTTTTGCTAATAATGCACCTCATAAACTAGTAACATACTAGAGACCTACTCATTGTTAAAGCTCTTTGCATTTAGAAAATTATTTGGAGATTTAGCTCAAGAGCTACTGAACATGTAGCCGAAATTACTTCCATGATTACATTTATCTGTTGCTCATGTCATCAACTATGAAACTACTACTGTATTTCATACAAATGATCCTAGTCCAGTCTTTCCTTATGGGATGTGCTCCAGATATGTTGGACTTTTAACTCTATAAATTCTTTGTCTGTGCTGGCTAGAAATTATAATAATGTTGAAGACCAGTACACCTAGGGTGTTTAAGACTGGAGAAAAATGTTCCAGTGACAGAGCCAATTATAGATATAACTTTTTTTTCACTTCTGGAATTATTGTTATAGATGGATAGATTTAAAAAAATTATCTTGGAATGAATTATTTATGTCAGCTTGCTTAATTAATTTTCCTCATCCTCCTCTTGCAGGATCATATTTGTTCATTGGGCTGAGTGATACAGTTCAAGGAAGCATTTTCATGGTGTCTCTGTCTCACACACACATACACACTCCAAAAGCAATCCTGAAGATTCAAAAATTACTTTTTGCATCTTTTGGCTGTGTAATCAAAGCTTCTTGCTTTTATATCTGCCATTCTAAGTATTATTTTATAGAAGATAGTAGGAAACTCTATGTAGAATTGATAAAAACCAAACACAAACCCTATAATTATATTATTTCGGGGTCAATAATAGGCAGTTGTCTTGCCAAGTATTTTATCTGAATTATGTTTAAGAACTGGTTTTGTCCACTTTACAATCTGCGTTAATTTGATATACAGTGGAACCTCGGGTTACAAACGCTTCTGTTAATGAACTTTTCAGGTTACGACCAGCTCCGGCTGCAAAATTTTGCTTCGGTTTGCGAACCACTCCACCTCGGGGTACGAACAGGATATGTGGCCATTTTCCCTCCCGTGACACGGTCCACGGCCATTTTCCGCCTCTGACACGTGGTCCGCAGCCATTTTTCCGCCCCTGACACATGGTCCGCGGCCATTTTTCCACCCCTGACACGTGGTCCGCGGCCATTTTCCACCCCTGACACGTGGTCATAGGGAGGGGGACTCTCCCTCCAAGCAATAGCCGCCTCCCTGTCCTCCACGCCAGAACGGATTAACGGTAATTACATTGAACCTTATGGGGAAATTTGCTTCGGGTTGCGACCAATTCGGGCTGCGACCAGAGTCACGGAACAAATTAAGTTCGTAACCCGAGGTACCACTGTACACTTTACTTACCACTGTATTCATATATAGGTAATCTATCTATATATAGGTAACCTTACAATTCATATGTAGATAACCTTGCAATTCTATGATTTTTAACAGAATGGTTTCTTATTCTAACATGACTTCCTTCATACTATAGATCCCATACCATATATAATAGCTTCAATAAATATTTGGCATACATCATATGGATTACTGTTGTTGTAATTTTTATTAATATCTTGAGTTTTCTCTGGGAGCACAGGGTATGTGAAAGTGTCCCCTTATTTTAACCCCAGAACAACAGCCTTGTGAGTTCTGAGAGAGAGAGAGAGAGAGAAAGTGAATGTGAATGACTGGCCTCAAAGCTCCCAATGAACTCGACAATTGAGTGAAGACCTGACCCAGGGTCTCTCCAATTCTTGACTGCTACATTACTCTGGCTGGCCCAAGGCAGAGTCCACAGCATGACTTACAACATGATAATTCTCCATTAACTATTACGTAGATGTAACCTTGATTTGTAACTCCAACTCTTCTCTCTCTCTCTCTCTCTCTGTATATATATTTAATGTGCATGCATGTATATGGATATGTGTATTACACATGCACATACACATACATACTGCTTTTTAAAAAAAATCTCCAAGCAGGTGCTGACTTAAGCAAACCTATAATAAATGCCAGCCCATAAATGCACATTAATGAACATAGGTTGAGTGTTGAAAGTCAGACCATTATGCAAGGGTTGTAACCTTTTTTTCTAGGTTTCTTTAGATTTATGGGAAGATCTGAAAAACTGTAAAGAAGGTCAGAAAGAATGGCTTCATCGGAAAATCAATGAATCCCAATATATCATTGTTGTATGTTCAAAAGGAATGAAATATTTTGTGGAGAAAAAGAGCTGGAAGCACAAGAGATCCAGGGAAAAGGATACTGGGAAAGGAGAACTCTTTCTGGTTGCCATAGCTACCATAGCAGAGAAACTACGTCATGCAAAGCAGAATTCACGTGACCTATGCAAGTTCATTGCTGTTTACTTTGATTATTCCTGTGAAGGTGACATTCCTGGAATACTAGATTTAACCACAAAATACAAGCTTATGGATAACCTGCCTCAGCTTTATGCTCATTTACAGTCCAGAGATCTTAGTCTTCATGATTCAGAATTGTATCCTGTACATATTAGCAAAAGAAATTATTTCAGGAGTAAGTCTGGACGATCTCTCTATGTAGCCATTTGCAACATGCATCAGTATATTGACCAGGAGCCTGATTGGTTTGAGAAGCAGTTTGTTTCTTTCTTCCCAACACCTTTACGTTGTCAAGATCCAGTGACAGAAACCTTTGACACTGGCTTGGTATTAAATGACTTAGTCAATAAACAACTGACTGATGGGGATTTCTATCTAAAGGTAGACGCAAATGTTGTTCCACCTTTAAATTCAGACTCTCTCTGTGTGATGCAGCATTTGAATCTTGGTGTGGATAAAGAATCTCAGGACATTCAAAATAGTAGCTCCATTCTTCAGCCATTGCTACATGTTGTAAAAGCTGCTAATCTACCAGACATGCCCCGAGATTCTGGAATTTATGATTCTTCTGTGCCTTCATCTGAACTGTCATTACCTTTAATGGATGGACTCTTAACAGATCAAACTGAAACTTCTTCCATTACAGAGAGTGTCTCTTCCTCATCAGGACTGGGTAAGATGTAGTAGAGAGAGAGTTGCACTCTAGAATTGCACTTTAAGATTTTAGATTTTACAAGATGATAAAGTTGGGTTTTACAGTCTGTATGTTAACACTTGAGTAATATCAAAGTCATGTAGATTTTGACAACCATCATCACATTTGACTCTGATGATGGTGAACACTACCAATGTAGCATTAACTTGATCATAGGGAAGCGGAAGCCATGTTTTCATGAAACACTGTTTTGGGTTAGCTTAAGTTAGATTATTATAAGATTATTATAATTATTGTAAGAGTGGACAAAATCTGGTACACAGTATGCAAAATCTTATAACTTCTGAGATTTCCCTTATATCTACAAATATTTCCAAGCTGTTGTTGTATAGGAGAGCTGAAAATACTCCCTTTAAAAAGTAGAGATGACTAGATAATATTTTAGATTATGAGACAGACTTACAGACTGGATCTGAAAAGTGCTTCTTCCTGTTTTAATAGTTCTGTCTCGCATCAACAGCTTCAGGGCTTCCTTACAGCTTCGCCCAACATGGTTCCATGATCTGTGGGCAAAGCTTTTCAGTAAGGGGAAGCTTGTGCTTCTCAAAATCCATGCCATCAAGAATATTTTCTCTTAAGTTTGTTTTGTTCCAGTACTATATATGATCTGATCAGGTTTTAGACTAACTTAGTAAGTACAGAACAATACCTATCTCCCATCCACAGCTCATCAGGTGTTCCCAAAATCTATGCTGCAGCGTTGGGAAATAACATGTACTGAATTTGAAACAATATGGTGGCTGGAAGAGAAATCTTGTTGCACAAGTAGAACCCTGCTATAAGCTTTGCACGAAGCTATTTTTATTGTATTGTTGTTTTAAGGTTTGTTTTATATGTAACAAATGGTAGTGTGTATTGAGTATATTATACATGGTATAACTCAGCTATTGAGAGTAGAATGGCATAGATATGTTAGAATGTGAATAAAGAAATAATTGATCTGGAGATGAACCAATTAACTAACAAGAGATTTCCAACATTTTTCCTCCTAGGAGAAGATGAACCACCTTTGCTTGCTGCCACCAAATCCTTAGTGCCCGGAATATGTAAAGCTGAACTTCACTGCTGTATCCGCACGGAAGAACTGCAGGCAATTGCACCTTTATAGTGGACTGAAAGATCATTACGCATTGCCACTTTATCAACAGCATCTGTTTATACATTAATTTTTCTATCATTACAGTCATTTGACTTATTTGAAGGAAAATATACTTTCCCGGAGGATTTACATCTTTTGCTTCCTAGGGGAGTTCATGGCCAGTATATTTTTTTTATACTTAGTTCTTTTATAAATAAATAGTTTTCTGCTTTGATAACAAAACTTTCAAGATTAGGAAAACATATATTACTATCAATTTGGATTTAATGGAGATGTATTAACAAGAGTTAAAATCCATCTACTTTCTATTATGAAGTATAATTTTTGAAAATTACCAAATCATTGACCTCCATGATGAACTACAATTTAATGCTACAAGAGTGAGCCTAGACTCTTTACAAGTATGTGTTTTTCCATCCTTCCTTCTCCTATTATATGCAAGAGGAAGGACACTGTAAACTTTTGGTTTTAGTTAACCTGTGCTTCCCCTTCCATCCAAACTGGATATTCTGATTAACACTTAAATTGTCATAAAATTATGGTTTGAAAATGGTTTAATATGAAACTAAGCATAATTTAGTGTTAAAGTCTATTTTCCTGCAGGAAACCAGTAATGTTTGACCCTCTGATGCTCTGTGCATTATATAAAGTTCCTGGTCATAAATGCTGAACTAACTGGACTTCATAATATAATAATGTTCAATAGTATTTGGAGACAGGAAAGCAGGATTCACAATATTAAAATACCAAAGAGAAGTCCTATAAAAATAGGCTTTATTAAAACAGAAATCTTTGTTGTTGAATTCTGCTTACCCAGCCCAGTATATTTAAGCAGAAAGTAAAAAATATCATGTTTTTGTGTCTTATGTTACCTGTGGGCATAGTTATATTAATCTCTAGTTTGCCATTCCAATTTGAAAATAGTTTAAATTTAAACTCAGTTATGTTTACTAGTTCTCTGTTAACATTCATGCTAGTATTAATATTTCATTGTTTAAGGATCTCTCTAAATGTTGTTTTTAACTTTAAAAGCTAAAATATTAAAGTTCAGTTGAACAATTAAATTTGAGGATAAGAATATAAAGATAATTGTTATGTAGCTGGGCATTTGTTTATATGAACGATAAAGTGTTCTTAGGATCATACCAATCCTTCCCCAGCCTCCACCTCTGAAAATCTAAATCAAGTTGTGACCAGAGTTGCATTTGCTTTGAACTGTGGTCCTGGATTTGTTAAGAATGTTGTTAACTCATATACCTTACAGTGACATTTTTCCTGGTTATTTAATAATTTTAGAAGATACATATGTATTAAGTACAGATACATTTGTTTTTTAAAAAATCATGCCTCAACATCAGCAACTAGAAGTTTATATGTAGATAATGCAAAGTGTTTTGAGCCATTATATAACATTATTAAGAGGCAAATCTTGTAGATAAGGCTTAATATCTTTCCCAATTTGTTCTAATTTTTTTAGCTAAAATAGTCATTTTTGATAGCAGCAATTTTACTAAATGTTTTAAACTTTGTTTTTTAAAAAAAGTCAAAATTATTCCAGAAAGGAATTTAAACTTTTTAAAATAGTTTAACATTGGGAAATAATTTTGTGGAATAATTATTTCCATAAATAATGATACACCTATGATAATCATACAACTTATTTTTAAACCTTGCACTGTCCCTTCTGTATATTTACTGACCACTTGAAAAAGTTATCTTTGTATCCTGATTACTTGAAAGTCCATACCACAGTTTGGGAGGATTTCCTTAAAATAAAGTTAATTTTTTTTTAAATCAAGAACTTATGTGGTGAACTCCTCAAATAGCAAAATACATACTGAAAAGTTTAAAGGAAGGATGGATGGAACATGGTCAGTTAGAATAATAGCTGTTAGAACTAGGGACTCAGATACAATCAAGAGCATATTTTAATCTCAACACACTATATTTTCCTGTTTGTACTGGGAAAGAAATCCCATCAGGATTTTCCAGAAGGGAAAATTTAATCAGGGAAAGGGTCCAATATATTTTATGTTTCTTGAGGCTCTAAAGTGGCCTTGCTTTAGCCATGCTGCTTAAAGAGTTATGAAGGTTAAAATCTAGTACTTCTACAGGGCACCATATTGGGAGGATGACTGCCATAGTAACCCATCTACATTTTGTGGGTTTTCAGCAGATTTTGAGTTTTGCACTCAACCATATCTTTACAATTTCAGTTTTATATAACTTACGTAATGTGATCAAATAACTTGATTTCTACTATATCACAGTCCTATTTGTAATATGTTTTGACAGATAAAACTTGGTCAATTTTAGCAATTAGCAATCCTAAAATCCTATTAATGACTCAATCAGCTAACATAATGTGAAATCACCACTATTCTAAATCGGCACTTCCGCCTGCTTACTCTCAGCCCTCTCTTCCTCAGATCAGGTAACAATTTCCTTTATTGATATCAGGTTTGCAACACTTCTCAGGGATATTTTCGGAAATTAATATTGTGTTTGTATGTTCCATTTGCATGTTTTAAGTAGTCATGCAGGTCAAGAAATGCCTCAACACTGCGTACCACCGCATTTTTCTTTCTGCCAGCTTCAGAGCTCTCTTCTCCATTTCAAAATCATTTTTCTAACTCAAGAGAATGAAAAAAAACCCATTTTTACAGCCAGCTTGTGATTCCTTATTTGCTTTAACACCATTGATTGAAAATTAACTAATGTTTTACAAATTAAAGTTCTTCCTGGTCAGCAAAAGTCCATTAAGGGTTATCAGAGATAACTTTTCTATTTTAACCTTCATCAAATAAACCAACTTTATATTCGTTCCTTTTTTAACAATCCTGGGTTAATTATCAATTATTAACCCACCATTGATAACCTATCTGGAGAGAACTAATAAAAGCCATAGAAATTAATAGATCTTTAGTGGTATTATTTATTATAAATAATAAAGGAACTCTTCATTCTCCCTCCATGGCTCTAAAGTTAAGGGATAAAATTGCAGAGGAATAGAGGCCTGTTTCCTGACCAACTGCTTTTACACTGTTACTCCACTTCCCTCCCCCCCTCCCCCCCAACCCAACACCAAAAAATACAAGTCTTTAGTTTTCTTGGAAAGCATGCATTCAGAATCTGTTCTGGCGAGCACATAGGAGTCAATCTTTCTCCATTCTGTAAGTCCAACCAACATATTACAAAATAGAATACAAACTGTTGAAGTCTCTCAAACTCTTCCTTAAACTAGCTGTTTAAAAAAAGGGGGGGCGGGATAAGAAACTTGGAAAAATAGGCCAGAGTGCACATAGTTGATAGTTTAGATGCAGTCCTGAGATAAAGATTGCAGCCTTGCAATGAAGTGTAGTGTAGGTATCTGACTATATCTAAAATTCTGGGACAGAAACGGAATGGCTGAATTCTGAAAACATAAAAGCTGTTACCCAGATTTGCTTTTGCCTTTGGCTGCCCTAGGTCTTTTGCATGGAGCAGAAGTATGATAGCCTTCATACAGTATCAAAGATTGGTAATGGGTAGCACACTGGGGAAAAATCAGCTAAAGGCAAATTGTATCTTGTTACCTAGTGATTGGAAGAACTTTCAAAATGTTAAGCCCCTCTTCAAGTGGTAGAATATATTTTCCCATGGTTGTAGATTAAGTCCAGAATAACTAAATGCAATTTTTTCCAAGGCACATATAAAGCAAGGTACTTGAACTAGCTCTTGAGAAAACATAGTTCTGAAAGCCCACACATTCTATTTTGTGTCATTTTAATTGGCTCTAATGAAGTTATTTAACCATGAATGTTTGGAGCATTTTATTTTTCCATTCATCGCTTTCTTTTTTTAATGTTTATTCTGAAGTGGCTTTTTAAAATAATGACAGTTGGCATTTTAATTCTGTTTGCCTGTTACATTTCATCTTCAGTGATGATAAAACAGGCCCCTTGAGGTAGGACTTTGCATAGAGAAGAATCCCTTAGTGGGTGACTATGAAACAGCCAGTTCCTTCCCAGTTGGTATGGCCTGGGCCAAGGAAAATAAATGAATGGAAGACAAATCACTGCTTCTTTTTACATTGTCTGCTTATGTGTACTTCATAATTTGAGTAAGACTCAAAAGGGCTTACAAGGCAAATCACTAAACCAAGTTCTTGTCGTGTAGTAGATTTGAATGCTAATTCAAATTGTCCAATTCCTTAAACTTTTTAAGAATAACAGGTAAGTTGAAATGTTTTCAGTTTACTTGAGCATTGAGAAAGCAGATGATTCCTTCATATTTCTTTTGTGAAGAATTAAAAAAAAAAACTGAATTGAAGTAGGAATGTAATTCCTTTTTCCAAGAGGGAATTAGTTTTGTTGTGTTCACTTCTGATGTAGAAGTCCAATAAGAGTTTAATCTAAAGGAAAAAGCTTAGGCTGCTAAACTGCCTGGAGGCTTAATGGGACTTTCTGTTCCCTTCCTTTCATTGCTACTTATAAACTGACCATAAATTTATGCAGCGTTAAACGTGAAAGTTTGGAATAGTGGTAACTGGAATAATGGTCTACAGGGGGCAGAAAGTAGACCTAGGCTCGAAGCAAGAGGCAATATAGTAAAGATACAGTTGCAGATCAGTTGTGTTCATGCACTAGGTATATACTTGACCTATTTCTCCATATATATTAGCTTTCCCATGAAAAGAAACTAGTTTTTAGGTAATACCATTATGGGATGGTTCTAGCTAGCAAATAGTTTACTTGAGTTTGTTTGGATTAGGTAATCCCCATTGAAATTGGCTATTACTATTTTTCTCCCTAAAAGACATGACAAATCCCAGGTTACTTTTAACTTAAGACGAAATTGTTCTACAGCATATTTCTATATGCTTTTAGAGTGAGGTTGCTGTTTCTTCTTTTCAGTGCTGAAGGTATACCAAAGGCTCAGTCATCAGGGTGAGTTTTTGAGAGAGGACAGAATTCTCCAGGAACAAATTCTGTTCAAATTTGACTGGAATATGTGCTCCTTTGACTGTCTCATTAATTCCGATGAGAAATACATTGAAATATGAATTAATCTCAGATAGTCTATGCAACCCAGAAAACACTGGATAACATTGACTCATATATTCAGTGTCCTTACATATATTACACTTGAGTATGTCTAAAATCTGTCTGGAATATGTCTCTTGGGTATTAGGATCTTGAGAAGACTGGAGTAATCCAGTATCCTTGTGCAAATAGAAGGGCCCCTTCCATTCATGAAGGAATTTAAATCCAGTCCCGCTGAAAGGAGAGGGTGAAGTAATTTTTATTGAATTCCTTTTGTTCCTCATCCTCCTATTTGCTTTGTAGACCAGGCAGTGCCAAAGACCTCTTGTGTAGCTTATCAAAAGATTGCAGGAGAAAACTGGCCATCCTATGAACAGGGTTCTAATGGAGCTCTGGATTCAAACCACTATAGTTCAGTATTTCTGTTCTCCATTAGGACAGCAGGAAAGCCTCTTGAAAGCCAAAAATGTTAATATACATTTTAGAGGTTAGATTACGACTATTTTAGTATTGCTTTAGAGAACAAACAAATTTAATATGTTAACATAATTCATTGTGTATTTTTTTTTAGATTATACAGATGTGGAGATAATTTTTAATGCTTGTAATTTTTGTGTGAATTAAACTAAAATATGTAAGCTACATCAACATGGGTCAATACTTAAGTAAAAATAGCAGTTTTTCATGTTTATGTACAAGAATATAAGCTCTTGATAATAAGGTGATATTGGGATGAATTTAGTTTTCATGTTGCTATAGTTTAGAAATTAACATCAGAATAAAAGGACATAAAACTTCATTTTGAATCGCTTGTTCTTTTTATACTAGATTGCTTTGTAAGCATGTATTTCTTCAAATATTAGCTACACAACAAGAGTAAAAATAAAAATTTGTGTGCTTCTTTATTCCATTGTTATGACCTACTTGGGATAAAATCTCTTTACAGCTGTTATTCCAAAGCATAATTGATAACAAATTGAAACTGGTTGAAATAAAACAGCACATGGCTGAAAGTTCAATATTGAGAAGCTGTTTTCCTGCTACTAACTACCTAACAAAGCACAATGCAAGGTCCTTTAGTTTACAGTGATCATAGCAAATATACGGAATAAATTAGAGATTACCCTTATATTTTGGTAGATCACTTATTGCTGAATATATGTCAATTAGTTGGAACTTTGCAAGCTTGTCTCTTTATTGTATGATTAAAGATGTTGAATGTGAAACTGGACAATCAATGGTAGACCTGGCCACTGCTAACTAAATTAAGCAATATGATAGCGAAGCAGAGTGGATGGATTTACCGTTTGCTTAGCTCATGCTAAGCCCAGCATGAGCATGTACCACATCTCACTTGTCTCTTCTTCATGATAACCTATTCAGAAGCCATGATTTCCAAACCAGTATACTTAATTATTAGCGACTACATCTGTGTGTGTGTGCATATGCACATGCACATATTTAACGGTTGTGGAGATTAATTATGTACATCTGCCATATTTGGAAGGTTTGTGCATGCAGAGAAATTCTTAAAGTGACTGCCTGACTAGAAAAGACTTTTATGCACCTGGGTTTGCCCTCATCTTTATTTCTCCTATATATGACTTTTTATCTGAAGTTTCAGACTTATTTCTTGGATCCTTTTAATTTAGATGCTATGCAAGAAACCTAAGATATGGCATCCAGGTTAAAGGGATCCAAGACGGTGATTGTTTAAAGTGGTTTGAAAACTCAGTTTAAGAGCTGAGTATGAGAGGAGGATTCAGATGTCATGAGCATACAATGCTCTCATGTGCTTTCTTGCTAAGCATATGATGCAGTCATAGCTGGGATCCATCATGCTGGTTTTTGGTTTTGTTTGTTTTGGGTTTTTTGCCATGAATTGAATGAGTTATGTTTTAAAGAGCAAATTGTAGGAATTGAATCCCAAACCTATTTACTAACTGCCCATCAGCCATGGCCTTGTTTTCAACTAGATCCTGTTGGACTGCATCAGCTACCACATCAGTTAGCAGTCTGAAAGTTGTTGGTAAGCAGGTAATTGGCCTGTAGTTACCTGGTGCTGCCCCTTTTATTAGATTTTTTGTTATCAGGTAGGTTTTGCCAGATGTTAACCAATCTTCAATTTTACCTCCTTGCAGTATGTTGTTAAACTGCTTGGCAATTAGTGGGTGCAGACCAGTCAGATGTTTCATCCAAAAACCATGCATTACATCTTCACCTGGTGCTGACCAATTCTTGATTTTCCTTGCCCTTTTCTCCACCATGTCTGCTGTTACTACAGGTTCTTTCATTTCAGCTTTTTTTTTTTCTTATCCGTCTCCTTTATCCAAGCTGCATTCTTGTTGTATTTCTTTGGGTTGTCCCATAGCTGCACCCAGAACTGCACTGTTTCTTCATTGTCAGGTGTTGACTGGTTCATTGCAGTCTCTCTATTGATGGATTGGTAGAAACATTTCTGATTTGACTGAAATTGGAGATTCTGCCTATAGTGTGCAATTTGAGCTTCGTATCTGCTGATCTTTTTGGCTACGGCTGTTACTTGCTGCTTTATCACTTCCAATGCTTCTTTGATCTACCTTGTTTCTAGGTATTATTTCTTCACAGGTATTCTTTGGTGGTCTTGTTCTTCAGCTTCTTTTCTTTCATCTCTTCTAGCTTGTTTGCATCTGATCTTATTTTCCAATCTTATCTTCCATTTTCATGATGCACTGTTTGGCTTTTTTTCATGTTTGTTGATTTTGCATCCAAGGTATTCAGTTATAACTGCAGCTGTTGGTTTGTTTCTTGCAGTGAGCTGGTGCTTATATTTGATATTACAGTATTGGCATCTTTTAATATTGTGCTAGCTGTTTCTTTGTAACAAGCTTCAATGCAGGCAACCTTATTCTGTTGCTTTTGTGCTGTTCTAGATGCTCAGTTGTTTTTTGTTTCAGTTCCTCTTGCTTTTTAGTTAGAGGGCTTTGTTCTTTCTGAGGAGAAGGCAGAGGAGAGGGTGCCTGGTTTGGGAATGAAAATGATTCATAGCTATGCTGGCTTCCTCTACCGCTGACTCTCCCTGGTTTGCCTCTACAGTCTGAGCTACTTCTGGCAAGGCTTCGATTTCTTTGCCCTGGGTAGACCTTTGCAGTTCTTCCAATTCTACTTCTGTAAATACTTTATTTCATATTATAAATCAGTGTTGATCTGCTAGCCTCTGTTCTGTTATTTCTGATTCTGGATGTTTTTCTTTCCAGAACTGGTGCATTCTTTTCAGATATCCGTCTTCTTGTTGAACTTGATTTGTAATAGCAGATCATTATTTCTTTGTTTTCAGTCTTTGTATATTTGCAATGGGTAAACAACTTTTCTTCCAGTAGTCCTGCAGCTGCTGGCCCTGGTTGCTGAGCCGACAGTCCTGAGTCCTGTAGCCCACTTGTCACCTGATATCCAGGAACTAGAACACCTAGCATGGTTCTTGTTGACCCAGGTGACAACTGATCTGGTGTAGGTTTCTGTAAATTATGTTTCACCATATTGTTTATGGGAGAGACACTCTTTGTCTGGCTCCTCTGATGAGACTTGTCCAGTATGGTTGAACCTCTGGCATAGCTCTTATCCTTCTCAGAGCATGCAAGCCCCACAATCACATCAAGGTAGTGCCTTACTACTACTACTACTACTATAGCTGGCATCAAAGTATAGAGGGGATATTCTTGGGATATAAGCTTTGATCACGCAAACAATCCACAGGCATACTACCTACAAGGGGAATGCAAAACAAAGCTCTTAACACATTCTTAATTCTAAATCAAAGTAGTCCAAAAGGAACAGAAGATGAACATAGTCTAAGACTCAAAGAACAAAGATCATTATTGTATATAGAAGAAAGAGGCACAGGACTATTAAATAGAAAGACAAAGCAAAAAGAGAAACCAGGGCATCAAATACAAAACAAGAATCAAGAAATATAGATATAAAGGTATACCAATCAAATCTGTACCAGAGATATCTCACACTTTAGTAGGTATTATTTCATTGTATGGTGGTTAGAGGCAAGCAAATAAGTATTATAATGGTCATCAGCAAATGGACCATAACTAAAGTTTCTAAAGCTGGGAGTTTCCAACAAAACAAATTAGAGTGGGCAGGCTTGCATAAAGTTACGTCCTTGTAGTCTCTATGATTCATATGCATAGGTTATGCACCTGGATGCAATTTGTTTGGAATCTTCTAGAGCTTGCAGAATTCTTTGGCAGGAGCTCATGCTCACATGTATCATGTAATAGGTGTGGTTCCTGCTGAATTCCTCAATCTGTTTTCAGCTATCACAGATTATCATCCTTCTACTTATCAACAATCAATCTACTTAATTCTCATATTCTTTAAAGCTTTCAACCCCTTTTCAAAATTCCTTGGAGTTGTTGTCTTCCATTGCAGGGATCCAGCCTTCTGCTTTACTGAAGTCAAGGCCCCCTATTTTGTAAGTGCCAAAGTAGTGGGAACAATTCTTCCCGTTTGGGAGTAATGAATCATCTTTTTCTTTCTATCTGCCTTGGTGAGGGACACACAGTAGAGTCTCACACATACTGCTAGACATTTACTAAACTGCCTTGTTCAGAATTGTCGTCTGAATCCCCTTTAAAGGCGGTAAAATCTGAATCTATTGGAACATCCTTGCTTTCGCCCAAATTTCATACCACATCCCAAATATTGTCTGGCAGCTCTCTTGTCTCTCCAAGAGTATGAATAAATTCTCCACTGCTCACAGTTCAAGTCTCTTCTACACCATTAGTGATATCAGGAAACAAACTTTCCAGGAGTGTCCTGCCTTATTCCAAGTGGTGTAATAAGAAGAAAAGGGTAAACACCTAGTTTTCTCCCTGAGTTTTGCTCTTTTCCACAATGGCCTTCTTGAACTCTTCTGCTGCCAGTGCCCACCATTTATGTATTCCTCAGTCCTTACTGCCTAGTCCTCATTGGCTCCTTTCGATCACACAATGCAGTCTCAGAAGGAGAGATTTAGGACAAATCCCCTTTGAAATCATTATTCCTCCAAACCGACCTCTTATCCATCAGGGTCATCAAGACTAAAACCTTTCCCTTCAGCCATCTCAACATAATTGAGATTGCAATTGGTCATTTTGTGACCATTTTGCTTCCGAATAGTATCATTTTCTTGAATGTTGGTTATTTCCATACCATCCTGCTCTTTTAGGATGTATTGTTGGTCCTGTCAACCCCAAGGTTTTTATGGTCCCAATCAGTAGATCTGCACTCTGCAGAACTGCCCAAAAAATAGACCATTACATGCCTTCACTCCATATTTTTTGTTTCTTCCTTTGACTAATTGTGCCTTGAATCAATCACTTAACAGCTTTTGCAAGTATCACGTTCTCATTTTCAGGATTCTTCTTCATCTAAGACATTCCTTTGAAGCAGATCTTGCATTTCCAGCCCTGACCAAAGACCGCCATCTTCTCCTCAGTGAGTTAAGGTCACATTTGCTGAGGCTACTCTGCCTCAGATTCAGTCCACTGCCAATGAACCAAGAGGAAGAAAACCTTTTCCTTCCAGACAAAAACAGCAGTGTTTGACAAGTAGTAATTCAATATGGCTTGTAATACAGCTGATTCAGCAAACCAAAGTTATCACACCTTGCTTTGCCATCTCCAGTTCCAATCCATTGAACTGAGATCAGAGCCTAGAACTGAGCATCTTCCTCTTGATGAGGAGAGACTACAGTGGTACCTCGGTTCACGAACTTAATTTGTTCCGCGACTCTGGTCGCAAACTGAATTGGTTGTGAACCGAATCAGATTTTCCCATAAGGTTCAATGTAAATACGGTTAATCCATTCCAACCCCTCTGAATTTGGTCGCGACCCGATTTTTGATCGCGTCCCGAATCAAATTTCCCCATAAGGTTCAGCCATTAACCAATGGTTAATCCATTCTGAACCATACTTTTTTTTTTAAACTGCAAAAATAGGACACAAAGTACAGTACGAAGAGAGAGAACGCTTGCTTGACGCGACTTCTGGCGTGGAGGACAGGAAGGCGGGTGGGGAGGCGGTTATTGCTTGGAGGGAGAGTCCCCCTCCCTACAGGAAGCCGCGACCACGTGTCACAAGAGGGAAAATGGCCGCGGATCCTGTTTGTCACCTGATGCGGAGTTCGCGAACGGAGGCAAAATTTTGTGACCGGAGCTGTTTGTGAACCGAATTGTTCGTGAACAGAAGCGTTCGTGAACCGAGGTACCACTGTATTTAGCAGTGAGATTGATGGTACTCTAGATAGGGTTCCAAAGTTTCATAAAATGGAGTGTGAATGGTGGCTGCAGCAATCCTATATGGGGTCCCACTTATGTCTTGACCAAGGGCTGCCAGCATGAACATTGCTATTCTATCTCCAGAAATCGCATTGGATGTTGGAAGTGCTTAAATGCTTGTAAGGGCCAGCCCCAAACTACAAGCAGAGGTTGACCTTAATGTTCCTTCTGGATTTCTGTCAAAGTATAACAATTCTGTCAATAACTACAAGTTGTTCTGTCAACAATTACAAGCCTTTGGATTCTATCAGTCATCATGCTGAGTTTTTGGCTAATTCCACACCAACTGATTAAGTATATTAAATATTTATATTTTGTCTTTCCTCTAATAAATTCCAAGTAACATTCCTACTTCTTTATCACCTTTTTCCTGTTTGAACCTCACAACAAATCTGTGAAGTAGATCAGGCTGGGAGATGGTGTCTGGAACTAAACTTCATGGCTAAGATTTGACCCTGGGCCTTCCCAATCATACTCTGTTAGTCTATAAAGACTGTCCCCCAACAATTCCCAAAGACTTCAATAGATCCCCCATTCAGCCCCTTCTCTGCCTTTCATTCTGAATCAGCCCCACTCTGCCTCCTCACATGTTTGAAAGTGCTTTCCTCTGACACTCCTCATGGCTTTGAGGCTTTGACCCAGTGAGCCTCTGTCCTGCTGTCTGTCCCATTGAAGATTCAGGAAGGCTTCTGTTTCTCCTCATGATGTTTTCTTCTTCCCTCCTCGCAGGCCACTTGGCTCTGCTTCCCTTTATGGTCTTTAAGCTCTAGAGGACTCTGCCTCACTATAGGTTCACCCATCTGTTGCAGCAGCTCCTTTCCCAACTTATCCTGGACAATGTGGCCACATGTATGAGGGCATATGGCCCTAGATGTAGGGTCAGTCATTTGCATCTCACTTGATTCCTCCTTGTGAGAAACATATAGTTGCCTGCACCTCACTTGGTCAGCCAGTTGACAGGAGCACATGGCATTTCACAGCGCCAGGCTGTTGGAGATGCTCAGATCATGCTTGTCTACATGTTCTAGGCTTTCCTTCCCATTCTACCTGGACAAATCAGCTGTTGCCTCATCCAAACAAAGCAAATAGGAAAGCCTGGAGCACTCCCTGATGGGCTCTGGCTTTTGCAACTACCATCAAATTTACTTATCCCCCTCCCCTCCCAACTAGTGTGTTGCAACTCACAGTCCAAAAGCCCGTGACTTAAGCTGGAAAAGTACCTACCTCTGTTTGACTCTCTGTAGGTGATTTTTAAAAGATTAGCTTTTTCTTAAGAAAATAACAGAGCAGGAATCCATAATTACCTGAATAATAAAAAAGCTGTGTCCTGAGTGATATGAGAAACAAGCTGCTTTATGAGAGCCAGTGTGGTATATTTTCCTGAGACTGGAGTATTTGCCTGGCATCATGTGGATTAGTTAAAGGTAAAGACTTGAGTCAAGCCCAGTTCCTGGTGACTATGTATACTCTTTTCCTGGGAACAGTACAGAAGTAGTTTGCTATTGTCTGCTGCTGCTTCTTGGATGTTTTCCTACTTCTCAGTGTAGTTTACAGTCCTAGTATTCTCTGGTGCTTTCCCACCCAAGAGCTAACCAGGCCAAGCACTGAGTGCCATCCACTAGGGTCAAATCAGATTGTAATGTCCCCAAATACTCTGTCAAGAGTCATCAGGGAGGCGGTGGTCCAAGTGGGTGAGGGCAAGTAGTTCAATATAATGGGGGCCAGGAGTGAGAAGGCTCAGTTATAGGGTTCCTGTAGGTAGAATTCCCTCAGGGGACAGGACCTCAGCAAGCCTTTTCTCTCTGATCTCATTGGATGGAAGAGAATATAGTCTTGAAGATACCCTGCCCCTGAGCCATGTAGGGCACTAATGTTGATAACCAGTACCTTAAATTTCACTAGGAAGCTGACAGGCAGCCAATGCAGCTCTCAGAGAAAAAATGTTACATGGATGAATTTAGATGCACCCATAACTACCTGGGCAGCCACATGCTATACCAGTCTAAGCTTCCAAATGGTCTTCAAGGGTAGCCCTATGTAGAAAGAGTTGCAATAGTCTAGCCAGGAGGTGATAACAGCGTGAGTGACTGTGTGCAATGCATCTTGTTCCAGGAAAGGACACAACTAGATGTTGTGCAATAGCATTACCGACCACAGCCTCCATCTGTTGTTTAACCAGAACACCAAATTGTGAACCAGCTTAATTTGGAGGAGCATGACCTCAACCAGAGCTATAGAAGAAACATATCTGGATTCAAAATCTGTAACTCAAATGTTGTTGGGATAGGGTGAGGCTGGAGCCCAGTGATTGTGATTTTTATCTTTTGGGGAGTGTTAGTTTAGGGTGCCAGGAGTTGGGAGGATTTGGATGTTACTTTTTATTGGTTCTTTATGTTCTTACCACTGTTGCTGTGAGCCATATGGGCAGCCATATAGGTTTCATGAATCAATGAATGGTCTCTTCTTCTTAGGATTCAGACTAAGTCTGTTCCTCCCTACCCACATCCTAATGGCCTCAAGGCACTGGGCCAGGACCTTCATCACCTCACCTGTTTGGTCTAGAGCAGAGATGTCAAGCTGGGTATCACCAGTATATCGATGACACCTCACCCATGTCAACAAATGACCTCACCTAATAGCTTTATGTGGATGTTGAATAGCTAGGAAAAAACTGCAAAGCCTTGCAGCAGTCCGTATTGGAACATCTGGGGGCTCATCCTCTCTCCCTGCTACTGAGTGGCATCATCCATTCAAGAAGGAGGGAAGCCACAGCAAAACAATGTCTCCAATCCTCATCCTTATAGCTGGTCCAGAAGAATATCATGATTGATGTTATCAAAGGAATCAAGGAACACGCTTTTTATTAGGAATCCCGAGCATGGATGTTTTTGGGCTGCTGGTGGTAGTTGTCTTGTGTGCAAGGGAGATTCGATTATCAGTCGAGTGGCAGATATCTGGAAACCAAGGGAGCTTTGGGGACCAATCCACTACCCAAAACAGGAAGCAGTGTGCTGCTGAGTATGTCAGTCTGCTAAAGGAGAGAGTTGGGATGGAGTTGGTGTGATTTATTAAGTGGATACACTTGAAATACCAATAGAAGAGAATCTGTGTAGCTCGGTTGATCTGTGGAGTCCTTGGGGTTCTCTGAGCTTGGTTGTTTTCTTGCAAACGTTTGTTACCTGGCTAGGTGACATCTTCGGTGCTAGAATGGAGTGAGGTTTGCTCTCTGTTTATATATAGTGGCTTGCCCTGCCAGTAGGAAACAAAAGACCAGAACACCTCCTCACCAGCAATCATCACCCAGATAAGCAGAGATTAACACCAAGATTATCACCAGACAATCAAGCAGTAAACAATACCCTAATCTAGGAAGTACCAAGAGGAAAAAAAAACAAGAACGAATCAACCCCCCCCCACCCAACACTGCCAGGGCAAACCACTGTATATAAACAGAGAACAAACCCCGTTCTATTCTAGCACTGAAGATGTTACCTAGCTGGGTAATGAAACATTTGCAAGAAAACAAGCAAGCTCAGGGAACCCCAAGGACTCCACACTTGAAATATATACACATGCACTGACCCGATCTTTCTATTTCATTTCTACATTCAGGCTGAAATTTTGCAGTGCAGAATGAAAATATGTTGAAGTTAGAATTAAGCCACCTTTTATTTATACTTACACCATGTTTGTGCCTTTCAATCAATCTCAACTCCTGGCAACTATATGAACAAGTCCATGCAGTTTTCTTGGCAAGATTTTCAAAGTGGTTTGTCACTGCCTTGTTCCAAGGGCTAAGAGGCAGCCCAGCTAGTTTCATGCCTAAGGCGGGCTTAGATCCAGGTCTCCTGGTTTCTAGTCCAGTGCCTTTAACCACTACACCAAACCAAATCAGAACTCATTAGGTATCTTTTTTATTACAAACCCACCACCATATTTTAGCGCCCTCTTAAATACTAATGGACATATGAAGAGCGGGCTGAAACTTTTTCAATAATGTTCCTTAAATTTTACAAGTAGTTAAAGAAAATCTGCTTTTGAAGTACTGCAGGGAACAGAAAAGAATATTTTAAAGAAGTGTAAAGCTAGTTCCCACACATAATGTAAAAGTAAGGGCTACTAAATGTGGTTATACTTCCAAAAAAGTAGATTTAGGACTGCACTACATAGTATTTAATAATCTCTTGAGAGCTTGTGGATGTTTCAGTAAACATTCTGCATGAGTCATAAAAGAAGAAAGGTAGCTGCCCTTCATTATAATTTTTGCAAACATGCCAAAAGGTTGAGTGAAAATTAAGATTAAGAGGAAGCCACAGTATATTTCAGGATAACGCTTTTATAGCACATAGTTGTTATGTATGGATTAATGTATTCACATGGTATTTTTATGCAGATACATTTTAGTAAATTTTATTTGTTAAGTTTATATCGTGCCTTTTATTCAGGAGCTTGAGGTGGCGTACACAGTGCTTCCTCCTCCTGTTTTTACCCACAACAATATTTAAAGTATACTTTATGACTGTAAAACATAATATTTCAGTATCTGGCTCTTTGGAATAATGTAGTCTGTTCATTCACTCCGCTGAAGAGCCGTTCAGCTCTTCAAGGGCCTCTTGATGCTTGGCCTGAGGTTTTCGAATTTCTTGTCAAGGGAGGACAATCTGGCCAGCTCTCTTTCTGTTATCCTTTTGCCAAAGGCATTCTTATTTTGGCAGACTTTGGGTATATAAATACATTTGCCATTGAGTCGTGTTGGTGCTGACCATTCTATTGAAGTGTTTGTAATTATTATACCTGAGCAATATATTTATTTTATCTTTTAAAAGATACTTGGCAATTAGATGTGGGGTATAAAAATACTAAATATTTATATCCTGCTTTTTTGTTTAGAAGAAAGTGGCTGAAATTTTAAAACAGGATCAGCAATCACAAATTCATCTATTGATCTAAAAATACATTGTAGAGCATCTTCCTATCAAGTTTTAAGTTTTGCTTAATGGCCCAACCATTATTTGGTGATAGCCTGTGCAATGAAATTTAGAAAAAATGATTATTCTCTGAATTTTTCAATCAGTCTTTGTGATTATGAATAATTTGTTTTCCCTCCCTCGTCTCCTTGCCATTCCCTCTGCAATTTAACTTATTATATCCTATTCCAAGTTAACCACATAATTGTATTTATCTGCACTTACAGATAGTTCTGTTGCACTGTAATTCTAACTAACTTATTTAGACTAATTTCACTCCATATTAAAATATTTAGTTTTATCATTTCTTTGTCAGCACAACTGCTTTTGTGTATGGATTCTTGAAACGTTTCTCCTTGTGACTTTCCACTGGTAATCAATGCCTTCCTCTTCCCAGAGATGGTCCTTTTTAGAAATGAAAACAACTGGCCTCGGGTCTGGAGGCCTTGAGGCTTGGGCAGCCAGAGAGCACGTCTGAAATGTTCAGTACTGCCACAAAATGGCTAAAATCCACGAGGGGCTCCTTCACAAAATGATTGCTGTGGGGTGTGAAGGTAGTTACAAAACTCCCATTTCGCAGACAATAGGTAAACTATAACTGAGGAGGTTAAAGGAGAAGAACCTGTACACAGAGAAGTGGGTTTTTAGCTCCAGAGCAGAAATCTGCTCCTTTGACCTTATCCACATCACATAAGAAACAGCGGCAGAGAGTATCAGGTCGTGCCCTTGGCCTTTCTAATCCTGCCAATTTACCACTTTGCCGTCCTTGCCGTTCTACTCTCCCTGCGTCATTCTGCCTCATCTCAGGTCACTTCAGAGCTTGGTGCCAGGCCTGGTCTCCCCACCTGGTCACTCCGCTTTCCCTTCTACAGTTGCTCACTGCCATCTTCAAGCTGCAGTGCTCTCTCTCCCGGCCTTCCTTTTTTTTTAAGCCAACTGCCTAGAAGGATCCAAAGCTAGGGGTGATTCTCCAGTTGTTTCTTAAGGCTGGCTCTGCCTGCCTGATCTGGCTAGAGCAGTGTTTCTCAACCCTGGCAACTTGAAGATGTGTGGACTTCAACTCCCAGAATTCCCCAGCCAGCCTTGCTGGCTGGGGAATTCTGGGAATTGAAGTCCACACATCTTCAAGCTGCCAGGGTTGAGAAACACTGGGTTAGTGTGTGTGAATATGTCATCATCTGACTCCCTGGAACCAAGTCAGTTTCTTAGCCTTACTTTGCCAACCAGGCAGCACTTCAGTTTTTGCAGAAACCGAGTTTTGTAACCCAAAACCTTGGTCGCAAATTACAGCATGACACAGAACGCAGCTGCTCTACACATGGACGACACCGGGCGCCTAAGACTGTGGTTGAAGAGGGCTGCACAGACTAATCTGACTTTTTGTCTTCGCTCATCTGATTGGATTCCTGAGGCATTTATGAAGAAAGAGTATCAATGGCTGGAGGCCAGCAGTTGCTTTGAAGCACACCTGCCTGCCAGAGGAAAAAAAAAAGAGAGAAAGAAAAATCAATCCGCAATATATTTAGACACATGGAGAAGTGTTACTAGATCTCATGTTGCCTATTCCAAGCATAGATGCTAAGCGTATGAGCTAGGAAATTAGTTTCTGCTATACATAGACTGTATTATATGAGGATGATAACACTGACTATATAGCGTGTTGGTTGGGTTCATAAATAACGATAGGCCATGACATACGTTGCTTGGTTTTGGCTTGGCTTGAAGAGTAATCCTAGCCATTGTGGCTTATCCATCAAACATCTTTAAAACACTGCATAGTGCAACCTGTAGATTCATGGAGTAAGGGACTGGAGAATGAGCTTTTTTTTAAAAAAAGTAAGATCTCACGTCTTACAGAACGTCCTTTCAGTCGTCCTTCATTGGCAAGAGTAATGCAAAATTATTTTTCTTTGCTGCTGAATTGAACAGCCTTTATATTCCGAGATGGGAAGACAGTCTCCGAGAGCCGACGGCGGGATTTCCGCCATTAGTAGCGACCGGGAACCTCCCCTTTTCAGAACTTAAACCTTGACACGTAGTTACAACAGATACTTCAAGAGGGAACTCCTTCTTTTGAATATTCTCTAAATAAAGAAACAAAACAAAGGGCGGATGAGGCAAAACGAAATCACAGCGGGAAGCAAAAGTACGAAGAAAATATCGGTCTACAGTGGAGGACGGGCGAGGGCAAAGCGCTCATGCAGGCGATTGCGAGCGCCCAGATGTAAACGGATTTGCCCTGGAAGTCGATTCTCAGGAGTTAAGCCTCCCCGCACCAAAAAGGTTCACGGGGCTGCGATGATGATGATGATGATGATGATAAGAATAATAATAATAAGCCTTTTCCCCTAACGGGGCGCGCTTCAGCGATTCCCCGGGCCGCTCTCGCTCTTTCAAAAGTGTGAGGCGGGTGTTGCAGAGAAGCGGAGCCAAGGGGCGGGGACACGGTCCCAACCGCAGGACTAGTGGCGGGGGAAGACTATTATTGCTATGAGACTCGTACTGTGGGGACTGTGTGTGTGCGGGAGCGCGCGCGCGGATGCCGGGCAGGAGCCGGGTTTGGAGCAGAACCAGGGCCGCCGCGGTCGCCGAGTCCCTCTCGCCAAACCTCCGCGCCGCACGCTTCGGGGGAAAGGGGACCCACGGGCAGCGGCCGTCGCGCCCCGCGTCGCCCCCCGCGTCTAGCTGCCAGGTCGCTGTGGGAGCGGGAGCGGGCAGGAGCCGCCCTGCCGCCTTTAGCCCTCAGCTCTGAGGCTCCCATGCAGGGGGACGAGGAAGAGCCCGAAAGCACCAGGTGAGGTTTCCGCGCAGGGAGGGTCGCTGGGGACCGTGCAGAGATTGGAAGGGGGAGGCGAGTTTCGCTTGGGGCCGGGGCGGGGACTCCGCTCCTGCCTGTCAAAAGAAACTCTAGCCCCAGCGCAAGGGAGCTCCTGGCAACAGAAAGGCAACCGTTTCAAAACCGAATCGTTGTGTCTCTACAGAGGCGACATTGTGCTCTCAGAATTCCCCCCAATCATGTGCCGAGCTTGGAAAGTTTTAAAAATCCCCATCAGCTGAGACAAGGATGGTTTTTTTTGTAAAAGGGAAGGGGGAGGGTTGATGGTGGTCCCCCCGCTTGCATTTGTGGTGCCACAGAAAACGTCCGTTACGCTTCTCCCTACTCTGCACAGTGTGTGCCTCCGAGGGGCGCTCGCACGCTCCTGTGCCCGGTCCTTAGCCAGCCTCGACATGGATGATCCCGGCAGTCCCCGGGTTGCAGAAGGGGAGCCGCTTACTTACTACAATAAAAATCGCTTGGACAGTGGACCAGCGAAGGCTAGGAGAGCTATCCTTGTACAGCGATTTAAAAAAAAAAGTATTTTCATGCAACTGATAAAAGTTGCTGCCGCCAAGGAAGGCCCTCACAGAAAATTTCAAGGTGACAGACACTCCTACCGGCTTATCTTGTTTATTCTTTCAGCTTTCCTTTGAAAAGAACAAAACCGTACAGGAAAAAAATATTGGCTTCTTAGGAAATCTTTAGAGCAGGACACATCATCCTTTTGTTTTAGGGTACAATACAGTAGCACACTCAAAGATCAGGGAGGCTGGAGCTGAATATACATGGCATCAGTCTGTTCCTGTTAGATCCATGTTCTATAGATGTTCAGAGTCCTTTATAGCCCCATAGGAATGCCTAGGATGCATGGGGAACCTATGGTCCTCCAGTGGTTGATGGCTACAGCTGCCACATCCTTCACTGGCTGTTTTGGGAGTTAAGCAAGTTCTGGAGAACCACAGATCCCTCCTTTACCAAGATACCTAATGAACACAATTGCTTTATTTATTTTTTTAAAAATCTGAATAATACTAGCTATCTTGATAAATATAACATACCTGGAATGGCAGTAGCCTAGAATTCATATGAATGCAGTCATATGAATTGGGTGGCCAGCTTCAAAAACTTTTGGGATTTGCACCCCTTCTAAGCAGCTACCCAGATATCTAGCTATAACAAGGATGGGCATGCAGCCCCACAACTGCAGGCCCTGGAACCCCCTCGAATTGTACCATTGCAAACTGTTGACTTGGTGCAATGGTAAAATGGTCTCCCATCCTTTTAAGATGAAAAAATAGGCTTAATACAGAATAGAGCTAGCACCCAACCAGCACCCAATCAGTACCATTCCCAACCAGCAATAAACCAATACTTTCTAAGAAGCCTGCAATTACCACCTAACCCCAAAGAATTCAGATTCCACACAGACTATAAATACTGCAAGACAATCTTAAATTCTGAACTGTTGAGTTGAGGAAGCCTCGCTGGAGTGCAAGGTCAAATGTCTACAAAAAGCGTGATCTCTACTTTGGTATTGATCTCAAGCCTGGAGAACTCAACTAAAAGTATGTAGGCGTAATCCAGTTTTAAAAAGAGTAAATTCCAACTCAGAAAAATCCTCTCTCTACTAATGTGTGTGATTCAGCTCCATTCATCTTGTATCACAAGTACACCCACTGTAGCTATCAGCCTCCCCCAGACATTAAATGTAGGCTCCAGCCAACAAGTCTTGTCCACATCTGATCTAAAAAAAAAGTTCCAAAGAACTGAAAGTAGTGTTCAGAACATTTTTAATGTGAGATGTTTGCATTTTAAATTTAATAAAAGTGCTAAGAGTTTGTGTCCCATTCTGTAGGAAACCATGTTTGTGATCATTCTGTAGAGCGCTTAGTATAATAACAGGATAAAATAGCCATGGGTTAACTTGACAACTTACATAACACAATCCTATGATCAATAGTATTTTTTAATTTTTTTAATGAATAATTAGATATATTAAGCCTCCAATAGTGTATCTATTCTGCTAAATTCTCAACCCCCAAAACTGGAAGAAAAGTACTCAAATTCTGGCCCATATTCAGAGACATCATCACCTTTCTTCTGCAATTCTTCATGGCCAAAATAATAGTTTTGGGTTTTTTTTTAAATAGCCATCTGTACCTCTTCTTGATATCCAACTCTTGTATGGGATTGAGAACTCATACATGAACTGTAAGTCCCAGTAGCTGCAGCCACCATGGCTAGAGTAGAAATACTGTAGTTGAATAGCATCTGGAATGTCTCAGTAGGTGGCAGCATGTGGCTAAGCTTGTCTGGGGTCAAGAACTATGCAGGGTCAAACCTGGTTAATACTTGGATAGAACTGTCCTGAACATTTCAGAGCAATAAGGTAGACTAGAACATTGAAAGTCCTGGAAAAAGGTAACCATTTCACATTGCTGTCAAGGAAACCTCATGACTGTGTCCACGTGCTTGCTAGGAGAGTTTGACTATAGGGCATCACTGGAGGCCTACAGGTTCCCCATTTTATTTTAGGATTTCCTGATAATAGCATAGGTACTATGAGAGTTAAGCCTTTTGCTATCCTCTTACTTAAACCATATTTCTATCTTCCTAGCAAAAAGATATGCAAATACAAATCTATCAGCATTCCAAGTTGTTAACTGCAACTTATAATTGAGTGCTGACAAGATTGAAGCAAAATAGATGGTGAATTCCAAAACATTGAGAAATATGGAATATATTGGTTTTAAAAAAAGCAAAGAGGGCTCCTCTCCATTGAGAATTAAATATGCACAGGTGCTTCTTGGAGCCATGTTGAAAGTTACTTGAAAGAAACGAGGGAAAACAGGGTGGGAAAACACTCAAGCTCTTTAGAGTAGGGGTGAGGAACCTTTGAATGTCAAATTACCTTACTTTTGGAGAAGTTTTTAGAAGCCACATACCCAGAGTGGAAAAGAGTAGAATTGGTAGTTATGTGAACTGAAGTCCAAAGTAGACAGTGGTAGAGCTCTTTTGGCATTCTGCTCCCCAATCCTTTCCTCTCATTCTCTTTCCCATTTAGCAGTTATTTGTAAATATAATTGTTCTGAAGGAAGAGTACAAAGACAGATTGTGGGCCTGATGTAAGCATTTGGCAAGCTAGACATTTCTCCATCTCTGAGAACTTGTATCATGCAGTAGGGCATGGTTAGCTATTCCAATGAACAAGACAATTTTCTCCAGAAGTTGAAAATATACAATACTGTACTGGGTTGCAGGTCCAAGTTGTAAGAACAGAGCATCAGCTTTATTAGGGCAAACCTGCACTTGGATTTTTTAAATACTGTATATAAACCAAAATATTTTATTCACTTGTGTCTCAGGATGAATTTCCCAATCCCTCTCCCTGATGCTATTTCTCTCACCCACTTTATGTGTCTTTTGGTAGAAAAGTGCTTTGAAAATATTTGCAGTTAATGCATATACTGTTTCCCCCCTGACTGTGATCATAGAATTTTATTGTTGATTGCAGTTTCCATGTACTGTTGAATAATGCATGTTCTAATTAAGTGGTATTGTAATTCATATCAGTGGAAATATCTTTAGAGCAGCTGAACTGGTTTTGTAGCATTTTCTTCCCATGTTCCCATGTTCACCTTTTGTCTGAGGACGACATTTGTAGACAGAGGTTTGTGTAGGAGCTTGATGGTCAGCTGTTACTTTTCTTTAAGCTGAATTGTCAGCACACATGTAATTAATAACCATGCAATCTTTTTAAAAATCTGCATACTTTCATATGTATGCTTTTACCATTTTTTTTAAAAAAGAAACTTAAAACAGCCCATGTGACCTTCAACTTTTCCCAAATTGTAGCATATTCTGTCTCTCCAAGCTCAGATAATAAAACACATGATCCTTCGAAGTCCTTCAGTTTCTTCTGCAATGATAAGACTTTGCATTGGTGTATGATACCTGATCATATTATAAAGAGTTCCAATCAAGCAACAACTGCATTTTTTAAAAGATTTTTTTGGTCCTGCCTTTATTATTTTTATAAATAACTCAAGGCAGCGAACATATTTAATACTCCTTCCTCCTCCTGTTTTCACCACCAACACAACCCTGTGAAGTGAGTTGGGCTGAGAGAGTGACTGACCCAAAGTCACCCAGCCAGCTTTCATGCCTAAAGCGGGACTAGAATGGTGAGTCTTTCCAGACTGGAGCCTTAACCACTAGATCAAACTGGCTCTTTGAAAAACTGGCATTTGAACAAATGGCACCTCAAACTTAAAAGAGATCCAGTATAGATTGCACTCTAAGTCTTTTTCTACTGCCTTAATTTAGAAGATAATAATCTAGAAGACATACATGAAATTAGCCTTTCCTTCCTTCCATGTCTGTGAATATATATATAGAGAGAGACACACACACATACACATATGAATCTCGGGCTTTAAAGTGTTTTCTGATCAGTGGACTCTTGGGTGTTTTTTTCCCTAACTGGATAAGATATTGGACCAAGACTGAGGATATCAAAAGTCTAGTCCATTCTCAGCCACAGAAGCTCACTGAGTGACTTCAGTCAGTCAGTGTCTCTCAGCCCAACTTACCTCACAGGGCTGTTGTGGGCAAAAAATCAGAGGAAAGAATATTGTGCACAGCACAACTCCTGGAAAAAGGTATAATATACTATAAATCTAACAAAAATTAAATATAAATATATAGACTCGAGTATGCATGTTGCATTTGACTAACAAAATTCACATGCTTATTTTATTTGGTATAATGCTGGCTACTAAAGTTGCTCAGTGTTTACAGTAATAAAGACTATATTGAAAGATCCAGAATTCTTTTCTCTGGTAGCAAGAAATAGTAAATCTCTGTCTCAAACCACAGGGCAGGGTTAATATAGAGTTACTGGGCACTGCAAAAGGTCAACCACGTAAGAACATCTGTGTTGGTAAGATCTTAGTGTGGCAAAATCTAGAGGCTCCGATGCTGTTCAGTTCTTTGCTAATCTGCCCACCTTTCCCACAAGTAACAATGATGCTAATGGTGGGCTGAAGTGTGCCACTGGAATGTGTAGTACTCAACCTGATGCTGCCTGTTTTTTGCAGAACTTTTCTGCAAAATGCCTTTTGAATGGCAACACAAGGCCAGGAGTTGATCATCTGGAAGCAATCAGATATGGGTTTTAAAGCCAGCAAGGCGTCATGATTGTATAGTGAAACTTCATAATTCAGCTCCCCCATGAGTGCTTTTCTCAACACAATATTTTATTGGCAATAAAGAGGTAAGTCTCCTTTGAGCTAAGCTGAGCTTGACTCCTGGCGACTACACAGCCCATGTTGTTTTCTTGGCAAAAAGATAGAAGTGTTTGCCATTGTCTTATTCTGACATGTTTTTCTCTGCTTTACAGTCTAGTTACAGCCTTGGGATTTCCTAGTAGTCTCCAGTCCAAATTCTAATGAGGTCTGACCTGCTTAGTTTTTCAAGATAAGTGGAAGTTAGTTGAGTTTTGCCAGCTGCTATGAATTTGGCAATATAAGGTTAGAATTCTGAATGAAAAATGAATGCATTTCTTTACATTTTTTGTATCTGTAATCAAACTAATATTTTTATATCCTTTAAAAAAAAGTCCTCTGCTTTGATTCCTTCTGCAATTGTTTATATATTAATTCTTCTGAAAACAGTAAATCAATATTTTTTCTACAGTTACTTCTTTAGATACCAAAAAAGAAAAGGGAAATCTTTTCTTTGTGTTGGTTGTACTAGAAATTGAATCAAGGGCAGACGTAACAAACATATTTAACTATATTTCAAACTTTATTTGAGGATTATGACTCAACTAGTCCTCCTATTTAAGGGAATATACAGTGGAGTCCTTGGTGCTCTCTGAGTTTGGTTGTTTGCTTGCAGACATTTCATTACCCAACTAGGTAACATGATGATGGACTCCATAGTTCAACCCTGTGCTACATATATTCTCTTCTATTGGAATATACATCCACGTGAAAAAGTAAGTGCACCCCATTGATATGCTTGACTTTTTCTACATATTTCAACATACAGATATTTGATCTTTATTTGAACAATGCAAATTTCACACATCCCTACATTTATCACTATCTCAGATAGCTAAAATTAGAATCAGGTGCAGATTATTTTAACATTGTTAGGATCTGGGACGAACCTGTCTTATTGAAACCTCAGACATTTAGTTTGATTTGATCTTTGTTGTTAAATATGCCGTATCACCAGGTGTGGATTGAAAGAGCTCTCTGAGGCCTTCAGAAAGAAGGCTAGAGATGCCTATGAGTCTGTGAAGGGATTTTAAAAGATTGCTAAATAATTGGACATCAATCATTCCACTGTCCAGAAAATCATATACAAGTGGAGAAGATTTCAAACAACTGCCAGGTTGTCCAGGCCAGGCTGTCCCAGCAAGTTCAGCCTGAGGGCAGAATACAAGATGCTGAAAAAAGTCTCCAAGAACCTCAGAATTTCATCACGTGACCTACAGGTAGCTCTTGCCACGACTGAGGTCAAAGTGCATGAGTCTACCATTAGAAAGAAGCTATACAAATTAGATCTTGAGGTTCTTTCTGCCAAAGGGGGCAATACCAGGGATTAGAAGCAAGGGTGTTTTACTTTTTCCACAGAAGGAAATGGCATATCTGTTAATTTTATGTTGAATAAATGATTGCAAAGTCAATTCTTCATAGTTTCTTTGTTCAGTTACATCACCTTTATGCACTGCTGGAATGAAGATAAAATATTGATATGTCCACATGCGTTAAAAAAGAAAAAAGTTTACATGGGATGTACTTATTTTTTCATGATTGTAGGTGCTTCCATATTATGTTTATAGGTTTTCCAAAACAACTTAATGTTTTTCTTTTTTCTTCACTCCTTTGAATTGTTTGACATATTCTACTGTTAGAATATGTTAAGTAGCTCTTTTCTATTTATAAACCTACAGATAATGGGGTTGTATTAAAGTCTAGATATATCATTTTTGGACAAGGTTCTCAGTTATATGGTAACTAGGCTTTTCTAGATTAAATAACTTATTTAGATCCATTCCAGTCAGCTATTAGACCTGGTTTTGGGAACAAGACAGCCTTAGCTGCCTTAAGGGATGACGTGATGAGAAATGGATAAGGGAGCTCTGCTCCTGCTAGCTGGGCTTTTCAGTAGGGGTCATCAACCTTGGTATTATTCTGGATTGATTTGTAGTGATGGGAATAATATATGTTTTTATTGTGGTTCAGTCTGTGGTTTCAGAGGATGTTCTGGGGATGCTTGTTCAACTTTTTGGGTGTTGACCTATGAGGTTTAACCATTTCTAAATTATTGTCCATACTCCATAATATCAATATGAAACTAATGAGAGAATTTATCATGGTACTGGGGTTCAGCATCACCAATCCCAAGGACCCTGTGGAGGTCCAGCACCATTGTTTGGAAACGGTAATGGACTAGATTCAGGTTAATAAACTGAAGAGGAATTCTGATGAGAGAGAAGTGTTTTGGGTCAATAGAACTGAATTGGGAATCATGGCTCAACTTGTATTGGATGGGCACAATTTCTTCTGAAAACACTGGTTAGGAGTTTAGGGTTAGTAGAATAGGCAGGATAAAATGTTTTGAAAACTCTCTCTCTTTCTCCACATCCATTCCATACACATACAAACCAAAGTATGGGCCTTAAGCAACAAACATCAACAGTAGGGAATGTATGTCTAAGGGTCATTCAGGCCAGAGTATAGTTTATTCAGTGCAAATGGTAGAAGCTGACAGATATTTGGAGGCAGTACCCTCAGCCGCCACACTGCAACTTGGGAGTCCTTCTGGACTTGCAACTACTGCTTGAAGAGTGGGTGGCAGCTGTGGTCAGAAGGGCCTTTCACAGGTTCTTCTTGTGTGCCAGTTGTGCCCTCTCTTGATTGGGAGGCTCTTCAGAGAGTCACTCATGCCCTGGTCACCTCACAATTGGAATATTGCAATGCACTGTACATGGGGCTGCCCTTGAAGACCACCCAGAAGCTACAGCTGGTTCAAAATGCAGCGGTGTGAGCAGTAATGGGTGCCTCTCGGAGCACCCACATGCCATCACTGCTATGCAAGCTGCATTGGATGCCAGTTGGCTTCCAAGTGCAATTCAAGTGCTGTTTATTACCTATAAAGCCCTGTATGGCAGTATCTGAGAAACCAGCAGAGTGGGTGTGCGCCAGGTCCCCTCCATTAAACATTGCCATATTGTGGGACCTAGGAAGCATGCCTTTTCTGTTGTGGCCCCCACCCTCTGGAACAGCATCCTTCCCCCCCCCCCCCCGAGATAAGGATGGCATTCTGTCTCCTGGGGTTCCGGAAAGCTTTGAAAACCTGACTTTGGTCCCAGGCCTGGGGCTATGCTTATTATTTGTTTAAGACCCCTGTTTTATGTTGTTGTTTTTGCCGTCTATTAGATTATTTTAGTCTGGGCTGCCTGTGTGATTCAATGTTTTTAGACGTTTTTAAGTTTTTCCTAGTTTGTATGCTGCCCAGAGTCCACTGGAGTTGGGCGGCCAATAAATTAAAACAAATAAATTTAAAAAGTCTCCTCAGGCACTTTATAGACAAAAGGAGAGGGCTTGTGAACACAGTGGAGCACCTGAGCACCATGTAACCTATTACTGGCTTTGTTTTAAGAAGCCACAACAAAAATACTGAAATCAGTTTATACGTATGTGGTCCAGGAATGAAATGAATTAAAAGAAATGGCAAAGCCTTGTTTTCAGATTGAGAATCCACTGGAGACTCAGAGGATCCTCCTGCATCTCTAGGCAGCCACTGGAGCAAGAAGCCCTTCTGAAACAAGCCATGCCAGGCAGGCAGCCTACTGAAATAGCAAAAAAATGTAGAGACCCACAGCAGGGGGACATCAGCCTTTTTCTACTAGAAATGCTTTCTGGATCATCTGCTTCCTGCTTGGTATGCTTGAAAGGATTTATTTTGCTGAACTGAAAAGCTTATTTTAACTGCCTTGCCCTCTCGTAGCTGTCATCAAGTGCAGCAGCAGCGGGTTTATTTCATCTTGTCCAACCAACATGGATCTTGGGGCTACGGCTTTCCAGAGGGCAGGTGCTGCAACAGAAAAGGGCTTTCTTGGGTATCATGCTATTACTTTTTTGACAGCAACTAACAATTTGCATTGTAGGTTGCATAGTTCGAGAAATGGGAGATTGTTTTATTGATCCTGCAGTAGTAGTACATACAGAAATACTTTCTAGACCAGTGTTTCTCACTCTTGGCAACTTTAAGATGTATGGGTGTCAAGTCCCAGAATTCCCCAGCCAGCATGCTAAGGAGCACCAGACTTACCGTAGTCCTTTTAGAAAAATTGGTATCTTACAAAAATTCTCACAGTATTGTTTAAAAGAGCTAAAAATGAAGCTGAATATTGCTGACTTAACCTTTACAATTTTAAAGGTTAATAGTGTATATTATTATAATGTTAAAGGTTAATAGTGCATAATATTATGAAGTTAAGTTCTGGATGCTGATTTTGAGTCTAGTTCTTTCTAATTTGTGCAGCTTTGGGCATAATATGGCAACCCCAACTGTCCTGGCACACATTCACAAATACAAGCAAAGGCAATTTGTGTTGGCTTTGGGGAAGATTAATTAATAGAACAGTGCTTATTTTTTCAGTGCATTCGTTTGTCATACACACAAAAATCTTTGTTTTTCCTCTTCACCTTTAACATTCATCAGGAATATACTGCACTTCAACTTTTTAACTTTGTTTTCCCACTCGCTTTTGAACTGCATAGTTCTTTGAACTCCACAGCACAGTGCTGATGAAATGCACATTTCTTAAAGTTCCAGCTCTTTGCCACCCTGGAAAACCCACTTGCATTTCTCTGCTTTGCTTCAAAGAGAGAGGGATGAAGCTCGCATTTCAGCAAGTTCATCTTACAGCAGTGGGTAGTTTTATTTCCCATTGGAGACACTGCCTGCCAAGTCCCATTTTTCATAGTTCCTATGTAGCATTTATGCTGCCCAGCTAAGAGAAAAGTCAGCAGATATAGTTCTGCTGGCATGGTACTCTCACAGGATTTGCTGCCATGAGACTCTCTTATAGGGCTTGCTAAAATGCTTTTTGCAACGCTGCTCTGGCAGAAAACCAGAAGGATTTTGAAGCTTCTCAGTTAATAGTTAACAGTTTAAAAAGCCAATTTTCTCCTCCAGTTGCTTCATAGCAGCCTATTGGGAGAGATATTTTGCAAAGCATCAAGCTGATATTTACAACCACATGTGAACAGAAATAGGGATTTTGTCTGCGGATACTAGAAACTTGCTTCTCTTTTTGAGAAGAGGCAAGGGCTGTTAATTTATGACACACTGTAAGCTCTGAAGGTGGTATACTCAGTAGCTGACTGGTCTGAAACCACAAAAGTGAACATTAATTGGTTGACCAATTATTTGTGATCAGCTGTTGACCAGCTTGAACAGTGCAAGGATTGTCTAAAGAAAATCTCTGCAAGCTGCAGGCCCACAAGCATATCAGTCTAAAAGCAGCAGAGATTTGCAGGTGGTGGAGATCATACTGTATGTAGAAATTGCAGGTTGGTTTTTAAAAGGCATTGGATGTTAGAAGTGGAAAGACTACTGGTGTGGCACAGCTCAAAAGCCTATGCAAAGGCTTCATGACAGTTGTTTGGAACAAAACTCTTTTTTTTCCTTTTGTCCTGCTGGAATTGCTAGGCATGATCCCACAACATTTGACAATTAACATATTTATTTTGGGGGGTAGTATGAATGTAAATGACATATCTTCAAACTTGCCCTTTGGATCTAAAATTTTCTGAAGTTAATGCTCATAATCTGGAGACTTATGAATTCCATTCTCCTCTCCTTCCTTTGTAATTACAATCAGTTGCATGCAAGGCTGCTGGCAAGTGAAACAAACAAAAACAACCAAACATAGGAGAATACTGTCTTCTTGTTTTTGTGGCAGGTAATTGTTTCATATGTTAAGTTGTTTTATTATCCAGTTCCATTGGCACTTAGGAACATCTCCTATTAAAATCCATCCATATATGCAAGTGTGTTCCAGATGTGATCAGATACGCTGGTTCTCTTTTCACATTTACCTGTGTCTTGTACTTTTTCTTCGCTGTTTATCCTTACATTTTGGCTCAAATATCCATTTTTGTTTCATTAAGATCAGCAAAGCCAATGCTTGTGAGTTGCTAAGAACCAGAACTGCTTCTTTAAGCAGTGCAGAGAATAGAAGCCTATTTGTTTTTGTACCTCTTCTACTGATTAAGCAGTATACTGTAACTGCTTCCTTTACTGATTAGATTAGTTGCATCCAGAAAAGTACCCGCATGTGCAAATTGCTTGCCAAGTTACTTTCTGGCCAGCTAATTCAATCAGGAAGGTAGGAAAACTAGAAAATACTCCTGGTGTTCTCACCTCCAAGACAAATTGCTGGTTTGAGTTACTTAAGCCCTGTTCCTGGTATATCAGCACCTGCCCTCTGGAACAGCATTTCCCCTGAGATTCATGTGGTTCCATCCTGACCTTATTTAAATGAGTCCTCAAGACCTGGCTGTTTCTCCAGCCCTTGGGTTAGACTGTGTGATGTACCGATGTAAGTGTGTGTTTTAAAATTGACATTATTTCTCCAGTCTCTTCTTTTTGGAACCTTTGTGCTTTCATGGTTTGTGCTTTATTTTGTAAGCTAAGAATTATGATTGATTGGGCAAGCCTATACATTTTATAAATAAGTAAAAAATTAATACAGAGATGGATACTGAATTTCAAGGAAATACTGTATTGTTAAGTAGCATAGCAAGAGGAGTCACACACCATGTTGTTTGTAAGCTGCCCAGGTTTATGTTGCATAAATGGGTGGCTATATAATTTTTTTTAAATAAATAAATAAAGTTCTTGCTAATATTGAGAATAATGACTTATACTGGTCATAAAGCAGAGGATTTAGTATATTTATGAAACTCCTATTCATAAACTCATATCAAGTTCAGCCATTTAGCCATCTTCCAAATTGTTGTGGCTGTGGTTTGAAGGTATCGTGTCATCATGGTATTTTTCTAACCACCTATTATCAGTTTAGAAATTAATAGTAATAGGGTATTAAACTCTGGAACTACTTGTATCTGTATCTTCTCTAAATTTAATTATATGACCTTGTAGGCTAACCCACATCATTTTCACCAGTGCAAGATTTTTTCCTGGCCATTTAGCAATCTTCCATTTCTATAGATACGCCTAAAAATGTATCAGACAGGCTTTAGAAACAATATATCAAACCAACTGCTAAGTGTGAATATACTCATCAAGTAGGTTTCTTCTTTTATAGTGAGTATGTTGGTATTTTTTATCAGTAAACTTCAGTACATTTTGAATTGTGTTCAAATACACTGTACCTCTGGAAGAAGTCATTGTGCCATTTCTGTTTGTATATTTGTAGTTTGCGTGTCAGTTTTTTTTTCCTGTAAATGCTCAACAGAGACTTCTGTTTTCTTTAAGGGCAATGAATGCAAGTAGACCCACAAACTTTATAAACAGTTCTAGAGTAATAAGTCACTGTGCCAAAAGAGGAATGGAGGAAGACACAACATGGTAAGACAATATTTTAGATTTTAATTTTTAATTAGTGTTAAAGAGAAGAATGAGAAAAATGAAGCGCAACTCTAAATTAGATTAGAAACAGGCAGTTTTTATTTTGGTGTTAAAATGATGAAAGATTTTGATTGATCAAAGCCATGATGAGCAATGGAATTCAGTTTCTGTGGTTCCATATGGGGACAACCATTGGATATGCAAGATTACAAGTTGGAATGTAAGAGGACTAAATAGTATACAACATGAAATATTGAATGAAACTAGAAAAAAGAATACATATGTGTGAAATGAAGAGAAAGAGGAAGCCAAGAATTTGTCCTCAAAGAGAAGGCAGATACCTACCAAATTGGGTAACTAAAATGTTAAATCACTTTCTTTTAAACAAACTCATATTCATGTACAAGAGAAAAATAAATCATTAGTCAAGTATATATAAGCATAAATTCATAATCTAGTAGATATGCAGTAATTTTGATTAACAAGTGGTCAGAATTTGTGCTGCAACAATAAATAAGTTATTGAAAAGATTTTTTTTTAATACTGGTGAGATTAACAGTACTAATAGATGAACTATTATTATTATTGTCTTACTAATACTTTTTCCATATATTTTGTATAGATGTAATGAACAACTTTTTATTTTAGTTGTGGATCAGATAATTATGATTAGAAACTTCATAAAGTGTTAGATCGTTTATTAAACCAAAATATGACTCACCTGAATCTAATTCTTATACATTGGAAGTATTATAAGTTTATGTGTTAGGGTTTAATTTGGTGGATATATTGTAACTTTACATTTTAGAATCATAGAATTGTAGAGTTTGAAGGTGAATAATCTAACTCTTTGCTTTATTTGGGATCCGGACCCTACTCATGCAGGCCTTGGCACAGCTTCTGCTTATTGGCTAAGTAGTACTTCCTGCTGCCAGCACCCATCTTCCAGGAGTAAGGAAAAGCCTTGCTTTGGCTCTTCCCTTTAACACTGGTTTACATGACAGATGAAGCTCTCATATCCAAGCGACTTACTTGCAAGTAAATTAGGCATAATAGTGTTGATAGTGATGATAATGATAAACAAGGTCATTTCCTGACCCTGAGTGGCCTGAGAACAATAGCCCTGTCTCCTTTTGACAATTTATATATGCCAATATTATTTAAGAATTAGTTTTATTAAAAGTTGTAAAAGGAAATATTCTGGTCTGAAGTAGTCATTGCAATTGAGTGGAAGAAGGCATTTAGAGTGGAAGAAGATCACAAATGGTACATCAGACATTAGTCTCTCATAGAATGCTATGGGGAGACTGGATCAAAAGCCAGATGAGCAATATCTGAGGTTCAGATAGCTTAGATGGAGGAAAACATATAAGCATGTTATTTGCACAAGGAGAATAAACTTCTGATAAAAAAAATCAGAGGCAAATTTCCTGAAACAATTAGTAGACATACTCAAAATATCAGAATCCATAAAACAGACTAGACTATATTAACGGAATCTGACTGAAGCTCACATTTCTCAGCTAGGTGGTTCTGACTAATGTTGGACTCCCATAAAGTGCAACCTTCAAAGTTTTCGAAGCACTTTTGCTTAATGCCTATTGATTTCTGGACCAAGGTTCAGCACTTTATCTCACTGTCAGCCCAAAGATAACTTAGTTTTGCTCTTATCATGAGCCCCAGGAAGTTTATTCTTTATTTAGATTTTCTGCTTCCCTTCTATCCTGGTAAAACAGATCTTTTCTCTGATCTCTGAAAATGTTCTTGGCTCTTCCCCTCATCTCCAGTCTCTGAGAAGGTTGCCCATTCAGCATGCCATTTAACAGTTGAATCCATTTAACCCCTATTTTCCAATAGTATTAATGTTTTGCTGAGATCAAGGTACACTATGAACATGGCATTTCCCTGATATATTAAACTATAACCCTGTTAATAAAGAAGGGTAGCATGGCATGTTTGTTGATGTTTGTAGATTATTGGAAAAGAAGGAAATATGGTATACATATACTTTATTCCAAATTTAGATCCCAACAGGTTTAAAGGGAAAATCTCTTGTTCAGGGACTGTAAATGATAGAAATAATATATTAGAATACAGCCATCAGAGTTATAACTATAAATAAAAAACATATGAACAAATATTAACCCATAAGAAACAGTGAGGACTATATACGAATATCCAAGGAGAAGAGCAGGAGAATGAAACAAGATTGCATAGGATGGACAATTAAAGTAATATCACCTATAGTCTGTGTGACACGGTTGCTGTCAACATTTTAGCATCACCACTGAAAAAGGAAATTAGAGGATAGCTTTCATAATCAGAATCTTTGCCAGCCTTCAAATCACAGTAATATACAGTAAACCTCATTAAAGAAAGTTGGAAAACCATTCAAAAAAAGCATAATTATAACCTTCAAACAATATTTATTTATTTAAAGTTTTGTCTACCATCCCATACATTTGACTGCATATGGTTTATAAATAATAAGATGACAAAAACTCTCAAATTTTTAAAAAATTGATTACAGTAAATGCATAATAGCAATAACCAACCCAATCTTCCCCCCCCCCCCCCCCAGCCAACAGCCCCCTGGCACAGTACACCCAAGGCCCTGAGAAACAGTTCTGTCTTTGACTGGAAAGCCCTGATGGAGGCTATTTCAGAGGGTGAGAGCCAGCACTGAAAAGGTCTGCCTCAGGAACATCCACCAAGCCTCTTAGGTGGAAGGTACAACTAGCATCTTCTCACAGTTCAAGTGAACGGGATGGGCAGATTCAGCTTGGAGAAGACAGTCTTGTAGATAACCAGGAGCCAAGCCACACAGAATTTTATTGGTTAAAACGAACATGATTGAATAATAGCACTGGGACTTCTAGATGGTATGTACTGAAAATACAGTACAGGACTCCCCCCTACTCCACCAAGCCAAAGCAGCCCAAATGCCTATAAAAATACAAAAAAATACAAAAATAAAAGAATGGTGCTTCTTTGCTTTAGATGACCTCAGAACAATACTTTCTCAGTAGTCTCTGAATTAACAAACAAACAAACCTTATCCACACTAATATCCAGGGATAAACAAAACAGTGCTAGAAGAAGGAAAGCCCCTTTTTTATGATTGCTAGACAAACTTTACTGAATAACCTCTGCTTCTGAACTGTTTGTGGAGAGGAGGCAGATCTTTTGCATTCCATTCTAAAAGTTCATGCTGCTGAGATAAATTCAGGAAATGATCTACCCAATAGATCTTAGAAATCTCATAACAGTAGGACTGGGATTTTGTATTGAGTAGAAATGGAAACCCACATAATAATTGGGTTCAACCTCAAGCTTGTATTCCAGCTGCAATATACCCCCCTCCCCAGTTTATGTCTATAAAATTTGCTACCAAGTGATCTTTCTCAGTATTAAATGGAATGTTTAAAAACCATAAATTATTTCTATATAATAGATCCTTCATTTTGAACATCTTTATTTAATTTCAACATTGCTTCAACATCCATGGTATGCTGTTTATTTTAAAGCTGAGTAATTCATGTTTTGTACAAATCAATAATTAAGGTTTTAACTTTGCCTTTTTCTAACTTAAAGCATAAAATGTCTGCTTTAGCTCCAACATGCTCTGACTCACATCATTCATGAAGTTTTTATTCACATTAATTGGTTCATTCCAAAATTCTGTAAATCATGAACAAGAGCTTTTAAAGTGATAAACATCATGCAACTTTCTCAGTTACTTTTGCTTTTGAATCGGCTCAGCTGTCTTTCAGCTCCCTTGAGAAGCTGTTCTCCAGCAGAAGAAGAGAAGGGCTCCTTATTTTCTTTGCATTCTCAATTTTAGACCAATAATTCATCACTACAAAGCAGTAAATTAAATTACAAAAGATAAAAGCAGTTTTCTGCTGGCCAATAAAGCTGTGATAAAAAGAGGAGATAGCCCTTTAACCAGTAAGAAAACTGTGATTGTAAATTCAACTAATCCCAGTGCCAACTGGAAGTCCTTTTTTTTTTTTATAAACAAAGAGTATGAGTAACATGAATATTATTTATTAGTTATATGAAAAGTCTGGAATATCCCATATTAACAAATCAGTGGCTAAGGATCTTAAATCTTCTATTTTGGTTTAATATCCATGAGACTGTTAATATGGTGCTACAACAATATGGTTGATGTGACTGTGTATTGTGGGACTTATTACTATAAGAAGATTTACAGATTTATTGAGTAACAGAGGTATACATAAAAAAGGATTACTCTTCAATGTTGAAAAGACTGTGCAATCCCAGATTTACAGTTTCCTCTTTGTTTCCTGCTAAGCATGCATTGAGGATTAGGAATAATAGTTATGCTTAGTTCCTGTTAGTAAAATCTAACCCTGCACAACAGGAAAAACTGGAACTGGAAATTAATGCCCTCTCTTCCCTTTCTCTCCTTTGAATCAGCGGGGACAACTTTGGAAGCAAAAATCTAGATGCTTCTCTGCTTTATCAATCTATTTCTGTTTGTTCAGTTAGTAGCCTACTCAAAAGATTATGAGATTCAGAAGCTCATATATTTTAGCTAAAAGCAGTGATATGCCTTGCCAATATCAGTATGCTTAATATTTCATACTCTTTCTAATATTGTTTAGATAATACATGGAAGTGAATTTTTGTCATAATTCTATTAAAGACAAATTTTTCTCTTCTTGAATATGCATCTTTCCTGTGAAAGATTTTTAATTTTTTTTTTTTTAATTTTTAATTTTATTTTTAATGTGAAAATACATAAATGTATATTATAAAGTAATTCATCTCACATAATGTTTTTTTCTATCCAGTGGGTTTTTTGTTTAAACCCATTATTTTATGCCATAAGGAAGTACAGTATTTCAGTTTCTACATGGCATATTAATAGCTACTCTTATACATCCAAGCTTAAGCAACAACTGTAATCCATACAATTAGAGTTAATTTGGTCATTACTGTCTTCTGTACAAATAATAAATGAGGAAGTTACCAGTTTTGTGGACTAGGTGCAACTCTTCCGAATATCCTCCTATCTCTACCAATTAGCTGTATATCCTCACATAGAGGGACATTTAAAAGTGCTCCAGTATTTTCACAGAATCCACAAATCATACCAGCTGCTCTTTAATTCAGTGTGATATTGACAACCCTGGATTAAGCCCAGACAAACCCAAGCTAACCATCCTAACAAAGAGCAAATGTGGATGAGATGCTGTCTTGACACATTGTTTCAGTCTTTTCCATCTTGTGAGTATCAGAATTGTGAAAGAGAAACTGCGCCAGCTGCCTGAATGCTATCTCAGTAACCTTGGAGAGCAGATAATTAAGAGGGCATTACTAGGGTGTCCTATAAGAGAGAAGCTTAGACTGTGAAGAAGCAGGTGTGAAGGAGGATTAATTCAAACAAATTCCTGAGGTGGTTTCTCTGCAATTATTTGAATTATTAGAAGCAAATACAATTATTTGTCATGGGTATTTAGCAAGATTGGGTATGGGTTCACTCAGCCCCAGACATGTGATATGTAATGCATTAAAACATCTGTTCTGCATCTCAGCTTTTAGACAAGGAGAATTGCAGAGATAATTAAGCCCTGTGCTAGTTAGCTGGGCTTTTTGCATTGTTTTGAATATTCTTGAACATTAACACTAAACAGAGAAGAGTGGCTTCTAGGTCCAGGATGTACTAATTATTTAATAAAAACACAATTTTCTTTTTGCATAATCTTATCAGTAGCTACTTGGACCATCCAATGTCAAGATAAATATTTTTTTTCCTGGTGGGTTAAAAATCCATTTAATATTTACATCTCCACAATAGCTTTATTAAGAAAGCAGTAGGACTTTATTTACTTCCTTGCAGAGTGACAGCATTTGTTCCTAGTATGCCTTTTTCCCCTTCTGGTTCCTTTGAAATTATTTTGATAATATGTGGGAATGGAATCAGATTTGTGGATGGGCCATGTATACAAGCAGGGGAGTCATGTAAAGTCACACTGGCGCTGCATCTGCAACACTTGAAAAATACTATAGTGATCCCACATGGTTCTCTAGATGTTACTGGTTTACAGTTCCCATAATCTATCCCCATTAGCCTTGCTGTCTAGTGAAGCATGAAGTTGGACTCTCTAGAGGGCCATATCTTGCCCTTTCCTGCTGTAGATAGTCAAGCTGATACCTTTTTGGTTCTCACAAATGGCATCTCTGTACGAGTGTGGTCTACCTGTGAGCCTGCTGGTGGTTCCATAAGAAGATGCTAAGAGTCACAGGGAGCTGACAAGAGGAGTGAGTTGCCAATGCAGTTTACTTTTTCTACTGAGTTCATATACATACTTAGTACATATAAAATCTACTAAGTAGTGCTTTGTTTTGGGTAGTCTTTTTTCTTATTTATAGATTGTAAGTCTGAGGGAGGGCTTTCAAAACTAAATAAACAGAAGCAGAAAACCGTAGGTGTTTTATAAGTTATAATTATTTTACTAATAGTTTTTCTTTTAACCATCTAACAAGATTCAATCCAGGTTTGCGAAGAATGCCTGACTTGTATCTTATCAAACAAACTAAAAAGGTCAAAATATCATTGTCCTCTTTTTTTCCAACATATAGGCAGGGTTTTTTGTTTTTTGGGTTTTTTTTGGCAGTAGAGACCTGTTCTGTACTTTCTTTGGCAGCCATTTATTACCATGCCACAAAATATATGTAATACTTTTTATTTTATTCCCTTAAATTTTCTTTTGTTGGCAGGGCCCTATAGTGTTCCATTTGAAAGCAACTCAGTCTTATACTATCTAAATACATTTAATTTTTTAGTAATGCCATGGCTGGAGCTACAGATTTAAATGTTCCAGGTTAAACTCTAATATTTAGATTTACGTGTGGATGTAATTCCTAAAGTTTACAGTGAAAATGTATTGCCTGGGCATCCTCTTCATGCTTTCTGGATGCTATGGAAAGTGCAGTAGAGCAATAATTGTCACATTATATAAAAAGCTTCTGTTCTGGAAGGATAACTTCACTTATTATTTAATATATTGCTCCTTATGTTGTATCCCTGGAAGGAATAGATTTGATCTATTGTAATGGAGCCAGTTGCCTTAGATACTGAAACCCCAAGTTGCTTAATGAAAATGGGCAAAGATTCTGTGGACTTAAGGTTTCACATGGAGAGGATGAGTCACACAGCATAACAGTTTTTGTAGTGCACACCCAGAACTGAATAAAAAACATTGTGTTCTGTTGGTAACATGATGGTTACAGTCCAAAGGTGATCTCATATATATGTTTGGGAAAATAGGCTTTGTGTGAAAGCACAAGGTCCCAGAGGCAAATAGAAACTGAGATAAATCTAAGACTTAAATAAAAATAATACTCATCTTTGACTGGGAAAACTGTTGAAATAAGATTCATAGAAAGTATTTTGTTTAGTTAGTTCCTGTTGGCTTCCTTGAGAGAAACTGCATCTTTTCATGGCATTGCATGTTCGCTGTGTGATCCCATGTTACATTATGTCATGCCCCCATGTATGGAATTTTACAAGGCTTCCACCACCACCACCCATCTTGAGGAGGAGGGAATTTTTATATTTTTACACAGTGTCCATCATGTCTGGTGCTTTCAGTTACACTGACCACCAGGAGACAGGCATTACATGATCAGTTTCATCCTATTTGGGACTAGTACCCATAGCGGGGACATGATATAATGTAACATACATATCTCTTTGCTCTGAGGGCTTAAAGGAAGGTGGGTTGTATATTACCATTCTGATAGCTTCTGTATATCCCACTGAGTGTTGGGATCTCAGTAGCTCATAAAGCTAAAGCTGTATATAGTCATCTGAAGTGCAAAGGTCCCTGAGTTCAATTCCCAGTGGAATAAAATCTGGCTACCTATGTCTGACAGATCTGAAACAGGACAAAACGGGTCACATAGTACCTCCTGGTGGTCAATATGTCTAATAGGATAAGTTAGTGGAGGAGAGAAAAATTGCCAAAGAATATGTCTTCTAACTGGGCTGATAGTCATGCCAATTTGGACTTGTAATGAGTTTTTCTCTACCTGTGTCCCAATTGTTTTCTCACTTGCTTCATTGCCCTTGGGGCATGAGCATACCCAGGAACTAGCCAGCTCTGCTTAGCAAAAGAAAGCACCTGACTGCTGTGTCCATTATCTGAATTCTCTCTCTTTTCAGAGGGAAACTACTAAGCTTGGTTAGAAGCATCAATCATAACAGCATGTCTCAAACAGTGTTCCTGCATACTATATTGATGACTTCTTAAAATTTCTGAAAGCAGTTTGTGAATTAGCATGAAATTTTTCCATTCAGAGAAAAAAATATTCACAATGTTTACTATGCATGACCAAGGCCTTGGGTATACAGTCAGGACCAGAAATATTGGAACAAGGATAACTTTTGGCATTTGGCCTCTATACATCACCACATTGAAGTTGAAAGGAAACACACCCAGATGGGAGCAAAATCAGGACTTTCAGCTGTAATTCAAGGGGTTTGACAAAAGTGGGGCATTAAACATTCAGGAAGTACAGCCAGTGGCATACACACACCCCTGTAGTTGGTGGCTCATAAGTAATGGAACAAATGGCTGACAAGCAGCTGCATGGCCAGGTGTGGCCTGTTTCCTGGGTACCCCATGACCAATCAAGCAGATAAAAGGCCTGGAGGTGGTTCTGAGTGTTACATTTGCATTTGGTAGCTGTTCACTGGACCTCTCAACGTGAGGTCCAAAGAGGTGTCCATGCAAGTGAAGGAGGCCATCATTAGGCTGAGAAAACAAAATAAACCCATCAGAGAGATTGCAAAAATATTGGGAGTGGCCAGTACAACAGTTTGGTACATCCTGAAAAAGAAGGAATTAACTGGCAAGCTCAGCAACAGCAAAAGGCTTGGAAGACCACGGAAGACAACTCAAGTGGATCATCGCAGAATTCTGCTCATGGTGAAGAGGAACCCTTTCACAACACCTAGCCAGGTCAAGAACGCTCTTGAGGAGGTAGGCATGTCATTGTCAACATCTACAATCAAGAGACAGCTTTATGAATGTAAATACAGAGGCTTCATGACAAGGTGCAAACCACTGGTAACACTCAAGAACAGAAAGGCCAGATTAGACTTTGCCAGCAAACACCTAAAAAAGCCTGCCCAGTTCTGGAATAAAATTCTTTGGACTGATGAAACCAAGATTAACTTGCACTAGAATGATGGGAAGAGAAAAGTATGGAGAAGGAAAGGAACAGCTCATGATCCAAAGCATACCACATACCACATCATCTGTTAAACATGGCGGAGGCAGTGTTATGGCATGGGCATGTATGGCTGGCAATGGTCTGTTGCAAAGTGTTTATTGATGACCTGACTGCTGATAAAAGCAGCGGGATGAATTCTGAAGTGTATAGGGCTATACTTTCTGCTCAGATTCAGCCAAATGCTGCCAAACTGATAGGATGCCGCTTCATATTGCAGATGGACAATGACCCAAAACATACAGCAAAAGCTACCCAAGAGTTTCTCAAGGCAAAGAAGTGGGATGTTCTTCAATGGCCAAGTCAGTCACCTGATCTCAACCCAATAGAGCATGCTTTTCACTTACTGAAGACAAGACTGAAGGCAGAAAGATCCACAAACAAGCAGCAGTTGAAGGCAGCTGCAGTAAAGGCCTGGTAAAGTGCCTCGAGGGAGGAAACTCAGCATTTGGTCATGTCCGTGGGTTCCAGACTTCAGGCATCATTGACTGCAAAGGACTTTCATCCAGGTATTAAAGGCAGTCCTTATGTTTGTCATGATGTTGGTTTGTTCCATTACTTATGAGCCACCAATGATGTGGGGGGGGGGGTATGCCACTGGCTGTACTTCCTGGTTAGTGCCCCACTTTTGTCAAACCCCTTGAATTACAGCTGAAAGTCCTGACTTCGCTCCCAAGTGGGTGTGTTTCCTTTCAACTTCAATGTGGTGGTGTACAGAGGCCAAATGCCAAAACAGTTATCCATGTTCCAGTATTTCTGGTCCTGACTATATATGGAGTAACTCATGCACATGTAGTAGCTCTTTAGATTCTATCCATACCTCTCATACATTATTCCAATTCTCAACATTTTAAGAAAGCAAAGCAATTCTCATTAAGCCCTTTCAATTAGCACCAAAGCAGCCCTCGTTAATAACATCAAATTAAACAATAGTGACGGTAGACATCCTCCTATAAGTGTAAAGTGATTAAAAATATCTCTTTTTGAATGTGAGATTAATCACCTAATGTGGGGATGCTGACTTCTGGAATGACTGACTTTTAACTAATTGCATAATGCCTGTTGGGAATAAAACATTCTGGCCTTCTATCTAATGTGGGAATTTATTTTGGAAACTGTATATTTTCTAATCTCAATTTATATGCTCAGGTGTAAATGTGTAATTTGCTTATTATAGAGAACTGGGCCTGTTTCTTTGGAAGATTGATTAATAGCAATTTCCAAACAAACAGCATTCTGGGTTGTGCTTCTCAGAGCTGTGCAATCCTTCAAAAGTAGCACATCACAAACTGTGGCAGCAGCGTGGCATAGCATGTTGTTGGTTTTAAATGTGTGCTTGGCAAAGCCCTCCAAACATATGTAAAGTGCTTCTTTCCAAATAGCTCAAGCAGACTTTTAAAGCAGAAGTTATTGTCATGAAATATTGATCAAGCTGTGATTTTGCATGTGTTTAAAATACACTAAGGAATGGGAACAAAAAAAAGAAGCTTGAAGCGATAGCCTTGTATAGTATTTGCTTTAATATATGCTTAATGCTCTGTCATTGAACAAAGTGCTGCTGTAAATTTACTTTTGTTTGACATTAAAAAAAAACAATTTCAAAGTTTCTGGCTAGACTGAGATAATAAGTGATAATTCCTCCCCAAAGTATCTAAATGCTGAATATTTACACTTTAATTTATGTCCTGGTTTGTGAGGCTTAACCTAAGTGAAGTCCCAAATACTGCATGAAGTTCTAAAATAAAAGAGAGTCAGCAGCTCCATCAGTAATTGCCACAGATTTGGGAAGGTGCCAGAGAAGCAGTATTTTCCAGCTTTCGGAGTGTTATTTGGCAGACATCACAGTGCAGAAGGTGTATGTAAGAGCATACCAGTGCAACAAATCATTTCCTCTATTCTGTGTCCCCTCCTTCATGAAGGATGTGCGTATTTTAAATAGTTAACTACAGGTAGTCCTTGTTTAGCAACAGCCTCATTTAATGATCATTTGCAGTTACAACAGTATTGAAAAAGTAATTTTGTGACTAACCCTCACATTTACGACCTTCACAGGTCTGTAAAGCAAAGGAAGGCTGAAGTAAGATCATAAGCACAGTCATGGTTTCACTTTGCAACCACTTCGCTTAACAACTGAGTTGCCGGTCCCAATTGTGGCAACTAAACAAGGACTACCTGTATGAGAGATTCCTTAGAGGCATGTAGAACGGGGTGGACATATCAGTCATTTCTGCAATAATTATCAAATTGCAAAGATTACCTAGTTTTAACCCCTAGCTTAAGATAGGAGTTATAGAATGAGCATCAATAGGGTCTTTCCCTGAAAGGTGGATATTAAAGTAAAAAATAATATTTGCCTGCTAAATATAGCTTCTGTTGCCTTTAAGATACAGGTATGTTGCTTCCTTGTGATAATTGTAGTCATGCTTGCTCCTGTTGCAATTTAATGTTAAAATGCAGTGTGTACTGTTCAACATATCAGCGTATTTCAGTTCTTAACAGATATTTGCACCTAGTTTTAATATCTTACATTTAATAGTAAATTAGAACAAAAGGACAGAAAAAGTCATTTTTTGAAATGTGGAAGGTACAAAGAAGCCATGTTAAGCTATCTTGGAAACAAAGATGCTGCAGAGATACCTGAGACCAAAATATCTCACTCTAGAAAAAGTAAATATATTACGAAAAAGAATATTGTTCCCACATGCCTCAAACCTTTATATGTAAGGATATCCCCTTTCTTGTTTCAGAAAAAGGAAATTCCTTGTGTATTCTGCATTTGTCATTGGTCATAAAAATGCAGGCAGCTCATAGAGACTTGTGTGTTTCAGAATTAATGAATCTCGGCCAACATTACAAATAGAGAATTTGAAACAGATGCAGCGAAGTGCATATAGTACTTCATAATAAAACAACAAAGAAGCAGTTTTAAAAAGGCATTGCAAACCATTCTTTCTTGCTCAGGAAACTATCCTTTGTAAATATGAAGAACTAGCCAGTTTGAACAGCAGGGGGTGGTATTTACCAAGAATAGCTTTTTATATACTGTCTATTCATTTTCTGTATACAATACTGCGTTTGCCTGGAAGAAAGGCCAAGTTTTTGCCCTAATAATTAATTTTAAAATGGTTGTCTCACTTAAGATGTACTGAGGAAAAGTATAGAGATTGGAAAAGTTTTCCTGCATAATTTTGTTTGGGAGGATCATTTTAAATTCAGAATCATCTTCTTTTGGGGTAAATAATTTTGGGGTAAATTTCATAATTTCCATAAAGAAGATGTAATGTTCCTTCAGTTATGAATCTTATATGCTTGCTTTTAAAAGGGGGGGGGGGCGGTCTGAAGCGTGTCTGTTAATTTGTGCAGAATGTCTTTCTCATCCAGCAGTACATCAACTCCTTTCCTGTAGCCACTCTTGGGAGCCTGGAGGGGTTGCAGTGGGGAAGCTGGAAGAGTTCAAAAGGCCTGTCTTGTGCAGATGGAAATCTCTTTTAGCTCGCATAAGTAATTTTAGCCATCATGCTTGCGGTGAGGCATCTAACGCATTTCACATTTTTGCCCAAAAGCTGTGGATTTGAGTTAAGGGAATTTTTGAATAATCTCTCTTTTATTATGTAATTTGCTAGTCCATATATCTGTACTGAACAACCTAAAGCTTAGTTACTAAGCATTAGAATACTTAGTGCTTAATGCAGTGTTTCTCAACCTTGGTTACTTTAAGAGGTGTGGACTTCAACTCCCAGAATCCCCCAGCCTGCAATGCTGGGAATTGAAGTCCACACCTCTTAAAGTTACCAAGCTTGAAAAACACTGGCTTAGTGACTTGAGTCCCTTAAGATTCTTTTTATATACAATAATCATTTGGTTTTAACAATAAAGGTACAGTTGTTTCTAATGTGTTTGTGGTGAACCTGTCCTGTTTTCTTTGAGCTTGTATCATTCTTATTTTGTTGTTAGAACAGAATTGTTGTATAGCTTAAATGGAAACTTTCTGTAACTTCATGCTAAACTGTGATCTGTATTTATATACATACCACAGAGATTTAATTCACATCAGTGTACAAATTCTGTATTAAAAATATGGAAAACTTTGTTTAGCGATAGACATACATACTTGAATTATTCTGTTTAGACTGGTAATTTTTGTCATTTCCAATAGTATCTCTATAGCAAAACAAATTGTGTGTCTGTGTGTTTTCATATAGAAGAGTTTCATGCAGATATGCCTTGGGCCATACAGTTACCTGTGAAAGTGAAATGTCACGGCTTGTATACTTCAAATGTGTGTGTGTGTGTGTGTATGTGTGAAAGAATCTACGCAAAATGTTTAGAGGATGCCCTGTTAACCCTAATATGGCACTCTGTTCATAAATCATGCTCAGCTATAATTTGATTTAGGCATAGCCTTTCTGTGAACCAGCCATTATAGCTTGAGTGAACTAACTAACAGTGGTTTATACCTTAAGCCATGATTAAACAACCCATGGCTTAGCACAATATGTGAACCTTGTCTTTTTATACGATGTGCAGCTTTCTCTTTTGCACAGGCCAAGGGTAACAAGATGATGTAATACCTTATTGCAGAATGAAAGTATTGGGGTAAAATCCTCCTAAGCCCATGATATTGTTTCTTTGGGGTGACCATAAGTCAGCTTGATTGCATGTAATTGGCTTTCTGATCTTGCCATGTACAAAAAAACTCCTTAAATGATTAAATCTTAAATTGTCCATAAGTAATCACCATGACATAACCATGGGCTCAGAGCAGCTGATCTCTAAGGACTAGATATTGTTTATTTTATTCTTTATTTTACATTATTTGTATGCCATTCCATACCTAGACAGCATATTAAAAAGCAGAGACATCACCTTGCCGACAAAGATCTGCATAGTCAAAGCTATGGTTTTTCCAGTAGCAACATATGGCTGTGAGAGCTGGACCATAAGGAAGGCTGAGCGCCAAAGAATTGATGCCTTTGAACTGTGGTGCTGGAGAAGACTCTTAAGAGTCCCCTGGACTGCTAGGAGGTCAAACCAGTCAATCTTAAAGGAAATCAACCCTGACTGCTCATTGGAAGGATCGATAATGAAGCTCAAGCTCAGATACTTTGGTCACCTAATGCGAAGAGAGGACTCTTTGGAAAAGACCCTGATGCTGGGAAAGATTGAAGGCAAAAGGAGAAGGGGACAGCAGAGGATGAGATGGTTAGATAGCATCACTGAAGCAATGAGCATGAAACTGAGCAAACTCAGGGAGGCAGCAAAGGACAGGAAGGCCTGGCGCGATATGGTTCATGGGGTCACGAAGAGTCAGACATGACTTAACGACTAAACAACAACAAGTATGCCAGTCATATAACTCTGGGTAGCTTTTTGTTCATATATAACAAGATATTACTTTGCAAACAGTCATCTGTATCTGATATTTGTATTGTTGGAATGCTATCTTTTCCTTAACTGAGTATTATTTTCTCCTTCAAATTATTTTCTATCTCCTCCTTGTGATCTTGGCATTACTGTTGATGATCAGTGATCTATTTATACAGTAGTTAGACTGTTGGATTAACATTATGGAAACACCTCTGAAGCTTGTTGTGTAACATTAGATGACTCATTGTCATCTACTATCCTACTTAATGAGATTATTATGAAGTTGAAATGAAGGGGTGACTATGTGTCTTTAAGGTCTTGGGATAATGTAAAAATAAAAGACGTTTTTCTGATCTTTCAGACCATAGCTATGCTATGTACCTGTTTAAGTGATTTTTATTTTTTTTTTAATCTGCGCTCAGTCGTTACCGACTCTGCAGTGACTGCTTGGACGAGTCCTTTTGCAGTTTTCAAGGCAAGGTGTTTCGGAAGTGGTTTGCCAGAGCCTCCTTCCTAGAGCAGAGCCCAGCTGGCGAGCGCAGGAGGCGGGGTTTCCATTGCTTCACGCCCTTTTCGGGTGCGCGCAGTTTTTCGCGCTTACCGGCAACTGCTCCCGACTCCTTTTTTGCAAGGTGCCGCCAGCATTTTTCCTCCCACCGGAGTGAGAGTACCATTTATCTACTCACGTGAGTTTTCGACCTGTTGGGTTGACAGGAACTGGGGAGGAAACAGGAGCTCACCCTGCTAACGTGAAGGCTGGACTCGAACCGCTGAAGCGTCGACCATTTCTGGCCGGCAACTTTCAGCGTCATTAAGCTGCTGCGCCACCGCGTCCCTCTTTGTTTAAGTGATTATGTGTATATATTTCCCTTGTTTTCAGCTTTTTTCTAATATACTATATTTGAATGAAATTTGTTTTTGAGCTTTAGTAATTTGTTTCCTATATATTATCTCCTTGGAAATCTAGAGAAATCATGGATACTTTAGTTATGGTATTCCCTTGAATAGCTTATAGACATTGAATGTTGATATTTATATACTTTGGTAATAATTTTAAGAGACGTTCATAAAAATGTCCATTTGTGTGATCTATTATGTCATTTTATGAACTTTGGGAAATTTATGCCAAAATCTATGATGATTTTGGCATAAATTTCCCATAAATAAATACTTGGTTTCTTGACAATAACAGTTTGCAGGGAATATTCTTATGTTGTATGTCCTGATTTTCAACACATTTACTTAGATGTAAAACTTGTGAATTTCAGCCAAGTACTTCCTGTATTTAGGATTATAGCCTCAGTGCACTATCTTGCAATTATTTATCAAAGAGGATTTTGAGTGTAGATAAAATATAGTGACTAGATGACACTTGACGGTGTAATGCAATTAATTCATAACAAAGGTGAGATAATGAAAACATGTTAAATAAAACTTCTTGTGGGAGAGAAATTCTAGAAGTTCATTGTATTTATGTGTTTATAATAAAACAAAGAACTTCTTCGACACTCTGTTTTAAGATAACCAGAACCAAAGCTGCTTCATATATGTATACCAGTTTCTACTTGTCATTTAATTAGGACTTGATAATAGTAATTATTATAAGCATCTCTATAGATGAACTGTATAAATTAAATTATTTTCCATTTTTCCATCACTCACACTTAAATTTATATTTCTTCTTTACTTTTCTTGTACATCATGACTCAAACTTTAAAAAGTAAGCAAAAACATGTCCTTGCATGTTCAAATTCATGATTGTTATTGAAAAAGGGAGATCTTGTTTTAGGATTCATGAAAGATGTGTCTCCTCAAAGTGGGTGTCCCCCCCCCAAAAAAAGTTTCAGTTCTTTTTTCATTTTAAGATGATACAAATTAAGTTCTAAAAAAATGAAATATTCTTATTCTAGAATTAAAAATGGCCCCAAACACAGTGAGTAAGAAGATCAGTAAAGACATGAGTGAAAAATATGAAACTACCCACCTTGATGGAATCTGATGCACATAATTTCCACATGTCATTGTGAACGTTTGTTCTTGGGATTTGGTAGAAACTTAAGCTGCTACTTCACCAAACAGTGTAACTAAGTTTTTGTGCCAATCAGTGCAAACCTAAATAAATGAAAAGGCCACTGCCTATCTAAATTGACACTTTGGTTGCTAAATCTGTGCTAAATTCAAGCCCCTCCTAGCCAGTAGGTGGGTGTTTTTTGTTTTTGACCTCTCACTAGGGTCATTGTGTAGGAAATCCTCTGCCTACATTTTGCCAGTGTTATATGCATGTCCCTAACCTGGGTGAAGTTTTATTATGAAAACTTAAATCTCTTTTTTGCCACTTTCTTGCCTTTTTTACTTTTCTGTTTGTAGGTACTTCTGTGGTCAGCTAGTTGTTTCAGCTGGCATACTGTATCTAGATTTCTGTTGGCATATAATGTAACTTGTGCCTCATCCTTACTTATTCTAGTTGGTGTATTTTTTAGAAAGTTAGGATTTCATCCTAACTTGTATTACCTGTGTGTATAAGAATTTATATGCAGATGTGCCAAACTGCAAAGACTATATAAGCATTATTTAAGGCAAATTGGCTGATTGTAAGGTAGCCTTTGGTGCCTGAATATAGATGTAGCAACCTAGCCTTGAGACCAACTTAGACATGATTTGAAAGGTAAAGGTGACTTGTCATCTTTGACCAAAACGACTATGAATGGTGGGTGAAGGTAACAAATTGGATACGAATTGCAATTCTGAGTGGGACTGAACTTCCTTTTTGCTTAGTTTTCCAATGAAACATTGTTCTCTTTTCTCACAGTTTTTATAATTGTTGAAAAGGAGCAACACAGGTATAATGTGAGTACCTATAGCTGCTGGGGTTTTGGACTACTCCTTTGATTAAAATTTCTTCTCTATAAAATCTAACACAACAGCTGAGGCTTAATTTCACTCCTAGAACTTTTAAGAAAACGGGCTGCAAGCTAATGCTACATACTTTGAAGTGTCTTACATCCATATTCATATTTCCTGGTAAAATGGGAACTTTGCATATTTATTCAATAATATCTGCAGGGTCACTTTATTGACCCAATATAAAATTCAGCATCAAAATGTTTCCAAATGTTTGGTTGACACTGCTAGACCTTCCAGGAATATGTCTTGAATCACTGTTGTCATAGTAACTTCTTTAAAAATGTATTTAATATACATGAGAAACACCTCACTGAGAATGTCAGTTGAGAACAGAAACAAAAACCTCTAAACAAAAGCCACGGGCGTGGTGGCACAGGGGCTTAATGACGCTGGGGTTTGCCGGCCAGAAATGGCCAGCACTCCAGCGGTTCGAGCCCAGCTCTGCATGATGGGGTGAGCTCCCGTCATTCGTCGTAGCTCCTACCCACCTAGTAGTTCGAAAGTGTATCATCTGCGAGTAGATAAGTAGGTACTCCCATTTCGGTGGGAGGAACCAGTGGTGCTTTGCACGGGGAAGCTGGAACTGGTGCTAGACCCGATCGGCAGAAAAAATGCTGGACGCTGGATGCTGGACACGACTAACGCAATGGGTGGAAAAAGATCATAGGTGGAAAGAAAGCCCGGATGAGCTGACTCCCTTGTGACCGCCGCTGGCCACAATAGAGTAGGGCTGCACTGTAATTGTAATTAGAATAGGCTTGTAATTGTAACTCTAATTGTTAAGCTGTACATATGCTGTATGTGAGCTGCCCAGAGTCCCTCATTAGGGGAGATGGGTGGAGATAAATCCAATGTAATGATAATAATAAATCTTTACGCTATAGCTCTAAAAATGTTATCCCAAAGTCAAGTCAGATGCTTAATATAAATCAGTAATAAGTCCCTCTGGTCTCTAGACATTCTGAACACTAGGAATTATACTTCTCACAAACATGTACTATATCAATTATGAAAAATTTATAGATGCATTAAATTATATTAGCTTTTAAAAGGCACAAAAATCAGCCTTATTCCTTTCCTAGATGTTGTTGCTATGTATTTTTAAGGGAAATAAATTACACTGTTAGAAAGTACTGCTCCTGCAAGAAATCCATTCCTATAGCAGGCCTGCCACTCCAGTGTCAGGATTCCGAAAGTGGTCCCTGGCTGTGTCAATATGAATACTTATTTGAACGGTATGAATACCATTGGTTTCCACTAGGCTTCTTCTTTCCCCAACTTCTTACACCCCAACTAAAAATATGTATAATTTCTTATATTTTTTATGAAAGAGATGGATTAAGAAAACAGCAAACTATACAGAACAAAAAAAATGTCCGATTGTAAATGTGAAGTATTACTGCCTGAAATTGTTTAGGGAACGACAGCCAGTTTGGTCTAGTGGTTAAGGCATCAGGCTAGAAACCAGGAGACTGTGAATTTCTAGTTCCACCTTAGGCATGAAAGCCGGCTGGGTGACTTTGGGCCAGTCACACACTCTCAGCCCAACTCACCTCACAGGGTTCCTGTTGTGGAGGAAATAGGAGGAGGAAGGAGTATTAGGTAAGTTTGCCACCTTGAGTTATTTATTAAAAAAAATAATAAAGATGGAATTTAAAAAATCTATTTTTTTTAGAGCAATTGTGTCAAAAATGGCAAAAATAAGTGATCTCCGGCACTATAGGAGGGGCCTTCTTCATTGGGTGGAAGCCTGTGGAAACAGCCAAGTCTTCAGTGCCTTTCAAACACCAACAACATCAGGCTCTGAATTTCAGGAGAACAACTGTTCTATAGGGCAGGAACGGTGACAGAGAAGTCACACTTTCTGGATACTATCAGATTATACTGTATTTGCTTGATAGAAGGGATCCAGTGCATGCCAACTCTGTTGGATATGCTGGGGTGGGCAGAATAAATAGAAGACATATGTTAGACACACAAATATATATTAAATACAGTTGCTTTTTAAAAGACATGTGAACAAAGAATTGAATTGATGTTGTTATGTATCTTAAAAGTTTGTGAACAGATTCCTTTAGGATTACAATCTACAGTACAGCTGACTTCTTTAGAATACTCCCCTAGTTCTCCCAGCAAGATAGTTGGGCTTGATTCACTTATACCTTATCTGGTCTCTGACTACAGGTAGTCCTCATTTAGCAGCCACAATTGGTTCCAGTGAATCAGTCATTAAGTGAAGCGGTTGCTAAGTGAAAATCACATGACTGCAACTGTGCTTAGTTTTACTTCAGCTTTCCTTTGCTTTACAGTGTCAGAAGGATACAACCCCAAACAGCCAAGTGAACCCAAACAGTTGGGAAGGTTTCCAGAACTTGACTGATGAGGAAGATGGATAAAAGGGCAAATCTTATAGCCCTTTTTCCCCACTCCCCCACCCTTTGAAATGCTCACCCTGGCATTGGGATAATTAGCAAGAAGAGAATTAATGTTTGTATTTACATTAATTGAAGAGGAAGGGATTATAAGAGAGTAAGCAGGCACACAGTTGGGAATACACATAGAAAGGAATGTGCTGGCACCAGCTGTTTGCCTAGTGTGGTCTGCTTAGGAGGCAAATAAAAGCCTTTACTATGAAACTGCTTAGGATCTTGTCAGTGTCAGGCAGCAGCACCAGGTGGCAGGAGAGTGCTAATCAACTAATTAAGGTCACAGCTTGGTAACATACAGTTAGCACTTTTTAGGGATGTGTTGCGGAGAAAAGCAGCTCAAGAAGAGATAGATTGTTTAGGCAATCTCTTTGCTCTGTGAGAGGGGAAAAAGGAAAACAAAGGGTCAGGCACAGGACAATGTGTACTAATTGACTGTAATGGTGAACATGTGACTGAGAGAGAGATGCTGCAAAGACCATTGCACTGGGTTGCAAAGTTAGTCTTTCATCACTGTCATAACTGTGGATGGTTGCTGTTCAAGGCAGTCGCTAAACAGGGGCTACCTGTATATGTCAGCTATTAGTTTATATTACATTAAGTATCTGCGGTTTGCTAATCTTTGCCTTTCCTGGCCATAAATATTTATTCCTAATTCTGCCAGTCTAATAGAAAGTGTTCTAATTCTGTTTGGTAGATTTGGTAAAATGAACAAGTGCTTGAAGAATTGTTGTAGGTTAATTTTATATTGTGAAAGTGTTAGGACCTCTTTTGGAGACTGATTGTATAGGGCTACCCTATCTGGGCTGAAAAAGTCTGGATGACCCCTAGATGGGAGCAAAGAGATGCAGAAAATGTATGGTAAAGAAGCAAAGAAACAAAGAAACAAAACCTATAGGTGAAAAGTATACAAATTCATTCTTATCATCTCCTGTTTGATAATGATAACAAGAAAATGGACCAGGTTGGGAAAATATCAAGAAGAAATTTAGAGTACTTCTTTCCCAGGCATACCTACACCTCAAGAAGTTAGTCATTCCCCCCATTTTTTTTTTACTTTTCTTCATTAGTTGTTAATAGTTAGGCGTGGGGTGTGAATTTGGTGGTTAGATTATTTCTATTTCCTATAAGAATATTTTCGACAAAACTACCGTAGCACAAAAAAGCACAGTTAACTCTCTTATGTTCAGTTAAGTGGTTCACTATGACTTAAAACAATGATAACTTATAAATTGTTGAAGGACATATGGGAGAATTTCTATTAAACAGAAAGACCCCCTAGATCCATATTCTGGCCAATTGATACAGGATATAATTATTCTAATCTAAGATCTTGGAATTTGCAGCTTCTAGTAATGATGGCTTTAGTTCCATGGAAGTGCTAACAAATAAAAAAGTCTGTCATAATGATATTTTCCACTGAAAACTCAACTGTTTATCCAGATGATGCCAAGTAAAGATACATGCTTAAATTTGATTGAAGCTGGTGTTCTCCAGCTATGTTGCATTCAACTACCATAATCCCTAGTCAATAATCATTACTGGCTGGGGTTGAGAGGAATTAAAGTCCAATGTTTTGCTCATCTCATCAGGAAGGTATTAAACTAGAAGAAAAGGGGGAGGGTACAAAAACAGAGAATAGAATATACCACCAAGGACTAGGCCAGACTATGACACAAAGGGAGGAGGTTAACATCTTGTTTCTTCCTCTTGTCTTAATTTCCCAAATGTTATTTCTCTTCATTGGGAAATACATACCATTTTTTTCTTGTTCTTGTTGCTTTTCCTGCTCAAAATGATAGTAAGACAACTACTACTGTATACCCTTCCCTAGAACAGTAGGACTTGTTGCCTATTCACAACCCTTTTAGTTGTGAGTCCATCTGAGCAGCAACATCCACAAAGAATGGTCATAATCCTCAAGAGGCATATGAAAGGGGCAGGGCTTGGATTGTGAAGCTGTGTCCCCCTTTTCTTGCAGGTTTTCATTGCTCCCTATGGATGCCCTTCATCTGAGTATAGATGTTTATTACATTATTGCCTTTATGCTTCTTGGGATGTTTAAAAGCTGTAGATTAAATAAGCTTCCCTACAGTTTGAGGAAGTTAATTTACCTGTTGTCTTTAGCTTATTAGTATAATGTATATAAATCCATGGGGACCATCAAGAACTGGTGATAGGAGAAACAAAATTATAAAAAATTATGTTCTTTTTTCCATCTTACAGGCCTAAACAGCAACAGCACAACTTTTCCTTGTTTCCTTCCACAAAAGGCTGGAATTTCAGAGGGGTAAGTGCTTTTATTTTAAAGATTAGTGTATGTATGTATTTTTCTTCCTAGTGATCTTATTTCCATCCACCAGAGCATAATTGCAATGTAACCTAAGGTAAGTTGAGGCAATTCTACAAAATTTAACTTCAAAATAGTCACTTAGTTTGTACTTCTTTGTGGGAGCCAAATTAATACAGATATTCAGCCTGATTCATAAGAGATTATTTTTTATCTAGGTAGATGTCTTTTAATATAATCAAAAACTCTTGAAGACATTCATAACTGTAACCTCATCCAGACTTTATTTTTAAACACTGTAGATCTGAGGGCTTCCAAGCACATGCAGTGAAGCAAAATATATATTTTATTTGAACTGATATGCTGGAAGATTGACTGTCTCCACCAGAAGAGTTCACTTCTTTTAAAATAAACAAGAAGACATGATTTCCCCATTCAAGAGTGGTACACAATCTGGAGGTCCTCTTGAACTCACAGCACCTACTTGAAGAGCAGGTGGCAGTTGTGGCTAAGATAGCCTTTACACAGCTCCATCTTCTTTGCCACTTGCACCCTTTCCTGGATGGAGAGTGTCAGCCCTATAATGTAAACCAGACTAGTTAGTTCAATTCTTTCTCTGTGATCAGTGAAGGAAAGAGGAATTGTATTGATAAGAGAGGAGCAGGACCTGAGGATGTATAACAGGAGTGTATAACTTTTTCCATGCTAAGAGCTACACATGGTCTTTGAGTGGCATGCAAAAGCCATACTCCATAAAATGGCTTAGCCCAGGATAAAAATTAAATTTGGTTTGATTTCATTTAATTAATTTAATGAGATTACTCTCCAGTGCTACATTCAATAATTTCCTTCTCTCGTATTAAAAATTACAGTTTACCTCAACTTTTGTAAGAGCTCTGGGCATTGAATCCAATGGACCTTGGGCAGTGCATCTCTAGAGTGTAAAATATGCTAATCTGTCCTTAATGATAGAATAAATAGCTGACAGTTAGGGAAGGACCTGTCTAGAGCCGGATGTCTGGCTGATAATTTTGTAGATTAAATTGCTCATATTTGCTCTAAGATAGATGATATTATGGTCTTGTCTGAATCCTCTAAGTCAGAAATTGAAGTGGAAGACCATATTTAGACCATCAGCCTGCAGAGTCAACAAGGAATCAGACACCTGTGGCAATGTGGGTGGGTCTTTTTTATCATTAGAGTTACTATTAGGAGGTACACCAGCAGGGGGCATGAAGGGAGGTGTTCTTGGTGGCTGCTCCCTTCCTACAGAACAACTGATCCCATAAGACAGCAATGGCTCCCCACTCTGATGACCTTCTGGAGGACATTTAAGATCTGGCTATTCCAGAAGGCCTTTGGAGATCAATAGCTACAGTAAGATCTATGCCACTGGTGATATTATATTGTTATTGTTTTAGGGTAATTGCATTTTATTTTATAATTATTGTGCCATATTATTTTACTTATCCACCTCCTAGAGCTTTTAGAGTAGTGCAGATTATATATCTTAAAAATCAAACAAAGTATGTAAACAAAAATGACACATCTTAACACACATACAGCCCTGGTAGCACATCTTGAATATAGGATTGCAAAATGAGTTATTTTCAGGGAGTGCTTTCAGCTTGTTTGCACTTCGTGGGTGATTCCCCAGAGCACTCATTGCCTTATTATTACTCTTCTTGGTGCTGGTTACATTTATTCTGTGGATATTATTCATTATTGATTTTGTTTATATGAACAGACCATTAGACCTATTGTTAAGTACAATCAAAAGATTTATATCTGCTGGAACAAGAGAGCTCATTTTGGCAAGAAGGAAGAGATCTTATCAGCAGTTCATTGTGTGATATTTGTTTAAGAGATGCCTGCAGCCAATTTCAAATAAAAGAAATATCATTAATCTGGATAATATAATATAATATAATATAATATAATATAATATAATATAATATAATATAATAATAATAAAATAATAATAAAATAATATAATATATAGCTACTGTTAATCTAAAGAAAATTTTAGTATTGCTTGTTATAAACCCTTCCAGACTGGTTAGTACATCAATGTTTTTAAACAGAAATTTCAAAAGAATGTTAGGGAGACTTTGCATATATGTTTCTCCTTTCCTCCCAAAAACAAACACTTTCAAAGTCTGTGATAATAAGGCAGGAAAAATTTGACATTATTTCATTTGTACATTCTTAGGCTTAAGTACAACATAGGGACTGAGGACTGTGTCAGAGATTTAGTTGATTGATCATAATAATTTGGAGGGTTTTGTTTACAACTGAACAAATTGTACAACTGAACCAACAAACAACAGTTGTGACAAAAAAATAATCTTTTATGTGTGCATCTCGGCAGGTACAAATCTAGAGAAATTCTTTGTGATAAATGTGGAAGATGGAATGCCTGTTCTAAAATGGAACTGACCACTTTTTAATGCAATTAAACATATTTAGATAGCTTTAGACAGTTTGATGCTTGATTAATCATGGCCACCTTAGTTAAGAAAAGTTAATTCATCTAATTAGTAGCAAACAGGCTGTATTGCAAAACGAGTGAGTCATTTAACCATTTTCTGTGAGAAAACTATCTAATTAAACAGTTCAAATATGGAATTCAAATAGATCTCTCACACAGTGCACAAATGATCAGTCTAGCTTCACTGTAAGTAGTATACTGTGGCTTTAATGACTTTCATTTCTCAAGTTATGTTTTCATCTAAGACAATATTTGAAGATGACTGTAATACTTAGCCCCAAACACACACTTTCAGATTGATGTGCACCAGCTGGTTTTCTTTGTTTCTTTAGCTTGGATCTCTTTTCATCAAGCAGCCATCTGATGTCTACAATAAATCATTCTGTGCTGGTTCTTTATTGGATTGCATTGTAGAGCAGCTTACTGGATGTAACCTATACAGGAAAATGCTGATGTTACTCTTTGGGTTTCCTGTGCCACATTGTTAAGATACAATTGCTTCTCTCTCTTTTGTATACATGCAAAAGCAGAAGTAGAAAAACATTGACAAGTGCAAACTTGCTGTTTATACTAGCTTCCAGCATGAATAAATGTAAATAGGATGATTCATCTTACAAGTTCCCAAGTTGAGATTCCTAATTAAATAATTTGATGCTGAGGGTGTCACAGAATTGTCTGTAAACATAGTCTCAACATTTAAAAGTTAACTAGGTTTGAATCACAATTCCAATTATTCCATTTTAAAACTCATGAACACAGTTTCTAGCAGCCTTAATTGAAGATACTACCTATTGACAGTCAACTTAGAATAGTTTGTAGTTGTTTTTTTTAACATAGAAGTGAGTCTGGCAAGGTGTTGCCTTCTGTTTCTTTTTTCAGAGTTTTTCCTCCCTTAAGTGCATTGATTTAGCTGTATGGTAGTGGCAGTGTAAATTGTAAGATAAATATTTTCATTCAAACCTCAGAGCCATATGTTTACTTGGGTAGCCATTCTATTTCAGTTTTAGCATCCCATCTGCAAAAGGAGAGTAGCGCCTTCTCTGGCTAGGAAAGTGACCACTGAGGAGCAATCGAACTCTGTATCAGTGCTAATCAGTATTTTTATCCAACTTAATTTAAAATGAAAACTGCATTTAGGGTAAAGAGAAGAGAAGCTCTATTTTATATTTGTGGGAACTTTAATATTTAGAGTTCTACTGGTTGTTAATGTGTTGTTAATGTTGTTATAATTTATGGCTCGTAAACAAAATTATAAATTGAACCTTGAGAGATAATATTAAATGACTGAAAATGAACAATATCTTTTTGTCAAGGTCTCCACTGCTTACTAGATGCTTTTAAGATACATTGACTAGACTTCAGTCTCATTAGTCTCATTGTAAATGTGGCTTATTGTTAAAAGTAAAAAATAGTCAATTTTTACTAGAAACCGGTCACTTCCTTGCTTTTCAGTATATAAAAGATACCACAGGCTAAATATAATATTTAAAAGAGCATCTGATATAAGAGAAGAATTCAATTGTTTTTACCTTGCCCCAGAAACGAAATGCCATGCTGTTACATTTCAGATTTCCCATTGTTAATTATAGCTTGGAACAGGGTGTTGCTGTGTGGTCCTGTTGCCAGTTCTTTGTGAGCAACATATGAACTTGACCTCTTTTCACTTCCATTCCCTTTGAGAACTGGGCAGTTTGTTTTCTATTTTTCCCCCTCCTTCTTGTTTATCATTTTGGGGGACACCAAATGTTTGGATCATTCTCTGATTTAATGGTAGATGCTACAGAACTTATCTAGTTAGTTGTTTGGGTTCAGGGAGCAATTTAGGCTCAGGGTTTTTTAAAAATTGTTTCAGGTCACAAAAATGGTTCATCACTGCAGAGTGTAAGTCACTATATTGCTATATTGGAGCTTTTGATCTTGCGGGTAAATTTTGTCCATTATATCTTCGCAGCACTTATTGAGGATTTTATCAGTTTCAGTTTTCACATTCCACCTTTCATGATGGTGTGTGTGGTTCTTTCTCCAATACTGTTATATGTTCATAGCAGCTTTGCCAGGTAAGACATGCTAACAGATAAGGACTAGTCTGTGATCATCTAAGAATTCTCAGGAGCAATTGTCATCCTGCTGTCCCATCTCTAAAGTACTGCAAAATCTTGTTTATTCAGCAGACCTCAGATGCAACTTCAGACTTGACCCCCAAGCAATGAACAAAATCCATTGTTGAATGAACAGTCAGGACAACTAGCATAATGTACATCATTTGTATCATTAAGTAATTGACATTTTAATATAATTTGCATCCGTTTATATCATTACATATTGACATGCATTATGTAAATGGTTGCAAATATCACAATATCAGTTCTGTAATTATTACATGGATGGAATAATGTCTGACCCACTATGATGATTTTGACAGATGCTGCTTAACAAGAAGCAGGCACCTGGTTTTTACCCTTCATACCTTATAGAAATTAAAATAAGAAAGTGGCACCTTTAAATATAGTCACACCAAATCAGATATTGCTTTTTCTGCATGGGTGTATCTGAGTGGTAGAGATTTTATTTTTATTATTTTTTTTTAAAGTATTTTTTAAAGAGACAGAACTGCCTCAAAAATCAGATCAAATTATCCTGGAACAGTCTTCTTGGATTGGTTGGAGAGTAATCCATCTTTACCTGAATCAGACTCTAGACGCAATTTGGAAAAATGGAGCCTGTGGTCACCGAGGGAATTCTCCTGGTATCATTAAATAAACTATATATTCCTTCCCTCTTTTAGGATGCATTTTCTTTCCTCTATTCTTTACTTACTTAAAAAGTGGTGAGGACTCAGCCACTGTGATATACGCAGGTCTCTTTCCATTGCCTTCCGCCTGTTCAGAATTTCTCAGACTTAGCCTGAGATGGAACCGTTGCTTCTGCCACATGATGGGGCAGAAATTATTCCAAGTCTTTAGAATGAGGTAGAATACTCTTGTCACTGGCCATTTGTGAAAGAGAGGACAGAGCAAAGACAGTCCTCCCAAAGGACCATCTAATTTCTCAGGGCTGAGCACAATTGCCTGAATTCAGCCCAACTCATCATAGCCATCTCATACCGCCTAGGACTTCAGACTGCTTCTTCAGACGACTTCTGCAGAAATCCTTCATGCTAACAATTTGAGTAGGACTGCCTGTTGTCAGATTCTCTAGTCAAGAACCTTGCTGCTTAAAGAACCACCTGTGCTGCTTTAGGTGAATAAAACTCTATCCCACAATACCCCCTTTCATCATGGATTCGGTTTTGCCTCAGACTGGAGCACAGACCTTTTGAGAAGGCATTAAATGTGAAATTTATAAGATGCTTTCTGCTATAATATTTGGTCTAACAAAGTTGCAGCTTGGGGGCAAACAATGCCATTACTTGTATCTTTGCATCTAACACTCAAGTTTATTTGTTATGTTTTAATGGAAACTGCATCAGTTTAGAAATAGATAAATAATTGACAAGGACAAAGCAAGTGTGAAGGGTGAATTTAATCTTTTCCTTGAGAATCTGTCTGCTGGAGCCAATGCCAATAGTATTCCCATTAAAAGCAAATACCAGCTTAAGAGAAAGGATTATGAAAAGAGAAGCAGTTGCTTTTGTTTGCATTATAATTTAAATTGTTAAAAGCCTACTTGATAGACATCAAACTGCATTTAACATCTAGTTTGACATTTAGATAAGGCAGTAAACCTATTTGAGAGAAATCCTTCAGAAAATGATCTTGGAGATAGTCACGTTCTTCTACAGTCGACTTTCCTTCACAAATAACTGTTCACATGGGTAGTCTGACCTAGCAACAAGTATTTTTTCATTCATTCATTCATTCATTCATTCATTCATTCATTCATTCATTCATTCATTCACTTACTTTATATAGCCGCCCATCTCAGACCAGTGACTCTGGGCAGCTAACAACAATAAAAACAGTCAACATTTAAAACAGTACAAAATAATTAAATATAAATATAAATGCAGCCAAGAGATCTGTAAAAAAACATCGGTATCAGCATAACCATGAAATGGGCCCCTTCACACGCTTGGGGCCCCAGGCCCGGGCATAAAGCCAGGTCTTCAAGGCCTTCTGAAAAGCCAAAAGGGTTGGGGCCATCTTTATCTCAGGAGGGAGGATGTTCCAGAGGGCAGCCACCACAGCAGAAAAGAAACGTCTCCTGGTCCCCGCCAGCTGACATTCCTTGGCTGACGGGACCTGGAGCATGCCCAACCTGCCGGACCAGATTGGACGGGTAGAAACAACTGGGAAAAGACAGTCCCCAAGGTAACCTGGTCCCAAGCCATGAAGAGCTTTATAGGTGACAACCAGTAACTTGAATTGTACCCGGAAACACACCAGCAACCAGTACAGCTCCCGAAGCAGTGGTGTTACATGTGCTGAGTAGCTGACACTATTTACAACCTGGGCAGCTGCATTTTGTACCAGCTGAAGCTTCCGAATGTTCTTCGAGGGCAGCCCCATGTAGAGTGCATTGCAGTAGTCCAAAAGGGAGGTCACGAGGGCATGAGTGACAGTGAGTAGAGCCTCCTGGTCCAGGAATGGGTGCAACTGATGCACAACCCAAAAGTGTGCAAAGGCCCACCTTTGTACTGCAATCTTGATGAGTTTTTTCTCCCACTAATACCCTTATCATATATATGACTAAGTTTTTTTTTTAATCTGGATATATGAGCTGCAATAATGTTGTAACCTAAAAGTTAAAGCCTTGAAATAAACAGCACTGTTTATTTGAACAAAATATAGTTCTCTTCCCTGAATTTGGATTTAATCAGTTAACATTGCACTTCCAGAGAAGCATAGTATATGGAGGGGTGATGCTTGTATCCAGATGTTTGGTACAAAGGTAGATAAACTGATGTGGAATCATGGAGTTGAAAGGTGCCACTTAAACCATCAAGTAATGTCAAGTCAAGAGTAAAAAATCACAACTTTTTATTTTTAAGATGCAGATTGCTTTCTGTCCAGCGTGTAATTAATTACTATTTTTCTGTAGTTAATATAGGAAAAGCATAGCCTATGATGATGTGAATTGCACAGTCTTTCACTTCTAACAGATGGCCCACTTTAACTTCCTGTAATTCTGTGTGGCTTCAGAAAGAAACTGAAAGGGTAATGTAGGAATTTGGTGTACAGATTCTACAGATAACTGTAGAATGTATATATGGATTAACTCATGGGGTGATGTTGCTTTTTTAATGCAACATCAGGTAAATTAAAGGTTTTGAGACCTCTTTTTTGTGATGTCTTTTTTCTTAGAATAGATTTGAATAGGTATGTTCTTTTCTGGAGCCTTCCTACAAAAAATAAATTTCTCCTGAAGTACTTGAACAAAAACAAAGACTAAATCTAAATTAATCAATAAAATATTTTTTCACAACCAAGTCCTGGGAAGTAATTTTTTTTTAAAAAAAATCCAAGATAGAAATTGAATTAATTAAATTAATTAATTAAGCTAATTCAGTTAAATAATTAATTTAATTCCAAGATAGAAATGGAAATGCTAAGGTATAAAAACAAGTTTTTATTCAAATACTTTATTCTATACTTTATTCAAGTACTTTAATGGTGGAACCAATTATCCATGGAGTTGATCAGCTCCACTGTGTTCAAGGAGAAGCGGAACCATTTTCTGTCAGGGATGTTTTAGTTTGGATTCTTGCACTGAGCAGGGAGTTGGATTCAGAGGCTGTTTCTAGCTTTATAATTGGTTGCTTCTTTTATGTTTCTGTATTAATTAATCATGTTAAAGAGTCACAGAGGGCTTCAAAACGGTAGTGATCTTAGATTTAGATATTTAAGTGTTATTAATAAAGATTAGCCTTTTTTTACTTATGATTAAAACAGAATTAACTTCTGACTATATCTTTGTTTATCATTACTTGGTAGAATACTGCAATATACTTACACATTTCGGACTCAAAAATGGGCCTTTCCCAGCTCTGAAAACACAACTGTGGTCTCCAGTTGATGTCTTGCCAGAACAACATGCTAAGGTGCCTTAGCAACCATTTACTGCATCCCTCAATATTGTGTGTAATCTTATACCAGTAACAAACTAGCAATGAGTTTGCACTCAGTTCAGAAAGCTCAGTTTTGGACTGACTTCAAACAGCTGCAGAACTCATGCTTAAACATCTGCCTAATTTTTAATTTTGTTATTACTTCCCCATCCCATATTTTGTAGTCACTTGTCTGAAGAACTAAACACTTGTGTTATTTTGTGTACTTGGAAAAACTTCCGAGAAGACAGTGCTGAAACAGTTACCAGGAATCAAGCTTAATGCAAGGGCATTGTTATTAGGGCTGAGCAGAGATCCAGATTTGGAGAACAAAATGTGAGCTGGAATACTTGTCGGCATTCACGTAGCACCTGATTGGAGAATGTTAAAATAGTTGCCTCTCTTCCTGGGCTCACCTGGCTAATCTCCACAACTGACATGAGGCCCTGGGAAAAGATGTCTTTAGTTTAAGAAGTTTCCAATAGTTAGTATATTGATGCATGCTCCGACTCATGTTTTGCCTTTTGAATTTGGATTTCTTATAATTAACTTACACCTTTTAGTAACAGTATCGTCAAACTATGAATTTTGGATTTCTTTTTTCCCTTGGACCATCACATCTGTGAATTTTTTGGGCCTTGGATTGTGTCACTGTCATCCACATATAAAGGCATTTTATATATATACCTGTATATATACACACACACACACACATATATATATATATACACACACACACACATACATACATACACACACACACACAAAATATATATTAAAAAGTTATTTAATAGTAACGATAATATTGCCTTTTAATTGTTTTGGAATGAACATGTGCTTCGTTGAGGCAAGCACTATCTCCATAGTCAATTTTAACTGGAGCTACAGTGATTCTACAACTAAGGCTCTGTTTAACCTAGAGCGTGCTGCAAATAAAGTCTCTTACTTGCTGCACTTTCAGTTGAACGCTTTCTTCCTGTTTGTAAGTAATGCTGGGGGTTTTGTATTAACAATTGTTTGTGAGTTGACTTTATGCTTAGTCTTGATAGCAGTAGTTTAGATCACAGTAATCCTTGGCTACTTGTTAGCTGCCACTAAAATAGGATAAGGTGCTTGTGAATATAAAATATGAGTTATTTGGTCCCTGTTGAATAAGCAAATATTGTGAAGTTGCCATTTTGAAGGCTGAGTTATCTATATTGCTGTTGACTTCCAAGATAAGTGTGATACAGAGGCAATTTGGAAGTATGTTCATAATGATGCATACTTTGATTTAAAATGTCTAATTTCTAGGATATGCTGATAGGATTTATATTGAAAAGAGTCCAAAGACAATATAGACTGGCCTGTAGATTCCAGTGGAGTAGATAGGAGGTTTTACATCATCCATGTGCTGGATCCATGCCCCTTCTGGTTCCTTTGTGGAGATGGAAGCCATGATCAGGAGAGCATTTGCCCAGCTCCAGCTGATGTGAGAGGATCTTTTAATGGTATCTAATGCTCTTATCACTACCTGTTCGGACTCATGCAATGCGCTTTATATGGGACTGCCTTTAACACTACTCAGAAAATACAGTTGGTGAAAAATGCAATAGCCTATGCCACGAGCGTTTTACCTTTGTCCTGTGGGCCTTGCATTGGTTACCAGTAAATTTTAGGGACAATGTAAACTTGTTTTTGACATATAAAACCCTAGCTGTCATGGGACTGAAGAACTTGCTGAACTGCCTTCTCGAACCAGAATCAATCATTCCGTATATACATCCTGGAGAAAGTGGTTCCCCACTTCCATGAGATTAGGGGAGCTGAGCCCAAAAGGCAGTATTTCTCTGTATGGCCCTTGGATTTGAGACTTCTATCTTGTTGCCTTCTGGAAAATGGTTACGACAGAGCTCTTCCAGATAGCTTTTTAGTTCAGAGGATAACACCATTGGTTGGCTGAATTTGTATGTTGTTTTGATTATTTGAGTGGATGTTTGTTTGTAATTGTTTGTTGCTCTTTCTGTACCATGGATCTTTCAGTACTTTTACTACAGATGTTTTATTTTGTTTACGTTGTAACTATAGAAATCTAATAAATAAAAAGTAAATATACTGGCCATATCTAGTGTTACGCCATTCACTCAACAGAGTTTCCTCTTTGTAGCCTCTTCATCCTTGCAGTCATTCTCCAGTCAGGTCAGAAGTGTCCCCAGTCTTTTGAAACAAATTGGGGGGAAGGGGTGAAAGTATAAATGGGGAAGAATATTCTATCACTAGTGACTTTTTTGCCAACAAACAAGATTGAGAATAACTAATAGTGTAGGTATTTTTATAGTGTTTACACATCTGTGGTTTTTCTATGTAAGTAATTAGTCAATTTTGATTTAATACTGACCTTCTGCACTTCAAATTTTGTAATCAGTTATGTGTAGTTTTAAAATATTAATAGAATTTGCTTTGAAATGGAGAATGTTACAAAATAGTTATATAATAGAGTTATAACATGTTACTTAATTACAACATCCTTTTTTACATGTTCTTGTTCCAAACTCTTTCAAGAGTACGTGTGTGTGTGTGTGTGTGTGTGTGTGTGTTTCTTGAAAGGCTTTACTAAGTAAGAAATCTGAGAGCATGGACAATGTGAGAGCAGTTGTAGATAACAACCATGTTTTTTAACTGAAAAAAATTGATTTATATTACTATACAATATAATGTAGTATTATGCTTCTCTGTCTTCTGCCATTGAACTCTTTTTTATTGTTCTAATTTTATAGAAGAAACGCAAGCAGAGTACCCAGGATGAAGATGCAATCAGTGTGTGTAGCTTTGATTCAAGTGTAAGTATTTGGAACATGGAATTGTTTAATGAAACTTGTCCAGTTTGTTTTGTAAAAATGGTGTATTGCTAGCTCAATACAATTGTATTGCTTCTCAATACAAAACTGTTTATGCCTATTATGTAATTTCCTCAATGATAAGTTATGTAAAAATGGAGAAATAAATAGAGCATATAGATGACATTTTTTCTTGGGTTCCTCATCATGTATAATGCAGAGCTAGTAAATATTTCATTGATGTGTTTGTGAAAACAATGGTCAGTTATCTATTTTTATGTAGCTGATTAGATTGTTTGCTCGATAATTTTTTTTCAGTTTTCTGCACTGGTTTATACTGACAAGCATTTGGTATTGCATAATATGAAAGTAATTCCTGGAAGGCAGGTGTGATGTGTGATTCATAAAGGTTTTCCAGAAATAAAAATTATTGAAAAATACTATAATGTTTTGTTATTTAACAGCCTTTGATATCATAGCATATTTTAAATCATTTATAGATGTAGCTTAATAGATAAGCTATGCTTTGTAAATTATTTTTATTGTACTGGTAATAACCCCAAACTACAGAACTTAATTGTGGTATGTGATGTCACATACTAGAGAAATCAAAATATCAAACCATGCCAGGTACAACTGCATTACATTTTGTAATTAAGTTACTTTGAAGCATATCGATAATAGTATTCACTTACCAATAGCATCTGCTGGTAAAATGTGGAAGAATGAGAGAACGATGATGAACAATGAAAGTTGCATAGTCAAGTTTTGTTTGGGTGTCCTATTTGCATGTTCCTGCCTGAAACCAGCACAGCAGCTCTGTGCTGATTATGTTTAATTGGCAAAGCTCTGTCTTGATATGTTATTGCAGACATGAAGGATGCAAGCTTGTAAGGTTACCATTGTATGTTTGGGAATAGATTGTTTCTTTGTTTATGTTATGCCTGTGGTTTGCATGACATTGCATGACATCGTTATAATTTTCCCAGCCTCCAGATGTATGGACTCTCCAAATTCCTCAGCCAGCATAAGTACAGCTGATAATTGTAACAGTTGGGGTCCACATATCTGGGTAGCGCTCAGGTCAGAATAGGCTGTGTTGTAGAGTCTGAAGGAGAGAGAGCTGCTCAAAGCAGGGCAACCTGAAAAGAAGGAAAACAAGAATCCCTGAAAAGGAAGTTAAGTTGTTGACATGTTAACTATGTATAAGAAACAGTGTCCCAGTTTGCGCATCACACTAAGTAGTAATGCTTTGTTAAGGTGATCTTAATTCAACTTCCACTGAGTGGAATGGCTAAGACATCACCAACCCATAATTTGTTCAAGCTAAGCATATCTGAGAATGTAGGACAAAGGCTGATTTAAACCAGAACTAGCTAGAGAATGTAAACATGTCTTGTTTTAGGCCTCTTTATGACTATACTTTCCAACTCAGATTGGCCAGAAATAGCCTGCGTCTTGCATTCAGAGAAATTCAGAATTGAATTCAAAATCAGTTATAGATGGCTGGTTCACTATCCATCCCACTTGAGGTGAGGAACAGCAGCTGCAAATGAGCACATTTATGCTAAGCAAGTTTCATGGCTTAATGGAATGTGAGAATGAACTTGTTTTTATTATAAATTAATTGCTAACTATATAGTAATAATCCAACAACTTAATTTAAAAATCAATTTATTGTTTGTAAATAAACTACACAAACACATATACGCACACCTTCTACTCCAGTATTGATCAAAATATCAGTAAGAAGCAGTTTGTTTCCAGACAGGAGATGAATTAGCAAATTTGTTTTTCCACCAGTTTACTATTGGAAGCCATTATTAGATTTAATAATGATTAAAGATTAGATTTAATAAACTTTCCAAGAATGCAGAGAACTTAAACCTTAAGTGTATTTTCTTGTACCTAAGTAAGCCTAGTGTTTCCCGCTGCTATCCTCCTTTCTTTTCAATACTTTCTTTCTCTTACTTCTGATTTACCACAGTCTGTAATAAGTTTTCCTTAGTAGTTTAATCAAATAAACTAAGGGTTGTATGTAATTGCAGACTATTACTTTCTGCTAAATTATAAAGGAAGAGGAAGTGGTGTGAGCGTGAAGCTTTTTCATAATGTATTAAATTGTGGCATGGTGTGTACAGGCAGACTGAATCATGAAACTCTCAGATCTGGAAAATATGAGTTTTGAGATGGCAAACTATAATTTAGTCAAGTGAAATTGATTCTTTGTGTTTTTCTGGGCACTGCTTTGGCTTAAATCCAAATATTCCAGTCTATCTAAATTGGTAGTTCAAAGTACAATTAACCAATACAAGTAATCAGTTTTTAAGGTGCTCAGAAGATTTCGTGTGAAAATCTTTAACAAAACTCTAACTTTGTAAGGGGTACTGCTGCCATATACAATTCCCATTTTTCATATTCTATATCAGATTTCCAAAAAAAAAAAAAGATTTAGTAATCTTATATAAATAAAACTTTACAGATGACTTTCATTAAGGAGTTAACTGTACCCACTTGAAAGATGGCAAGAGTTATACCAGATATTGTAGATTAAATGTAAGCTAAAATATAAGCTACTGAAAGTAAGAGAAGTGAAAAATAAGTGAAAATTGAAATATGCACATAAGTCTAGATTGAAAGAGGAAGTTCTGGTTTATAATTGATATCTCTGATAAATTAGATAGAGGTACCTACTGCTGCATTTTATTTAAGAGAGATTTTATCTCTCAGATCTGCTGCTGCATAATATTGCAGATTGGTTAAATAAATAGTGCATAGATACAATTTACTAGTTGGTATCTACCATCTTTTTTAGTAGAAGTTCTATAAGTAGCAAATAAACATTAGAAATGCTTGTGTGAATAATTACATTTAGTTTGCATTATACTCTTCATACAATACCTTGAATTTTATTTTTTTGTTGGCTTTAATAAGTAGCACACTACTGCCTCATAATCAAAAGTAGCTTTTAATTAAATTTGTCTAGTAATCAGAACAATATTTTTTTTAAAAAAGTCTTGAAAGCTTTCTTCATTGAAGGAATTCTTTTGCGCTCTATCTGTTTATATTGGAGACAAAATGATAAACAAAGCATTGATGAGTGGCAGAAAAGACATAAAAGATGGTTTAAGGAAAGTGCTGGAGGAGGATTTTGACCAACTATGAGTAGAAATGCTTAAATAGGCTGATAAAGGAAATATTAAAAATGTTTAGAATATTTTGGTTTTCATTAAATATATTGATGTTTTGTCTCAATTCAGGGATGCAAAAATGTGCAGTCAGCCAGCATCCTTTTTGCAGTCTTCTGACTGCCCTCTCCAGATTGGGTGAGGGCAAAATTTCCAGCCCTTTGGGAGGCATTTCTTGGAGTTTGGAATGATTAAGGGGCAAAAAGGATTTGTTATGCCTTGCAGCAATTAAGACATCCATGTCACCCCTTAAACTCTTCTCCATAAGCTCCAGGCCTAACTCACTTTGGAAGTCTGGTCCTGAACCTGAAGCATAAAGTCTGGAGTGGCTTTCTCAAGGCATCTCAATTTTTTTTTTTGTTACTCATTTCAAAAAAAATAAATAATCAGTCATATTGTCAGTACTGCTTTGAACAGCAGCATTTAAAATGTATACTTCTTGTTCTGTTTGGGAAATGTGTATTTTCAAAAAAACTTACCATAGACATTCCCTCATGTGATTGACATGTGTATGTAACATATATGTTCTTGCAGATATAATCCAACAAAGAGTTTTTCTAGTCTGTTACTAAATGTAATTTGATAAGAAATTGTAATCTTTACATTTTGAAAGGAAATGAAATGTCTGAAGGATATAAATCTAGTCTTGGAAGCAGTGAGTCCCATATGCTTCTCCTGCTGTTGCTTTGAATTTTGTTTTGGGTTTTGGGTTTTTTGGGGGTTCATTTGCAGCCATATTCCATTTATGGTATTAAAATTGTAGCCTTCTAAAATCTGAGTTGATGTAAGTTAGCCCACTAGTTTCTGAAGTGTTGGGAAACTTTGTATGGTATTTCATTTACTCTCCTTTCTACTGTGATTATTCTGTCCACAGGATAAATTTTGTTCACTCCCTCTGTGTTTACATGGATGTTATGTATCACAGTGTTAATTTTCTAGATGATAGCAGTTCATTAAAGATGGATTCTTACACAAACCCTATATCTTGCTCCAACTTTCTTGCACTCTCTTCTACCGTGTCTCACAGTTGTCTTTCCCTAAAGTTTCAGTGCAAAACACAGGTTGTATTAAGTTTCATTATTGTATATTTTAGAAAGGAATATTTTTGTTCCTATATGGAGTATAACTTTAGGAGTGCTCTGCCCCTGAAGTTGTTAACTGCTGTTATTAGACAATAGTTCTCCATGTACCTATACTGTATCATATTGTGTTGGTCTGAGAAATCTATTGCATAGACAGTAGTTGTATAATGTTCCAAATAAATATACTAAACCATGCAACATTCCACATGTCTAGCCAATGGAAATATTACATAGGTAAATACCTAATATTTTAATTTCTTTTTGTTTTAGTTACTATTTTTTCTTGACTTTTCCCTGTGAAGTACTCAAAGTATTCAATATTTAAAATGTAAATGTAAAATGTAAAAGTATATATTTACATAACATGTAAAAGTTACATAAAAAGTAAAAGTACATGTAAAAGTGAAGCAATGAGCATGAAACTGAGCAAACTCAGGGAGGCAGTGAAGGACAGGAAGGCCTGGCGCGATATGGTTCGTGGGGTCACGAAGAGTTGGACACGACTTAGCGACTGAACAACAACAACATGTAAAAGTATATATTTGCATAAGCATAAATGTAAAATGTAAAAATATATATTAATAATGCACCACATCATTATTAAAGCAATATATAAATGTCATAATGAACATCAAGACCATAAATACCAGAATTTATTTATTTATTTGTCACATTTATATAGCCACCCATCTTGCACAAAGCTACTCTGGGCGGAATACAACAATTAAGAAAACAGCAAATAAATTTTAAAAAAATCATTATAAAAAGATAAAAAGTAATTATTAACATGGAAATATTATCAAAAAGTTTAAAATATACAAACCCCATGGAGAGAGCAGAGTATCAATCATAGTGGAGCCATCAGAGAATTTTAAAATTTTTAAAGTTTCCTTGTTCCTTTAAATGCAGGTTTAAATACTTTAAGTTGCTTGAGGATTCAGCCTGCTGCCCTTATAGCTCTCTTGATTAGGAGTTGCAGAAATGGTAGCTCAGGATATGTGGAAGTTGCCTGGTTTGATGGAAGGATAGATGGTGCCTTAATATTGTTCTTGTTTATTTGGCATGGATTAAAAGTAGATTAGCTATATTGACTTGATTATAAACTCTGAATCCAGATGAATACTATCCTGCTGTGTTACAAATTAAAAGCACACATGCACAATTCATGAATATATATCCCTCTTTCCTTATTGCATTCTGTTTACCATAATTCAGTAACACCATTCAGTTTACCTCCATAAAAACAGCAATGTCTTTTCATAATCTGTACTGCAGTGATTAGAAATTGTTCAGCAAGGAAGAATCCTCCCGTAAGTGTACACTTAAGGCTAAAACCATGACCCAAAATTAGACAGATGATATTGAACACTTTTAATATTCACAGGTATAGTGATGTCTAGTCTTGAATAAAACTAAAATAAGAGAAAAAAGGTATCACATAAGGTGACAGTGGGAAAAGTCTGAGGGATCAGGGGTCTTAGTCCAACTTCCCAATTTTTTAAAGGACTGCAGGACTATCGAAGGACCACCTAGTCACATGAAAGAAGGGGCAGCAGGGTGTTATTTTCTCCCTTTTCACTGAGGGAGCACTTTAAGGATGGGGATGGGAGTGAGAGGCCTCTGGGACAAACCAATAACATTCCTACCCTGAATCTCTCCAGGTGAAAGAGAAAAGGTGTAACTGCCATTGTTTAAAGCAATTTGAAGACTTAGGTATTCATTTAGGCATGAGGTCTGAAGGTTGGTTGAGCCCATCACTGTGAGTATATCTTTTTTATAATTGGAGCTGCCATTACTTTTCTTATTTTTCTTATTGTGTATGTTTGTACATCAATAATTAGTCATGTAAGAAGTATCTTAATAACGCTTGTTGTCTTTCCCTGGAAAGACTAGAAATGGGACATACAGGTAGTCCTTGCTTAACAACCCTAATTGGGACTGGCAACCCTGTCGCTAAATGAAGCAGTTGTTAAGTGAAACATCATGTGACCACCCCACTTAGCAACAGCAGTCCCAGTTACAGTCGTTAAGCAAATCACTCATGATTGTTAAGCAAGACATCACATGACCACAACTTGCAACCTCCTGCTGGCTTCCCCATTGACTTTGCTTGTCAGAAGCCAGCTAGGAAGGTTGCAAATGGCGATCACATGATCACAGGATGCTGTGACCATTGTAAATGCACGATGGTTGCCAAGTGCCCAAATAGTGATCACGTGACCGTGGGGATGCTGTGATGATTGTAAGTGTGAGAACCAGGCGTAAGTCACTTTTTTCATTGTTGTTGTAACTTCGAACAGTCGCTAAACAAATGGTCTAAGCGACGACTACCTGTATAGACAATAGCCTTCCTAGTTGTGCTCATCAGTTGGTGGTGTTCAGTAACATATCCCTTTTAGCCCATTAGATTGTTACTGATGTTCTTTTGTGTTGCTCCCATTTAGGTGTCAGTGGAGATTGAGTTAGAAACCTGTACAAATTAATTGTCTATTTAATTTAACATGCTAAAAATAACATTGAATACAATTAATTTCTGTTGTATCTGTTTTGAAAATGAACACACAGTACTTAGTCTATTTTTATGTATCAATCATAGGCCCATTGATATTGGCAAACTTTATCATTTGTTCTATTAACCAGAATGGTTCTATTAATAAATGTTATGGTTAAAACACTTAAAAGGAATATCATTCTTTTCAGTGAGTATGTAATGCGGTAGTCTGGGACATAAGATGAGGAATGCCATTCTAAATGTGTATTTCTGGCACCACAAATCTAGAGAGTATATCATAAATGCCTGTTGTAGCAGACACTGAAAAATGAATACTCTTAATGTTTTATTATGACCCGATGTAGTAATATTAGTCTAATTAGAAATGGTATTAGTTTTGGGTTATGAACTCTATGTATGGAATTATTCTGGATCACATACTTTTCATCAGTACTGTTTGAAAGCATGGATTCTACATGGATTTTGATAGCTTTAAAGACTAAACCTGAATTTGGGGAGGCTATGAGAAAGTCAATTTTGCTGACTATTCTTTTGATCTAATTAAAGCTAATAAAACTTAATTGCCAAATTCTAGGAAGCTTATATTCAGAAGATAAGAAGGGATTAACTACAGCTCTGATTACTGGACTTGAGATAATGAAAAATATATTGTTGCTGCTTTTATTATTTGATTTTAATTTGATGTTGATACCCAATATGGGTAGAAGGATGCAGACCTCAAGCTGTAGCTCTCTATGTTCATGAATTATGCATGTCAGTCTAGTTCCAATAGAGCAGACCAATGTTAATCTGGATTCAGAATATATAATAAAGTCAATGTGTCTAATCTATTTGTAATCCTGTCTGAGGACAATCTACTTTGACAATATTACCCTCTCTGTCTCTTATATATCAGAAGAGTATGGTCTTCTTTTAATACTTTAGTTGAAATGCTGAAACAGAAAGCAAGATTATGTATATTTATTCCCTCCCCCTTTAAATCTTTATAACAATCTGGAAGAATAACTTATTTTAAGATAGAAATCGGAGTATAGAAATAAATGAATAGTTGTCGTAACTGAAGGTTGGAAGAAATCATGTCTCCCAAGATTCATAAGTGATCAGGAGTTAGGGATGAGCTGTTACATGAATGCAAACTATTCAAGGTAGTAGAAAGAAAAAATTGGATTGTGAAAAGTTTCATAAGGATCTGTCCAAAGTTAATTACAGGTAGTTCTCACTTAATGACCCTAATTGGGATTGACAACTCTGTCGCCAAGCAAAGTGGTCATTAAGTGAAACATGTGACTGCCCTGCTTAGCGACAGCAGTTCCAGCAGTCCCTGTTGCTGCTGTTAAGCAAAGTCCACATGGTAGTTAGGCGAGGACCTATGCCATTCCCAGCCCTGAGACTCTGTTCTCCCAAGGCAAGGGACTGCCTCCCCTTCAACCCCCCCTCATCTATCTCCCCCAATCTCTGCTCTTTTGGCCACCCTGCACAGCATAGCTGAGATGAAAAGGCCACTGTGTGCCTCTGCCACTCCCCCCAGTGGACCTCCCTCCCTGTCCTTCTCCTTGGCGTGATCATTGTGTTCTCCCCCCCTCTTGCTGCTGTGGCGCAACATGAAGCCTCAGAGCTGCAGCGGCAAGAAGTGCCTGCCTAGGCGCTCACCTCCTTTCATGCCTCATTGGCAGCTTATGGAAGTGAGAAGTGCCTCGCATCGCTTGCCTGGGCCCATTTTGCCCATGAGCCTGCTGCCACAGGAGCAGTCTTCCAAGAGCCACACCTCCTAGAGTGGCCCTTGCACCCTGGCCTGATGTCACTGGTGTGCAGTTAGGATGGGAGAACAAAAAAAATATGCCCCAGAGCAGCAAGAAGTCCCAGCACATGGCAAAGGATCATCTCGCCGGCAGTGGCATGTGGCGAGGCGCAGCACAAAGAATTACCCTGGCCCCTTCCCTTCCCAGCAGGACAGAGGCACACACCCACCTGCCCGTGCTCCCTAGTGCCCACCTGCAGCACCCACCCCCCACTTGTAGCTCTCACCCGCTGGCCTGCAGGATGTTTCCATGGCACCTCCCCCATGCCATGACCAGGATGGTTTGCCCAGTGGAGGGGAGGCAGGCAAAGACAACAACAAAAGTCAGCTGCTGGATAATGGGGGGGGCGGCTGCGCCAGCAGGGAACCCCAAATTTTTATCACATGACCACAAGGGTGCTGAGATGGCCATAAATTTGAGGACTGGTCATAAGTCCACTTTTTCATCACTGTTGTAACTTTGAATGGTTGCTGAATGATGGGCATTAAGTGAGATTGTATGTGTATTAAAGTGGCAAGTGCAAATTGGTAAGGATATGTACAATAGGGCAAAAAATGCTTAGTGTAACATATGTACTGATAGAGTTTGAGCTGGGGGTGATTGATAGGAAAGGGATTTTGTGATGGAATGGACTTATGAAGGCCAGGCTCAGGGAGATAAGCGTGTTCTTAGCCCCCAACAGGAGCGTGGGAAGTTCAGGAAGATGAGGCTGGCACCTCTCTAAGGAATTCATGGTGTTGTGGCTGGCTGACTTGGGAACTAGGGTTCAGTCTGGTGAGATTTCTGTCTTGAGGTTGAAGCTAATAAATGCAACAGAACTGTATTTGCATAGTCTCTTAGAGTTCTTTGGGCTGAACCTGACAGATTTTGAGATCAACCCAGTGTGATATTTGTTGATAACAACAATAATTAGTTGTAGTAGTATGGAATAATTAATAAAGGGATTGTAAGTAGAATAGCCAATATTGTAATGCCATTAAACAAATCATTGGTATGCACGGTTCTGTTCATGGCACCTTCAGAAAAATCTAGTTAGAGCTGGGAAAGATTCAGAAAAATTTATAAAAATCAATGGACTGGAGCACCTCTTCCGGAAAACATACAAGGCTGGAATTCAAATTCACAGGATGCAGTCATAGCCACTGTTACAGACTGGGAAGGTGGATGACTTTTATCAAGGCACACAATCAAGCAACAAACATATGCCAATCAAAGAACTACCAGAGGAGCAAAACAAAACCCCCACCCCCACCAGCACTGGCAAGGCATGCCACAGTATATAAATAGAGAGCAAACCCCACCCCATTTTAGCACTGAAGATGTTACCTAGCTGGGTAATGAAACGTTTGCAAGAAAAGAACCAAGCTCAGAGAACCCCAAGGACTCCACATTTCAACCCTGAGCTACACATATTCATCTCTATGGGTGACTTTTATCAGTTGGTAAGTACCTTTTTTCCAAGAGTTCCCTAATTTGAAAAAAACAGCAACAATTATAATGGGCTGCCATCAGAGTAGCTGAACCTTTTGATACGCTAGACTTCTGAGCAGGGGAGTTCATACTTTCCTACAAAGGACTTCAGCCCTGTTCTTGAAAAACAGGCAAGGGAGTGCTTTGGATCTTCCTTCTTAATTGCCAGAATGGTAGAATTTAACAAGCCTATTGCACTCCTGAAAACACAAGAGTTAAGTAACTGTACAATTATGCAGTTCTGCATGCGAGTTGGGTTTTAAGAAGAAATCTATTTTTGAAACAATGTAGCCAACCTCTAGATATAAAAAGGAGTTTATTCAGAAAGGGAATAAAAGAGCAAGAAAAACATATTGCACACAGAATTCCAAATAAAGTTAGTTAACTGAACTAATTACATCTTACCTTCTTGAACCAGATCTTGGATTTCAAACAAATGAATTGCAGTGAGGATGATCTGATGCAGAGCATCTAGGCTTCATGTCTGCATGTTAGGCAGAGTGTTATACTTTTACTGGAGGACCCCACCTCCAAAGAAGAAGGAAAGGCAGCAGATGGAGCCCATGAAGATGTTCTAGATTCTAGGGAGACACAAATGATGCTCATCAATTGGCTGAGCCTCCTTCTCTTGGTCCTAAATAGGTAGGCCAACTGTTGTAGGGCTGGAAGCATAGACTTTCCACATAAATTTGGGTCTGTTCATATATGGGGTGTCATAGTAGTACTGTTTTTTTATCTAGTGTATTTTTAATGCTTTCTCTTGTCTAATTGCTAAGTGAGAAAATGAATGTAAAGGTTGCCTTCAGATGCCTGCAGTAATTCTACTAGTAACTCAGTGCGGTCACAGGTTTCAACTTGAATGTATAACATTCCTTTATTACAGACATAGCAATCTAAATGAGACAAAGATCAGCTTCTGCCAAGCTAAAGAGTCCAGGCATATATGGACAGGCATAATGCAGGATTATGCATTATGAAACACTGGTTTAAATAGTCTGTAGCAAGAGATAGCTGGTCCTCTCATTCTGCCAGGTATTTACAATTCCCTACCTTTGTTTTCCTTTAAAATTAAGCACTTTTAGCTCACCTAACTTGGTGCGTCCTGTTCCTAATCTATCTGGCATATACATTTCCTTCTATGGCTCTATGGCCTCTTTGGATGCCATATTCTGCTGTATGTATCTGGGCTTTTTCATCCTCCTCTGAGTGATTAAAAACAGTTTCAGCCTCTTCCACTAATTAACAGAAAACAGAAGCTCCCTCCTTTCTCAAGGATTAGTACATCAGTATATGTACATCATAATACGTCATTTGCTTTTATAAAAGTCTCTGTTGCTAATGAGGTGAGAAGAGGACATGGAAAGGAGCCAGTACTTTGTAAGCTGTAATTTAATAAGTTCTGATAAACTACCCCTAAGTTTAAGGTGGGTGGTAATTGCATAGGAATAAACATATTATTAAAATAAATATATTTTGTCTTGATGGTAAGATATTCACATCTGCTTCTTTCTCCAATTCCCTTTTAATCAAGGATGAACAAAGTGATTTTAAATGGATAAATTGTCACCCTATTGTGATGTATGTAATCATCTTCCAAATGAACTCTTTTAAAAATATAAACATGAAATTTCTCATTGCATTTATAATACTGTTTGTGCAGTCAATTTATCGTATATAGTTTATGAGTATGATACTCAAATATATATCATCCCTTTTTTGCTATATCTACTTCTGAAATGTGGGAGTGAGAAATCAACTCATGTCACTAGTGCTTTTTCATAACAGAACTTGTTCACAAGTCATTATGTGGTATAACTGTGAAGACTTATCTATCTGCATCAGAAGCCAGATACATACTTTATTGAAGCTTGGTTGAAAAATGTTAATGGAACTGATCTTTTGAATATATGTTCCAATTTAAATGTAGCTTTCCTCCTATAGCTAGAATATCATTAATATGCTTATGGTGTAATTTGAAGAAATAGGAACAATATATGTTAAGTCCACTATAGACCATTTATGGAGAAATTTCATGAATTGTCCAGAGATCATTCTCTTTGGGGTTAACTCAACATTGTGATTGTTTTCTGTAATTCTAAAATAAGTTTTTTGTTGCATTCCAATTTTTCATAAGCATTCCTGGAAAAATGCAAACTGTGTTTAGAAATAGTTCCATTGCAAAATGGTTTATTAACTAATATTTTAATATTTAATATAAGAAATGTTAGTGTTGCTTCATTAGTATACTTCATTAGTAACTTCAGAGCTGTGCTGATATTCTCAAAACAACAGCTAAAACACCTTCTAGCATAAATGCCTATTAACAAATTAAGATCCATTCAGATTTTTAAATAAAATATATATTATTTAATGTGCTGTGATATGGCAAATTATGCTTTCCAAGGCCAGTATAGTTAGTTCATTCACTTGATGCATTTGAACTTCAGCATCTTACAGCAGGGGAGTTTTTTTTTCATAAAATACAGAATTTGTTTTTGGTATTCATGTCATCAATTTGGAAATTGTGGATACCATAAATAGTTTCTAATTACATATTTATTAGCAAATGTCATGTGCTTAAAATATATACCTTCTTATTAGGGATTCTTACTGTTGAACTAATCAGATCAAGAGAACAACAAAAAGTGAAAAAAAGTGAAAATAAGTACAGTGGTACCTCAGGTTACGAGCGCCTCTGTTAACGAACTTTTTGGGTTACGACCAGCTCCGGCCGCAAAAATTTACCTCGGTTTGCGAACTCTGCCTCAGGGTACGAACAGGATACGCAGCCATTTTCCCTCCCGTGACACGGTCCGCAGCCATTTTCTGTCCCTGACCCATGGTCCGTGGCCATTTTCCGCCCCTGACATGTGGTCTGCGGCCATTTTTCCGCCCCTGACACGTGGTCCGTGGCCATTTTTCTGCCCCTGACATGTGGTCCGTGGCCATTTTCCGCCCCTGACACGTGGTCCGCGGCCATTTTTCTGCCCCTGACATGTGGTCGTAGGGAGGGGGACTCTCCCTCCAAGCAATAGCCACCTCCCTGTCCTCCATGCCAGAACGGATTAACAGTAATTACATTGAACCTTATGGGGAAATTTCCTTCGGGGTGCGACCAATTCGGGGTGCGACCAGAGTCACGGAATGAATTAAGTTCGTAAACCGAGGTTCCACTGTACTGGCAAAGAAATGCAAGGAATTAATAAGGGAGGCAGAAGAACAGTTTGAGGAGTAGTGCGCTAGAAGCGGACTATGAAGAGCTCCAAAGGGATCTCTCCTTACTTAGTGACTAGGTTACTAAATGGTAAGTGCAGTTCAGTGTCAGCAAGCATAGTGTCATGCACATTGGAGCTAGGAATCTGTACTTCACATAGAAAATGATGGGGACTGAACTGTCAATGGCCAACCAAGACAAAGATCTTGTGATCTTTGTAAATAGTTAAGTGAAATCATCTATTCAGTGCGCAGCAGTGATTAAGAAGGCAAATTCTCTGCTAGGTCATCAGAAAAGGGGTGAGGCACAATATTTCAGCTGATATTACAATGCCCCAATCCAAATTTATTGTACTTATTGTGTTTATTCTCTCTGACATACTCAAGAGAGAAATTGTGGAGCTGAAGGAAGTGCAGAAAAGGACAACCAAGATGATCAAGGGGCATGAACCTATGTTCCATATCAGGACAAGATGCAGTGGTTGGAGCTGTTTTGTTTAGAGAAAAGACACAAGAACATAGGATAGAGGTTTACATGTGTAATGTGCTGCCACAAGATGCATTGGCTGCTAATTTAAATGGCTTCAAAAGAGGACTAGACAAATTCCTAAAGGGCAGGTTTATCATTGGCTTCTAGGGAACTGCCTCCAGGTGTGGAAACAGCCTACCTCTACATGCTAGGAGTACAAAAGCAATAATGGGAGAGGAAGGCTGTCATTCTTCTATTTGCAAGCTTTCTAAGTGCATCTTTTGGGTCACTGTGAGAGATGGAATGCTGGCTAGATGGGTCTATAATTGATTCAGTAGGGTATTCTCATACTTGAGAAAGGTCAGCTAGTCTTTTTCCTGTTGTGCAGCAAGATGTTTCTTGTACTAAATGTCAACTCTATAGATTAATCACTGATATTAATAAAACCCTAGATTATATATATTAACATATACATAATCTAGGGCTTTATTAATGTCAGTTCAAGTACTATGTGTGAATTTTGGAAAGCAAAATCAAGTTAGAATGTACTTTGTCTGGATAGTTTTCTTTTTGCCTCCTCATCTGTTGGCACATACATTAGGGAGACATCAGAAAGCTAAGGGAATCACTGAGTGTTAAAGATCTCTTGATGCTATATACACGAGGTTGTGGCTGATTGCTTAATCTTGCAAAAGCCAGTAGCTGCTGCAGCATTCCAAAAGGACATGGCTGGTAGCAAGGGAGCCTATACAGAAATGCCCTTTGCCCCAGCCTGTTTAATCTGGAGCTGCTGCAATGCTTGGCTGACACAATGACAGTCTCTACTGATGAGGCTGAGGTTGGGTTAGATGGGCATCACTGATGGTGCTGATATATCTGATTCTCTGCTCCATAGGGCAGCATTTGGAAACAAGGCTTCATTTTGAAGTATGTTGTTAAACTATACTGCCTTGCTGGGGTGGCATGCCTTTGAATTATTCTGAGGCCAGGTGGATTTATAATCTCTCTCTCCATGTGATCAACTAAAGAGTCCTGCTTAATGATAGGATTTCTTGGTTGCCCAGTTTGAGGGACCTGCCCTATTGCTTTTTGTGCTGGACAATTGGCTATTTTCCCCTGGCAACTGTGTCTCTCTATTGCTATCTAGAGATAGGTTGTCTGCCTATTTGGCATTTCCTCTTTTGGTAGTTGTATGCATTATTTTATTGTTTATTCATGCTGTGCGTGCGCGTGTATGAACTTTTAGTGTGTAGTTGGGAAACAAAGACATTTCTCTGAAGACATTTGCAAGTAGAGATTAAATTAAATCATAGAAACTTCCAGAACACAAACAACTTACTGGCTGGCTTGCCTTCCCCAAAACATTCAGTGTATCCTTTTTCAACAAAACATTTGTTGAACTGACAGAATTGTGATATGGTGGATAAGGAGGAGATGTCTGGCATACTGGAAGCAATCCTTCTTTAAAATATGACAGGTACACCAGGACTTCTACAACAGAAGGCAACTGGTGCCGACGGGTCAAAGCAGATCAAGGGGAAAAGCAGCAGAAGTTGAGGCTTTAGTGATGAGTCACTGAATACATAGGCCTGACCGTATTCGTGAACCTGACATTCTGGTTGAATTAGTAACTGAAATGTTGCCTTTGTATGGTATGTGATCCCATATGAGACAGTTTGGAATACACATATGAATCAAATGACTTTAGACAAGTTATTGAGAGTAAATGTGAGGGTAAAAGAGATGGGACTGGCTGAAGGCAAGATGCTACCAATCCAAATAACTGATAGGACATGCATGGATGCAAGCAAACTGATCGAAGCTGATCCACAGAAGGCAGACAGTGTACTTGGCAAGACATGTGGACACAGGGTAGTTTGGAGATGTTTTTGGATAGCTTTGGTTTTCTTGGACATTCAGGCTCCCATCTTCTGTGAGCTTCTGGGTTACTGTCGGAGGCTGGAATTCTAGGTTACAGTAGGTTGGAATGCTGTTCTCCTGGACTTACAGCCTATTTGCCAGGTGAGATTTAGGACCAAACTGCACATTACATGGAACTCTGTATCATTCTGATCTTAAATTTTTATTATTATATTTTTAGGTTAGCTGCAATAAGGATGAAAGGAAGAATAGGTGGGGAAAGCGTGTTTAATCTTACAGTTTTCCATATCAGTCATTTTTTAAACATTGTTTTCTTTCTAAACATTCATTTCCCCAACGAATGAGTGGTAAGTCTGCAAGAGACAGCTGTACTGTCTATGCAACAGGTTCAGACAGCAAGGCCTCCTAGAAGTTTGCACTATAGGGTTTTTTTTTTCTGCCTTGAAAATTTGCTACATTTTGGAAGTATCATAACCTAAGATTATGAGTTTAGGCTTCTTTTGGAGAGACAAGGTTTGGGTATATAGTATTCTGTTTTTCTGTCTTACTAGGTTGTAATTGTTTTTCTGGTTTGCTGGCTGCCCTTTGCCTTTTCAGATTTGGCAAGCTGTGACAGAATATTGCATCACAGAGCTGAATCAGACCTCATAGCTCTTCATTGTCCAGAAAGGTAGGCAATTGCATCTAAACTTTTATTTATTTAATAATAAGGGCTAATATGCTACTCCATTAAAAAAAAAAAAACTAGCTAAGCACTCCCCATTTCAGTACTTAGATTGAAATACAGTATCTGTAAACAAAATCAGAATAGTCTGTCTTTATATTATTATGGCCATAAGGCCACAAATCGAATACAAATAAAACAAGTGGATGGATGGATGGATGGATGGATGGATGGATGGATGGATGGATGGATGGATGGAAAGATACATAGTTAGGCAATTAAATAAAGTAAAAAGTAGAAAATATAAATTAATACAATTCTTCAATCATAATAAAAATGGATGATACATATAAAGGCACAAACTTGAGCAACCCTGGAGGACAAAATCAGAATAAACAAGAATATCATAAGGTCATAATCAGTCTTGCCATATAGTTCATACTTCTCCACATCCATTAGGAGCTATTCAATTCTCCAAGCCGTTCTCACTTTCTGGAATAATAGCAGGGATGGGGCTGCCCTCATCTCCAGGAGTATGCTATTTCAGAAGAAGGGGGGCACTAAAGAGAAGGATCGTCCTTGGCATCTATGGTGATGACATTCTTTGGAAGTCAGGATGTGAAGCAAGCCTTCTCTGCTTGATCTCACTGGATGGGCAGATTCAACTTAGAAAAGGCAATCCAAGTTGTAAAATGGCTTTAAAGGTAATAGCCAGCACTTTGAACTGCACTCAGAAGCCTACTAGTGCAACTCTCAAATTAGTGGTACAATACAGGCATACTGAGTCAAGCCCATTACTACTTGGTTGCTGCATTGTGGACCAGCTTTAGCTTCCCAGTGGTCTTCAGGGACAGACTAATCTAGGCAAGCATGAAGTGACAAAGGCATGACTGATGATCAGCAAAGTGTCCTGATTCACAAATGGCAGCATCTGGTGTACAAGGTGTAGGTGTGAAAAGATCTTCTTGGCCATGACCTCTGTTGTACTTCCAACAGGAGTTTTGAGTCCAAGAAATTGTAAACCTGCTTTGTATGGGGGCACACAGCCCAGTTGAGGACCAGAGATGGAATTCTGTTGGAATCATAGTGGTGTACTTTTTTATTGAGTTTCCTAAACATTGTTCCAGTTCATAAACAAAAACAAAGGTAATCTCACTAAAAATTGATAGAAAAATCAGATTACCTTCCAGAATATCAGCTTTCCTACAGCTAAACTAACAGGAGCAGTTTTGAAAGAGCTAATTGCACTCAGTTAACATATGAGTAGAGAAGGAAAAAACTCAAGCCTACTTTCTGTTAACAAAGTATGATTTGAATGAATGCAATTGTACTGGCTTCAAGAATAAAATGATAGCTAATAAATATGACTGGGAATAGATTAAGAAATATATTAGAGAGTCCCACTCTCTGATTCACAGAGAGATAAGTGCTAAGTTTGAAAAAATATGGGAAGTATTTCTTAGGGTTTTTTAAAAGGTATTTTTTCCACTGGACTTCAAATTCCTACCCATTGTAAACTCCAGACATTTGATAAATTGGTTTGAGGCAGTTGCTGTAATCTGAGCTATGAAAGTGGATAGACCAAATAAAAGGTCCTGAATAAAGAATGTTTGGCCCTGCAATTTTCTTTAATATATCAGAGGAAACCAAGATCAATTAAAATATGCAGTTTTATTTAACAGTTTAATCAGTATAGTCACCAGCTGAATAGAGATGGATTGATATAGAGTATCCTGCAGCCCAATCAAGACAAGGTTTAACATTTGTTGTTCCACTAGCAACTTTTTATTTTTTTCCTAAGGAAGCTATTCCAAAAGCACTGAACCTACCTATTGAGTGGAAGTGGTTTTTAAATTCCTTATAGTTTCCTGAAACTGTAATTTCTTTTGTCTTGGGTTTACTTGTTTTCAGTTCTAGGCTGTTAGACTGTTTTTGAATCTGCTTCATCTGCTTAAGCCTGCCTAAAAACCTAGTAAGTGCATTTTGTCCTTTGATGCCCTCCGGGACTTTAGAGGCTGCCAATGTGTCTGGCTGCGTCTTTTTTGGTGCTTGCCAAGCTCCATACCCCACATGATTTTATTTCCCTAGGTTTTTTTTTTTTTTTTTGCTGCTGCTGTTTAAAGAAAACAATGTGAACTTAGTATGCTACAAAACACAAAACCAGCCTCAAGCTTTTTTATTTCCTATATTAAAACTTTTTTAGAAAATAAAAATGGTGTATAGCAAGAGCACAATTCTTTGTTTGGAACTGTGTCCATATACTGCCCCCGCCCCCAAAGCTGAAGATAACGTGATATTGTAAAGAACATGGTGGATGCTCCAGAGAGAGAGAGGCACCAAGGTGTGTTTGCCATCTGGATTTGTTTAAATGGCTGCCATTATGGTGAGCATTTTGTGAAAATGCCAACGTGTGCACCCAAAATTCCAAATATGTCCACTGGCCCCCAATTTATGCTGTGGATATATTTTCTTTACATGTGTTTTCACTTAAATAAATATGAACAGGAATAAAACCATGGTACATTTTTATAGTCATAAGCTTTATTCCTCTATTACCTATTAAAGAGAATATCTTACTGGTGAAACCCTAACCCTAAAATACTCATAACTACATTCAAAGGGAAGAAGTGGGATTTTTGAATTACTGTAACTTGAAGGTCATATTTTTCTTTTACCTGATCTGTCAGGAACTTCTAATTATTTCCTCCTTTCTGTTGGAGGCCACCTTCATCAGCTTAAGGAAGGACCTAGTTTCTTTGTGGATGTTCGTCTTCTTCCCAAGAGGTTTAATTAAAAAAATGTATCACAGCCACTAAGATGTAACTCTGACTTTTAAGAAGTTAAATGTTTACCTCAAGAAACCGTTTTCATTATAATATATAATCTTGGAGTAGTAGTAATATTTCATGAATTTAAAAATACAGAAAATGTAAAACTAAACAGTATAATAATGCAGAGAAATGAATAGTAATTTTACAAATTATATACCACCAGAACTGGCATTCAGTACTTGCACTGATCACATGAACTACACAATACTATGAAAAAGTATCTAATTTTTTTTTTAAAAAACTATTACTCTGTTTCCTAAGCAAATATCAATTAAATTATCTTTCCAATGAAATTATAATATGTATATATTAATTATATGCATCAAGTTGAAAATATTATCATGATGCAGGTTTGCTGTTACTTCATGCTAGGTTATGTTGAACCATCCTGGAATTGAATTAATTATAATATAATAATTCTCTAACCATTAAACAAATATCTCATGAAGTACTATCTTCCCTTTGGAACAGGGTTTTGTTAATATAACTCAAAATTAGCACTTAGGCTAATTTTGCTCTTAGATATAATAGGAAATGCCTTTTCAAGCAGTTGTTTAGCTTTGCCCAGCACAGATGGGTGTTTTTCTCCCCAGGACCAGTAATGAAGGTCACTGGAAGTAAAAGGATTGAAACTAAAGCTTGGTCTTTGAGCTTGTTCAACAAAGTGGATTGTAATCTTGCTAAGATTTATTTAACACCAAGAATAAGTGAGCAAAAAACTTTGAGAAAAAATTGTGAAATTTAATATTGAAAATACTGTGCTTAAGATTATTATGATGTAGACAAGTAGACAAACATAGGTAGCTGAATAGAATTATAAAGTTCTGGGATAGAACAAAATTCCATCAGAATATAGATTAGCATTTCCCAACCTGGGGAACACCAGAGGTACAGTGTTAGGCTAGAACTCTAGTAATTGTGAGAATTCTCACAATTCTGCATTCCAGCTCTTCTGAGGGGCACTAGGTGGGGGAAGACTGATATAGATGAGACATTACAAGGTACAACATAGCTTTAAAAACGTGGGTTATAAGTAATCATTTCCACCCACACATGGAAATCCTATTGAACAGGATGCAATCTCTGGGCCTTCTTAGGTAATTCAAACTGAATATCCAGAAAAAAAGATAGAATATAGGGTCCAGAATATTGGGTCAGTATCCAAAATTTGAAAAGAGGACTTTCATTCAGTACCAATTTACCTACATCTGTCTTGAATTAAACTGCTTCTCCAGAAGAAGAAGAACTCAGACATCTGGAGTAAATCTGTTGGGTGGGAGGTGCCAGTGGGCCAAAAAGGGAAGAGGTTAGGATGTCTGTTCTCAATAGGACAGTCACTTTGCAGAACTTCAGAATGGATGTTCCTACCCCTCCAAGGGAATCCAACGATCCATGAACTTGTAGAATGTATGTTTATAATTTCATACAGCTGAACATTGTGTAGAAATAAATATTTGGAAAACTTCGTTATATTTTTGGTGATAGCAGTTCAGTGGATAATTTATCTGCTATCTCTTAAATTCTAAAAGCATTTTTGTATTTCTTATTTCTGTTGTCTAGTTTAAGTACAAAGGAAAAAAAATGATATCTTCATTTTGGGGAGAGCTGGGAGTGTGCTATACTTTTCCTTAAAAAGCAATTATTGTTGCATCACCACCATTTTAATTGCCTAAGTAATGCGATACCTATACTAAATTATATGACTAGGTAAATATGCATTATGTAATTAATGATGTGACTAGTGACAATAAATCGTAAAGACTGGGATCTATACAATGTTATACATAGCAGTCACTGGCATTTCTGTGGAAGTGGAATATTGAACTCTTTCATGATCTTTTAAAAACTAGGTCTAAATGTGCTGTACCCAATCTTACATTTTATACAGGCTGAATATGCAGTTGTGAGTCAAGTATGAAATGCTCTTTTGTTGCCTTTTCTATTGCTTTTATATATATGTTTCTGTTTTTATGTTTTGTTAGCCATCCAGAATTATTTGATTAAGATGGGTATCTATCCTCATTTGCATAAACAAATGCCAGAAAATGAATAGTATATCAGAATTGTTGCAGTGAATTTTATACAGGTCTCCAGGTATTACCTGACTGGTCATCAGTCAAGGTAAGGTTAGATATAAAAGGCCAGCTTGGGTGGTATCTGAATTCAAATATGCTCAGACATGAATAACATACTTTCATCATTAAGTGCTTTATTTGTGGACTGTATCCTGGACATAAGTGGTCATGTGCTACAGCTTTTCTTAAATTTTAGAAGTAAAAAAGAATGTTTTGAGTTATTTAATATGTAGAAAGGGGAATGAATATAACTTTTAAAAATTAATATAGGTCCTGGATTCTAGATTATTGTGCCTTATGATTGGAAAGGCAAAAGAGAAAGCAAAGGAAAAAAAGAAAATGAGTGCCTGAAGTATTTAAAAAGAGATAAAGTTTTTTTCTCCAGTTTATTTTTAGTGGGCTATATTTTTATTACTTCTCTTTTATTTATAGAACAGGGATGTTGTGAGTGGTGCAGTAGAGGGATATTAATCTTCCTCTTTTTAGAAGAATATTTTGAACTAAGGAAACATGCTTTCAAAATTCCTTCTGCTCCTTTGATCTTCCCCTCTCTTGCATTTGCTTTGTAAAAGGGGCTTTCCCTTTCATAGCATAGTAGACTGGACTCGATCCGGCCTCAGGCAGTACTTTTGAAAGAGGCCACTCTCCATCTGCTGTTGGAATAATTAAAAAGACTTCCATTCCTTTTAGTTAAAAGATGGATTAGATGTGACAGATGAGTTTTTGTTCCAATTTTGCTGCCCTGTTTCATTTGATCATAAAGTATTCAGGATATACTTTTTGAAAAGCTGAAATGTTTGGGAACCTAACCAAAAATTAATAGCTCTTTTTGTAAGCCTAGCTTTAAAAATTATATAGGAATAAATATGTAATAGCTAGTTAATACTGAACCCATTTTTCAGAGCATGGATAAAAATGTCAGATTATTAAACACTGTTAAATGTAGAGACATTATGAATGTAAATGTGATTAGAGACATTAATTTCATGTACTTCTTGTTGTAGTAACGAAACAAAACAAATTCATGATTTGCAGAGTTAGATCAATATCATGATATCCAAAGCACCTGCACAATTAAAAGCTAGTAGATTTCCATAATATATTTAAGAAGGCTCTTCTTTAACCATTTCTGAGGGGGAAAAAATCACTGTGCTAAAGTCTGATGCAATTACAGTTCATTACCATGGCATGCTGCATTTTGATCAGAAATCTTTTTGTGTTAAAATAGCAATGCCTATCACAGAAGATAGATCAGATCTGCATAACCTGTAGAGGGGAAAGGGCCACACTGGTAAATTAAAAATAATTGCAAGCTGTGAAGGAATAGCCAGCATGCCGATCAGCTGTTTGGTGGCTAGTGGATGGCAATAATGGGGCTGGTGGTGTCAGGGAGGTGTGTCTTTTGGAGCGGTGTCTGTTGGCAGCAGTGAATTTACTGATTGTTTTAAAAACGCTGGCAGGCCACACAAGGCTGCTTGGCGGGCCACATCTTGTTTAGGCCTGATCTAGTTTCTTCCATTACAGTAATGCTGCACTGGAATCATCAGCCAATTATTTCAGTGCAGCATTACTTCACTAATCTCACAGTGGCTTTAGGAGCATAGTCCTAGATACTAGAGCAGCAGGACAGCATCACCATCTAAACTGGTATTTTCCTTGACTACTTTGACTTCCGCTCCTAATGAATGAGAAACATCTTGTGTTAACTGTGAAAAGAACAAACACAGGAGATGTATCTATTGTGATCAAGATTCTTTTGATCTGGATCCATCTGTCTCTTCTTATGGTGCGATTTGTTGGGTCAATAGCAGCCAAGGCCCTCCTATATCGTACAGTTGAACCTTATCCTTGGCTTTTCCTCAGACTTCAGTATCAAATAAGCTGAAACCAACCACATATTGAAACAGTTGGTATATGAAAGGAATCCGTGGGGAATGAGGGTAGGCCCTTCATACTCTGCTCTCGTACACTTTGTACAGAACGTCAATTTTTGCAATTAAAAAAATACTAATGTTGCAGATATCTATTAAGTTCCAAATGATTTATGGACAGTGACTTGTTTGGTGAGATTTTTGACACTGGAAGGAAGCCATTGAGAGAGAAAGAAAGATGACAGATGACAAAAAGTAGGATGCATATGGTTGTTTGGGGAAACTTTCACCATCTCTCCTGTCTGGCTTTAGTTAAATATAAGGAAGAATTGTGACATTTAGAACTGGCTTCAAGATCCCCTTCTTAGTCAAATAACTAGAAATAATATGATTCATTAATTGTTTTTAAAATATTATTTTAAAGTGTCTTTAAAAGATCCTCATCTCAGGATTTGGAAGAAAACATAATGAACTGTAGAATTTGTTGGAATACTTTCCAAACAATAACTTTTTTAATGAAGAAAATTATTTACAAGAAATAGTACTTCTGAAGTTACACACTGTACCACACCCTTGTCAATTCTCTAGGGAAGGACCACCATGGTTAGTAGTTTGTACTGATGCTGGGTTAAGCGGGAGGGGAACCATGAAGCTGTCAGTAATTTTTCCAATGGACTGTGCACTGTGGCACTGAGATGAAGTAACCCAACCCTGAAATGTCTATAGTGTATTGTAGTGTATGAAATGTGAATGTATTGCTGTAAATTTGGGGTTAGTGGAAACAATATCTGAAAGTGTGTGGTCCAATAGTTTTCTGATTTCTTTGCACTAAATGTAGAAGTATGTAATGGAAAAATATATTTCTCAACATTCCTCTGAAGGAAGCTGTTTCACAGTTCATGTTGAAATTAAACTGTCAAATGGATGCACTTACAACTCCAATAAGTAATAGAAGTTAAACATATATATTTAGGGAGCACCATTAATGAATAGAGAGATTTCCTGTATCTTTTTCGTTCCACTATCATTGCCTGCATTCCTCTTTTATACTCTGCATTGTAAATTTGAACAATTTAGATTTTTAAAACCAAAAACTACTAGTATCAATTTTTCTGATTTTGATTCAAGGTTCATCTCAGCACACTTTTCAGGAAACAAATTACTTGTTCCATGATAAATGTTGGTCTTCTACTTGACATTCGAAATGGCTCTTATATTATATCATAGACCCAAGTAAAAATTATTTTTGAAGATTGCTATATACCAGACATAGTATCTGCTTTTGTCATTATACAGTAGTGTTAAGCATGCTCGTTCAGAAGCCATGTTTCTACTGTTTTTTCAGTTTCAGGGAATAAACTTTCAGATGAGATGGTTAAACTGGTTAGAGTCTTCTGATTACAGCGTAAAAGCTAAATAAACAAACAAACAAATAAATAAATATTGTTTGAATGCTATTTAGTATAAACATTTCCCAATATTATCTTTGGTTTATTTAGCTGTATATAGGTGATTATTCATCCAGTTAAGATGGTACAACCTAGAACTTTTTAACTAAAGCAGAGCAAGTCAGATGTGAGTAACTGAGATGGTAAGTCAGGGAAATTGAATGTTCTTACCTAGAATAAATGCGTTGACAATGTTATACTTGTCAGCACTTCATTGTTGTTTTTCTTTTGCCTAATCCCCATTCCCAATAAAATTGGTTAGCCCCGGCTTCCCTAACTGGATGTGGTCTCAGATACCAGTAATTATGATGGCTGGAGAAGGTAGTTGTAGTCTGAAGGGCATCACAATAAGAAATCAGATGTAGTTTGTGTTTATTGTGGCTTTCTAGATCTCAGTCCCCATCACCCATTTCCATATTATTTTTGTTATAGATCTTCACCTTTGTTGTAATAAAATTGCTTGGCCATCTATGTGGTGTTTAATACTATGGAGGTAGTGGGGTTAGGTGGAGGTATAGATATTCTGAGTGGAAGTATACATCTTCTTCTGCAGATTTATATGCTAGGAGGTAATACAGCATTCTCTCTTTTCTGGATCATTTAGAGAAAGAGATGCTGGAAAACAGCCAGGAGAAACTTTTGCGTGTTCTGGCAAGTATCTTAGAGAAGTCTGTCCTATGTTGTGTACTTTGTGCATGATACCAGATTAAACATTTCAGGTTTAGAAAGATAAGTAACTAGGGAATGTGATAGGATTCCATGACTGAAGAAACAATAAAAAGCTCCTAGGTAAATAATAGATTTCATCCCCCCACCCATGCTTGATCTAACATCTAGCATAAATTTAAGCATTTTTCTGCTTTCTCCGTAGTTCACTTTTTGTTAATCATACATAGTTGGCTAAATCTGTAATTGATTTACAGTAACAATTCTCTAAATAAGTCTCCAAAAGTAGGATTGGTCTGAAATAACAGAATAGAACACTTTTTTAAAAAATTATTAATAACTATTTTAGTAACTACTCGGTAGTTCAACATCTTGTTAAGTATCTTTATTAAAAATGCATATGCTGGTTTTAACATCATTTTTTCTCTCACTGTAATTCCATGCCTTTTTATCTTGGAAATAGCTGTGACTCAGATAATTTTCAGCCATCTAATGACCTTCACTATTGTCAGTGCTCTTTCCATTCTCATTAGCAAGCTAGGTAAATAAGGCTGGCATAACAATTGAGTGGATAAATTGCTGGCTCAAACATTGTAATCCGAGACTGCTCATCAACAGTCCTCATCAAACTGGAGGGAAGTATCAAATGGGATACCACAATATTTGGTTCTGGCCCTCCACTCTTCAGTATTTTTATTAATGACTTGGATGAAGAGCTGAGGAGAATGCTTATCCAATTTGGAAATGATGCCACTTTGGGCAAAATAACTAATACCCTAGAACAGACAAAATTAAGATTTGTTTGTTTTATTTTTAAAAACAAAAATAATATTCACTTTTACAGAATGGGAGACACCTGGCTTGGCATTTCAGGTATCCTGAAAATATCAAGAATAATATTTGATTAGAAACTGAATATGAGTTAACTGTATGATGTGATCTGCAAAAAAAAAAAAGGCAAATTTTTGACTGCATCTATACTTACATTTCATTTCCAAATTATGGGAAGTAATCATTCTGCTATTGATTGATCAGATCTCACTTCAAGTTTATACCCAGTTCCTCTATCACTCTTCAAGAAGGATTCAGGATTCAAACTGGAATGGGTTAAGAAAAGGGTAATGAGGATGATCTTCAGAGTGAGAAGGAACAGGGAATATTTAGTCTTGGGAAGTCTGAGTGGGATTATGTTAACATTTTTCAGGTACCTGAAGAGATGCCTTACACAAAAAGATTAAGGAACACCTGTTCTCATCATCCCAGATTGCTGGATACAGAATAATGGATTTAAGTTACAGAAAGGCAAATTATTAAATTTTAGAAAAAACTTCAAACCACTAAGAGCAGTGTGACAGTGGAACCAATTATTTACAACGGTGACAGGGTCCTCTTCACTGGAGGCCTTGTAGCAGAGACTAGACAGACATCTGTCAGGGAAATTTCAGTTTGGATTCCTAAACTGACCAGGAGTTTGGACATGATGGCCTGAACTGCTTCTTCTAACTCCCTGATTCTGTGGATGTTCCTGAGATCGCTGGGGGTGGAGTTTATAAGAATATGGTTTAATTTTCTTGGGGATGTATCTAAGAGCTTGAAAACATGGCAGCATTTGTTGAAAACTTAAAGGAGGAAGACTGGGTAACACTTTGTAGAATCAAAAGGCTACCCTTTAGTATTTGGCAGTAAGAGGCTGAAAGCTGAGGAAAACTTTCGATAGTCAAAGATTGAGGCCCCCGTATCAGCCAGAATTCCTTGTTGCTTTCCTTACATTTTTTCCCCCTGCTCCTACAGCCTATCTTCAATTTGTAGATATTTGAAAGTCTCTGACTTTCAGACTAAGCTTGTTTATAACCTGTTCAGTTTGGGGGGCCTTGAGAACATGAATGAAATAACATTTCAACTGACAAATCTATGAACTTTATATTAGTTTCTGGAGGGGACAGGAATCTTATTTGGCTAAATTTGTCAGCTGAGAGTATTCTTCTGCTAATAGCATTATTAGAAGAATATCAAAGACAGAATGTTAGAGTGGGCCAGTCTGGGTATGAATTTCTCTGCAATGAGATCATCCAATGTTAAAGAAAAATTGCTTCCCTAGCCTGCATGGTCTTACATGGGGCATGAATCCCCTATGCTATAGAACAGATCCCTGGAAAGCAGCCTGCACAGATAGAGATACTTGGTTCCAGGTATAATAAGAATGGGGTGGAGCATGGCTGTAACTAAAAATGAACAAAGAATGAAAAACACTCATCTGGGTAACAGTAAACAGTGTTGCATTATTTGAAAGAAGCAAGAAGGTCCACTCCTTTGTTTTTCTACCAGCAAGAGCATTTGACACTCTGCTTTGATTTACTGTTATTCCTACAATTACTTTAATATTGCAAGAGAAATCACAAGATCTGGACTACTGGACTGCTAGAGTGGAAGGGAGAAAGAAGAAAATGATAACAGAAAATGAGAAGGGAGGAAGCAGAGAATGTGCCACAGACTAGGTAGAGAAGAAATAAAATGTTAATCCAAACAGGGAAGTCCAGCTGAGGGCAGTTGTGTTTAGAAGGGATTGGAAATTGGAAATGAGTAGGAAAAAAGATGAAACAGTGATTATTAGGGCTGTGTCTATTTTAAAAATGATTCAGAAGATTTGAGTTTATATATATAAAAAAAAGGCACTGCTGCTGCTTTAAGAAATCCAATCATTAAAACTAATTAGACATTTAAAGCAGCAGAATCCTTTCTTTTCTTTTCTTTCTTTTTTTTTGAGACTCACACAGAAACTTGAAGAAAGTAGGTTACTGAATAGCAGAGAGGTGCTGCATTTGTGTGAAGCTGAATATTTTTGACTCATTTTTGAAACATGCATCGCCATATGACTGTGTCTAGTCTACAGGAGTGAAGATTAGAAAGGGAGAGGTCTGTAGGAAAAGAGAAAATTGTTTCTATTCCATGATGACAGAAGTATTAGTGTTGATGGTTTAGTTTAGTTTAGTTTGATAATATATTAGGCTTGATCTTTTAGTTATAAAAAGTTCAGCAATGACATTGCTACCCTAGTGGGCACAGACTTGTCTTCCAGATAGGTTTATAAAAATGAAGAGGGAAATAAGAGGATATATAAGGTATATAGAATATTATTTGTTTGGATAGCAACTAGAATGTCATCTACAAGTCCTTGAAAAGTGGCAACTTGAATCAAACGGTGGTCTTGTTTCCAAACCAATAAGAACAATTTAACTTATTCATTATCTGTCTTTAGAGGTTGTTCTGGAGAGGCAGAAATAATTTCTCTAAACTGAATTCTGAATGTGGAACATGAATTTAGATTAAAAGTCCTTGTTCTATTACAACAGAAGCATGACCCTTTGCTTGCAATTTAACAGGATGTAACCATCCTTCCAGGGCTTAAACAAGTGTCAGCATGCAAAAGGGAGAAGGACAGGTTCATTAGGTCAGCCTTGAGAGATCCACTGCAGGCATGAAGTTACACGTGGATCAAACTTCATCCTGTTACTTGCACTTTACAATTATTTCTGTAACTACTTTGCAAGAGTTTGCATAGCACTGTCAGGGAGGAGTGCATTTGTCAGGTTATTTGACTGGCTGTGGCTTCACTGAGATTTTCAGGAGCAATTAGGCTTCTTTGTCTCCCTTTGATAGGGGGACAGAACTTGAACAAATGGGGCAGGTTATATAATTTTAATATACCTATATTTTAAATAGGTATCGAGCCTGTTTTGCCTATTCCGGTTAACAGACCTGACACAGCCTTGATCCACAGCTAAATGACCCCTTTTTCTGGTCTGACTTTACAATTGGCAACAGATCCAGCCCATCCTGCCTGCCTGCAACAAGGGTCCTCATGAAAAACCCAGCTTCCCAGGAGGGCTGTTTTAGAAAAGGGAAACATTCATTTATTATTTATTAAAGCAATATTCCTTTGCCTTCCCAAGTAAACTATGCAAAGTATCTAATAATGCTACATTAAAGCACCAATACAAATTTAGGCAGAAATAATAAACAAGAAGGTAAAATCAGTGGTTTCCCAGCAGATTATCAAAGCACAAAGAAAGATCAGGGAAACTTCTCTATGTAGGGGAAAGCAGCAGTATGGGATTACTTCAGGATGGCCCTGCTCCAGGCAGCATTCATTCTGTCAAGCAGAGAAGGAACATCAAGCAGGAGTGTTTATGTTTTGGTAGCTTCATATAAGACTAGAAAATTTAATGTGGTATAGGTCAGCACCAATATTGCAGATTCGGTCCAGAAATGCTTTCTGTCAAACCCTTTCTGTTGAAAGTTTCTCAAGGCCTGTTTAATTTAGTACAGTAATGTGGTGACTGCATTCTGTATCAGCTGCAGTTTCTGCACAGATTTTTAAAATGGCCTGTATAGAGTGTGTTATGTTATGGTATTTCATTTTTTGAAGGGATATCAGCATTTTTTTAATGCTGGATGTTTAGGCCTGCCTATATTTTTAATAACACCTGGTGTGTGTGTGTGTGTGATTTCTACGATTCTTGTAAAGTTTCATTTGAGTTGGAATACTTAAATTTGACCTAGAGCAATATGGAAGGTTGTCATTGTTTCCTGGCCATTTCAGAGCTATTTTGAAGTTTTAAGTCTTTAAAACTTATCATGAATGATAAATATAATAAAATAATGCTCATAAATATATAAATATTTGTCTTTGATAAAGTGGGTTATTTTGAGCTGTCCAGAGTCAGTCTGGAGTCTGGCAGCACTGAAATCAAATTATAAACAAACAAACAAATATTTCTGTCACGGTGAGATCCAGATTCCTTGGCACTTAAGGTACAAAAGTTTGAAAACCTCTGTTCTAATCTACAAAACCTGATTTAGCCCAATGTTTGTTTCATATGTTTCATCATTCTGTGGTTAGGGTGTCATATACAAGTATGAGTATATGACATATACATGTTAACTTTGAACAAAGTATCATTTAAGTAGAACTTAATTATTATTAATATTAAGTAGAACTTAATTATTAATCAGTTGTGAGTCTACGTTCACATTTACTGTACAGTAATCCTCACTTACTGACCACTTGTTCAGTGATAGTTTAAGTTGTGATGGTGCTGAACAAGTGGTACTTATGACCGGTCTTCGAAATTCCAGCTGTCTCAGTGCCCCCAGTCATGTGATCGCAATTTGGGCATTTGGTAACCAGCTCACACTGTGATGGTTGCAATGTCCCATGGTCATGTGATCGCCATTTGAGACCTTCCCTGCCGGCTTCCCATAAGCAAAATCAATAGGGAAGCCAGCAGAGAAGGTTGCAAATCCTCCTCTGGCCTTCCTGTGTGCTGCACCATGCACTCCCTCCCTTGACCTCCCTGTGATCACACCGTGCCGCACCTTCCTTCTCTTGGCTTCCCTGCACTTGTGTCAACCCTCCTTCCCTAGGTTTCCCTGCGCACATGCCAACCTGCACCCTCCTTCCCTCAGCCTCCCTGTGCTTGAGCTGACCTGTGCCCGCCTTCCCTTGGCCTCCCTGCACTCACACTGCACCACATCACCCCCTTTCCCAACTTGCGTGTAGCCTGCACCAGGCCTCTCAGGGCTTTCCCCACCCCCCTACGGCACTCCCATGCTCCTTACCTGGGACTCCTGTCATTTCCCACTTAATGAGCCACACACCTTGGGGTTATGATGGCAACTAGGATTGCCATCGCTATGCAATGTGGTCATGTGACACTGTGCTTTATGACTGCATCGCTTAACGATGGCAATCCCGGTCCCAGTTGCTGTTGTAACCCAAGGATTACCTGTAGTATAAACTAGGAATGGCATGGTAACGGTCTCAGTGACAACAGTGAATTTATATAAATTATTGAGATGGGAATTAAAAATCCAAAATTTATTAGATAAATTTTACGTAGAAAAATCCTGTTGATTTTGCATCAATACATTCTTCTCCACCTCTTTTAACAATTGTGTTGACCCTCTGACCTGTCTGGTTTGTGTTTAATGTCAGTTGCTTTGTGGGTGCATGTGTGCGTGCCCAGTATCTTAGATGGACAGACATACCTAGCCAGAAGCACCAGAGGATCAGGGAGGAAACAGATTCCTAAAGTAAGGGGGAGACAGCATTCCCAGAAGAAGGGACTGAAGAACAGGGAAATACATGGAAGAAATTGAAAAAGAACACGTGACAACAATGAAAAGACTCAAAGGTCTGTGGGAACTGCTTCCCTTAAAACAGAGTGACTATCCTTGGGGAGGAGGATGGGTTAGAAGTCTGCTGAGATCAAATGTCAGCCCCCCCAAAATTGTAAGAGTAAGTGGGGTTTGATTTTTCTGAAGATAGAATTCCAGAAGTGAGGGTGGGAAGCAGTGACTGAAAGCAGAAAAATACTTGTGGTTTACCTGGTGTTGTTTTGTTAAATCTGTACTTATTTGTCATTTAAAATACTGTTAAACCTTGCCATGCTGTTCAGATGAAAGAGAAGCTAGGAACTGACACAGTACAAAAGATATTACAGTTGCTTGCCTGTCAGTTGACTTCCATCCTGCCAGTCACCTATTCCTCCTTGCCCCCTAGAGTTGCTCTGTGGTTGGTCAGATGGATCTATGGCCTAGTCTGTCAGCTGTGGTGATGTCTGGATTTCTCCTCCAGAGAGAGAACATCTTTCCTCTTCCAAGCTGATTTCCATTTTTTCCATTTAAGCTCTCCCTCCTTATTCTTTATAATACTTTTTTAGAACTTTCCTTCTCCCTCCCTTCCATTCCCTCTGAAAGCAATTTCTTAGCATTTGCTCCTGAGACTGCCTCCCTTTAAAATTTTATTTTCTCGTGCCAATATTAACTACATCAAGGTTTATCCACTGCCTTATTTATTTGAACAATTTAATGGCCACCCATCTCATAGCAATTGCTCTGGGCAGTATACAAAGGATTAAAACCAAAAAAAGCAGTAAAAATAAAAACAACTTAAATAATCAACGTAACATATCTCTGAGATCTAAAAATAATTCCAGTTTACAATCAGTAAAAAACAACAGCCAACCAGATCAACCAGCAGAGCTTGCTTAACTTTCCAGCCCAAATGCCTGAGGGAACAGTCAGATTTTTAATGCTTCGCGAAAGGCCAACAGGGTCAAGGCCATTCAAATCTCTGGTGGGATGCTGTTCCACTGGGCAGATGATGCAAAAGAGATCATACCTCTGGGGTCCAGCAAGATGACACTGCTTGATAGAAGGGACTTGCAGGATGCCCACCCTGTTAGTTCTGGTGGAGTGAGCACAAATAATCAGGGATAGGTGGCCCCACAAATAACCTGGCTCTGTACCCACATAGGGCTTTATAGGTGATAACCAACACCCTGAATTGCATGCAGATGTTCATTGGAAGTCAGTGCAGCTAATGGAGAAGTGATGTGCTCCCAAGATTGCCTGTGCTGCTGCATTCTGGACCACTTGCAGCCTCTGAATACTCTGAGTTACCATGAATAGGACTTCCTAAATCCCAACTGAAAGAGGTCCAGATAATCTGTTTTCCTCCAGGGCCTTCTGGAGCTGTAAGCCAACCACCTTCCCTAAAATGGATGGAAATTGCCCAGTTCTTTTGGGTCCAGTGATGGATACTTGAAGAGAGAGTGGACAACCTCCTCTTTCAAGACAAGTGGAACCACCCTCTCCCACAAATAAGCATTCACTACCTCTTGGAAGTCCTTAACCAACAAGGAAGGACCTTGATCTAAAACATAGATGGCTGGTCATAGCTCCAAGGACCCTGTCTACTTCATCTGGATCATCAGGTTTAAACTAATAACTGGCCTCATGCAATTCCATAGGACCTGTACAACTAGATTCTAACTCCAAGTAAATCTGAGCAATTTTCTTTGACAGGTGTGTAGAATAGTTTTCCCAGCTGTCCTGTAAATGTTCTCCTGGACCCTCTTTACTCAAGAGGGTCAGGGCTACCAGCCAGCTTTCTGCAGATGTAATAATTTTGCTGCCCTCATTGCCATGAGGTGATCCTGAAGAAATGTTCTTACCCAGACTTGGATAGGATTCACTCTGTTTTCCTGCAGGGATGCTCTAGGTGTCTCTTATGCTACTTCATGATTTGGAGTTTCTCTGAGAACCTATATTCAGTTTCTGAAACAAATATGCTATAATTCTCAAATTCTCATAAATTACCTTGTATCGGATTTTATCAGCTTTATTTTCCACTGCAGAAAAAAAGCATGCCACTATTGGGGATGCTTAGAATTTGCAGAGAAAAAGTGTTTGGCATGCAGATCCCAGGACATGAAAAAAATACTCAGTGCCAAATGATTTAAGACTTTCTTTGGGAAAGGCAGATTCTTATAACAATATGTAGCCATGTTTGATAACAGAATTCAAATATTTACATTTCTTTTCAATTTTCTTGGGAATTCCAGATTGATTAATAACAAGTTAAAACATAATTCTGAAGAAGTGGTCCTTTACCTTTAAAGCCAGTTACCTTCAAGAAAAATGCATTCACTAAATCACTAGATAAATATATATATATATATATATATCCAGTGAAAAAATATCTGAAAGTGCAAGGTTTATTTTAGGAGTGAAGCCTCCCTTAAAGCATTTGTTTACAAAAATTATAAGAATTAAGTGCTGTAATAGTTACATTTAAAAAAATACACAATCGTCCATATCTTTAGTAAATTATATATTATTTTTGATAACTTTTGCAATTTCCTCTGTAAAATGTTTTTAAAATAGGTTTTCTTTTTTCCTTTTCTGATTATTCTAATCACAGTTGTTTTTCTCATACTTTGAATACGTTGTTTTGCTACTACATTTTAAACAGCAAATAGGCACAGTGTAATGGAAACAAAATCTAAATTATATGTACATCATATTTTCCCAAGTGTCTCTTGCATTAAGGTATCTCCAAAAGACTTATTTCCCCTTTTTGTACTTTGGTAGATGACATGGATTTAAACACTCTAGAATGCATTGTGCCGTAATTTTTTTTTTTTGGCTTGGTGTCATTTGCATTTGAGAAGTGGAAATTGTCTGTTTAATAACCAAAGTGTGGTTTGACTATCCAGATAGACATTTCTTGTGCCCAATGAGAAAAGGCAGCAATGATAGAGTAACAAGACTGCCTGGGGTTTCCCCCCCCTAGTTAGGCACTATTTCAGTAAATACAGTTCAGAAAGTAATATTGAAGGGCATAACTACACTGAAGCTTAATTTCCTTGTACAGTGCATATATATCCATAATTAACTCACATAAATATAAACTATGGTGTGTGTGTATATGCATGTGTGTGTGTATATATATATGTAAACATTTTATATGCCACCTTCAAAACCTGTTTTCATAAGACAATTTACAATAGAGGAGATTGTACCATTCCAGAATATTGGGGGTGTGGGGGGTGTGATTGCATATTTGAAAAATCTCTTATAAAAATATAGAACTAAGCAAACAGAATTCCACATTTCTTTTTGGTGTGTATGTGCTAATATCCTTGCATCTTACACTTTAGATGTAAACGTTCATTATTCAAATGGCATTTCTAAACAGATGAGGGCTACGAGCAGTGCGGGTTGTTTTTCCTGGCTTTCTGAAAATAGTATACTGCTCTTAGTGCAGTGTTTTCCCTGACTTCTGAATATGCTTTGAGTAATTTGCCGTATATTGCTGATGTAAACTGATGTATGTCACCCACTCTCCTCCCATCCAGTGTCAGTGGGTGGGTCTCAGAAATAAGCAGTATTCTGTTACACTTTCTTGACACACTCAAGAGCTGTTCTGTTTCCTGTTTCTGTGGGATACAAGAGTTGTCTTCGATAATGCAGCAGCAGGAGGACATTCAAACGCCCAGCTGCTAAATGCCAGAGAGGTCGTAAGGAGAAGACTTAGGTTTCCCTTCATATTCTGTAGACCTACAGAATCAGCAGTGATCTCTGAAACTGCTCCTACTTCAGCCACCATGGTGGCAAAGGATTATCCATTTTATTTCACAGCCAAGAGAGCAAACTGTGACTTGGAAGTACAGACAGCAAGCGTCTCCGCACGAGAGCTAGAGGTATGGTTTTTAAGTATTTTAAATGCTTCACAGTAGTTTTTCTAATCAAAAGAATCTACATTAGGTGGGGAGAACAATGAGAACCTCAGAGATGGATGCCGATCTCATATTTTGCACTGAGAGGATTAAACAGTGCACTGATACACACACACACACACACACACACAAATCAGACTATGCTTTCTTAAAACAGGATTCAGTGCTGGAATAGATAGTTGAGAGGTAAGTATGATTAATGTGCATTTAATTGTCTAATATTAGTGGTTTTGATTTGTTAAAATGCACGGTAGTATTTTTCATAGATAGAAAAGGCAGAGATTGTTATAAAATAAATCATTGCCATATATTTAAAATTCTTGAGAGTCTTAATGTTAACTTTTTAAGTAAGGCTATTACAATCTGGCATCCCTACTAGCGAACAAATAGGATAAAGGAATAAATAATAAAGTTAAAGACACAGTGCTGAATTTATGTGTGCTTCTGAGATAATTTTAGTTACTATGAAAATAGATTTCTGCAACTTTTTAACACTATTTATGTTAACTTTATACATTCAATAGCTTTAAAAATCTAAAGAAAATACTTTAGTAATTTTCTTCAAAAATCAGTTTTATATTTTATCATTATATCTTGTCCACTTTGCAAAGTGCTTTGCATTTTGTCCTATATTTTAATAATTACAATATTACATTTTTGGATTGTTTTTGATACATGGTTGAATGAAATATAAGCTTCCAGAATTGACTACTTTGAATGAGTTAAACAATAGGTTTTCACATGTATGGTTTAAAGAAGTGTAATGTTCCATCTCTACCCGTCAAAAAATAGTAATTTCTTCAAGAATAATAATTTTGACCCTTCGGGTGCAAAATTACATTTTGTACCTTCAGAGTAAGGTGAGTCCTGCAGATGTGATTTTTGTATTTCAGTATTCAGATCAGTATCAACATACATAATGGAAAAAGTGCTTTGCTATTCTGCAAAGTGATTTTAAAAAGCAGTGATGTCTTCTCTTGAAGATTTTTTTTTTTTAAAGAATAAAGGCATGGATAAAAAGTCAACTTTGAAATGATAGAAACAGGTATGGTATCCACATAGTTTGACAAATCTCCATTTAGTAATCTAAAATAAGAACACGCTTCCTGTAGTCACAGGCAGTTGTCTCAGTTCATTCTTTGTGCAGGTGAGCAAGAGCAGCCAGGAAATGGTTAATTATAGCTTTCCATTATGTTCTAAGTGGGAAAACATTTTTTATGGTTTCCAGACAAATGAGGAAATGGAACCATGGTTTGAAGTTAGAGGCTATTAATACATTCCCTGTTTGGATGTAAAACAAGTGTTGGTTTACAAGAACTTCATAGCATATTCACTTGCAACAAGGAAAGAGCAAAGTGATTGCATGCAAGAATATGAATAGCCATATTTGGATTTAGCTGTGATTATCTGAATGTGATCAAAATCATCTAAGATATTACGAGGGTCATTAAGTACCAGTTGCTTCCTTTCACCCTGTAATCATTGGCGCACACTACTAAGATTTTTTTAAAAATTAGATTACTAATGAAAGCAGCTTAATATCAGAAAATATCTCTCTCATTTGCCATGGGTATTTGAAACTGGCTGAGATTGTCTATAGCTGAAAAGTATTAGTGAAGTAAAAAATGTGATATTACAGGTCCTATGTTTAAAAGTGTGAATTAATGTATTTATTCCTGAACGATATTCTTGATTTTGTTATGAGAGTAGATCTTACATCCTCCAGACAAGCTGGTACTTTGGAGAACTCATGTATAAATATCAATATATTAAAATTATTATTACAATACTGAAAAGTATTGTAAAGTATAGCATATCATCATTAAGCACATGTTGAAATTTGCTGGAACAAATCTTGCCCATTCCTAGATATGAAATCAGAAGGATTTGGAAATGAAGCTTACTAGCAAAAGTAGATGGAGTTATTTATAGTTTTGTACAAGAAGTTTTGGAGTGTGTAGTTAAATAATGCAAGTATGGTTTGTGTTACAGATACACCTGAAATGGAGGGGAAATAGGGAAGCAAATATAAATGTGCCCCCATGAAAACCTCAGAACAAACCAATATCTTAATACAATTGTATTGCATTACTCAGTTCCAGAAAGGAGCTGCTTTATTTTGTAAAAATTTAAAAACCAATTATGAACAGTGGCATTAAAAGCCGTGCAAGCCAAGCACTGCTTAAGAATTCAGTCTGTGACAGCTCAGCTTGTAGGTAAATTACTTTGTCTGCTGAGGCTGCTAAGTCATCTGATTCTTGTTGGGTTGAGAGATGTATAGTTGAAGATGTACATCTTCTAGTCTGCTTTATTGCTACTCAGTTTAGATTGATGGTTCCATCTGAGTTCTGATAGAGTAGATAAAAGAATACTGGGGTTCAAGAGGTTTTTCTAAATTTTTAGGACTTGACAGGTTTGGAAGGGTAGTTTTTGACTGTCCGTTTAGTTGTATATAATGGTCTTTTTCTTGGTATCTAAGGTTTTTGTTGTCAGTACCTATGTTGGAAACTCTGGTTACATTGCTACTTTCACAAATATCAGCCATAGTGAAATTTAATCTCGAAATGAAGTGGATAGGTGTGCAATGGTAAATTGCTTCCTTTTTCTTTACTCATTAGTATATGTACTAAGTTAGTTGGTAGATTTCATTAAAATAGGCAAAACTTTCCCATAACATACAACATACTGGATGTTATTACTAAACTAAATATAGGGAAAGGTTACCAGCTAATAAATACAATTTTAACAATGTTTAAGTTTTGCTAGTCATAAAAAAAAACACGCACACACATTGAACTGTGATGTAATGGGATAAAGACTAAAAAAGGAGAACCAGTTTATGCACTGTAACCTAGTTTCATAATGATAGTAACCTTCAACTCTGTGACTTCATATTTAGGGAGTGCCAATTGTGGGCATCAAAGAAGATTGAATGCTACTTAAAGCAATGAATTTGCATGTCTCTCATCTTGCCACCATCCTGTGTTTAAATAAGACTGAGATGCAAGTATACAGTAGATAAAGATTGCAAATGACCTATATATTAATAGTCTCTGCATTTAACATGAATATACTGGACCTGGTTAACTTTTGGATGAGAGATCTCCAAGGAATTCCAAAACCGTAGCTAGGCACAAAAGTTGGAAAAAAAAAAATCCTGCAATAAGACAACAGAAAAACACTTCCATATTGCTGCCAAAAGAACAACATGGACATGTCCCTGAAATCCCAAGGAATTGTACTCAACCTGAAGGAGACTTGACTTCTTTTTACTGCTGTGTTATCAAAAACAGTAATGGATCACTGTTAAAAGGTGATCACTGTTAATCAACCATTAAGGGCTTTTAAAAAAAAAAATTGAAGGCTTTATGTAAAGCTCACAAATCATAAGAGTAGTATTGTAATTTGAACAATGCCATTGCCAAGCTAGAAGAAAACAGGCTTGGTTGAGCAGAGACTACAATGCTGAGAATTTAGCAGTGCACTCCAGTGACAGATTGGTGTGTTGGAGTAAACTCTATTTTTCGTATAGATCTATGTAATGTGCACATGCACATGTGTGCAGATCTGAGAATTGTTGGATTGAGTCTGCTGGTTCACTAGTTTTCTTGGAGTAAGAAAAGACACCACTCTATGGCAAAGAAAAGAAAGGGGGGAGGGGGAGGTAAATAGTATGCACACACACATTCATGACTCCAGTATGCAATCTGCATATTTATCTACTTTTTTTTTTTTTTTTACTTTTTTTGCAAGTGATCTGAATAATTGCTACAAAGGAATAGCTGCAGAAATGCCACATCTCCATTCCATTGTTGCACCGAAAGACTTCTAGTCGGTGGAAGGTTCTTGCTAGGTAAAACAAAAGCATGCTGGTAGTTTTGCAACTAGGTACTTTTCCCAACAGCTGAAACCATACTTTGCAAGGCACAGCTAGGTTTAAGCACCAAGATCAATTACTGTATACCTCTTTTCCTGCTCCAACCAAAAGTAAGGAAGGAAAAGAAATCGCTAGACTCTTTCCTCCCTGACTATCCACCTGACAGTAGTTAAACAAGAAAAGAGCAGCCTGGTCTGTTGCAGGCTAGCTGGCTTTGTGCCAGAAACAATGGGAAGCAGACAAGGCTGTTGTCAACATCATCCCTGCTTCCTTTGCTGGGTTACTGTGCTGTCTGGAACAACTCCAAGAATCTGAAAACAGCCGAAGCAGAACAGACCATCTTGGCTGTGGTCTAAGGTGGATTCTGCAGCATGACATGCTTCTGAAAGGTTGCTGGGGGGGCGGAGGCGGGGGGACCTGTCAGGCTGCCTTTTTCTTTTAAGAACAGAGAGGAACATCAGCTGAAGCCCAGCAGCTGGGAGGTGGGCTGAGGCAAGAGTTACTAGGAACTGGAAAACAGATCACCCAGAAGCTCTGCAATACTTAGGTGATGCAAGTGGAAAGATTGCCTTTTTCTCCTCGGTTTGGGTTAGACCACACCTGAGCCAAAAATAAATCAGCTCATCTGCCCAACACATGTACTGCAAACCGCCAGAGCTGATTCTGGAGGAGCCTAATGCCTTCGTGTGGCAGCGATGTGAGTTCTAAACATAAGGCAGGCTAAAATACATTGTTCCAATTAGGCCATTTGGAAGACCTAGAGGGAGCTCACAAAGAAACTGGCAGGTGGGTTTCCAGATAGAAAGAGGTAAGTCATGAGAAAGCTCTGAGCGGTTGGTTGGTGAAGGATTAGAATGAGAAATGTTTTGAAGTTAATGAACCATTATCAGTGTGCAATAACAGATCTGTCTAGAAGGAGCCTGCATCTCTGAGAGGTGGAGGCAATATGTTTAGTATGTAGCAGATTCAGATTGGGATTTCAAATAGGAGTCTGTGGCACTTTTCTTTTTTGTTTTACAGAAGTAGATCTTGTTACATTGTAATTCGATCTTACTTAATATTTAAGTATTTCAATAGAAAATGATACAAGTTACAGCAGAGGTAAATCAACTTTTCTGAGAAACAAGGGACGAGTTCCTGATAAAGAATTTCCTTCTCAAAAAGCCATGTTATGCCTAGCACAACGAACTTGAAACATTTTATTTTCAAACTGTAGAGTAGTAAACAACTTCATTGTGACAAGGTTGGTTGGTTTGTTAGCTAGCATTGTTTGTTTAACATTGTTATTTTAAACATCCATTTTTAAAAGGGAAAGACGGGAAATAAACAGGAAAATGTAACATCCTCCAAAATGAATGTTTAAAGCTGTTTGTCCTGTAAAGAACTTTGTTAATTCATCCACATTTTGCCTCAAGTAGCAACATTTAATCTAAAGAAACCTGAGCAGGACATAATAGCAGATGAGAGATTTGGGATGCAGGAAGGGGGGCAGAGAGGTCAACACTGTTTCTGCCACCTGTTCTTGGAGGGTTAATTTGTAGCTTTTTCAAAACCTGAAATTAGAGTCATTATCTGCAGGGAAGGCATCATTTTTCATGGAATGAGTTTTGCAGCAATAGAGGATTGTGTGCTTTGGTGTGACCGCTGTTGTCCCAGAGCATGGATGAGGTGCTATGCCTGCCTCTTCGGATCAGTTTCAGAATAGTTTTATTTTAAAAGAAAGCCTGTGAATCTATGGGCTTTTCTGCCATGCAGCCTTCAGTTGCTTGCCTCCTGTGGAAGTGAATCTGGCTTCAGAAACCCTGCTCCAGATTTCAACCCTGTCCTCCACTTGGGTTACAGTGACAGACAGTCTGGTGTTCCATCCAGACTGCGATTAATATGACCCTGGTCGGTGGATTCCTGTTTTTTTTTCATCCAGCTAGGCCAGGAAAGAAGCTTTTTTTTCCCCCATGTCTTTTGAGGACTAGTGGGGGGGGGGGGGGGAGGAAGTATGTTATAGTTCTTTCTGTCACTTGGGACATAAAGAGAAACTTGGTAGAATGCTTGTTAATTTCACCCAGAAAGAAATAAAGGGCCAGCATTTCTGGTGTCACCTATTTAACACCTCCCCTTCCCACTACAGTTTTACAGTTCATCCGGTTACTGGGCCTAGAAGGGGACACTTGGCAGAACCCTTTTTGATTCCACCCAGTTAAAACAAACAAATGGACAGCATTTCACTACCAACCTGTTAAAATAAGCACCCGTCCCCCACAAGGCCCTGCTTTTTGTGGCAGGCAGCTGAGCAGCCTTGCATGAAATGGCATAGAAGGCAGAGAGCGAGAACCAGTGGGCAGAGCGTGCCCACCTCAACCCATGTCAGCCAGCTGGAAAGATACTAGAAAGTAAAATTAAGTCAGTATTAGTTATCTGTGTGGATAACTATGGAATGAAGAATTGGAATATCCATTTTTGGGGAATCAGTAGGTCCAGGTGTTGTTTTTTTTAATGTGAAATATACTTCTTAGAATTTAAAAATGAAATTAATTCAGCAAACATATTATTATATATTTAAAAGAATGTTTTAAAAAAGGGATGAATATTCAATTTCTTATGGTGGCAATGTAAGAAATTTGAACATTCTCATATATATTTGATCTTCTGTTTGTTTTAAGCCTTTGTTTGGGCTTAAAATTACCTCATATGGTAATATAACCTTGAGAAGAAATATAGTTAAGGATCTTAATATGATGTTGAATTACATGCCTAGAACATGAAGTTTGTCATCTCATGAAAAGTCTTGGCACTATCAATGTCCATTTGGGGCATGGACAAAGAGAATAATCCTATGTAACTGGAGAGAAATATATCTCCTGATTTTAAGGAATGCATCCAGGATATAAGTTAGCTACCTATTTTTGAAAAGCTTCTGTGTTCTAAAAATGAGAAGATGACACAACATGTTACTGTATAGTCTAGATTTAAATATAAGCTTAATAATTGAATTAATTTCATATAGTTATGAAGTTTACCCTATTTGCAAAATTGAAATATTTCTAGTCTTTTCTTTCTATTAAAAGTGATATTCAGAAAAGTTTACAAGAAATGAAAGAACAGTGTAATAGTATCAAACAGAGCAAAAAAAACCAAAAACAAACTGATGTTAAATCATATACCCTAGAGGGGAATAAAGTGGATAAAATCAATAAAATTGCAACTAAAGTGAATTAAAGGGTATCTTGTACTGTTTTTGGTCATTAGTCAGCAAGGCTCATCTTGTAGTGGTATTAAAAAAAAACGGATTTCTGAATTGGACAAATAGTTGTAAGAGAATTGGGTCCTTTATGTATTTTGGTTTGATCTTGAAGAACAATCCTATCTATAATGCCTAAGTAATCTAAATTGGATATTACAAGAATGTAAATGGTATCCTTGTCAGAGTTCATCTGTTAGTTTTCCAATCTATTCGGTGGTGTTACTCCACTGACCTTTATTAGGGATTGGTTACCTCTGATCCACGGCACTTTGAGCAGGACATGAGAGGCTCCGTGCTGGAAGAACCAGGAAGTGAAGGAAGAGAGCTGGATGATACCTTGTTCTAAACTCACTTTCCCTTCCAAAAATCAATGTGAAGCACTGAATGTGAAACTTCTATTGACTTAGCTGGTCAGATAATTGGCACTTCCTTTTATTCTGCTGTTACCTGCTCTATTTTAAACAGAGAATCTATTCATCAATGTGTGTGTGTGTGTGTGTCAAGATAATAGCTTTAAATTTTAATTTTCTTGCCTTTTTTTCCTTCCCCCAACCCCAAAATTCAGTAAGGAGGAAAAGACAGAATAACTATACAATACTTTTTGACTTGTAGAGCTGGAATTGGTATTTTACAGGCATCATACTTTACTAAGAACATTGCAACATTGTATCTCATTTTCATGAAACTATTTATTTATTCGATTTATATCCCATCTTTTCTTCAGGTGTCTATGTGGCATATCTTGGGATTTCCCTTCATTTTATCGCACAAAACAACCCTGGGTGGTAGGCTGGGCTGAAAATTGAGACAAGGCCAAAAAATGATGAGTTATTCTTTGGATCTTATGGGTAATGTGGGTGTTATAACTGTCTCTCTCTAGTCCATTTTTAAGGCTGTAGTTCTGTGCTCTGTTACCTGTGAACAAGCATCATGGAACACAGGGGGAGCGCTACCAAGGGCATTCCCATTCCCAAACCAACTTTGTCTGTTCTCAGTACTAAACAGATTGGATCTGGTTAGTATTTGAATGAGAGTCCATTAGGCAATCCCATGTTTGTAGACTGGACTGGGAAATTAAAACAAAAACAAAAAACTGAAAGAATGGAAAGGTAAACTTCCACACTGCTGCCAAGAAAAATGTGAAAATCAGTTCTCTGGAGGTTACAAGCAAAACAGCCTGAAATGACACTACTCTGCGAACAAAACAAGACAGAAGCAGTAATCATCCCTCCTGCCCAAAAGAGTGGTTTCAGACAGTTACATCTTGTGGTGTAACAGAGAGAGGTGCAAGAATTTGGATAGATGTCAGTTAGAATTCTTTCATAACGGTTTCCTACCTTTTCAGTGATAAATTTCCTTAGCACAGCTTGTCTCGGTGAAGCTCTACTTGTGCCAGCTTCCTGTGGGGCAATCAACAAAAACCATTTTGACATTATATGCCTGTTTAAGAAGCCAAGCCTGATTAGACTTTACCTACTTTGGTAATCATGAATAAGATTGCACTTTAAGTTCTTTCCTTGTATAGCCATATTAGGAATTTGGAAAATATGTACAATGTCAACTGAAAGACTATGAGAAGTAAAGCCTAATTCAGATGTTAATAAGAAACAGGAAGCTGACCAGAAACCTTAGACAAACAAGAGGATACTACATTTCCATACCTTACTGCCTGCTCCGTATTGCACCATTTGCTAAGCATTCAGTCTATTCTCACACATGCTTTAGTTTCATCATGTACCAACCTTATTATATTCAGCATCCAAGTTTCAACTCCATATTTGTGCAAAAATTCCATAATTCACACCTATTCACTTTATCATACACTTTTGCCTAAATCAACTATAAATTTTCTTTCTTGTATTCATTTTTCTCAATTCCTTAATGAACAGCAAAAATCTGGTCTGTGACAACCTGTCCCAGACATAAAGCCACACTGCACTTCCCCAAATGTGTATTGTCACATCTTGTACCCTTTCAATCCAGATTCTGAAAAATGGAATTTTCTAGGCACATTTAACAAGCTCTGGTGTGTTTGTTTATCTTGCATTAACTCTTGTTAACTTTCCTTTTGTGCAAGGAAACAATAACAGCATTCTTCCAATCCTCAGGCACAGATGCAGTCTTCACAAACAAATAAATCACAGAGCCACTCCAAAAGCAAACCATATCCATATTTTAACATTTTTGCTCTAATACGATCTACCTCTTCAGTCTTAATGTTTTTCAGCATTCTCTTGGTGTTTATTTATTTATTTTGTATCCATTTTTTCTTGGACACTTACAGCATTGTTTCAGTTCCAATCTTCAACATATTTTTATCATTCCCAAATCAATCTCTACTCCTTCCAACATTCTCTTACTTCAGTTTCAGCCCAAACCATTTCATACCTGTAGTTTTAATAACATTCACTCTGCTTATTCAGCTATCTTCACCCAATATTTTTTCATCAAAATCGCTTTGCAACTGTTCCTTGCTGTCTTTGCAGCTTCATTTCTATGTACAGATTATACAATGTATTTCATCATTTTTTGCAGCAATCATTCTCATGTGTGTTCTTCCCTCATCCACAGCCTCTGTTGAATTCATAATTCCACCGAATTTTTTCATACTACCTATTAACGTAACTCAGCATACTTCTGTGGCACTCTCTATAGCAGTGTTGTCCAAACTTGGCCACTTTAAGATGAGTGGACTTCAACTCCCAGAATTCCCCAGCCAGCCATGGGGAATTCTGGGAGTTGAAGTCCACTGATCTTAAAGTGGCCAAGTTTGGACAACACTGCTCTATAGCATGTTCCTTTTCATTCTGTTCCAAGAAACTTCCATATCCTCTTTCCTTTCTTTATATCTAGTCCACTTTCCATTAAGGTTGTTGGAAATTACTGTATCTTGTACTATTGTTTCATGATTGATTAATTGTGTGCCATCAAGTCAGTGTCAAGTCTTAGTGGCCACAGAGATAGATTTTTTTTCCATGACGATCTGTTCCTAGCCTGTTAGACCCTCAACTCTTCCTGGAAGAATGGGTAATGACTGTGGCTAGGAAGGCCTTTGCAGAAGTCCACCTTATATACCAATTGTGCCTGTTCCTGGATCAGGAAGACTGCTTACAATCACTCTTGCCCTAATCAGCTTTCATCTAAACTACTGCAATGCACTGTACATGGGGCTGCCTTTGAAGACCACCTGGAAGCTGCAGTTAGTCCCAAATGCACCAGCCCAGGTTTGGAGAGTGCACCCATGTAGTACCATTGCTTTGCAAACTGCACTATTCTGAAGTCTTATTGTATTATTTTATCTTATAATTTATTGTTTTCATGTTTCTTCCAATTGTAAATTGCCCAGAGTTGGTCTTGTGAAGCCATAGAAATATAATATACATACATACGTAAAAACAATCGAGGAGAACTATATAGGAGAACATTCAAGGAGAACTAGATTGATAAAAATGTTGAAGGAGAACTAGATTGGGAATAGAACATGCTTCTTTCTAACACATCTTGTCTGTTCATTTCCTATGTAATGGACTAAACCCATGTCATGTAAATGGATCCCTGCGTGCTCCCAATTCTGCTGCAGAGCAGATACAGGGAAAATAAGTGGGGGGGGGGGAGAAAAGAGGAGAAAGAATTCAGTTTACCAGTAGTGTTTTTACAATTGGCAAGGGGGCATTTTTGTAGACAATCAAATGTGCACTTAAGAAGAATAGACCAGACGTTGCAAACAGTTGCAAAGCAGCTTATCCACAATTGTGCGATAGATCAAGGCATTTCTACATAAGAATTGTGTGCAAGACTGAAAGTAGCTCCATACTTCTGTGATCTCACAGTGTCAGCTGTGTCTGAGAGCTGAAATGATTTATTTTGGGCTTAGCTGTGGTGAATTTGAAACAAAAGTAAATGTAGACTTTTCTTTGCAACTCTGTGGAGCTGGTGGGTGGTCTGTTTCCCTTTTTACCCCACTACACTTCGGGAATTCTGGGTTTCACTGAGAAAAGTGGTTTTACTGCAGGGATTTTTATCCCCCTCATATGACCAGACAAACCAACATGGTGTAAAGACATGGATGGGAAGTACTAGATCATGTTCAAACTGTTTTTAAGGGACTAGAGAATAAAAACAGAGTGATGTGGAATTACCCTAATATAAATCAGTTATGAACTAATTCAGTATTGCATAATGGGAAATTCACAAGATTACTACATAGTTTTAATACTATAGCAGATCAGGATTATGATTGAATAGCATATGGGTATTTATTAAAGAGATTAGCTAGTAGTTAATATTTTATTAAAAAGAGCTATGGTATCATGTGTTGAAATTGAAGCTTTACAGAAGCTTTATAGAAATAATTGCAGAGTTATTTCTGTAAAGGCCTTTTGATGTTGATTTGTATTTAAACTCCTCTGTTATCTGAAGTTGATACATAAAAATTGAGTACAAGATACTTTTCTATTTTTATTAATCCTGCATTGCCTGGATTCCTGACATCCCTATGATGTTTTGCTGTACTGAAATGATCATTTGTTGAGATTCATCTCACATGCTGATTGAAAGCCTGTACTAGCAGTATTGGGCAGTATCTGAAGGTGTTTTAGTGGCATTCTCTTGCTCATTATCTGGGGTCATGCTTAAATCATTATGAGCTTGTTAAGAATTTGATCACCATTCAGTTCTGTACAATAAACATATTGGCTATGCCATTGTAACAGAGTATAGCACTGAAATACAAAAGAATTGAATAAAAACTAATTTTTACATATTGCTTTCAACTTCCACACACATCCAACTACTTCTTTTCATACAGATATTGAAGACAGAAAACAAGTTCATTAAATCAGAACTGGCAAACTACTTTCATTAATTTAATTCAGACCACTGCTCTAAACAAAGATGCTTGCTATCAGGGTTTTTCAGATTTTAAACACATTGGGATCTTGATTCAGAAATAGCTGAACAAGAACCCATTAATGAAACCTGGCAAATAATTTACTTAGAAACATTCTCATTCATATACTTTATGATGCAAGCAGATTAAATCAGAGTTCATCAGATGTTGCTGAATAACAACTTCTAATATCCTTTACCATTGGCTATGCCAGCCTGGGTTGATGGAAGTTGTAGTTTAGTGACATCTGGAGGACTATGCCACTTGATTAAAAGGAAAACTAGCAAGTTAGGTCCAATACAGGACAATGAGATTTCTGGAATTCCCATTTTTCCAAGCATATTCCATAGTTTGATGTGATCAGCATAATCAAAGTCCTTTCTATAATCAATGAAGCAGATAGATTTCTTTTTGGTATTCTTTGGCTGTCTCAAGTATCCAATATGCATCAGAAATGATGTCTCATGTTCTTCAGCCTTTTCTAAAGCCAGCTTGAATGTCAGGGCATTCAATGTCAGGGCATCCCTTTTCCCATGTAAGGCTCTAATCTGCATTCGATGATCCTAAGCAGTATTTTGCTAGCATGTGAAATTAAGGATATTGTACAATGGTTTGCACACTCTGTTAAGTCTCCTTTTTGGGGGGTGTTGGAATATAGATTGACCTCTTCCAATTGGTTGGCCACTGTGTTGTTCTCTGGATTTGCTGCCATAGCTTGGTTAGAACCTTGACTGATTCTTCTTCTGTTGCTTGCCATATTTCAGTGGGTATTCCATCAGTTTCTGTAGCCTTCCGACTTGGTAATGAAACTAAAGAAATTATTCTGAGAAAAAAGGTTTCTTCTGGAGAATGCAAATTAGGAATTGTAGTCTATTCATACATATTTCCTGAAAAAAATCTAATTTCAGTGAAATTGTTTAGTCCCAACATGTATATGGACTGTAATTCATGAATTATATATCCAGAGGGACTGTCAGTTTGCAAAACTGAAAAACAAAACTCTTTTTAGTTCTAAATATCAAAAGTATCCTACCAAACAGTGATCCAATGCGATTTTCTGTTAATATGTTTTTTTCACTAAATGCTTTTGGTTACTTCATTTTTAATTTTACCCAGTGCTGATTTAAACTAATGTAGATCTCTGACTTTCTCCCCCCATCCCCATATGTCTACTACTAGCATCTGTATTCATATTCATATTCCTGTAACTGTGTTGAACAAACAGAAATTTTGAAAGTAAATTACAGAAACTGTGCCAAAAATAGAAAGTCTGCAGCAAAGCTTTTCTGTTTCATTTTAGTTACAACACCAGTAGTTTATTTCTGAAACAGAGGCTACGTATTGTTTTAGTTTTAGTATCTTTTAGTACATTATTAACAATTCTCGGTTGCATCTTTCTAGCATTAATCCTTACCTCAATGTATTCCTGAAATGTTTCCCATGTTTGGAGGGTGATGTTTGGTTCATAATACAGTTTTTTGAATGTGTGTAGTATAATGGTTCTCAGTCCATAATATGCAGTGCAGGATGGTTTTCACCAGATAACAGGTCTAGGTGTTTAGATGGTACTGATGGTGAGCTAGTAGAAGTATGATGAATGTTCCAATCCAGACAAAGAGCTCATTGGCTTTGTTAAAATTGGTGGCATTGACTGATGATATACAAACAACCTCGATCTTGAAGAACACTCATAAACAGGATAGGCTGCAGCAGTCTTATGTATGAGACCTAGTCTGAAAGTTAACAGGGACACGAGTTAAGAAATATGTGTGAATAATTATTTTCACTTTTATCTAGTTTTGTCATAGACAGTTTGTCATCTCCATTTTTTAAAACCATCTAATTCCTCACTGTATTTCAGACTAGTTTTAGCTACTTAATTTTTTTTTGTTTTCTTCTAAACTATATTTGCTATTTAAGCCATAGAAAAGTTTATATGAATATTTAATACTGTTTTGTACCCATGTGTTACTTTATGCCACTTTTAGTTAGGTATTCTTAAATTTTTTTTTTTTTTTGCTTCATAATGTGCTGTGGAATAGTGTCATGACACAATTTTGGAATACCTATTCTAGAAATGTACAAGATACAAAACTTTTAAAACTGGGTGGTTAAATAAAGTATCTTCAAATGTAGCATTTGTGATTGTAATATTTTTTAATGGTTTGTTTCTTCAGAACCTTTAATAATGTTAATTTGGGGTATGAATGACCAAAAGAATAATTTGACACGGAGTAAGGTGGAATGGCGCTTGAATTTAGAGTTAGAGCAGATCCTTGGGATTTAACATTTTGAAGATTTGCTTCCCTTTGTGCAGTTGTTCTGTCTTACTGTATTAATAGAAGATCTTTGTTTAAAAACTTCTTAGTCTTAAGCATGCTTATGTTTACAGCTTTTATTAGGCGAAAAGAAATAACTTCCTAAGAAACAGCAAATGTAGTAGCCTATTTTTGCAATATTTGTGCTGATCCTATTGTAATCTTTTAGTACTGATTATTCAGGTCAGTGCCTTTCTAGTACTGAACAACTGGACTATTTTCTACAAGGAAAATGGAACTGGCTCTCCTTTTATTGTTCAGAAAGAAGTTTGAAGGGGGGATATTTTTGTTGAATGAACTGTATAGAAAACTAACAAACATTGTAAAATAAATGTAACTTAGCCTTACACACAGGACTTTTTTTAAGTCTACATGTAAGGAGTGGTATGCTGGAGTCATCTCGTACCAACTCATAAGAGCCAATTGTTAAATTTTTTGGAATTTTGCAAGCCAGTTGAGAGCAGAGCTGAGTCACTATACCTAGTGCACTGAGCAGCTATTCTGTGGCTACCGGCACAGCATAACAGTGGCAATGGAGCTGGCAGAGGCAGTTTGAAAACATTTACCAGTACACCACTGGATATAAGGCTACATTCCTTCCAATGGGATGAGGACCTTAGTCCAAGTTAGAGCTCTTCTAGAGAAGCAGCATCTGGGAGCTTATGATCCAAGTGACTGAACAGTGAGCAAATAGGAGTTTTGCATGAGAGTCTGGCAGGGTCCATGTTACCAGAGATGCCAAGCAACATGGATAGCAAAGAAAATTTCATGGTGGTCTACATAGTATGTGCATTGTTTATCTTCCTGCCTGAAGAGAACCCAAACTACTTTTTGGGTTGCAACACACCAGGGAATGTGAGAAGTTCCTGTACCAGATAGGTGAAGCTCCTCTGGAGGAGTAGAGAAGGGAATTGAATACCAGAGAACATGAAAAGGAAGACAATTGGAAGCACGTGATCCAAAGAAGGAAGAGGTTGAGGTGGCACTCAGTGTCAGTGGAGCTCAGCAAACAGTTTCAGGTTCTTACTCTAGAAGATAATCCACAGTTACCTAAGCAGCATCACCAAGCCTGACTTCACAAAACAAGGCAAAAGACACTCAGAGCCCAATGAGTTGAGGAAACCCAAGAATGACTTTGAGAAAGAAAAGGTGCATTGTGGTAGTGAGTGATTCCCTCCTGAGAGGAACTGAAGCCATGTTTGTGAGAGGTGTGTCTTCTTCCACATGTCTATATCCAGGTTGTGACAGATGGGCTGCCAAATTCTTCAAACCCAGCAATAACTGCCCATACTGATTCATGTGTGGACCATTAACACTGCCAGAAGAAACCTTGAATGGATCTCCAGAAAGTACCAGGCCCTGGTCAGTAAGGTGAAGGAACTGGCAGATAAGAAAGAGAACAGGGTCCTGGAAGTGAACAATCAGCTTTGTAGACCACGGTACCAAAAAGGATTTGGATTATTTGACCATGGATTGTATTACTTACATGAAGGACTCCTGATAATAGATGGAATACGTCTCACAAAGACTGAGAAAGTGTGTGTTTGGCAAGTGCCTTGGTAATTTCATCAGGAGGGTGTTAAATTTGAAAAATGAGAGATGGAAAAAGGCCAGAACCAAATATACCACCAACAACTGAGGCAAACAATGCTGGAGTCAAAAGGAAAAACACAATAATGGAGGGAGGACTGATAGATCGGCAAGAAACTACAACAGTGATGTCAATGGAGGTACCTCTCATAATCGCAGATTTTACTACTCCAGGGCACCAGATATGGAAAACAAACAAGGAGAATGTGAAATCCTAATACAGGATGACAAGTATGATGTTCGAGGCATCGCTGAAGGGGTGACACACTTGATTAGAACATAGCCCAAGAAGACTACAACTTACACATTAGGTCCTAGATCTAATTCTTACCACCAGGGAGGAATTAGTTGAAGAAGTGCAGGTGACTGGAACCTTGTGACGAAATTGCCAGATTATCCCTGAATTCATGACTCTCAAGGGGAAGAGGGACAGAGAAGAATTAGACATGTATACTGGATTTCATATGCGAAGGTTTCAGTGAACTCAGATGGGAGGTATTTTAGATCAAATTGTTTAAAATCCTGAAGGAGAAAAATGACTGAGAAGAATGGGAAATCTTGTGAAGCAGTTGAAGATACAATCACAAACAATTGCTAGTAGAAAACAACTAAAAATATCAGTGTGGATCACACAGCTTCCTGAAATGCTGAAAAGAAAAACGGACATCTATAGGAAATGGGAGATTGCATAACCAAAAAAAGGATATACAGCAGTTGCCAGAAACTGTAGAGATTGTGGCGGAAAGCCCAAAGTTCAGAATGAGCTGAGGCTTGTGAAAAATGCCCAAACAACATAAAAGGCTATTTCAGATACGTTAAAGGAAAAAAGGAAAGGCAAAGAGGTTGTAGGACTGTTGCAAAGAAAAATATATGAATTAGTAACAGGTGATGGCAGAAAGGAGGAATACCTTAACTTTTATTTTATATTTGTCTTCTCCCAATAAAGAAACAAAGCCCTAGATGGCCATTTGTCTGGCCTTCAGCAGCTACCTAAACCTAAAGCGCACGATTCTCACAGAGTTCTCTTTAGGAAAAAGAATTAAGATGAAAGAGTTAGTGATACAAGGATTCCAGCAAGTGAACTCTTTAATTTAGATCACAATATCTTAGTGAGTGTATATTAAGGTGGAGATTTTCTGAGATTCCCCCTCAAAGCCTTAAGGTGCACTGGCTAGGAGGCAGCTCTCTTCACTGATAAGGGGGAAATCTGCACCTGTGTGTATATACTATATGTGCGTGTGTGCATATAAATGGTTGCTTAAATCTTTTAGCCTTAGACCCACTCTTATACTATTTTGTGCCAATAGTACAAAGAGAAAGTTGAAGCTCAAGAGAGACAAGGAGAGGGTAATATAACACTTCATTAATTTTAAATGAATTCAACCCTCCAGGGCCACATGAATTACATCTGAGGCTATTGAAGATAAAATCAGAAGTGATTTCAAAGTCACTAACTGAAATTTTTGAGACCCACTGAACAACTGGCAAGGCCTAGAAAAACAGAGGAAAGCAAACATCCATATCTTCAGAAGTAGAAGATGGAGGACCTAGAAAATTACAGACCTGAGCGTTTGACATCTATACTGGGCAAAGTCCTGCAGCAGATTATTAAACAGCATACTTGTGAGCATTTAGATAGAAATGCAAAAGCAACAAGAGCCAGCATGGGTTTTTCACAAACTTGTCATGCCAAACTAATCTTACCTACTTTTTTGACAGATGTATCAGCTTAATAGATTGGGAGTGGATGTAGTATACCTTGATTTCAGCAAAACATCTGTCAAAGGCTCTCATATCCCCATTGATAAAATGGTAAAAATACGGATTAGGATACAGCTGTTTAATAGATTCATTATAGGTACATGACACACAAGTAGTTCCAGATCAGTCTGGTAAATAGTATCAAATGATGTGTTACAAGGCTGAATCCTGGGCCTTCTGTTGTTCAATATTTTTATTAATGATCTGAATTGAAGGGTTTAGGGGAAGCTTACCACATTTGCAGATGGTATAAGACTAGGAGGAGTGGTTAACACTTTAGGAGAGAAAAAGAAGATTTAAAAGAGGCAAGCTTGAAGAATGGCCCTAAAGAATGGGATGAAATTTAACAAATTGCCCTTTAGAGATTATTCCAGCAGTGTGTGAGATGCTGATTTATGAATAGTTATTGAACATTTGGGAAGATAGCTAATAAACAAAGAGGGCCAACTTATATAGATATAAATACAGAGTCCTGCATCATTTCAAAGGACTTGGCATGATGCTACTTCTGCAGCAACTGTCTTATCGCAGCAAACCCTGTAGCAAACTGACTTCACTAGTAGATTGGCTCTGCAGTATTCTCCATAGCCAGGCATTCATTAAAGCTTAGGAAAACATAACCTGTATAAATATATACCACCTCTGAACTCATTTTGTCCTTTGATTTGAATGCCCTTTAGAGATTATTCCAGCTAGGAGTGAAATGCTGGTATATGAATGTTTATGGGGAGGATACTTAAATAGCAAGGGCAAATGATCTGGCTATATCCCAGAAAATTAGTTTTGTACTAGGTTAGGGAGTTAGTTCTGCAGAAAGATCAAAGCAGTTGGACCTTGCCCATGTGGTTGGATCGTTTAAACTAGGGGTAGGAAGCATGTGGCCTTTAGCAAGTAATCCGTGATCTGTCTCTCCACTGGCAGCCAGTTAAGCAAAGAGAGAAAGAAAGATAATGTCCGAGAAAGAGAGAGGGAGGAAGTGTGGCCTCATTCACCGTTAGGCTGCAGCCCATGACAGAATACCTTGAAAGGACTTTGGGTCTCAACAGAAAATTGATTTAGCCTTCTTGCTTCTTAACTGCAAGGGAGCTGTTTATATGCTTTCCAAGGGTTTGGTAAAATGTCTAAAAGACACTTCATTTACACATCAAAGGTTGGAATGAATCAGCATCTTCAGCATCTAATGAGTTTTCCTCTTATTATCCAGAGTTAGAATGGTTTATTTTTGTGAAGGTTATTGCTCATGGAGACAAATCAGATAATTAATTTTAGCAATTTAGGAATTGCTAAAACATTTTGAAGCTCCATGTTTTACTTCCTGGAATTACAGGGTAGAGATAACAAGTTTTCAATAATACCTGAATCTGAATTTTGGAACCCAGTTGTAACTCCGTATAGTTTAAATACTGGTTATTACATTCGGAAGAATATCACACATTCAGAAAAGGGGACCGCAGCATAGCTCTGTCCCATGCATTTGGGACTTAGGTGCCTGGGACTGCAGTGCAGTGTGATTGATGAGAAGCCTTCCTCTGCCCCGGGAGGACCGCGGCACAGCAGCATTGGCATGCTAAACAAGAAGCAGCTGGTGGCTTGAAGGGCCATTTAGAGGAGAATGATAGCAAGCGCTCGAAGACTTCCCTCCTGTGTTCAGTATTCTGGTAGTGCTGCAGTGGCGTAAAAATAAATGTACCTTCCAAAAGACTGAGCTAAGTCACCACTGCTGAAGACAAAGGAAATTGAATCCACCTTGGCTAAAGATGAGGGCAAGCTGGCCGTTGTTGTCTTCAGAGCATCTGCAACAGAACAGGGTCTTGATAGATATATGGGAGGCTTTTTCAAATTTTAGTGCCAGGTTTTAGGGGATATTGATGGACTTCAGCTTTGTCTGCAGAGAAATAAATACGTAGCTTTGCGTTTGATGCTCCTGTCCATATCTGCGCTGATGGAAACAGTATTTCTGACCAATATTAAGGAAGCTGCCACTGCTCTGGTTTTTGTTTGTGTCTTGTTTTTTACAAGAAGAATTGCCACCATGCATTTACTAACATGTGGAAGATTGTAGTAAGGTCTGGCTTATTTTCCCTGGGATTTTTTTCCCCTAGAAACCTGGAGTTACAAGGTGCTTAAGTAAACTTCATAATTATGGCTGAAAAAGAGAGGTGAATGTGCTTAAGATGTTCTTTAAAATATGATTTTTGATGCATTAATAAATTCATATCTCCTAGAAGTCCTGGGGTGTTTTGGTTTTTTTTTTTTTGGTAATTTTTTTCACATTACCTGGAACATTTAATTTTTTCTCTCAGATTTTGCCTTTTGCATGTGCTGCCCAAGATCCCTTCAGTATCGGATGGATATTAGGAAGGCAAGGGTAATCATAAACTTTAAAAATTGTTTACCAGTTATGTCAATTTTGTTTATATTTTTCTGGCATGCAGAAATAACTTAGTATCTCTTCAGAAAATCTTGACAAACACGGATTTAAATAGAATGTGATATATTATTTATGTGTTTTACTTAATGCTAGATGCTTATTAAGTGTTTAAATATAATAAATGTATATGTTTCAGTGCATTTAGAAATACATTGGATATTGAACAGTGTACACTTCAATAAAAATGTTAAATGTGCAAATGTTCTTTACTGATATTGTCAGTTTAGTGTTCTAACTTTTGCCTCTTTCAAAAGATTTTCATTACTGAATGCAGAACTGTATAACGATTTGAGTATCAGCAGGGAGAAATATGTGAGGCTAAATATTTCTGTTTTTACACTGTATCTATGCCCTTCAGGAACATCTTGTCAAAACATGCATAGCTGCTGAATTTTTTACAATATTAAAGGAGATAAGAAATTGTTTGGGGAGCTGGATTTTCAGAATGGGGTTGTTTAACAAAATGTAATTCTGTATACAATTACTTAATAATAAGCCCCATTTCAAAGAAAACATCTCACTCATTTTGGGTTTATGTGCCCCTCACGCAGTATACTCTCTTGTACTGCAGGCATTTCATGTTTGCCAGAGCTGGGTGTTCTGAGCAAAAATATCTTAACTGCCAGTATGCAACTTGATTGTGTTCATGTATTCCTATAGCTTAGCCAACTCTCATGTTACCTCCATATATGTTGGACTACATCTCCCATCATCCCAGGTATCATGACCAATGATCCAAGGAGCCAACTTGAGAAAGGGAACTATCAATTATACTGCACTGAAACCAAAAAGTAGAAGCTTAAAAAAAGTACCCTAAATACAAAAGGATATTAGTTTATACCGAGAAAAAGAAAGAAACCTCAGAAGGAACTAATGAGGATAGCTTAACCCTGAGGAATTCTTGAGAGTAACTTAATCATAAAATGTTGAAGGTGTTAGTGTGTGTGTTGGGGGAGAGAATGTCATAAGGTAATAGTAAATATGCCTGCTTGAGAATGTAACAGACAGTATTTTAACAGCATTCGAGAGGCACTCACTCCTTAGGACTGAGAAGAATACACACACACAAACCATGAGCATAACACCCTTCCCTTGCGCTATTTTAGGAGACTTAAGGAGCCATGAAAGAAAAATGGCCATTAGAAATCAGTGTGATATGAATCTGCTCAGTCCTGTTGTCTTTTCATTGTTACATGAGATCATCTAGGTGGTAGGGTCACAATGGAGTGATCTTCTAAGCCCCTACTCTTAATTGTCTCCAGCGCAATAGCAGAGTAAACATGAATGTAATAGTATCAAAGATGCAGTCAGATTCATGTTTAACAACCTGGCCTTTTTAGGCTAGCATTATCTAAAATGAAGATCTTTTCTGGTTGGAGCCCTGGGGGTTGGGGATGAGTGGGCAAGTAACATTTTGTTGTGGCTTCCCTCTTGTATTAGGAATCACCTGTATAATGATGCTTATATGTAATTAATTTGTCTAAAATTTACAGGAGCCCAGTAACAAGCGGGTCAAGCCTCTTTCTAGAGTGACATCACTAGCAAGTTTAATTCCTCCTGTCCGAACAACTCCTTTGAAGCGATTTGGCCAGACTCTCCAGGTAAAGAGTCTCTTAAAAATTGTTAAGTGGGATTTGGTGTAATGAATACAGCTGTGCTTGTGAATTCTTTCTTGTCTTATGCATATAGCACTTTTCCATACTGAACATGTGTATCAGTGAAAAATACTTCCAAAATCTAAAACAGTATGACGTTTTTTTACTTTTGGGAAGGCAAATGAAAGAGTTCTGTTGCATAACAGTGTATGTTCACAGAGTTGCTAATGACCCTACTGTGCTTTCTGTAAACCTTTCCTGTTTTTCTGACAAAGAGGAGAATATAACTTAATGTTAAAATATCACTGCATTTTAATTTCTTATAATAAAAATGTAAAATATTCAATTGGAGATTTCTCCCTCTAAAATGTAACTTTTCTAGGAACTCTTAATAGTTGAAATTACAAACTTAAATTTTAATAATTCTGCTATTGTTGAAATAGACATAATAGTTTATGTCCCATGAACAGATTTTTCAGTTGCTGCTCAGTTTTCAAATATGTATTTAAAACTGCAAATATAGTGTAAAATATTATGGTTTTAATGAACCCGAGATCCATTCATCTGCATGTTCTTGTACAGACTGCATGAAAATGAATATTGATGAATCACTGCTTTGATAATTTGAAGGTTAAATTATACATGAAAGCAGATCAATATTGATTATATAAGTACTTAGCTATTTTTGTGTATCTTTTTGAGGAGAGAGAAAACTGACCTTTAGATTACCAGACAACCAGAAAATATAAATATGAAGCAATTCATATTCGTTTCTCATTGCAGTCTAAATTTCTCAGATTTTGAAAGTAACAGTGTTTTCAGAAGCAGTTCAGTCTGTAATCTGACTTGGAAATTGTCTCACCCAAATAATGACTATAGAGTGAGTTAATAGATATCGTTATTGACTTTTGAAGATCCAAGCTGCTCCAGGCTCAGCCTTTTAAACTCTGTAACATGCTGCAGAGGATAAAATCTAGAACAGTGTTTCTCAACCTTGGCAGCTTTAAGATGGATGGACTTCAGCTCCCAGAATTCCCCAGCCAGCAGGGCTGGCTGGGGAATTCTGGGAGTTGAAGTCCACCCATCTTAAAGTTGCCAAGGTTGAGAAACACTGATCTAGAAGCTGGATCCCTAACGTGATACTGCACCTGCAGATATCCCCTCTGGAACCTGCAAGATCCGTACCTTGCTATTTTATTTGATTTAGGTTCTTTACATTTTGTTTCTTTAAAGGGAAGGTAGCATACTGCAAAGAAAATCACCAAGCTTCAACACAACTTTTATTTCAAAAAATGCTTCTGGGACCAACATATAATTCAGACATGCTTAGGACATGCTTTGATTAGAAGTGAATCTACTGTGAGTGAACCATGATAGCTATTTTTTAAGAGTACCTTTAACATGCTCTCCAAATTCTAGATATCCTACCATCCAGAAGCAGTTAGGATCTCTGGTCCATGACATGCATTACAGTTCACCAAATCTACATGAGTGTTTAGCCTGTAACAAGCATACAAAGAAGGCCAGCACCATTTCCAGTTTAAAAATGAGAGCAGAGATGGGAGAAAGTACCAACATGTAGCTATTTTGACACTGAAACACATGCACAAATGGTTATTGTTGCTTCAATAAAAATAATTTTCTAAAATAGGCAGTCCTGCTTCTTTATTTTGTACTGATTGATGTGGACAAAACATAATGGAATAAATACCAAAAAAGGTAACATGGATGACAAAAATAAATTGCAGTTCCTCGTGTGGCTTCCAGTCAAAGAGCAATGTATGAGTAACATGAGAAATCTTGTGGCTTGAAGCAACCTTACTCTTCTGTTAATAAAAATATTACCCAGACAGAAAAAGGATTCATTAGTTCTTTTTGCTCACAGTGAAAAGTGAATTAGATGTTAAGTTTTATTATTGTGCTCTGTCTATCTCTTTTCACAGTGCTGCAGTACTAAAATGATTTCCTCAAGGGGTGTTAGTCTGATCCCAGTATGACTGTGGGTGTATTATTGATTCATTTATTGATTGATTCATTCTTCCAGGAACACTGTCTTGCTTTTGGTATTAATATTTGGTATCAGTCAACTGTAGGTATAATAATGGTTGAAGTTTTCGTTTCCTTTTCTGATTGTACCAATGGGGAAAAAAAATTGTTTGTTCCTCATGGTGTTCTTATACTATTATTTAAAAATATTTATTTATCATGGTTCTTACCACGATGAACAAACCATAAGATTTTCAAAACAAAGTAAATAAAAAAGGCATTGGGTCCACTGTTATATACCTACCCACTAAAAACAAAACACGATTTTGCACACATCCCTTCTCTGCTTTTATAAGCAGGTAAAAAAAATGCAACTGAGCAGAATAATTCACACAAAGAAGACCAAGACCTTAATACTTAGTATAAAGGAATAGAACAAGCAGAATCCCACCGAAGATTAATTTTTGTTGGGCAAAAAATTCCCCGCCAGACTTGAAACAAAAATCAACAGCACATTTAGGGCCAGGAATCACTGGCCAAAGGCTGCCATTATAACGTTCATGCATCCATGCCTGTCTTTTGTCCCTTTCTCCAGCACCTGCTCCTTTAAGTTCCCCACCATGCATCTGAAAAGTCTAACTTCCTTTTAGAATAATTTAAATGCCTTGCACGCCAAGCTGGTGTCATGCCTACCATCTGTATGATTTCTTCACTTGGATCCAAAGAGTCAGGTAGCAGAATCAAGATGCTGGGTTAGGAAAAGAAAAGCAATAAATCAAAAACCCTAAGAATGATGGATCCCATTTGCTCACCAGAGTTAGGATTAAGTTTTCTATCCAGGCTTCCAGTCCATCAAGTACCAGTCTAATGTTTTGTATCTGTATTCCTTATAATCCACTGTTTTTACCTTTCTATTCAGAATGTTAATAAATTATATTTATATAAATATATTTCATAGCAAAATACCTTGCTACTCATACTCGCCCTGGGTGAGATTTAAGGTTGAGAACTCATAGAATCATGGATTGGAGGGACCAGAGCTATGAGTCTGATGTAAATCAAGATTTTGTGGCTTCTGTGATTAACTTGGGGCCATCCAAACGTGGCTCACACATATAGCTGCACATTTTCTTCAAGTTGTATCCAATTGGATCTAAATATTCTAGATTACAGCAAGTTTTCTAAAGGCATTTTAGTTGGATTTGTATCCGATTTGGACTCTGAAACTCTTGGTTGCCCTGTGGGATACTTTTTGTCTGGAGAGAGAGACATCAGTGCCTTTGATTTTTCTTGGACATGACATGGTTTTTGGTACCCAAGTTCTAATATATTTCTGGAGAAATTATCTGAGTTGGATAAGGGTTTGATAATTTTTCAATAATGTTTACAGAATATTGTTTAAGGAGATTTCTGTTCAACTGCACAACAATAGGTAGTTTATTGTCAGCAGACAAGTAAAATGAGAAGAATACAAGGAGAGCATTTAACTAAAATAAAACAAACACTTATTCTGATCTATTATTAAAACAATTCAGAATTTAATCTGACTACAGTAACTGATTGGATATAGATCAGAACTTGTTCTTTTGCTGATCTTTGTTCAACTTGTAGTTTCAATTCTAACTAGATAATACAACAAACATGCCTTTTTTGTTACTTATTGAAGAAGGAGCAAGAGAAGATGCACTCTGAAACCAAATATTAGAAGTAATTTCTTAAGTATAATTTTAACTTCCAGTCTGAAGCTAGGAAAGAGACAGCTCAAATATGACAGATGTCCTCAAACAATATATTTCAAAAGGAAAGGGATAGTATTACTTTTTGAATATAGTTTGTTAATATGGATTCCTGCACTGAGCAAGGAGGAGTGGACTTGATGATCCAAGTGGTTCCTTCCAACTCTGTGATTTTTATGAACTATAACATTCAGAATAAAAGTTGCTTGAAAAGGACATTTTAGTCTGTGCTCGGGTTTCAAGGACAGAGGACAGATAATTGATCTTCCCCAGAATAGTTGGAAGAACAACTGAAGCTGATATGGACTTTTTAGTACTCTGATGGGGTTATAAGGTCATTGCAAGGGATTTGGCCACGTTGTAACTTCCACAGCAGCCTTCTTACCGCAGCCAACCTTGATAGCCAATCTATTAGTGTGGCTCTTTTGCTGTGTACTCTCCTCCAGAGTCAGGCAAGTAGCTATTTACTTCGATGTCTCATACCTCTTTCTCCTCCATACAATACCTTTGGTAGGCTCCTATGTATCAGGGAGACAATAAAAAACATTGGCTTTGACTTGGCCAAACCCTCTCCATCCTGGTAGGCTGAACCATCAGCTGTCAGTTTAATGGACGTCATTATAGGTTCCTAGGTTCTCACCATTGCTAGTAGTGGTTTCTCCATTGAGTTCTGTGTTCCACTTTGGGGACTGATACAGTGCTTCCCATTTTTTGCCATCAGAGATTGTGAAGCTTCTCAGAATGCTGCAGGCCAGGAGCTTTTCCTGTTTTTATAGATCTAATACTATCTATTGGACAAATAAAGCTAAATACAGTAGGCAGCTTCATCATACATACTTTTAAGAAGAGTTTTTAATATAATTTATTAATTTTGTTCCTTTAGTTCCTTTCTTCTGTTTGAGTCTGCATTATATAAGCAAGAGTAAAAGTAAAAACCAAAGTTGTGAGTCCTTATATATTTTGCCCTGGGTTTTCTTAATAGTAGAAATAATATTTCCCTGCTGCAGTTATTTACTAGGAAGAAGCTAGTAATTTATCAGGTCTTTCACCTCACAGTATCTTTGCTTTATACGATTCAATGAATATTCTGTTTCAGGTGCATAAAGATACCGTATTTTTCCGACTATAAGAAGATACTTTTTTCTAAAATCCTTATGCTAAAAATTGAAGGGCGTCTTATTCAAGGAGTCAGCCGAGGAGAGAACCACGCGGTTGCAAAACTGCTCATACTTTGTCTCTCCAAAGAGGCTTCCTCCTATTGCTAGCCTCCAGTCACGAGTGAAATAGCTTGAGTCTGCAAAGAGACTTCTTCCAATCACGAGCCTTATGTAACTGACGTCAACTGATGCTGAACAAACCAATTGGAGGAAGTCTGTTCGCAGAGACAAGCTATCGGCAGTTTCACTCGTGATTGAATGTAATCAGTTATGCAAAAGAGCGTGGAAACAGAGCTGCAGAGAGACAGTTTGGACCTCCTCCCACCGAGTGTATCAGGTAAATGGTAATGCCTTGCCTGTGTCTAATTCTCGTACATATCAGAGATTAATTACTAAATAAAAATGTGTTCTGCACTATCTTTAAAATATTGATTTCTTAATTTTGGGTTGGAAAAGTGGGGGTTGTCTTGTACATGGGGGCGTCTTATTGACGGAAAAATACGGTAATTCAGTTCTTGCTTAACATTCATAAAACCTTATATAGCACTTTACACGTAAGTTTCATATGTGCTCAGACGTTCCTTAATTCCCTCTGCCCCAGTATTTTTCCATTTGATTTCTTGATTTTTTTTCTTTTTCCATTAAGGCTTACATAAACAGTAATACTACCACATATAGATGCCTTAAAGACACCCTAAGCAACCAGAATGCTTTAATTATAAACAGAATGTCTGTTTATAATTAAAAAGAATTGTTCAAACTCTTGTTGCATTTGTTTTATAAAGTATGAATCCTTTAATAAAGAGTATTTCAGTACCATCTATAAAAACTGGGTGACTCTTGTGGTAATTGATAATGTTGCTGGGGAACACTGACATAGCTATAATACATATATTACATTTATTAACCACTTCTTCTGAAGATTGAGGTGCCAATGAAACCTAGTCAAGAACAGCTGTGAAGTGAGACTGAAAAAAATCTTGTTACAATTGATTTCACTGTTGCCATATATCCACCAAATTAATCTCTGATATGTACGAGAATTAGACACAGGTAAGGCAGTATACGGATATCATCCGCAGCCAAGGAAGATAATTAGAACATCTATATAATATTCAGCATTTTGTTCTGTCAGCCTGAAGTCTGCTTTTTTTGTTTGTTTTTATATTTTCAATATTTTGTTGATAAAAGGTGTAAATTTTGATGGCTTTGAGATTGTTACATTTCTTTTGGTACAAATATATATATATTTACCTTGTAACTTGTATGAATGATATACTGATCAGTTGACAAAAGTTCCTAGGTTGATGCACAGGAAGGATGAATATTAAGATCTCAGTCCTGTACATACATAATTCTCCAATTTTTCTTTAATTTAGAAAGATCTATTGGATAGTTTCTGAGTGGGTTCTCCCCCCACCCCTCCAAAAAGGAGGGTAGGCATGCAGCTTGGAGATGCTCCTGAATTCAACACTTGGACTTGAAAATCCAGATAGCCTTTGTAACACGGAGTTTACCTTGCTTTGCTAATACTGCAATAGCCCACTAATCATATTAAGACCTCTAAAAATATAATCTAGAAGCTTCAATTTGAAAAGGCTGGAACAATTAGATTTTTGGCTGCCACTACTTCCTTGAATTATATTTCAGCAAACTTAAAAGAACTTCATCAGCTGTAAGTTTGGTTCTACGCCAAATTCAAAGTGCTACTGCTTAATTTTAAACCTTAAATGGCTTGAAACTGACTACTTGAAAGAGTGCCCCTTCTTGAGGAAACCTTCCTCCATACAGAGGCCATAATCCAATGATGTTTTCTAAATATTAGCTGTTAGCAGTGAGCATTACATCTACTAAAGATGTATTATTACATCTTTACAATACAAATATTATTACATCTTTACAATACAAAGTACAATTACAAATATTAACAATATTGTTGCAATGGGATGTCTTCTCCAAGGAAGTTATGCCTGGCACCACTACCGAATACCTGTCTTTTAGGTTTAGCATAATATTTTTTTTCTTTTTCCTTCATTAGTTGTTGTTGTTTAGTCGTTAAGTCGTGTCCGACTCTCCGTGACCCCATGAACCATACTGCGCCAGGCCTTCCGGTCCTTCACTGCCTCCCTGAGTTTGCTCAGTTTCATGCTCATTGCTTCAGTGATGCTATCTAACCATCTCATCCTCTGCCGTCCTCTTCTCCTTTTGCCTTCAATCTTTCCCAGCATCAGGGTCTTTTCCAAAGAGTCCTCTCTTCGCATTAGGTGACCAAAGTATCTGAGCTTGAGCTTCATTATCGATCCTTCCAATGAGCAATCAGGGTTGATTTCCTTTAAGATTGACTGGTTTGACCTCCTAGCAGTCCAGGGGACTCTCAAGAGTCTTCTCCAGCACCACAGTTCAAAGGCTCTAGTATTCTTCAACTGATATTGAAACGGCAACTCCCAGAATTCTGGTGCTGGCTGGGATACAGTTCCAACACCTCTTGATGGCATCTATATACCCTTGCCTGGAATTCAATGAGATTTATTCTGAGTAGATGTCAGATCCTTCCTGCTGCATGTCCCTCTAGTGCCATTTGGTGAATTAACAGGGATAAAGGAGTATTGCTTGATGATAGTGGAGCCGCTCTATAATTCTTTTTTGCAAGATGCATTTTAAGATTCTGCCTAAGTACTAGTATGGTTTAGGTATAATAGTTTTTTAAAATGTGCATATGCAAACGAGTGATCAAGGAATATAAAATGTATTTAATTACAGAGACTCACATTTGAACATTAAGATTTTCTGAGCACTTTCCTTTCATTTCTGGTGATTAAAATATGTACATGCATTATGTTTACAGTGGTAATTTCCGATGTACAATTTCATTTACAGTAAATTGCAGGGTTTCCCCAACCCAAGTTATGTATTTCAACTTCATCAATTTTCTTATTTGACTGCTTTTTGAACTCAGCAAAGATTAGTTATGGGTAAGTTTTCAAAAGGAAATTGTTGGAACATTTATAATAGTTTTCCTCCCAAAAGACCAAAGCAGTATATGGTTTCCCACCCAGTGTTATTGCTAAGACACCTGTGAGCTAGGCTGGTCCAAAATTAGCAACCAAGTTTCATTCTGCTTCTATTCAGCACCAATACTTTAAATCAAATGTTATCTAAGTAGTAATGTTAGTTTTCCTTTTCATAGCGTTCTATCAGTTTTCGTAGTGAGAGTAGATCTGATCTACTTGCGTCACGTCCCTGGATGAGGAATGTACCCTCTGCTAGCACCAAGCGACGAGACAGTAAACTCTGGAGTGAGACTTTTGATGTTTGTGTCAATCAGATGCTCACCTCCAAAGAAATTAAGCGTCAAGAGGTTTGCTTATTTATATTGTCTTTGGGGCTGTTTTTTGTGAACATTATGGCCTATCTTGATATGTGAACTCAGCCAGTGTGAATTGTTCCTAGAAATTTTTTTCCATTGATTAAGAATATTGAAAAGCAGAAATGAATAGCAAAATAATAGTTGCACATTTTGCTTCCTGTCTTAGTTCTAGAATGGCTACTTAGACAATAGTTATGAGGTAAGAAGGTCTCCTTCCTGAACATGTGCAACTCTCAAGATGTTAGCACAACACACATTAACCAGGCTTTAAATTTGCTCTCCCAGCACATGGTCTCAGATTGTTCAATTAGCAATCCAATTGTCATTGTTACTTCCCTTCCCACTCCTACTTTCCCACCCAACTCCAGAGTGGGAAAAAAAATGGATGTGTGACTGGGGACAGTACCACTACAGTCAGATACAAGGAAGCAATGTCCATAACTACCCTGGTTTATTAAGTACATTGCCAACTATCAAGGTCTTTCAGTGGTCTACAATAAAATCCATCACTACCTCCTATGTGACTGAGCAAGGGTGGGATGAAAACCAAAACAACCATAGAGTTAGTACTTAGGGAAGCCCCATTTTCACAAAGCCCCTTTAGACATCTGAAGGAATAGTTAACTTTCTGATAAGTAGTTTGCATAACATAGAAGCTAAATAAAGGAATTAGCTTAACAACAGAAAAATGGTCTGTATGAGGCTGAATCTAACCTTACTAGTTCTCTGGGTCTATTAACTTTCATTAATTCAGTTTTGGAATGCATTGACATGCTTACTTTCCTCCATGGCCCCCTTAATTGTGTCATGAGAACAAGATCAAGTGTTAAACTTTTTTACAGTTGAAGGGCTATACTTAGGATTATCCTGGCAAGCATTGTTTGAGACAACATAACAAAGGCTTACACTTATTTAAAAATTATCAGATAACCAATCCAGAAGTTTCATTAGAAATCAGATGGAGACTAATATATTTCTGAAATGAATGTCATATCATAAGGCTCATGAATGTGTGAATATTCTATAAAGAGAAGACATACAAGATGTGGGCTGCAAAAATCCAGGTGACCCAGTGAATGGGAACAAAAAGATATAGAAAACTCTTAACACTTTGCTGCCATCTGATGGTTGCTCATACTTTTGCAGCCCAGATACAGTATGCTAACAGAGAGCTGCAGCTTAATGAAGCAAGAAATAATATTTAGTTATTGTTAACACAGAGCTAGCTCAAAGGAATATTATTGGAACCCTTTATCTTCTTGCATTAAAATATTCATTGCCTACCAGGCATGTGATATTAATTATTTTTTTCATTCCAGTCTCTTGGTGTTGTAAATTGATTAGCCTTTGAGCTGTTCATTCAGAATGATCTAGTGCATGTTTAATCAGAAGCAAGACGTTTTATTTGATATTCCAAGCATTCATGCCTAAGGTAGCGGCCTTTCTTGTTTTTTACACAATAGACCGGGTCTCATCTGGAAATAAACTGAGTCTAGTTGCTTTGCCAAAAGACCCATACAAGGCTATCATGCACTTCAAGAACATTAAGCGTAAAAGTCTTTTGAATCAAGTCATGAGTAAAGTGGGGAAAGAAAAGAGAATGACATTGATTTGATTTGAACAATCCCCTCCTCCCTCAAATTATTTTGAAGCTAGAAAAATGAACTTTTTAAACAAGGGCAGGAAGATATAGTGAACACCAATTTATTTTGAGTAAACAAAAATAAAATAATTTGCACACATCAATTTGTCCTGAAACTGATAGCAAAACTAGTGATCCACTTAAAATGACAGGAAATGGAAACATATACAAGATAAAAGACAAAAGGAAGCTAGGTTTTCTCATTTTCCCTCTGCTCTTTTGGTCTAAAGTCAGAATGAAAACGGAGGAAAAAAAATCCCTATTTTTTGGCTTCATATATAGTGCTCTGTGCACATTCCCTGATTATTATTAGCAATCACAATGACAGACTCTGAGCAAAAGATACATAGCATTTTTTAGTTTTTCTAGCAGCCATTGGTTCTCTGGCCAGTTGTGGTGCTCAGCAGCTGCTCAGTAATGCTGAATTCTGATGCCAACTCATACAGGGTTTCATTGCCAAAACTTTATTGACTCTTATTCCGTTAAATTGAGTCCCCCTGACCAATTATTAAAGCAAGAGCAACAGCAGGTTATCTATAAACACTTAAGATGATGACAATCTTTTATTGTAGACCACTGAAAGACCTAGATGGTTGGCAGTGTACTTAAAAAAAAGAGAGAGAGAGAGAGAGAGAGAGAGAGAGAGAGAGAGAGAGAAAGAAATAATGGATGTGATAACTGAATATTTTAAGCAACATATAGGGGAAAGGAGAGAATGAACAATGGTGAATCCAGCCTATAATACTGGTGGTCATAACTTGAAATATTTTTAAAGTATGTCTATGTGTGTGAAGATATGAAACTTGTTCTGAAATACTGATATAAAAATAGTATATTCTAGTATAGGAGAAGGCTAACCCAAAGTAAGTGAAAGTATTATGCTGGCATCCACTGCTTTACAATTTTTTCTGAAGTAGCAAAATGGACTATATAATTAATCATACAGCTAATAATTGTCAACAAAAAAGCTGTAGATTGGAATATAACATACACATAAAAACAGAACTACTTAATCTATTGGTTTTATAATCTCTCTCTTTTTTTTTTGTCCTTGCAGTAGAAAACGAAAAATTGAATGTGTCTTTAGCCGTATTTCACACTGTTATGTAAGAATATTGAAATAGCACATTTATTTGTTTATTTTAAAAAGTCTCAGTTTCTTTTAAATTGCAGGCTATATTTGAACTTTCACAAGGAGAAGAAGATTTGATAGAAGACTTAAAGTTAGCAAAGAAGGTACTACATGCTTACATATTTTATCTTTAGATTAAACTGGGTAATACCGTTTCTGTGACAAATGCATAAACAAGAATTCTAATGAAAAGAAACTTTGAATATAGGAGCTAGAGCATAAATATAATCACTAATAGAGAGTTTAAATATGTGTTTATTGTATGGCTTTTCTGTCTTTTCGCAGGCTTACCATGATCCAATGCTTAAGCTCTCCATAATGTCTGAACAAGAATTAAACCAAATTTTTGGAACACTAGATTCTTTAATTCCTCTTCATGAAGGTATAATTCCTTGCATTCAGTATATTTGAGGAACAGTTGTATACAATTTTATACTGGAGTGCAAAATCTATAAGCTGAAGTGTGCAGCAATGTCTAATATTTCAATCTTTCTATAATACTGTGTAGGTTTATGTTTATGGAGGAGGAATGTATCTTAGAATTGGTTGGAATCTATTAATCTATTAAGGCTTCATTACGGAATTGAGTGTTCCTAATAAAACCAAATTGCCCCTCACCAAAAAAAAAAAAAAAAAAAGTACCAAAGTGGACACCAGAGGTTTTTTGGGTATATTTTATGTAGCTGTCTGTTTCAGCTTATTAAGATTTATGAAATTATGGCATATTTATTTATGTGTGTCTTTATCTCTCCCTCTATCGAGCTACTTTTGGGACTTCCCGAAATGTCTTTTTCTTTCTTTAAGGCTGCTGTGAGGGGAGTATGAGGGGAGGGGACTCTGATTCCAAACGAAGCAGCAGTACTAGAAGAAGGCTTAACCTTGTTTTGAAAGGGTCATTTCTGAAGTGGGGGATATGCTACTGGTAGTTTTATTTTTCCTCTGATTGTCATTGCAGCTTTAGAGGTGCTTAAAGACAGAAGAAGGTTAGTAATAAGAAATACCAAATCATAATTTTTGTAACATCACTGCTCTGATCAAAACTAAAACTGCTCTATAGTTAAAATAGATGTATGAAGAAACCAGTAGGTATATCTCATGAGGTTTGCCACTGAAACAGGAGGGTTAGTGGATAGTCACTTGACTCACTTCCTTGTAAAAATGAGAAGGGCTTTAATGTCATTTGGCAGAATTTTTATGAGTAGATGCTAATCACAAACTGGCAAGTTTCCTTCTTCTGCTTGTTTAGCCAAAAAAATAGAAAATCCATCATGTCTGCTTCACACAAAAGTTCAAGAGCCATCTCCCTTATGCAGGAAAAACCAGTTGGTACGTTCTCTGCTAAGCCTGGCTCTCCATGTTATGAACATGATCAGTGAATGATTCATAAACCAAGTCTTCCATTCATTCCCATAGCATTTATTATTCTTGTATTTTCATCAGATCTTCTTAGGAGACTGAAAGAAATTAGGAAGCCTGATGGATCTACAGAATCGGTTGGTCACATTCTTGTGAGCTGGGTATGTAAAATGCTCATGCATGTTTTCATGCTCCTAGTTTTCAAGTCCTGATGTTAACTGACACTAGAAACATGTTCATAGAATTATGAATATTAGCAGGATTTGTCAATATTTGAGTTAAAATTAAGATACTTGGAAAGGTATTAATTTTTAAAGACAAAGTTCTTTGATTTTAATACTTAGACACCTTTCTAACACTGTAGAAGATTAAAGATAAAGAACAAACTTCACATAGCCAAAGGCATAAAAGAGAACTGGTCTGCCTTCACAGTTTCATTTGCTAAAAAAAAATGTGTATTTTATAAGCTTTGCATCTGCTGATGAGCAGTGCTTGTGATAGATAATCTCTGCATAGTGTTGCTGACTGTAAAAATATAACGTTCTAAGGTGTCATATATCAACCTGCTTCAGAAGATTGCATTGTTGTACTGACTCAACTATATTGCACCTATTCAAAAAAATTGCTTTTTTAACTTACTGTTGGATACAAGGCCGCAATACCTATTTTCAAAGACATTAAACTGTAGGTGGGAAAATAAAAGTTCTAGAACTTACAATATTGTTTGACTAGAATCCTAGAGTAGCAGATTTAAAATGCTGAAAACAATTCATGTAAGGAGCCTGTACTTAAAAGCAACAAATATTTTTGAATATGAACACATAAAAACTCTTGCCACATATTATTTTCAATTTTCTTTTCTTCTTTAGCTTCCGTTCTTGAATTCTTACGACAGCTATTGTAGCAATCAAGTAGCTGCTAAAGCTTTGCTGGACCATAAGAAGCAGGATCATAGAGTGCAGGACTTCCTACAGCGCTGCCTGGAATCACCTTTCAGCCGCAAATTAGATTTATGGAATTTCCTTGATATCCCACGAAGCCGTCTGGTGAAGTATCCATTGCTACTCAGAGAGATTCTGAGGCACACACCAAATGACCATCCAGATCAACAGCACCTTGAAGAAGCTGTATGTGTTTAGCAACAATATAGCAAATAGAGCCATTTTTTAAAATGTTGAATTATCTCAAGGCACCTGTTTGTAATAGAGTTACATTCTGTAGGTGCTTGGCTTGCAAAATTACTTACAGCTAATGTAAGAATATTAGCAGTGTAGAAGCAGAAAAGCAGTTTTGTTAGAGGGCTGTGGAAAAGTTCAAAGGAATACTTTGCTTCTAACAGAGTGTTTGTTCCATTGTGCCTTGTCCACCTTCCCCCTCAGAATTCACACTATAGAAGAAAGATGCTGTGAGAAGCTGCCTCCTTCAGCATTGGCTAAGTGGTCTTCCAGGCTAGGCAGCTCCAGTATGGCTTGTATCCAGCTCCAAACCCACTCTTTACTGAAGTGAATTAAGTAGTCTCTTTCCTTTGGCAAAGCAGCTCAGGTGACCTCCACCGCCCAAATTGGTTGGTCAACTATTGGTTTCCATATGTTGTGTTGAGCTGTCGAAGCAGAAACAACAAAGAATCTGATAACACATGAACCATGTCTTACTCTGTGTGTGTGTGTGTTGCTAAATATCACAGCTGTAAATATTCCTCCTTTCCATAGTCCTGCTTCTTTCTCAGCTCATTTTTGGATTTGTATGTCACAATTGCGCAAGGCAGGGATGACATGTCCATTAACCAGAGTAATTAGGTGTGTTAACTAATGTATGAAAATAGGTTTGAATATGCACGGTCATATACCCTTGTTGTAACTCAGGCTTTACTCTCAGGTCCTGCTTGTGAACCTGGTGGATGCATCTGCTTGGCTACTGTGGAACACAGAAATGCTGAACTAGAGAGACCTTTCTCCTTGTATAGCAGTTCTCTTTTTCTGTTCTTAAGGGACCCTGCTATTCTTTTTATGTGGCAATTTGTTCAGATAGAGCAGCTAAAACATGTCCTTCTTGGGTCATTTCCTTCTCCTGTGCACTCATTTCCTGCTGCAGGTCACACTGAAATAATTCTTAGGATATAGCTGTAAGAAACAACAGAAGAATGCCAAAGCTACTTATGCCAAACCTTTTCTTTAATCCCCTGGGAATATCTGCTATTACCCAAGTGTTCGAAGGCTGAGCTTGGATTAACATTTCAAGAATACTGTGTATTAGCCATGTTCCAATAGCAAAGGCAGCTCATTTCAGGGCTTCCAGAAATTTTGGAGTTCCTTCCCCTTGTTGACTTAATGAAGCTTGAGCCCTTTGGGAAAGTTTTATAAAACTGTTTTTACTAGAAGTGTGCAGCACCAGTTTTTATCACTTGGGTTTATTTATAAAAAATATCCCTATTTACTACGACATAGCAAGTTGAAATGTAAGTTTGGGGTCAGGTGCATGTAATACTAGAACCTTTAACTAGAAAATCAAAATACAAAGTCCTGTTGTTTATGTGTAAGCATAAAGGGATTCTGATGATATAGGCTACCTAATTTAGCCTACTTGAATGAATAAAACTGCTATACAGCCACTCCTCATTTAGCAACTACCTTCTTTAGTGACCATTCGCAAATACGATGGTAATAAACGGTAATAAAAAATTCATTTTCCGACCAATGTGTGCATTTACCACCAAATTCATGCACCTGACAACAATATACACTGGAGTGAGAGTAACGCTGGTGTAGCTGTATGAGATAACTTTATCTGAATGAGAGGGCAGCAACCAGTGATCTTCGCAGCATCTCTCTCTCTCTCTCTGTGTCAGGTGTTCACTTAGCAACCATTTCGCTTAACAACCTGGTTGCTGGAACAAAACTTGGTCACTAAACAAGGACAGTGTGTATTCATATGATGAATTCTGTATTCATTAAGATATGGCATATTCCTGCTCACAAAACATAACTGAGAAGTACAATAGAGGTGAATATGTATAGCTCAGGGTTGAACTGTGGAGTCCTTGGGGTTCTCTGAGCTTGGTTCTTTTCTTGCAAACGTTTCATTACCCGGCTAGGTAATGAAATGCTCACTGTCAGGCTCATAGCAGAGATTGTAATGAAATCCCTAGAAATGATAGCACTTCCACACATACAGCCAAAAGTATGGGTCTGGTATGTAGATGACACCTTTGTTATAATAAAAAAGGAACAACTAGAGAAGACACATGAAACTATCAACAACATTTTCAAAGGAATAAAATTCACCAGAGAGGAGGAAGACAACAACACCCTACCCTTCCTGGATATCCTCATCAGCAGAGGAAACAACAGCAAATTAGAAACCCAAGTCTATCGGAAAACAACCCACACTAACCAAGTACTCCATTACCAAAGTAACAACCCAACCTCCCACAAGAGGAGCTGCGTAAGAACATTATTCAAACAAGCGCAAGTCTACTGCAGCAACCCAGAACAGCAGAAAAAGGAAAAAAACCACCTATACGACATCTTCCAACCAAATGGATATCCATGCAACTTTATCAAAAAGTGCCTGACCACTCAACCTACTACAACACAACCTACACAAGCTATGAAAAGGATCACACTGCCATACATCAGAAACGTCTCAGAAACCACAAACAGACTATTACAACCACATGGCATCTCTGTTGCACACAAACCAACAAAATCACTCCAAAATATCTTAAGTAAACCAAAAGACCCAGTGGCACAAGAAGAAAAAACAGGAGTCATCTACAACATAGAGTGTAAGGACTGTAACAAACACTATGTAGGACAGACAGGCAGAAGACTACCAGAGCGCATCCACGAGCACCAACTAGCAGTCAGAAGACATGATGAAAACTCCTTACTCTCACAACACGTGGACAGACTGAACCATAGTTTTAACTGGGAAACTCTCAGCATTTTAGACCAAGCTAAATCCAAAAATGCAAGAGAATTCTAGGAACCTTGGTATTCAGACAAGGCAGCAATTAACAGACACATAGAGATAAACAGCATGTACATACTATTCAAAAGAGACAAAAGACCAGAAGATCGCCTCACCAGCAATCATCACCCATATAAGCAAAGGTTACCACCAGGCACACAATCCAGCAGTAAACATGTGCTAATCAAGGAACCTCCAGAGGAGCAAAACAAAACCCTCACCCCGACCAGCACTGGCAAGGCAGGCCACAGTATATAAAGAGAGAGCAAACCCCACCCCATTTTAGCACTGAAGATGTTACCTAGCCGGGTAATGAAACGTTTGCAAGAAAAGAACTAAGCTCAGAGAACCCCAAGGACTCCATAACTGAGAAGTTCTTGCACATGTCATTCCTGCACATTGAGTTGAACCATTATCAGTAATCTCTAGAACAGTGTTTCTCAATCCCCAGCATGCAACCTGGGGAATTCTGAGAACTGAAGTCCACACATCTTAAAGCTGCCTAGATTGAGAAGTGCTGCACTAGACGAATATCAAAAACTTAACTTTCAATAGCTCTTGTTTTAGCAACTGCTTGTGAACCTGGTTTGGAAAATTAAATCATTTTTTTTTCCCCAGATGAATATTGTTCAAGGCATAGTAGCAGAAATAAATAAAAAGACTGGAGAATCTGAATGCCAGTATTACAAAGAGAGGCTGATATATCTTGATGACACCCAAAGGGACTCCTTGATAGATGAGTCACGTGTTGTGTGTTGTCATGGTGAACTGAAAAACAACAGGGGAGCGGTAAGGGATTTGTTTTTCAAAATTAAAAAAAAAATACTGGTTTATTTGATTCTCTTTTTGGTTTTTGCTTCAACAGTTTATTGCTCAAATTAATCACACTCTTGGATGTTTCAGGGTGCAGTTGGTTAGTATGCCTTAGCAGACTTTAGAACAGCAGAGGAACAAATGTGTGTTAGAAAATATTCTTACTCTCCTTCTAATAGAATTGCTGATATACATGCATGCATGCATGCATACGTACCCATCCACCCACCCACCCAATATATTTCCTTAGGGCTCCCCCCACCCACCCACTACATTCTTAAATGAGCAGTCAGATCCATCATATTGCCTTGAGGATGCCAGTTTCATATCTGTAGATTAGAATTGCTAGAATTGCTAGTGCATGACTTTTTATAATTGTGTTAAAATTACAGAATTCTTCTTTATTTTTGTATTCATATTATGAAATTTGGTTTAGGAATTAGATATCTTGCTCATTTTTATGAATGGCTGACATTTACCGTCTTATCCTGTTAAATGGCAGATTGTATTTATGACTTATATTTAAAAGGAAATGTTCTTACATATATTGGAAAACAAGTAGTGTTATGTAAAACATTTTGAATACAAAACATTTTGAACATGACATACTGTACTTCAACTCTGAACAGCTATTACAATCACTTGAAGGGTCCTGATGCTGTTCCAACCATTCCAAAAGCCTTTGGAGCTCGAAACATTTCTGGCATGATCAGAACAGCATTACAACACTTCTGGTTAGGTTGGAATAACCAGTTTTGAGCTCTAAATCTTTGAAAAGCTTTGCACATCTCTAGAAGGAATCCTTTTTGCACAGGCATAGTCAGAGAATAATGGTTTGGCCTGGCCAGTTATTGCTCTTATCAGGTAGTAAAAGCATGTCTGGGGGGTATGTTGTCTCTACATAATAGGTAAAGTATCTGGGGAAAAATATATATGTGTAAAGAAAGACATTCTTTGGGCACTGCATTTTAAAATGCAGTGGAGAGTTTTTTCCTTCAGAATAAATTGTCCTAAAGTGTCTCTTTTGGATAAATAATTTTTGCTTTTTTAATTTTCGTATTTCCAGCTTTTCATGAATGTAAGGGGAAATGTCATTGAATATTTCCACCTTGTTTACTCTTGAGTAATTGGTTTTTTTAATAGGAAATTTAAAAACAAGAATTCTAGAAAAACTCAAATTTTCTTTTTCTTTTCTCTTCAGAAACTTCATGTCTTTCTCTTCCAAGAAGTGCTGGTAATTACACGGGCAATTCTGCATAATGAACAGCTCTGCTACCAAATGTATCGACAGCCCATCCCTGTGAAGGATCTTATGCTGGAAGACTTGCAAGACGGAGAGGTGCGATTGGGTGGATCCATACGTGGTGCATTCAGCAACAATGAGAGAAGTAAGAATCAATTAGATTATTTCAATTTTTATCTAATACTGACATTTCAGAACTCTTATTTTCTTGTTTAAAGTTCTATCCATGTACTGTTTTGTTAAGAAGCTATTTTGACACATCTTTCATGTAGGCTGGCATCAAGACTATCCCAGTTCTTAAATTATTAATAACATGTGCCATTGTTTTAAGTCCTTAGCATTATGTGTAAAATTACAAATCAAAGGCCAGAAGTTCTGAAAATTAACACAGCAATTAAATCATCTTCCAGAAAGCATTCCATATACTAATTAGGTTCCTTTCTTCCAGTTAAAAACTTCTTTAGAATCAGCTTCAAAAATGGATCGCAAAGCCAGTCCCATTCATTACAAGCAAACGATACCTTCAATAAACAGCTGTGGCTCAATTCTATCCGTCAAGCCAAAGAACTGGTTTTGCGTGCCTCAGGTGAGAGTGAAGTCCTTGATTTGGAAGGACCTGTAATAGCATCAAGTAGGAACAGCATATTCCAGCAAGAATCCAACTCTGAACAAATGGACCAGTCAGACAGTGGATCTAACTGTAGCATGGACACCAGCGAAATCAGCCTTGAGTGTGACCACATGGAAGAGACAGATTCTTGGGAGAATGACAGAGAGTTAGAAAGCAATGTCTGACAAAAGCTTCAAGAGGCTTTCAGTGTCTTATATGTACGTATTTGCATTCCATATGTGGAGCAAGAAGCACTTTTTAATATTTTTGTGACAATGTCAACTCAATTGCTATTATATTTGTACCTGTTGACCATAATACTGTAACTGCCAGTATGTGTGATTTGGAATGTATGGCAACTATAGTCTTGTGATAGTCTGTAAATGTCTCATGGCTGAGACAGGTACTTGACCAATTATTTCACATGTCCTGTTGGTAGACATGATTTCTAAACTACTGTTTTTAGACATATTATATAGCAGGTGTCCCTGTTTATAAAGTGCCCATATTTGATGTGTCATATGGCAGCTGAAAACAAGTTGTCTGCATGGCATTTTTAGATTATCAACATCAGGAAGTTACAAAAGACATGGTTTCAAAAAGCCTGAAGTTACAACTGAGTTATTTATTATGCAATGAATTGACTTGAATCATTAAGTTCATTACTTGCATGTGTGAATAAGCCATCACAAATGGAGTATTAGATAGTGGAAGGTGTTCATAAAATAATGAGGAGCCAAGTGATGTCCAAACATTTATAAAGCAGTGCTGTATCTTAGGATAAACTAAAATATTAAGTCAGCGACAATCTTAAATACAGCTTGATTTAATTTTTTAGGGTGAAACTTAAGATACACATGTTAACAATTAACTTCTGGCTAATACAACAAAGTAGGTCTTCTCTAAGTGCATGGATGCAAGCTAATTAATCATTTGAAAGATGGTACTTCATTAGTACTGAAAATCTAAAACTTTATATGATTGTGCTCTGAAATTAGCAGACCCAATTTTAATAAACATTAGAAGAGCATGGAAGCACCAGAAATGACAGTTGACGTATTCTACTGAGTTTGTTTAAACAGAATTGTTTTGCTTTGTGTAGCCCATTCTGTGGTAACATATCAGTTTGTATATAAAATGGTGCTCTTGCCTTACATTTTTTGATTTGTTTTACATTTTAAAAATGAAAATCATATTCACAAAGACCTGTCCTGGGAAAATCAGTTAGGTGAGCAGCAAATAAGCCTTCTCTCTCTGTTTGCTCATATCCCCTAGACTTCATTGCCTAGTCTCATTTGTAGGTGCAGATGGAGATGCCTGAGGGAGAAGGGGCGGCAAATGACAAAAGAAGCCGCAAGCTCCACCCCTTTTGTACACGTGTTATGACATCACACGCACATGCAACAGGGGCAACTCTTACAGCATGATACTGCTTTTTTCATTTTGACAAAAACATCAGATCCTGTGGCCACCTCTTGGATTAGATACTTTTTATCACGAGTTATGTGTAAGAAACTTGTTTCGTATGCTTCTTAGCATTAAGATTCAGAACATATATAACATGCTTCAGATGTATAGAAAACAACCTTGCAAAAATTGGGAATAGGGATCCCCACTAGAAAGTTTGAGAGATATCAGGTTTTTAAGATAATTCACTTTCATGTTTATAGTGTGTTTTATCAGCATTTTAAATTGCTTAGCAAAGTATGATTAAAATAAGCCATGATTGCAAATTTAAAACCATGATTCAGATTTTTTCTTCTACCAGACCTGCCAACAGAGTATTGCCTTATTTAGCACCAACGATTCCATAATTCCCTGTTGTGAGAACTGTCTGTAGCACCCACTGTTGTTCTAGTAACTCAACTGCAAAGGGTTCTGATTAACATCTAAGAAAAATGTTCAGCCATTCTTTCCACTATTAGCTTGAAGAACATCAGTTTTGTCCAGCTAAAGTTGGGAAAATACCAATAAACTGATAATTTGAGTAAAAAATTAACTAAAATTAATTCTAATGAACAAGAATAAATCCAGTATTTCACTATTTTCTTATAAATGGACCTATAATACACAGCCTAGTGCACTGAAAATTTCATACCGTTATTTTCTGTACAGTACAGACTCCAACTTCAGTACAAACAGTAATGTTGGCAAAATGTATACATCATACATTTTATGTTTACAGAAAAACTAGGGGAGTAAATAAGGTGTCAGTTTTTATTTTTACGTTTCACAATCTGTTACAGAAGTCATTATGTTAAAATAATCAATATATAGTAGATTATTTTACTTCTATTTTTTAAAAAAGTATTATTACCAATATCACTGTTAAGGACATTTCTGTATGTATAGGATTAAAACATTATGATCATAATGTTTCGATCTTGTAATTTATTTAACTTGCTTAATTCTGGAAACTATTAGCTAATCAAGAGAAGCAGAACCAGTGAATTGTGGTTTAATATGATGTCCCAGACTGGGCCTGGAGTAATAGTTACAAAAGAGAGGAAATAGAAAATACATTAAACTGCAGTCTTACAAAACACCTGGGAATAAGTCCAATTAACACAGTGGGACTAATTCTCAGTAAATATACCAAGGATTGTGTGCTACTGAACTGACAAATACTTGCCAAAATGTTAGAGGAATTGTATGGTTTTCATTGATTAAAAATACTGTATTAGTGATTAAATATTTTTGCATAATAGCCTTACACTGTTCTCAAAACATTTCAAATAAATTACACTGAATTATGTTGCATATCTCCATGCTTAATTGGGGAAGCTAGAATCTCTTACTTTAAAATATTGTTAATTTTATATTTATCCAAGCTTAATTGAAGGTATCTTACTGATGCTCGAAATGGATTTATAAAGGATTTGAGATGTGACATCTAGAGAATGAACTTTATCAAATTCTTTTTTAACCAATTTTAAGCTGTCTGCCTTATCTGAACAGAAATAAGTACCTGTAGTTGTTGAGATACAGGATCAAAATTGTACACCCTTAAAAATCTGACAATAGGAGTGGATTTGGGATTGTTTTTTTACAGGGAAGCAAATATCAATTATGTACTAGCCAATACAGTAGGGCTGTGCAAATCATTTAAAAGATGTGCTTCATGCTGATGTAGCTGCTTCAGTGATTTAAAGAGGGGTGCTTTTGTTCTATGGCTTCCTTCATTCCCTTCCATAATTAACAGATTAAACTTTTATGCATATTTAAGACATCAGTCAGGACATTTTGGGGACTTTTCTGCTGGATTTTCATAATGATTCTCCCAAGGAACCCATGCCATTTTGAGAAAAGCATATCTTCAAGGCAACCATAGACCATAGTTCTTCAATTTCTTCCCTTGCCTACTGGATTTTTGAGAGGCTTGGAGTGATGCGGGAGTTGGAAAACATGCTGTTTCCTTTACAACTTTATTTAAAAATCTGAAGTCCTCAAGGCATGTAGGCAGTCAGGGACTATGAGATGGTAGTCCTTGTAACTTTCAACTCTTCGCTATTTTGCTTTTTGTTTTTCTTTCACTTCCTAATTTTTAATGTTAAAAATTAATTTTTAATTTTATCATTGGAACAATGGTGAAGCGTATGTAGAGCTTTCCATTTATACTTTTTGCTGACCCCCAGGCTTGGTAGAGCCAAAGCTCTTCATAAAATTACAACTCCATATTTTAGAAATATAGTTTAACATCACATTTACATCTTTATTATATTTCTTCCCTAAGTTGCATTTATATAATATTTTCTGATCAATTAATTTCTTTTTTAAGTTGTAAGTATGTTTTACATTTCTTAAAGCCTGGACTCACTGTTTTCCTTGGAGGCTGCTAAAGCATCTGGGGCATACTCTTTAGTCAATTCAAGTGCCTAGTGGATGTCGTAGATATATTCAGACCACAATCTCTTAAAGCCTTTAAAACAACCGTTATAAATCAACTGATTTACAGTATTTATTCATTGGTTTCCCAGGTGTTCCAACAGAAAATATTTTCTATCTTCAATGTGGGTTATTTCACAATGTCAATTTCTCATATAAATGTGGATCAAAACTTAACCACTTTGTGTCATCTGCAAATCTGATTAGCATTCCATTTACTACTTCATCCATTTCATGAATAAAAATATTGAACAGTACTTAGGGATGATCCCTGTAGCATCCCACTTAATTCCTATCTCTGGTTTGACAAGGAACCACTGAAGAATCTAAAGTATCTTAAGAATTAACATAGACTACCCTCTTAAAATCGTTGCAAAGTTAAAGCCATTTTTGCAACATTTATTGTTCCTGATAAACTCTTGGGTATTTTCAGCCAACTGTTAATATAATGATTAGTCATTGTCTCATACTTTAAAATATCCACTCCTAACAGTGATTTCTCTGAGAATAATTATCCCCATACATTTAAGAGAATAGACAGCTTGCCTTAGAAACATTATTGCCAATTGGCAATAGATCACATTTATTCCTATTTCTTGTATATTCAGAATAAGACCCAAAATATTATCAGCATACAATAATAAACTACCATGAATATTACTAGATTGCCAGTAAGATATTCCAGAGGTTCCAAAACAGGATTAAATATCAGAGGAGATATAAATATCTTTACTGGGTTCCACAATGCATCTTAATTGGTGGAGAAATAATTCCATTTGTAATAATTTCTTCCCAAAAACATTAATGTCATAGGAGTATGGTAAGATACAGAGCAGTTGCCTATTCAATCAATTATGGATAGAGATATTAAAAACTAATCAGAAAAATACATGTACTATGAGGAATTGAATAATAGATATATTCTTGTTGGCCAGATTTAATTCCCAAATATCAATCTCATTAAATTATGTAAACATGGAAAGTACTTTAGCTCTGTGATGGATTCTTCTTAGAAATCTATTACAATCATTTCAAGGATCAAATAAGAAAGTAAAATCATGGCCTTTATTATGCAGTCCACTAGTAAACTAAAAAAAGATTAGCAAAATATCCATGTAAAATATCTCATTTGTCTTTCTCTGGTAAAAATAAATAAAACCATCCAAATGTCAACATTTCTAATGACCATGATTATATAAAGGCCTTCAGAAACTGACATTTCTTGTTCAGCTATAAAATTACAAAACATTTTAATAAAAATAATAATTTATTAAGCTTTATTAAATAGCAACTCTTGTAGCCAATTGTGTGTGTGTGTGTGTGTGTACATATATACACACACAGTATATTCAATCTAATTCCTTGTCAAGAAATGTTTTTCATCAGGAAGAATATGATTTTCTTGCAAAAATAACTATTACAAGCTTCAATGTATTCAATTTGTAAAAAAAACCAACAAACTTTCTTTTTTGATAAACTCCTCAGGCTTTTATTATTGCATGAAAGAAATAATATTATTATTTTAATAATAAATATTATTAATAAAAATTATTAGATAAAATCTAATAAAATATTAGGTATCACAGATATAACAGAAAGACCCAATATGCCAGGCCAGGGCAAAAAAAGAAAAGAAAAGAAAAAGAAAAACAATCTGAAACAAGATCTTGTATATTAAAAAATTAGAAAGCCCCTCAAATAAAAATATAATTCCCCCCGACTATGGAAAAGCACATAGCTATAAAAAAGAATAGAAATAAGTCCTCAAAGAAAAAATAATATAACAAGAAAAAAATCAAAACAGTGATGAAAATCAAGATAATAACAGTAATAATACCCTAAGTCTACAAGGAATAACAGCAGAGAGGTATATAGGCTACAGATTTAGCCTTTCTTCCTGCTGAAGGGAAAAATTAGATATGAGGAAAAGAAGTGTCTACCTGATATTTGCAAAATTACTGGGAAGACTACTATTGTATTTTGGCATCAGAATGAATTTCAGATCTTACCTTCAAATATTTGGCAGCAACATCAGGATCATGACTTTCTCTTACTCCACCATCAAAAGAAGCAAAAAAATCACAGGGTAGACAAAAAGGTTTGTATCTCTTATTATTTTGTTGTCCCACAAATTAGGCTTAATTCAATTTATTATGAAAAACTAACCTACACACCAAAGAGAATACAGTGAAATTATTTAGACTATTACTGCCATCTGCTGGAACCATTTTAATAAAAGTAAAATTATTTAGAAATAATAATTTGTATTAATTTTAACATTCAATAATTATTGCAGTCTAAAGGCCTGATTTCTACAATTAACTTTTGTCTACTCAAATACTTTAGGATCCAATCCTAAGAATTGAATCCTAAAGCGTTGGGAAATCGTATAGAAATTCTACATCTTTTCTAGGAAGGAAAAAAAAGAGGATAGGGATTGTTCAAACCAGGTTAGGATTGGGATCAAGTCTTTATAGAGGAAGCCTAATTAACCAAAACAGAAATTGTCACATTTTTACATTATTGAACCAGGCTGGCTGTAATTAAATCTCTAGTTAAAATGTAATAGATAAATTGTACAAACCCTGATTATCTTGCATGATTGGCTCCCTGTGGATTTCTAAATGGTGACTAATGATTATTATTTGCTTATTTTGTCAAGTCCTGAAAGATCTCATGAAACCAGATGACTTCTCTGCTCTTTTTCCTTCCTTTCGGGAAAAGCAGATTCCTAGCTCTACTATTAAGTATAATAAGGCAAGTACACCAGATGATTACTTTTGAGTCCCATGAAAGACACACTGTTAATTACATAATGTGTGATTGATTATTGTTTATGGGATTCTTCTGTTTCATGGGTCTGATTAGGCTAGGCTAGGGGAATATGCCCATTTGCTGATGTTTGGAGCTGAGTTGTTGTGAGTTACTGAGAGTTGTCAGTATATGAGTTTGGAAAGATTAAATTATAAAAAGAAATGTCCCTAAAATATTATAATTTCACATTTAACGTTATCACTTCTCATTTTGGATGTAACTAGGGCTACAAAGATCCAAACTACTACCTGTAGACGGCAGCAAGGAGATAGAGACCTCTTTCCTGCCATCTAGTCACCAGGTGCTTTGCAGGCCAGATAAGATAGCCCTAATTAGAACCATTCTAAGTGAATATGTGAAAATTTTGGTCTGTAAGGGTATTCATGAGGTAGTTTAAAAATATTGGTTCAATTTCACCCACCTACAAGCTGCAGTTAATGTTAATACATATTACCAACCTTAGATTGCAGCACCTGGCTGACTTATGACCATTTGGAAGCTAAGCAGGTTCAGACCTAGTGAATATTTTGATGGGAGATTATAGGCTAGACTGGGATTTCTCTGGATACTGTAGAATCATTTAGGCAACGACCACAGGAATTGCCCTGCCATTGGTATTTGTGTCTGTCTGTCTGTCTATCACATATATATTGGTATATACCATATATACTGGTATATGTGGTTGTCCTCAAAAGCTTTTGATGATTAGTGGTTCATCTAAAAGAATGGTCTGGGAACCATTGCACTAAATCATTATTTGGTTACTCATGATTTGCTGAATTAATCTCAACTGAGTTCATACTAAACCAAAAGCAAATCCATTTTGGCTAGCCATGAATCCAACTAATAATTAGGAGAGAGTATTGTCACAATGAATACCGTACTGTATTGCAGCAAGAACAAAGGTGGAACCTTAAAAACAAACAAAATTATGGTATAAAGTATTGTATAGTATAATCTGTTTCATCAAATCTAGAGGAATTGTCTTAAACAACAGCAAATATCTACTTAGGTTTCATGAAATTTGGGAGAAAATATTAAGAGCAGAATAAACACAGGAGAAATGGACACTGATAATTGTCTATTTACTGAACAATGTCCATAATGGCCTAGTTTGTATATAGTATTAAGCCACAATTGACCATCAGGAAGTCTAAAGATTACAACCCAGATTATGAAATTTATAACAAAATAATTACTCAACAAGCCAATTTCAGAAGATTAAACAAAGGTAGAAATACAGAAGTTAAAACTGAATACTTAGAACCAGATGATTTTTCTGCACTATAGTTGAAGACTTTCAAAAGGATGTTGAAACAATTAACAGAGGTAATAAATGAGATATAATGATGTCAAGCATTTCTTCCTTTGTGGCAGGAGGCTTTTATATCCTTGATTTATAAGGAGGGGAATGACCTAACCTATCCAGTGTGGAATACAGGAATACACCAGTCTCCTTATTGGATGTAGCATTGGGGGAGATGGGCGGCATACAAATTTGAAAATAAATAAATAAATAAATAAAATAAAATAAATGTAGATTGTAAACTTTTAATGGCTATTCTTGCAAAGAGGCTACATAGTCTTTTAGCCAAAATAATTTATCCTGAATAGATTGGATCTGTCCCAAAGAAATATATGAGACATATTTTTTAAATGCTGCTAATATAAGAAATAATAAGCAAATTTGGTCTGGCTGTGCCCAGTTTTAAGCTATACTATCAAGCTAGTTGTTTGACCTGGATTACAGATTGGACCATATGACCATATAGTTAGGCTACTTCTATAGAAGGAGTAGGACTCTCAGAAGGCCTGCATAAATACTCTAGTATGATACAACTGTTCAATGCCAAACAGACCATTCAGTTATAAGTAGCCTATTAAAAGTATGTAACAAATATAAAATAAGAAAAAACCCCAAGTTTGTCCTCTCTTGCTTCATTGTTAAATATTTATTTGTATGAAAGCAAACATGCTAAAATATTTAATCATTGGAGAAATAATTCATATAGGCTGCAAGATTTAATCTGCAATATAGGAAAGACTAAATATTTCAAGACCCTTTCATTGGAATGGTCAGAAATGCCTCAATGGTTTCAGTATTTTTCAATAAGCAATATAGTTAAAAAGGAATTACAAAAACTGTCAGCTCCACTAGGCAGACAAGAAAATCAATTCTACCTGAAGACTAGAAATACTTTGTTGAGGTATACTGTAAAAACAGAAACTTGCAAGTTTGATTATCCTCCTCCTTATACTCCAGTGAATCAGGGAGGCATTTGCCTGAGCTCTTTCCGAATATTATCTTGCTTCCCAAGACTTAAAGAATATTTCAGCCCTCTTTGCCTAGGTAATAGTTCTCGCATACAGTATTTCTGTCAAGATCATCTCCCTCGCTTTCTACAAAAACAAGGTGGCGTACTTAAAGATTTGACCAATTTGGAATGCTTATAGCACAAAACCCAAATAATCTCTTAGGGCTTATATATAAATTATTATTGAAATGTGATTCAGAAGCTGAACAAGCGAATGTTTGTATGACAAAATTAATGCAGAATTTAAACAAGACAATTGATATGTAACAATGGGAATTACTAGTGGAAGAAAAATATTTTATTTACTAGTATGAGAACATTTACTGGTATTGTTTTCCACTGATATAGTACTCCAGTATCAACCACTACATCAAATGGGCTCTCAATCATTGTTCTCTCTGTTCCAATTTAATACTACTACTAAGAATAGTGGAATATTTTTCCCTTTTTCCTAAAATTTTATAAATTCTTATGTAATTTTTATATCTTGTAAATCTTTAATGTATTTTTTTTCCTTATTTGTTTTCTTTAAGGATCTTTGAAATAATTATTTCTTTAAAAATAAGAACAAAAAACCCACTAAGCCATAATGGATATTTGCAGATATTATGTTCAGACTAAAACAAAAAACAAGATATAATCCCAAACAAAACCTCTTGATTAATTAACCACTCTACTTCTTTATAATGAAATCAGGCTTTGTATCTTTCTTTCAAAAACCAGCTCTGAGAGAGATGTAGTGTTGTCCTAATAGTTTGTGAATATTGCCATATTTTTGTGACAAATATTTTACAGATTGCAGTCCTTGAAAGCTTATGATTTAAAACTTTATTACCATAATGATAATTGCTGCATCTAAGAGGATCATCTAAGTATACATGTAGTAAATCCAGAGCGCTGATCTTTTCCTCTGCTGTGTTGCCTAGGCAACTAAAGTACCAACTTTCAATTCTTATATTCATTAACTTGTAAATCAGAAGTGGGTTCCCCCCCGCCCCCCGGGGAACAGAAATGTAAAAGACAGGATTTACTCAGTGAAATAAAGATGTGATAAGTTCTCTGAAACCTAATTCATTCTTTTTAATTAAGAGTCAAATTTTGTGAAATCTTAATCAAGTTTTTTCTTACCAGCCTTATTTACAGCTAATCCCAGATCCTTTATGAGTTTCTCTCAATACATTTCCTTCCATCACAAGAATAACTAATTATCCCTATTCTTGGTTTATCCAGGTAGTCAATTAATCAAGTTACTACATAGCAACACTCATAACAAGTAATGCAGCAGGTCTTTACTAGCAGGTCAAACACCTGCATTAATAACTTTATTTTAACCAATTGTTACCCATTAACAAACAAGGTTCAGACAATACACTTCATGATGATAATGAGTTTCCTTTTGGATTTTAATAAGTGTTTGATAACAATGGAAAGGATCCAAGTAGTGATCACAATGGAGAAGAGTAATCCCACGATATTCAAGCCAAGCTGCTAAGAATATAAATTTCAATCATCTTTTGGTAGTGCAAAAAGTATTTATTCACTTTCAACCCTACCATCTCAAACTCAGGAATGACTGTGCAGCTCGGATTAGAACATACCAAGGAACGGATAAAATCACTGAACATCTACAGCAGCATCTACACCGTGCTGGCTGGGGAATTCTGGGAGTTAAAGTCCACACATCTTAAAGTTGCTAAGGTTGAGAAACACTGATCTACAAAACATTTTCCTTCATTCTTTATCAAGTTCATCATATTATTTGTCACATAGCTGCCCATCTCACACAAAGCGACTCTGGGTGGCATACAACAATTAAATGGAACAGCTAATGGATAAAAAACAATCATTATAAAAAGATAAAAAGTAATTATTAAAGTGAAAATGTCAAAAATGTAAACAAAAAAATTAAAATATAAAATCATATATCTGAATGTTGAGATCATCTGGAACAGGTTTAAGCATCTGGTACTTTCCAAGTGTTTTAGTCTATAAGTCTAACAATTCCTTGCTACTGGTCATGCTGGCTGGTTCTGATGGAATTGAAATCCAAACTTAATATAGCATAGAGGAAATGAAGTAACATTCAGATATACCTGAGCTTAAGTCTATCCAAATTGGTCCCACAAAATTGTACCATGACAGTGATTTGTGAATGCTTTGAGAAAACTGAAGAATACATATGTAGCACACAGGGATGGGCTGAAAGTGTGTGACTGGCCAAAGTCACCCGGAAGTCTTTCATGTCTAAGGCAGGACTAAAACTCAGAGTCTCCTGGTTTCTAGCCTAGTGCCTTAATCATATGCACATTATTAGTGAAGGAAAAGCTGACCCAAAAAGCTATGTGCACAACTAGCGCTGCCATCTGCTCTTATTTATGAAGAGACAGAATGGGTCCTATCACATTACCACACCACCCAGAAAGCTGAGGTAGATACAGACTACCTCTTCTGGTTCTAAATCTACTATGGTAATTCAGTCATTTTAATTTATAGGTGTACAACTGTAAGTCCAAAGCAACATCTGTGTCATCTCCAAAATGGGTTATCAGATTGTAACTTTTTATACAGAACATCTAAACATTATTAGATACAGAATTGGAAAATTAATTAATTCATTTTAATTTTAAATTGAAATGAAGTCAATTTTGTCTATAATTTTGTTTAATTAGGGGAATATGGCCAACAGCATACCAAGTGTGGCCCTGAAACTGCAGATTCAATTTAATTGCTCAAAAATATTGGGGCACCTGCTTTTGCAGCTTAATCATAATAAAGTTTTCTGGGATAAGACAAAAGTGGAGCATTACTTAGAAAACCAAATAAACCAAGGTGTCCTGGTAATTGAAAAAAAAGTTTATTTTATTAAAGTCTGTAACACATACAGTACTACGTAAAGATATGACATTCAAAATCCATGAATCTGTGACAATTAAAAATATTTATTTTCAATTATAAACTAAAATAAGTTTGAAATACAAGTTTCATTTGCTCAATTTTTGCTCAATTTTCTCATTTCATGAAAAAGTGGCATTGTATATGCTTCCATATAATGCAATATACATTAGAAAGGTGAAAGCAACTTCATAGTTCTTTTTTATGCTAAATTTCCCATCTTTTTAAACATTTGGATACCAATCCACTATTTTGGCCTAGGAAGCAGGGCTAACAGTAAACGACTGCAAAGACGAAGTTAAGACATTTTTAAGAACAGAAAACTAATGAGCGTAAAGTACTTCAATCAAAGCTTGAAGAAAGTAAGTATGAGGAACGAACTTCAGCCAAGTTGTCCACTGTTAGAACATCTATTAGGAAACCTTCCCCTCCTCCTAGTTACAGACTCAGTTTCCCTCTTCGTTAAAGACTCTGTTAAATCAGATTTGTGCGATGACACTGATCCAAAAAAATACACTACAGCCTATTTCCTGTGGACAACCAACAAAGCCGAACTTCAACGAAAACCACGCTCTACCACATAAGCTTTCACGCCCTTCCACCTCTCCAAGGAGAGCGCGCGGCCTGCCTCCTCAAATTTATAAGAAGCGCTCAGCGTTGATTGGCTGCGAGAGGAAGCGAGAAGCTCCTCCTCTTTCCTGACGCCCCAGCGCCATGTTACAGTGATAGCGGGGACGGAGAGAGCTGGAAGTGGTAGCTGGCTAGGAAGAGGGTGGCGGTGGTGGGTTTGCGGGCGCCGTGCATGGCGTTGAGGAAGGGGCGTCTTGCTGGGGGACAACCGCAGGGTAGTGTTTTCCTTGACTGTGTTGGGCAGCTGAATGGCGGATGCCGCAGCTATGAGTGGCGGTGAAAAAGCGCCCGAGCCCTCTCAACGAGTGGAGGATAGCAGCGGCCTCTTCGGTGGGGAGAACGGAGCTGCAGCAGCCGAAGCGGACGATTGCACACAAAATGGCGGCCGCTCTGAGAGAAGCCGAAATGATGAGGAGTCGCTGCTAGGGGCTGCCGCCGTAGAGGACAGGGACTCCCCGCGCAATGGCCACCGCAAGACTGGGGTCTCCGCGGCCCTCGAGCAGGCACCGCCACAGCCCCTTAGCGAGGGGCTGGGGGCCTCGCTCCTCAGAGCCCCGGAAGATCTGCCTCTTAAGAAAAACTTTCAGATTCCCAGGAAGAGCAGAGAAAAGAAAGGTTGTTTCCTCGAATCCCCATCCTCACCCCCTTCCTTTTCCTTCCTCCCGCTTTCCCCCTTTCGCTCCGCATACATGGTGGCATCTCGCCCCGCTGCACGCAGCTGCTGGCGGGTGCGGAGAAAGCCGCGTCCAGGCAGCCTCGCAGAGGGGCGAGCGAGAGCGACCCGGGCAAACGATTGTACCTCGCAGGGAAGAAGAGAGAGAGAGAGGCTTTTGGAAAACGCAATCCGCTTGGGTTTGACATGGATTCCTTAGAACCGGAAGAGTCTGAATGGGATTTGGGGGGCTGGGAAAAGGCTGGATGCCGCCGCAAGTCCGATGCTCGCGGAAGAGATGCCTCTTTAAGGGAGCTTGACTTGGCTCCTTCACGCTCTCCGCCACGGAGGGAAATCTTCCGCTTAGAGGTTAGGCGGGTGACACCGTTGAACGCGTTCACTTCCGTGAGATGCTCTAAACGAATTTCATTCTCCCTACAAGGCGCTTTTTCTCCCTCGTTTTGCGGGACGGAAGTGGTTCCGCGCCACGTGCCCCTCAAAGGAAGCTTAGTTGCTGATTCTAGCGCTCTTGGTGTCTGCCTTGTAAATGTGGCCTTTTGTGGCAACGCACAAAACGTTTTGTCTTCAGTTAGCTTTCACTGAAAATCTACTTTGAATCTTTTTCTTCAAAAGCGGATTATTTCTTAAACCTCAGTAAAGATAGGGAGGGGAGGGATCATCTGTTCTTTGGAGACTTGTAAATCCCGTTGTCTGGTTCTCATTCTTTGAGAAGACTCATCAACTTTAGTATTAGAATAGACTTAGCTTGTATAAGGAGAAAGGCAAGGTAGGTTGATTTGACCCATTCTTGAAGCTGACATCTCTGGTTTACATACCACAGGTGAATCAAATGTTCTGTTAGGTTGAGAATCTTCCTTGATTATCATCTTAAATAATAATGGGCCAAACAGTGCCTTTTGATTTAGTTTAAAAATCGTGATCTCAGGAATATTATAAAGAGAAAACCAGAAGAGCAATCCAGATTCATACTCTTACAGACATCTCAAAGACTTAGTTCCAATACAAATAATCAGGCTTGTGCTCTGAAATATGAATTGCACCCGTGCCAGTTTTTAATCTGTTGCCTTGCGTATTCTTCATAGGAGGTACAAGGATCTCTAGGTTCTTGAAGATACTTTTATCACTGCAACATTTGTTGCTATTTGCATTGGCCAATTCTTGTTAACTAAATGTACTTCAGAACGTGTTGCTTTTAAATATATTTAATGCTGCGGTTAATCATTTAAAAAGCAATTGTCTTTTTCCTCTTAAAGATTATTCTGATTTGGTCTGTATTCCAATATTGGGACAATCAGTCCTTGGGTTCAGGCCTTAACAATGGAAAAGTATTGTGCCATGGCATAAGAGATGTTCCAGCTGTCCTTACAAATGTCTGTTCAATTTGTAAATAGCCAAAGATGCTTCATGAAGGATGTTCATTCCATGATGGAATAATTAGGGAAGATATGAAATTAGACACTTTTTTTTGGACGAAATAGAAAATATAAACTCTGGTAGTTATTTTATTTTATTTTAATTTTTTGTTAAAAATTAAGACCCTGAATTTAGAAGAGGCTTTTTAGAAAGGTTCAGAAAGGTTAATTTCTTTGGCATCGTTGATGTGTCTTCAGTGGAAAATGATAATCTGGGTCAATTCACTCTTCAGGTTTTTGATGATATCTGAATCCCATATTTCAAGAAATAGAGAAGAAAATTCCTTCATAGACTTACCCTGGTATGGGTTTAGCTCCAGAACTGGAACCATGTAGAATATCTTGGATCTTTTGGAAGCACATTTCTATTGGTGCCAAGTTTTTGTTTTTAACAAAAGAATACTGTAAAATTTACATAGTTGAACAATGTTATTTTAAGATAATTTTAAATTTAGTAAGAAAAATTGAGGATGGTAAATTATAAACAAATGCTGGCCACCACCTTACCCTATTTTTTAAAATAAAGCAATGAAGTCTAATAAAGAAGAGGTGGAATATGATATTGTGGGAACCATTGTGTCCAGAGAATTGTAAAAAATGTTTGCCTCAAAAAAGAGCAAAGCAATGAAGAAACTAATAGAGGGATTATGTAATTAGTCTCCTCCCAGAGATTGTTTGTGGCGAGTTAGAACTCCTTGGAGACGAATGAGAGGGAAATATAATTTCTCTTTCAGAGGGATGAACTAGAGAATAAGCTTCTAAAGTCAATGTTTGAGACCATTTCATAGAATAGAGTAGTATAAGAAGTATCACTTCAAACTTTAAGCCACATTAAGCGAATAACTTGTTTAATTTTGGAGTTTTGGTGATAGTTCTATGCATTCTAATGTAAGGGAGACAATAATTAGTGCAATTTCTAGACAAATTGTAATATATACCAAGAGGATTCCTGTAAACCATTGTTGCAACTCTGAAATCCTTGTTCTGGATGGAATAACATAATTAGATAGAGATAAATAGATGTATTTCTGAAGAAGCCATTTGAAGCGTCTCTTGAACATTGATTATGTAGAAGGAAAAAAATGGAAAAAAATTCTATTCATCCCAGTTTATATCATGGCTCACTTATTACAGAATGTAGCATTGTATGCAAACAATCTTATGTTAACTCTTCATCACCTTGAGTTTTCATATCCATTTTGCTGCATAAGGTAGGACATCCGTTATTCTGAGATTCTGGCATTCTGCTTCTCAGTCAGATTAGGCAGTGCTGAATTGACAGATAGTTTAGGGGTTTTCATTAGATGTTTAACATTCTGAGCATTAAGCTATGATTCAAAAGAAACTGATTATACATAATAAGATTCTTTCATAAATGACAAAAAATAGGAAACTTCTCATAGAATCTGGATTTTTAAAAATTGTTATTCCAGACTACAAATCTGAGAACTCTTACTTCATTTTGTTCAGATATCTTTTTCATTTATACTAATGCTGCTTTGTGTTCTTTCTTTGATTTAATGAACAACATCTTACACGTATAATTCACCATCATTATATTTTGTGAAAGAATTGGCAGCTTTATTGAAGATTAAAAACAATCTAAAAATAATTCTTGATTATACAAGGACATGTTTTTGTTTTCTATGCAGGTTTCTTATATAAATATTATGTATGAAGTAAGTTGAATCAAATTTAATGCTGACATTTATTATTCTATCTATCTATCTATCTATCTATCTATCTATCTATCTATCTATCTATCTATCTATCTATCTATCGCATTTATATAGCTGTCCATCTCACATAAAAGTGACTCTTGTTATAATATATAACAGGGAAATTCCATTTTTTTCCATAGACACCTTGTTTTTTCTTGGATCACCTGTTTTCTGCAATAATTAAAACCATTATTATCAAAGACCACATATAACGGTTACAACAATACAGTGCACAATCTATGAATATAAGATGGTATAGAAAGAGCTAAAGCTCTATGAAACAGTGTTCATATGCTGAAAAATAGGCAATCTGGTATCAAAAATTTCCAAACCCAAATGTTAGAGGTGGCTACATCTGAATCTATACACTTGGGCACAGTAACCTTGGTAGTTGTGTCAGTTACTACAAAGAATAAATTACTTTGGTTTTTAGAGCTTAAAAAGTTGAATATTATGGAGCTCATCAGGATTCTTTCTGAAATGCAATTTTTAAACAAAGTCATGGGTCCTTTTTTTCCCCACTGTTTCCTGTTCTCTTTCCTAAATGGAGTTCCATGATTCTGAATTTTGTGAATTTTTGAGATCACGGAAAAACAGGGGTGCCTATGCCATTGCACTGAATTGTACTATTTCTGAAAAAGGATACATTCCATTCCACAGCCCACCTGCACTTCACATTCTCTTCCATATGCTACCTGTTATATAGAGAGAGTTTTTTAAACTTTTAAAAGTAGAACAAAAGCTTTGCATAAGGAAACTTTTTGTTACTCACCTTCCTCACACCCAGTGCACATACCCAGCTCTGCCCTGACTTAGTGTGGTACTCAGTAAAATAGGTGTTTTAGATTACAACTTCATTATTTCTGATTGTTAACCATGCTGACAGTTGTAATCTAAGACATCTGGAGCTATCACTTTGGGTATGGCTAATAACATACTGAGCATTTATATCTGAATTTTGAGAAACTTTAGCTGAATTACTTCTTATAATTACAGTTTGATAAGACAGAAATTAGGTATGAGTATTTTAAAAAAATACAGAATATTACTGTTGAAGTGAACATAACTCAAGAAACAAGAAAAGCACAAATGATTAGAGGGTTGAAAAAATCCCATACTTGTTAATTGGCTCTAAGTTAATGTTAGATTTTTCCTAGCGTACTGAATCACATTGTAACTGACTTCAGTAGAATTTTATTACGTAGTCGAGCACAGAATGTGAACTACTGAATTTCAGTAAGTAAAATGAAAGATAATGGCTTTAAAACTGGATAAAATGGAAGGTGGAGGGAATTAACTAACCCTCCCCTTTTTTAAACAATTACTGTTTTATAATAATTAGACTTACAATAAAATATGGTCAAGTTGGGGGAATTCATACAAGCTAGTCAAATTTTAAAATATTTGTTCAGGTGGTAGTTAATTTCTATAATTTGAATATTTAACTGATTTATTACCCACTGCAATCAAATAAATTAATGGCTTGCAGTATCTTCCAGTAATCACGTTAAGACAATTATGATATAGTAGTAAAACAAAACTAAAAAATACGCATATAGCTAAATATGTAAGAGACATCAAAAAACTATTTAAAAAACCAGCAATAAGTAAAACAGATTGTAACAGTAACAAATCAAACACTTCTGATAAGTTTATGAAAAGTTATTAAAATATAAGCTAATGGTATCTCAGGGGGAAGAATATTCCACAAAGGAAACACTGCAAGAAAAAAGCAGTGCCTGTAAGCCCTCATCTCTCTACGTCATGAAAGTGGGAGACCATTAAAATGTTTTTCTGGGAAGGATTGGGGATGTGTTTGAATGTAATATCCAAACCATGTTTATTAATTTCTGTGATAAAATGTTTCCTTTTAACTACTGCTGGTTCCTAGAAAACTGTTCAGATACTTATCCAGTATATATAATAAGCATGCTTTGTTTACTTTATTGAGTATAAGTCAACCATGGTAAATAAAATCACCGTTGATTTGAGAGTAGTAGAAAGGTTTTTGGAACATCATCTGGTCCTAAAAAAGTCAATGGCATTATTTTGGATTTAATTGTTTTGTAAAAAAATAAAGTTGAATCTGATTAGTTCTTGAATGTAAGAAGATCAGAAAAGTCCAGAGCTATAGAGTAGATGGGGAAGTTGAAAAAACATCCTGGAAGAAGGCAATAATTATTGATAACAAGGAAATTAAATTTAATCGGCAGGAGTCAAACTCAAGGGAGTCTTTCCTTTTTTTACAATTTATTCATAGGAATAACTGATCATATCACTGTTAATGCTGTGAAATACTTTTCTAACCCATTTAATAGTTGTTGCATTGGAATTCTTTCATACTGCAAAAAATACATAATTGCAATATGTTGGATTTCTTAACATTAAGAATTCTTGTTTGTAGCAGTATACCAGAATTGTTGTGTTAGCCTGATTGGTTGGATAGAAGCAGCATGTTTGTGCATTGCTCCACTATTTTATGAATAAATAACATAATCCAGAAATAGAATATTTGCTGAACCTAGTATGTTGGTTTTATACTTCAAAACAATCCAAAATGTATAAGCCAAGAACAAAGTCTGATTTATTTCTATAGAATTTAGTAAGGAGATCCAGAACCTTAAGTTCAGTTACACAATGGTAAGAATAAAGGAACAAGTAAGCCATTTGAATTATGGTGTAGGAGAAGCAGCTTTTCACCTAAGTTCTCATGTTTTTCTATGCTATTAGGATAATAGTTAGATTTCTGATTTACTAACTTACCTTTTAACCCACTCCTTTTATCTTTACCTTGGAGTTTTACTGATTGAATGTTTTAGTTTTATGTTTTAGTTTCTAAAGTTTTATAAGTTTTATTAAACTCCAGGAGTGACCATTTCCTATTGGGGAAATGATAATTTTCTCTCTCTCTGTAGCTCTTTTTCAGCCTATAACAAAAGAATCCCGTGAATTTGAAGACATTGTGAATATTTTGCATTCATCATATTTAGATGTCCTTTCAAAAGACAGATTCACATACAAAAAAGCCAGTTTGATTCATAGTGAACTGTTGGAAAAGGAGGTGAGTATATATTATCAATGTACATAATTAAGTGCTATCCATGCAGAAACTTAAGATATATCCAGGGAGTACTGGAAAACCTCCGGTCTGAAGCCAGTAGAACTTATTTAGATGATTGAAATTATGATATGCTTCAGTAATGTAGAAGTACAGCAAAAATTATAAAAATGTATTTCCATTCTAAAACCTTTTAATTTTAGTATTGTACATATTGAAGAATGACAGTTTGATGTAGTGGTTAAGGCACCAGGCTAGAAACCAAGAGACCATGAGTTCAAGTCCTGCCTTAGGCACAAAGCCATCTGGATGACCTTAGGCCAGTCAGTCTCTCTCAGCCCTAGGAAGGGGGCAATGGCAAGCCACTTCTGAAAAAAACTTGCCAAGTAAACTGTAGGGACTAGTCCAAGCAGTTGCCAGGAGTCAACACTGATTGAAGGTGCGTGTGCGCACACACACACACACACACACACATACATATTGAAAGGATACGTGAAATGGAAGCCCATTCGTGTCATTGCAATTAAAAAGTACTCCTAATTTTGTAAAATTTAATTTGTTTCATTATCTTGTTATAAGACATAATACATTATATTATTTTGATAAGTGGTATTTATACAGCGTTGAAAACAGATTGTTAACACTCTAATGTTCAGATAATTTTGACCAATAAAGATTTTAAAAAATATATCAGTATTAATTATGATTTAAAACGATGTTAATAAGCATAGAATTATTTAGCTTTTATATCCAGAGCTGAATATAACATTAAGAAGCAGCTGCAAATTACAACAAAATATTTGTTATGCAATAAAAGTTTCAGTCTTAAGCTGATTATTTAATATTAAGGTCTTCTATGTTTAATATTGGCAAAAATATTCTGTACTTTGATATGGCCTAATGGCTAATCAATAATAAGGAATATGTGGCAAAGGTAATAAATTGTAAATTATATTTCTACATATATGTATGTTTGTGTGTGGGCGCGGGTGCACGTATGCTTGAAGTTGATAAGAGCTACATAAATACATGAATTGTATAGGAACTAGAAATTACAGTGTTGACGTTTTATGTGTACAATGCAACTTTTTGTATTCTGGTTCTAACATGAATAATACTTAGGTTATTGATGAAATTCCCAAAGGAGTATGTAATATGTACGTTGTGTAAATACTCAGTTTATACTGAGAGTTGTAGATAGTCATTTTAAATATAGAATTTTGAGTATCATGTATCAGATTTGCAAGTTGCATGAGAATGGCAATTTATTTGCAGAAAAAGAATATTTTGCTTCCCCATGCCTTCCCTTCAGAACCTTCTGTTCTGGCTGAAAGACAACAGAGTAGAAATGATTTTTTAAATCAGTGTGTATTCTCCCATCTGTCCTGAAAAATCTAACCTTCACTCTCATCCCTAGACACTTTTGAGGCTAAAAACAGGTCCCAAAATATGTATTTTATCACTTTCTTTATCTTTCTGCAAGATTTAAGGGGTTTTAGTGTATGCTGTTAACTTTAAATGTACTAGTTTTTGTTCAATATATTTGTCTTTTTTAAGTTCATAGAAAAACGAAAAGAATTGAAACAAGATGGCAGATCAGAGAAAGAGCTTGCTGAGGCATATGCATTTCTAAAGGTTGATCGTTTGTTGGTAAGAATGTAATTTTTCTTAAGTAACTTCTAAAGTATCACTTGTTGGTCTTCTCCCCCAAGTCAACAGAGTTGAATCATAAAAGAAAATAAATAAATAATCTGTCTGCGTATCTGGAAGAATGTTGTTAAGCAAATTCTTAATACTGAGAAGTTAATGTTAACTTCTGTTATAGTAGAAGATGAAATATATATATGCTACTATAAAAGACAAACATGAGGATGCAGAAAATGGGTGGGTGATAAATGTTTAGCAGTCAGACAAAATCTTATTGCTGCATGAACATACATTTCCTTCATTGGCAGGTTTCCTAATTTTGTGTCTCTGAAATAAAGTACAGAATTAGGCAAAATCTGCTTGTCACTTCAGTTTGGAGGAGGGTGAGAGACTTTTTGAGGCAAAATTGATCCCCTACATCTTTTATCTGTATTGAGCTTGTGAGGTTGGGGTTATAGGTTTATTTTGGCTATTTGTTTGCTTGGTACTTGGAATGACTACAGAGTAGGAGGGCTGTGCAGATCCTTTGAAAGAGATGCTTTAGAGCATGTAGTAATGTAGTATTGAGTACTTGTTTTTGAATTGTTAACGCAGCCACATCTTTCCATGTTCCAGTGGGTGCTATCTCCATATGCATGTCACTTTATTCAGCATATAGAAATAGCTGAAGACTGCTTCTGAAGCAGGTGTGCAGGCTTTGAAAAAGATGCTGCCATTTTCATTATTGGAAAAGAAGTGTGCTTTTGTGGTCCCACACTTTTTGATGTGCCATTTTTGAAGGATTTGCACTGCAGAAACGTTGCACTTTACTGCTAAGCAGAAAGGCAAAGCCAGATATTTCCGTACCCAGCAAGGAAGGAGAAGGGAAGTTTTAATTATCTTGTTTTGCGATTGCAACTACTAAAATACTGGGAGTGCCTAACAAGCACAAAGACAAGATTGTAATTATCTACTTTATTTGCTTCAGTAATACTGTGGTAAAAGAGGTCATCAAGCACTCCCTATGTAAATATTAGTGGCTTCTGACATATTTGCTCTTTGAGCACTTCAAATGTTATTGAACAATCTGTGCCAATCAATGCTGGAAGTTTAATACAGTAAATCTTGGTCTACCAGAATGGGATTTAATGGACAGAAATTTGAATTGCAGCTGATGAACAAGAGAAATGCAGATCACGGGCATTTGAGTGCCAGCACTTTGATTGAAGGTGACTTTGGCAAACCATAAGTATGATGGACCTTTGGCATTTTGATCTGCCATGCTTATGTTTGCTGGGATCGTCTTCAGTTGTTGTGCTGGTGTTTGAATGTCTGCAGTTCTTGCTCCTCAGCTATGACTTGAATGTCCTATCCCCTTTTTTGGTGTGAGTATGTTTTGGGTCTCAAAAAATCTGCTTCACCATTTAATGGACATTCATCTTAAACAGACAATCCTACCCCGATTTATCCATTAAATCAAGGGATTACTGTAACTAAAAATGTACTGTGTAAGGATAACATTCAACTAATGTTGAACTGTATGTTTTCTAAAACCATCTGTCCTAATATTATTATTTCAGAAGGTAGTTTGTAGCAAAACAAACAAAAAATACATTGAAGACTAATATGATAATAGCAATTGGTCAATCATTATGGTGTCACAAACTCTGTATGATTTTGGTATATTAAATCATGTTTAATTTCAGGTGCAAAATATATGTGAAAATGGCTTACTGGTGGGCCATTCCAAGATAACAGTTCTTGGCAGTCCTTCCATGGGTAACTATATCTTTCTTTGTTGTTAAATATGTGGCAACTAGAAATATGAAGGCAGAAGACATATTATTTCTGATTAATACAATTTTAACCATATTTGTTTTTTCTATCTTGGATAGACAATCTTATGGTAAGTTTAGTGTAGGTGCACAGAACATCAACTTTGTCCAGCTGACCTACCCTGAATTTCTGAATTGGTTACCAGCCTGACTTGTTCATTTTCTGCTTTAATCTGAATAACTTCTCAATAGCTTATCATAAAAAGAATTCTTATAGAAATAAAAAATAACTTTGGTGACTCATAATTTGATTTATCACACATAAATATTAAATGATTTGATTACTTCCTGACTTATTAAGGAAGTGGATGGCATACACATTCTCTAAATAAGTTTGTTTTTTCTAAATTAAATATGTAACTCTTGCTACTCATTTGGGTGGGGTTTCAGTTTCAGAACATTCAGGTCACAGAATGTTTTAGGATAAAATCTAGTATCATAAAGGGGGATGTCCTCTTACACAGAAAGATGTCTTTATATTCCTGAACACACTTTCAAAATCTGCTCTAAAGTGATGATTAACAACCCTCCTTCTAGCACACAGCTTGCTTGGGATGCAGAAAATAGTGCAAATACACTACTATTCTGTCACTGGAAGCAGCTTCTGTTACTGGAAAGATACCATTGGATTCTATCTGTTATATATATATATATATATATATATATATATATATATAAATAAAGTACACTATGTGGTAATGGCCATTTTGACATTTCTTACACATTACCAGAAAATAATTTCGTAAATGTCATTTGTTGACATACTTTTTTTTCACATCTTACAGGTGTATATCTTTCCAGATACGCTGACTTGTTACAGGCTAATCCTCTGGAAGCTAGTGCAACTGGTGATATTGTTATTTTTAAAGTAATAAAGGTAAGTTTTTGGATTTCACTTAAGTTTGTTAAGGGTTCATCTTATGTCTTAAGGGGAAATAATAAATCAATATAACACCTTGTTTTTTAACACAATCCATCTGAATAAAGCACTTTAAATAACTTTTCTCTGTATAAATGTGATTACAATATTTTAAAATTTAAACATCTATTAAAAGCACTGATGATGCTGATGATGTTCCCTAGTTGGGTAGTGAAACATATGTAAACAACCAAGCTCAGAGAGCACCAAGGATTCCACAGTTCAACCCTGAGCTACACATATTCTCTTCTTTTGGAAATATCTGTTATTAAGGGATGTTGTAGATCAGTATGACTTAATTCCATAGGATTAAAAAGAGCACTGGTAATTTAGACAGTATTAATGCTGTTTCAGATGAAATCTACTTGAATCATCTTTGATTAAGCTGAAGGTTATATTGATTAAGTGAACTATAATGTTTTATAGTGTTGTGTGTGACTTTATAGGATGGAAAATGTTGTGGGCTTGCATTTTGCCTTGTATAATTTTAATAACCATTTGCTAATATTTTAGGGAAAAATGAAGACTATATATGATAAATATGATAACCAGACAGTGAATGTAATGGACTCAGCTGTTAAAAATGCATTTGATCCTACACCAAAACATGAATGCCATGTTTCAAAAACTGCAAACAAAATTACGTCCAGCCGTAATTACAGAGCATATGAACGTACACAGGTAAAAAGAATAACTTGAAAATATATATATGCTTGCCTTAATTTCATAATTGTTTAATGTAGTAATAGAAAAGTACCTTCTAATTTGTGAGACTTGGGCAACAGTATGTTGGATTGTGAGGTTAGAAATCCTGACTTTATAGAATAGCATGAATGAGCTTGGAATAATATTGGGCTTTGGTTGTACTTGTGGCATACTGGCAAAAATGTGCCATAACTGATTGATACTGTCCTTACTGTTAGCTGGGAAGGTTGCATATATACCACTAGGTCTGATAATTTAGTCTATTACTCTGCCTTACTAAAAAGGGTTATGTGCAAGCCTTGATTGACCGAAGAGCCCCTCTGATGATGACTATAGCATGTGGAAGGTTACAACTTGGAATGCAAGAGGAATAAAAAGTAAAGTGCACAAATGAAAGAAAAATAGATAAGTTATAAATGTGAAACTAAAAAAATGGAAGGATGTAATAGATGTAAAAAAAAGTTTGATCTTGTGGACTGAAGTCGATGAATAGGTGAAGTGAAAGTGGAAAGTTACTTATGAATGAAAGGGTTAAAATATGTATCAGAAAGTATGGATTGGTGTTGTGTGGTTGTAGATTGTGTGTTATGCTCCAGTGAGGTGATAATGAAAGAGATGAGTTTGGGAGAAAACTATTCACCATTCCAAATAATTGCTGTTCAGGGAAAAAATTGAGACAAAAAGTTATTGGGCCATTTGGAGACATGAGAGTGAATATGAATAGTGACTGTTTGGTGAACACCTGCTTAGAAAAAGTTCTGTTCATTTTGAATACATGATTTAAGCAAGGCTATTCATGGAAAAGGAGTAACTCAAAAAGGATGATTTGATTGTTTATTTTAAGAGGTTGAATCAGTAAAAGATGCAGAGATGTGAGAGATTCTAAATGTGAAGCAGACTGGTTTTTGGTAGTATCTAGAGTGGATCCTGAGAAAATGCAGGCCTGAAAGATCAGGAAAGAAGTGAAAGAAATGAGGCTGAAAGTAGAATGACTGCAGGATGAAGAAATATGAGTCCTGTACGAAAACTACTAGAAGATAATTTTCCCACAAAATGAATGGATACTAGACACAAGAAAAGAGATGTGGAAGCTACTTGGGATATAGTGAAAAGAATACTGTTACACAAATACATAGAGTTAACTAACAGGAACTATGTAAAAGCATCCTCTGTGCAGCAGTGAATTGAAAAGGGCTGTAAGTGAGAAATAATGCATATAAGTGAATGATTGCTACTGAAGATATAGATGAGAAAAAGAGAGAATAAAGAATGGTTAAGAAGAAAAGAGGCAGAGAAAATGCTGAGTAATTTTGATGTAAATTTTTAAAAATTGCTTTGGAAGTGGATAAATAAGGGTAAAAAAGGGGCCTCAACAGAATGACTGGAATTAAAAATAAATGTGTGAGATTATTGGGATGAAACTGAAGTGAGAAAATGCTGGAAAATGTATTTTAGACATTTGTATGGGAATGATAGTGATATGTCAAAGAGTGGAATTCTGTAAATATTAGTGTTGAAGAAAAAAATGGCAACGCAGAAGTCAAATGCTGTGATAATGTTGAAAAATGGAAGGCGGCAAGTATAGACAGTGTAACTGAAGAAATGTTAAAATTTGAATGTGGTTGCATATGGAGTAGCTATATTACATGGCTAACATTGAACCCTGGGTCTGTGCCTGAGAAATGGAATAAATCCACCTGACATACAAATAATCAATACTGAAAGAAAGGTAATAAAAGAGAGTGTAAAACCTACAAATTTCACTAATTTTACTTTGTGAAATTGCCTAGGAAGTGTTTGGCAGAATTGTGAAAGGGTACAATGGTAACAATGACCAACATTTGGGAAATGCACTGTGGCTTTATGCTGAGAAACATGTGGGAAGATTTTTGCTCTTTAGAATGTCGTTGAGAAATGTATACATGTGAGGAAGAAAGAATATGTGCAGTGGTGCTTAAAAGTTTGTGAACCCTTTTGAATTTTTCAAATGTTCAGTATTTCTGCATGAATGTGATCTAAAATATTATCTGTTCTCCATACCTCTTAAAACTAGATAAAGAGAACAAATGAGTCAAAAACATACTTGTTCATTTAGTCATTGAGGAAAATTATCCAAAGCTACATATTTGTGTGTGGCAAAAGTATGTGAACCTCTAAATTCATTTGAAGGGGAAATTAGAGTCAGATGTTTTAATCAGTAAGATGATAATTAGGTGTGAGTGTGGGAGGTCCTGCATTATTTAAAGAACAGAATTCTGAGTATTCACTATCAAAGTCTAATCTTCACAAAACAGGTATGTGGAAGTGTGTCATGGCTTGAACAAAGGAGATGTTGATACTCATCAGGCAGGAAAAAGTTGCAAAACGGTTTTCAAAGACTTTGGACTCCACTAGTCCACTGTCAGGCAGATTGTGTACAAATGGAGGCAATTCAGCACCATTGTTATCCTTCCCAGGAGTGGTTGAGTAGCCATGATCACAGCAAGAGCAAGGCATGTAATATTCCAGAAGGTCTCAGAGAACCCCAGGTAATATCTAAGGAACTAAAGGCCTCTCTTACATTGGCGAATATCAGTGTTCATGAGACCACCATCAGGAGAACACTCAACAACAATGATGTGCATGGCAGAGTTGCAAGGAGAAAGCCACTGCTCTCCAAAAAGAACATTGCTGCCCGTCTACAGTAAAACCACGTGGAGAACCCAGAAGGCAATTGGAAGAATGTTCTGTGGATGGATGAGACCAAAATGGAACTTTTTAGCTTGAATGAAAAACATTAAGTTTGGCAAAAGGCAAATACTGCATTCTAGCATAAGAACCTTATCCCACCTGTGAAACATGGCGGTGGCGGTATCATGGTTTGGGCCTGCTTTGCTGCCTGTGGACCTGGACAGCTTGCCATCGTTGATGGAACTATGAATTCTACCAGCCAATTCTACAGGAAAATGTCAAGGTATCCAACTGTGAACCGAAGCTCAAGATGGGAGCCTACCAACATCCCTGAGTTGAAGTTGTTCTATAAGAAGGAATGGGTTAAAATTCCTCCAAGCTGATGTACAGGACTGATCAACAGTTACTGGAAACGTTTAGTTGCAGTTATTGCTGCCCAAAGGGGGCACACCAGTTACTGAAAGTAAAGGTTCACATACTTTTGTCACATTAAAATTTGTAGCTTTGGATCATTTTCCTCAATAAATTGTGTGGAGAACAGATTACGTTTTAGCTCATATTTATGCAGAAATATTGAAAATTCAAAAGGATTCAAAAACATTTAAGCATCACTGTATGTTGATTTAGAGAGAGCAATTCAATTGAATTATGATTTTTTTTGCATCATTATCAAGTTGAAGGTTGGATGCCGACTGCAGATAGTGGAAGGAAAGCATGCTTGAAAATAAATTGAGTGCTCAGTGAATGGTTTAACATTGAACAAGGAATAAAACAAGGTGTGTGATATTCCCTGGTTGTATTTATGGATAAATGCATGAAGAATTCTTATGGGGTCACATGTTGGTTGGGAATATAAATGTATGTACTTCTTTGTAGAAACTGCCATGTTACTAGCTGAGAACCCAAATGATTTGGAGCAAATGTTAGATGCAGTGAGAAGAGTATGGATCTGAAAATTAATGTATTGAAGACCAAGTTAGTTGCATTTAACAGAAAAATGGAATGAACAATTCAAATTACATATTACAAACTATAGCAAGCAGATGAATTGTGTATCTTGGTGAAATGTTTACTAATGATGGGAAAATGGATGAAGAAATTTGATCATATGTAGATATTGATAGAAAGGTTGTGGGAAGTATGTGGTCTATTGTGAGGAATGTCTATAGATGAGAAAAATAACTGTGTATAAGAGTGTTCTTTTACCCATTTTGTTACTTGGAAATGGGAATTAAGTATGTCAGGAGAAACATAAAAATAGGTTTCATGCAATGGAAGTGTGTTAATTAAGTGTTTGTGGTAAATTAAGAGACAAGGGCAAGAATTTGGGGTGCTAAATTAGTGGATTGAATACAAAAGTAAATGACCAGGATGAAAGAAGTATATTCAGGTGGTTTTGCTGGAAAGAATGAATGACTGAATTGCAAAACAATATATGCAGGAAGATTTAATTTGTGAAAAGGAGTGGAAAGACTAAGAAGGTCATGGTTGGGAATGGAGCTGATAGATCTTCAAAAAGAGAAAAATGAGTAGTTCAAAGAACAAAAGACAATTTATGAAATGATTATAGATATGGTGAAAGCAAGAATGATCTGCAGTAATAAAAAATTATGGAAAGTCTACTGAATGAGTTGGTGCAAACTAGATTTAGGTATATTTCTCTTCTCTCATGGCTTTATTTGATTTATTATTTCCTACTCCTTTTCTGCACTGTGAATAATCTTGCTTACCTTAAAGGTAATAGTGTGATTGCTATGTATGTATGTATGTATGTATGTATGTATGTATGTATGTATGATTCCACTGAACTTGTATAATTGAGCATATTTCTAAATTATTTTACAGATATGTGTTTGGCAAATTGTTTTTTGTTCCCAACATTGCTTTTATTATATCAGCACTGAGGTAAATTTCAGCAAAACTAGAACTGTATTTCACTGATCATCTAATTAAGTTTGAGAACCAGTAAATAACAGACAAAATTATGGATATATGGAAAGTCAAACTTGTTTGTTATGAATTTGTTTCCAGTATTATTTCTATGAATATCACTTTCATGAGATCAGGCATAGACCAAGACATGTGTGCCCGTATGCTGTTGTATCGTTTTTGTACAAGGGTGAAAAAATGCAAAAGTACTTGCCTCAAGTAAGGTGAGTAAAGGCTTTACTTATATTAATACAAGTATAATACAACTTTTATTTAATCAAACCATTTATATGCTATTCACAGCCCTTACACTCTGTTAAAATAGCTGGTAGTATTTGTATAAACAAGTAGGTTTTAAATTCTCCCTAAACTGTAGTGAGAAGGCTTCTTTCAACTCCAGAAGCAGTTTGTTCTACAACATGGAAAAAGCCATATTCAGTTTTTTACAGCCATTAGCCTGCACATCATGCCAATAATATCAGCTGTAACATACATCTGAGAGATACACTTTCATGCCTAGTACTAAATGAAGACAACCTTGCGCTTTCTATAATTTCTGGGGTTGTAACAGGCTCAAGTATTACAACAGGTTGTAACAGGCTCAGATATTAATTTTCTTTTTTCATGGGATATATATATATATGAATTTTTTTTCTTGAAAAAAATTGGTACATATTTTCATGTCTCTTAGCTATGCTTAACATCAGCCCACTGGTATTTTAGTGTGTCCCAATCTCTGACCACAGAATACCCTGAAAGGCTCCCTTCCAATTCTCAGTTGCTTTCTTTTTCTGCCCCACCCCAGTGATTCAAATAAGTTAAGGTGCTGCTGCTAAGTGTATTTTAGGGTTTTGGTTCAGATGGTAATAACCTTGGGATGTTGCTTGATTCATATTTACAGTGCCAAAATTAAAACCTTTTGATTACTTGTCATAGACATTGGGGAAGGTGTTTTATTTTAAGGGAGAAAGTAATTGTTGGAAACACTGCAAACTTCAAAATCTTCAGCAAAATAATGACAAACTATTTAAGTTGTAACAAACAAGTGATTGGCCAAGAAATAGAAACAGGAAGCCTCCAAAATCCTAACTATAATCCTGAACATGTCCGGGAAGTGACACTTAAAACTGCAGTATAGTGATAATTGAGTTATCAAATGAATGATAGCTTCCCATTAATAGAATCCTTGGTGGCCTCAGTTTGGTTTAATGAAGTTCAGGTTATATAAACTTGCTTTGTGTGGATAAATGGTTGAGATTCTTGGTATATTAGTTTGGAACATCCATGTGAAAAAGATAATTCATCTTATTTCATCAAAATATTTAATGCTTCATGATTAGTTTATTCTGTGTATTATTATTACTATAACATGTATTAAGGGTGGTACTATCCAGAGGATTTTATGCATGCTCTCTTTGTGTATTCCATAGTTTCCCTTTGGGATTTGTTGCTTTGCTGAAATTCTAAGAAATAATTAGTTGGATATATTTCGGAAATAATGAGGGACATTTAGATTTTATTTATTTATTTATTTGCTTAGACTAGGGAAGGTGTCTGTTGCAGCAACCAATTGACCAACAATTGACAAACTGGATTTAAGGAAAATGAACATTCTTCCTGAGCCAAATGGAAGATAAATTACAAATGCAGATAATAACAACACCTCTCTGATTAAAAGGAATAATCAGAGAATAAAAGTTGATCTATAGATAAATTTGACACATCCACAAGGTTTACAATTTTGGGGTAGTCTTGTTAATTTGGTTAAGCCCTCCTTAATCTTTTCAGATAGCCTGGTAGGAAGAAAGCATTTCAGTTTCAGCTGATCCCTGGCAGAGACACAAGAAATACTTCCTTTCCTGCAAGTGACTTCAGTCATTACTTGGTTACAATGTTCAAAAATGTATAGCTTTAACAAGTATCTTTAACCAAGAAACCTCCACTATCTTTTTATTGTTTTGGAAGGTGTGGAAATAGCTGATGGGTTGTGGGTGGTCAGTGAAATATATATGTCCTATATACAGTGGGGCAAAAAAGTATTTAGTCAGCCACCAATTGTGCAAGTTCTCCCACTTAAAAAGATGAGAGAGGCCTGTAATTTTCATCATAGGTATACCTCAACTATGGGAGACAAAATGGGGGGAAAAATCCAGAAAATCACATTGTCTGATTTTTAAAGAATTTATTTGCAAATCATGGTGGAAAATAAGTATTTGGTCAATATCAAAAGTTCATCTCAATACTTTGAGATAATAAGTATTTGGTCAATACTCAAAAGTTCATATCAAAAGTTATATATCCTTTGTTGGCAATGACAGAGGTCAAACGTTTTCTGTAAGTCTTCACAAGGTTTTCACACACTGTTGGTGTTTTGGCCCATTCCTCCATGCAGATCTCCTCTAGAGCAGCGATGTTTTGGGGCTGTCGCTGGGCAACACGGACTTTCAACTCCCTCCAAAGGTTTTCCATAGGGTTGAGATCTAGAGACTGGCTAGGCCACTCCAGGACCTTGAAATGCTTCTTACGAAGCCACTCCTTCATTGCCCGGGCGGTGTGTTTGGGATCATTGTCATGCTGAAAGACCCAGCCATGTTTCATCTTCAATGCCCTTGCTGATGGAAGGAGGTGTTCACTCAAAATCTCACGATACATGGCCCCATTCATTCTTTCCTTTACACGGATCAGTCGTCCTGGTCCCTTTGCAGAAAAACAGCCCCAAAGCATGATGTTCCACCCCCATGCTTCACAGTAGGTATGGTGTTCTTTGGATGCAACTCAGCATTCTCTCTCCTCCAAACCCGATGAGTTGAGTTTAGGCCAAAACATTCTACTTTGGTTTCATCTGACCATATGACATTCTCCCAATCCTCTTCTGGATCATCCAAATGCTCTCTAGCAAACTTCAGACAGGCCCGGACATGTACTGGCTTAAGCAGGGGGACACATCTGGCACTGCAGGATTTGAGTCCCTGGCAGCATAGTGTGTTACTGATGGTAGCCTTTGTTACTTTGGTCCCAGCTCTCTGCAGGTCATTCACTAGGTCCCCCCATGTGGTTCCGGGATTTTTGCTCACCATTCTTGTGATCATTTTGACCCCACAGGGTGAGATCTTGCATGGAGCCCCAGATCGAGGGAGATTATCAGTGGTCTTGTATGTCTTCCATTTCTAATTATTGCTCCCACAGTTGATTTCTTCACACCAAGCTGCTTGCCTATTGCAGATTCAGTCTTCCCAGCCTGGTGCAGGTCTACAATTTTGTTTCTGGTGTCCTTCAACAGCTCTTTGGTCTTGGCCATAGTGGAGTTTGGAGTGTGACTGTTTGAGGTTGTGGACAGGTGTCTTTTATACTGATAACAAGGTCAAACAGGTGCCATTACTACAGGTAACAAGTGGAGGACAGAGGAGCCTCTTAAAGAAGTAGTTACAGGTCTGTGAGAGCCAGACATCTTGCTTGTTTGTAGGTGACCAAATACTTATTTTCCACCATGATTTGCAAATAAATTCTTTAAAAATCAGACAATGTGATTTTCTGGATTTTTTTTCTCATTTTGTCTCTCATAGTTGAGGTATACCTATGATGAAAATTACAGGCCTCTCTCATCTTTTTAAGTGGGAGAACTTGCACAATTGGTGGCTGACTAAATACTTTTTTGCCCCACTGTAGCTACGAATATCTCTCTTCTTTCCATTCTTTTCTATATGAAAAATGTTTTATAAATTGTATGCTATAAAATCAAGATTTTATTATATGCAAAAATGCATTGTCTCTGCATTTTTAAAATTCTAACTATTTATTTTGCTTGTAGATCAAAGACTTCTAATATGGATAAGAGTACTGGTAAGAATTCAATTACTAAATAAAATTGTGGACTATTGCCTGAAATGTTAACTTGTGTACAGATAATCTTTGGTTAACAACTGCTTCATCCAGTAACTGTTTGAACTTACGACAGTGCTGAAAAAGTATATTTACAACTGGTCCTTGAACTTTGCAGTGTCCCCGCAATCACATGATTGCGATTTGGGCACTTTGCAGCTGGCACACATTTATGATGGCCACAGCATCCCGTGGTCATGTGATCATCATTTGTGACCTTCACAACCGGCTTCCGACAAGCAAAGTCAGTGGGGAAGCTGGCAATAAGTTGCAAATCATGGTCATGTGGTATCATGTTTAATGACCACAGGTGATTTGCCTAACAACCGCAGAAGTGATGTAGGTCAGGCACAGTCACATGATGTTTCACTTAATAACCATGTTGCTTAGTAATGGAGTTGCAGGTCCCAATTGAGGTAGTTAAGTGAGGATTACCTATAGTTGTGATGCCCTTTCTACAAAGGAATAGATGCTCATTTGTTTTAAATATATTATTTTTTTTTATTCCTTCCAGAAAAACCTCAATTATTGATTTTTCTAGTTAGAATTAATCTATTAAAAGTATTTAAAGATGGGTCTATATTCTGGGCTATCACAGATAAGGCTTTCTGTTAGAGAGCATTTTTACTTCTGCAGAAAGGTAGGAAACCAGAGTAGGGTTTCTCTGACACATTTCACAGAACTTCTCAGGTATGTTCACAGAAATGGGGAACTTAAATATAATAATGAGTCTTTCATTAATTTGAAAAATGTAAATAAAAACAAGTAATAAAATGTAAGGAGAGCTGAATTAGGCCTGGAGGCTAAATCTAATTCATTGAACTCACTCAATAAGCTGGAGGTTGTTAGAGGATAGGGCTTAACAGACTAACACCAGATTCGTGGTGTTATTTATTTTTCCATGACATCACTCCTTGCACTCCTTGATTAGGGAAGGTTTCTTTGTTAGTACCTTATTCTTCCCTTTAGCTGGCAAAAACAAAGTTGCAGGTAAAGTATAGCCTGTGTTTTGCTGGTGTTTTTGCAGAAACAGTAGCAGGATTGGTTGGTGTTCAGCTTTACATGTGATTTGCTCTCTCTTTTTAAGTGAGAAATGTAAAGCATGGACAAAGCAGAATTAATATTATAAATGCCTTGGCAAGGGGATAGGATAGACTAGTTTATTGAACTAGATTAGGTCTGCAGACCAGAGTTCACTATGCATGATTTAAATTGTAGAAATAAATCACTTAAGTACCAAATAGGAATACTGTATTTCAAAGATGCAGTCTCAAACTCCATGGTCACATATGGTTGTCTAAACTGTTTCCCCTGAGTTCCCTAAAAGTTCTCATATACCAGAAGATGAAAATTATTAAATAGATGACTGGTGAGTAATATTTACTATGCAGATAGTCCTCAGGTTACAATCACTCATTCAGCAACCGTTCAAACTTACAACTGGTCCTCGGAGTTCTGGCCGTTGCAGCATCCCCATAGTCATGTGATTGCGATCCAGTGCCCAGCTTGTGATTATGATGTTGTAGTGAGCTGCAGTCACTTGATTGTGATTTCTTACATTCCCTATCAGCTTCCCACAAGCAAAGTCATTATAGTCGGAAATAGCTCCCACTGCTTTTTTGCCCACTTGTGCTCTGGAGCGCCTGCCTGCATACCTGCCTGCGTTCCAGAGTGTCTGCACATGGTGCCCACCCACGTGCGGCTCTCACCGCTTGTCTGGAGCTCCCGCCTCTTCCCGCTTAACAACCTGGGGTAACGACAACAACCTGGACTGCAGGATTGCTGTTGCTAAGTGATGTGATCACATGACGTTGCACTTTATGTATTGCTGCATTGCTTAGTGATGGAAATTGCTGACCCAATTGCCATCGTAACCTGAGGACTACCTATATTTAAGTTTAATTACAATTGATTGCAAATAAAACAGAATTAGAATGCGAAGATTTTGGGAATACTGAAACAGTGAAAAAGTATTTAATCTTCCCCTGTTTACTCTCCCAGAAAAAAAGGGAAAACTTAAGAAAATTTGAAATATATTTAATATTAGAAACCCTCTACAGATATAAAGTCACTTTATTATTTTGAGTTGCATAGTGAGTGGATGCCCATACGAATTGAAATAAATAAATATTATATACGATAGGAGTGTACACAAAACAGAAAAGGTGATTCATTTTGAGCATAGTGCCAAGCCACTCTACTTCAGTTGCAGTTAGCAGAAAGAAAATCCAGAATGTTTTATTCCAGGTTTCTGCTGAAACAAAACCTGCAAGAATCTGGAATGATTTTACAGGGCGACTGCACCAAGGTTGGCGCATATCATTCTCTCTTTTTCCTCTTCCCTGTAGCAGGTCCCTAGGCAACATATTTCACCTGCCTGCCTTCCCAATCTTCCTAGAACCAGTGCTGTTGGCCTTTCCCCACAGTTCTCTTCCCCCACCCTCCCCAAAATCTCCACCTGCCTGGAACAGTTTTATTTCTATCTGAATCTGGAACAAAATAGGCTCATTTTATTATTTATTATTATTCATTTAATTTGATTTCTGCCTCTCTCCAGATTTTGTTCTCTGTCTGTATGAAACTTGCATGTTTTGGCATGAAAGCAGTTGTTATCCTGCAAAGAACTGTTTGGACATAAACTGTTTTGCGCATCTGTAATATAAAAAAAAAACTGGTTTAAATGTATAAATGTGTTTGGTATTTAAAACTGAAAAATATAGTTTATTCAGATAATTATAAACATATTGATTGAATTTATATTAAGATGTTTTTAATGTTTGTTGAAAATGCAGCTTTGAGATGCTGAACTCTGGACTGTATCATGTTTTATTTTTGCCTGTTTAGGACATGCAGAAATGTAAAAAAGTGGAGGAAACCATCCACTTTGTAATAATTTTTTTAAACGTATCAGACAATTGTAGAGAAGCGCTCTTTGGCCATAACTACCTTGAAAGAAACAAAATATATTTGCACAAAATTCAAAATTTCTTGATTTGCCTGATTATGAAGTTGTTGTTCATTGCATAATGGCTTAAAGAAAAAAAGCAGAAAGATGGTGTTTTTACCAAATGGCTTATATAGCCAACTGAAGAAACTAGCCATCTCTGTTATTGCAGTTAACTTTCCCTATAATTTCTGAGGACCTGGGAGGGAGTCAGAAGCCCCTTGGAATCTAAACACAGCATGCTGCTTCTCTAGGGGCTCAAAGACATAGTTCTGGACTTAGTGTTCTTACCAGATCTCTCAAACCTTGACTCTGAGGAAGCAGCAAACTATAAAGTCTGTTATAGATGGTGTGGGAAGTTCTGGCACTTTTTGTTTTCCTCAGACCTCATGCCTTTCTATTTCTGTAGGGGAGAGGTCTGTCTCAATTAACATTTTGATATAAGGAGGCAGAATTGCCAACATTTGCAATAGCATCCCCTACACCAAGGATTTTATGGTCTTTACTACTGAGGATAGAACAGTCCATATTGTCAAGGAACCCAGGTAACGTTGAGGCCTTTACAGAATCATCTTCCACACCAAGTTTCCATCAGAGGGAATGATAAGAAGCAGGCCCCATAAACAAGAATATGGGAATAGGTTTTGGATTGGGCTAGTAGTAGGTAGTGGTTTTCGATCCCGCTATTCTGCTTTTCTTTAAGAAGAATAAAGGAAAGAGGAGGAATATTGCCTCTGTCCTGCCTTGTCTCTATAAAAATGCCTCTTTGGATTTACTATACTATACTCTTAATTCTTAGATGTAAAGTTTGATTGAATAACCATACATAGGTAGTCGTTTCTCCTTATATTTTATATGTCCATTGGGAATAAATGCAAGTGAATCAGGGACTGTGGATCTGTTGCAGTTGACTAGATTGCTAACTTGCAGTATTGAGATTGGTGAAGATTCCTGAGAGAGCTGCCACAGAGTGGTTGTTCCTCCAAACATACCTAATTAGTTGTCTCAGCCATAGGCAAGTATTCCATCCATCCCGGAGGTCCTCAGAAGTATTCAGAAAAAGTGCTGAACTTTCCTCCCGTGTTTTCAGAGGTAAAGAGAAAATGCAGTTTCACCAAACCCTGAGAACTGGAATTAGGCAGGAATGTAAACTGGAAAGGGGGTGTTGCTCTTTCCCACTCCAGTGACAGTTAAGAATCTTTTAATTTGTGTACTGGAGCAAGTGGGAGGAGCAATCCAGGTAATAAATTCTTTATCCACTGTAGAAAAGGAACCTTTGTTGTACCATTTACTCATTTAATCTTGAAGAGTAATATTCTTTATAGAAACAGCTTTTATATCTGATGAAATGAATGTACAGCTTGATTTAAACTTAAATGTAGCTCATGTGTTTGGACATACTTAGTTTTCAGTTAAGTGTTTTCCCAAACAACAGTGGCATGGACCCAAGAAGGCACTCAGATGTTTTGAATACTTGGCTGGGAAGCATCCATTTTAAAGTATATTTTGTATTCCATTGTATTCAATATTTACTCTAATTTATCTAAATTCTTCAATCAGGAAAGAAAGAACATTTTCTGTATTCATTATTTTCTCAGGCATTTTACCAATGTATTTTGCAGCCACAAGAAGATAAATGGTAATTTAGCCCATAATTTCTAGGTGGTATTGGTGCTTTTTGTTCATTCAGGCACCTTGACAAACTAATTATTTTGGATCAGGAAGTTGAAGTGTGTAAAGTAAAAGGGGAGCCTGGGGGGCAATGTTGACAACCAAACAATTGTTGATATAGGCCATTTTGACAGCAGCAGTTATAGGCAGCATATAGAGAATACATTGCATTAGTGATGGATGCTTTTACCCTAACAAAGGCTGTTAAATTGAAGGTCCTGCACTGGTTTCTTCCATGGAGAGAGATACATATAGGACCTGGATATGACCATCTTCATTCTACTAATACAGAAAGGAAATGTTTACTAAGTGATATTTCATTTACTTAGTGGACAGAGAGTGTTATGTTTATGCCCGTCACCATGTTGTCTCATTTTAGATAAAAACCTGGAAGTGGGCAGGAAACGCCATTGTGTCTATTTCTCTAACTCCTCACCTGTGCTACAGGCTACTGTTGGCAATTGTATTAGTATTTCATAAGAAGATATATTATTTTCTACTTACTAGGTTAAACACATACAGTAAATATCATTACTAGTCTTAATTATTTTCATTGAATAGTAAAAGCAAAAACAAGCTTACTGAACAGGTTTCTTCCCTGCCTGTACAAAAAATAAAACTGAGGTTAGGGTGGACAGAGTAGGAAGATTTGTCTCTCCTATGCTAACTTACCTGTATGCAATTTGTGATCATCTGTTATTAACAAGTGAGTTGTTTAATTCAAGACTGTCTATTCATGTTGTTAGCAGTGGTGTTTTAACCACTGCCCTGATAGTTATTAAAACCCTCTTTCTTAGAAATACATCTTAGTATTTTGTATATTTTTGTCCTTTTTTATTGTAGATAAGGCAAGTTATACTTTATGGAAAGGGCAACTTTTAAACAAAGGAAAGCTTGTCTGTCATGCTGCTTTGATATCTGAAAAACGCCCTGCACTTCCCTGCAAACTGTAAGTATTTTGAAGTCAGTTTGAGTTGGACTAGATTATCTAAATCTTTGAAAGTCTAGAACATTCTAGTTTTGCACACAACATTAGCAATTTTATTTTCAACTACTAAAATGTTTTGCTAGCTTCCTTATGTTTCACTTTTCCCGGGATTGTATACAAGATCCAAGAATAGTTTATTAAGGCAGGGTTCACTGAGGAACTTAATACTATAGCAAGCATATATCCACACTGGCAAATTTGACGTCTTACCCCAAAAATAGCTCCCTATAGTGGATATACAATACAGGATCAACAAAATAGGAGAAGTTGACACTTCAGTGATGTACACTCAGCAATCAGTGATGTACTTGCAAGTCCACTCAGTGGATCTGGAAGCTATGCATATCTACTGACACAAACAAATCTGATGAGCAGCTCATTCCTTAAGTCCTTAAGTACAAGTCCCAATCCTCTTCTATACTGTTCTGTGATGTCTCAGCAGACTACTTCCCCATAATCCAGGGGCCAAATGTTTATTTTATTGTTTTATATCCCACTTCTCCTCCAGGAAAGCAAGGTTTTTCACCACAACAACCCTATGAGATGTATGTTGGCCTGAGAGAGAGTGACTGGCCTGAAGGTCACCCAGTGAGCTTCCATGGCTAAGGGTAGACTTGAAACTGTGTGTCCTCAGTCTAAATCCAATGCTGTAAACCATTATACTTTACTGGCTACATATGCGGTCTTATCACTATTCTGGTTTTTGGGATTGGGGGAGACTTCTCAGAATTGTGAATTACTTTCCATGATGGTGGCCTTTCTTACCTTAGACTATGATCTATACCAGCCAGTATGCCTTTCCTGAGATCCTGGCCTCCCTCTCTGATTCATAGGCACCCACTGCCAGTTTCCTTGTCTTTTTAGAAAAAGAATTCCCAAATTTATTTGTAACAGTTGGCCTCTGTAGTTCTGGTCCCAGGTCATCTGTGGCTGTTAGTCTTGTCTTGCACGCATAGCCCACAGTCAAGTTGCCTCACTTCGTCTTGCTGTCCGCTGAGTCTTGCTACCGTCACATTCTTTACCTAAACTTGGCTGTAACTTTTTTCCTAATTTGATCCTTGATCAACCATTAAGTTTTTTGCACAGTTTCAGGTTTTTAGGATATGAAAGAAAAAAACAGTTTAGAATAAAATAAAATAAAATAAAATAAAATAAAAGAGTGATTAAGTAAATCTTAACTTTTTTCTTCTTTGACCACTAGTCCTGAAAAACTTGATGTTGAAATGGTAATGAACTTTGAAAATTTGGCACAGAAAGTCTCATCACGAGTGTTGGCTAAAGAAACTTATTTAGGAGAAAGGGAAGGTAAGAACTTTTTCTAAGTTAAGGAAAGCAATATTTACCCATATAATTATTCTCATTACAAAGATTACTAGTCAAATGGAAAGTTTAGAGTGATTAATCAGTACAATAATAGTTAGAACACAAATAGAGAAAACTCCAATTAAACATAGATTAGAGTATATTGTTCAGTATGTTTTCTTCACAATGTCATTAGTGTTGTGTGGTCCAGTAGAATTATTTTAGATAGTGTGGAATCTGCTTGATATAGTTTCACAAAAAAACAGAAAATGTGTTACAATGGCCATTGGCTAATATTTGGCTGACAAAGTAATTTCCCTTTCATTCACCTTCCCTGGATACAATGTGATGTGCTATAAAAATAAGAGAATGTTACTTCAGTCTGTCTGGCTTTTTGATAGACAATCTGATTCTTTCTTGATATTTTTATTACAATTTCTTCTTGTACTCTGAAATGAGGAAATTAAGCTACTATGATTATTTGATTAAAAATCTTCCCTTTTGGAAAAATAATGGAGGATTGAATATGCAACTAAAAAACTTGTATGATTACTAAGAAACTGTTTAATCTGGATGCCCAAATTTGACATTGGTATTACCTTAGAAATACAGTGCACAGTACATTAGAAACCACATAGGAAGCCCAGTCTTGCTGGGTTTAGGGGAAAATAACAATTATTTCATGCTTAATATCTTCATATTGGAAGCTGCTCAGAAAGGTTGGAAAGTTGGAATAAGGTAAAACTCCTTTGAGCTATACACAAATGCACTGAGGGTTTTTTTTCCTTTTTTTTTTTTTTGCAAAATGTCTCTATTCCTCCTTGCAGATGCCTCTTAGCATCATCTGTCACCCATTTACTTAGCAGGTTTGTTTGATTTTTTTGCATTTGGACAGTGGCTGGCTGATAACACCCCCCCCCCAAATTTTGCTAACAGTTTCTGCTTGACTATTGCTGGAATGAGAACAAAAACAAAAAAGAATACATTCAGCTTTTCCTCAGTCCTGCGCAGGCCCCTTGAGAAAATGCAAAGCTCTGTCTGCTTTTATATCTTAACAAAAAATAAAATAAAATTGCTCAGTGTATGTGTGTGCACGCGCGCGCACACACACACTCTTTTCCGAAACTTGCCTTTGAAGCATATGGACCAGGAATTGCTTCAGCAGTTGTATAAGAGCATGAACACTGAAGTTCAGCAAACCAGTTCAAGTAGAGTTTTTGTATTTTTAAATGCAATCTGAAGTTGCCACAGTCTTCACAAGAATGTACAGAGTGCAGTGTACACCAAAGGTTTAGCAAGTCAACCAAACATAACGTAGTCTGGTTTTTTAAACTGCTCTAGAAAGCTAAAAAGAGCTTAACTTGGCTAGCCAATCAAACCAACATAGAAAACTTTTTAAAAATGCTGTATTGAACTTAGGTATGAATTGGCACTCTTTGCATGTTACCTCTTGATCATGAATCTTCATCTTCAGAGATGTTCAGTATGAACAGGATAACAAAGCATTCTTGGCATGCTTATGAAGTTTTGAACTTAACAAGCCAAACCAACCTTGTATTAGTACTCTTTGGATTTACATTTAATATCAGAAGATGATCAACATATTTGGGAACTGATGATGCACAATAGTGCTTTCACATATGTATACATTTCTGTGATATTTTTAGCATTTTCACTCACCTGATTCCTTGCAATCTATATCCAACTACAATAGTCAGATAAAGTTTGAAAATCTTTAGAACCATAAACCTACAGTATTGTGACCTACTGTGCCATCTGTTTCCACTATGTCTGATTAATAAAGAGATACTGGTTAAACAACACACAAAACAGTGTATTGTGTCAAGTCTTGAATACATTGAGTGAACTTTCAGTCTCTTGCAAAAAGTAACTGGAATTTTACATTAGTAAATGGTAGAACTTCCTTTAGCAGTAGTGACTTCAAATGTTTTTCTGTCTTTTGACCAGTTTTACACATTTGCTCGGAATGATTTTGACTGATCAATTGTTTCGTCTCACAGATATTTTTTAATTGTTTTGTACAAACTGTTCACTTCAGGCCATGCCACAACACTTCATTTGGGTTAAGGTCAGGGCTTTGATTCAGCCATTCCAAACCTGACATTTCCTCTTGTTCAGCCATTTTATTGTAGACTGACTTTTGTGTTTAGGATTGTCATGCTGCATGATCCATATTTGTTTAAGCTTCAGGTCATGCTTAGATACACTGACATTCTCCTGTACAATTTGCTTCTACAATCTAGAATATATTGTACAAAGATGTGCAGGTCCTGAAGTTGCAATGCAGCCCAGAATTATGATATTCTCACCCCCATGCTTCATGTTTAGGATGAGATTCTTTTGTTGGATGCAATCTTTTGTTTTATCAAAACATGGTATTTATTATTAATGCCAAATACCATTTTTCCACTTTTTCCCTCATCTGTCATGGAGCTTTGATCCAATAGCCTGCTGGGTCATCCAGATGATCTTTGGCAAATCTGAGACAAACAGCGACGTGGTTTATGGAGAGCAGTGGTTTCTTTCTTAGTATCTTCCTGTCCATATCACTCTTATTCAGAGATTTCTGTATGGTGGCCTCAGGACACTGACATAAGCCAATGCAATCCTGTTCTGTTGCCCTGAAGTTGTACACTTTGCTATTGGAGATATTTTGATAGATGGCCATTCCTGGGAAGAATAACAGTGGTATTACATGTTTCTGTTTGTATTCTTTATTTCCTTGACTCTGGATTGATGGGAGCCATGGTTTTGATCATGGTTTTATAACCATTTCCAGCTTTGTGACAATTCTTTGTCTTCACTCTTGATTGGGACATGATTCTGTTCTACAGATCTTTATTGTGAAGAGCAGACTGTGACCATGGCAACTAATGTGATTTTCTTTTATAGAGATGGCCCCCTCAAACACACATGATTGTCTTCTCATTGATTGGAATATCTAACTCAATTTACTTCCTTAAGAGAGCTGATTACCCTGGGGCTTCACTTTTTCCAAAAAAGATGGTGAATGTTAGTTCCATGTGTTCAATAAAGGCATGATACAATACACTGGTATTGTGTATACACTGGGGTTGGGTGTCATTTAACCAAAATCTCTTAATCTCTTAATAAGCCATGGATGGACCTCGGATCACACTATAGGTCAAAGGTTTATAATCCTTCCATACTATAAATCCATCCATATGAAATTCAACTTCCCCATAGCAGAGATTCTTAATGTATAATCATACTGTGAGCAAAGCAGGCTTTTTATTCTTTTGTCTGCCGTAGTCTGTAGGATTCAGCATTTCCTTAGCAATGCAATTTGCGTTGTGCTTCATTAGAGCCCAAGTATACCCTGTCTGACCCAATTTGGTCAGTGACTGAGCCTGGATACATAATTGGCCAAGTGTAAAGTGGCTAGTCTGTCGAAGTCAGACTGATGGAGAGTGGTGGCCCATGGGAGCAATGGTGGATTAATCCCACTGCAACATAGGTTGTGCACAGGTTTAAAAAGTTCCATGTGGAATCTCTGTTTACTGTGAGCATACTTCAGGTGCTGCTCAGGAATTGGGAAAACACTCCCATGATGCTTGTTAGTGCCTAAGAGATGTACTGCTTGACAACCATTGGCAATTTTGTTCAGAAATTGACATTGATTGATCAAAATTGGAGTAAATCCATTGTCTTGGAGAGTTCTGTATTGTTGGCCAAGCCAACAATTAGCACTGTTATTCCTGGCAGTGAAAAGCATGATGTCCAAGGATGGGACTGACATTGTTGAGCCTGCCAAGGAAAATCTCATGACAGGATTGAGACTGTGGCTGATGCTGGAGAAGGAAAGCCTGCTGGACCTCCTGGCCACTGCCACCTGAACATAGCCTAATCTCTTCACTTCTACCTGGCATTTCCATAACCCAGATATTTCTCTCTTATAAGGGGGGATCACCACAAATGATTTGATTTTTCCTGTTTATATTTGGGCACGTAAGCTGGCAAGCACAAATACTTGCTTAGTCCCAAAGGCTTTAGCCAATGTGTAACTGGTGTAAAGTTGGATTGCCAAGGCTTTATCCAGGAGTTTTTATCCATTGCTTTGTTTCATGTTACAGTGGATCCCCCCCCCCCCCCCCACGACATGAGCAAAGTCTCCAAGCTGAAACCTGAAGTGCTCATATTCTATACTCCTTATGGGCCAACAGTATGGTGGTGATATGCGGTCTGCTGGCTCCTCTGGGCTGCTATCACCACCACCTGTAGGCTTGGATTCAGAAAGGGGCAGATTTTTCTCCTGATCATTGCCCCCAATCTCTGAATTGCTAATGGAGGAGAGTGGGCTGATTGGGTGAAGAGTTAGCTGCATCTCATCTCTTTGTACTGGGGGGGGGGCACTTTAATTCAATCCTCTGCTGCAGGAGGGGATAAGCATATTGCTAAAAATATCTAACTGGGGCTGGTGATGGATGATTGGGGTGCTTAATGACAAGCATCTTGCTTAAAAAGGGGAAAAAAGGATACAATTTAATGTGTGTGTGTATCTAGCAAGGCATCATAACAGTGCTGCTATTGCCAAGGTTATGCCTTGTTATGGCTACTGCCACAATACCTAACTTCAAAAAATTAATTCCTCCAAATTAGCAAACAGGCTTGGCTTTATTTGATGTGGGGTTGGGGGAGATGTCCTTTCAAATTCATAAGGGAGTTCATTTGAAAATCAAGGGAATGGGAGAATTCACACTTTCATCTCCTTACCAGTTCCATTATACTGCTTTGAAACTGTCATTTACAATAAGAGCAGACTTCAGCTAAGTCTTCAGTGATTTTTTAGTTTGGAGGTGGGCAATCAGGTGTACTTATCTCCAGCAACAGGGAAAGCTGCAGTGAGTCACAATCCAGTTATCAGGTCCTTAATAGCAACCTTAAGCCTCCTTTCTTAGTCTCTCATTGGTAGCAATCAGATTAGAATGTCTTCCTTACAGTGTTATGGGCTGCATAAATCCACATTGCTTCACTTCTAAACTCCAACCACTAGGTCAGTCCATCCAGTCTAAGTCAAGACCATCATCTCCTCCTGTACAGTCTGGAGCAGGAAAATTCAGTAGATAACATTCCAACTATGTGGCTCAGTATAGCATGAAACACTTAAAACAATGTCATTTGAAACACTCCAAAAATATTAGTTTTGTTTCAGGCATAAAACATTCTAGGTTGCTGTGTTGAACTCAAACCATTTTAAACACCTTAGTAGTGGCTACAGCCCACAACACTGCATTGCCTAACTCTGACTTAAATTATAAACAGTTTAAAAGAAAGAATTTCATGGAAAGGAACTTCCCCATCTTTTGTTCTCTTGTGGGATATAGAGAAGGGGGAGATTGCTTGGAATCATGTGAGCCATCTTAAGCCAATAAAGTAGGACTTGCACCAGACAGTTCTTTCCAAAAATGGGTAGTTCCCCATTCCTGAAGAGTCCCTTCCTTCCAGTCTCATCCTATTCAAGTCCTCTGATTCCCATAGAAAGGCTTATTGAGGGATGAAAGGGGAGGGAAATTCTCTTATGTGATGTTTTTGAGGCTCATTGTGCTAACTTTGTTCTCTAATGGGGAGATGGCTTATTGTCAGCTCTTTTTTTCTGTATTCTCAGTGTTCAAGAATGGAATGTATTGTAGTCTGTACGAAGTTGTGGAAAAGACTAGATCGGGAAGTAATTTGGAAGGTTTACTTCAAAAGCTAGAGACAGACAACCTAGTGAGTATAGATTTCTTCTGTAATTTTACTATATGCATATTTGTACTACAGGAAGTTTCAAGACAACTTGGCTTGTACTTTTTGAAACTACAGCATGAACAAAACTTATTTTGCGCTTATACTTTAATCCATTCCTAATTTAAATGTCTTTTTTGTAGGTTATTTTAAAACCGCTTGTAGATGGAGGATATCTCTTGCTGCTTTCTCCTTATCAAATGGCTTCCCCATATGGTATGCAAATGCTATGTCTTTCTTGAACAATTGCTTTTAATGAGTAATATTGCTACCTTATAACTTCTATTTTCTCTTTTATTCCCCTCCCCCTTTATTTTTTAATCAGATAATCGAACAGGAAGGCCTCGTGTTTTGCAGGCATTGTTTCTATTTCGAAAGCCTAGAAATTTAGTGACTTCAGGTAATTTTTTCAGTATTTAATGTGGAGGTATGTCAATTGTTAATTATTGTCGTATTTCTGATACAATAATAGTATTACAAAGTTGCAGATCCAGCCTTGGGTCATAATGTGGATTTTTCATTCTTTAAAATAGGCTGGAGTTCTTATGGCCATGAGTGTTAGTCCAGCAATTTTGGTAACAACTGTGTTACCAAAAGATTACAGCTACAACTGACTTCTCTTAGAACCAGTGTGCATTCACAACATTTGATACTTTGAACACATGATTGAAAAAGCTGATGGTGGTCAAGTCTATGATACTGATAGATTACAGTAAGGAAAGAATATTAATCAAAATATTTTCATATCTTCTCCTATCCCTATCTGAGGCCTGAGAAAAGACAGTTGAAGTGGTGAAATCTTGAAAGAAACAGATCTAACCTAATTAACTCCTATGAACGTCTATGCTTTAAAATGCTGTATTTGCTGTATTAACTTAGCTGTGTCTAATTAATTTGCGTATTGTAAGCCAATCCTATAATTTCTAAAGCAGTTTTCCACCTTATAGAATCAAATCACAGTCAATAATTTCCTGACTGTGTAATTAAAGTGTTTGTGTGATTTCCTTAGAATAAATCTGTAGTAAATTCTTCATCTTGTGAGAAAAGGAAATTACTTCTTAAGGTGGCTAGAATGCAGTGAGTTTTGTGCGGAACATGTAAGGAATTAAATGTTGATGTGTACTAGAAAGGAGAGATCCTGACACTTTCTCCTAGTTCAGTTAGCAAGGGAGAGCGTGTAATCTACAGTCTTAGTTGTTGGTGAAAAGTGAAAGGAGATTGAATCCAGATGGGTTCAGAAGACTGAAAATGTAGAGTTAAAGAGTCTTTTTTGTGCCTTTGAGTCGTTTACTCCTGGTGACTGCCTAGACTAGTCCCTGCAGCTTTCTTGGCAAGATTTTGGAAATGGTTTGCCATTGCCTGTTTCCTAGGGCTGAGAGAGTATGACTGGCCTACCTAAGGTGGGATGAGAACTCACAGTCTCCGGGTTTCTACCCTGATACCTTATCTACACCAATGGCTCTCTGAGTCAAATTTAGTATGTTAAAATACCTTCTAGAATTGAAGTGATAGGCTAAATAGGGCTGAGCACTGAGCATACTATGAGTGATAAATTATCATTATAAATACATAGTACCACATTTTCCACATTGAATTACCATAAGTGTGTAAAAAGAAAATTTTGATATTAACTCCCTAAAATTCTTCAGGTGTCTAGGACAATCTCTCATAATTGTTACCTCACGGTATATTGAAAAGAGGTCCGTATCTTAGCTTCTGCTTTAGTTAACATAACCAGAAATTAAGATGTATGTATTAATCAGTACAAAAGTGTAATTACATAAGAACAAAAGCTTAATGAAATAGTGATATATTTCTTCAGGCTAATACTGCTGGCCACACAGAATCACAGACTGAATCCAGAGCACCAATATAGCCTATCAGTAATATCTATGTAGGAATAAACACCACTGAATTTCCAATATAACCATCTCCTTGTCAGGTTCATCGATCTGTGGGTAGTTTTGCCTGAAGTTTAAATTTTTTTCATATTTGCTATGTTCTAGGCTGATCTACATTGTATTATAGGACACTGCTTAGCAAATTATCTGTGTAACTGAGAAAGTGTTTTAGCTAGTAGTTTCTAAGCAAATATTTCTGTATTGATACCTTTAGTACATCTAGGAATTTATGTATGTATATATGTATGTATGTATGTCTGTATGTAGCCACCCATCTCAACAAGTTACTCTAGGCAATGAGCAGTTGTAAAAACATAAAACAATTAAAAACAGTTATAGCCAATACAAAATAAATATATATACTAGTGCTAAAATATACCAGGGGTTTTTAGGATATTTTTAATGTATGTTTGTATTTTAATTATTTATGGATTTTAGCCACTGTTGGAGGGATTGGTATATTTTTTCTTTTTTGTTATTGTGAGCCGCCCAGAGTCACCCGTTGGGGGAGATGGGCGGCATACAAGTTTAATAATAAATAAATAAATAAGGTTGCCAAGTAAAGTTATTGCCATAGATGTCAATATAGCCAGGAAACAGGGCCCTTAACACACTTGGGGCCCCAGGCCCAGGCACATAACCAGGTCTTCAAGGCCTTACAAAAGGCCAACAGGGTTGAGGTCATCCTAATCTCTGAAGGGAGAATGTTCCAGAGGGCAGGGGCTACAGTGGAGAAGACATGTCTCCTAGTCCCCACCAGCTGACATTCCTTGGCTTACAGTGCCCATAACATGGCCAACCTGCTGAACTGAATTGGACGGGCAGAAATAATTGGGAGAAGACAGTTTCTCAGATAACCTGGTGCCAAGCCATGAAGGTCTTTAAAGATAATAACCAGCATGTCCCTTCCAAAATTGCTTCCAGACTGAATAAGAAAATTACATATAATAAAAACTAACAACAAAACCAGACATTTAAAATTCAGTCTTCCAGTAAAACCAATAACAAATGGTGGTATAAAGAAATAGCAGTCCAATAAACAGTCTATATTGTAAGCAAATTTTTGATGTCAAATGAATTTTTAACCTGCTCCCACACATATAATAAAAAGGGTTGTCAAATTCTTGTTTGAAGTACTAAGTTCACTGTTGAAAAAGCATTTTTTTCCATGTCTGCCATCCTCATTATTCTTACTGATGGACATGTGAGACGTATCTCAGGCTTTTATCTTAAAGTACAAGCAGAACAGGAAAAGATATTGTTCTAAATAATTACAGTAATCCCAAGATAGATCTTGAGTGTGTTATGGTTTCTTCAGTGTAACCTATCTTAGTATGTTTTTAAGGTAAAATTATGAGGGAGGAATGCATGTGTTGACCCCGCTAAGGAAAGGCAGACTGTATAAGTTTATTCAAGGAAAGGCAGAGTGCATTATATTGCTTACTGATCTTTTTTTCCTTTACTTCCTTCCTTCTGTCCCATTCTGAATATAGTGCACAAAAATGATCAGAAAAGTGAGAATACGTTGGTATCGGATGAAACCCATGAGGTTATGCCAGAACTTCCAAGATTTATCCAGTCATTGCATTATGCTTATGTGCATTCTCGTAAAGATCCTAAATCTGAATTAAACACTTTGGTGGAAAAGTATATAAATGACTATTTTAAACGATACAGTAAATATAAAGAATTTATTTTATATCAATATAAAGGAACCTTGGATGAGAAAACATTTCTGTATCCTGGTCCCAAAAATAAATCCCACCTTGAGAGCTGTTTGCATTCCTATATTTTTGGTTCAGAAGCATACCAGATTCCTATTTCTAAAGTGAAGAAAATAATGGATGGCAATCGAAAACCTCAGCAGTTCAGTCCTGTTTCAGATTATGAAGCACTGGAAGAAGAATCTGATTTTACAAGGAGGAAAGCTGGAAAAAGAAATGGATCAAAATGTGAAACTGTAGCTTCCAAAAGAAAGCCTGTTCACTCTGGAGACCGTGATAGAGGAAATATTGAAGATCTGATTAATTTAATTCATTATACAAAGAAAAACGTAGACAGAGAATCTGACTCAGAAGACAATAGAAATGAAAACAGGCGGAAACGAAAATTGGAAAATAAGGGGGGGAGTCCACAAAAACAGTTAAAAATGAACAATACTTTAGAAAACTATGAGGGTAAGAACCTCTGTATTAATTGTAGAGTTTAGAAAAATATAGCTAATTTTTTGTAGCACCTTTTTTGCAGTTTGAATCTTGTAATTGCATAAACTTAATGCAGATGAAAAATCATCCATGTTGAAAGACTGTATTTTACATTCATACAGTTTTTATTGCTTGTATTAGTTATGAGTGCAGCATTTTTGTTGTTACGTGTCTTGGCATTGGGCACATTCTATCAGTTTTGTGGGTACAGAATCTGCAGTGCAGAAGATTTAAGTCGTTGTCATTTACGTAAGTAAAAATCTCCCTTGAGTCAAACCTAATTCCTGTTTATTGCATGGGCAGATTCATGTTGTCTTTTTGGCAGTAATATAGTAGTCTGCAACTGTTGCCTTTTGGAGATATTATTTATTTCCCAGTTTAGTCAACAAACTTGAGATTTCCTGGTGGTCTCTCATGTAAGTACTAGCCCAGGTCTAATCCTGTTTAGATTTTTAAAAATCAGCCAAGCTCACCTGTTCATTAAAAGTAGCCAAGCAAGTTGTTGAGCTTGAGGGTCAGTATACATGTTAGCTGCTGATATTTTATGCAAAGAGCAGATCCATTTTTGCCATTGAAAACTTATTTATGAGGTTCAAAATGTAAAATATAAAAATGTCTTTTCTGGGTGTATCAGATCCATTAATTGATTAATGGATAGTAGAAAGTTTTAGGCATAATATTTTGTTTTTCTGTCCATTTCTATCCCTCCCCCAGCAGGATTTCTTGATGACAGAGCACCAGAATCACTTCTTTCAGTGATAGCAGATCTTGGTGGACGTGATACTGATTTGAGACAACAGAATGTTGCTGATCCTCCTATTGCTGACCTATCTGGTGTTTTGAAACTACTTTCGGAAGTGCTTATTACAGATTTTCAAGCGCCAAGATTGATTAAACAGGCTTCATTAGAAAATTATTCAAGGCAAACGGTTGAGTACAATCTCATTCCACCAAAGATCAAGGAAGAACCTGAGCTTCCTAATACTACACATGAAAATACTCAATTCAAGGATCCCCAAAGCCCAGTCAAGCTAGAAAAGAGTGCACCATGTTTGCCTAATTCTCTTGATGTCTCCAGTACTGAAACAGATCCAGATCATATACTACATTTAAAAGTAAGAATGTTTCTGTTTTGAAGAAATTAAACCTGTTGCAATTTAACTGCAAGAGCAATCAAAAACTCTTATACGGTTAACAGAATTGGAGGACAGATTAGTGAAGCCAAGGATAATTGGGTATTATGAAGCTTTGCTATCCTGAGCAATTGTGTTTGTTACACTTGTTATGTGGGAAAATCTAACTCGAGTCTGAAGAACAGCTTAGTGACATAGCTCTTTTTCCATGTAATTATATGTGTATGTGTGTGCCTTCAAGTCAGTGTTAACTACTGGCAACTGCCTCAACTAGCCCCTGCAGTTTTGCCATTGCCTGCTTCCTAGGGCTGAGAGTGAGTGACTGGCCCAAGGTCACCCAGCTGGCTTTGTGCCTAAGGTAGGAATATAAGTCATGGTCTTCTGGTTTCTAGCCTGATGTCTTAATCACTACACTAAACTGGCTCTCCATATAATTATATGGCATTGTAGATATTGTACCATTGAGCCTCTTGTTACTACTTCAGTCTTGGAGCCCTAGGTAGATAAAAAATATTCTTGTTCCTTTTGGTGGAGACTTCTTTTTCTTTGGCAAAAGCAGCTCACCATAAGTGGCAGTTCTTTATTATTTTTTCTCCCCACCATCTGAGAGGCAGGCAGGAAGGTAGACTAGAAGACTTGACTGCTAAAACAACGTACCTGGAGAGTCTTTATTCTGATAGCAAGGGAAGAAGCTGGAGAGTTTCCATTGCAGTTTGGAAAAACAGCTTTCCAGTGCTCAAAATGGAGGCATTTGTAGGTAAGCTTAGGTACCTAAGAGAAATCAGACTGATGCAAAAATAGGACAACATTAGGGCAGAATTCCTTTAGGGAGGGGTATAGTTGTGAATTGAACATAGCTAAGGTTAGGCAGATCTGTGAAAGACTTCTGTCCAAAATCCTGGTGATTCACTGCCAATCATGTAGATAAGTACTGAACTAGATGATTCAATAACTCAGTATAAAGCACTTCCTGTGTTCTTATGACCCTTGCAGCTCCATGTGGCTTGAGTGCTTAGTGTATTGAATATATTTGCACCAGGATTGCCAGGAATAGGTTTAAAATAGTAAGCATCTACAGAGGAGGTAACAAAATAGGCACAAGTTTGACTAGGGCTGGTTATCTGTTTTGCTGTGTTTGTCATCTAATGGCAATTTGACAGTTGAAGATGAGGTTTTTTTCTTGTACTGTTTGTGGCTAATGTTGATTTGTTGACTGTGCAGTCTGTAATGGGGAGAGGGCATAATCATTCCTTCACTAGAAGAGATCAAGAGATTAAATTGATCTTGGGAGCCTGGGAAGAGCTGCTTCCTCTAGGATATTTTCTTTCCAGCTGAAATTAAATACTTCCAATTGAAATAATTGTTTCTTACACTGCAGCCTTGAAATAACTGTTAAAAAAAAGTATTGCTGCAACTATCATCAGTCTGCAATCTTGAGAGTTGCTTTTCTTTTCTCTCTGAAAGTGATTTTTGCAATATTAACATACTGTGAGTAAAGCAGTTACTTCAACTTGTAGTTATAGTTGTACCTGAATTTCCTGAAAGTAAGAGCCCCAGTAAATACAGATAGGGATATATTACATTAGTGGTTAATCAGTGATTTAAAATTAATATAGAACAAAAATGTTTTACTTTCTGAAGACTTGATATTGAAATGATCAAAGTTAACACTGGTAACATTTACACACACACACACACTCTTACCATATGTTAACATTAATATATATAAAACTATATAATTAACAATTGAAATACTATGTATTTATTTAGGAAACAAGCACAGGAAGCATAAGCAGCTTTGATGGTTGTACCAGTCCCTGTTCTAGCACACCTCTTGAACAGAATTATCATAGGCAGCATTCCAACTCAAACAGTGCTGAGGCAACTGAAATACATTGGAAACTGATTCCCATCACAGGTGAGTAATAGGATAGGTATACAGTTTAAATCTTTGTATCTTTCGGATATCGAGTTGTAAATACCACGGAGGGATACGGAATGTTTTTAACAGCATATTTTTACCCTCAGGCTATTCAGCTAGTTCATGACAGTTTACAACAGACTGATCTCCACTTCTGCTAGTGGAGACTGTATTTTGAGTCCTTTGTTTATATTGTTTGTACTTTAAGACATGTTTTTAAATATACCATTATGCATTTAGCTAGGGTGCTCTGTAATACACAGTTGAGATGGAACATTAGAATTCTATGGCTGAGGAAGAGACTCAGGTTATGAATCTGTCCTTTCATGTATTAATGCAGGAATAGCTAACTTCTGTGTTTGATGTAATACATTGTCTAGATAGTTTGGGGGTTAATAATTGTATTTTGATTTTATTTTCTTGCTGTAGGATGATCAGCTATAGCATAAAGCAGTGTTATATAGTAACAAGAGCCATCATGAGTGCATGTGCAACTAGGAACATATAGAACTTATAAAAAATGAAAAAAAAATACAGTTTCTGGGGGAGTGGTTGTTTTATTCTGCAGTAAAAAGAAACTGGGTTATGTGGCATGTTAAAGACTAACACGTTTAATTATTTTCCTTAAGAGTGAAACTAAACACGTTTCTACTACTGGTGGAGCAATTTTTGATAGAATCTTTGAGCTTAATTGGCTGGATTTAGTCTACAGGTTACCAATTAGCCTTTGTGATCTAAATCACTACATATCATACCAGTTGTACTTATTTAAGATAACAGGAGGACTTTGCAGAACATTTAGAGAGAAATTCTGTTCCAATAATGTTGTACAGACTATATTGAACTCAGAATTGCCAAAAGAAACTTTTGGCTCTAAAAATCTTTAAGAATGAGATTTCTCTCATTGACAGTTTATCTTAACTTTTATTTTGATTTCCAGACCTATATAAGATCATGGTTATGCTAGTTTATGGAAGGAAGAGTTATATGAATTCTTCTGAGGCTAATTTCTCAAGGGTTCTTTTTGAAATGCAATTTGTTCAATAGGATGCCTTTTTTTATAGCCGCATCGCATTAATTTATTTGAAGCCCAGTTTTCTTCTAAAATGCTGTATTACTACTAAGAGATAGAACTTAACAGCATTGTATTATGCTATTTCTGGATCTACTTGCTTTTGGTGGTAATTTCCATATTTATTTTTATGGTCTTAATGAAAACTGTATGATCTCTGTGTCTTTTTCAATGAAGAATGTGAAATTGTTGAAATAATATGGGTATGGAAGCAGCAGTAGCATGGTTGGGTAGCTCAAGCCTCTAGTACACCAAAAATGATTAACATGGGAATTTCCAGTCTGCTGGTTCTTGCAGTGTTTATAGATATAATCAATTCTGGAATTAAAATCTTCTCTTGAAAGAAAAGACAATTCCATGAGATCCAAAGATACTCAAAATTAATAACATTACTTTTATATTCTCTAACGTGGGCTAATTATTTAAATTGGTTTATAGAACAAAAAGTGTGAAAGGATGTACTTTATATATATTGAGAAACTCTAAACTTGCTAACTGCTGCTCTCCCTCAGGAGGGGTAGGAAGAGTTCCTGAGGATCAACTGAGAAAGCATGGAGATAACCAAACAGGTGAGAAGGATGGCCTTTACTGCATATGCCCCTTGCTATCCAGGTAGCTGAAAAAGAAGCCTTTTCTCAGCATTAAATTTTCAGAAGACAGAAAGCCAACTGAACCGTTTTACACATAATTGGGGAAATTAATCCACTGAAGCAAGTATATTCGGAGTTTGAAACTTGAGAAATGCAGCCCATTTAAAGTACCCACACATGTATGGCATGTCTCTTCATTGTAGGAGTTGTAATGGTCCTGTGTAGGAAAGTATTTGTAGCTGCATAGTTTTTGGAGATCATTTGGGGGTTGTAAAGGGCTTTAGTACATATAGAAATAGAGATACATTATGTGTTTTAAATGCTATTTGTTATTCTAAAATAAATATTTCATGATTCTTTTTTTTAATTTTCTAGAAAAAAATAGGAGAGGCTTTCACATTTCTGTTCTCACCTATTTAGTTTTGTAGATGTCCTTCTAACATTTGCATGTGGATAAACTTCTAGAATGGAAACAAATCTGCTTAAGGAAGTACTCTTGCAAACCCAAGGGGCAGACTGGACTGTTTCTCATTGCAGTGGTAAATAAATATTTGGCAGTTTATTGCTGTCACTTGGGAAACACTTCTATTTGCATAAAATAACTGTTTTTAGTCATAATATGGGAAGAAATAAACTATAGATGTTTCTTGCTTACCTGTTTGCATTTTGAGGAAGAAGCAATTTTTTATTTCATTTACACAGTGGAAATAACTAGTTTGTCACTGACATTCACACATTTGTGACATTTGGAAATAACAAGGTAGCAAATTATTCAAATATGTATACAAAACACTTTACATTTTTAATCACCCCCAACACTAGAATTTGGTTCTTACTATGTTATCACAATTAGGAGTTTATACTAATAACCTAGCATATAATATAAGGGATCCCTTGAATTAATTCTGTTAAAATTTTGAAAACTTGCTGAAGTCTTTCACTTTTTTTTTCTTTTAATAAGAACTTGATTAAGTTATAAAAGGTTAAAAGTTATATGAATTCTTCTGAGGCTAATTTCTCAAGGGTTAAGATAAAAGCAAACAAGAACTAATAGAGTAGCAGAGAACAAGAGCATTAGAAATGAATACAAAAGTGATGGAAAGTAAAGGGAAGAAAGGAAAAATTACAAAAAGAATGACTCCTGACTTCTTATATAGCAGATATAGATAAATCATATAATAACCTCTTACCCTAAAACTACATCTTAACGTACATATTTTGTATAACCTATTATTTTAACTAATCATCAAATTCATATATCATAATTTCATTTTTTTTCTGTCTCCTGCAAAAAGTCCAAAAGGGGCTTCCAGTTGGCATTAAATTTAGTCACTGTTTTTTCTCTAAGCAAAGCTGTCAATTTTGCCATCGGCTAACTCCATCATCTTCGCTATCCATTCTTCCTTTGTGGGTAGTGTTGAGTCTTTCTACCTTTGAGCGTATAAAAGTCTAGCTGAAGTTATCATATATAAAAACGAAGGTCCACGAGCTTTTTCCAATTGTTTATCCCAAAAGGAAAGTCTCTGGTTTTAACTGTATATTAACCTTTAAAATCTTCTGAAGTAATATATGAATTTGGATCCAGAATTTTTTAGCCTTATTACATGTCCACCAAAGATGATAAAAAATCCCTTCTTGTTGTTCGCATTTCCAACATATGTTTGAAATCCTTTGTACATTTTTGATAATCTTTCTGGTGACAAATACCATCTATACATCATTTTATAGAAATACTCCTTCAAATTATAACACAGTGTAAATTTTGACCCTTTCATCCACATATTTTCCCATTCCATTTGTATATTATGTCCAAAATTTTTAGCCCATTTTATCATACAGTCTTTAACTTGTTCATCTTCTGTTTCAAATCTCAACAAAAGCTTATACATTTTAGCAATAGGATGTTCATCATTGGTACACAATTCAGTTTCAAAAACAGCTTTTTTTTGTTCAAAATATCTTTTTATCAACTTTACATCTTTCTCCAAGTTGTACATATGAAAACCAGTGGCATGAATGTCCTTGAGATGTCACAACCTCTGTTGATTTTATTTTGATTTTTCTTTGATGAATATCAAGGATATCGCCATAAGTTAACCATTTCTGCTTAGTTACCATTTCTTTCCTATAAAATGCTTCTTGTGGAGATAACCATAGGGGTATTCTTGGACATAATCTAAGGTTTATATCTATTCCAAATTCTCAAAATGACATGTCTAATAAAGTGATTCTTAAAATTCACGTTAACCTTAACTTTATCATACCATAAATAGCTGTGCCACTCAATTCGTGTCCTTTCACATTCAATAATTTGCTATTTCTCAGCCACACCATACTCTCAACCAAATCAAAGAACAAGTGGCAAAGTACAGTTTGAAATCAGGCAAGGCTTAACCTCCTCTTTCTTTAGCATCTTGCAATACCTTATATTTAACTCGTGGTTTTTTATCTTGCCAGATAAATTTAGTTATATTCGTCTGCCATTGCTTAAATGGTAAATCCATAATCACGATTGGTATTGTCTGAAACAAAAATAGCATCCTAGATAAAACATTCATTTTTATCACAGAGATTCTTCCCAACAGTGATAGTTGTAATTTCTCCCATCTTAACATATCTTTCTTAATTTCATTGCATGTCTTAAAATAATTATTCTGGAACAACGTACAATTCGTATTTGTCAAATTAACATTCAAATATTTTACCTTTTTTTCAATCTTAAAACCTGTTTTATTCATCAGTTCTATTTGGTCTCGTATCGTCATCTTTTTTGTTAGCATATTTGTCTTGTTTATTAACCTTTAAATCCAGCTAGTGCACCAAATTCCTTTAACTTTCTCATTAGTATTTCTATCCCTTTCAGAGGATCTTCTAGCACCAACACTAGATCATGTGCAAAGGCTCTCAATTTATATGTCTCTTTCTTGATTTTAACTCCCATTATCCCCTCATCTTGTTTTATATCTCTATTAAAAACTTCCAAGACCAAGATAAACAAAAGTGGGGATGGTGGACATCCTTATCTTGTACCTTTTTGTATCTCATATGGTTTTGTTAACTTTCCATTGACAATAATTTGTGCTTTCTGTGATATATAAATTGATTTAACTGATGTTATAAAATTCTCACCAAAGTCCATATCTTCTAAAATTTTAAACAGGAAAGGTCAATTAAGATTATCAAAAGCTTTCTCTGTATCCAAAAAGATCAATGCTGCTTGTTTTTCATTATGGTGTTCCAGATATTCTATAATATCCAGTACTGTTCTAACATTATCTTTTAATTGTCTCTTAGGTAAAAATCCACTTTTATCTTCATGAACAAAGTCTTGTAAAATTATTTTTAGTCTATTTGCCAAAATTGTTGTGAATAATTTATAATCATTATTTAGTAATGATATTGGTCTGTAATTTTTGGTTAGGTTTAAGTCCTGTCCCTCTTTGGGTATTAATGTAATATTAGCTTCTTTCCAAGACTGTGGCATCCCATCTCCTTGTAAAATAGAATTCATTGTATTTTGAAGTGGCTATAAAATTTCATCCTGGAAACATTTATAGTAAGACCCTGGTAGTCCATCTGGCCTGGGTGCTTTTCCCAATTTAATCTTTTTTATAGCTTCTAAAAGTTCCATTATTGTTATAGGTCCGTTCATTGTTTGTCTTTGTACATTGGTAAATTGTGGTAAGTTTTGCAATTTTAGATACTCGTCTATTTTTCCCAGAGAAATGTCTTGCCTTTTATACAAATTGGAATAATACTGATGAAAAGTCTTTCACTTTTTTTCTGTACACTAGATCACACTAATGATAAAGTATATTGTATAGAAAACAATTTCATGATCTTGGTAAATTATATATATTGTGCTGACGGTTCACTTAAAACTATATTTTTAGCAACAACTTTTTTGTGGAGTTTTTAGATTTCATATCACATTGGCCTTTTCTCACCGAAGTCCAGGCATAAACCATAAAAGAATGTGATTTGTCCTGGAACTTTAGAAAAAGAAAATCCTTCCTGGATTGGGCCAGTGCTCGCTCGCTCGCTCGCTCAGTCAGTCAATCAATCAATCATGCATTAGCCAGTCAGGTGCATTTAAGAGTCTCACAAGCAAGGAGAAGAGAGCAATTGCTTCCTCTCTTGTTCCCCAGTATCTGATATTTAAAGTATGCTGCCAGTGCTCCTGGAGATAGCAAGCATCCTTCAAGACTAGCAGCCAATTGTTAGCCTGATCCTACATGAATATGTTCAGTTCCCCTTTACATTGATGACCATTACCAAATCTGAGAGTGAATTGCAGTTTAACTCTGCTTTGAATAAAGAAATACTTCCTTTTATCTGTCCTGAATATCTCTGCATTTAGATTTAATGAATAATTACAAATTCTAAGTTTATGAGGAGGGAGAAAATCTTATTTTGATCCTCATATGGACATCTAGACATATCTTCCTTTCTACCTACTTCTGCTCTAAGAAATGCTATGGTCTATTTTGTATAAGAACTATTCTCATCTTCATGTCTACCTAATCTTTTTAATTGCTCTTCTTTGCACCTTTTTGAGCTCTACAATATCTTTCTTCAGATGTGCTGTTTGGAATCGTACATAATATTTTGTGTGGTTTCACCATAGACTTACATAAGAGTGTTACTGTCTTAAACATTTACTGTATTTTTGGTTTGTAATGACTCCAAGCCTGGAGTTGTTTTACTGATAATACCCACACTCTAGGATAACGTTTTCTTTAAGTTATCTGCCATTACTCCAGCATACCTTCCCTGATCAGTCACTGCCAACCGAGATCCATTATGCCATTATTTGTATATTTGTGAAGTTTGGAATGTTTCTGTGTATGTGTATGCATGTTTGTGTGTGTCAATATGCATCACTTTGCAGTTATTTGTCTATCTTTGTCATGTTGAGGCCTACTTGCTCAGCTTGAAGAGATGTTTTGGACTTCTTTGCATTCCTTTTTTAGTTTTACTACTGAAAATGGTTTGGTATCAGCAGATTGGCCACTGCTCATTAACTGGAGGTTAATGATGCACAAATTAAAATATATGAGTCCCAATACTTAAACATCTTTGTGATTTGAAAATTGTTTTTTATTATTATTATTTTTATTTAAAGACAGCTACCAATCCATGACAGCACCTGTCCCTATTCTGCGGCTGCTGAGTTTGCTCGGGGTTTTGGTGTGGAACTTGGTTGAAGGCTTGTTTAAAATCATCCCTGTTTTCATGCTTGCTGTTACCCTCAAGAAAATCTAGAAGATTGTTAATACAAGAGGAGCCGGTTTAGTGTAGTGCTTAAAGGCAATGGACTAGGAGTGGGAAGACCTGAATTCACCCATAGGTACAAAAGCCATCTCTCTCTCAGCCCCAGATGGGAAATCCAAAAAAACAAAACAAAAAACCAACATTTTAGAAAGTGGTACTGGCAAACCACTTCCAAAAATGTTGCCAGTAAAACTGCATGTACCTGTCCATAAAGTCACCATTCAGGATTGACTTAAAAGACTTTAACAGCAGTAGTAAGAGGCTCAATTGTGCTGAAACCAGCTTGGTTTCAGCAGTTTTTTTTTTAAACTGAGTATATAATTTTGTACATTTCTCCTTGATCCATTTTGGCCTCCTTAACTCTTAATTTATTTTCTTTACTAATCTGTTGACTATTTGTAAGTGTGCCTTTTGAGGTAAAACTTGGTCATGCTGCTGGGTGGATAAAAATGAATTATTTAAATCAAATTTTGAAAATTTAAATCAGATTTAAATTTTTCCTTAAAGTGTTTTGTAAAAAAAAATGATCACAGCTTAAAACATAATTGTGAACTAATTTCAAATAATATATTATTATGCTTGCTAATATGAAAATGGGAGATAAATTCATAGTTCTGGTAATTTGACTTCTCTAAAAATACAAAGAATTCATAATTATGTTAAAAGAAGATAAGTGGTTAGAGAATTAAAATGATAAGGGAGAACCATTTAAATGCTGGTGATGATTGTCCTAGGACATCATGCAAAAAGATACTTAAATGTCCAAAGCAATTAATTGAATTGGAGTTGGCTCAACTCTCAACTTCATAGCTGTGCAACTTCAGACTTGGTATACTAAGTATCATTCCTTTTTGATTGGGGGAGTGATAGTATGTTTTCATTACTAAATTGCTTTGGTTTTAGCATAGACACAGCAGTAATTCTGTGGAATAGTCCGTTCTATCTGTGAATTCTAATATGTGAGACAGTGCTATTGTTGACGTTGAGAACAGCACTCTCTTAAGTATGCCTTTCCCTGTGCTTTGTAAAAAGATTGTGTCTTGAGATACCTGCATGCCATTGGTTGTTTTCATTCCATTGTATTTCTGTAACGTTTGTTATCTAGCATTAAATATTCAAACACCTGGTTTTGCTCAAAAGCTCCTGGCATTTGCATTCAAGCACTTTCACAGTCTTCCCTTTGATTTTTCTGGCATATGCCTTTACTTTTGTGGCCCTGTGGTATTTTTCATTTACTCCATCTATTTCTAGATCTCTACTTTCTCCTTTTAAACAATCAGAATAATTGTCACTCTCTTATTATAAAAATGGTGCTTTCTATTGGCTTCTCATCCTGCCAGAATTAGTTTAATTACTTCTTTGCCATCATTTTGATATCAAGCATCATCAGTTTGAGTCTTTCCTGGTTCAACATTTTGTGTAGACTGACTTATCCCAAAAGTATTTCAGTGCCTCATAAACCTTAAGCCCTTCCTTATGACACCATTATCATCTATATATTGAGATTGTTCATGTCTGCATATCTAATTGGCTTCATGCATGGAACTGAGAGCATTTTGAAGAAAACTGCTTTGGTATCCTGTCCTGAATTTGGCTCCTCAGATGGCATAACTACTTCTCATAATTGATGACATTTGCACCATGTGTACTGGCTCCTCTGTGACAATATGTACTAGACAATCCGGCGGTCTGTAATATTAGCAACCCTCATACCAGGTAGGCAAATTCCAATTTGGCCTGCAAATTTTCATTGCATGCTATCTGTGTGAAATCATACAGTATAGGAACAGCTCACTAGGAGCTAATGAGATAGCTTAAGAGTGAGAGGATATGTGTTTTCCCTTCAAAAGCTGGATGTGTTCTAAGAGAAGTTTTCTTCCTTCTTGTAAAGTGACATTGTTCTATACTGATAGTTCATCTTTGTTACTGTTAAAGACCTGTTACACTTGTAGTGGGATGGTAGTATTTCATCCCTGAAGCCCTATTTTACCCCTCCAGGGTGGTTTCCAGAGTTGCTTTTTCAGCCAGGAACTTTCAGAATTGCATACATATAACTTCTGTCCTGTAGGGGTATAGTTTGGAAATCAATACAATATATAAGAGGCCATCACTGGACCCAACCATTTTGGACAATTTTCATCCAATTTCCAACCTCCCCTTTTTAGGAAAATTTGTGGAGAAGGAGGTTGTTCTGCAGCTTCAGAGGACTTGGAAGAAGTGGATTATCTTGAGCCCTTTCAGTTGGGATTCAGGCCTGGGTATGGGACAGAGATGGCATTGATCATACTCTTGGATGACATCTGGTGGGAGCAGGATGGGGGTAGTGCATCCATCCTTGCTCTTCCTAACCTCTCAGCAGCTTTCAATACTGTTGATCATGGTATCCTTCTGGACTGGTTCTGGGAGTGGGGTGTGGGTGACATTGTGTTACATTGGTTCTTCTCCTTCCTCCAGATCAGTTCTAGTTGGTATTGATGAGCAGGGAGAAGTCTAGTCTGTGGCCCCTACTCTCTGCTGTGCCTCAGGACTCAGTACTTTCTCCCCTCCTGTTTAACATTCACATGAAGCTGCTTGGTGAGGTCATCTGCCGGTTTGGGATGAGGTATCATTAGTAAGCTGATGATACTTGGATTTATATCTCCACCCCAGGCATCTGAGTGATGCTGTGGAAATTTTGTCCCAGTGCCTGGAGGCTGTGGGGGCCTGGATGGGATGCAACAGGCTTCAGCTCAGTTGAGCAAGACTTGTTGGCTTTGGGTTTTTGGAACTCCTGGTTCTGGGGATCTTTCATCTTTGTTCTAAATGGGGTGTCACTGCCTCACACAGACCTGGTGTGTAACTCACAGCTCCTGCTCAAAGAGTAGGTGGCAGCCGTGCTGGGAGTGTTTTTGCACAGCTTTGGGTTGTGCACCAGTTGTGACTGTTCCTGGACCAGGAGGCCCTGCTCACTGTCACTCATGCCCTCCTGCCTGGATTACTGCAATGTGCTCTACATGGGGCTGCCCTTGAAGTGCTTTTGAAAGCTCCAGGTGGTGCAGAATGCAGTGACATGGGCAGTAAATGGCATTGGTTATTCAGGGCATTTGACACCACTGCTCCACGAGCTGCATTGGCTATCAGTATGTTTCCAGGTGCATTTCAAGATGCTGGTAGTCACTTTGAAAGCCTTTCATGGTTTGAGGCTGGGTTACTTAAGGGACTGTCTCCCCCCAGTTATTTCTACCTGTCTTATCCAATCCAGCAGGAAGGGTATGCTCTGGGTCCTGTTGGCTAGGGAGTGTTGGCTGGTGGGGCCCCAGAGGAGAGCCCCTTTCTGCTGTGGTGCCTGCCCTCTAGAACACATCCCTCCAGAGATCAAACTGGCCCCAACCCTGCTGGCCTTGTGTAAGGCCTTAAAACCTGATTCTATTCTTGAGCCATGGGCCCTGAGTATGTGAAGGAGCCTGTCTCCTGGTATATTAGTGGCTATTCATGATTTTTCTCTGCTGCTATGTGTTTTGCATATATATTTGTTTTTATTTACTTTTAATGTTGTTAGCTGCCTTACACTTATGACCCTCTCAGTGTCCCCACAGTCACATGATCAAAATTCAGGTGCTTGGCAACTGGCATGTATTTATGACAGTTGCAGCATTCTGGGGTCACGTGATGTGAAGGAATGGTTGGATGAAGGACGCGCTTGAGGAGATAAGCATTCCCTTAGCCTTCAACAGGAGTGTGGGAAGTTTAAGAAGATGAGACTGGCACCACCCTAAGGAATTCACGGTGTTGTGGCTTGCTGGCTTGGGAAGTTAGATGCAGTCTGGAGAGATTGATGTCAGGTTCAGCCCAAAGAACTCCCCAAGACAGCGCAGATACAGTTCTGTTGCGTTTATTAGCTTCCACCTCAAGACAGAATCTCTCCAGACTGAATCCAAGCCAGCAAACCACAACACTCTGAATTCCTTAGGGTGGTGCCAGTCTCATCTTCTTAAACTTCCCATGCTCCTGTTGAGGGCTAAGGGAATGCTTATCTCCTTGAGTGCAGCCTTCATCCAACCATTCCTTCACATGTGATCACCATTTGTGACCTTTCCAGGCAGCTTCCGACAAGCAGTCAATGGGGGAAGCTGGATTGCTTAACAGCTGCAGCAAAAAAGGTTGTAAAATCAGATGCCATTCACTTAACAACTTAATTTCTTAGTGATGGAAGTTCCGGTCCCAGTTGTGGTTGTAAGTCGAGGATTACATGTACACTTAATTCCTGTTCAGGCTTCATCAATTTGGAGAGTTCTACACAGTTGCTCCCTTTTTATATCTCTGACTGACTTCTCCAAACCTTGGATGTAGCCAGTTAAATTGGGAGAATTGAGTTTAAAAGTATGAATTTGTAAAGTCTAAAACATGCCCAAGAAGGTTAGTGGTATGGTGACTAGAAGTAATTGCAGAAGTAATATGAACCTGTTGTGTTCCTCTGGAATGTAAGGCTCTGACTTCCTTCAGGCATTCTTCAGGGGTTTTTTTGGTGCCTTTGAGTCAGTGTTGACTCTTGGCAACTACCTGGGCTAGTCCCTGCAATTTTCTTGGCAAGAGTTTTGGAAATGGTTTGTCCGTGCCTCTTTCCTAGGGTTGAGAGAGAGCGACTAGCCCAAGGTCACCCAGCTGGCTTTGTGCCTCAGACAGGACTAGAACTGACAGTCTCCTCATTTCTAACCTGGTGCCTTAATCACTACATAAAGCTGGCTCTCTTCCTTAGTTTACCTCCTTTAAAGCTACTTATTTTAAAATTTGAAACTTAAAAACTGGGTTCACAAACTAAAACAGGCCTGCTTATAAAGTTAGGCTTTACTTAAAATCTTAAATGTTTGGATTTCAATAGGTTTGAAATCCAAACATATGCTGCTTGTTTTATAAGTAATGTTGATCACTGGATAATTCTCCTCGGTGATTTTTATTCAAAATATATGGATTCTTACCTACTCTCCAAGTCTTTGTTTAGAATTAAGTTCTTCCTGCAGCCATTCAAGCTAGAGCAAGACAGCAAGAGCTGTATGCTTCTGCAGGATGCCCTTCCTTCAACTAATCTCCTGAGTTATGAGTTCCAAGTAATTATCCTTCTTGGCTTCAGTTAATTTTACTGGTTTAATAAAGAAATGAATAAAATGGCATTTACCTTTTCTTTCGCTTCTGGTGCTGTAATGCTTCTCTGCTGGGCTCTTTCATGTTCCTTTCTCTAGATTAGGAAATGTTGTCTAGGCTAGTTGAATGTGTTTTCCTTGCTTCACAGCTATTGTATGGTTTGGAGTGAGTTTGAACAGTAGAGATGAGCAAGCAGTATGCACATCTGAAGCACATACCCCTAATCTAATTGTCCTTTTGGAATTACTGCAGAACAGTAAAATGTTCTAGAGTGTTTTGCATTCTTTGGAGCTTCTAATAATGTGAGTCATGTAACATATATCCAACAAAAGTGAAAAAATCATTTTATTTGCTCTCATTATTAATTTTGCTGCCAGTTTACTGATTATAGTAGAGTATTAAAATGTTGTGTTTCCATTTATCCTTCTCAGACTCATATTGATTAATGCTAGCTTGAGTAACCTATTCTACTACTGGCTGCTGGAAATACATTATGCAGGAATTTGTCACTGATAATTTTATAAGAACATTTAGTTTTGAAATAGATTCATTTCATGATCTGTTAAATTATAAAGGTGAAGGAAAATTTGTTGAAATATGAAAAAAAATATTTACGTGTGGCAAAATGAACTTGATGAAAGCATCTGGAAGCATTTTAATGGAAAATTCCATTTGAATGTTTATATGGTACTGTATATATGTTGGTACTGTATCATATCAGATTTAATGAAGTTTAATAGTATTTATTTTTCCATATAAATATATTGCTTATTGCTATTAAGTGCTACTATTGGGATAGGCCACATGAAATATCCTGAAGGCTTTAGTTCAACCTCTGAGAGTTTTTGATAACGGCATAATTTCCCCCCTGTGGCTCCCTTTGTGGGGAGAGCTACAAAAGCTTCCATTGCTGAGTTACTTTTGGACAACTTCTGAAGGTCTGACAGTACTTTCCATGGGAAATAATGAGTATGACTATTTCCTCTTTCCGTTCTTGCAAATTAACAAAAAGTCACACTTTACCCAGAAAGCTACGGAATCAGCTGTTGACATCATTCAAATTAAATTTGTAGACTTGCCTTTTTTTATTCCTCTGTAAAATAGCCAAAGTAAAATAAATCTTTCATTTCCTTTTCATTCATGGTGCTGAGAAAATGCAAAGAATCTGGTTACTTCATTTCTTTATTCTGTATTTTAAAGAGAGTGCAACTCTTGGCTTGCTGTTAATTTTCTCTTGAAAGTCAGGAATGGAATCCAGTGTTCCAGTTTTATTCCGTCAGGCTCTACTTTTCTATATCTCTCCATTTTTAGCTTCAAGCCACCATTAGCTTGTATTGGAGAAATAGTTTGCACTAATACTAGCTGCTGTTACGTTATGACTCTTTACATATATAGGAGTTGAAAAGAAGAAATGTTTTTAGCTTCCTCTTACATTCTGGGAATGAATATCTGCACTTGTTATTGTAATCTAATAAAGAATGTTGCTTTTTTATTAGTTTTAATTCATTGATTGAATCTGTAAAATTACATACAAAATGCAGCATTTCTAAAAAAAAAAAGAATTAAAAATTTCTGTTTTAAACGTGTTGTATTATATTACAATTGAATTACTTTGATGTAAACCACTTAACAATGGGTTAGATCTGAAAAACAATGAAAAACATTTTTATGTAAATAGCTTCTTATATGATGCATGCCAATTGTAGCAGAACCATATTTAAAATGGCACCTTCTGCATGTGAGAAATAGCCTTGATAAAATGGTACTTATCCCAATGTGCTGCAAATATTAATAATTAAAAACTTTTGTTTACAATTTGGTGCCCATGCAATTTAGAGAGTCTTCTCTAATAAAATACACTGCCCAAAATTATAGATCTATGTAAAAAAAGGTAGATAATGTGTTAGTCTGTTACTTTTAGTTTAAATGGAAAGGAATATTCTGAGAGTTGAGGCTTCAAACGATTCCTCACTTTTTCACTGGTTAAAATGTTGGTGTAGATAAAAGCTCAAAGATAATGTCTGTCTGGATCTTTCCTTAGCCTTTAATTTATTTAGATAAAGTTGTTAATAGAAATAGAATTCTCATATTCTCACCCTCCCCAGTCCTCAAAACTCTTGTAATTATTTTATAATAATTGTTTGAAACTCATTTTCCTTTGATTTGAAGACTCTAATCAGAATGGAGTCTGCTCAATGACAACTTGGTCTCTATTGTTAAATTCTATCAAAAATTATAATAAGGAATCGTGAAAAAAATAATATAATGTACTCTCCTTTACAGAACCATGAGTGACTGAAGAGGTTCTTACTGGTTTGATTTATATTCTTCTGCTATATTTGGAAGCTTTTAGCATTTCTATTTTTATATAACTTCCTTTCCAAAAAGTCTGTATTCTGTATCAGTGGTTTCAGCCTTTCATATATTAGTCACTATCAGAGAATCTGAATCCTACCATGATAGAAACAAAAAGCTTACTTTTTCTCAAGACTAACATTTATATGCTTTCAGGCATATACTTATCATTTACAATAATTTTTAAAGACTTAAAGTCACACCTAAACTTTAATTAAATCCCACTTGTGGTACAGATATCACCAGTTAATACTTTCTGCTCTGTGCTATCTTTAATGTAACGTTTGCACATTTCCAGTAAAGACTAAAAAGATTAGTGAATAGATGCCTAGGGAATACATATAATCTGATTATCCAGTCGAGTGGGTCTTGGAACAGTGGGGAGTTCTGCCAGCCTTTCTCTTGGCCAGTGGATCAGAGTGATCTGCTTGCCAGCAGGAAATTAATGGTTGGTTTCCTGTCGCCATTAGTGACAGAAAACCCAAGCAATTAGGCTGTTACTAGCCAGTTGAACAGGGTCTAGATTTTATTTTTATTTATTTATATTTCAAATTTAGATACCGCCTATCTCACGAAAAAGTGACTCTGGTGGCTTGCTGCTTGCCACTGCTAATGGCTGTAGGAAACCAGCATTTTATTGTGCCTTGCTGGAAGGAAGAGGGAAGTATGAGCATGAAAGGGGTACAAGTAGCCTGAAGCAACAGTTGTGCAAGCACAACTATTAGCTAAACTCTGAATTCTTTATATTTAAAAAGGCAGCAGGAAATCTTTTTCAAACATTTCTAAAAGATTATTGCTGTTAATAGGTATGAGTAACATAGTGTTTGTTCCACTGGAATCAATAATATGATAAATAGAAATGCTTGCATAGCTAGGATAACTGGCTAGTGTGAAGAAAAATTAATATTAAGTTAAAATATACCATTTTGTATAAAATTGGCAAACTAATCTGAATGGTATGACTAATGTTTTGTGCATTGAGGGTTTTTTTTTCCTGTTATTTTTTTCCTGTTTGAGTTTTGAAAAATAATTTGCGTTAACCTAGCTGATGAATATGATAAAAATCAAATGGTTGTATTGATTCTGTCTTGTGCCATAGAACTAGCACTCCCTGCCTAATATAAATTCCTTGCTAATAAAATCATAGGTGTAAGTAAGGTTGGCTATTTTGTCATTAGCCATTAGAAGGAATTGCATTGAGTTGATATGTTCTTTTCACTGTTGAAACTAAGTATGGCAGCAGGAACTATAAAATTGTGCCACTGAGATGTTGACTAAGCAGTTATATTAGGGCATGAGATGTGTCCTAAATTAATTAGGACACATCTGTTAGGATTAATTTATTGTTATTAATGTACAGATTTGTAACACAAGACTGTAATACTGAAAAAGTAGCAGATACCTAGCTTGAGAAAAATTTAATGCTGAATACATAGTTATCCATTGTACTATTTTGTTTTGGGGTAAGCAAATCTGCAAAGCTCAGAAAAGGAGTATGAAATAGCTGAAGAAATTAAAGGCATGATATAATAAAAAGAAAAGGAAAGTAGCTAAAACACCAACACTGTTCACTCTTCTACATCTTTCTTTCCTTACAAACCATTCTTGCTTCCACCCTATCCATGCATTTTATTTGTTTGTTTAATTTAGAGGCCACCTGACTCTAAATGACTCTGGATGGCTTACATTTTAAAAGAAATAAAAAATAGAGAAATATATCAAATATCAATCAGATACTTCCAGAAGAGAAAACCATATATAACAACAAAAAAACTTACAGGGCTCAACAACCAGGCTACCAGGGAGAACAACCAGGTTTTCAGAGACTTTCAGAACATCAGGGTGGGAGCCACACAGATCCCTTGGGGGATGCTGTTCCAGAGAGTAGGTGCCATGACAGAGAAGACACATTTCTGGTTCTGATAGATGGCATTGTTTCACCAAGGGGACCTGGAGTGCAAGTCCTTATATTGTCTTTTTTTTCCCTAGAAACTTAAACACCTTATCTTTTTGTTTCTAAATCAACTCTTTGAAACATGATTTTTTCCCCCTTCCTCTTAACTCACTCACTCTTCCACCATACTTCCTTTTGCAATTTGACCCTCCTTTGTTTTCTTTATATGATCAGATCTCAACATACTTCTTTCAAACTGCTCACTCACTTTTGTATTCAATCCACATCTGTTCAGCTTTCATTCGTATACCTTCACTGCCCTGTATGCATTCATCAGCTCTACTGTACAAAATCAGACTATATTCATTCAGACCTATTGCATCCTTCTCCTTTTTTAGTTTCACAGGCCCACAGCAGAATTATTTTTCTTCATTTTATTTTATTTGTTCATCCTTGTTCTTTACCATTTCCTCTTTGTGTTCCAAGTTGCAATCTTCTGTATATGCCATTATTGTCGCCAGATAAGTTTCTAGATACTGACCTTTGCTGCCCATCGTGCCTTTCATCAATCAAGGCTTTCACATAACACTTTTTAGTAGAGAAAGCATAGACTGGGTTATCAGTCTTGGATGTATCTGTGCTGCACGCATATTCTTTAGTGACACCAATAGCGCTGATCAGTTTTGCAGATTTGGCCAGTGAGCCAAAAGCACAAACAAATCCAGTTTTACCTCAAGCATGTCTGCACTATTCTATGCAAAGTAAGATCTGTAATCTGGAGACTACTTTGCAAGCCACCATGCTGCTGCCTACATCCCACCAACTAAATTACGTATAGTATATTGACATATGTTGATAATGCTGAATGGTTTTTTAATAATATTTATCAATAAAAGTGACAGAATACATTGCTGTTGACAATATACTTATTTAAGGCATATTTTCAATATCTTTAGAGGTAATTTACCAACTTTTCTTGTATAGGCTTGAAGTCTCAAGATGAATTGTTGGCTTATTCAGCACCAAAGGATGCTTCTGAACACGACCCACGCATTATAAACAGACAAAGAAGCTCTGATTATCAGTTTGCATACTCTGCCTTTTCAGGCAAACAGAAAGGAAGAATAGAAGATAAAATACATGCAGGTCAAGAGGTGAAATCTGAAGAACAGTGTGAACATGAAACAAATAATTATGTGTCAAGTAAACATTCAATAAGTGGAATAATAGAAACAGCTATATTAGAAGAGTATAATATCTTTACCAACAAGGTTCAGGAAATTTTGCAGCAGAAGAATATTATGTATGTCAGTGGAATATCAAGACCTGTCTTTTCAGCCCAGGAAAGAGTTATGAGGCTTTCTGAGTTCATATGTTTACAAGCATCAGATATTACTATCCATGAATATGTAGAAAGACTAAGTGAAAAGCTGAACAGCGTTGCTTTGTCGTCGTCATATGGTGTCCAGAATGCGTCCTTTACTGGAAGCACTGGACCAGCAGATAATTCTGTTACCAGCAGTGGATTGAATTTGCCCCCAGAGGAGCCTGTGTCTTCCTCAAATGATTTCGAAGAACAATTTCCAGAGCTACCATGCAGCAATATAGAGGGAGAAGCAGTCATTAATGAACAGAATCAGTTAGTGGTTTTGGATCTAGAAAGAGAACACAAGCTGGTGAATACCAACATGGAGGGAAAGTTAGCAGTTGAGCCAAATGGGTCTCCTGCTGATTGTTTGCCACAATCAGAGAAGACCCCAAAGCCTGTAAATAAGTCAGATATTACAACACAGCCTGCTCTGGCTGGTTTTATTAGCCAATTAAGACCTGAAGTGTTTGACAGCATTTTCAAAATTATTGAAGATGTAAGAAAAAACACCCTGAAGTTCTACATTCATGAAGAACAAGAGAGTATGCTTTGCAAAGAAATAAAGGTAAGCTTTGTACATGAGTGTAAAGTCAATTATGTGCATCTGTTTCAGAAAATTGCAGGAATTGTGGTAAGTGGGTAAGCCAGATTCATGTTTTTGCATGTGTGTTTTGATGAGGAGATTCTTGTAGCTAATAGCTGTTTTTTCTTTCCATATATTCCAAAAATTGACAGGAAATCACACCTGCAAACTGATGGTTTGTTGGAGTGAGGGGAGCACAAGGGAAACAAAAAAGAAAAGCATGGACCACATAAACTTTAGGATTCCCATCCTTTCAGTAAAATAGGAGAACAAATTAAAACAAATAGGAGAAAGTTTTTAAAAACTTTCTTTCTGTACAGATGTTTTAAAGAATGGAAGGGGTTTTTTTTGTTGATGCACTATACATCTGGCATATTTTAAAAATGTATTTGTTAATTTTTTATCCCACTTTTCTCCAAGAGCTCAAGGTTCTCCTTTTTAGTCTCACAGTAACAATCCTGTGAAGTAAGGGGAGCTAAGAGTGAGTAATTGGCCCAAACTCACCTAGTGAGTTTCCATGACTGAGGGTAGATTCATAAAACTGGTCTCCCCAGTCCTAGTCCAATATCTGAACCGCTTTATGACACTAGTTTTCATGCAACAAAGCATGCAGTAGGCTGGAAAATTAATTAGTTTAAAATAATAATATGCAATTAGAGAGAGGATAGTGTAATTAAAGCAGGCTTTTCAAAAAGTGGGAAGGGAAGCAAGTTCAGTGAAAAAATGGCTAGTTATTTGTGTAGTTTCATTTTTGTATGTTTATCTCCTTTTATAATTGTTCAGTTTGGGTTTAATATTAATTGTATTACTTTAACATTTTCTTCACTTGGTTTAGGAATATCTTACTAAATTAGGTAACACAGAGTGTCACCCTGAGCAGTTCTTGAGAAGAAGAGCTGAGCTGGATAAATTGCTTGTAATTATTCAAAATGAAGATACTGCTAATCTAATTCATAAGGTAAATGAAATGTACTTATGCACTTTACAGTGGCTTTCATAATGTGCAAAACATGTCATGCTTAAATGTTCTATGTATGGTTTTGGGTGATTTGTGCCCAAACTGAAATGTGTGATTTGGACATGTTGGTCTATATATGGACTGAAACTCTGGTTGTTTGGGTTTTTTTGGTTTTTTTGGTTTTGTTTTTCCAGACCCAGAACCAAACATGATTGTCTAGGGCAGAAATGGTTGGGTGAGGATAAGAGCAGGAAATGGCACCTGTGGAAATAAGCAGCATCTGAGTGGGTAGGGAAGATACTGGGATTATTAGGCAGGCAGGCAGGCAGGCAAGCATGCCTGCTGAGCAAGGAACATGCCACAGTCGATATCAGTGGTGATGGCTGAGAGGAGGGATGGAAGGAGAGGGGCTGAGAGAAACATACAGGTCATGCAGAAGAAAACTGGGGACGGAGACTGATGTCTAACATAGTTACTATATGTGCCTCATAAAATCACTCTAGGTGCATTCCAGGTTTTGTTTTGGCTGAAACTTTGAACAACCAAAGTATTCTGGGTTTTATTTCCATGGAACTCTTGCAAATCTGGAATGGTATAGTGGAACTTTGGCAGTGCAGATTTTGTTTTGGGTTTGAAACAAAATATTGTTTACTGTTTCACGCACACTCTATTTGTTATTTTCTGTATCTCCTATGTTTTGAGCCATAGACTATCAATGCAAAATATTAATACCAGTAGGGAATACCATTGTCAATAAAGTGTATAATTTTAACTAATTTATTTTATTGTACTGGTATCTAATTCTATGTGTATACTTTTTTAAAATAGATACCATGTTTAGTATCGTTGAAGAGACTCTCATGTGTCAGTTTTGCTGGTGTTGACAGTTTGGATGATGTGAAAAATCGTACTTACAATGACTTGTTTGTTTCTGGTGGCTTCATTGTATCTGATGAATCTGTTCTCAACCCAGAATCTGTCACCGTTGGTAAGGCTTATGTTCACTAAAGCTTAGGGCAGAGTCTACAAATTATTTTACGTTCCTAACAGATCATTAATTTCTAAGGGTTCATATAGTCAAACATGAGCTTGTGATTGGGGTTCTATTTTTTGCTTCAGTTTAACCAAGAATTGTATTATAAAATAATGCTGTAGAATTCTGTTCTTTAGGGCAAAAATTCCTTATATTATTAAAAAAAAAAACTCTCACTAGCAGAGAAAATACTGTTCAGCGGTTAAAGTTTTTGTAAAACAATTCATACAGAAGTGCTGTCCAGAAGTAAAGAAGAAAACTGCCTCAATCCACAGGCATAGCTTTCCACTTTATTTTTGATTGCTGCTCTGAAATGTCCCTGATTCCTCGAGCCCACTATTTTACTTACTCCTATGACTTTAATTAACTACACTGTCCTGTTCTTAAATGTAGATCAGTAATAACTATATAACATTGACTAGATTCTCACATGCCCAGATTAATCTATTCATCACATACTGATTGATATTAATCATGGTTTTGCATTAGTGCTAACACTGGTAATACTACACTGTTATTAAAATTTAGCATGGAAGGTGGGTACTCTGCAGTGGGGAAAGAAAAAAAGAAAAAATTGGGAATGTTATTAATAATTTTATTTACACTATAAATATTTAAAAATCTATAATATCTTCCAGAAAGCAATGAAATGTTGTATCTCTGTACTTGAACCTTAACATAGAAAACTGGAATTCTGTCAGTTCAAAAGACTGACTAGTTTTTAAACAATTACTACTATTCTAATAAAATATTTTTACAGGAGAAATGTAATATGCATAAAGATCTAACCAAAAACTTTGGCTATAAATTTTAATAGTTACTTTGTTTGCTTTTGAAAATTTTCTGTAAAATTAGCTTACTGACATGGTAAACTTCTACTGTGACACAACTAATATTAATATAATAATAGGAAGTATCATAAATTTAATTGATTTTTAAAGCTTAAAATTAACCTTTCCAAATGAAAGACAGCCATCTTTCCTATTCTTGATTCCATGATTCTTATTTGAAGTCAGTAATTTTCTCCTGGAGTTGATCCCAGCAACATGCTACTAATGAAAGCTGTGCTCAAGCATTGTGCTGTATCTTGTACAAATTTATCTAATTACTGTTTTAAGTAATATAAGCTAGGGTTTACATTCTGTTTTCAAAATTAGGTAAACTTAATGAGTTTCTGAAGTTCCTTGGAGAGTTGAGTACTCCAGGTGGAAAGTGGCAATGGAAAATTCACTGTAAAATACAGAAAAAATTGAAGGAACTTGTAAGGTATGTATTAGGTATGCAAGCTTTATTATGTTTTCAAAAAAGATAACTTGAAATAGCTCTGGTAGTAGCTGCATCATTTATTTATATTTGTTAAAGATTTTTTTTTACCTACTATTTTCCAATTACTATGAGTATATTGGTTTCTATTTTCATTTTTAAAATCCTTAAGGCAAAAATGCAAAACATTTTTTTTATTGTTAATACAATTCAAAACCATGCTTTCATTTAATAGCCTGCATGCATTGTTTTAAACTGTCTATGCTCTAACTTTTGCTTTTTTCTGGAGAAAATTAGGAATCATCTTGGTAATTTTATCTAAAATGCTTATATTATGTAAATGCAGATCATATATTGTTTTCTTTCCAATAGAACAAATAAAAATGCCATGAATTTGCTAGCACTTCTGAGTGCTTATCAAAAGAAAGACATGGTTGAGATTCTGGCATACCATAGCTGTGATTCTCAAACACGAAGTCCTCCAGAATTAGAATGTCTCATAAGACTTCAATCTCAGAATATTCAGCAGAGGCATGTGGTCTTTCTGACAGGTAGAAAATAATGATGATTTTAATATATATTTATCTATATCTACACAAACATGTTGTCATATTCTGAACATTTTTTGTTTCCTCTTTGCTTAGAAAAGAATGTGTCAACATTTGCAAGTTATGCTGATAATGGAATAGTGGTTACTACTGTCAGTTACTTTATGCGTAACTTCAAAAGTCTAGTTGGCTACCATAGCTCAATTACTGAAGAAAGCTGCCTCCTTCCTCCCACTGATTATGAAAAACGATCAGGTAATAATATACTTGTTTAATTTCTCTCATGTATAGCTAGCTAGATACTTGAAGCGGGGATCTAGTGTGTATATGCTTCAGTATAAGTAAAGAATTCAATATTTCTAAATTGTAGAACACAGTGTAGAAATAGAAAAGAAGAATGTAGTGTTGTACATCATCTTAATATAAAGTTGGTCTGATAGGGTGTTCAAGAAACTCCATGAAATGTAGAGGGGCTAGGATAAGGATGGCAGAGCTGAGGTGTGGAAAACAAGCAGTGAGTGAGGGTGTCAGTAATTGTGATGGGTAATTTTCATATCAAATTCTGACCTACTGTATAACTTTAGATGCTGTTTTGACATTAAATCCTTTGGAGCTGGAAGTTGGGGTTTCCCAACAGTAAGCATGAACACATTTCGCAGAAGCTTTTAGCATCGGAATATCCGGACGTTCACACAGAGGGTTATATGTGTGTTGAGTAAGTGAACAAAAATGACAGAAGACCAGCCTTAAATGATATGCGACTTTGAGACCTGAAGCCTAAAACTGTGTGAGTAGTGCATAGTATTTTTAGATAAGTTTTCTATTTCAATAGAGTAGGATTTTTCTCTTCTTAATGTAGTTCTTATAGAAAACGATGAAAAGGATGTGGAGGACATGTCTCTGGATTCAGGGGATGAAGCATCACAAATAGAAGTTTGCAATGATGCCTCAAAATATGATTCCCATTTGGAAGATTTTCAGACAGAGACCAAAGGACCACACGGAACAGACTCTAAGCAAAACTCTCAAAATGATGCACTGCTGTCTTCTGAAGAACAACAGTACTCTCTGACAGAAAAGACTTCTAAAATTGTCATGCAAGATATACAACCAGTTACTCCTGTTTCAACTACATGCTCTGCTGAAGGGGAGAGAACTAATTCAGCTGAACAAGTTCCTCTCAGCTTTCAGATGTATAATAGACAGTTAAGTGTGCCCCATCAGTTCAGTCATTTTAACGTTCTCACTCATCAGACGTTTTTGGGAACAACGTACCCTATGTCTGCCAGTCAAAAACAGGAAAGTGGAAATTACTTTCTGACTGCCTATAGTCAGAACATGGATATGGACCAGTCTTCGTCTTCATCCAATAATTGGGATATCAGTTGTGATTCTTTGAGGCCATTTCCCAAACAGAATTAAGCAAAGCAGAAATGTTGTTTTTTTTTTAAATATTTGTTGCGGACTTTAAAAAAATAAGTGAATTAACCATTTCTATTCTCTGATCTAAACATTTCTTGTCTCTTATCTCAGATGTTTCCATGTTTATTTAAATCATGAATGGTCTGTACCAGGTGAAGCACCTGAAGTTTGAAATAAATATATATATTTTTAACATATATTGTACTTGAATGAACTTGTTTGTTGGCACTTCTAAGTTTTACATTTTGTAGTTCATGTGTAATTAAGGCTTCCAACTTGAAGTCTAACTTAATGTAATTTGAATGTTTGCCTGAAGCATATGTGAAAGAGGAAGGGTTCATTTTTAATGCGAAGTGTAAAAGGACATTCAAACCACTTTTTCTTTATAATAGCTGTTACGTACATATGTGAACATTTTGTATAAAATCTTTCTATAGCTTTAAAGCCAACTCTAGTTACTTCATCAACTATCCTGGATTTTTGGTTACATACCTTAGTTAGAATAAACAGTAGATGCAGTTCATTTTGAAATGAATAAAAAAGTTGTCCAGAGAGGACTTAGTAGCAAGTTGCATTCTGTTGTGTCATCTGTTTCCATGAAATAGATGTAGCCAAGAGGGTTATTTATCATTATTGCTATAAATCAAGTTACCTTCTCATACCATCAAGTTCTGCAATTACCAAAAGTGCATAATACCCTGATTAGTATTCCAAATTCAAAGCTCTTTTTATCAGCATAGTAATACTAAATTGGGGTATTTCTGACAGAAAATTTACAATTCTGTGTAAATGTAGGTGCACTGGCTCACTGACATCAAGGAAGTTAAGAATAGCTCTGCATGGAGTTACTGTCATAATATACTCTTGTATCCCTGAATTTGGAATTTTTTTATTAAAACATTTCATAACAGAATAGAATGCTGCCGTTATATTTTACAGACTTTATGAATATGAACTGTAAGTGCTTTGCACTGTTAACAGCATATAAAATCCCTCAAGGAATCTGCAGCATTCTGTGATCTGCTATAATGCAGAACCATGCAATTAATGCATAACGTGGAAGAATTTGTTTTGTGTTGATCACACTATCATGTATAATAGAAAATAAAATAGGCTAAAATATATTTCTGTTAATATATTTTATTGGAAAGCAGGAATAGATGCAGAGAGCATAAACAATTTAAAGCTTTAAAGCAGGAGTTCCCAAATGTTTTAAATGGTGAGCACATTTGACATTTTTTAGAGTGTATTGTATTTACTCACAAAATAATTACCACAATGGGGTTTGCTTATTCATGAAATAGTTGCAGTGATGGACATGGCTGGTCATCACACACACCCTTTAGCAGGAGGCAAATTGGTACGGGTATACTGTTCCCCAAATTACCTTTCTTTTGTTTGGCAAGTAAGAAAGCTTCCAATCAAAAAGTCCTGAGTTGCAGCCTTTAACCATTTTCATTTTCTAAAAGTACCTATTTCAGTTATATAGTATACAGAGCGTTTTGGCTATAAAGATAATGCTGTAAGTAATGGTGTTCTGCAGTGTGCCAACTATTAATTGTTTTGTTTTAGGGTGGGGCAAATAAGCTATGGGACCCAAGCCTTAAAGGGAGGAGCAAACCAACGATGATAGTGGTTGAATATATGTTTTGGATACAAGACAAGGAAGGAAGGAAATGGAATTATATGTAAAGCAATACTGGAAAAAGTAGTAGGCAAGCTAAAATGACTAGCAGCCTGAATTTTGAACAATGGAAATAAGAAATTTAAGGAGAATAACAAAGAATGTGTTACTAGTTTGGGAATGTAAGCTGTAATATGTATTTAGAGGAACAGGGACAGGGTTTTAAATTGACATATCTAGTGAGGGTCTGGTTGCAGAAGATGAAATCCAGCATGTCTAGAGAATACTTAGGTAAGTCTGCAGTAGAAGTCATAAAATGACCGGAGATGTCAATAAGATATATAGAACCTGCTCTTCTGAAGAATCAAAATACAGGTAGTCCTTGTTTAGTGACCACAATTGGGACCAGCAACTGGGTCATTAAGCAAAGCTGTTGCTAAGTGAAACTGTGACTGCTTATGATCTTCAGCTTTCCTTTGCTTTACAGGCCTGCAAAGTTGTAAATGTGAGGATTGGTCACAAAGTTTACTTTTTAATCACCATTGTAACTGCAAAGAGTTGCTGAGGCACTCACTAAACAAGGACTACATGTTGAACAGAATCTGCACTGTGTGAACAAGAGGAATTACACATTGATGATTTCATTGTATTATCATTGTAAATAGCTAACTAGAGCGGTGAAGCAAAGTTTGTGACTTCTTTAAAAAACTCCAAAACCTGGGAAGTTACTGATTACACCAGACCACAGTAACATATCTGCAAGCAAACAACCAAGCTCAGAGAGCACCGAGGACTCCACCCTTCACTTTCTTTGCTGGAAAAGCTGTGTGAAGCTTTCAGTTTAGTAAGTGGTGGCACGTCCTTTAGCAGTAAAGACTTCAGAGTTACTGTATGTTTAGGATCATTGTGCTTCATGACTTTCATTAATTTAAGCTTCAGTAAATAGATGGATATCACAATATTACCATTTGGTGGTACAATGCAGAATCTATTGTACCACTCAGTGATTTTAAGTTGCCCGGGCCCTGAGGCTCCAAAGCAGCTCCAAAGATGATACTCTCACCACCCTGCTTCGTGCTTGGGATGAATTGTTGGATGCAGTGTTTTGTTTTCCCCCAGCATAACATTTCTTATAAATACTAGAAAGTTTGTCTCATCTTTCTTTAGAACATTGATCCAGTATCCTACTGGGTCATCCAAGTAGTCTTTGGAAAACCTAAGGCAGTAGTATGCAAGACTGCCCTGCAGATTATGTTCCATTTCTTTGGGACTTTTCATGACTTCTCGGAGTATTGTATGCTTTGCTTTGGGGCTGATTTTTGTGAGATGATCATTCCTTAGGAGGGTGCAGTGGCGTTGCATTTTTTTCCATTTGCACACTATCTGACTGAATTGATGGAGGCCAAGGCTTTGGCAATGATTTTATAACCTTTTCCAGTTTCATGATCATTGACAACCCTTTTTCTGAGGTCCACAGAGGTCTTGATTGGGACGTTATTTCATTCTACCAGCCTGTGTCACCAAGAGCAAACTCTGGTGATGGCAACTAATGTGTGTGTTATCTTATAGAAGTGCCTTTCAAGCTCACACGAGATTATTATCTCATTAATTGGAATGTGTGGCCGAACCTACCTCCTTAAGATAACTAATTATCCTGGGGTTTCACATTTTCCAACAAACATGGTGAGTGCTGGCTCAAAGTGTTCAATAATGACATAACAAAGTAGACTTCAGTGTGTAAATAAGAATCTGTTCATCTATTATTAGGACTTAGATGAAGCTCTGATCATGTTGTAAGTCCCAGAACAGTGTGATAATTCTGATGGGTTCAAAATTTTTGATATCGTTGCATACAGATGTAGCCTCTTGTATATAAGAATCTGCCTCAAACAGGCACAGGAGGTTTTTAAACAGGATAAAGTGATTGTGATTGGAAAATTGGACTAGCATTAGGAAACCTAATAAAGTTTTTTGTTTTTATGGTTTATGATTTTATAGTTATTGGGTTTTATTTTTGTGAGCTGCCCAGAATTGTATTTAAGATGGGTGGCCATACAAATCTTTTAAATAAACCCAGTTTCAATTCACACTGAATATGTAACTCACCTATGACCTCATAAATATGTTAAAAGAGTTGGCAGGAAGGAAGAAACTATGGTACTACTTTGATCTCTTTAGAGGAAACATGTTTAGTATTAGGCTGTAATACAATATAGGTATAGGTTAACCAGACTGTTGCAGATAAACATCTGCAATCTTGATTTGAAAGGTGGTACAAAATCACTTAAACTAGAAATTACAGATCTGAGGAGACTCTTGGGCATATTCCCCCATGAATACTAGTGGATAGTTGCTATCATAAATATTTAAGTACTTCTATTGATTTTCTTTCTCTCTCCTTAGCCTGATTCAATTGTTTAAATTGTTTAGTAGATATATACTATATCTATACATTTGTATTTAGCATTTGGGTCCCACCCTGGATTTATGTAGTCCTGCCTGAAAATGCAAGTTTGTAAAGTATAATAATTGACCAGTTCTATAGAATTTTTGAGCATAAGCTGCAAGTTCATTAATAAACAGCCATCTCAAGAAAATCTTGTGGAAAACCTTACCTTCAGCTTCTGAACTAAGAATGTGTTCCAGGCAGTCCTAAGGCCTTGTCACTCTACTCCATTATGTCCTAAAGTCCTGTTGTTGTTGTTTTTTTTCCCTCCGATCCCTCTTGTTGCATGCTGAGATGGTCTTGAGATGTTGTTGTTCTTGTTCTTATGGCAGCTGTTGGGGGGATGATGGAAGGTCAGTGAGAGCTTAGGACCCTGTGGATCCTCAGTCCTGCCCAAGCTGCCCCTTATGACTTTCCAGAATTGCAAAAGACTGAGGTTGGTAAGTTGAAAGCAGTGCTGGCTTTCTCCTTCCAAATAACATTTTGTCTTGGAGAAGGAAATCTGACATGTATCTTGAGAGATTAAGAGTCTATAGAATTGAGCTTGTAGGTTTTCATGTGTGTGATACTTTAAATGTAATTGGTATGTCAGACAGTATTACTTTAAGGTTTGATTCAGATTAAATGCTAAGCCATGATTTTGATTGGGGATTGCCATGAATTCTACAAGAAATGTTCAGTGCAAAAAATAGAGATAGACTACGTATTATCAATTTGTGCTCAGGTAAAAAAGCTACTAATTGGTTGGACACTATTGTATTGTTATATTCTTAAACTATTGCCAGGTGGGAAGAGAACCATGTTACAGTGAGGAATATCCTCCAACTCATTAGATGTAACTATAACTATATTAATTTGCAATTAGAAATATCTAAAACTCTTCAGACATAATACTCACTATAAGAACCTGTCTCTTCAGATCAAGATGGAAGACCCAAATAAATTAATATGTGTAGTTCAGGAAAAGGGAGATACCTGCATAATACATTTTGGAAAAGCTAACTATAATTGTATTCAATTTTAACAGATTCAATTTACCATAAAGGCTATTAATGTTTAGCTATGTACCATATTCACTCATTGGTGCATTCTGTTTATGCAGAGGACTACATGTGCTTTAATAAGGAAAACAATTCTTCGTCCCTTTTTAAAACGAGGCAGCTTTTATATTTATAGCGTGACAATCAAAGTGAATGCCCTGTTTGGCAAACAGCTGAAATAGACAAGTTAGAAAACCTAATCTTTTCAGTGCTTCAAAAAATGAAATTAAAAATCTAATATTACAGTGGAAGATAGGATTATCTTCTAAAACTTGCAAATACTCAACTGCACGTTCTAATACTTTGCATTATTGGACATGTTTTCTAAATTCTGAGACTACTTTGGTACAGCCTGTTTCAGTTAAAAAATAATTGAGTTATGACTCTTCAGTTCTGTTTGTAGAATCATACTGATGGCTCATAACTCACTTTAAAATGTGTAAAGCGTGGTGCATACACAATCCAAAGTTTTTATAAAGCAGTCTTAACATTTTAATGTAAAATGATTACTTCATTGACATTCATCATTATGGTTTTGTACATGTAGGTCACCACTTGGAGTTCTTTATGCTCTTGCTCATTATCTCCATAGAGACACAACTGCTGTGTGTTTGAAATGATTTAATTAAGATTTTTCCAGGAACAGCTTTTAAACATGGGTTGATGTATCTGAACCACTGCTTACATGTCAAATTAAAATGCAACACTGGTAGCCATGGGTATTGAAAATTCAAGTATTTTATTTCTCATGCTAAATACTCACATACAATTTAAATTAATTATACAAATATTGTGTAAACAAAATCACATTATCATACAGTATCATGTGAAATAAAATTCTTTCTCTGTTACTGGAAGTTTATCTTAAATACACCAAAGTCCGTATTCTACAAACTTGGTTCATAATTACAGTAGTATAAAGTGCCAACACAGCAAAACATCCATTCATCATAGCTGAAATTCTTAAAGCGGTAAAATAAAGTTTTCTTCTTGACTCATGACACTTGGAATAAGGCATGTCTCCAGTTCTTTCTGCTTCTGAAGGAGGCCCTGGAAAGATAAAATGAGTATGCTTTTACAAAACACAACAATTTTAAACAGCAATCATCAATCTACACCGGACAGTAGATAACCAATGGTGAAGGTATCCTAGAAAACAGTTATGAATTATATCTGTTTATGCTCTAACAGACTTTTAAAATACTTGCTTTGTTAGGAAGTAATTCTTCAATCATGTAGAGAATGGTATGAAGGCAAGACTAATGGCAATGTAATGTAAAAATCAGATGCTTTTACCAGAAGATACAATTACACCTATAATTAGTTACCTCTTGATATCCCTAAATTATTTGATTCAAAGTAGTTTATATAAGCAGAAAACCATATTTCTACACAAATATTTAATGTAACAAAGCAACAACATTTGATCAAGATGCCTTCTCGCTGCAAGTTTAATTACAGAGCTCGAATGAAAGGAAGGGAATTGCCCTCTTCGAGATGTGATCATTTGGTGGGGTAGCTATTGTCATTCATTACTGAAAGCATCTAGGGGCACTGACCTGCAGATAACTGCATATGATGCCTTGTTAATATTAAGTTGGGCTCTAGAGACAAGTTGGGACTGCTGCACTACAACAGCATCCCTAGCTGGTCTGCTCAAGTTTACTGCTTGACTTCATCACTGGGCTGGTGGTACAATTCCTCAGACTTAAAGTGCTGAGGGAGGCTGCCCAAGAGGTCATGCCCACCATGACAACCATGGACATACATCATACCATTGAGGGCTTGACACATGGCAGGCAACACACCTGACATTTTTTCATTTGAGGGCAGATGTGACACAATTTGACATAATACTGGAGGGTATTAACATCTGTCCTCAGCATAGTTGGATCATGCTCTGATTGCTTTGGAACTGACTGGTGCTACCAACTTCCATAAGGAGAACCCATTTGATTAGTCATCTACAGGCATTTGAAGAATCACTTGATTTCCAAAGAGTGATTGGGGATCTTCCCAAAGCTCTAACGGGCAGTTCTGCTAAGATTTCAGTTGCCCAGCAGGAAAAAGGGGACATCTGTGGCCTTGGACAAGACTGGCCTCTCTCAGTTCTCCAATCCAAGGGAACCCCTTGGTGAATTGAGGAGCTCTGGGAGATGAAGACCAGAGGAGACACCAAGAATGATGCTGGCCGAAAATGAATCACACGAAACACAAAGAAGAGCTCCAGTTTGAGCCTACTCAGTGGTGATGAGCAATGAAACATCTGTATTTAGTTACTACATCTGCAGACTGCTACCCAGCGGCCCTTTTAAAGTGACCTAGATCCTATTGGGGGAAGATAGCTAGGAAAAATAGGGATGCTATGAGGAATTTTCTAGGCATCTGGAAGATAAAATCACTTAGATCTACTCAACATTTGATCCCAGCTGGGCAAGTCCTATAGAGAGGTGACTGGGACATATCTTGCAAGGTTATCTGGGAGGAGTTTGAGCAGGTGACTTCTAAGGAAATGGAAAGGATTCTATGCAAAGTTAGTTTGACTACCTACAGTTTGGACCCCTACCCTCCCTGGTTGGTGAGATTGTCTAAGATGACACAAATATAAATATAGAAATTGGTCACCAATCTTTTTTTTTCTGCAAGACTAATTGCATTTTTCCATCTTTTCCTGGCAATTTTTGCCATGGATATGATCTAGAAATGATGTGATTAATGATGCAATTAGAGACTAGGATGGGATCATGGCTTGATATGTTATTGAATACAGCTGTTACAAATTTAGATGTTTCAAAGTTAGACTGCTAAGCTTTAAAACATAAACTAAACATTTCCAAAGAAGCAGGAAAGATGATGCTGGATCCAATAATAAAGCTGCGTTAGGCAGAATGATACGGTCACCTCAAGTGGCAGATGGTGGATAACAGAGGTAATGAGAACTGGTACAACAGTGTTCTTTCCTCTAAATTATTCTGCTTTCCTCAGATGCAATGGAGGTGACTGTCCTATCATCCATGATGAAGTAAAATTTAACTATTAATCAGCTTTCCTAAGTTGAACAGGAATATAGGAAAAATGTCTTGGCTCATGACCAAAAGCAATCAGAGAATTCTTAGCTATTTCATCCAGATTCTTTTAGAACCAATAAACTTTGCAGCAGGAACAGATCTCACCCATTCTAATTTCTGTATAAAACCCTGGGCAAGTTCAGTATCAATAAAGTAAGAGTATCCATTAAAAGTATCTATATATACTCAGAAATCCAAGAACCATATATACTCGCAGATAAGCCCAAGCGCAGATAAGTTGACCCTTGAAATTTTTGTTTTTTTAAATAAATTCTGAAGGACTTCATTTGTTTTCATATTTTGTATCAATAAATGTTTTCCAGAACAGATTTCATTTAAAATTTCTACAAATGGCTTATCTGTGGATGGCACATTCTTCATAGTATTCTGGTTCGGCTTATCCGCAAGTATATACGGGCACTTTAAAAAAAGTATTATTACTACGGATAAGTCAAACCCAATTTTTTGGTGTATTCTGGAGCCTAAAATTCTCAGCTTATCCGCAAGTATATACAGTAAATGGATTTGAAGTTGGCAATGCAATAGAGAGCATCTGGTTAAAATAAGGAGAAAAATAAATAGATAACAATATTTGATAATAACGTCTATTGCCTGTCCAAATAAAAGTTAATGGAAGGTAATATCTAAAAGCAAACACTAGATATTTCCAAAAGGAATAACAACAATGGGGGACCTAATTACTCCAATGTCTGATACACAACAACCCCTGCCAAATATTGTCTCCAGAATTTTTTGACTAGTCCAGGAAATGAAAGTTGCAGGAATGCTGGATGAAAGTGATCATATAATGGCAAAGTTCTTGATTTTATGAGAAAGTAAAGCAAAATAACATCAACTGTGTATTTTAAATTTCAAGAAAGTAGATTTTAATAAACTCAGAGCAATGATAAATAGGATTCTGTAGAAGCTTTTGGAAAAAGTGTTCAAGATTGGTATGAGTTCTTAAAAAAGACTCTAAAAACCCAACTACAAGTAAATCCAATGAGGAAAAAATGGAGGCCAAACTAGGTTAACAAAAAGGTTTGTGAAGATCTGAAAACAAAAAGGGCACATATAGAGAGAGTGGAAAGAGAATGGGGGTCACCAAAGAAGAGGCTCCTTGCTCAGATTTATAGAGATGATATAAGAAAGACTAAGGCTAATGAGTTCAGATTGGTAAATGCTAAGAATGATAAAAAGAAATTCTTCAGCTATGTTCAAAAGAAAAAGAAGAGAGAAATCAGGGTATTAGTTGCTCAATGAAAACAAAGACAGACTGAAAATATGTGCTCAAAGAATATGCAGCTTATTCAAAAATCAAAGAGTAATCAGTGGTTTGTCATCAACTCAGAGAAGGGTTGAATAGAGTGCAACAATATTAAGCCCTCAGCCATGTTCTAGTCAACATTTTTATTTTATTTTAATGAACTGCATGAAGAGATGGAGGGAATGCTTTATCAATTTCCAGATGTATAAAAGGGAGGGGGGAGGGGAGAATGAAATTTAATAGAAACACATGAAAAACTATTCACTTTGGAAATATGAATAACTTTTCCAAGTTATAAAAACCTGGAATTTTCCTGCCTTGACACTAGGATTTCTGGGGAAAAAAAAACTTAGAATCATAGTTGATTCCAAACTGAATGAGAATCATTAGTGTAATATGGTTGCCTCAAAGGCAAATGCAATTTTAGTTGGTGCCAACAAACATACAACTTCCAAATTACAGATTGGTTCAAAGAAGGACATTGAAGATAATTATTGTTGAAACTAAATCCTATGATTGAAAGAGCTGGGTATCTTTAGCCTTGAAGTGGGATATGATAGCACTCTTCAGATACCTGAAAGGATGCCACACAGAAGAAGGTCAAACCCTGTTCTTCATCATAGCATGGCACATGCATGGCACAGAATTATGGATTTAAGTTCCCAGTGAATGTTAGGAAAAAATCTAATGGCCACAGTAGTTAGACAAGAGAACCAACTAAAGGTGGTACATTCCTCTTTGCAGGATGTGCTCAACCAGAGACTGGACCATCACCTGTCAGGAATGCTTTAATTTATTTTCCTGCACCAAGACAAGGGATAGACTCAATGGATACTATTGTCTTTTACAGCTGCAGAACATTTCTATTAGACATATTTGGAACTTTTCTTTCCCAGATGCACTTCTGTCTCCTGGATGAACAATTGTAACATAAATTACTGAAGACAGAATCATAACACTATTTATTGATAAAAAATAACTAGAATGGTTATGCTGCTAAATGATATGGACAAAATACCATAGGATTAGGAGTATTAAAAGGATATGAAGGTAACTCCATTGATCAATCAATACATACATATAGACATACATATTCATCACCCTATTCTCTTTTGAGGTAAGCAACGCAAAATACAGAAATAACAGCCAAAAAAATTAAAGACATTAGATACAAAAAAGGGAATATAGCTAAATTTAGTTCATACCAACTATTTGCTATATCTCTCCATATCTTGCAAAGCATCCTTGTTTTCACCACATCTGTATGCTGCTTCATATGCTACCTTCTGCTCTTTAAATTTTTCTCTTTTTGTTGAAACTCATCAACTCCATCCACCTGTGCCTTTTTTGTTCTTCCCTCTCTTCTTGACCCATTCTCTCTCTTCATGTATTTCTTTTACAATTTAATCCTCATTCATTCTCCCTGAATGGCCGCATCACTTCAATGTACTTCTTTTGTACTGGTCACTCACTTTAATTTAAACAATATACATTCTGCACCTATTCATTCATTCACTGACCATTCACTGTTTCCTATTACAACCAGATGGCATCACCATGTGGCATCACACAAACCAACTAAAGCCCTCCAGAACATCTTAAGTAAACAAAAAGACCCAGTAGCCCAAGAAGAAAAAACAGGAGTCATCTACCACATACAGTGTAAGGACTATAACAGCCACTATGCAGGACAGACAGGCAGAAGACAAGCAGAGCGCATCCATGAACACCAAGTAGCAGTCAGAAGATACGAAAACTCCTTAATCTCACAGCATATGGACAGACTCAACCATAGTTTCAACTGGGAAACTGTGAGCATCTTAGACCAAGCTAAATCCGAAAATGTGAGGGAATTCCTGGAAGCTTGTTATTGTAGAGAAAAATCATCAGAAGACTATTGTATATTGAGGAGCTTCAGGATGGCGTGCCACGATTGTTCCTTCTATTCCCAAGTCTCCCAGACCAAGTTAACTACTGAGCTTCTTTAAAGGCCAGTTAAGGTCCTCTGAAAAATGTGTTTTTCAAGGCTGGTTGCTGTTTGGGATGGTACGACCTTGGAATGTGGGAGAATACCATAAACAGTGGAATTGGCTGCTGTCCACTTGCCTCACCTTATCTGGTGGGAAGAACCTGAGTCATCATGAAACCTGAAAACAACAGGTGTGATTGATAAAGGTGCTGCCCTTAGAGGCATGTAGCATTCTTCTAAAATTTAGGATAAAAAGCCTCGAAGTTCTGCTCAAGTGGAGCTTTGATGCAGACCTAGCCGGGAAGGTGCTGCACGCCGGCCACTGGGGCTCCTGACAACTGATTGAGGAAAGCTTGCTTGGTATTGTATATTCTACTTACTACTGTGCTTGCTTTACAATAAAGACGCTTTAACTTCAAACCACTTGTGTGCTTATTGCTTCTGGATCCTTAAAAGAACCATTGCTTTTGGCAAAACAGTTATTCGGACAAGTCAGCGATCAACAGGCACACCACTCAAAGGAGACAATAAAAAGGAAACTAAAAGACCAGAACACCTCCTCATCAACAATTAACACCCAGATAAGCTGGGATTAACACCAGGATTAACACCAGACAAACAATCAAGCAATAAACAATACTTTAATCAAGGAACTACCAACTCAGACAAACAATCAAGTAGTAAACAACAGTCTAATCAAGGAACTACCAAGGAGAAAACAACACCCACGCCAACAGTGACAGGGCAAGCTACTGTAAATAAACAGAGAGCAAACCCCACTCCCTTCTAGCACTGAAGATGTTACCTAGTCAAGTAATGAAATGTCTGCAAGAAAGCAACCAAGCTCAGAAAACCCTAAGGACAGTTCAACCCTGAGCGACATAGATTCTCTTCTATTGGTACCACACATTTCTACCAGTTTTTTGGACAAGGAGACTATATAGTTTTAGGATCATATAAAATCATACTGTATAAGTATATAGTACAGAAGTGTTTTCTTCAACAAATGGAGCTTCAACTCTTAAATATTCAACTCTATTAGTCCTACAAGAATTGTAAACTTAGTGTCTATGGTTGTATGATCACTATCTCCTAGTATTTATTTATTTATTTATTGTATTTATATAGCCGCCCATCTCACACAAAGTGACTCTGAACAGTATACAATTAAAAACAATAAATACATAAAAACAATTACAAATAAAAAACTATAAAAGCACACAAAACAGCACACAAAACAGGAGGGGATAACATTAATAAGGGAGCCATCGCAAAATCTCCCTGGTCCCCTGGGACCCCAGGCCTGCTCACATAGCCAGGTCTTGAGGGACTTGTGGAATGTTAAGAGGGATGGAGCTAAACTCACTTCTAGGGGGAGAAGATTCCACAAGGCGGGCACCATGGCAGAGAAGGCCCGCCTCCTGGGACCCACCAAATGTAATTCTCTGGCAGACGGGACCTGCAGCATGCCTTCTCTGCCAGACCTCATGGGATGGGCAGATGTGATTGGGGAGAGGCGGTCCCTCAGGTAACCTGGCCCCATGGTATAGAATTCAGAGTTTCCTCTCAGCTATGAATCATTTCTCCAGTCTAAGATGTAGAAACATAATTATAAATAAAAAAAAACAGAACACAGTTTTGTTATGTCCAGTAGTTTGAAGCAATTTTCCCCTCAATTTGCATGGCTCTAAATGTTTCATAAATTGTTTATTTTATAAAAGCTTTGGAAAAGATCATCAGAAGCAGAAATACAGTATAAGAGAATTATGTAGAAGTACATCACTCATGTAAATAACACTGTAACAATTAAATAGCCCACTTATCCTATGGTGAATTGAGAAAGAAATATATCTGTTTTTCTTTTGACTATATAGATTTTACAACCATTTAATGAGACATTTTTTTCTTTTTACAGAATGGAAACAGATTGCAAACAGAATGTGATATCAGAGTGAAAAAATTCCCAAGTAAACAATGCAGTACCAGTGGATTTCATGAAAATTTAACATCAAACAACTATACTGTACTGTGAAGTCAAGTAATGGTACCTGTCGCAACTCTGAAAGTCCTTTGAGGATGGCTTGCTGCCTGTCTCTCACCATGTTAGGATTAAAAAGAGGATCCCTTATGTGATCGGAGCTAAACACCTGCCGTGGTTTATGGCAAGCATCTAAAGGTAAATATAGATACAATTAATTGTACTGTAAACAATCTGTGTTATTTTTAATACTGTGCAAGAGTGAAGTATGATTTGTCTTAATTTGAAATGTGTGTGGGAGAAGTCAATGCATATATAGCATTCTGAAGAGTTTAGTTTACCTTTAGCAAATTTCAAAAATACAGTTTCACAGAAGTGGTATTCTACATTCATTGATACAACATGAGATCTGTATGGTTAACTCTTAGCGACCCCATGGATAGATTTTCTCCATAAAACATCAGATTACAATTAGAATATATTTATGTTTAGGCTGATAGGTTTAAGATTAATGGTTTTCTGTTAAACTAATATTTCATTTTGTTCAGTCCTGAATTAAAACAGCACTTTAGAACAAGTGGTAAATTAAAAACTTTAAATGCAGGATAATGGTAAAATATTCATTAACCACAAGCGTTTCTCGAACTCTCTACTGCAGTACCATTCAGCTGCTGGTATTGTGGTTCATGCGTGGAGGGCCTAGTCAAGGGTGCATCTGGATCAAGGTAATACACTTCATTTGTTCGCACATAAGGAACAAAGTGAGATGAAGGAGGCCTTTCAGCTTCAGCACTTGGAAGAGGCCTTTCGCTCCGATGCTGATCTGTAGAAATACTCTTCTGGCTTCCATTTTTGCTATTTTGAACTGGGAAATCAGAAGTCTTTATTTGTTGGTGTAATCTGTTTTTAACTGCTGGAACAGGTGGGGAGTCAGATCTGTTTAAAACAAACAATTCAGCTGCAGAAACTAATCTTAACCAGAGCTTTCTTTATTTTATCAATCTACCATTAATTTCTGCCTATATTTGAATGCAATCTTGAAAACGCAGATCTCCTTCCACATGAACAGTCTTTATTCTGTTGATGGGTAATTCATTGGGAACTATATAGTGAGTGAAGCTAAAGTGGGTGGTAATGTATTCTGTCCCTCTGACTCAATTATTTTGTTAATTTTTGATGTCACTGGCTGCAGAGAAGCCTAGATAGCTTGACAGTTATATGAAATTAGTTTGAGCGCTACAGGTTGTGATCCCTGCATTAGAGCATGAGTAGTTCTGGAGCTACATCTGCATATATCCCCACATATACTCTAGTCACCATCTCATCATTACTTACATGCGAACTCTAATGCCTTTCACAACTTCACGCCCCCCCCCAAATATCCCAAGGCTGATTCTCTCCCTCTCCCTCTAATTTGGTCACTGGGAAGAAGCCCTTAGTGTTTGTACTCTTTCTCATAACCACTGCTTCAGGATGCCAAAAAGAACAGAGAAAATCAGGAATCTTCTTTTTTCCTTCCAAATATCACTCTAAAAAGAATGAACTTTCTTTATCCCTGGCTTTTCAATTGGAAAGCAGGCTTATTAGAAGAAGGGTGCCTTCTAACTCCTTCCCAACAACGCTGCTTGCCCATCGCCGTTTTAATGAGGGAAGCTGGTGGTTTTTGCTATTTCACCTCCTCCAACAATCCTGAGGTCCCAACAGTCCACAGCAATCCAATGCTGGCTTTTGGCTGCTGAGAGGCCAGTAGACCAGCTGCCTGGTAAAAACATCCCTGGTACAGTTAAGCCCATGGATTCTTCATTTACATACAAGAAGGAGAAGAATTTTGCTGGAGGCAGGATCAAGAAGTGATCACAATTATCTTGTATTGCAGTGGTGCCCACATAAATATTTCACTTCTTGTGATATGATCCAGAACATTCTGTAGAAAACTAGTGCAACAGAGCTATGGATCAAGAAGGATGAATCTTAGAAACTGATTCACATTCCATTCATGCTGATTTCAACAGGTTCAGAGAACTACTTGACACTTGACGTGTGTTTGTGTGTGTGTGTGTGTGTGTGTGTTCCTTTGAGTCAATGTTGACTCCTAGCAACTGCCTGGACTAGTCCCTTCAGTTTTCTTGGCATGATTTTCAGAAGTCGTTTGTCATCTCCTTCTTAGGGCTGAGAGAGAGGGACTGGCCCAAAGTCACCCAGTTGGCTTCATGTCTAAGGCAGGACTAGAACTCATGGTCTCCCAGTTTCTAGCCTGATGCCTTTACCACTACACCAAACTGGCTTTCTGTCACTTTACTTGATAACATTAAAAACTCCATCACAGTATTGTTAAATCTCAGTAACACAAGTTAAATCAAATCTATGGTATCTGCCAGCATCTTGGCTCAGAATCTACTTTGCTTTTATTCCAATTGAAATGAAGCCGAGAATGTATAACTGCATTTGTTCACTCTGTTCATGCTGCTTCCCCATACTATTTCTAAAATAAAATTGCACGCTCTTTAAGGAATTTTTTGTTTACATCCAAAACTGCAGGGGCAAGTGCATAAAGCTGTTTATTTTAATTTGTAAACAAGATTTAAATATTAAGGGTATCCTATATCCACTATCTTAGAAGGAAATTCCATTAACTTACCCTTTACAGCCTATGCTGTAGGATGTTGTTTGATATTTGCTATAATAACAAACTCATACATTATGTACATTTGATTTCTCAGTGCAATTTTTTTCTCTAACAGGAATAACTAAAGCATTAGAATTTACAGTAGTTCTATTTTTAAATACAGTTCATAAAATTTGAGAACTCTATACATGTAAACACACAAAATCACTGAATACTTTAATAGAGAAAGAAATACTAATACCTACCTTTGGTCAAAGAAATTATTTTTTGGAGATTGCTCTCCCTAAAATAAGACCAAAAGAAATAAGTTATTTTCAGCACACTGCATTCTGTAATGAGCTCTTCCTTATTTTACCTTCTTGACTTAGTTGTTGTATTTGTATCCTATCCTTAGTTTTTAGTAACCTGCCAGTGGCTGTGCTGCAGGGAGTGGGATGTAAATTCACATTTATTTATTTTAAAGGCACGCCTGGGAGAATAGCCAGGTCTTTACAGGTATTCCTTGGTTAATGACGGTAATTGGGACTGGAATTGCCATCGCTAAGTGACACAGTCATAAAGTGTGATGTCACATGACTGTGCCACTTAGCAAAGGCAATTGCAGCAGTTTTGCTGCAAATCATTAAGCAAGGATGTCACATGGTCACTATTTGTGACCTCTGGCTGCCTTCCCCATTGACTTTGCTTGTCAGAAGCCTGCAAAGAAGGTCAAAAATGACAGCCATGTGACCGTGGGATGCTACAATGGCTGGAACTCCAAGACCGGTCATGTCCCCCTCATTCAGCCCCATCACAAGTTTGAACAGTCGCTGAACAAATTATCATTAACTGAGGACCACCTGTAATCGTTTCTGGAGTGTCATCAGGTGGGAGCCCTCTTGAAGCTTCCCTCTGCTGACTTCTTGGACAGAGACATGGATAGGGAGTTTCCTTGGCAAAATACTGAAGCAGTTTTCTGTTGCCTTTTTCAGGTTGTTTTTTCAACTTCTCCTTGTATCCTACCTGGGATTTCTTGAAGGTCTCCCATCAAATGCTAATATGATCTGAAATCAGGAGTCTACTACCACCTTTTCAGACTAACACATTTTACTAAATGGCAGAAGCTTTTGTGAGCTACAGCTCACCTTAGCTTCCAGGTCCAGAAGAGGTGAAGCAGGTGCTGACTTGTTTGCAGCTAGAAATTAGTTATTTTTGTCTTCTGCAAGAAACTCTACAGATGAATCTGTTAAAGCATTTATGGCATCCAAGGTTAAACTTGGGGCAATTACATTCAGAACAATTTGTATATTCTTTGTAAGATATCATTCAGAATGATTGGGAATCTGTATAGAAGGCCAAACAGAAATTGCTGCATTTTCTCATAATATAATTGCTAATAACCAAATCTTAATGCCCAAACCAGCTTCATATTTATATCATATTACAGTCCCCAAATTCAGGAGAGCCTTATCTCTAGTCTGATTTAATGTCCTCCCCCATACCTGTTTTGGAAGGGAGGTATAGGAAAACCCGATATTGCCCCTGCAGCACGAGTGCCCTAGAAACCACAGGCCATGTTCTGTATTGTCAGTTCTACAGGGATATTCGCCACCAGTTGATTAGCCCCCTTTTATAAGAATTTCCAGGGTACTCCAATTTATTTGCATTACATGTTAAACAACTAAGATAAATGTATTTCCCTAAAAGTAGCAAAATTCTGCTACATTATGTGTAAACTTTGCCCACAAATGGTTGCTAACAGTTATTGATGTTAGGGGATAATTTTGCTTTGTTTGTTTTATAGAATGTACTTTTATTGATCAATGACTGAAATAAAGTTTCTGTGGCTCTTGAGAATCTGGAGTGAAAGTGGAAAGTTTTTAGCTTATTGGTTGAAACAACAAAAGCAACAAAATTTTATTTCTGGAATTCAGGCCAATGATGGCCAGTTATACTGATACAAAATATATTAACTATCAGAGATTTTTGTTATTATTTTTATACTAAATTATATAAATCAAAGGCACTTGCAACTGAATTAATAATTTCCTGGGAGATACTGAAATGGAAGAGATTTCTCAAGAACATAAAAGGAAACAGGCACAACCACTGTCACTACAAAAAAAATCAGAGAGACAAATCTATGAAACTGGGGAAAGACCCTGGTCCTCACAATTTTTCAATCAAATGGTAAAGAATTTTTACAGATTTATATTACATCTGTAATATATTTATATTACAGATTTATATTATATTACAGGTTTATAATGAGCCATTTAACCTTACTAAACTTCCTTCTTTGTTTCATGAGTCCTATATTTCAGTAATATTGAACCCAGGGAGCAATCCTACTAAATGTGCCATTATACACTGACATAACTGTTTAATGTTGATGCTAAATTATTATTAGTGACATTAGCTAGGAGATTACAGCATTTCATACCATCCTGAATTTTCATCTCAGTCTGGATTTATACAGACAGGAATCTGCCAATATTTCTTTAGAGATTGGTATTTTGGATACAGTGGCAGATAAATTAAGATCTTGCTGTTTTAATCTCATTATATGCTGAAAAGGCCTTTGATACAGTTCAGCTGAAGTTTCTGAACTGTTTTGGGTTCCCATTAACTCTTCTACATTTGGTTACAATTTGGTATCTCTATCCTGTCTCCAGAGTTATTACAAATGGATTATTTTGTATCTATTAAGCTACACTGTAGCACCTCTCATGGATGCCTTTTGTCTCCTTTAATTTTTAATTTGCTTCTTGAACCTTTATTTCTTTTTATTAGATATATCACAATATGTTGAATTAAATATGTCTAGAAGCGTAGATTTGATTTGAGTGGATATAAATCAATGGTTAAAATTACCATTGAGTCTTTGGGGCAAGATTAATGTAATTAAAATAAATATTACCTCTAGATTGATGTAGAGTTTTAGAGAGATTCCAACATTAATTCAATTTATACAAATAGATAAATTATGAAGAAAATTCTAATGGCAAATCAAGACTCAAATTTCTTTGGCTAAATTGTCCTATGAAGCTGATGCTTTAAATTGCCAGACTTTCCACTTTAACACTACATTTTTATTTTAAAATCTATATTGCTATGAAGTGAGAACATTTCCCCCCCCCCAATATTACCCACTCTGGGCTTGATTAGAAGGAAATGTGTCACCCCTTTGAAATCCCAAGAGACAACTTGTGTTTAGGACAACTTCCAGTAAATAGAAATTGTCTTTTCCTGCTTTGAAAGCTGCCAGATATATTTGGTCATTAATAGGTAAATGCCTAACCTTTAGTCCAGAATCACATGAGAAACTGATGCAGAATAATCCTAATTTGAAGACAGAGGGTAAACTGTTTTATTGGAAGTCCTGGGCCAAGCAAGAGATAAATACCTTAAATCAATTAATGGATAGTGCTCACTTTAAGGGTTTTGAGAGACTATGCTGAGTATGACTTAGCTAAATCATCTGCTTGGCAGTATATATAATGAAAACATGTATTGACCAAACAATAGTCTAGATGTTTTAGCAGTTTCAAAGATACCTGGTAGTCTAGAATCAGAGATACTGTATTTGAAGTAAAATCAATAATACAATTTTATTCAAAACTAAAAAATGAGACGAAGGTAAACATTGGTAATATATATGAAACCTGGAATGAGGAATTGGAATATTCAATTTTGGAAAATCAATGGGTCCAAATTTTAAGAAATGTAAAATATATATCTTATGACTTAAGAATGAATTAAATTCATCAGAAAATGTTGTGTTAAAAGAACCCTGGCTCTACTAATCACAGATGGGAAAAAAAATTATATTCCTGAAGTTAAAGGATACCTTCAAGATAAGTCCCTTATCAATTTCTGAAATGTATATTGTAAAAATAAGAAGATGAAGCAATATATTTCTATATAGTCTGTATTTAATAAATTTAAGGATTGGATTAATTTTATATTACTAATATATGGCTCTTCTTTTTTCTTCTTTTAACCACTGTAATTGAAAGAAGGAGAAGGAGAAGAGGAGGAGGAGGAAGAGGCGGAGGAAGAGGTGGAGGCGGCGGCAGCAGCAGTGGTACTAGCAGTAGTTAGCACTGCACGGCACCATAGATCATTCTTAGAAATACTTCTGGGGCTGTTTTGGAGGAATCTGCATTTATTTTTCCTGTTCAGCCTCTTCTGAAAAATGTAATTCAAATATATAAAGATGATTCTATGCTATGTTCAGTTACACCCCATTTCTCTGTGCGTGACATTAAATTCACCACTATTGCCAATACTTGTGGTTTGAAACAGTGGTTTATGACGAGGCTGTCTTTACTTTTTGAAGGCACTTACCTTACTTCTGACCTCATTGTCCTGGCGAGGTGAGAGGGATCTGTCTGGAGAAACTCCTTTTTTCTTGCAAAGATTGCCAGGGCTGTTTCTTTCAACCAACTGAAGCAGTGCCATTTGTCGCTGTGCTTTCTTTTCTTCCCTTTGCTTTTGCTGGAGTCTGGGATATTTCTCAGAGGCTGGAATGTATCTTTTGCAAGGTTTGTTTATGTTCCAGTCCAGCCTTTTCCCATTTTTTCCCACTGCCTTGGGATGTTTCTGCTTTTGAGAACACTGTTCATAGCGATTGCAACAGCTGATAATATTCTCTTTTTCTGAAATCTTTTTATCTAGATATTGTGCTTCTTTCTTACTTCTTTTATTGTCCATTTTATATTCTACAGCAACATCTGGAGACGCACAGTCCATTCTTCCTTCCCCAACTGGCGTAGGGGAAATTTCAGAATCAGTGTACAAATCAGTGACTGCAACCTCTAGGAAATAAATAAACAAACACGTTTAAATAGCTCCTTCAATAGATCTATGTTTATTCAAATATGATGCATAATTATAATAACTAACACTACTCTAAACATTTTACTTTTAATGCCAACCAAGGTAAGAAAAAAAAACATTTAGCATTAGTAAACAAATTAAAAACTGCAGGGATAACATTTATCCCAAACTCTTCTTAAAGTGACCTGTTCCAAGGTGAGTGAGTGCATGACCATTAAATCCAATGGAAATCATCTCCAGTATATGATATTGTAATGAAAATTATATTATATTGTAATTAAAATAATCTATTCCAATATAGTTTATTTTATAGAACTGACACAGCAACATTCATGTCCTTCCAGGAAGAACAATAACTTACTAATGTTATCTTACATTCTTTACCAGGATAAGCAATCTGTTATCCCCCAGGATTTTTTGGAAGTAGTGTCTAAATCAATGACAGCAATCTCTAGCAAATCAAAATATACATTTAGCTAAATTGCTGAATTGTCTCCTCCTGCCAGCTATCAGGCCACTGCATTTTCTGAGCCATCTTCAATGGCGGCCCCATGTAAACTATGTCACAGAAGGGCAAGGTGCAGCAACTGCAGAATTGTCATCTGTCTTTTGATTGACCTGCATTTTTCAGTTAACACCTGGAAGAGAGGCTGCTTAAATAAGCTAGCTCTTCCTATTTACTCTTGTAAATTGGAGATAACAAACTTTCTGCTCAAACCCCAGTTAGTTATTTCTCTCTTTTCTTGTAGTAGGTACCCAATGCCTGCTAGACACTCAATCCTCATTAATATGTAACCTTCCTTTGCTGATGCCTAAACTAAACAACTCTGGGGGTGGAGGGAGAAAGAGAGGTTGGAGGGCTATAAAACTTGCCTAACGAAAGCAACCCCTTTGTGAGTCAAGTTCTGGAGACTGTTCCTGCCACTTGGGCTCACCATGGCAATTGGATGCTGTTAAGTAATTAATGGTGACAATTTAAACAAACATAATGTTGTTTGTTTTGGTCCTGGCATCTCTTTTAATGCCTCCTCCTTAGGTATCCATCCTGCAAATTCTAAATTAGCCAGCAAGACAAGAATTTCAGAACAAGTCATGCTTTAGGTCTCATTTACCAAACAGTGTCATCTTACGGGACCTTCGCTGTTGTCAGTCCTGTCCTCTGGAACAGGCATTCTGCTGCAGAACTTCTCCCTGACCCTTTTGTCTTTTAGGACTTGGCTTTTTGTAGGACTGCTTAGCAGTATAATGTTTTATGTTTTTTTAAAATACTTTTTAATATTCTGTATTTCACACGGTGACATATGGTGACGTATTATTGCATATGACATGATCTTTTGTTTTATTGGTTCCCTCATAATTGGTTTTTGTGATGCATTTTGTGATGTATTTTTAATTTTCTGTACACCACTTTGGGTCATTCTATTTTGAGAGTTTATAAATTGAAATAAATAAAGACTAAGCTGGCTAATGCCTAGGTATGAATTCAGCCTGAAAGGGGTACAGATTTCCTCTAGTAGCCATTGTAACTGAAGAAAGGGAAGGGAAGATTGAATGGAAGTTATCCAATGTGGCTGGGTTGAAAGATGGCTTCTTCAGGAAGGACTACAACACTGTTTCTTTCAAGGTAGGTGGTACTTGGCCCCTCTTAAAAAGGCACTTATCACAAACCACTTTCAGCCACCATCCCTTACCCAACCTCCTGAAGGAGAGAGGTGGGGCATGAATCCAATCCACAGGAGGCAGAGCTCATGCCAAAGGTATCCTATCTACTTCCTCGGTTTCTACAAACTCAGAAGAATTCCAGATGATCTCTCAAGCTGTTGCTCAAGTCATCTCAGCAGACTGTCCACCTTGTGTCCAACTCTGAACGAATGCAAGAGATTTGGTCAGCTATGAAATCTGCAAAAGTGTCACAGTAGCCTGTGGGAAGGTCTGCTACCACTTAGCAAAAGAATATGGGTAACCCCAAACAGGATGCTGAACATGAGTCTGCCAAAGCATTATAGTGTGGAGAAATAAGTAAAAAAGGAGTTGTATAATGAACTAGTGTACCTGTCTGCACAGCTGTGTCTTTCCGAGGAGAGGAAGTCGTTTTGTCTCTCTCATTTCCTTTGCTGCTATTCTCTGCAAGACAGTGCTTATAATGATCATGAGTCTCTAAAACCCCATTCATGTCAGCGTAATTATTCTCTTTTGGTACATCACCTAAAGAGAAGGAAAGTAAGTCATTCAAAGAATACTCCAGCTCTATGCTTCTTAACATGTTTGATGCTGAATTTAAACCTTTGCTTTTATCAATAATTTTAGCATAAACACCACTTAATAAGGGAGGTGGAGGAGTAGGGAGAAGGAAGTCACATATATGTATGTGCATTAACTAACATGCATACATGTGAAAATATCACCCCAAAATCTGCCAATAAATGGGTCTCTTCAAACCAAAAGGATGGCCCATCCCAGGTGTAGAGATTAATAAGGATCAGCATTTTCTTATTTTTAAAGACAGCGTATGTGTAAAATAAAAGAATTACACAAAAATAAACAGAAATACATTCTAAAGAAAAAAAATTGAGAGGTAGTGGTAGATTGAAAAAAATGTTAATATTCTAGTTACACGTACTTAAGTTTAGTTACAGTACAGCATAGCTAACTAAGAGACTGTATTCAAAGTATTTCCCAAAACCTGCTGTTTGGAAATCTTTTAGCATCAGGTATTCTAAAGATATGTTTCTATGGTCCTTGATGTGAAACACATTTTAATTCAACTCTATAATATTCTTTTTAAGTATGATACTTACAACCACTGAGATTCTTCTGCAGTTTTGAAGTATCATGCCCTTTCTGAGCCAAATCTTTAATTCGCTGCTCCTGCTTTAATCTTTGAGCTAATTCTTGAGCTCTCTGCATTGTTTGATACAACTCATTTGTTTTAAGGGTCATGATTTCCTAATAGGATAAAAAAAGTATAGATACTGAAGAATATTGTAAAAATAAATACTGAATCTGTTTAAAACACTACCTGTTTCTGTTTGCATCTTATAGGATTTTCAAAGGAGAAAAGGGTATGAGTATCTGAAAGAGATTAAGTATTTTTCAAGATTCTTCTAATGTGATACTGCCAAGGGAGGGAGGGGGTAAATAGCAACTAGAAGTGAAAAAGGCTAAGCAGAACTGAGGAACTAACTGAGAGAAAGATGTCAGAATGTCATCCTGGGCATGGCAATAAATCTCTCTCTCTGAATGCACATATACTCTATGAGCTTAGCAACAGAAGACTCAAGGAAAAGGATCAGACAGGTAAATTGTTATCACAGATGCAAAAGATGCTTTTATAAATAAAGATCACCTACTGCAGAATCTAGAATCTAGTCATATTTATGAGTCAGCTCCAGGTTTAAATCCGGCATCTCTTTCTCCTGCCCTTATGTAGTAATAGATTTTTTGCCATCCATTTCTAAGCCTTGAATGTTGAGAACATCTGTACTGTATTTTGATAACAGCCTTGTTTGGCCTCAGAGCCTTTAATTCTGGCCTTGCTGGCTTCAGCCCTCACTGAAGAAGCAAATGAGGACAAAAATATAAATAAAGAATTCAGGAATGTCTTGCTGCCTGACAAAGGCTTAAGTGAAAGAAAATCTTTCTTTTGACTTTCAGTCCAGGATGATCCAGTAGATAGCTTTGGATTGGACAGTCCAAGGCTTAGGGAAACTACCTGCTATCCAAACTGCAGAAAATGTGGTTGGGGTTATGATTTTTAAAACATTTTTGAACCTTTAAAATAAATTCCCTTACATAACATCTGGGACACTGCCATCACCTGATTAAAAATCTGTCCAGTTTAGATTTTAAACAGCAGATGGAAACTGAGGCCAGGGGAGCCATAGTCCTGCTTTGGCTAGTGGCCTTTGGCTGCTCTACTTGGACCAAGATACCCTGGTGATGGTAACTCATATCCTGATCACCAGCCAGCTCGACTACTGCAATGTGTGTACATGGGGCTGCTTTTGGAGACAGCATAGAAGCTACAGTTGATACAAAATACCATGGCTAGACTCCTTACAGCCCCATCAAACACTTTTTCTAATTCTGGCCAAGTCTAAGTTTAAACTTAAGAAATTAAAATGTTTTTGTTCATTTCTAGATCTGAATTTCATGAAAAGAGCCAAAAAGGACAATGTGATTGTGGCTTATGCCAAGGAGTAAAACTTAGCCACAGTGGCTGCTAAGTCTGGGATCCTTGTACTGTACTCAGTTTAAAGGGCAGACGTTCCCAACATTCAGCACTTGCATCTAAGGAGTTCATTTACAACCTGAGGGCAAACTGATATTTCAGAACAAAAATAGCAAAGACGTGGGGCATCTGACAGACTAAGCCATGTATCGAAACTTTCATAGTTATATACAGTAAGAACCTTTCTGTTTGTTCTAATTTGTTGCAAACTTTATTTAAACTCTTTCTTCTGAAAACTGAGGTTTGCTTGTAGGGAAGATGAGCTATACCAAGCTTGACAGATTTTTCCAAAACACTGATACTCTTACACGGCCTTCCATCTCTCTGATCCCTGCAATTTCACCAGGCTTTATCTAAAAGTATCTTCACAGCTATAAAGCAGTTGAAACAGAATCCTTCCCCTCACTAAGCTTTTTAATAAACAGAAATTCTCACCTGCATCAGATACCATTATCTGGGGCTGACAGAGATCGGTAGTTTATTGTCACAGAACACTCTGAATATTTACCTCTTTTTGTTTCTGCTTCAGCAGATCTTCTTCAAACTGCTTCTTCATCAATTCTTGTTCTCTAGCAAGCCGGCACTCTTCTTCTTGTTCTTCCAGTTTTCTTTGTTCTTCTTCCATCTCTTTCTTTTTCCGCTTTTCTTCCACTTGTGCCATTATGGCTTTCTAGAAAACCCAAATTTATAACAAGTTTTAACCTATGCTAAAAGCTTCGATCTTCCTGCCTTCTAATTTTGTCTGGCTTTTTTTTTCCCAGCCATTAAAACTTTATCTAGGCTTTAAGTATATTTGTTTTAAAATATACAAAGAAAAACCTATAGAGCTACTGGGATGCAAAAATCATTGCATTCAGTAGGAAGCCTCCTCCAGTTCAAGCAAACTTAGAAGAGATTTCTCAAAGAGGAAGTCAAAAGGAGCAGCTAGGAGATTATGCTTTCTATTACTGACAAAACGTACCATAGCTTTAAGACAATTTCTGCCTAAATGGATATATGAGAAAGGGGTCATGTGGCAAATAAAATGTAAATGAACAAGAGGTGGTTTACAAATGAACAAAAAGGTTGAGTGATGAAGGCATAGGTTTCAAAATGTACCTCCATTCCTAAAATTATAATAATCTGAGACCATCTGGCTCACTTAAAACTTCAGAGAAGGAGAAATGATACAGATAAGCCTATATTTCTGAGAGATAGGAAATATATCTGTCATAAATAAACTTATTTAAAAATAATTAGGTTTAAGTTGAGAGATGCTGTGTCATGGCCTTAATCGCATTCTAAGCTCATTCTATTGCCACAGTTCATGTTACTTGTTCCATTTTTTAAAATCCAATGGTACTGCTTTCTCCACTTATGAAAAAACATAAATCAATACACCAGAAAGGCAACACTATAGTGATTTTACCTGATGCTCTAATTGTTTTTGTCGTCGCCTCCCTCGTTCGTCAATCTGAGCAGGATCCAGAAGAGCAGTCATTGAACGAAGGAAACTATCAGCAGAGGAGAATTTGGAAAGATATATAATTAAACAAACTCTCACTCTTTGTCACAAAACACCATGCCTTTTCCTAGAATCTCCATCCCCCTATCCCCTCAACATTTTCCAGGGTCACTTTTCCACTTTTAACTGGGCCAACCTTCACACCTGAGTTCCAAGGTATCTGGGTGTAGTTTCCACTTGGCTAGGCTTTTAAGCTTATTGGTCCAGTTTGTAAACTGAGTAACTAGTCCCAAGCAATTTTGGATTATGTAATGATACTACAAACCCAACATTGCAATAACAATGTCATTTTAATAAATCCAACAAAGTGGGTACATGGGGAATAAGAGAGTTGAACCACGTTATAGGAGGCCTAGATCTACATAGAAGAGTTAGGAATCAAAAGATGAATAAACAAACATAGATATAAAATGTTAGCAAAAATAAAACTACATTAACTGAGCAAAGCGGTGCTGAAAAAAAACACCTGGAGTTTCTGCCTATAACTTTCCCGGACAAATTTACCCTACTGATTCCAGGTTTCCTAGGGCTTTTGGGTGGAGGACTACATCCTTGCCCCAATCAGGAAATTCAATTTTATAGTCCTTGTTACCCTAATGAATTGCAGCCAGCTCTGGGTGGGGCAAAATAAAGTTCTAGCTGCCTCTCCAAGTCTGAATTTTCCCTCACCTTTAATGGAGAAGAAAAATACAATAATACTTGGATTCATCAGCTACCTGCAGCTCTCTTCATCCACTATACAAACATGTAAAATGTTGATGTTTGTAGAAATACACATCAGAATTTACAATACAGAACATTAATCAGCAGAAATAATGCTGTGTCATTATAGCTGAAAGGAAGCTGATGTAAGAATGAAAGGAAGCTGATGTAAGAATGAAAGGAAGCTTATGAAAGATGATGAAATATGTCTACTAGGATGATGCAATGTACGTTCCTATTGGTCATTGGATATATAAATGTACATTCGTATCTGTATGCTTTCTCTCAATTTCTCTACCGCTTGCTATTCTACATTGAACTTGGATTGGATACTATTATATTGACTCATTGGACTGCTGTGGAACTGCTGTATGCCGTTCATCAGAGGACTTCTGTATGTTACTGTATGTATGTAAATAGACACTGAAAACTAATTCTTGTGTCTTGAGTACTTTCTTCAACTAGGACCTGAGGACATAGTGAACAGATTCTTGCTTTAACCAAGCAAACCTTGACATAAAAGTGTTGTAAAAGGGCCCTGTGACATTTCGGGACACCAGATACTATATTCAAAATAATTTTGCACAAGTAGCTTTATTCCCCAAGAAGTATTTTTAGTGAAATGAGACAAATCTTAAAGAAAAAATATTCTAGAGCAATGAACATAAATACAGAGTAATACTGCAACTAACAATGTATTGAAACAAGAGTTTTATCAATAATGCTAATTAAAGCCTGGCTGCAACCTGGAAGGAAAATTGTAGGCAATCACCTGGCTTTTTGATTTGGCTCTGAAATATGGTTTCCAATTGCTTTTCCTGGAATCTCCACCTCTGTAGGTGTGAGATGAGACAAAGCTGCAGATGTACAAGCTGTTTGGTCCTGGGAGTCCTGGGAGAGTTGTACAGCCTCAGGAGTCTTTTGAAATGTTGTATTTAAAGGATATTGTGTAAACGAATTCATATGATTCTTGAAAGAATCAAAATGTATTGTCCACCTGTCATGCTCTTCACCCTAAAGAAATACAAAGAAAAAAATATTTAAGTATATGTCCAAATTTCCTGTTATAAAGATCCAAACGAAAGAGTTACACAATGGAAGCATAGAGCAGGGAGCTTAGCTGTTTAGACTGAATTACTTCTAGAGGATTTGTGGCTTTATAAGAACAAAGCTTTTCCCCATATACCAAGAGGCTTAGTACCTTTGGTCTGAATAGCTTAGTAGCAGCTGGAACAAAATCAGTGTTGCATCTGGCGAAGCTCCATATAACATTAGAAGCCTTCTGGGTCCAGGATGAAACATCCCATCTCTCAGTAGAAGATGGGAAATAAATTCCCAAATATTGAAAAACCCTAATTTGTTCAGTTTGAGTGCTGTTACTTTCCATTTATGCTGGCCATTTTGTGAGGGCCAGTAAATAAAACTAGTTTACTTTTAGTATAGTTAATTTCTAGTTCTTCTTCACCACAAAATAATGCACGGGCTTAAGGTTTCACTAAAGGACAATTTGAATTTGTGGAAGAATAATTGCACCATCAGCACAGAACAGAAAGGAATTGCTACCATGAAATATTCATTCCATGTCTTGAATGGGATTGAACATCCTGCTTTGATTTTGAGGGATTGTTTAGATAACAAACCACCAAAAACACTGAGATTTTTCTCTTCTGCCAATTTCTTCCAAACAGCCTTTTGCACTTCCATTTTTTAATTTTTCCATAGGGCTTTATATTTTTTCAGGACACAGAATAAAGAATGTTCATTAGTGTCCTTAAAGGCCCCGGATGCTCTAACAAGTTTGACTAGTAGTGAGACACTCTTTGTTGAACCAAGGATAGGAAGAATTAGGATTGAATTTCTGGATATTACGTTTCAAAAATTCCAACAAAATATATTAGACTACATAGGCATCCTTCACATTGACTAAGGACTGTCTGAGTTCAGAAATGTTTGATGTATTGACAAACTGTTGAGCAGCATTCGGAATTTCACTGGACCATTTATTCTGAGGGTTCCTGAACTAAGTGGCCAGGGTTCAAATTATGCATGCTAACTGGAATATTTATTTTCACTAGCACATTTGAACATGCATGTTTTGTAGCTTCAGTTGCTATAATTCTATTTTCTAAGAAAACAACTGGATAAATGCTTTTATTAGACACTCTATTTTTAACCATGGCTACCTTGGAAAAATTACATTTTTCTTCCATTTTTCGCAGCTTGTCAGCTTCCTTTTGCTTATCAAGCTCTTCAAGCCATTTTTTCTGTTGTTCACGTTTCACAGCACTAAAAGGGTGCTCTACTGGTGTGGCTTCCTAAAAGAAGAATGCTGGTTATTTTCATTACTCCTTTACTTTTGTCAATAGGTAGATATACATATACATGTACATAATAAAAAGACTGACGTTGAATAAATTCAGTTTATCCAACTTGATTTTAATCTTTAGCCTTTGCACTACAATACAGAAACTCATATCTTGGGTACTGTGTTGGTCACAATATATTTCTGACTGCAATTTAAGGTACTGTTTCTGACGCCTCTTGTCTTTGAACTCGCTACCACTTCAAGATGGTTGCATTAAAATTGTTGCTGATTCATCAAATATTTGCAGCTTGAGATATCTGTTGTGTGTTAATTTAAAAGTTTAATTTTAAACTTTAATTTTAATTATTGGGTATTTTGAATATATATACATATCACTTTTGACATACATTCTTAGGTATCTGAATAATCTGCACAGGTACAGGAACTGCTGTTTATGATGCAGAATAAACAAAGAGTCCAAAATATTGTACAAATCAGATCACTGGGGAGCAGTTATTTGATGAACATCATATATGGTTTGAAAAGCTACATACATTTTGTAAATTACATTTTGATCATTTACAATAAAATCAAGTTAAAAATAGTTTTCAGCAAGCATAGTATCTTGGATTTCAATGAATGAACTCAACCGGAAACAAGTAAAAGTTTGCTTATATAATAGGACTTTTTCTTCTTTTTCCTATAGTCTGTGCCACTCCCAAGCGTTCTCCAAATGTTTCTCAATCCCCTGAAACAGAATTGGAAGATGCAGTGTGGATGCACAAGGAATTGGCCCATCCCCTTCCACTGGTAGCAGCAGTTTCAGAAGTAGTTAACTGCATTTTTAATTTTCTGCACATCCTTTAACTACAATTAAATTAGAACCTATGCAAAGTGTGGTCCTAAGTAAATTCATTCTATTTGCCTTAAAAGTATACCAAGGCAATTCCAAATGGAGTCCCGTAAGCCAGTCTCTTACAAACTGCCAAAGTAGGGCATTCCATGGGTAGGAAGTCTTAAAATATAGGTAGTCCCTGGGTTAAGAACACCCAGATTACAGACGATCCATAGTTAAGAACGGAGCCTTTTGTAGCAAAATTTGAGTTAAATACACAATGATTTGAGTTACATATCCAATGGTTTGAGTTAATTACACAAACTACTTATACAGTATTATACAATGATACTGTTCTGGCTTACATACAAATTCAACTTAAGGACAGACCTTGGGAACAGAACTTGTTCTTAAACTGGCGACTACCTGTATAGAACATTGCATAGAAAGCCATTCTTACCCCCAACACAAATGCTGTTCGAATCGCAGCTGGCAAATCAGGAGAACTGAAACTAGAGAACTGTTCAGTTCGACCACTGGACATACTGGGAGAAGTTTCACTAGGCTCAGTGGTTGAAGTTCTATGAACATAGATATCTTCTGCTGCAGCGGTCAAGTCATCTGAAAACGTCATCTATAAACAAAGCATCTTGATGAATTCAAACATTATACTTTAAGAGGAATGTAAAGCAATTGTGGAATCAAAACACAGGACACAAATGCAAAATAATCAAGGCTTCGCTGCCGTGTTTATTAGACAGTACGTACTGGAGGGGGACCCCACCAAGGGTTAATGGGAGACACTCCCCTGCAGGCAAAATGGATTCCCTGATATTTATACAGTTCTACAAGAAGGGGAAGGGAAAAAGAATGCATATGCATACATATTCATATGATGATGCAGGCATACCTAAATAAGCAATACTTCTCAAGTTACTTTCTGCCCTTCTGTTATCTGCTATCTACAAGGAAAACAATAGTGTCACAGAGAAGAAGAAACAAATTAGTTCAAGGTGCCAAATGCCAGGAAGAAGGTGTCCTCCCTCAAGACAAATGCCTTGGTTGCTATGGGGAAGTTTGTGATAAGGAATTTACAACCAGCCTGGTTCACACCAGCTTCAAGGGTGCTGTATGTTCCTTCATGTTTCAATTTTATTAAGGCTATCCCATTCATCTGAGGCCTCTAAAAACTTGCTTCTTTCACCCAAAGGTATATTTTCCTCACACAATCATGTAATTAATTTTATCCACAAAATAATACCAACCACCTCCTGTATTATGGATCATAACTAATTCTAGGAGTGCTTGGGAGACAACTTCCCAGGCTGTGATAACATCTTATGGTCCAGTAGCAATAAACAAGCAAATAAATGCAAGTTAAATTGGAAGCATCTATTTTATTCAATAGCATACAGTGGAGCCAGAAGTAAAAATATAAGCATTTTTCTTGCAAGCAATGGATACAATAACCATGTTTTATTTTTTACCTTTACTTGATGAGTGTTTTGTCCTTTTTCGAAGCAGCTTTTCACTGAATCAGTTGCCTGCCGCTGGTGATATCTGGACTCTGTTTCCAAAGTTTCTTTTAGTTTCTTCTTTAAAGCTACCTGTTCATCTTTAAGACAGAAATAATCACTGCCATCACTCATCAGCTACATCCGTACATCACAATAAATAATGGTCTCATGATGGAAATGAGACTCAGTGTGGCCTTGGCCTTGTACATTACGCTTCTTCCATGTCTTTTCTAGCATGACAAGATGACTAGGAGCTTTCTCTTAACATTTTTTATTAAGATCACATCCAATTTAGGCTACATTCAAATTGTAAACTCTAGTTATGTTAGCTATCATTTGTTGTGAAACAACTCAGTTTCTTAAGTCATAATTTTAAATGGCTTATTTCAATAAACAGTAGCTAGAAGTAACACATTTGATGATAGGAGTTTCAGTTAATAATAAATGGAATTAATTTTTGCAGCTGCACCAGAGATGGAGAGGGACATGCAAGCCTTGGGTTTCCACTGGCTCATTCCTATCAGAGAAACTGGAGTTTATTATGATTCAAACATATTAAATGCCTCATACTATAGAAAAATCATCATGTAATTTAAAGATACATTTTAATCTGTATTTTATTTTATGTTTTTGTTCATAAATTAACCAGGAAGATCTTTATCTTCTCTCCCAATTTAACAGATAGAGAATTTTTAATTGGCTAACAGAGATCACACACAATCACTCAATTCAGTTAAAGTCTAAACAAAGGCACTGTCATTCTTCTAGTTATGTGAATATACAACAATCACACTATTCCTTTTTAGGGTAAGCCACCATATGCAAAGCATAGAACAAAAACAAGAAATAGTAAGCCAAATGAATTAAAGCATGAGATAAGGATAAGGAAAGGAAATATAGCTAAATCTAGTTTATATCAACCATTCACTGTATCTCTCCATTCAGTTCTATCTTTGCATATCACCTTTGCTTCTTCCACATCCATACACCACTTCCTTCAATCCTTTTTTAAATATTTTTATTAAAGTTTACACACACACACACACACATATATACACAGTACTGTGCAAAGGTTTTAGGCAGGTGTGAAAAAATGCTGTAAAGTAAGAATGCTTTCAAAAATATATACAGTACTTGTTTATGTTTATCAGTTTACAAAATGCAAAGTGAGGAAACAGAAGAGAAACCCAAATCAAATCAATATTTGGTGTGACCACCCTTTGTCTTGAAAATAACATGAATTCTTCTAGGTACACTTGCACACAATTTATGAAGGAACTCAGCAGGTAGGTTGTTCCAATCATCTTGGAGAACTAACCACAGATCTCCTGTGGATGTAGGCTGCCTCAAATCGTTCTGTCTCTTCATGTAATCCCAGACAGACTCAATGATGTTGAGATCAGGGCTCTGTGGGGGCCAAACCATCACTTCCAGGACTCCTTGTTCTTCTTTACGCTGAAGATACAGTCAGGTCCAGAAATATTGGGACATCGACACAATTCTAACATCTTTGGCTCTATACACCACCACAATGGATTTGGGATGAAACAAACACAATGTGCGTTAACTGCAGACTGTCAGCTTTAATTTGAGGGTATGTACATCCAACTCAGGTGAACGGTGTAGGAATTACAACAGTTTGCATATGTGTCTCCCACTTGTTAAGGGACCAAAAGTAATGGGACAGAATAATAATCATACATCAAACTTTCCCTTTTTAATACTTGGTTGCAAATCCGCTGCAGTCAATCACAGCCTGAAGTCTGGAACGCATAGACATCACCAGACGCTGGGTTTCATCCCTGGTGATGCTCTGCCAGGCCTCTACTGCAACTGTCTTCAGTTCCTGCTTGTTCTTGGGGCATTTTCCCTTCAGTTTTGTCTTCAGCAAGTGAAATGCATGCTCAATGGGATTCAGGTCAGGTGATTGACTTGGCCATTGCATAACATTCCACTTCTGTCCCTTCAAAAACTCTTTGGTTGCTTTTGCAGTATGCTTTGGGTCATTGTCCATCTGTACTGTGAAGCGCCATCCAATGAGTTCTGCAGCATTTGGCTGAATGTGAGCAGATAATATTGCCCGAAACACTGCAGAATTCATCCTGCTACTTTTGTCAGCAGTCACATCATCAATAAATACAAGAGAACCAGTTCCATTAGCAGCCATACATGCCCACACCATGACACTACCACCACCATGCTTCACTGATGAGGTGGTATGCTTAGGATCATGAGCCGTTCCTTTCCTTCTCCATACTCTTCTCTTCCCATCACTCTGGTACAAGTTGATCTTGGTCTCATCTGTCCATAGGATGTTGTTCCAGAACTGTGAAGGCTTTTTTAGATGTCGTTTGGCAAACTCTAATCTGGCCTTCCTGTTTTTGAGGCTCACCAATGGTTTACATCTTGTGGTGAACCCTCTGTATTCACTCTGGTGAAGTCTTCTTTTGATTGTTGACTTTGACACACATACACCTACCTCCTGAGGAGTGTTCTTGATCTGGCCAACTGTTGTGAAGGGTGTTTTCTTCACCAGGGAAAGGATTCTTCGGTCATCCACCACAGTTGTTGTCTGTTGTCTCCCGGGTCTTTTGGTATTGCTGAGCTCACCGGTGCGTTCCTTCTTTTTGAGAATGTTCCAAACAGTTGTTTTGGCCACGCCTAATGTTCTTGCTATCTCTCTGATGGGTTTGTTTTGTTTCTTCAGCCTAATGATGGCTTGCTTCACTGATAGTGACAGCTCTTTGGATCTCATCTTGAGAGTTGACAGCAACAGATTCCACATGCAAATAGCACACTTGAAATGAACTCTGGGCCTTTTATCTGCACATTGTAATTGGGGTACTGAGGGGATATCACACACCTGGCCATGGAACAGCTGAGAAGCCAATTGTCCCATTACTTTTGGTCCCTTAACAAGTGGGAGGCACATATGCAAACTGTTGTAATTCCTACACCGTTCACCTGAGTTGGATGTACATACCCTCAAATTAAAGCTGACAGTCTGCAGTTCAGGCACATTGTGTTTGTTTCATTCCAAATCCATTGTGGTGGTGTATAGAGCCAAAGATGTTAGAATTGTGTCGATGTCCCAATATTTCTGGACCTGACTGTAGTTCTTAATGACACTGGCTCTATGTTTGGGGTCGTTGTTCTGCTGCAGAATAAATTTGGGGCTGTTACACACGCTGCTCCCAGGTTCGGCTTATGGTCACTCACTCACACACTCACAGCCTGTTGAGGCATGCGGATCTTGTCAGCCCCCCTTGCTTTCTACCTGGGTTTTCCAGATAGGTGCAGCTGGAGCAGACAGACACACAGCCCTGGTCAACAGCCGGGAAATAATTGGGGATACACACAAATCACTTCCAACTGAACACTGAGGCACAAGAGGTTCTTTGTAATACACAGAGACCCAGTGAATTTAAAGTAACAGCAAAACTTTACTGGTTGCAAGGTACATTTGCTCTTTCTCATCCACACACACACACGCGCTCATCCACACTTACCCACATCTTCCCAACTAGGCTGCCAGGCACTAGCTAGAGGGATGGAAGCCACCAAGTCTGGATCCAAAGGTGACTCAGATGACCAAGACGACTCAGAGTGGGCGGGCTTTGGGACCCCTTTTATCCCCAAAAGTCCTTGCTGGGTTGATTTACAAGTTGATGGGATTGGGGTGAGGGCTTCCATGTGCTCAGGCCCAACTTCCTCTTTCTGGTTCAGGTCCTTTGTTTTTTCCTTAAGGACTTGCTTCCTTCTTACCTACCTCCCTGAAGGGATCTCATAGATAAGATTCCTGGCTTTTGTCCTCTCTGCTTAAGTGCCTACTTCATCTTTAGGTTATGGCAGCTTCAGCCTAGTCTCACAGGGCCTCCCAGAGTGTATAGCATGATGGATAAGAATCTGCCTGTATTTCTCAGCACTGAGGACACCATTGATCCTGACCAAATCTCCAACTCCATTTTGCAGAAATGCAGCCCCAAACATGGAAGGATGCTTCACTGTTGCCTATAGACACTCATTATTGTACTGCTCTCCAGTGCTTCAGCAAACAAACTGCCTCCTGCTACAGCCAAATATTTCAGATTTTGACTCATCAGTCCAGAGCACCTATTGCCATTTTTCTGCACCCCAGTTCCTATGTTTTCATAGTCACTTAGCCTTATTTCCACGTTGGAGGTATGGCTTTTTGGCCGCAATTCTTCCATGAAGACCACTTCTGGCCAGACTTCTCCGGACAGTAGATCGGTGTACCTGGCTCCCACTGGTTTCCGCCAGTTCTGTGCTGATGGCACTGCTGGACATCTTCTGATGTCAAAGGGAAGTAAGCATGATGTGTCTTTCATCTGCTGCATTAGGTTTCCTTGGCCGACCACTGCATCTACGGTTCTCAGTGTTGCCCGTTTCTTTGTGCTTCTTCAAAAGAGCTTGAACAGCACATCTTGAAACCCCAGTCTGCTTTGCAATTTTTGCCTGGGGGAGACCTTGCTGATGCAGTAGAATTACCTTGTGTCTTGTTGCTGTGCTTGGTCTTGCCATGGTGTATGGCCTGTGACATGAAACTGTCTTCCACAACCTCACCTTAGTAGCAGAGTTTGGCTGTTCCTCACCCACTTTTAAGCCTCCTACACAGTTGTTTCTGTTTCAGTTAATGACTGTGTTTCAACCTACATATGAAATTGATGATCATTAGCACCTGCTTGGTATAACTGGTTAATCATACACCTGACTCGAATCCTACAAGATCCCCGACTTTGTGCAAGTGTACAAAGTGTGCAAGTGTAAGAATTGATGCTGGTTTGAAGCCAAGGGGTAGTTACACCAAATATTGATCTGATTTGGATTTCTCTTCTATTTATTCACTTTGCATTTTGTAAATTGATAAACATAAGCAACTACAATATATATTTTTGAAAGCATTCTTTCTTTACAGCATTTTTTCACACCTGCCTAAAACTTTTGCACAGTAGTGTATACATGTATGTATGTGTATGTGTGTGTATACTAACACAAAACTAAAAAACCTACAAACGAAGAGAAAAGAGAAAGAAATATAAAAGATGACTTCTCCCTCCCTCCAAACAAGTACAGTGGAACCTCAGTTTACGAACTTAATTCGTTCCGTGACTCTGGTCGCGACCCGAATTGGTTGCAACCCGAAGCAAATTTCCCCATAAGGTTCAATGTAATTACCGTTAATCCGTTCTGGCGTGGAGGACAGGGAGGCAGCTATTGCTTGGAGGGAGAGTCCCCCTCCCTACAACCACGTGTCAGGGGCGGAAAAATGGCCACAGACCACATGTCAGGGGTGGAAAAATGGCCGCGGACGTGTCAGGGGTGGAAAATGGCCACGGACCACGTGCCAGGGGCAGAAAAATGGCCGCGGACCACATGTCAGAGGCGGAAAATGGCCGCAGACCGTGTCACGGGAGGGAAAATGGCTGCGTATCCTGTTCGTACCCTGAGGTGGAGTTCGCAAACCGAAGGAAAATTTTGCAGCCGGAGCTGGTCATAACCCGAAAAGTTCGTTAACCGAAGCGTTCGTAACCCGAGGTTCCACTGTATATGTATTAACAGTAATTTAACACCTGTAATATCACTAAAAAAAGCCCTCTTCAATCCCTTTCTCCTCCCTAAACAATAACCGAATTATAAAAAATATTCAACAATCAATCTAATCAGCAAAAGCATTAAGAGTGCCAGTAATAATAAACTATATATTTTAAGCTTAAACAAATAGGTCCATTTTGCATTTTAGCTTCTAAGTTTTTTCTGAGAAATGAAACCTAAAGATCTCTCCCCTTAAGCATACAAAAGACCAGTAATAATCACATATGTGTTTTAAACTAAACCAAATAAAACACCTTTACAGGTATAAATCATCATCTTACAGTCCTAGTCAGAGAAAGAAAATTCAATATTAACAATCCAAGATCAAAATATAGACAATTTAACCTTGATCTGATAAGTCCACTTTGAATTCCTTTCTCTTCTTTTTGAAAAGCTCAGTCTTCAGTCTCTTCTCCAAATAAAACCCCAAATAACAATCTCTTATCATTCTCTTCCTATCTGTTTTCAGAGAAGGTTTCAGAGATTTGGTATTTCCCTTCTGTATATCCAAAATAGAGAAACTCTCAAAGTCACTCTTCCAGTTCATTACAGCTTCTTTTTCCATATCATTCTTGTAATCAAGCAACTTTGAGTCCATCTTCAGATCCACAGCTTCTTTTTCCATATCTTATACGTGTCTCTCTTATAATCTGGCATTTCTTTAAAGTCCATTTTAGAATCCTTATTCAAGTCATCCTTGACTGCTATTTTATCCAGTAAAATATTTTCTTCTTCTACAACCTCAGTTAGTCACAATTTTAAAAATAGTTCCTGGACACACTGATTCCAAACAGCTGAAGATTCTTCTTTGAAAGAAGGATATTCCTCCATTATGTTAAAAGAAATATATTCCTCTAGTCTCCATTCCCTTTGACCTTGAAAGCTCAGTCTTATCTTGTGTTTATTTTCAGAAGCAAAACTTTCCCAGGGCAGATTTTCTTGCAATTAAATCCAAATTCACTTACTGTATTTTCTTAAACATTTAAAACAATCTATAAAAAAGCTGTTTCAAATCCATCTAGCCTCTCAACTGTCCCCAATCAATATTTTTAATTCCCTTTCACTATTTCCAAACGTTAAAATATTTCTTTTTGATCTTTAAACTTACTTTAGTCTTCTTTTTCTCAGGATAGTAGGAAATTCTCCCAGTGTACAGCAACTAATCTTTCAGGAGGTTTTTAATCACCAAATAAATCACAGACAGGCAATTTACAATGTTAGTTAAAAGAGGAAGTAAAGCAAATCTAGTGTCCATTTGAAGGGTCCACACCACGGCTTGGGCTCAGTGTTTTTCCTTTGGCTCCCAGAGCGCTCCACCCACTAGAGGTTGCTAGTTTGCAATCTCTTACAGGGAATCTCTGTAAGGAGTACCTGTGGGTGATCCTGTCAATCTCCTTTATCTGGAGATGATTCTGAAGAGCTGGATCGAGGCCAGCTCCTCTAATTGCTGTGGGTGTTGGCTCCACAAAGAACAGAGCTGTGTTCAATTGGCCATTTCTTCCCCAGAAGCCACCACTTCCTTCATTCCTAAGTGTGGGTCAGTATACTGCATGGAGCTACTAGTTAGTGGATGAGGGCAAAGTAGTCTCTAGATTACAGATTTTTTATAACTTCTTTACTAATTCAGTCAAAACTGATAATAAGAACAGCATAGCCAACAATATACTATAATAATAATAATAATAATAATAGAAATTACAATAATCTCAACCAACAGTAGCATTCATGGTGTTGCATCTCATTCAGACAACACTACTTAGAGAAGGTCTTACGAAATAACCACGTTTTAACAAGTGCCTTTCTGCTCTGTTTCACTGGCCATCTTACCAAAAAGCTTTAACTGTTTTCCATCTCTCGCTTTGGCTTCTCAGTGAAAAAAACACTGGTACCTGGTTTATCCGTCTGCTGCCATTTTCCTTTCACCTCTTGCTGCCTTCCCAGCTGGGGTACAAAAGGTAGCATCCACTGATACAGGCACCAACAAGGCAACCACTGGTCAATTCAGCTCCTACAGTGTTTCAGCACCACAGACACTCCTCACTGTCCCTCTAGTCCTCTATAATACTGTAGGTTCAGCAAAATAGGGCTCACAGCCAGCACTTCCTTATCTTCCAGTTTGGCTTTGCTCTTTCATTCCAACAGTCCTTCAGCACACAGCTTAAAGCCGCACAAGCCTTAAGCCCTGGCAACCAACAATCCTCAACACCGGTACGACTTACTACATAAACCCTTTCTAAAGTCTAAGGATTCTCTGGCAATAAAATCTGCGAACAATTATGAACTAATAAACTTAGCTGGCACTCTTCCTTCTAATCTAAAAACACATGCGCTAGTGCCATTTTATTTGTCTCGCTGGCACAGAATAGGGTGAGCATGCTTGGGGTGTGGTCGCACTTGCAGCATACTGGGCAAAATGTGCCAGAACTGACTGGTACTGTCTTCACCATTAGCAAGGGATGTCGCATGCAGCACAGATATAAATAAGGCTAGATACTAGTCCACATCTTTTATTAAAAAGCACTATATGAAAAAAAGACTTGTAAATGATGCACATATTTTAGATAAGTTATTTTTGATTTCTGTATTAATTAAGAGTAAAAAGTAATGAAAAATATTTAAATATAAAAACATTTAAACACTGATCAATGACATTTGTACTACTCTAAAAAGAGTATACTAATGGGATCAAAACCAGAACTACCAACCTATTACTTCAGAAACAAAATAATGCATTAATAGATGCTAATTAATGATCAATTGCATAATACAGAAATACAGCAAATTACACAGTACCTAGTTCTTTCTTCCACTGAGATTTCTTAGCATCTAACAAGGTTTTATCCCACTCTCGTTCTCCCAGAGTACTAAACATGTCAGCTGGTTTCCATGAATTCCTGGTGAAAAAAATTAAACAAGATTTTTACAATTCAACCATTAATGTTAAAATAAGCATTATTTAGAAATCCAAACATTATATTGTAGTATTAGGACCAGAAGGAAATCCAAGCACCCTGCTCATTGCAAGCTTTTACCAAACTGCCTTTCCATTTTGTGCAAGGAAGAAAAGTCCTCTTCACTATTTTTGCATTCTACAGATTTTCCCTAAATAAACAAATTAAAATTTGATTGAAAAAATTAAATTGACAAATTAAAGCAATGTCTGTTTTTGTTTGCATTGGATAATCTGAGCATATGAAGTAGTTGGGGTTCCCTGCACACTAAGCATGTCTATGCATTATTATTTAGTACAACATACACAAACAGAAACCCATCCAGTTTCCTCCTGAGACTCTACATGTTCTCCATCTATTTTCCTTTTCCTATGGAAGGATATGGAAGCTTTTGCACTTGCCTCACCATGCTTTCATGAAACAGTAATTATCATTACTGATAGTCTTTCTCAAACTAGCCATTTACACATTGTGAATCCTGAAGCTGGCTTATTGAAACTAAGCAGATAGGCAGCTTTAGTTGGTTAGAAGAAGAAAGAGGATGGGGATAGTGCAAGCCCCCCAAAAGGCTAGGCTTATTCCTGTCATGCTGAATTGAAACTGATCTTACTGTGATATACAAACACAGCTACAGTGGTCTGGTTAACACACCATGGTCACAATATGCTTATTTGTTTACGGCATAGTGTTTTGCTTGAACCATTAGGTACAAATTAGACTAGGCTGGCTTATTGAAGCTATGGCCTAAACTCCTGGCTCAGCATTATATGTGAATCAGCCAGTCTCTGATTTTTCATGCGCATGTCCCTATATAATTCTGCAAAGATGCATACTATATAGTTTTTTATTTTTGGTGCCTTCGAGTCAGTCTTGACTCCTGGGAACTTCCTGGACAAGTCCCTGAAGTTTTCTTGGCAAGATTTTCAGAAGTGGCTTGCTTTGTAGAGCTGAGAGAGAGTGACTGGCCCAAGGTAACCTAGCTGGCTTTGTGCCTAAGGTGGAACTAGAACTCAAAATCTTCTGGTTTCTATCCTGGTGCCTTCACCATTACACCAAACTGGCTCTCTATACTATATTGTGCAGATAGGCAAAATGAAGTCCACCATATCAAGGGGCACATGTATCTCTCTTCTGGTGTCTGTCAAGTTTCCCATCTTATTTACCTTTAAAATGTTCTTATGATGAAAAATAACCAAGAAGTTGTCATGCTGTGAAATAAAATCCTAGCCACTAGCATCATTTTTATTTCCAACAAAATTTCTGGAATACCTCCCAGGTATTCTTAAAAAAATTATATCAGGGAGTAATTGCAACTTGATGTCCTGTCTGAAATGTAACTGTCTACCCAGGCAAAAAGAGACAATTTTTTTTTTATGATGTCCCATATGGCAGCCATTTTCTGAGAGCATCCACATTGTGCTCTCAAAATGTCCAATGTATCCACTGACTAGAAGAGAAAAGTACCTACCTGATACACAGTGCACAGGGACCTCCCCTCCATTCATCATGATGCTAATGATAAATTCTTTTAAGAGCATCCCAAAGTAAAATTTAAACTAATCTGAATTTTTGACTGATAAGATCTACGCACATTATTATTTTCTGTACAGCATGTCTAGAGATTCCTTGTTTTTTGTTTGAACAACAACTACTTTCACTTGGAAGAGATGGAACATCACCAACTTTCTGAAGTAATCCCATTACATTTTCTTCTGAAGTCTGATCAGCAAGAGTTTTGGTGTCTGAATAGTTCGATACTAGAAAACAAAAAGGACTTAATATTAGTTCAGCCGCAGCTGCAACAGATTCTTCCTTGTTTTTGCTGCAATAAAGTAATAACAGAAGCTTTTGAAATTACACCATCTTTTGTTTTAGTTTTCCTAATAGAATATATGTTTAAAATAAAATTGTCACCAATTTGTGAATGAAATATGGATAAATATTTCCAAAAAACTCAGAAGGGCTATGCAGCACTTTGGATTGGAAGAACCCAAGATGCTTCAGAATGCCCAGGGATGCAAATGCAGTATTGGTCTGCCATTCCTTAAACCAAACCCAGATTTTCCCAGGATAGTGTAGCAATTGTGGAGGGCACCCTTGGCTGCCTTAAACAATTGCAGCATTCACAACCCCACAAACTCTAAAACACTACTGACATTTGTGTTCAAGGTGCTGCATAGCCCTCTTATTCTACCTACCAATATCTGTGGATTATTTCACACATTTTAAACTTTGCCTGAATCTAAGTGACACAATTTATGTATATTAATTCTTAAATGGCACACATTTGTCAAAATATGAATGCAAACCTAATCTTTCCAACTGCTAATTCGTTCATTGATGATGTAGGGGTGTCTGTGTGTGTATCATGAGTGTATGTGTGCATGCACACATAAAACCATTTGTAATTCTATAAAGTATGCATCTATGCTAACTTCAGAACAGAAATCTGGTATAATTTTCATCAATTACAGGAAGTTGTCGCTTAACAACCATTGGTTCAGCAACTGTTCAAAGTTAAAATGGCGCTGAACAAATGGTAGTTATGACCAGTCCTTGACGTTATGGCCATTGCAGTGCACCTGTGGTTATATGATCAAAATTTGGGCACTTGGCAAGCGTTCTGCATTTTTGGCCACACATGCGCTTCAACTCACCCACCTCTCTATCTCCCCCCATCTCTTTTTTGGCTGCCCAAAGGGTGGTGGTGCAGGTGGTGGCTCCCTGGGTGAAGGTGGCGGCTGTTGGTGCTGAAGCGCCAACAGCCACTTGGGGAGCTGCCGCCCACACCAGCACCTGCCTCCTCCCTGGCTCCATCCCACTGCCTCCTCCACAGCTGGGCCTGGTGAGCTCCCTTTGGTGTATCCTCGCCCAGCGCCTGCATTCTGGGCCAGCAGCAGCAGAAGACAGCATTCAGCTAGGGGCAGTGGGGTGTAGCAGGGATTGGTGGTGGCGCAGTGCAGGGTGGCCAAAAGGGCAGAGATGGGGGGAGATAGGTGGGTGGGAGGAGTTGAAGCAGAGGCGAGTGTGGCAGGGTGGTGGTGCCCTGTCTGCAGAAGGGAGCTTGCTGGGCCCGGCTGGGAGGAGGCAGCGGATGGAGCCAGCAGTTTGTGCAGGGCAGGAGAAGTGTGAGGTCCTTGCCTACCAATGGCGTGCTCCTCGCCTAATGACTGCAACTGGGACTACCGGAACTGACATCGCTAAGCAGCATGGTCATGTGATGTTTTGCCTAATGACCACTTTGTTTAGCAATGGAAATTCCAGTCCCAATTAGGGTCATTAAGCGAGGACTACCTGTATATCCTGCATATGAAATAGGCTAAACCTTGGGGTGATTCTTTTTAATTTGATATCATTTTTACCTATTTTTCATTCTGAAGCCACCCAGAGTTGTTCTGGAATCAGATGCATCAATTTAATCCAGCTTCCGGTGGCCTCTGATTGCAAATCACGAGCTTTCGCAATTTAGCTCAGGTTGTCACCAGGAATTGAGCTTGGCTTGAGGACTTGACTTCTACAAACAATTCCACTTACAGTGGGGCAAAAAAGTATTTAGTCAGCCACCAATTGTGCAAGTTCTCCCACTTAAAAAGATGAGAGAGGCCTGTAATTTTCATCATAGGTATACCTCAACTATGAGAGACAAAATGAGAAAAAAAATCCAGAAAATCACATTGTCTGATTTTTAAAGAATTTATTTGCAAATCATGGTGGAAAATAAGTATTTGGTCACCTACAAACAAGCAAGATGTCTGGCTCTCACAGACCTGTAACTACTTCTTTAAGAGGCTCCTCTGTCCTCCACTCGTTACCTGTAGTAATGGCACCTGTTTGACCTTGTTATCAGTATAAAAGACACCTGTCCACAACCTCAAACAGTCACACTCCAAACTCCACTATGGCCAAGACCAAAGAGCTGTTGAAGGACACCAGAAACAAAATTGTAGACCTGCACCAGGCTGGGAAGGCTGAATCTGCAATAGGCAAGCAGCTTGGTGTGAAGAAATCAACTGTGGGAGCAATAATTAGAAAATGGAAGACATACAAGACCACTGATAATCTCCCTTGATCTGGGGCTCCATGCAAGATCTCACCCCGTGGGGTCAAAATGATCACAAGAATGGTGAGCAAAAATCCCAGAACCACATGGGGGGACCTAGTGAATGACCTGCAGAGAGCTGGGACCAAAGTAAAAAGGCTACCATCAGTAACACACTATGCCGCCAGGGACTCAAATCCTGCAGTGCCAGATGTGTCCCCCTGCTTAAGCCAGTACATGTCTGGGCCCGTCTGAAGTTTGCTAGAGAGCATTTGGATGATCCAGAAGAGGATTGGGAGAATGTCATATGGTCAGATGAAACCAAAGTAGAACGTTTTGGTCTAAACTCAACTCGTTGTGTTTGGAGGAGAGAGAATGCTGAGTTGCATCCAAAGAACACCATACCTACTGTGAAGCATGGGGGTGGAAACATCATGCTTTGGGGCTGTTTTTCTGCAAAGGGACCAGGATGACTGATCCGTGTAAAGGAAAGAATGAATGGGGCCATGTATCGTGAGATTTTGAGTGAACACCTCCTTCCATCAGCAAGGGCATTGAAGATGAAACGTGGCTGGGTCTTTCAGCATGACAATGATCCCAAACACACCGCCCGGGCAACGAAGGGGTGGCTTCGTAAGAAGCATTTCAAGGTCCTGGAGTGGCCTAGCCAGTTTCCAGATCTCAACCCCATGGAAAACCTTTGGAGGGAGTTGAAAGTCGGTGTTGCCCAGCGACAGCCCCAAAACATCACTGTTCTAGAGGAGATCTGCATGGAGGAATGGGCCAAAATACCAGCAACAGTGTGTGAAAACCTTGTGAAGACTTACTGAAAACGTTTGACCTCTGTCATTGCCAACAAAGGATATATAACAAAGTATTGAGATGAACTTTTGATATTGACCAAATACTTATTTTCCACCATGATTTGCAAATAAATTCTTTAAAAATCAGACAATGTGATTTTCTGGATTTTTCCCCCCATTTTGTCTCTCATAGTTGAGGTATACCTATGATGAAAATTACAGGCCTCTCTCATCTTTTTAAGTGGGAGAACTTGCACAATTGGTGGCTGACTAAATACTTTTTTGCCCCACTGTAGTTTACCATGGTTTTGCAACTGATGTGATATCTGAATTAAGCTAGACGCATCTGAATTGTAATTGTCCTTTTCCCCTAGACTGGAATAGTGACCCTAGCCATCGCTGAACACCCTTTTCCAAAAGCATACTTGAATGTTATGGTTTCCTTTGCTATACATAAAGTTATTTTAATTTTTACCATGTAGTATTTTATTCTACTTATTATAAAAAAGCATCTTGAATCAGTTTACAAATGCACACATTAAAAACAATATAAAAACCATACAGAGTAAAATGTTACAGCTGTTTGGGAACTGGAACCTTCTTGTTAAACCAGAGGAAGACAATTGTACTGTGCCTTCTGCCCTGACACATTTGTGCTGTGCCTATCACCTCCAGGGACTATACTGCTAAAATTTAGCAGCAAAACGGCAATTTGGGGCAGTGTGATTTAATGATTTAGGCCTTAAAATAGGCCTAATAAATCCTCTAATTTTGTGAACCTGCATAATCTAATTTGGGGTGCCCCTGACCCCAAATTCACCAAAATGAAAAAAGGCCAAAATGCCTAGTACTGCACAGTCATGTGACATAATTTTTTTTTTAATGTGGGCCCTTGCAAAGAAATAGTGCCTACCCCATAATAAATAAAAGAACAAGGAGGAACTCATTAGAGCTATGCAAAAACCGTATCATTGGAGAAAACATGTTGGCAATTGGATTTAGTATTTTTACTCTTCCAGCTTAACAGAACTTGTTCTAGTTAATTAATTCAGTAAGTGTCACTGTTAGATATTTGAAATTAATTTACCATGCAAATTTATAAGCCACTCTTTCTCTTTGTCTCTCTTGACTTCTGCTAGCAATGCTAAGGTGTAGGCATGCATACCCCTTCCCACTTCTCCTTTCCCAGGGGAGAATGCCTGTGTACGGGGTGAAGAAAAGAAAAATCTTACTTGTTTCTGCTTTCTTCTCATCCCGAACCTGAGGGGCTGCTTGGCTTCCTTCTTTTACTGCCATTAAAATCTGCTCCAGCTGCTGTTGTGTTAAACATACCAAATTGTCCCTTAGATCCTCGACAGAAGCAGAATGCTTTTTAAATTTCTTGTTGGATGCCAAAGGTTTCTTAACTGAAACTTTCATATTATCTGGCTTTGCAGTTGTATTGTCTTTTTGGATTATAAAAGCATCATCTCTATTACAGGGTTCTTTTGATGAATCCTTGGTAAACATCAGAGTTTCAGGATGTTTACTACCTTTGGTCACTGAAAGTCTTGATCCAGTTTTCTGTTTTGTTAAACACTCATTCTTCTCACAGGATGTTTGCACTGATTTCAGAATATGCCCATTTGGTTTTGATCTTGATGTGTATTTTAAGATCTTGTTTTTATTACATATCTGTGGAATAGAGACAGCTTGCTTATTGCACAGCCTTTAAAACTGTAGTATTACTTATATTACTATTATTATTTCCTCCAGTAATTGACTTCTTAAGCTGTAAAATGTTTTAGTTCCATGGCTAAAGGAATAGGACAATGTTTTCAGAATAACTTTAATGCAAATAATAGTTCCCTACTTCAACCTCTACAAAAAAATCTACAACAAAATAAGGCATACCGGACATCAGATTTCATTCCAATCTTGTTTTAGATCCAATTTAAACCAATTCAGAGGACAACTACTTTGCTTACACTCAGGGTTTTACATTCTCTCATTAAATGCCACTGGAAAATAGCCTGTGGGAAAGGGGAAACTACCTTGCCCTGAGCACTCCTGGAGGAGCAACAGAGTTCTTGGTGGTTGCATGCTTAATCCCCTCTGTGCCCTGTGCAATTTGCTGGAGATTACCACGTCTTTACTGCTTTGCCTAGGGCAGAGGAAAAAGCATACAGTGCCAATAGAAGAGAATACATGTAGCTCACGGTTGAACTGTGGAGTCCTTGGGGTTCTCTGAGCTTGGTTGTTTTCCTGCAAACATTTCCTTACCCGGCTAGGTAACATCTTCAGTGCTAAAACGGGATGGGGTTTGCTCTCTGTTTATATACTATGGCATGCCCTGCCAGTGTTGGTGGGGGGTGGGGGTTTTGTTTTGTTTTTCCCCTCTGGTAGTTCCTTGATTAGGGTATTGTTCACTGCTTGATTGTATGTCTGGTGATAATCTTGGCGTTAATCTCTGTTTATCTGGGTGATGACTGCTGGTGAGGAGATGTTCTGGTCTTTTGTTTTCCTTTCTATTGTCTCTTTTGAATAGTGTGTAGATGTTGCCCACCCCAAAGAGCTATCTTACTGGTTTGTAGAATGGGAAAATAAAGCTAGCATACCCTTGAAAACAGATTGATCAGAGGATATAATGAGGCAGTTGCCAAAACCACAACACACTAGGGCAGTGTTTCTCAACCTTAGCAACTTTAAGACGGGTAGGGAATTCTGGGAATTGAAGTCCACACATCTTAAAGTTGCCAAGGTTGAGAAACACTGCACTAGGGTGCAGACTCAGAGAGGACATCAGATCTTTGCAGCTGCCCTGATAATCTCTGAAACTCATACATGTACTGAAGATTTGTGAGCAATATATTTTGGATCACATTGTTTCAGGAAAAACACTCAAAAAGGGGGGAAAAAACACTTTGTTTCTCAGAAGTGCTAGTACATAATGAGAGAGAGAGAGAGAATATGTGTGCGTGTATATATAAATAAATAAAAAGCATCACATATTTTTCACCTGTCTGCCCTACCCTACCATGGAAGTTTAATATATATTTCAAAAGCAAAAGCTGAATATGTAAGGTATTTATATTCTGTTCTTCAGAGAGTTACTTCATCAACCTATTAATTATTTAAAAAAAAATCTTACACCTTTAAATGAAAGGAAATGAAAAAGAAATCATTGGGCAGAAGGTTCCTGGAGCCATCACTGTCCTACAGCTTGCTTGGAGGATCCAAAGAATCAAGGAAGATAGCAGCCAGTTGCATTTTTATAAGAAAATAAAGACCTTAAGAAAGCATGGGTTCAAGCCTTTTAGGGCTTTTAGGGCAAAAATGAAATTTAACATATTGCTGATCACTTTTTTCTAAATTAGAGAAGTTCCTAGTAAACTGAAATATCAACAAATGTGGGTACAATTTATTTTGTAATCAAAGCATTAAAATAAAATGATATCACACCGTTAATACTGTAAGCAGGATTTAAGACTTACCCTTATGCCTGGTTTCGACTTACTTACTATGAAAGGGGGAAAAAAAAGCATTAGAATAAGGTCTAGGACAATTTTAACTTACTTTCCCAACTTGACTAGCAAAATCCCAGTGGCACTAAGAAGGCTAGAAATTTGACAATCAATGAATGTGGAGCGTATTCTGTATCCATCCATCCATGAAAACACTATATCTAGCAAACACCCTATTACAGTCACATGGCCACATTTCAGGTGCTTGGCAACTGGCTTGCATTTACAACCGGTTGCCAAGTGCCACATGATCATGTGATTGCCATTTGCAATCTTCTCTGCCGGCTTCCCCATTGGAAGCTGGTAGGGAAGGTTGCAAGCAGAGGAGACGCAGCAATGGGCAGTTATGGAGCTCAAATCTTCAGGATTTGAGGTCCCTGCCTTCACACCACTGCAAGGTTTTCCCTCTCTCTTCAGTAGTGCAAAGGCACGGACCTCAAATCTTCAGGATTTGACATACCTGCCTTCACACTGCTGCAAGCTTTCCCCTCCCCCTTCAGCGCTGGGCAGTTATGGACCTAAAATCTTCAGATGCTCCATTCACCACTGAGAGTGGGAAGGGAAAGAGGACAGAGCGAAAGCGTTTGTCTGCTGAAGGATTTCAGCTCTGCATGGACCTGAAATCCTTGAGCAGATGAAATCCTTCAGCAGACATCTCTTTCGCTCCATCCGCTAAACAATCTGGGAGATTGCTTAATGACCACAACTGGAAGTGCTTAGACTGCAGTCACTGAGCAAAGCAATCATGTGGGTATCTCGCTTAATGACCGCTTTGCTCAACAACTGAGATTCCGGTCCCAATTTCAGTCATTAGGCAAGGACTACCTCTACTTAAAATTCGGGGGGGGGGGGAGGCAACCCCAATTTTTTTTAAAATAAAAGGATTTACACCTTAACCCCAATCATACATGAGTGGAAATATGAAGGTTTCTGTAAGTCAGTTCTTCAGTTACAGAAGATAAAACAATTTGAAAAACTAATATTCTTAGCTCTGAATTGCTTACAGAGCAATTCAGAGATATTTCTAGCAACAGAACATCACTATGCATAATTTAGTTCAAACCACATTTGAGGCTTAAAGGCATATCAACACATGCATCACAACATAGATATGTACACGCATATACACATGTTCCTTTCTCTACAACCATATCCCCAGCATACGCATAGAGAGATAGACAAAACAACCCACTCCAGGTACCCACACATACACACACAGAGTAAGTACATATGGAAGGATTACAGTTTTAATGTCTTTGGGCTATTCTTGTAAACCAGATTTCTATATCAGTTACCACATCGTCCATTCTATCCAAAAGTTCTCATAATAAAAATAAATAAATAAATAAATAAATAAATAAATAAATAAATAAAATCATCAAAACCACATAATTGGAAAACAGTAGCCACAATCCAACACTGAGAGAAATCAGTGGTAGTATTCTTGCCTAATTCAAAATTGTACACAGGAAGCTGGCTTATAATAGGGGAGCCTATCTATCCATCTAAGCCAGATGAATAATTTTAGGCTGACCAAGGGCTGCACCTAACATTTTGGAGGGTAAAGGCTGTAAGTGGACCCAACTGTACATATGGGGGAGTTGGTTTTTTGAGGATTCATACTTTGTTAAAATATTCCTATTTTAGGAATTTGTACTACAGTTTTCACATATGTCCTATGTCTGAACTATACTATCAATTTTCAGCAGCTATGACCTGGGGCGGGGGGCGGGGGGAAGAAAAGCTGCAAATACTGTTTCAGGGTCATGGTTTGCCTACCCCTTGATACAAGTAATTATTACTTACAAAATGATAATTTAGTTCTACCAAATCTACAAACACATACTTATGGATGATAATGATTGAAACTGGGTTGTGTTTCATAGAAACTTTGCGTTTATTGTATCTATTGGGTTGTGGCCACTCTCTTCAACGTAGCCCTGTATCAATCCAGCCTAGGTATTTTCCAAGTTCATGGACTTCAACTCTCAGAATTCATAGCCAGTATGGCGATCGTTAAGAATTCTGGGAGTTGAAGTCCACATATCTGTAGGAGACCTAGGTTGGGAAAATTGCTGTTTTCTGATGTAATCAGAGTAAAATAATCCAAATAACTAGAACATATCTCACTAAGGTATTTAAAAATTGAAGGTTTCCTTAAAGAAACAAAACAAAAAAGTGGTGGTAATCATTAATACAGACTGATTTTATATATAAGAGTAATCATACCACAAGGAGCCACTATCAATCTAGGTTTTCCATCCAGTATTTCAGTTTCAAGCTTTAAACCATCCCTGTAATAAAAAAAACAGCAAACTGTTTATATAATTGAAATCAGCTTGAAAAAATATGGAACATAATTTTTAAATAAACCAATAAAGCCTATGACTATGTTTTTACAAAATAGTAAAGATCTAAACTAAACAGCGATTACAGTGTGGCATCTGACATATTCTAGCTTTCTTTTCTCCTTTTCACTTCCAGAGTTTCCTCTCCTCCCTTAAAATCATACAAAACAATTATAAATTATACAGAATAGGAAATAATTCAGCTTTGTGGAAAAACCAGCTATCACTTGCAAGTCAAGCTGCCTAGAGTAAGATTTCCCCATTTTTTAAAAAAGTAATTTTAGAGGCAACAGGAGTACAAAACCATTTTACAGCAGTAAAAAGTAATTTTGGGGACAATATAAATAAAGAAACCCTAAACTCAATCCCTAAAAGAGAAAGATGAACTGTTTATTACTCTCAGATACTTACACAGAAATGGTGATTTCTTCTTTAATGCAGAACACAACTGACTCATTAAATTTTTTTGCATGTTCCCACAAACCTAAGTTCACAAGCTTTAACTTGTTTTTGAAATCTAATGCTGTTGCCTTAAAGGCTTTGAGTATATATATGGTAAAGGGCACACATACACACAGAGATCACTGGAACAGAGGAAGGCACAAGCACTTCCATATTCCTGAAAACGTACATATCCATCACCCTAAATGAAGCTGAAATCTTCATGGAATGCTGGGTCAGATTCAGATTTAGCATGTCCAACTTGACTAGCAGGAATTGACTTCCCTGGCTGTGTGATACAGGAAGAATCTTTGAAAATTAGGTTGAAATATCTTTTCCTGCTTTTGGTGATTGCATATATTTAAAACTGGATCTAACCTTCAATATGCATAATGCAGTATATACATTATTATACCAAAATGTGTACAAGATAGGATACTAAAATAACCATTAATGAACTGATTATCAAATAAAAGTTATTATAAAAATTCTGCTATCAGAAAACATGTAGACTGCTAACTGCAGCATACTGCACTGGGGACTACACCACCAGTGAATTTAGTCTTAAAAGCTCATGGAAGCTATAAAAGAACCAAGCTTTCCAAAAGTCACTTCACTGTGGTGAGTGAAAATGGCATAAACATTGTTCCCCAAGCTTAGGTGTTTCTAGGCCTCATGGGAAGAGAACTAGGAGCATTGTCATCCATGCTGTATATGTCTACTTCTGGAATGCACCACAGGGCCTCTTTTTTTCCCCATTTTTCCACCTAAGGTGGGGGAAGGAAAGAGCATAAGTTCTGAAATGCCTTTATTTAGAGCTAACTTTAGAGCTGATTGATTGGTTTAGAAAAGCAGCAACAATTAAGCTTTCTCGATAGCACATTTGGTCTCTATGGCACACTGGAATTTGTAGCTAGGTTCACACATTGTACTAAAACATAGTTTTGTTTGTTTAACAAAGCATAGCTAAAACTTCTCAGCTTAGCATGATATGAAAACACAGTTTTCTCTTATCCTTCCTTTCCCAGAATAAAACCTCTGGATGTAATTCTAAATTTGAAGAGTACAAGAAAGAAGGTATCTGTCATCATTCTTACAGAATCCCATAGCTATTTCAAATAACAGCTCTCTCATGCAGAAAAGCATATAGGAGTGAAAGAGAAATTAATTGCTAGTAGTGGCTATGAATAATAGATTGGGCAACAACAGTCTATTTTTGCATTTTTTATTTGATGGGGCACAAAAGGACCACAGTTAAACATGACCTGAGTTGTGCCTGGAACTCTAAAGCAATCTACAACCAAATGTGAACCAATGTGCTCCAATTACTTACTGCAAGAAAGGAACCTACAGTCTTGAAACAGTATGTCTTTAACAGCCAACTTACGTACAGTATAGTACATTTGAACAATAATCAAGTTTTAATTTATCAAGGCACAACTGTCATCTGCCAGGTCCAAATCTAATAAAGTATCTCTCCAGTAATCAAATTAGGGGAAAGTGCCTCATCAAGCTTGAAGAGACAGATACGGTACTGGATCTAAAAACATCTGAAAGCTGCACAATAGAATACCTTTTCTATTCCTTAGCAAACGTCTACAAAACTCTTCTGCTTTCATGCTTGCACACAAGTGTATTATAGGACAATGACCTGCCCTATTCACGCACAAGAGGTCTAGACAGCATCTTCTTGCAAGTGTTAATTTTTAATATAAATGTACTTCTTCCCTTTTCAAAAAGAATATGTGCTTTATTTTAATTGGTAGCTAGGAAGTTCCATGTGGGAGTTCTCCTACATCTAATAAAAGTTCTGTTGAATGTGATGCAACTTGGTGACTATCATCTTGCAATCATTCAGACAGATCTGCTTCTCTTCTCCACATTCATGAGACCACTTGCTAACACATCTTCTGGAGCCTACTGAACTCAGTTCTTCACTCAGCTCCCCCCCCCCGCCCCGCATCCTTTCCTTTTATTTTCCACCAATCTTTTAATGTATTATTATGGTTGGTCGCACGGTCAGCCAAATGTTTAGACTGGATTTGGCATTTTTGTCCACCTATTGAGTCCTTCCCAAGGACCTGGGATAGGAAGATGTTATTGTTTAATAATATTAAAGGTGTCAGGGTGTGCAGCGTACATTTCGTGCAGTGGTACTCCGTGAGACAAAATAAACAGTCCACAGTCCAATGTAGAAAACTTGCACACAGACATTTACTGTACAATACATACAGAATGTACACCAACCTGCAAATCCCTAAGTACTTCCCAGAACTCCAACACCAGCCACAACTCCTATCACCAGCTACACTATAACCCATGGTGCACTTTGCTATATACAGTGGTTTGTGCTGTGTCATGCTGCCACACCCTACAGGTGTGTGCTCTGGGCGGGTTGCGGGGATTGCAAACACAGTCAAGCTGTGCTCTGTCAAGTGCATATTTTCACTGAGAAATTCTTTACTCCAGGGTAATACCCTGATAATCATTGCAGGATGTAAGGTGTTTCAAGTAAAGCTGTGTTTTGCAACTGACTGATGGTGATTTTGTCACAATTTTGTTATTATTATTATTATTATTATTATTATTATTATTATTTTATTTTAATTCATGCCAATTTGATTGTTGTATTTTAGTAGTTTTACTTTGTAATCCACTTGAAGATGACTACATGCTAAGCAATATAAAAATATATTAAGTACGCAATCCCAAGTTCATATCATAGGTTAGATAAGCAGGGGTTTGAGGTCTTTTTAGAATACTGTACAGCAATTATTTTCCATGGAATCTGATTTGCTGTTGAGTGTCTTTTTAACAAAAAGAATGACAACATAAACTCACCTGGCTGATAATAAAATGAAATTAATGAATTCTAGCTTTTATGACTCTTGCCCATACTCAGCAAGATTTACTTCCAAACATCTGGGGTTGTCAGAAAAAGTTGTGGTCCACTCGTGGCTTGAATGCACTATACAGAAACCAGCAGATGAAGCTGTCCAGCCACCAGCGTGGACTAGAGCAGTCGGCATTGCTACCCAGCCTAGCCCTAGCCCAGCACCGACATCACTAGCAGGGGCTTGTTTGCAAGGTATGATTAAGACCGTACAATAAACCGAGAGGAGTACTTGCCACGAGGGATGGACGGGGCCCCAGGCGCGCACAGAGGGCTTGCAACGGGGAGGCAGGAGCAGCTCTCGCAGCCCTTGCAGAAGCCACATCAGGCTTCAACGGGGATGATCCCACCGCCTTCGCGGACCTGCCTCCGACTGGAGGGCAGGAGATTTCGCCTCCTGCCAGCTCTACTCGGAAAGGAAATCTGGCGACAACTAAAGGGAGCCCCGTGGATCACCCAAGTACATCTAGTCGCCCCGGGCGACACAGCCGTAGGGACTGCCGTTCCGCAGGACTCCGCTTCCTTACCCCAGATTCATGGCTGCGTCTCTGCTCCGCGGACTAGCGCGGGAGCCCGTCATCCAGGGCAGGCCGGTGGGCAGCGGCAGCGGCAGCGGCAAGAGGTGCACGAACAGCCCCCTGGGCGGCTCTCGGCTTAATGTGTGTACGTCGGTTGCTGCCACCGCACAATGAAAGACGAGCTGATAGGCCTGCGGCTGCCCCGGTCCTTTCACCAATGAGCTCCGTTCTCACTTATCGGGTAGAGCTCCCTGCCTGCGAAGCATTGTGGGAATTGGAGTCCAGACGAATCTTGTTTTTCCCGCGCCGTCCGAGGTGGAGGGGGCGGCGAGGTGGAGGAGGGGCGAGCGGAAGAGCCGTTAGAAACGCTTTCCAGGCTCTTCAGAAGCGGCGAAGCGCTGAACGTTCCTATTTTTCTCTTCTAAGGGTCCTTTATACATCAGGATTGCTTTAGAACTACGTTTCTCAATCTCAGCGACTTTAAGATGTGTGGACTTCAACTCCCAGAATTCCCCAGCCAGCACGGATGGCTGGGGAATTCTGGGAGTTGAAGTCCACACGTCTTAAAGTTGCTGAGATTGAAAAACACTGCTTTAGAAAGTTACTGCCACTCTCTCTCAGCCATATTGCATGTGGTATCTTTATTTAAACTAGGGAGTCCCCTCGTGGACAACTCCAGATGTGTGTTTCTGAACTCCTAAAATTTTCAGGAATAACTTTGCTGGCTGGGGAATTCTGGGAGTTGAAGCTCACACTTCAGGAGAGCACCCAGGTTGCAGAAGGCTACTTTGGGCCATCTGGAGAAATTTCATTTCTCTTGGTTTGGCTTTGGGGCATGGAGGAACTATAACAAGAGTAAAAAAAAAAAAAAAAAAGCCAGGCCTGACTGATAGTTGTTGAAACAGGTTCAGAAAGGATGCAGAGCACAGATTCCGAATTCTTTCCAATCTCTAAATAATAGCTCTGCGTTTGGTCACGTGACTGGGAAGGAGGAAATGCGGCCTTAGAATGGACAAATTAGCAACATTCCAAGCCTCTGCCCAAGTAGGAAGTGTTGCCGGTATGATTTTAGAAATGTTTTTTCTTTGCTGGCTCTAGCTGGATTGCGTCCATTTTCCAACCTGAACTTTATTTTGGTGGCTTCTCCCCCACATCACTTTTGGTCCTGTTCTGTTTTCCAAAAGTTAAAGGCAAACATACAGAATTCTGAGCCCCTTTATCTAAGTTCTTCCCCTCACTCCACTGAGTGGGAAAAAATGAAAACGGCAAATCTTGAAGAATTAATATATTTTCATGCTCTAAACTGTAAATTGGTTAAAGCAGTTTATCTCATAAAAATGGCATCTTAACCAATGTTTGGATTTTATTCCTCACTCTAAAGTGCTCTATGATTGAAATGTGGTTTAACCTGTGTGGCTGTGCAGCTTATGACTGATCTTGGCTGATCTGAAAAACTAAGCAGGGTAGACTATGGTTAGTACTTGGATGAGAGACAACCAGAAAATATCAAGAAAACTACAGCTGAGCTCAATTCCAAGGATTCTTTATGAAGGGTGTTATGCTTCTAGCCCACATTGCAAAAATAAAATGAAAAATCCACAGACATTGATTGATTGATTGATTGATTGATTGATTGATTGATTGATTGACTGACTTACGTAGTTACTCATTAGATATATACAGTGCTCCACATTTCTTCCAGGCACTCAGGCTCAGTATGACTTACATAGAGATCCCCCATCATTTTATCCCCACAACCACCACCCATGAGATTAATTAAACTAGGGTCAACCAGTGAGTTTCCATGTAGAAATTTATGGCTCTCCCATTCTAGTCCAAAACCTTGATTACAGCACCCCACTAGTTCTCTTTACAAAGAACACAATATTAATATCTAAAATATACTAGAAAATAATGTTAATTCAACTACAGGCCTTACTTTTATTTGCCTAATAGTAAGATACTGCTTTTTTATAAACTTGATTTCAATCAGCAGGTGGCAGAATATTCAAGCTTTGATATCTAGTTTATAGCTTAATAATGAACAACACAATAACACTAATATTTCAGAATGGGTGGATGTATATTTAACTTAATAGCCCCTGATAACCAGTCAGCTAAATAAGGGGAAATTCTTAAGATATAGGAAGTAATATTATCCTAAAATATATGTGTATGAGTGATTGTGTGTGTGTGTGTAAAGTGGCATTTGTGAAAGAACTGAGTTTGTGTCCTTTCTCTTCAGCCAAAGGGAAGATATATACTGCATTCAGTTTCAGGGTTGGCATAGTTTCCAGCTCTGTGTGGAGTCATATAAGAGCAGTGAGAAAATACAGAATATTGTAGATTTCCAGTGGTTGTGACACATCTTCACTGCTCAGCATTTAGTCCCTCTGCCAATAAAGCACTACCGATAGGGCAGGCGTACTGGAGACTCTCATTGACTTGGAAGAATCTCAAAAGGCAGCCCACAGCTTCTAGCTCCCTCTAGCAGCCTTAAGAATATGGGATCGTTTCCTAAAGGAATACTTCGATGATTCCAGAGGTAGAGAATAGCCATCAAGATCAGTTGTCATTCATAGCCCAACCATCCATGGATGCGTCCAGTTCCTTTTTCAATCCATCAAACTACAGCAAATTCCAGAGTTTAGCTATATGCTGTAGAAAGGAATACTTCCTTATACTGGCCCTGAATTTCCCTCCATTTAGTTTGAATAGATGTACCAGAGCTAGTGAAAAAGGAGAAAAACTTTCTATCCACATTTCCCATACTAGGTGTGATAGGCTTGTGAGTAGCTATGTAGATTCACTAATAAAACAATCCAGACTGTGGGGTTAACATGATTCATTCTGACAAAGAAAAAAGGCCACTGAATTTGACTTCAATCAATTAGTTTATTGATTAGTTGTTTGACCATATCAAACAACTATAAAAACAATACAAAGAAAAAGACAATACAGATAGTCCTCACTTACTGATTGTCTCATTCAGTGACCATTCAAAGTTACAGTAGGTTTACAACCGGTTCTCGAATTTGCAGCTGTTGCAGCATCCCTGTGGTCACATGACTGCCATTTGTGACCTTCACAGTGGGCTTCCAACAAGCAAAGTCAATGGGGAAGCCAGCAGGAAGTTGCAAGTCATGGTCACATGATGTCATGTTTAATGACCTGTGATGATTCACAACCACAGCAGAACAGATGTCATAAGTCCAGTTTGGTCATGTCACATTTCACTTAACAACTGCGTCACTTAGTGACAGAGTTGCTGGTCCCAATTGTGGTCAGTAAGTGAAGACTACCTGTAGACTGTCGCCCCTGCAGTCAACTTCAATCTCTTCTAAGTGGTCCATCTTCTTTTGGATGGTCTTTGATATAAAGGACATGGTCCTCCTAATAATATGCAAGTAAGTTCTCTGCTAAAAGTACAGGTATTCCTCACTTACTGATCACTTGTTCAGTGACCGTTCGAGTTACGACGGTGCTGAAAAAATAACTTTATGGCCCATTTACAACCATTGCAGTGTCCCTCAGTCACTTGATCACCATTACAGTCAGTTCGTGTTGTCCTGTGCCTGACCTGCATTTTCCCAGTTAGGGAGCCTTACATGCCTGTATATACCCTTAAACAAGAGTTTGAATATAAAACCTGGATTAGATAGAGAAGTCTAGGTTCCATGTTCAGAGCCCACAAATTTCTTTCAGAGTATGTCTCTGTTTATCGAATCAAAGGCTATGCTAAGGTCTATGAAAGTTGTAAAAAATTGACTCCCTTAACTGTGCATTTTTCTATATGATAACATAAAATGTAACAGTTATCATAGTAGAGTGGTGAGGTCTAAAACAGAATTGCTCTTCCGCTAACAAATGCTTTTTGAATTGCCTAGTCCTCAATCTTATACAAAGATGACATCCTTAAACTGCATTCACTTTTCAGAATAGGTTCCTGCATGTGGTAAATTGCGGGAGAGTTTTTCATTAAGTACATCTTGAAAATGTTGGACTTGGCTTGGGTCTTGCAGTCTGCCAACATTGAATGACTTTCTGACAGACCTTGGTTGCTTATGATGTAAAGGGATGTACAGCTTGAGGACCGACTAAACCAGCCTGTGATCTGTCCAACACACAGCACCTCGCATGGCTTGTGTGATGGTGACATCTTTAAGGTTGCGCTGATGTACTATGACATAGTCAAGTAGCTGCCAATATTTGGACGCATCCAGGTAGTTTTGTACTTGTTTGCAAGTCTGAACATGGTGTTAGTAATGCACAGGTTGTGCTCAGCACATTTGCTCAGAAGCAGCAGGCCATTGCTATTTAGTTTTCCCACCCCATGTCTCCCGAGGACTCTGTCCCAGTTGTTGCTGTCTGACCCCACCCTACCATTGAAGTCGCCCAGAATGATGAGTTTGTCGCTGGCAGGGGTTGTTTGAATAATCTGGTCCAGGTCCTCATAGAAACCTTCCTTGTCTTTGCCTGGATTCATGAGAATTGGTACACTGATGCTGACAGTGGTGATATACCAGGACTTGCTGAGAAGAAAGCAGAACTTCATAATGCACTCGTTTATTCCAGTGCGTAGAGTAGAGATGTTATTCAGCAGAGCAGTTTTGATTGCAAAACTTACTTCGGGAGTCCTGTTGTCAGTCTGTGGTTTCCCCTTCCAAAAGAACATATATCTACTTGCTGCTTCCTGTAATGAACCCTTGTCTGCTAGCCTGGTCTCACTAAGTACAGTAATGTCAATGCTATAACAGTGAAGTTCGGCTGCTATGATTGCTGTTTGTCTTTCAAGCCTTGACATCTTGTCTCTATCCAGCAAGGTGTGGATGTTCCAGGCTCCGAAAATGAGTTTTCTTTTATTTCTTTTTTTTCTTGATGCTTGACCCCTAAGGAGATTACCTTCCAGCCACAATTAGCTAGCCAGATGTTGTGGGGCACCCAATGTTCAGGGTATCTTTTCTAACCCCCTCTCTCATGCAAGGGTGGGCAGTATTATCCTAGAAGGGCTGCCCAGTCACTCTGGATGCTGCCAGACACCTCTGCTGCCCCAGGTACTGAGATGAACAACCACTGGTCCAAGGGCTGCCCACATGCCGGTTTGTGACTACAACTGCAAGTGGTCATCTCCACCTGTTGCTTTGCCACTCCCCCATTATCACAGGGCTCAACGAATTAGGTTTGGACTGAGATAATTTGCAGATGCATTGTAGATGAAGATGAACTGCACAACAGAAACCTGTGAGTGATGGAGTTTTAAGTGGAACTGCCGTTGCACAGGGGCAGTCCCACTCTCTTGGCATAAGAGACCTTAATCCAGTAGCACGGAGAACCATTACGGCTGGAGACCCTCCTGCTGCAGTGGATGACCAGGATGTCAAAGTGTCTTGTTGTGCTCTTAGCACTCCACAACACCTGCTGGGCCTGCCTTCTTGACTGTTGGACCATTGTTCAGTCTTCTCCGCACAATCTGCCAGGGCCAGTCTTCATACGCTGGGATAGACAAAACCCCTGTCTCACCAAGAGTCAAAGACCTGTCAGCTACCCTCACCTGGTTTGGCCCATCTGCTGAGACTGTCAGGATTTTCTTTCTCATGGGAAAGGATTCATCCCGTTATCTTTACAACAATAACAACTAATATTTTGACTACAGAGATCATGTGAAAAACACCTGTTATTATGTGTTGTGTATTGTGCTATTTACTGCCACCTATTGGCGTGTGTATGCTAGGTACCCAGTGGGGGTGGCATAGAGCTATAATACAAGGGGAGGAAAATGTTCATTCTCTGAGTAGTTGTTAGTTGTTTTAGTGTTAGCCACTATGTAGGTTTTATGGGCTACGTAGTTGTAACAAAGTACCAAGTAGTGTACCTCTTCTCTAAGAGTTTGTAGCTAGAGATTTTGTTAAGCTTGTGTTGCTAATAAGTCTTGGATGCTACATTAAATGAGAAGATGTGTTTTTCTTTATATTTTGTATGATATTTGCATTTTATGGAATTTTGCATTTTTATCAATAAACACCAGTCAGTATATATTTTCTGACTGGATTTCTTTGGGAAACAAGAAATGGACATTGCATTGTGTTTGCTGTCATGGCTAATATTTTCCTGGAGTTTTTGCTGCGCTCTGCACAAACAGGAGTGTTTGTGATTATCACTCTGCCCGACAGAGACAGTTTACCGGGGTGTGGCCCCTGCGTGTGTTACAACTACTTGGAGCCACAGGTGAAAGCTGAGTGCCAGGTGGGGACCAAAGGTCAACGAGCAGCCCTAGAAAGGGCACGGCAGGCCCCTCCATCAGGGGTGCTACCCTTTTCTGGATACCTCATATTCATTCATAAATCAAAATCAGTGGAGGTATTCATCATATGAGTTCAGATCCACATTGTACATTTTATCCTGCAACATCTTTTCATTTATACTAATTGCAAATTGGTTGCAAGTATTTGGCTAAATTGCAAATATCTCATTAAAACAGGAGAGGTTTTTGCTGTGTTTTTACTTCCCAAGATCAGTGCGCATTATGTGAAAAACCAGGCAGGCTGAAAATGTCCCATATTTAGCTGTCTTCTGCTCCTAGCTACTAACTCTTTAAATGCCCATGTATTTTCTTTATATATTATATAAGTAGGAAGAGACAACTATTTATTCTCGAGTATATATTGAGCTTTTTTCTTATTTTTAGTAAGTGACTTACATCACCACAGAGCCAATCTGGAACTAATTTGAAAAGTTCTCAGTATTATTTAATTTTTAAATTGGCATTTGAGAAGGAACTACCTTCAAAAGACAGAAACAACAACAGAATTGCTTCTTTGAAGATGCAGTGTAATAATCAGCCAAAAGACCTTCTACATTTATGAGCAATCTCACATGTTTTAGGATTTTTGGTGAAAAGATCCCGTTCCGTCTCTTGTAGCTGCGGCACCTGCCCCGTGGCACAGCCTGTCCGCAGAGATCTGGACACCCCCAATCTTATTGGCCTTCCAGAAGTCTCTAAAAACCAGGTTTTTGAGTCTGTGATTGAAAATCATGTGCGAAAATCATGGTACCTCGGGTTTTGTATTCTGCATTTATTCTGCTTGTTGTTTATGTACTTGTATTTTATCATTCTGTATTGTGAGCCACCCAGAGTTATCTGCTGAAGTAGGCGGCCATTAAATTTCTTAAATAAATAAACAGTCTATTAAGCCACTGTGTTAATGACATTTTAAAGTCCAAAATGCAAACCCCTGAATTTTCAGGGAGAGTAGAATCTTAGAACTGGAAAGAGTCCAATCCCTGTTGCATACACAAAAATTAAAGCATTCGATGCAAATGGCCATCTGTCTTCTGCTCGAACATATCTAGTGAAGGGGAGCGTACCTGCTCTCTGAATAATTGGTCCCACTGCCAAACTGTGCTTACCATTACAAATTCTTCCTTCAAGTCAAGAGAAATCTTTCTTCCTATAACTTAAATTCAGCATTCCGAGACTTGCTACCTGAGATTATGCAGAATAGATCGGAGCTTTCTTTTGTGTGATACCGTTTCAGATATTTGAAGAGTGCTATAATAATCCCACTCAGTCTCACCTCTTCTCAAGGCTAAACGAAACAATTTCTTTCTAAGGGCTTAATTTCATTCTTGCTTTCCTGTTTACAAGAACCCTTCTGAAACTGCAGCCCTAGAAGTGGACATTGGACTTGTGTGGGGTCAGACCAATGCAAAATAAAATGGAGCTTTGACTTCTTGCAATTTAGAAATTATACTTCTGTCAAAGCAGTCTAAAATAGCATTTGCCTTTTTTGTCGCCATGTTATATTGCTGACTGGAAAAACATGGCCTTGAGTATATGTGCTTTTGTTGTCAGTGTGATGCTTCTGCACTATAATATTTTTGTCTAGATTTGTCATAGTCTTTCTCCCATGTAGCAAACATCCCATTAGTTCATGACCACAGTCACCATCTCTGTGAACCTTTGAACCTAGGAAAATGAAGCCTTATTATTTTATTAGTCACATTACAATATAACAACAACAACAAAAATCAGCAGAAAAGCCCAATACTTTTTGGAAACAAAATGACATACTCTTGCTGTATTGTTTCAAGACCTGGGAATATTAACTTTTGTAACAAAGCTTTAGTTTCACCCAAACAGTGGCAATCAATAGGTGAGGTGAAGTCAGTCAGGAATGTATAGTCAAGAAGTGTATATAAATTTTTTATTGTTTTTTAATTACTAACAAAAAAGAAAAAAGGAAAACAAAACACAAAGATAACAATACAATATCAAGAAGAAAAAGAACTTTTAAAAAGTGCTGTTACAGAAAACTGACAAAAATATAACAAAAGAGATTAAAAACTTAACTTATTAACATTGTAACAGTAAATAGTTACACATCTATATATATTTATCTAATGCAAATATTATTCAGATGCATATATATTTCCAATACATTTATGTGACTCTCATTTTTTTTTTAACCTACTGTATTTTGTATAAATGAGTTCCAGATTTCATTATACTTGTCCGTACAAAGTCTACGTCAAAAGGCAATCGGCTCGTAAGTGGCAAGTGCAATCAGGTCTTCAATCCATTGAGTGAATGGGGCCATACATTTATTTTTCCAGTGCTGTATCAGTCTTTTGGCCATAGTAAGGGCATGCAGAATCCATTTACATTGTCCAGATGTCAAATTCCATGTACTAGGTATATAGTTCAAAAGAATATTATCTTCTGAAAATTTTAGCTTTTGTCGCACAATTATATTTATATAGTCCACTACTTTCTCCCAAAAGTATAGGACATTGTAAAAACATATGCTTTAAAGAGGCATTGTCCTTATTATATCTCCAACAAAATGCTGTTTTTGATCATCCTTTTCTATACAAACATAGTGGGGCCCAGTAAATTCTAAATATTATTTTTTGTTGTATAAGTCATAGTTTAAGGTCCATTGACACTCTTGCTATAGAAGTTAAAACACTCTGTCATTGTCTAGGCAATATAGAAACCTCTAATTCTTTCTTCCACTCATCCCTTAACATCTGCATATCAAATTGATTCATTGATAACAAATATCTATAAAAGCTAATAGTAGGCTTTTTAGTTCTAAAGGATTTAACAAGTTGTTCTAGTATCTCAGGTGTTTTGGAAGCTGAAAATACTGTTGGTCCAAACAATATTGTTAACAAATGCTGTAGTTGTAGATATTGTCATTGGGATACATCTGACAGATGATATTTATCTTTTAACACAGCATATATTAAAAAATCATCTTCATCTCTTGGACTCTGGACCAATTGATAGATGATGAAGACAGTCAAGAGGTAGATGTGTGGGTGGGGGGAGGGTATACAGTGGAACCTTGGGTTACGAACGCCTCTGTTAACGAACTTTTCGGGTTACGACCAGCTCCGCCTGCAAAAATTTATCTCGGTTTGTGAACTCCGCCTCAGGGTACGAACAGGATATGCGGCCATTTTCCCTCCCGTGACATGGTCCGCGGCCATTTTTCCGCCCCTGACATGTGGTCCGCGGCCATTTCCCGCCCCTGACACGTGGTCCGCGGCCATTTTTCCGTCCCTGACACGTGGTCCACGGCCATTTTCCACCCCTGACACGTGGTCTGCAGCCATTTTCCGCCCCGACACGTGGTCCGCGGCCATTTTTCCGCCCCTGACACGTGGTCCGCGGCCATTTTCCACCCCTGACTCGTGGTCTGCAGCCATTTTCCGCCCCTGACACGTGGTCCGCGGCCATTTTCCACCCCTGACACGTGGTCCGCGGCCATTTTACGCCCGACACGTGGTCCGCGGCCATTTTTACGCCCCTGACACGTGATCCCCGGCCATTTTTCTGCCCCGACACGTGGTCTGTGGCCATTTTCTGCCCCTGACACGTGGTCCGCGGCCATTTTCCGCCCCTGACATGTGGTCCGCGGCCATTTTCCGCCCCTGACACATGGTCCGCAGCCATTTTACGCCCCTGACACGTGGTCCGCAGCCATTTTTACGCCCCTGACACATGGTCCGCGGCCATTTTCCCACTCCTGACACGTGGTCGTAGGGAGGGGGACTCTTCCTCCAAGCAATAGCCGCCTCCCTGTCCTCCACGCCAGAATGGATTAACAGTAATTACATTGAACCTTATGGGGAAATTTCCTTCGGGTTGCGACCAATTCAGGTTGCGGCCAGAGTCATGGAACGAATTAAGTTCGTAAACCGAGGTTCCACTGTATTTTGTCGTTGTGTAAAAAAAATGGCAATGTATTTCATTTCTGCAAAGATGTCCACAATGCTGTCAACATTAAGTCTTCTTGCACACCTGCTTTCAGTATTCAGTGTGGCACGTTCAGAAAGCTATTCTTGTAATAATGTGTTCCTTACGTGTTTGTTTGTTGTTATGATTTGCAGTTTTGAGAAAGTCTTTTCTATACTTGATATTGTCACTGGAATAGATAAAGCAGCAGCATGGGTATGTACATAACTGAGAGAGCAGTTGATTGGACATTATTTTCTAATAACAGGAAGCATGCAAAGTCCTTCACCATGGTTGATATACATATTTTCTCATGAAGTACAGAACGGAAGCTTGGCAATTGTCTATGTTAATACTGATAATAGGTGTTCCTGGTACTTTTGCTGTGGGTCTGATTCAGCTTTGAATTAACTATCATTGGATCAGAGGAAAACAATGTAGATTAATGTACTGAAAACTACTGAATAAGAGTATTCATTCCACTAAACCTATGAGGAAGCTGAGTTGAAATAATGTCCAAACATATGTGAAACACAGTAACTCTGAAGCTGTCTTCAAGGTTCCCCAGTTTCTCGTCTGTGCAGAGCTCAACAAAATGATGTTTGACTTTTAACATTTTACATTAAATGTACGTTTAATGTCACATGGCTGTTCGTTTTGTTTTCCCCAAATGGTGTTGATAACTAAAAAGGGCCTGCACAACATTTTGTATGAGCTGTGGTGTCCTAGACAGATCCAAAGTTGCCAGTCGCAGCATCTTTGAAATGGTATTGATATTCTCCAGGATTTTTGTTTAAAGAATCCCAGAAGAACAAACTGGAAAGATTTAATTTTTTATAGGCCATCTTGCCTGCTCTTTTTCTTGGATTTTGAGGAAGGTAGAATTACATTAGATAATATTTTCACAATGAGGGCAAAATGCAAATGCCAAGCAATCAACAAGTCATAATGGGATGCCCAGCGTGTGGGACTCAGTTGTTTAAGTGTGAGGGAAAAATCACACATGAAAATGATGACAGAAAAGACCTTCAGCAAATGCTTCCACTAAAAAAGGTGAACAAGGCTGCACCACTTCAAAATACAAAACAAGACAAAAACAAAACTGGAAAGTTCTGGTCTATCAGGTACCATATCCTATAGCACCATGTATGCACAATGAACATACAGAGCTTTCTCCTTTCTGCTTGGAATTTGGCCTGCATTCCAGAATATACTCTATTCCGGCATTTCTCAACCTTGGCAACTTCAACTGCCAGTGTGCTGGTTGGGGAATTCAGGGAGTTGAAGTCCACACATCTTAAAGTCACCAAGGTTGAGAATCACTGCTCTATGCATTGCTGCAGCACCATCATACCCCTGACACTGAGTTACCTCCAGGCCTTTGTTCTCAGTGCAGGCAAAAATATAATTCTCCAGTCCTGTGGCAGCATCATCAACAATTGCATGAAAACCTAGGAATTTTTATCCCAGTTTTGTCTTTTATCACTTACCTTCATATTAATTGCCCACTTCTTTTGGTCCTTTACCATGGCAACAGATCTAAAGATCTGACTGCTCTTTGGATATGTCCTGCATGGAGTGCATTATCACAATGTAAAGCTGTGCTTTCTTTATTTCCACAGCAAATTCTTTCTGGACCTGTTTGGCAAGGATGCAGTTGTTTCATTTTGGACTACTGGGATCCAGTATTTGACAGATCCCTAAGGTAACTGAAGCAGTCCTTTCAGAACAGGCTCATAAAAAGTTGACATCTCCCAAACGCACCAGGTGAGCTAGAAAACATATATTGACTATTGCCATAGTAAATATTACATTAACTATTTTTTCCTTGCATAGTTCATTTTTCACTGACTTCATCAATTCCACTGGTCATAGACGATGCATGATTCAATATGACCCTGTCGGCATTCACATGCCTGCACTTTTACTGCCATCCTTTTTCCACTTTTGAATCCCTTTTACCCAAACAGTCTTAGATCTTTGTTTCTTAGAGTTCCCAAATAACCAGCACAGCTTATGCTATGCTACATATGGCTTAGAAAATAATAAATAATAATAGAACCATTGAATTGGCAACTTGAGTCCATTTTTTGCTACCCATTAGTAATCTAACACTAAGAAGCACATTCTTTGATAGCCTTGATGTCTAGGAAAGGAACCTGGTGCTCTGCATGGGCCTTAGGCAAGTGTACATCTTTTCACATTGGCATCTGTTTATACTGACAAGATTATTAGGCCTATCACTTACATATGTTCCAGTAAGGATGCTCCTGTCTGTGGTCCAGCTGATAACTTTACTGCTCCCTGATCCATCAACAGCTTCTGTTTCCATTTAGCAAGGACACCACCAGCATTTTCTGATTTCTTTTATACCCCAGTGGCTTCTGTTTCAACCACACTGGCTACTGTGCTGTCCCCATAACCAACATCTGCTTCCACTTCCTTGGCTATAGCATGAACACCAGCAATAGCTTCTGCTTTAGCTTCAATGGCTATATTCTTTCCCTTTTCCTTTTAGGTTTCTGAGTACCATTCAAATGATGGTACTGTGAGACAGGGATGTATTACTTTCAACTCATCTGCATGATTAATGTTTGGCATAAGTGGTATAATGGTAGAAGCCATAGACATCCAAGGGGGTGAGGCCAGGAATGAAATATGTGCCGTAGTTCGGATGCAAGCTCCATCCCTTATGCAATTGTGTGAAATGTCCTGATGCCCGCATGAAAGGGCAGAGCTTGTCTTGTGATGCTACAATGCACAGCATTATCAGGGGTAGCTGCAGACGTTTATGGTAGAAGCAGACCTACCAATGTGCCAAGATCAGGGCATGATTTATGCAAGGCAGCACTTTTCTTTTTTAAAAAAATTGTAAACCTTTAGCTGATTATTAAAAAATGCTTCAATAGGAGTTTTGGCTAGCCATCCCCCTACCCTCTTCATTTTCAACCCTTATCATCTGTTTCTTCTTGTTTTTCTTTATTAATACGGAGAAATGTTTCCTTTTCTGAAGACACAATGGCTTTGTTTGTTCAATACATATAACCAAATCACTAAGTTAAGAGCTGGTGGCTACATTTAAGGGCACAGACAGTTCAAGTGCATGGGGCTTGCGCACTTAAAGCACTGTAGGGAGGAACAGCAGCAGCAGTGGCTGGGGGTGCCCTCATGGGTGGAGCAGCACCGGCAGACTGCTACTAGATAGGTCTGGGAAAATCTAGATAACCCCAAAATAGCAGTAAAGAATTAGAGGGTTCTTCATCTCTTTTCTGTTCCCTAGAGACCGCCTGAATGTTCACTGCCCACTTTTTCCAGGGTGACGTGGCTGTTTTTCACCTCCTATACGTGTCCTTCTATAATTTTCAGATTTTCAATTTCTTCTGCTATCCTCCATTTTCCCCCTCATGTTACTTGTGCTTTCACTACTTCCAATTCCTGCTACATTCCACTCATCCTGAGCCCTTTTTCCCTTCAGCTTCTCTTGCCACAAAATCCTATGCATCAGCACAATCAAAATAAATTTTAAAGGCCCAGTTACACCTTTGATTACACTTAGTTTCGTTTTCCTTAAAATTCAGAACTCCAGCATTGTATGATCATTTCCCCCCAATATTCCTGCAATCTCCAGTTCCCTACTGTACAATATCAAATCAAGGATGATTTATCCTCTAGTGTCTTCCTCCAATCTTTGAAGAAGAAAGTTGTCAGCAAGACAAATCATGAATTCCCTAGAAGGACCATGCTTGGCAGAGTTTGTTTTCAAACAGATGTCTGGGTAATTAAAATCTCCCATCACTATGACCTCATGCCCCTTTGAAAGATCTGCAGTTTGCTTTTGAAAGGCATCAGCCACACTGTCTCCTTGAGTGAGTAGGCAATAACAGACCCCAACAGCATCATAATTGCTATTAGTTTCTCTACTTTGGATTTTTTTTTTATTATCACAAATGGATCGTTTTAACATACAGAGCAATTCCTCCCTCATTTTTATTACTTCAGTTCCTTTCAAACATACTGTACTGTGATTGTCAACTGCTTTATTCCAGTTATGGGACTCATCCCACCTATTACACCCATTAAATCATATTTGCCTTCCTGCGCTAAGAGTTCAAGCTTGTATTATTATTTTTCCATAAAATAATATCTCTTTCAGACAAGCTTGGCAGTTGATGACTTCTGGACCTATCCATTTAGTTTTACTGGTAGCAACATGAACGTGGTTTGCGCTGTGGCCTCATTCCAGGATGTTTTTTTCAACAGCGTATAGACAACAAAAGCCATAAACTTTATGAGCCAATGTGCGTTTTGTTTTTTCATCATTACAGCAACAGTCCTACTTTTTTCTATAGTCCATATCTTTATCTGAGGTCTTTACTTCAGAGTGTTCATCACCAAACCACAGAGGGTTCAGCTTAAAGCCCTCCTAATAAAATTCACCAGGGTTTGGCCAATTTTTTTTTACCAATCCTGTGAGGTAGAATGTAACCCATCCCAATAGTGCAGGCCATGATTCTAGGAACAAAATCTCTCCCATCCATACCATTTCCAGAAGCCAGCTAAGGTATAGGTAGAACCATGAGACACGGTCCCAGGTTCAGCACAATTTTGCTATATACTTCATTTGAACGTTCTGCTCTCAGCCCACATTAAAAGTCAAGGACTATAAATGCACATTTCTATTCTCTTAACTGTTTTCTAATAAAAAAAGATATCAGAATGAACAATCAGCTTTCTGCAATCAAATGCCAGTATGATATCACATTTTTTAACTGGTTGTTTTGATGATTAAAAATGTATGTAAGTATGTATGTATGTATGTATGTAATGAGCATGTAAACTACCCAGCAACAAAGACTATTGTCTCTTAAGAAAGGTTTTCTGTTTGTTTGCTTTTCAGTGGAGAAAAATTTCCTCCACGCCTGTAAGATGCCCAGAGTCTGTGATTAGGGCAGCATATCAATGGGTGAAAACAAATAAATAAATTTTGAAATTTTATTTTTTCTGCTTCCCGAGAAACTAACTTTGCCTTTATTTTCTATTTCCTCTGAACTCTCCTGTCTCCCAATCAGCTAAGACAGGAACTCCAGGGAATGAACCTGCCCTTCACTGGAGTCAACCCAAGATGTTTTATTATTTCAAGCTGAAAATTCAACCACCCTCTCCCTGAAATTATTGGTATGCAAAATATAATGATAAATTATGGGAGCAAGCCTATGCTTCCCAGGACAGATCTGAAATCTAACAGGCTAGGTTAGTTTCCTCCCAGTGAAGCAGGAGGTAGGACTCTGACTCAGAGGGGGACACCAACATCAGTTCCTTCTTCCTACACTGGCCTCTTTCTAATGGTAGGTTTTTCTCCCAGAATGTTAGAACTCAGTTATTCCATTAAACTAAATGTCGGAAGATCGAAGATTCATTATTATTATTTTTTAAAATACCTTACCCACACAATGCAGTGTTAAACTGTGGGATTTACTACCATCTGGTTCAGTGACGGCCACCAATTTAGAAGGTTTTATGGGGATTCAGAGGAAGTGGAATATTCTGGCATCAGACTAACAGTTAAAAGGGAAGGAAATAGCAATGCATGGAATAGTTACCTAGATATGATCTGCTTTTTCTTATCAGGGAGAACACAGAAATAGATACTCAGAAGAACATTTTGAACTTTCAATATTTTCTGAAATTTGTGAATTTAGACCAGGCTGATGCTTTGGATATTTGCTTGATGCAATAGTATAGTAATGATTTAGAAGGTTTTATGGGGATTCAGAGGAAGTGGAATATTCTGGCATCAGACTAACAGTTAAAAGGGAAGGAAATAGCAATGCATGGAATAGTTACCTAGATATGATCTGCTTTTTCTTATCAGGGAGAACACAGAAATAGATACTCAGAAGAACATTTTGAACTTTCAATATTTTCTGAAATTTGTGAATTTAGACCAGGCTGATGCTTTGGATATTTGCTTGATGCAATAGTATAGTAATGATCACCACAGAATGAGAATGTATAACAATTAAATCAATTTGAATATTTTAAAAATGCCCCAAACAAGTGTTTAAGTGTTTAAATAACAGGAGATGCTAGGGTTTGTTAAAGAGAAAATAGCACAGAAATGATATCACTTGCATTTTAAAACATCACCAAGAGAGGGCAGAATTCAATGTTTAAAAATATGTAGAAGAGGGAGAGCATTTCAGTATTTCTTATCATTTAAAAATCCTTCTCCCTAGCCATGCATTGCTGCAAATATGCAGAAGTAATGTGAGTTTTCCAAGTGCATTAATCTTTCTGCAAGAATTTGTGTACTGTCAAAAGGACATTTGCATTCACTAAAGCTGAAAGAAATTACTATGAACATGATAAGCTGTGAAAAACATAATGAAGCATCCAGATTTAACCAGCTGCATAAAAATAATGCCAAATGATAGCTTCTTCTAATGAATGTGGATAATTAGGTTTGCATTACTCTGAGATATATTTTGTGTCTGACTTTCTTCAGTAGAGAAATAAATGTATTCAACATCTATAATGCAGACTTCAGTATTTTGGCTGAGGACATTTTAATGCAGTACAGAGACCTGCCTGTTCCTGGAGGGAACTTGGCAAAGGACACTGAGGCTCAGACCACCTATGATAAGGAATATGCTGTGACAACAGTGCTGAACTTATTTTTTCTTCACACAAAGCAGCTGCAAGTTGTGTGTGTGTGTGTGTGATTTGCATATGGTTATCTATGCAATACATGTTGCACACACATAGAGAACCACACAGACACACGCATCTGTGCTGGGGCCAGGCCTATTACTTTGATTTGTGTGGACTCTCTGATTCAATTTACATCACATTCCTCCCCTCCTCTCCATGTTGTTATTATCTACATAGAAGAAATGGTGTGGATACACTGGAGTCCTAGACATATTTATGGAAATGCATTTCTTTAATTTAATGGGCCTTAATTCTGAGAAGACATGCACAGGACTGCACAAGCATTTTGTGGGGAGGGGCTGTGTGGGCCCACTGCCAATGTGGGTGGGAACACTGCTGGAGATACAGAGAATGTGCCTGTGTTTCCTGGTAAAGCAGGAGGGGAGAGCCTCTCCCGTTCCTGGAAACTCCTCCCAGTGCCTGATCCACAAGAATGGGATCATGGGGGCTGCCCTCAGGGGGCAGGTAGGGGCTTCTCATTAAAGCAAGAGAGGAAAGCCCCCCCCAAAAGGTAGCCTCCATTACCTCATCCTTGGGTATCGGGGCTTGATTGCTAAATCCAGTGCTCTAGCCATCTGTCAAAAATGGCCTCCTCTCCTCCAGTCCCTTGAGCACCCCCCAAGGGAAGGCAATCAGTAGATTCAGCAATCACTGCCCCTTAACTTGCCCTGCAGTAAATTGTTAGCACCACTCACTGAGCTTGTTAAGGAGGCAGAGTAGAGACTGGCTATATAAACAGAGCAATTTTTACAGGCACACTTTATGCCACCTCCGGACTGGAAGATAACACGTTAATGTGGTCATCTAGCTGTGCCTGTCGGGCCTAGCCCAAGGAACTCCAGGAGACCATGCAGAATCAATCCAGCAGGGTTTAGCTACAACCCCTTAACAAGAATCTTCCCAGAATGAAACCAGTTCCCAGGCTCACACCGATAGAATTTCTTAGGGAGGTGCCAGTCTCCTCTGCTTATCTCTTCCTCGCTCCTCTGGAGATGAGAGTACATTCTTTACTCCCCTCCCACCATTCCAGTCCATCACAGTGCCTGAGTAAATACTTCTATGGATTCTGTATCAATTTGCACTTTTTTTTTCCTTCATAGTTGTTCTTTGGTCTTTTGAAAACCAGAGTTTATTTTCTCATTCAGCCGATAATGTCTGTTTCCCACTAATGTTGACTACTTCGAAGGCTGCATTTTACTGATTACACATTCACCTGGAGAACTGCAGGTAACTGCATGAAATGCATAATTGATACCCAAAATCAAATCCTTCTACTCCAGATTAACGAATCCAGAATGCATTTTAACTTATATTGTTTCTATGCTTTTTTATACCATTAGACCCAAAGGTCCAGGTTAGGGACAGACTGCCATGGAGAAAATCTATCTATGTGGTCACTATGAGTTGATACCAACTTAATGGCACATAATCAGTCAGTCAATGCTTCTTTTAAAGGCAAAGCCTTCAAAGGTGGTTTGTGTTACAGGATGCTAAATGTGACTAAAGTCAGCATTAAAACCAAAATACCCCAGTTAATAAAATGTTAGTTTGAACTAAAATGCCAAACAGAAAACAGAGTACAATTAGACAAAAAGCTACAGTAAATGAATAGGTACTTAGGGCTTTCATAAAAGTTTGCGGGGTTGGGGTCAACAAACTTTCGGTTGCAAGACTTTGGATTTTTTAATCCCAAAATCTTATTTCAAATCCATCTGGACCCTTAATCCATTTGTAACTTTCCAAAATCAAAGTTTTAATCACCCTTTTGCTGTTTATTAACATATTTTTTTTAAGTCCTTAAATTTGTATTTAAAATTTCTTTTGCTAAGGATTGAAGGAAATTCACCTGGCGTTTTCAGGCTTCTGTTAAGAAGCCATTTCTGAAAGTGAATAGAAAAGGAAGTATGCGAACCCAGTGTCCTTAAAGGTTCTGACATGGTTTGAGCAAGATGGCTATTCCCTCGTCTCCCAGAGCTCTAAACCCACCAGAGACCGCTGTCTTGTGATCTCCTTGTGAGCAGCTACTGCAGGGAACAATCTCTCCTTGTCAGGAGAGGAATTACAAAGAGCTGGTCTACTCACTAGCTCTTCATTCTGCTGAGGTTTTGGCTTTGCTCGTAAGATATTGCATTTTGTCTTTATAAATTTCATTAAGTTTTCCACAAAAGTTAAAATACAGAAAAATCAAGAAAAAAAGAAGGGGGGAAAAAAGGGAAAAAAGGGAAAAGGAAGGAAAATAGGGGAGGGGAGAAAAAGGAACACAAGAAAAAGAGAGTAGCTTCTGACTTTCCTTGGTACAGGTATAGACAGAAAATACATTCGCCTCTTACTCTAATATCTAAAAATTTACAGTACATAGTAAAAATTGTTTTTAATCTAGTATTCAGAAAGATTCCTAAGAATTAATCTATTTGAATAATACATATAATTTGTACAAGATATTTCTATAACATCAATCAGCAAATCCCAAAGTCAAGGCTGCATTTTTTTGAGTATCAAGCAAAAAGTCTAAGAGTGGTTTCCAATTAGAGACAAAGTTAGACAGTGCCCTGTCTTTAAGCAAAGCATAAGATATTGCATTTTGATGTCATATTCATACCAACAAAATTTGCATTAAAAACATGGGAGAAAATACATTTTTCTGGTGGGCTGGATTTAAAATTTCAATATAGTGTAAAAGTAAGTGACCTACATTAAGGGTAATAAAGGAGGAGGAGGATGACTGAGAAGCTCACTTAATTTCTCAATCTAATTAGCTACTTAAATGTGGTGATATCTGCCTTGCCTCTTTGCTTAACCAATTCAAATCTTTGAACAAATGCTATAATTTTGTATTGTAGGAAATTGTTTAATTTTCTCCATTAAAAGGGATAGAAAATGCAGAAAATCACACCCACATGGATTATGCAAATTAAGTCTCTAAACATTGGTGCCTTGCAAGCATTTCTACTTTTGTCTTTTTTATTATTATTATTATTATTATTATTATTATTATTATTATATTTTTCTTCATAGTTTTGTTATTTTAAATCCATTTTGGATTTGGCCTGAAATTTGTATTTGAAATAATTTTAGCAAGACAAACTTGGCAAATGCTGTTTACAGCATGTAACTTTGTTATTGTGGTTGCTGTCATTGACTTTTATTTGTGATTTTGAATTTCCAAATATTACACTGACAGTTCTTTTCAAAATGTATGGAAGGAGGGAAGAGTCATACTGAGTAATAATTGAATTTTCGTTTCTTCTCCTTCTCAAAGCAAGACAGATAATCAGGTTTTGCTCCAGACTGGGAATAGCATACTGGGGTATAGGCCTGTTGAATAAAAAGCTTTGTTTCTGTATGTTTCTACCAAGAAAGTTATATTTCTTCTTCTGTCAGCTCAGAAAGCTTGGTTGAATTAGATAAGCTTAGTTAGAAATATATAGAGACGCTAGTCATTCAGGATATTCCTTTCCAATGGACAAAGGAGCTTTGTTAGATGTAAAAAAGAGAGAAAGGGCGATAAAGATGTTGAGTGGTGGCCTTCAGAAATGTTGATGGCTTTAAAAGGAAAGTGAATTTATCTGTTTAACGACAAGATGGGACCACAGTTGTAATGAGACACATGGCAGGGCATTGTGTTACTAACTTATGGCTCAAGCTAGACCATCAGTGCTTTCCTCTGTGATAGTTTTCCCTGCTAAATCATTTGCACCCAGCTAAGCCCAAGGCATCTCTTTAATAAGAGGGACAAGCAGCAGTTTATGGTAAGAATAGCCTTATTTTGTCTTCAAGGAAAAGCCACTTTCCTATTTTCAAGTGAAATCAATGTAACTGAAACACCAATGGAACTCAATTGCACAGAAAATCTGTATCATTTATTTAGAAAATGTATATGCCTTTCATTAATGGCTCTAGACAATTTACACAATATAGTAAAATAATAACAATGATAATGATAATGACAATAATTCATCAAATAATCATTGAAATAAAGAAAGGGAAAATCACTAACTATAAGAATAATACTTAATAATACTGTAAATTAAATTAAATCAATTATTATTAAATTAAATTCTTAATAATGTAAAAAAAATTGGCAATGGAATTTGTCCTAGAGAAATGTGTTACAGTAGCAATAAATTGGGGTAAAATCACAAACAGTAATGGAATTGAAATGCCAAATGCCCAAACCATCAGGAGCCATCAGGATGAAGCCTACAAGTATCTGGGCATTTTACAGTTGGATAACATCAAACATGGGCAAGTCAAAAATGTGATCAGTAAAGAAAGAGTGAGAAAACTGTTAAAGACAAAATTGAATGGTGGAAACACAATCAAAGCCATCAATACCTGGGCCATACCTGTTATACAATACACTGCTGGAATTATTAACTGGACACAAGCTGAACTGGACAGTTTGACTGAAAAACAAGAAAACTCATGACTATTCACTACGCATTACATCCTCGTAGTGATATTGATAGATTATACCTGTCCCACAGAAATGGAGGCAGAAGTTTACTTCAAATCAAACAAACTGTCAAAGAAGAAAAGAATGCATTGGCTGATTTATGTAAGACAGTCAAGAACAAGCACTGATGCAAGTTAAAAACTGGAACTTACTGAATGTACAGGAAACAAAACGTGAATATTGAAATAATGTAATAAAAAAATGAACAGAATGCTGGCAAAGAAAAGCATTACATAGTCAATTTCTACAAAAGATCAAGGGGAAAGTGGATAAAGATAAAACCTGGCAATGGCTTACAACTGGAACATTAAAAAAAAGTAACTGAAGACTTGATTTTGGCTGCTCAAGAGCAAGCAATTCGAACTAATGCAATCAAGGCCAGAATTGAAAAATTATCAGATGATTCAAAGTGTAGATTGTGCAAAGAAACAGAAGAAACAGCAGATCATATACTTAGCTCATGCAAGAAGATTGCACAAACTGACAGTAAACAATGACATAACACAGTCACCAAAATAATTCACCAGAACATCTGTAAAAATTATCATTTGCCAGTAATGAAAAACTGGGTGGAAACATATAGTTTTAAAAGTAGTAAAAAATGAGCAGATTAAAATACTGTGGGATTTCCAAAACAAACTGATAAAGTCTTGGTGCATAACACACCAGATTTAACTGTGGATGAAAAGAATAAAGTGTGGATAATTGATGCGCCAATACCAGGGGATAGTAGAATAGAAGACAAAGAATTGGAGAAGATCAAAGTATCAAGATCTGAAAACGAAGTTGAAAGATTATGGCATAAACTGGCAGTGGTGGTCCCAGTGGTTATCGGTACAGATGGTGCCATACCAAAAAGCCTTGGACAGCATTTAGAAAATCTGCACATTGACAAAATTTCCATCTGTCAGTTACAAAAGGGCACACTGCTTGGATCTGCACATATACTATGCAATACATTATGACATCCTAGGTTCTTGGAAAGAACTTGATGCGAATGAAGGCCAACACCAACTAAAGAACTGGCAGCTGTGATTTCACTCTGTTGTGAATAATAATAATAATAATAATAATAATACATTAAATAATCATTAAAATAAAGGGAAAATCACTAACTCACAAGAAGGTGTTCAGCTCATAAATGAAACAACAATCTAAGTAAGCTTATAAATATTCAGTAATATTGGAAACATCAAATATTTTACACCACCAAATAAAGAGAAACATAAACTCAGACTATTGCAAATTATTAAGTCAAATCCTAAAATTTATCCTAAATGATGGCAATACAGTCATAGCCATCAACTCATGAGCAATAGTAGTAATTCAGTATACTGCAGGAATAGTCAACTGGATTCAGATGGACCTTGACATTCTTAAAGGGCAAACCAGAAAAATACATGACTATTAATATTACTTTACACCCTTATAGTGGTGTTGATAAATTATATCTCCCAAAGAAGATTGATGAGTGAAGACTTTTATACTGTAGTTAAAACAAACTGTAGAGAAGGAAGAACAAGGGTTTAATTATAATATGAGAACAGGCAAAGAAATTTTATTGAATGAATCTTAGAAATGGAATCTAAATTTGACTGTAAAAAACAACAGCTTGAAATAAAATTAGAAAACTGGAAAACCAAAGCATTCCATGGATATTTTTTTGAAAGATACTGAAGGAAAATCAGAAAATATAAAAACATGGCAGTGATTTAAGAATGGCACATTAAAAAAGGAAATAGAAGGAATGCATTTTGCTGCTCAAATACAAGCACTATGTACAAATGTCATCAAGGCAGAAATAGAAAAGACCAGTTCATATAGTAAATGCTGATTGTGCTGAGATCAGGATGAAAGAGATGACCATGTAATAAATGGATGCAGCAAAATCATACAGACTGATTATTTTTTTTAAAAAAAACATGATTGAGTAGGGAAACAATTACACTGGCATTGAAAAGTAGGGATTCACAGTCCATAAGAATTACTGGAAACATGACATTACAGATAAAGTCATTGAAAATGGTAGAGAAAAATGTTACAGAATTTTAAAATTCAGACTGATCAACACCTGGAACATTAACTTCTGGAATATTAGACATTACTCTTTTTGAAAAGAATCATGTTTGGTTTATTGATATAGCCACTCCAGGAGGCAGTGATGCTGAAGACAAGGAATTGGAGAAGATTACAAAATACTGAGACCACAAAAATTTGGGGGAAGTTGACAGTGGTACCAATTCTTATTGGAGCACTAGATGCAAAACCACAAGGATCTGGAAGAAAGAATTTGGGTTGCAATTTACAACAGCTCAACTACAAACAACAGCACTGTTGGGCACCTCATATGTAATTGCATAACTAATTAATTGAATAAGAAAGATGCTATCTTTCCAAAACCCTTGGATAGGGCTCGAATGATGGAGAAGAAAATCAGCTAACATTGCCTGTGACACATGATAGTGGAATTGGAATAATCATAAACATAAAACACAAAAACTAACACCTGGGTAGATAAATATGATTTGAGTGCTGCTAAAATTTAGTAAGGAAGCTTGATTTCATTCCAGGAATACTTTATTCCACAATATGCCACAATCACTCATGCCCTCATCATTTCTTATTTGGATTACCAAAATGGGCCCTACATGAGGCTGACCCTGAGAAGTACCCAGAAGCTACAGCTGATACAAAATCTGGTGGCCTAGGCGCAGGGAGTGGGGTGGGATGGCAGCTGCGTCCCATTATATTGAAAGCCATGAAAACAATCAGGCAGGTCAGAATCAGATATCAGCTAGGATGGACAGAATCTTCAAATATGCCTCTAGGCAGCCCTGTTCCTTATTTCAATCAAAAAGATAAGCATTTTCTACAGAAAATAATTCTTGCAAAACTTATCTGTATACAGGATGTCATAGGAATTTAGCAAACAATAATTTACTGTACTTCAGTGTTCTGCTTCATGCTGAGAACTCTGAAGTCATCTAAATTAGCTTAGAAAAAGCTGCTGTTATACACACTTGGACATTGATTGCAACTATTATCTTAAGAGACTCATTTTTCACATTTGAAGAAAATTGCTACTCTTTAAAAAAGAAGGTCCTATTTTAAGTTTGTATACTTTTTCTGATAGCTTCACAAGACCTTCCCCAGGAGGTAACTAACAGTATCATCTTCTACTTCTTTTCTTGCTTTTTTTGAGGGAGGGAAAAGTGGAAAGAAATGTTTGAAAAAGCAAATTTCATTCTGCTTAAAAACAAAAGGTCAGATTGTGTCACAATTTGCAGCCACTTTGATTTATCTACCCAAATGAATGATGACAAGAAGGAAGCAGGATTATCCAATGATATACTGAACATATAATACCTTTCTACTTGAGAACCAAATGCTGTAGGTTTTCTGCTTAAATGATTACTGTCAAACTTTGATAAAATCACTTCTGAATTTCCATATATATATACAATGTGCATATGCACATTTGTCTCCTTAGGTTTTTCCTCCTTACAGAAAAATAGTGGGGTTGGGTGGGGTGGTGTAGTGGTGCCTGGGAGGCATGGTTTAGTTGAAATCAGGAAGTGTTATCAACAGGATTTTCACTTTATTGGAAATGCAAGTGATCATCTCTCAGAGACCTGTCCAAGGTCCTGAATATTCAATAGTTGACGAACTGTTGCTTTTGGATTGCATGTTACGCTTTCCTCTGCATTCAGAAAAAAACACAGTACATATCCTGAGTAGCAGATGGGATTCTGCCTGTCCTTTTGGTTCCTAGTCAACTCATTTGTTTACAAGTATTGACTTTACCAGATGCATTTCAAGGAATCTGCTTCTTTGGAACATTAACCCATCATAAATTCCCTTGGCTCTACCAAACCAAGTTCTATTATATTGTATGAATTCATCCATGCAAAGATCTATCAACCAGTCCCTCCCTCCCTCCCTTCTTCCTATTCTAGATTATTTATCATTAAAATTGGTTAAGGTACTGGACCAGGAATGGGGAACCCTGAGTCTGCATCCTGTCTTAGGCATGGAAAACAACTGGGTGACCTTGGGCCAGTCACTTCCTCTCAGCCTTATGAAGAAGGCAATGGCAAACCATTTCTAAAAAGTTTCCAGGAGCTGCCTTTGAGTCAGTTTTGCCTAGGAGTCAAAACTGACTCAAAGGCAAACCAGAAACAACAAACACACACTATTTATGTGGTTAGGAACTGATGAGGTAGGACGCCTGATATACCAAGGTTTCAGCTCAGGCCAATGATCCATGCCATTATATTTTTTTTAAAAAGTACTGAAAATGTTAAACGGAAAAAAGCAGAAGCAAAAAAGCAATGAGGAGAGAGAGAAAAAAGAAAAGCACAAAGTAAATAGACAAAATATTTTCAAGATCATAAGATTAAGTACAGATTCTCAGAATAATGTTAATTTAGTTCTATGTATTTAAATACTTTACATCATTTTAAAACTGCAGATGTTAAAATCAAGTTCATGTACAAGTATTAATGACAGTAGTCAGCACAGCATGAAGTATACATTAAAGTGAAACATTATAGTTTTATCTACTCAATAAGAAGTCTATCCTTATTTAACAAAACACCCATAACTTAAATGTTAAAACTTTATGTTAGGAGAAATTGAAATGTTGAGGCCTATGGGTGGAATTATAGTCCAAAATGGCTCCTATGTTAAATTAAATTTTGTGGCAGATTTATTTTTCCAATACAAGGTTATTTTAGACATTAAGTATCTTCCTATAACTTAATTTGCCATTCTTCTACTGAGGGAATTGGACAAACTTTCCAATGAGAAGCATAGCACATCCTAACAGATCTTAGCATGTACAAAGCTAGTTTATAGAACCTTATAGAAATATAAGGTTTAGTAATATTTAATAGAAAGGTAGCAGGTTGGAAAGGAAATTCAAGTTTTAGAATTTGTTTCATTCTGTTATAAATCATTTCCCCAGATTGTTGGGCCTTACAACATTGCCACCAAATGGAAGAATGATCCAACCTGATCATTGCATTTCCAACAGTTTTTAGGAAATGAACTATCAAATTTGGCAGTCAATACTGGAGTGATATACTATTGGGAAAACATACCAATTATCTCAACATGTGATATCCACTTAAATTTAATATTTTTCTTCCATTAAAAACCCCATTGTTGCATATTTTTCACCGTCAGCTTACAAATCCCAGCAAGTGCTCTTGTGTTACAAGGTTTTCAAATTCAGTAAAATCTCTGAGTGTTCTGTTTTGATTTTGTAATTCTATTAGAACAGTATTGCTTACTTCCAAATACTGGAACCAATCAGGTGGTTCTGGCCATTCCAAAGGATTTCATCTTTGTCTTATGTGCAATTAAATCTTGCAAGCTGAACAAGTTATTATTTCTCCACTGAATAAATCCTTTGCATTTTCATCTTCATTAAAGTAAATATATAATGGTGAAACAAGATGTGATAAAACTGGGCTGATTCCTTTTCTGTTTATCCCCTACTTTTTATATACTGCTTATTATTGAAAGATCTCTTTTAAATAATCTATTTCTGTTTGTGTCAAGCCAAAGGTATTTGTGTAAATCGTCTGGAAATCCTGCTCCCTCAGCAGAGGTAACTCAGCTATACAATGTTATGATCTATTCTGTTATCCAAGTTAGACCACTGGCTTGATCATGTGCTTTGAAGTTTGGTACTGCCAAGCCACCTCATTCTTTCAAATCTAGTAATATCTTACATTTAATCCTTGATATTTTGTTGAACCATATCAAGTTAGTTATTTTTCTCTGTCAGTCAGTTAATGCTTTACCTTTAATTTTTAATGGAATGATTTGAAACAGGAAGTTAAGCCTTCACAAAATGTTCATTTCATGATTGTGATTCTTCCTAACCAAGACAATTTTAGCTTCTTCCATATTAGGCTCTCTGCCTAATTGGTGAATAATTATTTTTAAATAGATATTTATTGTTTTTTGTCAGGTAAATTCCCAGGTGTTTAAAATTCTTAGCAGTAACATTAAACCCCATTATTTGATGCAGATACTGTTTTTCTTTTCAGTTAAGTTCCATGTCAGCATCTGAGTCTTGTTCTTCTTAATCCAATATCCTGATACTGAACCATACTGCTGTATACATTCCATTATGAATTCTAAAGAATCCTTTGGATGAATAACTGTAAGTACAATCTGTAGTTGGGATATAGGTTATGGACACTCTTTTTTGAGCATGACTATTTAATTGCTGTTAGAAATTGTATATAATTTGATGTCCAGTACATGCTTTGAACTACAGTTCCCATTAGTTCCAGTTAATATAGACATTGATCAGCGACTTTGAAAGTTGTAGTCAAAATCATTTGCTTATCCTGATCTAAAGGTCAGTGATCCTCTTTCTTAATAGGTCATGATAGAGATATTAAACTAACAACTTGCTGTTTATCTGATAATTCAAATATCATGAACAACTCCAGACTGGCCCAACTATTATTTTTTCAATGTCTACAAGAGAAAACTCTTAAAAGTTTCTTCCAGCTGTAGGATTCTACTTTTATGAACAATTCTAATTTCATTAGTCTAGTAATATATAATGCTACCCTGGTATGCTTAATTGTGCTACTTTCCTTTGACCCTTTCATACAGGGTAGGGGTATCCCATGGGGTCACATGCACATTCCCAACTTTTTAAAGTAGTTCCAGATGGTCGTTGCAGGCACAGAGTGCTTCATTTTCATATTTGGGTTAGTCAAAATAGCAGTATGACTAATATGGAAGCAGAAGGAGCAATTGGTTATTGAATATGGAGCCCACAATCAATCACCAATCAATATTGCTATCATAGCAGTACTTTTAAAACAGTTACAGCAAGTTTGATTGATTCATTCTTTGACCTCTGGTCTAAACCAGCAGAAATCAATACTCTCCATGATATGCTCTAGATTTTGTTAAGAATTTCCTGCATATAAACAGGGTATGCTGAGATTATATTATATGTAAGCAGCAAATACTTCTTAAAGACTCAAATCTGGAACAAAATGCCACAAAGAAATTCACAGGATTGTTCTTTTCATTCTAAAGCATTTATTTCCAATCTCATGCATGGTGAAACTCTCTCATTTGTAGTTGAAAGGGAAAAAAAGCATTAAAAATGGTTTTGTTATGCAGATACCACTAATGCAACAACAACAACAAAACCCCACACACAAGTTTGAAGTAAAATCTGTAAGAGATTCCATTTTAATGTACTGTGTATGAGCGTACATTTTGGAAGCATTTTTATCCTGAGCAAGAATTTTAATTTAAAAAAACCCACTAATTTCAAAGTTATATACTGAACTGAAAGGCAAATGAAGAAGGTAAATGGGTGTGTTTGTATGGGTGTGGTTAATTGTTAACATATTATTTTACAAATTCAATGTTGATATATTCAATATAACTATTCCCTCCATGTGTGAGCTGTCTCAATATTTTTTAACAGTATATAAGAGCATTTCCAATCCAGATGCAGCCCAAGGTGATTGCTATTGTTTCTCCTGTATATGTGATTTTTTAAAAATTCAGATCAAAATGAGAGTTTCAAACTGCAGTTCTTTGACTTCCCCAAGGACTACTGAAGTGTTATGTAATCATCTTCCTCTTCCCTCATTTCCTTCCCCTTCCCTAATTTACTCAGCAGACAAAAATGACATTTTCCAATTTATCACCAGGAAGCACAGGGGCTAATTTTATTTTGAAGGATATTAAATATTGCAATTCATGGAACCTCAGAAGTGATAGGAATCAAAATACTACCCAAAGAAGAGAGGATTTGAAAAAGATGTACAAAGAGTAACCAAATGATAGACAGCCAATGGATATAAAAAACAGCTAATTCATCCCACTGCATACAGTAGGAAAGAGGAACTCATGGCCCTCCACATGTCATAGGGCTATCAGGTCTGGGCTGCACGACCATGGACAACCATTAGATGATAGCAACAAGATACATAAAATTCTGAAAATTTGCTGGATTTCTGCAGTTCAGATCTTATAGCCTAGATGTTGCTAAACTATAGCTTCCAACATCCTTTACTATTAGGTAAGCTACTTGAAGCTGTTGGGAACTGCAGTTCAGCCATAAATAGAGAGCTCCCCTCTGATTTTTAAACTTTAAATATCACTTTAGATTTTTTAATGTTTGTCATTTTAGTTCATTCATCACATATCCAGTTACTACTTTTTGAAGAGTTATAAAGATCCAGAAGAATATTATACATTTTAATTGAAGAGTTATAGAGATCACAGAAGAATATTATACAACTTAAAGTATAGATATCATCACTTTGGTTCAACCACTTTGCAGTCTATTCCATTTTTAAAATACTTTTCTCTTTTTGCCCTGGAAGAAATGTTTTGTATTTCTTCATAATGGCTTTCCCTGGATAGATCCTGTTCATGCTGTGCTTTCTTTGTGACAAACTGTTTTGTGAATCAGAATCTTATGTATCTGTGTGGCTTTATATTATTTCTAACAAAAAAAAGCTGCTCCTTTTAATTTATTGCACTAAAAAGTGAAAGCATCAATCAACTTTCTTTTATGAGACCTAGAAAATGTAGCAGACCAGATTCTTAGACAGAATTCACCAATTGCACTAAGCCATAATATGGTTTGCTGGCTTTGATGTAGTGTGTTATGTGAACTCACTGTGATGTGTAAGCCATGGTCCTGGCTTACCATAGGTGAAATGCTGCCAACTGTGGCTTATTCATTAAGCTATTGTTTAGCATAGTTTAATTGTAAAAAAAGAAACAATAAAAACTTACTATGTTACATATAAGAAATTATTCATCCTAATTTTGAAACTTTGACCACCTGAAATAATATTGATCATTCTTTTCATTACACTGATAGAAAGCCAGTTCATGAATACTTATCAGTGATCCAGATTTGAAAGTCTGGAGTTGTGCTGTCTTTCTAACACTAAAGAGAAATCTTTTTGGTGCCATCCTGCCTCAATAAATTCATAATTCTCCATGTAGTCAAAAGTTCTGGCATGTAACCACTTCCAAAAATGCTACCAAGAAAATTTCATAGATTTCTCCATGTGGTTCTCAAGAGTCAGGACTGATTTGAAGGCAAAAAATAAAATAGAAAAATTCAAAAGTATAATTCAAAACATTCACATATTTAAGCTGTATTGATCTATGTAACACCATAACAACTTATGGATACTAAATTAGAATGGGGCAATAGTAGGACAAGCCCCTATTATATGAATGTCCCCTCACTCATATTATACTTCCAACATAATGAAGTTGACAGCCAATCTTCTTAAATATTTTAGGGTATCCAGTTAATATGAAAAAAGGGTATTTTGTTGAACTGATTTCATTTTTAGATTAAAAAGACATATAATATTATTTAATCATTTATTTGATAATACGACATATTCCAACTTTCTATACCAGAGTTCTTGCAAAGAGTAAGAGTAAGAGTGATACTCTTTGAGAACTAGTTTGGTGTAGTGGTTAAGACAAAAGTGACACTCTTTAACCGTTTATAACAAAATAGTATAGACTTAGAATAATCCAAAACAATTTCCAGTACTAATTGTAATATGAGAGTTTTAGATGCTGATGATATATCTGGACTGAGTTGTGAAACCACTATAAATTTTAATTGACTATATTGCTATTTAATTGTTTTAGGCAATCCAAATTCCTCTTGCAATAAATCAGATGGCTTAAAAACTTGATAGTCAATAAACTGATCAAAAAATTTCATACCTCTACTTGTTTATAACTTCCTTCCCTGCCAAAAGATTTACCACAATTTTCAAACTAGGATTATCCCAGAGTATAAATTTCTCATGTGAATAAAAGTACAATTTTTACTTTCAGCCCAGCAGAGCAGGAGTATATGATATCTCTTTGTTGCAATCCAGATCTTGCAGCCTACCTTAATCTCACCTACCTTTGAGCTGTTCCTTTAGTTGTACAGTTGTCAAACTAATGTTTTCCCCATTATTGCAACAATTTCTAGTCTTCGGGGAGTATAAAATAGTGGGGAAAGGCCCTTTCATGGCAGGTCTTGCAATTTTTTAGACTATTTCAAAATGACTTTTAACTTAGAAGAGTTGGAGGATAGCTTAAACATCATATCATTTTCATATTTTAACCAGAATTCTCATGAAAAGAAAAAATAACTGCTCTGCACTGGAATCATTTACTATTTACTTCCTCTGCACTTGGGGTCCTTTGGTACACCACTGACATTCAAAGAGAGTATCTCACTGTATTACAGATACACAGTGGATTTGTTCCACAGAAGAGTTGGCTGAGCGTAGAACTTAAATATTAAGATTTCCCATAAGAGTTCCTTAAGTAAACAAGACACATTACCAAAAACACAACCCATCTAGATATAAAAACTTGCTATTTTGTGTCTAATGCTATTACACCTTTGACAGCTTTTTAACTTTTGAGAAGGCATCAGTGTTATCTCTGCAGGTCAATTTTAGATCTGAGTGGAGGTCTGCAGATACTAATTGATACAGATAAATCAACATTTTCAGGGGCAGAAACTGTTGCTTATAGTTGGAGGCCAAAATTCCTATCAACAACTGTGATATACACAGTTGTAGGATTTGTACATTTGCGTATGATGGACCATTTATGTACATGTAATCATATTGCAATAAATATGTATATGCAGATGAGTACTGCTGCTAGGCTAGAATATGTCAGGCCTATTTGTACATATGCATATTTTGATGAAGTACATTATTATAACATGTAATTATATGGTATATTACATAACTGTTGATATATAAATTGAAACTGGTCTCTTCAGGAAGTCTTTCTGAAATGTTGTGCCTTGGTGGTATGTGTGTACAAAATACCCAGTACTGTTGGTGCTGAATGAACTACTATTTATCAAGGTCTGTAAAACAACCACTTCAGTGAGAAAGAGGCAGAGCTATTAAACTACATCACTGCAGATTTCTTTTACATGTTACATTTTCTGGGAGTTTCCCATGTCTGTATGTACTGTATGTTTAAATATGTTTCAAAAAGAGAGAAAACTTTAAGATTACACTTACCTTGATGGGCTGGCATGACTTCAGAAGAATCTTTAGTACAGTATTTATGTTAGTTAATTTTATTGTATTTAACTGATTATATGATTTTTTTTAATGTGAGGCCCTTCTATAAATGGAAATTCAAGGTGTATAATATTTCTTTGTTTTCCCCTTATTACTACAATAGATGAATCTGTATTGAAGATGCCTGTATTGAAAATGGTCTGATAATGTCTACCATTAATATATTATAAACCTGTTCTTGTAGTACATGAACAAATGGGGAAAGATTGTATGGCAGCATTATTCTTGATCAGAAATATGTCCCATGTCTGTAACAAATTTCAACTTCAAATGAATTTTGATCTGGTAAATCATAAATTATTGAAAAAAATTACAGCTACACAGTCAGATTGATTTATACAAAATTGATACAGAAAGTATCTGCAAAAACATAATTTAGCAGCAATAAGTGTGCAGGAAACAGGAATAAAGCAATTATAGAATTCAGCTCAAATTAAGAGATTGAATAAAATATTCTGCAGCCAAAATGATATACCCATAAACTTAACAGTGAAGTTACAGTCATATGATCATTTTGCCTTCTTATATTGTAATAACTTCTGCCAATGTAGGTGTAACCACAAGAACACATCAATATGTGACAGACAGCTCACTGGAATTGTTAATAATGAAGCTCAAGCTTAAATCCTGGGACACAAAATGCAGAAGCAAGACTCACTGAAGAAGGCCCTAATGCTTGGAAAATGTGAAGGCGATCGGAAAAGAGGCCAAGACAAAACAAGGTAACTAGAAACTATCACTGATGACACAAGCATGAGCTTATGCAAACTCAAAGAAGCAGTGAAGAAATGATGTCCATCAGAATAAAGAACTGGAAGTGAATGAAAATCACCACCAAAGACAGAGCTAGGGCAACAGACTTTTAGAAATGGCACTACTTTCTCCCTTAGTACCCCAGACTTGAATATTGTGTGGGCTACGAAAAGGCAGAAGCACGGGGAAACCTAAAGGGGAGAAGGATTGGATAATAATGTCATTTGATTTCCCACCAAAATAAGAGTGAGCTAATCATGGTTATTCTACAGAAAACCCTCATGTAAAAGCATCATATATTTCTAGAGCTCAAACATTTCACCTCTGCTTTTAGGATATTAACTTTCCTTTTAATACAATTTTCTTGTAGAATTTGCCTGTGTACATGCAGTATCTTTACTAATGATGTGTGTATGTGTAATTTAATCTTCCATAGGTTTTTGTAGTTTTTAAATAGCTATTAGAAATCCACAGAATATATACTTATGTAAACCTGATATGCTATAAGGAATATGCTATATGAAGTTCCAGTACAAGAACTTTCAAAAAGTTCTAGAGTGGTTTACCAAGAATTAAAATTATAATGCAATATTAATTGGGCAGAAAATAGAACCTTTGTAAAGAGTAATCCTATTATTGCTAGTAAACTGGATTTTGGAGAGAATATATCTATCCTCCAAAATGGAAGAAACACCTGTTTGCAAAAGTTTTCCTCAAGGTAGTGCCCTCCAAATGGACTACAATCCCCACAATCCCCAATCAGCAAAGCTAACAGTCATGATGCCTATGAGATCATGGAACCTGAAGTTGCATATACCTGCAAGGTGGCTGGTTGAGGAAGAATGCTACACCTGATTGCTTTATTCCATGTGATTTTATTCGGAAATATGCCCCATTAAATTCAGTGAATTATTCTCAGGGTAACAAGCACCTAGCCAGACTTAGCACTGGTTAATACTTGGATGGGAAAGTACCAGAAAATCCTGGGCTGTAGTAAAAAAAAAAAAAAAAAAATTACCACTACATGTGTGTTGCTGCCAAGAAATATACATACATACAACTATGAAGTCACAGGAGTTGAGCTCAACTCAACAGAGGTCGTTATTTATTTATTTAAGCATCCATAGGATTGCCATTTAACTTATATTAATGGACACATAAAATTCATAATTAGCATGCATGCATATCAGAATGCCTTACTGGATTAATGTAATTAATATGATTTAAATTACTATTACGATTTCCCCAAGCATCTTACAATATCATATTCAAACCAAACCAAACCATAGCAATAACTAAAACCTATAATGAATAACATCAGGCTTGTAATGTTAAAGCCTGATATTTTTTTATGAAGCTTCCTAAAACCGGTTACATGAGGGCCTTAGATTCATAATGGAGACTTTATGGTTGCATGCCCGGGCATTCCCATCCTTTTATCCAGAGGGATTAGAACTTTGGCATAATGTGGCTAATTTTCACACTTCCTCCGTTAATGGGTTTCCTTAAAAACAAAGCAAAACAAAATTTCGAAGTTGCTCCAAACCGGAGAATCTGGAGATATCTGGGGCTTTTCTCAGTTCTTGGAGGCACCCCATGCTTACCACATACACATTCTCACGCGCGCACACACGTATGTATAAGGGTGGGGTTTGGAACAGCACGGCTTGCGCTGAGCGAAGGGAGAGAGGAGAGATGCCCGGAAGGAAGGAAGGAAGAAGCGGCGGTCACGGCGGTGGCGGCTCCCGCGGGAGGTCCAGCTCGCACCCGGCCTCTCATCCAAGGAAGCTCGCTGCCGCCCCCGGCGGAGAGTCGCTCCGCCCCGGCGCCCAAACAGCTGCTCGGGAATTCTGGGAATGTTGAGTCAGGGACGGGCAAGCCAGCGAGCCGGGCTGGGAAGGCAGCCTGGCGCTGAGGGGCAGACCGGCGAGGGCTGGGACTGCTGAAGCCTCCCCCGACCGTCGCAGGTTTTTACCTCGCCTCGGACCTGTTCGCCGGCTCCTCGCGCCTCCTCGCCACGGGCTGCCAGCGAGGGGTGAGACCGTAGAACCCCGCCGAGGAAGGCGCCAGGCGGACGCAATGATTTGAAAGGTGAGGATCCTAATATGGCCATTATGGATTTGTATGCATCAGTGTAGCCGCGCGCGCAGGACGCGCGGGCACAGGCGCGCGCGTACACACACACACACACACACACACACACACACTCTCGTGGGTTTGGGTGTAGAAAGCATTTGGGGATCGGCAAGGGCGGGGAGCCGGGTGAAAAGTGGAAAGAGATGCCGCCGGTAAATGTGACCAGGCTCCCATCTCTGTATTGTGGCGCTGGTGCCTCTCCCTTAGCGAATCGCCGGCCAGGGGCTTTTTGCAATTTCCTTTGGAAAACAGGATTCCAGGGAGCATGGACAAGCGGGCGATTCAGCATTAATATCATTGCTAAAGGGTTCTTACCCCGACTTTAGAAGATGCCTCGCTCTGTAACAGTTACGAGATGCGCAAAGCTTGGGGATTTTATCAAATTGGGGGGAAAGAAGAGGCTGCCTTCTCTTCCGCGCGCCCCCTCCTCGCGCCTTACGTTTGAAGGAGGAGGACTCCCGGAAGAAACAAGGCTGTTTGTATTAGCAGTTATATAAGAACAAAGGCACACGGGGTTTCCCCCCACTTCCTTTTGGGGCGAAAGATGATTTTAGGCAGCGGAACAGAAGATGTAACCTGTGTCGTGTGATGCTGCATCTTGGCTCGTTGAGTTGTGGATTTTGCGCGTGCATGCCTCAGCCTAGTTCGCCTCAAGACGCGTAGTAAATACCGTGGTGGAGGAAGGGGGTCCTGGTTTCCTGGGCAGGAGTGACTGATCTCTAGGCGGCTACCTGCGAAAGCTAGAATGGACGGAGGGGAATCGGCTCCCTTCGCTACGAACTGACATTTCCCGGTTGATGGACAAGCCCAAAGGCCACTTGCGTTGGCAGGAACGGGCGCTTTGCGTTGAGCCGGGCCAACCCGTGCAGCCCGGAGGAGGGCAAATCCCTTTGTCAGGGTTAGTTTCCTGGTTGGCTTTTTAAATCACTGGCTTCACATACCGTTGGTTGAGCGCTTTTCTTCTCGGCGGTGGAATAACGCCAGAAGGGAGTCTCCTTCTCTTAGCATTAAACCTCTAGAAAAAATCGGGCCCTTTCCCAGGCCTTTGCCTGAGGTTGGGGCTCCTGTAAAAGAGCAGCTGCCGTGTTCCTTTCTGGGTGCTGGTCAGAGTACATTTTAATGCACAACAAATAAAGGAAGGTGACAATGCCCTGGGGAGATTCTGCTGGCTTTTCTTTTTTCCTAACAGGGAAATACTTATTTTGAGAGCAGGAGAAATCATGTCTGGTGCGGCTCTTTGTAGAGGCAAGGCAAAATCTTAAGTGACATAGCTCCAGCTTTCCTAAATTTGGTTGCCCTCTATTTCCAACTGGAAAATAAGGAGCTTTTACTTCTCTGTCTTACTTCCCTGGTCCTAAGGAGCATAAGTGGAAGATTTTAAGTTCTTGCCCATGACTGCCATAGAAAAGGAGCTTGCATCTTGCTGCATGCCACTTTTGCTTCCCCTTTATTTAGGAAGAAAGAATTTCTCCCTCCCATTCATCCATGAATGAAGTAAGGTGGTTGTAAAAGATGGATCAGATGAGGATCTTGATGACATCTTTATGCACTCCCATTTGGAAAAGAGGTTGCATCTGCCAAGATGTGCAACAAAATCCTGGCCTTTGGCAAATCTCCTTTTAAATATACACAATTGCCTGCCAGGAACTGACCTTATGGTTTGGAAAATAGTGATTTTTTCAAACCTAAAAATGCATGAGCCAGAAAGGGCAAATTTGGATGCGTTTTTAAGATGATAAAACTATAGGCTGCACTTGTGATAGATATCAAATGCTTTCTGAATGAAATATAATGGAAGTAACGTTTGGATCTACTGCAGACTGACTACTGGATCTGCTGTGACAGTACTAACATCTACCACATCCACATTTTACTTCCAAAAAGGTTTTTACACATATTATTCTGGAATAAAATTGTTTTCTCTCTCCATATTACACTAAAGATTGGCTACATCTATTTAGTAGGCAGCTTCCGGCACTTAAGGATAAAGCTTGAAGTTTACACAGAATGTCTGAATAAACTCTCATGATTAATATCAGCATTCTCTTTCTTCAGTATCCGCATCTTTCTTTTTCTTAGAGATAAGCTCATTTCCCTTAGTTGAAGCATTGTGAGAGTTATAATCAATTTTTCTGCATTTGTTTTTCGATCTAGTGGCGACCAACACTTTTAAATTTCTTCAACATCCTCAGTATCTATTCTTTCTGCTTTACTGAATCTTCAAAATCTCAGCTTTCCTTGGTCATGACCCATCTGTACTAATATAGCTTATTTTTTTGCTGACACTCCCTTCTGTTGTTTCTTCCCCCTTTGGTTTATTCAGAATAGCTTTATAAACACATCTTTTTTTTACTGTCACTTTGATCATATGATTGTTCTCTTTAAATTTCAGAACAGCCTTCTTGACACACATGCAGTGAATTGCATAGGTTCTAGTCCTTTATTTCAAATTGTTCAGCCCATCTCTACCTCTCCTTCCTGATCTTTCATTTTTGCTTCATCTACTCAAATGTATTTCCTGTCTGGCTCCTTTGCCTCCTTTTGCTGCTGTTTCACGTTCTCCCATGCTGGTTGTTCTGCCCAGCACTGATTTGGTTCTTTTGCAAGTCTCTTGCTCTCATTCCTGATTCAGATCTCTCCTCAAATTTAGCTTCCACATCAGCTTTTCTGTAACTGTCAGTCTTCCTTGCACTTCCATCCTTTCCTCTTATTATCAGGCAGGGGCCTCGTCCCTCTTTTCAAAGCATTTGTGTAAATGTAGAATGCTGGCCTTTGATTGAAGGATTCTGTTCAGTGACTTCCTCCCTACATGGCATGGGGCCAGGGTATTTGAGGGACTGCTTTACTCCTATTATTTCTACTGTCCCATTAAACCAGGAAGAAGGGGGCATGCACTGGGTCCCATTAATTAAGGTTTGTCATCTAGTGGGACTCAGGCAGCATGCCTTTTCTGTAGCTGTGCCTATCCTCTGGAATAGCACACTGTCCAAGGTCCTGCTGGCACTGACTCTGCTCACTTTTTGGAAAGCCTTGAAGACCTGGCTATTTTCCCAGGCATGAGGGCAACATGAATGGGATTGTCCAGCTGAAATTTCTCATGAAAATACCATATGTGGGAGAGAAAATAAAGTTGGAGATGATATTTAAAGAAGGTCTCCAACTGCAGTGGTCTTCCATACCTTTGGGAACGAGACCTACTCTCCAGTGCTGTGGCTTGCTACTTGGTTGTGATGAGAATGGACCTTTTCTATGGTGGCACCAGCTGTGCTGAGGAATGACCTCCCCTGTGCTATATAGCAGTCCCAGGGCTGATGTGTTTTAAGCATCTTTAAGCCCCCCATCTCTTCAAATAGATTCCTATGTACCATTTCAGAGAACTTAACATATATCTTTTACAAAAATTATTTGACATTTGCCCATTTTTAAAACATTTCATAAACTTGAGGGAGCAAAGGGGGGGGCAATAAAACAAAGTAGTTGTGAAACTGTTGCCTTTTGGCCTTTTTTTTAGGACCAGGGAACACAGCAGTAAGATATTTCCCCCCTCCGAAGTATTAATTTTAGCGCTCAATAGTCCAAAAGTGACATCGACCCAAGGTATGGTGTTATGTGCTATGAAAGTTACCATCAGCAGGACCAAAAAGACGATTGCCTATAAGTTCAAAAGTGCAGTGTGTGACATGATGTATCAAGGATAGGCAATCTTGTTCTCCTGTAAATGTTCTGGACTTGACCTTCCATCAGGATGGCCAATAGCAAAGAATTGGGGAACTAGTTCTTCTTGGGAAGCTGTGTGTGACAGCTTAGCTAACTGTATTCCACCTAACCCGGTTTGTGAGTTGGTAGTGTTGTCTGTGCAGCTGGAGAAGTTTGGTTTGTGTGGTGCTGAGTTACTGAAAAAGATTGCAATTAGTTTGCAAATACTATCTGGAGAAGGTGTCAACAGTCAGTTTAGGTATCCTAATTGTGTTGTGCTCTTGATCTTGTTAGGTATCAAACAAATTCTGCTTGAGGACATGAAGAAACAGTAGCATAGCTGAAAGTATGTCTGACTAATTTTTCTTAATTTTTCCACTACCTGGTGCTAGATTAAAAAAAAAGATCCCTAAATTGCGGTACAATTTGTTGCTGTCTCAGATTCTGTACCAGGCATCAAAAAGGGGTGGTGACTGTGGCCACCTTGACTTTTGACCCCCCTCCCCCCATAGATGCTTCTGGCTGTACATTGTAGGAAACTCTATTATTAGACTTTAGGGCCTTTTTGGAAGAACTCAGACACAGAGAAAGTGGCTTAATCTCTGTGGGCATTACTGCTCATGAATGCTCTTCTAAGGGTGTCAAATCAGTCACCCTGTGGAATTTTTAAAAGCTGCTGAAGAACTCCAGTCTTCCCCATTGGGACTGGAAGTCCCCAAATTCCCAACTATGATAGGGGATGTTGATGCAAACTGACAATGTCTTTTTTCCCTCTTTTATGAAAGATTTTTTTCAAAATCTGGGAAGAAGGAAAGAACAAGTAGGATAACTACTTCAGCACAACAGTTAAACAAAAAATACCTATGTATTTCATAAGGAAAAAAGCATTTGCGGCATCATTGTTTTCCTTCAACAGTTATTGTCCAGCCGTTTATTATGGACTTGGTTCCTCTGCTCACTTAATGAAAAATCTTACAATCCTTGAATGAGAGACGATGCTTTATTACTTCCACTTTAAATGTATACCTATAAAAGCCTTGAATATATTGATGCACTGTGGACACTAGGTGTATTTGTCTTTGCCAGCCTAGTGCTCCTTAGATGTTTTAGGAGTTGCAATCCTGAAACGTAGGATAACGTAATACTGGAAAACGCTGATACACCCAATAATAAATTAAAATCTGTTCTATGCTAATGTGAGAATTACACAATTCCATGTACTTTTCTAATTCAGAATGTTTTTCCATCTTTTATTTCAAGGTTGTTTAAAGCTTGAAATGACAAACTCCATCTCAAGTGAGAATCTTAGTGCTTGATATGAAAGAATTAAATTTGGCCTCTTCAGATTGTATACAACTTGTAAACATTACAACACAATTGTAATATATAATATACACTTTAACTGTTCCTGTATATTATGAACTGTACCTTTTTCTTTCAATATGTATGAGCTGCTGATTTGTGCCAAATAGTGGAGCTAATCATCCAGATATACAACTGAGGGCAGCTATGCTTTTAGAATTGCAAAAGCAAAATGCAGTGACTGATTTTCTGTTAAGCATCGCTATCCAAATGTTGGCCTATCTCTGGCTTGCACCTGTCACAGATTATGGTAATTGTTTTCCTAGGTGTGACACTTAAAATGAAATTGTCTGTATAGTCTGTATGCAGGGAAATTTTTGTGCACCGAAGCAAAATAAATCCAAATGAAAATGTGAAAGACAATCCAAACAAAATTGGTTTATTTAAAACAGTTAGGGGCCTTGTGGCATTTTAGAGACTAACATGTTTATTATAAATTTCAAAGATGACAATCTGTAGAGGGCAATGTAGAGTTCGATTTGATTAAAAGTAGTCCTCACTTAACAACCATTTGTTTAGTGACCATTTGAAGTTACAATGGTGCTGAACAAAGGGACTTACAACTGGTCCTCGGACTTACAACCGTTGCAGCACCCCTGCAGTCATATGATCGCGATCCGAGTGCTTGGCAACCAAGTCGCACTTACGATGGTTGCAGCATCCCAGGGTCATGTGATTGCCATTTGCGATTTTTGCAGCTGGCTTCTGGCAAGCTAAATCAGTGGAAAATGGTGTGATTCCCTTAACAACTGCATGATTTGCTTAACGGCCACAGTGATTCGCTTAATGATTGCTGCAAAAAAGGCTGTGAAATTGGTCATGACTCACTTAACAACCGCCCCACTTAACAATGAATTTTCCGATCCCTATTGTGGTCCTTAAGCAAGGACTACCTGTATAGGGGTTTCTCATACAGTATTTCTCCCTTCCCCAAATCCAGATAATGTGATGCTTGCTTTACTGAACCCCTGGACAGCCAGGTATGTTTAATGCTAGAGAAAGTACATTGGGTAAAATGAATATGGTAAATAGCTGCAATACAGCAGAAAAGGAATGCAATACAAAAGCATGATATCAAAAGAAAAACCTGGCATTTAAGACAAACCATACCCTCTGTTATATAATTCTGTGTCTGGGGCAAGGAAATCATTAGAACACCAGCAAAATATAAAGTATAATCAGTAAAGAATCAAATATACAGTATTTAGTCATGGAAAATAATATACAAATTACACGGTAAAAGTGAAGGCACACTTCCTTTCTGCAAACAGGAGTCTTAACATAATTTAACTTATTTGTACTCTGCCTTATTCAGAAATAAATACCAAATATAGTTTAGATGTGTAACTTTAAATAATAATTTGGAATAAATTCTTCCAAAGAACAATTTGAACTTTCAAGGTTTTTTTTTTCCTTAACGTTTGTCCCACATGATTCCCTGGTCCACTTGTTTTTACACTGCAGAGCTATCAGTGCATGATACAAGTTTTTTTGTTTTTGTTTTTATCAGCTGGCTTGTTGCAGAGCCAGTGTGGCGCTGGGGTTCAAGTGCTGGGCTAGGACTGGGGAGACCCGGGTTCTAGCCCTCCCACAGGCACATAAGTTAGCTGGGCAACCATGGGTCGCTCACTCCCCTCCGCCCTAACAACCATCCAGTTCTGCCACAAGGTAGCTGATAAAGAAAACCCTTTGTTGCATCACGCATCCATAGCTCTGTATGAAAGCACAGTGCAGAAACAAGTGGGTCCCCAGCCATGTAGTAAAAAAGTTAACCAAAAAACTGAATTTTCAAGGAATTTTAATAATTTAGATTTACCTGATTTTGTCAGTCTGACATAAAACAAAGTTTTAGTTTCAGTATAAATGTACTTTTTGTTGATTCTTGCCCTAGTTGTTAGTTTAGTCACAAAGGCAATGTCCTTAATTTAAAATATGGAATTGGTTAATTTGGATTACTTTCAGTTGGCATTTCTTAATTCCAGATTGAATATGAACGGAATGTGCTTTTTCCTTTCACAGGGCATAAATGGATAGACTTAGTGTTAGATTAAACATGTGTAGAATCTCTCTTCAGATGTTTGGGCCATAAATCCAAGGGAGGGTTGTGGAAAAAGCACAGCCCTCCTCAGCCTTTTGTATCTTCTGTCTCCTAATGTATTTAGGATGAATGCTGAATAGAGCTCAAGCCACAAGCAGTGCTAGTGTGTACCAAACAGTACTGTAGCAGCACAAGCCAAGACCTGCATCTTCTGGGTCTCAGCTGATGCAAACCTGCCGGCTGATCCCATCGTAAATCAGTCTTTAAAGTGGCACAGGATTTTGTCGTATTACTGCAACATACTAACAGCAATGCTTTTTGTAAAATGATCAGCTCCAAACAGTATTTCTGTTGCATTGATACTGTTTATAGGTAAATATGGATAATCCCAAAATTGCATAGGGTGCCACCCATTTTTCAGCTCAGGTACTGAATGTTTACAATCTCGTTAGGTGATTCCTGGTATCCACTGATGGGTTGCTGAGTTCCCAGAAAGTTATAAAAAGTGAATGTCAACATAGCTGAAATTTAATGAATATTGATACTTTCTCTCTGTGTAAAATATTTTATGTGTATAATGCTACTGTCTTGAAGCTGATAACTTTTTAATCAGAGTTATGGTGGAGCTATTCTGAACTGTCTGGAGAAGGAGAGGACAATTAAACACAGAATCAGAGAGGAATAGTATACACTCTTCCAACATATAATATGTGCCATCACCAGTAGTTTCACGCATTACCTAACAATGGCTATTTGTTGCCAGGATCAAAAATCTGTTTTATATACAGACATTTCAGAAATTGGAATTCAGTAACTCAGTAGCTTTGTCCTGCTTTGTTAGTTAGTTAGGTATCATCAAGGATTGGGGTGTTAAAGATCATCTTGCTTTCAGATTGGAGGCTGAATTAGATGATCCTGACCACCATCTTTTTATGTGTGTGCAGTGGTTTTCAGCCTGTGTCAAATATACTTAAGGAATATACAAGGACCAGCTTTAACTGTGATTATGCTAATTAGGATTTAAAAATAGCTTTCAACTATACTTCAGTCAGCATCAGCACTCATGCTTGGGATCTCAAGCATAAGTGCTGATATTGGGAAGCAATTTTATCCTAGATTGGATTTGAGCTTTGCTGTTATTTGCTGCTGTTTGGCAGTCTTGCTTGAGTCATCTGATCTGGATCTGTTTGCTCAGTTTTCAGCAAGTGCTTTTCTATGGGATATCATTCCTTTGCTCATTGCCATGCCGTGTTGGATTATGGATGTATGGGGAATGATTTGTGATCAAATTAAATGGCCCCTGATCTCCTTCAACTCCGATTCTATGGAGTGTATAAAGTATAAGAAATTATAATCTTGGTAAGTAGTAAGAAGAGAGTCAGTTTGGTGTAGTGGTTAAGGCACTGGGCTAGAAACTGGGAGACTGTGAGTTCTAGTCTCACCTTAGCTTTTGAAAGGCAGCTAGGTGGTTTGGGGCCAGTCACTCCCTCCCAGCCCTAGGAATGGCAAGCCACTTCTGAAATATAGTGAAGAAAACTGCAGGGACTAGTCTTGACAGTGGTCAGGAGTCAACAGTGACTCAAACACACACACATACACAGACACAAAATAGTAAGAAGCATATTTTCAGTCTTTGCCATCTGTCTTTTTACCTGAACTGGTTAATTTCCTTTTATTCTGAGACTCTCAGCTTATTTCTTGCTCTCCAATTTATTTCTCTACCTACATTTCTTCAGTTTTTCAGGATGTTTAAATATTGGCTGCTATTTGTGATACTATTGGTCTCCCTTTTAGTTTTATCATCTATTTTTCCAGTGTTTAGGAACTTTCGGTCTAAATCACAGAAGCTGTAAAATGAAGCAGAAGGCTAAACTCAAAAGCAGTATCAGGAGTTTTTAAAAGGTTAATTTTCAAATTAAAAGAAATGCTGAACTCTGCCTATCATTTAGATTATAAATAACATAGACAACATAACCTTATTATGCTTTTCTCAGTAAAGTTCAGGTGATAGGAAAGGGTTGAAATCTTGAAAATAAAAAATCCTAATTTAGATCATACTTTGTTCTAAAACAGACTGATCCCTGTTGGTTCTTTTGGAAAGAAGCTATTGTTAAAGAAATGGAAAGCAAAAAAAAAAAAGAAAAAGTAAAATTAAGCTTTTTATAATTTTGAAAGTATATCAAACATATATTCCATTTTTCAAAGTCCAGAAGAACAGATATCATGCATGTTTATAATGGCAAGAAACTAGAAACCTTCAAGGCTGAAGAAGAACCATCTTCCATCAGTTATACAGTGGCCTGAAAAGCATTTTAGCCCTGGGATTTCAATTTCATTGGAAATTTTGACTGCATAAACTAGTTTATATACTTAATCTCCCATTTTTCTTGTACTTAAATTCATTTTCTTAGCATTAGGGGAAAATCTTTTTTTTCCCCTCCATCATAAGCAAACTGACTTAAATGTGAATAATTTTATTGTATAACATAATCTGAATATATATGCAAGATCATTTTGTTCAATAAATGAGGTATGCATGGTTTGTGAACTTCTTTCCTTTTTTACTTTATGTATAGTCAATAAATAAAAATAAAATAAGCATAGCTCAGCTATAGAGACAAACTAGATAATTGCATAGGGTGCCAAAAATTCCAGGTGCATATTACTCAACTTTGGGTAAAATCACCTCTTACTTTGCAGTGGGAGACATACTGTAGTTACCCATATGTTAGCATGTTACTGCCTTTGCATTCCAGGAATGTAGTCTAAAGCCTTCTGATCTACAAGGGTACAAATATATTTATTAAGAGGAAGAGCTAAAGAAGCAGCACACATTGATCACTGGATGTATTCTTGTTATGGACACTCAACACACAGTAGAATACAAACTATTTATATTATATGTAAGAGTGCTAATTAGTAATGGAGGCCAGGTACTTAAGCCAGAGGAGATTAGTCCTCTGTTTGAAAGGATCTCTGGCATGGCTTTGATTTAAAAATAAATAACAAAAATAAAGAGAATAAAGAGCTTGACATTGTCCATTATCAGTTAGGGTGGGAATTGAAAACTGAAAAGATCCAGGTGGGCCTAGTCTACACCTTTGTGGAAAGCTATATTGTATTTCAGTACAGAACAGAAAGGAAGGGTATAAATAGAATTAGTACTAATTAAAATATCGTTTTAATTTTAAATAAATATATTCTAATTTATATGGACAGAAGCAAATTTAATGCAGATCAGTATAATGGGTGAATATAGTGGGGAAAGTTCAAATTCTGTATTATTCCTATATATACTTAATCACCTATTTTGTATTTTTTTAAATAACTTGATAAACTCTCATTTCACCTGAGGCTCACTTCCATATTTACTGGATATTCACAGACCATGCTAAATTGTAATGGGTGGGTTCCCATGTAAACCTCATTATGGCTTATCATTATGTTTGAACCACTTCACAGTGTATTTTACTGCCTGGAATTATGTGTGACCTTTCTCTGTAAGCACAATTCTAGAAGATAAGAAAAGAGCCATTGTAGCATTTATAATTAAAAGACGAAAAATGAATATATTGGATATAATGGCCTGACTTGGACAAAAATAGTTTGCATTTAATTAGGTATGTGTAAATGGAATTTGTTTGTGCAACAGTGTTCTGCGTTCACCATAATTTAAGCATTTAGTAGCCAACCGAGATCCATAAAGCACAAATAATGATAGGTCCTTTTGGAAGGTGGGGGACGGGCAGGTAACTTATTTCAGTAAGTGTGTGAAAATTTCTTCAAGTAATCTTTGACCTGAGCATAATAACCACTTATCAGATGGTACTGTAGTTTTTTTGATGAAAAGATGCTTGGGAAAGGAATGCATTTTTTAAAATAAATTTGTTTACCTCCTCATGCTGTCTGATAATTTCTTCATCTGTTATTTTCCTCCACTTTTTATAAGGAGAAGTGCATTCACATATTTTAAGACAAACGTCATCTCTTTATCACCTATAATACTAATTTCTAATCTTTATGATTGCTGCTTTGGGGGCAGGAAATTACCCATCATGATTTCTAGCCACGTGAGTATTAGTTCTATGTATTCTGAGACCATGTGAATTTCATAACATATGAACAAAGCAAAGCTATAAATAATAAAAATATATGTTTCTGTGGTTCTTCAGTACCTTTGGACTTGTATAATGATGGTTTACCTTCTTTACTTAACCATTATTTACTGAACACCCCCATCTTATTTTTGAAACTCAGAATTAATTATATGACCTGGAGAATGTTCTAGCAATGCAAGATTTCATCAATTTTAACACTGTGCTCCTATTGTGTAATATGGTACTTTTGGTATTTCATCTTTTCTAACCTTTGGATACTCATTGAAAATACAATAAATATATCTGGCATGGATATCTATGGTATGATAAAGCTAAGGTGAATGTAGATTTTAAAAATCATTATATCAGATGGGCTATTCTTAGAGTATGGAATAAATATAAATTTAGGTTTTGCCCAAAAACACCTTTGTGGCCTTCAGCACAAGAAGCATTCTACAGACAAGAAATGATAAGTAACATAAATGGTTAAGATACCATGATGTACTAGAATTTTCTCAAGGGGATTGTAAAATGAAATCAAAAGAAGGTTTGATAACAGAAGGATATTCTTGTCAATGATTTTCTTACGTACAGTTATCAGAAAAGTTTAAAGTGGATAAAAGATTTTATGGTTTTGAACAAAGTAAGACTGAGTTTGAAATATAATTGTGTACTAATGGTGACCATGTTATTGCTAAAATGTATAAACTTTTGCTGAAATATGAGACAGAAGAAGAAGAAGTGAAGGAATGTATGATAAAATGGGCTATAAATTTTGGCTATAATATACAAAAGGATCAGTGGGAAAATATGTGGTTGAAAGGACTGAAATTTACATTATGTTCTAGCCTTAAAGAGAATTTTTATACAATGATGTATCGTTGGTATTTGTCACCAGAGAAATTGTCTAGAATGTATAAAAGTACTTTGAATCTTTGCTGGAAATATGAACAATATGAAGGAACATTTTACCATGTTTGGTGGACATGTAAAAAAGCCAAAAGATTTTGGATACAAATACGTGCACTAATTCAGAAGATTTTAAAGGTTAAAGTACAACTGAAACCAGAGACTTTTCTTTTGGGACTAATGGATAGGCAATTAGAAAAAAGTCATGGAACTTTGTTTTTATATATGACAAATGCAGTGAGACTATTATGTGCTTAAAAGTAGAAAGGTTCGACACTACCCACAATGGAGGAATGGCTGGTGAAGATGATGGAACTTACAGAAATGGCTAAATTAACTTCCTTGATTAGAGAAAAAACATCTACATTTATGGCTGACTGGAAACCTCTTACAGACTTTTTGCATGAAATAGAAAAAATGCACTTATGATTTGTGATTTTTATGATTAGGAAAAAAACTGGATAATAGAAAAAAGTGAGCTTTTTTTTGTATTCACAGTTAATTTTGTAATTGTACTTATATTTGCTGCAAAAGAAATTGGAAGCCTCTTTCTTTTTGTTCTTTTTCCTCACTTCTTTCTTCTTTCCTTTCTTTGCTCTTTTTACTCTTGATTAGTTTGTGTTAGTTTTTATGTTCTTTGTAAAATTTTTAATAAAATTTATAAAAATAAATAAATAAATATGAAATCTTAAAAATCTAATTTCCAAGTTCAGACAGTGGGAGATTACAATTTATATAACCTAATGTATAAAATGAATTGGTTCTCCCAGGGGTTGGTGCTATATTGCTACTTGCACAATAATAAAATTATTGTTTTATTTTCAGATCTTCAACCTGGAGAATTGATTTCAATGAATGTGTTGCCTTCTGGAAGAGTGCTGTGAAGCTGTTTGCCAACATTTGCAACTGAAAATAAATGTTAGGCATCCCACTTAATTGAGAGTAGTTTCTTATTAAGTAGTACCTCACAGTAAAACAAAAATGTATGGAAGTGCAAGAACAATCAGTAACTTGGAAGGCAGTCCTGCCAGATCTCCACGTTTGCCAAGATCTCCTCGTCTGGGCCATAGGCGAACAAGTAGTGGAGGAGGTGGAGGGACAGGTAAGACTTTATCAATGGAGAATATTCAGTCACTTAACGCTGCCTATGCAACATCTGGACCAATGTATCTAAGTGACCATGAAGGTGTGGCATCTACTACTTTCCCAAAGGGCACAATGACTCTTGGAAGGGCTACAAATCGAGCTGTATATGGTGGACGAGTTACAGCAATGGGGAGCAGCCCTAATATTGCTTCTGCTGGCCTTTCCCATTCAGATCTCCTTTCTTATACTGATCAGCATGGAGGGCTGACCACTTCTTCACACCATCACCATCATCAGATTCCTTCCATGCTGAGGCAGGTAAGAGACAGCACCATGCTAGATTTACAGGCTCAGCTGAAGGAGTTACAGAGAGAAAATGAACTTCTAAGGAAAGAACTAGACATCAAAGATAGCAAGCTTGGATCTTCCATGAATAGCATCAAGACCTTCTGGAGCCCAGAGCTTAAAAAAGAAAGAGTTTTGCGTAAAGAGGAAGCAGCCAGAATGTCTGTTTTGAAAGAGCAAATGAGGGTGTCTCATGAGGAGAATCAGGTAAGCAATGAAAAGAAAATAATGACATAAATCAGTTGAGTACTGATGGTCAGTTGGTAGCATATCTTAATTTACTTACACAGTTACTCCTTAGTGATATTTCTTGTTCCTCTGAAAGCAGAAAAACTGGGTATAGTTAATGTCTTTGATATGGTCACCATCTGTATTGCTACAGATACCTGATCACTCCCTATTTTGCATTTTTCAATGGCTTCTATAAATACTTAAATATAAATATAACATATATGAATAATAAATAACTTTACCAGGCTGAGGAAACATACTCAGAAATAGGTGTCTGCTGGGCAGTTAGAATTGGACCAGAACTGTTCATTGATATAAAAAAGGCAAAACATGATGGTGGACCTTGGATTGCCTCAACAATCTAAAATACTGATCTGTTTAAGCCACTATCAGTGGTAAATCATATTTCATTTGACAGTTGTTCTACATCTCATTCTAGATTCTGAAGTGGCTTAAGTATGAGTGTTGGCTTATGGTTATAAAAACTGAAGATTCATCTGAATTACTATTATATCATCATAATCTAAGGGCATGAGAAAGCAAAGACAGAGAAATCATGTTAGTGATACCTGATAACTTACCATTACCACAGTTTCATGAGGTTAATGGTGGAGTTGGAAATAGACAATTGGTTCACATGGCATCTTGGACAGAACTGTACTATTGATAAAAATAGATGACGATATTGTCCAATTTCCTTGGTTACACATTTGGATATTTCAGTTGAAAATATGTACATTCTTGATCATGTATGATGGCCATGATTTCCATGAATGTCACATGTTATTATGTAGGGTATTTCTGAACTAGTCTGTTGTATTTAGAAAATAAGCTCCTTGGGAATACTGAATAACTAGAAAAAATTCTTCCCTCTGCATCCTTTGGCTGTATTCTTGTTGGAAAATAGGCAACTAGTCAAGAAAACTACGGATTCTTCTGAAAGAAGCCCCCTAGCTAATTACTTGGAAGGGGTTAGTAGATGGAGGATGGTAATGTTTAATTCTGGATTGAAAATCACAGAAGTGTATGAGGCTCTGAGTAGATGCAAAATGATTACCGTATTTTTCCGACTATGAGACGATACTTTTTTCTAAAATCCTTACCCTAAAAACTGAAGGGTGTCTTATTCAAGGAAGTCAGCCGAGAATCGCGCGGTTGCAAAACTGCCCATACTTTGTTTCTGCAGAGAGGCTTCGTCCTATTGCTAGCCTCCAATCACGAGTGAAATAGTTTGTCTCCCAAACAGACTTCCTCCAATCACGAGCCTTATGTAACTGACGTCAGCTGATGCTGAACAAACCAATTAGAGGAAGGCTGTTTGCAGAGACAAGCTATCGGCAGTTTCACTCGTGCTTGAATGTAATCAGTTATGCAAAAGAGCCTGGAAATAGAGCTGCAGAGAGACAGTTTGGACCTCCTCCCACCGAGTGTATCAGGTAAATGTTAACTAATTACTAAATAAAAATGTGTTCTGCACTATCTTTAAAATATTGATTTCTTAATTTTGGGTTGGAAAAGTGGGGGTCGTCTTGTACATGGGGGCATCTTATTGTCGGAAAAATATGGTATATTTGGATCTGGACAGAAAATTAAAAGAGTGTGTGGGATCTTGTTTAAACTGAGTGGTAGGGAGCTGCTGTTACTAAGATGCATGAGATACTGACATTTTCATAACTAAGTATATTGCAATTTAGGATAATTAAAAGATGGGATATTATCTTGAACATTGCAGTGGCGGGTAGAAGCTTCTGGTCAGCGTCCCAGGGTTTGGTTTTATAATATTTCTTCAGCGCCATTCCATAAATGCCATAAAGGCAATACATAGCAAATTAGATGATGGTAATAACAGTATAAAAATAACAATGAAACCTTATTGAAATATTAAAACCAATAAAATCAATTTAAAAACCTAATTAAAGAGATGTGGCTTAACATCTGAGAAGTTGAGAGACTGGGAACCAGTGTTAATTATGAAATGAGAACTACAAGAGCAATATATGAAAAAAAAGCAAAACTGACTCCTGGTCCAGCTTATACTGAGGAAAGTATCCCTTAGATAGTGAGACCTGAAGGATTTAAAACTTAATCAATACATTAAATTGAATCTGGAAAATTTGCCTCTATTGGTATCTGGAAAACAATCTGGCAAGTGCTGTGGGCTTTTCTTTATCAAGGTAACACAATGGTGAAACTAGTTGAAATGACCTAATGTTTTTCCAGGATAGCCCTTTGTAAAGGCTACTGCCGTAATTTGAACATGATGTGAATCCAGGCATGGATAACTGTTGACAGATTCAGACTGATGTGTGTTAAAGTTATATCGGATCACAAGAATAATCATTGCCAAATTAGCTAATGTGCTAAACATAAAAGCGTTCATTCTTCCCAAGGAAGCTGGGGGCAATACAGAAAGAAGAAAGGTCCTTCATTTTTTCAGGGGAATGCATCCCTTTCAAGAAGAGATTGAGTCCTATTCCCTGAACCTGGTTCTCTGCTGACAAACACTCTTTGGCCTTTCCTTCTAATGAGTGTGAACTTTTGTTAACAAAATGGTAACATGACTTCTTTCAGTATCATCAGTCCTAAAGTTATGGCAGCATGAAGATGAATTTAAAATGGATACCTATTCATAAACATCGAAGTGATTGTTATATCAAGGCTTAGTCCAACAACAGTTGTAATTTGTGCTATGACCTAGTAAATTCTAGCAGGAGTCATACCAATTTAACAATACTGATGTCAGGTCTACCAGGTAGACCAGACCAGACCAGACAATCAATTCCAGAGAAGGACAAGAACTATGTTTTATTGATGTAGGTCATAATAACAGAATCTTGCAAGCCTGACTGTGTTTTTCCTCTTTTCCTTCTCATAGTGAATCAGGGAGGAGCCTTCCTGAGTTGCTTCCAAATATTATCTTGTTTCCCGGTACTTAAATAATGTTTCAGCCCTCTTAGGTAACATTTCTTGCATATTTTTGTCAGGGTCACTTTCCTTACTCTCTACAATTAATTACCCATATGGCTGGTTCACCCACCTAGCTGACAGCATTTAGGTATTGAAAAGCTGAGCAAAGTCATAATAATTAGATTGGAGACCACCAGGAGGTCCCAGGGTTATAGGCTAGTCTAGAAAGAAAGAAGGACATAACCTGAAAGAAAGCAGTGGAAAACACTTTTGTAAGATTGCTGAAAACTACATTTACAAGTTACCATAAGTTGAGTATCAGGGTATTTGCTTGGCTGTTTCTCTTACTGTAAAATCAACTACTTCTATTGAATAGCAAAAATGTATGCTAAATTATATTGCAGTCAAATTGATGATGTTTCTGGGATTATAATTCCTTAAAACAAAAGATTACATGTTCTTGTGTGACATTCTGTTCCTCTTGTGAGGTCTTCTAATCCATTCATTTACTCTTCTATATTATGGAATCCTGCATGCTTACATGAGCAAACAACATTGATAACGTTGCTTTGAAGTAGTCTTTGAGGGGAGATTGAGCAGAACATGAAACTCTTTGTTGAATGGGATGATGTATTCTATATTATAGGAAAGCAGAATATTAATGCTTCAGATACACATATAGCTGTCACATAGACACTTGTTCACTGATTTGTTCTTCTGCACAAGTATGCTTTCCCAGAGTTTAGCATAGGATAGGTAATACATAAAATATGGCTTGAATCATAAAATGCTCCTCCTGGTGGAAGACGGAAGGGATCCTTAAGAGAGTTGTCTTGTGTTGGTTCAACAGGAATCAATAGTGGATTGCAGTTCCTCCAGTGAACAGAAGAATTATCTAATTTTTTCTTGCTGATTTATTGTATTTAGATAGCTACCATATAAGACAAGCTCTCTGGGTGACTCAAACAAATAATACTATTTATTATATCTACTTTAGCGGCTTGGATATATATATATAGTGTTTGTTGTGAGTTACTAAGAAAGTGTAATGATTCTGTGTGCGTATATGCATGTGCATATTTCTGATGTGTGCATATACAAATATATATAGAGGGAGGGAGGGAAAGATTAAAGAATACACACATAATGCAAGATTGTTTTTGCAATCCTCTGAACCAGTGAGTTGATGTAAATTCTGTCTTTAAGAGTCCTGGAGAGTTTAATTAAACAGCAATGGAGCCAGGTGGTGTGGCATTCTTGGGTACTGTTAGTCTGGAATATTAGAATAGAAGCAGTTTAAAAAAATGAGGAAAAACAATAGAAGTTCCTAAACTAAATTAGCTGAAAAATGACAAACATTTTAGGAAATAAGCAAACTCTGCAAAGCTGTTCTATTTTTAAATCAGTAAACTGGGGATTTTCCAAATGAAAGGAAACCCTGGATTTCATTTTTCTTACCTATGCTGTTGCTGACACATTTCCCCAAACTTGCATAATGAAGGGAGAGCTTGCAAATGTGTCCTCTCCAAGTTGGTTTCCTTTCCTTTTGAGAAGAGGGAGCCATGTGCTGCTCTGCTGGAATAAAGGATTGCACGTAAACTAAGACTAGAAGAATTTTAAGAAGAATCCTAAGACAGCTATGGAGCTGTGTTGGGCCATACTTGCCTGATAAGAGAAATGTGCATTCCAAGATAAGGAAGCCTGGAACTGTGTCCCAAGATATTTATAATTATGTACCTGCTCTGTTGGGGTCTCATTAATTTGCCATTGATAGGACCCCAACAGAGTAGGTACATACTTATAAATATGCATGTAACCTATTGTTGTGTCATGCAAACACTAGCACTTCAATTTTTTTGTAATTTACTACATGTTCTTTTAGGCAAAAGGAAGCCAGTCCCCTCAATGCCCTTTTCATTCCCACCTGGGAGACAGACAAAATTACTACATCATCTGCATATAGCAATGCTGGAATTGCACGATCTGCTAACACTGGAGAGTGTTGATTAGAAGATGAGAGAGCCTGAATTATTGAACTGATGGACGAATTAAAAAGTAAGGGTGCTAGAATACACCCTCGCCTTACCCCTCTTTTTGTGGAAACAGCTCCAGAAAGGTGCTCCCAAGGGGAACATCTGACTCTCAGTGAGGTGTTAGAATAAAGAGGCTGGATAAGAACAATTTTGTATCCATTGAGGATTTCTGACGTTTCCCCCATAGCCTCTCCCTTGGAATCAGATCAAAAGCTGATTTGAAATCCACAAAGTTTGCAAAAAGGGTGCCTTTGGATGGTGAAGTGTATTTTTCAGCTAAATGGTGCAAGACCAGACAGTGGTCTAAGGTTGAACAGTCCCCTCTAAATCCCACCTGTTCCTCAACAAGAATATTTTCACTGTGGTCCCAATCCAACAGTTTTAAATAGATATACTTTGCTTATCATACTAAGCAAGCTGATTGGTATACAGTTGGCAGGGTTAAGTCTATTTCCTGTGTTCTTATAGAGAAAGACGACTATGGCCTTGTTCCACTCAGATGGAAAACATGCTATGCTATTAATATAAGTAAAAAGAGCAGCCAGCACTGGGGCCCACCAATCTTTATTTCCTTTTAGCAACTCTGGAGGGATGAAATTTTGTCAGGCTCTCACCTTGGCCAGATTGGATGCTGTATCCTCTGCAGTTGTGTGGGGATGGTATAAAAACATCCCTATTCAGCAGTGCTTATGTCCATGTGGAGATGGCCGTGTGGAATCCCTAAGCCATAGGTTCCTTCGTTGCTCTCTCTACAGGGAATCAAGGAAGATATACATTTATCCCATTTTAAAGAACTACCTGGTAGAGAGCACATTGTCTGACTGTCACTGCTTCTATCTGACCAGACCCTGACATATTTTTCCAGGTTGCCTGATTTTGTGCTAGCATTTGTTGTATCCATCCTACCTATGGTTGAAGTTTAACACAAATTTTGGTGATTGCCACTGCTATTTGTACTACAGTTACTGTAATAGTATATTTTATGTAATTTTATTGCAGTTTTTTAAACAAAATAATAATTACAGGTCTTTGTATTTTATTGTTGTGCTTTACAACATTTACATAAGCTGTAATGAAGGATTTTAAAAAGTAAGACTAAAGATCAGAATCAAGGTTTGCTAAATGATCACTTTTTCAGCTTTCACACTCATGTTGCAGAACTCGACACAGTCTTGCTAGTGATTTTAAATGTTTTGAAAGGGTAAGTTGAAAGGGGCTTATATTTTAACAACAAAGGAATTCACAAACATTAGAATTCAAAAGTGAAAAATGAGATGAAATAATACAGTGGAACAATTGGAAATAATGCATATTGTCATCCCATGCAAATGTGTGTCTGTTTCATTCCATACATAGCATTACATAGCACTATCTCTTGTCCCTGCCCTACCATGCTAGTTATACAAGAACTTGGGTGAGAAAGAGACGCAGTGCTTTCTCAGAAACAAAATATTAAGATCACTATTGGAAAAAAGGCAGTCTTTCCACAGCTGAAATGTTATTATAGTTTCACTCAACAATTCTATTTTGTAAATGGAATTATAAGCATTAAACCACTGCCTGGAAATAATAATAAAAAAATACCTAAATAAAATATAATAATCTTGATTCAAATTGCTGTTGTACCAAACTACAGTAGTTAAAACAAAATGTTAACATGGAGAGCGCCAAATCAGTCTTAAGTATTGTTAATGCTTAGTACTTCTTGTGAGCACATCTTTTCTTTTTGCAGCTGTTTAGCCCTTACATTGTTACATAGTACTTATAAAATACATATGCCTTACTTATAGTTGTTAGCTGGTCTGTACAAATTTCAAAAACTGAAGGGAAATAATCCATAAGAGCATCTGCAGTAAGTTAATTCTCGTTATTTAAGATGATTTGACTACAAAAGTCAATGCTTTTATCTCTATGATGTTCTAGCATGACCAAGGAGTTGTGGTAGTAGGGCCAGCTGTACCATGATCTTGGCAGAGGAGGCAGGGAGAGAGAAACAAGCTTATTTCCCACTTCTTAGAATGACCACACTAGAATGGAGACTCCTTTTTCTGCCATAGCTATTGCTGTCTGCTGCCAGTAGCTGTCATGGCTCAAGACTCAGATTCTGAATCTGAAGAAACTCTCCAGCTGAACCCATGGAATGACAGCCTCAGGAAACACCAAGCCAAGAATCACATGAGGCTGATCAAAAACAGGCACCACCTGGACAGCTGGAGCAGTCAGAGGAGGATGACGTAAGGGCCCCCAGCCCCCGCCCCCAGTGAGTAGAGAGGATTGTTGAGCAGAGGTGTTCTGTGAGGCTTCTTGCCAAGCAAGGGAGTAAATCTCTTGATTAATGACAGCTGGCTGCAGCCTGATTTAAGAGGCAGCCCTGACCCCTGTTCCTTTGTTGGAAACAACTGTCTCATTTCTGGCTCTTGCATGATGCTCATGTGTGGATTCTGTTTGTGAATTTCTGACCTCTGGACTGGCTGACAACCCTGACCTGGCTCTCAGAACCCTGGACTGGATTTGAACTATTCTTCTGCGTGTTCCTGTTGAAAGTGAAACCGTTCAGGCAAGCTTCTGTTTTTCAGAGACTCTGTTTTGTTCTTTGCTGTTATCTCTTCAGCCTTGAAGTAAATTGCTAATCTCCATAGCAACTGTTTGAGTGTGTTTAATTGCAACCTGAAGCAGGACAGTAACTCTCTGAGAATTCTGTGATTACTGAAGCATCCTATATATCCCCTGAAACCATTTGCAGTCCCTGCCCCACCAAATATGTGAAGTCAGATTGGCAACTCCATGTTAAGGGAGGCACCAAGTCCAAAGATCACCCCCTCCCAGCCACTTCTTTGGCGGTGTTTTCAATCATACCTAGAAGGAAAGATTGAAGGATTCCAACTAGAAAAAAATTGTACCCATCTCTTGCATTGAACAGAATTCCATTGGTTTGTATAGTAATAGAGCTAGTTATTTCAGTATCTTCATATTAATATACAGTATGAGTCCATTTTTCAGGTCATGGACAGGGATATCTAATAGCCTCTTAAATCATTGGCTGGGTTTATTGCTAGAATGTGATTTCCTTGTCTGTGCACTAGTGTGTTGCATGAACTCAGCTTGTAAATCATGATTTATGGTTTAGGGAGTTATGTAATTGTGACTTGGAATATGCTACTCAGTGGCCTATTGGAAAAAAGAGTATCTAGGTAGTTCCAGAGAGAGGCCTGCTAGCGCTTTCTGTTGAAAAATATTGGGCTACCACTTTTTCTCTTTCTATGTAATCAGTTTCTGAACAGAAATTAGAAATGGAGATAAAAAATGTGCAAAGGGCTAGATTAATGTATGATAAGGTACATCTGGAAGGATCTTCTATCAAAACTTTCTAAAGAAGGCATCTTCCATTGATTCTTAATAGATGCATAAACCAGATTTTTGATTAATATTTGAAACTAGTAGTAAAGAAAACAGTTAGAAAAACCAACTTTAGGTACACTTTGAAGTACCTAAAACTTTTCTTTTTTAAATCCCTTAAAAAGTGTAGTGCCAAACAAACATAGACAAATATGTGAAGAACCATTCTCATGCATAGGTGTGGTAAATATTTCCCTCCTTTGGTCCTCAGCATTCATGACATTCTTATACGTTATTCTCTGGAGGGGATATAAAGGGAGAATGCTGACTCTTCTCAAGGATTAAAAGTACAGTATTGTTAAAAATGTAGATTTCCTGTCAGAGTCTAAATTGTAGTACCATGAGTACATAAAGACTGTCTCTTCCTGACCCTGCTTTGAAATTTATATGATTTATTTATTTACTTGTACATCATACTCAGTTTTATGGCCAACAGTGCTAAAATGCACTCCAATAATGCTAAAAATGGCAAGAGTTGGGTGTCCAGCATATATACATATGACTAAATGCATGATAAAAAAAAGAAGCAGTCATCACTAGTACATCTCTCTTCTCATGTCCACACAATGGTGTGGGATCCCCCCCACCTTTTTTATTTTTTGGTCTGTTATTGATGCCAACCACAACAGCAAAATTGCTTTGCTGTTTTTCTCCCCTTGACCCTGGATTTACAATTCTGGCAACAGGCTGCAAAAGTAAAATTCTGGCAAGGGACAAGGAAGATAAAGAAATAGTTCTAGATTTATGAATAAATGGATGAAAAAGACCTAGTAGCATCTCGCATTAAACAAATATTACTTTGTGGCATTAGATTTCCAGACAGATATGTAAAAATTGTGAAAAAGTATCATTATATATAGTAATTTATTTGATTGCTATATGTAGAAAAGCAGCTTTCGTTTAATGATATAATTGGCTTTAAGAATGATTTGTGTTTGGCAGATTTTATGTGGCTAATTTGGATTTGGAACTGTACCATATCTGATCCCTTGTTTTTAATTTTCTTCTATTACTTCATCTGTTTGTGATTAAAGAAAGATAAGTGTGAAGAAGATCATATGAAATATTAATAGCTTCAAATGTAGACTTTGACAACTTCCTCTAGTTATGAGGGAATGACAATGAATCATACACCTGTAGTTATATTAATGTTTGATCACTAAACTAATGAATGCAGATTCTCTAGAACAGCAAACACCATATGCCAGTCATGCAAATATGGAAACACAGTGGTATAGGCAAATGTTTCTTTTAATGTAAATGCATTCCTCCCTCATATATAATCTCATTCAAGTTTAATCAGACTTCAGTCCTACTGTATTAAAGTGAGACTTACTGTGGTTTGTTTGAAGTCTTAAAGCCCAGTCCTATACAAATTTACTAAAAACCACTGCATTCAGTGAGAATTTCTCACAGGAAAACAGATACAAGTTCATCAGCATACAAAAGTACCCCCACTTCCACATCCTCAACCAATACACTTCTAAGATCGCTGCAGCCATTTCTTATACGTTTATCCATAAATACATTAAACAACCAAACAACCAGACGTCCTTGCTTATTCCCTGCTCAGAGTTGTACCATTTGTGAAGCATTCCATTTATTCTCACACACACTTTTATAACATTCGGCAACCAACCAACTCCATATTCATGCAAAGCATATCAAGTATATTCACTTTATCATACACTTTCTCTAAATCAAATACACAGTACGCGTTCTTTTTTCATATTCATAATTTTCTCCATGACTTGCTGAAGAACAAAAATCTGGTTTGTGCAATTGTTCCTTGGCATAAAGCCAAACTGTACTTCCCCCATTTTGCTCATTGTTATCTTTTACACTCTTTCAGTCAGAATTCTTCCAGGCACCTGTAAACACACATTTAAATAAACTAATCTTGTTGTAGTTTTTGCATACACTTTTGCTATTATCCCCTTTCTACAGAAAACCCATATTAGCATTCTTTCAATCACCAGGCACAGATGCAGCCTTCATTCACATATTAAACAACTTACGGAGCAATTCCATATACCTTCTACATTTTTCAACATTGCAACAATGTTTATAACATCTTTTTCATCATTTTTTCTTTGACGTTAACATTTATACTATTCAGTTTAATTCCACTCTTACATATTGCCATAATTCCCTATAAAATATTTATTTCAGCATTTCCTCACTTCAGTTTGATCACAAAATGTTTCTTTATAGCAGATATAAGTAAAACTTACATTAAATTCTTACTCTAGGATTACAATTTAACATCCATTTTTTTCTATAATATATTAATTTTACTAATCATCAGATTCATATATTATTTCATTTTTTTCTGTTTCTTGAAAAAAGTCCAAAAGGGGCTTCCAATTAGCATTAACATTAGTCAATATATTTTCTCTAATCAAAGATGTCAGTTGCACCATCTCAGCCAGCTCCATTCAACTTTATCATTCATTCTTCCATTGTAGGTAACGTTGAGTCTTTCCACCTTTGAGCATAAAAAGTCTTGTTGCAGTTATATATAAAAACAAAGTTCCATGTGGTTTTTCCAATTGTTTATCCATCCATCAACCCTAAAAGAAATGTCTCTGGTTTTGATTGTATATCGGTCTTTAAAATCTTCTGAATTAATATATGTATTTGAGTCCAAATTTTTTTAGCTTTTTTACATGTCCACCAAAGATAAGAAAAAGTCCCCTCTTGTTGTTCACATTTCCAACATATATTTGAAGATCCTTCATACGTTTCTGACAATCTTTCAGTGACAAATACCATCGATAATTTATAAAAATTATCTTTATAACATAATGTAAATTTCAACCCTTTCATCCGCATATTTTCCCATTGTTCCATTTGTATATTATATCAAAAACTTTTAGCCCATTTTATCATACAATCTTTAACTTGTTCATCTTCTGTTTCAAATCTCAACAAAAGTTTATACATTTTAGCAATAAGATGTTCATTATTAGTACATAACTCAATTTCAAATACAGTTTTATCACGTTCAAAACCATATGTCCTTTTATCAACTTTAAATCTTTTTACTGATTGTACATGTGAAAACCATTGACACATATATCCTTCTGATATTAAGTCTACTCCTCATTTTATTTTAACTCCTCCCTGGTACAAATATAGAATGTCACCATAAATTAGCCATTTCTGCTTAGTTACTATTTCTCTTCTATAATATGCTTCCTGTGGTGATAGCCATAAAGATATTTTCAGACACAATCTAGATTTATATCTATTCCAAATTCTCAAAATGGCACGTCTAATAAAATGATTTTTGGAATCTATATTAATCTTGACTTTGTCATACCATAAATAGCCATGCCACCCAGATCTCAAATCGTGCTCTTCCAAGTTCAGTAACCTTCTGTTTCTCGGTGTCACCCACTCTTTCATCCAGACTAAATAGCAAACTGCAAAGTACAGTTTCAAGTCAGGTAAAGCTAAACCTCCTCTTTCTTTGGCATCTTGCAGCTCCTTGTATTTAACTTGCGTTTTTTTTGCCTTGCCACAAACATTTAGATATCTTTCTGCCATTGTTTAAATGGTAAATCAGTAGTCAAAATTGGAATTGTCTGAAACAAAAATAATATCCTAGGCAAAACATTCATTTTTATCACAGAAATTCTTCCCAATAATGACCGCTGTAGTTTCTCCCATCTTAACATGTCTTTTTAAACTTCATTCCATGTCTTAACATAATTATTCTGGAACAACATGCAATTCATATTTGTTAAATGAACACCCAAGTATTTACTTTCTTCTTGATCTTGAAACCTGTTTTGTTCATCAGTTCTATCTGATCTTGTATCTTCATATTTTTGTTAACATCTTTGTCTTTTATTATTCTTAAAACCAGTTAGTGCACCAAACTCTTTTAATTTTCTCATTAATAGTTCTATCCCTTTCAGTGGCTGTTCCAACACCAATACAAGATCATCTGCAAAAGCTCTCAATTTGTATGTCTCTTTTTTGATTTTTATACCAGTTATCCCCTCATCTTGGCTTATGTCTCTGTTCAAAACTTCCAAAACCAATATAAACAAAAGAACACTTTCTAAGCAATCATCATTCTTATTCACTCTTAGGTCTCCAGTTGTGAAAATGTGTCATATTAATAGTACAGAATTTCAGCTTATTATTGATTAATACTTTTTAAAGAATAATTTTGCAATTAATTGTTCATTTTAAACTTTCTATTGTATTCTGTTATTTATTTTCTTCACTGTTATTCATGAAACTGAGGCCATTATGGCAAGTATCAATTCACTTTATGTTTCTGTCTCTGTCAAACATGAAAGTTCTGAGTGGGAGCATTAAGAGGAATGAAAGGTGATGTAAAAAGAAAAATACGTTTTTTCAACTTTCTGTTCATAAGTTTCATACATGTATATCTGATTATTTATTTACTTACTGTGTCATATGGGTTTTAATGGCCTGAGGCATGGCTGCTGTTCAGCTGGCAAGAGCCAGTATATGGAGTGAGTAAAAGGGGAAAAAGCAGCTCAGTTTTGGCTTTGAATGGCAGCTATGCTGTCATAAGGGCTAAGGAGTTGACCTGGCTGCTAGCCAGGGCTGGTGTGGTGAGATTTTGAGACAGCAGTCCCATTGGTCCAGCCTTGTATATAGGTGTTGGGGACTAGAGCCCTGGGAGGACACCCACCTCCTCAGTTGTTGGGTGACATGCTGCCAGTCTAATCTAAAAATTGGAGAGAGAAAGAAGGAGAAGAGAGAAAATGTCTGTGCATGGAGGGAACGGAGTGGCTGGGGAGAAAGGATGGAGAGAAAAGTTAAGTGTGCAGAGCAGTTGTTAGTTTCTGGTTGGGAAGGGAGAAGAAAGGTCCATGGGTGGCTTCCCTGGAAGAACAGGGACAACAGCTCCATCTAAGACTCAAGAATGGGAAGAAGGGACCTGTGATCTCACCCAAAACCCCAGAGAGGAACAAGGGGAATGGCTGTGGTGGAGAAGCCCTGATCTCTGGGAAAAGACAGAGTCGAAGACCCTGGGAGAGGTTCTTTCCCCAACAGAACAGCAGCAGGTGTTCGGCTGAGCAGGAGAAAGTCAAGCCATGCTGAGCACACAGTGTAAATTCTGACCCATTGCTTTCTTTTCACTCTCTTGTCAAGCCTAGAAACAGAGGTAGGGAAATGGAGAGAAAGGGGGAGGAAGCAGGAGAGATAGAGGAGGATAGTCTCTGAGAGGGACACTTAGGAGGAAACCTGACAGGACATCCGGTGGGGACAATAGCAACTTAGTCATCTGTCTGAGAAAGGGGAACAGCTGGTTCAGTGGCTGGCAGCAAGTGCTGGCTGCCCAACTTGCTCCGGATTAGGGAGGAAGCAAGGAAATCAACACATACGTCTCTGGATGGCCATTCCTCAAAAGCTAATCGAGTTGAGCAGCCAGAAGGCAGGGGATCCCTCTTCATTCGAAGCTGCAGTGCAGCCTTTTTATGGACACTAGAGCCGACTGAACCTCATTTCTAAACACTGTGGAATATAACTATTTTGCAACTTAAGAGAGATTTTCCTTCACAACAGATAAATAATTCTCTTGGGGCTTATCCTTATTTTTGGGGCTAAACTTTCAAAAGAAGAAATAGAGCATTAATTTGAATCTGATTAACTCACAAAAAGCTGGATGACAAATGGTATTTAAAAGAGACTTAAAAGTTACTTACAGTGAAAAGAGAAGATTTATTTGTTAGATTTTTTTTTTTTTTTTTTACAAAACTCCATTTGCAGTAACAAGGTTTGCTTTTTCCATGGGAAACTTTCTTGTTTTGCTGGATCATGTCTGTTGATTGGCTGGGTTTCTAAAACAGGAGAAGACTAAATTTATCCCTATATGTTTCTCTTTGACACGTGCCTGCAGTTCCAGCTTGAAAGATCTTAGAGGGTGTGAACTGTCGGTTTACTTCCACTTATAATTAATTATATTTGGATAAACGTTTTTCTTGTGTGAATGGAAAAAAAAATAAAAAGAATATGGCTACGAGGTTTGTTTTGGAGGAAAAATGGCTAGAAGAAGTCCTTTGGAGCATCCATTAGAAGATAAAATAACTCCTTTAAGTTTACTCCAGTCAATGTTTGATGAATTAGGGGCTAAATTCAAGTCCCTTGAAAAAAAAAGAGGAAAGAGTGGATAAGATGGTTAACTTTGAAAAAGAGGTGGAGATTGACTTGAGTGTGGAATTGGACTTCAAAAAAAATGTTGGTCTATAAAGGTGGTAAAATGACCAAAGGATAAGAGTTATATGGAAAAAGATGGCAGAATGGATTTACAGATGGAATCAATTGATGCTACAATGTTTAAAGCGGACATACATATAGTGGAGAAGAGTGACTTGGAAAGATTTTTTTATCTTGGATTTGCAAAAGGAATCTGTTGAATTGATGAGGTTCTTCCTGGAAAGAGAGACAGAGAAATTACTGGGGATGTTTCTGGGAGAAGACAAGGAGAGCCTGATGGGGAATCAATTTGTGGGACATTGTTTGAAAGGATTAAAGTTTAAGCTTTTTAAAAGTAAACAGAAGGTTTACAAAGTGAATTTATTTGACTATGGTCAATGTATATGCTGAGGCTTCTGGTAGTTACTAATGGAATTTTTTTGTGACCAGAATTGAATGGCAATGCTTTAAGTATCTGTATATAAAGTTCACTAAGGTTAAAATATATTTGTTATTAAATTTATGGATTTTTTTTTTCTTATATACGATAACAGTAGTAAGGTTTTTCTAGGTACTAAGGTGGAAGGATATGACATTATCTATAACTTTATTTTTTATATATGATAACAGCAACATGTCTTTTAAATGCACAGAGGTGGAAAGATAAGACATTATCTACAGTGGAAGAATGGCTGGTGAAGTTGATGGAATTGGCTGAGATGGCGAAATTGACAGCTTTGATTTGAGATAAGACATTCTGTACAGAAAAAAATGAAATTATGTTGTATGGGTTTGATGATTAGAAATAATATGGGTTAATAAAAATAATGGAAGTTATGTTGTAAATTTAGAGCAAGAGTTTGATGTATATTGTTACTTATATCTCTTGTGGGGAGGGTTGGAAGTCAATTCTTTTTTTATTTTGTTTTTTCTCTTTTTTCTTGTCTGCACTTTTGATCTTTACTATTTTCTCTTTTTCCAATTCCTTTTTCTTTTTTCTTATTCTCTTAATATTCGTTTTTGTTAAGTTTTACTGTTTTTTTTAAATTGATAAAGTTATTTAAAAAAAGGAAATCTGACACTGGGTGAACACTGGTACTGTGTTGTAAATACTTGCTGTAAATAATGTCAATGTATATAGTAAAACACATAAAAAGCCTCCACTATCTTGTTTTCTGTGTTAGTTGCCACCCATGAAAAGCCAATATACCTCCAGTTCAAAAAAGAGCCCCATCACATTGTGACACTTACTCCATTTTCTGTTGCACTACAATCCAAGTGACTCTTGGCAGCTTACATGATAGAAGAAAAATGATTATAACATTCTATGACTCTTTATATCTAGAATAAATTAATTATTTGACAAACCATTACTATGAAAATTACAAGTGGTGGGAAAGGAAAATTCATATTGTTTTTGTATGAGATGGACAATTTGTAGTTGGTGGGCCTGTGTAAAATTTTGAGAACATGAAATTTTGATAGAACCTAATGCTCCACAAAATGGTACCATTGTGGGTGGGATCAGTCACCCTATTCACCCTAGTAGAAGGCAGACTGGTAGCCTCCTTGTTTTATCTTTTCTCTAGGATACTCCCTAGCGCTCTCAGCATTCCTGTATAACATAAAAAAGGTGGAGCTTCTTTTGCTTTACAATATGCCTATCTCCCATTTAATGTCTGCTATAATTAAAAAAATCTAAACAAAAGTCAGCTGGGATAGAGAAACTGAAGTTTGTGGGCACATTTCTGCTCATAGATACTGCATTACATGCATATCAGTTTTGAATTCTGTAGTCCAGGTAACCAAATTGTCATAGAATCACAGAATTGTAGAGGTTGAAGAGACCACAAGAATCATCTAGTCCAATCCTCTACGATATGGGAAACCATCTAAAATATCTGTGAGAAGATAGCATTTCTTAAAACCCACCAGAGGTAGAGAACCTACAACCTCCGTAGGAAGATCGTTCCAGTGTCCTTACCAGCGTCATTTAATCCACTTCTGTGTAAAATTCCCTTATAGAGCAATTGCTACTTAGAGGTCAGTGGAATGCACTTCTATGTGAGTTTAAGACTGCAATCTTATGTTTTTGTTTTGTTTTGGATGTTTAAAGAATGACACTTATTTGAGAGGGAGGGTTTTGTATTTCTTATCAACTAAGCTCAAACACCATACCAAGCCATAATGGTTGTTTGGTTTTGGCTTAATGTGTTTTACAATTTCAACCACTGTGGTTTTCTAAAGTATGATCTGTGGTTTATTGTAATGAGCACTCCTAGCCAATTGTGGTTTATTTGATTGGCCATGGTTAAAACATGGCTTAGCATAATATATGAACCAGATTATAGAAATCTTGTGATAAAAGATGTGATTGAAAAACATCATCTTCTGAAATTATATGGAAGAACACAGTGTAATTATTAAGCTGTTGATGTATTCTTATGAATTATTTATTTGCCTAATATTGCAGTATTTTATATTAAAAGGCTCTCTTGTCTTTAATAAGTTTCAATTTTCTTTTTGTTTCTCTGTGATTATGATATAGCCCTGAAGATTTACTTTGCATTTTTCAGAATGTTAGCTGTATTTTCTCCTTCTGAATCTTGACATTCTCCAGTTGCCCAGAGGAAGTGCACAGATTACTTTTTTCCAGAGGAAAAAGGGAGAAATCGTGGAGGATCAAAGTCACCTCCAACTCATTATAACTTCAGAAATTTTGACTGCATTGGACACTGCACCTGATTTTAAATCTATCATGATTTGGGGTATGGTGTCCTTAATTTTTCTTTCATAGAGTTGACAGGGCCTTATTCAATTTGTATACATTAGTGGGTGCCATTCTGGAGCCTTTATAGAATACTTGTGATATATCTTCTATTTTTTTTAATAAATAATTTAGAGCTAAAAAAGGAGAAAAATATGTTAAAATACAAAATGTCCAGGATAAAAACTTACTCAGAGCAGAAGCTCAGCAGGCCTGTCTTGTCTTCAGAGCCAATGGTTTCTGACAGCCACTGCTAGGGCACAACATTTCATCATCTTTCTTTGCAGTCTTGGTCATTAATCGGTAGCATAAAGTTGCCTATTGGTACTGGTCTAGGTAATTTGTGATTAGAGAAGAGATTAACTCCATCCTCCAAGGGTGATAGATGGAGCATTGCAAAAGTACATGTGCAGCTCTCTCAATTTCAGTGTCTGGATAGGGGATATAATTGAATCTCCCAGTCAATACCATTGAGGGTAAAGCATCAGAGTGTGAGAGCCTTTTGACAGAGCAAGTATGTAGTAAAAATATTTGCAGAAAGTAAGAGATGGATACATGAACTCATAGTAGCAGAGGTATGAGGTGGGCTCAGAGAAAGCCTAGAATCAGGTCAAGCAGAGAATATTTTACCTTGATGTACAGTACATAGAGATAGATTTAACACCTTGTACCTTGGCCACAATGAGCTCATATTACAATATAATATGCCCTTCTACTATTTTTTTGACATTAATAATAAACTTCAAAGCACTGTTATGGATTCTTTCATTCAAATAATTTAATTAAACCTTCAGAGTGAATTTATTTCTCAGTTTAGAATCATGAAGAATAGGGACCCTTCTTTGCTAATTTTCATTTTTAAGGTATGCTACATCACAGAACTATGTTCTGCTTTAGTGCCAAGGGGAGTCATGATTCCTTTTTGTCATTGGAAAAGACCCATCACTTCAGATTTTTGGTAAGTGGTCTACATTAGTTGTGCAGGCTTGGCAACATTCAGAACAACTCTTGTGTTATTTTTTTTTCAGTGTTATTTCCTACAGCAGAAGCAGCTCTTAATAACACTTGCCTTAGACATTTTGTCCACAAAGTCTTATATTTCAGTCTGAACATTTCTCTAGGCAATTCATTTGTTTTCCATTTTTTCTTCCATTCTGGAAAGATACGTAGCATTTCATTCTATTCTATGCGAGGCACACAAATATCACATTTTTCCTAAATATTCTTAAATGTTCTTCTTTCTGTTTATTGTATATGAAGAGAAAAAAGCACAAATGATATGTCCTGCTTTTTGAGTGCTTCTATAGTAAACAGAGAATATATTTTCTGTATTTTATAAATGTTACATTTTATAGCACCCCCTAAAACAATGTCTGCTGCTGTAGTTTCCTCTTTTTAAAATAATTTAAATTTATTAGAAAAACAGTATTTTTTAAAAAAAATCTGTGCTTGAGAAGTGAATAATACAAGGCCAAAATTGAATGGCAAAGTACACATTCATAAACTCATGAAATCAATAAGTCTTTATTGGATTTAGAGACCAAATTGTATTTAAAAACACATTCCAAGTATTGTTGACTTCTGAATTGAATGTGGTTTATAATCCCTTGACAATAATAATTAAGCTCCCCAGTAAGGAGAATATTTTCTAAAACAATAGCATGATATCTAAGGAATATGAATGGCAGACCTCTTTAGCTATCAGGTTTTGTCCTCATCTCCCTTGTATCCTCCACAAAATTTCTCCAGAAGTTTAGGAATTTCTTAAAAGTTTGGGCTACATTGTAAGAGACTCTTAAATTCTGTAGAGAAAAGTGGGTAGCTTTTGTATATTCTAGAGTTCTTTGGACCTTTTGAAATCAAAATTTTTGGGAGTAAACTTATCTGTGTTTAAAACAAAAACAACACTGCAACTTTTAAATAAAGTCTACCCCCAATTTCTGGTCACAAATGCTTTAGTTGTAAGGATTTGGGAAATGTTAGTCAAGATTGCAAGTTTGAGTTAATGTCTGTATTCTTTTCCATATTAACAATGACATGCAGTGTAATGAATAGCACAAGAGATGCATAAATTTAGCTTTAATTGTCCTGCGAAGATGGTCAGTGAGGAAGGAGTAAGATTTGCTTTGCTTTCAGCTGAGTAATATGTGGTTAGTTTTCTTACTATTCTCTTAGATTTGTCTCTTTTGTTCACAATAAGTTGGTTTCACTGAAACAGAATGCTTTGTCAAGATAATAATATTTTATGTAGGGAAAAAAGGTCCCTGCCAAGCTAGAATGCTAATTCCACATTTGCATTCCTTAACTTGCTAATAATACTGTTATTATGTCTGTATTAATTACTTTTTTCCCCCTGTAACCCTGCTATTTGATTATATCATTATAAAAACATGAAGCATTCATATAAACCATAAACTTGCAGATGAAAATACAGCCGAAGTTTCTCTTTGCTATCTGTTTACCCTTCCATAATAAATGTTAAATAGCCTTAAGCAAGAGGATTGTCCTTGATAAGAGATACCAGTCAAAACTGGTAAACAAGCCTATCCTAATAACTTTGAAAGAACACATTGATGAGTATATCTTAGTTTACAAATCTTAAACACAAGTGGACAGTGAATTTTATTTTAGGAAGAATTACATTTGTGTTTTTCCTCCTAGAGAAAATCTATCTATGTGGCTGATAAGAGTTGATATCAACTTGATGGCACATAATCAACATTTGTGTTATGCAATTCAGAGACAAAATGAGTCTAGATTCAGTGATATAAAGTATTTGTTTTTAGGTGAAAATAACTATTCATTAACTGTATGATCTTATTGTGTTAATGAAAGCTGAAAATGGAGGTTGGCTAAATCTTTGTAGGAGACATCTGTTTGTACCAGAACACAGGGAACTATTAATTTCTGGATCCTTCGGCATGGAAAAGATGTCTTGTCCACTGCACAGCTTCCCATCAGAGAAGCTGCACACTGGGTAAAGTGGTAGGATTGCCACTTCTATCTGTTCCAGTGATTCTCCTCAGTGGTCCTTCTGGCTTTGCCTGCACCCTGCCCTTCTTGAGAGGGAAAAATGGGCTGTGGACGAGATCAGCTTTTAGGTCAACAGTTTTCAGGGAGGTAGCTGTGTTAATTACTGGCAGCAAAGAGACCAGAGGATCTTAAAGACAAGACTTGATTTTATATGTTTTTGTAAATCACAGAAGTGGACTATGAGCCATGAAAATTTATCTAAGAATATATTTGTTAATCTTTTAAGGTGCCCCAAAGTGCTTTATTGTTTAAATGTGGCAGAGAATGGAGACTCTGGAGAGAGGGGGAAGTCTTACTTGGGGGGGGGGGGTACAGGCAAGTGGGTTTGATGTAACTGGAAGGAATCAGACCTGACATGTATAATTAGATCAATGGAACCCAGTTACATTACCTCCTCATTCTTCCTGGAAGCCTATACTATTCTCAGATGCTTCATAGAAGATCAGGCAAACCTGATAAATGAGTGGGAGTTATGTTTGTGAAAAACCTTTAAGGATAGTCGTCTTCCTTCTCATACCCCAGTGGTACAGCCCATTACATTTACTGGGTTTCCCAACCCTCTGTGCACCATGGGTACAGAGAACTGTACTCTAAATGAAATCTTCTGTTTAAGTTGTCAGGAAAAAAAATCTTTTCTTTTACTTAGTATTCTAATTGGTATTTCCTTAAGTACAATTACATCTGTATTATCAATCCTCAATCTAGTATTAAAACGCTGCTGCAAAATTTGATCTCTAGTCTTCTCCCTGACGAAGTGCACAAGAACATCCCTTGGAACATTTCTTAATTTTGCAAATCGTGTTTAATCCTATAAACTTTATCAATCTCTGTCTTGATGTTATCTTCCTCCTAATCCAGGAAATTAGAGATTTAACAAGCTTTTCTCTGATATCTTCTCTACGTTGTTCTGGAATTGCTTTAAATCTTAAACAAAATTCTGTTTCTCTCAGTTCCAGTAATGCTAAGTTGTCCAAATCTTTTTCCATCTCTCTATTTATAAATTCTGTCTTACTTTCTGAAACTTCCACTTTGTCATTAATTTGTTTTAAATCTCCAGCCAGTTGTCCTACAGATTCTTCAATCCTTTTAACTCCTTCTTTCATATCCTTTTTTATTCCTGCAAATCCTCCTTCCATTTTCTTTTTAAAAGCATCCAAACTGTTGGCAACTGTGGCAGTTATTCTCTTGCCAAATTCCTCATACATTTTCCTCAATAAATCTGGTGAAATAGCTTTATCTGTAAATTGTTCTAGTGAACCTCTCCTTCCTTCTATTTTGCTGCTTTTGTTGTGGTTGCCATTATGAGAAAGTGAAAGAATGTCAATTACTAGGGTGAAAGTAAAAGGCAGGCTTCTTTCTTTTCCTGTTTCGCTTTTCTCTGTCTTTAACACTTTAGTCTCAATTAGCTCTCTGTAGTTACAGTCACAGAGTCTGGCTCATATTACCCTTTTCTTATTTTGTAAAATCCACCAATTATCTACTTTCCTTAATAGTAAACAATCAGCATTCCCACAAAGGTCTGGTCTGTTTGTCTAATTAATTTTACTGTTTTCAAAGGCACTTTTGTCAGGAAAAAAAAATTCTTCGGTTATGAAGTGCTGTGTTTGTGGAAAACATTTAAGGATAGTCGTCTTCCCTCTCATACCCCAGTGGTAGAGCCCATCACATTCACTGGATTTTCTAACCCTCTGTGCACCATGAGTATGGGGAACTGGAATGTGGAGGCAATGAAATCTTCTTTCACAAAGATTCTAAGTGTACTTAATTCTAAATTAATAACATTATACAAAGTGGTATAAATCATGATGCTCAAGACTGTATTATTCTAATTGTATGCAATGTATTACATTGCAGTGTAACATATGTACAATAATTGTGAGCTGCTTAGAATCACCCCCTGGGGGAGATGGATAGCATATAAATTTAATAAATAAATAAATAAGTAAATAAATACTGAAGTGTAGTTCCTCAGAGCCCAGATATACCTAGTGTTAATGCATCAGTTTTAAAGCATTTTTGTAACTCCAACTAATTTAAAAAAGTATGGACTTTTATAAGATTCACAGTTGTATTTTAATTTTATTTTTAATTTAGTGGTATTTTAGCTTAGAAGTACCTGATGGTTGAATGACATACTATGAATGTTAAGTATAACCAAGATCCTTATAGAATTCTAGTCTTTTTGAATGTATTTTTTTTCCTATATAGATATGACAATGGTAAATTAAGGAATATAATTAAGGATGTAGAGATCAGTCAGCTGGTTAAGAATGTTAACTTCCTAGATAAATGGTCAATGGGAAGAAATGGTGCAACTGTTTAGCAGGAAAGACAGAATTTCTGCTGTTCAGATGGATGATTTATCATATTTTATTTTGAAGTGTTATTGTGTTATTAATTGTTCTAGACTATTTGTATAAGCACATTTATTTTTTAATATCCAGATCAAGAGATCTGTGCACATGGCATTCCTGCATGTATGGGATCCTTCTTTCATGTCAAAGGAAGAAGCTAATCTTTAAATACGAAGGAATAAAGATACTGATCAGATGTTTCTTTTCAGTTGTGTGCCTAGAACACATGGCCAGTTAATTCCAGGTCCTAATTCTAGCCATAATTTCTGAAAAAAAAATCTGTGAAAATCTTTGTAGGCAGATACATGGGGAGGGAGGGAATGTGGGGCTGGTATATATTAGTAAGTTACTTTCAGAACTGTAGACCTAGATATTAGGAGAGGAACCATGGTGTGCTTAGTCACTTCTGAACAAATTTTGAAGACAAGCTAATATTAGGCCTAACACTTACCTCAACACTTTTTAGAACAGATTTATTTTGAGTAACAACACAAAATACATTAGGAAAACAATTGTGTTAGTTGCAGAGCATTAAATGACTTGTAGGTTGGTGTTGAAATTAGTCAACATCAACACTGGGTAAGTGATATATCAGAAGAACATTTTAGACTGGTAAGCGAGTGATATCAGCCATCTTGAGAGCCAGCCTCCCTGCACACCTGATGATCACACCTGAAGTATATCAGTCAGATTTGGATTTATCAGATTTGTATTCTTTAAAATAAGAAAACATTTGTTTTCTTTCAATAGCCTCAGAAATCTGGAGATGTCCTTGACCCTTAATGATGACTACTGAAAAGGCAATGCATTGCACTTGAACCCTGTAATTTATGGAGTGTCCTCACTTGAGTGTTAGCAGTGAGGAATTCCTGTAAGCACATCAGGCTCTTTGCAAAAAGATTGATGTCATTTTCCAGGGTTTTCTGTGGTCACAAAGACAATTCAGGAAACACTGCAAAGAAGTAACCTCTGTGCAGAGAGCCCCATTAAACAAAGCTGGAAAAACTCAGTCACATTCTGTGTTTAGAAAAAGGAAATAAATCCTCCAGATCTATAGATTTGTTTCTGAGAGAGAAAGATAAGAGCTATGCCAAATCAGTCCATAAACCCATCTAGCCCAACATTCTATATTTCACCGTGGCCAACTGGATGCATGCAAGATGCTCTGGACTGGATGGTTATAGTCCTCATGCATTGTCATTTATATACAGTACTTGCAACAGGTATATAAAACATGCTGATTATGATTCAGAAGACAGCAAGCACCCATCAGTATTGTAGCCATTGATAGCCTGATCTTTCATGCACTAGTCCAATCCCTACTAAAACCTTTCAGATCTGCTACCCTTACCACATCTGCTGGCAGTGAAATCTATGTATAGTTAAACCCATGGACTAATGGAGGAAGGACCATTTTTTAGACCTGAATACCTGGAAAATCCAGGTCTATTAGCCTGCTTTGGAGCAAACATCTGGAACATATGGATAATAATCCTTTTTTGATTTTACCACATTGAATAGTTGGCTGTCCTCGGCAAGTATACCATTTGACTGCTTAATCCCTACTCCTGATTATTTACCTAGAAGTTAAAAAGCACAGCTCTGGCCATCGATATCTAGCTGGGCCACTATGTACATTTCTCCAGGATGAGAATTTCTCACTTATTCCTATTCTTTGTTCCCTATTTTTTAACCTGTTGCCAGTCCATGAGACCACTTGTCATGTTCTTCCCTGGAAGCTGAGTTTGCTTATGAGGTTTTGGTGAGGAATAAACCAGAGCTCGTTTTGCTTGTGTGTCCTGTCCATGTTCTTATGGATTATTCTGGGAGCAGACCCTGACTTCCACTTCCAGTATTCTTAAGAAAGTATAACTATCAGAAGATTTGTATGAAGTTTTCGAGAAAAAAATAACTTCTAGATTTAGTTATTTCTATGTTAATATATTAAATAGCAAGTTGTTATTAAAAATAGAAATCTTTTTATAACTAGATGTGAATATTTTAATTCTCATAAATGCTATCTGATTTACTTTCAGACAGTGCATTAAAAGAAGCTAGAAAAACAGGTGAATTAGCATCATTAATGCATTCAGTCCTATTTTAAGTTGTTTTTCAGACTGTCAGCTGCATGTGAAATCAGGTAATATATTTGATGCTTTGCAAATATATTAAAGAAATGGCTGGAGAAAAAATATGTTGCAGTTGAAAATCTGCTCTTTTAAATAATGTAATTAGCTAGTTTGAATTCAGGGTTTATATTTTAATAAATCAATCAGTCCAAGCGAAGAGCATAACAAAACTTTGTTTAATTGTAGCCCTAAAAATATTGGCAGGTATTTCAACATTAATACTTTCCACAAGATTTTCAGTTCTCCCTCACAGTAGCCAAACCTTAAAGAACCTGATCATCCAGTGAATTGCCTTATGAAAATAATTTTTGTTTAAAGAAAGGCACAGTTCTGATCTGTGGAGTTTGTTTTGCATATGACACTTGTTGTTATGCCTTCAAGTCAGTGTTGGCTCCCTGTGATTGTCTGGATATGTCCAAGCAGTTTTCTTGGGAACATTTTTGTAAGTGGCTTGCCATGGCCTCCTTCCTAGGGCTGAGAGAGCATGACTGGCCCAAAACCACCCAGCTGGTTTTGTGCCTAAGTTAGGACTAGAGTTTCTAGCCTGGTCCCTTTAACCACTACACCAAGCATGTTCTCTTTGAGTATATACTTCTATTAAAATGACAAAAAGAAACTTAAAGCTATAATTAGAAAGTTATTTTTCAATTAGTGTGAGACGTAGGAATCCTTATACACTACTGCAACAGAGATTCAGTTTTAACAGTCTGTTAAAATTTGCAACTGTTTTGACATAGATAATGAAACAAGAACGAATATTGATGAAATACAGTGGTACCTCGGTTCACAAACTTAATTTGTTCCACGATTCTGGTCGCGAGCCGAATTGGTCGTGAACCGAATCAAATTTCCCCATAAGGTTCAGTGTAAATAAGGTTAATCTGTTCTGACCCCTACAAACGTGGTTGTGAACTGAATTGGTCGCCAACTGAATCAAATTTTCCTATAAGGTTCAATGTAAATAAGGTTAATCTGTTCTGAACCATATGGTTTTTTTTTTTTTTAACCACAAAAATATGAAACAAAGTACAGGCGATCTTACCTAGAGGAAGCCACGGCCACGTGTCAGAGCAGGGAAGATGGCTGCGGGTCGTGTTCGTCACCCAATGCGGTGTTCGCAAATGGAAGCAAACTTTTGCGAATGCTGCTGTTCGTGAACCGAATTGTTCGTGAACAGAAGCGTTCATGAACCGAGGTATTACAGTATATCCTTGAGTGAATTGCAGTGGTTTGGTAGCTCACAACACTGAGCATGAACTGACAGTGTGAAGTAGCTGAAAAAGATACAACCTAAGCTGCATTAATAGAAGTATAGTGTCAAGATCAAGAGACATCCTCATTTGTCTCTATTCTGCATTGGTCAGACCACACCCAGAATATTATGTACAGTTCTGGACACTGAATTTTAGAAAGAACATTGACAAATGGAGCATTCCAGAGGAGAGCAATTAAGATGATTAGGTGACTAGAAGGAAAAACTTAGGAGGAGCAGCCAGAGGTGCCAGATATATTTAGTCTAGAGAAGGGAAGACTGTGGCAAGGTATGACAACATTCTTCATGAAGGGCTATCATGTAGAAGATATGGCAGAATTGTTCAGAGTTGTTCCAGAAGACAGGGCAACAAATAGTGAATTTAAATTACAAGGGAATAATGTTTTGTTGAATATTGGGGATTAGTTCCTAATGGTGAGAACTGTTCAACAATGGGACAGTATATCTCCAGAGGTGGTATGGACTCTCCTTTGCTGGAAGTGTTTAGGCTGGACATCCATTTGTCAGGAATACTGTAGTATTCCTACAATGCTAGCACTGAAGATGTTACCTAGCTGGGTAATGAAACATCTGTAAGAAAACAACCAAGCTCAGAGAACCCCAAGGACTCCACAATATTGTGGTAGTGGATCCCTGCCCTGGCCAGAAGGTTGGACTAGATGATCTCCCAGGTATCTTCTGACACTTATATTCTATGTACCTCTCCTTCCTTCTCCTAATTTTGCTGCTTTTCTTGTGGTTGCCATTATGAGAAAGTGAAAGTATGTCAATTACTAGGGTGAAAGTAAAAGGCAGGCTTCTTTCTTTTCCTGTTTCGCTTTTCTCTGTCTTTAACACTTTAGTCCCAATTAGCTCTCTGTAGCTACAGTCACATAGTCTGGCTCATATTACCCTTATCTTCTTCTTTTGTAAAATCCACCAATTATTTATTTTCCTTAATAATAAGCAATCAGCATTCCCATGAAGGTCCAGTCTGTTTGTTTTAATTAACTTTACTTTAAAAAGTTAATTAAACTTTTTTACTTGTTTTACTTACTTTACTTTCAAAGGCACTTTTGTCAGGAAAAAAATTCTTCTGTTTTCTAAAATTACTGTCTCCTTTATCTGTTTAAAACTTTCTTGAATCACAATCTTGTTAAGCTTTTTACTTTTAAATTAAACTGCTTTAAGATAGTATTGTTTTTCTCTTAATTCCAAACAGAAGGCAACTTACCGAGTGTCTTTATTCTTTTCTGCCGTTCAGAATATCTCTCTTAGGTTGTAAATCAATTATATCCAAAGGTGTTTAAGAAAGGGAGTTTTTGTGCTGGTCATAGGTCCGTAAAGGGTGCACAGTGGTTTTGGGTGCATTGATATTCCCCTGGCTCCCAAGCCGCTCAACTCATGATCAACCATGAGAAACTCATTTCCTGTGGTCTCCTTGCGAGGAGCAGATCTTCAGAGGGCAAGTGGGTGATTCTCTAATCTCTCCTTCCTCTGGAGAGATTTTCATCAGCCAAAGCCCGTCTCCTGGCCGCCGATTTACTGCGGTGCTGTCCCCACTTGTGAAGCCACTCACAGGGATGTCTAACCCACCATAGGTCTTCACCTGGAAGCTCCTTATATTCTATGATTCTTAGTAATTTCCCAGTGTAGGCAGAAGTATAGGGATGTATGAGGAATTTGTATTTTGCTAGTCTCGGTGCAGATTGACCTGAATTGTAATCTCTGGACTAAAATGTAGGTTGAAATGTACGTATTCAAGTATTCATCAGAAAGCTTGCTGAGGGAAAGACCTCAGCAGTTTTAGATCAGGCAGGGCGATGTGGAGAAAATTCTTTAAAGGCAAAAAATGACTTTGTCCACTCCATATGTAGAAACTGCATCTAAGCTTCTTCCCACATTATTAAAAAGGTTGCACTCATATCCTGTCTATATGTTGCCTTTTTTTCTTTAAATTTCCCCCTCTTTTTCAGAGCTCCATCCAACCATGTTTTTCTCCATCTTCCCTTTCTCTTCAGGCCACTCTTCCTTTGTATATTTGTAAATCAGTCGTCTTTCATTCTCTGTATGTGACCAAACCACCTTAACGTTCTTGCTGCTTACTGGTCACGCAGTTTTGTATTCAGCACCTATTCATTCATGAGCCTATATTTTTGTGTTTTAACACATATATTTCTTAAGTAACTTGTTCCCACTGCATTCAATTTATGTTTCTCCTGACATACCCTATTCTTGTTTTCATATAACAAAGTGGACAGAAGCACATTCTTATACACAATGATTTTTGCTTCTTTGTAACAGACCACATGCCATCCAATACTTTTTCATTACTATTTGCATGTCTTAAAATTTCTCCATTCATTTCCCAATCTTTAGTGAGCATTCTATCAAAGTACACAAATACTTTTAATTGCTCTAGTTTTCTACTATGCATGTAAAACCTGCAATCATTTACTCCATTTATTGATTTTATATCTTAATTATCAGATCTATAATCCTTGTTGCATCATACACATCTCACATTCACTATAAATAATTTGGATTTTCAGTAAGAAACACATCTGCATACAAAGTCCATGCAAATTCATGTCCATAATGAACACACCTATAACATTACCACAAGCATTCTTTATATATTTATTCCTAAGTATGTTGAACAACCAAGGGAACATCACACATCCTTGTCTTACTTCCTACTCGCTTATTTCCTGTTCCTTCCCATTCATTATCTTCTGTATCTACCTATTCATATATACCTGCATTCAGTATCTACCTATTCTGAGATACGTGCTTCATTTCCATCATATGCTGCTTTTACCACCTTCATATTCATGCAGAATATTATGTAATTCAAGCATATTTACTTTATCATATACTTTCTCCAAATCAAAAAATCTGCAATAAATTGTTTTCACATTCATACATTCCTCAGTGATCTCCTTTGAAGCAATCTATCATGTCCATTTTTTCTTCTATACAGCCCTTTCACTTCATCATTCTATTAGTCATCCCCTTTCATGCTTCCCATTAGCGTAACTCCATACTCTGCACTGTGTAACACAATTGTTTTCACTCTGTTCCAAGTTTCTACATCCTCCTTGCATATATGCACTTTCCATTCATTTTGTTGGGACTGCATTCATTCAGAAAGTTGTACAACTTTCCCCCCAAGTCATCCCTCCTTCTTCCATTATCACCATTCATTGGAACAAAACATTTAACTAAAATCAACCTATGGATTCTTACTTTCCTATGTATTGGCAAAAATCTAGAAAATACCAATTCATACTTTCTGACATATATTTTAATTTATTCATAATTAACACCGTATCTTCACTTCCCTGCATGCATTCATCAACTCCATTCTACAGGAATAGCTCACATTCATTCACATCTATCATATCTGTTTCTTTTCTCTCAGTTTTACAGATAGAAAACATCTTTCTTTGTCTTTTTGTCTCTGTCTCTCTGTCTCTCTCTCTCACACACACATACACACAGAGTATCAATCAGCTTTGGCTAGTTTACCACAAGTGAAACAAAAACCCAGTTTTACCCAAAGCATACTTAGGCTACATCATAGGACAAGTAATCTAAAGACTGTCTTGCAAGCCAACATACTCCTGCCTGCATCCCACCAACTAGGAAATATAATGTACTGATCCTTGCTAATGATACTGGTATTTAAAAATGTTGGAAATTGGCCTGAATGAAATATTAACAGTAGAAGGAAACCCTTTGAAAATACCTATAATGAAGGGTAAATGTATTCAAAACTGATAGCTTTTGATTAGCTGTATTAATGATGAATAGTTTACCTTTATCTGTAGAAAGGTCTTTCTGGATAAGAAAAATTGAATATTGATATTTTAAATGTTTGCAGTTCTTAATATCATATATTGATATGTACACATGCTCCCAAGTTTCTATTCTTTTTAAACTTTATTTTTGTAGTTTTTGTCTGTTTTGTTCAATAAAGAAGCAGTAAATAAGGAAATAATAAATAGAAGCAAAATCCATTCAGCCTTAATTTCTCTTCCACTTTTTAAATTTTGAAAGATCTGATTATGAATCTCTTATATCTTTTTAGACCCTATGGCAGATTTGCTAGAAATCTCATTGCTTAGATCAAAGCATAGTAGATAAATACTTCACAAGCTTTTTCAAAATATATACACATAGTATATAAGTAGTAATGAGAATTGTACAGTAACTGCATGGGCTATTTTTCTCTTGTTAACGTAAACACTATATTTGAAGCAGTATAACTCACCTAATTATAATTGTAATTATGCAAATTGCTTTTGCTAATAAGTAGGAGGAAAGTATAAACCATGTTTTAAGTAAATTCCTGTCCATATTTTTCAGATAATTCAGGATTTTGCAAATGATGCACTATAATTTTCTCCATACCCTATTATTGTTTAACTAGTTTGGTTCAAAATAATCTTTTTGATTAGCAGCAATGAACAAATGTCTTTATTGGATTTATGTAACACTGGGTAAATATACTTTGAGTATTTATTTTTTTGAACTACAGAAAAGTCAACTCTTTTATGAATGTGGATAATTAAGCATATTTTTAAGTGCTAGATCAAGGGAAACAAAAACAAGCCTTAACAAGCATAACATGTGGTAAGTGCTATCACTCAAGACAAAATGTATATATTACCAGAATATTGTTGAAAAAGACCTGATATTATATAATTAGAAGTTGGCATTGTGATTGAAAATTTAATTGCATTTTATGGTACCACAGAGAATCTCTCAAATTTTTAGTGTAAATACCAATACCAGCAATTGCTTTTTTAATGTTAAACTATTGTATTATGATGAACTAATATTTTGTACAGGAGAGTTTGTTACTTTGGGCCTTTTATGAAGAACAAGCTGAACTTCCCACTTACCATTCTGTCTTGAGTCTAATGAACTTGTATGTTCTAAAATTATTTACGATGGCTCTGTGTTCTGCCAGTCTGAAGAAAATAAATGCTGTTGTCCCAAAGGTGCTATTTGAGGCAAACAGCAAAAACTGAGGCTTATATTTCAGTGAAAAAACAGTATGAAAAGGGACAGGACTGCCATCTCTTCTCCGACTACTGTCCTGCTTTAATTCAAGTCCTGTTTTTCCTGATTTAAAGTACATACTTAATGTAAAGTGCAATTTGATTTCAAATTTGTATAAAGTGGATGATTTTTAATATCTGAGTTGGCCTTCCCAACTGGGTGTCATCATTCCCAGTGAGCATTGGCATTTTAGGAATTTAATCTTGACATCAATTATGTCAAGAGAGTCCTATGTTGGAGACGTATATTATTTATAACAGCTATGTTTATGTGATTGAAAACAAAATATTTGACCAAGCAAAGGTCAGAATCTAGCAAACTGCTCAAATAATTCTAGCTATCCAGATCTGAACGTGCATTTCTGAAGTTGCAGCCAACCTCTTAGGCTGAATTGAAGCTTATTCAGAGCTATAAAAATAGTTGGCAATATAGTTTCATACAAGAAAAGACATCCTTTTTGAACTACGTTTGTTTTTGATGGTTGCACTGAATGGAGGTGTAGCATTGAAGGGCTGAAATATTTAGCTTTTGTAGGGGAGGAAGGGTTTAAATTATAGCACTGGTTGTAATATGATAGAAATTTAATATATCTATTTCCATCTTTTTTAAAAAAAGTACAAGTCTCTAACTAAGCCTCAATAGTGATGCAGTTGGCTGTTTTAGATTTTGGATTCAGTGGCCTCAGTGGGGCACACTATAAATGGAAATGTGTGCAGTGCCACTCCAAAGGGTACCAAGCTACTTCTCCTTGGCTGGGGCCTTGCTGATGATTCTGCTGACTATGGATCTTGAGATCTGCTCCACGTCCTGTCATGAATGCATTCCTAAAGTACTTTTTCTGAAACCAGCTAAAGCCTGATTTTGAGATGGTTAACAGCCTTCATAAAATACAGTTTGAAAGGCCATAATCAAGTCTTGCATTTGGATGGCTCAGTGTTTTATCCCTATTTTGCTTGTGTAGAAAGATGAAAAGGTGGGTTGTGTTGCTTTAGGATGAGTGAGCTGGCTTGGAAGGTGGGTGGCCATTTCAAATCTGTGACTGAAACAAAGGGAAGCATTTCCAGTATTTGCTTTTGATTGATTATTCATTTATTTATGCAATTTCTATAGCCGCCCATCTCGACCCAAGTGACTCTTTTTGGTTTGTCATACATTTTATGTTACGTATATATCAGCTGTGCTATGTGCCATGAAGCACCTGAGATAAGCATTAATCAGCCAGTCAAGTGTTATTGCTTAATTGCTTCATTTTTACAGAACAAAGCCAACCACAGAACAGTATAGGTAACAATCTCAGGGCTGGATATTTTTTTTTCTGCCTTACATGTTAAACCACTGTGTTTTTATTCTCCAGAGAGGCTCATTTTGATTTCTCAAAACATCTCACCAGTGCACAAATTGAAGTGGGGGGTGGTAAGAGGGATAGAATAATTTAAAAAGAAATGTTCAGACCAACTGAAAACTTCTAATACTGTGTAAAATTTGCCTATCTGACTTGGAATGTAATAGATAAATGCTTTTAAAATTAATTGCATGAGTGCAAGTCTCCTTGTGCTGCAGGACCCCTCCACCTTAGTGTGTTATGCATCAAGCAGATTTTGTCCTGAAAGTTGGAGTAAATTCTGAAGTGTTCAGAGGACTGCAAGAGAAGAAGCAACTATGAGTCTTTCATTCTGTTAGCAGAAATTGCTTCTGTGACAGAAAAGTGGCATTGGATATCTCCATATATAGGGAAATCCATAAAAAGATTGAGCAAATATCATTATGTCTACAGTATTAATGTTTATTCTTGACTGAGGTAGATACTGTTTTGAGAGAAACAAAGCACCAGCCTATACTTCCCCCTCACACTTTAGCCAAGTAATTAAACAGATGTTAACATTAAACAGATTACTTTAGTTAATTAAACAGATGCATGCCTTTGCTTTTCATATAAACAGTTAACATATTGGGGACATATTCTGTAGTTAGATTTTCATTGTCATGCATAGATACACAGCTATTTGCTCATCTGCTAGCTGCTAAGAAGGAAATTATTCTGAGCCATCATCAGTCCTGGTATTTGCAGAGGCGCATAACAAATGGAGCTACAGAATTAAAGTTCTCATGCTCTCATTGTAAAGACTGTTAATGCTACAGAAACTGAAGAATACAGTGGTAATATATTTAACATTGGATTCCATTTTTTCCCCAGCTTCCATAAGTTTATCTGCATGCCTGCAGAACCCTGCTTTTTCTCATGTTGTGGATTATCTTAGCTTCATCCCTTCTCTTTTTACCTGATTGCTCAGGGGACCCTAACAGGAGTTTATGTTCTCACTGGAGCCACTCTCAGAATATTGAAGATATTGAGTCTTCCCAGTCAAAAGGAATCCAAATCATACTGAGAAGAAGATATTGCAAACCACCTTGGTATATTTGCTAAGAAAATTATATGGACATGGCTGTAACCTTTTGATGAATTTGAATGTCAGATGATGAGATTCCCTATGTAAGAATGCACTCTTCTAATTACAGGGAAGAATGTTGAACTTTATGAGTAGATGTGGAGGTGATGAAGTAAGTTAGGAACTCTGATCACAGATGGTGCCAGTATTGAAAAAGGAGTTCCTTAGTTTATAAGGACACATACAATGAGAACACAGAATGTGTAAATAATAAATTGAAGAAAACACTTGAATTTGTCAAAGCAGAAATGAAACATAGTTAATTGGATGCTTTAGAAAGAATGAACTTAGATGGACTGGAGTGGGCCACTTTAAATTATAATATATTTATTCAGGGCATAAAACCATATGAAGGAATGGAGTGAAAGTGGAACACATAAGGCACATTACTAAGTATATGCTTGGCTATAACCAAATAAATGACTGGATCATATTTATCAAAATTAGTGAATACCTAGTGAACATTACTGTGTGTATATGAACCTACTAGCCCAGCTCCTTTATGGGGCTTCGGTTGGCCTCCCAGCTTCTTGTTTCACCTCCTTGCAGAGAGTACAATCTAAATTCATTAGAGCAGCTCTCCAGATACGTGGCTGTGTCTCCAACACACATTTATGATTGGAGACAGGTATGATAAAAGTTGAGTCAAGAGTGGGTCTAGATTCTCTAAACCTTTGGTTAAAGCTTAACTTTTATCCTCAAGGCGTAGCGCCATTAACTCTCCAGGATATTTTTCAATCAACATGGATCAAGGCTGTTGAATCTAAACTTTTAAATCTAGGCTACTCTCCCTCCTCAGTTCTTAAGATGAAATATGATTAGGCAAAACAAACCCTGAAGCGAAGGATAAAGGATACGGAGTGGCAAGCAGATCTAGGGAAGGCCCCAGCCTTCCTGTCACCAGTACACAACAAATATATTGTCATTGCTGCCAGCTACTTTACACAGCTAGAAACACCCAGCCATCGGAAAGCTTTCTCTCTTGGCCGATGTCATGCGCTCCCCTCTGTGGTATTGGATGGTAAATATAAAAAAGTACCATCAGCTGAAAGACTTTGCCCCTGTGATTCTGGAAAGATGGAAACTACAGAACATGTTCTTCTTCATTGCCCCTTTTTATGGAGACATTTGAACCAGATTCATCATACCGATGATTGGTAGATATCCTGGTTGCTCAAACTCAGCCTATGCCCAGATGCTGCTCATAGACAAATGGCCTTCTGTTACATGCTAGGTTTTGTGCAGCACCATGGAAGATCCACCAGACCCTGATGGGCCAATTTTCTACTAGCCAAACAGATTCTGTGTAACTGTAATCCATTTAAATTTTAGCTATTATCACTTTCTTGTAATTTTAGATGTTGTTATACTTTATATAATTTTAGTGTCTACTTTATAATTTAATATTTATAAAGATTATAATATAGACTGCGTCCTGGACCTCACTGATAAATGCTAGTTAGCTTGTTTTATAAATGTATTTTAACTTTGTCTTAAATTTTATTTCATTTATTATCTATTAAATAGATTTATATATTTATTCACACTCTGCTTGTACTGGTCTATGACCGTAATGAATTGAATTGAATACTACAGTATATGCACTACAGTATATGCACTTACCACAGACATAATGATGGAAGACATTGAATTTGGGGGCAGATTGCAGGAGTTGCTGAACACATAATCTAGAGAGAAAATAGTATCATGAAGGGGTGATTGGAATGCAGAAGTTGGAGAAATGGATGAACTTAGAGTGGCAGGAAAATTTGTATTGGAGATGATGCTGTTGGAGATAGGTTAATAGAGTTTTATGAAGATATTTCTTTATTCATTGCTAATAGTTGTTTCAAGCATCATAAGTGCAAACTCCAGATCTGAATACCAGTACAATTTTACATCTCTGGCAGTGGTAAAATTCTGCTTTGCTGCCTTTAAGATCAGAAGCCAAATTCTGATCCATCCAGAGAAATACTTTGCTGGTTGTTTAAAACCTGACTATCCAGAGGCAAACAAAAACCTGTGGTTTTTCTTTTCCATGTATGTATGTATGTATGTATGTATGTATGTATGTATGTATGTATTTTGGTCTATGGCTGTTAATTGAATAAATGAATGAAATGAAGTTACAGGTAGATGGAAAGACTATACTAATGCCCTCTACAGATGGAATTATAGAATGGCAAAAATGTATGTAGAGAACTGATTCTCCTAGATTTCACAGGCAGTAGCGAGCTGTCAAATGAAAAAGCACCAGGTACAGATAATGCCTGTATTTATGGATGTAAAGCTTTAGGAGAAGAGGAAGTTTGAGGCTAAGAGCTCTAATATGGAACAAAACTGTGGCCTTGAGACTGGAAAAGATCTGTGCATGCAGCCATAACAAAAAAGAGAGATGCGAAAGAATATGCAAATTATTGTACCACTGCATTAGTTCCTCACAGAAGGAAAGCTTTGCTTAAGATCTTACAATGAAGAATAGAAAGAAAAATGTCAGATGAATAGGCTGGTTAAAGAAGATATAAGGACATGAGATCAGGCAACTAACATAAGATGAGTAACATAAGTTACTGTAAGAACTGAGTTTGGAGAAACAGAGTGGCTCAGAATAGGAAAGGACAGAATGCCTATTGTCTTCATATCTGTTTAACTTATTCAAAGACTGTATTGTAAGAATGGCAGGATTGAAAGAGATGGCAGCTACGATCAAAATAGAAAACTGAAATACTAACAGAGACATGTAGATGACATGACTTTATTAGCTGAAAATAAAGAAGACTTAAAGTGCTTATTATGAAAGTAAAAATAATGAGTGAAAAAACTGGGTAAATATTGTAATGACTAATATCAACCACTGTGCTGAATGAACGTACAGTTGATAATGAAAAAGTGAAGGTGGTAAATACTTTTTGTTTTCTTGGACTTAAGTATAGACAAGATGTACAATAAAGAGGAAAATGGAATAGGGAGGAGGGAGGTTCCTCTGAAGAATTAAGTGGAAAAAACAAAACTTACTTTAGTAAGAGGGATAAAAAAGGCGTGGAGTTGTGAGTATAAGAATCCATAGATCTAAGGGCAAGGAAGTGCAGTCAAGTTAGGGGAGAGAATAACAGAAAGAGTACCCATTAGCAAGAAGGGAGAATACACAAGGCTTTGTTCCTACTCTGTGCCCTGCTGGCATGACTGCCTACAGCTTGGTTTCAGGAGAGATGGCTCAGGATGCGAATTCCAGCCCTCAGGGAATCAATCCAGTGTGTCAGCTGAGAGAGGACTGATGCCAAGAGAGCAAGAAGTGCCTAGGGTGTGTGATGGCTGGAGAAGCGGATCATGACTGGAAGAAGCAATGAGCAACTGACTTGGATGTGGATCAAGGCCATCAAGGAGGAGGCACAAGAGGAATCAAGACAAAACTGGCAAGCTACATTTATGTGAAACAGTATTGAGAGAATGTAACTTGTACTGATGTGGCTCAGTTTATATAAAGAAAGAAGGAAATATATTTGAGGCATGTTTATTGAGGCCAGCACATTTTGAATTATTACCTAAATCTGGTACCTAAATCTTGACCAGGTTGTCTCTTTGTGAGGAGCATGCACTAACCACAACATTTGGTTTGCCTCATTAACAGGGTATTTTAATTTGAGCCAAATCAGAAATAGCCCATTTACTCTGTATTTTGAATCCTTTACACATTTGGAGAAGATTATACATGACATTCTCCTATTGTGTAGCTGAGGAAGGATTATTATTATCTATTAAATTTATATGGCTGCCCATTTTACTTGCATGTGACTCTGGGTGGCATACATAGTTAAAACACAAGTAAAATCATAATCTTCTACCATTAAAAACAATGAACAAATTAAAAGCTACATTTAAAATACAATAATAAAAAGACAGGAGAGTGCACTCCAACTATATACAATATAACCATTTAATAGGCTCCATACTTCCTTGGGATCCCCAAGCTTGATGGCACATCCAAAATTTGAGGGTCTTCCAGAAGGATGGACTACCTGCACCCTCCCCATGATCAAGAGAATTGCTGGGTTTTCAGTAGGGGTTGAGATAGACTCGCTGGTTCTTCCTCCTTTGCTTGTCTGTTCTGCTGATCTTCTTCCTTAGACTCACAGTGTTATAGAGTTGAAAGGAGTTTGGTTCCACTGAATCCAACTTTCTGCTTAGTGCAGGAATTCCAGTTTAAGCTTCCCCATCCTCTACTTGAACACATTAAGTGAAAGGGAGCTGCCCCCAACCCCCTCAGGACCTTTCTGGGTAATAGGGTCCACTGTTGAACTTCTCTTACTGTCTGGAAGTTTCTTGGGTTCTTTTTCCTTTTTTCTGTAGTGGCTCCATTTGAGTAGAATCACTGGGAAGATAGATAGAAGGAGTATAGAAAGTCTGATGAGCCATTTGGAGACATAAGCAAAAAGAGTTTTGCTGATTTTTTTTTTCAGAATTCAATGAGATTTGTTGGGTAGGATACTGTTTAAACAAATATTTCGATTTGGAGATGATTCTTAAAATCTTCCAATGATTTTCTGTCTCCATTTGGAATGAATCAATACTCTGTGACAATCGGGAGGAGTTCTTTCAGTACAACTGTAGACCAAGGACTTGTCCAAAATATTGTCAGGCAGAATTGCCTATCATTTGACTACTCCTCTTCCTTCCTGATTCCCCATCTTGGATTTTACCGAGTAAAATTTATCAACTAGCCATTTTACCAATTAATCAAATTTCTAGGCCACCCAACTCCAGAAAAACTGAGGATGGTGTCACAAAATTAAAAGAGAACAACTTTATATAAAAAGGACAACTCATCTGAGGGAACAACATCGTGCTCTTCTATATCATCCTAAAAAGCTAAAAAGTATTTAGCTTTTTAATTTAGCTTTTCAGGATGATGTGGAACAGCACGATGTTGTTCCCTCAGATGAGTGCTGTCCTTTTTAAATACTAAAAGTATTTAAAGCTTTTAGTCAGCAGCATTTCGCTTTCTAAAGTGCCAAATGAGTATTAAGCCTCTTTGCCTTTTACAGCCACAGATTTGATCCAAAGCTGTTACTTTGGCTGCTTGTTGGGAATTTGGTTGAACTAAATCCACACCCTTCATTTTTATGCTTTGTTGTAAAAGTCTAGAAAGTCAGGTTGGTTGTGCCAAACTGGGAATATTCATACTTTTTAAAGAAATGTTCATGAGGAGATTTAATTTTAGTGAGAATTTATTGGTCTGGTAGAACTGACAAAAATCTCTTCAAACTTCTCATGGATCTTCTGTACTATTGAGTTTGCACCTAGTAACTAGGTGTCAAAAGCAATGCTTTTAGGCAAGGTGGGTACACTTAAAATTACTACAGTTTAATATATCAAATATGCACAATTGGACATGATTTTCAGTAAAATCCCGATTAAGGCAGGAACAAGTAAGCATATGCTTGTCCTCTGAGCACAATATAAATATTGGGCTCCTAAACTAAAAATATTGAGAATATGATACACAGTTTGAGCCAGTAATCTCTGAAGAATGTGTGTGTGTATGTGTGTGTCTGTCCCAGGCCATTGTGATATTGAATAACTACCACAGTATGGAAACTCCCCTTCCAGTTTGTGAAATTTATTAGCACAGCACGCATCAGGTTTTTCTAATCTTTGGAGTTATGAATGTGAATGTCAGGGTGGAATTGTAAGATAATATTTTCTTTTGTAATACACCATGGCTGGGAACCTAAGAGCTATTTTAATTTAATGTTGTACTATTTGATTGAACATAAAATTTTGTATTACCAGCTGATGCTTAAAGCTTTCAAAAGTGGTTTTCCATGCAGTTCTGGAATCTGAAGAAATATAAATTCAAAGCTAGAACTACTTGTAAACTCTTTCCCTGGATCCTTAATATTCACATGCTTTTAAGATCTGCAAATGGACCTGCAGAAAAATCTTGCAATATGGAGGTGAAGATACTTCATGTCCTCCTCTTCTCTCTCCAGGTTTCCTTGTCTCCTCCCACAATAGTCAACATTTCCATAGCCAATGAATATGTTCCATCTTTAGAAAGTTATTTTTAGATGTCCCCCTTCCCCCAAAGTTTTGTGTTTCTCCCTCTTATGTGTGGATAGTGCTGTTTTGCCACATTAGAATTTACACTTGTGGAACAAGAATTGTTACTGTTATAGGATTATATGGAAACTGGAAGTAGAATTCATTGTGACTTGACAAAACCCCTTTTGCTTGAAATTCCCTGTACATTCACTTCAGCCTGAGTCTGAATGTAGTAACCGATAGTATTACAAGTCATTGCTGAATAGTATTTGGTGATGCGTCTAGACCATTTGTTGTTTGTTTATGGTGCAATCCATTGAATGGGTACTAATTGCTGGAAGAAGTAGCTATAAAATATATATATGTTGGTTTTATCAAGACAACACTTGCATCAACTAAAGTCAAGTGAAGAACAGTAAGTTTTGTCAGATAAATATTGTATTGTATTTCATATGAAATCTTATAACTTCACTTAGCATAAAGTACCTACATGATAAGAAAAATTGTTTGAACATGGAATTAAAATTTCATTGTCCTAATGAATATATAGAAAAGTTCCAAGTGCTAAGATTGGAGTCTTACCATTAATTTATAATTGCCATTTTCAACGGATGTTAATAATGTATGTATGAGAGGAAGCTAGCAAGATAATCTATAATGCTGAAATAGTCAGAGTGCACCTCATCCTGTCCTGACAGTCACTTGAGATTTAGTTAATCTCTGATGTAAACGTCTCTCTACCATTATGAAATGGAATAAGAGATGAGCAACACACAACCTCAGTTTGATTTTGTTTCTGCAAGTGACCAGCTTAGGCCTGTGATATGAATGATATATACCTTCACTGCAGCTGACTGAGAATAGGAGTGAAAGAGAAAGGGGGAGAAAAAGCAGAGAGAAAGGGGGTTGCCCTGCCCATTTTTGCTTTGGCACTGCTCCCTCCCTGCATGTATTATCACTGATTATTCCCAAGGGGAAAAAAAGCTTCTTTACACTCAGTTTTTTTTTTTTATTTATTTATTTATTTATTTATTTATTTATTTATTTATTTATTTATTTAAAACATTTATATGGCCACCCATCTTAAAAACAACTCAGGCTATATATGCACATGAATATTGTAGTATTGTATGTGTCTGTTCCTTCATTTTTGCAATGTGATTCGATACCCAAGTGTCACTGCAGGTGTTTGGTTGTATTAGGCCTTGGGGTTGGTGGCGATATTCTCCTTCCTTCTCCTACCCTTCTAGCCCCAAAAGACAAAAAAGATCTTATAGTGCTTTAAAAGTATGCATATCTAACATGCAATTATGTGTTTAATTAAACCTCTCTCGATTTAGCTGTGGGAGCCCTGGGGGAATGGCAGTTTATTTCTAAAAAAGATTTGATGCATAAGGTCCTGAATTATCTCTCATTAGTCTTGCTTTTTACACAGGCTCAGCCCTGTGGGTTTCAGGAGCTTCTCTGTGACTGAACCTCTATGAAAGTGAGAGAAGAATTCTAGTTGCAGTATTTTTTCTTTTGTTGTTGTTTCTGCAGATGTCCTGATTTTAGCATATTGTGCTGGAACTGAAGGTGCAAATTAATTCTGTTAGATGTTCAGTTATCTGTTAAAACAATTTTGGATTGTGGAATGAGAGAGATCACCTACAGCACATTCAGAAACAATTAGCTCATGTTTCAAACGTGTGGTTTTTTAAAAGAGATCATGGTGGCATCAAAAAACTGTAGACGTTTTTACATTTAAATACATCAGTGACTGAAGACTGAAGGGATATGACTCAGTAGGATTACTCAAAGATGGTAAACCTGCTGTCTAGGTGCATCCTTTTGTTCCATAAACTACAGAAGATGAATTACCATGGAAACTAAATGGTTAGGCTATTGTTTATTGCTCCCAGTGATTTTTCCTATTCAGAAAAAGCAGATAAGGGGAAAAGAACATACCTGCTCCCCACCCCACCCCCACCCAAGCATGGGATAATCCAAGTGTTTGCATGTAAGAAGAAACTGCAAAATATAAGGCAGATGTAAAATAGACAGCTGAGTTTGGCTCCTCTGAATTAATAGGCTTTGGGCAGTGTCTTGTGTTGACATATGATGTAGAAATATGGATATTGACTAAAGTGACAGGTAGTCCTGGACTTATGACCACAATTGGGACTGGAACTTCCATTGCTAAGCGATGTGATCATTAAGTGAGTTGTGCCTGATTTTACAACCTTTTTTGCTATGGTTGTTAAGTGAATCTCACAGTCGTTAAGCAAATCTGGCTTCCCCCATTGACTTTGCTTATTGGAAGCCCTCTGGGAAGGTCACAAATGGCAGTCACGTGGCCCTGGGATGTTGCAACTGTTGTAAATACATGCCGGATGCCAAGTACCCAAATTTTGATCACATGACCATCAGGATGCTGTGATGGTTGTAAGTGCAGGGACTGTTTGTAAGTCATTTTTTTTCAGCGCCATCATAACTTTAAACGGTTGTTAAACAAATGGCCATAAGTTGAGGATTACCTGTATAGTTTTGCCTTTAAACTAGGCTCATCCTGCATATTTATAAACAAAAATTGTGCTTGTGCACTCTTTCAGACACACTGATGTTTCTGCAGGCAGATTTTAATATATTTAAGCTTGATTAATCTATGAATTATAGCAGAATTCTCATAGTTTCCACCCAATATGTGATTTGGCTCATTAAGTTCTGTTGTGATGCAACCTGGCATTCACAAGTTTGACAACTGCTGCCCAGACAGTGAATTCCTGTGTCTCAAACAGGATCCTCCTGAGGAGGGAAGCTTACCTTAATAAGTGGCTAAAAGAGATTCTCCCTACTCTCTTCCTGTTCAAATGGAAGAACTTTAGTTCTTGGGAGAAAACTGCAGTCAAAAAAAGAGAAAAAAGGGAGCAAGAAATTGTGAGCTGAAGTTAGGAAGAGGGGAGGAAGTTCTTCAGCCTCTGATAAAAAGGAAAAAAAATCTATAAGAAGCTGGAAAAAAACCAAGAAGACTTTAGCTTTAGGCATCAGGTTATCCTAAGGAATAGGTACAAGACTGAGCTAAAAATAATGCATAAGATTGTATTTTATTTTGGAAAGTGTCAGCTTTGCAAGGTAAACCAGACTAGATGAGCTAATTCTACTTTATTGTAAAGCTACATTAACAGAATCTGGCAAGTCTGAAAGTACATCTCTCCTCCATTTCCTTTACAACTTAAAAACTAGGGCCCTTCTGAGCCTCTTGCCCCACCCACATTCCTGCTGCAGGCTCAGCTGCCTTTTATCTGACTGTTCCCTTGGTTGCTTCTTTTTGCCTTGTCTCCCAAGGTCATTCCCACATACTATTACAGAAACTGTGTTAATTATGATTGTTATTCTTTTCTTATGTTTATTTTCTATATGCAGGCTCAGTTACTCTATGTTTAACGTATCCTGGGAACTCTGTGCAGCAGACTCTCCCATATTACTCGTGGCTCCATCCCAACTTGTGATCTGCCACAAGATTTTTCTTCTTTGTAGTTTTTTATGGGAGATATCTTTAATATGCTGTCTGTGATTTTAGCAGCACTATATGTTTCTTTCCTCCAACATTTATTGTTTTTACATGTAGCTATTTAGATTTAAAAAGGAACGTTTACTCTCATGTTCCTTTCTTTTTTTAAATAAAGGTTGTTTTTAATGATCCCTTGTGAGATTGATCTAATTCCCAAAAGGATTAGGGATTGATTCCTTAGTCACATGCCACAATGCTTCACAGTCAGAAAGTGGCACAATAGAATTTTTTTCATTTTCATCATCTTTTTCCCTCTTTTAAATACAAGTTGTAGGATACCTATCTATCTTACATGGAAATCCTATCTATCTCCTTGGGGATTAAGTGGGAAGATGCCAAGTAAAGGCATCCCCATGGAAAATAGGTGGTATGGCAGTAATTACCAATCAACTGCACTGAGACAGGAAGACAGAGACACACAGAGGGCTTCTGCAACAGGATCCTTGAGACCTCCATCCTTTTGCCTTACAGGTTCAGCCCTGCCACTGCAGCTACCAGATATCTCTATTGGAAGCTGAATGTGCTGTCAGACAGAATTAGTATATTCCCAATCCCCTCTAAACACTTACACAAACACAAAACAATCCATACAATTAAAGGAAGAGGTTCAATCACTGTTTTATCACCATGAGAACTTGAATATTTTGATTGTAAATCCAGTTTCAAAATTGCTGAAATTTTACATAGAAAATTGTGGTAAAGGCATGAGTTAATAGAATAGAAGGTAGGTAGGTAGTTAGGTAGATTATGTGATTATAGAACTGACAGAAAGGGGAAGGATGAAATAGAACTGAATGAAGGTGGTCTGATCTTATCTAGTAGAGGTGAATACATGCAGTGAGGGTATAATTATAAAAGAACTAACATTTCTCTCAAAATCTAATTCTCATATGTTTTTCAAGTATTTTGTATTTGCACATTTCCTTTTGGACCATCATTATATATATTAAGTATATATACAAATTCTGTAAGTGGTCTACTGGTCTAAGTACAAACCCACCAATTTTTCAAAAAAATCTCAGTCTACATTCATTATAGCCAATTTAATTCACTTCCTAATTTCTCTTAAATCTCAACTTTACATAGTGCAGTAGAATTTGTATTTAAATTTTTCATGTAGTAAAGCCCTTTCTCTTCCCAGTCATCATATTGTTTCATTTTGTCACTAAAAAATAGTGGATGTACTAGTACAGGACTGAGAGAATATACATCACCATTAAACAGTCTTTATAAGACTTCCATGTCTTAAACATATCTTGTGGAAGCCTATATAACTAAAAGTTACCTGTTTTATACCATGAAATTCCTTCCAAAAATAATTGTTTTATTTAAAGTCTTACCATCTACTGTAATGTTTTTAAATTTTATTCAGTGTTTTTTTGGGTCTACTATTATTAAAGACATGATACATTTATGTTGAAATTTGGAATGCCCCAGTCTCCTTCATTAAGATGTAAATGTAGTAAACTTATTTTTATTTGAGAATTGTTTGAATTGAAGTAGAAAAGCTCAATTTTACTTTGCTAATAACTGTTTATCAAGAAAATTAAAAGGTTTGAAGTAAAAATAGTAGTTTTGATAATGCAGATATTTTAACAGCTGTGATTTTATCTCAAGTAAATAAAATGGTTTAGGCCATCTAATCATACCTGTATAATTGTTTTCCAAACAGCACCATAAGTAGTCTAATAAATCTTATTAATATTCTTTGTAGTCTGTATACCTAAATACTGGAAGCTTTTATGGATAAAGGATATTACTGTTAATTTAGAAAATAATTTTTGGATATCAAGAGATAGTTGAAAAACCTTTTGCTGAAATCAGCTGTTAATTCAGAAACTTCTGCAAAGTCTTGCAACTCTTCTTTAAATTAAAAAAAACTACTTGAGGTGGGCTCAATATGACGAGTCATAGCATCTTTGCATCAATTCAACAAAAATTCTTCTCCCTCCACTTATCTTAATTTTCCCATTATTTTTTAAAGTTATCATTAATGCCATGGCTAGCAAAAGAACTAGTGCTGAAAGAGTTAACTCTGTTATTTGCTCTATGGAAAAAATAATCAAAACTAGCAATTTTTTCTCAGATGTACTTTGGATCTGTTATAAGCCAATAATCATGAATACCTAATCAATTTATACCTACTAAACACTATTCATGTTTTAATTAAAATTGCCAAGAGTCCTTCAGGATTGCAGTCAAGTATAAATGTGATTAATACATTAACAAATAAATGGTTGTTGGATTAATAATAATAAAATAGTGAAAACATCTAGAAGAAGTATCTAAAAAAAATTAGTTTGATAAAGAATGAACGGTAGCCTTAATGGAAAAATTAATATATACAGTACATTGAAACCAACTGAAGAAAGTAAAAAAGAAAAAATATATTTTTCTCTATGGTATGATTTTATAATTCTCTAATGTTGAGAACAGTGATTAACCAAACACATCATATTATAAGAGACAATGGAAGATATAAAGAATCACTTTTTGTGAGATGGGCAGTATCCAAATTTGAAATATAAATAAATAAAATAAATGTGAACTGAATATATAATACATTAATATGATACAGATTAATACATTAATATAGCATATTAATATTAATACTGCTTTTGCTTTGTAATATGTTAAAAATGTATTGACTCAAATTTATGAAATGTTGCTGTTTCTACAGCTGTTAATTTAACATAAAACAAAAAATATATAAATATAAATAAGAAATGAAATTGCTAAAATGTACATGAAGAACTGGTATCACCAGATTCTGGTGGGTGCATATGAAATTAATTCATTTGTTATGACTGTTGAATGTTACACTGCAGCACATAGTGATAATGAAAGTATCAAGGATAAATTTGGGGGAAAATTGTGCAAGATTCTGAATAATGTAATCTGGGGGGATGGGAGAGGGAATTGTTTGAATGGATATGAATGGATAGGTGGGAACAAGTCAAAACAGAACATAAAAAATTATATCAGCCATTTGTTTAGTGAGTATCTGCCTAGAAAGGATCTATTTGTTTTGAATATGTGGTTTATGCACAAGCCTGCTCATATGTACAGTATATGTAGCATAGGAATTAATCTAAAAGCAGGGTTGATTTGATAGTTTATGCTGAAAGATTGAGAGAATTAGTGAATGATGGGACCGAAATTAATTATGAGACAGACCATTATCTGGTAGTGTCAAGAGTGGATGTGGGAAAAAAAGGAAGTGAAAAAAATGGGAATGAAAGTACAGTAATTGTAGGAAGAACAATTGTGAATCCTGTATGAAAAAGCATTACAAGATATATCCATCCTAACAGAATAAATCAAAAATGGATATAAAGAAAGAGGATATGGAAATTTCTTGGAACAAAGTGAAAAGAATTAATTTACAATGTGCCATGGAAGTGTGTGCAGTTATGCTACTTGAAAATACAATTTGTTTATTTATTTATATATCACATTTATATAGCTGCCCATCTCACACAAAACGACAGTTGGTGGAATGCTGAAGTGAAAGAGACTGTATATGAGAAAAAGGTGTATGAAAGATTGCTGCAAAAAATGAAGATGCGAAGAATGCATTGTATACGGTACATAGAGGGAAAAAGGCATTTGCAAAGAACGTAATTAAGAGCAACAAATAGTTAAGATTATAAGAGGCAGAGAGAATGCAGAGTGAATTTCATGAAAAAAAAATTGTTTTGGAGGAGCTAAACAAGGCACTCCACTCCACTCCATCCACTCCACAAAGTGAACGAAATTGGGAATAAAAGTGATGTAATTATTTGGAATGAAATGATGAAGAAATGCTCAAGGGGGTATTTTAGAAATCTGTTTGGGAATTATAATGATATGTCAAGAGTCAAATTGAAAGGAAGGCTATAAAGAAGAAATTATGAAAAGGAGCCTATAAACTCTGTGACAATATTGAAAAATGGTGAGATTGCAGATGTACCTGTATATGGTATATCTGGGAAAATGTTAAAATATGGATATGGTTTGCTTATGGAGTATCTGTGCAAAGAAAGACCACATCTTGGCCTGATTATTAGTTATTTATTTATCAGATTCATAAGACTGCCCGTCTATGTTGGGGTAGTGAACAAAAGTAAAAACCATCAAGAGTCATAAAAGAATATATACATACCAAACATGTTGAGGCCCTCTCATTAAAAATCTAAAAAACAAAACAAAAACCATTCCATACATCCATGCCAGAGCTCCAGAAGTTAACAGCCTGGCTCTAATGCCATTTCAGTTCTTTTATACAAAGGAAAATGTAGCTGGAATGTATACAAAAACTATAGGGGTGTACAGTGGTACCTCTAGTTACGAACGCCCCTACTTATGAATTTTTCGAGATATGACCAGCTCTGGCCCCAAAAATTTACCTCGACTTGTGAACTCGCCTTGACTTACAAACCGGATCCGTGGCCATTTTCTGCCCGTGTCACGTGGTCTGCGGCCATTTTCCGCCCGTTCCACGTGGTCCGCGGCCGTTTTTCCGCCCTGTGTGGTCCGCGGCCATTTTCCACCCCTGACACGTGGTCTGCGGCCATGTTTCTGCCCGTTCCACGTGGTCCGCGGCTGTTTTTCCGCCCTGCCGTGTGGTCCGTGGCCATTTTCCGCCCCGACACGTGGTCCGTGGCCATTTTCCCACCCCTGACACGTGGTCCGTGGCCATTTTCCCGCCCTGCTGCGTGGTCCGCGGCTGTTTTTCCACCCCGATGCGTGGTCCGCGGACGCCGGAACAGATTAACGGTAATTACATTGAACCTTATGGGAAAATTTGCCTTGTGTTGCGACCAATTCGAGTTGCAACCAGAGTCACGAAATGGATTAAATTCGTAACTCGAGGTTCCACTGTAGTTTGTACAGTAGTGCAGCGCAATGCCAGGTAGAAGTGTACACACAATTTGTTCTTCAGCAGTTCTTTGAAAAATGTATGAATGTTTGAACATTTATTCTACATGTATTAGCATGCATTTATTTATGTATTTGCTCCAATATTTTTATATGCCACTTGTATCCAAACAAGAAATATAGAAGAAAAGATAAAACAGTCTTAAAATCTTGCTCCAAAGTCAGTGGAAGCTTAACACAGAGCAGAGTAGATCCAAGTTGTATGAAAGAACTAAAATTGCAGAGTTAGTCTTAAACTGGTATATGATGGCATACTAAGATATTAAAATACTGATTTTATAATGGTAAAACATTGGGATAGTTAAGAATTAACCCTGAATATAGTAAAAATATTGGTAGGCAAATTGATGAATATAGTAAAAAAGGTAGCTCCAAAACTGTTTGAGCAGATTGCAATAGCAATTGTGCCGCATTTTTCAGTGCTTCTGGAAGTTGTTTTCCTCACCAAAAGATGGAGTGTGAGGTTGCTATTTTCTGTGTTTTCACAGCAGAGTGGCAAGAGAGAGAACTAATCTTTGTATTTGTACCATAGTCAGTGAAAAAGAACAATATGGGAGAATACAGGCAATTGTTTAGATTTCTGTCAGTGGATAGGGCAGAGATATCCCTGCTATCCAGCTGACCTTATTGTATCTGCCCTAAGTGCTGGACAAAGGATTTAAGAGAAATAACAGGCTTCCAGAAAAGGTAGCAGGCTTAGTCTAGTGGCAGAGTCTGGCCTATAGACATTTGGGTTAGAGAAAAGATCTTTCTGGCAGTTTGTGTCAAAGTTGTGTTGTTTCATTTTGGATCAGGCTTTATCGAAACCCAGTGTACTTTGGTATTATAAAGAGAAGCCACAAAACCTTAGGTTTGCAATTATTTCCTTGGACCAAATAGACCTGATGCTGTCATGGAAGGTTGCTGTTCTGTGTTACCGAATTAAAAAAAAATCAATGTTTATTGTACATGTTGAGAAAGCATATAATTAGAGAACACTTTGTGCAAATACGGAGTTGAAAGGATAGTTGCTAAATGCAATAAGAGTAGTATTTGATGAAAGAAAATGAAATGCTTATTGGATGTATAACATTGAGCAGTAAGGAAGGCAAGGATCTGTGGTGTCCCATTGGTTGCTTAATTATTTTTGAATAAGTATATAAGGAGTGCTTCTGGTGGTGCTGGAGTTGCTTTGGGATGGGTTTGGGTATGTACTTTTGTATGCAGATAATGCTGCGTTATTGGCTGAGAAATTGAACGATCTGCATGAAATGTTACATACATTATATAAAGCAGTGAGGAGAATGGCTATGAAAGTAATATATCAAAGATCAAGGCAGCTGTATTTGACAGGGAAAATAGAGCACATGATTTTAAATTGTAAATAAATGGTGGAAAATTAAAGCAAGTAGTTGAATTTTGTTCCTTATTAGAACGTTTACTAAAGGTTGGAAAATGGAGAAAGGTTCAGATGTGCAAATGCTGGTAGAAAGGTAGTAGGTAGCATGTGATATGTTGCAAGTGATGAATGTTTGTTGAAAAAAATAAAAATTGCTGTGTGCTACAGAATACATCTGCCCAATTTTTAATATGGAAGTAAAAATTGGATGTATCAGAATAAACATGGAAGTAAGCTAAATGCAGCAGGAAGGGATTATTTAAGAAATGTATGTGGTCAGTCAAGAAGAGATAGGATCAGGAATAAACATGGATTGAATACAAAAGTGAGTGGCCAGTTTAAAAAAAAACAAATTGAAATGGTTTAGTCACACAGAATGAATGAGAATCAAACTGCAAAGTAAATATGAAGGAAGAGTGAATGGGTCAAAAGGAAGATAGTGAAAGTCAAGGAGGGATGGAGTTGATGAGATCCTTAAAAAGAGAGATGTGAAAAGTGTAAAGAATAAAAAGCTGTGTATGAATGAGTGAATGAACACAATGGCAGCAAGGTTGGTTTCCAAAGATAGAGAGGTATGGAGAGATACAGTGAATGATGATGGTGTAAATGAGATTTAAATTTCTTGTCTCTTAGCTCCTGTCTTTCCCCTTCATGGATCACTGCCTTGTCGTGGCGAAGGGGCTTGCGTAACTCAGTGAAGCCATGAGCTATACCGTGCAGGGCCACCCAAGGCGGACAGGTCATGACAGAGAGTTCTGACAAAATGTGGTCCACTGGAGAAGGAAATGGCAACCCACTCCAGTATCCTTGCCAAGAAAACCCCATGGACAATGTCAAAAGGCTAAAAGATATGACGCCGGAAGATGAGCCCCTCAGGTCGGAAGGTGTCCAATATGCTACTGGGGAAGAGCGGAGGGCAATTCCAAGTAGCTCCAGAAAGAGTGAAGCGGCTGGGCCAAAGCCGAAAGGACGTTCAGCTGTGGATGTATCTGGAAGCGAAAAGAAGGTCCGATGCTGTAAAGAACAATATTGTATAGGTACCTGGAATGTAAGATCTATGAACCAAGGCAAGCTGGATGTGGTCAAACATGAGATGACAAGATTGAACGTCGACATCTTGGGAATCAGCGAACTGAAATGGACGGGAATGGGTGAATTTAATTCGGGTGACCATTATATCTACTACTGTGGGCAAGAAACCCTTAGAAGAAATGGAGTTGCACTCATAGTGAATAAGAGAGTGGGAAAGGCAGTAATGGGGTACAACCTCAAAAACGACAGAATGATCTCAGTGCGTATCCAAGGCAAACCATTCAATATCACAGTCATCCAAGTCTATGCCCCAACCACTGATGCTGAAGAAGCTGAAGTTGACCACTTCTATGAAGACCTACAACACCTTCTAGAACTGGCACCAAAAAAAAGTCCTTTTCATCATAGGGGATTGGAATGCTAAAGTAGGAAGTCAAGGAGTAATCGGAATAACAGGCAAGTTTGGCCTTGGAGTACAAAATGAAGCAGGGCAAAGGCTAATAGAGTTCTGTCAAGAGAACAAGCTAGTCATAGCAAACACTCTTTTCCAACAACACAAGAGACGACTCTACACATGGACATCACCAGATGGTCAATACCGAAACCAGATTGATTATATACTTTGCAGCCAAAGATGGAGAAGCTCTATACAGACAGCAGAAACAAGACCAGGAGCTGACTGTGGCTCAGATCATGAGCTTCTTACTGCAAAATTTAGGCTTAAATTGAAGAATGTAGGGAAAACCACTAGACCACTCAGGTATGACTTAGATCATATTCCTTGTGAGTACACAGTGAAGGTGATGAATAGATTTAGAGGATTAGATTTGGTAGACAGAGTGCCTGAAGAACTATGGACGGAGGTCTGTAACATTGTACAGGAGGCAGCAACTAAAACCATCCCAAAGAAAAAGAAATGCAAGAAAGCAAAATGGCTGTCTGATGAGGCTTTACAAATAGCTGTGGAAAGAAGGAATGCGAAAAGCAAGGGTGAAAGGGAAAGATATAAGCAACTGAATGCAGATTTCCAGAGAATAGCCAGGAGAGATAAGAAGGCCTTCTTAAATGAACAATGCAAAGAAATTGAGGAAAACAATAGAATGGGGAAGACTAGAGATCTCTACAAGAAAATTGGAGATATGAAAGGAACGTTTAGTGCAAAGATGGGCATGATAAAGGACAAAAAAGGCAGGGACCTAACAGAAGCAGAAGAGATTAAGAAGAGGTGGCAAGAATACACAGAAGAACTATACAAGAAAGATCTTAATGTCCCTGATGTCCACGCTGGTGTGATCACTGACCTTGAGCCAGACATCCTAGAGAGTGAAGTCAAGTGGGCCTTAGGAAGCATTGCTAACAACAAAGCTAGTGGAGATGACAGTATTCCAGCTGAGTTATTTAAAATACTAAAAGATGATGGTGTTAAAGTGCTGCACTCAATATGCCAGCAAGTTTGGAAAACGCAACAGTGGCCACGGGATTGGAAAAGGTCAGTTTACGTTCCAATTCCAAAGAAGGGCAACGCCAAAGAATGCTCAAACTATCGCACAATTGCACTCATTTCACATGCTAGCAAGGTTATGCTCAAAATCCTACAAGCTAGGCTTCAGCAATACATGAACCAAGAACTACCGGATGTACAAGCTGGGTTTCGAAGAGGCAGAGGAACTAGAGATCAAATCGCCAACATTCGCTGGATCATGGAGAAAGCACGAGAGTTCCAGAAAAATATCTACTTCTGCTTCATTGACTATGCAAAAGCCTTTGATTGTGTGGATCACAACAAACTGTGGCAAATTCTTAAAGAGATGGGAATACCAGACCACCTTACCTGTCTCCTGAGAAATCTGTATGCGGGCCAAGAAGCAACAGATAGAACCGGTCATGGAACAACCGATTGGTTCAAAATAGGGAAAGGTGTACGACAAGGCTGTATACTGTCACCCTGCTTATTTAACCTATATGCAGAGTACATCATGAGAAATGCCAGGCTGGAAGAATCACAAGCCGGAATTAAGATTGCAGGGAGAATCATCAACAACCTCAGATATGCGGACGATACCACCCTAATGGCAGAAAGTGAAGAAGAACTAAAGAGCCTCTTGATGAGGGTGAAAGAGGAGAGTGCAAAAGCTGGCTTGAAACTCAACATTAAAAAAACTAAGATCATGGCATCTGGACCCACCAATTCCTGGCAAATAGAAGGGGTAGAAATGGAAGCAGTAACAGACTTCATTTATTTGGGCTCCAAGATCACCGCAGATGGAGACTGCAGCCATGAAATTAAAAGACGCTTGCTCCTTGGGAGGAAAGCTATGGCAAGCCTAGATAGCATATTAAAAAGCAGAGACGTCACCTTGCCGACAAAGATCCGCATAGTCAAAGCTATGGTTTTTCCAGTAGTAATGTATGGCTGTGAGAGCTGGACCATAAAAAGGCTGAGCGCCGAAGAATTGATGCCTTTGAACTGTGGTGCTGGAGAAGACTCTTGAGAGTCCCCTGGACTGCTAGGAGGTCAAACCAGTCAATCTTAAAGGAAATCAACCCTGATTGCTCATTGGAAGGATCGATAATGAAGCTCAAGCTCAGATATTTTGGCCACCTAATGCGAAGAGAGATCTCTTTGGAGAAGACCCTGATGCTGGGAAAGATTGAAGGCAAAAGGAGAAGAGGACGGCAGAGGATGAGATGGTTAGATAGCATCACTGAAGCAATGAGCATGAAACTGAGCAAACTCAGGGAGGCAGTGAAGGACAGGAAGGCCTGGCGCAATATGGTTCATGGGGTCACGAAGAGTCGGACACGACTTAACGACTAAACAACAACAAGCTCCTGTCTTTAAGTTCTTGTCTCACTATTAATTAGTATTTTTTGTAGTTTGATAAAAAGGGAGAAGCATGATAAATATACATGATACATACCGTATGTACATCCAAATGCAGTTGTGCCACAATTTCCTTTATTTTTTTAAAAAATATATTAGCTAATGATTATACACATTTTGGAGCTTAACTCTTCATCTTCTTGGTGATGAAGATGGAATTTTCATCAAAATGTGAAATTTTCCTACAAAGATATTGTGTGATAAGTAAAAGACTATCTCAGAAATGAGTCGCTGGCTTTACAACACAATGAGCAACTCACCAACAAGACTTGTATACCATCTGCCTGAATCTGCCTAAATCTTTCTGTGTAAAAATGTTGAAGTGTCTGTCATTCAAAAATAAAATATATGCCATCTGGCCATTTTTTAAACTGAAATTTGGAGCTTTTACAGAAATCTCTAGAAATGTAGCTGCAAGGTGTTATAAATTATAGACCAAGTTCTAGGGTTCTACTGTACAAGGAATTATTATACTGGCATAATGTTGGCATATTATATTATGCACTCTAGCAACAATAATGAAAACACAAGTTGTAAATCAGAGTAACTATTCTCACCTATTCCTATGGCACAGTATGGAACAATGAGGACTGATGCTCTAAGCTTAAGTCAGTTGGCATCTCCAGGACCTCCATAAGATGAATGTCCTATTCTTGGTAGTCTCCCTGCAATCATGAGTTGCCAACAACAATAAACAAGGCCTGGGAAAAAGTACTGTATCACATACTTTATTCATCTACTTCATAACCACATTAATACATTGCTTATCAATAGGATTCTGGGTCCAATTTAAAGTTCTGGTTTTCACCTATAAAGCCCTACATGGCTCAGCTCCTGCATAACTTCAGGACCTTCTCCTGTGACTAGAATCAGCCATACCTGTGTGTTCTTCTTAAGGTCCCCACCCTATGGGAGATGAAGGGAATGGGGCCTGGAGACAATTCTTGGTGGCAGCTTAGCCCCTGAGTTCATTTGACCCTCAATCTGTTTACTTTCCATCAATCCAAGAAAATCATTTTGTTTTGGCATGTATTTGAGTGTGAATGGGTGTATTGGGCTGTCTTTTCAGTTAACAAATTTTTATGGTTCTGTTCTGGGGTGTTAGGGAAGCTTTTGTGATTAATGTTGTAATGTTGTTGTAGACTGCTTTGATTGTTTTTGGCTTGGGTAGCCAAAATTTAAATATAAAAAAATAGTAAAAGCATAAAACAAGACCTGAGAAATAAGACACATTTTTTTAAAAAATAATTTCCTAGTCCTTGAGAAGCATCTTTTCTTCTTGGGTCCAGCCATATTAAACAAGTTGGCCATAGGATTTATATCTACATTTCAGCAGAAGTGAGAACCCCCTAGGCCAAGATTCAGTTTCTGGTTAAACTCCTCTAGTAGAAAAGGCTGGGTAGAGCTGCATTTACACTGCAGTGCCATAGCCAGTTAGAGGAAGGTGTATGTGACTTTTTTTTTTTTTTAATTGCCAGTGGTCTGCTGGTACATTTCAGCAAGCAGACCCCATTTTCCCGTTCCACTGCTTGATTTCATAACAGATAGTAAACAAGAAAAAGCAAAATGGTAGTCCTGCAGTTGTACCTTTATTTTTGTTACAGGAGAAGCTGGTGACTCCCATCGCTGACCAAGAATGAGAGAACCTCAGTCCTCATCCTATATGTACACTTCATTGTGAATATAGATAACATCAGTGGCAAGGAAGGGCATTGCCTGATTATCTTGAGAATACAGAGACAGCTTACACCATTACAGCTTTTAGCAGAAAGCATGCCAAAGGAAGAGGGTTGCCGACCATTATACTCATGAAAAAAGCTCATAGCTCTTGAAAGACATAGGATAGGCATGGGAACAACGGATCCAACTTTCCTTATTTATGTATGTATGGATTCAATACCCACTTCTACTACCCAGCTAATGTATTTAGAGTGGCTTACATGTGTATTGGAAACTCATACAACAGAACAGAATTACAGATATAGCAATGTGACAAAAAATAAGCAAAAGTTTTTTTTAAAAAAACTTATAAATACTATAAGTATAAAAATACTTTATATACTATAAAAAGCACATTCTTTGGCTGTCATCTGAATGTTGTCAGGGAACTAGCTATGATAGTGAGCTCCAAAATCTGGATCCCATTATCAGGAATGCCTGAAAAAGTCCTATTTTCCACAAGAGACATCATTACATGTCTCTGTCATCCATGTGGGATACAGCTGTACTTTCTGCACTATTGTCATGTAATGCTAAGAAACATAAGGAAATCTGGAAAACAAAAGTACATGAGCTACGTGGTAACAATAGACTCTCTGTTGCTCATTGTTGCTTTTATTTTTGTTGCATGCGTTAGCTGGAATCTATATCTTGTGAGCAACAGAGAATGCATCTTCCTCTGTGACTGCTGCATGGCTGGTTAGTTATCAGACAAGGGGCAAAAAAATGTCTGATCATTAAAAAAAGTTTCTGGGCTTCCATGCTGGTTGCTGAGTGATTCAAAAAGTGGATCTTCACTTAAGTGTTCTTTCAGTCTTCATGCCTCAACCCAATTCCCCCAGCATGTAATTCTCTGTTTGGTGGCTCATCTATTTAATATCATTTATTTGGTGGCTCATCTATTAATGCAGCTGTTAAACTATTAACACTTGGTCAGCTCTTGTAGGGAGTTGTACCAGCAGTGCTAATAGTTAGAACAGACTGCCTGGTATTCTACCATAATGGCACTTAATGTCATCTTACCCTCAGTGTCCAAGACAGCACGTCTGCATCTGCCATAGACTTATTGCATCTTGTACATTTACACAGATAAGTGAGGCGCTCCTGTGAACTATTTATTATAGGAATATTGATTAACTTGGGGAACTGGGGTTAAGAAAGAATAATAAAGAATGATGTTGGTAAACATGAAACATGATGGAGAGGTGGAAGTAAAAGTACTCTTGGAAGTAAAACCACCAAACTGCAGGATTCCCATCGCTGGTTTTGCCTGTGCATGTGTTTTGCAAAGGTCGCAAGAAGCCAATCCATCTTCCGCCTTTATTGTTAACCCACTTTGTGTTTTGTACAAAATATCTTTTTTTCTCCATCATTGTTAAAGAACATGTTATTCAAAAGGTCTTTGAAAACTGCAGGATTCTAGCTATCATAAATAATTCTAGTCACTGTATTGTATTTTTAGCACAGAAATGACTACTGCTTAAACTACCCCAAGACACATATCCTGAAAAACCCAAACTGTATCTTTAAAAACCAGATGTGGACAAAACAGACATGTGTTTTTATCTTGACCCATTCCCATTAAATAAGTTTTACCTATGATTCTGTCAATGGCCTATGTATCTTCATGCAAATATAAATTTACACTAGTCTTAAATCTGGTACTGATAAGGATATACTAGCATACAAGCATATCCCATAGTTCTAACAAATAGGGACATACAACAGTACCCACTCTTACATTTTTAATTTCGATACCAGTTTTTCATGGTTAATACCATGCAAGATGGTTCTGTTCATTGCTGGATGGAATCGCTAAGGCTGCTTATAACTGTCTGGGAAGAGAATCAATTCCTGTGGTTACCATGACATTGAGGATTAGAGAAAACTGAAAAGCTGCCTGCATTTTCTAGGGCTGGACTAGCCCATACAATTTATAGCATACATATAATAATCTGTATATACAATAAAATTTCCATCATGTAAATATTTTGCATTTTAATTGACATCAGAAAAAGAGTTCAGCTCATTCAAGGAAAAGCTCATGCTAAATTTGCTTTTCTTGATTTAGTGTTCTCATCTGGTTTTTCTACAAAAAATAGTTCTTAATAATAAGTGGAGATTTTTTAAAAAAAGATGATTAGAATCCGTACAAAGAAATGACAATAAAAATAATCAGGATTAAGGTAAAATAAAGCTGCAAGCATTTTAACTACTTGACTTGAGAAATCTGCTGAAAGAGAATATATTGCTCATCAAAAGATAAACAACAGTGAGAGGATCAGCCAGGCACCCTACTATAAGGGCTGTGCGATTGCTTTGAAAAAGCTGCTTTGGAATGCATGGGAACAGCTCATTAAAGCAGCTGCATCTTTTTTCTAGGATCAGGTAGCTGCATCAACAGTTAGTCCCAGCTGACTCCACATGTGTCTGCATGCGTAACCACTTTATTTCAAAGCACTTCTTTCAAAGGATTTGCATAGCAGCCCTATTGTATTGTATAGGTAGAGGATTGCAATAGCACTCTTCAAGTATCCAAGAGGGTGTCATAGAAAAGCTTCTGGGCTGTTCTCTGTTGTTTCAGAGTGCAGAACGTTGTAATAAGTTACAAGAAGGCAGATTCTGGTTGAATGTTACAAAAAAATTCTAATGGTAAGAGCAGTTTAATAGTGGCATCTCTTCTCTCTGCTGGATGTTTTTCGAGCAGAGGCTGGACAGCCATCTGTCAGGGATGGTTTAATTTGGATTCTTGTTCTGAGAGGGAGGTTGGAATCAATGGCAGTCTTCCAATTATATGATGCTGTCATAGGGACAGCCATATAGTAATACATAAGGCATAAATTCAAAACTGGTATCGACTGCCAAAAGAATGTAAACTGAGCTAAGCAACTTTAAAAGCTTGAGTGTGAAAGGGGGTGGGGTGGGGTGGGGGCGTGAAGGAGAATATGCATACTGCAAGGAATCCATAACATCTACATTTTCTATTCTAGGGAATGAGCAATACAATCCCACTGCATATGAAGAAGTATGGATTAATTGAGCATGGGGGTAGGACAGCAAAATATATATATATTCATTCTGCAATGCTGGAATGACAGGGAGACCCCAGATTCACAATCTTGAATCATTGATATATGTTCACTTTTTTAAAAAAAACTGTTTGTCATAGTAATGGGAAGACTGATCAGTGGTATTTGGTATGGTCATGGTTTAATGATGCGTTTTATAATTAAGCTGAATAATTTCCAAAAGGCAACATTGCATTATTGTTTCCTTCTTTCCTCTCCTCCCCACTTGGTTTGTTTTTGTGGTTTTTTCCCTTTTATTTCTCCCTATTCCTGTTTTTTTTTAATTGAAGCAATTAAAAGTAAACCAAGACAAGCACATTTTAAGATCCAGAGTTTAAATTATTTTCAAAAACTGCCTCCCCACCTTGAATACTCACTGAAGCCCAGATACTACTTTCATCTTGATGGAACACTAAAATAATTTCTGGACTATAGCAGATATTCTTCTTATCTGAAAATAATTTTTAGTCTTTCATATCAGAACTTATTACAGAAATTACTTTTAAGGAATAAAAAATGTTTATTATTTTTAGGAGACAGATGTATTATTATTATTATTATTATTTTTAAAGAAGTGTCGCTTTGGGTTTGGGAAGATAATTGGAAATGGCATCTGGCTGATCAGTACCTCATTGTTCTGCTATGCTTTTTCTGCTAGCTCCAGGTACCAAATGTATGTGCTCATTTGCAAATACTAGGCGTGAGAATATAATGACCATTTCTCTGCTTAGTTTTTAAAGTCTGCTTGCCACAAAAGATATGCTGTACTCTCTTTATGTTCCATTTGAGTGGCTGATCTTGCCTATTTGACCATAAAGATTGTCAATCCAACAGTAACAGGAGAGGAGACCACATATGTGTGCACACATGGATTGTACTAGAATATTTTCTGAATATGGAGCTCCAGAATGTTAGTTTTCCTGAACTTTATACTTGGCTTTATTCCTTTTGCCACCTTGCTCCTTCTGCCTCTTTGAGAGATCTGAAAAAGTTTATGTAGGCCCAGACTAGCAAACATGCAACCACAGCCGAATGTGTTTTCTCTGACCCATTGTGGCCTGAAGGACCTGTAGGAGTTCATAAAATGTATTTTGGTTGGTGCTGGAAGAGGCAGCCAGGCAAATAATGGAAAAGTTCTCCCTCAACAATGAAACAGAATAGATATTGACTGGAAACAAACCACTTCTGAAGCCCTTGCTATTAGTTTATCAGAAGTACCCTCTAAATGTGAACCCCATACTTATGAAAGATTATAGTGCAACATCAAATGGGCTGAAGATGACCAGAACCCCACACAACTGTATTTTTATCTGGTTTGATGTTTGCTTACTCTTCCTCACTTTCAAAGTACAGTGGTACCTCGGGTTACGAAAGCCTCTGTTAACAAACTTTTCGGGTTACGACCAGCTCTGGCCACAAAAATTTACCTCGGTTTGCGAACTCCGCCTCGGGGTATGAACAGGATACACGGCCATTTTCCCTCCCGTGACATGGTCCGCGGCCATTTTTCCGCCCCTGACAAGTGGTCCACGGCCATTTTTCTGCCCCTGACACGTGGTCCGCGGCCATTTTCCGCCCCTGACATGTGGTCCGCGGCCATTTTCCGCCCCTGACACGTGGTCCGCGGCCATTTTCCGCCCCTGACACGTGGTCCGCGGCCATTTTCTGCCCCTGACACATGGTCCGTGGCCATTTTCCGCCCCTGACACATGGTCCGTGGCCATTTTTCCGCCCCTGACACATGGTCCGCGGCCATTTTTCCACCCCTGACCCGTGGTGATAGGGAGGGGGACTCTCCCTCCAAGCAATAGCCGCCTCCTTGTCCTCCACGCCAGAACGGATTAACAGTAATTACATTGAACCTTAGGGGAAATTTCCTTCGGGTTGCGACCAATTCGGGGTGCGACCAGAGTCACGGAACGAATTAAATTCGTAACCCGAGGTTCCACTGTACGTAAAAACATTAGCTGATTCTGAGGAGACACTGGCAAGGAAAAGCAATGGATATTATTTGCTTGCCAATAATGCTTAAGGTGAGATCTGTACATGAACTTCTCCAGTGGCTGTAGATAGATGTTATAAGATAGGATTTAGGGACACCCTCTAAGCCAAGGCCAGAAATGGAGCAAGCCTTCCAGCATCGCATTTGGTAACATGAATAGACAGAAAGGACTGCAATTAACAGCTTAGTTCTCCCCAGTTGCATAATAGCAAAGTGATCCAAAAGAGACCATGGTAATCATTATCACAGATGTAGGCTATTGCACACTTCTTTTCCATCTCCTGCTCTGAATCATCCGTTAAAGCAGTTGCCATTTGAAAACTAGGTCTAAAACTGGATCAGAACAAGGTAAAACTCTACAGGACTGTGCAGTATCTTACCTAGCTTTTTATGAACATAGCATCCTAAATGAATGATTTTATTGTTATTCGTGCCTTAGAATTAATTCTCAGACACTGAAAATCTTTGTGATGCATACCGAGCAGTGTCACAAAAGTAAGGAAATAAAACGCAGAATACATGTACCATTATGTAGCATTAAAAGTATAACTGACATGCAGCTAAATGGTGTCCATCGGAGCACAGAGACAGAAGCAGCTGAATAACTGAACTGAACAACAACAACAAAAAATGTTTTGGAATGATTTTCCAGCAGTAAGAATATCTAAGTCATGGACCTAGCACATTCCATCCAGAGTTTTACATACCATGAATCTGATGGAAATTATTTTTTTTTATTAAGAATAAATGGGATGTCAGTTCTAAGATTGAAACGTATGAAACCATACGTTAACCCTAACCCAGACAGAAGGTGCAGTTTGGTTTTAAGCAACAAATCATATACAATATTCTTAAGGATTGTGATTTTTAATAGTTTCTAATAGTGTTTCATCTGTTTATATCAAGTACAGTACAAGCCCTATTTAATTTCACAGCAACAGCCCTATGAGGTAGTTTGAACTGAGAGAAAGTAACTTGGCCAAAGTCACCCAGTGAGCTTTTCTAACTCAGGGTGGGCTAGAACCTGGTTTTCCCCACTCCTAGCATAACACCTTAATCATTAAACTGTTCTCACTTCCAGTTAGTGCTGGAACAATGAAATATGACCTGCTGAATTTTGACTGATTTGACTGTTTGTCAACATACCTGTTACTAGTTTGTTTGTTTTTTAATCCAATTTGTTGGTGAGATGGGGAATGTATAAAGATGCTGTTTCTCATCATCCATCCATCCATCCATCCATCCATCCATCCATCCATCCATCCATCTCCATCCAAAATGCTATGGAATGCTTAGATCATCTAACAATCTGTACAGCTGTCCCTTAAGGAGTGAAATATTGATTTTCATGGGAACCTCAGCATTCCCCTCCAAAAAATAAGCAGGAAGAACATGCGTTTTACAGTTCTTACTGCTCAAACATCCAAACAGATGTTGTTCTCTTGCTGATAATCAACAGGGAACAACAGCCAATAGCACTTTGTAGCAAGGAGGACAGGAGACACAATTGGTAGAGGAAGGTACAGAAGAGTAGGAACAATGAAAACCAGTGAGAGTTGGTGACTAGGAACGGCTAGAGAAAGCACCTATAGGCTTTCTGATCCTATAGAATTTCCTGAAGTGAAAGTCTACCTTCATTGTCAGTGACAGATGATTGCTTCCACAGACCCATAAGTAAGTACTAGCCATTTACCCCTTAAGCATATGTACTATTTACAGAGTGAAAACCAGATTCCAGCTGATCTCAGAAAGGAGCAAGATGTGAAGGTTCTTTGCTTTTTAAAGGAGCTAATGAACGTAGCACAGGGCTGATCTTGTCTGGCCTTGGGTTTAGTGCTTGAATGGGAGATGCCCAGAGAATTCCAGAGCGCTCGCAAATCAGAGACTGGCACCAAGAAAATGGCATTAGAATTTTGCTGAACTCAAGGGTATTAAAAACAGAAAATCAGCCCATCAGCAGAAATAACACAATGTATCTGATTGATTTGGGTCCATGTGAGTTTGTATTGCATTCAGTGCAGCAGCAGTGCAAATGTTTGGAAAAAGCCATTCTGGGAGCTGCAAGTGGGATTCTGGCAGGCCTGATGCAGCACCTAGGTCACCTGTTTCCCATTTCTAAGTTACATAAATTATTATGAGTTTGGGGTAACTCATAGCCAGCAACTACCCAATTTTTCTTAGATTGGGTTTATATATAGAGAAAAAACAGTGGGGTCTACCTGCAACCAAATGCAATTTCAAGAAGGAATTCCCTAGAAAAACATATTTTCCGAGTGTCTGCTTAGGGATGTGCTGATTTTAAAAATCCAATTTTTCCAATTCTGTGTTACTCTTTTTTCCTCTCCAATCTTAAACAAAATCCATAGACCAGACACCCATTTCATCAGATGGGAGTTGCACTTTATCTTTACAGCTGTCTGTGAAGTGGCTGAAGGCTCTTTTCAATTTAACTTTTCAAAAGCCATTACTATTATATCAGCACTGTCCCCACAGAGTTTCCTCAAGCTGGTGGGCAACTTTCCCAGTATTTTCAGCCTGAATATCCAAGGATGTTTATGCAGGGACTTGAGAGTTATAGGTCAGGACATCTAAAAGGCCCAAGAGTAGTATCCAAGTGTATTTCATGTATGAAACCATAGCAATATTAACCTTCAGCAAGAAAGTGACCTGGCAAAAGGTCCAAATATGACATGAAGACATTGCAGTGCATGTATACAATATGGGTACCTGTGTGTATGTGTGTGTGTGTACACACACACACACACACACTTTTCCCCACTTCTTAGCAAGCTGCACAGAGGAAGTTGTCTAGTATCCAGCTGCAAAACATACAATTTTTATGACCCTTTAAGAGATGCATGTTCCTTTACATGTAATATTCAATTAAAATCCATACACAGGATAAACTGCTTGTTTAAAATATAAAATAATGACTGAGTAACAGCAGAAGAAAACTACAGTAGTCCCCAGGTTAAGCATGCCTGGTTTAAGGATGACCCATAGTTAACAGCGGAGCCTGTTGTAGCAAAATTCAAGTTAAATACACAATGATTCGAGTTAAATACACACTATTACTTATACAGCATTATATAATAATACTGTTTTGGCTTACATACAAATTCATCTTAAGGACAGACCTTGAGAATGGAACTCATTCTTAAACTACCTGTAATAGCATTTTTATTTTACACTTGTTCACTAGGTAGCTGACTTTTATCTCTTTTTATATTTTCAACTATAATAAAAAGTAAATTAACCAGATGAAAAGTTCCATCCTGACTGGTAAGCCCATGGCTTTTTATTTCAAGGAGGTTGGGAAGGGATCCTACATAGCTTTAGCTTTCATTTGATAGAGCCTTTTAATTTATTGGAAGAAGTGGAGCAGTAAGCAGATTACAGGAAGTCTGGGATGTATAAAAAATCAGCAGTTTTCTTTCACATTTGTAAAATGAAAGTAGCATTCATCTAGTACATTGACCTCTAGTAAAAGAAGGCTTCTAGCTTTTTGTCCCATTTGATGCTGTCAGATGTACAACACTGTAGGATTTATTTATTTATTGTTAAATCAATAATTCTCAAAACAGTTCAGCCTTGAGGAATGGGAAAAAGCTGCAGAAGAAATTGAACTCCTTGGATTCTTCTGATCCTGCTACTGTAACATTTATAGATCTTAGCAGGATAATTGATAAACAGTTAAAGGAGAAAGAGTTATTTAATTTCAATAAAATTGTTCAATGTAAGAGTAGCAGAAACGTATTATTTATTTATTTATTTATTAGATTCATATGGCTGCCCATCTCAAATACATGCTATCTGTGTATCTTGAATTAGACACCTGCTTTATTCTTTCTTTTAAATCTTTATATATGGCCACATGTTTTGAGTTTTGTGGGTTGTAACGTTTGATACTGAAAACATGTTTTTATGGGGTCTACATCCAGAGTCTCAACAGGATTTTAAAAAATTCAACAGACACAGAAGGCTGCTTCAAACATACACTAGCCCAAAACTTTCAACAATATAGGACCGAGGCAACTACAAAACAGACTGCAGTTGGATTGTTTGGGAATAGAGTACATACTTTGGAAATAACATAGCTGGTGTTTTGTTTTCTTGACAGCAATACCAGCCAAATTCAAGGCTTCCTGAGCTCCTGAGATTCACTAATACCTTTTTGCTTCATTCTGGCATCCACCTTTCATTGTAGAGAAAAGCTGACTTGCAGATATATTACCACAAAGCAGTGATGCAAAGCTCCTCAAGTCCAGACAGATATTCTTTGGCATCCTACCAATGGTAGTCTTTTCCCTACCATTGAGTTGAAGGTTCTCCTCACTATCTTTGAATCAGCACAAAACAACAATGACATAAAATTTGCTGTCCCCCCTCATTACCGACCCCTCTTATCTTTCTTGCATCTGTTCCATGCCACTGAAGATTGATACTGTCCTGATTTGTGAATGGGCCACTAATTTAGGCAAGGTAATTTATTTTGTCCGCAGGCTTTGCTGTAATTTTGTTTCAACATGTTATCAGCCAGTGGGGGAAAGATCCACTGAGGGAACATGCAGCACTAATGGAGTCTGTCCTAGTTCAGAACTCCATCTTGGCTTATTTAGACTGGCTTGTCTGTCCCTCATCCCAGACCCCACTTGAGCATCTCCCAAGTTAAGATAATATGAAATAAACTCCACAGAGGAGGGAGGCAAACTCTGCCACAATTCTGCAACTGGTTAAGTCATGTACAGTGGAATGAATGAAACTGATTATCTGCTGGACAACCAAGTTTTTTGATTTATAGGGAGTGGAGAAAAATAATGGCTATTGACAAATACAGGAAAATGGGCAAATAAGCAACTAAAGTTGAGTTCAGAAGCTCTTGTTTATTTTCTAAACACTGCAGTGAGGAGAAGTGGGGCTGTTGCTTCTAAAGGTAAGGATCTCAACTGATGCCACTTCAGAATATTTTTAACACAGAATTGCACAAATATGTCATCTCATCTTCCCAAATAAAATAGTGGAAGAACTGTTCTTGATAATCCCTGAGAAGTTCTGGAGGACTTGCAAGGTGCCAGAGGACTGGAGAAAGTAAATGTTATCCCCATCTTCAAAAAGAGGAAGAGTGAGGACCTGCACAAGGTCACTGAACAGACACCTAAACAACATTTTTGTGTACACTTGTATAGGCATACTAGAGTGAACAAGATCCAGCTTGATTTTGTTACAAAAAAATTGTGTCAGATTAACCTTCTTTGATAGAATTACTGACTTAGTGGATCAGGGAAATGCCATAGACAAATTGTACCTGGACCACAGCAAAGCCTTCATGACGTTCTCCTTAATAAAATGGTGAAGTATGGGTTAGAGGATACTGCTGATAGAGAGCCTCACAGTTGGTTGCATCACCACATTGAAATAATGATTATTAATGGCTTCACTTCAGCTTGGAGGGAAGTATCAAGTTGTGTGTGATTCGGTCCTGGGGCCTGTCATGTTAAATATTTTTATCTATGACTTGGACGAGGAAGTTGAGGGGAAATCTTGCCAAGTTTGTAGACAACACAAAACTGGGAGGGTTGGCTAATACTTTACATGAAAGAAGATTTAAAAACAGGTTTAAACAATTGCTAAAACAAACAGGATGGAATTTAACAGGGTAAAGTTCTGGATCTGGGTAGGAAAAATGAAAGACCTAAATAAAAGATGGGGGAGACCTGGCTTGGTAGTAATACATGTGAAAAGGATTTGGCAGTGGTTGTTGGACATAAGTTAAACATGAGCTACCACTGTGATGCAGCTTCTAGAACGGCACATGAAATCTTGAGGGGTGTGAGGGTTTTTTTTTTTTTTTTTTTTTGAGAACTGATACAGACCACCAACAGAGATTGTTGTTATCATCCCTGTGTTTCCAGAGAGGCTTTTATTATATAAATATCTAACAAACTTTTAAATTTGGAAGCTCAGAGAGGACTTGTCTTATACAGTGCTTGTTATGGGTTAAACTTGGATTATCATTGCAGAAATGCAGTCTTTACCACTTTAGAAGAAAGATGAGATTTAAATCCAGCATAAATGAATGACGGTACCTCTTTATATTGCTGAAATTCATACTTAAAACCATTTTAAGTGGCAAATTCTTTGTCACTCCCCAAACCTAAATGCATCCAGCTGAAAGAATCACATATAAGATCCTTGTTTACTTTTGCCCCCACTTTCTGTCTTGATATTCCCTTCTGTCCAAGTGTAGATAATCCTTACAACAAAGATCAGCTCTATTCTTACATAGTTTGTTCACATGTATTTTTGCCTTCTCCTTTCTCTCAACAATCCAACATCTTGGCTTAAGAAATCAAGGTGGAAAATTTGAAGGGCTTGTATAAATGAAAATAATACCGTAAAGAGTGGGAAAAGAGTCAGAGGTCTACACGCTTTCCCCTTTTCTTCACAATTAATTAATTAGAGTTATGTGCCTCCAATGATTCAGTTAAAAAGATTTCTCATCAGTGAACTGTCATTTTGTTCAAGTGTTTGCCTAAATGCTGAGTCATTGCTCATTCAGCTAATCTTTGATGGTAAATTGATCAATCCAGAGCCTTGGCAGGAAATAATGATGCGAGCCTGAAGTGTTTCCACTGCAAGGCAGATCAGCTGGTCATCCGGGCACCCATTTTGACACCTCAGGTTTTGTGTAGAAGTATCTATTTCTCTTCAGCTTTTGTTTGGTTCAGTCATTCAAATAGTTGCCTTAAGTTTCCTTTTATCTAATTGGACCTGACTTTTAAACCAGGACTCTGTTCTGGTTTGTCTTGTACATGTAGAGAAGAGGCTTAAAATTTAAAGACGGTACCTCTTTATATTGCTGAAATTCATGCTTAAAACCATTTTAAGTGGCAAATTCTTTGGCACTCCCCAAACCTAAATTTAGCCAGCTGAAAGAATCACATATTAAAATTGTGCACCGAACTATTTTAATTCCAAAGTCCATGATAATCATCTATTCATTCTCCCCTAGATATTGTGAAAGTATAAACCAGTGTTTCTCAACCTTGGCAGCTTGAAGATGTGTGGACTTCACTTCCCAGAATTCTCCAGCCAGCCATGCTGGCTGGGGAATTCTGGGAGTTGAAGTCCACACATCTTCAAGCTGCCAAGGTTGAGAAACACTGCTGTATACTGTGTGCATGATCATTTACCTGCAGCCTGCTGTATCATTGAAACAAGCAAAATGATGCTAAGTTTGATTGTCTAAACCAGCCAAATTCAAACCAGAGGTTATGATGCTGGCTTGCTTTAATTACATTAGGTTTAGCTATAGCTTTAAGATACACATGCAATATTAAATTATGATTACTATCCCGATCGCATCATGCTCATGCCAGAGTAGGAGATGTGCAATGAAAATAAGGTTTATTCTGGTAATGCTAAACTTTCAAAGTTCTGTTTGAATGCAGGTAATATATGTCTTGATTATTTATGTTACCTTTTCACATTAAATCATACTTAAAATGCATGTGCAAGGACCATTGAAGAATAATTCTAGAAATGAAGCAAAGTAGGTTTCAAATGTATTTATTTACATTTAAAAAAAATCTGCTCAGGACTTCTCAGAGCAGATCTTTTTTTTTTTTTTTTTAAAAAGTAAAATAGATAGATACCTATCATGCTATTCCTTTTGGGGGGCAAACAGCATTATGCAAAGAGCGTAAGCAAAATAAAAGAGAAAAGGAAAGGAAATCTCAATAGTGTACGCTAACCATTCTCTAAATGTCTTCATACCTTTATCTCCTTGCAAAGCATCCTTGCTTCTGCTACATCCATACACTGATTAATACATTGCCATTGGGTCTTAAAACTGACCACTTCTCTATTCTGGAAGATTTCATCAACTCCATGCAGTGACAGTTTTCTTAGTCTATCCATTTTTTCTTCTTTCATATATTTGTTTTGTGATTTGATCCTCTTTTATTCTGATAGATCCAACCACCAATATTCTTCTTTTGTACTGGTCCTTCACTCTTCTATTCAATCCACATTCACCCAGCATCCATTCATTCTTGGTTTTACCACACATCATTATCCCATTCCCACTGTGTTTAGCTCCTAACAATTAGCAACTCTCACTTCTATAGATTAAGGCAGCAGCACACACTTAGATACAGCTATTTTCATTTCTTTCCACAAACATTTGTTTTCTATCACACACCACGTGGTATCCACACTTTTAAAAGAAGAACAAATCACAATCAATCGTCACCTGTTCTGGCTATAATGTGCCTTGTAGAATAAAAGTGTTTAAAGGGCAGAAGACTCAAAATGGAAAGAATTAGTTCAAACTAACCTTCCTTGGGAGGCATTTTCATAGTTTTCATCCTCACTACTCAAAAGCTCCTCTCTGGTTCCCACCAAGTAAACTTATTCTGGCAAAGGGACCAAAGTGTTAAGCATCTGACATGTGTTTATTTTCTGTTGTAGCAGCTGAAACATTTGTGGTTTAATATGTGCAGGGTAATTATTAGGACAAAGCTCACAATTTGCTTTGTTTCAATTAAGAACAAACTGTTCAGTAGAACAAATGTTCATTAGGGTGAAGTTTAGTAGAAATCAGAATGAAAGCTCTTGGCGTTCTACACTTGTATGAATTACTTTTTCATTTGGGGCATTAAGAAAATTATCGAAAGTGCATTTGGCAGCTCTTTTGACAGTCACTGATGGAGCTGGTGTTTTCTTGTCGCTTATGGTTTATAAAAATGGCTGGAAAGTATTCTTTGGTCTGAAAAATCATACTAAAACTGAACTGAAGAAATGTAACATCAGAAAAAGGCAATGGGAAATTGATAAATTTAGGGACAAACAGAAGCAAATACTGCTTAGCAATATATTTGTTGACTCCAGTGGACTAGGAGCATCTTGCAATCTGTTCCAGGTACAAGTGTTGTACTAACAATAGGACCTGGTACTGAAACCAGGAAGTCAATATTTTGACAAAGAGATTTTAAATATATTAGAAATGACAGGAAAGGGTAAGCAGCAGAAGAGACTGTCCTGTTCTGGAGATGAGAAGCTTTCAGTTTTCTATTCTGGGAAGAAAAGAAACATACCACCTTAATTATGCGCAGTTCGGCTGGCAGCACCTGGCCAACCTTGAAAAAGCTAAGCCCAGTTGGATCTGGATATCACAAGGATGGGAAAACTCCAAGAAATTTCAGAGCTGTAGGCTAGACTGGAAAGTGGGGGGGGGGGAACCCCCCATATCTCAGAAGGAGGCAGGGCAAATGATTTCTGTATTGAAATCTACATAGATGGGTCTATATGGTCATTAGGAGTTGAATTCAACTCAGGCTTCTGGTGGGGACAATGGTGGCTTAATGTCAGGTTCAGCCCAAAGAACTCCACGAGACAGTACAGGTACAGTTCTGTTGCATTTATTAGCTTCCACCTCCAAGACAGAATCTCTCCAGACTGAATCTAAACTTCCCAAGCCAGCAAGCCAAAACACCGTGAATTCCTTAGGGTGGTGCCAGTCTCATCTTCTTAACCTTCCCATGCTCCTGCTGAGGGCTAAGGAAATGCTTATCTCCCCGAGCGTGGCCTTCATCAAACCATTCCATCACAATCATCTCTCCGTGAGAGGGAAGATGGCACCGCAGCTGGATTGGTGGCTGGCAGCAAGTGCTGGCTGCTCAACTTGCTCCAGATCAAGGAGGAAGCGAGAAATCAGCCCATTCTGTCTCCGGCATGGTCATTCCTTGTAAGGTAATTGCAGAAACGGAAGCTTCTGTGAACAGCTTGTGAGCAAACGGCCAGGAGGCAGGGGATCCATCTTCATTCACAGCTGTGGTGCAGCCTAAATATGGACACTAGAGCTGGCCAAACCCCATTTCTAACCCACTTTGGAATTTTTTTAATGTAAGAGAGGCCTTCCTTTGCAACAGATAAGTAATTCTCTTGGTGTTTTTTCATTATTTCTGGGACTATAACTTTAAAAGAAGAATTAGAATTTTATTGTAATTTGAACAACTTGCAAAAAGCCGGAAGAGAAGGAGAATACAAAAAAGATGTACTTATGGTGAAAGGGGAAGCTTTATTTGTTATGAGTTTAATTTTACGAAACTTCATCTGTATTACTTGGATTTGATTTTTCTATGGGTTTTTCTGTGATAGGCCTGTTAATTGGCTGGATTTCCAAAACAGAAGAAGACAGTAATTTGAGCTTTTTGTGTGCTCCCTGTTGGAGCATGTCTGCTATTACAGCTTGAAAGGCACCAGAGGGCGTGAACCGTCTGCTCACTTTCACTTATACAATACCTACGGTTGCTTGCTTTGGGGGGAAGAAAAAAAAATGGCAAGAAGAGGCTCTTTGGACAGCCATTAGAAGATAAAACAACTTCTTTAAGTTTATTCCAATCAATGTTTGATGAATTAGGAGCTAAATTCAAGTCCCTTGAAAAGAAGATAGAAGAAAGATTAGATAAGATGGTTAATTTTGAAATGGAGGTAGAGATTGACTTGAATTTGGATTTGGAATTAAAAAAAAATGCTGGATTATGAAGGTAGTATGTGGCTCCAAAAATGCATTTTAAAATGCCGAAGGATAAGAGTGGTATGCAAAAGGATGCCAGAATGGATTTACAAATGAAACCAACTGATGTCACCATGATCAAAGGGGACATACAAATAATGGAAAAGAAGTGTGACTTGGGAAGACTTTTTATTTTGGATTTGCAAAAGGAATGTGTTGAATTGGTGAGGCTGTTCCGGGGAAGAGGCAAAGAGAAATTACTGTTTCTGGGAGAAGACCAGGAGAGAATGATAGAGAATCAATTTGTGGGACACTATTTGAAAGGATTAAAGATTAAGCTCCTTAAAAGTAAATAGAAGGTTTACAAAGTGAATTTATTTGATTATGGTTAATAAATATGTTGAGGCTTTTGGTAGTTATTAATGGGATCTTTTTCTGACCAGGATTGAATGATGAAGTTTTAAGGGTCTATGTATAAAGGGGGAGAGATTTCATTTGCTTTTTTTTTTTTTTTAAGAGAAAATGATAAGTTGGGTTATAAAATGGATTTATCTTTGACTAAGGTTAAAATATATTTGTTATTAATTTATGGAATGTTTGTTCTTATATATGATAACTGTAGTAAGGTTTTGGTTTTTTTTTGCACTTTTGACTTTGGTCATTCTTTTTTCTAGTTTTCCTTTCTTTTTCTTATTTTCTTCCTTTAATATTAGTTTTTGTTAGTTTTTATTGTTTCTATTTTAAAATTTAATAAAGTTATTAAAAAAAGGAGTCAAACTCAACTCAAGAACTTTTATATTTAAATAAAGAGATAAGAATTTTAACAATAGCTGTCATGCTCAATATATTTGATATGAGGGAATATGATATGTACATGGATATTCTTTTTGAGTTCTTGGCATGCTTATTTGATAGCATACAGTGGTCCTCAATCTGCAACTTTGTTTTCATGTGTCCTCACTATAATCAGATTAAAGCAATACACATGCAGAAGAGAAATGGTACAGTTAAAATAGCATAGCTATAGATACACATGCCTGAGGAACTTGATCTGAAACACAACTGGGTCTGCACATAGTTACCATTTGGATTTTGCCGTTTTCTACATTTTTAGCTGTAAAAAATTGCAATTTACAATAAAATGTGCATTTTGAGATACACACATTTAGAGGATTATAATTTGGGGGGAATGCATAGAAATGTATATTTGGTGAAACTATATTTATTTATGTATTCAATTTATATGGCCGCCCATCTCAAACAAGTTACTCTGGATGGTGAACAATCATAAAGTCAATTAAAACGATTACAAACACAATACAAAAGAAAAGTAAATATATACAGCAGCCAAGAAAAATTATAATCCATAGATGTTAACGTAACCTGGAAATGGGGCCCTTAACACACTTGGGGCCCCCAGGCCTGGGCACATAACCAGGTCTTCAAGGTCTTAAGAAAGGCCAACAGGGTCAGGGCCTTCCTAATCTTTGGAGGGAGAATGTTCCACAGGGCAGGCACCACGGCAGAAAAGGGATGCCTCCTAGTCCCTGCCAGCCACCATTCCTTGGCTGATGGGACCTCAGGTATCTGGTCCCAAGCCATGAAGGGTTTTAAAGGTGACAACCAGCACCTTGAATTGCACCCAGAAACACACTGGCAACCAATGCAGCTCATGAAACAGTGGTATGACATGTGTCTGTACCCAACACCATTTACTACCTGTGAAACTGCATTCTTCACCAATTGAAGCTTCTGAATGATCTTTAAGAGCAGCCCATGTAAAGAGTGTTGCAGTAGTTCAGACTGTTATATGTTCAAATTAATTTTTTTGATAAGTATTTAAATGTTTTTACTTGCATTGGACTCTTTTTTTATTCCTATTTTCCTTCACTTGATAATAATAAGACTGAACAAATTCATTTGGAAATGTAATCCTTGTTCTTATATCAAGCCAAAATAAAGCTGTCTTGGAGTCTAAGGATTTGCCCCCCAATCCCATAAAAGATTACTTCTTGTATTTCTAGCTCCTTTATTTGAATCAACATGTCAAATGTTCCAGAGTGTAAATTGCTATAACTTGGTTCGACACTCTGAATTTCAAAATCCCCTTATTTGGATAGAATTTTTCCTAGTTTTAAGCTGCCAGATGGCAGAGTTGCCCACCTATTATCTTCTCATATTCATTTGTAGTATTGACAAGTTCTACTGCACTGATTTTTCCACCAGGAAGAATGCTTGTACTTCAACAGCAAAGGCAGAGTAGGACTATGTCACAATTGCAACAAGAGTTGGATCTAGAAAGTTTTATTTATATATTTGTTAGATTTATACCCCACTTTTCTTTCAACAGCTCAAGGCGGCTTACATGGGAATCTCCCTTCATTTCATTCCCCCACTCCCCCCCATGAGGTAGGTTGGAGTGAGAAAGAGGGACTGTCCCAAAGTTACCTATTGAGCTTCCATGGCTGAGGGTGGACTTGAACCTGGATCTCCCGACCTGGACCAACACAGTTATTCCTGTGCCATATCTCAGTGGCCAGAGTTGGATAAGAGGTACTGTAGGAGACAGTGGAAAATACAGATTATGGAAAGGGATTTCCATAACACAAGGAAGTTAATATGTCCTGGAAATATATCACTTTTTTCTTGTGATACTCTTGCTGAAAAAGATTAGAAGTCTTTCAAGGAGATGATTTTATTCCTTTTGAATCCCTGATGCTTTTTTTTTTTTTGGTATTTAATTATTTTACACTATTTTCATACTCTTTTTCTTAAAGGCACTCTAAGCCCCTCACAATAATAATGTCTGAGGTACTGACATATGATGATGTCTTCTTTAAGCTTCTGGAATACCACTTGTCAGATAGCGGGCCTGGACTTGTATCCAGCTACTATTACCTCTTACTATGCTGTCTTAAAAGTGTGCAAGTGTTATGACTGTAAATGGGTCTGGGGGACTTACAGAGATTTTAATTGTAAATTTCTTCAGTCACAACCACACTGTCAGGACAGGACAGCAGTAAATGCAGACTAAAATACACACATGCTCTAAATTGACCCATACAGTGCAAATTGACAAGGGTAATACTTCAGTGAGTCCTCTGCAGACAACTTTAAGTACAAGCAACTGGAAACCAACAGCAATTAGCAAGATATCATTTGTTTTGAAGCACCCATACAACAGGCAATGTAAAGAGAAGAAACACCAGAAATTTATTTCCCCTCCCCTTATAATTTAGTCATGCCTTGCTCAGTGGGAAAAGATAAAATCTCTCTTGAGTTGAGCTAAAATTTTAATGTCTCCATGGACATGTTCATATACTTTTTTTGGCAACAGTATGGAAGTGGTTTGCCATTATGCATTGTTCAGTCTAGTCTAGTCTAGTCTAGTCTAGTCTAGTGTAATCTAATGTATTGCCCTGGTATTTCCTGGTGGTCTCCCATCCAAGTACTAACCAGTTTCAACTCTACTTAGCTTTGTTGAGATCAGCCACAGTTGATCTAAGTGCTGCCAGCCAAGCTGGGCATAACCAGGTGGCTTGTTTCTTTTCAGAATAGAATAAAAAACATTCTCATGTCTAGAACAATGCTTTGGCTGTGAAGCTCTAGAGGATAGAAGCCTATAATTATTACTTGGCTTTTTGCAATCAGTTTCCTAGAACTGAGTTCAGGATGAACTTGAGGAACAGAGGTTCACAAAGCCCATAAGATATTTCCATTGCCATTGGTGTTTTAACTCTGTGTTATATATTTGCACTGCAAAACTAGAATAAATTAACAAATTACTATAAAAGCAGAAATTCTCTTAAAAGTAAATGTTGGAAGCCAGGGATTTTTTAAAAAAGAATACAGCAGAATGAAACTTCTGGAAAATTACTAGTTTACTTTTTCCAACCTTCCTGGTCTGGAAGAAATTTTATTATCTTTGAGAAATCCTGGAGAATTGCCTGAGAAACACAGAAAGGCATGAAATATTGCCTCTAATGTGGAAGGAAGGAAGGAAGGAAGGAAGGAAGGAAGGAAGGAAGGAAGGAAGGAAGGAAGGAAGGAAGGAAGGGAGGGAGGGAGGAGGAGGGGAGGGGAGGGGAGGGGAGAGGAGAGGAGGGGAGAGGAGGGGAGAGGAGAGGAGAGGAGAGGAGAGGAGAGGAGAGGAGAGGAGAGGAGAGGAGAGGAGAGGAGAGGAGAGGAGAGTCCAGGGGGACGATAGACTAGTTAGTCTGACACTAATGCCTGGCAAGATCTAAAACATGTCATAAAGAAATCAAAGAGGTGAAACTGAAAGGCCTGGTGGGGTACGTGGCAACACAAATACAAAGGAAGTGGAGCTTATTCATGCCCCTGTGATGCTGCTTTTATCATCTCCCCCCCCCCCCCGCCGACCTGCTTTGTGGATACCCCTGTGCAGGAACATTCATAGAGGCATCCAAATCAGCAAGATAGGGGGCAATATTTCACAATACAAGCCCCCCAGCACTTTCAGAAGGAGTGGGGTTTCTCTCACAATATTCTGTCCCATCATCTTGCCAATTTTGACATCCACCCCCCATGCCCCTCACATAGTATGATTCTAAACTGTCTGGATTTATGACGTCTCCATCCTGTCCAGAGCCTGTTTAAACCATTTATTCACTACTGCTCCTTAAAGGGCAACACATACACCACCTTCTCTTAAGCCAGTGTTGTCCAAACTTGGCCACTTTAAGATGAGTGGACTTCAACTCCCAGAATTCCCCAGCCAGCCAGAATTCTGGGAGTTGAAGTCCACTCATCTTAAAGTGGCCAAGTTTGGACAACACTGGCTTAAGCCCTTATTGAACAATCCTGAAGAATTTGCTGCAGAGGCCTCACTCTGGTAACCAGGAAGGGGAAGGATTCTGACATTGGTAGGATACAAGTTTGTCAACATTTTGATGTAGCACAAGCTGGAAGATAATTGGTCAAAATAATTGGTCAAAATTGTCATGGCTACATCTACCTTTGTTTCTGTGAAAATTATACTGCCTAATTTAGTTACTATAAACAGTGATTGGTAAGTCATTCAAGCCAATAGTTAAGATCCCCCTAAGAACAGCAAATCAGATATAACTATAATTTGATTATAGGTAGTCCCCAATTTAAGAATGAATTCCGTTCCCAAAGTCTATTCTTATGTCGAATTTGTATGTAAGCCGGAACAGTATTATTGCATAATACTGTATAAATAGTATTGTGTAATGAACTCGAACCATTGTGTGTTTAACTTGAATCATTGTCGATTTAACTCAAATTTTGCTACAATAAGCTCTGTTCTTAACCATGGGTCGTCTGTAACCCGGACGTTTTTAACCCAGGGACTGCATGTATTGACTTTGATGACCTGATTGCTCCATATTTGTGAACTGTTCATTAAAAATGCTAGCTTGAATTAAACTTTAATTGAAACATCTGTGACCTAATTTTTCAGAAGTGCTGTACTTTAACACATTTTCGACTGAAATAGGAAGCAGAAGGTGAAAGGCACCTGTGAAAGTCAAGCTGTAACATTTTCTTCACTACTGCCAAAAGAATCCAGCATACAGTGACTCTGTCTGTGTGGCTCCAGGAAAAGTTGGCAGTGCCAGAAGTAATTTATCCATGTAGTTTTTTTGATACTCCAATACTGAGAATGACTTGCGCCAATTTCATAGCACAGTCAGGAGAGTGTTTTTTAAATGAACATCATGGTTTACTGCAGACCTGAGTTCACTTAATTGGATTTCAGTAAAGTTCCAGTTGTAAAATGATCTGAAGGGAGATGAAGAATTAAATAAGAATCAAGATCTTCTCTTTAGTCTTGGGTCTGTGTGTGCAGTTTTAAGCAGGTTGCAAAACTTTCGCCAACCTAGGCTCAAAAGCCAAGCAGAGTTAGATTGTTAGTGCTTACGTGGAAAACTACTGGGTCATCTCATGGTTGAAGACAGAACTGGAAAGTTGAAAAAACTTCCCAGATAAAAACAGTGGAAAATCACTTCCATATTGTTGCCAATAAAAGTGCATGGACATGTCCATTTAAATCATCCAGAGCCATTTCCCCTTTTACATATGTACGAGAGAGTGTGAAATCTGGCTGTGTGACTTTGGCCCAATCACTCTCTCTCAGTCCAGCCCGCCTCACAGGGTTGTTATTGTGGGGAAAATAGGAGACAAGACTATTAGGAATGTTTGCCACTTTGAGTTGTATAAGGTGGGATAAAAATCTAATAATAAAACCCAATCTTTTTATTTCAGTTAATTACTTGAATAGAAGCCTGTACAAAAATGGTTCATAATTGACCAGTAATATCAGTAGCATGTTGGCCCAGCTGATAAAATCACTTGTGGCTTGAGGTCACAATTAGTATCTCTATGCTTATAGAGAAAACTAGCTATCTTATCAAACACTAATTCTGTAGTGATGATTTAATATGTGCATTTAAAAGGAAGTAACCAACTAAAACAAAAAAACCTCAACCCCTTTCATTCTCTATAAGGCTGCAATCCTATGACTTGGGGTGATAAGATTCACTTGGTTTTCTCCCTCCGGGGAGAGGAGGGAGAAATGCATTCCCAGAGACCTGTCCCCAACACTCAGGAAGTTTGCAAAAGTGTAATGTTGATCCTAGCAAAAAGTGAAAAGGAGGTTGCTGGCAGTGATTGGGGTTCTGAATGAACTAAAGTCCTCCAGACATCTAGTGAAATTATTTGCTAATCTATGTGCTACCCTTTTGCCAGATAAACAGATGAAATTTTGTAAAAGAATAAAAGTCAACCTCAGTTTGGGAAAGGAAAAAAAGATTTTTGCCATGCTATGATTCTTGTAGAAAATAAGATATGACACCTGCTTTGACAGTGAAGAGCACTAAAGCAACAGGTAAACATTTCTCTGTCAATTTTCTAATTTATTTAATTGAAGATTGTTTTGTTTGAAATAGTTCTTTCAAATAAAACTAGAAGTTTGAGTTGAGTACAGATAATCCTTGACTTATGACCACAATAGGGACCAGGAAATTCATTGTTAAGTGGTGCAGTTGTTAAGAAAGGCATCATGTGATAGCACCCAATTTTACCACTTTTTTTGTCATGGCTGATAAGTGAGTCATGCAGTCGTTAAGCGAATCACATGGTTTCCCATTGATTTTGCTTTTCGGAAGCCATCTGGAAAGGTCACAAATGGCGATCACATGACTCTGGGACACTGCAACTGTTGTAAATACATGCTGGTTGCCAAGTGCCCAAATTTTGATCATGTGATCGCAGGGATGCTGCGATAGTCCTAAGTGTGAGGACTGGTCATAAGTCACTTTTTTCAGCACTGTCGTAATTTCAAACAATCGCTAAACAAATGGTTGTAAGTCGAGGACTACCTGTATTTACCCCAAAGTTACAAGAAGCCAAACTAATTAAAAGCTTGGCATACTACATTAATTATATAATAGGTTCATTTTGTCAGGCTTTTTACGTAGGCTAAAATAGGAATTGTCCTAAGAAATTATTTTGCAATTACAGGAATAATAGCAGCCATGATTTGTATTGAGACTTTGTCAGTGATCAGCAGTTTCCGTTAGAACTGTATGTGCTTTGAAAGAGTTTTAGAGAATAGCTTTGGATCTCCATAAGCCTGAAGACAACACCTTTCTGCTGTTAATTAAAGCAACTTTTCAGGTTTCTCAATGAGCCTGAAAAAAAAAACTGCTTTAAGTTAAGGGAGGTCCTTAAAGCAGGGGCATCTTTTTCTTCAGGGTCATGTGGAAACCTGAAAAAAATAGGGCTGCTTTAACAAACAGCAAAAAAAGTGATGCGGCACTATTTCTGAATAATTTTAGAAGTATGCACAGCCCTAATTTCTATACCTCATCAAGCGAAACTTTAATAGGTAGCTCCTGGAGTTAATGTTGATCATGAATCCACTTAAAGTTAGGCTGCTCTTAGTACCCTGGCTATTAAGACTTTGTTCATATCTCCTGATTCCCAGCTTTGCTGCTCTTCTTTCTCTACATATCCTCAAAGATGAGCCCATAAGTTAATACAAAACATGAAACTGTACCTTATGGAACAAATATATCTTATTAACAGCTACATTTTCAAAACTTGCAAAACTTTGCAAGAGTTCACTTGCAAAGACAGGCACTAATTCCTTTCCCCCTACGTAAAACATGATAGCCAAATATTGAAATACCATTGAAGTTGAACAGATTTCCACTTAAATACTTGGCATAGATTTTGAGCTCCCCAAGTCCTGCTGAGCTGCCTCATCATGGCTGGGGCAGGGGGCAGTGTTCCTGGGAGGGATGAGTGATGGGCATTGGGAGTGTATGCCAAGAGTTTATACTCCCAGCAGGGTCACCCAAGATGTGAAGGTCATCCCAACTGCCCAGCTAAAGTGAGCGGACACCCATATTGGGCAGCAGCAATATAGAAAGATGCCGGAGGCAGATGATCACATTAGTGACAATGGCAAAGGCATCAATTCATACTGTGCTGGAGAAGACAATGGTAAACCACTCCTCTACTTTTACCACGAAAACCACATAGATGGAAAATATAAAATGATTGACAATATAGTGCTGGATGATGGCCCCTCAAGTTGGATGACACTGAACATGCTACTAAGGAGGAGCTGAGGATCTTTCAGAGTACTAATGGTGTTTATGATGTGGCTAGATTAAAGCCTTTGGGATGTCTAGTTGCTGATGTTGCCATACAGGAAAAGAAATCTGATGCTAAAAAGATAGAATTACAGTAGGAACGTGAGAAGCATGAACACAGGAAAACTCAACACAGTGAAAGATGAAATGAAATGACTACAAATTGACATCTCAGGCATCAAAGAATTGAGATGCCTTGAGATTTCAATTGAGATCTTCAGTCAGAAGATCACACTGTTTATTATTCAGGATATGAAAAACAAGAAATGTGTTGCTTTTATAGTTAGGAAGGGTATAGCAAGAACAATACTTGGCTACAGTGCAATTGATGACAGAATAATATTGATTAGACTTCATGGACAACCGTTTAATATGACAAACATTCAGGTTTATGCTCCAGCCACCAGTGCAGAAGAAGAGGAGGTTGGTGACTTCTGTGACCAAGTTCAATTTGAAATCAACAGAACATGCAAGCAAGATGTGCTGCTTGTGATTGGTGACTGGAATGCCAATGTTGGAAACACAAAAGAGGAAAATGTAGTTGGATTGTATGGCTTAGGAAACTGAAATGGAGCAGGACACTGACTTATTGTTTTCTGCGACACCAGTTATTTCTTCATAGCTAACACTGTCTTCAAACAACAAAAACAATGCCTCTATACATGGACATCACCAGATGGAATATACAGAAATAAAAATGACTATATTATTGTTAAAAGGAGGTGGAGGACCTCAATTATAGCATCAAAGACATGGCCAGGTGCTGACTGTGAAACAGATCATGAACTGCTTATGTGCAAGCTCCAAGTTAAGCTAAAGAACAAGAAGAAAACCAGTCAGTTTCCATGCTATGATCTTGAACATATACCCACCATTTTCAAGGAAAAAATCAGGAATAACTTTGAAGTCCTGAATCTCATTAATTCAGAACCAGAGGAATTATGGAATGAACTTAAAGAAGTTGTTAAGGATGAATGTGAAAAGAGACCGCCAAAAATGAAGAAAAAGAAGAAAGCAAACTGGATGTCAGAACAAACTGTGGAAATTGCCAAGAAGAGAAGAGAAGAGGAGCCAAAGCCAAGAAAGACAAAAATCTCAGAAAGGAACTTAACAAAGAGTTTCAGAGAGCTGTTAGAAGAGACAAGAAGCAATATTACGACAACATCTATAAGACATTAAAGATGGAAACAAACATAGAAAAACAAGGTAAGTCTTTCAAAAAAGATCTCTGAACTCAGAAGGAGGTTCCAACCATGAATCAGTATGCTAAAAGACACCAGTAGACAGATAATAACCGATTCAAAGGAGATAAAAGGAAGATAGAAGGAGTATACTGAAACACTATACAACAGAGACGTCAACACCTTAGAAGTTATTCCTTACTTACAAGAACCTCTAGTACTAGAAGATGAAGTTAGATCAGCACTCCAGTCATTATTAAGTCGGAAAGCTACAGGAACTGATGGAATATGCACTGAAATATGGCAAGCAACAGAAGAAGATTCAGTCAAGGTTCTAACCAAGGTATGCCAGCAAATCTGGAGAATGACACAGTGGCTGACCGATTGGAAGAGGTTAATCTACATTCCAGTACCAAAAAAAAAAAAGACTGAACAGAGTGTGCAAACTATTGTACAATATCCTTAATTTCACATGCTAGCAAAATAATGCTTAAGATCATCCAATGCAGATCAGACCCCTACCTGGAAAAAGAGATGCCAGATGTTCAAGCTGGCTTTAAAAAGGCTGAGGAGCATGAGACTTTATTGCCAATGCACACTGGATAATTGAAAAAAAACAGAGTACCAAACAGAAGTCAGTATGTACTTCGTTGATTATAGAAAAACCTTTGATTGTGTCAATCATGTCAAGAATGTGCTCAGGAAAATGAGGATCCCAAAACATCTCATTGTCCTAATGAGATCAGGAACCCACAGTCTGACAGAGCATGGTGAAACAGACTGGCTGCAGGTTGGCAAAGGAGTGCAACTGCATGCTCTCCCCTTATTTATTTAACCTATATGTGGAATATATATTAAGGGAAGTTGGATTGGAAGAAGATGAGCGTGATTTTAAAATTGGAGGAAGAAATATCAATAACCTGTGCTATGCTGATGACACTACCCTTATAGCTGAAAATGCAAAGGATCTGCAAGCCCTAGTACTAAAAGTCAAAGAGCCCAGTGAAAAAATGGGGCTAAAATTAAATATAAAGAAGACCAAACTAATGACAACAGGTAGAACAACCAGCCTTAAGATTGACAATGAAGATACTGAAGTGATGGATAGCTTCTGCCTTTTAGGATCAATCATCAATAATAAAGGAACAAGCAGTCAAGAAATACACCGCAGCCTAGCACTTGATAGAGCAGCCATGAAGGCCTTGGAAAAGGTATTCAAATGCCGTGATGTGTCTATACCTACAAAATCAGAATTGTGCAAGTCATGGTATTCCCTGTGACACTCTGTGGAAGCAAAAGATGGACTTTAAAGAAGCAGGATAGGAAGAGTATTGACACCTTTGAACTTAGGTGTTGGAGAAGACCCCTGAGAATATCATGGATGGCCAAGGCAACAGACTGATGGATCATTGAACAAATTGAACCAGAGTTCTCACTCAAGGCACGACCAGGCTCAGATTATCCTACTTTGGATACATTATGTGAAGCCTCTCTGGAAAAGGCTCTATTCTAAAGATAGAAGGAAAGAGAAGAGGATGACCAACAGCAAGGTGGACTCAGTTACAATGGCAATGAGTGCACTGTTGGGAGACATGAAAGAACAGGTTAGGGATAGATCATCTTGGAGAAAATCTATTTGTGTGATCTCTAGGAGTCAAAAATGACTTGATAGCACATCATCAATCAATCAATCAATCAATTGGTTTTGAGAATATTCACATTGTCCACATTACAAAACCTTTTGAGCTTAGCTTTTTCCCAGGTTCAAAGAAATCCTATATAGTTTTGTTTATTCACTTTCGTACAATTCTAGAAAGTATGCAATATATTTCCCAGAATCAGATACATTTTGAGCACTAATCTTAGAAAAGAATCAACACCCACAGAGAGAATGGTATGGTAAGGGAGCTTGATATAGAGAAATTCTAGATCAGTGGTAGGATTTAGAAGAGGGCTTAGGCTGCAACCTTATGTATTAGCACCTGGGCATAAGATAAACATAGCTCACTGGCTTCCATCTCACCGTTCCAGGAAAAGTTCAATTGTATTCCATTGGTCTGTCTGCACACATTCACCTGTCTTTGCAAGGCATGGATGTAATGCCATCTTGTGGCCACAAATCAGCTTGCAAGCATTTCTTAGTCTTTCAGTTACAGTACTTAAACTTCAACAATTAAGTTCCAATGAAGTATCCAACCGAGAAAAATATAGGATTCAGAGGTGGTGTGGAGTTTGAGCCTTCTCCATTTAGATACTTAGCTTAATGTTTTTTTTATAACCTGAGATGTGGCTTTTAAAACAATTAGTCCTCCCAACTCATCTGTTAATAATAATATGTTTTATTATCCCAGGATGAAGCAGCTTCTCCAAATGATTATTTTCTTTGTTGGCATGTCCTGAAGATTGTCATGATTGTAGTCCTGATCTTCTCTGTCTCTTCCTTCTCCCCTTTTTTCTATTTCTAGCAGTATAAGGCAATCTTTTCACAAACTTTGAATGGAAACTAGCTCTACCCTGCAATTATTTAGTTCTTACAGAGGTTGCCAGTCTAAATTGGAAGGCGAGATTGGGCGCAGAATCCTTGAGCATACTCATTGTAATATTTGACTCACCCAAAGTAGCCCAAATTAGCTGTAGTTGCAGACTGGTATATATTTAGTTTTGCTTGTACTTTGCCAGACTTTTTAAGGGGGAGGGGTACAGGGAGTATGGTTGTTGTTATTGCTAAGATGCTGTGTTTATTCATTATCCTCCAGAAAATGATTCCAGAGACTCAGCTTCTTAAAATTAACCTCCTGTTTTTATCAAAAACGAAACAGTGATATACATTTAGGATGTAGCTTTAAGTGTAATTGGAAGTAATATTCATTTCTAGTAATAGGAGTTATTTCCTCCCCAAATGTGGTTAGACTGGATTAAGAGTCTGCTTATACATAGTAGTAGTTGTGTGTTGTATAAGTTATACACACACATACACACACAAGGTATTTATTGTGGTTGGAAATCTTTAACTGTAATAGCATCAACACATTGCAAAGTGCATACCTTCTCCTTAGAGGATGAAAACACAACAGCTTACTTTTTAGAAAGTCCAGAGGGACAAAACACCAGTTGGGTTTTTCATCTGGAGCAGCATACAGAGAGTCCCAGGGGGAAAATTTGAATGCTTTTTGCCCCCAAAAGCCACTGACAAAACCAACCTCTTTTATACACACAGGCCTGAACACCAGCTTGACTAATTGGCTGTCACACTTCTTTCTTTCAAGTAGACTCATTCCTTTGCTCTTCTGGTCTTAATTGGTGACATGTTGTGGGGCTCAGGACCTTCCCTAAATCAGGCCCTGGATCAGCTGATCCAGTCTAAGCTGGGTGTCTCCAGTACACGCTTTTCAGGCAGCTGAGGTTCAGTCTGGTCACACTGTTGAGCTTCTGAACTTGAAGACTCAGATTGATCCCTAGCAGTAGTTCACAGTGAAGATATAAATATCTTACTGGAACGTAAGATTTGAATCAAATTGTTTCAAAAGCTATACTGTATTATACAGGGTCTCATGGGTTGGATAGAGCCAGTTTAGTGTAGTGGTTAAGGTACCAGGCTAGAAACTGGGAGACTGTGAGTTCTAGTCCAGTCTTACGCCTAGAGTGACCTTGGGACAGTCACGCTAGGAAGCAGGCAATGGCCAACTACTTCCAAAAAACCTTGCCAGGAAAACTGCAGAGACTGGTCCAGGTAGTTGCCAGGAGTCAAAATAAGACACACACACACGATTGGATACATGTATAGCAGGATAGAGGAGTGCTATGAAATACAAGATGGATGTTATTTTTAGGCACAAGATTCTGTATTTTGTCATCCTGGAATTGAGGTCTAATCTTCTGTTGATGGAAGAATCCTGGGGTGATAGAATGGAGTGTTTTGTAGCACTTCCCTAAAAACTCAATGGAAGTGAAAAGTTCACCCAATAAGGAAAGGCCGGTTCAGCACCTTTTGTCCAAATGTGCTAGTTTTCTTCTAAGAGGGAGAAGCATTTCAAGATCTATGTTAGTAGAATTAAAAAAAAAAAGATTTTTCTCAGGCACAATGTGGCTTTTTTGCATTTGCAGTTGCTTGGAAGAGAGAATTTGCTTCTGCTTTTTCCATTATTATTTCACGGGGAGGAAGAAACCATACTTGCTAAAAGCTCCTTTATTTTGCAGCTAGGAAACAGGAACAGTAGCCTATTTTCAGTTATATGGCATAAAAAGAAATGGCTATATTGTTTTTGCATATTGTGTTATTGATCCTGCAGGGATATCCCTTAGAAGTCTGATACATATGTTGCCTGAAGGTAAAGATTGTTTTCTGCGGTGGGGGAATTCTGTGGGGGGAAATTCATTTACAAAAGAAAAAAGAAACCCTATTGTAGGAGAATGCAAACACAATGTATGAAGTTCAAAAATAACTACAGTTACAAAATTAAGCAAAAGCTGAAGTAGTTTGACCAGGTCTTGGCAGGTTTATTGTAAGAAACATCTGGGAAGTCCTTGGAGGAGATGCAGAGGAATTATTTTACAGAATAAGAAGGAAGAAAAAGAAAATAAAATGATCTGTTTAGTCTAACAGAAAATATATGATGAGTGGGAAACTCTTATATGCAGTTGCCAGTAAAAATGTTATTAATGAACAGGGGAAACTTCAGTGAAGTAAAGAATAACTGCTTTGAAGTGCATTTCTAGCATACTGGGATTAACTGAGACAGTGCAAAATCTTCATCTGCCAGGACCTGTTGGCGCTACTGTAAAATTGCTGCTCTGTAATGAGCAGTAAGTAGAATTCTGGCCTTGTCTCCGTGTTCCTGGAAATTTTCCTATAATAGCGGATCTTTAGATTGACAATAGGAGCTTTACTCCTTTAATCACAATTCTCTCCTTCCTTGCATTCCTTTAAAACAATATAATTAAATTAAGTTACTTCAGTTCTGTTTATTTCATTTCCTTTAAACAGTAGCTAGTACAATTTAAATTATCACATAAATAATAGCAATAATTCCAAGAAATGTATGCCATTTTATTTTCCTTGGGCAGAGGACAATTGGGAGAATGCCATGTGTGTCCTAGGTTAACAAGGCTTTACCTCCTCTGCTTCCTGTCTGAAGAGCTTGCGGAGCATCTGAACAACAACCTTAGTATTCTTTGATAAAATATAATTGCTGGGAATTTAAACTAATGCTGGGAAATTTTGTTCAGAGACTCAGAATAGTTATCTGTAGTAAATTGCAGATTTGAGAACTTTTTGTTAGGGAATCCAAACTGGTAGGAATAGTATGGTTCATTTTCAGTTCTTTTGAAAAATCAAATGGGAACTGAGGAAGTTTCTTTAGAGAAGAAATATTAACTTCTTCAGTCTATAAGAGGATAGAGAATTAGTGCTGTAAAGAAATGGCAGAATGTGCTAGATTAATTTTTTTCTAGGGAAGATAATCAGCAAAAATATCTGAAGGGCTTCTGTGAAGAATTTTTGCAGCATTTGGCAATAAACCCTTTCAGATCTGAATTGAGTTAAACTCTATCTGGACAGCATCATTGGAGATGACTGGGACTTTGGTGAAATGATCTGTGATCAATTTGAATCTGTTAGTCTGAGGAAGCAGATTGTGTCAGTTCCACCACCTACCAGTTGCATCCCTGCCCCTCATGTTGGTTAAGGCATCCTGTGAGATGGCAGGAGGTTGGATCTGAGATTAACCAACACTTCTTTGAGTGAGGGTGTGTTTTTATCCCCTCTGAAAGAGGTGTGGTGTGATCCGTATTCAAGAGGCTTTTGCTTGTCTGACCATTTTGGATAATTTTAGACCTGCCTCTAGGTCTGCAATTCCAGAGAAGAGGAAGCAGATTATTTGGACTGCTGGCAGCTGGGCTTTAGGCCAGGATATACTATGGAAACTGCGTTAGTCACACTTTTGGATGACCTATGGAGAAACCAGACCAGGACCAGCCTTCCTGATCCTTCTTGATCTCTCAGCAGCTTTTGATATCTTCAGCCACATTATCTTTCTGCACTGCCTCTGAGGGATTGGTGTGGAGGGCACTGTTTTGGAATAGTTCTCCTTCCTAAAGTCAGTTCCAGTCAGTGATGGTAGGAGAGGAGAGTTCTGCTCAGACACCCCTACTTAGTGGAGTGTCTCATAGTTCTCTATTCTCTTTACTTCTTTTAAACGTCTACATGAGTTTAGTGTCATCAATATTCTGATCATATCCTGTTACACATAGGGACTTTGTTATTTTACCTAACAATAGTGTCCTGGAATCCCTGCTGTTTCTGTTCCTTGGGCTTGCCTACTTTGAAGGGCTGACATCAATCTTGAAAGAGTTTGTCTTTGCCAGCTTATACCAAAGAAAATCAAGGCGGTGTTGTTTTGACTTTCTTTCTCATGCTCTCCTCTTTCTCAGGACCGAATAGACATTTTTCTTCCCATTGCTCTCTTCCCTTTCCCAAGTTTGGATCTATATTGTTTTATATGAGGCTATTCTCTAAAAATGTCAGGCCGATTTATTGAATATTATTTGAATTAATAAGTATTAATTAAAAGTAATGATCTGTAAATAAGGCATGCCATTTCTAAAATTAATTGAGCCCCATCTTCATATATGCACACAAAGTATTGTCTTGCACATAGTCTGTTTTGTACATATACATATACATAGAAAAAGTATGGAAATCTATGGAAATCAGGTCTCAGCCAACATAAACCTTGCAGTGCTTGCTTGAGGAAGTCCCACTGAGTTCTGTCGCTCTTAATCCAAGTAGGTTTGCTGAGCACTTGCAGTGCTGTTCAGCCAGTATGCTAGCCTCTTTTCTCTGCTATCCCTTCTAGGTATTAAATAAGTGCTGAGTGAGCGCTGCAGTGGAGAGCCTCTTGGTCCATTGACCTCCTGATTTGCATGGAAAATCTCCATGTATGGAAGGATCTTTCCACTGCAGAGCTGAACCTCTAAATATGAAAGGTGACAATTAGAAGGTAAGGCTAGTGTTCTTCACTTCATCTACTTGAAACAACCCACTCAATGATTTCCTCCCATTATTTTGTATTTCTGTTATTTTCTTTGCAACAAATGGAAGATGGGTTTAGTATGTCCCTCCCTGTCCCTCTTGAAGTGAAGTAGCTTTTCCTCCTCTCTTGCCTCATTTCAGCCACTTGCTTGTATTGTTTGCACTCGGTTACTCATTTTTAACAGTGAAGGTTAAGACACCCTTTCACTGGTTCACAGCCTATTTGGAAGACCCAACCCATTTCTTTTGAGTAAATGTAACAGTTGCATGCACATCTATGTAGTTTTCTGGAAAGGGACTATGTGTGCATGTATGCGTGTGCTAGTATCCAGGGATATAAAAGTGTATGTACCTGCATGCATGAATAACTAAGCTAGGAGTGGAGCTTGTGTGCATAGATATTGTGTGCTAGGAGCAGGTGGGAGGGAATAAGTGTGTAAGTGAGGAGAGAAATGTTCCTGAAAGAGTAGAGAATATAATTTGAAGGAATGATTTTGTATGTTGCAGCTCAAAGGCAGCATCTGCCTTATATTCATTATCTTAATCAAATGACAAACCTTTTAGTTTCCTTAAGTTGTCCTTCTCTGAAATAGACCATTTTGTGACTAGTTGCATCCACTATTTTGGAACTGGGTACCTGACTTGTGGAAACCATGTTGTAATATTTAATGTCTGCATAAGTATGATCAACTTCATCCTAAGTGTGTTTATGTGTTGCGTGGGGGGTGGGGGTGGGAATGGGGAAAAACAAACACATTTTGACAGGAGGAATGTACAAGTCTTTTGAGGCACTCCTCAGATTCGCAAGGATTTTTCAACCTAGGTTAATAGTGTAAAACAATGCTGTGCATTCCGGAAATAGAATTCTGTTAGTAATTTTGTCTATAATTGTGCTCTATCATTTAACTGGATAATGGTGGGGTGGGGAGAGGATGCTCCTTTTGTTTTTTTCTGCTGTGCTTGCCATACTTTTCCTAATAACAGAAAGTTTTTATGTAATTGCTAGCTGGTTTTGGGAATTAACTAACAGCAAGCATTAATCTTTAAATAAATTAACAGTAACATAGGTTCCAGGTGTAACCCTTACACTCAGTATTCAGCAAGAAGATGCTACAAGTCAGAATGTAGCACAATGAGGTTTGGGATCTTCCTGCAAGAAAAAGCCTAAGCTGGGACTCTGTTAATGTACGTTAAGCAGATGACAATAAACACACACACACACTTTTTGCTGTTTTTCAAAACTACGTTTCACAATAAAAAACATCCACAATCTAGTCTGTATAATCAATTCTTAAACATGAAGTTAATTTTAAACAGCAAGTGTATAGTAAGCAAAATGCAATCTTAAACTACCAAGTCTAAACACATAACATAGCCTTGTCATTGTTGAGCTTCCGGAGGTCCCTTAAGACTTGGTTATGCCAGCAGGCCTGGGAACACCAGGGGATGGGGGAATTGGTGAGGTGGCTCCCTTATTTTTAAATTCTTTTATTCTCTGTTTTATTTTGCTTTTTATATTTTTAATGTATTTACTGACTGTTTTTAGCTCTGTAGGCCACCCAGAGTCACCTGTGGTGAGATGGGGAGCTATATAAATTGGTTTAATAAGTAAATAAATAAATAAATAAATAAATAAAACAACTAGCCTGAAAATAAACACTGTTTACAATTAGTGTTCAGTGTTCATTTGCCAGTGTTTAGTATAATTATGTGGCATGCCAGCTCTTTGTATGAAGGAGGAACGTTCAACCCAAGACATGTATTTTGAGATAGTACTGTATTATCATAGGAGAAAGTACCAGATTGTACTTAATATGGTTGAGGACTGGTAACAAGAATAAATAGTTTGGTCAATCCATGAATTATGACTTGAATCCAAAGATGTGGTTCTGGATCCAAAAAGTGTTTTTTGCATACCTGACAGCATGTGCTGCATGAAAAAGTGAAATAAAATTCAAAGACTTTTTTCATCTGTAAGTGGAGCATCTGTGGGGGTGGGGATAAAAAAAAGTAAAGATGGCAGCCATAACTGGGTAGATGAAACCACACCTTTCCTTTATGGGGCAGGTCTTCAATTGTGCAGTCCCTCTGCCATCTTGACTTTTCTGATTCCCACACCCCATGGATACTCCTGCCTGCTATAAGTTGTTGCAATTAGAAAATCAGGAATGATGATTACAGATCTATCCATTAGCACCTGCAGGAGCATGTGTGTAATAGTGTCAGAGCTGATTTTTGGAACGTTTCCAACCCAACTTCTTTTGGTCCTGTACGCAAAAGTACATTTTTGATTGCATGAAGGGGGGTGCATGTGCTAATACAGTAGAATTATAATGCTACTGCATAAGCCAATACTGTTTTCTTTTCTGCTGGGGTTGTTTTATGTTAAATTTAGTTCTTTTGGTTGAATCGCCTTTGCTTGCATCTAAACTTTACGTTGATTTTGCTTCATTTTTTTTTTCCATTTCTCATGCTGTTCAGTTTTTGGATGCCAGGAGAACAAAGGTTTGTTCACTCTTTGCAATCAGTTTGCTTGCAAAATGTAGCATTTCGTGATGTGTGATTTTGCCTATTTCTGTAGCTGCAACAATCCTGCTTAGTAAAGTGGCTCATAGATTTCATTAGCAGCCTCATTTTATAGTTTAACTCCTCTACTTTCATACGGAGTGATTAGCACTAATCACTTGCACAGTTGCACTGTATGAAAATGTCTAAGCTTCTTCTCCTTCCTCCACCCCAACCAAACCTGAATACTAAGGCTTTTTAGATACAGTGTTTGGTTATGGAATGCCAGTCTTTGACATTTACATTTTTAATGCTGTTCTTTTCCCTTCCTTGTCTTAGGGTTTGTTGTTCACTATGAGTCATATGTGTAATTTGTAGTGTCTCTGTTTTTCATTCATCTCTCCATGGTTTCTAACTGCAGCCAAGAAGCATCATAACAAATAATATCACTCCCATGTGTAGATTTTCACCAGAAATTTTAATAATGATTGGAACATTGCCTCTTTGTAAATGTGTTGAACAAATTTTTATTTAGATGTTTCTTTTTCATTGCAGCATCTTCAGCTAACAATTCAGGCACTCCAAGATGAACTTCGAACCCAGCGAGACCTTAACCATCTTCTTCAACAAGAAAGTGGTAACCGAGGTGCTGAGCATTTCACTATTGAGCTGACAGAGGAGAATTTCCGAAGACTTCAAGCCGAGCATGACAGACAGGCAAAAGAGTTGTTTCTGTTGAGAAAAACCTTGGAAGAAATGGAGCTGAGAATAGAAACCCAGAAACAGACGCTCAATGCCAGAGATGAATCGATCAAGAAGCTTCTAGAAATGTTGCAGAGCAAAGGGCTGCCATCCAAAGGGATGGATGACGAAAATGAAAGAACTCGAAGGATGGCAGAAGCGGAATCTCAGGTTAATCATTTAGAAGTGATTTTAGACCAGAAAGAGAAGGAAAACATACATCTTAGAGAGGTAAGGAAACCATACTCATTTTGAAGAGAATTCAGCTGTGGTTTTTGCACAGTCTAAAATACAAATGGAAACAGGATAGTTGTAATCTTATTTTCTTTAATAGTTTTATAAGTGGTCTTACTCTCCAATCCTCTTCCCAAGTGGCAAGTGAACATAAACATTTGAAAGTGGTCCCCATGCTTTGGCAATACCATTTTTAACTTCTGGCTTGCAGTTCTGTGGAACTTAACTGTAAACTATTATATTTTATGTGAGTGATGTTTATATTGGGGGGGGTGTCTCTGCATGTCATAGTACACCTCTTTCCTCACACATTTTATAAAGTTTATGCAAAACAGCCAGCATTAGAGCTGAATTCTGGATCCTAGTTATGTTAACTGAATGTTGCATCTTCACTTACATTTACTGAAGGGAGAATTTTTGGCCCTTTTCTACTTCTTGGGAAGGTGATTTTGCATTTCTTTAAAACACCTTTTCTATCCGAGGCTTAGTGCTCTTTTTACAGTATTCCCTACCAAATATTGATCTTGCTTAAGGGTTTGCTGCTGATTTTTAATAGTGCAGCCAAGGAGGATCCAAAGATCCTCAAAAGAGGGGTTGGGGCTGAATACAAACTGTTGATCATGGGTTAAATGTGGGCCTACTGGACTAGGGAGACCTAAGAAGAATATTTTCATTTTCACATGCAGTTCCTCTTCCAGCTGGGAATATCTGCATGTGCCCTATTGAAGTTGGCTTCAGCATATGTATAGCCCTTAACTGGATTTGGATCAATGTTTTTATCCGACAATTCCTGTGATGACATGCTTAATTCTTACAGTCCTAATTTCTGAAAACTTTTTTCTAACAAGAGCTAACATTTTAATTAAATCGTAAACCACTGTAATTATGATATCATGGTGTCCTGCAGTCATGTGATTGCCATTTGTGAACTTTACTGCTGGCTTCTGACAAGAAAAATCAGTGGGGAAGCTGGTAGGAAGTTACAAATGGCAATCATGTGACTGTGGGATGATGGCAACTGGGACTCTCAGAACTGCTGTAATAAATTGATACGGTCACATGACATCCTGCTTTACGGCTATATCGCTTAGCGATGGAGTTCCTGGTCCCAGTTACTGTTGGTAAGTGAGGATTACTTGTAAAGAGAAAATATAGGCAGAGGAGCCAAGCTGGTTTTAAATTGTGTAAATTAGAAATTTATTTATTTTATTAAATAAATGACTGGGTGGTTAACAAAGAAAAACACATTTCATCTAAGTTTCCACTGTGAACAACTTGCAGGATTTTGTATTCAGCCAACATCTGTGATTAAAGGCGATTTTTCCAATGTTTATAGTAAGCTATTATTTTTTGTATCAGTTTTTCCAAACTCCTTTAAAAGAATTTGGGGATGTGATTTATGACTTGAATAGATGACATTGTAATGCCTTCTGTATCAAACTGTTCTTAGAATTCACCACTCCAATATACAGAAAATTGGAGGTCTATAGTATTTTGACTCTAAGTGGGAAAGGTGCCCTAAAATAAAGTTTTAAACTTACTTCATAAATAATATCATACTTGTCCATATGTAATGTATTAATCAAGCTGTTTCAACTTTATGTTGGAGCCATTGTGGGGCTATGAGTATATAATTTCATCTCATTCATTCAAGCTGACCTTGTTCTATAACGACAACATTTTTGCTGAATATTTTGTTGAAGTTGCAAAACTCCCACAACAACTTCTACTTTAAATTCTATCTTTATTGGGGCCTATGTGTCAACTCTCCACAAAAAGTTAATTCATTTCCTATTATTAGTCCTGGAAATTAGTTAAGGAAGTCAGGGATGGCAAAATCTGGGTCATGGCACAGATGAAGAGAGTGACACAACAACACAGAACATTGCAACACACATTGTATTGGGAATGTTGGGAAGCCACCTGTTATGTCTGCATGACAAATCTTATTAGTATCATCTCTACATTTTTCTTTTTAAAAAACTAATTTTTACTGTTGGCAAAATACGAGGTAATTCTTCCAGCTTAATTATTTGTTCTTTTTTAAAGTAGAGCTTTTTTTTCTGTATGCATCAGTAGGAGAGAACTTTTAAGTTAATAACAACAGAGATGGGTTGATTGCTCTTGATTGCTCTTGATTGGTCAGCAGTGTTATTGCAAAGTAGATGGCCCAGTTCAGTTTAACAATCAAATGAACAATTGTTTTATCCTGATTATTTTATTACTTTACTTGCATGATATTTTTTGGGAGAAAAGATCACCTCTTCGCTTGAGGAAAATATAGCTAAAGTCTTAGTGCCCTGTCATTAAGAAAAATGTTTAATAATAATAATAGCCCAATAGTCCAACCCCCCAAAGTCGCTTTTAATGAGATAGGCGGTGACAAATTTGATATATATATAAATAAAATAAAATATAAATATTATTAGTTTTGTGATTAACGTGAATTATTAATATTAGGAGAATGGAATGGTCCAAGCCAGTACTACTTATAGACTATATATAATCAGCTTATCTGTTGCTGGCTTTAATATTTTTGGGTTGGATACCAAAGAGGGTGTACAGGGGAAGATGCCAGGATAATTACAATTAATAAAAGTTTAATGAAATTCCAATATTTACAACATTGGAGAGATTCCTTCCTCTGTGGTGAGACAAAGTAGTGGTGAGGTGGAAATTTCATGGATTCGACTCACAAAGGGGTTGCTTTCACTGGATAAGTTTTTATAGCCCTTCAGCCTCTTTCAACTGGATTTCAGTTGCCCAAATTCTCTTATTGTTCTCATTACTGAGAGGGAATTGAAGATCACCCTCTGGAGCAGTGTTTCTCAATCTTGCCAACTTGAAGACGTGTGGACTTCAACTCCTAGAATTCCCCAGCTAGCATGGCTGGCTGGGGAACTCTGGGAGTTGAAGTCCACACGTCTTCAAGTTGCCAAGATTGAGAAACACTGCTCTGAAGGATGCCCAAGTTGAGAGGCTATATTTGGATTACTAATAGCCTGTCCTGTTTTCAAGGCGCTCAGAGATACCACAGCTTTTTGAGGTAGAGTAGGATGAGTGAGTAGGATGAGTTTTCTCAAGGCCTCCCAGTAAGTCTTATAGCTCCGTGGGAAACTTCGCCTCAGTTTTTCATGTTTGTGTACAGCAATCAGTTAAATAATTTAAAGCAATACATGTAATAAGCATCCCTGTTTCAAAATATAGGATTCCTGATTTTCATTCTCAAATATTGTTACACATTTCTCTGATGTGATTCTTAAAGAATACTTTTCTTTTTTTAATCATGTGGAAATCTAGCACAGATGTTTATTATTACTCTTTCTTAAATGTAGTGACCCCACATGCTTTAATATAAGTACCTTAAGGATTTTTTTAAAAAAATTATTATTACTGCTGTTAAAATCTTGGCTTTAGCAAAGTCCTGCTAAATCTCTAGTAAAGTTTAAGTTCCAGCAAGTACTTTATACGTATACTCTCGTAATCTATCTCTGAATATGCTCTTGCACATTTAATACATTTTCACTAAAATCAGAATATGATGTCATCGTTCTGTACAGTTTTTAACCCAGGCCGTTTGTGAAAGCTGTTTTGTTAATCTGAAAAATAGGGTGATGTATGTAAGTGTATAATTATAAAAGTACCCATTTTAAATGCTGGACAGCTTAAACTAGAAAAAGCTTTGCTTCTCTCTCTGCAGATAAGCAACTGAAATGATGGGGACTGATAGTAGGACTGTTGACATGAATTATTTATGGCAAAGTTTTTAGGACTTATTCATGGAATAAAATTTCTTCTGTAAAACAGATGCTTTGCAGACATTTTGTGTTTATTGTAAATGCCTTTCACTGGAGCCAGTTATAATTTACTAAGGAAACCTTTTATCAACCCCAAGCATTTCTTTCCCCTACTGCTTTGAGAAGTTAGTTACACAGATTAGCAGCCACCCCCAACGCCAGCCTCTTTATTAGGTTCATTTTGACTTCTTTTAGACCACCTCACAAATTGAGAAGAGTGTTTGAATGTATCCCGAGTTGGTATGAATGTAACTACATGAACTCAATATCTGGGTATGTAACATTTCTTTCTCTGTGCATACATGTGTGCGTGCGTGCTATGAATACCATCCTGTTGTAAAGGCAATTATGTTTTATTAAAATTCTGTGTATAAATTAAAATATAATATTTTGAACTGACTTGGTAGGTGTGGAGGAGGCTTTTGTAATCTTGGCATGGACCCCAGACAGGAAAACATAGATTCACTCCAATTATATTTCTGAAAACAGTAATTATATTTAAGGCTGGCTGAAGGCATTTTTGCTGCCTCAGGCCCTGCCGCAGCCAAGATACTAGGCCCAAACACAGGACAGGCTTCTTTGCTACCTGAGGCCCAGCATGCTACAAGTGCCTTCCTCTTTATCCTTTATGGTGGTACAGATACAAATACAAAAAGTAAGTTAAACAGCTAAAAATGTACTGTACTTTTGCAACTAATGTAGATGGAGCTAATACGGAAAATAACGTCCGATGATCTTCATATTTAGATTGCAATCGTTTTTATAATGTATACACAAAGTTGTTTGGGCTCACTTCATGCTCTTGAAGAACATACTGTCACGTTTGGTGATTTTGTTGTGATTTACTTTCTCCTCCTCAGCATTTTATTTTATTTATTGATTAGATTTGTACACTGCCTGACTCCCAGTGACTATGGATATCGTACTATGCAGACCAGTAAGACTACAGGTAGTCCTCAACTTACGATCACAATTGGGACCAGAATTTCTGTTGCTAAGCAATGTGGTCATAGAGTGAGATGTCACGTGACCGCATCAAGCGATGGCAATCCTGGCACTCCCTGTTGCACCCGTTAAATGAATTCCACTGGTCGTTAGCCAAAGACTCACCCCAATCCATGCCATTCTGGGCTTGGTCTCTCCCAGCTCTGAGCCTCAGTAAGGTAAGGGACTGCCTCTAACTCCTCCCACCTGCCTATCTCCCCCCCCATCTCTGCCCTTTTGGCCGCCCTGCACCCTGCCTTGTGGGGTGGCAAGTAGCCCCAGAACTGCACAGCTCCACGCCTGGGAAAGCTGCAGCTGCCCCAACCTAATCCCAGCCGCAGTTGCCCTCGCCACCCAGCATTCTGAGACCCTTGCCACCCTGCGCTCCGCCACCCCAGCTGACTTTTGTTATCTTTTTGCTCCTGCTGCTGATGAGGCATACCCAGCCTGGCTGCTGGGCTGGGATTGGGCTTTACTCTGCACTGTGACTCAGGGGCTGCTTTTTGCAGCCCCAGAGCCATGGTGCACCAAAGTCCCTTTGTGCAAAGCCCAGGCACAGCCCAGGAGTGCAGCTCAAAAGGGGCTTTTTGGCATGCTATGGCCTATGGCTTTTTGGCCTGTACTCTGAGGTCCCTGCGGCACTTGACTCTGCTGCCCCAGCTGACCTTCGCCTTCTCCTTGCTTCTGCTACTGACAAGACATGCCCAGTCTGGCCCTTCCCAAGGCAGCTGCTGGCCATATGACGCCATCTTCCCCAGGTCTTGCGAGGAAAGGGGAAGAAAGCCTCATGTGGCAAGTGAAGGTCAGCTGGGGCAGTGGAGCGCAGGATGGCAGGGGGCCAAAAGGGCATAGATGGGGGGAGATAGGTAGTAGGGGGAGTTGAAGCACCCCTGCAGTCATAAGTGTTGGGGAGCTGCCAAGCACCTGAATTTTGATCACATGACCGTAGGGGCCTACAAGATATGTAACTTCAGGGTCCAGTCATACGTCTCTTTGTTCAGTGCCACCGTAACTTCAAATGGTCATTGAATGAATGGTCATAAGTTGAGGACTACCTGTAATGAGCATAAAACTGAGCTTAGAAAGGGCTATGATCAATCAGGAAAAAACAACAATAACCCAATATTAGAACAAAGTTGAGATCAAGACCAGAGATGGCCTTGCCAGTTGAGACATGAAATTCTGAAATCTAAAATATGTAAGTTCAGATCTAATGGGAACCCATCAGTTAAATACTGAAGATGGGATAATACTGGGTCTGCTTGGTGTCTTCACTTTCAGAGATTATGTGCCTATCCTACTTGCAAACCATTTAGCACATAGAAGCTTTCTGGACTTGTACACTGAATAGCAGTTATGTAATTCTCCATCGCATTTGAGAAAAGCATCCTAGCACAAGGAAACACCCCAGTTCTTTCTTGCAGCATTCCCTGCTTGTGCTTCCTCCCTGGAACATCCCATTCTCTGAGGCAATCTGGTTTAGGAAATCCTGCCTTTCAATAAGCAGATGGTGTGTAGGTACCTAAAGAGAGATGTGGAAGGCTATGCAAGGAATCATGCTAGTAACAGAATAGGAGATAAAAACTGCTGATGTAGGTAATTTAAATGGCAGGCAGGCAAAGGCAGATTAAACAGAAACTGTTGGATGTATGCTCCATTATAAAGACGCTCAGTGACATCCATGGACCCACATAGTACTTAAAGGTTCTCAGATGTTATGGAACAGGCTTTGCAGAGAACAGTCACAGTCTTGGTCCTCCTTTAATGTCAACCTTCCTTGGTGAGCAACTCATATATAAAGCACAATCATGTTGAAAGGACTTCACTTTTTGGCATTCATACATTAAATTCTGTCTTCTTTACAGGCAAAGCCAATCAATCAGTTACTGTCTTATTTTGCCCTTTAAGCATATGATAACAATGACTTATAATCATAATCATAATTATTTAAATAATTAACAATTAAATTATTTTAATTACTTACTGCATTAATAAATTAAATTAATAATAAAATTATTTAAATAATTATAACAATCAATTAATTGGATGTTTATAAATAATTAAAATGTTATATGATACTACTAATAATAACTTATAATGACTGTCCTTTCTATGTGTTTGTAGAACCATCTCACATTGCATCTGAGCATGCCCAGATCCTTAGACTGATGGCCCCCAAACCTTCCCCTCCCCACCTGCCCAGCTGCAGAAAGACAAGAGAAGTTATTAGCATTCCCCCCCCCCTTGTTTAGTTTTCTTCTCTTTTCCTCTTTTTCTTTTTTAATTATAGGAAGTTAAAGCTAATTAAAGGTTTAATCTGTTTTATTTAAACTCATGTCAAAAAGTGCTGGGGAATTATGCTGCAAGTGGGTGCAAAAAGGAGATGAGGACTGCATGGGTCTGGTGGCTGTGGGTTGCTCATCACAGCATTTTAGTTTGAAGAAGGGAGGCGGTGGGGTCCAATTCTCCCCCCAGCAAAACGTGGAAGCAGAAGATGAAACTCATTGCATGCTTTCATGCCGTCCTGGAAGCAGAGCATTCTTAGCTAATAGCTAAAAGCCACCATTCCCTGCCCCAAATCCAAACTCAATGATTTATGATGACTTTATGTCCATTCTGAGGGGGGTTCATGTGCTCTTCCTTATGGCTGCATTAACTATGCCAGCAACATTTCTGCTGCCCCAACAGCTGGTCTTTCACAAGGCTTGTAAATGGTCCTGTGCTTATAGCTTTACTGCAGGCCAATTTCAGGACAGCAGTTGGGGTATTTCCGAACCAGCTTTATCAGACAAAATACCCCCATCCCTGTCCTGGGTGGGCTTTGGCAAATATGGGCAGGTGCCTGAGAAGAAGGGATAGCCATCTTTCAAGTTGCCTGAGTGACAGGTCACTGGCAAAGAGGTGCTCTGCTCTGGTAACCTATCACTTGGACTATTTCTGTAAGACTAGAAACCCTGGTCAAAAACTGCCCAGCTGACAGCTGTTTGGGCAGAAGGGGCTTCACTTCTGCTTCATCCTTGTTCCATCCTTGATCCACTGGCCTGGCAGCCATGCTATTTTTGGATGCAGGTTTGCTAGTCTTTCTGTCACTGGGTGGAATGGGAAGCTGGCAGCACTCTTGACAATTTCACCCGTTTCCCCAAAATGGCACTTCCAAAGTAATGAAAGCAGTAGGAAGCATGGCCATGTTAAATCCATTGTTGGCATAAGCAGTAAAAAATCTGTAATCCATTCTTTTGGAACACCAACAACATACACCTAGCAGAACCAAGCTCTCTTTCCTAGTTTAAATTGATTTTCTATGCGAGAAAATCTGCCTATTTTACATAGAAAGAAAATCTTTCTATGCAAAGCCATCTGTTGACCTTGGGCCAGTCACTCTCTCTCAGCCCTAGGCAGAAGGAAATGACAAGCCACTTCCGAAATCTTGCCAAGAAAACTGCAGAGACTGGCCCAGGCAGTCACCAGGAGTCAGCCCTGACTCGAAGGAACACACATATGCAAGACCACTGGTCTTGTTTTTTAAATGCAGATCTACCACTCTTTCAAAAGACCACAAAATGCAAGAAAACTAGAGCCATGTCTAGAAGAAGTCAGCATAACGCTGAGTGACACTTTGCAAAGCATTGGTTTAGCCAGTGTTTCTCAATTTCAATGACTTTAAGAGGTGTGGACTTCAACTTCCAGAATGCCCCAGCCAGCACACTTCTTAAATTCACTGAGATTCAGAAACACTGGGTTAGGCAATCTGTGGAAGCAAACTAAATCTGTCCTGGAAACTAAACCAAAAGGGCTTGGAGGGCAGTGACCAGTAATTGGAGGGGAAGAGCATGACTGAAACAGTTCAAAGTGGCCAATGGGAACTGGGCAGATCTCAATCCCTAAACGTGTCATGATTAACCTTATCAATGAGGCATCATTGGATGTTTATAAGTCAAGATTTTTGATAGGAGAAGAAGTGTTAGCCCTACTAAGTAGACCAGGCCCAAATCAATAATAGAATCCTGCAAGCCTGATTGTGCTCCTCCTCCTCCTCATAGTTCAATAAATTAAGGAGGTCTCTGCCAGAGTCACTTCCAAATGTTATCTTGTAGTTCTGGACTTAAGAAATGGCAGTAGACAAAAAAAATCCTGCAATGGTTCCTGCATCTCTCTGTCAAGGGCATCTTCCTTAGTCTCTACATGAAAAAAACCCCCTATAAATTATAAAACTGGGACTATAAAACTAAATCCCCCAGTGTATTGGGGATGAAGCAAAGACTTCATCATGAAGACATATTCTCTAAGCACAATTAGTGGTGCATCTTTATGCTGTGAGAGGTGAGAATGTGTTCAGGGTTATTTATTTGTTTGTTTGTTTGTTTATCCAATTTATATGGCCACCCATCTATCCAAGAAATGCTGGGCAGCAAATAAAATAAAAACAAAGAATTTCATGAAGCAAAAAAAAAAGAACTAAAACTTCAGTGAGGCTCAGTAAAACCACAACGCCATGATAGAGCTCCCATGCTAACATCCCAACCGCAATGCTTGGGGGAAGAGCCAGGTCTTCATGACCTTGAGAAAGGCCAATAAAGTAGAGGATGTCCATTATCAGTGGGGAGATTGTTTCATAAGGCAGGAGCCATAACAGACAAGGCATGTTTCCAGGGACCTGCAGGATGACACTATTTTGGAGTCCCTGGGGTTCTCTGAGCTTGGTTGTTTTCTTGCAAACGTTTCATTACCTGGCTAGGTAACATCTTCAGTGCTTGAAAATGTTTGCAAGAAAAAAACCAAGCCCAGAGAACCCGAAGGACTCCACAGTTCAACCCTGAGTTACATACATTCTCTTCTATTGGTGACACTATTATACTGATGGCACCCAGAGTACGCCCACTCTGCCGGATTTGGTGTGGTGGGCAGAAACCAATGGGGGGAGGTGGTCCCACAAGTAACCTGGTCCCATGCCATGTAGGGCTTTAAAGATGACAACCAGCACCTTAAATTGTACCTGGAACCCTGCTGGTCACGAAGCAGTGATGTTATGTCTTCTAAATAAGGCAGGACCTGTTCTTCCTGATCTACCCTTGGGTGTAGGAAGCTAGAAGAAGCTCTGCTGGATGATTTCTGACAGGTAATAGGCAACATAGTTATGTTATACTCTTGTTTAAAATGTTATTTTATTCACTTATATAATTTTTTTTTAAAAGTACCTAAAATGTTTTAAATAATAATTTTAAAAAGTTACCTATGTAATATGATTAGAGGTTATGAAGACTTTGCTCTTACTGTGTATACTCTTGTCTGTGCCCAGCATAATTATAATTCAGTATATCTATTTAGTATAATTTATTGTATAATTTAGTATTTCTATTTCTTTGTACCATCAGGCAATTAACTATTTCAACATTAAAAGCCAACTTGGAAACATACACATAGAAAAATAGCATATTTTACTAATAAAAATATGGGATATGATCCAATCCTTCTGAGAGTTTCACACTGGAGAGAGAGAGTTTAATCAACAAGTTGAGGGGAAGAGAATATGGAAAAAAGAAAATTAGGTGACTTAACTTATTTGTTAGCTTTCTACTCTCCTTCTTTTCTCATCTGTCAGCCAGTGGGAGTTGACATTACATTTGGAGTATGTGCAGCAATCACGTATCGCTTGTGCTGCTTACACCAGAAATACACATGGTTCAGTCAAAGGATGTGTCCAGAGAAAGGGCAGATACCATCAGACAATGCTGGTTGCAATGGGGATGGAGAATGGTGTTTCCCTTCTTCCCTGGACATGGAGGGAATGCTTGCTTCCCCATCTGGGCTCAGTTGGCATTAATTTGGGTGCGGGGGTGGACAGGGAAGAAAGAGTGGAAATTACTACTATTTCACTTTGCTTCTCTCACTGCTTGCTCACCTAGAGATGGCATATATATACTGTAGGTTGCAACAGCGTTGCAGTAAAACTCCAGGGTTTGGCAGTGGCCTCGCAACTGATATGGCTTTGAAAGGAACTCCTCTTGCTGCCCAGAAAATGAGTAATTTTATTGTTTGATTTGATTTGTATTCTGCTTTTTGCCCCAGGGTCTTCTGCTGTACCTTTCTTTTCCTACCCTGCATCTCACTACCTTCCAAATACACATTGCCAGCGCATGTAGCTGTCCTTATCAGGACCTGCAGCATAATGCTTCACTTCTATTGGTACCGCATATGGGTGTCTAACGCTTCAGAAAGCATGCAGATGGGAGAAATGTGCATGTAGGCAAACCTCCACCAAGGAGCACCTATTCTTTCTACACGAATGCCTTCAACAGCAGACCCTGCCTACCAGTGTCAGATACAAATCTCCAATAAACTGCACAGATGGATGGAAAATAGCTCAACAAAGCGGCCGAAAAATGATATGGCTAATGCTCATGGATGCTCACCTCAGACTAAACAAATACCAGCATAACTTGCGCCTCAAGGAGCAACTGAAACAAACCATTACCCCAAAACACACAAAAATGTTGACAACCTCCATCAAGACTACATCTCTAAGACAAGCTGAAAAAAAGGAAAAACAAAACTCCAAACCAAACTGCTCAGACTAAACCCCAGAAGCACAGAGGTACCTGAACCCGAATGGATAGTCAACCTGTCCAGCCAGCCACTATCCACCGCAGAACACAGTATCCTCCAGAAAGGCCTCAACTATAACATGGACAATGCTAGTCAGTTTGAATTCTTTGCAGCCTTAGAAGCAGCATTTAAAACCACAGGACTTGTCACAGAGACCCAAGAAAACATCACAGACAATCATACCACAGACCAGAAGAACATAGAATCAGAACCAACTCAAAGCAGAGGACAGAGCAGCCCTCAAAAATGTAAGGAAGGACCAAACCATCATCATCTTCCCAGCAGACAAAGGCTGAACCATGGTTATCATGGACAGATGACAATACATACAAAAAGCCAAAGAATTGCTGAAGGACAAAGAAATCCAGTAAGCACCAACCCAATACAGAAACTAGACAACCTGATCAAGAGAACCGTTAATGACCTAACCAAGAAACATCAAATCACAAAATGATCCCACCCGATACACAACAGGCCCCAACTCTTCTCACCTTTAGGAAAACCATTAAGACCTGACTCTTCCCCCAGGAATTAGGGGCCAGTTGACTGGTAGTCCCCCTGGGGTTGTTTTGTGGTGGGCTTGGTTTTCCATTTTGCATTTATATATTGTCTGTTTATTGTTATATGGTTTTCTTTGTTTTTTCTTCTTTTTGATTTATTGTATGTTTATGCAGTATGCTACCCAGCTTCCCTGCCTGGAGTTGGGGTATTTCTCTGTTTTTACCCAGTGAATATTGTGTGTGGTATTTTTCAGTTACATTGACCACCAGGAGGCACCTGACTGGTTTTATCCTTTATTGGGTTTCTTCAGACATAGATAGCCAGATGTTATTCTCTGGGGTTCAAACCCTCTCCCAGGCATTGAACTCACAATTTAGATGACTTTGTGCAGTGCACTAGCTAGCTGTAAGCTATCCATTCCTGGCACTCAGTGATTGCAGATATATGGGGGCATGACATAATGGACACCTGTAGCTCTCTGCTCTAAGAGCTTAAGGGAAAGTGGGCTGTATATGTATATATTGCATATTGTGACAGATGATCAAAGGTGATCTTAGTCTGTCTCATGGAAATGAGTGTACTTGTGCTTACTTTTTGCAACAGAAGAAAGTGCTATAATTTTTGCTAAGATTCTGAATTGCTTCATGCTCCGGTATATCTGTGTAGATGAGTTTTCTCTTTTTGTATGTAGGCTTGAGAAATGGAAAAGGTAATTAGTTTCCTATCTAAAAACATGCATGCATGCATGCATTCATGTATGTATGCATACATGTTTTCACCTCTCCTTTTTAATGAATCCAAATCCTTAATTCTTCCAAATACTGTTCTGTTGTGTTTCAGTAGACAAATTTAAAACCCTGCACAGACAATCTAGGACTTGTATCCAACTACTTCAGGTTCACTAGTTAATGGATTAAAAAAAAAAAGACATTAAGAAGCTGTATAATTGCCAGCACATACAATATCATGGTTCAATATCATGTTGTTTTTTAAATCTTGAATTACCTCCTGCTGATTTTCTTCTTGAGATTCAGCACTTATATAGAAATACAACCTGCACAGTTGAAGCTTTTGAATTCTGTGAAATTAGTTAAACCCTAAGCTTTTTCTTACAGTATAATCTCATTTATCAAAATGCAGTGGAGAAATATTTGGATCAGGTGAGTATTATCTACAGAGAGTTATGCTGACATTTGCTTGCCTCTCACTGAGAATACTCTGGATAACATCACATCTGAAGCTTTGGCTTTGAATATTTAATCCTAGATAAATGAGAAAATAACTTCATAATATGAAAATGTATTTTGCAAACATTTTTTACTACATTGTTACATATCTTATGCAGCCAAGCCTTTTAGTAGGATTAGTAATACTTTTTATTCTCTTTTTATTATATTGCAGAATGTTGACCACCTTGATTTTGGTAGGAGTAAAAAAGCTGGAAATGAAGTAAAATAAAAAGTTTACAATGACCAATAGTGATAAATTTGTTTAGAAATAAATATACATAATTGGAATTATTTGCTAGTATGGTGATGGAATAAGGATTAGAGTGTGAATTATTTGCTCTGGTTTTTGACCTATAAGGAACACCAGTTCTAGAAGTGGGGGTTTCATTGTAGAGGTGCCCCCAATTGCCACCTGGCAGGAATATATTGATGAAGAATCTATAAATGGGGTATTCTGGGAAGAGAGCTGTTTATTTTGAATCTGCTGGATCCAAACATTGTTACTCTGGTTAGTCTAATATGGGCCAGTCAACCATGCCAGCCATGGAGCAGGCATAGTTAATTTATCCCATACTGCTAATGGGGGAAGGGAAAGAGCAATCTAATAATATCAGGATTTTCACATTGCACATTTTTGGCCTTGGCCAACATAAAGTGGTAATGTTGGAATGTGCAAGAAGATATGCCAACATTATTCCTCCCCAGCCCCATAATAATTTGCTCTATATGTGTGTTTAGGATTAGGAACGTAGCCTAAAGGTATGTCATTACCACTTACCGTTTTAGGTTTAGCAGCTATGTGACTGTTTTTCTTCCCCTGCCCCAAATATCTTTTTCCTTTTCTGTTTATTTTTTCTGTCTTAATTATAAGAGGAGCAGCAGCAGCCTATTGAAGATTTTGGATCAGGAAATAACTGGTTGATGAAAAAATAAATTCATCATGAAACATTTAATACATTCACATAGACATATATAAACAGATGGTATGACTTGGGTTGTATTTCAGACATGGATTTTCAGTTTAAGGTCCTCCCGGTAGCTTGGATTATGGTTTTAAATCAATTAAAATTCATCTTTTCTTACCAAGTGGATGTCCAGTGAGCTTTTTTACTTCCTCGGAGGCAAAGGTTAAATTGATCTAAGTGTAAATAATCATGCATAGCGCAGCTGATAGTCTTGGTACAGCTGCAATTATATATATTCACTAGATGGCACTATTGAATGAGGATTGTAAGATTTCACGCTTTTTCAGCTGAGCGAGCCATAACTCCCCAAACCCTTGTAATATGTGATTTCTAAGAACTACTTCTAGAATGTTAAACTGATGGGTGATTTTTCACAGGGACCTGGTTACAATTTGATCCCTGGTTGCAAAAAGTCCTTCTCTCTTCCCTCTCCATTTTTTCTTTTTTTTTAGAATTTATCTCCCCTTCTGGGAACATTTAACTAGAATTTAGGATCTTAAGAAATGAAATTGCTACATGAAATTGAAGCATCTAAATTAAAAATAAATAAAGTTGCCCCATAATAAATCTGTCGTTCGGTTGTAGCAGATGAAAATTGTATTCCCCCAAGCCTCTTCTCCTCCTCTCCTGAGTATGAGTAGAGCAGTGTTTCTCAGCCTTGGCAACTTTAAGATGTGTGGACTTCAACTCCCAGAATGCTGGCTGGGGAATTCTGGGAGTCGAAGTCTACACATCTTAAAGTTGCTAAGGTTGAGAAACACTGGTGTAGAGCTTGTAGCCTTAAGGGAGTAGATAAAAAATCAATTTAAGACAAGTGCTCAAATTTGAGCAGATACATTTTGTGAAATCAGAATGTTCCAAAGCTATTTTTCTGTATTCAGCTAAAACTGTAGTACTAGTGCTATAAAACCAAACCAGATGGCACATTATAGAGCTCCAGAACCCTGGAAAAGCCTCACAGAACTTGTTTGGCTCCAAAAATAAGCACCTGCAGATGTATCACTGCAGCCCAGTGATATTTTATTTCAATGAAATACCTCTTAACCCTAACTGCTCTATAGTATATTTATTTTAAAAATAAGATTAGTCTGAGTTAAATTTTAAAATAACTATTGTTAATTGAACAATAGATTTTTTTTTCTGAGTTTATTTGATGGAATCAGTAGTACTTCAGAGGCAATAATAATAAGTTAATTAACTTACTTAATAGTAATGTATCAACGATAGCAAATATTAACAATATTACCAATTACTGAAGTAATATTTTGAAACAGGAATTCTAAAACTTTTTCTGGGCCAAAACTCCATTTTGGCTTTTTTTGTGGAGCACTGTATATAAAAATAGTCAGGCCAGGGTAAAAACTATGTTTGATTTAATTTATGCTCACCTTTAGTTACAATTAAATATAGTTTACTCTCAATCCTGTTTTGTCAGATTAAAAATTATGATCTGTAACAACTTTTGGAGAACTCAGGAGGTCACATCCAAAGATTTGGGGGGTCCATATGTAGCCCTGTTGTGCTCTGCTTCTTTAAGGACAACAATATGAAAATTTAACAGGCCTTTAAACATTGAAGTGATTAACAGTCGGTTTCTTGCTTGTCTGATGGCATTTTCTGATGATCAGTGAGAACACTGATAATATTAAAATCAAATGGATAGTAGAATTCTGTGATTATTGATGAAACAGTACTATTGTTTTTTTAAACAGAATGAAAAGGTGAGTTAATTAAAAACATTGGGCCAGTATTAAATGATTATGTAGGAAGAATTACTGCAAAATCATGTTCAAGGATTTTTTTTAAAAAAAAATATGATTTTCTTCTTCAGATGACTGTATTTTATTCCTCTTAGAGCAATAAATTATATAACCCTTGTGATGATTTCACAATTGTGTAAAAATTAGAACACATATCTAACCATCTTAGGATTTGATAGTCAACAGAGGGAGTCAGTGGTTAGGTTATAATGGCATTTCCAGAAAAAGGATTATAATATAATTGAATGTGTATAAGAAAGGAGGCTACAGGCAGCCCAGCTGTGGTGTTTAAATTGTAGGGCAAGGAATAAATGTGAAATTTGTAGGGAATTTCTAGGATAATAGAAACATATAGGCAGCATTAGAAAATAAAGAGCATTTAAGCCTCCTCCAGGACAGTGGATTTTCAGAGATAATTGGCACAAAAGACAGACACGATCAATAATTTCAGGCTTTGTTAACTGACTTTAAAAAAATGAATCACATCTCATTACTCCAAAACTTGTGAAATAAGGAATAAACAATGGGTAATGCTGCTGGCCAGGGCAGTAACAATTTGCAGAGTCACAATTTAAGGAAAAAAATAAAGATTATTGTAAAGCTGTGAAAATAAAACCTGGTAAAAATGAAGAAATTTGAAGAATTGAAAAAGAATCCATTTAAAGGTCTGCCTTTAACGTTCATACCAATTGGTATAAAAAATCCAGATTTTAACCTGGCAATTTGAGCAGCTTAACTCTATCAGCCTATTCCTCTAAAAAGCAATAGAATGTGGGTTTGTTTGGAAGAAGGAAATATATATATATATATATATATATATATATATATATATATATATATATCGGTAGTTATTGCCTGACATATTCTTTTATATTCTGGTAAGAAATTACTTTGTAAATTCAAGTATTGAATAGATTTTAAATGTAGTTTCTGTACACCATTAGGATTCACGAACATCAATGGCTGTAGTTTTTAAAAAACTGTGTTACAGTAAGCTTTTAGCTTAAGATACTTTCCCAGTATCTGAGCCCTAAAGAAATCGTATTTTTTTCTTTTCTTTCAAAAATGTTTAGTGGAGTTAGGAAATAGGATGTTGTAGGTCTAAAACTTTGTTGGCTTCTAAAACCTCATCTAAAATGGTTAATGTTCCCACAGTGATCTGTATGAATTTACACTGCAAAATGTTGTTATGAAGCTGCTCTTTTGGGAAAAAATGAACTGGAGCTACTTTTAAACAAAACAAAAATCCAAAATACGCCCCTCCCCCCACCCAAAGCCACATTGTTTTTGATGTACTTACTTGGGGCTGTTGGATAAAACCTCTAGATAGGCATTTGCAGAATTTAAGATGAAAGACTAAATAATCTTGTTAGAAACATAGGATTTCTACATGTCGTGACACTAATGGGATGGAATATATGCGAAAAGTATTCAGAACTTGGGTTTTGAATTTTTGTGATGTAAAGCCAGCCTAGGTCATGTTGTTACAAGGTAGCACAGACTTGAAAACAAATGAGCCGGATGAGAAACCAAACTGCCAGTTTTGCTCTTAGCTTCCAACGTAAAGATTTCTTGGCCTGATTGCTGCATATTCAAATATGTTTGGCAGTATTTCTAAAAAACACTCCTTTACTATACTTAGCATTTACAGTACTGGACTTTGTCTTTAATACAGGAAGCCCCTCCGGGATTCTGTAATGTGCTAAAAAAGATCTTGTCTAAAACTCATGAAAATAAATAACATCTAAATCTGGTTTGAATAAATGAGCAAAATGAACAAAAACCTTTTTTGTGCGTTCAGTTTATATGTACAGTTTATGTGTATGTTTATATATGTGTACATACTGGCATCCCCATAGCCACAGGGTGACATATATTATAAAACCCACAGTCATGCATCAAGGAGCTGTTTTGGGCATAGATCTCCCTCTTTGTTTGAGACAGATGGATTACTTTTCCAACAATATATTTTCAAATCTTGTTCCCTGTTGACCCTCCCTCCCTCCCTTCCTCTCCCCTTCCCCTCCCCTTCCCCTTTCCTCCCCTCCCTTCCCAGTACAGAAAACTGATAATACCATTGAACAGCTTGATTTATATAAGGTTCCACTCCTGTTTTTAATATTCTGGTTGTTTTGGTATGGTTGCTATCCATTAATAAGCAATGAAAATTCCACTAATGCAATCAAGTTAAGTGCTCAAATGCTGCCGATTAACAGTAAGAGAGGTGAGTTGGCCTTCTTGGGAGGTAGCTCTTCTTATCATAGAAAAGCTTTCTTTCAGAAGTCTCCCCGATGCCTACTGCAATCTCTCTTTGGAGCCAGGCAAAGATCTTTTTATTTTGCTGCATTTTAAGAGTGTAGGTGATCCTTACTACCCAGTTACAGTATATATTAAAGTGGGTCTTCCTCTACTGGTTTAAAATGGATTGCCACATATGCTGCCTTTGACTTTTTGATCCTACGTACATAGAATTGTTTGGATTTTGTTCATGGTGATGTGAGTCATACTGGCAACAATTTGGTATCAGGCAGTTAATATTCTGTATAGATAAATAGGACTTTCTATTTAAAATCTTCGGGACTTAAATACTTCATTATGGCTAGTTATAGTTTTATGTTACATTGATGGATGGATTGATTAACTGATTATGTGCCATCAAGTCAGTGCCGACTTTTAACAACAACATACATAGATTTTCTTCATGACGATCTGTCCCTAACCTGGTCTTTCAGGTCTTCCAATATTTTTTATGTTTTATGTTACTTTAGCAAACTGAAAATGGCCCAAACTGAAGGGAGGAGAAATATATAAAAAGTAGTTGGGCTGATCTTGTGTTGGTATATATTTTCAAGAAAGCAAATTCAGATCTTTTAAAGATATATGCAGAGCCAGCAAACAAATACGTTAAATTAAATTGTGGGAAAACAAGTCATTTTTGGAGTGTTTGACGGAATTTTCTACATTCTTTTAAACATACTGCTTGGTCATTTGAAAATGTGTGATCCAGTTTCAATCATTCTGGCTTTGTATCAAAAGCACAATGTAGACATTTTGGTAATATGGAAGTTTTAAAATGACATATGAAACGAGAGCATAGTATAGTATAAATATACTGAATGAGAAGGACCATTGTCTAAGCTGGTTGCTATGTCTACTTCTGATAAGGAGCTGATACGGTCCAGGATCAGGGTTTGCAAAAAACTGATGGCCCACCAGCCAGTTGTTAAGGAAGAGCTTGAGGCAACCAACTCTCCAAGAGAAAGCAGAGTTGATTTCCAAATGATGTACTTGAATCTGCTCTTCCTCCAGGCCCAAGAGAAAGAAGAATTAAGGCTACTTGACCATAACTTCAGTATGAAGCTACCGCATGCCTGCATTTAAGAGAATTGGCAGTATCTGGATTTTTCTGGAAGAATAATTAAATAATAATTGGAAGAGATGCCATATTCTGGAAATGTATGGAAATGCTCTATGACTTCCCTTAGTGCTGCTTATAATTCTCTGTGCAAAACTGTCTTGGGTAGCCAGAGTTGTTCACCAGAATCCTAGGACTAATTTCTGACCTCTTTTTTTCAATGTCACCAGAACCAGAGAAAGACCCCAGAAATGGGAAATGGATTATGTAACAAGTTATTAAACTCAAATTCTTTAGTTTGCTTCCTTTGCCTTTCTCCAGCATTAGACCTGCTATGTCAATTTACTGAGAATGAATTATAAGAAATGTGATTGTAAAAAAGGACACTCATGCAATTTCTCTTTATGTTAAAACTGAGGCTGATTCCTCTGCCCTCAGTATGTCCACATTCTTCTCACTGTCACCTGCAATAACAAAGGAGGTGTAATGGGCTGTGAGAATAGCCTTGAGGAACAGGAGGAAGAGGTACAGCCAAGGCAATGGTCAGTTAAGAGAAATCTGAGTCCAAAGCACAAATATAATTTAAGAAAATGTCTCAGACTTGACCCTCCCTACAGGTAGTCCTTGAGTTAGGAAAGTAATTGGGACTGGAATTTTCATAGCTAAGTGATGTGGTCGTAAAGCATATCAAGTGACTGCATCACTTAGTGACAGCAATCCCAGAAGTTCCTCTTGCTGTTGTTAACTGAATCCCATCGGCCGTTAGCCGATGATCCACCCTGATCTAAGCCATTCCCAGCTTGATCCCTCCCAGTCCCAAGCCTCAATAAGGTAAGGGACTGCCTCCTCTGTGTCCTGTTGAACTACCCCTACCCGCCTATCTCCCCCCCAGTCGCTGCCCTTTTGCTCTCAAAAAAGGCAGGTGTGTGAAAGAAGGCCCCAGCTGAGCTGGCGCAAAAGAAGAACCCTTCTAGCTGGGTCTGTCTTTCACGAAAGAAGGCCCTGGCTGACGTGCAAACAAAGGCCCTGGCTGAGGGGCAAATGGAGACCCTGACTGGGACACGAGCAAAGCCCGGCAGGACTGGCATGAAAGAAGGCAGTGTGAAGAAAGCCCATTAGAGTTTTACATAATTAAAAGCTAATAGATAATTAGAAAAGATATACAAACAAAATGAAGAAAGAGAAGAAAGAAAGAAAAGGAAAAGGAAAAAAAAGACATATAAAAAGTGAATGCCCCCCGACCTACAGACAAGTATAAACATTTACAGTAACTTAACACCTTCTATGATATTACAGAAAAAGAAAATCTTCTTCCCATTTCTCATCACTAACCAATAGCCAAATTATTAAAAAAAAAAATCATTGATCAGTCTTACACAGCAAAAGCATTAAGAGTACCAGTAATAATAACCCTTATGTTTTAAACTTAAACAATTAAATCTAATTTACATTTTGACTTAAAACTTTCTTTAATAAGTAAAACATAAAATATTTATCCCCATAAGCATAAATAATATCAATAATAATAACATATATATTTAAAACTAGATCCAATAGGTCCCTTTTACATACTAACCCCTAACTTTCTCTAATAAATAGGAAATAAAAGATTCGTCCTTGTTTAAAAGTATCTTTACGTTGTCTTACAGTCCTGGTCAGAAAAAAGATTCTAATCATAACAACCCACAATCAAAACATATACAATTTAACCCTGGTCAAATAAGTCCACTTTGAACATGTTTTTTTTCTTTTTAAGAGGCTTGATCTTCAGTTGCATCTTCAAATAAAGTCCCACATAGTAATTTCTTACCATTTTCTCCCTTCTGTTTTCAGAAGCGACTTCAGAGATTTAACTTTTCCCTTCTGTGGATCCAAAATAAAATAAATCTCCAACTCACTTTTCTGATTTGTAATATGGATATCCCCTTTGATTATTAAAACATCAGCCACCAAACTTTGTATATCCATTACAACTTCTCTCTCCATGTCACTCTTGTAATCAAACATCTTTAAGTCCATTTTCAGATCCACAACATCTTTTTCCATATCTTCCATATCTCTTTTATAATCTGGCATTTCTTTAAAGTCCATTATTAAATGCATTCAAATCATCCTCAGCTTCTGTTTTATCCAGTAGAATTTTCTTTTATAACCTCTGTTAGATCCAATTTTAAAAATAAATCCTGAACACATTGTTCCCAAACAGATTTAAATTCTTCCATAGTGAGACAATGTTCCTCCATTATGTTAGGATGTATCTTTTCCTTTAATTGCTCTCTGGTACCCTCTAGTTAACCTTCAAAGCCCAATCTTATCTTTTGTTTATTTTCAGAGCCAAAACTTTCCCAGAATAGGTTTTCTAACAATTAAGTCCAAAATCCATCTGACCCCTCAACTGTCCCCGGTCAGCATTCTTAACTCCCTTTCACTGTTTCCAAAAGTCAATATTTTTCTGTTTAATCTTTAAACTTATGGAAATCTTCTTTTTTCCAAGATAGAAGGAAATTCTCCCAGCATACAGCAATTTGCCTTTCAGAAGGTTTTTAATGTCCAAGTAAATCAGTGATAAGTAGTTTCCAATGGTAATTAAAAGAGGAAGTGAAAGCAAATCCAGTGTCCTTGTGGAGGCTCTGAGCAGTGGCTTCGGCTCAATGTTTCCTGCGACTCTCAGAGCACACAACCTGTTGGAGATTGCTAAAATGCAATCTCTTCACAGGGAGCACCTGTAAGGAGTACTTGTGGGTGATCCAGTCATCTCTTTTGTCTGGAGATGTTCTGAAGAGCAGGACCTTTTGCCAGCTCCTTTAAGCCACTGCGGTTGTTGGCTCTCCAAAAACGGAGCCATCCTCAATCTGCCATTACTCCCCCAGAAGTCCCCATCATAAAACCTTTTATGATGCTTTTGGCAATGGCCCAAGCTCAAGAGGGCCAAAGCTCTTCATGAATTGACAATTTGTAGATTTTGGAATATAATTAAATATAATTATTAAAAACTTTAAACCTTAACTTATTTGCAATATCATGGTTCATCACTGTAAGAATATTCAGCTATAGGCAGCTACTAATGGACAGGACATATGCATCTCTACTAGCATTCCTTTAAATTTATTTCATATCCAACATAAGAAAGACAGCACCCAATCTTCTTTGAACATCCATTGAGGAATTCAATATTTTGATTAATTAACCTTGATCTGTAGAAGGTCTGTTATGTCTGTACTCATTCGAGTATAAAATTATAGGAATTGGTATATTCTTTCTAGATTTTGGCAACTACTGATAGAAAGAGATCTCCTTGGAGAAAATACTGATTAAAGACTAGGATTGTGTAATCTGGTAAATCAAAAATGTGGGAGGAAAAGATATCTAGATTTTATTAGCTTAGCCAAATATCCAAGTGGGGAAGCACGTGCAAGTACTACATCTGTCTCTTCAGCTTTTTAACTGTGAACTGTGATAGCTGTGCTTCCACTGAATCTCTTTCCTCCCACCACAGAAGTCCTTGCCGGTAAAAGAAGGCAAGGCTTGGATGTAAGCCTTTGACCAGTTGGAGCAGAGAAGGTTGATGAAATGAGGAAGCAGAGGGAAAAGATTTTGGTCTCAGAGGATCTGTGCTCAAGTCACTCCACATCCCCTTTCCCAGGAGCCTTTCAGCTGCAAGAAGTTCTGTCTCTTTGCTGATTGGTAAATAGAGGGTAAGAGTGAGCAATGATACATTGAGTGTTGCACTGTGAGTCTGGAGTGCATGGCACCAGTCTGGGGGCCAAGGCAGAGATCCAAAATGATGGGAGAATACTGGCAGATCATTGTGAGGGTAAATGAGTGCAAACAGGGAATGTTTCGACATTTGGCTGACATGGGCAGGCTTGGCTCAGTCATGTTGGATGACACCTGCTGCACCATTTAACATATAAAGATTAAAAAAAACCCATTAAGTCTTCATAACATTACATAAATGCTTTACAGTTGGATATCATGGCCACTGAAGAATGCAGTGCTGCCAGAGAGGAGCCAAATGTCAGTTAGCCCCTATGGAGGTGGTGGAGACCTGTTCAGTTTCACCCACCCTTTATAGTTTACAGGCTTGCAAAAGTGGGTAGATCTTGGCATCACTGTGAACTTCCCTCCCAAGATCTCTTAAGCTGTGGATGTGGCTGCTTTTTCAGTACTTAAAAAATCACAAGAAGAAAGATTTGGATTTTGAGGAAGTATATCTTCTGGGTGCAATTACTGCCTCCCTCATGAGTCTGAACTTGGATAGAGCAGAGAACGAAACATGACAAGCTGGCAAAAAATGGTAAATATTTTATTAAAACTACTTAATCTTGACAAATATTTGTTACTCTTACAAGTCTTCATGATTGTTCCATGCAGTAACCTATTCCTCATGTTGAAGATTAGCTTTCATGCAGCCCTTGATGTTTTTGGCTCATTTAATGGATTTCTTTCATAAATGCAGAATCTTGATTGAAACTTCAAAAATGTCACGCTCCAGGCTGGAGTAGGAAGTTCTTGTAAGTGGGTTGCAACAGCCAAAGTATTCATTGCCTTTAGATGCTTTTGACTCACTCAGTGTACTGAATATGAACACAGGTGCGTGGATGTTTTGAGTTTACATCTCTAAAGGCAAAGGTGCTGGTTAGAATTAGCCAGGGCTTTTCTTTTCTTTTGCCACCCTCTGGATTCTGTTTGAACTCTAAAGCTTATTTGTCATGGTCTGAAAATTCTAGCCTTAATCAAATGCTGTGATTCTGAAACCTGAGGCAGCAGAATGAAACCCATTCATTTTGTGCATTGAAGATCAGGCACAGCCCAGCAAGGCCACTTATTCTTATACCTCAATTAACAGGGATGGGAACAAATTCTGAACAAGTGCTAGTTTGTTCTGGTGCGTAACATCAACTTCTTATTCCAGCTATATTTCCATTTCCTTTTTTAAAAAACTTCAATAGTCATCAGGCATGTTCTAAAATTTTGGGAAGTATTTTGAATGGTGGGAAAAGGTGAAAAAAATGTGGTGCATTCTATTGACACCTCTTTCTTTCGAAGGTAGGTCCTCACATTAGACAAAATCTGGTAACTGTTGGCAGCAAAGGGCAGGAACTATGGGAATAGCTTATGCCAACCATTTCTTCTATCAGTCTATGGCTAGAACACTGTTAATTGAAGTCATATGGCCCTTTCAGTTAAAGTTTAGGTTAAAATAACACTAGAAAACTGGAGGAGTGACCTTTCTTTTGGAAAAAAAACAACTTTAATAGGGAAGATTACTTATTAGGGAAAGCAGTTGGCACTAAAATTCTGCTGAGTGATTTCATGTTACTTATTTCATGTTTGATTCCTTTCTCAAAACAAGGCTTACAATAGTGAAATGCACAATAGTTGTTTTTCCCCCAAGTTTTGTTTAAAGCCTTTATATGCCAGGCTGCTTCATGTCCGCATTTCATGATAGGGAAGGGATTCACTCAATTGCTTTCCAAAGTGTGGAATACTTTGTTCAGCAGGTCCCATATGATAGTGGATGGTTTATGAGCTTCTCTTCTCTGCTCTTTTTTGAAAGGTGAAAAAGGATTTTGGTAGGGTTCAGATTGGGTTGGCAAACAGCATGTAACCCTTTTGTATTACATATATGTTTTCTTGATAGGGCAGATTTGAACTTCGACATATGTAGGTATTTAGACCACATACTGTAAAGAGTATAGGGTTTGGGTCTTCACTGCCCTTTTCCTGGTCTGATTCAACCACCTCCTGTCTCTTTTCTTTTTTAGAAGAAAACGTGGGTCTCCGATTTCTCACTCAATTTGGTTCTCAGCAGTGTAGGCCCAAGGGTAAAACTGTGTGGCCCTAAGTTTTTTTAAGGTCCTGTGATTGAGGTTAATTATATTTTATTTTCAAAATGCAGTTACTGGGATGGGGTTAGTTTAGACAAGACTGTGGAGGATTGGGGTGACCTGAGTGATCCAGTGGAGGAGTACAGGGAGAAATAGTTGTAAGAGTTCTTTCAGAATGGGAGAGAGTAATGGAGGACATAGTGAGACCTTGAATCTATGCTGTTGTTTGTAACAGTAGGATTCAGGAACTCACAGAAGGGGGAGAAAAATCAAGCACAGGCTAGATGCCACTTTGCTTTGCTTTGGTAGTGCTCCTCTTTCATGATAGTTGTTTGAAGGCTCATACTTCTCTGCAAATACTGCATTTCTAAATAAAAAGCTTAAGTTTGCATTTCAGCTGCCAAAGATTTGTAGTTAAAGTTGGTTGCCTTTATCAGATTGTGCCTATGCAGTTAGAAGTGGGCAACATCAATTTCAATTTAAATTTTCAGGTAAGTATGTATAGAATTGCAGTCATGCCCCATATTATCTACTTGCAAAGATTTATTAGTAAGTTTGTTTCCTTTGGATGCTGGAATTTTTAACTAGAGTGTTAGTTCCTCTGATTATGAGTAAAAGCAAAGCAGGATATATAATGTATCGTGGTTATCTTTAGAAGTGTGTCAGCAAGGATTATCACCATGGGCTCCTATACTTCAAAAGACACCTATAACATTTTTCCAAGGAAAGATATTTCCTAAAGCTTTTATGTGCTCTCAGTTATTTTAAAAATGCATGTCTTTAAAATACTGGGCATATACCTTGTGGGTTTCCCACAACAGCCAAGCTTTAGGCCTAAGGAAGGACTAGAACTCACAGTCTCCCGGTTTCTAGTCTAGCACTGTAGTCACTACACCAAATGAACTCAACATTGTATGTTATTGTCTACTGTTGTTATGGTTGGTCACACAGCCAGATGTTTAGACTGGATTTGGCATTTTTATCAAGCTGTCGAGTTCCCAAGGACCTGGGATAGGCAGATGTTGCTTGATGGTTTGATGGTGTTAAAGGTATAATTCCAGGATATAAGCTGTTCCAAGTAAAGCTGCCTTTTCCAATTGACTGATGGTGATTTTGTCAACGCTGATGGTATTCAAGTGGTGCTCCAGATGTTTTGGGATTGCACCCAAGGTGCCTATAACTATCGATACTATCTTTGCTTTCTTTTGCCATAGTCTTTCTACTTCTATTTACAGGTCTTTATGTTTTGTGATTTTTTTCAGTTCTTTCTCTTCTATTCTGCTGTCTCCAGGTATTGCAGTGTCCACTATCCAGACTGTTTTGTCTTTCTTATCAACAATTGTTAAGTCTGGGGTATTGTGTGGCAGGTGCTTGTCTGTTTGAATTCTAAAGTCCCAGAGCACTTTACTGTAGGTTCATTTTCTATTATTTTGTCTGTTTTGTAGTCCCACCAGTTCTTGCTTGCAGGCAAATGGTATTTCTTGCAGATATTCCCATGCACCATTGTTGCTACTTTGTCATGCCGTTGTTTGTAGTCAGTGATCTTCTTGCAGCAGCTAACTAGGTGGTCCACTGTTTCTTCAGCTTCTTTGCAGAGGTAGGATTTGCTGTCTGTTGCTGTCTTCTCAGTTCTGGCTTTATATGCATTTGTTCTTAAAGCTTGGTCTTGTGCAGCCAGAATTAGCCCCTCTGTCTCTTTCTTCAACCTGCCTGCTCTTAGCCATTGCCAGGTTTTGTTGTTGTTGTTGTTATGTTTTAGATGATATAGAGATGAAGTGTATAGTTGAAAAAAATGTTCTTAAAATCATGTCTAACTGCCTCTTGCGTCATAGAGACGCAAGTATCAGAATGTGATTTATACTGTATGTTTGCAGTTAGAGGATTAAGGTGATGGGAAGTGAGAATAACAAGATTAGGTGATTACCCAATGAATTTATTTATAAGACTGTTTTAAACAACTCATTTATGAATGCATGATAACTTGATACCGATATCCTTTTTTATATGTAAATCACTCTGTTAAATCATTGCCATAACTGTTTTCCAAACACATTTATGTAATAACAAAAACTAGTCTGTGAGTTTCTTATTTTTGTATTCACACTAAATGCAAACCAACTCCACATTGATTGTTACTGAAATATGACAGAAACTTTCAGTAAGCATTCTTGTTGTACCAAGTTGCATTCTGAAATGAGAGTGTGTTTAGGATTTTTTACAGATGTGGATGGTAGTTTTATTTTAGAAACAAATTTCCAATGATCTGTGCAATACCTGTCAGAAGCCTTGCCTGGAAAAGGAAATGCATTTTTCAGAAAGGCAGTTTTCTGCCAGGCAGGTCTAAGGAACAAATACCCTAAGAATGGATTTATATGTAGCAGTTTGTTGAAAAATAAAGTGACTAATGCTATTACTTTGATGCTTAAACTGAAAGTGAATTACAGGTAGTCCCCGGGTTAAGAACGCCCGGTTTACAGATGATCCATAGTTAAGAATGGAGCCTATTGTAGCAAAATTTGAGTTAAGTACACAATGATTCAAGTTAAATGCACGATGGTTCAAGTTAATTACAGCTTATGTACAAATTCAACTTGAGGACAGACCTTGGGAATGGAACTCATTCTTAAACAGGGGACTACTTGTATAGTCACTGCTAAATTAAATTTGAGAGTGGAAGATATTTTTTATTGTGCTTTTGTGATAATGTCAGGTATTGGAATTCAACTTTTATCATGCTCAGAGACTGAAATTTATCTTACTTTTCAAAAAGAGAAGGACATAAAAGCCAAAAAGCAGAAGAAGGGGGGAAGGAGGAGAAGGAGAAGGAGAAGCAGCAGCAGCAGCTGTTTAGTTTATATTTCTGGAAGGGAAGAAAATAATGCTGCCATTGATCTAGAGGTTGTTTGCAAGTGAAAGACAATTATATGGTACCTTGATTACTTTTAGCATAGATAAAGTAAAAAAATATATACTTTATTGTATTGTTGTGTGCCTACTTAAAAATACAGTTTTGCTTTGAATGCAGCTCTGACTGCATACAATATAACATCCTGTTGGTTGGTAGCATTTGTAGAAGAAACAATTTCCTACACATATTTAAAGGTTTCCAGAAAATGGATTAAAACAGAGAAAGGGATGGCTGTCTTAAAGTGAACATTTGATTTTTCTTAAGTTTATTTTTTCAATATTTATATATCACTTTTCTGAATAAGCCCACTGAAGATGTAAAATAAAAATGTTGTACAGATAATATGTATATATCTTCCTGGTTGTTTCTACCCAGTTGTTTCTACCCATTCGATCTGGTCCAGCAGGATGGGCATGCTCCAGGTCCTGTTGGCTAAGGAGTATTGATTGGCAGGGCCAGGAGGTGTGCCTTTTCTGCCCTATGGAACATCCTCCCTCCAGAGATCAGCATGGCCCCGGCCCTCCTGGCCTTTCATAAGGCCCTAAAGACTTGGTACTCTGCCTGGGCTTGGGGCCCCCCAGTGCATGAAGGGACCCATCTCTGGGTTGTGTTAGTGACTGTTGATTGTGACACTTTTCTTGGCTGCTATGTATTTTTAATTTTTGTGCTTCTTGTTATAATTGTTTTTATTCGCCACCCAGAGTTACATGTTGAGATGGGCAGCTATACAAATTGATTAAAACAAACAACAAACACAAGTTTCCTGGTATATGCAGTAACAGCAGACAGTTCTGCTAATTGGTGTCTCAGGATTGCTGGGTATGCGGTTGGGGATTTATGTAGCTAAGGTCACTAAAATGGGCATTGAACTGGGTCGTTTTGGAATGGGATTCCCTATGAAGCAACCAGGATTAAATCTGGACATACATGGACACTCTGGAATGCTTAGATGCAAAAATTAATTATCTTGCTTTTGCTTTTCCATCTTCATAATCTATAATCATCAGTTGACCGAAGTGGGGTATGAAAAAGAAGGCTGCTATGCTGGATTTCTCCACTGAGAATTGGGGTAATTATACTGTAAAAAAAGGTTTATCTCTCTCTTACCTTTTTGGAGCAATGCAACTGGTAGGTTTTGTTCTATGTTATTGTTAGTTATCAAACCATAGAATTTTCAGAATCTCTTAACTACACAGACTAGTTACAGATATTAAAAAGTATGGTCTTTATATTGTTTTTTCCTCTGTTCTCCTAAGTAAGAAAAGGGAATAACTTTTCGCTGTATGAGGAAGTGACAATTTCTAGGTTGTGTTTATTAATATTGCCATTTATATTGAAATCCAGGTAGAGTAATAAGAACTCTGAGAGGATGGGTTACTAAAATTTGATGCTGCTAAAGTTAATTTGATTTCTCTGTAGTTTTATCCATCTTATTAGACTTTTCCCTCATCTAAAGCTGTGTTAAATACGAAATCAATTTGTTCTCTTTTGTTCTTAACCATTTATTTTAAGGTTTTTTTTTTTTTTTTTTAACTCTTCTCTTAGAAGCATTTCCAGCAGAAACAGGGTGTTCAAGGGGAATTTGTTGGTATGGAGAATACAATATTTAGTACTATGCTTCATGGGGCCCATCTCTTCTGTTTTTCTGAAATAACTTTTGTTACAAGCAGAGAGGCACAAGACAATTTTTCTCTTTTTCTTAAAGTGGAACTGAGGATTCCCTGATATAAAGTGCCCAGAGAACCTCTTTCTTGAATCCCCCACACCTCTACACCATCCTGGGAACACCACTAAATATCAACTTTTTTGCTTAAGTATAATTTATTCAACCACATGAGGTGGCAGAAGCTACCTTTGCAAAAGCTACAAACTAGGTTGGACCTGATTAGTAATTGATTGGGAAATCACTAAGACATGCCAGAGCAGTAAGCTAGGCTGGGATATTGAAAATGAATGAATGAATGAATGAATGAATGAATGAATGAATGAATGAATGAATGAAACATCCTAGAAGGGAGTGACAAACCACACCCGTATTATTGCCAAGAAAATAACATAAACCTGTTCATATAGTTAGCAGGAGCTGAGCTCAACTTTAGATGTTTGTCATATATTAAGATTCATGTGACTGGATTTGAGAATTAATTTTGACTCCAGTTGAAGCATTTGGTGTTGTAACAGATGCTCAGTTTTTTGTCCATCTTTTGAAAATTGCTTTCTCTATTTGTACTATTCAGCTTCATGTTATAACTTTTCTGATTGATCATCAATATTTATTGTCATATTTTCTTCTAATTTTTCCTGCATTGCAGAAAGAACAAATCCAACATAGTTTAACAGTATACTGTTATTACCAGTTGAAAACATCTTCAGTTTCATGGCATTTAGTTAGTACCGAAAAGATTAAATTACAAGAATGAATGCATTGCTGTCAAGACATTAAACAAGAAGATCAAGAGAACACACAAAGCAAGGCTGTTAGGGAATAAAATGTGGGAGGCAGCTTGCATACAAGGGGAAAACTGCCTGCCAAAGTTTATGGGTTTTGTGATAATCTACCAGGAGCTCAATTTGAAGAAGTCTTTATCTTTATTCAATGTTGTTTCCAGAGAATAGAAAAAAGTCTTTAACAAAGTTGTCAGCATTTCAAAAGATTGGTCTCGTGCAGTTAATTTTAAAAAAATGATGTAGCAATAGGCTATTTATTAAAGCCTAATCATTTGCTGACCATGTTGTATTTTTCAGATACAGATGTTCTGTTTGGAAATACAAATACAAATACTCTGTTGAGTCAAGTTCAGCTTGTCCATGCAGTTTTCTTGGTAGTAATACAGAAATGGTTTGCTGTTGCTTTCTTCAGGAATGTTTGTTCAGCTAGTTTTCACTCCTAGAATTCCCTGGCTGGTCCCCCAAATCTAAAGCTTTTCTTCCCTTGCTTCCCTTACTATGCAAAGTTTCTTCCTGTCCCACTAGGTTGTCTATGCTTTACCTTCATCTCTCTCTCTCTTTCCCTCCCTCCCTCCCCCCTCTCTTAAGTGTTGCGATGCAACTTTGGGGGATTTAGAACATTAAAAAAATACTCAACTCTAATCCTGGGTAGAGATTTCAGAAACAGAAACTTTCATTCCATCTCTAGAAGTCAACTGGAATGGCAGCAGAATGCCATAATTATTAATGACAGAATTATTTAATCACAGAATGATGAATCCAAATGTTGCCACACTCCAACTCTTGTCGCTGATCATTTATCAGTATTGACTGGAGCGGCTGGGTGTTGTAGTTCTCTTCTAGCCTTACTTTAATGCAAATTCAGTGGGATAGGTGAAAATTGAGGTAATGCTGCATTGGACACACAATACTGTTCTTTTCACCTAGATCCTGCTTATTACTTCCATAACATCAGTTGTTTGAATAGCTGTCTTCCTGTGTCCTTCCTCAAGACCCAGAGAAGACAAGACATTAAAAAGACAAGTGGGATACATTTCCAAAATCCTCCTCACTCATTCTGTTGAGCTTCAGCATGCAAGGATTAGAAGGGGTTGTCCATATCTAGATTTGCTTGTAAATCACGTCACACCAAACCAAACCAAACCAAACCAAACCAAACCAAACCAAACCAAACCAAACCAAACCAAACCAAACCAAACCAAACCAAACCAAACCAAACCAAACCAAACCAAACCAAACCAAACCTTTATTATGGTCATAGACCAGCATAAGACTTGTTTGTAAAAATGAGCTTTTGTCAGAGAATGGAAAAGACTGAGTACAGCGGATGACAAAAGTGAATAGCTATTATGTCTTAATTTGTTTCTTTGGAATCATCTCTAAGTTGTGATTATAACATATTGTATTTATACAGTAACTACAATTAAGAGAAAATACTAGATACAGTCCAGCTATGGCGTTATGACTGTATAGAGGCATGAAATGTAATACATTGTTTTAATATAGTTAGTGAAATAGATACTTTCTTAAACCATGAAGAAAGAAAATACAATGTAATCAATATTTCAGATAAAGCAAAAGCAGCATAAATCCATCAGAAAGGGAAACCAATATTAGAATAGGCAGTAATTAGAATAGACAGCATTGAAATGGGTATTGCACATTAAAAACCACTTAAAATAAACTTGTCTTTAATTTTTGGTGAAAGACTCACAGAGTGAGCCTGACTAATTTCAATTGGGAAAGTAGCCCAGAATCACAGTGCCACCCCAGATAAAGCACTTTTTCTCTCTCTTTCTCTTTCACAAATACTTGTGGTATCTCTTGAGATGATGACATGGATATTTATTTTCTTTAAAATATTTACATTCTGCCTTTTAGAGTCAAAAATAAAGACTTAAAATATGAGCCCTTGGCAATGAACAATATGGAAAACAACTAAACATTATGGTTAAATTAGACAATGAAATGAAATAATACAATAATAAATTAATTCCTCCCAAAAGAATGGCACCATAATTAGCATATAAAGTTGAGTTACAGTCAAAGACCCAAACCATTACAAATTATGTTTATTAAAAATAAGCATAAACACTATTAATTGTTTACTATTAACTGTTAACATAAACATTAATTGTTAGTATTCCTCTATGTGGCTTTGTCCTTTGATTGTCAATAAAATTAGTATTAGGTTGATTGATTCTGCCTGAAGTGCAATGAAATTAGAAGGGAAGAATAAGATGAGAATAAAGGCATTTCCCCACCACCCTTGGTTTCCCATCAGCTTGAAACTACAAGGACTGCTGCTTGTGGAGGTACTTTACAACAATTTTACAGCCAATATGACTTATAGCTGTTGGTAGGAATATACAGGACTTCCCCGTAAGAACAGTAGCTTTGTAGGGAAGAACTCATTTACCTTAATAGAGAATAAAATTATGTGGCTGGTAAGCTTGTTTCCTAGCATGCCGAACACTTCATTAATATGGATTGTTTTAACCTAAAGATAAGAACGGTGGACAAAAGGTGAACAGCCTTTTCCAAATATGGCGGTGATCTTTAAGTTACCTTTTTCCCCCCACAGATTTTGCAGATTTCTCTTGGCAATGCACACTATTTTGAGCAAGGACTTCAATAGGTAGCCAAAAAAAAAAAAAAAGGACAATTAGTTCAACCTCAAAGACAATAATTGCTTTATGAACCCCTCCCCCCCAGGTTTCTTTACTATGGTGATATCAGGATGCCTTTGGATAAAGAAAATAAATAGGCACCCTGTGGTTAGTGAAAAGAAATTTAAAGCTACTAGACTAAAAAGGCCAGTGAGGAAAATAAGGGTTGTGAGCACTCCTGTAACCTATTTTGGGAGGTGGTTACACTTAGAAATACAGCTCTTTTGGGGCCAGCATCATGAATTATGTAATGCAGAATCCTACCTTCCTATCATCTTGCCAGGAAATCTCTATGAATTTATTCACTAGTAATGTCTCTGTACTCCAGCATTCTGAATCATACGCTAGTCACGGGAAAATTATAGATCTCTCTGTTGTTCAGTTATGCATGAACATATAATAAAGTCTTTTATTCTAATAGTATCAGCCTCCTTTAGCTGAATCCCCCTATTCAGAATAAAATGCACATCTGAATAGAATTGCTATGGCAGAGATAAGCAATGCAGTGCCCTGAACAACAAGTGTCTCTTGTAATATGACATCCACAGGCCCTAAATAAACAAATGGCTAAATCTTGTGAGATTGCCAGATCTTGCCAGATTTCAGTTTTCTCACCCAAAATCAAGAGAGAATTTTGGATGAAAATGCTGAAATCTTGCAGGAATTTCAGAGCAGGCACGCCAAATCTAGTGGGACGATGTGAAATGTTAATTGTTTTAAATGATTTCCCCCTTAATTTGGGCATCTGTGCTGCTACGAAAAATGTCATGATGACACTTGGTAACATGGAACAAAGAGGTGATAGCCCCTGTTCTGATTTTTTTCTTGATGTCAGAAGTCAAATATGCAGTTCCATATCTGGGTTCTGACACAATCCCATAAAATCACAGCATATGTGCTTTCAGCGAGAAGGACATAGGAGTGAAAAAGAATGAAGGACAGTGAATAGAACTACAGGTTTGCATAAATAGGCTACATAAGAAGCCTTTAATTTAAGCTGTGCCTGATTCTTTTGCATGGGTTTGTGTGTGTGTGTGTGTGTTTTAAACCATACTGTTTTCTGTATTCCTCCTTATCTCATATTAATACAATAACATATGCATTGAGGGCAAGCTTTAAGCATGCACAGTTACTATCAAGTTATATTTCTAGTAGCTGTCTGGAAAAGTAAGAAATTGGCCAGAATTGAGAAATATATTTCATAGTGGTATGTTAGAGCAGTGTTTCTTTTTTTCTCTCAGGATCCTTTCCCACTTTTAAAAATTATGGAGGGCCCCAAAAGAGCTTTTGTTTATATGGGTTATATTTATCGATATTTACTTCATTAAAAATTAAAATTGACGCGTTTGCTGCCACTACTGCTTCTCATGATTGTTTGATGGGATTTTAATATTGTATTATTTTTCAACATAGGCTGGCAAATAATTTTGATTTCATGGACCCCTGAGAGGGTCTTGGGGGACCCCAGGGATCCTCGGACCACTCTTGAGAAACACTGTGTTAGAGTATTTTCTTAAATTTTAAAAAATTCAATATCACTTCATTAATGTGGGAAGCAAATATTCCTAAAGTTATGAATTTAAAAGCTTAGTTTTTAAATAATTTAGCTCTTACATAATAATAATAAAAAATTAGAGTTGAATACTGGTTTGATGATAGTTCCTAATTGAAATATAGGGCCTGATTGCATGTTATTCTTCAAATTGACAGGTGATCATTATTATAAATAAAACAAGGAGTTGGCATGTCCTACACATATTTGTTCAGTAGTTACACTGTGGGGAAATAAGGCTACTGAAGATCAAGAAAAGTGGGGCATGTACAGATATCTTAAAGAAATGCACAGTCCAGCCAATGAATGAACTCAAGGACACTGATGGTGGCCGAGGTCACAGAAATCAGAGCAAGACCTCACGAGTAAGTTTTGCTAATGATCAGAGCATTCATGTATGTTTTTCATTGAAAAAAGATCGCAGTGGCATATTTGCCAAAAGACACATTTACTTTCTCCTTCATTATATTTCTTTGCCATTGTTTTCCAGTTTCTTTGCCATTATTCTTAGTGGAACGGGAGAAAAATGGATGAAGAAGAAGAAGTGAACTGAACACCAGATTAGATTCTCTCTGTTTCTCTTCCAGAATACTGTATCATCTGTTAGGAATTATACTGCTAGAGAGAAAGTCTAAAAAGGCAGTTAAAGGACCTCAGTCTAAAGGACTCTAACCCAGGCAGGTACGATTGCAATGCTTCGCTTTTGATAGGAGGGTCGCGCTGTTGCTCTGCCCTTCAAGGCTGCGTGGGGACAGATGAATGAGCCAGATGAATGATGAGACCCTGAATAGTTTGAAACTGAATTTACAGGTTCTGTAAAAGCATTAGAATAATAAGCTATGTTTTCTTCTCCTTATAGATTTTAAACAGCATTACATAGAAGCATCCCTTTTCCCTTCAGAAGATTGAGCAAGATGGGAATGAAAAGAATCTGGCAACAGTTAAAGCACAATGTATTGTCGAAGGCAATGGGGAGTGGGGAAGACCCACACCAGCCACAGTTAAAGCACACTTCACCATCCACTGCAAGCATCACACTGTGGATTGAGTGAAACATCAGATTGTGTAGCTTGCCTGTTTTTAATTATGTACATGCTATAGGAATAAACGTAATAACAAAAGTAGGAAGAAATATTCAGCATAAGGATTTTTTATTCTCTGTGCCTTTGACTGGGCAACAATTGTATTTCACATCTAAAATACCACAGATAATAGATTCGTTTTCATTAAATGCTGGTATTGTAGTTGTGTACAAAATGGCTAGTTTCATGTCTTCTCCTTCACATAGTTGTCTGGAAGTCTAGCTTTGATATAGGGAACTTGTTTTTTCCTTTTGTATGATTTCGGCAGAATTTTAAACACATTGGAACTGTGACATCATGGATGTATTTATTAAAAACCAAGTTATAGATAAAAAGAAGTAAAAGTTAAAAGTTAAAAGACATTATTGTGTTTTATATATTGGCCATCCCACAACTAAATATCTGATACTAAACATCCAGTGGATAAATTATTGAGGCAGATAAGCTAGTGATGTTTTGTGTGGGGGTATCATTGTAGAGCAAGGGAAGAGACAAATATGAATAACTGGAATTTACTTATTTAATAAATAAATGATATGGAGATAAGGGAGCTTTTTGACATGATTAGCACCCGTAGCAGTATGAGAGTCATCTTGCATTGCCAATAGAACATCAGGAAAGAAATATCTACAGAGGTTCCCACACCATGAAAATGATGTCACTGGGATATTATTGGGTAAAGTAATTTAGTTTGAAACTAGTTCTACAGCCTAGATGCTCAGATCAAATGAGTACCCTTAGTTTATTGATGTCTGGTTTGTCATATTTTATATTCTCTGAAAGTTGATTTATTCATACAATTGCTGAATTCAGTATTAGAAGCAAATGGGACAGTTTTAATTAACAGATATTTATTATGCATTTAAACAAAATAAAACATCTTCAATCTCAACTATTAACCTATATAAATTTAGCAAGTAAGTTCTGTTACATTGGTGGTGGTTTTGGGGTGTGTGTGTGTGTGAGATAATACTGAACCCAAATCAGCCTAAGGTAATTCATTCCATATGTATCCTTATCAGCCCCACTTGGTAGACCAGACCAGGAAATCAACTCACAGGAAGGCTAGAACTACTTTTATTGTGATTGGCTATAATATCTTGCAAATTAAATATAGTACAAAATTAAACCATAGAAACAGAGACCCACAATGAGTTTATCCAGAGCAATTCATCCAGGCCACATCATCCTTATTTGGTGGACAGTTTCTCCATTTTGTGTAAAATTTGGCTTAAAGGCCCTTTTTATATAGACAAGTGGTACCTTAACTAAAAGGAAGAGGATGGGAAAAAAAACAAGAAACCCCATAAACTGGGCCAGGCATATCAGCAATGAGGCTTGCTATTTAAAATCATCTCACAATGGAGAATAGAACCTACATGAATTAGTCACCGGTAGGTATTATTGGTTGCAGGTTACCTTTAATTTTTAGGCACAAATTTTAGTAAGAAGAAATAATGGCAGGTGGAAGAATGTACTTCTTACAATACCCAGAGTCTAAACCACTTAGCATGCAGCACTATCTATAGCCTTTTGGGAATGATTCTGGTTGCGCTTGAGCATGTATTGAATTCTGCTTCCATGTTTTAATATTCTAGACCATTTTTTTAAAAGTTGGCTTTGGCAAGGAGTATATCTTTTAACTACAATAATAGTAATTTCTCTGGCTGTACTTGTGAACCTTCTGTGTTTTAGGTCAGCATTTCATTCTCCTGGCCATGTGGAAGTACCTAAATGTTCATGACTATAATCGAACTTTCTTGTTCCAGAGCTAAATATCTTTTATTTCAACTGCCAAAGGTTTTAGACTATCATCTCTTCATAACATTTTGGATTTTAAAATACTTGAGGAGTAAATATAGGCAAGTACATAGTCCTTAATTTATTTAACTGGCAAAAAACAGCTACAGAGGGCCAGTTTGGTGTGGTGGTTAAGGCACCAGGCTGGAGACCGGGAAATTGTGAATTCTTGTCCCACCTAAGACACAAAGCCAGCTGTGTGACCTTGGGCTGGTCACTCCCTCTTTCAGCCCTTTCAGGAAGAAGGCAAGGGCAAGCCACTTCTGAAATCTTGCCAAGAAAACTGCAGGGACTAGTCCAGGCAATCCGCCAGGAATCAGCACTGACTTAAAGGCACACGCGCACGTATGCGCACACACACATGCCCATTATCAGTGTTTGGTTTGCAGTATGGGAGGAAAATGTCTAGCAATTGGGAACGACTTTCTTCTTCCCTAAGCCACCCTTTAATTAAGTAAAGACATCCTGTATTTACATATGCTTCCTAACAAATTCTACTTACATTATAAATACTATAGAGTAAGTATTCACCAAATGGAATGTTTGTATACTGGTACTATATAGTTTGAATCAGAAAAATCTCAGAAGTTCTGATCTCTCCTACTCCTTTTATTTCTAGGAGTCATACCAGACCCTGTGAATGTAAATACAGTGGAAAATGCTGTTAACACGGTAGACTCTTGTGTCGAGGTCTGCTTTTGCAAATCAGACATTCGCCACAGAGTAGTTTTTCTCTTTGGATATTTATTCTGTCACTATGAAGACATAACACCAGCCGCTTTGTTTGTATGTTCATGTATGCAGTCCCTGCTGCTGGATTTATTTGTAATTACTATTTATAAAATGTAGATGACATCACTTACGTTATATCATGTAGCACTAATCTGATTAGAATATAAAGACAGAAGCATTCAAGCCATCTGGCTTACAGATCCTTATAGAACTGAAAACATATAATTTGGGCTTTAGATTTCACTCATGGTTAATGCTATTCAAATACGATAAAAATTACATGTTTTCTAATGAGTACCTGTAGCCTTAAAGTTACAAAGGAAGCAGAAAAATAAGGAAAAACCTATATTAAAGTTGAGCTGAAATGACTCAGGAAATAGTTTTCTGACAATCTCTTGAACATTTTCTAGCTTCTATAGTCCCCTGAACTATATGAAAATTTCACTGCTTTGTGGAGAACATTCAGTAATTGTTACAGTTTGTCAATTGTGGGCATAAACTGGAAATACAGAATTAATAGTGCTGAGTGTTACTTTAATAGTTTTGGAGGGAGGAATGGGACTGGCTGCTGCTCCTTCCAATCCATTATTTCCAATGCAGTGCAATCAAAAATGAACTTAAATAGTTTAATTCTATATTAATTAAACCCAAACTTATCATAATAGTTAAGAAACACAGATTCTAGGATTGATCTGGGAACTGGGGGAAATTTCTAGTTGTTTGATGTTCTTAAAAATCCTTGCCAAGGAAAATTTTTCAGAAGAGACATTGTTATAGGTTTGACCTTAGCACTTACAGTAATTGACATATTGCAGTTGCTACAAAGTTTAATCCAGGGAAGTTTCACCCTCTGAAAGCCCTGGGAAAATGTCACAATGAAACATTGAAATTTATGGCATATAGTTGCAAATAAGAATGCAGGTACTTGTTAGGGCAAGCTTCTGGAAATAAAGTATGCTGCTATGTTTCTATATAATTTCTGTGATATAATCAAGTAAAAACTGCTATAGATTTGAAGAGCAGAGAGTTCCATGAATTTCAGTGTACTCAAGGTTAAATGGATGTTCTTTGATGTAACTCAAGAAAACACAGTTGTTTTTCTCAAAGTTTGCTAAGGATTCAGTCTGTTCTCTTTATTTCCATCATATACTATTCTTACTACATTCAGCAACCCAGGTAAAGGGCAAAGGGTTTCATAATTCAAGCCTATTCACTTTATCATATGCTTTCTCTAAATCCACAAACGTACAATAAACTTTATCTCATTCATGCACTTCTCAATGATCTCCTGAAGAGCAAAAACTGGTTTGCATACTCTGTGCCTGGCATAAAGCCACACTTTCTGCCTTTCCCTTTATATGAGGAAACAATAATGGCATTCTTCCAATTGTCAGACACAGATGTAATCTTCCTACACACGAACAGGTTTCATAGCCATTCCATAAGCAAACCATATCATATTTTAACATTTCTCTAGTTACACCATCTTTACCTCCAGTCTCTCCATTTTTTTCCAGCATTCTTACAGTGTTTATGACTTCCTTTTCATATTTTTTCCCTTGGACACTAACATTTATAGCATTCATTTCAGTTCCACTCTTCAACATATCACTATCATTCCCATATAAATCTCTAAAATACTCCTTCCAACATTCCCTCGCTTTGGCTTCATCCCAAATCATTTCATCACTTTTGTTTTATTCCCATTCACTCTGCTGGAGTCTCCTTGTTTAGCCCTCTTCACCCTCTACCAAAACAAGTTTTTTATCCCATCAAAATTGCTCTGCATTTTCTTTGCCTCTTTTAATCTTAACTATTACTTGCTTTTCTGACTACATTCTTAGCAACTACATTTTTTCTCTTTATACACATTTATATACATATGCATGAATAGATATATGTTTAAGCCACATACTCAGAAGAAAGATTTTTTCCCCTATCAGTTACTATCCTCATGCATTCTTGGGTCTCCAATGGCCTGGTTACTTTTTCTGTACTCTCTTGACTTGTTCATGTCACTTAGTGGAATTATTTTTCTTCATTCAGAATATTGCACAACTTTTATCTAATCCCTAGTTCCTCTATTATCATCATTTATTGGAGTGTAACATACAGCTATCACCAGCGTATGGATTCTTAATTTCATATGCATAGCAACCTAAATGATACTAATTCATTCTTTCTGACATACATTTTTCCTTTGAATGGACAGACATAATTATATCTATACTATCACTTCACCATATAATTCATCAGTTCCACTCCACAAGGTTAGACCATCTTCATTTAGACTACCTTCATTCTTTTGATTATTCTCTTAGTTTCAGAAACACACATATCCATCCATCCATCCATCCATCCATCCATCCATCCATCCATCCATCCATCCATCCTCTTTCTCATTTACTCCTCTTATATTCCAAATCACAATCTTACACATGCCACAGTGATTTCTAGATTGGCCCAGAGATCCTGATCTTTGCTGCCTAACTTGCCTTTATCAATTGAGTTTCTCATATAATGCTTTTAGTAAGATAGAGAAAGCATGGATTACATTATAAGCCTTAGTTATATTTCTGCCACATCTAGCATTTCCTGCTAATGCTACGAACTATATTGACCTGGCACATTATGGCCAATGTATCCCAAGAGTAACCAAAGCCCAGTTTTATCTGAAACCAGTTAAAAATATTCTTTACAAGCTAGGATCTCTAATCTAGAGACTACCTTGCAAGGCAATGTACCTGCCTGCATCCTACTAACTAGGAGGTATATACAATGTACTCAGGATACATTATATGCAACTCATGTAAGAATAAGAAGTACATAAAATCCATAGCTCCTTTTTGTTACTAAAATGGACTCCCAAACATTGAAATATAGGGTAATGCACAGCCAGTAGCTCCAAGAAATAATATTTACAGTACAGCTTTCATTTATAGAGTGCCATTATTGGCTTAGTACATGGTGATTTGATAACCTCTATGTTTTGCTTTGCATCCTAGTGGTATACATGGATCTGATGGAGGATTTTTACCCACCGAATTAGAGGAGGGAGAAAGGAAGACAGAATTATTGTCAAACAGTTTATTTCAAAACTGTTCAGATTAGGAAAACTGTGGTTTTGGATTATGGCTAGGTTTATACATTGCTATAAACCAAAAGGTGTTTGCTTTTAGCTTATGCAATGTATGAACTCACCCAATGTTCTTTTAAAATCTAACTTGTAGCCCAGTGATAAACCACATATTTGGCATATACACTGTCCAAAATTCAATCTATACTATCTCAGGTCATTGATCCATACATCTGAATTGATCTTAAATGGCTAACGATAGACTACGATTCCCCCACACTATTCTTATCTGTCCTCCAAGTATAGTGTAGTGCAATATCAGGGGTAATCCCATGCCTTCCTCTCTATCTAGGAAAATGTAGGCATGTAAAACCACATTTACATGTCTTCTGCTCTCTTTAATTTGAAGATAGAAGAAGGTCATGAAAATGGACTTTGGATTTGCATTTGATTGCTTGACTTCCTGGCAAGCAGAAAATCAAAATATATTCCTAGCTTTTATATTTATGATATTGGGAGGAAGCCTGGCATTTTCACATTTTGATAAGTTATTTGAAGAAGTGTGGTAAACAAAATTGTGGATTCATGTCCTTTGTTAGTGGATCTCAAAGCAGTGTTAGGGCTGATATCTACCTGGAAATGTAAATTTTTTGCCAGTCAAAATGGCCTCTACTGAGTTAGATGGACTATTGATTTGATTCACTATAAGGTATGTCCCAAAATTTTGGTCTTAAAGTCATCTTTTTGGCTATTGCTTACTTTATAATAAGGGGTTACACCATGCCAATGGGTCAAAGTGACATGTCAGTGTTTAAGGGTCTCTTTTAAAAAATATTTTACATGAAATTTGTCACAGTAGAAATATTGGTTTAAGATTTGTGATAAAAGCTTTTAATGTTAGTTCCAGTCATTTTGACATTTTAATGATATGAGCTGTAGTACTCAGAGTAATGGAAATTTGACCTTGTTTAAAACTATTATGTACTAGATTGATTGGACAATCTGCCTACAGGAGCATCCATTTATTCTATGCTGTCTAGATCTGATAAAGCTAATCACCCATATCACATTCCCACAAATCTTTTTACTGTGGTGCCAAATATTTTGAATTGTAGGAAGTTGGAAGGTTTCTAGGCATTTTTAAATACAGGAGAAAGGACAATAGCATTCATTTATTTCAATAGCAGATGTCACATGTAACAATAGATGATTAATATAACAATATTACATTAATGTATTAAATGTAACAATAGATGAAAAAATGATGGAGTTATTCATCTATATTTGAATTACACAATTTGGGGTGAGGGAAATCTCTTTAGAAGACTCATATTTATGGTATTTTGAGGTAAAATTCTATTTTAGTTATATTGCACTGTGGCAAGGTTTAGTACAAAGAAGAAAATAAATAATCTAAGTACTGCACACATATATCCTTCATGTTGGCCTGTAAATTGCAAACAGTTTAACAATATAATCTATGCATGGGTGCTTGCAAGATAATACTTTAATGGGGTTTAAAGTAAAGACTAGAGTCTTTATGTTCAGCTTCTAATGACTTCATGAACTTGTCCATGTACTTTTCTTGATTTTACTCTTCTGTAAAACCAGATAGAATTGTAACCTATGAACCAAAAAAAAAAAAAAAGCTCTGATTATTATTGATCTTCTACTAGCATAAATGTTCTGGTGAGACAGTTCAAGTCAATACATGATACTATACTAACATATTTAACATATATGATAGGTTCTCCAAATATTTTACCATTTCTTGGAAATTTTTTTCCAAATAAAAGCATTAGTTAAAATATTTGTTCCTTGAATATTCATCCCTTTGTAATCCACTTTTGTGTGGTGAAATACGAGGCTTGGTAAATATATATTATATTATATAACCCACCTTTAGACAGTACACTTGAGAAATAAGGCACTAGGTCACCACCAAATGGAATATGGATTTTGTTCATCTGCAGAATAAACTATACTTCCTATCAGCTAAGTGTTGAAAAGTTAATAGAGTTGAGTAAAAATAGATAACAGGAGCTTTTCCAGAATAAAAATGATTCAGAAAGACTCAGTAGATATGGAAAGAAGTTTCAAATAGTCACTGTTTATTTGAGCTACTCTTTATTTTGTGTACCAGGAACAGTGCATATGGAGCTTAATTTGTGCTAGCATTTGCCAGGCATCTGTGATTAGTGACAAAGAAGAGGTCTAGAATATATAAAGAATAGGTCATAATGTTCAGCACAGGTATAGTCCTGAGTAACAACAGGTAACTTTCCTGCATATGGAGGTTATGAAAAAATGCACCCCAATGCTGAGGTCTGTTTCTGCTTGGAGAGCTTTGAAAGGTTCTGATTTCCAAACACACCCCTACAGCCATACATGTACATGCTGCATACAATACCGGGCGCTTAATGAGAAACAAGCTCTGTGTACGGCAGGCCTTATCTCCTAGCAGTTGTGAATAGAATTGCCACTATAATATAATTTTGATTGTTTCTGTTCTTGAAAGATCAAATATACTGATGAAGTATTTATGGACTGATAGGCTACTCCAAATTTCATATGCTAGCAAAATAATTGTGATGGAATGTATCTAGGAGGAGGAGAGTGATGTGGGAGATCAAGGCCATCAGGAAGAGGGGGTGCATTCCAGGAGAGGAAGGGAGACAAGAGGCAGCATGGTCTGCAGGGGGAGCATGAGAAGACTAAGAGGTTCAGGATAGCCACTCCCTAGAATCTCACAGGGTATATCCACTAGTTGCTGTAGTATAGATGTAGTTTGGCAAGATTCTGTCTATAAGGTGTAAGCAAATAAAGGAACTGTATTGGACTGGACTGTTTCATCATTGTTCTTGGGCTGGGCCTGACAATAATGCTTAGGATCATCCAATGCAGATTAGAGCCTTACATGGGAAAAGAGATGCCAGATAATCAAGTTGGCTTTAGAAAAGCTCAAGGAGCAGAAGACATTATTGCTGATGCCCGCTGGATAATTGAGAAAGCCAGAGAATACTGAAAAGAAGTCAGTATGTGCTTCACTGATTATAGAAAAGCCTTTGATTGTGTTGATCACATCAAGCTGTGAAAAGTTCCCTGAAAAATGGGAATCCCAGAATTGTCATCCTCATGAAAAACCTATCTATAGGTCAGGAAGCCATAGTACAGACAGAACATGGCGAAACAGACTGGCTCCAGATTGGCAAAGGAGTGTGACAAGGCTGCATATTCTCCCCTTATTTACTCAACCTATATGCTGAACATAGGGAAGCAGGATTGGAAGAAGATGAGTGTGGTTTTAAACCTGGAGGAAGAAACATCAATAACCTGCTCTATGCTGGTGACACCACCCTGATAGCTGAAAATGCAAAGGATCTGCAAGCCCTAGTACTAAAAGTCAAAGAGCCCAGTGAAAAAATTAAATATAAAATTTAATGGGGATGTGGTACAGCACAATTCGACTTGCTAGGTTCTGTTGTTATAGCCAAACTCAAAGTAGTGTTAGCCTTCATGTGAAGCTGATTTCCTGGTCTGGTGTACATAGTGGGACTTACAGCAGCTCTGTGATCAAACTCTGAAGTTTTCAGTGTACATGCACCACTTCACGCTCCATGTTTAAAATTTAGGATTTTTGTAATGTACACAGTTTCACCTTTTCAGCCAGAAGAACAGGAGCTGACAAAGCCAATCAGTTCCCCTTTACAATGTCATGGGTATTCACAGAAGTTGGCTTTTGGGGAGGAAAAAATTCCTAGGTTTTTATGGTTTAGGCTACTACCTTTGCTGAGATGAGTCACATCCGGAAGACTCCAAGAATAAACATGTCGCAATAATTGAACATCATATAACAACCAAGTGGATAAAATGAAATGCCATAACTTCTGTTTTGCCCTTTCAGTTTGATCCAGCTAAAGGGGTTGTCTTCATCTGTGCTTCCTTTCCTGAACTTTGTTGAGATTTTGCTGTTGCTCAGAATTGTGGCTTGTGTCTTTAAGCTTATTCATTGAGCCTTCAGAAGGCTCTTTGTTTGTTACTTTTGTTACTTTGCTGTAACAATTCAGTGCTGTTCTGTGCAAATAAGAATCCACCTAATCAATTTCATGAAATATGCAACACAATCTGCACTTTCTTTTAAAAATATTCATATAAATTTAGAGTTCTGCTAGGTTATGTCAGCCACACTATGTATATCAGACCAAGAAAGTAACTCCAAAGGAACTTTAAAATGACTGTATTATATTGGCTATAGTAACAGAATCTTGCAAGTCTGATAGTGTTTATGCTTCTGTGAAACTAAGGAGGTGCTTGACCTGTTTCCTACTCCCTTCAGGCTGTTTTGGGCTTGAGTTTTGCTTTTCACCTCCTTGCTCTGGGAACAGATTTGGCTTATCTCCATCAAGGTCATCTTTACTCTTTACAGATTGATACAATACTAGAAAATTAGCAAGCCACTTTAGTATTTGTAAGTATGCTTTTGAAAGCTGTCTTCTACATGATTTGGAATTGGGGAAAACTCATCATTCCCCTGCCATGGTCAGACCACTTTCTGGGACCTGGACTTGATGGTCCCAGTCGGTTTTCATAGAAAGCTTGGGGCTACTCCTGAAGGTTTGGTTCACAATCCAGCTGAAGCTTTAGTTGAGAGCTTGGACCAGATTGTGCCAATGTGGTGTCACACTTGGGCTTGTGACAAAACAACATTGATGGTGTTTGTGGATGACCTCGGGGAGGAATGGGATTGGGGGTGGGGATAATGCATCCATCTTTGCTTGACCTCTCAGCAGTTTTTGATATCAATCATGGTATCCTTTTGGACTGGCTTTGGAGGTTAGGTGTGGGGGGCACAGTTTTGTGCTGGTACTCTTCCTTCCTCTGGAGTTGGCTCCAGTTGGTGTTGATAGGAGGGAAGAGGTCTAGCCCACAGTCCCTACTCTGTAGGATGCTTCAGGGCTTGATACTCTCCCTGCTCCTATTTAACATCTACATGAAGTTGCTGGGAGAGGTAGGCAGGTAATACTCATCAGTCAGCAGATAATACTCAGTTGTACATCTCTTGACTAAGTGATGCCATGGAGGACTTGTTCTGGTGTCTGGAAGCTGTAAGGCCTGTAAGGATGGGGAGGAACAGGCTTCAGCTGAACCTTAGCAAGACTGAGTGGCTAGGGTTTTAGCTCCCCCCCCGAGTCCAGTGATATTCCATCTTTAGTTCTGGGTGGGGTTGCACTACCCCAAACAAAATTGGCATAGAATTTGGGGGTCCTCCTGGACTCACAGATCCTGCTGGAAGAGTACGTGATAGCCATAGCCAGGGGATCTTTTGCACAGCTCTGTGTGGTGTACCAATTGCACCCTTTCCTCAACTGAGAGGCATTGTGCATGTCATTTCTGCTTTGGTTACCTCTTGAATGGATTAGTGCAACATGCTCTACATTGAAGAACATCTGGAAGCTGCAATTGGTCTAGAATACAGCAGCATGGACAGTTAATGGGCATTTCCTGATTCACCTATGTTACACCTTTGTTAAGTGAGTTGCACTGGCTCCCAGTAGCCTTCTGAGTACAATTCAGGGTGCTGATTGTTACCTATAAAGCCACTCGTGGCATGGAGCTAGAATACTTGAAGGACTCTCTCTAGTGGTCTCCTCCCCCCATTAGATCTAGCAGGAGAGACATTCTTTAATTGACATTCATGTTGCAAGGTCCAGAAAACATGCCTTTTCTGTTACCCTCTGGAACACCTTACTACCTGAGATCACTTTGGCCCTGACCTGCTGGCTTTCTGGAAAACCTGGTTGTTTGCCTAGAATGGGGATTGTAAAGTTAGTGAACCAATATTATATTACATTGCTATTTACTCTTGGCTGCTGATTTTGTTTTGGATTATATGTTTAGCATTGTATGTTTTAAGGTTTTATATTGTGGTTTTCATTTAAACTTTGTTTGCTGTCCAGAGTCACTGTGACAAGAGGAGTGGCCATAGAAATAGATAAATAAATACTTTAAAAAAGTTTTCTCAGCATGGTATTTGGCCTTAAAAACTTGTAATTCTCAGCCAGTGTGGTTAGTCTAAAACATTTGAAAAACATTAAGTTGGGGAAAGTATGGAGTATTCTAAGATGTTTAAGATTCTTGAATGATAGTGAAGAATCTCAGTGACACTTCCAAAGACACCAGATTGCTGTTCACAGAAGGTAACGTGTCCTGTCCTTGGCTGGAAGCTCAGCCGAGCCCAGGCAAAAATGTGGGCCAGAATCTTTCTCAAAGTATCTAGTTAGTGGGTCAGGCAGGGGGGACTCTAGTAAGTCAAGGCAAATTTGTCAATTAAAGTACAGTTTTAAGGGCAGTTAGAAGAAGTAAAGTTGAAGTCAAAGATTGCATCTCGCATCACAGTCAAAGAAATCAAGAAGGGGATCCAGAATAAGCTTCCAGATTGTGGTCATAGCTGTACAAGGAGTGCAGCAGACTTTGTTTCTAGCACTGGGCTGGTCTTAAGTGGAGAGCTTTATACTGAAAAACCTAACTCTCTACCTGAACACAGCTGGCATACAGCAGGTTTGCTCCAGGTGTAAGATTACTTGGCAGCAAGAGCAATTCCCAAATAGACTACTACTTTTACAGAACTCTTCCCTGTGACCTGGGACTTCTTTACCTTCCAACCTGTTTAAATTCAGATAAGTACTTCTGCGTTCTTCTGTGCATAGGCATTACACCAAAGAATCTGGACCAGAGTCAGAGGAGGGAGGACCTAGGTTCTCAGCCTCTGTGCTTGGACTGGCTTTGTGAGGTCAGTCTTTTCCAAGGCCTTCCTCAGGATCTCTTCCTCTGCCAAGCATGAACCATTGATATGGTCATGAGGTTACACAGCTGATAATCTTTTTTATCTTGTAGAACTTGACAATTCAGCCCAGAAATAATACTGATGTCTTCCATATCAAGTTTAATTTATACATTTAAAAAGTAAAAGAGGAAGCTGAAATGAAATCAGAGTGATTCTCAATAGGATTTAATTGTTTGGTATAATGTGTGGTATAGATGCATTTTTAAATATTTTTTCAGCTAAAGGCTTCAGATATGATATATAAAAATCCCTGCTGCTGGCTGTAGGTAACATAGTGTGGAGTCTTTTCTTTTTTGAATACAGATTTAAGAAACATATGATATGAAACAACTGAAGACCCACTTTCTCAGAAGAAGAATTTAAATATTTGTGATGGTTTTGACCCATTTTGCTGACCTCCAATTCCCCCTTGTTTTGGGGAATCTGTTACATTCATAAATTGATAATTTAGATTTCTTAAAATTAAAATTTATTCAAATAGTCTTGCCAGAAAAAAAGTGTCTTGTGATTTATCAATTAACGAGCACCTCTATTTACTGGGTTATCTTTAGAACTTGGAAACTTCTGATTTCATTGAAATAACCACATATCATTTGTTTAGTTAAAGCAAAGCTAAAACTTACTGAGTATGAAGACAAGGTAGAATGTTGGTTAAACCAATGATCCTGCGTTTAGTTCTAAAAACTATCCCAAGTTCTGAAAACTAAATCCCAAGTTTAGAGTTAGCTCCTGAGGGTGATTATATTCATGAGTACAGAGTTGAAGAAAGAGACTAAGGCTGTCAGAGCAGCTGCTTAGTGATGGAGGTTTGAGGGAGCATTATACCTCCTAGATCCTCAGCCCATTATACCACCTGAATCATATGAAATGTGGTTTTACAAACAAAATGTAAAAATGACAGAACAAGGAAAGAGCAACAAAAAGGACAGCAGCAAAAAATATAAAATAGACTTACAATGAGTAAGAATTGTTAAATTGCTTGGGTTAATAAAATTTTTGTGAATCTCCTCAGGAAGGGCATCCCATTTCCAAGTGCCAAGATCAAGATAGCTCTCTCCCTTGTAGAAGATCTTTGAACTAATAATGGAGAAAGTACGTAAGAATTTTGGCAGAAAATATTTTAAAATGTTCAAGTTGATATGGGATGTACTTGGATAGTTAGGTCCAAGGATCTGCATTCCTTAATCCAGACTCTAGTTTAGTACTTAGGCATTCATGTTCAATTGTGGCACAAGACCTTCTCAAAACAATTACTAGAGGGTGGTTTATGGGGCACCAACATGGAGAACCACATGGCTTAGGATACAGTGAAGTGGCTCTACCAGATGGCAGATCGCTAAGGCTGCAGGTGAGGGCTTGGCCTAATTGGTTGCCCTGCTCTGATCCACCACTTCGCAGTGCACCATAATGGTAGGGTTGACAGATGTCACGTACCTATAGAATTTCTTCCTGGAATTTGTTTCTCTCTCTCACAAAAGGCTTTCATGAAAAACTAAAGCAAGATGGCCTAGGATTGTGGGACCTGTAATCAAATACATCCCGAAAACACCAGTTTGCTTATTTCTGCTTTGAAAGATATGCTATGATCATTCTTCCTGAATCTTCTTTTGTCTTTTGCATCTGACTCAGTATTTAATTTTCTTCCCAGCTGTCTGTGGGTTGGCACTGATCTGCCGCCAAATTTTTGTTTGCTTCCATCTGAGACATGTCTGGGACAATGTGGCATTTCAGTAGTTATAAATAGAATTATACCAGCAGAACCTATACCTTTCCACCATTTTAATGGGTACTTTTGAAGGGATATTCAAACGATATATTGAAAGGATAATGTAATATATTTTACTAGGATAAGCAGCAAAACAATCTATATTGTAGTGATGCTGAAATCCTATGTTTAACATTTATAGTAGGGATGTGCAGTGCTTTGGATTTGATTTCCAAAGGTGCTTCAGTGCTCTTGATCCTGGGAAAAGGCACAACTGGTTTAAAGGGTTGAAAATAGGTGCTATGTTTGTAGTGCCATGCACTGCAAAGCACTTTTTGGAGATTGAATCTAAAGTACTGCACAGCCCTAATTTACGTTCTGATCTGGAGTATCAGGTGGAAGTATCTATTGAGCAGCTTACTTAAACATAAACAAGGTAGGGAAAATATGCACAGCATGACTTCTGGAGTTCTTTCCAATCCCTTTATCCACAGTAGCCATATGTTTGTCTATATGCATGTATTGGAAAGTACAGGGTAGATTACATAAGCTGTGCTGTGGGTCACATGATTAGGAGGAGGGTGGTCTTGGATTGAAGGGGTCATCAACAATTCAAGCTGATGCTCGACCTCTGGGGGAGGTTTGGTGAATTGAAGTCATTTTTGCGAAAGTGGCATAGACCAAGGAACCAGTGAGTAGACTGGTTCCTTGGAACATCTCCGGATAAAGAGAGGAAAGGAGTTTGCCCACATGTGCCCCAGATGGCTACTGCTCATGAGGAGACTTCAGGATAATGGTTTTCTGTGGGTTTGTGTGCCGGGAGATGACCGAATCAGCCATCTTGCTTGCAACCATGGTGGAGACTTTTAAAGGACTTTAAGTTCACAAACCTCACTTTCTAATCACTTTCAGAAATTGCTCATTAACTACCTCTAAGCTATTAGAGACCTTCGGCATAACAGGTTTGAAAACTCCAGGTGAATCTGCCTTTAATCCTGAATGAAAGAAAATTTTAATCATAAGCTTAAGAATTCAAAGAATCTGAAATACACAGGAAAAAGCTAAGTAAGATTTGGATTTTAAGTTATAAACAGACTAAGGGTCGAGATAAAATTGGAATATTGAACCTTTTACCATAATATTTTGGAATTAATTATAAAGTACAAACAACTTCTCGTAGAAAATAGATCCTGTTTTGGTTTTTACAAGATGTAACATAGATAAATAATTTCATGATTTCAAAAACTGGATACTAGAGGGGACTGAAGATTTCCAGGCCTGGAAGTTGGTGCAAAACATTATGGCAGTAAAAATACTGAAGAAGACTTTTGAAGAATGGAATCAGAAAATAGTAGCCACAATATCAACAATGTCAGTAATAATGTCTGTTTCTATGGATAGACTGTGTCCAAAAGATGTTAGTAAAGAAATGTCAGATGTAGAACAAATTTTATCTGACAAGATAGAGATAATATTGAAAGTGGATTTACAACTGAGAGGCCAAGAGAATGACTTAGAAAAGGATGTTTCACTGGATCTAACAAAGAAATTGGCTGAGGTTTTAAAATTTAAAAGGGAAATACAAATGAAAAACCAAGAGAGTGACCTGGATAATTTTTTCCTACTGGATTTACAAAAGAGGCTTGTTAAAACCTTGAAGAACTCTGTGCGATGGGGCAAAGAAGAAATGAATAGAAATCAAATCCTATGACAATATTTGAACGAACTAAAGATTAAGAATCTTAGAAGTAAAAGGAAGGAATATAAAGTTGGTGTACTTGATCAAGGTTAAAATAAGATATGTTGTTATTTCTGGCTACCCTTTAGGGACTTTCTGCTGACACCAGGACTGAAAAGATGATGCTTTATGGATTTTTTTATAGATAAGAGATGGGATATGGGATGAAGAGATAAATCTTTGTAATTTTAGAGAGGGTGAAGGGTTACTCAGTTTGTTTATACTTGTGATGAAGGTTGGAATTCACTTCTTTATATACTTCTTTTTTCGTTCTTCAGTACATTCTTACTTTTCTCTCTTTTCTTTTTCCTTGCATTTTTTACTCTTTTCTATTCTCTTTTCTTTCTTTAAATTTAGTTTGTGTTAGATTTTACTATTATAATCAATTTTTTTAATAAAACAATTCAAGCTGATGCTCAACTGCATTATGGGAATCCGGGGAAAATTGCATTGTCATGCATTGTGGTCACTTGCTCCCTTACCCCACTGTGTACTGATGGAAATGGTCTTCTGAGGGATGCTCAGATTACACAATTGTCCCCACGGCAGATATTCCTGTTCCTCTTCCTTACAGGACAATCACTCTGAACAGAGAGGAAGTGCAAATCCAGCTAGTAATAGCAACAAGTAATAACAAGAAGAGATCACAGTTCTTCTGTTGCTTCTTCATATGCCACCATCTTTACTGTTTAAGTTTTTTTAATCTGGAAGTGAATGGAACAATATTGATAAATGAGGGAAAAGAGAACTCAGACTCTTGGAGGAAAACATCAGCTGGTGGATTAGCAAAAGATAGTATTGAGAATGTTGTGTGTCTGTATTCTTTGCATTGCTTAATGATTCTAGTTCAGTAACAGTGAAAACATCCCTAGAAAAAAATTAGGAAATCAAGCAGTTAGACTTGCATTAATTGGAAGAGGAGTGGTGTGCCATGAACTGAAAATCTTAGTGCTTGCAAATGTCATCTTCTTTAGCTTAAATATTAATAGCAATGCATGAGGCAATACCAATAAAGATGTAGGCATATTTGTAACTTCAGACATAGCCCTTCCTGTAAGTTGGTCACCCAAATACTGATGTTCTGGTCTTTATCATAAGTCTTCAGATGTCAGCTTTAAAGACTGAAATTCTAATTGCACTAGACTCCCCAGATGGATGGGTCCAGATTTGTTAGCGGGCTGAGTGTAACATCCATATGCTACCCTGCAATCTGAGACAATAAGGGGAGACTTTTACACAAAACCTGCCTGGCAGACAGTCTTACTTTCAAATGGGTCAGGATGCAACAAAACTTGTATGCATCTTATTTCAAGTAGGAACTCTTCCAAAATCCTAGGACTGAAGAAAAAAAAAATGCCCTCATTCTCCTATTACTTGAATATTCATTAAAATGAAGAGTGCAGATTTTTCTCAAGGGCTCAGATTGTAGCAGATGCATTGGAAGGGTTGGAAGGGACAGAACAATAAACTGTAAGTCATTTTCTGATCTCCTCCAGAATGCCACTGTCTATTGCATTTTACCAGAAGGAATAGGAAGGAAACATTTTTAAGTAAGTTTGATTTACATTGCAAACAGGAGAAATATAATGAGGCATGTGATAGACATTTAGGAATACTCATCTCTGGCAGCAGATATATCTTTGACAAAAGGGGTGGAAGTTCAGGCGATCCATTTTCCAAGGGTGATGGATGATACCCAGTTCATATGCCAATTTCATTCTAAGTACCCGTTGGGGACTATTCAGTTTTAAAACTAACTTGATACTTGTTGAGATCCTGGCAAGATTGCTTTTTGGCCAGATTTTCTCCTTTCCCATTCCACAACTCTGATATAATAAAAAATGGCAAATTCTGCATTCATGTTTAAACTCTCTCAACTGATGCAGTTCCTACTCTAAGTTGGGTAATATTCTAAAATGTAGGGATTACCAAAAATGGTGAGTCACTTCCATTCCCTGAATTTAATATAATATCTGATTTGGCATTTAGACTTAGCAGAGTAAGAATAACATTTGTAGAGTTACGCACTTTTAAACCCTTCAAGTTTCAGTGGAAATTTAGATGATTTTTTAAAAAAATGCTACCATATTGATAGATGATAGATAGATAGATAGGCAGCAATCCTATGTACATTTACCCGAAACTATGTTCTGCTTTGTTCAATGGAATTTATATACTTGTAAATGTGTAAAAAATTGCAGCCAAAGTAGAAACAAAGTAGGCATGACATTAAATCCATGTTTGCATTATGTTTTCTTAACAACAACTGAGATAACTTCCCCTTAGGATTGTGATAAGAGAGTTGTATTTTTAAAATATGTTTCTTTTTCATTTCACTTTCTATGAAAATTGATCCCTGAGCTATTAGCCTGAAAGGAGAGCTTTGATGGCAACTTCCCTTTCATAACTGCTTCTGAATGGCAATTTTTGCTAACAGCGCAGTATGGAAAGAGTTAAATCCCCTTCCCCCTCCCCATGTACCTTGGAGGGGATTGTGAACTCTTTGACATATACCTGTTATTTGAAAGCCAACTTCCAAGCACCGCATATGTATTCCTGCCTTTAATGACAGAATTTGAGTCCCTGAAGCCTAGCTGATGTGTATTTTTTTCTTACATGGGCTTTAGAGCTTCAAGTAATAAAGAGAAAAGGGTAATTCAGAAATCTTTTTAAACAGAGATTTTGGAATTGCATTTGAAGTATTTAAAATACTTCAGAACAATAGACAAATCCATTAGGAATATGATATTGTAAAAGCCACTTGGTTGTTGCCATGGAGCTTAGGAAAGAACCTGATCTGATGTGGAAAACAAGGTGAGGGAGAATTTCACACATTCAGTCCATAAGCAGATCTTTCCCTGACAAGGAAGACAGTCAAGGCCATCTCATTCTCAAAAACAAAGCAAAACAAGACTTGTAGTTGTTGACTGATGACTAAGAAGTTGTCGCCATAATGGAAAATAAATCAAGAAAATATTTCCATCACCTCTGTATCTGCTGAAATCAGATCAATTTGTGAGTATTTTTGACAGGCCAGCCAGTTACATCAACATTATTGCTTTTCATAGTATGGCTTGTTATATTCTGAAGTCTTGAAAAAAGACCCTGCTGAGGAGAAAAATGCTCCTGACCTGAGAAGTCTCCTTTATCACGTCAGCTGAGGAAAGAGAGACCTTTCCTGAAGTGGTAGAAATGGTATTTTTAAACCCAAGCCATGCTTTTGGATAAACAAATCTATTCAGTTTATCTAGCTTTCTAGTTTTACCCTGCTTTTCAGCCAAACCTCCTAAAGGGTCTTATCTCCTAAGGAGGAGAACTGGTTTTTCAAAGGGGCTTAACTTTATTAATATTTTTTGTAGTTTCTTTCTATCAAGGTCTAACAGCTGATCTAATCACCTCCTGAAATGGAAGGGTCAAACTATGTTGGCCAAGGGGAGAGAGAGGTACCACATTTAAGTGCAGTTTGATGACTCTTTGCATTTGTTACTTAGAAGAAGGAAACACTCCTTGTTGTCTTGCCTGTCCTCACCTCCCAGAAAGGAACAAAAAGTGAATCGTAGTCCTTAGGCCGTTCTGCTTGCAGCAAGGAAGCTACAGTATAATAAGGACTTATCCATCCTTGACAGTCAGTTGGGATTGCTCAGTTTGATCACAGATTAAAAAGAGATCAAGGCTTCCCATTATAACACAGAAGTTAACCAGCTGATCAATGCAATATTGTCTATACTGTATCACAACTATTATTTTATTGACTGCCACTGTCTACAGGTAATTTGTATTGTTTCTATTTGTCCTTTACTATTTCCCCTTCTTTCTTCTGCCACATCTTTGGCATTATGCTTCTTTCACAGGACTTCTAGTAAGGAAAAATATCCTACCAGTAAGAGCTGTCTGACAGTGAAACTCTTTAGCAGGATGAGTTATGGGCTCCCCTTCACTATATGTGTTCAAGCAGAGGCTGGACAACTAATTGATGTAGGTTCTGTCACCAAGCAGAGGAGCCCAATTCAGTCCGCATGGTTATTTCTAGTTCTGTGATTCTATGACTGTGTGTTATAGATGAACTGGACTGGGAACTGTACAATTTTAGGTAGTAATACATGCCAGTTTTCAAAGTATGATGATGCTCTGTGGCTTTTACTGCCAGAACAATAACAGCTCCCCCTCTGAAAATTCCATATTTTTGTGAGTTTCAGGATTCAACGACGTGGGGCAGGGAGGGCTTAGAAAAATATTTATAATTAACTGTTTAAGTCAGTTCATACTACTGTTTAGCATGAAGGCCAGGACTCCCATATTAGGATGCAACAATAGGCAAAGTATCAAATGTTCCTCTGAATGCTGCAGACATCATTCCTGAGACTAGAAAGTTCTTCCAGAGCTGTACTGAAATGCAAGGGAAATGTCTCGTGTAATTTCTATTTCATTCAATTTGGTTTGAAGAGGAGAACTTCCTAGTATATTTTGCCATAAGTCCATTTTCTGTTTAATCTTTTACGTAGTACAGATATCTTGCATCATGTGTTAATCTATTCATCAACACTCTGCTTCTTAAGTCTGTTAACTTACAAATGAATCTTGTTGAAATGGTTGGGACTAACTTGGAAGTAAATTTCCTAAGGAGTGAAATGCAAATTCTGTAAAACGTCAAACCATGAAAGAAAAGATGAACCAACATACAAAACCTGCATTTGACAGTTCTGCATCAACTTACTATATAATTACTCTTCCGGAAATGTCAAATCTGAATGTAATGTCTGTAAATGAGTTGACTCAAATATCAGGGAAAAACAGTGTAGCAAAGATGAACAGAAGATTTTAAACGACATTTTTTTCATTCCTTCTCTCTCTCCGTCTTTCCCTCTCTCTGTGTGTTTTAATTAGTAACATAATGTACTGCAATTGAAAGACTGATTATTCGATGCCTGGGCAGAGAGGTATCATAATCTCTCTTCGTCCAAATGCAACATGCTGCCTTTGTGACTACGGACATTAATTATTGAGAAAGAGTTCTAAAATAGCACGTGTGTTTGGAGCTTTGCCTGTAACATAAGATACAGGCTGTAGAGATGCAAGAAGGATCTGTGGGCAGTGATGTACCTGTACCTGTACCTGTAGCATTTCAGCTCTTGTAGGCCTGAACTTTGAATTCTGCTGTGAGATGTAAAAAAAAAATCAAAATCAAAATCTGCTTTATAGACCAAATCATGGAAAGATGAGTCGTCAGGCTTACTTTTATCGTGTCCCTCCACAGGAACTGCACCGAAGGACACAACTTCAGCCTGAGCCAGCAAAGACAAAAGCTCTTCAAACAGTCATAGAGATGAAGGTATGAAGTGTGAATGTTTGCTCATGTTCATTCCATTTACGAGAATGGCTGCAGTGAATGCTTGTTAGATTGATCATGGAATTGTCCCTTGCTTTTATTGTAGAGAATACATGGATTTGTGCAGTATGTGTGCATGTCACATTGCAATCACACCACTTGTGTCCCAATGAGTGTCAATCAAATTTGTATATGTGACAAATGTCTAAGATACAAGGATTATATATATTGTTTCCCCTAAAGAGACCATCTTAACATTTTGCACTCTTTTCCCAACAAATGCAATTTTCCTATTCTGTTTGCTTGACAGATATAGCTGTTTTTCTAAACAACTTGCTTTTGATACATTGTTAGCAAATATTTTGCAGATTTTTTTTTTGAAGGAAGGTGGTGTTTTTCTTTATATTAATCATTCTTTTGTCATTTAAAATGGTATCAAACAAGGTAAATTATTCTCCATTCTTTATCATGTTCACTTTTGTTGTCCTGAATATAGGCCTTGCCGTTTTATTACATCCATAAATTATGAACCAAGTTATCCCATGTTTAGCTAGATGGATACTGAGTAAGATTGAAACTTTCAGGTCTGATCACATGGCAGTAAGTTATATGTTGATTTCAATAATGATATCCCTTCCTACTTCTGTTAATCATTACGAAAAGGTCTGTGGTTGAAGAGGTGCTATCGACATAGGGGTCATAAAAATAATGCCCTGAAATATGATTTTGCTTTTGACAAAACAGCAGTATTTTGTTTCCTTTTTTTTTAAATAAATTTTTATTGAAGAATTTTATACAATAGAATTTTATACAATAGTAAAGATAATACAAATTTAAGAAAAAGAGTAAAGAAAACTGGTGAATCAAGAAAAGAAAAAGAGAGAAAAAGGAAAAAAAGGAAAAAAAGGAAAAAAGTATAAAGAAGTGGCTTCTGATCTTCTTTAAAGCAGTTATAAATACATTTATCATCTGTCCTCCCTCTTTAAATTACATCATGATTCCCTTCTTCCCATATTTTACCCTTTCTAATAATCAGTCCATAAATCACCAGTTCATTTTTTTCCATTTTCAGCAAAAAGGCCATAAAGTTGGGAAAGTTCAGAAAGCTGCACTGCCTTTCTGAAGGCTCTCTGAAGTCAGCACATCTTTCTGAAAGCTCAGTAGCCATGTGTATTGTTAACGTTCTGATGTTAACAATAAGAATAGTATACTTAAGACAAGGCAAAATATTACTTACTAGGATTCTCATTGAAATGATATATAAGCTCACAAGTCTAAGGTAAGATCACATACAGTATGTAAAGCAGGGCATCTGATCCAGTTTCAGGAAGCATTTCCCTGCACTCCCAGACAGCTAAATTTCAAGAATGCAAATAGCCTTTGGAAAGGCTATTTCACCTCCTGTCTATCAACTACCTGTAGTACGTACCTACCCATCTACCTACCTACTTACCTACCTACCTGCCATCTAAACTTGAGCATGAGTTTGGGTTATTAAGCTCATTCTGATTTCCAGTTATACTTCAAACTTTAGCAAATGAAAGGTTTAATATTTACACAACATAACTGTAAGGACTTTGCTCATATGCTCTTATGGATTTAGGAGTCACAGTCCCTGCCTGATATATTTTCAAACAATTTCCAGTATTCCAAACATCTCCTGTTGGTATAGCATTTGTGAGGGCAGAAGAAAAATAGGAAGAAAGGAAGAAAGGGAGGGGGGGGGGAGATTTCTGATGCTCCCTGCCAGCTTCCCACAAGCAAAGTCAACAGGGAAGCCGGCAGCAAGTCATAAGTCGCTCCCACTCCCACTGGTTTTTTGCTCTTGGTCATTCTGTTTCTCTGTTTAGGTAAGGAAATATCTGAAACAATGACCCAAAGGGTCATGGGTTGTCTAGTATAAATTAAAAGACAGATGCACATGGAACTGTTTTGAACGTATAGTGTTCAAATGCAAATGAGTACCGACTCTGGATAGGATAGGAAATAAAATGGAAGGGGAGATTCCTCCATGAGTACCTGTGCTTGCTTGATTGCTCTTGGTCTCCCTTTATTCCGCCCCCCCCCGCCATTTTTTTTCTCTTCTGTGTACACTCATTAGACATACAGTAATATCAGCAGGTGCACCTCTATAAAATGATTGGGGTAGCTCTACTTCAACCATGAGCTTGGATATCACTGCACATTCTGGCTGAAAGACCTGTCATTTCTAAATCCATAATAGTATACAAGCTATAGCAAAGTCTTTACAGGATAAGTTGCATTGTTATTCAACACTTCATTTCATTTTGGTGCCTTTTTGAAGCCCAAGTACAGAGGAGATGAGGTAAGACAAGAGTTGTACGCTGTTTATGCAGTCAGGGAAACAAAGTAGTCTCATTTTAAGAAATTGTTACCAACTTTTCTAATGAAGGCGTGTAAAGATTCAAAAACAAAAATAGCAATATAAAAACTGGGTTTTATATTGCAGGACAGGAAGTAAGTGTATCCAAAATTCTTAAGTGAATGAAATGTTTTGTGGTTTACCCTTGCTTCTTGCAGACACAACCATCTTTATGTATTGATCCTGCTGTGGTATTTCAGGTATGTTACAGCACCGCTGCTGAACTCTGAGTGTGTAGTGTGTACTGCATAGCTTTTTCTTTGTATTAGCCTCTTCTATCTCTAGTTTTAACATTAATTTCTAGATCGTTTCACAGTTGCAGTAGGAACATATTTACTTAGAAGAGGAATTTGGAGCGGAAAATACATAAATTCACCTGATCAGGACAGCTGCATATAGTACAGTATCATAATTAGTGCTGTGCATAAAATTTGGGGGTCATATGACGCACTTGCCCTCTGTATGAAATGGCTCAAATACAGTTAGAGGAAAACAAAAGGTATTTGCTAATTAAAACATACAGCAACTTATAAGAAACATGACATTACAAATTACCAACTACACAAAAATATATTACATTTTAAGTTTTCCACAAAACCAAGTTTTTCCTACAACACTTGAATTTCCCAGCACCCACTGAACTCTCCTGAACCTCCATAATTTTCTCTAGCAAAAAAGCCCTCTTTTCATCAAGTGTGGACACCATCACCATATATGATTCAGAGTAAATGTCAGTGGCAACCAAAAGTCAGTGGCAAATGTCAGTGGTCAGAGCTCCTACCACATGGGATTCATAAACCCTCACTTGGCCTATACAAGTGGGGATGTCACCTGACTTCCAGTAAAACACCTGCACGTCCTGCTCTTGTAGTCATGTTTAGTTTTGGTTCCTCATGGACCTGTTAAATTAATTTTAGTTTAGTTTAGTTAAATCTTTATCCTACATTAAATTTATCCTACATTAAAGTTTAGTTTAGTTAAATCTTTATCCTACATTAGTTAAATCTTTATCCTACATCAGTGTTGTCCAAACTTGGCCACTTTAAGATGAGTGGACTTCAACTCCCAGAATTCCCCAGCCAGTATGGCTGGCTGGGGAATTCTGGGAGTTGAAGTCCACTCATCTTAAAGTGGCCAAGTTTGGACAACACTGTCCTACATAATAACTTAGCAAGTCTTCCGCATAGAGTAGAATAAAAAGCTACTTTGAATCCTTATTGCTGAGGAAACGTCTTCCCTGCTGTCCTGCTCCTTGCATTTCTGCAAAAGCCTGATGGACATTTTAGCCTGAATAGACAGAAAAGGCCTTTCTATAAGAAGTTACTAGCCAGGGTGTCCTTCTGATGTGTAATATAATATATTATAATTATATTTATATATCAGAATTACACAATTATAATATATAATAATTATAATGATATAATAATTATAATGATATATGGTTTCTTATTTTTAAGTTTTTATTAAATGCAAAAAGAAAGAACCCACAAAAACACACATCTTTTACATATCAAGCCATATTAGTTTTAATATGTATTCATGTCATAATATTTAAATAAATTTACTTAACCACCAAAAATAATGAGACGTGCATATAAACTAGTATATGCACTCCAAATATCGAAATAGTCCTCTGGATAGCACTTCTGGCAGTAAAGTTCTTGTTCAAATATAGAAAGAGATGCAAATTCTTTAGAAGGAATGAGTATCCTTCCAGCCTTTTAGAATCAATATTCTGGTAATCATAAAATATCCGTTTCTGGTTGTCCTCTTGTTAATTTCCAAGCAGTTCATACAAAGTTCAAGGGAAAATAATCCTTCACAAACCAATGAGTCTTCCAGAACAAAATTAATTTGTGAAATAGCTTCTGCCCAGAAGAAAGCCTTCATAGGAGAAGAGTGCATCATATGAATCATTGTTGCATTCTGAGCACCACATCAACTAGTTGAATCCATTAATTTCTTTCTAAAAAGCCACATAGGTCTCCCAAATAATTTTTCTTTCATTAATCACAATTTAAATCTATAGAAATTTGATACGATTATGCCAAATTGGTTTGCTACTGATGTCTAAGTATGAGACATTCTAATTCTTTAGTCCAGGTCTGTATATAGTGTTGAACACCTACTATAATATACAGGTAGTCCTTGCTTAATGACTGTTCATTTAATGATTGTTCAAAGTTACGATGGCCTCAGAAAAAGTGATTTACAACCTGTACTCACACTTTCAACAATTGCAAACCATTGCACCCCCCCAAAGTCACGTGATCACAATTTGTGACCTTTTTTACAATGGTCATTAGCGAATCACATGGTTGTTAAATGAATTCTGGCAAAAAAGTCCATTGGGGAAGCTGGATTCGCTTAACAACCACGTGATTCACTTAATGATATATGATTTGCTTAACGACCATCGTAAAAGTGGTTGTAAAATCAGGTCCAGTCACATGGTGACTCACTTAATGACCACCCCACTTAACAACCAATTCTCCAGTCCCTATTGTGGTCATTAAGTGAGGACTACCTGTATTCTAGCAATCATTTCTAAATATTTGTTAAATCCTCTACTGGGAGAGAGAATCCTGAAGCCTGTTGGGCTGCTGGCCTATATCTAGTTTTCAAAAGATATTTTAATTAAGATTTTAATTCTGGCAAATTATATTTACATTACAACTCAAATAATAAAAAATCTTAATTGAATTCTGTTAAATAATCTAAAATATATATTCCCCACTGCGCCAGGTTTTCCAATAGAAGAAATGCCTTTCTATTTTTAAATTTTTGATTTCCTACCCTTTTTTAATTTAGTATGATCGAACTAGAGTTCTTATACCTCACACCCCCTTGGCTACCTAATACAGAAGGATGGGGAATTGTATACAGTATTTTCCAAGGCAATCAGATATGCCAAGAATGCTGATTCCAAGATGGCCCATGATGACAAGTTTCCTGAGTAAACTTGCCATTCATTAATCTGAGAAAGAAGATAACTTTATGAGATAAAGTTACATTTGGAAAATTAAAACTTCCTTTTGCAACAATGGAAGTTTCTCAAGTGAAAAACAAGATGGAGGTTTTCCCTAAACCAAACCTCTGAAGTAAGACATGAAGTTTCTAAACATACAATTCAGGAATATATTTTAAAATGCCATGCATGATGTAAATTACATGTCAAAAATATTCAGAGATAACATTAATTATTACACATACAGTACATACATACATACACATTTGTATATTTGTTTCTTGTGCATATTTAGATGTTTGCTTGTGTAAGAATTTTAGTTTATTAGACCTCTCCTAAAACACGGATAGACTGCAAATGCACTCCACATGAGATTTTCCTTTAATCTCCCTTTTTGTGAATGCTCTGCGTGCTTTTGCTCTCTTATAATATAGAACTTCCCCATCTAAAGCTTATGGTGCTTAGTCTGTTTTTTCCTGAATGTTTTAAATCTTTGTGCCTGTTTTAGGAGCTTAAAAGAAAGCAGGGGCTTACAGGATTGCTTTTTGAAGATCATTACACCTAGAAGCAATGTTGATCCAACCAATGTTGATCCTCAAGATCCAGTGGTTAGGCTACATTTCTAAAACAGCTAATGATCTCAAAATTGCATCCTAAGGTTCTTTTTTATTACTTTATCTATTACTGCCCATTAAAAGCTACTTGTGATCAGTCTCTTCAGAATTACACAGAGAGCTCCTCTAGAAAAATGTAAGTAAGGTATTACAGCACTATATCACTCAGATGTCATGCCCTTTAAATAAAGAAAATATTACCTTATTGATTATAGAATGTTTTATTTGGCTGCTATCATCTATATTTATTAGAAAGATGAGCACATGCTAAAAACAAATCTAGATGATGATGATGATGATGAAGAAGAAGAAGAAGTAGTAGTAGTAGTATTAGTATTAGTAGTAGTAGTAGTAGTAGTAGTAGTATATCAGGCCATTTAGAACATTTGTTCAAATGTTTTGTATGGGACAGTTGTCTGTTAGCCTCATGGGATCCAGATATGGTTATGAGATGGGTTCAAGAAGATCCTATCATATATATTAATTAAGTAATGTATTCAATTTATAGAGCTGTTTAATCGAAACAACTCAAAGCAGCAGACAATAGGTTTAAAAAGTCATTACCTCCCTCCAATATATTCATTATGTATGTTCAGCATGTTCCAGTAGAACATACATACCTCTGATAGTGACGAGTTATTCTATACCTTTTTAGTTCCTCCAAAATACATTTCTCTGAATAAATCAATGTCAATTTTAAATACCTTGAATCCTGGGCAGAGTGCCTTTTCCTTTCGTTAAATGATGGGTTGGATTCAAAGTTGCCCATGCAAAAATCTGCTTGCACATGAGATCTTCTTGCTGTGAATGTAATTGTAGAATTGTATGGAAGAGCTAGAGTAGCAGACAGGATGGACAGCTATGTTACACAAATTGGGGTAAACTAGCTACTGGCACAGTGGCATAGAAGTAAAACTATATGGATACCGAAGACAAGATGGTGGAAGCAATCTTGTTTAAATAAAGGACTTGTGTTTTCTAAAATTCCTGCCTGTATGTGAACTGATGCAAATACCACTTAAATCATTCCAATGCCCTCCCGATGTGGAGGCTTCTAAGCAATTTGGACTGGGTTTAAATGCAGGGACACTATATACTTTCAGGGCCCAGTTCGCATAAGGAGTTTCTGTTCAAAGTAGTGTAATTCCCTATTCCTACTTTGGCCTCCTAACATCTACTGTCCTCCAGAGAGACTCTTTAGAAGATGCTGGTCTTTCAAGTGCGCTATGAAGAGGAAAGTTCTGTTGTGCAGCGTATCAGTTTAGATCCTAAGAAAGCATTAAATACTGTAGAGCACATGGGTAAAATGGCTCTTTGGAAAAAGCATTTCCTTTCCTTTTTTTAAATGAGGAAGTAGAGAAGTAATGAAAATACTTTTTAAAAATGGCTTTACCTACTTCAGTTCTGGGAAAAGGCAGGGAAGAAATGATTCCGTCCTGCCCAATGAAATACAATTGAATGGTCCCCCCCCCCCCAGTTTCTCACATTATTCTTTGATTTCCCAGTCTAGACAAAAGCCATGGAATTCCCAGGTGATCCCACATCCTAGTACTATCTAGAGCCAACCCTGTTGAGCTTCTGAGATCAGCCTCTGTTGGGCAGTCTGATAGGTCTTTGAATTAAAAGTCTGATGGTCCCAAAGCTACTGGAATTTTAGAAAAAGTTTAAACTGCTACATTTTTATCAATCATTTCAGTGTGTAGGTTGAAAATCTTCAAATGAATCTCAAATATAGGGTCAGCAGCAAACTTTGGTTTTCATTTTATTCCTATCCTTTTCTTTTCATATATCATTGTCTCAGAAATCTTGAATCCTGCCTGTTATTTCTCATTGCTTTTCTTGATTTTGTTGTTATGTATTGTCCAGGGGATTTGATCTCTCTAGCAAAATCAATTCAGCTTTCCTGCCAAATTTGCACAACCAAGCCTTGTTCGTGAGAGCTTGGAAATGGGTAGAGGATGGGGTTAGCCCCACACCCAGTGTTTCACCAGGAGCACTGCAAAGGAATGCCTGTCATGTTTGTTAATAAATCTGGAACTTGGATTGGGCAGAACACTGTGCTCTCATTCATACAGCTCTTTCTTGGACCTCCTGGCTGTATGTATGGAGCCTGGAGAGAGAACGTTTGCAACCACGGAGTGCTCACGTCCTCAGGCAAATGCCTGAAGAGGGCTCAAGTTAGTCACACATTCACCAATTGTTCTGCCCACCTTCCAAGCACAGATGTTCCTTTCCCTTTCTGCCTGTTACAGCGGGAACCAGCACCCTTAATTTCACAGCAGCTGGAAACAGGATACCTATTTTTCTGCATTGTACAAGCGGGTAGGGAAAGATTCCATACACTAAGCTGAAGGAATTTTAAAACATTTCCATTCATGCGTTAAGTTGGCTCCATGTTAGAAAGTAATGAAATAAGTGTGGTATAATGGCGGCTTTCATTTGGTTTGGATCTCCTCCATTCTCGTTTTATCTTATTTGAAGAGACTGTAGCTTTTTATATCAGAAGTGATAGTGAAACAGATGTCTTAAAAAGGTTGTAAACTTTAGCTTTCTCACAGCACAATAAAAGTATAGTTAGACCCAGATTTCTTGGCAATTTTTGTCCATTTTCTTATATTTATTTTATTTTATGTTCATTTATTACTTTTCTATTCAGAGTGTATTCAGAGTGGCTGTTTAGTGGCTTTAGGCAAGTGAAAATTTTGACGATAATGTGTGTATTTTTCTTCAGCTACATAATTATTACTGAGTTTACTCCAGTGCTGTTTAGATGAGAAAGTGCTTCAGTTCCTTGTGCCAATATAGTTCTTTAGGTTTATTGCTCTTGATTCGCAATTCATATGTCTGCTTTTCATATCAATAATTTGTATAGTAATTGCATACCAACACTTTCTTTCCAAAAAAATAGGACACAAAAATAGCTTCACTGGAACGTAATATCAGAGATCTCGAAGATGAAATACAGATGCTGAAGACAAATGGAGTTCTGAACACAGAAGATCGAGAAGAAGAGATCAAACAAATAGAGGTTTACAAGAGTCATTCCAAGTTCATGAAAAATAAGGTATGTGCTGCTAAGACTTATTAAAACTTTGATTTTTGAGGGAGATTGGTGATTTTACTGTGTCGACACAAGATCCGAAGAGGAGTATCTACTAGTAAAGAAAACCTCCTGGTAAACAAGATAGATTTCTTCCATTGGTAATTTACTTGGTGAGAGAAGCTTCCATGTTATATCCTAGGTACAGAGGCAACCTTTGTTAGAGCCATGTCAAACCAGTGTGAAAAATGTGCTGCATTTTGAGGGCATTCCCTGGGGGAAACCATATTAAATTGCCATAGAACAAGTACTTTTGTCCCCTTGAATAAAAACCATGACAAGGGCATTCCTGTTATCAGTTCTTGGCCATCTCTCCTTGCTGAGTAATTACAGCAAAGGCACCTGTGGGACTGGAAAGTGTTCAGTGGTCCTTCGGGAGATTTTCCATGTTTGCAACCAACAGCCATCAGTTGTTTTCAATGTTAGGAAGAATGGCAATTTATAACTCTGCAGTTAAGACATGATGCAAGTAGAATGAAATGACTGCAAATGCAGACATAAAATGTTCGAGTGATGTCTCATATGTCTGATAATCAAAACTCTTATTTTGATTGTTGCCTACCACCCAGGTTTATATTGTGTAAGATGGGTGGCTGTACAAATATTTTAAACAAAGAAACAAATATAGTAACAGACCAAACAAACAGACTTCCTTGATAGTAGGAATTACTATCCATATGGCTCACAATGGATCATTTAATTCTGAGGGTCATATATTAATTGGAATTCTATTAACATAAAGAGGAAATTATGATGATTTTGAGAAGAAGGGATTCAGTGCAATAGATGCTCCCACTGTTATACAGAGAATCAGAGCAAAATGTTTGCATGTGGTTGTCATAGCCATCTGATCAGCTCTTGGGTAATCATGCCTCATTCTGATGAAAGCCTGCATAACTGCTGTCAGCAGCCCTGTCCTTCTTCTGACAATTGAGATTTGTAGCAAAAGATACTACTTCTGCCATTCATCACAGGACCTTTCAAGGTGGAAACAATATTTATAAGGCTGTCAGCAAGGAGATCTCATTATACCCCATCTGTCCAACCTGAGATCACTGATAAGGAAAGCCTGATAAATATAAGTCCTGATTGATAGAAAACAGTCGAACAAAGCTCCTTTCATGGTCAACAACTCAAGGTGTTATAATGCTCTTTGGGAGAAAAAAGCTTGGATTTAAGAAATAACTATATAAGTCCTTTCCAATTTAAATGGAAGAGGAGTGTATGGTTGCTAAAGGTAGTCTATTGTGGAACATTGCTAACTTCCCTGGGAGACAAGACTACATCAAGGTTTGGAGAGTATAAAAATCAAAGACATTAACAACAAACACACTCTTCCTAGATTCTCAAATATCTAGGTGAAATGACAAGAATTGAAAAATAGAAGGTGACTGAGGTGGTTCTCTCTTGCACAATTGCTCTTTGCTCTGATGTCAAATAAAGGCCTCGCCTTGTTTTCCCAGGCAGCAGGATAGCAAGCTAATGTCTCTAAGACAAGAAGAGGTCAGAGTTAGCAAAGCACACCCAAGCCAAGAAACAGCTTGCAAGAAAAGACAAAGTTTGGAGGAGAAAGCTACAGCACTGTTTGATTGCCAATTAACGCTTAAATAAAGCTGGTAGCAATAAGGCAGCAGTTATGAATTTCTTAAGCCTTATCAGGCCTGTACTCCTGGTTCCAGTTTCTAAGGGCAGGATAGATCTTGGGAGCTCCTGATGAAAAAGGTTTTAAAAGTTTGCCCATCTGGAATGAATGCAGAAAGTATTGCTCTCTTCCTGCTTTGACATGCTGACACCATCATGTGCAAGATCAATTTATATGAGACCTCTCTGGAGTGAGATTGTGCTATGAGATTCCAGCATGGTAGAATGAGGAAGACAGAGCTGTTTTACTTGATCTTGTTTAGAGTGCCAAAGCTGTAGTTTATGAAAGGAACATCTTAATGTATTTTATGTTAGCATTTATATTACTATAACATGCAATTTGTTTTTAAATTTGATTTGTACTGTGTTTAATCCTAAGAATTCATTGGGGAGTTGCACACCTCTCAAAATCAGCTGATTGGAGTGGCCTGCAAATAGCAGCAAATAAATAAATCTGCAGACAGGCAATGAAGAAAAAAATTAAGTGGAAAAAGTATCCAAGAGAGTTTACATGATATTTTTTACATCCCCAGATCTACCATTTGCAATCCCTTGTGAGACATTACAAGAAACACTGCTTGTTAAAAAGAATTTTAGCATCTTCTCTTGTTTGAAGCTGGAAAGATTCATCAGAGAAGATCTGAAATGCTTTATTTTGTGGATGGCAAAACTTTTTACCAGCTTGCAAATCATGTTGCTAATAAAACAAATATATACAGTAGCATACCTGAAGTGAAAATGATTCCATATTCATTGACCAATTGGTCAGGTTTGGTGAGTTGAATCATGGATAAAAAATAGATTAAAAAATGAAGATCCTTTGATAGAGATTAGGTTGTGTGATAACCATCTGGCACTCATATAAACCACATGCTGCACTATGTATTGGTTTCAACTTTCTTTCTATTTGTATTGTGTAATATTACTCTCACCTTATTTTTTTTAATTTCAATTTTGGCTCTATATCCGTTGTTACACATAAAGGGTTGTCAGTTTTGTGGTCAATGCCTTGGTGACATTATCCATTTTTACTTCTCAAAGAAAATCCTTTCTAAAATGATGTGCATTCGAATGTTATGGTTCAATGATATCCTTTAATAATTTCTTTTGCGAATGCTTCTTTTTCATCGCTATGCATTCTGTTTGATCCCAATTTGTTGTTCCTTTCTTCTATGATCTCTCTGTGGGCAGGATCTGCCTTCCCTTATTTTGAACTTGGCTGAGTACTAGAAGTGCTCTGAGACCTCATTCCTAGTGCTTCATATATAATATTTATAAATTATTATATAAAAAAAGATCAGAACAATCAAGCAGGATAATAGTTCTGATATAGATATGTGACTTTGCTTTTTACTATAGATGTTCCACATGTGGAAATATACATAATTGCATAAGATACCTTTTGGATTTGATCCTGAAAGAATTCATTTCGTATGGTGAACTGAAAAAACAGTATGGAATTTATAAGAAATATTTTCTTCTAATGTGACTTGGTAGTATTACAGCTGATAAATATTGTACTTTACTAATCTGGAACATGTGGGCTGAGCACTATAAATTGCGATTCAATTCCAGATTTTGTTGGCTACCACTTTAGTTTTAAATCCTCCACCATTCTCATAATGTAGCTGTAGAATGAATGAAATCTAGCAACTGGAGAAGGATGGCTTCAATCACATTCAGAAATTCTGTGCTGTTCCCCAAACTGCATATTTTATTGCATAAGATAAAACCTTATATTGAAAAAACCTTAACAAAAACTTGGGGTCAACTTCATTATGATTGTGAAAATGCAAATCTATATAGGTTTTGAACAGAGTTTTCCTTCACAATTACCACAATTGATATTCATGAGTAAAATTAATTCACCAGTGTTAAGATCATAGGAAGCTGCCTTACATTATTGATACTGTTAGTCCTTGACTTATGACCATTCATTTAATGACTGTTCAAAGTTACAGTGGTGCTGAAAAAAGTGACTTATGATCAGTTCTCACACTTACAACCATCGCAGTGTCCCTGCAGTCACGTGATCACAATTTGGGCGTTTGGCAACTGTCATGTATTTACAATGGTTGCAGTGTCCTGGGGTCACGTGATCACCATTTGCAACCTTCCCTGGGGACTTCCGACAAGCAAAGTGAATGGGGGAAGCCAGATTCACTTAATGGCCACAGTGACTCACTTAACGAGCATGGCAAAATAGGTAGTAAAATTGGGTGTGACTAACTTAACGACCTCATCACTTAATGACAGAATTCCGGTCCCAATTATTGTAAGTCGAGGATTACCTGTACTGATAAGATGTTTTTTCCAGTCCCTATTGGGACTGGGAGCTAACTGTAAGTGTTGAGTTCAGGCAATCTTCTTCCTGGGCCTTTCCTCAGACTCATGTGCATTAACTATCGCATATTAGTATTGTGTGTGTGTGTGTGTGTGTGTGTATGGCTCCTGTACATGTGGTGCCATTCAGACAATTTCCATTTTCTTGTTATGGTTTTCGATATGGGAAATACTGTAAACAGTAGGAAAATCACATATTTATGCAGATGTTCCAACCACATATGAAGTTTTACATTTAAAGTACAATCACATGTGTAGGCTATTATTAGAAAAGCCAATACTTGAGTATTGAGAGGCAGTGTTGGTGATAGTGCGGAATCATATGGATCATATACCTGCTAAACTATCATGGGAGCTGCTTTGCCTTGCATTGATTTCATAGTACTGATCCAGCTGAATGTTAAAAGAATGTCCTAATAATAAATGTAGTTTGATAGTGGAACCAATTGCTGAGAGAAGGTGAGCTCCCTTTCGCTGGAGATGTTCAAGTGAAGGCTAGAAAGCCATCTTTCTGGGATGCTTTTAATTTGGATTCCTGCACTGAGCAGAACGTTGGACTTGGTGGCCTAATTGGCTGATTAGGTTATTGTAGTGTTCTAATGCTTAATAGCTTGTTCCATGTTATGACCAGTGATTGGGTCTTGGGTGGGAGTAGGGCAATAGTACTGTGATTGGCTTCCATTGATTTGGCTGTGGAACTTCTATATCAGAAATGTATACACACTTAGAACAGAAGCAGCAGTATTACTATAAATTTACATGTGATGGAATGCAGTAGAGATCCAGGTTCTCAGGAAGGAGAGCACATTCCAGGGAGGAGACAAGAGGCAACATAGTCCAGAGCAGGAGCATAGAAGAAGAAGAGACTTAAAATAGCCACTCCCTAGGTTCTCCCAGAGTATATTTATTAGGTTAGCATGGTACAGATTTAGCCTGCCAAGGTTCTGTCTATAAGCAATAAAGAACTGAACCTGGCTGGATTGTTTCCCTGTTGTTCTTGGGCTGGGCCTGACATCACAGGACAAGACCTCCAATTTCTATGCACTAATGGCACAGAAGATTGAAAGGGAGAACTTTTTGGCATTTCCCCCCTGATGTGCTGAGCATAGATATTTGAGTTGGGAAAGCTTACGTCTATAGGATTCTACATTTGTAGGTTTCCCTGATCAAGCTCCATTCGTCACAGTTGGCTATTGAGCAGTTGGAGAGCTGTGTGGTCTTGTTTCTCCTCTCAGTAAATGGGCTTTGTTCATACCCTTAATACATGAAGGTGGCTATAGTTTTTCCATGATTAATATATTGGAATATTTTACTTTCATAATGTATGTGGCCTCCAACTTGTTCAAATCATGAAGAATAATACTCCCAAAGCTGATCAGTTAAATGTAAGCTATCCATGTGAATGTAATTAAATGTGCTTTGTCAGCTTCTCCACTGTCCCTAAGGAAGTACAGCGGTGGTTAACATTAATTGTTCTTCCCCTTCATCTATTGCAGATTGACCAGCTGAAGCAAGAGCTTTCAAAGAAAGAATCGGAACTTCTTGCCTTACAAACTAAGCTTGAAACCCTTAGCAATCAGAATTCAGATTGCAAGCAACACATAGAAGTGCTTAAAGAGTCGCTTACTGCCAAAGAACAGAGAGCTGCCATACTTCAGACAGAGGTAAGGTAGTTTCTTAACATCTAATAATTATGCAGTATAAATGTTTAGTTAATGGAGTGTGTCAGAATTAAAGATGATATTCCAGTTACAAGTCTGTGCGTAAGACAAAACCTGACCTTTAAAAAAAATTCCAAAGTAGTAAAATAGCTTGATGCCAAGATCAGCCCATGAATACTTACAAAATTTCGACTGACTTTGCTAAGCAAGTGGGTTTTTTTGTTAAAATTGGAAGATTCTAGCAGGAAACGCACAATAAATATATGCACCTACAATTTAATTTTCCCCTTGCTGCTAATATTCAATACAATTGCTTTCATTTATCTCTTTTATAAGACTGCTTCAGTGACACATTTGGAATTGGCACACAATTCAGAATGATATACAGATTCATAAGAAGAATGAATCAGAAAAATATATGTCCAAAGGAAGGGCCAAATGATTGGTTAATGGGGAAAGATTCTCTTGACTTTTAAAAAGGTTAATACTTCCAATGTGTTGATCTCTGAATTGGCTCAAGTATTGCTCCATTGCCCTTCATCTTCTACCTCCTAAAAGGGAAAATGCATAAGGTGGACTTAGTATTTTTTCCTTATTTTTAGAAAAGTTGCATCAGGAAAGAAATTTGGAAGAAAAATAAAATCATCTATGGAGTCATTCAAGTACTCTCCTTGTTCTGGCTCCAAGAAGGCCTGTTTACTGTTGTTGAGGATGTATCCTCACACTGAAGCCTTCATCTTGTGGCCATCCAGTTGCAGAGGCAGCTTGAAGCAGGATCCAGCTGATCTCACAGGAAACTAGTGCTTTCCTTCAGAAAACAGAACCAGCCTTCTCTATGGAAACATTTGGATATGCCTAGAGGAGGAGCCAGAGAGCAGTTAGCAACCTGAAGTGCTCCAGTGACCCCACTGCAGGACTTCCCCTCCCATTTGGTCATAGTCACTGTATCTCTGGAACCCTGTTTTGGCTGCTGGAGACCAGAGTTTTGTTTAGCAGCCAGTTTTATTTTTCAGTCAGGGGACATCAACCTTGTGGCTTACCTCAATCTCTGTGAGGTTGAGAGTACCATCTTTGCTCAAAAAAAGAAAAAAAAAGAAAAGGAAAAAGACTAATTTCCTGTTAAAAGTATGGGGGAGAGAAGGGTAGACAGGAAGCAAGCCTCCTTTGGTGGCCTTCCTCTTTCTCATCAGACATGGGTTGATCACTTTGCTGTTTGTGTCTGATGAAGTAGGGATGCAATTTCCCTCGCCAGGTAATTTCATGGGGCTAAGGGCAAAAGGCTTCACCTGGTGTCTTATAACTGATCCGCCAGCAGAAGATTGCTTGGCATTATGATGGTTTTGAATGTGCATCAACTCTCCAACACATTTGTTCTGCAGCAAGCCTCCTGGGGAATGTAGCTGATCCCACTAGTATGCAAGGTTTGTTCCTCACAAATGCACCGCTTCATCTCCAGCATTTACTTGTGAGGAAGTCAAACTAAACATGCTGAGGCTGACTTTTTGGAAGCCATGTATCAGATTGGGTTCCACAGTCTGCATAATGGATTGTGCCCCTTAGGGTTAGGATTAGGGATACTGCTTTCTGGACCTCCTCTTCTATGCTGCCACCCCTGTGCATGCTTTTTACAGGAAGCAATGTGGTTAAAATTAGCGGTAATTGTTTATGTGCAAGAACTATTTGGCAGTGAATTCAAATACATGTAAAGCACCCCTTTTTAAGGGAATCAGGAGAACCTCCACATGTGTAAGAGGTTAATAGGATACAAGCATTCCAGGACAAATGTGTCATTTTTAGGTTAGCTTTTTGGTTTTCTGATTAGAAACAAAAGTATGATGCATCCCAAACAAAGAGCAGGTTTGCCCTGCCTTTGTATCACCTTTACTAGCAGGCAACATAAATCTCTTCAGAAGAAGAATGGTCATTTTAAGTTATGCTTGCTTTCCTCATTCATACTAGAATTTCTTCACTGATATTTTGCTATTTTATAATCTATATAGAATAAGCAATATTAAATAAATTAATTTGTGGATTAAATTATTTAACATAAAGGATACACTAGTAGTTAAAGGGAATCACAAATATACAGGGAAGCTCACACATATGTGTGCTCTCAACAGAGATGTCACAGACCTGTTGCCATTCCCCTGTCTTGAATGTCTGCTCCCTTTTTGTGTCCATGGATCATCATCATCATCATCATCATCATCATCATCATCATCATCTTCATCATCATCATCATCATCATCATCATCATCATCATCATCATCATCTATCTTTGTCATTATTCCTTTGAACAGCCAACGTTGTCATTCCTTGGCTATTGCTAAAGCAACAGAAAAGCTACTCATAAAACGTGAAAGGGGATTTCAGGTCCTTGGACTATTCTGCAGATATAGAGAAAAATAGAGCTCTGTTTTATTTTTGTTTTATTTTTTTAAGGGGAAGGTTGAATGTGGAATGGGTATAATCATGACCTTTTAGGGGACACTTTATCTTGAAGGCAGGTGAATGTTAGTTTAAATTGGGCCTGAAGATCACATGAATCATAGAATCACAGAACTGGAAAGATTCCTTTAAATCTTCAAAACTAAATTCCTGCTCAAACTTGAGTGTAGGAGACTCAGGGCTAAGTTGCATATTAAAATCTATTTGTTTTAGATATGTAAAAATCAGTCACTGTCACAGGTTTTCAACGTTTTACTGCATCCTGTCAATTCTTTTGCACCTTTTTAAAAACACAGCAGTATATTTAAAAAGCAGATTTGCCATGTTTTGCACATACCCACGCCCATATGTACATATAAGAAGCTCAAGCTTCTTTGGACAATTGTAAAAATCTATCCTTCTAACATTTCCATGAAGTCATTTAACTTCTCCGTTGACTTTCCTCATTAAAACTATTCTTGTCATCGCATCTGTGCATATTCAAAACTTGGGATCCTTGCTGCTTTCTTCTCTCCCCTTTTCTCTCCCTACCTGTGTTCCTTTTCAACTGCCAAAATTTTAGATCTCAGTCTCCTTGATAATATATTTTATTTTGCTATTTTGCAAAGTGTTGGGTACATTGGTGATTCTAAATAAAATTATTCACCAGTGGGAGGGGGGTTATATGTGCATTGTTGGCATGGCGTAATATATGAAGATCTAATTTACAAAATCATACAATAACTTACTAAGGGCAACAGATATTAGTAAGTTCAGTTGGTAAGGACATTGACAAGTAGCAAAGGCTTCAGCAGAGATACATCTTTCTCTTTTTTAGTGGCTGTGATGATGGCCAGGGCTAGGAATGACCTGGACAATGGTGTATTAAAGATCACAATGAAGTTCACTGACTCTGTTCTCTGCATTTCATTTTCTCTCATGTTGAGGGGGCACATAATGGCATCACTGAATGATGCAAATGCAAATTTGTTTTGTTGCTTTAGTTTTGATGGGGAAAATCATAGGAAAAATAGGCCAGTCATTTCACTCCAGCTACAGTAGATTGAAAATTCCATTATATTCCATGCATTGTTGGGGATGGCAATTATAGTTTTGGGACCTCCCTCTGCATAGAGATGGGACTTTTTAACACATGATTCTGTGCTGTTCTATAAGAGACATTAAATTTAATCTCTTATTTTAAGGTCATGCTAATGTAGACATTTGTTTTTTATGCATTAAAGTTGGTGACAAATCATGTGAAATTGCTGGCCATGTTTTCTGAATAGCAGTCTGTAGTGAATTGGTAATTAATTACTTCATACATTCTAAGTAATTATAAGAGCTATCATTAAAGCAAATTAAGTAGGAAATGAGTTGAAACACAATTTCACTTTGTAGAATATCTTTGACATTCCCTTGTTAGTATAGAGGTAGATTTTCAAAAATATAGAGCCATATGGCTGATGTTTTGTTTGGCTACAAAGTGTAAAATTAATAGTCATTTGAAAGGAAATGCTGTAAATGTTAAAACAGGGCCCTATCAGCAACTGAAGTTAATGAAAATGATTCCATCGTTCTATAAAGAACTGCTGATGGATACCATGTATTGAGATATTTTTTTTTTTATGAAACTGAAACAGAAAATAATTGAGGTAAAATTTCAGTGCCTTGATTTTAAATAAATACACCTTTAATGCAAAATATTCTTAGGCAGTGGCTACTTTGTTGTCCTTTGTAGGAAACAAGTAAACAGAACTGCAGAGAGGGCTGTCTCTGAAATCTAGCTTAAACTTCATAAGCATCAAAAGCAGCTTATGAATCAATTCACAAAAACATATTTACCATGTCATATGTGCATGAATGTGTGTGTATGAGTAATCACCACAAAGTGGGTAGAAGTGGGACCTTTTGAATTTGCAATATTTCACTCCCTACGCTGTGTCAATCAAGGTTGCAGGGTGGAAAATTATCTGGTTGTAGTATGCTCTAAAGTTCTTGAATCTCCATTCCTTCAGCACTATGTTGGCTTCCTATGACTTGATAGGACTATAGTGTGTTTCAATTGGCCTGGGGCTTTCCCTAATAACAAATACTTGCTTGCCTACCTTTTTTTGGGGGGGGGACTGTAACTAGTTCAAATAATTAGCATTTGGGATCTGATGGGATGCATAAGTCTTGTTGAAGCTATTAGAAATAGTGGCCAAGTTCACTCAAATTTCATTTGTATATATGAGCACTTGATTTCAGAAGAGGAAATGTCTACAAAAAAATTGAAAATCGATGAAGCTGGAAAAAGAAAGAGAGAAGGGGCGAAACTTCTCAGAATGCTTGTGGAACCATTTGAAATTTGGCAAAAATCCCATGAAAAATATCACCAAGATGATGCCAGAATGATGGATGGGCAGAAACAAGGAAATTATCACAGGATAAGAAAGCTTTATTTGCAAAACTGCATTACTGCCCAAATGAGAACAAAAAGAAACACAAACTGCAGAAATGCAGTCAAAGTCAAAAAAGCAAAACAAGGAATAAACAAAAAAACCAAAGAGCTCATTTTTAAAACAATTCCAACAAAAATGAGTCTTCTTTTTTGCAATCTATTAGAACTAGAAAGCAGGACATCAAGGCAGCTGGACCATTGGGTAATTATACCTAAGCAAAGATGGACAGAAAGCAGATCTTGTTTTTATTGGAATATTAAAAATTACATCGTATCAGCTCAGATAGTTATCATCTCTAGAACTCTTTAAAAAACTGAAATGTGAAATTGTGATATAAAATGTGACCTCTAACAAAACTCCACAGTTTGTCCCTAAGACCTTTCTCCTTAGAAGTTGGGAAAGTGGTGACCAGACATGATTGCTATATTTTGTGAGAACTAAAGGCAGTGCAATTCTGAATGCCAGTCACTAGGGAGTAATAGCACAAGAGGGCATGGCTTGTACTGTATGTCCCAAGTGTGGGCTTCTCATTACTACTTGTTGCCCACTGTGAGAAACAGGTTGTATTGGAAAGGAAAGTGAAATGATTGCTTCCTATAATTTGGAAGGCATGCTTCAGTTGATGCAGCCTCAAATTTGCAATTGCCTGTTTTGTAGCCACATAACACTGCTGACTCATATTTAGTGTTCCAATTTTTTCCCTAAGTACTACTTCCAAGCCAGCTGTCCCCATTCTTTACCTATTAATTTATTTATCTGGTAAATTTATATAGCTGCCCATCTCACATATGTGACTGAGTAGCATATAAAGTTAAAAACACAAAACAATACAACAAAATAACCCCCGCCCCCAAATCACTAAAAACAATAAAAACCATTAAAATGCATTTGAATGCAGTTGGCGAGTTGCTTTATTCACTTACTGATACAAACTTATTGCAATCCAGTCATACAGTCCATATTAAGGTGCGGAGATATGGCTTCCTTTAAATTTTGATCCCTTCATTTTGTACATTGTTACTAATCCGGTATTGTTAACGTTACTTATCATGATCATCATTATTGTGTTTTTTGTCTTGTGTGTGTGTATGCATCTTTATTGATTCAGAGTTTGAAAATATTCCTCCAAGATAGGATGTCTGTATCTATGTATTTCTTAAGTGGCCAAAGGCAGAAATGTCTACTAGTAAAAAGAAAAGATTTTTCAGAAGTGTAGATTTACTGGACGGGCTTTTGTTAGTTGTCCTATGAACCCCCAAATATGTGCCTAGACTAATTTTGATTAAATCAATCCAGTGACTATATTATATCAGAGATGCTCCAGATAGTCAAGAAGTTGTCATGGTAACGTACATATTTTTTTCTAATTATTGTGATCCTTCCACTCCAACTAATATGTGTGGCATCTGTTATTTTTCAAAATGCTAACTCTGTTCTGACTTGGAAACCAGACTGAAAAACACAATGTGTAGGATAATAAACAAGAGAAAGAGAAGAACTATGAAATAAAAAGGATACTGATTTATTTCAGCTATAAACATGGATTCATTATGAACACTCACAAGAAGCTAAGATGTGAGACCAACTATATAGTCAATATTCTACCCCTTTTGTTTTTTAAGAATGGCTTGATTCTGCTTTTCAGTGATTTTAGCCAGTGAAAGAACAGTAATAGCAACAATTCACAAACACAGCCTCAGGAGAAGGAAGGCCTTTGTATGTGCTTTTTTAAAAAAAAAAATCTTACCCATGGAAAAGGATTGTAGCCTTATAAAGACCAGTTAATAAATCCAGGCATTTGGTGTAGCATTGTGTCTCATAAAAAACAAAAAAACTAAGAGCAAAAATAATGAAAATAAAATGAATCCCAAACCCTGCCAAGAATATTCCTTAATTTCCATCCCCACTGCAAATTCCTGTGCTCTTCTCTATTAAAAGCTCACCAACTGGTAGAAGACAGTTTAGTAGAATAAACCATCAAAGCAGAATAACCAGAATAATGCTGTGTGAGTTGCATTGGTTCTTGTAGCCTTCTGGGCCCAATTCAAGATGCTGGTTATTATCTTTAAAGCCATTTATGCCTCATTACCTTCAAGAGTACCTTTTCCTAGTGAAATCTGCCCAGAGGAGAGGCTCTGTGTTCCCATCTCTGGGAGGCTGTAGGGGGCAGGCGGCTGGAATTAAGGGCTGGCGTTCTCAGTCGCAGCCCTCTTTCTCTGGGACTGCTTGTGCTAGAGACTCTGGGAACCAAGCACCACAGGGAGGAGGAGTTCAGGGCAGGGTGAGAAGAGGTAGTCCAGTCCAGGAGTGGGGAAGGAAATATTTCCAAGTGACCCCACCCTAACTGGCTTGCTATAACTCTGCCTGGGAACTTTTACATTTTCCAAGATTATGTTTTTACCCTGCCTTTCTGAAATCCATGAGGTCTTTCTGCTTGAATTTGCCAGCTCTGTGGGGCTTGACAGTTTGCTCCTGCAGATCTGGATGCCCTTGGATCTTCATATTCAAGAGGCTGTAAAAACTGTAATCTTCTGCAGGGCCCTGTGGTCAAGAGAACCCCACTGTGCAATATGATTGTTTTTAATTTGTTGAGTGTTAGACTTTTGTGATCAAAATCAATTCAGAAGTTAACATACAAATGCTTGTGTACTGTAAATGACTAGATAGGTACGTTGTAGTGCAATCCAAGCAAATTATGTTCACAACAAACATGGCAGCTTTACACCCTGCTCCCATAAAAATTAATGATAAGCACAAACTGTCATACGCACACAAAAAGAGCACCATCACTTGTAGTTTTAGATGCGTAGTTCTTTAATTTATGTGTGCTTCCAAGAATACCTGCAAGATGTTGTGAAGAGGCTGAGAAATGGGAGAAATGCTAGACATGGACAATCCATAGATGGGAGAAGAATTTGTTAGTTTATTTCAGTGTTTTTCAAACTTGGCAACTTTAAGAATATGTGGACTTCAACTCCCAGAATTCCCCAGTCAACTTGAAGTTTGAAAAATGCTGGTTTATTTCATAAAAGGTGTCTCAGTCTGGGTTGCAAAGAGCCTGGGAAGAAGAGATGCAAAACATTCTGCTTTAATTAACTCATAAATAAAAGAGGACTGGAGGTTCCCATCACAGTTTCCAAGATTCTATACCTTACCCTTAATCCTTGCACTAAAACATTTTATTGAAGTCTGTGTAATCATGCTCTGCTGTGAGGAGCTTGATTACATATGAGATCTATATGAATCTTGGAAATAAAGATAAGGCTGGCTCTTTGCTTTCCAGCAAGCCAACCTCCTGTTAGTTCATTTTTGTAAGTTAAAAAAGCCATTAAAAATTACACTGAGATGAAATGGGGACCCTGGCAGCTGTCAAGATTAAGTGCTTGGAAATTTTATCACCAAGGCCAAAAATTACTTTGCAGTTCTCTGCCTTAAGCTTTAAATCATGGGTGGGCATGCCTGGTGGCTGCATGCAATTCTTGGCCACAACAGTGTTACCGTGAAAGCCACAAGGAGCCCTAAACATGATTTTGCAATAGTCAGAATTTGAAATGGATTGGTAGGTTCTGGTTGCCAGTAATGACAGGAAACAGAGCAATTTAGCCTGTCAGGGCACTTCCCAATACCTGCGTTAACATGCATTTATCCCATCATTTAGTCAGGTGAAAAGTATGTTGACATAAATTGTGCTCCTCACAGCTGAGCTTTGCTGCACCTCAGGAGCAAGGTCGGGCAGATGTAATGTGTATCTACCCTTGTCTTTTTAGATGGCTCCCATTTTTCTTTCTTGAAGGAATTGTTTGCAATTGTGCCTACGGTATTTCATTGATCAAAATCTGTTCTTCTGAAACCCAGTATATAAGTCTGATCCTTCTTTATTCCTCTTCCCCTTGATATTTTAAACTCAAGGATAATATGGTATTTTTCTCCCAAGGTGCTGGTCACCTTTACTTCTTCAACCAAGGCCTCCCTATGGGTAAGGAGTAGGTCCAGGATATGAGACCTTCTCTTTTTTCCTATCTTTTGACGAATGAAGTTGTCAGCAAAAGAGGACTGAAATTGGTTAGACCTCTTGACTCTTGGACAAGGTAGATTTCCAGCAATTGTAAGGTTATTGAAATCTCCCATTGTCAATATTGTGTGTCTCTTTGAAAGTTTAATCATCTAGCACAGAAAATGTCATCCATATCTTCTGCCTGTCCAGGTGGTCTATAATAACTCCCACAACAATATCATTTTTGTTTGTTTCCTTTTACACTTACCTAAACCTATTAACAGGATTCATTTATTAAGGGAAGTTAGGAAGCCATACCTAAAGAATTTCAGTAGCTGCAGAATTAGTCTCAGTTCAAACTTTCTTGTGTTTAGCTTTTCTTCCTGTCCTAGTAACAAACTAGTCAACCCTCCCTTTTGAGTTGGCAGGCCTGTTTCCATCTGTCCTTTGTTTTTGCAGTGGTCAGATAGGTTTGTTCTTATCTTGGCTTTTTTTCCCCCTGAATGTGATAACTAACTCATATCTGTACTTTGAGACAAGAAACACACAGAAACAGTAATAGAGTGCTAAAATAGATTGTTACATTAAGTTTAGGGAAATAAAGAAATCTCCCCTCAAATCCCAAAGGGAACAAAGTGAAACTCCCACTCCCCTACCCAAGTTTATGACATGGTCTTGCCCAGCTTGCATTATTGATCCATCCACAGCAGTTCTTAGCTCTACCCAGATGTTTAAATGGCACCAAAGAATTGCTTAACCCTCTAGTAGGGAAAGGAAGGGGCCATTCTTTCTAATGCATGAGCTTTAGTGCCAGAACATTGGTACTTTAGCTCCCAACCTTTATAATGAGAGTCGAATAAATATATTGGAACTTTTTTTTTTTTGGTGCCTTTGAGTCAGTGTGGACTCTTGGCGACTGCAGCTTTCTTGGGAAAATTTCGGAAGTGGTTTGCCATTGCCTGCTTCCTAGGGCTGAACGAGAGTGACTGGCCCAGGGTCACCCAGCTGACTTTCTGCCTAAGGCGGGACTAAAGCTCTTGGTCTCCTGGTTTCTAGCCTGGTGCCTTAACCATTACATCAAACTGGCTCCCTACACTGGAACTAATGCATATTAATTTTTTCAATTGTGTATGAGTGCATTTGCCCTCAGGTGAGCAATTCTCCTGTTTGCCCCGTAAAGATCAGCAACAGTCTCAACTACTCTCTTCTTTGTAAGCACTGAAAGCACAGCCCATGTTGCTCATGCCTGCCTGATCATTTACAACCATACTTTTAGTAAACAAAGAGCCAATTCAGATGGACTCAGAGAAATGTGATTTGCCTCTGATTGCTAATTACACATAGTTACGGGAATATTTCAGTTTGATTCCTGTGTGTGTCTAATGGGATTGTGGTAGACAGGGATTTTGGCACAGTTGTTGTTTCTTAATTTTTAACTCCTAGAAGTTCTATTATGTCATTAAATTTTCCACTGGTGTGATAACTAACAGTTTTCAGGGGAGATCATGAATTGTTTCATGCAAGATGGATATTATGCATATGTATATTATTTTTTCCTCCTGTGGCCGGGATATGATTATCTGTCCTGATCTTGGGTCTAATCTGGATGACTTGTGTTTCTAGGCTTCTTTACCCAGGTAACAAACTGAGCCTGCCATCAGCAAGAAAGGAGGTTAATCCACCAGGTTCCCTTTGGTGGGGATTTCAGCTTCTATCAAGTGGAGAACTGTACTTGAGGCGGGTGTTGGCCCTGCCTGGCCTGGTCATCTGATCCGTTTCTGAATCTGACCTTCTGGGGTAGGAATAGATGATTCCAGGCAGGGAAGAGCTTATTCATAAGATAGGCAGAACCTGTACAGATAATCAAGTTCTGTAGAAAAAGAGAGTAACTTTCTTTATTCAAAGAAGAGGGTGAACCTTTACTAAAACGTGGCTTATATCACTTTAACTGTATGAACCGCTTTGTGAACTTTTGATGGGAAGTAGACAACAAATACATCTTGATGAGATTGTTCTTTCAGGCTACTGTAAGTATAGATTAAAAAAAAAAAAAGATCAGGAACCAGGAATCCAGTTGTACTGCTTTTCTTATTCAGTAATGTGGAAGATTTCCTTGGGAACTGGAAATATTTTCTGAGAATGTCTAAAGCCTAGAAAATATTTGGCAAGTAAAGAATATCAGGAGTAGGCCAAGCATCTTTTAAAACAAATATCCAACTTAGCTTGTCACTACTCCAATATTATTGAATAAACATACTCCAGAGAATTTCTACTTCATCTTTTTACTTAACTTATTTTTTTCAGATCTGCCATGCTCTCCACATCTGTTTAATAGGAATTACATCTGTTTTTGTACAGGCTACAGAGAAGACACAAATGTCATTATTTTACAATTGTGTCCAACTATCTGTATAAGGATTCCAAATTGGGGGCATTTAATGATGTGCTATTGCCGCAGTGGCAGAGTGCAAGAGTCTGTTTCATGTTTCTCTCCCCCCCCACCACCAAGCAAATAGGAGCAGGGAGTTTAGACTAATGCAGGGAGGACTGTTAAATATCCCCAGTCCCCACCATATTTCCCCAAATAAACTGCCCCTCACAGCTGCTCACAGGGGGAACCCCCCCCCCCCAAGTAGTCAGAAAATCAATTGCAGATCTCCTGGCAAAATATACAGTTTGGCCCTTAGGCGCATTCAAGTACAATATTAAAGGCTTTAGAAACTTGATGAGGACTGCAACTACTGTGGGTTTCTTCACTCTCTGTTTTCAGCAACAAAGAATTTTCTGTGGGTGAATTTAACTGAGCCATATGAATGTGCCCAACGCAGCCATGTTTCGGATGCAGATGGCTGCTTTGCAACTCTGCCATGAAGACTCTAGTAAATAAAAAGTCTGTGGACCAGTTGGCACTAACATGCGGGAACAATTTTCTTAGCTTGGAATTGCTGTGGGAAGTAATTACACTGGCTGAACACACTGAGCCATGAAAGTTGTGGTTGTATATTTGAGAAAACGGCATAGTGCACTGCTACTGTGCACAGTAACACCTTGTTATAAATGCTGCTTTTGTTAGTGCTGTGTTTGTGGAAAGGAGACACGAGTTAATGAGTAACTTTATTGAAATAATAGTTGTACTACAAACACACAGTAAGGAAAATCTTCAAAGGCAAGGGGCTTACTACCTCTGGCTGTATTTGTTATATAAGAAGTGATCAAACCTCTTTGAAAAAAAAGTTAATTTTGCACTTAACCATGGGAGTGAATAGTTTATAACAAAAATAACTGATTGAACAATGGCTAGCATTGGAGTTTTCCTTAAACTGCTTATTATTTTTGTCTGCCATTTATAAAATATATTGAGAGTTTTCTGTTTAGCTCATTCTGCACTGTCCAGACAATGCTTAAGCTAATGAAAAGGTCTGTGAAATTATTACATGTTTCTTTTTGTTTAAACTTCATTCTAGCACTTTATTAATAGTTTTATTCTAACTGGGGATGTCAGCGTCATGAGTGTCGTATACATCCTTATTGGTGGGATGTAAGCAACAGTATATTTGCTTGCAAGGTAGTCTTTAGAGCAGAGATCCTAGCTTATAGAGAAGAGTGTGCTTGGTATAAACCTGTGCTTTGATTGTGCTTATGACATACTGGCCAAAATGTGCCCAAAATAATTAGTATTGTCTCCTTACTGCATGTGACATTGGTCTGATTAAGGCTGCTAACCTAGTCTACTCTCTCTCTTTTTTAAAAAAATTACTAAAAAAACTTGGTAACACCTCGTTTGACTAAAGCCACTATGGTTGGTGAAGTCAATATTCATGGGTTCATCTACTGACAATCATGGCAAATAGAAAATTGTGACTTGGAAAGTATGTAGAATGTAGTATGCTGGTAAACAGCATGAATTAATAAATGAAATGAAAGAAAAATAGCTTTGTGTTTGCGAAACTAAGAAAGTAAATTTTGGTTCAGATTTGTAATAGAACTGAATAAAGTTGGTCTAATGTTGTAGACTAGAACTGAGAAATACACGTGAGTGAAGGTGTAGGTTGAATTTTGAATGTGAAGACTAAACGTATGTTAGAAAATAGGAATTGGTGTCATCTAGATTGCTTTTAATGTATGTAAAAGTAGCAATTCATAATTGCTAGTTACGTGTTACATTTCATTGAATGAACAAGGGATAAATCTGGGGAAATATTGAAACAGAGAGCCACAGAAAGTCTGGAATTATGCTAATAGAACTTGTGAACCGTCCAGAGTCATGTGAGATGGGTGGCTATATAAATTTAATTAAATAAATAAATATTAGGTGGAATGATGAAGTAAAAGAGACCGATGATAAGAAAAAATGCAAACAAGGGAATGATGCAAAAATGATGATGAGTGACAGACTCTATAAAATATGTTCAGAGAGAAAAAGAAGTTTCATTCATTTCAAACCCCCTCTTTGACGTGCCACTACCTTTCCCAAACATAGACTGAAAAATACTCTTTCCAGCATTTCCTGATTTCAGATTCCTCCCCTTCTTAACTCAATTCATTCTGCTGGAATTTCCTTGTTCAGCCCTCCTCACCACATCCAAAACATTTTTTTTTTCCTTTGTTCTTTTAACCTTAACTGTTTTGGACACTCTTTGATTACTTTCCTTCAAGGGTGCAGATACAGATTAAACATGAGGAAGAACTTGACAGTAAGAGCTGTCAGCTAGTGGCATAGGAATGATCAGGCTCCTAGTGGATAGAATTATTTCTTCCCCTTCACTGGAGGTTTTCAGACAGAGGCTAGATCTATCAAGGATGGCATAGTAAATAATGCAGGGTGCAGGGGGTTGGACTTGATAACCTCTTAGGTCATTTCAAATTCTGTGATTCTGTGAATGGTTCAAATGTTCCTGTTGAAGAAAAAATGACGAAAAGGAATTTGTAAATTCTGTGAGAATGTTAAAAAATGGTAGGGCTGCAGGCATAATTAGCATAACTGGAGTAATGTTAAAATACTGTAGATACATGGTTTGCTGCACAACTTATTTAAAATGTGTATGTGGAGATTGCAATTGTGCATGATGATTGGGAGAATATTGTTATTGTTTCTTTATATAAATGGAGAGGCAATAAGACAGAATGCAAAAACTAGTGAGGGATTGGTTTGTTAAGTGTATCTGGGAAGGTGTTTGGTTGTCAGCAGGGTGTAAGAGATAAACATTCAAATGGCTGGGAAGTACAGTAGCTTTATCATAGAGAGGGTGTGCAGACCAGATTTTTGCTCTTTAGCAGGTCATTGAGAAATGTATGAATACAGTAAGAAAGTTTATTGTAAGTCTGTTGATTTAGAGAAGAGTCTATGGCAAACTATGGAATGTTTAACATGAATTTAGAGTTTAAGGTTGGTTGCTGAATGATGGAACAAAGCATGTGTGAGAATAAATGAATACGTAGCAAATAGTTCAACCTTAAAAGGGAGTAAAAAAAGGATGTATGATGTGCCCTGGGCTGCTTAATGTATTTATAGATAAATATGTAATAAATGATTGTGTTGATATTATAGATATTTGGGGGGGGATATGAATCTTGGCTCAGAATTAAAATAGTTAGATAAAATAATAATTAGAAGATTAGCTGGATTGCATGATGCAATGGGGAGTAAGAGTCTGAAATTAATGTCTTAAAAGTCTTAAAACCCAAGGTAGGTGTGTTTGACAGGAAAAATGGAGCGAACATGTTAGTAAACAAAATGTTGAGTAAAGATGGACAATTAGTTGAAAACTTTTGATGTACAAATGTTGGTAGAAACATAGCAGGTAAATAATCTTTTGTGAGGAATGAATTGAAACTGACTTTGTGTACGAGTGTGGTTCTGCCCAGTTTGTTATATGGATATGAGAGTTTGGGTATGTAGGAAAAACATAATGTTAGGTTCAATGCAGAGGAATGGGATATTTAAGGAGTGCATATTGTAAAAGAAGAAGAAATAGGGTCAAGCATGAATGGATGCTGAATCAATGTGGACTGAGTATAAAAGTGAGTCAATAATATGAAACAAGTACGATGAGGTGGTTTGGCCATACTGAGCTAATGAATGGGGATTGAATCACAAAGCAAATAAAGAAAGGAAGGAATACCGAATGGTTAAGAAGAAAGAAGAATATTGAATGGTTAAGAAGAAAGAAGAATATTAAATGATTAAAAAGAAAGAAGACTAGAATATCCTGGCTGGCTGGAGATAACTGAATCCTCAAAAAGAGAGAAGTAAAAAGTTTAAAAAGCAAAAAGGAATGTATGAACTGGTGTATTGGCGTGGTAAAAGCAAGAATGATTTACAAAGTTACGAAGAGTTATGGTGAATTAATCTAGTCAGATTTTCTTTTGGGGGGGGGTGTCTTATATTTTTCCTTTTATTTACTTTGCTTACTACTTATTCCTCCTTGTCTGTGTTAATACCAAAAGAGAATAGTGTGAAGGGTATTTTGATATTCTAAAAGAATTTTATTTTTAATAGTTCATTCAATTATTCGTTCAACTAAACAACAGAGACAGCCAGAGATAGGCTTGTGTGGGGTGTCTTTCTTATTATTTTAACAAGTTTGGATGAACAGGTTTGTGCATTTATTTGTAAAGGAGCACAGATTTATGAATATCCTTGCTGGTGTAGAACATGGTTATTGTTTGAATTACTGGCATACATTTTGTTATACCACAGAAGCAATTCACAGATCTTTCTGGCTTTCAGTAGTATATCATTTGAACTTTAAACAAATAGCCCTAGATTTTCCACTTTGCTTGCTGTTTTCATAATGCTGAGAGTGGGAAGATCTGCTTTTGCACTTTGATGGGCTAAATTGAGAAATAAGCATCAGCGATCGGTAGGGAAGACCTTTTCCTGTGCCTTTGCGTGGTTCTGCTTCTGGGACATTCTGCTATGTCTTAAATGCACACTATCTGCTCTGGATCCCAAGTGGCATTTTGGGTCCCTGCGAGTGCAGCTGAATATCGATACACACAGCTGCAAAAGCCAAATAGGTTATATAATAAAATGCTGAATTATGTTAATTGGGTGAGCATACCTAAACACATTATCAAGCAAAGGAAACGTTTGCTGTTTTATGATTTGTTAAAGTCACATATGCACTGACCCCATATGTTAATAAGAATGCTTTCTTTTAAAAATCTGTCTACATTTGAACACTGCCGTGCCCCCAAATGCTTAAATTTGATAGCATTGCCATAACAGCAGAACACATAAATCAACAAATATACCGTCAGATCCATGGCAAGTTGAAACCATCACAGGTGGGCACACATTTGTTGCCCAAGAGCCTCTGGGCTTCACGTGTTCCTTCTTCTGTCACAGGAAACTCCTGAAGATTGTAAAGATTTAGGTGTGGCTGTTCTGGTGACGGGAAGAGCTCTGCTGTAAGAATTTGGGACACTTTGCTTTGAAGCCAGCACTTCCTTTACTCTCTGAAATAAGCAAAATGCTGACAGATTGTAACACATATACCTCCTCTTGCCCAGTCTAATCCCAGCCACTAAACAAAGATAAAAACAGAATAGTCTTACATTTTTTTCTATTTTAAGTATTGTTAGGCGTATATTAATAGGATTGTGATGCCTTCATGATCACAGTTATCTTCACAAAGAGCCACCATGCTAACTCTTGCTGTTTCTGCCTGGCATCAGCTATATACATTTTATAGCAATGTCTGGACTTAGATCTCCTGCTTAAGTGTCCATTGATTACAGTTTCAATATCTGCCCTGAGGTTTAGAGAGAAAATAACTTATTAGGAAGGATTGAGAGTAATTTGAGTATGTTGAGTATCTGTGTTGGATGCCAGACACATTAACCTGCCCCCCCCCACCCCCAATTAGCTGCTGCTGTTGTGTGGAAAATAGGAGGAGGAAGGAATATTAGGCATGCTCGTCGCTTTGAGTTGTATATGGGGGGAAAAAAGGTGGGATAAAAATTTAAATAAAACAAAAACAAACAACAAAAAACAAATGACCAGCAGCGTCCGTGGGGGAGGAGGCTTAAAACAGGGAAGATGGTAGCCAGACCATGTGATCTAAGCACAATCCCTTTTTACATGTACTGTCCTGAAATGACAACTACCATTTCTCACCCAATTAGTCCTACGAGATGCCGTTTGCTCATATAATTGGGGCTATCAGAACTTGGCTGCAAAAATCTGGATGTCCACTAGGTCACTGCAAAAGCATACAGAAGACTCTAACCCTTTGCTATGATCTAGTGGTCCTGGGAGTTTTAAAGCCCAGTTCGGTTAGCCTAATATAATATCATTATTATAAGAGAGCCAGAAGAGCTGCAGTATTGGTCCACCAAAGTACTATGCTACTTGATAAAATGAACCTGAATGGATATAGGTTTATATTTAACAGCATTTTATTTCCATATTAATATTAAATATTAGACCTAGGGCTCCCCAATTTGGGTTGCAAAAAAACAGATACAGTAAAGTAACTTTTTGCTCTCATCTAGTGGCTGTCTAGATTTTTGCAGCCAAGATATGATAGTCCTAGTTATATTCAACATATCTGTTTGTATTCTGCTTAACTGAGAAAGATAATTCACATTTAATGTAGGAAGTCCTATGTGATATTTGATGAATAACATAAAATGTGAACGTAAATGAATTGTGAATGGCCGTGTGCCGGAAAGATGATACTGAGTCTGTTCTCTTGAATGTTCCCTCCATTACATTTGATGGTAGATGCTCAACGTAGTAAATAAGTCTTCATGCACAATGTGAATTAACCTTGACTTGGGGTTGTCTTACTTAATTTGAGGAGTACAATGAGGAAAAAAAAACATACCTTGTCTTAACATATAAGATCTAGTTGAAATCATCACAACTTAAAACCAGCGAACTCTTGCTTTCCAGTGTATGGTAAAAGATTTTAAAAAATACAAAGCTGAGAGTATTTTTAAACAAGAGTCAAGAACCTCCTGGATTTGATTGACTTGAATTAGCTTGATTGCCTTTTATCAATTGCAGCTGCTCTATTTAGCATAAAAATGCAAAACATCTAAAAATCATTTGCCTTGCAGCATAATGGAAAGATGTTTTTGCTTAGTTTTTAAGATGTTTCAAATGTGTGTTCTACACAGATTCCCTGAGAATAGATCCAGAACATATCTCGTTACAGGGAATTAGTAGAAATATTGTAAGCTTTCAGAAAATTAACGGAAGAAAAATGTTGCATTTTGAATGACATATTTAGGTATCTTAAAGCTTTTACTGTTATAAATTAAACAATTCAAAGATGTTTGTTATAGTGTCAGAATCAAACATCTGTTGCTAAAGCTTGATAGAAAAGTCTCCAGTACTTTTCACATAATGTACAGTTAGTCTCACTTGACTGAACATTGTCATGGTTCAAAGAAAAAGTCAGGAGTCATGTAAAACTAATTTTCTGTCAAAATCAGAGGGACCTTCAGCCAGTTATAGGATACTGCAGCCTCACTTTGACTACGAATTGATAGATACATTTAAATCAGGGAGAAAAAGGAGCGCTTAGGAATGCACTCCATGGATACCGAGGACATCCTGTTTTAGTTTTTCAGGCTGGGAAATGTTTGTTCCTCAGCTGCCCTATCCTGTCCTGTACACATGAAAGAGGCACAAAGACTGCAGATACCGTTTATTTGTCCTGTCTCGCAACCTGATTGTGCAAAATTCCAGTTAGGGCTTTCCTCAGAAGGCCGTGCCGCCTTCAAACAGAGCCAGTGTGGTGTAATGGTTAAATTGTCCAAGTAGGACCAAGGAAGCCCAAGTTCAGGGAACCAGGTTGAAGTCCATCCCTTAGGCACAGAAGCTCATTCAGTGTCTTCAGGCCAGTTACTCTTTCAGCCGAACCTACCTCATAGACCCATTGTGGGGAAAAATTGAAGGAGGGAGCACTGTGTATGCCATCTTGAGCTTCTGAAGGAAAGGTGGGATGTTAATCTGTCAGGTTCAGCCCAAGAACAACAACAAGGCAATCCAGTACAGTTCAGTTCCTTTATTAGCTCGCACCTTATAGACAGAATCTCACCAGACTCAACCTATGCTAAAGCAACTAGTGGCTATATCCCATGAGACTCTAGGGAGGGACCAGCTTCATCTTCTTCAACTTCCCACACTCTTGCTGTGGGCTGAGGGGACACTTGCCCTGGAATGTCTCTTCCCCCTCCTGACAACCTTTTTTTTTTTTTAATAATTTTTTTTATTCTTTACAACAAACACAAAACATACATAAACAAACAAAAACATACAAAGGCATAAAACAAAAACACCTTCCATTTTATACCGTGTGTCAACCAGTTAAAATCGTTGGTGCCCCTTTTATAATCTTCACTCATTTATATAAATTCTCATATCATCTATTCAAAATATACTTATATACTTATCAATTATCAATTATTAATCATTTGTAGCTAGTCTATAAAATCATTTATTACAAAAAATTTTAGCTTTCATTATAGGATTAGTAATACATTTTTATCCATCGATTATATATGTATATATATATAGTAATTAATATCAAATTTCTATTATAAAATTTCCTAATCCATTACATTACTATATTTTCTCATCCAACCATTAATAAAACAAATCCCGTGTCATATAAAATTGCTTATCTTCTTACTCTAATTTCAAATATCAATTTAACTCATCTCTGCACATTCCATAATTTTCAATAACTTCCTCCTGCATAGGTACTTTTTCATTCTTCCAATTCTTAAAAGTTACAGTTCTAACCACTATCAAAACATACTTCATTCTTCACTACATGTTTCAACAATATCTCTAGTTTAAAATCTATATGTTACTATGTCCAACCATGTATGAATTTTAATCTAATATCTTAAAACATTTACAATCAAATACAATTCTTTATTATATATCTCAGTTTTATACCTTATTCAAACGCTTACATAGTTTTAAGTTCACCCTTTTCATTCAATATCCCAAAATATCTAGCTGTTTATTCCTTTTTCTATATTATTGGATAAGAGAAAGCAATAATAAATGTCCTTTCAAACATTCTGCTTTTTGAAGCTTCTGTCAGTTCCATCATTGTTGTATTCCCCTCGTTTTTTCTTTAGGCATCTGGAGTAGTTTCTTTCAATATTGTTTTACTTCTTCTTTTTAAGTATTCTCTTAGTACAATTTTCCATTATAATCTTGTATAATCTTTTTCTTACCCTCATTACCAAGAACAAGTCTGTCCCTCTTCATTTATCAATTGATTAACCCTTTTTGATTCTCAGTTTATAAGCCTCAAAATAGTTCTGTTTAGTGTTTCTGATTTCTTGTGCTATTTCTTCCTTTTCCATTGATCCCGTTTTATGTTTAATTAAGTCCATTTTAGCTTTGATGTCTTTTTTTTTTCTTGCGGGAATTTCTGCAGCTCTTCTTCCAGTTTTTTATAGTCATCCTCGATAGTTTAAAAATCTTTTTCTGCATTGTGTTTCTCGTATAGTCTATTATCAAACCCCTTGTATAGACCTTCATTAAGTCAAAGGATTCTTTATCTTTGTTCTTGCCAAGAGAAAGAAAAAAAAAAGAGAAAAGAAAAAAAGAAGAGGAGGGGAAAGGCTAGGTCTCTTTAAAAGTCCAACTGGGGGGGGAATAGAGAGCAAAGCAAAGCTTCTACCAGAAAGAAGAGCTACTGCCACTAAACAAGGCTCTTGTGACTAACTCAAACTTTCCATCTTGAATATTTTCAAAATCGCTTTCAACTCCGCTTTCTTATTTATAGTTATTCGGATGGCACCTGTATAAACATGCACATCCCACTATCTTTTTAGAAAGCCCAAAGTCCTTGAGTATACGTCACAATGAAAAAAAAAAAAACTATATCAAGCCTCTAGATGGCAGTGCAACTTTCTTTCATTTACTTTCTCTTAACTCCACTTCCCCCATTTCCAAAACAAAAAATATAGGTTTCTTATAACAATAAAAAAAAATCTTAATCAAAAAAGAAGCTTGAGATAAAAGATTATTGAGTATTGAAAAGAAAAAGCCAGTCCAGTTAAAAATATATTTTTTTAAAAGAAAAACATCTTGCCAATTCCACTAATAAGAGAAAGTTAAAAAAACAAAGATTTTTTCCCCCCTTTTTTTTATAAGGCTCAATCTCGCCGCTTAATCCACTTTTCTTCACTTTTAAAAATCTCTTTAAGTTACTTAAGGTGTTCTCTAAGAATAGTTGAATAGTAAAGGTCCATCTCACCCGGTTGACACCCCTCTCCTTCTTCTTCCTTTGGAGCTGTCCCGGCTTTCGCAGTCATTAAATGGCTGCCTCTCCTCCGCCGGCTTCAAGAGCTTCTCCTGGGATCAATCTGGGACTTGCGGTGTCCCTGAGATCCGCAGGACGTGCCCTTTGCAATCACCGTCTCTACGGGACGGCTTAGGTCCATCGGGACCATCCGGGGGGGGAGATATCGGCTGCGATCCTGGGAGCCCAGGATCGCCCACCGTATCACCGCGACGCCAGCTCCGCCCTCCTCCCCCTCCTGACAACCTTGAAGTTCCGTTCCAGAATCTTCTCTGCTTATGCCATCCATTACAAAATCTAAGTAAATTCATTTAATGCAGTATGACACACACCAGAGCATTAGCCCTTAAAGCAGTGTTTCTCAACCTTGGCAACTTGAAGATGTGTGGACTTCAACTCCCACAATTCCCCCCCCAGCATGGCTGGCTGGGGAATTGTGGGAGTTGAAGTCCACACATCTTCAAGTTGCCATGGCTGAGAAAGACTGCCTTAAAGTATAATTTTCTTCTATGCCTGGCTAATAAAGACTTTCACCTATATTAGGCATATTGATTTAATTTGAAGTGGATAAATGCAGTGTTAGGCATGGAGCTGTCCCTTCCAGATTTTGCTGTGGTCCTCACCTTGGCACCTGAAGTGAAATTCTCTGACAGTGAGAACTGGAATGGTTGTTCTGCAACATATTGCAGAATTAGAACAGAGGTACATTCCGTCCTCTTTATCAGGCAAGGGAGTAGCAACATCTCCCCTGCATCAAAAGGCAGCTAGGAAGAGCAGCAAAGGCATAAAGGCCCTGCCTTCAGTTATTCACTGATAAAGGTAGACTAGGGAACACATATCCAGTTTCAAAGATTCTGTAACCTAATCCCTTTTCCTTTAACAAAATTTGATTAATGAGACTGTGAGAACCTAGTAGGAGGAGAGCAAAAGAACCGGGAGTTTGATAGCCCCTTTTCTGACTAACACATTTTATTAAAAGGCATAAACTTTCATGAGCTGCAGTTCACTTAGTCAAATGGCATTCTTTTAGTTGGAAAAGGTGCTACCAGACTCCTCCTGATTTTTTTGAGGGCCTAGTTTTCTTGGCTGGGAATGAGATTTAGGGACTTGGCAGTAACCTTGCTACTCTGTTCTTCAATCAGTCACCATCTTTAGTATTCTACCTAGCTCTTCATCTCTTCATTTCTAAATCCACGCATTTCTCACCCTGTCTGCTGGGGGTGTTTTAGGTTTCATTTAGGATGGTATCAAGCACAGGATGTAAAGTGACACTTCCCATTTCTGCAGTTTGGTAGTATAGTCCTTCCCCAAGCTGCCTTTTAAAATCCTAGTCCTACTTGCCTATTTTCCTGCCCTGACTAACTATGGGAGTCTCTGTAGTTTTATGAACCACTGGAATTTAGGCTTTGGGCCAGCTAAAAGCCTGCAGAGCTAACTCAGCTTACAGGCCCTGGTGTGAAATCGGTCCTGGGCATTCCTCCTCCATGGTCTTGACTCTCCCTTTCTTCCATTTGTTTTTGCTGCTGCCAGACTGATCTTTTCCTCTGGCTCTTTAGCTTTTCAGCCTGTTACTTTACTCAGCTCCTTTCAGGTTCCAACAGCATTTTAGCCATCTCCAACTACAAGGAAGTCCCACCTCTCTCTGTTGGGCTGACATTCGTTTCTTTACCTTGATGGCCACATTAGTAATGGCAGGTGGGGCTGTTTAAAAGGAGCAAAGGAAGGCAGGAGTTGTAGGGCATTCTTTTCTCCAGGATGCGCAGAGCCATAGTTTCACAGAGCAAACCTGAATCAGTTCCTCATGTGCTTGTACTCTGCCCTTTTTATATCACTTGCTGCACTGAGTTTTTTGATTGATCAATTGATTATGTACCATCACGTTAGCAATGACTTTTAGTGACCACATACATAGACCTTCTCCAGGATGATCTGCCTCCTAATTGGTCTTTTAGGTCTTCTGGTGGTGTGCTTATTGCCAGGGTAACTGAGTCCATCCACCATGCTGCTGGTCATCCTCTTTTTTTCTTTCCTTCTACCTTTCCCAGCATTATGGACTTCTTTTCATTTTCTTTCTTTTTTCTTTTTAATTATATATCAATACTCAGAAAAACATTGTGTCAACTGGTTCCCTTTTCAGGTACATAAATCATTCACCCTGTTTTAACAACAACAACAACAATAATAATATGTCAGAGTATTGCTCCTAATATTGATTTATCTCACATCATAACAGTTCATCTTTTACTTACAATATTTAAAGTGTCAAAGTAGTTCTTCATATAAGTCATTGAGGCTGGGAAAGGTAGAAGGAAAGAAATGTACTAAGTCATAATTATAGTGGCTCAGAGGGACAGAATAGTATAATTCTGTTCAATTGCCAGTGTTGTTCAACACTGAACTGTAAGAACTCTATTAAATTTACACACACACACACACATCCTTTTAAAGTACAGTCTTTTGTTTCTGTTGGTTTTGGACTGACTGTAAATCAGTTTACACTCAGACATGCACATACAAAAAAATTCTCACAGTATTGTGTACTTTCATTGGTAGTGGGGTCTTGGCAAAATGTATTTCTCATCACTAGCTGCCCAGTCATTTTAATAAATGAGTAAAGAACTGAACATGGAATCTTCTGCATGTAAAACATGCAGGTTTCCTTGTTTCTGGCATTTAATAAATGTAATGTAACATTGCTATAGAGAATCATGTTTGTTGGGCATACTCCGTTCTGCACAATATATTAACTTGCTCTAGAAACACGGGGAAAAAAACTTACAGTCAGATTAGATTAAATGTAGAATTATTTAGACTAAATATAAAACTACTTGCAACTTAGCTTCTTTGGAGCCAACTAGATGTACAAAGCATCAAGATGTCACTCTCAACATGCCTGGTTGGTTAACAAGAACTTACTACAGAGTAGCTAAAATAAACCTTGTCTATATTTTGTATTTCCACTCAAGTGGCTAACAACAGTAACACTAATGGAAAGCATAAATCACACCACATGAAGTGGATAAAATGATCAAACAGTAATGAAAAATTATACTAAATAGTCCATTTAAATTGGCATAAAAGGAGAGTGCAATTCAGAGTAGCAAATAGAAATTCAAATAAACTAAACTAAAATAGTAACCTGTCAGTGCATGATAATTAGAACTAAAGCCAAGCAAGGCCTCCTTCAGAAAAGAGTTCCAGAGTCCAGGGGAAGGATCTGGAAATACTTCTGGCTGTGTTGCTTGAGAAGGCTGAGTAAGTTCATTCCTAACTCTGCCAACGATGCCTGAGTGCTGCACTGAATTCTAAATTCTGTTGCTTACATCTGAATTTCAGGTTACATGAAATCTGAAAGGATGGTTCATTATTTCTCTGAGTGTGTAGTAATAAATAAATGTTAATCCAACCTCAAAGTAAGCGCAATAGGATGATTATAGAAAACTCTATGTTCAGTCTTTTGTGTTCTTCTGCCATTCACAGCTTGGGATCACAATGAAAGAAATGTGTTGTGCTGAGAGATAAGTAAATATTTTGCTACAGTCTTATACATAAAAATATTCATAAATATAACATATCATGGCTAGCATAACTTCAATATACACTGCACTTTACCAGTAGATACTCCACTGCTGCAAGACCATGTTACTAGGTAACAACATTTGCAGTCACAGATATCACCTTTAGGTTTTATCAGGCCATAGATAAAGAATATAACATTTGTTCAGGTCGCCTGGCCATTCTGTTTCACCTAGTGTTGATATTGTGATGCTGTTAGATGTGTGAGGATATATTACATTTGCATAGAGCAGGACCCCGGATAGCTTTTCTCTGGAAGACTTAACATTAAGTCTCTTTGTGTATACTAGAATTGTCCTGTGAAAAGAATTTCTAGTTTGTGAAATTTAGAATAAAAAAGAGAGAGCAAAAAGTTTAATGTAGCCATGAATTTAGCCTACCTTTTCTCAGTATCTGTGAAAAAGATCATTTATAGTTTATTTGGGAATGAAAGCCAACTGGGAATACTGTTTGTTTTGTTTTTGTACATTAAACATTAGTGGGAGATCTAAAAGTATCATCTGTTAATATCAGCTGTCGGTGATTCAGGAATAACTGTTCATATCCACCATCTTTTACAGTCATACTGGTAAATCTAGCTTCACATTAATATTACTTCTACAGTGAATAATTTGTCTCCTGATTATTTCTACAGAATAATTGTGGGATTCCTCCCAATATTGATTTGTTCATAAGCAAGATCATGCATTCCTGGTTCTGTAAAAAGTGATATAGAACCTTCATGGTGCAATATTCACATCCTAGATTTGTTTCCATTAGGCCTTGGGCTTTGTTTCAGGAAAGAAACTACCTTGTTGCCCTGATGTGTATGATGTGTATTGGATAAGAGACAGAAAACTGACACTGTTAAACCCCCTGGCCCTCTTGGCAGATTTAGGTATCACCAGTCAAAGTAGCTGTATGAATTGGAGTAAATTGGCATGGTGATATGGTCGTTTCATTTGTTTTTCAAGATTGATAACATAGAATAGTTTTTTGGGGTGGAGGGCAAGTGTTCAGACTCAAGTTATTTGTATTTTATTATGATCTGTTTAACTTTATATAGTGGCCATGATAAAGTATGATAAACGCATAATAAGATGGCATAGGTCGTCACAGACAACAGGATCACCATCCATTACAAAACAAAAGCAAGGGCAGTGAGATCTTACATTTTCTTTCTTTTTTAATAGTATTTTTATTAAAAAATTCAGTTGCAACAATAAAAATCAAGACAAACTAAATAAAATAAAAGAATAAAAATAAAAAATAGAAGATGCAGAAAAAAATAGAAAGAAAAATAGAAAAGAAAGAAAAATTAGAACATATTAAAAAAAAGAAAAGAAATATATAAAGAAATGACTTCCCCCTTAATCACAAGTATAAACAATTTTAGTAACTTATCATCTTCTCTTAAAATACAACAAATGATCTCTTCTTCCCATATCCCATCTCTTATCTATAAACATATCCTTAAAGCCTCGTCATTTCAGTCCTGATGTCAGCAAAAGTCCATAAAGTATTACCAGAGGTAACTATTTTAACCTTGATCAAATAAACCAACTATATATTTTAACAATCTTGATCTTTAGTCCCTTCAAATAATATCCTAGAACTTGATTTCTTTTCACTTTTTCTTTGTCCCTTCTCACAACATTCTTCAAAGCTTTAACAATCTGCTTTTGTAAATCCAGTTTAGGAAAATTATCCCGGTCACTGTCTTGGTTTATTTGTATATCCTTTTTAATTATTAAAGCATCAGCTGGTTTCTTTTGTATGTCCAAAGCATCTTTTTCTATATCATTCTTGTAGCCTGTCATTTTTAAATCCACTTTCAGGTCAGTCTCATACTTGTCAGGTAAAACTTGTTCCTCTTCCATAACAGCTTTTAAACACAGTCTATCTATAGAGGCAGGCACTCTTAAAATTAACTTCTGGGTCCATTGTTCAAAAATACCCTTCAATATATCCAATGTTAAAATATTTTGCTTCATTCTGTATTTGTAAGTCGAATTTAAGTGTTCTTCTCCTTTAATTGTAACCTTTAGTTCTAATTCCCTCTAGTGTCTGACCTTCAAAGCCCCATCCTATCATTTTTTTAAAAAAAATAATTCAAAACAAAAGCATGTTCCCATGGGAAGGATTCTTATAATTAATTCCAAAATCTTATTTCAGATCCATCTGTGGACCCTTCATCTGTTTGTAACTTTCCAGAATCAAAGTTCTAATCACCCTTTTGCTGTTTATTCCCCCCCCCCCATTTTTTTAAGTCCTTAAACTTGTATGTAAAATTTCTTTCTCTAAGGATTGAAGGAAACTCACTGGGTGTTTTCAGACTTGTTGATCCAAAGGTTCATAATAGCTAAAAAGCAGTTAACAAGCAATTTCCAAAAGTGATTAGAAAAGGAAGTATGCAAACCCAATTACCACTTTAAAGTGCTGACCATGGTTTGAGCAACATGGCTATTCCCTCATCTCCCAGAGCTCTAAACCCACCGGAGATTGCTGTCGTGCAGTCTCCTCATAAGGAGCAACTGTCTGGAGCACTTGTGGGTGATCTCAAGTCCTCTCCTTGTCTGGAGAGGAATTACAAAGGGCGGGTCTGCTTGCCAGCTCTTCATTCCACCACAGTTGGCGGAACCATCTTCAGTTTGCCATTTCTTCCCTTGAAGTCCTCAGATCTTACACTTTCTTCAACTGAAATGATGTGTCAGATACAGGATGTCACGGGAGAAGAATTTGGTGGGGAAGGGGGAAACTTAATTTCATCAGTTCAGAACAGCCTCTATAATTACAGTCCTTCAGGTTCCAGTATATTGAATTCAGATCCTACCTGCCTTCTTCATAGAATGATAAAACCACAGATAAAATAAAAAAGTTTTTATTTTGTTAAACAAACACCACACACAGAGGACTCTACAGATGATGCTTACATGCATTTTAATTACTCTCTATTCTAACTGTTATGGAATGCAGGTGATTTGGCTTACAATATAAACTATTTTGTCTCCCTTAGCATATGTAAAATGGCTTGTTAGCATAGTTTGACAAGTAAGGCTCAATAGAATTCTTTGTACTTTGTGACATCAGGTTAATTCACATCTTGTATTCATTTAGGTATGATGGGAATATTAGTATATTATATCTTCCCCCTGTGATCATAGGGATCCTCGGCTATCTTGGCTACCAGCAAAATGACAGTGTTCACAGTGATGTCCTGACACAAGCTCTGCTCTTTCATACTTGTGTTGCAAAGTTGCAGGAAAGAACGTAAGGAGTAGGATTTGCTTTGCAATGTCACAATGCCTGTTTTGTCACTTGCCTCCCCCTTCTATTGTGCATGCCCAAGCCAGTGATGGATTTTCCTCTTCTGTGAAGGTTTCAGGAAGAGGCAAAGAAACTTCCTTTCAGTTTTTACACACTGCAAACTTGCTCCTAGAAAGTATTTTGAATATTTTTGTTTCTCTCTGATATTTCATTTGACATTATTATAATTTCAGGTATGATTTCTTTTTTAAGCTCAGTTCTAAAAAATAGAAATTTAGATGTTTATTTCTCTACATGTGTAGATATTTTACATAGCTGAGCTGGGCAGAAAACTCTCAAGATCATATTTTCCTCATAACACTCTCTTCCCACCAGCAAATAATTTTTGAAAAACCACATACATATGCTTTGGTCCTACGTACATTATCCTATCAATTTTCTTTTTTAATATAAAAATCTATGAGAAACCATCTGGATTAGATTGCTATGCACAATCAGATTAAGCACTAAAAAATAGAATTTCCTGCCAACAAACTAAGAAGATAAGAACAATGGAGCAGTTAACACTTGAAAGATTACAAATTTATTGCGAAAATATAAATTAAGATTCTGAATACAGCCAAATTCAGAGAACCCTCAATTCTTTTACATGTGATCCTCAGTCTTGGTATGAAAGCCATCTGCATCAACAGCTAAGGTCTTGTCTGAAGAAAAAAGTAACATATTCCTCAGTGTTTTGTGGTACTCAATGTTTTATTTATAATCATCCAGGGTCTCTAATTTGTGCAAGAGAAAGTGGTAACTGGGCCTTTGAAAACTCTTCTATGACTGGGCCAGCCTTTTCTCTTTCAGAACCAGGAATTGTGGTGATACATGTTATTATCGGACAAGAGAGAATGCCTTTAATGAACCTTTTCCATTAGAGCTAAATTAGAGCTCAGATTGCAGAGAATAGCTTTCGGTAGTCTCTTAATTTTAAACAGCCATACACTTCTGTTGCTGAAAGGCATGCATGAAAATAAGACCCACTGAGATCACAATAAGTTGTTTTGTAGTAGCTGTTTTTTTTTGGTCAGAATGCTTTCTTTGGGCTAGGTATTTTAGGGCATCATGGTCTGGAATATTACTGTTTATATACAACATATTTTCTGGCAGTGGGCAAAGAATTTATGTTCATAATAATATGAATAAGCCTATTGAAGGCTTAACACATTTCCTACCTCAAATCTGTAAAAAAGAAATCATACTGGTGTTACTTGGCCCAATGACTTGGGGGCTTGGAGGCACGAAAATTTTTTCAAAACCTGCCTACTGTAGATATCCTAAGGGCTTAGTGGCAAACAAACCAGAAATCTCAAATGGGCCAGACTTCTCTTCACAGATTTCCTGTGTGAGTAAAATACAACCCTGGAAAACTAATTTAGTACTGGGGGAAGGGGCCTGTTTTTGGTCTTCCCTGAATTTCAATGTGCAGGATGATCTTGGATGGAAAATGAAATAAGAGACGCCTATGAAGGAGGAAGGATTATACTACTGGGTTACTCAGTTGTCCTCTTATTCTTGGCAGAGGTGTGTTCTGGTTGTGGACGAGATTTCATTCTTTCTGTTCCCAACAGCCCCTGCTGCAACTGCCTTTGCGTTTTATGTCTCTTTCTGGATGCTTAAGGCCCCTTCTGGGCTGTGTTTCCTCCCATGTGGTCCACTTGAAGCCAGTCTACTTTTCCTCCTCTCAGGTTCTCCAAACCTTGAATCCCTCACAGTTGACATACTAAGTGATTTTCTTGCTTGTAAAGCTTGCTAGTTTCTCTCTATTTACACTGACCAAGCTGTCAGCTGGTCTCTTGAACCCTTTGCATAGCCCAAGCTGCCTCTCTCTCCCCCGGTTAGTTGAAAGGAGTGAATTTCCAATGGTGCAAAGTGCTGCGGTGAAGCCTTGTGCTTTCTCTTCCTTTTGCTACTGACTCACAAGAAGCCTTTCTGCCAGCAAAGAGGGGACTCCCTGTTCTGCTGTATCCAAGTCCCCATCCTTTCTTCTTTCCCTTGTGGTCTTACATATGTTTCTGAGCTAACTCTGCTATTTCCAAAACTAGCCTTTTCCCATCTATTCTATGACCCTTCCAAGTACCTGATTACTTGGGAGCTGGTTGCCAGAAGGCTTGGAGGAAGGGCAATCCAGTTCTTGGTTCTTATTCCTTATAACTTGCAACTTAGTGTTTAGCTAAACAACTTTAATTTTTCCTAGCTTGCACCAACTGTACTGCAACCATTGGGCTGCATTCAGATTGGTTCTTAATTCGTTTAATTTGATGGGGGGTTATTAAACATTTTAGAGAAGATATATAAACAATACAGATTTTTTTTTAAAAAGATGATAATAGAAAAATAAAACACAAGTAAACAAGAGATCTAAAAATGTCTAGGAGGTTATAATTTTCCAGTATATAATTAATTAATCATGAATGATTAAATATGTATTGCTTTAAGAAACTAAAAATCAAAGCTCTAAGCAAGGATAAATATTAAGAACCATGGTCAACACAGTATAAATCACCACATAAAACTATAAACTGCAATAAATTGAGTGGAAACTAAAAATACATTCTGATCTAAATCTCCCATGAAATTGAAATATAAACTGTATGTGCTGGTAACCCAAATTTGGGATGAGGCACAAATCCATACATTGAATTGTAGTCCAGGAATGGTTTCCAGTATGAATTAAATTCTGTGTCAGATTTACTTTTAAAGCACAAAGTTATTTTGGATATCAAAACATAATCCCACAAGTTGGTTAACCATTCTTCCAAAGAGGGAATCAGACAACCTTTTCAACCAGATGCATATAATATCCTTGCAGCCATTAACATATACAAAGCTAATTCAGTACTCTTAGATGGAATATGTGGTTTAGTAAGATTGAATAAGAATATCACAGTTTTAAAAATTATTATTATTTATTTATTACCCAGTTTCGAGGCCACCCAACTCCTTAACAACTCTGGGTAACTTACAAATAAAAAAGGAAATTCCTATAAAAAGAGATCATAGCTGATCAGAAGAACAATACAATCAGCTATAAAACCAAACTTAATTAAAGGGGACTCCACACAACTACCCTATCCCAAGACCCAGGAGAACAACCAGGTTTTCAGTGATTTCCTGAACACAATAAGGGTAGGAGCCACATGAATCTCTGGGCTGGGGGAGTTGTTCTAGAGGACAGGCGCTGCAACAGAGAAGGCATACTTCCTGGTCATGTAAGATGACACTGTTTACTTGACAGGACCTGGAGCACACCCACCCTGCTTGATCGTACCAGATGGGCAGAAACAACTGGAGATAGGAGGTTCCTCAGATAGCCTGGCCCTATGCTATGAATGGTTTTAAAGTGATAACCAGCACCTTGAATTGCACCCAGAAGCCAACTGGTAACCTGTGCAGCTTGCAAAGCAGTGGAGTCTTGTGAACATAATGCAGCATCCCCATCACTGCCTGTGCTGCTGGATTCAGGACCAAGCTTCTGGATGGTCACCGAGAGCAGCCCCATGTAGAGTGTATTGCAATAGAGTGTAACTGCAGTCATGAGTCTGAAGGGTCACCCTGTCTAGGAAAGGGTACAGCTGGCTCACTAGACGAATCTGTGCAAAGGCCTTCCTGGCCACAGGTGCCACCTGCTCTTTGAGCAGGAGCTGAAAATCCAAAAGAACCCCCAATTTTTGCAGAAGTCTTGAATGGAGAAGTGCAAGGCCATTAAGAATTAGCAATGGAATATCCTGAAATCAGGGGGCCCAAGTAAGCACAGCCACTCAGACTTGTCAGGATTGAGTTGAGTCTGTTTGTCCCCATCCAAGACTGCAGAGCCTTCAAGCACTGGGATAGGACTTCGATAGCATTGCTTGGTCAGCCTGGGGTTAAAATGTACAACTGGATATCATCAATATATTGATGATACCTGACCCTAAACTGACAGATAACCTCACCCAGTGGTTCCATGTAGATGTTAAACAAAAGGGGAGAGAGTGTCAAACCTCCAGCATATCTCAAGTGCACCAGTTGAAAGCAGCTGCAGAAGAAGACGGAGAACCATTATAAAAGGGTGTCTCTTACCCCTGGTCCAAAAGGATATCATGGTCAACACTATCAAAAGCTGCTGAGAGCAATGAAAGTCAACTTTAAAAAAAAATTCATTCTAATATGAATCATTTTTCAAATTTTGAAAATAATTTTAAAATAATTTCAGCTTTGCAACATTGCCACCAAATTTGAGAAAATAATCTGACCTGCTCATTACATTTCCCACAATTTTAGAAAATGTGTTACTCATTTTAGCAATCAAAACTTGTGATGTATCTATGATAAAACATCTTATACAAATGTTCTTTAAGTATAATATTCAGAGTAAATTTAATATTTTTCTTCTCAACAATGAAATTCTCATTGTTGCATCATATTACTACATTCAAATTCTGCATCCATTTAATTAGTCACGTAGTTAATTTTCAGATGAAGCAGATAGTTTCAAAACTAGTACACTTTCTTGAGAATATAAATTTGTTTATTTATTGTTTCAATCTACTTCTTGCCTTTCTGCCCATACAGCTTTCAAAATGGTTTGGCATTCATATTGTACAAATTTACATTTAGGCTTCATATTTATACTGTGTCTTCAGTTTGAAAAAAAAATGCAGTTATTTTGCAGGTAAGTAAGTTAGGGGAAAAGGAATTATTTACTTAATAACCTGATTTAGCATTATATCAGTTAGGACAAATCATCCTGACAATTCACTTTCCATCTGTTTAATTAGTTTGGATTTATTTATTTATTTATCAAATTTATATAGCCCCCCATCTCACTAGAAGTGAATTAGTTAAGAGTCCTAATGTATTAATAAAATATTTTCTATCTGTTACACTATTGAGTTATAACCTAATTAAGTAATCTTACCCAAAGTGATGCTTTTAACAAATAATTTAATAAGAACATCCAATTACATTATCACATATCTGTAGAATTTGGAATTCACAAGTAGCATATTTCTCTGATTAGTCGTGAGAATTCTCAGCTACACTGTAGTTCATGGACATGTTAAATGTAGCCATATAGTAGAAAAATAAAACAGAGGTAGCATTAGTCAATGTTGCTCAAGCATCTCTCTGCTTTAATCTAGGGCCATTTTTACATGTACTGATTCTTGAGCTATTGAGATAATTAATTGTAGAGTTTTCTAAAATGAATGGCTCTACTCAGGTCTCTGTCTGCTAAGAATAGGAAATAGATTTGGAGTATAATAATTCTGACTGCCCAGATGCCCTGATCAGCAAATGCCATGGGAAAAGTCCCATCAGTTCCTGGAAAGCGGCTACAAATTTCCTTCAAAATAAATCAGTTGTTCCTCTCAACATTACAGCTCAGCTGTAAACTAGACATTTGTTACTAAAATGAGTTACTGTAAAGAATATTTTAATGGAAGAACCAGCTGAGTGTTCAATATTAGACTGTGGTTTGGCATTGGATTATTTAGTTCATGTAACATCATTGTAGGTGGCATTCCCTGATTTAGTTGACAGAAATAAGTTATGTGCAGAATTAACAAATTCTATAAAAGGGTGGTGTCTTTTGATTTTATTATAGATTTTATGTGGAAGATAAAAAATTTAGGTGAGATTTGCTCACATAGGAAACATTTGAGTGACTGATGGCATTAAATAAGATTGTATCCTTGTTCTACTTTTATTCAGCTTGTTTGTTGATGATGTTGATTTAGATCCAAGGGATGATTCCTTTTTTTTCCCCAGTGAAATCATGTGAAAGGGACTTGTGTCATTTCTATGTTGCTGACATGGTTAGTGCCCAGATTTGAGAGAGGCTTTAAGCAAGACAGATAGCAAAGCAGGCTAGTCATTGTACCATGGGTAGCACTGAGTACCATGGATAGCACTGAGGTCATCCAAAAAGCTGATACTGAATTGAAACTTCTTCTGTTTTGTCATCCAAAGCTCTTTCTCAGACTCCACCTCCTCCCAGAAGAGAGAGAGAAAGAGAGAGAGAGGGAGGGAGGGAAGGAGGGAGGGAGGGAGGGAGTGAACTTTGAAGACGAAGGGCTTTGGCTGGGAAACTTGCACCCTTTCTTTTCAGGATCTCATGCCTGGCTTGTTATCTTCTTGGGTACATTTTCTTAATGAAATTGAGGATAAAGTTCATTGCTGCAGCTAGTTTTAGGAACCGTGGTTATAGGTCCAGAATCAAGACCATTGGTTTTCAGGGAGCTTTGGCATCTTAGGTTCAGATATCTCCAGTTCTGTCATGATGCTGCCTTCTTCACTGGTAGCTTAGATTTTATGGTCCTTCTTGCAGGCAATATGTTGGGTTTCTGAGTAGTAATGGTTCTTATCTCCTGTAACTACACTGATCTACATAGATTATTGCAACATTTGATTATCTTTTTAATGGATTATTAATTAGAGAAGGCTAAGGTGATGGTTTAGGGGGCAAAAGCCTTTGACATGCAGAGAATTCACTGACTTTCATTCTATTAAGTGATTTTTAATATATCTTTTTGATATATCCATCATCTGGTGACTAGATTAAGTAATATAAAATTTTGAAAATAAAAGTTGATAAACAGTTAAATAGAATATTGTAATGCTGACATATTATTGGTGTTACTCAATGCAGCTAACTTTACTTTTATTTGAAATCTTACATTTTCCTATGGAGAAGAGATTTGGGATTTGAATTTTCTTCCAGTGATGAAATATTTTCAAAACAAATTTATGAGGATAATCCTTCGTGTTTCACTATTTCATTTTCATGATCTGTGAGGGTTTTTTTAAAACACTAGATTGTCCACACTGTGTTAATTAAGAATGCAATCAATGCCCACAGCACTTTTAGAAGGCATATACAGTAGGAGAATGCTATTACAGTCCAGATTTCCCTCTAATAGTAATGGCTGGGTAAAGGATTGATCCTGTTATTTCTATTGTATTTCTTTCTATAATTCATACCAATTATTTAATTTCAGATAATTGTGGGAAAGCAAATTAATCTAAATTCCTGTTGGCTACTTACAGTATATTGGTGGCAATGAGGCAGTATGAGTTTCATTTTGTCAGGTCTTAAAGTTGGAATTAATGTACTGAAAAATCACCTTGGTTCAGTTTTGTGCCTATTTATCAAAGCAAAGAATGGTGGGAAATCAAGCTAGAGTGGCCTACAGCCTAGATTCCAATAATTCTTTTCTATATTTATCTATATCTGTATCATTTGTATCATCACACAAACAGGTATACACATACACACATACACATGCAAGAATTCCTCCAGGTGTAAAAGCTTCCTTAGCACTTTAGAAATGATTAGAGGGCCACCATGATGGTAATGATGCACCATTGCAATGTCAGTTGACAATTAGATCATCATCATCATGAGCGGCAACTCTGAAGCTTTCACATCTGAGGATTTTTCACCCTTAAAGATAACATGAACAAGCCACCAGGAATATAAGTAGATGACTTCTCTCTCCCCTCCCCTCCCCTCCCATTTATTTATTTATTTATTTATTTATTTAGTGGAATAATTCTTGACCATTTATACAAATGTTGAGTATAAAATGAAAAGGAGAGATTTGTGAAAATTGACTTAGTTTCAAGCTTATAGTTAACATGATTTCCCTTAACTGGCACATGAAAGTTGCAGCAATTTGGTTGGAAGGCATATCCAGAATTTTGATGTTCTCTGATTATGTGACACTTTCTCCTAAGAATTTTTTGTCTTATTATGTATTTTTGTCTTGCTGCTGGTAAGTGTCAAAACAGGGCAGTTTCTCAACGGGAAATATAGCTAGTCTCTTATGAAGAAAATTGTACTTCTTTTCCAGCTGATAGATATATGGTAATATACTAGTTTTGTTTGAAGCTTAGTATGGTGCAATACTTTGCAATGGGTTTTAACTTGGGAATTTTATTTAAACGTTCACCTTTTTTGCATGTACGCATAAAATTTTACCAAAACTCCACTCATACTTCTGAATCTCTGCTACGGTCATAAGAAGTCATCAGCTTTAATTCACAAAGGGAGATCACTTTTACATCAGCTAATTTCTTAGGAAATTCCTCCTTCTCCATTCAGTTTTATCTCTGACAGATTCATACGTCTGTTTCCATTTCTCCAGGGCTGCTCATGTGTTACTTTTATCAGTCGTGAAACCAAAGATTCCAGCTGGCACATCTCAGCTTGGTGATTCACTTTTTGGCTGCAAACATTTTTGATCTTTTGATAACCCTTGCTCACATCTGTTGTATATTATTCTGAGAAACTTTTGCACAGGATGGTTTGTTATCTTTTTATTGGTGGTTGGCACCAGAATCTGGCTTTTCTTTGTTTCTTGATTTGGAAGCAGCAGCTAATGTGTCTTAATAAATGTTTCTGCCTGTGGTTAAGTTCATTTTGGGATAACTGTAGAATGTTATGGAAGCAGAAAGATAGATTTTGAAGGAAGCACCAGTGGAAATCTGCAATAATAATATTTGTAGTGTTCATTGTTTAATATGGTGTTTTCTCCCCCATATCCAGAGACCACAACTGAGAGCTTTTCTGGCATGTGAACTTTACGCTATTTTTATTGAAATGTTTACTTGTCAAGTCTTAGAAAACCATATTATTTTCACATAAACTTTGACTGATGTAGTTGTCCTGGAAGACAGCATGTCATGAAGTTGATGGCTTTCTCTTGGCAGTGCACTATTGAAGATACATTTTTACTGTCACTCGAACACTCAATGGTTCATACATAAAATTATCCTACAAATTAAAAGACAAAATAATTTCCATTTAATTCTTCCAAGTTACAAAAAATGAATCATTATTATTGTTTCTCATAATTGCTATCCCCCAAATAACAAAAGTTCTCCGGGCTGATTGTGTTACAAGTAACTATATATGGATTAGAAGTCATTAAAAGTAATGCTAATAGCGTGTGTGTTTGTTTATTACTCTTGTAAGCTGTGCTTGCATATTATAGCTTCTCAAACTGTGATGTGCTGGGATATCTAAACTCACTGGCCAGAGATTTTGGCTTATTTTTCAGCAATAGGCAACAGCTTGGAATCATAATAGACTATTATCTTATGAAGCACAGCATATTCATAGTGAACTATTGTTGAGGTAGGCAAGATCAGGAAACAGGAGTCACTAGAAATCTTGGTATGTACTTCAACGTAGTTAAGGTATTGTAACAGAATCTCAAAGTCTGTCAAAGCCCCTTTCTACTTCAACTTATACTTAATAGAGTCAAGGCTGAGTTGTTTTGAGGGTCTTTCACACTTTCTATTTCCCCAGGAATCAAATAACTTTGCTATAATGGCTTGGCACTTCCCTCCCCCTGTTCTGTGTCAAACAAACATTCCATCACAAATATGGCTTGTCAACTTTCTCTGTCTGAAATTGGAATCCCAGCTCCTGCCTAGTTTGTTTCCAAGACTTGCCCAAGATATCTCCCATACATTAAAGCTAAATTGCTCTCTGTGTTTTCTCAAATTAACCCTCCAGTCTCAGTTTGCTTGGTGTCAGAAATGTGTCCCTTCCTACTTCTCTCTGAACAGCCATCACTGTCAGTGCAGATGGCCTAGTGTCAAAGCTGGATGCAAAGAGATACTGAAAGGGACCATAGCTTGTCTCTTTCCATCCAAAGAATTGCTTTGGTTTCAGTGGGCTATCTTGACTTTTACAGCCTCAAAAATGAAGGTGTAAAATCTGTGCTTGTCGCTGATCTTTCTGGCTTTTGTCTTCCTACAAGAAGTTGGCAACCATTCTTCTGGATAGGAGAGATATCACAGGAAGTGAGGCAGATGAGGAGCAACTCTGTTGTGACTTTAAAGAACCAATTTAGAATCCTGGAGGCATGCTCACCTGGGGAATCCTGTTCCTAGGGACAAGTTCATTCCAGTATTAAGACCACTATGAACATTCAGAGATCCATAATAACAGCCAAATGTTCAGGCTGCCAGGTAAACATACTAACCCTAACCTTAGACAAGATTCTTTATTACAGACAAGAATGTAGCCATACAAAACAGTCAATCGCTCACTGCCAATGTAGAGGTGCAAATGACTTCTTATGCTCATAGTGGTTTAACTCTCTACCTGCTTCCTTCCACATGAATTAATGGACTCTTGGTGTGATGCCTGGTGATTGTGAAGTGGAGCCATTGTTGTCTAACTGCCATTTCTGGCTGTTTCCTGTGTTAAACCTCATCCAGTGTGCTGGGTTAATGTGGCAACTTTCAGGAAATAGAGTGTTTGGCAAAAGCTACCGCTGACAGGGGAAATCAGTTTCTCTTCTCTCTGGAGGGGAAAGAAATACATTCGCTAACATCAGCAGGGAAAAAATAGTACTGTTGGGTTGATAACTTTACAAAACTTCCTTTCCCATCCTTTGCTCAGGCTTACAGATGGTGGGTGCTTAAAGAAGAGTCAAGAAGATGGTATTTGTGCTATAGATCTAATAAGAGGAAAATACTGGGAGTGTCATTTTTTAATAGATTTTTTATTAAAAGTTTTACAAAGCATGTAAAAGCTAACACAAGCTAATGAAGAGTGGAATCAGTAAAGAAGAAAGGAAAGAAGAGAGAGAAAAGGCAAAAGTGCAGAAAAAAAAAGAAAAAATAGAAAGAAGCTTCCAGTTTCCTTTGCAACAAATATAAGTACAATTGCAAAATTATCTCTTACTCTATAATTACAAAAAAAGCTCACTTTTTTCTATTATCCTTTTCTTTCTAATCATCAAAACCATATAAGTACATTTTTTCTGGGTCATGCAAAAAGTCTGTAAGAAGTTTCCAGTCAACCATATATAGAGATATTATTTTTTCTCTGATCAAAAAGGTTAATTGAGCCATCTCCACAAGTTCCATCATCTTCACCAGCCATTCCTCCATTGTGGGTAGTGTCAAACCTTTCTACTTTTAAGCACATAATAGTCTCACTGCATTTGTCATATATAAAAACAAAGTTCCATGACTTTTTTCTAATTGCCTGTCCATTAGTCCCAAAAGAAAAGTCTTTGGTTTCAGTTGTACTTTAACCTTTAAAATCTTCTGAATTAGTGTATGTATTTGTATCCAGAATCTTTTGGCTTTTTTACATGTCCACCAAACATGCTAAAATGTCCATTCATGTTGTTCACATTTCCAGCAAAGATTTGAAGTACCTTTATACATTTTAGACAATTTCTCTGGTAACAGATACCAATGATACATAATTTTACAAAAATTCTCTTTAAGGCTAGAACATAATGTAACTTCTTCTTCCATCTGAAAGAACTAGATTTTCTTTTATAAACCAGACTCACAGGGTTATGATCTGAGAAGGTTTTTGGTAAAATCTCTGCTTTAGAAATTTTGGTTTCCAAGTTCCTTGAAGTCCAAATCATGTCTATTCTTGAAAAGGATCTATGTCTTTCTGAAAAATAGGTGTATTCCTTGAATTACCATTTTTCTGTCTCCATATAGCAACCAACCCTAAATTGTCCATCAAATCAAAGAAGACTTCTGGTAGTTTACCTTAAGTAATTTTAATATTTTTCTCAGAAGTCCTATCCAACTGAGGCCGGGGGGGGGAGTGTCATCTTTCTAAATAGGCATATTTACTATTCTTCCTCAATTTCTTTTAGCAGGAAAGGAAGGTTAGAGAGTTCTTGAGTCAAATCTCCTTAGACATGTCTAAGAGGAGGGAAGGAAGGTTTGGTGGTTTGCTTGGGATATTCGGTTCCTGCAGTTTTGGTACAGTGGCACATGGGTAGCTGATGGGCCATTAGTACATGGCGTTAGTATTACAGTAGCATGAACTCATTTGGGATACCAGCAACAGTGGGCAACCAAACCAGAACGCAGGAACAAAGCTGTGGCTTCTTGGGTCATCTGCAAGACTAGACAAGATGAATATGTTTGGTCAACCAGCTAGTACATTGGCTACTTCTTAGGAGTGAGGCTCTGGAACCTTTTTTTTTTAGCTTTTCCCAGTTCTCAGTGATTTATGGGGATACTGTAGCTTCTTATACTTTCATTGTTGAAGGCTGAAAAAGATTAGAAGATGGGGAGGCAGAGGAAAAGCTGCTTTCAGTATAAGCAATTTGAACATTCTCCTAAGTGTGGGAGTATAGTAATAAAATAAAAGCTTTTGAAAGCATGTATGGCTTCTCCTTAGATAAGCAGAAGTTACAACATAGGCCCCAACTCAGTCAAAAGACAATACAGATAGTTGTTAATTGACTATTTTTTATTGCTTAGGGAATATGACTTGGTAAGGGGGACCACACTATACTAGAAAATAGTGTAGTTTCCAAGATACAAAGATTAGGAAATTGTATACAAATGTTAATAATTGCATAAAGATGCAACATGAAACTGCATGTAAATAGCTAACTCTATCAAATTGTAGGGTGTCTGTTCCTTTTCATAATCAGCATGTTCTACAGTCCTAGGTGCAAGCACTTGCTCCAACTTGCTCTGAAAACTAAACCTACTCAGATATGCGTTCGGATGCTGCAAGTGATAGACTAAAAGATGTATCAGGTAGCCTTCATGCAAAATTCAAGACTTCAGGTCCAACTGTTTGCTGACCTAGCTTCCAGCAGTGCCTTCATGCAGAGCTGGAATCAATCCTTAGTGTTAAATATCTGTGGGACATCTGAATGCTTAAATAACCTGAAACACTGGGAGTCCCATTTTTGCCAGAGATTTATTGATTGCTGGCAGTCAAGCAGTTATGAAAATTAGAGCCAGTGCTGGACTGAGATTAGCAACTTGATAATGGAGTTCAAAGGGTAATTTTGGGCCAATCCTTCTTCTCAACCCAACATATTTTCCAGGACTCTTGTGGAAATAAAATGAGGAGAGATTTCCATGACTTCCATTTTCATCTTTCAAAGGTAAAAAAAAGAAAAAGAAAAAAAATAGATGTAAGCATATCGGTAAATAAACATTAGAACAGAAAATGTTTAATAAGATGCTAGCTGCCAGCTCCCTTATTATTTACTGTGCACACAGTGAAGGTTAGGATAAATTTGCACCATGTGTTAATGGTCCAATTGACAGGATTTTAAAGCAGAGATTCATTTGCAGGTCTGTCTTGGTGCCATGTGAATCAGTAACCTAAGAGCAGTGTGACTCATTAGCTCAAAAACTGTTCCCTGAGTAACCTTTCCCTTCCATTATGCTATTTCCCCAATCTCTTCATGGAGTGCAGCTGAATGTTTTGACAGCCTCTTTCATGATGATAGAACAGCAAAACACGGATCCCAGTGAGTAGGATATGCCTGAGGGGGAGACTGCATTGAGTCCACTGTCAACTCTTGCATTGTTCTTACCCTTAGGTGAAAAGAAAAGCTGGTCAGATATTGTGTACCTGAGACAGGTTTCACTGGAGATAATAGAGTCCTATGCTGGCAGAGTGAGACCAAGGTTAGTGCCCAAGAGTAGGGCCAGGTTTCCCCAAATCAGCTGTAAAATTAGACTCAACATTATAGACTAGGCAAATATTGGAGGGTCACCAAACAGAAAAGTCAGTGAAGAGACAAAATCACCTTTGTGCTTGCATATGTGCTTAGACTTATGCATTATGGCATGCACAGCTAGCTCTGGTGAACTGAAGGAGAAAGAACATGCCTGTTCAGTTCCTGAAAATTTGGTGAAAGTACTTTGGTTCTTGTGCTCGTCATTACTAGAACTAAGTTTGACGGGTTGGAGATGGGGAGATAAATTACAGAGTTGCAATGTGGTAATAATACTGTACATCAAGAGAGAGGGCAGTTTTGGGACCAATCATTCAACTGGTATTAGATTATGGCATGAAAATAGGCACTGTATGATTTGGTTTGTTAAGTGAGATGTGAAAGGTCTTAGAGCAAGCATGCTAATGTAAAACTTACAATAAAAACATGTTTTTGGGTTTCATGGGAAAGGAAAAAATACATTCCCAATATGAAAGTTAATATGAAGTTAAACATTATATAATACTTGAATAAAGATAATTACCTTTCTTTGCCTGGGCAATCACTAAAGAGAGAAATCCCCAGTCTGGAGAAATAAATTGGTAACAATCAACACATTTTTCAAAATTTTTATTTATTTATCCAGTTTTGAGCCACCTGACTCCTTAAGGATGCTGAGCAGCTTACAGAAGTGTGATTCAATTTCAGCTCATGATTTGAAATTTGAGGCCAAGCCAATTTGATCTATAGGCTATCATGAGGAACTATCAAAATATTTTCAGACATTTCATCTTTGGCAGAATGTATCATAAAATCATAGAATCATAGGATTTGAAGGGATCTTGGAGTTATGTCAGTCCAACCCTAGGGCAGGAATCCTCATTCTATCTGAAACAAATGGCTGTCCAAGCTTTGCTTTAAAAACTCCAATAATGGAGCATACACGATTCCAGGAAACAGGCTGTTCCACTGCTTAATAGTGCTCACAGTCAGGAAATTCCTCCATAATTTGAATTTGGATCTCCCTCTATAAAGCTTCCACCCATTGATTTTTGGGCACCATGGAGAATAAATCTATACCCTTTTCCCTGCGACAGCCCTTCAAGTACTAGAAGACTGTCATAATATCTCCCTTAGAGTTTTCTTCTTTAGACTAAATTTACCTGTTTTCTTTAACTGTTTTTCATAGGATTAACCTCTGAGTCCCTCATCATCTTTATCACTCTTTTCTGCACTATTGCCAGTGCAAAGAAGTATCTTTCTTGCATTGTGGTGACCAGAACAAGACAAAGTAATCTGTGTGCAATCTGAATGGGCTTATGATAGGAGAGATGCTAAATTGTTTAGAGGACATCATCCCTGTCACGTTTTCAAACAGATACTTTCATATTTTCAAGGGTCTCACCAGAATATATTTTTGAAATATTCTCCCATTCATCACTTTAAGGCAGTGATAGGGATGAAGAAAGGACAGCACAACAACTCCCAAACTGCTGTTAAGTTTGTTAGTTAGCAAAAGTAGCAGAAGCTCTGTAAGATACAATGCCCAAGATATAGGCAGATCACTGAGAAAGAGGCTGGCACTGAAAAATGGTAACTTCAACCTTGCCATTCCTTGTTCTCCAAAACAGTAAATGTTTAGCCTGTGGCTATACTAATCTGGCATGCATTCACTCATTGCCAAGAGATTAAATCTAATCATGCAGACTTCAAAAATAACCTTTGACCTAAGAATATGTACTAGTTTGATTCCAAATGACTACTGGACTGGTGAGCCTTGAATCCATATATAGAGTGCTAAGGACTGAGTTGAGCTCCCAGTTGTGTTGGAGGACCAACACTGAAATGTATGATAGTACATAAGAGACAGCAAAGTTCAGGCCACATTCAAGAAGCTGAACTCCAAGGAAGCAAATGAAGCCCAAAGCAATGTTTGCCTTGTCACCCCCCAAAAAACTCTGATACACAAAGACTTTAAGGAAGTCATAAAACTTATTGGCTGGTTACTTGTCTCAATGTCATTCTACCCCTGTTCTGCCCCTTCCAGCATTTTCCATGTATGGGAGTTGCAACAGTTGCAAAATCAGTAGAAAAGCCATTAAAACTAGGAAACAAGTAATTTATAAAGCACTTTATAGTATTTAATTTTACTTGCTCCTTCACTTTTCAGATCTCCTTTGATGGGTGATCTTATCAGAGCTTCATGAAACTGAGGTAGTCCTTCAGAGTTTTGCACAGACATAGAAAGCATTATAAAAAAAATCAGTTTATATCTGGAACTTTTCTCTCACTGAAAGAGGTGAAACAGTAATTTTCCAGAAACTGTAAATCCAGCAATCTCTCTCTCTCTCTCTCTTTTAGTTTGAAATGGTTTAGCAGTATTTAAATCTACAGCCTGTCCATGTAGGCTAAAAGTAAATCAGATTTCATTTAGTAAGTTTAACTCCAAATAAGTGCTCTTACTTTAAGAGAGCTTTTTAAAAAAGGACATAAATATTTTTCATTTTAATTTGTATTTATTTGCACTCTGTATAATTGATTGATCATTTTAAAACTGGGTTCTGAGTACTTTGAATTTATAAGTATCATTTCATTGTGAAATAACAGTGACGCACAAATGACCTACTTCCTTTTTGCTGTAATTAAAAATATAAATGACAGCTATAGTTTTATAGCAAGTATTTCAAAAAGTGAGGTAAGTTCAGTGAAGTAAAACTGGTGTTGGAATGTTTTATTAAGAAAAATATTCAAGTATTAACACATGTTACTGATTCCATATTAGTCCCATTTTTGGGTGAAAATGAATTCAACATTGAATTCTGGTGATGAGTTTTTAGTTTAAAACTCTCTCATCTTAATCCTACATATGACCACAATGTAAGTCTGACTATGACATTATTAATTCAGGCATCTATTTAAACATTTATTGTTCTCAAAGCAGTTTATAATGTATATACGCGATGTAATTTTAAATCATAATGAATTCCTGTTTGAAGCTTAGCTTACAAGTAATGTTTTTTAAGAAGTTTTATAATGTTGTCAATCTTGGAAAGACTCAGAAATACCCACAATGGAGGAATGGTTGGTGAAGATGACAGATTTTTCAGAGACGGCAAAATTGACTTGTTGGATTAGAGAAAAGATAATAACTACATTTGTTAGTGACTGGAAACCTTTTATGGATTTTTTGCTGAAAATGGAAGAAAATGAATTTGTAATTTATGGGTTTCATGATTAGAAAGGGTAGAATATGGAAAGAAGGGAGCCATGATATAACCTTAGAGAGAGAGAGGATAAAATATTAATACATTTATAACTTCTGTAAAGAAGATTGGAAGCCATTTATTTATATCTTTTCTTTTCCCTCTTTTTCTTTTATTTCTTTCTTATTTACTTATCACTTTTACTTTTACGTTCCTTTTTCTTTAAAATTATATTATTTTTATTCTGTGAAAAATTATTTAAGAAAAATTAAATAATGTTGTCCATCTCCAAATCTCTGAAGAGAAACTTTCCAAAGTTTGAAAGCATATCTGAGCTATTACAGGATAGCTTAATGCAGATGAAACAAGATTTTATGTATTTGTCAAGAGGGACAAGAGGTGCTGGAGATGGACTAAACTTGAATGCAAGCTTTACTTCCAGTAGCTGAGTAGTAGATGAGGAGGCATATGTAGGTGGTAAGACATCTTTGGGGAAGGGAATTGACTATTTGCTACATGGAAGAGATTCTGTTTTCTCTAGCACTTGCTTGTATAGCAAGTATATCTAAATGCATCATGCCAGTGGATTCAGCTTCTAGGCTGAAACATATTCAGGCCCACACAGAAAAGAGTTATATATTTATTTAGCAGCTGGCCAGGCACATATAAGAATAAGAAAAAGAATAAGAATAAGAAATTCCTCCTCCCTAGGATTTAAGTTCATATTGTGCTTTTTATACTGCAACTTTTTTCACACTTAACTGATCATACTTCATATTGGGTGGGTCAGGTTAGACTCACCTGGAGAATGCATGTATAGTTATGAAGTGTATCTATGCAGGCATAGAGGTTTTTTAACCACAAAATTGAATCTGCCCTGAAAGGTCATTTGATCTTCAGGAGTTGCTTAGGAAAGGGAAAGTTATCATTGTCAGGAGAAATGGATGCGTGTTCAAAAGAGCTCTAGTCACATCATTTTCTACATTTGACCTTCTAGATTCTGATCACTTAATAATTTTAATGCTTAAGAGAGGAGAGATTTCAAATTCATTTAGTTTTCATTTCTAGATCTATATCAGATATTTGTAGCAAGATGAATTGCATTTTGGGGAATTGGGGGTGGGGTTCAAGGGCCAAAATGGGAGTGTTAAACCTTGGAGCTGAATGAGGGGTGAACTCACTCTGTGGGGATTCTGGGGACCATAAAATGGATAACAGCAAGCCACATGAGCTTCTGGGCCACACCTTTTGAATACCTGATGTACCTGGATTCATGCTCCACTGGCTCTTAAAAGAACAGCTTGCAACACAACCACAGCCTGCAGCCTGGTTCTTGGATTTAGCCTTAAGCCCTGCATGGAGTGTTGGCTAGTGGGTGGAGCTTGGAATGTCTCCTTGCTGAGAGGTGTGTTCAGGAAAGCTGGTGGCAAAGGGAGGGGTCATCTTTGTTCTCAGTGCCAGAGGTTAGGAGGTCAAGGTCTATAACATTCACCTCATATGAGAAATAGCCACATCCAGCTCCCAAGTGTTTTGCCTGAAATTATACTTTATGAAATGGCTCTTCCTTTTTCAATAAACCAATATTTAATTGACTAAAATATTAATTGGTCCCCCCCCCCCGATTGCTGCATTACTTGCAAAGGGAAATATGTTCATTTTTTTCAACTGAATGTTTGGTTAAAATGATCTGATGGCCAAGAAAACCTATTATGGTGCTTTTTTTAATCTTGTAATTTTAAAAAAGAAGTCTACATTTGTAGACTGACAAACTAGGGTTCACTTCCCCCCCCCCCCCCACTCCTGGTCAACTGTTAGAGATTGTTGGAAAAATAACAGAGTATGGCCACAAAGATTATTTTGCTTTGAAGAAATGTGCTTACTCTCTCCACTTATATAAATTGCCCTCTTATCAATATATTGGAGAGATTGCCAGTGTTATTTCATATTGTCAGAGATGAATTGCTGTTCAATAATTCAATTATTTTCTTACATGTGTATTTTATTACTCATATTGTTTCCTTCCTTCCTTTTCTTCTGAATGTTAAAGCAATGAAAGCCTTTTTAAGAGCAAAAGTGAAATAATATGAAATAAAATAAAGACAGTTATTAAAGATTATCTATAATATCTCTATGAGGATTGTTTGATTATGAGCTATGAAGCCAGTGTTGACTCTTAGTGGCCACATAGATAGATTTTCTCCATAACAATCTGTCCCTAACCTGGTCTTTCAGGTCTTCAAATGGCACATCCATTGCCACTGAATTGAGTCCATCCACCTTGCTGCTGGTTGCCCTCTTCTTCTTTCCTTCTCTTTCCCACCATTAGAGCCTTCTCTAGAGATCTAGGTCTGGAGACAACAGTGTGTCTGAAGCAGGAGAATTTGAGCCTGGTCATTTGTACCTTGAGTGGACTGATGACCTATTTGTTTTCTTGGCAGTCCATGGTATCTCAGGAGTCTTCTCCAGTCAATACCCTTTCTACCCTGCTTCTTCAAAGTCCAACTTTTGCTTCCATAAAGTGTTACAAGAATAAACGGTGTACAGTTCAGAATTCTTATAGGTAGAAAACTCCATTGGCAATATTTATTTCTGGGTAAATATGCAGAAGATTGCTGTACTACAATTATGTCCTGAGCAAAAAGTGTGTGCGTGTATGTGTATGAGTGTGTTTGCAATAGACAGAAGCCCTGGGGTGGATGGAAGAGGGAAACCAGAGCTGTAGTGGCAAACATAGTAAAAAAAAAAACCCTAATCCTAGGTCAAGGTGAAGAGCTTTGACAAGCCCAAACATGGTTGCAATATGTCAACATCTCAGAAAAAAACACTTTTTCCTTTGTTTCCTTTGTTTTACTCTGCCTCACTACCTACTTTCAGTTTGATGGACAAAAATACCAGACAAATCAGAGGAACACCCATGGGATCACCACTCTCAGAACTCATAGCAGAGACCGTAATGCAGTGTCTAGAAACTATAGCACTCCCACACATACAACCAAAAGTATGGATCCAGTATGTAGACTATACCTTTGTCATAATAAAAAAGGAACAACTAGAGAAGACATGTGAAACAATAACAATATCTTCAAAGGAATAAAATTCACAAGGGACAAAGAAAACACATGACCCTTTCTGGATATCCTCATCAGCAGTGAAATGATGGCAAATTAGAAACACAGGTCTATTGAAAAACAACCCACACTAACCAGTACTCCATTACCAAAGTAACATCCCAACCTCCCACAAGAGGAGCTGTGTAAGAACATTATTCAGATGAGTACAAACGCACTGCAGCAACCCAGAACATCAGAAAAAGGAAACAGACCACCTGTATGACATCTTCCAACAAAATGGATACCACACAACTTTACCAAAAAATGCCTGACCACTCAAGCCACTACAGGACAACCAGCACAAGCTATGAAAAGGATAACACTACCATACATCAAAAACATCTTGGAAACAACCAATAGACTGTTACAACCACATGGCATTACCATAGCACACAAACCAACTAAAGCCCTCCAAAACATCTTAAGTAAACCAAAAGACACAGTAGCCCAAAAAGAAAAAACAGGAGTGATCTACAACATACAGTGTAAGGACTGTAACAGCCACTACGTAGGACAGACAGGCGGAAGACTAGCAGAGCACATCCATGAACACCAACTAGCAATCAAAAGATGCAATGAAAACTCAATCTTACAACACTTGGACAGATTCAACCATAATTCTCAACTGGGAAACTGTCAGCATCCTAGACCAAGCTAAATCCAAAAATGCTAGGAAATCCCTGGAAGCTTGGCATTCAGACAAATCAGCCATCAATAGATACACAGAGATAAACCGTATTTATACACCATCAAAAGAGACAGTAAAAAAGCTAAGAAGGAAACAAAAAGATCAGAACACATCCTCTCCAGCAGCCAATACCCAGATAAGCAGACAAATAGTCAAGGAGAAAACAACACCCTAGTTAAGGAACTACTGAGGAGAAAACCACACCCCCACCAACACTGGCAGGGCAAGCTACTGAATATAAACAGGGTACAAACCCCACAGTCACTAGCACTGATGATGTTACCTAGTTGGGTAATGAAACCTCTGCAAGCAAACAGCCAAGCTTAGAGAGCACCAAGGATTCCACAGAGACAAATCAATTAAACTCTTGAGTTGGTCCAAACTTTTGCAGCATGTGAGACTGCATCCCTAGCACATCCTGTCCTGCTTTGCTGTCACCTTCCACAATTTCTTAAAATTGGAAGCTGCCGTTGAAGGCTGCTGGAATTGGAAGGGCTTATCCGAGGTTACACCTCCCTTCAAGCTTCCCCCACCTCCAGAACTAAAAATGTTCAAGCTTGTGGCTCTGGAATGCTACCCCACACCACAGGCTTGTTGTTGTTGTTGTTCAGTCGTTAAGTCGTGTCCGACTCTTTGTGACCCCATGAACCATATTGCGCCAGGCCTTCCTGTCCTTCACTGCCTCCCTGAGTTGGCTCAGTTTCATGCTCATTGCTTCAGTGATGTTATCTAACCATCTCATCCTCTGCCGTCCTCTTCTCCTTTTGCCTTCAATCTTTCCCAGCATCAGGATCTTTTCCAAAGAGTCCTCTCTTCCCATTAGGTGACCAAAGTATCTGAGCTTGAGATTCATTATCAATCCCTCCAATGAGCAGTCAGGGTTGATTTCCTTTAAGATTGACTGGTTTGACCTCCTAGCAGTCCAGGGGACTCTCAAGAGTCTTCTCCAGCACCACAGTTCAAAGGCATCAATTCTTCGGCGCTCAGCCTTCTTTATGGTCCAGCTCTCACAGCCATACATTACTACTGGAAAAACCATAGCTTTGACTATGCAGATCTTTGTCAGCAAGGTGATGTCTCTGTTTTTTAATATGCTATCTAGGTTTGCCACAGCTTTCCTCCCAAGGAGCATCTTTTAATTTCATGGCTGCAGTCTCCGTCTGTGGTGATCTTGGAGCCCAAATAAATGAAGTCTGTTACTGCTTCCATTTCTACCCCTTCTATTTGCCAGGAATTGATGGGTCCAGATGCCATGATCTTAGTTTTTTTAATGTTGAGTTTCAAGCCAGATTTCGCAGTCTCCTCTTTCACCCTCATCAAACTATAGGCTTGTAGGCTCAGTGTATTTTTTATGGTTTGGAACAGTTGAAAATTAGGGAGATCAGAGCATCTTGAGGTGCTGCTCCTCTCTTAGACATGAATGCTGGTTGGGTGACTTTAGGTCGCTCACTCTTGAGTCCGCCAAACTCACCCCACAGGATTGTTGTTGTGGTGGGAAAAATAGGAGGCAGGAGCATTATGTTTGCTGCCTACAGAATAAAGGTGAGATATAAATGTAGGAAAGAAGGAAGGAAGACAAAGTCAAATTGGACAAGCAAAGTAGCACCATTTGGGGGGCTCAGTGTATCCTCCATCTTTTGCTTCCTTGTAGTGTTGCCTGAAGCAGGCCGTTTAGATGCATGGCATAACAGTGCCAACTTTGAACAAAGCTTCTGCACTGGTCTGATTGGCTGTTAGGAGCATAGAGAATATTAAGCTGTAGTCTGGCTAACACCCCCCCCCCCATTTGTGTCTACCTTATATCATGGCCTGGTCTATTAATGTTGGTCTTTATTCTATTGCTGGTCTTCATTATTTTTGACTCAGGAATCTTTTCTATTTTATTTCACTATTATTGTATATGTGCATGTATTTTGCTCATTTGTATATAGCATGTTCCCAGCAAAGCCAACTCAGTTAAGCAATAAATAAATAACTTCAGATCCAATGATAAATATAGGACATCATAAAAACATAGAATGATTTAAAAAGTCACATGAAAATTCCAGAAAATATTTTTAAAAATCTATGTCCAAAATTGTACTTAATTATGTGCATATTAAATATTTGTACTTCTACTATCAAAATACCCATTTTTCCTCTTCAAGATGCACATTTTAAATGTATCTCAATGTATGTAATTTAAGGAGAATTCAATATGTATCTAACTGGGTCAGAATATTGAGGGGGTATGAAAGACCAAATAATTGATTTCTCATCCACATTAATCCAGATCTTTTAGATTAGCTTGAATGGGAATTGAATTCCTAACTCACCTCTATTCTGTAATCACACTTAAAACCCTTTCCCCATACCTCTCTTTAATTTTTGAGATCAACCTGCACTGTATCCTTTAGTACCACAGTGTGATAGTTTTCATTCAATTTGTCTTGTCCATCTTATTGAAGGATGGGTAGATTTTTTTTTTATGGTTAGAATCTTATTAAAACTTTTTTTTTTTTTTTGCAAAGTGAAAATGTCATTTTCAGCTGTTCTTTAGTTTTCACATTTCCCTCATCAGTGATGAATTAAAAAATGATGTAATGCTTGTTTAGCATATAACCGATTCCCCTCCTGGAGATGGCTGGATACAGTTCAGGCAAAAGAGGGTTTGGCTGCTGGGAAAACCATTCTCCCTCCTCCTCTTTCTCTCTTGCTCTCCCTCCCTCCCTCCCTCCCTTCCCCCCAATCTCATGGAGCTGTAAGAGAAATTATAGGTTGAGAGAATAGCTAGCATTCCACGTCTCATTTGTACATGGAAATATATGTCTGCACACGCTAGACCACACACAAGAGCCCGCATATAGACTAACTGTTCCCTAGTGATACTATCTTACTTGTTGCTTCATATCTTTGTGGCAGAACTACTCTTAGTTTATATTGCTTTAGGAAGGCAACTGTGCAACAGGTCTTGGATTGCTTTACCTCTGGGAAATTAAGTAAGTAAAGGTTGGGCCAAATGTGGAGATGCATAAGCTAAGAAATGGATTTCAACTCCAGTTTATATTATATCTGGGGAACAAGCCAGTAAAAAAAAGCCTTTTCTTCCTACTATCTATTTGAAAAAAACGTGACAAGGAAAAGTAATAAATAAAAATATAATCTAAGAGTTGTGTTGCAGCAATGGCTGTAATGGTGAGGTTTATCAGATTGTAGTTTTAAAAGTTGGTGCAGATATGAAGATTTAGATCTCACATTTTAAAAATACGGACAGTTCAAAGTCTCAATAACAGTAATGCTAAACTTATTAGAGACTGATTTTATCATCATATTTATTTTTAAATTAACCATTAAGATTGAAATTCTATATTTACTTACCCAAAATACAATTGATTGAGTTCCCTTGGGCTTATTCTTGATGAGATCTGCACCAGGTTCTGCTGTAAATGACCTGAAATTACCTGAGAACAGCAGATGGGAACATACATTGCACTAAGACTATGTCTTGCTTAGTTCTGAGTTGTAGGATGCCAAACATTACAGTTAGTTAACCTCAAGTTATGGCTTACCATTATGTGTGAACCAAGACATAAGCCAGTATGACTTCAACAAAATCATGATTAAAGCAAACCATAAATTAATGTGGTGTGTGAACCCAGCCAATCTCTGTTAGACTTAAACAGTAGGTTAGGAAAGAAATCTTAATGAAAAAAATCCACTATGAATTACTTTTATGTTTTACAGATTAACTCAGTTAAACCTCAAAAATGTTTGGGAATGTATTTGTTTAAGTTTTTAATTACATTTTTCTTTCTTTCTTTTTTTCCCCCTGATGATGGCATTCTTAAAAAAGGATATAAGTGACTGATTTAGAATATTTCAACTTCAATTTTAAGGGAAAAAAGTATCAATTATGGCTTGCAATGGCTTTGAAAAGAATTGGCTAGCCACTATCAGTGGCAGCGTGTTTATGTTTTTAATTTATTGAGGAATGCATTTTATCTTGTTTTCTTTAAACCCACTTTCCCCTTGTAGTTCCTCTCGTTTTGTTTTTTGGTCATCATTTATTTCCATTTTATTTATTTGTTTAATAAAAGGATTCCTAATCATCAGTGGCATTCTTGTGTCTTCTAAAGTCAATATTTTGTGCAATCCCTCCCTGTTTTAACAAAAATGAAATAATTCTCACATATGAGGCTGAGGATGTCCTTGTCAGGGGTCTTTAATAAAAAGAAAATGTCTAAATTCCATTCAACTCAGTATATAACTTTCCCTTGGGTAGAGAGACATGAACTGAGCCATTTCAGGAACAGGAAGGAACATGCATCTTGAGATTGAATAGATCATCCAAATTGGTCCCAAATTGATTTGCAAAAATAGATTTGCAAAGGTGCTTTTCTTTTCCTTTTTGTTCAGAACAAGTTTAGCATTACAAAACTCAGTACAGAAACTAGAATAAATCAGCTTTTTTCACAGACTTTTCTCTCTGTACAACATGCTGCCCCCAAATGAAGAAGATGTAATTAATATAAATAGACTTACTTGTCTGGCTTTTTTGTGCCATTCTGTGTTTTAGAAGGGTTGACTTGGTTACTAAAGCATTTAACCATGCATGTGAAATTCATCTTATACAGTTATTACTTAATAAAATGTGGCATGGTTGTAATTCAAATAATCCTTTAACTTCATGTTGTACATTGTTTCAAGATGGATACAGTAGATAGAGATAATTAAATTGAGTTCAAAATTAGACTTTTTTATTGTTGATATATTTGTGATCCTATTGTCCCTATATCAGATATTACAGGAAACTTTGTTTCTCCATGTCAACAATGTGTTAATATTTGGTCTTTGCAATGCTCAAAAGGTGGCAGAAAATTATCTCATTGGTTGGTTTTCCAGTTTGAAAATCTGCAACTAAACATTGTTGACTTTGCGTTTCTGTGTGTAGTGAAACTATTGGACATGTAAAATATGTTCAATGGCTTTACTACTGTGATATTTTACTATTATTCCATATTTTCATATATTTGTATTTTATTATAGGTTGATGCCTTGAGATTACGTTTAGAAGAAAAAGAAAGTTTTCTTAATAAAAAAACCAAACAACTGCAAGACCTCACAGAAGAAAAAGGAACTCTGGCTGGAGAAATTCGAGATATGAAGGACATGTTAGAAGTCAAAGAAAGAAAAATTAATGTTCTACAAAAAAAGGTAGGTGTTATGACAAGGACCACTGCGATTGGACAATCAGCAGAAATATGTAAGGCTGATCAGAGAGCAGCCAATGACTTTACCTTTTTCTTTCTTTTAATTTTTCCTTTTTTTGTTTTGTTAAAACAATTTGCTGGCACTTTCCTTTGCTTTTTTTGAGGCTGAAGGGACACCTTTAACACTTGAGTGGCATGTACTCAAAAAGTAGTGGATGAGGCCAGGACTTTTGGTAGGAAATACGCTTTCTCTAAATTCAGACGCATGTTCCTCTGTCTCCAATAGATCTGGTGTTGCACCACTGAGGGCTTTTTTTTGAGCTAGCTTGTTTTCTTTCCTAAAGCTCCATCTATGGCTCTCTTTCAAATGCCTTATGCACACCTTCCCCAATTAGCCTTCACCCTCCTTGGGATTTAACTTTTCTTCTCCTGTTCGGGGATCCCCAACCTTGGGGTGGGAGGTGCTGAGTACTGCATTTTGCGGCCTCTGCAGGTAGCATCACCTAGCTGACCTTGCCTGATCTTGAAAAAGCTAAGCAGGATTGGACCTGATGAGGGGGACCTGATGAGACAGGGCAGGAAATTCTAGAGCTGCAGGCTAGATTTGGAAAATTAAAACATCATCCAGCAACAACCATTCTCATTTTATTTGATGGAAAAGAATATACATTTAAATTCAAGTGAAACTGTCATCTTGCACCAGTTTTAGTTATGAAGTGGCCAAAGGACATGCAAGGAGAATAACCTTATTATTCTTAATAATAATAATTACTGGAGAATAATCAGGCCAATAGTCTTTAGTCTCCCAAGCTTCCCCCACCTTCACTGACTCTCAAGAGAAAACATCAGGAAGGAAACCTTGCTATGGGCTTAGTCAGATTGGGAAACAGGGACAGTGCTGAAGATGTATAGCAGAATACATCAGCAATGAACCCTTTGAACAATTAAAAGAGATTTGGGTATCGTCGTACATATATTTGTTTCATCAGAAAGGGATTGGGGAAGGTAGTGAAGGATAATTTTGTAAACTGTGGATTTTTTCTAATATGGTGTTTATTTCCTTCCTATTTTTATAATCCCATTTCGGATATGTAATCCAGTTGAAAATCAGTAGACAAATACATCTGATAGTAAAAAGCAAGTGATTATATATGTGGAGGGTGGTGTATATTGTTTTAGTTTGGGGTATATGTGATTTTGATTTTTCTCACTTAAATGAATCAAATGATATGATCAAGTATACTTTTTGCTCAGTTAATTAGATGTTGCTCCTTTATATGAATTTCTAATGAATAAATACAGTTGAAAATTAATTTTCATCTTCAGATTTGTCTTGGAGGAAATTCCAAGCAAATTCCTTTATATGTTTTCTGTAGTATAGTACTGGCAATACCTAATGCAAACAAATTTTGGATTATATGATTTAGAAAGAGATTAACAATTTAGGTTTCTAGAATAGGTTTCATAATTGTAGGCACAAATTAATTCATGTTTTCACTTGGAAGATCAAACAAATTTCTCCAAGTGTACAGGTAAATAGTACTGTAAGGATTAAGGGGTTCAGAATAGATATTTCTGATGAAATGCCTGGGTTATGGCTGTAGTTTTCTATGCAGCCTTGAGGACTGCATGATTTATTTCCAACAGATGGTGTGATAAATTCATTCACAGATGATTTATCTGAGGAAAGTTTTAACTGAAACACTATCCTTTTTTCCTTCCAATTGTTTAAGTAAATTCATATCATTATACTATAAAGAAAAAGTTCACTGTTTATTTTCCTTAGGTCTGGTGTGCAGTCCCCAAGTTAGACATTCAGTTTTCCATTTAAACTGTGTTTTAAAAAATGGCCTTCTTACTGAGTTCATAAGCGTTTAGACTGATTCTAGAGCACCCCTTCCTTTTTGAAGGCTGTTTCTACTTGCTTTTATCCACAAGGCTATCTTACCTTTTTTCCAGGACCCAGTAAATTATTCCCTTTGGTCATTTCATGAAATGGTATAGAGGCTTCCCTGTCTATTTAATGCTGTATCCACATACTTATACAAGGATCTCTGTGGCTTACTGTATCATTTTGGGAAGATTCCCAAAATGCTCTCTTGTTTTAATCTTTACCCAGTTTTTGATCACAATTTTTAATCCTAAATGGTGTAACCATGATCACTACTTGATCTTCATGTTTTAGTATATTCCAAAGAATTTCCTCACATTACTGTTGCCACTTGGTGGTCAATATAAATAAAACAGTATATACCCTACATAAAAATAGAAAAATCCCCCCACCCACCCCCACAAGTGGGAAGTGGAAATAATCTAAAACCTGAGACATGACATAATATAACATCCATACCTCTTTGAGAGCTTAAGAAAAGGAAACTGGACTGTATATACTATTCTAAAGATAGCCACATATTATAGACGTTGTAGGAGGAGAGCCATGTTAAATCTATGGTAGCCCAAAATCAGAAGGAGTCTCATAGCACTTTTTCCAACTAACACTTCACTTCATCAGATACATAGAGTGGCTGAATGATGTAGGATAAAATGAAGGGATATCCCCATACAAGTTGCCTTAAGCCCTAGAGGAAAGAGGGGATACCCAACTCACAAAGACATACATATATGGGTTTGGGGGGGGGCAGAGGTATCTCAGAACTAGGAAACTCACTTCATATGATATAATTGCTTAGTTATGCCTCCACTTAGCTTTCTTGGAATTTGGCTCCAAATTGTATCTCCAAGGAAAATATCTGCATGGATTGTGTAGCTTCAGTCCTCAAAAAGTGCTTTGTAGCATGTGGGAACATGAATGTAGCACCTGTCTGCCACATCCTGGAGCAACCATACCCTTTCCTGGTATGGCACAGCAGTTGTGGTAGGGAATCATGCAATCCTGGGAAAAGATGCAGCTTCTTTAAGGTATTGCAATTAGATGCTACATCCTCATACCTGCATGCTCCAAAGCACCTTTTAGAGATCAAATTGGAAGTACTGAAAAGTTTAATATCTACCCCAGTGAAAAGAAACACTTGTCTCCTAAATTTAGATCATAGCACAAGAGAGCTTTTTCTCCCCCATGTCTGTCTCATGCTTTTCTTGGTCTCCTCACTGGTTCTTAACTATGGGCTAGGAGAAACTAGGAGGAGCTGGTTTTGCCAGTGGGCTCACTCTGAACAAAAGCTGATCTGATTTCAGTGAGAAATAGAAGATGATAAGATGATAAGATAGACATGGGAGTGCTATATTTATTGCACGGGCTGTTTTTATTTCAAACATCCTTGTCTTGTCTAATTCTTCTCTTGATATCTAAGAGGGGGATATGGACAGCAACCCTTGATGGTCTCTCAAAAGTTAAAATACTAGATTAAATGATGAAATATTAGGAAGATGTTGCCTATGATGCTCCCCATGGTACGTAGGTTGCTGGGCAGGTCTCTCTCTCTCTCTCTCTCTCTCTCTCTCTTTCAGGGCAGCTAACAACAATAATGCATCATTCAAATCTTTTAACAGTAACAAAATATAGGGCCACCATTGCTTCAACCTGTCTTCTAAAGACTTGAAAAAGAGGATGGTCTTCACTTGCTTCCAGAATGTCTTTAAGGAAGGGCTATTGCATTTCATTTGCACCTAGTGTATACCACAGCAAAGGTTTTCCTGGCTACAGCCTCAATGTCCTGTTTCAGGAGGAGTGAGTCAGATAAGTGAGTCCTGGAGAAAGCTCTGATCTTAGATCAGTTCCTTCTAAGGGAGTGCCAACCCTGTTAAGAACCAGATATGGTATTTCAATGGATCCAGGGGATTTCTGGATAAATAGCCATGCTGTCTTGCTGTGAGCTTGTTTTGTCCCATCTAGAATCTAACAGCTTCCAGACACTGGAGTTCCACAGCATCTCCTACTCAGATGGAGAGTACCAGAGGAGTAAAACAAAACCCCCACCCCTACCAGCACTGGCAAGGCAGCCACAGCACATGAATAGAGAGCAAGCCCCATCCCATTTTAGCACTGAAGATGTTACCTAGCTGGGTAATGAAATGTTTGCAAGAAAAGAACCAAGCTCAGAGAACCCCAAGGACTCCATATCTCCTACTCAGCCTGAGGTGGAAACATAAAATGGTTTATCATCACTTCACCTCAGGCCAACCATAGATCTCTCGCAATAGTTGCTAAATACAGTGGCGGAGAGGGCTGAACCCTGGGGCGCCTGTGATTATGAGGCCAAAGGCTCAACCTCTCATTCTCCACTGCCACCAGCTTGAATCTGGCCACTCAGGAAGACACTGCCTCCAACTTTGGAGGTGGTCCAGAATGGTACTATGATAAATGGAACTGAATGCCACTGAGAGGTCTAGCAAGATCAGAAGGGCTGTACTCCCTGCATCCAGATTCCATCAAAGGCTACTGACAAGAGTGGCCAGTGCCATTTCTATCTCATGCCCAGATCTGAAGTGCAAACTGGAAGGGATTCAGATAATCTGTTACTTATAAGATCCTCTCCTGATGAACTCCAACTAGTTTCGCATCAACCTTCCTCAAAGTAGAAATTGAAGAAATCAACTTCTTCAGAAAGGAGTGAACCAATGCATCCAAGATGGAGGGTGCAATCCCCTCCCCCAAAGAGGCATTAATTACTCCTTGAATCTAGGGACCTGCTCCTTCCCTGGCAACTCAAACAAGCCAAGGTGCAGGGGTGTATCCTGCAAATGTCTCAACACATGCAGAGAAGTTTGTCACTTCTTTGGACCCCACAAGCTCTAGATGCTGCCCCAGTTAACTCAATGGATTAATCCACAATGAGTCCAACTATGAGTAATTTTGTTCTCAAAATGTCCCACAAATAAGTCGTAGTGGTCTTGAGGGAGATGTTTTTAGCCATCTTTCTCCAAAAGGGTCTAATTACCTTAAACATGGCTGCTGAATGGCAGTCACAGATACATTAGGATACAAAAGTAATTATGATTTGCCACCTGTATTGCCACGGTATAGGCCCAAAGTGCACTCATACCCATATCAAATCATGTTTACACTTTGTTTTTTATTATCAGCACTGCAGATATCTATTTTGCTGCTTCATTCCTAGCATGTTTTATTTTATTTTAGAAATCTACATTGCCTCATTGTGATCAGACTTTAGGTGGTGACATACAGTATATAGATATATATACACACACATGTACATATACACACACACACATTTTAATCTGTTCACTTTCCTAGAGCATGTTGAAGTGAAGATTTATACCTGTGGGTATTTCTGAAAGTAGAAGATATGCTGTTGAACTTTTCTGAACATATTAAAGTTGAGGAAAAAGCTGTAGGCAGATTTTAGACGAAGAATATAATAATACAAGAGGATTAAAATAATACTTCACAAAAAAAAACTTCACTTGTACAATTATTATAGTTTTCATGTTTAATGGTGAAGGCACATAACTTATTAAATACAATATAAGCCAATCAGAGTTAGCAGCAGGTATCTTACAATGTAATGTAATTGGTATTCATGGACTGAATTTGTCGGTAGTGTCCTGCTCAGATTTATTTATTTACTTATTTATCATATTTATGATCATATTTATATCATATTTATATAGCTGCCCATTTCACACAAGGTGACTCTTGGCAGCATACAACAATTAAAAAAATAAATACATAAAAACAATTACACATAAAAAACTGTAAAAACACACAAAATAGGAGGGGATAAAATTAATAAGGGAGCCATCGTAAAATCTCCCCCATCCCCTGGGAGCCCCAGGCCTGATCACATAACCTGGTCTTGAGGGACTTACGGAATGTTAAGAGGGATGGAGCTGAACTCACTTCCGGGGGGAGAAGATTCCACAAGGCGGGCACCACAGCAGAGAAGGCCCGCCTCCTGGGAACCTCCAAATGTAATTCTCTAGCAGACTGGATCCGCAGCATGCCTTCTCTGCCAGATCTGATGGGACAGGCAGATGTAATCAGGGAGAGGTGGTCCCTCAGGTAACCTGGCCCCATGCCATGAAGGGCTTTAAAGGTCAAAACCAGCATCTTGAATTGGACTTGGAAGCAAACTGCCAACCAGTGCAGCTTGCGAAGCAGAGGTCCAAAAGGTCCCTAGGGGCACCCATAACTGCCTGTGCTGCTTCATTTTGCACCAGCTGAAGATTCTGGATACTCTTCAAGGGCAGCCCCATGTAGAACACATTACAGAAATCCAAATGGGAGGTGACCAGGGCATGAGTGACAGTGATTAGGTCCCTCTGATCTAGGAATGGGCACAACTGGTGCACAACATGAAGCTGTGCAAAGGCCCTCCTAGCCACGACTGCCAGCTGCTCTTCGAGCAGGAGTTGTGAGTCCAGGAAGACCCCCAGGTTGTGCACAGGGTCTGTCTGGGGCAGTGCAACCCCATTCAGTACCAAAGATGGCATAACTCTAGCACCAGAAGGCCCCAGAACCCACAGCCACCCAGTCTTGCCAGGGTTCGGTTGAAGCCTGTTGTTCCCCATCCAGACTCTCACAGCCTCCAGGCACTGGGATAAGACATTCACAGCATTGCTTAATTCGCCAGGGGCAGAGATGTATAATTGGATATCATCAGCATACTGATGATACCTCAACCCATGGCGACGGATGAACTCACCCAGCAGCCTCATGTAGATGTTAAATAGGAGGGGGGAGAGCACCGAATCCTGTGGCACCCCACATAACAGGTGCCAAGGGTGGGATCTCTCCTCCCCAACCACCACTGACTGGAATCGGCCCTGGAGGAAGGAGGTGAACCAGCACAACACAGTGCCGTCCACCCCCAATCCTCTGAGCCAATCCAGAAGGATACCATGGTCGATGGTATTGAAAGCTGCTGAGAGGTCAAGTAGGGCAAGGATGGATGCACAACCCTCGCCAGAGTCATCCAAAAGCGCAACCAATAATGAAGGGTATGTGGACCAGATATCAGCATGTTCAGAGCTTTTATGGTATTGTGAAGTTGTTAAACATGTTGTTCTTAAATTTGGATTAAGCTGCTAAACATTGTACAGCAAAGTTAACTTGGGTCTGCAGATTGTTGAGCAATTCCCATTACCATCAAAGTAATTTTTTTTTGTTTTTGTTTTTGAGAAAATATTGGAACCTCTGATTAAACCTGGGGATCTTGCAAGACTTCTCTTTTGTAAAATATTTAGGACACATTTTTTCTGGTTATTCCCCCTCCCCCCCATAATTAGTATTTCTAATGAATGCATACTCTTGTAGTGGCAGTTGATGTTTATCATACCAGGTGAAAATTAAAAATAACTTCTTGTGGTACAAAATACACGTTGTTAAGTGCCACAGTTGAGGTTAAGAAAAAAGGAGTGAAAGTGCCAATGATGAGGGGTAAAGTAGAGATTAAATCTCAAAGGTGCAGAATTGATCTGTTACATTTTGAAAATTGCTCAGCTGAATGCTAGACATCTAAGAGTCCCCGAAGAAGGATCTTTGAAAAGAAGTTGGACCAATAAACATTCTTTCTGTTGTGTACTTTTGAAATTTAAAAATCTTCTTTCCTAGGATTTAGCACTAAACTCCTCTAAAATGTTGGAAGTCCAAACCAAGTGTCACTGACACTTCAGCATCTCATCACCTACTAATCAGAAGGAGGCAGTGAGGTATAGATAGGGAGTTACTCCCTATCTGTAACCCCTCTTTATTTATTACTCTGCCTGCTCTTTGCGAGATTGCTAATCTGATTATTTCTTTCTGCCTTAAACTTCCCAGACACGCATATGTGCGAGCACACGCTCTTGGACTCTCTTCCTGATAGGGTGTAGTTAGCCAGGTGCTAGACTTTATCTATTCCTGTAATGTATATCCTGTAACTAAATTTCCTTTTGGTTATAGTTACAAAATTTGCCACTCTAACCCTTACTCTCAGGCACACTCACATGGATACCCAGAACTCTTTAACCTCCAGCATAAAAGACAGAATCCCCATTGTCATCATGTGCACCATGTATGAATAGCTGCATATACGCACATTTGGCATCCTTTCTTGTCCACATTTTATAACATATGAACTAATGGTCCCTAACCAGGTATCCTCCACCTTGCAGTTCCCAAATTCCTCTGATAAAAAACCATGTTGTTTTGTTCTAGTATAAGGGAACCATTGTAAAGATAATAGCAGTAGAAACAGAATTAGAGCTGAATTGGAAGTTCTTAACAAGTTTTGTATTTGTGAGTGTTGAAAATTGGCTAATTTTGACTACTTAACAAGCCCATTTGCTCATCTTTGGTGCTGTTGGAGTTTGCTACAAATTTGAAACAGATTTGCTACTGTTTCATAGTGCCATTTTAGTTTGCCTTTGCCCTTACTGCTGTAAGGTCCGCTAGCCTGGATTCCATGATTTCCAATGAGACTCCAGACAGAGGTTTTTCCAAAGAAAGTTCAGCTTTTATTGTTGGCCAAGAGAAAAGCAGGGTGGACCACTCTCTGTCCGGCTGGCAGAGAAAAGACAGAGAACAGCCACGCCCAGAACAGTTTACAACAGCTTTTATACCTTTTAGTTATCCGGAAGCATCTAGGAGGAGGGACACACACACCCCCGTGTGCCCGCCTTCCAAGGTTGTCAAAACATTAGCTTAAGCAGTATAAACCAATAGTCAAGTTTCTAGCCCTCACTTGCTCCAGGGGTTCCTCGTATAAGGCTTTGCAATCTAGCTTGCAGAGGATGTGGTTGCATAGTGTGGTTGGAAGCAAGAGCAGGTGCAAAAGTCCATGCATGCTCAGGAAATGCGTCTAGGAGCTCTGATATGAACAAGCAAGACACTTGGCCTTTTAGCTTAACCACATCTTTCCATTTCCTTTCACACCTCTACAGAATGTTCCTTTAGCTTTTTATATGCGTAGATACTTCTAACTTTTATAAGATTCCTAGCTGCAAAAGCATTCCCAGTTTCTTTAACTAACCTTCCTATGTCAGCAGAAGCTTGAGGTACAGAAGCAAAAATAGGCAGTTAGTCTAACCATTCCTTACATTGCCATTCAGTTTTAAACTGTATGCATTTTTTCTGATGATGGTACAATGGGATGAAGATGTGAATTTCAAAGCAAGTTGAAGTCAGTACACTTAATTTGCTATTTTTAAGTAATGTTTTATATTTTACTTGATCACTACCATTCATTTGTTAAATATTGGCAGATTGTCTGTTGCCAATGCTGCCATTTTGAATTATTTAGAGTTCCATGTTTGCTCATGTTACATCTGTGCACCAAAAGGAGGGCATTCTTGGTATCATCATCTGGTATATTTTAATAACATCCTCAGAAATATATTGATAATAAAAATGAGTTACTGTCTACTGGAAGAAATAGATTTTCATGATTAATTTCATCTTCTTTGTCTTTCTTCATCTATCATTCTTTTCCACAGTGATTTGTAACTCATTTTCCTATTGAAGTTAATGCTCAAGATGGCTTATAGTAACAAAATATATAATTAAAAAATAAGGTATACATAGTGGTAGTAATACAAGCAACAGTAAAAGACTCAGAAATGGAAACAATACAATAGAAGACAATGCAGCAGTGATGATTAAACAAGATAATGCTTAAGAACTGAATCATAAAAGTATTCTGGAATAGAAGTGATAACTGCTATGTTGGAGGTTAAGCTATAGGGAGCAAAGCAGACCTACTTGGGTAAGACTTCCAGATCTTGAGTCTGGTCTCAGGAAAGATTCTTTCACGTGATCCAGCAACCTGAGCTTCAAATGTCCATGAGACATACATCAGAGCCTTTCCCATAATTTTAATAACAATGATAACATTTTAATGTTAGTAGTGATGCATTCAGGTCATTTTTACAGTCTGACTTAAATCCTTTTTGAAAATTATTCTGGGAGATGACTTAATATACAAGGGTTTACAAAAGATATACCTTTAAATATTCTGCTGAAATGAAGAATGCTTATTTTAAATGTTTTGGGGTGATGATAGGAATTTTAATTACCTATATATTATTTATTTTATTGTAGCTAGAAGTAGATCATACTGGTCTGTTTGTTCAGATAGTTCTTTTATTGACAAGTTAGTATGGATGTGTGTTGGTATAAAAATTGAGACAGTATATCTCAAAACCTGGAAAGAAAAAGAAGAGAAACTAATATTGCAATACTTCCTTTTAATATTCCTAAATATAATTTAAATACTTAATCAGATTTAAGCCAAGTCCAAGAAAAAGAAAAATAACTTTCCCTCCTTTATTTTCTCTTGAAACTGCCTGCCGCGGAACAGCTTTAATAATCTTGTAAAAATGTCTAATTGGCTTGAGGCAAGGTCTTTTCATGTCTTTCCTCACTGCTTTGAGCACTACTCATAAAAGCAATAGAGCTGCAAAACAATTTGAAATATATTTTTAAAACATGCTTGATTATATTGATTGGTGCTTAGAAGTTCTGGAACTGGATTAGTAAGGTTCTGCCCCCCCCCCATCTATCTCTAAGTGCAGGTCACCCATTCAGAGTAAGCGCTTTCAGCTATAGAACATAGATTGTGATAGTCTTATATATTTGGCCTCAGTAAGCAGTACCTAGAGATCTATCTGTTTCAAATGCATGGTTCAGGCATGAGTCTTATGTTTAATGTTTTAAACATGGAAAAGGAATACACTGAAAAGCATGACTGATATGATTGTTTATGATGGAAGCTTTAGTGGAGGATGCAAAAGTAGATATAAGGAAAGAGGATGTGGAAGCTGCTTAGGGTTAAAGAATGATGTTACAAAGTGCCACAGGAGTTATGCTAATCAGTGAAGTGAAAAAGGCTGAGGATGAGAAAAATGCACGTAAGAGAATGAGTGTTGCAAAAATGAGACTGAGGGAAAGTTAGTTTATAGTGTCCACGGGGGGAAAAGGATGACTGCAAAGAATGCAGTAAAAGCAGCAAGGATTGGTTAGGATTAAACAGGCATAGAAAATTCAGTGATTTTGATAAGAATTTTTTAAAAAGTTTTGGAAGTAGGAGAAGAATGCTAATTCTCGCATAGTGAACAGAATAAAAAAAAATGAATGTGGTGAAATTATTTGGGATGAAACACAGGGGAAGGATTGCTGAAAGGAATATTTTAGAGATTTGTATGTTAGTGGTATGTCTAAGAGTGGGATTGAAATGAATGCTATGAATGTTAGTGTCCAAGAAAAAAATGATGAAAAGGAAATAATAAATGCTATGAGAATGTTGAAAAATGGCAAGGTTGCAGGTGTAGATGGTGTAATTGGAGAAATTTTAAAAATGTGGGTGAGGTTTGCTCATGGAGTGTTGTATGGCTTGAGTTTGAAGACTGCATCTGTGTCTGATGATTGGAGGAATGCTGTTAACCATTCCCTTGTATAAAAGAGAAAGATAGCAAAGAGTGAATACAAATGCTACAGGGGGATTAGTTTGTTAAGTGTGTCTGGGAAGTATTTGACAGAATTCTTACTGAAAGATTACATAGTAAGAAATATATGGGAAGTGCATTGCAGCTTTATGCCACAGAGGAGATGTGCTGCCCAGATTTTTGGTCATCAGTAGGTAATTAAGAAAATCCAAATAGGAGAATAATAGCTTATTGTGCTTTTAGAGAAAGTGTATGATAAAGGCAATAGACTTGACTTGTGGAATGTATTGTAGAAATATGGAGTCAAAGGCTGGTTGCTGAATGTGATAAGAGCAATACAAAATGGAAGTAAACATGTGATAAATGGAATGCTTAGTGAATGGATCAACATGGGAGTAAGACAAGGATATGCTAAAACCCTTGGGTTTTAATTTATTTATGCATAAATATATAAAGAAAGCTTGTGATGATGTTAGAAGTATGTTGGTTGGGAAGTTCATGTACATATAGTTTTGAATGCAGATGATTCCATGTGGCTGGCCAGGACCCTGAGTGATTTGCTATGGATGTTAGAGAAATTATATAATACAGCAGTAAACATGGATCTGAAAATTACTATGTCCAAGTCCAAGGCAGTTGCATTTGACTGGGAAAATGGAGTTTACAGAAATGGCAAAATTCTAGAGAAAGTAGATGAATGTGTGTACTTTGGTAGGAGGTCTATTAATGATGGGAAAGTGGATGGAAAAATCAAGATGTGTAGATGCTGCTAAATAGGTAGTGGATAGTATGTGGTCTATTGTGAGAAATCAGAAAATAAAGTAAAGTTACTGTTTATGAAATGGAAGTGAGAAGTGGGTATGTCAAGAGAAACTAAAAATAACTTGAATACAGTGGATTACTTAAGAAGTATGTGTGGTAAAACAAGAAGATAGAGGGTCGAGAAGGAATGAGTACTGAATGAATATGGATAGAATACAAGAAGTGAGTGACTAATATGAAAGCAGTTTACTGAAGAGGCTTGGTCGTATTGAGAAAATGAGAACTCAATTGCAAAACAAATATTTGAGTAAGTGAGAGGAGGGGGAAGATGGAGAAAACTGAGTTTGAATGGAATTGGTGAGATCCAGAGAAAGGAAAAAATGAAGTTTTTTGTGTGGTCATAGTAGAAGTAAGGATGGTTTGCAAGGATAGAAAATTATGGAGAAGTATAATGAACAGTATTGGAGTAGTTCAGATTTAGCTATATTTCCTTTCCTTTTTTTTTTACATCTTTAATTTATTTTGCTTACTATCTCTTACTCTTTTTTTGTTCTTTGGATTACATTGCTTACCCCCAAAGCTAGCTAAGGATATACAGTATGTGTCTGTGTTTGAAGTCATAAAAATGGCCTCTTTCAGTGCTGCACGGACCAAACCCTCTGGCACCACATAACAAGGGAGTTCTGTTATGGCAGATCACAGAAGCCAGAGAGGTCAAGTGTCAAGTACATGTGTAATAAACTTCGCATCTCCAGGAATCTGATCAAATCATCTGATTGCACAAACTGAAATGAAGCTATGCAAACATGAAAAGAGGAAAACACGGACACCCCTGACTGATCCTGAATTTGTGGTTCAGGCGCAGTTCTAATACAAGGTCACAGTATTGTGGTTCATGATCACAGAGCCAAAAATATTGGCAGTAAACTTTATTCCTTCCTTCTACTGCATTCCTTAGAGTTTCTCTGAGTGTTCAGCAAAATTATTGCACCTTGCTCAACAAAACGTGCCAATAATATCATTCAGAGACTAAATTGCTTGCAGGATTCATGCTTCCCCCCCCCCCCCGAACATTCTTTAGGAAAGAAGAACACACACACACCCCAATTATTTTTATCTGAATGGTCAGGAAAATTGTATTTCTGTTTTTAATAATGGAATAGTGTTTAACATCTTTGTTAGTTTATTTCCTCAGAGTGATGTATCCATTAGCAAATATATATGAAGCATAGGCTGGTATGAGTCAGCACTGATCCATTCAAATTGGATGGATCAACTTTCACAGATGGTGTGATTCAATTTGAGCTTGTGATTCAGGATTCTGGAACAAACTGATTCAAGCAAAGCATCTTTGAGATTTGGTTGAAGAAACAATTATCCATAGGCTAAAACGGGGATGAAATACAGCAGCTTCTCTTCTCCCTTCTCCTCCCTTGTGATATTTCTTGTATATATCTTTTAAGGCAGGCATAGCAGAGATAAGGGAAGGCCAGCACAGCAGGCCCCAAACTATCCAACAAAGGGCGTGAAGTGAAGGTGTTCTTGAACTAATGGATTAAGGGTCTCCCTCCACCTTAAAAATATAAAACTTTCAAGAACAGTTTGAAAGTTAAACTCTATTCTTTCAGCCTTTTTGGGGTGCCAAGCTAGCATGACACTGAAGAATGATATTGATCACCTTTATGGGGTGGTATAGTGTTTATGAGGTGCCAGGAAAGCTGCGACAGCTAATTGGCAAGTTTGGCCCCATCTAGAAGTGCCCCCCCCCATCATTGGCTGGGCAGAGCACCTTGCAAAAGTTGGCCTTGTCTGGGAAGGACTTGTTGTATTGGGATCATGGTTGTAGCTCGTTAGCAAAAGCAGAAGAAACAGGCTAGCCCAATGAGCCACAGTGCCACAGAGCTAGGTAGGACACAGAGAAAAGAGCTAGTAAAGAGAAAGTAGCATTTGTAGTCTTTCTGGTGATGACTCTTTAGCGTAATTCTGATGTTATTCACTTGTTCATAGTGATTGTTCAGGAAGTTTAACTCTCTAGTACTGATAGCATTATTAAAAGAGACAGCTGCAATTCACTATGTTCCCCGCAGGTAGGATAGAAAATACTTTTTTTTCTTTTTTTTTAACCACAGGACAGCTACACCTATCCTATGCTCTGGAATATTCCCTGATTTGGTGTTGGGCCCTGGTTTTGCAACCCAAAGTTGCTTTTCTTATGCCAGATTAAGCTACTACTTCAGCATTATTGACATCCCTCATAAATTGGTAATTTCAACTTTCTGGCTAAAGATAAACCAAAAGTGACCGAAGTATGAAATTATCCTTTCTTTCTATTTGTCTTGTATATTAAACTATCTCTCAATATAGTACCTTAATACTGAAGATTGTTTTCTTTAAGCAAAGAGCAATAGTTTTCTCCCAACTAATGTTTCCTTGGAATCCCATCCATCCATCCATCCATCCATCCATCCATCCATCCATCCATCTGGTCTATCCTTCCCTTTTTTAATTCTTTAGCCCTGTGGATGAAGAAATTGTTGTGTAGAATTAATAGAATAATACACTTTGACTTATGAGATGGGGATTTAAATCCTGGCTCAGATCCAAACTTCAGCTTGGGGTAATCTTTCAGCCTGACTTGTCACATAGGAAGTTTAGACAGAAAAAAAGGGGACTAAGTTAGCAAATGTAAATAGCATTTTAGCAGGTCAAAATGCACTGTCGTATACATTGCCACTTTATTCTTAGTGGGGTGTAAATGATTATTAATCTTTTAGCAGCATGCAGTAAAGTATGTTTATTAGTCTCATTGTATATGATTATAGCTTTTATTATTGAATTTTCCTCCCACTGGAAATTTTTTTAATGGAGGTATATCTGGAGACAGTCATATCAGCATTCAGTATCTGTTTGATATTAAAAACATTATTTTGATTTTTTATTAGGTCCTTGTTCAGTTGACACTTTTGAACTTTTAATATCTTGAAGTGAGGTTAAATAAGTATGAATTTAACTCCTGCAGAGCAGACTAAGTATGGAAACTTTAATAATTTCCTGTCTCACTTCTTTTGAAAAGTGCTTAGAATAAATGATAATAGATATGCCTCCTTGCTCAATCAGACTTTTCTTGATAAAGATCCTTCTTGCTTTGTCTTTATTTGGTTTGATTGTCTTTGACCTCACAGTTGCGTCTGGTGATGCTTGGTTAAATGCAGGAATAGAAAAAAGGGAGGGGAAGATCTTGAGAGCAGTTCAGCAAGTCTTATTGTCAGGAGTATTGCCCTAGAAAAAAACTTATACCTGAGTCACACCTGACATGCCAGAGTTAAGGCTTCCTTTGGTTGCTGTGATTGTATGGTCCCTGCTTTAGTTTAGCTGGCTTACTCTTATTCAGTAGTGAAGCTTCTGGAATGTATTTCTGAATGAACTCTGCTCTTTCTCTTCTAGAAGGAAATTCAAGTAAGTTGCACCTTACAGTAGAATTGATTGACTGAATGATTGATTGATTAGGTGCCCTCATAATATTCCTTAGAATGCCACACATATTCCAGCCTTGTGCAAAAATGTGTACTTTTTCATTAATGTGTGGAATCTACTGTGTGCAAAACTTGTCAATGATCCCCAAGGAAAGCTTTTAACCTATGTGAATCTACAATGTGGAAAATAACAAAGAGTGCAAATAAAATTTGTAGTGTTGTGATGCATTCTACCTCCTTGTCTGCCACAATAACCACAAGCATTAAAAATCCAGCTATAGAAAAGATAGAGAAAATGCTCTCACTGTACATAGAACACATGACAAGGTTCTAAAGGATAAGGTTCTAAAAACTTATGAGTACATTTGTCAATGTATTTGGGGTACAAAAGTGTCTTGATTTATGTGAATTCACTGTATACAAGGTTGTTAGGGAATATAACCCTAGCATTAAGGCAAGGGAAGCCTGTACTTCTAACCCATTTTATCTGGAACTATGCATGTTTACATATATACTGGTATACTTAATTTAGCTGAAAACTGCATTACAAAATTTGAATTTCAATGAAATCCAAAGAATAACTATGTTCTACATTACTTTAGGAAGAAATAATTAAACCATTTTGTGTCAGAAATAGAAAGATCACATTTCCCAAGCTTCCCTACTGTAGTTACACGGAAATATATAAACATACATACAAGTCTTGTTTTGTCTTAATTATTTTTCATGGGAATGATGAATTCTGCATTCAAAAGAATTCCATCACCAGTTTTCTAAATTTAAGATGTTAATTATTACCCTGAAGTTTGAACATTATTTATGAATGAATGGCAGTTGAATCAGTTGCGAGCAATTCAAGAAAAACATTCCTAATAGTAAGCCCCACTAAATTCCATCAAACTAGTGTACAAATATCACCTCAGAAACCTAATCAGCATGTCAGAGAGGCACTAGAATGTTCCTTATTCAACCTACATATAATTTGCCATGTAATTGCCATGCTGGATCACAAGGAGTGCATAACCCAGAGTCCCCATTGGGAGGAGATGGGTGGACAATAAATCAAATGAATGAATGAATGAATGAATGAATGAATGAATGAATGAATGAGTTAGTTAGTTAGTTAGTTAGTTAGTTAGTTAGTTAGTTTGTAAGGCCAGCTTTTTTTGGCAAGTAACAGCAATAGCTGTTGCAGGTATGGAAGTCAGCGGGAGACAGAATGTAAAACTAGAAGTGCACACAAGATGGTAAATGTGTGAATGCAGGCAGAAAGGGGTTTTGGTGGGAAAAAGTTCAAATGGTTTTGGTGGGAAGAAGTCTTGGCATGTTTCCAGATCTTCTACACAAATTTGCATAATAGTGAATTTCTTTTGCATAAAGCATATTCTTGGACAAAAATGATCTGAATAAAGCCAATTCAAATAAAGTGAGGGAAATCTGTAGAAACTTTGTTGGGGGGGGGGGGGAACCATTCAGAAATTTGACAAAAGGATATTCAAAAGTACATATTTAAATATGAAAGTTCAGGCAGGTTAAAATGAATGTGGGAACAGAAGTTAGCAATTTGTGAAGAGGTACTGTAGATGCAAAGTAGACTGATTCATGTGTCCTTATCAGAGTCCAGCAACAAAATGTGGAAAGGTATACATAAACCTGGGATCATTGTTTGTCTGTTTGTTTGTTTTTACAGTCACAGCAAATGCAACATTTAATTGTTATGCACAATCTGGATTGTGCTTGCTCTTCTTAGCTCTAAATGCATAAGAATTCCAAAGCAGCAACAAGAAAAAATAGGTTTCTCTTCATTTACTTAAAGACTTTTCATGCTGCATCTTGTGCCTGTAACATCACAGATTATGAGACTTTCCCCCCCTTTTCCCTAACCATATGATCCTCAGCATTTAGGAATCACTGTAAGACAACTGCTTCTCTGCTATATTGAATAACAATGCTGTATTAAGTAACTATGCCACACTAGCTTTAAGCAATGCTAATTTTTTTCCTTAGCTGCATGTGCAATTCAGTACCCATTACCAGTTATTTAAAAGGGACAATAAAGGGGATTTCAGTGGACCCAAAGGACCTCTGCTTCTTCTCAGTGAAGCTTATTCTCTCTCAGCCTCTTTTCATGGGGATACCACTAATATGTTTACTGCTTCCATATGGTCAGGTTTTTATTTTACATCTGAATGTCTGGAACTGGAATCCTATCTATTAAATAGATTATAAGTTGACTGATAACACCACCATCAGCCTTTTGTTGGGATGTGATTGCACTGATACAGAAATAGTGATGCATTCGATCCAGTCCTCTTGATTTGATATAGCGCATGTTATAACAGTGGGCTGTAATTCATATTTCAGTTGTAAATTGGACCTATAGAAGAATGTTTTGAAACATTTTACCTGTAATTTTGCATGCTAGTTAACCAATTCCAGGTGAGATTTGCACTGAACAGGCTTTTACCTTTGGCTTGCCTGGCTAAGTAAATATATATGCTTATAGAAAACAGCAGATTTAGCCCATTATAGCAAGGGTCTAAGAAGAAGATAAAAGAGCCAGGTTTGATCAGATCCAAGCCCTTTCTAGTACATCTTTTTTTACCATCATAGTCAGGATAATTAACAGAGGCTGACAAGAAAATGTGAACATTCCAGCCATCACTTTTTGTTTATTTATTACTGATTTATTTAATTTGATTTTGGCACTGCCCAACTCCAAACTGACTCTACTTGGCTCACAGTATAAAATAACAAGCTAAAAGCACAATGAAATAAATGAACAAGGTGGAAAATCTGGCCAATCAACACCAAAATTTACACAACCATATGCGAAACGTATGCCTGACAAGGGGTTCCATCCACCCTACCTCAAGGCCTGGGAGAACAGCCAGATCTTTAAGGCCTTCTGGAATGCTCTCAGGGTAGGAGCCATCCAAATCTCAGGGGAACTATATTCCAGAGGGCAGGGGCTGTGACAGAGGAGGTGTGCTTCCTGGGCCTCACAAGATGACACTGCTTAAGCAATGAGATCTGGAGCATGTCCTCTGTCGGCTCATATCAGCTGGGCAGAAGTCATGAGAGACAGGCATCCCTCAAATAACTGTGTCCTCTGCCATGTACCTTGAATGGCACCTGGAAGCCCACTGGGAACGAGTGCAGCTTGCTAAACAGGAGTGTCACATGGGCATGCTGAGGCAAACCCACCACTGTCTGTGCCACTGCATTCTGGACCAGTTGAAGCTTCTAAGTAGTCTTCAAGGGCAGCCCCATGAAGAACATCATGTAGAGCCATGTTTGCTGGTGTGGCCATAACAGTGCTGTATCCATTGCTGCCTCTTTCAGATGAATTCCAAAATGGTCAGAGAGACAAAGTACCCAGAGGGGTCTGTTTTCATAGAACCTCTGTTGGACTTCACCTTTGTCACAGGCAGCTGGACAGTTAACTCCTGAGTAAACCATTCAGATGTTATGGCTGATTAATGATGTTATGGCTGATTAGATTCAGATGTTATGGCTGACTAGCCTAAACAAATCCTATTCCCCTCCTATTGTATGACCCAGTTATACATACTTCGTAAATAGGGGCTGTTGTTTTTTTCCTGATGTACATATTGATCCAAAATCTGGCCATTCAAACTCTCCTGGTGCATTTGGTAAAGCTAGTGTAGAAGCAAGCAATCTTGATGCTTTAGAAGAAGGAAATTGCAGAAGAAAGCAACAGAAGTGAAATTCTATTATTATGTAAAGAGTATTGTAAATAGAAGCAGTGAATTAGGATGATTTATTTACAAAGTAGCAAATGGAATTTGCTAGGAACATGAATATGTAAACCTTATAACTTTATTCAATCAATGGAATACATTCTAATTATGTTTATTACTTACAATAGTGCTTATGAGCATCTGGCTTAGTGAACTTTCTTTAGATCTGTTGTTAATCTTTTCTCTCCTCCTTTTAGGACTTTTCAATATATACTTTGTTCCTCTTCTGCTTTCTCCATTGTGTCTTTCTTTGTGTACTTTGAGTGGCCTTCCCACTCCTTCCCTCCTACTGCCTACTGATTTCATTCCTTCCTTTTAAGTCATTGATCAAAATGTATTTTATTCCATGAAGCTTCCTCTACCTCAATAGAAGCATCTGTTGAGTACTCTGTGCTACTTACTTGTTTATAGTGATTTAGTGTGGCTTCCTTTTTTTTAGCCATCACCTCATTTTCTTTATCTTGTGAAACTCGTGCCTTCATGTTAAATAACTAAGACCTGTGACACTTTGATAAAACATGTATCTCTTAGCATATTCTTGCATTAAAGCACATAGCAACTGTAAGTGATAATGATTAAAACATGGATTTGGTATTGTGAATTGAAGTGAGTTAAAGGTCAAGATCATTACATTAAGATGACACCTTATTGCAGCATATTATACACAATGAAAAATTAAAACCATGGCACATTATGGAACATGATCTTTTGCAATAAAAGTAGCTAAATGTATTTCTGTTCTTGGATCAGGTCCTTTATTTGTTGTCAACAGTCTGACAATCCCAGGATCCTAGAACTATAGAATCATAGATTTGGAAGGGACTTTGGCATTCATTTAGTTCAACTCCCTGCTCAGTACTGGATCTCTAAAGTATTTTGAACATACCTGTCCAATCTCTGAAGACCTCCAGTGAAGGGGAACATATCACTTAATGAAACAGCTTATTCTACTGGTTGACTGTGACATTTATTTTAAATAAATATTTTTTTGTCTTCACATTCAACCACACATGAAACGTAAAAGTATTTTTTGGCTTGAGATCAATGATAATTTATCAAAATTATTTCCTAGTCTACCAAGAGGTTATATTATTTTCAGAGTTTTAGAATGAGCAAAACTTACCTCTATATTAATCACATTTATTTTCTTTAAAAAGAAGTGCATTGTTTCCCAAAGGTACTATACCACAAGCATACACAAAATATTTAATTAAACATTTGGAATTAGCATATGAGACGTTTCTTCTAATATAAGGACTAGTAAGCAGATGTGGGTTTCCACCATTTTTTTGTCCATCAGATTATAATTTGATATTTTTACCCTGTGGCTAAATTCTTTGCTGATATATTTGTCTTTTGATCCATTAAGCTATATGGTGGCAACCTTCAAGGATGTTCCCCTATCTTCTCTAAACTTTAACCTGGTCCTTTAAATTTAGCTTCTTTCATTAGACAATCTCAAAATATGAAGGGTGTGATGGCATTTGATATTGAATGCAAACTGTTTTTATAGGTTGAAGATATCATTGGCTAGTGTGGATAATTTTTCAATATGGTTTATGTTCTGGTTATACCATCAACTGAAAAAAGTCTAGTCTGTTTCCTCTAGGATCTAAAATATCAATAGACCATCAACTAATGTGTATTTTAAGAGGGATTCCAATGAATTCCTAATAAATATTTTATACAGATAGAGAAATTATTGAGAAAGCTTATAGCAGGCCAAAACCTCCTGGCTATTTTGGGCCAAATTCCTTAAATATCTTTGGTCATAAGGTTGCCTTATGATGATCAAGGTTTTACTCTACCATATTTTCAGTTTTGTCATTAGGCTTTCATTTTAACATCTATATTTCTATGGGGTGAGAACTTCCATAGTTGGTTATTAATAGATAAGTGGTTAAGTTTTAACCCAGAATTACATGAACACTGACACTATGGAATATTTCAAATTTGAAGATGATGAAGAAGATGTCTAATTGGAAACCCTGGGCCAAACTGTCAGCCTTGCAAGGTAAACCAGACAGGAAACATGGCCAAATGAGCTAACTCTACTTTATTGTAAGGTTACATTAACAGAATCTTGCAAGTCTGAAAATACAGTTTTCCCCCTGTCCCCTTTACAGCCCAAGAAATTAGGGAGGGTCCCTTCTGAGCCACTTGCCCTGCCAACATTCATGCTGCAAGCTAAGTTGCCTTTTATCTGACCTTTCCCTTGGCTGCATCTCTTCGCCTTGTCTCCCAAGGTCATTCCCCACATACCATTACACAAACAAAGGGTGAATACTTTAAATCAGTTGATTTATAATGGTTTTAAATGGTTGATTTATAATGGTTTTAAAGATTTTGAGAGATTATGTTCGGACTATGACTTTCCAGTGGCTTCTGCATGGCACTACATAAATTGAAACATATATTAATAAAACAGTGTGCCATGGCAGCTTCAAAGCTACTTGCAATCCTAGGATCTTTAAGAGATACATAATGTGAAACCAACAAATGGTCTAAATGGAATTTAAAAATGGGTTGAAGATTAGTATTAGTTATATATCTGAAATGGTGAATGAAAGATTCAAATAATCAATCTTGGAAAATCAATGGGTGCAAATCTTAATAAATGTAAAATATGTTTTTTCTTAAATATGATTTAAGAATGAAGTTAATTTATCAGAAAATATATTTTTTATGTTTATTGGACCCCTCAAAGAATGTCTATAAAAAGTTGAATATTAAATTTTCTGCACTCATGTTATATTAAATGTGAGGTTTTTTAACTCATACAACTTGGTTCTCCCCAGCTATAGCTCTGTTTTGATTTCAGGTGGAAGCATATGTTAATCAATTTTGGAAAGATATACAACAGTTAAAGATGAACCTGAAACATTAAATTATATTCCTAAAATATGGAATGTGTTGGGCCTGGGGCTCAGCAAAGTGAATAATCTTAGGAAATGTAAAGAAATCTATTTTCCTGATGTTAAAGAATGGATTCAAGATAAGCATTTGTTCTCTATTTTGAAATGCCTTTATATTGCAAAAATGAGAAGATAGGGCATTATGTTTCCACTTGGTATAGATGTAATAATAAGTTTAAGGACTGAACTAATCCCATACTGATACCAATTTGTCCCTCTGTTTTTTTTAAAATAACCACTAAAGTGTATGTGTTTTTTTTTAATGCTGTATAATCACTAGTGTATTTTTTTCTTGTTGTATCTCACTAATAAATAAATAAAAACAAATTAAAATAACAGGAAATTTTAGCCACCATTCAATGATCTAAAATAAACTCCTGCCCATTTGCTTGCTTACCTACATATTCAACTGGTTAACAGCTCTCTTTGAATCTACTTCTCAGTTCACTGGTTCTAGTCCTACCCTCTGAGGCAGCTAAGAACAAGACCACTTCCTCGTCCATGTAACAACCCTTTAGAGGTCAGGAGACTACTATCGTATCTCCCCTCACCCTTCTCTTTGATAGGCTAAAGACACCCAGGACTTAGATTCCAGTCCCCTCCTCATCTCGATAGCCTCCCTCTGACCTTGCTTTAATTTGTTAATATCCATTACAGAGAGAGTTGAACTGAGTGGAGCTGAGAGTAGTGTAGAATACTTCCTTCCTTTGATTCGGACTCTGTGTTTCTGTTAATACATCTCAAAATAGCATTTTCTTTTTTAGCAGCTGCATCACATTGTTGGTTCATGTTCAGCTAGCAATTTACTAGAACACCCTGATCTTTTTCACATATACTACTGCCAACCAGCTGTCCCCCATCCTACACTTGTGTCTTTCATTTTTTTTTTTCTCCCCAGATGCAGTACTTTGGATTTCTCCTCTTTAGATTTTATCCTGTTTGTGTGGGCCCACTGTTCAAACTTGATTAGATCTTTTTTCTTTTTCTTTTCTAAACAGTTAGCCACTCTTCATTTTGTGTGATCTGCAAATTTGATAATCATCCCCTCAACTCCTTTATTCAGATCATTAATATAAATATTGTCTAGGACTCCACTTGATACTACTTTCCAAGCTGATGTGAAGCCATTTATGAATACTTAATATTTATGAATATATTCAACCAATTATAAATCAATCTAGCCCATATTTTACCATTTTGATTAATCCAGGTTTCATAGCAGGCTTCACTGAATGCTTTGGTAGGTCAAGATGCACTGTCTCCGTGGCGTTTCCCCAATCTCTTAATCGAGTCACTCCATCAAAAAAAGAAATAATGTTTGCTGGATTGTTTGTCCCAAACCATGCTGGCTCTTGTTGATTGTTGGATTACTATTCAAGTACTCCTAAACATGCTGTTTAATAATCTACTTGAGGCTTTGCCCAGAATAGATGTCAAGCCACAAGTCTGTAATTTCTTGAATATTCTTCCTTCCCTTTTTTGAAGATATAGGAAACATTTATTCTTCTCCTCTCTTTGTAGACCTCACAGCTATCAGCTTGTTCTGAAATGGCTGTGAGGATTGCATTTCAAGAAGCAAATAATGATAATGCTATTGCTTGCAGAAAGGCATCAGCGAAACCCAACAACTCAGAGTTTCAGGGTGAGCTCTTCTATTTCTAGGTTGCTTCATGCAGGTTGTTAAAGATGGCAAAACATAAGGATATAGATGAAAATGAAGATGATTCCTGTCCAGTCCAACTCTGGAGTATATAAAATCTCCAAATGAGTAGTCAATTTGTGACTTTCCTTTCCTGCTTAGATATATATTATGGTCCTTTGTATACAGGAGTGTCCACATTTTCACCTAACCATGGCACAAACTTGCTTTATTCTTTATTATGCTGTGAAGTTCCTCTTAGCTCTTCTCCAGCTTGTAAGGGAAACAATTGTCCTTGGCAACCTTTTCACCAACCCTGTAAAGTAGGTCAATATTTACATTGCCATATTACATTCAGTGTCCATAGACCAAAAGGGATCATCTTCTCTAAGCTACTGAGACTGCAATCCTTTATTTAGTTACCAGATACAAATTCTCACTGAATTCAGTGGGACTTATATCTGAACAAATATGGATTGTTCTGTTAGCTCATGGCCCATACAAACTGTGCTGATTCATAGTTCAGTCTTTAGCCAGTATAGTCTTACTATACTACCTCTCAGATGAGGTTAAGGCACAGATAGAAGGATATACTGTATACAAATATAGTAGAATATTTTTACTACAGCTGTAGTAGAGTATCTATTTTATAGAAGAAAATGGTGGCCGGAAAGAAGGAGAGGAGAATATTAAATCTCCATATATCAGATCTTGTACCCTGCAGGAATTACTGTCCCCTTTCTGCATTCAGTTTCTAAAAACACTCTCTGTCATCTAGAAAAAGATTGAGAATGCATTTTTTTAAATAAGTAGAATTAAAGAGGTTGTGGAAAATGATGCCATGTTTTCAAAGGTTTTCTTTCTAACTGATATCATAGCTGGTTGTGCTATAATTGTGCTAACCTTAACCCTAACCTTTTCCTCCAGGCTGCTTATTTCCTTGCATAATCTAATACTATGTCTGAAAATAAATTTAGAATCTCAGAAGAGCCAAAGTCAGATCAAATCAACTTCATAGTCAAATTCTCCTTTTTAAATCATAGTTTGAGTTTACATTTTTTTTTTTTTAGGTTTCATAAAAAGTATGTGGAAAAAGTTCCAATTAATTTTTAAAGTAAAGTTTTAAAAGAAGTCTTTAACATGTATTTCTAATTATTGGTGGTTATGGTGTTTTATCACTACTTGTAGCTTCCAATACACTGTTTTGCTTTAAAACTTAATCACATGGGATTTTTTTGTTTTGTTTTTTGGTTCTTAAATTTCTATAAAATTGTAACACTTGTCTTCAGGTGAGATTTAGTTAAATCCTTTGAGCATTTAAGAAGCATTCCTGAAACATTTGCCAAAAAAGTGACAAGTTTACCACTTAGAAATTTATTGACAGGACACATAATTGAAAAGATTGCGTGTGAAAGATTTTAATGATTTTTAATAGATAGAGTGGCAGCTCTAAATGTGTTTATATCCATTTATGAGAATACCAAAGGATTATGTGAAGTCATTTTTAATAGGCAATTGTGCAATATGATTGCAGACAAGACAGCTAGAGATTATATGTTGATGGTACATATGATTCTTAGCTTGTCTGGTCATGTCTGCTAGATAAAATAGACCTTAAAAACGAATTAGATAGATAAAAACCTTAATTAGTCTTAAGGTTAAAAAAATAAATAAATAAAAAAGTGCCTTGGGTGTGTCATCAGTAACTGCAGTATTGACATTTATAGTAATTAGCATCTGAATGGTTTTTCAAAAGACATATTTATTAATTTCTGTCTTACTGACGTTAACTTAAGAGTAACTGCGAAAATAGTTAAGATCAAGTTGTATGTGGAAGAAACAATATTAATCAAATGTGTTGAAAGAGCATAAAATGTGGAGTTACAGGATCTAAATGTTCTACTCACCATTATATTTCTGAAATGTAATTCAAAGCACAATGCACATAATTTAATGTCTGTATACTTTACATTTGAGGAAAACATTTTTGCTAGGTACAGCATTTTAAGACCCACAGTCTCAGATAAAGCTCGTAGTAATATCATGATTTCTAAGAGGACTGATATAAAGTAAAACCATGAGGATTCAGATAAGCACTTAGGGGATAGTATTAATTTAGGGTGTTTAGTATATGTATTGCAGCCATGGATAGTTAAAAAAAATGCCCAAACTTTTAATACAAATTATATTCTCCTCCCTGCCCCAATTTGTTTGATTGCTTTGTCTACATCTATTCACATCTATATTTTGACAGAATCTAAAATGTGTAGTGTCTTTAGAATTCCACAGGGTGTCATAAGGTAGTTGTTGAATCCATCATGGTGATTATAGAAATGAAAGGAATATGATCTATGTCCCTTAGAAGACCAGTGAGCATTGGATATGGGAGAAGAGAATGCATAATCTTATAAAACAACAAGCTTTTAATTTATTTACTGATTGCCTTTTCTCTGTAGTTCCATAAAATACCATGGTGTGCCCAGAAACATGAATTTATAGACTCTTTCCTACAAAGCATCTGTTCTTCATACTGGCAGATACATGGTTATGTGTAGATTTAGTTTTTCTCTTTCCCCAGAGGAAGTTGGTGATATAATATTAAAGAAATTCTTCAACTTATTTTTTAATTCCTTTTTCTGCATTTATTTTATGATTCTGTATGCTTAACATATGTCAGTTAAAAACTACACAAAAACATGTTCAAGTACTAGTGATTACAAGCTCATGGATCAGCTGTCTTTCATGTATCAATGTTTAGTAACATTTTCTGCAATGGCTTATTTTCTCTCATACACCTTATTGAACAGCACTGGACTCAAGAGCTTACGCAGTCAGATATTCTCGTTCAAAACATTCTCTTCTATTAGAGATTTCATTCCATAATGATGGCAAAAGCCACAATGAAATTAAAAAATAAACTACACAGATTTAAGTAAATCAAATGGTAGCATGTGAGCTCACCCTCTCATTTTCTGAACCAGTGCAATTATTTTGAATAGGATATCATTCCTATCTTCTTGTTTTGTGTCATTAATGTTCTTTAGATCAACCAAGATCTTTTAGGTTTGTTTTTTTTTTTTTTTTACCTAAGCACTCCATCTTATCAGTGTTTCTATTATTTTTTCTTCTCTTTTTTGTCCCACTTCCCCAAGTACATAAATAAAGGTGTAGAAATCTGCTTAAATTAAAAAATATATTATGCACTGTTGAAAATAAAATTTAGTAATGCGATTCTTACACTGCCTAGTTTTTTTTACTTTATTAGAACATCACAGAATAATATTTTTCTTGTATCCATATTTTTTTTTTCTTTTGTATTGTACAACAAATAGATGCAACCCTCACTGCCCCCTTCCCATCACCTTAATATATAAATTCATGGGATGATAATTCTGTCTCTCTGGAGTTTCTAAAATATATGCTATCACATATTTGTAATTTATATCAGGCATCACGATCTGGAAAATATATAGTATTCAACAGAGGGATAGATATTTTATTACAAATGAATAACGTTTCTGTCAAATATGCTTATTCAAATGAGGAAGATATCTAATCAAATTGGGTAGTTATGATTTATTGACAGAATAATACTACTCATGTCTTCAGCAGTCAGATTATTCCCAGATAAGAGTGTGAAGAACCAGTTTTAGTTTCTCATTCAAGTGTTTAGCTATAAAAGCTATAACCATTATACAGAAATTGCAAGACAAATAAGCCAATGACAGTGTAACTATGCAACCGTCCCAATGCAATAAAGTTTCACGATATATCTTGTTCACAAGTTAGGGCATAATAACTTCACCATTAACCTACATTGGAAAAAAAATGTATAACATTACTGGAGAGCTCAGGGTTGAGGGAGATGATTTTATGGCATTTAACAGCTATATGGGACTATCCTAGGAGATATTTGAAAGCCAGAAGGATGTAGACTGCACTGGGGACATATTCTTCATTGGATTCCATATAATCTGATTATTACCAACTGTTGGTTCTTAAGAAAGAAGCCATAAGCTACCAAACATGCCTTGCTTTGTTTTGTCAGATAGCATGAAATCTTAAACCTTTCCTTCGGTGATAAAGAAACATTTCATCATCTTGCTTTCCCTCCCCCCCCCACCCCAGATTGAGAATCTTCAGGAGCAACTTAGAGATAAAGACAAGCAACTAACTAATTTGAAAGACCGAGTGAAATCGCTGCAGACGGATTCCAGTAACACAGATACAGCTCTAGCGACCCTGGAAGAAGCCCTATCTGAGAAGGTAGGTTTTTCTCTTGTTTCCTTCCACAGTTCCTTTTTAGAACTGTCTTAAATGGTTTAACGGCTGGTCCTTTGCACAGAGAAATCACTCCTAAATGATCTACATCAGTGAACAGTATACCAACACTACACAGATCCTTAGGATTCATAGGTCCAGTTTGGGTGAGTAGAGATTTCTCTCTTAAAACACAATGGATTCATCTCCTAAGTCAAGTCAAGTTTTTCTAAGTGTCTGGACAGCTAAAAGGTTACAGCTTAGCCCTTTGGCGTCCTCACCCACGGTCCTGACTGGCCCGACAGTTTCATGTTGGTAAAAATTTGAGTCACTGACGTTGCTGCAAGTAAGGACTTTAATGCGTCCTGATATGGAGCTTTCAGTCTCTGTGATTTAGTTCCTGTTTGCTTTTGTGAGAAAAGGCGTTAGATTAGACTTGTAAGGGGAGAGATATAAGCTCTAGGAATGCTTGCCAATGAAAATAAGACTAGAAAGGATATATTGTTGCAATTTCATTATGTTTGTGGTTAAACATCGAAAACATGGTATCTAAGAGCATTTTAACATGTGTAGTCACCACCTAGCTCAAAGATATTGCAGTTCAATTTCTCTTTGTTTTGTGTTTGTGAATTATGTTGTTGAGCTTTTAATAGAATATAAAATTTAAAGTGTGACCAACAATGGAACTAGATTTCAGCCATTAGAGTAAGAAAAATAATTTTAACTAAAATATACAAGGGTCATTGTGTAACCAAATTAATCTTAGGTGATAACTTTAAACATGCCTACAGAAATTCATAATTTTGGAGATTATTTTTTTCCCATATGGACTGGAAAATTTGCTGTTTTCCATTTTGCTTAGTTTCCCATTTTTCTAGTGTTTGCTCTTTTTAAAATGTTTTTAAAGGCTGCATAATATTGAATATACATTTTTGCATACATTTTACCCAAATGGATAATATTTTCTTTAAGGTATACATTTTTGTGTATTTTTCTAATATGCCCATATTAGTGTGCACTTTCCCTCAATATACACCTTTTGTATACATTTTAACATTGTGAGCTGCATTGTAAAATTTAGAAAAATATACATTTCTGCCAAGAACTATGCTCCAGTTTGTGCATAACTTTGAAAAGTGCAAATTGGATAAGTTTGTGCCTAAAGGTGAATGAAACCAATTTTGTCCCTTGTCTTTGCTCTTCCACACACTGTAGTGTCAAATGATAGGACTGATTTATCCATAATACAATTAGAAATAGGGTGGAGAAAACAGTTGAAATGTTGGAGAAGGGATGAAACGAAGGGATGTTGGGATGGAGAAGGGTTTGTTCAAGTAGGCTGGTTTCATTTCCAGTTTGGCCCTGGCTTTCTTGAGGACTATCACAAGGAGTGAGTCCCATGTATCGATTTCACATTGCTGGTGGGTCAAGACCATCTTCCTGGTGCAGTAAATTTGGAATGCATAGATGTAACAGCCAATAGGGTATTTGATAAGAAATACACTAGAAAATCTTTGATTAGAGGTAAACTGGGAAAAACTAATCAGACAACTGAGGATTAGGATTTGTACCCCATCTGAACCACTTCTTCTCTGACAGTCCACTCTTCCAAGAAACAAAAACTTTCAAGTAAAGTTTGGAAGAGTGGACTGTCAGGGAAGTTAGCCAAAAAAGAAAAGAATGCCCGTGTGGCTTTTTGTGCGTGTTCTCTTGTGTTCTGTCACTTGTTTTAGTTGTTCCTTTATTTTTTTCTTTTCTCCATGGAGCTCTCATCATTTCCCCCCCCCAAAGTTTAATTATTTTACATACAGTAATAAGTAATGTTAACTATTACAAGGGTTTCTTTATCCGAAAGTTTTATCCTTATCCTCTCACTTTATCATTTTCTTTCTAACATCAAGCAGAGAAAAAATATTTGCCTAGAAAATTGCTGTTTTAACCTGCTTGAAGGTGAAGAGGGAAGCTCTTAAGAAACTAGTCCACAGCAATGTTTCACATTCAGAACTAAGGGTGGCCACTATTTTAGTAATAGATGTGATGTAAGGATAATTTGTTATTTGGGTAGAATGCAAATGACCACTTCCCTACAGAAAGCTAAGAAAACATGGAGGAAGAAGGATAGTTGACGATTGGACAGGACTAAAAGGAAAAGAAAGCTATCATCAAATGTAGAAACAAAACAAACAAAAATCTGCTAGTAGCTCTTTTCTACAGTTCTGCAATTAAATACAGAGGAAGACTTTTATTGTTGGACAGTTTATGACTTATCCTTTTCTTCATATAACAATATTGCCCAATTAAGTTTTAGTTGTTCATAATCAACTGACCCTCTCAGTAAACAAGAGACAGGATTTAATACCTGTCCCTCATGTCCTTAGTCTGTTTCTTGTGTCCAGATGTATCACGGTGGCATACGTAATCAGAGGCAGTGAGTTTTTCGAGTATATTTATTCAGTTCCAAAATAAACTCAGATAAAATTATGCCATTTCAGACCAAATCGATTGTCTGCCACAGTATGATGTGGGATGTTACTGATATATATATAATTCTTCTAGCATTTCATAAATAAAAACAGGGGCATATCTAAAACAGTTTTATTGTGAACTGCCCAGAGTCACTTTTTTGTGAGATGGGCGGTATCTAAATTTGAAAAATAAATAAATAAATAAACAAACAGTTCAATTAGATTTTCCTTGGTTAAAGGGAAAATAGGACTGGAAGTTGGAATTCAGTAAAGGAGGAGCTGGATCTTTTGGAGAAGGAATTCAGTTGCTACATCAATAATTTTCACAAGAAGGATTACAGAGTGAGACCCACCTATCTGTTTCGTATTGCTGATGTGTCAAGGGTATGCACGTTTTAGCCAATAGATTGCTTGATAAGAAATATAATGGAAAACCTTTGTTTAGAGATAAACTAGGAACCTAGATTTTCCTAGGTTATTAGTATTTCTGAATATCCCTCAGTAGTTATAATGTATGAAATACCCTATGTACTAAGGCTAAGCTGTCACAGCCGCTCTATGCAGTGTCTAGAAGACACTTCTATCAAGAGAGCTGGCAAAGTTCACTAGATCTGTTGGATGTAAATCTGGATGAGCCTTAGAGCCTGTGGGCTGAGATTTTGATAAGGTATGGCTACTTCATGGCTTTAGGGAACAGATGCAAGGAGCACTTTGTCATGGAACACTAGCTGTTGTTTCTACTGTGTATTGTATGGTGTGTTAGTATACATGCACTGAGAGTAGAAATGTACCTACAGTATTTCCCATGTTTAGTCCTTGAGGGAAGTGAACCCTGAAAAAAAGGGTTCTAGGAGAGGCCTAGAAACTTGTATTAAAACTTTGTGCATCTTTTGACAGAATGAACAGTAGGGATAGTTAACAGAAATAGGGACAGCTTGATTGTATTAATTGAATATGGATGCAACAAATTTGGTGTTTTCTACTGCCAGGAACAGGAATTAAGTCTGGCTAATGTTTCAATGTGGTTATTCAGTTAGGGTGGAAGTCAGTTAGTGTTGCAGTAATATCCAGTACTAAATAATATTCTCCTATTCTGTTTGACATGCAGGAAGTATCTAAATTCGTATGTTTGTCTTAATTAGTATAGTTCATCATTGCTATCCATCTAAGGATTTTCACCCTTTCTATAAAATGCTTTTAAACTGCAGTAGCTAATAATACCTGTTCTGTGTCAACATTCTTATTTCAAAATCATTGGTATTAGAGATGATTGTTTTTCTATGTCAAAAATCTTCCAGTGTGTACACTTGGAAAGTCCCTTGACTGAGACCTGATTAGTTGGTTAAATAAATGGCTTCACTTGAATGTTAAAAATCTCACAATAATATTAACATTAGTTATATATTTGTACATCTAGTATGATACATAGCTTTTGCCATAGTACTGATCAAACAGAAAGCACTTTTGTGTGATGTACCATATTGTACTACAGAAGAAAAGGGCTAAGGTTATTAGGGAAACACAAATATTTACACACTCTTTTAAGAGTATACCTTTTCAAGTGAAGTATGTATTTTTTCCTCTTGAGTACATTGCATGTTTGGCTTCTAAGAGAGGGACTATTGCTTGGTTCCTCCTCTAGCATGATAGCTTGTTCTGGGATATCAGCCTACTGACAATAATTCTTTGTCTGTTAGAGAAGAGTAAAGAATTGCACTAGAAAGTTAAGTTTACATTCTTCCAAATCAACTTATTAATGGAATAAACCCCACCCATCAGTTTGCAAAAATGACTTACTACATGAGGACGTTGTGAACAGAGAAAATCAGGAGTCCATATGCCAGGGAAGGATACATTCCCAAACCAAATGCTACCCCTGACCTTGCATAGCATCTCACTAGAAGCTCAATGGATTGCCTACTCTTTCTACCTCTCTTAGACAGCATCTGAATTCTCCCTCACCCAGTATTCTGCTTGTTAGTCAACACTTGAGCTTGATGGATCACACTTGAGAAATTCTGGCCTAATATGTAATTGTTTGAATTGTGGCCATGTTATTGATGTTCTGCTGTTGAGAGCTGTGCCTGATTTTCTAATGAAAATGTAATATACTGTGTTTTTAGCTTCCCTCATGTTCACAGAATGCTCAAGTTGCTGCTTCCATTTTAAAATATAGCCATACTTTTATGCTTTTAGGAGAGAATTATAGAGCGATTAAAGGAGCAGAGGGAGAGAGATGACCGTGAAAGAATTGAAGAGATTGAATCCTTCAAAAAAGAAAACAAAGACCTGAAAGAAAAAGTTAATGCTTTACAAGCAGAGCTGACAGAAAAAGAGGTCAGTATTTGCAACTAGTGAAATATTTTATTGCAGGGATTCAAGTGCTATAAAGAGTCAAACATTTATAAATAATGTAAATGTTATAAATTGGTTATTAAGACTATTTATCATATTCCAGACCAAGTATTTTTCTAATATTACAATTTTTATGCATCTATTTATAAACAGTGTCACAGGACATGGCAGAATCCAGCCAACGTTGGCTGATCTTGAAAAAGCTGAAAGTAGAATATGGATAGTACTTGGATCACGGGGCATTCTAGAACCATAGACTAGATTGTAAGGTTGAAAAAATAATTTGGAAGAAGACTAGCAGTGACAAACCTTTTCTATACCAATGCTCAGAAAGCTATACAGGTATGTCCTGTACAAGTATTTCCTGGTGACAGATTTGTCAAATTTAGCTCAAGCAGAACTACCTTTATATTTTATATAATGAGTAAGATCCAGATGTGTTCATCCATGAACACAAATAGCCATTGGTTATTGGATTCAGCCATGCATTCTGTTAATAGAAGTAGGGATGATTTTCACTGCTTTCCCCTTTCTTCTTTATGCCCACTTCCATCATATTTTTCAAAAAAGGTCCCATAAATGTGCAAAAGATTGTATAAGGATTGCACAGGATTACAGAAGGAAGGGAGATCAAGACTTAAAGCCCTCTTAGGAGAGCCAGCATAATCAATTACTGTATTCCATCATTTCTTTTGGTACCAGAAACTTGCGTACTAATGCTATTTAACTTACTATAATACTTTATACGTGGGGCTGTTTCTGAAGATGGTCCAAAAGTTTGGGTTAGGACAAAATTGTCTACAGGATTACTAATTAGGATCATGTGTTGCACTTAGATTATACTGGTATTTTGTAATATTATTGGCTCTTGCTCCATTTGTCCATCCAAATCAAAAGGCCTCTTTTTTGTTTGGGACTCTGGTATCTGAAAGACAACCTCTTTTCTATTTAAGCCTTGAAATTGTCAACAGAGGCTAGCCTCCAAGTATGGCAAGGAGTGAAACATCTTGTCAGTGTTGTCTTTTTCGTTATAGAATCCCATCCCCAGAGAGGGAGGGGAGGGCAACTTTTTTTTTTTTTTTTTGCTGCAAGACAGAATCAATCCCTGGAAAACTTTTTGGGAAAGGATAGTGTTGCTGAGTGGTCATGATATATACATTCTGACACATACACCTTCCTTATCTGCATGCATACTTATTTTTCTCTCCCTCCCCATCACTGTGGTAGGGAACTTTTAGTCTTGCACCTTAAGTATATTGTTACCCTTCATGAAAAACTGTGATCTTAAGGAATCCTAGAATGATGTTTCTAGGCCGTTTGGTTCCACTGCTGCTTCATGCTGCCTAGCTGATGGTTAATCAATTGGATAGCTCAAAATAGGGATATGTGGGTCAGGATCATACACAGGAATATCAAAAAAAAGTCTACATGGTGGCCTTGACTGTGAAATTGAAGCTCTATTCCTTTTGTTTAGCTAACAAAAGGCTAAAGAAAATAATGTATACATTCTGTCTCCATGTGAATACATTGTAGATAGACTTCTTGCTTTCTACCAATAGATTCTGAGATATCAACACTGCTACTCTTCAGAAAAGTGTATCTCTCACTGTCCAAATCTACTGTCACTAGAAGGTTTACTAGGAATTGCAATCAATTTAGTATCTTCTGGTAATCTTCACTTTCAATTTCTCTCCCATATCTCTTTTTTCTAGTCTAGCTTAATTGACCTCAAAGAACATGCATCATCATTGGCTTCAGCAGGGCTGAAAAGAGACTCCAAATTAAAGTCTTTAGAAATAGCCATAGAGCAAAAGAAGGAAGAGTGTAGTAAGCTAGAAGCACAACTGAAAAAGGTAAACATGATGGGGTATTATTGGTTCTTGCTCCAATTGCATGTTGGCATTTTTGCAGTGAACAATGTTAGTTTCAAGCACAAAGTATTAATAATTTGAAATGTTTACACTGTGCTTTATCATTTTTCCACTAAAAAGTCTTTTTTTGTTAATGAAAATGTTCGCATCTCATATATTGCTATCAAAGGATTTTTTATAAGCCTAAAATCGAATGGTCATTTATTATTACTAGGTTTTTAGCTTTGTTCATAAGGAAAAAAACTATCTATATATAATGGAATATTGGATAGGATGTATAGCACATCTAATCACATTTAATCTAATATTTATCACAGTAATTTTTGGAATCATATTAATATATTTTTTATCATACATTATTTATCCTTATGTCAATTACTATTGTGTGTGTTTATTGTTGAAAGACAAACTCATGGCATATTTCTTGATTTAAGTATCATGTTTGCTTTCCACACCTTATAAATAGCCATGTTGCCAATGAATTAATCAAGGCACAATGCTTTAACGTGAAAGGAGAATTTAATGTTTAAATTTGGCTGTTTCGTAGCTTTTATGGTACTTTGGAAAGGAATTTATAATGTGATTAATGATTGAAAACAAGGATACTGTTTAAGGTTTCATGTGCATGTACATGGTGGCTGTGTAATCTTGCATTAACCTATAAAATAAATAAAATTCTACTTCTTATACTCTCGTTGATGCTTAGCAGTTCAAGACAGCATACTAGAAAACAAAATATAGCAATACACTTAAGAAAACACTGTCGGCCACTTAAACTCTGATGTAAAGTAGTCTGCTGGTATCAATATAGCACAAAAAATACCCACAGCATTCGTGGGTCATGCACACTATACTTAAATTAGGTGTAGTGGTTATTCTTTCTTAAAAATCTGCACGCTATTGCTGTCACGCAAGGCCTCCAGAACCTTTCTTGTTAGGCTACACTATGTCTGTCGTGGGAAACTACAGTAAATGCCATTTTAAAGTGTCAGATTGTCCATTTCAGATAAATATTAATTCTCATACCATTTTGTTTTTTATTTAAATTAGGGTTGTCTACAACCCAGGTCCTAACTGTGGCTTTGGAAGTAAACCAGGAATTTGTGAACTGAGCAATTAAACTATTGAGACCTGATATAGTTAGTAAGGAATGGGAGTTGAGGGGGCACTCTTCAATGCAAGTCCTGCTTATGGGTGACAACTAATTGCTAGTTGGCCACTATGGGACCAGAATGTTGAATTACTAAGCTTTTTTGTCTCATTAAGCAGGACTCTATTTTAACTTTTTTAATGTGTTGGTTGATTTAGCTTAAAGCAGCAACATTTCTTTGCAGAATTGTAGCCTTGAGATAGATTAGGGGTTTTTTAGTTTGTTTTTTTTTTGGATGGGGTAAAAGAAAGATATTCTTTCTGAATGAAAAGAGAAGGCTTGATAAAAGAAAGAAAAGAAACCTCACCTCATCATGTTATTATATCGTAAACATGCTGTCTATATGGTCTGAAGGAAAACATAGGTTGTGAATAATAATGATCTACAAATGATAATTTCTAATTTATATTTTATTTAGTTGCATTAAATTTAAGACATCATTTGGAAAAAATGGTCACCAGAAAGCTTAAAATGCAGGCATTTTCATTTTTAGGAAAACCATTAAGTATGAGCATTTGGTTTCTAATGATAGTGTCAACAGTCAAAATATCTTAATTCCTAACATATATCCCTTTTAAAAATTGCTTTCCCTGGTAGTGATGAAAATTGATGGGTCTAGAAATTAAAGGTATGAAAAAGCTATAACATTAGTTATCTGTTGTAAAAGGAAATCATAAAATGATCATTATGATAAGGAACTGTAAATGAAACTCATTCTGGAGTTAATTTGAAGAGAAGAAATGCATTTCTCACTCTCCCTCCCCCCCCCCGCTAGTTACCATATTTTTATTTTTGGAAGTCAGGAATAGATCAAATGGAACCTGAATTAATCATAGGAGAATATTATTAAAGCGAGACCCATAGGGTTCTGAGGCCTCACCTTTCCAATACTGTCTGAAGCACAATTCTGAAAGTTGAGATGGGGACCTTGAAGAATGATTCTAATGCAGGGCTAGTTACTGAGTTGGAAAAAGAAATTTGGGCAGCCGGGGTGTCTGGGGTCCTACGATCAAAGCCTCACCTGTAACATGCATAAAAAGGGGCATGGCAGTCATGGCTTCCATCTTGACCTTTTTGACCCCCTTCTCTGGATCCCTGTGTTGGGCAGTGCCACTGTACCTGTGAAAGCACTGGTGATACATGCATAGGACTTTCCGACTCCTGAAGTAATGAAAGAAAAATTACATGTTGAAGTTTATTTCAGAAGATGTCTTTGTTTCCATTGCTTTTATATTTATCAGCTATAATTTTCCATCACTTCGATTTGGACACTACTATTACTATCTAAGCTATACACTGTTCTGTATTCAAATAAAATGGAAATTAAGTTTTATATTAATTTGAAAGGAAAGCTCTACGTTTAATAATAAAGTCTAATTAATCTTTTCTTATTACCATCTTTGAACCTTTGATGATAAATTGCAGCCTTGGCCAAAAACATTTCTAATGATTCATTGCTAGAAAGCAGCACTTAATGTATCATCAGCAGTGGACAGCTTTCTGTATTTCATGGATTATTTCACTTGAGAAAGGGAAAGTAACACAAACCTTGGATTTTGTACTTTAGCCATTCTTTCCTAGGAGCCAAAATCAACATTTATTTTTCCCTAGAGCTTCTCACATCCTAAGTAAGGAATGCTTAGAAACTTAAAATTTCTTCTTCTTTTTTAAATTCCAAGTTCTTCTGTGCAAATATGCCAGTTTTGCTAAGCTAATACTGTTTTCCTGGATCTTTCCTTCTTTTTCTGTCTGTGCTTCATTCTTCCCAACTTTGCAATGTAGCAAGCTGAGCAATTGTTCAATCAGATGTACAATCCCGTAAGTCCTTTCAGAAAGTCTCCGCTGTAACATATGAAAGCATGAGGATCTATTTACTCACCATCATGTTCTATTCTTCCTCTGTAGAGCTTTGCAAAACCTATAATGACCTCATTTGCGTTGTGTTAAATTAAGTGGGCTCTGTGGACTTTAAGGCCAATTTTCTTTTTAAAGATGGAGAAAATGGTATTCGTTAAAAATTGGACAAATTAAGCCTTGCATTTAAAGTTTGTATTGCCTTCAGGTCCTCAGCTGCTTAATTGTAAGAAAGCATGCAAATATCAAGCTTTATTGTTCTTTTAACTGCTATGCTCATGGCATACTTTATTAGATCCTTCAAATTAAATGTAAGATTTGGAAAATAATTCACCGTTTCTCACAAATATTAATAAATGCTGTTATCCTGGAACAAGTGATATTGTACAGCACACATTAGTTAGTAGATAGTTGCATTTTCAGGTGTAAAAAAGATCCATGTCCAGCATTTGTAATATAATTTAATTCAGTCATTTGACTATGGTTACAGACCCACAGCAATGTCTATATCAAAGAAGGTAAAACAAGTAAAAAACATGATTTAAGAACACAGTAAAATGATAGAACATGCAGGCGTATACAGTCAAATAGTATTGGCAATCCAAGGCACTATTTAGCCAATTATGCAGTACTTATATGTTACTTATAAGGTTTCCTGGCAGAGGATGTTGTAGGAGGACTGCCCTGTTAGTCAAAGGTAGCCCAAAATCAGGAGGATCCTGATAGCAACTTTTCTGGCTACAAAAATTATTAAAAGGCATCAGATCATGAAAGCTGATGCCTTTTAATAAAATCTGTTAGCTAGAAAAGGTGCTACCAGACTCCTCCTGATCTATGGCAAAAGACAGAAATTTATTTCTCTAATATCTTTGCTTCTATTTGCCGAAAGTGGCATTAAATACCTTTGCTTGTATCTGCCAGGGTATTTTGCTGTAATAGGGGTTAGAAAACATACATGTGCATTTCTATAAACATTATGTAAGAAAAAGAATAATGATTGGATTTATCTATTTCACATGAGCAGGTGTGTGAAATAGATATGGTCTCTCTCTGAAAGAGCTCTCATTACTGCAGGTGTCACGATGTTACATCAGAGCCTTGCAAGCTTTTAGAACACCGTTAAAACACAATTGTAAGCATGCTTGATTGAAAATAAGGCCAGCAAGACTTTTGCTGAAGTGCACATAACTGGGAGAATGAAAAAAACCAATACAGTGGTACCTCTACTTATGAACTTAATCTGTTCCGTGACTCTGATCGCAAGTCGAGTTGGTCACAAGTCGAAGTAAATTTTCCCATAAGGTTCAATGTAATTACCGTTAATCCGTTCCAGCGTCCGCGGACCACGCGTCAGGGGCAGAAAAACGGCCACTGACCATGCGGCAGGGTGGAAAAATGGCCGCGGACCACATGTCAGGGGCGGAAAAACGGCCGCGGACCATGTGGAACGGGCGGAAAAATGGCCACAGACCACGTGGAACGGGCAGAAAAATGGCCGCGGACCACGTGGAACGGGTGGAAAATGGCCGCGGACCACGTGGCACGGGCGGAAAATGGCCGCGGACCACGTGGCACGGGCGGAAAAATGGCCGCGGACCACGTGGAACGGGCAGAAAAATGGCCGCGGACCACGTGGAACAGGCGGAAAATGGCTGCGGACCACGTGGAACGGGCAGAAAAATGGCCGCGGACCATGTGGAACAGGCAGAAAATGGCTGCGGACCACGTGGAATGGGCAGAAAATGGCCGCGGATCCGGTTCGTAAGTCGAGGCGAGTTTGTAAGTAGAGGTAGATTTTTGGGGCCGGAGCTGGTCGTATCTCGAAAAATTCGTAAGTAGGGGCGTTCGTAAGTAGAGGTACCACTGTATAATCTTGGTTTAAAACAAAAAACAAAAAAACAACCACCCATGAGTTCGGTGGCATCTTAAAGGCTCATTAATGTTATTGTGGCATTGCATAGAGTGTGGTTCAACAATTGGGTTAGAGTACAGCATACACCATAAATCAATCAACTTTCCTAATCTGAAAATCCTTTTTGAGGAACAGGTATGTTTATGTACATATATTTTATAAATGAAAGCTATTTTCCTATGTGTATTGACAGAGTTATAACGACAGAACATTGTGCTATCATCTTCTATATTATAACATTGTATTAAAATTTTGTAATTCCAGTCTGAAGGTAAGGCATACCTCTAAGCAAGATATGTGTAATATACAGAGGCATTATACCTCCTCTTAGTACTGGAGCAAATTCCACTGTTGTAATAAAAATGTTGAGTGAGTAAACAAGAGGTTTCATGAAACATTCGCTTATTCAGAATTAGCCTGTAATTATATTAAGTATTGGGTAGAACTAAGCTCATATAAAACCTGGAATTATTCTTATTATGCTCTGCTGATTGGGTGGGTCAGCTGTTTTCATTCACTTTAAGTGTTCCAGGCTTATGCTGGAGATAAATTATCAATGATGTATGACATGTTTTTTTCAAAAGAAAGTGGATTTTTAGCAATTTTGGATGAATAGCAAATGGGTATGATTGCTCCCAAAAGATAGAAATGAACTTCATTTCCCATCTAGGACTACTCTGAGAACTGGGATGTTTGTAGAACTACAGAGTAAAGATGGCTTGAAATTACTCCTCATCAGAAGCATTCTTACACCCATTTCATTCAAGAAGAAGATTTCCATTGTCTTATTTCAAATATAGAATCTTTCTATCTGGACCCACTATAGCAAATGAAAGAGATGCTTCATACGCATGTCCCCAGGCTTAGCTTGCCCACTCTTTCCGACAAAGAGTCTTAGTGTGATTCAGGGCATAAATACATAAATATCCCCTTGAGAACCTGAAGGATTGTGTGAGTTGCATACAAGTTTCCCATGAGAGATCCTGTGAGTAGTGTATGATGGGAGGAGGCTGTCATAAACCTTACTTCCTAACCTCAGTGCAGCCTATATTTTGCAAACTGTTCCCAGTTCCTCACCCTTTTTTTTTTTTTTTGCTTTAAATCCTGCCAAAAATATTACACTGATTTAAATTGAATTATACTGGCTTAGTATCACTATGAAATAGAGTCAGTGTGACACAGAGAAGAGGGAACCAATCCAGGCGGAGAGGTTGCATACTGCTATGTGATTTTCTCCGAGCATAAAATCAGAAATTGACATTTCTCACTAGCAGTTCTATGGCTAAAATTAAATAAAATTTGGCTCAGGTAGCTGCCACGGCAAAAGGTGAACAGTGAGAAGACTAACTAATCTAATACATTGTTTTTAGTCAAGATTTTGGTCAGGATATTCTCTGTAACAGATTTATTGAATTGCAACTCATCAGATTCCCACAAATGATTACAATGTACTGCTATGAATTGATAGAATCCAGAAGGTCATCAAGCCCAACATCTGACCTCAAGGCAAAATATTTTTACTTAAAATGGAGATTTTTCTGAGCATTAGGTTGTCTTTCCATTCATCATCTACATACTAAATAGAAATGAATGACTCATCAACAAAATTGCAAACTGAGGTCCTGCATTTTTATTAAAAACACACACGCACACACAAAGTAATTTCCTAACCAGTGATTTGAAATATCAGTTCTAGATTACTGCTAAAGTGAGGTTCTGTTAACTATTCTGGTAACTGTGTACATGGACGGTTGCAATGTGCTGTACATGGGATTGTCTTGAAGACTACTGAGAAATTGCTGTTGGTCCAGAATGTGGCAGTGTAAACAATCATGGGCAGGTTTCGTAACGTCCATGTAATACCTCGGCTCCACAAGCTGTACTGCTTACCAACAGACTTTCATGTGCAATTTAAGTTGCTGGTTATCACCTATAATGCCCTACATGGTATAATGCCTAGGTATCTGAGGAACTGTCTGTCTGCCCATCCTGTATGATCAGACAGAGTTTGCATGTTCAAAGTCCCATCAAATAGGCAATATCCTTTAGTGGGACCCAGGAAGCATGCCTTCCCACACAGAGCACCTGCCCTCTGGAACAGCATGCCCTCAGTGGTTTCATTTGTGAACACCCCAGAATTGATTGGAGTTGGACAGTGTCTAAGTTGAATAAGTCTAATAAGTCGGATTGCTCTTATCATCTGCCCTTTAAATGAGTCTTGAAAACCTGTATCATCCCCCAGGCCTTGGACTAGTTATTGGGCTCCTTCAGGTTGGGTGTTTTATGAGGAAGAGGGTTTTTATTATTGCTTCTGGGCAAGTATAGTTCTTTTCTGTTATCGTGATGTTTCTTGTCTTTTTATAAATAAATAAACAAGCAAATTTTCTGAAAGTTTATATTTGGGGCACTTAAAAAAAATTAAAGAACATGTTGATTTTGGGCAGATTTATAATAAGCAGCATTTGTGTTTCTCTGAAAAGTAATAAAAGGGGAAAACCATACGTATTCTGTGATCCTGGAAGAACATCTTTAGAACAGTGGTCAGGTTGGAGGACAAGAGCCCCAGCGAACTCAGGATCTGCACTCTTGTGTGCATGATATATCTCTCATACTTTCCTCTGATGGGTTCAGTGGTCAAACTGCTTCACAACCTGAAATTGCCATTGCATTAAAAACAACAAAAACTCAAAGACTCAGGTCTTCAGCAAAATAATAACTAATAACCAGTGTGTGAGGTGGAGAAGTTGTTTGACTAGGACTGGGGTCTTTGTCTTTCTGTGGAAGCTCAATGGGTGACTTGGGGCCACACATTCCCAGCAAAATGTACTTCACAAACTTTTTGGGAAAAAATAGGAAGGAGAGGAGTGTCTACTGCCTTTTGCTCCTGCATGAAATGTGGGATATAAATCTAACAAATAGATACTAGTGGAATTGTGACTTGAGTTAACCAGCATATAATTTGGGGAATAACTAGAGTTAATTCTATTCACAGACATTGTTTCCAGATACAGCTTGTATTGTACAGTCATTCTATCCCTGTTTTGCAAGAGCAAAAGTCAGAATTCTGATGAGTCCTAATGGTATTGTCTACCATTTATAATTCCATTGCCTCAGTCTTTTTTCTTGTCAAAGGAAATCCATTAAAGCAAACAAGATAGAATAGCTTCATAATGCTTTTCAGTTGATAATAACTGTTTATGTGAAAACACACCAAATAAATAGCCAGTCCCTTACCTCTCAACCTAATTCGGCTGTAGTTTCTGTCTTTAATGGTTTATGGATTATAATGCTTTAGATTATAATATAATAACAGATTATATTTTTAAATTCTTCAGTTTGTCCTGAGGAAATCTGTACTTTGTAGAAAATGTTTTTGTCTTCTACATTAAAGGAATGCTATCCATCGGATTCTGTTTTTCTAAATGTTTGCAGAAATAATGGCAAGCAGCAAACAATTTTTAAATTCAGTTTAGAGGACACCTCTAAATTATAGCCTCCAATCAATTCCAGCTATTAACTAATAACTGGAATTGAACCATTCCTGATGGCATGGTGTTGATAAATGCAATTTGAAGGATCTAAGGTATTTTCTTGCATGCATCTTTCTGCTCTCTCATTTATTAATCATACTCATATTTTGGCTCTTCTAAATAAACGTGTATTGCTCTTCTTATGCTTATGTACCAATGTTGGAAGAATAAGTGATGCATATAACATGGTAACAAATAATGCACACACTTTCACTCTCTTCACATTCAGTACAATAAGGTAATATTGTTGTATGTAATAACTTGAAGAACAAGGAAAAAATAAAGCAGAGATATGTAAGACTGGTTCATTCCTAAGATCTGGTTAGGTTTCTCTCCCCTTCCCCCAAATGTGGCCCCTTCTCTCTCTCTGGGTGTGCAGAAACATGAAAACTACTTGACAGTTCATAAACTGTAATTGTAAAGCATGGATATACTACACAATGGAAGTCTCATGTTCTAGCAGTTTTCTGAAGTAATTTATAATTCATTCAGCTTTCTATAAATATTTGGAGACAATCAAATTGCATGAGTGTAATTATGACTGTATAAAATAATGGATGGATCTCCTTTTCTTTAAGCTTATCCTGGATATGATCCCAAAATAGCTAAACTATGCTGCTGCTGCAATCCATCAGGACTAGCAGAGGCAGTTGACCTTTAATATACCCTAAATGTTGCTTGGCCCTGAAGACCTGCAAGGCTGAAGGAACTATGCACCTTCCACCAAGTCTGCTTTGATAGAGCAGTTGCACCAGTTCTATTCTATTCACTTGATCTGGATGTATATCTGGTTGCCTGTACTTCTGCTGCCAGCAGAGAAAGTGGAGAGGCCTTTAATACAGCCCAACTGTATGTGAACCACATCTTTGCTGGATATCATCAGTCTGTTTCCCAATCTGAAATATTCATAGGATTATAGAATGTAAAGTTTGGAAGGGATGTTGGAGATCTTGTAGTCCTTGCCCAGTGCAGGAATATTTTTATTCTTAACTTTGTCTACTGAATATACTATTAAACAATAAAAACCAGTAGATGGAAATTGGATAAAAAATATGAAGAGGTCTGCAGATAGCTTCTTTATCCTCTTGATGGACTTTGAAAATGAATGAGTGGATAAAGGATGAAAAGGGCAAAAGAGGAAAGCTCTGATCTCCTACCTTGGAATGTGCAAGCAACTTAATGTGAGATGCCTGTTATAGTTTATGCCATTGTATAGTTTATACAATGAGCCCTGCCCTTCACAGTTTTTGGAATTCTTTAGAGTTGCAGAAAATATATTTTAACACCATGAAGCTGAAGGAACATAGGAAACAAACTTCTGAGAGTAGAGTTAGTGTGTATACTGCTACCCAACCTACAGGCTATCTGGAGGCTATACCTTAAGTGGCTTTTTCTAATGACTTGCTCAGTGAGAATATTCTAGTGCTGTATGATAAATATTACAGTACACTCATAGTGAGACCTTCCCATACTTCACTGGGCAATATTCAGTAATCTCCAATTTCTTGTTTTTTCAGTGTACAGCATTGGTATCTATAGCATATACACAAAAAGTACAGTATGTGGGCCCTAGAAAATGAACTGCCACTAAATGCAACCATTTAACATGCAAGAAGCCACATTTGATACAAACAGCTCAACACATTTTGCATAGCAGACTCTTTTTCCCCCCACTAGGAGTGTCCACGTGGGAGGGAAGTAAAAAAGTTAAGATGATGGATGCAACTACAGGTAGTCCTCAGTTAACGACAGTAATTGGGACTGGGGACTCCATTGCTAAGTGACACAGTTATAAAATATGATGTCACATGACCATATCAACTTACTCTGGCAGTTCCAATTGCAGTCATTAGGCAAATCCCATGAGGTCATTAGGCACAACATCACATGGCTATTGCAACCTCCTGCTGGCTTCTCTCTATTCTTTGCTTGTCAGAAGCCAGCAGGGAAGGTCACAAATGGAGGTCATATGATCGCAGGACACTATGATTGTCATAATTATGAGCTGGTTGCCAAGCACCCAAATCATGATCATGTGACTGCAGGGACACTGCAATGGCGATAACTTCAAAGACCTATCGTAAGTCTCCTTGTTTAGCACCATTGTAACTTCAAATGTTTACTGAACGAATGGTTGTTAACCGAGGACTACCTGTATGTAATCAAAGCCATGCCCCATTTTACATTTGGCCACCATCTTGACTTTTTAAACAGTCCTTTGCAGACAATCCTGATCCCCACATTCCTATTATTCTGTAACTCCAGCAACTCTCGAATCAAAAGGATTATTTTGGACCTTTTGAAATTGGTTTAGACACAGATTTGGCATATAGATGGCCTCAGTTACCCTGATGATTGCTGAATATAGGAAAGACAGAGCACTGTGATCTTGCTGATACTCCTGGATGTCTTGGCAGCTCTTTATAACATTGACTATAATGTTGGGCTTCAGGGTTGAGTGACCGTGGTCTAGACAACAGATTGCAGACCACCTTGCCTCTGAAGATGCCAGCCACCGTTGCCAGTGAAATGTCAGGAAATCTGTCACCTAGACCATGGTCAGTGAGTCCTGAAGCCCAACAGATACCAGCCATGAAAGCCTACATCAGTGTATTGACTATAACATCTTGTTAGAGAATATGGGGAGAGCTGAGGGTTCACTGCTTGTTAGTCACCCTCTGAGTCCAATTCAGAGTGCTCATGATAAAGTTGAAAGCCTTAAAAAGCTTAGGCCCAACTACTTACAGGACCAACTCTCTCCCTTTTGGAAAAAAAAAAAAAGACTACCCTGCTCCTACTGCCTCCTTGGCTGCCTTGGTTCTAATTCTCTCTTAAAGAAGTTAAGGATGGCTCCCCAGGTATTCCCATGGTGGTATCAAGAATAATAACCCCAGTTTTTCTTTAATGTTGCTGATACCACCTGGCAAAATAAACTTGGGGGGGGGGCTCAGAGAGCATTTTCCCTGTCTGAAAACTTCCCCTAGACCTACAATATATTTGTCTGTAAAAACTCTGTGTTGCACTCATGTACAACACTACAACACGTATTACTTAAAAATTTGAAATCTGCTTCCCAGGTAAGTGGGCTTCTTTAATATTTACATATATGCACATGTATGTTGACTTTGCTGTTTTATCTGAATGGTCCTAATGCTACAGAAACATTTAGTGGACAAAGTTAAAATTACTTCAAATTCTTTGGGAAAGTTGGACAGAAAGAATAATGATATCTTTCCTAAACCAGTACAAAAACAAAACAATGCAGTACAAAATTCATTCTATTATGTACTATGTTTATATATAGCAGATACATCATGTTAATATCTTATTAAAAAGATCAGTAGAGAAAGATGGTTCCGTAAAAGAACAAATTAGCATCTTTCAAATTAATATTTTTATTCAAGTTCTCTCCAAGAGCTTTCATAGATCAAGCTAATTGCATGACATGGATCTTGTTTGGTTCCTCAGTTTGGTTTAATTTCATTGAGAAACTAAACAAGATCCATGTCATGCAATTAGCTTGATCTATGAAAGCAATTAGCTTTATCTACAAAAATTAAAATTTTCTCCTTTTAATTTTAATATAAAATACATTTATATTAAAATTAAAATGTGGAAAAGTAGGTTTCCTCATTTTTTCCTATGTGTGTTTGATTGATGCCCTTTCAAAGATAGATTTAAAGTCCAACGTATACCAGGAGATGGAGGGAGGGAAAGAGATCTCAGGCAATATATGTTGCCCGACAGCATTTAATATATTATATTTGATATGCAGTAGTGGTTAACTTAGTTATGGAAGCCTCCTGGGTGACTGGACCAATTACTCCCTCTCAGCCCAGCCTACCTCACAGGGTATGGAAAAACAGAAAGAGAGTTGCATTTCTGTCATATCGTAAAGATACCAGCTTTCTACATTTAAATAAAATTGTAATCTAAGATTATGTGAGACTTTTGCAAGATCTCATTCCTAACTCTGATCAGTAAGAGGCTTTCATTTTTAACCCACTGTTAACTGGTAGATTTAAGGTAAATTTAAGTTTAAAGAAAGAGGTTTTCTTTTTTAAAAATTTTATCTAGTTATTTGCCGTGAATATGCATTTAACCAACAAGACACAATATCACAGATCTTCGGATAGCCATTTTAAAGAAAATTGATCCAGGTGGATGAATGGAATGTGAGATAAGGGAAGAGGAGCTCATATTAAAATTTCCTTGTAGCAGTCTTGCTTTGAATTAAGATTACAGGTTTTATACAAATTATGGAAACATGTAGTTTTGGATTACATATTACACTAAATCTTGGTTTATTGAATAAGAAGCTAGGTAGCTACAGTGACCCATAATATGAGATCATAAACTTGGTTTACAAATCACAATGATTAGGCTCATACACATGCTAAGTGAAAAACAATTGTATTATTACATAAAGTGTAATGTGTAATTCAAGCCATTGTTTGCATTTTTTCTTCATGTTTATGTGAAATGCATAATAACAATCAATATAGTAGGTACTGTTTTAAATAAAAATCAGAAATTTGCTCTTTGCCTGTTTCATCTTATTCCTTTTCATTATTGCATCAAATGAAGATTTTACTTGTGAAAGCTTATCTGGAAAACCTAAATTAAAATGTATTGTCGAAGGCTTTCACGGCCGGCATACGATGGCTGGTGTGGGTCTTCCGGGCTGTGTGGCCGTGTTCTTGAAGTTTTGTTTCCTAACGTTTTGCCAGCATCTGTGACCGGCATCTTCAGAGTGCAGGAGCACAGACAGGAGCTGTGCAGAGAGAACTGCTCCTGTCTGTGCTCCTGCACTCTGAAGATGCCGGTCACAGGTGCTGGCGAAACGTTAGGAAACAAAACTTCAAGAACATGGCCACACAGCTTGGAAGACCCACACCTAAATTAAAATATTATTCCCAAAGAGGTTCTGGTTCATTGTTCTACTGGTCATTCATCCTCATTATTCCACATTCATTTGTTATTTTAAATGCACCATATAGGACTTCATATTTTTCCCTCTGAAAAAAAAGTAAGTCTAGGAAATAGAATAAATATTTGCCTTAACTCTCAACATTTCAGCTATCAAATAAATTCTTCAAAATTCTTAAAACAACATTTTTAGCCTATTTGCCAAATGGCAAGTTCAAGGATTTTTTTCTTTTTTAATGAACAACTATAGCAGTTAACCCAGCAAATAGCTTAGATATATTTTTAATGTCATGTCCTCAATGCCCGTTGTAATTTCACCCAAAAATCTAGCATGAATTATTAAGGTGCTGAACTGTCAAGACTTATCCACAGCATTCTGATGTAACTTTCAGCCAAGTCTTCCATAATTCTATTCAACTGTTGGTTCACTAAGCTTATAGTACAGAGGTACGTGCTTAGAACTCTGACCTACCAAAGCTAATTAATTTGTGTTGTTTTCTACTGTTGACCCTGTTTTGTCCTATATCCTATAATAGACATAGCAATATAGAATTTTTCATTTCAGGATTTCTAGATGAGATTCAGAGGGTTGTATACAGAATCACAACTTTCAAGTTCCAAGACACTCTCTACAAGACTACCCAAGAAACAGTTTCAGAAAAATCACAATTCTCATTTTAATATTAGGGCATAATTATTATAGATTTGAACAAGTTTCCCCTGAAATGAATGGAGATAGCCCAATGGAATACTTGAGAAATTGTGTACTTTGTAAGTGGTATAGATTACATTTGATTTATGTAGAAACTGTCCCTTCATGTTTAAGCTTACAGCTGCTTCAATCATGGTGAATTCCCTGTATTTCTAACTCTTCCATTTAGAAAGCATATTATATATTAAAAAGTTTATATATATGCAACACATGTCACACAGCTCAGTTTCTCTCTGGATAAATGGTGCAGTTATTATTTGTTTGCATTTTTAAAATACGTCCATGTAGGAAACTCACCACTTTTGAAATGGCCTCAGAAGTTTCTTTGAGAATAAGAGATCCACTCAGACTAAACTTGTCTTGATTATCCTCATGCTTAACTGATATGTTACATGCAGAAAATTTACCCTTACCATGAATTCATTAATAACCTGATTTTTTGCACATTACTTCATGTTGTCCTGAAATTCAAGAGTTGTTCAAAACTGGAAAAAAAAAATCATTGCAAAGCACATAAACCTTAAAGAAGTAGATATCACTATGACCTTTTATCTGAAATAAAGTAAGCTTCATTTAGCCTATTGCTGTTTTTTTTTCCTTGCTAGCTTATTTCTGAAATAATGAATATGTAATAAATAGAACAAACACCAGACTTGTACTATATTGTTAGATAGCAGCAGGACATGCAGTCTTTCAGAGCATCCTTAATCCTTTAAAATGTATTTGTGTACATTGAAAAACTGTTCTCTGAATTGTGTCTTTAATGTGCACTGCAGTTAAACTACTTGTTTTCTCTCTGCCTGCTCTTTGAAGATGCCAATTAGGAATAATGGGAAGCAAGGGGTAGGCTAAGCATCGCAGTGCATTCTTGTTTACATCTGTGTGTGATTAATTCAGTGTAATGTATTAAACTCTTTTGGCCCATTCATGCTCTCACTGACATTAATGAGCTTTTGCCATTAGCTTTAATGGGAACAAGACTGGGCTTTGCACTCTTCTTTTCTGTTGTGTTCATGGCATTCTTTCTTGTTTGTGAACTGACCAGCCACTCATGCATGTGTTTGCCAGGTACGTTTATTTGTGCTGTTCCACGAGGGGCTTTTTTCTTCTTATGGTTCAGCTTAAGTATTGGCAGTATGAAATAAAATGGGCGGGGGGAGGGATTTGGGGTAAAACGATTGGTTGGAGGCATTCTCCTCTTGTCTGAAATAAAGAATTTGTATTAAGTTGTTCAAGATTTGCTTAAAGTAGTTATTAAATTAAACTATATCAGGTGTAGGCTTATGTTCACTTGTTCAGTGGGATGTTTCCAAGGAACATTTCCGTTCTAGAACTTAGAATCATGGTCTCTCCCCCTCCCCAAATAATAGGATATTGAGGGAAAAAAGTTTTTGCCCAAAGCCTATCATAGGAGTAGTGAGAAAACGTTACCAATTCACAAATACCTAGTAATCCTTTTGTTATATGGAGCCTAGCAGTAAAGAATAGCACTATAAACTGGGGGAAAAGGTCAGTGATTGATTGATTGATTTTTTAATTTAACAGGCTCACGAAGCTGAGGAAGAAGCCCGGAAGAATCCTGAATTTGCTGATCGACTGAAGCAGCTTGACAAGGAAGCAGCTTACTACAGAGAGGAATGCGGCAAAACTCAAGCCGAAGTGGACAGGCTGTTAGAAATCCTTAAAGAAGTAGAGAATGAAAAAAATGACAAAGATAAGAAAATTGCCGAATTGGAAAGGTACATTTCTTATTGTCTGTGTTTTCTCATAAATATGTTCTGTATCCCTGTTTGATTGAAAGAAATAGCAAAATGTATCATGGTAGTAGGCAAACGAGACAGAACAGCCCTATGCGTGATGATACAGGGTTTCAGAGAAAGCTGGCTCTGTGTAATCATTTGTCCAAATGTTTTTGAAGATTCAGTAAGATAATCAACTCTCAGCTCCTTTATAAAGAAAGTTTGCCTTACCAACCTAAGGTGGGGGGGGGGTAGCCATTAACATTTTTTACAACGTTGAAGGAGAAGAAAAGAGAGAAAAAATATAATATGATGCAACATGAAAATAACATGGAAATCAGATGTTGTGGAAAGAAATGGGGGTGTAATTAAAAATAAGGTAAAACTAAATAAAAATAGAAATGGTTCACAATAAAGTGTTGTGGATATAAAAGTTAAAAGTTAACATTTACACTTAGAACAAAGTAAGGAAATATAAGAGCGGATAACTTGTTAAGTTGTCTTTTGCATAAAAGGATTGTGTTACGATTGTAACAACCAACCAAGCTCAGAGAACCCCAAGGACTCCTCTGTGATTATGTCAACAAATGAGGCCATAACATCTGTGTTAGCAAAAGCACTGTATTCAAGTCCATAAATAAAATCAGATTTTGACAAATTGGAAAGGATTGCATAGAAAGGATAATTAAGAACATTTATTTATTTTGCTTTGTTTGGCTAATACATCTATTTAGATGTAATAAAAAATGTACATACCCCCTTCCCCCTAGTGTTTGCCTTACAGCTGGTAACTACAGCAGCATTAAAAGCTCAAATTTCTAGCATCAAAATGGTCTAGGTGTTACAACTAAAAACTAGTCTCGGGAAATAAGGGGTGCCCAGCCATAACAACAACAATATTTAGCATAATGTTTTACAGAATCAATGAGTAAGATGCTAATTGTCTTTTCATTTACACATTTCCCTTTTCTCTTTCTTTTCTTCCCAGCTTTCCAATTTTGTTTTGTTCACTTTTTTCCCAGGTTAAAAATAAAAACTTAAAAAAAAAAAAGAATAGGAAATAAACAGAAATGTCTAAATTACTATGACATTCAATTTATAAGTGGTCCTTATAACTGGCTTTTCTGTTTTTGGGAGCTGATGCCCATGATGTTACCGGATTGCATGTTCTCAGTAAGAACTCTGCATTATTGAAATCAGTCAGATTTACTGTCTTTCTTATAGTGTCTTCTATTAACAGACTAAGGTTCTTCCCACATGTCCATTCTAAAGCTTCTCCAAACTGCCGAAATCAGCCTCTTCAGTGGCTGCCAAATGGATTAATGTCTGCTGACATACACGAACAACTTACTAGTGATCTGCACATTAAGTCACATCTGGCAAAAGAGCTAGAGTTCTGCTTTGAGTATTGGCGATGGTGACTTTGATGGGATAGAAAGAGGCAGGCTTCACTCCCTCATAAGGCCTGGGACTGCCCTTCCTGCCAGCTGTGCCACTAACTGCCAACTAGCTGTGTGTTCAAAAGATGCTTCAGGGCAGGGGTTGCATTAGATTTCAAAGGCAGAATATGCATAAGAGGAAGAAAAGATAACATTTAATTTCTGTTCTACAAGCTTAAAAGGGGAGAAGCTAAGGAATTATGTTTGCATATTTTAAAAGACTTCAGAAAGAAGGGGGAACAGTATTTTTCTGGAATCTGCCCAAGCGTTCATTTGGAAAATTAAGATGTTTGGGAGAAGGATGTACATGCTAACATTTGATACCATGTTGCTTTAGGATAGATTGTTGCTGAAATTATCTATAGGGTATGATACTATAGCTTCAAAAACTATAATTCTGTGCATCCAGTTATTTAACTTTTAAATATTACTCTTGTTTCTAAAGCATGCTTCCAAAATTCAAAAATTGTACAAAAGTTCCAGATGACTTAGTACATTTTTACAACAGAAGTTCATGTAAAGAAGTAAAATTATTGTTATCTGCTCAGAGGTTTTAATGCCTTATTATGTAGAATCTGTGGGAACGTCTTGTTTCATTTATGTTCTTTCCTCAGAGAAAGGAAAGAGATACCTACATTGAATGGAGAATCATACTACAGTAATACCTTGATTTAATGGACCATTCATAGGGAGTGGATGTCTGTTAAATGCAAAAGTATGCCATTTGAGGCAATTTGCCTCAGGTGCATTATGACATCAATACAGAAATGACATAAATGGATGCAATTTAAAATAAATTTAAGTGGCTGGTCTGGATTACTTCATATGCAACAAACTTGTCCATTTTTTCAGGTGTGTATCCAGTCAGATGTTTTGTCCATTGCATCTGAAGTCTGTTAAATGATGGTCAGTTAAATCAATATTTTACTGCAATTCAGAAATTTAATAGACTCAGCTATCCTTTAAATCTTTTTCTTTATTCATGGACAATTTATGGTTGTTGGTTTTTTTTTTGCTAAAGAGATAAAAATAATGTTTAGGTTTGCTACAGTGCATGTGTGTGTGTTTTTGTATCTGAGAAGTTTCTCTAAGTGATTTTCAAGAACTACATCTCAACTACATCTAATTCATTCTGATGTCATTCTAGCACTGAGTGAAATTATCTTTTCTTGTATTCATCAGCTTGTCCTTAGGCCCCATTATCACAAGAAAATTAAACTAGGTATCTGTTATAGATGAAATAGGAATTACAAATTACTCTAGCTAGGGGAAAAGGATAATATTACTGCAGTTTTATGGCATCAATTAAATATGAGAAAATATTTTGGAATGAATCAATTTTCTTTATTCAACTGTATTGGAATATAAAGTAATTCTCAAAATGTATTTCATTGGTTATTCTCAGAATGAAGAAGAATAATGGGAGAGAGGACTGAGGTATTTAAAAACATCCAGGACAAAGATAATAGGGACGGATAAGTTTTTCTCCTTCTCTTGCATCACTGGAAATCTTCCATTGAAATTAAATGCATTTAAGGCAGAACTGATAGCAGGAAATACTTTTTCACATAGTGCATCATTAAAATGAATATGCTTAAGAATTATTTAAAGAGTAATATCTTAGTAAGGACCAAAAAATATTTCTTTCCATTCCCCACACCCCACCCTGGGCTGGCAGGGTGGTTGGCATGGCTCATTGTCAATATTAGCCTTTTCTGGGACTGATGTGTTGCAAGATAAAGGAAGTTTGAGAAGTGTATCTTATTGCCATTCTGTATTTAATGTAAACTAATATACACAATTGTGTAAAGGCAAGCACACTATCTCAGACTCATTCACATGATGAATAAATCTGAATCTCTCTTTCTCCCTTTAAGTGAAGCATCCTAATTCTAGCAGAAGAATGAAAAGCTCAAACAATGGAATATTGCTTCAAGTGCTTTGATAGGTGTAATTTGCAGAGGTCATAAAACTCCCTGGCTGGTTATTTGTGTCATTATCACAGAGCTCATGACTCTGTTCTGCTTCATCTTCAGCTTTGTGCATATGAGGAAGAAACGCTTGAACAGTGTTTAAGATTCTGCACTGCCCAGAAAGCCCATCAACTCTTCAAATTTCTCCAAAGCAATCTGGAAGTGCCTGATTCTAATGCCTTGAACTGATTTATTTGATTCAAAATGGCAATTTGACCAAATCGCCTTCAGATTGAACCATGCATTTGAAGGCTTCACACTGCCCCCACACATCGGTTAATCAATGCTAGAGGGATTTTTAAAAGAAACATTATTGAACAAAACTTCAAATTAAGTTTTCTAGGATACTTGGTGTAATATCTTCACTGTTTGCAGGTCTGCAAATACACTCAGCTAAATAACCAGTTTTGATGGAATGGAATTATGAAGGCCAAGCTCAGGGAGATAAACATTTTCTTAGCTCACCAGAACCACATGGGAGGAACAAGAGGATGAGACTGGCACCTCCCTGAGGAATTCACACTGTTGTGGCTGGAGGACTTTTGGAACTGGGGTTTGAGTCTGGGAAGATTCTTGCTAGAGGTTGTAGCTAATAAACATAGCTGGACTGAATTGGCATTGTCTCTTGGAGTTCCTTGGGCTAGGCCTGACACCAATAACCTGAATGTTATATGCAACTGCATTTACAAGATGTGCATGATACAGTGTCCATAACTTTACCTGCATCTATTTACCCAATATTTTTTTAGAAAGTAAATAATCAATACTGATACTCCAACTTAAGGAACTTTCACGTGATTGCATTTTTAAAAATAAAGGTACATTTGCTTTCCAGTAATATAGCCGAGATGCCCATCCCATCAACACCTCTAGTGACCTTTCTGCCTTCTACTACATGAGGATAGAACAATATTCTCTGGCCCTTCTGAATTCTGGAAGTGCAGTACTCAGTATTTCTCACAGTGAAATCAGTGAAATTTAACCCAGAATCTTCACCTTAGGGAACTAGGTATTCTTTTATTTCATTTTTTTTCAGGTCCTCTGATTCTGTAGATGATTAATTAATTACAGCACCAAGCATCTTTGCTTAAGATACATATTTCTTAAAATAGTCTCCCTGCAGAAAATAAGCAAGAGCAGAGAAACAGAATATCTGAAAAAAGATCTGATGCATTTCTTCATATCTATGGATTTTGCTGACCAACAGGACAAAACGGATGTTCCATTTTTAAAATAGGTTGATAAGATGTATGCTGTATCTCCTAATAGTTTCATATAAATAAATAAATTACTATGATTGTCAATCCAGATCTTGCAGAGATATTTAGTGGTACTGTGGAGGCAAAAATATTTCTTACACAATTTCAACAGAAGGTGAGGGGTTGACTGATCTGAAAATGCTTCCAAAGAATTAAGTAGGCTGCAATACAGGATTCTTCCTGAACTGTAACAACTTTTCTTCTAATGAGGTGTTCTCTTTTGGGAGAGGTGCTGGACCCAAACTTTGTACCAATTTATGATAACTCAGGAGTTTTTTCAACTTTTCTTGATTGACTAGCTGAATTTGCTCCTGATCTTCACTGTTGTTAGCTTTATGAAGTAGGTCAGGTCAGAATACAGACACTACAAGGGTTACAGGAATGCCTTTTTTGTTGTAGGGTATGGTAACAGAATCTTGGAAGCTTGCCAGACTTGAGTCCATGGTGTGATAGTACCCTTTTGACCCACATTATTTATAAATATAATTTAAATGTCCTATGTTTTAAGCTCTTGCAATGATCTAGAGGTGGCTTAATTGTTTTTGTTTAAATTGTAGACACAAAGTTTTAGCAAGACTTAGCAGAAATGTCCACATAAAATATTTAATTGCCACTTTAGTTTCTGATGGGTTTGAGATACCACTGGCCTAAAACACTACTGAAGACAGAGAAAAGTATATCTGGCCTGAATACATGAGACTGGATATTAACTGTGTATTGGCTTTGCCTTAACATGCAAAAGGTAAAGAGATACCATGAGAGAAACCCTTTTTCTTTCTTCCTTTTTAAAAAAGATCAGTTTCTCTTTAATGAGTCTCAGCTAGTGCAACTGAAGTAAGGGCACAGTTGCTAATCACTGTGAGTGACCTCAGCTGCTTAATACACACCTGTAAATTCCTGTAAGGAGATGTATGTCACAAAGCTTTTGTTGTTGTTGTGATGCTGCTTATTGCCAACTTTGGAACAGCTTGGCTCCAGCGTTGAATGCCAGTTGTAGACCCAATTTTCTTCACGCTATTTACTAATGGCTGAAAGGGAAAATGAAGAGTCACGCTGTAGAGCTTAGCTTGCAAACTTTCTTCTCTTGCTTTATGTGAAAATATTCTATAGGGCTGAGAAATTGATGGATACCATGAGGTTAAAAACAAAATGTCCTTGCCCCTTGAGCATACTTGACAGAGTCTATACTGCAGCTCCAGCTGTAGATTTCAGAGAGACTTTGGGAAAGTGTCATCCAAACATCAGTGGACTTATAAGTAGTAGAGGGAGGAGTAGCCAAAGTGCTGTGGTCTACCTAGGTGCTGTGAGATTTCCACCATTTAGAGTTTCCCATGATGTCCTATGTTGTTTTGGGGACTGCAGGAATTTTAAAGAATCAGATAGCTCATGAGCACCAAGTGGTCAAAATCAAACGAGAAGGAGTTGGTTATGAATCCAGTATTCATGTCAGAGGAGGCTATATGGCTGATGCTGGGCCTGTCCATACATATGTTATTACTATATTTTAATGCTAACTCTTCGTATACATATACAAAGTCAAGAAATCCTATAATAATCACACTTTATTTAGACTTTTGCTAGCTAATTGCAGATAGAGAGAAAAGGGTTGATTTCCAAATGGTTCTGCAAGTAGTAACAACTTAAACAAGGACCATGTTTCATGTTTCCCATGTTACATGGACAGAGACCTTTGCAAGATGTTTTGGTGATTATACCAAGCTTGTCCTAATCAATATACTTCTGATATATTTAGACAAAATTGCAAAAAAATATGTTTAAGTATCCCTTTTCCTTTTTTTGAGCAAGTTATTGGACTGTACTTCATCAGGTTAAATACATTGTCTATAGTGGCTGGCTGCTGAATTATAGCTAAAACGATTAAGGGCTCGATGTTCTAATTGTCAGTCATATTATTTAGCTGTAAACTGTTGTTTGCTGGTGTTTGATACCAAATTTACCTTTGTGTGGTTTCAATATGTGTCCTTCAAACAAGATTTCCATCAGTATCTTTCAGTCAGTATGGCTGAAGGTGTTACAGTTGAAATGCCACCAGATAGTTCTGCTAAAGAAAAACTAGGAAATTAAGATAAAAGAAATCAGCATACCCAATAGGTATGTAATGGTTTCTGATATTCCCCCATCTTCTTTAAAATAGTAAATAAATCATCTTTTGCAAAGTAGACCAGGAATGTGCACCTGTGATGACTCTGGGGATTATTTTACTTTGGCCTTAGATAAGAGTTTGTATGTGTGCTTTGACTAATTGAAAGGACATGTTAAATATTTTTGCAGAAAATAAGTTATCAGGCATCTGGATATTCTCAGTGATGAAGTATTAGTCTTATTCTTGGGACTGAAAAAGATTGCTCTCAGCTTTAGCAAGGACTGTATTTCCATGGGGAAAAAGAGTGTCTTTGATCAGTGTAAGTGATCAGTACTTGAGAATCACTGACATAAATTTCTTTGAACATGTAGCCAAGCCGTTTAGCTTCTTTTATTTTTCATGGGTGAGGATGACTTGCTCACATGAGTCATCCTGAAACCCAAGTTGGTCCGCACAAGGTCTTCCAAGAAAGAACGCCTCCTGCCAACCACATGGCTTTGCAGTTGCCACCATTTTCATTGTGGTTTACTGGCATGTGTACAGTGAGAGTGTGCCTGATTTCTAAGGCAGGTTTTTTCCATAGTAGAAAAGCTGTTGCTTTTGTTCACTATTCATTAAAACACACACATAATTCTTTGTTGATTTCCCTTTTAAAAATAGACTGCTGATATAGTAACTGCTCATTTTTATGTTGTAAAACTGAAATTTTTCCTCCCTTTATTTCTTTTCTATCTTCTTTTTTTAAAAAAATGTATTTATTTTTTTTCCAAATGACTGCTTTCAGCCTGCTTCAGTCAGCTTGACTTTCAGGTCAGGACTATTGATATCTTTTCCAGTATTCAATTCACTTATCAGGTCCACTTAATCTTTAAATTAATGGGTATAACTTCCTCTAGCTGGTGGTGTTTAATGTTTTGTACTCTGCAACCTGATTTTGTTTTCTCAGAACTTCCTGGATATGCTCAAGCATTTTATAATGATAGAGTATAAATTCATCATTATAAATGGACATATAAGGAAAGTACAGGAGCCCTCCCCTGGGCACAGGGTAACAGTCAATCACAAGGCTTTGAAATATTTAATAGTTTGTGACAGAATGAGAATATGTTAGGAGAAGGACTATAATTTCTATAACCGAGCTCCATCAATTTCAGCCAATGCATCTGTTATTTAATTACAGCTAGGTAACTGCCACTGGATCAGAATAAAAAGAGAGTTTGATACCATGCATTGTAGATATCACTAAATTACATGTTTTTCTCTAAACCTCTCCCACAGTTTCTTAAGAGGTTGCGTGAAACTTCATAGAGAATATTTCTGGTAAATAAACTGAGCAGTTGTCTTCAGAGTCCTACTATGTGAGGTACATGTATGTGTGTATGATGGAGTGCTCTCATGTGTCAGCACTTGTTCTAAATGAGTGTAGCAGTTTTGTAAAAAAAGTGGTTTTTTAAAATCTAACAACCCTTGCTCATACCTTCACTGAATGTACTGTTTGAGTTAGGATCATAGAGTTGAAAGGGAAGTTAAATATCCTCTAGTAGAAACTCATCCCCAGCTAATATGATTGAGGAAGGAAGGAAGGGGAATGTAGGATGCAGATACAACTTTCTTGGGAGTTGGCATCCAGTCTGCTTTACTATCTCCATTAAAGCAGAATTCAGTATTTTGTCTGGCATTCTATTCTGCTGGTACCCATTTCTTCTAATTTAAGGCCACAATCTTTTGGATAAATATGGAACATCTTTTGCATTAACAGCCTTTCACATATGTAGACTGCTATCATCTCTCTTCATAACTTTTCTCCAAGCTAAACTTACTTAGTTTTTTCCTTTGCTCTACAGAAGTTGGTTTCCTGGTTGCCTTTCTCTGAATGCACTTCCATTTCTTGATTTCTTCTACATGACCGACATTAGAATGTCCTATTGACCAGCTGCTGAACTGACTCAGATTTCCTGTCAGTCCCTCAGTCTTTTTTTCAAATTAGGTATCCAGACTCATGATAAATATGAGCAAAATAATGGATGATACTTGGATGATTGAAATGTGTAAATAAACTTAATATTGCAAATTTATCTGCAACTTGTGAAAATGGGTTAGCTTACTGCTACTATAGATTGCAAGAATTTTGTAATTTTATTTTTAACTTAGTTTCTGCTGGTCTATACTTGGAGCAGCTGTCTTCTGCTGTTAGAAGGACCCTCACAAAAGAATGCCTTTTAACAAATCATCCAGAGGCTCTTTAATTTTTGGAGTGAAATAAAAGAAGTAATATATCTTTTTGCATATGTTTCCCAGGTGTATAATTTTAGTTATCTCATATTTGTATTTGCCAGCAGGATTCCAAGTCACATTTATTTAACTTATGATCTATACATACCATGCATTTGTATGATTGCATAAATATAAAAAATTCAGTGTAAATTAAAACTCAGCCAGTAGCATTCTTACAAATTGCAGGAACTTCAGATGATAATTTGGGAAGAACTTGTGAATATTACTGTTTGCCTTTTTCTAGTAAGACAGATTTTTGTTGGCTAGTCAGCAGCAAATCATTTTACTATGACAGCATTAATTTTATCAACAAGAATGGGTATCTAAAGTTTTGAAGTTCAGTTATTTTCTGTGACAGAAATGTGTTCCATGTGGCTGAACATACAAGACCCACTAGAACCTTATGGAGTAATATGAAGAACATTTAGTGCTCTGGAAACACAGAGATATGGGCTAACGTCCTGGAGAAAATGCATTAGTAAATTAGATAAAATAAAAAGATGAGAGGAACATCTTTATCTCTCAGTATTTTTAATGTTTCAATACTAGTCCGTTGTCTGATTCTCTGCTTCAGCTGGTAAAGCTCACCAGTATTAGAAGTTAGCTCTGTTTCCCTTATAAGTTACTTTCCAGGTTGGAACATTACCTGGGATTCTGCCCAGAATTTTGTAGACCAAACAGTGAAAGAGAGCAGCATGGATATACATTTTTTAAAATATTGGCCTTTTATTCTTGAACCTTTATGAGTTGTTGAGAAATCAGACAATGGAAAGGAGACCAGGCCCCAGACTACTTATAGAAACAGGAAATGGCTATCCAGAAAATCAGCTCAGAAAATTGTACTGGAGTCATTTCTACCTTTGGAATTAATCCAAAGGGAACTATGGAAGCACAGCCCTCCCTAGTATTCTCTGTTTGTATCACTGCATTTGATTATTTATGGGAAAAGTTATGAAGGCATTATCCAAAATTTAGTTCTTTCCTTGTTTGCTTGAAAAAGGAGTATGTAAGGGAGTATTCTACACTATTGTCAAATACTGTGATGAGATTGAAGAATGATAAAAGCAAACTCCAATCCCAGGCTTATGATAATGTGTGTCCCAGATGCTGATATTATGAAGCAGAAAAGAGGTTCCAGCCATTAGGATGGTGGGAGATTTTTCTTTTATTCCTTCTAATCAAGAAAGCTCATAAGTAACAACCACTTTAGAGTAAGCCAAGGCCAGTTTTTGTTACCAGAATATTACAGTTTTTTGCAAGTTGCCTTTTATTATGATGCTATCACTGCTGATAAACCAAATAGATATTGGCCTCGTTCTTTATCAATATATGTAAACAATAACATATTAAACAATGATGGAATTCAGAATCAAAGATTTTCCTATCATGTTAATTTGATGCTAGTCTGCAATGCCCTTTGTGACCTCAAAGCAGGTCAACCAACTGCAACTGAGATCTTGGAGCAAGACAATAGCATATTCAAGCTAGGGAAGACAAAGGCCTATGTCTGGTAGAAGGCAGTAATGGGCTTTATGCTGCCCTTGTTTTTCCATAAAATCAGAGAAGAAGAATATAAAGATTTAATACATGAAAGCAAAAGAAAGTATGGTTAGAAAGGAAGAAGCTAAGTGAGGTGACCTGCTTATTCTGAAAATGGCTGTCATAAAACCACCCACTTACCCAGAGGTAAACTGGCTTGATTACTATTTGACTTTAATCCTTCAGAATACCTTAACTGTTTTTAATGGGCAGATAAAAGACTTTTAAACAAAGCATTATGTTACAGCTGCACTCTATTTTATTTTCTAAGAATGTCTTTGGCATCTCTGAGTGGACTAGAGCAAACTTGGAAATAAAAATTGTGCTTTGCAGCATGCCATTCTTATTTTTTAATTAAAGGTATCAGCCTGAAAACAATCTACTGCAGAGTGAAGGCTTCTCAGGTTGAGATTATGGACTGTAACCTATCACAGTGATCCAGTGATTGTTGGTAGACAGATGTTTTTCAACTTCTCAGTCTAGAGTTGAGAGAGAGTTACTGGCCCAAAGTCACCTAGCCAGCTTCCATGCTTAAGGAGGACTAGAAACTGGGACTCCCCACTTTTAGTCTAGTATGTTAACTACTACTCCACAGTGGCTGTAATCAATGTACATATATAGGGTGTCCCAGCCGTAAAAATAAATCATCATCACCACCACCATCATTATCCCTCCTCCTCCTCCTCCTCCTCCTCCTCCTCCATAGTTATTTTTTTTTTCTGATTTACTACTGAATTTTGACTGCCCTATTACTTATGGGCACCTTATATTGTATGGGGAGGGGGAGACAAATGAACATGCATTGTCTACTCCTGTGTTAAATGTATAAACAAGTTGTAATTAAAAAACTTTGTTAAGAAAGTAAAAGAGCTTACATGTGAAAAGCTATCCTTCACCAGAAGCCTCTATTTTGTAATTCTTGCCTAGCAAAATTATGGGCTTAATTAAAGAAATCTGTTCTTATAATCCAGCCAATTTTTTCTTCTGCGGTTGAGTTGATTATATAATTTGGTTTACTAGGGAATGCCAGCAATGTGTTAAGTTTTCCCAGCTTGAATAAACATTAATGTCTGTCCTTTTTTTAATGTTCCTTTATCATTTATTATATGTTTTCTAGTTTCTTTCTTTAATTATTTTTTTCTGAATTTTAATGAAACAATATTTTCCATAACAATATCTATACAGGCTGAGATGTAGAATATAATAAATGTAAAATCAACACTGTTAAGGTTAGGATTCTCATCTAGGTCACTACTATAAACAAATATATTCTTATTGGTGACTACATACAAATAGTTTTCCTACCATCCTGTGATGGTTTTCTGCCTAATTGTTTTATGTTGAAAAGTAAAACACAGTGCGATGTTCAAGCCAAAGGAATGTTAAATCCAACTTTGCAATGGGATTCCATTTTCTCAGGATTCAATTCCATTGCCCCAGCACTGAGAGTGCTGTATCAGAATATCTATTTAAAATCTATGATATTTAAAGAAAATTACTTGGCGAATATGGAAAGCTATAGCCATCACTGGGAGTGTATCTGCACTGCCAGGTGGCCACGTTGTCTGCAACCATTTTGGATGGTGGTAATGGATGACAGTGCCCTGTATTCCCTTCTCACCTCCTTTCCTGCTCCGTTTGCAAAGTGCTGTTTTTCTATTCCTGTTGCCTCAAACTCTGCTGCTTGTTTTGCCTGTGACATACTGATTGATTGATTACATATCATTAAGTTGTTGTTGACACTTAGCAACCACATAGATGGATTTTCTCCATGATGATCTATCCCTAATCTGGTCCTTCAGGTCTTCCAATGGTGCACTCATTGCACTGTCTATCCACCTTGCTGCTTGTCCTCCTTTTTTCTTTCCTTCTATCTTTCCCAGCATTAGAGCCTTCTCAAGAGAGCTGGGTCTTTGCATAATGTGCCCGAAGTAGGATAATTTGAGCCTGGTAATTTGTGCCTCAAGTGAGAACTCTGGGTTGATTTGTCTGAAGATCCATCCTTTGCACTTGGCTACTTCAAATCTGTTTAGAGCCATATGACCAAAGCCACACACAAGCACTTGTAGTATGGACAGACAGGCATCCTTTACTCAGGCAGGAAAGATACTTCAGCTTAGTTAATGGTTGCTATGATCTGTAATGTCTTCTACAGCTACATTTAACTGATCTCCTGCAACAATCCAGCAGTTATAACATTTCTCTAGCGTATAGAATATTGCTGGTTGGAAACCCAGCAAGTTTTAAAAAAAAAATTTTCTTTCCCTGAGTATCTATTTCCACTTTTTTTTGTAATGCCAGCAGTGCAGCGTTTCATCCCTTCTCCAATCCTAAAGTAAAAGGATTTCTGTCCCTTTTACTTTGGGGAAAAGAAGTTTTCAATTCCAATCACTTGAGTTAAAAGGATGTCACCCCCTTTTGCTTCAAGTGACTGGAGAAATGATGAAATGTTGCACTGCTGGACTTACTTTAAAAAGGAAAAACAGTAGAAATTAGGTAGCTCAGGGGAAAAAGTCGTAATTTAAAAATAATCTTTCAGCTGGGTTTCAAACCAGCAACACACTATATGCTAGGAACTGTTATGACCCCTGCGCTGTTACAGAATTTCAGTTTAAAGTAGCTCTAGAAGACACTGGAGACCAACAGTTGGCAAGAAATGACTTGTTTTTAATTGTAATACTGGTTGTTGTGCCTGCCTGTATTTGCATTTTGATAGATATAACTGTGTATGTATGTATGTATGTGTTGTTGTGGTTGTTGTTTTGGTGCCTTTGAGTCGGTGTTGACTCCTGGTGACTGCCTGGACTAGTCCCTGAAGTTTTCTTGGCAGGATGTCCAGAAACGGTTTGCTATTGCCTGCTTCTTAGGGCTGAAAGAGAGTGACTGGCTCAAGATCACCTAACTAGCTTTCATACCCAAGGGAGGACCCTTGGGAGGGCAGAGCAGTGGAGGAAATGCCCAGCGGGAAGATGAGGTACCCTGCAATTTGGACTGAATATTTTACAAGCTGTTGCCAGTATATCTCAGTCCAGACACGTTCCTATCTCTGTTCTTTTGAAAAGCATTTTAGGAAAGACAAGCAGGTTATTCTCTCCAAAATATTAGTGGGTGTGGGTGTGTTCTAAAGAGAGCAGTGTGATTCTTTAACAAGTCCAGAATATATGTAAAATGCAATAGGAAAGTCACGGAATGTTGTTCCCACCTCATTACTTTATATTAGTGTATCATTTGTACTTTTTAATGTAAACGTTTAACAAAGACCTATTAGCTTCATAGGGCAACAAAAGGTTTGCTGAAGTATTGCTGCCTGCCTTTCAAATTGCTCTAAATAATTTCAAGGTTTGGATGCTGACTGTTATTTCTGGTGGGTCCATTTGAGTAATTTCCTCTTAAAAGCAGACAATAATCTCTGTATTTTTCATGTTAGCCCTTCTATGCAATTTAGAGTGCTATAAAATGGAATAAGAAAGTGACCCAGATGACTGATTAAAGGTTTTAGTTTTGTTGCTCGATGAGTAACAAGTAGTCTTTAGTAGTTTTGCCATCATTTATGACAGAAAACCAGACCTGCTAAGCAGATAAGGATTCTCAACCCACTAAAAGGCTTTGTTTCTGGGGAGTTAAACATGAAGAGTTTCTTAATTATAGCCCTGGTCTTTTGAAGGCTTTGTTCTGTAAGATGTTGTATCAGCCCAATAAACTGTAACAGTGAGCCAAATAAAATAATAACCTGGCCTGCGCAAACATGGGTTTAAGTTTTCACATAAAGTTTAGAGTCTTGAACAATTGCCTAACTGCTTACATGCAGGTGGTAAACTAGGATGATGGAGTAATAGGCCTGCAGAGTTTCTAGACCCGATTGACTACTCAAGAAACTTATTGTCTCCACAAAAACCTAGTTCAGCTGTGTGTATAACTTAAGCCAGGCTCTGCTATAAGGGCTGCTTGTGGGACCTTTTCCCCATCCCATCTTCTTGGTAGAACAGAAGAAAACAATTCATAAATTTCCTTTGCACATCCGAAATGTGAGTTTTCTTTTCCATACAATCATATTTCAGTTCTATCTGCATTTATCAATATTGATTTAATGTATTGTTTACTGTTTATAGTTCTGTTAGTGATTTGTACCAACTAAATAATTGATATAGTAATATCTATATTTATAACATCTAGTAATATATATAATATCTATAAGTGAACAAAAAATTACCAAGATTGTACAGTTAGTGCTCTGTATATAGTTAATGAGAAATTAACCATAAAAACAAAATAGATTAAATTATTTTAATAATGTAAGGATTTGAATCTCTGTGCTAAATGCCAAAATCTCCACTATTTATTGTTTAATTTTTTTTAAAAAGAAAAACTACTAAAAGCAATATAAATATTCGTTTCTAACTTCTTTTTGTTGTACCCCAACTAGTGTACAATATTTATAGATATTTAAATTTTTTTGTGTATTTCTGATTTCAATTCTTTAGTCAGTTCCTTTTCTAGTTAAAAACCATACTCTACATACTTATATAGTATGTATGTAAGCCATTTTTGCTTCAGTTTGGTTAGACTTCTGTTAGATGGCACTGTATGAATGGTAATTATGACCAGTCCTCAAAGTTATGGCTGTTGCAAAAATTTGATCTGTGATCAAAATTTGGGCACTTGGAAGTCTACCCCCATTTACGACCGCAGCATGCGTTTTAAATCCCCTCACCGTCCTATCTCCCCCCCATCTCTGCCTTTCTGGTTCCCCTGAACCCCCACCACCCTGCACTCCACCACCCCTGCCACCCCGGTGACCCCAGCTAACCTTCCTTCCACTGCTGAAGAGGTACGCCTGGCCGAGGCAGCTGCTGGCCCTTCATGATGCCTCTGTGAGGCAGGCGTGCCTCATCAGCAGTGGGAGGAAGAAGATGGCAAAGGTCAGTTGAGGGTGGCAGGGGTAGTGCAAAGCAGCCAAAAGAGCAGAGATGAGGGGAGATGGGCAGGTGGGGGGAGTTGAAGTGGAGGCGAGTGTGGCAGGGCGGTGGAGCCTCATCTGCCGAAGGGACCTCACTGGGCCTGGCTGGGGAGGAGGCAATGGGACAGACCTGGATGTTCACATAGGGCAGGAGATGGAGGAGGTCATTGTTTAACAATGGCATGGTCCTCCCCTAATGACCACAAACAGGACTACTAGAACTGCCATGGCTAAGTGGTGTGGTCATGTGATGTTTCGCCTAATGACTGCTTCACTTAGCAACAAAAATTCTGGTCCCAATTAGGGTTGTTAAGTGACCCTACCTGTATATTCTATTAATTTTGCCATTACTGCTTATTCTCCAAGTTTAAGTTCCCAGTCTGATATTGTCAGCAAAGTGTCTCTTTTCCAATGTTGTGCTAAATTTATCCTTGCAGTGGTAAACATGTATCTTAGTAAACTGTTATATGTTTCATTAATATGTTTTGGAATTATGCCTTGCAAGAATAATTGTGGTTTCATTTCAAATTTGATTTCTAAAATTCTCTGAGTAATGCTGTGTATTTCATTCCAGTCCTCCTCAGTTTTTAACATGTCTACCATATATGGTAAAATGTTCCTTCTGTTACATGACATTATAACTTGGGGTAAATTTTATAGATTTGTTCCATGAGTTTTCCCATTTTATCATACAATTTTTTATTTATTCTGTCTCTATGTCAAATCTGAGTTTATATATGCACCCCAGTAGCTGATCTTGATTTTGTGTGAGGATTTCAAATTCTGTCATTTTTTTTAAGAAGCCCTCCCTAATTTTTGAGGTCAGTTTTTATTCTTCCAGCAATTTGTCAGTACATCAACCATGGCATGTCTGGCCTTCGCCAATTTCTTGGAATGCTTTGGTCTGTTCATGGAGTCTGGATGGGCCCTATCTGCATATGTAATTGCATTTTTCTTACTATGGTTATCTCTGACATGAAAAGCATGTAAAGAAAAGACTAGTCGTGAACTTGCTGGACTTACTATTTTTCTTGTAAGGTTCCATACTCTTATCAATCTTTGTCTTTAACTCTAGGTTTTTTTCCACTCCATATAAATTTACTAACAGTTTTTTGCCATTCTTGTAATTTTTTTTCTGGAATTGGAATTGGCACCATTTGAAACAAATAGTTTATCTTGGGTAATACATTCATCTTAATAATTACAGTTGATTCTAACCAAGAGAGCTTTAAATTTTTCCACCTTTCAAGATCTCTTTTAATTTCTTTCCATAACTGTTTTGATATATTTTCTTGATTATTGCCTGTTAAATGCATACCCAGATATTTCACTGAATCTATTATCTGGCATCCAGATTCCTTCCACAGAAAATCATCTTCTTGTGTTAAATGTCCTATAATTATTATTTTTTTAATATTGATGTTATATCCAGATAATTTTCCAAAGGCTTGGATTATTTTCACCAACTCTCTTATTGCAGTTCATGGTTCTGTGATGGTTAATACTGTACTACTGTATATCATCTGCATAACATTTAAGCTTATATTTATTTGGAGGCTAGAGATTTGCTTGTCACCTCAGACTTTTTATGTCAGTATTTCTAAGGTGATGATAAATAATAGGGAAGAGAATGGGCATCCTTGCCTAGTGCCTTTACTTATTTGCAAATCTGTGGAATATGCTCCACTGGCCATGATCTTTGCCTTTTGCCACTGATATATTTTAATCCAGGCTTTAAACTCTTCTCCAGGATTTATTTTGTTCAATATTGCAAATAAAAATGAACCAACCTTTCTTTTGACTTTTTGCACATATGTAGAATTGATGCCCATATGTATTAATCTTGGTTGAGTGATGGTTTCTATGTAGCGAAAATACAAGAGAACTGCAGACTTGGGGGAATTCCAAGCATTACACAAGTACTATTAGTACTATTGTCCTCTTTATAATACCATCCAAAAATAAAAAAATGTGATACAGTTGGAGAAACATCAACACTCCCCCATGCTTACTGCATCCACAAGCTCCTAAATGGCTGCCCTGTTCAGGATGACTCACTCTTTTGGGCAAGGATTGCCAAAATCATCATCCAGATGATTTGCAGGTTTTCTTGAGATAAACTTGATCATATTTGCTCTGGTTTGGACAAGTCTAAGGGCAGGTCTAAGTGAGGTTGGAAAGGCGATATCTTGTTATTATGATCTGGAATTCTTTTGAGCTTGTGAGATCCAAGGAAATAGATAAAGTTCTCCATAGTATGAGTGCTGCAACCTGCAGGCTTGATCTACACCCATCCAGGCTCCTTCAAGCAGAGAAATAGTGTGTGGCTGGCTAGATTGAAGAAGTAGTTAATGCCTCTTTGAAAGAGGCTGCTATGCTGCCACCTCTGAAACTTGTGGTGGTTTGCCTTCTCCTGAAGAGGCCATCTCTCAGTGCAAATTTTGCCTTGTTTTCAATTTTTATCGATTAGGGAAGGTTGCTGAGAAGGTAGTGGGTGAATCAGCTATAGAAAACCCTAGAAGTAGTATATCATCTGGATACCTTTCACTTAGGACCCAGTCCCAGACTGCATGATCATGCAAGTAGATGACCTTTATCAAGACCTGGATTGGGTAGCACATGCTTCCTCATATTATTGGACCTCTTGGTAGCATTTGATACCATCAGCCATGGTATTCCACTTGACTACAAGCAAGAGTTTACAGTGGTTTTGTTTTTACCTGACTGATGGCTCCAATTGGTAGTCATATGGGCTGAGTAGTCAAGCTCTGAGCCACTCCTATGTGGGGTCCACAGGGTTTGGTTCTATCTGCTATGTTATTTAACAGCTATATTAAGTGGGAGAGGTTATATGTAGTTCAAGGTGAGATGTCATCAGTATGCTGATGACCCTCAACTGTGCATTGCCACTGAAGTGGAGATGCTGTGGAAATCTTGAACTGGTGTCTGGAAGGTGTAAGGGTCTGCGTGGAGAAACAAGCTCAGATTAAATCCTACCAAGACAGAACTGCTGTTTATCAATAAGCATCCAAGTATATTGGCCACAACAGTGATTCTTGATGGTATTATATTACCCTGAAGGAGCTGGTTTGTGACTAGGAGTGTTTCTTGACTCAAAGCTCCTGCTGGAACATCAAGTGGAAACCATGGCCAGGAGGAGTTTACCCAGATCTGAATGGTCTGCCAGTTATGACCCTACCTAGACCAGGATACTGCAGTGGAAGTAGGTCATAACCTGATCACCACATGCCTGAACTAATGCAATGCACTCAGTGCAGCTTTGCAATTGCAGTTAACTCGGAATCTATAACTGGTCCAAAATACAGTGGACAAGCTGCTAGCTAGAGAAACCTACTACTGCGGGTTTACGCCTAGTCTGGTTGCCAGTAGACTTCTGGACCCAATTCAGTGCTCTATACAACATGGGATATATCAGGCATCACCTTACCTACGTGATTCTGCCTGTTCAATCTAGTAATAAGGAGAGGGCCTGATGAGAATCCTGAGCATCCTCAAGATATCCATGGGGTGGGGTCTAGGACAAGATGGCTGCTGTTTGTGGTAATAACACCCACATTCTGGAATATTCTATTCCCAGAAGTGCAGCTCCCTCGGCTCTCCTTTCATTTAGAAGATTCCTGAAGACTCTTTTATCCCAACGTGCCTTCCAGCGTGCCCATATTTATATTTATTGAGCAGCTACAGTTTATTATGTTAAAAATTATTTTATATGAGATTCTTAATGGCATTTCTTTTTCTGGTTTTGCTTATTGTGTACTGCTCAGATTCCTAGTGATTGGGACAGTACACAAAAACTGTAAGCTCTATGAATGAATACATGGATGAATTGCTGGCTTAGAAGTTAAACTTAGAACACATGACCTCATTACTTAAATGGATTGTCTTCTTTATGTTGGAAAATTACTATGGGTAATTTCAAGTTTAGTTGCACCCATCAAAATTCCAGTCAGTCCTTATATTCTCAATCAGAGCAAGCACACATGTTACTCAGTTCAGCTGCCAAAAATATAGCTTGATGTTTATTTACTAAACATGGGCAAACAGGGAGAGAGACACTTACAAACAAAAGGCAAGAATTAACATTATCTGGATACAGTGGTACCTCGGGTTACGAACTTAATTCGTTCCGTGACTCTGGTCGCAGCCCGAATTGGTCGCAACCTGAAGCAAATTTCCCCATAAGGTTCAATGTAATTACCGTTAATCCATTCTGGCATGGAGGACAGGGAGGCAGCTATTGCTTGGAGGGAGAGTCCCCCTCCCTATGACCACGTGTCAGGGGCGGAAAATGGCCACGGACCACGTGTCGGGCAGAAAATGGCTGCGGACCACGTGTCGGGGGCGGAAAAATGGCCACGGACCACGTGTCAGGGGCGGAAAATGGCCACGGACCATGTGTCGGGGGCGGAAAATGGCTGTGGACCACGTGTCGGGTGGAAAAATGGCCACGGACCATGTGTCGGGGGCGTAAAAATGGCCGCGGACCACGTGTCAGGGGTGGAAAATGGCCGCGGACCACGTGTCAGGGGCGGAAAAATGGCCGCAGACCACGTGTCAGGGGCGGAAAAATGGCCGCGGACTGTGTCACGGGAGGGAAAATGGCCGCGTATCCTGTTCATACCCCAAGGCGGGGTTCGCAAACCAAGGCAAAATTTTGCGGCCGGAGCTGGTCGTAACCCGAAAAGTTCGTTAACAGAAGCGTTCGTAACCCGAGGTTCCACTGTATCTGTAGATATCCAAAGAGACAGAGCTTTCCAGAGCACAGGAAACAACTCTGTGGATAATGAACATGGATAGTCCCAAAGGGAGTGGCCTCTGCTTATTCCAGCCCTAACTCTTGTTTGTACATAACAACAGCAGAATGGAGGTGAAAAGTAGGAGACCATTCCTCCTTCCTCTATTCTGCATTTTAAAGAAACAATTTGGTGGATGAGGCTGATGTATCCAACATATTGAACAACCACATCATTGTACATTTTAGCAAATGTCTTTACTTCCAAGAGTTTACAAATACATTAACTCTCCCCCTCCCCTGCCAACAATAGATACTGACATAAGATTACTGAAATAAATGCTTCTTAGGCAAGTTATTTAATCTATTTCAATATAACACATGGGAAAGAAGTTAATTTCTAAATCCCAAATATTTCTTCGTTTGTTAGCTTATCTGTTCTATGTGTATACATTCTGTCTATTAGTTTCTTTCTCTCTTTCTTTCTGTCTTTGTATTTTTAAACTTATTTATGTCCTTTAGCTAATGAATACCATTCTGTCTTTATTTGGCTCTACCTTTGATCTTTCACAAATTGAATGCTTCAGTGCGTGTCTTTGAAACAACAGGAGAAGAGCCAAGTTCGTTGCTTTCAAAGTACAGTGAAGCTCTGCCATGTAACCCTGTTTGACAGTGCTATGTGCAGTAGTACTGTAGCAGGATACATTAATTCTTAACAGTTTGCTGAGAAAGAAGTCACCTTGGGACTGTGGATTTCAGAAAAGGAAATAATGTGGAAATCACACAGCACACTTGTGATTGTTTTAGGTTCATAGTCCTGTTCCCCAGAAAGACAGCTTATTATACTTCTTAGTTCTCTATCCATTTTAGTAACTCTTGTTTTCTTTTAAATGAAGCTGTAACTTCTCCCTTCCTGTCTGAAACTCCCCTTGTGAAAACAGCATTCTTAGAGCATCACTTCATCCGTATCAAGTTCTCTGATAACTTAACAAATTGCTGCCCAGGGTATCTTAGAAAAGGTAGGCCCATTGTATTTTCTGGTGGCCTTCCTACTGAATAGCATTTTCATCTTGATGGCTTTCATTTATATTACAGCAAGATGCTGCCCTTCTGATTCAGGGAGAGTCATCAGGGAATATTCTCAATTAAGGCTAATCAAGCTAAATAGGGAAGCAACATGAACAGCATCAATATTAGGTAATAGCTAGCTATACACTGCCTGTATATTATAGACATTAGATCCTTATTTCATAATAGACATTTACAGAGTTAATGAGCATGGCTGCCTATTTATTTTCTATTTGAGCCCATGGGGAAGAACCTACTGGTGTATTTCTATGACTCAAAGTTACTTCAAGTTAAGGAATGGAGAAGCGTGATTTCCCAAGCCTCCAGACCAGATTTTGAGAGCCTGCAGGAAACTTATGTGGGGGACTGTTACAGGAATGGATTTCCACTTGAATAGTAGGGCATTCTGTTCAATCTTCCCCAGTCTAGATCTGGTGGATACATGGTACAGTACTCATGTATTGGCATGAGTACAAATAATGAATGAATTTGTTAAATTCCCCAGGTGGATAATTATTTAGATCATATGATCACATTTAAACTATAGCCAGCCAAATAACATGGTCACATTTGTGTATGCTGAAGTGTTAATCTTATATTTTGCAAAGGTGGCCCTACTTTATATGCCATGATGGGGTTCTTCAACATCAGTGCGCTCTGTAAACTGGCACGCTTATCTCTTTACAGGGAGCAACAGCAGCTTTCATTACTACTGGGAATATTATGGTTGTTTTAATATATATATTTTTATTACATAGCTGATGTAGTTGTACCTCTGGGAGATAAAAACAGCTTCAAGTCACTATAGTTTTTGTTGGAAGATCAGATGGAAAGACAGGCATCAGTGACAGGGTTGCACAAGAATGTCAGGAGCAAACACAGTCCCATTATATTGTATGATTGTTGACTTTCCTTTGATATGTCAATTCTATATTTAGAGTTTTCACGACTCCACCTCCTGGAGTGGAATACATAAAGTGTTAGATAAGCCCTGAGGTAGATTCTTTTTATAGTTTTGGGCAATGTTTTAGTCATTCTAGCCTAGTGACTCACATCTGGAAATTTTGTATTGGAGACAATATGGAACTTGGGCTATCGGCATCATACACTTCGTGGTACTGAAGACTGTGCTTTTAAGCTATCACAGGCACATGCAGCCTGTCAACTCTATTACTGTGCTGCATGGCCCTGAATAATTCCCATTTCAGCTAATCAATAAAATATATAAATCTAGATTTATGTACTTATCAGTATAAATATATAGCTACTTATGCTTGTGATAAGTTCTAAGCAAAATATCTGAAGTGGTATATGATTTAGATTTTATAGGTGCTAAATCTTTCAATTGAAAGATACAATTGAAAAGGTATGATTTAATTCAGTTAAATTATTAAGCAGTTTTGTATCTATTATAAGTTTCTATTATATTAACTGCCCGGAGTTGTTGGGAGTCGGGCAGAATATTCATTCATTCATTCATTCATTCATTCATTCATTCATTCATTCATTCATTCATTCATTCATTTATATAGCACCTTCTTACAGCAAAGTGTATGTGCATGTCCTCTCTCTCTCTCTCTCTCTCTCTCTCTGTTCAATCCGAAACAGGAGAAAATGTATACTTAGGGATAATATTACATCCAAAGTGTCAGGAAAAAAAAAACCCTCTTTCCTTATGAGATCCAGTTGAGGTTGCTGACTCATGAGAAACAGGGAGTTTCAGGGGGAGTCAGAGAAGAATAAATTGGTAAAACGACCCTCACTATTTGGTGCACCACTGGAAGACCTGAAGGACCAGGTTGGGGTCAGATTGTCCTGGAGAAAATCTATTTTTGCGATTGCTGAGAGTCCATATTGACTTGATGGTAAATAATCAGTCAATCAATTAATCAATCAATCAAATCCTCTGATGGAAGCACACTATGAGCTGAGACTGAAGGGTCTTCTGAATAATATAAATAGAGTGTAAGAGAAGAGTTCAGTAGTAATTAGGGGATTGATGTCACAGAATGGTTAACAATGGTTAAACTATAAAACAATTAACAGATTTAGAAAACTTCAGATATTCCTGCAGTAAAACAGGAATAGTAAAAAGGAGGAGCCTTTTCTTTAAAAAAAAAAAAAACATCAATCAAAGAACAATTACTATTGTTATTGTGCAAATTATACAAAATGTATTTTATATCTCTTTTCCTATATTTTTTCACCAAATGAGGAAAGCATATTATATTCTTTTCTACACTAAAACTATATGAATCATCTTTCAACATATGAGTTACAAAACTGATTGTAGATTGGAAAATAGTCGTTATTTCTTCATAACTTAATATTTATTTTCTGGGATTGTTCTTGCTTTGTTTTTTTAGCCTAGAACCATCATGGAGCTTTGTCTTGATAATGGCGTTTGCTTTCCCATTACCAGTATAATTTATGTTATTGCTTTCCAATAAATACCTAAGGACATAACATTTTTACTTACTAAACATTCACAGAAAAAAAAGGGGGGTCTAGAGCCTACAACTGTACGTAATGCCTCCACCTCCCCAAACTCTTTAAAAACTTTGCGTGATCATATGGACATTAGAAAATATCCTTTCCTTTTGCCAAAAAAGATTAGTGTGCAAATCTCTTTTGGAATTTGCACATGACTATTATTATATAGATAAAAAGAAAGAAATTCCTCAGAATCGTGAGAGAGTCAAATAAATTAATATCTAAGAACTCAGGCAGATAACAGTTATGTTCTCACATTTCTTCTGCAGCCTTTCATAGTAATTAGTCAGTCATAAAATAATGCCAAATAATTGCTTATCACCATTGAGAGGGTTTAAGTGGTCATATGTGGGTTTTTATGGACACACAGACATAATTTTAAGTTCTGATGGACTAATTTTGTTTCTGAAATTAATGTTGGGATTTTTTTTGAAGCACATTAGATTGGAACTGATTTTTAGAGTAAGTTTCTTGGCATAGAAAACTATTTGTGAATGGATGCTTTAATTTAAGCAGAAACTTTAAAAGGGAACACCCAGCCTTCTGAGAGTCCCAAGTGCACAATCTAGCCATTTCAGTCCAGTCAGAAGATCAAGTAGTAGAGTTCTAAAACTGAGAACCCTTAATTTGTGCCCGTAATGAAAAGTTATGGTCCCTGTTTTAAACATCGGCCCTGAAAATAGAGGTTGGGAACTTGGGGTTTTTGCTTCTAAAATTAAGCCACTCTAAACTTCAACACACTTCTGTTTTAAGAATTGCTTCATGCATTCTTAACGTGCAGTAACATTTCAACATTTCATATGAAGCACACTGATTTTTCATAGACTTCCTACCTTAGAATGTGTGATGAACACCTCTGCCTGATGATAAGGAATTGCTTTATACTGTCATTTGTACATTTGCACTGTTACATTGTTAATAGACCCACTAGCATTAACAGGTATATATGCATACCATTCTTAGACACATGAAGGATCAAAACAAGAAAGTGGCCAATCTGAAGCACAATCAACAAATAGAAAAGAAGAAGAATGCCCAATTGCTAGAAGAAGTTCGGAGGCGTGAAGACAATATGACAGACAATGCTCAACATTTGCAGGTAAGTTGCTTTGTTTCTTTCTTTCTTTTTTAATACTACCATAGTAAATATTTTAAATTTGTCTAAACATTATTGGATGGTCAGTCCAAACAACACATATGCTTCATTCCTAATGACTGATAAAATACTGATTTTTCTTGACTGGCAGATGTTAAGATGTTTGTTTAAACAAGAGAAGGACAACAGCTACCTAGTGGTATTTGAATCAGTATGTTTATCTCAGAGTAATTATTGTTATCTGTAAGTGCTTGGTGGGAATTCCTTAGAAAGTTGAGAATGATATCTAATCTAGAAACTTGAACAAGACATTACTGCTGCTATCCATCTGAGTGAAGTGGAGAACAAAAAAAAATTAGACTTGTTACAGGATTATGGCTATACATTATTGCCTACTATTATTACTACTAACAAAACTCATAGTTTTATTTTTATTCCACCAAAACTCTGATGTCATGGCTCCCACTAAACATTCATAGAGGGATGAGCAGGAGCTGGGAAGCCCTTTCAGGAGGTGAGGCCCAGGAGCCAGGAAGACCTATGGAGAATGACCTTTTGGCTGGCTCCTGCTACTGGAAGAGGCAACAGTGGCCTTAGATCCTGATGGGGACTCTCCAAGCATCCAGGTCTCCAAGAACAAGAGTGATAATGAGCCAAGAGCCAGAGGGCTGAAAGCTGCAGAAGCGTGAGGCTACAGGGAAAGGCTTCTTGAGACGAAGTCTACTTAGAGATTTCCATTGCTCCTGAACAGACTAAACCCAGTCTAAACTGAGCCAGTGCAGTCCATTTGGAATAAGGAAAAGGGTTTCAGCTGTGACATATAGTAGGTCATTTGGGGTTGAAAAGACAGTTTCAAAGAGTTGCAGACAGGGACTATGCTCACACCCTTGCATGCCCTGAAGCACTGTTTTAGAATTGAATCCAAAGTTCTGCACAGCCCTACTGATTACATATATCCCATGCAAATCTTTTGGTAACTGGCTTTATTTATTCAGGAAAAAGTTCTGTAACCCTGGATTTGTCGTAGATCTCACCTAAGAAATTGAGGCTACCAGGTCTGGGCTGCAAAAATCTGGATTCCTAGTAGATGGTAGCATCTAAATGGTAGATGCAGAATATTTGTTTACTTAGAAAATTTATATATCTGCCCATCTCCCCAAAATGACTTTAGGAGGTATACAGATGTTTATTCCCTCCCTCCCCAAAAACAGTAGCACAATTTATAAAATCAGCATATAATATCCAGAAAAACAATAATATATTCAAAGGGAAAAGTTCCTATGCCTTTAAAATTAGTCAAACAGGAGGATTTGCAAGGTGTAGCTACCAGTCCAGGGTTCAAGATGTGTCTATGAAAACTAGTTGGTCTCACAAACCATTAGATGGGATCAAAAAGTTAGAGATTTTCGTGTCTCTTTATTGCCATCTATTGGTTTCCCACATTTTACAGTCCAAGTCTTAGTGAAAACCCCACTTCTTTTTTTAGCAGGTGGAAGTTTTATCAGGGATATATACCTCAAGCTTTTATTCTGGGGAAAGGGAAAACATGGTATCAAAACAGGTAAAAGAAGCTTCTAGTGCAGACAGACCATGCTCTGAAAGGCCAGTGTTGTCAGAATATTAGTCTGAGCTCATGGATACAAAGTGAAATTCACAAGCAAGCAAAGAAGGCAGGGTTAGGCTTAGGCTTACAAATGTGCAAGAAAAGATCTCAGACTAAAAGCAAGTTCTAAAGCATAATGAACAATTACTGGTCTCTGTAGTTCTCTGACAGTGTTAGGCAGGTTGATGCAGTAACCTGGATGGCATCTGTGATTTGCAAATCTTAGGCCAAGGAATCAGAGGGTTTGGGGCTCAGCAGATGAAGCATCGTGATTTGTCTGTTCTTTCAACCTTCAAGATAGGCACTCTTTGCTTGCAGTTACTAGGCCTTTAAAACTTTCTCCAGATTACAGAGTGGTGACACATTTACTGCTCCAACTCCTCTTACCTACAAAGTCAAGGTGCATAGTAGTCAAAACTATTTAGATAATTTGGCACCATTGTCAAAATAGTTTTCCGTGTATGTTCTACCTTCTCTGGAAATAAAAACACAGCAGTGTTAGGTAACCATCAGTGTGTTGTCTTTAGATAACATTAAAAACCAGTTGCCTGAATCATTGTTCATTCTCTGTGGACATAAGGAATAATTGGTTTTTCAATCCCTTATTGAGTTTTTTTAAACTCATCTGAAAAGATTAAGAATTTTCCCTTTTAATCTTTTTTTCTCTCAGGCTCAAAATACTTTATTCCTTTGGTGATGCCTTCCTTAAACAGCTTTTATGTATTATATCAATCTTGTTGCTTTTTTTCTGAATACTTTTTGTGTTACTAAAGTAGTATTTCCATTTTGCACATAGCACTACAAACATGTTTCACCATGAATTATTTTTTAAATAATAGTTTTACCAGGAAGCCATATTAACTTTTGATTAGATTTGTGTATATGTGGGTTTTTTTTTTGACATACTGTAGATCAGACAGAATAATATTTTTTGTTCCATTGGAGGTCAACCACGTGTTTATGATTTGGCCAGTGGTATCCCAAATTACATTAATGCACGTCTGAAAAAGGCGAGCAAACTAATCTTGCTAATCTTAACATGAACTAGTGAACTTGCCTAGTGAGTTAGTTAGACCAGTAGAAGGGGCGCTTTTCAAGCTGCCCCATGGCTTGACCTTCTCCTGAGTGGCTCCCAGACTAGGGAATATTATGCTCAGGGAGGTGCATTTGACTCCCACTTTCCCAGTTTTTAACAACATGGGAAAATCATCCTTCTTTTGCCCAATTTTGTTAATTTATTTTAATGATATTGATAGTAATGTTATTTGTATGAATTTTATATTAGATTTTATATTTTGTTTATTATTGGGTAAGCAACCTTGGATGATCATATAAGCAGAAAAGCATAGTCATGCATCTAAATAAAAAGATAGACATCCAAATAACATCCAGAGATAGATCTTAGCATATGTGTAGATCTATGAAGGTGGACTTTAGATAACCTCAACAATCATTATAGCTTGGGGAATGTTAAGATCAGCATTTTGAAATAGGCTTATTGGCTCATATACAGAATAAGTGACATAAAATTGGAGTTATGTGCAGAGTTTTGGGGCCCTACCACATGAAGATGAGTGACTTATTATATCAGCTATAGCCTTCCTATATCTTAAGGGGTAATCCTGTAACCCAGTTTGGTAGTCTGATTTAGATAATCAGAACAATGGATAATTAGGTCATTTGGTCTAGTTCTCCAGATGGCATACAAATCAGATTTTGCAAACAATCTTCTGGCCATTGCTGCCAAATCTGCCTCAGCCATCAGTAATGAATCCAGGATCATTTCCAAGTTGTACACCTGGCCTAAAGGAGGAGTACAAGTTTGTTGTATGCTATTATCCAGATCAGCTTCTTCTCAATCCACTGCAGCAGTATTTTTCCAAGATTAAGTTTCACTTCCTCTTTTCCATTCAGCTCAGAATCAGCTCCAGGCACCTGTTTAAGAGTTTCTTAACCTTTCTAAGATTCGTGTTGAAAAAGAAAGTGAGCTATTTGTCATCAGCAAAGTAATGACACTGAAATCCCCATCTGTAGACAACTCTTGGAGGATTCATATAAAAGTTGAATGGGATTGGGACTCTTGACTATCTTAAGTGAAGGCCACATGAAGAAGAGAAATTACACTATAACATCTTGTGAAACAGATTACATCAGAATCAGTGTAGAAATGTGCTTCCTAAACTCAGGCCAGATGTTGGAAGAGGAGATTTAGTGTGATAAATAGTAACAGCTGCCAATTAGAAATTAAGAACTAAGAGTTGCATTCTCACCACCCAGTAAGTTATACCTGCAAGTTCAGCAGGGCAATTAAGGCTGTCCCTATGCAGAATTATTTGTTGTTTAGTCGTTAAGTCGTGTCCAACTCTTCGTGACCCCATGAACCATATTGCGCCAGGCCTTCCTGTCCTTCACTGCCTCCCTGAGTTTGCTCAGTTTCATGCTCATTGCTTCAGTGATGCTATCTAACCATCTCATCCTCTGCCGTCCTCTTATCCTTTTGCCTTCAATCTTTCCCAGCATCAGGGTCTTCTCCAAAGAGATCTCTCTTTGCATTAGGTGACCAAAATATCTGAGCTTGAGCTTCATTATCGATCCTTCCAATGAGCAATCAGGGTTGATTTCCTTTAAGATTGACTGGTTTGATCTCCTAGCAGTCCAGGGGACTCTCAAGAGTCTTCTCCAGCACCACAGTTCAAAGGCATCAATTGGATCTTTGTCGGCAAGGTGACTTCTCTGCTTTTTAATATGCTATCTAGGCTTGCCATAGCTTTCCTCCCAAGGAGCAAGCGTCTTTTAATTTCATGGCTGCAGTCTCTGTCTGCGGTGATCTTGGAGCCCAAATAAATGAAGTCTGTTACTGCTTCCATTTCTACCCCTTCTATTTGCCAGGAATTGATGGGTCCAGATGCCATGATCTTAGTTTTTTTAATGTTGAGTTTCAAGCCAGCTTTTGCACTCTCCTCTTTCACCCTCATCAAGAGGCTCTTTAGTTCTTCTTCACTTTCTGCCATTAGGGTGGTATCGTCCGCATATCTGAGGTTGTTGATGATTCTCCCTGCAATCTTAATTCCGGCTTGTGATTCTTCCAGCCTGGCATTTCTCATGATGTACTCTGCATATAGGTTAAATAAGCAGGGTGACAGTATACAGCCTTGTCGTACACCTTTCCCTATTTTGAACCAATCAGTTGTTCCATGACCGGTTCTGACTGTTGCTTCTTGGCCCGCATACAGATTTCTCAGGAGACAGGAAAGGTGGTCTGGTACTCCCATCTCTTTAAGAATTTGCCACAGTTTGTTGTGATCCACACAATCAAAGGCTTTTGCATAGTCAATGAAGCAGAAGTAGATATTTTTCTGGAACTCTCGTGCTTTCTCCATGATCCAGCGAATGTTGGCGATTTGATCTCTAGTTCCTCTGCCTCTTCGAAACCCAGCTTGTACATCCGGTAGTTCTCGGTTCATGTATTGCTGAAGCCTAGCTTGTAGGATTTTGAGCATAACCTTGCTAGCATGTGAAATGAGTGCAATTGTGCGATAGTTTGAGCATTCTTTGGCGTTGCCCTTCTTTGGAATTGGAACGTAAACTGACCTTTTCCAATCCCGTGGCCACTGTTGCGTTTTCCAAACTTGCTGGCATATTGAGTGCAGCACTTTAACACCATCATCTTTTAGTATTTTAAATAACTCAGCTGGAATACTGTCATCTCCACTAGCTTTGTTGTTAGCAATGCTTCCTAAGGCCCACTTGACTTCACTCTCTAGGATGTCTGGCTCAAGGTCAGTGATCACACCAGCGTGGACATCAGGGACATTAAGATCTTTCTTGTATAGTTCTTCTGTGTATTCTTGCCACCTCTTCTTAATCTCTTCTGCTTCTGTTAGGTCCCTGCCTTTTTTGTCCTTTATCATGCCCATCTTTGCACTAAACGTTCCTTTCATATCTCCAATTTTCTTGAAGAGATCTCTAGTCTTCCCCATTCTATTGTTTTCCTCAATTTCTTTGCATTGTTCATTTAAGAAGGCCTTCTTATCTCTCCTGGCTATTCTCTGGAAATCTGCATTCAGTTGCTTATATCTTTCCCTTTCACCCTTGCTTTTCGCATTCCTTCTTTCCACAGCTATTTGTAAAGCCTCATCAGACAGCCATTTTGCTTTCTTGCATTTCTTTTTCTTTGGGATGGTTTTAGTTGCTGCCTCCTGTACAATGTTACGGACCTCCGTCCATAGTTCTTCAGGCATTCTGTCTACCAAATCTAATCCTCTAAATCTATTCATCACCTTCACTGTGTACTCACAAGGAATATGATCTAAGTCATACCTGAGTGGTCTAGTGGTTTTCCCTACATTCTTCAATTTAAGCTTAAATTTTGCAGTAAGAAGCTCATGATCTGAGCCACAGTCAGCTCCTGGTCTTGTTTCTGCTGTCTGTATAGAGCTTCTCCATCTTTGGCTGCAAAGTATATAATCAATCTGGTTTTGGTATTGACCATCTGGTGATGTCCATGTGTAGAGTCGTCTCTTGTGTTGTTGGAAAAGAGTGTTTGCTATGACTAGCTTGTTCTCTTAACAGAACTCTATTAGCCTTTGCCCTGCTTCATTTTGTACTCCAAGGCCAAACTTGCCTGTTATTCCGATTACTCCTTGACTTCCTACTTTAGCATTCCAATCCCCTATGATGAAAAGGACATCTTTTTTTGGTGCTAGTTCTAGAAGGTGTTGTAGGTCTTCATAGAAGCGGTCAACTTCAGCTTCTTCGGCATCAGTGGTTGGGGCATAGACTTGGATGACTGTGATATTGAATGGTTTGCCTTGGATACGCACTGAGATCATTCTGTCGTTTTTGAGGTTGTACCCCATTACTGCCTTTCCCACTCTCTTATTCACTATGAGTGCAACTCCATTTCTTCTAAGGGTTTCTTGCCCACAGTAGTAGATATAATGGTCACCCGAATTAAATTCACCCATTCCCGTCCATTTCAGTTCGCTGATTCCCAAGATGTCGATGTTCAATCTTGTCATCTCATGTTTGACCACATCCAGCTTGCCTTGGTTCATAGATCTGACATTCCAGGTACCTATACAATATTGTTCTTTACAGCATCGGACCTTCTTTTCGCTTCCAGATACATCCACAGCTGAACGTCCTTTCGGCTTTGGCCCAGCCGCTTCACTCTTTCTGGAGCTACTTGGAATTGCCCTCCGCTCTTCCCCAGTAGCATATTGGACACCTTCCGACCTGAGGGGCTCATCTTCCGGCGTCATATCTTTTAGCCTTTTAACATTGTCCATGGGGTTTTCTTGGCAAGGATACTGGAGTGGGTTGCCATTTCCTTCTCCAGTGGACCACATTTTGTCAGAACTCTCTGTCATGACCTGTCCGTCTTGGGTGACCCTGCACGGTATAGCTCATGGCTTCACTGAGTTACGCAAGCCCCTTCGCCACGACAAGGCAGTGATCCATGAAGGGGATGCAGAATTATGAAGAGATTGAAATAAATCTATATAATTGATTTATTTCAAGTCACCTATTCTTCAGTTCTGGCCTGGATGCTTTTATCAGCCACAATTAGAAAAGAACAAGAGAATAACTTGTAGGCTGCAAACTCCCCAGGTAGCTTGTCTAAATTTTTGGGTGAATTAAATAATGTATATCCTTCCCAACTTGATATGTTAACATTACAGTGATTATGATTACAAACTGATTACAGAGCGCCTTCAAAGACTGCACAAGATTCACCAGATCTATGTAAATAAGGTTTTTCATCATTGAGGACAGCACTGTTGATCAGCATTGTGCAGATATAAAGACTGTGAAGGTTTCTGTCGCTACTATCACTGAATAGTACCTAAGGTAGCCATACTCACAATGAGGGGTGGGTTTTTTGGGGGGGCACCTATGCATTAACTGTCAACCTAATAATTTCAGGTTGAATAAGTTTCTACCATTAGACTATGATTATGGACTTCTAAGAGCATTGGCTTGGGTGGGTTGTCAGGCAATACCACTCTGCATTGTGGTAACAAGTGGGAAGCTCAGGGCAGAGGAGAATCTTATCCCTGTTGGTGGGGCTACCCATCTTTCTTGTTTTCCTAGTTGTCCCTGTGGCTCAGCTGAGGGATAGCTGAAATCTGATGGAACTGGCCTTTTGCCATAGCTGATGGGTGGCCATGTTTTCCGTGGGCCTACTTTACTAAGTCTGCCTTTTAACGGATGAAGTGGTAAACCATCAGGTGAAGCTTTTTTCAAATCAGCCTCTTTCTGATAAATTTACTGTAATGTTTATGATATTCCACGCAATGTTAATGTATCACCGTGCTGAACTTTAAATTTGGTCTTACAGACCACACAGAAATACTCAGTATATATGGCTGGATTGCAGACTCAGTTTTCTTTATTTAAATCTGATATACCTTTTCTGTCTTCAGCAAATTCTTTTTGGAAATTCAGCCTCATGTTGCATCCAAATGGACAGCGATTGTCATTTTTGGTCAAATTCCATTTCTCTGCTTCCCTCTCCCTAGTCTAATAAATTAATGAACTAACATATGAAGAAATGTAAGAGCCAACATTTTATGCCAGAAAAATATCCTCAGAATTCTCTACAGCTCATTGCTTAAAAACTAAAGTATATTTTTAAATGTTTCCATTTTCCAATTATAAGATCCTTGGAGATAGTACATTTTCTTCTTTTTCAGTGGTTAGGATGAAGTGTGATCAGCTTGACAAGCTAAAATATATTTTGGTATGCTTTCGTTTTCAAATCATAAGATCCTTGGGGATAATATGGTTACTTCTTTTCCAGTGGTTAAAATGACCACTGAGATTTCCATATATATTAAACAAAGCAAAATGTAAGGAATGAAAAACTATGACAGATCAGCAAACAATATCATGCATCTGTGTACATTGGAGATTTATTCATGGGCATTTCCTCTGCCATTTTTCTGCTTCTCTAATTATGGATGATTTTTTCCAAGACAGGAAGTATAACTAATAACATGAACCTCAAAAATGTCTGCCTTTCAGTAAAATGTATAGTGTATTACTAATTTCACACACTTCAGTGAGATTTCTCTTTCTATCCATAGATTCTTTTTGTGTTAGCCCTGTCCATGTGGTTTCGCATTTAGCATATCTTTCTATCTTTTCTTTGTAAGAAAAGAATTGTATATATAAATTAGCTTTAATGTATTCATTTCCTTTGTCATTCTGTTTTAAAGCTCTGATTAAGTTTGCTTTAGAAAAGCAAACTCATGCCATTCATGATTTGTTTCAACAGATTTACAAATATTAGCATAATTACAAAATGCAGACAATCAGAAGTTGAACTTAGCTCATTTTAAGATAGCTAAACATGATAACTTACATATATGCGAATATCTTAGCTGAATGTGAATTTGATTTTTACCATAGATGACTACTGAAGCATTTTCTTTTCTTGGCCAGTAAAGATTCCATTAAGTTGTGAATATATTCCATATGTATAAAACCTCTGCCACTGTAGTGTTACTATATTGGGAAATACATCTTTCATTGATTTCAATGGAAGAGAAGACTTTTAATGAATATGGTAAAGACACAGAATTTGACTGATGTGATTGAGGGCCAGTGTCAGATTTTGGGATTTGATATTATATGATTGAAAAGTGCACTTGTTAGAGGTTCACACTATTTTGCAGAATTTAAATGGCTCCCAAAAAAATCACATTTAATATTCTCTTCAGGTTATTTTCTTCAAGGAAATATGAAATTAAAAAGTTTATTTTCATAAATCATGTCTCCTTCTATGGGACTTATTCCAGGTAAGCTATTTATCTTCATTTCTCTGGAGAGAGTCCCACTGAACTCAGATCTATTTACTGTTGAGGAGATAGGATTACATTGTCAAGAAATCCTACTGCAGTGTTGAGTTCTGAGTCCAAAGGCACTGGGAGCCAGGTAGCATATAAATTTAATAAATGTATATAACAACAATAATATTATTCTTCTTCTTTTGAATAACATGCTTCTGTTGTAGATGGCATGCTTAATTCACATAGAAGCTGTTAGTACAATATGCTCTATAATGTCTATGCCTTTAAGTTGTTTGTCTGTTGAATTCATTTGTTTCTGTAAAATGAGCAATAAACAGAATAGAGTTCTGACTCTAGAATGCCTTGCATCAAAGCTTGTGTGCTAGAAAACTATTCTACAATGAATAATATGAATACTAGGCACATTCTAGTACCCATAAATATATAAGTATGCTGGATTTAGCCCTAGAATGCAAACAATAGAATCATTGAGTTAGAGGGGCCATCAGGCTTTCAATTCCCCTCTCAGTGCAGGAGTCCAAATTAAGATATCTATGAAAAATGTTTGTCCAGGTTCTGCTTAACATATGAGGAGCTTTCTGTTGCCCTCAGAAATTGGTTCCACTTTCAAAGTTCTTTTACCTTTTTGAAGTTTTTCCTGTCATTCCACTGGAATCTGCTGTCCTATGACTTAAGACTGTCTGTGTGGTACACACTGGGTTGATAGAGAATAAGTTGTGGATGTCTTCTGTATGACATTCTTCTATGTACTTGTCAGCCCCGTGACAACAGAATCTTGCACGTCTGGCTGTGCTGTATCTCTTCCCCCTTCCTGTAGACTAGTGAATTAGGGAGGCATCTGCCTGAGCTGCTTCTGAATGTTATCTGGCTGTTCTGGACCTAAAAATGCGTCAGGCCCTTTTGCCTCTGGTAATGGTTTCTGCATATTTCTGTCAAGGTCATCTTCCTTACCCTCTATAGTACTTGAAAAGTGCTATCATATTCTCTACTCAGTCAACTTTTCTCAAAGATAAACCTATCCAGCTCCCTGAATCTTTACTTGTATGTACTCTTATCATCTTTGTTGATTTTCTGTATATCTACCTCTGTTTCACTCATTCTTTTCTTGGTGTAATGCCCAGAACTGGACATGTTAGGGTTTGACCAATACAGAACAGAATGAAAAAATTACTTCCTATGATTTGGAAACTCTACTTTTATCAGTGTAACCTAACATTACATTTGCCATCTTCAGTGTTTCCAGATAATTTTGAATTTTAATTCAGTATTAACTGTCCCCCCAGACGTGATTAGCTTTCCTTCCATTTTTTCTTTTAAATCTTTAATAAATATGTTGAAGAGTTTCAGCCTAGGACTGAAGCCTGTGGCACTTCATTTATACTTTACTGGAGTTTGATGAGAAACTATTAATGACTCCTCTTTGGCTATGGTTTTCACGTCAGCTATAAATCTACCTTACAGGCATGCCATCCAGCCATACTTATCTAGCTTTCCAGCCAAGAGGTCTTGTTAAACGTCTTGCTGAAAACAAGTTGTATTAATTACATCCACAGAACTTTCATGATCTGACTTTACCTAACTGAAAATTGAAACCAAATTACTCTGACAAGATTTGTTTTTTATAAATCCATACTGACTTCCAATAATCAATGGATTGTTTTCAGGGAGCCTACATACTGACCACTTTTTGCTCTACTCCAGAATTTTTCCTGCTGTCAGTGTCGTTCAATGTCAGTGTCCCCCAGATCTTCTTCCTGAACATTTTTGGAAGATATGGACAACAGTTGGCTTCCAGTTTTCTATTACTTCATCTGTTCTCCAGGATTTCCCAAAAATAATAAATAAAGCTTCAGCTAGACTAAACAGCAAATTTCTTCATATGTTAGGATGCAACTCATGTGGCTCTGGAGATTTGAACTCATTCAGGGTTGGAGAAGATTTCCTGACATAAGAAGAAATGAAAAATTCTGTGGAACCAAACCAAAACCCATGTAGTCTAGCATTCTGTGTTATAGAGTGGCCCACTAAATGTTTTGTGGATGATGGACTAGAGGGTAGCTTTTCTGAATCCAATTTTTATTGAGTTATAGCTCTGCTCTGGGGCTTCCCTAATTAAACATCCCACCCAACCTTTGAAAGGGTAAGGCCAGGTGGGGGAGAAAAAAATGAGTCATAGAACTAGAAGCAATGCAGGTTGCTGAGAATGTTAGATTTAAATCTAGCATTAAATCAGTGCTCCTGATCAAGTTTGCCATTCCAGGGCCAACTGCATCTCACTCAGTCCTTGTGAGATGCCATCCATCTTGTGTCAGCAATCCATCATCCATAAAATGTATTATTTTTACTTATTTATTTTACAGCACTTATACATTGCCTCAGTTGTAAGAATCAGGACAACACACAATAATAAATTGGCACAATAAAGTCATACAAATAATCTATATACATAAATAAAATCCACACAATTATAAACAACAAAACCACAAATGACTCAAAATAGCAGGAACAACAACTCTAGTATACGCCAGCAAGTCCATCCTATACACATTATTTTCTATTCCTTTCCATAAGGAGTCATTTGCTATTATAATCAAGCGCTATTTGTAACCCTCCATAACCTTTTTCCTTTGCTTTCTTCTGTATTTAGTGGGAAATTTGTTACAGACACCCCCCTTGAATATCCCTCTGGGACTCCATGCCAAATTCCTTTTAGCTTATAGTGAGCTTAAACCCTAGAAAATTGGTGGCTTAAATTCTACTAAGAGTCTCTGCACTTTTGGGCACAGAGCATATATTTAAATATCTCCCATTAAAATCTAATGAATTAAACATGCCTTAGTTCCTCAGACAGAAGTAAACATTATAGTTTATTATAGATTTATATGTACTTATGTTCCTTTAAAATAACCAAAACCTTTTTTCTGGATTTTCCTCTGGAAATAAATGATCTAGTGAAATAACAAAACAACAACAACAAAAAAAAATGAAAAATCTCTCTTCTAAATGAATCTCTGAAGATGTTCATTTAAAAAATACATCTCGGAGCTTTCACCTCTCCCTGTGAATGCTGTAGCTGCTTAGAGTTTTGACGTTTTGAGCAAAAGAGAATTTGACATGGGCAGTGATCAGAAGAGTGGTCATGAATAGACTGTTGCAAGCAAGGAGCTAGTACAGAATCAGAGCCAGAAACATGATCTGTCAGACCATGGACAGCTCCAAGAACAATATCTCAATTCCATAAAAGTTCAGCTGTCCCTCTATCTAGATGCAGACCTTGAAAATTGTTCTGAGTACAGCCCCTCATTATAGTGTTTTTGAAAAATGCTTGGACAAGGAGAACTCCAGAGAATGTTGCTTTCCAGGGCTCATATTGTTCTTTCATAATGATAGTTTATATAAAAAATGCTTCTTGTCTGGGAGATTTTATATGGGAGTCAAGCATATATAAGGTTTGTAAAAATTATAAAAAACTTGGTAAAGTGATGCACTCTAATGCTTTAACCACCAAAAATAATAATTCTCATTTTGTTAAGTAGCCCTGACTTTCTTGTTTGATATGGTTTAGGTTTTCCCAGGGCTTTTCTACATAAATCTTTTTTTTTAAATGAATATGAATAAGCATTTCAAGAATTACAGATCTTAGGAAAAATGAAACAAAATTGCCAAGAAGTTTTCCCAAGATTGCCTTCCTTCTTTTTCCTATTGATATTTATGTAATAATTCACAGGACTGTAGGACTCTTGGGGGTAATCACATTCAACATAAATTAAAAAATAGTATTTTTTTTTTGTTAACCACCTTTTTCCAGTCCAGCAATAATTATCACAGCTTTACAGTGCAATATAATTGCAAAAGATTAGCTACCAGGTCCTCTGCAGTAGAAATCATGTCTCAGTTCTACATCACCAGACTCATTATAATAAAATGCTAGCATTTCAATGCAGCCTAACGTAGAAAGTTTAATTTCCTTTTTTACTGTTCAGTTTGACTTATGGCTTGTCTAATATCTTACAAAGTTATACATTTGAACAATCATGCTTATATAAATTATAATCAATGTCAAAGACAATTATTTATACTGAAATCCTGCATTTATAAAGTAGTCATAAATCACCTGTGTCTTATGAAGAAGTGGATCTTAATCAACTCAGTATAAAGTTTATATTATTTCTTAATATGGCTTCTGTACAATTACCAAAATCTGCTGATAAAGTTCTGAGTTCTTTGCATCTGTCTTTACACCTTTACCATGCTTTGGGGGCTACATTTCCCCAAAATACAACACGTTGAAGCAGTAAAATAAATGTAACAAAACCATTTCATTGAAGAGTATAAACTGCTGCTCAGGGCCAGCCTGGAACAGAATGGCACAGCAATCTTACTATTAAATAAGTGAATCATTAGATTAATTTAAAATAATATTTTATCACAGTGCTCTAATCAATAAGGTAAGTAAGCCAAACAAAGTGAAAATTCAGTTCCAAAGGGCCAAGAAGGGATTTGTGAGAACTTCAGTAGAATGGCTATAAAATTCAATGTACTTTGGAAACACACAGAGGTACTGATCCAGCAGATCTGGATGACTAACAAAGTAGTCACCAAAATCTTTCTTGCTAGTGAGTAACAAAATTCTTCATGCGACAGTACAAAATGACACTTCCACTAGGATCCAGGTTTTTTTAAAAAACACCATTAAAATATTACTGTTTTGTAGTCCAAAAGAATTGAGATATGAGGCTGCTCCAATGCATTTTACTGGATGGTTGTGTTTGTGATGTAAATGATTCTGTTATTGCTAAATTAGGTGTGTCAGTTAATGTGGTTTATCTGAGGTTTTTTCATCCTGAAACAGTTGCATTGTCTCAAAGACCTTGGTAATCAATTGGGGAAGGGCTCTTAAATCAGACGTTGCCTACCCAATAGTTTTAAAGTTCTGTAGTCCTCTGCTTTCCCCCCTTCCCCCGAGAGATGTCTTTTAATATTAGCTCATTGACACAGCTAGGACTTTTGTTGCTGAGCTTTCTGCTCCGAATAAGCCAGAAAAAATGTTTGTATATGAGGGTCCGTTCCCCCCCCCCCACTTAGTTCTTCTATTCCACACTGTGAACTTCAGGTAATCTGGAAGAGAGAGGGGATTTATTTGGGATAATCCCATGTAATAATAGTCAAATCTCATTGCAAGTCTGGCCCAGTAGGATTGAAGGAGGAAATGTTAGGGTAGAAAAATAGGTAGAAGAGTCTTCCTTGTGCTAGCCTTCAAAGCTTATCAGATGTTCTGTACTTCTACATTCAGCAGTTTTAAGGCTTATTGATGGAAAAGGAATGATGGTGCCAGGGTCTTAATGAGACAAAGAGAGGATGTAGTCAGTGATTAGCAAAGACAAGTAGTGGCTGTATTCCTACAACACACTGAATCAAAAACTGGCCTAGTATGTTGTGTGAACCCAAGAGATTGAGTTATCTGACTCAACTATGATTAAGTTAATCATGAATAAACATAACATATAAACAGAGCAAAATAATTTGAGGTTTGCAGACAATATATGGCTGCCCAAATCAAATAAAGAGGGTAAGACATTCATATATTACATGAAACTATGTTTGCATAACCATGCTATTGAATAAGCCATCCACAAAGGTTTGCAAATTACAGTGGCTGGATTGATACAATTTGTTCACCCAGTCACTGTATCCCAGTTGCCTGAGAATACTGTAAACCGCCCAGAGTCGCTTTGTAGTGAGATGGGGGTGACAAATTTGATAAATAAATAAATAAATAAATAAATAAATAGCTTCAGTGCAAACATTCAGCTTAAAAGTTTATTTGAACATAAATTGAATATATGTATGAATACATGTTAAACATATATGTTAAATATATTAGCTGTAAAGTGAAATAATCACTGGTTTCATTTCAGGGTTTTTGTTGATACAGTCCTCATTCTTGCATCCATCTTGGAACCAGATCCCAAAGTAGAGTTTCTAAAGCAGCGCCTCCATCTGTGGACCACTAGGTGGCAGTAGCATAAACATACAGCTTACATTTACCAGTTGCCTTAATCAAATCAGTAGTTAAACAAAGCTTTGGCCTAAATTTCGCTTAATATTCAGGTCACAGGGCCTCATCCCTCAGTCCTAGATACTGTAGTTTAACTACATTAAACTACCATAAGTTGAATGACCAGTTTTCAAACAGAAGTCTGTAGAAAGGGAATACATGAGGTCTATCAGAGTGTTTAATTTGCATACATATACATATACCTTACCTGCACACACAGAGAGACCTGTATATGGAAAAATTATCATTGGAAAAACATTCTGTTTCATCCAGTATATTTGTACTACTTTACAAACATGTTAACCAGTGGAACAAGTATACAAGTTTCAGCCTCTGTGTGTGAGTAAACACATTACAAATATATGTAACACCTTCCTAGGCTTTTGTTGCTATTCAGGAAAAAACAGATTGGAGAGGGATTAGTTTTACTGGAGGTGATACAGTCCAAGGAAGCTCTTGCCTTTTCTCAGTGCTCCAAATTGATACACACTACAGAGGAGTAATCTGCTGGAGAAGTATTTTTTCATGTCTGTCACTTCTTCATTCACAATGATTTTCTCCTCCCAAACCTTCTTTTGAAAGAGAGAAAGGGAGGGAGGGAGGGAGGGAGGCTGGCTCTGGAGCTTTGTTATTTGCATTTGCACGTCATATTAAATTTAGCTGCAAATTTCTTGATTTTTCTTTAGTCCCCAGATGATGATGTTGGATTTTTGTGTTCCAGAGCAAGTTATTGAAAATAATGGCTTATACTGGCCACATTTTGAAATAAAGTGAAGCATATTGGATAGTTACCTACAGGTAGGATGGCCTGTTTTAATATTGCTAGGCATACACATCTATGAGCTAATCAGACAGTGATTTCTGTCAGCTTTGTCAAACTGCCTATGGAGCAGGAAATAAATTAAATATTTCCTATTAACTAGTAATTAATACTACTACAGGGAATAGTGCTAATGCTCTGGCTGGCATGTAATATACAAATAATGTTCAGTAACAAGGGGGAGGACTTCAATAGCCTAAGCTTTGAGAGAAGCAGCCCAACTGGGAATTATCTTAGCAGCATCTACTGTTGGATGAGTTTTTGCTATAAATTACTTGAGGAAGCAGCATCCACATTCTGACAATAAATAAAAAAGAGAACATGTACATTGCCTTTATTGGGTTGGGTCATTTTTTTTTTTTTTAGCAAAGGTACTTGTGATTGGGCCAGTGGGTCAAAAATAGTGCAGAGCAAGAAGCTTTGCATTAAAAAGGTCCCTGGCTAAATTTCTGGCTTCTTTGATTAAAGGAGCTCAGTTAGACTACGGATAAAGATTTTGATTTTCATCTCTTTACTTGTATTTTGTGTTATTTTGCTTTACTTATTATTATACTTATCATCATCATCATGATTGTACCCTTTATTGTGTATTTGTTATTTTTTATTCTTTGCTATATATCTTATATTTATTTCTTTACATATATGTTTGATTAGATTAGATTAAGACAACTGGTGCCTTTAGATATTTTGGATAGCAGCATGGCTAGTGGTCAAAAGAATTGTAATCCAGAAACAACAGGAGAGCAACAGCATCAGGATCGCCAACCCCCGGGACAGATTGTACAAGGTTTCAATAGGTTTGTTTGGACTTAATATGGTTTTTACAGGATGGAGTTATGTTTCCGTTAAATTAATGATTCTAACAAATATCACTGAAATAAAAAACCTATAATTTAAAATATTACAGAGAAAGCTCAGGTAGGTATTTGTTTTAGTAGTTCTTCTGTAGTGCAAACTAATAATAAAATATGGGTCTAGAATTCACAGTGGCAAGAAATGTCCAAAAGAAAGCATTTAATACATATTGTTCTATATACCCTCTTTTATTTCTCCAGACAATAAAGCATTGTGTTAACGAGTAGATGCTGACAGATGGCTTCTATATCACTAGCTGAGTCTTTCTTTAGTTGCCTCTGGAGAAAGATCCACAGAGCAGCCTTGAGAATTAGATAAGTTTATTAGGCAGTGCCTAGGACGGTCAAAGTGAGGAATGCTGCAGATATTGAAATAAATAGTGACAATGTAAAAGATTGTCTTTGAAAGAACATCTTGTTTAACGTTTTAGAATGCACTGCCTATTTATTTGATGGCCATTAAGTTCATACAAGTCAGTGACAGCCATAATTGCTTTGTTTACTTTGATACTGCAAAAATTCAAAATATAAAACATAATCCAGCCAGACCACAAAGTTATTAGAAATAAAATCAGAGGATCACTCAATTAAAGACTGTAAATATATAACAATAAATGCTATTCCTCCAAGACAGAAAAGGTCAACTTACTGTATGATTTCATGCTTAATAATTTAACATGGTAACACAAGTAATGGCAATGACAACATGAGCAAAGAGATTTATTTTTCCTTATCTGATAATGTTTTTGTAAACAAAGCATTCTACCTGAAAGCCTCCAGAATGTGTATCATTAAAGTTGTTGGATGGAACATAGTTGTCCACAGGAGGTGACAAAGAACATCACAGTGCAAATTTCATCATTTTGGCATTACCTTGGTTAGGAAGATGAGAGAATCTAGAAAATCCCAAGCATATTGGGCTACTAATAAACAGTTTTCCAGGTATAAACAATATACCTGCAAACATGTAGGAGAGGACCAGGATATACTACAAGGACAGACTCAGATAAATGTTCACAGCACTAGCCTGCAGTGGCTCACTGCTTAGGGTACACATCTGGGAAATAGAAAACTGGTTTTTGAGTCCATCAAATGGAAAGCAGATCTTAGGTCATCTTTTGCATGAAGATCCCAGTGCTCAAAGCCATAATATAACCTCCACAGAGTACTTCCATAATTACTTCATTGTTACTGCAGGTATATCTTGATATATCTATTCTTACCTCCTAGTCTAGGAGGAAGTTTCAATGAGCGGCTCTTGTTTTAAATACTGGAGGTTGGCTCCCACTGACTTTAATGAGAAATTTCTGTACTAAAGAGTTAAGAACTATATTTATATATATAATTATTTTTAAATATAGTTATTGTTATTTACCTGATGTAAATGTGAGCATCCACCTTGCTATTGCCCTTAATGCTACCCCATTTAGTCTTTCTATTGGTGGTCTATCTTGTAGCATAATAGAGGAGATCTACTTATGGGGTTAGCTGCTCTGTCTCTCCCTTTTCTAGCAGTATAGCAGGGCGTCCTCAGTTAACTGCTGGTTAACTCCAGCATAGGACTTCACTTTCAAGAGTCTTGAAAATGCTTCTCTTGAATTTTAGATATAGTTGCAGGTTTGTCCTCTCATAACTAGGTGGTTGAAGTATGCAGTGTTGATTTTAGTGCACTAAATTACTGCTGTACTGTCAAAGCCAATTAGACATGTGGAAAATGAAGCATATTAACTTCCTCATGTCATTATATTGGATTTGTTTTGTTTTGTTAGCACTTTTTCGTTGTGAAAGAAGCTTTATGAAAAACCAGAAAACTACGGTTCACAAATGAACAGTATCCTCAAAGGTTTGCTGAATACTTGAGCAAACATAAGGTTTCAGGGATTTTTTTTTTAAAGTGAAATGCTCCACTCTTAAGCTGATTAAATTATTGGTTTAAACGTATAGTTATCCTTCCTCAGGCTTGAGGATTAAAGCTGTAACTATGCTGTGGATTAGTGTAGAAATATACATTTTCCCATTACATGTAATAATACCACATGTTCACTGGAACTTCTGTTTTAAAATTGAAATTGAAAGATTACAAAGTAAAATATTGTTTAGTAAGATGGTGTGGGTCACAGTGAACAAATCTGATCTAACAGAGAAAACATGTTCTATACTAGTTGTATAACAACCACATTTCAGCAACATCTTTAATATGCTCATATTAAAGAGAGCTAATGTTCCTTCTTATTAAACCTCAAAAAGTTCAGTTCTATGATGTACTTTCCAGTGATTTATAATTTGGTAAAGAAAGTGACTGCTTGAGTCTAGAAAACATGCAAAACAATCAGGGATTTCCTGTCTGAATGTATACAATTTGGTTTCAAATCCTTATTTCATCAGGAGTTCATTAGGTGATCTTGAATTAGTACTGTTTTTCAACTTAACCTAACTTACAGATTTCTTATAAGGATCAGCACGGATAGAGAAGGGAACAAACAGTACTTGTTTTCCTGAATTTATAAACAAAGGGTTTCATAAAGTTCCTGAGTTTGCCCTGTTTGGACCAGTGAAGGTGGATGGGGGAAATTCAGCAGCATCTTTACAAATAGGAGAGAATGTATTGTGTGTGGTTGGCAAATGGGACTGAAAGTGTTCCTGAAAAACAGCCCTAGAGGGCATGGCAACATTTCCAGGATCATTCCAGGCCACCTTCATAAAGTATCTGACAGATCTTTCTCTCAGCCCCTTGAAATGGCTCTTGTCTTTTTAAAAAAGAAAGAGAATGATAACTGCTTCATAAACATACATAGTGTAATGTGTTCTCTCTTCCCCATTTGAATATTCCTTTCCTGCTATCTTTGTAAGATTTCTGTAGACCAGTGTCATATTTTACTCTGACAAGATTGGTGTTGGTGGAAGAGGGGAGGTCATCCATAGGTCACTCTTTTGTGGGGTGCCATTGGGCTCGACACTCTCTCCCCTCCTGTTTGCCTTATACATGGTAATATATACACATAAAAAGTGCTAACCATTGGGTGAGGTCATCTATCAGTTTGGAATGGATTATAACTTTTGACTGAAGGCCAGCCAAGTGATGCTGTGCAGGTCCTGTTCCAGTGTCTGAAGGCTATGCAGGTCTGGATGGGGAGAAACCAACTCCAACTCAATTTTTCCAAGAACAAATGACTATGGATGTTGGGACCAACTAGATCCAGGAATCTTCCAACTTTACTCTTGGATGGGGTTCCCCCCCTCACTTCAAAAGTAGTATGCAATCCGTGGCTCAATGAGCAGTGGCACCTGTTGGCAAGAAGCCTTTGCATACCTCCATCTGGTTTGCCAGTTGTACCCCTTCCTGGATCGGGAAGCCCTTCAGACAGCTGCTCATGTCCGCATAACCTCATGACATGGTCTATTGCAATGCACTCTACATAGAGCTTCCCTTGAAGAGCATTTGGAAGCTTCAACTGATCCAATGTGCAGCAGTGCAGGCAGTGGTGAGAATGTCTCAGTATGCCCAAGTGGTATCCCCGCTTCATGAGCTGCACTGGTTGCCACTATGCTTCCAGACATGTTTCAAGGTGGTGTTTATCATCTATAAACCCCTACATGACATAGGGCCTGATTATTTGAGGTACTATCTATCACCCATATTTTCTGCCCAGCTAGTAGGAGCCAGAAGAGTGGGTGCACTCCAGGTCCCCTTGTTCAAATAGCGCCATCTATTGGGACCCAGGAAGTGTGCCTTCTCTGTTGTGGAACCTGCCCTCTGGAACCAGATCCCCCCTGAGATCCAGGTGATTCCCACACTCATGGTGCTCCGGAAGACCTTAAAGACCTGCCTGTTCTCTCAGGCCTTTGGTTAGAGTAGATGGATATGTTCACATATGTTTTGCATATGTTTTTTGGTGTTCTGTGCTTGGATTCCCTATCTTTTTTAATTGTATTTTTATATTGCTTTGTTTCAATTGTGAGCCTCTCAGATATGGTTTGGAATATGGCAGTTCCAAAGTAGAATGAATGAATGAAGTAGGTCTGAGGAAAAAAATAGTCTGTGTATCTGTGTATTCTGTTAACTTTCAAACCAACAATCTTCCATATGTAAGGTAAGTATTATAACCGCTATGCTACTACAGTCGAAGCAACTGTAGACCTACAGGACAGGAAGAAAGGTGGGATGATGATGATGATGATGATGATGATGATGATGATGATGATGATGATGACATTAGTTGTTGTGCCTGCATGTATGTGCATTTTGATGCTTTAACTTTCTTCTTAAAAACTTAATTTAACTTTGTGTGTCTGTGTATATACATATTTATATAAATACATGCACAGAAGTATATATTGGTAGTTGCTTTTGTGGAAAAGACAGTTGTGAGGGCACAGCAGCATGGGAATTATACCATGGAAGGGTGTGGTAGTCTGTGGTCTAGATTGAATACCTTATGAGCTGCTGCAAAAATGTTTCAGGATTTCCAAGTTTAAGCTGAACATAGTGCTTTAACTCTGTTATAATTCAAGCACACATTAACCTAAAACTTATTTTTCAGTTTAAAACATTTAAAATCAATAGTAGAGAGTTTATACAGCCCCCATGTTTATTCAATCTTTTCTTATTTAATGTAGCACAATTTTCAGTGATCTGTAATAGAAATAAAATCTCATTTTTTTTAAAAAAGATAATGGCTTACATCTAGATTCTGCTTCCCATAAATGGAAGGATTTCTTTGAACTACAAATAGCTTATGATCCTGCAGAGAAATGACTTTCTGACTGCGGAGAGCAAATCCTTCACAAAGCTCTCCAACAAACCATAAGAATGCAGCCTAAATGAAAACAATGCAATGCTATAAGTAGTAATGGCTGAAAGGAAAACCAAGACTCAGAAAATACTTTTCCTTCTTCCAGCTGAAAGTCCTCCAAAAACAGAGCTATTTAAAAGCCAGGAGGGATAAATTGCTGGACAACTACCCTTTCTCCAAATGAGGACATCCAGAGCACTGTTCTGAAATTGATTCCCTATTTGTCCCAGTGGCCTTTTTGATCCATATCTGTCAAGATTTTGGACAGGTCAATCAACTAAAATGATATTCTGGTGGCCAAGTCCCAAAATACATTAGTGCTGATCATTTTGGACCGGAAAGCAGCAATTGATCCATAAAACCACCAGATAGCGCTTTCTGGGAGTCACTGGCTGAACACTTGATTGGCTCAAGTCCTTTTTGTCTTTTGCAGTATCATATGATGGATTACAGTATTGGGAATTGTGTCTTATTATGGAAGTGCTCAGGGACCAGTTCTGGGTCCTATTTTTCTTACTTTTTATACTCTTCCTGATTCATCATCAGGGTTTTCAGTGTTTGTCATGCTGATGATACTTAGGTCTATCAGTTTTTTAATTGTCCTTGATGATGATGCACAGTGAACTTTAATGGAATATCTTAATGGTATTACAGTAGTCTTTTCCCTGTTTGGAGTCTCGGGATCTTAACTGATGACTTTGTGGCCATTTATTATTTTATAGGCAGGAATATAAATTTTCATTTGATGAGTATTCATAGGATCTGGAGAGTTTTCATGGAGAAGCCTGTAGCTTTATTGGCATATACTTTGATTGTTTCATGCCTAGATAATTGCAGTAGTCTCCTGGCAGGTGTTCTGATTCCACTCTCCATCCCCTGACCTTATTCTAGAACAGTGGGCTGTTCCCTTATTGCTCCCTACCATCATGCTTGTTCCTTAGGTTCCTCTGGGTAGTGTCTTCTTAGTTTCCCCGTTCCAGAGTTGTGGTCTCCAGACTCCAGGATTTCAGAGACCTGGTCCCATGATACTGGAATCAGATATCTTCTTCCCTTTGCCTCTATGATAGTTTGATGGATTTTAAAAAGGGTCTAGAGTTTTTTTTAATGTGACTAGTGTGTTCCCTTAGGGCCTGTCTACGCACATTAAGATTGGTAGTTTTCAGAGTAGTATTTCTTGTATGTTAATATGGATATATGTATGCTCTGCAGTATTGTAGGGCATTTTTTAAAAATATATAGTTGTGTTTGATTTGTTTTAGTAGTAAATATAGATTTTACTGGGTCGATTATTTTGTTAAGATGAGCTAATTTCACTGAATTATTGTGCTGCTTTTTTGATTTGTTCTTGCTTTGGTAAAGGAATAATAATAAAAATAGTAATAGTAATAATAATAATAATAATAATACAGGAGGTTTTGTGGATCTATGGTTTAGTCAAACTGATTTATTTATTTTTATTGTACTAAACCAATTAACAGAAGAAAACAATGCATATACACAACAGTTTTAACAATAAAATGTAACCTCTAAATTATTTTATGATAATAATAAAAAAAGAAAAAAATGGGGCCAAAGGCCAGATAAAGTATATGCAGAGCAACTCCAAAAAATTTGAACATATTGTTCAAATGTCTTTTTCCTTGCTCATATAACCAATAATAAAAACAATAGCCACATTAATGAATATAAATAATTACTAAGAATATCAGTAAGTGCATAAACAGTTCATTGCTGCAAATCAGGTGTAACGTTTTCCTTTCAGTGTTGGGTTAAAATTATTTGCGCTAGCCCAAGGCCTGAAAAATCCACATTTCTTGAAGTCTTTATGATTCGAAATATTGTAAAGAAGAACATATATGTCTTTATCACACAGCGTCATTTTAACAGTCTTGATTGATTCAGCATCATTTTAACAGTCTTTTAGATTTCAGCCCAAAATGGGGCAATAATGGGACATCCAAACCATATGAGTTAATATTCCAATTCCTAAATCATATCTCCAACAAGATAATTGGAGTGAATCTTTATTAAACATTCTCTGAAATGTCCAATACATATAAAACAAATATTTTTGTTTTACTAATCTAAGTTCATATAACTCTAATTCACATTATTTAAAATAAGCCTCCACTGGTTTACCAAGCTCATTATTCCAAAGGTTTCATAAATACCTCATTTCAATTTCATCCATTTTCTTTAATGTCCTGTAAAAAGGAGGTACTGGGTTAATAGACACAGGTAATTCTTCCAAATCTTTTAACCACTTCAAATTTCAGAAATAGTGATAACATCTGGACTGAAAGGACTGAATAACAAATGCTTCAGTTCAATAAAATACACTGAAGCATTCTGAAATAAATCAAACTGGTTTCTTTTTAATTCTTCAAGCTTTAAAAATAAGTTGTGGATGGGTGGCACAGTGTTGTGCTGGTTCTCCTTCTTCCTCCAGGGCCAGTTCCAGTCAGTGTTGGGGGGAGGGGGAAGAGATACATCTAGTGGTCCATCCTTTGTGGGATGCCACAGAGCTCAGTACTCTCTCCCCTCCTGTTTAACATCTACATGAAGCCACTCGGTAAGGTCATCTGACAGTTTGGGGTGAGGTATCATCAGTATGCTGATGATACTCAGCTTTATATCTCTACCCTAGGCCACCTGAATGATGCCGTGGAGGTTCTGTCTCAGTGTTTGGAGGCTGTTGGGGCCTAGATGGGGAACAACAGGCTTCAGCTCAACCCAAGCAAGAGTGAGTGGCTCTCCGTTTTTGGACTTCCTGGTTTCAGGGTGGAGATGTGTGGCACTGCCCCAGACAGACCTGGTGCCCAATCTGGGGGTCCTCCTGGACTTTCGGCTCCCACTTGAGGAGCAAGTGGCAGCTGTGGCTAGGAGGGCCTTTGCACAACTTTGGGTTGTGTGTCAGCCAAGCCTATATCTTTACAGGGAGGCCCTGCTCATGGTCACTCATGCCCTTGTGATCTCCAGACTGGACTATTGCAATGCGCTCTACATGGAGCTGCCCTTGAAAAGTATTTGGAAGCTTCAACTGGTGCAGAATGCAGCAACATGGGCAGTTAATGGCACTGGCTACTCGGTGCATGTGACGCCACTGTTCAGCAAGATGTATTGGCTTACAGTTTGCTTCTGGGTGCAATTCAAAGTGCTGGTAGTTTCCTTGAAAGCCCTTCATGGCTTGGGACTAGGTTACTTACAAGACTGTTTCTCCCCAAGTGTCTCTGCTCATCCCACCTGATCTGGCAGGAGGGTCATGTTCCAGGTACCACTGGCAAAGGAGTGGCGGGGCCCAGAAAGACCCTTTTCTGCCATGATGCTCAGCCTTTGAAATGTCATCCCCCTGAGATTAGATTGGCCCTGTCTCTGCTGGCCTTCTGTAAGGCCTTGAAAACTAGGTTATGTGCCTGAGCCTGGGACCCTAGGTGTATGTCAGAGCCCATCTCCTGGCTGTGGTGATAGTTGTTTATTTGTGCATGTGTGTATAATTTTTATTAAGAATTTTGCTTATAATACTAAAATCTAATTCAAACTAAACTTAAAGAAAAGAGAATAGAAAGAAAGAGTAAAAAGTGCAAGAAACAAGAAACAAGAGAAAGAGAGAAGAAAGAGAAAGGTAGGAATATAATAAAGAAAGAGAAAAGAAATATATAAGGAAGTGACTTCCAACCTTCATCACAACCAGTATAAACAAATTTAGTGACTCTTCACCCCCTCTAAGGTTACAAACATTTATCTCTTCATCCCATATCCCATCTCTTATCTATAAACAAATCCATAAAACATCATCTTTTCAGTCCTGGTATCAGCAGAAAGTCCGTAAGGGTTGCCAGAGGTAACAACATATCTTGTTTTAACCTTGATCAAATAAACCAACTTTATATTCCTTCCTTTTACTTCTAACAGTCTTAATCTTTAGTTCATTCAAACATTGTCATAGAATTTGATTTCTCTTCATTTCTTCTTCATCCCATCGCACAGAGTTCTTCAAGGCTTTAACAAGACTCTTTTGTAAATCCAGTAGGAGAAATATGATCCAGGTCATTCTCTTGGTTTATCATTTGCATTTTCCTTTAAATTTTAAAGGCTCAGCCAATTTGTTTTGTAGAGCCCATGAAACATCCTTTTCTAAATAATTCTCTTGGCCTGTCAGTTGTAAATCCACTATCGATACCATCTCTATCTTATCAGATAAAATTTGTTCTACATCTGTCATTTCTTCAATAAGGTCTTTTGGACATAGTCTATCCATAGAGGCAGACATCATTACTGACATTGTTGATATTGTGGCTACTATTTTCTGATTCCATTCTTCAGTCTCCTTCAGCGTTTTCATTGTTAGAACATTTGCAACATTTTGTAGGTTGGTAAATCTTTCCTCTACCTAAAAATGTTAGTCCGCTCTAGTGTCCAGTTTTTGAAATCATGAAATTGCTTATCTTTGTTTTGTCTTTAAAAACCAAAACAGGATCTATTTCCCATGAGAAGCTGTTTGTTCTTTATAGTTAATTCCAAAATCTTATTGTAAAAGTTTTAATATTCCAATTTTATCTGTACTCTTAGTCTGTTTATATCTTTCTAAGATCAAAATCTTATTTAGCTTTTTGCTGTTTATTTCAGATTCTTTACGTTTTGAAGCTTATAATTAATTTTTCATTTGTTCAGAGTTGAAGATAAATTCACACAATGAAGACTTTTCAAACTTGTTCTGAAGGTGTAATAGCTTTAAAATGGTTAATAGGCAATTTCTGAAAGTGATTAGAAAGTGATGTTTGTGAACTGAATGTCCTTTCAAAGGCTCTGCCACTGTTGCGAGCAAGATGGCTAATCCCTTTGTCTCCATGAACTCCAACCTGCAGAAAACCAGTGTTGTGCAGACTCCTTCTGAGGAGCAGCCATCTGGAACACTTGTGGGCAATCTCCCATCCTCTCCTTATCCAGAAAGTTTCCTAGGAACTGGTCTACTCACTGGTTCCTTGGTCTTTGCCACGGTCATTGACTCTGCTTGAGCCAGTGACTTTGAAGAGTTCACCATACCTTTTGCCAGACTTTCAGTTCACCATACATCTCCCAGAACAGCTATGTTGATAGTTGTTTGGATAATGCCAGGCTCCTTATCTGTTTTATTTTTATATAACTGTATTTTATCTATTTTATTGTAAGCCACCTAGAGTCACGTATGTGAGATGGGTGGCTATATAAATCAAATTATTATTATTATTATTATTATTATTATTAATAATAATAATAATAATAATATGCTCTGGGACTTTAGAATTCAAGCAGCCAAGCACTTGCCACACAATACCCCAGATTTAACAATTGTTGATAAGAAAGACAAAAAAGTCTGGATAGTGGACACTGCAATACCTGCAGACAGCAGCATAGAAGAGAAAGAACTGGAGAAAATAAAAAAATATAAAGACCTGCAAATAGAAGTAGAACAACTGTGGCAAAAGAAAGCAAAGAAAGTACCAATAGTTATAGGTGCCTTAGGTGCAATCCCAAAACTTCTGGAGCACCACTTGAACACCATTGGCATTGGCAAAATCACCATCAGTCAATTGCAAAAGGCAGCTTTACTTTGAACAGCTTATGTGTACCTTTAACATCATCAAACAACATCTGGCTATCCCAGGTCCTTGGGAAGGACTTGATAGGTGGATAAAAATGCCAAATCTAGTCTAAACATCTGGCTGACTGTGCGACCAACCATAATAATAAGAATAAATCTATGGGAGGCTTAATATACAGTATACATTTATATCTATATCTGTATTTAAAGTTATGTACCTTATGCTATTAAGGGCAGGTACAGAAGCTGATCCCCACTTTGTTTCTTCTTCTAACCAGCAAATGAAGCTAAGGTTAATGCCCAGAGATAATCCTGAAAGTGTGGAAATTTATAATTTGTGTAATGAAAATCTTACAAGATACTCTTCCCAAAGAATATTCCATACACTCCTTTCAAATAATGTGATGGAATAACTGCAGAAAAGGCTTCTCAGAATGTAAATCATTGTAGTTACTTTTATCTTAATCGCATTTATTTTACCTCAATACTCAAAGGAGTTCTAGACCATCTGACTGGTTCTCCTTTCATTTGCATGAACATGTGTAAGTTCAAATTAAATCTTGAATAAGCCTCCTGGGAATCATTATACCAAGATAAATAAGGTTGACAGAAGGCAACCTAAAGCCCCAATCCTTATACTTGTATAAATTAAATTAAATTAAACTTATAAATTCTTGTTATTACCTTGTGGGTAGTGGAATCTGATCTTTTTAAAGGAAAGTAATTGGACAAGATGCCTAATTCAAGAACGATAATTATGTAGACTTGTGTATTGTTTCAAGAATGAATTGTAAACAAGAGACTAAAATGAAAGCTGTTTTGAATAAGGTAGGTAGCTTGAACAATAGGCTCCATGTTCACTGTAGTGCATTCAAATTCATAATGTGGCTTTTGGCCTCTATAATTTCTAGCCCAGAAAAATTGCAGGTTGGCTAATGCTGCTATATCTTGGAGAATCGTGCCTATAACAAAACTCGGTTACATCAAATTGATGGCATGTATGCTATGATATCATCATGCAAATGCCATAATTATGTACTACTTGTGCCATTTTTCATTTTATTTTTAATAGTGAAATAGAAAAAAAACCCACCTCCAACAGAAAATAATAAATGGAGATTATACAGTGAAGGAAAAGAACTACATATATTGTCTTAAATAAAATAAACTCATAATGACAAAAAAGAAGAAAAAAGGCTAATTGACAAAAAAGAGAGAGAAAGAGAGAAAGAAAATTCATATAATATACACAAATATCAATATAAAATCAATTCAACCTTTAAGCTTCTAATTAAATCTAGACCATATACAAACATACTGCTTCGTCTTCTCATTTTGGAACACAGAGACTTTTCAAAAATAGATTCATAACCTGAATCCATTCCTTAAAATCAGGAGGGTAAGTTTCTTTCCATTTATTTAAACTTAATCCTTGTTGTCATGCCCCAACATGGGGTTGAATAAATAAGGGGAGCATATACAGCCTTATTTAATTCCTTTGCCAACCTGCAGCCAGTCAGGAATCTAACATTTCAGATATCATGAAGGCTGTTAAAGCATTCAGGCCATCCTGTACGATGGATATTTCAGTTTTGTCTGCTGCCAAGCAAACATTGTAGATAAGTCATATTCAAAATGCAATCCCTTGAAGTCTTTAAAACAACAATTAGAAATCAACTGATTCAAAATATTGATTCCTGGTTTGACCCAAGTGTTCCAAAAACAATCTTTCCTCCTACTTTCAAATGTAGGTTATTCTACACTGTCAATTTCTTATGTGATTCAGGATCAAATTATAACCACTTAACAAATAATGATCAAATGTTCCTGACAGCTTTCAAGGAATCAGAGATCCCTGTTTAATATACCTGAATCTTAAAACTGCCAAGATTTCAGAGATGTTATTTGCATCATGGCATGTCACACAAGTACATGAATCATGGTATTTGCATAATGATGTGATCACAAGCATGTTGCATTGGCCTCCCTTTGGTTCCCATATGGGCACCTGGGCACCCATATGGGCACCTGGGCTTTTCCTTAGGGCTGAGCTGAAGCGGGGGAGGGTGCGTAATTCTTGGGCAAAGCCTCCTCCCTGTGGAAGAAAAATTGAAGCCTTCTGCCAAGAGGGTCTCGGCTTGGGAAACTTTTACATATTTAATTCCTTTGTGACATCATCACTTAGATAAATGTATCTATATGGCACTGGGTCAATAAATATTTTAGAAATTTGTCCCTTATGGATATTCCTTTTAACTTATAAATTTCCTCATTTCTGATGGCACTTCAGCAATTTATAGTTCTTATTTTTGGATTTCTACAGGCTGCTGTGCTTGTGGAGTTGACTGCAACTGTCTTACTTGGGAGGTTACATATGGTTGAGTACCTGCTGAGAAGTATCTCCTGTAATGCCAGCACCTCATGTGTAGGAGCCTATTTCCATCTGGCTAATTGCATCTTTTATTGCATCTCAGACCTGGTTTTGGGTGACCCCCTGCATGAAAAGCAGGGGGAGCAATATTGGCCCCCATAATGATCGTGTGGGCTAGGGAGGGTAAGGTAGGGATAACCCTGGGACTATCATGTTTTTCCTTTCCCTACAGCAAAGTGTATGGTTTAAGGGTGATAGGTGAAGTGGTGAATGATAATGATAATGTAATGTAAGAAGTGAATGGATAGGAAGTTGGTATGAATGGGTTGCCAGATTGCCAAACTCTTGACCATAGTGTGTTTGTGAGTGTGACTGACTGACACCCATGTTGAGTAAATGTGGAACCTGGAAGATAGGAAGTGAAGCACATAGTTATAGTATCCTGGTAGTGTTGGGCTGTGAGAGATATAAAGGGGTGTGTGTGTGTGTGTGTGTGTGTGCTGGATATGCTGTTCTGGGAAAGGCTGATCTCCAAGTTGTGGTGATCTCCCTTCTGACTTGGCAACCTCAGCCTGGGGATCTCATATCTGGATTGTTGATGAACCTGGCCTTAGGGTGCTGCAGGTGAACACCTGGTCAGTCTGCAATAACAGCACATTCATTCATGATTTGGTGATGGATGAATGGGCAAATCTGGCATGTATTATGGGTGAGTGTGGGCAGCAGTCTCTCTCTCTCTCTCTCTCTCTCTCAAATCTGCCAAGCCAAGTTTTAGGTCCTGCATCAGCCTCAAGGGCAAGGGGAAGCGGTATTGATCTATTGGGTGACCTTATCTGTGGCCTGGGTTCATCGGCAGCATGCCCTCATGCAACTCATGCCCTCATCACCACCCACTTAGGCTACTACAATAGATTACATGGGGTTCCATTTGAAGATCACTTGGAAGCTGCAGTAAGTCCAGAGTGCGGTGCCCAATTCATAGCCCATTATGCCCACGTGCTGCCTGGCATTTGCCAGTGGGAGCTGGCACATTACACCACTTCTGTAGGCTTGTTATTGGTTGCCAAAAGGCTTTTGGGTGCAATTTAAAGTGTTAGCACTAACCTATAAAGCCGACATGCTTTATCTGCAGAATGTCATTCTCCCACGTCATTGGAATTGGCCCAGACGATTTGATCTACCCAAGAGAAACTTTAGGTTGCCTTCCTCCACTTTGGGAAGGAGAAGGGACCAAGGCTCAGTGATGCTCCTTTTCAGTGGCTTCCCAGTAGACGTCTGGCTGGCTCCTACCCTGACTGCCTCCCCAAAGCTGCTCAAAACATAGCTCTTCTGGAAGGTATTTGAGTCTTGATTCCATCTTAGCTTCATTATAGTTTGGTTTGGGTCATTTTATTTCATTCTGTATTCCCATTAGCTTGTGGATCTTTTGTTTGTATATTCTTACTTTGTGTGGGGGTGTCCATGCAGGTATGTGTTTATGTAATCTTATTTGTAAACCACCAGGAGTCTTTTAGGGGTTTGGCAGTATTACCATCATCACCGTCATCACATGTGCCCTTGTCTTTATTTTCTTTACTGCCCAAATATTTGAGCGCGGTAATGAAATACATACTCATTGATAGAGCTGTATTCGAAACCTCCCAGTTTGACACAGGGTTTTCTTTGGTAAAACACAACTTGTCTCTAGACGGCTTAAGATGCAAGTACTGAAATGTAATGGCCAAGAGACCCAAAAGACTCTGATTGCTGATAGTAATGACCTTCTCAGCTTAGTGACTCTGCCACCTTTTAACAGAAACTGTGAAAGGAGAAAATCCTCAGTGATTTTAAACTGGCCTCTTCTGGAGAAAGTGAGGGAATTGTAAGTGAAAAATGAATATGACTAGACCTTTAACAAACACTGATAAATGAAGCTTCAGCCCGATACACCAAATAGCTTATGGTCTTTTGACAATGCCGGGTTGATTTATGGTTGCACAAGGAATTCAAGAGTTTTGCGTAGTTTGACCCCAATTCTGGAAAAACAGTTTTCATTTTGGCTAAGTTTCAGTTTGAGTATTGGCTTTGAAAAGCCAAAGCAATATTTAAGAAGGGAATGATGGCCAAAAAGAAAAGAGAGAGAGAGAAAAGGAGAAGGAGAGGAGGGAGGAAGGGTGAAAATGCAAGCAGTAACAATAACAGCCTACATTTCTGTTTTCATTTAAAAGAGTTCTAATTATGATTACCCTTTCCTATTTCTTTTTACCTTGGAGACGGAGAATGAACACCCAGTCAGTTACTTATTTCTAGTAAAAGCAGAGCTTCAAAATTCAGCCATCTATTGATGTGAAACAGATTCTTTCAGAATTGACTCCAGGGACTCTTACTCTCTAGAAAAGACCAGATAACCTTGGGGAGCTGCTCCCAGTCAATGGGGACAGTACTGGCCTAGATGAACCAATCATCTGATTTGGTCTAAGATGGCATCCTCCATGTCTCTGATCAGAAACATGATTCTCCAATATGCAGGCATCTTTTGACCACTTGATGGGCATCTTTTGGCCCAATAGGCAAGGCATCTTTTGACCACTTGATGGGATACCCCCTCCATTGAAGGACAAAGCATATTATTTCATAATACAGCATCCAGTTAAGTCTTTGTTTTTTTCTTGATCATACCGTGAAAGTATAGAATCCAAATCCAGAACATGAAATGGTATTTGGAAACTTAAATTGTCCTCACCTGCTTCATTTCAGAATCTGCTCCCCGCCCAAGTGAAAAAAGAGTTTCCCATGGGTAAATATGGGGCAGGGTTATTCTCCAAAAAAGCAACTGGGGCATAAGACTTGAGTTTCCTTACTCTGCTTATATGGTACCCAGATCTGGATTGTAACATCCTATCTGTCAATAAGGTAAACACAAATGAAAGGGTACGCATTAAATGTAACATGTGTTTTGCTCCTGAGTATGTGCCGTGTGATGGAAACAGAACTCACAGAAACACTTTGGTCATATATTAACCTTACAAACATTATGTGATCCTAATATTACAAGTTGTAATTCTTTAAATGTCAGTAAAATGTAATGGCCTCTGTTGCTTTTAAGTCCTAGTCATGGATCTGGTATGTAAGTATATGTGTGCATATATGTGTGTAACTCTCTCTCTCTTTCTCTCTGCGCTGTGTGTATATGTATATACATACTATATTTAAGCATCCTAGTGGCATTAAAAATCTCCTGCTTATGCTCAGACTGTCAAGCAGTTTTTTTAAAAAAAGTTTTGTGGAGGACTTGTTAAGAAAGTTTGACTGAGAGAATAAAGACATTTAAGTCATAATTTTAGCCAAATCCTGCAGATCAGGACAGCCAAGTTCAAGCTTTACCTTGCCTGCTATTTGTATGTGACTTAAGTATGGAAAGTTTAATGGATGAACATTAATATGAAATATCCCATTGTAGGGGTGGGCAATCTGCTGCCTGAGGGCCATATGTAGCCCTTGACCTCATCTGGAAAACCTTCTCTGAGCCATCCATTCAGATCTCTGGCAAGAACAATCTACCCTTTCTCTGGCAGTCTCCTGGATAGAAGAAGCAAAAAAGGTGCCAGGGCTGCCAGGGAGAGAAAAAAGGGGTGCCTTTGGCAAAAGAATGATTCCTAATTCCTGTTATATAAAGCTAACTGCATATGTCTCCTCAATATTCCATGTATTTGCTGTCTTTAGAAAGGCTGCTTGCTGGCTTGGAATTGTTATCAAGAAGATCATGGACATGGGGTGTGATGCCAGTTTGACTATAAATTTTATTCCGTACATTTGCCTGTGGAGAACTGATGTTGTCCAGCAGAATAAGACATACATTTGTATCTGGAAAGCCTTTGTCCTACTCCTAACTCAGTTTTGGATTCAGTGAACATTTGAACATTTAACATAAGCATCTCTTGGCTTTTATACTCTATCAGTGAAATGTGAATAGTAACAACTGACTTATACAGAAAATGTTTTCATTGGCTCACATGTTACTCCCCTCTCTGTTTTTGTTTTGTTTTCTTTAAGGATTTGCAGAACTAGCAGTCCTTTCCAGCTGACTTCAAGCCATCATATTAATAGCTTCTTTGCCAGAATAGTCTTTTTTTTAGCTAATATTTTTGATGCATGTCAGATAACTGATGTTACTTTGAGAAAAATAAAGATTTAAGTCTATTTAGTAGAAACTATTGCTTGTAGCTGAATTATTCATTCAATTTATGACTGTAAGGTCAAGGAAATATCTAAATGACTGCTTTTACACCCATGTATAGTTTAATGGAGAAATTAAATGGAAGATTATCCATACTGGCTGGGAATTTTGAGAATGTAACCCTAACACATCTGTATGGTTCTGGTTTAGGAAAGACCGGAAACGAATGCTTTATCTCCTCAACTGAAAATATGAAGTATTATTATTACAATAGCTGAAGGTAAGAACTGAAGCAGAGACAGATACAGTAACGAGAGGGGTAGAAACATCTGGTACTGTCAGCAAACCAAACATGCAGCTTGATAGCTGCAGACTTCGTTAGTGATGCTCCCCTCCTGAAAGGGAGAGAACCTGCTTCGTTTCTATCTGTCAGCTGAATATCTGGAAAATTATGGGACATTTCCCTTAACAGAGAAAACTTATATATTTCTGGCATCCTGTTGACTGTTTTGAAAATATTCAATATTGAACAACACCACATTCTGCAACCCCCATTTTCCCTACTCCTCTCCCCTTTGCTTGTTTGGAGGCACTGAAATAGTTTATGGCCAACAGTGGAAGAATTTAGATGCAGGACAACTCTCAAGGGCAGTTTGTCTAGCAAACAAATGAAGAGAGCATGTAAAATAGATTTACAGCTTGGAGGAAACCTATAAAGCTTGACTATCAGTGAATATGGGAAAACAGATGCAAGCCTGTATTAAACAAGGAAATACATTTTCACTGAAAAGTACATCATTTCAAAAAGCACTGAGAATCTCATTGAAGCCAATGGGTGACAGAAGTGTTCAGAAACATTGTATATCAGGGTATTTCAGCAGGAGGAAGGGGAGGGAGCACTCAAATATAGTTGATCTCAGTTTCATCCATAGTGATTTGCACTCACAGCTGAAAAACAATAGAGGATGCATTCTTGTACAGACAAAAAGTCTATAGTTATAGAACTCCCTTCACCTTGGCATATGGCTTAATTTTCATTACACTTACAGTTTTTCTTTAGATTTATATCCATGTTTAGACTATGTTGACTGCTGTTCAGTTCAGCTGGTCTCACAGCAAGAGAATCTATGGATTTTACAATTCGTTCTATAGATTCAAAAGTCACACAACACATGATCATAGCCTTGTTCATGCTTGTAGGAAGTATTTCATGCTTGTATCATCAATAATATCATGGAGGCACCTTGTTTTCTGTTGGCCCTCTGTTTCTTATTACCGTATTACTCTGTCCAATATATTTAGGCTTTGGCTTCATGAATAGTGCATCCAGTGAGCAGTCTAGTTTTATTTCATATAATTAATTCTTGCATTCCCAAGGTATTCTTAACAATTTTCTCCACCATGACAATTCAAAGGCATTATGTTTTCTTCATCCTGCTTTCTAAATGATCCACGTTTCACAGCTATATGTTACAAATGGGAAAACCATAGCATTACAATAAATTCCTTTGTTGCCAGTGTGATGTCTCTGCACTTGAATATTTTGTCTAGATTTGACATAGTCCTTCTCCCAAGAAGCAGCTGTCACTTTATTTCATGGCTACAATCACCATTCTTACGAATTTTGGAGCCTAGAAATATAAAATCTGTTACTATTTCAACTTCTTTGCCCATTTGCATTGGGTTTGCATCGCCTAAGACATTTTCTTGCTTGCTGGCTTGTTTGTAGTGGATTTGTTTTTGTACTCTCTTCTATCATTATTTCATTTATTATTTTATTTTAACAATTTATATGGCCATCCATCTTACCATGTGGTGTTGGAGAAGACTCCTAAGAATATTGTGGACCACCAAGAAAACAAACCGATGGATCGTTGAACAAATTAACCCAGAGTTCTCACTCAAGGCACAAATAACCAGGCTCAAATTATCCTACTTCGGGCACATTATGTGAAGACCCAGCTCTCTGGCAAAGTCTGTAACGCTGGAAAAGGTAGAAGGAAAGAGAAGAGGATGACCAGCAGCAAGGTGGTTGGACTCTATTACAGAGGCGATGACTGCACCATTAGGAGACACGAAAGACCAGATTAGGGATAGATCATCTTGGAGAAAATCTATCTATGTGGTTACTAGGAGTTGAACTTGATAGCACATAATCTCATCATAACAACTCTGCATGGCTAGCACACAAAAATAACCAAAATTTAACTTCAGCCACAATAAACAACAATATACTCAGCCCCAAATCCATAATATATATACCTCAATGGCCACCACAGGCAATACCAAAACAACTGTAAAAACCCACAACGTGTCATAGGCTCAAACTAACCTCCTAATCTTCGTGCCTGGGAACACAACCAAATCTTTAAGGCTTTCTGAAAAACTGGCAGGGTTGGGGTAAGTTGAATCTTGAGGGGTATGATGATGTAAAAGGCAGACACCGCAACAGAAAAGACATCTTTTTGAGGTCATGCTAGATGGCAGTCTTTAATCAATGGGATTTCCAGCATGCCTCTGCTGTTAGACCTTTGGATGGGATAGGTAGAAACAATTGAAGAGAGGGGGTCTCACAAATAACTTGACCCATGTCATGTAGGATTTTATAAGTGATAACCAGCACTTTGAATTACATTCAAAAGCATACTGAGACCCAGCGCAGCTCACAAAGCAGAGGTGTAACGTGGGTGTACCAAAGTGTGCCCATAACTGCTTGTGCTGCTGCATTCATTGCAGCTTCTGGATGGTCTTCAAGGGCAGCCCCATGTAGGTTGCATTACAATATCCCTTTTGTAAGAGATTCTTTAAGTCGTCTTTGATTCTAGACATCTTCAGCATATCTGAGGTTGTTGATGTTTCTCCCAAGAAATTTGATTCCAATTGCTATTTTTTCTAGTTCAACGTTTCTTGTGATATATTCTTCATATAAACTAAATAAATAAGATGACAGTTTAGAACCTTGGTGCACTACTTCCTTGATTTTGAACCATTTAGTCGCTCCATATTCCATTCTAGCTGTTGCTTCCAGGTCATACAAATTCTCCAATAGGCTGATGAGGTGTCTTAATACACTCATGTTTTAAGGATTATCCACAGGTTGACCTACATTATCAAAGACCTTTATATAATAATAATGAAAAAGCAAAAATAGACATTTTTCACAGACTTCCTTCTTTTTCCATCAGATGTTAGAAATGTGTTCTTTGGTGCCCCTACCTCTTCTGAATTCAGAGTATACATTAGCAGTTCTCATTCCATGCACCATTGAATTCTGGATTGCAAAATCATGAACATTATTTGACTAGAATGTGAGAAATGTGTAATTGTATGGTAGTCTGAATGTTCCTCAGCACTGTCCCTTTAGTTTTTGGAACATAAACTGATGTTTTTCAATCCTTTGGCCACTGCTGTATTCTCCATACCTGCTTACAAACCTCAACTAGCACTTTAACTGCATTATTTTGTAAGAGTTTAAACAGTTTGCTGGCATTTGAGCAACTGCTGCAGCTTGGTTTCTTATCAACGATTTCTAGGCTTATTCAGTTTTTCAAATGGTAGTTATTTTGATAAAGTACTCTTGGTAAGTGTGCCTTGTGGTAGGCATGGGGTATATCTATAACTTAGAGAACTCTCCCAAATGAATTGTATTTTCCTTACTACCTGCTCCCTTCTTTTTAGAACTGCATTTCCCTGTACTGTATCCTTATTATTTTTGTCAAATTAAACAAGGTCAGTCTGGGTCAATTTTTGCTTGGTAAAGCAGTGCAAGCATATCATACACTGAGAAGCCAAGTTGATGTTTTAGACAGTTGGCTTTGAATTTCAGAAGGTGTTACAAAGACCACATTTGGTCACTGATAATCCCTCGGTTCTTTCCTTTATACTAAAATGTTAATCCCAATGACATGGATTAATTCCAACTCCTGTAATTGCTATACATTCTACCTTCCAAAATTCTCTCTGCAGCCTAAATTTGATACATCTTAATTTTTCTCTTCCTGACTAAGCATCTCTGGCATTCTGGTTTGTAAGGTTAAACAGCTGATGATTTCAATCCAGAATTAGCTGCCTTTACATTGGATAATAACTAACATTTATCAGCTTTGTATCATGAAAGGTTGAGACAAATGGGTTTGTGGTATGTATTATAAAGCCAGGAAAATTCTCTAGGTTACACAATATTACACAGTAGGGTTGGGTGGAGGAATGGGATCTTTGCAAACAATCTGCTTTATATATTAGTTTAAAGCAAACTGGCCTTTCTAGTATTCTCCATGCTGGATGTAATATTTCCAGAAAAGAGATGAAGCATGACATGCCTTTCTCTTACTGGATATATAAATGAAGAGGCATTTTCCTCTTGACTCCTGTGCCACTGAATTAACAGAGTGGTCTGATCCCGGTAATGTTTTCATCAATTTATTTATTTGATCAAATGTCAAATTATTCACCAGAATTAAGTTTAAAAAAGAGAAGTATGACTTAAAAATAGCAAAAAGGAAGAAAGGGAACATTATACACAGATAAGTGATAATAGGCTCTGGCACAGTCTAATAGCAATAGATAAGGATTTTGCAACTCTTTTAGTGATCTCAGGGCACTTGCCCACCAGGTGTATTAAACAGAAGACGTTATAAGGTCAGGGCATAGAATCCTGCAGAAAGGGCAGTGTGGAAGTGCATGGGCTCAGAATTCTATTTCTTGGACTTCATATGAGTGTATTTACTCTGAGATGGGAAAGTCTTTATACTTTCTCTTTAGTACTGTTGAGGGCAAAGTGTTGAAGCAAGACAGGGAGAAAGCTCCGCAGTAGTTTGAGCACAGAAGATTGTATAGACACCTTGCCAGGGGAATCAACTTTTTCCAGTTCACAGTGTTTGGCAGATGTTTCTATCTAGGGAATGGGTTTTGTGTGATTTTTTCAGTTTCAGCTTTGGCCCTAGTGATGACAAAGGTTTAAGTAATGTATTTTCAGGTACTTCAAATGGTATTTTTTTTACCATTCTCATTGTCCTTTTCTGAACTGATTTCAGTTTCTCTGAAACCTCCCTGAAGTATGGTTTCCAGACTTAGAGCCTGAGGTGGTTTTGTGATCAGCTTATTCTGGATTTTTGCTTTCCTAAAACCAGCTTTGCAATTCTAGCTTACCTGTCTGCACTCTTCCTTTCTAGCCTCACCCTCTTTCTATTTCCCATATTTTTTTTCCAGAATTAAAAAAAACTTTTTGTGTAGCCACCTTGGCTTCTCCTACTATTCTGCATTCCCTCCCCCTCCCCGCCCCGCACTGGATTTTTGCAATTGTGCTTTTATTATTTCCTTCATTAGGAACTCTTACTCATTCTGAGTTTCCCATTAGTTTCTCCTGCTGTGAGATCCTACTTATCACTACTTTGAGTTTTTGAAGTCTATTTTTTTTTTAACTCCAAGATACCTGTTTAACTTTGCTCAGTTTTAATTTCCTTAAGAATCAAGACTCCAGCATTACAAGCCTACTTTCCCCCAATATTCCTTCTATTTCCACTTCCTCAACTAAATTTTCCTTTTGAGTAGGATCACAAGACTCACAAGTAGGGCAAATAGGCAATTTTCTTCTCTTGGTGTTGTATTCAAGTTGGCAGCCTCTGATCAAACAGTAAAAAATTCCAAAATAAAACACTGAAACCCACACTAAAAAAAAAAAAATCTATGCAGTAAAGTCAAAAGAGCAGATGCATCAAATGTTGGATTTTAAATTACTTCTTTAAAATTGGACAAACCTGAACCGCTGGGACCTTTAAAGGCAGAAGTTCTAGAGTGAGCAAGCCACAAGTGAAGAAGCAGACATTTCTCAGGCACTGCTTACTGGTGTCACTGTGAACAAACTGCCTTCCAGAGATCTCATAGATCAATTTCATAGATTGAAATAGAGAGGCGTTCAATGAGTTCTTGAACCATAAACCATTTATGGCCTTATAAACCAGCAACAGTAATGTGAAATAGGCTCTGAAGTGTGTAAGCTGTGAGTGCAGATCATGGAGAATAAAAGTGATTTGTATACCATTCCATTGAGTACTGAAATTCTATAACCCCCTAGGATATATTACAGTCGCTGAAATGTGTCTCAATGATACTACTATATTTAATTCTTTAGACATTATCTTTTTTGTAAGCAAAGGTTTGATTACAGATTTGCCCACTGGAAGAGTCAAACAGAGATTGAAATGTACAAACTAAATTGACAGTGGTGGTGAGATCAATTCCGCAGTAGATCCAGCAAAAGAATATTTGGATATACTTTTCTGAACTACTAAAATGATTCAAATGTTTAGGTCATAAAAATACCTTCACTACCGTACTATGGATCTGATGAATAAGATTTTACTGTATTAAATATGTGAGTCTTTAAGGTGCTTTGAGATTCTTTAAGACTTTTTTAGTAAGTGATCCTATATTGTGTGGTGGTTAGGCTGCTGGACTTGAGAGACCCAAGGTTGAGCATCTGAAGGAAAGGTAAAATAGAAATATAATTAATAAATTAATTATTAAAAAGGGTACCTTCCAGGAAGCAGTGTTATGCATAATTATAATTTCCAATATCGCCAATGCATTAAACTTGGATTAATTATTTTACATCTCTAAGAATGTGGCAGTATTTAGCTATATTTTCTTAGGTATTTAGAATCTGCTTTCAGTTTTTGATTAGAGAATAAAATAAGCTCTCCAACTGTATGTGATTTTGCCACCTCCCACACTGTACAAGTGCATGTTTATGGAAAGTGTCAAGATGATATTTCGGGCAGTGTGGAATGGACTTCATCATTATGATCGTTAAAGGTTCCCCTGGGATTTGATACCTACCAACATCTAGTAACAGTACAGCAGACAGGTGGTATTGGGTTGGGAAAGAATGCAGTTGTAGCCTCAAGCAGAGACTCAGGTCATGCAGCTGTTTCAGGGTCCTAGCAGCATGATTTAGTTACAATCAAATAAAGATTTTATGCCAGTATTTTTCGACTTGCATGGGTCTGAGTATGAGTCTTTCTAAAAACATTATAATTCAAAAGGCATTAAAATGTACAATACCTGATACACAATTTATATCTTCTTGTATGTTAATCCCTGTGAATCAGAGTAGTATTTCACTTTATTAGTCCATCAACAATTTATGTTTTGAAGCTGATTGCATTTAAGAAATGCATTTAAGATTGCATTTAAAAAATAGTCACCCTGGTGAATATAATAATGCTTTTCCTTAGAATATTTATATTGCAATGTCAAGTGCTAATATTCTCAAGGCAGTTGGTACAAAGCATACCTTAAATTTCTGTAGCAGCTATAAGCTGTATCTCTCAAGATATTTATCAGTGTTGCTATAAACTACCAGTTTCCTTAAGGACTTACTTGCTTATTAGAAAGATAGGAGAGAACACTCTGATGATCAACCAAGGTCTGTAATATTACTGGAATTGACAGAAGATGTAATTATCAAGACTATCTGATGTAGTTATTTTTTTCTCATTGTTCCTTAGGCTTCACATAAAACCTTCCATACATTTAGTGAATTCATGGGGGGATTTTTCAGTATCATAAATGCCAGCTTTGGCACTGCCAGAACTATGTTTTGCATATTTTGGCAAAAGAAGTTTGCTGAACATTTTTGAGAAATAGTTATTAGTTATGGATATGTATTTCTATACAGGAAAAACTCAAGAAGGAATCATAATTCTGCAGTGCTTTTCCTTAGTTTAAGAACACTCCTAGTAAGCATTTGTATGCACTGAGATAACTTTTTCACTTATATCCAGTGGACGTTTTTATTTATTTTATTTAAGCAATTACAAGTGACTTACAAGAATAAAAATCCCAAATACAAAACCCACTATACCCCCACCCCCTTGGTGACAACAACACATTTATACTAGCCATTTGATGAGTTCCATATCGACCTGGGATCCCTAGGCCTGCTGGCAAAACCATGTCTTCAGGGCCTTGTGGAAAAGCATCAAGGTGGGGGCCAGTCTTATGTCTGTGGGGATGATGTTCCACAGGGAGGGAGCCACCATGGAGAAGGCTCTTCTTCTTGGTCCTACTAGATGAACCTCCTTAATGGCATGGTCGTGGTGGAAAGCGAGACATGATCTTTGAGAACACTGCTGTCAGGGGAAAAAAACCACGTTAAACCCAGGAGGCAGACACACCATAAAATAAGTCACCTCAAAGTTCTAAGTTCTTCTAAAAGCTTTACTGAAAATTAGTTCAGCAAGAAAGTAAAGTGCAATCAAAACATACAAGGTACTTACTTAGAGACACATTGCAATGTCGTGACCATTGTAATCGAGCTGTCAGGAAGACAGCTCGATCAAAATGGTCCCGACCTCCTCAGATGCAATCCTTTTTATCCCTTAAAACCACAATCATGACTCTCGGGATTTTTATAACGTTTCCAGAAGAAATTTCACCACACCGGTGCCCTGTCCCTGTCACGTCTGTTCCCATCAAGAAGTTTGCAATTTTCTTCATTTTGCAAGTTCCTCTTATTTCCTGTTATTGCCATACAAGTCACAGTTCAGCTAACTTGGCTTTATTAAATGCATTCAAAACTAACATTAAAACATACAAAAGGCTACTAAAATTTTCCTCTCACACTGCTTAGGTAAAAGTCCCTCAGTATTCCTGTTCTTGTGGAGAAAGAAAAGTTATTTCATGGCAATATAATCAGTTCAGCTCTGTTATAATCCTAATAACTCATTACCAACATGAAATTTGAATTTGCAAGCAACATCTTCACTACATGGGAAAATAATGAACAGACTGGGCTGGTCTACACTTATGGGTATTCTTTAACCCGCCAAATGAAGTCTTTTGCTGTTTTCTAATAACAGTCCAGATAGAGTGAGCAATGTTCTATCCAGATTATTAGAATCCAGTTTATTCATTTATGCAGTAAGAAATGGAAAAGATGTCAGAATCCAAATCATACTATCCTGAGATTTCTGAAACAAATGAAAGGATTTGCCAGAACACAACTGAGCAGCCCAGGGGATCACAGCCTTAGAGTGGGATTTTTTATCAAGCCAAAATTTAAATTAGTAAACTTCCCCAAACACTACTCTTTTGCAGGATGCAAACTCAATAGCCACCCCTCAGGCCTTCACAGGCATGTAGTTGCTGATATGCAAAACTTTGCAGGATCCATTGCTTTGCTATATTCCCTAATTCATCCATGCACTAATTTAGTGTGATAACAAATTTTCATATCCATTCTTCTAAAGAGGAATTGAGTCTGAGATTAAATATTTCCCAAGGTCATGATTTCACCATTACTGTCTTTGCTGAGATTACTCAAGACCCAGTAATTAGCATAATATAGTAACATTGCTTCTGTTTCAACAAGGTATAAATTATGGCACATCTTTTCAATCATTTGCCATCATCCCTCAGGCTACAGTTCTCTTGGAAGTAAATCACATTAGCCTCACTTTGGCTTATTTTAATCATGTTGTAGAGATTGAATTGCCTTGTTTTCTAAATATTATGTGCTATATATTCAAAATGATATCAATAATTCAACATATTTGATACAGGATTATTTTCCATTTAACAAATATTCCTTGAAACATATTTCAAATTGTCACTGGTAATAAAGTTAGCAGTATTTTCTGTGTTCTGAAAAAAAAGTTCTACATTGCTGGACATGCTTGTCATAAGATTCTCAGGATGTCATTATCCTATAAAGTCCCCCACTGGCAATGTCTGGAGAAGATTAGTATGAACTATAAAACTGGCTTTCTTCCCATTTTCTTTTTTTAGTTAGAAATATTTCTTTTTGTATCTTATCCTATTTCACTGGGTATATGATTAGACTGTGTGGGAATTAAGGATGGACAAATCTGTCAATTTTGGTTTTGCTCAGGGTGTTTTTCCAGCCTTAAGTTTGCACAAGAATCTGTATGCATTTTTATGCACATTTCTCTTAATGTATAGCTTTGCAAGCTACATTCCATAATATATCTTTTTTTTTTTTTTTGGTGATTTTGATCAGGACAGCCATTGTGATGTGCTCTCCCCAATATACATTTTTGTCTGCATTTTTACAGAAGAACTTCCTCATTTTTTAAAATTGCATAAAGTATAGTTACATATATTGGCTTCAGAACTAAACATCAGATATGATCCAATTAATGTTACTTCCTCTCTTTCCCATCTCAGGTAAGAAGAAGCTCTTGATGTCAGTCCAGTACATTGGGTTTCTTCAAAATCTATTGATGTGTGATCCAGGGAGGAAGATGAGCCTTCAGCTTAATTGTCTTTTCTGCCAAGGATAGATAGTGCTTTTTGTGAGAAATTGCCCCTGTAAAGGAAAAACAAAATGTTTAGAAAGTAAAGGCCCATGGAATTTATTTGGTAGGATAATCAATCGTATTTGAATACAAGTTAAAAGAATTTTTAGCAAAAACTACATACCTTTTGTTTTCAATGTATATGTGTACTTAGTCACATCTTGGAAGAAGTATTCCTGTTAAGAGTAAATACCTTCTTTAAAATGGTGCTTGCCATTTGTAGTTGATACAAGGACTTAAGGACTGGTTCAATAGAGGTACCCAATGAAGACAGAAAGGGGAGAGAAACTACTCCTCTTCAGCCCTGCCGTGGTGGCAGATGTTTTTCCTGCTCTCTCAATAGGTTTTTCATAGGGTACAGGGATGCCACAAGGGGAAGTAGAAGTGGGGGAAGGGAAGGAGGGAAGACATCTGTTTTCTTCAATTGTGCTAATGAGAAATCTGGATCCAAACTCAATAAACAAATTCCAGTCAGGAAAAATAGATTGCTAGACTGAGGCAGAAGATTATGCTGAATTATCCATCAGATATTGTACGTATAAAAGAATAAAGTTAAAGATCAGTATCATTCTGCTTCTATAAACACTATAAATGTGATTTAGTGCCATTATTGATTAACTCATACTTCTATAAAGTCAAATCAGGATTTTTAGGCCATGCGCTCAAATTCACTATTCACTGCAGGGAATGCAGAAGTATCCAAAGATGTGGCCAACTTTTGCTTGATGATCAAATAATCAAACTATTCTTATCATCAAAAAGTTTCTCAGAATGTTCAGGGGTTAGGATAATTATTTTCTAAGAAGGAGCATTAGGAGAGTTCTCATACTGCTTGGGAAGACACATATGGCCTTTTTTAAAAAGGAGAATGTAGGATAAAATATTCTGAGTGAGTCAGTACAGTTTATTAGCTTCTGAATTGATGAGATATGAGCAATAGTATATTGGTTTGCAAATTGGTCTAGATATTCAGGAACGTACTTGAATGGAATAGCTTGGGCTGAAATTGGGCTTTGGTAGCATCTGTGGAAAACCTTTTGGCCCAAAGAGGCCAAAATTGACCAGTGCTGTTCTCATAGTAAGCAGGGAATGTTTTATATATTTGTTTATTCTTTCTTTCCTATTTTAAAAAGACTTGATTAATCAAAGCCATATTGAGTGGCAGAGGTCTATAGCTATGGGCCCATCTGATGATGACTATAATATATGGAAGACTGAGACTTGGAATATAAATGGAAATAAGTGGTAAATTCACTAGAATTAACAAATGAAGTGGATGAAAAATAAATATGTTGTACATTTGTGAAACTAAGAGAAAAACAAGGATATAATAGACGTGAATGAGGATCTTCTGGTCTTGTTGAGTGGAGTTGATGAATACATGTATGGAAGTGAAGATGTAGGTTTAATTATGAACAAAAGAGCTAACATGTATGATAGAAAATATGAACTGATATCTAGATTGTCGTGGGTGTACATGAAAGTAGGAATCCATAGAAAAGATAATGTTGGAATGACGTGAAAAGTGACGTTGCAAAGTGCCACAGAAGTGTGTGGAGTGAAGTATAAAAAAGGACTCTTGGAAGACTTATGAGGTGAAAGAGTCTGCAGAGGAGAAAATGTGTACAGTATATAAGATAAATCATTGATGCAAAAAAATGAGAATGAAATATATTGTATAATGTGTATCAAGAAAAAAATATAGGTGCAAATATAGGTGTATTCAAAGAGACAAAAAAGAGGCAGAGAAAATAAAGATTTTGTGGAAATAATAAGCATTTTGGAGCCAATCAAAAGGTTTAAAAAGGAATCATGAGCAGAGTAAATGGAATTATAATTAAAGTGAGGAAATTATTTGGGATGAAATTGAAATGAAGGCATCCTAGAAGGAATATTTTAGAGATTTGTATGGGGCTGATAATAATACACCAAAGAGTGGAATTGAAACAAATACTGTAAATGGTATATAAATGGCAAAAAAAAAAAAAAAATAGAGCAATTAAATGAATGTATCTGTCTTGGTTTACCAACGCTGGGAAAATGGAGAGATATTTTAAAATGTGCAAATACTGGTATAAAGGTAGAATATATACTCTGTTGCAAGGAATGAAAGTTTGTGAACTTGTGAAAGTTTGTGAAAGTTCCCCGAACACATCCCTCTACTTACCGTGTTATATGGAAGTAAAATTTGGGTATGTCAGGAGAAACATAAAAGTAAGTTGATTGCAGTGGGAATAAACTACTTAAGAATTGTGCATGATTAAAAAAAGAAGAAGGGAACAAGAATAGATGGATGCTGAATGGCTGTGGATTGAATACAATAATGAATGAATAGTATGAAAAGAAAGTTGAGAGGGTTTGGTCATAAAGAGAATGAGGATGAGGATTGAATCGGAAAATAAATATATGAAGGAAAAGTCAGTCAGTCAAGAAGAAGCAGAAGATCAAGAAAGTAATGGTTATATGGAGTTGATGAAATCCCCAGAAACAGAATTTTAAAGATAAGAGAGATAAGCTTAAAGAACAAAAGACAATGTATGAATTTATATATGGGAAGCTTTGGAAACAAGGACTATTTGCAAAAAAATAGAAAAATATGAGGAAGTTGGTGTAAACAGATTTAATTAGATTTTTTCTCTTTTCTTTTATATCTTGCTCTTAATTTTTTTTTCTTACCGCTTTTCTTTTCTGCAGTTTCCATAATGTTGCTTATCCCCTAAATGAATTGCATGATGAATATGTATGTGTGTGCGTGTATACATACATACATACATACATACATACATACATATATGTGAAGTCGAATCACTATCACACTTACTGGAGGAAAGGGAAGTCACCATGCCACTGTCCCTTTTTCCTTTTATTTTTAAAATTGCTTTGTGCACCTGGTCTCCTACTGCCCTTTCTTTCTCAGTAAATAATAATAATCTGATCATACATAGTTTTTATTTTCATATTTCCATCTTCCCTTGTTGAAGTAAATTTTAGTGTTTCCATTGGAACACTTACAAAGTGATTAAGCTTAATCTGCACATTAGTCCACGAGACACAGATCAGGTCAGTTCAGATTAGAATTCACGAAGATCAAATGCTTGTAGCGTCTCTAAAACATAGTTACTAACACCTTCTGCAGGACTTTATTTGTCTGTATGCAGTGAGTTTCTATAGCTGAGAATCATTTTCAGACCAAAGAATAGAGTGGAACATTTCCTTGGCAGGATATAAAATATAATTTTATTCAGCATGAAGTAACTTCAGAGAGTCCCCCACCTAGCAAGGTTGAGAGAGAATAGCCTTCAGATCACAAAGTGAGGTTCTTGAAAGGAGCTGTTTTTTTTTTTTTACTTGTAACTAAGCACTGCTATTTGATCCAAATTGCTAAACAAATGCTAAATGCTAAACAAATGTTTCTGTTTTTCATTCTAAGAACATATTGGTAGTCCATACATGCAAATGACGTTTACTGCCTTACCATTCTCAGATACAATCCCATGGGAAGTTTTAAAGACCCTACTATCTGCAGTGTAACAATATTATGAAACCATAGCAATAAGGTACTGGTTTTCCAAGTATAAAGAACTCTTCCCACCTTGACTTCCCAAATCCTCAAGCATTTGCCATGAAATTGCAGTGAGCTACAGAAGATTCAGCAGCATATTGGAGGGGATAAACTCAATTAATGTAAGCCACCAGACAGACTTACAGTTCATTTCCCCCTGTGAATTGACCTTGTACATGCAACCCAGCCATGCAGTTGCTCTTTGCTGTGGAAGAATGTGTTTTTTTATGATTGGAAGGTGTCATTAGCTGATTTTAATTGTTGGTTACGGTTTTTAATTGTTGGGTTTTAACCTTTGTACACCACCCAGAGTCACTGTTGTGAGATGGATGGCCATATAAATCAAATAAATAAAGGATAATGACCTTCTTCATTAACTTCTTTCAGGAAAGTTTGTCTCTTTTCTGTTCACTCCTTGGATAGACAACTCCTTGAGAAATTTCCAAGAAATATCAGAGATCTTAAAATCCTATTTGAAAACTGCTCCCATAATTTTTTCGATCATTACCTCTAACAGACATTTTGTTGATTCATCTGTTAGTGGAATGGGATACCCAGCAGAGCCAAATGGGGAGGTTTATATACTTGGTGATTCCAGGAACATGCTGAAATTTTATTTTGCAACCAATAAAAATAGAACTTCCACCTCTGCACGTTATTTTGCAGACACTGTGCAGGATTAAAACAGTATTATGTGAGAAGGACATTAAAAACAGTTGAAAAACCTTGAGAGTGATGTAAGGAAATGAGTAGCCCAAGAGGGAGTATCAAAGCATGGAGGAATATTCTTAAACCCAATGGTCAGAACCTTGCCCTTGCAAAGGTACTCTTTGGTGTGCTCTGACGACTTCTATCTAGTGTCAAGCCTCTGGCATGTATTGCAGTTTGGTCTAGTGGTAAAGGCACCAGGAGAGAAAGCAGGAGATGGTGAGTTCTAGTCCCGCCTTGAGCATGAAAGCCGGCTGGGGGACTCTCTCTGAGCCCAAATCACCTCACAGAGTTGTTGTTGTAGAGAAAATAGGAGGAGGAGGGAATATTAGGTATGTTCAGCGCCTTGAATTATTTATAAAAAATAAGAACAGCGGGATAAAAAAAAAATCTAAAAAAAAATAGTATGCTGAATGTTGTAGGGTATGTTCTAGTCAAAAGGCCAAACTAGACCTGACGACAAATACATGACTGCAACCTGTTTTTGTTTTAAATAAGAGTTTCAGCATACAGATAGAGCTAGATAGTGATTATAGTGTGTTGAGAAGAAGAAAACTGAAGTTTTCATTGTGTACTGTACCACATTCCTGATGAAAAACATACTTTGAAATTATTATTTGTTCTCCACTTGCAATATGATCATGATCAGAACTTTCCCCACACTGTATTTTTTAAAGTTCAGAAAGATCAGATTGTAATCATGCATTTCTCATCATATCTTGGTTGGCTCTGACTTTCATATTTAATGTAACCTTTGGTATAATAATCATGAATTAGTAAGGAAGGTGTACAGTTACTAGACAAATTATACTTGAAGCAATTCACAATCATCTATCAAAAGTTAGTGTATACTGAAAAGAGCCAAATTTAAAAAAATCAGCGTATGACTCTTAGCTCATATTGGAAGAAAAATGGGTATCATGTCTCTGGCTGTTCATTTTGACTTGAAAATTTCTTCAGGAACTTAAAAGAGTTGTGATCTAATTGATCATAGTCCAGTCAAGTGTAAAAATATCCAGCCACAAATGCTTCTGATGTTTCCTGCCTTTCACAGCTAAAGGAACAATACTTTACATATTATTGAAGATCGTCCAATATTTATTTTATTTTCAAAGTGTTTCCAATGGAAATTATGGCAATGAAAGAGAAAGTATTTTAGTGCCTGATCTTACTGGCCAGATGTGATCCTGAAGGGTCTTATTCATGTAACTAGAAATTGGAGAAACTGGATATTTGGGACTGGAAATTGGTGGGCTTCCAAGCAATATGGCATCGAAAGTGCTAAATCCTTTAATAAATAAACTGATTCAGACTGGAATGTCTTGGATGGATCTAAGAGGCATTATTAAGAAACACTGATTGGTCTTAATTATCTATGCATTCCAATCTTGCTTCTGCCATCAGCAGGGTATGAGCTGTCTGTGAAATAAATTTTATTTTCGGTACAACTATATAATATTTAGATTAGCCTTATTCCCTGGGATTGTATTTAAAATCTGTCCATTATAGTGTGTGTGTGTGTGTGTGTGTGTGTGTGTATGAATGAAAATAGTTATTGATACTGCCATAAATCCTGCTTTCAATGAAGTCCATGTAAGTGTTTCAGATAACGTATCTGAGTATCACTGGCATCCTTTTCCAAATGCAAATCCCATAATATGCTTTAATGCTGAATTATGGCAATATCATCATTGTTCAGTGATGAAACTTTTGCCACATTCTCTTCTAAGAATCTGGAGGACAAACTACCAAGGAAATATAATTCTACTTTACAATTTTACTTACACCAGTTCTGGCAGTTCACAGTAGTTTATTATGGCAAAATACAATAACTACAGTCAGAAACTGGCATCCAAGGACATTAAGTAGCGTATGGCAAAAATGACAGCCTTATTTTATGGGCAGGCAGAGATTGATTAGCACTGATTATCAATGGGGTGCCCAAAAGTTTCAATAAGAACAAATTTCCTTTCCAACTTGCCACTCTTAGTTGATAATATAACTCCTTACGGTCTGTAGTAAACTTGACTGATTTCAAAAAATGCTAAGCAGGGTCAGATCTGGTGAGTTTTGAATGAGAGACTACCAGAAAATTACCAGGTTGTATGTTTCACTAAGAATATGAAACACATCCCTGAAGAAGATACCAAATCATTTCTGGGTTGTTTTCAAGAAAACTATATAAGTCCAGGAAGTCACTAGGAGTTGAACTTGAGTCAAAGCAGAGTTTACCTATTTTTATCTATAGTGAAAGGTTTCAAAGTAAATTAAATTAATACAGTGCCTGTTGTGCAGCAGTTACAGGGCAAGTTCATAGCATAAACCTCTTGTATTACTCTTGTCTGGATAAACCAATGTGCACCAATAACAGCTTAATTTTCTTGACTAGATTTAGAAAACTCAGGCAAATGTAGAAAAGTTAGATATTATCTTCTTCTATACCTCTTCAGTTAAAGATAGATTACAGATAGCTTGCCCTTTAGACATGGTCAACAAATTTTTGCTTCACAAAGATTTAAATCTGAAAACCACCAGCATGGTGGCTATAAGCACCAAATTTACACAGACCCTCCTTTAGAATCTGCCAGACTCCATCTGACATTTTAAAAGCTTATTTTAGTGTAAAATATTAAAAAGAAAGTGGCAAGCTGCAATAACAATAATTATTTTTTATTTCTAAAATAATGTTTTCAAGGATGCCTTTAGGCCTCATAAACATGCTTAGAAAATAAAAATGGTGGGACTCTGCAGCCCGTTGCTTGGCCTGTAAGTATGCCCATCTGCCCAGAAAATACATTTTTAAAGAGAATCCAGGACCCACAACTTTCAGGCAAGTTTCAAAACCCCCTCCTGAAATAAAAGGGAGACCTCCCAGCTATGGAGAGGAAGTTTGCATTCTTCTTTCTGCCCTGGGGGGCTCTGCATTTCAAAGCTCTGATTTAGCAATGGTTATAATTATCTTCTCCATGGAGTTTCTAAAGGCTGCAGGTGTGTCTTTCGTACAGTAGGCTGTTAACACCTCAGTTAACACAAGGAAAAGGTAATTAATTTTTTGTCAAAAGTTGAAATCCTTCAAATTTGTGGTGGGGGTTGGGCTTTTACAATTCACATTTAGACTCCCTCTGCTATCTAAAAGTCTCTGATTCTACTCAGGCAGTCTGAGTAGAGATGGTACTGAAGTTTCAGGTTACTTGGTTTAGAACACTAATTTGCCTACCTCTCAGAATGCTTGGAGGCATTACAAATCAAGCACCATTTTGAAGTTTTTCAGTGGTCTGCATGTACAGATGGGTGAGAAATTAAAAGCAGGGGTGCTTGAATATTTGAGTACTCCTCACCCAGTTTCATCAAGAAGAATCAAGTTAACTCAAGCACCTCTCTCTGAAGACAGTTTATTCTGCCCATAGTTTTCTTTGCCCCCTGCTGCCTGCTATTCCTCCTCCTTCTAAGGGCTAAAGGAAAGCCTTAGTGCAGTCAGGGAGTTAAAGCAGAAGATGCTTTTTAATAGGAAAAGATTTGGAAGACTTTCTTCTGGTGTAAATAACCTTCTAAACATCTTATCTGACCTAGCTATCAATAAGGCTATCATGTCCAGCTGAAAAAGGACACTTGGCAAAAATTTTCAGTCTGTGAGAGGCCTAGTTATCTTCTCTCATCTCTCATACAAAAAAGATTTTTTCCCAGTTGTGGGTAGGTGATGAGCAATGAGGCCACCCACTGTGTTCTTCAACCCCTAGAATCAAATCTTTGAAGAAAAAAAATCCTTAAAAGCATCAGTAACACCTGAGATGCACAGTTGCATTCAGTAGTAATGGTTTTCAAAGTGAACAGCTGGATGTTTGTCCAGCCCTGCTTGGAAAGAAAACAGAATCAGCACATGGATGGAATTTGCTTTAATATTTTTGGTATCAGATGTTGAGAATACGCAGCAGGATATGGATACCTCAGACTAATACTCAGTAGTAGAAAACTCCTGTGCTGTTTTGTAGATTCTGGTATTTCACTGAAGATGAGTTCAGCAAAATGCAACTTAAGATAATTCAGTACAATTTCCATAGTTTTTCCATGGAATAAGTGAAGCAATGTGCTACTTTATTTGTTATATTTTTGGTATACAAATAAATGGAAGTATTTGTCTAAAGGATTGGTACAACTGTGTATGATTCCCATGGACTTGCAGTTCATGGAATTACTTCAGTTTTTGGTAGAGCTATTACACAGAAATAAATTGGACAACTTTATTCCAACAGTGCTGTAAGACTAAATAGGGAAAAATGCTTAATACCACATAGAAGATTCATGTAATGTTATAAATAACATTTCTAACTTAGGTTGCATTTTATTGTTGCTATAAATCCATGTTTCATTTGAAAGTAGGTCAGTCATGACATCTCATTTTACTTTACCGTATTTTATATTAAGTTCACAAATACTGAATCTAGCTTCATACAGGGTCTGTTTGTAAGGAGAACACTGTTCATTTCTTTTTTTTCCCAATAAGCTTTGTAGCCACCATTTTGGTCTTTTGGATGCTTCACAAAAATGTTTTGGATGAGCATCATGATTTCAACAGATCTCAGAGGAATTCCCTTGTGCTAGGTATTGTATTTTGTTAAAAAAAAAAAGTGTACTTTGCCCTTTCTCCCTGCAGTCAACTTGGTGGATGAAATAGTAGATGTGTGTATGATTCTAGGCATGCCTTCTCCAAAGATTAACATTTGTACACACTTTGGTCACCTTTTATACATAGTGCTATTGACACTAACCAGAAAGGCCACTCTGACAGCACCATACTTTAGCACCACCTAAAGAGTTACTTTGCTGCACTTGCACAGTTTATCTAAAGCAACCGGGGGGGGAGGGGGGATCACAAACCTAATTGTTTTCCATCAAGAGGAATTGTCTTTGAAGTAAACTGTCCTGTAAAAATAAGAAAATTGTCTTGAAGGCTGAAAATGACATAATTCTGAAAGAAAAGTATAATGATCAATTCTCTTTGCTTTTAAAATAATATAGATCATCCCTGCTGGATATGTACCCAGGTGAACATATCCATGTTCTTTTGCCGGTCAGTCATTGTCCTTAAATCTAAAGAAGCAAAATGCAGTTGAGCTTAAAAGATACATTCTCTAAGCTTGATTATCCAAAGCCAACCAGACATGCTGTTTAGATTCACCAGCCCCAGAGAATCTCTTAATTACTGCTGCCTTAGATATCTTGTCTATAGACTCTATAGAAAGTCCATCATTCTGCATGGCCTGTGATTTTACCTTCTTTCTTCTAGGTTATGCCCACTGGCTAGTGCTTTGACCACCAGCTCAGTGGACTATTACAGTTAGTGTTTCTGCGGTTTAGCATGCTGTGTGAGCCCAATGCATTTTGGTTAGTTTATGATTTAGGATATTGTGAGAACCTAGAAAATGTGTTAATTCAGTTAACCATTTTGTGAGAATGTTGACAATATTAAGCTGAGATTTCATCCTGAAGGTTGGGTAATTAAGTAATGCTGGAAGACCTATAGCACCTTTTCTGATAATGCAGAGAATTTACTGGTTCAAGCTGTGAGGGGCTGCAGGAATTGTCCCCTTAGTCAGCTCCACAGTGCAAAGAAGCATACTTTATTTTATTTATTTAAAAGATTTGGCCACTTGTCTTAGAGCATAAATCTGGGAAGCTCACAACTGCAATAAAACCACAAAAAAGTAAAAATAAAACAAAAACAAAGGCAAAAAACCTGGTGCCACAGCCATCCTCCTGGGATGCCCTCAACACACCATCCCACAGGCTCCCATCTCAGCACCTGGGGAAAGAGCCAGCTCTTTATGGCCTTCTGGAAGGCTAAACAGGTGGGGGGCCTGTGGGATTGCCAGGGGAAGGGTATACTTCAGGAAAAAGATGAAAGTAGAAAGGAAAAAAAATACTTCTTTTCTATGAGATATTTACATTACCCTTTCATTGCATTTACACAACAAGCTTAACTGCATATTTACAACATGGGGACTCCAATTAGTATTAACCTTGGTTATGAAGCAGAATTCTTGCTGATATTTCCTATTACAGTTAGTGTTTCTGCGGTTTAGCATGCTGTGTGAGCCCAATGCATTTTGGTTAGTTTATGATTTAGGATATTGTGAGAACCTAGAAAATGTGTTAATTCAGTTAACCATTTTGTGAGAATGTTGACAATATTAAGCTGAGATTTCATCCTGAAGGTTGGGTAATTAAGTAATGCTAGCCTATGTAACATTACAGTGTTACAGAAGTGAGCAAACATAGGGTTCTGAATAAGTCCCCCTCCATCTCTGCCATATCCACTCTCAGTCAATGTGGGCCTTTGATCCAGTAGTGCCAATATCATTGTTTTCCTTGTAATGCATTCAGTCATTATATATATAAATGATTGAATGCATATGAAATGAAATGAAACTGATAGGTTTACCCTTCTCTAAAAAATGGGCACATGAACCATCATCATTGGCCATAGATCTGTAATAAATACTCTTATTCTTCTTTATTTAATCAGATGGAATATAGGTCTACTTTAACAGGAGTAATGCAATTAAAAACATAATATAAAACCCACAAAATTCAGTATTACCTCATTATGTTCTCTTGAAGAGAATAGACATTTAATGAATGTGGGGATTAAACATTATAATTTCCTACTCATTTGCAAATTGTGACTACCTGAATTTATCTATGCTTTTTAGTTAGAAGAACTACGAAATGCACTGGATAAGACCAGGCAAGAACTGGATGCCACTAAAGCTCGCCTTGCCTCAACACAGCAGTCTCTGGGTGAGAAAGAAGCACACCTGGCCAATTTAAGACTAGAACGGAGAAAACAGTTAGAAGAGATCCTGGAAATGAAGTAAGTGCATTTATGCCTTTTGATTTTAATAGGTTTTTCATTTTCGTTTGCAACATTTTCAGCTCTTTATTTCACAGGCAGAATATTTATCCTCAAAATTGTTTAAGGAAGTGAAAATCAAATTATTGAATTAAGCTGAATGACAGTAAGTAATAATATTGAGCTACAGTAGTTAGACCAGAGTGTTTTGTTATTTGCAGATGGAAATAGCAGGAAACACTTCTTGAAGATCAGATTAATATTCATGTAGAAGCAGACTTGAAGTAAAGCCACCAAGAGGTCCTTTGAGCGCAGCAGGGTACAATAAATTAACGATAATAAATAATTACATATATGTTGAAAGAGATTTATTTCAGCACTAAGGTGGTAAATATATTAATTAAACAAAGCCATGAATTCATTGGGACACATTGTTCCATACGTAAAATTCTATGCCATGATGCAACTTTATTTACCTGTAGCAAGCTATCTGAAATGACAAAGGATAGACAAATCACTATTTATAATTCTAATAAAGTTTTTTTCTTTTGAACATCCATCCACCTACCCATCCACACAAGCATTCACCCACTGACACATAGACTACATTAGTGATCTTCTGTTTTACTTAATCCAACACATAAATGAGCTTGCTTCCCTGCTGCCATCAACTTGTTCCCACTTAGTGGGAAATAAATGGTCCCGTGAAGAAGATACATTATTATTAGCTTTAATAATAATGATAAACATAGTTGCAAGCTACAGAAACCTTGAGATTTTTCATTTATTCATCCAAACAAAATCTAGGGATGGCACATCAACCCTATTTAAGTAATCATCCTGTTGTTGAAATTTCTCTTTGCTCAGTGAAGAAGGCTTGGTTACTTCTTGGGTTAATGATGGCAAATTCTTGATAGTAGGCTCAAGAGAGAGGCAACTCTCAGACAATACTATTTCAACCCAGTGAGTATGATAGCTTTGATGTCCTCTGTACTCTGAAAACATACATTCTGCCATTACATACATAATATTTTATGTATTGGGATAATATTTTCTTTTTCCTTCAGAAATACTTTGTGCTTGAAAGAATTCAGTACATTCGAGTAGCTGTTACATTTCTTTTTATGTGACTGTATTATTAGATTGTACTATATATCAATACCCAAAGTAGCCTACTGCGCCATGAAGACTAAATTCTAAAATATATGGGATTTATCAAGGAAGTTTTTTTTTTCTTTTTTGTACTTGCAGCCACAAACTTATGTTTGGAGGAAGATCATGTTCCTAAGAAAAAACTGTCATATCAGCATGATAGGGCAATGATGATCAGATCCTGTATTACTTAGGTTTATAATATTGTATTTAGAATAGGAGCTATGAGCTTTCCAGACTGTCACTAGACTTGTTCTTGAGAACCTCCCCTCCCCCCCTCCAAAAATAACTCCCAGGGTTTGGGAATTATGGACATGGAATATTAGAATTCTGGAAGGCTGGAGAGGATCAGATTGGGGAGGACTGTAATATAGTGTTGCCCTGGTTGAGTTAAGAATCAAAGGCAATTTAAAAGCATCTCACAGAGTTTCCAGGTCACTGTATAGAGCCCTAGTACACTCTCTTTTCCATGGATTAGCAAATGCACCATATCATAATTTGTTAACTCTTGTTAGCTTGCTTTTCCATACAAAATGGAAACTTTGACCAGAGTGGCATAACACTGAGAGGGACATGTATAAGATAAAAGTAAAGGTATCATCTCCTTCAAGCTCCTGGTGATTTCATGGACATGTCTGTGTAGCTTTTTTTTTTTTTGGTAGCAATATGGAAATGATTTTCCACTTCCACCTTTTGGAATTTTTTTGACTTCCCAATCTAATCTACAGTCCTGGTATTCCCTTGAGGTCTCCCATCCAAATAATTACCTGCCCTGACCTTGCTTACTTCTGAGCCCAGACAAGATGGGCCAAGTGTTACCACCTGCTGATGTCCATATGTAAGAGGTTATCTTAATTTCTGTCAAGTGGAATGTTTGAATATAGGTGTGTGTGAGTGTATGCATATGGGATAAGAGTGTGAAGAGTCACCCGTTGGGGGGAGATGGGCGGCATACCAATTTTAAATAAATAAATAAATAAAATAGGTGTACACACATACCCCATATTTGTGTGTGTGTGAATAATAAATTACTGGCTAAAACTATTTATATCCAAGTTTTATAAACTAATTCAACACCAGTACTCCAAAAATGGTTTTTCTTCCCCTTATTGATATACTTTTATGTATGTTATATAATCTTTAGTAAATAGGCAGTGTTATTTATGTTCTCCACAAAACCTAACTTTGAAAAGTGGAACACTTGGTCGATTTTTTACAACCTGTGGTGTGCTTTCATTTAACTGTGGGATCCATGCTGAGAGCATAGCGAGTTATATCCCAAATTAAATGCAAACAAAACAGCAGGATGTTGATACAACTGTGATTTCCATGGGAAGTAGTTAGGACGTTAATGTGGCCTTCTTGGAACTTGGGTGGAAATTCTCTGGTGACTCCTATTTCTGCCCCATAGATCTGAAAGACAACACATCTTGACTAGCTTTTTTGACACCAGGTTGCTAGCACCATAAAGATTAGAAGAATCAAAGGCTTTGTTCTTCACTAAAATGAAGAGGTTTTTTTTTAAAGAAAGAAAGGAAAGAGACGAAGAAAAGAGACAAAGGGTAATAAACCTCTCTGTGAGTAGTTTGAACTATTTAATTTAGAGCAATGTTGTCCTTGGCCTAAATATATACAGTATGACTAATGCCAACCAACATTTTGCTAGTACTTTAGTGTCCACTTATCAAACTGAAATAGTTCAATCTACTCTTAATAACTTCAATTTACTGTATGGAACTTTGTTTAAATTATCACAGGAATAAAGCTAGAGAGTACAGCAGGTGAACTAATATGCAGGCATATGCTTTGTGTCATGTTTTCAATTTAGAGCTTAACTGGAGGAGTAACTGTAAAAGACAAGGTAGGAGGCCAGCCCAGCTCTGTAAGGTTCACATTTGGCAAATCAAGGCAACCACGCCCCCTTTCTCGTATTGCTTGTCTGATGTAGATACCATTCTGGTGCAAAACTTCCCAAGTCCCAATCTATTTCAGTTTTGCATTTCTCTAAATGTTTTGCTGCAGCTATTGGCTCAAAATAAATACATATTTTAGCATAATCTATGCTTGTAAATTCAGACTTTGACCAAAAAGAGTTAAGAATGTTACACTTCATGAGAAAATGCATTAAGTATTATTTTGTGGGGTTTTTAAAAAATAGCTGAGGGCATGACAGCACACTTATGAATAAGCACTGCAAGCACGAAGTTGGCACAGTTTGGAAAGAGACTGTTTCATCCACCCCTTAGGGTTATTTTCTCTAAGAAAGTGTGACTCCCTCTCTCCCTAATGCAGCATTGCTGAGTAGAGCATGATGGGAGTATCCAGGAAGCCACTGGCAGTTTTGAATAGGAATATCGTACCTGGACTGCATGCATCTGGAAACCACTGGATGGCAGCAAAGGGTTAAAGTGTTCTCTATCTCGTAGGTGCTGTACCAACACCTAGAGCAGTGTTTCTCAACCTCAGGAATTTTAAGATGTGTGGACTTCAACTCCCAGAATTCCCCAGCCAGTATGCTGTATCCCCAGCATGCTGGCTGGGGAATTCTGGGAGCCGAAGTCCACACATCTTAAAAGTTCCTGAGGTTGAGAAACACTGACCTAGCATTTTGCAACATAGATATGGTGTGGCTACTTTTGCATATTATGGCTTTGGCAGGGACTGAGACTTTTTTCTCAACTTCTCCTTGTGGCCACTGGAGATGTCACTGACATCTATTTCTACACAGTTCAACACACACACTAAATATATAGGCAAATCCAAATGTTGGCTTCAAGTACAAGGTGAGGGTTATGACTCCAGAGAGAAGGAGATGAGGGAGGGAAGGAGAGAAAGAGATTTTGCATAGGTTAGTGATTAAGACATTAAACTAGGAGTGGGGAGACCCAGGTTCTAGTCCATCCTCAACCATGGAAGTTCGGGGGGGGGGGATTTTGGCCCAGTCACTCTCAGCCCAACCTACCTCACAGGGCTGTTGTTGTGAGGCAAAATTGGAGAAGGGGGTGTTATGTGTGCCACCTTAGCTCCTCAAGTAAAGGCACAGTATAAATCATTCATTCATATACTGTATGTCTATACGCATAAACACACATACACGCACGCACACACACACACACGGACACAAAAACAGAGAGAAAGAGAAAATAATGATGTAAATTTATATCTTTATTCTGTTTCTCTCTTTCTGTGTATTTATCTTTGGGAGTATCTGCAAGTAAAAAGGTAAGCACTGGGTGTAGAATCAATTTTATTTCCATAGACTTGACTCATCTCTCTCTCTCTCTCTCTCTCTCTTTCTCTCTCTCTCTCTCATACACATGCACAGAGAGCGCTAAGATATTGTACATCTTGCCAAGACTGATCTCAGCCAAACCTTTTTTTTTTTTAATCTTAACATCATTGGAAAATGCTTTCTCGAAGTTTTATTAACTGAGAAAATAATAATGATCAAGATGATGAAATAGGATCATATTTATATTGAACTAAAGCCAGCAAGGGAATGCGCGGGCCTCCATCTCTGATTTGATAGTCAGAAGTATAAATGTTTCAAAGACAGCAGGGACAGTGAGGGAGTAGACCGCTGGGGGAGGGGGGGGGGAGGCAAAGCTTCTGTTTTCAGGGATCTCTCTCCCCCCCATTTTTTTTATTTTTTACTTTTTTTGGAGGCTGACTGAATTACCCCCTTGTCTACTGAAACTCTCTTAGTTTAATTCCCACAGGCCCCAGTGACACCTAGGGCAGCCCTGATCAACTGCACGCTTCTACACTGCTAACCTCAGCTGACAAACTGATTATGAATTTAGCAGATGTTCCAGAATAGAACGGGTCTGTTTTCCCCTTATTTAAATAGCAAATGCGGCGGGTCTGAGGATTAAAACAATACAATTTTACCATAAGAATGAAGATCTCTCCAGTGAGATCTAGTCCATATTTATAAGTCAGAGTAGTCAAAAAAGGCTAAAGAGGCTCCATTTGTTTTAACAAAAACTAAATTATCGTCTTGGGACTTGATTTTGTGTATGCGTATTTAGATAGAGTATGCAGAAATGGTGCAAATTTTGGAATGCTTTCTTTGGATGTTTTTTTTTTCTTTTTGTGATATTGTTTGCCAAATACAAATTCAGAATAATCTAGATGTGTCTAAATAGAAGGAAATTATCCTTCTATTCTCATCAGCAGGAGTCTATCATCTTCTCGCTTACGTACTTTCTCACTTGAGAAGCAGCATTAACAGAGCATTGGATCGTAAATAGGGGCCCCAATCCAGCTAAAGTTAGTAGTGATGACAAAACGTGAAGTCAGCAATTCAATCAAAATTTGAACCAGCTAATATACAGACTCACACCCTCAGTCCTAAAGCATATAGCTGCTTGCTTTGTGAAAAACTCTGAAAGATTTCAAGGCATGGATGTAGTCATATCCTACTTGCTGTCAGATATATTGACTTTTACACAGACCTTTCTTCTTTGATTAGTCAAGGCAGATTTATTGCTAAATTTGGAATTACTTATTGGTTAGATTTATATCCTGCCTTTCCTCCAGGAGCTCAAGGCAGCATATTCAACATTCCTCCTCCATTTTTTCCACAGCAACCCTGTGAGATGCGTTGGGTACAATATAATTTTTACCTGTTTTCCTTTCAGTTTAAAGAAACATGTACAAACGTTGATCAGAGTGAAATAATGCCCTATTTGCGTGTATTGTACACTAGAATAAAATTTGCATTGATTTGTATTGTAAAGAAACTGGCTGATCACCTATTAAGGACTGAACTTACAAGGACTTCGGTAAACCCATATCATCAATATCAAATATATACAGCCTTCAAATAATTGTTGTGATTTATTCTGGAGTTCCAGCTAGCTTGTATCCTAAACCGACTATACCACAGGCATAAGAGACCAGGGAAATATGGTGGTATTAACATTTAGAATTGGTCTGACAGATTCAAACTCTGAACTCACTTACTTGGCATTCATCCCTATTATGTGAACTGTCAGCCCAGATTTTCATTTATCGGGTTTTCACACTGAAGGCAGTTATAAAACCTGCCCTGATTGTTATGATCCAAAAATGCATCTGTGCTCCTTTTACATTATGATTGTAAACAAAAACAACAACAAAAAAGGAAATTAAAGGTCAGTAAGTAGGATTGCAATCCCAGTTTCATATTCATACATACAGAAAGGTTTTATTTAGTCTAACTAATGTAAAGTAGTGGTATGTAATATAAAAGTGATTTTAATCAACAGATAAATTTAGGAAACTCCAATGGCAATATGATGATTAAGGAATGGGGAATATCTGTATTTGACAAGCCACTGGCACTTAAGGATAATATAACCATTACTTCATTAGAGGTACAACTTTACACTTCCAACATAAAAGTATTTATTGCATGTAAACAAAGATTTTGACAGGACTGCCTAGATCTGAAAATGGCTCCGTGAAATTTGTTTGGTTCATATTGATGCTGACGACTCTTGTAAATGTTTACCTTATAATTTATTATTATTCAAACCTTGTAGATGCTTTGTCGTCTGGCAAACATAGCCATGCTTTAAGAAGAGAAAAAACGAAGAAGAGAGAGTGAGCGCGTAGGGAAAGGGAACAAAAACCAGTCCGATTCTAGAGGGAGGCCCCCTTGCAGGCCATCTGAATCCACTTACATGTAAATTACTTGTCTCTATGAATTAAGGTGAAGGTTATGAAAGAACTGCTTTTCTATGTTTACTGTAGGATTTTTGACAGTCTCTTTCCTCTTTCAAGTAAATTTGGCTTAAGTCCATAGTCAGTACAGTTTTAAGTAAACTCCTCTTTTGTTACGTTAACAAGGTTATAACATCACGGAGGCAGATTTCCAGCCGCATGAATTGAGGCCTAAGAATGCTGGCTAAGAGGGATAATTAAAACCTTAGGGTGGGAGAGTTTAAACTATCAAGTAAAATTGGATAAAAGACTAATTGTCCACAGCAACATAATACATATTTCTAAATACCTGTGAAAAGAAGATAAATAGTCATGGCCTTTATAATGTTCATTCAGGCATTTAAATAGATTGAAGTGACTATCCTTCGGGGCACAGAAAGTTTTTTTTTTAAGAAAAAAACCTCCCTAAGTTTGTATTTGTTTTAGCGTTCAGTATTTTATATATTTTTTATTTTTCACGTAAAACCCCAATTTATGAAGACGTTAGATATTTTACATTTGAGGGATATAAGTCTAAGATGGAGGCAAGAATAAAAGAAATCTGGCTGTTCCATACTTCATCATTTTTTTTTCATAATTTAAACATGGGGGGAGCGGTTACATACCTTTGTTGACCTTCTAGAAGATGACATACAGTCAGGCAAGATGATGCATTACCACAAGTTAAAAAACACACACTAGAATGAGTTGTAATGGCAGCTTGTACTGAACTAAATAAATTGTGAAAGCCCATTTGTTATTCATTAGGAGAGCCAGAGTGAGGTTACGGAGCTGGTCTCATAGTGGGCTTTGAAACTTAAGGTCACTCTACTCTTAATATTTTAGTAGCATGAGCAACCGTTAATTCTTTTTAACAGCTTCGGCATTTCTACAGGTTTCAGTAGTACTATAGGTATCATTTCAATTCAGAACAATTCTAAAAACTTTAGCATTTGTTTAGGAGAGTTTTTAAAACATGGCAATCCAGCACTCAGATTAGTAAATGGTAGTTGTCTATTTGTATAGGCATATATTAAACACACACACACACATGTATCCATACAATAACAACTGTTTTTCCCTAGAAAAGGGGAGAGTGTGGGGACAGTTTTGATAATGGCATTCTGGATCCTGCCCAAACATTGAGATGGGTAAATGGGTAAATAAATTTTTAAAAAGTATGTGTGTGTGTGCAGCATCTGGTCTTTTAAAAGGAATTTACATTTTAGGAGGATAGAAACATTAAGGAGAACAGGCTTCTTCCACTTAATCCTGTCCACTTATTGTATGGGGATAAAAATCTCATGACATCACATGTATGGGAAAACATTAGGTCAAGGGTTTATATGAACCAATCAATGGGGTAGAGCACAATGGGGTTCCTTTCCCTTTCTAGCATGTCACTTCTCCTAACAGCTGCAAGAACATTCCTTATTATTTTTAGGCAGTATGAGACTGAGACTGAGTTTGTTTTAAGGTAATTATTTGAATACCTTAACCAGACATTAAAGATACTAGCAAGGCTTTCTTATCTGGTGCACCTATTGCAACCTTACCTAGAATGGGAGGCACTGATGAAGGTCACTCAAGCCCTTGTCATCTTGGAACTGGACTACTGTAATTTGTTTTACCTGGGGCTTCCCTTGAAGGCTACCTGGAAATATCAACTGGTGCAAAATGTAGTGGCTAAAGTGCTTATGCCATGTGCAATCTTTGTTATGAGAACTGCCAGTTGGCTTCCAAGTGCAATTCAAGCTGCTGGTTGATAGATATAAAGCCATAAATGGGTCAGAACATCAGCATCTGTGAGATTGCTTTTCACCCATAGATTCTGCTTGCCCAGTCTGAGCAAACAGAGAATGCCTGATTAAGGTCCCACCTAATGCAAAGTGTGATGGGAGGGGCCACAGAAGAAGGTACTCTCTGTGTTTCTCCCCTCCTTTGCAAAGTTTACCCCCTAAAGCAAGGTGGGCTTCCTGAAGATTTGTAGAGATCTGACTATTTCGGAAGGCCTTTGGAGACTGAAAATGTAATTGGTGCTGAATTTTAGATAGTTGTTTTTGAGATATGCTAATATTTAAAATTATTTTATTGTTGTTTACACTGTGCTGGTATAGTTAATTAATGTTGTTCATGTACATTGCTTAGATTTTTTTTTAGATTGAAGTACCATGCAGTTTTGAAAAAGAAATAAATAAGTAAATGTTATTAATATTTATGAATTTTAGCATACAGAGGATCAGTTGTCTTCAAGCATTTAGGTATGAGTCAAGAATTTAAAATTTACTTCTCCTGAAAAATAACACAGTTTTGAAGTGATGTGGAAACATAATTTCAGTTGTAACCAGCTGAAACTGACATAGCTGAAGGTTGGAGAGGGGAAAGCAAAGTTGAACTGCATGTGGTACTTCAGTCGTGAATAGACGGAAGCAAAAGTGCAGATTTTTTGTTATTGCAGAATATGCAGTAGGTTTCAATAACTAAACGAAATCATTTATTCATTGGGGAAATACTGAAAAAATCCCAGGAAAATAAAATAAAAGAATCGATATGCCAGCTGCTCAGTGAAGATGGCAAAATGCTAATAAAGAAAAATCAGAGCTACTCAACCTCTATTTTGATTTAGTAATTTTCAAAACAGGTTTTCCACCAGGACATTGTGAAGAGGACTATAAAGAGGTAGGACTGAAATTGGTAGAATTAGTGGTCAGGAACACCTTGTACCTGTGGATGAATTTATAGCTTCAGGACCAGATGAATTGGATTCTAGGGCATTGAAGAGACTAACCAAATATGGCCTGGGGATATACTATCTGGACTGCAAAAATCCAAATGACTGTTTATTTTTATTCACTTATCTATTTATTACATTTAGATAGCCATCCATCTCACATATGTGACTCTGGGCAGTGCACACAATTAAAATAACAAAAAACAATCAAAACAATTGAAAAGCAAAACTGTTAAGATACGATTAAAACAGTTTAAAACTATAAATGAAAGGAAAAAAACATGGGAGAGTACATTCCAAAACATATAAACCGTACAACCACTTTCAAGCTCTGTACTTTCGTGGGATTCTCAGCCCCGATGACAAAACCAGGTTTTAAGGGCCTTCCGGAAGGCCAGCAGGGTCAGGCCCAGTCTTACTGTCAGAACCTGCATCAATCAAATGTCAATTTAAAAAAGCTATAGCAGTCAATGGGTGTTTGCTTGATTTGATTCTGCCATTTGTACCTAGGGAGGGATGGTAGTTTCTAGTTGTCCTTGGGTTATTGCTATGAGATGGAGAGGCGCTCACACTGATATGGGAATTTACAGAAAGACCTGAATGCAGACAAAACCAGTGGTAGTCTGAAGGCTGGGAAGAACTGTGTTATCAAAGGGAGGAATGCACAAGGCCACCATTCTGTGAGAAAGGAGTTGGGCGCCAATGTAGCAAGGGGAGGAGGGGATGAGTAGAGGGAAATTTACACAGGCTTTAGTTTTAGCAATGCTTTGCTTCAAGCTGCATGTACCAACCAATAAAGGAGCATTTATCTGAACCAGGCCTGGTTTCATGAGAATTCTTCTAAATTGAGGTTTGGACTTTGTGGACATGACACTTACCCTGGGGGTGGGTGGGAATGATGTTCCAAATGCTGGGTGCCACGGCAGAAAAGGCTTTCTTTCTGGATCCCGCCAAATGAAGCTTCTTGGCAGGTGGCACCCAAAACAGTCCCCTCCTGCCAGACCTGATGGGAGGGGTAGATTAACCATGAGCAAAGTGCTAGAATGTTCAGTATTTCTTTATATGCTGCCATTTAATGCTTGTCTGAAGGTATGCAGCTCAAATATGACAGTCCTGGTTTGGGCAAATGCATCTTTATTAACTTGGAAGAGTCCTGGGGAAATAGTGAAGTGCCAGATGGCTGGAATAGAGCAAATGTTGTTCCTATTTTCAAAGAGTGGAAAGTGGAAGATCCAGGAACCTACAAACTGGTCTGACACCTGGAAAGATTCTAGAGCTGATCATAGATTGATTTGCACCTTGAAAATATGTGACTATGACCAGAAATCAGCCTGGATTTGTGAAAAACAAGTCTTGCCAGATTAGCCTGGCAAGGCTAAGGTATTATTTTATTTTTTAAGGTATTATTTTTTTGATCAGGCTATTTCCTTACTAGATTACTGGAATGCTGCCACATACTATATCTTAACTTCGGTGACATTAACAAAGTACCCCGTAACAACTGATCAGCAAACCAATATGGGCTGGATGGCATGACGATTAAGTAGGTATATAGTTGGTTTGAGAATCATGCCCAAAGTGTGCTCATCCGTTGTTCCTTGTCATACTGGAGAGAGGTACCGGAGAGAGGCATTGACCCTGAAGACTGTAATGCTCTAATTCTGGATGATGAATGTGAACTATTTGAACACAAGCAGGTGCTCTGCATGAAGTGTATCTTTTCCTTGCTTAATTGTATTGCACTGCATTTTTAAATGGTGGGGGGTATTTTTAGTTTCTGGTTTTACTGATGCCTTTTCCTGATGTATCAGAAAGAGGCGATTTCAAATAGATAATAGACCTAAACTGCGGTAAAGTGATGGGCAGAGGTGAATGTCTGAATCAGCAATGCATCCATGAGAATTATTGTAAATGAAAAACACCAAGGCTGTTTTTCCAGAAAATATAATGAAACGATCAGCAAACGGTTGTGCTGATTTGGTTTTTGTACTATTGTTTAGATTTGGTGTAGCCTTCAAAGGAATATTCTTGTTACTTAATGGCATCTGCAGGTATGAAGCAGTGGGCAGAAGCAGATGTCATGCATATACCATGTCAACATCACTATTTTTCCTGGGAAAGCCTACAAACTCTTTTAGTAGTGCAAAATACTAAATACTAATTACTAATACTACATACAGGTGTTAGCAGTGTCTTCACACTATGCCGATTCTGCTTTGGGAAATGTGCTTTTTCTTTTCCTTCACTTAGAGATGTTCTCTACGTGTAACTAAAGTGGGAAATATCAGCCAGCTTTGAAATAAATGTTTTCTGACATGGGTTGTCAGAGAAGGCCACCACAGAAAGCTTTTTAAATTGTACCCAAAATAGATGCATTTAGAAAGGTTATATCAATAGGACTACATTTGGGAAAATGCAAAAACACATATTTGGCAAAAGTTATATATAAAATGTAAATGCTATAGAACATAGTTTATGTAAAGCAAATATTTTTCATGTTTATTTTAAATTACAGAATAATGCTGCATTTAGCAACATAGACCATGTCTGTACAACTTGTAGAGGGGGAGCGGCACATTGATAAAATAAAAATAATTGCAGGCATGAAGATTCCTGGCGTGCTGATCAGCTGGAGCTGGAGGTGTTGGGGAAGCATTGGAGGTGCTCGGCAGTGTGTCTTTCGGGGTGGCAGCAGCAGATCCTTCCTGGTGGCAGCAGTAGTAAATTTATTGAGTTCTTAAAAAATGCTGGTGGGCCACACAATGCTGCTTGATGGGCCAGATGTTGTGCAGGCCTGATGTAGACTAATGGTAGACCATATACTGAATTTACCAGAAGAGATTTTACATATTTGTGTGCAATACATCTGTATTCATGATATTATGGCTCTCTGAAAGACAATATCTCATTTCAGCCTGTATCATCACTAAAAATGAGAGGAATGATAGGAACAGCAAATTGTAAATAATCCAAATTCATTCTATCCCAACAAGCCAGGATAGGAGCCATAAAAATAGTAAGTGTTTTCAGTGACCATTTCTGTTTTGTCAAAGCCTTTCTCAACTGAGGCTTAGTTAGATCCAACCCTTGGTTTTCAGGCATAAAACAAAGACTTTCCAATGACTTTTACTTGTTTAAATTGCTTTTGTAAATGAATCATGAAATGAAATGAGAGAAGAGAAGAGATGCCTGGAGCATTGCTGGTGCTCAACAAAAGACGAACTGAACCAAACATGGGTTAGAGCTGCTATTAAGGCCTACCTCGTGGTGGTAAGGGCGGCGAGGTGCCAATATTACTCTGCCCTTATTGCATCAGCAAATAGCTGCCCCATGGCCCTGTTTCAGGTGACACAAGCCCTCTTGGGTAAGGAAGGCATGGAGAACCTCTTACAGGGGTGTGCAGAGGAATTTGGATAATTTGCAGCATCTGTTGGATAAAGTCACTCAGATTAGCTCACAATTGGACGCCAGCCTTGGTATAGATCCAGAGGAGATGCCAGGGGAGGAGCCTTGCCCAGTTATCTGGGAATAGCTTGAACTTGTTGGACCTGAGGAAATGGACTGTGAGATCAGCCACCTGTTCTTTAGATCCATGCCTCACCTGGCTTGTTAAAGCAGACCAGAGGGTGTCATGACAGTGGATTCTAGCGGTGGTTAATTCTTATTTGAATGAGGGGGTTATTCCTTTATCTCTTGAAGAGGCTCTGGTTCACCCCCTCCTCAAGAAGCCATTGCTAGACCCCACCATACTGGACAATTTTCATCCAGTATCTAACCTTCCTTTTTTGGGGAAGGTGATTGAGAAGGTGGTTGTGCAACAGCTTCAGAGGACATTGGAAGTGGATTAATTGGATCCCTTTTAATCAGGATTCAGGCCTGGTTATAGGATGGAATCTATTGTTCTAGATTGATGTTTTAAGTGAATAAATTCTAGTTTTAATCTTAGTTGTGGTTAGTTGTTGGCAAATGAGAAGGATAAATTATCTTTAAAAAATAATAATAATTATTATTTTTTTTGCTACTGAGAAGCAAGGAAAAAAAGATGAGTCCATTATAAGCACAGAGGAACACAGGACACTGTCAGAAGACAAAACCAGCGTTTGCCAGTCTGGTTCAGGATTATGTGCCCTGATTGGTAGCAGTTTTCTAATATTCCACACAAGGTTCTTTCAGTGTCCTACTCTACCCCAGATATATGTACCAAGGGCTATTTTATGCAAAATATGTACTCTCCCATCAGATGAGCTGGTGGCAGAGACAGCTTGTCTTAACAATCCCATTAGCTTATTGATTAAAACTGCCTAATAAAAAGAATGTTCAATGGCTCTATAATATATTCAGGTGCTGAATTTACAAATCTGTAGCTAGATTTTAACTGCATGATCAGATTTCCTAAGCATATATGGGTGTAACCTTCTTACTGATTGGTGTTCAGATTTTGTAGTGTTTGGCAGTACATTCATATGTGTATCTAGTGGATAGTCGAGCCCTTGATATTGCATTGTGTAAATAATGAATCATTTCATCATCATAAATTACCATCTGCAGTGATGATCATTAAGACTATTAGATCTTCGAAGAACTGTGCAGAACTTCAAGGGGAGACAAGTATATCAAAGCAACAACTTGAAGTGAAATGATACCCAGCTTCCAGTCAGTAGAACAGCCCCTGCTTTTGCTTACAGGGACTCCAATGCATGTCATTATATTTTTAACCAAAAGTGAGTAATCTTCAGATTTTCTGTCTCAGACTTCAAAATATTATAGGCTGTCATTCTTTTCAGTGCATATTCAAAACCATATTCATGATTTCATATATCATTACATATGGCAATGTTGTAATGGTAAGAGCAGAGAGACTCAAACCAAGCTGTAAAATTCACCAGACAATTTGAGGTGAGTTACTATATTTCAGCCTTGCCTATTGAACAGAGTTAATATAGGAATACATTGGGAAGAAGCTTATACGTATATGCTGCCTTTAGGGGAAAAAAACTAAATATAAACAAAATAGTTTTGAAACCAAGTTAAGAACAAACCTATCATAGAAGATCAATGTTACATTCAGAATATTTTTTTAAAAAACATGCCAACAAAACAAAACACAACTTATTGAACGAAGAATTTAAATGCCTTCCTCTCCTTCCTGTGTGGACTTAACTTTAAGGCATATCTATTATTGCAAATTTAGTTTCTTAGGTTGAGAATAAGTAATTCTATTTAACACAGTTTCAACCCAAAACATCTCAACGATGATCTTAATTATATGCATATAAAAATCTGCATAGAGACTTATTTTCTTCTGGTTCTGTATTGGCAAATGTTTGAGTGAAGTATCCATTTGAATATTTTAGTGTTAAAATCCATGCTCATGGTAGCTGAACTGTGGGGTTTCACAAGTCTCTCTGCCAAGCATTATTATATTAATCAAAGCAGATTCAAAGTACACAAATAAGTTCCAGTAATGTCTTGCAAGGCAACCACCTAAATTCACTACCTTCATTTTTTTTCATTTATATAATCATTTATATAATCATGAGTATTGCAGCTAGGAATATTAAATATATTATGATCTTAAAACGAGACTCATTCATTAAAAAAACTTTGGGGTGGGATCTATTAGTTCAATTAGTTTAAACATCACTTCAGTTGATATTTTAAAAGGATTTATTGTCTTCCTTTCTAAGTTATTCCATTTTGATGAAATATTCTCGATATGTTGAATCAGGTTCTAGGAAGAGAGCTAAGATTTAAAGAAATTAAAGTGTTATTAAACTATATCCCCAAATTTGGAATTTCTCCATGAAGAACATTGAATCAATGATGCCTGGAATGTAGCAAAAAAGATGGTTATGTGTTCTTGGAAATACTTTTCTGTGCCAGATACCAAAGGAAAACTGGACCACATGTGTTAACTCTCAGCCTTTGAATTGGTCTTTATCAGGACAAAGGAAGGACTGGACAATATGATGCCATGTGGTCAAGGTTCAATCGGTTGTTTCAAAACTGAGTTGTATTAGCTTTTATATACCTACAAATTGTTGTTGTATGTTACTTAGGATTTTTCTTTTTTCTTTCTTTCCTTTTTTGTATTTTTATATTTACTTGTCTTCTGCTTGTTGTTGAGGATCTATCAGTGCAGTAAAAACATAGAAGAAGTAGAGTAACTAATCTTGTGGAATAGCGGAAGAAAGTTAAAACAAATGTTTCAGATGTGCTTATTTGATTGTTTGAGGTAAACTCTCTCTGTGTGTCTCTGTATGTTTGTATTTAAATGTCTTTGTGTATGTGCACTCATGCATGTACACCTCTGTACATCTCTCTCTGTATACCTTTAGATCCAGACATACATTTTCACATTCTAAAAGTTTCAGGGAACATTTCAGAGATGTTATCAGAGGCAAGTGATTAAACATTTCAGGGTATGTTCTTCTGGCAGATGTTCAAACAGAGCTGAGGAAAATGATGAAGGTACAATGAAATGGTAAATACTTGAAGAGAATTCAGTATCAACATAATTCACAACTTTTATTTTATTATATCCTGAACATTATCCCTATGCCTGTCATTAGCTCAAAATACCCATTTAAAAAGCAAAGTCTCAGGAGGTGGTGAATGGGGGTGGCCAAGGGGTCAAGAGCTATCAGGCCCAGATTCTGCATGCCAAAGTTCTCCCTTTATCCAAGCTGCTGGAAATGTGAGATCTGACTTTGAACTAGATTGTAATTCTAGATGCAGAACTGTTAAGGGGTCAAACAAGCTGACAGATTTCATTGAAGACAAGCTTCTGATTAAATGGAGTTAGTGGTAAGGAGCTATATTCATGTCACAGTTGGGCAAAGACAGATGTGCAAATGAATGATCAAATTTAACAGCAGACCCTGTAAAGGGCTAACTAATCTGCCAGAAGAGTATCTGTCTCTTTTCTTCCGACAAGTGTATCAGCTCATAAAAACACAATTGAACATAACAGCAGAAAAAGCTTAGGGAGCCCTTCTTCATGAGTGAAGCTTTAGAGACACATTTCCTGTGATACCGTATCCCTTTCTGACCAGTATGTAGGAAGTCCTCGTCAACAAAAGTTCATAGGAAGCAACTGGTATCCTGCTGTATAACCTGCTCACATTCATGATTCTGAAAAGTGATTAATTGTGTTGAATAGCTGCATACTTTTCCCAAAGGCGGAAACATGTGACTGAGGAACATTCAACAGAAGAATTAGAATTTCATTATTCCTTTTCTCCATCTTCTGTTTCTTGCTCCATGCTACATTTTCACTCCCAGTTCATCAATCCTTCTCCCTAATAATACATCCATATATTTTCCAATTTAATATAGCCTATATTCTACAAGTCAGTCACTTGTTTGCAAATTTTACTGGATAGGTAGTCAAAAAAAGGCTGAGTATGTAAATGTAATCTATCATCTTTTTACCTGCACTTCATCCTGAGCTACCTGATAAATATATCATTGTGCTAACAGCACAGCCAGGGTGCTATGTGAAAGGGATTGCATGCAGCTGGGGGCGGGGGGGGGGCAATAAAAATGCCACAATTTGTTGGCTACTGCTTAAATAGTAGTGTAGCTTAGGACACTAATATCCCAGCTTACATGGTGAGAAAATATTAATGGGAGCAAGGAAATGAAATTGCTGTAAATAAGTCAGAAAAGACCTCACTAATCTCCTAAGAAATGCATAGGTAAAGCTTTCGGGTTTCAGCAGCCAGTGGCTAACCCACATCTATAATAAGATGAAGAGTATTTACAATAGGGGTAGGGAGGAAGTAAACTGAACCATCAAGAAACACCAAGATAATTTATGCCCAAAATATGATCAAAAGGGAGAAGTTCTTACTTGCTGTGCTCCAAACAACTCACCCCCCCAAGACTAAATACACAGTTGTGTAGCTCCCAAAGTGACATCCTGACAGCTATGCCATAGGCAGACTTGTGTTGCAGCTTGGCAGGAAGATAAGTCCTGTCATTCTTTTCTCTTCCCTACCCCCAGTGACAAAGTGAGAAGTCTCCAGTAAGTGGGAATTATTGCTTTCAGCACAATCCAAAAGAAAAGCCATATTGGATGTAGTGACACAAATGAAAGGGTTAGGGTTAGGGTTAGGGTTAGGGTTAGGGTTAGGTCTCAAACCTCCTCTCAGGCCCTCTGGATCTACATGCCCTAGTTTGCCTCCAGCCATGGTGTCGTGGTTTGGTAACCCTACTCCCACCTATCTTCCAGGTGGGACATTTAATGTCCTTTTTCTACCCAGTGTGTGAAAGAGATACGGCTCTTCCTTCCTATGCCTCTTAGCCCTTGCGGCCCTATAGCAATGTTTCTCAACCTCAGCAACTTTAAGAAGCATGGACTTCCAACTTCCAGAGTTCCCCAGCCAGTGTACCGGCTAGGGAGTTCTGCGAGTTGAAGTTGATGCATCTTAAAGTTGCTGAGGTTGAGAAATGCTGCTTTATAGCATTGAGGCATGTAACTAGAGGAATTAATCTTTCTTCCTTACCCTCCATGGAATATAGACTAATCTTACAAGAGATGTATTAAGTCAAAATTTATTTTTAAAAAATCCAATGTAAAAGTCTTATTTAATTTTAAATGTCAAAATGCAAATACTCAGGATTAAGGGGGAAAAAACCCTCCCAGAGCTGCCCAACTCAAAGGGAAGCAGTATCTTGGTTGGGGAAAAAAAGAAGGAAAATGTCATGTTCCACTTAGACCATAGTGTGATGCTGGTCTCCTACAAATTGCTCCTTTTGATGTTTGACTCCAGATTTTACAGAGTTTCAGTTTAGCATGGAGGAAGGCTGACTGAAAGTTGATAAGGCTAGATTTGTGAACACAGTACAAAAGATATGATAACTATGGGAATTATACATTATTTCCCAATTTGTACAGAGGGATAAACACCCAAGACACAATAAAATCTAATTTATCTATTTCTACCAAAGTAAACAATACTCTTGAAACAAGTGTTCCCTCTTCCCCTTTTATCTGGATCACTCCCCCCCCCTTTCTTTTTTCCTGGAAATTCCAATGTAACTTTGGAAACTATGGGGAGGTACTAAACCCCACACTTTCTTACCTCATCCCAGCAGTTTCTCCTTAAAAAAAAGAAAGCTCCAGTTCTCCAGCAAAGATGGAAGGACTTGAGCCATCTGACTCTGTAAGTGACCCAGAGCATGCAACAGTTCCTAGTGAAGATGTAGATCCCATATTTGTGCTGAAGGAATGTATATTCAGAATGCCTGCAGTCTAGCCGAGGGTCTGCACTACTTGTGAATACAGCTGGGCTTTGCATACTCGATCCTGTCAGCTTTCTGTTTCCTATAGTGTCTAGTCAAATATTTCTGGGACATTCACAATTAGGGCATAAAACAATGTACAACAGGAACTGAACACATGGGGTTAAATTTAACACCAACAGATTTCCATTTGTATAACAGTAGTTCTTTTCGCTGCTTCCACAATCTTTCAGAGCAGATTTGAAAGACATAAAGGGATGGAACTGGGATAATAGACCTGTGCTGTTTATTCCTTTGACTACAACCCAGTGCTTCAAGAGACTTGGAATTAATCAGCACTTCTGATGTTTTTATATGTTGGGGAGTTTTGTTGCTGCAGGGTCTGTGATAAAATCACATACCATTACATGGGGGAGGACTTTACATTTCATCACTTGCCTTCTTTTTCCCCTCCTGTAACACCCATGTCTATGTTAAGGTGTTCCCATCCTTATGTCTTTTAATCCAGATCTTTGCACGGTCCTAGTAAATTAATCTGAATTTAAGATTGTATATCTGCTATTTGGATGGATGAAACTGATACCCTGGGTTTGCATTTTGATAAGTCATCCAATTTGCACTTCATGAATCTTATATATAAGTTATATGCCACATTCTGAATTTTGTGATACAGTTCTCATGCAAAAAGTGTGTGCAATATAGATTCCAATCTGTTATGAAAATTGCCTGTAAAAATGCTTATAGTAGAAAAGATAGCCTGTGCAGATCTTTATGCCTAATTTTGTAAAAAAAAGGGCAAATTGGGAAAACAAGTTAAGACTGGAAAATTGAGACAAGCAATATGATTGAACTTGATAGATCCTATTTACTGCTTATTTCAATATAGTCACATTTTATTTTCTAAAAGTAGATGAGATTTTTCTTCCATGGAGATACTAGAAATTCACCCAGTTAATTTTTGCCTGCAATGCAGATGCTGAAATAGAAAAAAGCTATGTCAGAAAAGAACTGGTATGCTATGTAACACCACTAACAACACCAACAAAATGTTATAGAGTTCTATACTTTTTCATGAAATATCTATCTATCTATCTATCTATCTATCTATCTATCTATCTATCTATCTATCTATCTGCAAATAGTAATGTCAATAGTTATCATATTCCCCCAAACCATAGTTTTTGATGGTAAGTAATAATTAAAATTGCCAGTTAGCTGGTACAAATCCATGTTTTGGAGTACAATGAATGACAGCCAACACTTTCTACTTCTACACAATTTGTATTGAATATTTTGGTGAAGTGTATATTTAGCATTAAATAACTATTTATGACAGTGGCAGATAATGAATCCTCCCCCATGCTGACATTGAGCTAAAGCTGCTGGTATTAAGATATAATATAGTCTCTTGTGACATACAGAGGTGTCCTGTTACCTGTTTCCCCTGCAAAACAAATTAGCTACCTGTCAGTTTTGTGCTGAGTTTATTTATGTTTGACACAATGGGGGTGGCCTGCACTTTATCATCCATCTTCTCTATTTGCATAACCTTTCAGAGCTAATGGCTGCCATCTTGACAAATTAAGCTGGTTTCCTATGTCTTTCATGGATTAAGCCCACTTGGACAAGTTGTATTTCAGTTAATTCTTGTATAGTGTTTGCTAAATATTGTAAACAGTATAGTCATTCTTTTTTTTTTTTCCTACCAACACATGACATGTACCCCCCAAATTATACATTTGCTAAGAATTTTTCAAATACATTTGGCATCAACTAATATTAACAGCACTGAGATCAAGAATGTCCACTGAATCAAAACAAGGCATTCTGATTTCAGTTTATATTTCCTGCACTTAAGAGGATAGTTTGAAATCAATCTTGTGAGGAATTACTTAGCTGAAATTTGGAATATTTTAAAAATGAGCTTCTTTCCCTTACTATATTTTTTTTAGATTGTTTCTGATCTTCATATACCCTGTTTAGAATGTGTTTTCCTTATGGTAAAGGAACCATAATATTAACTTAATATTCTCAAGTTTGAAAAGCAGTTTAATTTTGTAAATGTTCTAATTCCTAATATTCTGTACAGAAAGACCGTGAAAAGCATACAGATTAAAAATAATGCAATTCCATGCAGTTGTATATACAGACATGGATATTCTTCAGTCAATTCAAGAAAATTTGATAACAAAATATCCTAATATGTTTCTCATATAAATGCCTATGTAGAGGACATATGCTAAAATCAGGAGTTCATACATCATACTACACCATGGTTTCCCAAACTACAGTTTATTAAATAAGTCATAATCGGCTGGTTTATACAGTTAGCCATAAATCATGTTTACAGACTGCAGTGACTGAGTTCATATAGTATCAAGTAAGCCAAAACTAAATTAAAGCTCTGTGTGACTTAACTTCATGTATGTACTAGGCCACAAGTACATTTGGTCCAATCTTATGTAGCTAATTATCTGGTCCAGTGAGGAGAAGCCAAAGTGGCCTAAGGCAGTAAAAGACTCCATGCTCATTTCTATCTTTATGGAATTCAGTCTAAGTCAACTAAAGAATGCACATAAAACAATATAGATCAGTCTCTAATGGTTTCAGTCTGTCCTAGCAGATCCAGCAGGATGGGCATGTTCTAGGTCCATTCTCTGAAATAGTGTCATCTTGTGGTACTCAGAAGTCTCTGTTGTGGTCCCTGCCCTTTGAAACAACCTTCTGCTAAAATCTAGATGGGCTATTGGCCTTCCAGAGGGCCACAAAGAGCTGGCTCTTTCAGCAGGCACTAAGGCCAGGACATTAGTGGAGCCTGGTACGCCTGTTGGTATATGAATTCTTTTGAGGTGCCTTGGTTAGAACATTATTTTTTATTATTTTGATTTTCATTATATACACTATTTTGTATTTTTCAATTGATAGATTTATGTTTCGTTTATATTTGTGAGCCACCCAGCGTTACAATGGGTAGCCATATACAGTACATGTGTGGGTATACAGACACACACAGACACACACACACATGGAGACAATGCAAGATGTTTTAGTAACTCTGGAGATCTGCTACTCAATAGTACTCAGTGATTTTAGCAATCATATTTTGTCCCACGTATAGCTTCTGAATCATTCTTAAAGATAGCCATCTGAATAACATATTCTGTAATGAAGCCTATAATGCATTATTCTCATTAGATTATGGATAAAAATGGTCTGTTTCTTTCCCCAGGAAGTGTCATAGCTGACACATAAAAAAGGAGATAGTGAAAAGGTGTTCTGAGGCCCAGATACTACCTATTCACATTCTACTTGGTGAGGTCATAAAAAATAGAGTTGTAATTAATGACAGGAAGACACTATTTTTTTATTGTATCTCTTCAATGAACAAGTGTTGATTATTGTATCTTTGGCTATTTAGTCTGTGTCTTTAGCCACATTTGTATTAAATTATGGTGATTGGATAAATAGCCATGAAAATAATTATCATGTTATGATATTGATCCTAGTGACAAGTGAGAGTTCATTGCATTATTAATAAAGATTAAAATTGTATTGATAATAACTACAACTATTATTTAAAGAAAGAACCCAGAATGTTTCCCAAATATTAACCATTCTAACTTCACCTTTGTGTTAGGTATAGATATAGTATTATATTTATCTTCTATGAAGGTGCTGAGGGAATGGGAAGTGGGGGAGGATTGAGTGCATTTCTCTTTAAATCACATGTTATGGTATTTATGAATAGGTGATTTCAAGCTAAACAAAAATTATGTCATGTTCACTCCCACCTGGCACAGTCTGAGCCACAGCTGCAGGATTTCAGTTTCAAAAAATCCAGGTGGAATTGCAGCAGACATTTTCCCCCTTAGCCTCCATATTATTAGAGAATCTTGTGTACAGTGGGCTATCTGCAGAGTTACGTCAGCTGCACCAGATGACTAAAGTTAGTGGACTTTCTGCAACGTATAACAGAATTTCTGGAGAACACAAGGTGATAGGCAATGGTTTACAGGTTGTTTTGTATTGCAGTTTCGTTTTTTTTAAAAAAAGCATCTTAATTTTTTAAATATAATATTGGGGGTATTTATTATTTGCCACAATTATTTAGGCAAATTGTTTTCAAACCATCTTCTCACTGCCTTTTCTTCTATCAAATCTTTGTGTACGTACCATAGAAGCCTTGTGAGCATAATAGATTGCGTGGGATATACAATCTAATACTCTTTAATCAGAGGATAAGGTGATTAGTATGGCTGATTGACCTGCTCTCCAGCAATTCATTAATGAAATATGGGCATTCCTGTGAACCTGCTAATTGAAGTTCACAGGAATATGGCATTCCGTGTGGCCTGCTAACTGAAGTAATATAACCAGCATTTTAAAGTAAATGCTACAGTAAGGAAGCAAGACTGAACAAAATGCCTTATACAAAAATCAGATTATCTACTGAAAGAGTCAGTATCTCAGTTCACAATAAAAAGGAAAAAAAAATCACACTCCTTCTAACCTAATTGAAAATTTGTCCTGTAACCCTCTTCTAAGCCTCAAGGCATCTTTAAAAAACTAAAATCAAGTCAGTAGATAAATAGAGAGAAAAACATGCCTGCCAAAGCATAAGACAATCTGTTCTATAAACAAATGGTTCTTTCAAGACCTTCTAAGAGCTTGTAATCAGGGGACTTGTCAAATTGTAACTGGAAGTGAATTCCAGTTCTGATGAACTCCTTTCTGTCAACCTGACTGTTCTTATCAACAGGAATTTGGGGTTTTCCATTGTTGATCCTAAAGTGCAGTCAGATGGATATGGCTGAGGATAGTTCTTCAAGTAACTTGTTGCAAATATTTAAGGTTTAAAGATCAAAGCTGACAATTTACCTGGGGCTTGCATAGAAAATGGCATCCAATGATTACAGCATGGGCGTCACATAGTCCAGCACCACAGCTGTCCACTAGCATTCTGTTGAAGTTTCCAAGTAAGCTCTAGAAGACCCCATGCAGAATGGCCCTAGCCCAGCCATCATTAGAACAAGGTTAACATTAGCAAGGCAAAATAGGGCCATGGCTGCAAACCAGCCTAAGCAGATCAAAGGATTCTTAGCCACTGCCATCACTTCTTTGATCATCTATTGATAAATTTGTGCTCTCAGAAAAAAAAATAATAATCATAGTCTTCTGTCTCAATTTTCTAGTTTAGGTTTTAAGAAAAGATGTTTTGCACACACTGAGACTGGCTCTGCTCTCTGATCTTTCTTATTTATTTTTTGATAACCAGCAAATTGGCATTTATTGTTACTGTATATAACACTTCTGCCTCTCATCGGTCTATAGTCCAATATCCACCCCTACAGAAAGCAGGCAATAAAGGGAGTAACTCTTGAGTCAAGGATGGATTAGAACCCCTTGTGAAAACTTGTAAGGTTGGGGCAATTCTCTGCCTCCATGGCTTTTTCATTTTGTGTGGTACCTTATTTATCAGGATGCTCAGGAATGGGCAAGCAGTGGTTGCCTGTGAGCATTTTGGGTCAGAAAATTAATAGGCTCCAGTTCAAATGTAATATTTCTGGCCTTCTTTTCACATGGAAAGCAGGATAGAAATCAACTACATAACATCTTAGAGAAGATGTTAGTCTCACTTCTCCACCTATATCTGAAGGGTACTGATTTTCTGGAGGAATTTCACTTGGGTGGATATGAGATTGCTTTGCTGAATTATCTGTTTTTTTATACCTTTGATCATGGTATCTTTTTGGACCATGTGAAAGGGTTAGGCCTTAGAGGTGCTGTTTGCAGTGGTTCCAGTCCTCCCTCTCAGTTTGTATCCAGAAGGTGGCACTGGAGGACTACTATTCAATATCTTGGTGCTTGTCATGTAATGTCCCTCAGGGTTCTGTCTTACCCCCTGTGCTATTTAATGATAGTGTCTGCACAATATTCTTAACCATATCAGTCAAAGACCAGCTACTGATTTGCCCAATATGAGAAGCTTGGTTAGTTTTAGGTTCAGCTTGTTTTGTTTTTTGTAACTTAATGAATTGTGTGAATACAGTTAATATTTTTATGAAGTTGCCAAGAAAGGTCATCTAATATACCTAGCTCAACTATCCTTGGTTGTTGTTGTTGTTTAGTCGTTAAGTCGTGTCCGACTCTTCGTGACCCCATGAACCATATTGCGCCAGGCCTTCCTGTCCTTCACTGCCTCCCTGAGTTTGCTCAGTTTCATGCTCATTGCTTCAGTGATGCTATCTAACCATCTCATCCTCTGCTGTCCTCTTCTCCTTTTGCCTTCAATCTTTCCCAGCATCAGGGTCTTCTCCAAAGAGATCTCTCTTCGCATTAGGTGACCAAAATATCTGAGCTTGAGCTTCATTATCGATCCTTCCAATGAGCAATCAGGGTTGATTTCCTTTAAGATTGACTGGTTTGACCTCCTAGCAGTCCAGGGGACTCTCAAGAGTCTTCTCCAGCACCACAGTTCAAAGGCATCAATTCTTCGGCGCTCGGCCTTTTTTATGGTCCAGCTCTCACAGCCATACATTACTACTGGAAAAACCATAGCTTTGACTATGCGGATCTTTGTCGGCAAGGTGACGTCTCTGCTTTTTAATATGCTATCTAGGCTTGCCATAGCTTTCCTCCCAAGGAGCAAGCGTCTTTTAATTTCATGGCTGCTGTCTCCGTCTGCGGTGATCTTGGAGCCCAAATAAATGAAGTCTGTTACTGCTTCCATTTCTACCCCTTCTATTTGCCAGGAATTGATGGGTCCAGATGCCATGATCTTAGTTTTTTTAATGTTGAGTTTCAAGCCAGCTTTTGCACTCTCCTCTTTCACCCTCATCAAGAGGCTCTTTAGTTCTTCTTCACTTTCTGCCATTAGGGTGGTATCGTCCGCATATCTGAGGTTGTTGATGATTCTCCCTGCAATCTTAATTCCGGCTTGTGATTCTTCCAGCCTGGCATTTCTCATGATGTACTCTGCATATAGGTTAAATAAGCAGGGTGACAGTATACAGCCTTGTCGTACACCTTTCCCTATTTTGAACCAATCGGTTGTTCCATGACCGGTTCTAACTGTTGCTTCTTGGCCCGCATACAGATTTCTCAGGAGACAGGTAAGGTGGTCTGGTACTCCCATCTCTTTAAGAATTTGCCACAGTTTGTTGTGATCCACACAATCAAAGGCTTTTGCATAGTCAATGAAGCAGAAGTAGATATTTTTCTGGAACTCTCGTGCTTTCTCCATGATCCAGCGAATGTTGGCGATTTGATCTCTAGTTCCTCTGCCTCTTCGAAACCCAGCTTGTACATCCGGTAGTTCTCGGTTCATGTATTGCTGAAGCCTAGCTTGTAGGATTTTGAGCATAACCTTGCTAGCATGTGAAATGAGTGCAATTGTGCGATAGTTTGAGCATTCTTTGGCGTTGCCCTTCTTTGGAATTGGAACGTAAACTGACCTTTTCCAATCCCGTGGCCACTGTTGCGTTTTCCAAACTTGCTGGCATATTGAGTGCAGCACTTTAACACCATCGTCTTTTAGTATTTTAAATAACTCAGCTGGAATACTGTCATCTCCACTAGCTTTGTTGTTAGCAATGCTTCCTAAGGCCCACTTGACTTCACTCTCTAGGATGTCTGGCTCAAGGTCAGTGATCACACCAGCGTGGACATCAGGGACATTAAGATCTTTCTTGTATAGTTCTTCTGTGTATTCTTGCCACCTCTTCTTAATCTCTTCTGCTTCTGTTATGTCCCTGCCTTTTTTGTCCTTTATCATGCCCATCTTTGCACTAAACGTTCCTTTCATATCTCCAATTTTCTTGTAGAGATCTCTGGTCTTCCCCATTCTATTGTTTTCCTCGATTTCTTTGCATTGTTCATTTAAGAAGGCCTTCTTATCTCTCCTGGCTATTCTCTGGAAATCTGCATTCAGTTGCTTATATCTTTCCATTTCACCCTTGCTTTTCGCATTCCTTCTTTCCACAGCTATTTGTAAAGCCTCATCAGACAGCCATTTTGCTTTCTTGCATTTCTTTTTCTTTGGGATGGTTTTAGTTGCTGCCTCCTGTACAATGTTACGGACCTCCGTCCATAGTTCTTCAGGCACTCTGTCTACCAAATCTAATCCTCTAAATCTATTCATCACCTTCACTGTGTACTCACAAGGAATATGATCTAAGTCATACCTGAGTGGTCTAGTGGTTTTCCCTACATTCTTCAATTTAAGCCTAAATTTTGCAGTAAGAAGCTCATGATCTGAGCCACAGTCAGCTCCTGGTCTTGTTTTTGCTGTCTGTATAGAGCTTCTCCATCTTTGGCTGCAAAGTATATAATCAATCTGGTTTCGGTATTGACCATCTGGTGATGTCCATGTGTAGAGTCGTCTCTTGTGTTGTTGGAAAAGAGTGTTTGCTATGACTAGCTTGTTCTCTTGACAGAACTCTATTAGCCTTTGCCCTGCTTCATTTTGTACTCCAAGGCCAAACTTGCCTGTTATTCCGATTACTCCTTGACTTCCTACTTTAGCATTCCAATCCCCTATGATATAAAGGACATCTTTTTTTGGTGCTAGTTCTAGAAGGTGTTGTAGGTCTTCATAGAAGCGGTCAACTTCAGCTTCTTCAGCATCAGTGGTTGGGGCATAGACTTGGATGACTGTGATATTGAATGGTTTGCCTTGGATACGCACTGAGATCATTCTGTCGTTTTTGAGGTTGTACCCCATTACTGCCTTTCCCACTCTCTTATTGACTATGAGTGCAACTCCATTTCTTCTAAGGGTTTCTTGCCCACAGTAGTAGATATAATGGTCACCCGAATTAAATTCACCCATTCCCGTCCATTTCAGTTCGCTGATTCCCAAGATGTCGACGTTCAATCTTGTCATCTCATGTTTGACCACATCCAGCTTGCCTTGGTTCATAGATCTTACATTCCAGGTACCTATACAATATTGTTCTTTACAGCATCGGACCTTCTTTTCGCTTCCAGATACATCCACAGCTGAACGTCCTTTCGGCTTTGGCCCAGCCGCTTCACTCTTTCTGGAGCTACTTGGAAATGCCCTCCGCTCTTCCCCAGTAGCATATTGGACACCTTCCGACCTGAGGGGCTCATCTTCCGGCGTCATATCTTTTAGCCTTTTAACATTGTCCATGGGGTTTTCTTGGCAAGGATACTGGAGTGGGTTGCCATTTCCTTCTCCAGTGGACCACATTTTGTCAGAACTCTCTGTCATGACCTGTCCGTCTTGGGTGGCCCTGCACGGTATAGCTCATGGCTTCACTGAGTTACGCAAGCCCCTTCGCCACGACAAGGCAGTGATCCATGAAGGGGACTATCCTTGGTATATAACTCCAAAAAAAAAAAAAAGCATTCAATACTTTTTCTAAGTTTGATCATGAGCTCAGTGCAGAAGAATAATGTAAAATTAAATCCAGACAAGAGAAGGGTTGTTCGTCAATAGGGAAATTTGATCCAGAGATTGGGGTTCAGCTTGTTTTTCAGAGAGTTGCACATTCCCTGAAAGACCAGGGCCAAATCCTCAGTTGTTACAAGATATCGAGGTGGCAATGGTAGCAAGAAGCATGTTTGTTCAGTTCTGTCTGTTGTATCAATTATGTCCTTTTTATGAGGAGTTGGATTTACATCTCAGTTTATAATGTGCTTATAATGTGCTTTAAGTGGCTCTGTCATAACTTCTTCTGATGAATCCTCATCAGAGGAACAGCAGAAAGACTAAGGAAGGAATTTATGGAACCACAGAAAATGATTTCTTGGTTGCTTTTAGAACAAATCAGAGATTCAGGTAGAATCCATGAATACTGTCTGTTTTGAACTCATGCGCAAAGCACCTGTTCTTGAATATATTCCACAACCTCTAGTATGACGGAACTATGACACCACCAAGTAGCAGAAAATGATTAGCATGATGCAGTGGTTCAAATCTTCAAATTTGGGGTCTTTACTAATAAAAACTTACTTGGGCAGCAGACGTTTCTCTTCGGCAGATCTTGCTTTTGGAGGATTAATGAACACCATTTGAATCTGGGTAAAATTTTCTTCTGCCTCTGCATAAAAGCCTTGCACAAAAGGAAGTAAACTGCCAGAGACAGCATCAATATATAGCTTTCTTTTGTACTTTTGTGCAAAAGTTTTCTTACCTGTACTTTTGGCTCTTGATTTGTTGTTTGACCACAGTCAACACTGCTTCTCTAATTGCATGGCACTGCATCTACTATTTCTATCTCTGAGTTAACTTTTCTTAACTAACAGAAAAAAGGATCTCTGAAAGCTTCAGTCAGTGTTAGCCCTTCTCATAGTCCAGACAAGATGCACAACCAGAGGTACTAGCTCTATCTTTATTGTAAGGTTACATTAACTGAATCTTGCAGGACTGAAAATATTTCTCCCCTCCTTCCCTTTTACTTTCTGGAAAACTAGGGAGGGTCCCTTCTTTTTGTCATGCCTGCCCGCCCTCTGTGGGCTGAGATATCTTTTACATTCTAGTTGTCCTGTCAATGGCTCCCCCTCCTGTATCCCAAGGTCATTCCCACATACCATTACATCAGCTCACAATGCATTTGCAAACTAATGCATGGTATCAGGCTCCTTTTTGCTCCCAGTGAAGGATCTACAATTAATAATTGCTTTCAAGACACAAACTTAGGTATTTGTGTTTATCTATAAAACTCTAAATAGCTTAGCCCGGTCTATCCAAGAGAACATTTTTTCTGTTAGGCATCTCTCTAGACTTTCAGCTCTGCAGGATAGGCTCTTTTAAAGATGATTCCACTCTGTTTTTAGAATCTTTATTGATACAAAGAAGAAGGACTTATCATCTGAAGTTCCAGACTATGAAGTGTTATGGCTCTCATGTTTAGAAAAAGAGTGAAGACCTTTCTCTTTAGTCAAACCTTTGAGATGGTTGATAATGACCTTCATATTCACTATCTCTTTTGTGTGAATTATCTCCAGTACTCCTGCATTGTGACCACACCTGTTAGAATGTTTTTATATAATGTCTACTAATTTAGTGATTATTGCTGATACATGCTAGATAATTGAGAAAGCCAAAACATTAAAAAAAATAAGTCAGTAAGTCATACATTGATTATAGGAAGGCCTTAGATTGTGTTGATCAATCTAAAGCTGTGGAATGTGCTTAGGAAAATGGGAATCCCAAAACATCTCATTGTTTTGGTGTGGGTCTTCTGGGCTGCGTGGCCGTGTTCTGGAAGTTTTGTTTCCTAACGTTTCACCAGCATCTGTGACTGGCATCTTCAGAGAGCAGGAGCACAGACAGGAGCAGTTCCTGGGCACAGAGAGAACTGCTCCTGTCTGTGCTCCTGCTCTCTGAAGATGCCGGTCACAGATGCTGGCAAAATGTTAGGAAACAAAACTTCCAGAACACGGCCGCACAGCCCGGAAGACCCACACCAGCCTTCATATGCCGGCCATGAAAGCCTTCGACAATACATCTCATTGTTTTCTTGCAAAAACTATACAGGTAATAAAACCACAGTCCAAATGGAATATGGCAAAACAGACTGGCACCAGTTTGGCAAAGGAATGAGACAACGCTATATACTCTTCCCATATTTATTAAACCCATTTGCTGAATACCTATTGAGGGAAATTGAATTTGAAGAAGATGAATGTGGTTTTAAAACTGGAGGAAGAAACATCAGTAACCTGCACTATGCTGTTGACACTACTCTGATAGGTTAAAATGCAGATGATCTGGAAGCTCTAGTCATGAAAGTCAAGGAGCACAATGAAAAATTGAGACTAAGATTAAATATATAGGAGACCAAAGTAATGACAACAGGTACAGCAGCCAGGCTTAGCATTGACGATGAAGATATCGAAGTGGTGGATAACTTCTGCCTTTGAGGAATGGCTATCAATAGTAAAGGAACTAGCAGTCAAGAGATACACTGCAGGCTAATATTTGGTAGTGTAGCAATGAAGGAAAAGAGGCTGGAATGCTTCTATACCTGAATTATGCAGACAGTGGTTTGTGACAGGCTATGGAAGTGAAAGATGGACTTTGAAGAAGCAAGGTAGAAAGAGTATTGACAGTGTTGAACTTTGGTATTGGAGAAGACTATTAAGAATACCATTGATGCCCAAGAAAACAAACAAATGGATCACAGAACAAATAAATCCACAATTCTCATTCAAGGCACAAATGACCAAGCTTAAATGATCATATTTTGTACACATTATGCAAAGACATAGCTCATTTTAGAAGTCTATAGTGGTAGGAAAAGTGGAAGGAAAGAAAAAAAGAGCAGCAAAGTCAATAGATTCAATTACAACTGTGATGGATGCAATTTTGGAAGATCTGAAGGATAAGGTTGGGGGCATCATCCTAGAGAACATCTATTTATGTGGTCACTAAGAGTCAACATCAACTTGGTGGCACATAATCAGTCATCACTCAGTTAATTTAGTGATAGTAGTAAAAGAATAATAGAATAATTTTGAAAATATTTCTCCTATGCTATTTCGCTCACAGAGCACTCAGAACAGTTTATATAAATTAAACTATAGCACGATAGCACTATTAAGAAAATAAAATGAACAATAAACATACAGAAAATAGTTTAAAATCACTGCGGAAATTAGCATATGAAAAGCTGGTTGAAATAAGTGCAAGTTTGTCTGTCTGTTCTTAAAGACTGTGACAGTAAGATAGTTACTTACACTTCTCCTTCCAAATAGTTCATCCTCTTTCTTTTATGCTCATCTCCCAGGGAAAAAAAAACTCTTTATTTTGTTTGGCTGTTATCCCAGCTTCATTATTAGCATTTTACCAATGCTTTGTTAGGAAGAAAAAAAAAAAGATGATTCACAGGAGCCATATAACCATTTAGAAATGTGCTGAGCTGTAGAAGTCCAGTCTTTGCCCTATCTATTCATATCTCATTCCAGATTAGAGAGGCATCCACAGGTTTCAAAGCGTTCATCCAAACAATGAAAGCTATGCCACGCTGTTGTGAAGTGTGCTCCCCCACTCTTGTACATGACTGCGGCATTACAGTGCAGCTTCTAATATTTGTTGCCCTTTGACCTCCCCTGAAAATGCCTCTAACAGACCATATTTTTTTCAATGCCCAGCATGGTTTTAGACCTGCGTTCACAGTTGCATTGATTTTGGAATATCTTTCTTTAATATAGGCATATAATATCCATTTTTATACACATCATATGTAACTCTTCCAATAATAGTTTTCCTATATAGTTTTCCTTAATATATGCTGAATGTATACATTTCCTTCACAACTGTACACTATTTTTAATGAACTTTTCTGCAACCTTATGGCAAACTTGCTTAGACCGATCAGGTGTTTTGCACACCAAGAAACCTTTCGTGGGTTTCTTTAATATCCCTGCAAACAGGTACCTGTCTCTGATGCATGGGAAAGTGCGGCTGGTTGTTTCTTTGTGACTAATTGAACCAAAAGTTTTCTATTCTTAAATCAGGCTTTGTCTTTTGGTAAGAATGCAAGAATGCATATCTCCTAGATGCCTAAAATATACATTTAATATGTCTGGGCATGATGCTTCTCTTGGAGTTGCTGCTACAAGCCAAATTATGATGTGTAACACCCCCCCCCCCCCCCCCCCGTATTTCTCAGTTGTTGTGTATGGCATCTTTATAATACCTATGGAGTGTTAACAACTCCAGCAAATTGGTTAATTTTTCCCTCCTTATTTTGAAAAGAAAGTCTGGGACTCCTACTAAGAAATGAAACTTGCTTTAATATACTGACAACCATCACAGAAAGAGACAATAGTTCTATTCAAGCAACAAAGCCCAAAGAATATCCTGTCCTATTGAAGCAATTGTGATCATCTGGTGTGCGAGCACAACCCCTAGATTTACACATCTGGTGGCAGGATATTCTTAGCAGAGGGTGTGTGATTATAGAACTCTCTTCCCACAGTGATTTAACAAGACTGACATATCTTTATCCTTGGGGCACAGGACGAGAGCTGTTTCCTTTCCCAGAGAGAATGTTTTCCTTGGGGATTGTAGCCAACCCAGCACTACACAGCATTGTGCTGGGCACCGGCCGTTTTGGCCTTGAAGGTTAAGTCATCCCAGAGGTGATAGAGCAAAAGATTGGTCTATAATCCACAGACATTTACCAAAATGTGTTAGTGTTGTTGCAAATATTGGCAGATTCTGAACTGGAATAATTCCTTTACCAATACCCTCTGCATCTTTGAAGCCCCAGAGGGAAAATAAGACTATACAATCTTCAGATAAAGCAGCAGCATTGTGGCTGGAAATTTGAAAGCGACTGATGTGTAATCTCATGTGTTGATAATGCTTGTAAACATAACCCATGCCTGCCTTGGATCACTGTGGATCCTTTTGAGAGGAAGGGGGGTATATAGCATAATAATAATAACAACAAGAAAACAATTGAAATGTACTAGAGCTCTCCAACAAATCATAGAGACAGCATAGGCAAACCAAAGATATCTGCCTTTTGTTGTGGAGGAGAGGCTGGGATGCTTGAAAAACTCAAAAAAGTTGTTAGTGGTGGTAAAGTAGGTGTTTTTGTCAAAGGAAGAGAGGGTTGTACTTGTTGGGATTATGCATTGGGGAGAGTGAACAAAAGGGAACAGTGGATCATTAGTTGCTATCTTTTCAAAATGACTTAAGTTTCCATCCTAAACATTACAGCTGTGCAAAGCATCAAAAGAGGTGCCAGGCAACATGCAACAGTGCCTATGAAATACCTCTTTTCACATCATTAAAGCATCCAAGTTGTGTGCAAGGCTTGCACAATTGCTTGAGAAGTTGATCCTATCTGTGCATGGATGCTTTACAAATGTCCTGCATAACCTTAAAGACAGTTGGGCATTGTAAGAGATTCTTCTGAGCACAGCTGCAGCCAGACCTAAACAGAAATAATATAAACATAGAAAAATGGACACTTAAGGCATAAACCCTTCTTATTTTAACAACTAAATAATCCACAGGGTACTTTTTCATTTGGAACAATGTAACTTTGGATAACCACATAATTCTCTTTGTTTCTTCTACCTGTTTTCTTTATGGTGATATCCATACCTGTAGAGACTGGGATTTCCTTCTTCTTCTTCTTTTTTTTTTGGAAAGGAGCAAGTGGGGTGTGGAACACTGACAAACCAGTTTATACTCCTTTATTTTATTCACAAACTAGTAGGAAAAATAAAGAATCCAATGGACGCTACTGGAAAAATGTAGCATTTCAGAGTCCCTTTGCATTGCAAATTTGCATTTCCTTCTAGGATGAATGAGGATGTCATTTGATTTGTTGGTGTTGCTGAAAAAAAGACTTATCACTGTACACACATTCATTTAAGATAATCCTGTCCTCATGCACAAGAAAGCAAAATTCACAGATTTATCCATCTAGCTAGGAGGCTTTGAGTGCTAAGCTCTTTTAAATGTCTACTTTTAAATTATATTTAAATGTATATTCAACCATCTTTGTGGTTTCTTCATTAGAACTGCCAGATTTGCTTGCCACATTTGACAAATCTGTGGCAGGCAGACACAACATAATGTCCTCCACGGTGGGATTATTTATATCTACTGAAGTTTACCAGTGCAGATGAGTGGACATTTTTTGTGATTTATTTTTTAAGTTTTCTTCTGAAAATATGCATTTCTTCTAAAATACAGTCTTAATTTTAAGACTTTGATAAATTTCCTGGAGACATGTCTACTTTTACCTGTTTCAGGAAGCCAGCAAATAGAGAGAGAATATTCATTGGACATAACAAGTCATAAGGGGTAGATGAGGAGAGGCATTACAAGGAGAGAGTCAAAGATCAACAGTCAAGAGAGAAAGAAACTAAGCAAACAACACCAGATCAGGCCAGAAAGTGTAGTTCAAGAAACCTAGGAATTAAGATACAGTTAGCCAACCAGGATATAACTAAAGATAGTTAGATTAATACCTGACACTCTCCAACAGTAACTAGCTGCAGCTGAATGAATAAATACAGACTTTATTATAAACATAGACCAAAACAAGCATAGTAATATAATCAGAAAACTACAAAAATCAGCAGTATACAATATACCCCACAGTTAAAACCAATAGTGCACTAGTACTTGTACTATCGGCTATTGCATAAAATAGAAAATACAGTGATGCAGATACAGTATTTCTTTAACCAAACTTTTAGTAGAGTCCAAAGGCAATTGCACAAAATTCTGCAGCATTCCTAGAAGCCACCACTGACTTATCTGTAACATGGAAAAGAAACAGTCTTCATCATTTAGGGTTCTACAACTTTTAAATAAAAGTGGTGTAATTAAACCCTTATACCAAGTAGAAAGGGTGAAAGGCATTACTTTTCCAGATGTTCTGGTTGATCAAATAGTTTCTTCCAAGTACTTCATGATGAAATCTAACATTGTGCAAATGGCTTTCCACTTGAGCTTTACTTTTCTTCCTCCCTGCTCCCTGAACAAAGGGCTGCAGTGAAGAGAGGGAATTTGGTCTGCCAGCAATGTGTTCCCCTGATGGGAAAGCATTGGTAGATGCACCCCTCAAAATTCCAAATCGCATTTTAATTTATCTAAAATTCAAGCAGCAGTGTCAAAAATTAGCTTACTATGAAGACATGGAGCTTTTCACTATTTCTATACTGATATTTTCACCCACAATGCTGAGAGAAACATATATGGTTCTTAGTTCCCATCTAATATTATCCCTGTAACAAAAATGTGAGGGAGGTGAGGTGAGGTAGAGCTACCAGATTTGGCATAAAAAAAATCTGGTTGACCACAAGTTTATTTATTTATTTACACAATTTATTAGCCACCCATCTGACTTTTTCCAAGTGACTCTGGGTGGCGTACAACAGTAGGAAACAAATATAGAGGATCTTAACCTTTTGGTGTCATCTAGTGATCATCCAGGTTTTGCAGCCCCATCTGACCTAAAGTTATGTTATGCTGTTCATGGCCGACTGCAGATCTGAATCTGGATCTTCTGGTTTTAAAATCTCCCTGGGCCTTGCTAGAAGAAGTACATTTTTACATTTAATAAGTTGAATGAAATAGCCATATGTTGATTGCATCTCATATTTTTAGGCTTGATGTTGAGATACTTGTATTTTCTCTCTAATAATTTTAATTCTTATCTGATAATACTTATAAGAATCTTACATTTTTCTCTAATAATTTTAATTCTTATACAAAAATCAAATGCCTTTAAATGCAACTGGTACTGGTTCAAGATTGTTACTATTGCTTACTAAAATGAAGAAACATAGCATTCCTTAATTTGAGCTGAATGAAACCATCTTCTTCTGAGTTTCTAGTGCAATACAAACTGCAAATTTAAATTTTTATTTTTAGGCAATTTTTATGAGAATGCATCTTTCTTACCAACTTTGTTATGCTCAATGTTGACTTTGCGTTTCATAGAATAGGGCTAGCACAACCTCCCAGTATCCCACCTGGCAGAGATGAGAAGCTGAAACAACATTCCAAGATGGTACATGTTTTTCCCATATTGCTATTATCATTATCCAATAAAAGCTTTCCCACAAGTGGGACATAAGGAATGTAGCTGGAGCCTTTTCTGCTCACTGCATGTGTAGTACAAAATTTCTCCACACCACATGTCCCTCTACAAAGTCTTTAGTGTATTTGCCAAAATAAATATTTTATTACATTTATTTTTAGTTGGTATTGCATATGTTCTCTTAAGATTAAGCAGTCAAAGGTCAGAGAAGTTGACATGAACTGCAGTTTTAAATTAATTGTATGGTACACTGTGGGCATATGTGTATGGAGCTAGGTATGTTTCTTGATTCAATGCCTAAGAAGTTTCCTTTCTAAAGAGGAGCAAAACTATCCTTATGTGTCATACGTGGATCCAGGGCCTGCTAATCAAAGCTGGGCTGCATCTGGTTAAAATAGACTTGGCAACAACTGGCTTCACTTGAAGGTTTTACCATGTCAAGGGAATCTTTCACTCAAAGCAACGACCCATATTGTGCTGAACAAACACATGAGTTTTTCATTGAGAACAATAGCTTAACAAACCACTTCCCAGGAACGCTGAAAGAAAACTGTGTGCCTTTGGCAGTTCCTGCCCTGAACAGTGTTTATTTGAAAACACTTCAGATGTGTCTCTATTAAATGTCTGAAATAAAACTATTTGAAATAAATCTAAAAATAATTCAAGAAGTAAGTAAATCCTATCAAAAGGTACTGATTTAAATTTACTAAGATACAGCAGTGTGTTAAAAGAGAGATTTAACGCATGTCACTATATAAATCACAATAGTGTAATTGTGATTACAATTTTCAGCCTAATTTTCGCTTCTTTGTTCTGCTTGGTTGAGTTGTAAAAAAAATATAGGAGCAAACTGGGAAAACCTTAAACAGTTGTCCCAGGTTTGTTCTTGTTGCTATCACTTTTTTCAGAGAATTCGGCAAAATATTGACGCTTTCATTGGAAGCTGTGGTCCTAAATTCTCTTGCCATCTTCTGTTACGTGTTTGTTTTATTGTATGCAGACATCCTAATGCTGTACCTTCTCATGGGAACGGTGGCTCTGATGCACACATGAACCTCCTCTACTCACAAACATTCTGCATTAACTTCACAGATATCTCCAAATCAGGCTATAAATTGGCGCAGTAAATGTGATCATTTGCTACAGTAGGGAAGGGATGACCTCCAATTGCATCTGTTACCGGAGACTTCTCAGCTTGCACTCCTGCGATAAAATGAAGCTTTGGATATGCAGTGTCTTACTTTGATAACTGCACTGTACAAGCTCTGATAGAAAAATGTAAATTTCCTTCATGTTAATAATTACCTTTGAAAAAGAATTTGCATCCACGATTAAATTGTTTTCTTGATTCACAGATAAATTCCTCAAATACTCTACTTTATATAAAGTGTTTTTTTTTAGATGGCTTTTCATTGTTTAGTGAGTTTGAGTTAATGAGGAGCTGTATAGTTGCTGAAATTTGAGGAAGTAGAAGACTTCTGTCTGTTCATTTTTCAGATTTTTTGAGTATACTCCCTGACTTTGTTTTCTGATTTCAGAAGTAGAAGGTGCTTTGAGAAGACTGTGAGCAGTGATGAAATTCTTTTCAAATGGCTTGGTCAGATCTGTCAATTACTGAGGTTAATTTTAAAAACAAAATTGGACTGAATTAATGTTTGTACCAGGGAAAGAACAATGCAGAGAAGGGTTTAAATGTTGTTAAGGGAAAAAAGAAGAAGAAGAAGAAGAAACACAAAAAACATTGACTGATAAATTGATAAATTTAGAAATAAAGGGATTTTATGAATTCACAGTAACCAAGAAATTAATCACTAGGTATTGAAGACATTGATCTGGCATATGTTTAGAAAACTCCAACTCCTAACAGAGAATAAACCTGTAGCCCTAAATAAATATACAAAATCTTACTTTCTCTATTTAATGAGTTACTGACATTTGAGGAAATATCAGATTAAGTGTTCTAGATTGGAGGGATACAAAATATTACAAACATCTCTTGTAAGGAGTACTTTGGGTAGCAATCAGTCTACCTAAACAACCTAATAATTAATGTACACTGGGATCGTCAATCTCCTAGTGATGCATATGGGGCTTCTAGGGACGGTATCATCCCAGTGATGCACATTGGAGCTTCCTACCACCACATCAACTGAGTGGCAGTGCCTTTTAGCCATCATGCTTTATAGCTTCCACCACGTATGAGCTCACTTCTATGCCATGTCCCTCTTCCTGCGTGGCTAATGATGACATTGCTGACCTCCAGTTATATATATGGCAAATATCTATCCATTTCACTTTTTAATGTATAACTAATTCATTACCCCACCAACTAATATGCATATCAAAGCAGTTATACTTTCCTATTTGTATTTGCTGAATTTTGTGATATAGTCTTTGTACAAAAAATACTTTCAAAAATTCATATATTAGGTGAAAATGTGCATGGCAACGCACCTATCTGTGAAAATATTTTGCAAAAGCACACTCCACTAGGCAAACCAGATGGCAAAAATATATCTAAGGCAAAATTATAAATAAAAATAAATGCATGAGAAATGTGCAATTGACATATGTATGAAATATGTATCCATGTGTGCATGGGAATTTTCAGGAAGAGGTTTTTAAAAATCATTTGCTGCCAAAAGAACCAAATAAAGCAAATTTAAGATTATAAAAAAATGAGAACTTAGATAAACCAAACTTCTGACAGTAATCTTTCATATATTAAATTTAAAAGTCCTAGTTAAGCATACTTCTAGGAGAAAACTTCATTTCCATAATAATTTTTTAAATGTACATTGGAATATTTCTCCCTTGGAGCTGCCCTCTTCTTAAAATTGACAGTAGCGAGAAAGTATCTATCAGAAGTCTGCTAAAAATATGAGCTTGTATGCTAAAAAAGGACTAACAACTTTCCCCCAGACATTTGGGTGTATTGCACACAAACATCTAAAAGCCTTTTAAAAGCACCTTTCAGTTGAATCCCGCAAAGTAATTTCATAAATATTTCTGAAAAAGAGGATTGTATTTTTTTTTTCTTTGGATAGACCACATAGGAGCTGAATGGTTCTTAATCAATCAAAGTAGGGATAATCTTCCATCATAGGATGAATGGTGGATCATTTCTTTTGTTGTTTCTTTCTGTTTCTCTGTCTAGTGGTTAGGGGAATTCTGGGAGTTGAAGTCCACATGTCTTCAAGTTGCCAAGGTTGAGAAACCCTGGGTTAGGTGTTACAATGCTTGTAACAGGAAAAAAAAAATGCTTATAACACGAAAAAAAAATGAAAAGCTGTATGTTCACTTGTATACAGTGTTTTTATTTGAAACAATTATTTGTTTCCATTCTTAACTATATAGTGAACTCCCCCAATAATCCAAGCCCATTTCAAAACACTAATGCTGCTGATTAAAATAATAATCAGTTGAATTTAACACATTAACAAAAATATATTGAAGTTTGTTCAGTATATATTTTTCCTAGAATTTCTCCCCCCCCCAGATTATTATTTTCTACATTTTCAGTCATCATACTATGAACTGTTTACGTAGCTAAAATGGCACTATCCAAAATAGATGCTGACAGACTTGGAACCGAAAGTACCCCCCCAAAAAACCCAAACAATCTTCGATTAAAAAGCACTAATAGAGGAACAGTTCTAAAGGGCTGCCTGACCCTCAGTTAGAAGAAAATAATTTATTCAGCTGATATATCCCATTTCAGCAGAAGAAATAAGGAGAAAGAAAGGCACTTTTTCAGAGATTAAGACTGGAAGTTATTTTCAGTAACCCTATTATTTTTCATTCCAACTCTTGGAAAAAAAAAATTTCCACTTAGGGTAGGACTGCTTCCAAAACATTTCTTGTTTCAATTCCTCAAATTTTAGAGTTCAGAACATTCCAGCATTTCTGAAATATAGCTGATACATTAGGGTTTCTCCATTATCAAGTGCATGGGTTTTTTTCTTTATACATTTCGACAGAGCATTGTGAATCACCAACCTGTCAGTGCTTTTGGTTCATCGACCTTCCACATTATCAATGCACATGCGTGAACTGATAAAACACCTCACAAAAACAATCTTAATGAGACTGAATCTATAGCTGTAGGTCTTAATGCGTGCAGAAAGCTGGTCCTTTGCTTAAAAGAGCAATGAAACTCTTTCTCAGCAACACAATACATCTCAAAATCACATTCCATGGGTACATATGCCCAGCAGAATAGTTCCTTGTAAAATCAGCCATCGCCAAGAGGTCATATCAGGAATGGGCTTTTGGGTGTGTATTTGTTTCTTGCTGTGGTGTTCTATTTAAAGCATGTGGATGCCTTAGCAATATAGGACTTATTGGAATTGGAAAAAATGAGCCCAGAGAATGGAAAAATTGCACATCTTCTCATTTTAATCAGATTTAGTTTCAGAATTCTTCTAGTTAAACAAGAACTCAGGAAGACTGGGATGTGGGGCAGTGTGAACTGAGGGAACAAGGAAGGTCTGGATCAGTTGGCCTGGCCTGAACCAGCCCTCTTTTGCTTTGTTTTAAGAGGTGGCATTTATGGCTTTGTTTGGAGAGGTGGCTATTTATTCTTCAACCTCAGCAACAAAGCTGTGTGGACTTCAACTCCCAGAATTCCCTAGCCAGCATGGCAAGGGAATTCTGGGAGTTGAAGTCTCGTCTTAAAGTTGCTGAGGTTGAGAAACACCTGTCTAAAACACGGCAAAAGCGGAACAGGTGGTTCATATTGAGGCAGCAGGGTTTCTTTTTTCAAAAGTTTTCAGAGCTGGCTTTCAATATTTTTAAAAGGCCCTTAGCTTTAATGGAATACGGAAGTTGTTGCCATGAGTTTGGGAAATACAAAACTCCCCATCATTGTCATGGCTTTAAAATGTATCTGCACAAGGGATAAAGCTAGGAGCCCTATCACCCTTGCTCTTATAAGTCATGACTCTTCAGAATGGTTCCCTGAATGCTAAAAAAAAAACCCCCAAAAAACCCAACCACGTCACATTAGCCTTCTTGGGGCACTAAGCTGAACATGTGGAGGACTTCAAACTGGATAGCACATACATCCATATCTTTTCTTATTTCAATTTCAGTGCATTCAGCTAGAGATCTGCAGGAGAGCTGTATCTGTGCCATTCCTTATTGTATTAGGATCCTGGATTACATGGGGAGCTGTTTTCAAGTTTATGTTTCCATATTTCATAAAAAGAGAGCTAGTTTGGTGTAGGGGTTAAGGCACCAGGCTAGAAACTGGGAGACTCATGAGTTATAGTCCCACCTTAGGCACAAAGCCAGCTGGGCCAGTCACTCTCTCTCAGCCCTAGAGAGGAGGCAAGGGCAAACCACTTCCGAAATTTTGCCAAGAAAACCACAGGGGCCAGTCCAGGCAGTTGCCAGGAACCAACAATGATTGGAAGGCACAAAAAAATAAAAACAAAACAAAACAAAACAAATCATAAAATCATAAAATCATATTCATTGACAAAGATGAATTAGGCTCCAACCCTGCATATAATAAGGCCACTTTAATTCACTGCTATCAGTGAAATGTATTGTCCTAATTATATTACTTTTTGAATATATTTATGTGCATGCATTCAAACACCTTTGTGGTTCTGTGTTTCCAGTGACAGTATATAGTTCCAAGGGTAGTTTCATTCATATCTAGAAAGGCTATTTATTTAATTTGATTTATGTCATGTTTAAAAACATAGTGATACTCACTGCTCCTAACAGGCAGTGTTTACTTTGCATGTTGTTCACTTGTACAATCCACAAAATCCACGTATTACTAATTTAAAATTATCTTGACAGTTGGTCAGTTGTGGCCAGAGAATATCCCAAGTTGTCTCTGTTGTATTTTCTCAACATTAAATTAAAAAACAAAGGTTTTGTGAAAGGGAAGAGATTGCACAGATGTTGGCCAAGCAATTGCATATCCTATATAGTAAGATGGTGTGGAATGTCAGTCTTAATGGAAGATGCCTGGCGGTTGTGGTAAACACACTTTTATTATGGCCATTGTAGTACATGCTAGAAGGACTTAATTAGCTAATAAGTACAGGAAGTTATTTCAGCCTTTTATTTATGAGCAACTTGAAAGATTCAGTTGGAACATGTGGCTGTGTTTAAGTTTCCTGTTTATTTTTTCCCCTCTCTTCCCACCTCTCATCTTCACAGCCCAGCTACGTTCTTCATATTAATCTAAAATGGTCCCAATGACAAAGGCAAAACTGTTGTTGCCACGAGACCATATGAAAGCCAGACCTTTGTGTCAATGACCTTTTAAATACCACTCACAGATCTAGAAAGTCAATTAGCGTAAGGATTATTGTCGTGTTTTCAATAGGGCGAGGAGTACGATAACATACAAGATTTGTCAGATGGGTGATGCTCCCTAAGCATACACATATCAAATTCAGGCATTTGAAAAGTCCCACTGGTTTTCAGAGTGAGAGAGTTAAGCAATCAGTGAAGGGTAGAAGTGCCTAACTATAGCTGGATTATACCTATAATGTGTAAGTAAACAAACTACTGTAGCATATTGTATGGTTCCTATTTTGGGCAATTATATTTCACTTAAGTTAATCACTAAAAATAACTTATTATAATGGGAAATAGTTCTGTCATGCAATCTTCTAGTCAGGAAATGAGTCATTATATATAATTTTCATGTTCAAGGATTGCTGACCTATCCTATAATAATACAAATACTGGGCTACCACATAATCTACATTCCAATATTTTAGAGGTTTCAATTATCACTGCTAAGTTCCATATTAACCGAGGCTAACATCGACCAAATTGACATCATTAGATGTTTTCATCTGACTGGCTAAATCAGATACCCAACTCTGACAATAGGCTGCCTGAAGGAACCGTGGCTGTTTAAGGTTGGTGCTCAAATGCAACATTAAAATAACACGGAGATGTGATATTCTAAATGGAGACCTGTACAGTTTCATTATGAATTAAATAATATTGACAGTTGAAAATGTACAATTTTCCTCCAGAGGTAAAGGTCTTTTGGTTTGGCTTAGTTTTGGGTTTTAGGTTTTGTTTTGTTTTGTTTTTTGGTCTAAGTTTTTGGAAATACCTTACCAACGTTACATGCACTGTCTCTTGAACTCTGAATTTGTAATGATCTCCAGTGATAAGAAGTCCATGACAGGCCCAACTCAGATTAATTTGATATCAAGGAGATCTAAGAGGGCAAAATTGGTAGAACTTTTCTTCCTTCACTTTTTTTATTTGAAATTTGAATTCATTTTATGGGAAACTATCCTGAGACAGTATTCAACAACAGTCAGAAACATTAAAGACATTAATACTGAAATGAACAATGTCTTTTAAAAATATGGATAAAATCAAATCCACAAATTAACAAGTGCTTCATCAATTTTTTAAAAACCTTAAGCATTTGCCTGTTAAGCATTTGCCTCCCTGCTCAGGCAAAAGGGGAGTGAGTCTGAAAAAGCATGAACGCTCACAGTCCAGGCAAGGCCACTGATCATGACCTTTGTCCAGATTTAACTGCTTGAAAATATGGTCAGTCTAGGAAATAAAGTGCCAAAGAAAGAAAGCACTAATTTTATTTTGACTTTGAGGATGATGTTTCTTTTGGCTGTCCGTCTGTTTGCACAGACAGGGAAAATCTCACACAATATTCTAAAGCTGTCAAAAAGTGTATGAGAAATTTGTAGAAACTTTTGGAAATATAGCTTGCCTTCCAGGGCAATAGGAGACTTTTATAAGCTTGTATATAGAAGTAAAGGTTTATTTCTTTTCCCTTTGCCTTTTAAAAATATGAAGGTGTGCAATGTGCTTAGGTTAGTAGAAAAAAGGAAAGCGATACTTATGAAAAGAAGATAATACATGGAAGTCACTGTGTGGGAGTTGGGCGGCCATATACATTTTCTAAATAAATAAATGTTCCTTCTACCTCCCCTTTAAAACAAAAACAAAAACCTGTATTTGGAGATATAAGATGAGTTGAGATGAGATGAGACAATATTTCTGTACATATAAGTGTGAATCTAGCCATTCACTTTATTGATTAGATGATCAAGCTTGAAATCATTCTCTTCATTGCTTAGTATCAGATGAGAGCTGAATCCAAGAGAGTCAGGACCTTTTTTGGTATTCTATCCATCATTTTTCTGTTCTAATTAGTTCTATGAGGGACTGATATTTTATCTGCTTATTATACAGTGAGCCTGAGCGGGCAACCTTTTAATGGGTGATGTTGTAGTTAATATTTTGTGGATGTCAAGAGCACAAGGGGATATGCAATGTAGGTAGAACCAGCATTTTCCCATTTTGGTTTCATCATCACCATCATTTCATAATATGCCTTATTACAGGGATAACCCGATTAACTTTTATTTGAAAAAGCAATACAAGGGAAAAAAGGCTATACATTGCTGCAGCAATAACTACATACCTACATAGGTGTTTTGTCAGACAATGTTCATAGAACATGGAATTCATTCTATCTAATGCATAATAATCCCATCTTTTATCTGTTCAAGGCTAGGCTAAAAAGAGCTCATTGATAAATAATTATTTGGAACAGATGGAAGAGATTCTACTGAGTTCTTATATCAGTATATCTTCAGTGAGAGAAGTTATTATAATATAGCTTATGCTTATTAAATAATAAATGGAATTAATGTCTGCGTTGTTGGATTTCATGAACAATATGTCATGTTTCAGTAAGAAAGTTCCTTTTATTGATTTTGTTTATGTATTGTAACGAGTTAAACATGAAAGACATCAGATTTTTTAAAATGCCTTTTTATGTTTAAGGTTTTATGAGGTTTAGATAATTTGGTAACAATATGAAACATTTAATAAACCTGACTGTTATAGAAAAAGACCCAGAGTTAAAAGATGTAAACTTAATTGATTTGAATTATGCTCTGTATACTCAATGTATACGAGAAACAGTATGTTTGTCTGTTGACGTCTACTAAAATTTAGTGTCTACTCTTACTTAATAACTTACTTTTTGTGTGTTTGACATGTATTTTATATCTTCCATGTGCATGGATATGTAAGATACACAATCGTGGGTGAGGATCTTGAGAAAAAGTACAGCACTATATTAAGGGGGAGGAAATACTAGACATTTTTGTCCTATTAATTTATTGATCTCCCCATCGTAAAGTGTAGAGGCAGTATTAAACTAGTCAGAAAAACTGAAGTTGAGATGTTACTTACATTAGTTTATACTAATGCAATGTATTTTACTCCCTGGAGAATCGTTTAATTCATTCTGGCTGATGTTAGAGTTATGGTGCATGTTTCATTGTCCAGCCTTTTTAAAACTTGGAGTCAACACCTGCATCTTCAACTGTTTTTAAAGGAACTCATTCAATTTACACTTTAATATAAGCTGACTTAATTCACTAATGCGCAAGCTGAAATGCAATTATTCTTCTATTTTTGCCCTTCTCTGAATGTGTTTTTAATTGGATTTCTGATTTTAAAAAGCAAAATATAAAATATGTACATTAAGCAAAAGCGCATAGTAATAACCTATAGGAAAATATGCCATTGCCACTCTCAGGCATTTTCAACTTTCAGGCATTGTTTATTGGTCCTGGGATTTTCTGATGGTCTCCTTTCCAAATAATAACCAGACACGATCCTATTTAGCTTTTCTGAATGCAGCTGATGTCAGCTGGAAGTTGATATCTGCTTTGACTTAAAAGTTGCGGCATGAGGACTTTGACTGATGTGGAAATGGACAGAATGAACTTGCACTTTTAACTGGCGAAATGATATGGAGTCTGAAGCAGCCATGCCAGGTGGTTTAATGATTACATGTCTGAACTCAAAGCACAAACAAATTCTGAGACTCCATTGCCTATCCTTGAATAATTCTTGAGTTCAGACTTAAACAGATGTATAATGAGCATTCTTCCTTCTGCAAACCGGCAATTTTATGCCACTTTAGTTACCTTGCCAGCTAAGTAGTGCTTAGCTTTTATAGCTTTTCCATTTCCTTTTGTTGCAATAGAACAAAATGTTTGTCTTGTGCATTTTATAATAAGAGCCACATACTACTTCCTCAAATGACTAAGTTTGAGTTTTGTCAAACGTCTAACAAGAGCCACAATGTTATACAAGACTAACAATGATTCCTTGTTTATAATATATACTATTCATATTCCTTTGTTAAAAACTCAGCACCGGAAACAAATAGGTTAAGCTTTTATCCTATAGCATGCAAATCAGCCCAAATTTTGAGACTAGAGTTGTATGAACCAGTTTTTTCACAGTCTGTACTTCACTGGTCTTCACTGGCTTCCTCTTCCTACAAGCCACAAAATGGCTATGCCTTATCTTTCAGCAGACACAATTGTTCTCCTGAGAACCAATTTGTCTTTCCCATTCTGGCTATTGATAGTTTTGATACCAAGTCAGTGTAGTGGCCATCAACAAATCTAGGTAAGATGTCGTTGTATAAATAGATAAAAATAGCTGCAACCTGGACCTACCAAGTTCTATCCTCCTCCTCCTCCTTCTCCTAAATAAATATAATGCACATACAGGTTTGCAAAATTAACTGATTTCTACCATTACTGATTTCAATGTGTTGTACAAACATCTCAATGACTAATGAATGAAAAGAAAACACCCGGTGCTCTTCAAACAGTGAACAGATTGTGGTGAATTCAGCAATTCATCATTTATGAAATAGTTCCGTGATCAAGCTCAGAGTGATACTTTAAGGCTCTTATGTAACCAAATTGTTCTTTCCTTTACTGCTTAGAAATCTATCTTTGTAGAAGATTATACACTGATGAATGAAAAGGGAAAACCTGACAAACTGGAGTTAAAATAATCTCTCCCTAGAGAAGCTTTATTCAGTGAAACAATGACCTTATGGTGCAACTCAGGCTAAACCATATGAAAAATAAATTGCAACACTATATCTTGATCAGTCAAGAAATGACTGAAGAGTAAGACCCTGTCTATTCATATATATCTACATCTTTGTCTAAACATGTGTCACATTGTACATTTTGATGGCCTAAACAGTGGAATTTGAGCTTCTCTTTCTATACTATAACATTTTTGGCTACAGAAGACATATTATCTCACATATTTGATAAGAATTCCTGTCAACTTTCTTGTTTTGAAAAGGTATGATAACCTTTACTTGTATCAGTTCAACACTACTTGTTCCATGAACCCTTACCTCAATATTCATGCTGTAGTTATGTTTCTTTTACGCTATATTTATAAACCAAAGCTGTAACACATCTTCCAAATTCTAGTAGCATGGATTCTGTTGAATTTGAAGAGCAAACAGTTTTAGCTTGAAACTCTTAACTTCATGTCAAAAAGCATCCTATCTTAAAAGGATGATCTCCAGAGCATTGTTTTATACAGGGAAAATGGAACTTAGTGTGTTCTGTCTTTCCCCAGTTGAATTGGAAGGTAAATTACCTGGCTATCATCCTCTGCCAGGGATCATGATCTTTACAGTTTGTTCTTGTTCTCAATTCTTTTTAAAGTAGGAGAAATTAGAAATCTGGTGCTTCCTGGGATGAAGTGATTTCCTAAGTATGTTAAGAAGCATCATTATCCATTAAGGTGGGGTTAACAAGGTCTATAGTAAGCCCTGTTTATAGTCTGTTTCTCACTTATACTTCTGAAAGTCATGGCTTTTTTCATTGGTGTGTGTGCACATGTGTGTGTGCACACTTGGGATGGGGGTAGAGGTACTGAGAAGAAAAGATGGCTGTTTAACAGATATGAGAGCAAAGCCATTTTTCAAGCCTGATCTAAATGTGGAAGAGTCTGTCCCTGCCTTAAATTGGTGAGCCATCACCATTCTCAAAGAAGAAAGAGAAGAAAGCCTTGTTTGTGAGAGGGGTCAAAAGCCAAAATCCCTTTTGAGAATATACTGTTGTCTAAGTAGGAAGTAGGGTCACAGCAACTAGTTCTGCCCCTGACTTCAGGTATGGTAACAAGACTTACTCTTTGGCATCCACACATATAGAACTTTTATACATAAAATTATACAAATTCTGAAAACCATAGGAACCATCAAGACTGGGATCCAGTACAGATCTGACCACAGTGACAAATCCCTAACTTACAATTGAACTAGTAACGTATAGAGATTAAGGTGTGGAACTTGGAGACCCAGGTTCAAATTCATCCACTACTACAGAAACTGACTGGGTGTCTTTGGGCCAGTTACTGTATCTTATCCCAGCTTAAATCACAGTGTTATAGTTGTGGATAAAAACTGGAGGGGGTAACCCTAACTATATGATTGTGAACTTCCGGAAGGAAGTTGCAAAAGAGATTTAACAAATAATAAATTAACCTATTTGAACTCCCATGATATGGTGCTTCCTTTGAGAAGTGTTCAGAAATCCAGCCCTGAATTAGAGCCTCTTTGCTAGGTGGTTAAAACCAAACCTCCATTCTTCCGTAAAAGCTATCCAGTTTTTAAGATTATCTCCATCTGTGTCATATCTGCCAATATATCAGGTTCAGAAACAGGGGCATGGTTTTCTCAAAGTATTGTGCAATTTTAATCAATTAATTAATTTGCCCTTGACCCTGGCTCTAACCCTAGTATGCATTCTATGTCACTCAAGCTGTAAGATAGAACTTATTTAAACATTAGTGACTGTTGAAGCAGTGTTAGACATCAAGGGAGAAATATTCCCCCAAGCCCTTGCTATATATCTAAATAATGAGTGAGTGCTTACTGGCTTATTTAAAGCTAAATTATGAATCAGAAGATAGCAATTCTTGAAAATAAATTGCTGTTCTGAATAATACAGGCCCTGGACTAGAAGCAATACTGCTTCTTCCCCAATACTGGCTGCTTATTTTCTTCAAGGGGAAACTGGGATTCTTGGGGCAGGATCACTGGAACTTCCTCTCTTTTCTGCTGATGCCGTGTATATAATATAACTTACCCTTTGAAGAACCAATGATATTGCCCTCCAAAACTGGGCACCTGTTAAGATAGATGTGCCCAGTTGATTGATAGATAATTAGATAAATAAATAAATAGAGAGATGATAGAGAGATAGAGAGATGATTGATAGATGGATAGATAGATAGATAGATAGATAGATAGATAGATAGATAGATAGATAGATAGATAGATGATAAAGAGAAGATAGATGATAGATGATAGAAGATAGATAGATAGATTGATAGATTAGACGATAGATAGATAAATAGATAGATAGATAGATAGATAGATAGATAGATAGATAGATAGATAGATGATATCTCAGTGGATTTAGTATAATTTATTCCATCTTTTAAAAATTCATTTATGACTCTGTTCTATTCAGGCTGATCAGCTACATTTTCCACATTAATCTGCACCTCTCTAGCCAGGTTTTAGGTATTTGAAATAAATTGTGTTTCTTTAACTTTCAAACACTTGAGATATGTTTCTTCTGCAAGGGTGCCTGAGATCCACCTTAATTAGTTGAGTTTTTCCACTTCCTGGAGAGCAACAGGCCAATTGCTCTGTTGGGAGACATTCTGCTCCATTTGCAAAGAAAGAATGATCTCACTCCCTACAGCTGCAACAAAGACATAATATTCTAAACTTAGTTAATAATACAGAATATAGATCCAATCTTAAGATATTACAGATTTCTGTATCCTTTTACATGAATCAGCTCTGATATAATTCTCTAATAGATGTTAGTCCAACTCGCTCCTCCCCGTTCCTGGAAATGCTCTAAAGCATTATATGCATACATTGGAACTAACTTCACTGGGTCTGTGATCCCAAAGATCCCTACAGTGTGTGGGACAGCCTTTGAACCCCAAATTTTGTAGGATTTTTTTTTTTTTTAGTACAGGTGTTTAATGTTTGCGTGCAGATTTCCAAGAAAGGAAATTCTGGAACTTTCCAAGGCAATATGTCATGATTAAGATTCTCTTGCCTAATATTTCTGCATGCTCTGCCTGTAACAGATTACAATGAGCTGTAGATGTTCATTCAGGTACTCTTGAAAAAGCTGAAATCTCCCCTTACCTCATTACCTCCCTAGGTGAAAATATCCCAGTCCTTCATCCTTTATAGACTTTGGGTGAGTTGGGTATGTGATAGATACGGTTAGTATTTGACAGAGGTTTCTGTGGAAGGACATTGAGAAGGTGATGTATATCAATCCCAGCTAACATTCCTTCAGAACTAAGGGCTTGAGTTGGACTTAAAAATCAGTAACTTTCAAAACGATTTGGAAACAGTGATAAGTGAACAATGAATGGTAGTGTGGTATAGTGGTAAGGTGCTAGACTAGGAGCAAGGTGACTCCAGTTCTAGTCCCCACTCAGTCATGAAGCTCACTGGGTGACTTTAGGCTAATCACCCTCTAGCAGCCCAATTGACTCATAGGGTGGTGGTTGTGTGGAAAAATAGGAGCAGGGAGTACCATGCATGCCACCATGAGCTCTTGAATGAAAGGTCAGATACAAATCTAATAAATAAATAACTATTAAAAGCAGGAACCCTTTGTTAAGAATCATGACTTTGGCATCAAAACAACTGGTTGGTCTAATCTTTCATGTGGAAGGCTTCCTCTTTTATTTGGTCCTTTTTTGGAAGAGCCAGCAGGAGTATCATTCCCTTTGCTATAGTCTAATTGGCTTTATAGATATTCAGAAGCTGCAAACTATGTTGGTTTGCTGTGAACAGTGTTTACCTATGGGACTTATGTCCCTTCTTATTTCTTCTGGTTCAATATTATCCTGATGTCTGCTAGTTTTGGAACATGGTCTTTTTCATATATCTGACAACTGTTTGGCACACCTGGAAGCCTGAATTGCCACTCGAGGGCACACCACTTGTAACAAACTTATAGATACAAAAGTGACTGATAAGTGTTAGATAAAAAAGAAGGCAACTTCATGTTATCCATTCTTTTTCCGAATCTCTTTCCATCTTGTTAATTTTGTATTTTTTGAAAATTCAGTTGACTTAATAGATCAGGGTTGAACAATATTATTATAATAAAACCAACAGTGCTATACAAGGTTTTCAAAAGGAAGTGAAATTTCAGCTACATTCCATCACAATTTGAACAGCTAACATACTGAATTCAGTGATGAACATTCAATTTTGAAAAAGGAACTGATGAAACATAGATATGATTTATAGAATGTAACTCCCAAAGTAGAGAAGACTTAGCTACTTAAACAGGAAAATTGTTTTATGACTTTATATGTTTGGTATAGGGGAATTGCCTACAAACCACTGTAGCGAGTGGTGTGCTGGTATTTTTAAAGTTCAAATCAAGCTGTAGCATAGATTGTTCTGTTAGATATCCAGTCAACTGAGATATTTATATATAACATACACATGTGTTAATACATACCTACATAACTCTTGCTTGGCCACAGTTATGATGTTCCAGTGGATTCATTGAGGCTGCTCAGGAATAAGTGCTTTTAAGTCAGAAGCCAATCTATGTCCAGGGGTGAATATGTGACATATGAACATTAATAAAATCTTTGTATTAATAGACCAGTGACAGAGACTTCCTACTCTTTACCTCTGAACACTTTCATCAATCACTTCCTCAGATGAAATATTTACCTTTCCCTAAGTCAAGAACCTCAAAGCACTTCTTTCTAACTCTTTTCACATCTGTTCTCAAGCCTGTCCTGAAACACTCTGCCTTTTCCATCCTCCCATCAAATTCCTCTTACCATACTCTGTCTCCCATCTCTGTCTTCTTCTAATGAAGAATGCTAGCCCTCTGAGGAGGGATGGCACCTTTTTCCTCATTTTTGCCCAGCACCTAGTACCCTGCTGGTGCCAGAGCCAATTGTAATGGATCTGTTCAGACATGGAGCCAGGGGGTGATCTTGAACTGATTGTTATCTCTCAGCTCATGCCACTTGTTGCAAGGATAAAAAAAGATAATCTCTGAGTATACTGCAATGAAATCCTTAAAAGAAAACTGGTGTGTAAGTGTGATAGACAGTCTGAAGTAATGATAAAGTAGTAATTAAAAAATAGAGCCCACTGATGCTTAAGCCATCCAGTCTACGGAGGTATTGTTTAACAACTGTATCATGCAAAACCTAGCCTTTGTAATTATATTCCTGGGCCTCTTTTAGAGGAACAGGGGAAGGAACAAAGCGAAGTTTGCCTGTCTTCACTCTACACAGTCTTGAAGATAAATAGTAGACAGAATGTCTGAAAACAAGCAGAGAGCAGACATCTACAAGACTCTTTGCCCTTGAATGAGGTTTGTGAGATCTTGAGTACTTTGCCAGCTGGCCCGTTCTCTTTGTGCTTAGGGTTTATTTCTCTGGCTTTGTTTTGATTTTTTTTAAAAAAATGCCATTTTAACTTTGTATAGTGTTCCTAGATACCATGGCAATGAACAGTTCTTACAGGGGAGATTAGGGATACTATAAGGGTAGCTGCTGTCTTACTGGCCTAACAAAAAAATAATTCTTTTGCATCTAATAAGAGTTTGTCTTATTTTTTCATTGCAAAAATTTAAAAGATTTAACTGAAATCTGAATAACCAATTTTGCTAGTTCACATGATTTTTTGTAAAGTTCAGCAGGTCAATCCAACTTTAAAAACAATGAAATTCCTTTGGGGACATTTTAGGAATTACGGACATACTGTAGAAGAAAATGTAAATAATGAAAGAGCAAAGAGCAGGGTCATCAAGAGCACAGTCTGTTAACACAAGGCTCTTAATATTGAATCACTGCATCTCTATAAATTTTGTCAGCAGAAAAATCACCATCTCTGAGATACAGAGCTGCTCAGTGCATCTGGCTGGAATAGTTTACATGCACTCAACTAATTCTGGCTGCTTTCCTGAGCAATTCTACTTATCAGCAAGTCCAATTAAAAGCAACGGAATTGCCTTCGACTCCAAGGAAGAGTATTTAGGATATTAGTCCCGTGTGGAAAAACATTTATAGGATGGAGCAATTTGTATATAATTGATGGATGCAGTTATATATAATGGTATTGGCTGTACCAAAGCTTCCCTTTAACCAACATGTGACAGTATTGCAACACCTGCATTTGCAACGCATTAGCTGAGCAGCTCAACATGCTAGCTAAATTCAGATGAAAATCTACACAGGTGAGATAATCGTCATATTCTGGGCTATTCAGTCATAATCCACCTGAACAGACCAACCTAGTGAGCTAAAGGTTAGCAAGGGGAAGTTGAAATGTTTATTAAAAAGACAGGCCATGAGAAATTTGAATAATTGGAAAAAATACCACATTGGTGGACCATGAGAGTATGGTAGAAATGTAGAGGAACAACCCAGTCTCCAAACAGTGTATATGTTGCAGAGGTTGATCCTGTGCCTAAAGATGCCAGAGGAGCCGCTGGTGCTGTTTGCTCTCCCGCACTTGACCAATACCATCATGCCATGCTTGTGCCATGCCATGGCAGGATTGACAGAAGAAGGTGAATAACAGCTGCTACTTTCTCATTACACAAATGGGTATTCAGTAGTTATGGGTTTATGGGGCTGTACCATGGTAGGCATCACTCTGTCCAACCTTAATAATGTATGTTTTAAATACATATTTCTAAAGCAGGGAAAGTAACCTGTTTGGGACTAAGGGATGCAAACGATCTTTTATGGTTTTCTGGAGGTGGCATTAAGAAAAACTGAACCCTGGCAAGAGTGAGTGGCTTGGGTTCTGGGACCTTCTGTATCCAGGGATTTACCCTCTTTGGTGCTGGATGAGGTTGTACTACCCCGAACAGACCCGGTGCGCAATCTGGGGGTCTTTCTGAACTCACCCCTCTTGCTCAAATAGCAGGTGGCAGTCGTAGGCAGGAGGGCCTTTGCACAGCTTTGTGTTGTGCACCAGTTGTGTCCATTCCTGTATCAGGAGGTCCTATTCTCAGTCACTCATGCCCTGGTCACCACCACCTGAATGGATTACTGTAAGGTGCTGTACATGGGGATGCCCTCAAAGAGTATCTGGAAGCTTCAACTGGTACAGAATGCAGCATCGTGGACAGTTATGTGCACTCCAAGAACTGCACACAGGACACCCCTGTTCTGTGAGCTGCATTGGTTGCCAGTTTGCTTCTGGGTCCAATTCAAGGTGCTGGTGATGACCTTTAAAGGCCTACGTGGCATGGGGCCAGGTTATTTGAGGGACCGCTTCTTTCCAATTACATCTACCCGTCCCATCAGGTCCAGCAGAAGGGGCATGTTGCGGGTCTCGACGGTCAAGGAGCTTCATTTGGTGGGATCCAGAAAGAAAGCCTTTTCTGCTGTTGTACCCGCCCTCTGGAACATCATTCTCCCTGAGGTGAGATTGACCCCTATCCTTCCAGCCTTCTGGAAGGCCCTTAAAACATGGATGGGCCATTGGGCTTGGGGATCCCAAGGAAGTATACAGCCTGTTAAATGGTTATATTGTTAGAGTGCCCTCTCTGTCTTTTTATTATTGTATTTGAAATGTACTTTTTAAATTTTTAATTGTTTTTAATAGTAGAAAGTATTTTATTTTGATTTTATTTGTGTTTTAACTATGTATGCTGCTTAAAATCACATACAAGCGAGATGGGCAGCCATATAAATTTAAATAAATAAATAAATAAATAAATAAATAAATAAATAAATAAATAAAATGGCAACGTAACAACCATGTGCTTATCCCTCCTACATCATCTACCTCTGGTCAGTCTAGTGGCAATTTCATTTCTACCATGCTTTTATTATATTTGCCTCATTTTCTTTTGCTGTATTATCTTTGGTTTGGAGATTGATTTACAGAGGACAGGGTTCTCTTGCTACTCTCCAGATTCTGTTTTTTTAACTGTGAAATCCTGTGCATGCTTATTCACAAGTAAAAGGTTAGTAGGTGGGTTTAAGATTGCAATTGAAGTTACTGAAGTGTTCAGTCAAACAATAAATAATCTGTTGTAAAAGTTTTACAAAACTTTATTCAAAAGGTACACACTTAACTGCAGGAATTCATGTTTTTATGACCATGGCTCGTGCACATATTTTTGAGTAACTACTTTTTATTTGCTGAAAGCCTGCAGATCCACTTCATGTGCATCAATAACATCCTAAATTATTATTTCCAAAGCCTAAATACAGTATAATGTGATGAGTGGAGATATTTCTTAAAAAATTAACAGCTCTCTTTTAGAAATGTGAAGTACAGAACTATGAAGATACGAGATTTATCAGAGGAAAACCCTGAACAGCATTCTGGTTTTTCCAGGGTGCAATCCTAACTCTCAAATCTTGTTAGTTGGAAAGAGTTAGGAGGAGACACAACTCATTTCTGGCATCTGTGTTCAGCAAAGCCCCTTCCTCCAGAAACCCACCCCCCAGCCACCAAACTGGCCTAAACTATACTAGTTTTAGGACTGGAGAATGTTTTCTTTATCTTTATAGTCAATAGAAAGAGAAATTTAAAAAAATTTCTCCTCCTTATCTTCTGTTGTGGCCACAATAAGCTGGCAGGACTTCTTATCATCAATCTATTCTACCCTCTATCCTCTTGGGTAGCTGCTCTTCCTGTTTGAGCTGCATTTTCATCTACTTATGCTACAGACCACGGAAATAGAATCAGTTTTAATTTTCCCCGTGCCATTTTGTAAAAAACAAAATCTAATATTTTTTTTCTGAGTTTATTATCTCCACTAGTCTGATAACCTTTAAGCTGTTTCTCTTTTAGGTAAGTGATTGGGAACACATTTTATTGCTCTTGAAACAAAGTATTCCAGTCTAAAGAATGTAATTGGTGTGATTTACTACATTTTAAACATATGGGCAAGAAACACTTAGGAATAGTTGACAAAGAAGAACTTGCTGAACCTAAGCAGAATTGTTTTCCTTTTTTTAAGAAGGAAAATATACTTTATCTCTCTTTAAGTGCATTTTTGTTTATAATGTACTATAAAATCTCAAAGTGTCTATCATTCAGGTAATTGAAAAAGGAATGTGCCAGAAAGGACTTATACTAAATTAACTACTTAACTGCTCAGTGCATTTAAAAGGTTCTTGTGATTAAAAAACTTTTCTTTACATCTCCAAGTAAAATTCACACACAAACCCACCCCTTATATATAATCTATTTTATAAATTTTATTCTTTCAGAATGAAAAAAAAAGAGAAACCATCACTTTTTTAAATGGATATATTTCTCTTATAAATGTTTTGGGTAATGTGAGTTGAACAGCTAATATGTATAATAATGGGCCTCTGTTCATACTTGTGGACAACGATACTGTCTCTCCATGGAATGGGAATTGTGCGTATTTCCTTCTCAATATCTCCGCTACAAGGTTTGAAAATGTGGCTATATCATCTTAGTGTTGCATATTTTTGTAGAGAATATAAACATCCCAGGGATGTCTACAGGGTGTGGTAAAAAGAGTCAAGATGGTGTCTGTGATGGTGAGACTGAAACTCTGCCCATTTTGTACCTGTAGAAAATTTTTATGTGCAGATTTTACTTTTTTTTAACCATACTCTGCAGACACTCCTGGTATATTCTTGGTTAATGTATCTATTTTAAGAGCCATGCTTTTGATGTTATCTCCAGTTTCAGTGTAGGGATAATTGATAAATTAATTTTATTCTTAAAACTAGCCATAGTATCTAGGACAGGTTTCTCAGAAAGGGATATAAATATTACAGAGGAAATGTATGAAATGTGCCTAAATTAGATATTGGCAGATCTCTGTTTTGCTCCAAGTTCATAAATATTACTGCATATTCATTTGATGTTCTGCAAGAAGTGATGGAGAGTTACTGCTTCCAGCCCTTGTCTTGACTTTTGAATTCAGGATGCATGTTATGTAAATGATTTGTCATGGGCAGAGATATCATACCTTACGAAAGCTAGTGTAAATTTGTGCTCATTTCTTGTGTGAATACAAGAAAACATGCTGAACCAGCAAGCAGCACATGTATATTCTCCTTCCTCTTATTGTCTCATCATATTATGGCCAAAGGTGGCATATACATAAGTTTAATACCATATTTTGGGGTTCATGCAAGTGCTGCTGGGGGAAATTTCATTAGGGTTTAAAAATAGGTATTCTTTCTGTTAGCTACATTGCATGAGAAGGATTATTTACAATTAATTTTAATGATTTTTGCAAACTTACTTAAGATTCCAAATTCCTATAGTTCTGTGGGCATTTTGCAAAACTGTAACTTGGGAATGTCTGGAGTACACACTGCCAGTCAGACAAAAATGTTCAGATCCACGCTGTAAGAACTGCAAGTCCTAACTGAATTCTAGTTACAATTTGCAAATTCTCCAAACCTATTGGAGCTTATTCATATTGTCCAGAGAATATACAACAGCTATTTAGAAATACACATTATTTGATGTTAATTGGAGATTGTGGTAATTGTCCAGGCAATTGATAAACAATTGAGAGATTTATATTTCCCAAGATCTGTTGGTTATCATCAAATGACTGGAAAATGTACAGAATGTTGAGATATACACATTCTTCAAGGCTGCTAGAGAATACGTATATTGTCCAGTTGCTTCTGGCAGAAGACATTCTGATTTATAGGCTGACTCCCACCCAACAAATCTCAGGATTCGTTATGAGGATATCTTGTCACTTAGCAATAACTATGGCCAAAATCTCTCTTTGCCATACGTATTTGTGATTTAAGCATGTGGTTCTTCCCCACATTTGTCAAACAGGTACAGGTGCTTTCAGTATCGCAGCTGAGCACTGGTTCACGAGGGCATGTCCTTCCCAGCAGAGGTGAAAGAGGATAAGGTGGGAAAGCAGTAAAAACAATGGGCATGGGGACAGATGATTGGCATAAGAAAGCACAAGGGAAAAAAATGTGTATTCCAGCTCCCCAATGTACGGACATTGCAAAGGGGGCATCTGAATTTGCACAGAACTTTTGAGAAGTGCACGCTTCTAAGTGGCATTTTAAAGTGCAGCAATAGAAACCTCTCTCTAGCCTCCTTTTGCTACAGGAGACACACAAAGCTTGAGGAGCTGGCCAGAACACCGGGCTGGGGACAGTAAATCTCCCGTGTGAATCAAAGAGCTGAAGTTCTATTCAAATCCTTCAAAACCCTGAATGTGTTTAGCTCTGTGGGAATGGCAATTATCTGATTAAAGCACACACGTGCACCAGCTATGTGCACAGAACAGCCCCTCGGAGTAACGTGTATGGATTTTAGCAAAGAATGTTTCTCATCGTACCTCCAGACACAAGAAATTTGTATCCTTTGCTAAGCTAATACAGAGATGAGGATGCTGAAAGTATGCCACTGTGTCTTTTCAACAGAGAGATCGTGTTTCAATTGGTAAACATTAAATGTTTAACTCTTAGCCCTGCAAGCTGCAGACTCTGAAAGACGTTAAGTCTGCCAAATTATAGCCCCTTCGTTTGGCTTGATCTCTTTTCAGCTCAGAGCCATAGAAAGGGGCTGCCAGACTTGTTTCTTTTCATTACCTGTTCTATGTCTGGCTTAACATTTAGATTTTAGAAAATGGAAAAAAGCTGTTTGTGAAATCACACAGCTCTAGAGCTCTTAGTTTCCTCTTAGTATCAACGTTTATTTATTTAGTCTTGGGCTGGGTTTCAAACGGCCACAATTGGAAACAGAGAAGGTGACTCTGAATACCATTTATCTGTATCTAAGCGAACGTTCAATGTACATTTAATGTAAAAAATGGCTGTTTCCTACGAGAGGGAGATATTTTTCACCTTGTTAAAACGTTTTTAAAGGTCACTAGGTGGTCATGTCACCAGCGGGGAGCTCTTGTTTGGCAGGCAGCATTAGCAGTTAGTCACCGATGCCTCCCAAGATTCGGCATTCAAAGGGAGCTGTGCTGCAAGGAACAAACGCTCACAACTGGAGCACTGAAATATAAAAGGGAGTGACAAGGGAAAAACATTTGGAAATGTAAAACAACACCTTTAGTAGCCAAATTGGACTGCTTGGGGAGTTGAAGATTACATTTCTACTTTAAACTTCAGTTTAGAGAAGTTTACAGAAGCAGTAAAATCTCAACTACTTCACTTGGAAGTCACCTCATTAGCAGCGGCTGGACTGCTCTTAAGGCGAGCTCTGCTGCCTGCGTGGAGGCTTGCCCTAGGAGGTTTTGGACGCAGGGCTTGGGAAGTTATCAGGGCGCCTCCAGAGAGGTTATTTTTCTTGCACTGGAGTGGATTCATATTTGAAGCAGAAAGCAGAACTAAGCCTACACTGTGGTTTATTGCCTGGTTTGTCTGTTTAAAAAGGAATGAGTTATTTCAAGGAGTTGGGGGGGGGGCATTTACATAGCAGAGGTAGGAGTTTAGATATGGGGGTGGTCTGCTGAGTGCATAAATATAACTCAATTTTCATAAATATTACGGGGTTGGGACTGGGTCTACATGGACTTGTATCTGTCAATCATTGATTTACTGGGAATACTGTGACATGTGCAGTCCAGGCTTTTTAAATGCAACTGTCATATTGGGTAGCAGGTCGTCTTCATTGGATGGTGTGATAATATTTTATTTGAAGTCATACCTGAAGATGAGGCAAAAGATTTTTAGGGTCATGGGAAAATGCCTTATATTAGTTCGCCTAGTTCAGATTTTTCTACTCAGGGGATAGACTAGAAACCCCAGAATTCTTCACAAGCCTAAGGCAGTGACCATACAGGCTGGTATGTCAGGAATTGTAGACCCTGGAGGGTAACTCTACAATTGTCCAGTCAGAAGCGTTTCCTTGCTCTTACTAGGGATCAAACCTGGAATTTTCGACATGTGAGGTACATGCTCTGAATTTTGTATTTTAGATATGTGTCAGATTTATGCAACCAACATTTATTAAGATGCAAACTATTGAATTAAAAGTCTACCATATCCTCTTGTAGCTATAATGTCCAATGACTAGATTGTTGCTCAGAACAGTATTCTTCAACCTTGGGTTCTCTGGATGTGTTGTACATCAACTCCTGCCATTCCCATGCTGGTTAGCATAAAGCATTTTTGGCCACCATAGCAGGATACACTGATTATTGTGAAATGTGGCTACTCTTTTAAGTACAAGAATCAAAGACATAGCTTGTGTAAGCCTTAAATACACAGCCTTGATGCAGAAATGTCTGATGCTTGCTTAGTACTTTCATTCTGAGTACTGAGGAAAGTAAGGGAGTCTGACAGCAAACCATTTTGTGTGAAACTTCCTCTCCAAGTGAAGTGAAGTATATCATCATTCATTTGTGGCTTGTAAAATACCCTCCTTAATGCTATTGCTTCATTCCCTGAATCTCTCTTTCCCCACCTGGGGAATTCACCAACAGGGGGCGCTCCAGCATGTTCTTCACATTTGATGGGTAACAATTTGGGAAAGGCTGGTCTAAACGAAACAATTTGAGAGTTAAGCCCTAAATCAGTTGTAAGGGCAGGAGGAGAAAGTAAGCCTTTGTTTCATATTTCTAAGCAATTCAAGGGAAGAGGACAAAGTGTAATCAGCCGCACAACTTGGTACAGCCCCCATAGACCTCCAAAAGCTCTAAGCCTCCAGAACATCTAATCAAGAACTTAGATAACAAAATGTAGCAGGTAGTAAGTGTTTGTTTCCATGTTTGTTTGTTGCTTGGTTCCTTTCTTTAGCAAGGAAACACACTGTTGCTGTATGGCCTTTCAAGAAAACTTCGTTCATCTGAAGCATTTCTTTGCACCTTCACATATTGAAAAGAAAATAATCTCCAAATGAAAGTGTCTGTTAATTCAGTAAAACTAAGCTCTTTAAATCCTGGCACCCCAAATTAATTGCTCTCTTGGTGCATGGGCAAGTAAGCAGGGCAAAAACTTGCAGGCAGGGGCAAATCACTATGCTAAATGTCAGCTAACATGTTTGCCCTCTTCAGATGGCCCTCTTCAGTTTGCCCTCTTCAGATTTAAGATCCTTGGGGTCTCGATTCCCCTCTTGTATTTCCTGGACATCTTTGTCCTTGTGACTGTTATTCAGGACTGCCCAGAACTTTCAGGGGATGTGCTGCTGTTTGCCCAAGATTTCACGGGAGATTTTGTTTACAGCATCCTCATTCAAATGTTGTATGTTTATAGGTGGATCTAGGCAGTAAGACTGGACATGTGATCCAAATGCAAATGTACCTCAGCATATGGTTGTTGTTACTCATTTGGCACTCCATAATCACTGTCAAATGGCTGGCATTTTCCAGCCAGTGTGGACATAATATAGTTAAAAATAGAATGTTCTGATTTAAGTAAAAACATCATAATGAACACCAAGGCCAACACTTCATTTAAGTAAATAATTATATATTCATATGTTTACTTTTTTGAACAGGCTTCCTTCCTTCCTTCCTTTTTTCACTTACTGTATTGGGAAAATAGGCTCATTTGGAAACTGTTGGGAGATTTTGTAATTGGGCAGTAGATCTATCTTGTAAATAAATACTTAAATTCATGAGAAAGTTATACATTCATAGCTAGGGTAGTGAAAGCCACTGATACAATATTAACCTACTGTACATAGGAAATATAAATATACTAGGCCTGAAATACAAAACTGTCAATTTTATGCACATAATAGTTTTGATAACATATTTGTCAGGACAGCTACAGAGGCAGTAGAATAATTTATCACTCAGTAACCCAAAAAAGTAAAAATATCCCACACTCTGTTCTTTTCAGTACTATTCCCTTTGTGTTATTGCAGTGGTATTTAAGACATAAAGTTGCTATTTCTAATAACATGTTCAGCATCTTTGCTAATGTGTCCCAAATAAACAAATGTTGATACTATCTCTAAAGCAGTGTTTCTCAACCTTAGCAACTTTAAGCTGTGTGGACTTCAGCTCTTCAACTCTTGCCCACCCATGCTGGCTGGGGAATTCTGGGAGTTGAAGAACACATAGCTTAAAGTTGCCGAGTTGAAAAACACAGCTCTAGGCCTTCATTTCAGACAGGAACTCTATTATTCTAATAAGTTTCTTAAACATGCCTCTATCCTGAGTTTGAAGATTCTAGAACAGCATCTCTACCATTAGGCCACACAGTACTAATGCTCAGATTGGCCATGATTTTTTTCCAGATAAAGTTCTCAATTCAGTGTACTTTTTGGAAACTTAGTTTTTAGAGTTTTTAGAATCTACAAATTATCCAAAACAGTGATAACATCATTAATTAGATTAGCAAGGCTAAATCTATACATGACTGTAACCTCATCTCTTTATTGATTATGTAGCATACCGTGAATAATACCGGAGATCAAATTCACTCCTCACATGGTTCAGTTTCAGCTGCCAAAGTAGAATTACATTTGTTTCAAATACCTATATCTCTTTTATTGCATCATCATCATCATCATCATCATCATCATCTTAGATTACAGTTGTGATCCTTTTTAGTTCTTTGGCTTTTAGTAAGAGAAAATTCAGATGGTACTATGATCCAGGCAGAAAGATATGTCTGGTGCATAAAGCCTGTCCCTGCTTCCTATATTTTTGTGAGCCCAGTGTTCATTAACAATAAGAAGGTTACAAATGAAAACAGGAAGGTAAGTTTACCATGTCTATTTATTATTGAACAAAGGTTAAAAATACATTGATTTTAATGCCATTTTTGGACAGTATCCAAAAGAACTTCAGTAAACATTAAATAATTTCCTAGTCTAGTTAATAATGCAAGGAAAGCATTCTCTCACAGCTATGTTTGAGAAGATCCATTTCCCTGTGTCTGTTTTTGCCAGCTTGAAACCAGGACCAGTCTAATAACTTTCTGGAGTTTGTGATTGGTGCACCCCCTCTTTCTAAATATTTTCATCTGCCTTTTGTAAAGGCTGGTTTCTTGTCTGTAACAAATTTGGGAAACATTTACCCACCAAAGAAGATCAATGAGTCAGTTGCCCTGCTCAAATTCGAATCATATGACATGCATGCTCCTGGAAATGCCTGCAGCCGCTCTTTTAACAAGGAAGTCATAATTAGTCAACATGAATCTGGTATCTGACTTCTTTTCATGCCTATCTTTAAACTACTAATTAAGGAAATATTTGTGTGCTGTTGTCTGAACTCCTCCTCTCCTTGATTCTTGAAATAACTTGGATCTGTTCCATATTTCCCTCACCTCCCAGCAATGTTCTGCCTTCAGACCTGTTGCAGTTTGACACCATACAGCTTTTAAATGAAAGCTGGGACAGTTGGCTTAAGAAGTTAAGGAGGAGTTTTAAAAAGAATTCTTCACAGTGATTTTGTTTAGTAACTTTATCAGCACTCTTCACTCTAAGAGTAAAAGCAGTTTAAAAGCTGGCCAGTTGGCTGCAAATGACAGTATAAAATGTGTGATTATTTCCTGCTGAATTTGGTTTGTTATTAGGTTATATATCTTTTACACTGGCATAGAGAGAAGAAATCAGTACTATGTCTGAAGGAAGCATTGCTGCTAGATCCCAGTTAACTTTCTAGCACATTGATATAAATCTGAAAAGGAAAGAGAAGTAAATAATCTGCTCTAAGATGTCCTAGGAAAACCCCTTCCTTTTGAAAATACATTGCTTGCTACCATGGTAAGAAAAAGCAACCCCCAAATGTGTTCTCTTCCCATAGATAGTTATTGAAGTGTGGATGACTTAATTAAAGCTATAATTTAAGAGGTTCAGAAATGTATGTTTCTTGGTAACAATCAAGGGAAGGGAAGGAGAGAAGGAGGGAAGGTAGAAAGGAGGGAGGGAAGGCAGACAGACGAGTCACATGTTAGTAATAGATCAGATTACTCTCCTAGATTCTTTATGGTATGTTCTACCAACTTTCTCCCTCAAATCTTTTTATTCTCATCCCTACTCTCCACTCCAGTTTATACTCCTGTATAAGGTTGGATTCAAATAGACTTTTTAAACGAATAGTCTCATGGTTTTTTTTAAAAGCCCTCTCATTTTTAACTCCCCAGTATGGCAAGTACTTTAGTGGGGCTACCAGAATTTTAACTTTTCTTGCTGTCTCTGACTAAATGTTTTGCAACTATCTTTTTGTCTATGCATACATTATACAATATTTTTCTCTCAGTTTTTGTAGCAATCGTTCTCTTATATGCATTTTTCATTCAAATCATCTTAGCTCATCATTCCTACAAAGCTTCCTTTCCCATATTTTCCATTAGTAAATCTTCCATTAGTAAAAAGTTGCATTTTTGTTCACTTAGCTTCCACATCCTCTTTCCTTATGTCCATTTTCCATTCATTGCGATGGGAGATTAATGTATCTTCTAATATTTTTTTAAACAGGTCATGTAGTTTCTCTTCCTGCATATTTCCTTTCCCTGTGCCTTCTTCACTTTCCTTTTCTTTCATGTTCATTTTTTGTCCAAGGTCTATTCCTACATCACCAAGAAATGGTCTTTCCCACATTCATAACCTTTCATCACCCTTGCATCCTTCACTAGTTCTCTCAGTCTTTCATCATAAAGACTAGTATCTATCATGCTTTTAGATATTTTCCCATTGATTCCATTCATTGAAAATATTGCAGTTTTTCCCAAAGCTCATCCCCGGTTCTTCCATTACCACCATTCATTGTATCATGCATAGCATGCAACTATCATCAGCTTATTAATTCCTACTTTCATCAGCATGTATGACAACCTTGATGACATTAACTCACGTCATGCCTTCAGTGTCATAATCAGACATTGCTGTTTTAACATTTGCCACACCTAATAAGGCTGTTTTTCAATTCTTATTTTTCTCTACCATGGAAATCTATGTTTAGGTTATTTTGTTATTTTATTATTTCAGGGGTCTGTAGCTTCCATTATGCTGACGACATGATATTTTAGAACTTGACCAGGGTTAAAATGATTAGTTTTGACCAATTACTTCATTTTCCCCCCAAAATAATTATTTTGTTGTTGTTCTCATTTAAATTCAGTTAGTTAATACAATTGCTACCCAAATCCAGATACTTCATAGTCATTATTCTCAATTTGGCATCTTCTCCATGAGTTGGAATGGGAATTGCCAGAATTATTAATTGCTGGGATTTTTTTTTCTGGGGACAAGTCTGGAGAGAGCCAGATTAATGAAGACTATTCCATGCAAATATGTGCTTTGATCATTTAAGCTGACAGTAAATAATGTTTTTATTATTCATGATTTTTTGTATCTGCTTTTTCAATTATTATTCCACATGTGTTTATGAGTACATATGGTTTTGTTCTCTAAATCTGTGTGCAAAAATGATTTTACTTTAGTCAAGAGTACTTTCATTAAATTCAACTGAATTGCTAACTCGTATTTCTTGCTTATTTGCAACCAGTGCATTCATAACCTTGCATCAGGACCTATATATTGATCACATGGAACTGTCCTTGAAGACTACTTGGAGACAGTGGCAAATATAGATACAGGATAGATTAATTTATGATTCAGGTAGTCTTTGCTTAATTATCACAATTGGGACTGCCAACTTGGTTGCTAAGTTTACAATCATGTGATCACAATTTACAATTTTACTTCTGCTTCTCAATTAACTCTGCTTGTCACAAGCTGGTTGTGAAGCTCCCAAATGGTGATCACATGACTGCAAGATGCTGTGCCAGTGGTAAATGCAAGGATTGGTCGCAAAGCTATTTTTTTACACTGTCATAACTTTGAACAGTCACTAAATGAAACAATCAGTAAAAGAGGATTACTGGTATAGTTAAGAGATTATAAAGCACATTATATCAGATCTTCAGTAGTAACATTTCTATATTTTTTTTACCTTCCATTTTTTAAGGCATGATCCTTAAGCTTTCCCAGCTTTTAAAATATGACTAAACAGGATTAAGACAGCTAGTAGGATGCATGACTATATTTCTAAGTCTCAACATAGTATCTGAAACTAATTAAAACAACCCCTCAGTATGTGGTTCTATGACTGTATCCTCTCTGGATTTACTTCCCTGCACATGGAGCAGCTTTGGATCAGGTTTCCCTGACTTTTGTGCAATAGTGCATTGTGGGAAAATGGCATCGTCTCTGAGGCTCTTTCACACCATATGTTGTCTATAGAAACATTGAAAGTAGGAGCCAGCTTGGGGGAGAGGGGACTGTGTGATCCCTTCCGCCTCCATGTATTGTTATCTACATGGGAAGAACTTATGAGGAAGTACTAGTTCCAGGAGCTGTATCCATTTCCTTTTTGGACTGGCTTCCAAAATCCATTCCTGAGAAATTCTTCTGTGAGCCAGTACTACAATACCTAAATCTAGAATGTCATACGTGGTATTGAATTTTTCCACAAATTATGAATTTTTGGGCAATTGTACAGGTGGTGACATATTTTTTAAAAAAGGAAATGTGTGTTAAGTGCAGATAATAGACCTCTGTTTGTTTATTTAAGGGTACATCTACATCCATAATCGATTACTAGCATGTTTGGTTGGGGGCAGAGGGTGGATGAAAGAAAGAAGTTGTTTCAAATGAGATCTCTCATCACAGTTTTTCTGAAATCACCTCCTACTGAACCTAAAGTTGAATGCTCGGGGTCAGAAGGGAAAGAAAACAACAATTAAAGTGACAAGATGATCGAGTGGCTTCTTTTCCATTCAGTTATGATCAGAACATAAAAAGTTCTGATGTTGCTAGTTCAGGTGGTATTAATTACAACCTTTTAATTGTATTTTTTGCAATTAAACATATATTTTATGATTACAGTAGTGACAATATATATTGTAGTTATACTTGTATGATTACAGTGGTGGCAATTATACATGGGGAAAACTTGCTTTTATAAATCTTAGTATTGAAATCTTCATTTTATATTGCCCCAATCTTCTGTTTACTTAATTTAGTTACTATTAATAAAGCTTAGCAGACTGTGCTCTGACTAACCTAGCTGGGGAGTGAATCCAAAGTGTTTACATTATTCCCTTTTAAATAGACTGTGAGGTAGCATGGCAATGGATTATTCGTAAAGGTTTCTGGGAGGCTGTTTAAGAGGGTTAAACTGCCTGACAGCAATCAACACAGAACATTTGTCAGTATTTAATTCTACACATATTTTTTTCAGTGTGGGCTAAAACCATTTTTATCTATTTCGTTAGTTCTGTCTTAAACATTTTCTACAAGCTGAATGACAGTTTATTAAATCTGTTTTAGTGCATGTTTTGATCTGTTGTTAATCATGTTCAAGTATATCTTAAATGTCCCCCTTTTTAAAAAATTTTTTGATCCCTCTTTTTTTTTAGACTGATATCTTCAACACATACAAACATATATACAGGTACCCATAAATTTATTATTTCCTTATTATTAGTCTGCTTCTTTTAGGTCACAGAAATGTGGATATGTCTGCATTCACAGTTTAGAGACCAATGCTATAGCATGTGGTTGCTTCACAGCCCCAGATAGTCCTAAATGACATCAAATGTTTGCAATAACTTCTAGACAAGCTTTCATCCAGGTTTGGGACCAAGATTCCTTTAATGGCTCCAATAAAAGGCATTCATTTTGGGTTTGAAAGGAGACAGAATAGATTTTCCTGGGATTTCCTAGACTTCTCTGCCAATTTTTCTAGAGTAAATTATCCTTTACCTGAGACTTTATGGCTACATCTTATAGTGGTCTCATGCCCATCTCACAAACCTTTCTAAACCAATAGAAATGAGTGATTCAGCCCTTTAAAATATTCTTAAAAATCTCATCACAGACCTGCTTTTTCTATCACTATTATTGGTATTTCCGGGTTTTCATGGAGCCAAGTGAAAACATTCTTTGAATTTTGACCATGTGGCTAATATATTCTTCATGTTTATATAAAGCTATTGTAAGGTTCTGCTGAACGCTGTATACTATGTTATAATTATATTGACTGAAACTGTTTGGATGTATCATGTTTAAAAATTTGAGCCTTGGATCTCTAAAATAGGACCCAATACATTAAACAAATGCACACACACACCACATCCACACAAACTTTGTCACACTGAATTCTAGTACTTGTTCTGATGTGGGAAATGTCACAATAACAGCTACTGTTAAGATAATGATGTTTCCTTCTCTGATAGTTATCAGTATCAGGAAACAGACATTGTACAAGAATTAAAAAAGCAATAAAATGTAAAATGTGATTTTTTTTTTTAGTTTCACAGATTGTACTTTCAAGTACCTAAACTGTTATTAACTGCATTTGTGTACTCATTTATGTAACTGAGACTTTTGGTGTTGTACCTTGGTACAAAATCCTCCGTAATGTCCTTCAAGCACCTGACGAAAATACTTGGTTTGGGTGTGGGTTTCAGTAATAGTAGAGTTCTGGTAGAGAAACTATTACAGGTTGTAGAATTTGAGTGATGAATTTAAGATGCTGCTTCTTTTTGGGCTATACTTATCTCACAGTGTTACTAGAAGTGGAATAATTTCTTTAAAATTATGTTCTCATACATATAAATTGTTATTAGGATGTCGTGGGGAGTGGAGCTGTGAAAAGAAACAGTTAGTATTCTGGTGTGGTTTTGGTCACTAAGGTTGATCAAAGAAGAAATCTGGTTGCCTTCAAAAGACCATGATAGCTTTTGCTTTCTTCATAGCTACAATTACTCATGGCTTGGGGGATTGGCAGCAATGAATTGGAACAAATCTTTCTTCAAAGACTTTTATTTTGATGTCTACTCTCAGTCAGTGCCTTGCTTCAGTGATTTATGAAGACTAACGTTGCAATTTTGTCAGTCACTCCAGAACTGTACTGAATTCTGAACACTACTGAAAAACATAGCAGAATTCACATCTTGTTGACCATGGTTTATGCACAGTGGATGAGTGCTATTCTAAAGTAATTTGTAAGATGTGTAATCACACAATGTAAAATGGTAAAGCTTGCAATTGAGAGATGGGTGAGTAAGTTTGTAGTGAAACTTGTAAAAAAAAAATCATCTTTTAACAATAAAAACCTGGTCAGTGCCTCCCTAAGCAACTTGAGGTGTGCCTTAGGCTTTCCTAACATAGCATACAAACTAGTAAGACTTAAATCGAGTTCCTTAGATTCTTAATTAGATCACGGTGATGTATCAATTGAATATTAGTTTAGTTTGAATTCGTTTGTTCCAAGAAAACTTACAATTCACATATGGATTTGCAGAGATGATCTTAGTTTATACTGTATTCTGTATAATAACCAGGTATGCATCCAATTAGTAGTATTTTATTCATGTGCCATCATTTATAAAATATTTGATGTTCACTAGCCAGTGATGTCATAAACTAGATTACAAGAATCTGTTTAGGGTACTTTGTATACAAGCTAAGATTTGCCATGCATTCAGGAAGCCTGATGTGATTTTCCTCTTTGTTCTAGATTTTCTAAACTGTTCTTTTTAAAAAAAAAAAAAAAAGTTTGCCCAGCGGTTTGATTTAGTTTAATTTAATTCTCTCTCTCTCTCTCTCTTTCTTTCTTTCAGACAGGAAGCATTGCTTGCTGCCATTAGTGAAAAAGATGCAAACATTGCCTTGCTTGAGCTGTCTGCTTCAAAGAAAAAGAAGACGCAGGAAGAAGTGATGGCTTTGAAAAGAGAAAAAGACAGATTGGTCCATCAGCTGAAACAACAGGTTGGGAATCTTTTCTCCCCATTTCTTTCTAGGGACTTTGAGATTATTCTCTCTATTTTCTTCTGACTTTAAGCCAAGCCTTAAAACAAACCTTGTGATGGCTGGAGGAAAAGTGAGGATCAAAATACATGTTGCCTCTCTACTATTTTATTGGTAGCATTTAGAGTTAGCTTGTTCTATATATTTCATAGAATATATCTTGTTTTTCCTTTTTCTTCAGATCTAACTATTGATTATATAATAGTAGATAGTAAGATTTTGAGATATGTACCACATACAGTTTATTTCCTGTATTTTATTGCATTACAGGTGCTTATTTGAAGGTCAAATTGTGAACCTTTTGCAGGTTTTTTTGGAAGCTATACATGTAACTGGATTTCAGCCCATACCTAGTTATAATTTGCTTCAGTTCTAATTACCAGTTGCATGAATACATATTCTTGTCTAGATATCCCCAAACTTTATTCCCAATCAATTATCAAAATATGTTTGTGTTGTTCCTTTTACTGTTAAAAAAAAAATTACAGCCCACTTTGCGCTATGGTATATTGTCTTGAATATTTGATTTGAACTAGAGGAACCTGAATTCAGGATCTCACAACCTTATCTATCTTACACAGTTGGTGTGAGAAGTCTTTAATGTAGATTTTTAAATACCTTTTTAAAAATGAGAACTCAAGTAAAACAAATTAATAACTAATCAAATTGATAAAGTGAAAATTTATGCTTCCTTGTGCTCTTTGGAGAAAGCACAGGATAAAAATGTAAGAAATAATAATCTATTTAAAACATCCAAATGGATGATGTGATTTTTCAATTTTTACTGGGAGTATATATTTTTCAGCTACTATCCATATTATAATCATTAGCTTTGCTGTCCATGTATTAAGAAAAGAGGAAGCCTCAAATAGTTAGATATTAAAGCTATGATATGTGTCCTATGGAAAACCTGAAAAAAATGGAAGAAGGATATATTGATCAACTGACAATATTTTTCAGAAGTTTCTCCTTCTTTATCAGTATTGGCTTTGATTGTGTCACTGTTACCTCCAAAGTAGGAAAAGATTAGACATATTTATATTAATCATCTGTAAGCCTGCAAATAAATGCTAGATAATAGGCCATATGAACACTCTACCTATTCCCCAAAATATATCAGCATAATTATTCACCCACTGTGCACTGAAGCTTTCTGTCTTGTAAAACAACAGAATGCCAACCTACTGTCCTTTTTTTTTTTTAACCTATATTTCCTCCTTTTCTGAATATTTTGACCTCATGCCCCTAGAAAACATCTCCAGAGCTTGAAGTTATCATCCAGTTGTGATTCAGAATTTGTCACAGACAACGATGCAGAGTACCTGGGAGCACATGCATCTTAGGACAATCAATCTTGTAGGACACATCTTGCCCTAACAGTGCTATCATCCTATGTCTCCCCGCTTTGTTCAGATGGTCTGTGGTCACACAAGTTAAAGGCATGGATTCATCCTTGTGTCTTGATAATAGCAGATATTTCTTAATTGCATCAGATAATGACTTTTCTCCATTTGCAGATCTCCCTGGAGTCCAATATAGATTTCAAAAATTATTTCCTAGCATTCATCCCCCCTTTATCAATAAATAGATGATGCTGTCAAATAGGAGGAGATTCACGCTCATGCTGAAGTCATTGGGCTGCTGTTCACTCTACAATGTCTTGCAGAGTTTCTCCCATGAATTACATTGTCATTTAGAGGCACAATATATAACTCTGCTCTTTAGAATGCCATTGAATGGAAGGCAAATCCTACAAATCATCCTTGTGATTGTGGCCTAGTTGTTACCAACATTGATGCCACTAAAGTCTGGATAGAACTTGATCTCTGTATGCAATAAAGCCCATTGCTGCATTCCACAGATTTGCCACTAACTATTTAAAAAGTATGGAAACCCTGGTACCAAAAACAAAACAAAACAACAACAACAAAAGAATCTTCCAAATACCCCCATCCTTTGTTGAACGAGACACTCCCATACCAATTCTTCACTTTTATCTCTTTTCTTGTGCTACAGAACTTTCCACTGATCTCTTTAACTTGTAGACATTTAATTTTCTGGCAGCTATGTCCCTTCATGAGTAGTCACCAGAATCCCTATCATTGAAAAGTTTCCTTTATAAAAATAAATGTCGTTGAGTACAAAGCGCAGATCTCATTTTTCTTTCTGAGAAAGTGTGAAAAGCAATAGTAATTTATTTTACTGATTAGCAGAATTAGACTTCCCAAAACTGAAGGCTTTGTAAATTTGAAACCCAGGGCCTTTCCTCCCAGATCAGCTTTGCAACTTATTACAATGTTGGTTTGTCTCAGGGGCTCATTAAGTTGAGTTTCTGATTCTATGCAGGCTTCTCTGAAACATGATCTGGGGCTTGCCGATTAGGGTTCGGCCTTCCTCTTTTCTAGTTCTCCTATCTATTCTTTTCTCTTGCAAACTGTGATCACCTGACCACACTTGTGAATGCATGTATGGAAGACCAAATTAGGCTGTCTCCCCTCCATGCCAGATGAGATTCAGAAGAAGGAAGGGAAGGGCAGAGAAAGCTATTTTTATACTTGTCTCTAAGGGCCGTGCCATGTGAGGTCTCTCCTATTCTTTCTCTTCTTTTCAAAAGAATGTTCACCCAGCTACACCTGTGAGAATAGGAGTGTCCTTACACAGCGCCACACTGCTGCAAGCATGTGCAGGTACTTTTCTAGAGACAGAAAGTACAAGATAAATGGATTTTCCCTCCCCTTCCTCCTTGAATACTGATCAGAATTCTATCACTCACCCCACTCTGAAACCACAAACAGAAGATATTCAAAGCAGAGTGAACTTTGAAAACCATTCAATCATTATCGATCAGGAAGTTTGTTACCCTTTTTGTTTGTGAAATTCGTAATACATGATTTCAATGTAGTATAAAATGTGAAAGATTTCCAAAGAGAAACTGGTAGGCTTTTTTGTTAATGTATGTACTTGAGTAGTATTTCAGATTGAAATAAATGTTTATTTTAGTGACTTAGAATAATATTACTGAAATACCATAATTCTGTAAATGGTCAGTTGGTATTACTATTTAGGAGCAATGGAGTGTCCTCCTTTGGAGGGATTTGGTGACTTAAAGACTTCTGTTTATCCACTTATCTACAAAACAGATCTTGCTTTTGTTTGCATTGCAAATCACATTGAAGCAAAGGCATAAAAATTTTGGTCTCTCTGATTGGAACAAGTCTAGGATTAATTATTCTTCCTTTTTTCTAATGCTCTTATTCATTCTCCTTTAAAAAATAAAATATTCTTATTACGATGTAAACTGCTGATCTCAGGAAATGGATTCTGATTCACGATGGGTGGAACCCAATATTTCAAAAGCTGTTGCCTAAAAGAAAATGTATTCTTTCAAATACTACACTGTCTAACCAAGATTAACCAAAAAAAACCCTGATGTGGCCATTGTAAAAATAAATCCATGTAAAATAAAAGTAATGTGAGAATAATTGTTAACCAAACAATAATTTATTGAATTTATTAATGAAATAATAAATAATTAATGAAAACTCAGGTATCATTTATTTAGGAGGGAAAATCTACAACGAAAAAGTGAATGAGGTGAAGAAACAATATTTGGTGACATAATTGTGTTTGTAATTTTAATTTTTTTAAAAAATCACCCATACACAAAACTGTTTATAATGTAATCCAATGAGCTGTTTTAGGGATTTCCAGGGGTTTCACCATGCCTAGTTGGAATTTGAAACTTTTTTCCTTAAACATAGAACTCCTTTTGTCATGTACATCTAAAACAGCTTTGTAGTCTTAGTTTAGGAATGAAACAAATTTTGTTTCGCTTGCATATTAATGCACAGTGATTTAATTGGCATTTTTCAAAGCAATATACAACTGGAATGGAATTATCCTTCATTCTGGTAGTTATTTACTTTTTGAAATATAGTTTTTCAATAAAAATGCATGTACAAAACTGCAGGCACTGAAAAATACATAAAAGTAGGAAATTGTGTCAAACCGCATGCTGATAGACAAGCATATGAAAATGTATGCAATAATGCATATACAGTTTTAAAATAAAATGTGCTTCACAAATAGGGTAGAAAACTGAAAAGGTTAAAAAGAAAACCATCCTTTACTCAGATTCCAAAATAATTTGCCAACCAGCATATTGTTTGACATGCACAATTTGTTCATTTGTATGTGTTTAACTATACTAGATAGTAGAATGTATAGCTATTGGCTTTTACTAACAGAAAATCCATAAAATGTCGGCATCTGAAAATAAAGATTACTTAGATCAGAGGGAAGAAGCTGTCTGTCTGTTATCTTAGAATCCTACAAACCAAGATTTCTTCATGCAATATGCTTTCTGTCTTTTCCCGAGTTTATATCTACACGATATAGTGTAGTACAGATGGAGTTAAAAACACTAGGCAGTGCTATTACCCCTTGTGGATTAGCTTGATGTAACAAATTGTTTCAGAGAATTCTGTTGTGACTGGAGTAATGCCAAAGGGACTGATTCCATCAGAATGCGTAATGCGTCACAGTTGTATACTGAAGGTGAATTACCAAAACCCAAATATGTCTAAGTTCGTTTCATTCATATATAGTGATAGAACATTCCAAAATATTTGGTAGGCTATTAAGGATCCTTTATTAGGAAGATCTTGATTGCCTCCATACAGTGTTTCTACATGCCTTTTTAAAGATATATCCAAGGTTAAACTCGAGTTAAAGTGTCTGAGAACAATACCTTTTATTATGAGAAGAAAAGATGTATAGTATTCCAGGTGCCAAGTGATAAACTTACATCAGTGTTGTCCAAACTTGTCCACTTTAAGATGAGTGGACTTCAACTCCCAGAATTCCCCAGCCAGCATCTTAAAGTGGCCAAGTTTGGATAACACTGACATTGATTTCCCTTATATTTCTGAAATGCCTCCTTTTGACTGATGATGTGCCATCAAATTGGTGTCGAACTCTTAGTGACCACAATTAATAATAGTAATCCAATATTGATCTTGTTTACATGGCTTGCTTGCTCATTGCCAGGATGGGCCAGCAACTGTTTTTGAAGGGCAGAAATGGACAGCGCCCTCTACTAATCCCCACTAACTATTTAGTGGGGGCCACTTCCAAAGTATGTTTCCATGTTATGTTACCTCCAGGACTCTTGTCTGTTTTGGATACAGTAATGCACTTAGTTTGTTGGAGGCTAATCCCAGTAATTCATTGGTTATTGGCAGAGACAGGAACAGCACCATGATCTCCATTATCTTTTAGAGCTAACTTGATTCAAAGACTTCTATTTCAAATGCCTGGAAAAACAATGAAAAGTGCATCTCTGGACTAAGTTTTTTTTTTTTAAAGCACAATAAAAAGTAGTTAGCTCAGGGAAAGAAAGTAATTTTAAAAAGTCTGCTAGGCTTTAAACCTGTAACCTTGTATTTACAAGGCAAGTGTTATAACAACTCTGATACTGGAGCAGTTATGGTAAAGGTAACTAAAGGCCTAGGGCCTGAGAAACTTTTATGAAAATTATTTAAGTTAAAAATCTGAAAGTAGGGAATCAGTGAAGCAAGTGGATGCTTGAACTGAAAATATTACCATGTGCTCTTGGGCAAAAGAAAATTTCCCCTGACTTATTGAAGAACATAGGTCCAGGGAATACCTTAAGCATCCAGACGATTAACACAAGGGACTACAAAGGTAAATGTGCCCAGCACCTAGAAGGGCCTTAAAGCAGCCATGGCTGAGCCTGCAGGTATAGTATGTGCATATTGATGCTTTGTCTCTGTGTGTATATGTATGTGTGGACAGGATTTTCTTAAACTGGCTTAGAATCAGGCTGACATGAGCACAGGACAGGAGCAGCTTAAATAGTAAGTACCCTAAGATAAGCCTCAATTATCTCCCATTCAGACTACTATAGCACACTCTACATTGGGCTGTAAGTCCAGCATTGAAGTGGGTGTTTTATTTTATTTTTTTAATCACTCTACCTCCAGGTAAATTCTCTGGTGCTGTTAACAACTCATTCAGGCCTGTATGACTTGAGACCAGGCTACTTACATTGCCACATTCTTCTTTATGAGCCTGCCTGGGTTTTAAGTTCTGTGGGTGAGGCCCCAGCCTTGATCCCACCACCACTGGATATATTTCTTGCAAATCTTTCTTTTATAGCTGTTCTCAACCTTGCTAGGGGAGCTGAAGCTAGCTCCATCTCTTTTCTCCTCCTGTTGAGAGGCAAATGTACTTTGTCTTATTTTCTTTATTCATTTTCATTTTATTTCAGCAGACCTTTGACAGATAAGCGAGTTGGCTGCTAAGTTAGTTGAGCTTTTAGTTGGGCAGGCAGAGTGAGTTGTAACTATGTGTTTATTGTGTTTTAATCTTTTTAATCTTATTACGATAGCCACCTTGAGTGCCATTCTTTGTTAGAACTTTGGAATAAATGTTCAGCAGGTCTTTTTTGTTTATTGCATGTTTATAATCCCATTATATTTTAAATCTGACCTTCCTCCAAGAAGTTTGGGTTAGCGTACATGCTTTGCCAAGAAAAATAACAACTAGTCCCATTTTGAAGAAGGACAAGAATCCAAGTTAGACATTCTATCCATTATATAAGACTGCTTTTTAGATTCCCCTACCATTTAGGGTAGATAGACGCCCTTCTGTTTTACTGAACTTTATTTGAATTTCCACTGTGCGTTATCTTTCAGTCTCAGAGCAGAAGGTGAGATTTGCTGCCCAACAAACATGTTTAGGATAGCACGATTGATGAGGGAGCCTTACTGGTATGAAAAGCTAAATTGAAGTTCCTGCAAAACTTTACGATTCAAAAATTATTACAATCAAATAGAAGCTCAACTTTTAGTTAAGAAAGGCCCTTTCTTAAAAGTACTTAATCCTTAGTTTCAATATTGCATCACGTACAGGAAACATGGGAGAAACTGTACAATCCTAAAACATCCTAAATAAACTTCACTGGGGAGGTCTGATAGAGTTCAATGTGTTTGGAGGATACTTTTAAATGTGACGTATTTAAGACTCTTTAAATCATGTGCCTGTCAGCCTTTAGTCTGTTCTTTTAACCACAGGAAAAAAAATGTAATGAAGAAAGCAGAGGCCGTCTTAGAGAATGTGCCTGAAGAGAGCAGATTGAAAGATGACATAAATCAAATATATTGTAGCTGTGCATCAATAAAAGAGTTATTCTGAAATGTTCAGTCAAAGTCAAAACCTTTCTAGAACCCAATGAATTGGGGTGGCTAATGTAGTTGTGGCCAAAATGTTATGCTGAGGCACCCATTTTCCTTGAAAGAGCAGTCTGGCACCCAACCAAGAAGAATAAGTACTGCTTAATGACAAGCTTTAGGGACTTTTAGCATGCAAACAACCATTAAGTATATTCGTGAACACAGTGATAACCCTGAGTTAAAGTAGGCAACTCAAGAGGTAGACCACTCAGAGCAATTGCAATCTTTGGCAAAAAGTATTCTTTTAAGTATTTTAAATGTTTTAACTTTGAACACATCACAGAACTATTTTTTTCCTATCAACCAAGGATGCTACATCAGAATGTGAATGCTAGAAAGCCAAGTATCAGAGAAATGGGCTACATTCTATCTAAAGAGCCATACTCTTTCCCAAAGACAAACCCAAATTTCCATTTTCCTAAAAAGTGGTTTGAATCTCAGTGTTTTTTCCTCCATTATCAGGATAAGGAACTCCTTTTGTGACATCAGCAACCATATTAATCCATCCCTAACTGCATCTCAAAAGTCAGCCTGTCTAAGTCTGGCTGGGACTTGGGGGACTTGAATTCCTGACGTATCTGAATAGCGTTAGGTTGCAGAAGGCTCTCCTTTTCTAAAATCTGATATTGGGATATAGACTGGAGATGATTCACCCATTCTGAAATCTGAAGATATTTTAAGAATGGTTAGTTTTAGAAGAGAAAATGTTACACATATTTAAAAGGAAAAAGAAAACAACTGCAATGCACACAGTTTGTGGATGTTCAGAATCCTTAATTGTTTAGCAAGCCTTTGTTTCATGTTTAAGTATCTGATATAAATACAAATAGAATATGTCAGTGCTATATGAAAAGAAATCTAGTGCTTTGTTTGCAGTTGAACAAGTTAATATTTCTAGTCAGAATTCCTTGAGAGAATTCAAAGATAAATGCTGTTAGTGAAATATTTACAATGATGTCATCCTCTCTGAAATAACTTGCCTAAAAGCTATAATTAAAAATTCTCCAAGGATTGTTAAGAATAACTGATGTATTTCCCAATTGTCCTTTTTCATTATTAGGATGGTTAGCCAAAAATGTAAACAGAATTGGCCAAAAACTGCTTGCAAGAATTTCAGCGTAGAAACGTTCCAGCCACTTCAAGACCACAGGTGTCCATAATATATCAGCCAGAGACAAAGTTAGTGTTTGGCAATCTTCGCTAACTCATTAGCTCACTATTTTATAAACGTTTTAGAAATCAATAAGGTGACACTGAAATCTTCTGACACTGGAAGTGCATAAAAATTAAGAGAAGCCTTACTCTTTTTTTTTCTATTTTAACATTCTTTCATCCACTGTATCCAAGAAATATATCCAAAAGTAGCAGATACACATTCTACAGGGACACTGCTCAGCTACAGAACTATTGATTAATAGAAGTCTAAGGCAAATCTAGCATGTGAAACATCAGGAAATGTTGCTCTTTGGGATACTTTCCCCTAATTCAGTTATACTGTATGCAATCCCAGGAAAGGAGTAATTAATAATGAAGATGGGAACAAATAATTGAACTCATGAGTCTTCCCCAACTGGAACAGGAACCTGATGACTATGAGAATTTGCCAAAAAAAGAGAAGAATTTTCAATACCTTGTACAGCACAACAGCTTTATTACATTTAGACATAGAGAGCTTGCAGCTGGAAGGATGACCAGGAACATACCACGGTTGCAATCTCTGCTCATCAGCTGCTTCTCTTATTTTCATGACTCATTTGATAATACTGGCCTGCAAGAGAAACCCCAGCCAGCATATTGAAAGCCCAGAGAACCCCCAGCAAGCAACAGGCTAGTCCAGAAGAGACCGCACAGATGATCCCCATTGGTATTGCAGAATTTGTACCTATCAGTGGTCAAGAAGCAAGAGTGGAGCAAGGTGGAATGGGAAGTAAGCAGAGGCAGATGTAGGAGGAGAAGACTGTGTTTCCAGTGGCCTGCCCAGCAACTCTTAGCAAGCTGCTTCCTTTGGCTGCAGTTGACACAGTCCCATTTCTGGTGCTGAAGGAGAAATCTATTTACTGCTCAGTTGGCTTCTGCAAGTGGAATTATGGAGCCTTTTTGGTCAAGCAGCAAAATATGTTGGGATCAGTCTTGGTTCACTACTTAGGATTCTGATTTCTGAAATACAATACTGAGTATCCCATTTCTAATAATAGTTGGCAATCTTGCTTACAGTCTTTATGGCAGTCCTGCCCACATGCAAATAGATTGGGGACTTTACCTTGGCTCCATTCAACTTAGAAATTGAAACTGGACTGTTTTTATACTCAACTGTAACTTTTATTTGAAAGGTCACATGCAACAAAAATCGTAAAATATTTGCCTCAGCTGTGACATGATGTCAGTTGCAATGTGGTGTTTATGACTTTGTACTTGCTAATTTCATAGGGAGATTATGGTTTAATGATTCTTTTGCCCTGATTCAGATAGAAACAAGGAAAAACACATTTATAAAATGTGCTACAGTCCAAGTGACCCTATGAAATATATCGGTTGTTCATCCCTCTCAAATCAAGCTTGATTCCAGGTGACTACATGGACATACATTGTTTTCTTGACAATGGTATGGAAGTCATTTGCCCTTGTCTTCTTCATGGATTTTTTTTACTAGATATATTAGTCTAGAGCTTTGGGATTTTGTAGTGGTTTCCCATCCAACTACAAACCGGGTCTTCCTTTGCTTAACTTTTTTGAAATAGTCAACGTTGACTAGGTACTGACAGCTTTTTAGAGAAGCTTCCCTCAGAACTTGTAAGCTCTGTTTCTTACCATTTTTTAAAAATTCACAAAAGAAAAATTATTCATTTATCTTAACATCATCACAAAACAGAACCTTTGTTCTGTTACCATTGTAGGTAAAAATGACATTTCTCTAATCTTGCTATAAGGTATTTAATAATAGGAAAATTATGGTTCATATTGCAGCCCATTAGGCAGATGGAAAAATGAAAAGCATACCTTGTACTTCTTGCATTTCAAGTCTTGGAAAAAAAAGTAGTAGTGGTTATTGTTGTACATATTTTATGTTAACTATCTTAATCCAGTATAATAGGTTCCTGGATCTATCTTCTTAAATAATTATTCCAGAAAGTTATCTGTTCAATGAATTATTTTCTCTGCTGAAAAGAAAAGAAAAGAAAAGAAAGCAATCTGTACATCTTATATTGCCCACATGCATTGGTCTGAAATGTTTTCAGAGTCCAGACAGCTCCATTTTCAAAGTGTTAATTATACAGTTTAGCCCCTTTCTTTGTATTTGTGTTCTTACATCCTTCCATGTAATTACCGCTTTTATTATTTGGGACAGAGACAAATACTTTCAGCATGAGTGCAGCCTATACATTACTGACTACACTGTTCTACACCATCTTTCCTGTATGCTCTGCCACATTTTTTTAACTTCCAGAAGTTGCAGACGTTTAGGAAAGAGAAATCCCCAATGTGTGGTGATCATAAGAGAAATGTCAGATGTCAGCATAAATTTATTCAATCACAGATGCCATGGAAATTGGAATTGGGTCATAATAGTTTAGATAAGGGTCTTTTTGGCAGTTAGAATATGGTGTTTTCCAGTCTGCTAAGTGTCTAATATTCCAGCTGGTGTTTGTGAAAGGACAATTACCCATCAGGATTTGAAAGAAGGAGCTGTATTATGTACTTGGAATAACCAAGCCCATTTTGTAATACTGTACCATGACAGGTGTCAAAGTTGTTGCCATTAATTAAATGGCAATTTAATTCTAAAACCATTGGAATAGACGCACTGCCTGTCTGCTACTGTTGAAATTAGTCAACCAAAAGAGTTGACAAGGCAATTGCCAAAGTGTGTTTCTAAAAATCATTTCCAGCAATCTGGAAGGGTTTGATTGTGTTACTTTCAGGCACTTTTCACATTGAAGTAGAATGCTTTAAAAAAAGAAGAAGAAAAGAAATAGGGCCATTCAGATTTCTTTGGGCTCCTTGCTTTATTGTATGGACTCATTTGATTATGTTCCACTCTATTTGAACATTTGTTTTGTCTTTCATTGAGAGAGGGTAATAAAATGTAACTATTCCAACTAAACTGTATTTATATGACATCTTTCTAACCTGTCACCTTAGGTATCTTGCAAATGTTGTAGGGTTTAGTCTGGGGGTTACAGAAAAGAGGCAAGTCTTGAAGCCTATGCATGGACTGGGAAAGGTCTGAGCAAAATCTGCCCTTACATTTCTTCCTGTCCCCAATCTAGCAGGGTTTATTTGGTCCACATCTACAAAAGCAGATATACACAAGGCATATACATACATACATACATACATACATACATACATACATACATACATACATACATCAATATATACCTAGTATGGATTCACTAGTAATGATACCTTGAAAAAAAAGCTAATAGAAGCTAATTGTTCTGCAAAGTTTTCTCTCAGTAGGAAATAGTATGATTTCATGAATGCAATCAGTTTGGAATTTCTGATCATATGGGAATAATTTCACTATTTGCCTCATTTTTAGCTAAAGTAAGTACCTCTAGTGTCTTCCTGCTTTTGGAAACATAGCAAGAAGTGTCACTTTTAGTCATCTCCATGCCTGCAGATTCTTTCATGAAAATACTAGCAAGCTGGAAGTGTTTTCATATGGTTGGAATTTAATAATACATTTTATGATATCTTTATCTTCAGTTAAGCACTGCTGAATTCAGTAAGGTTTACTCAAACAGTAAATCTAAGACTAGTTTAGGTTGATTAAATTTAATTCCTTTTGAAATCAGTGGAGTAAATTAATCATGACTGATCCAAGTCTAAGTTAAGATTCAGCATGCAGCCTTATCAGGATTTTTACATGGATGCCTAAGAACTATATTTATAAAAGATGTACAAAAAGACTTTCTTCTTTGTGTTATGCTTCACTACAGTCTTAACGTACTAACTATATGGAAAAAGTAGATTTCCAGGGTTATATATGTATAACCTCTGCCCAATTTACAGATTAAACTACAGTTGCCCTGTACAAACATACTTCTTTCTGCAGTTTTTATTAATACAAATACTTCTATTATTAATGCATATACTTCCTATACTTTATCACTAGTCCATTCAGTATTCTAGAAAGGAAATCCACACCCTTATTGATAATGAAAGCAGAACAAATTACAACTTGAACAACCAAAATGCCAAATGTTATGGCTATTTTTAGTGTGGCTAAGTTTCCTGTCAGTTCTGTTCCACTGGACACTGGATTTTCTTTGGAATCAGACTACCATTTCAGATTACTGGAAGGATAGAACTCTGCATTCCCTGTGTAGATCCTTGTCATGTAGACCCATGTCATCTGCCAGTCTAGCCCACATTTTGCCTTGCTTCATAAGGGAAAAAAACGCCCCCATTATGGCAATAGGTGTGTCTTTTTCCCAGCAAAATTGCCACATGAAGTGGGGTTTTCATTGATACAAGCAGCTAGAAATGAAAAGAAAATGAGAGAAAGAGAAGGGAAGAATTTAGGGTGTGTTTGTGTGGGAAGGGATAAGGGCTTGGATATGGGTAACTAGTTGGACTTGTTTCCTTATCTGTTTCAATATATATATATATATATATATATATATATATATATATATATATATATAAAAGAACAGAATGAAAGAATAAAATGCATGTATAAAAATGAAGAAAGAAATAATGTTGGGTGGGGATAATCTCAAGATCATTGGCATCTCTCCCTCCCTCCCTCCCTCTTAGAGAAGGAGCTTTGGCACTACTCACAACTAGCGTGCAGCTTTTGAAAAATCAGTGTGAGAAAAAGAGGTCCATAATGGGGGAAAAGCTTTAGCACCTCTGTTTTACAATATTGCATTTGTGCACTGTGTCAGTTGTTGCTACTTTGGGGCCAAGGATATGGCTTTGAAATAAGTTTGACTGCTACTTGCACATAATTAATTTTTCGCCATCGAATGGCACGTTGCTGAGTGTGGGCGTATATTTGGCTGTATGTGTTTCTCGTATATTTTCAGAGGACCCAAATCTGAGAAAGAACCTTATTAATATCACTTCATCAAAATGTTATTAGCATAAGAACATGACATTTGCTGGCAGAGGGAGAAAAACAGATTTTTTGTTGGCAAGTTACAGATATTGAATAATATCTTCTGTCACTACCAATGTGTCTTAACTGTTTTTCATATTTATATCACGCGTGCCAATATTTCAGTATTAATCTGATCTAGATAATAATTCAAAGGATATGATTATAAAAATTGAAAAATGATGCTTCAGTGCTCCAATTTTAATCTGTACATATATGTATATCTATTTTGCCAGGCAAGTCAACTCAAGCTTTTGATTTCTTTCCATTTTATTGTCTGAAGAAATTCAGAAGGATGTATGGCTATATCAGCTTTCCCATACAGAATGCAATCTTTTTAAAATTACACTAGCTTAAGCCTACTGAACTACACAAGCTTAAATGTGTGTAACTTGCTGCACCTTACAGGGCTAAAATACTGGTTGTGGCTATGTATGACCTCAAAATATTGATGTGGATTTTTTTGCAAGGATCGTTGTTTCATGCTTTTAAGCTTTATGGCTGAGATCCATAACAATGTTTAGGATACGTTTCTCACATGCAAGAGGATTTTGAGAAAAGTCATCTTTACAATAAAACTGTAGTGATATTTGTGAGGAATTCTATTCCCACTCACCAAGTCCCAAATACTGGGGCTGAATAATGGTTGAAACAACTAGTGCCCCTTTTTACCTGTACTTAGCAAAGTTGAGTAGCCAATCTAGCAAACAATATATTTGAGTGACTGACAAAATCATGAGATTACTAAATGTGAAACTGACACGCTCACAGCAGTCAGTTAGGAAAAGCCAAAGGAGAATCTGAAATAAACTGTTTCCCATGTTTCTTATGGATCAATTTTTCATTAGCATTCTGTAACCCTCAGTATCTTGGCTGAATCTGATAAAATATTCAAGATTTCTTGAACACATAGAAAGTAAGTAAGGTTTACTCATGTTCTTGGGGTGTATAAGGTCAGTTATTCAGTGTGATTTGATAGAAAGAGAAAAGTTATCCCAGTGTTAATATTGTGCAGTCGCGTGTACTTTTGAATGTGAAGATGCTCTGCTTTTGGCCTGTACTCTCACTCTAATTATGAACCTCCTAGGTGATATTCACTAGGAGATTGGGGATGGCACTTTCCTTGTTCTTTTAAGTAAGCTTGAAAATGGCCCATAAATAGATATTCCAGTACCCCATGCACTTGTCTTCCACAGATATGAATTATATTTCAGACAAATCAAATAGTGAAGGGCTAGACTATCATGAGTCTTTAAAAAGTTATCAAAAACTTTTGATTTTATGGAGATATAGACAGTTTTGCTTCTTGTCACAGTATGTACAGTTATATATTGTAATTGTTTATGTTTATCAATTTACAAAATGCAAAGTGAGCGAACAGAAGAGAAATCTAAATCAAATCAATATTTGGTGTGACTATCCTTTGGCTTCAAACCAGCATCAATTCTTACACTTGCACACTTTGTACACTTGCTCAAAGTCAGGGATCTTGTAGGATTAGAGTCAGGTGTATGATTAACCAATTATGCCAAGCAGGTGCTAATGATCATCAATTTCATATGTAGGTTGAAACAGAGTCATTAACTGAAAGAGAAACAGCTGTGTAGGAGGCTTAAAACTGGGTGAAGAACAGCCAAACTCTGCTACTAAGGTGAGGTTGTGGAAGACAGTTTCATGTCACAGGTCATACCCCATGGCAGGACTGAGCACAAGGGAGTTCTACTGCATCAGCAAGGTCTCTCCCAGGCAAAAATGTCAAAGCAGACTGGGGTTTCAAGATGTGCTGTTCAAGCTCTTTTGAAGAAGCACAAAGAAATGGGCACTGTTGAGGACCGTAGATGCAGTGGTTGGCCAAGGAAACTTAATGCAGCAGATGAAAGACACATCATGCTTACTTCCCTTCGACATCGAAAGATGTCCAGCAGTGCCATCACCACAGAACTGGTGGAAACCAGTGGGACTCAGCTATGCCCATCTACTGTCCGGAGAAGTCTGGCCAGAAGTGGTCTTCATGGAAGAATTGTGGCCAAAAAGTCATACCTCTGACGTGGAAACAAGGCTAAGCAACTCAGCTATGCACAAAAAGATAGGAAGTGGGGTGCAGAAAAATGGCAGCAGGTGCTCTGGACTGATGAGTCAAAATTTGAAATATTTGGCTGTAGCAGGAGGCAGTTTGTGTGCTGAAGGGCTGGAGAGCGGTACAGTAATGAGTGTCTGTAGGCAACAGTGAAGCATGGTGGAGGTTCCTTGCAAGTTTGGAGCTGCATTTCTGCAAATGGAGTTGGAGATTTGGTCAGGATGAATGGTGTCCTCAATGCTGAGAAATACAGGCAGATACTTATCCATCATGCCATACCATCAGGGAGGTGTGTGATTGGCTCCAAATTTATTCTGCAGCAGGACAACGACCCCAAACATACAGCCAATGTCATTAAGAACTCTCTTCAGCGTAAAGAAGAACAAGGAGTCCTGGAAGTGATGGTTTGGCCCCCACAGAGTCCTGATCTCAACATCATTGAGTCTGTCTGGGATTACATGAAGAGACAGAACGATTTGAGGCAGCCTACATCCACAGGAGATCTGTGGTTAGTTCTTGAAGATGTTTAGAACAACCTACCTGCCGAGTTCCTTCAAAAACTATGTGCAAGTGTACGTAGAAGAATTGGTGCTGTTTTGAAGGCAAAGGGTGGTCACACCAAATTTTGATTTGGATTTCTCTTCTGTTTGCTCACTTTGCATTTTGAAAATTGATAAACATAACCAATTACAATATATAATTTTGAAAGCATTCATACTTAACAGCATGTTTTCACACCTGCCTAAAACTTTTGCACAGTACTATATATAATTTCATTGATATTATTATGTAATACCCCCCTCCCCCCATAAGCTTCTTTATCACTCTTAACTCCACTCCTTGTGACCTTCAAATTTGGGTGGATTGATCTTTTGACTAGGATATATTATTTGGAATTAGTATCTTAAAACATATTTTTTTAAAATAAATGCTGTGTGAATATGTTCTTAAGCTAAAATTCTGCAAGTTCTTAAGCAAAGTTATTTCACATATATCAGATATTTAAACAACATCAGCATAATCATCAAAGACTTTTGATTTCAAACCTTTCTCTACTGGGACCTGAACACATGACCTCTGAAGATGGCCTTCAGACCCAAGCTTACATTGCAATATGATTTTCATTGTTTGGTTGCTATTAGTCTTAACAGGATAGTTGTAGAATGTATTATCCAGGGACCTGTTTCATGGTGTGATAGTCCTAAAAGATCAGATTGCTTACTATAATTTGGTTCCATTACGTGAAATATCAGATGAAGTATACCCAGGAGAATATGTTGCCAAAAAGGAACTAAAGTTATTCAAAAGCATATTTTTTCATAGTATAACTGCCTACGTATCTGATGCCCTATCCATGTTCCCCCTCCTACATGTACATAGTTCCCACAGCAAGTTTTTGTAAGCATTTGGTCAGAGATGATTCCTAAAGGATTTCCACAACAGGGAAATAATGTGTCACATTTGTGTCTTTTCATTCTGTGCAATATTGTTGTCACTTCCTGATTGTGCAAATGAAACTGAAGCATAGAATCAAAACATGAAGATACATTTAGAATTAAAACTGTGATTATACTAAAAGCAACTGAAATTATGCTTTAAAAGCTAAAGTCATCATGCCTTGCAGAAAAAAATGTTACTGAATCATCATCTGCATCAATGAAATTACTGAATATTAGTTACAAAACTAATTTAAGAAGTTAAACTAAGCTTGATTTAACCATATTTTCTAAAATATACAAGCTAAGGGTTACCAAAGTATATGTCCATAGGTATCTACCAACTCAAGACTGGTAGAATGCTGAATTTTATTCTGTCCCATGCTAACTGGAAACAGATTTCATCAACAATGAACTTCAACATATTTTAAAGAAATTCATGAAATTGCATGAAATGGTGGCAGAATGAAATCAGTAGGTGGCACTCTTCCCTCCAGATCAATATTCAACACATTGCCATGAGACCCAGTACAGTTGGAAATATATGTTTTTCCCCCCAGATAAACTAAGCTTTTAAACATATGGGGTTAATAAAAGTCCCATTGCTTTTTTTTTTTTTTGCAAGTGTAGAGCCCTTGGGGTCCTGGACAAACTCCAGTCTAGTTAATTAATTTCTTCCTGAAATAAAACTATACCTGGCATTACAAAGCCTTCTGAATCTTAAAAAGAATTAGCCAGGGCTGCGATGTTCCACAGTATTTAGTTTAAATGATTGATTAAAAAAATAATTACAATTATCCCATATTTTCTAGATGCTTTTTATTCTCCCCATCTCACCCCCTAAAATACAACATTTGATTGTGTCATATGTGGAAGCTTGAAACCACTGAAGATTATTAAAGTTTATATTTAAAAGTAGAAGAAATGTCCAAGTTAAGTGTCATGAATATAATGTTTTATTTCCTATGAGAATGCCTAAGAGAAGCCAAAACGTAACCTTAAACTTTGCATTTTCCTGTTATTCTAGCCAATGTGTAAGTCAGCAAAACAATATTCTTTTCTTCAGAAAATTCTGACATAATTTGGTATTAATCAAAAGATAGAGTGCAGTTATAATGAGCAAAGGCTTCAGAAGGCTGATCAAACCATGAAACATTATTTTAATTTTTATTCATTTAATTAATACATTTATATAGCCACCCTACTCAGCATACAGCTCTTTGTATTAGCTGTAGTTTTGTGTTTGCTTTGCCAGTGGTTTGGATTCACCAGGAATAAATATTAAAAGTGTTTTATTTATATTTCAGTGCTATATTAAGAAGATGGCATCATTCATTCCCAGTTCTTATTCCATGACAAGTCTAATCCCCAACACCTCATTACAGGAAACATTTTCAGGATTGCATATATCTTCTTGTTTAACTTGTGCATTTTTATAGGATACAGTTGAAAGGTAGGAAATTTAAGGCTGTTCATTGATAACAAAATAAACAAATAAAATATTTTAAAAATTCAAAGGAGAAATAGAGTAAGGGTTAGAGTTGCTTTTTCCTAGAAAGCTGATTGCTAAAAACCTTTCCCTTCTCCCCTGTATAGGTTTTTGTTTTGCTTTGTTTTGTTAGAAATAGATGGTTTGTTTGAGAAAGCCAGTCCTTGAAATCTACTAGATGCTGTGTAGATTGAAAAGGGATTTTCTCACTATACGATTGGTAGCTGTGTTTCAGACTCTATAAAAACTTACAACTGCAAATCAGTAAAAATCCCCCCCCCCCCACATAAGTGCACAGCTTTAGGATGTCAGCCATCAATTCATATTAAAAGAGGGACTATGTTTAATAAATATTTTATATTTTTATCTTACCCCCACACACATGCGGCATGTTCTAGATTGTGGGCCAGGAGGACTCATCAGCTATTTAGGTGATAAGTGGGGAGCTAGAAAGTTCTGATTCCTATATGGCTATCTACGGGATGCATTTGCTGTAAGTCATTACACTATATTTATACAATGGTGAATCTGAAATGTAAAATGCAATACTTTCAATAAAATAGGCGTGCTCTATGGCTAACCTATGTGCATAGCTTAGAATACATAGTTTTTAGAAGTGTGGCTTCTTGTAAATAAACATTCAATGTATAAAGCACATCTATCTTAATTTATGTTTTATGATCCAGTAAGAAAATTGATGATAGGATGTGGGGCTTGTAGAAAAGTCTGCCTCTTCAGCCACCCTGAAGAGGTAAGTCTAAGGTATTCCTGCTGATCCCATGAGGTGACTATATAGGGCTGGTTCTCATTCAGTTCCCAGTCTTGAGGGCTGCTCTAGATGTGTTGTAGAACTTGCATACTGTTAGTTGTCATGGAAACAAAAGTTTGTTTTTCAGCTCAAAAGAGCCTGCTGGGCATGGTCAACTAATAAACTCTTGAGATTAACAGGTAATCATGATACAGGTAATTCTGAAAATTGTTTGTTGGTAGGTCCATACAAGCTATTAAATAAAAAATTTCACTACCTGCTTCCACCTCAGTTAATCCTTGATCATCAGTGACCACATAGTACTTTGGTAGTAGGGAGAAATATTGGTGTCATAAAAGAGATGTTGTCTAATGTTCTCTCTGCATTCTATCATTTAGTGGTTTCTTATTCCCTTCAGACACAGAATAGAATGAAACTGATGGCAGACAACTATGATGATGACCATCATCACTACCACCACCATCACCACCATCACCACCACAGGTCTCCTGGAAGGACACAGCACTCCAATCATAGACCCTCTCCAGAACAGGTTAGTCACAACTCTTCTTGCTTTAACTTCATACTTTGCCCTCTTACCAGGGTAATTTTCAAGATAAAATAAATGTTCAAAGAGAAAATAAACAATATAAGTTATCTGTTCTTTGAACTGAAAAGAACAACTTTGTTATTTATTTCAATCACTCAGAGAATCCAAATGTTTTCCTTCCGCTTTCCTCCTTGGACTTTTCCTTCATTTTGTTATGGTTTTCTTTCCTCCTTTTGTTTTCGTACCATCTTTGAAGGATCTCAATTTAACTATTAAAAAATATTTTTGAACAATTGCTTTTTAATGGAGAGGAGGGGTTTGGTTGTTTAAATAGCTGATCTACTCAAATATAATCTATTATGATTTTGTTTTATGAACTCAGCTAGTTAAAAAAAAAATTAACTGAGTTGGATGTGATCATCAGTATTAACAAAAGGTTGATCTCTTTAAGTTGCTCTATGTCCTTTAATATTAAATTAACAAAACAATGTTATTTGTTTCTTATATTAGAAAACAAACTTCAAATATCATATATTTCCTAGGATAGTTTTTTACACTATCCATAAAAAACATTTGGCTTTCTCACACATAGATAATGGAAAAATAGTGAGAGGCTGAGTTTAAGAGAAGAATCCAAATGCTTTTCCACAGATATATTTCTCAGAAAGGTAGGAAAAAAAGGAGATGAAAGGACTTAGCATATCCATGTCATCTGGTGGGGGAGAGAGAAGGATTTAAAAACTTGCTTTATTTGTTAGATGTATACCTTCACTTTCCCCCAAGCACCTAAGGCAGTGTACAGAACACTCCCTTCTCCAACTGTATCCCAACAATAACCTTGTGGGATAAACTGAGTGGAGAAAGAGTGGCTTTAAGGGTGGCTGAAGGTTTTCTTAAACCTGGGTCTCCCAGATCCTAGTCCAGCACCTTAACCACTACACCATGTTAGCTCCTTATTTTAGTCCCAGTGCTCAAAAGAAGAAAGAACTGAGTACTGAACAAAGAAAGGTGATAGATGTTGAAAGACAGAGATTCTATGCTCTGAACACAGTTTTCAAAGAGATCCTGGAAAGAATTTTATTCTCATTCATATTTTGTATTGGTCAATGTTGATATCTAACTTCTGAACAAACAGTCCAAGGTTCTTTTAACAGAAATGCAAGCTGAGCTTATCAGTCCATTATTCTGGGGGAAAGCTTGGATTGGAAAATGTGTTTAATGCACATGTTGATGGCAACTGGTCTAACTCACACTTCCCAAACAAAATTGTGAATTGGAATAAAGTTATTCCATGATTCTTCTTTGAATTTTGTCCAGTCAGGCTTGAGCAATTTGGTTCATTAGGAAGAGTTACATATGGAGAGTGCATGAACATTGCATATATCTTAAAAAATGAGTACAAAAATGTATGTTTAAAAATGTAGATATCATACGAAAATTGCTAGCTAAAGTGTATATTAGAAGAAACATATGTTTACGAGGAGAAAAGCATAACAGCTGTATAAGTTGTTCTTCAGATTTCTTCAGTCCAATGCACACAAAAATAAGACAAAATAATTTTGTTTGGGGGAAAATGAATGCTGTTGAAATAGAGATCTAATGAGATGGGGAAACGACAAGTGGATCAGTGTTTAGGAATATAAACAGAGAGAGAGCACTGATTAATAGGAGAGTTAGATTTATTTCTAAAAAGAAAAGGGAGAGGTTAATTGTGTATTTCAGGGCTTTTTATTAGCTAGTTAAAAACTGGATGAATTTTATTAGAGGTTATTAGGTAATGTTTCAGGAGGTTGTATACAGAACGGGTAAGATGTGAATTTTCTAGACTAAATTACAGTCTCTTATAAGGACATATTTCCAGAATGTCTTGATTTGACCAATGTAATATTTGCAAATCTCTGGGCATTTTTATTTAACTAAAAACTGGCTACACTAACAGTTGGCTATCAAGCTGATGGCAAAAGAGTAGCTTTAAGTAAACAGTAGAAGTGATACTGAAATAGTAAGAACGTTGTGGAGACAAAGAGCAGAATAACAAGTGACAGAGGGTCTAGTATATATACAGCAGTATCTGATTAATGAAGGAAGTAAACACAGATTAATTATGCCATTGGAAAATTATACAGTCAGCCAGAAAGTCTGACCACTAGCAAATGGATTCAAGCAAACTGCAAATTAACCATTGCCATGCCTAAGTTTAAGTATCTATCCTTCTGTATAGCTACTGTCAACTACTTGTGCCATAGTTTTATTATACTAGTCTTTTCCCATTTATAACCCTATGTCACACAAAATCCCTTGGACTGATTTGATCCCCAACTCTGGTGTAAAATCACAAAATATCCCAGGGGATTCATAAATCTCATATGGTCAGGTAGAGTCAGTAGAATGCAGTGGTTAAGTTGCTGGACCAGGACTGGGGAGACCCAAGTTCAGATATGGGTGACTTTGGGCAGTCACTGTCTCTCAACACAACCTACTTCACAAAGTTGATTTTGGGGAAAGAAAATGAAGCAGGATGTCCATGTAAGTTGGCTTGAGCTTCTGGAGAAAAGATGGGATATAAACCAAATGAATGAGAGGTTTTTTACCTTGTTCTGTTTGACCTTACTTGTTTCTTGTAAATTGAAGATTAACACCTTCTGAATTTTTGTTTTTAAGGGTCCTATATATGTTAGAAAACTGGAGTCTTTTCAGGTCACTGCGAGTAAGAAATGAAATCCCTTATGTGGCAATCAGTGTGTTAAAAAAAGTAAAATTGTCTGCAACTTGTAGAAAGCTTTCACAGGCTTGGGGCCAGTAGTGACATGTCTGACAGCTCAAACCATCAGTTATAGGCAGCAGACAAGAAGACAAGAATAGGATGCCTTATACCAGCTCCCTCATGCCACGCTTTTTGGGAGAAAACCAAACAGTATTTCATAAGATGAGTACATTATTATCACTAGATTTACTTTAAGTTGAGATGTTAATTCTTTTCGCTTGAGGACATGAAAGGCATCTATTACAAGTCTTGTCAGGCAAGGTTTTCTACTGAAGGGGGAGAAGCAGAACACTTAAACTTATGAAAATTGGGTTTTAAAGCATTTTTAATTGATCCTAGGTCCTAGCAGCTATTCCAGAACTATTTCATTTGAAAAAGATTCTAGGATGTGGGCAAATTCTCTATCCTATTTGTGAGCAGAGACATTGAGGAGATGGGCATTTTACTGAAGTTTTCCAAGGGACAAAAAATTCTTCAAGTGTTTTTTAGAAATGGGAACTATCATTAACCACAGCTCACCTTCTGTCTTTTCTAACGTAGCATCTATATTTATTTGTTTTCTATGCTGTCCTGCTCAGTGAGGGAGCTGCCTCTAAATGAACTTGGCTGATCTCATAAAGTGAAGCAGGGCTGGACTTGGTTATTACTTGGATGGGAAAACATCAAGACATCTCAGTGCTATAGGCTAGGAAGTAAAAACATATCCTGGAAGCAGGCAATTTCCTGTGTCAAAAAACCAGCATGACGTTGACCTAATCTAGAGGAAGTCTATCTTTTTTCCTACTGAAGAATGGTTCAAGACCAGCTTTTTGCATTCTCCTAGTCTGCATGGTGCATTCTTATTTACCAGTGCCTTCCACTAATTGTTTTCTGAAGGATTACCTGAAATGGAATCTGATTCTAAAAGGGAAAGAATATAAGGAATAGGTGAACCAGAACAGAGCATTTCACCATTTCCATAGAGAAAACATACTCAGCCTGCTTTCAGTGAGAAGAGACAATGTGATGTAGCATGGCAAATGTCCTAAAAAGAGAGTATTCAACAGCTTTGGAAGACTTGGTCCTATCCTGGGAAATTATTCAACATCTGACTGCACTTGTAATCCAAGCAGGAGAACTAGAATAGAACAATTACCATCTGCCTGAGAAAAATTCAGTAGAACCCATGATCATTAATATTCAACACAGTAATTCCTTTATCTAAATGTGTTCAACAGATTTATCCTGACAAAGCAGGCATTTTCAAGCCATAACTAACTTTCTTCCCTCTTCCCTTTTCTTTTTAAATCAAGTAGTCTCTCAGCTGGAACATTCTTTGTTCTCAAAACCACACTAATTTAATTCTGCCCACTAATACTATTCTGGCAGTTTCTATTTTATGTTACACACATGAAAATAAAATCCTTACAAAAGAAAGAAAAACCAAGGTAGTTGTAAATGTGCAAGTAAATTTACAATTTAAATCAAGCAAAAAGTCAAGATCTCATTCATATTAGCATCGTTAGTGAATAGTCTTTATTTTAAATAAAGAAATAAATTTTGAATAAATTCTAAATGGCTAAGAAGAATTCTTGAACAATATGCAATGAGGCCCATGAATTTGTACATGGAGCATCTTGAGTGAAGTGAAACATGTTCAGAAAAAGCCCCTATCAGAAAAAGCCCCTTTAGAGTCAAATTTTCTGTAACGGTAGTCCCTGTTCTTTCAGGTGGAAGGCTGCACCATCACCATCACTGCTGCCTCTCTCAATCCCACACTTGCCCCTCCCATATTTAGACAGGGGAAGCATTTGGAATGGGAGGGGTGTGTGTGAGGGATGAGAGATACAGCTGGGACAGAAAGCCATTTGGACCAGGGAGGCAAGACTGGGGGCAGGCAGGCTTGTGCAGAAGGGATGTTGACACCATAGAATGGGTCTGACCCCTGGCCTTTTCACAGTTGCCATCTGACATTTCACTTGCCTATAGCAACTGGCTTTTCCACAGGACACTATATGGAAGGCAGGCTGATTGACAATTGTACCACATCAAGTGTACATCAGAAAAGTATACTTGCCTCAATAAATTGTCGCTTTTGCTCATCACTATGTATATTTGTGTACTATACAGAACTAAAATGATTCATTAAAATAATTACTGATGTACTTATTTAAATAGTAATATTTTAAGTAAAATCCTTTATGGCCTCCTCAGAAATAAGGCCCATGGAAAACCATAATACTGGTAGCTATGCAGGGTCGCAATTTTATTTTCTGTCTGAAAGAATTATGAACTTATTTTCTTGCTATTACCTATTCAGCTTCATAAAATACTTTGGATGCAAAATTGCAACTCTGTTCAAGAGATGTTTCATTACATTTTTGGATTTGTGGCTTTTGAAATGACAATAGTTGTTGCTTACATTTCATTACATTTTCTTTGATAACCTGAACTTTAATCAGCAAAGATCGATAGATCTGCAACTGCACTGAGGTAATTAATTTTTTTTTTATTCCAATGCAAATACTTCAATCTACCTCCTACTGTCTGGCTCGCAGGATGATGAGGAAGGCATATGGGCATAACCGGTTCCTATAAACCAAAGTTCCAGTTTTGTTTTGAAGGGTGAGATATTACTTTATTCTCTATTTGGATGCAATGCTTTATTATTTTAATTTCAAACTGCAGTAATGAGTATATCCTGTGACTAAGAAGCAAGCTGAGATTGTGAATTCCACTGAGCAATTTTCTATTGCCTAAGGAAAGGATCAGGATGGCAATCTTTCCCACTAGTGATGTCTCCTGTGCAGTTCTAGAGAGCTGAGAAATGTTATGGTGATGTTCAGTTACATGGAAGCACCTACCTGACCTTGACTGATCTGAAAGCTAGGCAGGATTGGACATGGTTAATACTTGGATAGGAGGCCACCAGAAAGTTCTGGGGCTAAAAGAAGGCAGTTGTGAACTACTTCCATACTGTTGGCAAGAAAACTACATGGACATCTCTATATAGTCACCAAGAGTCAGCCTCAACTCAAGGAATGTTCTGAGAATTGGCCTACAAGGCTAGGATAGGAAAGGGGAAATAGGGAAAAAATTGCTATTCTTTCCCTTTTGTCAAGCAGAAAACTTCCACTTAGGTTTTTGTGTGTGATGGTACATTCAGGATACATTTCAGTATTTTGATTTTATCTGGCATAAGAAAATGTTAGTAGTTCTAAAAAAATGGATGGATGGGTATCATTAAACAAAAGAATCAAAATTCATCATGTTATATTGCCATGTTCTTCCAAATAAATTTTAAGAATTGTTTGCTTGTAATATTTTCCAGTTATTTTTCCTTCCATTTAATTGTACCAGGATTTGAGGATTCATTAATTGCACCAAAGTCTGCATCTTTACTTACTTATCTTTGTGCTAATGGCAAATAAGTAATATATGAAGTAAAGTAGTGATGATAATGATGATGAAGTTGCACCAATGTCTGTTGCAGGAAATGGTCTCAAGCGCATAAGATAGACTGATAAATTGGAAAGAATCTACTTTTATTATATGTGCAATACACATTTGCTAATTTGTGCAATCTATTAGGTTTCTGTCTAATTTATAAGTTCTATAATAGGGCTCACTGCTCCAGCCTTTAAGAATGGAGTCATATGTACACCAATGCACAATTGTTTATAAATCTGAAATGGATTCCTTGTGAGTATGCAGGAAATTTTTTTAAAAAGTTGATACAGGAAGCAAAATTCTTTCTATTATTGCAGTCATAGTCGAGCAGAAAGCCTAGTGCAAGGATTTCAGTTTTTGTTTTCTGATTCTGTGCAAACTTTCAGCTAATTCAGTTTCTGTTTCTATAACTTATATGTCAGTTTGTTAAGTGGTATCACTAATATGCCTCACAGGAGTTCCATTCAAGATCATGGTAATGCTGCTTAATTAGATGTATTTGCATTTAATATACTGATCTGATTTGTTCAGATACAATTTTGCAGCAATGGTGATGGTGGGGAGTTTGGCAAAGCATTACTTTGGGTGGCCAAACCAAGAATTGTAGTCTCTGCCCTTCATCATACCACCTTGTCTGTCATCAGCTGTTGTCTTAGAAAGGGCCCCAAGGCCAGCTGAAACCAGGAGTTCAAATATACAGACTTTTGAAACTTCATGTTAATGGGCTAGCTGGGAAGAGGGGGTTCTTTTATTCCTGGATTTCCATTAAATTGCAATGAATTATATAATTTGCATCATTTGCATAATGATGTCATGCAAATGATGTACGATTAATGTAAATTTACCTGCCTCATCTGGGCTACTTGTATGCAATGGATTTGTCTGTTATTTCAGGGAGACAGAAATTCAGTCTGTTGTATCTGAAGTCTATAAACGGAGGTCTGTTGAATCAAGGTTTCACTATATCTAAATAGGGTTTAAACTGCACTGTTTCTCAGATAAAATACATGCTGATCTATGACCTGATCTATGTAAAATGTCCCAAGGAAACAAGATGGAACATATGTATAATTTGAAGGAAAACATGAAATGTAAAAATCCTGTGAATATTTGTGCATAAAAACCTGACACAGAACTTTGACGGAGACAGAAAGGAAATTAATTTCTGGAACAGCCACAAGAATCAATCAATAAAAATGATTTTTGCCTAGTTATCAGGGTACTATGAGATTTGCATCAGCATACCCACTTCATATGTTACTAATTGTAGTTATTTTCCACATCCACTGCCAAGCAATGCATTTCAAAAGAGTCTTACTTTGTTCATGTGGCTGTCTACTAAAGTTTCACAATTCGTTTTTATATCACACTGATGATAATGATAAAACTCTTCTTTCTTAATGATTACATCATATTATTAAGACTTTCTTTTCCATGCTGCAGTTTTCAACTGTTGTGTGTGTTTACATATATTTATTATTTTATAGCCCATCTGCTGAGTACTCAGGGCAGCTAACCAATTTAAAAAGCAAAATACAATATAGAAAGTAAAAAAAAAAAAGCATAAATTAAAATTAATACTAAAAGTGACCCTAAAGAAATTTAATAATTAGGAATCTAATAAAAATATTAGTCTCTACAGATTTTCTAAACATTAAGAGAGTGAGGGTCAGTTGCAACTCCTAAGGGATGACATTGCAATAGATTGGGAGGGCATTCCAATAAATGGGGTGCAACACAGGAAAAGCCTCTCTCCTATGCACCTGAAAGATATATCTCAGATAGCAGGGGTATCCTATTTTCAATAGGATTCTTACCTTTGGTGCCTGCTACAAATTGTGATGATGAGAAAATCATGAAACATGTATTGAACTATCACAGCACAAACCCATCTTTCGTACATTCCATCTTGTGCCCTGACTTTTGTTACTTGCATCCTAGTAGCAAGTAACTGTTGGGTCCTGGTTTTATGCAAATATTGAACATCAAGGGGAAGGGGACAAATGGGTCATTAGGTCATCATAGGCCATTAGCCTTGTTACCGTATAACATTCCCACCTTCTAATACCACATTATAGGCTTGGCTCAACATAAAGAACTGAAACCATTGCAAAGGAGTATTCCCAAGGCATAATTCCACTAGGAGGTCCAGAAGGAAGCCATGCTTGATGGTACCGAAAGCTGTTGAGTGGTCCCAAGAACCCATAGGGCCACACTTTCCCATACAGTTTCCAGCACAGATTATCCAGCAAGTCAAACAAAGCTGTTTGAGGACCACATTTCAGTGAAAGACTGACTGAAATGAGTCATCTGTCTGGGCTGATTCCCTATTCCACAGGTTAGACAGACCATCTGGACCCATCAGGTATATTAGACAATGCATCAACCACATTTTGGGACTTCGACATTTATTACTAAAGAATGAATTAATTAGTATATGTCCTCAAAGTTATTTTGATTAATATGGGACATAGTCCCCGGTATCTGTTGTTGATTATATGATATGACAGGATATAAACATATTTTAGTGGCTATTGTTCAGATTTTATGTGAAATCAAATTTTTAAGATTTGGTTTGAAATGTAATATAGGCTTTAAGTTTTTATTTGCCTTATTCTAGGATATTTTTTGATTTCCTGGTCAAGCCTTGATCCTTTTTGATTCTCTGGTAGTTTCCCATCCAAGTACTAACTAGCACCGACCGAGCTTATTTTTAGATCCACTGGAAGTAAAAGTATTAAACTTCAGTGAGGCTGACATAGGTAGAATAATTTTAATCACGTATTTAAGATCAGTGGATTTTTTTCTCATTTTAATATATAATGACTTAAGATAGAAAATAGAGTATTAACAAAGTATATTTTTTAATATAATGCTAAAGGCAAAGCAAATGGTGGCTCCCACAGAAATAACCGTTCAGAATTGACAACACAATTGTTGTTACTCTTCATTTTTATCCCTATTATGGTGCTCTTTTTGTTGTTTTAATTAGATTTGTTTTGCATCAAATGTTTTGATTTATACAATGCCCAGGAAGCTGTGACTGTTGAATAGTCTAGATGATAGACAGACAGATAGACAGACACTCAAAGAAATTCAGTAAGACTATTTAGTTTTAAACATAATACTTTAAAACTATTTTTGGTATATGTAAGATTTTCTATAGAACAATGATTGACTGGAGACTGATGCATAATGCTAAGAGGAAATGTCACTGAATCTGAATCTTATTTTATGAAAGTGAAAGCTGGCATTGTAGAGCGATCACTGCACATGATGTACACCCCTGTTCAAATATTTCCACAGGCTATTGTATAAGAATCTACAACAGTATCTTTTTGATCAGAAATGTACACCAAAGGTAGTCAAGAATCTAACATTCAAGTCTTTCCCAAAGCTATTTGTCTGTAACGTTCAGTTTTGTTTCTGAATTAGCATGGGATTTTTCGGCATATACTATTCATATAACTAAACTTTGCTTACTTTTTCAGAACTGCCCTCACAGAACCCTCAAACTAATTTTTAACTTTGTCCACAGTCAAGAACCAAATTGAGTTTTTACACAAACCCATTGCTGAGGGGGAAGAAGGGAAAGATGATAGACAGACAGATGGACAGATAGACAGACAGACACTAATGGCCTGGCATTCATCTGTCAAAGTTCAAAGAGCAGGGCACTGTTTCTTTGAAGGAAATTTCTAATAGTGGATTTTGGTGGAAACGTAGGTGTGTGTTCACAAAGCGTGTGTGTGTTCCTTTCTGGATCTTATCCTATACTGAGCATTAAATTGAACAGATGGTTTCAGCTTCTAAAATGTAAAATCTCTCAGAGGAGTCATGAATATATTGGACATGATCTTCCACAGACTTCTCCAATCCAATGAACAGAACAAAACTCTGAGAAATGAATGTGTCTTGTGTATAATTAAATTCAGTTCATATTATCTGAATGACAGAACTTTTTTATATGACTGCAGGGACATATTTACATTAAAAAGAGTAATGGGAAAGAAAAAAAAAACAATAGATTTTCACTATTCCCCTACCCACTCACATTATTGCATTAAATAATGGAACATTTACTTCTAAAATACAGTAATTTAACCTGGATGATAATGTACCTCAAATAACTTTTTGTCTCCTTTTGAACATTTTATACTTCTTTTCCAACCACAGATTGTGGTTATACAATGTTATACATTAATAGTTACCCATTTAGGTTTGCTGAAACATTTGATTCTGAGTATAGAAAGCTGAATATTGTTATAATGTATTGCGTAAATATTAATTGATTATTATTTAGGACAATATCTGAATCCAGCCAATTATGATTCAATAATCCAACCATTGTTTAATAAGTCATGGACTAACATAAAGTGTAGATTCTATCATTTTCATTTTCATTCAGTCCAGAAAGGAATATAAAGCAAAAGGAAAAAAAAGCTGAAACAGAATTGTTGAACTATTGTTATAAAAATGGAATTTCCTTATAAAGTAACACCTTCCTGATTCTCAGCTCTTTGTTTGTTGCTACATCACAAAACTCCATTATGTCTTTCCTTGTCCAAACTTTCAATAAATTTTGAAATCATGCAGATAATGGTTTGTTCTTGTCATTACCTATGACTGTTCAGTCTGGCCTAGATTCTGACCTCTGAAGTATCTTTTAAAAAGACAAAAGGTTCATCTTGATTGATACAAGAAGAATCTAGATGAATGCTCCAGATGATGACATATTGCCCAAATGGCATCTTTTCCAAGTTTGAATGCAATAAGAGTTAGATGAGACAAAAACACTCTCAAACCAGCTTCTCTATTCCCATCCATTATTTCTAGTTAGCTACTTCATAGTTCTGTCTGCTGATGTTCATTATACAGATTGGGCCACTTCATACTGCTTGGACACATTATAAATGGAACAAAAGTATTATCCTAAATTTTTATATAACAAAGAATCATATATGCCCACATATAAAGGCTGCTGTGGGTGCATGTATACAAAAGTATGCTCTTTGAGGAAGAACCTTTTAACTGAGACACTAGGTAAATCACCCAGACACTGAAAGTGTATCTCCAAGTCCTAGACACTAGTTATAGTTCTGCCCAAGAAATTGAATTATCAATAATATATATGCTGCTGATTTCACACTAGGTAAAATTCAAGAGACATGTCTCCAGCTGCCCTTGTTATCCAGTGCTATATGATAAGGACACCAAGCCTTAGACTTCTGCAAATTAGATCAGGTCTCAGACACTTCCAGTTGTTCAGTACTACTCACTTAATGTAGAGGGAATGGCCTTGAAGGACAGGAGGAAAAGCTGTTACCAAGGCAACAGTCATATAGAAGGGGACTGAGCCCAGATCAAGAATGTAATGTGAGTAAATGTCTCAGACAAGCCCTCTCCTTAGTTCACATGAAGTTAAAAGGAAGGAGGGTGGAAGCACATTCAGACCTGAAAGTTTCTGTTACTAAAGCTTTACAATAAAAGTACTACTGACCTACATGGCATTGGTTTCCTGTCTGGTCTCCCTTGAAGGGCTGACATTTCTTAAGTCCTTGTACAAGATTCTAGATGCCAATGTACATTTCTGTAAGTGGCTTTGCAGATATTAACAACAATTAAACTTCAATGCAAACTTTAGTGGATATCCTGGAAATAGCTGTGAAAGTGGGGCCAACTTTGCAAGCTTGTTTGATCAGTAATGCCAAACCACTGGTTAATCTGACATGAACAAACTCTAGGCTCTCCTAGTGCTGTTTCTCCCTCTCTGCTTTACTTGTTCTCTACTTTCTTCTGCCAGCTACCTTTTGTTCGTTCATCCAAACTACTAAAACAATGGCATGAGCAAACCATCAACTGCCTGGCTCAGATGACACAGCAAACAGTAATTGGGTTTACATAGACCACTAAACTTACTCAGGTTTGCTGAGTAAATCGCAATGGCTAGGCTCACACAACACGCTAGGTCAAAATTGAGCAAATACATTTACTAGTCTATACTAGGGCTGTGCAAATCTTTTGAAAGAGATGTGAGACTGTGTACAAATGGTTAAAGCAACTGTGTTTTTCCAGGTTTGCACAGCTGTTTCTGGAAGCTGCTGCTAGCTCTGCATGCTAAAGTAACTTCTGACACTGTAACATCAGCCTGGAAAAAGACACGGCTGCTTTAACAATGGAAAAAGAGGTGCTTTGAATGTATTCCCACTCTTTCGAGGGATTCTCATAGCCTTACTATAGATCAACCAGAACCAAATTGGTGTGTTTAAAAAAACCTATATTTTAAATTGAGCATAGTTCTCTCAGATTTTAGGGTAAAGGGAAATTCTAGTTAGTTTAAATCCAGATGTGTTTTGGATTGAAAGGGAAATTTTCCCTACTTAGCCATGTGATTCTTCATAATGGTTATAGACAATCATTGTTTTCTATGGGATAAATTGAAAAGGTGCACCTGGAGGGATTTGGGGATTAGAGCTAAACTTGTTTTCTAACCTGGATACTTGAGTTATTAAGAATCAAACTTTCTTATATCTGCTTTGCATTCTGCCATTCCTTTAACATAACCAAGATTTTGTTGGGCTCCAGCTTTGTGATTTTTTCCCCCAGTAATTAGAACCCACTAGTAACCTATAACATCTACTACCTTCTAGTCATTGTTGTGCTGGTATAAGACTTGTCCTTGTTAATGTTACATCAGCTTAATAATGACTGGATTGCTTTGAAAGGTGCAGGCATCCTGCCTCCAATTGAATTTAGAAAATAAATCCTGTGAAAATAAATATGCTTTCCATAAAGATGCTGCATTCAATAGTCTTAAATTGCATCTGTTAACTTTGGCTGATGTTGACTGCAATCATATCTTAATCATCCTCTGCTAAATGCCTCCTTGATAACTGCAGTATGCAGTGCAGGGGGGTTTCTTTAAGAACGCTCTGCAAAGTCCAGATCACCCACAGTATTAAGAAGAATTGAGGCAATTTGGTTATACTTTACCAGTGCTTTGGTAACAACATTACAGTTGCTGCAATTTTGTTTAGAGAGTATTTAACTGTTGCTAATAGGGGTGGAGAATTATAGGCATAGCTTGGACTGCCAACTCACCATTCACACATGTAACATTTCAGGAGATTTTTAATCCCTTCCAGACTAACCAGTCATGGCATAAGCTTGTTTCTGTACATCTCTGTAATTTCATATTGTTTTGGCCCTTTGCAATATAGAGAGAGAACTCCTGTGAAGTGCTCTGAATATAATATAGAGGGCAAAGCTGATGTTATGACTAATTCTTGGAGCATGCCTGTTCGTGAAAATTGTAAAATAGGTTGCAGATATTCTTACTGTTTTCCTTCTCTTATAAAAACTGCCTCCTTCTAACTTTTTGAAGGTTAAAGGAACAAATTCACAGGCTTAAATTCTAAGCTCAGCTATATATACTCTTTTGCTCATGTTATTTTATTTCCTTATTTTGATATTCAGCTAAGGGAAATAGCAGCATGGAGGCATCTCCAGCTATGTTGTGAATCTCAGGACGTGTTGGGATTAACTGTTGCCTTTGGTGTTTTTCGTTTTGTTTTGTTTTTCATTCACCTTGAACTCTGATGTGATTGCATGTCTGAGAACAATGTTCTTTACAAACCCCCGTCATGAAAATCTTTGTGATTACAAAGGGTGTTTCCCATTTACCATATGTTGTTTGCTGCTGGCGCATACGCTGCACAAATGCTGTTTCAGAGGTGACTGGTTTTGCTTTTGCAGCAGAGTACAATGTTTAAAGCTGCATGTAGACTATACATTTGAAGGAGCTGTTTGGATAAGGAGGATACATTTTATAATGCTTCTACCAGTTTGGCCTCTTAAATTATATGCTGTGGATATTTGGTTTGGAATGGTGTTTTGAGATGTAATCCATTTCAGTTTGTATTCAGACTGGATAAGAGGCTTCCCACCTCTTCAGATTATAATGCATATACAGTAAATGACCTTTTTCACAACTCTGGAAAAGATATTAAAACAGGTGATATTTTTACTAAATTCTCCAGGAGAATTTTATGCTGTCAGTTGGAGACAAAGGCAAAGAAAGGTCACTGAATTTGCTTCTTATCTGATACTAGTAGCTTTTCCTTTCCTTTCCTTTCCTTTCCTTTCCTTTCCTTTCCTTTCCTTTCCTTTCCTTTCCTTTCCTTTCCTTTCCTTTCCTTTCCTTTCCTTTCCTTTCTTCCAGTAACAAAACTAGGGCTTCTGGTCCCTATTTCTATCTCAAATATCTGGGAAGAGCACAAAGGTACTAATTATCATTCTAGAATATCCTGGTTCAGGTTATTCTAGAGGAGAATAAGGGGGAAAAAACCTAGTTTGTGATTGCCAAGAACTTGTTTTCAAAAAAATCTGAATTGCTGACTACCAAATCACAATATCCTATGACTTTAGATCCTGCTTGTAGCCAGGCATAATATGGGGAGGCAATGGAGTGTCTTCATTCATTCATTCATTCATTCATTCATTCATTCATTCATTCATTCATTCATTCAGATTTGTTATAGCCACCTAACTCTAACAGACTCTGTCATCAAGCTTTCAGTGTGGGCTGGCTGTCCAAGAGGGTCATGCTGGATCTGCATGCTGGGAACCAGCCAGTCAAAATCCCTTTGAAGATGGATTTTATTTACTTATTACGTGTGTATGTATGTTAAGTACAGTATGTATTTGATTTAGGCACTCCCCAACTCAAGATTGACTCTGGGCAGCTCCCAATATTATATAAAAACAAAATAACAAATATACAATTGAAATAGAATTAAACAAGATGGTGAATCCAGTCAACAATGCTAAACATATATCATACATCCAGCAAGGGGCGTCAGCCACCGTAGCCCAGAGCCTGGGAGAACAGCCAAGTCTTTAAGGGCCCTCTGAAATGCCATCAGAGTGGGAGTCACACAGATCTCAGGAGGAACCTCATCCCAGTGGGCAAGCGTGGCTACAGAGAAGGAATGAGTATGGATCATGAGATGGCACTGCTTAATCAAAGAACCTGGAGTGTGCCAACCCTGTCAGATCAAACCAGCCAGGCAGACATACAGGAGATAGGCAGTCCCTCAAGTAACCAAGCCTTATACCACTTAGGGCTTTATGGGTAATAACCAGCCCCTTGAATTTCACCCAGAAGCAAACTGGCAATCAGTGTAGCTCATGAAGCAGGGGTGTCACACGGGCACACCAAGGCATGCCTATTGCTGCTTGTGCTGCTGCATTCTGGACCAGTTGAAACTTCCAAATGGTTTTCAAGAGTAATCTGTTTCTTTACAGTCTCAGCTTATCTTTCTCTTCTTCTTTCTATTTTAGTCTCTTGCTACTTGCCACTAGCCTCTGATTCACAGGGGTTGGATAGAATTCCTATACCCAGAGTTTCAGCTTTTTAGTAGCAGTATAGATCGCATCTCATCATTCTCCAGGTATTCTCCGCATTCTGACCAGGGGTGGCAGGAACATCAGCCAAGCAGGGGACTGACCAGTAGAAGAGTCCATCTCCGGAGTTTTGTCAAATCTTTTGTTAACTGATTTCAGTAAACTGATTTCAGTTGAAGTTGCAATCACATTTTTCCCAATTGGAGTTGGCATGGAATTATTTCTCTTGCCACCTCTTGAATTATTGAAAATGTCACCCTTTCCCAAATGTCAAAATGCCCCCAACATCTGCCAATTGCAATCTAGAAAATAAAACCATAATCCATTTATTGATTTTCTATTTTATTGATATGAGATTTTATATTATATCAATGAGTTTTCTAACCTGCTTTTTAAAATTATTTTTATTAGACTTTTATGTATATTTATATGTGTGTGTGTGTTTGTGTGTGTGTGTGTGTGTGTAATTATATTTGTTCATCCTAACAAGTCTCTCTGTTGAGGCAACATCTCAACTATCCAGTAATTTTACAACATGTTTTGTAAAAGCTAAAATTGTAGATCTGGATTTTGGAAACCCTGAGTGCCATTATATCAATACAACATTTTTTAAAATACAAGAGATAATAAGAACAAACGATAATGCATTTCAATGATGGAGAAGTACTACATAATGATTCAGAATTGATAAATAGCATGTTTCTGCTATTGTGAACTGTATACATTTGATCCTCTAATATAATGTGAGAATTAAAAAGTATTCATCTCCTATTCCTTTTTGTATTCTAAATGTTTTGAAATGGAATACCTAGGATTAGTCACTAAAATCTAATATTTTTAATGTGGAACATGATTAGAATTAAATTTAAAGGATTTAAAGAAAATTTGGCCCTACAGGTAACTCTATTAGTTTTAGTTTTTTAGTTTCAGTAATAATAATGCAGTAAGTTTGTAATATTACCTGTCAAGAGCTAAAACCATCTAGTTTCCAGATAGAAAAATGAGGAGATGCATTGGAGCTTATTTTATTCCTAAGTGAAAGGAAAGAAAAGCTCCACCTTTATCAGTTCTACCAGGTACCAGAAATAAGAGAGATGAACTTGGAAAGGATGTCTATTGGAAGTAGACATCCCATCTACAAGTCTTGTATCACAAACTAATACAGAAAATGAAATCTTGTCTCTGAGCCTGTAAAATGTGAAATGTGCTAGAATACCAACCTTGGGAAATGAGGCTAACCTGGGACAGAGACTATTTGCAATCACAGCTACAGGAAAGCCACCTGTGCAATTTCTGGAATTAGAGCAAGTTATTAGTTTGATGCTATCAGTGAGATGCTTGCAGGGAGGGTGCTGCCTTTGATGATAAACTACAAAGGTGTGCAAAGGTTTTAGGCATGTGTTGTTTTTTGCTAGCTCTGTGTTCTTGATTAATCTGCTGTTAGTTATGGTTCCCAAAGAAATCTTGTAGTTAAGCGCATCCATGTTTACACAGGAGACTCTGTCGGACCCTCTTTTTAAGCACAGTTCTCTTACTGCAGTAGGAGGGACTCCTGAAGTTCAGTTGGGGAATGCCTCTTTCTTCAGGGTAAGGGTTTTGATTTTGAAAGGTGTGTATCAGCATATTGGCTAACCAGGCAATAGGTAGCCCACGCTCTTAAAATGATGTGTGGAATATGATCCTTTGCTTACTTATTGGAGAGTCAGGCACACTGAGTTCAATAAAACTTACTTCTAAGGAAACCATGGGAGGCTGCAGTCCCAGTTATATTAGACGTGTGTCTCTAAAGTAGTGTTTCTCAACCTTAGCAACTTTAAGATGAGTGGATTTCAACTCATTCTGGCTGGGGAATTCTGGGAATCGAAGTCCACTCATCTTAAAGTTGCCAAGGTTGAGAAACACTGCTCTAAAGCCTTAAAAGTGTTTTTCCCTTAAATGAAATTGGAGGTATTGTTTTATATGTAATAACCAAGAATATGACAGAACAAAGCTAATTGCTTTAGCCAATAATTTGTATTATTTAAAATAAATAGTGTTTTCATATTTGAAATTCTTGTTTAGTGCATGCTTTGGAAAAATGTGACTAAATTAGAATGAAAATTTGAAGCATACAAACAAATGGATAAGAGCAGGGGACTCTAAGTCAGAACTGTTTAATTGAGTTTTCTCATAAAGCATATGAAGCCTGTTCTGTTAGATGGAAGAGTTAGATGGAAGGGTGTTGTTTCATTACCTGGAGCCCAAAGACATTTTAGAGCAGGGTTCCTCAATCTTGGCAACTTTAAGTATTATTCAATTTTATATTGATAATTTACTGTGGTAGATACTGCAACCTGAAAGCATTTATTGTTATTTTAATTATCAATGGGCTTTGTTTTATAAGTGCCTCTCTAGTACACAAAACCTACTTTTCATGGTTTCATTCAGTTGCTATGATCTTTTGGCATCCACTCTGAAAGTACATTTTAATTACCTGAAAATTGCAAAATGTGTTCAATCTAGATTGTACTGAAATTCTGATTGTAAAGATTTTCAGGGCAAAATGCATCTATCAATTCCCCAACTAGGATCTCTGACAGATCTGAGAATGCCAACATTTCTTTCCCCATTTTAAACCTATGGAAGACTTGGAAATACCTGGATAAGATTTCAGTCACAAAAAACAGAGATAGCCATCATGGCCCTAAGAAAAATCCCAAGATCTCTTAAATGGTTATTCAATTTGACTGAATTTGACCTTCATTATAGAGTTTTTCAGAGCTCTTTGTTCTGTTAATTTTTCTGATAAAACAATTTCCTACACTTGTAAATACCATTAATTTAAGATATGCTTTAATAATGAGAAATTCTGACTTTAACATTAAGAACTGAAACATTCTTTTTATGTTGCCACAATTTATATGCATTAGGAAACAGAGACAGTAAGCCACCCATAGGATTCATTATGAAAGATTGATTTTCCCAACTTTTTTTCAAGAACATTTGACAAAAAGCACTGCTTAAGTGAACATTACCATCAAATACGGCTGTGATTGTTGATTTTATGTTTCTCTTCCAAAAGTACAGTATGTAAGTTTTTCTGCTACAATTTTTAAAAAAGGATGCCAGAAAAGGCTGAAATGAATTCCATTTAAATCTTACTCCACAACAATATTGTTTTGGTGGCATTCCTCGCCATAACTGCATTTAAACACTACGTTACTTTGAATTTTCTTCCTCCAATTGGAATCTCATTTTCTTACCACTTTCTTATTTGAAATCTGAAATGATGCCTCTGGATTTTAGAAATGAAATGCAACATTTGAGCGATTCATAGGATAGCAGAGGACGCTATGACATCTTCTCTTAATACTGAATGGTAAGGATAGTCCTGGACTTTTTCAGTTCTAAGAATCCAACTTGGATTTGACTCATTTGATTTGATTCATTAGATAATGGAAACCGGGCTTAGCTCAACTGCATGTTCAGATCTTTGAAACCATGAAGAAAATCCTTAGAGGGCAAAGCCCAACAAAATAACTTGAAGATTATTCCTTCTCACATATCTGAATGTTTTGTTTTGCAAGGACTTACTAAAGTTTTCTGAATTGCTTTACTTCTGCCACTGTAGGGGCTGATGCTGCCAAACAAGAACAGCTGGGAAATTCACAACTGTGTGTATCTTGTGTAGGTTCTTAAACAAAACATCTTAGGTTCCTTGTGGGATTGTCCAGTTGGGGTTGATATTTAGCCTGTAGGCGAATGTTTATCATTATCTAAAAGCAATTTCAGCTGCTGGAGGTCTTTGGTAGGTATCATCTAGAATAGTCCTCTGTGATATAAGTCTGAACTTGTTTTACATATAAACAATGCTTAGTCTATTTCTCCTTTTCCAATGTATTTTATGCTTAGTTTTCCATCTGTAACCACAGAAGGGATAGGAACTTGCAGAAGAAAGTCGTAATTGAGCAGTGTTGCTTGGCAAAATATGAAGTAATCTTTAGAATGGATTTTAGCTATTTAGTTTTACTGCCTTAAATAAAAAATATTGATTATTCCATTGCTAGCCTGTACTTTAGACAGAAAACCCTTCTAGCTTGGGAACTGAGGATGTCGCCCACTATCATGCTAATTTCCCAGCTGGAGCAGGAATTTGATGTAGATAAAGATTCTGGCCAGATTAATCCTGAGGAATCAGGGGCTGACTCTGAGGTCCCAGAAGAATCAACTTCCACTGTGCTGATCCTGCACTCTGGATTCAGACTCGGAAGCAAGTACAACCATGAAAGAGCCACTCTCATCAGAGAATGCAGTGACAGGAAAATGCAGATTACTGAAAAAATGCTTGGGAGTTGTGGTCAATTTGGAAGTGGGTTCTTGCTCCTGAGTAGCCCAGCAACTGCAATGCATTCTAAGCAACAGCAGCTTATTTGGGATAAAAGCCTTTTTCTGGGCTTATTGAAGACATGAAATGTTCTTTGATTTAGATTGCTTGTAGTCCTTGAAAGCAACTCTTCTTTTATTCATCCAGGTAGTTCAACATCTAGCAAAACTTTGACAATGCTTCCTGCCTAGCAATTTGAACCTTCCTACAAACACTTTGCTTTGAATCCTGAACCAGACCTAGTTCCTGTAATCTTTTTCCTAGTTTTTGGCCTATTATCTGACTATGCTTTCTGCACCATTCTATGGGACCTAGGATCAGACACCAATTTAGTCCCCTGGACTTCCTAATTATCACTGAGGTAGGTTATAGATTCATTCATTTCCTGCATCCTTGGTTGTGCATGGAGCAGCAAGTATATTCAACTAAATACACATATATTTCCCTTAGAAACCTCCATCCAAAATGCCTAACTTTAAAAAAAAAAAAGCTCTGGGTGCATGTGAATGGAACTTGTGTATACATCTCCCAACATACCCACTTCAGTCTTATGCAGGAGTAGGGAAACATCTGTAGAGCATTCAAGTAAAAACATCTTTTAGGACCAGGATACGCATGTGCCATTTACCATCAGAAACCCATTTCCTCTCTCCTCTGCAAGTGCTCTCTACTTCTATGCAGTTGCTGCCATGGTAGAGGAATTGATGTACATATAGTAATACATTTTGGCTAGCCTTCCCCAACCTGGGCATCTTTCAGATTTGCCACCTCCCAAAATTGTTGTAGCAATGACCGTGCTGGCAGGGGATCCTGTAACCTGAAGTCCACCTAGCTGATCTGTATCATCTCTTGAGTGTACCAGCCTCTGCTAGAGCATTTTGTATAAGGATTTTCTTTCATATTGGAAGGGCTTTATTAAGAGAATGCCAGCTCACTGTGAAATACTGTCAGCTAAGTAAGGACCATCAAATTAGCAGAAGGAAAAACATGTTGCTAAATGTAGACATGGTGAAAGAAAACTTTAAACAGGGCTGAGGAGAAAGAAGCGTTCCCAGTTTCCCATGTTCCCACCCAAGGCAGTGTAATTGATGTCAGCAAGGTATAGTAACAAAAAGCTGACAAGTAGCTAACAGCTAAAATGTTCAATAAAGTTTCACCCCTGGAAATCCAAATAATTGCTGTCCAGGATTATTTTTTACCTGCATAGCCACTGTACTTAGAGAGTCATGTGCCCCAAAACAAAACACACAAACCACCCAATTTTCTGCCATACTACTTCAGTTTTCTGGGCAAACTTTGATCTGTTTTCAAAAGCTGCCCCTGTTGCCAGGTTTTGGGAAAATCTGATCTTGCAGGTTTCACTTAAATATTATTTCCATTTTGAAGCCTGTCATGTGGGTGCACCACAAAGAGTATTTGGTTTTAGCCTTGATGCCTTGGGTGGTAGTATGCAATAAGTAACAAAATACTGAGTATAAAAGAAAACTCCTGAAATATACCCCTCCAGCTATTGCCCAGTTGAGAGACAGAGAGAGAGAGAGAAAGAGACAGGATGTAAAGTAAAACCAGCATTTTTCTTTTTGATCAAAGGAGAGATTCTCCCACCACCCAGCAGGCGATTAACACATAAGTAAATTCTCTTGTAAAAGTCGTTGACTGGAAAAAAGCAAGTATCTGCTTAGCACCTAGAAAGCAACTTCACTTATCCGGAATGCAGTTTTAAGAGAAAGGAGGAGGAAAGGCAGACATTTCCTTTCCAAGTTCAGGGTTATAAAGGAAGCTAAATCCTCTCAGACAACTATCTCTCAGTAAAGTGATAATTTCCCTGTAGGTCCTCTCGCTCACATTATGACCATTTCCACATTGGTAAAAGAGGAAGTGGCAAATTAGTGTCTGTCACTTAATAACAAAAGAAATGCTGGGACTCAGATGGGGTGCCCAATAAACCAGTCTTATTGGCAATATTGGGAAGGTTCAGTAGTATTTTGTGGGATCAGGCTGCTAAAGAATTGTTTCCATTATAGCATGTTTTCCATTTCCTTTTTACCATACACTTTCTCAGGCCCTGTTAAAGGTCCTGACATTTGCCCCCTGACATGATGTCACAGTTGTCAATCATTTGCTGCCATAAGTAGCTGGGCAATCCCAAAGATCTCCTCTGGACCCACTTCTTGTTTGCATTTCTGTTACAGGGAAACTCTCACTGTTATTACACCTGCCAGTCTCCACTGACACTGACCTCTCCTTTAATTCACAGGTGTGTATGTGTGTGTGTGTGTGTGTGTGTATGGATTTGACATGCAATCCTGTCTGTTACTGTGAGAGGCAAACAAGAATAATCTATGCCTGTTACCCAGCAAATTTATTTATTTATTTAATTTATTTATTTAACTTGTCCCCGCCCATCTCCCCACAATGGGGGACTCTGGGCGGCTTACGACACACTAAAAACATAAATACAATTAAAAGTTATAAAAAACAAGCATTAAAAAATAAAAAAGCTAAAATTGCTCTTCCAAAGGGCCTTGTACCTTAAAGTGAATGGTGGTATTTTTTACTGGTCCAAGCAAACATCAGTGAGACATCCTGACTTTATCCAAAGTAAATTGCTGCCATTTCCTATTGAACCATTGAAAGTAAAAGGGAACTTTTAAAAGTTTGACCTAGTAAATCAAAGCCACCATAAGGTCTGTATGTGTAAGAGGCAAAGAAAGTGTGCATATCAATGAATGCACACTCATGTTCATCTTCTAATCTGTAAGCTCACTGTCTATGGTCCTGAGCAGCCATAATAAGCAGGGACTTTTCACAGGAAGATTTTGTTGAAACAAAAAGGCACTGAAATTGAGCAAATATAATCTGTTTTGTCACAAACAACTAGTGATTTATTTTAGAAAAAGGTTGTAAAACTATTTTAATTAACTCACCAGCTGCAGTTGAATCATAGTTTAGACTCTGGAGAATGTTTCTTGCAGGCAAATTAGTGCAACAAGACTGGCTTTTAGGCTGGTATGAATCAAGGAGAGCAAAGAAAGAACAATCCTCAGGAAACAGTGCAATTCCAACCTCTGTTGAAAGGAGGGCCCCTCCTTCTAAATTAAATTGAAAACAAGTTTTGTAAAACCGCTAGCATCTGCTAAGAACACAGAAACAAATTAGAATGTTTGACATGTCAAGTCAATAAATATTAATCTGCTTATTGTTTAATCATTGCTTTCAAGGACATTTCCACTACCCCGCAACCACCCCCTTTATTTTATATTAAATGCCATTATAATTAGTTTTGCAGCTAGGGCCTTTACACATTGTCTTGACTGTTATAGCAATTAGGGGCAATCGTAAAATGTTTCGACTTGATTTTGACAAAGAAAGAATGACAGAGGCTGGTTTTCAGATAAAGATCTTTCACAGGAATTGTTTTTTCTCATGTATTTTCAGTTGATTTCCCACACTTTTCAACTTTTAACATAGTATGTTGGATGAGACTGCTTACTAGCAATTTGATAATACACAAGTAAAGATCTGAAGGCAGATTTAAACGATTCAAGTAATGTAATCTGACTCATTGTCTGCTGTAAAGACAGAACCAAAGTGAGGAGCTGAGCAAAACCAAATGTGAAAGCTTCAGTCATGAAAGCATGACCTCCAACCTCACAGGTTTTTATGCAGAAGTTCTGAAGCTACGGTTGAAGCTTTGCAATAAGTAATACAGAATTGTCTTTAAGGGTAAGGGAGATGTTTAAACAGGGTAGCCTTCTATTGGAGGACTGTACTTGGGTAAATTGTGACAAAATTCCTGCGAAGTCAAATTTATCTCTCACCCCTAAATCCAAACCCAACCCTCCCATTTCACCAGGCCATTGCAGTGTTCCACTTTGAATACTATAAGGATTCCATAATGAAAAATTAGAAAATTGTTGCCTACAGTAGGTCTACTTACTTTCAATGCCAGCTACTACTAGCAAAGACAAATTTCCCTCATTTGTACAGAAGTACAGGTATTATTATGTAGTTACCTATCCTGGCCAGCTATATTTTGCAATTAATCATTGGAAAAGAACTTTGATACAGGGGCATGTTGTCCATGCATTTCAACAGTGGTGTCATGTGTTAGATGAAAAGAGGGGAAAAGAGGGTAATAAACCACAGAACAGAACACAAAGTGATAGAATTAAGTATGGCTAATCTGATGAAGACTCCAGTTGATCTGGATTATAAATACATTGCAGTGATCAATTGGTTGATTATGTGCTATCAAGTTGTTTTCAGTGCCTAGCAACCACATAGATAAATTTTCTCCATGATGATCTATCCCTAACTTGGTATTTCAGATCTTCTAATGGTGTACTCATTGCTACTGTAACAGAATCCATCCACCTTGCTGCTGCTCATCCTTTTCTTTTTCCTTCCATGTTTCCCAGCATTAGAGCCTTCTCCAGAGAGCTAGGTCTTTGCATGTCCAAAGTAGGATAATCTGAGCCTAATCATTTGGGCCACAAGCGAGATCTCTGAGTTGATTTGTTCAATAATCCATTGGTTTGTTTTCTTGGCTGTCCACAGTATTCTCAAGAGTCTTCTCCAACACCAAAGTTCAAAAGCATCGATACTCTTCCTATCCTGCTTCTTCAAAGTCCAACTTTCAGTTCCATAGAGTGTCACAGGGAATAACATGGCTTGCATGATTCTGATCTTTGTAGATATAGAGACATCATGGCATTTGAATATTTTCTCCAAGGCCTTCATGCATGCTGTACTAAGTGCTAGTCTGTAGCATTTGTCTTGGCTGCTTATTCCTTTATAATTGATTCTAAAAGGCAAAAGCTGTCCATCACTTCAATATCTTCATTGCCAATTCTAAGGCTGGTTGTTCTACCTGTTGTCACTAGTTTGTTCTTTATATTTAATATTAGTCTCATTTTTTCACTTTGCTCTTTAACTTTTATTACTAAAGCTTGCAGATCCTTTGCATTTTTGGTTATGAGAATCCTGTCATTACTATAGCACAGGTTAGTGTTGATTCTTCCTCCAATTTTAAAACCACACTCATTTTCTTCCAATCCAGCTTCCCTTAATATATATTCCGCGTATAGGGTGAATAAATAAGGCGAGAGTATACAGCCTTGACACTGCAGTAGCCAAGGATAAATTAAAATGTGACTGTTTTCCTATGAAGTACAAGAACTAAATATAAATAGAAAAAATAAAGAGGAAGTTTGGAAAGAATATGTTAATAAAGCAATCACAGTGAATAGGCACCAATATTGTAAGACTGGAAAGAAATTTGTTCAGGCAGAGCTGGGGAACTGTTGTTCACCCAGGCCTAATCTAACCTATCAGGCTGACCTCTACAGCCAACATGGCCTTGAGTGAAGGCTCAATTCCACTTTTGAGGCCTGTGGCACTATCTAAAATACACAGGTTCCCTTGGTTATCTTGAATTTCCCCTTTTGGGAAAGTTGAGTGGTGCTCAAAACCAGCAGAGCCAAAGCTGTGCTTGAGGGCATTCCCACATGTGCAGTTCTTCTCTTCTAGCTGAACAAGGCAGGATGCTATTGCCCACAAACCATCTGCTCCTGAAAACAAAAGTGCTTCATGCAGGTCAAGATGGGGAGTGATGGCTTCCTGCTTTATAGAATCCTGGAGCTGGAAGAAGACAGTCTGAACCTCAAGTTCAACTGCTGCTCAGGGCAGAGATCACAAATAAAGCATCCCCAACAAATGGCTCTTGAGCTTCTGCTCAAGCACATCCAGTGAATTCCACCACAACCGCTCTGGTTGATTGAGTCTGCTGTGAAACTGCCTAAAGGGCAGGAGAGAACAGGTCTCAACTTTCTTCTTGACCTTCTGTACAATTGCTTGCCACATGCTTCTTCTCCAGGTTCTGCATAGAACAGCATTGGGAAATACTGTGTTCCATCTATTACTAAATGGAGAATTTTTTCCTCTCTGGGGATGCAGGCTATGAAACTTCACTTCCCATGTTCATCACCATATTTGAATCTGAGGAAAGTTTCCTTCCCAAAGGTATAATTAGCTATGAGTCAGTAGGAAGTGCAGTATTCTATAATTTACTTCCTTAAGCTAGCTGAAGTAATGTACTTGAATTATATGACAGTGTCATTATTTATTTCACTTTTCAAACATCCAATACTGGTTGGTATAAATAAATTAAAATGAAATATAGATTTTTAAAATATGTTAAAAATATAAAAAGCATACTGAAACAATAATGAGAGCAGCACAATTAAATAGAAACAGCAGCAATAAATGCAGTTTGTTAAAGACAAATGGTGTAAAAGTCTAAAAGTATTATTTTCTTTTTAAAATATCTATGGATGGATGGATAGATAGACAGACAGATAGACACAGACATAGACAAAGGATAGGTTATGAGAAAAGAAAGAAAATGTCTAACTTCCATAGTAAAGCAAGATCTTGATTGGCATTAAAAAAAATGGTGCAGGCTTTTGAATACTCCAGAAGTCTTCACCAGGCAAGATGTTAGAAAAAAGCAGGGGATGAGGAAGAAGCAAACCAGAGGCATTAGCTATGAGATCTGCAGTTCAAAGCCACTATCAAAAATGCAGACCAGTGTTTTTCTAACTTGGCAACTTTAAGATGTGTGGACTTCAACTCCCAGAATTCCCCAGCCAGAATTCTGGAAGTTGAAGTCCACACATCGTAAAGTTGCCAAGTCTGAAAAACAGTGATGTAGACTACATGCTTTAGTTAGAAGAAGCCTGAATTTGCAGTTCATGCATAGCAATCATGATAAAAAACAATGGCTGGTGCTCCAGCCTTTGAAGACACAATACTAGGCCTTTATCTGTGCCAAAAGCCATCCTCCACCCTGTAGGTATCAGCCAGTTGTCTCTGAGAAAAGGGTCCCCATAGGCAGGATATGGCATAGTCATACCCACAGGAAAAGGACACTTAGTCTCCATTCCCTTACCTCATGATAAGCTCTCCCAGGATGTCCTGGCAGGGTGGGTCAAAATTGGACAGAGAAGGTATTCTTGCAAGTGCCCAATGATGTATAGCTTGAAAGGTCAAAAACAGCATTTTGAATTGCACTCAGAAGTTCATCAGGAGTCCGTATAGGGCCTGAAGAGTAAGTATGATATACTTATGTCAGCAGACATCTGCCAACAACCAGGCTGCAGCATTTTGGACCAGCTAAAAGTTCTCAATGGTCTTCAGAGGCATCCCATGTAGAATGCAAATGAGGAGTCCAGATGAGTCCAGACAAGGGGCATGAGTTACTGTTACAAGATCCTCTCAGTCCAGATAGGGTACAGCTGGCACACAAGCCACAGCTGGGCAAAGGTCTCCCCTGGCCATGGTTTCCACTGCTTGGCTATTTCTAGTTGTAGCCATGAGTCCAGAAAAAACTTCAAGGTGCATTAGGGAACTTCTATTTGTAAGTTTGCCCATACTTCTATGAGGTAATGGGGTGTTAGGTAGGGGTGTTACATTGTGTTGTTAATGGTTATGGACCTGAGGTGTGATGATTTTTGCTGCCTAGCGTAGGATATTGTTTTAAAGTATTTTAGGGCCTCAGGCCAATGTAACTGTTCCTTCAGTTTTACTTCCTTGCTTTCTTCCCATTTCTTTGTCTTTCTCTGTTCCTATTATTTGTAATACTATATCGAAATTTTGTGTTCCTCGTTCCTCAATTTTTTTTCCCCCTGGCAATAGAGTTGTAATTTTCTACCTACTTTCAGGCTGTTTTACCATTCCTTTAGTCTGTTTTTCTCTCATTTATATGTCACCCAACTCTGGCTGGCTGACACAGAATTAAAAACACAACTCACAAACCACAATGTTGTTGTTAACTTTGTTATTATGGTGAGGGAACAAAGGCTGCAGGTTTTTTTACATCTCTCTCTTTTGCTCTGTAGCCTCTCTGGCTGCCCTGTTTTTGTTCTGGAAAAGCCCCACGAAGGAAATTCCCTTCTGATGTCTTCCTGTGGGAGTTAATTGAGGGTGGGAAATTAATTGAGGCTACCAGAGAGCGGCATTTTTCTCTTTTGACTTCTTTCTTCTCTAACAAATCTGAGCAAGAATCTGACATTTAAATATAATTAAAATTAAACATAGTTAACATGACTTCATAATAATAATGATGATGATGATGATGATGATGATGATGATGATGATGATGATGATGTAATTTTTTCCCCAATTGTCACTTTAAAATGAGAGTTTGGTGACTTTTGGAGGGACCCTGGGAGCTGCACGTAGTCCTTTCAAGAGTTACTAGTTGCCTGTCTCTGCTACACACCCACTGACTGTAACTCTTATGGAGCCCTTGCCATGGATGGCCTTGTCATACCCCTCACTTAGTGTTCTTGTAGCCTGCCTCTGGTTTCTGGTTCATCTGTTTTAGGCATTTTCTGCTGGTCCTATAGTAGACATGGATACTAACCAAGCATGTGTCTTCCTGTAAATATGTTTGGTAAAACAGACCTACTGAATTGCAGTTCCTGGTATTCTTCATTTAATTTCCCCACTTCAGTCTAAGGAGATTCAGCTTCCCATGTGTGCATGCACCATAGCTCAGCAAAAGTCCCCAGTATTTTCATGTTCAGCAGTTACACATACATGTGAATTTAAAAAAAAATACACACAGTCAGATAGAAAGTATACTGGGGCCCATGTCCTCATACTTGCTTTTTTAGTTTTCTCTTCTTTGTATAATAAAGCAGTTTAAAAATATATATTGAGAGGTAATGTGCCATCAATAAAAAGACTCATTATCCTTCATTGACCAAGTCCTGAATCAATAGGGATGTTTGTGTTTAATTTTTTTTTTTTAATGTTTAGGCTGTCTAATTTCTCACTGGAAGGAAAGCAGCTGTTCAGTGATTGAAACATGAAGAAAGATGTGTTGGAATCAGATAAGCATTACTTCCAAAGCATTTGCTTGCCTTTGTACTTATGGAATGCTGAAACTGAGCTTTATGCTCAATTTGAATTGTAATCTCGTAAGATATATTTAAACCTACCTTTAAGTTGTTTTGGTTGCCATTTTGCTTGGCAAACAACAAAATGCTTGTACAGCATTGAAAACTAAAATTATAATCAGGGGAAGCATCTTCTGACCTTTGATCATTGTACTATAATGACTCTAATTGTCATCCCTTATTATAATTTTCTTTTTTGATGGTTTATGAGACTTTCCCCCCATTTCCCTCCTTTTTATCTGAAGTGATTTGTAGCTGAACAACATTACTTGCTTTTATCTTCATTTCCAAAGCTGCACTTGTAAGACTAGATTCAGCAGCAAATTAATCCCCAAATAGCTTGGTTCAGTTTTCATAGCTGCTGCCAAGTGGGCCTTCCCTCACAGTCTTTTTTATATTTTGTAGGACTTAAAATTAAGAATTACCTATGGAAAATCTTTATAGCAATTGCTTTTTCCCCATTTAATTTCAGAGGTTATTTCTTAAATGGAATCTTGTTAATGTACATGTAATGATCAAGAATTAACAATGGAAGACTATATTGGAAAGCTATTTTAATGATATATTTTTGGATAATAACCCATATTCTCAAGGACGGCTTAAAAGATGTTTTTAAAAAATGTTCAAATGTAGCCTTTCTGTACACATAGGAATACTCTCGGATTACAAAGCAACACCAGGGTGGGGGCTGTAGAAACTCCCCTGTTACGGGCAGTCAGTGTTCCTTCCCACTTCCATTGCGGTAAGGGGACTCCTGGATGGATATCTAGGCTCAGCCTTCAACAAATTCATTTGTCAGGGTCTAACAAGTCTTTGATCTAAGGGAAAAAGAATGCCCAGGGAGGAAGGCGTTAGATTGTAAGAAAAACTGGGAACTGATCTTTAGAGAGAGTCTGTCCTGTAGCTTTGTATGATATTGACAAGGTTTACTCTTTGTATCCTCCCTTCCCTTTCTGTGAATACTGCAGTTCTGATTTATGAATGGGCAGCCACAAAAATGTCAGTGTCTGATTGGTATTGCTTAAAACTTTTTTAGCTTCTGTTCCTTTCCATATGCAGAACTGCTTCCCACTTGGTGGTTAGGCTCATACATCATGTTAAGCCATTATGTGATTGGTTTGGTTTTGGCTTAGCATGATATGTGAATCCAGGCTTTGTGGTTTGTAAACCATAGCTTATGTCTCTGCATTATCTTTGAACCAAGCCACTGGTAACATGTGCAACAAACCATGCTTAACACAAATCAACACACCCAGTCTGTCTTTCAGACATGCAGCCCCAGCCAAAACTCTTAATTCTGAGAATATATTCCTTCTAAATGTATTCCTCTCCACAGTCTATAAACTGCAACTATAAAGCTGCAAGTACGTGTTTTAACTACAATGGATACATTGACTGAATGGAGGAAAGCAGAGGACAATTTCAAGCCTTTTTTTTTTTTTTTTAACTTTCTTCAGCGTTGTTACTTCTGCACATTTCTTCATCCTCCAGATCAAGTTGACTACTATGTCACACTCTCCCTTTCTAAACAAAAAAGGGGAAAACAGCTGTTTAGAGGGAAAGAAACAAAGAACAATGAAAGATTGAATTGTGAGAAACGCTGCTGCAAGTTAGGTAATCAAATAAGTGATTTTTTTTTCAAAGAGGGAAAGGTTATAAAATTTTCCAGAAGACCAGCCTGTTTGTTTCCTAAGCATTTATAGAATGCATTTAAATGATTTCAGAATGTTTGTAAGCTGTTTTTACCTTTTCAGATCTACGCTGATATTCAGAGCAATATAATCACGGGCAAGTCAGTCAACCAGTATTTGGTACAGCTGCCTCTAAACTCATACCTCTACATAAAAAAAAACAAACCCAAAAAATTAGAAAACAAAATCAATTAAGAAGGAAAATGAAAGATTCACACCTGTCAAACCCTTAATTCCTTTTATAGCCTCTGAGCTAAAACTCAACTTTTAAATGTAGAACATGTGTTTTGGATGGCTAAAGTTCTAATACCAATGGATAATTTGGTAGCTATAACATATGTGAAGTGCTGTGGATTCTAAAAGAGGCAATTTCTCATAAGCTTGAGATAATTTGTTATTTCAAAAGCAAAATCTGCCAAAATCTAAGAAGAAAAATTATCTTTAATTTTGTCAGATTGGGACTATAAAATAGCCTTTTATAGAAAAATGGAATAACTGCAAAACAAATTGGTGCAATTAGTTTTTTTCAGCCCAGTCTAAACTTATCTGCCCTACCCCAGACCAGACTGCCTAATTTGCATTATACACAACAGTTCTTTGTGTTTGGATGTGTGCCTGTCTTATCAGGCACCATGGGTGATTTAAAAAAAAGCATTTGAATGATGCACCAAGCAAATCCAATTAAATTACATAAAACCCAAGCTGATGTTGAGATGAAACTAGTAGGATGAACTGGAAGGAATTCCTACCACATTAGTGGGGTTTATCTACCTGATGATGTACATTAGATTGAGTTCTCAGTTGATTTATTCTGCTGGTTGTGTTATAATCCTGGCTGCCCGAGCCTGCTGCTTATATTTCAGTAACACTACTAAAGAGGGAATCAATTATGGTTATTTAATTACATTGCATAGTGAATCAGAAACAATATTGGATTGTTTGCAAATATTTTTTTCTCAATGTATTTTTGCATTAGGTTTTTGTATTAGTTTGTATCTCTTTAATATAATTCTTAATAAAATTATTGAAGAAACAATATTTGATTGCAAAGAGGAAAAAAGATTTCTATATATTATTTCCTTCACATGAAGATTTTAAAGCGCACTCTAACAGAAATATGATACCTTTACTGAATGGTAACTCACTGGTCTTGCTAATGATGATTGATAAAAATAACTTCATTTTACAGTGTAAGTGAATGCTGTACTGACAGTTCCTCCTATGTACAAATTAAACTCTCATTTTGGACATTTTTATCATATTGATTCATTCCTCTGGAAGAATGTTACCTTTTACATTTTTAGAAATGATTCCAAATAGCTCATCCAGATTACATCTTGCATTTGAAATTCAGCTGGGGTTATGTTACAGTGGAGACTGACAATTTTGTAATATGGGTAGTTCAGACAGTGGAAGACAAAGCAAACCAGCAAATCTTAACAACGTCTCTCTTTCTGTGTTGATATTTAGAAATTGGTTGAAAAGCCACTATATGAGCTTTAGCCTTCACACCGCTTGCAAAGACAGAGGCAAAGAGCCTGAGATCAGACAGGACCGCTATTAAAACCCAGTGCAGGTTGCCTCCACATCCGTGGCCAAGAAATAAATGGCAATGTCTGTTATTTTATTTTAATTTATGTAATTCAATTTAACTTCTCAGTGACTCTGGGCAGCTTACAGTTAAAAGGAAATGTCATAAATCTAACTGGAAGACCAACTCCATATCACTACCACCACCACCAACAACAACAACAAAAACCCAACAACAAAAACAATAACATAGGCACTTGACAACCATCCTATCCCAAGGGCTTGGAGAACAACCAAAATTTTAATAGGTTATAGAGAGTTATTAAGGAGCAGTGCAGAGCTCTGGGCAGATGTCAATCCAGAGGGCAGGGGCCACCACTAAAATCGTATACCTTCCTGGGTCCTGCAAGTTGTTTGATCAACGGGACCTGAAATGTGCCCACTCTGTCTGACTTCATTGGACAGGCAGAAACATTCAGAGACAAGTGGTCCCTCAAGTAGCCAGGCCTTATACCATGAAAGGCTTTATATATGATAAGCAGCACCTTGAATTGCACCTGGAAGCCATATGTTAACCAATGCTGCTTGTGAAACATGGGCATACTGTGACACACCCATTGCTGCCTGCACCACCACATTCTGGATCAGCTGTAGCTTCTGGGTAGTACAATAATCCAATTGTGAGGTGACCAAGGCATGAGTGACTGTCTGAAGGGGCCCCTGGTCCAGAATCAAACTCACTCCAGATAACGGTACAAGGCCCTGCCTTGGGCACCTCAACTGGACCTGAGGCAGATCTGAGTGACTGTATCTGCCAGATACCAAAATTTTCTTCACAGCAACTCTGTAGATAGTCCTGTGACCTCTCCCTCCCTCCCCAGCAGGGGTCAGGTCACCTGAAACAGGGCTGCTGAGTGGCTATCAGCAGACACAATAATAATGAGGAATAATGTCATTTTGTTGCCCTTATAGTCATGGTATAATCTCTAATATAGGTTCTTCCTTGTGTTTAGTTGTATCCATGTGAACCTTCTCCTCCAGTCTTAGCTCCTGAGTGCTGGCTGAGCTGGAGAGAAATTTATTGCCATGCCCTGGGTGAAGCTCTGATAGAAAGGTGCTTTGGGAAAGTATGTCAGACTAAAACATGTACAGAAATAATCAATAGCAGCCTTCCATAGCCTAATGTCTGGGAACTTTGAGAGTTATAGCTAGGGCTGTGTGAGCTGGGTCTAACCTAATTGCTTAAGCTCATTCAGAAAAGTGATCTGATTTGAAATGCAGATCAGATAATACTAAATTTGGACTGATTTGGATCAGTCAGTTCTGGATCACTAAAATGTGTGGGCACATGTACAGAGAACATCCAAATCAGTCCAAATCAATTCAGACATGTGTTGCTGAGGATACTATTAAATCTCTACAAATATTCATGGTCCATACAGTATTTGTTTGGACCATCAATTTAATTTGATGGTCCAAATAAATTTTAAGCATAAATACTTGGAGAAGGTTAGCTGTAGCCTGGACACATCTAGAGGTTCACCAATTTGGTCTTTATTTCTTCAGTAATACAGTTGGATTATATTTTTTTATGAAAGCCAGTACAATGTTTTTTTATCACAAACTGAATGATTTACATTGCAAAACATAATGGATTCACTGTTCAAAAAGAAACTCGTGATCTTAAAAGTTGCTTACACCAACATGTTTTATTGCAAATGTTTTGTGATATTGAAAAGAGGCAAGATACGATGCAAAGAAAAATCCTTCTCTGTTGTGGACATTTGCTAATCTGAGTACATTGAATATGGAAAACTGACAATATAGCTAAGGCTAGCAAGGAAGACCTGCAGTAATTACAATGCTGAAAATTGCCAGTGGGAGCGGTTGCATACAATCTCATCCCCGTTATTTGTCTCATTCCCATATATTTCTACTGGCCATGAACAAGTAAGTGCCAAGAAAGATCATGACATGACAATCAGTGTCAGGCAAAGACCCATAATCTCAGGAGCAAAGTCTGCACATGGCTCATCAACCTTGTTGCTGTGGCCTTTCAAGCCTGCCCGAGAATGTTTATGGAATTATAATTTTTTAATAGGACAGAAGGGGAAATTATTAAATACATGGCTGGATTGTTGTTGCTGCTGTTGTTGTTAGCAGACTGTCTCACTCCATTTTCAGAGAGTGCTCCCAGCATACCACTTAAATCCAAGTATGTTTCTCATCCCAGAAAATATTAAATCCCTGTTCTGAGGAATTTAAAGGTAAAGGAGATGTCAATGTTCCCTTCTTTACCTCAGGAAAAACGCTGAAGTAAAGTTCTAAGGAATGTTCTTGTCTAGTTTTTTAGCTTCTCAGCCGTGCCTGTCTCCCAGATAATAAATTTCATGCTGCCTTCCAAACGATTGGTTTATATTTCCTGGCCAATGAAGAATTTTAGTCTTTCTTAGGTGGCTCTGGGACTGGTCTCCTTCTTTCCTGAGGATGCTGATATTCAGGAATCATATGTGGTTGTGCAATTAATGGATAACACTTATTTCTAAATATAAGGATAAGATTATTCTTCATGCAGTGATAAACTCATTTATGAAATGTCGTAAATGAGGGCTACTTCAAACAATCCCTTTCTACTTCAGTGAAGGCTGGCACTGCTTGAGGCCCAATTCTTTCCAAGGGCTTGCTGTCAACTCTTAGAAGCCATTGGTCCTCCTTTCCCTCCCTGTCCACTTTCTTGTCCGCACCGGTGGAAGCAAGAGGGAGGGTGCAAGAGAATGGGCAATGCAGGAAAGCGAGGAGCTTATTTAGATGTATCTTGACTAAATCCAACTAAAACCTGGAGTTAGCATTAATTGTGCCACTTTTTGACATATCAGAGGAGGAATCTTGACTGGTGACCTATGCCTTTCTTCACTGTCTGCTGCATTTGTTGGATGCCTGCACAGAATGCATTCTACCATTCAGTGGGATGGTGACAGTGAAAATGTATGGGCATTGCTTTGGAGAAGTGTATTAAAGATAAAATGTGAGGCAAAAAGCAGCAATCAGAGTCAAGGACAGGAAGTAAGAAGCTCCATGCAGACAGGAAGTAAGAAGCTCCATAATCAGTAGCAAGGGAAAGTTGCCTCTGCATGAGGCCAGCAGTTGTTTGAAGGTCAGACAGAAGATCTAAAAAGAGCCTTCTAACTCGTTTTGCACATGTATTGCCATTTAGTTCACTAGTTAGCTTTTGGTTATAATGGTAATCAACCACTAACACCACAGTCACAAGCACCCTTTCCCAGCACGATGCTCACCAGATGTGCTGGGCAACAATTTCTATAATCATCAACCAAGATTAATAGTAGTAGCTCAACACATCTGGAGGGCACCAGGTTTGGGAAGGCTGGATTAGAGAAATGAGCCAAAGGAACAGCCTGTTCTATTCATAACTAATTTAGGTGATTTGGGATTAATTACCAAATAGTCTTCTGCATTTTTTTATATTACTTCAGTTATTTTAATGTATATAAGCATTTGTGTTATTAGGATTTATTTTAATGGGTGAATTCCATGGATCTTTGAAGTAGAAATGTATTGTGTACTACTGAGTCTTTTGATTAATAAATATGAAAGAAAAGAAAAGAAAAGAAAGAATTCTGGAATATTAAAGCATATTGTACAATTCAATTGCTTTATATGTTGTATTCAGAAGGTAGTTCCACTGAATTAATGGTATTTACTCCCATATATGTAAAAGTTTGCAAATTAATTGTTGTCAGATAGACAATTCCATTGTGGTGCTGGAGACGAGAGAATTTAAATAACAATAAACCAGATTCCAAACTAAGTCCATTTTTAACTCTAGTGTAGTTCTGTAACTGTCTATAAAGAAATCAGTTCCATCACATTCAAAAGAGCTTAGCTTACATCCAGCTAAGTGGATCTGACTGTAGCCCTAATCTTAGTTTAAACTAGGTACAGTAACCCCATATCAAAATTAGAATAAATCAGTTTAGGAAAATAAGTATACATTATCCAGAACTTATTCTAACAGATTAGATACTGACATATAGTTAAGTTATATTTACGTAGGATTAGAAATGCATGATTTACTAAATCCTAATGTATGGCTGAGAAGGCATATCACACCAGTTTAAATATATCGCTGGATTTCAGCATCTGAATTTGAGGAGAAATAACTTAGGAAGCAGTTCTTTGCGCAGTTTGCCTCAACTGAGTATGACATAAACTTTCGCAAAGAAAAATTTGCTTTTCATTGAAGAATTCACAATATGAAAAGGCTTGATTATACATCGATGAGATCCAGGTGCAAATCAAGTCAGTTTTGAAGTCCCATTTTTACCAGTGCAAGTCCCTGCATAGCCCTCAACTAGGCATCTTCTTGAGAACCCAACTTTTCTTCTTGACTTTTCAGAAAATATGTTGGAGCATGCTACAAAAAAAAAAAAAAAAAATGGACAAGGGGATTGATTCAGGTCTATAAAGAGTCCTCCTCTTCTGTTATGTGACTAATTTGATAGACATACTGCCATTTTTTTTTTCGGTATCTAATTTCCCTGATGGAGTTATATTTGTTATCCTGAAATCCAGCAAGGTAGCTGGAGTAGTAAATTAATATAGAAAAATGTTCTGAGTAATCTTCCCCAGACTAGATAAAGCTGAAAATGCTTCTGTTTGGGTGATAATATTTCAAGCCTTGTATTTAAGGAGACAAGACTAAATCCTAAATGAAATTTCAGCTGTCTTTGCTTATCACATGTTCATGCTGATCTTTTTCATTTCAGGAAAGAAAATTGACCCAGAATTTGGGGGAAAATAATAGACATTTGTTACCAGCTCAGAAAAAAGTATTTCTTTGGATTTGCCACCTTGTTTTAAAATTGTTTTGACCTAGTATCTATTTCTCTACAAGCTTATTTTAATCACTTTTGTTGATGAATAAACTTAATCCTGGACTTGACATGGACATTGGTTAGATTCTTTGTTTGTTGATCAAGATTGCAAAACTAGGGGAGGTAGATTCGTCCATTCTAAGTGTGCCATTCAGGACAGAGGACAAATAAGCTCACTTGCAACCTAGTTTTCCTACAACATCAACTGAGCTCTCTTTGTCTGATGGCAGCTTTTTCAATTCAAAGCATATCAGTAACATAGAACTTTTCTTCCCATGCATCAGCTATAACTGTGGGAGTTAGGCTGGGCAGAGACAGAGTGAATGCCTTAAAGCCATCCGATGAGCAACAAGGTCAAATGAGGTTTGAATCTGAACCTCCTTGATCAAAATCCACCATCTTCATACACGCAGAAAACTCAAACAGGCAATCATACTACTAGACGTATGCAAAACGTTTGAGAAATGTGTTTTGGTATGAAGCACCTGTTTTTCTGAATTATTAAAGCAGGTGGACAGCTGCTTCCGAAACTGCTCCTTGCTGTTCCCCCGTGTGTGTGCATGTACAACCACTTTACTGGTTAAGAGATTATGGAGTGTATGTCATTTTAAAAAAAAAAAATCCCCTCTCACCCCTCTGGGTGATATGTGTGTTCCTCAATCACAGGTCCTCTATCAGAGGCCTGGGAGTTCAAGGGTTCTGCGCAGTATCTGAGCTGTTCCTAGCACTGCACTCTTCTGGACAGAGAGCCCTGATGTTGTTCCTGGGATCTGTTGGAGCCACTCTCCCAGCTTAGGAGTCACAGCCCTGAGTGCTCCTACCACCACTGAGACCATTTTGACCTTTATTTTCCACATCCTCTCTGGTTCCTCCTTCAAGCATTGGTACTTCTCCAGCTTCTCATACTCCTTCCTGATTTTGCCGTCACTTGGCACCACTACATTTATCACCATTGTTGCCTTCTGGTCTTTGTCTACTACTACAATGTCTGGTTGATTGGCCAGTACCTCCTGTCTGTCTGGATCTGGAAGTCCCACAGGATCTTAGCCCTGTTATTCTCCACAACCTTCTGTGGAATCTCCCATCTGGACTTGGGTGAGTCTACCCCATATACTGTGCAGATGTTCCTGTACACAGTGTCAGCTACTTGGTTGTGCCATTCAGTGTATGCTGTTCCTGCCTTGCATCTTACATCCTGCCACTGTGTTGGACTGTCTCTGAGGCCTCTCTGCACAGTGTGCACTTTGGGTCCTGTCTAGTGTGGTAGACCCCTGCTTCTATGGATCTGGTGCTTAGTGCCTGTTCTTGTGCTGCTATGAACAGTGCCTCAGTGCTGTCTTTTAGTCCAGCCCTTTCCAGCCACTGGTAGGATTTCCCAATATGAGCTACTTCAGCTACCTGTCAATGGTCCATCCCATGCAGCATCTTGTCTTACCATTGCACTTCCTCTGCTTGAACTTCTTCCCATGTCTGCTGCTGCCTCAGGCATTCTCTCAGCAGCTCATCTTTAGGTGCCATCTTACTGATGTACTCCTGGATGCTCTGGGTTTCATCCAGGACAATGGCTTTGAGACTCATGTGCGTGTGTGTTCTTTCAGCCCAAGAAGGGAATATAATTTAAATAATCCCTCTCAGACCTCTTTTTCTAAGGTTCCCCAGTGAAAGAGAACTATAGTAGGCTGCCAGTCAGGCTGAACCTCATGACATCTCCCTGGTTTATCCAGCCAGAAAGCTCTTGGTCCTTTTTTACCCAGGACGTTCCCCTTCAGCCCAGCTCTAGGAGAACTACAAAGGAAAGTGCTTTGGATCATCTCATTCAAAGCTCAGAAATACCAAATCTTTATGACAGTCTTGAAGCACAAGAGGTAGCTGTATAACCATGCAGTTTTATACATAGGGATGTTTTTAACAAGGAAGTATAAGTCTAATAAAACCTAGGTCTAGATATGAGCAAAGTTGAATTGGAAAAAGGAAAAACACAGGAATGAATAAACATTATGAATGTAGTTTGTGTGCCAGCCTTCAGGCACAAACTCATAACCCATGTTCCCATAACTGAAAGGTGGTCCTTTGTCATGTAAACAGAATGTGATACCCCAACCTCTCCCTCTACTGGCTATAGAAAAGGCTTAATTTGACAGAAGTTTGTGGAGACTGTCTGGTAAGTGTGGAGGGAGGTAAGTGTGGGGCTGTCCATTTTCCCAGCTGCCTCTGAGAAATATTCTGGAATCTCCATCAAGTTGGAGAATTCCAGCAAAATAAGCAGAGGAGTATTTGCTTCTATGTCTACTTTCTCTTTCTTTCTTTCTTTCTTTCTTTCTTTCTTTCTTTCTTTCTTTCTTTCTTTCTTTCTTTCTTTCTTTCTTTCTTTCTTTCTTTCATTTATCATATTTATATAGCTGCCCATCTCACACAAGGTGACTCTGGGTGGCGTATAACAATTAAAAAATAAATACATAAAAACAATTACACATAAAAAACTGTAAAAACACACAAAACAGGAGGGAATAAAATTAATAAGGAAGCCATTGTAAAATCTTCCCCATCCCCTGGGAGCCCCAGGCCTGATCACATAACCTGGTCTTGAGGGACTTACGGAATGTTAAGAGGGATGGAGCTGAACTCACTTCTGGGGGGAGAAGATTCCACAAGGCGGGCGCCACAGCAGAGAAGGCCCGCCTCCTGGGAACCTCCAAATGTAATTCTCTAGCAGACGGGATCCGCAGCATGCCTTCTCTGCCAGATCTGATGGGACAGGCAGATGTAATCAGGAAGAGGTGGTCCCTCAGGTAACCCAGCCCCATGCCATGAAGGGCTTTAAAGGTCAAAATCAGCACCCTGAATTGGACCCGGAAGGAAACTGGCAACCAGTGCAGCTCGCAAAGTGTAATGTGTCCCGCCCTGGGGGCACACACAACTGCCCGCGCTGCTGCATTTCATCATTCAAGTAATGAATTTGGCTGTTTAGCTTTCTGTCTTACTTCAAGCTGGGGTCATGAAGATGTCACTTTTTCTTTAGAATCTGTTGTGCTCCATAAGATTAACTTGAAACTACTTGAGTCTCTTTTTTGAGAGACATTGGATTGAGGGCATTTGCAGCAGACTGCCACCATCCTCAGGTCTGTCTGAATTATCTTTTGGATTTTTTTAAAAAAAGTAATTTGCAAGCTGCCGTATGACCATGATCTAGGCAAGTGTGTAAGTAATTTATCTTCTTCGCACTGAATGTTTGCATTTTAAGATTTCAAATTATTTTTCTCACATTTTATCTTTTTTCATAATAATATCTGATGCTATGCTCTTGTGAGATTGGTCTACTTCCCAAGCAGGAAAAGAAGGGCTGAATCCTACACGGCATGGCTAAGAGGTGGCACTAGAAAGGCAGCAGTGTGTGGGAGCCCTCTCTCTCTCACACCTGCAGGTGGGGTGGCACTGAGGCTGCAGGTGGGGTGGCACTGGAAGACAGGTGGTGGAGCAGGTGGTGGAGCAGGAACTACAAAGTCACTATCTCAGAGCAGGAGGTATGACTAGGATTTGAAGGTCCAGATTTCTTATGGGTTTTGGATAGCTTGCCAGTTTGTTACAGAAATCAAAATAAGATTAATTCAATCAGCCTAGCTAAATGAGCCTTCTTCGGTAAGCTCTTGGTTTCATGTTCATTTCAGGATGATTTCAAAGAGATCATCTGGTCCTCACGCTTGGATATCACGCAGTCCTTCCTTGTTCTTTCCTTCTTATCTTCAGTTGTATAGAACGTAGGGGATAAGTGAAAACCAGCCTCTTGAGGGACATCTAAACCGACAGTTGTGTCTTTGTATAAATGGGATTACATAGGAGATGGTCTGTTGGGGAAAAAAAGCTAAATTCCATCTGTTTAGGTCTTTCTGTATGGGTCAATTTATCACATGCGTTAGGATGCAGTTACTGCACCCTACCAGAGTTACAGGTTTGTTGCATATGTATTTTCCATTTACTTTACACGGTGGATGTTCTAAACAAATCATGTAAATAAGAATGAAAAGTTTATGGAGTCCTTGGGGTTTTCTGAGCTTGGTTGTTTTCTTGCAGACATTTCATTACCTGGCTAGGTAACATCTTCAGTGCTAGAAGGGAGTGGGGTTTGCTCTCTGTTTATATACAGTAACTTGTCCTGTCAGTGTCAGGGGGAATTGTTTTTTCTTTGGTAGTTCCTAGGTTAGGCTGTTGTTTACTGCTTGATTGTCTGAGTTGGTAGTTCCTTGATTAGGGTATTGTTTACTGCTTGATTGTTTGGTGTTAATCCTGGTGTTAATCCCTGTTTGTCTGGGTGTTGATTGCTGGCAAGGAGGTGCTCTGGTCTTATTGTTTCCTTTTTATTGTCTCTTTTGAATAGTATGTAAATGTTGTTTATCTCTATGTGCCTGTTGATGGCTGATTTGTCTGAATCTATATACTGCTAAGACTGTATATAGACTATAACCTTCAACTGGGCAAAATGATCTGTCATGGGGCAACAATTTTTGAATCAAGGTACCTCAAAAGGGCTAACTTACAGAATCTGGGATCTATAACTCCCATGTGATTGAAATTTGGGAAATTTGTGGCTGCTTTAGCACCGCTGTGTTGCTGCACCACTGTGGTCAGCCCATGTCACGATTGTCATGGGTGTACCCTCAACTCTGCACCCAATCAGCTGGCGACAAGGCCCGATAGGCGAGTGGTGATTGGCTGCTTTGGAAATGAGGTCTGTCCATCTGTCTGTCCATTCATCCATCTCTCTGTCCATTTGTCTCTCTGTCCATCCATCTCTCCGTCCATCCATCTGTCCATCCTTCTGTCTGTCCATCCATCTGTGTGTCTGTCTATCTGTCCATCAGTCCGTCAGTCCATCCGTCTTTCTATCTGTCCATCTATCCGTCCATCCATCTTTCCATCCATGTGTCAGTTGGTCTGTCAGTCCATCCGCCAGTCCATCCGCTGGTCTGTCCGTTGGTTCATCAGACAATTCAAACAGAGAAGTACTTGCCACGTAACACCCCAGACTTAACAACTGTTGATAAGAAAGACAAAAAAGGTCTGGATATTGCATTGCAATATTGCAACACCTGGAGACAGCAGAATTGGAGAAAATCACAAAATATAAAGACCTGCAAATAGACATAGAATGACTGTGGCAAAAGAAATCAAAGATAGTACTAGTTTTAGGATTGCCTTGGGTGCAATCCCAAAACCTCAGGAGCACTCCTTGAACACCACTGGCATTGACAAAATCACCATCAGTCAATTGCAAAAGGCAGCTTTATTTATAACAGCTTACATCCTGCGACAATACCTTTGACACCCTCAAACAACAATATCTGCCTATCCCAGGTCCTTGGGAAGGACTCAATAGGATAAAAATGCCAAATCCAGTTTAAACATCTGGCTGACTGTGTGACCAACAATAATAATGGCTTTAGTAGACACAGAAACTGAATGCACCTTTGTGCATGGAAATCCAGCAAGATTTCAGGGACCCACAGCTTACATTGATGGCTCTGGGGGAATCCTAAAGATAATTTTTTTTAGCCTGTTAGACTTGGAGGGGTCTGGAGAGGCTTGCTTCCTACTCTAGTAGCCATGAAAAGTTTAATGTACACTGGGAATTGGAAGTCTTTTGTGTTGTGACTGAACCTACAACAGAGTTTTATTTGCATTTCTAAGGGAAAAATTGATTTTGTTTTCATTGTGGCCATGGAAATAGTAAGGCATTTATAAGGATCTGGCTACATCACATCTGTTGATCACATCTTTGAGGTTAGGTTTTGTTTTTCTGTGTACTTCAGGAGGAAGGGAGAAATTTTTATGACCAATATGACTTCAATACATTACAAAACTTCAAACTAGCTCTCTGGCATAGTGATACTGGCTCTCTGGCCCAGCCCTGTCAGATGTCTTTTCCAGTTCCTTTAAAGCTGTGAGCTTAATTAATGAGGCCTGAAGCTGAAACCAATAGGTGGCCAGTGAACAAGATCAAGCCGAAGAGGTCCCACATCCTTACCTAGAGTGATGCAGTCTAGGTGAAGGACAGTACACTTAGCGTTGTTTGCATGTTATACTCCTGGGCAGGCCTGCTGCACCTCACACAGATAAGAATGGCAGGACAGCGAGCAGGCTTAATGCCTGCATAGTGCAGATTGAGAGCTGAGGCTGAAATTCTTTTCATTTGAGCTTCCCATCTAAGACTTCTTTAGCTGTGCTGGTGCTTTGAAAGAGAAAAACAACCTGGCAATCTAGATAGATCCAAGTTTCCATTTGAAGAAGTGATTTATCATTCTGTTTTAGGATCTGGGAAGAAAGTCACTTACTACTTTGTTTTAACTTAAAACAGCAGAAGCTTAAGAGCTTATCTCTATATTGAAATATTTGTGGCACTTGATTTGTTGTTAAGGAAATATTGGGTGCAGTGTATCTGTAAGTAAAGAGGTCTGTAAGCTTTTGTTTTTACACATATGGAGAAAACAGGCTGTTCAGTCATTGTTTTGCCATTCACTGTCTGTTGACCCACCCTGATGGAAAACTGTATGGGGGTCTCTTATATTGTTAACTTTCCAATACAAACTGCCAAGAGTGATTTGAGGAGTGAAATAGCTACAAAACCTCTTTACTCCTACCAGCCCTTCATTGGCCTCAGGAGCTCTACATAGCGGGGCAAAAATAATCAGAAACAACAAGAATTATATGTTACAGGTATTATGCCCAAACTAAGAAAGAATTTCATTGGAATACTGAGGATCACTTTACCTTTTGCTATAAAAGACTATGGGAAGCCCAGCTGTTTAAATACCTTTTAAAGAGGGCATCTCACACTATTTCAGCATACCATTTCAGACCAGAGTGACTATTCCAGATTTCCAGCAAGCTTCATGTTTCAACGAGGTAAGTAACCTTGATAATATACAAAATATTTATGTCCTAGATATGCCTAAGACTCTCAGAGGGTCAATGAAAATCTATATTTGATAATGGACTCAAGAATTCCCACTTCGATAATCCAAAAGGCCAAACGATATTGTTGGTATCTTTTTCCCTTTTCTTCTTCAGTATTAGTAACATATGGTAGAAATGTGGAAGAAGCAAGATGAACTTGTTTTTATTCATACAAGATGAACTTATAAAAAATCTTGTAGTTCCTGGAGAAAAGTTATAGAAGAAATAAATAGAATGTTTGGGTATTTTGCCTTCAGCTCATCTCCAGATCATCCAATCATGAGACTGGAATAACTCATCCAACAGAAGAGCATATATAGTATGTAGCTCAGTGTTGAAATGTGGAGTCCTTGGTGCTCTCTGAGCTTGGTTGTTTGCTTGCAGATATTTCATTACCCAGCTAGATAACATCATCAGTGCTAGTGAGTGTGGGGTTTGTTCCCTGTTTATATACAGTAGCTTGCCCTGCCAGCATTTATGGGAGTGTGGTTTTCTCCTTGGTAGTTCCTTGATTAGTGTATTGTTTTCTGCTAGATTGTTTGTCTGGTGTTAATCCCAGTTTATCTGGGTGTTGGTTGCTGGAGAGGATCTGTTCTGGTCTTTTTGTTTCTTTCTTAGTTTTTTTTATTGTCTCTTTTGAATGGTGTGTAAATGTGGTTAAACTCCATGTGTCTATTGATGGCTGATTTGTCTGAATGCCAAGCTTCCAGGAATTCCCTAGTGTTTTTGGATTTAGCTTGGTCTAGGATGCTGACAGTTCCCCAGTTGAAACTATGGTTGAGTCTGTCTTTCTGTTGTGAGATTAAGGCGTTTTCATTGTGTTGTCTGATTGCTAGCTGCTGTTCATGGATGCACTCTGCTAGTCCTCTGCCTGTCTGTCCTACAGAGTGGCTGCTACAGTCCTTACACTGTATGTTGTAGATGACTCCTATTTTTTCTTCTTGGGCTACTGGTCTTTGGTTTACTTAAGATGTTTTGGAGGGCTTTAGTTGGTTTGTGTGCTATGGTAATGCCCTGTGGTTGTAATTGTCTGTTGGTTGTTTCTGAGATGTTTTTGATGTATGGCAGTGTTATCATTTTCATAGCCTGTGTTGGTTGTGCTATAGTGGATTGAGAGCTCAGGCACTTTTTGATAAAGTTGTGTGGGTATCCATTTTGTTGGAAGATGTTGTACATGTGCTCTGTTTCCTTTTTCTGGTGTTCTGGGTTGCTGCAATGTGTTTGTACATGTCTGAATAATGTTGTTACACAGCTCCTCTTATGGGAGGTTGGGCTGTTACATTGGAAATGGAGCATTTGGTTAGTGTGGGTTGTTTTTGGTAGACTTGTGTTTCTAATTTGCCAACATCTCCTCCGCTGATGAGGATATCCAGGAAGGGGAGTGGGTTGTTTTCTTCATCCCTTGTGAATTTTATTCCTTTGAAGATGTTGTTGATTGTTTCATGTGTCTTCTCTAGTTGTTCCTTTTTTATTATGATGAAGGTGTTGTCTACATACCAGATCCATGCTTTTGGTTATATGTGTGGGAGTGCTATAGTTTCTAGACATTGCATTACAGTCTCTGCTATGAGTCCTGAGAGTGGTGATCCCATGGGTGTTCCTCTGTTGGGTATATGCACTTGCATTAAAAGTGCGGGGACAGAATTACACATTGCAGACAAAACACACACACGTACAGCACTAGCTTTGCTGTATTAGGCTGCAGATGTAAAGACTGACACCTTTGCTGTGCATTGCTGCCCTTTCTGAACTTCCACAAAGCTGGTATCTGGCTGTAACATTGAAGTCTACAGGGCAGTACATTGAGGTTAATTGAGCTGATTCTTCCAGGTACAAAGAAGTATAGAGGGTACAGCCTAATTCTTCCAAACTGAAAAAGAAACTACATAAAGTAATCCTGAATATACTGCATGCTTACAGGTTGGGTTCCACCTCTGTACAAGCTTTAGCGGCAGCATTATAATTCCACTCAGAGGTGTCTGCAGAATCTGAGCTTTCATCAGAACGATGAAACAAGTGAATGCAACTTCTCGATACATGTATAAAGGGGTGGGGCTTGTGTTGCAAGGCTTGTTTTGGCATCTCCCCCCCCCCCCCATACATGCTGGCAATCATAATGACTGAATTATTTCCATATAGGAAATAATGCAAGAACTCAAAGACCGAAGCTTAAAGACAAAGAAAAGGAAGCATCAGCCAAGCTATTAGGATCTGGTGACAATAAGCACTGATGCAGAGTTCTCTGTGGTTGGTCTTCAGCTGTTATAATAAAATGGCATAATAAAATGCTATCCATGTGGCCACCATTGTGCTTGTTGGGTGGGCAGAAGGCATTACTTAGTATTTTGTAGTTAGGATAGTTAGTATATTATAATAATCAAGAGTGAATTATTGTTGCTGCACTCCGTGGAAAGAAGCGACTATCCCTTTGTTGAATACTTTATGCCTATTAACAATTGTTATCTGAAGAAGTGAATCCATGCATACACAAAGAATATTGTTCTGGGAGCCAGATCTTCAGCTTTTTTTTTTTTTTTAAGGGTGGGATATAATCATCATGTAGTAATTCATTTGCAGTTCTGCAACTAGATCATCTTAAAAGTTGGACTTAATGGCATTATAGGGTCTTCCAAGGGAAGCCATCAACTCCTGCCATTGGTGGTGGTGGTGGCGGGATACTATGTTTTGGATCAAGAACCACACTTGATGTTTGTGTAGCTTGCTGAAGGTTGCCCCCCACAATATAAGTGAGAAACACACACACACACACACACACACACACACACCCAAGCAGGGCCGGGATAAAGATGAATGCAATGTTAATTTTACCTATGTCAAATTTATTGTTAAATGATGCATAATTCTCTCAAAATGGAGAAAAAAAACATTAAAAGTTGTTGTTGAATTTCTACAGTGACTGAAGAGGGAGCTTTAGGGGCCTCAGAAGACCATCATTAAAGTTGTGGACAGACCAAAAGCCATGAGTTTTCACCTGTGCCCTGTCATGTCTGTCTAACTTACAATTGTGGAGGGACATTTTGGCTGCTGGGAAGATTGCTGTGTTACATTAAAAAAAAGCTTGTAGGGATTGTTACAAGCCTGAAATCAGGGATCTCTGCAAGTGGGCAAAAAAAATTAAGATGGTGGCTTTGACCACGTGATCAAAGCCCTCCCTCTTTTCCATGTGGGGCAGAGCCAAAGTTAAGTCTTCCCTGGCTCAGATAGGAATAGAAGGCCTAAAAGGCAAAAGAACAAAAATGTTGCATTTTCTCCTTTCCCTCCTATTTAACTTCCCACAACCCCAAATCCTGAAGCCAACTTCAAGCTCCAGACACATTGTTCTTATAGGAGAAGGAATATTTTGCAAAATACTGTGGCAGTATTTCTGGTGCTTTCGTTTCCTTCCTAGCACAAAAAATGTACAGTGAAGATTAGAAATGCTGTTTGTTTCCAAGCTGATACCTAGTGAAATGGGTCTGTCTTTCTTAATCAGTAAAATAATGTGTGAACTAATGTATGACACATTATGGGTCACTACCTGGATATTTTCAGCTGCCCATTGACTAGGCTAAATTAAAAAAAAAAAACAGTTCAGCAGCAGGAAAATTTAACTTGATCATTAAAAAAAAAGTCTATGGCTTTCCTAGAAATTCTGTTCCCACATATTTAGTGGCTTAACAGATGGACATATGATTTCCAGCTCCTAAACATCAAGGGCTGTTTTAAAAGGGACAAGAATGCAAGTGGAGAATGGAAGGCTGGAATTAATACCTAGAAAGAATTTGATTCTAGCTCATACTTAATTGCCTTTCATTTTCCATGTCTATACAGGCCTAAATTGAATATTGTGCATTTCTGCATCTGTTTATATTGAGTAAGAAAACCTGCTACAAATGAGATTATTTTAAACATTCTTTAATAAATAAAGTGAACTCAGATGCATATAGTTATATAGACTCCACTGAGGTATATGGATGTTTCTTTGCAAATGTAAGAAGGACTGAACTTCTATAACTAGGCCACAGGAATGTTCTGTAAAAGCAACTGCGAGGCATCCATGCAAACTCTTAAATTTAATTCAGTAGTTTAACAAAATAATGCATCCTTAATGCATATTAATACCGTATGTTGCTGACCAAATAGGCACTGGGAGAAAATGCCATCTTTTTCTGTTTTTTAATATAAAGTGCCTTTCGTTCTTTCAGTTAACCATTTCATCTTCACCATTTAGGCTACAATCCTATGACTGAAAGGTGGAGAAATTATGGTTGCCCAGATGCTGCTGAATTACAACTCTCAGGTTTATAGAAGTGGAATCTCCCTGTGCCTGTCCAACATCTTCACCACTGGGCCATACTGGCTCTTTTTGGTGGTGGTTCATAATTCATGGTTATAACACTAACAAAATCTTTCTTGAGACTTCTACTTGTTAAACAGTGCATGGTTTTTTAAAAAGGAGCATTTGGAATAATGTAGATTTATCCACTTGCTCTCTTGAAAATTGTTCCTAGGAGCCCTTAAAAAGGCACTTCTGTTCTCCTGCATGCTACTTACTCTGGGAGGAAAGCCTGTTCATGTCATGTGTCCAGTGATCATAGTGTGACTGAAAACGAAAAAAAGATGAAGAGGGCTTTCGATAGAATGGCTGCTTGTGAACAAGAGTTGTTGCAGTATTAGCCAGAAAGTTTTGTAAGTCATGGATGATAACAAGCATTGGTTTTGGAATGACATAAATAGGACTGAATCCTGTTACTCTGGCTTGTGACTCACAACCATCGTCTGCAATTGCCTTTAGGTTTTGGAAGACTGAGATGTAAAAGGATACACAACTTTTTATCCCTTTCCTTTTAGACATTTTTATACTAAGATTAGATATGTCTGCTAGAGTTCTTGGAGTTTAAAAAAATTGTTTTTTTTTTAATTAGTTATTTTTCCTCTGTAGGTTTGTTTCTTCTTTCCCCAACTGCCATTGACACTACAATTAAATAAGAAAATATATTTTGCTCCTTACTCTTCTCATTTTACATGTTGATGAGAGAAATGCTAATTCTCTAATTACATTAGGTGTGGCTTTTTACCTAAATCATTGATGCTCAGGAAAAATGAAAAGAATCCTACAACTAAAGTAAAGAAAGAGGCAGCTGGCTTTTAATTACCATAATTTTTACTAACTATAGAAGACAGGAAAGAAGATTGGTTTCCAGCTACCTTTTAAATCAGAAAAAGATATCCTGAATAAACAGAATATACCCAGGCAAGTTTAAGAAGCTATACCTTGCTTGTAAACTAAATTATTTCAGAATTACATTAATGTGATTTTCCATTTGTTTCATCTCACACAATCACTAACATTAGTGTGTTTTAGAACATCTAGTTTTTAAATCTCGGTTTCTTTGGTGGATTATTTCATCTGGAAGCTAACAGCACAATCCTATACTGTACATGTCTATTTAGAAGCAGATCTGTTTTACTTTCCCTGCTTTGTATCACCCCTGCAGCCAGATTATAACTATACAGTGTAGGAGGCAGAGGAGTTCCTATTCTAATATTTTTGTTAAGTCATGGCTAGACTAGCTCAAGAAAGTGATTTAAACTTGCCACCCCATTCCTGCCATTGGTGGAGTGGTAGCAAGGTTCAGGGTCCTCTGAATCCAACATTGTCCTTGCTTTGTTCCCACCAAACAATAATGTCCTCTTTTGGAGCTCTCTGATGTTAAGACCTCTGAAAAAGCTATGCCGAAGGGGTGATAGGCAGAAAGGGAAATTCAGTGTTGGTGCTCCTCCTCTGAATCTGGAGCTTTCACTACAATTTGAAGAGGAAAATAGGAGCAATCCTATGTCATCTGGGATGCTATCTTGGGGGACGTAAGACTGCATTTTAGGATCTTTTTTTTTTTTTTTTTAATGTAGTAGAATAGCCAATTGGCATGTTTCCAAAAGATGTATGACCAGTATCTTTCATATGATCAGCTAAGAAAAAAAAATTATATTTTTTTAGATTTGTAACCTCCCAGATTGCTGGAAACCAAATTTTCAGTTTTGTTTTAGCTTTTATTTTGCTCTTTATTATATATTCATCTAGTCCAGCTTTCATTACTCCAGTTGTCCAACAGTGTGCCTTCGGGTTTTTAAAAAAAAATAAATCTGGAGCAAATTACAAAATTATGGAATAGGCAAATGTAGAAACCAGTGGAAGCAAGTAATTGAATGCACAAGCTCTGATGCATATGAAGTCTGTTATGAAGGACACATCATGTTTAGTTTGACCTTCTGTTAAGTTTCTCTGCAATGGGATACAGCTTTTGGATTTTGGGGCTAGGAATACTCTTTTCTGCAATAAAGCATCAGCTTTCTGAATATGTACTTTATCTAGATTAGGAATAGAAAATCAGTAAGAGATTAAATAGCAATTATGATACTTTTAGTGGGCTCTTATTTAAGGCTGTTTGCATCTATGTATATTCTAGTTCATTCCCAGAAACCTTTTTCTTAATATAATTTTGTGTTGGCAGAAAATGGTTCCCATAAACCTTGGGAATTCTGCAGTGGGGTCTGTAAGCAGCTGTTTTTTCCTGATTATATGTTTCTTCTGTTAGAGTAGACTTCTAAAGCAGAGTCAAGGGGACAGTACTGGCAAAATCTGTTGTTCTGGGGAAGGAATGGAATTGTCCAAAAAAGTTAAAACTTGCAGAGTTGAAGGGAAGTTGCAGTTAAACTTTTTTCTCTTTCTTTTGGAATTCTCTTCAAGAAGAATGCATATACCTTGGAGGCAGACATATTTCTTTTTTGGCAATTGGCAAATGGAATTTAAGTTGCCAAATTTCTGTGAGAAATTTAATAACAAATGGGTGTGTGCCTTTCCAATGCCAGCAGGAAAATCAGGCTGCCAGATAGCCCTTGTCTTTTATAGCAGAGATAGATATACTTTTACTATTTAGATCAGTGTTTCTCAACTGCAGCAACTTTAAGATGTGAGGACTCCAACTCCTAGCATGCTGGCTGGGGAATTCTGGGAGTTAAAGTCCACACAACTTAAAGTTGCTGAGGTTGAGAAACACTGACTTAGATGATTGATAATACCTAATAGTTCTCAGCTTGATCCAATGAGAATCCAGGTTGATCGTTTCCACCAATGAAGACGTCTTCTTTTCCAGTGCCTTTCCCTTTATCTCCTTAAAAACTAAGCAAGTGTGTTGCCTGCAGTTCCTCACATAGGTAATAAGATCGCTATCTTGGGTAGCCAAAAAGTTTAAATAAGCCTGTTCCTAACTGAGTATATTGATTAAAGAATTAAGCAGAGAGAAATCAGAAGTGACCTGTTGCTCTTTCAAAACAAATTAAATTTGTTTTTAAGTATCACACGATACACAGTTCCAAGGTTCCTTGGAACTTTACAGCCCAGATCTTGCCTTTTGTCTTTGCTGGCAAGAAATTTCTGGGAAAGGGGAGAGGATAATTTCCAAAGAGGGAAATTCAGACTCACCAATCAGTCCTTGGCCTTATTTAATCTTCTTTGCCCTGTGGGATTACTTTTGCTGAACAGGAGAGAAAGACAGCGTTCCTTAGTAGCTTTTCATAGCCATCACCATCTATTGCTCTGAGTATTGGTAGCAGTGTTAATTGATTCTGTTCATACCTGGATGGGCCCTTCCAAAATACAGTGATTGTCTTTTGGAAGTTGTGCTTTACTCCACATAGCAAGTCAGATAGGACTCTTTCTTATTTCCTCCTGCTTATTAATATGCACAGCTATTATTATTATTATTAGGGATAGACAACATCTGGACTTTCAGATGTCATTGAATGCTAGCTCTCAGAAGTCTAGTTGGCATGGCCAGTGTTGTAGGAAAATGGGAGTAGCATGTTAAAAATTCAGTAAGGATAAATATTATATTTTGAATACATATTAGTCAAGATCCCAAGCAAAACAGTATTAGTCCATAATGGTACTAGCATACTGACTTTTTTAAAAACAAAAGTTATGCCACATTGATGAGAAAATATATTTATAAATCCTGAGACTAAAGGATGCTTTTTGTAGTAAGAGGTTTTTGTTGTCTTTCTTGAAGACATTGAATACCTTGAAAACCAGATGAACAGGCTGTAACAACTTGTAGTAGCCCAGGATTGAAAATTAAGGTATAACCACTGTTTTTTTCCCCTTTACTTTCAAGCAAATAGATCATTATCTTTTGGTTTGTTTAAGTGAATGCATGACCATTTTTGAAATGTCTTTTGTAAATTAAAGGGTAAAATATTTAGCAGTTTCCCAGGAAGAGTGAAAGAAAGATAAGAGAAATGAAGGAACAAAAGGTTAATTAAACAGAGAAAAAATTGTTTAGTCATACTGGTTGACGGTTTCCTGACAAGTAAAAATACTTTATTTACTTCATTTTTAAATACACACACACACACACACACATATATCACTATAAAAACCCAAAGTTGTTTAAACCTATTTTATAAGTAACATTAGAAGATAAGCAAATAGGAAAAAGCCAGGCACTAGGAGCTGGGAAAAGCCAGTATAAAAAAATGTTTTTCCTGTAGTACAGCCAGAGCCATCTTCCATTTGCTCTGGAGGCAGGCTAGGAAAGATGCTGATCTCGGTTCCTGTGGGAGGGGATGGCGTGCTTCCCCAATTCCACCCTGCCTTGCTCTGGAGAGCATGCAATCCCACAAGCTTTGCCTGCCAGGATCAACTCAGTCACAGACGTTTGTTTATCTTTTATTTACCTTTCGTGTTTTGCTGTCTTGTTCACTTTCTGTCTTGAAATAGCAAGTTAACAGATGTAAATGCACTGTCAGGAGATACTTCTGAGGAACTTTGAGACAGTGGGGGGAAGGCAAGGGTTCACTTTCCAGCCATGTAGCAAGCAAACCCTTGCCTTCCCACTAGGATCTCCTTAGGAGAACATTATCAGCCCTGTGGCTCCTGAGTCATCTGCCATGAGACATACGTCTCTCTCTTCAAGGATGTATATACTAGGAAGAACGTCTTGATAGTAAGAGCTGTCAATCAGTGAAATAGGTTGCTGCATAGAGTAGTTTCTTCTTTTTCACTGAGGTTTTCAAACAGAGTCTGGGTAGTCATCTATTGGACTATGATTTAGTGAATCCTGCAGGTTGCAGGGGATTGGACTTCATGACCCTCCAACTCTAGGATTCCATTTTTTGTACAGCTACCAGAGTGCTTGCTGTTGGTCCATTGGGCTTCATATGTAATGAGGGAACATGAGCCAGTGGTATCAAGCATCTGATTCCCCCATGCTCACCAGAGAAACAGCATCTCTGAAACTAGCTCAGCCATGCAATATCCGTTTCTCAGGAACTCTCCATTTCCCAGCCTAGGATAACAAAATCATATAGATCCTCCAAACATCCTGAAGATTTCTACCATCCAGATATATAAGTTTACATGTGAGCCTTCTACAGATGGGCCAGAAAAACATTGTTCTCCAGTACTGATTTCCATATCCCAAACCTTGAACTTCCTACAAGCATATTTTGACAAGGGACTACAGTGAAGCACTCTCCCCAGCCAGATGTCAGCCCTAGTACTGGGAATCAATGATAACTAGCCCTCATCTGAACACCATTGGAACTCCTGTGCAAATTTCCCTAGAGCACTTGATTTGTAAACTGCCATTCCTAATAGCCATAACATATGGTGGGATGTCTCATAAACAGATGCGCTTTCTGCCAATAGGGAGTTCTGCATCATTCAGTTGGACACCATCATCCTGTGACTAGGCCCAGTCTTTATCACTAAGATGGATTTGGCTTCTCACCAGGCCAAGAAGTGCTCCTTCCTTCCTTCTGCTCCAAACCCATCCAAATTAGGGAGGGACTGGCACAAACACTAGACCATCAAGATCTACCAAGCTAAAAGGAAGTATTCAGAATTTTGGATCGTCTCCTGGTGCTCTTTCAAAGCTGTGCTTGGGGCCACTATTAGATTTCACACAGGCAGAGCTTGATTCATGACTATTCAGATACTTGACCATTCCCCATTCTTCAATAACTAGCTAACAGAAGAACAATTGGGAACACAGTACCGTTAGATAAAAGATTTACTGCAAACTAGAAGAAGGCATATCTGTGAAGATCACCCACACAGAATATAGTAATCTGATAGTATGTGCATGTATATACACTCCCAGGGTTTCAATCCCATATCTTTCTCCCATCCATGCAGTGAAATGGGTAGTGACAAATTTGAAATATAAATAAATAAATAAATTTTGTAGTAATGCATTTTTATTCCTCTGTTACTAGACTGGAATATGGAAAGTACCTACACAATGCTTAAACAGTCTGTCCTGGTCTGCAGCTCTTTGATTCCCACCTAGCTAGGACAGCTATCACAGCCACAGAACCTTTCTGACCATGATCGCAAGCTGGATCAAGGCCTGCATCAAACTAACATGTCAGACTCAGAATAAGTTTACCACCACAGAGGACTGTGACTCACTCCACTAGAAGCACAGTCACCTCGGCAATTCTTGATGCTAAAGCCCCTCAAGAAGACATCTATGGAGCTGCCACTTGGTCATCTGTGTCATCCTTCATAAAGCACTATAAGATAAATCCTTACATTTCCATGGAAGCATCCTTCAGCAATAATCTATTACAGTGAATAGTCCCAAGCAAGGATTCTGGAGACAGAGCATGACCCCACAGACAGCTCTGACACATGTCCACTCAGAATGCCTTGGCTCCATTGTATGAAAATGATATATATTGTCCACCTTGGCAATCCTTTTTCTACAGCAAAGATAGAGCATCCAGCCAACCCAGACATAATTAGTGGGGAGCCCCATCAATCCTGACAACTTGTATGGAGTCTAGCATATCTCTTCTTCTCAAATTTTATTTCTTTGAGCTTTTTTTTCCCCTGGCTTTTATTCTGAAATTGGGAAAGAGAGCTGTCTCTCCCATAGAAACCAACATAAGAGCAAGTGGGAAGGATATATCCACTTCAGAAGGTCCTGGTCTCGGCTGTAGAAAAATGACCTTCATGATTAGTCCAGTGTGAAACACAGTGGTATTGAGATTGAGCAGTGAGTGGGGAGGTCATTTCATAAGAAACTTCATACCACAGAAGGCCCATCTTTGTGTTACTACCCTCCCCCCCCCCCCAACCTGGCATTTCTCTGGAATGTGGGAAGAATTGTTCACATTTATAGGCCCAAGACTGAGAAAACCAGTTGAAAAATCCGAGGTCACTAAATTGTGCAGAATTTAATGGACAAACTGAATGCATACTTTGAATTACCTGAAAATTGAAACATCAAATAGTTTCCTTATTCTTATTCTGTGCCTTTCCTCTCCACAAGCAGGGACTCACACAGGTTTAGTCTTGGGGAAAATATATCAGATGACAATAATGTAATCAAAAGCTGTGGGTGAAATCCTTCCCCACTGAATCCACTTTGGCTTTGACTGCATAGACTGCATTATTTTTATCTGATTGAAATAAGCTGATCTAGTCCAAGCAGTAAAAGTGTTGGGCTCTTGTACCTGTCAGTCACGAATCTCTTTTTTGTTTGCTTGACCAAGGCAAAAATCAAACTGAAAGCTTCAGCAATAGATAACAGGAGGTGGCATTGTGCAAGTTCCTAGGTTTCCATGTTTAACTTGTTTAACATGAACTATGTTATGAAAACTGTGAAAAATGATGGATTTAAATGGACATGGAAAGATTTGGAAGATGATTCCTTTTTCTAGATGACAAAAATGGGAAAGGGATATAAGTAGACAAAGAGATTCAGAGCCTGGTTCTAAGCATTAAGCAAGAATACTCCATACCAGGTATATCACTGTTCAGGAAATGGATGAATTATATTATCTTCAAATACTGAAATTACCCTTTAGTTAAATTTGATTTAAACAAAGGAATTAAAATAAATTTACCCTAATACGACACAGTGAAATCATTCATATAGGCCACAAAGTAAAGCTCAGAGAATGCATGTAAATAAGATATAGGACTTATATTGTACAGCCATGGCTGCTCTCTTGATTTTTTTGACCCCTCTGCAGATGCCCTTATCAAGAAGCTTCTGTAAACTGGGAGGAAAATGGCTGGGAGCTTGTATGATCAAGTTCTGAGAACCCACTAAACCCTAGTCAGGTTGAAAACAAAAATCCTGCCATGCAGGTATTCTTGGTAAGTAGCAGAAGCTGTTGTTAGAGGCATCTTGGCCAGTGCCTGAAGAGAAAAGGAACCACCGCTTACAGCCACCTTGCTGTTTCATTGTGAGAACCCAAATCCTGCATTTCAGAATAGAGGCCTCACATGTGGCTGATCATGGCAACCTGCCCCAAAGCAATACTCAGTTTGAAGTTGTCCAGCTGTAGAGTGTGCTGTTTTTTGTCAGAGGAACTATGAGGAGAACTAAAAGACAGAAACTTTCAGTTTTGCGCATTAACTGTGGGGTCAACTGTTTCTTGGGAGTTCATAAGGCAGCCAGGTTTTCATTTTCATGTTAAATCCAGGGAAGCTGAAAGAATTTTCTCCGCTGAATCAAAGTGCTCTCTTGGTCAGGTAAAGGCTTCTTCCATTGGAGAAAATTCTCCCACTGAAAAAAATTATTTGAAAGCAACCACATTTTATTCTTTATATGCATATAAATATGCATAATGAGATTGTATAAATCTTTCATGTAAATATGTGTCACTTGCCTCTCTTGGATGTATAGGTGGGGAAATTATACATGGTGGCATCTTATATTTGCTGGAGTGATATCTTGAGCAGGTAAACCTAATTCTCAGAAGACATCTCTGTTTCTTTAAGGCTGCCCTTGGCTCTGGCCAAATGATTATACAAACATCATGAAGGAGCAATATACCACATTAACTTCAGGACCTCACAATAATTCATCAGCTTTTGTTTTCAAGATGACCTTCCCTGTTCTGAAACTAATTTGCCATACTGCTTTGTAAAGTCTGCTCAAGGACTTTCTCTGCTGAATAATGTGCTTCTGATTAAGAGCATCCTATAACACTCAGAAAGATTATATGCAAAGGATACAAAACTGAGACATATGAATTTCCACTCCCCAGTTATAATATTGATAGCCAGGATATATATCAAGGTTATTCTTTAAAAGACAAATGAAAAAGAATGGATGTAAATGTATTACAAGATATGTCTCTTGACAAGTCAACAGAGAGTATAACTTGCCAAAAAGATAAATGCAGGAATGTAGCCAAACAAATGTAACATAGGGTACAATCAGGCTATTTTTATTACTTATTTAATTAACAGATTTATTCCATTTCATGCATACACTGACATAGCCAGTAGCAGATGCATGTAATAAAAAATGACGGAAGAGGTATTGTTAGATTCAAATTCCTAAGTTCTATCAAGTTAGAATCACACCAAGAAACTAAATCCTGGTTGGGTCTATATAAACATGTGGAATAAAAGGACAGATGTGATTGAATTTGTGCAGTTCTCTTGGCAACGTTATGGAAATGGTTTGCCACTGCCTTCTTCCAGGATGTTTTTTGATGTCAGACCTGACTTAGCATCTGAGCCCAGATAAGGTGAGCCAGATGCTGCCACCTGATGAAGGTATTTTGGAATGATTATATGTAATTAAAAGGCTAATTCAGTCAGCAAATACAGCAATTTTGGTGAACAAACACTAAGACCCAAGTTCAGATCCCTATTAATCCATCAAGCTGACTGGCTACGTCTGAACCAGCTGCTGCCATATTTTTTACGACCAACATATCTCACTAACATGGCATGCAGCCATGGATTTGGAAGAAGAGTTGGAGTAGGGAAAAGAATTAGTCTCCAAAAGCATCAGTCCATGAAGTCCCCATGTTTGGTCTGAGGAGGGACCCGATGTAATGGTATGTGGGAATGACCTTGGGAGACTTGTCCCAGAGATGCTGCCTACGTAACATTCAGATTGGTGCAAGCAGCTTGGTGTGAAGAAATCAACTGTGGGAGCAATAATTAGAAAATGGAAGACATACAAGACCACTGATAATCTCCCTCGATCTGGGGCTCCATGCAAGATCTCACCCTGTGGGGTCAAAATGATCACAAGAATGGTGAGCAAAAATCCCAGAACCACATGGGGGGACCTAGTGAATGACCTGCAGAGAGCTGGGACCAAAGTAACAAAGGCTACCATCAGTAACATACTACGCCGCCAGGGACTCAAATCCTGCAGTGCCAGATGTGTCCCCCTGCTTAAGCCAGTACATGTCCAGGTCTGAAGTTTGCTAGAGAGCATTTGGATGATCCAGAAGAGGATTGGGAGAATGTCATATGGTCAGATGAAACCAAAGTAGAACGTTTTGGTCTAAACTCAACTCGTTGTGTTTGGAGGAGAGAGAATGCTGAGTTGCATCCAAAGAACACCATACCTACTGTGAAGCATGGGGGTGGAAACATCATGTTTTGGGGCTGTTTTTCTGCAAAGGGACCAGGACGACTGATCTGTGTAAAGGAAAGAAAGAATGAATGGGGCCATGTATCGTGAGATTTTGAGTGAACACCTCCTTCCATCAGCAAGGGCATTGAAGATGAAATGTGGCTGGGTCTTTCAGCATGACAATGATCCCAAACACAGCGCCCGGGCAACAAAGGAGTGGCTTCGTAAGAAGCATTTCAAGGTCCTGGAGTGGCCTAGCCAGTCTCCAGATCTCAACCCCATGGAAAACCTTTGGAGGGAGCTGAAAGTCCGTGTTGTCCAGTGACAGCCCCAAAACATCACTGCTCTAGAGGAGATCTGCATGGAGGAATGGGCCAAAATACCAGCAACAGTGTGTGAAAACCTTGTGAAGACTTACAGAAAACATTTGACCTCTGTCATTGGCACAAAGGATATATAACAAAGTATTGAGATGAACTTTTGATATTGACCAAATACTTATTTTCCACCATGATTTGCAAATAAATTCTTTAAAAATCAGACAATGTGATTTTCTGGATTTTTTTCCCCATTTTATCTCTCATAGTTGAGGTATACCTATGATGAAAATTACAGGCCTCTCTCATCTTTTTAAGTGGGAGAACTTGCACAATTGGTGGCTGACTAAATACTTTTTTGCCCCACTGTACCACCTTTAGTATTCAACCTAGCTATAGAAGCTCTGGCAATAGATCCAGTCATCAGATTTACAGGATAAAAATGGGAGATAAGATGTATCTTTTAAATCTATTTGCAGATGATATGATCTTGACTCTCTCAAATGCTTCTATTCGGCTAGCTATATTAGGAAGGAGTTAGAGGGATTTGCAGAGGTGTCAGGACTGTCAGTTAATTTTCATAAATCACATTTGATGTTTTTTCATACACCCCCAAAAACTCAAAAGGAAATTTCCACAGTTTTAGGAATTTCAGTGGTATGTAAATCTTTAAAATATTTAGGCATGACTATAACTAAAAATATTAATAAAATCTTTACAAATAGTTATGTACCAACTTGGAAGAAATTAAAGAAATGAAAAACTGGGCTCCAAAATATTTCAATATTTTAGGGTGAATTGCAGTGGTAAACATGAAAATTCTTGCATGGCTTAACTTTTTATTTAAATCCTCCCAGTGGTAATTCCAGAACAGGCTTTAAGACATTGGCAAAATAGTAGTAGTAGTAGTAGTAGTAGTAATAATAATAGTAATAATAATAATAGAAAATAGAAAGCTTCTGCTTTCATGCACAAAAACTGAGAGTAAATAAAAAGATTTTATATGGGCCTCAGAAACAGAAAATGCCCAATTTGTTAATATATTATCAAGTGGCACAATTAGGGCATATGATTCCGTTTATTATGGAAGACTCTTCTAAACAGTGGATTCATATGGAAACGATGCTAGAGGCAGATAAGTTTATAAATCAATTTTTTTTCACCCAAAATATTTTTCTATAATAAAGTGGATTGAAGATGTTTTTAATAAAACAATGCTTCAAATTTGGAAGAGTAGATACACAGTTTTGATAAAGGATACTTCCCTTCGTACCTAATGCGAAGAGAGGACTCCTTGGAAAAGACCCTGATGCTGGGAAAGATTGAAGTCAAAAGGAGAAGGGGAAGGCAGAGGATGAGATGGTTAGATAGCATCACTGAAGCAATGAGCATGAAACTGAGCAAACTCAGGGAGGCAGCGAAGGACAGGAAGGCCTGGCGCGATATGGTTCATGGGGTCACGAAGAGTCAGGCATGACTTAACGACTGAACAACAACAACAATTTCCCTTTTAACTCCTCTAATAACATATATCAATTAGGATGATTATTATGGTTTGGCTAAAATAAAATCTTTTAGAGAATATAGTCTTTATAGACTAAAGGATTTTTATAGTAATAGGGAACCTTTCAATAAAGATCAGACTGAGCCACAAATAGGTGGTAAGTTACCAGGGCTCTTCTGGTAAACTTAAATCTCTTTTGGGTAATACTAATGTTAGAGCTTCAGCAATACAGCCCTATGCCAACTTCAAGAATTTAATACTTCATTATTTAGAACAACCAAACATTTATAGGTTATTATTGCAATATTTCTGGCTTTCCGGAAAGGATTAAAGACCTGGCTGTGCCAGCATGCATGGGGCGATATGAGCTCTAACTGTCCCTGGGGGAGGTTAGCACCCTGACAATGCTCCCTGAATTATTTGCCAATTCTCCATTTTTCTTGGAATTTATTTATATTAAGATTGTTTTTATATTGTATTTTAATTGATTTTTATCTCTGCTGTAAACTGCCCAGGATTGTTTCAACGAGATGGGCAGTGACAAATTTGATAGATAGATAAATAAATAAACAAACAAACAAACAAAGTAAATAAATAAGTAAATTTAAAAAAATAGAATCAGAAATAGGAGATCCACCATATGGTTTAAAGAAAGCTTGGGATACTGATCTTGGTAATCTCATATAGGAGACACATTGGCAGGAGTTATGGAAACCAGGTAGATTTACTTCAGCTTCAACGCAAGAAATGCAGATCATACATCATTGGCACTTGACTCCTGTTAGATTGGCACATATATATCAAAATTATTCTCCCAAATGTTGGAGAGGGTATCAAAAAAAGGGTAATTTTTTTTCATTTGTGGTGATAATGTGATAAAAAAATGTGGCAAAAAATCTTTGGGGAGATAACTACTATCACTAATCAAAGAACTGAAAGTTCCCCAGAGCTAGGCTTACTGCATTTATTTAAAGGGCCAAACCATAAACTTAGAAATGAAGAACTTATTATTTATTTAATCTTAGCAGCCAAAATAATTGTGCAACATTGGAAAACTTTAGATAACATCACAACTGATTTATAAGGCCTGTTCAATTGCTACATTAGAAAAAATTACAGACAAAGTTAAATTAATGAGACACCAAAGGCAGGAACCACAATTATATCAAATTTGGATGGATTTTATGGTTTCTCATTAGCAATAGACTACAATCTGGTATCCTTTATATATATGGCAAATTTTCATAATGAATAGTGCCTGTATCTTTGTTCATATTGCAATAGGTCTCCACTGTATTTTCTATATATTTTTTTAATTTTTATTTTCTCTATATGTATCTTGAATTTATGTAAACATAGTTACTTGATATTGTTTGGTAAAAGCAAATAAAAATATATACTTAAAAAAAAGAAGTGTGAGTTGCTTTGTGATGTACCTCTTGGCAGCTCAGAGGCAACTAAACTGAACTGACTGGGCTCTTGTATTTGAGCCTGGCAAGATGATCTCTGATTGGTTTATGCCATAGGAGTCCAAGAAAGCTTGTTCCTGATTGGTTCCCCATCAAATTGGTCTACTTTGAAGAAAGTTCATGTTGAGCGCCATCCAATCTGAGTTCTTTTGCACGCTGATTATTTAATCACTTGGGCTTCTGTGGATGTGTCCTTTCTTTCTCAGTGGGATTCTTTGAGACTGAACTATCCTTAATTCCCTTTTTAAGAAGTCCAGCTGGCTACAACAACTTGCCTTTAAGGTTTTTTTTCCCCAGTGGTATCTTCCTTACTAATTATCTTAGTTTTTAAAAATGAGGCACTGCCTCCTTCAAGTCTCAGCCAATTGTTCTCTGGCAACTGTGATATTTGGGTGTAGCTTTCAATGCAGAATGGCGACATTAAATGCCAAGTCTCAGTCCTGTGAGTCTATGTGCTTCTTGGCCACTAGATCAAAAACTTATTTGAAACTAACAATTGGAAGTCTGATTTTATTTTCTCCTTGTATTACTTTGTGACCAATCAACCATATTAATCACCATTGCCTAAGAGTTGCATAGCCTCACTTTATAAGGAGAAATTATACTTCCAATACATTATAGATTTTCTCCATTCATGTTCCAAGTATTTTCTTTCTGACATCCAAAAATATTGTGCAAACTCATTAAATAATGTAATGATTGGTAAGGAATGGGACACCATAGGTATCTGCTAGAAGACTACAGAGCTCCTAAGACTATTTGCAAGAAAATAATTCATTATATCAGGGTAGGTAGAATGGTTGCAATCATAAAGTTTACCTAAAATAATTGGATAACTTGCTTACAGATTAAAAACATGTGTCAGCTGTATCCCTTTATATTTGAGGCCTTAGAATTAATTGCTGTCAGCACAGAGTAGACCAAACAAAAATAATTTGCTTCAGTTCAGAGTAAAGACAAATCTAATAAGAAACTCTGTTTTGTGTTTTGTAAGTCAAGGAGTTAATCGTACAGAATCCAAAAACTGAGGCAGAGTACTATATATGGCAACAGCGATGAATCTGTATAAAATTATAAGTAATACTTTGAAAGACAGAGTGAAAAAGCCCTCTGGATTCCACAAGGTTAGTCTATCTCACTCCAACTGTCCTCCCTCTGGGGCTGATTTAAAGAGGATTGAAGAAAGGTCAAAAATATATATTGGAAAAACATTCCACTTGTGGTAGACCAACCTCTGCATATAATGTATATTTTTTCATTTACTTATTTTTTGGTTTTTAAAACCCATACTTGGACTGCAGGCAAATAGTAATTGGACTTGCTTTTTTATATATACAGTTCTATAGGATTTACTTTTGAGTTGTCATGCAAAGGATTGGACTGTTAAAAAGCCATCCTTTTATTGCATGGGTGGGCAACTCATGGCCCAATTTCATGAAGCCTTTAGCTCAGTTTCAAAGCCTTTCCTGAAGCCTGTTAATTGGGAAAGAAAAAAAAACTTTATTGGGGAAAATGGACTGTTGGCTCTAGTCTCATCCATAGTTTGCTTTAGTTACACCAACTGTGTGACTATTCCTCCAATAAAATACCCTTGAGGAACACAACAGAAGAAAAAAGGCTGCTCACTCTTGCTGATGCTCTACAAAAATGCATGCAAATTGTGGTTTGCTTGTGCAACTGATATTGATATTTGGTCACTTGGCTGTATGAAATTCAAAGGGATGATTTGATTCAAAGGAGATTCCATGACATACCACTTCAGATTGAATTTCCAAGGCATTGAATCAATGAAGGATGCCCAAACCACTTTAGAAAGAAGTGATTCGTAAGTCAGTTGACTGGTGCTTTCTGGGTTTGCAAATATTCAGAGTTGCAATTTTCCTTACATGTATTTACAAATTCGTGTGGGTGTGAATGAAATAATAGGTTCTCTAACAGTGACATGAATGACTGGCTAATGATTTTTAGCACCTCTGCAAAGCCTACATATCAGTGGAGTGAGGACAGAAATGCTGCTCTGCTGTTTGTGTCTCATCCTTCTGTTACAATTCGTTTAGGCAGGATTGCTTGGAAAGGAGGAAAGAAACAGAGTGTCTCATTTGTTCTGCTGATTTAAACGTTGCTTGCCAGTAGGCTGATCAGTAAGCTGATCAGCAGGTAGGATCAGCAGGTAGGAGTGTGACACTATCTCTCAGAGGTTTTGTGTCCAGTTTATTTGTAGTTCTTCAGCTCTTCCAGCCCACTTATGTTCCCCCCAATCTCCCCAATAAGCAAAACAATAACACCCTGTTTTGTTTCTGATGCTTGTCCCTGCTTGTTTGGGGTTGAATAATATGTCTTCTTCATTGTATGAATATATCTGGGCTTGCTGAGCTTGAGATAGAGAGAGAGAGAGAGAGAGAGAGAGAGAGAGAGAGAGAGAGAGAGATAATAGAAAATACGCACACATACACATAAGACAGACATTTATTTTGGTCATAGTATATTATATAAGCAATAGCGATAATGTATATATTTCTCAGACATTCTTTTAAAATATATAGCGAGTGACTTGTCTCTGCATGAATATAAATGAAATAAAATGAAGTGGGGCAGCAGTCACAATGTGGGGTTTGACAGGGAAGAGTGAGCAAGAGGTGGACTTTCCTCACCACCAAGGCTGTTCCAGTGCTGTCTGCTCCACCCAAGTGTGCAGGTGTCATCCCTACAAGGCAGTCCAGACCAAGAAATACAGTAGATTCCATAGAAGACTAAAAGCTACTTTTACTTAGATTGGGTACAGTAACATAATCTTACAAGTTTGATTGTGCTTCTCCTCTTCCTTCCTTTATAATCATGCCAATTTTGCAGATCTTCTTCATTCTTTGGACTTAAGCCATGCTTAGCTCCTCATCACTTTGGCAACGGATCTCGCTTATCTCCCTCAAGCTCATCCTCTTTACTTTCTGCAGCAGGTGTGAATGTGGCTCAGGGGGAGCCAGCTCCTGTGCAACTTTCATCAGAGGAGGTGGGAGAAACACCTGGAGTGGCATGAGGCAATCAGACCATAGTCCTACAGCACAAGAGATGTTGGTGTTTGCTGGGAAGGAGGGATAGCTCACAGTGGAAGACATCTTTCTGAACTGTCCTTCTCAATCAGTGAACAGCAGTGTTGTTGCTTCCACTGAGCTTTGGCAATAAGGTGGTAGAGGAGAAGAAAAGAAGCGTGCATCTTCTGCAAGGGATTGCTTTGAACAGAGAGAAGTCACCCGCTCACACACACACACACACATCCTTGTACACCCTGCAAGTGCAAGATCAGCCATGGCAAGCATGTAAAGTACCTTGTCAATATTTTTATATTTGAAAAGACAGCCCTCCCTTGGCCTAGCACTGCTGCCATGGGTAGTACCCTCAGTAAGAGAAAGGACTTCAGGATTCTATTGCAAGCTGGGTCTGACCCTCCTCAAGGCAAGCAAAGAAACCTGGAGGATAGGGAAAATGCTGGCATTAGACAAACAGCTCTTTGGCCTGTGGAGAATGAAGGGTTTCTGTATTTTGGAGTTAGCGACTCCAGAGTATGCCACATCCTTATGTATCTCCTCGAGCTGATCAATGGTGTCCTCTCTGTATTCTGCACAGAGAGAGAACTTGAAGTAGGTCACATAGGCAGCAAAGCCAAACAATTCTGCAGTTTACCTGATGAATGGAGCAGGAGAAGTGGGGGCCATGCTTACCTTTCATCATAGAATGAAAGGTGGTAGGAGAGAATTGGGACCCAGAAGGTAGGCTACTAGTGAGCACTTCTGTATATGAGCTGAGGTCCTCTTTGCATTATATGATGGAAGGGTAGTTTGTAGGGTAGGACAAGCTCAGTCATTGTTTCATGATTACCAGTAATGGTACTGTCATGGTAAAGTTGATGGAGAGAAGGTATCCACAGGCACCCACTGCTTCATTCACATGCTCCATCAATGCCTGGGGGAAGAACAAGGCTAGTGCTGGTAGTGTAAGCCAGCTCACAGAATCAGCATAAAAAATGCACACTTTTCACCAAAGGGTAATAGTTGGAAAGCTGACACCCACTCTTATTGAGACTTGAGGTTTCAGGGGGACACCATGAACTGGGATTGAACCTTCTGGTCAAACAGCAGTTTCTGAGGGCTCAAAACTTGAATTAAACCACTGTTTTCCTGTTTGCTTAGAGTAAGTTTTTTGTTTTAACATGGTATGAATGGGCTCAAAGCTCTTGGTTGGTCTTGCCCCAAAGTTTTCCACTGTTAAGAATAGGCTAACAACAGAATTTTCCTCCAAACACTTTCTCCTGCTTGGTATAGGGGAAAATTATGAACAATTAACCGTTAACCTTAACAGTTTCTTCTTCTATAGGTAGGAGGTGCAGGACTACAAATAGGCCATGTCCCCAAAAGCTTATTGCTTTTAAGAATAAGGGACAATGCCTATCAATCTGCTTCTACCATTTGTCCACTTTCTTCTGACTTGTCCAGTGCAGATGCTCATCTGTGAAAGCTACTTTGTCTTTGCACATGAGCCTTCATCCACCAGCTTCACCACATATTGCCTGTGAATCTCAGTTTCACACTGAATATCTCTGATTCCCTTCAGATGCCGGTAAGCCTTAGCCATCTCTGAGAAGTGGGGTGGGGAAATACAGGTGGGGATCTGAGTGTTGAAGGGCCAATATGGTTGGTACATTGGCAGTGGTTTCTCAGGCCTTCATTAATAGAAATTGTCTGTTTGTCTGTCTGTCTGTCATCTCCATTATAAATATACCAAGATCAGGACCATAGCCCCTGCCCTGGTCATTGTATGCCAACAAACTTAAGTGGCTTCTCAGTTTAAGATGAAACATGTCTATAACATAAGTCTGTTGGTAGCCATAGTCTTACAGCCTAGCTCACAGATTAATCTTTATACAGAGATTGCTATGTATGCAAAATCAAGCAGAAACAAGTTAAGGGTGAATAATGATTAGGCTTCTTTTTTTTTTTTTCCTGTTTTCTAGAACATCTTTCCCAAATGCTTTGTATGTGAAGACTAGTGAGACAAAGCTCAGCATTTGGCAAAACAGAACTGAAAACCAAGTGAGCAGCCGACTAATTAATAACAAATTCCCGGCACAATCTGACTTTTATTTTATGAGCAAAGGAATAATTAACATTACATGCTGAATCCACAGACCATAAAATGAAGCAGAGCACTGTGCCATGCAAGAATTTCATATCAGAGGAGCTGTAGATGATTCCTTTAACTTTCTTTTGAGGATAAATCCCTTTTGGTTTTGAAAGAGGACATTACATCTTTAATTTCCAGCTTACAAAACCTCACACACAGAGCAGAAAAAGAATTTGCACAGGAATCCAAATATGGAGATATTGAAAAATACTAGATTAGATGAACTGTGGCAGAATAACAGCAGGAGTTCAACTTTAAAAACAGCAGGGTCTTGTCCTCTGCCGGCATGAGTGACATATTGCAAGCAAAATGGGGGATGAGGTGGGATGTTTAGCTGATAAATGCATGCTTTATATTTTGAAAGGGTTTGATTTAAAAACTCTGTGAATGCATTGGGTGAATCCTATAGGCCTATATTTTGAAAGATTCGTTTTTCCTAATTTGAATGAATAAAGAATAATGTAATCTTAAAGAACAAGAAACAATAAAGGGTAAGATTCAGAGGATAAGCAGCAGAGAGTCTGAGCTGCTGCTCTTGATTTTGATTGCGTATCCTGTTCTGTATTAGAAATCCCCAGCTTGGCACCCTCCTGATGTTTGGGGATTATAGCTCCCAGTTTTCCTAACCAAAATGGCCAACAATAATGGTTAGCTGGGAATTCTGGGAGTGAAAAATACAAAACAAATGATTAAGTTCTAATTTGCTTATTTGTTCATGAAGAACAGAATGTTTTGTTGGCACTGGAATTCAGAAATATGCAGTTTCTCAAGGGACTATAATCTACAGAGGAATAACTTTATTTGGTTCTTTTCCTGTCCTCTAAGTCATTATTCCCTTTGGTCTTATGTAATTGAAACCTGTTAGTACCCTACATTGTACTTGATTTTCCTCTTTCCTCCTCATGCCCCTTTTCTTTTGAGCTATGTCTTTTAATCTGTGATGCAACCTATGTCTCGTTTAAGTTTGACTTCATTTGCCACACAGAATACTGCATGAGTATCACTCATTGTGGTACTCATTGGTTGGTTTGTTTGTTTGTATATTACATGTATATAGCTTGTTGAACTATATAGGTTATATAGATTGCTGAACTATATCTCCTAGCATGCCTCCCTATTGGACTTGCTGGATGAGGCTACTGGGAATTGTAGTTCAGAAACATTTGGTGGGCCACAAGTTGAGTGCGCCTGTGTTAGGACACTGTTCTTCTCTCTGAGGTGACTCAACACCTTTTCTAGGTTTTCTTCCTTGAATCTCCCAGGAAGGATTTACTGAGTCTTTGTATTGTAAAATGTTGCATGTATAAACCACTTCCTGAGCACTGAAAACTAGAATGGAAGGGTTAAAATCTGATAAAATAACTGATGACTGTGATTCGCACCTAATCACACATTTAGACCACTATAATGCACTGTACATGGGGCTGGCCCTGAAGATAACTCAGAAACCATGGTTGGTCAAAAATGCCATAGCCCATGAACCATTTCAGCAGCAAAAGACCAGTCACTGCACTGGATGCTCAAAGATTTCCTAGCCCAAATGGAAGTGCTATTTTTTTACCTGAGCCCTATTTCGCTCGGCTTTTATATACCTTTGGGACTGTCTCTGTCAAACGTTAAAAGAAGAAATACTTGGGATTCTGAGCCCATGAAAAGTAAAAGGGTCAGGAACCTGGAGGCAGATTCTGAAAACAATTCTAATTAGGTGGGCCTTTTGTAGAGGAGCCCAGAAATGACCTTGGAGAAGGTATGCGGAGACCAATAGCAAGACACAAACTCAGCCTGGAAAAACAAGAAAGGGTGAGAAAGAAACTCAATATTGCCCCACCTTGAGTTTCTCTGGTATGGGAGGGGAGAAAGGGAAATGCTGGCAGGCTCTCAAGATTGATGTCAGCCCTCTGAGGTCCCTGCCAAAAGGAAATAGTGATGTGATGGAGGAGAACTTGGTTTGGTTTGCCTATTAATGCAGACTTACCCAATTTGTGTTTCCGCTCCATGAGGTGGGATGTAGTTTGCACCTCAACAGCTGCATACAAAAATGTGTGTACTTGGAGAATGTATAAATAGGAAAGGATTTTATTATTAAAAATAACTTTAAAATGTAAAGACATAAAGAATAAACAACTGAGGAAACAAAATAAAATTCAGGAAATGTGTATGATTTTCTGGGCAGATTTTAAGTAAAACTGCACAAGGATGTGTAATGAAATGAATCAAACTGATGACTGGAAAAAAGAGGAAATGGAATGAAATTGGCTTTGATAGATTTGATCCATCCCTCTAAATGAAGTAGATATACATTGCCCGAAGAACTGAAACTATAATTTGTGATACTAATTCTATGATCCAAACAGGATTTTCTTCTCTATGTTTAGAAAAGGTTGTATTTCCTTTTTGCTGTAACTTGTAACACAATAAAATATAATACGATTGAGATGCCACATGATATGAACAGATGCATGTTTCATTTTAAAATCAAAATTAAATATATGTACTGGAATAATCTAGAATCTTTCTTCTCAAATATACACTTTCTGTGAGATATTGTTATATATTATATTACATAGCCTCACATAGTAAGATTTGGGAGGTAATGATGTTGTAAAGCTTTTGTTTCTTATTTTACTATTTTGGGGTTTTCTGAGTAAGAAGATATTCTCTGTATAGTTAAGAAAGACTAGTGACTCTTCGAAAGCCAACTAATTCTATACAGTAAGAGGAAAGAGAAAGGTCTAGAGAAAGATTCAGCAGCTACTCAGGACTTCATTGTATTCAGCAGCAACTGTAATTTATTTAAGCTTCTGTGAAAAAATACTGGAGAAACTGGAGAAAGAAAATATATGTGTCTTTCTAAGTTCCCAATCTTAGTTTACCATACTTAGATCACATGTCCATACTGAGTCATCCTCTCCCCTGGGCAATTTCTTTACCCCTGAGGATCACTTGGTCAATCAAGAAGTGGACATTTTAAAAAAATTTTCAGCTGTCATAAAGGAAGATGGGAGGCTGCCCCTTTTTGGGTTGTGGTTTGGGACAGTGAAAAAAACTTGGGGCATTACACCACCCCTTTGTACCCATTCCTCCTCCCCTGGTTATGGAGACAGGAGGCAAAGTACTTAGCGAAGCTCCATTTTTTTAAAGGACTGCTTTAGAACTTTATGTTTTTGAGATGAAAAGGAACAGTTAAGTCTGAGCAATTTGCATGACATGGGTAATGAATTCAGAGTGGTTGTAGTTTGCAAAATATGACCAGGCTGCATTCCTCCCATATCAGGGAAGTTAGTAGCAACTCCCCAAGAAGCAGTCAGCAAGAGTTAATGCCCCTTGTAAGCATACTTAGAAAGATCCAGTGCTAAAGTTTGGAAATAGGTCTTGGTGGTAACACTTCAACAGAGGTTAACCTGCAGTATCTGAGACTCCCAAAGAATATGGTCATAGAACATGCAGGTAACATTTGCAAAGAGGGGGGAGCATGAAAGAGATGGACGCAAGCGTGAAGCTGGCCTAGCTACATTGAACAGGAGAAAGTTCTTACCTGAAACCATGTGCACGGGCTACCTTGCTTCTGCATCAAATCAAGGGATATTATTTGCACAAAAGCCAACAGATAAAATATTGTACTCGTTCTTTTCTTCTGCAAACATTTGCCCTGATTGTGGATTATTTGCAAGAGACTGGCATCTTTTAAGCAAAATCTGCGGTGGATGGAGCTTATCTGAGCACTCATCTTAAGAGTGCTCTGTATATTATAATGCCTGAACATTAAAACTATCAAACATGTTGCCATGCCACAAGGCTTTTTGGTGAGCTCATGTAGAATCTAAACAATTTAGATAATTATTCTACAGTTCTTCTAGCAGGAGATGCCTCTTTTCCTGTGCACAGTGACAACATGTAGGTTAATTGGCTAAATGAATTGATTGTTACATGAACTTATGCAAAGTAGCATAACTTGGTAACAGTGTTAGCTTCATTTGATTACATTAATGACTGTTATTACATTTTGCATGATAGCATTTATTGTAAGCATTACAGTACGTATATTATACTATTCTGGATATTATCCATAATAATTGTTATACTTTATTATATTATGTATTTTATGAACTTTGGAGATGAGGAGCAGTAAGAGTGAGCGCATGTACTGGAAGGGATTGTTTTCTCATTTAGGTGATCAAGCATTAGTAATAATCTTTCCAAATGGTAGTATTTTTTACAGTTATAACATATAGAGGGTTCTACAGTATTTTATTGATGACTGAATTGATAATCATCACTGGATTTATTTTATATTAAATTACATGTCAATGATCCCTTGACAGCATTAATTTGATTAACATTTACTTTTTCTATTCCTTGATTTTAAATTTTGCTCTTTCAGTTTGTAATATGAAATCTCCCAAGGCTGCTGAAGAAATTGAACTAGATCCTGTAGAATCAAAACCTATATGTTCCATTGCATAGTTCACTTTAATTATATAATTATGGTATTTTTAACATGTGAAAGTGAAAGGTAATTATTAGATGTAGATGTTCTAACAAGAAAAGTAAAAATAAGCCCATGTTTCTTTGGAATTTTATACAATATGTTTAGTGAGATCTATCCTTGACCTTGGACACTGAATGATTATACCAAATAATAGAGTGCTGTTATGGTTTTTCAAATCACAGAGACACCTTTGTAAATCTTTATGTGCTGTTTAGCAAAGGCTTAATTTAGATTTAGTATGCTGTGTAGGTAATCAGTAGTGGGAACTTAACTGGCAGCAATTTAATGTGATTGAGGAAGGTAATTGCATAATTACCAGTAGTGTTTATAAATGCAGAAGGATATTTTTATTGGGAGAAAAAAAACTAATTGCTTTCATACTAAGAAGAAAGCTAAACAAATAAGTTTGTTGTCACAGGTTAAGAGGATATGCTCTACTTCTTTAAGAAATATATTTGTTTAGTGGTTTAGATTTTCTATTTTGTTTTAAAGTTGTATGAAGTAGACTGCTATGTAAATATAGCTGGTTTATCTAATAATGATTTTGGACATTAAAAGCTATGCAGACCTCAACAGAATTGGCTTTTAGATGATCCAGAAGACATTTTTGATGCATTTTGGATTATAGGCTGAGTAATAATATTTTTAGGACCCTTCCATGTAATGATGCTTTGAGCCAAGCCACCATTTCCATGTTTTTTCTGTTTCCCCATATTTCATAGATTTCTCTGCATTATTGTCATTATATATGGAATTGTGATCAGCCAGTCAGCTGGTTGCTGATTTCAGTATAAAAATGATCTGATCCTTCAGTTACTTAGAGCCCTTTCAGACATCATTTTAGTCTCCCAGCAGAATGCCCCATCTACTGGCCAGTTTGATTATATCAAAGCTACCCCATTTCTAAGTAGGTATTCTCAGCCCTCTCTCACCATATTCCTATCAAAGAAGAACCTTCCCCCCCCCCCCCCTTTGAAATGCACAGTGTTGCTTACACTCTTCTCTCACTGGGAATCTCAGTAGCTCTTTTGCAGCTCAGAGCCTGTTTTACTTGGGAGAGGTTTCCCAACTCAGAAACTCCCATTCAACATATAATTTGGCCGAACAAATGTAATAGTTTTAAGAATGGTTCCCAGGGATGTTATCTAGCTGGCTTGGTCTGGTTCTTGCAAACTAGTTGTTAAATTTTTTTTGGAAGAGTAGGGAGTCTCTTTCTCACATACAAGGGCATGCGCACACGTGCACATGCACACACTCACCAGAGATAAGGGTTTTCCTATTTATCAACTATCCCTCATCAGTAAGACAAGTGGACTTCTCTCTTTCTTAAGTCTTAAAATCACAAAGTACATCTGTTCCTGTAGCATCAGTGAGTGGCAGCTTAAATCAGCCTCTCATTATCACTCTGATGTACAGCACAGAAGAACCCTGGAGCCAAATATTTGAACAAGCTCCAAGTCTCAGATGTGCCTAAATTGCAATCCTGCCCACTCATGATGGTGTTTCTGCTGCCAAGAGCACTCTGGGAAATGTAGTATAGGGCAGCTGGACTTGGAAAGGTCTTGTTTCTTCCTTGAAAATGGATTTATTCCTTTTTCCTCTAAGCTTTTCTATTACCTAATCCCTCCAAAACTAGTTTTTTTCCCTTTTTTCTTGAGAAAGAATAGGTAAAAACACTTCTGTGGATGTCAGTGTGTGCAAAAGAGCCTTTGGGGTTTGGAGTATGTTTTTCCCCAGTCAAAGAATAAAGAAATCCCTTGGAAATAAAGTGCTTCAAAGTGGCAGTGCAGGAAGATAAAGCAAAATGCATTCAAGTTTAAGATAGACTCTTATTTTTCCCAATCTCCTATGTACTATCCAGTCAGAAAGCATACACAGTGTAGTACAGGGTTCTTCAACCTTGACAACTTTAAGACGGGTGGACTTCAACTCCCAGAATTCCCTACTGGGAATTCTGGGAGTTGAAGTCCACCCGTCTTAAAGTTGCCAAGGTTGAGGAACCCTGGTGTAGTATATTTAAAATCAAATAATTTCAGAATTTGACCATCGGCCAACCAATGAAATAAATGCATGCAGAAAACCCTAGGTAGTTCAGATCTGTACTTCTAACTTAGTGTAGGATTATATAACATATAAATTTATGTTTAATGTCATATTGCGACACTCTTCATTTTCTTCCTTGTTGACTCCCTAGAGATGTGTATCAGTGTAATGAAAAGGCTTCAATGTTAGGGTTCTCCTGAGGCCCTTGTGACAATTTAAGTTCGAGACCCCTGATATATAGTAACTAAGCTGGTAAAAGTATTTTGGGGCATGAGCCAGAAAAAACCCATAAGCACTTCTTTCCAACTCTGGAAAAATAATGAGCACATAAATAATCAATGATTTCCTACTCTTTCATGGCACTTAAAATCTGCACCCTGAGACTGCTTCATGCTGCCTGAGGGTGGCCTTCCCTCTTCCATCGCATCTGACAGTCTGTCAACATGTTTATTTATTAATCAATTTATTTCTAAAATGCCTGTTCAGCTGTATGCTTTCAAAAGTACTGGTATTGAGATACTTCAGTGCAAACAGAAAAAAATATTAAAAATCTGATAAATTGCCTAGTCCCCACCCCACCCCACCCATCATATAGATGGTGGAGGACAAGTTACATAGCAGACAGTTTTCTTCTCCAACATAGAGAAATATCTGGAAAGCTGCCATTGTTATGGCCTTGGTATCTACTTTTTGAAACAACTGCCTCAGTTCCACCTAATGGTGGGGCCAGCCCTTGAAAAGCTTTTAGACAACCCCTTTTTGTGCCTGTGTGCTTTTGAGGCAGTTTTGACTCCTGGCAACTGCCTGGGCTGGTCCCTGCAGTTTTCTTGGCAAGGTTTTTCAGAAGTGGTTTGCCCTTGCCTCCTTCCCAGGTCTGAGAAAGAGGGACTGGCCCAAGTTCACCCATCTGGCTATGTGCCTAAGGCAGGACTAGAACTCATGGTCTCCTGGTTTCTAGCCTAATGCCTTAACTACTACACCAAACTGGCTCTATTTAAATCATCTGTATGTCATCTTTAAATCTTTACTATGTTTGAATATTTTGTTGCTGTTTAAAGTAACAAATGCATATATGGTATTAGTGATGCATGCAATAGAAGAGAATATATGTATCGCAGGGCTGAACTGTGGAGTCCTTGGTGCTCTCTGAGCTTGGTTGTTTGCTTGCAGACGTTTCATTACCCAACTAGGTAACATCATCAGTGTGAGTGTGAGGTTTGCTCTCTGTTTATATACAGTAGCATATAGCATATAGCATGGGGGACACAGTGGTGCAGCAGCTTAATGACGCTGGAAGTTGCCGGCCAGAAATGGTCGACACTTCAGCGGTTCGAGCCCAGCCTTCCCACAGCAGAGTGAGCTCCTGCTTCCTCCCCCAGTTCCTGTCAACCCAACAGTTCGAAAACTCACGTGAGTAGATAAATGGGTACTCTCACTCTGGTGGGAGGAAAATGCTGGTGGCGCCTTGCAAAAGGAGATGGGACCAGTTGCCGGTAGCACGGAAGCCGCGCTCGCCCAAAAAAGGCGCAAAGCAACGGAAACCCTGCCTCCTGCGCTTGCCAGCTGGGCTCTGCTCTAGGAAGGAGGCACTAGCAAACCACTTCCGAAACACCTTGCCTTGAAAACTGCAGGGACTCGTCCAAAAGCAGTCACTGCAGAGTCGGTAATGACTGAGTGCAGATTAAAAAAAAAAAGCATATAGCATATAGTATCATACAGTATGCATGATAATTGACAGTCAATTTTTATAATATATCTTGTCTGGAAGTTTCTTCTGTGTAAAAGAGTGGTCAGTTCTGCAGCTCAATATATGAAACATAATCCTTTTGACAACAGCAGGAATATTATCCATCCAATTCAACGTGGTCTGCATGAACCAGTTGTTACATTTATTTTTTACAGACGTCAGACTGGATCACGCCACTGCTTACTCGCTTCAGTCAGCCTAAGCACCATGCCTCATGCACATCTATATCTTGTGTGTGTGTACATACATGCATTTATTAATATTGGCAATCTTACCATCCTGTAGCCTGTTGGCAGTCATGATAAATTATCATCAGAACCAAGTATTGCCTAGTGTAGGTAAGACTCCTGATGTTTTTTCAGGTTAATAACTGAAACTCTTTCAATTCTATACCTGCATTCTGTCGTCTTATAAATGCATAGCTGTTTCTGCTTTTACAGATTGGTTTTACTTAGTGCAAAATGTTACATGTCGGCTTTGTTTTTCTTGACTAGATGATCCAGTCACTGTTGGAGGCACATGGCCACGGCAAAATCTCATGCAGTACATTGATCACCAGTCCAACCTTTGCCTAGAATGTGATCCCCAGTTCCTTCAAGAGGTCCAACTTTATCTGTCTTAAAGAAGAGGAGGAAGGAGTCATCTGGAATAACCAAGCATCAGAGCTTTAACACCAGAGCAGGTTAAATCCAAATTTATAACAGTGTCCTACATAATGACCTTTACCCACAGGTGATGCTAGTAAACATATACATTCACTTCATATTCCCCAAATGTGTGACTGTAATGTATTCTCCTGGAAAGTTATATTTCTCACAAGCTCTAGAAGCATACAGAACGTCGTTTCCTTGCACTTTTTCTTCTTTACCATAAGGAAGAGTGCTTTAATATGGACAAGGCATTCATGGTTTCACTTACTGTCTTAAGGACTGCCCCCTAGGAGACTAGCACAGCCCACCCACAATCTGGAACATGTCCAGCTTTTTCTCTTAGCAGAAGGTGAACCCCTGACCCTGGCAGCCTGAGGCAAAACTGCTGCCTACGGAGCCACTGATACCATGCCATCAGCAAGTTGAAAGGCCAGCTGCAGACTTCAGAGAGATAATTATTTCAGTGTGTAAAGGGTTGTTGTGGAAGTTGCAGCTCACACAGTTGGCATGACAAAGTGGATGTGTTGAATGTGTGTGTGTGTGTGTATGTGTGTGTGTGTATATATATATATATATATAAACATTTCTATCTCCTTTCTAATACACTGAAGAAGGACTCTCCCAGATAGATTAAAGATCCAAAGTCATTTGTCCTAAATGGGTGCAAGCTTAAAATGGCCCCTGTCATTAACTGAAGGTATCTTCTCCTTTATTAATATAAAATTTGGGGGATTAGCCACTGAAGACAGATTTGCATTACATGAATGGGAATTAAAAGCAGTTGCAAGCAAGAATCAGAAATTCCACGAATGATTTTTCAAGAACGAAAACAACAACATTTTGGCAAGGACATGCACGTTTTGATGGTGCTGAAGAGTTTTTGTTTTAGCAAATCAGGACCAAAGCTCTTTGCCCACTTACTCGGTAGTAAGCCTGATGATCTCATTGGGTTTTAAGTCTGAGCACACACGGGTAGGACTGTACTGTAAATCTTGATAGAAATGTACTGTACCACTTTCTATTTTTATGTCAATGTGCCTAATGTTCAAAATGTGTAGATAGTTTTCTGTGGCCACTGAATAGGAAGCTGCCTATTTCTGATTTTTGCTTGCAACTGCTTTTAATTCCCATTCATGTAATGCAACTCTGTCTTCAGTGGCTAATCCCCAAAATTTCACGACTTTAGCTTAAATCTGGATCCAACTCAGCTTCAGCTACGTAATGACATCAAGGAAATAAAATAGCTACAACTGGCAAATTCCACTGTTTTCGGTTGGACTAAGCAGGTTCAGAGACCCCTTAATATTTTTCAAATAAAGGCTAATTCAATTCATTTTCAGTGCTGAAATTGTTGACAAATTAATAATCATTTAGGGTTTCTTTTAGATAATATAATTATGGCCACTTCACAGTGCTATAGGCTTTGCTGACATGTTTACATATGACAAAAACAATGGCCAATCATAGCTCTTTATTTCCTCTATTTGAATGACTTACGACAACATTAGGAAATGTGTGATTCAGTTTATCCCCTCCTCACAAGGAGCTGAATGCAGAGCAGAGCTTGCTCTGAAATAGTTAAGAAATGAGTGAAAATGTGGGATATACATTTTATAAATGAATACATTTGTCTTAATAGAATACGTGACCTCATTTTTCTCTGTAAAATTGTTAGATTGTGGATTATTTTATTAATTTACATATGGCAGTGACATCAAAATTAGTCTTATAAAATGATGAGAGAAATGTCTTAAGACATTTTGCTACCCCAATAATCATGGAATATTTTCATCACTCTAACTCATGCTGCATACTACAATAGCTTTTGTATTTTTGTAAAAGAAAATTATTTTAGTGTAAGGAGTTAAATGTGGTACTATCATCACTAGTTTATGTAGAACATACTAAAATTCTTTGAAGTACTGTTTTGGAATTGGACAGGTAGTTGTATATGTTTTTCCCTGTTGTGATTATATCAGTACAAGTAGTCCTTGACTTATGACCACAGTTGGGACTGGAACTTCCATCACTAAGTGATGCAGTCATTAAGTGAGTCATGCCTGATTTTATGACCTTTTTTGCCAAGGTTGTAAGCAAATCACCATGGTCATTAAGTGAATCACATGGTTGTTAAGCAAATCCAGCTTCCTTCATTGACAGAAGCCGCCTGGGAAGGTAACACATGGCAATCATATGACCCTGGGATGCTGCAACTGTCATAAATACATGCCAGTTGCCAAGCACCTGAATTTTTATCACGTGACCATGGGGATGCTCCAATGGTTGTAAGTGCAAGGATCAATCGTAAATCATTTTTTTTCAGTGCTGTCGTAACTTAGAACGGTCATTAAACAAATGGTCGTAAGTCAAGGACTACCTGTTTTCAACAGTGTTTAAACATTTTCCACACTATTATAAGTAGCCTGAGAACACTGACCCCACCATCTGCAATAGGCAGCCTTGGCTGCCATGTCCATGTGGCTGGGAGTGAGTTGTTTGAAACCAAAGTTTCCACTTCCTTATAATATAGCTTGAATATAGCTTCAAGTAGTTGTTAAGATCTCCTGGGGCATTTTCTGGCCCTGAGTTTGATCACTTGATGTATCCTACCAACCACATATCTTCATAAATAATATGCTATGATAAATGGAATGTGAGATTTGCATGAACTGTCCTGTTCACAATGGAGAGGAGGAGGAGGAGGAGGAGATCATATTGTAGCTTTTCTTCTCCATAATGCTTCCTGTATATTGGCAGTGAGCTGAAATGCATGCATACATAAATTACACAATTATCTAATACTGATAGTGGCAGTACAAAGTATACTCTTCAGAGCAGTATTTCTCAACCTTGGCAACTTGAAGATGTGTGGACTTCAACTCCCAGAATTTCCCAGCCAGCATGCTGGCTGGGGAATTCTGGGAGTTGAAGTCCACACATCTTCAAGCTGCCAAGGTTGAGAAACACTGCTTCAGAGGATAGAGTTGTCAGCAGCGTGAGGATAAAATCTTGTAGTTAGGCTTAGGCTTGCCCTCACACTGCCTCTATCCATAGTTTCTCTTGAGATTATCTACAAAGACACCATTTGCAGTGTAATTTTGACATGTTCATTTCTCCACTAGAAGGCTTCTGGAATCTATTATGAATTTTGAATAGATGTCACAAACAGTAACAGATGTTGCACTCCAGGTGGGGGTTGAAGGTTTTTTGGTTTTTTCCCCTGCTTTATAACTTACCTGCTTGAGGAACAAGACATTTGCCTGCTGTTATTCCTATTTCTCTATGGGATAGGCAACTTGGTGCCCTTCAGATACTTTAGATTATTATTTCTATAATCCCTTTCCATTGGGCGTATTACCTGGGCTATTGAGAGTTAATCCAAAACACCTGGAGAACACTAAGTTGCTTTGTAGTGTTCCAGCTGAGCATTTCCATAGGAAATGTTGGAAACTTGGCATATTCATTTTTTGAAAGCAATTAGGCTTATCTCTTTTGCAACCATGAACCATTTAGGTTTATGTGCACAAGTTCCAATATTCTAGCTCCTGTTGTTAAGCAGATTTCTTTCTTTCTTTCTTTTTTTTAAACTTTCAAGTGGCAAACATGTTTTTGACCAGGATACTGTAAATCAAAGATCTAAGGCAACTGAAGGTCCAAAATGATAGGTTTGGGCACAAGAAGCAGAAGTTCATGTTCCTACTTAGCCATAAACTCCCTAAGTAGTCTTGAGTAATTGTATCTCAGACTCACCTGCCTCTCAGGATGACTGTGTAGCTAAAACACGGCTTTGAGAGCTCTGGTGAAAGTACAACAGTACAAATACAACTAGAGGTATCTGCAAAGTATGGTTTAAAAAAGTGAAGATGGTGGCCACAATAGTGCAACTGAAGTTCCACCTATTTTTTTTATGTGCATCCCTGCGTACATCCCTGAATGCAACAATAATATTAGCAATGCTCTTAACTTTTGAATTTTACAGGTAGTGATATTCTCACAATTATTTGTTAAAAACCAAGCTAGATATCTTTCTGGCATGCAACCCTTGTTGGTGAATTAACTTATGACTTGGAGAAGCACTTCAGTGTGGCCCTAATCACTTACAAACATCCGGTCAAATAGCTTGGATCTAGACATATGGGAACGCAGATGGGGCAACAGGCCCTTGTGAAACATAAAACTGCCAAAGCGGCTGAAGACATTGAATGATGTTTTCTCCATTTTAAGACCATGATCTTAAAAAAAAAGTGAACATAAACAATGAACAAAAAAATTGAATGAAAGCTACTTCCAATTTACTCTGGCTTTGTTCTTCAGTTCAGTGGCTATGAAACTTCCTTTTCAGAAGACTGCTGGCTCAGCAAAGAATTAGCTAGGGGTTCCTCCCTGCCCCCTTCACACTATGGTATATTTAGTTCTGTAAGTAGGCCATTTCTTCACACTCACTAAGGAATGAATCTGGTTTTGTTCAATACTGTATATACATTGCACCCATAAATATTTGAACTAAGTAAATATAGTACCTCAAACATGGAAAAGCTTTCATTATAAACTGGGGCCTGGGAGGGGCTTTTAGAATATTCTATTCATTGGTCAAATGTTGCCCTTTGTGGTGGTGGTGTGGGGGGGGGGAGTTTGTAAGCCAAAAATATGTTATAAATCTGCCTGCTGTTCCCAGATTAGTTCTTGATTTTCATATTTTATATATCTAACGATCTGGGGATGAGAGAGGTCTGTGGATTCCCCTTTCAGAAACACAACAGAATCTGCTCAGCCAAATCTGGGGCTAATTTCCTTCTTGTGCTTCACTGAAGGTGTCTCATTTGGGCTTCCAAGCAATAGAATCAATAGTAATTGTCTTATGGGGAAGTATGAATTTGTTCCTCAGTGGAAGTAACTGGGGTCAGAAAATATATGTATTTTATTTTTTACTGTTAAGAAAAAAAGGATTGTTCATATAGAGATTTTCCATGAAGAATTAGCACAGACTAGGCAGACTGGCCATTAGAAAAATGCACAACAAGCAGCAAAACTTTTTTTTTTTTAGTCTTTAGACTGGCAGTGATTTCATACTTTGATTGCATATGTGTACCCCTAAGCATGTTTGTTATTACACCAACTGAAGGTAGAACATGATTTCATCACTTTTTTAAAAAAAATTATTAAAAGTCAAGGCATTCATGCCAATAATATTAAACTCAAGCACGTTTCATACTTGGATCTTGAATAGTTTTATCTTTTTTCTGTAAAGATGCTAGATCCTTGTAATTAAAATTGTGAATTTATTTATTATATTCTTAACCTGCGAACTCTGGCACAGCCCAGTCTGTGGCAGTATGTTTATAAACATATATTATACAAGCATTTAAGTTCATCAGAGTCAGGAAGGCTGGCATTAACCAGGGAAAAGAGTTTCTATGGACAGTAGAAAAAAATCTCTTTTCAAATCACTTTGGAGTTGATTCACACTTGCTTGTACATAACATAGATTGTCATAACAATGAGATCCAGAATGGGACAAGGAAGAAGTGATGCAAACAGATCTACTGTCTCATCCAAGGTCATATTGGCTTGTACCAGCTACAGAAGCAAAACTTTTAAGATGTTTATCTTCTGTTGAGTATAACAGGACGGTAAATTTATACAAGAGGAATCCATTTCTTGAGCATCTTCTAAGGCTGCCATCATTTTGCCACTGGAATGCTCAGTTTTTGGAGACTTCTACGGGGTGCTCCCTGCAAGAATATCAGCAGTAGTACTACTGTGTCCAAGTATGGTCCACAGCTGGGTGGAACTGCTTTCTTCTGCTGATGGATTACTGGTGGAAGGCACTTCTATCTCATCCTAACCTGTTCCAACAAGCTGGATAAGGGGATTTGAATCACTCTATAAGCAAACAATGGTTGACAGCCAGATATATGAGCCATCTGTATTGGAAAGTATTATGCGTCAAGTACCCTCATGTAAAAGAAAAATTCTGCCACTCTTGATTGTGATGATGGCTCTTCCATGCCTGCAAAAAATTAATATAGGCATTTGTGAGTAGGCATTTGTCATAAAGGTGAACACAAAATGTAAAATGTGATTTGTTTCAAGATTTGGACAAAACAACTCATTCAAAATATTCTGTTGGAATAGTCTGAATAAGCTGTATCCCTTCAGAATGAAACAGTCAAGTCTTGGGACATACACATTTGGTTTTCAGCTTAACCCATTTTGAATTTGGAATGGCCCATTTCAAGATTGTTTTCAATTATGGGAATACTCAAAACACTGCTGTTCAAAATGCCCACATTTTCTTTCGTCCTTCAAATAAATATCTTGAAAGACATGAATTTTGTTTCAGGCTCAGAACATTCAAAGTGGCTGTTTTCAGCAGAAACATTTCAAACTTGGATTACTAGATCTATACGAACCTAACCGAAATCTACACTGAAAGTTGTGACTCACAAGATGACAATTTAATTGCCATTTGCAAGATGCCATTGAAATTTGTATATATAAAGATATGTCTTATGTTTGATAAGGCATTTTAATTACATTCCTTCTATACAAAATAAAAATTATCTGCTGCATGAGTGCATTTTGGAGTTATATTTTTATTACTTTTAATAAAATAACAGGGATGTAAATGTTTAACAGTTAAGTAGCAGTACAAACATTTGCAGGCTTGTTCCCTGACTCTTTCTTCACTAACAATCACCTTCAGCCCAGGAAGAGATCCCATGGCCCTTCAGCAGTTGCTGAACTACAGCTCCCATTATCCTTGACTATTAGTCTGGCTGAGGCTACTGGGAGTTGAACTTCTGGTGGAGCATGGATTGCCTGTGTTTTACCATGCTTTGGTATAATGTCCAGATGTAGTTGTCAAGCCACTATTAAGTTTTCAGGATGCCTCACCACCAGTTTTAGATTTAACATTCTAATTGAGTGGTACACTGGTAAATCTCTGTGCTGATCTGCTTTTTCTCATGAAAGCAGAATTCCAGAATAATGACTGATTAGAGAAAGGGAAGTGAATTATACATTCATGAATGCATGATGCAGGCATAAAGATTTAAATGCACTTAATGACAACAAGCTTCACTTCTGGAAATAATGTTTTGCAAAAGGGCTGGTGGAGATCTGTCTTTTTGTATAATAATTCATTCAGTATATTAACATTCTCAATCAAAGCCAGCATTAAGAAACAAAAGGCATGAGGAAGGGCAGGAATTCGGCTAAATGGATTAACGTATATTTCTACAACTCTGTTCTGAAGTCATTTTTTCCATCTGTTCTGAGAATCATTCCATTGTCCTGCAAAATGTGCAGCCAGTCTGATGAGACTTTGTACTTGCATTCTAATATCTTTGTTCTTAAGTGCTGAAAATGGAATTAATAGACGTGTTGGCCTATCGGTTTCTTTGAATGTACTTTGATCATCAATCTCGGTTACATTCTTGCAAAAATCCAGGAACATCACTCACCATTTCTGTCTCTGTCCCTGTTAGTGACTTTCTACCTCCTTCTCTCTTCCAGGTACCGAGAGTTTTTTTTTCAGAATTCAGAGTCAACTTGTTTTAAAATATCAGTCAGGCCATAGAATCATGACAATACTATGTTCCCTTGAAAACTAGACAGTTCAATATCTCCTGCAGTAATCTAATGTTACAGCATTTCTGTCACCCTGCTTCTGTCCCTAGACAGTTGTACACCCTGGATTTTGATGGGTAGGAATTCTATGAGCTTAATTTCAACTTCCCTGGAGTTGAAAGTGAATAATTCCTTCTTTCTGCAACACTGCCATGTTCTCACAAGCACATAAGCAGCTGGTTGCTGGCCACTCAGAAAAAGTCAATGATTAAATCAGTGCTGAAGTTGAAACTGATTTCGCCTCCAGTCTGTAGCAGCTTGAACTGGATGGAGCTACCGTATATGTGTGTGAAAGGATGCCCATTCAGATAGTCAGGAAGCATTCCTCACTGACCGCTATGGAGCTGGAGTTGCTTCTTTCAGACTTATTTTTGGGCACAATGTATCTGGATTCTCCTCTGGAATCTGGGAAGGCTCATTCCAGTTGTTGCCTTGCTGATGCAGAGTGGTGTGGCGAAGACACTTCCGGTATTGTAAAAAAAGTCTATGTTCTGGCATGCAGTATTCTTCATCTGTAGAAACCACTCTAAGAACAGCAATTACGGTAATCAAGAATCCCATCTTACTAGCAATGACTTGCTTGCAGGTTTAAATGCAAAGAATAATAGTCAGCCAAAGAATGTTGTACCAACTTTGAAGTGACTTCATTTGCTGCTTGTTTGTTTCTAAGCTGAATTCCAGGTGCTGCTTTTGGCTTTAAATCTCTAAATAATTTCATCACAGATTATTAAAGAATGACTTTTCCATGACAATGTATCACCTTGGGCATGAAGACAAACCTTTGAGTACTATACAAAATTATGTTAACTTGTCTCTTTTGTTATTGCAGTTGAATGGTTGCATTGTTTCTGGTAATTACACAGATATCCAGTAGAAGCCACAATATGGATATCATGGCTGTATTGCTCAAATAATATGAACGTGACTCTTGCAAATGACTTAGTTTATGTCATTTAGGCAATGATGTCATAATGCATGTGATATCACCTGTCCCTCCCCAGAAGACACCCGTGGCTAGCCATCTCCTTTGGCTTGTGCACTCCTTCAGGCACAAGGCACTTTTGCACAGCCACTCTCCCCAAACCTTCACAACTGCCATGACACTGCCTGTAATAGTCTGTGGGAATGACCTTGGGAGACTAAAGGAAGACCCACAGCCTCGACAACTGTCATGCAAAAGGTACCTCAGCCCACAGAAGGAAAAGAGGTGTGGAAAGCATCTCAGAAGGGGCCCTCCTTAGTTTTCAGGAAAGTAAAAGTAAAGGAGGGGAGGAGGGGTTTCAGACTTGCAAGATTCTGTTACTGTAACTTTACAGTAAAGGTAGTGTTAGTACTCATGGTTTGTGCTTCTTGTCTGGACTACTTTGAAGGGCTGACACTGCCCCACAAACATCCTCAGGCTCCTTGTCTGTGGGCCACCAAAATCAACACTCCAGTCCCCTATCCTGTTTTGCAATAAGGAAAAAGCAGGCATTATGCAGGGGAGCAGCAGAAGCACCCCTTGGATCGATAGGAAAGGAAGGGGAGATGACACCAAGGTCCCATGACTTCTGGAACAAGGAAAAAATCCCTGGACCTCAGGGCGGGATGAAATGGGGGTTTGCCTCTGCCCCTGCAGCTTCAGAGGAAATGATGCAAAAGGTATATTTGTGGTATGACTTCTGGAGCTGCAATTGCACTGACGTCTTTTAGGTTATTTGGTTCATTGTGCAGAAACCCTGGGGTGTCAGTATCAAGGAGATACAGGGATATGGTGCTGATCATAGCCCTTGCATGTGGAAGGGAGCACAAGGCAATCCAAAATATATTCCATACCCCTGTGCATGGCCCAAGCCTTAAGGTTTTTTTTTTAGGAAAACCCTAAAATGTGGCTCACTCAGCAGGCTCTGGGGCAAGGCAATTTGGGTTCCTGTACTGATATCGGCATTTTATCCCTCCATTCTTGGTGTTTCCTTCCTTTCTCTCATTTATTGTATGGTGGAGTTTTTTATTCTTGCTTTATTGATTGCTTAGTCTCTTAGATAATTGCAGCAGCTTATGAACTGAATGAACGAATAAATATTCCAAATGAGTTTCATGGGGTTTATTCCCAGGAAACTGGGCAAAAATCCTTTCAGTACTGTCCCTCCTCTTAGGCTTTCAAGAACTGGTTTTCATTGGAAGGTCCCTTTTAAATTTCCAGAAATCATTTACTGTACTTTTAGTGTAATTTGTAGTTCGAGGCATATTGTTTTAATTTCACTGCTATTTCAATGGATTTGTTTTTAAAGAAAAAAATTAGCAATCTTTACTAGTTTTGTTCGAAAAGAGTAGAATGGAATCATATCTACAATAACCATATAAAAATGAAATCTGATGCAATCTTACCTGTTTCCACAGATCTGATTCTTCTCACTCTCTTTAACTTCCTGTACTAGCATTAATGTTTGCTTGGTATTAGCCCATTCTTGCTACTCTTTGTTAGCTCCCAATTGATCTTTACATTTCTAATACCCACTTTCTTCTTCTGCTACAATAAGCTCTCAAGACACTTAGGTAAACATTTATACTAGTGTGAGGAGTTGGGGGAGGAGAGGTCAAACCAGAAAGCAAGGAAGTAGAAAGAAAAAGAGGAATAGGATGTTCTCAGATCCTCTGTTCACCTACACACACCTAGCCCTTCAGAACCTTACTTGGTGTGATGGTGGGAAGCAGAGATTGATGAAGAAAGCAGTTATAGTCTTGTCCTTATGCATGTTTATGTATGTGTTTGTGTGTGTACATTGTTTAACATATTGTTACTATCACCTAAATGCTGAATACCAGGAATAGATGCAGGAATGGTAGCAAAAGACAGGAAAATGTTGATTTCTGAGATAGTCAGTGAGCTCAGCAGAGCAACTGAGAGCCATCTTTTTGCTCCACCAGTCCCTAAAGGAATTCAGTTCTAAATGCTCCTTTTGGTGGGAGGGGGAAGTAATCTTTGCTGATTCTTCCCTCCCCATAGAGATTTCCATGGACAGTCTTCTTCTGTCTCTGCTCTCCTGGAAAGGAACCAGAGCAGATGTTTAGTAGGCATAGGGGACTCAGAAAACTCACCTTTCCTTCTATTAGTAGGATTCTTTTACTGCAACCAGAGCCGCTTTGTCCCAGAAAAAGCTATTTGATTGGCAAGAGGCTTAATCTTGATCCAGCACATTCAGTATGTAAATGAACACATAAAGAGGATCATCAGCACTATGGCTGTTGTCCAGACAGCACCCATTCAAGGTCCGATTTGGCCATAGACTGTGACAAGAAACTAATAATTTTGAAGAGACAGAGGTTGGGAATAAAGCCATTGGATATATTTCCAACCTCTCTTCCTCCACTATGCTAATTTGGGTTCACACGTTGTCATAAGCCATTTTTTAACCACAGATTGTTGTATATGTCACAATGGCTGGTTTGTGCAATCCACTGAGCCATAAGCCACAGGAGCACAGTCACATAACTTGCAAAATTTAAAAATCCAAACCAGCATGGCTTTGTGCAATATGTGAACTAAGCCAGTAATGTTCTGCACAGGCCTGAAGGAATGAGGCACTGAGGCACAAGTAAGTGAAAGAGACAAGGGTTTCCACCTGGAAGGAATAGGAAAATGAAGCTGTTTTACAAAGAGAGGAAATGAAAGAGGAATGGGGAAAGCAGAGCAACCTACAATGAGGAGGCAAAACTTTTTCCATTCCTTGAGTTCTTTTCCTTCAGAATGAAAGGAAACTAATTATACAAACAGTTTCACAAAAAAAAAAAAAAAAATTAAAAACAGATCTACCTCCTCATGAAGGTACAGGCTAAGAAGGAATGGTTGGCTTCCTGGAACTGTTCTTGTTGTTTAGAATTCACTTTCCGAACATGAGGATTAATGTTAAATGATTCGAGTACAACTGTGAGTCCCCAAACTTTATCCAGTGCTGATGATTTCATTATATCCACAGAGTGAAGCGCATCCACTTTCATCATAACTGTTCAAGTTACATAAAAAAAATAATGCTGCTTTTGGGAGATAGCATCACCTGCCTTTGAAATAGAAGATTCCTTTTTTTAATAGATTTTTTTTGGAAGATGTATTTTTTTTCCCCTTTCCCTTTTTCTTTGCTTTTTTCTTTCCTGTCCCTTTCCCTTTTTTTTTTAACAATGAGAGCACTTTGAAGTGAGCAGGTCACCATGTATACTAAGCCAACTCTTTTCAAGAGTCTTCATGATAGGGTCATGCATTAAACTAATATTTTAAACAGCAATCCTAGATAAACCCCTTTTTTCTTTGTTTTATTTTCACTATCTACTGAGATTGGATAGCGAACAAGTTCTTTTGAATGGTACATGAAATTTAATCCATTACTAAACAATTTGAAGTGGCTTGTATGCAACTATGCCCTTTGTTCTATGAATCAAGAAGATAAAATATAGTGAATAATGCAGGCAATGTATTCGGAGATTTTTAAGAGTTGTCTTTGCATATATTAATTATTCATTATTAACAGTTATTATTAATTATTTGCCAGACAACAATAAGCACTCTTTACTTTTTCAGTGGGGTGAAGCTGTAGGATTGCCTTCCTGACAAGAGCTCTGTTTTATTTAAGCGGACTGCTCCCCTTTGCTTCATCTCATGTTTTTATCATGTTCATGGCGCTCACATATTTGTTCTGCATACTGGGAGATTAATAATCAGTAACCATGAATGACATTCTGGTTTTTGAATTTGCCTTTTAAAAATATCATATGGATTTTATACAACACTGGTAAGAAATAGTTATTGCCTAGACTGAAAATTAATATCCATGGACAAAGTTTACATCCAAATTTATAATCTATGCATGCCTTACTGTAGCCCAAAATAAATCATTATAGGATTGCAGCCTTAATTATATGAAAGAGTTCCATTAAAAACAATAGAGGTTAAGCAACTTAAGACTTAAGTTAGAATCCCATACTTTTTAATAACTATGTTTTATGACAGGTTTCACAATTGTACTAAGGCACAATGTTATTTGTTTCCAAATTTAAGTCATGGTTTATGTCTTGGCTTATTGTGTAAACCTAACCTATGGTGCCACAAAGTGGCTTAATTTATATCTGAACCAAGCTTAAGAATGACTAACACTGGATCGTACATACATACATAACCATCTAGCTGCTCCCTTTCATGACAAATAACTAGTGGAGAAAGGGAATAAGATACAGTAAATCAAAGAAATTAAAAATCAGGAGACAAGAAAAGGAATTATAGCTAAATCTAGTTTACACCAACATCATTCATTCTACCACTCCATCCCTCTATCCTGCAAACATCTTTGCTTCACCCCATCCATAAATTGCTTCATCCTCTATCAGCTTTCATTCCCTCTATAAGGCCAAACTACCTCCATAGACATTCTTTCAGCACACACTTCTGTGGCACTCTGTACCATAATTATTTCCACTCTCTTCCAAGCAGATCCATATCCTTTTTCCGTATGTCTACTTTCCATTGTTTCTGTTGGGAAATTAATCTGCCTTCTGATATTTTTTTCACAGAGAACTTGTATTTTCCCTTCTTGCAGTCATTCTATTTTCACTCCAGTTTCTTACTTCTTTCCATTTATTCCACATCTATGGCTGTTATTTAAAAAACAAACAAATCCTGCATGCAGGGATAGTTGGGTAGATGGTCAGATGCTTTTCCTTCAGCCAATGGTAGAAGTAGTGGTTGGTTCATTGATGGCCTCAGTATCTTGCAATTGGCTCCAGAAAGGATAATCATGGTTCAGGTTCAAAATGTTTCTGTGGCGTCAGATGGTGGTGGTGTGGAAAGGATCTCAATCAAGAGGAACTGGCCATGTTGCTTGGTAATTGTTTGATTCCTCTGTGGAACTGCTCTTCCCATAAGAAAGTTTTTCCTAACATTCAGCCAAGAATCTCCTTCAGCACAAACTGTTAGTGACTGCTTACCTCCTTTGCCAAGGCTACAAGGAAGCCCATAAAAGATAGGGAAATGATTTGCTTTGGCTTAACCACAGACGTTACCTTGCTGTCTTTTCTTTTATGACGCTTTGAATTCCCCTTAAGCAATAAATGGAAAGAGAAAATTGGGAAGATTGCATACAACTGTGGAACACAATTTTCTACATGGAAATCAAAGAAAAGGCATAAGAAAGGATTCCTGCTCAGAGAACGAATGCTCAAATTACTTGCAGTGATGAAATAACACCCAATGGCAGACATCTCTCCACAAAGAAGGGAACATTGCAAAATGCATAGAAAAGGAAAACAGCTGTTTTGGATCATCTTTTCAGATGTTTATTAGATTAATATTTATCTTTTTTTCCCACTGAGCTTAATAAGTTTAATTATTTTCCTCAGAGGACAGAAAGGAGGAAAGGCAACTATTAGTGATAAATTCAAACATTGCCAAAGCATTTTACATATTTTTGGCTAATGGAGAGAGGGGAAGTTTTTTCTGAAGAGGCTTTATCTATTCTGACTAGCTTTTCTCAACTTGTTGCCCTCCAGATTGTGTTTGAGCAACTCTCATAATCCCCAGGGTTGGCTGGAGGATTATGGGAGTTGAAGTCCAACACATCTGGAAATCATCAGATTGAGGAAGGTTAGTCTATAGTGCACTGCAGTCATAAAATGCCACATTTTTAAAAAGAAAGAACACTAGCAGTCAATTTCATTGCCAGCACTTGCTGACAGTCAGTAGTGTAAACAGATGAAAGAATGTTAAAGGACAGAATGATTGTCATGATGATCAAGTGGAAATCTTCTTCCTGTTATTTTTCTGTTTGCTACTTGTGCAAATTAATGTCTGATGACACTACACAGAAGATCGCGGTACCAACCTCCAGTACCAACTTTTGATTTTTCTAATTACAGAACTTGCTATGGTGTGTTTCTGACTCAGAAACCATGTTTCTATAGTAAGAGGAATATTTGGTGATCTGTTATTTAGGAATAGCCTTCGACTAATACTTTCTCATTAGACACCTATTCAATTACCAACCAAACGCTTCAGTGATATTGTTCAACTGTTACGTTCAGCAGACAAGATTTTTGTCATTATGGAGAAAGCAAGGACATCCAAAGCAATTCCTCTGACTCCTCCTACAGCATCAGAAAATGCTGCTCTTTTCTTGGAGATTAAAGCATATTTCTGCACTGAGCACTTAACAAATGTATGTATCATGACTATGCCATGGAATCTCTGATTGTTGGATACCTCCTTGGATTTTCATGTTCCAGTTTATTATTTGTTTACTGGACTGAAACTGATTCCTGCAAGACTCCATAGTTCTTTCACCATTAGGCTTCTGAAATAATTCTTAAGTTATGCATTTTCTTTAATATTATTTTCCTCCAATTAATTGAAAATAATTATGATGATGATTGAGTGGAGTTGAGATGCAGTGGGAAGTACAAAATGTAAAATATTTTAAAATCCTCAGTATCAAATTGTGACAGAAGTGTCTTTCACTGAGAGCAACTTTTCATACATTTATTCTTTTGTTGTTGAATCACTGTTTTTAATCTTAATGCCTAAAACCTGGCATTTAATTGCATTTTGTAATCTTTCCACTATAATATAGTTCTAAATTTTATTATACAAAATTTACAAATTTTATATAAATTTATATTATATAAATATATATAAAATCGGTGAATCAGAGGCAGGGCAAAAAGAGCCACGATGAATGATTTTCCTCCCCTTCTTCCTCCTACAGATTTAGTATTTAAATTCCATTAGAAATTTAAATCTTGTACTGAGTATTTGACATCTCCTTTTGATGGCTGAGTCAGATTAAAATATTGATCATAATACAGTGCAGTTTCCTCAATAAAATGAAACTTCCAAATAAGACGTCCTTGCTATGTACTTTTCTCAAATTTAAATTATTGTGAACCACCAGGTACTCTATTAGTATTCATTTTTCTATCAGCAGAAAGGGTACATGTTTGAAACTGAGTTGGATCTTATTCACGTCAGATTGACTTCATTTGGTAAGCCAGGTTTCTTATAAAACATCATGTTTCACTCCAAATTTCAAACTAGAAATCTGATAATTCATTTCCCTTTTCTACCATGTTCCAATTAAACAGCAAGTGATCATTATGGTACAATTGTCACTGAGTTAAAAAGCTTACTTTACTGCTGAAATGCTTGAATGAGGGGTTCTAGGCATGGATTTATGACATTAGTATAAGAATTTAGATAAAAGTGGTTTTGAATGGCATGATTTTGCATACTAGTTTGGGATCTATATTCTAAAAACTGCTATTGTAATTTCGGTACTAGACAATCCAACATCGTTTGCTGGTTAATAGCAGTAAATGGGAAAGACATAATCAGTAAATCCACTGAATCAAAAGTGAATTTCCTATTAATTTCAATGGCCTCAGGATTCTAGCCATACTTGTTTAACTATCACCAGGCATTATCTCTAGTGAATCTTGCAGGAAAGCATATTTAGGATCTCCCAGAAGAATTTAGGTGCTGAATTTACATGTGGTGAATTGCTGATACTTAGTGAATGTAGCTCCTTGTGGTTTGTTAAAAAGCAAAACAGTAATTTTGTTGTCTTCATTTTCTCCTTTTGCACTTTACATTCTTGACTTTTACAAACAAAAGATTTATACTTTCTTATTAATTTATCTGCATTAAGCTTTGGTTCTTGAAAGGAAAAATAGAACCCTGATGCCACTCTTAGGGCATGTACTGTGTCTCAGAGTTCAAAATATTTAGTGGAGGCACATCTAGTAGGATTGTTGCTGAAGCAGTGTATCCTTTCCATTTGTGCAGCCCTACTCTTAATAGCACAAATAAAAATCCTGAAAACTTTTACGTGAAAGGCAGTAACACAGAGTTGTCTAGTTAATGAATTAATGCAGCTTCCTGGAAATTCTGGGATGCTTTGGCTGTTAGGGTTTATATTTGTGAAAATCAGAAGCAACTATTGGGCCAGCATGCCAGCTGATGGACTCTATGGTGTTTGACAAAATGAAGTGGCTTCTTGCTTAAACCTGGTGATCATTAGTTAAAACTTTTTTTTTTTTAATGAATCATGGATATATGATTTCAGCTTAGTCTTATTTAAAGATGATTTTGAGAAGCATGAAGGGGAAATATTATAACCCAACACCACAGCCACAATCGGGACAGAGAAAGACATGTTGTGGTATGGGCTTAGTCTCTTGTTAGAGTACTGTGCATCACCCATCTGTCATCAAAAGCTAAAGTGAATTTTGGGCTTCCTGTCTAGTGAACTGTTGTGGGGAAAAATTGATGATGGCTGCTTCACAGTTATTGAACAACGGATGTTCTTCTGCACACCTACTTTTCTCTTGTAGACTTTTTGGCATCTTTCACTGAAGCCGGATTGCTTCTCAATCTTAAAAATAAATGGAATGATGAGTGATGTTCACTTTTCTCCCAATCCTTGCAAGTACTTTTATGGCAGGGAGAAGGGGATTTTCTGTCGAAGGCCATATCTTCTCAAATTTAAGGTGCTATTTTCCTCTCTTCTGATGTCTTCTTCCTTTTCTTCTCTGTGTGATGGGTTGCCAGAGAAGGGAGAGACATGGCTTTTGGAAGATTTGGGAACTAATTGTCAGTGTGCTTTGAGAGGATGCAAAGTTCTGCATGTGGTCCTAATGCTGAAGGTTGGCTTTCTATGGTATCAGAGTAATTCAACCATTTAATGGAAGGCAATCAAGCAGAGGTTCATCAACATATAACTTATGATATAGTCAAACCCAAGGACTATGTTTTGTCCTTTCTACTGAGGAGTTCTTGAAGGAAGATGTAATACCTCTTAATGCAACACCGAAATTCTTCTGCCAAACCTTGGCCACATCAACATCCTGACTGAGTGATGTTCATTTTATCTTGTCATGTTTTCTGTTAACTCACAATGCAATTGCTGTTTCTGACTACGATCAAGCTGCAAGGTTAATCGCTTCAGAAAAAAAATACTGTGTAAATGTTAGAATTTAAATACTGACATTACTTGGTGAAAAAAATATTATGAAACTGGCTGACACTTTCCAACTCTGGATTTTCTGGAGGTTTGTCTAAAAAAATACCCCAAGCCTAGGATTCTTATTATTCAACAAAACTACTCCACTATTTTGCTTTTTTATGGACAAATAAAGTACATTTTACTTCTAAGAAATAAATCTTAGCAGAAATCCTCAGCAAAGCTGTTAATGGCATAAACATTGCTAAGTGCAGTCCTTTAATGGAATGGACTGACATTAGATCTATCTGATGTTGCTTGTCACCAAGCTGCCTGTTAAAAATGCGCACGTTCTCATTTGTGGCATAAATTTTCTTTAGCCAACCCAGATTTAGAGTAAGTCTTACATTCATTTTATATACATATGGTTTGTTGTTTAATTTTTTTCCAGCATTGCTACAGAAATGTGCCAAATCTGATTCTAATTGCAGAGCAAACTGAAGGAATTTGGAAAGCTTGCCCAGAAATTCAGCACTATTTAAATAAAACACATGTGCATTTTAAATGTTTTAGCAATCTGTGTCAATGCTAAATCCTGTTTCCTGATACAACAGTTGAATTAGATTTAAGGGGGAAAAAACCAACACAAAAACCCTCTACACTTACTCTGAATATCCATGAATTTCATATTACACATACTTGTTAGTGTGCTATAAATTAGTGGTTCAGTACTAACACTAAATAAATGTAAAAAAGCCTGCAGTATTTGCAGCAAAATGTAAATCATAAGGATTATCCATGAATTTATTTAAATTATGGTTTGGTCTGGCAAGAGGTGAGGAGATGCTAAAACCAAATAATATAGCAAAACCAAAATATCTTTACTAAAATACAAAAATCCTGAATCACATAAATCAGAGTGGTAAAAGTTTCACTGAGGTCTAAGAAAGAGATTGATTTATTTGATATTCTTTCAGATAAAAGCCATATTTCTTACAGGTTATAAGAAAACAAATTACAAGTAAGAACAGGGAAATACTGAATTCATTTCATATTTTAATATGAATGTACATTTTCTAAATCAGTTCACAAATCAGCAGACATTCATGATGCAAAAAGGGAGAGTGGAGGTGAAAGCAGCAAAGCGTAGCCATTCCATCTTGCACACCCACCAAGCCACTCAGTCTGTCCAGCAAAGAGCTCCCGGTGGTCCTTCTTGCAACTCGCTCATTGGCCCACCCCTTTCCCCGATAGTGTGAGGAACAATGGTGGCCAAAACAACAGCAACCAGTCTGATACTTTTCAGCTTTTTCTGCTTGGGCCTGGATGAAGATTATCAAGAGGTAGCGGGGAGAGGAGGAGTTGCAAGTACTGGCTGTTGGCTTGCTCATCTCCTCTTTAGCTAGTGATCAGAGGGAGAAGGTAAATTGTTGGCTGCAAGAAGAAAGTGGGCCCATTGAAGGAGCAAGAATCACTGAGGCCTCATATAAAGTTCCCCTTAGAAGCGTACCCAATGAGGTACATAGTGTTGAATTATAGAAATAACAAGGCTTTCATGATGTTTGAGTTGGAAATAGTATAGTTTCCCATTAAAATGTAATATATGTGCATATTTTTAGTGTATACAAGATGCAGAAAATAAATATTATCAGCTTGTGAATACTAGAATCTGTCACTGTTAGAAATCTACCACAGAAGTAGATTTCCCCTGACTTGATTTTAAAGCTGTGGTTCTTCCAGAGCAACATTTCAGGCTCTAAAAGGAGAAGTGATTTGAGTTAAAAACATTTCTAGTTATTTTTAATGAAGCAAAGATCTTGCAGAAATGCCTGTGTGGGCTGAACACAGGCAGATAAGCCTTTCTTCTTGAGATACGGATTCCTTTCTTTGCTGGCATTTGAAATTCTTTCTAGAGCAAATCCACACTTAGTCTTTGAGCAGCATGTTTGAGGGCTACTCTTCAAAGAGTAGTGGGTGGGGCTTATATTTAAGCTTAATTGAAATTAAGTATAGTGAATATGATTAGACTTCAGTCATGTGTACAATAAGTTTATCCTTTGTCACATTAAAAATAACAATTAGGTAACTATGTTGGACAACCTTTGAGGGCTTCAAGGTTTTTAGAGGCTACCAGCGGCCCTAGGGCCTCAATCTGTGCACTGTTGTGTTACATGGGCATGAAATACAGTCTTATATAGCACTTCCACCATATGTCAAAGCTCTATTAAATCTTTCCTAATTGATTTCTGTGATGGGTTTGGGGAGTTGTTTTGGCAAAAAAATACAGTGAATCTACTATGAAAATGCAGACATGAAGAATAATTGTATGTATATATTCTGTAAATTCTGCTAATAAAAATATAATTTCTTAAATTTTGGATAAGACCATTGTTCTGAAGTACATTTCTAGATTGCTGTGACTTTCTTTCACAAAATTTCTTGGAAAATCCTTTTCAAATTACTCAACATCTTTGGCCTATTCATAGGCTTACAAAGCCATCAGGATAGGACATTAGGGCTTAAATCTAGGATTCACCTCAGCGGAATAAGTCACGGGACTTCTATACTTTGGTTTATGTTGTGCAGTTAATGCAGGGATGCAAATTATTGTCAGAAGGGGAGATGATTCATTTGGGGGCTAAGTTTGAAAGGATTTAACCCCATTTGTTTTGAGATTGGTCTCAGTACCCATATCTACAGCTTTAAAATATATATGGAAAATGTTGGGTGTGGGTATAGTTTTTATCTTTTTACTCAAAGTTTACCTTTTAATACCTTTCTGAGAAAATATAGCTGGTAAATGCTTTTGTTGGGTGAACTGGGTCTCATAAAGTTATTACTTGGACCATTTTAGACCTGATGAAGAAGTTTTTAATGGTTTTTTCCTACTTAAAACTGAGTTGGAAATCTTCCGGAGCATGATCATAACTCTGGTGTTCTCTTTCTGTATCTTCTCTGCACTAAATCCTTAGAGACTGTAGGCAGGGCCAACAAATGCCATCATGTCCTTTCTGCAGTACATGCAGAAAGAAAGAGGGGACTATCATAGGAAGAATTACAGTCACATTAGGCAATCTGCTTTTCAAGAATGTGCGGGGATGTAGGTGTTGATGCTGCAAATTAATGCTTGCCAGTTTGGAGGGGACCAAACTTCTATCACAAAGGAATTTGTGGGGTGGGGGGGTGTTCGTTTCATTTCTTGTTAATTTCTAACTAATGGAGGGAGTGAAGTAGGGCCAACTTCATCCCCCCCATCCTCCACACACAGTAAAGGGGCATGGTATACAAAGCCAGCTCAGGTATTTTGAGACAAAAAAAATCGCACAAAGATTTCTCTCTGCTCCTGAGTATAACATTACAACAATTTGAATTACTAATATTTCACTACTTTTTCATAACACCCAAATTGTCTACCACAGGCCAATGTCATACTGCTTTATGTCGTATAGTGGTCAAGACATTGGACTAGCATCAGGGAGACCCAGGTTCAAGTCCACCCTTGCCCTGAAAGCTTACTGGGTGGCTTTGGGCCCAGTCACTCTTTCTCATCCCAACCTTCTTCATAGGGTTGCTATTGTGAGGAAAAATTGGAAGAGGAAATGCTATGTGTCTCCTTGAGTTCTTGAATGAAATGCGGTATGTAAATCTAACAAATTAATTGATTGATTACTAATGCTAGGGCCGACCTGAAACTGACTGCCTTTATTTTCTAGACCTGTGAGAAATGCCTTTGTTTCACTTCAGGTCAGCACTTTGCACCACCTAGGAGGTGTGGTTTGCCTTGAGGAAGGGATTTGTGTTGCACTGAAGCCTCAGCTGTAACTGATAAAAGTTGGAAGAAGCTTCTGTGCAGTGCTGCACAGGACTCTCTTCTGACTATTGCAAGTGCCCAAGGAAGCAGGGGAAATAAAGCAAAGCAGCCACTTCACAATTAGAAGCAAAGGGAACACTTTGCTCCCAAAGACAGTTTCCTCTGAGCCTTCATTGAACCAAAGAACCCCCTCAAAGATCTGCAGGCCCTCTTATTTTGCCATCTTGGCCTTCTCTCTTCTTGTCTTTTTCCTTTTGATAACATTTTGGTAGCATCTAATTAAAATACAAAATCATTACTACTCCTCGTATATTCAGTGATCCACAATCAGAAAACATTGAGAAAGTATGCACACTTGTACTTTATCAACCACAGGCAGGTAGATCTCTCTTTCATTATAACAGAACAGAATGTCTGAGGTGTATTTAACATGACAGCTTCATTAGGTCCTGGCCCAGGTGATAACATGGTGCCCACCTTTTAGTTTTCTCCGTCCTCTCAAATTTACAATCATCCCTCAATCTTAGTCTATCCCCTTCTGCATTTAATTTCTGTCTTCCCTCCCACCCATCCTTGCAAGCTATATAGTCTATGGTTTGAAACCCATGCAAATGCCATGCCAATATTAAATTAAGCACTGGAGCTTAACATGGAATGTGTGGCTGTGGAAACAGGAATTGAAAGACAATTTGATTTTCTAGTCATGTAACTCTATATCTTCACTAGACTTCAGAATAATGTTAGAATTAACCTTTCTAGCACAGGATCTTCTTTTGGGGATCAAAGAGTGTTACAGAGAATCTATGACACAAATCCTTACGATGATGTTCATAAGAATCAGAGCAATGTTGTAGTCTTGCAATACAATAACAATTCTGCAAGGTTTATATTATGACATAATAATTTTCTTAAGGCAACCCAGTGAGTTTCACAGTTTGTGCAGATGAGGTCCTTACATGCTGAATCAGGGATTCATTTTTTTTTAATACTATATACAAAATGATCAAGGTACTCTCCATGCAGGTATCTAATATTTTAGCCTCCAGTAGACCTGATCTACAGATCTCATCAAAGACCACATATGAAGCTATAGCTCCCAGAATTCCAAACCAGCATGACAATCAACTACTCATTTTTTGGTAAAGAGATAAATATAAAAGAAGAAAATAGAATGGATGTTTTAATAGCTGTGCCACATATTTGGCTGGGACAGATGTGTGAAGACTTATTTATTTATTTATTTATTTATTTATTTATTTATTTATTTGGTATCAATTTATTGAAAGACATACATTTCTTTATCATAGACAAACCTCAAATTGCCATCCAAATGATCCAGCAGTTACTGCAACAAAAACTTAATTTGTAGGTGGTCTGGTGGTCGTTCTCTTATTTGCATAAGTGCAAATAGAGCATCAGGGATTGGGTAGTTCCTAAAACCGATCAAGGAGTGCTTTGGCTTACTATGTAAATCTCCAACAACCTGATTTTTTGGAACATTAGTCCCACCTTAGGCATGAAAGCCAGCTGGGTGACTTTGGGCCAGTCACCCTCTCTCAGCCCAACTCACCTGACAAGGTTGTTGTGGGGAAAATAGGAGGATGAAGGAGTATTAGGTATGTTCGCCGCCTTGGATTATGTATAAAAATAATAAAAGTGGGATAAAAAAATCTAAAAAAAATTATTTCTTTGCAAAATCTTTCTGCCCAATATGGGAGTCATTATTCAGATGGGCAACCAAAGAAGATACAAGGTAGCATCTCTCATGCGAAGACATTGCCTCAGTTGAAGACTTCAGTAACATCACTGCACATTTTATCACACAGTTTTTTCCCCCCCATTTGGAATACTGTTCTTTTAAAATGGAAAAACAAATATCTTTTTCCAAAAGCCTCTTCAGCTCATGTCCAGTAAATTTTGGGTGGGAAGGAACTGCTGAACACTCATGAACTGGAGCACTGTTATTGCATTCCATTTTGCTTAAGTAGGCACATCTTTTGTATGTAGCATTTTTATGGCATTAGAAAATGGAAATGTTTGTAATTGAAATGAATGGATATTTTAGTTTTTCTAAATTTATTGAAAAGGAAGTGATGGAGTGACTTGTTCCATATATTGTGTTGTTTACATCTGACGTACTTTAAAGTTTTTTGTTTTCTTCATTTTCCCCTAAATTCAGGGTGATTATTTGCAAGCAAAACCTATATGTTCTGGGGGCTATTTGTTGTCCAGAATGATACAGGGTAGGAATCAAGAAAGAATTGCTTCTCGCCTTCTCACTTTTTATCTCCCACTTTCTACTTCTCCATTCCAGAGTTCCTTCCAACTTCTTCCTCCAGTCCCTCACAGAAAATTCCTGTATGTTTTATGTATCTGGATATGCATATCAGGGGCTATTTTTACCTCCATTTTAAGATCCACTCAATCTGGGGTGGGGGGAATTCAGCCAAATCCCAAACTTGGGAGCCGGTACAAATCACATCACACACTGCTTGACAGTAGAACAGCAGGCTTAAATGAGAATTCCCTCCCCTTCTTTCTCCCTTTTGAAAATAAAAAGTATAAAAACTTCCAGTTCTGCCAGTGAGGTAGAATGAAAGCAAGGATCTGGATGGGTCTTCTGAAAGAATTTTCAGCTTGGTTTTCAGTAACCTTTTCTCCATTTGTTGACTGAAGTTAAAGTGAAGAGTTTTAAAAAGTTTTTTAAAACCCTGAAAGTTATTTTGAGTAGACATGCTTACTTTTAAAGAGTAGTTTTTCCTTCGTTCCTTCAGTGGCAACAGAAGAGTATCTGGGATTTTCATTTGTTGATCCATAAAAAAGCCTGGGTTTTGAGGTGGCAATTTAAAACAGCACCAGGAACTCTAGAAAACTGGGGCAAGTGTATGTTGTTTAACACCTCAGTTCAGCTAGGTCAGGGAAGTAGCCATTTCCCCACCTTTTCTCACATACACTTAGAATTCAAGACAGTGTAGTAAGTTCCTTGGCTGAAATGGAGTCTGTTACGTTTCCTGCTTAGTTGGAACCCCGACTCACTCAAATAGGCTTTTTTGCCCCCCTCTCCATGACCTCCATCTAGTATTTACTGAAAGTAATTTAACTGACACACTTTCTTATCCATATGGCAAAATATAGTCAATAGATTAGTGTATGATAATTAGTTTCAACTGTAAAAATGTGTAGGGTCTACTTTCTGAGTGAACAGGAAGAAGGCAAGAAGCAACACTTCAAAACAGCAAACTACAAACATTCAATAAAGCACCAAAGTGTAAACCAATACCGATTTCTTAGGCTAAGCAGAACAATTAAAGATAGAAGTCGATCTGTCCTTAGGTGGACTCCAAAATTTCTACAAAACAAGAATTTTTGCCTAACCCTAATCCTAACCCTAGATAAAAGTCAGTAAAAAAAATATTAACTATATGCATCCCTCTTCTATGGATCTCACTTGTACTCACTTTTTAAATGTTGTTATTATAGTATGAGCAGAACAACTAAGGAACACAAAGGAGATTTTGGAGAATGCAACAGAAAAGGAACAAAGGGCTGGCAGCATTTTCTTTTCAGTGTGCAAAACAGTTTTTGAAAACAAGAAACCACAATCAGAGCAGTTAATAATTTGTTATGATTTTAAAGAAAAGGGGGGGGGGAAGAGATGAATAGGCTGAATTTTTTAAAAAATCTTTGACTTAATTGAAATCAGTGTTTATATAACATGCCAAAATAAGAAATTAGTACAATAAACTAAAAGTGTCAGAAAAGACTTTGTTGAATATCGCAGATGCGAAAATGTTTCAGGAGGGAGATAACTTTAATTATCATCTTCTGCCAAATTCGTTAATTTGATAGCTTTGAAGAATAATTGCTATACGTATATAATTTTGAAGCGACCTCAAGGAGAAATTCTTCCACAGGTTCTGGCTTATATCTCTCTCCCTCCCCCCCTCCCCAAATTAAAGTACTTTTCTGGACAAAAGCTTCCATCCATTCCAGGGGTCTTCTTTGAAACTATGAATATCTTAAGTGCTTACTTCTATCACATTATTAGGCTCTGCAAAGATTTTCGTTACAAATCTGGCCCCAGATAATGATCTCGGTGGAGGGCTTTTAAACCCGTTAGTACAGAAAGCCCCAGGTCTGTGCTTCTCCATTATTTGTTTAATCAGAATGGTTAGAAGCCTATTGTGGTCAGTTTGCTCATCTGACATAGGACACTTACAGAGCCCTAATGGCTTTCTCAGGCACATCTGTTTTTCTTTAAAAAGATAGACACACGAGTCAAATCTCTTTTAGCAAATCTAGCAAAGAAATTAATCATGAACTAAAAGTGCAGGGATGGGAAGAAATGGATGCTTTAGGTTGGTTCCTCTTTTCAAGGTTTGTGTATTACTCTTCTCCCCTTCTCTTCCCTACAAACTTCTCAAATTGTTATATTTTCTAAGATTATTTATAGGAGTTGATTTTTTTTTTTTTTTTTTAATGTATAGTTTAAAGTGTCACCTCTGAAGTTCTAGTTGGAAGTTCTTGACTGTTGATGCTTTGTTTAGGACATCAGTCCCTAATTAATTTTTTTTCTGTGGCACAGGAAAGCAGTTGCAGCTTGCCTCTTCTAGAGAGACTCATGCATTTTGTGAAGTCTGGCACTTAAACTATTTATTATTTATTTAATAAAAAGTATTTCTGTACCATTTCTCATCACAGATAATCTCAAAGCCATTTTTAATTGTCATAAAATTATTCCCAAATAAAACAAAGTAAAAACATAGAGAATATAATAAAAGATAATAAAAATCAGGCAAAGACAGAATAAGATAACATTTTATTGAAATAAAAGTATTGGGTGTGATTGTTCATTTATTTTAAGGCCCAAGACCAATATTAGTATTAGATGAGTTACACTTTCCAAATTAATCCAAACTCACTAGAAAATAGCTTTCCAATAGAGCTCAGACCTCTTGTAAATTTTGCTAAAAAAAAGTACCAAAATATATGTAAAAGTGTGGATTTTAAGATAATGCAGGCAAAATGTGTAGTTTCAGAAAAATGGCTCCAGAAGTTACATATACACAAGCATGCACATACAGGTGCGCGTGCACACACACACACACAGGGACACACACACATACACTTGAACAGAAGGTAATGTTCACATGCCTTATAATAAACATTGACACACAATAGGATGAAGCTGGCATATGATTGAACATACAGTATGTGAAGCAATTAAGGGCAGAACTAGTGTAACTAATCATTCCTTCTCCTCCTCCTTTTTAACAGTAATATCTAATAGGAAAAGAAAGCTAATATTCTCCTGTTGCTTCGTTAGTGTCCTAGCTATGAAAGCATACTTTGGGCTTAATGCTTCCACCTTGGAATCCTCTCAGCAAATTTTAAACAGGGGTAAAAATGGGGCACGGGGGAAGCAACCCACACCTCATGTGAAGGATATACTGCAGGGAGGAAGCCTTAATCACTTCATTTCAGAATCTTTGGACAGACCAAGGATGAACATCATCACTGGGAACTACAGCTTTGAAATCTACTCCACTGATGCTGAACCCAGGTGGGGAAGCAGAACATTTTGCAATAGTCAGTTGACAATTAGCTTTTCTTTAGTCATCGATGGCACCACTGGAATGTCCTGGCAACTCTAACTTTACCTTCTGTCCCCATGATGCTGACCTTCTCCCATCCTCTGGCCAATGACTTAGGCAGGACAAAATGCCATCCTTCCACAAAAGAGCAAGAGAATCAGGGCAAGACATCCCTGCACGAGTAGCTCTTTCTATCACTGTAGAGGAAGCTGGCTTCCAGTGAGCTGGCTGTTCTGTGGAAATTTCACTGTGATGAAATTCTAGCTCCAGCCAGAAAACAAAGAGTGAGCAAAATGGCATTAAAATGTTGAAAATTAGGAATAATTGAAATGGGTTTTAGGTTATCACACCATCTTTGTTAATTGAAAGGAGAGAGAGCAGGATCTAATATATTTCTTTTGGCATTAACAGAGGTCTGTACTGGAAGAAAATGATAATGATCGTTTATTGAAATTATATTCCTGTGTCTTAAAGCAGAAGTTTCTTTTTTCCCTCTGTGTTTAACATTCACATTCACCTATTACTATAATTTATATTCTAGCACTTGGTGCTTTTTGATGGGAAGTGAACATTTTTATTGGCAGCTTGCATCATAGAGGTTCAAATGTCTCTCATTTAGGCTTGCACACTGAAATAAAAAGTAACCCTCCGTAATTTTGAGAATGGCTCACTTTGCTTTAGATCATTTAAGACCAAGTCTGAATAATTGTCTAGCATTCTGCTTTCAATTGATATTCAGGCATTGTTGAACGCAGATGCAAACTTTGTACATCTCCCTCAATTATCCTCCCACAGAAAAGGATCACTTTTTATGAGCGGGACTGTGAACTGCCGAAATTCAATGCCCTTAAGGCAGGTTTGGTTTCTTTAGCCAAACACATGATTTGGATAAGTTTGATGTTCATTTTGCTACCTTTCTAACATGGTAAACCATTGAAAAGCACAGAATGTATCCTTTGTATCCAGTGTTAACAGATGCATGATCATAGTTGCATCCTAAAGAAGGTACAAAGATTTGGGTCTGTGGCCTGGGGTCTATTGCATACGGATGCTTTCTTCCTCAGGAAACTGTTACTTATATAAACATATTGAAATTTGAAGCCATCACTGGTTCTATCATTTAGCATACTCTGACATTATCTTCTGATTTTGCCACAGACAAATAGCCACAGACAATGCCTTAATGTTTTAGATGCTCCACAGAAAAGGGAGGACAGGTGGTATTATGGGGAAACAGATGGGAGAGGGATAACTTCTTGAATCTACTAGAATTATGTAGCTTCCCTGTTTTGATAAATCTGTACCATGACAGAGGCATAGGTTCAACTCCAGTCCAGCCAGTAGCTTGGTTTGCATTGGTTGTTGGACTGGATTCCAATGCCGAACAGAGTCACCATAAGCTATATGATAAAGCATGAACATTAGCTTAGGGCTTACTGTCTTTGACAATAGCAACAATAACTATGAAACTAGTTGATGCTATAATAACATTATGGATCAGGACTATTATGAATCACTTTTTCAGTTATGGATGAATAAACACAGTTTGCGCCTGATATCAACTTGGGCCTATTGGGTTGAGAAAGCAACTAAAGAAAGTTGATGTTATAAAAAGGAAGGCAAATGAAAAATAAATAATTGGTAAATGTGCAAGCTTCAGATAATCCATATTTATTTGTCCAGATCTTTAAGAGCTTAGCTGAACTTAAATAACTCTTAAGGCTTATCTGTCACAAGTAATGACATGCAAGGCATGAAAAATAAATGTGTCTGAAAGAAAAGGAGCAAACAAGTCTGGTACTTATTAGTTAAAAAAAAAAAAAAAGACAGAAAGACAGAAAGAACCAAAACACAATGAATTATGCTTGTGCTTTTGCAAATTTTAAGTGGAGACACCCAACATCAGAAGACAAAGAGCAAAACAATGGAATTTGAAGCGAGCAACACAATTTATAGCCTTATGATGATGTGCAAAAATGTTTATCACTTCATATGAATCTTCTAAATGAGCGTAATTTCTCAATATTTCTGGATGTTGGCTGCAGAAACAAAAACAAATAAAAAAGCCTAGGCAGGATATTGCATGTGGTGATATTCGAAATCTTCTGGCACAGCATCTTTTTCACGACAGCAGGTTTCTCAAGTTTGTACACATTGTTGGCCGTTGCTAGGCTTTGTATTGACACAGGCTTCTTGCAGTTTAGTCACTGTCTGTTTGTAAAGTAAATGTCAGAAATTGATCCATGGGTGAGAATGTGTTGCATACAGAAAGTTTCCAGACAACAATTAATGTGCTTTTAAAAATGAAAACTTTTGCCATGCAATTAAGTTGCTTAACCCTTTAACCAAAGCAACCCTTTGTAGTGATGGATGAAACAGAACTGATGAAAACCCTGCTTAATGAAAAGATTAGTAGGTTGTCATAAATAGACCATTACAAGATTAAAATTTTAGCTTTCTGAAACGCTACTGGATTGATGATTACTGGAAGTGCATGGAGGGGACATGTTCTTCATAGTCTCCTTATTATGAAATATATGTGACTGAAGAAAGTATGCCCAATTATTAACTACATAATACAGGCATCATTTAGTAGCAATAAAGTGTTTGCTAATCATACACAACACTAAAACACAGCAAAAGGGTAGTGGATTGAATCAAGAAGTGGAATTTGTGGAACATTTAGCTAGATAGTTTTTGTGCTGGAATATATCCAAAGCATTTTTATACCCTACATAGTGCCATGAGATTGCAGATACATGCATAACAATGTAGACCCAGAATTGTATTATTCTTTAATAAGAATATATGGAGAGATATAGAATGATTGTAACATGCAAATCTGTAATACATTTTTAAGTAGAATTAATGTTTGATGTTTCTAACTATAGGAAGGAATATCAGAAGCAACTTATCAGTGATATTCCCAATCTCAATTCCCAGTATTTTCTAGATATAAATCATTTATGTCTATAACATGAAATGCTGAAATGGCAATCAAAACAATAAGGGATCTGAGCAATTCTTTATGAAGTAAAGTTACAAAATTCAAGGCTTTTTTTAGTTAGGGGGAAAGAAAAGCAGGGACATGCTAAAGGTATATAATGTGATGTATCATTTGAAGAAAGTGGATATGACCAAGATGTTTCTCCTTATTTATTTATTTAGCAAATTTATATGGCTACCCATCTTATATAACATGACTCTGGGCAGCGTACAAACACAGCAACAATTAAAACAACATAACAATCTTAAAACACTGAACATGAATCAAAAAGCCAAGATCGCTGGAGAATAACAATCACCTAACATCATACAACCACCTTGTAGGCTCCCCATGAGATCCCCAAGGTTGCTGGAAAAACGTGCTTTAAGGGCTTTCTGGAAGGCTAACCGAGATGGGGCCAACCTTGCCTTGGGGGGAGGGATGATGTTCCAGAGGGTGGCAGGTCTTCTGGGTCCCACCAGATGGAATTCCTTAGCAGACGGGACCTACAATATGCCCTCCTGCTGGACCTGATGGGATGGATAGATGTAACTCGGGAGAGGCAGTCACTCAGATAACCTGGTCCCATGCCATGTAGGGCTTTAAAGGTCAAAAACAGCACCTTGAATTATACCTGGAAGCAGGCTGGAAGCCAGTGCAGCTCACGGAGCAGTGGTGTAACATATGCCATGCTAGGGGTACACATAACTGTCCACGCAGCCACACTCTGCACCAGCTGAAGCTTCCAGATGCTCTTCAAGGGCAGCCCCATGTCAGCTGCATTACAGTAATCAGCTCTGGAGGTTACCAGGGCATGAGTAATTGTGAGTAGAGCCTTATGATCCAGGAAAGGATGCAACTGGCACACAACATGAAGTTGTGCAAAGGCCCTCCTAGCCATGACTGCCACCTACTTCTTGAGCAGAAGTTGTGCATCTAGAAGGACCTCCAGATTGCACACTGGGTCTGTCTGGAGTAGTGCAACCCCATCCAATACAAAGATGGTAAAGTCCCAGATCCAGAAGTCCCAAAAACCCGGAACCACTCAGTCTTGCCAGGGTTCAGCTGAAGCCTGTTGTTCCCCATCCAGACTCCCCCCGCCCAGTCTCCAGGCACTGGGACAAGACATCCACAGCATTGCTTAGTTCACCAGGGGCAGAGATATAATTGAGTATCATCAGCATCCTGGTGACACCTCACCCCATGGCAACAAATTATCTCACCCAGCAGCTTCATGTAGATGTTTAAATAGGAGTGGAGAGAGTACCGAACCCTGCAGAACCCCACATAGTAGGGTCCAAGGGTGGGATGTCTCACTCCCAATCAACACTGGCTGGTACTGGCCTCGTAGGAAGGAAGAGAGAACCACCACAGTACTGTGTCACCCACTTCCAATCCATGGAGCTGATCCAGAAGGATACCACTGCATCTACTAGGAACCTAATTTGCTAGGATTACCCCAGTAATGTATTGTGGGAGATTCAGGATAAGAAAAGGGAGTGCTTCTTCACCCTGCATATACAGTAATTACACCATGGAATTCATTATCACCAGATATAGTGATGGCACCAAATTGAATGGCTTTAAAGGGGGATTAGATAATTCATGGTAAACAAGCCTATCAGTGGCTACTAGGCAGGGTGATTATATATTGCCTCCAACAAAAAGGGGTAGATTATTTCTTGGGATCACTTATTTGGACAGTATAATTCTGTTCCTAGATTTCACATAGGCATGTGGTTGGCCGCTATGGAAACAGAATGCTAGAGAGATCAGATCTGGAAGGATCTTCTTACATAGTTATTATTAGGTGGACAGGGAATTTTCTTTCAAAATGAATATATGTTCTTACAATGCAGTGTCCCAAAACTAACTAACTATCTATCTATCTATCTATCTATCTATCTATCTATCTATCTATCTATCTATCTATCTATCTATCTATCCATCCATCCATCCATCCATCCATCCATCCATCCATCCATCCATCCGATGAACCCAGTGTTTGAACTTTCTCAGTGCAAAATGCAATCTTGATTCATGTGCCTGCATCTCTATCAGCTACCTATCTGGGAAAAAAAGACATATGGATTCAACTTCAGTAAACTGTTCATGCTTAATTGCCTGAAAAAATGGAAATAATTTCATGGGAATCTCTTCTAAGCACAAACAATATGTCAATCTACCAGAAACCATTGATTTCAGACTGATTTCAGAGACCTCTGATTCTATCTTCAGAAAAACACTGCTGGGATTCTTTGATAAGTTAATGAAAGAGAAATTATGTTCTGGTTGATATTTTTTCTTTCTGATCAGGAATACCTGTTATACCACACACTGCCATTCTTTTCGATTTTATCTCTTGATAAGGCATGATTTTATGAAATGTACTGTAGCTTTAACACCTTTCCATAGTCTGTTTTTTCATCTTTTTTAAACAAACAATTTTGTAGTTTGGTTTTTTCCCTATTTTCTGCAGAATAATGTGTGTCGTGCCTTTTAGTACTGGTCTTCATAACATAACAAAACACAACTTGAACTTTAGGAACAGGAATCTGAAAGAATTCACAAGCATCTAAGTTGCAGGAATAAGATATTGATGAAGTTCAGTTAAGTCATAAGCTATGGGCTAAACATTCTTCAGGTCTTAATTTAAACTTGGGCAGATTGATATAGTGCAAGCATTTGATTCTAGTTAATGGAAGATTTTTCTTTCCAGTGTATATATCTCTAAAACTCTAAAGCTTAATAAATTCATGTGTGACACCCCTGCCCAACAGAACAGATTACATTTTAATTTAGAATTAAAATAAAAACTGAAAACAAAATTCAAATGGCCATACTAATTGTAAGATGGTCAGTTTCCACAACACTAGCAAGAAAAATTAATCTTAACAGCTTTTCTAAAGATGATCGATATCAGGGTCATCGTGATCTCAGGAGCAAACTTATTCCTGAAGGTTGAGACAGCTTTGCTTAACAGCCCCTCCCCCACCTCCTGGGCCAAGAATATCAATAACATTCTCTATTAAAGAGAACAAAGGGTCAGAGAGAATTTATGTACCTGGAGAAAATTATACTGCAGATACCATAGACCTGTACACCAAGATCAACAAACACTGTCTTTGGATGCAGGGACACCTGTAATATCTCTTGATGGCATATAAAAACCATGTGAGACACTGGGAACCAGGTGTGGGAGGAGGTGGAGTTCACTTGGTGCAGTGGAGGGTACCAGGTTGGGGACGAGGCAGCACAACTGACAAGTGGAGGCTGCAGGAAAGAAACATTTTAACCCTAATTGGCTTCCTCTATGTCTGCCTGAGACTTTGCACTTACAGTTTTCAGGACTGTTGTCAAGACTCACATGGTTGGCAAGCCAAAGAAGCAAGAACCCCATGGATTCAGAAAGATATCTTTAATGCTAGTCAGGGGTGAAAACAGAATCTGAACTTGCAAAATTGTCAGTGATTTTTTTTTTTTATTGGAGAGAAATGACAGGATTGCTGATGTTGCTGTCCAGACTTACTAAGAGGGTCATTTGCTTTCAACAATACAGTGGAGCTTACTTCTCCAGGGCATATGTCACACTGCACTGTGGTGTCTCAGATGCTCTCTGGGCTTCTAACACTTCACAAAACAACAAATAAAGAAGTGGTTTCAACCACTGCTTCAACATTCATAGGAACTGCATTCATTGCAATCTCCCAAAACATAATTAAATAAGTTAAGTGTCCCCAACCTGGTACCCTTCACATGTGATAGAGCTATAGCTTCTAACCCAATTCCCATATAAGCTGAGAATTCTGGGAGTTATGGAGCTAATACATCTGGAAGGCACAGATCAGGGATAGCTAACAGAGATAGAAAAATGTAGCTTACAAAATTCCTCTATATCAGAGTTATCTTTTTCTTTCAAAATTAGTTTGGTATTAGAATGTGCTTCATTGATGTGGGGAAAAGCCATTTCTGCATATACACATTGGCTACAACTGTTAGTAGATCTATAAAGAACTCATCCCTGATTACACTTCTCTGATGATCATCTATTTCAGAAATATTGATCAGGAAGACTAGGGTTAGGAATAAATACTCAGAGCATTTATGTGGAGATGGCTTCATGCTGTGTCAGAAAATTTATGGTCACATGGCTGCAATAGCTTCTACATGGCTGATTCTGCTTCAGATAATAAGTGAGTTGCAGTAAATCTAGACCTTTTTGAAGGGAGACAATGGAGCACACATCCAAGACTACCAAGAGCATGTTTGAGAACTGAAATGATCAGATGTATTTATATTTTTCATTCAAGGAAGTAAAATTAATCAGTTGAAATATAAATTTCAGTATTGTGGACTTCCCACACATTCCTGTTTACTGGGTCACTGAATTCAATAGACAAAAAAGATGACGTTGGCATTGGATGCAATGGGGAAGTGGTCAGACACATCTTAGAAAGACCTCAGTTTCATATGACTGCTATAATTCTATTCTGTTAATTTTTTTCAAGCCGACTTTCATTTAAAAAATGCTAAACATTTTGAGTTGATGTCATAGGCAGCCTTTTTAATTCTGAAATTATTCTGCTCTTTTTCTGGATCACGTTCTGTTCCAATAATATTTGGAAGATTGAATCACACAGATGGAATATTGAACCAAGAACATTAAAGGGGAGGGCAATGTCCCCTCCCCACAATATTTGTTGCTTAAAATCATTTCAAAGGCAACCTTAGGAACTTCAGAAATAGCAACATGAGGGGGGGAAAAACTTAAGCAGGAGGGTCAAATTTTCTGGAATAGTTTTGTTTATAACATTTTGAGGCTCCCTCCACCTCTTTTTTTTTAAATATTCATATTACATATAGCTAATTCATACTGCTAATTTTTAATTCAGATGATATGATTTGTTAATGTTTGCATGAAATGGAGGGATGAACTTGAACCATTATTACATTGTTGTTAAGTTTTGTTTACTAATGCAAAAGACGTACAATCCAGTCTCTTAACCAGGGTTGAGCACCTGACCAAAGAAGCCACATTTCCTCCAGTTTCCCCTAAGAATTGTTCTCCAGACCCCCATATATCTGGTTCCCCTTCATCTTGCTCTATCTTTTTGAATTAATATAATTTGGGGAGTAAGAACAGCTCCTTGCAGCACTTAACACAATAAAGTCCCATGTGAAACTTTGTACTGTAGCTGATATTGTAATGAAGAAAAATAGTCCACAGTGTCGTAATCCTCCCTTTTGAACTCAACAGTCCTCCCTGCTATATTCCCTAAAGAGCGGAAACATATTTTGGAAGGATTCATATTAGCATTATAGCATATCTTGCAAGGTCTCTGGTACAAATAAAACTTAAGCAAACAGATCTTTGGCTGACTACTGTGTCTTTGGATACTCCTCATTCCACTCTTCCTTCATCAACTAAGATTAATTGTTTAGAAGGGAGGACTTCCATCTTCCAGCTAAGAATGTAGAAATTCTTTTTCCTTTTCCTTTTTCTTTTTTTGAACAAACATTCTTGGAGCCTTTTCCTCACTATCAGTTTCTGCACTCTACGTGTTTCAAAGCTGTTTGTGGAGGAGGATGGATGTTTAAAAATTCCTGCATTAGGTTTTTATATACATTTTACTTTTCCATTCAGAACTGCTCTTTCTCCCCCTTGATTCATTGCCAAGTCAAATCTTATTATCATTCAGACATACTTTGCAGTTCCTTTTTGTCCTTAATAATATTTTTTTAAATATTCTAAAGAATCTTTCAAGTGCAGTTTCTGTTTTGCTTTTTTCAAGGGGGAGGAGGAGATTTTAAGAGCCACATTCAGCATATTGAGAGCTCTGTGGTAGCACGATGCACCAAAACGGAGGAGGCCTTCCTATTCTTTCTTTCCTTCTCTGCCACCCCAAAGGGCTCCAAGCACTTTGAAATGGGGTCTTCGACAGACTTGCTCATCCTCCACATTTCCCATAGGGAAAAAGAAGAATGAACAGGAATCATAGAGCTACTGCTAAAAGATAACAGGAATGCCATGAAGCAGTGGCTCAGTTGGAAAGCAATTTCATTCAGTCCTTGGCAGTCAGGAAAGAATGTGGAATCAATATTTTAATGAGGCTTCCAATGGAGTCAGATTCTCTCATTGCCTGGCTAGATGGGAATAGCTGGCAGGATGAATTTGCTTATAGGTTGGAAGTTTCCCATGCTTGCTTTAAAATACCCCTTCATATGGCAGATTAGCATATTATTCTGGTTTGAAATCAGAGAAAAATATACAATACTGTTCATATACAGTAACTACAATACATACTCACAAATAAATAAAGAATATGACAGGGCTCTAGTTTAATTCTGTCTATGGATGTGTGTGTGTGTGTGCGTGCATACACCTGTGTGTAAATCTCTCTCTCTCTCTCTTTCTCTCTCTCCTACACACACACACACACTGTATATATCTCCCCACATACAGTACACTAGTGTAAATTTATTTCTGGCACTGCTTTAATTGAGTAAGAATTCCCTTTGCCTCTCTTATGAACATTAATGTTAATTTAAACACATTTGAAAGACTTTTACTAAAGGGCACAAATTGCTGGGACTTGGATAAATAGCAACCCCATAAAAATAGTCCTGTTGGCAACAGAGAGAAAATACTCAAAATGGAAGGCAATCCTATGCCTTACTATGCCTGTTTAATAAAGAGCTCACGGCTTTGCTGCAGTTTAAAAAATATGCTAGCTTCGCACGCGCGCTGTCACTTGTTCTATGTCAGGTAATGGTTATTGGCGTCCAAGATTTGGAGGAACAAAAGAAAAATGCTTAGCCACTCAGACAAAGTTTGACTTTCTCAGAACATAAGTATTTTGACATCAAATCAAAATGAATCAGAATTTGTCTCAGTTGTAATTTCACATGAATTTATATACTTAATAAGAATTGGGGACATTAATTCTCATGGAAGGACTGTATTGAAGTTGTAGATCTTCCACTGTGTTCTAAGCCTACCTTAAAGTAGAAGAAGCTTGCAGTGCCATTCTTCTAAGGTTATTGGCCTGATATATCTTTTTTTTTTTTTTCCAGAAAGGAATGCAGGGAAATTAATTGCAGCGCATATGCCCCATCATAGTGAGTTTCATATTCCTTTAGTGAGTTGCATGTTGAAATTCATGGAGCTGAAGCTAGATTTTGTCCTTCTGAGAAGCTCCATCCTGATTTCTAATATAATTGAATTTGTGGAAATGTCTACTTGTACTGAAATATTCCATGTTATGCAGCAATATCCTTTTCACTGGCAAGTTCCAAAGAATTCAGTATGTCTTTCTTTCCAGTAAGAGTATTTAAAACTGAAGTAGTACCTTTTCCAGTTCAGCAAAAAGCCTGGCTATAGCCATATGTGATCATGTAATTATTATCCTTATCATCATCATATAAAATAGTTTACATAAATGGATATTCTATAAATTGCATCAATCCTTGAGTCAGATATTTATGAGCAAAATTGCTGGACAAATAGCTATTCATTAAACCCATGTAAATGGGTGGATAGTCACGCTCTTATCTTGTTCTAGAATGTTTAATCTCTTTTACAAATGGTATGTTCCCCATTGGTTAGCCATGAAAGATTACTTGAGTGTTACTTAAACAGACTACTATAGCACTTCAAACAAAGTTCAGTTAAGGTCATAGGAAGCTCTAAAATGTTAATCAAATTACTCAGTTTTTTAAAGTAATTTGATCCCTATTTCAAAGGTTCACAAGGCAAAAATTGCACTAGTGTTAACATATGGTGGAGAACTGTGGGCCTATCAAAGGCCCCTCTACTTGAATAAAATCAAGCACATTTTTTAAGATCTATTCTGGGGACCAATAGAAATACAGCCAACCAATATTGAGTGACTTGCAAACATCAGGCCATTGAAATGGCTGGTCAAAAATAAAATGTCTTTTCAAACAGAAAAACACCTGACAATGGGTTTGATGGATTAACCCTTACCAGAGCAAGATTTGAACAGCTGGATTCTATGGTTAAATAGGAACAATTCCATCAAGTGCCATATCCTGAGAGAACATGTGTATGCAGAGCACCAGGCATTGAAGACATTGCACATGTCTTATTCAAATGTGAACTATATGCCCCAGCAAGGGCCCAGTATTTACAGATACTACTTGACAGAACTATACATTAGAACAAAATAAAACACTATATTATTTTCTTCAGGGCACAAACACATATGTAGTCATTAGAACTGCTAAATTTATAGTCAAGGCTATTCAGTTGAGAATACATTGGGGTAGCATGTAAAGGTGATGCATTCATCTAAACACACACTGGTTTGTATTTTAGTACTCATTTTGTACTTTTGAAGACTATTTTATCTTACACTATTTTATCTTATCCTTTTAATGTTTAGTTTATCCTTTCTTACACTAACTTATCTCACTCTTTTATCTTTTGGTTTATCTTATCTTACTCTGATTTAACTTATCTGACTTCATTTTACCTTACCTTATCTTATTTTATTCCATTTTACTGAGGCTGATACCCACTGTTTCTTGATATGATCAGTTGAACTAATCAATAAAGCTATACAAATACAAAATACTCCAGCAAAAAATGTGAATGTGGATGTGTCACTAAAGTTCATCTTTTTAAAAAAGATTGTATGGGATACAGTATCTGTCCCCATGGGAAAGTTTAAAATAATAAAATCTCTCAGAGTATTTTTTGAGATTTTCCTAGTGCTGATTTCTGTTTGTTAATTAGGAAGCATACCAAACCAATGTGATCAGGGTGATTAAAAAAAAAAGCAAAAAGCATTCTTACTATGTATACAGGGGCCACTATCTCTGTTTTTCTGTTTGTTCTCCTTGCCCAGTATCTTGACTCCTTTAGACATAAATTGAAGGAAGCAAAATAAGAATGTGCAGAATTTGTCTGGATGCATTATATTTCTAAAAAGAATGTGATTTAGTCACTACTAAATTATTCAACCACTAAATTACTCAACCCAATTCATTGCCATAGCAATCTTGCCCTCCTGTAATTAATTACAGTGCACTTCAGCCACATTATTGGATCGTTTACATTTTACTATTCTGGAAAAATGAACAGCTGTGCAGTTAGTATAAGGTCCCTGTCTGACTTTGCATCTTCGTTATGTTGTAAGGAGGAGAGTTGGATGCTCAGTATTTCTAGAGGAAGTCTGGTAGCTCAAATGTATCATGAGCCATAGTCCTCAGACGTTTCAAGACAGTAGAATTATCTGACCCTTATGAGGATCAGACAGTTCCGTACATGGAAAGTCAGTGAGTTCCACAGTCACATCTTTTTCACCACAAGACATGGCCTTGTTATCTTTTGCTGAGTCAGAGGATAAATCTTCAGTAGAATCTTGGTCTCCTTAAATGCACAGAAATCTCCAAATCTGAAAAAAGGGCTTTTTTTAAGAGTGTAACCAACAGCTCTGGTTGGGTGGGTGGTGCTTTAGTCTTCAGGTAAAACATAATCTTTATATAAAACAGCTTAGCTGGCTGCTGAGACAACTTCCTCTTATTTGTTGAGGGAGGGAGCAAGATGAAGACTTCAACTAGCAGCCACTAGTTAGCAGTCAAAAGATGCTCACTTGGAGCTATCCTTGGTCCTGGTTTCAGCTGCCCTCTACACAGTTAATTTGGTTGGATTTTACCAACTTGAACAGTACATTTCTATCTAGAATTGATTGTTCCACTTGATTCTACTGTAATCTTTACCTATATTTAGTCCCCCAGTTAATATGATGAATCGGATAAATGGTACAACACAGCTTTGGTATAACACAGGTTCACTCTCAAGCTTCTCCAGTTTAGGCTGGAAACCCCCTTTTTGAAACTTTGGAGGGCAGCTGCCAATCAATTCAGGCAGTATTGAACTAGGCAGACCAATAGTTAGACTTGGTTTAGAGGAGATGCTTATGTTCCTTTGTCTTCCACTCTGAAAATTTGAGAGGGAAAGGTAATTCCATAGAACATGCAAAATCAAGATGAAAAGACTCTCCCAGTTTTGTTCTATTACATCATTTTATGTCTCTTGGGTTATTAAAATTTTTGATGATTACAACAGAAATATTTATGCCATAAATCTGGTACTTTGTTTTTCAAAATGTTTAGTCTGATTCTTCCTTGACCTTTTGCAACTTTGTCTCCAACTATTCTCTTGTTTCTTCTCATATTTCTAAATCTCTATCATGTTGCTATTGTCAATTCTCCTTCCTGTTCCTTCCCTTCAAGCAAAGGCAGCTTCTTTTAGAGTGAGTCCTGCATTGGCTGTTTTCCCCCAGATATGTCCCAGAAAACATTGGCACTGTCCTAAACACATCCTGAGTGGGAGCACATATAAGGGCAGGAAAATAACAATAACACAAAAAGAGCAATGTGGATCAGGCCAAAGGCTTTTTATCTAGTATTTCCTGCTCATGTTTGCCAGTAACTGTTATTCAGAAGCAAACTGTTTTCTTAAACATCATGCCTGTGAATCATTTATTCTCCTTGAAGAGGTATGCACAATAATTCTGATGATGTCTAGAGAATTGTCCTAAGAAAAGTATTCCAGCAACTTTGCTATTTGAACTGAGATGAGAGAGGGAGGCTGTTGAATATGCATGTTTACTTACCATTTGAAGCAATGTGGCTGATGGTCTCACTGCTCAGAGATCACTTTTGAAAGTGTGGGCTCAGGACCCTTCTTTTAAGATGACATATCAGCTTATAAGTAAAACTTCTGCCTATGTGAGCCCAGTAGAGCTTCCCTGAAGCTTTAATATTTAAGTCAAACTAAGTGGAAACTACAGTTTTACCAACAATACAACAGTTGCACACCTATAACTAAATACATAAATAAATAAACATTCTTCCTGAAGAACAGTGCAGGCACAAGTCCTTTAAGTCAAAAGAGAAATAAATCTTTGATGGTTCCTTGTCAGCCAGTCCAAAAATTCTTCAAATCCACCAATGTGCTGGATAGTTAAAAACTGCTTCTCTCAAATGTCTTTATTCCTAGACCATCGTTATAAGAACAACTATAGTGAATGACAAATGTATACAGGGCAGCCTGTAGGATGCTGTCTTTCAATTACAATGAGAATTTCACAAATGCCAGGGATACAGTTCAGCCATGCCAACATACCAGTTCACTTTACCTTTAAAAACGTGACAAAGACATGTTTTGATTCCACAGCAGAACAAATGCTTCTCCTCCCAGCTCTCCCCTGATTGATGTCTCTGTTCTGCAGGGCTAAACTAGCTGGCCTGAAGGACTTATGTAAGCAAATCAAGCAGAAAACTCAAATTCTCAATGTCAGAACCATGCTTATGCCAACTGGATATTTGCTTAAAAAGTATTGTAGTGTTGCCACAAGATGTTTGTCAGGCAGTGGCCAGGACACCATCTGAACAGAGGTAGAGTGACTCCCCATATCGCACCCCATATCTCACACTATGTGGCTATTACTCAATAAAGTCTATAGTTCCAGTGAGTATTGGCTTTAAAAACACAGGATGGTGATGTGTTTGTAGACAATTAAATGGACCAATGTGGTATAGGCATGTGAAAGGCATTAATTGCTCTGCTTTTTTGAGAAGGGAATAGTGCCTGACCTATGGATAACATTGAGAGACAGGCAGACAGACACTACTTGTTTCACTGCTTGTTGTTTTGGCTATTTTTTTTTAATCCTTATTCTATCAGTCTTTTAATAACCTACCTGTGAGTTTTGCAGTATTTAAAAAAATCTTCCTTCTTCCACAACTTTCTTAAAGACCCTGGAGCCAATCTAAAATTGGCTGATAAAATGGCTGAACTCACTCTGCCTCAGAATGTGAAAGAACTAAAATTCATCATGGTTCTCCTGTGCTTCAAGACAAGCCTTTTCGAGCTTAGTACTCATCGGAAATATTGGCCCTGCACCTCCCAGAGTTGGCTAGGCACTTGGGTTGACATGAATTGAGGGACAGGTTGAGGAAGAGTCTCCTGGATTGCTACCATTTTCTATTCTCCCTTTTATTTTATCTTTTAAAACAAACTTCAGGGTGGTGCAGTTTCTGTTCTAGGTGGGATTAAGCAATTTTAATTATTTTGAGACTGATCTCTTTTGTAATCGGAAAGACTTGAAAATGTTTCTCATTATGTCCTACTTGAGGGAACTTGAATAAAGATGCCCGTGGGAGCCAGAGGCATTGTTTCAAAGAAACTCTTCAGCAACAATAAGCTATAAAAATAAACGGTCTGCAAAGAAACAAAGAAACAAAACTTTTAAAGCCTTGCACATTTCATATTATTGAAGTCATGCTTCCCACTGCTTGTGTGACATGGAATGCCTGGCTGCACTCTGCAGTTGAGACAAGGAAACTTTTTTTTTTAATGGACTGAAAGTGGTTTTCAGTCCTCCTATTAAAAATATGATAATTCTCTAGAGTTTATCATGCTGTGCAATATATCTTAATTAGTACTGTTAAGGTGAACATTGTGTGAAGGAAAGATATTGAAAGCTCTCACAATATTCTGTTGTGTATTATACAACATCTGTAATGAATGAACATGAGTAACTGCTCCAGAGATAGTCAGCTGGTTCAGGCCTCAAGTTTTTGAACTTCACTTATGAGCTCAGAGGATATGCTCCTTTTTGTTTATCATCTTATTTATGCAAGTTCAGCTTAAGAAAGTTGACAGATATTGCTCTGCATACTCTACAGCAGGGACCTTCAAAATAATCTAAAGTTCCGACCATAGCTTCCATGAGCCTCAGACAACATGACCAATTGCCAGACACAAGAAGTGTGGTTCAGAACATCTGGAGGGCATTGTCTTGTCCACACTAACTGGCAATAGCCTTTCAGGGCTTCAGACTGCAGCATTTCCCAGATATATTCTGTGGTTGGTACAAAAGGGACTTGTGAGCTTGGCTTGTAGTCTTTAACAGGTATTCAATAACTTGCAGGCTACATGTGGCCCCTGGAGTGACCAGCAAGTCCATTAGAGTTCTGCCCCCATTTTCATGGACCAAATCACTCTGCCAATCAGATGACTGGTGGGCTGAAAACAGGGGCAGGTAGCAGGGATTGAATAAATTGAATAAATCCCACACACATATTGCTGTGTGAGAGAAAAACAAGTGAAAGGGCAACAAGGATGAAGCAATGAGGCCTGCAGCACCTTAGCAGGAAGCAAAAAGGAAATCCCACTTCCTCCCAGTGGGAAAGTAGCAGCTGGGCAGATGTATATGCTAAGGGGAAGTATGTGCATCTGCATTCTGGTCCATTTGGAAAAGTACAGCCACTGAAAGCTGCCGTAGACATCTGGTGCTGCTGTCAGAGCCCAAAACATTGCCCATCCCTCCTCCATCTATTCTGTGTTTTGCAGAAGAATATAAGCCAAACACAGTTCCCTGCTCTTAAGAGTTTTGTTACCTCCCTTCAGATACTGGGGAAGGGGGAAGAGGAAGAAGGGTGAGGAAGGATAGCAGGACATACACATACATATTTTTATACTATGATATGAGCTCTCCCTTTTAGGTTCAAAACTTCAGAGATGGATGTCTATGGTGAGTTGATATTTTTCTTTTTCTTTCTCCATTTTCATGTACTGTAGAGAGTCTCGGATTGGACTAGGAGGGAAGGAACTAAGTGTCTCAGATGCTGTCATGAAACTGAGATGTCAGAAGAGAGTGATTGTGTAGGAATTATTTTAAGCTGATGTCATACTAACTGCCTGGCAGCTGTGGTTTGAACTAACACCCCCCCCCCAGTTTAGGAAATAGGTGTGAGTATGGTATATGTTTATTGAATGTTGATATACTTAATAGGACACACACAAGCATAAACGAACAATAACGGTCAATTTATTAAAACTATACTTATGAACAATGTAGAAAAGCTTTTTCTAAGACTGTATGCTCTATTACATTTCCTTGTTACAAATAGTTCCAGATAAAAAATATACAATGTGCATTCAGAGAGCTCCATTCAAGGTCTCTAGAACAGGGAGGCAAATCATATTGAGTCTCAAACATACCCCCATAGCATATATCTACAGAACATAAACTGATAAAGGCATATCTAGGTTTTAGCCCCACCCCATACCTTTGTTAAACATGATCCTGTTGCTATAATGTTTGGAATGACTTTAAAAATAAAAAATGGTTAAGATTAATCTTGAACATACACAAGAAAAGTGGTTCCTCTTTCTGATGCAAAAGAACATGCTGATCTATAGAAGATACTGGAAGGTTTTACTTCCCACCTAGGAATCAGCATGTTAGAAGAAAGGAAACACAAATTTATTCTAAAGCCACAAGTTAGAGAAAGGATTAATAGAGAATAAAAAGGTAATTTTTAATCTACCCAATTTTAATAGAAGGATAATTTTATTTTTTATTTCATAAAATACAAAAATTATTGTTAGCTGGATAGATATAACCTAATGTGCATATTTGATAAAATCAGAGCTACAAACCAAAGTTTAATATACACCTGGAGACCAGGACTGAATAAATGGCAGGGCTCCCAAACACAACCACAATTATGATCAGGATATTAGCCTTCATCACAAGAATATATGAACACTGATCACAAAGCCCACTAGAAGTGTAGAGCAACAACCACTTGTAAGAGGTTTTTTGTGTAAAAACTCTTACACAGAGCCTTAAATCTAGATAAAAATAGTCCAAAAGGAAGATAAGCCAAACCATAAGGAAAAAAAAGTTACAATATTCTATAGAAGCAAAAGCACAGATAGCATTGAGCAGAGAGGAATTAAGGCATGTAGCAAACACAAAAAGCTTTAACCTACTGGAAACTAAGGAACCAATCAGATTCCTTTATCAGATTGCCAGTTGGCTGTCAACTGAGTATGGATCATCTCATAAGAAGAAACCAAAGTTGAAGCAAACAGACATAGTTATGCTCATCAGAAAGTGAATCATAATCTCTGAAGTGAATCTAATTTCTAAGGTTAAGAGTTTCCAACAATTAGAAGCTAGGAGCATAATGCTGTGGTTCCAGTAAGGGCTGCTTCATTGCTAGACAGATGCATACTTAAGTGTCTTCCTACTGAAAGGGGCACACATCCAGCCTAGAGATAAGGGCAAATAAAAGTTCCTTCTCATAAATCTGGTTTGCAAATACAGGTTTCTGTACTGGGCAGCTGGTTGAGTCTGATAGCTGAAGTAAATATTATAAACTGGAGATTCTTTTTTGTAAAAAAAAAGAAAGAAACATAGACACAAAGCTCTCATTTTAGTACTGCTGATACAAATATTTTTGGCTAAATGGAGAAAGAATTGTACTTTGAATGTAATTGCCAAAAAAGGTGTAACAAAATACAAAAAGATGGCCAAAGTTTCTTTAAAGTTCGTGTTTGTTGAGTGTCAAATTTTCCTTTGCTTTTGCTTCGTTGCTTAGATAGTGGAATAAAATCAGATACTGGCAATGTTTACTGACCAACTTGTCCAAAAACAACAGACACAATTTATATTTGACTCTATTTTCTCTTGTGTTTTATCCTGACTACTAGAATCCCTTCAACAGATTATGAATGGTGTCTGGACTGTTAAATGTCTTAGGGAATAATTATGGCAATTCCTCTCCATCATTATCCCTCATGTTTCTTTTCTGTTACTGGGCACTTAGTTTGTGTAGCCAAACATGAACAAACATCAGATAAAGAGACAGAATTGTAAAGATTTGATGATGGAACAGTTGGGATTTGTGAACAGAGATAAATCCACATGATGTACCATGCTGACCATGCCAAGAGCAGCAAGCTGTAATGGCACTCTAATCAAAATGAGAGAATATATTACTTAAATACCAAGAGTACCTTCTGTCATTCTTCTGAATAGTTCCCAAGCTAAGTCCCATTAATGCAATTGTTGGGACAATATCACTCTGGAAGCTTAAAAGCTAGTAGGTAAGACCTACTCTTGCTAGGCTACTACCAGTCCAAGAATACTTATTACCTTCTTCAGTTTGCCTGTCTGCATTATGCTGGGATAGTGGGTTTCACTTTATGATCCATCCAAAGGACCTCAGTTTTGGCTGGATTGAAATGTAATAAATCATGAAGTTAAACTTTCAATAGCATACTTTCTTTTTAGACATGTTTTTGATTCTGCTTCTGCAAAAGCCAGACCACTGTGGGCAGAATGTGCAAATTTGCTCCAAGCAGAGTTCATATCTAAATTTTGTATATCCCTACTCTGGAAGGCTTCTCACATTTAAAGCTCCTCCACCCCCATTAGTAGCAACCTGCCATTGCAATAATGCATGTGGCACATATGATTAAATTGTATTAATAATTTCATGTGAAAGATATTGCTGGAAATTTGAACTGGCAGTCTGTGTGTATGTGTGTTGTTAAATGTAGTTTTCTTGTCAAATGATGTGCTCAGGCAGAATACACATCCCCTCATGCTAGCTATAGGCCTGACAGAGGCTCCGCATCCCCTTGGTCAGATACTCTGTCAGATTACCTCAGCTCTCCCCTGTTGTGAATATAAAAGTTTGGTCCTTCTAAAAACAAAGTGTAGGACACAGAGGAAACTCTGGAGAGAGGCTGGTAAAGAACAGGGCTTTTTCCTTCTCCCAGCACAGTGAGCATATTTGAATCCCCAAGAAGTAGGAGAAGCTCAGGTAGTTGAAGCAAGAGAGCATCTCTTTTGAGACTCTCTTGAAGAAATATTGTATTGCAGTAGGTTTTCTGTTTCTGTGTTGTATTAAAGTCTCACTGTCTAATGTTCTATAATTTCCTATACAAGTTAAGGAACTGTCTGTAATTCTAGCCTTGGATCATATCTCAGACATGTGCAAAAAGATACAAAATTTCTTTACAATTTCCTTTGTGATTGGTATATAATTTGGAATCCTTCCAGTATCTCTTCTGAGATTCTAGTAGGGATCACACCTTTTGTAGCATACAACCACCATCTTCTGATCCACTTAGAACATAGCATTTTATTTTGTAATTTTCTTTAACTTGCTATCCTGTGATTTGAACAACTCTGTATTGCCCTTCAAACTATAATATTTGCATTTTATTTAAAGTTAAAAAGAGATAGATAATTTTAATAAAGTTTGATTTTGTTTATCTCTTGTGAGATTAGTCTTAAGCATCTCTTACATGCTCTGATAATGGAAAAATGAGGAAATGTACATGAAACTCTGGCCTTTTATACTTGCATCCCAACTTTTGTCACTTCCCTGTGTCTTCTGTCCCAGTATATACCTGAAATTGGTCTATCTCCCAATCCTCCAGCCACATGCCTATATGCTATATGATCTAAAATTAGCATTATAAAAGTATTACTTTTAATCACTTTTGTATTTTTACCTTTTAGTTGCCAGAAAGACAGCACAGGTTGTTGGAACCCAATCTTTCTCAAACATCAGGGTTAAGGAATGGATGCCATGGGGTGGGTGTTATGTACGCCAATGCTCCCTTGAGGATAGTTTGTGGCAACAGGAAGTACCAAGCTGCTATGCCAAATCAAGAGGCAGAATCAGGGTGTGAAGACCTTCAGATTTCTACCCTACAGCTGTACAGTAGTGTGTTAAGACAGCAGCTTTGCATTGCTGCTTCTTTAGTAGGAGTGTCTTACAAATAAAAAATAACCTCTACTCCCACAAAAGAATGTAAATTAATTTTCAGCTTAATTTTTAGAAATGTATTGGAATACACAAAGTATGTTAGAATATATAGAATGTGTATATCACAATAACTGTCTTCTATTTCTGCTTAGTCATAGCATTTGGCAAAACCTAGACGATTTTGGCTGATCTTGAAAAAGCTGAGCAAGGTCAGACTTGTTTCATACTTGGATAGGAAACCATCAGGAAATAGACTTGGACTAAGACTAGGAAATACTAACAACAACAACCAGAAGAAGGCAGTGACAAACTACTTAGGTATTGTCAATGAAACTACCTGGTCATGTCCATGAAGTCATTAAGAGTTCATCCTGACTCAGAGGAGACTTTACTACTTCACAAGCAGTGGCTACTAATAAAGCAAAATTAGATTTTTTTTTAAATGCCAACATTTATTCAAGTAATTTTAATTAAAATCCAAGAATTATATTTTTTTAAACACATTAATGTTCCCATTTCAGACTATAAACATGTACTTGATAGGAAGTCCCATAGGATTTGCGTATTATTTAATTTAGCATTCACCAGTTTGGGCTGCATGTCTTTTATATGTGGAGGGTATCTAGATTTCCAACAACTTCGTATTAGATTTTTTGCAACAAGAAAATCTCTGTGAAGCTGAAGTTCTTCTTCCAGCAAACCCCATGTTCTAGGAATAGTGCCTAGAAAAGCTTGTAAAGGAGCAGGTGGTCTCTAACACCAAATTAAAACATCTACATAGTTCTTGCCAAAAGTTGTTATAATCTGGCAGTATGAAACGCATGTGTCTCAATCCAACTTTTTCCTTACTCTACTGCCAATGTTCATCAGAGCCAGCCAAATTTTGACTTTTTAATTATGATGACAACCTAATATACTCCAAAAGTGTTTTTGCAGTTTTAATCTGAATCCAATATTTATTTAATGATAAAAATTAGGTAATGCTTTGTACTGTATATACGTATATATCCAATAGTTGAATATTCTAGAGTTCTGAACCCAGATCATCTTTAATCCACTTCAAGCTCCACTTCTTTTTTGATCACTTGCTATTAATTAAATTGAAATCCGTGGCAGAGAGCCAAAGATAATGCACTGGAAAGTTTGTCACTGGAGCTTTGATGACTTTCCATGTGAAGAATTGATCTTCATGCATTTTTCTGTCCCATAAACTATTTGGGAGATTGTGAAATCTCCCAAAGCTAAACTGCATATGGTGCAAGAAACTGTGACCAAGCACAGTCTGATCCTACATGGGTTCTTAGGAATACATCTTCTGTATTTTATATTTTAAAACAGCCAGTATAGAAATATACACAATCCCATTCATATTTATAGTTTACATCTGACAAATTTGGTTGATTTGGGAGATGGGTGTTATGTGAACAAGTAACTGCAGTTTGTTATCCCAGGTTTATTGTGTGAATCAAACCAATATATACTACCTGGCATGTTTTTGACTCTCCCTGGCCTCTTCTTCACAGCATCACTCCTCACTCCCATCTTTTGGATTTATTCAAAGTAAGTCCTTCATTCTCCTCTACTCCTCTCCCCACAAAATAATTCATGGGCATCTGCCAGGCAGGTAGTGTTTGTATCCTTCCAGTTGGTGGTACAAGGTGTCTACCCTAATTTTGAGATCAGATTCAGCCTTTAATTTTGGACATTTTTTCTTCACTATGTATTTTCAGTTAACTGGAAATGTTTAAAATGCTGTTTCCCTCTATTTTTCATCCAGGATATGGGTGCTTAGCTCTTTCAATTTGGGGTCTATTTATCACTGCACCACTCTGGTATAGTCTGTCCAGGCAGTGTTTTATTACTGGATTAATATTCCCTCTTTAGATTTTCTAGCATTGCCAGATATTAACGAAGGCCGGTTTCTGACAAGTACCATCCAGCACAGCTGCACAGTCCAAGGCCAGTGCAGTGGTGACAGGTGGGCAATCTACAAGCTAGGTTCCTACAAGCTAGGTTCCTAGGAAAAATGCCTCAAGTCACTTGGTAGCAGATGGTCTGTAGTACTGTGTCTTCCTGCATTTATTGCTCCCAACCTGAGCATGCTGCAGATGTCTAGAATTCAACTCTTAGAATTCACAATTGCCATGTTGAATAGGGATTCTGAGAGTTGAAGTCTGCATCTAGAAGGTACCCAGGTTGCAGAAGGATGCTCTGTGCAGCCAAATTCCAAAACTGAAACACAGAGATCATTAGAAATTAATTGGTATAAAGCCAGCACAAGATACTTTGCTTCCTAAGGTGGAATAGCAAATGGTGTCTCTCCCCACCTTCATACCTGCCATACACAAAATCATTGTATATAGCACCCAAGGTTAACCAAGTTACTTTGACACAAGAACCCCTTCCTCTCCCTGACAATAAAAATGCAAGAATAATACACTGATCATTAAAAATGTGTTGTTTTTCCATGACACCAGAAATCTGTTGCTTAAAGTAACCTTTCTTTCTGTTACAGTGACTTGATTCAATGGCAAACCTAGACAGATTATTCATTTCCAGGGGTTTTGTTACTCTATCATTCCAGAGAACAAAATTAATTCCAAATCAATACATTCTAACACATGGAATTAATGCATGTGTTTAGTCCATCTTATTGTTATATAAAAAAGAAGTATATGTTTTCATATATAGCATAAAATAGGAATAGTTTGGCTGCTGTATCTTTTTTTTATCAGTGTTTAGTTAAAAAGACATTTCCAGATATTGTATAAGTAAGGGATGGAGAGGGAAATAAGTCTGCCAGCTGAGATTTATGACAGCCTTATTGGGATCCTCATTAACAAGGATAAGTACTACTTGCTATCTATGAGTACAGCAATACACACTTACTGTAGAAGACCTTGGCAGCAGCATCAAGCTCAACACTGAGTTGGCTTTTATCCATTAAAGATGTTCAGAAATGCACATGGATGCATATGCATTTTGTCTAAGTTCCATCTGCTCCAGCAAAAGTTTTTGGGATCCACCAAAAATATTTTCTGCTTGCCTGTCTGCACCCCGCTTTCCCCCCACAAATGTCAGGTTCTCCTATACATTTTTTTTTTCAGTCTTCACTTTCAGAAGAAAAAATTTCTTCTTTATGGCTCATGGGATGCACCATTTCCTTTAGTCATCCTAGCCTTATGTTTGCTATCTGCAGACATTTTTTACTTCGGCCATGGTCTTCCTGCCTAACATCTGTGTTTCCCATCTGTCCAGAATTCTTAATCAGCCAAACTTCAAGACTATTCTTATAGTTGTTGTTCTTAGATACCTAGAACTTTCCTGTAACTTAGACATCTATAACTAAGCTTATTCGGTGACTTGTTTTCCTGTCATAAAGGCTTTACTCTTAGCAGTCAAGGTATTTGAAAATGTTCTGTGACATCATGATGGCTCAGCTGATTTTGATAGAAAACTCTCAGGTAGTAAAGATAACCAAACAGATGATTAAAAACCTTGAAAGTACAGGGTTTTTATATTACTGGTGTCTTTATAGATAATGTGGAATTTTCATTCCTGGAAGCATGATACTAATTTTTATTTGGCTAAATATCTACTGTATAGTAGTCTGTTTGTCATCTTAGTGATTTGTTTTCTCAGATGACAGAATTTAAATTTCTAGCCAAAACCATTTTTCATCATATTAAGAATAAAATTATGGAATGCTGGGGTGTTTCATTTCCAACTCAAATGATGGAACAGCTAAGTGATATTCAACAACATAATGACTTTTTTCTCATATAATAATCTCTTCCTGAGTTCAAATTAATTTCTGATGTCTGGCAAAGTATAATTTGTTTTTAATATTTTTACATGTAATTCTACCATACTTTATTAGTTTGCTTTTCTTCTAGACAGGGTTATAATATGTCCAAGCATCCAAATTATTAGAATTGTTAAATTACCCAATCATATGTTTTCAACACACCCAAACAAAACATCTCTGAGGAAAATGTCATATGTTTGGAAACCGTTAGAGGAATTTTGCTAGGACTATTCTGACACCCTCAAAACCCACAAACCTGAATAGAAAAAAACAAGATATTCTGATACCAGCAGATGTCAGTATTCATTGGCACAGAAAGAATAGAGTTGTTTTTTTAAAAAAAATAGTTTACAGAATGGCATTGCTGGCAGAACTAGTATTTTAAGAATGAAAGACATGCATTTGTGTATAAATTTGATGTAACCTCTGGATATGTATTTTCTGCTGATGAAGTAAACATTCCCAATTAATAAGTGCTCTAAAGAGAAATGTATATTTTAGATTTCATAATCTACTTAACTGACAAGTCTATTTAATATTATTGTACCCTGCCAGTCCTTTAGAAGGAGGGAGGGAGGGAGGGAGGGAGGGAGGGAGGGAGGGAAGGAAGGAAGGAAGGAAGGAAGGAAGGAAGGAAGGAAGGAAGGAAGGAAGGAAGGAAGGAAGGAAAATATATGCTATATGTTTTTGAAACTAAGCAAAAGGGGGAAGATGCGATAGATCTGAGTAAAGATAGCTTGATTGTGCAGAGTGGAGTTGATTAATGCAATTTAAACATTAAAGGGTGTATATATATATATATATATATATATATATATATATCAGTATGAACTGATGTTATCTCGTCTTCTGTGAGTGCACATGAAAATAAGAATTTAATTTAAATTTAATTATAGTTAATGTTATATTCCACTGAATGGTAACAATGGGAGAGCCAGGAATAGGTTTTAATTCTGCAACTTTCTGAATGAATGTGATAAAAGGGAAAACATTATTCTGTTGAGTGACATGAACAGATAGCTGGGAGCAAGATGACAGAGTACAGAAATAGTAATGGGCCACCCTAAAACTTAATAATGAATGACAGTGGTGACCATTTGGTGGAAATTGCTGAGAAAAAGATCTTTTTCTTTGAAATGTACACTATGGTTTAAACATAAGTCTATTCATACATACAGCTAAAAGTGCAAAAAAGAAAAAGAAAGAAAGAAAAAAGTAGAAAAAGAGACGATATAAAGAAATATAAAGAAGTGGCTTCTGGTCTTCTTTACAGCAGTTATAGGTACAATTATATTTTAACCTCTCTTTCTAAGGTTACATAATGACTCTCTTCTTTCTATAGTCTAATCATCAAAACTATAAATCACAAGCATCTTTTTATTTTTATGCAAAAAGTTTTCCAGTCACTGATAAATGTAGATATTCTCTTTTCTCTAATCAAACAAGTCAATTTAGCCATTTCAGCAAGTTCTGTCATCTTCAACAACCATTCCTTCATTGTGGGTATTGCCAAATCTTTCCATCTCTGTGCATACAATAATCTTCCTGCAGTTATCATATATAAAAACAGTGTTCCTTAGCTCTTCTCTACCTGTTTATCCATCAGTCCCAGGAGAAAAAGTTCTGGTTTCAATTGAATATTAATCTTTAAAATCCTCTGAATCAGTGACTGTATTTGAGCCCAATATTTTCTAGCTTTTTTACATGTCCACCAAGCATGATAAAATGACCCCTCTTGCTGTTCACATTTCCAACATGAATTTGAAGTACCTTTATACATTCTGGATAATTTTTCTGGTGTCATTTACCAACGGTACATCATTTTATAAATATTCTCTTTAGGATTATAACAATGTCAATTTCAATCCTTTCAACCACATTTCAACAACTGGAACCCCATTGTTCCATCTGTATATTATAACCAAAGTTTTTAGCCCACTTTATCATACGTTCTTTGACCTGTTCTTCTGTTTCAAATTTCAATAAAAGTTTATACGTTTTAGCAATTATATGTTCATCATTTGTACACAATTCTGTTTCAAATTCTGTCTTACATTGTTCAATACCATGAATTCTTTTATCTACTTTAAATTTTTCTGATAACTATAAGTAAGAAAAACATTGACAGCTATGTTCCTCTGCCATCAGTTGTTCTCTTGATTTTATTCTATATTCGCCTTGGTAAAATTCTAGTATCTCATGATATGTTAACCATTTATTTTTTGCCTGTTATTTCTCATCTATAAAATGCTTTTCTTGTGCTGAGAGCCATAAAGGCGCTTTTGGGCACAACCTGGGTTTGTATCTATTCCATATTCTCAGCTATAAATGTTAGTTTCCATGAAAAAAAAATGATGAAAAGGAAGTCATAAATGCTAGGATAATGTTGGAAAATGTAAAGCTGCAGGTATTGATAACTGAAACTGGAGGAATGTTAAAATATGAATTATATTTGCTTATGGCAGTGTTGTCCAAACTTGGCCACTTTAAGATGAGTGGACTTCAACTCCCAGAATACTCCAGCCAGCCATATATATATATGAGACAAAATGGTCACAAGAAAGAGGAAGACTGAGAAAGTCATGGATGGGGTTGATGTAGTTCTCAGAAAAGAGAAGTGGGAAGTTTAAAGAGCAAAAGGCAGTTTATGAAGCAGTATATGGATGTGATGGAAGCAAGGATAGTTTGCAAGAATACAAAGGCATGGAAAGATATAGTGAATAGCATTAACAAAGACTGGCTATTTGTCTTTTCCCATTCTCTTAATTTCTTTGAGCTACAATTTCATACTTCTTTTCTCTGCTCTACAACATGTTGCCTTTGCTTGTGTTAGTCATACTCCAACATATCTCTAGGAGACCAGGTTATGGGAAGATGATGTACGTGGTGGAATCTGTGTGGGTTGTATATGATAAAGTTCCTGCATAATCAGTAATGCGCAGCAGTTGTATTTTTGTCACCTATTCTGGAAATTAGTTTTGGAGACTGTAAACAAGATGTGGCCCAGGTAAATCTCTCACCCAATGAAAATTTAGTAGTAAATGATCCATGATCTTTATGTTCCCCTGTTTTCCTGGATAACAGGCTGATATTAGAGATCCAGCTTTTCTTGCTGATATTACAAGTGTCTTTATTTGCATTCTCTCATCTCTGTTTTCTCAGATGCAAAACATTATGTAATTAGTTGTGGGGTCTCTTGCCATCATTCAGAGATGTTTCCCATTTACATTAAAGGCCTGTTCTTCTACCCAATAAGTAATTGTCTCGATTGCCCCAAATCTCTTTCAGCTTGATTTAATTGTTAAAACTTAAGGTTGTGGGGGGAGGGGAAGCCTTCAAAGGAAAGAGAAGAAAATATGAAATGCCAGAGAGGCAAAATATTAATAGGTCTGAAAAAGAAAAACAATTCTTCTCTTTCTAAGCCTGGAGTCCTTAAGGCTGAGAAGAAAAGAAACAATTGACTATATTGCAGGATTAAATAGGTTTCATTGACTTAAATGAACTGAAAGCAGCTGTCGAGGGATTTCCCTTAAGTTTTTATTATTAGCTATGAAGGGAAAGACTTGGGGAGGGGGTGCACACTAGAGTTTTGTTTGAGTGCAAAATATAATTTCAATAGTAGTTTTGAAATGGTTAGGTAATGCCACTACTGCTGTTTAGTGTGCAGAGGAGAAAAAAAGGGAACAAAAATATTCCTTTGTGTTAGGATTATCATCAGTCTAAGGACAGATTTAACTCTTTAGAAAAAAGAAAAAAAAGGACAACATGCTGCTGCCATTTTGTTTAATTTTAGTTCACATAGCTAATCTTTGAATGTTTCCTTGCAAAACCATCTGTTCTGCCATTGATCTGAGCTTGAAACTTCAAAACTGCACCTCCTAAATTCTTCTATCTTGCCAAAGGAGACAAAGATCAAAAGTAGAAACTGCATGTATTAGCCTGTAGCAAGGTCTGCTCAGCTTTTGATGCAAACTTCCCTAAAAGGAATGGAGTTTCTTATCTTCCCTCCCTTGAGTGAGATTTGATTAGGTCAGAAAGCAAAAAAAAAACAAAAAAACTTTACCACCTACCCTTGAATAAACTTGTCAGTGAAGCTCTGTGTCTTCAGTTAGGTAGTTATGAATGGTACATCCTGCCAATTTGCAGTACATTGCAGCGTTTGGACTAACATTAGCCTCTTTCCCCATTTTTTTTTTTTTTTGTCTGTGTGTGACTTCCTTGGAATAACATTTGCATTGATCATGGATTGATTTTCACACATCATGATCCTGATAACATTTTGCTTGATGTGTTGAGAGACTGAAATGGTCTATTGTCAAGGCTTTCTTGACCCAAAGTTGCTGCTGAACTCTGAAAAATCCTAGGTGGCTGCTAATATCTTCGTCACCTTGAAATCTCATCCAGCAGTTCAGAAGCCAGAAAAGGGTTTGGCACCTTTTATAGTGCTTCCAATCACGATCTGGAAGAAGCCTTTACAGGAGCTTCCAGAAGCTGATTGAAAGATACCTCCACTGACTCTGCTAGAAATGTTAGGAAAGAGTCTCTGAATGAGAAGATGATTGTCATATTCCTACTGTTGGAGGGAAAACATTTGTGGTTGATTATGAGCCTTCTTGAGAGTGGGAATCTAACCTGAACAATGCATAGTGACACATTTTTTGAAAGAACATTTAATTACAAGAAATATATTACAGGGATAAGCAAAGCCTAGTGTCAGCTTACTGTAAATACCCAGAAGAATCAAAGATCATGTGCTCTGTGCATGTGTGTCTGCGAAAAAATGTCGGAAGAAAGTGACCTGAGATCTGCTATCTCTTACACAAAGAGCAGGCAGAGTGATAGACAAAGAGGGGACCCTGAGTGAATCTTTAACTCTTTGTCTATACCACACTGCCCTTGGGATCAGGAGGTTATGAGGTGCTGAAGAGTCACTGCCACTGAAGTCACATTTCCAACACCCACAACACACTTAACAGGGTCAAGGTGAGAGATAGGGTTAGTAGTCAACTAACCCCTAGGAGGCCTAGGTTAAGTTTAATCCCCAAAAAGATCTCATATATTTTCTATAGGCCTATATGTAATTATGAAAATCTGTAAAAATGTTAATTATTTAAATATCTGGGAATAATTATCCTAAGTAAAGAAATATTCATTTATAGACATAAATATTTCAAACAGTGTATGTCAGATTCATATTGATATAAATAGATGGTTAAAATATCTCCCAATGAGATAAATATTGTAGAAATGAATATTACTTCATAACTGATATATGTACTCAGAGGGATCTCCATGTTATTACCTTGGAAGTATTTCAAACATATTGATATGTTATTAAGAAGGTTTTTATAGAAAGAACAGACTTCCAGATTTCATTATCTGAGGTACAGTACAATGATTTTAACTTTACTGACTTTCAGCTTCAACATTTAAAATATATTTTGATTTCAATTTCCTTATGGAATCCAACTGATCAAACAGCCTGGATGAGCACAATTTTAAAAAAATAATTAAAATATTATTATGTGACTCCTCTGACATTATACAAGGGTTTGGTTTCCAGCGTTAAAAGCTGCAGGCCTGTTTGGAAGATCTTGTGATCAAAGTTTAATTTTGACCCTTAGTCATATGATAAATCTTACATTTTTGTATGATCCAGCCATATTGGATAACTATCCCTTTATCTCCCATCTTTCCTTTTGGGGAACATTATTGAAACAGTGGTGGGGAGATAACTACATGGTGCCCAGGAAAAATGGATTGACTGGAACCCTTTCACTCAGGGTTCAAGCCCAAGCATGGAATGGAAAGTGTAATGGCTTCAGTGATTGATGACCACCTGATTGGGGAAGTATGCCCCTTCTAGTCCTGTTTCGCCTTCTAGCAGTTTTCAACATTATTGTGCATGGTATTCTTCTGGACCACCTGCAGGGGCTGGAGATTAGAGACACCTACAGGTGGTTCTGCTCTTTCCTCAATGGGCAGTTCTAGTCAGTGGGTATAAGGAGGGAGAGATGGGCCCAGTAGCTTCTCACCTGTGAAGTGCTGTACAGTTTGGCTCTCTCCCCTCTATTTCTTAATCTCTACATGAAGCCATTGGGAGAGGTCATCCATCAGATCAGAGTATACTATCATCTATATCCTGATGATACCCAGTAGTAGTATATCAGTATATTCAGCCACAGTGGCAATGTAGTCGAAGTCTTGTTTTGATATCCAGAGGGTGTAGAGGTATGAATAGGAAGAATCAGCTTGAAGTTGAATGTGAACAAGACATGGTTGCTTTTTGTCTATTAAAGCTCTCTGTCAACTCTGGTGTTATCTCTTGAAGGGATAACACTGCCCTTGAGGTAGCAGGTTCATGACCTGGGGATCCTCCTGGGGTCACAGCTATTCTGGATGGCATTGCACTGGATGGGGTTGAACTGCGTCAGACAGATCTGGTGCATAATCTGGGGGTCCTCCTGGACTCACAGCTCCTGTTTGAGGAGCAAGTGGCAGCTGTTGCTAGGAGAGCTTTTGCACAGCTTCAGATTGTGTGTTAGTTGCATCTGTTCCTGCACCAGGAGGCCCTGCTTATGGTCACTCATGCCCTAGTGACCTCCAGATTGGACTACTCAATGTGTTCCAAATGGGGCTGCTTCTGAAGAGCATTTGGAAGCTTCAGCTGGTATAGAAAGCGGTGGCGTGGGCAGTTAGTGGTGCTTGTTTTTTGGCACATGTGACACCACTGCTCCTTGAGCTGCATTGGCTACCAGTGTGCCTCTGGGTGCAAATCAAGATGCCTTTAAAGCCCTCCATGGCTTGGGGCTAAGTTACTTGTGGGACCAGCTCTCTCTGGTTGTTTCTTCCCATCCCATCTAGTCCAGCAGGAGGGGCATGCTCTGGGTCCCATTGGCTAAGGAGTGTTGGCTGGTGGGGCACAGGAAGAGAGCCTTTTCTGTTTGGTGCCCACCCTCTGGAATATCATCCCTCCAGAGATTGGACTGGTCCCATCTCCCCATTGGCCTTCCATAAGGCCTTGAAGGTGTGGCTTTGTGCTCAAGCCTGTGGACTTGGGCATGGTATGGAGCCTGTTTCTTGCTAATATTGAGTGTTCAATTGTGGTGTTATAGGGTTTATATTTCTTTGTATATCTTTTTATCATTTTTAATATTGTTAACCACCCAGAGTCATGTATGTGAGATGGACGACCATATAAATCCAATCAATCAATCAATCAATCAATCAATCAATCAATCAATGTGGATGAGCCTGTATCCCTGGCTGGGTGGACTATTGCAGTGGTTCTACATGGGGCTATCTTTAAAAACCATTCAGAAACTACAGATTGAACAAACTGCAAGGTTTTCTGGTAATAGGCATCATGAGCACATTGCATCTAGCTGTAGATCCCGTATTGGTTGCTAGTTAGTTTCCAAGTGAAATTTAAAGTGCTACTTTTAGCTTATAAGGCCCTACGGGAGGTACCTTCACACCTGTGTTAGCCAACCAGAATCAACCTGTGCAATATGCCCAACCTAGAAAGAATAGTTTGTAAATTCTCAGTTCTGTGAGATAAACATGGGGTTGAGGCCAAGAAGATGTGCTTCTGCGTCATGGCCCTGTGTTTGAAACAGCCTTCCTCGGACCATTAGACTTGTCCCAACATTCTGGAAGCTGGATGAAGCTCTTCCAGAGGATTTTTAAAACTTAATTATGAGATGATGCTATCATATGAATTTTGGTTTGTATGTTGCTCTGGGTTTTGGGTTGATTTTCTTTTGTTTTTTATTTGATCATTCTGTGGACATTTTACTGTCTTTTACTATGGATGTTTTATGGTTTTTCTTTTATTTTTTTATACCACTGAGAGCCTTAACAATTGCATGCTTTAGAAATGTAATAAATAAAATGCAGATAATTTTCTTAGTTCATAGGTGAATAAGGATATTAACACTTTAGATCACCTTTTTGTCAACCAGCTTTTTAAAAAATCATTTGAATAATTAGGAATTTGGATTGTCCAAACCTGTAAGATAGCAGTTTGTTCAATTAAAACATATTCTGATTTCATACTTTGGCCCAGGTACATATTTTTTTATACTTTCAAGTCAGTCTTGACTCCTGGCAACTGCCTGGTTATGTCCCTGCAGTTTTCCTGGCAAGATTTTTCAGAAGTGGTGAGTTGCCTCCTTTCTAGGGCTGAGAGAGTGTGACTGGCCCAAGGTCACTCAGCAGGCTCCCCCTGCCCTTTGAAAGTGGGGAACAATCAGCTGTTTGTCCTGGCACAATCGTAATGGTCAGGCCAACATTCATACAGTCAGCTAAGTTAAGTCTGCATCTTGTGGGAGTCTTCCTTTAAAATGTTCTAAGGCTCTATGACCAAATTAATCTTTAGCTTTTTGGTGTCATATCTTCTAAGAAAAATGAGCTCACGTGGACTAACGAACTAAAACGTTCATATTGACAAATAAAACCTCTTGGTGAGTAGGATTTTCTGAGGTGCTTTGGCTTGGATTAAAATGTAGGGTACAATGTAAAAACAGAATTACTCCTAAAATTGCATATATTTATGTTGGTACACTAGAGGAATGAAGCTAAAAACAGGTTGAAAATATTTACCTGTTCAAAGAAAGGGCAGGAAGCAATACCATCCTTCTTGTTTGATTTTTTAAATATTGTCACATAGCCAAAACTGAGTGGTTTTGATTATTACATGGCAGTGCCTAAGTGATTCCTGATTGGCTAGGACCACAATATATAAATAAGAACAGATGTGTGGCTCTCCCCCTCCTCTAAAATTCATTCTATCACCCTGAACGTTTTCATGGGTCATACCCTAAATTATGCATGTAGATTTAGGATGTGCCAAGACATAAAGGCTTTGGGTTGTGTTGGAAAATGAGCTTTTGAGAGAGGGAGAGAGAGAGAGATTTCATATTTTGTCTATTGATCTATTGCTGTTTTAATTTCAGCTCCTTTTTTCACAATTTTTTCTGTAATCCGTTTTGTATTGCATGTAGCTGTAGGCCTTTCTGCATCAAAATGGTCAAGGTGCACAACTGCTTGCTCATTTTATAAAATAATTCCAAAGATCTCTACCCTGCACTTATAGGAGGAGTAAGTCCTTATGATAGTAGGATGAACAAAACTGACCTGAGCTGACATCAGTCAGAAGTGCTATTCTAGGTGAAATCTTAAAATTTGCTAAAATCATCATATGGAGTACATTGAAGTGAATTTGTAATCAGAAATATTAGTATCTAATATTATTTAGATATTAATGAGTATTATGAGATATTAATTATAATATCTAATATTAAACATGCATTAGACAGTTAAATATCTGAAAAATGTATCTTTTGGCCTACTTAGAAGGAAAAGAGTCATTATTCAGGAGCCCTGGAATCAGGAACCAAGATCTGTGTGTGGGTGGTGTATGTATATTTGAAAGATTGAAAGTTAATAAAAGGGAGATCACTTCTCATTGTTTCATAATCTGTTCATTCAACCATACTACAAGTGGGATTAATGATTCTGAAATGTCAACCATATTTTAAAAATGGGAAAGGGAGGCTCAACTTCATTGTTTCCCTACTCAAAAAATATTAATTAATGGATCAGAGATCAAAAGCAAATGTTTCTACAGTACATCAGTGCCACTCTCTTAGAAGAGTTTTACAAGAATTAGGAAAAGAAAGGGCAATTGTCTGCAAACTTTGTGACAAAGGAAAGGACATTCATAATTCTTTAAGGATCTTGGCACATTTTTGATGCATCTTGAATGGATAAAAAACTTTAAAGTTAAAAGCTTTTCTCAGCAATTAGTTTCATAATTTCCAATGAACAGCTGGAAACTTCACTGATCAAATGTTCTACATCATGCCAATATCTGCCTTAATCCAGCCACATTAAGCATGTCTAGGTCTCCTTGAATTCAGTGGAATAGTGAAGCATATGAGCCAACTTTTAAGAATTTCAAGGGTTCTACTTTTAACTCAAACTTCATATACAAGAATAAGGAGGCAAAACTTTTTACATTGTAGAAACATTGTCAAGAAGCTTCCTGAAGACAATTAAAACAACACATACACACTGATATTTCTTAGATTATGAGTTCCCAGTCTGAGAAATATATAAATAAATAAACAAACAAACAAATCTCCAGTGTGAAATATAAATATAAATGATGTTATAAAACGTATCCACAATAATCCTGGAAAATGTGCCCCAATTGCACACAATCTTCTCAGTAAAATTTGCATGCTGGTTCCAGACATTTCTTGCTGCTAAATTCATTTCAGTCTGGTACTGACCTACCTCAGTAAGCTACTGAGGCATGTCATTCTATGGCTATCTGTCTAGCCATCTATAGGCTAAGCAGAGGCATCTCCTAAATTAAATGAATGATCAATAAATATTGGAACACTTTGGGGATGCAAAATAACCCTCTCTTTCCTTGGAATTACTTCCTAGCTAGCAGTATTATTTTATCAGTTACTGGGAATGCTTGTCTTGCTTTTTCAGAGGTTTCACAAATGGTATGAAGCCTGTGTCCCTTCCAAGAATTGCAAATGATCAATAAGCATTCTGGATTGTCAAAAATTACCCTGCCTTAAAGGCTTTTCAGCCCAGCAGCATGCATAACAAGGAGAAGCACATTTCTGTAAATGTATACATTTCATTGACCAAGTTACTGTTGTTCAATTAACCAGTATTAAATGTAATCCTCTCCGGTTCTCCATGGCCTCTCCTCCTCCTCTTTTGTCTGTCAGTCTTCATCTCCTACAAAGGTAGAAATCCTGTGGAGGCCAAGAATCTTGACAAAACTACTGCGTATATATTATTTAGAGACATGTGATATGAGGTTCTCAAGATTCATCACAAACCATAATTTAAGTGCTGTAACCTCCAATACATGACCTCACAAGCCAAGTATTTCTGTTTTGCTTGACATCAATCAAATGCATCTCTCTGGCTACATTCTGCCTTGTATCTCAACTTTAATTTTTACTCAGGTTTTTCTTTTCTTTCACAAATATGCCCTATTGGTTGACTTTTCATTGCTCTGGTCCTTTTTTCAAACATTCATGTTAACGTTTCACAAGGAGTTCAAAGTTTAAGTCACTGTAAATGCTCTGTTACATGGGCATGAATTCTTAAAACAGCATCCTTTATTTCTTTATTCTTTATTGCATTTACCAACAGCTCTGGTCAGCTGATATTGCCTTCAATTCCACTAATGTCTGCCTCCCCCTGCCTTATCTCCACCCCCACCCCCACATTTTCACCATGTTACACTTCTGTCCTTATCCCCTTATTAGAGTAAAAATCCACAATTCTATATTCAGTACTGCTGCAGACTTTTTGTTTTCTTGAGGAAGTATGTGCTTAATTATGGAATCAGAACAATTTCAGTCCTAACCCTGATCAAGTACAGTTGTAGGGGAAGCTCCCCCTCGCACACAAACCTTTTGAAATGTACTTGTTTTTATTTCTTCTTGGAGCTACCGCTGTACGGTTGCACTGATAAGAAGAGATAGGACACCTTAGCCTCCTCTATGTATGCCAATCTGGGAACCCTTCAGGTATGTAGACTTTGACTCCCACAATTCCCCAGCCAAAAGATATTACTCGGAATTCTGGGACTTGGAGTCCATATATCTGGAGACTCCCAAGGCTGGGAAAGGTTGGCATTCTTCTGCCAGGCCTGAGGTACTAGATACATCATGTCAAGTCAAAAAAAGCATACATGTGGACACATACAGAGCTTCCTTATTCAGGACTGTGACACATAGTATAAGATATCACTACATAAAGGTTCTATTTTATGGACTTGAGATGGAAGAGCACCAAACCTGCAGCATTGGCACAAGCAACTCAGCAGGAAAAGGAACCGGAGGTCCAGTCCCTGCCCATTCAATTCATCTGGCCACTTAATATCCACTATATGCTAGAAAGACTGTACTTTAAGTGCTTATTATGCCAGCTAGAGTTAAAATGGATGCGGTCAGAGAAAGTAACATTTCTGCAGTCTTGTCCTTGAAGGGCTCGAGCTGACACAAAGGCCCTGTAATTTTACCTTATTAAATCTGGCATAATCTAGGTTACCTGTAGTCATTTTATATGATTCATTTTTCTGAAGAGGAGAAATCATAACATCTTTACTCTGTGCTTAGCCAAAACAAACTGTTCGAGAATATAAAATGCACTGTTTTATTGGCACCGTCTTGGAAGTGAGTCAATAGATTGAAGAAAAAAAAGGCAAACTCCCTATGAATAAAATTGGATTCTAACCTTCAAAAATTTATGACAATTGCTCCTTCTTGTGGCTTGAATGTTGACATATAATTAATTTAAGATTTTGTTTTAAGGTTTCCTGTCTAGGTTTAAAGCTGTCACACAAATATCCTTGAAAGTTTATCTAACAGCTGGAGCACCAAGAAAGTCAATTGAAATGTTGCAACGGAGACTTACATTTGAGGCAGAAGGAAGTACTCCTAGCAGGGTGGAATTGAGAAGCAGAGAGAATATAATTTTCAGTTTATGTTTAGGATTCTGGACTGATGGCATTTTTATATCAGTTTCTACTAGTGGTGTGAAACCACCAGCAGCTTTTGACAACAGTTTTAAGAGTGTTGATATACTAACCACTGTGGGTTTTGTCCAGCAATCATGTTCATACGATAATTACTACTGTACTGTGTGAAGGTACATTTTTATGGCCAAAATTTAAATATAGGAAAGGAAGACATTCAAAGCATTTGTCAAACAAGTGCAGTATTTACACCACCAGTAGCATATCCACGGGCCTCAGAATGCATCTGTCAGTTGCTTTCCAAATATTTAATCATGTTATTCTGTTTAACTTTTTCTTCTCATAAAACATTTTTGCATACTCATAAACTTACTCAAGTAGCCAGAAGTGGATCAAACCAGGAGGAGGAAGGCCTGGGAGTTCTTAATGACATTCACCAAGCCTATCCTTGATTCTTCCCCATTATATCCAAACTGTATTATTCTGTATTATTCTAAATACAGTAATTGGAGATAAAACCTCTCTGCTGTCTATGTTATTTAAGTGCTGCTGATCAAGTTTTTTGGGTGAGGCTCACCATTTTCTAATCCTGTCTTTTCCCTGTCTATCCTCTTCATGTTCAGATCCATTGCATTTTCTGTCACATTCAAATCAAAATCCATATACTGATGCTAACAACTGGCTGTTTAAAACAAACAATCCCCTCCCAAAAAACCTAAAGAGCTAAAGAAAAAGAAAAAAAGAAAAGAAAAATCCAAACATATAATATGTATGTTATTTTAAATTTACACATTCCTCATGAAAATAATCATTGGCTAATAATAGAAGGCATGTTAAGAGAAGATCTTTTGAATTCCCAGGAGAGGAGAATCCATTTTATTGATAGAGTCACCAATAAAAAAAAACCCTTGCAGACTCTAAAAATCTTGTGCAGAAAATGGATGAAGCTTGGAGCAAATCCTTACCTGAGGTCTTAAGGGCAATCTGGTGGACCTGGGAGAAAATGCAAATGTGCTCTACCTGGGAGTTTACCTAGCTGACCTTGGCAGAACTTGAAAATGTTAAGAAGGGTTCATCCTGATCAGTACTTTGATGAGGATCCACTAGGGAATTCCAGAGCTGTAGACTAGACTGTGTGGTTGCACGGACATTGTGGCAGAAGGCAATGGAAACCACTTCAGCATCATTGCCAAGAAAACAACCTGGATGTATCTGTAAAGTCAGCAAGGGTCAAACTGGATCCAAAGAAAACTTTACCTTACCTTAACTTTTAGAAGGTGCATATATTGACTTGCATGATAAAAATGTCACAAGGATCTTTAACATTAATTCAAAATAGGCAAAAGAGAGTTCATTACCATAATCTTAGCCAATTATACTACTTTATACTAATAAATCAGGTGCTTGTTGTAACTCTAAGCATGTAAATACCTTCTTATCCTCTCAGAAGCACACTCATACAATGTGTTCCGGTTACCTCCAAAAAATGTAGTTATATCAGGATTAGTAGAATTTATATTTATGTTTGTGACTTAGGAATATATTGCAAACATAAAAAGGACTGTGTTTTTTGCACTGTGTTCTTTGCACTGGTACAGACATAGCAATTCCAGTCATACAATTATTGCAAAATCATCACACCTTTCATATGATTGCCGGCATATTCTTGACTAAGGACAAGTTGGCTTCTATCAGAGTGAACTAATTTAGATTGGTTAACTCATCTCAGAACAAGCCATAGCTATAGCATTAGACTGCACATGATGCTTCGACACATATTCTCCTATGCTATCTACATGTTTGGCTTTCTAACTCTTATCTTTCCATGCTAAGAACAGGGGATGCCATTCAGTGGCATGTGTAATTCTTGTTTTTGTTAGCAAAAGTTTCCCAACAGTAGGGTTAGGAAGGACTTGATGCCAGTCAGAGTCTACAAAAATGTACAAGTGTCAGGAGATCCTTGATCTGATTTGGACTGCTCATGTGATAAATTATTATTTATTTTGAGTTTCAGACTCTCAAAGTTCTCAGTCCATAAGCCAGTATGATATATTTAGGCTGTTCCTCTGATGAATCAACTCCTTTGGCCAACCACAATTTCCTGATTCCTATTCCTTTGTCTGTGTGTGTGTGTGTGTGTGAGAGAGAGAGAGAGAGAGAGAGAGACATGGATACTGATGTGGGTAACCAATAAATGTATAATGATAGTAATAGTGTAAGTTGCTTCCAAAAGCCAAACCGTAGCTGAGATCAATACAGCAGTCAAAACAGGAAAAAGTAAAGAGAGGAAAACGAAATATTTCTTTAAACTAGAAATAGCATGTTACAGGATCAAGAAGTTAAAGTGTGAGCCTCAAGGTTCAAGAATAATTATACATAATGCTGGGCGTAAGGACTAAGAACTCCAAACGCAGCCTTCCTTAGTCTTATACCCCCCAGATATGTTGGACTAGAACTCCTGTCACCACAGCCAATAAGGTCAACGGTGATGAACATTGTAATTCAGCACAACTTTAGGGTGCCAGTTAGGAGACCCTTTTGAAGTGCCTTTGGAAAACAGGGGAGGAACACACGGGCAAGCTAGATGTGAGCAAAGAAGATTCTGAAGCATAAACTGCCTTGCCTAATGAATTGGCTGGTGGCTCCTCCAGGTGAGAGGTTCAAAACATGGGACCAAATATCAACCATATATACCTCAAACACATAAAATGCATAGAATACTCCCTCTTTATAGGAATGTTTGACTGCCCTAACTGGTAGGTAAGAGGAAATTCACACCACTCCCAAGCTGTGTGATCCCTAAGGAGCTTGGAAATAAACAGTTTTGAGTAAAAAATATTAAACACAGGGTCTGCTTTCAAGAGTGTGCTCTCTCTTCTTGAAATAAAAAGGGGGGGCAGGGGGGAGTCTAACTTTATCAGCCTGGATTGATTTGATTATCTCCTTTGTCCTATTTGTCTTCTTAACTGCTTCTTTTATTTCTCCCTACATTTGTTTCCCTTCCCCCATAGAGATTTTTCCTGCAAAATCCCCTTTCATTGAACCGTGTGGATTTTATTACTGCGTTTGCCAGTGTCAGGAGTTGATTGTAAATGAGAACTGAGTGGGATCCTGCTTTCTGTTTTTGTTTTCCAGTAACTTTAGGATCACTTTAAACTGAATACTTTTTCTGTCATACAAAAGGAAACCTTATCCTTGGGCTGCTGTTCTCCTTTTTTTTTTTTTTTTATTAGACACACACAGCGCGCATTGCGGATTCTGCCCCCCATCTGCCAAAAATAATTTGAGAATTAACTGTGCCTCACTGATAATCACTGCTGTGTTTGTGATGCATTTCTTCAGACTTGTGTCATTCTGTTCTTGCCCAGTATTTAGAAATAAAACAGAAACACATGGTGCTGGTGTTGTAAGCTGTTGCCACACTGCAGCTCTAATGGGCTTACTGACCACAACCTACAGGGGCCAGTATGTGTCAACAGCAAAAAGGGCCAACCTCAATCACTGCCTGTGCTTTTACTAAGTTGCTATATGTCTAATTCTTTGCAACTCAGTTCTCCTGCTGTTTTGGCTGCTCCAGCCCAAGGCTCATATAGTATGTGTATAGTACAGCAGCCTTCACTACCTCTAGTTTTACCACAAAGGGCCCAGCAGGATATTTTTAGTGGATGAGACAAGCCCAAGTCCAGGGCAAAGGGCATCACCACTTCCTAATAAGACTTATTAGATGGGGGTGAGGGGAATGGAGCAGGGGCTCCACACAGGTATTGATTTAATCTCCTCCCTTCTCAAGATTCCAGATTTAACTATGGTTTGTAATTCCAAAACTGAGCCCAACAAAAGAACCTTTTATTATTTCAAACACTGCCACATCCTTAACCACTGGTTCTCCAAAGCTGACCTTTCAGTGAAAGTCTGCTGGTAACCATTGTGATCTTCTAGTCATAGGATCCTTGCTACAAATGGAAAGGACTTGCTCCTGGAGTTGCCTTGTTGCCAGCTCAGGACACAGCTTCTGGTGATGGAGTGCTGGCACTGAAGTGGTTAACAGACTTGAACACTGCTGGTTCCCTACCTGCACTTGCCCTGGCCTGCAGCAATGGTGCTCGCTGTTCAGGACTGAAAGAGAGCTGCCTTGCCTCATCCCAAGTGGCAGCCAGGCAAACCATGTTATTAAGAAGCAGAGATCGCAAAACCTTGAGGTTCTAATAAGCCCCCATAATTAGTTCCTACCTTGAGAATAAATAGCATTCCACACCAACAGGGGGTTGGGATGGAGGAAAGAGCCTCCTTCAGATTTCATTAAGCCAGTGTTGTCTAAACCTGGCCACTTTAAGATGAGTGGACTTCAAGCCATATGGCCAAAGGGAGAAATATAAATGATTGCTTGTTTACACAGTTTGCTCCTCATTCTGCCCTGTAAACAAGAACCACGAGGAACATTTCATTAGCAATCACGGGATCAGATTCAAACTCTCTCCAAGCAATGTATCCATTCTGCAATGTAAACTTCCATTTAGAATTCAACATGGAAATGACATATTGAAAAATATGCATTGGGACAGCTTACATTTCCATGACTTGTGTTCAGGGCTCTTGATATATACATATAAATATAAGAGATAAAATAGATGGGTATTCATTTTGCAGATCTGATCTACCACCATTCTCAGTGGGGGAAGCATCCTGTCTAGATGACAAGAGTTAGCATTTTCATCTAGGCCTGTCACAGTGTTGTATGGTCACCTTCAAGGACGCTCATTACCCCAAGGGTCCATCCATTTCCTTTTATGAATCCGTGGGGCATTTGCTATTATTCCTAACTCTGTGTAGTGATTCTAGCCCTTTTGGCAAGCTGGGAAGTTCATCAAATCTACACAGTAATTGAGATGCCAGCTGCGATTTCAATTTTAGATCTTTTGTGCAGATGAGCATTGTTGCACCATGTATTTAAACAAAAATAAGAAAATGTGATAGTGCATGTCCAGGTGGGTTCACTGGGTTTGCGTGACTATGAATATCTGTTAATCCAAATTTTTAGACAAACATTTTCTATCTCCCACATTTATTGAATTTCAATCTTCAGATTGTGTTTTAGGAACCTCTCCTTTTTTATATCCATGTCAAGTGTCCTTTGCCTGCCATCTGCTATAACAAAACCAGAAGATGATTTACCAATTTCCATCCACAAAATACCTTTGAAAATACTCTCTATTTTAATTCCACAAAAGTTGCTCATGAAGCTTTTGAGATACCACTGACCAGTGAAAGCTAGATTTGGGGACAAATGTCACTTTGACCTCAAGTCTGATACCCTACAAGGCAACTCAGACCACAGCAGTCAAAGATCAACTAAGATTCTTTATGGAGGAATGAAAAAGAAAATGGAAAGCTACGTAGCTAGTTATTATTTGCTCACTATTTTATAGAAATATAGAGTTTAGAGTATTTAGGCCTTTGAACCCAACTCTTGTTCCTTGCAGGATCCAAATTAAGGTGTCTGTGACAGGTGGCTATCTGGCTCTACTTGAGCACATCCAGAGGAAGGAAGCTTACCAACTTGCTTGGTAATTAATTCTACTATCAAACTGCTCCCATACAGATTGGAACTTTTCCCTAACATTCAAGTCAGACTGCACTTTCCCGTAACTTAAATTCATTATGCTGTATCCTGTCTTCTAGAACGATAAACAACAAATCTCGGGCTTTCAGGCACTTTCATATTCTCATTCAGTCTCTTCATTTCAAAGCTAAACGTTCCCTTATTCATTCGTCTCTCTTCACTGGACTCAGCTTCTAATTCACTGAATATCTTGTTGTCTTTGAATCTAGTTTGTCTGAATCCTGATTAAAGTGGGATGCCCAGAACTAGGCACAGTTTGTATTCTTCATATTTGGTTAGCTACCATTGCAGTATCTTTTTCACACATACTATTGTCAAGCTGGATACCCCATTCTATACCTGTGCATTTCATTTCTATGTCTTAGATGCATACATTTGTGTTTATCTGTCTTAAATTTTATTTTGTTTTTAGTTCATTCCTATAATTCCTCATTTGAATTTTATATCAGTCTTCTGTCCCATCCAATTTTATGTTATTTGAACATCTGAAAAAGCATTTCCTCATCCAAATCATCAATAAATGTTGAAAAATACAAGATCCTATATATATATATAACATTTTATAACAATATATATATATATATATATATATATATATATATATATATATTTGTGAAAAATTTACACACACATATACATATACATATATAATTTTTCACAAAAAAAATTTGCAAATAGAACTCACTTTAGTGGGAGAACTCTGCTACCCACAAGTGATAATAACAATGGTTAAAATATAGGATCTTGTATTTTTCAACATTGTTGTAAAACTTACATAGTACATTATTTTGATACAGTGGTATTTATACAATACTGATTAAAAATTATTAATTCTCTAATGTTTAAATAGTTTAAGCCATTGAGGATTCAGTAAAAGAATTTTATTGCAACCTAGCTGCGCACACATCAGAAAGATTATTATAATTATTATCATTTAACAATATGCATGGTTATAATGTAATGATAATATTTATAATTATTTATTTGTTTATTTATTTATTAAATTTCTCACCCGCCCATCTCCCCCCGATAATATAATATTTATAATTATATTATAATTTTATAATAGCAATTTATGACATAATACAATAAGTCGTGATTTACATCTTGCTTGCTATAGCCAGAACTTTCCTATTGATATGGTAGCTTTCTAAAATATATATAAAACAGAAAGCGAGATTGTAATCAAAATCCTGATTCAATTATCCAAGCTCACTGTCAGATCCTAGACATTTAAAAAAATACTGAGTAAGCCATGAATAAGAATGTGAAAATATATACAACATTTCAGTTACACTGTAATGGAAAAACTGCAAAATACCAAGATACCAAAGACACCTAAGACACTTGGTGAGTTAAGTGAAAAGGTGAGATCCATTTTAAATTTAGAGCATTCCTTCAGTGTCCCTTTAGGAGTTTGGCTTCTTGCCAGTGTTCCTTGTTAAAAATTTGTTAAATGTGTTTGGCATTAATGCAAACACATAGTCCTCGTTTGTTACAACTTCTAATGGAAGGCATTCGTTTAAGGCAATGAAGTTGGTACCAGAAAAGAAAAAAAGTTCATTAAGTACATTTTAAAAATACAATGATGTATGTGGTGACTAACTATGGTGCCCCAGCAACTATATAAATATCTGACGGAATAACCACAAGTTGTGTTTGGTTTGAAACTGGATTTGTTTTAAACAAGACCGATTGCGCAGAAACTGGTTTTGTTTGTTGTCAAAACTGATATTAGTCTTTATTGTTTAGCACTTGTAAAAATAACCAATGTTTGAGTGTCTTGTTTCCTACATCTTAAAAGAAATTTCCCGGGTTTAAGAAAGATGAAGAAAGTTTCCTAATGTGAATGGTAAAGCAAATTTTCACAATTCCTGTCTAGAAAGCGCTAAATCCAGAAAAAAAAATCAACCAAATGAATATATCTGAAGATAATATCCTGGCAATCTTGAGAGAGAGATTTCAATATTTTTAATCTATATTTTAAAAAAACAGTTTTAAAAATTACATAACTATAGAAATAACAGGACATGAAATATAGAATAGTAGAAATATTCTGTTTTACTACTATTCTTCTTCTTCTTCTTCTTCTTCTTCTTCTTCTTCTTCTTCTTCTTCTTCTTCTTCTTCTTCTTCTTCTTCTTCTTCTTCTTCTCTCTAGTAAGATGGACAGAGAAGATAAAACCCTGTTCAGCTGTCTTAGTAAGCCATTCATTTTTAGTGCCTATGCCTTATTTGTTAAATATGAATAGTGGTAGTTTCCCCTCTGACAACATTGTAAAGATAACAGTTTTTGCATATTAAGCAATATATTTGGAAGAGTTCAGGAGACAAATTTTATGAAGTATGGTCCTTCCAGAGAATTGTCTGTCTTGCTCCTTACTGTGGAAGAAATAAGTGGATCAGCTATCTTTGAATTAATACTAAGCAATAGGGAGGATGTTGTCAATGAAATGGAAGAAGCAGGAAAGTTGGAGAAAGAAATTATGTATGTCTGGACTTCTTGATTTAAAGGAAAATTAAACATGAGTGTAGTCAAGGGCATATCTTGGATTTAAACAGCATATTTTAATAACATCAGAGCAGTGATGAGCCAGATTCCCATGGCAGGAGTCCCTAAAAAAGGAGTTATTAAAAGCACAGTTGCAAACAGTTCCACATTTTTTTAAAAAAAAGTGGAGGACAGCAGAAGAAGCCAACAGGGCCAAACAAAAAGTCATGCATGGAAGGAGAGAAGAGGGACAAGTCACCAAAGGAGAGTATGGAGAGGTAGCCCAGAAGTGTAAAGAGGGTGTTAGGAAAGCTAAAGCTCAGAGTCAGCTGGGATTGACAAAACAACATCAAGGACTTTTTTAAGATGTTCAAAATATAAGGAAGAGAGAAAAAAGCAGACAAACTGTTCAGTGAAGAGGGGAAAATGTTAACACTCAAAAGGCAAAATTATTCAACTCCTGTTTTCACTCAGCGGATGTTTCTCCACCAGGCGATTGGAAAGAGCAGAATGGAAAGCCATGAAGGTAGATTCTGTTTGAATGTTAAGAAAAATGCCCTAAAAGTTAGAAACAATGACCAAGGGAGATGCTGAGCTCTCCTTAATTGGATGTTCTAAGGAGACCCTGGATACCATTTGAGATGAAAGTATTTAGGGAAGCATGCAAAGAAGAGACTCTTCTAATAGTAGGGGACTTCAATTACCCTAACCTAGGCTGAGACATTCATGCTCAGGCCCTAAGGAAACCTAATTTCTAGCTACTTGGCTTTGGGGATGACTGAAGAGGAGGCAACCCTCTGTTTAACCATAAATGGTGACATAAATATGGTCTGGTGAAAAATTGCCAGCCAGGTTCAACATATTCACATTTGACTACAAAAGGAGAAACTTCTAAGAGATAAGGGGGTTGGTGAAAAAGAGATTGAAAGAAAAAATCAAGAGGGCCATTTTTCTCCCTAATGCCTGCAGGAAGTTTAAAATGACCATAATTCAGGTTCAGTTGGAATATATTCCACACTGTAATATCAGGTCAGCCAAGGCCTAGAAGAAGCCAGCATGTCTGTCCAGTAATATCAGGAAGCTGTAAAAGTGAAGAAGTTTTTTTTAAACAAATTTCAACAATGTAATTTTGTCCCTGCCATTAAGGACACCCAGGGTAAAATACGTAATGATTCTCATTCTCAGATGACTTTTTTTTTCAAATTTTACTCTCAATTGTATAATATTAAGTCAACTGTAACTGAGAAAGAAATGAAATTTTAATATAATGTAGTCATTCCTAAGACTACACACAATCAAGCTGCTTATTTAGCTCTGCTTTTATCTCTCAAAGAAATAATAGATATAATTAAATCTATGAAAACAGGAAAAATATTTCAGTCCAGTTGGTTATTTTATTGAATTTTATAAGACATACTTTGAGACCTTTACATTAATACCCGTGGTGGACTTATAATGATGAATTTTTTAAGCAGGTTTTTCTAACTTCCCTAAATGATTCCTATATAACTATGATTTTAATGATGGAAAAGAACCTGATGACTGAACAAGCTATCATTTGGTTCTCTTGTTAATACTGATTCCAAAGTATTGATAATATCAACAGATTATAGATATTGGCTTTGATTATTCATCCTGCCCATCTGTTTTATAAAAGGTTATCAAGTGTCTGTTGATAATAAATTGCTAATTGATTAATTATTAATTGACATTCTGAAATCAGAAGTCCAGTGGTTTTGTTAGGTGAGGAACAGGTCTTTCTTCATATGGCACAGTGGAAATTTTAAAAACCAGTCTTGCCTAAATGTGGATTTCCTCCTGTTTTTGATTGGATCAATATGTGGTGTTCTACTCCCTCTTTACGATTATTACAAATGAAATTGCCTCTTTAACTAAAAAATATCTTGTGGAACTTATCAAAGGGCAGTATATTCAAATAAAGCAGCTCTTGGTTTGATCTAGTTTAGCCCAGTTGCATTAGCAGCACCTAAAATCCCAAAATTATTATTACTCCTGGAATACATTCTATGTCGACAGCATTTTTTTTTCTGTAGACATGGAACAAAGTGGATATTACTGATTTGCAGTAATTTTTTTTGGAATCTTCCATATTAATGAATAAATGGCTAAGAATCTTAAAGAAAGATTAAGTGTATTTCTTATGATATTAAGATGGGACTAATTCAGCAAAAGATTATTTTTTATGTTTAAAAAAGGTACTTGTCAACTACATTATGTTGGAAATGTAAAATGACTGAAAGGACTTTCACTCATATGATATGGGCTTGTTCCACTATGCCCCATTTTGATTTAATATCCATAAGCTTTATAGTGTTATGAAGTTTAATTCATTTTAAAAATGGGAACATTTGCTTTTGAAGTATATACCAAAACAGTTGGAATTTGGTATTCTATGTGAAGAATTATGGACAGCAAAATAATTCTTCAGTGCAACTCTAGATTTATGATCTTGGATAATTGCATTTGCTTTCCCTCTATGAACTGGCTGTCTAACAGTGTAATCGAACAATTCTGTATCTACAAAGTTCAGTGATGAATTTAAAAATTAGGCTGATAATTTCCTATAAATGTTTGTTTATAGACAAGCACCTGCCACACAACACCCCAGACTTAACAACTGTTGATAAGAAAGACAAAAAAGTCTGGATAGTGGACATTGCAAAACCTGCAGACAGCAGAATAGAAGAGAAAGAACTGGAGAAAATCACAAAATATAAATACCTGCAAATAGAATTAGAATGACTATGGCAAAAGAAAGCAAAGATAGTACCAATAGCAATAGGCCCCTGGGTGCAATCCCAAAACATCTGGAGCACCACTTGAGACCATCGGCATTGACAAAATCACCATCAGTCAATTGCAAAAGGGAGCTTTACTTGAAACAGCTTATATCTTGCGACAATACCTTTAACACCAGCAAACAACCTTTGCCCATCCCAGGTCCTTGGGAAGAACTTGATAGGTGGATAAAAATGCCAAATCCAGTCTAAACAACTGGCTGACTGTGCAAATAATAATAATAAACATCCATCATGAGAGAACGGTTACTTTGAGAAGTAATGCACTAGTGTCAGTTTATTCCTACCCTCTGTTTCTTGTTACCTAAACAAGACAGGACCTGTCCTCTTAAGCCATGACTATTAAGCTGACTCCAAAGTCTTTAGTGGGGGACTTGGTCAAAGGCTTTTTCAGATCCAGGGTGACAGCTGGACAGCTGCCTACATGCCTGTGTGCACTCTCCAAGAAGAGCCACTCTCCCCCGATTTTCTCTTTTTCCAGGCACAGCAGGGATGGGGTGGGATGGAAGGAGGAGAAAGAAAGGAGGGCAAGATGGGGTGTGATTTTGTAAAAACAACTACATGCATCTTTAACTCAAAACAAAGTAATAATAAAAGGTACAGTTAGACGTATACTTTTCAAACCTTCAGACCAGGGACAATGATCATGCCCTTTCCTGGTCCTCTCTAGCAGCTCTCTGTTATCTAACCAACTTTCAAAGAGCACCTTTGCTTGTGGTTCATCACAGAGGGCAGAATGACTGATGGCCCTTCTGCTGTTCTTGATTATGAATGTGTGCTCTTTTGACCATTTTAGCTTAAATGAAGTCTTAATACTGGCATTTTGGATGAGTTAGCTAATCAGGTCACTTCTGCCAGAATATATCCTTAAGTCTCTGGACAAAATGCTATGATGCACCTCTACCTTTACATACATTTTAAGCAAACAGCGAATTTTTCCTTAACAAACACAGCCCCTCTGTTTCTTTTCTCTTCCATTTACACACAGATCCACACTTTTCTCTTTCAGATACATGTATTCCCTGTTTGTTCCCCCCTCTTCTCCCATCACTCACATATACATGCATACAGTTTTGGGGTTTTTTATTAGGGCTAGCAGATTTGGTAGGAGGAAACAAAAGCAGAGCAGAGAAAAAGGGCAGACAAAAGGTGAGTTTATCAGAAGGTAGAAGTAGCAGGAGTGCAAACTGGACTTTGCAGCATAATTTTGAAGGTCTCAGCACCCAACCCAGGCCCCAGGCTGCAGTAGGATCTGGGCAAGAGGGCTGAATTATGGATACACGGTCCACGTGACAAGGAAGACCATGTGTCACTTCCATGACCTTCAGAGACAGCCAGCTGCCAAATCACAAACATAATGATTTTATGATTTAAGCATAATAATGAATATCTTCATTAAAGTGATGTGACTGCAAGTCCAAGAAGCAGATGCGCTGTGATTAAATTTGGAAGTCTCCAAGCTGAAAACCCTGTTTACCGAATTAGAGCAACTCTGGCTTATTAGCAAGCTGGTAACTATCATTTTCCTGTTTTGGTAAAGAGGAGAGTAAGGATCTTTATATATTTCTTGATTTAATCATGGTGCTTTAAGGGAAGAATAAAAAGGTTGCATACTTTGGCCTAGATCCCATTCATAGTTCAGTTTATGAAGCTGAGATATTCATCTGAATGTAGCCACTTCCTTTTTTTCCTCCTCCTTCTCTTCCTTTTCTCCTCTCACACACTCGTCATACTATGTCAGTTATTTGCATCCTTTGCACATCCATGTGTAACCTGTTAAAAGAGGGCACTTTAAGATTTGGTGAGTGGATCTGTTTTTGTGCCTGTGTGCTTGCTGCAAACACTTGGAAAGCATCTGGAACCAAATGGACACAAACACAGATGTCAAAAATAGCTTGCATTTTACTACCATTATTAAGCAGTTTCCCCATTTGCCCCTTTGTGTTGATCCTCTCTCTCAGCGGCCTTCTGCAAATCACTCTGGAAAGGAGAAGGGCGGGAAGTCCAACGTCTGTTAATCAGGCAAGTGCCTTCATTCAAAAGAAAAACAACCCAAAGAAGAGTTACAAGCTACAGAACCCTTTTGCCTCTTTATGTCCCCTTGCAGTATTTACTCAGAACTTTTTGCCCAAGGCTTAAGAAGGTATGGTCAATTTTAGAATGGTGGCCTTCTTTGTGCTTCTTTGGGGAAGTTTATTTTAACCTCTGGTGTACTCCTTCAAAAGACCTGAGAGTCTTAAAGTCCATAGTGCCTAAATTGGGCCTAATCCAGAATCCCAGCCTGTATGAGGGTCTCTTAGCTATCCACAGAAATGTGATCCTGGCACTAAAAAGTAATATTTTTTAAAGTCCCTGAACTGTGTCATACCTTCATTTTCTTTATGCAGCTTCCATATTCTGCTTTTGTATGGATATTTAGAGAATACTGGGCTTCGAGATCCTGTTGGAATGTATATCTCAGTTACTTACTAGACAAATACGCTCCCTGAGATCAGTATACCTCGCAGATAGAGTTTGTTTAGGGCTATGATTGTGTTTATGACCATATGTGTATTCCATAGGTTCTTCATCCTGGAATTCCGAAAAGTGACATACGTGTCATTCAACCCTAACAAGTGTTGGAAAGCATTTTTCCTTCATTTCTCTAAGTATTGTTTTCTTTTATTTAAAAAAGTGCAAAAACCCTTATGCTCTGTCCTGATTAATGTATCAGATGGTAGAGAGTTTGCAAAAAAACCCAAACAATTTTGCCACTGTTATGAAGGCTAATGAGAACGCCAAGGCACAAATCTGTATTTTATATTTCAATTGCAGTTACTCAACCTCATTGATTGTTCAGCTGAGCAGAAAGTTAGTTTTAACAGCATCAGAGTGTAAGTTACTGGGTTACTCCAGCTTGTAAAATATCAAGAACATCAGGAAATTGTAAACCAGTTTTATTTAGTTCCCAAACTGTGCCAAAATGTCGGGGACTGGCTCATAGATCCTTCTTACAGTTGGAACATGTGCTTCTTGTTAATTCACGTGAGTGCTTCCTGTGTCTATATATCTCTTGGAGCAATACACAGCACACAAAGGAATGGGAGCTATGCACGGTTCACAAACTGCAATACGTGACTTACAGTTTTTATAAAAAGTTTGAAAAGTTTTTATTTGCCAGAACTAGTAACATGATCTACTTTAGAAACTCCCAAACTATCTGAACTTCTAATGAAATCAATTAACATCAGTACAGGCCGAGATATTTTAAACTATGGACCTGGATGGACCAGGGATAAAAGATAAGTGTGTGTGTACACATATAACCTCCCCATGCACACACTAATTGAAGTATGTACTTTATCAGTATAGATGACAGTCTAGATAATACTGCACATTATTCTGTAGTATAATCTGTTATTTCCTTTAAAAAGATTTCACATATAATTGAACTATAAATTATTAGCACTATCATTACTGTATTATTCTCAGCATTTATTGTTAAGAGAATATTTTTTGGTTTTGCTGCTTTAACATATTTAACTGGACTTGACTCATACAAAATCATTAGAGAGGTTAATATGGCACATTAGATATATGGAATGTATTGGAATTGTTAACTGAGGACCTACAGAAGACACTGGAATGTAGCAATTCAAATGTCTTAGAGCATCTGGGTGCATTTTCCCAGTTGCCCATTTCTGAGATGGCTGCACATTTTCTAGATTTCAAAATTTGTATTCATTGGTTTGTTTTTAAATATATCATGAGTGGTAACTACCTGTGCATTTCTATTCTAGTTTTGCTATTGTGCATTCAGGTGTGAACTGACCACACAACAGAGGTGACAGCTGAAGATCTCAGGGCCATATGTGGCCTTGAAAGCTTTGGACGTGGTTCCCAGAGACCTCTCTCCCCCCACCTTTACCTCTTTCTCACACATGCTTTTCCTACAAATTGTGATTTTTAGTGTGCCAGAAGGAGGAAATATTAAATACACATAACTGGAGAGTTATCCTATTTAATTTTAATTAAATGGATTTTATTAAATGAAAACCAAATTACCCTCCTTTTTTTTTTTGCACTGTGATTCCCAGTACATGACTCAGAGGCAATGTGCAGCCCTCAACCCAGAACATGTTGTTCACCCATGTTGTGCATTGTTGCATGTTTGGGGGAATTTTTTTGTCAGAAGATAAACCCTAAACGGTTTCTTTTTGAATGCTTCACTTGTTAAAGAATACCAGCAGATATATTTTGAGGTTCACACAGTGAAATTCACAGAAATATCAAAGATTCATTTATGTGAGAATGCTGTTCAATAATTCTATGTATGTTTGAAACACAGGCTAAATCAATTTAATGCACCCATGAACAGCAAAGAATTTGTTTTAGTTTCTTCCCGTGTAATACAAAGAAAAACAAAAATACATTCTGAATTTTAAAATTTTAGAAGAAAGGAGGTGGAGGGAAGCCTGCCACTCATTTCTACATTTTGGTGCAACTGCTAAGGATCCAGATTTCCCTTTTACAGGATATATTTTTGAGTAAAGCCTGTGCAGTCTGTAATATTTGTTGGAATTGTTAGTGCAAAAGCCATCAAAAGATTCTACTGATGTGTGTGCATGCCTTCAGCCTTCCCAACGTCAGCTGCACTAGTCTGTTGCACCAAAGTATCTATTGCATCTTGAGTGTTCACTATTGGAATGTAAGTATTCAGAGACTAGAGCCCACTTCATTCTACCCCTGAATTAGAACAACCATTCTATACTGCACGTATTTCAACCTGCAAGTGTTTTCTCTTAAAACAGAAATCCCTCAGATTTCTGGTTCTTCACTTTTAAATACGTCCTTAAACTATCATTTTGTTATGCATATTTTATATTTTACAAAGCTGTTCCTGAAATTGCGGAATGAGTATATATGCCTGCTGTCTAAAACAAACAAAACAAAAGAAACAAAGAATTAGAACTGTTCTGGTACCGCTGAACATGATGTGGCTGACCTTTTTCTGTAGCACTGATGAGCCAATTATTAAAGTTCTCCTTATGTTAATTTATGTTAAGATAAGTTCTCCTATTCTCAGTGACCATTAGTTGTGAGGATTAGGCTTAAAGTTATCTTTCTCTTTTGTTAAAGAGTTCTCTCCAGATTCTTCCACTGAGAGAATCGCTTCCATCATTGAAAGTTTTGTTGGTTGGCACAAGAAATAAAAATATGGATAAACAGAGGAAAAATATCATAGGGAAGATGTGGAATATGGTGGAAAATGGTATGGTCACTCATTTACTACATTCTGGGACATATGTTTTCAAAATATAGAGTGAGCCTGTCTGCCTGCCTGCCTGCCTGCCTCCCTTTCTTTTCTCCTAATCCATCACTTTTCCACGATAATACTAAAAATGTTCAAACAAGAACTGAACAATAAAACAAGCCCATATAATTTTACAAATAAAGCAAATAATTCAGGTAAATAGCAACAAAATATGTCTTTATTAAGATTAATAATATCATTGAACGCAAATTAGAAATCTTAGAAATAATGCATTGTCTACATTTAGATAAAATAAAGCATGGAATATATAAGATCTCCCTTGAAAATTTGTCCTGTAATATGAACATGACTGCCAAGAAGAGCCTACTGTGGGCATTGCTCATATTCATTGTATATTCCTGAATGATGATAATAGCCAATCAGATCCATCCCAGAGAGAAATGCAGGTTATATAAAATTGTAGCTGCAGGCAGCCTTCCCTGTGCCAAACTAAATCAGCCAACAACCATGAGAACTAATATTTTGGATGGTTTCTTCTTTTCCTGCAGTTATCAGAGGAGCTGGAGAAAGCAGCACATGCAGCACTGAAAGATGAGAGGAAAAATGTGATTTACTGGATTCTGAATGTGAATGCCACTCCTGGAACACTGTCCCAGCAAGATCACAGATGTGGGTGGGAGCCAAAAAGGTTACCCTTAAAAATACGCTGCATAAATAAGTGTCTTCTCCATTATTTCTTGTAATCTATTGTGAAGTCAGATACTTTGGAAAACAATTAAGGGGACTTGATCGGAAACCAGAAGAACTTCATTTCCTTTCATGGGGGTCACATGAATTATTTCGCTATTTTTAACTGAGTTACCATCTGCTCTGAACATTACTAAAAACAGTTCATTGAAATGTGATCTTTCATTTGATTTCTATTATTTTTTATGTGCAATTGAAGTTTCATTCATTGTAATATTATCTCCAGCTGATTTCTTCCAAAATATCACTAAGCATTCAATTACTATAGGTATTAGAAGACTGTTGCATAATGATGTCCAAATTATCATATGCCCAGTAATGTTGGTTTTAAGGGTAACAAAAACTACGCCTTTACTTTCCTCTTGTTTCTTATTATAGTTACCCATTTTGATAGTGTAACCACCAGTATTAAGCTCTGGGCCAGGTTGGAAATGAAATCAATATCTATTGGCATATGTAAACATGGTATGTGTCTCTTACAATGCATGGAGCATCTAATAGTGCAACCTTATACATAAGTATTTAGAAGTAATTTCCATTGAATTGAATGGAGCTTACTTCCGGAGAAGCATGTATAGGATTGTCAGTTAAGCTGCTTAGAAATTATTTATGCAGGGGTCATTGTATTCCTGGATGATAAAAGCTTGAAGGGAGCATGAGTGCATACATCTATGCACAAGTGTCTAAGAAGATACATCAACCCTTTGTCATCCAAATGCACAGCACAACAGTATTTCATATAAAAGCTGGGACTCTTACTTCTTAAAATTAAAATAAGGATGTAATGATTATTCAATATATGCAGTAAGTCTCCTTTACAGGAAAGGAACATTCAACATTGTTTTCTGAAAAGGGGAACAATGCTTTTCATAACTGATATTGCCTTTTCAATGTTGAACAAAAAGTGTTGATAACTGAAATTGATCTCTATCGTTAAACAAATTTTAATAGATGTGAACATGTTAAAGCACATGCCAGGAGGGAGAAATGGGGGGGGGGGGAGGACCCACCCTGAAGCTACTACAGATAGTGAGAGATTATTATTTATGGTTAAATAAGTGCTGATCCCCCAAAGTAAGGCTCTTCCCTTCATGAGCATATTCCTTCTGTCCAGCACATATGTGCAGGCAAATGTTTTGTTCTTTTGCTGGCACATCTTTTTGCCAGTGGGAGGAACGTTTCCTGGCTCATGTAAGTAAATACTGACTATCTGCAGATATTTTAAAAAAGGCGTGCAATCCACCAGTCACATCTGTTGTGAAACTTCCATTCATTTCATATGATATGTGCTGGGCTTTGTTAAAATGAATGGAAGTCATGCAGCAGTCATGCTTGGTAGGCTGTTTTCCCATGAAATTAAACATGTGTGGCCTTAAATCTTAGTGGTTTATTTTCTTTCTCTCTCTCTCTGCTTCTTTGAGGAAAACAAGTTTCTGAACCGGATATTCCTAAAACCTTGCACTGAATTTAGAAAATATGTTGGCATTATTTTTGAATGGCTGGTGCAATTAAAGTTAAGTATCCTGTATGAGCCATACATATTAACAATCCTCCTAGAAGTTATGATTTCTCTAGAAAACAGTAAGCTATTAGTTGATTGCACCATCATTCTTGATGAAATTAAAGAGCCACTGAATGCAAGTAGTTACTCTGCTTGATTTTCATTCCATTCAATACATGGAATAATAAATCTGTACAAAACCTGTATAGCGTAGATAATCCATGTTCATATATGTTTTAAAAGTTTGTCCTTTAACTACCAATGAAGTTTTCAACCATTTGAGTTTGTTTATTTGTTTGTTTGTTTAAAAAACAAAACTCCTGGGAGTTTCTTTAGCACATATGACAAATGTTGCACTTGTGAACTTGGACAACTCAACATGTTTCTTTTAACAAAGTTGTTGTCCTAGTAAGGGACCAGGGTTTGGACACAATCTTCTGCAATGTTCTTTGGTACCTGCACCAAGTAAATGAAAAAAAGGCTATGAGGTGGAGCATTTATTTCTATGGCGTGTGCACAAAGAGCTTTAAGGAAAATTGTGCCTTCTGAGTCTTTTACTGTCAGGTCTTTACCTTAATTCTGCAACTGAATACTTGAAGTAGGAAATAAACTAGGAAAACATAGGGTCCTTAAAAACAAAACTGTATAGCTAAATATTTATATATACATATATGTGTGTGTGTGTGTGTGTGTGTGTGTGTGTGCCAAACTTGTCTCAGATATTATTTGGAGATATTGATCCTAACTTTTATCAAGGCCTAAGACTTAGACCCAATATAAGAAAATTTTGTCTAGTATTGTTCTGTTTTTCTTTTCATTTCACATGGAATTCTACGATGTCGGGGGAGGGATCTTTTCAAATATAAAAAGAGAATCTCTGGGTTTACAATAAACACTGTGATATTGGACAGACGTTTTAATCAAGCAATGTTTGGTAGTTTTCTTCCCCATTGAAATGTTAAAAAGTCAAACAAGTCTTTTGGTTAATATTTCAGAGTAGTCTTATTTTACTGTAGGATCAAGCTTGTACTACACATTCTTTCATTTACATGTACAGAATGAATTTTGTATTTAAATGAATTTTATGTATCCAGTATGCACGCAAATGCACATTGACTTTCATTTGAAAGTGGGTTTTGATTTCCTTTTTAAATAGTATTGACAAAAAGACTTCAGATGTGTCACAACCTGTACCTGTATTTTCCTTTGGTGTAGAGTGATTGTTTGAATGTAATGTTATGCAACAAGGGGTCCGTGTTCCCTACTTATCTTTGATCCTCATTTGATAGTGCTTCTTGTAATAATTTTCTTCAAGTGAGTGGCATGTTCTGGATTGTGAACTTGACATGTGGTTAAGGATATTGATATGAAACTAAGGAATCCTTAGAAATTATCAGTGGGCATGTTTTAGAGCAGTCATTGTAATATTAATGTCTTGTAGAAGTGTTAAGTACTAAGGTATTAGAGTTCATAACACTGTTATCATGTGTATGAGAAGTGCTTGATGTTGATTGGCTTGTTTATATTCATCAAATAAATCTGGTTTCTTTCTGAACAATGTGCAATATCATTTCAAATTATTTATTGTTTCTGTGTTACTCGGTAGGAAATGCTAGTTATGGTTTGTGGCATTTGGTCCTGGAGAGCACATATAGCTCAGAATATTCCTAGCCATGCAGAGCACACTCTGACAAGCTCAGGAGGGTTGGACAGTTGGATCACTTTTCTGCAAGCACAGATTGCACTTTAACACAGCAATCATTTTGCCTTTAAAGACTACAGGGAGCAGAGCCAGTCTCAGAAAGATTTAAGGCAAATGTTTGTCTTTTTTTAAAAAAATGAGAAAATCCCATGGATGAAACTCAGCAATTTTTCTTCCAAATGTTGGTGGCGCAAGCCGGGGATGTTCTAAGAAGCTGCAGAACAGGTGCTTACTGGCTGCTTGCAGCCAACAGCCCATAAATTGATCCGCTTTAATATAAAGTATTGAAATGGATGACCACCACATTATCTAATGGCAGCAAATTTCATGAATTTTGTAGGGAAATTTTTTTTATCAACCCTCAATTTTCCTATATCTAACAATTGTAATCTGTCCAGAAATCTTTAATTCTTAAAAGCAGGAAGATTTGCTTCAAAGGATGATCTCAGGTTCCTATACTGAAAAAGGAGAATAACTTTCTATCCATATTCCTCATTGTTTTCCATATCAGAAGTGACAGAATTCTTGTTACCAGTGCATGGTTCCAAAACACCCTACATATAATTTGAATAAAATATATATATTAACTGTGCAACACCTACTCAGAGGTAAATTGTGTTGAGGTCAAAGAACCTGATTCCAGTGTAAGAGATTCTGTATCTTCTGTACAAATCTAATTATGTAATAAAGAAGAGAAGTATTTTTAAAGATATATGTGCACAGTTCAAGATATGGACTTTATTTTGGTCACATTATTCAAACCTGAAAATATTGTATGCATGTGCTATACTAAACCAAGGTCCATTTTGATGAACAAGATAAAATTCTGCTCTGAACACTGGATGTTCCACTCACAGCAGTGAATTTCTGAGTAATTTTTACACAGATACATTGATCCTTCATAATTAGAGCAAAAGATCTTTGCTTCAAGAATTTATTTTTTAAAAAAATCCAAACTTCTATGTGTTCATGAATTATTCAAACTTTTCCAGATTTGGAGTTTGCAAGGTGGAAAGAGAGAATCATACACACTTACTTATGATTTCTGATTCTCATATTTCAAAAAAAGCCCTGGTTGTGCATGATTAACTTTTCCTAACCATGTAGAAATGTGGAGGGCTGTTTCCCTTGTTATTGGAAAATTGGGAACCCCACCTCCTCCTAACACCTTTTGTCCTACCTAGCTGATTCTGTTCAGTTGTGCAAGTCTGCTGCCCCCAGTGCTTTCCAGAAGCACTGGACCACTGCTGGGTGCCAGATTGACCACTGCTGGGTGCCAGATTCACTGGGTTTCTGATGCGATCCAGCAGGATTGCTCTTATTCTCACCACAAAATTCAATAGCTCTCTCTCAAAGAATTCAAAGGAATTCTTTTCCCAGAATTCCTGGCAAAGAAAAGTGCTTTCCAATTCTGTAAAGAAACAAGTTGTGCAAGAAGATTAAAAACTTACTGGGTGAATGCCATAAAACTCTTTTTCTGCTTATAACTGACCTATGCAAAAAAAAAAAAAAAGGATTAAATTGATGTATAGAAAAAAAAAAAAGGATGTTTTAAGGGTAGATAAATATCTTTGAGAAAAATATCTCTGAAACAAATGACAGCATCAGTTAAGCACATAAGAAGAATCCTGCTGGGTCAGACCAAAGGATAGCCAATCCAGCTGGTACCTTTTCCCACTTAGGTTTCCTTCCAAATTTGTAAAACTATCACACCATTGATAGTTAAAAGAGGGCACACTTTTACATCCTAAATGAATATGGATTATTTGTGCTATAGTTTATCTAGTACGGAAAGTCCCTTAGAATCCTTGTAACTAGTAGACACTGATAGCCACTGATTTCTCTACTCTCCATTTAAAGCTGTCCAAATTGTTGGTCACTGCTAACAACCTCTCATGGTAGTGGAATCCACAGTTAACTATATGCTGTGTGAAAAGCAATTCCTTTTATCTATCACAAGCAGCCACAACTTATTTTGATTGGATGACCCAAAGTGTTAATACTATGAGACAGGGAGAAAGTCTTTCCTTTACCCAATCTTTCTATATCATGCATAGCTTTACACATTTCTGCTGTTTCCTCCCTTATTCACTTCTTCCTTCTAAACTACATGGTGTAATATTTACTCCCAGGGGACTAAATACTATTAAGACAGTATTCTAGTAACTCAAACGGCAATATGATAGTGCAGCTCCGAAGTCTTCCAACCATTTGTTTAGAAATGTGTTTATGAGATCTTTGAAGGTGATATAAGGTCAATGCCTGTGATGTGTCATTTTGGAATGTAGAAGTGAATAGTCCCTTTTCAGCTATATCGAAGGCTCTTGTGTGAAAAACCTAACAACTGCATAAACATGATTTTGAGCAATGAAGCCATAAGGCCAGCTGTTTAAAAACTGTTCCAGGTTCCCATCCCAAAGAAATAAGTGGTCTCCAGATGTTCTGGCACTAACAGACAAAATAGGTCTTCATTCTCCTCATGATGCAAAGATGAACAAAATGAATGCATGGGAAGGAAGCAGTTAGCAATCTGGAGAAGGCTCCAGGAGCTTTTCCAGGAGTAGGGGTACCAGTGGGGGCAATTGGTCTGCCGCACATAGAGGGAGGGGCCATTCAAAATGGGATTCAGCAATTGGAATGATAACTTTAATTCAAACTAGCAAAACTAATGAATTAAAGTAAACAATCAATATTCTCTTTAGGATATTTCCAGGAACTCTCACATGCTGGACTATTAATTTCAATGGAAAAGAAAGTGGAGAAAAAATGGTATTTGTACAAGATGCAGTGAGAGAAAAGGGGACAGGAGAGTGCGCTAATGAATTCTCTGTCCTTCTGATTTCAGAATCTTTAAAGGACTCTGGAAGACACTAGGGATGGCTCCATGGGGGCATCCATGAGATGGGATGAGGTAAAAAAATCAAGATGGCAGCCATAACCATGTGAATAAGCCCTTTGAAACCAGTTCAAGACTGGACCAGTTGGATTTCTCTTAGGACACAGCTCTAACCAGGGAATCTCCAGCCCCTTACAAGCCCCTTACAAGGATTTCTCTCTGTTTTACACAGTCACCATTTTCTGCCACATTTTGGTCCCCTTTCACATTTTGAACATATGATTGTAAAAACAGAATGCCTGCCCATTTCCAGATGATTCTAGTGATATCCCCAAAATGAAAGTTATGTGCCTGTTTGTTAAATTATTCAGGAGAAATATTTACTGTACAAATTAAACCTACCCACTTTTAATTTGGTAGGTTTATGTTAATTACTAGTAGTTAATGAGCATGCAGAGACACAAATCCAAGAACCTTAAACTCAGGAAAGATCCAGATTGATATTTTATATTTGCAAGGTTAAGGATAAGGATACCGTGCCTGTCAAGTAAGGATAACGCAGATGCCACGTGGTTCTCAGAATGACATTTGGCCAGTCTCTAATGCCATCCATTTAATCTGAGGGAGTTTTACTCTGAAGCAAAAATGCAAAATAAAGCTGGAGGCTGGGAATTGGAAAGCAACTTCTGGAAAATGGAAAGCATGGGCATGCAAGGGACATCTTCTAGACCTTGTCGTGTTTTCGTTGATAAGCTTCATATTATAGCGAGTCAGATAAGATAATCTGTATCTGGGGGAGAGGGGGAGTAAATAAAATTATTTGCTATGAAACCCAAATCTGCCCCTTTAGTTATTTCTTCATGCTTGCTGGGTTTGGGGGTAGGAATCAAGTTTGTCACCTATGACAGGACATTCAAGAATGATGTGTTCTTAATATGTGTGAATATGCTGAGAAGAGAAATGATTAATATTGGATAATAAAGAATCAGATACTTTTGTCTGACAATGCACTTACAGTAGCAGTGATATGAGGATCATGTTGATATCATGACAACTTCCCCACCAAATTCTAAGAGCCAACAGATCTAGCCTCAACATCGGTATGCCACTAGCTAATTATAACATGGAAATCCAAAGGCGACACCATGACTGTTAAATCGTAGGACTTTCCAGATGATCAGCTCTGGGAACATCTGTTTAAATTTGGACTGTTTTCCCATGCCAGAATTTATTCTCTGTCAAGCTAAATAGCAATTTCTCCCTTTATATCTGAAAGGTGAAGTCTGTAAATCTCCTCAGTGAATGTTGTCAAGGCAGAGAAGGAAAGACTTGAATAGCTACTGCTTGTACTTCCTAAAAGACTATGAGCCCAGCATGAAGCAAAGAACATGATCAAAAGAACAACACCGGGCTTTGAAAAATTCAAGAAAGACCTGCCTGGCCCAGGTGATAAGATGTGTGTTCCAGGTTAACAAAACAGCAGGTGATAAAGAGGCCTCTCTTGCAAGCCTCTTTGCAATGCTGGTGAACTAAAGAGGACTGACCGGTCTTTCTTCACAGACCAGGAAAGAACAAAGTAATTTGTACCTTCGTGATTCTTTGCTCCCGTTCCTCTGTCTGCTTTATGGCAGTAATTTTGTATTACTCGGTCGACAGGTGTAAGCCCAGAGGCTGAGTTTGCACCAATTCAGACAAAAATGTGATTGGTAATTTGTGGCACCACCAGCATCAGGGGTGTCCATGGGGAATGGTTAAAAGAAAGTCAAGATGGCAGTCGCAATGGTGCGACTGAAGCTTGACCTGTTTTTTGTGTGTGTCACACAGAGACTGTTTCCTTCAGGTGTTCTTGAGGATGCTGACTCATCTTCAGTGTTAAAGAAAAAATCAACTGTCAGTCTAGTCAGCCTTTGTTCGTAGCCTGGGAAGCAGGTTCCATCTTGCTAGGCAATGGAAAGGCCTGAGCTGGCACATTTGTATAGGTCTTTTTTTTTCCTGAAAAGCAAAATGTACATGATTGTTATAAGCACGTGCTTACCCTTTTGTTGGCATGCTACATTCTGCCATTGTCCAGCTAGTGGCACAGACTACCTGTGACACGATGACGAACCTTGCTCATATATCATTGTGACTTCTATTGGAGCCAGCAGCCAAGACAAACACCTTGACAATGAACTACATTCTGCTCTAGGGAGGGGAAAGGAAGGGTGCAGCTGAACTGCCAGACAATACCTAAGCGATGCAAAGAAGAGCAACCTGGCAGTTTCCTTTGCTTTTAGCAGCTGGGGGGGGGGGGGGCACATTGCTTTACAAAGTAGCTTCATGAAGCTTCAAGTGAAGCATCACATTGAAGCTGCCTTATGAAGCACTTGTGTCTCTCTGCTTCTAAAGAATCAGACAAAGCTTCTGGGGATTTTTCCAGCACTTCCTATAGTTGAAATAGGTTTCCATATATGTAGATGCAAGCGCCAAAGGAGGCCTCATAGCAACACAAAACATTTTGATGAGGTGAGTCGCAGCATTGTGTCTTCATTACGTGAATAATGACACTGTCATGTGATGAAGTACCTCAAGGTGAAGTGAGGACATCTCACACAGGCTTTATATAACATACTGTACATAACAAGATAGATGAAATATGGAAACTTTGGTACAGTATGAAAATTCAACTTGGTTTTTTTTGCTTTTTTTTCTTTTTTTTTTTTACAAACCTGATTATGGTTTTAGAGAAATCCCGTTTTCTCAGATGTTGGGATTCCATGTCCTAAATATCCCATACGTTTAATAAGCAGCTCTGTGAGGAGGAAAGTGAGGAGATTTCTTTCTGGGGTTCCTCTGCTCCAGGAGGCCTAGCATAGGAACCCATTCCCCACCCCCACCCCCTTCACAAGAGCTTTTAGCTCTGGCTGCTGTTAAGGGAGCCACACAAAATAACCCAAAGCAAGAGCTTCTATTGGCTCTTACTCCTGACTATTTCATGGACATGTTCATGAAACATTTTTGGCAACAACATGGAAGTGATTTGTCATTGCCTTCTCTGGAACTACAGAGGCCAGGAACCTCTGCAAACATCAGTTAACAATCAGGAATCATGAGGGAGACCATAAGGCATGGCATCAAATGGTGGGTTTTGTTGCTGAGGAGGAGGAACATGGACCTTCCTAAACAAATTCAAAACTAAGCAAAGAGAACATACTGCTAACAGCTTCAGCAATAATTCTTCATGTGTCAGTCAATAGGAACAATAGTTATTAGAACTGAAATTTTGATAGAGAGGAGAATGCGAAACACTGGTAGAAGAGAATATAGGAATGAAGGGTAGCTTATATTAGTATATTTTAGTATTGTTCTTCATAAAGATTTCAATTTTTAATCTTTTCACTCTTAAATCAGTTGCTTCAGAGTTATATAATAAACTCTAAGCCATCAAGTTACAAATCAGACATGCTATGATATATAACTCTCTGAATATGTAAACAATAGTTGCTATGTCACCATACTATTAAAGCTTCTGCCATTGTTAAAGAAAAGACATTGTTATTGTGTCTAATGTTCTATGTGAAATATTGAGAAACAAGAGGGACTTAATTTTAAAAATATGTTTCTAGTTTACAGACCTTTTGTTAATGGCACATTAACAGCTGAATCTCATTGGAAAAAAAAATCAGCCAACAACAAATAATTGTTTGCATATAGCATTTTTTGTCCGAGTAAATTAACAGCCCCTAAAACTGAGATCAATGGCCAAAGGAATAATACAGATCAAGTGAAAAATATCAAATAGTGCCATTAACATTCATGATGCAACAGCCCCCTCCCATAATTGCTTTTGCACAAGTAGTCTGAAGACATGTGCTGCCTCTGAAACACAGCCAACATAGCTAGCAATCATTGAACTAAATTGAATGCAGGTCACCTATAACATATAGGAGAAGAGTATTACATGGTTCCTGTTTTGAAGGACTGGGGTACGGGCTAGAGTGGCTTGGTCTGTTTTCAAGCTTGATCAGTTTTCCAATTCAGCAAGACTGAAGTGGAATAAGGATAATGTGAGCTATGGTTTAGTGGGTTGGATTAGATTTGTTAGTAGATAGTGGGCACAGGACTCAGTAACTATACTTGGAGATATACTGTGGTTTGTGGCCTTGGAGAGGAGGAGTGAAGTGAACAGATACTGGTAGTGATCAGTCAAGTGAAGTGTGGTAGGACGCATCAGGTGGGTGGTTGCAAGGGAAGGAGGGACATCAGGTGGAAGTTTGTCCCCCCCCTTCTGGGCCAAATACCTCACTCCCAGGTCTAGTGATCAGTGCATTGAAGTCCTTGACTCTACCTGCCAGAAAATATCTTTTTTTGTATACTGACTCTATAAAAAGTTCTAATCATTTTAGACATTTAGCTTTGGTGATGGTCAAAGAAAACATATGTACAGAAGGGTTCCAAATGTATTCTGGGGCCAAATCAACCCATACTTTGGAGGCTTATTTTCTACCCTTACATTTGATGACCTTGGTAATGAAAACAAAGCTTCATAAATTGAGTATATTTGTAATGGTAATCTGGAACCTTTTGGTAAATCAAGCTGGTGATAGTTATATTAAGCTGATAATATAATTAAGCTGATAAGCTATTGCAATAAAATTTGTCTCCCACTCTGATTGCTTTAGGAATTTTCTTGAGTGAGCATTCTCTGCTCTAACCATCTGCAGTAGTAGCAAAGGGTCCTCAGCACTTCCCAAGGCTGGTCTCTAAGTACCATGCCTGTTTGATGTTCTGGACAAAAGGATTATGTTCTATTTGTTAAGGTGTCTAAAATGATGGAAGCACATCACAGGATTCCAAGAAGATTATTCTGAAAGAGCTATTCTTCAAAGGATTTCATTTTCTAATCAGTTAGTTCTGAGGATTACATCCCCCTCTCTTCATTCTTATGTCTTCTAAATGCTCCCTGTGACACACATGACCTCATCCATTTGTTCAACTAGAAATCCCTAAAGAGGAATTAAGGAGAAACTGACTGTTCTGGGAAGGCATTTTTCCCTCTTGATAGTGACTTGTCGGATTTAAGATTGCATCCCAATTCTAGTAAAAGCACAGCTTATTTCCAAATCAAAGAAATTGAAAATACAGACAGATAAGATAAATAATTGCTTATTCGATTTCAATTTAGGTAAAACAGATGAAACCAATCAAGCATCATGCCTTGATGCTATCATAAAAGCTTCATGCTTTTATGCAGGTCAATCATGTGTAGAGTTAGGAAGTATCTCGAGTTTTTTAAGAAAGCCTTCTATGTTTTGCTAACTTCTGTCCTATCTGTAGGTTCAAGATATTTGGAAGCAGTTTGCATAACCCATATGTTAGCAGAAAGTCAATGGCCAATGAGATAGTTTTGATCTTACACACATTTTGATTTACACCGCAGGAATTGAAATGCAAAGTACACTTACCTTCCCTCCCTCCCCCTCCCAGTAGAGATTCTTAGTACAATTTTGCAATTATACTACAAAGGGAAGCTTAACAGTTATGATTAAATACAGGAGACCAAGTCCAAATGAATACCACATTGGTAGGAAGAAACTTTAACCAATATTTCAAGCAATCTGATTTCACTTTGGGCTAGCTTTTAGATTCCAGCCTGGGAAGGTGGGGGTGGAGGGGGGTGGGGGAATGCAATAGAACCCTGCAGATTTTATGTCGTTTTCAAGTAGCTGTGCAATAGAAGAAAATGATACATTATTGGCTGCTTTTTAAATACCACTCAAGCAGTTTCAGCTTTTAGTTGATTTCTTTCCTGCTTTCTTGCTTTGTCTTCTGTTTTTTTCAAAGATGAATTGCCTCCAAATATGTTATCATTCAAGAGCTGGTCATGTTATCTTCTGTCCACCACATTTTCTCTGTGAAGGAAGATGCTTTCCTAATCACTATATATTGAAGCACTCAATATAAGAACATTACTAACTTACTGAGAACATAATTACTTAATAGAGAGGAGGAAGGCCAGTTTGGTGTAGTGGTTAAAGGCACCAGGAGACTGTGAGTTCTAGTCCAGCCTTAGACATGGAGCCATCTGGGTGACCTTGGACCAGTCACTCTTTCTCTCAGCCCTAGGAAGGAGGTAATGGCAAAACACTTCCAAAAACCGTTGTCAAGAAAACTGCAGGGACTAATCCAATCAGTCAACAGAAGTCAAGACTGACTCAAAGGAACCGAAATATAAAAATAAAAAAAAACAAAATAAAAAATAAAAAATGAAAGAGAGGAACAGATGAAATTTCTGTAAAATACTCCAGCATAGAGCATCATACTGATTGCTAACTACCTTTACACTGATCCAGCAATTTCATACAAAGAGAACCAAGAACAAGAGAGAAATTTACTCCAGTGAACAGAACAAATCCCATAGAATGTGATCTCCCTGCTGGAATAAAATAAGATATACATGCATGACATGGCTTACTTCTGATTTAAGATCTGGATTAGATGTATGCATTATTTCTAGAGTATGTCTTCCTCAGCCTTTTTAAACTGAGTTGTAAAATTAAGCACCAGTGGGGCATGATCTATTCTGTTTTAATGTAAGCCAGGAACTACAGCTCTATGCTCTAACCCTAGGCAATCACTAACCTGGCCAGGGGAGGATAAGGGAGGATGAAGCCCAGACTAGATGGAGACATTTATAGCTTACCAAGCTGCATCCCTGGGGGTGAGAGATGATGATGATGAAGAAGAACAGCACAGTTTTGGTTGAGTCCTGCTGCAGCTGGCATGCAATCACTATACCTTGTCTCTCCCTGCTTCTTCTCAGGCCCTGAAATATGGCACTGTGAATGATAAATCTTTGGTAAGAAATTCTGGACTGCGTAACCTGCATGAGATCATTTCCAACATGCTTTCCACCCCACCAACACATCTCCCATAAGAATATTTATTTCCACCTTTGCATTTTTTATTTATGAAATCATATAGTCATATTTGTATATTCATGTACTTATTCTCAACACATATATTATGCACTTCACATAGTCCTCACAGAATTTAAAGCCATAACCATGGAAAACCAAAGACAACATCGTTTTTCTTTTAAAATATAAAAATGAAACAGTATCCCTACCAGAAAATTAAACCTTCTGATCTTTGCAGATTTCAGAATGTCCTTAAAAAGCTCTTTACGTGGATGAAAGATATTTACTTAGTACTAAAAGGACCTTAACATAAGTATCAGGGTTACAGTTGTAAAAAGGCCTTTTCTCTAGCGTTTCCCTCCCACCGCACAGACTTCATTCTGAGAAGAACCTCTGAAGATAATGATATGTCAAGTTGGATCAACATGAAAGAAATGATTATTATATGATAATAAAATGAAGGAAGGCTTCCTATAATCTGGTTTAAACATTTATAGGCCGAAATCACCATTTTGAAGTGGATCTGAAGCAGTCTTTGCTGGCTAAAACACTGGCATGGTGCAGTCAAAACAGTGGGTTCCACTCAATGACCTTATTGCTTTGTTTTGGATATATTGAAGCTTCCAGATTGTTCAAAGGAAGATTTGCTTATCTCTCACTACAGCAATCCAAGTGGATAATTGTTACAAGAAGGTCTTTGTCCAGATAGCATCCACAGCGCACCTGATAAAAGCCATTTTGTGCCTCTAAAGCCTTTTGTACAGTGACAAGGATGCTTTAGAGATGAAGCGCATATCAGGTCCAGGTCCTGCTTTGCATATCTACATGCCTATAAGCAGAAACAGAAATGTGGCATCTTTTCCAGAAGTATAGAATCTTTTCCAGAAGTATGGAAACACTTCTTAAGTAGGGAAGCAATTCTCTCAACAGAGCTGATTTTTTTTTTTTTAATGGAATTCTATTTATCTAAGATACACAGATGCACACACACAAATGGAAAATGGATTGGTTAGTAGTTCTAAGACCAATATATTGTTTCTAAAATTCCTAACAGAAACATCAGGAGAGTGGGGGAGTTAGCTTTCATCAAATAAAGCATGAAAGAAAGCTATGGAAATGATAGGGTGTCGATGTTATAAATCAGGGAAAGGTTGGGTTGATGAAAAATCCCCTCAGTGAAAGACTGCCATCTTGCAAGACCCAGGAGATGTGCCTTCTCTGTTATGGCCTCTGCCTTGTGGAACAGCCTCTCTCTGGGGATCCAGATGGCTCCAACCCTCTTGGCCTTCTGGTAGGCTGTAAAATTCTGGCTTTTCCCACAGGTATTAGGGCTGGGTTGTTAGTAGAGTCTAACATAGGTGAGTTTGCAACTGAGAATAGGATGTGAGATGACATGGTGTTTGTATTTTTTATTCTGTATTTATTATGTCTGTTTTTAATGGCACTTTTGTTGAGGTTTTCTTGGTTTGTATTGCTGGTTTATTACTTGCTTAACATAGATGACCACATAAACTTTGATTCAGTCAATCAATCAATCAATAAGACAGGCAGCAAGAGGCAAGTGGATAGATTTGGAAAGGAAAAGAATAGATCATGAATAATTTTAACTGCAGATAAGGAAAATGAATAAACCTTCACTTCTACATAGGTTAAAAGTACAGTCGTTTGAAAACTACAAAGGGCATAAACTATTTTTAGTCTCCCAGCTTTAAGGTAAAACCTTAAATGACACAAAATCTGAAATCTCTCACATAACTTTGAGAGTTGTGAAAATACAATTTTTATACAACAGTTCTCATGACAATAATGGAGAATGTGGTTTCACTATTTTTAGGATTCTGGAACCGTAACAATTTGGTATAAAAATCTATTTAAAAATAGACTTGCTAGATTCTGTTACCATAGCCAATCTCAATAAAATTAGTTGTAGCCTTCCTGTGGAATTGATTTCATGGTCTGGTCTATCAAAAGGGGCTGACATCAATCTTGTAAGTCTGATTGTGCTGTACCTTCTCCTCTTTTTTATAGTTCAGTGAATTAGGGAGGCATCTGCCTGAGCCACTTCTGGATGTTATTTAATAGTCATGGACAAAAAATGCTTCAGCCCCTTTTACCTAGTCAATAGATCCTGCATATTTCTGTCAAGGTCATCTTTCTTTCTCTCTACAGGTGCTACAAGAAGGGCTGCTAGATACACAGTTGAGGGAAGTGATGGGAATTGGGGTAGGAACTCCAACTGCATCTAGTAAGTACTTTACTTTCACATGAGAGCCCTATATATAGGAAAATTAGGACAGGAGGGCTCTGGCTGTTTTCTGATGGAAAGGGGAGGAGGTTTATCCTTTTATAAAGAAGGAGCAGACAGTACCTTCAGGTAGTCCTCAAATTATGACCATCCATTTAACAACCATTCGAAGTTACAAAAGCACTGAAAAAAGTGACTTATGACTGTCCTCACATTTACGACTGTTGCAGCATCCCCACGGTCATGTAATCAAAGTTCAGGAGCTTGGCAACCGGCATGTATTTACAATGGTTGCAAGGACCTGGGGCCATGTGATTGCCATTTACAACCTTCCCAGGGAGCTTCTGACAAGCAAAGTCAATGGGGGGAACTGGATTTGCTTAACGGCCATGTGATTCACTTAACGACCACAGCAAAAAAAAGGTCGTAAATTGGGTATGACTCACTTAACTGCATCGCTTAGCGACAGAGGTTCCGGTCCCAATTGTGGTTGTAAGTCGAAGACTACCTGTACTGACTGTTTTGGAAATGGCCACTAGACTTCTTGTACATCTGAGAAGCAGCTCTTGCACAATTGTTGCTTTTAAATGACACTCCTGATAAGATGTCTCCAGCAAAGTGAATGGAATTAAACATAATTGTGATGAAATGATTTGGGATGAAATTGAATTGAGGACATGCTAGAAGGAATATTTTAGAGATTTGTATGGGAATGATAGTTATAAAGTATGTTGAAGAGTGGAATTGAAATGAATGCTATAAATATCAGTGTATAAGGGGAAAAAATCATGAAAAGGAAATTCTAAATGTGATAGGGTTGAAAAATGCTAAGACAAAATGGTAATGTAGATGGTGCAACTGGAGTAATGTTAAAATATTGGTGAGGTTTACTTAGGGATAACTGTGTGACTTGCTTAACATCTGCACAAAGTTTGTATCTGTGCCTGGCAATTGGAAGAATAATGTTATTGTTTCCTTATACAAAGAAAAATATAGCAAAAATGAATACATAAACTACAGGGGAATTAGTTTATTAAGTGTGCCTTTGATGGTGATAGGTAGAATTTTGATGGAAAGGTACAAGAGGTAACAATGACCAAAATTTGGGGAGCGCAGTGTGACTTTATGCCGAGCAAGGGATGTGCACAATTTTGCTCTTCAGTGGGTCATTGAAATATATGAATGTGAGAAAGAAAGTGTATTGTATGTTTGTTGATTTGGAAAAAGTGTATGATAAAGTTAATAAACTTGAATTATGAAATATTATGTGCGAGTATGGAGTTGCAAGTTGGTAGCTGAATGTGATAAGAGTAGCATATGATGAAAATAATGCATGCATTAGTATTGCTTAATGAATGATTCAACATTGAGCAGGGAATAAAGCAAGGATGTGTGATATTCCTTGGCTGTTTAGCGTATTTGTGGATAAATATCTAAGAAATGCTTATGTTGATAGTAGAGATATGTTGGTTGGAGATGTGAGTGCATATGCACTTTTGTATGCAGGCCACACTATACTGTTAGCTGAGAACCCAAATAATTTGCAGACATGGAAGTGGGAGTTGGGTATGTTAAGAGAAACGTAAAAATAAATTAAATGTAGTGGTAGTAGAGTCCTTAAGAAGTGTGTATGGTTGAAAGAGAGAGAGAGAAGATATATAATCAAGAATGAATCAGTGCTGAGTAAATGTGAATTAAATACAAAAAAGAGTAACTAGTGTGAAAGATGTATGTTGAGATGGTTTGGTCATACAAAATGAGGATCAGATTCCAAAACTAATATATGAAGGAAGAGTGAATGGGTTGAGAGGAAAGGGAAGACCAAAATATCATGGTTGGATGGAGTTGGTGAGATCCTGAAAAAGAGAGAGGTGTGAATTTGAAAGAATAAAATGTGACTTATGAAGCAGTTTATGGACATGGTGGAAGTAAGTAAGGATAGAAAGGTACAATGAGGTAGAGTAAATGGTGTTGGTGAAAAATGAATTTAACTATTGTCTCCTTTTCTTCTTCATACCTCATGCCTTTCCTTTTTTTTTTTTTTTTTTGGTTTAGGATTTCCCCCCCTTCTTGCACTTTGTAAAACATTGCTTACTTCAAAAGGGAATACTATGATGGGTAAGTATGTTGACTAGCTTTGCTTATATTTATGAAAAAGAATAAATAAGAAAGCATTTGGGGGATTGAGTGTATTCTGTTATATACTGTACCTTTATTGAGTCCTAAGATGTTTTCACATTATATTAACCTTGCATTACATAACCACATTATATTATCCTGATCCAGCATTTTTTTTTTTTGTACTACTCAAGAGAAAATTGCATTGGCTATTAGAGCGCGGCCATTCATCTTGCTTTCGTCTGTCAGTCTTGGGGTGCTGCTTCAGCTAAACCATGATAGCAGAACACATTGCTTGTAGTGCTGCCACAGCTAAAATAGTTACATGGGATTTGATATTATTAATGGATTTGTATGTGATTTGACAAAAGAAATGAGAAACAGCTAATCCCCAAGGCAGCTAAAATATACTTCTGGTCAATACAAGAAAAAGCTGTATGTTTGCTGGGAAATTATTCACCGTCAGTATTTTATTCCTTGTGGAACCTGTGCCAATAAAGCACACACACAAAAGAAAGGGGGGGTGGGGGGGGGAAGAATGGGAAAAGATGTTTAATGTATGTTTCTAGGAATGTGATTTTAGTTTTTCCTTAAAACTGTAGTATATTCAACACTTACAAAATTAAATTTGGCTTGTATACTTATCTTGGCACCATAGACATTAAAGAGACCTCAATGATCATCTAGCCCAACTTCCAGGAAATAAGCTGCTACACATAGTGGTCATCTACTTATAAAAGTACTTTAATCATAGGTTTTAAAGTGTTATTTTGGACCATATATTATTATTTATCACATTTATAGCTTTTCCTTTCTTTCCATGCATACAGTACTTCATGACAGGCATAGGATATCAACTAGCCCCAGATTTATTTAGCTTCAGCAAGACTGCTGTATTGTATGTTTTCTATATGTAGCCCTAGCCTGAGCCATGTGGGTCTATGGTTTTGATTTCCACTCCTGTCTCAAACAGATGTCAATGAGAGGAAGTGCAAAGGGGAACAGTGCCCACGCATTGCTCTCCTTTATAGCAATCTCCGTCTGGGAGGATTCTGTGAATGCAAGAGGAGGCCTATGTTGAATAACAATGGTCTGCTAGATGGTGTAATTCCAGAAGTAGGTGTTGAAAATAGAAGGAAGGCATTGCCATTGGTAAAGGGGTCTTTCTGAATCAGGCCCAAACATGGGATTGTATCCAAACTTAAATTTGATTCACTAAAATCAATAAAAAATTAAGCTAATGGTGACTTAAGTCCCATTGTTTTCAGTGGGCCTTGGTATGACCAATTCTGGATTGAATCCATATCAGATAACAGATTTGCAATTAATGCGAAAGTTACAATGTATTTTAAAAAAAAGATAGCCGTGGAAGAAGACACCCCCCCCCAATCCATAGTACGATAATAACTTTCTTAAGACCAAGAAAATGCTCCTAAGCTTTCAAATCTTCCAAGACTCTTCATCAGGCAAGAAGTTATGGAATATAGAACACTAATAGGGAAGAAGCAAGAGTCGAAAACCTAGACAAAATTATCAGCGATGTGGTCTGTAGTTCAAAATCAGGCTCAGGATGAGCATGGTGGAATGAATGCATTAGTCAGTAGTAGGTGTTGTCATTGGCAGATAATACCCAGCTTTTGGAGATAAAGAAGAATGACTGATTCTTCTTCCCCATCAGTGTAAATATTCACAGGACAGTTCATATCAACAACAGCAAAAGTATGATAAAAGTCAAGATAAAGAATAAGTAAGTTAAGCTAACATTAAACTCAACGTTGAAACATTATACAGTGTGTAGTGAGTTGTATCTCCCCACCACCACCACTGTTGGTTTGTTTTTCTGTTGGATTGGTATTTAATCTATTTCTATTACATATTGTACACTGCTTTGAGTTGCTTTGGCAACTGAGGCAGCCAATGATTTGGCTAAGTAAATAGAAAAATGCATACATAAAATGTAGAGCGTTGGATTAAGACTGAGAAGGCCCAGGTTCCTGTCTATATTCAGCCATGCGGATCCACTGATATTGGGAGATTTGAGCCAAGTCCCTCTCTTTCAGACTGACCACCTCATGGAGTTATTGTTCAAGGGATAACATTGGGAGAGGGATGACGATATACTTCATCAAGGAGGAAAACTGAGATAGAAATCTAACAAATAAACAAACTGATAAACCAGCAGATTTTTTTTAATGGCAACATTATAATTTGTGCATTAATTGCTTTACCTTTAACACTTTTCTGTATTGTAATGCTATGTTGTATTTCTTTATGGACAGCTATAGAAACACAATAAATCTATTATACAATAAATAATCAGTTTAAAAGCCAGGAAAATAAAAGGCATATTATTCTTTCTAACCCAGTTGTTCACCTTTGCCAGGAAAGCTACACCAAAGAATGTTTGAATGTGATTGTTACTAACTCTTGGTCCATAGGTACAAAGATGAGACAAACCCAGGTAAATACAGTGGCCAGCAAAACCTGACTTTGCTTCACATCTCTGCTCTTCTGTGACATTCCCTGGACAACCATCCCCTCACTTATTTCTCAGTTTGTCCCATCTGATGGGCTCATTGTGGATAAATCCTAAGTTGACCTTTATGGAGGAAAAAAGAGAGATGCATGCCACGGACAAATAAGTAAATCATAACAAATGGGCCATGTTTCTCAGCTGACCTGTTTTATTGTCATCAAGACACAAAAGTTCTGGTCTAAGAATTAGTAAAGCTAGTAGCTGGTCTGGTGGATTGCCTTTGGCCATTAGGTCAGCTGAAGCATAGCTTTGTTGGTGTGGCATGGCATCTTTTGGCACTTCTATTTGTGGTCTGAACAGCACCCACGAGCAGGCCTGAGTAACCTTCACAATCAGGTGATGGGCACTGCCCAGGTTCCAAGTATCACTTAGGGTGTTTTTTGTTTTATTGGGGAGGTGGGTGTTGTTATTTAGACAATGTATTATATCAAAAGAATGAAATGCAGCCCCTCATTGCCACCCCTTTGTCCTGGTGCCTTAATTAGCACTTCTGCTGTTGCAACCCCTTTGAAAGCTTGCAGTTAAAGCCTGGAGAATGAGTCCTCTGTTACTCCAGATCTCAGTTCCTCCCACCCCCATCCCTTTTAATAAAAGAAAAGGGGTAGAAAACAAAAGCTATGGAAACCTGAGCGGCTTGCAGCATTATTGACCCCTTCCCCTCCGCCCCTTTTGCCTCCCCAGCTGTTTTAATGGGGAGGGGACACTGGGGGTAGTAGGGGTGGGGTATGTTAAGGAAACATTCCCAGTCTTGCAGCATATCTTGCAATTCTGCTGCCTGACCCTTGTTTTCAAAAGACCTGTTTTTAAATGGGATTTCTTTCCTTCTTTCATTTCTAAAACAGGAAGAGGAGCAGCTCGCAATGCCCCCCAAAGTTGTGAGCTGGTCTTGTTTTTATAGCTATCCTGCGCCTGCTGGCCCCCTTCCTCTCACTTGTTGTTGACAGCCTCCCCCCTCCCCCCCCCACCATAGGTGTTTTCCTTTCCCCCAGTGGCATTGGTCAATTACACCCTGAGAAACATCCAAGCAAACAGCTTGAGGGACTCTTTATGGGTTTATTTCAGGCAGGCTGGCTTGTTTTATTGCACCACCCTTCCCCCTCTTTACAGTTTTTTTGCGATTCTTTACTAATTCCAGTGATTTGAGAAATGACCTTTAACCTATGCCATTTGCAGGCTCCTAAAGGGGATCATTGAAATGCCACAGTAAAGGAAAGACAATAAAATATCATTTACTGGGCATAAAACCTGTGTTGCTCAAAGAACAAAAAGAAAGGGAGAGAGAGAGAGAGAGAAAGAGAGAGAAAATTTACCCTCCCCCTTTTAAAGACAGCTTAATTTATGCACTTTTATCATGATTTCTAATGAATTAATAAACATTCAGTCTAATATAGGCTGAATTTGACTTGATTTATTCACCATGAAGCACATACCAAGAGAATTTTTAATCCATAATATTAGATGCATAGAGCATACAGTAGAGCAAGACAAGTCTGTGCCTATCTTTCTGCTTCTATAGTATTACATATTATAATTCAGTATTTCTCATATGCGTGTATATGGGTATGCCAGAGGCAACATCTGGGCTGGAGTGGGAAGGGTAATGTTTCAAACCATCACTGATTATTCTTCAGGATCATTTATAGCTACTTCTAATGAGGCATTAAGAAAAAAAACTTCAATCAGTGCTGGTAAAATATATTTTAAGGGATGGCCATTGGAGTGTTTGTAATTTCACTTTTTGAGCCTCACCTAGCAAAATATCTATGGACAAACTATTTTGATAGCCAAGGCAAATGATGCTTCTCTATTCCCACTCCCCATTGGAATCCAAGGTTTTGGATTATTGGATTATTGGATTACAATGTATTTGGGTACCAGCAAAGTACTTCTCTCTGGCAATAAAAATACAATATTAATAAATTAAATAACTAACTTGTGGATCCCCTTCACCTGATCTAAAATTAACTGCTTGATGCAGATGCTTCAAGCCTAAGGATGGTGCTGTCCTGAACTGCCTATGCTGAATTTTGAGAAGACCAAGAGAGGATCTGCGGGCGCTCTTCTTCTGGCACATATCTGAAGGGAGCCACACAGAAGGAGGCCATGACCTCTTTGCTATTGAAGCAGAGGACAAGACAGGGAGGGAGGGAGGTAGAAGACCACCCCAGAAGCTTGTTTCAACTGGACTGTCCTGTCCCAGCACAGGGCCTGTAGGACAGATCCCAGAAGAACTTTCTGTTTGCAGAAGTAGGACGTATTGTGCTCTTATTCATGATTATTACTTGCAGTGGGTCTTAGGAAAACCTTCCTAATAATAAAAGCAGTGAGACAATGAACCTAATTATCTAGAGATGTCTTTAAGCAGACATTGGAGAATCTCCTGCATGGGATTGGACTTGATGGCCTCTTCCAACTTTATAATTTTAGGGCCGTATTTTCTCCACACTGCACACTTAACTGGATCTCTCTCTCTTTCCCTCTCTCTTCAGTCTCTCTCACACACAAACAACATTTTGGAAGAGAGCTGTGTAGTCTATGGTAGCCAAACATCAACAAGAATCTGGTAGCACTTCTCCAGACTAACACATTTTATTAAAAGGCCATAAGAAAAGTAGTTAGTCTGAAAAGGTGCTATCAAACTCCTTCTAATTTTTGACACACATAACAGAAAGTCATGCACATGGGGGGTGGAGTTCATGGGCAACAGGTTTGGCCCATAACAGAACTGGGCCTCTACGTTCTCTTCAGTCTACATCCTGTCTTTTCTGTCCAAACTTGTAACATGGGGCTATGTCAGTTGTGATTGTGACAAAGAAAGAATTGCTCCACAAATTTACAGTTTTAGCTGGTTTGATTATTCTGGTGGGTGGTATATATTGATTGTTGCAGTATTAAATGCAGGAAAGAAAATGGACGGAATAGGATCTTCCTCATCCCAGCTGCAGCGTGCGCCTCACTCAGGCATCGAAGGTAGATACATCATATCTAATGGTAGGTCTGTCTGTAATCACAAAACATAAAAGATGATTCCAACAAGACTTCAGTAGAAATGTCTCTTTGTTTTCTATTTGTTCAGTGTAGTAGAAGACAACACAGTGGATGTGTGGATATTACCCAGCATGTGGGTACTAGAGATGAACAATAATTTTAGTTTTTTATTGGGTTTTAAGTGTTTCATATTTTGGTTTGTTTATGACTACTAACTGTCTTGACTGCCCTGTGGATAGAAAGGCAGGGTTTAAAGTCAAATAATTGGTAAATAAATATGGTGTTTATATGATAGATGAAAGCTACTTGGGAAGGGATTTAAACATTATACAGTATATACACATACACTGGGTGCACTCCAAACACAACTGAAATTCAGGCATGCAGCTAGAACAGCAGAGTCCACAGGCAAATCAAACCCTATCATGATGGAGCAATGGACAATTTGGTTCTTGAATCCAGCAGCTCTTTGATAGCAAAATGGAATAATGGATTCATTTGTGTTTGTGATAAATGCACACATTTAGCTGTCCTGTTGAATTTGGTTCCAATGCCATTTGGCAAGCTCATAGACCCCGTGATTAAGTGTGATCGCTTTATCACACACAGATCACGTGGCCATGAGTGGCCATCAGCTGGTTCTCAAGATTTGCTTTGTATGCTGGATTGGGAACCTGGGCAGCCCTCTGGTGAAGGTGGTTAGTTCTCCCAGTGGCTGATCCACACATGCCTGCAGTCGGTTGCTACTGAGTCATCCAAAAGTCTGCATGCCTGAACTAGGTTGTTGAAGCACCCTCTCAGAGGGAGAGTGAAACCTACCCCCCAGGCAGCACAATTCTGGTGCCCTCAAAGGTCAGCAAATGACCAATTATTTCATGTATGTGATTAAATATGTACCCCTGAAGAGGAAGAGAACCATTTGGATTTTCTACCTCTGGTGCCGGAGTGTCTGGGGCTGACCTTCATTTGAAATGCTCGACTTTGGCTGGATCGTGGCTTCAATTTCTGCTTGCCTTCACCTGAACAATCAATGGCACAGCTCCACGGGTTTCACGACAGAACCGAGCGAAGCGCAGGCATGTGTGAACGGAGTTGCCCCGGACCTCACCCGCTGCCCCCCTATTGGTTTCCCCGGGGGAGGACTCGCGCCTTTCCTTTGACTGATTCGCCCTCCTGCTTTCGCCGTTGCCTGTTGACCGTCACTCTTCTTGATCGAAAGCTCTGCTCCGAGGCGATGGGAAGGCGGGGGGCGGGAGGGAAGGGGAGCCTGCTCGGAACACCCTCGCTCTCCTCTTGGATGCAAATTGATCGGCTTCGCGGGCTCTTTGTTGTGGGATTGGGAAGATCCTCCTCCGCTTCCAACCCCCACCCCCACCCCGGGGAGGATTGCTAAATACATAAAATGTCCCGATAACAAGCCGCTCTGGGGCTGAGATAAGAGTTAAGGCGGGGAAGGGCAATCGGGAAGATTTTATTGTCCCTGGAGCCTCATCCAGCGAGGAATGTACGAGCTGTGCGGTTTGACCCATTGGGCGGGCTGTGTTTGATCCTGCACTTAAGAGGCGAGTGCAAACAGGAAGGGCGCTCGCGCTGTACTTAAGAGTCGTACGGGGGGGCTGGTGGGGGGGGGCAGGGGATTTAAACACATACCGAGCGTTGCTGCGGCCGAGATCGTCTCTGCACACACTCCCCTCTCTTCTTTCAGCGTTGGCAATTCTCATTTGTGTTGGGTTATTCTAGGAGGTTGGTTGCCTTCCTCTTCCTCAGGACCAAATTTTCAGGACCCCTTCAGATTTCAGGTAGAGAATTCCTTTGTGTAAAGGTGGATTCCTGTTCTTGGCCGAAGACCGCTTAGTTTTAGCGGAATAGGAGACCAGCAAATGCCCTGCCCCAGAGAACTGAACAAACCAGGATAGGGAAAGTGCGAACTCAGGCCTGTCAACTTTTTTGTTTCTTTGCTATTTTACTAGAATCCAAGATCCAGTAACAAAAGCTGGGTGTGAGGGACCTATATGTAGAATTAAGGAGCAGGGGGCCTCTGAGCCCATTCTGAGCTTGGGAATTGATTTCAATGCTAAAACTGAATTTAGTTAATTGATTTTTCCCACACATTTTTATCTGTAATTACTTCCAAGTTCTCTTCATTTCAGCAGCCTAATTTGAGCAAGGGAAAAAGTGTTACTACTACTGTAAAACTACTTGGGTTCAGAAAGGGTTGCCAGTCTACAGCAGATTATCCAGATATCTACCACCATATCCAGATCAACCTGCCGAAGCTAAGATGCTGGTTTTGTGAATCCCACCCATGTTAGGAAATATCCAGAGCCCTGAACACCTTAAATGGAAAAGAAATAGACTTCTGAAGGAAATTGGGATTTTGTAAAACTTGCAGAGTTCATTGCAGTTTGGGGGAAACTGAAAATGATCTTTCTAGTGCTTTAGCCCTACAGTCCAAAATGGCATAATTTGCAAATATTTCTTTTCCCAACCACATCTGCTGTTTGTAGGAACCAAGTTAGAGATTCAGCCAATCCCTGGTTTTGTGGGGATGTTTATTGTAGTTGTGCACATTCCCTTTGAACATGACACAAAAGAGAGGGGCCCATTGTAGAACTGCAAAAGCTAATCTTTGCGATCACATTGCAAGCAGCTCACAAAGAAGAAAGGTACTAATTCCTACCCAAAGTCAGGGCCACCCACTCAATACACTTTTCTAGATTCTCAGAAAGCCACACCTGTCCGGAAAGCAAAAGAAGGGAGATGGGAAAACTGGCTGGCTGTGGGAGCCTGGCTGTTTGAATTTGCCCTCTTCATCTGCCTCGTCCCAGCAGTGGGTCAACTGCTCTTCCTGGATTTCAAGCTGCAAGTTCATGCTAGAGAATGGGGAAGGGTGGCAACAGGATAGGGGATTGGGCACAGAGGGAAAAGGCTGTGGGAGAGGCAGCCAGTTGCCTGACAGCAAAGAGGCCCATAGATACTTCCAAGTAAATATGCTGGGAACAGCACAGAATATAAGATAACAGGCCTCTGCCTCCTGCAAATGGAGAGTTTGCAGACAAAAATTCAGGGCAGGAAAGCAACAAAGAGAACAGAAGGAAGTAGAGGCTGGAATAAACAGGGAAGTGATACAAGAGTGTTTCTGTTGCTTGCACTTAAAATTAATGCATAAATAAATACCTAAATGCAGTCGGGTACGTGATGTGGGGCTATTTCCCCACTGAGCCCCATATTGGCTACTATGACTGCAGTGGCTTTCCTGAGTCTCATGCAGAGGGCTTTTCTTTCCCGTCCCTGCTAACCATTTTCTTTTAATTGGGAAGGACAGAGATGGAATCTGGGCACCATCTGCATATCAAGCAAGCATGCATATTACTTCTGAGCTAAAGTCTCTGGATCATAGCCTCTGAGTATGTCACTGTCAAGAATATGGTCGGGTACAGAGTCTCCTTCATCAGAGTAGTTCAAACTGGTTTGGGACTGAATTTTAGGCAGGCTTCAGCACTTTCAATCTGTAAGCAATTTGATCAACACCAGTGGGACCAATAATTGATCTTCTTAATAAATGGCACAAAGATCCTAAACATGTTTAACACATTTAAAGACCCATTGGTCTGAGCCTGATAAAGTGAGTGGCAGTCTGCTATAGCTTAGACCAGAGCATTTTTCTATGTCTCTACACCCGGAGACTTTCATTGTTTCCCCTGATGTTAATGTCACACAAGAATGGACTTCTATAAAACAGTAACTTTGCTTTACAAGCATGGCTGTTAACATTAAGAGATTTGCATTTTGGCTTAAAGCAAAGTGTTTAAAAAACAAAACTCTTAACTTTTCTTGCTGGTAGGGCAAGGCACATGTTATCTAAATGAATTAATGGATGAGAAGGCAGTAATCCACTCAACATTTTCTTTGGTGTATGCCCAAGACCCTCCCCTCCCTGCTTCTCCCTCCCCTGTACCTAACCCCCAATTGTATCAGAGGTAAAGTGGCAGGCAAAATCAGGGCGATGCATATTGGCAATTTCAGTCTGGGACAGCCTGATACATACAGTCTCTGGGTTACCTTTATTTGCAATAATATTAATAATTGTCTCTTAAAGAGCCAAAGGATCTATCAGAATTGTGTAATAACACTAGAGTGCTCAGCCAGCAGAATTGTAAGTGCTTTATCATAATGGCCTTTTTTTGGATTAGCAAGGATAATATAGCGAAACTGTGGAATGATAGGACATCTCTCCACCCTCACCCTTGAACAAAGAAACAGAGAAAGGAAAAGAAGAGGGAAAAGCCCTTAGTAAGAGCGCTGCTTGTTTCTCACATTTCTAGGCTCAAGAAGGAGAGAGGGAGCTTAGAGATGCCAGATTCCTGCAGCCAGGCCCACTTCATTTTTGCACAACTTTATGACTGGTAGATGTTTGCCCCACTAGTGGGTGATATGCAGAAGAGGGAGAGCAGCAAAGGTGTGGAATTCACCAAGAGTGCTGCACATGTAAAATCAGGGCACTGCCATTCGGCAGCAAATCAGGACAGAAGCTCTAAAGCAGGCCAGGAGGTGGGAATAAGGGCAGCACATTCTCCCCACCCCCCCATGGGTGAACAGGATTAATTCTGCAGTGAGAAAACACCCTAAAAGGAAATCAGTAGGAATTGCTTCTGAGTAGACAATGTTAGAATTGTACTGTCCATTGGTGAACTCACAACTATTTAGTTTGCAGAGTCACATTAAACCGCTGACATTCACACTTATTTGGGAGCCTGTCACATTATTCCATGCAAAGGACTCCTGGATCCAGACAGCCTTGCTTTCCCCCACCTGCTGTGCTCCAATATTGGGTGACAATACTCCCCATTCCTGAGCAACATGGCCATTGTCTGGGGAGGATGGGAGTGGGATCCAACCATTTGAAGGGCATCAGGCTGGGGAAGGCGACAGTTCTTAATTCCCGTTTTGGCTGGGATGAAGGGCGGATCCATCCGCCCAGTGGATGGACTGGATTCCCGGAGTCCGAAGGCGGGCTCTGCTCAAGACCTATGGCTCCTTCTCCCCCGAGCTGCTGGCACCGTGAGGAAGAAAGAGCGGGCAAGGACTTTGGAAGAGCCCTACGAAGGTCGAGGAGGACAAAAGGATCTTGCGCCCAGACGCTCCGCCAACAGTCTGCCTAACTGACAGCGGAAGCACGCGTAGTCGGAGCAGGCGAGCAGCCCCTGTCAGCGGGCAGGCGTCCCTGTCCGAAGGGAGGAAAGCCTCCTCCTCGCCCCCCCCCCCCGCACAACTGCCGGGGTCCTGCATCTGCTTCCTCTGCCAAGCACGGTCCCCGCAGGCTCACTCCTTTCCGCTGGACTCGAAGGAGAAGGAAGATCGAGTAAGAGATGGGGGAGGGGACTGCACGTTGAAGTTGAAGTAAGTTGAGTTGAAATAATGCTGCAAGCCGGAAAAGGGATCTCCGGCTCAGGCAGGGAGAGCGAGGGGGTGGTGGTGGGGAATAGCTCTCCAGCGCTTTGGCCCCGCAGGCCCAGGGAGTTCAAGGCTGGGACTTGTAACTTGACTTCTTCGCGAGTGTGTTTAGGAGCGCAGCCCTCTAAGCTCTGACCTTGATGGATTCGCGCTATGCGTTATACAACATCTCAGAGATTTTTCTACGGAAGAGATATGAATAGGTATCTAAGTACTTTGAATGAGCGATTTTCCCCATATCCTTATCTGCTTCATTATTTCAATTCTAACATTTCCTTCCTTCTTCCTTTCTCTCCCTCCTTCGAGGGGCTTTTGGAGTGAGAGGCTAAAATACGTTATTTTGATTATTTAATATAATTATTATAATAACCCCAGCCACTCCCCAAAGCTTGCAATACCCCCCCCCCCCGTCAATGAGAAAGCGCCATTTCTGTCGATATGAGCCTGTAGGATGGGTGGGGGTAACAAGTCATGACCGTCCGATGTTGCTAAACCATCCTTCTCAACGTTTCTCGCTGTTGGCCAGCAAGGTCTGGAAGACCGCAGGCTTCCGTCCTTGCCACTGGGCCATTCTCCGGAGGAAGCTCGTGTATGCCGCGAGGGACTGTGATGCGGCATTTCCCAATCCGATATTTTTCCAGATGTCTTGAGACTACCGTATCATCCCCCCTTTTTTTTTCAGCCGATTCCGGGGGTCCGAATACACTGAAAAGACATCAAGTTAGGAACTCATGAACAAAATGAATTACGGAACTTTTGGACTTTTTTGCATATCTGCTGTCTGAGGCTCGGACTTCTGCATATATATGTTTAGGACCGAGCGCTCTGCATGGAGTTAAAGAGCAATTAGGGGGTTAGATGTATAGATTTTACCACGGTCCTAAAATCGGGGAGAAATTGACTGGTTTCCTGGGAGACTTCATAAACCATCCATACAGTTTCTCTTCTCTCTATTCAATAGAATGGTATCATTTCTGGCAGAATGGGACAGGCGTCATCTGAGTATGTGCCTCGGATAACCTTTTAGGTCTGACGGTCCTTATAAAACAATCACGTTGTTCTCTTTAAACTTGGATACATCGATGGGGCTATTAATGGGGAGGACTACCTAATGGAACCTCACTGACTGATCCCAGAGTCTATCAACTGTAAGAGGACTAAATAAGGAGTATAAGTTATTGAAAAGTTTGCATTCTTGGTTTGCGTCTTCTTTGCGAGCTGTCCAGAGATATTGCCCCTTGTAGGAATAGGATGTAGGCTAGAGAGTCTTTGATCAGATGCAGCTTGTCTCTTCTTCTGCCCGCTCATGCGAGGGACGGGTATTCATTTGCACACGTTCAAATGCTTGCAGGGGGGCTTCTTTGGAGCCGTTCACCAGTTCAGTTTCCCAGCTACAGTATTAAATCGGAGATAGCTACGTGAAGCTCCGGCCAGCCCTGTCCATTTGATTGTGCGCACAACAGGATTAAGCTCTAAACTTAAACTGCAAACGTCATGCCTCTGTGTTGGTCACAGCCACAGTATATATTGAGATAAAGCCACTCTGGTCATGCGCAGAGGGTGGTTTTATTAATTCCGTGCGCTGCAGCGTTCTGTTTTGGCATTAATGAAACTATGGAGCTGAGCTCATACACAAATTTTGCCTGTAGGGTTGAAATCATATGCACACTCCTTTATTTGGGAATAAAGCCCATTGAGCCATTGCCAGCCTGAGTAAACATGCACAGGAATAGACTAGTCTGCACAGCTGGTCTACCCTGACCTAAGATTAGTATCTCGTGCAAACCTCCGTTTTAGCGAAAGCCACCTTTCTGCCTTTCACCAAAATCAAAAACTGATAGCCACGTTGCAAGCTGGAATTTAAAAACGAACCCTCCCTCTGAAAAAGTTGCAGATGACAGAGGTTACTGCTACTGCTTATTTACGTGGTAAGACGGTTCTAAAAACAAACTATGTTGTCCTAAAATCATAACATATCTGTTTTTAAAAAGTGGAAGGAATTAAAATTGAATACAGTGATTTCCGGCTCTAAACTGAGTTTATGCTGAAAGTAACCGGACCGTGGTAATCTCTGTTCAAGACGAGACAACAGAGAGTAAAAGTGCGGCACTTAAAGATTGGGGGGGGGGGAGGAAAGAGTTTAATTGGTATTGTTTTCAAGAAGGTCAAGACAACTTCCTCTCCCAACGATCGTCTGGGTAGGACAGACTTGGCCGAGAGCACTTAGCGAACATCAAGGCCGAGCGAAAGATTCGAACTCGAGTCTTCCCAGGCTTAGTCTAAGTACAAACGCGACTCCACCCCGACTCTCCGGCGTGGAAAACAATGAACAGATGTCGGGGCGAGGAGCAATTCCAGATTAACGTCGTCCTTTCACGCGGGTGTGAATTCCAAGAATGCCGCCCTCTCCGCTGGCTGGCTGGCATTGGCGCTGCAGCACAATCCCACCCAGCCAGCAGCTCAGCGCTGAGTCCAGAGGCTGCCGCCTGAGGTGCTGCTTAAAAGCTCGCTCTGGGTTGCAATAGGTTGACGCACGGCGCACGCGCGTCTCCGCGAGCTTTCCCTCGCCCCCTCCCCCTCCCCTCCCGGTTCTTTCCCCGCAGACACCGTCGCCTTCGCAACTTTTCTTGTACTTCGCAGCAGCCGAGGGAGCAGAAGCGCGCCCGCGCCGGCCGCACCGCGACAGCCCGTGCGGAGGAAGAGAGGGAGCTACCTTGCGCCGCGCGGCAAAGAATGTAGTCGAGGCGGAGGGGAGGGCGAGGGAGAGCGGCACCTTTGCAGGACATGGATTGGAGCCGCTGCCGCCGCTGTTCTACTCTTTGATGCCGGAGGAGCTCGCCTTCCCCTTGCCCGTCTCTCGCTCTCGCTCTCGCAATGGAGGGACTCCGCTGGGGCAAAGCTTGCCGGTGCAGGGCGCCCGCGGCAGCGGGTAGGTAGACGGCGAACGCCGCCGGCGGGGGGGAAGGAAGTCTGCAGGCGTGCTCGGGAGGCGTCGAGCCTCGCGCGGGCGGCGGCGGCGCGGTGGCAGCGCTACCTGGCTGGGCTGACCTGAGTCTAAGACGCCGAGATTGTCCCGGTTCCCTCGCCTCGATCGCGGATGGACCTTGCGAAGGAGGCTTCTTCGCTCCAGCGCTGGAGCGGCCGGCCCGGCCAGAGCAACCCTGACATTTGTCGCCGGTCTTTGCTGCGGAGGAGACTACGAGGAGTTGGGCTTTGGGTTTCCTCGTTTGGATTACTTGGCTGCTAAGCTAGACGGTTTCCTGATTCGCTTCTGGTCCCCTCGGTCGTCGTCTCTTCCTTCCCCCCCCCTCACAATGGAGGTGAGTAGCACTTGGGAATTGTGTGTGTGTCTGTGTGCGCGCGCGCGCCTGCTTGAAATCCGCTTGCTCGAGACGGGGAGGAGGAGGGGGGCGATGGTTGGGTTTCCTCCCAGCTTTGGGTCAGGAAAATGAGACGAAAACATTTTCCTCCTTGGAAAAGGAGACCTTAGCGAGGGATAGTTTGACCTTTTTCAAAATATTAGGTTTATGGTGAAACTGATGGGAAAAGATAAACATGTTTCCCTCTGTTGCTCTTATAATTTTAAACTCCAGTTATCCATTTGCGCGCGCACGCGCCCCAATCGAAACGTTTGGTTTTCTCAGAAACCTGTTGTTCCAGAAGGTTTCGATTTATTCGTCCCTCTAATTTGCCTCGGAGTGAGTGATCGATTTCCTCGGAAAGCTGTTTTAATTCCCATCCCCAGCTCCTTATGCCTTCTCTCGCCCATCCTGTGGATTTTAAAAGGACAACTTCTGCCGCTTTCACTTGTGGGGACTGAAGAAACGGAGTATGGCAGCCTTGGAAAGGCCTGTACCTTTAAGGAGTTTTGGCTGGTGGCCAGTGAAAAAAAAACTAGACGACTTTCTCCTTCTCCTCCACCTCGATCCCTCCGTTTTTGTTCTGTTCTGTAGGTTGTCACTTTGCATCTGTAAAGGGTCCCGCTTTTGCTTGCACGGGAGAATGGAAGGGATTTTGTCTCCACCCGCGCCCCCCAGGCCCTTTGATGCTCCAAATGCTCCGTATTCAAAAAGTAGTGTGTGTTTGTTTTTAATTGTCAATTGTATGCTAAATTAGTTACAGTCGTGGGGTCAGCGAAAGTTCAGCTTCAGCCAGGAAAGTTCAGCTTCTCTCTCGGCGGGTGGGGTAGGCAAGTTGGCGTAAACCGAAAGAAAGTCTGGCGATTTTCTTACATTCGGGTTAATCGTGGGGTGAGCCGAAAGAGCCGCTTTCTCCCACCGCCTGGTACATAGCGCCTGAGTTGCTCCCTTTGTGGAAAACTGAAACTAATCAAACGTTGGCATGATATCCACACCGAACCTGCGGGTCAAGGGGTGGCTGGCGGGCACCGGCTCCCAAAGTCCGAGCCAGCTTCTCGCAGCAACTCTGCGGCGTTTTGCAACCCGCCAGAGACGAAGGGGCTTCCAGTCGGCATGCCTACTCAACCCCAGTAGGACTGAGCGGCCACAAAACCAGATGCGCTAACAGACTTTCCAGACCCCTGGCATATTTTTTTTAATGCAAGACAAGGTCGCAGGCGGGGAAGCCCGGAGGCTGGCGCGCTCCGTTGCGGAGGGGGAATCTATAAGAGTTCATTTTCGTCAGTGCCCCAAAGACGACCGACTGCAAGAGGCCGTCTTTGATACGGACCCTCTGCAGATACAGAAAATGGTTCCGTCCCGATGGAGTGGAGGCGTCTCGAGAGGCTGGTTGGAGCTGAGCGCGGTGCGTTTTCTTTGGGCGCCCCGTTCAGAATGGGATGGGGGTGGGGTCTGCCTCTGAGGTCCTTTCTGCTCTACATTCGGTTGCATTGAATAAACTCAGAAAGTAACGAATGTCACAAAAAACCGAGAGAGGAAGGCGACAGCTCGAGCTCCGCCGGCTTTCGTCTGGAGCTGCGTTTCGCGGTTGTGGCTGCCCTCTATCGGGGAAGGAGGAGAATGTCTGCGTAGAGCAACCAGACGGAGCTTAACCCGGGAACTGACTTCTGTGCATGTATTTAAAGCTCTTCTCCTGTCTCTTCCACTTAGGGAGGCGCTTCGTCCCTTCTGCTCATTTTTTGAGCAGAAAAAGGGTTTTGTATATAAAATGTGGTAGAGCTTTGGATTCTGCTAGCAGAGTTTGCATTAAACGTCTCCCGGGCGCGTCACTGAAGGCGCGGGATGTCGAAATAAAGTTCTCCGGGGTCAGCAAAATAGCGCAAGAGAGTTTGCATCAGAAACGGCAACTCCACCGGACCAGCCGTGCTCTGGCATTCTATCCATTGGAATCTTACCCCTTTCCCCAAAAGGGCCTTGTTTGAAGCCCCCCCCTTTTTTTTAATAGTAAGCTTCGGCAAATGTCCCGCCCTAGACCCAGACCGCTGTGACCCTTAGATTTAGCTTCCTCGCCAGTGGTTTCTTCTTGGATTAGCATCATCAAATTGCACCTTGCAAGCCCACTGCCCTCGAGCAGCGAGCCGGAACTGCGGCCTGAAATCTTGGGCTGCGAGTTCCTGCATGGAGGCAACACAGCGGAAGATCTCTCGAAACGGAGGGAAGGGGCCCAAGGCCACACGGGAAGCTTCGCCCGGAGGTAGGGGAAGCGACTGAAACGCCCCGATGGGGCCACGAGCAATGGCTAACGGAGCCCTCTTTCCATCTTCCAATTTGTCTGCACGTATCGCTCGCTGCTCGCCTTCGACGAGGGGGGCGGCGGCTGCAGGGGCTTTCTGTTCGCCGTCTTCTCGCCCCCTTTCCCCTCCCCTCGTTTGCTGGAGCGTGGACGGTTTTATGGGGCATGAACTCTTCACATTCCTCTGAGGCGCTTCAGACTGCTGGAGAAATAAATCGGGCGCCGTCAGCGGCCCGTCACTAGACGCGCAGCCTCTCCGGCCGGTTCCCCCAAATTCCTCCAGCCTTGTGTCACGCTGCATTTGGGGAGGCCGCTCAGCGGGGCGCGACCGCACCTTGTTTTCCGTGGGGTTGAACCAAAACAAAGCGGCGCGAGGGCAAGCTCGAGGGGGCCTGGAAGAGGCTACACTGAGCCCCTTCGGGAGCATCCCCGGTGCCAGGTCTTCTCCCGTCGGCGAGAGGTCAGGCATGTCAAAAGTGTGACTCGCGGGCCAGCTCCATTTCCCCGCTTCTTGAAGCTTGAAGAAGCCGCTCTGGCCCACTCGTCTGGAAAGCCATTTTCCTTTTTACCCAGCACGAGGCCGAGGAGAACCCTTGCGTGGAAGAGCCCGCCGGGAAATACGAGCGGGCGGATTCCCAGAGGAATAAACCAAACTTTCTCAGGAGTTTTGCAAGTCAAACCTTGGACGGCGATGTAGTCGGAGACGCGCGAAGCGCGATTCCGCCCACTTTCGAGCCGGAGCACTCGCCACCGTCAGCAGTATTAAACGCCAATGGCTGGTAGTTCAAGGCAGACCGTAATTTTTTGGGAGGGAGGGAAGTAATCCTGGTGGAAATCCGCAGCATGGGCTTTTGAGTAGACGCGGCTAAGATGGGGTGGTGAGTGGAACTGCCTCGGGTCTTTATGCCAACGTTCTTCGGGCCAGGACAATAACATTGCAAACATACCAACCAGGTTGAGGCGTCCATGACCGTTTGCACGGGAGGGCGGAGAAAGCACGCCGGATTGGTGCTGCTCTCTTCTTTTCTGGCTTGCAGATGGAATTGCCCCTTGAAGGGTTTTAGAGTTGGGCTCTCCTTTTCCGTTTTCATTCCGCCTGGCATGGCTGAAATCCTTTGGAGCTCCTCCTAGGCTCCACGCCACGGAAGGAGCTTCCCAGCGCAGTCACCCCTGGGCGACGGGTGACAGTGCCGCGCGAAGGCTGCTTGCTCGGCGCCCTCCGACTTCTAGGCGTTGCGCGCGAGGAGGCCCGGGGTTGCGCGTGAAGGGCACAAACCCTCCTCGCGGGCGAATCAGGCCGTGGCGGTCTGCGGTGGTTCCCGGGAGCCTTCTGCTTCATCGGGGGAGCGGCTCTGAAGCTGCCCGGTTCCCAAACCCGGGCGCGCTGTCATCGCCTCTAATTGCTCCGGAGTAAATGATTCAAGGTGCGCAGGGCTACTCCTTGAAACGAAAGAGGGTCACTTGTGACCGTGAATGTATAACGAAAAGCCGGGTGGGGTGAGGAAGCATTTGTTGCACTCATTTCTTGAAGGGGGGGGAAGGGACGATCATTGCTTTGAGTTCCGCTGTCTGATGTTTAATTGCCTCCCGTTTCCGCCAATAATGCAGAACGGGGGGGGGGGCACCCTCTCTTTCCATAAGGAAGGCTTGTCTCACCCCTTGTGCCCAGCTCCCTCTGCCCTATCTACAAAAGTCACTGGGGGAAAAGGAGGAGAAATCACGATTCTTCTCCAGAATGCTAGGTGCTTACCTTTGCCTGCCCTGCGGTAGCCTTTGCTTTACCCCCCCCCCCCCCCCGCATTTCCCCTTTGGTGTTCTCTGAAGGACTGATGCTCCTGCATATTGCCTGGTGTTGGTGTGGTGTGTGTGTGTGTGTGTGGGCACGCTGATGCCTGTTTATCTCAGCCCTGTCTCAGCCTGGCCCGCTTCTCCTGACAGGGTGGCCAGCCGTGGAACCCAGCCTGCTGTGACAAGGCTTGGTTGTGCCCCAAAGCCAAGGTCTTGTCTGCTGGAGTCTGGGAGGAGGAGAAGGAGGAGAAGGAGGAGGAGAGGGAGGACCGTGGGCTGGGTACCGCTCAGCTTTCCTTCAGTATCTGGGCTGCTTCGGGAGTTAGTCAAAAAGTGAGATCCAGCGGTAGGGGTAGCTGGGTGGGTGAATAGACTTGGAGCAGCAGGCACTGGCTTGGCCATTGCACTGTAGGGACTCACTGGGGAGAAGGGCCGCCACCACCTCCCAGAGGACATCCTCCCCCTTGCTGGGCTTTGTTCACTTCTGAAATGGTCCGAGGCAGGCAATAAAAGTCAAGTCAGTCTTTTTCCTCTTCCCTCCCCTACAGAAGTCCATGGGAGCAATAATGCAAAGTGGAGCTTTGTGGACAAGGGCAATGACTTCCAAGTACCTCTTGTTGGGTCTGGCCATCTTCTCTTCGCTTCTCCAAATTATGATAGAAGCCAGCTCTTGGTGGTAAGCTTTTTAATTCTATTTTCATCACTTTCTAATCCCCCCACCCCCCTGCACACACACAATATATGTGTGTGTATTCAGTTTCCAGATAATATGAAGAAGGAAGGCCCAAATTGTTCCTGGAAAATGTAAATTCTTGATTTGTGAATCCCTAACAGACTTTTTTCCCTCTGTTCCTGTACTGTAGTGAATTGGGGAGAGACACACAACTCTCTGCTACATTTATGTAATAATTTGAATTCTCTATGGAAGCCACTGTGTAGTAGAAACTGAATAAAATGTGAAGTTGAAATGAGAGTATTCAGCTTGCAACATAAGCACATGTACACAAAAGTGAATCATGGGAGATATCTCAAAATAATGGGCTTAGGAACTTTCTGTTAGTTTTGTTTTGAAAGAATCTAATAGGTGAGGCTATGAGGTTCTATATACACATGCAGGAGTAAGCCCTATTGATCTTAATGGAATTTAATTTCAGGAAACATGTAGACAGTTCTGCTGTCTGATTGACAGACATTTATCATTAAAAACACACACATACTCGAGTTTCAAAAACATTTGGTGAAGAATATTTATTCTTTGTGACTAAAGTTGTTAGTTGTGAATGTTAAAGCATTTATTTCATGATGTCTTTAGAAATTGTCTTTGGACACACATGAACTGTATATATTTTGTGTCATTTATCTTGTTAATTTTATTGATGTTCAGAATGTATTAGGTAGTAATTCTCTAACAGCTGATATTACAGTCTTTTTAAAAAGTATATGGTAGATTATATGGTAGAAGGTACGTATAGTACCTTCAGTCTGTTGTTCTTTTAATAGGTTCTCAAAAATGTAGGGAGAATGTGATATTTGAAGCTAAGGGGGCAAACATATTTAGATAGGTGCATTTGATTCCTGTCTTCATAACTTCATACATGTGGTTTATTATAGCTTTTCAACTATTAAGCAATAAGACTTCTTTCTTTCCACATTGGCCACTATGCCTAGAACATCACTGAGCCTTACTTCCAAGTAAATCTGCTGTAGGACTGAGGTCCATGTCTGCATGCCCATTGAGTTTTTGTATTTGAACCGTCCCTTGTTAATACAACTCTTCTCTTTTTACAGGTCTCTAGGTATGAACCACATGAATCCTATGAACCCTGTTCAGATGCCAGAGGTGTACATAATTGGAGCCCAACCTCTATGCAGCCAGTTGGCAGGGCTCTCTCAAGGACAAAAGAAACTCTGCCACTTGTACCAGGATCACATGCAATACATTGGAGAGGGAGCAAAGACAGGGATCAAAGAATGCCAGTATCAGTTCCGCCATAGAAGATGGAATTGTAGTACTGTGGATAATAACTCTGTTTTTGGCAGAGTCATGCAGATAGGTAGGAAGTGCTTTAGCATCTGTGTGAAGTATTTCTGTATGCTGTGTGTTGCCAGGTTCTTTATGCACCACTAAAGACCGTCAAGAATGGAAAAGTTAAAGTGTCTTTAGCCAGAAATCATCCTTTCTATGAAGCAAGCAGCCATTGTGAGATTGCCGGTTAGGTACAAAAGAGAAGAAGAAGAATGTAGTTCTCATCTCATCCCAAAATTGGTTAAAATAAACCTATTTTTAGGTAGAAGATCGGAAGTAGGTAGTGGCATTTGGCTGGCCTGGGATCATTTCCATATCAAAATCATGTAGCAATTGAGTTTTTTCTTTAGATTAATCACATTAATTTTCCATACCATCATATTCAGTTCATTCTGTACCATTATTTTAATACATAATCTCCCACCCAAATTTGCATATACCAATGCAGAAATCCCATTGTGTTTAAAGGAGCTCAAGAAAAGCAAGTTCAAGATTGCAGCCTGACTTTCTGAAAACAAGCTAATTCGCATTAAAGAAATTTAAGATAAGATGTGAATTATGCTAGTGTTTGCAGACAGAATACTTTGAATGAGGCCAAGTGTGTGTCTGTGTGTATACACACACAGATACAGAGATGATGCATATACTTAAGTAACTGCTATTGTTAATTAAAAGATCTATTTTCTGATAGTATATCTTTTGTCAATTTCTTTTTGCTGAAGAGCTTACACCAGCACAACTGCTAGCTCCATTTTATACTGTTAAAACGTTTTATTGCTGATACCCCATTGCATTTGACTGGGCCCAAGGCAACATCACTGTAGGTTGCTATTGATTGATGGCTTACTGTTCTCTCCCCTCACCCCCTTGCAATAACGACATCTGAATATCTAAGCCTGTACCTCCGGTCCAACCATTTCCCCAATCTAACTCATATCTTGTATATAGTAACATTTCAGAATACTGAGATCTAAATCTAATTTTATGTTCCTCTTTTTGAAACAGGATAGGAAAGGATTGGAATGACTTTAAAATTAGATTAAAAGTAACTTCATTTAAGAATTGAGTAGGCTTCTGCATTGCTTGAAGGGATGCTGTTAAGTCACATTTACTCTAAAAGTTAATTTTATGTAAAAATAACCTTTACAAAATCTCAAATTAAACCTTTTCCATGCCTCTATTTAATGCAGTAAGTGGAAACACTTGCCGTTTGAAGACTTAAGTATTCTCCTGCAGCCTTGTGTTATAAATGCTGTAGAACTGGGAGGCTTAGAATAACTTGTTAGATTGTCGGTATTCTGACTTGAATATTATGGGATGTATTCCATAGACGGGGAATGTAAAAGGCCTGAAATTATTTCAGGTGATGTTAGAGTAGATGTGTCCGTGATTTGAAGGTTGGTTTTATAATGCCTAAGTTGACACATCTCTCTATACAAAGTTTGCAACCATCAGTGTTGGAACTAGTTCCTATTAGCCTCAAATACCTTCTCATAATATATCTGCATTTATTTCATTTAATTTAAAAAGGTAACAGAGCGCTTAAGTTAACTACAAATGAGTGCATTGTGTGCATCCAACTTTTTAGATCCTGAAAGTGTTATTCACTGAGAACAAGATATATTGTCATTTCATAATTCGGCCTACTTTAAGTGAACTATATGATTGGTTGTTGTTTCTCTTTTCTCCAGATGCCTGTTTCTTTTTTAGACACTGCTGTGCTTTGCTGTAAATCCAGTGACAATGAGTGCACTTGTTATAAAAGATAGACCCTGTTGGCTCTTTTTTTTTTGTGTTTCTCACAAATTTTGTGAGAACTTCTCAGCTGATTTGACTTGAAAGAATTCCAAAATGATACAGATTTTGTGTAGTATATTAAAAACTTGCAAGGTTGTACAATTTCTTAAGCTAGTGGTAGTCTAAATTTAAGTCAAGAGTAAAAGTCCAATGGTTTGATTGATATTTTCATTGATGAAATTCCAAATAAGCCATTGATGAAGTATATTGGTGTTGTCGTTTTAAGAGCTGAATCTCTTATGGTAGAGTATCTCTTACAGTTATGATTATAATTTGTGAAATAGCACAAGCTTTGGCATTAAATGCAGTGAGATATGAATCAGAGCATACATTACTGCTGGCACAAGTATTTCTTTGTTTTGTTTTCTAAATAATCCTGGAAAGTTGGCTGCATAGTATTTGGGAGGTATTTGGGTATTTTTGCCCTGGCTGGATGAAACAGTAAATATAACAAACCAAACATAATTTTTTTAAAATTTTGCCTATGACTTGATCTCCAATGGTTGAAGAAATAGTGGACTTTGGGTTGGAAGCTGGGAATGCTCTTCAAAATTAATACATCTTTGTATCTTATCATATACTTGAATAAAAGTATATGATTGAAAAAAACCACTTGAACCATGGAAACTACCATGTCAGTAGTATTTAAAAAGCTCAACTCTGAATAAGATTGCAGTTTAAACTAACTTTTGAACCATATAAGCAAATGCTCTTACTTATTTTGAAGACTTTCTTTCAAAATTACATATATGGAAGGGATTTTTTCCTGTTTGAAATGGACAAAGATTAACATGTCATCTTTTTATGATGTAAAGGTATCATGTTTATGCCTAGCACAGGGTATAGAACTTTTAAAGAAACCAACACTCTGCTGCTGGCAGAGAGACTTCTAATATTGTCAAGGTTAATGATATTTGTCTTAAACATGCCACAAATAAATTTATTCCATCTGTTGTTTTTCTTGAAGTATACCATCTCTGCATTTTTCTCCATGCCACATTCAAAAATTTTCTCTTAAAATATGCTTTTGGGGAAAACATAAAACCTAAATGCTAGTAAAATATATATAATAGCCACATGTATGCAAAAGTTAATTGGAGAAGTAGTGTTTATGAACTTAATGTGAACCATACTAGTGTAAGAATTATAGGGCTTCTCCATTCTTCTTCTAGGTGTATTGAAATAAATCAGATTTTAACATATTATCAAAAATTAATTTGAGATAAGTTCCTGACTAGCACAAAGCCGGCAGCAAACCTTTTTGGGATAATATCATTTTTAAACCTTTGTTTTAAATCCAATCCTTTGGCTTTTAAAAACTGTAGCTATATACTTTTAAAGTAATTAATTTGATTCTGTCTTTTATTTGGAAAACCCTGGGGTGAGAGGGCATGAGGACTTAGGGCAAAGCATTGTAAAGATTGACATTCAAATCATTGGGTAAGGCAACACTTTATCTTTTGTGATGGTCCTCTTAGATACAATTTTAAAAAGGTTGTATGATATAGCTAAAATTGGAAGAAATCAGGATGGAATTTGCTGGTTTTATTAAACTCCTATGGAATTGAGATAACCCATTAACTAATGAATTTCCTTTCAGGCTATTCAGGAACTAGCCCATTTGGGCAGCCTGCATCTTTTACTTATCTTGAACGCATCTCTTAAGCTCTTTTATGCCTTTCATGCATGGCAATTCGTATAGAATACATTTCTAGAAAATACCTCAACCATTCTTCTTCGTCAGCTTATGAACCTGACGGTCAGATCAGAACCTTCTTTTCCAGTATCATTTGTTGTTAGATTGCTTAATTTATCAGATATCCCAAAAGGGTGAATTTGGTTGGATCTTTTTCGAAACCAGACGAGGATTTTCATGTAGCTTTTTCAATAGGAACTTCATCCAATGCCAACAAATTTGGTAAAATATTATACTTACATTCACATGATATACCCTACTTTTTCAAAAGTACATTAATCCGTGAGGAAAATTTTTCTATTGTAAGGATAATATATCTTCTTCTCTGACAAATAAATATATGTACCCTGGCCTCTAGTGCTGAACGGCTTCTCTTTCTCTCTCTTTTTCTCTTGCAGGCAGCCGGGAGACGGCTTTTACATACGCCGTCAGTGCTGCTGGTGTGGTGAATGCCATGAGCCGTGCCTGTCGAGAGGGAGAGCTCTCTTCCTGTGGCTGCAGCAGGGCTGCCCGGCCAAAAGATCTACCTCGGGACTGGCTATGGGGGGGCTGTGGAGATAACATTGATTATGGCTATCGTTTTGCCAAGGAGTTTGTGGATGCCCGTGAGCGAGAGCGGATCTATCAGAAAGGATCTTATGAGAGCGCTAGAATTTTGATGAACCTACATAACAATGAGGCAGGGAGGAGAGTAAGTAGTTCAAAAGTGCTTTTTCATCTATTTGCTCTTACTGAGATTATAAACGTTTTTTGTTGCTGCATAATTTACAGGGAAATATACATTAATCTGTATATTCTCACATTTTTGTTCATTTGTTTTCCATAAATTGCGTTCTTTTTTGAATTAGTTTTCTTAAACAGACCTGGTGAATAAGTGCAGAAATTATTATTATAATCTCTATTAATATCACTACTACCAGTGGTAGACTAGACAGGATACAATAATTAAACTTAAATAAAGAAGACAAATGTCCCATTTTAAGTCAAAAGGAGCAGGCGCTTATAATCTGAGTGGCAATGCAACAACTAGGTCTTGATTTCCTTCCTGTACATGGGGCTGAAGGTATACTTTTCTCCCTCCCAGATTCTTCTAGTAAAATTGTGCAAGTCACAGTAAATTTTCTGCAGAATAGAGTTTTATTAGCTTATATTTCCTACCCATCCAGTTTTCTTTGGAAGGGATGAAAGAAGAAGCATATTTACCGGAGTGAAATGTTCTTGTGTGGGGCTATTTTCAGTCTTCCTTATAAGGTTGTGAAAAAAAAGTGCCACCCTCTCTGTATTATTAGAGAACAGGCTTTTCTGTGGTGGAAGTTGGTTTTTATGGCTTTTTTAATCTTCGAAATCTTTTAAATGAATGAGTGTAAACTTCATTTTATTGCCCTGAAGTGGAAGGAGCCAAAATCATTATTTTCCTAGAACTGACGGTGCCAGGAGAAGTCGGCTAGAGACTTTACACTTGTGTTTCAAGGTAAATTAAGATGAAGGATAATTGAAAATTAATAACATTTAAATGTGACAAGAAGGCATCTGAAAACCTTGGAAAGGCCAACTTGCTGCTAGGAAGAAGAAAAATGACTTTTCACAGTTGCCTATGTCGGCTTTGAGTGGTTCCCTGCTACCACCCCTTTTGAGTTGCCTTCCTGCCTTGCCATTTGGCAGAGTTTGAACTCCCCCTTTTTTAATGCTGGGTGGAAATGGCATTCAGCATCTACCTAATGTGTCAGACCCCAGGATTTTTGGGGCTGTGTCAACACTGACTCATGTCTATTTATACAGGGTAAATTATCAAGGTCTCCTTGCCAAGACTTTACAAAGAGGATATTGCGGTGTCGGCTTGTCCCCCACCCAGAGGTGTTCTGGGGTTTTCTCTTTTGGATAGAGTCACTTGGCTGTGCATGAAGACTGGTGTGGGAGGGAGATGCTGAACTGGAGTGGAAAATGTGCTGTAGGAGCAGCACATCTTTCCAGTATGAAAATTGGGGGGTGGGGGTGGGGGGGTGGAAAAGAAAAAAAGCTGATGCAATTCTAGTATCAATAAGCCAGTCAACTGATTGGTTAAGTATCCTGGATTATTTATATCTACTCTGGAGGTGGTAGGTAAAACCAACTTCTATATACCACTTGTAGCTTTTATTCTAGCTGGAAATCGGGATTCTCACCGGTTCAATAATTTCCAGTTTCCCTTCTTGGAATGTACCTGCCATAGTTGATCACTCTTTGCTACCACTCTTCCTTTCTGTTATTGAGATAGTTGATTTCACCAAATCTCCTGCATGCCTCTTTAAGCCAGTCTTCTGCCTAATCCCAGAAGATGGTTCCTTTCTTTTATTTCTTTTAAAATACTGTGTGAGTATTTTAGTCAGAATTTTACTATTTTAGTCGGTGGAAAAGATACTGAAATGGGTTTCTACTTCAGATTGCTGAGCAGCACCAGAGGAACATCTCATGGAAGAGAAGAGGGTGGGACTGTTGCCTTGTTACTTTGGTGAACCAGGAGGCAGTGGTATAGATGGGGGCATCCAGTTAGCAGCCTACAAGTACTCCATCCCAGTAGGGATGCATTCGTCCCAGCAGGAGCTTGTGCTTGCTTGAGGACAACTACCCATTTATCAGCCGTGGCTAGTGGCCTCTGGTCCTGTTCATTTTCTGTTATTGCTGCATTGTTTGGTTGTTGCAAATCAGGAAGCGGAAAAGAGAAGCAGAGTGAATTTGTGCAAATGCCACATGCTCAGACACATTCTTTTGCTCTTCACATTTTTGCCTGTTGTATTAGTTCTTGAAATGGTGTCCAGTAATAATAAAATAAAGGCAAAGATTCCCTCAAATAAAGCTCAACTCCTGTTGATTATATGGATGGAAACAGTTTGCCATTGCCTTTTTCTAGCCAATGTACTGAAAAAAATACGAATTTCCCAGAAAACTGCTTGATATACTTATGCAGTAGAACTGAGAGAGGGAGAAGGCTCTTCACCATCAGTAGCATAATACATATAATATTATTATATAATAATAAAATGTATGTATTTGTTGAACTGGAGTCAGGGGTCAGTATATGCTTGGACCAGGTATGAGCATATAGACTTCAGGCTGGAGTAATTTTCTTACTGCTACAGCATTTGAAGCATTTCAGCAGCCACAGAATGTATCAACTGGAAAAGTGTGACCAGATTACAGATCTCAAGTTTGATCATAAGTTCATTCCATTCCTTTTTTAGGGCCTCTATTAATGCCTGGCATCCTTTTTTCCCATCTCATCTAGCATACCAAGGAAGGATAAAACAATCCTATTAATCTTATGCAATATCCTTGAACTAACACAACACGTTCTCATGGTGACTTAAGCTCACCAATAACAACAAGGTATTGTTATATACAAGGTGTAAAGGGGCCCATCAACTTTGCCAGAACTTCCTCATATCTTGGATTGGCCCTGCCAGCTTGGTATAATTCTGTAGCACAGGATGGAATATCCTTTGATCATGACCATCAGCATACAGGTAGTCCTCACCTCATTTAGTGACCATTCAAAGTTACAATGGTGCTGTACGAAGGGACTTACAACCAGTCCTCACACTTACAACCGTTGCAGCACCCCCATGGTCACATGATCGTGATCTGGGCACATGGCAACCAGCTTGTACTTACGACAGTTGCAGTGTCCTGGAGTCACATGATCACCATTTGAGAACTTCCCAGCCGGCTTCTGGCAAGCAAAATCAGTGGGGAACCATGTTATTTGCTTAACAACCACTGCAAAAAAGGTTGTAACATTGGGTGTGACTTTCTTAACAACCACCCTACCTAGCAGTGAACTTTCCGGTCCCTATTGTGGTTGTTAAGCAAGGTCTACCTGTACGATGAACTGTTTGCAAACAAGTTGGAGATGATATAAACAGCTGACCATGTTTATTTATTTCAGTGTGTTACTTTCTGTGATCATTAACGCATTAAAGAAGATCCAGTTTGCATGCAAAATCTGTGGTCTGCCATTGAGTGATTTGTCATGTTCTCAATACTAGTCAAAATGGCCAAGAAGAAAAATTTCCAGAGATGTGGGGAAAATCATTCAATTAATGCAATGAGCTATTGTGTACAAGCGGCTTTTCATGTAATCATTTTTAGTGAAACTTGTGAGATAGCAGTATCATGTCGTAGAACATTGGGAGGATAGCAAAATAATCAGATGTCTGTTTCAGTGCAGACAGTACAGTTTTGTTTATATATTTCAGCAATTCCTAGCCTGCTTTTTAGTATTTTACTGTCAACATGGCTGGTAAAGGTATCTTTCTGTAACTACAATTTTGTAACTGATATTGCTGTGAAGGTTTCCTACTGAATATGGAGGTGCAGGTCATAGTAACTTCTACTTTTATATTTTATACACATTTTCCCTCCATTATATTTATAAGAAAATGATAAATCAGGGTCAATAAATAGGCGGATAAAATATATTGTCAGACAAACCTGTCAGAAATTCTTTTTACATTTGGTATGATGTGACAACTAACAGTTAAGAATGGGGAGTTTTTGTAAAAATGAAAGAAAGTAAAACAAGTTTTAATCAGCTCTCCAAATAAGTATAACTTAGCAGTAGGCTAACAGGAAATTTCAGAGCGGGTAGGCCTGCTTGAGGGTGGGACAGATGGTGCCAAGTGAGGAGATGCCATAATTCGCAGTTGTTTCCCCAATGGGTAGTTCATACAAAAGTTGCTTTTTTGTTTATTTTACACCTGTTTATGTTTTGCAACCACAGCACTCACTTTTCTGTTCTTTTGACTCCTACAGACCGTGTATAGCTTGGCAGATGTAGCCTGCAAATGTCATGGTGTATCTGGATCATGCAGCTTAAAGACCTGTTGGCTGCAGTTGGCTGACTTTCGCAAGGTGGGCGATGCTCTGAAGGAGAAATATGACAGTGCTGCCGCTATGAAACTCAATCTCCGTGGCAAACTGGTTCAAGTGAACAGCCGCTTCAATGCACCAACTATTCATGACCTGGTGTACATTGACCCCAGTCCTGATTACTGCGTGCGCAATGAGAGCACTGGCTCTCTGGGCACCCAGAGCCGACTCTGCAATAAGACTTCAGAAGGCATGGATGGCTGTGAACTCATGTGTTGTGGCCGGGGCTATGACCAGTTCAAAACCTTGCAGACAGAACGCTGTCATTGCAAGTTCCATTGGTGCTGCTATGTGAAATGCAAGAAATGCACAGAGATTGTGGACCAATTTGTCTGCAAATAAGTGGGATTGGGTGGGAGAATCTGTTCCAGTCCACCAGCAGGGGAATTGCCCTAAAGGATCTCAGTTCTTATTTATAGTGCCCAATGGGTTGCTTTCCTTGTTTATATGTTAAAAAAGAAAAAAAAATCTTTTGCAAAGAGAAATGATGGGGAAGCCTTGTTGCATCCAGCTCAGACTGTGCATAGTTCTATATTTTTTGCAATAATGGGTCGGGGGGAAGAGGGAATTGACAGAATATTTATTTGCATAATTGGGATTAAGACTTAATAATAGCAACAGAAATAATAGGATAGTTTAAAAGGAAATCCATCCTATCCCAAAACAGTCACAAGAGACATGGTATAAATGGAGTAGATGAAGTATCTGTTTACATGCTTTGGATCAGAGCATGGCTGGACTTGGTAATATAAAAAATCTGGATGTGACTTTTGTTCGTAACTCTAGTGACCAAAAACAAAAAATAAATAAATAAAAACACTCTAATGGTAATGATTAGTTTATCTATAAAAATTTAGCACAACTTTTTTCAATCTTAGCTGCATGGCAACCTGATGGGATGGGTAAAAGCATAAGGTCCCTAAAGCCACTGCTGTGCTGCTAGATATCTTCTAAAAATCCATTAAATTAATCCAAAGTTTTCCATTTATTCTTGGCCTACATGTGAACATGGACTGAGTGAGGACTGGACATGAAAGGATGCTAGGAAGGGAAGATGCAGTTCTTTCACCACCATTCACACAATGCATTTCTCAGAAGACTTGGTAGAAAGACCATAAAGTATTTGAATAAGTGAACATTTTTTAAAAATTACTAGCAACTTTTAAGAGGAAGAAAACATGACTTTAACTACATATTGTAGATCAAAGCAATATTTGGAACATTGCAAGTTGCAATAAAATAGGCACATTTCATGCATGTTTAGAAAGCCTTGCTGCCTTAGTTTAAAATAATATTAATGAGTTAACTTTGGGATTTCCTGAAGTGTGTGTGCTAGATTGTGCCGGAAACTGAATCTGTATCGTGCATTACAAAAAACTGATTATTTTTAAAGTGTTATGGGTAGTAGTTTGTTTCTTTTCAGAAATGGAAGTTGACTGATAGCATTGTGAAATTTAGGACAACTCTCAGCTGTCCCGTACAGCAGCTTGATAATTTAAAAATGGGCAGTGTGGCAGCAATACCCTCTTTATCATCCTGTGTTTCTTTTTGTTTGTTTTAATGCACAGTGCTTTAAAAATATATTGCGGCTATGCACAAACTGCTCAGACTGTATTAGAGCAGTTACTTGTATATCGGAAAACTATGGTCTGTTGGTGTCTAGTATCTCAAACCTTTTTTTCATACATATATGTTGTCAGTGCAAACTACAAACCAATGATTTCTTTAAGAAAGAAAAGAACATAAAATCTGTTCAAGTTACCAGACAGTTTCTTTGTTTAGACTAAGCATATTATTATCCTCCCCCACTTTTAAACACACACACTTTAGGGGCTTTATTTGGGTTGGATGCTGGCCTCCTTTTTTCTGGGGCTTGAAAATTGTTGAAGGGCAAGTCAGTCACAATTTAATACTGTTTCTCTTTCTCCTTTCAGAAAGTATTGGATTTTTCAACTCAGTTTAGTGAAAGATTTGGCATGCTCTGAATTGTTGGTTGTGTACTTGAGCTCAGAATTCCAGAAAGTTTAATGTGTGGTTTAGAATAGCCTTGCTCAGCCTGGTTCTCCACCTAAGTCTCTAGCACGGTTTTGGCCCTCAATGTCTATGGCGAACACCTAGTTCGGATGAGCTGATACAGAGATTGCTTGCACGTTCATTGTTGCTAGTGATGGAAACAAGCCCAAACATTTCTTAGACAAATGATACCCTTTCCTTTTTAAAAAAATAAATAAATTCTGTCATGAATTAGCATATTATAAATGCACAGAAGCCATGTTAAATCTCTATTGTTTCAATTTTAGTACATGTGCTGTTGAAGCATGTTTTGGCAAGACATTTATTAGAATTGGAACGATAGAAAATTAGCATGGCCCCTTGTGCAAGGATAACATGCCAGTTTTTGTGTAAGTAGAGAATCTTTTTTTCCTTTGACACAAATTTAGTGCATTCTTCATAGCTTCCAAGACCTCAGCCAAATTCACCCAGCCCAATAAATATAAGCAGATTGGAATGAATGCCAGACTTCCACCTTTCATTAACATACTAGAAGTTTCATTTTTCACAGGCTGTGAGCTGTCTCATTAATGCCATCATGATTATCAGCTTTTACAGTGATGATTGCTCTTAATTTATTGTGCAAGGAAATATTTACTTCCATGGTTCCTAGTATTTGCAAACCAATGGCAACAATAACTTTCATAAATAAATAAAGCACTAGTTCCTTGAATATGTCACTTTTGGTTTTTATTATACAAAAACCACCATGTTTTAAAATTATGTTGAATCACTTATCCTTTATCATGACTTCTGCCTATGTGCAGAGAGGTCAAATGATCCTAGCTATTAAAAATGCTATTTAATGTAAAATATTTCACTTTGTTCTTCAGATACTATGTAAATCTATGTCCTCCTCTTTTTCTGTACATTTAATGTACATATTTTTGTCTTGTGTGATTTGTATATTTCATTGGGTTTTTTAAAGGCTTATGCCATAATGGAAGATAGACTATAAAATAAAAAGTTGGTTATATATTGGGAGGTGATTTTAATTCTTTTAGAGAGGGTTTATTATTATTTTTTTTAAAAAGCACTATTGATTTTAGTTTATCGTAAAACAGACAAGTTGTTCTCAAGTGGATGCTTTATCAATATAACAACCAAGTATGGAGATTCTTTGCGGAATCTTGAAACTGCAATTAGGTTATATAAAATTTTGAGAATCCTGAACTCTCATTTTTAATGATTTCGAACATGCAGATAAGTATATGTCCCTAAGCCCCTTGCCTCACTCATTTTTTATATATTTTTAGATATTTTAAGCAAAAAAAAAAAAAAAAAGGAAGGAAGCTGATAGGAAAGAAAACCCTGAGAATGCCCCTTCATTCCACATAGGTCCTACACTTACCTTTATAAAATAATTGATGAATGACTGAAGCCCAGTGATAAGATGAAAGTACCAGGGACCATCCCTAATGGCTCTGTACTCTTTAGTATTTGCATTGTAGCATCACATCGAAGCATGAAAGGGGCGGAGTTTGCAATTCGTATTTTGTCACTAGCACCCCCTACTCATGTGGAAAACATCACTACCTTTCAAATAAATGGGTGTTTTGTGATTTGCAATATGTGCTGTTAGTAGCTGTTTTGTTAATAGGTAGGCCACACCCCCATAACAGCCATATTCATACCATCTATTTAAAACGTAGGAGGAAGAATCATAATGCACCCTGCCTTAAAATCAAGGGTATCCACTAGGGCTGCATTACACTTTTACTAACAAGGAGCATTGCTAGCTTATTAAGCAGGGGAGTCCATGGGGGAAGGCTCAAAAATGTCAATATGGTAGCCTTGACACAATCAAAACCTTGCTTCTTTTTTATGCAAGGCATAAAAGGGATGAGGCTTCAATCCCATCATTCTGGCTACCATTTTGACTTTTTTTTTTACCTCCCTGTGGAAGCCCCTCCTTAAAAAGCTAGCATTGCAGCTTATAAGGTAGTAACAAGTATATAACAATCCTAGTGTTCAAGCATATAATTGAGAACATATGCCCCCCCCAAACTTTGGTTGGAGGAAGGCCCCAGAGACCTGAAAAAGTTCTCACCCAATTGTGACATTGAAGGTTATAGAAGTAGGAAGTAAATATGAGTTTTCATTAAAATTCTTAATGTTTATTAATTTAATGGCAGTTCAGTTTTGAATCATGGGGTCGCTCCTAACTTTTTGGAGTATAGCCCTGGAATTCTGCTCAAAGGCCAGATGTACCCTTAACCTCGGAAATGTTTCAAACCCTGGTCTAGAGAAACGAAGTCCAGAAAATGAGTCCAGACTGTACAACTGGGTGCAGTTCTCCTTTCACCAAGCTGAGCAGCTCCTTCCTCTGTACTGTACAGTCAGGGTCTGATGTCACCCAGTCCCTGACTTTACAGTCTGGCTTTTCTGCTGTGGGGAAGCCTTTCCTTGCAGATCTACAGAGAGCTGCCTAATATCTGAGGCTCGGAGGCAGCCTGATTTTACAGAGGGGAGTGGCTAGGGCTAGAAGGGAAAGGAGTTGGAGAGGAGAAAGGAAAGAAGTGAATTGAACTCAGATGCCAATTCTTAGGGTTTCCACATCACAATTCCAAAAAAGGCCTGTCAAGTCCTCTGGTGTCCACTCTGGTGACCCATGTTTCCTCAAAATGGCTTTAATGCAGCTGGAAGATGGTCCTCACAGGCCTAGCTGGACTTTGCTTGGCACTTGCTGATGCACTCAAATCATGCTGTGCCATGGCCTCCCCCTCACCCAACACGGCTTGGGCAGGTGGCCTTGTAGACCCTCCCCAGGGAAGGAAAGGGAAATGTCCAGCTAGTAAAAGCAGCACCAGCAACGGGAAACGGTTATTCCTTTGGGTGCTGCTTCCTCACAGGGCATTTGGGAGTGACGCCCTCTGGGAGGGGAAAGGACAGATGCAGCTCAGATGATAAAGCATTATGAATGAAAGTGGCTCTTCCTGTTCTTCGCTGATTTGTGTCCTCTGCTGCTTGTTTTCCCCAACTATATGAACCCCCATACCCTGTATGAAGAATTACATTTAGCTGATACAGAAATCTCATATGAATTCACGTAAGAATTGTATTGCCGTATAAACAGGTTCTTTCATTACCTGAGCCAATTTTTATATTCTGGAAAGCAACATTTCTGACAACATAAGAGATTTTTTTCCCCTGTGGACAGAATAAAGTCTGGAAGCAAAGTGGATTTTACTGGACAATATATGTAATAAAATACACCAAGAAAAATTTGGGCTAATCACATTTGATTTCTAGAAAGCTTTGCAACATCAGCAAATGTAATAGATTACTTGTTTGCGCACTCTCTTTCATTTTAGAGGCCAGCTTAATGTACTGAATCTCTTCTTGGGTGCCAAGAATGTATTATGCCACAAAGTAGAAGATCAACATGGAGCATGCTTTAAAATAGCATTTCTGGGTAAATGCAATTTCTGTGGTCTGATTACTCACATATGGTTTCGTTTTCCTTCACTTGTATATTGACCAGTATTCTTTATTGCAAAAACACTGACCTCCACTTGTGTAGGTCAGCATTTCTATGGGAGTGGAATATGATGAAATTCTTTCCAATGACAGAGAAATTAACAAATATTTATCATATTTATTCCAAAGTAAAATAATCCTGAATTTTAAATGACTCCCCCTAACCCACCCACACACACACACAAAGGTTGCGGGGTGGTTATAAACCCAGAGGAAAATCTTGTGCAGTCCCCAGTTTACTCACCTTGTTACTAGCACTCTTGACCCTGTGTGGAAAATTTCATTTGAAGCCAGTCCTGGAGATCATTATGCCCTCCCCCCTGCCCCACTAACTTCCATGTAACACATATACACACATCTAAGAATGTCTGTAAAACAAGGTTCTCAATCTACAAAATCAATAGATTTCCATTTGCATATACCAACCATTTGTCTCACACCAAAGCATATAAGTGTACATACACACAAACACATTCTCCCCCCTTTCAGCAGAAACAGTTGGAAGAAAAAGAAGAAGGGAGGGGAGGATTGACGTGGAATAAGAGAGAAGTAGCTACATGAGAAGGTAAAATAAAAAATTGGGTGGAGAAGAAGAGAAAGGAAGGAGAAGTTGGCTAAAGAAGAGGGGAAAAAGAGAAAAAGACTGTGTAGGAGTGACAGAAAAGGGTTAAATTCACCAGGCCATCATCATCTCCCAAACAGCAGCTAAACTTCAATCCATGCAACAGCAATGTCCTTGGCCATTTGTAACTCTTGCTAATTCCTTTGCTTTCAATAGCTTCATCCATTCTTCCCAGTGAATGCAAGATCACACACACATACACACATGTAATTATTTGGAGAAAAAAATCATTTTGCTTTTGGTAAATAGGATTTATTGGAAGGAGCAGCATGGCTCTGTTACTGACAGAGCGAAGTTTTCTATAGATTTCTGTCAAACAGATCTGTCTTGCTTCTTTTTAGTTTTCTTACCATTATAGTAGGTCTATATTTTTCTAAACATTTCTTTAAAACTGCAGCCTTGCCAAAGTCTTGAAAATCTATAAATCAGGATTACTACCTTTAAGCTGCCTCTAGATGGCCTGAGGGGTTTTTATATCATGTTTCTATGATCTAGTGGTTACCCAGAATTTTGCACCCCAAATCTGGTAGCTCTACTATGTATGTCTACTTTAAGTAAATCCTACTGAGTGTATTCTTATATATTTTAATTGATGTCTTGCCTTTGGTACAGGAGATCAAGGTGGTATACATGGTGTCCCCTCCCCTATTTTTTCCACTCATGAATATGGGTTTGTTGTTTGAATAATTGAATAATGAATGTACAGTTACTTGTCTTTAGTTGAGATGGGCTGTATGTCCAGCTAAGAAAACTCTAAATGAGAAATAACAATTCAGAATAACAATAGTATACGGATAGGTGATTTTCCTATAATTTGAAGAATAAAAATTATTTAAAATGAAAACATTCAAGTATTTATAACAATGAAAACTCTGGTATAAGTAGCTAAAGGCACTCTGCTGTAACTTTTTAATGAGTTTTTATTTAGTAGTTACCGTATTTTTCTGACTATAAGACGATACTTTTTTTCTAAAATCCTTACCCTAAAAATTGAAGGGTGTCTTATTCAAGGAAGTCAGCCGAGGAGAGAACGGCGCGGTTGCAAAACTGCCCATACTTTGTTTCTGCAAAGAGGCTTCCTCCTATTGCTAGCCTCCAATCACAAGTGAAATAGCTTGTCTCCCAAACAGACTTCCTCCAATCACGAGCCTTATGTAACTGATGTCAGCTGATGCTGAACAAACCAATTAGAGGAAGGCTGTTTGCAGAGACAAGCTATCTGCAGTTTCACTAGTGATTGAATGTAATCAGTTATGCAAAAGAGCCTGGAAATAGAGCTGCAGAGAGACAGTTTGGACCTCCTCCCACCGAGTGGATCAGGTAAATGTTAACTAATTACTAAATAAAAATGTGTTCTGCACTATCTTTAAAATATTGATTTCTTAATTTTGGGTTGGAAAAGTGGGGGTTGTCTTGTACATGGGGGCGTCTTATTGACGGAAAAATACGGTATGTATTATTTATTCATTCATTTATCAGATTTATATCAATTTTTCCTGCATGAGGGCAAGGTGGCAAAGAAAATGCTATCTTAAGTGGTTTATAATTTAAAATATTTTTCTATAGTTTAAGCTTGAATTAGAATTCTGATTTTGTGTGTTTTTTTCCCAACATAGTCATAGAATCATAGAATCATAGGTTGGAAGGGATCTTTGAGGTTTTCTAGTCTAACCCCCTGCCCAAGGCAGGAGTCCTCATACCATCTTGGACAAATAGTTGTCCAATCGTTTCTTGAAAACCTCCAGCAATGGAGCACCCACAACTCCAGGAGGCAAGCTGTTCCATTGCTTAATAGTTCTCACTGTCAGGAAATTCTTCCATATTTCCAGATTGGATCTCCCTCTTACAAGCTTCTACCCATTGCTTCTTGTCCTACCCTCAGGTGCTATGGAGAATAAATCGATGCTCTCTTCTCTGTGACAGCCCTTTAAGTATTGGAAGACTGCTATCATGTCTCCCCTCAGTCTTCTCTTGGTTAAACTAAACATACCTAGTTCCTTTAGCTATTCTTCATAGGATTTAGCCTCCAGACCCCTTATCATCTTTGTTGCTCTTCTCCACACTCTTTCTAGGGCCTCAGCATCTTTTTGAACTGTTTGAACTGCTATCTTCCCTGTTAAATCTGTATTTCCTTCTGTACTATTTTTTAAAATCAAAATTGAGAAATTATCTTCCTGTATATAATATAAAAATAATTGCTGTTTTCCCATCCCCATCAAAGTTGTCTTGGCATTTCTGCTATGCATTTGTGCTGGTGTGGATGTGGTCTAAGGCAGAAATTTTTGTTTGCAATTCTAGCCAACTGTCCCAGTAAGTTGTCTTGATCCCTGTTATGATGGAAGTTTCAGTTCTAGAGGGATTGTGAAAGAAGCAGTGAGCTTGGAGATGCTGCAGTGTCTCATATAAAGCTTCTTTCCCTCCAGTTTACATGGATAGTGATGGCTGTCAGTGCCAATTACCTCTCGCAACACACAACAACATCCTGGAAGATACTGAAGCTGACTGTAAAAGATCCCTGACTGATTTGGTATATGTATTGTACTTTTATACTGACAATGGTGTGAATTAGATAAAATTGATTAATAAAGAATAAAATGAAATTTAGATCTGTTGAATAATTGTAATTACAATCACTCATTCATTCATTCATTCTTACCAAAGGTTCCTTCTTCCTTCTCTCTCTCTCTCTCTCTCTCACACACACACACACACATGCACACACGCACACACGCACACAGTGTACAGCAAGCTAGTCTTTGGAGTACAACAATACAGCTCATCTCTGGCCTCAAACCCTTTTTGAAGGATGTGAAGTGGTGTGTTCAACCACAAGCTTAGTTCATTGTGGCAAAATCCCCTGGAAAAACTCAATTTATGTTGATTTCATCATACAACCACTATGTTAAAAATAAGTATGGGAATTGCCCTTAAATTGGTTTGAAATCAACTCTGTGGCCAGTTAAGCCAAGGTTTGATAAAGAACAGGCAGTTAGGAAGCCTGAAATAATTTTCAAGGACCAACTGGTTCAGGAAACGATACCATTTCACTTGTAGAAAAAGGCTGTGATCTTGTTTGTTTGCAGAGAAATAAGCTACAATGATTCTTTACAATGTCCTTTAGTTCAAAAACCATTTTTGGTAGCATCCTTTTAAACAGCACTTGGAAAGCAATGATCCCTACTGAGTGATGGTTTATGGAATGCCACCCCCACCTGCCCCCTTGGACTTCTCCTTCTGCACCTATTTGTGATTTTTTAAAAAATGTTTTTCTGAGAGGCTGAGAATGCTGCCTAATTTTCTTGGGGGGGGGGGGGGGAATGATTGCCAACCAGTTACCCAGGGATGCAGTCCCCCTCACTGGTTGTGTTCAGATTAGATTAGACAGCTGTTTGTCAGGGATGTTTTAAGTTGGATTGGTGCACTGAGCAGGTAGTTGGACTCAACGGCCCTGCAGTACCAGAATTAGGCCCAAATGGATGATGCTCTCGGGAGAAAAATTTTTCTAGGAGTGCTGCTTTCATGAGGGGGCAGGTACAGAACTTAAGGAAAGGAAGGAGCACAGGTGGGGAGAGGTATCCTGTTTCTCTATAACATTACCTGTATCCCAAGATGGTGTCCTAGGGAAGAATCCAGTTCCTGAACTGATAATAGTTTCACCTGATTGACTATTACTACCCTGGAATCCATTGCCTTGTATTGACAGAAGTTTGGTAGAAAGGTTGTTCCTTGATCTTGAGATTCCAGAGATTGTAACTGATTTTCTTCATGAAAAGAATAATTACTGAGCTATGGGCTTTTCCCTAAACATGCATTGTGAGGCACAGATCCATATTCTCTTTGGCTGAGAAAAAATTGTATTGAATTGTATTAGCTTATTAATGTTGTGGCTGTAGGATGTTACAAGATTCTATTTCAGGGGGAAAAAGTTATGTAGATGGATCCTGGTCTAAATGCACAGAATTTAAGCACAGGAAGGATCTGGGAAACCCTCAGTTCTAGATGTTTTGAAGGCAATTGTGTTAGAATTCTCTTCGCAATTTTGGCAGCACTGGGTAAGTTTGCAAAATGATGTGATTATGCCATCATTATACGTGCTGAAAACTGTTACCATAGCCGTTGAAATCAAAAGGATTGCAGTGCTGCATTGGGTTCATTCTATATGCAATGCTGGGCTGATCTGAGATCACTGCTATGTCCCTGTGTTCCCATGATGTATTGCGTCTTAGGAAACTGAGCCATTTAACTATCAGCCCCGCTCCTGCTCCAAAATAAATGCTGTGAAGTTAATTTTGCAGTGTTTCCTGTAGATCTTCAGGGTGGGTGGCTTCCCATGGGAAGGAACTCTTTCCTTGTCCTATTTTGCTGGTCCTCCAGTTTCCCCTCTCCCCTTCCTATAGTCCCTGCGCCATGCTATCTTGTCACCCCCATGCCTTCTTTTCAGTAATTCCTAGGGGCAGATTTACTGCTTCCCTCCCACAGTGGCCAGGTAGAGCTTTTTTCTGCTTAACAGACAAGGTGAGCAAAGAACAAGGGCCTATTGGCAAGATGGCAGGAGTGCTGATGGGCATTATGGGAAGACAGAACCCAACAGTGATGCAAAACTGCTTCATAAGGTTTGAGGAGTGACCAATGATTGTGGAAGTGCCTTCATTTATCTCAGTAGCCTAATGGGCAGCTATACATGGATGTATAATCAGATAAGACACTGCCACAAAACTGCATTTTTAGCTACTGTTTCTGAATATCACTGGAAGGATGGGTATTTTGGAACAGCCACAAAAAAGCATTGTTAAGTATTCCTCAAAGTATGGCAGACAAGATTGGTCTCTTCATGAAATCTCTAAGGAGGAACAAGTCTGTTTCCAGAAATGGGAAAAGGTTTTTCTGAGTTCCTGTGGAAAGTTCCTGTGGAAAGTTCCTGAGAGTTGCGGCCTTATGAGGAAGATTTCCTGGGACACAGAGACCTAAACAGCCTAGCATTTTATGCCAGTGTACTGAACTGTTTTTGGAAACAAACTGGGCATTGTTGCCTAAACTAATCCTACCATTACACAAAGTGAGACACTTGCCTCATTTGGCAAAGGTTAAGAGATAAGAAATGGCAACAGGATGTTGGAAGACAGAATCTGTTAGCCATTAGACATGCCCTGGGTCTCCATGCTGCCTTCAGGTATAGCAGAAGATACTGTCTCTTTACCAATGTTTTCCTGCCTCCCTAGTCAGATTTTGTATGTGGGGTGGAGGTACCATCATCTTCACCTCAGAGAAAATAATATCTTGACTAGCCTGACCATCTGTTTGATGTCCTCGTTCCATGCTCTGGATGGTTTCAGAAGACCAATATTCCATGCTCTAGACAGAACCTGATGCAGCTTCTGGACAGGTTTCAAGGCAGCCCCATGCACAATTAATTAGAGTACTTTGAGTGCAGGTACAAATGCTTTTCTCAGATAAAGAAAAAGGCAAAGCTAAACTCCATCCAACTGAAACAGGAGTTAGCATTTAAATTAAACTAAGAAGCAAGTAACAATTACTTACAGCAAGACTTACTGGCTTCTTCTTCAATTATTTTCTGATCGTGCTGTTATTCATGTAATAAGCAATTGTTTGAAAAGTTTTTAAAAAGAGTAAATAATAACAGAGAAGGTGGTCAAAAGAATTAATGCCCTACTATTCCACTAGGGCTCTACTCCAAACGGCTTGGGGGTTACAGTTTAATCTTTTTTTTTTTTTTTAACTGTGAATGTTGTAATGCCCAGAGCGTCATTTCATGGTGTTGTCTCAGGTTAGTAAAAGTGAGCTCTGCACAGACATACGTGACATGGTGCACATGTGGCTGCATTTCCATGTCTCTACTATAATGTTCCTGCTTTTTTTTTTTTTTGAGAAAAGAAGCAATTCACATCTTAATCTAAAAGAATAAATTCTTGCATACAACCAGGGGTTGACTGAGGCCAGTCTCTTTTTCTCAGTATGTTATTTTGATACAGTTTTTTTTTTTTTTTTAACTCTGGCAATGCTAAAGACCTGGGGCCTTGGCTCCTCTTCCCCTTCTTCTCCCCACTGAAAAACTGCTTAGTCTCACTTTCTTCTTTGTCGATTTAGCTTTCATTGGATCCTGACCTCAACAAAGATATTACTAACTAAACAAACAGTATTTGGATATCTTAGTTTCCTTAAGGTGAACTGGCAGGCTCAAATAAATCCTGATCAAATGTGAACTGACTGCTGGTAAAGCAGGAGTTCAGAGGCTACCCTCAGCTATCCAAGAACATTTTTTTCTGTCCTGCATTTGTTCCACAAGCTGTAAAAGCACAAAAAAAATTCAAGAGAGGTTTCTTATTTCCTAATGCTTGAGAAAAGCTAGAGACTCAAGAAAAAAAAATAGGGAAGAAATTAGATTTATTGGAAAATAATAATGAGAGTTCTAATTAATCACATATATCTGCTGGAATGACAGAATAATGTAGATTATGAGTCTGGCCAAAAACTGAATTTTCAACCTTCTCATGATGAAGAGAGCAAAGATCTTACTTCATTGTTTTAAGATATTTATTCCTTGTTATAGTGGTTGTCATCTTTGTTTGCTTAGATGAAACCCGTCACAGTACAGCATCTCTGCTGGTTAGGCTGATCCATGGCATCACTCAGCCCTTACCTAAGGGGCAAGGATAATTTTATCACACAACAGTCATTAAATGTGTTGTTAAAGCAGCAGCTGTGTTGAAGATATCTGAACAAATGACTGAGGCCTACTATGGGTCAGATCTTTTTTCCAGCTTTATATAATATTGGTAACTTTGGATCATGAATGGAATGATCCAAATGTGTCTACTCAGCAGGACATCACATTGGGCTTAATGAAGCTCACTTGCAGGACACAGAAAAACTGCTGTAAATGCCATACTCTTTTTGCTCTGGATTTTGCTCTGGATCAAGAAGGGTTTCTCTTTCAGACACATTAGCTGTGCCACCCTTAACTGTTTTGGTGGTGTATATCTTCACCCTGACTTGCTTGTGAATCTCTTTGGTTGTGCTACAAAAATAGAAAAAGTAATAACCGTCATTCCAATTTTCAGTGCACTGGTAAGTAAGGGACCTTAAAAAACCAACCAACCAACATGCGAACTCAGCAAACTGGGAGTACAACTAAAAACAAAAGAGTTAGAGGGGGGAGCCTTTGTGAATAAAATAAATATAACTTGTGGTAGACAAATATTCTTTTCATCAATAGCTGCATTGCCGTTTTCGAAAGCAGTATATTCAAAAGCAACATAACTATTTGTCTATTTTCACAGATATAAATCAAAGCAAATGAGAAGTAGTTGGTAGTCATTTCTTAGTGGCTATCCATTCCACCAAGTGTAATTATTTGCTAGTTAGGAATTCATAGGAATCTGTCTGTACCAGCACCTGGAAACAGGATGAGGCTAATTCCAGCACTGCCTTTTTGTATAGATTAAAAAAAGAGAGAGAGAACTTGTCTTGCTTTTTAAAAGATGTGCTTATTTTTAAGCAAAGCTCATGGGCTTGTATGGGAAGCTACTTCAATAGAAAGGTCAGGACAAAAACCCAACTACTGAACAAGCTTTGTAGGATAAAATGAAATGAGACCTGTTTCACTTTGCTTCGGTGATAGGCACATGATAGTCACCTAGGGCACACGACTCCTTGCTGAAGTCTCCTCCTGATCTCTTGGCATAGTATAGTATGTACTGAACTCTAGTGGTACACTTGTTTTTCAGTTTCCATCTGCATATCTCAGTGAGCCACCACCCTCAACAAATAGCTACTAAATCCCCAGAAGCTATATGGGACTCTTCACCAAACTAGTCTAACTGGAGCCCTCATCCATCTTCTTTGCTCCTGCCAAACCCTTAAGATGTTTCTTGTTTGGATCTTTGTTGCTTACCTTCACATTCCCTTGTTTCACTTCTTGAGCACCAGAGAGCGGGGCTTACGGAAAATCACTTCTAGTTGATGAGGCCCAATTCAAGACAGACAATTTGCAGGCAGAAGGCACCAAAATAGTAGTCATGGGGGGAAATCTGAACTGGCACAGGTCAGTATAGCTGATGAAAGAAGGTTTATTCAGGATAACCATACTAAATTCTTAGTCGTATGATCTTCTGTGTTACCACTAAAATAAATCACAGCAATGGTTTAGAATCCCTCAGTAAATTATAAGGATAAGCACACAAATAATATCCCATTACTGAACGAATATGAGATCTTTGTATGACTTTAAATTGTGCTAACATATCTTCCTCTTAACTGATGATCTTGATGTTAATGTGGGCCACTTTCAATATGACTGAATTACACAGATGTTATTGACAGAGCTTTAACATAGTAAGTTAAATAAAGAAGTAAGTTTAAAACATGGATATTCATAGCAAACCATTCTATATTCCTCTTACATCAGTCTTTCCAAATTTGGAGACCTCTAGTTGGGCTGCAACTTCCATCAGCTCCAGTCAGACTCAGGAAAAGCTGCCTTAAATTTGGAGTTGATGTCTGCTGAACAGCCAATCTTATTCATATTATGCATTTTACCCAGAAGCCAGGTCAACAGTATTCAGGGGACTTACTCCCAACTAAGCAAGCATAGGATTGCAACCTTAAACTGCTGTATTTTATTAATATTAATATGCATGCTCAGGAAGTATATTTGTCGAAACAAAGTACAGTAAGTCCTGCAAACTATCATTACTGGTTTGCTTTAATTTAGGCTTTGCATGTAGAATGGAAAGTTCAAAGCTTCCCCTGTTCTTTAAAAGCTTTCCAAAAATGTGTTTCTCCGGGCCCAAGGCAATTCTAAACCATCTAAAGCTAAAGAGAAAGCAGTTCACAAAAGTTTCAGGTTCTTGTAACAAACTGCTTCCAGGTAGACGCATCATGGAAGAAAAAGCTACTGGGATATGTGGGTGTGTTCTGTGAGCAGATTAGATTTCCTATGGGAAAGGCTTTATCTGAATAATTTTGTTTTCCCACATGATGAAGGTGAGAAATGTCATCCTTTGCTATATAAGATGTAGCTGAAACAACCATCTGTTCCAATAACACTGATTCTTACTGCATTTCATAGCATTCAGAATTCTCCAAGGCAAGTTCATATGGCACTCCATTACTAAACCTCCAGGACTCCCTTCTTGTTCTTCTACAACTTTATTTGGCTTGGATTACAATAAGATAGGGCAGAAGGGAAGGGGCAGAAGAAGCAGCCTAGCAGTGATGTACAGGCAGACCGACAGACCAAGTCCTAGGGTTAGACTTGCCCTCTTCCTGTTGCAGTGCTCTGGTTGGTGGTTGGTGCTCCACAGAGGAAAGAAGACAACGTGATCCCAGAGGTGAAGTAATCACTTAGCCTAGCACGTGCTGCACATGTAAAATTGAGACTGCCCATTCAACTGTGACTCACAATGGAGGCAATAGTGACAGGATAGAAACCACAATGGGGATGGTAGCATTCAGGGTAATTTTCTGCTGACTCAAAGATGGGTGGAAAGCACTTAACTCAGCAATGGGAAAATGCCCTAAAAGAAAGAAGTAGAAATTGCTTCTGAGAAGACAGGTTTAGGATTGTGCTATCTATTGGTAAAGTCATAATGTATGTTATACTTTCATCTATATCTTAAATGTGCAGGTGTGTGTGTGTGTGTTTTTTAATATAGCAAATTAAAAAAAAAGAACTTGGTGATACGAATGGCTGGTCACTTCAGGAGAAGCTGAAGAAAGGATACATAAAAAATATCTTGGTTGAACAAATATTGCTTCATGTATAACAACTGATTAATTGATTATGTGCCATGAAATCAGTGTTGACTATTAGTGACCACATAGATAGTTTTTTTCTTTCCCATGACAATCTGTTCCCTAACCTGGTCCCTCAGGTCTTCCAACAGTGTACCCATCACCACTGTAACTGAGCCTATCTACATTGCTGCTAGTCGTCCTCTTCTCTTTCCTTCTACCTTTCCCAGCATTAGAGCCTTTTCCAGAGAGATAGGTCTTGGCATAATGTGTCCAAAGTAGGATAAATTGAGCCTGGTCATTTGTGCCTCAAGTGAGAATTATGGGTTGATTTGTTCGATGATCCATTTGTTTTCTTGGCTATCAGTAGTATTCTTGATAGTCAAAGTTAAAAAGCATCAATACTCTTCCTATCTTGCTTCTTCAAAGTCCAACTTCTGCTTCCATACAGTGTCACAGGGAATACCATTGCCTGCATGATTCTGATCTTTGTGGATATAGATAAATCACGGTATTTGAATATCTTTTCCGAGGTATTATGGCTACTCTACCAAGTGCTTATCTGCAGCATATTTTTTGACTGCTTGTTCCATTACTGTTGATGGTTGATCCTAAAAGGCAAAACCTGAAAATAAGGTCCTATCTACAACACCAGAAACTTACTGAGTGAAACATCAGTATATATGGTAGTCCTTTGGGTTCAAATAAGACATACTGTTGGGCAGTTCATCTGTGGACACGGAGGTGGCTCTGCAATCCCAGTTTGGAAGTGCAGAGTCTAGCACAATGGGGGCACTGGAAATCTATTGTTGTAGTAATTGTGGATGTCATTCTGTGATGCCACTCATGGTTTTCTATCAGTTTTTGGCAGTGCCTGTCTTCAAAGCCGGTGGAGGCTCCATAGCACAGGGCTCACCGGTGAGTTCTGTCAGCAGCTGCAACTTCTAGTTCCCTTGGCTGGATGTCACAGTGACATAGGGTTTCTTTCACAGAATCTTTGTAGCAGTTGCGTGATTGACCTTAAGGTCTCTTCCCAGACTCCAGTACACTATAGAGCAACTGGCGAGACATACAGTGGCCATCCATTCTGATGACACATCCTATCCACCGCATCTGGGCTCTGATAATCAGGGACTCAATGCTGGTGGACTCTGAGCGATCCAAGACCTCCAGGTTGGAGACCTGGTCTTGCCAACGAATGCTGAGGATAGAGCAGAGAGTGTGCATGTGAAATTTTTCCAGTTGTTTGATGTGCCTTTGGTACAGAGTCCAGGACTCACATCCATATAGGAGAGAAGGGATAATCACAGCTCTGTAGACTTTTAGCTTTGTGGAGATACAGATGTTGTGTTGATTGGGCACTCTAGTATGCAGCTGTCCCAGTGCCTGACTGGCCTTGCTGATCCTGGAGTCAATTTCTTTGTCCAAAGACCCATCACTCAGGATGATGCTTCCCAAGTATTTGAAGCGATTTACATTTGTCTGCTGGGTGTCATCAGCAATGATTTTAGTATTTGGCGAGACATACAGTGGCCATCCATTCTGATGACACATCCTATCCACTGCATCTGGGCTCTGATAATCAGGGACTCAATGCTGGTGGACTCTGAGCGATCCAAGACTGGCTGTCACTGGTGGGGGTTGTTCAAATAATCTGGTCCAAGTCCTTGTAGAAACCTTCCTTGTCTTTGTCTGGACTAATGAGAGTTGATGCGTAGGCACTGACAATGGTGATATGCTGGGACTTGCTGAGAGGAAAGTGGAATTTCATAATGTGTTCATTTATTCTGGTGGGTAGACTAGAGATGTTCTTCAGCAGAGCAGGTTTGATTGCAAAACTGTGAGTCCTATGGTCAGTCTGTGGTTTCCCTTTCCAAAAGAACATATATCTACTCATTGATTCCTGTAATGAACCCTCGTCTGCTAGCCTGGTCTCACTAAGTGCAATGATGTCAATGCTATAACAGCAAACTTTGGCTGCTTTGATTGCTGTTTGTCTTTCAGGCCTTGACCCCTTGTCTCTATCCATCAACGTGTGGACATTCCAGGCTCTGAAAATGAGTTTTCTTTGATTCGTTTTTCTTGATGCTCAGCCACTAAGAAGATGATCCGCCAGCCCCAGTTAGCTAGCCAGACATTGTGGGGCAGGCAATATTTAGGGTATGTTTTCCAACCCCCTCCATCATGTGAGGGTGGGCAGGGCTGCCCTAAAAAGGGCTGCCCAGTCACTGTGGATGCTGCCAGACATCTCTGCTGCCCCAGGTATTGCAACAAATGACCATTGGTCCAATGGCTGCCCACATGCAGGTTTGTGACTACAACTGCCAGCAGTCATCTCCACCTGTTTTTTCATCATTCCCCCATTGCTGCAAGGCTCAACGAATTAGGTTTGGATTGAGGTGAATTGCAGATGAGTTGTAGATGAAGATGAACTGCACAACAGAAACCTGTGCATGATGGAGTTTTAAGTGGAACAGCCATTGCACAGGGGCAGTCCCACTCTCTCGGCATAAGAGACCTTAATCCAGTGGCATGGAGAACCATTACAGCTGGAGACCTCTCCTGCTGCAGTGGATGACCAGGATGTCAAAGTGTCTTGTGCTGTTAGTGTTCCACAATGCCTGCTGGGCCTGCCTTCTTGACCACTGGACCATTGATCAGTCTCTTCCACTCAATCTGCTTCAAACACTGGGATAGACAAATTCCCTATCTTACTGAGAGTTGAAGACCCGTCAGCTACCCTCACCTGGTTTGACCTGTCTGCTGAGACAGTTTACCGGGGTGTGGCTTCTGTGCGTAGCTACTTGGAGCCACAGGTGAGAGCAGAGCACCAGGTGGGGACCAAAGGTGAACAAGCAGCCCTAGAAAGGGCATGGCAGGCCGTGCTGCCCCTCCCTGACATCCCATACACCCATGATGTTTCAATACATGAATTGAATAAATTTTCAATTTCAATGATGCTTCAATTTTCAAGTTTCAGTGATGTTTCAGTTTATGAAACATCAGCATAAACTCAAGCCATAAACACTGCCTGAGGGAACAGGTAGAGAGTACATCCATTGGTACACAGCTAGACTTAATGCTAACAGTAAATGGACAGAAAGGGAGTTCCATAACCAGAATGGCTAAATACACTAGAGAGGAGCTCATGTCATTGAAATAACCTCCAGGGTTTCCCTTTGAAACATTCCTGGCCTTGCATATGAAGTCAGTTACCCAAACTGAATGTCTTGCATTAGATTCACAATTTCTCATGGATACAGACAGGAGCTACAATACACCAGGTCTTCAAAACTAACTACATGCATTGTATGCTGTTAATTTTAAATAATCCTTCCAGTTGCTGAATTCAAATATACTCACTTGATGACTAACAATGGCTGGGATCTGAAGACACCCCATCTTTGTACAAGTATTTCTCAGAATTTTTCAGGCCACCCAGAATATCCCTTGGGGTTTTGTGATGCAATTGTCAAATCTTATGGAAAACTACAGACAGAAGGAGGAGGACTCTGAAGGTCTCTGTATGTTGAAGCTGGCTGTAACTCTTTGAATCTCAACCTGTATGGATTCTTTTTTTTTAAACTGTCTTTATGTAGAGTTTTATATTGCAATATGAAAATATTTAATTAGTAAAAGAAATATTTAGAATCACTCCATGTCTTAGTGTCATTTCAGGCTATAATTTATTTGCGTAGACACATTATTTTTATCATTAATAATTTCTGGTGAAAGTCTGTCAGCCTTCATAATTTGCCTCAGTTCCTGCTGTGTTTCTCATATCTCAGTAAGTTTGAGGTTCTTGGGGCCTTGTGGAAAAAAATCAATTTGCTTTGGATTTTATTTTCATTACAAAAGGTAAGTGATTTGTAATGCTAGAAAATTGAATTAGCAGCCCATTTTTCACTGGGAGGTTGGAATAATACATTGGATAAGATATTAAAGATAACGCCTGACCCTACTGCAGTTTTTTGAGGGAGAAGAAGAGGAAATATGGATGATCGTTTGGACTTCATAGAAGACACGTTTCAGCCATATGGGAAAAGAGATGTTTTAATATGATCGTGAAAGGTAATTGCACTCATTGTGATGGCTGACAAAACAAAGAAAAGTGGTTGTGCAAGAAGAGAGATGGATCATTTTGAAGGAAAGCATCAGGAAATATTCTATCTGGTGTGGTGAACTGGGTGCTATATTTTTACATCAGTGTAAATAACTGGTGATTTCATTAACAGTCTTAGAGATATAAAAAGCATTTCTCTTAATGGAAATGGACTGGTAAGCTGACCAAATGAGGTATAGTGTGTGGGTCTGCGCATGACTCACTGTTGTTCTCCTACTGATACAGAATCTATCTATCTCTTAATCTCATTCATGGTTATAAAACTATTGGGAATGATAATATGAGAAACAGTTTGGTGTAGTGGTTAAGGCACTAGACTAGAAACTGGAAGACTGTGAGTTCTAGTCCTGCTCTAGGCACAAAGCCAGCTGTGTGACCTTGGGCCAGTCATTCTTTCTCAGCTCTAGGAAGACGGCAATGGCAAATCACTTCCAAAATCTTGCCAAGAAAACTGCAGGGACTTCTCCAGGCAGTCACCAGGAGTCAGCACTGACTCAAAGGCATGTGCGCACACACACACACACCAAAGATAATATTATATGCTGCTATTTAAAAAGCTTACATCTACCTGTCCCATTAGGCTTGGGAGGAGGGGCATGCTCTGGGTTCTGCCTGTTAGGGAATGCCATTTGGCAGGGCCCAGGAAGAGAGCTTTTTCTGTTGTGGCACCCACCCTTTGGAACATAGTCCCCCTGGAAATTAGATTGGCCCCAACCCCACCTGCCTTTCATAAGGCATTAAAGATGCTGCTTTGGCATCTGGGTCTGTGGTAGAGCCCGTACAGTGGTTAAGTTGATTATTGTTGACTGTTTTATATATCTCTGCTACAGGTTGTGTTATATAGTTTATTGTCTTTTTATATAGGTTTATATAGTTTTTAATTGCTGTAAACCATCCAGGATCATGTATTTGAGATGGACGGCTATATAAACTGAAATAATAAATACATAAATAAAATAAACTATTTCAGTCCTTATAGATGAAATATCAGCCCCTGTAACAAGAAACCATTTTTTATACAGAAACGATTGCATATAAATTCCTCTTCTTGTGAAATAGTGTCATCAGTGGCAGAATTACTATAACATTTTAAATAATATTGCCAAATAAAAACAATATTTGAATGCACATACTTCTTCTGCAAAAAGAGTGTATTATAATTATGAATGGTAGTATACTGAATTACACTGACATTTCTTTTAGTTGAATACTTTTCACCGCTCAAATAGAAGGAAATATATTTAGATAAACTTTTGAGTTGGTATACATTTTAGCTTGTTTCAGCAGAGAGCTGGATGCACAGATGTTATTTCTTCCCAGCATTCCCACCCTGACTCTTGTTTAAGTTCCCTCTTGATTCTGAAATGCTTCAAATTCATAAAATAGGCTCTGAAATCAGATATGAAGGGAGGATCATATACCATCGTAGAGTGGACAATAGCAGAGAGAACTGTCTTTTATAGAAATGTTTTGATCACTTTGCACTTGGATATCTTCATATGCCTGAGATGTTCATCTAACTGTCTGGGAGCATCTAATATAGTTGAAGTGTCCACTAGTGTCTGGATGGAAGACAAGAGAGGTTGCACATAGCTTGCTCTATATTTTCTAAAGCAAGGGCGGGAATGAAGTATGATGCGAGAACCAACAAGCATCTGTCAGAAATAGAAGACACACAGAGGTAATTTATCTTCTAATACAAGTTTTAATAACTCATAAAATAGTTGAGAAATATAATGAGGCAAGTGGATCAGCTGATTTTTGTACAATTACAGTAGTCTTTTTCTTTGCAGTTCACATATTGAAAAAGCCAGTTGGTTAGCCGTGGCCGTTTGAAAGACGCTAGCTGGGCCCACACTTTACACTAACCCATGGTTTGTTAAACAAGTCATATAGGCTTGGTTCACACATGCTAACCTATAAACTATGGTTGATCACTCTAAGACAGAATGAAATGGCATTATGGCTTAGAACGATCTGTGCATTCAGAAAACAGCTTATCATAGGGACATGGGTTAATGATAAGTCCCAAAGACCTTTTTATGATGTTGAGATATCATCTCTTCCTGTATGAATCTGCAGCTACCATTCATAGATCTTACCATACCATGCCTTGCCTTTTGCGGTACCATATGACTGGATATGCATTTGCTCTTCCAGTAATTGACAGTGCTTTGGACTGATCTCTGGTGGAATCTCTGAGCACAGCTAATATAAGAAAAACAGGACAATAGCCTCCTTTTGCATAGGAAATTGGAATTTTCCTTTACCTTGCTAAGGCAATGCAGGCAGCACAATGTGTTTGTGCTCTTGTGCATGCATGTGCAGATACAATTCAAGGCTCCTAACCCTTTAGAAAAGAAATATGTTAACATCAAATTTTGATAGTGACTATACCTTCATCCTCTTGCTCTCATGGAAATCATGACCATGCCCTCATACCACTTTTTCTCATGGAAATTATGAGAACCTCATTTAGAAATATGTGCACCATCTGCAACTTCCTATTGCTGGCCCTGACATCCAGGGAATTTAAAAACTCAGCATCATCATCTATAGAGCCCAGGAAGGAGTCCAAATGATATTAAAAGATACTTTGAGATACTGTATGATGATTTTAAGATCTATGCTCCTCTGTTAGGAGGTGTGGAGGAACAATGTTGTGATGATCCAATTCAATAAGGAACAGGGTTAGGGTTAGGGTTAGGGTTCTCAATAATTTTTATTACTTTTGAATGGTAGAAGAATTTTCAAGCCAGAAATATACTGAAAGCACAAGGTCCTCATGACTTATGTCTCATAGCACATTTCCTGTCAGATGATACTGTTTGGATATACAGCACTACACCAGAAATACAGATGCATATATTAATGTGCCAGTTCATCTTTGTGTTGAAAGTGTTCAAAGGCAATCTGTCTGAGATTCTTGGAGCCTTGTGGGGGGAAAAAAAAAGTCCGATTCTCAGAGCTCAGTCTTCTCCCTAATCATTTCCAACACATACAGTACATGAAGCCACTGGGGCAGGTTATCCACTGGTCTCGGATAAGGTATCATCTATATACGATAATACCTACCTTTACATCTCTATCCCAGGCCAAGCAGGAAAAGTGGTAGAAGTCTTGACCCAGTGCCTGGAGGTTGTGAGGGACTGGATGGCATGAAATAGACTGAACCCCAACAAGACAGAGTCGCTATTGGTACAGAGGACTTTTGGATCCATTTTTTTTTTTTAATGTTTCAGCCATTCTCTATGTGGTCTGACACAGCTCTTGAAGAAGCAAGGACAATCTGGGTGTTCTCCTAGACTCACAGCTATTGCAACAGCAGGATATGAAGGCTCTGGCCAGGACAGCTTTTGATCAGTTTTAGAGGATCTGCCAGTTGTGATCTTTCCTAGACCAGGTGGTGCCGAAGACAATATACATTCTCTTGTCATCTTGCAATTAGACTGCTGACATTTGCTCCTGGCTGATACATGACAGCAGTGAAGATGATCCAGACATTGTAGCTGGCCTAGAATGAGGCTACCTGACTATTAACTGGTACAAATGGATTTAATAGAATAATACCCATACTGTGGGAACAACAGTGGTTGCTGGTAGGCTTCAGGGTCCAGTTCAAGCTGTTGGTGATCACTTATAAAGCCCTATGTTGTGTGGGCCCTTATTACCTTCAAAACCATCTAGTCCAGAAAGCATCTGCCTGCTCAGTGCAGTCTCGGGATGTGTGTTGGGGGAGTGCTGTGGATACTCATCCCCTAGAGATCAAGAGAAGACAGCATTCTCAGTAGCTGCCCTCTCACTATGGGATACTCTGCCTCCCAAGGTCAGGAAGCAATGTAACCAACCATCTGTGATTTAGGAAGGAGGTGAAACAGTCCGTTTTCATAGGGCATTTGTAATGGAAGGTCCTCAGTAGCAGGCAATAGAAAGAGAGTTTTGATTGTGATTTTATAATATATACAGTATGTATTTTATGTATTTAATATTGTAAACCTCCTAGGGACAAATTAGGACAATGGTGTACAAATTGTTGTAATAAATACAATATGTGTGTTTGCATAAACACACACATGCATATTAGCTTATAGTCTATGCCTGTACATAGATGAAGAATGAAGAAAAGGTCTTAGTAAACTAACTTAGCAAACATAGCAAACTAAACATAGTTACCAATAATAGCAGTGGTCTGAAAGCTTCTTAACCATTTTTTTCTTTGAATACACCGGTGTATAAAGGCAAATAAAGATAAATCAACATATCTACAAAGGGCTAGAGAGCCCAGCTATTACTTTGCTGTCAAAGCTGGGTCCAGAAATTGTCTCCAAAATTGGAATTGCCTCTAGAAATTATACTTCAAGATCAAGGAAAGAAAACAGTGCGTATAAAGGGAAAAATTCAACTATATGGAAACAACTATAGGTTACTATCAACATAAGTAAATTATATGGGAATGTTCTAAATTCAGTCTTTGCTGTCTCTGGTTGAGATCTTGGAGAACAGCAGTTCCCAAAGATTCTCGGTAAAAAGGGGCAAAAAAGTTGTATCCTAGTTTCCCTCTCCTCCCTCTCCCTCCAATAATATCATTATACCTCTGCCTTGTAACCCTTGGCCACCATATTGATGTTGTTGTTAAAAATATGAAGACAGACTGCCAACATTTTCCATTCTTCCTTCAGAGAATATATTCCTAGGGAGATGTGGAAGCATTTGGGTTAATAGCAGCCATTTGTCTAAGGTAGTGTGTAGCTGGAACATTATTCTGAATATAGAAGTTATTACTGGGTATAATTTTACTAAATAATAAAAAACAGCACATGAGTAGTATTAAGCACTAAGAGACTCACTACCAATGCCATTCTGATATAGAAAGAATTCATACTCATGTGTGCACTTTTTCCAAATGTTTTAATAGTAAGAGTAGATGACTAATAATAATGTTAACGATAGCATATGCTCAGCTGCACAAGAATAACTTTTCTTCAAATTAGAAGGGACTTGAACCTGGCTGGGAGTTTATTGCCATGGCTTTAAAAAGATGTTGACTTTGAGGAGATCATTTGTGGGAGATATATGGAGGAGATCAACAGAAATATATTGTTTCAAAAATAGTATCTGTCCATCCCTCTTTTTCTTTAGACTGCTGTCAGTGTGGAGACTTTGCTGTATTTTAGAGGTATAAAATCACAATATTTCTTAATGCCTTTTTTGGCTTTGTTAGGTGCTCCTTCCATGTCCCTCTCCCACATTTGCTTTCTTTTTCTGAAAGAGACCAAAGAGCTTTACTCTATTTAGAGCTGTCTGAATTGCAATGAATGACCTGTATAACATTTTTAGATTTGGGACGTCTGCTGGGAAAAGTATTCATAGGAGATGTGCTTTGGTTTTCTACTAATCATCACTGTTTTCAACAGGATGCCAAATGTCTCCTCATCCTCTCCTAACCTTATCTCTTCTTGTCTCAGAGAACATGGAATTGCAAGTTTCCTATCTGATTCCAAACCATCCTTTATTATTCCCAATTCAAAAATAGAATTGAAGTTCTATTATCTACATTTTAGTTAACTACATGTAGTTAAAAGGTCTTATGGAAGTAGAGCTAACAATTCTCCCCTCTTTGGTTGTGGAATATTGTTGGTTGTCTTGATTCTCCCAGTGATTTCTGAGGCCCATTTGTATGTTGAGGTTAAGATAGAATTATATCTGCACAATAACATTGTTGTCTTCAAACTGTCAGGAAAGATTAACATAGTAATGATATAGAAGCTTTTGATTTCATCATCCTTCCAAAAATCATTTGTGTTTGACACAGAAATGTCACTGGAGAGCATAATGCATAGATGAGATTGTGCAAAATGCCAACATCAAAGAAACTCCTTAAAGTGAAGCAATCATGCTTTGAGAACATCAGAATCTCTAAGTACAGAAAATCTCTCTTCAGCAGTTGCACGTCCTTTGTAAATTGTGGATGACTGAAGTATTCTAAGATGGCAAAACCTCCATTATACTTTCTATTATTACACAAGACATTTTAGAAATAGAAAAAAAAATCACAATGCTTTCTGTCCTTACTCTATTTAGTTGTAAAGATCCTGCTTGCGGTCCCACCAATAGGCCTAGTTTGTAAGAATAGGATATTTTTGCTGGCAGCGCTCTCTTAAGGGAGATATAGTTGGCCTCCATGCTCTATTATTTGAAATGACAACTGAAAATATACTTGTTCCCCAGGCATATTTGAAGGGTAACAATTGCTCCAGTGACAGTCTTTTTAGACTTGTTTCAATTATTATATTCTTATTCTTTTATTTATCTTGTTCTATGGTATATAATTTTATTATTGGCTGATTTCTCTATTTAAGATTATTTGGGGGTGGGAGGTTGTGCATGATTCTATGCTGTTTCTATGAAGGAAAAGTGGTAAAATAGTAATAATATTTCCATCACACTCTATGCGCTCTTGCTATATATACAGCAAGAGTATATATGAGTTTGGCTGCTGGAATCTATAAACATGTTAATGTTAAGTTCAAGCTATCTGATCAATACAGATGAAGTCATTGACTATAAAATATCTGCAGTATAAATCATTATACTATTTGTCTCACAGATTCTAAACACAAGATGTTGGTTGAAAAAAATTGGCTATAAGTGAATATAGGGCTGTTCTATAACTTATTTGATCCTGTTGGCATTTCTTCCTTTTACTTTCTCTAAACTTGCAACATAGTCATTTTTGATGACCCATCAATTGCCCTTTCTTTCTTTCTTTCTTTCTTTCTTTCTTTCTTTCTTTCTTTCTTTCTTTCTTTCTTTCTTTCTTTCTTTCTTTCTTTTCTATAGCTGCCCATCTTAACCAAATGACTCTGAGTGGCAAACAATCATAAAAACAATTAAAACAATTACAATACAAAATAAATATATATGGCAGCTGAGAAAAATTATCCCATAATTATCAGTATAGCCAGGAAACAGGGCCCTTAACACATTTGGGGCCCCAGGCCTGGGCACATAACCAGGTCATTAGGGCCTTACGAAAGGCCAACAGGATCAAGGTCATTTTAATCTCTTATGGGAGAATGTTCCAGAGGACATGGGCTCCAGCAGAGAAGGCACATCTCCTGGTCCCCGCCAGCTGATGGAACCTGGAGCATGCCCAACCTGCTGGACCAAATTGGAGGGGTAGAAACTATTGGGAAAAGACAGGTAACCCAGTCCCAAGCCATGAAGGGCTTTAAAGGTGACAACCAGCACCTTGAATTGCACCCAGAAACATACTGGCAACCAATGCAGCTCACACAGTAGTGGTGTTACATGTGCCGCATATCTGACACCACTGACTACCCGTCCAGCTGCATTTTGTACCAGTTTAAACTTTTGAATGCTCTTCAAGGGCAGCCCCATGTAGAGCATATTACAGTAATCCAGACGGGAGGTCACAAGGGCATGCACACAACCCAAAGCTGTGCAAAGGCCCTCCCAGACATGGCTGCCACCTACTCTTTGAGCAGGAGCTGTGAGCCCAAGAGGACCCCCCGATTGTGCACCAGGTCTGTCTGGGGGCAGCGCCACCCCACCCAGGACCAAAGATGGAAGAGCCTTGGCACCAGAAGGCCCAAATACCCAGAGCCACTCAGTCTTGCCTGGGTTGAGTCAAAGCCCATTACACTCCATCTAGGCCCCTACAGCCTCCAGACACTGGAACAGGACATCCATGGCATCACTCAGGCAGCCTGGGGTGGAGATATAAAGCTGGGTATCATCAGCATATTGATGGTACCTCACTCCAAACCATTGGATCACTCACCCAACAGCCTCATGTAAATGTTAAATAGTAGAGGAGAGAAAACCAAGCCTTGGGGCACTCCACAAAGAAGGGGCTGTGTTCTCCCCCCCCCATCAACACCAGCTGGATCCGATCCCAGAGGAAGGAGGAGAACCAGTGTGACATATGCTGCCCACTCCCAACTCCTGAAGCCGGTCCAGAGGGATACCATGATCGATGGCACCAAAAGCCATCCCCAGATTTAGTAACCATCTCCAGCCCCATCATTTAAACATATCTACCTTCTTTCTCTCACTCTTTCTCTGTGTCCAGCTTTCAATCATACAATTCTTAGTTTTACTGTAGCCTAGTATATAGATAATATAAATCCTATGATAATTCAAATTGAAACAATTTATATTTCTATTTTCAAACATTGTTTGATGCATTTAAAAAGGCACCACATATCCTCTTTTTTATTACTTGTATCAGAGCTGATTTAGTTTGTAATATATCTATATCAGATCAACTCTTCTGGCCAGTGACTGCTGGCCTAATTCCAAGAGTGTGCAATAAAACACATTTCCCCCAGTTGATAACCCATCTGGAAATATAATCTATGTTCTTGTTGAACTGTTCTTCGTTTATTGACCTATTCCAAGTTGTGCTGGTGAGAATAAAAATCTGTTTATTTTCAGCTTGAATCATTTGCTTCTGCTTAAATGAGCTTGAGTAATTGGCTTTTGCTTTCTTACTATTGAGCCATTTGGACCAATGATATTTGATCCCAGCAAAAATGGCACATTGGTAGGAATGAACAATGAAGTGCTCCTGTGGCTACTTGGCTATAAAGCCCATTGAATTTTAGGATGGGTAATCCTAAAATCATAGAAGTAGAAGGCCATTGAATCTAACCCCTTGCCCAGCACAGAATCAAAATTAAAGCTTCCAAGACTGATGGCTGTCTAGCCTCCCTTTGACCATATCCAATGAAGGGGAGCTTGCCATCTCTCTGGTTGGTTTAACTATCAAAAGTAAAGTACTATAGTATTCTTACTATAACAAAGTACATTTGCTTGTTTATTTATTTACCCAATTTTATATACTACCCACTTCTGAAGGACTAAAAGTGACTTATAAAGCAAAAAGGTACATATGATAAACTAGGAGCAAACAAGGTTTAGCAATGTAGCTAAAAAGCAGCTCACACACAAGTAAGCCCCAAACACTCAATGGAATAATCAGGTCTTAAGCAATTTATGAAAGGCAAGCAGGTTGGAACGTTCTGTATTTTGGTAAGCAAGGTGTTCCATAACTTTGGGGCAGCTATGGAGAAGTCACATTGTTGGTTCCTTACTTTTGTGATTTCACATGGGATAGGGACCTCTGGTAATCTCTCCCTGCAAGAAAGCACGGGGCAGACCAGATCTTGATAGAAGAGAGGGTTCTGTAGAGATCCAGAAGCCAAGTCATGTTACATTTAAATGTAACAACCAGCACTTACCTAGAAGCAAACTCGTTACCAGTGCATAGATGTAATGTGGCTAAATCTGCTACTTCCACTTAGCAGACAGGCCACTGCTCTTTGGACTGATAGAACCTTCCAGGTCATCTTCAAAGGTCGCCCCATGTAGAGTACAGTTCTGTAGTCTAATTGAAAAGTGGCAAAGGCTGGGTCACAGTAGTTGGGGCATCTTGATCCAGGAAGACTCCCAAATTGCAGACTTACTTCTTAAAAGGAAGCATAGCCCATTGAGAATGAAAATCAGAGCCAGGATAGAGCTGTATCACCTATAAACAGCAATTTCATCTTGCTGAGATATAACCTGGTCTTGTTTTGACTCTTCCAGATATTCACAGCTTCCAGGCACCAGATAAGATTTTCACAGCATCCCCAGCTTGACCTGGAGTGGCAATACATAATTATTAACAGCATACTGATGATACTTCACTTTAAACCAATGGATTACATCTCAGTGGCTTCATACAGATCTAAACAGCATGGAGGACAGGACTGAGCTCTATCATAACTCACATTGAAGAAACCATTGGCTTGACTACGGTTTCCACACACAAATCAACTGAAGCCACCTGCTAAAGAAGGAGTGGAACCACTGCCACCAGTCCACAAACTCACAGGCTTTCCAGAAGGATATCATAACTGATAATATTAAATGCCACCGAGAGGTCTAACAGGACCAGGAGGGACACACTCACTTCATCCAGATCTTGACAAAGGTCATCTTCCAGGCATCCAATGCTATTTCCATTCTGTATTCAGGCCTGAAAACTGGCTGAAAAAAAGGCAGAAAATTGGTTTCCTCTATGACTGTTTGCAACTGAAGCACTATCAACCTTCTCCAAAACCATCCTCCAAAAGGTACATTGGGGATTGATTGGCAGTTGGTTTGACTTAGAGACGGTCTGTTTAGAAGGAGGTGCACCACAGCCTCTTTCAAGACCGATGGGACCATCACTCCACTCAAAGAAGCATTAACCACCTCCTTAATCCAGCCACGCACACCCTTCCAAAGTGCACAAATCACACTGGCGGGACATGGGTCCCATTTGCAGGTGTCAGAGCTCATGCCCTGGAAGGCCCTTTGAGCTCCTTAGTCTCCACTATCTCAAAAGAATCCCAGCGTACCTCACAAGACACCAGCTGAGTCACGTCACTGGGCCCTGCTCAAAAGGTGGAGCTTATGGTGCAATACTGTGATGCTGCCTTCATCGTCTTTGCAAAATCCGTAAACTCCTGCAGAGCCTGCTGATATATGACCCTGGGAACATTCCTGTGGCACCCCACTCAATACGCCTCTCCATTTCAATGAGAAATTGCCATTTCTCAGCCTAACTTACCTCACAAATACGTTGACCACCAGAAGGCATAGCAAGGACTGTATATACCATTCTGATAGCACTACCTCATAGGGTTATTTTAGGGATAAAACGGGGTAGTAAGGGGAAAAAAACCCTGCACTACTGTGAGATGGTTGTTATTCAGTCAGTCAGGTGCTTCTATTTGTGACTTAATGGACATAATTTTGCCAGCATTGTCTGTCAGTAACTGTTACATTGGGTTCTTGTACATTTCTGCTTACATAATTGGTGATAATTTCTAGCCAGCCTGTTTTTGTTGGCTTTTTAAAAAACTGTCTTTCTTTTTTCCAAGCATCAAGGTCTTCTTCAGTGGCTTGCTGTCTTGTTAAACTAATGCTTCCAGTGAGCAGTCTGGTTTTACTTTGTCTGGTAGTGAAAGATTTGTTCATCTTGTGGTCCAGGTTTTTCTCAACAATTTTTTCCAGCACCACAGTTCAAAGGCATCCATTTTTCTTCATTCGCCCTTTCTGCTAGTTCAGCTTTCATTCGGCCTTTGTTGTCAGTATAGGTTTGTGGTCAGTATTATAGCTATGCACTTTTGTATTTTGTCTTGATTTGTCATAGTCTTTCTCCCGAGTAGCAGATCACTTGTTTTTTGCAGGCCACATTTGTGAATGTTTGAGCCTAGGAAGATAAGGTCTGTCCCTCTGTCAACTTCTCCTCCTTTTTGCATTGGATTGGCTGTCGGGAGCCTTGGCAGATTCTTACGTTGGCACTGACTGCCGACATAATATTTGGATCTGACTGTACTGAACAACAGATGGCTTTTGTGCTCTTGTTCCACCTTCAACCAAATATTCTTTAAGTCTTCCTCACTTCCAGCCCCCAAAGTGGTATCATCCGCTACAACAGCTGCAGTTGCTGGCAGCAAACAGTCACTGGAACGTGGACATTACCCCTACTTCATGCTTGTTGGCCTTCCAGGAGTCAAAACTATTGAGTGACTTAACTGCAACAATATTAAGTGAAAACAAGCACTCTTTTCTCTAAGGAAGCTACTTCTGAATAATATTATGCTAACTGCGCACAGTCATGATGGGTGGCCATATGGGTGGCCATAAATAAATAAGAATATAACAATATCACATGCATTATTTTACTTTCATTATTTTGAGCCAGCCCTCAACTTTATTTTAACAATTAAAATAATTTAACAATAACTCAACAGTTACTTTGTTTAACTGAGAAAAAAATTAACTTTTTGAATACCAGCCAAGCTGTTAGGATGTCACAGAAACTAGTAGTCAAAATGGTATTGGGAGAAAATGATGCTCTTCTTCCAAATGAAATTAATATTCATCATATCAAATGTTATTTTTTAAATTTCCCTCTTGGCATTCATTCTCTCTGCCTACTTCACTTGTCCTCTAAAAGTTACCTGTGTCTTCCTAATAATCTTGCTGACTATCAAGAGGATGCTAATTCCAAATCACTGCACAAACTTTCAGTGTTTTTCTCTTGTAGATTGTATTCAAAGTTTGAAAGACTAAAGGCTTAGTTTTCCAATCATGGCACATTAAATAAATGAAAATATTTAGCCGACTAATCAGCTGCGTCTTGAGATTTCTTAACTATAGCTTAGGTTATAAACATTGTATCTACAGGGCCAGGTCTGCTTTTCTCAGTACACTAGACTGTATCCATTTTTGATATGTATGTTTATTACAAGCAGTTTACTAGCATGGATAAAAAGCATTTGCTCAAAGAAGCCATTCATAGAAGTACTGCATTCCTTAATTCAGCACTGACAAATAGCACTTGTATTTGTCAATACAAAATGCATTAAATCACACAGTATGAAAGAAAGGAAAAACCATTTGTTTAACAATGACAGCTTTCTAGATATATCACTCTATACAGTGCTTGTATAACTGTGTGCAAAAACATTTGTGATATAAAATAGATTATGTAGCTTACGTGTTACGAATGCTTTTAGCCTTTTCCAACACAGCACTCTCCAGATGTATCAATTAGTTTTTGAAATCCAATGGGATCCTAATCTTCATTCTATTAATACTGGGATGACAGCATCCTGTTGAATTTCAGCTCCCATTAGCTCTTACCAGCCACATAACGGAAACAACAGTTTAGCAAGATCTGGAGGGCTACATATTGCCTGTATCTATAAGGTTGGATACAATGGGACATTAAACTTTAATTATAATGGATGGGGGAATTGCAAGGTACTGCCAGGTTTGTTTCAGTTGTTAATCTGAACTTTAAGAAGTGCGAGATTGAAGAGCTGTGCTAATTACAAATATGTATTTTACAGTTTATCACTATTCTTATCCACACTTGTTCCTCCCAGTATCTAGTCACACTAAAAGAAAATAGTCTGCGGAAGGATTCTTGCAGGTTTATACAAATAATAGATTCTTCTTCAAGATCCCTTTGAAAATATGTGGCTATAATATGTATAGTTCAGAAATAGAAATGGTACAGCTTTTCTCCAACATCTGTGAACACACATTAGTATTCTAAGACTAGAGTCATATTCATGTTTAGCTTGGAGGAAGCAACACTGAATTTAATTAGACTTACTTTTGAGCTATTATTTTAAAAGCCATACTGTATGAATGGACATAGAGGAGATTTCATTTATTTATTTATTTATTTATTTATTTATTTATTTATTACAAATATATGACTATGAATGAATTTTTATTATGGCCTCTGGCCAATCAGCAAACATAATAAATACTACAACCAGAGTATTGTTCTTAAAATAAATAAAATTAGCTGAACATAGTCAGTGTGGCTGGATCAACAGAGACGGGTTTTTCTTTTTAACAGCAGTATGAAAAAACCTTTGCAACTGCTTTAGTTATATCCAGGCTCACAACTGGAAAACAGCAGGTTACATAAAATAAGTCATTTCTTCCTGGGGATCTTGAAAGTAGAGCATCTATAAGTTTCTTCCTTATATCCCTACAAGGATACAGTACAGAAGAACAGGAGGGGTAGTTTTGAAGGTCCAGAATTGACAGCATGAGAGGATTAGTGCTTGTAAATACATACATACATACATACATACATACATACATACATACATACTTACATACTGAAAGGATCTGGGGAGTTTGTGAAAGTATAATTGTTAAAACTACACAGCAGCATAAAATTTCCCAAAACTTTAAAAAGCTGAATAAAAAAAAATATTTTGAGCTGCACTCTAAGCCAGTGTTTCTCAGCCTTAGCAACTTTAAGATGTGTGGACTTCAACTCCCAGAATTCCCCAGCCAGCATAGTGGCTGGGGAATTCTGGGAGTTGAAGTCCACACATCTTAAAGTTGCTAAGGCTGAGAAACACTGCTCTAAGCTGTAAGTAGCAGCAAGCTTCAGCTGCAGCAACAGTTTGTTCCACAGAATAGGCAAATTACCCTAGAAAAAGGATTCACAGAAGCATGGGGTTGGAAGGGATCATGGAGATGTTCTAGTCCAGTCCCCTGGCCAATGCAGGAATCCTCAGACCATCCTGAATAAATGGCTGTCCAATCTTTTCTTGAAAACTTCCAGTGATGAGGCACCCATGACTTCAGGAGACAGGCTGTTCCACAGCTTAATAGCTCTCACAATCAGGAAATTCTTCTTTATTTCAACTTTGGATTGCTCACTGTAAAGCTTCCACCCACTAGCTCTTGACTTATCCTTGAGTGCTGTGGAGAATAAATCCACATCCTCTTCCCTGCGACATCCCTCCATGCATTGTAAGATGCTAACATGTAGTCACTGCTATCAAGATTGCTATCCCCTTAAACTTTTCTTCTTTAGGTGAATAATTCCTTTAACCATTCTTTGTAGGATTTAGCCTCCAACCCCCTATCATTTTTGTCACTCTTCTCTGCACTTTTTCTGGATCCTCAGCATCCTTTTTGTATTGTGACAACAGAACTAGACAGTATTCTAAGTGTGATCTGACCAGTGCAACATAGAGTGGAACTATCACTTCCCAAGATCTTCTACCTCTACCTCTATTGATGTAGCCCAAAACTGCATTGGCTGTTTCAGCAGCTGTGGCATATTGCTGGCTCATGCCTAATCTGTGGTCTACCAAGACAGCCAGATCCTCTTGCAATTACTACTGCTAAACCAGATACCACCTATCTTGTACCTGTACATCTGACTTTTCCTACCTAAGTGCAGACTTTACATTTCTCACCATTGAACAACTTTTTTGGGGGGGGATAGGACCCAGTGTTAAAATCTACCAAGATCCTTCTGAATCTTGAGCCTGTCTTCTGGGATATTAGAAATCTATCCCACACACTGGCTTTGTGTCATCTGCAAATTTTATGAGCGTCCCTTGTATTCCCTCATTTAAAATGTTTATGAAGATGTTGAAGAGTACTGAGCCCAGGACTGAACCCTGAGGTACCCCACTGCATACATCCTTCCATGTGGACATAGAACCATGCGCGAATATGGTTGTTCAGCCAACAGTGAATCCATCTGCTACTGAGACTATCCATACACATTGTTCCAGTTTATTAAGAAGGAGGCTGTGATCTAATTTATCAAATGCGTTACTGAAGCCTAAGTATATCAAATCCACAGCATTCCCTTGGTCCACTAATCTAGTCACATTGTCAAAGAAACAATCAGTTTGGTCTTGCACGACATTTTTTTTTAACAAATCCATGCTGGCTTCTGTTAATCACCCTGTTCATTTCTAAGTGCTTGCAACCCCATTGTTTGAAAATTGACTGTTGTATCCTTGGCAGGACCTGCAAAAGGGGCCTTGCTGAAGATCCCAGAGCTAAGACAAACTGTAGAGGAAAAGAGGTCCTTTAGGTAACTTGTACCTAAGCCAGGTAAAATTTTTAATACCAAAGTGAACACAATGATTAAGCAATCAGCAGGCAGTGCAGCTGTTCCAACAAGGCAAGCTCACAGGACATGAGAATTATAATCAGATAGTAGCAGTGTACTGATAGCAAACCTGTGGTTTCATTCACCTGCAAGACAAGATGGAACCTTGCTGATCTGCCCAGAAAGATTCCCAAGGAGTTGGACAGAGGTCTTCCAATATTACCTTCTAATTGCATCTACAGAATTAAAAACAAGTCCACTCAGTTCCCACAGGTGCTCCAAAGAGATACCTGGTCACTGGTATCAAAATGATCACATTCCCCCTGTCTCTCTCCCTGCATAGTTCATCCATCAGGGAGACCAAGACTGCCTCCATGCCAGATCTAAGACAGGATCCAGACTGGGAAAGATCTAGATAACCTGTTTCCTGTGTATTTATTTTCTACAATTTTATCACTCTAACTGCATTATTTTTCATTCTTTCAGGAGTGTGATTTGATAAGCCATTCCTGTAAACTCCTTATTAAACAATCTACCTTCAAGGAGGTGAAGATGAAATTATTCAGAAAAAATCACAATGAAGCTACTCATAAGGATGGCTATGCATTTGTTTAAGTTCAGAAAATGGTGGTCTTTACATAATCCAGTTTGAACAAAATATGAATGCTGTGTTTCTTATGACACATGTGTGTTTAATGTACTTAAAGGGGGGAAACAGCACCGGCTACTAATCAAATACCATACAGGTTTTGAAATTGTTCTTGCTTGTAAGCTATTAGAAAGCTCTGAACTATTTCACTGTTCACCATTGTCACATTCTTGGTCAGCTGAAACTCATTATTTCATGCTCTAGTGTTTATCATAAGAAAGATTATGGTTATGCTTACATCTTTTCTATAATTTTATTACTCTATGTAAATTATTTTTCACTCAGTATTTCAGTTTTAGAAATAAAACTTAAAACCAGGCAAACAAGTCCTTGAACTCCTGCTTTTTTTACTTAAGGCAATTTTAGGTCCTTGGAAGTTTAGGATGTACAATTAAAGTGGGATAGACTGATGATCCATCTAAGGCAACACAGAAAGGGCGACAAATGTACATCACAATGATTTCACTGCCAATGGAAGGCCTTGCCTTATTCAGGTGACCACAACATTCACTTCAAGTTGCCCATCCTGTGCCATCCCTTCCTAGTCCACCTGGATGTTTATTCCCTCACTGGATTCTAGTTTATGGCAATTTTTCAGGCTGCTATAGCAACCAAGTGGTTTTGAGGCAAAACAATCTGGTATTCATGCTTTTAGAAGGGGACAACTATCTCTGTGTTTGCATGGAGGTTGCATAAGAACTGGCATCAAGACCATAGAGAGGTGGAACTCTAAGGCCTAGAAATATTACAACCAATTCTGATCACTTACTCCTGACATGTTTTTTTTTCCCCCTCCTAGTATCACCAGGCATGATCTGTCTAGAGGCTGGAAATGTGGCCATAGCATTTTCTGTTGGGCTTGCAGGCAAATTGCTATAGGGACTACATTAGGGGTCATGTGATTAAATAAGCATAGTTTGTTAGAGGTCAAAATACAGATCTGGATTGGGCAACTGGTCCTGCTTAAGGCACTTTCTAACACATTGATGATTCACTTAGGTAAGAATGACCTAGATAAGCACAAGGCTAGAAGTATTAAATGTTGGAAGCCCAAATCCAGTGACACTGATTCTTCAGCTCCTCTGATCATAAAAGGACCAGAGAGCTAAGGATTTACTCTGTGTCCACTCTTTGTCTATCACTCTGCTGCTCTTTGTCTATAATCTATCTTCACTTCCTTCTGCCTTTCTTCCCAGGCACACGTGCATGGAACACGTGCTGTTGGACTCCCCTCCTGGTTGGATGTATTTAGTTAAGTGCTAGGCTTTGCTTATACCTAACATGTATTTACTGTAAATAAATCTCCTTTTTATTATAGTTATAATAATCACTAATTATTGCTCAGATTAGATTCCCTCTCTAACATGCATACAGAATGCTTCAACCTCCAACATTAAAGCTGTGGCTACATTTGACCTTTGAGAACTGAGAGTTGCATTTGCAAAACTGCACACCACATAGTCAGATTTGCTTGCCCAGAAAGACTGAGGAGGGGGCACAAGAAACCCCAAGAGGCTGAGATTAGCTTTTGCAGCTAGCAGGGTGGCAAAAAATGTACGAAATTTGAATTTGAATCTGGCTGGAAACTGCATCAAATCTTGCATTTGCTGTAACCAATAAAGTTGTGGTCAATACAACTTTTTGAAACATGTTGGCTTGATACCCTTAGCTCTGGATGTTGCATTTAGCATAGCCAGACAAAATACATGACCTTTTGACAGACAGTCTCAGGAGCTGTCTCTCTAAACCAGGAGTGGGGAGCATTGAAAAATCAGGGACTGCAATTCAGTCTCTTGACATCTCAGAATGCTGAAAGAGGCTATGCAGTGATTTGGCATCTCTGAAAAGGATGGGGTGAGTATTTTTGGTTTTGGGGGAAAAAATGCTGTAGCTACTTTAAAAGTTGCATTAATGAGTCAACTCCTGGAACTTTTTTTCAGACTTGCATGGAAAATGGAAGTCAGAGTGCTCTAAATGAATAGCAAGGAGATTGTGTGCTTATATGACATCTGAAGCACTTCTTCCAAACCATTTTCAAAGTGTGCATAGCTGTATTATTTATTTATTTATTAAGCTTTAAAAATGTTGAGGAGCTTTATCTACTGTTAGCCAGCCATACTAGTTGTAGGCACTAATCATAGGTGTCCACAGGATGGGAGGGACTTCAGCTCTTAAGTACTTGTGTGCAATGTCATAGCAATGACATCTTGACGTGACATTTTGACATCATTGGGGTTAGAAATGGATGCCTATGTCACCAACTGAGCAAGATACAAATATTGATATTAATTAATTAAATAAATACACCTACAGGGAAATTATTATAACAGTTAATTATTGTAATCTTGTTCATTTCTGAGTAGCTTAGAACTTTGACTTTCAAGCAATGCACGAATATTACCTAGTTTCATTTGACAAACTTGATAATGAACAAATCTTCTGAGTCTCTTATAGAGGAGGCTAAAGAGGTTCATGGTGAAAACATGTTAACTGCTTTCTTATCTAAATAGTTTCTAAACCATTTTCATTTGAACTTAATAGACATATTTCTTGCAAGTCCAATTTATGCAATGCTTCGGCCCATAACTTTGGACAGTAATTATTTCTATCATCTGACTGCAACACACCTTGCAATGTATCTTGGTAATTTTGTTAAAGAAATAAATGCTTATCTTCTCTAAAACATCTGTTTGGTCAATTCATATGGTGAATGTATGCATGATATGAAACAGTCTTTAGAATCTATGCTTTAGCAATTAAAGAACTAATCCAGAAAAGTGATTTATGTTGCACTTGTTACAACATGCAGACTCTGAAGAAATATTAAAAGGAAGGCTGTGCAATTTTCTTCTGAAAGCAGAGCTAAAAAATACATTATGGTTCCATAATAAGAGGCCATTATACCTAGTCCATTATGTCTACATTAACATAACAGATTGAATATTATGATTGCAGCAGACAAGTCTTCTCTGATGAGCTAGTAGCTAATTTAGAATGAATTATGTGGCAGTATGCTGCTGGTTGGAGTCATACAAAGTTGGCTGACTTCTGCATGTCCTGGTTTAGTCCAGAACGCACTGCATCTATCCCTACAAGAGTGCATACTGAGAATAATCTCACATAGACTAATTGTGGATGAAGGAGTTAGTTGTATAGAAATGGGAAAGGAGAATCCAAGTGTCGGATCTAAAGTCCTGCTTACACTAGCAGGAAATAAAAATAAACATATGCCAATTCCAGGGCTAGCACACTTTCCTCCCTTGTGAGGATGACAGGACACCTTTAGAGTCACTGGATCCAAATCCTCCCCCTCTCTTTCTTCTTGCATCTGTCATGTCCTCCCTGAAGGACTCAGCTTCTGAGAAGAATTACAGTCTCTGGGACAAGAAGACCCTGAAGGCAATTTGATTCTTAAGATTCTGAGACCGATCAAGGCAATCCCAGTCTCCTAATGCAGGGTTCCTCAACCCTGGCAACTTTAAGAGGGGTGGACTTCAACTCCCAGGATTCCCCAGCCAGCCTTGCTGGCTGGGGAATTCTGGGAGTTGAAGTCCACCTGTCTTAAAGTTGCCAAGGTTGAGGAACCCTGTCCTAATGGATTTTTTACGTTGTTTCCTGATAATACCTTGGAAGAAACTTTAGGGTGAATCCCTGGCTCATTGATAGTGGAGAATTCCCCATCTGACTCAGAAGGGGAAGCTGGATCTTAATAACAACAACAACAAAACCATCAGTCAGTTGCAAAAGGCAGCTTTACTTGGAACAGCTTATATCCTGCAATGATACATTTAACACCATCAAACAACAACATCTGCCTATCTCAGGTCCTTGCGAAGGACTCGGTAGGTGGATAAAAATGCCAAATCCAGTCTAAACATCTGGCTGCTGTGTGACCAACAATAATAAATTAAATGTATATGCCTCTGGACTCCCAGTGACTCTGGGTGGTTTACAATTGTTAATACCTTGGATGATAGCCATGTTTTGTTATGAACATATCACAACAGAGTGAACATATACAGTACAGATAAGTCCATCTCATTCAGAAAAGGGAGCACAGCTGTTTTTGCAGACAGTTATATACACTAGTTAACTATCATGTGGCCTTAAGATGAATCTTTTCTGGGGGAGAGAATTTGTACCTATGTCAACCAGAAGGTCACTGGGTGGAACTAAAAACAACTAGTTTATTTTTACTACCAGTTTATGTTTATTTTGTCCAAGTCATGAAGGCTATTGACTTTTCCCCTCTGTTCCCACACAGATATCATCTTTCCTCCTGCTGCTTAATGTTTTACAGTTTAATTAAGCCCATTCCATAATTTGAAAACCACAAATAGGTGGTTTTTCAGACTAAAATAAGGTGGTTGCTTGAGATCAAATAAGACATGGTCATTGCCACCCACTACTTCGCAGTGTCTGGTGATCTAAGCAAGAATTGCTCCCCACACACCTGCAGGCCAAGTACCAAAGAGAGATGCCTGGATCAACAATCTCTTTCCAAGCCACAACTAAAACCACAGTAGCAAAGGCAATCCTATTTTTGAACGTGGAACTGAGACTGCTGTTTAGAAAGAGGCCAAGTGGTGTTGGACAACTCTTTTTCAACAGCATGATTTTTATTTTTTAAGAAAACATCCTTAATTTCATCCAGATAATTGGCTAACCCCTCTGTTCTAGATAAGCACTTTTAAGGCAGTTCAGACAAGCTGTTTGCTGCTTGTCCAATTAGGAAGACAGTGATCCAAGGAATAAAAGTCTTCAGTCCTTTTAGGAATGCAAACATTCCACAGGTGCATAGATTTTTTTTTTCCTGCCACAAAGCTGGAGTGAAGGGGAAAACACCTGTTGTTGCTTAGGCTTCCTTGGCCTCAAACAGTTTAAAGAAACAGTTGTTATTTTTAATGAATATTTAGGTATTTAAATGTATAACTATTTTATTGCCTTCCTGTCTTTAAAAGATTAAAGAAAAAGAACAAAAAAGAAACTGAGGCGGAATGAAGTGCAACCCAAGACATAAATCACAGTCCCCAACCCCTTGGCTTGCTCAACTATGACTTCCATAAGTGATCCCAAAAAGGAGATCTGGGCTGCACAAATCCAGATGACCACTAGATGGCAGCAAAGAGATACAGACAACTAACTCTTTACCCTCTAGTGGCATTCTGCATTTTTTCCTATCCAGATCTGATAGCTCTGCCAAAGAGATGAATCTCTAATGCTTGCAAGAAAGGTTCTGGCTTGGAACTTCTAAAGGGAAGGACACCTGTCCTCATGTTGGATCCCATTTTAGGTACATCTTTGCTGTCTGAACTTGGTAGAGCAGCAGAAGTGTGGAAGATTTGTCCTACACAGGCCTGGTATATTGGAATTCAGTGGTAGAAAACACACTCCATATGTTGAAAGTCCAATTTAAATTCCTGGAAAGTCCAGTTTGAAGCTCAGAGGCCACAGGAAGAGAGCAGCCTGCTGCAACACATGAAGCCAATGAAGACTTCTTCTAGCTAGATTTAGATTGGAAATGTGGCCAAAATGTAAATTACTGGAAGAAGACTGAGCTTATGATGCCTCCAACTTTGATACTCCAGTTAAATCTGAGCAAATTAATCACAGCAGAGATATTTATCTGCACATTCACAGCTCATAACAGTTACACTGAATTACATTTAGCAGATTCAATAGAAAGAGAAATGAATGTTTTCTGCCATGGCACAGTCTTTTAAGAGTAATTCATGCTACAATAGATTTGTTTTCCTTTTCTGTGATTCAGTCCAGATTTCTCTGCACAAAATCAGATGCTGCATATTGCTGAAATGATAGGACAGATTCCTAGAAGGTACCACATGACAGCCTGCTATTCTATAGTTTGTCAATCAAACAGCTCAGCAGCCATTAATGTCATTGTGAAGTTCTCTGTATTTTAGAGGAAAAGTTCCTATGCCATTTCAATCAAAATTTCAGTGATACAGAAATGTGGCTGCTATAACTCATTGGAAGGACTGATAATGAAGCTCAAGCTCAGATACTTTGGTCACCTAATGCTAAGAGAGGAGTCTTTGGAAAAGACCCTGATGCTGGGAAAGATTGAAGGCAAAAGGAGAAGAGGATGGCAGAGGATGAGATGGTTAGATACCATCACTGAAGCAATGAGCATGAAACTGAGCAAACTCAGGGAGGCAGTGAAGGACAGGCAGGCCTGGCGCAATATGGTTCATGGGGTCACGAAGAGTCGGACACGACTTAACGACTGAACAACAACAACAACAACATAACTCAGTAAATGTAGAAAATAATTTTTGCTTATACACAATATAATTCCACAATTTTTCTATATAATGCAAAAGATTGCATTACTTAATCTCATGCATGTGTTCTTATATTTGGTAAAATGTATGCCGATATGTATCTGTCAGCATTAATGCAGATTAATAAAAACTTATTTCCCCTTTTCTACTACCCTAATTAGTTTAAAACCTAAACAGATAAGCAGACTGAGATCTATCATACACTGACCACAGTGCAAAATTATTATTTTAAAAGCCAAAGAGTGAGATGAGTTTAGTATGTTTGGGAGATTAGATCATAAAAGTGAATTGGCCCTTATTCCTTAGGTTTACAGTCTGTAATTTTTGTCTCCAACAATTTTTCCTGGAAGTCCTACAATATATGATCCAGCCAGTTGTTTTAAGTCCAATTTAACTCTCTATCTCCCCTCCCCCCAAAATTAATGCTGCAGGAAAGTATTTAACTTGATTAAAACTTGTCTAAAAATTGCAGGTCATGCCAGATATCAATGATGGATCGCTGCCAGGAGGCTGGACTTTTGACCAGGCCCAGGAAAATGACTTGCTGACTTTGGGCCTGGTTATTTCCTTTCCAATGTTTCAGGTGCAACTGCTTTTATTTCTAGCTCTATGATCCCTTTTTGCTGAGGAAGGGCTGGTGGTGACAGCCTTAGTGACAACTGAGCTAATGGGAAAGAGAAGCTTACCATTTTCACTCTCCAGTGTCACCTTGCAATATTTCTAAATTCTTTTTGGCAATCTCTGCTTTCTAGAGAGCTCTGTATTTTTGTTAAAATGGGAACCAAGGTGAGACCACACATTATTCGAGCTGAGCCTAAATTTCGGGAATTGATAATACTGACGGGCAGAATTGGAGTAGTGTAGAAGGCATAACAGTTGAACATCTCCTTATCTGTTAAAACCTAAAAGGAGTTAGATCTGGCTAGATCAGTTACCTCTGATCTGGAGAAACTGTAGTACTTGAATTTAAGTTCTTCTCTTTACTGTAGGTACAATCATACACAGAGCTACATATACACACCTATAACTTTTTAATGGCGCCTATTTCCACATAATATCTATAAGAACAATAAGGAAACAGATTTCTGTGAATACCGCTTAGGTATAAAGTGAAAAACATTTCTCCTCTAATAGTTTATTTTCTTTTTTATTCTGTCAAAAATACTCAGATCATGGGTATGGAACAATTCCATTTTATTTTCCAATAACCGTCTAAAGTAGGTAAAGTTAAGGGACAGTTACCAGTCCAGACTTCTTAGTTGGGATTGATATCATTTGATTCCACAATGGTTTCAATTATGTACACAATTCTTTAGGTGTAAACCAGCCTTCCTCTGTCAGGTGCTCTTCAGATATCTTGGGGTAGAACTCCTATCATTCTTTACATGCTCACTGGGAGTAGCAGATTAACACATATGGAGGGTGCTAGGTTGAGGAGGAGTACTATAGATCAACAGTTTAATAATGCTACTACTGTTGATTCCTTCTTGATAGTGAAAAATCAAAAAGTGTTTAGTAGCACCTTTTAAGATTAACCAATTTTTATGTTAAGGTATAAAGTTTCCTGAGCTCACTTCGTGAAATGCATAAAATGGCTTAACTATTGTGGGATTAAAATGTATAGGGATGTGGCCAGGGGGAAGGAAGGGGAAAAGGGAAGACATGCAGATGAAGATTCTAGGGAGATGGGTTTCTATCACCTTATCAGTAAACAATTGCAATGGGTTAAACCCCCATTGTCTCTGTTCAGGCCTTTTGAGGTAGTCTGAAAACATCTGATCTATGTAAGTTCAGCTCAATGGAATGGAAGTCCATGAAATGTATCAAATAATGGGACAAACAGAAACATTATCTTGCTGATAACATGGAATCTCCATAGGCTTCCCTTCTATTTTCTCTCCTCAGGTCCTTAAAGAAGCTTATTTGACTCCACTTCTGGTCAACACAATGCAAAAAGGATATTGAGGAACTGGAAAAAGTACAAAGACTTGGAGGTTAAATCTTATGAACAGCCTAAAGAAGAGAAGTCAGTTGAAGATAGGATAGCAGTATTTTAATATCTGAAGGGCTATAATGGGAAGAAGGTCTGGATTTAGCATTCAAGGGTAAGGCAAAGAATCAATGGGTGGAAGCTTTACAGAGAGAGGTCCATACTTGAAATAAGGAGGAATTTATGATTGTGAGAGCTATTAAGCAGTGGAACAGCCTACCTCTTGAAGTTGTGGGTGCTCCATCACTGGAGGTTTCCAAGAAAAGATTGGACAACCTCTGTCTGGGATGGTCTGAGGATTCATGCAATGGGCAAGGGGGTGAACCAGAACACCTCCAAGGTCCCTTCCAACCCCATGATTCTATAATAACTCACAGTTGCTAGGCAGAGTCAGAAAGACACAATAAGTGCAGAAACAGATGAGTTTATCTTTGCTGTCCTTGTATAAATATATTGAGAATTTAAGCTTTATTCAATTCAATCTGATGGACTTTCTATAAGAATTTGCCTTGAGTGCCCTCTGAGTAGAAAGGCAGGATAGAAATAACAACCCTAAAGACATTTACTTAGAAACAAAGTCCAAATTATGCAATAATGTATTTTGGTGAAAGTTACACACACCCTGCTTGCTGATTAGATATCTGAACTATTTCCTCTTCCCCCACATCCTGAACAGAGCTGTGTACACAAAAATACTTTATGAAACCCTTTTGTAAGGGGGAATGATAAAAAATAAGGGAGATGAGAATTCATCATGATTATAATTGTATCTAATCACATTTATACAAACTTAATAGTCCAGAGAGTTGCTTTTAATAGAAGATGGGATGCATTAGCATGTTATCTGAATATTAAATCAGAGTAGAACAATTTTGAATTTGTTCCAATCCTATATTTCTGTAAATCATCCTTTGCCTATGTGTTCCTCTCCAATTATGTTGGTACTACAATTCCCAGAATTGTCAACCAAATTGAAATTTTGAGGAATTGTACCAATGGAAAAGCTTACCCCTGAAAGTATGAGTGGGCCCAATCTTCCTTGCTTTTAGGAAGCAAGATAAAATGGGACTACACCAGCAAGCTTTGCTCATAGTTCTGCTTTATATAAAACAGAACAATGGGCCAAAGTTTAGTAGTATTAGTATTTATTTATTTATTTATTTATTTATTTATTTTTCTTCATAATAAGTGGAATGTTATTTTTATGTTCCTCCTCCTCCTCCTCCTGTACTGTACTTGAAACTGTTGCATGATGCCTAAAATCTGTATAGATTGGAATGGCTTACAAATATTGTTAAATAAATAAATAAAAATTAAATAAGAGATAAATTTGCAGGTACTAGATTGAAGGGTGGCTGCTATAATGTGGATTATCTATCCAGGTAGTCCTCGCTTAACAACTGCCCTGTTTAGTGACCATCTGAAATTATGACAGTGCTGAAAAAGTAACTTTACGACCAGTCTTCACACTTATGACCATCTCAGTGTCCACACAGTCACTTGATCGCCATTTGTGACCTTCACAGTCAGCTTTCAACAAGCAGAGTCAATGGAAAAGCCGGCAGTAAAATTGCAAGTTGTGGTCACATGATGTCTCACTTAATGACCATGTCCCTTAACAATGGAGTTGCCAGCCTCTATTGTGGTTGTTAAGTGATGACTACCTGTAACATGAAAATTACTCAGTATGATATGGATGCTAGAACACTAAATGATCCATATCTGGACATATGTAAGCTAACAGAACATAAACCCATATTTTTGAGAGAGCACCTTTTCTGTTAAGCACATATCCAGCTATTAAAAGTGAATGGCATTGATACTGAACAATGTTTCTTGTGTCAGAAATTTGCTATATGGCAACCAACCTAAGAGGAGGCATGTTTGACATGCACAGCAGAATTACAAAATTGTAATTTTGTTCAATTATGGTTGGAACCACATTTTATTAGTTTTTGGTGCCAATTACAGGCTCATTTTATCACAAACCTGCTATGCATTCACTTTGCTACTTACGTGGTTCTCTTTTAATATTGCACGTTCTTATTTAATTTAAAATTTACATTAGTTACATGACTGTATCCCACTTTGGGTTTATTCTGAAGGAAACACGGGCTAACTTTTTACAATACATTTTGATGTTGGAATAGTCAACTTGCAAAAGTGGGAAAAAATCCTGTTGTTGGAGGAAAAGTTTCCATAATATGAAATATTATCTTGAGTAGTACTGGGAGGGTTGAGAGCTGCTCTTGATACTGCTGCGTCCACTACAGGAGTGTTTCTCAACCTCAGCAACGTGAAGACGTGTGGACTTCAACATGCTGTTGGGGAATTCTAGGAGCCGAAGTCCATACATCTTAATGTTGCTGAGGCCGAGAAACACTGCACTACTGCCATTCTCTGTGAGCTATTTTGCTAGGCAGTTTGCCTTTAAAATAATGGATATTGCTCTGTTCAACTATTACTAAAGGACCAATTTTAGATATTATTGGAAAAATGCCACTCTTTCTGATGACATACCATGTAATATTTAAAGGGGATATTGCTCAGCCAGTTTATGGAACCTACCAGATGCTCCAGGAACGATTATTTTAGCAATAATAGCCCTCGTGTAGCAGTTGTTAGCCACCCCTATGACTCCCTCCTTCCTTCCTGCAGTATATCTGGTTATGGTTAAGGCAGCTGTCAACACCTCCCTTTAAAGAAATGTAACCCCCCCCTTTTAGAATCTCTCACACTACAAAAAATGAATTATGATAAATGCAGACTTCTTCTCTACTCAGTCGGTGACCATGTATAAGAAATCCCTGTAGACCTTTTTATTTTGAGAGCTGGTGTACAAAGTAAACCAAAGTGTTGGTTGGGAAGTGAGCTGGAGGATTGTCTGGAGAAAGAATTCATGTCTATCAGAGAAGACAGAGCTGGAGAGAATGTAGAAAAGAGAATGTGATAAGTTGAACTGTATTGTTCAAGGCTAGATTTTGATATTGTCAGTTGTACTTTAAAACCCAAAGCATTATGTTCTGTTGGGAGTCTGGATAGTCTCTTTCTCCTGACCCACCTCACCTTTTTAAACAGAGAAGTTAGTTTGCCTTTATATCAAAATCTCTTGCCGTTGTAGGCTTGGGGGAAGGAAGAAGAACAGTTCAGAGGTGGAAAACATATGAACCAGAATGGACTATTAAGTGCCACATGGTATGAAAGGGACCTAAGAACTTGGATTTTGCTTTCCAGCTGCTAATGAATGAGAATGTTCAAGAGAGAGTCAGGTTGCATTACTGACAGCACATCATGGAGTGAACAACTTGGAATAAATTGCTTTCAAGTTGCCATTCTATAATCATTTTGTGAATAAGCAACTTAGTTTGACAGGTTTTGGCAAGAACCAGCTATCCCGTAGCTTAGGGTTGCATCAAATATCAACTCTTACATTGTAAAATGTGGGGCAAGATGCTGAAGGAGTCCTGGAAAAGTTGAGAATTTCTCTGGGATTCAAGTTCTGAAATTGATGAACAACAAGGTGATAGACTGCATGAGGAAAAACAGGTTTCCCTTGTGGGAAATCACCTCATGTCTCATCTGAAGGTGGATAAATCTGTCAGTTTTTGTATGCTTTGGTTTCTTATTTTTCCAGCCTTAAGTTAATTTTCTTGTTTCTGCATCAGTCTCTGATTTCTTTCAACAAAAAGTCTGCATATATATTTTTCAAGCACATGTCTGTTTACTATACAATAGCATACACAACGTTGCCCAGAAAATATGCTATTTTCCCTCTACATACATATTTTTCACTGAAGATCTGCACCACAACATTTTAAGTGGAAATTAAAATATAATGGCTAATGTACCTTTTTTTAAAAAATGCACTGAACCAACTCCTCCCATCCCTGCCATTCCATGCTATATCATGCAGCACAGAGATATGTTTTGTGGACTGAGTAAAGATGTGTTTTATGAATGGAGTAAAGTAACAGTCAATCAATCGAAGAAAAAGAACAGCACCAGCCACTTTGGTTTATTAGAACAACACTTGGTCCTGTCCATCATGCTTTTTTCTAATAGTGGTCAGCCAAATGTTTCTGAGAAGGTCACAGCAAATCAAACTAGGTCTTCCTTTCTCTGCAGCCCTCTAGCAACTGATATTCATTCCATTTACAGTCGTGTGAAAAAGAAAGTACACCCTCTTTGAGTTCTATGGTTTTAAGTATTAGGACATAATAAAAATCATCTGGTCCTTAGCAGTTCTCAAAAGTAGGTAAATACAATCTCAGATGAACAACAACACATGACATATTATACCATGTCATCATTTATTTTACAAAATGGAGAAGCCATGTGTGAAAAACTAAGTACACCCTTACTGCTTCCATAGGTATGAAGAGGCTAAGTAGTAGCCAGGTGCTGCTAATCAAATGCCCTTGATCAATTGATCATCAGCAAGTGTGACTACTTCTATAACAGCCAAAGTTTTAGGAGTTTGCTGGTCTCAAGTACTGAGGTGTGTGTTTACACAATGCCAAAGAGTAAAAACATCAGCAATGATCTTAGAGAAGCAATTGTTGCTGCCCATCAATGTGGGAAGGATTATAGGCCATTTCCAAACAATTTAAAGTCCATCATTCTACAGTGAGGAAGATTATTCCCAAGTGGAAAACATTCAAGACTGTTGCCAATCTTCCCAGGAGTGGACGTCCCAGCAAATTCACCCCAAGGTCAGACCATGCAATGCTCAGAGAAATTGCAAAAAATCCAAGAGTTACATCTCAGACTCTACAGGCCTCAGTTAGTATGTTAAATGTTAAAGTTCATGACAGTACAATTAGAAAAAGACTGAACAAGTATGGTTTGTTTGGAAGGGTTGCAAGGAGAAAGCCTCTTCTCTCTAAAAAGAACATGGCAGCACGGCTTAGGTTTGCAAAATTGCATCTGAACAAATCACAAGACTTCTGGAACACTGTTCTTTGGACAGACAAGACCAAAGTGGAGATGTCTGGCCATAGTGCACAGTGCTACATTTGGCGAAAACCAAACACAGCATATCAGTACAAACATCTCATACCAACTATCAAGCACGGTGGTGGAGAGGTGACGATTTGGACTTTTTTTGCAGCCAAAGGACCTGGGCACCTTGCAGTCATTGAGTTGACGATGAACTCCTCTGGCTACCAAAGTATCCTAGAGTCAAATGTGAGGCCATCTGTCCGACAGCTAAAGCTTGGCCGACATTGGGTCATGCAACAGGACAATGATCCCAAGCACACCAGCAAATCTACAACAGAATGGCTGAAAAAGAAAAGAATCAAGGTGTTGTAATGGCCCAGTCAAAGTCCAGACCTCAACCTGATTGAAATGCTGTGGCGGGACCTCAAGAGAGCTGTGCATAAAAAAATGCCCGCAAACCTCAATGAACTGAAGCAATGTTGTAAAGAAGAGTGGGCCAAAATTCCTCCACAATGATGTGAGAGACATACAGAAGTCATACAGAAAATGATTACTTCAAGTTATTGCTACTAAAGGTGGTTCTACAAGCTATTGAATCATAAGGTGTACTTAGTTTTTCACACATGGCTTCTCCATTTTGGCTTTCTTTTTGTAAAATAAATGATGACATGGTGTAATATGTCATGTGTTGTTGTTCATCTGAGGTTGTATTTACTTACTTTTGAGAACTGCTAAGGACCAGATGATTTTTATTATGTCCTGATATGTAAAACCACAGAACTCAAAGAAGGTGTATTTCCTTTTTCACACGACTGTAGATATTATGCAAACAGATCAGGAAAATTTTCAGCACTGGTCTATTCAGGTCTCATATGTGAGATCCAGGACAGCATCTATTTTCATTTTAAGTTTGCCAAAGAATATTCCATAAGCAGAGCTTTGGTGAATTGATTTTTAAGCAGGTAACCATTCATCTACCTTGTTAGTACTTTATTATATTCTCTAAACCCCCCCTTCAAATTGGAATTAATTATAATTGCAATCCAATGGAGAATAGAGCTGAAGTGAATGTGTCTTCCTTTCTGTTAGGTCCCCCCTTCCCCATTGTGACTTTGAGGAATATATTACCACTTACTGGCAATATATTCTTTATCTGACATTTGCTGTCAACTTTCCTCAATATCTAACATTTTATTTATTCAGGAGATTGTCTATCAATGTTTATAGTACTTGATAGCATTTGGCAAGTGACATAAAATCTGAAAAATTTGGCAGTTGACATATTGATTCTGAAGCAGTGTTTTTCAAACTTGGCAACTTTAAGATGTGTGGACTTCAACTCCCAGAATTCCCCAACCAACATGGTGGCTGGGGAATTCTGGGAGTTGAAGTCCATTTATCTCAAAGTTGCCAAGTTTGAAAAACAGTGACTGGGAAATGACAGACACTCTTTATCTTGCTTAAGTAATTGGGAAAGAAAAACAAATGTATTTCAGATCTCTGTACTGGGAAACAGCAACATAGAAGAGAAAAAAGGGCAGGAATATGGGTGGTTTGAGTGGTTAATTTACTTTAACCAGCCCATTTTTCTTTTTTTTCTCCATAAACAAAGAAAAAAATCATACATCTATTTTGAGAGAATAAATAGAGCTGAGATTTGCAGCAATAAATGCCAAATAAAAAATAATAATGTAGATATTATTCCCAAGGGGAGAGTTGAGGCTGTTACCTATCTAGATTTGTCCAAGGCAAATATTAGCAATTCACCTACTGGATTATTCAGGTGAGGTTAGAGGTCATCCCCACAGCCATACTGTGGATGACCTCAATGCTCTTCTAAAATCTCAAACTCCAATCTAAAGCCTTCCCACCATGAGAATCAAACCATAGGTTATTTTAAAGCTTTAAATAATACCAGTGTTTGCTTGCTCCCCCACCTCCCCCCAAAATAGCAGAGGACCTGATCTAGATTTAGCCTTCACTGTGGCCCCAAATGAGATAGGTCCAAGACCCTGTAGTTGGTATTTAAATTCTCCAAGAATGAACTCTTTTCTCTACTTAAATACTGTAGCCACTAAAGGTGAAGAAACTGGGCAATGAGACACATGCTGTTATTGTTGCTGGCAGGGGAGGGGGTGGTTAGGGTTCTACCCTCCAGCTGCCTTCATGACGATAGGACAGCACCAGGTTGGTGAAAGCTTCTAAATAAGGAGCTGTTGATTTCCTGTCAGTGCTTGAATTATAAGGGACAAGGAAGAGAGACCTTTAATAAAACCTACCAGCCCCACCCTACCTCCTTTGAGATGGAGCTAATTTCTTTATCATTTAAACATTGTTTCTCTTCAATGTTCAGTCATATATGACAGGCTGACAGTTAACTGCCTGTCTGGGCTCCTACTTAAAAGGCATTCCCAAATCTATCTGAACGCGTCCCACTGACATGAATATACTATGTCCCTGTGCCACCTGTCAACGAACTAGTTGTTTGTCAGTTTTGCCCTGCAGCTTGCGTGGTTTCATTTGCTGGATTTTACTTGTTCTTACTCCCATTCTTCCCTTCTCAGTCTTCATATCCTTTCTTTAGTTGGTTTCACGTTATTTGTTTGTTGGACTTTGGATTAGGCTGTCCAAACTGCCTTCAGTTGAGCAACATTTGCAGAGTGCACAAGTCCTTTTTACTGAAAAATATCATAGCTCCTTAGAACATATTGGACAAAAAGGACATATCAGTCCCCCAAACTCAGAGTGGGGGAAACCTCCAGATTTGCTGAGATTTTTTCAGCTATGGGAGATGTTGAGTTATAATTTTGGCAATTGCATAATAGAAGTACAGTGTTTTCTAAGAGTTAGGCAAGGTCAGCCTCTGAAGGGGCTCCAATCATAACATGTACAAATAAGAGGAACTATAATGTATACCTTTCATGCGTTGCTGATTCTTTCTCTATGACTATCAGCCTCCACAGTAATTAGAATCTCATATGACTACTGTAATGACCACTGTAGTGACCAACAAACTATAAAATGGGCACAGATTTGTATAATACTCTATTGATATACACTAATGCAATATATGTACCCTAGGTAAGAAGTTTGCAAGCAAGTCCGTTGTGCAATTATTCTGACCCTGGCCCAATTACATGTTTACCTGGGTCCACAGGGAAAACAGGGCTAGTATGTCACCAAAAGGAGATCCACCCAACTAACCTAGGGGATTAAATTTAACCCAAAATGAATCCAATCACATCACACAGTTCAACAAACTCTACCCAGTCAGTTGGGGAAACCCTTAAACCGAATCAATTAACCCATTTTGCCTACCTAGTCTTCCAAGAAAAACTGCTAAAGAGAAAGAATGACTGAAAAAGCCCCAGTCACTGTTTAGAATTACATGGCTGGAGTTCTGCAACCACTGAACATATCTCCAAGGTGCCCACTGCTGCAGGAACACCCAAGTCCTCTTCAGTCAAGCTCTTATAACCAGCAGTGAAATCAAAAGGGAAACCTTTCAGTGGAACCTGTCACACCTAAGTCCCTGAAATAATCACATAATTCCCAGATGCTGTTGAACAATACTTGAGAGACACAAGTCACTGTTCCTAAGAATCAAAACCAAGATCACCAGGAGTATTTCTAACCATTCTAGTATTACTTCATTCCGTGACAACCCACCCAGTGAGTAATAATGCTGTGGAACAATACAAAACAAATCTTGACCTTTTTCTGTGTTACATCCCTTCAGGCATTTGAAAAATATTATCATATCCCCTTGAATATTTTCAGAACATCCTCTCCGCTGGACACAGTACTTAAGGTGGTGTCTGATCAATGTAGAATAATGTGGAAATATGACTTCCTGGCATTTGCAAACTATGCTGCTGTTGATGGAACCTAAAATTACATTTGCCTTTTGTGCATCTCCATTACCCAACTGAGTCATATTCTGTTTGCAATCAACTAGTATTCTCTTTCACAGGTATAATTGCAAAATTGGATACACATCTAATTCCTTTGCATTTGCCTCTGTTAATTTCATTCTATTCATTTTTCTAACCTACCAATATTATCTGCTTTTCATTTGGGAAGCCCAAGGTATGCATTCAGCTGAACTCAGCTCTAGTTTCCTTCCTTTCAAGATCTTCCACAATGCATAGTCACATTAGTTTGTGCTACTTTCACTTCCTTTATCAAATCTTCCCGATTGGTTAGTATCATCACAGATAACTGACCTTGTGCAAACATATATTCTGTGAAGGTGAACAAGCAAGGTGAGTCAGGAATTTCATGGGAGAATCATGCTTGGAAGCATTTGTCTCCCAACAAATGTTGAATAATTAAAGTCCCCATCTCTACCACTTCATGCCTTTCTGAAAGATCTGAAATTTGCCTTGGAAAACATTATGCACATTTTCTTCTTGACTTAGCAAACAACACTGTACATCAACAACAGTATTACTTTTATTTGTTCCTCCATTTAGTTTAGTCTAAATGCCCTCTACAGTGCAAGTTGATTCACTTGGATTTCTGAGCAGGTGAAGATATTTTTAACATACTGTTCAGCTTCTCTTCCTTTTCAATTGCTTCCATTCCTTTTGAATAAATTGTATCCTTCAACTGCTATATCTGTATTCAAATCATTGAATTAATCCCACAAAGACTCTATTATAAATTACATCTACCTTTCTGTACTAAGAATTCAATCTGCTTTTGTTGTTTTTTTCTATGCTATAAGCATTAGTGTACAAACAATGGAGGCCATGAATTTTCTCAACCAGTGTTCTGATTTTATATCAATGGTATAAGAGGCTCCATTACAGCAATACCCCCATTTTCTGTTCAACATAGAAGTTTTTATTTATAGTTCAAGATACTCAGTTGATAGTAGGGTTCTACCAGCAGCAGAAATGCCACTGCCACAGTCAATCCCTTACTACATGACAATGGAACAGATAAACCTGCACCAATTGCCACCAGCTACAAATGAAAAGAACACCAACGGGTCTCAGGAGCCACTGGCACTCATCCAACCATCTCCTTCAAATGTCAGCTCAAATGTTCCATAGATTCTGGGTTGTATCTTATCACATGGGATAAGCCATAATTGAGCTAGTTTGCAGCTTCCCTAGAAAAGGAAGAAGAAGGGCTGGGAAAGAGATACCGACGGTCCCAGCATACTCACTAAGACTTCTGGAAGCTTTATAGGGCAACTTGCTGCAATCCAAAGAAGAAAGGAGAAGAGGAGCATGGAGGCTACAGCCTAGATACATATCAGGTAGGATCCCATCTCCAAGGCAATAGTATTGCTATCTATCTAGATCATGTAGTGCCCTGACAGAAATACAGAAGATTGAGCATGAACAAGAGAATGTGCTGCCTTAAACAATATTGGATCAGGAGGCCTGAGTTGAGCAATACAGGTGACCCCATGGGGGCAGCAGCACATGTGAAGATTGATTCAGCCCAGAATCCATTGCAAGTTCCAGCCTACATTTTCAAGGAAAAGATAGCTTAGAAAGATGGACAGGGATTCCTGGAGAAAAATAGAAATAAGTCCCACCTAACGCCCATATCTAACCCCCCATTGTATATGCTGCATGCTCCTATGTTTGTGGGAAAGGAGGAATGGTGGCTGCTGCTAAAGTTGGCCTTTAGGGTAAGTATTCTCTCAGATGCTTAAGTATATTGTAAGATCTGTAGAAGCATTCATTCTCTCATTCTTTTGCATACTGCATGGAATCATACATGACCTTCATCCATGGAAGAGATCAATGGCAAGGCTCTAGCAAAAAGCAGTTAAGTGATCTCGACACTACAGAAGCAGTCTCCAACTGGCCCCAGTATATTGCAGCACACATGCCATCACCAGAGAGAGATGGACTAAGGAAGGAGCTCCCCATTCAGAGCTAAGGGATGTCAAGACTCCTAAGTACTACTACAGCAATGCCCAATGCTGGATTTGTTCTGAATACAGCAGCTGTGCCAGTTCCTTATCCCACACTTGTGCTACTGGGACTTGGCCATTGGGATCATCCAGAGAGGGCAATTTAGAGAGCTCCCAGGATATCAATTGTACCCTTCCCCCGATCATTCTCTTTTGGGATGAGAAAGGGAGAGTCCAACAATAAGAAAAGTTGACTGAGCCAGTAGCTAACTAGGTCCTGGCTATGAGAACAGGGCCATTATAGATGGGCAACATCAACATTCTGATTTTGTTTTTATGGTTATATATTTTAAAACCACTCTTGGGCAGCTTCTGAAATATCAAAAACACAATCGGAGACTCCCACATTGAAGAAGAGTTCAAGGAAAATAGTTCCAGTACATATAGTAAGATTTAGAAGGTTAGGAAGGACACATTGTCCAAGTTCTGGCAGTAAAAGTAAGGGCTGGTTTCAAGAATCAAATAGTCTGGATCAAGCCATTGCAAATGTTATTTCAGTATTTGAATGAGCCCAGACAAAGACTTTTATCCCAGAAGCTTCTGATCTCCATCCAAGCACAGCTGCTGCTGGTTAGGTTGAATGGAAGTTGTTGGGCTACTTTGGTCCCACAGCGAACTCAGCAGCAATAGCCTACTTCCAAGCTGACCACTTCTTCCAAGGCACTCTTCCCAGCTATTTGGCATTTCTCTGTGTCTCTGGGCTGTGGTGCTGGAGTTGGAGGCAGCAGTGCTCTGACAGGCCTAGTGACCGTGCACTTGTTTCAGAATCTGAACTGTGATTATGCCAGACCTCAGAGTCATGCCCTGGTTTCTCACCATTGGTTTCATTGGACTCTCATCTTCATCCAGCCCCTGCTCTACCTCGGAAGATATCTTTTCCAAAACAGCTATGATGGGCAATAAATTGAAGTAAGAAGTGGAAATCTACAGCTGTGGTAAGCATTACCCTGGTAGCAGCTAATACTTTCCCCTCAATATCTTTTCACTGTTGCCTCAGAAACATCATCTTTCTTTCCTACTCAAACTGAATGTTCCAAGAAATCATGAAAAAATATTACGTCACATATATTGGACTTAGTCCTAGTAGCAGCAGGAGGAAGTCATTGTCAGTGACTGGAAAAGAAACAGAATTCATTTAGGAGGTCTGTGCAAATTATTTGACTCAACCCAAAAGGCCTCAAGAAAGCTTCAAAGTATCCACACTGAGTCTCCAAGCAACTGTGGCTGCCTCAGAGTTTGAGCAAGGGCCCTAATGAGTGAAGTGCCTCATCAAGTTATTTTCACAGGCTTGGTACTCAGTAGCTGATTGTCCCAGGGGTTGATTGTATCTTCATTAAGGCAAGCAAAAGCATTCATCCACTCTCCTCACTAAGATAGGATAGATACGCAGTATGTCCCTATCATTAGGCCAGGGTTCCTCAACCTTGGCAACTTGAAAATGTGTAGACTACAACTCCCAGAATTCCCCAGCCAGCATGGGGAAATCATAAAATGATTTCTGCATCTAATTCTATTTCTCTTCAAAGCAAATTGAATAATACAGGAGTTACGCAAGCCAGCAAATATGTTTCTTAAACAGTGCATCAATAAATGAAATCAGTTGCAATTGTAAATGTTGGATATAAACAGCTTTTTACTTTGCCAGATAGTCAGAGCACTATGAAAAAGGGGGACACCGATTTAGCCCAGCACAATGAATAACTTATTACACGTGCCTTTGCTACCAAAATATTACTATCTCACTTATTTTATCTGTGTCCTCTTATATTTGTTGCTTGTGCCAACTTTTTGTACTGACATCCAGAAGCATGTAGTACAGTAAAAATGTTTTAATTAAAATGCTATTCAGAAAAATATTAGTGTAGAGACTTGGTTTATTTATAACACATTGCAGACCTTTGACAAGGCAGAATTATATATTCTGAACACATGTTATTTAATTGCAATCATTTCAGAGTAGCACACTGCATTTGATAAATGATTATGGTGGCAGACTTTTCTGTTGTTGTTACTGTTATTTGTTAATAGAACACTGTATGATGTAAAGGGCCACTTAGGGCTGCAATACTATGTAAATTTAATTGGGGATACATAATCTCGCAGAAGTCTGCAGATCTGTAAAGTGGAAGCCTGGAATGCATGAAATAAAAGTTGCTAATCTATATAGCCTGAAACATTGGGGATGCCTTTCCCCCTAACCTGTTGGATTTAATTCTTACAACTCCCAGTCAGCGTGACTAACCTGGCCACAGTGGCTGCAGATCCGGGTGACACTTGGTTGGAGAAGACTGCATAAAAGGAAGCAATGAGGAAAATAACATGACTAATGTGGACAAATCCTTGAGGAGCAAATTATGTAAATCTGGCCAGAAATGGAAGTTCTAAGATAGGGGATATGTTAGCCAGGATATAAAATATTATACTGCATTCATAAAAGATGGAAAAAGATGAAAGAGAAGCAGAAGGATTAAGAGAAATTTAAATTATCTTAAAAGGAACATTCAAGATCTGGTGATAGAATCTGTCTCATGGGAACAACATAAGGAAGATAATGCCATATGTAAGATCAAAGGAATCTTAGATAAAATCAAAATAGAAAAAGTAAGAGTAATTGTTATTCATTATCTGTATTAAAATGTGGAATACCCATTGCTAGTCCTCATCCTCTAGTTGCTGTAACATTAAGAGGTACTTACTTTGCCTCCCACCCAACTTAGTGACAACCAATGGAGTGGAGGAGGAGGATTTATTGCTAGGGACCTTGCAGGAAAGAAGGTAACTTCCAGATTTGGAACACCTCCATGTCTCTGTTGAAACTTGCAATTCAGCAACAAGAGAGGCAAAACAGGATGCACAGATATAAAAGAGGAAAAGAATCATTCTGGATTCTGGATTCAGTGGGGATCAGAATTGGTTGCTAAACCTAAAATATTCTTTTCCAGCAGGAGGAATGGGGAGATGATTATGGTAAAGGCTATTTTTTAAAAACGTCCCACAGAAACTTCCCAGTGCAATGATGAATGTGGAATTACAATTTGATAAACCTTTTGATTTTTATTGATGAATCAGATAATGTGAAAGATGAGAGCTATGGCCCAAACTGGTCAATAACCATTCAGAACTCCTGAAGGCTTGAAAAGTAATACTGTCTTTAAGCCTCTTTCTACACTTACATGGTATTGGCTAGAAAACATGGTACAATGAAATGGGTAAATGTAGACCCATACACAGTGGCCTGGCCTTCTTTTTAAGCCTCAGCAAAGCTCAAAGGAAATTTGGCTCAAATCATAAAAAGCCCATTATTTCCTAACTGACAGGCTCACTTTTGATTCACTACCCCAATTTCTAAATCTAATAGTTCTCAAGGAAAAACAATGAAAATAGTTTTGTGGGGGAAAAAAAAAAGAATCCAAAGTGTGAGTAGGTAAAATGAAAAAGAAAATTAGTAAGGGAAGAAAAATAAAATAGAAATAAACAGACCCTTGGTTATAAACTCTAGGTATATCTGAAGTATACTGAATATCACTTACAGAAACTGGAATCTCTTAATTTCAGTTTACTGAGAAGACATATATGTGCAGCTGTAGTATCAGACACCATTAACATCTCAGTGTAATATTGCATTTTTGCAACTTTCATTAGTTCTTTTGTATTAAAATGTGTTTTCCCCACAACAGCCAATGCTGAAAAGATGCTGCCTGTCTCTGTTTTGCATTGATGTTCTCTGCTGAGCCTTTCTACTTTAACCTAAGAGTGTTAACTGGACAAGAAAAATAATGAGAAGGGATAAAACGGTATAACAGATGATTATAATAAAATATGTGTTACTGAAACAGTATGTGCAATTTTTAACATTTTCATCCCTTATTTTTCATTTTTATCAGGATGGCTTATGTAAACCTGACACATCTGTGTATGTGAAACAGATGCAAAGTGAAGCAGTTTTATCCACTGCAAACACATTTTTTAAATCATAGATAAGATTGATGGAAAGGTTCTTTCCCACAAAAGTTTTTGTTTAATAAAAACAAGTTAACATATTAATTATACATTTCACTCATACTTTCTCTGGATGCTTTTAAGAGCAAGAAAATAATTTAGAAAAATGGGTGAAAAATTGTACAATTTTCAGTGCATAGACCTGGATAATAGCATCCTTGGTTCAATTAAAATTTTTGTCAAGAATTATATTCAAGGTTTAGAAATCTGATTTCCGTATTTTAAAATAATGATGCATAAGATTTCTTTACTTTCTAAAAGTCCAGTTTGGTGGTGAAAGCACCTTGCAAGATACTTAGAAAGCTGATTTTTACATTAAACTGCCAAGAATCATCCATTCATTTTTCCCTTTTATTTGTAAACTTATTTTTGTATGATGCATAAGCAGTAATTTGACCTTGGATATATGCTTTATATACTTCCCATTCAAAAATTCAGGCATTTGATGTTTTTGAATTCAGTTTCAACCCACATTTGTTGTACAAATTCTTTATCATTCAGTAAGGAAACATTGAAATAACAATGTCTTGATAGCTTAACCAGTTTTTGAAACACACATTTCAAGGTAATTGCATTATGATCAGATACATAACAAACATCAGTATTACATTCTTGAATTTGGTGATATAAAGTTGGTGATATTAAAAAATAATCAAGCCTAAAAAAGTTCTGGTGCACACTTAAATAAAATGTATATTCTGTTTTAGTTGGATACATCAAATGCCAGGGGTCTATTAAATTCAATTCTTTCATATAAGTCTTAATTGTTTCCCTCACTAATGATTTTTTTTTTCATGCTGGTGTATTTCCGTCAAGCTGAGGATCCAATATTTCATTAAAATCTTCTGTTATCACTTTATCATAAATAACTCATTCAAGTGTCAAAAACATTCATAAAACATAATAGGAGAATCTAAATTAGGTCCATAAACATTCATCACAGCCATTGCAGTCCCTGCTATTTTACCACATAAAATTAAATAACACCCATTTGCATCAGTAATAACCTGTTGTACATCAATTGGGAATTCTTTTCAAATCAAAATGGCCACACTTTTAGCTTTTGTCGAAGTATCTGTGAGGTAAGCCTGTTCTACCCAATCCTTCATTAATAAAGATTTATCCATAAACATAGAAAAGTTTATTATTAGATATTAGATATTAAATATTTGTTAAATGGTACAGGTCATAAAATGAATTGGTATTGGGAGAACATTGATAAGTGGGCCAAAATAAAATTAATGGATGAAGTTACTTAGTTTTAATGTAAAAGGGTTGTGAGAATCTAAGAAACAAAATGTAACCTTAGAATATTTAAAATCATTGAGGGCAGATATTTCTTATCATTAGGAGACTCATTTAATGGAACAAGAATCATCATTATGGATGATTATATATTGCTTTGTTAAATATTTCATAACCCAACTTGTATACAAGTAGTAGGTATTTCGTAACATATCATACTTTGCAGCTATTCATTTTGCCCTCAGAGATCAGGCAACCCAAAGAAGACAGCAACAATCTAGAGATAAAGTCTTATCTGAGACCATCTTGATTCCTGGTTCTTTCATGGACCCATCCATGGAGTTTTCTTAGCAATGGGATAGAAGAAAGTGGCTTGCTGTTGCCTTAGTCTGGGAGGTTATTATGACTTTCCAATCCAACTTATTGGGATTTGCTAATGGTCTCCTAAAGAGTTCCAGATCTGCATAGTTTTTCACAATTAGCCAAGACTGGCTAGGTCGTGCTACCTACTATGCCTCCAAACTGAGTTCTGTTCTCCATGAATTAGGGCAGATAATCACTCTACTCTCCATTCATTTAGAAATAATACTGGACATAGCTAACTTTGGTAGTGTAACCCTTGCAAAGTAGTTCTTGCTGACTTCCATATGAATTTTTCATACATTTAACACAATTACAGAGACTTTGCACCAGAGACATGTTGAATCTGTGGAATATATATGGTAGAGAAGAAGGACTTCTGGCCTATGAACTACTTGCAGGTTGTGCAGCCTCCTGGGGTATTTTTCTTAACCATTCATCTACTGGCTCACATAGCTGAAACCCTCAAGTTTTTCTTTCATACCATCAACAATGTTTCTAAACCTTTCTAGTGACCCACACATTTCCTAGGATGCATTTTCTATTTATTATGTTCCTCTTAATATACAGTAATAGGAAAAAAGGGAAATATATTAATATTGTGGATTCTGGTGAGGACTGAACAGTTCATACAATGTGGGCAAAAGCTTAGGATTAGAGTTATCTTAGAGAATATTATTGCATGGTATCATGTTTGTATTGTCATTTCTTGGGAAGTTAAGATAAGTGCTGTCTTTTTAAAATGATGGTTATTGCTCAATGTCCATTTTAATGCACAAGCTGATGAAAGGAAGTCATTGTAAGGAGGTGAAGTATTGCATGTCAGCTTTGCTTTTCAGCAGACTTGGTTGAGGAAAGTAAAAATTGTGGAGGAGTTTCACTCCAAGGCTTTGCAGACCACCATCACTGCAATGAACACAGTTTGAGACTTGATGTCAGAAGGGATTAAATCTTTGGAGCAGAATTAGGCAGCAGTTGCAGCTAAATTAAGTGAAGTTTCCACAGGTACTTGGTGGATCAATATTCATTTAAATTCATCAACAAGGGGAGATCAATGGGGATTAAGCAGTGGGCACCAGTCAGCATTTCCTTCTGTTGGTGTCATCCAAACATTGCTAACAGGCATGTCACACTTAAGGTTTATGCTGCCAGCTTGAAGAAAAATGTTCCCATCACAGCTTCCTTTCTTTTCCCACTTCTGTAAAGAGGACTTAAACCAACAGCATTTTTGTAATACAACTTTACAGCAAAATATCTCCTCAAAATATTCTATTGAGAGGTGCATTTAGAAAAGCCCATCTCCATCTCCCGCAAATAGCTCTACAGCTCAGAAACAGCAGGAATAGAGAGAAATAATGGGAATTCAAACAGTGAGCCCATACCATCCTTACTCCTATTAATCTCCCTTGAAGAGGCCATTCCATGTAGAAAAAAAAATGGGTAGGGGAGGTACAGTTTGGATCTCTGTAGCAGCCCCTGCCCTCTGGAATGAGTTTCCCCCTGAAATCCAGATGGCCTCCACTCTGCTGTTGTTTAGAAGAGCCACAAAAACGTGACCTTCACCCAGGCCTTTGGCGAGGGAGACCGAGATCCCTCGCTTGGTTTCCATCCAGTCTGTTGTTCTTGCAACCTTTATCTTCTTTTCTTCCTTTTAATTGGTTTTGTTTTATTTTGTTTATATATAAACTTTATTAAAAGTTTTAAAGACAACATAAAAACTAACACAAAGAACTACAGAATAAAGAAAATAAAGAAAAAAAGGAGAAAGAAAAGAAATAGAAATGGATGAATCTTCTGATTTCCTTTGCAGCAAATATAAGTAAATTATCTCTTATTCTATGATTACAAAAAAGCTCACTTTTTTCTATTATCCCTTTTTTTCCCCCTAACCATCAAAACCACAAGTCATAAGTGCATTTTTTTTTCTGTTTCATACAAAAAGTCTATAAGGGGTTTCCAGTCAGCCATGAATGTAGATGTTGTTTTTTCTTTAATCAAGGAAGTCAATTTAGCCATTTCTGCTAGTTCTTCACCAACCATTCCTCCATTGTGGGTAGTGTTGAACTTTTCCACTTTTGAGCATATAATAATTTTGTTGCAGTTGTCATGTGTAAAAACAAAGTTCCATGGCTTTTTTCTAGCTGTCCATTAATTCCAAAAGCAAAGCTTCTGGTTTCAATTATACATTAGTCTTTAAGATCTTCTGAATTAGTATATGTACATCTAGAAGGTATAAAGGTACTTTGAATCTTTGCTGGAAATGTGAACAACATGAATGGACTTTTTATCATGTTTGGTGGACATGTGTAAAAAAGCCAAAAAAAATTGGACACAAATAAATATACTAATTCGAAAGATCTTAATGCCTTTGGAACTTTGTTGGTAGAATCTAGTACATAAAAAAAAATAAGGTAAAGAACCAGACAGTGACCATGGAGATGTGGCTGAAACTATCAAGAGCTACTAAAAGAAAAAGGGGGAAAAAAGGAGAGGATTGTTTTTTTATTTCCCCGCTTGAGACATCTTCACTTTTGGATTAAAATGGCTACTAGAAAAATGGCAAGAGAGGCAGGAGGGGAGGCAAAGCTTAATGTCTGTATCAGCTCCACTGCAGCTAGGAGCGTAGATGGAATCCCAGGACCCCCAGCAGCTCAACTCCTGAGCTGACTGCAAAACCTTTTCCATTTATGCAGTTTACCCACAAGGGACTGCCATCCGGAGTGCACGTGATTAATTTCACAATCTCCCTGCAGTGTCTCTCTGCACCTCGGAGAGTGTCAGCCTGCCACAATTCCCCCACCAGAAGCCTAATTGCTTTTGTTTTGATTGTTGTGAGCTGCCCAGAGTTGTAGGGAGTCAGGTGGCATACATAATAATAAATAAATAAATAAATAAATAAATAAATAAATAAATACTTCAAATCAAAAGTAATCATTGAAAACATGTGGATAATGTAATTGTAGCTTAGTTCAATAGTTAAATAACTGTGGTGAGCTTTGAAGTGAATATATATCCCTATTTTTAATATATTTACATCCTGCCTTTCTTCCAGAGTAGAATTAAAGGCTTTATTCAAATAATTGGAAATATTTCTTGATAGCCTCTGCCTCAAAAACAATTGGACCAAGTCATGCTTAGTTTAATCCAGTGTTGTCCAAACTTGGCCACTTTAAGACGAGTGGACTTCAACTCCCAGAATTCCCCAGCCAGCCATCTTAAAGTGGCCAAGTTTGCACAACACTGGTTTAATCAGATGGTTACATTGTGTGCCTTCACAACTTTTCTTTGAACTTGCCTATAGCTGATGTTCTCAACCACCCGACTACCTACTGAGTTGCATGGGCCAAACCTCTGTCACAATATCATCTTCATATGAGGTAGCCCTAGCATAGTATGTACATAGCTTATCATGGAAGACAGCCTTGTCAAAAAAGCAGAACATCAAATGGAAAGAAGCTATGAAGTGTCGTATAAATACAGATGTGACAGGGAGGAAGTACAGTAGCTGTATTGGCCTGGCATCAGCATCTAACATCCTACAACAGCTGTTCTGACACCTGTAATTCTCTTCTTCCATTTTCACTTCCCATTATGTTCTGGTGTGACAGTGTATTAATACTCCAATATATTCTGGTCCTTGAAGTTGCCCACCAGCAGCTAACACATGGACAATAGAAAAATTACCTGATCACAGTCTTCCTCATTATGGCTTCATGTATAGTACCTACTTAAGTTAAATGGTTTATTTCTGAATTTAAATAATAGCTCTTATTCCTAAATTACACACATTATACACATCTGGATCTTTTTTGACAATTCAGTTCCTGTGAAATGACGATGTGTACTATAGTTGAAAGCATTCATTTTGATCAGGTTCTCTAACTGGGGTAGGAGTGGGAAAAAGAGACTATACAAACCTTCATCATTTGGTTGACAGGATTGGTGTTGAAGGTGAGGGCGATGTAGGCTCAGCATCATGTGTAGTGCAAGGCGTATGTGGGTACTGGCCATACGAAAAAGCATTGGCTCAATAACCTTGTCACAGAACAGTGAGAAAAATCAGAGAAGTAGGGAGTTTGCCATTTATTCAAGTATGTATATGTATTTTTCTACTAGCAATGTGCTGTTCATTGGCTCCAGAGCTGAAAAGATGGTTTAGAGTGGGTGTAGGTACACATGTTGCATCTGTCATTGTCTCGGTGTGCATACTCACATCTGTTCCAAAACATCTTCTCAGCTTTGGGTCTAAAATGCAGGTCATCCTCTATCTTCCACTAAAAGACATTCAGGTTCTCTTTCAGAAAGTGAAGAGGTACATGCCAGTAATGTGCAGCATTAGTACTAAATGCTTTAAGACAATGACTTCAAACTGATGTAATTGCATTGCGGGAAAAGAATACATTCATCTGGTTCTTAGCAAGAATGCACAAATATCCTCTTCTTTGGCCATTGTTTCTTGCATACCTCTATGTTATTATGAGAATCTGGAAACAATATTTGTACAATAACAAAACTTGCTCCTCGTGTAAGTTTTAAAAGTAAAGAAAGAAGGAAAAGACTAACCTCAAAACTGCTTGTAAGCAATCCAGATAAATTTGGCATTTAATTTTGTGTGTCCAAATTTAAAGCCGTGGGTTAAACCAACCTTCTCCAGCCTATCACCCTCTGGATTCTGGACTATAATTTTTTTACAGACAAAAACAAGGCTGGGACATGCTAGCTGGGAATGATAGGAATTGTAGTCCAAAACATTGGGTGGTCACAAAATTGGTGAGATCTATGCTAAACATCTGGGGAGTCATAGTGTGCTTATATCACAATTATGAGAGACAGAATAAGCCGGCTGGTACGGATGGGATTTTTTTTTTACTACATTTGGAAGATATGCCTTTGGCTTTTATAATCTTTTTCTTCACTTCTCTCTTATTTACTCAGGGTGATTGCATTCCATTGTTCTTAATTACATGACCCTTAGCAAATCTATATTTTCTTTTCTCACTGGCAGAAGAAAGAAAGTTAGAAGCCGATAAATACTTCCCTTCCTAGTTAGTTCATAATCAGGATATTCAGCCACACACATACATGTAGGATACACAGGTTTAATTTGCTGCAGATGTTAGCTTGCAGACTGGCATAATCTTTCAAACTAAAATGTTTTAAACACCAGCTTCCACCTGTGTAAGTTTTTCAGTTTGTTGGGGTTTTGATTGAAATTATTCATCCCCTACTGATCAGTCATAAAGTAGCTTGCAACAAAATTAGAACCCACAGTATATAAAAGAACCAAACCAAATTAAAAAAAAACAATAAGAAAAAGTACAACTATTTTTATAAGCAAAGATCTGATTTAATGTTTTTAAACAAGTGATGCAGACAGCACTATCTTATTATCTAGCACCTACATAACTGAAAAGAGATCCGTCCTTTCAAAATTGGGCAGCAATTGGCATACCAGCCTGTAGTAGTAAAAAGTAGTCATGCTGAATGTAGCTGCTTGGGTTTTCCAAGTCAGTGGGGAGAACACAAGGCCTCCCTGATGTGATCTTCCAGAGGAAATGTAATCCCCTCTCATACTAGTAAGCTTCCATCTAGAATACTCAGTATTTAACCCACAGCATTCTATCTGATCTGTATGACTTCTCCGCTTGTTTGTACTTAACTAACCTAAAATAACTTCCAAACATTGATTTAAGAGTTTCATAAACTCTCTGGGACAGTTCAATACAAATGAAATATTAAACTAGGCATCATTTGCATATAGATGATATTCTAATCTAAAGCCTTGATTTAACCTACATGAGGAGGTTAAACATGCTGTGTTATGTATTAGTCTGTCAGGGCTGGATCTTTTTTGCCACCCACTGAATCATGTTCATGTTTGAAATTTATTATTAGTAATTTATTTTGGAAACTGTCTTGAGGTGATTTTTACCTTAAAGGAGGATGATAAATATTTTTGGTGAAGAAATAATAAATTGAGAAATCATAAAAGAACAACCTAGCTTCTTAGTTTTTTTAGATAGGACTGTGTATTTTGGCCTCAGAGGAATATTTCTGCTGTAATTAAATTGTACACAGAGTCTGGGAAAGTATTAATTCAATTATAATGTTTTTAATGATAATTAAACTCTCAATCTTTCAATCTAAAGATGGGGTTGATGGACTGATAAATATATTTTGTTAGACTTCCCACATATAATAAAAAAAAACTAGCATATGACTGATCTTAAAAGAATATCTGTGTTTTTGCAACAGAAGCAGACGGGGAACTTCTCACGGAATTGGAGTGGGTGGCAATGAGTATTTTAACAATTTTTGCCTAGAAGAGGAAAAAAAACCCCTTCCTACTTAAGGTTCTGTAATTGTTGAGATCCTGAATACAGGTAGACCTAGATGCGTGTGGTTCATGACTCCCACAAAATGGTCACATTATTCAAATTTGCATTATTCAAAGTGATATTTCTGTGGAAAATAGGGTACTTGGTTCCAGCTTGATGGAAACAGGCAATGAACATTTCTCAACGTAATTTTTTATATGTTAACTAATGAAAGATTGTATAACGATAAAAGAGGATAAAGTGTACCTGCTATCTCCTGTATTCTGCTGTAGTTCTTCAAAATGAACCTCTTCTTTTTTGACCCTTCCTTGAACAGAACTTTCCTTTTCTCTGTTTTGTACACACAATGATTAGTGTGTAAAACCCCGACTGCAACTGCACATGCGCTAGCCTCAACTGCACGCTTGCTGGTTAACTAAATTTTGGCTTGCATTAAACACGACCTGTTATCAATTTATAATTTGCACAAAATCAAATTTTGCACTATTTGAACTCACACTAATTGTGACCTACCTGTATAACTGGAGAGTTAAGCCCTATTCTGTTACTACATGTCTACTCAAATATTCATTCTATCTAGTCACTGTTAAGATTATTTAAATGGCTTGTATTAATTCCGTGATAGAGAAAGTCAGCTTTCAGAGTTAAGAAGACAGGCTGGAAAGTATCACGAGGGTTAAGCAAGTCAGAGATTGCATGGTGCAGCCTAGAAGAGTTAGGGCAGGATGGGGCTGTACAAAAAAATCACATTTTATTCAATGGGACATCTAGTAACATTCTCTGACTGGGATGGCTATGTCAGGACTCCAAGAGTCATATAAGATGGAAGAATTTTACCAGCTATAACTTTTTCCCTCTTTTCATGGTAAGGGGAGAACATTGTTTAAATGCAATTATGTAGAAAATTCTTGGGCACTGTATAGCTTTAATACTTTGTTTCTACATAGTCCCTGTACCATGAACTGTCAGTGTTTGCTCTTTGTTATTTTCATGCCAAATATATGTTTGTGTATCTGAAAAGCATGGCATACTTCACCCGGTATTAATTTTAAGATCTTACTGAAGCCATGTTTGAATCATGGGAATACCTCGCAATGATCTCACAGGAGAAAACAAAGATTCAAGGTTAGCTTTGAACTTGACATTTTCCCATCCTTCAGTTGAAAAGAAACAACAGGTGGGCACTAAATTGTTAACTTTTGGTTCAAGGGAATTAGATGACAATTGTGTGTTGTTTCCCCAAGCTAGTACCTCTCCAAATGATGAACCACAGCTCCCAACATCTCTGCCTATTGGCTTTAACAGCTGGAACTGATTTTAGTTCAAAATATCTAGGATCTTTTGCTTGAGAAAAGAGCAAATTCTTAAAGTTCTTACTCTTTTTCATATAGAGATGGCCAATCATTTGGCAACACCTGGAAAGTAAGAAAGATATCCAAATTTAGTACTTGGATGGAGACTACCTGGGAATTCCAGAGCAATAAGCTAGGCTGGAAAGCTGCAAAACCACCCTCTGTGAGGAATGGAGCTAGCAAGGCAGGGAACAAATTGCTGAGATCAACTAAGGCCTTTATGTAAACAAACTTGGATGCCATCAACAGCCCAGGAAGAGAAGTGGGCTGTCCGCTTCAATGAAAGGATGGGAGAAAGAAACCCTGGACTTACACCTTGTGACACATGCATATATATGGCTGGATTTTTAGAGTCTGTAGAAACTGATCTTCATCATATTAGGGCCACTTGTATCATCAGTTAAGTTGCTTATCTATTCAGTCTGTGTCCTTGATTTTCCATGAAAGCCTTTGAATACATCTAGAGTTCCTAGAGGAAGATTGAAGTGGCTTGAGTGTAACTCCTGACATCCCACGGAATACAGTGGTAAATCACTTCTTTAATGTTGTCTGGAAAACAATATTGGACCTGCCTGTGAAGTCACCAGGAGCTGACCTCAACAGATATCCCTTCTTACTTTGGAAGAAAATACTGCCACCCCTTCGGTTATGCAGTTTTGAGGTAGCATGAAAGAGCCATTAGGTATCCTTCAACTCAAAGAACCCCCTTAAAAAAGGAGTTTATGAATAGATTGGGGAGCTAAGAAAATCATTTGGCACCTGAAGAGATGCAACATATTCTAAAAAGAAATTGCCCAACATTGTGGTATTAAAATCAAGCAAAGATGAATGGTAATGCATAGTAAGCATTACTAAAAGAAATGTTAAGAGACTATATAAGCTAGAGGTATGCTACTTTTGCTACAGTGGTGGTACAGTGGAGGGCAAATTTATGGATTTTTTTGCTGTAATCCATAGCCTGATATCCAACAGTCATAATGACATAGTTAAGTACAGTACTACATCTTTAAAAGAGGGAAGTATCTGCAACATCTGAATCACTGAAATTCTTTATTTTCCTGACAATATGACATCACTGATCAGCTTAACTAAGAAACCTTTGGCATCACATCTGCTTTTTTTCAGAACATGCGGTAGTGAGTCAAAACCAGGGAACAAAAGCATTTATTTTCCTACAAGATTTGAGGCCATCATAAAATGCTACCCACATATTTGTGGCATGCCCACATTTTATTCTCACGTGCTGCAAGAGCTTCACAACTCTTGTCATAAAAGTACAATTAAGCTGGGCACCAGGCTTCCTGAGTTCCAGCTCCTCACTTTGTGCCATAGGGTTTAGAACCCATGAAGTTTATAGAAATCTGCCAAACAAATATTGTGTACAGAGTTCATTGTGTCAGTTCCTATTTCGGTAGATCCAGAAGAAGTATGCTTATTTTTATTAATTTGGCATAATCATTTGTTTGAACTCACTTGAGGCCTCTTTTCACTCTTCATCAATATTGCAGCCATCCAAAAGTCATGAAAATAAATATATATTTGGATGCTTTAGGAAAAGTCACTCTTCACTGGTTATTTCTCCTGTAACACATACAACCTAGATCTGAACTGTAATAACCTTTGTGGAATCTATTACTGAATTATCCAGGTTTTGTACAGTGAAATGTACAACATGAAGGAGTTCAAGAAAGGCGTTACTGAAGCCATGAGGTATTGAGATTGCTGAGCAAATATGTTTTTGTGCTCCAGCATTTTGCATGGATACAGGGACTGCACAACTGAGAGGCATTGAGAGAAATGGCAAGGACGAGGGAAGACTGAAATGTGAGAAACTGGATGATGTCTCAAAAGTGTTGAGATCATGCTGGAATCCAAGCCCCTTTTCAGTATTAATGCACACCTGTTGCCAGTGTCCATTTTTTCTCTTATGAAACATTCCAGTGCTTATCATTTCATCAGGCTGCTTTTCCATGTAAGGGGCCAGACCTGCAGCTGCTGAATACTGAAACAAGCCAATTATCTGGGTTTCTTTGTAGAAGGATGCAGGACCAAAGTGCACCTGAGCCTGACCATTTAAAACAGTTCAACTCTTTGCTTAAAAAAGTTGAGAATGACTTTTGCTTTCTGTCTTTTTCTTTTACTTCCTCCTAGGCCACTTCATGCCTACACATAACCAGTCCCCAAATGTCCCATCCCTTTACACAGAGATATTTGTTTGCTTTTCCTGGGTGATAGGATTCAGACAGCAAATCAAGGGAAGAATAATATCACATGGGTGACAAAATCTTAGAATAGCATGATTTGTGTGATTGCATGTTATTTCTGCTTCCTAGCTTGCGTGTTTTTTGGGAAATTATTTGGTTCATTCCCATTTTTAAACGTGGACTAAATATTCATCTCTCATTACATGGGATGCCATTTAAAAATAGTTTTTCAATCTTCCTTTGCTATCCATTTACATTAAAGGAGCTGAAAGATCTCATTCAGAAAATGGAAATCATAATGTTCAAAGTCAGCTTTGGTGGGAAAGGGAACTAGGCTCCTGGACCTGTTCAGGAATTTGCTTGATTCCATGAATGGCTTAAACTGGACAGAGGATGTAACTATGTATACAATATTGCCCCAGAAGAAAGAGCAGTTATCTTTATAAGATATTAGAGTTCAGGTGAACAGTTTGAAGAAGGGTTCTACTTGTTTTGGCTCAAAGCAAGTGTAGCTCACTGCATTATCTAGGACTTGAATGAAGCAAAATTCCAGATCATGCTGCTTACATTCAAGAACAGCATCTGGAAGCTACAGCTGGTACAAAATGCAGTGGCGTAGGCAGTTATGCACGTCCCAAGATCAGTGCACATTACACCTCTGCTCCAGAGCTACACTGGTTGCCAGTTTACTTCTGGGTTCACTTCAAGGTGTTAGTTATGACCTATAAAGCTCTACAAGTATGGGGCTGGGTTATTTGAGGGACCGACTCTCCCTTGTCACATCTACCTGTCCCATCACATCCAGCAGAAGGAGCATGTCGCAGGTTCCATCTACAAAGGAGTTTCATGTGATAGGATCCAGGAGGAGAGACTTTTTTGCTGAGGCACCCACCCTCTGGAACATCATCCCTCCTGCGGTTAGATTGGCCCTAACCTTGCTGGCCTTTAGGAAGTCCCTGAAGACATGGCTGTGCCATCAGGCCTGGGAATCCTGTGGATGTGGAGAGCCTGCGAGATGGCTGTATTGTTTGTGAGTTGTAGGCTGACACTCTCTTACACTTTGTATGTTTCCTATTACTTGTTTTTAACTGTTTTACTTTTTTTTAAAAAAAATTATTGTATGAGTTTGTTTTTGTTGTTTTAACTTATGAGCCACCCAGAGTCATGTAAGATCTGCAGCTATATAAATTGGATTAAATAAATAAATAAATAAAGAAGTGTGCATTGATTAAAATACCCTGATATCTTATAAAGGTGACTTCTCTTTCAAGGTATACTCATACATTCCATTTTTCTTCCAAAAAGTTGACAGATGTTCCATAGTGTCCCCATACAAAACCCTATTCAGTTGCATCCTCATTGAATTATTCTGTTCCCATCTCTATACGGGTATCCTCCACCAGCATAACCATTGCTGAGAATCCTAGGAAAGTGGAGTCTGCATATCTGAAAGGTGCCCAAGATGGGAAAAGGTGCCATAACAAGTGGAATACAATCTCTCCCATAGATACCTAAATCCAGAAATGTCCATCTCAAATCAGATGAGATAAATCATATATCCAATAAGTTTTTTTTTTAAATAATAAGGGTATGCATGTGTGTTAATGTGTATGGAAACTTGATCTTTAATACCATAACAAGATTTAACATGAATACATTTTTAAACAGGCCTTTTGGCTCTGGAATTTCCTTACCACCTAAGTTGATGAGGAGCCCCAAACTTGCTGCCCTTCAGGGCACTGGGCAAAACATGACTTCTCAATAAGTCCCCTCTCTGCCAAATTGTGTAATAGCTTGGGTTGTACAGTGTATGCCTGGAATTCAGCCAACAAGCAAGAAGGATGTCTGCATATGAAATAGCTTGGGGAATGGATGGAGCTTTGCTTCTCTTCCTTGTGGGGGTGGATGTCCTTCCTAATATATGTGATGGTGTCCAGAAAAAGAGAAAAAGCTCACTTCTTTTTAGATTTTTTTTATCCTGCCTTTATTATTTTTATAAATAAACTCAAGGCAGCAAACATACTTAATACTCCTTCCTCCTCCTATTTTCACCACAACAACAACCCTGTGAGGTGAGTTGGGCTGAGAGAGAGTGACTGGCCCAAAGTCGCCCAGTCGGCTTTCATGCCTAAGACAGGTCTAGAACTCACCGTCTCCTGCTTTCCAGACTGGAGCCTCAGCTACTAGACCAGACTGGCTCTCTTGTTTGATTGTGGGGAAGAATTTCTAGCAGAGTGAAAAGACGTTTCCCCTAATTCCTCAGTGTTTAGCTTATGGCAATTCAGTGAAGTGAATTGTACAGAGAACACAATGATTATCCCATCTCAATTCACTCAGCTTTGCTGCTCATCTCTGAGAGTTTGTTATGTGAGACACACATGGTTTTTCAGATCTGCCTACACTGGCTTAATAATTGAAATTAAGCTGCAGAGAAAGATAAATAGATGAACTGATCTAACTTCAGGGAAAATAGTTTTATTATCTATACTACTTCCCTTCCCCCAGTCACCCACCCTTTGGATTTATCACCCTAGTTTTAATTTTTTTTAAGAGCTGCCAACAAATTTGTTTTCTTTATTAAGAAGTTTAGAAACTAGCACAACATTGCTCTAGGGTTATCATTTGCAATATGGTATAGGGTATTGACTTTGAAGATTAGCAGCCCCAGGCTGCAGTGCTATGCACATTGACTTCGGAACAAGTCCCATGGATTTCCACCAGAGCTTACTTCTGAGGTAACATGAAAAGATTGTACTATAAATCATTCCAAAATGGATACTCTATGCAGTGTGAGAGAAGAGTTGATCATGCATGGAAGTAGTGCCACCACCCCTGGGGGTTGGATCTCTTCCAGTCAGTAAGAATGTTACACAAGCACATAAATTGTCAAGCTAGGAAGAATCTAGAGGAAGCAAGACATTTCTAACATTTCTAAAACATGTATTTAAAAGAGATATAAGTACTTAAGAGAAAATGGTCCTTCAAAGCATCTTCCATATCCTAGTATAATTAATGGCATCCTTTATAAAATATTTTCAGTTTTTTCCCACTCCTTACAGTTCAGAAGATGAAGCAAAAGTGACTTCTCAAATTACATTGATTTTTTAATTTCAGTTGCACCAAAAATGTAATGTACATTTTTTTCAAGTTTCAGGGCCAAAATGCCTAGAGATTAAACAAAATGAGATTGACTTGATTAGTTCAAATATATAACCAGAACAGCATTTACAGCAGGAATGTGCAGTTTCAGTCAGCATGAAGTGCACACCAGGCTTTGTGCAGCATGTCAAAGGCTATACCCCAGAAGCTGGCAGGCCCAACAATGTTTTCTTAGGTGCTTCAGAGTTTTAGGGGTGAAATGAATGTGTTAAACCTGTACAAGAGTTTGGACAAGTTTTGTCCTTTAACCATCTCCTATTCCAAAACATAATAAATGATGAAATTGTTTGTCTCACTCATTTGGGAGCAGGGTTCTGGAGAAACAAAAGGGATGCTAATGGAACACAAATTGTGCCTTGGTTTTCCCCGGGCTACAGAGTATTTCTAGTAGATCCCTTGATGAACTATACTCTGGAGATATGTCTGCCCTAGTCTGCTTTTGCATAAGAAAATGGAGGCAGCCAAAGAGCATCAAAGGAAAGAACCAGATGTTTGTTTGTATGTCCATGCTTATAATATGTTATGCTCATCAGAATTGAAATTGTTATCAGTAGAAATATGAGTGCATCCCTAGCATAAGATAACTGAAAGAATAATCACTATATTTTCTACTGAATGAGTATTTGCCTGGTTTGTGCCTTATGTAACTCAGAAGCTCTCATGGATGATACATGTTACCTGTAGGTGTCCTATGCAGACCACCTAGAAATGAGGCTCAGAACAGACTTGTCTGGGCAATGGATAATGGCCAGAGTCATTTAGTCAGTGAGAATAGCACATACACTAAGAAGATGCTGGGGAAGAGAGGCCAAAATATATGTCTGAAGGAAGTCTGAAGTGATCTTCACAATTTACTAGAACCTTCCTAGAGCAAGAAGTGGTGCCAGTAGCCAAGGTGAAGTGAAGACCATGACAGAAAGCCCTTCCTAAAAAGAAACAGCAAGTATAACATTTCTTAGCAGTCTTCCATCCAAGTAGTAATCAGGTCCAACTCTGCTTACTTTTTTGAAATCAGACAAGGCTGGCTATAAACTGCCACCTGCTAAATCCCAGATTTGTAAGCTAGACTGAGAAGTAGAACAAAAAATCCCAGAAGAAAGCAATGGTAGTCTATATCCATGAAGACACAGGAGCGGAGCACATCAGAAGAGAGTTTCATTCCTTTCTTTTCCTCCTTGGAGGTTACTTGTCCTGGTTAGTAGTCCTAGGAAGATAGATGCTGCACTTCTTTTTTTTTTGCTAAGAGCTTTTGACCATAGTCTCCACTTTGCCTGGGCTACTGGTATCCCAGTGCTTGTATAAAAAGAAGTAACCCTGACAGATAACTGGTGGTTCTAATTTATCTGGTTCCTACAGCTTCTTTAACATTAATTGTTAATCTAATCCTAAGAAGGACATGTTATATTGAGCCACAAAGACAACCAATTTGACTTATAAGAGTAGCAATTTTCTAAATAGTCTCAATGAACAGAATAAAGATGGGGTGAACATGGCCTTTGGATCAGAAATGAAATAAAATCACAAAGCATGCCAGCTGATCAAGATGACAATGGTCAGATTTTCAAGGTAACTTTTGAATTATGAGTAAAATATCTCAGAAAAAATGGATGTGTGTGGAAGAAATTGCTGAACATCTGAAAATGGAGACCTCTCAAATGGAGGTAGAAGGGCTTTTATTGGACATTTAAATCTGGCAGGCAAGTTTTAAGTAGATTACTCAGACTAGAAGGGTCATATCTAACTCCCAATCTTCCTAAACCAACTGCGATGAATTCAGCAGGCACATTCTCAAGTGAGCCTTAGAAGATTATGACAATTGGAATAAACAGACATAAAAAGCAGTTACTAGCTGCCCCAAAGAAGTTTGCTCGCTGTCTTTTTATCTCATGGTTAACGTTTTCATCAGCCAGCTCATAAGGTGGATATTTCAAACCTGCTCCACTCTTTTTCTGGGGGTAAATCAACAGAGTTTGAAACCAAGCGTGTTGTTATTCAAACATCCTTCAGAAAAGAAAGAGAAGAGGGAGGGAGGCAGACTGGTGTTAAAACATTTATGTGACACTGCCGTTATATTACTCATCTTTAATAAAACACCAGCTGACTGCACAATTCAGTTTTGCACAACAGGAGTCTGTTTCCCCTCCTCCTTTCCTGAGCATTTATAAAAACAGGTGTCTGGACCTCCTGAGGAATTTCATTTTAAACATTTCTCTCTTTTTTTTTCAGGTGTACTTAGGAATGTGGAATAGTCTAAGAACTCTATAGTTAGTCATACAGACTGCCAAGGTATTGGTTTCTTTGACTAAAACAAAATACAGCCCAAGCTTCTTCTTAGCACTTGTTAATATTCTTTTTATTTCAAGATCAAATTACAGCAAAAGTTAATTATATTGAGTCAGTGCCCTTTCAACTGATAATAATCCTGGGTATAAAGTTACATCAGAGTATAAAATCTGAATTAAAATATTTCTCCTTTCAAATAGAAATATGAATAATCTTTTATAAACCAAACAAATTGCAATTCACAGCAATATAATTTGATGGGCATTATTTCATAGACTTACCAAAGCTGATCCATTCATTTCTATGGAAGGAACAGATTTTTCTGGCAAATAAATGAGTGAGGATCTTATTTCATTGAAATAAATGTGAAGGGGGTCCAGCAAAAAGATTTCTCTGAGTATAAATTTGGCCCAGACAGATAAAGTCTTGGCCTTGACTATTGTAATGCACTCTACATGCGGCTGACCTTGAAAAGTATCCGGAAGTGTCAGTTCGTTCAGAATGTGGTGGCCGGCATAGTTTTGTGCGAGCCTAGATTTGCACATGTGTCACCTCTCTTGCAGGAGCTGCACTGGCTGCTGATTTGCTTCTCAGTCCAATTCAAGGTGCTGGTTATCACCTTTAAAGCCCTGCATGGCTTGGGGCCAGGTTATTTGAAGGACTGCCTTTTCCCAGTTTCATCTGCCTGACTGACCAGATTGGGGAGGGAGGGTATGTTACGGGTCCCCTCTATTAAGGAACCCCATCTAGGGGGACCAAGAAGAAGGGCCTTCTCCATGGTGGCTCCCTCCCTGTCGAACATCATCCCTGCAGAGGTAAGACTGGCCCCCACCTTGATGCTCTTCTGCAAGGCCCTGAAGACATGGTTGTGCCAGCGGGCCTGGGGATCCCAGGTTGAGACAGAGCCCATCAAGTAGTTCATTTGAATGTATTGTGATCGCCAGGGGGATGGAGGGCGGAATGGATTTTCTACTGGGATTTTTATTCTTGTAAGCTGCCCGGAGTCACCGTGAGTGAGGTGGGCAGCCATACAAATTGTATAAATAGATAGATAGATAGATAGATAGATAGATAGATAGATAGATAGATAGATAGATAGATAGGGTCTAGAGGGAGCACCATAGAGTTTAGAAACATTTATTCCCGGAAAAGTGTAGCAGAGTTTGCTTCTGGGTTAAAATACTTCAGAGAATTTCCAAAACCCAAAAAAGTTAAAATAATTTCAAGCTCATATCACACACTTTTTTTTATTTTTATGGAAAACTTTCAAATGATGCATATGATTAGGAAATGGTATTTAGCATACAAAATGTTGTATATCTTTACATATCTGCTTTATATCCTCTAATAGTATCAAGATCTTTTGTCCATTCCCTTCAAGACTCCCCCATTCCTGTGAACAGCTCTAATTAGGTTTAATGTGTGGTTTTGCTGGTTTTTTTGGCAGACTAATCATCTGTGAGGTTGGAATTTCTGCAGCTGCTAAATGAATTTTGTCACCAAAATTGACATCATTGAATATGACATTCTGATGATTCAAGGTTTGAACAAAGCAAATTCCACCTCCAAAACATTTCAATCATATCAATGTATGAGCCATAGAATGCTAAATCCTTGGAGTCTATAGTGAGGATTTGAGGGGTAATGTGCAGCTTGGTACACTGAGCATGGGATCCCAAATGCTAAGACTTTCATCCACCTTATGATTAAAAAATATTTAATATCTTCCCAGGGAATGACCATACTGATTTGGTGCAAGGAAGGCTTCAGTGAACTTGAGAGTACCACTGACAACTCCTCGTGGAGTTACCCTGCTTTTAAGATCAAAAGAAGAGGATGAGACTGAAGGTAATCTGCAACTGTGATAGGGACACATGAGTCATGTGTATGAAGGAACTAGGAAAAAGAACCTTCAAAATCAAGCCCGTAATATGACAATGGCAAATATTCTTGGCAAGGCTTTTGCCAAAAAAAAAAAGTATATAGACATGACTGAGACTTTTTTTTTTTTTGGCCAAGAAAGTGGTATAGTTTTTTTGCCAAAAAAACCTCTGTATAATCATGGCTGAAACATGTAAGCAAGTTTTGATGCTGGGTTAGAGGACCCTCAAATCAGAAAGCACTCCTGAACCCCTGATTTTTATTTTCCTGGGTTCAAGAATAGATAAAGATGGATGGTGTGTTGGACAAGTAAGGAGATTGATCCTAGACAGGATAATGAAAAATAAAGATAGTTTTATAATAACGAAGACCAGAATAGTTGAAACAATGGTTTTCCTAGTGATAAAGTATAGCAGTGAAAGTTCGACACTGAAAACAGTAAAAGAACAGAGATGCCTTTGAATTATGAATCTGGAGACTTAAGAATACCATATACAGTGGTACCTCGGTTCATGAACTTAATTCGTTCTGCGACTCTGGTCGCGACCCGAATTGGTCGCAACCCGAATCAAATTTTCCCATAAGATTCAATGTACATTCGGTTAATCCATTCTGACCCCTCCGAATTTGGTCGCAACCCGATTTTGGTTGCGTCCCGAATCAAATTTCCCCATAAGGTTCAATGTAATTATGGTTAATCCGTTCTGAACCATATATATATATTTTTTTAAACCGCAAAAATATGAAACAAAATACAGTACGAAGAGAGAGAACACTAACCTTGCTCTACGCGACTTCTGGCATGGAGGACAGGAAGGCGGGTGGGGAGGCGGTTATTGCTTGGACGGAGAGTCCCCCTCCCTACAGGAAGCCACGACCACGTGTCACAGGAGGGAAAATGGCTGCGGATCCTGTTCGTCACCCGATCCAGCATTCGCGGAGGCAAAATTTTGCGAACGGAGCTGTTCGTGACCCGAATTGGTCGTGAACAGAAGCGTTTGTGACCCAAGGTACCACTGTACTTCAAAAGCCAACCAATATACCCTGGACCACATAAAGATGACATACCTAGTAGGTTCTCCAAGCTTCAGGAAATCAATACCAAGGTATTAATCAGATTTTCTGTACATCTCCCAGTGCCTAGAGAAGCTGATTACTAAGTATGTATAGCAAACCTGGGCTAGCTCTGCTTCAAAAAGTCCATAAACAGTGATGTCTCCTTTAAGGCAATGATCACCAGGCAGTAGGTCACATACTTTGAGCATGTGATACAAGTAGAAAACTATTATGCTTGGTTGAATAAAGTCTGATGAAGTTGAAGAAGGTGATGAAGTAGAAGTAAACAATGGATAAGGTGGTTGGATGGATGGAATCAAAATAATTACTGGAACATTCTTAGAAGAACCACATATTATTACTGGAGAAAGACTGGGATGATAAAGATTTGCATTTGTCCACCAGGCCAACTTGATAGCGCTTACCTTTCAAGGCCAAACAGACAAGCTTTAGGAAGGAAGCTTTGCTCCACTGCAAGAAAGACTAGCACATATATTATGGTGTAAGCTTCCCTGGAATTCAAATTCAAATTTTTCACCTGAGGACATCAGCAATATCTAGTATATGTTTGCTCTGCAACACTTATATGTAACAGTAAGAACATCCGAATGTTGCTAGTTCTAATCCAATGTAATCTACTGCGTTTTCCTTCTTTTTCAAACATTATAGAGACAAAGCAATTTGGCATACCCGTGTGAAATTATTAAATCGTTAAATATTCATCTCACCAGGTTTCCTGATATCAGATCTGTGGAAAAAAACAATACTGACATGGATCATCATCCTTAGTAAGGGCTTACTTTATTTTGTTTGTTGATTTGTTACACCGATATCCCACTTTTCCTGCAGAAACTCCCTTCGTTGTTAACCCAAACCCACAACCTATGTGATTGGCTGGGCTAAGAAAGGTACTGAACCGAAGTTACCCAATGAGCTACTGTGAATGAGATTGGATGCATACCTGGATCTTCCCTGTCTTGATCCAGTTTCTTTACCTCTACACCACTGGTTTCAAAGTCTCTATCAATCATCCATCCATCCATCCATCCTGATATATTACAACGACTGAGGTTGTGACCATCACAACACGAACATATGCCACACTTCTTTGTGACCTGTCATGCCCAACATCATCATATATGTACACCTATGCCTTTCTTGACTAGGGTAAAACTGCAAAGTCAGGGCTAAGCAAATCGAGGAATTTTTCTTTTAATGAGCTGCTGGTGTGGAGACGGATCTTTGTTTTTTCCATGTATCTGATGAAGTAACACCATTTTGATTCCCTTAGTTCATAACCCAATGAATCAAGAGCTAACAGGTAACATTCATTGGGGACCACCAAAAGATTGTGTGACGCTGAAAGTTGCCGGCCAGAAATGGTCGACGCTTCAGCGGTTTGAGTCCAGCCTTCGTGTTAAACAGGGTGAGCTCCTGTTTCCTCCCCAGGTCCTGTCAACCCAACAGGTCGAAAACTCACGTGAGTAGATAAATGGGTACTCTCACTCCGGTGGGAGGAAAAATGCTGGCTGCGCCTTGCAAAAAAGGAGTCGGGAGCAGTTGCTGGTAAAACGCGAAACCGCGCTCGCCCAAAAAGGGCGTGAAGCAACGGAAACCCCGCCCCCTGTGCGCGCCAGCTGGGCTCTGCTCTAGGAAGGAGGCTCTGGCAAACCACTTCCAAAAACACTTGCCTTGAAAACTGCAAGGACTCGTCCAAGCAGTCACTGCAGAGTCAGTAATGCGCAGATAAATATATATATATATATATATATATATATATATATATATATATATATATAACAGCACAGCAGAAATTGCTATTTGAAGGCTCTCTCTCTCTCTCCCCCTCCCCATAGCCATTTACTTCCCCATCCTATCCAGGCCTTATAAGATAAGCTCATCCCTCCTGACATGCTGCCTACGATATCTCTTTCACTCAGACAACCATGCCTATCATGTGGATGTCTACATTAAGAATCCCTTCACATTTGGATTCCACGTAGATATTTGCAATGAGCACCCCTTTGCCATAGAATTAAATGATCTCCACTGACTTTTCATGTGAGTGGGTGGGCTGATCTCATTGGGTTCATTTCCCTTCCTTTATGATTGCTTGCAAAAGGCTACAGTCCTATAAATCACAGCAAAATCTGTATGAGTGCCTAACATGACTTCACATGGGGAGGGATGGGCGCTTGATGCTTGCTCTCTGCCCCAAAATGTATTTTTTCCCACAATGCAAGATACATTATGATGATGCAAAATTCACAGATTCACGCTGAAAGCAGTAATTGAAATAAATAGTGTTTATTAAGCTCCCAGATGTTCATAATTGGAGGTACAACTGTAGTGGATGAGAAGAAAAAAGCTACAATTTGCTGCCTGCCATCATAGCTGTAGCATATTCATTTAAATAGCTGTATTTATCTTCTTTATCACTAAAGAACCCTTCATGCTGCAAATTTATGGAATTGCTAATGGCCCCCAAGGATGGGGCTCATTAGGGAATGAAGTATTTATTGCAGTGTTAATGAAATAAAAGCATTGTAATCTCTCTAAATTGAACAATTATGCTCATTCGAACATTCTGAAACAGAAAATCTTTTATGCACTAATTGAGCTGCCTAATGAAAAGCAGGTGTCATAGAAACCTTGAACAAAACAAACACTGGAATTATTTGAACATTAAAAATAAAAACAAAAAACAATTTAACATGCCCACCTTATTTTTCAGGAGGTGCAACAGCCAGATTTGTTTCCAGATTTGTGACTTCTGAGTGTGGTGTATTACTTCCAAGCTGATAGGCCACCCTCACATACCAGTTGGCTAACCCTTTTGACTTCAAAGTTACTGCTTGGCTACCAGCCTGAGACCATGACAGTCTGGCTGGGGGCCCAAAACCTGACAACCTGGCTTGAGGCCCAACAAATCAAGCTGACAGGCTTTTCTGCAAAAGGCTGATGAAAAGTTCCTGGCAGCTTGGACTGATTGTGTGAACACTGTTCAGTCACAAATATGTGCCTGGAAGAAACCTCCATAGATCTTGCCTAATAGCTCGATGAACTGCAGGTTTGCAGCCAGGTTTATGTATTATGGTTCCAGGGAATTTTAGTCCTTCCTCCTATAGCTCAGAGGTAGGCAATGTGGTGCCCATCTGCCTAAATATGCCTGTGGACATTTCCCTTGCTGCCTCCCAGGCTCCAATGTCTCAGCCAATTTTAATTCTTAAATTAATCTTTCAAACAGATAAATAAATTAACAGGATGCTGCTGTTCTGCAAAACAAAGCAGTAGCTCTCAGTATCATCTCTATGTACAAGAATGTCTTAGGGCCTCACCTAAGGCCCATAGACATCTTTGGAACATAATAATGAGGCTGGTCAATAGCCAGGACTTTGGAAATGTGCCCATCTGTCCCCTGAGTCGAATCTTCAAAGTACATCCAATCACATTAGGCACCTTAGAATTAATTTAGCAGTCCAGTGAACTTCTGCTATGCATACCTACACACTTTTACTGAATCAAATGGAACTTTCAAATCCAAGTGCAAATTTGAATACATTAAAATTTCAGATCAAATCCATGATTGAAATAGTGTGGCATATTGGATGATGATGATTCTGGTTAAGCATGCCTGTGATCTGTGATTACCCTGGTTTGCTTGTATATTTTGAAATTTTGCAGATTTACTGGAGTTAATTCTTCTAGAAGTTTCAGTAAAAAAAGCAGCAGAAAAAATACTTCTGACTATAGTGTCTTTCATGTCATCAGTAGAAAAGATAGAGCAAGTAGCATCTTGCCTGCTTCAAGCATCCATAGTATAATGCAGCTGAAGTCACTGGGAGTTGGAAAGGAATAGCCTTCTAGGTATTTTCATCTATTTGCTTTCCAGATGTTTTACAACTACCTGTGCTAACTGTGTGAGCTATTTTGTGAATGTGCAAGCTCTCCCGTGACATCACTGGAAAAAAATGGAACAGTACCTCAGTGGACTTATTTTTTTTTTAAAAAAAGACCCCAGTGCAACAGTGGATAGCTTAGGAAAGGAAAAATAGTAATTAAAAACCAGTTGTTGCTTGGTTTTCAGTTGGCGATGTTCAGTGGGTTGAATAAGAGTTAGAACCACTAAACCACCAGTAAAGACCACTAATAGAGGCAGCTGCAGACCTTATTGAGGAAAAGTTGGGAAATGCAAGAAAGACAGTTTTATTTTAAAGCTGGTTATTGTGCCTGGACTTTGTGCATATTTTTGTCCCCTGAGAAGATTGGACAACAGTGCTGTCAATGCTGCCAAAGCCTCTGACTCTGCCCAGGTTTTCCTTAAAACGGCTTAAAGTTAAGCCAGCATCAGCATGAGACAGGAGCAGCTTAAGGGCGCAGGGCGCATATATTCTGAAACAGTTTTAATTTTTCCTTTCAGTCCAGCATTATCCTTGGAGCTTTTGTGGAAATATTATTCACACAGTTGTTGATAAGTCCGACTACGCTGTTTATTAGACAAGATAACGCTGAATCTGCAGACACACTTCAAATGATTACAGTTGTGTTCCTTGATAGCATGATCTGACATTATTTTATAGGTACATCTGACCATAAAATACGTTTACTCTCCATCTGAGTTCAACATTGATAAAACCAGACAGCATAGCAAAATATTTTGGCTGTCTTCCTATTAAGACAGTGTTACAGCCCCAAGTCTTTTTCTTTTTTTTCCCTGCAAACCTCCTAGTATAAAACCTAGAACCACAAGAGCTATTACAAAAGGGATAGGAACATTATTTCTTTAAAGATCTATTTCCTTGACAAGGGCATACGATTGTGCTGGAAAGGGAGTGGCCCATCATTTGACATCTGAAAGTTCACAGGGATTACCAAGAGATTGTACAAGGAGTAGTCACAAAAACTTATCTTTTTTATGTCCATATAAGCTATAATTAAAAGTGGTAGACTGTCACGAATGTGCCTTGGAAGCACATTCCTGCCTGCATTATCTTAAAAATGAGTAATTATTTATAGGAATATTTCTCATAATCCCACATCATGACTAAGCATTTATAGGTGTATTAATGAAAAAAAAGAGATTTACCTGAGTGCAAGTGAACAAAAAAACCCCCCTCTTTATATATTGCTTTTAGACAAAGTGAACATACTTGTTTTTACTTTCAAGCTGGAGTAAAGGCTGAACTGAGTTCTACAGGGACTGATCTTTGCTCAATGTTGATAAATATATGTATATACTGACATATTCTTTTCTTTCCAAAACACTCTGTTCTCCTTACTCAAGGGTGCCATGAAAGATTTATTCTCCAACCAAATCCACCATTCCTCACTGCGGTCATGCTATTTATCAACCCTCTCTATTAGCAGTGTAAAACTAAACACTTGGACTGAGAAACAACTTCAGTTGTGCCTAGTAATCCTGTGAAAGGTGGTTAAACCTGCAACGGCATACAGATTTAGTCAGCGAGACAAAGTCCTCTTTCGATGGTCTCCATGGTCTTTTTTGGTCCCTTTTCAATTCCAATGACTACCCGTCAGGCCCGTCCAAAGAACGTGGGAATGGGGTGCTAGGCCTGACTGCACTCCTACCCTGCACTTTGCTGAACTGCCCCTCTGCCTTGAGCAGGACCCTTCCAAGGAAATGCATAGCCCGTATAGAGCTGTGCAGGTGGTCTGACTACCGAGAACCCCATCCACCTGAGCCCTTCTGCTTAAACTAGCTACTGGTTGCATTAGGACAGGAAACAGAGCCCGCCAGTGGCATGTTTAGGCCCAGCTCCTATGCATATTTATAATCTGCATCAGAAATGCATAACTGCTGTCAGCTGCAGGGCATGTCAGGCTTTGCTTGGCATGTTCAGTGGGCAGGACCAGGATCCTTTTGCGGGGAAGCTTGAGGGGCGAATGCTGCAGGCTGCATAGTTTGCACCTGATTCTCCCTAGTTAAGGTCTCAGTAGGGACCCTTTCATTATTGTAAAGGAATTTAAAGCTGAGCTCGGGGAAGGTATACAAGAGCATAAAGGGAGGAAGCAAAGAATGAGCCATTGAGGAGGGACTTAGAGAAGTGATCCCGCAATCTATAGACTGAAGCAAGCATGAGAAAGAAACTCCAAATTACCCAGCCGTGATTTTATTTTGTGTAAGATGGGACAGAGAGAAACTTGGGCAGGCTTTCAAGATTGATCTCAGTCTTTTGAGGTAGGCCAGGTCAAGATACTTTGCAGGAATGCTATTTTATCGTTGTCTGATATAATAACAGAATCTTGAAGTAGTAAACCTGAATAACCCAGCTTAATATAATTGGGATAGCAGTTTCCTGCTATCACCATGCATAGACTTTAGCAAGGGCAGATCATTGGGTATCTCTGACTGCTTCAGTAGCATTTTAAAGCAAATCAGCCCAACTTTTAGATTGTGCACTGTTCTGGAATGTTGTGATACAATCCCAGCTCAAAAATGACCCTAAAGATGCGCATTCTAACGATGTGGACTTCATGCAAGGTGCCGCCTGCCTCTGTAAGCCTGGTGATTGGCAAGCATCCTCTGCCGTACCTGACAGCAGTAGGGCAGCTTACCGAGCCAAGGATAGTCCAACATGGCAAACATAGCTCTGTCTTCCAAAAATATGAAACCAGGGAATTGCTTCAGCTACCTGACAGCAGCCCATCACCCTGCTCAAGAGGAGAGGAGCTCCTGGTCTTTGGTTGGCTGCTTTTTTTACTATTTTGCCCCTGCTGCAGGAGGTTGCAGTTGTCTTGATATACGCAGTTGTTCCTTATAGTAGCAACCCACTGATTCAGATGCCCCAGGCTGGTGTCTTGTGGTGATATTGTCCTCCAAAAGAGGGCCATTTTTGTGTCCCTGGAATGGTTCTAAATCTATAGAAAAGAGCTCCAGGAATGCACACTCAAGTCCAGGTAAGCTCCTCCCTCAATGATTATACACACAGGTAGGAATTTTTTGTTTGTTTTATTTGTACAACATTGTACTGCAAATCTCTAAGAATGAAGGGCAACTGAATGGAAGGATATCATTCTGGTTAATTTGTTGTTCTTTTCAAAAGGAATGGACAAGCGCAAAAGCACTGGTGATGTTAAAAAAGAAAGAAAGAAAAAGAAAACGAAAAAAAGATGGGGCTTCAATTGCATAGGCATGGCCATCATCTTGAAGTTTTTGACTCCCCACCCTACCCCCATCCCTACCCTGTGGATGCCACTGCCTTCCTAGTTCATGAAAGGCGGAGGTAGAAATTGCAAAGAGGGTCCTATTCAGATGCCATCTTTCCTATGTGCCAAGAGAGATGATCTTTAGCTTTGTTGTAACGGACATGGCTTCTTTTGCAAGGCAAAGGACAGCATGGAAGTCCATGAGCATTAACAGCATTTTCCATTACAAGTTGTTGGTTTTCAGCAATTGCATTTTTAAGTTGCATGTTACCATGACTTATGGTATGGTTCATATGGTCCTACTAAAGATCAGTGCTTTACCAACTTCTTATGACACCAATAAATGAGCAGATAATAGCTGAACAGTTGGATGGACCATTCAAAAGAATCTGCTGTAACATTCTTAGTGTCTTACAGAAGCTCGTTACATCTCCACTGAGGGAAATGGTGGACAGATCAAGTAAGTTTTCTCTTTGAGGGATTCATCTTCTTTTTCTGCTAGTGTATCCTACCACAGCTAAAAATAGGGCTTTCTGGTGTGTTTGTATTCCTCCTATCTCCAATACAGTAATAGACGGAGTTTGAAAATGGTGAAGACAAATAACAAATTTCATAGATCTGTCTCCCTGGGTGGGCTGATTCTAATGGATTAGTTTCACCTGCCTGAAGCCTGTTGGCTGCCCTGTTCCTTTCCCCAAATATCTGAGGAAGGGAAGGCAGAGCAGGGAAATCTCCAGAGTTTACTCATTGTTATTATAACTGTAGCATTCCTAGGCATCTCTATAAGCACGACTGAGAATGATGCAAGATGTGGAGCTGTCCAAGATAAGGAAAATGAGGAATGAAAGGCAGCAGACACAAAGCCATATGTCCAAAAATGTCTTTTATCAGGTCAGGATCTTTGTCCACTGAGTCTAGTCCACCTTGAATCTCAGTAATTTTACACATCACCTGCCAGTGAAACACACATATTTCTGAAGTTCTTCTACATGCAGAGCGTTGGAGATTTTATTTGTGTATTTATTTAATTACATGATTTCTGTTCTGCTTCAGTCTTATGATCCTGAGAAGTTTACAAGAAACTCAAATAGTGATCTAAAATATATACAGGACGTAGTAAATCAACTGTAGAAAAAGATAGCTCTGCTTCTCCTTGGCTGGGCCCCTAAAGATCAAAGACCCACTTAAAAAATAAGGTTTTCAAAAGCTTCCCTGAAAGCCAGAAGGAACCAGGTTTATCTCCAGGAGGAAGATCTTAAAATGCCCTGAGATAGAAACTGTAGAATTTCCTCATCTTTAAGAAGATGTATTAAGGAACAAAAAGAAAACCTGCATTGCAGGTACAAGGAGTCAATTCCTCAGGTGTTACATTTCTTTCCCAGTGTTTCTCCCTCAGCACTGCCACTGCTCCATCATCCATACTTTCTTTTATTTCTCATGTACATAATTTTTACTAAGGGTTTTGATTACAATAGTAAAAACTAATACAAACTAAACTTAAAGAAAGAAGAATAGAAAGTGCAAGAAAAAAGAAAAAGAAAGAAAGAAGAAAGAGAAAAGAATATAATAAAGAAAAAAAAAGAAATATATAAAGAAGTGACTTTCAACCTTCATTACAAGAATAGACAGATTTGCAACTCTTCACCCCCTATAAGGTTACAAACAGATCTCTCTTTATCCCATATCCCATCCCTTATCTATAAGCAAACCCATAAAACATCAACTTTTCAATCCTGGTGTAAGCAAAAAGTCCATAAAGGGTTGCCAGAACTTTGCAAAAAAAAAAAAAAAGTCTTATTTTAACCTTGATCAAATAAACCAACTTTATATTCCTTCCTTTTACTTTTAACAGTCTTAATTTTTAGTTCATTCAAATATTGTTGTAGGATTTAATTTCTCTTCAATTCTTCTTTATCCCATTGCACAGACTTCTTCAAGGGTTTAACAAGCCTCTTTTGTAGATCCAATAAGAAAACATTTTCCAGGTCATTCTCTTGGTTTATCATTTGTATTTCCCCTTTAATTTTTAAAACTTCAGCCAATTTCTTTTGTATATCCAATAAAGTGTCCTTTTCCAAATCATTCTCTTGGCCTCTTACTTGTAGTTCCACTTTTGGTACTTTCTCTGTCTTGCCAGACAAAATTTGCTCCACATCTGTCATTCCATCTAACATCTTTTGGACATAGTCTATCCATAAAAGCAGACATCATTATTGACACTGTTGCTATTGTAGCTACTAATTTCTGGCTCCATTCTTCAAAGATTCCTTTTAATATTTCCTATGTTATAACGTTTTGTATCATTTTGTAAGTGCCAGTACTGATGCCAAAAGCAGGCTCGTATTTTTTCTTTCTTTCTACATACAACCTTTAGTTCCTTCTAATGTCTAGTTTCTAAAATCATAAAGTCATAGGCAATTTCAGAAAGTGATTAGAAAGTGAGGCTAGTGAACTTAGTGTCCTTTAAAAGTCTCTGCTGCGGTTGTGAGCAAGATGGCTAATCACTTCGTCTCCCAGTGCTCAAACCCATGGAAGACTGCTGTTCTGCAGTCTCCTTGTGAGAAGCAGTCATCCAGAGCATGTGCAGGCAATCTCCCATCCTCTCCTTGTCTGGAGAGGTTCTGAAGAATTGGTCTACTCACCGGTTCTTTGGTCTTTGCCGTGGTCATCGGCTCCGCTTTTGTGGAGATATCTTCAGTTCGCCATGCCTCCCCTAGAAGTCCATTTTCTTCTATTTCTCATATTTTCTCTTTCAGCAAAATGTATCATGCAGTTTATGAAGAAACACTTTGGTCTTTTTGTTCATTTAATTCAGGGACAAATGATTTGTAACTTGGAAGTTGTGTTATTGGGACTCCTAACATCTTCTAAATAAATAAAAATATTCCTGTCATTCTGTAGCTGCAGTATTTTATACTAAGAACTATTTCCTTTATGTTTTGCTTTTAGAGAGGGCAGACAGATGTGTTTTTATTTTTAAACAACAATAATGTATAACATATTGCAATAATCGAATCTAAAGTGATCAGGTGGTTGGGCATACACTACCAAGCATCCTCAGGCCTTTGAAAGTCATAAAAACATCAGATTAGGTAGTGCCATGGACATATTTACAGATTTAATTGTCCAAACTACGGACTAAAAATCTTGATTAACTATGAGGGTTCTTTGTTTTCCAAGGTTTGGACATACCAGAGCATAGAAGATCCCTGTACAAAATATTTTATTGTAGCACACCCCTTTCCTGTTGCCCTGGGTTAACTCCACCCTCTAGACTTTGCAGGTTGATGTGGCCATGTAGATAAGTCTTTGATTATTAGTCTTTATAACAAATAAAAGTCTTGAAGTCTGTACAGTGGCATGCAACCTTTGTCTCCCTCCCAAAGTCCTTGCGCTTGTCAGGATGAGATGCTGCCTCAGTGGGGTTGCTCCTCTTCTGGTTGCTACTGAGCTCCAGGCCAAGCTCCAGGCAGGAGTCCCACCACAATGGGCTGCTTACCATAGCCTGTGGTCCTGGCAGTTGACTGATAGCTCTCTTGCTTGCCTGTAATAGTTGTACATTCCAGATGTCGTTTCCCACTTCCTCATCTGCTCCTCCTACCCACCCACACTTTTGTAGGCTAAGGGCCTGGGTGGGGTGAAGCTGCCTACGGGTGTTGGCACATCCCTGAAAACACCAGGGTGTGGCTTAATTAGCCAGACACCTGGAACGCCGGCATGGATGCTTGTGGTAAACTGTGAGTGGGGGAATGAACAAGCCCATCTCCTCTCAAGTTTTGGGGGCTGTAAACTTTTACTGCCCTTTGGGAGAAAGGATGAACTAAGCCTATCCTTGGGGAAGGAGGGGTGGAAAGCATTTCTGCCAGTCTGTAGCTGCTTTTCCCAAATGCAGACAGCAACCTTAGCTTTATTCCCTCACATTAACATAATCATTTTTTTTTCTTCAAAGTGTCTAGCCAACATCACTGCACCAAATATTCTGGGTGCTGTCATAGCACATAAGCCCCAATCCACTTGAAAAACTCCCCTGGCTATTGCTTGAAAGGACAACAAAAATATTCCTCATCTCCATCTCTGTCATAGAATAAGATCATCAATGAGCTCTTACTAATGTTGGATGAGATTCAGGATAATTATTTCCACCTGCATTCTAGGTCCCTCTCAAACTGCTTCGACCAGGTTACAGGTATTATACTGAAGAGTAACTGGAAAGATCATGTCAGCTGCCCAAGTCATTCCACAGTGTGTCCAAGTCTTCAACAAGATCATTCAGCATAATAGCTGGAAAATCCCCAAACTTCTTTGGCATCCAGCAGCCACTAGGGCAGACATGCCAATGAGTCTCTTACCAATTTAGAGAACAATAGTTGCTCTAAATATCCACTGGAAAGGGGGCGATTTTAGGGTCTGAGGATGATTTTAAGGGTGAAACAGTGTAGAATGTCAGGGAGATGACTTGAGGGAAATAGGCAAGGACTGCTATGTAAGCAACAATGGCTGAAACATTCTTTAAGTCCTGGGAAGCAAGATAATATTTGGAAGCAACTCAGCCAGTCTCTTCCCTGATTCACTGGGTTATAAGAGGGAGAGAAGTAAAGCATTATTAGGCTTGCAAGATTCTGTTATTATAGCCTATTTCAATAAAGTATAGTTCTAGTTTTGTTTTGTTTTTTGGAGTCAAGTTCTTGATCTGGTTTACCTCATAGGGCTGAGAGACAGAAAGCAGCACTACTGAGACTCAGATAGTATGCAAACATGCAAGTGCGTTCTAATCTTAATGCTGGGGAAAGAATGGCCAAAAATCCATTGCTGCAAAAGGACGGGAGACAAAGGCTTAAAATTTAAACCCTGTGGATGATAGATGTATATACAGCTTGATTTCTGTCTTATGCATCAGGCAAATCTTCTTTGTGTGTGTGTGTGTGTGACTTCTTTCTTGTCCACAATAAAACAACTAATTTGCAGTATCAAACAAAGTTTTTTCTTTTATTCAGTTCTAAATACATGGTTGAGTTTCTGGAAGCTTATAGATTAGTGCCTGTTCTGAAATCTGAATCTGTTCACGACAAGGGAATAGCTGTGAACATCCTCCCATAGAAAATAATAGATCCTAAGGGTTTCCAGCATGGATGCCGAAACCCCAGAATCACAATTTAGGGGGACCAAAGCAAGAAGCTTGAGACCACTTTTGTCAGCCCAGGTGGGGAAAATACAGAACAATGGAGTGGGCGCGCTTACGCAGCAGAATTCCCAGTCCATCTTGAGTGCTCAACACCAAATAGAAGCACTATAGATCAGCACTAAAATAAGCAGGAATCATAGAGAGAGATGGACAATTCCTATCGAGTACCGCAACCTTCCTCATTTGACCTCTGATCTGTGCTGAGTATCCAGGGGCACAACTGGGTGAAATCTATTTGGTCCTGTTGATAACATGGTACCGGTCTGAGGTCATGCCATTTTACATGTGATAACTTCTAAGTTGACACATGACTCTGATTTTAGCTTCATCCTTACCATTTGGGGCATTTTAGGTTGTATTAAGGAACAAATCAGTACAGGTGCCTTTGAGCATTCTTAAATGTACATCTTCTTAAGATGAACATTTTCATCTTCATGAACTCACTGATGCAACTGCAGAATTTTCATTCAATGAGAAAACGATGCACCCAGCCCAAGCCTACAAACAGCTTAGTGGCAGAGGGTATCCCAACTCTTTTAACCTTCAGTGTTTGTTGCACAAATTGTACAGCTGTTTTTGTTCTGTTCACGGATGGGCAGCACTCATGTACAATTCTTGGCAATTTTAAATACTCCAGAACTGCAGCCACTGATGTTGTATGAGATTACAGTGGTGTTTATATTTCCATGCAAAAACCATTGATGTGACGACTCAGTCATTTATGTAACTTTAGAGGCTAGATGAAGATGGGGATCCTGGCTTCTTTCCATTTTCAGATGTGCCTAATGTTTGTAACATTACCCCACTTTTCTCTCTGCATTGATGAATTTGTGATTAATGAGGTTTTATCATAAATTTCTGTATACAACTATAAATCACATGCAATTATATGTGCAGAAACAACCCAAAAGATATTTCCTTTGGAGCTCAAGACATTGATTTAGTTATAGTTTCTGGTTCACACAATAGAATTTGGTAGATTTTTGCAAGAAAAACAAAGTAATTAAATAATAGTGAGAAATCTTTGGCATCCAAACTGTAAAGCCCTGGAGTTACACATTACTCATCTCAGTAAAATATAAAGCAAATATATTCACACTGTTTATTATTCTATCATCATATATGTGGAACCTTTATATCCTTTATATCCATGGGAATTAAAAAAAAAACTCCTTGAAATATATATTTTTTAATCATTTACGTACAATTTTCCTGATTTTTCTAGATATTCACAGATATTAAACATAAACCGAATTTGACTCTAAGATCTAAACAGAAAAGGAATATGATATCTTCTTGAGATTTGGAGGGGCTATAGATGCTTTGCATGTAACCGCATTTCAAAGAGTTTACCAGAAATAAATCTATGATAGATTGGTATAAGCAACTGATATTAAGCATGTCAAGTTGTTGCAGGATACATCCAAATGCATGTGTTTTTACTTGCTGCTTAATTGTTATGGCACTGAAAATGGAGTGTAGCACTGCCAAAAATGCTGGGGAGGGCAGGGATAGAGAATAACGTGGCCAAAAGTGGTAATCCAATGCAGGACCAGACAGGAAATTAAAGACAATGTTATATGGTTATCCATAAAAGATCAAAGATCCCAACACATTTTTGAGACATGATCTTTTTACTGTCAGATAGATGATAGAGAGAGAGACAGAGAGAAAGAGACAGACAGACAGACAGACAGACAGAATAAGAGTTAGGATCTTCTCCAGCACTGTAGATCTAAACTGAAAGCCAACTTCGGTGAAAAAAGTGCCCCTGGTAAACAGATATGGCTTTAAAACATGTTCAGAACTTCTGTCAAAGATATCTGACAAAATATATTTTTACAATGAAATGTAATACAATGCATCATATTTGCAGCAGGACTTTGCTGTATTTTTATATTGAACCGATACGATACTTAGCGTCCAACTCCAGTTCAGAATGGAATGAATCCCCCCATCCAAATTAAACACATCCATTAAATTTAATGGAGACTGCATGAGAATCAATATGGGTATCCATCCAAAGTGCACAGCTACGCTAGCTCCACAATCAGGCATTCCTTACAGAATTATCAAAATAGTTCATTAAGGGAAAAAAGATCTGCAAAAAAGTACATTATTTTTTATTTCCATTATCTTCAAACACTCCACTCTTTTTTGTCTACATAATCTAGTTGATTTGTGGGGAAAGAACCATGCCCTATATACAAAAGAAAAAGAAGTTATAAATGGCATGTGTGAAAACATTATGGCCACAAGCCAGCACAGAATTATGTGATCTTAGATTGGCCAATATCAGGTGGTTTAAATTTGCATAATTCTGTATCAGGTTTCAAACTACATAGAGTATGTTTCATGGAGTGCCTTGACAGAGTGCTCCACGTTCACTCAATTCAGGTAAACCTGGGCAACTGAAATTGACGCTAATGATTCCTCTACACTATTTGCATGTACTTACATAGAGATATCCGAAGGAGTTTAATGCTGCCAGCTAAATATTTGTAAAAATAATTCAGTTGTAAGAGCAATGAACGTTAATTCTTCAGCTGTATGACAAAGGTTCTGTTTGCATAAGACAAACTAGAAAGTTTATCTGTATTTCAGCAGCAAGCAGACACCATAATTTATGTCTGCTGCCTAGTGAGAGTGAGAATTGGCTGGGAACTAGTACTAAGTAAAAGCAATTACCAGAGACTGAAATAAATGCATATGGTGCCTGCAGGCAGTCTTCAGTTCACAGCTAATGTTCAGAATGCTGTCTCCAAGAAGTGCTGACAATGAAATAAAATTAGGGGGCCACACCATAACCCCAAGTCCTCTGAAGGAAGGAAGTCAAGACATTTCACAGTCCATTCTCTATCATGTCCTTAATAAATGTGCTGAGGAATCATGCAAATTACAGATCTATGCAGCCCACACATGGGCTGCTGGATGCTGATAGCTGCTGTTGCTGTAGATCCTAGTCCCACCTATAAATAAATAAACCAACCAATCATGTTGAATATGGGAAGAAAGGGAAACTTCCAAGAGGTGTGACATACATGTAATGGATTTATGCAATGTATTTGAAATAGAATGGGGAATAGTTAATTCAAGTGAGATAATTAGCTCAAAAACAAGAAACAAAGTATATGCTTTATGTTATCTATTATAAAAGAAAAAAATGACTAATTGGTATACCTGACCACAGCACAAATACCACGGTACTAGTTCTATTAGGCTTAATGATGAGATAGGAAAAATATACAGATAAAGGAAATTAATGTTACCAAATAAGAAGTTGGGAAGACATTATAGAAATGTCTTAGAAAAGACAGGAATATTGGAAGAAAAATATACTGGTGATACATAGAGTGTAGGGACAAAAATGATAAATGTATAGGAATTACTAAAACAATAAGAAAATAGAGGAACTCAACTTTAATTTGCCATGGATTTTGGAAGCTGTTGTAGGCACAGACAACCTATAGGTCTCCTACCTTTTAAAAAAAGTGAATTTCCACAATAGAAATGGAGTAATATGTTAAAGAGTCAACTGAATCACATAGACAAAGATAATTGTGCCCAGAAGAATCACAAAATATTACTTAGCCCTGAATATTATTTATATCCTTTGGAGTATTGTGCCATCAGTAGCCTGATGACCCTTCGTTCTAGTTGTCTGTGATCAGACTAATAGCTTATCTATCCTGGGCAGGACTGCATTCTCTGAAGAAAGAAGTATGTGGCTTAGTGACATTCATAGAACTTTAACTATGACTAAAGGCCCAAATCACACTTTTTACCAACTTGGCTGGAATAGTAGCATGGCTACTATGACCCATTCTTTGGAACGCCACATCTCACTTACTACAGTGCTCTATGTGGAACTGCCTTTAAGCATGGTACTTACGGTGCAGCATATGCAAAATACAAGCAGCAAGGTTGTTGAGTGGTATGCCAATCTGCTACCATATAGCACTGTTTTAAAATAATTGCTCTGGGAACCAACATGCCTTTGATCTGTAACATATGCATAAAATCGTGGGGCCAGGATACTTAAGAGAACAACTTTTGAGATACAGAACTGCTTGACCAAAAGAGATCCCCTAGTCATAGTGCCCCTTCATGTGGAGCCTCATTTGGTTTAGAGGGGTATGTGGTGGCATGGAAATGCATGAAGATGTGCAATTCTACTCTCCCTTCTCAACAATTTCCTCTAGAAGGACAGCTCTGTCAACATCAAGTGGAGATGAGAGAAAGAGGTACCTATCCTGCTATAGTCACCCTTCACACATAGCACCCAAACAGAAATGCAAGCAAAGCCTATGGAACATTCTCTAAGGTTATTTTTTTCCAAGTTGATGTCTTTCAAATGTGTGGCTAGAAATAATGGGATATAATCTGAGCAGCACTGGGGTAAGGGAGGACTGTAATATAGCATTCCCTGAAGTTACAACAGAGTACAGTAAGTGATCAAGATCACATTTTGAAGCAAACACTTTTCACTGATTTCTACAGATTCTCTACTGATGCCTTGAGATCTGGAAAACAGAATATAATAACACCCTAATGTAATATTAGAATATAAGTTTGATGGTCTCATTTGTGTTTTTTCTGTAGCAACATTTGAGTCCTCAGACATGTTATAATTTCTCTTGGCTTTCAGCCTTTACATTTATCTAAACAAATAATTAATTCCTTACACACCCAATTTATAAAGGTCCCTCCCTCAACTTGTTCTTTTTCCATCTATAGTTGTTGCACAACATTTTTCCATACTAGAATGCTTATAACCACAGTAATTGCCAATACAGGAAAGAATAAAAAATTCATGTACTTTAGAATGGAGAGCCAGGTTGGTGTAGTGGTTAAAGCATCGGGCTAGAAACCAGGAGACTCTGAGTTCTAGTCTCACCTGAGGAACAAAGCCAGCTGGGTGACTGTGGGCCAGTCACACTCTCTCAGCCCTAGGAAGGAGGCAATGGCAAACCACTTCTGAAAAACCTTGCCAAGAAAACTTCAGGGACTAGTTCAGGAAGTCCCCAGAAATCAAAAACTGACTTGAAGGCATGCACACACAAACACACTTTAGAATTAATCTGGTTTTGAAATAATTTATTAGGATTAAGAAATAGAATTATTTTCTCAGTTTAAGTCACTTGGGTCCAATTACAAAAGCAATCTTTTTTTTCTCAAGTGGCATATAACACAGTAGTCTGTGGATCAGGGGCTGTTCATATCTGTGCACATGCACACATATACATGCACACAAGCAATCAAATAGTATTCCCATCTTAGTGTACTAGCAACAGGGCAATGTCTAGAGATGTCTCCCTGATAAGGATATGTGAATCTTTTAATTTCAGTTTTTCTAGACTGATATTTTCTTATCCATTTTGTTGATTTCAGCCTGTTACCATATCATATTTCAACATTATAACTTACCCCATTCTCCCCCGCCCCCCCATAAATTTGCTGTCCCCCTGGAGAGTAATTTATAGACTTCTGGAGAAGGGTTTTTGCCCAGTGTTTCAGGAGTGGAAAAGAGAGAAACGTGAACTTCCATGGAGGTGAAGAATCCAATGGCTGTTCCAAAGAGGAAAAGACATGTGGTAGTGGTGGGTGACCTGTAGCGAAGAGGAATGGAATCATCAGTTTGCAGACTAGGTATGATATCAAGGGAAGTGTGTTATTTCACAGGCGCACAGATCCAGGATATGATGGAGAGACAAACCTACTGACCACTATTCCTTTCTTCTGTTTTATGTTGGAACATATGATATTTCCAGAAGGAGCCTGGAAAGAATATTGAGAAGCTAGGCATGAAGGCAAAAGAAATTGGAGCACAAGTGATGTTTTTGTCTATACCTCCAAATGAAGGAATTATGGAAGTGAATCACTGACTCAAGGGATGGTCAAAAAATCTTTCAATTCTGGACCTTGGACTACACTATCTAAAGGAAGGGCTTCTGGCAAGAAATGGGGTACGCCTCACAAACATTGGGAAGAATGTGTTTGCAAAGACATCTTGCTGAGGTCATATGGTGACTTTAAACTAAATCTGGAAGAGGAGGGAGACTACACTCAAAGCATAAGCTCAAAGGCAGTAACCCTTAACAACAGAAAAGCAAGTGGTAAGAAGGAAGGGGGTTCTCAGTAATATACCAGGAAATGCAGCAGGCAGAAGCTACCCATTGCGGGGGGCGGGGGGCAGAAAAGAAATGCAGGTCTAAATAGACTATGAAGTGGTGAGAGAACACCTCTGGAAAGACAACATCCCAGGGTGCTAAAGGAACTGACAGATATGATTTCAGAACCTCTTTGAAAACTCCTGGGGTACAGGGGAAAGGCCAGAAAACTGGAGTTTTCTGAGATTCTGTTATGCCAATCTTTTATAAAGGGAAAAAGTGGGCCCAGGAAACTACAGACCAATCAGCTGGACATTGATACCAGGGAAAATCCTAGAAAAGACAATCAAGCAGTAAATTTCCAAGCATTTAGAAAGAAACAAGATGATTACTAGAAGCAAGAATGGGTTTGATAAAAATAGGTCATGCCAGATGAATCTTATTGATTTTTTTTTTGACAAAGTGTCTAGATTCATAGCCCAAGGGGATGCTGTGGATGTAGTGTACTTTGGTAAGATATTTGATGAACTTGATCAAAGTTTACAAGGATCTTGATAGAGTTCAGCACTGGGCTCTATCCAGCAAAATGCTGTTCAGTGGCAAGAAAAACCAGATGCACAGGTACAAAATAAGCAGCATCTGGCTTAGCAGTGGTACTTGTGAGAAGGATCTGGGTGTCTTGGTAGACCACAGATTAAGCATGAACCAGCGGTGTCTGCAGCTGCCAAAAAAGCTGGTGCAACTGCAGGCTGCATTTACAGAGGAATAATGTTGAGAAGTGATTGTTCTGTTCTAAGTTGTATTGGTCAGACCGTACCTGGAATGCTGTGTCCAGTTTCTGTCACCACAATACAGGATGGATGCTGAGGAACTAGAAAGAATGCAGAGAAGATCAATGAAGATGGTGAGAGACTTGGAGGCTAAATCCTATGAAAATCATATTAAAGGAACTGGGTATGTTTAGCCTAAAGAAGTGATGGCTAAGATAGCAGTCTTCCAATATGTGAAGGATTATCACAGAGGAGAGGCAGTAGATTTATTCTGTGTAGCACCCTAAAGTAGGACAAGAACCAATAGGTGGAAGCTTTGCAGAGGGAGATTCAAATCCAAAATAAGAAGTAATTTCCTGATGTGAGAGCTATTAAGCAGCGGAACAGCCTGCCTGCCTCCTCGAGTCATGGGTGCTCCATCAATGGAGGTTTTCAAGCAAAGTTGGACAGCCATTAGTCTGTTCTGGGGAATTCTGCCCTGGGTAAGGGGTTGAACCAGAAGACCTCAAGCTCCTTTTCAACCCTATGATTCTATGATTGTTTTGAGATTCTTGGAGAGGGCTAATATAATGCTTCTCTTTCATTGTCTTAATTTATGTACATCAGCAGCATCTCTATGCATAATCCCCATATTGTGGTGATAATTCCTCAGGATTGCCACAGTAGATGTTAAAAAAAAAAAAAAGGTATAGACCAAACATACCTTTTTCTGAAATCAGGTTCCAGCTGCAGAGGGACCACCACCATGTTCTTGACTTACCAAGGGAATACCTTACCTCCTCAGATTGAATTGGCCCCAGTCCTGATGACCTTGCAGAAGGAAAGCATTTAAGACCTGCCTAGGAGGGCAGGAAGTTAGTAAGGCCTGGGTGCTTTGTTATTATTTTAAAGTTTTGTTGTTGTTGTTGTTGTTCTTGGCTGCCATTTCTTTGATGATATTATTGTGTTTTTATAGGTATTGTAGTGTTGCTTTAATTTTGCATGCTGTTTGCTACCTAGAATTGCTTTGGTGAGAGGGGCAGCCATATAAATAAATACATAAATACATAAACGGTGCATTGTGCTAATGGATGCTCCAAATCATATTTTCCCCTTTGAATTGGATTGCTGTATAGTTCTTTAACAGATAAAGATGCTGTGTAGAGATCAGTCTAAATATCCTTCTTTGAAATAGAGACAAATAAATAATTACATATGGCAGAGGAGATAGGCCATTAACTCATGGCAGTTCTCTTGTGCTCTCTGGATGTATTGGACTACAATAGCTGTCTGGGGATTATAGAAGCTGTAGTCCAAAACATCTGGTAAACACTAGGTTGGGGAAGCTATCCTATGACAGCAGATTTCATAAGAAATCCATCATCCTTCAGAGGCATGAGAGATCAAAGGGCAACTCAAGAACAAAGAAAGAGGAAGTTTTTAAGCCACATAGGAAATGGGCATTTCAAACCTTTCCATTTCTATTCGGGAGCACTGGATTAACCCATGCTGAGAACAAGCAAAAGCAGGTTTCTATACCAATGCAGCACAGAAAGCTTTATATATATATATATATATATATATATAAACCTGCAAATGCAATTCCAAAGAAAACACAGTTTATTGTCTCCATATTTCAGCTTTCCTTTAGGGCTGGGACATCAGTTGAGCATCAGTATTTGCCTTCATACTGGTACCAGATTCCTGGGGATGCAATATGTCAGCAGCCCACTTACCTTGAAATGTCTGTGCTGCTGAGCCAAAAGCCATCCGAGTGGCTTTTTTTAGAGTTTGTGGTTATATGGAATACAGACTGTGCCTTCAGATCCAGTGTGCTTTTTAGTTTTGCTTTGGTGAAAGACCATCTCACTGGTGATTATCTGTCTGTTGAAGTCTTGTTTTTTGAAAACAGTGTTTTCCCTTTACCTTCCCCAGTGAGGACATTTATCCATTTATCTAACAGAATAACTACCCTTTTCTTACATATACCTTTGCTATCCTTTTTTTGCATGCTTGAATGTTCTCCCACCTGTCCTCAATTTAATCCACAAATGTAAAGCCATAAATCTTCATGACATTTTGGCAGAAATCACCTCATTTCAGAAGATTCCTTGAGGAAACGCTGAATCCAGGTGTTTGTTTTTTGCACAACTGTTGCAAACTGAACATTTCAACATGGCTCTTTACAAATAAAGGTAGGATGACTAATGTTTAGATGATTATAGAGACAAGGGCATAGATTTGTACTCAGACTTTGTATAGACCATCCACACTTTTAGATAAGTTCAGATAGAAAATGTAGACCAACAATGCACCATCAATGCAACAAAAAGTAAAAGATAATTTTTAAAGAAGGGACTTGCATTTTTCCCACAGGTAGGGTATTTGTAACATACACACATTGTATTTGAAATGCTCCCCTTTTGCCAAATACGAATGAAAAATGTGTGCCTGTTGCTCAAAATAACTTAAATGTTAAGGAAAGTGAAGAGAAAAGAAGTCAAATAACAAGAGATCCTCCCGCTACAGATGCTTTCCAAACTCTCCGAAACTTGATCACACATGTATTTTAAATAGTCCCACATTTCAACAGAAGAGTATACACATAGCTGAGGGTTGAACTATGGAGTCCCTGTTGCTCTCTGAACTTGGTTGTTTGCTTGCAGAAGTTTCATTAGCCAACTAAGTAACATCATCAGTGTGAGTGAATGTGGGGTTTGCTTTCTGTTTGCATACAGTAGCTTGCCCTGTCAGTTTTGGTGGGGTGTGTGATTTTCTTGGTTGTTCCTTGATTAGGGGATTGTTTTCTGCTTGATTGTTTGTCTGTTGGAGTCCTTGGGGTTCTCTGAGCTTGGTTCTTTTCTTGCAAATGTTTCATTACCCAGCTAGGTAACATCTTCAGTGCAGTTACCTAGCCGGGTAATGAAACGTTTGCAAGAAAAGAACCAAGCTCAGAGAACCCCAAGGACTCCACAGTTCAACCCTGAGCTACACATATTCACCTCTATTGTTTGTCTGTTGTTAATCCCTGCTTATCTAGGTGTTGGTTGCTGGAGCGGATATGTTCTGGTCTTTTTTCTTCCTTCTTAGCTTTTTTATTGTCTCTTTTGAACATTAGGTAAATATGGTTAACTTCTGTGTGTCTATTGATGGCTGATTTGACTGAATGCCAATAGTCTGAATGCCAAGCTTCCAGGAATTCCCTAGCATTTTTGGATTTGGCTTGGTCTAAGATGCTAACCATTTTCCAGTTGAAACTGTGGTTGAGTCTGTCCATGTGTCATGAGATAAAGGAGTTTCCATCGTATCTTCTGACTGCTAGTTGGTGTTCATGGATGCGCTCTGCTCGTCTTCTGCCTGTCTGTCCTGCATAGCAGCTGTTACAGTCCTTACATTGTATGTTGTAGATGACTCCTGTTTTTTTCTTCTTGGGCTACTGGGTCTTTTGGTTTACTTAAGATGTTTTTGAGGACTTTAGTTTAGCACACAAAAGAGGAATATGGTAATTAGCTTAAATTAACAATATATATATATTTTTAAAGAAATATATATATATAGTATGTGTCTGTGAAACTGAGAGCACAGAGAAGGATAGAATAGATGTGAACGAAGCTTGTCTGATTTTGTGGACCTGAGTTGAAGTATGCACACAAGGAACTGTAGATTACTATGAATGAAAAGGCTAAAATGTATACCAGAAAGTATGAAATGTTGTCATCATTCTAGATGCTGGGGGTGTGTATCAAGTCCGTAAGTCACAATTCCCATCAACCTATGATGATAATGAGTTTGAGGGAAAATTATTAACTTTCTGAATGAAAGTATCCAGTGGAAGGAATTATTTGGTAAGGTGACATGAATAGATACATGGGTACAACATGTGAGAGTAGAGAAAATGTGACTGTGCTATTCAGAGACTGGAGAATGAATGAGAATGGTGACTGACTGGTGATTATCTGCTTAGAAAAAGGTCTATTTGTTTCAAATCTATAGCTTAAAGGTAAATCTATTTATATGTGCACATGGCAAAGGAATTATTCTAAATCTAAAGACATGATTCAGTTGATTATTTATGATGGAAGTTTGAAAAAGATTAATGAAAGATACAAGGGTGATGAGAGTTTCTGAATATGGGACAGACCATAGTATCTCAACAGAGGATCTTCCAAAAAAAAAAAAAACACCAAAGATGCAAAAGAAAATGAAACAAGCGAAAGAAATTAGACTAAAAACAGAGCAGTTGCAGTAAGAGAAAGCTTAAGTCCCATATTAAAAGTATTAGAAGATAAGGTGAATGGAAAATGGATGTAAGGAAAGTGGATGAGAAAGTTGCTTGGATCAGAGTAAAAACAAGTATGAGAGCACCACAGAAAGTGTGTAAGTATGCTACTGGGAGGTATGAAAAAGAATGTTTGGGGGAATAATGAAGTAAACAAGTCTGTAGGCTATAAAAATGTATATAAGAAAATGATTTCTGCAAAAAATGAAAATGACAAAAAAGATGGTATAATCTGTATACAGAGAAAAAGACAATTGCAAAGAATGTAGTCAAACAAAGCAAGGAATGGTTAAAATTAAAAGGGGTAGAGAAAATAGAAAGGAATTTTGGTAGAAATAAAAAATTGTTCTGGAAAGGGACGAAGAAGGTTAAACAAAGAGCCACCAGCAGAGCGAGTGGAATTAAAAATAAAGGTGATGAAATGATTTGAGCTGAAGCTGAAGTGAGGGAAGGCCAGAAGGAATGTTTTAGAAATTTGTATGGGAATTATAGTGATATGTCAAAAAGTAGGACTGAAATAAATGCAATAAATGTTAGTATTCAAGAAAAGAAATAATGAAAAAGAAGTCATAAATACTGGGAAAATGTTGAAGAATGGTAAGGCTGCAATTGTAAATGGTGTATCTGGAGAAATTGCTTGCGTAATGGTGGCTGTGTGACTTGTGGTGCGTGTGCGAAGACTGCATCTGTGTTGGATGGTTGAAAGAATGCTGTTATAGGGAAAAATAGCAAGAGTAAAAGCTAAATAAATAAATAAATGGGATTATTTTAGTAAGTGTGCCTAGGAAGGTGTATGGTAAAATTCTGACCAAAAGAGGCAAGAGATAACAATAAGCAAAATGTGGAAGTGAAGTTTGGCTTTATGCCAGGCATGGCAGGTGCAGGCCACATTTTTGCTCTTCAGCAGGTCATTCGGAGATGATGAATGCGAGAAGCAACTTTATTGTACATATTGACAAAGCATTTTGAACCGGGTATACCCAAAGTCAGGCCCCATAGGCCAGTTGCAATAGGTTTCATTTTTTTTTCATTGAAAACAATACTGTACTTAGGAAAGTTCAAAGGTCATGCATCAGATGAATAAGCATTTAGAAGTGTTTAGAAGAAAATGGCGGCCAATTCAAACATTTAATGTAATTTATATAATAACTTGTCTATGGGGCCTGACTTTGGGTATATCCTGTATATGGAGTTAAGGTTTGATTGCTAAATGCAGTAAGAGTCGGATATAAATAAATGGAATGCTTAAACTACCTAAATACTTAAACAGGGAATAAATAATGTTCCCCAGTTATTTAATATATTTATGGATAAATGTATAAAGAAGGCTTAATGTGAATGTTGTGTATAATTTTGTATGCAGGTGGATTCCATGTTGTTGGCTGAGAATGCAAACGATTTGCAACAAATGTTGAACAGGACTTTGATTATTCTATATGAAGTACAATTCTGAAAATTGATGTATCAAAGACTGAGGTAGCTTTGTTTAACCTGAAAAGTGAAGGAAAGGAATACAAGTTATGCATAAAGATTTGTAAAAAGCATGTACTGTATATGAATTTATTTATCTAGGTAGAATGTTTACTTAAGATGGGAAAATGTATGGAGAAATCTTAAGATGCCCAAATGCTGATAGAAAAGTAATGAATAGTATGTGAGTTATTGCAAGGAATGAATGTTTGCAGAAAGAAATGAAAATGGCTATATAGAACAGCATGAGTTTACCTCATATGGAAGTAAGAGTTGGGTATGTCAGCTTAAAAGTAAGTTGAATGCAGTGTGTGTGGTCAAACAAGAAATTGGCTTAAGAATGAATGTGGACTGAATACAAAGGTGTATAACCTATATAAAGGAGGTATGTTGAGGTAGCTAAGTCATATGGACAGAATTGCATAACAGATATATGAATGGGTTGCGAGGAAAAGGAAGACTTAATGAGTTAATAATGGAGTTAATAATATCCTCAAGAGAGAGGGATGAGAAGTTTAAAGAACTAGAGGCAACACGTGAAGCAATGTATGGATGTGGTGGAAGCAAGAATGGGTTGAAAGGACAAAAAGCTATGGAAAGGTACAGTGAATATATAGATGTATAGTTGGTCTTACTATATTTCCTTTAATTTTTTATCTTAAGTCTTTAATTTCTTTGGCGTACCTGCTTCTTTTCTGTGTTTTACATAGCATTACTTATACCAAAAGAAAATAGTGTAATGGATGGGTATGTTAAAAAAGAAAAAAAGGAAAAAAAAGCTAAGCTATTTGGCAGTGCTGGAGACAGTTTTATCTCCTCTGGGCAGGCTAGTCCATCAGTACTTCTGTGATGGCTGTTGTGTGGATCTGTGTTGTCAGCACAAAGCATTTACAGGTAGTATATGAAACTACAGTATGTGTAAAGCCATACATAGCTTCAATCCAAGCTTTAATCCAAGCAATAACTGTGGTAGCTATTACACTGTCCTTGGTCCAAAGCACTGGAACAAAGCAGTTGGCAAATATAGTGTCCCTGCAACAGATCCAAAGCTATACAAGAAAATACTGGGATTAACCACAGACTATGAAAAATGAATGCGTGTTTCCTCTGCCAGCATTTGAATGTCTCCGTTTACCAATCACATTGTTCTTGCTTTTCAAGTCCACAGTTTTCCTAAGGCAGCTCAGTTGGAAGAGGCACTCAGATAATCTTTGCTTGCCTCCTTCTTCGTTCTGAGAGCCTTTCTCCAAAGCAATTGGTAGTAAATTCGCCTTGCAGATTGGTAGGAGGGGAATTCCACTTACTGCTTATACTTAAAGAGAGCTTGCAACCTCCTCTTCTACTGTCAAGTTATTACTCAGGAAGACAGAATGTATACCTTCTGGTGGAAGAGGGGATGATGATGATAAGGAGAAGGAGTCCCAAAGTCAAGTTTTGAAAAGAAGGAGAGAGAGTTGCACAATTATTCCGTACAGGTTTAAAAAACAGAGACACTTCCATCGAAAGGCTGTTTTCACAGGCCTGTTGAATAAAAGCATCTTCACTCAAGGGCAGAAGGCCAAATGAAAGGTCAGTTGTACTTTCTGTGATAGGGATTTCCAATCTCAGGCACAGCCCCTCTGGAGAGATTTTAAAGAGCGGGGAGGGTCAGATGAGAGTGGAAGGTCTCAGTCCCTTACAATGAATAGCCAGCATGCTGGTTAAGTTCTTGCTTTATACTGGGGTCAGAGACCATTTGTCCATCTGACTGATATTGCTAACATGTATTGGCAGCTGCTTTTTAGGACTGTAGGCTAGAGAATGAACCTGGAAAGTTCCTTATGGCAACAGTTTGTTCTATCACTGTGCAGTAGAACACCCTGTAGGCCACTCCAGCTGCTGTAAAAAAAGATGTCATGTACTCCCTAGGGTAAGCACTCACTATATAAATCACAAATGTTATGTCGTGGGGTGTCCTGAAGTGTAGCCGCAGATGGCTTGTGTTGGCTAACAGACAGGAGGGTATAACATTATTGGCTATAGTGCTTTCATTGGGCTACGTGTCTGGGCATGTGCTTGGGCCAAACCATGCAACTAGCTCTTAGAGAACCTATTTGGAATGTGGAGTGTACTCAATAGTTGTCTTTTTCACTTTGGACTCTCAAATAACAGAGACAAGGTTTTATTCTTGAACTCAGAATGAATGTTTGAAGAGAAAGCTCTCTCCCCCACACCCCGCCTCCCTCCCCCTTTTCTTCTATCCAGCAGGGAATAGGCTCCTGGGGATACATTCAAATTATCCCATAGAGGCCTGTGCTGTGATTATGATTTGGCATTAGTGAGACAAGAGGGTTTGGGCATTATCAACTTCTCCAAGGAGAATGTCTAGCAGCTGAGAAGCCTGCTGACTTCTATAATCTATGTGGATGGTCCCCTCCTCCTTTTTATTGAAAAAGTTAGACTTCACTGCACTTCACTATAAGTTTCACACAATATCCACAAAGAAACCAACCCCCTGCTTGCAAACAGGAGGAAAGTTTTTTTATTCCTAACTATTCAGTTTAACTTGGCTGCTTCTTTTTAAACAAGCAAGTTTCCCCAGAGTTGAAAATGCTAGGCGATTTGTGTTGCCAAAAATAAATTCAGATTCTACTACTAAAGGGAAAAATAGATTTACTGTTTCGCAGCAACCCATTTACAGTTCACTGCAACACCTAAGAATCAAACAGTGATTAAAATGGTATTTTTTATTGAGAAAACATTTACGTAGGCTCCTTGCTATGAGCTCATGCAGTGTGTGCACTGAAAGGACAAAGATCAGTTAAAGCACAGTTTTTGTTGTTAAGAAATAAGAACACTCGTGGGTTGCACCACACTGAACGTTTGCTGTCTTCCTCAGTGTGCTGGTTTATGAAGACCCAATGTGGTCAGAAGGTTCAATGTTTCCATCAAAGACATGTATGTATATTTGTATAATATCTAGAAACCATTTTTGTTCTTCCAGGGGTCTTTAGGTCAATGTAAAACCCAGAGCAATACAATAATATCAGAACATTTCAATAACAAGATGAAAACAAAAACTGAACCTTCTTTAAGATAATTTAGAAGGCTGCATTCAAATCCGTCAAAGGCCCGGTGAGATTAGCAAAGATGAAGGGGGCTGCTATAAAAATGGCCCCATCTCTGGTATTTTACTCGCTAACTTTTCTTCAGAGATGAGACAGGCAACCAGTCCTTTGATTAAGTTGCGTTTTAGAAAGACTCACACAGAGGAAACAATCTTAATCCAGAGTCACGTTGGACATTTTAGCTGAACCGGATTTGGAAACAAATGGGATGTCAGGATAATGGATTCAAAGCAGACACTGCATGCTCTATAAAGGGTACACCATGTAGCAGGGGAACCACTGCGTTTTGTGTTAGCTTTATTTAAAACAAATAAAGCTAACACAAAATGCATTGTACTACTTCCCACTAAAAAATCTCAAAGGAGTTCATAGTACAGCACTGCAGTCAAAATGAGAGGTAATTACTGGGATCAAATAAGTTCCCCAGAAAGGGACTAGGCTGGCGCAGTAGCTGAAGCTGAGTAAAGGTGCTCCTGGCCGTAAGAACCACCTGGCCCCTCAGGAAATCCCAAACTACCTCAAGCTGCCAATGTGGATGCCACCATTTTCAGAACAGGTTATACCTGCAGCAATGTTTTGGCTTCTGTATTAGGGAGAAGAGTAAAGACTGCAAGTCAACAGCATCTGTGCATTCCCCTTCTCTCACCGCTTAGTTACACTGATATGGACTGTTAAGTTCAAATGATGTTTCTTATATCGAATGTTTTACAGCACCTGGCACAAGGATTATATTGAAAAAGTGTGGCTATCCCTTCAACCTATCTGGGCCAGAACTGTGGCACATGGGGAGGAGGAATTTCTCCCACGGTATCCTGAGGAGAGTTGACTGCTGGGGCTTAGGGTTGCCTCAGGATGGCAGTAGGGTGGTTTTACTGTCAGCTGCATGAACAAAGGGAGATAGTAAGCAGGTTTAGGCTCTAATCATTATAATTGTAAATGTACTGCTTTTGTTCTTCTTGTGTAATTTTGACTGCCATTTAGTCCTTATTTGTTAATTTTACTATAGTTGGAGTGCTTTGAGGGGTGTCTGTGTACTATAAATAATTTTTTTGTTCGTCTGAATCTAACTTATGGGAAATCATCACTGAGAATTTTATTATAAGCAATTCACTTTCATTACTCTGTCTAAAAGAATATACTTAGGATGTACTTTTTTCTGATAAACTCTAATGAAGAGCAATACTCATAAAAACCCAAAATATAGAGAGAAACTAGAACCAGCATTTTCCATTCTGAAAGAAGGTAAGTAACATAATAAATTTTATGCCCATGGAGTCTAATAAAATTGGTGTAATGAGTAATTTGCCTCTAAAGTGCATTTGCTCCATAAGCACAAAAGAAAACACAATTCATGTCTGTTTTATTGAAGTCTCTGTCTAGTCATTTACCCTGGAATAAAAACGTTGAATATCTGCCAGCACTGTAAATAAGTAGTAAATTTGCACTCGGTAGTATTCGATGTCCATTGTTTCATACTCACTCTTAGCTCTGTGGAAACATTAGGCCCAGTGACAATAATGGGATAACAGGATTTTTTCTAAAAAAAAATGCTAAGGCCCTGATGCCTCACTCTCAGGTTTTTTTAAGATCTGTTTTACCCTTACACTTCTGAAGAAATCACTTATACTCTGATTTTCTGAGTGTGGTATCATAGCGCCAGACCAGGGCTTGGAAAACTTTAGATTCAAAGCATCACACACTATGTTGCTCACTGGAAAACTTTAGCCCAGGGACGTCCATGGGAAGGGGGGTCAAAAAAGTCAAGATGGTATCCACAACAGTTTAATCAAACCCTGCCTTGTAGAGCTAAAATGGGGGACAAGGGGAGAATCTTATATCCTACCTTGAGCTTCTTGGAGGAAAGGCGGGATAGAAATGCCTCAGGAGATAAAGATTTGACATGGTTGTTAGCCACCCAGAGTCACCATGGGGAGATGGGCAGCCATATAAATTGAATAAATACATAAAAAATAAAAATGTCCTTTCACAGAGTACTAAAGCTCCAACTCTCTTCCCACTGTGACAAATAGACACTCATAAAAAACTTATATCAAGAGGAGATAGCAGACAGAGGCAAGGAGCAGCATGGTGGCTTATTACAGGCTATACAGGAACATTGTTTGAGTCAGAGATGATGAACTGGGATTTTGTGATGGAACTTTCATAAGTTTGGTTTAGAATTCTAACATTCCAACCACCACTCCATATGGTGTTCCCCATGTTAACCATACACTCATGAAAAGGTGCTTTTGTTTGAACTGGACAAGTTCTACAAGCCCCACCTTATCGGAATGTTGTCAGAAGAAATAAATGATCTTATGTGTGCTGCTGATACCAAGTTGCTATAACTGCAGGAAGGCATGCATGTTCTCTGATTTGTTGGCAGAATAAGGCCAACGCCCTTATTTTTAAGAAAATTCAGTCATCTATCTATATCTATCTATCCATCTTGGTAGAAAGAAACCTACCTTGGACTAATGATCTTGCTTAGTATTTAGGTAACACTAGTATTTTATAAATGTCCTATGAATGATTTGCTCCAAAATTCACTCCCTCCCAAACAACACTGACTTTGCTAATGTCCCTCCCTTGGATGTAAAAAAAAATCTAGATGAATCAGCTGGCATGATCACAAAATTGTTCAGCTTCTAGATACAATTGAAAGGCTTAGGGCCAAGGTCTGTGGTTTCTTTCACATGAGCCTCCAATTGATAGAAGATCCACAGATCCAGAATGGAATGTCTATCAGACATTGTGCCCAGTCTGTCTTCATGGTTAAACAAGCTTCACATGGTGTTTTGCTTCAGAAGGGCATTTGTGCATACAGTGAAATATTTTTGTTGCAATAGTAGATGAGAAGCAGCTTCACTGCATATTTAAGTGTCTGTTTTGTAGCTCAGGAACAATAAAAGTTGAGCCAGAAATATATGAAGCAAGGATAAAGCTGGAATCCCCAAAGACTTGAAGGACTGTCTCTTTCCATTTGATTTTCCTCCCATATGTAAGCTGTATTGCTAGTACAATACAGGAAGGGATCTATCGCCCAGCCCCAAAATGGCTTCTTAGCTTCTCTTCCTCTTTGTAGAAGCCTTCTCTTGTTCAATAGTTTTGACTCTTTACAGACATTGACTCAAGAGTTTGGAAGGCTGTCATTCTATCCTCTTCCAGGAGCAGTCTCTCTGACTAGACTTTCCACCCCTTCCCCCTTTTCTCACCCCTTCCAGTTCTTTTCAACTGGAAAAACTGCAAGCCAAACTCAACAACCTTTGTCCTCACTGTCCTTCAACAACACACAAATATTTGAACTTCCCTCAAGCCACAGCCTAAATTCATTCTTAGCTCAATGTGCTCCTCCGGCCAAAGGAGGGGAGCAAACCAAAAATTGTGGGTAACAGTCCTATTCTATTACATTTTAATTCAGGCTTCCTAATAATTAAATTAAAATATTACATTGTGACATAAAGCTAATATCACTTTCCTAAAAGCCATTACATAATGCAAATTAAACGGACACATTTCCTATAATTTATGTGGTATATAAACCAAAAACTCTGTTCTTTTCCCCTTGACATTCTGGCACAATAGGACCACACGGGGAGGGGAAAAAAAGAAAGGAATCCTGAATATCTATCTGCTTGATGCAGTTGGAGAATTAGGGCCCCATCACCACATTATGGAATGTTTTTCTCATTCAGACTGTATAAATAAATATTACAAAATGCTTTTTGGATTCTGCCTTGTCTGTTATGGAGACCACTGAGGTTTGCTTTACATTCACAGAGCTTTTCAGGTTGGCAGGCAGCCATTGGACAACTTATTGAAAATCATTTCAGAATCTTCTCTACCCCATAATACACACAAATTCAATTTATCAGGAGGGAAAGAGAGGTGAAACCAAGTAGAAATATGTCAGCTGTGATAACTGTAATGCAAAAACAACAACAGTGATAACAAATCACAATCTCAATATACTCTACCCAAAGACTTAATGGTAGTTCAGTTGTTTATTTCTTTAAAAAAGAATTTTCCCTTAAAATTATTGTAGACAATCTATGTGATCTGTTTAAAAAGAAAAAAAAAAGGCAAAAGAAAAGCATTCTGAAATAAAACGCTACTGATATGAAATTCTGCATAATTGGAATGCAAGTTCTTTCATTTCCCAATGCTCAACCCAGCAAGTTGTATATGTATATATTAAAAAAAAAGGGACAGAGAATTTTTATTTTACCCTATTCATGTTATTATTTCTCTTCTGCATGACAGGGCAAAGCTGATCCCTATGATACCATGGGTTTTCTGTCAATCCTTGTACGTTGGGTCAGTGAATTTGCTGTTCCAGAGAACAGGCGGCACAGAGAGATTTGCAATGTTTCCTCTGTAGCTGTGGGGCTGTTGGCAGGAACTCCCACCCCGCCTGAAGCAGAGTGCTCTGGTCCTTCGCTACCATTCTCTCAGGGTTTTCAGGCCACTGGAAGGGGAGTCTTTCTCATGTCCCCCTTAAAAAAATCCTTTTGAAAAGCCAGTGCAGGAACAAAAAAAAACAAAAACAAAAAACAAAAAAACAAAAAAAAGGAAGGGGACAAAGTGGTGGCTAACTGCCATTTCTGGCTCTCCCCCACTAGGGTGAATTTTGGCTTACTCAATGGGAAGATGATGAGTTGTAGAACGCCATACAGTACTACGAGAGAGGGGGAAAAAAGCTGCTGACAGATTGGATAGTGAAGCCGGCAGCTGTGCTGATGGGGCTTACGTGTAAAAGTAAAATAAGTGTAAAGCTCCCCCCTCTGAGGATCAGTCAGCAAGATTATTTGGGGGCTCATCCTGATATAAGATTTACTGATGCAGTGGCATCAAGGAATGTAGGACAGGTATAAAGACTACGGCAAGGACAGAAATTAGCTGAAGTATAGGAGAGGAAATCAGGGCTACCAGGGAGGGGAATATTGTTTCCACAGAAGGTCGTGGAGAATGGTCAGTTTATGCCACATTGCCATGAATGGCAGTTTGCAAAAAGAAAAACAAGGAAACAGGGCTCATTTCTGTTGAATATACAATTTAAAATCTAAAGACCTAAAATGCTATAAAGAAGTAGCTGGGGCAAGGCTATCAGAAGAAGAATGTGCATGCATGGAAAGAAAGAACCTGTGAATTTACCCTGTGCCATGCAGAAGGGCTTAGATTAAAACAATCAGGTACCAGGTAATATGAATTGACTTCTTTTAGAGACTTGGTAGAGTTTCTGACAATTGGACTAGGTATTATTGAGGGAGGTGGATGAGGGATCTGGATAAGACAACGCATTCACAGGTGCACGACCTGAGGCATGCACAACAAATGCATCCAAAATCTTGGTTGCTTTGGACTTGCCCCCTCCCGCCGCCCCACAATTTGTCACCAAATTGTGACTTGCAATGTGATGGAAAGGGGAAAAATATGAACAAAATAATCATATTAACTGAATCTCGTTTTATTTATTGCCAATGAAATGAAAGTGAATTGCCTTTTTTTCTTTATTCTACTTTTTAGACTAAACCACTGCTGTGCCACTTAAAAGCCAAGAGTGGTCTTTGTTTGCAGTCTTCTTAGCTTTTGGATGTCAAGATGCTCATTGTCTTGGCATCTGAAGAATGCCAAGAACCAAGAAGCTTTTTTCACCCCCCCTTTTACATGGTCTGAGTAGCTGTTGGAAGGCAACTGGGCACCTTCCAGCTGTGCTAGGGCTGCAGTTCCCACAGTTTCCACCACTTGTTATTGGTAATATGACTGTGAAATTGGTAATTGATGATCCAACGCATCTGGAGGTTGGGACAGGCTGGTTTAAGCATCTATTGAGAATAAGGATGATTGCTATGATGTCAGAGAGCAAACTGTTAGCAGAAAAAGAATAAGATGAACCTCTTGGGTGTATCTGGAGGAAGCAGGAACTTTTTTGATGCCAAGGATCACTGTCTTCAGTAAGATAGCAGTGCAAAGAGCCCCATAAATAGAACTTTATTTACATGGATCCCTTCCAAAAAATTTTAAAACTTCCAGGCTCTTGTCATTGTGTATACCCTTAGAAGAGTCTAGAGGAGAACAGCTAAAGAACACCAACTTTTAAACATTGTCAGTAACAATCATAAATAACAATACCAGCTGTTCTTCATGATCCATAATGCAAAGCAGCACCAAGAGTTACTTGGAATAATGGCAGGAAATGCACTTCATACAGCTTTAGTTTAGTAAACAGGTGTTCTTAACTTCCATCTTCTGGTATCCCAATCAAAACTCTGAATGTATAACATGTGCAAAAATATCTCTTGCACAAGGGAAAAGATGATTTATTCATTCAACTGAGCAAGAATTATTGGGGATGGGGGGAGGGGCTGACTCCCTGTATTCATATGAGTTCCAGCATCTAAAAAATAAGTTGCTTGGTTGGGTCGAAACAATCGGATATGGCAGATAGAACCTGCAAGGCAAGCTCAACAAAAAAGATGTTACACTCTGCAGGGCTGACTTCTATGATCAAGAGAGGCTGTGGGTGTGGGATGGGACATGTCTGGAGAACCTGGTTTCTTCTGATTCAGTTCCCATCCTTCTTCCTCTTTAGTTGTTTAAGAGTGCAGGAAATTGGGTTCAGGGAGATCATGCAATCAAATGTCTGAGGATTCTCCAGTCCTTTTTTGATCATCCTATTCCCCCCACCACTACAAATATATACGTAGATGTGACCTTCAGTCTGCATGAGTCATCTGTCCAGATTGACTGTGCCATAACAATGCATTTGGGCAGTCCAGCAATCTGTCTGGATTGGGCTAAAAAGCCTTGGAATCCTCTCGGGTTAATGCTCATCATGCTACGTGTGCATTTAGGGAAACATAAAACAGATGTTTATATCAAAATATGATGTTTCTTTCCCTCTTAAGAGCTAAACATGAAAAAGACATTAAGCTAAAACATGCATGTTAATAGTTCTCTTCAAACATTTTAGCCTTTTTCAGATGCGAAGATATTCATAAATGCATGGTCCAAGCAAGAATGGATAGCTTTTAAGAAGGCAGAATGAACTGGAACTAATAGACCTGCTGCTTTCTATCAACAGGGAAGATTTTCCTTAGAGGCTTGTCTCACCGCTGGATTTTCCTCATGCATTCACTTATTAATCCCTAAGAGGATTGCTGTATTTTGGTCATTTCCCTGCTAGTGACTTACAGCATCTTCTAGAGTCATCCAATCATTGTTTTGCCAAAATAATAGTAATGGGGCAGGCTTAATATCACTTCAAAAAAGGTTGACTAATGCTATGAAAAGGCAGGTTAGTAGTGGGGAAATATGGGGGGCAAACAGTCTCATTTGCTCCAGAATCATTTGGCAAACAGGCAGCCCTGAAACTGAACCAATGTATAAATAAATCAAACGTATAATATGATAGAAAGTGCAGTGATTGTTTATATTATAATCCTTCGATAGATCTACTCAGAAGTTTAAATTCCTTCCAGTTCAGTGAGACTTACCCTCAAGTAAAGAATTCAATCTGGTTATACCCTTTCACAATTTAAGAAGTCAAGAAGATAGGATGACTCATTCTGATCAGGGCAGGCTCCCAGGTGGTCTAATATTGGGTCACAAGGTGGCCAGCCAGTTGCACTCTGAAAGTTCAGAAGCAGACCATAAGGGGGATCATTCTTTTGGGTTGTCTTGCTTTTGTGGCTCTTCAACACCTGGAGAATCGTAAAATGGATAGGACTGGAATAGGATGAGCTTGGAGCTCAGGTATGCTGGATGCCTAGGAGAAAGATGGGTGAGGTGCCAGGTATGGTTTTAAATAAAATTTTTATTTAATTGCTTTGGTATTTATTGCTGTTGTGAGCCACCCAGAGTTGTGCTTTAAGATGGGCAGCTATATCAGTCTTTTAAATAAACAAATAAACATATATGGTGTTTTGCTTCTAGACGTACAATACAGCCATCAAGACTGCTAGCCATTCATAGCTCCATCCTCAGTAAATATATCTAATCTCCTTTTAAAGCCATCTGACAACAGTGAAATTTCTAGTGGTATAAAGAAGTACTGTCCTTTCTTTTGTGGTTCAAAATGCTTCTGGATTTAACTTCAAAGGATGACCCCAAATTCTAATATTGTAAGAAAAGGAGGAAAATGTCTCTCTGTCCACATTTGCCATGTTGTGCATGGTGTTATCCCCTTTTATGATGGCTGCACTGCACAGCTATTTAAATTTTAAAAAAGACCCTTAAATGCTGTAATCTTCCTGTAACAAAGCAATTCTAATACCCAAATCATTGTCACCTTTTCTATACATTGTGCAACTCTAATACTGATTTTTTCTATACTTTTCAGCCCTTTAAGCAGTAACCAGTGCATATTAGTTTTTCCTTTGATATAAGTATCTTTCATTGTTTTAAGTACCAATGCTGTTGAAGTAGGGCTTTGGGGCAGAAGACCAGGACAGAATAAATCTCCAAATTCCAGGGTGGCTCATGTATGAAGGGAGCAAAGTAACACAGGGGACAGAAGAGTTGATTAAATGATTAAAGCCAATCTAAACTTACTTAAGCATGCTGTACTCTGGGCCAAGTGGCTCTCCAGTTGATGGATCACCTTCTTTTTGCACTCCTGGGAACATAATAAAAACAAGGGATTATTTGCCTCTAAAGTGTATCCTGAGTTTACCATGCTGCACTGCATTATTAGGTCAGCCTTCTCTATGCAGAACCTTGGTTTGGTGCTGCCAGGGAACTAAAAGCTAAGGTTGCTTCACATAAACCCACTCCTCATTTAGTGACCAAAGTTCTAACAACCAGGTCATTAAACAAAATGGTCACTAAGTGAATGCATGACTGAGAGAGAAAAAGACAGAGAGATGCTGCAAAGACCACCAGTTGCTGACTTTCTGGGGAAGATGGTGGACTGAAGATAGCTCTGTGTAAAGTGGAGGTGACGTCTGCAGACTTTAATAAGGAGCCGATTAACATATCAGCTCCTACAATCCTCTTTGGACAAAAGAGAGAGATGACGAGATGCCCAAGTTGTTTCGCCTTACAATTGTTTCTTTTCCTCATGGAGAGACTGCAAGACAGTGATCTCAGCTGGGAGTGGGGGAGAATCAGGAGATGGGGGAAATTTCCATAATTGCTCAAGCTGCAAACAGAGCCTTTTTGAAAAGGATACTAGGTTTGTACACTTCCCTTGCTAACCACCTTCTCATTGCTTACTAATTGCTTCAAGGAAGTTAGACACTTGCAAAGTGACAAGGCTGGAAATAGCTGGTAAGTGCCTTCAATCCTTAATATAAGAGTATGAAGAGAAAGTTTTATAAACTTTAAGAACTTAAACAGCAAAAAAAAAAAAAAAAGTACAAGGTATTGGCTAAGTTTCATCTCTGGGGGAGATGGGCAGCATATAAATGTAATAAATAAATAAACAAACAAACAAACAAATAAATAAATAAAATGGATTAAGGGCTCAGAAAGTGTTGGAAATTAGACTTAATATTAAGACACTGAAATTACTCATAAAGAATAATGGCATGTTTGTGGGAAAGAGAAATTGTTTTTGAGACTGAAGACGTAATAAGACAAGTAATTTAGAATGGTGTTTAGAGACATCTTGGAGGAACTGCATTGGGATACTGAATCAATCATGGCAGCTATGTTGTATTGTTCTGAGAACAGTTTGTTTTCAGAAGATGATACCAAACAAGATATGCAGCAAAACTTACTCAAGGAAAACCTGGATGAGAATTTTAATAAGAACTTTTCACCAAGAAAAAAATGGATGAGAATGTGAAAATTAAGAAGGAAATAAAAATGACAATCCTAGAGAGATTGGAACAATTTCTTTTTATTGGACTCACAAGAGAGATTGTTTAAAGTACTGAAGAAAGTTCCAACAAAGGTCAACTACCATCTGAATGGATTACAGAGAAAGACTGTTTGGTATAGAAGAAAAAAGGAATATAAAGTCAGTTTATTCGACCAGGGATAAAATGGGACATGTTATTCTGGCTGGTTCTTTTTGTATTTGCAGATACCTTAACTGGAAAAAAATGTGGTACACTGGATTCGTGTATACTTAATAAGATGTTTAAGTTCTTTCCTTTATTGTTATTTTATGTATCTTAATTTCATAGTACTCAAACTGGCTTTGTATTTAATTGTCTTTTTACTTAAAGTAAGGAAGTTTGATCTTGTTTACTTTAAAGGAAAAACTATTTCTCTCTATTATGCTAAATTTCAGTCTTTTGTGGATTTGCTTATAGTTCAGAGTTGACATATCAAATGTTTATCATAATGGGATAAGTTGTTATTTAGGTAAAATATTGTATATTGGAGCTTGTCTTTTGTAAAGAAGAAATGATCTCTTTGTTATGTTAAATCTCTCTTTTACTTTGTTTACATTGGGATACTGGGACCATTTTATGCCTTTTAAATGGGATTTTGTTTTCGATAAGAGTGGAGATGTGGAATATTGAATTTTATATATATTAACTAATGTTAATATTTTAGACATCTGTTTGGCCTTTTTGCTGAGAATTGGATGGGAGAAGAGGTTACTTACTTGATTTATCTGTTGTTAAGAGATGGATTATAGGATGAAGACTTGTATAGTGGCTAAATAAGAAGAGGTGAAGAGATTGTGGAATTGTTTATTCTTGTCATAATGTGGGTGGGAAGTCGCTTTTTTAAGGAGGGAGGGGCTTTTTTGTTTTGTTTTCTTACACTTTTTTTTATTATTTTTCTTTTTTTCACCTGTGTTCTTTTATTGTTCTATCTAAAACTCTTAATAAAATTACTGGGAAAAAAAGATCACTGGTTGTTGCCACCTCATTCAGATAAAGTTCTTTCATACGGCCATGCTAGGGTTATTCTCACTATGGTGTGTGTTGTTGTCAGGAGCACAAAATTTGGTTGTAAATGTGTGCATTGGTTGGAAAATGATTTTTTAATGACTGTCATATTTGCAAATGCTCACTAATCGAGGAAGTCATTAAATGAGGAGTGGATATAGTAAAACTGAAAAAAGGATCCAGTTCTAACAAATGCACATTCTTTTTCAACCAGTAGGGCACTGTATCTTCTTCAGTGACTTTCTATGTCCTGGTGTGATGGCACCATTTAGGATTTTCCTCAATCTGCAAGTCGCACACAATAGAGTTCTGTTACTTGCATAGTGGCAAATTGGAATGAGCAATTAGATGTCTTTTTTTTATCCAAAATGCTTATGGAGACTGACAAGATACACCCTACCAAAGGATTTAAAAGATTTAAAACTCAACAACTGCATCCACTGAAGCAGTCAGATAAATAATGCCAAATAAGCTTTGCAAGCACAAACAACTGCAATTCCAGTGTTGATAGAACCAGGACATGTAACCAGAGAAGTAGATTGTGGAACTGCCAGATCATGCAAGCATTTTCTTTTACTCCTTTTTGTGTGTTTGAAATATTCCCTGCATGCAAGTGGTTCCTCGCCTATGAGAAGATCTTACACAGAACCCCCATATTTAAAAACATGTACATGGCATTTTTACAGCAAAAATATTGTTGTTTTGCAATACCCACATGTATGGTATTTTTATGAGAGCTATGAGAGCTTATAAAAACTTAGAGGGCAAGGAAACAGCTAGATTATGGGACTTTCATGTGGAAAGGTCACCTAAATTCACTAGCAAAAGGTAGGAATATCCAGAAGGGTGCAGGAGGAGGAACAAAAGCAAAATATGAGTAGAAGGGGATGACCAAACTGGATTCCACAATGAAAGACAAATATATACTACATCCTCTGTATTTGGTTTTGGGTTATTGTGATCACTGACCATTTAAAAGGAGACTAACATGGGGGAAAGGAACATAATTAGAACCACTAATTATGATTAGTGGTAGATGTTTGTAGCAAAACTATACACAGGTCAACAAATTCTATAAGTAAAGAAATAAATAGGAAGTGGTAACCTCCCCCCCCCCCATACTTATGCTAGCTTTTGATGCACCAAAGGCCAGAGATTTTCTTTTAAAAAGAGATGGTAAAATTATATAGTAAATGGCAGGTGATAGATCAATTGATCGATATCCTAATTGTGCTTGTTTTTTTCCTAACACAATTTAAAAATACTGTTTAAAAATATTTTCTCCATAGCGGTTGTGATACCTGTTCAGAAGTGTGCATAATGACTTATTCCACATAAGCTTGACTACTAAGGCAGGTAATACCTGCATGTATGTGAATTTTGATGCTACAACTGTATTTATAAATTCAATTTAACTTTGTATGTGTGTATGTATATTTATTTATCTCTATCTACTCTCTGTGTGTGCGTCTGTATACACTGATAAAAATACATACATGTGGGAAGACTCTCTCACAGAAAAGAAAGCAATTGGGAATCACATTCACAGAAAAGAAAGGTGAGAAGTCACAGCAGCCCAGATTTGTCCTTCAGGAGGATGTGGTAGCCTGCAAGTCATACTGAATACCTTGCCAGATATGTTCAGTCCAAGATTTTCTTAAGACAGCTTAAAATGAAGCCAGAATACAGGAGAAGTAACTTTAGGAGGTACTGTAGTTAGCCACTTTTTATAAAAATTTATCTTCTTTTTAACAAACCACCACTGTTTGGTGATGTTCAGTGAATCCCAGCACTGAGCAGATAGTTGGGCATCGGCTCTCAAACTTGGGTTATCTGGGCATCACTGCTTTCCTGATCTAGCAGTCCATCTAGACTGGGCACAGCCTGTTTCTCAAGGCTTTAGGGAGTGGCCACAAGATCCTGGCCATCTTAGTATAAGCATAGGCTTGCTTGTTGCTGTTGGTTTTTTTTGTGCCCTCAAGTCAGTGCTGACTCCTGGCAACTGCCTGGACTAGTCCCTACAGTTTTCTTGGCAAGGTTTTTTTTGGAAGTGGTTTGTCACTGCATCCTTCCTAGGGCTGAGAGAAAGTGACTGGCCCAAGGTCCCCCAGCTGGTTTTGTGCCTAAGTGGGACTAGAACTCATGGTCCCCCAGTTTCTAGCCTGGTGCCTTAACCACTACACCAAGCTACACTTGCTTGCCTGCAATGAGTTTTCCTCCTGGATGAGATGAGTCAGGCTCCTCCTTTGCGTAGGTTCCTGAGAGAGGGGTGAGGCTTCTTCAAGGGATTCACAAAGGATTGTCTCTGGCCTGAACTGGTTCTTGTAGCAACATAATAGAACATGGTTCGGTGCTGCTCCGGTTGCCCAACTATCCACAACCAAAGGAGAATCAGGCCTGCAGGACGGAGAGCCATTCCATCTTGACCAGCTCATCCAGCATTTCATCTGAGAGGCATTCCTGGAACTGGTCTATTAGAAGTGCCTCATTCCATTCAAAGGAGACAAACATGCCTGTGATGTAGCTGTTGAATGTGGTGGTTGGCAGTGGCAGTCTTAGTGGGATTTTCACACATTATTTTTAACTATATTATAAACTCATTAAAACCGTTCTGCAGAGGGTAGCATTGCTGGCCTGAATAGCAGACTAATTATGAAGCCTACTTTGATCTGACTAGTGGGAAAATCTTCAAGGCAAAGATTCATATAAAGGTGTCCAGGAATGCTAGAAACTATGTAAAAATCCATTAAATATCTCTGGAATACTTGTATCATTAGGAGAAAGAGGGATAAAGCAGCGGACCTGTTTTTCTAGTATCAAAACCATCTGGCCAGCTGGAAAGAGCTGCTCCTTTAACTGAGCATGTTCAGCCTGTAGAATCTCTGTTTTGACTTTAAAGGCAGAAAGGAGGAAAGCCTCCTCTTATATGGGTTAGAAGGAATCTGTTCTGTACCAGTTGATGCAAATCAGAAAGCCAGGCAAATACAGACTTTATTGCCATGTCATAAAGTTCCTGATGATAGAATATCTAAGATTTCAAAAGTTCACAGAGTTTATAACTTGCCTTGTAATTTGAGCCACTAGTGATCTGTTAGCCAGAGAGATGCAGAGGCAGAGTTGTCTTGTAATGGTTCAGATTCAAGCATCAGAGAATTCCATGAACCAATTCAAATGCCAAGCCTAGGATAAGAGCAACAGGAATGCAGTTTCAGAGTTGGAGAGTTATTCCCAGTGGGGGGTGGCTCTTATATACCTGAAATGGCTTGATTAGAGGCATTGCTACCCTCCTCTCTTGAGGGGACGTGCTTATTGCCTTTGCTCTGCTCTTCATAGCTGCAGTGAGCTAGAGCCATGAATCCAAGAGGCTCCTCAAATTACATACCAGTTCCATCTGTGCAACCCCCTCAAGAACTAAAGTTGGAAATTTCCTGGAAGCAGAGGTCCCATGAATGTGTTGAACCTTGAGAAACCTTGCAAAGAAAAGGTCTTTGGTGGGAAAATATGTGGTCTAAAGGATTAACATTTACTTTATGTTATAATTTGAAATAAATTTTGTATAAAATGTTGTATCGATGGTAAATGACACCCCAAAGACTATCAAAAATGTATGGGACAATTTCCAGCGTTTTACCATATGTGGGTCGTTTTACCATATGTGGTGGACATGTAAAATTGCAAAGAAATTTTGGATTCAAATACAAACCTTGATGCAGAACATACTACAAATACAGATTCCATTTAAACCAGAACTATTCCTGTTGGGGATAATGGACTTTCAAATAGGAATATATTTTATTAGAATTACTCAATACATGATTACCGCAGCAAGACTTCTTTATGTGCAATTTTGGAAAACTCAGACACTACCAACAATACAAGAATGCTTGTTAAAACTGATGGAAATGGCAGAAAATGATAACCTGACTTGCTTATTAAAAGAAAACTCAAATAACTATTACCTTAAAGAATGGAAACCATTGATGGACTATTTGCAAAATGCAGTTGGGGTGAAGCTTACATTTATAGATTTAAAGATTAGATTATAAATGTAATGGGATATGTTTTGACAAAGAATTATTCCTACTTAATGTATTAAAAACTAGCACTTATGATAGTCTTATTATTCCTAAGACCAGAGACAGATTGGAAGTTATCTATTTTTCATATCTTTTTTCTTTTTCTTTTACTTTATCTCACTTTTTCTTTTACTTTTCTTTATAATTTATAATTTATAATTTGTATTTTCAATTTTCTTTTTCATTTCTAACTTTTAACTTTGTAACTTTAAAATTTCAATAAAATATTATTAAAAAAAAGAAAGAAAAGGTCTTGGGCCTGATTTCTTCCCTTCTATCAACATCAACTGGAAGCAACCTTGAAGGAGAAGAACCACTAAAAAACATTTCATTTTTTTTAGCAGAGCTACTGAATGTCATTATAAAGAACATCTGATTCCAGTACTAAACTGCCAAGAAATTAAGATATGATGTTGCCCCATAGTTGGGTAGAAAACAGTTTTTAAAAGCTGAGAGGTGTTATCTAGCCAATTTGGTCCGGTTTACACAAACCATTTGTAAATTTTCTTCTCCATTACACATTTTTTGTCAACATTTTTATAACTGTTGAAAAATAGTTGTAAAATTAAAGATGGGGGGGACAGGGGCTGGCATGAAGGTCTGTGGCAGTAGTGACAAGCTACTGGGAAAATCAGGAGTGGGTGGGCTGGTGAGAAAATATTGGGAAATCAGGGTGGGCAGCACCCAAAGCATTTTGAAACATTTGGGAGAAACTCACAAACATTGCAGGAATTCTCAGTGCACCTTCACTGGAGGGCAAAGCTTCAAGCAAACAAGAATTGAGAGCCTTATGGATGTATTTGTTTGTTTGCTTGTTTTAATTCTCCTCCCCTCAAACCTGTCATGTATGTGAAGGTTTTTTTCTTCAATGAGTACTTGGCTTCTTAAATTCTCTCAGTTTTTCCTTCTTGGCCTTTTTATATGTTGTCCAAACAGAAGCTTTAGTTGTGCAGTTGTCTGAGAACTACAGGAGGATTTGATTTTTAAAAAGCCTCCCATAATTAATTTACCAGGTTTCAGGAGCAGCAAAATACATTGGATCTCATTTGAACATTCCTGACTTGGGGGCACTTGGTTTAAAATAAAAGCCAAAAGAGGTGATTAACCAAAGGAGTAAGTGGAACCTCAAAGTGGTACTAGGAGGCAAAATGTTATCGAGATAAAGTACTAATCAGCCCATACACAGGAAATTATTCTTTGTCATGCAATCCAGTGAGAGGCCAGACTTAAAAAGGGAGATTACTTTTGACTCAAAATGGAAACATAAGGAAACACAGCAGTCTTCCAGTCAGGATATTCTACTTTTGAATGTGATAAGCAAACATTTAAGCATCTTGTCTGCAATTCATGAAATATTTAAAGGCACAGAAAACAAATTATTAACCACAGGGGGAAAAGATCTATTCTTGTGCTGAAATCTTTCAGCTTCCTTACAATTTTGTTCCACTGCAAAAGAGCCTTCTGTTTTCTACCTTATCCTCAGGGTGTTTGATAATAGCTTTTAACTGTGTTTACTTTTTTTTTTTGTCTCAAGGGAGTGGAGGGTGTGGCTATTTTTTTCCTATTACAATGCATTTCCTTATCCTACAGCCTCCTTGGCTGATGCTGCTTCCCAATTATTTTTTTTTTAAAGGCCACAGGGATTTAATTCAAGCCCTGCAAGCTAGAGAGGCTGCAGACAACTGGAGGAATATCACCTGAAAGTCAGGTTTAGATATGTGCAAAGGTTTGAAGGGGTGGGAAATGATTATTTATACAAGCATGACAAATTTTAGACAAATTCTAAAAAATCAGCTTTCAAATGTCCAATAAAATACATTTGATGTTAATTCCATGACTTCTCTGTTGAAAAAGAACTAAAAAGTGGCCAGAACAAATGCTATTACTACCATTAATATTATTAGTAATAGTGATTTTTTTCCTAAAAGAAAAAGTTAGTTTATAAATGTGTGCTTGATTAATTTTTCATCAAAGGAATAGTTCCCAAAGATTTCATTTGTAAAACTGAAGAATTTTTTTTGGATGAAAATTAAGATGTTTAATAGATGAAAACAATAAGCTGATTGTTGAAGGTGTACTAAGGTTTCAAGGGAAATGGTGAACTCATCTATCAGAAATACATAAAAGAAAAATCAATATCCTCAAACAAAGAAAGGGTAGCAATAAGGCAATCTATTGTAGTAGTAATTGTGTTACTGTTCATTTTTTCCCCTCAGAGCCTCATTATCTGCACTTTGAAAAGAGACAGGAAAACCTACAGAGAGAAAAATGGTTTTCTAATGAAGTCATGAAGATGCCCTGTAAGAGTGAAGGAGGGAGACATGCCCATTTCATAGTAAATATGCAGTATGGAAGTGTCCCAGCTAATGCTAATTCTTAGTTCTTCCTTCTGAGTGATACAATCAAGGATCATTCTATTACCTTTCCTCACAGTAAGGAACATATTGTCATGTGGAGAACTCAAGCTGACTCAATATTTCAAAATCACATCTCTAATAAATGTGCTTTACTTTCTTTTCTAACAACCACTTTCCGTGAAATTAGCAAACAGGCCCTAGGAATATTTTAACTGCCTCTTTACACCAGTCTTATTGTTCTCTCTCAGCTCCCCCTCCCTGCCCTACAATCAAGCAATTTGATGGGATTTAATACCACAGAGAAGGGGGTATTTTAACACAAAAACATGGCTAAATTCATAAGGGGTTCCAGTAACTAGTCAGACATTCCTTTCCTAATAAACTTCTTTACCACAAGTGCTAATGTACAGGTGTGCATTTTTCCTCAATGAAATATCAATTAAATACTGGGCTGAACAAAAACCTTTAAAAAGGGGGAAAAGAAAGATTAGGCTTACATACCAAAACCTTGCCTTTTCTTTTGCTTTTCTGTATTGATGTTCAAACATACACACACGTGTGTGTAATTTTTAGCACAAACACATGTAAATAAATAACCAGTAAAAGGGCCTGGCTTTCTCTGCAACAGGACAAGGCATACAGATAGTTCAAGCAACATAAAAAACAGTTTCAGTATTTTTAGGAAAAAAATCCTAGACTTTATTTTATTTTATTTATCATTGTTATAGGACTGCCTACATCCAAATGACTATGGGCAACAAGCAATAAAAATGAAGTATAAAACCAATGATCCAAGAAAACATAGAGTGCGTTGCAATAGTCCACATACAAGGTAATTAGCATGAGTGACTGTGAAGAATAAGCATAACTGGTGCACACAGTAGATGTGTGCAAAGGCCTTTCTGGCCACAGTTACCACCTGCTCATTGAGCAGGACTGATTGCCTGGGAAGTGCCCCACATTGCATACCAATCCTGAACAGGGAAGTATGATCCCATTCAATATTAAGGCTGGAAGTTCCCAGACCCAGGTTGCCCCACTTAGTCTTGCTAGAGTTGACCTTGATAAGCATCACTTGGCCATCCTGAAATTGAGATATACAAGTGAGTATTATCTACATACTGATGATACCTGAGTCTGAATGGAGACATGACCTTACCCAGCAGCCTCAGGTCGATATTAAGCAGGAATAGTGTGAGGTATCTCACAAATCAGAACTTGTACTTGAACTTTCCCCTCCTATCAACACTGAGGAAAACAGGAGGAAAACCACTAAAAAAACAGTGCCTCCCACTCCCACTCCTCACAGGTGGTCCAGTAGGATACCATGATCTATGGTATCAAAAGCTACTGAGGGTGGCTGCACTGCCCCATCTCAGCTCCTCCATACATCATCAACAGATGCAATCAGTGCAGGCTCTGTAACTATCTCCTAGCCTGAAACCCAAATAAAAAGGGTCTAGATAATACAGGATCCTATGAAACTGCAGCCCAGCCAACCATCCCCGAAAGGGAAAGTTGGAGACTCAACAACAATTGTTGGGAACCATTGGATACAACAAAGTCTTATTGAGGAGGCATTACCATCTCTTTCAAGGTAGGTGAACCACCCCCTCCTTCAAACAAGCTGTCACTAGTTTCTTCTCTTCCTAATATATTATTGTAACACTTTGGTTTTGATTCTACCGTGATTAGGTGGTTACAATATTTGTGGAGTCCTTGGGGTTCCCTGAGCTTGGTTGTTTTCTGGTTGTTTTCAACCCTGAGCTACATATATTCTCTTCTGTTGGTTACAATATTTATTGATAACTCGTTACTTTCAAGCTGTAAATATTTAAAATAATTGATCACAAGACCCCAAGCATCTAATGCATTTCAAATTTTGAGACCATGTTATGGGTGCTTTCTAAAAAAGCACTGCTTTTCCACCAGCAATCATATGCAGCAAGAATGGCCCATTCCCAGAGCTCTGATTAAACACAATTAGATGTCCTCTGTAGACTCCAATCTGCTTGTCTGTGTGATATAGAATCATGACCTTCAAATAGAAAGTAGATCAATCTTGTAAAGGAATTTAGAGATTACCTTGGGGAACATATGAAAGTCATTAATGGGGGAAGAAAGGAAAGGAATAAGCTGTTAAGGAGGGATATAGAGAAGTGAATGAAGCATGAAAAGGCACTCAAAATAACCTCACTTTGATTTTCTTTAGTATGTGATGGGACAGAGAAACTTGAACAGGATTTCAAGATTCTGCTATTATATCTTATAACAATAAAATAGCATTCCAGTCCTCCCCCCGCCACCCCAGTTCTGCTATGCTGTCTCATTTTGGCAGGGGGCTGTTCCTGGGAGGGATGAGAGAAGGACATTGGGAGTGTATGCCAAGTGTATATATTCCCAGTAGGGTCACCCAAGGTGTGGAGGTCATCCTAGCTGCAGGCACACATATTGGGCAGCAGCAATATAGAAAGATGCCGGAGGCAGATGATCACTTTAGTGACAATGGCAAAGGCATCATTTCATACTGTGTGGGAGAGGGCAATGGTAAAACACTCCTGTATGTTTAACAAGAAAACCACATAGGTAGAAAATATTTTAAAAAATCTATCTATGTGGTCACTAGGAGTCAAAAATGACTTGATGGCACATAATCAATCAATCAAGCATTCCAGGATTCCCTGCGGTGTCTGTTTCTTCACTTGGCCTACCTCTAATACCTGACAAATCTAGAGGGTATTAACTGTTTATATTAGCCTGTCACATCACCAAATCTGATTGGCATGTAGAAGGAAAACTTCCTTTCACAATATTTAAACTGAACTGTTTCCCTCTTATGATTATTCTGCTCTACCCTTATGTGTATGTATATTAATATTCCAAATTAGTTTTCAGATCAGATTACAAATGAATTTATTGTGTCAGGAGCTATTTATCAATGTATAAAAAAGGAAAGTCTGAACATACGTCTTTTCCCTAAGCTAGGTTGCCAATATATTGCTTCAAACACAGTCTTTAATTGAATTTCATTTCTGTTTTTAAAGAATATTCCATTGTTTAGGGAACTATTGAATATTTGCTGTCTCTGATAATAAAGATTGTATATGTGAAGTTGTTGCTGTTCAATTAACTGGTTTTAGTTACAAGACTTTATGTTTTCAAATTAAATTATCCTGTGCTGAAGAAATAAGCAAGTGTAGGATACCATCATTTTGTTCTACCTTTGTAATCCACGTTGCTCTTAATTTAGGGGATGTGAATGGGAAGACACTTTGCATGAACATTATTTCATTGGTTTTCAAAGCCAAGCTTATTTTGTATTATGAATGCGCATATGTATTGCTTCAGATAATTACTACACTCATACTGGAGCTGGGTCTCTAACTATATCAACCCATTGGATATTCATAGGTATATTGTCCTCAACAGCATTCTACTTTGTGTGTGTGGGTATGTGTGTGAGGGAATGTTTGACAGGGAGGTGGGGGGAGAGAACTGTTTTCGAGGAGTTACTCTGTGTATAATATATTGAGAACAGGTGTTGCCTTATGATGAAAACAGATAGGAAACAGAGGCAGTCAACGTGATTAACCTTAGCCAGCCTTTTCAAAATTCAAATTCAGTCAGGCGAGGTGTCTGTATAACTATAGCCATATTTATAATATCCCACAGGTCATTATGAAGAGCAAGCCACTGTCTCAGGAGCCTCAGTCTAATGAAAGGCTATATGTGACTTTTGTTGGAAGCTAAAGATAATTATGCAATGCTTGCCTAAATAAATTGATTAAGAAGAGGAGGGGGAATTGAACATGTCATGCCTCAGTCAGATGGGAATAAGCTTTATGGTATGTATTAACTGCAATGTTTTCCTTCAGTACTGAACTGGGTATGAACTATCTTTCATTGCTGAAGTACAGAGATCAAAAGTAGACTAGTGTGTTGCAAAGAGTATGTGTTTGCTGCCTCCGCTCCTATATAATGCTAAAGCTATGGTAAATTGCCTCCTCTCTTCCCTAATATCCAGGACAGCTTTCCACAACCCTAACTGTAACCCTTCAGATGTAGGCTTGAAGTGGTCCAGGACAACTTTCCCCAGATGACATTATTGCACTATTAACCATGCATGTGTCCACATAATTGGCTGCTGTTGACAACTGGGTCGAGAAATACCAGTTGGAACGATGCCAGGATGTGATGTACTGTATATTATGGCAAGCATCAAATGGAAGAGAAACGTGATGCAGGGCAGCCATTTTCAGCAGCACCCTCCTGTTTATTTTACTATTTGATCCCATCATAACAGTCAGATCCCTAACATTCCTGGCTCAGTAAATGTGTTTTTGGTAGGACATATCTATTACTGCCCAAGGCAGTCTAAAAGTTAAACCAATGTCTCTGGAAATCTTAAATCTAAACTCAAGTCTGGATAAAAGAGGACAGAAGTGATGGAAAGCCTTTATATACATGCAAGAAACATGATTTTTTAAAATTATTTGATATTGTCCAGAGAACTCAGTAGTAGGATCTAAGGCTGAGCTGAGTGGTGGAGATGAACTGTAATTCATATTCTGTCGTAACACTTCAGTAACTCAGAAATGGAGGATCCCTGGCTTTCAAGATCTTGCTGAACTACAACTTTGACACCTCCAGCCAGAAAAGTCAATCTGAAGAACCCACCCTGTCTGTAAGTAAACCCAGTTCAACCCAGCAATGTGAGGTGACTCTGCTAAAGGTGAATCAGCAGTTTGATATAGTGATTGATTGACTGATTTTTTGATTATGTGAAAGCAGTGTGATTATACAGAATCAGTCATATCCCACCTAAATCATTGTACTTTTAATCCAGTTAGCGTTTCCTCAAGGGAACGCTTCTTCAACCTGACCTGAAGAAGAACATAATAGAAGGGAATCTTTCCACTTCCACAAGATAAGATACATTTTTTGCAGATTGTAATATAACAGCTATCATAATAGAATTGTGAAACATGTTATCTTTCCAGGTGAGCAAAAACTTCTGGCAAACAATGACCTTCATGGACTCTTACTTGTTTCAGCAACTCTGGAACAGCTCCTGCTAGTATAATGGAAGACTGTTATATGTACAATGTTTCACACAAAGTTAAGAAATTTGGTTATTAATGACATTTCTCTGACTTAACTTTTCTGTCTTAATTTTCTTTGCTGAACTGTAAATGAAACTACTCCAGTGAAGAAAAGTGCATGATTGCTGTTTATTCATGGACTAGATTTTGCATTTTTAACGGTCCAAACCCTGGTTTAATCACATGTATATGAGATTACATTTGTTTTGGAAAAAAAGTTTTAGGTTCAGACTTAAAAATCATAGAAATGTACATTTTGAAAATACGCCCAAAGGCATATCCGATCATATTAAGAACGAATAGGTCACCCATTGTTTCCTCCCCAAATTTGAATGTAAAGGGGAAAACATCTGAAACAACAAAATTAGATAAAGAAAATATAGGGCCCAGGCATGCCAAAGGTATCCACAAAACTTTACACTGCTCTTGGTGTCTCTGTTCTATTTAATATATGTAATGTGTGTGTGTGTGTGTGTGTGTGTGTGTGTGTGTGTAAATGTATTCTTGCATTCTACAAGTAAATATTTGTTCCCAGTTGCCAGTGGAATTCCCCCACTTCTAATCTGGGGATTATTAAAGCATGTGAAGGAGAATTCTGATATCCCTCTATTCAGCTGTATACATGGCTTGTGCTTTCAAACATATGTTCTTTCTTAGTTGTTAATGCATCTCTTCTCTTTCATGATCTGGACTTAATTCAATCACAGGAAGGGGAGACTTCTACCAGGAATTATATTCTCACTGCTGAAGCCAAACTGGATGCCACCATCCATGCCAGGCAAGCACAACAAGGACCAGCATGGTTTGCATCGTTGCTCACAACCCAAGGCTTCCGACACCAAGGTCTCACACCAACTCTGAAAACAGGTCTCTGAAACCTACTTATAGAAAGCTGGGCCATAAGCATGGGCAGTAAAGCTTCAGGTGAAGCTTTCACTTCTCCTGTGCTGGCTTTGCTCAGCATAGCAAGGCTGTTGTTGTTCTGATACTTCTAGTACTAAAACTGGGAGGAAGATCAAAATATAAGAAACACAGCTTTGATAATTTTATCAAAGAGAGTGGAAGGCTCTAGTAAGGTACTCAGATGGGAGGCAGAGACGGAGGGAGAGAAAGAAACACAGTGGCTGGGCTCACACAAAATGCTAGGTCAGACTAAAATGGGTTCGGTAGTGTTTGGTTCAGCATGCTGTGAGAACCCAAACCTCAACATAATATGTTGTGTGAACTAGGCCATCATGTTAAATCATAATATTTATTTCCTTGGCATAACATGATATGTGAATATAGAAGTCCTGTTTTGTTAAGATGGCTTTAGGATTAGTGTATTGTGCGAATGCAGTCAATCAATACTTTTTCAGGAAAGGAGTTTTTACTGAGAAACGAAAACAAAAAGTAAATGATGGTAATAAAGTATTTAAGGAAGGGGGAAATATGAAAACAGAGAAAGAGAGGTTGAACGATAGAAATGAAAGCAATTACTAGATAAAAAGTTTACATGGGTAGATAGATAATCAGAATTATATTGATTTTAGCAAAATGTTATATGTGATGCCTGTCAAAGAATCTTCTGAAATGTTGGCCACTGGGCTGCCACCTTTAGTATAGATAATCCAGGTACCATTTGGATGAATGAATCAAATAGTGTTTTATCAATCCAAGAAATAATTTCTGCCCAGATCTCACCTATATGATGACCAGTTATTACTTATGTAAAACTCTTTAACAGTTGAACTGATCACTATGATCTAAGGATGTATTTAGCCATCCTAAGAACTAATTGTGAAGGGGAAGATTTTTCAAACTAAAGCTAATAAGGAAATCTTTCTTGATCAACCATAGCAGGGAAGTCACTGTGGGGGGCAAAATACATTGACTTGACTTTGCTTCTTGGTGTATACACTATGCCTTTCCTAGAAAAGGAGACAGAGAGAACAAGAGGGACCCACAGAGACTTTCAAAAAGAGATTTTTATCACAGTTTTTATCATATAGATACAAGTCATTTATTTTCTCTAGGTATTTTAGTTTCCTTGGCCCTAGGCAAGGTGCCTAATATAGTCTTGTTCACCATTGCTAAGCTTAGTTGTAGACTTAGACCACCCTCCAGACTTGTGTTCCAGGGCAACTTTAAGCATGGCCATTGCTCAGACTTCTGGGAGTTGAAGTTCAATCAGCTGAAGAGCACCCAGGTTGGAGAAGGCTGCATTAGAAAGATGAATGGAAATCTCTAGCCATGTGTATAGATGCCTTAGGCAGAATGACATTGGCAGGGCTCAGAGATATTCATTGGTGACTATACCTCCATTTCAAATGCCTGGATTCCAGATTCAATATTACACTGAAAGTCACTCTCAATAAGCAATTGAAGAGGTGTGGTATTTCTTTGATTGGATTCAGAAACAGAGAAGGCCCCTCCCCACGATTCTCAAATCAAAGGTCTGGAAAACTTCCTCTGCTTCCATTTCAATCAAGGGTATTTTCAGGAGCTACAAAAACAGAGTGTATTAACTTGTTAAGCCTTGCCAGCTAACATCTTCAGACCAAATAGAAGCCTGAGAAACAAAGGGAGGTAGGCTGGGAGCAGCAGGGAGCCCACAGTGTTTAACTTTTAACTTTTACCCTTTAGTATATTCAACTCCTGTACCTTTCCATGGACAGTTCCAACAAATGTGTTCCCAGTATGTGTTTCTGGCTTCTTTTATGTATATTTTAACTGCTGCTATTTATATTTTATTCTCATATTTCCTTGAGCTATTGTGTGCTTAGGTTGAGCTATTGTGTGCTTTAGAATTTTTCAGAGCTAGTAGGAGTGTTTATGCTTTAGAAAGGTGCCATGAGATCATTGTAATAAATAACTAAATAATCACACACTGGAAGTCTGCCTGATGTTGTCATTTGGTCAATTTTACATCTCGTGTTTTGATTGGGAGATGTAAACAGGCCCTATTTGCCCACTACTCATCCCTCCCGCCCCAACCCCAGTAATCAAAGAAGTGGGGATTACATGTGTACCAAGTATCAAATATCTATTTGATGTGGGGGCATTTTAACAGTTTCAGTGTCTCTGTGCATGAGTCAGATGAGGCCAGAGGTAAACAAGTTCTCTTGGATTAGAAAGACAGATGCAACATCTCATCCAAAGCTCTTTATCTGACCTTGAAAGATCAGCCTTTCTAGGAAAGAAAGAATACTGTTTTCGTGATTCCCCAACCTTAGTTTTTCTTAGACTGAGATTTTTGGAAAGGAAAGCAAACAGCTGATGGAATAATAAACCCTCTTACTAAAAATATATATAGAGAGATTCCATTTATAGTGGAACCCACTCAAATAAATATGCCATTAATAAACTTGTGTAAGGAATTATACTATTACATAGTGTACCTAGTGATGAAATAAAATGCCACAAGACAAGTGGTGAAACCTGATGATTGATTATCAGGGCGGCTAAGTAAATAAACTAATGTCAACTAATGATCATCCTTTTTGATGAACGTCTCAATACATTAATGCCCAAACAAGAATTAAACTAGTTTGAGAAATTAACTGCTTATATTCAAGGTGGGATATTCTGTACTCAGGCAAAACATATGGAAAAAATATAGTTGTATGAGGACATATTTTTCAGTCTTTATTAATGATCACTGTGAATGGTACATTGGGCTTGATTTTAGGAAATGTGGGATCAATTAAAAGATTGATTAAAATGACCTTGGATAAACCTAAACTTCCAGCTAAAGAATGGAAATAATGTGGCATAGAATCCTCTCCTGCACAAAGATAATTCAAATGATATATTCAGTTGTAATATTCATTCTCTCTTTCTCCTCCCTCTCTCTTTATATTTTTAGCTATCAAATCAATAATATTCAAGTGGGTTCTTTTGAAAATGAAGTCCTCAGAGTGGAGTTTTATTGAATTAAATCTGACTACTGGATGTCTTAAATCCTGGTACTTAACTTTGATTGGACTGCGTGCATTGATCTAGATCAATGTTTCTCAAACTCGGCAACTTTAAGTCCTGTGGACTTCAACTCCCAGAATTCTTAAAATTGCCAAGTTTGAGAAATACTGATCTAGAAGCAGTTAGTTGCCAACCGATTGGATGCAACATAATTGGTGAACGTGTACAGCTGAACTTGAATTAGTTCCATTATCTGGCTGGCATTTTGCTTTGTTCCATTTAGTGGAAGAGGGAAAGGACAGCACATCAATACCACATGTAACATGAAGATACTTCTGCCATGTTGATTAAAGGAGGACTAAAAAGGCCACTGCTTGATGGTTACACAAACAAAAACAAATGAGCCCCACAGACTAAGGCATTTGGCAGCTAATGAAAAGGAAATGGAGGACAGGATATTTTTTTCATTATTAGTTACATTGCTTCAGAAAGAATGAATGAATGAATCACAATGAGGCTTAAGAATGCCCTTGAATACCCTACAACTGTGTCTCAGGAGTTTCTGATACAAACACGAATCATTATTTGAAAGCTCTCTTATCAATACTGAACATGGGAATTGCACAGCATACAAATCTTACATATTCAGAACATTCTTGGATTCAAGCAAACTGTGCCTCATGTAGCTCTGCCTGCATTACTTGTTGTAGGTGGTGTACTGAAGCCTTTGGAATACACAACACAGATGCTCTAGATAGGGGTACCTGAATAGTCATTGTGTCCCCAACCGCACCTTTCCTTCTTAAGTTTTCAAATTGTATAAGGGGGAAAAATCTTCCCAAGAGCTGTGATGGTTTCTAAATGCAGCCAAAGCCTCCACCCATCACCTTGAGATCCTGTCACATCATGATGAGACCAGAGAGATTCTTTAGATCTAAGGGTTTTTTTAATTAAAGATTTTTTAAAAAGAAGATAAAAACTAATACAGACCAATATAAAGTAAGAAAAAGAAAAGACAAAGAAAGAAATCAAAGAGAAAGCTAAAAGTGCAAGAAAGGGGGAAAGATACCAAGAAGTTGTTTCTGAACTTCTTTACAGCAGTCATAAGTACAATTATAAATTTATCTCTTACTCTATGGTTATAACATAACTCTCTTATTTCTATAATCTATCCTACCTAATCATCCAAACCATAAATCGTAAATTCATTTTTTTCTGTTTCATGCAAAAAGTCTATAAGGAGTTTCCATCAGCAATAAAATAGATATTGTCTTTTCTCTGATCAAAGAAGCCAACTTAGCCATCTCAGCAAGTTTTATCACCTTCACCAACCATTTCTCCATTGTGAGTAATGCCGAATCTTCCCATCTTTGTTCATACAATAATCTCACTGCAGTTCTTATGTACAAAAACAAAGTTCCATGACTTTTTTTCAACTGTTTGTAAATTTCAATCGTTTCAGCCACATATTTTCCCATTGTTCCATCTGTATATTATAACCAAGATTTTTAAACTACTTATACATTCTTTCACTTGTTCTTCTTCTGTTTCAAATTTCAATAAAAGTTTATACATTGTATCAATTGCATGTTCATCATTTATACACAGTTCTATTTCAGAGTCAGTCTTACAATGTTCAAAACCATAAATTCTTTTGTATACTTTAAATCTTTCTAATAACTGTAAATAAGAGATGTCCCACTGCCACCAGTTCTTCTCTTGATTTTATTTTACATTCCCTTTGACAAAATTCTAGTATCTCATGATAAATTAGCCATTTGTGTTTGCCTATTATTTCTCGTCTATAAAATGCTTCTTGTGCTGAGAGCCACAAAGATGTTTTCAGACACAACCTGGGTTTGTATCTATTCCATCTTCTCAATATGGCACATCTGACATAATGATTATTAAAATCCACAATAACCTTGACTTTGTCATAACACAAATATCCATGCCGCCCAAATCTCAGGTCATGTCTTTCTAACTCCAAGAGCCTTCTATTTCTCAGCAACACCCACTCTGTCTTCCAAACCAAACAGCAAGCTGCAAAATACAATTTAAATCAGGTAAACCCAATCCTCCTCTTTCCTTTGCATCTTATAACACCTTATTTTTAACTCGTGGTTAGAGATTCTTTAGATGTGAGTTTGACTGGGAGCAAAACTCTGCAGGTACCATAAAAGAAAAGGTGGGTGGGAATGAAGACAAAAGGAACCCTCTGAGTGCAACTTTCTGGAAAAGGAGGGAGAGGGCGGCTAAGGGATGCAGTGGTAGTGAGAGTTCAAGGGGTTCAAGGATGCCAGCAAGAGATGAGAAAGAGAAGTGAAGGTTAGGGTGATGGCTGGGAATGGTGGGTAGGAAGAAAACAGTGTGAGAGGAAGCAGCAAAGAGTAATGGTGTATTTTTGTGTCTCTGTGTTTTCTGTTATTATATTTCATGCAATACACACACACACACTATGGTTTCTGTAGGTAGATACACAATCTCTGTGGGGGATCATTCCCCTGATATAGCACTGTTGGTGTCTATGTGTGCATGTGGGCTTATTTTTCCAGCGCATGTTCAAATTAATGGCCTTTTAGCCTCACTCATTTTCATGTTTGTAAAATGGGTTTTCTGGCAAAGGCAAAGGAGCAGTTTTGTATTCTGGGACTCCAAGCCTTTGTGTTTAATTTCTAAGACTGGTTATTTCTTTTTTGACCTCATGAATTTGCCTTCAGTAGAATGAACACTTTGCAGGTGGCCTCATTCACAAATGGGCTCCTTTTTGTAATAGTGTTCACAATACTTTCTTAATGTTCCAAAAATGCCCATAGGCACAAAACAAGCTTGTGAACTTCCTGGCATATTCGCCATCACCATCAGATGTATTAGCACCTACAAAATACTACCCCCTTTAATGTATATGTGTAGATATTGGTCTCTCTACACTGCAGTATTACTCTACCTTGCTAAGCACACTTCCTCAAGTGAATTTGGCAAGATGAGAGCAATGCAGCATGCTTCTATATACTGCACCTCTTGTAAGGATCTTCTTAAAATTTATATTTCCCCCCACTATACCAATACTTAGTAAGAGAACAAGAGTTTTATGTCAAGCTGCTTCTTTCTGATATCAAACATTCCATTTCCCACATGATAGACACAGTTTGTGCAGCTGTGGTGAAAATGAGAAATCAGGTTATACAGACATGATCAAGCTCTGTTTTGTTGATGTATATTTTGATTTTTTTAAAAAATGCTGATTGTTGATCACAAAGACTTTGATTTTGTGTTTATCTTACAAACTTTGCAACAATTCTGTATTCTCTTTAAAATACACATTTTAACAGTTTAGGAAATAAAATATCAAATGCACCAAACCTTTATATCTTCACATAAAATTAAAACATCAGACATGTTATTTGTAAACATGCATCGGAATTTCTTCCTTGCTTGTTTTTTGATATCAAGGTCTTATTAACTTTATGTTCAGAAGGTGTTCAATTGTATTACTCATTCTGCTTGATTTCTATTCTTTGAGGTTTAATATTCCATAAATGAAGGAGAGGGGCTTAATGTTTGAATTGAAGTAAAAATTTCCATAACATTTTTATCATTCCTTTAAAAAAAAATCTATGGATGACAAGCCTTCACTAATTAATTACTTCCAAAGCACCATTTAACTTTTTGATCAATTCTATTTTATTCTATTTATGTATTAATATCAATTTCAGGTAAGCCCTGAACATATTAGACAATTGGAAACTCACAAGTAGTGAATTTTTTCTTTATTTCTATTTTGCCTTTTACCACCTGTATCTTGTTTATTTTCTTAATCTATATACATACAGTTTCTTGATGTAGGTAGGCCTAACCATTCCAAATAGGCTTGATTAACCATACAACCTGCCATAATTCCAAATTCTAGCAATGCAAACACAAGTACTCACAGGATGAGGGAAATAGGGACAAATGACAACTGTGTGCATCAGACATCACTTTGCAAATCATGTGACTTACATATATATGTCAGATGTCATGACATCATTACAGGATTGCAGTAGTTGTGTGATGGCTTCATGATGCACCTGTCACCAATTTGCCATCTCTGTAGCTTGTAATAGACACTACTCCACATATATTATCAGTACATAATACAGTTTTGTACTCATTCTTCAGTGCTTCCTCCCCTTGAATATTTGTCTCAGTTCTGAAATGTTCATCTAATTGATGATGAAGTTGCATTCCTGAAGGTGGGGAGCTTTGCAAGAATATCAAGGTAAATACATATGCACCCTCTTTTGGTGTCATAGAGTTAAGTGCATGAAGATGTTTAACGTCAAGACCTCTCACAGTAACCTAGAAAGCTAGATTATCACAAAGTCTGGATAATCAGGTTTATCGCATGGAAAAAGAATCTTGAAACTAGATATCTATGTAGTTTAGACCCCTTTTATCAGTCAGTACATTAAAGAGGTTCCTCCTTGATGCTTTTAATCCTCTTTCAATCTGTCTCTTGATGCAAGGGAGGGGGAGCTGTTCAGGAGATATAAGAAGAATATCCATCTGTTCTTCTGCAGTGCTTTGCAAATGTCCATTCTTATTCCCAGATGCAGGGAATTCTATTATATCTAAGGCAGAGTTGTCCAAACTTGGCCACTTTAAGATGAGTCCCAGATGCTGGCTGGGGAATTCTGAGAGTTGAAGTCCACTCATCTTAAAGTGGCCAAGTTTGACAACACTGATCTAAGGTCACTAGGTATGTTGAAAGATTGGGGTGGGGTCTGCATGCATATCTAAGCCCTCCTTCTAGCTTTACTCCATGATAAAAATGCCTGCACACATTGAAAATAGCATTCTATGCTTATTTCTTTAATAATATTTATTACCCACCCCAATCCTAATGGACTCTGGATGGCAAACATGGACATAAAATTAAATAAGTAATTAAAAGCAGTATCTAATAATATTTGGATTAGATAAGTTTATGTTACTATCCATACCTATCTGATCTGATCTTCTTGCAAAAATTGTGATAAAGATCTTTGCTTAGATGTCCAGAACAATTTGGGTACTACTGATTTAAACATTTCCCATTTGCAACAATGGAACTTGTTTTATTTTAGAACAAACGTTCTAAGTATTGCATTAAGTCAATGTATTTGTTATAATTGCTACTAAACTCAGTACAATTCCAATATATTTTTGGGGAATAATGCTTCTCTGAGAATTGATTTCTTATTGATTCAAAGAACTGAGCAAGTTTTCTATTTATAGGATTCTTGGGAAACAGGTGATTTATAAATCACATCTATACATGCAAAACTTTTACTTAGACTTCTTGTGATTCATTTCCTCAATTTATAATGGGTCAACTGATAAATAGAGGTTACTTTGGACTTCAGTCTCCATTACATTTTAACATTTTAAAAATCAGTTTGCCCATCCAGATTATGAAAACGTGCTTCAGGTCTATGTATTTTAAATAGATTTGAATGTGGCTAAGATATGAAAGATTGGTCTGCTGTTTGGGACATATTGCATCAGTAAGACTATATAAAATACATCTGTGTGCATGTTGTAAGTAATCTAAACTGTTCCTCAGTACAGTGAAGCCTTTGATGCTCTAAATCCAACACCAGTAAGAAGAATCTAAATCCTGGGATTGAAAAATGGGTGGCTTGACTGCTGATCTGTCAAGACCTGCACAATATAAACAGGAACATATCAAAGATACCTTTCAAAAATCTTATATGTAGCACTTTGCCTAAGTATAGCTCAATGCAACGCAGTTTCTATACATTTGTTTGTCAGATCAAGGATATGATTTCATTCATTTTATAACATAGAGTTACAATTCTTTGGCAATAATGGGTACTCAGAATTAGCAGGCCAAGTTTACTGCTTATTGAACTAAATTTTATTTACACTGTGAATAAATTATTGCAACATTTTTCACTGATGTACATAGGTATGATGATGTCAAAATGGCACATGTGTCCTGAAGTCATCATAAAAGTGATATTATTCTATAATTTGTGTCATGATGTTCACATTATTTTGCACCATATCATCATGATGGATATGTTATCATGGTTCCTTCTCATGCTCCCTCATACCTCCCAACACCGATGCTATATGTATATCTGTATATTCAGGAACTGGATGAAGAATCATGTAACTGAAGTGTGGCACCCACACAGTAGATTTATGTACTGTTCTTCTGCTATTTGAGGAACGGTTTTCCTGAGTCCTACTGTGACAAAAGTCAGCTCAATCCTTCTCTCAGAACTCACAAATAATGTTTAGTCTCAGCTTATTACAGTGTCAACAAGTTTTAAAAATATTAAATATTTAATGTTTAAAAGAATATTTAAAAATATTCTTTGGAACAGGACCAAATTTGATTATGATGCATTTATTAAACAAATTAGTAAGTAGATTAATTACTTATATAATATATAATAACTGCAACACAAATGTATATGCATATGCACATCATAACTTAAAACTTTTCCAAGCTGATACATGTAGTCCCCAGTTTAAGAACAAGTTCTGTTCCTAAGGTCTGACCCTAAGTCGACTTTGTATGCAAGCCAAAACAGTATATGTAGTATTGTGTAATGAAATTGAACCATTGTGTATTCTACTTGAATCATTGTGTATTTAACTTGAATTTTGCTATAATAGGTTCCATTCTTAACAATGGGTCATCTGTAAACCGGGTGTTCTTAACCCGGGTAATACCCTTTCACAGGGTACATAATTACATTGTCCTTCGGTTACACTGACAACTCTAGCATCCAGCAATATCTCTTCTATATACTCTAAAATCCTTCATGCTGGCCTAATTCAAGACTAATTAAAGTAGAGTAAAAAAAAAAAAAAGCCTGCCTTCCCCCTGAAGTCAATCTTAATTGATTAAGGAATAAAGATTTAAGGAGGGGAAAATGTTTAGAGTAGAGTATTTTTCTTAAAAAGGAAGTAAAGTTGTCATTTAAAAATGCAGATTATTAAGGACATAAGAATCCAGAGTGGGAATGAATTATGAGTATAAACATGGAATACAGACAGGAGCTCATTATCAGATTATAGATTTGGAAGGTGTTTTAAAGGTCATCCAATCGACATGCTGATACAGGAGATTAAACTGATGCAACATTCGTGATAGGTGACAATCCACCTCTCATTTACAGCTTCTATCAAAGGTAAATCCGTCTTAAAAGCTGAATATAAAAGTTTGCTAGTCTCGGAATTGACAGCCATTCCCACAACTACAGTACACCCTTCCTAGATATGCGTGCATGTTTGTGTGAGAGAGACTTTTAAAAAACACAGTTGCATTCCATTAGCATGAATGTTACCGATAGTTTGATCATCTCCTGCTACACTTCCGTTCTCCTTTGGATTAACCTAAATGGACTTTGCCAATCCAAAGGTTTCCTTCTATTCTGTGAATAAGAGCCTCTGAGCCTATGCTGTTGATCTGCCATATTGTGGTTGTCAGTGAAGCCAAGACAGTAGTGCCGTTCCAAATAATTGGAGAGCTGAACCTCATAGTACTTAAAAAAAGGATTGACCTGAGGAAAGAACTACAGAAACGGTGGAGTTGCATGATATCCGTCTGTGATACCAAATGTGCTATTATGCTGAGCTCCTGAACCTTTCCAAGGGTGTGGCATGAGCCCACGGCATTGGCAAATGTAAGGAGAGGCTAGGGGTGTCTGTTCCTAGCCACAATGACATCAAAATAATGAACTGTGTGTCATGATGTCACGATGCAAGCTTTGGCCTTTTGTACTTGCACTGTGGTATCACACCCAAATATTTAAGGGGCAGAGTTTGCACTGTGATATCCTGACACACATTTCACGACTTGGCCCAGCCCACCCCTCCTCCGCAACTTCCTGCAGATGTTTATGAGAATGACTGTTATCACCAATACCTAATGTGCATACTTAACCCTATTTATAAAAAGCAAATGATGGCCTCTGACATTTGAGACAAAATCTAGCTACAATCTCAGTTGTGTGAAAGAAACATCAAAAGCCTGACAGCTGATTAAAAAACATTAGCTTGCCCTTTTTGATCCATCTGTAAAATATTTCAAAAGTAGTCTGTAATGTAGGGGTGATGCTCCTTTGATATAAGAATCCTTGTTAAGGTTAACTTTAAACAGGCATACTGAAGTTTTCCTGGGGGAAGAGACAATTAAATCAATGCTTCGCTAATCTGTGTTTGTGACTTGCCCCAAGGGACTATGAGAAGCCTGCATCTTATTGTACATCATAAACTGAAAGAACTGAACAGTAACATTCTTCCTTTGCTCTTTAATTTCCCTTCCTGGAAGAGATAGAGCAGTTATACTTGTAAACTTTAAATGGGTTGCATCAAGAGAATGTAAGGCTCTGATCCTCACATTCCCAGTTCTGGAGTCAGAGTATTCAAAAGAGTAGAACAACTCTAAAGTAAAGGACATGCAGACTAAATTTCAGTGCCTCTGGTGGTGACTGGTGCGTGGGGAGAGGCTGACATCGCTCAATCCAGAACATATGCCAGTTACTGCTTCCACTCAGCAATTCTTCAGCAGGCATGGCAATCTTCTGTAAATAATATATAAAACCATACACAAACCTACTGCTCTGCATATTCATAAATATACTAGTTAAGCTTAATTGACAGCAGAACTTTCAACACGGAACCAGCTCCACATTGGCAGGAAACAGGCTGTATACCTTTTTCTTTTTATATAAAACATTTTGAGTCAATTATATAGCACAAACAAAATTATTTTCTCTTAGGCTCCACTCTATGCTCAGTGTGTTTTGCATTTCTTTAGGTCTTCAGTTGGTATGTGCAGGTATGCTGTAACAAAAAATTAACCTAGTCGTGCACCTCTGGTTGTTCAGGTGCATACAGTCTCATGACCTTGGCTAAGAACTGCCATTTAGAGGAACAAAGAAACCCTGGTCATGTCACAGAATCAGAAAAGGCTAGAGTTGGAAGGGGTCATCAAGTCCTACTTCCTGTTCAGTGCAGGAATCGTGACAGCCTCTGCAAGGACAGATGCAATGAAGAGGAGCCCATCATCTATCTGGGTAACTTGTTCTACCACATGTCCACTACCTTGGAAAGGTGGAGAAGAAACATAGTTTAATCCCTGCAGTATAGCCAAAGGTTCTAAATGCTTTGCTCTGCAGTAGGCAATCAACTGTTGCATTTAAGGCTTCATTCTTGTCTGCAATAAAGATTCTATTCCAGCCAAGTGATGTCTGAGAGATTTCTTCCAAGTCAACCCAAAAGCTGGATAAAGGCTTAAGTGTCTGGAGAGTTATGATTCACTGTTGAGTGTTGTCTTGAAATCTGACCTTAGCATCTTTCACCAACTTCAGTTTGTTAGGAGTTTAGCTTTATGGATACCAGCTCTGTTATTCTGGATTATCAGTATAATAATGCTTTTATTTGTATTTGTATTGTATTATTACTGTATGTTCGCTTTCTACCCCGGTTTCCCTGATATCTTGTACCAGGAAAGTATCAAGAAAAATTCAGAAAAATGCAGTGGCCCCTTTCTTAATTGTCAGTCAGGTAACAACAGGCATGACTTGGGTATTTAAAAGGTGTGCTCTCTACTGCCTGACCTTGGCAGTGAATTCTATAATGGAAAAGCTCATTTTTCAGCCCTTCTCTGTATCAAACTACTTTTCTAATTGGTTGGGTTTGGAAACAGCTTGTTAATTCACACTGGAGAAGTGTACTTTATCCTAAAGCATGCGCACATACGCACACCTACAACTCTGGGCTCTTCAGGGTTAAACCTAAGCCTCTTCTGCCTCACTATTGACTGGACTGTCATGTTTGCATGAAACAATAATCGTTCTCTTGAAAAAAAGAATATTAAGAATATTGTTCAAACCCAACCATCTTGTCCATTTTTATATGTAATATTTTCACTATTGTTTTGAAATCCATCATTACGGTAGTAGCTTCCTTTTGCTGTGTTCAGGCAGATGCTACACAGACATTTTGAGGGGATGTTGTAGTATGGGTTTCTGCATGTAGCAAAGTAGTTGGTCTTAGGGAGGTAACTTTTCCCCCCTTCTCACATCACCCACTACTTAGAAAAACTACTCTGAAAGTCTGCAGCTGAATGCAGAGAATACCTCCTATAGCAGGGAAGATGTGTAGGGGGTTGTCTATCATCCACATCCACACCATCCTGCCAGACCTGTCCCTGGGATCTCCACCTTAACATCTTCTGCACCTAAGTCCTCATGTCTCCAGGTGAAAATGTTCCATCAAGGCAGAGAGCTACAATAGTACTACCTGTTCTTGAATAGGCAGATGTCCCCCACACCTGGAATCTGGGTGGGGCAGAATAGGAAATCCCCCTCCTCTAGAAAAAAACTTTTAAGTAGATAGTTCCAGCTTCCCCCTTTAAGCAGGTTTACCAGGATCAAGTGGTTTTGGAGATGCTAAATTAGGAGAGAAAATAGATAATATATGAGAGCAAGGAAAGCCACCTTATACAAAGAACTTGATTGTATGTTCTGCAGATTGCAAATATGCAACACTAAAAAGCTAAAGCCAAAACTATCCAACTGTTGCCTCAAGGCACTGTTTTTTTAAAAAACTTTTTAATGAGTTGTTGAGTAAGAGTTGCACTAAGTCAACTAACAATTGTAGATCAGAAGATATTCAACAGCTTTAGAAGTTTGTCAAAATGCCAGATTGTGACATGGGGTGCTGAAAGACCATAGAGCAACAGTTCTATCTTCTGAAAGTCATTGTCAGTCAACAAAGTGAGTAACTGATTGCCCATGCTGTGCCTATTTAGGTATTCACCTTGCCAAAGGAAGCAACATTAGCCTCATGCTACATTTAGTCAAGAGATGGACAGCTTTCAGTCCTGGGCTACATGTGGACCCATACTACTTTTTTATGGTCCCTGGAACCATATCAAATTCAAGCAGATTGCATCATCATATCTTATCAGTTTGAGAGGTTAAATAAACAAACCGACAGTGAATTTCTAAGTAGTCTTAACATTGTAAAAAAGAAACAAAAACAAACATTTCTCCTCAAATTTGGAAAGAAATAGACATTCCTGGGATCTATGTGGTTCTCCTTTTCCATTTCCCCTACCTCAATTAAATGCAGCCCTAGCTGCTGAGATTGACTATTTTCAACCTAGTGATGCTCAAAGTGCAGTTATGGATGACTGTTGATCTGCTGCAGCCTCCTCACATTCATGGATCAGAGCCTGCTTGCCCCTTTAACTTAATCCCTCCATATGTGCCAACATTCAGCTGGTGTGAGCCTGCTTAACACTCAGCCCATTTCCCACTTGTCACCTCAGCTTCTACCTCCCAAAACATGCCGAGGGCCTGCTGGCCACCTCAGTCATCATGTCCCCATGTGCACTATCAGAGGGAGGCTTGTTCACCATTTGGTTTTGGCTGCCCTCAAGTTCCACCAATCAGCAGGAACATGTGAGTAGGTCAGTAGCTGAAAAGTAGTTCATGAAAGCATGCAAGTGATAATATAAGTAGCAAAGTGGATATTCAAAAACTGCTAGGTAAACAGGTTTCAAATGCATTTGTTGATGTGAGTCACATGTACTGTGTTTAGTGGAACTGTGCTCTCAGACAAGCAGCCCAAAACAAGCGTGGATAGAAAATAGGATGAAGAATATCTAAAAATGAGATTTCATTCAGATGGACTCCCCTCACTCCTTAGCCCCTGCTTACTCAGAGATTTCTACTAAAGAGCACTATTGATAAGCTAGTTGGCACTACAAATGTTGCTTTCATTGTATATGGTACATTAAATAGTTCAAGTGTGAGATAAATATTTAATTTACGGTTGTTTTTCTGCTAGAAATTTAGTTTCAAAAGGCCTTTAAAAGTGGAGGAGCTGGGAAAGCATATATAGAAATGCAACTACAATGTTTAATTTGTCCTTAAGTCAAATTAATGACCTAAGGAGTTTGGTATTTATATATATGGGTGATCCATGAATTTTCTGAATTTTTATTTGGTGGTTCACCATTGCAGAAAGTGTGAGAAATACCAATCTAGTTCTTTGGAAGAACACTAAAGAGTGTTCCTAAATTATCTGGCCAGCTCTTTGATTTCAACAAAATGCTCCTTTTGGTTTAATTTAATCCTCACTCAGTATTCTTTCAAAGAAATAACCGATCCATTTACATTACTTCTACATTTTAATTGAGATGTGGTCATGTTTGTGAGTGGTGCCATATTTTATAATGCAGTATTTCTTCACACACGCTTTGAAAACTGTTGTGAGCAGAATTAGCAATGAACAGTTGCTGGCAAACCTGTGTGCTGGCTTGTGGCAAAAGGCCTTGAAGGCTGGTCAGCATTAGGAGGATAAAGAGCTATATAAATATTGATATTAGCTAAATGTAATTGGTAATATGACATCATAAATGAGCATGCTTTTTATTCAGATTGTTAAAGCTTTTTACATGCTTACATTATATTGCTTTACATTATATTCAGTGGCTTCTACTGTATATACTTCATTATATACTCCCATGTTTGTGTTCCTTACAATGGAATCCTAACATGGCACTCAAAAATTAACCTTAATGCCTTCAATCAGATTTACCTCCATGGGGATATGTATTGGATCTGCAGCTTTAGTTACGATTGGACAAGTGGAACATTTATGTTCAGCTGCCCCTAGTCCATCGATCTGGGCAGGTTTGGGACATCGGGGAGGGGAGGGAGAGATCACAAAGCTCCTAGCACCATAACTGGTGTTGCATCATTGCCTGTGATGGAAGATGATATCGTTCAGTGTTTCTCAACCTCAGCAACTTTAAGCCATGCTGGCTGGGGAATTCTGGGAGTGGAAGTCCAGACTTCTTAAAGTTGCTGAGGTTGAAAAACAATGATATAATTGGTCATGTGCCTTTCAGGATACTCCCATCACCACTTTGTATGATGCTTTGCCCACAGCAAAGACTGTTTTTCTTTGAAACACCAGCTTTGCATATTTCATTCAGAGCTACTCTTGAGTCTCTCCAGCTTTTTTTTTTTTTTTGAAAAAGGATCTTCTTCTCTGTTTCTTGCCCAGCCTATTTTCATGAGTAGGAGAGATTCTGATGGGGGACATGGTATAGAAGGATTTAGCTCTGGCCTTGAGAAGGAAACGGGAGAGGTAAAATGATTACTCATGAGAAAGACTCAGAATAGCCCTGCCTTGACCTTACTGTTCTTAATAAGGAAGCACTGAAGGCCTTGGATAGGCTTTCAAGATTTTGTTAACGTACCTATAACAATAAAGTAGCATTCCTGGATGCCATGCAGTGCCTGTTTCTTGACCTGGCCTACCTCAAAGGCTGACAGCCTCCTGTGTAAAATGGCTTAGTGGGTTATTGCACCATTCATTTTCTGTCACGTTCATTGTATAGCTAAGAAATAAACAATCCTAAATATTAATGGAGCATTAATCACATCCAGAGATATTCTGAATAAATGCAAGGATGTCCACTCCTTTTCATCTGACTCAAGATACAAATTCACAAATTTCTGAGTTCTTCAGAATTCCTTGGGGCCCCTCAATATGTGAGATTTGGGGCAGATGTTCTCTCACTGCAATGGATGTTACATCCCAAATGTCTGATGTACAGAGGGCATGGGTAAATCTAGGCTCCTGAAGGCACAGGTAAATCTAAAAGGGTCTCTGCATGATAGATCCTTGTTGTCAATCAGCAGTTCTTTTATTAAATTTGTTAATAAGCCTCCAGCAGAAGTCTGATTCAAGCACTTCTAAAGTGCACGTGGCCAATGACTCATACCTTAATGTCTCTATTCAGATCTGTTCTTCAGGAATAAATGTATTTACTTAAGAGGTAAGTTTATATACTACTGTATTTTTAAAAAAGCTCTGCCATTTTACATAAAATATTGAATGTGCAGGACTGTACCAGTAAGATTTCCTGGAGACACCCCCCTCCCCCGAGATGTACACTAAACATCTGTTTCGTATCTGAATGCCAAGCTTTTAAGAATGTTAGCCTTTAAAAAGCACCCAGTTCCTTATTTTAACCGAATCACCAGGTGCTTATGAAACATCATACCCTTGTGAAACCAGAGAGGACAGGAGATAAAAAGGCTGCTGGGGTAGAATAGAACATTTCTCCATCAGGAAGATGGACTGTGAACATAGTGGCCTTACAGTGGAGAGAAGAGAATATACTGACAAAATAAAAGTAGGAAGTATTTTTTAAGACTACATAAGAGAAATTCTGCTGAGGCTCTTTTTAAAAAAAGCCTTTGAACTGGGATGGAATTATGTGCAATTCAAAGCAGATTATTACACTTTAAGGATCATATGCATGTCTAGATCCAAAAATGAGGAACATGCAGCCTTTCATATGTATATATCTACCCTGCCCAAGGAATAGCTTTGCATGTAGAGCCCAACTTATCAAGCGCAATGAGCAGTCTCTCCTCTAAGCAACTGGCGCTATGATATCAGTGAAGAGCCAATCATCCATGTGCACAATGCAAAGTCAGTCGTGGGCAGCCTTCATGTACACACAAATGCTTCCTTACACATGAGTTGAAACACTGGATTTGTTGACACCTGTCCCCCCTCCCCCTGCCTCATCTCCTGTTTTCCCAACAGATGAAAAATGATTCAGAGAAAGCCGACAATGGAGGGTTGAGCTGAATGTTTTGTCTGGCTTTCCATTCAAACAGTCCAAGAGTGCCAACTGCTTTCCACTCACTGAATCACAGAAAAGGAGGAAACCAATAACCCCTTTCACTGTGTGCAAAGACCTGACAGAAGAGGACTGGTTGATCTGCTTCTTTGCTTCCTCAGATCATCCAAAGACTGGCGTTTGTTTTATTTGTTCTCATCCTTCTCATTGATGATCTGACAGGCAGACGTCAAGCCTACTGATATTTCACTGTACGCAAAGCAGAGGCGGGAAAGGAGGGAATGACCAAGACTTTTCTCATGTGACATTCTCTGTGAAGTCACAGGACAGTTTCTGCTACACAGTATTTTCTTCATTCTGACCTCCTTTGGAAAGGTTGACAGATGGGATGGCAGCTCCCTGGTCATACTTAACTGTTTTCTCTTTGCAGCCAGGGCAATGGCTCTTTAATATTTGGTTCATTTTTTAAATGGAAAGGAGAGCACTTAGGCAAAGTGGCAGTGCAAAAAAATTAAAGAAAATTCCATTAAGAGGCAGGTGCTCTGGAGGCAAAAAGGAAAACTGTAATTAACCCTTACCCTTGCAAATAAGAAGGATCAATCCAGGCATGCCATGGCTCTGCAAATGAATTGGAAGAAAGCCATCATTAAAGGTACAGTAACTAAGAAGCGGGGGACGCGGTGGCGCAGCGGCTTAATGACGCTGAAAGTTGCCGGCCAGAAATGGTTGACGCTTCAGCGGTTTGAGTCCAGCCTTCGCGTTAAACAGGGTGAGCTCCTGTTTCCTCCCCAGTTCCTGTCAACCCAACAGGTCGAAAACTCATGTGAGTAGATAAATGGGTACTCTCACTCCAGTGGGAGGAAAAATGCTGGTGGCGCCTTGCAAAAAAGGAGTTGGGAGCAGTTGCCAGTAAGCGCGAAAAAACTGCGCGCACCCAAAAAGGGCGCGAAGCAACGGAAACCCGCCTCCTGCGCTCGCCAGCTGGGCTCTGCTCTAGGAAGGAGGCTCTGGTAAACCACTTCCGAAAAACAATTGCCTTGAAAACTGCAAGGACTCGTCCAAAGCAGTCACCGTAGAGTCGGTAACGACTGAGCGCGGACAAAAAAAAAAACAAAAAACTAAGAAGCAGAGACTACTTTAAAAGAAAAAAGAAAAACCTAGGAAGAAACTATTAATTAAAAGGCCTGCTGCAAGGAGAAACAAGATTTTGATGCTGGTAGGCATTTATAAGTATATGTGTTCCATGTTTGGCTTCCCTCTGCCCCCCCCCCCCCCATGCTCTTTATTTTCAAGTAAAGCCAAGACAAAACAATATGGCCATAGAAGTAGTGATCTGCTACCAAAAGCTGATCAGTTCCATTCTCTGTAGGCCTAAGATCAATTTTATTTGCTAGCTGATCAGCCTCCACTTGTGTGAGAGCAGCAAAGCTGAGCTGCAGGAAGCATGTATGCCCTATTCCCCAATGCTGGGATCTCATCACTGAGCTCTGGGATGGATTTTAGAAGGCAAGGCATTTGTGGGGGGAGGGAAGGGCCTTGCGCATGGAGACATCTGAGAGGGCTCCAGAAAAATCATTGCTCTCAATTGTTCATCTGTACTGCAATTGTGGCTATGCAAACTATAATTTAAAAGTAATTTGGCAGTAATTGCTGTAACTGCACCTTTTTTTAAAAAAAGTGCTAGATTCATTTTACTTCTATAACATGACCTTACTAATGGTGCCATTCATCATTTTCTGTCAAAACAATATCAGGTAAATCTGAGAATGTGTGCAGTACTTTTGTACGCATGTATGTTGGGGAGGGGAGTTATGTCAAAAGGAAAGAAAAACTGTCAACTCTTATTGTTACATAAAAATATGTTCTAATATTACTAGGGTCATTAAACCAAACTGAAGATTATGCGAGCTCATTTGCCCCTTTCTTCTGGTCAGGATGATTGTAATTAACGTACTTTCTCATCTCCCGACATCCTTTGGGTTTTGCGCCTCGGACTGTACACTCTTCTGGTTCTATTGTCCCAATGTATGTGAAAGCTGGAGTCATGCTGATGTGCTGCTAGAATGGAGAAGGGCCTGCTCAGAAAGTCTGAGAGAATCCAGAGCTGCTATAGACAAAGAAGGATGCAAAGATCATCCCTGAGAATGATTATCTGCATCAAAGGCACTTTTGTCAAAAGATAGACCCAACCCATATGGCAGCTAGCAGACAAAACTGTCCTGAAGATCCCCTTGATATCACTCTCTCAGTTATTGCTGACTTATATATCTTGGTCTTCCTCTGAGACAGCTGCAGCAAGTTTCTGTCAACCTCCTCTTCAAGCAGTGCTCTGATCCACCCAAGCAGCTTCGATAATGCTACAATGTCAGGTATTTTCTAACCACTCAGAAACTTCACATTACACCAAGCCATAATATGATTGGTTTGGTTTGGCTTTGCATGTTGTACTAACCCAGCTATTGCAGTTTGAAAACCATGAATGAAGCTTAGCCATCCAACTGCTTCCTTGCTAACTAAACTATGGCTTAACAGGATGTGGGAAACTAAACTAATCATTGAGACAAGAGCCTGCCTCCTTGGAACTTAATGGACATCCTATCCTGACCTTAAAGTACTATAAAGTTGCATCACAACATTTGTCTGTTTCTATAAATAGATGTTCTGCACTACAAAGGGGAGTACTCCTTGCTGAAGCAATAGGCCAGTGTTCTGTTAAAAGTGTGTGAATCTCCTCATTCATAAACCTTCCTTACATGTTTGTTTAGTTGCAGACATGCACATCTAAATAAACATGTCCTTTGCATGTAGAATGATGTGCCTATAATTAGGTCCTGGAAACAATTTGGAGAGTTCTGAAAGGGAATGCCATGTGCTTCAGCAAGAGACAAAAGTATAAAACCAAACATCTCTTTCTGCAATTAGTGCCTACTGGTTCCTCAAGATTCTTCTGCTCCTTTGTGTCATCCAAGGCAGGCGTCCAGCTGTGGACACCAAAAAGTCATTTTGAGTTTGACCACAGACTAGGATCCTGTTTTTTTTCCTAGTAGTCTGCTCACATCAATATATTATTTAGAGAAGAACATCTGGACTGGGCATCGGCTACAGAGTTAGCCACATGTGTGATCTTTTGTTCCAATTGGCTGAGCAGAATGCTGATATTCCTGTCTGGAACAGCTAAATACTAGGAGTAAAGCTTTAATACGTGCTCAGGTTGAAGGCTGAAAATCTGGAAGTACATTTAGTTTTAACACATCTATGAAGATGACAATATGGAGGCTGTATTGTAACACTAATATATCCCATATTCAAAACAGAATACCAGAAGCCAATTGGACTCACTTAACAGAACCAGTCAGCAAACATACCCCATTCAGATAAATAACAGAATTTAAAAATCTGTACTCCCAGGAGATCCACTCTATAGTATAACACTGTCCACACAGAATCATAGTAAAGTAAGTTAGAACAGATCTGAGAAGTTGCGAAGAGATGCCTACTCAATTATGTCAGAAAACAATTTCACTAACCTGCCTGGCATATTTCAAAGGAAATACATTCTGCAATTCTTCCAGCTTGGCTAGCTGGGAAGTTTTTGGTTGTGTCTGGATGAAAAGGTCAACCATCATCATAGCTCATCAATGGCCAAACATTCCACCAGCTCTCTTTGCACAGATAATATCCCTAGAGCCTATTTGTGGACTTGGTGATTCATGGACTTGGTGATTAACTAGCAATATGGTACTTGTTAATCAGTGTCCGAGCAAAACACATTAGTCTTATTTAAGACCTAGTACAGGCTGCTGTGCAAGTAGACTCTTTCGCTGCACCAATACTGATTTAATCGAACAGAGAGAGTGCACAGGGTGGTGTTAGGCTTGTCAACCTACATTAAGCATCAGGAGTCAGCATTTTTAGGAAACCAAAGCTTTGGTTCTTCACCATCTGCTAACATTTGCTACCATTACTTCTGCTGGCTTCTCCCCTTTATTACTGTAACTTCCCCAGTGACATATCCTGAGCTTGTAAGAAATCTTTGCTCTCTCCACCCTTCCCAACAGTTTCAGCACCAATGAATACTGTGTATGTATGTATGTATGTATGTATGTATGTATGTATTTATTTATTTATTTATTTATGCAATTTATATGGCTGCCCAACTCACTCACGGTGACTCATGGTGGCTTACAGGAATAAAAATCCCAAATAAAAAACCCCACTACACTACACCCCACCCCACCCCACCCCTGTGGAAGATATGATTGCCTGCCATATGGTCATCACTCCATTGCTCCGTCTAAGCCAAAAAGGACAGAGTTATGATGGCAGTGGAGAGCAGAAACCACGCGCTCATTCATATTAATTGGGCTGGGAGAAGAAAGAGGGAGTTGATGGAGAAAGTGTCTTACCTACTGGGAAGAGAAGAGGGAAAAGAGAAAGAGTTAGACCACGGTGGCAGAAGAAATGACAAAAGTGGCCAACTAGAACGTAAAGGAAGAATCAAGTTCCATCCCTTGATCTAATGCTGGCTGAGGTGTGGTTAGCTCTTTTCGGTTCTTCTGCCATTGCCAGAACTGTGAATTGGATGGGTGATTTCTCTGAAAGTTTCCAGCGGCAGAATATATTCTTCAACAATTTCTCATGGGCAGCCTCTCCCATAGCCATGAGAGCAGCACCACTATTGAAAAAGGCCCACGAGAGGAGTTTCCTCATGCGGTCTTTCCTTGGGATGTAATTGAAGCCTGGGAAGCTAGAAAGGCTGTAGACTGCTGGAGAGATAATTGTATCAACCAAGACACACCCTTTGGCCACTTCTTAACTAAATAGGTGCAAGAAGACCACACTCTGCCCACAGGAATTTTTCTAAAATACTCTTCTCCTTTCTGAAGTAATTCATCAAATTGTATGAGAACCAGCAGGGGGAAAATGCAGAAGGATTCCTCTGCCGGGAGCTACTTTCAGCCATGCTGCTGAAGTTAAGCCAACTTTTCCCAATTTGTGGCCCTGCAGATTTGTTTGATTCCAGAATTCGAAACCAACACAGCTGGGATGGCCATGTTCCTAGGAATAATGGGAGTTGTAGCTGGAGCATATCTAAAGAGCACCGGACTGGAGAAAATGGAAATGCAAGCTTTTGATGCTCAACTGCCCCAGTGCAATCAAATGTACGTATGTATGTTCTGCATTCTGGAATACAGTCACATATATAATATTTATACGCACTTGCAAAATATAAGCCCAGTAACTAATCTCAAAAAGCTAAGCAGGATCAGGCCTGATTAATACCTGGATGGGAGATGGTCACTGCTGTAGGGTAGACTGTAGGTTAGACCAAAAACAGCTCAGAAGCAGCACTGACACACCATTTCCATATCATTGCCACGAAAACTACATGGATATGTTTGTGAAGTCACCAGGACTTGGGTTGTAAACAAGGGAGCTTTTGAGCTAGCACCCCCTGCCCCTTCCCCAGAGATATGTTCACACAGTCAGAACAATCTGCAGGGGCTGATATTGTCAAAATTCAAGAGGACCATCTGATTACTTATTTATGCATGCATACAGGCAATTGATATGCTGTTCAGTTCCAGGAAAGACTCTGAGGAACTCCTCAGGCACATAATGCAGACTATGAGTCAATTGTGAAGTTTTATTTGGATAGATGGAAAAGGTACCCATCTTATCCCTAGACTGTGTCCCAAGATTGTGAGAGGAATGTATTGTCAGCGATGGAAAAGCTGCGGTTGTGACTGGATGGCATTTTTGTTAAAGACTGGGCTGGAGGCATGGAAATATGAAATTGGAGTGTTCAGTACATAAACATCAAAATAGGTGTTGGTTGACATCAACCAATGTCACATTTTTACATATTTGAAATTACAATAAATTCAGTGAACATAATTTTATATCTGTCTTTTCAGGAAGAAACCGATGGCTCCAGCTTGATGTTGAATATATTGCATTCAAAATATATCCAGGTGGTTGTTATAATTATTGTTGTTGCTGCTGTTGTTACGATTATTTAGATTTATTATAGCCAAATTCCAAAAGACTTTCCGCTCCCCAAATTCTGCACATTCTAGTGCATAAATTCACACAGGGCAGCCCCTCGTGGGCAGAAGGTGGCAGGGACAGAGGCAAATAATCACTCTCCTTTCTGGCCAGAAGTGAGGCTTGTGTTTCAACCCAGGTTATGGCTCTGTCACAATCATGTTTATGAAATGGAGCTGGCTCTGTCATCTGGATATGAAATGGAGCTGGCTTCTCCTGGACCAGTGCTAAACACACTTAACTTGGAGAAAACCGTGTGTGTGTGTGTGTGTGTGTGTATAAACAATAAGTATTAGTAATGAACTTGGTTGATTACTTCCTGACCTACATTTTTTTTGAAAAGAGTAAGAATGAATACTCATCAGTCCCAGCAGGCTGCAGAATGTCCATGCCAACCCAGATGTTGATTGGCTGGGTGGTCATTTGGAGGCTCTTTGGGCTTTGACCCAACCATGCTATATCTCTGAAATCAATAAAAATGTATGAATGCATTTGAAGGGGTTGACGTAGCTACAAAATAGCCAGATCCATCTTCTAGTCTTGTGAATAGTTGGCACTCCAGCCAATTCTGGGGAAACAACTGCTAGCTGCAATCCAGGTTTCCACAAGAAGTCTTAAATTCAGGAAAAATCCCTAGACTGTTTTCAAGAATGGAAAAGGTGTTCTAAAATGTCCAGCTATAGCTGGTATTTGTCTCTTCTATTTTTTTTAATGGATGAAAAATTAAACATAAACTCATTCATTTCATTCCTCTGGAACTGACTGAATTCAAACACATGAGTTCTAAATGAAATCCTATTCATTCCTCATTTAATTCTATTACAAACCTCCTGGAACAGCAGGTACAGTTTACAGAGAGAATAACTTTTCAAAACAGCTTATAAAATGAGCAATGGTTGTGCTATTCTATGGTAGTCTGGCAAATCGGATGCCTCAATGGAGACTAGGAATTCTGAAATGATGCCAGATCAACCCAAATTACAGACAACTGAAGACGGGTGAGATTTTCTATTGAAATCAGTGGTAAACAAAACAAAAATGAGGAGTTGCAAAAATAAATTGATTTAAATTGGTAATGAAACAATCTAATTCTAATGCAGTAGGAATTAATCAAAGGAAAAGGGAATAAATAATAATAATAATAATAATAATAATAATAATAATAATAAAAAAAATAATAATAATTGCATACTCCTATTACTTCAAAGGGAATGAGTACTAATTGGAACAATGAGGTCCAAGCCCACAACAATGTTATAATATAATATAGGATATAGGATCCTATTTAAATAATGACAAATCACATTTAATAAAACAGTTGGGCATCCTTATCTCTCTTCCCCCTGCTTTTTCTTCATTTCTTTCTCCCTGATAAAAAGGAATCAGTTAGATGTGAATCTATGGCTTTTTGTTTGTTTGGTTTATCCATATAGACTAGTAAGAATGCATTTGTAATTGTCCTGCCAAATGGGATTTCCAGGGAAGAAATGGCAGACTGAAGGTGGCTCCATGAAAAGCTGGTTTATTTGATCAAGGTTAAAATAGATATATTGTTATCTCTGGTAACTCTTAATGGATTTTTGCTGATATCAGGGCTGAAATGACAATACTTTATGGATTTGTTTATAGATAAGAGACGGGACATGAGAAGAAGAGATCATTTGTTGTATTTTAAGAGAAGGTGATAAGCTACTAAAATTGTTTATACTTGTGATAAGGGTGAGAAGTCACTTCTTTATTTCTTTTTTTTCTCTTTACTATATTCTTATTTTTTCTTTCTTTTCTCTTTCTCTTTCTCTTTTCCCCCTTTTTTCTTTCTTTTCTGGACTTTCTACTTTTTCTTTTTATTCTTCTATTTTTTCCCAGTTTGTATTAGTTTTTACTGTTGTAATTATAATCTTTAATAAAATTACTGTAATTGTCCTGACAGATAACTTTTAAGAAACTAGTCGTCAGACAGAAAATGAAATTCATCCAATAATTAAATTGACTCAGATGTACATATAACACAATAGAAAAGATCCTAATTTCTACTCTTAATAGAGCCGTAGAGCTATCTCTTAAAATTCCCACTACTGATATAAAGGATAACTTCCAGAAATCTTTTAATTATATCCAAAGTAGGATCTTTGTCCCATTTTTCCAATTTAGTGCTGACTATTGATAATAAAGGACAAGTGTTTTATGAATACATTACATTTACAAGATCCCATAAACATCATCAACTTAAGCAACCAGATACTATGACTGGTTTTACATATTATAGTAAACCATAATATGGTTTGTTAGCTTTGAGCATAATTGTGTTTTGTAAACCATAGTTTATGGCTTAGTGCATAAAACTATGCCTTTTTGAATAATCTGTGGTTAACCAAAGTGCTGCTTAGAGCAATGTGTGACTTGGTAGAATTATGGTTGAGATCCAAGCTGATAAATTCTAACGTAATCATGCAAATGCCCTGCTTAACCGGTCTGAGTCAAGATGCTATAAGCTGAGAGCAAAAATAACAATATTTGTTGCACTGAAAACAAAATACAGCAGATGTTAGTTTCATCAGTGGCCCAGGACAGATAAAAATCTACATAAACAAGTGTGGATACACAAGGAAGGCATCATTTTGCTGGGAAACGTGAATAGCAGACAAGTAGAGTGTTTCCATTAGGTTGGCTACTATGGGGTCATGATGGTGACACAGGAAGGCCCTTCACAGAGGTTGGAGGCAGTAGCATTTCCTTAGGGCTGTTCTGTTTAGCCGCTCCACCAAGCTCCCCTTTTTTTTGTTATTCCGTGCTTGAAATTCTTTCTTCTTTGAACTCACCCTATCACTCATATGCACCTTGGGAGTGAGAATCAATAGATACATCAGCTTTAAACTGCAGAATTTTGAACTTAGCTTTCATAAAGCAGGAACGATAAGGAAAAGGGGGAAAGGGTTGCTTTTTGTATATGGACATTCTTACACACATCTATAGGATGCATTATTTATGAGTTACAAAGGCATCAAGACTTTTATAACTTTTATAACATTATCCTATTAATATCCAGGTTTCTTTTTCCTTGCATTCACTGGGCCTTTCCTCTGGAATTAGCCTTGCTCTCTGATTTCTGTAAAAAAACATAAAACAACCTTGCATGATTCACTGCCATCTCTCCCAAACTTCACAACTGACCCCCAACATAATAGGGGGTTAACTCTTTCAGGGCCATAGCCAATTTACACAAAATCTATATTTTAGCAATACAACCTTTACAAGCCTTTCTTCCCCAGATCAAGGATCAGGGCAGGTAGGAATTTATCTGGAGGCAAGAGATAATTTTACATTATTAAAACTTTACTGAAGATGTTAATGAAATGTTATTCCCATGCTGGTCTCAAAAATTAGGATTTAAACTTCCCCAATGGCTTTTCTACTTATTGCTAACTAGTTTCCAGAAGATGGCAGCTGATATAAACAATCAAATCTACAAATGTCTCTGCTAAGGGACTTTATTTGCTTTTAATCAACCAACTGCTACACTTCTAACATACTTATCATCTTTTGCAGCTGTTTATGAATGATCCAATCTGATTCAATTGATTTGGCCTCCTTTTATGTCATTCTGGAACACTTAGTACTCCTGAACATTCTAAACTGCACTGTGATAACTCAAATACTTTGCTAATAACAGTGAGATTAATCTGAGCTCACAAACAATAAGCTATAAAAAGTCTAAAAGAGAAGTGGGCACTTAATGCTCTTCAAAGCTTTCTGAACTACAACTTAGAGTAACAAGTATGAGAAATACCAGGAACTGTAACTCAGCAATCTGGAGGGCTAAATATTTCCTACTGTACTTTTGTTTAAAATATCAGGTTGAGGACTGCAGATATTCAAAATAACAGAATGCTCCCGTAATACACATTCATAATTAAATAATATTTTAATAGCATTTATTTGTGTGCTATTGGACATATTACAATTTGAATTTCTACCAGCACTATTACAACAATAATCATAAGTACCTGCTCATTTCTGAATTGGACAAATGAGTCATTTTTATTGGCCTAGTCCAGTATTTCTCAACCTTGGCAACTTGAAGGTGTCTGGACTTCAACTCCCAGAATTCCCCAGCCAGCATTGCTGGCTGGGGAATTCTGGGAATTGAAGTCCAGACATCTTCAAGTTGCCAAGGTTGAGAAACACTGACCTAGTCTGTGCAAACTGCCTACGTATAAAGCCAGAATATCTGATGAGCAAAACATGCAGGGGGTGGATGGAGACATGTCTTTTACTATAAAATGAAGGGCAACTCTTACATCTTTTCTCTACACAGCCATGTGGAAGATTTTTTTAAAAAAATCAGGCTGGGGCTTCTTACAACAACACTGATCTGCAGATTGTACATATTTTTGTGATACTAATATATGTCTAACATTAGACTTTTAATTTGGACATTTATTCCCAGGATTCTTGGGAACAGTTCTATATTTGCTTTGGTTTTAGGCAATGAGGGTTTCAAGAATAAGAAAGAACATTTATTTATTGTATGAATATTACTCAACTGACAATAATTTAGAGCTAAAGATGCATATAACATGGCTAGTTCTACTCAGAAGTTCTACTCAGAACTAGGTCCCTGTTCTATTACAGGATCCATCCTCAAATGTTATTGCTCCTTGAAAAGGAGTACCACTAAATTATACTAATTATTACGTCTTTCTTTAAGTAAAAAATTAAACACAAAACTTATTTTGTAACTGGCATGTACAGAAAATAATTTACTAACACTTCATTCTCTAGTCGGCCTTTACCCACAAATGTCCTACCACATGAATCTCTCTGGGAGCTTCACTTCCTGTTTTTATCCATAGGCTAGCTGCCTGTCCTTCTTATCAAAAGTTGCCTCTGTTGTTCAGCCTGTCCTGGTCTTTTCTAGGAAGAAACAATGAGTTTAACTCTGGCCTATGTGGGCTTCTGTATCCAACGTGTCTTATCCCTTATTCTCCTTGAGCTTATCTCAAGGCTGAAACACAAATGTACTAGGATTTGCTTATAATGCTGAAATTACTTTCTGTAATAACGGGACTCTAATAAAGCAGGGTTGGACATTGAGTTCATATTCAGTACAACCTTGAGGAACAGGAGGAAGAGCCACAACCAAAACAATGGTCAGATAAGAGAAATCTGAGTCCAAAAAAGGCATGTAATTTGAGAAAGTGTCTCAGACTTGACCCTCCCTAATTTTCTTGAATGTAAAGGCAGGAGGGGAGAGGTGTATTCAGACTTGCCAGATTCTGTTACTGTAACCTTATAATAAAAATAGTATTATCATTCATAACTTTGATTTCCTGGTCTGGACTACCTTGAAGGGCTGATAATAACAAAGTTTTATGTGACCCAAATCTGTTCTTAAAATGTATTCATTTGTTCCCAGAACATTAATCCCAATTTTTGCTAGTGTCTTATCCTTTAGAATAGTGCTCAGAAACAGAGTTTTGAACTCTTCAAATCTGATTTCTTGTTTTCAAATCTGTATCTATTTATTGATAGATGATAGATAGATAGATAGATAGATAGATAGATAGATAGATGATAGAGAGAGAGAGAGAGAGAGAGAGAGAGAGAGACAATTTTAAATTATCCGTGCCAGAAAAAAATGGATCAAATCAAAATGATCATAACAAAAGAAATTGAACATCAGTGGTTTCTTGAGTGGGGCATAAACATCTTTGAACGTCTTAACCTACCCTCCATAAAGATGCTGTGGAAAAACTGATCTGCAGAATCCTCAGTAAAATAAATACTTATTGTCTTAGTTTTCCCAGCAGAGAGCTCTTTCATTTTCCAGCAGCACTTCCCAAAACTTGAGTGTGCATTTTATTGGGAGCCATCTAACAATTATTTATTTACCCATTAACAAGTTTGGGCAGAGTTTTTAGGCTGAACATGTCTTTTGTTAGCTAGCTTTTGTCAGATTGGAGACAACTGAAATGATTCATCCACCTTTAAATTGCTGCTTTTTGCTAATGATGTTGTTGAAAGGAGAGCATTATTTAAGTACTATGCTCTCAATTCCTTCCTTGAATGCTACCTGTGCAAAACAATGGATGAGGCTGATTTCTAAATGTCCTTTCAAAGTTGGAAGGCCTTCAGATATAATGGGTTCATCTTGCCCATCCGGATGGTTGTACTGAACCTCTATCAGGATTCCTGTCTCAATATACAGCACAAGCCATAACTAATGAAGGATTAATGTGTTTCAATCATTGCTTACCTTGCCTAATTTCTGGAAAAAATGGTTTTGCTAACTGTTGGCTGACGAAGAGACATTCAGAGATATCCCACAAATATAATCAAGGATTATCATTCTGTACATGAGAATCTGGAGTTAAGGGAAGGTCATCATCTTTAAAAAGATCCATAAACTTATGCACGCTCAGATAGCAAAAGCAGCTTTGTTCGGCATTGGCTAAGTCTTGAGGGAAAGCAGTGTAACTAACGCTGGCACTGTTTGGGAACATAAAGTTTCAGCCCCAGAAAGAGATGTTCCAAAAGGCAGTGAGGGCAGGTTCCTTCTACAATATGTTGGAGAATTTATTTCAGAGATAATGTGAAGATTGATGACTTAAGAATGATCTTGAGCCCACATTATTAGGCTTGGTGTCTGGGGTTTCCTGCCTGCTTTTCCTTTTCTCCTTCCCATTTGCATTTTTTTAGAACAGGATGGGCAACTTGAAACTCTCCAGACGTTGCTGCCCTGTAATTCCTTATCATCCCTGACTGTTAGTCAAGCTGACTAAGGTTGATAGGTCTTGATGTTTAGTTAGAATGAGTAGGGCCACAGGCTGGTCATTTCAACTTTATGTCTAACTTCATTCTTTGGGGACTTCTTCTCATAATATGTCATTCATTTATTTCAAGTGATACCATGTGAAAGACGAATATGCTCAGATACAGAAAACTGATCTGCTTTAGTGCAATAGAGAGGAGTCTTAAATTATTTGAAATGAAATCCTAGAAGCAGTAACTGTGTCTGTATGGTTAAATTTAGGAGAATTATTCAGAATATAAATATTGAGAAAATTCCTAGCTCCAACAAATCAGCTTGCATTTGTACATTTCAATGGGAGTTATTAAAACTCAGAAATGACAAGTGAAAACATAAGATATTAGGGTCAAGGATAATGAAGAGTTAATAAGAATTTCCAAATAACAAGATCAGAACTACTCACTGAAGATCATTATTTATTTAAATACTGTTCTTCTCCACAATTAAGTCATCTATATATGTATAATTATATCTGTCTATACATAATTATATTCAGATGCAAGGATATCATTAAAAAAACTGATTTAGTTGAAAAAGCATTCCATGTAAAATTTTATTTGGTAATTAGTTTAACTCAGATATGAAATGTATTCTTGTATAGGCTTGTTTGAAATATGTGCTATAGATGTAAATTGTCAATTACTTTCTGCGTGAATGTGCAAAATTTGATCTCATTGTATGACTACATGTCAATTGTATGTTAGTAAAAAGCTCACTGTTTTATATGCAAAGTTATACTTGACTTGGTACATTTTTCCAGAACATTTTCATTATCTAAATATTTTAACTACCATACAAAATATTGTAACTACTGTACAAAATTAATATTATTATGTTCTTGTGGGAAACCCCATTAGACCATTTAAGTATGAAATCCCTGAAGTTTTAGCATCAGTTCTTAACATGACTTACAATGGCCACTATTTTATTGCTTCCATTTAATATCTGGAATAAGTCTGTGACTTATTATATGATATTGTAATTAAAAAGTGCACATGTAAATAACTATTAGAGAAGTATGCAACCTTGTGAAACAGAGCTGTAACTGAATGTAGAATGAGATCTCTTAAAAGATAATGCAAGTAAATTATTTATGAAACCAAAGGAAGTTACTCAGCTTTTAAATTGCATAAAATATTAAAATGTTAAAAAGCTACAGATAATTTAAGATAAAAGAATTAATAATGTGCTTATTTTCAGCATTTGCTGAAAGTGTCGTTCCTAATCCAATACATAAAAAACTAAGTATGCAAACTTGATAGTTGCTTAATTAAACTGCAAGTATGAAATTAAATATGGACACTTAGTAAATTCTATTTAACTCATAGAAACGTACTTTTCTAATATATGGTAAATATATTTTGTTAACTATATCATCTCAGCTCATCATTTTTAGGGCTTTATCTGAAATGGTTAGGTTCATAAATTTTATGTATTTTTAAATCTGAGTAATTTCAATGGGAGATTTAGGCAGGAACATAATAGAAATCAGAAATGCTTAACATTGGGTGGATCACGTCCTAATATTAATACTAACTATGAGAATGTAAACAAAGCAATTCATATGAATCAATCTCTGTTTTTCCAAAATGCTGGGAATAATTCCAACATTAATTTAATTTACCAATTTGTTTTTGCTTTTCACACCACAATATTTTTGACAGCCTTTAAAAAAACCTCTTTTCTCCATCAAAGCGTTCTTAAATTGAACATCACGGTGATGAGAAGCCCAGCTTCAGCACAGAACAGATGTTCTTCTGCTTGTTATAAAATGGAAAATATATAGTGCTGTCATAATTTATTTCTGAAAGTACATATCTGTTATATTTAAAGAGAGGATGAAAAGTGTTATAATACCCCATCGCTGTCATGAAATATAAGCCTGGGAAATCCGAAGCAACCTGTTTGTGTTTGTTCTTTACTTGTTATATGACTTACAAGCTCTTTCTTTAAAAAGAGCAATGTTCTTTTTGAGTGTTTCGTTTACTCTACAAAAAGAAATGGAAATCCATCTGCACGCAGCGACAGTTGCCAGCTTATTATTTTTTTCTTTTTTGCATGAACACTTAAAACACATCACTGTATCAAACCCTAAAGATCACCCAAAGAAAGAAAATAAAATGCAGACCCCGTCCATCCACCAGTTTCTCATGCGGGGCAGAGAACACCCAGGGGAACAATATACTCCATCCTTATGAAGAAATTCTGGTTTCGTTTTCCTTTTTTGCTCCTTTTACAAAGATGCCTGATATTCCTCCAGGTTCCACAATCTGGAGTTGATTAAATAATTATAAGCGTCGAGCAGCAAATCTATCATTCGGGCTCCTGAACATGCCAACATGTGCTGTTTGTGGCAATGCCAACCAATGCTAAAGCGTCTCTCATTATTGTCATTGAAAATATCGTGGTTTGGTGTTTGTGCTATTTCCTGGATTCTGGTGATATAAGGTTGCCCAGCAATTTGCTTCTGTTGCCAACAACACTAAAGAATTTTATAATAAATCCCTTCTATATTTACTCAGTCCACTCCTCTGTCGCTGAAATTAGCCATTTATGATCATATGTTCCAAAATACCTGCTTTCTTTTTTTCGCTTATTCTCTTTTGAACCCTAACAGAAAATCCATCAAAATATGGCTTGCTACTGCTTTTCCCCTCTTGGAAGACTGGTGTTCTATGTGCTTGTAGCTATTTTTATGTGCCGCAGTAACTTCAAGCTAGATGTTAGTGAAGCTAAATGAACGAAATGAACCCTTTTGATCCTGAGCATTTGACTTAAATATGCATTCAAACAACTGACATGAAAGATTAACTTTTTGGTGCAGCCGAGGGATGCAAAGTTAAATTGGAAGAGATGAAATAGTTACAGCTGGAACAAGATTAGGATGCGTTGCTGGATCTGTTTTTGCTACTTGTTTTGTGGTCATTATTTTGTCTGGTCTGTCTCACTTGGGAAGGACAGTAAAGGAAAGAGAGAAAAATCTATCTAAAGTAGTGACCTGACCAGCAGACTTGATTCCTGGTTGCTACACCGACAGCATACAGTTTTTGAGGCAGCATTTTCAGATGTTGCTTGTCATTGCTTTCTTCCTAGGACTAGGAGGGAGTGACTGGCCCAAGGTCACCAGCTGGTTTTCATGCCTAAGGCATGAGCAGAACTCACGTTTCTTACTCCTAGACCAGCACTTTAACCGCCAGACCAAACTGGCTCTCGTGTATAGAATAGTATAGCATAAATGAACTGTAGTATAATCATAAATCAAACTATAAGCATTACTTTGGTGGACACCAGCCTAAATCCACATATGTGTAGTCTTGGCTATGAAGTCTAATGGTTTAGGGGCAAGAGGAAAAGCAAAAGAACTATGCTTCAATGGTGTTGAAGTGGTATTTGTCCTACTCCAGCTGTTAAATCAGGCAAAGAAAATATATACGTAGCTGAAATTGTTTGTCTACACAATTCCTTATCAAGTTAAAGAAATACCAGCATCTGCACATTTATATTCATAGCATACAATGGAAAAATGAAGTCTCTTGAACATATCTGCATTTTAAGGGTCCTGACACAGGAATTTGGGATTTGTCCTAAAGTTGTCTAACATTCGGAGAAAGCTGGTCATCAGAAATCCCAGGTCAACCACATGGTCTTTCAAGTAGTAGAACAGGCAGCAGGTGCTGGGAGAGACTTCTGTCTGAAACTTTTGAGAATTGTGTCTACCAGTCAGAATGGACAGTAATAAGTTAGGGGGCAAACAAATTGGCCATCTCCTTACATACTTATTTCTAAAGTGTCTCAATGAAGAAGTTTTAGGGGGAAAACAATTGTACAGATCTCACTATATGATTGGAGGGGGGGGCGATGGGGAAAGTGAACTACCTCCATAGCATTTGTTTATCTTGCTGTATTTTTGCTATTACTTTGACCTACGTATATGATTACAGTTAAACTGCATCACATTTTTAAAACTATGCTTTTTAGTTCTGTAGACTTGAGTTTTGACGGAAATGGGATCTAAATACGATAATAACCATGTAAGGAGAGTGTAAGAAGATACATCTTATATTTAAAACCTATAAAGCAGAAATCATAAAGGAATATTCTTCCATGTAAGCAACCTGATTCATGGGGTAGAGTAGAACTGACATCTTTTGAACTGGCCACAAGAGGTCACTCTTATTTTTTTATGGCATTAAAGCTGTATTAAATATTTCAGAATCCTATAGCATAAGGGCCAATGTGACTTTAGCTTCTGCACAGAAACAGCTACTTTTCTGTTAAGGCACCCTATTGGCTGCCTTTATTTTCAGTGCAATTTCTTTGAGGACTGATTAGTATTAGAACATATGAAAGGCTGATTGTTGCCAAATACGGCTACTACACACATTCTAATTTCAAGGCAGGTTTCCATAGGCTTCATAAATTTTTACTTAGTGGAGCCCCTGATCATAATTTATAAATTAATATTCTATAAAATTAATATAATAATACATAAATTAATATTCTGATCAATATTTACTCTTCTATACAACACTTCTTTAACCTGGTATTCTCTAAATGTAATAGCTGATTGTTTCATCATCCTCAGCCAGTGTGGTAGTACTAATTGGGAACTGAATCCCTGTAAATCTCGAAGGACTTAGCTGGAGAAGGCTGATCTATGGCAATACACAGTTGGCCACTAAGTCCTGTAACTATATTTTTCCCATTCTCTTCCTTTATGGTCTCAAAGATTTACTCTACCATGGATTCAGTTTGACTGTGAGATCATATGTATAAATGCATTCAGAGATTTTGGGTTCATGCACAATTGTGCCCCTATATGCTGATAAATCATATAACAATAAATAAATTGTTTATTGCATCAAGATTCTCCGTGTGGAGTTTTAATGTACATATATATGCACAAAACTTCAGAAAGAGGTTGATTTAGTTTAATTTGTACAGATTATAGTCTTGGTGCATTCCTTTCCCAATTTTAACCTTAGTTGCTCTGTATTTTGTTTTGTGATTTCTTGGCCATCATGCACTAGGCAGATGAGGTGACCTGATAAGGGCTATCCATAATTTGTTATGTCTACATAATCAAAAGTCTTTATATAATCCATAAAGATAAAATATGCTTCTTTCTGGAATTCCCTGTCCTTTACCATAATCCTTCATATGTTAATGATGTGACTGCAGGCACCTTTGACTATTTTGACTCCAATTTATATATCTGGCAGTACTCAGTCCATGTATCATGCAAGTTCTGATCTGCAAAATCTTGAGTATTATCTTACTGGCGTGTGAGATAAGTGCAACTCTTCAGTAGTTTGAATATTCTTTAGCATTCCCATGTTTGGTACTGGAATATACAGTAGATGGATCTTTTCTAGTGTCTAGGCCACTGTATTTTCTGTTCCTTACAAAACACTTTAACTGCATCCTCTTGTAAGATTTTAAACAGGTCTCCTAGTATTTTGTCCACTCCTGTGGCTTCATTGTTAGCAATATTTTCAAGTGCGTCACTTTCCAGAATGCCTGGCTCTAGTTCAGAGATCAAACCTTTGTACATAGCCTTGATTTGGGAATATTTATGTACAATTTTTCTGTACATTCTTACCATCTCTTATTTATATCTTCTTTCCCCAGTAGATCTTTGCCTTGAATTTTTCATGCTTATATTTCCATAAAAGTTCTCTTTGATTTCTGTAATTTTCTTGTTCTACCCATTTGATTATTATTCCCATCTTCTTTCCTTAGTTTATTTCCTCCTTGCCAACATGGGAAATTTTAACACAGTGAAAGTTGAAATGAATTGACTACACACTTACATTTTAGGTCATCAGTGGATTGAAATGGACTGGAATTGGGTGGTCAGTCAGACAGTCTTATTGTTTACTACTTAGAACATGGAAAACAAAGAAGGAGCGGTGTTGCTTTCACGGTCATGAAGGATATTGGAAAGATCCATGGACAAACCTTTAATACGGTCATTATCCAATTCACGTTTATGCTCCAGTCACTAATGCAGAAGAACAGGAGGTTGACAAGTTTTACAATCAAATTCAACCTGAAATCAACAGAACAGGCAAGCAAGATGCAGTGCTTGTGGTTCGAGACTGGAATGCCAGAGCTGGAAATGGTAAGGAGGAAAATGCATTTGGATTGTTTGGCCTAGCAACCAGAAGTGAAGCAGGACAGTGACTTATTAGATTCTGCCAATCCAGTGCTAACACAGCCTTCAATCACAACAATGCCTATATACATGGACATTACCAGACAGAGTACACAGGAATCAAATTGACTATGTGATGGGTAGAAGGGTATGGAACAGCTCAGTTGTAACAACAAAGACATGGCCAAGGACTGACCATGGTACAGACCATGCACTATTCATTTGTAAGTTCCAAGTCAGACTAAAGAGCCAAATCAGCCAATCAGTTTCCATGATACGACTGTGAGCATATACTTACCTTTTCAAGGAGAACATCAGCAACCCCTTTGAAGCCCTGAACTTTATTGTTAAGGAACCAGAGGAATCATAGAATGAAATCAGAGAAGTTGTTAAGGATTAATGTGAAAAGAGATTGTCAAGAAACAGAAGAAAGCAAACTGGGTGTCAGAACAGATGGTAGAAATTACCAAGAAGAGAAGCCAAAGCCAAGAAAGACAAAGATCTCAGGATGGAACTTAACAAAGAATTTCAGAGAACTTTTAGAAGAGGCAAGAAGCAGTATTACCATGATACTGTAAAGGTATCAAGATGAAAACAGACATGGAAAACAAGGAAAGTCTTCCAAAATATCTCTAAAATAAGAAGGAGGTTTCAACCTTCAATTGGTATACTAAAGTATGCCAATGGACAGATGATGATGGTGATGATGATGATGGTGATGATGATGATGATGATGATGATGATGATGATTTTGACTATATCCACCTTTATTTTTTACAACTGAAGGTAGTGACCTAGTAACTAATTCAAAGAATATCAAACAATGATGGAAGTATACTGAAGTTTATACAGCAAGATATCAACATCTAAGATATCTTGAAGATAACCCCTATTTGCAAAAAAACTCTAGTATTAGAAAATGAAGTTAAATCATCACCAAGTCAGAAGGCTACAGGAAGTGAGGGAATATCTACAGAATTAAGGCAAGCAACAGAAGAAGAATCAGTAAAGCTTCTAACCCAGCTATGCCTGTGAATCTGAAGAATGACACAGTGCCCCACAGATTGGAAGAGAGCAGTTTATATACCAATAACAAAAAAAGGAGACTTGATAAGGTGTGCAAACTACCATACAATATCCTTAATTACACATGCTAGCAAAAAATGCTTAGAATCATCCAGTGCAAATTAGGGTCCAACATAGAAAGGGAGTTGCCAGATGTTCAAGTTGGTTTTAGAAAAGGCTGAAGAAAAAGAGAGCTTATTGCTGATGCACGCCAAATAATGCTCAAAAGAAATCAATATGAGGTTTATTACAAAGGTCTTAAATTGTGTAAATCAAGTCAAGCTATGGAATGTGCTTAGGAAAATGGGAATCCCAGAACATCTCAAAGTAACATTCAAAATAAAAAGCCTAACCAAGGAGGTAAACGGATCTGGAAGCAGCAATTTGAGGCTTATTCTCCTGCTCTCACACCAACAGTCTCAATAAGCCTTCCCAAGTCAACTCTGACCATAGAAGCAACTCCTTACTTGTGTAGTCTCTGGCCCCCTTCCTTCCCCATGAGGAAGGCTCTCTAGCTTGAGCAACCAGCTCTCTTCTCTGCCTGGACAATAAGTTGTGTCAAGGCCAGCTGCACAGAAGGGTGGGAGAAGTTGTTCGTACAAGCCTGATTAGGATACTTCAGCAGGTGCTTTTTCTACAGGCTTCTCTTTGTGATACTCTGGCATATCTCTCAACCTTCTTCTCCAACCCTCACACCTGTCCCTTCTTCAGAGTAGCCTTTATACTCAACGGGCAGTAAGTATGCAGATATTCATACTGCGCTGTTGTGATTTATTCAAAAGGAGACTGGCATTTTCCCTTCATGACAGATAGATTTGCCTTTTAGGATTGGCTATCAACAGTAAAGGAACCAGCAGTCAAGAAGTATTCCACAGACTAGTAACTGATAGGAGAGTAATGGAGACCTTGGAAAAGATATTTAAATGCTGTGATGTACAGTATCTCCATATCTACAAAGATCAGAATCATTCGGGCAATGGTTGTCTCTGTGACAATCTATGGAAATTAAAGTTGGACTTTGAAGAAGCAGGACAGAAATAGTATTGATTCAACTGATGTTGGAGAAGACTCCTGAGAATACCATGTGTAGTCAAGAAAACAAACAAATGGATCATAGAACAAATCAATCCAGAGTTCTCACTTGAAGCACAAATGTCCAAGATCAAATTATCATATTTTGGGCACATTATACAAAAACTAGTTCTTTAGAGAACTCTATAATGCTGGGAAAGGTAGAAAAAAAGAGAAAAAGAGGATGACCAGCAGCAAGGTGGATGGACTTGATTACAGTGGTGGTGTATGTACCATTGGAAGACCTGAAAGTCCAGATTGGGAACTGATCATCCTGGAGTAAGTCTATCTATGTGGTTGCTAAGAGTCAATATCCACAATGGCACATAATCAATCAATTAACTTCTTGCCTCTTTTTGCTTGCCTCTGGAACTCAGAGTTTAGATGGACAAATTTTTATCTGTTGCTTTCTTCTGGAGCCAGAGGTTGCTGAGACTTCTGGCATTACCGTTACTTCCGGGTATCACTTTTTCAGTACTAATCAGCCACCACCCACTGGGTAATTCAAAGATGAAATAAAATGATTTACCTATCTTAGTTTGAACTCCAGCATTGATTAGCTTGTCTGCTGTGTCTCTGTCTTCCAGGCTCAGAAGTGGATCTAAATGCCAAGGAAGATCGATTGCGCTTTCAAACTGAAAGAGATGCTGAGTCTGAAGAGATTTAAAAAGTGTTTTCTTTCATACTGTTGGTTTGCACCTCTGGCCATGGCAACAACAATTTCTTTTTGCTTTCCAGAACAATTCATTTGCACCTGAGGCACTCTGATGTGACTTTAGGACAAGATTATTTTGCAGACCTTATTAGAGGGCAGTATTTCCTGCCCTTAATCTGATAAGAGTGAAGACAAAAATAATGCTGAGAAGTGACTGAGAAAATGATTGCAGCACCAGTAACACAGTCTTCCCATCAAACTGCCAGAATTTTTTTTTTTCTGGCAATTCTGCAAGTGTATATTTCAGTCAGATATACTGCTGAAAATACAGTGATGACTGAATTATAGAGTGGCTCTGTTCTATAATGCTTCTTCTGCTGCTTGAATTGTGGTTGAGCAAAAGAAGAACTTGTCTCTGTACTCACCTAATCCTTCACTTATCTGGATGCTGCTGAACCACTACGACCAGGCCAAACTAGCAACATTTCACCTACTATGAGTTTTGGATCAGCCTTGCAAGCACATTGGCTATCTGATATCCATGCCTAACTTCAAATATGTGTCCTTCTAATGTGTTATGTTATAACTTCCACAATGTTTAGCTAGCATGACCATTGGGAACTATGCCAGTTGTAGATCAACATCTGGAGGTTGTACAGCATCATATGAAAGCATAAGACCAGGCAGGGAAGGCTGTACTACTCTGTCTAAAATGGAAAACAAAACAAAACATTTCAAGAATACACAAATGCAAAAGTTACCCATCTTGGTTCCATTTATTTTGTATCCATCTGCTCATTTTGTCCACGTTTCCTCATGAAATATTTGATTTCTTATTTATGTGAATCTATGAAATATCACAGATTCTGCTTATGTTTTCACTTAGAAGAGTTAACCTATTTTCCTGACCACTTGTTGGAAAGAGGATGACAGAAAAGTCAAGATATTTAATCTTGATTGTGCAAAGGTGGCAGTGATTACTCTCACACTATGTCTATTGGGAGAAAATCACTTTTAGTTGAGGTTTGGACAACTCACAACAGTTGCCTAATATTTACAATGATATTAACACAGCTGCTCTCAGCAGAGACAAACCCAAATCTGACAGTTGATCTCTTTCACATACACTTATTAAAAGCTCAGTTTTCAAGACTATTTCAACTATAAATCCCCTGCCAAAATTCAAACGCTGGATCTGCAAATCATATCTGACTACCATTCCTCCCAATGCAATATTGTTCTTGACTGTTGACTAATATAGAGAAAAGTCAGGTGCTATCTCCAGTTACTATCAACTGATCTGAATTTCAAGGAATCCTGTGTTGAATCATGCCTGGATCTCACAGAATCTCCATGGGCAATTCAAATATATCAAAGCCTGGGCATCTGTCTTGTTATGAATCCAGCTTATATGTTATGCAGAAGTAGGAAAGAAGGAGAAGAGTTTGACTGACTTATATGCTACTGTTTCCCCTGCCTGCTGATGTAATGTGTATAATTTATGGATCTTATCTACAGGAATTTATTCAAATGCCAAGATATGTTGAAAGGGAGTTGTTGGAAATTAGTCATTTCATTTGACTAGTTGACATTTGAGGCATATGCAACAAAGTCCGTGGGCAACAAAGAAATTAACAGGCCTATTCCAACTGGGCAGAAATACAACTCAACCAAAATACATCAATGCATAAACACTGATACTCATTTTGTTCCCCAAATAATTAATTGTTTAGCTCACTGGAATGGGCAGAGTTGAAATTTGGGGGCTATTATATTGTTGGGGGCTGGATGTAGTAACTCAAATCAGTTCATTAAGCCAGAAGGAGATGTAATACACCTGTTTCCATTGCAACATTTTTTTTTTTAAAGGCACAAATTATGCTGCATAAAAATTGCAGTTTGCCACAAACATTCAGACATGTTCTCTTGATGAGGGTTCCAGAGCCACAAAAATGGGCTGGAGGCTGCATGGAGCTCACAAAGTGCTCAGTCAGTTCATAAGCTAAGCACTCAGATATGAAAAAAAAACCCTAAACGCAATTCTATGTAGTTTGCATTAAAGAAGTACAGTATTCAGGTCACAGGGACTGATGGTACCATAGCATTCTGGTCTGGCTAAAATGAGAAAAATATTGACAAATTAGCATGTATACAGAAAAAGTGGTAAAGATGGCCTAGAAACCAAACCTTACAAGAACCTACCAACCCAGAATCCTCCTACCATCCTGGAAAGTTGAAGTAGTTGATATGTTTTGGTTGGAAAAGATACATTATACTGACATTCAAATATCTCAAAGGTTCTCTCAGAAGTGAAGGAGGAAACCGGTTTTCTGCTGCTCCTTAGAACCAATGGATTCACATTCCAAGAGGATTTCTTATAAATAATAGGAAGGAGGTCCTCATAGTACAAGCTACTCAAGAAGAAAACTGTTCGGAGGGCAGCAGTTTGCTCCTTAAGAGCTTCTAAAGCAGAAGTTGGACAGCTGATCTCCTGCATCAGGAAGGGGTTGGAGTGTTTAACCCAGCATTTCTCAACCTTGGCAACTTTAAGTGGTGTGGACTTCAACTCCCAGAATTCCCCAGCCAGCAAGCTGGCTGGGGAATTCTGGGAGTTGAAGTCCACACCACTTAAAGTTGCCAAGGTTGAGATACACTGGGTTAAACACTGAACTCCCGTCCCGCTCTATGAAATAGGAGTGCTGTTTCAGCTCATTAATTCCCCCCGTACCTTTTCTATTGAAGCTGGCTGCTGACAGCCTTTGTCCCAACTGACAGGTACCATTAAGTGTGTCTGGCAGCCCATGGAGAGCTGTAAGTATTACGTTGAGTTCTAACTACCTTTTTCAGGACATTTCCATCCTTCTTCTAACGTTTAGAGTTGTTATGAACGGCCCAAAGAAGGAAGCTGCTCATTAGATTATTCATAAAAGAATTCTGGTCGTGTTACATTCCTGACCTGTGGAGGGGAGGGGGAGCCACAATTAGCAAATAACAGACAAGCCCACACAACCAAACAGGGCTTTTTTTGTATTGTTCCAAATAATGGCATCAGTGATGCACATGCTAATCCAGTATGCGTTTCTCCCTAAGTCTAGACTTCATTGGCATAAAAATTAAAGAGCCAACGTTTGAAACTTTAGGAATTCTCCGTTTTAGCAAAGCTTAGTTTCAGTCCTAATGAAAACACCGATCGTTTTAATGAAATATAATCTGCAGTGGCATGTGCTAGATATGGCACGATATGCACTTGCATGGCATGCATTTTTTAAAAAGCACAGCTAGCACTGAACTGAAGTAAGAATTTACAAAAAGTACTGTTGAATCAATCGCCATTATCCTTTGTCAAGAATAAAGAGCTGGAATAGTTCTCTCCTATTATTCAGTTCTGCTCTGATCCAACATACTGAAAGGCAGTAGAAGGAGGAGAAGATGGGCACATCTCAAACAAACAGCTTATTGTTTCTGAATCTGTGAATTAGGGCTTGCGAAGGGCCTCACTCCCTAAGTTACTTTATCCCCTAGAGGCCTAGAATATCTTCACAGCAGCCCAAAAGATGGTTTTGAGGCCCATCCCTCCCCAAGAAGGAAGGGGTCACCCAAAAAATGGCCACTGATTGGCTGTCAGCAGATGCAATAGGAGTAGAAAGATAACTATGCTTCACCATTCTTGTCGCCACAATGTAACCTCTAAGATGGGCTCTTACACTTGGTCAGGTTGACTCTTTATCTTCCTCCAGTAGTGCTCTAGGCATCTCTTCTGACATTTCATCTCTTGGGGTACTTTGGAAAACCAAGCAGCCTCCACAGGATCGATATACAATGAGAGGCTACTTAAGAGCAATCTAGGCCAAGGCCCTTGACAGTGCCCATTCAAGGGAGAAACTATGGCCTTAGAGGTGAAGCCTATCAGATCCTCAGGAAAACCTCTAAATTTCCTCTGGGACCCCTTTGAGTTCATCAGGCTCCTGTGGCAGACCAAACCGATGATCCTATCTCTCTGCTGGGAAAAAGTGCAGGACGGTGGTGGGAGGAGGGTGGGGGGGAACAGAGGTAACATCAGCAAGTGAAAAAGGTATCAGAGAGTGATCTAACCATGACGAAGGACTAATACTAATATTCTCCACCTTCAGATCATGTTCTCAACTGCTTTAAGAAAAAAGTCAGAATGAATGTACAACCTCTGGTATGTGTCATGCCCTCAATCATTTGAGACAGGTCCATGGTTGTCATGGTGGCTATGAACTCCTGAGATTCCCCAGACTCAACACACCCAGGGGAAAGCTAAAATCCCCAAGGACTATCAGCCTCAGGGAGTCATCTGCTAACCCAGTGATGGAACTGAGCCTAGCTGAGTCAGAGAATTGCTCCACAGCAAGGAGACAATTGCTCCACAGAGCTCAACATTAACCAGAAGGTCTCATATCTGGTTACCTGTGGTACAGAGCCTCTGAAAGTCATCAAAGTTGTCCAGATGACAACTGCCACTCCTCCCCTTCCCCTGGGGTTGTGGCTGATGCCAAACACAGAGCTCAGGCAGACATTTGTCCAAGAGGGGACCTCCCCCCTGAATCCACCTAGGTATAAGTCAGTTTGGCTAATTCCTCCACAAGCAAGTTAATGTGTGAAAATGGATACACTCTGACCTGGCATTTAATAGTTTTTGGGTTGGCTTATGAAGTATATTTACCCCATCGTTACCCTTTTTAAAAGGTAAGAAGCATACTGAATAAAATAGCCCTAAATAAAGATACTAACAAATAATTATTGGTTAGAACATTTTTCATAAAATGTCATGTAGTGGCAGCAAAGTGAGAACCAAAGCCCAGAATCCAGACTTTGATTCCAGAAAAAACTGGTCTAGGAGAGCAAAGCTTTCTTATTATGTACTAGAAAAAACGAAATTGTTTGATTCTTCTCCAAGTAAGCACAGTCGTTGTTATTGCAGCTGACATGGTGAAAGGAGATTCCAAAGAGAGACACCAATGCGGTATGACCTGGGATGGGAGGCATTACTCATAATAATAACTTTTGCAGTTATTATTTTAATGTCTTCTTGAACAACTGCCCCACTCCCTCATCCAGTATTGGAAGTTTCATTTGCCCTTTTAGTTTTTTCTTTTTTTAAAAATGCTATGCAATAAGTAAACTTATTTTATTTTATTTTTATTTATTTAATTTTGGTGCCTTTGAGTCACTGTTGACTCCTGGCAACTGCCTGGACTGCCCATGCAGTTTTCTTGGCAACATTTTCGGAAGTGGTTTGCCCTTGCCTTCTTGCTAGGACTAAAGGAGAGAGTGACTGGCCCCAAATCACTGAACTTGCATCATGCCTAAGGCAGGACTAGAATTTGCAGTCTCCTGGTTTCTAACCTGGTGCCTTAGCCCCAGTGCCAAAACTACAGTGCCTTATTTTATTTATTTGGATACTTTGCTCTCCATTGTTAGAATGGGGAAGCTGGGCATACATTTACATAGATGTACACACCCATATACATAACTTACATATAAAATAACAGAAGAAGAGCTGAAGATGAGTCCTGTTGGATCAGACTAAAGGTTCATCCAGTCCAGCATTCTGTTACCTAACAACCAGCTAGATGCCTCTGGGGAAATCACAGGCCTCTTCCCAACAGTTGCATAAATGCATACCTTCCTCTGGATGAAACATGTGACTGCTGACTGAACAGGCCAGGAAGCAAGGACCCCGTTGCCCGGTTCTTTTCAGGTCTTTGCCAGACCTTGCAGTTCTGAAGAGACTGATGGCGTTAAGGTTCCTGTCAGCAACTCTGAGTTTATCTCAGTGGTGTTTCCCATTCCAAATAGCAATATTTCTACAATGATTGGTGGGCAGAACTTTCCCAGCGGTGGTATCAGAAATGTCCCAGGAAATTTACTATATCTTTTTTTTCCCTCCAATAAAACAGATCACCCTGTTCAAACAGCAAGGAAAGCTTTAGTGCTGAGAACAAGGGGGGAAGCAAGAGATTGGAGAGATTGTCCTCCCACTTGGCTTTTGCATGCTCTCACAGCTCTAATAAAAACACATGGAGAAGGTAAATTAGGACAGATGACTGCTTCTATCAACACCGAACAAACAGCATCTTTAAAGTTTATGTGTGGCTTAGAATTCAAGAATGCAGACTCTGTTTTAGTTGATGGGCTTGTTAAAGAAACCACTTTGATGGGGGGAGAAAAGAGAATCATACTGAAACAAGGACAGATTTAAAGTACCGAAGAGGAAAGGAAAAAAGCGCTTGACATCAGGCAGAAGCTTCTTTGGTTAGGTCATCTGTGGTCTAGAAAGAATTAAAATGAAAGAAGACTGAGGGAAGATGTCAGGTGTTTCAGAATGACTTCCTGGAGCCATTGCAGAGGCTTGTGTTTGTGCAAGCCAAAAAAAGAAGAGTTGGGGCAGAGGCAGAATGTTGCTCCTGGCTTGAAGGCCTCAGTGGACAAGCAAGAATGCTTTGAATACCATGCAAGAAAAGCTGATGATATGGAAGATATTAGACCAAGGCAAATTAAAGCTGGGAATGCTGGAGTAGTGGGTGGGTGGGCTGCATAAAATGCATCCTCCCAGGCAGAGACTTCTAGCAAGACCAAGATCTTCCTTTGTCAGCTGAAGCTCCTCTAGTTTGCCTCCTCCCTCTCCCCCCATTTTTGCCATTCCATATCTCACGTCTGCTCAGCTCACCTTCTGCCTTTGAAAGAATCCAGGGAGCATTTGTTTTCAGAATAGCATCCTAACACTCCAGATAAATCCATCCCCCCCTTGAAGGATTCCTGCAAGAAAAAGCTTCAGCAGACTGATGGTTGAATCTAGAAAGAAAATAGAAGTTCCCACATAGCTTGGCCATGTCTTTATAGCAAGGATGCTGGTTTGCCAGTTAGTTTCTTTATCCTGTTTATCTCTCTTCTCTTTCTTCTCCAACTATTATAGAGAACAGATTTGGGAGACCAAGAAGCAGTTCTTTTATCATTCATCTCCCCTTTCTGCCTCTTCCTCTTCCTCCCTCTTCACTACCACTACCATTGTGGTACAGACCCAAACTTTTTGCTGTCCCACTGCTACTAGTACTATAGCAACAGAGAGCAATGCACTACCAAGAATAAAAGAGAAGCAGACAAAAGCAGAAGGTTAGATACACTTATTCTTCATGTCATTCAAATGTACAATAAGTAGTGGCCCTGTGACACTAATGTCTCCCTTCAGTACTTGGATTTCCCTCCCTCCCTCCCTCCCTCCCTTCCTTCCTTCCTTCCTTCCTTCCTTCCTTCCTTCCTTCCTTCCTTCCTTCCTTCCTTCCTTCCTTCCTTCCTTCCTTCCTTCCTTCCTTTCCCAGCAGCTGACAGACATAAAAAGAAAGAAGGCGGATTACTGACTGTTGAGAAAACAAAGAGCTAGGAGGGCAGTGTGTGTGCAAGTTGTTAGCAGGAGGAGTGCCTGAGTGGAATAAATAACATCTACCGGCCTTGCCTGACACAAACTAGCATGAAGCACCAGGCAGATGTCTTAGGACACCCTTCACATGTCATACTTGCCTCAGTCTAAGATCTGTGCTATGCTGCTCCTTTTCCCCAGCGTTGTTGGGTTTCTGCAACTGAGCTGATTAATGTCTAGCTCTGGGGCTGCATGAGAGGAGGTGCTCTGACAACTGTTCTGGAGCTGCTAGGCCAACTCTTTCCCATTGGTGAGGAATCTTGTCCAACTCCCTGGCTCCTTGGCTCTCTTCCCCCTCCTTGCTGAAAGCAAGACACCATAAAGCCGAGCCACCATTTCAGTGTTTTTTCAGTTTAGTGATTTTTGTTTTTCCTGGCTGCAAAAATGACAGTGGAGCCATGACGAAGGCAGGGAGAGGGATGCTGCCCAGAAGCTGACTTTGGCGCTCCCCCATGGGCCACTTGGAGGGAGCTCTGGTTAGCTTGTGGGATTCAGGAGCAATGCAAGGACAGCAACATGAGGACACTCAAGGCAACACAAAACTGCTTCTGGCCACTTGAATAGAAAGCTGGTGGCTGCATGGTGGCTTTTTCATTTTATAAAAAGGCAAAAAGGCTTGCATGCAAAGAAGTGTGCTAGCAGAAAAGCTTTGACCTATATTAATCTATTTGGTTAAAGTTACATACATTTTAAATATATTAACGAACTGCAACAATTAAACACATTTCATCATCGTTGTCATTAAACACAACTCCATACCCATTTATTTAAGGATATGCTTCTCCAGCCAACCTTTGTTCTCTGCATACAAATGACATAATGCCCAGTAAAAATTCTAGCTAGACTTTTTTTCCTAGTGTGCTCATTTTAAACAGAGATGTCATGGCACTTGTTTGTAAGGTTGTGGATTTGGTGGACGTTATTCACATATTGCTCTAAAACTGATTTGTTTTAACGAGGTTTGTTGAACAGACTATAGTGGCCAGTTTATACATAATGCTAAGCCAGAAGCCATGTTTTTCATGCCATAATGGCTACGTTCAAATATTACACTGAACCAAAGCCAGTCAAAGGACATTGTAATGGTGGTTTTCATACTTTCTCCATTTTCCAGGTATTGCTAAAATTAAAAGGAGTCAGCAGCCATAGCCCATCTCTTCTATTTAAAAAAGAAAAAAAATAGAGTGAGAGCAAAGCCACTAAAACATACATGTGCTTTTTCTGAAGCTTGACTAGTCTTTTTCAGATTTCCGATTGGAGGTTAGAGAGTTGCAAAAGGCATGTGCGTGAGTGCATACGTGGATTTGCTTCTTATCAGCATCCACCCAGGCATTTGTTCTTATCAAAGGCATATTCACAGAGATTTTCATGACTCAAAATATCACACAACATTATCTGGATCCTCCGCCACATTTCTCTGATTCCTTTAGCAAAGTCGGTAAGTGCTGCGTTCATCGTTGTGACATAATTGTGCTTGGTTTTTTATAGAATGATAAAAACCATATGATAAAGGAAATCAATTATATGGACCCTTGGTAATAACAGGAGAACAGCTGGTTGCCAGATCTACAGGTATGTCTGGAGCATCCAACATTCTTGTTTTTAGAAAAATCTTTTTTGACCCTGTCAAGAAAGTCAATGTTTCTCCTGGCAGTCAACTCATTATTTTTTCTATCTTAATTTTTGTTTGACTGTAGCGTAATACAGTTTTACTCATTATCACTACAGATGTCTGACCAGATTACAGCAGTAGCTTGAGCAGATGGTTCAGCCATATGAAGAGGAATAATAAATCCTTCTGACATTGTATTCCAATCCTGTCCCCTTAGAATTTCTTGTTTGGTATACTGTTTAAGTCATTATAAGTTGTTTCTGATGATCTAGATTTATAAGTAACCAGGTAGAGTGTTAAAAAGAACATTTTCATGCAGGCCAAGATACATTTTATTTCACTAGCTGTGCTTTTTAGGACAATTCATGCCATTCATGCAATTGAGAATGGAAGGTAGAGAAAGTTTAACTTGCTTTTATTAAAAAAAAAAAATCCCCTCTCAGCCCTATGGGTGGTGTGTGTCTTCCTCAATCTCAGGTCCTCTACAGAGGCCTGGGAGTTTGAGGGTTCTGCGCAGTATCTTAGCTGTTCCTAGCACTGCACTCTTCTGGACACAGAGCCCTGATGTTGTTCCTGGGATATGTTGCAGCCACCCTCCCAGCTTAGGAGTCACAGCCCCGAGTGCTCCTACCACCACTGGGACCACTTTGGCCTTTACTTTCCATATCCTCTCTAGTTCCTCCTTCAGGCCCTGGTACTTCTCTACCTTCTCATACTCCTTCTTCCTGATGTCGCTGTCACTTGGCACCACTGCTGTCTTCTGGTCCTTGCCTACCACCACGATGTCTGGTTGATTGGCCAGTACTTGCCTGTCCATCTGGATCTGGAAGTCCCACAGGATCTTAGCCCTGTTATTCTCCATGACCTTCTGTGGAATCCCCCATCTGGACTTGGGAAGTTCTAGCCCATACACTGTGCAGATGTTCCTGTACCCAATGCCAGCTACTTGGTTGTGCTGTTCAGTGTATGCTATTCCTGCCTACATCTTACCTGCCACTCTGTGTTGGACTGTCTCTGAGGCCTCTCTACACAGTCTGCACCTTGGGTTCTGTCTAGTGGGGTAGATCCTGCTTCTATGGATCTGGTGCTTAGTGCCTGTCCTTGTACTGCTATGAACAGTGCCTCAGTGCTGTCTTTTAGTCCAGCCCTTTCCAGTCACTGATAGGATTTCCCAATGTCAGCCACCTCAGTTACCTGTCGATGGTACATCCCATACAGGGGCTTGTCTTGCCATGGCACTTCCTCCACTTGAACTTCCTCCCATGTCTGCTGCTGCTTCAGGCATTCTCTCAGAGCTCATCTTTGGGTGTCATCTTACTGATGTACTCCTGGATGCTCCAGGTTTCGTCCAAGACAGTGGCTTTGACACTCATCAGACCCCACCCACCCTCTTCACGGCTGGTGTACAATCTCTGGGTGTTGGACTTGGGGTGGAAACCTCCGTACATTGTGAGGAGCTTCCAGGTCTTCACATCAGCAGCCTCCATGTCCTCCTTTGTCCAGCTCACTATACCGGCAGGGTATCTGATGACTGGCAGGACGTACGTGTTGATGGCATGGATCTTGTTCTTCCCATCAAGCTGGCTCTTCTTCTGGTGGTACTTGGATGTTGCTGTCTTCCTTGCCTCTTCACTGTGGTTCCCATGTGACTGTGGGATACAAAAGTACTTGTAGCTGATCTCTATGTCTGCTATGTGGCCTGCTGGTAGTTCCATCCCATTGGTCTTAACTACCTTCCCTCTCTTTACTATCATCCAGCCACACTTCTCCAGTCCGAACGACATCCCAATGTCCTCACTGTAGATCCATGTCAGGTGGATCAGTGACTCAATATCTTGTTCACTCTTAGCATACAGCTTGATGTCATCCATGTAGAGGAGGTGGCTGATGGTGATTCCACTCTTGAACTTATACTTGTATCCAGTCTTTGTGATTATCTGGCTGAGGGGGTTCAACCCTATGCAGAACAGCAGCAGGGACAGTGCATCACCTTGGTATATGCCGTACTTGATGGCTACTTGTGTGAGCTGTCTTGAGTTGACTTCCAGTGTTGTCTTCCACAGTCCCATTGAGTTTTTGAGGAAGGTCCTGTTGACTTTGTATAGTGCCAGGCATTCACAGATCCATGTGTGTAGCATTGAGTCATAGGCTTTCCTGTAGTCAATCCAGGCTGTGCTCAGATTGGTATATCTAGACCTTGAGTCTCGGGCGACTGCTCTATCTATGAGTAACTGGTGTTTTGAGCCTCTGGTGTTGTTCCCAATGCCCTTCTGAGCTGTGCTCATGTACTGGCCCATATGGTCTTGTTGGCAGCTAGGATGCCTGACAGGACTTTCCATGTTGTGGGAAGGCAGGTTATTGGCTGGTAGTTGGATGGTGCTGTTCCCTTGTGAGGGTCTTTCATGATCAGCATTGTCCTTCCTTGTGTTAGGCAGTCTGGGTGGGAGCCTACTGCTAGCAGCTGGTACATCTGTGCTGCTAGGCATTCCTTTGCCCAAGGACCCCTACTGGTACCAGCCGGGATTCAAATGCCAGTCTCCTGCATCAAAGGACAGTGCTCTAACTATTATGCTATCCAGTTGCATGCTTATATATATACACACACATGTGTGTGTGTATTGCAATTGTGTGGTGTCTGTACATACACATATACATGCCTCTTGTAATGGTAGCCAAAGTTACAGAATTAAGTAACCTGGTGCCTCCAGATGTTCTGAACTATAGTATTTGCCCTGGACCATGCTGATTTAATCTAGTGGAAACTGAAGTTAAAATGTACAGCATGCTCATGCCGTATAGCATTCTCATCCTTAGCATGGCTGGACTTGTTCTTGGACAGTCTATTGATCAACAATCTACTTCTCTTCATCTACTTATTGTCCTTTATCTTCTGATGAGGTTATGCTGTTCCTCTGAGTGTGGATGGTTTCTGTGGAACCTAAATGTTTTCCAGCTTCCCCAGATGCATTCTAATAGTTTAAAGAGCAACACATCAGAAGATCCTCATGTATCTTTTATGAAATATTTTATAAATCCTACTGTGTAACTGTTTAAGACCTTCATTGGTAAGTGTAGCTTGAAATAAGAATGGCATAACTTCCTGCTAAGTAAAATATCTTTTTCAGTCTTAGTAAGAACTAGGTTGTTTTTTGGTTAGCACTCTATCCCTTTTCCAAATGTTTAGTGTCTGATTTAGTCTCAGAAATATTAGTGACAGTTTTCAGCTGCTACTACCCTACGTTTATGGCTTTCTTCCTCTTCCAGCTCTCACATTCCTGACTGTACACCATTCATTTTAAAAGAAGAATGCCATTTAAATAATACAGTGGTACCTCGGGATACAAATGCCTCTACTAACGAATTTTCGGGTTACGACCAGCTCCGGCCGCAAAAATTTACCTCGATGTGCGAACTCCGCCTCGGGGTACGGTCATTTTTCTACCCTGACACGTGGTCCGCGGCCATTTTTCCACCCCTGACATGTGGTCCACGGCCATTTTTCCGCCGCGCCGCGCGGCACCCGGCCGTTTTCGTGCCGCGCTGCACCTGGACATTTTCGCACCACGCCGCGCCGCACCCAGCTGTTTTCCCGCCCCTGACGCATGGTCCGCGGACGCCAGAACGGATTAACGGTAATTACATTGAACCTTATGGGAAAATTTGCTTCGGGGTGCGACCAAATTCGGAGGGCGGAACGGATTAACCGGATTTACATTGAATCCTATGGGGAAATTTCCTTCGGGTTACGACCAACTCGGGATACGCCCAGAGTCACGGAACGGATTAAGTTCGTATCCCGAGGTACCACTGTATTAGCAAAGCTGAAAGGTTTTTTTTTTTTTTCATTCTAGTGAGTGTTCCCCCATTGAGGCAATGATGCAGCTGGTCTTTCTTCAGAGATAGCCAGGAATTTGTTCCTTCCTTTCTTCCACCTCTTTGGAGTTTCCTAAAGGAGAGCACTTTCATGTCAGTGTCCTTAACTGTGCATCCTTGAGAGAAAAATGTTGAGAATGGGACAAACATCTCTCTTAGTTCCTGTCATCTTGCTTGGAAACTCTTTTATTTTCATTGGGATACTACTCTGCTGTCAAAAAAGTGCTTGAGGCTTCCTTTTCTGACTCGACAGCTGATGGTAACATCAACTGGAAGAGATATCTTGTTATTTAAGAGCAAAGACCAGCCTATTCCTCCTTTCAGATGTTCCTGCTTCTGCCTCTCTCATTTAATGCCATTTGTCTGTCTAGCTTTCTACCTTTCTCTCTCCAGGAGCATAAAGTGTATGGATAGCAATCTCTTCTCTAAATTTTCCCCATATCTTCTGAGCATCCAGAACCTTCCAGCCAACTTTGATTCTTTCTTAATTGTGGTGCTAAGACAATGGCACTTTGGGCAATGCAAGGAAAACACTATGTTACACTGTCTAATAATCTACAATAACTTGGCCCAACAGAAACCTCACAGAGAAACATAATGTTAAATTGTCTATAGATGAAATAAAATAAAAGGAACAATACACCATTGTAAGTCTGGATTTAACTTGTCCTAAAATAGTTCACCGGGCATCAGTTTACAGAAATGTCCAGAATATGACAAGTGTTATTTATTTTTTAATCAGGTTGTTTTAACCTTTACTTTATTTATTATAGTGTTAATTCATCTGATAACAGTTTTCTGAATGGATTACATAAATTGCAGTCTGGATTCAAGACTGCTGTTACAAAAGCGGCATTTTTCCAGATTACAATTAATCTTGACATTATTGATTCAGCTCATATGGGTTGCTTTGGGGATATGTTAACTATGGTTTTCATCTACAGTTTCTTGTTTTACCACAAGATTTCCAAGGAACTTTTATAAACAGTTATAATGTAGTGCCACAGATTAGGAAACGTCCAAAGAAATCCAATTCAATCCAAAATCAAAGATCATCTTTTCCCTCCCTCTCCTTTCCTTCTTCTTCCCATTCTGAAAGTCTTGCTCAAAAGATTAAAATAAGAAAAAGGATAAATTCCAGGGAAACAAATGTAAGTTAAAATTAAGTAAGCCAAACCCTCCAAAATTCACTATCATATAGGGTGGTTATAAAACACACAAACCAACCCCAAACCAAAAATCCAATTCCAGAATATTCTAGAACATTTATTTGTTTCCCCTCACATCCTGTTAACATGATATTTATAATGCTGATGATGATTCAGGTATCTTTAAAAATCTAAATAAATAAATAAGAAGGCACACTGCTTGGTTCGTTCTTTCTTTCTTTCTTTCTTTCTTTCTTTCTTTCTTTCTTTCTTTCTTTCTTTCTTTCTTTCTTTCTTTCCCTTTGAGTCATTGTTGACTGCTGGTGACTGCCTGGCCAGCCCCTGCAGTTTTCTTGGCAAGGTTTTTTGGAAGTGGTTTGCCATTGCCTTCTTCCCAAGGCTGAGAAAGACTGACTGGCCCAAAGTCATCCAGCTGGCTTCATGCCTAAGGTGGGACTCAGACTCACAGTCTCCCAGTTTCTAGCCCAGTACCTTAAGCACTAACTGGTTCTCACTTATGTATTATTAGTTTAGTCCTAAAGCAAGCTAAAAAGCTCTGCTAACATAAGCTAAAACTTTGTTTTATTATTATTTTGTTCTGTGATTTGCATAACATTGCCAGCCAGGAGAAGGAATACCATGATTGGTATGTACGTATGTATTTTTAAAGTAAAGAGGCTGGGAGAATATATATATTTCTTTGACACCAAAAATCTCCCAAGAGCCAGGTTGGTGTAGTGGTTAAGGCACTGTGGTAGAAACCAGGAGACCGTGAGTTCTAGTCCTCTCTTAGGCACAAAGTCAGGTGACCTTGGGCTAGTTACTTTTGCTCAGCCCTAGGAAGCCGGCAATGGCAAACCACTTCCAAAAACTTGCCAAGAAAACTGCAGGGGCTAATCCAGGCAGTCACCAGGAGTCAACAGTGACTTGAAGGCACAAAATAAAATAATTTAAAAATGGACACCAAAAATACTAGTTAGAGTGGGCATGAGATTCAATGGAAAGCTGAAGGACTTTTCAATGTAATGAGGCCTTTTTCTCAAGAGCCATCCACCACATCCAAGATAGAAGGGGAACGTGGAGAAGAATCTCTGATGAAGCTCTCAGTGAACAGGCAGGTCTTGAAAAGACATCCTACTCTAGCCATGAGAGGCTTTAAAAGTCAAGAAAGGTCATGAATTACATGGCTCCAAATTACATAGCTCCAAGGTTGCATTTCTGAACTTGACTATACTTTGCAAATGTTACATATCTTTGGATTTTACATTTATATATCTGTTCAAATGCTATCTATGTCCATACATGGAAGGATATCTAGATGGATAGGTAGAAAGGAGAGATCTTAATCCCACTTTGTGTGCAGGGAGAAAATACAGGCAACAGCATTGATCAGATACAGGCCAGGGACAATAATATTTTAAAATGTGAGGTTTACATATTTTTTTTACTTTATCTCATATTCCAAAGACTGGGATACATGTTTTGGGGTATAAAGTAACATTCTCTGGAATGGCTAATTAGCTAAAACTGAAACTTAAACCCCAAATCCTACAGAGACAAGTAATCTGTGGACAGCTGAAAAATGTTATGTGTATATATGGTGTTTTGGGTGTAAGGCTGTAATAAAGATTAAAGTAGTATAAAATAGTGCATCAAAGGTGGGGGGGGGAGTACAATGTACTTTGTCTAGGCAGAAGAAATTCAAATGTACAGAAAATTAAAGCTTACTATTTCCTTGTAGAAGACCAGGTGGCTTTTGTCAATCTAGTGGATATCAAAAAGAGTGCTGAAGATCTTAGAAAATTTCACATTGCACAGGCTTTCAGCTCTAGACTGACAACATGTAACAACAGTGGGTGGGGACAAGGAGCTTATTTTGAAACAGAAGATCAGTCTATTAGCATTTGCTGCTTACCAGCAAATCCCAAGGTTGTAACTTACTTTGGCAGATGTCCATGTGCAAATACACGCTGCGTTCTCAAGAAGCCCAGCAGGCTTTAGCAAGAAGGAGAACAGAAGGAGACACAGGAAATGGAATTACCTCCATGTCAAAGTAATTCTATCAGCAAGATTTCATCTTAAACTAGCCAAAGCAAGCAAGTCCAAAAGCAAAACAGAAAAGTAGTCATACAGGAAGAAGCGAGGCTTCCACTACCATTCCCAGTATGTGCTGTCCCCATAAATATTTCCAGTGTGTTTACAAGCTTATTATCTTACTCTTTAAGGTAGTATTTCTCAACCTTGGCAACTTTAAGATGAGTGGACTTCAATTCCCAGAATTCCCCAGCCAGAATTCTGGGAGTTGAAGTCCATTCATCTTAAAGTTGCCAAGGTTGAGAAACACTGCTTTAAGGTGCAACTGAAGCTCCAAGAGATTCATAGCTTTTACATAATTCAGATTAAGATGTCATTGACAATACTTTCCCCAACTTCCAGGTCCAATTCAAGGTGTTGTTTATCGCCTTTAAAGCCCTACATGGCATGGGTCCAGGTTACCTGAGGGACCACCTCACCCCCATTACATCGACCTGTCCCACCCGGTCCAGCAGAGGAGGCATGTTGCAGATCCCGTCAGTGAGAGAATGTCAACTGGTGAGTCCTAGGAGGAGAGCCTTCTCTGTCGTTGCCCCCACCCTATGGAATATTCTCCTCCCAGAGGTGAGGCAGGACCCTCCCCTCCCAATTTTTTGGACGGAATTGAAGACTTGGCTCTGCCAACTTGCATGGGGTGAGGAAAGATACAATCGAACCTGGAGATGGCTGGCACCTTGACAATGCTCCCTGAGTTTATTAACACCTAATTAACATCAGCCTCCTAGAAGTATTATAAAGGAAGTTTGTTTTTAGCATATTTTAATTAATTGATTAATTCATATTTATCTGTTTTAATTAATGTTTATTCTATTTTTACTGTAAACTGCCCAGAGTCACCCCACAGTGAAATGGATGGTGACAAATTCAAAACATATATAAATAAATAAATAAACTTTATACTTCTTTTTCACTCACCCCTACTTTTTTCTCTATTTTTTTTTTTTTTGTTTGCTATCTTGCATGATGAAGAATTTGCAAAATTTGCAACTATTTTTGTAAATCTTAGTTTGCAGTGGGCCAAGTAAAGTTATTGCCTCTATAAGGATTTGGAATATTTTTTTTAATGGCCAACAGGAATGAATGAACAATTTCATCTCTTTTTCCTTTTCCTTTTACCATAGAACTAATGAAGGATTATCCCCATTATCCAGAGATAATGAACTTCCAGATGGGTTGCCACTGCAGCAAACGCCACAACGAGTCTGGTGGCATCTTAATAATGAACCAGTTATCATGGTATAAACCCTGATGGAGTACAGTTAATGGGTCGGGAAAGGGATTGCAGACAGGATGGGCAGAAAGCCATAAAATGGAATGATTATTTCCCGACTGATACTAACAAGCGTCCACAGGCTCTGGTCAAAAAACTCAAGATGCTGGCCGTGATAGTGAGACTGAAGCTCTGTCATGTGTATCACACATAAAAAACAGAAAGAACTTTGATTGCACTGCCGTAGCTGCCATTTTGATTTTTTTGATCCTGGATTCTGACTATTCCCCAAACATCTAGTTAAGAGATTCAGTATATTCTTATATTGGAAAAGTTTACTCTCATTTTTTTAAAGACTTTGTCTAGTTCAAGCCGCAGGTAAGAGCCTTCACGTTCTTGATCACTTGGAGCTTGGCTGTTTTGTTCTGAGGTCTATTTTTGCACTTTCTTTAAAGGTCAGTGACAGAATAAATGTTCTGAACCATTGACTCATTTAACCATCCATCTAATTTTGTACATATTGCAAACTAGTGAAAAATACATCAAGTTGGCATGTCGATTTGAGATTAAAGAATTCCCATTGCTGTCTGAGAACATTTCATTATCTTCTCAGGGTTTTTTTCCCCTCAGAGTTCCACGTACCATATAGGAGGTGAAATGGATCTTGATATACCGCGAAGATGAATACTGTCACTGAATCAATATAAATTTACAGACTTATCATTTACAAAATTATATCATTTACGAAACTATATCATTGATTTTACTGACAATGAATCAAGTCCAGGAGTATGTTTTTGTCAAGAAAATAAAATTGTAGTGATTCCTTGCCCCTCTGGAGTGACTGATTATAATTTAGGATCATGCAGTGGCGGGCGGAGGGGATGTACCATCACATGAACAGATTCCCACTCAGAAGTTATTTGATTGCATCCAGTTTTAAAATCAGATCACAAATTCTAATGTGTGCAGAAGTCCTTTTCTCTACTTGTTGAGTCAAGGAGGAGGCAGACTTATTAAAAATTAAAACCAGTAACAAAGTTTTTACTGTTTATAAAAACAGCAATATTACAGGCAACCATTGTCAGCCTTATGAGGCAGACCAGACCAAGAAATAAACATGGTCTAAAGACTATTTTTATTTAGACTAAACAAACTAAAGACTATTTTTAGTTTAGACTATTTAGTTTAGACTAAAGACTATTTTTATTTAGATTGGCTACAGGAACCCAATCTTGCAAGTCTGATTGTACTCCTTTTCCTCTCTCTTTTATAACTGTGTGAATTAGGGAAGTGTTCGTCTGAGTTTTTTGTGCATACTTTCTACACGTCCCTGACTTAATCTGTTTTCCTTCTTACATCTTTGGAAATGGTTCTCCCTGCTCATCCTTAAGACCGTCCTCTTTACTCTCTACTGCCATCTTCTGGCATCTCCCAAAATATCCATAGGCCTACACCTCTCCCTTTCAATCCAAGGTTTTTGCCTATTCACACTATTTAGCATTGCTCATCTCTTTCCATTTTTATCATTCCCTAAAACTATTACCATCTCCAAATGTGGATTCCAACATATAAACTTTTGGTTACATTTGAACTGGTTAAATATAAAATGTAGAAACATGACGAAAGACTTCAATATATATAAGCTAAAATGATATCATAATTTCCCTTCTTCCAGCATACTATATAGATCTTGTTTTAACTGGAGGGTTTTGAATTTTAGCCAATACTTTCAAGGTTGAATGGAAGGATGGCAAATAATGCTCCTAATACAATATTTTAAAAAAAGATTTCATTCATATCCCACGTAGCTATACAATCTGCCACCCCCACCCCAAAGCCACAGAATGCCTGACAAATCATCCCTAACTCATACCATGGTGGAAAAAAAGAAACCATCGTGGTGTGCAAACTATGTGGATTGTTAACCTTAAACCTGAATGGTTTCACTTTTGTGGTCTGATGTTTGCAATGCTATTCAAAAGCCAGTTTTCTGTTGCCTTGTTCGGAAAAAGAGTTCATAAACTGTAGTAACATGGGTAGAATATGAAACACTTTCCAGTACATGCTTTCTCTCTCTTGAATATAGAGCCCAAACTTAAATTTAGCAAATTCCTGCAGTGATTCCATGATACGTTTCTGTATATCCACGCTGCATCTTCAGAGGTTCTGAAGACAACTATCCAGGAGAGATGCAAAACGTGATGAGTCCTTAGACCAGTGTTTCTCAACCTTGGCAACTTTAAGATGTGTGGACTTCAACTCCCAGAATTCCCCAGACAGCATGCTATCTGGGGAATTCTGGAAGCTGAGGTCCACACATCTTAAAGTTGCCAAGGTTGAGATATACTGCCTTAGACTGAACTGGGCACTCTAAGGGAGGGATAGTTCCTGAGGCTGTGTTCATACAGTATAATGGCATGGTTTCCTTAACCTTGATTTATTGAATAAGTCATAATTGGCTGGAATTACATGGAACACAGAAATCCATAAGCAATAATATACAGATGACTGGGTTGATAGGCCATGCTAAGCTAAAGCCAAACACACAATATAACTTGGTATATTTTGCAAATCCAGTCTGTGAGTGAAAAGCTGGGCATTTGTGGGGGGGGGAGGGGGAGGAGGTTTCTAAGACTAGCCCTTAAACCTCCCACTATAACAATTCTACTTCTCCCATTTTGTATAGAATATTCAAGTGCAGAAGAGTCTAACTTCATCCAGAATGTAAAATTTATAACACCAGAATTTATAACACTCAATCATTTGGCTGAAACAGGTATAAAATGTAATGTAAAACATAAAATATGAAAATCTCAAATTCCTGGAAAAACCAAGGTCTCCCACCATATATATCCACTGGAGCCTACTGCTTTCATCAGAAAGATTGTAATGTTATCCTGCAAGATAACATATAATTTTGTGTATGTACAGTATGTACATATGTTATCCTGCAAGGTCTGCTTCTCTCATGCAAATATGTGATGACATGATGCTTGTACAAACATGTGTTGCGATTCTACGATACTGCTTTTGTCATTCAGACCCCCTTACTCCCTCAGCAGATGCCTCTGCTCCCTATAAATATATAATATGATACGTCAACATTGCCACCCCTTGCCCTCCCCAAGCATAAAGTGCAGCCCTTGCTCACTCCAAAGCTAAGTGGAATCCTTCACAACAACCAGACAATCCAAGGAAGGCTTTCAGTACAGTAAATATAGGCTAGATAATTTTGTGTATGTATGTATGTATGTATGTATGTATGTATGTATGTATGTATGTTATCCTGCAAGATTTGCTTCTCTCATGCAAATGGGATGCTTGTACAAACATGTCTGCCCTCCCTCCCTGGGAAGGATTTTTATGTTCATTTACTAATAGATTCTGATCAGTGAAAAAATTCACTCTAGTAGTAGTGTAAACTACAGAGATTCCTGTTAAATCAGCAGCATAGCCACATTTGACCTGTGGACTGATATCTTCTACTTCGAGTTAGATAAATATCTCCCTTAAGTTACTGGAGGAATTTCCTGGATGCTTTTATTCTTTGAATCTTCCTGGGAGAGCAGTAGTTGGCTGGAGGGGATGGAAGGAATTTAGATTCATTCATTTTACTCCATTCATTGTGGAGTTAAATCTTCAAGGACGCCAGAAGAAATCCAATGCATTCAGGCTTCTAGATGCTGGGATAATCAGATACTGTGTGTTAGAGGTTTGCTTTAATTTTGGACATGCTCAAAATCTTGCCTGAATTATTTCAAGCTTTTTTTGTCTGTGGCTCAGTCCCCAGTTTGGATAGGCCTACCCCTGTTTCTTTATTTTAATCCTAATCTTTTGAAGCCTGTTCCTTTTTCTCTAAAGGTTTTTCCACACTGCAGCCTTAATCTGCATAAACAGGATGGAAATAAAACTGGCTTAAGAACCGTCTTTCTGGATTTCAATCTCTTCTTCCACTTTTGCCATGCTGATGGCCTGATGCTCTTCCCAATCAAGACTGTGTTTCCCATATCCCTTGATTGCTGGATTCTCTTTATTCTCCACCCCTCCAAATCAGGAAAAGAAAAGTCCACAGTTTCATTATTCTTCCTGTCACTTGGGCTAGAAGGGGAAACTGGCAGAACTCTTGTCAATTTCATGTCATTGGGTGGGGAAGGAAAGAGTGTGTTCATCTTTCATCAATCCACTGTTCCACCTACAAACTGGTACAAAGCAAAATGCAGCCCCCCCCCCCCCACTTCACTGCCTCAACAGTAAACTCAAACCGTACAGTTTTACATCCTTCCACTGGTGAACTTGTAAAATAAGAGCTGGGGAATACAGTGATGACCATTACTGGAAGGGAGGGTCATTTGACATGACAGTAATTAAGTGCAATGAAGGTATTCACTTGCAATGAAATGAAGCTCTGCAGGTGAGCCAGACAGCACCACTTGAGCCAGCAAAAGACAGAAAACGTGATTCTTGATGTGTCGCAGAAAAAGATGAGCAAAGGCTGCCTTCTTGTTGGCTAGGGATACGCAGAGGAAGACGCAGTAGATGTTTGCCGTTGAGAAATGGCCCATGGCCCATAGTCATGCTGAGGCCTGCAGATCAGCCTTGAGCCTAACATCTATTCCTGTTTCTAATAAACAATTTCAAGCATACATTTTTGGTTCCAGTTTGTCTCATGGCGGGGTTGGAACCTGGTAATTTACCTTGCATGGCCTGGACTTCTCCAGACAGATTATCATTAGCTATGTGATATTGGCTTGAGATTTCTCAAGTAGTAGAAAGAAAAAGGGGGTCCCCTGCCTCCAGCGCCAGATTAAGGCCACCTGATGCTCCTTGGCCCTTACATTTTTTAACTGACAAGACGTTAAGACTCAATTAAGTGCTGAAAAGCAGAGTTGAGGGTGGCAGTGAAAGTGTTAAGGGCATGATGGCTAGGGGAAAAAAATCTGTGGTGCCCTCCCCTTCCCTTGATGCTCAAAACACCTGCTTCTTTTGCTTAATGGTTAATCCAGGGCTGCCTGCCCCCACTACCCTTTTGGCATTTCTCCTGTAACTTGCTTTGGGGGAAGGAAAAAAAAACCAGTGGAACAATGGAACAATGATAATCGGGCAGTTCTGGTTGGGTGGGTAGGGCTGGTGGTAAGAGATCCTGATACGTACTTTGTTTCTGGTCTTTTTAATTTGTTCTCAGATAGCAACAACAGGATGGCAAAATATAGCCAATGTTGCATTTCCAGGGTACTTTTTGTACAGGCTACTTTGCCCCCCTCCCTCCAAAAAGGAAAAGGATGCAATATAATGCTGTGATTTCAAATGTTTAATCATAGATTAATACCAGAAAACTATAGTACACTCTATTGAATCATATGTCAGGAAGACTTTGAAATTATATGAAGCTGGTACATTTTTATATTTATAGAAACGAGTTAAATCTGCCAGGCAAAGCAAGACTTTTGCATTTTCTAATAATGTCAAATCTTAAAAAGGGGTAGTAAATATGGAGCAAAAATAACATGGTGAGTCCATTAAAGGAACTATTATTATCCATTAAAAATGAACATTAATAGATAGGAAGTACGTTGAATTTCAGTCTTTTGGCAAAGAGAAACATACACCATGAATGTTGTCCATAAGAATGCTAGGCTAAGCTTCTTTAGGTAGCCTAGTGGTTACATGTTGGATCAAAGTCAAGGAATTCCCTCATATGCCCACCTTGGGCTTCTACTAGTGATGAAAGCCCAAGATTTTGCTGTCATAGAAAAAATACTTATTTCTCTAGAATGAAACAGGATATGGCAGCTGTCCATTTAAAAGCACTTTACAGACATGGTTTGCAAAAACTTGTAACACTGAATTGCAGTGTTCCTTGCTTGTGTCTCCAGAAAGCATGAATTATTTTATGCTTTACTTGTTACCAGTCCAGCTAGACACTTCCCTTTTTTTCGCAGGATAGTGCAGATGAACTGATGACAAGCAATGCAGTTTGTTTATTCCGATCCTCCTTTGCCTGGACAGCACATAATTCAAGCATATATTCCCATTGGCAATGACTGCAATCAGGCTTTGGATGGGGCCAGCTGTTCAACTTCCAGGTATCCTGCTTTGTATTTAAAATCGAGGGAGATAAACAGTTACTTGTTCTAGTTATGAATAAGGCAAGCTCTGATAACTCTGTTTTCTTTGAAGTGCCATAACTTCTGTAACTCTGATTGGTTTGGAAATTAGTGTCATAATTAGACCACTAGAAAAGGTACAGATATTCCACATTCGCCCCTGTACGTCACTGTGAAAGACTGAAAATGAAATAGAAGTTTTGCTCCTGAAGGAATGTTCAGGGGCTATTATCTATTTCCTCCATGGCAGCTCTGATAAAGAATAGACTCACGGCCACCAGCCCCACTTCATCTGAGCAGGCGTGGTGTGTGAGAGCAGCACCAGCAAGCTTTAAATTCATCACAGATGTCCAGAAGGAGTGTGCTGTGGACTGTGCCCTCTGTCTACAACTCTTTAGCTATCTCTTGAATGAATTGATTTTGCCAGCTTTAGCAGGGACTCTCTGTAATCCATTCAATATGTGAACTTCTCCTTGGATAGAAGACAGTAGTTTTGTGTTAAATTTCTATCTGCTCCTAATTTCCTATGCTGTGCATAATGTCATCCCATTTCTGAGTTTTTGCCAGTGGGGAAAATTTGTCTAGATCAATGCTATCAGCCCTCTTCAAATACTGCAAAACATCAATTAGGTCACCATAAATTCTCTTCCCTGGTGAGAAAAACCCTTCCCTCAGCTATTTAAAATTTTCAGTGGTGAAAATCCCCAGTTTTGTCATTTGACCCATTAATTTAGCTCCCTCTATGAAGTAGGTTTTATGTATGGGCAGAGAGGGAAATGGCAAATGCTAATAACACACAGTCTTTCCAGTAGGATGTGCCATGCTTAGCTCTGAGAATAAAGTTTCTAACCCCAGCTATCCTGGTTTGTTGTGGAAGTATCTCATGAATACGTTTTGAGGAAATTTCAAAGTAAGTGTGACAATTATCCTCACGTAAATGGCCCTGAAAAAATATTTAATATTTTTTCATCTGAAATAGGCATTATAGTAATAATTTCCAACACAAATGCACCCCATACACATTTTTCCTATTTCTTTTTCCTACCATAATTATGAAGTTTTAAACTGATGTGGAATGCTTTTTTTTTTTTAAAGTACTAGTCAACATAACAGATGTTAATATATACAGTAATAATAACAATGCAAGCCAGTGCAGTATCTCGTTTTATCATTTTATGATTATCACTAGCCAGGCCATGGAGTGGCTTGAAAAAAATGAAAAGAATTATCTCCCAACAAAGCAAAAGACAGATTGAGGGGAAAATATCAGTCTCTGCACTTCAGTGGATCTCCCTTCTCTCTGGATTGCAAAATTTATCTAGTAACCCCACATGCTCTCAACACTTTCTAAGAAGTTACTCTTGTAAAATAGCATGGCTGGTGATCACTCCAAGAAGGAACAAACTGAAAATTAATTTTCCACATTGCCTTTCAACTGTAATAGGAGTGTTCACTCAGAGCGCAGGCTTGATCAGGGCCGATGTTTCCACATTGCGTAGCAACTGGATGTAGCTAAGCAAGTTTGCATAGGACATCTTGTGCTTATAAGGACCTACAATAGAGGGTGTATGCAGCCCTAAGTCATGATTTTTAAATTATGATTAGTTGGCCAAGCCATAATAGATGAGTTCAAACATGATGCTAAATAGGGATGGTTGGGATTCGACATAATGCCAAGCCAGAATAACTCCGGCTGTGCTGAAATCTGCCATACAGTTTCTCCAAAATGTTCTTTTCCTGTGAAAGAGGCTTCTGATTTTCTACAATATTCTCAACATCAGGACAACAGTTCCAGGCTGTAAAAAAAAAAAGATGGCAGCAAAGAGTTAGGTCATTACAGCCTAGGTCTGGTAGCCCTACTCAACGAGTCTGATCATTTCTGATGCTGGTGCGACTGTCTTCTGTTATGCATTATTTCCATGCCAGCCCTCTGAAGCTTCCCTAACTGCCCCTATTTCCAGTATAAAAAAAATCTCCATGAGAATAGTTTTCTTGCAATGTCTGCTCCTGGGATTTAATAGAAATGTGGGAAGCCAAGGAAGCTGCAGACTACTCTAGCTCATCTTGTAATAAGAATTTAACTCATTTCTCTTCTTTTGAAATAAGATTTCCAAGGTGACCCCTCTTTCATCAGAATGATGAGACTTGGGGAAAAAATCACAATTTTTTTGCTTGTTATTACAAATATATAAACACTATGTGTGGACAAGATAGTGTCGTAGATGTGTCATTTTAACAAGATGGGTGATGACAAATTTGATATATAAATAAAAACAAATAAATAAAAATATCAGTGTGTGTTGTTCTTGGGTTCTCATTAACCAACTGGATCCGGCCAGCTTATTCAGATATACTTGTCTAACAGTTGAATTTCACAGTGCTGGTAATTTCTAGGGTTGAGAACAGACCACAGGATGTAGTTTGGGGCCAATTTGATGTTTCAGAAGCTAGGTCAATTCAATTTAGACCAAGTTAGAGGTTGAGTTGCTACAGCAATGGGGCCACCAAATCTCAGTCTAGAGGTTATGGTTCATTGTCATTCCACTGCTGAGGGCAGTAAAAAGGTAAGGCTCTTAGAAGAACTTGTCTCAAAAGAAGCTGTCGTGCCCCTCTCAAGATTCAGTAGTGAATCAAGTGGAGTACCTAGCATATCTGACACACAAAGCGGATCATTTTTTAACACCCCCTTCTCCATCAGCAAGAGCCCAGTTGTCTAGTGGTTAAGGCACGAGGCTAGAAACCAGCAGACTGTGAGTTCTAGTCCCACCTTAGGCACAAAGCCAGTTACTCTCAGCCCTAGGAAGTAGGCAGGAGCAAGCCACTTTTGAAAAATGTTGTCAAGAAGATTGCAGGGGGCAGTTACCAGGAGTCAAAACTGATCAGAAGGTATCATTTTTTTACACTGACCACTAAACAGCAGATTGAGGCATCAGCAGTAACAACTGACTCCATACCCATTGCTAGCCTCCTTGTTATCTGCAGCACTTCCTTTTCGCTGGCACCTGGGGTGGACCCCCCCCCCCCCCAGTACACCACTGCCTGATGTGTCTGCATTAAAACAAATCTCACTCATTAAGGGAGCATTGCAGCTTGGCATTGAGAATGAAGCAGAATTGCAGCTTTAAAACAATGCTGCCTCCTATTGTATGAATTGCAGGGAAGAAACGTTTGGATTTAATTCAGGACTTAGCATCTTTAATAGATTGGCCAGCATCCAGCAGAGAGTTAGGCATGCTTAAATGCTTTGATTTCAATGATATTAAGCATGCCTAACTCTCTGCTGGATGCTGGCCATTGATTTAGAAACCTATTTGAAATATCAGCTTTCTCTCTCTCTCTCCCTCCCTCCTCTCTCCCCATGTATATATGAATAATTTTGCACTTTTGTAAATAGTCCTGGACATAATAAAGAATGAAATGAAAATATTTTGGATTCATAGTAAAACAGGACATTTTTCTGGTTTTCTGATAGTTGTAATATTTTATCACTTTGGCTGCTTTTATCTCCTGAAGTACATTTAGAGTGCGCCCTTATCTGTCCTACTATCTCCATCATTCCAACCACTAAAAGGTTACAAATGTAAGGAAGGAAGTATGTAGTGTTTTTATGTTTTTATTTCCACTGAGGAAAAGTACTAGCTTGGTATCCATATGTTCAATATCTAGAAGTGACTATGGTGAAGAGAAACATTAGGTGGATCAGTCTACAAAGAAATGGGAAAAATATTGTTAAAAAGTCATGACATCATAAATGAAATTACTTGATGCGATGAATGAATCCCATCAGGATAATCAAAGAAAAAGTGGCAGGCAAATATAGCAGAGATTAATCACAGTGGAATAGCAGTCAGGATGACTGAGGGCCCAAAATGGCAGTAGAAATGCTAGCTTACCATCTCCATGAGATCTTACTGAACTTCAATTCAAACTAGTCCCATTGATAGCTGATGGTGAGTGGTTGTGGGTTCAGTCAGACATTTGGAAGCTGTGGCAGAATATGTTAATGTATACACAAGTATGCATACCACATATTTGTAAATTGAATGCACACATGCAGACTCTGTTAGACCATATTCACTTAAAAACTGATCCCCCCAAAGACCATAGACAAAATTCTGGGAGATTGTGGTTATTCATTGAAGAAAAACTGAAGCAAATTCAAAACTCCCATTGGGGGAATTAGAATCATATATTAAACTAAGGAAATTAATGGATCAGAGGAATTAGAATCATACAGAAAACACAGTAAGTGTGAAAGAGGCAGGTTTTGGTGAAAATAATGTTTGTATTTGTGAGAAAGTTGATTTAAAAATTAAATCTACAACATTTCTAGGAAAGTGTAAGTCTGGCCAGTTTTGGACAGTCTGCAGCAGTGGCATTGGGGATGAAAGAAAAAGATTTCAAAACAGTGCTTTTCTAAAAGTTATAGAAAAGAGAGAAATTAGGAGTAAAACCAAGGATTGTCTAGTTTTTGAGACATATGATGGAAAAAAGTAAAGCTAACAACTGAAAAACAGAACTGGGATCAAATTTAACTACATGTAGAATCCGAATAAAATGTGGGAGGGTTTGCAGATGTTGTGTTCACTGTGAAAAAAAAAGAAAAGACATGTGGAAGAGAGGTTAATTGATTTATGGATCAAGTTAGGGCAAAAATGTAACTGCCCTGCTGGCTAGGGTGTCGTGGGAAGCTGCCTTAACTTATTCTAAAGAAGGAAAGAAACAGAGATTGAGAAACAGAGTGGGATGCGTCTGTTGAACAGCAAGTATGTCAGACCTTCCTGGATGGCAAGAATCTTCCTTCTAAAATCCTGGAACTAATAAAGTATTTTCTTTTCTTTGCACTTACTCTCTGGTGGATTGAGGAAATTAGAGTAAAACAAAACCAAATTCTCAGTTCAGGACAACTCATTGGATTTAGGAAATCATTTTTAAGGGGACCGTTGGAAGACAGAAAATAGGAAATAATATTTTCTTCTCCTTTCTGGACTGAGGGAAAGGGAATAAATATGATTTTCTTTACTGTTCAAATGTGATGAAACATTTCTGATGAGAAACAGAATCTCTCAGTGACCAATTTTGGTGACATTAGCAGGTTGTAAAGAGCTAAATTTTGGAATGACGAATTATTCCTATGTTTCAGGTTTGGGTTTTCTTCTTTCCAATTCAAATTCAACATAATATTGGACTAAGAAAAGTATAGGAATGTTCTCACTGTCACAATACACACACACACACATGCATACTCATTGTAAAAGTGACTTATAACAACCTCTTTTGGCTTAGATAAGAATACTAAAATCAGCATAAGAAATTACTTGATAATTATTTCTATGACTCCTTCTCTCATATAGTATCAGAAATTTTGGGAGTGTTAATAGAGATGGGTGGCAGTCATATAATAATTTTTCAAAGACAACAGATCCTACCACATTAGGTAGGTGCCATTGCAACAGTGACACTTGCTCTAATAACTTCTTGACTAGACTACTGTAATGCATTCTATATGGGGCTGCCTTTGAAGACCCCCTGGAAACTGCAATTGAAGAAAATGCAGCAACCCCGATAATAGCAGGTGTTACCTACCGAAAGCACATTGTAGCTATGCTTTGGGCCCTATATTAGTCATCAGTACATTTCCAGGTGCAATTCAAAGTGCTGATTTTGACCTTTAAAACTCTATATGGCTTGGTACCTAGGCACCTACAGGACCACTCTCTCCTATATGAACCAGCTCATCCAGTATATTCTTCTCAGGAGAAATTTTTGGTCATACCATATTTCATGGAGTAAGGGGAATGGAGGCCAGAAAATGCTGTTGCTGCTCCAGCCTTGTGGAATACCCTCCCCTTAAAATTGATGCTTGTTCCATCCTTTCTAACATTCTGGAAGTTCTTAATCTTAATTTTTATTACAGCTTTAAAGCCAGAAAACACAATATACATCAAATATGTATATCAGATATAGATAGAAACACATACATCTACTGTATAATGTATAGTTACAAATAAAAGGTAAACATAAAATAAAACAAAATCATATAAAATAATAATGCAAATAATAGTGGTGATCAGTAAGACTAGTACTATTCTTCCATAATAAGTGGAACAAATAGAACAAATAGAGGTACACACTGGATCAACCTGGGAACATACATCAGGGTCCTGGTCAGACAGAAGAAATGACAAATATGCTTTCTACTCTCTGTCAGGGTATTTCTTCAGAAGGGAACAGATGAATGTCATCTGAGATTCCCTATAAAGAAAGCAGAGGAGCATGTCACTCATGGACTCCCCAGAGACTTCCCCACATGGGCATATGTGCTTATTATGTAGCGGGAGATTCTTTTAATGATCCCCACAGGACTGCAGGGGGTAATGCATCCAACCTGGCCACAGTGAAGGCCAGGCAAACTTCAGAACTGGAATGGAGGAAAGATAGGATGATGGTACCTGCCCATTAGGAAAAAAAAAAAAATCACAGTATGGAATTAGAAACTAGGCTTAGACTAGTTTGGAAATCAGTATCCCAGATACATGGCTTAAGATGACTCCTGGTATTTTCAAACCCTAATGGGCAGAGGCTCTCCAGAGAGAGACCTAAAGACTGGAGTTTGCTATAAGTTCTTGTTAGCCAAATTGATTTATAATGGTCCCTGAAAACCAGTGGGACCAGACTCACAGGGAAAAAATAATTTTAAGCAGAAATTAATGAGATATAACAGGATTTGGCAGTCATGCAAACCAAATCTGTATCTAACCCTAAGGCAGAATTCTTGTTGCATCTCAGAATTGCAAGGATAGTGTCACCATCTTTAATTTATTGTGTCTTGAAATAAATTAATTTATTAATTTAAATTAATAATTCAAATTCTAAAGAAAAAAACTTATCACCATCTTTAATTTATGTCTCCTTGAATTGTTTATACTTATCTAAGTGTTGATATTATTTTATTTGACCATATATTATTTATTTTTCATTATTGCTCTTACTATAATTTATCCTTGCATTGTTATAACTTAGGTATTGGCTTTTTAATCTGTATTTTCTGTGGACATTGAACTGTTATGGCCACACTGTTCTGGCAATTGTTTTGTAAACCACCATGAGTCTGTATTGATTCAGTGGTATCAAAATGGAAAGAAATAAAAGACCAAAAAAAAAAAAAAACAGCTGTAGAGAGAAAGGAAGATGACCTTGTTGGAGATATGCAAAACTGTTGCCTAGGCAAAAGGAGCTGAAACGTTTTAAAAGACCAGAATGTCCAGATAACATTTGGAAGCAACTCAGGCAGATGCCTCCTTGATTCGCTGAACTATAAGTAGGAGGGGGAGGTATGGCACAATCAGACTTGCAAGATTCTGTTATTATAGCCAATCTCAATAAAAGTAGTTTTAGCCTTCCTGTGGAGTTGATTTCATGGTCTGCTCTACATGGACCAATGCTTGCCATCTTGACTTGTCTCCAAGCAATAACTTCACTTCTTTCAAGCATAGTTGTTTTTTTTTCCTAGTCCATTGTCTGCTTAAATTACATGTCCAAAGTATGTGAATTTCTGCTGTTTGATCTTTGCCTCAAGGGTGCAGTCAGTCTTTATTTCATCCAGGGGTGGCTAATTTGTTCTTCTTACAGTTCACAATATCTTAGTGACTGTCTCAAGATCCATAATTTGAAGGCAACTATTTTCTTTCTCTTGCTCTTTCTCAACGTGAAGCTTTCACAGTCATACGTTACCAGGGGAAAGGCTATTTAACAAGTTTTGATCTTTGTTGTCATACAGATATACTTATTTTTCATGACTTTGTTTAACTTTGTCATTGTCTTCCTTTCTAGAATTAATCTCTTCTTTATTACTCTATTACACTATTTTTTATCTACTCTCGAGCCAAGAAAACGAAACTGTCTTCCTCTTCCACTTCTTCACCATCAACTGCAAATTCACTAAGCATTTTTGTTGACATTACATCTCACTTAATATTTAACATTAACCCAGATTTTTTTCCACTTTGCATTTTTTTTTCTTTTATAACAAGCTCTTTTAAGGGTTCTTTACCTTTAGCTAACAAAGTGGTATTGCCTGCATATCTCAAATAGTTAATGTTTTGACTTCCTATTTTGATTCTCCTATCTCTTCCAGTTCTGCCATTCTTATAAAATAAATGGTGCATAAGTTAAACAGATACAGGACATCATGCATCCTTGTCCTACTCCCTCTTTCTATTCTAAACTATGCTGTTTCTCCAAACAATTGTCCTTATCTGTCCAGTATTAAAGTAATGTGTTCCCCCTTAAGCCAATGATAGCCACAAGATGTGTAAAATTTGTTACACTTCTCTACCCATTACATCAGAAGTAAAATCAGTTGGCTAAGGATGTGATCAAAGCCATGCTCATTAGTGGTTTTAGGCTGGCGTAGGCAGGCTCTCTCCCCTCTAGTCTGTGGTTAGGCTCATCTTTCACCATCCTCCTAAAGAGTTGGACGCAGCAGACAATTCTAGTGATCTATCAGCCAACAGAACTCTAAGGCCTGTAACTCTGTGGCCCTCATAGTTTAGTGCAAGGTTGAAATAACAAAACAATGGAATGACAGAGCCAACTCCATGTTCCTTGCCTTCCAAACAGAGCATAGAAGAATCTGGAAGTTCACATTTGTTGCCTGTATAAAGGAAAGAAAGATAAATCCTAACAAGAGTGTTGCTTGTAACTCAGCTTTCTTTGGGACTCCAATCTGTTGGCGGGGGAGGGGGGAGATAACTTTATTCAGTTCAGATAAAATAGAGGGAGGGAAAGGGATGCCAGATGGAGTCCAGGGATGAGAGGACTGAGTCCAGCAGCCATATCTATCCAATTCCTGCTGTAGTGCTAGGATTGGTAGATGTTTCTCCCACCAAGAGAAGCAGGAGAGCAAATCTGAAGTACTAAGCCAATTGTTTGGCCTAAAACATGCTGATCAAGATAGCACCATTCAGCAATGGGTCAGAAAAGAGGCAGGAGAGGACAGTAAATTTCACTTGGGTATGGTCATCATTAGGGAAAGTCTAAAGATGCCTGTGTGTGAACTCACACTCACCCACACAGACAGCCAAGGATAAGTCAACTCTTAGACTATACTTGAATGTCTGGTCTACATTTGGATTATTGTACCAGAACAGGTCCTTTGAACTCTATTAAACATACACACACACTCTCACACACACATACACTTTAGTGTTCTTTTCAGAAAAAAAGAGAAAAGCTTGTGCACACAATGGACAGAACTATAATTATGTAAATTCCTGCTATGCACACAGCTGCCAGGAGAGGAGAAATGCCAGGTCCCAGTTGATTGCCAGTTACCAAGCTACAGTGCGTGCACAGAAAGAACATCAGTAAAAAATACAATTCTGATCCTCTCCATCATGACGTTAATTACACATACCCTGTTTTCTGACTTATATCTACCATAGGGCATGGCAAAAATGTGTTGCCAGTTTTGCAAAGCATAAAATATTTGTTTGCAATATGGGAATGAAGAAAGATGAACAATTTGTAGAACTTATTTTAATTTTAAAGAACTATTTCCATACTACTTGAGTAATTGGCAAGGAGACTTATCTGCTTGTGCTTAATTGTTATTCTGTCATTTCACAATCACTTCAATCACAAAGCATCCTGCTTTGAGCAGATTTAGGCAATCTAAAAATCAATATTTGAATTATTGGTGGAAGGTAGGGGTATCCTTAATTAAACTTACTTCTGGGCTAGTCTTATGGAAGTAGACTCTTTAAAAGGTGGTGGGATATTCTATCTCTTAAATAAATTCATTTAATCAATGAATAAAGTAGAATAATTTGCACTGATGTCTTGCAGAGAACATCCTACCTTGCACTTCTCTACCATCCCCACATTCTCTCAATTTTTTTCCCTTTCTTAATAGAGATCTTCCACTTCTTTTTAAGTTTGTCCAACTTGGGGTTCCCTTAAACCAAGTAATAGCAGTGGTGTCCTCTCTATGCCCAAAGTTGAAAAGAAAGCATTTTCTGGGAGCAATCTGGAGAAGAAGAGAGGTCCTGCAATATCTAGGAAACTGCAGCATGCTAGAATCCAGATGTTACCCACCACTGATCAGAGCATTCCACTGCAGAAGTAGACTCTATCCATGGGCTACAACTTAGCTGGTATAGGCTTTCTTAAATAATAAGCATAATCATTTATCTGAAACTTTCAGATACCAACTCTATGGGGGCCCAGCATCCCAAACTGATAAGACATCAGTACCAGCAAAAAAGAAAAAGGAAAACAAGTGAAATACCTTGACTAATTTTAACCCTAACCTGGCCAAATCCAGGGAAGCAACAAAAATCTCTGTGGGTTAGGTAGTTTTAATCCTGAGAAAAAGTAGCCATTTGCAGAAAACTACCAAGTGCCAGTAATATCAGGAAATTGTGTGAAGCTGTCACACCTGATGTATCAAATCATCCCATCTGTTTCCAATTAAGTTTAAAGAAAGATGAGGGTAAATATTAACCACAATTGGGTTAGAATGAAGGGGCTACTTTGTAGTTTCTTGACCCTTCCATTTATTGACAGTATTGGACTTGCCTTGCAGCATTTTTCCCCTGTTTGGAAAGCCTGTAATTAATGATATGGTTCATTAGCTACAGGGAAGCTAAAGCAGTTAGTAATACAGTAGTTCACATGATTTGGAGAAGTAACTCATCCCACATGCTCAAGCACTGTAATTCCAAAATATTTTCCTAATAATTTTAAAATGGTTATTTATAGACATTCACAGAATGAAAGACCCCAATACAGCTTATTTCTGGGTACCATGAATAGGGGTGGCTTAAAATATTCTGCTGCTTGATGGCATGCATGAGGGAAAATAGTATATGTGATATTGTCTTGGTAATTATAAAATGCCAACAGAGGTATTCTGGGGGAAAATAGTATCTCCCTAACCAAATGCTGCCCCATTTACATAGCATGAAAATAGTCTCAGGGAGATGAGGTAACCTGGGACTGTGAGAGAATGAACTGTTGACTGTCACTTGCTTCCTTGTATTTTGTGTAAATGTTTCTAATTAAAGTCATACTTTTTTTGGTATTTGCATGATTCCTAATCTAGCTGCTGACTGAATGCATTTCATTCAACTTGTGTAATTGGAAGATTATATCTTGATTAGGGATATTTCTAATTTTTTCTCTGAATTTCACTTCTCTGTTTTACCTCAGGTAAAAAGCATAGTAGGCCAGCCCTGCTCTGCTTGTAGACCATTTTGTGTATCTGCTAAGTGGACTTCAGCCTGCCAAGACAGGACTATTGTTCTAAAGTAGAACAGAATCAAAACATTGGGAATCTTCTCCTGATCTGTTTTTTTTATTATTATTATTACTGTCTTGAGTTGTACAGCATTCCACATGTCTGTTTAGTTCATCACAGTATATGCATATGACTTCACTCCCCCAAATGAGTGATATGCCTTCTTTAAGCACTGCAGATAAACCTTCTCAATGCATTTTCTGTACGGTTGTACCAAAATCCATTTCATAGCTGTTTTGCTTCTGGCTTTGAAAATAGAACGGTACTTCAGCTATTATGTGGAGATAGACTGGTGAAAATTTTAAAACTTGGGAGAGTTTTTTTTTTTTCAAAAAAAAAAAAGGTGTGGCTTCTCTTTTTTGTCCTGTCCCCCCATCCCTCCCAATTTTAAAACATGGTTATCCACACTGCTATGCTGAGAGGCACTGCTGGGTAAAGAGGAACTTGACAATTTATAATTTGCCTTCCCATGTGGAGGGAGGGAGGGAGGGAGGGAGAGAGGAAAAAAGATGAAAAAGCTTCCTTTTATAAAAGCAAGATTTCCTGTTACAAATATAAATATTTTAGAAATATAAATATTTCAACAGGCCACCTAAATATTTTTCCCCAAGTTTTCTAACTTTTCCCCCCCACACACACCCATCTATAAGAAGTAACAAAAATATTCCACCCAGAAATTTGAACACCACTTGCTCAGGAGCTCAAATACACATCAGTAAACAACACAGAAGAATAATATTTGTGAGGGGAAAGACTGCTTTTTGGTAAAGTTTTACCAATACATTTGGTAGTACACAGGGAGCAAAAAGAAACAAATGAATTGGAGCTGTGGCAAACCACTTCCAGAATTAATTTGGGGGATTTTCTTAGGGTGAAGTCCTGGGCTCCTTCCACATACAGGGGTTGGGCCAACACAGTCTTTGCAAGCACATTTTCAGCTGAAGTGATTAACTGGCACCTCATTTGCTGCTCCAAAGAAAACAAAGCTAAAGCCACATTGCAGCTTTCCTTCTAGAGTTGTGAGAAAAGTAGTTTTCTATTGGTGGAAACTTGTTTTCTCTCTTCTGGCCTCTTCAAATTCCCTCCCTGCAGGAGTCAGAACACCCTTGCGCCTTGCCACTATTTTCCTTGAATCTCTTTCAAGAGCAGAGCAGGACCTCCTCTGCACTGGCCATCCCCCCCCCCTTCTCCCCTCATTACAAAAATCAACGGAGCAAGATAAGAACAAGGGCAGAAACTGGGGCATCGGCCACCTCTGAGTTTTTTGCCCCACCCTTGGCCACCTGGACAGCATGCTGATCAGCTTGTGGAGAGTTTTGTGCACAATGAGGATGGCAATGGTGAAGATGCTCACGAGGTAGTGAGAGGCTGTTTCCAGTGGTTTGAAGTGTGCAGCTGATGGCTCTGTGGGAGTGCCTCTGAGTCACTTAAAGGGTGACCAGGGCTCTTGGGATATCTCTGATTTCTGTGTATGCAGAACTGGAAACCCCATTACAAGTATTCCTCTGATCATGATAGATTTGACAGGAGAGAAGAGAGGGAAAAATGGGAATTGTTGCAGATAGAACAGGGGAAGCTGTGAATGATCAGGATCCAAAGCCTTCCTGTTCCTGGACATGCTTCCAGACAAGGACTTCGAGTAGTTCCTGCTGGCAAAATACTAGTGTCCCACCAAACTTTTTTCCTAGCCGTGGTGAGCAGATGGAACCTTTGACTGGAAGGGATCCTCTGCCATGGAGTTTCCATCTCTCCCTCAGCAAATAATTTGCTTTGCCCACTGAAATGGAATTCAGCAGGCAGGGGACGCAGACGTTGATGCTTTTGTTTGGGAAATAGTACTCTATGAGCCCTGCTGCTAAATTTTACAAGGAAGGTTCTCCTTTTTTTTTTTCTTGGCTGAATTATACTTAACATCTGAAATGCCCTATGTTCAGCATGCTAAGCTGATGGTATTGATAAATGTCTTCCAATGTAGGCTCAAAACATTTTAGTATCCTTTTTAAAAAACAGCTTGATAACAAAATTAGTTTACTGTAAAAGCATTTTGCTCCATTCATAAAATTCTTTTTTTTTTTTAAGAAGTACCCAGTCAAACCAAATCAAAACAGAAACAATCCTCAATGATTTAATCTTAGAAGAAAATACATGAAAACATTTATAAGACTTGGAACTTATCTCTTCTCATCAGCAATTAGGCTGCGATCCAAGAAAGCACTTAAGCTGCAGTCCTATGCTCACTTCTCTGGGTATAAAATCCATGAGACAGAGAGAGAAAGAGAGAGAGAGAGAGAGAGAGAGAGAGAGAGAGAGAGAGAGAGAGAGAGACGGATTTATGTTCGAATAATTGGATCTGGGATTATGTCTCAACAGGTGGCAGCACCTGGCCAATCTTGCCTGGGTTCAGAAGATAAGCAGGGATGGGCCTGCTTACTCCTCGAATGGGAGACCACCAGGAATATCAAGACTGCAGAAGACTAGGACATTTCTAATAAAGCCAATGGAAGAAGTTGTTTCGTTTGCAATGCTGCCAAACAATGCCATTCTGCTATTGGTTCTCCACATACTAATCCCAGCTGAATTTCTGCATAGGTGATCGGAGGCAGTTGCAGAATGGAGGAAGATGAATATACTAAAACCAGCCAAGCCCAAAGTCCCTGGGGTAGCCAAATCTTCAAATATGGCCCAACTGATTCAACTAATATGGGGTGGGATTGCCAACCCTGGAAGGACCAGGTCTGTAGGTTTGAGGTCTTTTAGACTTACTGCCATCTAGGAAACAAAATTTGGTTTGTACATCACAGCAGTCCTTCCTAAGGAAAGAAGCCTTGGCATCAATCACCATTCATTTCTTAGTCAAGGTGCTTAAGACCAAGTGGACATGCTATTGGAGGATTAGCTCAGTTAATTCCAATTTGGGGTGGAATAAATATTGGTGGATGACTTTTATATGGAGATGGAAAGGAGGAAGCATCCTGCTGCTTCTCCATGATCTCTCTCAATGGTATTTAATACAATCAACCATGTATTCTCTTGCATTTACTCTGTAAAGTTGTAGTAGAAGACACTTATAGAAGAGTGGTAAATATTTAATGACAATACAACTCCACCCTTATTTTGACGGAGCACCCATAGAATTTGGAAGCTTAAACGGCTTCTGTTTGCTTGCAAAATGAACATGTATAAACATTTTAAAAGCTTTTATGATTTGATCTAGACCTCCTACATAGCGTATATAGAAAGAGGTAGATTTTTTTTTACTCATTTAACCACTGTCTTAATTGTGTTCATAAAGAAGTTACCTGTTGTAATACTAATAAAAGTAATATTCCAGAAACCATTAAAATTTTCCCATATATGAAAAAGATACAATAAAGAGCTCACAAAACTTGTGCCTTTGAGTTACTCTGCAATGAGATGGGTGGTGACAAATTTGAAATATTAATTTATTAATTATTAATTAATTAATAATATTAATTAATTAATTAATTTAAAAAATTGTTAGTCTGAAAAGATGCCCCCAGACTCTTGACTTTTGGTTAGCACATAACATGGCTCTCCTCTTTAAAATAAAGAGATAAGTGTCCATTACAGCTGTAATGTTGATGGTTGTAAACAACTTATGCGGATTGTGAAACATTTGCTTTCAGGGTTGCAATTTCCTGTGCCTCCAGGAAACCCACATATATGAATGGTACTCATTTAGGTGCCCCTCAGGACCATTTTCTAATATTTTAGAAACTCTCATAGGCAAATAGATTTCATAGACACCCCCCCCCTCAAACATCAGCATAGTTAAAGATAATTGGGAAAACATAATCTTGGTGGTTCAGCATTTTGAGATAAGTTTTTATACCAGTTGTAGATGAAAATTAAGCAGATGTAACTTTATTTAGAAAAAGATTGCCTGTGACATACTCTGAACTTTAATTTTGAAAGTTCTGTTTGCAGGGGCAGGTCTTATTAGGATGAGACACCCAACTGGAATGTTCACAGCATATAGTGGGTGTGCTCATAAAATGGCTGCCATTGGCTTAGCTCTTCATAAAACACCAACTTTTCAGATTGCTTTAGGTGCATGCCATGTTTAAAAAAAATGTTTTAAACAATTAGATGGTATAGGGGACTTTTCCCTAAAATTGGTGTCCTCTGTCCAACTAATGTTTTGTTCACAGAACCCATTGGATCATAAACTAATCAAAAGGACTACTGAATAACCAAGGTGAAAATCAAGCTTCATATTACTAGAATGAAAATAGTATGTTATTTGTATGTATTTTTCTGACATGACTTGGAGTCCTGGGTTCCAAAGCATATGATGAAGCAATGTGACTGAAATTAAGCAAGTTACAATCTGGGCATGCTAATCCATCTATTTTCTCCTTTCTAAAACTTCACTTCAACTTTTCGTTATGGTTATTGCAATTATAATGTTCAATATGCAGATAAAACATATTAACGATGACTAAACTTCTTTGTGTGTTTGTGTGTTTGACTGTGTTTGCACAGTCAAAAAAGAGAGAGAGAAAAGAATAAAAACACTAAAAATGGATATCAAGCCAAAGGACATGCATAACTTAGAATGCCCCAAAATTGTCAAATATTAAGATAACAAGCTAGAATAACCAAAGTTAAATTAATCAGCTGTTAACTGTCTGCAGGCAGATTCTTCAAGCTATCACAGAAATACTGGCTACATTAAAAGTATTTGAGTGCTGCTCAGATAAAAGATAACAAACACAGAATTCATCTGGTAACCCAGGAAGTTTTAATAAGGGGTGCTAAAAACCTATTACAGGAAACTCAGCAACAATCAGTGTGGTTTTTCTTCAGATCATATAAATCTTTTTCCTTTCTAAAAATAAATGATTGTGGTATGCTTGTTCAGCTCTTTCTACTCCCCCCTTTTACTGATTCTGAGTATAACTTTGAGCTATTTTTTTTTCCAAATTAGTGAAGTAGGAATAACTATTTCTCAAATAACAAAACCTAGAGAGGCTGGGTTCATACAAAAAGTTAGGCTAGAATGCACTATAGACGTTTTGTGAACTCAGCCAGTATGGTTAGCTTATGGTTAAATACAAATCCAAGCCATTGGGTTAAGTCAACAATCTGGACTGTGCATATCACCCCTCCACTAAGAGAACCTTTGGACACATGTCTAGTCATATTCGTGTTTATACCTGAGTGTGTATGCACTTAGGGCATGCAGTCTCAGCTGACCTTTCCTGATATCCAAGTTTCAATCTTTCAAAAGATTCTTGATCTGGGTCAAAGTAAACTATGCACCCCCATTCTTTGTAAGCTGGTCAGGAGCCGTTTTAAGAAGGATTCCAATATGAGGATGCCTTCTTCCAAAGTCTAAATGAGACATGACTTCATGCATTGCCTTTCATTTTCAAAAAAGATTTCAGTTTGATCTAAGCACATACTCAGGTTAGATGTGTCATTCCACTTCTCTGCTGGTGCTCCTCTGTTTGGAGTCATTTCGGAGTTGGATGGTGCCCAAATCTCATGAAATTGATTGGCTGCTCCCCTCCTTTGGAAATGCTTACCCTAAAACAAGAATGGTGTTTACTCTCTTTGCCTTCCAAAAAATGGATAAGGCCTGGTTTTTCCAAAACTCCTTTGAGGATTAAGTAGCTAGCGGAAGTTCTGCAACATTCTTGTCTGTTACTGTTCATAGTTGTTTATTGAACAGTTACTTTGTATTGTGTTTTGATTTTGTACACTGCTTGGGCCTTTGGAATCAGGCAAGTGTGTAAATCTTATAAATAAATAAATGGCTGAATTCACACAACATGTTGAGCAAGACAAAATATATTTTGCCTTAGCATTATGTGTGAATCAGACTACTCTATTTTCCATAAAATGGGTATGTCACTAGCTAATGCATCTCATAAATCCTTGCTAGATAACTGCACAGAAAACAAGACTGCATGACAAGAAGGTGGATTAAAACTATGGATCCCTTGTACTCAGAAACGTGGGGTAGAAATAGAATCAATAACAGAAATCACTAAGGATCCATTTCACTTCTGAGAATCTCTTCACCTCTAAGGATGTTGTGGCTGAGGTAATCAGTGGTGGCCTGATTGCAAAAAAGCATTATATTTTTGGTGTCAGTCTTTTAAAACACAGGGTTTAATATTCTCTCTCTCTCTCTCGCTCCCATGGTGTTTGACATAAGCAAGGAAAGTCTTTTCTTTCTGGCACAGCATTGTGTGGCATTGCTCTGAGTAAATCGAAATCTGTTCCAAATTAGGTGGATGCTTGTGGAAGATGAAAGATCAGACCAAGTTGGAATCAGGAAGAAGGGGATTTTAAAAAGCAAATCAAGATTTGCCTGGCTTTTAAGGAACATTGATTTTTGTATCCTTTCAAATGAGAACATTAAGTAATTAAAACAGCTACTGGAGCAGCCAGAATGTGAAGCAGTCTTGAAGATTAGTAAGTATCAATTAGATATTAATTAATTAATTAATTAATTAGATATACTAGATCAATTAGATAGTTTTATAGATTGACTTTTTTCAATAAACTAATCAGACAGTCCTCTGTAAGTATGTAGTCTGAGATGTCTACTTTAAAAAGAGTTATAAAATGCAGGATTATCACTGAAGGTGCCATCAAACACATACAGTATAAATGAAGATGTCAGTTGGATTTTTAGGAAAACTTTATTTCATAGTTGGAGCAATTACCTTGCATTTCTGTATTTACGATTTTTTCCTGTGATATTTTTGTTTGCTAGATCTCTACTTCTATATGATCGCTTCGTTTTCATTGTTGCTTTATTTGCTTCTTCCTAGGTTGTGGGGATTTTCTCTTTAATCTGTTTTATGGCCCAGAGATTGAATAAATGGAATAAATAAAAACAGAGGTAAAATATCCAAAAACAGTGGACAGGAATACTAACAGCAACGGAATTTCCTCAGAGGGTAGGGATTTTTTCATGCCCCATGGCAATTCTGTTCCATTTTCTACCACTCTCCTAGCAAAATCTTACTTCCTAATATTCAGCCTCACTGCTTCAGTGGTGAAAAACTTGGATAATGCCTAGAGGATCATCACTGAATGCTTTATAAAATAAAGCACCAACACGCAAGAAGAAGAGCATAATATTTTCAAACAAAAACGGATGCAGAAGATTGAAAGAGATTTTGCCATCAGAAAACCCTTCATGGTGTAAATTATTGCACCCAAGCGCTGTGGACAGAAATAATGAGGTGTAATTAAAAACAGAAAGTATGTTTATGTTCTGCTTATCATTAACAAAAATGATTTAACACAGAATCCCTCTTTGCAACATCAATTATCAAGACTAAAAATGTACTTTCCGGAATAGCGAATCTGATCTTTCATGCTCAAGGCTGTAAATACTGCATTAAGATGCTGAACAAACTAACCAATATTGAGGTCACTAATGTTCAGCTCTGATTCCAGTTCTTTCAAAAGAAAATCATTTTTCAATGGGAAGAAAAACTAAACGAGGGGAGACAAATGTGTCTTGAAGGAAACAAAATGTATTTTGTTCAATTAGGTTATACCTTTATAGCTATTTCTTTGCAAATAAAATAAAAATTGTTGCTGGTTCTTTTTATATTGTTCTTATTAAACTGAGGTAAAGTTGCATGCATTTTCTAGATAAATGTTCCTCCAACGTTAGCAGGTTTATTTACAGTTGTTCCAAATTTTGCAAAAAATTTCACAAATGTAGTACATTTTGTATAATATTTTCATGAATAGGTATAGTTTTATGCAGACTTTTCCATGGTATACGTTATATATTTTATTAGCAAAGTGCATTGAAAAATGTTGAAAGTTTGGTTACTGTTTCTTTGACCATAAGAAATTTGCTATTTTTAGAGATTCATATGCAAATCGAATGAATTTCTTCCCCATCCCTAGCTACTCTTGCTTTTTCTCTCTTTTTCAGTGGGAAAATTATGTTTTCATATGTATAATCTATACAAACATACATTTTTTTCTTTCACCACAGTAAGCCATGAAACTGCAATATTATATAGCAAGACAATTAATTGTCTAGACCAGTGTTTCTCAACCTTGGCCACTTTAAGATGCGTGGACTTCAAACCCCAGAATTCCCCATCCAGCATGCTGGCTGGGGAATTCTGGGGATTGAAGTCCACGCATCTTAAAGTGGCCAAGGTTGAGAAACACTGGTCTAGACAGCAGGGAAATGTTTTTCTTCTCCTTTCTTACTTTAATAGTTTCATTTCAACATCTGAAAAAGAGGCAAAGCATCCCCACAAGGTCTAAGCAACATTTGGTTTCTGCTGCACTAGCATGACGTGATCTGCCTTTTAGCAGGCTTTGATTAGCTAGGAGCAGGGAGAGAGGATGTAGGGGAGATGGCAGAAATTGTGGGAAATAAACGTTTCAAACCCAGCCTGAACATTGGCAGTGGATAGCCACCTGGCCAAGCAATGCCAAACTTTTTCTTTGAGCCCTCTGAATTTGGGGCAGTCCAGCAAACCCAAAGCTCTGCTAGCCACACAGCATCTGGGTGAAACTCGGAAAGAACCAAGTCCCCATGCGCAGGGATGGGAAAGGATGTTATAGCAGAAGGGGAGGCAGCATCACGTCTTCCCATAATTTCTCCCTATTTTATAAGTTCTGCCCCAGTGCTGTTGGGAGATGCCTATGTGCATCATGTTTTGGTTTGAGCTTTTTGGATTATTTAAAAAGTCATTTTGGGAGGAAGGCTGCTTGTTGGGTTGATTTCTGAAGGCAGCTTTCAAGTTCTTATACAGATTCCAGTGACACCTGTATCCCAAGCAATTTCATCCCTTGCCAACTTCTACAAAAGATTTTCTGTCTTTGGTGGAATTGGAACCCATTCGTTGGCACACTTTTCCAGCTGAAAGTTTCTGTACAAATCTGTTTCAGAGCACAGCATGTGAAATTGGGAAAGCGCTGTCTGAAAACTCAGATGACCCTGCACATCTACTGTAATTGTTGTACTTTTAGTTACAACCTTGTATAAATGCCTTCCTCTTAGTGACATGTAATCCCTCATTCTAGGTACTAAGGTCTCTTTCTTATTGTTTTAAGTAGATATGAGTAGAGAATTCAGCATGGATTTGCTGAACAAATAATACACTTACTGTTTAGATGAGAGAGGCATCATTCTCTACTGTTTCTGGATACTTTTAGGTAGCATTTCCACCTGTATATTATGGCAAGTCATTGGAGAAGACCATGATGCTTGGAAAAATCAAAGGCAATTGGAAAAGAGGCCAGTAAAAGATAAGGTGGCTAGATATTATCACTGGGGACACAAGTATGACCTTATTATAACTGATAGGCAATCGTGGTGAACTGATATCCTTTGGGTCATGAACAGTTAGAAGCAACTAAAGACTGAACAACAACAAGAGCAAGTGATATAGCAACTTTGTAGGAAAGAACGCTTAGTTTGTTATTTCTTAATGGAGCACCAAGCCTTGAGATAAACACCCTCTTATTAATGAACACAATTGTCATCACTGAGTTCACTGTTGCTATTGTAACCATGTTTCTGGACTGATCTATCTATATGGCAGGACAAATACCAGGGGTTATTTTTTTTCCATGTGTGGAAAATTCAGTTAACATCAAAATCTTCATATTTTCCAGTGGAGGTGAGAACTGAGTGAAATTAACCTATATACTAATTCTATTTTACTAACACACATCGAGAATCCTGACTGGATTATTACAAAAGTATTATAAACATTCTCCTATACGATGAGGGTTTTTCATATGCCATGGAGCAGGTATTATCAAGATGAATGAGGAGGCAGCTTATAACTTAGCATAAATTATACTAAATATAGGTTATGGATAGCTATTTTACTATATGCATGGAAGAATGCATGAAATGTTTGAAATAAGTAGAAGCAACAGTGAAGATGCTGAAAGACAAGGACAACGGATAAGAACTGAGGATGAGAAATTAAGGGTGTGGTTACCCATAGTCATTTAAGCCCTATTGAGGCAAACACAAAGTGCCTGGAAAAGTGCTGACCAGCTCATCAGCAAAGAGAGACAACCAGAGGAAAGCAAGGCTGCCTGGATACAGTATGATTTTCTTGTGGCAGATAGCAGCATCTGAAATGCATACGTTACCATGACCAGATGGAAAAACATCTCAGAATCTTAAAAATGACAACACAACACATGGCTTGACTACTGCAATATGCTCTACATGGGACTGCCCTTGAAGCTTCATCTGGTCCAAAATGCAGCAGCAAAAGCAGTGATGGGCGTGCCTCGCTATGCCCATATAACACCTCTGCTTCATGAGCTGCACTGGTTGCCAGTTTACTTCTAGGTGTGATTCAAAGTACTGATCATTGCTTAAAAGTCCTACTTGGCATAGGACCTGGTTACTTGAGGGAATGCCTGACTCCCATAACATCTGCTTGGGCAATCTTGCATGGGGTGAGAAGAGATACAACCAACTTTGGGGGTGGCTGGGGCCTTGAAGATGCTCCCCAAGTTTCTTAACACCTAATTAACATCAGCCTCTAGGAAGTATTATATAGGAATATTGTTGTAATGTATTTTAATTACTTTTAATTAATTAATTAATTAATAGTTGTTTTATTTTAATGAGTATTTATTCCGTTTTATTGTAAACCACCCAGAGTTGCTCTGTAGTGAGACGGGTGGTGACAAATTTGAAATATAAATAAATAAATAAATAAATAAATAAATAAATATTCAAACTTGCAGGGTTGGCAAACTCCAGGTTCCTTTCATTAACCCTTGTCATCTATCAGACCCCGAAACACACCTTCTCTTTAGCAGCACCTACCCTCTGGAAGGAGGTTCTAGCCAAGATTCAGATGGCTCCCACTCCGCTGTTATTCAGAAGAGTCATGAAGACCTAGCTCTTCACCTAGGCCTTTAGTGAGGGAGAGGGAGACCCTCTGCTTCACTTCATTTGGTTTGTCACACTTGCCATTTTTAAAATTTTTTATTGATTTATTGTACTTTCATTGTTTAATTGTGAGTTGCCCAGAGTCATTGGAAGTCGGAAGGCATACAAGTTTAATAAATTATTATTATTATACTATGATTATTATAGTATAATATTATAAACATGCCCCAGACAATCTGAACAGCCAAAAAGAACAAAAAATGTTATTCTCTTAGACATGAAACTAATAAGGACAGAACAAGTGTTTTATGCAAGCATGAAAGCTGATTGACAATAAGACAGCTCTCTACCTTCTCCTTCCCCAAAAAGCCATCTTGGGTATGAATATGAATTAAGATCCTTAGTTACTGTTTCAGGTAGTGATCCATCTTGCAGTAGTAAAATATGGACAAGGTATATTAATAATTCATTTACAAGTAGTCTTTAATATTAAACTATTTCAACACAATAACATAGTGTTGCATCATATTTGGTGTTGATATAATACTTGACTTGCTCAATAACCTGCTCCAGTGATCCCACAGAGCAGACTTGATCACTGTGCTTTGGAAATAAAGCCAGTTAAAGTAATGTATCTCTTTCCTGGCACCACAAAAGGGATGTTGTGGACTCAAGAAACTCTGCTGAAAAAGCTGCTTCTGTACTTTGATTGTATCCATTCCAGCTGCTTCCTGGAAGAACTAGAATTTTATTTCCAGACATTGCTTTCCCCTCCATGTTTCCATAAAACCTTTTTCTTTTTGTTTTGGGTCTCTTACATCTAATCCTGCCTGAAAGGACTAGCTTGTTTTCTTCAGGAGATGCAAGCCATTCCATTAGCCATGAGGACTGAAGAGGAGAGTAAATGCTCTTAAAATAAATAATTGAAAAGAAAAGTCATCAGACTGCCCTGCTTCTCAGTTGTGCTGGATTGTAACCTAAGCTTCCTCTGTACCTATAGAATGTAATTGGTGGGCAGCCTGGGATGATGGTGGTCCCTTCACTTTTCCTTTGAGGCCATTAGCATCTCCTTAGGGTATCCTGTCTATATTAACCTTAAATCTGCCAGATCTTTCCAAAGAGAAGGGAAAGGACTGAACAGGCACATTTCTGACTTCACGGTTATGAGTTTCAGACCTTCCCCAGTCAAGTGAAATGCATCTTGGAGGTTCATGCTTGGTTCTAATCTGAAACAGAATTGCCTGGAGGCCTCAAAGACTGAGCTGGAAGTAAGGTGCCTGAACTGCAGATCATTTACATCCTTCATAAGGCTATTTAAGATCATTGTTTACTCTTTAAGGAGACCATAAGTGATTAGTGCTAAATATGTTCAGTATACATCTTTCCTTTCAAAGACAGACAGACTCAAAGATGTAATAACTGCCATATGTAAAAAAAAAAAAAATTAAATTAATTTTTTTAGAAAAGGATTCTGTGATGAGGATTCTCAAGGGTAAGACATGGAAAATGTTATTTTTTTCATTTCCTACAAATTCAACACTTTGGGGGAATGGGAGAATTATTACTGCCCACTAAATATCTCATCCTAGTGCCTGCCCTGCCAAACCAAAACAACATGGACTAAACAGATTCCTTGGAACAAAAGCAGCAAAAATAGAAAAGCTTTTCTTAAAAAAAATAAATGATGAATATTTCAGTTACTGATTTGTAAAATTTTAGCTATTTTCCAGGACAGGAATCTCTTCTTCACCTTAGGCCTTTAAAATCTCTGCGCAATGGCTGGTTCTTTAATTGATTCTTTAACTAAAGGATCTTTCTGAAAACCCAAGAATAGAATAGGAATTAAATCTACACTGTAAGTTATGCAAAGTAATGTCACATACCAATGTGAGCAGCTCTAATTTTGACTGGCTTCTTAAAAACTCATTTTATTAACTTTCTTGAAGAAAACAAAACAGCATTTTTTATACTAGTTCCAAAATTGTAGCTTGCCCATTGCCTTATTTTTAAGTCCTCCATGACACATCTCCTTTTATAAACAAGCTGGACATATTTGCTGATAAAACCATCAAAAGGTAACAGGGTAAGGTATGTGGTCTTATCTATGACTGCATTTTTTTTTTTTAATGAATGCCCACACATAGGTCTGTGGATTGCGTATATTACTCAGACATCTGCATGAAGTCACAAAGGAACTTCATGCAGAAAAATATGCAGGACCCTAATTAGAGGGATGGGCATGCTCTAGGTCCAGTCAACAAAATTGGGCCATCATATGGGACCCCAGAGACCTGCTTTCTCTGTCACCACTCCTGCCCTCTGGAAGATCATTCCCTCCGTTACCACCACCACCCACTATGAGCCATGTGGTCTTGAACCTGCTGGCCTTTTGGAAAACTTTAAGAACTGGGCACTGTGGGCCATGGTGATTTATGAACAAGCATGACTTTTTGTTAATTTATTTTTTGTAGTTCCCCAAGGGCTGATATTATTCTAGGTTCCTGTTCTCTTCTTTTGTGATATATTCTTAAACCTATTGCATGTCATCTTGAGTTTCTGATGATTAGGGGGCCTTATAAGGCTAATAAAATAAATCAATAAAATGTGTGCATTGTTTACACACACACACTCATACAAGGGATCAAGCTGTACAGCAAATAGTTCTGAATGAAGATATTTAAAAGTTTCTTTAGCAGAAATGTAAGCAAAACAAATAAAATAGAGCCCCGTATATACTTTCTTACTCTGTCTTCTAACCTTAATCTCTAAACCAGAAAACTGGGAGAGTAAAAATGCTAAGACCTTGTTGGATTTCTATTCTGAAAACAAACAAGTAAACCTTTATAGTTTCTTAACAATGAAACCATTACTGCTTTCCTTGGCTCAGTTTGTGCCACGTGATCTCTATTCTGAATTGAAATTGGTAGCAAAAGGCAGAGTTCTCAGTGATACAGCCTGAAGGAATGCAATGTCATAGCTTTCTTGGGCTCCCCCAAAGCCTTTCTGAAAAACTAGGTAAACTCTCCAGCACAAAAAGCAAATTTTCTTCCTACCATTCATTATGGAGGGTTGGGGGGTGGGGAAGCAGAGGAATGACTGAATCTGGCCTTGGATCTTTGTGTAGCTCATGAGTGTCAAGATTTTAAGCCTTGCTAGGCAGAGGCAAGATTAAGTCCTTTTTTTCTGGAAAGCAGTATAATTTCCCCATCACTTATGCTCATTGTACAATACTATCAAGTCTGCATGTAGGTGAACACTTAGGAGTGATCTGGCGAAGGAGACAGGTTAAGCCTATGGCTTACAATCTAGAGTACAAGGTACCTGATATGATAGAAGGGATGTTACCCACTTTGGCCTTGAGGGAAGAAAGCAACATTGGAGAAAAACAATCTTTTGTAGAAAACTATCATAGCAGGAAGTCAGATAATCCTTCCTTCCTTCCTTCCTTCCTTCCTTCCTTCCTGCCTTCCTGCCTTCCTGCCTTCCTGCCTTCCTGCCTTCCCTCCCTCCCTGAGATATTAAAATAATTCAGCCTTAATTATTTAAAAAGCAGATTGATTTTGTAGAAAATAGGCAAAATATTAATATTTTGAAGACAAACCAGAGGTTTTTTTAAAAAAATTATTTAATAAATTTTAGAAAAATACAAAATATTCACAAAAGACCAAGATGCACTAAAAACAAAGTTAAATGGAACAATCCTTAAAGTTTAAAAATATGATAGTCTCCAGAAAAAGAAAAGAGAAGGAGGAAAACAAACAAACCAATTTTGCAGAAGCAGAGAAGGAGTTTGATGTGCCATTTCTAAAAACAAAATATATTGGGCCAGTTGTGCACATATGGGAAGTGCCTGGAAAGGACTCAGCATGTAGCTGATCCCTGAAATCCCCACCTTATTGGCAGCATCCAAGTCAGGTATTAAATTGGATAGTAAATGCACATTTTTATCTGAACTGGTATCCATTTCATTTCTCTCCCCATCCCCCACTCTTTAAATATATAAAATTTAAACATGCAAGAAAATAGACCTTTGTGGAATATCTGTTTCAGGGTATCATCTGGCAGGAATCCATGTCCTTTTCCAGGGTGCTTCACCTCACACTCCCACCCCATATGTTTCTTTTCCGGAAGATGTTTGTCTTTGTCAGCAGTCAATCAATAGTCTGAGCTCACTAAGCAAACACTGTCCACCGTGACCCAGCTGTTTAGTTTTCTTTGCTCGCCATTTTTCTGCTTCTACAAATTCTGGGGTTTTCCCCAGCTGGCTGATACCTTGCCTTTCTTTGGCTATTTATGGATCATCTAAAGAAATGGAATAGCTGTTGGTAAATAAGATGTTAAATACCCATCCTTTGTTTATCTGTCTCTTGGGTTTCTTCAAAACTTCCTGACCTAGATATGGCTTCTGAGTTGCAGGAGAATCCTCACTCTTGCAGAGCGCCATGTGTTCTCTGAAGACAGATGGTTCTGCTCCATCTCTAGCTGAAGTATGATTGAATGATTCTGGCACACCCAGTGCAAAGGAAAGGCAAAATGTCATGCCCCAAGGAGAGACTGATTGGAAGGAAGCAGGTGGGAAAACATTCTCGGTGGATGGGTGAGCAAGGTGTGTTCACAGCCTTTCCATGTTTAATTCAGTTCTGTGTTGCAACACCCCGGCAGATTGTTCCTTCCACTCTGTCTGACCGGGGCATTGGCAAACCTATCAGCAAAGACTGTGTTAAGTGCTCCTTAGGTTTTCCATGCATCTGTAGCATTGAAGTCACTCTTTTTGCTCTCCTACTGGCTATGGGGTCTTCCGATCACAATTCCTCTTTCATTGTGTGGCTTCAACAGTGTTGAAAGATGCTGGCATGGCAGTTGTTATGCTTTGCAAAGGAATGAGTAATGAATGAATGAATGAATGAATGAGCAGAGCATGCCTGAGATATGTGTACTGCATCAAAGTTCAGGGGAATTTCCTAGATTGATTTTAACAAACATGGATATAAAAGCTCAGCGCCAGCATCAGTCCTAACACACTTCTGATGAGAATACATTCACTAGACAAACTAAACTTAGAATGTATGTACAATTGCTGTGACTACTGTAAAAGAGTATATTTGCTTTATCGCTGTTCAGGGGCATTCAGAAGGGGAATGGAGTGCTAACGAAAGTAAAAAAGGATGCTGTGAATGTGCTCTCAAATCTTGCCCCTTTTTATGTGCGCTGCAAAGGAATGTGTGTCTGTGTGGTCATAGCTGCCCTTTTGACTTTGGCTGCCCTCCTCCATGGGCAAATGGGAATTTCTCCAGAGATTTGATGGTCCTTTGGGTCAAGCAAGGCAGCCAAGCACATATAGCACATTTTGAAGTCAGTTAAATAATTTACCTTTATTTCTTACAAGGTTCTCTCTTCCAAGTACAGCCATGGAGTGGAATGAGACTAACTGCCTGTCATGGTGCTCTTACTTTGGGTTGCTCGGATGTTGCCGGTGGCCTGCTAAGTCAAGAAGGAGCATTCTTCAGTTTTTTCTTTCTGCCCATTCCTACCGGAATTATAATGCTGTCCTGTTTTTAAATGCACCAATGTGCCTTTCCTCAGACTAATGACATTCTCAAGGAAGTGATGTTTTTCACAATGATGAAGTTTGCCTGCTCAAAAGTAAATTTGTTTAAAATTGGTGACCTAGAAGCATGTGGGCAATGAACTGGAAGGGAGAATGACAGTCCCTAAGACAAGCACTTAATCTAATCCTCCACACAGTGTTTAGATGGAGTTCTTCACCCTTTCCAGAAAATATCTTAGAACTATCCCTTTGCATTGCTTTTATAAGTGCCTTATGAAATTTGACTAATTGTCTTATTTCTATCCTTCTGTAATATGCATTTAGCATGATGTGTTAATTTCTATCCCTCTAACGATTTCCTGAAACCCATCTTTAACAGTCTAAAGTGAATCATTACTAGAAGCTTTTATGGCACTCTTATCGGAATTTAACTGCTGCCTTTAGCTCTTTTCTTTACAAGCTGCTTTTTTTGTGATAATCTGTTACACAAAGTATCCCCTCAATTATTTGTACGTATTAAAATTCTTACTGTCATTTGCTGGAAATTACTTCTTGCTCCCATCCCCATTTATCTCCATCTCCATCTGATGAAGAATTTAAATTGTCTTTCTTTTTCAATTCACATATGCATTCCACATTTCATTTTAGTTTGTTAATAGCACTTAATCATAATAATTTAGCCAGAGACTTTTATAGAAGCCTACTGAGACCAAAATCTCGTCGAAAGCACACACACATGCAAACACATATCAGCTTGTCTTGGGTTTACAATGATTGAGAACTGGGCATTATATTTCAGCACTCCTTCCAATTCAAATAGATCAACTGGAATCAGAATCTTGGCCTTTGAACCTCAGATAACTGTGATATCAGTCAGGACAATTTTAGGCAGTTACCATTTTGTTTTTTTTATGAGCAGTTAGCTAAAATGAATAGGATGGAATTTAACAGGGAGAAATTTAAAGTTCTATATCTGGATAAGAAAAATGTAAGGCACAAGTATAGGATGGGGGACACCTGGCTTGGCAGTAATACATGTGAAAGGGATCTAGATGTCCTTGTCATCCTTAAAATAAACATAAGCCAGCAATGTGATACAGCTGCTGAAAAGCAAAGGCTCTCCTAACAGAAGTGTAGAAGCCAGATCACTGGTATTCTATTCCACTCTACTCTGCTCTAATCAGACCTCAGTTGGAGTACTGTGTTCAGTTCTGGGCACCAGAGATGAAATAAGAATGTGAACACTGATTTAGAGGGCTTACCTGCACAGTAGCTGTTGCTTAACCTATGTGAAATATTGAAGAATTTAGCAGAAGTTGCAGAATCATAGAGTTGGAAGGGGCCATTTAGGTCACTAAATCCACCCCCCACCCCCACTTGCTGTAGGAATCCAAATTAGGCTGTCTAATCTCTACTTAAATACATCCAGTGGAGGGGACTCCACCACCTTTCTAGTAATGGTTCCACTGTCAAACTACGCTTATTTTTAGGAAGTTTTTTTTTTACATTATGGCAGGTTGAATTGGCATTCTTGGACCTGGGTTGTAACTGATCTCAAGGTTAGGATTTTTGTCTGTTTGCATATTGCATGAAAAGAGTAACGTACTTAGCTAGAAGGTTCTTGATTAATTAAGACATCTATGAGCATGTACATCTGTCTTCTAATGGAGGGTTCCTCAACCGTGACAACTTTAAGACAGGCGGACTTCAACTCCCAGAATTCCCCAGCCAGCAAGGAATTTTTACTTTCTAAACACCATCTCTAAAGCTCTGGACTATCTGCCTGTATTCCTCCTTTATCTGTACACATTAGGCTAATGCTCTTACCATTTCCCTTTTTTCCCCCCCTATATCATCACCAGATGACATGTTCTCTTTTTTTTTTTTCCTCCTCACTAGAATAGTTTGCAGTTGTGCTTTTAACATCTCCTCACCCATCATGAACTTCTTTTCCTATCAGCTTCTCCTGTCGTGGAATCCCACTTACCTTTACTCTGAGTTATTAAAATCCAATTGAAACATGTTTGACTATGCTCAGTGTTATTTTCCCTTAACTTCTTTCTCTTATCCCATAAATAAATACGTAAATATTTAAATAAGTATAAATAAAATATTTATTTATAGTTAAATACAATTAATGGCCATGTCAGATAAATCATCCACTAAAACATTTCAATTTTAATATACTTTATTTAAAAAGTACACAGTTTTAAATTGTTTTCCATGGGATAAAGCAGAAAGTAATGACCATCTTATCTATCTACTGAAGAGGCTCTGTTCTTGATGAATGGTGACTATTGTATGGCAAATCCATATTTGCATGATGTGCAAAAAAGAAAAGATAAATGTCTTTATTTACATAATTTAGAGTTTATATCATCCCACTGTTTAAAATCATGAAATGCTGATGTTTTGACTTATTTCATGTCTTCTGGGTGCACCATTTCTCAGTTCACAGTTTATCCATAGATTTAGCAGGGCAAGTGATCATGGATCAGCCAGTGTCACCTTGAGAAAATGGCCCAAAGCAGAGATAGCACAAGAAGAGTAGGCTTAGCACTCAGGCCTGAAACACCACCACATTCTCTAGCGTTCTCCTAAATAAAAAATAAATACAGATGAAGGGGGAAGAAATAATTGCTTTTCAGTAAATGAAACGATATTCACCAACAGAGAGAGTCAGAGAGAATATAACAGATGCAGATATAAAATGCAGATGCAGGGATAATTTAGAAATCATCAGGATAATAGTTGCTTGGATCTGATACAACATCATCAAGGCTTTTAAAATGAAGGCCACAAACTATGTACAATAGCCTTGAATTATAACACTGTGGAAAAGTCTGAATTCAGCTTAATGGATTACCTCTAGCCCAAAATACCACTGAATCCAACGGTATTCCTCTGCTGCCTATCCACATCATCTGGAACTTTCCAAGGTTGGAATTTCCCAGTTTCTCTAAAAAAGGCAGCTGCAGAAGCTTGGTGAGAAGCTGGGAGTGGGAAACCATTTCTCCTCCATGCTTCATGTTCCTTTTCAAACCTCTGAAGGGAAAATCTTATCCTTCCTGGAGGATTTGCCACATCAGTACTTCTTTTGCCTGTCTATGAAATGGAACTAGAGCAATCTGTAGATGGAGGTCCTGGGAGAAGAAGGAACTGCAGCAAAGGCAGTGACCTCATCTTTTAGCCAGAGGTGATGCCCCAGTTCTCTGTGGTAGTGAGTCATGCTTCCCATTCATTTGGAACCCTGCTGCCAAAGAAATAATTGCCCAATCTTAGCTTAAAAGAATTGTCCTATTCTTGATGCTTTCCATCCAGATTTCCTTTTTTCCTGATAACCCCCCACCCCCACCCCTACTGTCCAAGGGTGAGCTGGGGAAAGAGGAAAGCCTGGGCAGTCAATCTAAACCTGGCTAAGACTTTGGGAAAGTTTGAATTCAACATGTGATAGCATATTGTTTATCATGTCTCCACCCTTGCTGAATTATAGTAGCATCATTACACTTGGGTTGTTTATTCTTACTTGCCCTGAATTTCTGATTTACTCTGAAATATTCAAGTGTTCTAACAGTGTTAAGTGCATTAGATACAGAGAACAAATTAATGTATAAAATGGCCAGTCTGCTAATTATCATCATTACAATTAGCATCTAAGTGGCAGGAGTGGAGTTAGAAGGTGAGGAAATGGTAGTGAAGTTAACAGGAAAACCTTTATATAACTTATTTACATATGTGTGCTTAGATTTAGTTGCAAGCTTAGCTGCAATAGCTCATTAGGGAGTTGTGCCAAATGTTTCACAGAAAAAAGAATAGTGGTTTTGAGGAAGAAAGGAAGAGACATGGCACCAGACAGGTGTTTTGGGAGCATGTGGAACAGTAATAGGTAAAAATGGCCGGATTTTTGTAGTTGTGGGCTACTTTTTCGATAGTAGAATCAGTGTAGATGGACAAGTGAAGATCATGGGCAGAGATATATCAGGACATACAGGCAGAGATGTAAAGGGAACAAGAATTTGAAGAAGACACCATGTGTTCACAGCAACAGGGAAAAGAAATCAAGATGTGGTAATGGAAAAATAGAGAAAACAAGATGGAGTTAGGATGCAAAAGGAGTGCAATTAGAGAAGTGTGACTAGTGAAAGAAAGACAGCAATTGTTTTATTGTTAGGACAAAGCACTTACCTCAGGATGAAATCCGTGACAAGACTCTGGACGTCTCCTAATCTTGTGAGATTTTAAGCGTTCACATTTTAGGGATTCATTATGTTCACAGAAGTTAAAGATATAGCTTAAATCCTGGATTTTGTCACATTCAAAGTGATTAAAAAGCCATCTAGCCCAACATTTGGCATTTTGATTATCTGACAATAGTTATACTAACCCATCAGTCCACCCCAGTTCTCTCACTCTGGCACACTAGCATTTGAATAGACATAGCCATCTGCACATTAAGAAAACAAACATTGCTGAATTAAGAAAGCAAGTCATTCTCTAAAAAATCTTCATGGTGTACTGCTATTGAGAAAGATTATCTAATTTTCCATGGCAATATTACCTCAAGTAAAATGTCCTCACTTTTCCTGAAGATATTCTCTGTGTTACATAATTAACTAAATTCACACTGACCATTCAACATTTGGAGCTCCACACCATGTGTTTTCATTTTATTTGCAATAATTTAACAAACCATGGGTTGGATTAAAGCATCACTTGATTGAACTTTTAACTAGCTTAATTCCAATTGATTTCATTGAGTGTTAGCTAAGTATTTGCTAAATGTTTGTATCCAAGCATAAGATAGTAACATTATTGTAGAAGAAAAGGATATACCTTATTTCTATTGGTTCCATGGTAATTGGTGAAACTGATTCACAGTCACATTCATTACTTACTACTACCATGAAGAGATTGCTATTTTGAATTTGTTGGATAACAAAGGACCTGTCAGCAAAGAATCAAAAATTAATATAATAATCACTAAAAGAAAACTAAGAAAGAAGCAAACATGGGCCAAGGTGCCGTACTGCTATACAACTTGGGAGGAGAAGCAAAGATAAAAAGGTTCTTCACCTATGCTAATTGTTGCATATTGATTCCCATCATCCCTATGTGATAATTATTTGTAGAATAATATAATAAAATTCTTTGTGGCAACTTGATCCTACATGTGGATTGATTTAACCCAATTTAGGCAACTGCCCAATCGAATAGCTCTTTTTTTCTCTTTATTAAGTATGAAGTGAATTTTATTCTGCAAAATTTCACATCACAGTATATGAAGGGATGAGCAGTATCCAGCCAGGGTTGGCTCCTACCAGCCTCTAATGCAAATATGCAGATACACAAGCATGGGTTCATTGCAATGTTATATGAATGGACTTCTTTTGGCAGAGTAGGATTTGTCCCGTCTCTTCTCTTGGTAGGGATGGCTGGACAGGAGGAGAGTTGCCCAGGGAATGGGATCCTCCAGAATATATTTGGAGCAGAGGATTGCAATATTAGTCTCTGTGTTAACTCACAATGATGTTTAATCACAAACTTTTTTCTAAGATAACCATTTTCATATTTCTGGAATATGTCTTTTGCCACTATAGGTGGCCATCATTATTCATGGTTTCATACCCATATTTTGTATATTTGCAGCGGGTAAATACAAGCTAGACATCATTACTGAAAGGGTTCCATATATCCACAAGTTTGGGTAAGTGGTTCTATTTGGAGGAGCACATCTGGAGTACTTTTTGTGTGCTTTACAGACTGACAAAATGGCAGATGGGCTTTTTGCATAAATGACTTTGTTTCCCCACAAGATCTTGCTATCCGCGGTTTCATTTGTGCATCATTAATAGGCTGGAACAGACCCACACACCCCTCCCACACACACTGATAAGTTTTCTGTATCATTAGCTGAGCCATTTCATCTGATATCTACAGTTCCTCTGAGGTGATTATTTTACAGTTAGAAAAGCAGATTCCCTCATGGACAATGCCAGGCTTCAGAAGCGCAGTTCGGTATTCTTCTACCCTGCTGTCCTGACACTCCCCTGCCCATGTGGTAAAGGACTCTACTTTTGTATTAATCTTTAAATCAGTTCCATGTAACATGTCATGACATGTAACGCCACTGAATCCAGAATAGATTATTTCAGTGGTCTGGCAGGGAAGCATGAAGTTAAATGAGGACTTGACGATGTGTGGATGTGGACAAAAGCATATTTCCACTCAGACGTCTTTACTTAAAATACATATTGTCTTACTAAGAAAAAGCTCTGCTTTTTCCAAAAATCACAGAAAATTGAAGGAGGGGGAAGATGTGCAAGGGAGGCAGAAGTCTTTGAACTGGCTCTGGGAAAGAAACAACAGGGAAATCTGCAATTAAAAGAGCACTAAGAGAAAGATTAAATGCTCTCGGGGGTTTTAAACTTACTGAACCCCCATTAAAATTACACTTACTGGGATCTGTAATATGATGATGATAAACACAATGTGCATTTACAGTCTAACACACTAGGTTTGAACTTTCTAACAACATCTACAAACAGCTGGACCATGTAGCATAACTGACATCAGTGTAATGGAGCATCTGTGGCTTTGTGGATTTGCGGGGAGGGGGAGAGAAGGGGCCAATGAAAGGAAAGGAGGAACATTCCTTAACACAGAATAACAGCTACATTTTAAATATGAGGATATCTCAGAAAGTTATAAATATTTATCTGATCCCAAGGGGAATAAAATACAATTCCAGGGTACCCATTTCAGGAAGGGCCATCACCAATCCCATAGGTTGTAGCATTTCCAACAGCAACTTTGCATGTAAAATTAGCTCACAAGATGCCTGAAAGGAGATACCATAGCCAGCAGTGTTGACACAGTTACCGTTTGCTGGAACTGCTCATGGTGTTTGAAGAAGGTTGATTCTAGTGGGAAAAGGGAAAAGGGACTAGTCTCTTGAGCAGTGTTTCTCAACCTTGGCAACTTTAAGATGTGTGGACTTCAACTCCCAGAATTCCCTAGCTGGTTGGCTGGGGAATTCTAGGAGTTGAAGTCCACACATCTTAAAGTTGCTAAGGTTGAGAAACACTGCTCTAGAGACTTGGCCGAAGTCTTAAGTGACGTGGACTGTCCCATATTCAGAAGTGCTCCAAGGGACATTTGAACACAGGAGGAAATCTGACATAAATGACAATGATCAGGAGACATGTTAACTCAAACTGCCCATGCTATGGATGTACTGTAAAGACTTTATACTATTTTATGCTAAATTTGTGCATGGAACAACTGACCCAATTCCTATCAACATAAGCCAACTCCTGGAAGGTACCAGACTGGGGAAAGCAGACTTAGGTTTTCACCCATATGAAGGAACCAGGAGGGATACAAGTTCCCCAGCAGCTCACGGAATATACTTCTAAGCAACTTCCTGCTTTATTAAAACATGCAGGGTATACTGGGAAATATGTACCCTTATTTTCTTTGAATCTTACTTCCAATTATATGTGCATAGGGCTATAGCCCTGAAAGAATCGGATCCTGGCAATCTTAATGAGGATCTGGTTTCACCGATCTGATTTCAAAAGGGCATCTCGGTCAGCAATTCAGCTTATAAGAACCCCATTTTAAAAGTCTTCTTTTAAATCTCCTACAAGATCCGTCATTACCCCAGCCAGATCCCTAACTCGTAAGGTTTTAATGGCAGGGAGTGATGGCTCATGCTACTTCTGGTCCACACCAGTTTCACCTGTGTTCATTCATAAATTAATTGCATTCCATTTTGATTTTTTTAAAGAAACACAAAAACATATGAAATGTCTTACAAAAACCCCCACACATTAATCTCTCCTAAAAGGACTTTCCTTTACACATTTTCCTTTAAAACCCATGTTTTGTATGCAGAATAAGGATTCAAAGATAAATATATGGACCTTTGACCCTAACCCCAGAGTTTTTCAACTGAGTTTTTCTTCAGGTTTCATATATGTAAAGGCAAGCAACAAACATCAGCACAGAAATAGGAACAACTTACACCCCTCTCTAGTATGTTTCGCTCCAGTAAGGTGCCTATATTTTTCCCTGAGCCATTAGACATTATGCATCTGGATACAACTGATCCCAGGTAACACTCCAGGGTCACAGGCCATAATGAATTGGATTCCCTGCACTGTCCTGGCAAGTCATCCACATCCCAGCTTAGGTTTCTTCACCTATCCTCTCCTAGGGTGAGAGAACTTTTTTGGCATTACAGTACAAAAAGACCACACACACACCATTCAGGCCTTCTCTGAACGAATGTGGTAGTCCATTTTCTCAGATACTCTTATCCCAAACTTTCCCTCTGTGCAAAATTTAATGAGGTATTGGCTGCTTCTCCATTCCTGTAGCCTAATTAGGCATGACCATGTAATGTCAATTTCTGAGTTATGCACAAATGCAATTCCATGTTGGTTCATAAGCAAAGGATTAGGTTATCACTATCAGATGTATAAGAAAGATATAGTTGCAGTAGTGCTAGTCTGCAGTCTCCATTGTGCAATTCATCAGCAAAAAATTATGTTCTCTTTTTGTCTAGGTCATTCTTCCTAGATATTTTCATTAATATGCAAAGGTTTTGAATCAAGAGAGGAAGGATGGGAGACATGCAGCCCACAACATGTTTCTGAACTTCAACGTTTGGTAGTCCTATCCATCATGGACAATAGTGAGGGGTGCTGGAAGTTGTAGTTCAGCAACATCTGGAAAGCCACATATTATAAATTATTATGGTTGGTCACACACTCAGCCAGATGTTTAGCTGGACTTGGCATTTTTATCCACCTATCAAGTCCTTCCCAAGGACCTGGGATAGGCAGATGTTGTTGTTTGATGGTGTTAGAGGTATCGTTGCAGGATATAAGCTGTTTCAAATAAAGCTGCCTTTTGCAATTGACTGATGGTAATTTTGTCAATGCTGATGGTGTTCAAGTGGTGCTCCAGGTGTTTTTTATTATTTAGATTTTTATCCCACTTTTTTAAAAAAAAATTGGTCAACTCAAGGCATAGAACATACCTCCTGCCTTCTATTTTCCCCACAACAACAAACCTGTGAGATGGGCTGGGCTGAGAGAGAATGACTGGCCCAAAGTCACCCAGCTGGCTTTCACACCTAAGGGAGGCCTAGAACTCAGTTTCTTGGTTTCTAGGTCAGCACTTTAACCACTACATCTAACTGGCCATCTATTCTTCTAACAGGCAGCCTTTAAAGAGTTGATGGGATTGAATGCTGAATTCTGTCCATGACATACTTTCTGATCCAGTTTTGCTGAATTCAGGCAAGCTTTGAAACTCGTTATTGCTATGTATGGTAAAATTCCTAATTTGGAGTTGAAGAGAGAAAATTCCTAAGGAGTGGATTCTCCTATCAGTGTAACATTCTGATTGGAGAAAGCATCTGGATAATGTTTCTTCAGGAATATGTACATAGGAATTCCAATGGTTCTATACTCTGATCAAAATGTAAACAATTTGTAGCTTTATAATCCACTGAGAGAATGCCAGTTATTCAGTACATTACTAATATAAAAATACATAAAAATAAATTAGTAATGCCTTTTAGTTTTGAATATATTTGTAATATATTTGTAATAATGACAAAGAAACAGCAAAGTGGCAGGAGGAAGATCTCGAGGTATTTTAACAGAAATATTCCTTTCAATTTCTTGGAAAGAGCTCTGAGCAATCAGCAGATACTGTGACGTACACACAGATACAGACCTCATCACACATCCAATTACTAGTGTGAAAGACACAGCAAAGTCTAAATATATTAAATTCAAATTGAGTGATAAAATATTTCTATGTCTATTGTGCTATAAACTAAATTACAACACAACTGGGTTATGAAAAGTCACACAATTTTACACAAAATTTTAGTTTACACAAAAAAGCTTTACTTTTCTGAGTAAACTATCTAAATATTAGATTGGAAAAATTCTTTTTGTTTCATTATTTAAGGCAGGACAGTATTATTAGCATTTTCATCTCAGAAGTAAAAAAGGGACAGATTTGCTTTGATGAGCAAAAAGAAAACCATTGAGGAATGGGATGAATTTGAACCTAAATTTAGCGCCCACATTTTGGATTACCTTGCTTCCACTTTTACTATATAGAACATAGACATCATGTCAATGATTACAAGGAATGTACAAATATTATAGTTACCAAATAGTAAGGTGAATTTCCTGCAAACAATTTCTGTGAACTGTGGGTACCTGGGTGGGTAAGATCAGCTTACACTTGGCGAGAACAGAAAACTCTGGTGAAAATGGGCAGGAGGAACTAATATTTAAAGCAAGCTGCTGCAGACATCACTGTTGAAAGCTTAAATGCTTTGAATATTGCATATTGGAAATTTGGAAGTGTTGGATTCATCCCCCCTACTGGCATCCCCTTTTTGTGATGCTTAACAAGCTGGGGAAGGCTCTCCCCTGCAGACCCTCACTCTCTACACATATAGGGAAGAAAGAGAACATGAAGAACAGTTCAAAATTTAAAGCATCCCATTTCAGCCCCAGCTCAGAGCCCCAGATCCATCTCGAATGCAGCAGTAGCCTTGCCTAGGAGCATGAATTATTGAATTCAGTAACCCTGACTTCATGAGCACAGATCTCTGCAGTCTCTACTTTACTAGGTGAGTATGCATGTCTACTTGTATGCATGAATAAGTACAAAAGAGCAGTTTGTGTGTGAGAGAATGCTTTCTGTGTGTCTGTATATACAGACACACAGTTAAAAGGGGAAGCTATTTAATTGTACACAAATGCCTTATTTTAAAGCCAATTAATTGAAATCAATAGTTAAGTCAATTGACGTTATTCTTTTTTTGGTCTTGGCCTCACCCTTCTTTTACAATATGGTTTCTGGCCAGCATGTAGATACCCATACATGCATGCACACAGATATGCAAATCGTTCACTTACATAACACTTCTTGGCAGAAAATCTCCAGGATTGATTTTAACTGGAGTTGGCAACTCTAGCTAATAAACAAAGGTATGCAACTTACAGAATTTTTGTGTGATTTTATAAGCCTGTTTCATCTCATCCTTCTTTTTGGTGGAGATACTGATATTCAAGGTTGCTTCTGTTCAGGTGAATGCAGTAATAAAAATTATCTTCAGAATAATAAAAGCATACCCTTCTTTCATATGATTCCCAGCTTTTAGGAAATTCTCAATTAAAAAAAAAAACACGGTTAGAGCATCTACTGGGTAAATTCACATTTATGTCATTAGCAATAGGTGAAGAAAATACCAATTAAAAGTATTCTATATAAAAAATATCAAAAGAATGTTAGTATATCCATGTATGTCACATTTTCATGTTTGAATTAGAGAATTCTTTTGAAGTAAAGCTATATAAAAATTGAGCTTCTGCTTTATACAAAAGTATAAGGTATACATATTGAAAAAAGTATAATTATGTTAACAACTGCAGATAGTAAGGCAATATCACAAATACATAGAAAGATCAGATCATGAATACTCTACACATAACAGATGAATATTCTTTTACTTTTAAAGCCCTATTTAATGAACCTTCTGTATTATGCCTCCCATTTGAATCCATTCCCAAATTAGGATGATCAATATATTTATCATTTAGAAAAAAAATTGAAAACAAAATAGTCCCAAATAACTTTGATTTTCTTAATTAAAAAATGAGGAAGGGAGTTGTTAAAAGGATATACATTTGCTGACTGATTGATTATGTGCCATCAAGTCAGTGTTGACTCTTAGCAATCCCATTTTTTTTCACAATGATCTGTCCTCAGTCTGATCCTTCAGGTCTTCCAATAGTGCATCTGTCACCCACCAATACTGCTCCTCCTTTCTTTTCTTCCAACTTTCCCAGCACTATAGAGAGCTGGGTCTTCACATAATGTGTCCAAAACATGATAATTGAGCCTTATCTTTATGTCCCAAGTAAGAACTCTGGATTGATTTGATCTACCATCCATTTGTTTGTTTTCTTGGTATTCTCAGAAGCGTTTTTCAACAGCAAAGTTTGAGAGCATCAGTACTCTTTCAAAGTCCAACTTTCACTTCCATAATGTGTCACAGGGAAAACGGTTGCCTGCATGATTCTGATCTTTGCAGGTAGAGACACATCGTGGCATCTGAATATCTTTTCCAAGACCTTATTGCTATTTTACCAAGTACCAGTCTGTGGTGTATTTGTTGACTGCTGGTTCCTTTACTGTTGATAGTTGATCCTAAAATGCAGAAGCTATCCACCATTTCAATATCTTAGTTTAATTTCTAAAGTCGGTTGCTGTACCTATTGTTATTAATTTGGTCTTCTTTATATTTAATCTTAGTCCCATTTTTTTTTTACTATGTCACATGATTTTCATTACTAGAGCTTGCAGATCATTGGCATTTTCAGCTATTAGTGTCATCAGGATATTGATGTTTCTTCCTCCAATCTTAAAACCATGCTTCAAATCCAGCTTCCCTCAATATATAATCTGCATCTAGGTTGAATAAATAAAGAAGAGCATATAGCCTTGACTCACTCCTTTGCCAATCTGGAGGCATTCTTTTTTGCTATGTTCCATCCAGACTGTGGCTTTCTGACCTGTGTCTAGGTTTCACATGGGGAGAATGAGATGTTCTAGGATTCCCATTTTTCTAAACACATTTCACAGCTTGACATGATCAATACAATCCAAGACCTTTCTGTAATCAGTGGAACTCATATGACTTATTTTTAGTATTCATACATTTGCTACCAATTCATTTTTTTTTGTTCTTTTTAAAAAATGTTTGTTTATTTGTTAGATTTTCCTCTAGGAGCTAAGGTAACATACATATTATCTTTCAATTTATCCTCACAAAATCCTGGAGAAAAAGCTGACCGATATGGTTGGAGTGGAATTTGAACTTTAGTTTCATACGTCCTACTAATTGAAGGATAAGCAATTATCCAGAAAACTTATGATGATACAACATAAAATATCACCACAATTGATTGATTACATGCCATTAAGTCATTGTTGACTCTTAGTGATCAAATAGATTTTCTCCATGATGATCTGCCCCTAACCTGGTCTTTCAGGTCTTCCAACATTGCACCCATCAGCACTGTAACTTAGGCCATCCACCTTGCTGATGGTTGTCCTCTTCTTCTCTTTGCTTCCACCTCTTCCAGCATTACAGCCTTCTCCAGAGAGCTAGGTCTTCACATAATGTCATCACAGAAAATAAATTTTAAGAAGTCCCAGAAACAGAAAAATTTCAGTGAATGGAAAATCTTGCTAGAAACTTCTGACTGCACTGGAAAAATGATCCACTTGAGTATTTCACCAGGGTGCTGTGGTAGAGAATGCCCTATCTCTAGTAACCACCTGCACCACCTTAGAAAAAAGGGGAGTCTGTCCACAGGATTTTTTTTACCTTTTACCAAGCAATTCTAAACAAGAACAAGGAGTCCTTGAGAAACAGTAACTGGAGATGAACCAAGGCCATTGTAGTTTTCATTTAAGGAACTCAAAATAAGAGAAACGATGTCACCAGGCAAAAAAAGGGACAAAGATTTCTATAATATTTGGCAACAATTGTTATAACATAAATGGATGTATTGTCTGTTGTGCAATAATGAAGAAGAGTGTGACAGATGTTCTGTAAATTTGCTCAGTTTTCTGGGTTCTTACACCTGATAGGCACCTTCAAGAATATGTGTTTCAAAAGCAATTTATAGCATCATATTGCTGTAAGGGAGGAAGGAGTTTGCTGCTGCAAAACAAAAGTTTGTAAAACAACTCCAAGACATGAGCCTAAACCCTCAGATAACCCAAAGTAGTTTTTGGAATCATGGCTATAGTGGCTGAGCAACTGCAGGGGTCATGTATTTCTTCGGTGGCATAGATATTTAGCACCTGTTGAAATAAGTCCTTCCCTAGTATAACCTAGATGGGTAGTTAACCTTAAGCATTCTATTTTCACTTGTATTTTTAGTGGTTATGCTGAGATTTCATCTCACAGCTGTCTCATTTTGATTTTTCTTCTTGTTGGTTTAAGTCACAAAACAAAATGCACACACACATATCCACAATTCATAAGTGGATATCATAACTGGAAAATGATGTACAGTCTCTATTCAAATATCTGTTACTCACATAATTATCAGTTGCAAAACCCAAACCCTAATGGAGTGGAACAAACTTCAACTGTTCAACATGCAGATATCTGTTGTTTTGGTTTCCAACCCTCCTAATGTGTTTTCCAGACTTCTGGCTAGATTTCTAATTCACATTTTAAAAAAGTGATTGAAAGTTACATCTGCATTGCTAGGCTATTTTTTAACAACAGATGAAACAGAGAATGGATCAGTTTTAAGCAATTAAAAACAAAAGATATTAATTAATGACAGTAGCTAAAGTTCAGCATAAATCAGTGAAAAGATACATCTTATGGCCAATTCTTGTGTGAAATAGGCAGTGGAAGCACATTTTTAGCCAGCTTGCACAGCTTTGCTGAGCATGATCACTGAATTTGTTTGTTTTAACTGGGAAAGAAGAGGCTATTTCCAGTCTGATCATTATCGGCTAACCAGGGACTGGAATTGGAATTGAACAGATCAATAATAATTACATAATCATAGAGTTGGAAGGGGCTCAGTACAGGAATCCAAGTGAAAACGTGCCCACGAAATGGTTGTCTAGCCTCTACTTGAATACATCTAATGAAGAGGAAAACCCCTACCTCTCTGGGTAATTGGTTCCACTGTCAGGCAGTTTTTTCTAACATTCAGTTGGAATCTGCCTTCCTGTAACTTAAATTCATTATTCCATGTCCTGCAGGATGGAATGAGAGAGAAGAAATCTTCACCTTCTTCTATGTGATATTGTTTCAAACAGTTGAAGAATGGTATCAATTCCATAAACATACTCAGTTCCTTCAATTCCCCTCCTTGGGCTTAGTCCATCTTTACTGACCTTATTTGAATCTATTCCAATTTCTCTAAATACTTGCTCAAGTGCAGTGTCCATAACTAGACCCAATACTCAAGGTATGGTCTGGCCAAAGCAGAAGAGACTAGAACTATTTCTTCCTATGACGGGAGATTATACTTCTGCTTGATGCAGCCTAAATTTGCATCTGGACATTTTTCAGTTGGATTATACCACTGGCTTACTCTCAGTTTGCAATCCACTACTCTTCCAATAAATGTTTCACATTATAAGCCAAGTGTTCCCCAGTCTATACCTGTTCAATAGATTTTTTGTCTTCTAAGTGAGTAACTGGATTAGTCTCCATAAATTTCATCCTATTATTCTTGGTTCATTTACCTAATCTATAGAAATCATCATGAATGCTATTTCTGTCTTATAGCATATTAGCTATCCCACCCAATTTTGCGCCACCTGGAAATTTCATAAGCTTTCTTCATTAATTCATTATAAAAACTTTGAAAAGTAAAAGACCCAAAACTGAAGCTTTCTATTCCAATACTTCTGTCCAATTTGATATGGAACCATTGATGAGTACAATTTTGTGGGACACCTATGTATCTGCTTAATTGCCATGTCATCAAGCCATATTTAACTAGCTTGCTAATCAGCATATCAGAAGATGCTTTCTCAAATGCTTCACTAAAATAAATATATATTACATCTATATTTTCTCTAACTTACTAAAAGTGCTATGTGAAAGCCTTGATTAACCAAAGCTATGATGAAAGGTAGCAGAGAACAGTAACTATGGGGCCATCTGGTGACAACCATGGGATATGGAAGATTGTGACCTGGAAGAAAAATAATTGGGAAAAAATATGAATTAATGTGTAAAAAAAGATATTATGCTGTCTATCTGTGAAGCTAATAGAAAGATAATAGATCTGAATGAGGGTGGTGTGATGGACTTCAAGGGGAGGTATGGCAAACTGAAGATGGCTCTGCAAAAGCAGAGCCAACAACCATGGCAAAGACCAAGGAACTGGTGAGTAGACAAAGAGTATGTCCACATCTGCTCTGGATAGCTGCTCCCTACAAGGAGACCGTAGGACAGTGGTTTTCTGTGGGTTTGAGCACTGGGAGATGACGGGATTAACCATCTCCACAAACATGGTGGAGACTTTTAAAGGACACTAAGAAAGAAGAAAAAACAGGAGTCATCTACAGCATACAGTATAAGGACTGTAACAGCCACTGCGTAGGACAGACAGGCAGAAGGCTAGCAGAGCGCATCCATGAACACCAACAAGCAGTCAGAATACACAGTGAAAACTCCTTAATCTCACAACACATGGACAGACTCAACCATAGTTTCAACTGGGAAACTGTCAGCATCTTAGACCAAGCTAAATCCCAAAATGCAAGGGAATTCCTGGAAGCTTGGTATTCAGACAAAGTCAGCTATCAACAGGCACATAGAGATAAACAACATTTATGCACCATTCAAAAGAGACAATAAAAAGGAAACAAAAAGACCAGAACACCTCCTTGCCAACAATCAATTCCCAGATGAGCAGGGATTAACACCAGGATTAACACCAGACAAACAATCAAGCAGTAAACAAAGCCTAATCAAGGAACTACCAACTCAGACAATCAAGCAGTAAACAACAGCCTAACCTAGGAACTACCAAAGAAAAAACAACTCCCCCCAACACTGACAGGGCAAGTTACTGTATGTAAACAGAGAGCAAACCCCACTCCCTTCTAGCACTGAAGATGCTACCTAGTTGGTAATGAAACATCTGCAAGAAAACAACCAAGCTCAGAGAACCCCAAATTCAATCCTGAGCTACACAGATTCTCTTCTATTGACACGAAGTTTGCAAACCTTACTTTCTAAGCACTTTTGGAAATTGCTCATTAATTACTTCCAAGCTATGAGAGTCCTTTGGAATGACAAGTTTCTAAATGCCAGGTGAGTCTGCCTTTAATCCTGAATGAACTTAATAATAATAATAATAATAATAATAATAATAATAATAATATCATCTAAAATAAACAGCCAAAAGCTAAATATGGTTTGATCTTAAAAGTTATAATTGAACTAAGGGTCCAGATAAAATTGGAATATTGAAACTTTTACAATAAGATTTTGGAATTAATTATGAAGAAACAAATAGCTTCTCATGGGAAATAGATCCTGTTTTGAGTTTTACAAGACATAACAGATAAAAAAAATTCATGATTTCAAAAACTGAACACTAGAGGGGTCTAAAGATTATAGGTAGAAGAAAGATATACAGGTCTGCAAGATGGTGGCAAAATGTTCTAACAATAAAAATATTGAAGGAAATCTTTGAAGAATGGAATCATAAAATAGTAGCCACAATATCAACAATGTCAGTAATGATGTCTACATCTATGGATAGACTATGTCCAAAAGATGTTATTAAAGAAATGTCAGATGTAGAACAAATTTTATCTGACAAGATAGAGATGGTATCGAAAGTGGATTTACAACCGACAGGCCAAGAGAATAATTTAGAAAAGGATGTTTCACTAGATCTACAAAAGAAATTGGCTGAGGTTTTAGAATTTAAAAGGGAAATACAAATTTCCCAAACCAAGAGAGTGACCTGGATAATTTTTTTCTACTGGATTTACAAAAGAGGCTTGTTAAAGCCTTGAAGAACTCTGTGCAATGAGACAAAGAAGAAATGAAAAACAATCAAATCCTATGATAATATTTGAATGAAGTAAAGATTAAGACTGTTAGAAGTAAAAGAAATGAATATAAAGTTGGTTTATTTGATCAAGGTTAAAATAAGATATGTTGATACTTCTGGTTAACCTTTATGGATTTTCTGCCAACATCAGAACTGAAAAGATGATGCTTTATGGATTTGTTTATAGATAAGAGATGGGATATGGGATGAAGAGATAAATGTCTGCAATTTTAGAGAGGGTGAAGTGTTATTAAATTTGTTTACATTTGTTGTGATGAAGGTTAGAAGTCACTTCTTCAAACATTTCTTTTGCTTTCTTTATGTTCTTACTTTTTTTCCCTTTCTTTTTCCTCCTCCTCTCTATTCTGTTTTCTTTCTTTAAGTTTAGTTTGTATTAGATTTTACTTTTATCATCAAAATTCTTTAATAAAAATATACATACATATACATACACATATGAATGAGGGTGTTGTGATCTTGCGGAGTCGAGTTGATGAATACCTGCAGGGAACTGAAGCTGTAGATTTAATTATGAATTAAAGGGCTCACATGAATGTCAGTGAATATGAAAGTAGGAACAAATAGTTTGGTGATACTATGATCCAGTCAATAGTGATAAAGGAAGAATCAGAGTGAGTTTGAAGGAAAATTGTGTAATTTTCTGAATGAATGTAACAGGGGTTTGGGGTGGGGAGGAAAATTTTGTTAAGTGACATTAATGGATGGGTGGGAACATGACATTTGGAGACCCAAGAATGGAAGAGAATGGTGATTTTTGTAGAGAGTATCTGCTTAGAAAGTGGTCTGCTGATTTGAATATATGATTTAAGCTAAGTCTGTTCATACATTCACATGGCAATAGCACAAATAACTCTAAAGGCATGATTGATTTGATGAAAGTTTGAGAAAATTATTGAAGGATACAAGGTTGATGAGTGGATCTGATTATGAGACAGACCATTATTTGATAATATCATGGGTAGATCTTGGAGAAAAATGGAGATAGAAGAAAAGAAGTGACAGCAACAAGTATAAAAGCAGGATTGCAGGAAGAGAAAATACAAATCCTGTATTAACAATGATTAGTAAATAAAATAATCTCCCAACAGAAAGTCAGTGTAATAAAAGAGGATATGGAAGCTGCTTAGAAGAGAGAGAAGATAATTATGTTACATAGTGGCACCAAAGTATGCTTGGTGCAATGCTGAAGTGAAAGTGGCTGTGGATAAGAAGGAAATGCATGTGAGGAAAAGATTGCAGCAAAAAAATGAGAATAAGAGAATGACACTGTATGATATGTATACAAAGAAAAAGATAGTTGCAAAGAATGTAGTGAAAGAGAATAAGGAATGATTAAGGCAAAGATAATACAAAGTAATTTTTATGGACATTTAAAAATGTTTTGGAAGTGAGTAAACTGGGATAAACAAGGAGTCTCCAGAAGAGTGAATGAATTTAAAAATAAAAATGATGAAACTAATTGTGATGAAACTGCTGTGAGGCTATGCAGAAAAGAATATTGTGGAGTTTCTATGGGAATAATAGTGATCTTTGGGATTCTTTTTAGTGAATTGTATAACTGGCCTCAAAATCAAAAGAATGTCTAATGTTGTATATTTAATATGAAGGTTTCCCATTTGAATTTCAAGTGGCATCTGTGAAAAATAATTACTGAATTCTCTCCTGGTGACCATTGAGTTGTTACTGTTCTTCTCTTGACCAGAAAGGAAACTGAAAATGCTTTGGAATTGGGCTATTACTCTTACAATTTCTCTGTACTGGCCAATTTTAATATTTTTCTCATATTTTACTAGCAAGGTGCTGCTGATCATCTAATATGCATTACAAAATACCATTTCATTGTAAAAATCCTTTCAATCTATTTAGCAGAGGAATACATGAGTCTTTCCTCAATTCACAGAGCAGCAGAAGTATAGTACATGATCAAAACTAATTACTTATCAAAACTTATCCCAGCTAAACTGCCTTTTGCAAAAGAAAATGGAATATTTGAGCTCGGATTTCTGAGTAATGCCTAATTAAAAAAAGAAAATATCTTAGAATACAAAGTCAATATTGTACTACGTACTGTACTGGCTATGTAAGCAAAATTACCCTAGTTTTCTACTGCTGGGCAATACAGTGAGAGTTTGCTATTTTTATTTTTTCCACTGCATTCACTGGGAACAAATTAGCTATGTCAGTCCAGGGAAGATGTAGTATCCTATCCTTTCCTTGAAAAAAAAATATGGATCTGGATATAGATCGAAAACAGCTCATACTTCCCCACGCACTGACACTAGCACAGTTTTTTTATCTACTGTTAGGATTTTTCCATAAAACTCTTACAAAAGTTATAAAAATGTAATTATAGATTTTTAAAAAATAGAACTTTAACAAATCTGGAAACAACTAGGTTTTCACACCCAAATTAACCAGGCCAGATTGTTTTTCAAAATTAAAGTTTTGTGAGTTTTTTAAAAATGTTTTTCACTGTTGAAAGTCTATTACATACTTACTGAAACTTCACACTCTTTGCCACGCAGCACTGTTATTATTGCAAAAGCTGTAAAATTATGTGTTCTTGCATTTCATCAATTCAACATTGCTAATAGATGAAAAGATTTATTACCCGGTTTAAATCCTTGCCTAAATAAGGGCTGATTCACAATAACATTTGACTTCCTAACTTTGGCTGAAATGTACTCCAATTGTAATCGGTTTTCTTAATCCAAATAATTCCTCCCATATATTTCTAACAACTTAGCTGAAAATATTATGACAATAAAAGTCGCCTTGTGTTTAAAAATGATCTCCTCCCTATGTAAACTATAATCTTTAGCTTAAACCTTTTCTGTGGTGTGCTACAAATGGAAACGTTGGACTTTCCAGCAATTCCATTTTAGTAGTATTTTTCAGGAAGGAATATAGTTAGTCACAGATTGTGGATGGGGAGAAACAGGACTAGTCATGGGTGAGCTCCCTTGTATTTGGTTCAGAAATTATCTACTTTTTCCAAGTGAGTCTTGGAAAAATTTGTCAGATTTTTCTAATCTGTTTCCAGAAGAGCTCAGGAAATAAAATGTAGAGGGAATTTTCTACAGAATTCCCTGGCAATTAGTTTTTCTTGCTAAGCAGGAAGCTCCTTGTGACATTTAGGGGGAACTGATTTTGAAAGGAGTCACCAGAAATAAAGAAGCAACTTAGGTCTCTTCTTTAATGGGTCAAAACCTTCCTTGGGCATATACTCACCAACACTCCCATTCTCTGCTAGAGTTAATAGGATTTATAACTTTTTATGGTTCCTGATTAATACTAGTTTATTTCCTGGCTCCACTGACTGATGTCTGTAAGGCTAAACTGAATGTTTGTGGGATGGTGAGGGGTGCCAGGAAAAGTGTAGAATGGTGGTCACAAGTCAGATGGACCCAAATTCATATGGACTTGAGTCCAGTTCAAAACAGAGCGTACTCAATCCCGTCTCTATAAAGGATCTTTTGGAGCTGATGGGCACATTTAGAAATTTAGAAATACACTGTAGGCACATCCTCAAAATGGCTATTATGGTTAGTCATAAGATATCCCTTTAACAGAAAACAAACTGGTGCAAAAGCTTCCTATCTTCATAATCAATGTTTCCCTTTTTTCTGGATAGATGGGCACATTTTCAGCAAAGTATTGGGCCATAGCTATTTGTCATTTTTATTTTCCAAGATTACATATAAGGCCTATGTGATGCTACTCTTGGAAATGAAGATGCTGGAGATTAGTGCCCTGTTTTACAGCAACAGTGTGTCCTGCAGGCCACTCCAGCCACCTGAGATTATGTAATGGATTAGATCATACAATGCTAAGCTTGGGAGGGACCCTGGATATCTCCTAAGCCAACTAGACCCTTTTCAGTCAGGTACAGGCTAGGGTACACTACTGAGATAGCATTGGTTGTGTTTGCTGATGACCTTTGGCAGAACTGGGATGGGGTGGTGCATCCATCATTGTTCTCTTTGATCTCTCAGCAGCTGTCAATACCATCAACCATGGTATTCTTCCTCACTACACTGGGTTGCAGTGCTTCACCTTCTTCCTCGGCAATTGGATTCAGTCGGTGACAGTGGACCAAAGATCATGCCTTCTGCCCCTCACCTGTGGGGTGTTCTCTCACGCCTCCTGTTTAATATCTGCTAGACTGAATGGCTTGTGCCCCATAGTGTTGAGATGGTCTTGGATGGGGTTGCACTTCCCCATTCAAGACTAGAGTACAATTTGGGGGTCCTCCTGGACTTGCAGCTTGAAGAGGTCTTGCAGCTGGATTTGCAGCTACTGCTTTGCACAGGTACACCATGTGTGTCAGTTGTACCCCTTCCTTAACTGGGAGGCTCTTCAGATGGTCACTTATACCTTAGTTACCTCACAACTGGACTATTGCAATGCACTCTACATGTGGCTACTTTGAAGACCATCCATAAGCTACAGCTGCTCCAAAACGCAGCGGTGTGAGCAGTTAATGGGTGTCTTGTGTTACATTCATGTGTCATCACTGCTTTGCAAGCTCCATTAGTTAACAGTTGACTTTGGGTGCAATTCAAGAGCATGCTCCACTTTGTCAATGTCCTTCCTAAAATGAGGTGCCCAGAACTGGATGTGATATTCTAAGTGTGGTCTGACCAATGCAGAATAGGGAGGAAAAAAGGTACCTCTTGATTTTGACACTTTATTTTTATTGATGCAGCCTAGAACTTCATTTGCTTTTTTTTTTTCCCCATCTGCATTACAACTTTGGCCCATCTTCAGCTTGTGATCTAATAAGAGTTTCAGATCCTGTTTCCATGTCCTACCTTCTATTATGGTCTCCTCCATCCTATACTCATGCCTTTGAATGTTCCTTACCAAATGAAGGACTTTGCTACTCCCTTAGCTTTGTGTTGTTCACAAATATGACTATCATATTTTCTAACATCTCATCCAAATAATTTACTTCCAAGAGTTTGGAAGTCTTTCCATAGAATCCTGAATGTAACCCACAGGAAGAGACCACGTTTCTCTTGGCAAAGGATCAGTTCAACAGATTATTGCATCAGTCCATTTTAGTAGGGAATCACTACCAACCATGGCTTTCCCTTCTGAGCAGAGGAATTGGAATTGTTCTTTCCACAGAGCCTGGATAGTCTTCTCCTCAGTCTGTGAGGCTTGTGGCATCCTTTCTTTGTCCAGGGGTCCAGAAACATTACCTACAGAGAGGTACTTCATCTGTTTGGGGCTTCAGAGGAAAATGGCTCTTCTTGACAGGCTTGGTCCTTTTGTGACACATTCCTCCATCTGTTCATCCTGGAAGACTTCTTGGTACTGTTGTCCCTTCCTATATTCAATCCAAGATTTCCTTATCTCCACTGATAAGCTGGAGTGTAGACAGGTTTACCTCTAGCCTTTTCCTTTTCTCTTCCAGGAGGGCAACCTGCTTGTACTTGCAACATGTGTAGTTCTTGCTGTCTTCAGAGGAAAACAAACATTGAACAATCTATAGCCACAAGACTAGTTCTCTCCATCTCCAAGGAGGAAGAGGAAGAGGAGAAACAACTAACCACTGACCTCCTCCACCAAACATCCAGCTTACTCACTGAATTTTGGCTTCCTTATAATTCACCTGAAGCTGCCTCAACTAGCTAAGCAAGAAGTAATTCACAAACAATGGGCAGTCAACAGCCCTCAGGAACAATTAGCAGCAGTCAAAAAGCAATCAGCTGCACTAATCAGTCAACTCCTTGTTGATGTCCTCAAACCCCTTCCAATTCTCCTCTCAACATCTGTTTGCTCACCCTGATCACTCATTTTTAACGAAAAGCTGACAGCATATGACTTGATTAGCTACAATTGCCCATTATATTGATGTGAAGTTAAGTGAACACCAAAGTATTTTGCATAATTACTAAAAATTAATACTTCTACATTGTTTTAAAAAAAACTTACACTGGGTACCAATAGGTGAGTTGGACAAATGTTAATACAAAGTATCTTGTTCAAATTATAGGGACAAATATGATGGAACTTCGAGGACTGACATGGTTTTGACAAGAATTATTATATGATAGAAACATCTATGATTAGTAAGGGGGGGAAAAACTCCCCTCCTCCTCCTGAAAATTACAGAGGGGATGTTTTTGAAATTCATACAATGTTCCTTTAAAGAATCTGTCAAATTTCAAATTCTTATTTGTACATTAAGAACAAATACATTCAAGAACATTTTGCTGTCTTTGATCTGCAAAGCTCATTTAAGTCCTAGTTTTTATGAAACCATCCAGACTCAGCTGATCAAAGAAAGATCCAAGCATAATCAGATAGATATCTACAGGTCTGACAACTCATGAGGGAATTTCAGATGAAGAAATGACAAAGAAAATGTCTTGTTGACACTAAGATGCCATGTTACTATAAGCTTGACACTAGAAATTGTAAGTATACTCTAAGAAAACAGAAGCTATAGGAATATTTTCTAGTACTATCTTGACAGTGCTTCCAGCCTGCCCAGTTTAGGTTGGAGGATTATCCACTGGCTGGCTACCAGATTCGCCTTTCTGGAGGTCTGCCTGCTGGACTGCCAGTGCCTGCCTTGCCCTACTTTAGGGGTAGGGGATTGAGTAAGTATTGTGGCAGCTGCTAGCCCAAGGGGCTGGGGGACTAGCGAGAGAAATGTTGAATGTATTTATTTAAAAAAAAAACATTTATATAGCTGCCCATCTTAAAACCAAACTCTGGGTGGCTTACAACCCAAGAATGAAATAATGTATACAACAATAAAGGCAAAAGAAACTATAAAACCAAGAACAGAAAAACCTGGTGCCACAACCACACTTCCTTGATGCAGCCCACAACATTCTCATTCTGCTCTGACCTCACCCCACCCTGATGCTTGGGGGCAGACCCAGATTTTAAAATGCTCTCTGGAAGGTTAAAAGGATGGGGGTCTGTTGGATCTCAAGGAGGATGGTGTTCCATAGGTCAGGGACTGCAATGGAAAAGGCACACTTCCCAAGACCTGCAAGGTGGTAGTGTTTAAGGAAAGGCATCTGGAGCATGCCTACCCTATCTGCTCTGTGGGATGCGCAGATACCCTCAGGGAGAGGCTGTCCCACAAATAACCTGGCCCCGTGCCATGTGGGGCTTTAAAGATGATAACTGGCCTCTTGAATTGTACACAGAAGGAAACTGGGAGCCAGTGCAGCTTGCACAATAGGGATATAATATGAGTGAACCAACACTGCACAGACGGCTGCATTCTGGAACAGATGCAATTTATAAGTGGTCTTCAAGGGCAGCCCCATGTGGAGCGCATTGTAGTAATCCATACAGGAAGTGATCAAGGGATGAGTGACCATTAGCCTTAAGGTCTTTGTGTATGTGAGCTTAGCCTTAAGGTCTTTGTGTATGGGGGGGGGGGGAGTGGTTGTAAGGCTGGAAAGCCTACCAACCTGTGTCCTGTAGTTTCTGAATGCAATATGCAGATGCAGATTGGAGGGTACTGCTGGTTAATGCATATATGATTGACTGTTGGGTGACTGATTGATTAGATGTACCTGGGACCTGGAAAAGGTATGGCTGACTATGGGGAACAGGGGGACTGATGGCTGGGAGAGGACCTCTGAGACAAATGGGTCTTGAAGACTTTAACTTGCCCTCACGTGGTATCAAGTCTGGACCAGCTCAGGAGTTTCTACTCATGCTTTTATCACCTCTCCTGTGGACTGTTGCAGAATGTTCAACATGAGGCTGTCCTTGAAGACCACCTGGCAGATGCAGCTGGTCCAGAATGTGGTGGCACAGGCAGTTATCACTTTGTTTCTGTATACCCTTGTAACATTTCTGTTACATGAGCTGCACTGGTTAGAAGTTACCAGTAAGCTTCAAGGTGCTGATTGTTACCTCTAAGATCCTTCATGGCATACAATCTGGCTATCTGAGGGACTACCTCTCTACCATTGTTTCTGTCCATCCTGTAAGTTTAACAGAGCGCACGCTCTGGGTCCCATCTTTAAAGCAATGCTATTCTTTATCATGATACCTCCCCTTGGAATAGTATCCCCTGGAGGTTTGAGTAGCCCCCATCCTGCTGTGCCTCAAATGAGCTTTGAAGACTTGGCATATAATCCAGAGCCCAACTTCAAGGGCAAAGACTTTGACCTTGAAGAGCAGCTCTGGATTACATGGGATACCTGTCCACCTCAATAAGATCAACATTGTGTTGGGTCTATTGGTTTCCTGGTTGTAGTCTTCTTTTATTTGTTTTATTGTACAGCACTGGGTTCTGTTTTTAACTGCTATGCCACCCAGAGTCATCATGAGTTGGTGGCCTTATCATTTTGACAAATAAATAAATAAATAATCTATTTTGCAAATGCATCTTTACTCAAATGTAAGTCTTCATGTGATCAGTAAGACTTGCTCCTAATAATTAGTGTACTTAGGATGGCAGCCGTCATCTAAAAAACAGCTAATGATCTTTTGAAAGAAATAAGTTGCTCTGATAATAGATGATTTAAATGATAAGGTGTTGAATTTTTATTTTTTATGAAATTTGTATTACCTGTACATACCCTATAAACATAAACAGACTGTCAGAATATTGGAATACTCTGTAATACTAAAGCTGAATTATTTTAAAATACGAAACCCAAATCCTTTGAAGGACCCTGAACTTGTAAAAAGCATAGATAATCAGGGGCCTGAGATGAACCATACAAAGTCAAATCTTATCTCTAAAGGCAACAGCCATTTCCTTCCAAAAAAGTCAGCCAGCACAATACAAAATTTGGTCCAGAGATTTAAGGTCTTGTAAATCAAACCATTCTTGCTGGATTGTACATGCAAAATATTTCACAATTAACTTCAAACCTCTCACATAGTTTTTTAAAATATATTTTTATTAAATTTTAACAAACACTATCAGATAACTACATTAAATCCAAAATACATACAGGAAAAAAAATGAAAAAAGGAAAAAATATATAGAAAATACAAAAGAGATCTTCTGCAATAAGAATAAAGAGACAGGTACTGTACATATGAACATTTGCCATATACTGTATATAAAGTATACCAGATTATAGTCTATTGCTATTGAGATAAACCATAAAATCCATCCAGATTTGATACAATTGTGGTTCCTGCCTCTGATGTCTCATTAATTTAACTTTGTCTGTGATTTTTTCTAATGTAGCAATTGAAGAGGCTTTGTTAATCCACAACTCAATTGTTATATTATCTAGAGTTGTCCAATGTTGCATAATTATTATTTTGGCTGCTAAGATTAAATAAATAATAAGTTCTTTATTTTTAAGCTTATGGTTTGGCCCTGTAAATAAATGTAGTAAGCCTAGCTCTGGGGAACTTTCAATTCTTTGATTAGTGATAGCACTTATCTCCCCAAAGATTTTTTGCCAAAAGGATATAACTTTATCACAAGACCACCACAAATGAAAGAATGACCCCTTTTTTTTGACAGCCTCTCCAATATTTGGAAGAATAATTTTGATATATTTGTGCCAATCTGACAGGACTGAAGCACCAATGATGTATAATCTTCCACTGCATTTCTTGCATTGAAGTAAATCTGCCCGGTTTCATAACTTCTGCCAATTTATCTCCTGAATGGGATTACCAAGATTAGTATCCCAAGATTCCTTTAAACGATATGGTGGATCTCCTATTTCTGACTGCAGTAATAACCTATACATTTCTGAAATTGTTTCTTTTGGTTGTTCTAAATAACAAAGTATTAAATTCCTGAAGTTGGTACAGGACCATGTTGCTGAAGCTCTAATATTTCTGTTACCTGAAAGAGATTTGAGTTGATACCAAAAGAGCCATGGTATTCGTTGCTCAATCTGATCTTTATTGAAAGGTTCACTATTGCCATAAAAATCTTTTAGGCTACACAAAGATTATATTCTTTCAAAGATTTCATTTTACCCAAACCATAATAATTATCCTGGTCAATATAGGTTATTAGAGGAGTTAAAAGGGAAGTATCCTTTATCAAAGCTGTGTATTTACTCTTCCAAATTTGAAGTGCTGTTTTAGTAAAAACATTTTCAATCTATTTTATTCTAGAAAAATATTTTGGGTGAAAAAAAATTGATTTATAAACTTAACTGGCTCTAACATAGTTTCAATTTAAATCAATTGTTTAGAAGAGTCTTCAATAATAAATGGAATCATACAGCCTAACTGTGCCACATATTAAAAAATTGGGCATACACCAGCCTCCCTGTTTCTGAGGTCTATATAAAATCCTTTTATTTACTCTCAGATTGTGTGCATGAAAGCAGAAGCCATTTATTTGTTTGTTTGTTTGTTTGTTTGCCAATGTCTTAAAGCCTGTTCTGGAATTACCACTGGGAGGCATTGAAATAAAAAGTTAAGCTGTGCAAGAATTTTCATTTTTACCCTTGCGATTTGCCCTAAAATACTGAAATGTTTTGAAGCCCAGTTTTCATTTCTTTGTTTAATTTATTCCATAATTATTTGTAAAAATTTTATTAATATTTTTAGTAATAGTGATGCTTAAATATTTTAAAGATTTATATATTATTGGAATCCCTAGAACTGTGGAAATTTCCTTTTGAGTTTTTGGGGGTGTATGAAAAACATTAAATGTGATTTATGAAAATTAACTGAGAGTCCTGACACCTCTGTAAATTCCTCTAGCTCCTCCTTAATATAGCTAGCTGAATAAGTAGCATTTGAGGAGTGAAGATCATATCATCTGCAAACAGATTTAAAAGATACGTCTTATCTCCCAGTTTTATTCCATTAATCTGATTACTGGATCTATTGCCAGCGCTTCTATAGCTAGGTTGAATAGTAAAGGTGATAAAGGACAAGTCGGTTTAGTACCTCTTAAAATCGTAATGGGATCTGAATCATAAATGTTAAGTCTTATCTGAGCTTTAGTTGGTCCATAAATATGTTCAAACATCTTACAAAAGCCTGCCCCAAATTTAAATTTAATAAAAATTGTATTTCCAGAGAATCAAAGGCTTTAAATATATCTAAAGAACATATATCTTATGAAAATTTATTAATTTTACTAATTTGTATAATATTTAATAATTTCCTGATTGGCATAGATATATTTCAGTTTGGAATAAAGCCAGATTGATCCATATGAATAATTTTACCTATAATCACTTTTAATCAGTTAGCTAACAGTTTAGAATACCGTTTATCATCTGTATTGAGAAGTGAGGTGGGCCTATAAAATGCCAAATCCTGGGAGTTTTTACCCAATTTAAGGATCAAAATTATCTTATCTGCTCCTTCCTTTTCTTACCTTCCTCCATTTTTAAATCAGTTATGTATTTATTTAAACTACAGGGTGCTGCTAGTTAAGAGGCAGCATAGGTGAGGTGTTTTCTTTTCTTCCAAAAACAGCACATAACAAACAATAACAAACCTTCATTTTGCATCAGTCAGATTAAGAAAGGAACCCAAAATATTTTAAACAGCAGCAAAATGTTATTCACCTGAAGTTAAACCCAGTGAACTTGAATGAAGATGAAGAGAAACTTATTTGGGGTTTCAGGTGGACTAATGATGCTGTAACCAAGCAGTAAATTTGATGGAGCTCATTGGAATTTACTTCTAAGTAAACCTGCTCAGGATTTCAGTTCATAGATAGATTAGGACCATTTTCTTCTTCCACTTATCATAGGCTCTTCTAACTTCTATCTTTAAAACTAACTTCTATCTTTTAAAGAATAATTGAAATGAATGAGTCAATAATCACTTCCTGGAAAACGTGAAAAGCATTATAACAATATCCAATTTTCTAATTTTCTTGACAGGCACAGATACTCAAAAAGATAGCCTGACTTCTTCTGAATTGTTTTTTAAATGGAAGATTAATTTCATAATCAGTGGGATATAGGATGTCAAAAATTATTGATTATGCCTGCCAAACCATAACCGTAACGGCATTCCTACATAATTTGTATTTTCTTTTAGGCTCCTACATTCTTCAAGGCCCCTATATTTTGGAAAATAATGTAAACACTGCAATTCATGAAGTACAAATAATGCATTTTTATCAAGTGGAAAGAGAGGAAAGAAACCATCACCCATGTGTTACACCTCCTGGATTAATTATTTCCAGGATTTGATTGTGTGTTGTCTACTTCCACAATGAAGAATCTTACAACTGCACCACACTTGTTGAGATGAGGTCATTTCATATCTCGTACACATGGCTTTCTGACATGAGATTAAAGCCAGGAACAGAAAACAGTGGCATTCATACAATGTAAACATGGCAAATGAACTTGTGAAAGGTTAATAATGGCATTTATGTAAATTAAATTCAATGTCTATATAGAATCTATGCACACTCAAAGGACTTCTTTAGTGAGCCTCAGTTTGGATAAACCTCTGTGCTGTCCAGTTCCTATAGATTTTAAGGTAAGTAACCTAAATATCATCTCAGTCCTGGGCAACCAGGTTCCCCTCGCAGCTGCTTTCAGCCAACTAGCATCCCCTGCACTGAAAATCACTGTTTTAATACTCTGCTGGGGTGGCAATAGGGAAGGAACCACACTGGCTGCGAGGGTGGGGAGGCTATTAATAATATAATATAATTATGAATACTCAATAATACTATAATAATATGATATTATTAATTAATTAATAATATAATGAAATTATGAAAAGGTTCTGTGCCCGAGAAGGTCTGCTTTTGGACCCCCATCCACTTCACATTCCAAAGTGGGGACTCACTGAAAGCCCTCCCAGTCAGGATACATTTGTAGAGACCCGTGGAGATGGCTTCGAAGGGCAAAAGCATTCCTTAAGCCTTGGAAAAAGAGATGATGCTAGGAAGAGATTCAGCCTGGCTCCTCCCTGACTGAATGGGAGGAAAGAGGAACAGAAAGGAAACACAAGAAGACTCGTGAAATTCTGTTACTATGGACTATCTCACTGAAGTATAATTCTAGCCTTCTTGTGGAATTGGTTTCCTGACCTGATCTACGTCATAGAGCTGACAATATTAGATAGATACGTATATCTGGAGCATACAGTTTAGAAAGTAATAAAAATGCAAACCATAAAGAGCTGTATAACTAGCACTCTCAACTGGATCCATTCGCTTTCTAGTAGCCAATACAGCTCCTACCAAAATGGTAGCTTGCTTCTGCCTGGTAAACATGTCAGGCCACTGCAATTTCTGCCAGCGACAGCTTCTTGCCTCACTTTCTAGGGCAGCTATTTGCAGTAATTCAAGTTCCCATCAGTCCCAGTCTGGGTAACCAAGAACAAGGCAGTGTGGGTGTTGTACTTTCTCGGCTATTTCCACCCCATCAGAACTGGTGATCATGGCAGAAAAGGAGCACTGCACTTACACAGATGTAACAGGTTCCACACAGTGCATGGAAGTTGGGGAGGGACTTGCTCCTGCACTCCCCTCCTTTATCTACGGCAGTTATACTATTTAGATTAGGTTTCAGGCTGGAATAGGCAGAAAGAAATCTGCAAAGTCTTTCAGGTTACATTATTAAAACATTGTGCGAGACACACTTACAGAGAAGTGACATTTGAATCAGAGGGCCAATTTAAACATGTTCTCTCTGATGTGGTATAGTTCCAAACAGTAACTGTACCTCCTCAGGATCCATTTATGGAATCTCTTTTATGAATAAGCTCCTCCATCAACACTATTCCCCACATTTTATGTTTACAGAGAAGCCTGTTGGGTACAGTTCTTGGAGTTCTTTTTTTTTTTAATGGAAGTAACTTTCTACCCCACAAAGAGGCAGCAAAGTCGTGCAAAAGCACTGTGCTGTCAGAAGCAGAATATCTGAGAATCTGCCCTATGTCACCATTTGCTGATTGCAAATGACAGTAATTGACTAAATTACACCATGAAGAGCGTTCCCATGAGTCTCTAACACGTATTCAAATTATTTCTTTGGTTTACCATTACTTGCTGTGAAAAAATCACGGGTGCCTTGAGATCAGCATATTATTAGCATACCACCCCCCTAGTAAGGGTTTCTTTCCACCATGGAATATAAAATGATTTTCTGAGAAAATTATCAAAATTTATTATTTTTAAACTACACAATTTTCAATAAACTGATTTTTCCTACTGATTTCCATCCAAGTATGCTTCCTCTGACCTGAAAATACTTTTGAAAATATCAGTGGTACATTTTTATTTCACATAGGGAGAAGCTGGCCATGTTGAATTACAATGCCTCTTTATATAATCATACACGAAGCATTAAATGATAAGGAGGAGATCACTTTTGAAATGTTTTTCACTATTCTTAACTTTGTGAAAAAGGACTGCCTAATTTGGCACCAGACCTTAAACAATTAATTTGTTTCAGCTAGAGTGTGAAATTCTGTATGTTGATTATTACTACTTCAAATATTCACCAAGTTTCTTTTTTTGAGAAGGCGGCCAGTCCAATTAACCTGCTCCTATTTTAAAACGTTATAACGTTACTGAACTTATCAGGCACAAAAATGTAATGCCAGTATGGAAGACAGAAACCGGTAATACAGAAGATATTGAGACATGTATAACATCATCTAGTGAAGAAATTATCTATCTATGTATAAAGTTTCACAAAGATTCATGTATTCACAGTTCAGCTCTGAAACCTAGAAGAACAATAATCTGATAGGAGTATCTACATCTGGCAACTACATCAGCAGCTAATTTATCTATCAAGAGATTGGAAAATTGACTGCTGGAGAAACTAGGTAATAAATGTCATCTGCTTCTCACTAAACTAGAAGGAGTTACTGCAGAGTCTTTAGGCAGCCAGTCTATCCTATCCCAGTGCTTTCCAATCCAGTTTAAAATGCATCTGAGATTGATCTGCAGTCTATTTAAATATCAAGATGCTATAAACATGGTTATGTTTATAACTTTGTGAATTTAGAGCTTATGGAGAACCATCACCTTGCTGTTTTGGCCAATAGCTAAACACAGAGAATTAGCAACCAATCATTTCTAGCTTATTAATTTACCCCATTCCCCTCAGGTTCCATTGTGTCCCTACCTAAAAAGATCCCTTTCCTCTCTTCACAAAACAGAAAAGGAAATAAATAGCAAGTATTTCTGTTCTCCTGTGCTCCATGTGATTCTGTGCACGGATTTGTGAACATTTGTGTCTGTTGCATTAATATCCAAGAGCAGTTTGAGAGGAAACTGTGCAAAGGGAGGAGGATTGCATCAAACATCTCAAAACCTTCCCACTTGCCATGGTGCCAAACATCTGTTCCTTCATCTCCTAATGTAACATACCAGAAATTCTGCATTCCAGTTCCTTTTTCTAATCATGCCAGCATGTATCTATCCTGGGATACCAAAACTGGAAGGAAGGGTGAACCAAGATTCCAGGCCATTCCAACATGAGGTAGCAGTAAGTTGCCACTTCTAAACTAGCTTTTAGTGCCTTGAAATGGCATTTCCTTGACCACAGATACTGTGATACTACTGTATCATTGGAACAGGGATGCATCAAATTGCTTTGGATGGTATGCCCCCATTTATGATATTGTGTGATCAGTGGGGTCTCATATACTGTCCCCTTGACTGGGACTGCATCTTCCTTTCAAAGACATCTGTGTCTAAATTTGTGTCGGCATGGTTTGAATATGAGACCAGCTAACCAACAATCCCCTTCAATTAACAGAAAAAGCTCACAGTGACTCAGTTTGTATGACTTGCCATTGTTTACTCTTCGGATAATGGAGCTGCAACAGGCAGGACCACAGGAAGGCTCCTAGGAAGCACTGAGGTAACACCAATTTTCCTGATTTACCTATTACATTAATGAGTATCACAGTTTAAATACGATCCACTCTGATAGGATTAGCATAATAGTAAGAGCCAGTTGTCTGTGAGATGGTCGAGAAGTTCAGAATTTCTCAACCAATCCCATGGAAAAAGAATTAAGTACTTACTTGAAGCAGTTATCGCAATAAATATTTCCTGTGGTCTCCTTGATTGTGCGTTCAGAAACAAAAGCTGGATATTCAGTGTCACATGGCTCTAGGGTTTGCTTCAATCGCTGAGCTAAAGAAAATAAAAGAGACTGAAGGAATTTGGCAATAACTTCATTCAGAGTTCTGCAGCGTGAGATGCTATATCAATGCCTGAGACCCAATGAAATCATTACAGTACTTCTGCCACCCTGTGATTTATGCTGGTAATGCATAAGATTTATTTTATAATTAAAGAAGACTCTTATAAAAAGATACAATTTACTAAAGGATAGTCTTACAGTACATGAGTTGTACTGGCCTTAGTTAATCTAATTTTAGTCTGCCCATGATAAAGAGATAGGATACAAAGAGTGCTGATTCAAGTGATAACTGCGTACATGAGCAAATTTAATATTTGTGAATACCTCTACAGCAATATAAAGGTACTTGGTAGAACTGAAGGGTATTGCATAGTTACTCCCACTCTTACTTCTCAAACAACCCTAGTTAGCCATGGGAAATTATGACAATCTTGTTGCTCTCCTCAGTCTGGTAGCACCAGTGCAGCTGACAAGAGCAGTATTAATACCATTCTTTGTATTTGCCACAGTACTTTACAATTTACTGTGCTGAGTTGAAAAACCAAATGTATTTAATTGCTTAACCCCACCCCTCCCAATCTTAAACCTTTTTGGATAGGTTTTAAATCAATTATTTTTAATATTATTAGCTTTAACTTGTGTGATTTTGATCATCAGTTACTTATAATATATTGTTATTACCATCACTGTTCTTCCCTGGCGTACATGACAGTTACACTCTAGGGTAGGCAAAAAATACATACCATCTGTTGCAATGCTCCTACTTAGTTAGCTATTATTTAAAATACTGGCGACCAATTATGACAGCCCTGTCAGAGCAGACACATGAAAATCAATGGTACAAGTTTGTGCTAACCAGCTTAACGTTCATGGACTGCAGTGAGTCTATATTAAGCATGACTTAAGTTTGGATCCAATCCAAATTTCTTTCAGCTGAAGTCAGGGTGAAAAATTAAAAGAAAACCCTACATCTTGAAGTTGTATTTTAGTTCGTACATTTGATAATTCTTTAAAACCAACATATATCCATGCTTGCTAATTGTGTCTATTTGTATAGTGATAAGGAGTACCGGATGTCACAGCACTATTGAACTTAAACATCTGGGATTCCTATGATCAGTGTGATTAACAGAACCATATATTTTTTTACTTAAGTTTTCAAAGTAAAAGTGGGTTACAAATAAATACAAAGATTTTCTTTCTGTTGTGCAAGATATACTGAGGAACCCCCATCCCCCCCACCAAAAAAATATTCAGGGTGTATTAATTGCTCATTTCATAAATCTCATTAGGATAGGGTTAAACATCTTGCTCTCTAGCTTTTTGGATCTGTGCTGGTAACCATCTCTCCTATGACTGCCAGTTCATGCAATTGACTATAAACACCAACTACATTAAATGATGCTTTTCTAGTGACCAGGATGAGGGGGTACTTTCCAACCTCCTAGTAATTAAAGAAAGGGAGCAGGTGAAAAGTATAATTATATGCTCTGCTTCCAGCTATAAACGGAATACTCAAATGCAGTATTGTTATCTACTGAGGTAATGGCAAACATGTGCCAGGGAGGTTGGGAGGAAGGGAGGTTGGTTGCAAGATAATAATACAGCTGCAACACATATTTATTTCTATTTCTTTTAAAACAGAGAGCCATGGACGGCAAAACCATTTCACTGGGCAGTGTAAAATATGTCATTCACAATGGTCATATAAGGAATGCAGAGGCGCCTCTGAGTGAATGTTGACTCCTGGAGACAGCCTGGATAAGTCCCTGAAGTTTTCTTGGGAAGAAAATGGAGAGCCAGATTGGTGTAGTGGTTTGCCATTGCCTTCTTCCTAGGGCTGAGAGAGTGTGACTGGCCCAAGGCCACCAAGCTGGTTTTGTGCCTAAGGCAGGACTAGCTAGCCCAATGCCTTAACCACTACACCAATCTGGCTCTCCATATATGAATAATACATGTTAAAATACTGGAATTGATCCAAATCTCAGGGACCAGGGAGCAAAATTTCAGCTGGGTCTGAGAAATGCTCCCTTTCCTTTTTCCTTAAGACTGGTAAATCATGCAAGAATATTACAGTGGTAGCCTAGGATGATGCAGTGTGCCTTGTTTGCCTTGAGGTATCTCTCTGAAAAGCCACCAAGATGATTTCCTCTTCAGTACAGTGTACCATAATATACTGTTCTATCCAAAAGTCATGTTAGCCATTTACTTATGAGAGACAAAACCAAGAGGTGTACTTAATTTGCTCCTTGTAGTGGACAAGCCCACCACTAGGGAGTAGGAATTAATTTTTCCCTTTTACAACTTCTGTCAGATTATTTATTGGGTCTATAGGACTTAAACAAGAGCTGCAGGACTCTGGGTGGAACAACAGACTTTTGCACTGGGATTGACTCTTGCAGGTCTACTGTCATGCCTGTCACTCCCATGCTTTTCCAGCAAGGTTGGAAACTTAATATCATCTCAGAGAAGCTTTAGTAGGTTTACTCCAATCCCAGTGTTTGAAAAAATAAACAATGCAGTAATATCCACACCACTAAGGTAATGTTAGAAAAACCCTCTAGGATGACCCAGTCAAAAAACTATTTTTGAGCTGTTCTACTCCCAGCTCAAAAGAAAACTCATTTTCTGTTTTCTGCACACACTTACAAAAACTGGAAGTTCAAGCTTTGTGGAATACTGACTTCTTATAAAAGCAAATAACACATTTGTTAATGTATATGTTAATATAAATTAATCTTACCCTTTGCTATAAGATCTGAATGCCACCAATTGCATAGATTAAATTCCACCAGAAACCTAAACCACAAAAATACAATATATCATTTGATTACATCTGGCATGTTCATACCATTAACTGTCACTAATATTTTTTTCCAGCATGTTCAAAAATAGACATCAAGCTAAGCTCAAGATGAGATATGGTCTGCTATTTTCTCCCAGCTGAATTCATTTTACAATTTCAAATTCTACTGAAATTGGTATCTCTGCTGGACTGTTCCATAGCCAAGAATTTTATACAAAAATCTTACTGCACTTTCTAGTGCATGACAGGCTGCTGTAGTTAATTCTCCAGTACAGAGAACGTTTTGACTATGTGATTAAAAATCACCCATGATGCATAATTTCAATCCTTGGATACTCAAAATCTCCAATTCTCATCATAGGCTCATAAATAGTAAAATATTATTTCTAGTTTTATCAGCAAATGACAAAACGTTCTCATATTTCCCATGAAAATATCTATTCTGAAATTTGTTAGCTTCAGGTCATGCCTATGTGTAATGGTATGTGGGAATGACCCTGGGAGACGAGGTGAAGAAATGCTACCTAGGGAATGGTCAGATAAGAGGGAACATAGCCCACAGCTGCTGGTTCCTTTAGCAAACTCAGCACAAAAGTCTTGTTGTGATCAGTGGGAAACTCCACAGGTCTGCCTGCCACAAAGATTTCACATTGAGCAGTGAATGTCTGGAACTGACCCTGGTCCCCTCCGAACTTCTCCGGCAAGCTGCCATGGGAATGCAGGAGCGCTGGCTGAGCTGCCATCTGTTGTGCTGCTGTGGGTTGAGGCAAATTCTGCCCCAGCTGCTATGTTAGTTGTATTGTGACATTCTGTAATGTGGTCATCTGTGCGTCCACTTGCTGCTGGTGTTGCAACAATGCTGCTGCCAGACGCTTGGCGGATAGTGGGTTCCTTGAGGATTGGAGGCCATTCCTGAAATTCCTCTCTTTGGAAGGGAGTATGAGACTTGCAAGATTGTTGTCAGCCTTCCCAGGTAGATCACAAAGGTAACATGACCAGATGAGCTAATTCTACTTTATTGTAAGGCTACATTAACAGAATCTTGCAAGTCTGAAAGTACAATTCTCCCACCATCACCTTTACAGCCCAATGACTTAGGGAGGGTCCCTTCTGAGCTCTTGCTCTGCCTATTGTACAGCTGTGGTCTATGCTCTGTCTTATCTGACTGTTCCCTAGGCAGGATCTCTTCGCCCGGTCTCCCAAGATCATTCCCACATACCATTACACTATGTGAAAGCCAAAGTCAGTGGGACAGCAGTAGCTTGTAAATGTACATATTGAAAGGAAAAACAATTACCATAATCAAGCAGCCTAGAAAGAATAAATTTTCTGAATATTACCATGTAATACACATATTGTTTTCTTTAGTCATCACTAAGGCTCAAATCTATTTTCAATTCTGCAGATTTATTTTGCAATAAATCATATACACACATATTGTCTTCCACTCACTATGAAAAATCTCATTTAAACTTACATCCTGCATATCTGCAAAGTAATAAACTTGGTCAATTACATATTGCTCAATGTCCCTCTCCATTCCTACTCTCCCCAAACTATTTGCCCCCAACCAAATAGATCTTAACAGAAATGTTAAAGCTCCTTTATGCTTTACTGGTGGGGCCCAACTATTCAAAAGAAATTACCACTCAAGTGTATAATCCATTTTCATTTTAATACTATTATGAAATGATGGGAGTCCTATGTCATGTGGAAAACACCACTAGATCTTGCATGAGCTTCAAATATGCCAATCATGGGGCTGCAATCACTTAAGAAATTAGAGTACAACAGAAGATCCTCTGAGAAAATACACACGTTAATAGCCCACCCAGGCAGAACTGGAATCAGCCAAATATTTATATTACATCTAAGTGCAACCACAGTAATAAATTTAGGCTGCAATCCTATATTTGAATTATCCAGGCGTTAGCTCCATTGAAAATAATAGGATTCTACTTTTGAGTAGGCATGTATTGAATTGCATTATTACTTTATATTTTGGAAATGATTACTGTGAAATCCATAGGCTTTAAGTACTTTTTAAACCACTAAAATTATACACTAAGGATTTGAAAGTGTACATAAATTGCTCAACTGGTACAACAAGAAGAATGAAAGATGGAAAAGTACAATCTTCAAATCAGAACAAGTTTTACTTACAAGACAAGTTCAGTCACAATCCATTTGACTGCAGCAAAGAAAGCTTTGTAAGGCTGAAGACAAACAAATTACTTAATCAAAAAGCCAGAATGCACAATATTTTTATATTAAGTGATAGATGTATATAATGTCCCAAATGCATTACAACTTCTACAAATCAATAAAATATCAGTATAATTTTAGGATGCTTATTATTGTGATGTTTATGTATGATATAATTATTGGCAGAAAGGGAATTGAATAAAATGGCCATGGAAGCTCTAGTCACTATTCCTCAGCCCAACCTAACTCACATAGTTGTTTTTGTGAGGAAATAAAAAACGGAGAGGTACATATGTCCCCTTGAGGTCCTGGAGGAGAGGTGGGATATAAATCTAATGAATCAGTAGTAAATGTTCCTACTTTAAAACACTTTATTTTTACATAATTCCATTCTAATTTTGATCTAGCAATTATTATACTGATGATTTACTGTTATAACACAAGGAAAAAGATTCATGTTTTATAAGTTGGCCAGAAACAAATATAATATTGTCTTTAAAATGCCCAATTTTAGAGCTAAGTGAGGCTTATGATGCAATTTTACACGCCCTATTGTGATCAAAGGTATTATTCCAGGAAACAGATAAGAATGTAATCACAAAATATATGGAATGCTCACTGTACTTATATAAAGGTCTATATTTATAGGCAATTTACAAATCCAGGATGCAGGCATACATTAGAGACAAACATGTTGAAAAATCTTCAATATTCATGTGAGCTAATAGTTTAAAAATTTACCCTACTGGTCTGTTGGCCATCATAAACACTGACCTAGGAATAAGGGCCATTGATCACAGTGGGATTTACTCTGAATAAGCGTATATAGGATTAGAAACAAATGAAGATATAATCATAATGCATAGAAGAATACTTACATCCAATAAGGTATGGGCACTATCACTACTTTCTTTGGTTGTTCTACACATGGCTTGGTAGTCATAAAGAGTAATTCTATAGAGAAGAATAGAAAAGTGCTTGACTAGAGGGAAAAAAATAAATCAACAAAAAATAATGTGAAATGCAACAAGATTTGCTCACAAGGTAAAAGTAACAATAGCGTTTCTAAAGGGAGTGGTTGGATTAGAGAATTAATACATACTCAGATAAAAAAAGAATAAAATGCAAAGAAAAGAAACCTTGTAAAAAGTCTATGGATTCAATAAAACTGTCAGGGAAATGTGCATATTAAACTGACTCACAAAACAGAAGCATGCATTTAAAAACAAAAGTATTGGCTTCTGTTCCTTTAGCAGCTCTAAAAATAGTAATACTAATGCTGATGTACCAAAGTACTAAAATAGGACTGCTGTAATAAATAATTTACTGTAAATAACACATTTGATACCAATAGAAGTGAATATGTGTAACTCAGGGTTGAACTGTGGAGTCTTTGGGGTTCTCCGAGCTTGGCTGTTTTCTTGCAGACGTTTCGTTACCCAGCTAGATAACATCTTCAGTGCTAGAAGGGAGTGGGGTTTGCTCTCTGTTTATATACAGGGGCATGCCCTGCCAGTGTTGGTGGGGGTCTGGGTTTTGTTTTGGTATTTATCTCTATGTGCCTGTTGATGGCTGCCTTGTCTGAATACCAAACCCAATTTTTTCCCTCTGGTAGTTCCTTGATTAGGGTATTGTTTACTGCTGATTGTATGTCTGGTGATAATCTTGGTGTTAATCTCTGCTTATCTGGGTGATGATTGCTGGTGAGGAGATGTTCTGGTCTTTTGTTTCCTTTCTATTGTCTCTTTTGAATAGTGTGTAGATGTCGTTTATCTCTATGTGCCTGTTGATGGCTGCCTTGTCTGAATACCAAGCTTCCAGGAATTCCCTCACATTTTTGGATTTAGCTTGGTCTAAGATGCTGACAGTTTCCCAGCAATCAATCACCCAGATAAGCAGAGATTACCACCAGGCTCAGAGAACCCCAAGGACTAACACATTTATTAGTGGTGTTATTTGACTTATTAATTGAATCCTTCTGAGATCCATAAAAAATATATTTTGTACTGTCTGATGCATTAAAATGGTCTGTCACACATGTACATGTATGGCCTCTCTATATATTTATATAAAGGGGAAGAAAAAATGACGAGATGCAAAGTAGTAAAATGAAATAATGTGATTTAAGTGTGAATTTAAAAAAAAATACAAAAACTTAACTCTTGCTTGCAAATTAAAGACATGTAAAAACCCAACCAAAGTTATATAAGTTCAGATCCAGGGATGTCCAGCATATTCTTTGTAAATATGAAAGATAGTAACTTTTTCCAGTGAAGCTGGAAACTGATTATATCTAGCAAGTTTCTTCTTGTCATCGACATATATTTATCTAGGTATTTCCAGAACAAAAGGCCCATTTGATGTTCAAAACCTGTGAAGGTTGGTGAAAAGGCTACTTCGATTAGTAGGGCAGAGCTTCCCCAATTCTGCCAAGCCCTTCTCTGCCGTGATATGATGGCTTTAATCTATTCTCAGATGTTTGGGAGAAGAGAAAGAGTGGGAGAGAAAGAAAGGAATGGAGTGATGAAGGCGTTTTCTTTTTCTTTCCCCATCGTTCTCATCTGTTCTTTAGCTCATCCAGAGTTATGTTCATAGCACCCTGCTTTTCTGGAGAGCTGATACCTGTGGTCAAACAGTAGAAATAATGCCATTGTGAATTCTGAGTAAGTTTTGACAGTAAAGGAGGGCCATGCGGTTGTGCGTGTGAAGCACTGCTCATATCGATTCATTCCATCTGCCTGTCTGATGCTCTCTGATAGCTGGTTCTAGATTAAAAATGAATTAAAAAGCACATTTCATCTGTTTTGCAATATTATAGAGCCTAGCCCATTTTGGTTTTAAGGGGTTTAATAGGGTTATTGGTTTTAATTTGGTTTAATGGGGTTATTCTTTTTATTTTTATCTGTATTTTGTTTATTGTTTTTTGTTTGTCTTAATTACGTGAGCTGCCCAGAGCCATGAATGTGATGTGGATGGTTATAAAATTGAATGAAAGAATGAATGAATGAGCAAGCAAGCAAACAAACAGGCAAGCAGGGCTAGCCAGAAAATGTCTCCAGAAAATGCACCTGTGCTAACCTTGCCTGTGGCTTGTTCTTAATTTTCTGCTGCTAGATGTTAAGGTACTAAATTGTCTCAGACAAATTTCTCCTCTTTGAATTGGTTTGTCATATTAATGGTCTAAAAAACCCTGGGTAATTTACTATCATCTCAAAGAAAAAAAGGACTCTGCCTGTATCCTGAGGACTGTAACGACATCTTAAAATACTACGGACTGAAGAATAATTAAGCAGATTATTAGATTTTTTTGATCCATAATCTGCTTAATTATTCTTCAGTCCGTAGTATTTTAAGATGTCACTACAGTCCTCAGGATACAGGCAGAGTCCTTTTTTTCTTTGAGATGATAGTAAATTACCCAGGGTTTTTTAGACCATTAATATGACAAATCAATTCAAAGAGGAGAAATTTGTTTGAGACAATTTAGGGCCTTAACATCCAGCAGGTATCATAACCTAGAAAAGGCTATCATTCTGACATTCTTACTGGGAATAGTCAGCCCCACTGAGGGCTCTTGTAACCATTAGTATCACTGTAATTTGTGTCAGGCTTCTCCCAAGTGGTGCAACACTTACATTACGGCAGCAATGTGAGAAGAAAGAATGTTGCGATGCCTGTTACAGCCTCAGAATGTTATTAGATCGTATCTTTATATCTTTATCCATAAAGAAAACCCAACTGCTGTCAAACTTCACTCAGGTTCACTCAGCAATTTATGAATTTGGTCCAAAAGCATTTAGCAAGGAAAAATGCTGCTCCTCTCTAGGTTGTTTCTTTTTGATTTCTTATTCAAAAATCTTTTTGCCAAGTTGACTGAAGAAACATCTGCACATAGATGATGGATTTCTCCACCTTACTAATATTTTCTGAATGAAGGCAGGATGGTGTTGTATCAATCAAAGGAGGTACACTGCAGACAAAATGTATGTGATGACTCGGACATGATTAGCTGTTGAATACGAAATGTGTTTGGCAGATTTAGACTTAGAAATTCAAACTTGCTAATGCAGAACAGAATTTGGTATGAGTTAGACTGCCTTGTGGTACCATCTTTTCCTAGCTATTTTATGTCTAAATTAAGCTAGAGAGAATGCAGCCCCACCTGATCATCACCATCACCAACATTTTGTTGACCATGCCTGTTCTGTTTCTTTACTATCCATGAAAAGGATGCGGCTTTCCAAATCTCATAGTTGTTCTTTGGTCAGTTACCAAAAACAATTCAGTCATGACATTATATTTATTCTATGCAAATTAGCTATAACATTTTAGCCAAAGTATCTGAACACTAACAAACTGAATGTCTAATTTAAAAGTACTGAGTAGCGTTGGGCTTTGTTTCCCTACCTCAGATGAAGTGAACCTAATGCAAGAATAAATTGGTTTGGCATGTGTTAACAAAAATGACAGAATCTTGTTGCTGTAAGTCATATTCTTTTAAACAGAACTACGTATACTTATACATTCAGTTCAAATACCCCAAATAAGCCAAATTGTGCACACTATCTTCTAAAACAGCCTTACTGTTTTATTGGCTCACATGCCTTCATGAGGATTAAAATACAAGAAGATTAAACCTGATGTATCTCATGTACAGGTAAGCATTATTCAGGTTTGATTTTACCCAACTCGAGATTTTCCTTGAACAGTATTGAAATAAAGAGGAAGATTCTGTTTTAACACTAGAAGAGCTAAGAACTGTCTCACACGTGGGCTGGGGAGAAGATTAAGGCAATGTTGTAGAAATATGGCAGAAAAAGGAAGTTGCCATATATGTTTGTGCCATGATTAGGTACAAGTTGTGAAAGGCACTAAGGGAAGTTGAGAACTTTGATTCCAACTTTTAAAGCCTTAGCATATAAACAGAACAAAGTTTTTACAGCTTAGATGATGCGAATTATAAAATTCACATTTTATATTCCAGTTTCCTAGATTATTGAAGAATTAGTTGAAATCAAAAACGTTTTATTTATTTTATTTACAGGACATATATGGCCACCTATCTCATATAATGATCCTAGGCAGCTCACAACAATCAATAAAAACAGAGAAAACACCCCAAACCACTCTTCCCACCAGGCGCCAAACCAAACAGCCTCCCAGCTCAACCCCCATCCTAGCCCAATGCTTGGGGGAAGAGCCAGGTCTTCCTGGCATTCCAGAAGGCTAAGAGGGTAGGAATCCCTCGGATCTCAGGTGGGAGGCTATTTCAAAGGGCTGGGGTGGTCACCAAAAGTGAATACTTCTGAGGTCCCATCAGGTGACAGTATTTAAGGGAGGGACATGAAGCTCCCTCACCCTATCAAACCCAGTAGGACAAGCAGATACCCTTAGGTATCAGTTTGTCCAAATATCAGTCAGAAAACAAAGTAGATTTATTAGACATTTCTTCCTGAAAGTAATAAAATATTTTTGTATGAACTAAATGTGCAGCTTTTTGAGCACACATTTTAAACAAAATCTACCCTTTTGAAGCCAATTTAGTGTTTAAATATAAGCCAGGGTTTGAACCCTGCAGTGTATTACAGGTAAAAAGAAAAGCAATCTGAAATCAATTTAACTTCAAAGGATTGTTAGAAACTCAGATTATGCCAAATTACAACAATATTTGCAATGCAAAGTGTGTTAGATGTCTTATATTCCCTGTTAAACACCCAGTTACATTGCTAAAGAGATAGTCACAAGACTTATTTGAATGGAAGGCATTCAGTAAGGCATCTGCTTTATTCTTGGACAGTTCTTCAATACGTTTAGTATTTTTCATAACTCAATCTGGCAGTGTTAACATGGAATTTATAAACATACTTTTTGTCCAATACTGGAGAACTCCATGAGTAGATAGTCTCTTAGTTTTGCTCAGCAGTGGGCAGTACTGGAAAATCTGTACTTCAGCCTCTTAATTTTCCAAAAGGGTTGAGCCAAACTTTTTTTCAGAGACTTTATAAGTTTTCAAGGGTTGAAGAGTAGAATGGGAGCAGGAGACCTCTGGGATACAAACTGTTCCAATCCCTACCCTTAACCCTCCAACATTGAAAAACAGTCCCAAACTGACATTTTCTGGGCTGATTTCAGACAGTTTTTTGTGGTTTTGGATGGGTGAAGGGTTAAAGATAGAAAAGGGAGCTGTTTGCCTCCCAGAGGCTTTCTGCTGCCATCCTGACCCTTAAACCTTTCCAAACCACTGAAAAATGATCTGAAATTGGCTTAAAAAACCCTTCTTTGGGGGATTTGGGGTATGGATTTAAGAGTAAGAATGGGAGCTGTTTGTCTCCATTTCCAGTCTTAATTTTGAATAAATAGAGCACCCATTAAAAAGTGCCACTGAAATGCAGTCATTTTACTGCCAAATTTCACTGGCACAATCTGGGGGCGGGGATGGCGGTGGTGGAACATATGCAGTTCAGGAGAATACAGTCTGATTGTTATCCACCCTTAGTTTAGATGATGTCTGGAAGCACACAATGGGGCTTCCTTCGCCCAAGATTCTAAAAATTCTCTTCTCCTGGAAAAATTACTACATCAAAGTGACTACATAGAAAGGGAATTCTGTTTAAAGAAATAGGCAGACATTTGGCCTCCACTGACTACCACAAATACACTTTTGAGAAATGATTCAGTCTCAAAAAAAGAGAGCCTATGTAGCTTCTGCATGTTGTTTTAGTACAAATTCCTTTTAATTTGTCCACTGTATTCTTATTTTTCAGACTATATTAATAATGTTCATTTTACATGAGACAGTATTAACACTGGTTGTTCTCTTAATGTCAGAAACTAGTACTAATATTTTGACTTCACTAAAGTTTTCATCAATCTACTAAATTAAAAATGTTCCGCCTGAAAGGAATCCATCTATTATTATAGCAATCAATCTGGTTCATGCAAAAGGATTGTTCTCTTTTCTCAGCCCTTCCTGGGCTTCTTCCTGAGAAGTGCCATGCTAGGCCCTAGCAGTGAGTTTGGACGCTTGCTCCAAGAAGTCCAAGAAGTGCATCTCTTTGATTTCTTGTAGGAGGACATCTCATGATGGGAGGCCAGCATGATCAGGCTGCCTGGGGTGGAGATCCAGCCTCAGTCCCAAGACGAAGCCTGGTCTCACAAGGTCAGAAGAGAACAGCCTGAAAATAGATTACTCCATTACCAAAAGAAGAACAGGGGGAAGGAGTTCTGCCCGCCACAAAGAAAGTGGCTTCCTGCACTGCCAGAGTGGGAGGCAAAAGTGTAAGAATTTAGAACCAGATATCATTATAAATGAGGCTTGAGTCTGATGCACGGTAAGCTGGAATTTTGTTGTAATGGTGCTTTCTCCTTCCTTCCTTCCTTCCTTCCTTCCTTCCTTCCTTCCTTCCTTCCTTCCTTCCTTCCTTCCTTCCTTCCCTCCCACCCACCCAGCGTAAAATCAGTATCCTCAAATGCCTGAATGCACCTGCTCCCATATCTGTGCTGTCAAGAGAAGCCTGACCCTGTCCTTGGAAGGAGAGGAAAAAGGGGGTTGCTCCTAGCCAGGAAGCTTGCATGCCACTTCTTAAAATTCTTTATTGAAATAATACAAACTATCTCTTCCTGAATAGCTTTCCTCTGCAGCACAGCGCTTCTCTAAAAAGTGCCAGCCGCAAGTTAATTAGCACCCTCAGCTAATTACTTGCACTGTTATCTGAAATTGGCAAAGGCCCTATTCAGTTTCCCCCAAAGCCTTTCTTAGGGTATCTGAGGTGGCTCTGGGATCGCACCCCCCAGCATGCTAAGCAAACAGCCAATGCCAAGGCATTCTTTCAAAGCTTGCTTACACTCTTGTAATCTTTTCCTTTTTAATGAATGTAAACACAAACGTTAATTTCTCCCTGCTAATTATCCCAGAACAAGAGGTGAGAATTCTGAAGAGCGGGGCAGTGGGGAAAGGGGACTATAAGATTTACCCCTTTTTCCCAGCTTCCTTGTGAGTCGAGTCTAGAACATGAACCTTCCCTGCCTTTAGGGCTCACAGGGCTGTTTTGGGGTCATATCCTGACACTGTAAGTATTCAAGGGTGATTTCTTAATAAACTTTTTTCAAGATTTATTAATGTCCTGGTGTCTCCCTTAGTGTTCTTGTTCTTTGGTATCAGTCGTACAAATTCTAAATTAAGTGTCAACACACAGATTAATGGAAACAATGGCATTGCTTAATTCAAGGAACCTGGCGCACACCAACCCTGCAGCTTTGAATCAGCCAGGGAGATGTTAAGGGAAACAGTCGGTCCCTCAGTAACCAGGCCCTCTGCCATGTAGAGCTTTATAGGTAACAACCATCACTTTGAATTGTACCTGGAAGCAAACTAATGCAGCTCATGAAGAGGAGTTACATGGGCATACCAAGGCATGCCCATCACTGTCTGAACAGCTGCAGTCTGGACCAGTTGAAACTTCTGGGTGGTCTTCAAGAACAATCCCATGTAGACTGCATTACAGTAGTCAAGTCATGAGGTGACCAGGGCATGAGTGACTGTCTGAAGGGCACCACTGATGCACCAGATGAACCTATGCAAAGGACCTCCTGGCCCCAACTGCCACCTGCTCTTTGGGCAGGAGCTGTGAGTCCAGGAGGATCCCCAGGTTGTGCACCACCCTTGAATGGGGAAGTGCCATCCCATCCAAGGTCAGAGATGAAATATCCCCAGATCTAGGAGGCTCAAACACCCACAGCCACTCAGTCTTGTTAGGACTGAGTTGGATTTAACTTCCTGAAAGGGAGCCTAAATTGTGGTTCAGGGATATAAACACTTCTGGCTATGAAATTTGTTTGGGATTAAGTATGCAGTCAGTCAGGTTCCTTCCTTGATCAAGTTAAAAATGCAGAAGATGCCTTTTTGTGCATCTTAGCTGGGAAAATGAGCATGTTTAGTTCAACTGGAAATCTGTATTCTGCAATTGTTTTATGTATTATTTATTTCATTCAATTCTGGCACCACTCAATTCCAGACTGGCCCTGGGCAGCTCACAATATAATAAGCAATAAAAATGCAAAACAAAACAAAATGTGATCCAGTCACTCTATACAAAAACATAGACAAAACACATCCAAAACGGGGCTTCATCCCCGCTAACCCAAGGCTTGGCAGAACAACCAGCTCTTCGGGGCTTTACCAAACAAGGTGGGACCCACATGGATTTCAGTGGGAATCTCATTCTAGAGGGCAGGCCCAGGGAGAGAACAGGCACCTTCCTAGGTCCTGATAGATGGCACTGTTTAATCAAAGGAACCCAGAGCACACCAATTCTGCCAGCATTTCTAGCCAGGCAGAAATGATGTGAGACAGGCAATAACCTAGCCCTAGGCCATACAGGGCTCTGTAGGTGATGACCAACACCTTGATTAACACCCAAAAGCAAACTGGTAACCAATGCCACTCACGAAGCAGAGGTCTCAGCTCTGAGTGGTTTTCTAGGGCAACTCCAAGAACAGCACAGTGCAGTTGTCAAGCCAGGCAGTGTCTAGGACATGAGTGACTGTCTGAAGGGCCTCCCAATCCAGGAAGGGGCTCAATGGAGCACCAGATGGAGCTGTATAAAGGCCCTCTTGGCCACAGCTACCACTTACTCTTTGTATCCAATATGCTATTATAGGAGCAAATATCACACGCGCACACGCACACGCACACCCATACACACACATAAAGGCTGAGGATACCATGCCTTTATATAAGCCACTTAGATGAAGGCATCAAAAGAAAAATTTAAAAAATATATTAAAGAGATTGAAGATAAAAGGAAAATATTTTAGAAGCAATCAAATTTATGCTTGGTTTTGTAATCTAACATAAAACCTACAATTATTATAGGGACAATGAGTTTATCACTATAAACTCTGAATAAACATCTGGCTCTCCAAATAGTCTAAACTTCAACTCCAAGCAACCTAGCCAGCATGGACAATGGTTATCACTGTTGAGAACTGTTCAGCAGGAATATTCAGGAAAACTTTAGTTCAGACAGATAGATCTTAGTCTGATGAAGCATGGTAGTTCATGCCTTTATGTAAAAGTCCAATTTCTGTATATCATACCAGTATGTATTAACTTCTCTATAGTCAAAGCTGATAGAGCTTCCTGGAAAAAATGTTCCTAAATATGTAGATGCTAACTAAGGTTACTCAGTGGTAGTGATGGGAAGATTCTGGGGCTCCTAACTTTACAGATTTTCTGTTACGGGCTCTTTGCTGCAAACTATTTTAAAATCCAGTTGAATAGATTTAGGAAAAAAAAATCCTAACAGTAAAAGCTGCATAATGGTGGAAGCAGGCACTTATCCAGGCAAAAGATGGGCGGCAATCTGTCAGAGGCTTTAACCTAGATTCCTGCATGGAGCAGAAGGTTGTATGGAATGGTTGAAATGGCCCCTTCCAAATCTATGCAAACAATGGCCAGTTCTTAACAATCTGTTGTACCCTTATGGCTGCTTACGTACTGGATTCCATATGGCATCAGTGATAGCAATCAACAATTATGTACCATGTATGCCAAGTGCGTGGTGTAATTACTTCTCAACACAATTTTCTGGGGTCAACAGTTTAACTGTGAAAAATGAGCACATTTACTTGACACGATCTATGTGGTTCCTATTTGCAACCATTAGTTCTGCCAAACCGGTTTGGATTGGCTGAGGATTGGCAGAAACAAACCTGGGACATTTTGGTTGCTCTGGGTTTTGGCCAAAACAAAATCTGGAGGGATCCTGGAATACTTTCATGGGGCAGATAGGGAAAGGCTGATAAATATTATCCCATCACTTCCCTCCTTGCCTCAGCATCACCCCATGTGGCCTATCGTACCAAACTTTCTGACTCTGATCTGCCCTGCCCTGCCAAGATAGTGGGTCATGCAGCTCCTCCTTATGCTGATAGCCTCAGCAGTAAGAGACAAACTCCAAGCATCGCATAGCCCTCCAGCTTGCCCACATCCCTAACTTCAAGCACCTTCCATCTCTCTCCCTCTCTCCGTCCCCTCAACCACTAGTGCTACTGATATTCCAGCATGGTATGTCCCATCAGCCCATCTGTTCTCTGATCTTCCCAATGTCTTCTCTTCTCTCCCTTCTTTGCCTTATGCACACCTTATTCTTATATGACTAATCATACATTTTAGTTTCATGCGACTAATCTTTATCTGAGTTGGATTCAAAGATTCCCCCACCTCCACAGAAAATAAATTGTGAGATTGACTTTCTATTTCACAACAGCCACTATCAGTTGTACAGTGGAAAAGGAAGATGAATTATTTAAAATTATACCATTTGGCATTTTAAAATTTGATTGCAATGACCAGCTGCGGTGTTTAAACAACCAGCTCACTTTTTTTACAAGGTGTTTTCAACATGGAGCTTAGCTGTTCTCAGCTGACTTTGATACTGGGAACTTTTTAAGCATTAACACTTAATCCATGAGCCATTTCAAATCAGCTATCAAAATTATAAAAATGAGCACCAGCTCTTTATCCACAGTTTCTTTGCTTTATTCATGTCAGACTGAACATTTAACAAAAAGCATAAAGTATTTTGTAAATACAAATCACTGCAGCCTAATCCTCACCGCCCTCCTTCTACTCTTTGCTTGTTGATTGGAGGATATTTGGATTGGCTTTGGATATTTCCTCCACTGGCAGAGAAAACCTCCAATGGGTTAGGATATATTGTTCTGGAAATCTCATTCTTTGCCCATGGAAAGGTTCACAGCATAAATCAAATTTTTGGGTTCCTACATAAGTGACATGTCTGCAATATTGTTTTATACATAAATATCATGCAATTGTACATGCACGTTTATGTCCTCAACCAACATACCTCTAATATCATTAGAAGCACTCTGTGTATATTTCTCATAAACACAGCATCTCACATTCTTCTTTTACCCTCTGCTCAGTGCTGAAACATTTGCTAAGCATTTCATTCATTCACATACAGACACTTGTTACTGCATTCAGCAACCAATTTTCAACTCCATATTCATACAAAACTTTTCTTAATCCAATTCACCTTATCATACACTTTATCCAAATTAACAGAGAACAAAAAATATTCTTCCTCACAGTCATACATTTGTCAATGATCTGCTGAAGAGTGAAAATCTGATCTGTACCCAGCTCCTGTCCAGTACTAAGCTGCACTGCACTTTCCAGATTTTACTCATTCTCATGTTTTCTATCCTTTCAATCAGAATTCCGCAAAATACTTTTTTCAACATGTTCACAGCACTTATGACTTCCTTTTCATCAGCTTTTTCTTGGACCCTAACACTTCAAGCATGTGTTTCAATTCAACTTTTTGGGCATATCACTACCATTCCCTTACAAATCTCCAAAATACTTTTTCCCGCATTCCCTCACTCCAGTTCCAATTCAAATCATTCATTACTTTTATTTTTAATTGCATTCATTTTTCTGGAGGCTTCTTGTTTAATCTTTTTCACCCACTTCCAAAACAAGTATTTATTTACATTAAAATCCCTTTGTATTTTCTCTGCCCCCTTTAATCTTCACCATCCTTTGCTGTTTTTGACTATATTTTTTGCAAGTATCTTTTTCTTCATATACATCTTATACAATATATCTCCCTCTTCTTCATTTGTTGCAGCAATCTTTCTCTTATATGCATTTTTCCCCTCATTAACAGCCTTTTTCACTTTACATTCCACCAAGCATCCTTTTCTATACTTATGTGGTGCTCTGTAATATAATTATTTTCAATCTGTTTCAAGAAGTTTCCTAATCAAGATTCTGTTATTATACCCTCCAACATAACATAGCATTCCTGGAATCCCTGTGATGTTTATTTCTTGACCTTACCTACCTTGAAGGGCTGATATCAATTTTGAAAGATCACTTATACATTCCCCAAGATCAGCTCCAAATTCCTTTACACTGCTTCTCTGTGATCTTTTGGGGGCTTTCAACATAATCAACCATGATATCCTCCTGGACAGTCCACAGGATTCGGAATGGGAGGCATGGTTGTGGTTCTCCTCCTTTTTCTATGGTCAGGTCTGGTTGGTATTGGTGGGGGAGAGTCATTGAGCCAAAAACTCCTCAGGGCTTGATGGTCTTGCCTCTCCTGTTTAACATCTACATTAGGTCATCAGTCTTAGGTCAGGTATCATGAGTATGTTGATGATACCCAGTGGTACATCTCAATCACAGGCTAATCTGGTAATGCTGCAAGATGTTCAGAGGGGAGGAACAGGTCCAAGCTCAATCCTGATAAGACTGAATGTCTGTGGGGTTTTGGATCACCCAGGTTTGGAGATAGTCCACCTTTAGTCCTTCATGGAGTTGCACCCTCCCCTTCAAGAGTGGTGCCCATTTTGGGGTCTTCATGGACTCATAGCTCCTGTTTGAGGAGCAGGTGACAGCTGTGGCCAGGAAGGCCTTCACACAAATTCATCTAGTGGAACAATTGTACCCATATTTGGACCGGGAGACCCTCAAGATAGTCACCCATGTTTTTGTCACTTTATGTCTGGAATATTACAATACACTATATGTGGAGCTGCCCTTGAAGATCACTCAGAAATTATAAGTGGTCCAGAATGGAAATGCTATCGTACACTCATATAATGCCTCTGCTCCATGAGCTGCACTGGTTACCACTGAACTTCCAGAGTAGAGGAATACAGAGATGGCTTTGAAGAATGTATGTAACCATTGGGAAAACATGAACTTAACAGAAAGGTGTGAGAAAGAAACTCAAGACTACCTCACCATGACTCTCTTTGGTATAAGAGGGAGGGATGGGGAAATGCTGTCAGGCTTTCAAGATTATATTATTATAGCCTATATAGCCTATAGTGTCTGTTTCCTGATCTGGTCTATCTTGGAGGGCTGACATCCAGGTCCTATTCAAGGCACTGGTGATCACTTTTAAAGCCTTTCATGGCACAAAACCTATTTATCTGAGGCACTGTTTGTCTCCCATGACTGCTGCCCATCCTATATGATCTAGCAAGGTTGACATGCTCTGGGTCCCAACTGGTAAGGCCCAGGAAGAGGCTTTCTGTGTCATAGGGCCTTGCTTCTGGAATGAAATCCGCATTGTCCCCACCCTGTCCTCATTTAAGCAAGCCCTTAAAACCTGGCTCCTCCAGCCTTAAGTTAGAGTGGATGGCAGAGCCCATATCAAGATGAGTGGTTTATTGGAAATAGTATTCTTTTTCTAGACTTCTGTTTTTTTATGCATTGTTTCTGTTTTTATATTGTTTGTAGCATAAAGTCTTGAAGTTAAATTGTGTAGTGCCCAGCGTCATAATGGAGCTGGGAATCTTAACCTCTTTTTTATGTTCTCCTTCCACTCATTCTGTTGGAAGATTAATTTATTTTTTTAATCTCTTTTCATACAGGATGGTTACTTTCTCTTATTGCCATCATTCCACTTTTACTTTACTTTCTTTCCTTCTTTTTCATGTATATAGCTAGCTATTAGGCAGTGTTCCAATCTTGTGAGATTTGCTACAACCTATTAGAAGCAGTATTACAATAGAACAAGTCATTTTCTGTATAGTGAATTACCAGCCCAAGGCCTCATCTGTAAGTGTCGTTCTTCTTCAATATGGTTGAGATCCTGGTTATTTGTAAAGAACTTGTTTAAAATGTTGGACTAAACCCCTTCAAAAATGATGCTTGAGCTCTGGATGCACTTAGAAGTGAAACTCACTGGATGGTCTTGCACATAATTTAACTCCTAGCCTAATCCATCTTGGAAGATATTTTGAGAATAAAATTGAGAGGGGAGGGAAATAATTTGATACCAGATTGAGCTCCCCACAGAAAAGAAGGGAAATGAAATCAGACAGAGTTCCTTCACTATTGCACTATGCCTGAAAGTTTGTTTCTTATGAATCAGCCAAGCCTTTCAGCTGACTTTGGAGCATGAGTGCACCTGCATTCCTATGAAAGACAAAAGCCCTCTCAATGTATGACTGTCCTTTCCCCAGCACTGAGACAAGAAGGATAAATGTGGGAACAACCCATATGCAATTTTATTTATTTATTTGTGTGTCGTGGGGATGTGGGGTTGGCCGTCATCCTGGAGAATACGTGTGTTAAAGGAACCAGAAATAACAACTCATGACTGTATTTTGCTCCAGGATGTCCTTCATTTTGGGATGACATCTTCACAGAAGTACTGAAATACAGTACAGTAAGATCAATGAACAGTAGGAAAAATATATGCAAAGCAATCTTTGAATTTGTTGGATACACACACACACACACACACACATACACACACTCATTTTTGTGAGAAGAAATGGGTGGTACATTCTTACCTTTTAAATGAGTCCATTATTAGCAATTTGTTCATCACTGCACCTTCAATCTCACCAAAGAAGTTTCCAGTCTGAAGCCAAAAGATAAGGCCAGAAATTTCAGATAAATGCAAATCAACACTGGTTACAATTTCATTTCTATAAAGTGATCAGAAAAATATTAACATGTATGAAATGAAGTCCTGAAGTCTACTTCACTGTTGTAAAAATTGAAAAGGGTTTAAATATCATGACAAATGTTAAGGCTTACAAAATAATTCCTCAAGCAGATGTGAGAGTTTATATAATAGACTGCAGTTCATTGTGTAACATCCGATGCTGGAAATAATTTTTTTAAAAAATGTGCTGAACTCAAGCTTGTAAAGAAAATGCTCTAATCTGAACATAAACCCATGTGATTAAAATTCTACTTCACAAAAGTATAAATAGTGTTTGAAAGAATATTCTAAACAAATAATAAGAAGTGTTTTCTTTAATAATTCCTACGTGACCTGTTTAATTCTCCACATTTTATCAGATACATAAATATTTAGCTTTATATTATGGAGTGAGCTATTTGGATTCTGTTTATTATACTAAAAAGGAATTGACTAACAAAGATAAATTTGAGATAAGAAAACAAAGTCTTAAGTTGTGGGTTTTCTGGACAATTCCAAAGAGATTTGATAACTCCAGGCTTTTTTCCTGACATTTAAATCCCCCATAGATGCAACATAGGTCATTTTGCAGTACAGGAACAACTCTTGTTTATTCTTTAAAGAAGTAAGCCCAGCATTTCTGTAGGGGGAAAGGGTATTGCATGAATTCCATGAAGTTTGTTTTAATGAAATACCAATACTGCTGTAAGTGATAGACTTGGCCTCAAATATGCACCTGGGAATTTGCTGGCAAAGAAATTACAGGCCAGGCCCAAAACGGAAGCATTTTTCTGCTAAAAAAGTAATAGTTCCCTTTTTATATCCAGAGTGTTTGGGTGGGTAAAATTTGCTACAAGCATTTGTATTTTATAGCTTGAACATATTCAGTTCAGTGGGACTAGCTGAGAAATGGAGATCAGGAGGACAATATGCCAAATATCAAATATGTCTAAACATGCCTCACTTTCAGAAGAACAATGAAAAATATATACAAGTTACTAGAAAGAAGGAAATCTGATGCTTAAAATATACAACGGTCATTAATCAACTTTAAAAATTAACTCTCAACATATAATATAGGTTAAATAATCTGAAACAATGAATATGATCAGTTTTAATTCTCATTGTTTAAAAAATATTAAAGTCTGTGGTTTGTTTATAATGAAATTGTGGAACATAACTTTCTGCTTAACTTTAGCTAGTTTATGTCCTAGAATTTTCTGTTCTACAGAAGTTAATTTGATCTGCTCAATTACTGTATACATACAATACTACTAATTTTGTAGAATATACAATTGTACCGCTTTTTCAGTAACCCATGAAAGAGGATGTTTACAGAATTCCCATAAAAGGGAAATGGAAGCATATTCCGTTATTTTTCAAGTTTTAGTCCTGTTTCCATAAATTATATTCATTAGTGGAATCCACAGACAGAACTTTTTCAATCATAGAATCCCCTTCATCAGCCCTTAAACTCAGTTGAGTTAGATAACGTTTTAGAACAAATTTGGGAAAAAGAGAGTAGCTTCGGCAGAGAAGAAAAATCAGATGAGCATCAGATGTCTTTTGATTGTGCCCTGTGTCTGAAAATATCTGATTACCAAATATTTTCTAAGCTACTATTGTAAGAATAGTTTGTCTTATGCTTCTGTTTACTTCAAAAAGATTAAATATTACATTTATCATATTTAAAGTTATCATGGAGGAGATAGATGCAATGATAGTATAAACATGGCTATTTAGTTAGCTGGCAGCCTGATACATTCCTAAAAATGAGAAGTCATCTGCTACCATCTGTTCTGGCTATAAAATTTTGTTAAATGGCATATTGTAAAAGTTATGAAAGCTTATGCCTTTTAATAACAGTTGTCAGTCACAAAAGGTGCTAGCGGACTTCTTTTGATTTTTCACAAGTTCTATATCATTTTTATTGCTGAATCAAAGCCTTCAGCTGAGGGCTGCATCAAGTTTGGCTAAAACCCAGATCATGTACTGTCTTCTACATTTACTTCCTTTTCTTGTGTCTTAAATAATCCTGTCAAATCCTACACAATTAACTCACTCATATAGAATTGCCAGAATGTTCAAAATCCAAAAAGTAAGGACAAACCTTTCTAAATTTGGGCAAAATGCTTGAGGAGAAATCTATGTTTAACATAACTATCTTCAGGCATAATAGACATGTCTGAAGAAGAGGTTCTATAACTTAAAGTTTTATGAGCTTAAGAGCAGACCCACCCAATGAGAAGACATTATTTCAGACCATCAGAAAGGAAATTATTTCAGACCCTCTGAAAAGAAAACTACATGCTTCAGGGCAAGGCATCTTTTAAAAATTCTTTTAATCTCATGCTGTTCATTATTTCTGTACTCCATTGGCAAAATGCATTGTGTAGCTGGATTTTCGAGAAGGCAAGAAACAGATTTCTACTTACCTGCGTATAGTCTTCTGAAACTAATATAAATCCATTATTATCAATGAGGTAACAATTAATATTCTGTAAAGTAACAAAAAATGTGTGTAAGTCTTTGATTTCAGTAAGTTGTATTTTTCATCTAAGGAGGAAACAATATTTCTGTCTCAGCTTGAGATATTTGAGAAATAAATCCAAAAGTGCGGTGACTGAAGAAAACTTCACTGAGATTTCAAGTGTCTATCAATGCAATGACTGTGGGGAAAAAAGGGAATTAGGAGAAACGTTTGGCAAAGTGCATCAGCAGAACAAATGTGGATGTTATATGGATGGATCCACTTGGATCCATCTGAGAAAGGATCCATTTGGATCCATTTGAGAAAGGAGAACTGTATTTAGAGAAGCACCCCTTCCATTTATGGGATAAAAACTTTATATACAAGTATATTCTAGAATATATAAGAAGTTTCTGAAAAGAGCCCAAGCTGTAACTTAACTGTAAAATACAGTTTTCTGTAAAGGGGTCTTTACCTCTGTTTTGTTTTCTTCAAGAAAGTTAATAAAATGAGTACAATTTTTCTAAACCAAGAAATGAAAATTGAAGATGAAATTAATAGTTTCTTCACCCTTACTTTTAATAGCTGCACTTTAAAATTATACTGGCATATCAAAGTTTTTCTCAAAAGATAGATGCAACTATAGTAAAAAGAATATTCACTAGAAAAACTGATATATGTGGTTTGAAAAATCAGAATAAGAGCATCTTCTCAAACATTTTTCTTCCCAACACTGACTTGGAAGTTTGAATAAAAAGAACTCTATGTTAAAAATGCTACTCATTGAAAAAATATTGGCTGCCACATTAAAGGGCAGGTTATTCAATCAGCAAAACTGAATAGTAAATCTTTTCTTGAATTTTGCCACTTCAGGTTTCAGTTAAATTGTGGCATAGTTAAATATTTTGCCACCAAACACATACATACACAGTCAATAAAAATATCACATGTCAGGGAGAAGACTGGAGTAAATTATTTTTCAAAGCTCAATTATTTTTTACATTAACATTTTTTTTTCCTTTTTGGAAACATTCAAACATGACATAGCACAGTCCATCTTTACTACTACATCCATGATAAATGGGACCTTAGTTTTGAAGAAGCAAATACTCAAGGCTAATTTTCCATGTCATCTTCTAAAATTACATCTTGGTTTCATAGCCATGTATCAGTATATCCAGTAGATGGAATATCTTTTCTAAACACACATTTTTTGTTTCATTTTAGTATGAATATATGCTTTGCATAATTGTCTGCAGTTTCATTACCAAGAAAAACTGGCAGTGCATGTATGAAATGTCTTGCTTACCTCATCATCACAGCTTATAGAACATCGACCGTCAAGAGAAGTACACTATAAAAAGAGAAGATTGGTAGCACTGAACACAGTTTACAATTTTCATCTTTTGAATGAAGAGAAATCTACAACTTTCAGAAATATGTGATATGGTATGGTATGCAATAAAAAGTATATATCGATATTTAATTTTTAGTGTTGGATTCATAAAACTGTATGGCAACAAGGATAAATTAATTCATTGTTGAAAAATAAGAAACTGAGTCAAATCAAAAGTGCATTCTATTTATGGATATCTCTCTCATCCAAAAATGTCTTCAGACATTTGGAATGACTGTTGGAAATGAGAGATAAATCTGAGTCATCCACATTTGGTGACTTGTGCCCCAAAGTTCTGAGTGATTTCTCCTGGTACTTGTATTAAACACAATTCAAAAAATAAATCCTGGCTCACTAGTCTATTTAAGCCTATCTTCATCTTTAACTGATGATGGTGACTACAGTGATGGAATTTATTTACCAAAACATCTTCTGCCAGTTATATTTAACTTGCAAAAAGTGACAGATTCTGTTTTCCTGATTCTTTCCAGCTTTATTGCTAGGCAATGACATAAGACTTTTAAATACCCAATAGTAACATACCTGCCTACTGGCAGTCCAAAATTTCCTTTGGAAAAACTCCAGTTTCATCTGGATACCTACAGCTGATTGAAATGATGAACAACAGGTATTTTAAAAGCTCTTTTCATACAGAGATTTACAAATCCATTTTTTAAAAATCTGAAAAGTGTAAAACAAGAGCATGTAACTATACAATTCTATATCAAATAAAATAGGACAACCAAGTGCACAGGTCTAAACTTTAACAGATAAATTTTCAAACTGAGAGGTCAAAAATGTAAGTAGGGATCTGGATAGAGACAAAGTTCTTCATCTGGTATTAATCTAAATTTCTCTGATTGATTCACTCTAACCTCATTTGGGAGCCTGGTTGGGCTGCTGTAGCAAATCTACTGCTAAGGAGCCCCTAAATAACTCTCTATTGAACCAAATCCCTCTCCAAATGTCAACATAGATTCCAGAATGGCCCTAAGGAAGTGTGAATCTTCATCCTTCAAGATATGTGAATTCTGAAAGGCAAAGCAGTATGTGTCCCAGAGGCATTTGCCAGTCAAGATTTGATTCTGAAGTGGCTTGTTTCATTTTCTAAGAAAGGTCTTTACTATTTTCTACTATAACTTACCATACATGTATACTGTAGATACTCATGAATAAGCCAAGAATTTTAGGCTCCAAAATGCTTCCCCAAAAATGGTTTCAGCTTATCTGTGCACGGGCTTGTCCACTGTAACACTTTTTTAAAAGTATTCCTATATACTAGCGGATAAGCTGAACCAAAATACCATGAAAAATTTGCCCCCCACAGATAAGCCAATTGTGAAAATTTAAAATGGAATTTGTTCTAGAAAACATTTATTGATACAAAATATGAAAATAAATTAAGTCCTTCAGAATGTATTTTAAAACACATACAAAAATTTCAAGGGTTGGCTCATCTGTGGGGGGCAGATTTTTCATGGCATTTTGGTTAAAAATTCAAAGGTCAGCTTATCTGCAGATGGATTTATCCACGCGTATATACGGTACATTAAGAACAATTATTGAAATCTAAGTGGCCTAAGGAATAAAAATAGAAAAGCATTTCTAATTAAGTTTCTAATTAAGTCTAACTACTATAGAAGAAGCATTCCCTTTAAGTGAGCTTGATGTTTAGTTATTTTAAGGACATATCTATGTTGTTTTCTCTGCAGAAATATGGAGACAATTTGTTCTCTTGGATTTATAAAAACTCTACCTATAGTTGCTAGCAAGGATATTGCACAAATATATCAAGGGGCAGGGTTTCGATTACACATTCATGCCAGCCATCTTGCCCCTTGGAGCCTCCCCTGAAGAGACCTCTGAGTTCTAGTAATCCTGAGCAGTTTCCCATCCAAATACTAACTAGGCCTGATCCTACTTAGCTTCCAAGCTTAGATGTGGTTCAGCAGTCACTTGCTGAGACCCTAACTAACATGTGCTTATATAATTCTTTTGAAATATTAACCACAGGAAAACAGTTGAAATGCTAGGATGGGCTGTGCAAAACTGTTATTTCAAGAGATGAGGGGAAGTAAGAACTACTGATTTACTTTTACTGGTTTCAGCCTTACTTTAATTATTGGTTGCTGCTGTTTTAAATGGATTATGTAGGAAATCAAATATCAGGTAGAACCTTTAGATCTGCTCCTGCTTGCTATTACTCAGGCAGAAAATCTATCATTTCAGTGGGAATTTTCCTTGTTTAAAATAGCATGACTAGATTTATCACTCTTTTCCCAGGTGTGCAAGCCTCTATAATATCTTAAATTTTTGGCACATTGGACACTGATACCATCAGATACTATAGTATTTGGGATGTAGAACTGAGACTGTGAACTCGAAACAATAGCAAGATCAAATAAATGTCCTACATGATACTTTGAAGGTAGAAAATAGAAAAGCAATGTTTCTTTCACATGAATTTCATGGGGACGTTGAAGCAATTTGCTTTAAAGAAAGAGAATTGATTTTTAAAGGAATTAGCAACACTGGGATGTCATACTATTTTCTTTCAAATCTCAGAGGAAATATATTCCAAATGTCATCTAAAGAACTATATGCAAAGAGCACTTGGTAGTGTAACTTTTTTCTTCTCTACAGTAACTGTTCAGATGATATCATGTTCTAAGGACAAATCAAACATATTTCAATCTTTTTGAATCATTATGTCAATATTCAACATCTGAAGTAAATGGCTGCCCACAACATTCTGCAATCTAAAAAATAATGCATTAAGAATTTATTTGTTCCTGCCTTTCCTCCAAGAATTCGAAGCACTTATAGGGGATTCTCCCTTTATTTTATCTCCACAGCAACAGTCCAGTGAGTTAGGGTAAGCTGCGAGTGACCGGCCCAAAGTTGCCTTGTGAGTTTCCATAGCTGAGGGTGGACTGACTCCCCCACCAGTCCTAACCAACATTACAATTACCTCACCATAGTGGCTCCTCAGAACAAAGTAAAATGACCAAAATGGAGAAATATGAAGGATATTTTACAATAATTTAGCTGCTTTTAGGTAGTTTAGAAAGCAGAAACTTGGTACAGTGAAACTTCAGTTTACTGGACCAGTTGGGGAGTAGGGGTGCCCATTATTCCACCGATCCACTAAACTAGGGAGTAGGGCATCCATAACAACATCTTTATACAAATGACACAAACAAGGCCATTTGTATAATTTTAGATCAAGTGTCATTCTACAGTTAATGTAACTTGCCTAACAACATCACTGCACAATTGAGGGAAAATCCAACATGAATTTTGCCCACGGCATCATTGCATTGAGGCCCATTAAACTGAGGTTTCATTGTACAATTGCAGCCCCTTACTATAAAATGCACTTATACATCTATCTGCAAATGAGCCCCAAATTAGTGCATAATAAGGAGGGTTATAAACAAAAAGCCAAAAACCCAGAATATTCTCTCCAATGTATTGCCCCATGAGGGAATCAGAGAGTAGTTAAGAAGACCAATGCACATTTATTACAGCCACACACACATAAACTCAAATCAGTCATACATATGGGCCCCACATCTTCTGTCTACAAAAATGAGGAAACATTTGTTCCTGAATTTTTAATAAGAATGTTGACATGCTGACATTTATAGAGGAGATTACCTGTTAAGAGATATACAGGGTAAATTCCTTAAAAGCAGCTTATCCATTTGTTATCATTATCCACTGTTAGGCATTTCTTTATTTAATATTTGTACAAAATATGTGGCATTTCCTAATCTGTGCAAAGGATAGTAGAATTCTATATTGTTCAGTGATCTTTAGCGCTCAATATAAACATAAAGTACTTACAATGTTGGCTGAGAGCCTGCTATCCTGAAGTACTCTGATCTTTCACTTTAAGCCATGTTGAAATACAAAGTCATTAATTAAATCCCAGAAAGATTTTGATGTGAATGGCAATGTTAGGATTTTCCTTTTTATAATCTGCATTCATTTTACGGCCCCCCAACGTTTTTTTTTTTTTTTAAGATTAGGGCCGTTGTATTTGTAGTTAATTGCAGGTGTGCCAGGTAAGATTCTGTTGACATTAACTTCAGAGGTGAAATGATAATCACCACATCCCAGAAAAGCTCCTGATTCTGAAATTGCTTTTTATTTCGCTGAAGCATTAAGAACAGAGACACATAAGACCTGACCCTGAGAGCTGCTAAAAGCATGGCACCTGCTTAGCTTCAATCATTTGAACCGTCATCAACAAAAATGCAGTATGTGCTGCCTTAAAGTGAATGTTTTTCAGCTTCTTCCCCCCCAAATGTTATTAAACTGCATTTGTACAAAGAAGAACAGGACCACATCCCCACAAATGAAGATCCAATCTCTTTCTGGATTGAGCAGAAAGATCCAAAGGGGAGTTCTAAATTCAGATAAATGAACAGCTGGGAACTCTGATCCCAAGAACATATCTCCTATGATTCTCTATTGCAGGGGTGCAAAGAGAGTTTCCCTAAAACTCATCCTGGGTTTTTACACTATCACCATTCACTGGAGTATAACATGCAATTACAGTATCACTAATTTATGAGTTTGTACTTTCATAAGTAATCCATAATCTAAATGACACTACTTCATACATTCCAACTTACATTTTAGCTTCTTTGTTTATAATTAAACATATACCTTTATCAGATTCATCACCTCCAGAAGACCAAACTAGCATTCAATTCCATTTCATCTTTCTCTTTTCTCTTTGTGTTAGAGTCACAACATAACTATTTTTTTTTGTTTCATTTATTAATTCATGCTCATTTCCATTTACTCTCCTAAGTTGCAGCCTTCTTAATAGGATCATAGAATGCAAGGGTTGGAAGAGATTATAGAGATCACCAGTCTAGCTCTCTGTCTGGTATAGGAATCCACTACTATTACATCCCTGCAAAATGATCACAACCAACATTTTCAGCTAGATAAATCTGTACCTTCCATAGGCAGTTGGTTCCATTGTTGAACAACTCATCAGGAAATTCTACCTGATATTCAACCAAAATTTACAGCTTTGTATATTAATCCCACTGTTAGCCTTTGAGAACCACACTAAACCAATCAACCTCATCCTCTACACGGCAGTCCTTCAAATACTTGAAAGCAATTATTGTTTCCCCACAGTTGTCAAGGTTTTAGTTGTCCCACGTCCACAAAGAGCAAGCTTCTTCCAGATTTTTTAAACCAGGTTTTATTGAAAGAGAATAGGATAAGATTTCAGAAATCTCAGCAACTGAACTATTTTCCCACATTATTGGATATCTTCACAGCCCTAGATAGGCATTACACTATTTTCTGGACTGCTTTATTCCCTCTCTGTAGGGAATGACCAATCACCATCACTTGCTTCTGCTTCATCTTCAGGGTAGAGGTTGAAGTCCCTCCCTTTGTATGGTTTTCTTCCCAGTCTCTGAGGGTTGTAGTAGCTGATTTTTGTGCCATCATCACTGGGAAAGCTCTAGAATCTATTCTGAAGCTCCAACGGAAAAGAGTTTTATTTTATAGGCAAGGTCCTTCTCCCCCACCCGCACAAGTGTTTCCTGTATTTGAACCAACTGTTCTTCATCTTCATTAACAAACTGGAGGGTGGACAGGTTCTTTCACTTTCTTCTCCAGGGGGTGCAATCAACCTGCACTTAAAGCATGCGTAGCTCATGACACCTTCTAGGAAGAAAACAAAGGTGGCATATCCTTCACAGGAGCAGTCCTTTCCATCTCCATGTTCCATAAAGAAAGCAATATACTAAACACCTCACCTTCAATTTTCCCTGCAAAACTCCTAATTGCTCTCCATGTTCACTGGCTTGGTGAGCTTGCTCTATAGAACATGACTGCCTAAAGCTTTCCTGAAACTGCCTATACTAGTCCAGCAGGAAGCACTCTGCAATTCCTATTAAGATTCAGAAAGACCAGAAACCAATTACAAATTGGGTTAGAAGGGAATCTAGTACTTCCTATCTTTTACTACCTTCAACTGAGTCCAAGATTGGACTTTGCTTACCGACCCTCATATGCATAACCTTCTGGTGTTCCATTTCTTGATGTGATGCTGTATCATAAAAACACAAAACAGATATATTCTGAATTTTATTTCCTGGCTGGAGAGTTACTATATTTCAAGACACAGCATAGTGGAGAAACTAGATTATAATGTAGTAAAATCATATTCTTCAGTTCCAATTGTTGGCTTTTGAAATGGAACTATCTCAGACTGTGCTACTGGCTGTGGTCATAAAATCACCAAATCAGTATTTCAATAGAATTTCTATATTCCTACCCTCTTAAATTATATGGACAATGGCCTGTCTGTTTAATAAACTCAATAAGTTTGATGATAGACTGTTTTGTTCAAGGGATATTAACTGGGGCCAGTATTTCCTAACAGCCTTACCAGGAAAAAAACATTTATAGCAACGTTTTTATTCCAGCAGACCTTCAAAATAATCCTCACTTTCATCCCCTTTAATCACCGAAGAACAGGAATCATCAGCATTGCCATTTCTTATCTAACAAAGCCTGCATTTACTACTCTCACAACAATAATGTAATCTCCTTTACTAATTGACAAAACCCATCTTGCTTTAGTACAATTTCTGCAGGCGTACTGCATCTGGAGTTCTAACAATGCCCACACATAGGAAATACCATTATGGAACCAGGGTGGTCCACAGAGGCATAGAAAATCTGCTGAAATACATATGTGTGGAATAGAAGATGTGTTCACTTCAAAAATCAGGAATCTGAAATAGACAGCAATTGTAACCCAAATAAGATAACACCCCTACTTCTCTGACTCACTTCTCTACACATTGGATTCTGCACCAGAAAAGGGAGGCAATTGATTGGCTGAAGCATCCAGAATAGAACAACCAAGGAACTACCCCCCCCTCATATTTTCAAGACTAAAATAGACCTAGAATGAACAAATTAACATTAAACATCATGTAAATGTGCAAAGCAGAGTCTTTCAAGTCCATGGGAGTCTACTGGAGTCCATTGGAGTTGGGGAGCTAATAAACTCAAATAAACAAATAGGTTATGCTGTAAGTCTTTAAAGAGTTGAGTATTTTGCTTTAAAGGCTTCACTGACACCTACAAAATGTTCTTTAAGAGCAGCTATTCTTGGATACACTGCTACAGAAACTATGGACACAATTCAATGAGATCTGATTAAAATCATTAGAGAGTAACTGTCTGATGTGAGCGATTGATAGATCGATAGTCAGATAGATATAAGAGAGAGAGAATGCCTAATTTTTAATCTAGCTTTCTTTCAGAAAATAAAAAAAGCAATGCTAAGTTATCAGTCCTAATGTTCTTCAACAATCATGATATAAAGGTTATTTTTATAAATTTATGTACATACGATTACTTGGAATACTTGAAATGGCATGTTACTCCCATGAGCTGCAGCACTTCTTTAAATGGATATATCAAATATTCTGCAAACTTTGTGAAGACATCATAAGGCAGTGTTGTCCAAACTTGGCCACTTTAAGATGAGTGGACTTCAACTCCCAGAATTCCCCAGCCAGCATGGGAATTCTGGGAGTTGAAGTCCACTCATCTTAAAGTGCCCAAGTTTGGACAACACTGTCATAAGGAATTCTTTAATAAGTTCTTGGGCAACCTTTAGGGCTGGCTTGTATAAAATGCTAAGACATAATATGGTTTGCTTGATTTTGGCTGAATGTGATGCATGAATCCCTCTTCTATGTCTAGGCAGCCAAATGTAGACTGTTTTAGTACTGTAGGCATTTCATGTAGACCTATTTCAATACTATTTTCTTACTTTAATTTTCTTAAAATGACCACATACCTCTGTTCATCCAATAGAGCCCAGAATCTTCATCAGCAAATATATCATAAATACCAAACAATACAAGAAAACTGTAGCATGCATAATAAAATGAGGCAGTGGCCTAAAATATACAGCAACTAAAGGCATTGGCTGGTGTGGGTCTTCCGGGCTGTGTAGCCGTGTTCTGGAAGTTTTGTTTCCTACCGTTTCGCCAGCATCTGTGACCGGCATCTTCAGAGAGCAGGAGCACAGACAGGAGCAGTTCTCTCTGTGCCCCTAACTAAAGGCATTTCTCAGACGCAAACAACTGTCCTTTAGTGTTTAGTGTTCTGGGTTTCATGCCAGATCTCCTTTATTACAGAGGCGTCTTGACTATGATGTTTATAATAGACTCAAATGTAACTTATAATCCTTGAGATCATGATCAAGATTAGACAGCAGAAAATCCCTGCAACCGTTACGCATCCATAAATCACGTTGTGACTGTTTTAATCCATAGAGGATTTTTTTCCAAATGAATAAAACTTCCCTTTTTTCTTTAAAAAATGATTTATTTCTATTAATGTGCAAGCAAAATAAAGAATCCATTTAAGAAGAATTAAGGACTGCAAGAGATTGTTCTGAGGAGGTTAATGTGTAGTCTGTCAACCTGGGCCAAGGAACAGCTCCATGGGTTGATACGGAGAAATGTTAACATAACGTAACAGTCAGGATTCAGTTTAGTTTGGCATTTGATATATCAGTACAAACTGCACTGTAGACTTTTGTAGCTCTAAAACAATTTGAGCAGAAACCTATGCATCATCCTCACCCCAAGGGTGAGTGAAGTCAGCACTTGTCTTCCAAAATTAACAAATGAACAAACAAAAAACCATAAGCATAAACAAACAAAAACAAATTCTTCACATCTCACATTCTAGCCTGAATATTCTCTTCCACCTGGCACAAACTAAGGCATTTTTTATGTGTTTGTTTTCTTTGACATGATTCTCAGACCTCTCTTAAGACTGCAGCCTTCTCAAAGTATGCAATATAAAATAATCAACATATGATATCAAATCGTACAACATCTATTGAAAAATTAAAGCAATACAGTTAAAAGAAAATACAGTTTCAGTGATCTGATAGCCGCAAATACCATAGAAAGCTTTCAGTCAAAAGTCAAGCAATGAGAAGTATTTTTTAAAATCTTAATCTAAGCATACTAGGATGGAACTAGCCAGATATCTCTTTGGAACAAATATCATAGAGGTAGTGGCAGATGGCTCTAGCAGGGATCACAACTGGAAACCAACAGCCAAGAAACAAGTCTGTCTGAATTTGAGGGGTTCTCCTGGACTCACAGCTCATGCTTGAGGAGCACGTGGCAGCCATGGCCAGGAGAGTCTTTGCAGAATTACATCTTGTGCAGAATTACAACCCATTCCTAGATTGGGAGGCACTGCTCATAATCCCTCATGAATTACTCACTTCCTGTTTGGACTATTGCAATGTACTCTACATGGGGCTGCCCTTGAAAAGCATTGGGAAGCTTCAGCTGGTCCAGAAGTGGCACGGACAATATAGGGTGCTCCATGGTACATCCATATAACATGGCTGCTTCATGAGCTCCAGTGGCTCCTAATAGGCTTCTGGATGCAATTCAAGGTGCCGATTGTGTCAGCCCCACTGGACAGACCAGACCAAGAAATCAACTTCATAGGAAGGTTAAAACTACTTTAATTGAACAGAATCTTGCAAATCTGACTGGGCTATATCACCTCCTCCTTCTTATAGTTCAGTGACTTAGGGAGGAGTCTGTCTGAGCCACTTCTGAATAGTATCTGTCTTAAAATATGTTTCACCCCCTGTTGCACTGGCAATCAATATTGCATATTTCCATGAAGGTCATCTCCTCACTCTCTACAATTGTCACCTTTAAAGCCCTACATGGTGTGGGAATAGATTACTTATGGGACCACTTCTCCCCAATGGTTTATGCCCATCCCACCAGATCAGACACAGTGGGCATGCTTTGGGTCCCATAGGTAAAGTAGTGTCACTTGGTCAGTGATAGAGAATGTGCCTTCTCTGTCATGGTGCCCATCTTGTGGAACAGCCTCTCCCCTGAGATACAGACAACACCAATCCCACTCACCTTCTGGAAGTCCATAAAGACCTGGCTATTTCCCCAGGCACTGGAGCTGGGGTGCAGGCGTATTTGTGGTTAGTGAGATTTTTTTTAAAAGGAAATTGAATTTGCCACTTCTGATGTTATGGATTGTGATTTTGTTCTGTTTTTTATCTGTTTGCTGCCTAGAGTGCCTTTGATAAATGGACAGCCATATAAATATGATTGATAAATAAATAATTTACATACGTATGGGAAAAAAGTTAAGATGACACCACAAGAATCCTGATAAGTATTTATGCTTTCAAATGTGCATCTTACACAGTGGCATGTACCTGGGGTCGGGGGGGCAGGGGGGTGAGACTGACATCAGGAACATTGTGGCATTGCAACACAAGCCCCACCCCTATTCTCTGTCAGGATTTTCTTTCTCATGGGAAAGGATTCATCCCATTATCTTTACAACAATAACAAATAATATTTGGGCTACAGAGATCATGTGAAAAACACCTGTTATAGTGTGTTGTGTATTGTGCTATTTACTGCCACCTATTGGCGTGTGTATGCTAGGTACCCAGTGGGGGTGGCATAGAGCTATAATACAAGGAGAGGAAAATGTTCAGCCTCTCAGAGTAGTTGTTAGTTGTTTTAGTGTTAGCCACTATGTAGGTTTTATGGGCTACGTAGTTGTAACAAAGTACCAAGTAGTGTACCTCTTTTCTAAGAGTTTGTAGCTAGAGATTTTGTTAAGCTTGTGTTGCTAATAAGTCTTGGATGCTACAATATAATGAGAAGATGTGTTTTTCTTTATATTTTGTATGATATTTGCATTTTATGGAGTTTTTGCATTTTTATCAATAAAACACCAGTTAGTATATATTTTTTGACTGGATTTCTTTGGGAAACAAGAAATGGACATTGCATTGTGAATACCTGCACTGTTGATGTGTTTGCTTTCATGGCTAATATTTTCCTGGAGTTTTTGCTGCGCTCTGCACAAACAGGAGTGTTTGTGATTATCACTCTGCACGACATTCTCTGGGTGGTGTGACAGGGCTGTTATCATTCCAACAATAGCAGCCAGTTCCTATGAATGCTACTGTCCCTATATATGTATACTGTAGGTGATGCAAAGCACATAGTTTTGAATTTCTTTCTCCCACATTTTTGGTGAAGGGGGAAGCCTGGCCTGTACTTGAATATTATTCACACAACAGATGTACACTCTTAATGAGAATCGACTCCTCCAGGTAGGAGCCAGCACTGAGAGGGCCCTCCACCTAATAGCTATCAAGCTCAGTGATCTTGGCAGTTGTTACACTTACAATACAACTAGTGTACTAGTCTATATGCTGCCTATATTAGTTCCTTCATCAAATCTCTGTCAGAATATACTGTTCTATCCATCTAGTACAGTGTTGTCCAAACTTGGCCACTTTAAGATGAGTGGACTTCAACTCCCAGAATTCCCATGCTGGCTGGGGAATTCTGGGAGTTGAAGGTCACTCATCTTAAAGTGGCCAAGTTTGGACAACACTGGTCTAAAGAAATCTGCTTGCAGTTAAGGAAAAAAATCCCAAAGGTTTTATATGGTACTACAGTAGATATAAAAAGTACAGAGTTGCTTGCTACACCAGTTGAAAAGAAAGAGGAAGAGGAGTTTTCCCTTTAGCAGGGCTTTAAACAGAAACAGCCTGATAGATATAGATAGATATAGATAGATATAGATATAATTCCAAGAAACAACAAATCAGCAACAAGCAGAGAGATCCACTTTATTCATGCTGAACGGTATCACACAGAAATGCTCAATAGTTTCATACTTTCATGCCCTAGGAAATGCCACAGAAAGTAGTAACACAGATATTCCATTTTCTGTCTGGTTATTAAATTTATATATACTACTTGGTTAGACCATTACTGATTGCTAAAACTAACTACTATATAGTGGACTCAGTTACATATCTTACATAGGTATGGATGGGATGGCCTTCCAGATGTTTCTGGACAGCAACTCCAATTATGCCTTGCCCCTGACTGTACTAACCACAGCAACGGGAGCTGTAGTTCCACCATATCGGATGGACCACGTGTTATACAGCTCTGCTGTACAGACAGCCCACTGCTCATTGAGGGGAGAGATACATTTGCCAAACAGCCACTCAGGACATGTTTACTGGAGAAAAAAGGAGCAAATATTGCAGTGGTAACCTTCAAAGGCATACGAAAAATATAACACAGTCTTTTAGAAAATTTTAAAAAGGACGTAGACAGAAAAAAACTTTTCAAGAAAACCTGGAAAGTCAGCTTCGTGGTATATATTTGCATAGTAAGACACATCTCCTGAAAACTTGCTACACCTTCTCTCTTGTGATATTCCATTGTATCAAACTACTGTAAACATCCTCCATAAACCCTTTCACTTCTTGTCGGTCAAATTTTTCTTTTCCAAGGTAATCCCAACCCTACATTTCACTTTCTTGCTGCCTATCAGTGCCCTATTCTGTGTATTTCTCACTAGGAACCAATATGATTGTTGAGTGTCTCTAGTAAAATGATATTTTTAATGTGAAGCATTTCAAAACAAGTCATTACTTTCACAGTATAATACAAATAATATACGGTATAAATAATTTCATAATCATATCCTAATATTTACCAAACAAAACAAATAAATACACGTAGGAAGCACTATAAATTAGAACACCCTGGAAGCTACTAGGTTGGAAAAACAAACAAACAAACAACAAAAATTCAGAGCTGGAGTCTCCTTTGATGTAATTTGGGTGATCTATCATGTCTAAAAATGAAATTAAGTTAAATGTATAGCTTTTAAGAAGAGACCAGAAATGATCTAAATAAACAACATGCAAATCCTATATTTAATCTCAGACATGTTTTTCTAATTCTCCTTTTTCTTGATCCCTTTTGTTACTATTACTTTTATGTCAAGTTTCATCTGTTTCCATTTACGGTAACAACTATATGAACTTACTAATTAACTTTAATCATGCTTATCTCCCCAGCATTTTTCTGTATCTACAAAGATGTACATTGCACACAGTGCTATATGTAAGCTGGGAATTGATTGATTGAAGACTGTGTGGTTGCCATCATTAAACAGGCAGACACATGAAATTTGATTTAAAGACTCTTGGCTACTTCTTTATTTAACTTGCAATTAAATGTAAGCTTAACCAGCCTTCTTAGATCCCTAGAATAGCACTAGTCTCACAAGGCCCCCTTTCCCGCAAACCAAAATACTGTTGCACAGGATAGATGGAGTGCAGAAAGCAATTCCTGTATCTGGGCCAGGTTGCCAAAACACTTATTCTCCACCTTAGAATGCTTCTGTCTCTTCTTGTCCTGCAATGAAGCCCACCCTTCGTAACTGCCATGCCAATAAGTTACTCTTTGCGAGACTTGTGCTTAAGTTAAAAAGTAAATAAAGTCAAGCTGATTCTCTGGTGGAATTCAAAATGTAAGCAGAAGATAAGGAGCATTAAACCACGGTATGTCCAGCCTAGAATACCTTTGCATAACATTGGAAAGATCAAATGACCCTAGACCTAATTTTCTTCCCGGTAGCTAACTCTTGAAGGGGTGAACCATATTATTTTATGTACCAGTAGCAGTGGAAGAAATCTGAGCCGATGTCACACACAAGAATCAAAGTTTTGAACCAGGTTCAGGAGTAACATAATATGATATCCTGTGAACCCTCTGGCAGCAATGATTTACAAATCACCATCTTTAACTCAGTCAGGAGGCAAAAGAAACTGGCATGTTAAACACTCATATATAACTGAGCATTTGCTGAAAATAATCTATATTGGAATAGCAATACAAAATTCAGGTCGAAATCTAGATGCATTGGAGATCCACAGACCTAACTATCATTTCTAGAAAAGCCATTTAGAGAAGCAGTAATGGGATGGGCTTAACCCTTTTCCTGCCTGCTGTTACTCAATTTCAAGTCATTCACAAAATTTCCTTTCTGCTATTAGTTTCCAAACCTCAAGCTGTGCATGGAAACCAGCAAAGAAAAAAGTAGTTTGGAGAAACGATTTGAAATGAAGAATTGAAAGATATATTAAAAGCTATCTGCCAACAATACCACATTTCTTTCCTATTCCAATCAGCTTTTCTTGGAAAGAGGATAAGAATTAGCCAATTTTGATTTCTGTTGCAAATATTATTGTTAAATATCTTGGATCTTCCTTATATCTGAACTTATTCAGTGTTTTGTCACAAAACATCAATTCCATTACTTCACTCAGTAGTCTTTTTTTAAAAAAAGTTTTTTTAAAATTTATGGCAAACTATCTACACCCCATCACAGAATCTGCAAAGAACTGAAGTGAAATTAGATTGTCAAAGTTTGAAATCTCTTTTGAAATCTCAATTACAAATTTATAATATAGATGGACGGAAAGTTTCTCAGTTTTAACTCCTACCTTTCTAGCATCTGACAGAGGGCTGAATAATGTTCTTATCTTTGAACATTTTAGGATTGATAGCTAGATCATAAAAATGTGTTCATGCTGACATTAATATTGAGGTATTTAATAATATTGTATTGGATAATCACATATTATTTTATCATGTTTTGTTTTGTGCCTTTGAGTCAGTGTTGATTCCTGGTGGCTGCCTGGACAAGTCCATGCAATTTTTTTGGCAAGATTTTGGAAGTGGTTTGCTATTGCCTGCTTCCTAGGGCTGAGAGAGAGGGACTGGCCCAAGATCACCCAGATGGCTTCGTGCCTCCTAAGGCAGCACTAGAACTCACAGTCTCCCAGTTTCTAGCCCGGTGCTTTAACCACTACACCAAACTGGCTATCTTTTATTATGAGTAAGGTACGAATATACAGATAGCTTTCAAAGTAATATTTACTGCGTAATCTGATGTGTTTTGAATAGCAGGTCCTTTGCATGTGCCAGGCTATGCAATAAATGTTGCTTTGGCACTTTCAAGGTCATTTATCTATTTGTTCCACAGTATTGATGCCTGCCTTCTCACACTTCGTTTATTATTAATAAACAGGGTGGGAGAAAGAAAAAGAAAAGTACAAAGTAGGGGAGAATCTTCTTGCCAGATCCCTCAGTAAGAATGTGAAAATAGCCACACATGCCAGAACACTAACTTGACAATTCAAATCATGTGTTGCCAAAAGATAGGCTGAGAGTGAATGTTTGACTAAAAAAGAAATGAAAAGCTCTGAAGGATAAAAATTTCTTCTACCACATCATGAAGGATATTAAACAAGGCCCATGTTGTTGTTGGAAATGAACCTCACACAGTGCTTAACTTTTCAGTGACCTTACCCTGTGAACATCTTCTCAATTTGTTAGTGCTAAAAATAACACAATTGTAGCTGTTAAGGATTACCTAACTAAGAGAGGCAGTTGGGAGGCATGTTTTAAAGCTTCTTTCCTGTGACACACAAGAACTGCACAATCTTGAGAACAGCACCTGGCTAGCAAGCCTCCTTTTAAAGACAATGGTTATAAAAATAATGTGTCAACTAATCCAATATGTGAGCCAAAGGAAATATTTACTGAAGTCCATGGAGAATTATGAGCTGAGAAAAACCATAAATGCCACAGCAGGAAGCAATAATTTCTATATTACCATTCCACAAGGTCAGGAATCATGGGTACAGCCTGGTGTCAGTCATCATGAAACAAAGGCATTGCCTATGTCATGAATGAGAAGAATTTTACTTGTAAGAATTCATATAATGCAGCAATGTCTCAGATCTCTTTCATGGCTTTCCCAAAATATAGAAGTATTCAAGCCAACTTTTTTGCAAAAAGTAGATTTAGGCCTGCACCTCAAGTCTCATTAACCAAATTTGATGGAGCAGTCACCTGCAAAGGAGCATTCTGTCATCAGCTGAACACATGGCAATAAGTATCAATCTCTCCTTCGTGTGCCGAAGGATGTAGAGAATTCAGATTGTTCCCTCTCATTTCCCTTTCCTTATATCTTCTCTCGTCATCTTCTAAGCTGCATATAAAGTGAAGGCTGTGTCATAAAGAGGAGCAAGTCCTTTATATAAATTATTCCAAAACATGAGTAAGTCTTCCTACTCCTCATTTTGGATCTGCAATTCCTCTTTTTAAATTGAGCCTTTATGCATTTTGATTGTTCTGCTGTGTATTATTGTTAAGTTGCTGATAATTGTTTTATTCCCATCCATGTTGGTTGATTTATTTCTGTTATTTCTCATAAAACATCACCTTGAATGCTAGAGAGACGTTACTGTCATCACTGCCAAAGAATCCACAGAAAATTCTGCTGAAACTTTCATGTTTGAGTTTTACAGATTGATAACCACTTATTATGTGTACTTATTTGAAAAAGCTCCAGCCAACAGGACTGGGAACCAGAGAACACCAATGTCAGCAATTCTGCTCATGACCTTGAAGTGTACACCCATTTGGGGTTTTCAAGCAGTCCTGAAGAACCACATAACCAATCTAAATTCACAGGATGCCTTTGTACAAGAATATTAGCCAGCCTTCTGTCTTCACAATATATCAGTCATCAAGAACATTATGAGCTGAAACTGAGCAATGATGAAATAGCAGCACAAACTTGGGAAGAGAAAGAGTAGTCACTCAGTGCAATGTCACATCCTTGTTCAAATTAGTTCTCCTCATCCAATATTAGCTACAACACAGCACAACATTGATGTCTTTGGGATGGAGGACTTAGTAGCTTTTGGAAATGGGAGAACTGTAGTAGAAAACCATAAGATTTCTTTTTCTGAAGAAAGTGAATTCAGTATTAGCAACGAACATTAGCAACTAGCCAAATATAATGTGCAGGATCTTGGTCAGCTGTTGTTTTTCTATTTGTTTTGTTTTCTGAAAGTGGCTGGGCTGCTAGACAACACATCTGAATAGTGATTTTTTTTGCTTGCATCATAATGAAATGTAGGAAAATGCATTTTTAAGAAAATAAACATATTTCAAAAATTGATAGGGACAAAAGAAATCTACTTTCTAAAAATAAAGACTGTATTTTTCTGTATAAGCAGAAGCTGAAGGAATATGTTTCTCTGTGTGTGTGTGTGTGTGTGTGTATGTGTGTGCGTGCGTGCATGCATGCCTTTTAGTCAGTGTCTCAACTTAGCTGCCTGGACTAGCTCCTGCAGTTTTCTTAGCAAGATTTCAGAAGTGGTTTGCCATTGCCTTCTTCCTAGGGCTGAGAGAGACTGACTGGCCCAAGGTCACCCAGCTGGCTTCGTGCCTAAGGTGGGACTAAAACTCATGGTCTCCCGGTTTCTAGCCTGGTGCACTACACCAAACTGGCTCTCAATGTTTCTATATAGTATAAATTTAATAACATGTTAAAGGATTGAGCTAGTCCTATAGTAATATTAAACTGATCTCTCTTCTTCAGTTTTAGTTCAGTATAGTTCACTATAATAATTATTATGTATTAATTTCTCTCTTTTTAATAGATTTTATATTTTACTTTCAATTTTAAAGGGACCATAACCCATAATCCTAGAGCTATTAGAACAGATTTTAAATAAACCATTTCCTGATTTCCTTTACTCTTGAAAAGCCACATTCCACTGAAGCAGGCTCTGCCATGGCAAACACGTTAGTGATATCTATGGCTAGAAATGCTCATTAAACCAACATACTTTTTCAAACACTGTAACTAGAAATAAATACCAGTGTAAAGTTGAAAAGAGCTGTGTAAAGAAAAGTGTGTTGAGGCTAAGTTCAATTTAAATAAAACAGAAATTGTCTTTATAAAGAATAGACTGTATTACAAAAGGCTATATAGAAAAACGTATATTGTGGTAGTTGGACAGAAAAAAAGTATCAATTTTTAGTATCTAAAAGTATCTGATGACATGTATTGAAAAATAGGTAAAAAGTGCTTTTCTGTATTTTGCTCAGAATTGGAATGACATGGACTAGTCTGCAAGAACATGAAACACATAAATGGATCAGATTTTCATTGATTACGCATCCCTAGATCAATTTACAGTTCTCCTTAAGTCTAGAACCAATTTTTTTCTTATTCTTAAACAATAAATTCTTGACACATAGATCTTCTGCCAAAGCTGGCGGGAGGAATCAACAAGATTACACAACCAAATAACGGTAACATAAATTCCGCAGATTGTTTTGTTTGGAAATGTAATAAAAGAGGTGTCATTATAAAATGTAGCCAACCACCTCTTTCTGCAAAACTGGAAAATGAGACAACTCCTAGCCCTGAAAATCAGATTTGGGTCACTGAAGTCCTCAGTGGAGAAAATAATAATGCAAAACATGTAGCTCCCAGCCACAAAAATGTTACTACCCCTTGGTCTATAGTAGGACCTTTCACTAGAAATATTCAGCGAGAGCTAGGAAGAGAAAAGAGTTTCAGTAGGAACTCATAAGATCCGCTGCCGTGCAGCTGCTATTAGAATACGTAAGCCTGCTTAGTGAATTCCTCCTGTTATTCAATTAAGTAGAATTGTGCTCAGCAGTTGATGTGCAGTAAGAACTTGGACTTTCTTGATCCAGCATGAAAGTGTACCAAGAAACCCCATCTTTCAACCCCAATGCTTCATCCGTAGGAGAAGAGTATTGAGTATATTTCTATCTGGTTCATGTTGGATCAGGATTTTCTATTAGGGCTCTTTCTATAGCACTACCAGGTTTTAAAGGATCTAATTAGGAGGCCATAAACTGAAAGAGATCTCTTCACCCTATCTCCAAATTAGTGACCCATGCTTTTTGTATGTAAGTGATTATAAAACAGCTTTATCTCCAGGGACACAAATAACTTGATCCACAGCTGCAGCATAAGAAAACCTATATGTCAGTTGAAGTTCCTTCTGTTTGGTGAAAAAAAGGCCTCATATTTGGAATGCTTGGCGTTCTTTGCTTTTATTTTTTTTAAAAAAGAAAGCAACCTACACACACACACACACACACACACACGTGCACACACAACATGTTTTTTCTGTGCAATGAAATCCTGTCAGCAGAGCTAATCCCTAGGGAAATCAAAAGTATAAGCTCCAGAACAGCAACAAGTGCATGGTCAAAACCATGTAATCAAGATGAAGGCTTCCTCATATTGAGATTACACACCCCATTGCCTCTAATCACAACCAAAGATGACAGGAACACAAATTCAGAATCATCTGATTTTGCAAGGACTGACAAAACAGGGATAACAACCCAGCAAAAATCAAAAACTGCTCTGGATTTTAAAAGTCCACTTTGTTTCTCTATCTTGGATTTGAGGTAGATTAAATAATTGAAAAGGCTAGGCTATTAGGTCATGATTTCTGTACTGCAGCTGTCCGGCACAAATTGACAGACACTTTGCAAGTCCCGTTGATTGAATAAGAGGCAGAGAAAATTTCTGCACACAGCAAAGCACAGTTGAAATGGAGAAAGAAGCATAATCGAATGGAAAAAAGAGACAGCATTTTATATGGATTCACTTAACTGGTTCTGTGGTAGTAAGAATAGTAATTTATGAATTAAGGCATCGATGGATACACAAAACCATTCTAAACGGCAACGGCAACTCTGTTAGAGAGAATCACTGCTTCTCATAAAAATTGAACTGAACCTTCTGCAAACTTGACAAGTGAAGAACCATGAATGGTAAGACATGTTTTTATTTGGAACTATTGTGAAAAGATTCTGTCCAGCAAAGAAACATTGATTTAACTTCTTAGCAGTCCCTGGTATTTCTTGAAGCCACGTATTTCTTTCATACCTTAGCAAATAGTTGCACGCCAGGCATACCGATACAAAGTGCATCTCCTTTCTTATATAATTTCAGTGTTCAGAAACACTAAGAAAATATTTGAGAGAGCCATTCAAATATTATTAACTTTCTGAATTATATTTAATGATGGATGCACAAGCTAATTTCAGAAAGTGAAGGGCTTCATTTGACGGTTGACATGTTTAGCTGTGAATACAGAGGTTTTCAAGTATCCAGTCCTATTAGCAATACTAATTTAGACTCAGTGACCTGCCCATCTTCTTAGACATTTAAATAATTGATTTCAAATTCAGTCCTTTGCATGTTTACTAAGTGATATTCAACAGAATTTACCTTATTGAGAAGTAGATATACATAACTGAAGCCCTTAATTATTACAAGCATAATTAATAAGCTTCAGGAATTATCTTGAAAAGAGGCAGGAACCTTTAATTACTTGGTCATAGGGAAAATATGGCTATAAGATTTTTAGCCACAGTTGCCTGATCCTCTGTTGTTATACTGTACACATCTACATAAGCAATGATGTAAGAGAAATACTAGTTATGAAATAGCAGGATCCTTTACTTAGGTCATAGTAAAGTACTGCATTTCTTTACCTTTTCTTTAAAAAGAAAAAAAATAGATTTTAGAAGAAAAATGGATAATATGCAAAAACTATAAAATATAGTAATTGAAAGAATTATTAAACATTTCCATCATGTTTAATCCACAGGAGTCAATTCTCTTAAATATACGTATCCTTAGCACAGGTAGACTATCTGATTTCTTCTAGATATTTTGATCTCCCAATAAGTCCCAGTTAGAGTAATAAGAATTCAGGAACTGGAGTTGTAATTCAAAACTGTTGGAGGGACCACACTTGCTTATGGCTGGTATTCCCTCTCTCCTGCCAGTTTTTCAGTACAACCTAACAATTTGAACAAATTCATTGAAGTAAACATGGAAGTTCTGAAGGCAGGAAAGTACCCAAGTTATTAGGTATTCCCTAGATGGGGATGAACTGAGCCGGCTTGGTGTGGTTAAAAGCACCAGGCTAGAAACCAGGCGACTGTGAGTTCCAGTCCCATGTGAGGTACAAAGCCAGATGGGTGACCTTGGGCCAGTGACACCCTCTCAGCCATAGGAAGGAGGCCAGGGCAAACCACTTCTGAAAAATCTTTCCAAGAAAACTGCAGGGACTAGTCCAGGCAGTCACCAGGAGTTAATAACTGGCTCGAAGGCACACACACACACACACAGAGATGGGGATGACCAAGTAATCCTACAGATCATAAGACAAACTGAATAAGGTGTTGTGTAGAAAATGAAAAGCACTCATATGATTAAGCGAAAGTAGTTAAATGCTTTTCATAATCCTGTTGAGCCCTTGGCAACTTTCAGGGTCTACTCAATGCTAAGCAAAGCAGAATGTAAAATTCCTCAAACAGCCATTTCGACCTGCAGTTTTATTACAAGAAAAATTATAGTTTTATTTCCCTAAAACCCCACTGAATGTTTTCTAGTCTTGTATGATTGCTTATAATCACTTGAGCACATTCATATGTATTTTTATCCAAATGTACAATATCCTAAAAGTTAATTGCACATTCATATGTATTTTTATCCAAATGTACAATATCCTAAAAGTTAATTGCACTTCTAATAAAGAATGAAAAGTAATTCCATTTAAATTCTTAGGGTTATCTAAAAGTAGTTCCATATCCCAGGTAGAGGGCATTAAGAACTGAACAATATTGTTATTATTCAGCCTTCTATTCTGATATACAACTGCACATTTCTAGAAAACTCTGATTAAGTGTCGCTACAATAAGCTAAATGCAACATTGGCAGTTATTTTCTTATTTTTTAGGTTCACTGCTTTTTGTTTCAAGCATCATCATACTGATAGATGTGGTGAACGGCTGTCCCCCCACATGTCTATGTCATCCAATTTCACAGACAGTGGACTGCAGAAATCGAGGACTTGCTGAAGTTCCTTCCCACTTACCTGCTGGAACTCAAATATTATTTTTGTCAAACAATGACATCCAGAGACTCAGTCAAAGGACCTTTAGGGGCACAAAGACTCTCAAAGTTCTGGACTTATCTAATAATTCTATTTCGGGTTTATTACCTGAAACATTTAAAGGACTGGAACATTTGCAGATTCTAAATCTAACAAATAATTTCATTACATATGTAGATAATAAGACTTTTAGCTCTCTACCACATCTAAGAGAACTAGATTTATCATCAAACAATATATCAAGGCTTCCTAGAACACTAGGAAACAAGACAGAGAACATTACTTTATTATCTTTGAAATATAACCAACTTCAGGAAGTTGACAGAGTTCTGTTAGAATCACTGCCAAATCTGAAAATGATTCTTTTCAAGGGTAATTTCTGGCAATGCAATTGTCAAATCGTTGGGCTTAAATTATGGCTGGAAAGCTTTCTGTACAACGGTGAGTCACTTTCCTCTATTACACATATATTGTATGTCCAACAACATTAACTTCTCTTAACTGTATTTCAAGGAAACATCTAAACATGCAAAGCTGCTTTTTCTAATGATAGTGGGGACTTTTAACTTCCTGGTTTAGTCCATAGCATCTGCACTTTCTCCTCCGGGCATGGGGTAGCAAACCTTATAGAATCTGTAGATTAGAGCTGCAAAGAGAACAGCTGCAGGGGGGAACCATGTACATAGCCTGCCAGTATATGTGGTGATCCTGAAAGCCCATCCCAGAATGGGTGACAGCAAAAATGATTACCATTTCTCTGCATTTGTGGGTATTAGTAATGTTGGGGGGATTCAAAATCCATACTTTAAGCTTAAGAGAACCATTGCTCCCCTTAAAACATCTAAAGCCTCCTTCCCAAAACTGGGCCCCTACCCATTTTTGAGGGCAGCATCCAACATACTGGACAAAACCTAGAAACCATTGTTATAGATGAGGTCATCTAATGCTTGAGAGCAGGTAGCAGCCATGGCCAGGAGGGCCTTCGCACAAATACATCTTGTGTGCCAATTGCACCCATTCCTAGATCAGAAGGCACTGCTCACAGTCACTCATGCCTTAGTCACCTCCAGATTGAACTATTGCAATCTGCTGTACAAGGGGCTGCCTTTGAAAAGCATTTGGAAGCTTCAGCTGATCCACTATGCAGTGGCACAGGCAGTATTGGCCACACTACGTCACAGCCATGAAACACTGCTGCTACGTGAACTGTACTGGGCTTCCCTGGTGCAATTCAAGATTCTGGTTGTCACTTTTAAAGCCCTGCATGGCATGGGGCTAGGTTGCTTATGGGACCACCTCTCCCTGATGGTTCCTGCCTGTCCCATCAGATCTGGCAGAGTGGGCATGAACCTGTCTCCTCTATGAGGAAGTGTCATCTGGTGGGTCCTAAGAAGTGGGGCTTCTCTGTCATGGAACAGCTTCCCCCCAAAGATCTGAACATCCCATCTTTGGGAAGGCTGTGAACACCCAGTTCTTCCCCAGACATTGGGGCCAGGTTGTTAGTTTCTGGAGCTCTGGTGTGAATGTATAGCATAGGCGTTTTTTTGAAATTTTTAATGAGGAGACCTCAACCTGGGTTTTGTTTGCATGTTATGCCTGTTGATTTTTTTTTTTACTATTGCTAGCCACCCAGAGTTGGATAGATGTGTAGCCTTATATATTTGATTAATAAATGAATAAATAATGATGCTGGTTGTGTGTGATATAAGTTGCACAGCTCTTGACGGTACTTAATGTGTGAGTGCATGTGTGGATATTTTTTATATAACTTCTCTGTGTTTACTTGTGTAAAAGAAAAATGTGTGCTCTTTTTGCAATATAAAGTATACATATTAAGGAGCTCATACATATTTATTTATAATGCTTACAAAATACCCAGTAACAGAAATTCACTGGGTAACTGACAAAAGTGTAAAATGTAGATCGTATGTTTTTAACTTCTATTTGTCAGTTACTCACTAAACAGAATAAAAGAACAAGAGAAAAAAACAAACAATAGAGAACAGATTGTTCTTATAAAAATTAAGATGGGGACATAAACAGGTATTCAGCTGACACTGCAAATGATTTAACACAGGTTCTTCATTACCCTCTTTGGATAGAGCCAGCATTCTATAACAAGGTGGCCTACACTGAAAAGACCCCTTTTATATAACAATACATTTCCAGAGCTCCATTGGTGGAGGATTTTAGAGAAAGGCTCGATAAAAAGACGCCATGGTTATGACCTGGGGGATCACAAGCAAATTTGAGAACAGTTGGAGCTGCCAGAGCTGGGATTCAAACACCCTTCCTTTTTCAGCTTTTGGCCACCCACTCTTGTGCCCACAAAGATAGCCTAGGTTACTTGTACTGTCACAGCTTTTCTTCTCCTTGACTGTGATGGGCTAAAACAGACCTAGTGACATCCTCAAGAGGGGAGGCTGAGCTTACCTTGATCAGCTGTGCAAGCTCCTTTCCTGCACGCCCAAGGTGCTGTGGACATGCCTGCCTACACAGTGCCATGTTATTGGATGGTGGCATTCTGGTTCTGCCCAGGGACCCAAAGGCTCAGAGGGGAAAAGTGAATGTAAGTGGCAAGGGGTCTTTGTAAATGAAAGGGTGCGAAGCCTTATGCTTCCTAGGGTTGTGTGTGTGTGTGTGTGTGTGTTTGCAGTCACTTCTCTGCCATTCATTCCAACACTTTTCAGAAAGGATGATGATGATGATGATGATGATGATGATGATGATGATGATGATGATGACAAGATCTTGAGCCAGATTAAAAAGACACAGAAGGCAACCACTGAAGAGTTTTTCTTTCCCTCCTCTCAACCTTTAACTGCATAGGAATCATTTAGTGGATATGGAAGGGTTTGTGGAGATGAAGGGAAATGTCTCCCCTACTCAAGTTTGCATGAAAAATATTTATGCATCCTAGACATAATAAGTAGATTAATCTGTATTTGCTTTTTTCTCTATCATCTCCCTTGTATCAATCAATAATCAATCAATATAAAAATCCCTCTCACCCCTGTGGGTGGTATGTGTCTTCCTCAATCTCGGGTCCTCTACCAGAGGCCTGGGAGGTTGAGGGTTCTGCACAGTATCTGAGCTGTTCCTAGCACTGCACTCTTCTGGACAGAGAGCTGTGATGTTGTTCCTGGGATCTGTTGGCATCACTCTCCCAGCTCAGGAGTCACAGCCCCGAGTGCTCCTACCACCACTGGGACCACTTTGGCTTTTACTTTCCACATCCTCTCTGGTTCCTCCTTCAGGCCCTGGTACTTCTCCAGCTTCTCATACTCCTTCTTCCTGATGTTACTGTCACTTGGCACTGCTACCTCTATCACCACCACTGTTTTCTGGTGCTTGTCTACTACTACAGTGTCTAGTTGATTGACCAGTACCTGCCTGTCCATCTGGATCTGGAAGCCCCACCAGATCTTAGCCCTGTTATTCTCCATGACCTTCTGTGGGATCCCCCATCTGGACTTTGGAGGGTCTAGCCTATACACTGTGCAGATGTTCCTGTACACAATGCAAGTTACTTGGTTGTGCCGTTCAGTGTATGCTGTTCCTGCCTTGCATCTTACAACCACTAAGTATTGGACTGTCTCTGAGGGCTCTCTGCACAATCTGCACCTTGGGTCTTGTCTAGTGTGGTAGACCTCTGCTTCTATGGTTCTGGTGCATAGTGCCTGTTCTTGTGCTGCTATGATCAGTGCCTCAGCACTGTCTTTTAATCCAGCCCTTTCCATACACTGGTAGGATTATAATTAGCATTTATATTCTCCATCTCTCCTTGTTTGCATGCCTTCACATTTGGTATACATTTTTATGTCTGTATATACATGTTTCCCCATCCCTCCCTAGGCACTATTCTCATGCAGATTTTCTTCCAACTGTTCTTCCCTTCAAATAGCAGAATGTTCCATTTTGTCCTGAAAGCTACTTGAGCTCTACAGAGCAGGGTTGTGGGTGGAAGTTACTGTCTTGACTTTGCTATTTGTGACATGTGCATTCTGTAAGATGATCAAATACATACAGTTATTAGAAGAAGGACATCTCCAGGATGGTTTCAGATCCACTTGGCAACTCTAGGTTGACAAGCTATGGAAAGTGAACACTGCATAGGACTTTACCTGTATTTTCCCCTTTCCTATCAATTCTTGTTTTGGGTGTGATAATCTTAAATTTACTAGAGCTCTATGATTTGGTGATTTCTGGTATGGCATCTAGCATATCATTCAGTTTTATTCGTGGAGGAGTGGCACAAAATCATTTATTTTACAGGGCCATGGCATCACAACATTTGAGGATCTGTAGTTTAAGCAGTTATATGCAGGTAGTTTGAACTTTTAATTAACTACATTCCCAAGTAGGTAGGACTTCAATTAATCAACTTTATTTCAATCAATGACTAGATTATAAGCAGACTTGTGGAAACAAACTTAAGAGTAGGGGTGTGAGGAACAGTAGCAATAAGATATTTTACTATTTGCATTAGTAGAATTGTAAAGTAATCTATTTGGTTTTTTTTTAAATTTATTTGCAAGGGTTTTTAATCCACATTTTCATGTTTCATAATACACATAACAATTACATAAGTCATGTAATTACTAAGGTACATTTTCCAAGAAAACCCATCGCTTCCATTGGATGTAATTAAAAGGGAAGGCAGTTTTGGGAGACATTCACACTGGTGACAAGCCAGTCCATATTTCAGATAGCTGCTTTTATCAGTTTTATGTCAATATTAAAAGAGAGTATATTCTGCATAGGAAAGAGGAATAGATTCAGCTAAACTTATCATCCTGGATGCTAATGTCACAGCTAATGAAGAAATACATCTTTTAAAAAATCAAATTATTTCCAGTGAAATTTGGGGAAAGTATATATTGTATATTCTGCTATCTTATGTATAGTTCTTTAACAATGTCCTCTAGCAAAATAGAGAACTAGATATCATTCACTCTGTTAATGATATGTAGTTCTCTAATAGAGCTATTAATATATATATGTGTGTGAGAGAGAGTACATTCAAGTATACGTGCAAATATTAGTGGATTTAGGCATCATTAATAGAGAAAACAGATAATTTTGCTAGTAAATAGGCTGGCAAATTGTGGATTTCATAGCACTTTCTTTCTCCAAATTGCATTGAACATAATTTGGTTTCTCTTCATGTATTCTCTGATTATGTTGATACAAAGTAAGAGAAAGTAAAGAGTATTAAATTTTGTTAATATGATTAAAAATGCTTATTTCCCTGAGGTAAATTTAGGAAGCTATTAAGCAGATATAACAATTAAGATTTATTTAATCATTCATTCATTAGGAATTTTCTGCATTCAAAACTGGGAATTCCTAGGCATTCCTCTTTTGGAAACTGATTCCAGTACTTCCTATTAGGAATCCAGGATGGAAACAGTATTTTAACTATACAAGAATATAGATGACATCCATTATGGGTACCTGCACAAATAATTGGGGAAAGATCTGGATGGACTGCAAAATGTATAATTTCACTCCCTGAATCTTTTTATTCCTTCTTCCCCCTTTTAGTTAAATTAAAATTCTCCTTGTTTTCTAAAGTAATCACTATGACTACAGGTATTCCTCAGTTTAAGAACGAGTTCCATTTCCAAGGTTTGTCCTTACGTCGAATTTGTATATAAACTGGAACAATATTATTGTATAAGTATTATTGTGTAATGAAATGGAACCATTGTGCATTTAACTTGAATTTTGCTACAACAGGCTCCATTCTTAACTATGGATCATCCTTAAACTGGGCATTCTTAACCCGGGGACTACCTGTAGTCATAATGATTATTTTAGAAGACAAGGAGAATTTCCATCCCTGCACACACCCAAGTAATTCAAGTGCTCATTTGTCAATTACACCATCACGTGCAAACATTTGGGCACCCCTGTTCAAATTGTATGTTTCAAGGAATCCTTCAGGGAACAGAAGCTAGTAGCACGTTGATGTGGCATAGAGTTTAACATGAAATCTTTCTGCAAATTTGAATGCATCTTAACTATTTTGGACATAGATCTCAAGCTATCATAGTTTTCATGAAAGACTCATCCTCAGAAGATGGGGTGGAGCCAGTGGAGGCCTTGAAAACCAATGAATATATTGAATCGGGGCTCAGCAAGAAAGAAAGAATTGGCCCCTTTAACATGATATTGGTGGCCAGAATTTCTCAGAGTGACAGGAGGCCTGGAAAAGCGATGGTACAGCCAGGATGAAAAAGAAAGAGGCACAGAGAACAAGATTTCAAGGAAAAGCTCCCTGAAAATCATGGCCTGTTTGAGAGTCACTACTGTTACTGAGTAGACTTGCATTCTACATTAGCTGCATGCACCGGTGACCACAGTGAGGGGATTAAAAAAAAGGCAAGATGGCAGCTGTGACCCGTTATTGAAGCCCCATTATTTGTTTACATGTGTTATGCATATTTGCATGCATGGGATGGGGCTTGGGGATCACATGCTTGACTTTTTGACCTCCCCTGTGGAAACCCATGGATGCAGGCCAGCTATGTTGGGGGTGAAAGTTTGAAGCCTGTTGTATAAAGCTATCTGTGGAGGGTAACAATGCTGGAAACAATATTAATTACTTGCATACTTTCATGACTAGCAAGGAATGCCCTGAATCCTTGGATTACTTTCTAGAAGCCTGCTGTGGACCCTTGGATTGACTGCTTATCATCCAACCTGGTTTATATTTGTATTTTCTTGTGCCTTTGGAATGGAACCTAGATTACTTGCTTCGCTGACTCTGCGATTGTTACTAGGTTATCTTTTTTATGAAAACAGGAGAAACAAGAGTGGAAAATATTTTTCTTATTTTCTACCTTTCTGTCTAGCCTTCTTGCTGTGTGTTGACTGGGGGATATTTTAGCTGATGCATTCAGTGATTTGCCATCTTTATTTCTGGATGGGGTGACATTAACCCATACAAAACTGGTACACAATTTCCAAGTTGGACTTGCAGCTGCTGTTTGAGGAACAGGTGGCAGCCATGGCCAGGAGGCCTTTTGCACAGTTACAACTTGCCAATTGCACCCTTTCCTTGATCAGGAGGTGCTGCTCAGTCACTTATGCCTTGGTCACCTCTTGAGTGGAATACTGCAACACACTGTATGTAAGGCTGTCCTTGAAGAGAATCTGGAAGCTTCAGCTTGTCCAGAATGTGGCAGTGTGGGCAGGTATGAGTGCTGCTTGATACATCCATGTTACACCTCTGCTCTGTAAGCCACATTGGCTTCTAATGTGCTTCCAGGAGCAATTTAAGATACTTCATGTCACGTATATATAGCTCTTCATGGCTAAGGGCAAGGTTACTTGTGGGACCACCTCTCTGTTTCTACCCACCCCACTAGATTCTACAGAAGAGGCATACTCCAGGTCCCATCTATCAAGGAATATAATCTAATGGGACCTAGGAAGTGGGCCTTTTCTGATGCAGGGCCTGCCCTCCCCAAGATCCAGTTAATCCTGATTCTGCTGGCATTCTGGAAAGCCTTAAAAATATGACTGTTTTCTTAGGTGTGCGGGTCAGGATGGGTGGTATTATTGTGACTTCTTGTCCTCAACAGCCACTATATGTATATTTATTGTTATTGTTCTTGGTTGATTTACTAAGTGTTAACTTTATCAGCTACCAGGAGTCACTGTTGTGAGATGGGTGGCTATATAAATTGATAAAAACAAAGAAATCTGCTTTAGTTATCCTGAATCAATGGCTGGCTTGTTTTATCTCACCTCCTGGTGTAGCCCAAATTTATGCTTATGTACTGTGTGGTGTGTAGCTGAGATTTTAATAGATTGCCAAATCTCAAAAGGGTTTCATGATTTTGTTCCTGCAATTATATAATATCTTGTATGAAACCTTCCAAGATTTGGCAATCTTGCAAGATTTTGAATATTCTTTATAAAAAAATAATATAGGAGACTGTTGTTACCACATATGATACTGATGTGCTCAGGGGCACCACATTGCTGACCATAGGTTCGTGTGACATGTGAATCCAGCTATAATATGTGATGAATTAGACTTTGGTTATTTTAGTTTAGATTTTTTATAACAAATTATAGTGGTATAACTGATAATAATGTACTACTATTTTAAACATTTTTCTAGGGTTGGCCCTTTTCCAGAGTAGATGAGAAAATAACCTTACATTGAATGGTTGACTAATATATGATTTGACTAATATTTTCATTTTTACAACATGTACTTGTAATTTCTAATGCAGGAAGAAAAATAAATGTCTACATTAGTTTAGTCAATCAGTAGTTTCAAATTCTTCTGAAGTACCAAGAGTTAAGATATATCTTTCTTTTTTCTGCCAGGAGGAATTAGCGATGAAGTCATCTGTTCAATCCCTGAAAACCGGAAGGGAAAGGACCTCCTCAAAATTCCATACGAGCTGTATGGGACCTGTCCCCCTACAGCTTCTCACGTTCACCACGTTTGTTGGCATCACAACTCTGAGCATAAAGGTTCTGTGAAGCACACCCACCCCAGTGAATATGGAGGAAATAGTACCCGCGCAAACTGTGAACCTAAATCAAAGCCACGGCCCGCTAGCTTGCGTCATTCAGTTGCCACTGTGGCTATAACTGGTGTTGTCTGTGGGATCATATGCCTCATGATGTTGGCTGCTGCAGTGTATGGCTGTGCCTATGCTGTAATTACAGCAAAATATCACCAGGAAAATTCATACCCTGGCAAGGAGCAGGGGAGTTGTGAAGAAAAAGAGCCATTTGAGAATTCATTGGCTTGAGTTTCTGATGGCTCTGAACTACCCGAAGGAAATGTGGTTGTGGTTCTTCTTTTCGCTAGTACAAGTAGCGTATTGAAATAGGTTTAATGTATCCTGAGGATTGATTTTCTTTGTACATGAATATTCTTCAGCACAGAAATATTGTAACATGTAATGTTTGATATTTACCTGGTTTATTCATAGTGTTTTAATCCTGTTTACATATGGTAGGATTGTAAACCTCTTGGAGTTGGTGAACAATTGGAGCAACATATATGCCTAGCAAAATAAATAAATAAATTTGCCCTGGTCTGATTCTTTTTCATATTCCAGAGTGTTTTCACGTAAGCCTATTCTTATAAAGAATCTCTTGAAATGGAAAGAAAATAGGCCAAGCACATCTCTGGATCAACCATATATTGTATTAAAATGGAGTTAACAGGTAGATAGAAATAGAGACAGAGATATTGGATTTTCTCTCCCATCCCATGAAGGGTGTTTAAATCTTTCATTCCTGGCCACTTAATAAATCTATTAGGACAATGTTGTCCAAACTTGGCCACTTTAAGAAGACTGGACTTCAGCTCCCAGAATTCCCCAGCCAGCCATGCTGGGGAATTCTGGGAGTTGAAGTCCACTCATCTTAAAGTGGCCAAGTTTGGACAACACTGTATTAGGAGGAAAGATGAAGCCCTCTCTGTTCCTTTCAACTGTTTTTAAAAGCCTTTCTGAGCTAGGTTTGAAAAGTGACTTTGAGGTCCTGCTTAAGGTCTTCTACCAAAACTTCTAGTTTAATCCCTAAATCACACCCTAAAAGCTTGTTGATCAGAGAGAAACAAGTTAATAACCATAAATGAACTTCTGAAAGTAAAGTTCTTTTGGAACTACAAATCTCAGACAATCAGACAGGCAGATTTCCAGACAGGTTGGACAAAATGAGAAACGCTACTTAACTGACATTTCTGTCTTGTTAACTGGCATGCACAATGAAAAGAAGAAAGGGGATACATGTATGGGCAGAGCAAAAATTACTTTAAAATAAATGTAGGGTTTTCTTTTTTAACCTAAGCTACTCATAGTGGTTAGTTTAATTTTTTTCCAGATACCAATACTCAAAAAGTATTAGGGATTCAGGAGGCAAATCCTGGAATGCTGCAAGCCTTCTTTAATCAAGTTCTGGGAACCAAGCAACCAGCAGCAGTTGCAGAAACAAAACAGTTGTTATTATTCCATCTGCTAGGTCGCACTCTCCTCTGTTTCTAAGATGTATTTAGTTTCCAGAGAGAAATTAAAGAGAGAGGGAAAAAAAAACTCTTCCCAGACCTCAGTGCAAATTTCAAAGTACCGGGATGTTACTTACTGGTTCTGTTACTGGGAATATGCCTAGTATTATTAAAGGGGAAGGAGAACCCATGGATCTCAGAGATGAGAGGTTCATGATTTGGCAGCCACAGTGGTTGGGTGGTAAGGAAATGAATTTCCCAGGGTCTGGGGAAAGGAAGCCGGCAGCATCTCTCTCGGGTGGGCTTATCTAAGTAAGTGTCAAGGGGCACCTTTATAACAACTCTTCTGTTTTCTTCTTTATCTCGGAGTTGCCAACAAGCAAATCCAACAGGCTGGATTTGGGTACCGCAATTAATATTGCAACCTTTTGCATACCAGCTCTGCATTATGCATGGCTTTTTGGGGCGCCCTTCTTTCAACATCCCCATTTCTATTTGAGCTTCTGTTTTTCAAAACCTTGGTTTATAAAGAAGCAACACCATAAACTCCTATAAGATTGCACATTTACGATGACAGCCCATGGATAGCACCACAGACAACTACTTTGCAATAATGTTTACTAACATTTCAACCTTCTAATGTTAATTAACATTAACAAATGAAAAGCCTCTATGCTGAAGCATAAGATATTTAATGCTAAACTAGAGACAACGAAGTTGAAAGTCACCATGTGTTGTGAGTTCTGCAAGAACCACTAATTATTTCCCATCGCTAAACGTCCTGGCCAACTTGCCAGCAAGTTCCTATTTCCATTTGCAATAGTGAGGGAGGGAAGCCACCCAGATACACCTTAGGACAGAAGAAAACAGCTGTGCTATTGCCATTACAGTCCTTTCCCTGGAGAAATTAGATAACTGTCCCTTCCCAGCTTCTAACAGGATAAATCATTATGAGAGGTCACTTACATGCCTCTGTGTACAAAGGACAACTACTACAATGAATCAGAAAGCATATGATTAGTACAGCCAATCAGTGTGCAACTGGAGCCTTAGAGATTGCACACCAAAGTCAGGAAAGAGGCTATGCAAACAGACATTTATAAGCACATATGAAAACAAAACCTTGATGCAGATCAGATTGCTAAAAAAGGGAATACTGAACTCTCAGCCACCACCTACCAATGTTGCAGCTCCTGCTGATGTTCTGGAAGGTGCTGTTTTTCCAAGATCCAGTGCTTAATGCTGAAGCCACAACACTGGACACTGTAAATTTTGTACCAGGAGGGCTCTGTCTATGATCACTGGATCATGCAGGAAGAAGCCTATTTCCTAAATGACTTTGTTCCCTGTAAGAATGAGGAACCACAGAGCCTGGCCAGTGCAACAAGGCAGAATATCACCAAGTTCCATGGGTCTTGCAGACAGATCACATGGCCTTGCATGAAGGTAACAACAGCTGCAATGTTGGTAAATCATAGCAGGCAGGAAAATGGGAAAGGTGAAGGGTTGGGGAGATTATGGGCATTCATAGTGAGTTGTACCAAAGGTCCTGGAAAGTACATTTACTGGTTCATTTAATCACCAATTAGCCACGGAAATAAATATCCCCTCAGAATGCTATTCAATGAAGTTACATAAGGAAGAAGACACCTGGATTTTTTTTTTCCAAATTTCAGCCTCTTGGAATGAAAAAGCAGGAATTGAATCAAGGCTTGTGATGGAAAATTGAAATGGAGATGGGGAGATAATTGTTAGATAACTTTGCACAGTTCTATTTTCAAAAAAAGGCATTTTACAAAATCCCCTTATCAATGTTTAATCAATAAATGTAGCACCCTCTGGGTTTTCTAAATGTAATTTTAGTTTCATTGTACTCTGGCAAACTATACTGGTTTCAAAGAACAAGACAGACAGTTCTAAGTCACTGACATGGCAGGGAAAACACCTGTTGTTCTCACAAGCCAGTGTATCTAATTATATGTTATTTTCCTCTGTGAAAGGAAAGTGTTTGATGACACTCCGACCAGATGATCAGCATGCTCTCACAGCGAAAGAGACTTGGAGCATCTACTAATATGCTCACCTGGCTCTCCTGTTCTTTAAAAGATCTCACTTCATAAAAGATATCGTTACTTTTGTTCTCTCTGAAAGGTATGCTACTGTTAATTAAAATCTACATACGTACTCTTAAAAGCTATTGCAACTGTACTGGCTTGTAAATACATTTCTGACAGTAATTACTACTGTGTAAAGAAAAAAAAATTTTTTTTCACACAGCTTTTCAGGTTCGGGTTCAGCTCTTCATGCACACACAGAGTTAGTTGTTTGTGTCTGTATAAAATGTGGCTATTTGCTCTGAATGGCTAACAACAACAACACCCTGCATTGTGAAAGTTAGACAATTAGACTGACCACTAAGCTAATCTTGCCTTTTTAACCAAGTTAAAAATGTTGCCTCAGTGAAACAGAAGTACTTCAAAAGATAGGTCAAACAAAACCATTTTGAGAATGCAAATAAGCTAAGAAAATAGTTTCAACTGGGAGACATCTTAGACCAAGCTAAATCCAAAAATGCGAGGGAATTCCTGGAAGCTTGGTATTCAGACAAGACAGCCATCAACAGGCACATAGAGATAAACAGCATCTATACACTATTCAAAAGAGACAATAGAAAGGAAAACAAAAGACCAGAACATCTCCTCACCAGCAATCATCACCCAGTTAAGCAGAGATTAACACCAAGATTATCACCAGACATACAATCAAGCAGTGAACAATACCCTAATCAAGGAACTCCAGGGGAGGGGGAGACCCACCAACACTGGCAGGGCAAGCCGCTGTATATAAACAGAGAGCAAACTCCATTCCATTCTAGTACTGAACATGTTACCAAGCTGGGTAATGAAATGTTTGCAAGAAAACAACCAAGCTCAGAGAACCCCAAGGACTCCATGAGAGAGAAGATAACAGCAACTGAGAAAGAGAACAAACTGTTATATATGAGAAAGAAAATCACAGGAGAAGTTGCACTACTTTTCAAAGCATTATATTCTAAGCACAAAATAGACAAAAAAGGCTTGAAAACATACATTAAAGACTTAGAATAAAAAGAATTTACTCAAGAACACAGACAAAGATTAAGCAAACCCATTATAATTCAGGAGATCAGAGAAGCAATAAAGAAAATTAAAATTGGAAAGGTGCCAGATACAGATGGGCTAATAGCACAATTCCAAAAAAAAAGCTAGAGGAAGAACTGGTGGAACTGCTCTTGAGGATGATGAATGAAATCCAAGTGACAAATACAATATAGGTAGTCCTCACTTAATGACCACAATTGGGATTGGAATTTAGGTCACTAAGCGAGATGGTCATTAAGCAAACCATCACGTGACTGGACCCAATTTTATGATCATTTTTGCAGCAGTTGTTAAGCAAATCACCAAGGTCATTAAGTGAATTATGTGGTTGTTAAGTAAATCACATGTTTCCTCATTGATCTTTCTTGCTGAAAGCCAACTGGGAAGGTTGCAAATGATGTTCACGTGACCCTGGGATGTTGCAACCATTATAAGTATGAGCTGATTGCCAAGTGCCCAGATTGTGATCACATGACCGCAGGGGCACTGTGATGGTTGTAACTTTGAGCATTAGTCATAAGTCATTTTTTTTAGTGCCATCATAATTTTGAATGGTCACTAAACGAAAGGTCGTTAAGCAAGGACTACCTGTACCAAAGACAAGAAGAAGCATATATAACTCTCTGAAGAGAATGATCTGAAGAAACCCCAGCTGTGCAGATCAATTTCTTTACTGAATGCTGATTATATGATATTCACTACAATATTAGCTGAATGTATGTGGAAGCACATTTCCAAAATCATACATACAGATCAGACAGGTTGAATTCCAAAAAGAAAGATGAAAGACAAGAACAAGTTTATAATAACCACATTAGAACACATCAGCAATTTAAAAAAAAGGTGTAGTAATATTTTTAGATGCAGAAAAAGCTTTTGACAATTTGGAATGGACTTTCCTACTAAAGGACTTAGATAAAATGAACCCAGGAAAAGAGTTCAAAACTTGCATGGAGAACATATATTAATGACAACCACAAAGATCATAGTGAAAGGAACACTCTCTGCAAGTTTCTTAAGTAAAGGCACAAGACAAGAGTGTCCACTTTCTCCCTTACTGTTATAATTGCTTTGGAAGTCCTGGTGGACAAGATCCAAATAAAATAAAATAAAATAAATACAAATTGAAATGTTATGTAGATGATGTGATACTAATGTCTATGCATCCACAAAGCTCTATAAGGCAGCTAATGAAAATACTTAACGATTTTGGCCCTGTTTTGGATACAAAGTTAATTAAAAAAAAATAAAGATAATAACAAAGTACTTAACTTCTGAAGAAGATGACTTGATGAAAAAGAGACAGGCTGTGAGATTACATAAGAGCCAGTCAAATACTTAGGGTGTTATTTGACATGATGAAACAAAGATATATTTAAAAACAATTATAACAAATTATGGAAAGTAATAAAACAATATCTCAGAAGGTGGAAAAATTTAAAACTTTATTGGCTGGGACTTATTGCAACAATAAAAATGAATATACTACTCATGATGACCATTTTATTTCAAATGGGACCATTTCCAACCTCAGACAAAACCTAGCAGGATTGGCACAGAACAATTAATAGATTCATGTGGAGTGGGAAAAAAAAATGAGAGTAAGATTCAAAATTTTACAAGACTCAAAGGAAAGAGGTATACATGCTTTTCCTTATCTTAAACAATATTATTAAACAAGCTGTGCATCATGGATAACAGAATGGATAACATTTCCTAACAGCAGAACATAAATGATAGAAGGAGCTGGTTTAGGTAATGGACTTCACAGTTATTTATGGCACCAAGAAAGAAAAGAACAAAAGATTTTGAAGGGACATATAAGATAGTCTGTTGAAAATTTGGAATCCTCTGAGAATAAGGATAAGTCCAGCGGTTTCACCATGAGCATCCCTGTCAAATGCTTTTTGCTTTAAGGATAATTACAGCAAGAAATATTTGATCTCATATGCCAAGATGGTACATTTAGATCCAGAAAACAGGATAGAGACATAGCAAGATCTGCTCAATGAAGATAGGAACTTACCATAGTTAATGTACATGCAAATTACTGGAAAAATGAAAAGTGATCTTAAGAAACAAAGAGCGTCCTTGAGAAAGGTGACAGAATTTGAAACACTTATAGAAAAGATTATTTATTGGGGTGCATCTATAAATTGTTATTGAAATATGATACAGAGGCAGAACAAATTAAAAACTACATGATAAAATGGATGCAAAATTTCAAAGAGGAATTCTAATGGAACAATAGGAAGAGCTATGGAAAAAATAAAAAAATTCACCCCAAGCTACAATGTGAGAGAAAATTGGTACAAGATGTTTTATAGACAGTATATAATTCCTTCAATGATTACCAGGCTGGACAAGTCATAAAATAACAAATGCTGGAAATGCCATTTTATCATATGTGGTGTTCTTATAAAGAAACCCAAAAGTATTGGAAGGAAATTAAAATGAAATTTGAATTGAAGCCACAAACATTTTTATTAGGAATAATTCCAGAGAGTATAAACAAGAAGTACCATAATTTACTGAGATACATGCTGATAGCGGCAAGAACCAATCTGGCACAATACTGGAAAAGTTAAACCTTGTCAACAATACCAGAATTTTGGAGTCCAAAACTGGACAATACGCAGCAATAGCAAAACTGCATAGTGTATATTCATAACAGAAGTTTAAATTCAAGCAGGAATGGCTCCCTTGCGTACAACATATTATAAAGCAAGGCAGATTCAGATATTTAGAATACAACTTCTAAGAAAAAGAGCTAAGAGACTGAACAAAGATAACATGAAATTATTTAAATAGATATAAGCAATCATTTTTAATCTTCAAAGAAAAGATCTTCAGAGAAAAGTATAAACTTTTGAGTAGCAGTTAGTGGTTGGGAATAATGGAAGGGAAGGAGAAAGTGTGCTAATGGAAGTTTTTTCTCCCCCTTAATCTCCCTGTGTGTGTGTGTGCGGGTGCACGTGCATTGATTTAACCATCTCACTTTAATGAACAAGAACAAATAATTCATTAAAAAAGCAGTGCTCCTTTTTATAGCACTGGTCATGTGTCCTCTTGCACTCCAACTGCATACACTGCAATGTTTATATTACATCAGCAACTGTTTAATATGGGAGGCCATCCACCAGTCTGGGGTGAAGTATCTTCAATGTATTTCCACCCTAAGCCTCAGAGGAGAAGTGCTGGAAATCCTGACCTGGTTCATGAAGACTGTCAGAGTCTGCATGGGGAGAAACAATCTAAGCCAAGAGGGGATGACTATTAATTTAGAAGACCGTTGATTCTGGGACAGTATCAAATTTGACTTTTGATAGAATGGTGGTCTCCTGAAAAAAGCAAGGTGTGGGTTCTCCCGAACACACATCTTCTGTTGGAAGAACAGGTTGAGGCTGTGGCCAGGAGATTCATTGCCCAGTTTTGGTTAGTGTGCCAGTTGTGGATGCTTTGAGGATGATCACGTATGACATTTACACCTCTCACATGAATTACTATAATTCAGTTTACATAAGGCTGCCCTTGAAGACTATGTAGAACCTCAGCTGGTGTAAAATGCAGTAGCCCATATGCTTACTGATGATCTCAACAAAACATCACTGCAACAGGAATTGCACTGGCTACGGGTCTGTTTCCAACTGCAATTCAAGGTGCTGGTTATTACCTTTAAAGCCCTATATGGTTTGGGTCTGGGTATCTGCAAGACTGTCTTTCTCAGACAGATTATGCCCACCAGCCTGGGTGAACAGAGGATGCCTCCTGAGAGGCCCACTTATCATGATGTATGAGGGGAGGGAGCACAACTGCAGGCCTTCTCAGTGGGGGCTCCCCTCTTTGGAATAGCTTGCTCCTGAGATGCGGGTGGCTCCTCTCTTCATAATTACCCAAGATTTGTTAAAGCTTGGCATTTCTAGAAGACCCTTGGGAAATGAACAGTTTGTTGAGTCACCAAAATAGGAGAGCGTGATGATGTTATTAATTGTTCCCTTATTATATTAATATTCTATTATTATTGTTATCCTTATTTATAGCCTAGAGCACTACCAAAATGAAGTGGTCTATAAAGAAGTTTAAATATACCATCTATAAATACATTTTAAAAACCTAAATAAATACAGAGATGCCAAATGAAGGTGCACCAATTTAACTGACATTTTATCTAGGAGAAAATACCTGAGATACCACAGAGCTTCCCAGACTGATGTTTATTGATAATAATGATTATAATCTGGTTGGTTCCCCAATTTATCAAAGGTGTTCTGTCTTCAAGACACTAAGGAACAAATGTTTTAAAGAGAAGAGGCCTTCCAAATGTTAGGTTCCAAAATCGTGAATGACTGAACTTTCTTCCAAAATTGTCTTTAAGTGAGAATTCCTATGAAGAAACAAATCCTGTTTAAATCATTGATATATGAAAGAAGTTGTGTTTTTACCTGCTACTACAGGTGACTTTCGGTCATCCAGCAGCTGTATGGCAGTACTTGCTGTCACCACATTGCTCTTGTTGGCTGTTTCTATAAATATGAAAAGGAATGGATGTTCAAGTCCAAATTCTCACCCTGTATGGCAAGAGCTGTAAAATTGCGCCCGACAACAAAGGCTTGAATGATTGACATGTTGAATCAGGAGTATGCAGTTTCTTTGAAGTTGGGGGCATGCTTTTCCTTTAATTGGGGGGGACTTCTAAGAGCTTCAAGGTTTAAGTAACAAAACTGGGGAAATGGGCCGTTTTGCCACTGTTTCAAACAGCACAAACCTGCCGATTCTCTGGGGGCTGGAAACGTGGGACTGGGGGTGGGGATGCAGGTTATCCATGGACTACCATCCAATTCTTGCACCTTATACTAGAATTGGAAATGTTCCACTGGATAAGTAATACATAGCTCCCTTTCTTTTCTTATTTTACATTAAAGAAAATGTAGGTGCTAATCTGGTGCTTTTCCTTTGTCCCCCAGCCATGAACCTCCTGAAGTCAGTTTCCCTTTGTAGTTATCAAGAGTTTTTATTTTTGTTTTAAAAGAAAAGGGTGGGAGGGAGAGAAAGAGGGACCCCAACTAGAACCATTTTTTTTTTTAAAAACGTTGCTGTTACGTGAGAGAAGAGGGTTGCATCACGGGGGAAAAAGTTAAGCCTCCTCTCTCCAGATGCCAGTATTTGGATCTGAATAAAACCCACAGGCTTCCTGTTGAGCCTGACAAGGATACAGAGGAATCCATCTAGTATGTATACCGGTAAAGTGCCTCTTGCTGCTTTAGACCTGATCAATTCTAAGTACTTCCATGACAAATAAAAACAGTCTTAAAGAAGTTCTGTATGTACCTTGTTAGACCTTGGTTGATCTTGAAAAAAATAAGCAGGTTCAGGCTTAGTTAGGTACTTGGATGGATGGAGGCTAGAAAATGGAGATGGAGATGGAGATAGAAAATAGAAGATGGAGGCTAGGTACCTTGGAAAAGCACTTCAGAAAAAAGACCTCGGTAGTGTTACCAGTAAAACTCTCCCTTGCAAACTGGCATTCCCTGTCATGTTTTGACATGCAAAGTGATATTAAGTCCCAAATTGAACCAGATGATTTTGGTTAAAAAGTAGCGGCAGGATAAAATGTAATTCCATAACAAACCTGTGCTGAATGGAATGGAGTAGACAAAGCTTCCTGGAATCTGTTCAGCAGCTCTTCGATACCAAAGTGGGAAATGATCCGCATTAAAAATATTCTCCTTGTCTTCAGCTGTCAAGAAGTCTCTTGAAACAGAAGGAAATATAAAACGTTTGCTTTTTTCATTTCGTTTTTCACCGATCATCCAACTTAACTACTTACTTTTTTTATATAACTGTATTGTGTTTTATTCTTGTTTGCTGCTCAGAGTTATTTTTGATAGATGGGTGGCCATATAAATTGGCTACCTAAATAAATCAGATGCTGTAAAGCCCCCACTGGCTTACTTTCTCCCTGGTGTAAATAAGATGGTGAACATCATTTTCCAAGTTCTGAGATTTGTAGTCCCAGCAAAAAAAGACACTGGGGGGGGGGGGGCAGAGGAGAGGCTTTCTCATCTGCCATTACTACTTCCCTTTGTTCTATTACAGAAGAATGGGAATCCAGGGAAAATAAAGACGGAGATAGCGAAGGGGAATCCTCTCCTGTATCAATAACCAATTCAAGTACAGAAAGACAGAGCAGGAATAAAGAAGGGCTATTTTATTTGTTGGTCGGACTTTTTTCAATTTGAAGTGCACGCTAGGCAGTTGCCAGAAATGAAGCTCAGCCTGAGAGAGTTTCACTTTACTTTTATATGTAGAGTATCAATGGGTAATATCCACCGTGTGTTTCTTCCAGCATATCAGATGCCATTAGGGGATCAAATCCCCATTCCTCAAAACCTGACTTATTTCAGCAGAAGCCAGCTTAATAAAAATGGATTTAATTTATCCTCTGTAGATAAGTTGCATGTGTGTTATTTCAATAAGGAAAATGCCAGGTGGAGTTAATGTTCCAGTCCTGAGTATCCATGATTGCTTTGAAATAAAAATCCCACCATTGTTTTTAAATGCACAAATGTGATATATATCCTGTCCATGCATTTTGCATGTCATGTCAGTGTAATATTTATTTGCCAAAGACTTTGAGCAGAAAAAAATGACATGCTGAAGAATATGTCTGATACCAGAATCAAACATACACATGCAAGAGGATTTATAATGTAGTGATGAATTCCATGGCACTTCTAGTTATTCTAGAAAAAGAAATTGTTCTGAAAGATGAAATCTGAACTAGGATATAGAGACATGGCTCCAGGATAGCTCGCGCCTCCTCCTGTTATGAATCTCTTGAAATTCATGTGAACTATTATTTAGTTTCCAAAGAATTGTGAAACATAGCTAGCCCACCTAACTTGCAATTTCTTTAACCCCCTGAAGTTTTTTTCTTGATACCACCACTAGATGGAGAGAAAAGGTTGAGCGTTATCCAGTTCCAAGCATGCTGATTCTTCTCAGTATAGTTACCTTACCTTGGTTTACTACTTACTGATTAGTTAGTTGTTCTGGCCCAACAAAAAGATTGACCCGAGAAAGGCCTGTCCGAGTTCCAAGGAAGGCAACTTCTACTCCCTTGTCTGAATTTCTGAAAAATAGCAACAGCATGAAAGCACCCTATTTCTACAAAGTAAATAGTTTATGGCTACTTCAAGGTCACAAAACACATGTAGAAACCAGGGCTGCAAATGTAATTGATTTACCGAATTAAACAATCAACTTAAGCTTTTAATGAAAATTAAAACATGCCCTCAATGTCCAAGTGAAGGTGTGGCTGAAAGGATGTTAGATTCTGCAAATGACATGGATGTATCATTTCCTACCTGCCTTGTGGATAGGAGTGAGGTTTCCAATGTTGTGACAGCACAAATACAGGGTGTTTGTAAAGCAGAATGTCAGAGTAGAGGAGGAGGAGGAGGAGGAGGAGGAGGTGGAGGTGGACTTCCATAATTTACATTTATGTATTACAAACCCTCAAGCCTTTATCTGAATAATTAAATGATGGGAAATTGATTTCCCTCTCCAATAAATGGAGCAGCCTTTGAGGGCAGTAGATTTTTTGTGTGCACCAAATTACCAAAAACGAATAACTGTACTGAGATGATGAGCATATATACATACACATACTCATAGAACAGCTGCTGAATAAGCCAAAAGTCCAACCATTTTTGTTTTACACATTTGGTATTTTTGTTTCCTTAGTCACAAAAATATATGGCTTGAATGATTAATGGCATGTTTACAGGATCTTTTATGTGGTATTTTGCATTTATTATGATTGTCTATATCTGTATCTCTGTGGCAACTTTACAACTGTGAGCCACAAATCCTGAATCTATTTTGCTCATAAGTGAAGCATCTTATCAAAGGATTTACACAGTCCTGGGACATGCTCATATCCAAATTAATGCAAGAAGAAGGAAGAAAGTTTTGTTCACTTACTCTGATTTATTTAGTGCAAGGCTGGTCCAATAAGCTTCAATTGGGGCACTCACCACTGCATCAAATAAGACTTCCTGTATCAATTCTTTGTCACCTGTAATATTTTAAAACATTCATGAAAAATATGCATGGAATCTCCTTATGACCCTAAAACTGACTGCACCAGATACTGGTAGGAATTTTACAGGTTTATTGTTTAAAAACCATTTCAGAAGAAGCTGGAAATGATGGACACCTCCCCCATTTGTTTTTGAGATAGGGAAGGGCAACCAAATTTGCATCTCTCTTTTGCATATCAAAACTTAAATTTCCAATATCCCCTGTTTTTAGTCTTGAAACTAGTATCTATTCCATCTGGCAGGTATAATGCTCATTAGTAAGTTCTAGACTACTGCATCCTACCCCATTGCCTGCTATGAAGGTCACTGTTATCATAAGCCAGTGTTGTCCAAACGTGGCCACTTTAAGATGAGTGGACTTCAACTCCCAGAATTCCCCAGCCAGCATGGGGTTAGGGTGGCTGGCTGGGGAATTCTGGGAGTTGAAGTCCACTCATCTTAAAGTGGCCACGTTTGGACAACACTGTCATAAGCAGATGAGGCATTTCTTGTCTACCTTTCGATTGCAGTGTAAGGCTGGTCGTGATAATTATCTGCACTGTGCATATGGAAGGTTTGAAGCTGAGACTTAAACACTCATCTGAACCCACACAGTCAATCTTGTGGGCTGCAACCCTATACAACTCCACAGCGAACTTACGGGAACTTACTTTCACGCATGCTGCTACACTCAGTTTTATAGTGAAGTGTGGCAGGTACAGAAGAGGACAGGACTCCTGAACCCTTAATAGTTGACTTGAAGAAGGCAGGTATAGCTTAAAGAGGCAGGAGCCCTGTTGCTTGTCTTGGGCGCCTTATTCCATTAAAAATAAAGATGTGACATCCTTCTTTAAAAGGCCAATACAATTTATTTCTTTCAGGAAATGTTCCACATTCATCTGAATGCAACTGTGATCAGAAAGATACTCACAGAGAAGCAAAGGCTCTTTCCCTGTGAGATAGTTTTTAATTGCCTTCAGTTGAGTCATTTGGCGGTGTTCCGGATGCAAGTCTGTGTTGCAATATGACCTGAGGACACGGCGTGGTTAAAAATAACAGCAACAAATGTTAGTAAGCATGATCTCCCTTTGTCTTTCCATAGGAGGAGACGGGGCCCACCACGTACAGACAGAAAGAATATCACAAGGCAATTGCATGCAGATTTACCATTCGTCTGCCAAAGAGACATCAGGCTGTTCTAAATCATGTAATCCTGTAAAAAGGGTAAATGACAGAGAGTCACTTTGTAGCACATAGCAGCACTAGTTCTGTCTTGGAATAACATTCATGGGAGTTGAGAAGCTTTCTTTCTTGAAAAATACAACAAAACCCTCAACATGCCTTAATGAATGATGGCAAGTCACATTTCCATCAATGACTCACAGATAGGTAGGAAATTCTGGTTCCTCTATTTCAGCTTTTCATTCCTGTCTTGATCTCTCTCTCTCTCTCTTTTTTTGGGGGGGGGCTTTCCCTCCCAATGTCCTCCTGCCCTTTCTTTACAGACTGCAGCACCTATTTCCTCCACAATCAAAGGAGCAGCAGATTATGCAGGTGTCTTCCAGCTGTCTAACTTCTGTCCTTTTGTGTACTTAATGATCTTCTCTTGCTTAGATTTAACTAAATAGTTAGGGATAAACAAATCTGCCAAGTTTGATTTTTTTCCCAGCTTGCTATTTTTCCAGCTTTAAGTTCACTCCATTTTATTCCACATCAGACTGCAATTTAAAAGAAAGGCAACCCTGCTTTAGATTGCTGTTTTCATACTGCTAATAATAAGGGTTGGGAAACAGCGATTGGGAGCTGGATCATTAAAAAAAAAATGGAAAGATTTGTATGATCTGAAGAGAAACCAGATCCCTACTTAGTAATAGCAGCAGAATCACTTGAGGCAGAGCATCAGCTGGACATCAGGGAATGGTGAGTAGGGGTCCTGGGAATTTATAAATGGCAGGAAGAACCACCAAGAGTGGCATGGAAGATTGTCCGCCCTATGGTCTAACCTAGTCCTTTTTACACAAAGTGGCAGTGGTTTTCCTGCATACCAAGCAGCCGTCTTTCTCATCACTTGCTATTGAAGTGTCTTTAATTGGAGACACCAGGACTAAATGAATGACTTTGCAGCCACAAGCTATGTTCAGTAACTACAGATTTCAAAACTGCATGGCTGCAGGAGAATGAAAGCTCTCCCAATGTAATGCTGTCTAAAGAATCAGACCCAATCCATGCTTCAGTCCTAGTATTATTAAAATCATAGGTTTTGACAGCAAGCATTTATCTACAATTCCAGAGGAAAAAGTAGGGGACCTGGAGCTTTGATTAAAACTGATGAATGGAATGCCCTAAAGGAAAAAAAAATATAAAGATGCATCCAGATTACTTCTCTCTTTCTATTGCAATGAATCTTAAATGGTTTAAACTTCTGTATCCTGTTAATCTTATGTAAAATGTGTCATATTAGGTATCCAATTAGATATCATGTGCACGTAAGTTCAGCTACAGCAAGTGGTAGCGTTAGCGGACTTTGACTGAACCCCCAGAGCTATAGGGCTGGACTCTGATAGTGATCGGATGGGAGATCTTAGGGCTGCATGCTAGACTGGGAAGTCAAACAGGTATTTCTGAAAAAGGCAATTGGAAACCACTTCTGGTGTTGCTGCCAAGAAAAGTCAAGGGTCGAGCTCACACTGAAAGAATCTTTACCATTTGCACACAGATACACACGCATGCACACAGATGTGAAATACACACCAAGTGGGTTGAACAATACATTGCTAAATCTGATTGGGAGATTTGTGGGCCCATTATTATCAGCCACTAATGTGGTTTATGGGAATCTGATTGAGTCAAGAAAGTATTACCTTCTTCTATTGTCACGTTCCCTCTGAAAAAATATTTGCCATGTCCTCTAGACAGAGCCACACCTAAACTGTGCAGATAAACAAAAAGCAGACCATAAAAACTGTGGCATAAACACAGCTAGAAAATACAGGAAAAGATAATTACTCCCTAAGGTTTTAATTCCTGCTCTAGAAACAATGTTGTTTTGTTTCCAAGACCTTGGTGGTTGTATGTCTTGCCCAACCAGCCACTTTGATGCCATTTCATGTTTGTCGTGCCAGCAGCAACGGACTGTGTATATTTATTAGGGGTGCAGTAACCCCTGCGCTCTCTGGCAAGCAAAAATGAACACTCACCAAGGTCAGTGTTGTTCAGCCAAGAGTTGAATCTGCCCATAGGCTTATAAAGGAGGAGGTCGTTTTCTACAAATGAAAATCATCTGTATGGAGAAATAATCCTTACTGATAGTGTGGGACCTAGCAGAGCTGCTGAGAGCAAGGAAATCCAAGAATGTGAAAATCGGAGCCTAATGACACACTTGGCATAATTTTTTGCTTACATATTTTAACTTTGTTTAATATTTGTGTGATGGAAACAATATTGCCATGGGCTTTTTCCCATAAAATACTATCACACAAGGACATCACTATGGAGGGTTACAATAGCTGTTACATTTTTAAAATGTTTCTTACATTTTTTAAAGTACTGATTTAGCTGTGGTACAGGTGACAACATGAGACCGACAGGATAAAAGCAAATTGTTCTCACTTCGGAATCTGATCCAATCTGTGTGTTGGATATCAAATTTATGTGAGAAGGTTCTGAGTAGATCTATGGAGAAGAAATTTCACCAGATGCTTCATTCTGGAAATATGCTACAAAAGGTATGTGTGGAATTTGAAGTCACATGTACTGCTATGAAGCTAAGACAACATAAGAAAGTTAGCCACTTGAAAGAGAAGATTGATGAAGAAGAGGAGAAAAGAGAGGAAACTGCACTGGTGGTTCAACAGTTTTCTCATCTGGATTCACAATCTATTTCATGAACAATTGACTTGTGGGATGAAAATCACAAGGCATCAGGAGAATCCAAGTTTGGACTAGAAGAACTTCTAGTTTTCTATGCAACCGCTCCATACAAAAACCTTCCAAAATGATAGCTTAGAGAATCTCCCTAAGTAGTAAAGGAGTGGGCTATGTTCATCTAGATGGGCTATTGAGGCCTCCTGTGCTTTGCCTAAACAATGAAGTCTTGTCTCCAGTGCAAGTTAGCATGGTCCTCTGTTCTAAATCTTGGCATCAGTCCTGCCTCCTGACTAATCCCTGATTGGTGCATATGGCTCAGCTCTAATGTGTACATAGCACTGGTTTATTGCACAAGTAGACAGTCTTGGGTGCCTGTCAGTGTCACAGCCAGAAATGAACTCCAGCCTGCTCACTAAAGGCAGAACTATACTATGAAAAGGACTGCATATGGACTGTGTCGTGCTTTGGATTTGATTTGTGGTTCAGTTACTGGAACAGGCATTCCATGAATATGTAGAACTAAGCTCTACATAAATAAATTCTAATCGTTTTATTTGCTAGTGCATCTAAGATCACTAAGTGTTGCATCATTGGATCAATGTTACTAGTCTGGATATTGTTTAATTATTTTGTGGATGAGGAACGTTTTAGTGAAACACTGCAGTCATTCTTCCTTCTTTGAGCACAAGATGTGTTTACGCTTCATGTAATTGCTTATAACAAATGAATAACATTTCTGAGTGTGTGCATGACTCTCTGAGCCTCTGAGTATGTGTGACTGAGGCAAAAGGAACAGCATGTAGATAGTGCTGTAGACTATAGGTTTATAACTAATGTGTCATTGTCCTAGAAGTGTGTATTAGCAATATTCTGTTAGCCACACCTAATCTGCAGTATGCATACAAATGCATTTCTTTTAGCTGTGTACCAAAAGGAGGGCACATTTTCTTCAATGGCAGGGAAAATTTGGGTTGAGATAGGAAGTGTGTTTCTTAACAGAGCAAAGAATGGAGTGCCTTCTGAATGGCAGCTCTGGGACATGGCCAGGGAATTTACCTTTCATAAATTTTCCATCTCTGAATAAAACGTGAAAAACATGCTGGAAACTTGCTCTTTTCAGCATCATTCAGGGACATTTTATTGTCAGTCACTTCTGATGAGCTTTTAATGAGCTCATGAGGCTTGAAGAAATGCAATTGCAATAAGCCTGATGAAATATTCCATTTATTATGAGCTGCCCTACCTGAAAGGGGTCCCCTTGATATCTGTATAATAGTAGTCATTTGTCATCACCAACACTCGCTTCTAAATTCAAGAAAGAAAAGAGGCTTAATATGAAAAGTTAGGCAGGTTTAAATAAAAAAGCAAACATTCAGTATAATCTATGGCAAGATTACTAATAGCATAATACAGAGACATGCAAATGTTTGAATCCCATCTATAGCTAATAAACACAAGTATACAGTTCTATTTTTAAATTTTCTTGGAAAAGAATTGCCTATACAAAATACCCCTTTATCCACTGTTTTCTTCACTTCCATGGAGAATTTTCCTGTTTTCCGATTCACCATTGCATTTCGAAGCTTAAACAGAAAAAAAGGGGGGTTATAAAAATATATATATATATATATAAGAATGAAGACAACACTTTGTTTTTCTCTTTATATCTGTTGTAATTTTTAAAAAAATATTTGGGCCAAAGGAAGAATAGGTACACGTGTATTCTTTCCACTCTAATTTCTTTAACTACAAATGATGGTAGTTATAGAATCTAGCATTATGACTTCCAGGGCCAAAGGTTATTTGGCTTAAACTGCTGGGAATTCAGTCTAAGAGCTTCAAAGAGCATCATGTTGAATGATAGATTATAAAATAAAACATGGCTGAAATGGGATTTGAACCTGGTGTCCCAGGTCTTAGTCTAAGACTGAAACTACTACTCCAGTTACAGTATATTATAAGCTGCTTTGAAAGCTTAGTTTTGGAAGAAGCATACAAATGTTAAAATGGAAGTTAGTTACAGACTACAAGAGAAAAATCAGTCTCATTCACATATGAATTGGGAGTGAATGCATGAATTCATAACCCAAGTGATGCCACAAATACTGTATATAAATACTGCTTTCTTTTTCTTTCTCTCTCATTCAAAATATTCCTGTATTTTTTCTAATACAACTATCCTACCTTTACACTTTTGAAATTAACTACCCAAATAAAGAAGCCCAACATTCCCCAAACCTAAGAAAAGAACAACTTCCAAGATTTTTTTATGGACAAATCAGCTAAATGAATTTAAAATATATTTTTACGTAGTCTTGGTTTACAGATTACAGTAACTGAAGTCCAATCATAAGTGTCTAGTAGAAGCCACAGTGATGTCAGATATGCCATAATATCACCACACGAATGATGCTAATTACTTAAATGACATAAATGCTAATTATGTAATTTGCATCCTTGGCATCATGATGGTGTGACACACACATCATTTGCCCCTGAGTCCAATACCTCTGGAGGTCATCAGGTTGGATAAGATTGGCCTATACCAAATATTAGTGCCTTTCAGTGCTTTGGATATGAAAGGGGGAAAGGTGCTTCAGAAAGTGTGTGGGTACACACAAGTAGTACTTGTCTGCCTTACCTTACATCAAAGCTATCTTTCCCCTGGATCGTGCTGCAGGTGCAGAGGACAGCCATGTTGTCCCAAGGAGAGATGCAACTGCTTTAAAGAGTTGTCCACACTTCTACATTAATCCTCCTCTAGGCCTTGAACCACTCCCCCTCCCCGCCCTTTAATCTGAGGTCCTATATGGTCTAATATCTATTTTCCACCAAGTATATATAGCTGATGTAAGGGCCCAGTGGCGTCCTATAGTTCAATTTCATAGTTGACTCAAAGGTGAGCTGTCACTAAGCTAAAGCTGGATGAAATAGATCACACATAGACTCACAACACTATCTCATTTTGCTTTTGCATTAATTTATCATTTAAAAGCAGCATAAACATTCAAGTTTAAATATGAATTAAAATGAGTGAAACCTATCCCATTAAAATGCACTTTAATGTGTTTTCAGAGAGAGACAGGCCCAGCTCAGATCTCCCAAATTAGTTCAGAACCAGAGGATCATATCCAATCATATGAGAAAGTTGAAACATTATATTCCTCGAGCACTGCTACTTGAAGCTTTTATTTCAGTTTAAAAAGTGGATGCATGCAAGAGCTGGCTAGACAGTGATCTTTGGGGAGATGCTTCAGTTTAGATTCCTCCGCTGATCGGGGGAATCAGACTTTAGTGGCCTAAATGAGCCCTTCTAATTCTCTGGTTCTCTGATTCTACAGATACTTGATTGGACCACAGTGCCATTTCTTTTTTCCTTGACAAGTCACAGTGACTGTTTTCTTGAAGTCCAGGGCTGTCTTTCAGAGCTGAAAAAAACAGGGGAGCAAAGCTTGCTTGTCTGTGAAATAGCTGTTTTATTTTTGTGAAAAATCTGAGTAGGGTTGACCAAATTAAAGCTGCAATGTTGGCAGCTTTTTAATTCTGGGCCATCTTGATGTGAGCCCACTATCTTCTTCTTCAGTCAACAAGTGTACAGGATTTTTAAAATGTTTTTGGCAGGCATTATCAAATAAAACATATATTTTACTGAAGGTTTTTTTATATAAAAATGTAATGTGTAATAGGCAATTCTGGAAATATTTTTCCTTTTTAACTTTTGTGGTTTTGGACTTGGAGAGCTGGTCTTAATTACCAATCTACTTTCTAATGTTTAAAGAACTGTTCCATTTATCTTTAACATGTTTCTCATTTTTCTCCATCTCAGAGCCTGCAGTATTCCAGCTTCCCACTCCCACACAGCCCTCAGGCAAGTCGCAAATTTACAAAAAGGGGCTCCAAAACTCTCGTAGCTTTTAAGATCAAGTATGCATATGGGAATAAGTTTTTTTTCCTTTTTTTACCCCCTGAATATACGTTTTTGGCTTGGGATAACAGTTTTTCATCTATTCTGTAGACTTTTGTTTTGCTACCTCAACAGGGCTCAAACTGGTGTTCAGTGATATGAATGTAGGACATCTTTCTTCCACATTAGTATTATTGCTAAAATAATAAAACATGAACTTCTGTATATAAAGCACTTTTTAAAAATTCATTATAAAAGAAATATTGAATGTCAGTAAATAAAGTTATGCTTCTATTAATCTAATTAAAACAGATACTCTTATTAATAGATGTAGTGTTAGAGAGCCATTTACAGAATAAAAACACAGAGAGACAGACAGCTTCATTTGGGGGCAGGTAATCTTATGGGGCTATTAGTAATTTTGAGAGGATGCTATGGGCCCTCTTACAAAAGAACGCTACCCACTCTGGCCCACTGGTTGTTTTCTGCCACCCCAACTTATTTTGTTCTTCTTGATGGCTATGTGGGCACAGTTCCAAACAAAACATTGGAATTCCTGTGGGTCAGTGCAGAATCCACAACCATTGTTAAAAAGATAAAGTTAGGAGCTGCTGTTCTGCTTTGCATCATACCAGCTTGGGTTTTTTTGTTTTTGTTTTAATTAAAATGCAGGTAGGTTAGGGAACCTGGAGAGAATAATCAGTGAGCATATCTGAGCATCTGGGCCGCACGTTGCCTGCTTCTGGATTAATGTATCAGAATACAAGCTAGTATTTTCTCCTTCAAGTCCCCAATATTTTAGGGCTGATATATTTTGCATTTGCTAATGTATTGTGGGAACTCTCACAAAATGGCTACTAGAGAGTTCCCCATTTACAAAATGATGTCAGGGCAACATAAACATTTCCCAAGCACTGATTTAACAGAATGCCACCTGGCCCTCCTCTTATCCTCCTCTATCAGGACATCCCAACAATATTTATTTATTTTATCCCTTGCACCATTTAAGGGACTCAGGCTCAAATTCCTGCAGGTTATATTCAGGGTCCCTCTAATAAGCAACATATCAGTTAGGTTTTGCAGGACATGTGAGACTGTGCTGGTGTTCCGAATGGGATAGGTTTCAAGGGTGGGGTCCTACCGTCCACTGCAACTCTGGCTTCCCACAGTGATTAACGCCACCGCTGCTGACCCCCTCCCCAGTCGTGAGGATATGGCTAGAAAAGCAATTATCACTAACTGGGAATCAGGCAGCTGGCTAATTCTTAGAGCGGCCAACATACAACATCACCGTAACAGTCCAACATCCAGGACAGCATTGTCAGCACCAGCAGCCTTCCAACCCATGCCCTTCAGCATGGCCCATGGGGATGGCAGGAAAGATGTAGGGCTTCTACCTTACTTGCTGAGTAGAGCGCTTCCCTCCAAGGATAACACTATATGTGCTCTTGGTGAGCAAGTTTGTAGCCACTTCCATAGCAGCAACAGCCAGTGAAAAATCACCCAGAATGATGTACGAAAGTAGCTTGAAAAAAGTAGCAAGGCTCAGTTTTATGGTATTATAGTGTACCTAGAAGTCACTTGAGCGCCTTGAGATATGGCAGCAAAATTTCATAGTAGACAGGCAGTAGAATAAACCAGAGTAGACCAGAGTAGAACATCTTCACTTGAGGTAGATAGAGATGTTTCCACAGCTGGATTGTACCAATTCACTAGACAGCCATTTGATGCCAGTATAGATTCAAATGTATCTGCAGCCTAGTCCTCACTGAGGTGGTAAATGTGTACTTGGGCTGCATCACTTTAAACTTATTAGTGGGTGTTAGGGAGAGAGAATCAGGTTATTTCATGCTTTGGCATAAAAAAAAATCTCCACATAATGAAATAAAAATATAAAATACATGTCCCTTCTAGAAGTGTAACCTAAAAAGTGTCTTTTATATATATAGTTTTCTGCACAAGGGAGATGTTTTGGTATGCGTTATCTAGGCTCCGATCTACAAATCAGAAGCAGGGTAGTTAAGACAACAGATTTACCACTTTAATTAGAACTAAGGGTATACCTAGTTTCTGTTTGAGATTAATTGTTCCAATTTGTTTTGTTGTTTGACCTTCCTCAGTCTGCTGCCCCCTGGATGGGTTGGACTACAGCTCTACTGATCCCAGCCAACATACCTAATTTGTCAGGAGGGTGCCAGGTTGGGAACACTCTTTATAGCTGCGTATTTCTGCTGGTTGTTTTAATAACAATGCTCAAGATTTGCCTTGAATTCTCCCAGAAAATCTGTTTTCCAATGTTATTTCTTTGGAAGAAAGAACCTCCAAAGCATTACTGAATATAGCTATTCTCATCCAAATACCTTCTAGAAATGGGATCCAAAATACAGAATAGTTTTCCCTCAGTAGATTGCTGAACTGATCTTGTGTTTGTTTCATACAAGTCAATAAAGTAAACGTAATGTATCTAGAATGAAAGAAGAACAACTGCAATTGTGGAAATAGTTTTGGACAGTAAGAATTTACTTTCACTTGGCAGAAGGGACATTCAGAAGATGGCTCTGATACCTGGTTATCTTGGACAGGTACTTTGGTCACTTCTGTATTGTGGCATTTACCACCACCACCACCACAACTAAAGAGTTTGGGAGGGGTCTCCAGTGCAACTGCCAGAGACTCCCTTTGGTGGTCCTTCTTCAGAATGAGGCACTGGGTCTGTTCCCCTGGAGATCATCTGTCCGATTCAGCATTCTGAAGGACAGTTCAACAGAGCAAGGTCTAAGGCCCAGTCTAACATGCATTCTATTTGCATTTATTTATTTACAAATGTTTTCAGTCACTCTAGAGAGTCTGCCCAGCACCTCACTCTGTTGACTAATTCCTCAGATAGTTCCAGTAGGTGCAGTGGAGAAGTACACAGATTGCTTTGTTGAAATATCAGGAAACATCAATGGTTGTGGAAGTTGGGTATTTTGACCTGGGCAATTTAATTTTCAATTCTAATCTTAAAATGATATCAACTGAAATATTAAAAGAATAGAAAACAAGATATTCTTAAAAAGGAATATTCAAGTTGAAAATGCAGGAAAAAAAAATTAAGAACATTCAAAATCTATGTTTATAAACCGAAATCACAAGTATCAAAATAAATGGGCAGTATGACTTGAGGAGGCAGTGAAAGTGAGAGAAATTAGTTAACAGAAAAGACTGACATTACTTATGTTATTATTATTCATAAATAATATGTCAAAACTGAGTAGGGTGGGCTGACAAGGCAGAAATGTGTGTGTGAACACACATGAGAAGAAGGCAGGCAGAAACTTGAGTCAGAGAAAAGTGATCAAGAAATGTCTACATTTGAATGCTGACAGTCCTCCAGAGGCAGAGATACGTGATGAATCCCAGGTTTCAGAGAGACGTGACAGTGTAAATATGGGAAACTTCTGTTGATATATTCAAAACCTCTTAGAAATGATTGGAGTTTGGAAGGATATAGGAGCTGTTAATGTACTGCTGATATATGAGAAGGGTGCAAGGAAAGATTTGTGAAAAGGCAGACATGCAGGCATGACTTTAGTTGGTACAGACATTATGGGAAAAGCTAAATAACAGAAACCAAAAGGAGAACACCTGGAAAGTTACGATTTAATTAAGGACAGTCAGCATGGATTCGCGCAAAACGAAACATGCCTAAAATATCAGATTTATGGAGGAAGTAACAGAAAAACAGGCAAAGGTTAAGCCATGGACATAAGGAAAACTTTTGATACAGTACAGCAGAAAATTGACATGTAAATAAAGAATGGCATGGAAGGGAACTGCAAAATGACTAGAAAGAAGCAATATGGAGTTTGATTGGAATGAAAAGAATGAGACTGCAAAGATTAGCCCATTTCCAAGATAAGGTATTAGATGGGCAGCATGAACGTAGTCCTTCAGGGTTAGAGTCTGTCACCTGGACACAGAACTAAATGGATTTCATCTTATAAATAGTAGGGAGTTTCTGGTATTTCAGACTATAGCATAAGAGAAATAGAAGAGTCCAGCAAAACTTAGTACAGATTTTTGTTGCTGTGCTGCTGTCATTTGAGCTAACATCTGAATGTTGCTGAAGAGGCCAAAGCAAAGGAGTTTGGAATCCATATGGCATTTAAAATTTTTGTTTCCTGTGATATACTTTCCACCTCCATTTCACTCACATTCATCTAACCATGGCAGGAGTACCCTCATTTTGGAAGGACCATGTTCCCCCATTAGAATTGACCTGACCAGTTCAATCTGGATGGGAGAAGCAGCTGGTGGCTCTCCATTTAAAGGAGGTGTGGGCTTTGAGGGGCTGCTATTTCTTGCTAGGAGTGTTGTCCTCGCCCCGGGAGTGGCCTCTCACATTAGCTCTGATTTTGGTGACCTTCTGGAAGCAGGTGGAGATGGAGCTCTTCCAGAGGGCGTTTGATTTAAATTTCTGATTGTTTAGGTTGGTAGGTTTTTATTATTTGTATTGTACTGTAGATGTTTTAATAGTTTGCACATTCTGTAAAGTCACCAAGAATCCTGTGGGATTGCAGTGGGATATAAAGGCAATAAATAAATAAGTTAGTTAGTTAGTTAGTTAGTTTTGGATTTGGGGTTGTTTTTTAGGTTGTTAGGTTTTTATTATTTTTATTGTACTCATGCATGTTCTAATGGTTTGCTGATTCTATAAAGCCACCAAGAGTCCTGTGGGATTGTGGCAGGATATGATGCAATCAATCAATCAATAAAGCAGTCAACTGCTGTCTCACATTTATTTTAGAATATTTATACCCTTTTTTCCATGTTGCAGAACAAGCCTGACTACATCTACATTGCATCAAGGATGCAAAAAAAAAAAAAAAGGTGGTTCTGAGAATATATGAGACCTACCGCTATTGCTGTGGGTTCAAGAGCTCCCCAAAGAACACAGGGCTAGAAATGTTTGGTCTTTCTTTTAGCACTTCTTTTCTTAGTTTGCAGATATTCGTGGCCACTCTGTCATCCCTTTGGAACTCCTGAGATCTCCTTCCCCCAACGGACCCTGAACAGCAGCTCTCCACATGCCATTCAAGCCTGGTGCAGCCTTTGAGCTGGCTGGCACTACACCAGTCTGGCCAGACTCTGTTTCCTAGGCTTGCACCACTTTCATCCCAGGACTGAAAGCCAGGGAGACAGGAGAAAGAAGTCATCTCCCTTTCATGACAGTAGAAACAAGCTTTGAATGGTGGAAAATTCAGAACCAATCAAAGAAAATGCTTCCTCCCATTGGCTCCATGTCATAGGTCAAGGGTACATCATGCAAAGGTACTGCCATGATGATCACCATGCCAAATGTGCTGCCATGATGATCACCAACCTGGAGAGCTTGAAAAAGACATCAGATAAACTTAAGAAATGTAAGGCTGTGAAGGGTTTCATATGCCTCCATGATCAAAGGCACTGCAACTTTGATCAATACTTCTAGGAAAGTGCTGCTCTGTGTACATTTTGCTCACAAAGGGGGCGACGTGAGGATAATGAATGATGTCAGAGGATTCTTACAGCACATCTTGTGAAAAGAAGGTAACAGAGGAAGATGAGATTTTATTTATCTACATTCTTGGTGATATACTGACTTAACTAACAGAGTAGGTAGTAAAAACAAGTGGACCTCTGCACAAGAGACCTGAAAATTCATAAACTGTATTGGTAAAAAAAAGGTTCTGCTCCTCTTACACCCTCTTCTATCCATTGCATTGGACATCCTTCCCTCTCCTTAATGTTCCAGCTCAACCTGATAGAGTTGTGTGAGGATGAAATGAAGGGAGACCCTCCCCATGAGGCTGCCTTGAACTGTCAGAGGAAGATGGGCTTGTAAGCACAACAAATAAAGAAGTAAATTAATATCTACACCCCCACATTTACATAGACACACAAACACAAATTAAAAGCACAATTAAAGCATCATGAAAACACTCATTACATCAAGCATAACTGAAATATATTTGTTGGGAAAGAGCTAACACAAAATGAGAAAAAAATAAATTTTACCCATTTTTTTTTAAAGAGGCTTATCATTTTCCTTCCTTTGCCTCCTGCTGCTCAGTCAAGCTGGTAGTGAGTGCAACGGACTTTTCTGACAAGTAGCGACGGAACCATCACTTACCACATCATCTCTGTCTTCCCATTCAACCTCAGAGAGGTCAACGCTGCTGTAGTTGGGCTTTCTTCGCTTTTTCCCTTCTTCATACTAGGGTGATTAAAAAAAAGAGGTGAGACACTGGATGAAAAGAACTGGCATTTTTATTACCCCTGGTTAAATTGTTATGGATGTATTCGGCTTTCTCCACATACTAAGTGGAGCATGTTCAATTTTGCATTAATGTTTTATAAAACACTGTTCCTTTGGAGTAAATCAAGCTGCTTTTTTTCAACAATCTTCTCCAATCTGGAGCTCTCTATCATGCTTGACTACAAATCCCATCTCATCCACTCAGCATGACCATGGTAGTTAGAGGTGACACCAGGTTAATCAGAATATGCCTTTCCCATTATTGTTGCTCTGTATTATCACTGGCAATGCATCCTTGGAACAGCATAAACACAGAGCAATGAAAAAGACAGCTGATTACTATTTATTTTCTTACAAAAATCTGTGCCATACACTTTAGATATAAAATTCTCAGCTACATTCTGCTGCAAACCACTTCATACTACAGCACCCAGAAAATATGCAAGACCTTGGTCATACTTGCAAAGTTTACAGAAGACATCTTGAACCTCCTCTTCCAGCCCTGCAGGAAGTTATATTTCCTACAGTGTTATCAACAAACTGTTTATATATTTCTATTTAAACAAGATAAGACACTACTCCTGGGAAGTTTGGTGTTAGTATCTGCTTGATATTACATATTATCTGTTCTTTCATGGGGAAAAATGCAAGAAACACAGTAATAAGGAAATATTATTGTTTTAAACACTGATATTGTTATACTGTAAATCTCACTTTTTAAAAAATAAACATCACCATTACAAATGAGTTGACATTGGTGTTCTTGTAATGTAGAAAAGCCCTGCCCCCTGCTGCATACAACAGCAAAGAGATCCTGCTAAAAGTAACTAACTTTCCAATGTATAGGTTAAGTCTGATGTTTAAAGTGGAATTTGCTAGCCTTCCAAGAAAAGAAATCAATGGACTAAACTACATTTTAAAGATTAAGTTACTCAATATTAAAATTAACACTGTTCAAAACCCATTATGAACCCATTGGTCACAGTTGGGCTTCATAATGAGTTTATAATCTTAAAGTTGCAATGCACAAGATGTTGATACTTATTTGATCTATGTGTGTCTGAGGTACCTAAATTCTTGATGCAAAGATGCTCCTGCATCAGTCAAGGACAGCTGGGCTTCACCATAGCAGTCCCCCATCCCTTGTTTAACAAGAAGGCATGGTGAGCTGGCATTCAATTGATGCCAGGAGACAGTGCTATCATGGCTGTTTGGGAACTAGCTATATACTGTACCTACTACCATAATTGAGTCACTGGGCCAGCTAAGTAAGGAAGTGATGGGCCAGAAGGAAGAGCGAGGTCATTGAAGTGGGGCTGGAGGGAGAGAAAGAGGGAATTTAGGAGCAGCACATTCAGTGAGTCCAGCATGGCTTCTGACCAGGATAGGAGCCAGGTATAGTTAAATGGAGTGTTGTAGGAAGAGAGAATGGACTGGGGGCAATTGAACGAGTGCTGCATGCTCAGCAGACCTGGCAGTGGTTTTAAGTCAGAGTCATGGGCCGATTCCATTATTACTATCTTTCATGTGGACATTCTGAGGGTCAAGAAGGCAGCTGGCACTTCTCTGTCAAAGACTGAAAGGTTTTCTGAGGTCATATGTATGTCAGAGCAACTGATCGATTTAGCTCCTCTTGGCCATCTCAAGGGATGGCAGAAGAAAATCCTAGGAGCAAGGTCTACATGAGGAGCTTGGCATCCTAAACAATGCAGGGTTTAGCAACATGGTGTCCTCCAACTTCCATAATCCCTTGTCAATGGATATGCAGATCAGGGCTGATACAGTTTGCCTCAAAGTTCTGAAGAGTGCCAAATTATATATGCATGCACACACACATATTTACTAAGCAAGCCCCATGATGTATTCTGGATCCAATAAACATATTTATAAGCATTTAGCATTTAGCAATGAAGGATAATCTTCACAGGAAGCTAAAAAGAGGAATACCAGATGCTTTGAGGGTTTTATTCCAATGGAAGTGGGAATATAGCATGAATATATTATTGATTTTTATTACCTCACTCCCCAACATTCTAATTTCTACTTTTCTTTCTCCTTTTCACACATTAGTCCATGCATGTTCCATTTTTGCTGGATGAAAACAGATCAGAACTATTCATTTTATTTGACGCTTGTGCATTCTGCTACTGAATATGAAGAAGGCAAAGAGAATATCCCCCATCCCAAAATCTATTTAATTTTCAATGTTATACTTCCTAGGCAGAATACTGTGATTTCTTCTGGATTTGCAATCTGTCTGCCTGCAATGTAGATCAGTAGGGATCCAAGTGATATTACTGGAAGATGTGAGGTTCAGAGATTGCAGAAACACAAGATATGCATTCTTACCCTGTCAAGAATGACATAAGAATATTTCCAACAATAATGAGAAGCTTAGCTTCTAGTGTTGAGCCAAACTATTTCCCCTTTTTAATTCAACCTCTTCAGGAAGTCTGAGGGAAATTTAAAGGTGGAGAAAACTGAAACAGTTAATGTGTGACAATTCTCAGTGGGGAAGCTGGAGAATGAGGAAGTTGCCAAGTTCATAGTAGTGGCTAGGTTGTGTGTACATCTGTCCACATTCCTTCTCTTTGATCTTTTTCTGACTTTAGCTTTCAGAAAAGCTCTGGGTGTGCTTACTCTCAGTAGTGTTAGGGATCTCCTTGTAGCTTGATCAGGTGATCATATAACATTAACCATTTCCAGAAAATGCTGCAAACTTGTGCATAGTTTTATCAAAGTTAAAGAAAAAAAAATGAATGGAAGAGTCAGATAGACATTCCTCCCTTGGTCATTTCCTACCTGATGCTTCCAAACGTTTAAATTCTTTTTTCCCATGTGAAACAGACCAAAAAATCTGTACCTTTTTTGTGAGCATAAGAAATTATCCAGAATATAGAAGGTAATATTCAGCCCAACAACAGTCTTTGATGCAGCCCAAATCAATTAAGCAAAAATATGGCAGATAATTTGATCTCCCCCTCACTACTTCAGTTCTGTCCCACAGAAGCTGAAATCCTTTCAAAACAAGGACTAAATATCGTCAACTTCTAACCTGCAAAAATGCTACAAGTTGCTCCTCTTCCTAGAGGGAAGCTGCCATGATCTGAATACAACGAGCAGCTAGTATGGACAGTCAATGCCATCTGGCTTGAGGTGGAGCTACTAATGCTCACTCAACCTCTACAGCCAAAAGAAATCTCTTTTTCCAACTCCTTCCTTTCCTTGAGGTTAGGGGGACATTATTTATGATTCCTGTTAGAATGCAAAACCTGCCAAACCCTGCTGTCATTATTCACATCTATGCCCAAAAGCCCTCGGTCTCAAATAGCTTACAATAGAGCACCATAAATTCTGGAAATGGCATTACACAGCTTTGTGGGGGAAAGCCTGTCTGATCATTTTTATCACCTCCCATGACAACAGCCAACTTTGAAATGCATCCTTTGCATTCCTCAGTGACAACCATGACAATCCTTACTTCACAATCACCTGAAACCTGTATGGTGTAATAGAGTGTCAGACTAAACCCAGGTTCATAGCCCCATTCAGTCAGAAACCTCACTTGTTTTACAACAGCCTACTTTAGCCAACAGATTGTTGTGGAGGTAAGAGAGAACTATGTACTATATGTACTATGCCATCTTTTTGGAGGAAAGATGACATATAACATAATACATAATAAAATGATACCTCTAGAAGACATTTTGGGTAATTTTAATTGGTTGTTAATATTACTTTTCTTCCTATTATCGTTTACTAAAACTATTTGTGATTTACATTACATATGGTTTTATTCTCTCAGTGATTTGTTCATGCTGCTAATGCAACATACATCGTAAATGAAATACATTAAAATAATGCAGATTAGGTGCAAAACGTTACAGAAGTCAGTAAAAAGGATTTCCTGAAGGACAAGGCATATTTTTGGGTTGAAGATCCAAACAATTTCAGAATGTAGCAGTAAGGCAGTGGAAGTAATCCTTAAAAAGATGTAAATCCAGAATGGTAGTGTCCTTGGCCATTTTTTTTCATAGACAAAACATTTAGCTCATTGTGGCTACTTATGAAGTAAGCCAGAAGTAGCATCTGAGAAACCCAGGGAATGGGAAGTAGAGTTCGACTTTTGGAGCTAAAAAATACAGTTCTCTGCTGCATTTATTTGAGTTGAAGCCCCCAAGATAGCATTAAATTGTCATGGCTATGTTTTTCACCTTGGGATTTATCTGGGACAAGTATGGATTCTTAGTTTAATAGGCTGACTTTTGAGTTTTTTATTTATTTTTTGTGGTTATCATCTGCACAATCCTAATTGATTTTCTGAAATCTTGGGTTTTTATAAAATACAGTCATTTTTAACTATGTGAAGTCCTTTATGGAGTCATACTGAAGGTCATGAAGCATGTTATCTCCTAAAAAGGGAACTATAAAAACAAATTTCCAAGATTAAGATTGAGCAAAATAAGAGAACAGGATTTTTATTTTCCAAATAAAGACATCCAGATGAAGGGTATAATTTAAGATTTTAATCCAGAAGTTCTTAGATTATAGTTGGCAATAGAGACCAGTTATTTTGGATTAGAGGTTCATGCCAGCTGGCAATGACAAACTGCCATGCAGTAAAATTTCCAACCTTTATTACAATGAAAAACCAACAGTTAACTATGTCATATAAAGAGGGATGATAGATGACTTGGGGGATAAACCTCAATGTTCACACAGAAGAAAAATGGGAGGAAATAAAGATTAAAAGTTCAGCACGAACTCCACAGCAACGTAACATATCATCATTAATACACATATGCACATACATATATGTGAGCATTAGCATATAGGTTAGAAATGATAATAGAAAAAGTCTAAACCTCTGGATCTTGAAGAACTAGAGTTTCTTAAGGTAGCTTAACCTGTTAAACTATTTCTATGAAAGTGAGCTGCTCTTCCCCAGCCAAATGTGTGAGTGCATACCTTCCATTGCAATGCAAATCATATCACTTCTATAGATGAGAATGCTGAGGACTCTTGTAAATTACAGATAAATCATGTCACGATCCCAACCTGATGCTGTCTGCTCATCCTGGGATTGCCAAACACCTTGTTGTCTGGAATTGTGGCAGTTCAATATATATTGAAGGTGGAAAGTTAGGAAAATTGCAGAACACCTGGCTTCCAATTTCAGACATTCAAATGGTTCTCATGGCCACATTCCAATTTCTTTTTGTAGATAGCTGCCTTTGATGTGGCTATTTGTTTACTTTGTCTTTTTCTTATGTTACATTTTATGATCAAAAGCACTTTCTAAAGTAGTTGGGATCTATCATGCTAGGAAGGTCTCTAGCAGTCATTTGATTTCTCTTGCATGGTTAAGATCACCATTCATAAAGTGGTGAAAAAAATACACATTGATCTGATAATTCACCACCTGGACCTTGGGACAAAAGGGCTCATGGTGACCTTGCCACATGAAACAGAGAATCTGGCCTCCTTTATACTTTTGGGGCAACTACTGAAACTCAATTAAAGTAGGTTTGTCTACAAGACAGTTTAAGAAGTCTTCATCTAAATGAATGACATAGAAAATAAGGAACACATTTTTATGTGCCTATGAAGATGGGGTAAACAATATCTTCATTCAGATCAGCTAGACAGAAGTAGATTAGTAGTGCGGCATATACTGTATGTGATTCTTTCCATAGCAAACCTTCTTGATTTAGTATTTCATTTGCATTCTTAAGACGTTATCATTCAAGATTATGTAAAACTGACAGCTGCTTATAATTATATCTCTTTAGTGTGGAAATAATTTAAAACATCTGCCCTTATTTCAACATTTCCAGAGTTAAACTCAGTGAATGTCTTTCTACCTAACGTCAAAGTTGAAAGAAACAAATAACAGAAAACTGCAAGGATTGCTACCAAATTTCTTGCATTTCATTTGTATGTACAACTGGTTTTATCAGCAAAGCCTTCAAACTGTTAATTATCTTTTTTAACATATATAATTTAGGATTGCTAATGAGATGGCAATTTTTGCCCTCACAGGGATTCAGATGCTCTTTCTCTTTTAACATGGAAACACCAACAGAAATAATTGTTGACATCCAAGTGATTGAAATCTTCAGTTATTTAAATGAACACAAGGCATTTACACTGTTCAGATTATTTAAATATTTGCCTGTCAGCTACAGCTGTAGAGTTTTATGGAGCCTCTGAATAAGCAAGGGTAAGTGTAGGTTATCTTAGTTTCCAGCAGGCTTCCCCAGAGAAAAATGGGATTTGCTGCTTATGAAAGGCTAACACCGCTTAAGTGGGCATTAATGTTTCCTCTGAGACCTGGATTTCTGTTTTTCTATATTAGGAGAAACAATTTTTTCCCAGAATTTACAGCTATGAAAATGTTAATACTGGTTTAACAATCTTTAAATACATTGGACTTTTTTGCCATGTACAATGTATTGTGGCAGTTCATATATTTAATTTAAACTCAGTAGTTTATTATGAAAGCAAAACAGCTGTCATTTTAAGGAACACACACACACACTCATTCTGTTTTCCATATCCACAGAGGCATACAAACATTTTCCGCTCTTTCGAAAAGGACAGATGTAAAACAACTCATATAACTCAATGTAACTGTTGAGGAATTTTTTATTTGAATTACCTTTTACAAGAAATAAGAAATAGAAAAATGAAGCCATTTTGTACCAAACGTTAACACTTTACATATTTACATATTTCAATTTAAAGATAACCTTCACTGTTATTAAATAATAACACACACACACACAAAAGGATGACTTTTCATGCTACTTGAAACACACTACTTAAACATTCTTATTTATTGTGCCTTTCTTGTAGTAACAGAGGTTTTAACTTAAACTTAACTATCTTATAAAATCATTAGGAAAGAATACAAGAACAAAAAATAAATGTTTGAAAAGTGACCAAAACAGGCATAGTGCAATCTGTCTGCCCCAAACTGAGTCAGTATGGCACCACAGGTTTAAACTATCACAGCTTTGGAAGATGAGGGCAGGAGGACAACCCATTGGGTAGTCTTGCGCTTGAATAGCAAACAAAACCTTCTAAAATTTTATCAATCAAAATTTATATTCCAAACTTTAAGAAAAAGGAGTGTTTGGGATGAATCATCTTATGCATTATTAATTCCATGCAAAGCAGATGTTGAGACTGTATGTTCAACGCAAATAATCTGTGATATGGCAAAACTGAAAGGGCATTTAGGAATACATAGAACTACCTAAATTCTTTACTGTTGGGAAGTTAATATACCCATATAGATAACATGTACACAATGAAGCTGTGATTTAAGTGGCAAAAAATCCACACTGTTGAAAGTTAGGATACCATCTCATGGTGCTGAACTCATAGTCTTGCCATTAATTACGTATTTCTGGATTAGGAGAGTTTTCATACTGTAGTGGTGGATTTGATGATTGAAAGTTTTCTTGTGGATATTATAAGACATTTAAGAGTATGGTGAAGAGTCTGTGGATTCAGTTAATGCCACTGGAGGACAGAATCTCTATTGTTATTAGCTTTGCTTATAGTAAAAAAATAAAATAGAATATATAGATAAATAATATAATAAATAAAATACAACCCTGAAACAGTTAATAATGTAAGGAAGGCATCAAATAACTTCTATAAGCCACAGCTACTGATAGAAGTTTTGCAACCTTCTTGGAGGTATCTCAAAATTGGTCAGATAAAAGAAGAGTGTGAACCTCTTAATCATAGGAACAATTGAATTTTTTTGACAATGGCAATATGAGATCTTTTTGCCACTTAGTGTACAATGAGCATTTTAACTGCATGTGTAATACTGCTTCTACTGCTATATCAGAGCATACACAAGCATGATTTTAATACGGGAGACTAGTATATCTGTCTGTTGTGACCCTAATGGGTAACACATCAATTCAGGCCAGGGAGAAAAGTATTCTGTTGAAGGATATGCAGATGTTAAAGAAGTATCTAGGGATAGTCTGAGGGGAGGGAGGGAAGGAAGGAAGGAAGGAATTGCATTGTAGCAGAGATGGAAACTCTAGCTCTATCACTTTGAATGTCTCCCTCCCAAATTCTCTGTTTAACTTCAACCAAGGTTTTATTAAGGCCAAGGGGATATATTCTAAAACAGAAAAGCCACCTTTTGCCAGATCTTCTTAGGAAAGAAATGAACCTATCTGAGAAGGTAAGTTGGACAAAGAAAGCTCCCCAAATGATTTGGTTTGACTAAAATGTAAGGTAACAAAATCTCACATGAACCCAAAGGGTGGGGGGAATAGTTCACCCAAATGAGAGTGCTGAGAGTTGAATAAGGGACTTGTATTATAGCTGATAAGGATTTGGATTGGATGGCTTCTAAGCCTGATATATCCTTATAGATGCACAACTGAGTGCCAAATAACATCAGACCCAGAACTTTAGCTTTGAGCATTTAAACTGTTGCTAAGATGTAATTGCTACAATATTGCTTGCATATTTAATTTAATTTAAATACTTAAATGTAATAGTTAATAATAAATTATATCAAAAGGTGTTGGAAGCCAAATCTTTCAACTTTTGATTATGTGCCATCAAGTTGTTTTCGACTCCTAGTGACCACATAGATTTTCTCTAAGACGATCTATCCCTAATCTGGTCTTTTATATCTTCCAATAGTGCATTCATCACCTCTGTAATTGAGTCCATCCACCATGCTGCTGGTCATCCTCTTCTTCTCTTTCCTTCCACCTTTCCCAGTATTACAGCCTTTTCCAAAGAACTGAGTCTTCACGTAATGTGTCTGAAGTAGGAGCCTGATCATTTGTGCCTCGAGTGAGAACTCTGGGTTCATTTGTTGAATGATCCATTGGTTTTTTTTCTTGGCTGTCCACAATATTCTCAAGAGTTTCCTCCAACACCAAAGTTGAAAAGCATAATACTTTTCCTATCCTGCTTCTTTCAAGTCCAGCTTTCACTTCCATAGAGTGTCACAGGGAATACCATGACTTGCATGATTCTGATTTTGTAGGCTTGCATGATTCTGTTCTACCACCTTGGAATTCCCTGGTGATTTCTTATCCATATACTAAACAGGTCCAAAAGACTTTAACTTTTCTGAGATCAGTGAAAGTTGACCAGAAACTGCCACCTGCTATGACACCTAGTGAATTAATATCACTGGCCATCTTCTTCACTTTCCTTCCACCTCTCCCAACATTAGAATCTTCTTCAGGGAGCTTTGCATAATGTGTCCAAAGTAGGATCATTTGAGCTTAGTCATTTGTACCTTGAATGAGAACTCTGGGTTGATTTGTTTGATGATCCATTGATTTGTTTTCTTGTCTGTCCACAGTATCTTCAGGAGTCCTCTCCAATGCCAAAGTTCAAAGGTGTCAATACTTTTCCTATCCTGCTTCTTTAAAGTCCATCTTTTGCTTCCATAGAATATCACAGGGAATACCATGACTTGCGTGATTCTGATTTTGTAGGTATAGACACATCACAGCATTTGAATACCTTTTCCAAGGCCTTCATGGCTGCTCTACCGAGTGCTATTTCTTGATTGCTTGTTCCTTTACTATTCATGGTTGATCCTAAAAGGCAGAAGCTACCCACCACTTCAGCATCTTCATTGTCAGTTCTAAGGCTGGTTGTTCTACCTGTTGTCATTCATTTGGTCTTTTTTTAGTCCCATTTTTTCCACTGTGCTCTTTGATTTTTAATACTAGGGCTTGCAGATCCTTTGCATTTTTGGCTATCAGGATAGTGTCATCAGCATAGCACAGGTTATTGATGTTTCTTCCTCCAGTTTTAAAATCACGCTCATCTTCTTCCAATCCAGCTTCCTTTAATATATATTCTGCATATAGGTTGAATAAATAAGGGGAGAGTATGCAGCCTTGTCACACTCCTTTGCCAACCTGGAGCCAATCTGTTTCACTATGTTCTATCTGGACTGTGGCTTCCTGACCTGTATATAAGTTTCCCATGAGGACAATGAGATGTTCCTCGATTTTTCTAAGCACATTCCATAGCTTGACATGATCAACATAATCAAAGGCTTTTCTATGTAGTTAAGCTGGGCAGAGATGTGGGATCTCAATGAATAGTGATTTTGGAAGAAGGATTTAGATTTTGAAATCCCTGCCAAAGATTTAGGACTTGGAGGAGCTTATTCCATGCTGTTGCCACCTCCATCTCCTCTACACATAAATGTGTCTTTGAAGTCATCAGGAGCTCAGCTCAACTTGGAGGAAGCTTTTTAACAATGAAGCAAACTTTTCCTAATTAAAAATAGATGGTGGTGGTGGTGGTGATGATCATGATAACGATAACAGCAATACCAATTATAATGTAGCAACCTTTAAACTATACTTGATTCACTTATCTGAGGCTAAATGTGACTTATTTCTGAGAAGACAGAAAATATGTATGGGACTATACTTATGCCAAGTAATCCTAAATTTATATTCTCAAAACAAAACCATATTTTGATATATTTACTTTCAGGTAAATACACATAGGATATGGCTTTAATGAATGCTGAAGATTATCAAAGAAAAGGATCCTTATTCCTTGGGTATCATATCCTGATGTTCTATATGTATTCATAAAAAAAAAACCTATGACAGAAGTTCACAGTGATCATAGGAAAAAAAATTAATCAGAACTGATTAAAATAACTTACATATCAAAACAATAATAAGCAAATCCTAAAGTTAAGGATTAAGGTAAACGAGAACCTCTGGCACTAAAAGAAACAGCATGAATTAAGAGCAGACAGATAACCATAGATTTAAAAACTACAGAAAGGATACAGTAAGTTACACTGACAGTGGCTGTACTATATATCAAAAAAGGTATAAACTGGAAATCTCAGGAGAAGCACATTTATTCACAGAGGGGCTAGAGTATAAATCCCAGCCCAGGAAATAGGATGGCAGGAAGCAGTGTTGCTCCCCATGCTGCCTGTCCTCTTCCACCAAAGAAAAGATAATTAGGGAAACAGCAAGAGAACCTAATGCCACGAGAACAGGTAACTTCATTATCCACCAACTCCATAAACTCAGTTCAGGACAGAGGGGTGGGGGGAATGTCATGTAGAGAAATGATTTTTAGTGTGGAAGAACTAATTAATCATAGAATTAAGAATAGTAGAAACAACTCTGTTTAAGTAGAGCAAAGATGGAACCAATCAACGGTGCAGAAGTAGTGAATTTCTTGCATTCTGTACTTTTGATATGGCCAACAGTATGGAATGTGCATGGAAAACCAGGTGGAATTTTGGTTCAATAGAATGGCTCACATTTACTGGAGGAAGAAGGGGGTGAGGGGTGGCATCTAATGTGATACACAATATCACACTAGTACAGTGTGGCAACTTCATGTTGCTAGACAACATTTTGTCTTATCTATGAAGTTACTCAATCCAGCACTGATGCCAAAAAAGTAAACAAAAACATGACAACTGATAAAGCTCTCTTCTGAAACTGGATATTATTTTAATTATATCCTGACCTTCTGACACATATGGTTCAGTTACAGACCCTGTTGTAAAATGGGAAGTTCTAAACCTGAAGAATTTCTTTATATGTTTTCCTGATTTAGGTTATACAGGAAAGAACAAGAACATGCATCTCTCATTTCTATTATAATAATTTGGGAATTAAAGTCAGTGGGTTGGCTTTAAAATGTGCCCTTTGTGAACAAGTGTTTTGAGTTCATTATCAAATGGGAGTGAGATTCAGTGGAAACTCCCAATGGAAGAAAGAGCCATGAAGGAATGGTTGGTGAAATTGAAAGAACTTGCCAAGATGGGCAAACTGACTTCTTTGATTAGAGAAAGGTCATCACTGACATTCATCAATGACTGGAAACCCCTTACGGACTTCTTGCATAAGAAAGAACATGATTTTATGACTTATGGTTTTGATGATTAGAAAGAATTGGTTACAGAAAGAAGGGAATCTTAGAGGGAGAGTTTTGATTAGAATTGTATGCATAACTGCCAAGAGGAAGATTGGAAGCCACTTCTTTATATATTTTTCTCATGTTTTCTGTTCTTTTATTTTTTCTTTTTTCTATCTCCTTCTCTCTTTGTTCTTTCTTTCTTTTCTTTTTCAGATTTACTTTACTATTTTTTTCCTTTGAATGTATTTATTATATATGTAAAATATAAAAACTATTTAATAAAAACTATTAAAAAAATAGTCAGGGAGTTGGGAGGAATATTTAAAAAATACAGCAAACTGCTAGTGAGGGATGTTCCAAAACTTTATGTGAGTCAGAAAATGTCAGCTGGTTTAATGAGCTTAAGACTATACTGATTATCTCAAAATGCTGATGTTCATATTGAAAACCCTAAATGCTGTAAGGCTTTAAAAAACAAGCAAGGTAACTAACTAAATTAGAACAGTTATTTGGTACAAATATTCTTTCTAGTTCTGGGATGAATTTTCAGCCCACTATTTTCCCCTCATAGATGAAATAGAATAGGGGTGGGAGCAGTAGCTCTCAAGAGCTGATTTAACCATTTTCTGAAATTTTGCAAGTGGGCTGAGAGCAGAGCTGAGCCACTGGTCTAGCACACCAATCAGCTGTTCTCCAGCTAGTAGCATGGGAGTGGTAACAGCAGGGCCAATTGTTAAACATTTACCAGCACATCATTGGGTGGGGGAAAAATATATTTTCTGGAGATGGTATAATTGTTAGGCGATTAGGAAATCATATCACTTGCCATTTATATAGATCAGTGTTGTCCAAACTTGGCCACTTTAAGATGAGTGGACTTCAACTCCCAGAATTCCCCAGCCAGGGTGGGGAATTCTGGGAGCTGAAGTCCACTCATCTTAAAGTGGCCAGGTTTGGACAACACTGATATAGATACTTCAGCAAAAGAAGATTTTTTTAAAAAAAAACTCCAACCCTATCTTTTGTAAATGCTCAAAATGGTAAATTAACAATATTATGCTCAGCTGTTTTGAAATGCCAGCCTAGGGGGATGCCAGTCTCTGGGGATGACCCTCTAGCAGCCACAGTTGAACTTGATTTGGATTTGATCTAAGGCACTCTCTTGATACAGAGTAGAACTAAGACCCCCAACATACAGGTACCCCAATACTGAACCCACCCTTTAAATTGCATGCTTCCATGAAATATATTTTAATATAATTTGTTTAGAACTGGAGGTTGAAGGGTGTTGCTTTCTATAAAAATAACAAGTAATCATTTATTAAGGTGTGACTGTTATGATTTTAGGACATGAGAACATAGCCACAAAATTCATCCGAACACCAGTTTGAAGATGGATCTGTCAGGTGAAAGTCCACCATATCATTTCATTGATGGAAGTAGTTTCCACTGATGAGGCAGAGGAGGTGGAAATCCTACTGATTCCTATAGCCCTCAAGTCCCTTCCAAGCCTTGGAGGAAGCTCCAGATCAGCTTTTGAGGCCAAAAAAAGGTTTGCAGGGAGAGGAAAGATGCCGAGTTTAATGCATTTTTTCAGCTGGGCTCAATATTACATTACATTATTATATTCAGATTTGTAATACAAGAGCAGCCCTTACAACTGCGATAAAATTGTTGGCTGCCTGTTATATCACTGGGCTTCTCATTTTAAGTCCTACTTGCTTTCCTCTTTTGTGTGTGTGTGTGTGTGTGTGTGTGTTGGGGGGAACCTGTGTGTGTGTTAAGTATATATTTTTTTTCAAGGCTACTTCTTCGGACCGTGGAAACATTTCCTGTTAATATTTCCATACTACATCCAAGCAGAGCTTTTAAATGTAGCAGAAAGTGAAACATATAGAGTTTCTGTTTCCTTATTGCCATTTTTTTAAAATGCCAGTGGGGTTTTGTTTCTGCATTTTAATAATACTGTATTTTGCAGTAAAGGGAAACACATTCAATTCAAGTCTTGACTTTCACTTTTTACATAAACACAATATATTCAAAACATGTATGATTTAAATATATATATATATATATATATATATATATATATATATATATATCTGTTTTGAATAATGGCTCTGTCTGCTTTGATTCCGGTGAAGGCTCTGCCAGACTGGCTAGATGATTATACATGGCAGTGTTCTGCTGCCCTCTAATGTCACATTTTATACAGTTCATCACTGGCACTCAGAATCCTCTTTATGGGAGCAGGGATTCATTCAGCTGACTTGTACTTCTTTTCAATAAAAGAAGGGATAGAGGTATACAGTGGCTGTTTTAACTTCATTTCACTAATCTGGTCAAAAGTTTCTTCCTCGTTACAGAATATGATCCACAGAATATAGACTTCACTGAATATTTATATAAGAAAATACAGTTTATAATCATAGCAGAGACCAGAACCTCAACAAGGTTACTCAGGTACAAAGTAAATAGAGAAATGATTCAAAATGTAACTTGATTTCTGAATGTAGAGCAGCAGCCTTTCCCCATCTGGTGTCCCTCAGCTCTCTTGTATTCTAACATTTATAATCCACAGCCAACGTGGGTTTTGGAAGACACCAGTTTGAAGAAGATAAATAGTTTTGCTAAAATATATTTTATTCCAGCCATTTGTAGCAAAGTTTCCATCATCTCTCAATGGAGCATAAAAGATTATATTAGAAAATCAAGGATTTTTCTCAAATTTACTTCTAGCATTGGACTAAAAGCCAGCCAGTAAGGCCACCAGCTAGTGATGATGGAAGTTAACATATGTGGAAGTCACTAAGACCTGAGCATATCTTATCAAGTTAGTCTCCAAATAGGTAAACAGGAACTTATTGTTAAACTGCTTTCAAGTACTCCACAACCCAGTGCCTGTTGGTCCTGCAAAACAACTGGAATGGAATTGTGGGCTAATCACTGAACTGACATTGTGTTTCCAGGAAAAAAAAGAAATGAAGCAGGTATTTGGCTACCCTTAGCATGTTACCGTTTTTTTCATTTCTGTCTTGCTAATATTTTATTAAGCAAGGAACATAAACAAATCCAGTCCTCTAAATCTTAGAAACTGAAGTGATTTGAGGGCAATTTTTGTGACGCAATTACTTCATACGCATAATGTCTTCTGGGCCAAAAGAAGTTCCATTTCCCCATGAAATAAACAATTCTAGCAATCACAGCACCACTTTAAACAACAAACAAACTGTTGGTCATCAAATGGGAATTTCCTATCATTAGTTATTACCAGTTACAGTTTGATCATTGGAATTCATTTCACCAACTGATCTTCATGCCAGAGGCATCTCTGGGCAGCATAACTTACTGGAGCCTTCTGCAGCCTGATGCTCTCCAGATGGTCTGGAACTACAATTCCCAGAATTCCCAGCAACTATGAGTTGGGAATTGGAGAGTTATTCCCAACCTATCAGGAAGACACCAGCTTGGTATAGACCCTGTAACCAAGATGATGGTATATGGGGTGTATTTTTCAAACTTATGGGCCAATTTATCTAGGCTACTAGAAATGGCATTAGAATATAAGGTACTGAACTCCAGGTTCATAGCTTTATTTATCTGTGATCTTTTTAGTGGAATGATTGTGTATGGTAATGAGCCAGAAATGTCAGTGATGTGAGGATGGAAAGCATAACCACTTTCCCCCATTTTTTAAAAACCTGCTGTCATGAATTACATCATTTGCTAGTCAGTCCTGGATCATTTATTATTGTTAGAATACATTACATACATCCCTCTGAAACAAGGAATTTATGAGATTTAATGTATAGAATGGCAAAGCCATAAATAAAGAGAAGTTGACAGAATAGGAAACCCTGTGTCTGTTGTAACTCTCATTTACCATGGCAATGGTCCAATTCAAATTTAAATGTGCATATCTCAGTAGGCTTAAGGACATACAACTTAGTATTGGATCGTGGTTTTTGTGAGCATCTCAAAAGCATCAAAGAATCGATTTCCATAGTGGATATTATTTTAAGAAACAAAGTCACTCCAAATTCTTTTTTTCATTTCCTACTCTTATCTTTTATGACTTTTTTTTTTTTTAATGAGAACACTTGTAAAAAGCTCGTTTAACAAGAAACTGTAGCCTGGCCAAATTTTCAAATAAAATATTAGAACTTACCTGACATACATAAAGCATAAAAGCGTTGCAACAGGCTCTTGAACTATTATTCATAACGGCATGCCAAGCTGCATACAGTGTTTACTTCAGAAATATACTGAAAGCCTCCTGACATGTGCTAAAAAAGTTTCAGAACTTTTCTGTCTTCTACTAAGACTACAAAGCAGCTTTTAGCATGGCAACACTTAGAGCAGTTCCTCACCTGCCCTAACCATGGCACCAATTTAATAACCTTTTTTTTTCCCTGCCATGTCTTCATGATGTTTCCTCTGACTCAACCATAGCTCCTACTGGAGGCAGCCACTGCCTTCTGGTCACCACCCCTGGGTTCACCTGCAGGAGTCGCCATTTTGCTTCTGCAGAGGCATCTGCCTTCATAATGCTTACCAGCACTTTCCACAACTCCATTTTGCCTCTTTCATTTCTGCTTTGTTGGCACCAGATGTCATAGTCATGACTGTTGCCATTATATTCAAGTAAATCCAGAAGATTACTCTAGTGTGTATGTTCCCCATGGTTATCCAGTAGCTACTTTCAGCCCCAAAGTCAGAATGAGATGACTTGGTCTCTTGCTGCCAGCAGTACCATTCCTTTAAAGGCCTATCTGAAGATGGAGCTCACTTGTGATCATCTACTTCCTCCCACTTTACCACATGCTCCATGTCTTTTACCTGCCAGCTGGGCTCATGAATTCAGCACATTTTCAGCTGGACTGTATCAGATACAAGTACAGAGAAGACCTGTGCTGATCATCAAGAGCTCCTTCCCACTTCACCCCATGAACTCCCTTAGCTGATTTCAGGGATTCTTTACCTTTTCACCTCTATAATTTGGATGCAACAACTGACCTCCTTCATACCCATGAGAAGGTAGCAGGGAAAGATTTCAGAGCATTTTTTACAACGGGCTGATTCAAAAACATAATATTTTTCTTCAGTGTTGTTACACTTTAACATAGAACTACAGAGGTACAGGATGGAAATCTAGGCAGAAGACTTCTGGTGTCCTGATAATATCTTTTAATCTCCTGATTGAATCTGCTCAAATGTAAATACTAACTAAGCCAAATCCAAATGTTTAGAGGGATAAATGTGCAAGCTGCAATCACAGCTTCATAAACAATGAATCAAATGATTCCAAATTTATGATATGCAAACAGCCTTCCGATAAATGTGCTTATTACTTCTGTTAATTTATTATTGAATTCTGATATTACAGTCTGTGCCTATCCTGAGAAATAGCATCCATCTAATATTTTAGTGAATCCATTAATGTTTAGTGAATCTTATGCACACACACACACACACCCAAACTACAGCCTATGCTACCATTAAATAAACATTAAAAGAACAGACACAACACCACAAAATCTTTTCTTATATTGGTTAACTGAGAGATAGAAATAATAGTAATGGAAGTGAATGTTGCTATTTTTCTTTTAAAGCTGGGAAAGATCCTTGTTCTGATTTCTTTTTTAAAGAGCGAAGTGAGAGAGCTTGTATAACATTTCCACAATTTATAAATTAGAGTCTATTTAAACATGACAAATAGGGGCTTTTAGTTAGAAGCACAGCATTCCATTTCAATATAAGTGTATATAATTACTGCAATTTATGGCTTTGCCTTTCTGCATTGTTAGGTGTCTGGGCCCTTTATTCTGAAACTTGCGCTTGTCTCTCTCACCAAACAACTGGCATTGTCATTTGTGCTGGATCTCACACTAAAATGTCTGCAGCATTTATGTTAATCAACTACTTTTTAAAACAGTTTCCTGTAGAAGCCACTAATTTGTCCTTTTTAAACTCTAAATGCTACATTTGGTATATGTTGAGGAAGGGGGAAAAAAATAGAAAAATCTTCATCAAGCACTTATAAATCCACCAGCAAATTCTCGACCTTACCAGAGGCCTGAGTTCAGGATGAGTCAGAATATATCCGTTATTTGTAATTGCAAATGCATATCCGTGAATACCTAGCTGTAAGGAACAACAAAAACAACAATAGAAAGAATAAGTATGTCCTTTGAAAAGCAACAAATCAAATATCTGCAACACAACCCCAGCTGGAGATTATTTTGCCCAGCTTCCCACTGGGATTTTGTAAGAAAACTTCCCTGAAAACTGGACCTTTTATTGTTTGCCCTTTAAACATGCAGTTGGTTTATATGTTGCACAAGTTAGTTGCATATATTCTCTAACTCACAGCCTTCCCCAAATTGTGTGTCCTCTAGAGGACTGTTGAGAAGTCTGGGAGTTGACCTCTGTAGGACAGCCCTGTTGAGAAAAGCTGCTGTATGTGTTAAGTTTAAAGCAAATTTAAATAGCATTATAGCAATATAAATACTGCAATTAATAAGATAATAAGATTTATGCACCTTTGGCAACAAAAGCGCTGACTGGATGTAAAAACCAATCATTGTAACAGTTTACCTTTGCACCCCATTTCTTTATTCAGGTTTTCCCCTCATTCTTGATTACTGCCTCTCCAGAATTTCAATTGGAAATGAAATTTTAGTGTTTTAGAGAGTGGTCTGGACTTTTTAGTATTCTGTTTTTAAGGCTGTTTCCCTCCTCCACTCAAGTTTTATTCCTTTCCTGAAAACCAATGTAATAGGGTTTGAGTTTTTTGTCCCTAATGGGGGTCTAGAAATATATTGTTTATATAAATTCCTTTTCCTGTTTTATCACTCCCACCCACAAGGGTCAATACCAAGACAGCCAATGTGGCCAGCTACCTTTGAAGAGGAATACTATATAAAGAAAAGGAGAAATATTTAACTGGACCTAACACAATGTTTCTCAACCTTGGTGGCTTTAAGATGTGTGGATTTCAACTCCCAGAATTCCCCAGCCAGCTTGCTCCTGGCTGGAGTTGAAGTCCACACATCTTAAAGCCGCCAAGGTTGAAAAACACTGCCCTAAGTCAACCACCACAGATCTCCTTAGAACGCTCTATGTTCAGAATGAACTTACGTCAGTGTTGATTGTTACTAAAGTTCAGAAAAGCCCTACAAACCATTTGTGCCACCTCACAGAGAAAGAGAGCCGCCACTGGCGGTTCATGTCCCAAAGCATTAGAAAATTGCAGAGGAAAAATGAATAATTGAAAAAAATAATAATTGAGAGGAAAGAGAAGATGAAGAAAGTCATTATTGGATAGCATATGGAGGTTTTATTCTTTTTTAAAAGGTAATGTATGAATCACAGGAATAAGATGGAAGCAAAGGATGGTTTGCAAAATTAAAAAGGTCTGCAGAAGTATACTGAATGGCGTTGGAGTAAAGTAGATTAGGGCTCTTCATGGCTATATTAAAGTGCAATTTACCAGTCCTTAAACTGGCATAAAAGTATGCCAGCTTAACATTTGCTACCCAAAGGCTAGGCTTTATCCTTGCTCAGTAACATGGCAGGTCAATGTCTCTACCCTTAACGACTGAATGCACAACACAGTAAGCAACTGGTGGATTCCCCTGATTTATTTTCCCTCCCTCCTAATATCACCAATTGGGGTAGGAGAACATCCATCAAATACTCTAAACCCATATTTAAATGTAGTCTCAGTGCCTCAGGAGGACCTGGAAGAGGGGAGGTGAGAGAACCTTTGCTTTATGTCCTGCAAAGTAGGGGGGGTGGGGTAATCTGAAATGGTGGGAGGCATTTAAAGAATGAACTAACCATTTGTGGGGAAATGGATGCTTTTGTGCACAGTTTGCTTCAGTCAATTCAGGAAATGAGAGAAACAACAGAAGCAAAACTGACCCAATTACCGCTACACCATTGATCTTAAAAGCCTGGCTATGCAACAGAGAAAGAATAGAGGAAGGGGATAGGCTGAGAGTTTCCTGCTTTACAAAGCAATTTCCACCAACCCAAGGATCACTAGTTGAGGGTGTGTGGCAAAGCCAGTGGGACAGTTGTGAGGTGCAGTAAGAAGAAAGGCAACCAGGCCACCTAGTTTCTCCCTCAAAGCCCTGCAGGAAACAAAAAAGTAGCTTCTGACAAACAGCCAGGAAAGACCCAAGTCACTTGGTTCCCAGCGTGACACTGGAGCCGAAGCAGAAGCTCAAGTGCAAGGCTTATTTTTCAAGCTTGTTATCTCTCACATCACCCAAGACAGACCTAGTTCCATTGTTACTTAAAAAAAAAAAAAATTGCAGCAGCCTAATTGAAAAAGAGGATGAAATGTTATCTGCAGCCCTCCCCAGCCAGCCTGAAGATGGAGTGTAGGAAACAGCTGACCGCACCCACCTTGCGCATGCACACACAGCCAAAGGCTAGTGCTCTATCAAGAGAAGGTTAGTTTAAAAACAGGTCTACTGCTGCTTCAACACAGTGGGAAACTATCTCAAAGAAATGCTTTCTGTCAAGAGGTATGTTAAGTTTTAACTTCTTTTGCCTGTGTGTTAGTTAAGGCTTGTTGCCTCTTGATCTTTTGTGGTACAGGTAGGTCATTCTGTATAATTTCAGGCTGTTTCCCAGAAGATTTATTTTCTCTTTATGAACTTATTGTGAGCTGAAATCTAATTTGGAAGCAGAGATCCTGCCCTAGTTCACTAATATAATAGACTAAAATAATTTTGTACTCTGTTGTGAAAGTTGCATGTATTTTTGTAAACCAGGTTTCATATATCATAACGTTGAGTTTCTCTCTCTTATTTTCCTAATAAAGTTTGGATTTGTTTATCTCTTGTACTTCCTAGAAGACAGGTAGTGGCAACAGAAATTACTAAGCAGCTAACCCTGAGGAAGGAAGGTGGGGCCTGGGTATGTAGACCTAGTAGGCTTCTGGAAGAGAAGGTGTGAAATCTCTAACTTTTTACTCTAGTTATGGCTTAGCTGTGCTGCTACATCATGTATTGTCATTGCGTAACAAACACAGATCAGACACAGATCAGAAATTTAATTTTGGGACCTCTGTCATTAAATTTAGTGGTACTTACAAGTGCATAATTAATTTAAAATACACTTTGTTAAGCGAGATTTTTTTAAAAAACAGTGTTGAGATTAAGACAAAGAGGACGTGATATCTGGACTAACAATTATATAGATATCTAAAATGTTGCACTGCAACATCACAAATGAACATTGGAGCTTGCTTTGTGTGTCAAGGCATGCAGATGAAGCACACTTATTTTTTCCCATCTTCCCTTTGAAACACTGTAAAATTGAAGTGGGAATTTGTACTGTTTTTTTTTTCTTCCTTCTGAGTTCTTCCTCTTCACGTTATAAGGCAATAATCCTATATGAATAAAAATAAATTTACAATTTCAGACCTAAGACAGCTATGGGAAACAATCTAAAATAATGCAGGGTTATATTATGCCTAAAAGTGTATGCATAATCAAATTTAGCACTATACTTATTTCACTAAAAATCCCATTCCATTTGACAATGCTTCTCTTACACAGTTGAGTGCACTCATTGATTGCAATAAATGTACCTTCAGATCAATGATATGCAGTCATTAAAATATCCCTTAGTGGAAAACCCACTGCTAATAGCTTTCACGGATGTCCTGCATAACACAGCTTTACTCCCAGGATGCAGAAATCATCGAAAACCTGCTGAGAGTTTTTTTGTTTGTGAGTTATTTTGTTATGAATTTTTATACAATGAGGATACAGCTCTGTTCTAAAACTCTCTGAATAAGCAGTGATAAGACCTTTCAATACAATTTCTAGCTCAATGATTTTAAGCTAACCCACCTCTCCTGATCAGGCACATTTAAAATAGTGATGTCAGGAGTGTCCTTGGGGTATGGTCCAAAAATGTCAAGAAGGTGACTGTGACAGTGTGATCAAAGCTCCGTCTGATTTTTATGTGTGTCATGCTGTGAACACCCCTGAGTGATGTAAATGCACAGAACACCAGGAAGCTGAGGGTTTCAACCAAAGAAAAGTGAGCAGGGACCTGCTAGGTCATCTGGCTTTCTTTCCCCTTCTTTTCCTCCCACTTCCACACACACACTCTCCACCACTGCCACCATCTCAACCACCACCATGAAATCTGCTTTCAGGAGCCCGAATATGTTACAGAGTAGGAGATTCTGCAGCAGAGGATGGAATCAACAGAATTAAAGGGGGTCCTTTGCAGAAGCGGAAGAGTTTTTCTCTTCATTCAAGGACCTTTTGAACCCCACTTAGTATCACTAATAATGTGCAAAACACGACCACTGGGACTTTATGTACAGTTCACTGGGTAGCCAATAGGGCTCTGAGATGGGCTTATAAATCCATAAAAACAAGACAGTGCCTGGCCTTAAAGTTATACTATAAAAGACACGACCAAAAAAGGGGGGGAAATGGATGAGGAAAGAGGAGGGAAGCCCAAATAACTCTAAAAGTTATTTAGAATTCTAAACAGCAGGTATTAAAATGTGATGCAGAATCTACCAAATCTGGGACAGAAAGACACAGGAGTGTCCATAGGGTATGGCCAAAAAAGTCAAGATGGTAGCTCCAACAGCGCAATCAAAGCTCTGCCTGTTTTTTATATGCATGCAGTCTGTTTATCAATGTTATTGGCTAAGATAACTTAGCAAACATAAAAATGGTCAAACTACCAGTGGAAATGTCTTCAGAAAAAATACTTCCCACTTAGGAACCAAAACTGTACACTGAAATATAATTGCATGAAAAGTTGCTTCAGAGAGTCCCACATTTTCTAACCAAAAATAGGATTTGTACTAGTTATTACAGTATTTTAACATGGGAGCTATTTTGGAGTTCAAAAAACATTCAGAAGCATGCAATATACGTGTGTATGACTGCATGTGTGAGTTTATATTTATCCACTGTTATATTGTCCACTTGTAGTAGACCATGTGTAAATGTAACTTTGTTCTACCCTTCTTTCTAGATTTTCCATTAAAAGAATGCATTCATTGCATAACAATTACTAAAACACCATGATTGCACTGCTACATAAAGGCATTCTTATTCTATTGTCATTTACTCCAAATACCTGGAAATCTGGTAATCTGACAGAGTACTGAAGAAATTCTGATCTTTCGAGAAACTGAAAATGTATTAGCAAAAATTGTCCAAATGTGGAAGAGTTTACCTTTAAAAACAAAACTCTTTTTAAAGGATATGAGTAATTATTTCCATGCAGTAAATTACAGTGTGATTCACATCTAAGGTATGAAAATAATTTTCTGATTCCATGATGGTATTTTGGGATGCGATCTTAAAGGTAACTTTCTCAGACAATATTTGTGCTTTATTTTTCATAAGAAGCTTATCTATTATTACACTGACCAGCAATGAACTGGATCCAACAACGTCAGCTGAAAAAGTAAAGTTGCTGCTGCTGAAATTTAAGAGAATTTGATGCACCATCTTGGAGTAAGCACATGTCTTGAGATAGTATAGAAGAATACATCCACAGCAGTAATCATGCCAGATCTTGTGCAAGGCATTGTACAATGCCTTGCACAAGTAGAATGGGCTTCTTTGCTTACACCAGTCTTGTTCTGTGCTGTGTTCAAAAAACAATTGTCATCATAGAAGAGTTTCTTTGGACCTAGCTCTATACATTTTTATATTTACAGTTCTATAAATGCAGTTCACTTTGACTTTATAAATAGATAGTTACCTTGTATTTTGGAATTGCCTTTAGAAGTTCTTTCACTGGAACATCTGTGCCCACAACTCCCAGGAGAATGCCTTTTGATCTCTATTTTAAAATATATACATATATTAAATGTTGGGACAAGAAACAATTACAAGGAGAGAAAAGGATTCAACCAATCATTATTTCCCACATGGATTAAAACTGCACCAAAGAATACAGACAACTAGCTAATTCTTCTTTGTATTGGTAAGGATCCCTGCAGTTGATCTGCCTGCCTGAGCACTAGGCCTATGTGAAGGGCACTTCATTTTACAGAGCCACCTCAGCACCCATCACTGCACTGATGCCCATGTAGCAATTCCCACACAGCATCTGGAAGCAAGGACTCCTTTCCTTTGAAGAACCACACTGAAGGGTACTTGGGTGAAACATTCAGTCAAAGCAAAGTGGCTCTCTGAGATGCTGCGTGGACCTAATACCCACATCTCTAAAATCAACAGTTGTCCTTTTTCCCCCACTCCTGGAAAGAAAAGCACAGATGGTGTGCAAAGTTTCAGCCGATAAGGATGCTTTCAGTTAAACTCTTTGAGTCAGGAAGCGTATCATGGAAAAATGTTGCATGGAAATACGCAACTTACTTCCCCCGCCACCTGATCTTGCTGGCTGATACCCCAAAGGGAAGATTAAGTAAAAAGCAGTGCAAAACTAAGTATCTTTAGAAATGCAGCAGAATGTGAAAAACATCAAAACTTTTGTTGGACTTATGTTTCCCTTAAACAACTCTTAAACTGTAAGTACACACATTTGTTCCAATCAAGAATTTTATAGGAACCATAAAACTGCATGCATTTGCCTTTGTGTTTGTGTGTATGTATAGTTGATTGTGTATATGTGCAGAGTGCTACTACAGGTGACAGTTTTACACAGCCAGATAGTGTATAACCAGTTCAAACTTTTGAGATATAATACGCATAATCCAGGAGGGGTTAATGTACTTACATGCTATTGAAATAAATAATTAACCTTACGTAAGTGTGCCTAGGTTTTATATAGTGTTTGACATATTCCCCTTCCCACTCACATGCTATAATAAACATACAATTAAAGAGCTTGGTATTCTCAGTTTGTGCTTCATGAACTCATAACACTATATTTCAAAAAGTATTTAATGCTCATTGTTCTTAACAATGTGTGCTTTTATTTCAACAGCTAGTGCAAATATATGGGAAAAGAGCAAAATCTAACAATAAAAATACATATGATTTCATCAAGCCATTCAAAGGTGTGCTAGTTTAAAGCCTTCATTTTCTAGCAGATGACTATGGGAGTACTTACAGTCTCATTTTGCTTACTAAATACTGGCATGGCCACAGTGGTCATCAAAACCAATCCCTGATCGTCAGCAAGCTATGTTTAAAAAACATAAAGAGAGATCAAGAGAACACAAGCTGAGGTCATGATCAAGCAACAGCGATGAAGACACTCAAAGGAGGATACTTCCGATTAACTAAAATAAAAGCATTTAATCTATATCAACCTATGTTGCATTGATTTGGGGTATTTCAAAAGCAAGGGCTAAGTCTGATTGTAATAAAAAAGTCTTCCCTTTAAAGAAAAAAACCCCATGGTATTTCATTTATCTGTTGGATATAAGATGCAAATTTTTATTCATTTTCCGGACATTTGTTTTCTCATAGGAACCGCATCTTATTTTTTCAATAACCAGACCACTGCAATACAAAACGTAGGGCACTGATGACATCAGTCTTCAGCTAGTTCCTACATTCTGTATTCATGAACAGCATGACTACATAAAAATAACTGTAATTTTGGTAACCTTGAATGCTCATTGTTAAAATGAGACAATGTTAAAATGAATAGATGATGATCTTGCTAACCTCTGTGAAGTCCCAGCTCACAGATTGCATTGTTCATACAAACAAAGATATCAGGCAAATTCCTTGTGAATGGAAATGTATTTCAGCATAGTGAATGAACATAACTCCAACTGTTTCCGCTGTCAGTCCAAAAGGTTGGACATATTCAAGCTATATATTGTAATTAAATGTACAGTAACTACATATTGAAAGTAGTTTATTTGTGTGTGTGTGTGTGTGTGTATGTGTGTATGTGTGTGTGTGTGTGTATATGTATGTATAAAAATTAAAATTAAAATTAAAAAAAGGGGAATCTTTTCTTTACACAATTAGTGGTTGATGAACTTTTGTCAAATTGTCCCTAGAATATAAGATGGAGCCTTTCTTACGTGATTTTCCAAGTCAGGAGTGTTGGCCTGGCCTTACTAAGTAACATATGATGCAGGTATTACAAATGTAAACTACACAAGCGAGCATACCTTTAAAAACCCATGACTGGATTACTACCAGATACTTTAATAAAAAACACATGTACAAGAAAAAAATTACTATTTGGTATTGCTGATAGTAGAAAATTAAAAATAAAAACCTTCACACATGGACAAAAATGGATAGTGGTGGAGAAACATTTGTCTGGGATTTTTTATTGCCTCTAGAACTTCCTTCATACACAATTCCTGCATAGGTCTTCCACGGACCCTTCCACCCATTCCATCTATTTTTAATATGTTTCAGCTGGTCAATTCAGCAAGATATATTGTTTGTATTATTCCCACTAGAAGCATGTAGTTGCTACTTAGGCATCCCAAAACAAAGGGTGCCAATTTGCACAGTATTTGCTTAAGGTTGTTTATAAGTACAAATGTTGCTCTAAAAATAATTGCTGCAATGTGAATATAAACAAGTTTAACCATATTGGGGACGGTTTGGATTAGGTGACCTGAGTGCTTGCTTAATAAATTATCGAGGTGCTGATGTGTAGAGGGAAAAGGGAATGCCCTTGAAGGACAGGAGGAAGGATCATTACCAAAGCAACAATCAAAGAAACATGGCTTAAGCCCATTCCAAGAAACCAATATGAGTACATGTCTGAGGCCCCTCCCTAATTCACAATGAAGATAAAGTGGGGGGGGGTGGGACACCATATTGCCACTCAGAAGATTCTGTTACTACAGCCATTCTAATAAAAGTAGTTTTAGATCTACATGGCATTGGTTTCTTAGTCTGGTCTACCTTATAGAACTGATATGAGGAGCAATTCCAAAGTTATCCTGCTCTCCCTACCTATGGCCATGACAACTTAAGCCTGCCTGGGCTGCCCTTCAAATCCTGAGCTGCCTTTTGTAAAGAACAAGTTGAACGTTGGAGTTTAGTAGGAAGAAGGGAGAGTGAAGCTGTTGTTCTGAGAAGTTTTTGTGTTGAGCTTCATCTGAAGTCATCTGAATAACTGCTGATTGCAAAGGTTGTGTCTTGAGTGGCTACTTCCTACTTGGCCAACCCAAGAAAGGAACATTGCAGTTTCAACTAGGGGCGCTCTAAAAAGCAAACATGAAGATGAATGGACAAGAGTCCTCAACTGTGCCTGCAATACTTGTGGAATGTTCCTTTTTCAGCCAGAAAAAAAAAAAAACAACACCTCCTGACATATGTCTGGAGTAAATGCAAACTCATAGCAGTCTTTAAGGGAAAAGTCAAAGGACTGCAGCAGCAAGTGGCCATAGTTCAGCTGATGAGAAAGGATAAAGATTTCTCAATTTAAAGAAAGGAAGTGCTACACAGAATCTAATAGTGGATGCAATTCTCCATAAGACAAGCAAACAGAGGACAAGTCTGGTGCATGAAGTAACAGTCAAAAGCAGAAGATGTATAAGATATTCTACACTGTTGCAACCCAGAAAAAGTTTTTAGACCCTTGCAGATGAAACAGACTCTGAACATTTAGGAAAGAGACACTACAGAATTGGAGAACAGTTGCTGGATCTCTGAATGTCAGAGAAGATGTCCTATAAGAAAGAAGAGTCATGGTGGTTGGTGAATCACTACTATAAGGAATGTATACAAATGCCAATTGGATTCATTGTGAAATATGCTGTCTGCTAAGAACAAAGTTCAGGATGTAATAGAACACCTTCCAGGAATTCTTAAGTACAATAATAGCTTCCTGTTAATATATGTGGGAACAAATAATACTTCGGAGAACAGCCACAACTATATCACCAAAGACTTTAAAAAAACTTTGGAAGGAAGGTTAAGGCCTTGGGGGCTCAGGTGATTCTCAGTTTAAGGAAGAGATCTGAAAGAAGAAAAGAGGAATACTTCAATTCATTGACTAGCTACACAAATGATATTCTCAGGAAAGATTTTACTTCTGGGACCACAGCTTGAGTTGGCATGATGGTCTGTTGGCATGAGATGGATAGCACTTCACAAAGAATGATAAAAAAATCTATTTAGCCACAGTCTAACTAGTTTGATTTAAGGGGGCATTAAACCAAATGCTGTGAGTGATGAAAATTAAAGGCATAAAGTAGGACCTCTGATGAACACTTGTACACAGTAGAAGGTAGGAGTGTTGCAGAAATGGGGTCATTCAGTGAAATATCAGAAGGAATATTGACTCTTAAAGCTCATAGTTTTCAGTATCTAAACACTGAGGTTCAGAGTGTGGGAGTAACAAGAGGAGCCTGAGCTTTTCATATGGAAAATTAAATATGACTTAATAGTTATTTCAAGAGATCTAGTAGGATGGCTTCCTTGATTTTATATAGCACTTGAAGGATACAATTTATTAAAAAACAAAACAAAATGAGAAGCAACAGAGAGAGTTTTACTGAATGCTAACATGTCTATTTCTGTTCAAATATCAAAATGAAGGAACTTGGCAATGTTAGAGTGGTTCAAATAAAAACAATACTGTTGGTAGTGTTTATTATTGCTTACTGAACCAATACAAAGATGGGGATGATTCACTGAGCTTTCAAATAGGGATAAGAACTAGCTGGTGGTTTGGCCCAATTCTTGTGTATTACCTTTGAGAAATCCTGGAGAATGAGTGAAATACCATTTAGCTACACAAAAAGAAGATCCAGCAAGTTGTACACCAGTCAGTCTGACACTAATACCAGGGAAGATTCTAAAGCTGATCATCAAGAGATAATTGGAAAACAATGGATAATTGCAAGCAGTCAGAATTAGTTTGTCAGGAACACATTTTGCTAAAACAGCTTTATCTCATTTTTTGATCAAGGAACTTCCTTGGCAGTGTAGGAATGTTGTAGCTGTCATATATCTTGACTTCAGCAAAACATTTGAAAAAGTACCTCCTGAAATACTGAATAGCAAACTAATTCATTGTGGGATGGATGGCATCGCAATTAATTGGATATAGAACAGGTTCAAAAATTATATTCAAAGAGATCTCATCAAATTGGAAAGAGATATCAAATGAGGTGGCACAAGGTGCAGTCCTGGATCTTTTACTCTTCACTATTTTTATTAAGGACTTAGAGAAAAAGGTGAAGGCATGCTTATCCAATCTGCAGATGATACAAAACTGGGTGGGACAGACTGAAATTAAAATTAAAATGATGTACATAGTTGAGGAATGAGTTGAAAGTAAAAGAATGAAATTTAGCAGAACATTCCAATGTTCTTACCTAGTAGTAGTACTGTAGTAGATCCTCTTGTGCATTGGGCAACAACACTATGCACTTAGAAAATGGGAATACCTGGCATGGTAATTATAGAGAATGTGGGACATCTGATTTGGTAATATGAAAAAGATATTGGAATTGTAGTGGATTGCAAATGAGTTAGACTGCAAGAAAGACAAATGCAGTTTTAGGCTCTGCATCAACAGAAAAATAATTTCCAAATCACAGTCAGGATTCATTTAACTTTATTTTGCTTTGGTTAGACCCCATCTCAAATTTCTCTAAATCCATTTGGAGCATGTCCCATTCCCTAGCTGGAAACGTAGGCAGGATTTATTTCAGAATAAAATTATGCTTTGTGTTAGCCTCTTAATTACTTACATGTCTTTAATACTGCTGATATTCCAGGTTTATTGATTTCTCTATTGGGTCAGTGAAATGATGCTAAACATCTTTAGCAAGATTGGACCGGAAGAATTGGTGAAAGGATATGCTTCCTCCCAGAGCAAGGTTTTCCAATGAAGGGGTTCAGAAATTGAATGGATGCACAGAGAAGACAGGACTGGGATGGGAAAGCCAAAGTTGCAAGGCTGTCTTTCTGAACCTCAAATCTTAATATATGATGGGTTATTATTTTTATAATTATTTATTGTATACCACTTAACTCCCAACAACTCTGGGCAGATGGATAGGGAGATAGCAAGGAAAAATTAGAAATGGAAGAAGCCCAATCAGCTCCCAATAAAGCCATTTAAAGCAATCATCTTTATTAATACCTGCATTTAAACATATATATGAAATATAAGGGGAATCTGAATATGTGCTACCAGGAAACTGTGAACAGTGCACAATCCCAGGCAGTTAGTTTCTACACACAGCTCATAGAAGAAATAAAGAGAGAAAAATTGAAAAACAGATGGAATGATAATCCTCAGATCTAATTTTGCTTGGAAACAGATTCCATTTTTGCAAAATCTATTTGGGAATGCTTTGCTTTACTATGAGATACAGGAAGCATTTCACATTATTTAGAGAATACATTTTCTCTCATGAGGTTGTCAGCTACTACATAGTGGCCCAATTTTCTGAACGATGTAGGACCTCAGGAGTGAAGCTCTTACCCTGACCTCGTTACTTTTGGAAAGAAGTCACTGGAGACTTCTGGTTTGTTGTCATGCTTGCTTTCATTTACAATATACAGGTTGAAAATAAATGAAGGAATAGCATTAGTCACCCAACCCAAAAGCAATAGCCATTGCTTCCATTTCAGATCATTTAGGGAACAGCCAACTTTCAGAGGTCCCTAAATCCAGCTTTGTCCTTTCTCAGTCTGTCTTTGAAATTTCAGTGTTACCTCTTTCCTGCTTTTTTTTTTTTTTTTTAATATACAGTATTTGGATTACAACTTCCCTTAGCTGTTGCTGGGAGCCAAGGGTGGGCAGGGGCAAGGGTGGGCTATTTCTTTTAAATATTCTATCTTCTGAATTCCAGAGGGTGAATGTTAAAACCAGCTGTTAAGTGCCATGATCTATACTGCTCCTCCCCCCTGCCAGGTTAGACCTGGTAGAATTAATTTCATTGCATTAGTCATATAACAGACTGGTCAACCCTGTATTTTACCTTTGGGCTTCACATGCATCCAGTAAGATTTTCCCATTTTATATTGTTGAACAGCAGAAATCCATGCTATATGTAAACTGCTTTGGATTTCAAAATGTATGTGGTGTACTTTGCTTTACTCCCCTGCTTTACTCCCCTGCTCCCCTGCTTTACTCCCCTGTTACTTTGTACTTTGCTTTACTCCCCTGCAAAAGAGATCAAGGATTATCCTCATGATTAGGGGTCATACTGTGAGGTATTCTGATGGTGTCTTGGAAACTGTTCAGCAATCAGGTATCAAGAAGGCCAGAAATTCTTAAAAGTTCAAATTAAGATATGCCAAATCTATTGCCTGAGCAATTTATGATCATTTCTACATAAATACAAGCGAAATGATCTTTCACATGGCCTCTGTCTGCAAATGTGCCATAAACTTCAGTATTTCTAGTAATTGTGAATTACTGGATTTCTAATATTAAAACAATACTTAATGCAATTTGTTTGTGTCATTGTTAATACAATTTTATTCTTATTTTAAGGTCTTCAACATTCCAGCTACAAATGGAAGGATGTGTGTTTGTCCTTTGAAATGCAAGAATAATTAGATTAAACCTACTAACAAAGTCCAGATTCTTCCACTCTGTTGCTTTGATTTTTAAAGGCAAACATATTGCTGCTTCATCTTAAGTGCTTTTATGAAAGGATATTTTCTTACATTTCATGAGACATTTCCATTTCCATGTGTAAATTGTGTACATGTAACCTTTAAAAAGAAAGATATAATGATTTTTGGAAAAAGAAAGAAAAAGGCATTTTGGATTTTGTACTACTACATTCCTTTTCTCTCTGTGTGTGTGTGTGTGCACGCATGCACAAGTGTATTAATGTGGAATCACCTACAGTCATACACACACACACTTTTTAAAAGATGAAAATCACATTTTAATAATAAAATAGTAAAACTTTTCAGACTCATAAGACTCCAGGGCAAGTTCTTTGTTTCCTGTCTCTGCTGCATTCTTGAAGAACCTCCTCCCTCTTCTGAAGCCAGTATTCGGGGGGCGGGGGGAGAGATCTCTTGACGTAAATGGAGGATTTTCCCCAAAGGGGAGGAAAGATTTAGCACAACGGTATTAAATCCCTGGTAGTACCTTCTCCGGTTCCATTAATTATTGTCCCACCCACCCATTCCTGGAGATTTCAGTGCCTTTGGTACCTCTTCCTCTCCTGGGAAGTGCTGCTCACATCCTCCCTAATTGCTGACTCCTCCACTGACAGGGGTGGGACTTCAGGACTTGCCCTCCATCTCTTGAGAAACTGCAGAACTGGAATGGCTCAAAGGGGGAGAAACCTTGGAATTCACCCAGTCACAAATCTGAATGAAGCCTTACCCCTTTAGAGACATTCTCCATTTTTATGGGGCAAAGCAGGATTGGGCATCCAAGTGTCTATGCACATCAAAAAAAATTGGGCTTGTCCATATTAGGAAAGCAGTAACACAGGGATCAGGGTGGTGAAGGAAAGGAAGGGGGTAACAGATGTGTGTGTTCTCTAGTAACAGAGAATGGGACCCACAGGGCTTTCCAGTGCTTTGAGGGGAGATATAGAGTCTATTATAAGGATTTTCTGTATTTTGTGGTTGATTACTTTTATTCATATGATATAAAGAGTGAGGTTTGTGCTATAGCTAAAAAGCTGTGTCTTGAGTAAGTGATAGTTGTCTGTAGCTTATGAGTCCTCCTGATTTCTTAACCTTCTAATCAATCTTTGTTTTTGAAATTAATTCCTGCCTATTACCAATGTTTTACAAAACTCTTTCCATTTTTAAACCATTTCTTTACATTTTTACATGTTTTTAATAGAAGTTAGGTTTCTTTTACTGAAGCTATTTTTTGTCTGATTTGGGTTTTCTTAGAACTTAATTGTACACAAAGAGTCCCTTACTTCCCCACTAGGTTAGGATCTATTTTTTAGTAGATTACCTTGAAAGAAGTCAGTTTCACTGTTTATGGAGATCCTGGGTTTAGGATTCTTTCTTTGTTTTCTTCTCTTTTTTTCCTCCCAAAATCAAGGTCGAAATTCTATCTATGACTTTAAAGTTATTTTTTTTAGCCCGAAATAGATTTTAGATACTTTCCCCTTGTCTTTGTTACTCATCAAAAAGCAATCAGACCTTAAAATTTGTCCGCAGTCTGAAAACTATTGTGCATATCTGAGCTTAAATACATTTAAGATTCTTCCCCCAAAGCTGTCACTCAGCAAAAATTGGGAAATGTCCTTGGTTTACATTTCAGTCTCCCAGTCCTTTTCTAGTTTTTACCATTTCCATGGTAATCTATTCAGCACTCTGGATGTACTTAACATATGACATTCATTCATTCAAATGTTACATAGTCATAGGAGGTAATGGTGAGAAACTGTTACATTCCAGCTCCCAAACCAGCTTCATTAGAACCTGAAACTTAGGGGCACTTCTAGAATGTCTACAGAATTTCCCAAACAATAATGGTATTTATAAGTATTGTTTAAACCGACAAGAATTATAGGACCTCTCCTTGTAGAATTCCCCTGCCTCTATCTGTCTGAAATGTACCCCCCTCAAAGGAAAAACTATCAACAAATATTTTACATTTCTATTTTAACAAAGCAAAAATCTGTAGGCATTCCCCTCCTTTCTATAAGATTAAAAGATTAAAGAGACTAGCACCAGAAAGTCTGCACCTATGTTTCTGACATTTGGCAAGTTTTAAATCTTAAAAATTCTTCAGTGCTAGCAAACATTATCCAATTATGTTAAAAACAATAAGAACACAAAGAAAACTGAATGTGAAAGGCAAAACACTGGATTCCTGAAACTCATTTTGGATTCAGCCCCAAGTTCGATTAGCAGCTTACAAATCTGTCCAAGTTAAATTAGCCTATATTCCAAATTGCTTAATCAAACTTCAGATCTGACCTTGTGATGAAAACATTCTGTAATCAGAAACCTAACAATCCACGATGCAAGACTTCAAGTACAGCCTTGAAGTACTCCAGAGTTTGCACCAGAGAAGAGCTATTCCGTGTGTAAACAAATTGTGTCAACTGTCAGCATCACTGTTAGGACTTTTGCCACAACTTGTCATTGGTGCTTTTGCGGTATTCGTTATCCAACTAATTTCTGGAATATGTAAGAACCAAACAATAAAGCCAGAAGAGAGAGTGGAAATACAATAGGAATAGGAACACTGAAAAAATGATTTAAAAATAATACAAGCAGTAGAAAATACGGTTTGTATAGGTATAGGCACAGCCATCAACAATTTTGGGAAACACTCACAAAAAGGTAATTAACCCAAACTAGGGTTTATAATTTGGTTCACTTTGTTATTATTCTCAGAAACTGAAATCTTAGTATTGCATAAAGGTTAGAGCCATCAGGGGCAGATACTCATTGTTCCTAAGAATGGGCAATTCTGATCATATAAAATGGGCCTGCCTCTGAATGAATCCAGCATCCTTCTGCTGATCCAAGGAATCTGCAGAAGGGAACTCAGTGTTTTTAAATCATAAATTGTTCATTCCATGTTGCAAGTCTGCATCTACGTAGGTTGAAATCACCTGTGAAACTAGCAGGCATAATAATCAGGATGCAGTGCTACACCCGTATTTTACCTTGAATTTTTTAAAAAAGGCTTTCATGTACCACCAGGAAATATACACAAGCAGCACTTCAAAAAGGAAAAAAAAAAAACCATACACCAATCACTATGCTGTAGTGCTATTTTATTTTAGTTCTGAACTTCATTTGATTCCATTTAACTTCTTAGTTCACTTTAATAAAAACTCTAACATTTCTCCTGATGCATTTTCATGACAAGATCAAGATTGTAAATTTTCCATCCTTCATGTAATTCAACACCTTGAAGAATGAAAAAAGTAAATGAAGCAAAGAATGATGAATAGTGTGCCTAGATTTTTCAAAGCAGAATAGTGTCAGGATGAAAGAACAGCATGCTGTGGTCAAAGAAAAAGGAAAAAGGAACTTCTGGAAACTTTAAGGGAACAATTATTGCCCAAGTCATGTTCTTAAAACATTTGAGAAAAGAAAAACAATATTTTCAAACAGAGCAAAATTATTTTCTTAAGGTGAGTTCTCTTTCATTATGATGGGTAATAGATAGTCCCTCTGGTTTTATACAGGATCAGCACAAAATATCGCACAATAGGAATAAGCTAACACATCTTGGAGCCTGCTGTTTCCACAAATCATGTAAAACAATACCTTAGTGGGCTGTTATAGAGGAATACTTTATGTCTGAGAGACAGGGCAGGATAGGAATCAAGAGTGTTAATTCATATCCACAAACTCCGGAGTGAACTGTCTGCTACTCTAAATGATTAGATTTTTTTTTTTTACCCCAAGGAAGCGCAAACCTGGAAGAGTCCAGAAATTTCATACATTGCTAATTCTGTATATACTGTCCCTACCTTTTAAAATGATCTGGAAATAATTCCTAATTTGAACGCTTCATTATTGATATAATATCCACTTTGAAATGTGCCATTCCATATGTAAAACTGTATAACATATTCCCTCTATTTAAAAACCCTATGTGCAATATTTCATTCTATATTCTTACATCTATTTCAGGAAATAAAGTTGTTGTCTGCACTGTCTTTTGTACTGCAAAATAATGTAACTGTTTATATCTTTTATCAACTATGCATAAATTATAATTTTCAAAATATCACATAGAACCACACATTAAACAACAGATAATTCTAAATTGGAAGTCTGCCCCAAGTTCATGAAAATGTTGTGAGTGGTCTCTCTCTAATAGCTATAATTTTCAATAGTTAAAATTGTACTGCTATTTGTTTAATTATGTTTAAATGATACCAGGATATTTATGTCACGTGTAAAAAAAAAAAAAAAGCCACTGAGAGATTGGCAATCCATATCAAGTGATTGACATAACATAAAGATATCCGAAGTGAAAATAAATTTGATAAATACTGATAAATCTGGCATATTATGGAAGTTCTTTAGATGTTCTGTTGACTAGCATACAAAATTGAATCATAAAGTTACCTTACAACCCAGCAAGTCTGGCTTATTCTTCCTTGGTTTATTACCAATGGGAAACTATGTCTGAATCAGGAGGAAACAGATGTATGGAAGGAAGATAGTTCTAGACTCTTGAAAGCAACTTAATCAAAACAAGATGGAAATAATTGATTGTAGGTGGTGCAGCTCTCCTTCTAAGTGCTGTTTATTGTTCTGAAGTGGTGAACTTCCTATAAACTTTCAGATATGTAGCTAAGGATGCTTTTGGATCTAGTTCTGTTACAAAAGGAACAGTGAAAGATTGTTTTAGAAACACAATGAGTGTCTCCAAACACAGGCAACTATTTAACAATATATGTTCTGAAAACTTCCCATCTGGGTTACTGCCATTTCTGCGTATATGTTAATCTGCCTTTAAAAATTCTGAGAGTCCACAACATGGTTACTAGATGGTTGTTTCAATCACGTTATGGTGATTTTTTGTCATCTGCATTAGCAGTTTGTCTGTTTCCAAGTGGATTTTATTTAAAATGCAGATTTTAACTTACACAGCCACAAATGACTTGGAGGCATGTTACGTGAAGTAATGTCTCCTCCCATATTTGCCAGCCTGGATTTTAAACTCAAGATGGCCTTTAATCTCCAGGTGGCCTTGCAACAAACAAACAAACAAAATGAAGGGGCGGCCACAGAAATGCTGATCTTTTCAATTATGATTCACAATCTGCAGTAGATTGTCCCCAGATATGTTCATCTGATGCATAAAAGATCGTAGAGTGGGTACCCATGAACAAGTTTGAGGAAGATAGGATACAAACTGAGTGCCACCAAAAAAAAAAAAAAAGAATTTTAGGAAACATTTTAATAGGACTGTGAAAAACTCTATTCAAATGCAAAGAGACTGAATTGCTGCTTTGAATCAAATCTTTAGATCAAATAGCTGAATCAGTTTGATGCATTAAATCAAATCAGGTGGCTTGGAATCAATTTGAAGATTTAATGGACTTTTGCACATGTACACACATACTTTTTCTTATCATTAATTCAAATCAAATTGACTTGGCTCTTCAAATTGAATCAACCCTTTGAATCAAATCGCTAATTCAAATCAGATCCTGGCTGATTTGCACACCACTAGTTTTTAGTATTTTCATACCTTTACAATTATCCTTGCTGCAAGTTTCGTATTTGATTTTATCATACAATCCTGCTAATTTGTCTTGTTTTTCTCTGACAAGTACTAATGTTTCATCATTGCAATGTATTTTATGTTTGTGATATGTATGCAACCACAAGGACAGTTTAAAATGGCAAATTTAAATATATTCTTCTTCAGAATGAATATATAATAATTAGGCCCGGATTAGAAAATATAAGTTATTTAAAACAGTGTTGTCTTTAATTGTAAACCTGACAATTTCAATGTCTATGGCTAATAGTAATAGAAAGAGAATATCTGTTGCTTGTTGCAAAAATGTCTATTTATATGCAAAGAGAATCACTATGCCACTTCCACACACAATCCTTAAGAGATGACTTTTCTCACAGAAAGAAAATTGGGAAAGTAAACCAGTATGGCAGTGGTATTCTAGATTCATCTGAAGTTTAAGTGAACATGTTTATAGAGATGTGACCATTTAAAATGTTTACAGGAAAAAAAATGTAGATGCTATACAGATTCCAACAAAATACAGCACATGTTCAGCCACCATATGGGAAAATGTACACTAGTGTTGACTCAGTCATTCATAAAGACAAGATCAGTCCCCGCAGTGGTCTTCCTCAAACAAACAAATGCCAAATGGATTTGGAAGCTTCTCATCAAGGTCCACTTGGTAGGGCAAAAATCTGAACATTACATTTGTAGGATTAAAAATGAAGAAAATGACTTATGCAACAAAACATTTCCACTCAGGGTTTCAGGTCATGTTCATTTCAGCTATCCAACAGTTACTTTTCCTTGATAATAGATCTGATGGTGATAAGTAGCTCAATAAAATATTTCTTTCTGAGGACTGTCTTGTAACTCCATGAGCCATAGAAGCTGTTAACTTGGCACACAGTGAATGGGCATTTCATTTGCACAGTATTTGCTTTGTTCTGACAGCTTCTTATACTGTGCAAAGAATATTTGTAGGAATCCTGCATTAAATGGCCCTACTTCACTATCAGGGATATATCAGCATCGACATTTTTGAGGCAGTAAAAGCCCTGGAACTTAGTCATAGTTCTAAGTAGTATGCATGGAAGTTAATTAACAAATATATTTCTGCTAATGCACAGAAGGAAATAGTGCTTTGAAAAATGCACATACATTAATACTAAAAATCATATTGTTTGTTTAGTTAAGGCAGAGAATGAAGCCTCTGACTCTTCAGATATACTTCAGTGAAATCTCCCAGCATCCCTCACCACTGGCCTTGATGAGAGGTGTGGGGAACTGAAATTCATTAATATCTGGAGGGTCACAAATTGTCTACTCCTGAACTTAGCACAGGGAAAAGTGGAGGTTAGCCTAGGAATGATTAGAATCAATATTACATTTTATGCCCAAAGGATGTGCTGAAAATTAACGAGTGCTGCAAAAGCAAAACATTAGTATGGAAAATACTGAGGAAAATTTTTTGAGAACACAGAGACTGTAGCAGGTCCATGAAAAGAAACCTGACTGATGAGGAAAATGTATTAAGCCTTGGAATCCCTTAACATTTTGTAATATTGCAAGGGAGCCTGTGCTGCTGCTCAGAGTCAAAAAGGACAAGTGTGGAAACATTTCTTCAACACTGACAAATATGTAATTCATTTCATTTTTTTCATGCTGCCCTTTATTTTCTCTTACCAAACCTGAGAACAACCTTGCCTGCAAATTGCATCCAGTGATTCAGAGATAATTTCCCTAACACCAAAAGGAAGGCATGGTTATATTTTCCTAATATTTTGAAAAAGGGATCACCTATATGCTTAAAACCTATTTCAGATTTTCCAGTGCTGATCCTGACCTTCACCTGGTTCTTTAAAGGACCGGACCTGAGGGAGTCATGTAGGAAATGGCTGTATCCCTTGGCTTTTAGAATTCTAAACCAGAACTCCAGGACCTGCGATACCATCCTTAAAAACTAGGAAAGGCTTGCGCAAATAGTACAACGGACAACATTTTCTATCATGGGCATTAAGATTTAATACCAGAAGAACTTTAAGAACATTATCCTTTCAAGGCACAACCTCCTTCTTTACTACTCCACCACTACAGCTATTGGATCATGAAAGATATCTTGCTTGCAACATGAAAGAGAATATTTAGTAAACCAAAGCACACTTTTGCTTTGCCACTATTCAGTTTCATAGCAAATCACTGTGAATGAGGCTACTTAAAAAGGTGATTACAATTTATAAAAAGGTTGTGTAATATTTTTTTAAAAAAAGGATAAGATGCTGAATAATTCTCTATAACAGGGTGGTTTTTTTTCATTAAAATTTCCTCAGCCATTGATATTTCCTCTGTAAAAGAAATAGAAATAGAGAGGACCTTTTTTTCTTCTTCCTACAAGGAGTAGTCAGAAACCATTTGATAATAAAAATAGCCAGTAAAGAAAATATTAAACACTACTATTCCCATCAAATTAAAAATCCTCCCCACCTGCAGATGCTTTAAGAAATAGTAATATTCAGACAAAATCCATGCTGCTTCTTACTTCTGTCTAGGTTAAGCACAGAAAATGTTATTGCTAAACCTATTCATGCAGATAGTGTGCATGTTTTAAAGTCCATATTCATGGAAAACAGATTGCACAGATCAGGAGAGAAGAATGGGTGGGGTTGGGGGGCTGCAGTTCAAAAATAATGAGAAAAAAAATCAAGCTAGGAACACAGACCGAAAGGACTTCAGACTCAACAACTGAAATCCGATCTTTCAAGAATAAGCTTAAAAATAGAGATTACTATATTACCACATTATAGGAGATCCTTGGATGGTGTCCCTAATTATATAATGGCATTCCACTTTGAGGCAATTGTTGCTATACTTTTATCTTAATTACATTTGTGAATTATACATGAAGTTGCAATGGGCATCAAGTAATATGTTGTACCAGCCGCCATTATTATTTGTGAGATCATGAAATGCTGTGAGATAGCTCTGGAACAGATCAAAGCAGAAGCTGTACACTGACACCAGCACATTGCACGGAAACGTTTCTGCACAAAATGTATGTTAAATGCACTCAGAGGCTTTTAAGACAATACAATGGAGACCAGTGAAAGAATATAGCTGTATCAAGGGTTCAATTGTTTCTCTGGCATAAATACCTTTGGGTGACTTCACTGTAATGATTAAGGCTGCCCATTTATTACCAGGCCATAACAAAATGCATCCTTTATTTGCACAAAGCAGCAGTCCACCCTGTCTCCATTTTGTTTAAATTGCTCTCACATTGTGCCTCAATTGTAACTCAGTGGGCGATGTGCCTATACAGAGTCTTGCTCTAATTTAAACAATGTCATGCTCTCCAGTTCATTACAGTGGTGACATTGCAAAGCATTTCACTGATCATCATTGTAAAGTAATTTCATGATACTGTGGAAGCGTGAGGAGTTGGTGATTTCGTCAAATATTGACTGAAAATAGTTTACCTTTTGAGCCTGAGGAAGCTGGGGATGAAGGGAACAAGAACAGAACAGAAGAAGCCATCATTATATAATTAATGTAATATATTTAAACTAATTTATCTGCTTAATTGAAAGAAAATACCAAGGTAATAATAATAAAAAAGGAACTAGCATGAGAAATATTTCTACATCAGTTCAATCCAATACATGACAGTAGGACTACAGGAAGTAAAGGTCACCTTTGTGGAATACCATTCATGGTGTTTGTGAAAATGGTTTAATTCTATAAGGAAGAACTTTCCCCAGAGTGTGGGGAACGGTACATTCCCTGAACTCTGAAGCCAGTCCTTTATAAAAGGCCACTATTCTTAGGAAAATTCTTTCTGTATCTTTTAAATTGATTTAAAATCCCAGTTTCTGTTTTCCTTCGAACTCAGTCAGTTTCCAACCATGAAATAACTACCATGAACAGAATCCAGAAGAAATTTACAGTATTGTAGAATATAATATTTATTACCAGTCACTAGAAATATACACTTACCTAAAGAAAGAAAGAAAAAGAAACTGATGAACTATTAGACTTTGATATTGTGTTGTAGTTGTGACTTTTTGAAAAATTATCTCCATTGCAACCAGGTATAGAGTAATAGCAGCAGTAATAGTAATAGTAGTAGTAGTAAAAGTAGCAGTAAATTGATTGCAACCACACTTTAGAACAGTAGCATAATATATACTGTATGAAGCATAAAGGAACTGCTCCCTCCTTTGGAACAGCCTGTCCCCAGATATTTGGACTAACCCCCTTTTACTAAGCTTTCAAAGAGCTGTTAAAAGCATTCAAGGATGAGTAAAGACCATCCTATCCCTGAGATGTGGCACATCAGACCGGGTGTTATTAGCTATTGTATAACTGGTTTTAAGTGCTAGGTTTGTTGTAAACTACTTAGAGCAGTGTTCCTCAACCTTGGCAACTTTAAGATGTCTGGACTTCAACTCCCAGAATTCCCCAGCCAAAAGTCCAGACATCTTAAACTTGCTAAGGTTGAGAAACACTGACTTAGAGTATCAGGGTTTGGAGTAGTATATAAAGCAAAGTAAGTTAAATAAAAGCAAATTTGGAGGTCTATCTAGAATTACAACATTAATGTGACTAAAAGCTATACAAGGCTAAGTCTACAACTACAACCTGGCCTGAGGCCTAGAAAGTCTAAAATTTCTTTCTAATTTTAAAAGACAACAAAATAAGAATAGCATTTGAGAACTAATGTAAGGGAATACATCTGCCAAAAAAAGGCCTACATATTCTGCTTCAGAGTCCATAAAGTGGTCAGTAATATGGCTGGTCACATCATAAAAGGGCAGGACCGGACATGTTTGATATCCTCTACCTATTTCTGACCACATGTACAAAAATGCTGCTCCCTGGACATTTTGTGGAAATATGCTGATAGCATAGTTTGGAATTGTAAGCTGGTGAATACCTTCTTTAATAGTGGGCTGAAAAGCCATAGTACAGAAGAATCCATTTTACTTAAAGTGAGTATACCAAGGGGAAAACTTTGAGTGGTGACTAGCTTTAAACCTCAGCTAGCATCCTGGTGTAAGAATCAATCAGAGATCTTTTCTATTCCACAGGATTTAAGTTCCTCTAGGGAGGATAAATACATCTGTACAATATGGGATAGCATATTTGCCTCCTGATTTCCTTCCCAGTGATGCTAGTAACAAGATTAAACAAGAAGCCTGGCAAGTTCTCTAAAATATTTAGCAATGTTAGGTGGGCCCTGACAGAGACTGAGGGCAATTAAATAAAGTCCCCATTTAGATGTGCAGCAGGGAAGACCCAAGATTTTCCTTGAAAAGTTATTTTGAAATATTCCACTTCCAAATCTGGTCACAAAGTCTCCTTGGGGTTTGAAAAAAGCAACTGGGTCTTTTGTACATCTCTGTTTCAGCTGTGATTCATATCCAATGCTTGAAGGAAAAGGGAACAAACACATATGTTAGTACAATTTGCTCTTGTTTGCTAAACATTCATTAAATGTGTATATTTTAGCACATACCAAAATAAAAATAAAATGAATTTGACTCAGTTTTTCATTTGAGAAACCTGAATTTCTGTATTAGGAAATGCAACAGTTATTTGGGAAATTCTAAGTTAGACTTCTTCATCCTGGTACTCTGCAGTTATTTTGCACTTCGGCTCTCGAATTCACGAGCAGCATAGATGTTCTTAAGGCTCTATAAATTGTAACAAGAGCAGAGACTTTAAATACTTGGAAGCAAAGAAGAAAAGCCATAAAGATTTTGTCAGCCCTTGGAGGTAGTCCAGGTCAGGAACCAGGTCAGGAAACCAACTCACAACTTTGACTTTGGAGCTGTGGTGATGAAAGCCAGTGTTTCTCAACCTTGGCAGCTTGAAGATGTGTGGACTTCAACTCCCAGAATTCCCCAGCCAGCATGAATTCTGAGAGTTGAAGTCCACACATCTTCAAGTTGCCAAGGATGAGAAATACTGATGTAAGCTATGGTAACAGAATTTTTAAAACCTGAGTGTGTTTTTCTTTTCCTCCCTCTTATACCTCGGGTAGTTAAGGCGGAGCCAGTTTGAGCTTCTTTTTCATGCTTTCCTCCTTTCCTGGGCTTAAATCATGTTTTTGTAACTGTTTCTCCAAGGTCATCTCTGTAGCTCACTATAGCTCTGGATATCACTGGAGATTCATCACTATCTCTGTATTTATTGTCTTCCTCCTTACCACCACTACCTACTACTATTACTAATACTTTGCTTCTATCCAAAGGTCAGTAACCAAATGAAAAAGTGATGTGCACATCTTCCTATGTGTAATGGTATGAGGGAATGACCTGGGGAGACTGGCCCGAAGATGCTGCCTAAGGAATGGTCAGATAAGAGATAGCATAGTCCACATCTGGATAATGGGTGGGGCAAGAGGCTCAGAAGAGACCCTCCCTAATTTCTCTGGGGTAAAAGAGATGGGAGAAGAATTGTACTTTCAGACTTGCAAGATTCTGTTAATGTAACCTTACAATAAAGTAGAATTAGCTGATCTGGTTGTGGGTCCTATCTTGTCAACCTGATAGGCTAAGACACTATTAGGCCTTTCTTTGAAAAGAAATATATTTTATTGAATTGAGTGGGCTTTTATAAATTTTGCTTTAAAATTAAGGGTTATTTACGAACAGTAATAAATGCAGCAAATAAACACATACATTCACTATTAGTCTTGAAATACTGTCACAGGACAAAAACCTGTCATATCAAATGTCATCATAATGACTATATATACAATTGGTGATATCATAACAGATGCCTTCACATCCTGTTACAGTGCTGATTAATTCATTGCCCATCCCCATGGCTTGGCTTTGAAGGACATAAGTAGCTGCAAATTAAATAATCAAAGCTGTAAATGACCCTTTTCTTTCTTCCTTTCCATGTAATGGAAATAACTTTTTATGTCTTTGCAAAAGTTTTGTAAGTCATCTGTTTCTCTTGTCTGTGTCACTTTTTAATCCAGTTTTTATTATCTTACATAAAGGATATTCTGCAGATCACATTAATACAGTGCCACTCAGATCATTTCTCCATCTGTTATAATCATTGTTTTTGAACAATTTCTTTGATCATTATCATCATTAAGCTATATAAATATTCACCAAGAATGATTTATAGGGCTGAACCTAAACAAGATCTTGGAAGTTACAGAGATTTCAATGAGACTTGTTCAGAAGGATATTTAGAATTATGCCCCGCCCCCCCGCCCCCCAAAATTGCAAGATAAATGCTTAAGGAAAAATGTAAACAGCTGGATATTTGAGCACTAGAGAATTAAAAGGAATCCAGAGAAATGATTACTAGAAAGTTCTTTTTCATTATTGGATATTTAATAATGACAATACCTATTCAAGGTTCTGGTCCTAAGTTTTAGCTAACTTAATACAGCAATTCATTTATTTCTGGAATACAACTTATAGGCTTGCCATTAAAGAAAAACGTTTCATCAATTTTACTTTTGCTAATGTATAGATCCATATTTAGAAATAATTATATTTTACTAAAATATTTTACTAACATGGGGAATGGCAATGGCTTGATCTGTATACTAGTTTAGTCAGCTGTTCAGGTATTCACTGATACTGGTCAATTTCAAGTTTTTTTTTTCTTTTCTAATTTCTGAATTGGATTTGGATGAGAGAGTCTTTTAAGCGGAGGATATATTTAAATACAGTTTTTTAATCTGGCAACCCTTCATGAGATGGAGGAATGTCCTCTGTATATAGCATCTATGGCCACTAGGGAAATTATGACAGTTTACTTTTTATGCAAAATGCTGTAGTCCACAAAAAATGAGCACTGTTGATAGAATCCATTAGCATTTGTTTCTGCTAAAAAATCAGCAAAATAACTCATCCAAAAACAATATACACTTCTAATGGCTGCCTGAAAGGGCTATGAAGAGCTTACACTGAGGAAATGTATGGAAGATTGACAGCCAGACCAATCACTTTAACAAAAATTCTAGTGGAAATTACACAAAATTAACATAAATGAAAGGAATTTGCATGGAAAAGGCAACACATTAGATAGGCTTGTAAATTTGGCTTCTTTTTGCCTACTATTTTAAAAAATTACAGAAAATACATATGAGTATCCTAATTTCTTGTTATACTTTTCCATTCTGTCTTCCATTTATAGATCCATAATCTGTGAAATTATACCACACTGTAAAATGACAGAAACATTTTTATTGTAATAAATACCTTATTTCAAACCTTATTTCTTTTTTTCAAAATATTTAACACTCTGAAACTATTGGAAGTCCTTAGAAGATAAAAAGAGAACCATCATGTTACAGATATGTACAGTATGTTTGCTTAAACACCATTCTCATACAGCATAGCTGTATTCATGAATTCTCAGAAGTAGGCCTTATCAATTAGTCTCTAGTAAGAAATTATTCTCTAGTACTGAGCAAACTCAGGGAGGCAGTGAAGGACAGGAAGGCCTGGTGCAATATGGTTCATGGGGTCACGAAGAGTCGGACACGACTTAACGACTAAACAACAACAAAGTATATACTGGATTACAGTCATAAACTAGAAGATTGTCTATTTATTTTCAGTTCTAAGTTGGCTTTTCCCCAACTTACAAGTTTCTAAATATGTTGGAACACAGCTTGCTTATTTATTTATTTATTTATTTATTTATTTATTTATTTATTTATTTTATGTTTAAGCACTGATGATGTTACCTAGTTGGGTAACAAAATGCCTGCAAGCAAACAACCAAGCTCAGAGAGCACCAAGGACTCCACAGTAAAAAAAAAAAAAAAAAATTAAACAATACATTGAAACTATATAAACCAATATTCAATTAAAAAGAAAAAGGGAACATGTTCATTAAAAGGGGGGCCAGAGGTGTTGACAATTTTTCTTCCAATATTCATACCAGGATAGTCTGAAATTGTCCATAGATACCTATAAGATGTTACAGTGTGGAGGCCTCCAGAATTTCATGAGAAGAGTATTCCAGAGTGCCATTGCAGAGAAGGTGTGCACATAGGGGGACCTTCCCTCACATGCCAGTGACCAAGCAAGTCTATAGTTGTTTAGGGCTTAAATGGCATAACCAACACTTTGAATCTGGCTTGGTAGCTAACTGGCAGTCCTGCAGTTGCTTTTACAAAGCTGTAACATATGTGCAGCCAGGTGCCCCGTTCAGGGATCTGGCCATCATATTTTACACTATCTGCAGCTACCAGTCTAAGTGCAAGGATAGCTCAACACAGAGTGCATTACTCTATGTAAGAGGAGTGCACTCCTAACTAAACAGGAGTTACTAGTATATGAACAACTATAGCTATGTTGTCCCCCTCTCCAGGAAGGGGCACAACTGCTACACCAACCACAGCAGGCAATAGGCACTCCTAGCTACAAAAGTCACTTGGGCCTCTACTGACAATAATGGCTGTATGAATACTCCCAAACTACATACCTGTCCTTTCTGTGGGAGTGTAATCCCTTTTAGAATGCATAAACTCCCCAGTTTCCAAACTCACCTTCATCAAGGTCTCCATCTTTCAAGACTTAAGCTTTGTTTACTGGTCCTCATCCACCCCTTCACTACTTCCTGACACTGGTTGAGGAAATGCATAGCAAAATGAAGAGGGAGGGAGGGAGAGAGGGATCCTTGACTCAAACTTTCTAGTACAGCTCTGAACTGCTCTGGGATGGTGTATCATGGAAACCCTAATAAGATTGGCAGACAGATTATATCTTTTTCAAAATGGTGATGTCTGGAAGATAAAGTTGGAATATTTTCAGTAGTATTACCATATCTAGGGTGCCAAAAATCCAAATGATGGCAGTAAGGAGATACAGAAAACTCTAACCCTTTGCTATCATCTAGTGATTATCCAGAGTTCTGCAGAACTGATATGGTAGACCTAATTTTTAGCTGCAAGCTATAACTGCTGATTCCTTATATAAAACATGATGCTGCTTTATCTAGAAATGAAAGGAACATTTAAAGGGGAGGCCCTAAGGACTGTTGTATTAATGGAAGGTCATAAGTTACAACACTGCTGAGAATCAAGATATTGATTCAATCAGGAAACCCAAGCTATTGCATAGCCAGTGAAAGTCACTGTCATTAAATATGATGTGGCAGTGGTTGTTTGTCAGAAAGAACTTGTTTGGCACAGAATTACATGGAAATCTTGGGAAAGACTTCAGGGCGTTCTTACATGCCTGACTTTATGGCAAAGATAATAATTATCTTCAGAGGAATTTTGCAAAGTCTCCTGGGGATCACATCTTGCCATTATCCAGAAGCTGCACATGAGGGGGGCCACACCACCCAATACAAATGTTTGCCATTCACATTTCTTCCACTTTATCCTCTATGACAACCCACATATTTAACTTGTGGTACAGAATGACAACCAATGTTTTTCAGGAAAATAGCTCTCAAGTGTCATCATATCTGAGCTTATGATCCAAGTCTTTTGTAGCCATGCATGAAAATTTGTTATTATTGAAGTATACACTGCATAGCAAGTAACCGAAGACTGTTGTATACCATGTAAATTAAACATGTCATGGTCAGGATTTTGTCACTATTTCTAACATCACTGTATTTTACCTATTTTAGTTATCAATCATTTAGAAGCATGAGAACCAAATATTTAAACAGGCTGTTGGAAAATGTTACCTTCTAGAGAGTATTGAAGTCTCAGCTGTTATTCCCAACAACAGAAATATCATAGAGTTACTAGCTGAGTATCACTTTCAAACCACACTATTACCTCTACTGTACAAATTTAACCTGATTGTTCATCTAAAGTGTACTTTCTTCATACAAAATTCCTGTGTGCAACCCTAAGCATTCTTACCAAGGAATACATCACCATTGAAAATTCTCGAATTTACTGTTTGTTTCTTTGATTACTTATTTATCATTAAACACATGTATACAGCTGCCCTTCTCCCAGAGGGAAGTCTGGATGGCAAACAAGCATAAAAATGGAAATACAAATCCATTAAAACAGAAAAAAGGCAAAATCTCACATCCATAGTTCAAACGCAGCCATGCCAGCTCCATTAACATCCTGGCCCCATCACCTGGAGGAAAAATAAGGTCTTCACTGTCTTCCTGAAGGCCAACAGTATGTATCAGCTTGCAATGTGATTGCATTGCTGGATATTTCATGATACGTATGTTCTACCCAAGAATGGGATGTATTAGGATATGAACCAGTTATTTTTTCCTTATGGAATTAAATCTGCTTTTAAAAATATTCATTTCGATGGTAAGTTAACTGGTGGTTATAGGAAAGAGGGGTAAAGATAATCTGGGATCAAATGACAATGTTTCCATTCTTAAATATAAATTTCCTCATTTTAAAATGAGGAAGAGGGGGAAAAACACTATGCCAATGAAGAAAAATACAGTAATAGTACACATTCTATAATTAAAATTAGGAGAGGTGGTTTATTGACACCAAAAATGAATCCCCACGTATTACATTCTATTTGTTTTCTAACATAAAGTTGATTGAAGAACATTTTCATTAGATACATAAAAAGGAGGCAAGGGAAATGCAGGGAATCCTTTTCAATGTAGCAGTACCAAATAAAGCTGAATACTCTCTTCAGAATGATGGCCCTTCACCCATCCAGCTTCTGAGACTGCTCTAAGCCTGGATTTGGAGGAAATGCCTGGGGGAATAAAATCCACCAGGGCCACAAATGACATTGTATCCAGAACTAGAGTCATCAGAGGAGGAGAAACAACAGAAGCCAGGCTGCCATGAGAAATTTATTCCTACAGCTGCCATGAAAAGAAGCAGCAACAGCGAGGAGGAGTGGTGAATTTCAGCATATGTTTCCCCAGTCAGTAAAATGGCACTAGACTGCTCGCAATTCAAACACCATTTCAACCCATCCAAAACTGAGGCATGCATGTTTAATAAGACAACACATGGCATGAAAATAAAATAAAAATAAAATAAAAGTTTTGCAATATTTTGCAGAGTTCTGTGAAAAAGAAAGCTTTCTATGGGCTAATTGTTAGGACTGAAAATAACTGTCCAACTTCACACATAGACCAACAATTATCACAGTAGGTAGACCTTGGGAGCAATGGTTCCTTGAGCTCTTAAATGAGCCAAACATGAGCCTGTGGGGGGTTAACAGTATCAATAAACTCCCAGAGGAAAGCTGGCAGAACATGGCACAGAAGACCAACCCAATCAAGAATGGCTTTTTCTTTGAAACTTCTAAACCGATTCTAGTCCTTCCTCATTTGATTATGAATAGCAAGGCTTGGGGAATAAGGAAGAGATTCTACAGAGGAAGCAGTGGGAGATGTTGATCACGGGCTTCCTACTGAGAGGGACTGAAGCAGTTTGTAAAGAGAACTGTGCTGCACTATGGTTCACATTTGAGATATGACTGAAAGGTTCTAAAAACCCTTTAAACCTACTGAAAAATATCCCTTTCTCCTGATTCATGGGGAAACAAATGACATAACTAGACACAGATTTCAAGACAATGGATTATTGTAGACAAGAGGGTGAAAGATCTGGAGGCACAGCTGATGTTTTCTTCACTCCTTTCTGTCAAAGAACATGGCCCAGGCAGAGAAAGAATACTGAGAGCAAACAGCTACCCATGGGAATGGTTGGGATTCTCTGATCATAGGACACAGTTCCACAAGAAGGGATGCCTGGTGAGAGATGGGCTGCAACTCATGACGTCTAGAAAAACGTATTTGAAAACTGTCTTGAAAACCTGTTCAGGAGTGTTTTAAACTTAATTCTGCATGGAAGGAAGGGGCGATCCCAGGAAATAGTACTGCAGGTGGGATGTAGAACACATAATGGGCACAATAAGCACAGGAAGGAATAGGCCAAGGTAAAATGCAAGGTTATAGAGGACAGACAGGAAGAACTAGAAATCTTAATGCTGGAAGACAAATTTAATTAAGAGCTCATTTACACAGAAGCTTTGCCATGCTTTCATCCCATCTTGGAGCAGAAAGAAATCATGTTAATCTCACATCTCTTAACACACATCTGGAATGGGGCCATACAGTTCTTCCATGCAACAGCATAAGAGCAGTGATTTCCACTTTTCTCCATGACCAGATTAATTTCATCCAGAAGTCTTGAAAGAGCTTATGGATATCATCTTGGAGGCTTTTGCTAAGATCTTTGAGAAATCATGGAGGATAGCTTTACTGTCAGATGAATAGAGATGATAAAATATTACTCCTATCTTCAGAAAGTGAAAAAAAAAAGAGGAGTTGGGTAACTACAGACCACTTCATGTTAATACCAGGTGAAACTTTGGAACAGATTAAGTAGTTTGTGAACATTTAGAAAAGAATGCACTGCTTGGCAGGAGGCAACATGGGGTTTATCAAGACCAAATCATGCCAAAATAACACGATCTCCTTTTTTAATAGAGTGTAGTAGATGTAATGTACCTAGATTTCAGCAAAGTATTTGACAAAGTCTCCCATAAAATCCTAGTAGAATATATGTGAAAATGTAGACTGACTGTGCTAACATTAGATGAATACAGAGGTAGTTGAGCATTGATACTGAAGAAGTGTACAACAATGGTCCCAATTCAAGCTGGAAAGCATTTTCAGATGACATATCCTTAGGCCCTGTGCTGGTCAACATATTTATAAATGACTTGGATGACAGGTTAGAAAATATGCAATTTGTAGGCAACACAAAAATGGGGGGTGAAAGCAAATACCTTAGAAGACAGTAAATAAACTCAGGATCATCTTGACAAGCTGAAGCAATGGGCAGATACAAGAAGACAAATTTCAGCTAGAACACATGGATCCTATGCTGCATCAACAGAATATAGTTTCAATCAAAACCAAGAAAAGTCACCATTCCTCTCTATTCTGCATTGGTCAGACCTGGGATGGATGGATGGATGGATGGATGGATGGATGGATGGATGGATGGATGGATGATGTTAATGAACCTTACATCTCACCACATTCACAGGACTCTCAGTGGCTCATAAAATAAGAATGTACAATAAAGTTTAAAACATAATCATGGAACAGATTAAAATCCCAATTGTGTTTAGTTATGGAGTCTGCATTTTAGGAAGGGCATTGACAAACTAGAGTGATGTCTAGAAAATTTTTTAAAAAATGATAAGAGGCCTAGCAGGAAGAATTTTTGAGAGACAGAAAAACCTCTGAGATACTGGGTGTTTAGCCTGATGAATAGAAGACTGTGGAGAGACTTGACAGTGTCTTTAAACATGTGCAGGACTGTCATATAAAAGAGAGGACAGAATTTTTCAGGGTTATTGCAGAAGTCAAGATTTTTTTTGAAAAAGAGTTTAAATTATAAGGCAGTTGGAAAATTTTCCTAACAGTAAGAGCTATTCCCCAATGGAAGAGAGCGCCCAGGAGGTGATGAACTTTCTTTTGCTTACTTTAAAATGACATTTTTAAGTGGCTGGTTTATGACAGGCTATAATCTGTTGACTGATAGTTGATCTCAGCATGAATTTGGTTTGTCAGTTATTACTCTATTGTATGTGTAGTTTATTTATTTGCTTTATATCTCACCTTTCATTTAGGAATTCAAGGTGGTATACATAACATGCTTACATCTTATTTTTCCTCAGAACAACTCTGTATAGTAGATTGAGCTAAGAAAAAGTGCCTGGCCCAAAGTCACCCATTGAACTTCCATAGCTGAAGGTGAATTTGAACCTGGGTCTTTCCACTTGTAGACCAATTACCTTAACCATTACACCACACTATCTCTCAGGTTTTCAAGTAAGGTGTTACTTTAAAAAAAATCTATATGCAGACTTTATTTTTACTCAGTTTTGCTGCATTTGTTTTAGTCCTATGCTCCATTATTACCAACATATCACTGTATGGAGGGAGGGAGGGAGGAAGGCAGGCAGGCAGGCAGGGAGGCAGGCAGGCAATAGGGAGGTATAAATATTGTAATAAAATATTGTGTGTGCATGGGTATACTAGTATAAATGCATTTTTATGAAATAAAATTTCACAAAGATTTACTGAGATTTTTATTTCCTTTTTTGTGGTGGGAGGAAGCATAAGAAAGAACATGGCAACTTAACTTTAAACAAACTGAAGTGAGGGCAGAGGAGATGAATAGTTACAAAACACCCATATTTTCCTACATGAAAAACATAGTGGTGTTAAAAATATATATTCATATTTTTATAATCACAGACTTCTTTCATCTCAGTAATGATCTGGTTATACCAGAATTATAGAGCAATCTTAAAGCAATTCAAGGAAGAACAGAATCTCTTTTCCCAATGCTATCTGGCTCCTATCAGGTAGCACAGAAAGTATTTGTGTGTGTTTGTGTGTATGCATGTGTTTGTCATGTTTTTCAGCCCAATAATTTTTTCAATGCTTTTTTCAATTGCAATCCCCTTTGCAACTGAAAGATTCAGTCTGGGCCCCTCTTAAAGGGATCCTGCAGAATTTAAGCCACTTCTGCCCTGTCTGCTACAAATAGCCCCTCCCCACCCCTAACTACCACCACTAGCACCACCACCTCCTCCTCCTCCTCCCCTCCCCCTCCTCTTTTAAATGTACTTGCTATTACTAGGAACTCTTCCATCCTGATGGCAAATTTCCACAGGCAGAACTGGAGCCCTGGGTGCAGTTGCCCTTTTCTCCTCTGATCCCCCTCCTGCCTCCTTCCTTCTTCTAGCTGGAGAAACAGTGCTGGCTTACCTGCATCTTGTTTGGTACAGAGGTTTAAAAAAAGGAGGAGGAAGAGGAGAAGGAAGAGGAAGAGGATCATAATTATAACAATGCTAGGAACTATAATTTAAAACAAATTAGCCCATAAGCTTTTGAGTTTGCACTGAAATAAAACATCATGAATGCAATAGTTCAATAATTTTGTACTACTTAAGCAACAAAAAGATGTCATCAAGCTCAAATAATTAGCTGGTTAGCTGAGCAGCTTTATTTCAGTGAATTAAAATGAGACTTCAGAATCTGAGAGCCTTGGTATCATTATGTTTAATGAGGCTTCACCTTTTAATGAAACACTTTAGCCTTTATAAATTTTATCCAGCTTGTTGGAGTTCCCTTTCTATCTCCTTCCCACCACTGTCCTGCTGGAATTTCTAGCTGCAGTATCTGTATTTAGCATAATGAAAAGTTATTTCTCTCTCTCCATATTCAAAAGTCAGGTTTCCAATTTATTTGACTAACTTGCAGCACATCACTCCACAGAAAGTTACCAGTCTGAAATTAAATGTGTGATAACACAAATAGGTAATCTTGCCTAACCCTAAATCACCTCCTGTAGCTGCATATTTTCACGATATTTGCATGGAGCTTGCATGCAACAGTGGTCAGCTACCCAACTAGCATCTTGCCACTTTTGTTGGATAGGGTTAAAACTTGTTGAACTCAGTTTAAAGATAATCCATACTTGGTGTGATGTCATCTGTGTTGCTACAAGGTTGATTCCGAGCTTTGCATCCCAAGATTTGATCTAGCCATAGTTTAAAGTGGCAGAGTGATCCCACTGTCATATCCCTCTTCTCTAGAAACTGGTGCACCTCATTTATCAAATGAAAAGCCTCCCTTGCCACAATGTGTTTGTCTAGATAAGCATATTTTGAGAGTTACTTCCCAAACAAGTACGATTTCCAGTTATGAGAACATGGAACAGATTTAGTCTATCCCATCTTCACAAATGAGTCATGTTTCCAGTCCTCAACATCAATAAACTGGGTGGAAATGGACTAGAGTTGTAGGGCCATAAATTGCCTATAAAAGTGTCTCATTTGAAACAGGGTTCTCACTGGAATTCTTGTATTGCAACCATAAGTTTTCTTTTAATAAATATTATTAATCGGTCCTGTTAGAAGCTTGCTCCTGGGGTTAACTGCTTCCAATCTAGACAGGTCACACTACACCCCAAAAACAAAACAAAACAAAATTACTGAATGACCTCAAAGCCTATATCTCAATAAACACTAACCCAATATGGAAACTAGATAACCAAAATCAAGAAAATATTCAGTGGGTTAATAAAAAAAAGAACAAACCACAAACAATCTGAAACTTCTGAATTTTGGTTGGCCCTGACCTTGCTGGTCTTTAAGAATGAAGACCGGGTTCTTCCCCTGGGTCCTGGGCCGGGTTGGTATATCAGCCTGTTGTAATTATATGAATTGCGTGTCTGGTCTTTACCACAGTATGTTATGTTTTATTAGTTTATCATTTTGTTCTGTATCTGATAATGTCAGCTGCCAAAGTTGCTTGTTGAGTGGGCAGCCATATACACTGAATAAATCAACCAACCACCAATCAGAGAAGAACAATGGCTAACACAGTGGACCTATCTGCATGTTTCAGAATCTACCAGTAGGCAACAGTATTTCCAACCATTTGGAATATCTATAGCCCCCAAACTAGCAAAATCCCTCCAAAGTGTATTAAATAAACCTGAGGATTTTGTACCCAAAGAAGATAGAGAAGGTGTGTTTTACAAAATAAAGCACATGGACTGTAAACACCGCTGCATAGGACAAGCAGTTTAGAACATACATAGAAGGTTAGCAGAGCACATTCATGAGTACCAATTGACTGCTGGTACAAATTCAATCATCGTTTCAGTTGGGAAGCTGTTGAAATTCTAAGTCAGGCCAAATCAACGAATGCATGCAAACGCCTAGAAGCTTGGCATTCTTGCAATATTAGCCATCAGTAAACACATATACTTTTGAATGGATCATTCAAAAGAAATAGCTAAAGGTCAAACGGGGAAAAGATGCAGATCTCAACAATATTCCTCTTTATCACATAACTATTAACCAACATCCAGATAAGCAAGAGATTGAACAACATCAATGTAACAAAACACAGATAATAACATGTTAATCATATAGGAAATAAGATCCAACAGCATAGCCCACCTAATCATATATGAAACTGTTAGGACAAAGTCAAATATATTCCACAACTAAATGATCAACTTCTTCAAGATCACAGAACTGAAGATGTTATCTAGGTAGCTAATGAAATATCTGCAAATGAAAAACCAAGCTCAACTAATTCCTTCAACCCAACATTCCAAACCTTTCTATATGTTTGCATATGTTTTCACGAGCGATAATTTTTGCATAAGATTTAAAAGGACTCTATACTATGTCAAATAAAATTCATATCTAGACTTGTACCAAAGTTGTTCAAGCAGCCTGCCCTCACATGTCAGCATCAACAACTATTTTCTATACCACAGAATATCACTTTGACACACTGAAGAGAATACAGAGCCACTTGTTTGAAATGAGTAGTCATATAAATTGAAATAAATAAATAAATACTTAGAATCCATCATCTTCAACCCTACATGCACAGGGTTAATTGTAGCAGTTCGTACCTTGTTAATATGTATGTTAGACAGTCCCTTGGTGGTTGTGAGGTTCTGGAAGATTCCCTTAACTTTGCCCTGTTTGTTACCCATTTTATTGTTCTTTCTTTTTTTCTCATGGTATGATTACATAGAATAATGTATTGTCTCTTATTTCTTTGTGAACATTGGCACTGTCTGAGCTGTAAGAAAAATATTTGTTTGTTTATACAAAGATGGTGTACTTCTTTAAGAGGGGCAATTGGCTTAAGAAGGAAGAGAGAAGCAAAGATAAAAAGCAGAGCTGAGGCCAGTTAAACGTAGTAATCACAAAAGTGTCCAATAATTTCTATTTACCACACCTTTAGCTGCATAGAATAGCTCATGCCACACAATCCATATCACCTTATTTCATACCTTCGCTAGGTTACTAAAGAATGGCCAATCAGATTTTAGAAAAGATCCCTCAGGGATATCTGGAATTCAGCTGGCCTCTCAACCAGCCTAATTTAGTCCCCCACCCAAGCAGCATTGGGTTGACTGTGTTAACCCAAATTTCACTATCCCTTATGCCATTTTCAGTCACAGTAATCACAAGTCGCAACATATTGCAACTGAAATAACTTTGCAGTCATTTGTGTTTAATGCTCAATTACATCCAACTCCAACTTAGGCACTCTCTACAGAAATTATCATTCTTCTACAATGAACTACTGAGCTTAGCTATGTGGCTTTTTTCCTGGCTAGTACTCTTACTCTTAGCACTTATTGGCTACACTACAAGATGTTTGCTAAGCAGATAGTATAATTTTAATTACTGCCAGCTTTAATTATTTTTTAATGAGGCATTTATGAAGATTGATGGGGAGGTGAAATGAAACAACAGAGCCACATTGTACACACAGGAACAGCCTGACATGATAAAGTCTCTTAATTCCATCTGTGTACAGAAACACACAAACATGCACAAAAATCCTATATATTTAAATGTACAGTTAATTTTCTTGATGCACCTAAAATGGAGTGATTTGCAACAAATTGGGAAATATAATATTAGGAATGGAAGGACACAGAAGAAGATGAAGACCAACAGCAAGGTGGATGGACTCAGTTACAGTAGCAATGTGTGTACCATTGGAAGACCTGAAGGACCAGGTTAAGGACATCATCATGGAGAAAATCTATCTATGTGGACACTAAGAGTCGACACCAACTTACTGCACATCAGTCAATCAATATTAGGAAAAATAAAGTGAAGCCTTATGAAATATAGCTTTTAATTGTGAGTAGAAGCTATTTGGGAATAAGAGGTCTTCTGGCTTGAGAAGAGGCAGGATGTGAATGGAGTAGTGGATCTTGGTAAACGTATGAGCCATATGGGAAAGTTTCTTCTCTTTACAGGCTAGTGGTTCCTGATGTCTATCAGCATATATATTCTCTCAATCCCCATTCTCAAGGCTTGCTTCTAGCAGAAAGCTTTTAATCCTTTCCATCCAAAGGCAGAAACCAGCTGTCTTAGCTTTTGGTCCTGGAAAGGAAAACAAAAGAGAACAGCTATCTCTTCTTTCCCTGCCAGAGAGAGGGGAAATTAGAGAAAAATATAGGTGGAACATGACAAGGCCCAGCCTCCCATTAAATAGAAGTAGACCAGCTAAAAAAATAAATATTTCATCTGGAAGCAACCTAGATTTTGATTTTTTTTTTTTTTTTAAAAAGAAACATTCCAGAGTAGGAGGGAGGTTCATTTTGACTTTATCCTCCAAGTTCGTGTTTTCCTTTTTATATTACACGTTCTTCTACATTTGTAAGCTATCCAAAGTCTTTTTAGAGTTGGGTAGCCTCAAAATCAAATAAACAAATAAATAATAAAGTCTTTATGACCTTAGGGCAACTCAGTATTGTAGTTCAGAAATAAATAATTAATCTAAGAGATGGAGCAGGAGGTGAAGAGCTGTAGAATAGATGAGAATTGAAGTTGACGAGAGTGCACAGGATAATCTGAAATAGATGTGAAGATTGCCATTTTAACGTTACCAATATATTATTGCTGATCATGTCTGACAATAGTTGTTAACATATTTGTGCAGGTAAATGCCTTGTATGATTATACCTTATATAGACCTTGAGGAGTATTCCTCAAAACACTATGCTGGCACAGAAATTATAGCATCAGCTGAAAAAAAAAAAAGGCTTGCACTATCACTGCATTTTTGCATCAGAAAACCAATCTGCTGGAAATATGTAAAATATTCTTACATACTTTTAATCAGAACTGACCCACAACTTTCTTTTGCAAACTCAGATTAAGATGTAAAATCTGAAGAGATGGCAGATCTGAAAAGTAGACAATATACTATGAAAGAAAATAAAAAATTTACACAATGATGGCATTGAGTTTTGAGGCAACTGCAAAGAACTTCTAGGGCTACTCTTCCAAAATACATCTGAACATTTTTATTTGTGTTTTCAACAATTTTCTATTTCTTTTTGGAAAGCCTGCTATGTCTAATATTACTGACATAACGACTGTACTATTAATTTGTTGATCATGTGAGCAATGGATGGCGTATACATTATTGGTCAATAAGGTGAAGATCAACACATTAAAGCTATAGCTTATAAAGGCCTGGGACATTTATAGGACTAAGCTGAAAGAAAACTTAATGGCTTTGCAAGCAAAGGTATACATCTTGTCCTTTTTCTATAAGGAAAATATTTAGAAATTTCTATTTACTGGATACTAAAGAAAAAGAGAGAGGGGAAAAAAAACCCTAAGGAATGTTTATATTTCTCTTTTATTTATTTTTTTAAACAAGCATTCTGTAAAGATTTTTTTAAAATATGGGTCCTTGTTTGATCTAACTTAAGTGTATATTAAACATTCGGGAACATCTTCCTTTAATTAATCTTTTGCTTTTTGTTTTTTGAATGTGAGTCACGATAAACAAAGGAGGTTTCCAGAGTAAACAAGGCAAAGAATCTAAAGCATTCTTCATCCTCTCAGAGAAAGGTGTTGTATATCAATGACAAACTGAAATATTTTCTAACCTGCCATCTCTCTGACATACAGGTATGGAAGGTATGTATAGAGCAAAGGTCCCAATGGGATAATCTGGAAAAGTCAGAACTCAACACCAAGCCTGCTTCCTTGAATTTATGTAGAAAATATGCAATAGAGAAGATTGTTTTATAGAGTCAGACATTTGAGAGCCAAAAAACACTACTCTAAAAGATACAGTCTAATGCTGTTTTATTCTTTCCAAGTCTATGGAATATAGGAAAGAAATTATATACAGGGCTCAGGAATCTGTCTGTCAGCAGGATAACTCTCATAAAACTGAACTGAATGGGATCAGATTTGGTATGGGAGAGGAAGCCTGGGGGGACAAAAGTTTGACAATAGGCAGGATCTGGCTTGGGATTACAGAGGAAAAAAAACAGAAAAAGTCCTCCATTGCATCCCTGTGGGAGTGGCTCAGAATGCAGACTAAGCCCCACTTCCGTTCCCTCCTGATCACATGACCTAAAGAGGAGATACCATTAATGGGGCTGGAAAGTACTCCAGGATCCATGTTCTGCATACTTTCCCTACCCTTGTTTAATAAAGTAACTTAACTAAAAGGCAACTGGAGTATAGCAAAGATGGAACACTGAGCAGTTTATAATTTCTGGCAGTATTTTAAGGGGCTGAGGTCATTACACCCTTCAATATGTCTAATAACAGAAGATCTTCAGTTACATAAAAAATATTCTTTTAAAATCAGAGACTGAAATATCAGCTTGTGGCAGGCTTCAGTATAAGAAAATGAAGCCATTATGGAGCTGCCAAAATACATTTTAAAAAAAAGTGCTGATCACATATGAACAATTGTAGCTTCCTTCATTTTTGCATATGGCTGAATAGTGTGTGAAGGTAGTAGAATGTAACTGATGGAATTTGGGAGTTGATTCCAGAAATATAGATATGGTAATGAGAAATACACATACAGACTACATTTATTACCAAATGAAAATATATGTATCTTTTCTAATATTTATTTATTTGTTTAGGTACAACCCTTTTTTAGCTGATTTTGATGACACAACTAGATCTAGTATCAAAGGTAATAAACTATAAATAGGAGAGTATGTGCAAGAAGAGACAACCAGACTTTAAAGTATGAATGGCAAAAGAAAAAAAAAAGAGAGACAGAGAAAAAAATATTTGAAAGAGTCAAATTGCACAATCAACTGTAACCCACTCAGGATGTTGTAATTAAGGAGCATTTTCTTGTATTGCGAAAGATATTAATCTGAAATCCATCAGTTCTCTTAAAATTCAACAATGTTGACTTATATATGGAAGATATGCTGTGGACTTGGACAGATGTAACTTCCAATCCATTTATTTCCTTTTACAGCCTGTTCAAAGAGTGACATAAAAGAAAAAATGCAACTAATATCTGCCCTATAAGGAAAGAAGTGATTTTGAAGCTGCTAATTCCTGTCTCTACTAGATAATTTTGTAAAATCTTAAAATCATGTGCTGGCTGATATTTTTGTGTAACTGAGGAATCTCAGCATGTTACGTTGTCCTACAGGAAAAAAAAAAGTATAGAATCAAAACTAACATCCCTTCATATTTCAGCTGTGGTTTTTGAGATAAAACTTAGCATATCTTCTGGTTTCCTTGCCACCATAGGAGGTAAAGTGGCTAATTTTCTTAATCTCCTTGGTTGCTTTTTAAATTTCTGATGTGAGCTTGCAAGTTAAATAACACGTTAGAACTCAATTTAACATGGAGACGGATGTATCTGAAGTTCAGCAGCAATGGATTCAAAGAAAATGTAATCCATTCTAGGGAAAAAACAAATAAAAATGAGCAAAGGCTCCAATATTTTTAAAGTCACAGTACATGAACAGCAACAACAAAAAGTGATAATTAGAATAGTCATTTGTTTCAATAGAACAAAAGTACTGTAATATTTATAGTCTGTGCCAGAATTATAATGACTCTAGGGCTAGATGTGAAGTATCACAGCATGTTCCACATGTTTTTAACACTGTTTCTAAAAGCTCTAGAGGCTATTAAATTTAATGAACCCATCTGCTATGAAATAGAGGTCCAACATAATAAGTTTTCTCAGTGCCATATAATACAGATGGCATTCCACAATCTAAAAGCCTAGATAGATTTTTTTAATGGTCTCCTTTAGGTGTGTTCCTCCCTCCCATTTTGTTTGATGGTAGGGACATCTTTATTATTCACACTGCTTTATTTTGCAAATAGAATGTGCCATGATCTGCATAGGAGAAGCATCACTGCTCATGAATATACATTAATTCTTCTCTCCAGAATTATATTTACCTCTCTTTCCTCCAGAACTTAACCAAAGTTCATGGTTTTGTATTATATATTTAAGGAACACATTCCTGCCATGGAAAAGCACTTCAAATCATGATTTCAAACCAATGTATAATCTGCGAGGGCACCATGTTTTGCATGCATTCAAATATTATTTCCCTAATTTGCAAGGAAACCAAGGTCAATGTCTGTTCAATCTTTTTTTTTTTAAAAAAAAAATAGATTTGTAGATACAATCAAAATAAAAAAAAGAAAAAGAAAAAAAAGTTTATTAAAAGGAGATGTAAAGGGATTATAAAATTAGGGGGGGGAAAGAAAAATCACATTAATATAAATAAGCACATTAAAATAACTTATCTTACCTTAAAGATTTTAAGTCAAACATTATTTTAATAAGTCAGTATTAAAATCCTATTATTATGCAATAACTGATAACTATAACCAGAATGATTCAAATTGTAAATTACAAAATGAAATAAAAAATTATTCTAATTTCTGTACAATCTAGGAAATTTAGTGAATTTGTGTGTGTGTGTGTTGCCTGTCTGTCTCTCTTCAAGTAACTTTTTGACTCCTGGAGACTGCTTGGACAAGTCCCTGCAGCTCTTTTTGGCAAGATTTTGGAAGTGGTTTGCCATTGCCTACTTCCTAGGGCTGAGAGAGAGTGACTGGCCCAAGGTCACCCTGCTGACTTCGTGCATAAGGCAGGACTACAACTCACATCTCCCGGTTTCTAGCCTGGTGCCTTAACCACTACACCAAACTGGCTATCTTTAGTGAATTTAGCAAATCATAAAAAATGTAATCTTATGCTAGGAGAAATCCAAGCTTTCAAACAGTTCATGATTACTTAGGATAGTAGAATGATGAGCTTAGGTGGATCTGCAACATATAATGCCATCCTCAGAGAAAAGAGATTAGTGTTATCTCAAATTAATAAACCTCACTACAGTTCCATTTTCAGTAAAAGAGATGCAGTATTGGACTCCTTGGCTATAGAAAATGCTAATGATGTGTTGTGATGTCTGTTCATCCTTAAAGTTTAGATTAGTTCATATAGTCTGAGGATATGGATAAGATTCTTTGTAGTATAAAATAAATCATGTTCATGTTTGACCATTATCGTTCCAGATTATGAAAGCCAGGGGAGAGCAAGTGCACTAAGTACAGAGAATGGTCAGTGCTCCACTGGGGGTAGGAACCATCCAGCCTTAAGTTGACTACTGTGAAATATCTAATAAAGGAGACTTGTCCATATCCCTTTGTGTTGGATATGCTGTTCTTCAATTTCCTGCTCTTGAACATGTTGCTTCAGTATGTCATAATATTTTAACTCCAGTAGTTCTATACCCATTTTCAACTGGCTTCACACGTGGTTTGGGACTAAGGCAGCTTTGCTCTGATATATGATCTATACCAAGAAGTAGACAGGGAGACTAAAGCTGCCTACTTTTCATCAGATTTGGCTAGCAAGTGGTGCTGAGATTGCAAATGTTTTATGCTGGAAGGAGAAAGGGAGAGAGAAGGGAGAGGAGAGAGGAGATTATCACTCCTTAGAAACTCTGGTGAATATGCAATGATAGGGTTGAAGGAGAAGGCAGAGGAAACATGAGAAGAGGAAGTAGCTTAGTTTATGCTGAGAATGGAGAAGAGGAAAGGCAAAAAGAAGAAAATTGCTTGGTGCATAGCGGACTGAATGTAAAAGTTGGTTCTTGGACTGATAAGGATTCAAACAATCATTGTATAAATGACCTGCAGCAACAGATTTATCAGAGAAGAAACCCATATCTTCTCTAGTTCACTATGAGGCTGTAAGACAAAGACTAAGGCATGCACGGATCTATTGACTGACAATAGTTTACTTCAGGAATTCTTGTATCACCACTACTTTTATCTCAGTCGATATTGCTAAAGAGAATTCCATAAGATTCATGCTTGGGAAAAATGATGTTTAATTTAGGCAGCTACCAAAGACCTGACACAGAAGAGAGGTTCAGAAAGTTAAGGGTTGTCAAGGATGTACCTGCTGGAGATGGTGATGTGAATGGTGATTATAGTGGTATGAGAAGTCATAGGTGATCCTTATAATATCATGCCTTGTCAGGTTGCTTTGGCCTGAGGATCCAGATCTGCATGTTGCCATGTACACAAGAGGCTGCCATCAGATGGATAGCCACAAGTCAACATAGAGTGCAATAAAGAGATATCCACCATTACAGTCGCATCATGAGATCAGGCAAGCCATTATATCTCAGATGAGTAACAACAGTTAGAGCTGTACAGGGATTTCTTTTGGAAGAGGAGATGGAAAAGAGAGTTATTGTAGTTTGTGTTTAAGACAGTGGAGAACTGCCTGAACTAGACAAGTTTGTGGAGGAGACTTTGCAAGTTAGGAATAGAGAATGGCTGGAGAACATTCCCTGATGAAGTAAGAGAATAAGAAGAGAGTAGGGTCAGGGAGCCTACCATCTAAGGTGAAGAAGCCAGAAGGGACTTTATGATGTAAAGATGTGTACTGATACTCATACAGGCACACACATATAAAATATGACAGCCAGTGAAGTTGTTTTGCTTCAGGTGCTAGACTAGGAGCTTCAAGACCAAGGTTCTAATCCTCTCTTAGGCATGGAAACCACTCGAGTGACTTTGGGCCAGTCACACTGTCTCAGCCCTACACTGGCAAGTTGAAAAAAGTATGCCTACCAACCCACACTGAACCAGCATGGTAGATTATGGTCCATAACTTCATGAAGAGGGCTTCATTCTGCAGTGGGTTAATATAGGATAACAGCAACAAACAACAACAACAACAGTTATTTACAGACATACATGAATTAATTAATTAATATTGATCCCTGCAATAGCGATTCTGATATCTGCAAATAATATTTCCATTCGCAGAAATTAGTGGACTAGCATAAACTTGCATTCCACAAAAACACACAAAAGGGAGAATAATAATAATAATAATACCACCACCACCACAAGACCTGAGGCTTTAATCTTCTATCTTATTTTAATGTGGTTGTCATGTTTCTCTTGTCTTTTCTGTTTGTGTTATATTTTAATTTATTATTTATAGTTCTAATATGCCATTATGTTTCCTGATGTTTGATACTGTATTCGTTTGTATTTGACATGTATTTAATTGTTGTAAACCTCTGCAGGCTGCCTTTTCTGGGACTGCTGAACTACATCAGTAGTTTTAATGAATTTCTTAATTCATTACAACTACTTATATAGTTTTGTATTATGTTCTAGTGATGCATGCTTGTGATTATCCTTTTTAACTGTACACTGCCATGGGTCCTTGTGGAATGTGGCAATGTAAAAATATGTCTAATAAACAAATAATACGTTAAGTAAACAATCCAGAGTTTTGGAGTCCCAGTCTGGAAGACAGTAATAATAATAATTATTATTTTAATAATGTTGTCAAACATTCAAAATACTGCATATGCATTTACTCTGTGAGATATGGGAGATCACACTATCATATTAACACAACAGCTTTATTACCTCTATTCAAAATTTATCAAATAACATTTAAGCATTTGAATTTTCAAGACCTCTTCCTCAAGTGGTATAGTTAAAAAACAATAATAATATGGTGGGAGAAAATGTGGCAGGTGTTTAGGATATGCCTGTACCAACACTTGCTTGGAGGCTGATATAAGCAAATAATTATTTGTCTATAATTTTGGAACTATAAAAACCAGCTATTAATATTGGGAAAATAAACAGAGAAAGAGTGCTAAGCTTTAAACTGGGGACTTCCCAATCCAAATTTGTTTTTTTACATTACATTACTTCCCAGTCATACCAAGGATTTGAAATATACTGAGGAACTTACATTCATAATTAACATTTAGTGGAGGGGTGTGTGTGTTTCTGTGTGTCTGTGTAAACTTCTCCGAATATTCAGTATCTCAGAGTAAGAACAAGAAGCAGTTAGGGTTTTTTTCCTGAACTGTTCTCACTCTAGTTTAATAATTCCACTGGGCAGCCAAATTGTAATTATCTTATTTTTAAAATTTTGTCCACCACCCAGAGACACTTGGTGAGATGGGTGGCCATACAAATTGAAAGAATAAATAAATATATGCATACATACATACATACACAAGCCAGGAAGTACAGTAACGGTCTGTGCCTCCATGCTGGCATCTTTGGGGTGGGAAATTTGTAGAGATGACTGCACCCCCTCGCAGCATGCAGTTTAAATATTGCCAGCTGTTGCCTGAGCATAGAATGTGACTATCAACAAGACCAGATAGGCAGACAGAGCAGAGTTGGGAAAAGTGCATAATTTTATTTTCCCCAATGTAATCACTTGGGAGAATATTTGAAAATGTTGTAAATGGCATTTGGTGCTGACTTCTACAAATCATTATTCAAGCAGTTTTATTTGTCTTTCATGAGGTCAGAAAGACCCTGACTGGCTTTTTAATGCTGTGATATTGTCTTCACTGCATGTTTTCTTATCATGTATGACTATTTCTTGGAATATCGTTTTAGAAATAAGTCATATGAGATGCCCAAGCTAATCACAGGCTTAAAAATAACACCAAAGAATAAGTAGATCCAAGAAACAATGGCAGAAAATAAGTTTGAACTGAAAGATAACCACTCTCACAACACGCTACCCTTCCTGGATATCCTCATCAGCAGAGGAAACAACAGCAAATTAGAAACCCAAGTCTATCGCAAGACAGCCCACACTAATCAAGTACTCTTTACAAAGTAACAACCCAACCTCCCACAAGAGGAGCTGTGTAAGAACATTATTCAAATAAGCACAAATCCACTGCAGCAACCCAGAACAGCAGAAATGGGAAACAGACCACCTATACATCTTCCAACCAAATGGATATCCACACAACTTTATCAAAAAGCGCCTGACCACTCAACCTACTACAACACAACCAACACAAGCTATGAAAAGGATCACACTGCCATACATCAGAAACATCTCAGAGATCACCAACAGACTATTACAACCACATGGCATCTCAGTAGCACACAAACCAACTAAAGCCCTCCAAAACATCTTAAGCAAACCAAAAGACCCAGTAGTCCAAGAAGAAAAAACAGGAGTCATCTACAACATGCAGTGTAAGGACTGTAACAACCACTATGTAGGACAGACAGGCAGAAGGTTTGCAGAGTGCATCCATGAACACCAACTAGCAGTCAGAAGACATGATGAAAACGCCTTAATCTCACAACACATGGACAGACTGAACCATAGTTTTAACTGGGAAACTGTCAGCATCTTAGACCAAGCTAAATCCAAAATTGCGAGGGAATTCTTGGAAGCTTGGTATTTAGACAAGGCAGCCATCAAAAGCCATAGAGATAAACAACATCTACACACTATTCAAAGGAGACAATAAAAAGGAAACAAAAGACCAGAACATCTCTTCACCAGCAATCATCACCCAGATAAGTGGAGATTAACACCAAGATTACCACCAGACATACAATCAGCAGTAAACAATACCTTAATCAAGGAACTATCAGAGGGAAAAAATAAAACAAAACAAAACCCAGAGCTCCACCAACACTGACAGGGCAAGCCACTGTAAACAGAGAGCAAACCCCACTCCCTTCTAGCACTGAAGATGTTACCTAGTCAGGTAATGAAACGTTTGCAAGAAAACAACAAAGCTCAGAGAACCCCAAAGACTCCACAGTTCAACCCTGAGTTACACATATTCGCTTTTATCAATAACCACTCTCATCATAGAGGGTGAGAAAAAGTGATCTTAGAACTATTACAACTTGCAAAATCAATATTCATAATACTATTTTCTGAGGAAAAACACATTCAGTAGTCAAGGTTTATTCCAAAATTACATAAGGATGATATTAGTCAATGTTTAATGTAACAGATTAGTTATTCTTAGATTTTTATATGCAGCAGATATAAAATTTAAGGCATATCATTGAGTTCTTACAACCATTTCATGTTAGAAAATGATACCTATAACCAAGGATATGTCAGGCTGGACCTTGTTTCCTTGTCAAAAAACAATAAATCTACAAAGCTTCTCCACACAGGAAATGTTCCAGTGTGAAGCTGAAAAAAAAGTAGCAATAAAAAGAGGGGAAAATGATGAAATTCAAATAAAAATCTATTTCAAAGTACAACAAACTGAAAGCAAAAGCAAAGTATGTTCAAAGTTTAACGCAAATCTGATTTTGAGAGATACTACAAGAATGCACAGATGTTAATACATTTTCATACCAAATAAATTCACTTTATTAAAAAGATATGAAATAAACTTGCAATAGCATGGCAGAAAATTCATACAGAAATTAATGAACACCAGCCAGAATTATGTGAAAATCTACTTCAGATATAGGCAACTTTTGGGGAGCAGACTGGCAAATATAGAATTTGGGAGCATGTTGTGATGGCTATCGTGGTGAGCAGTTTACCAGAAGAAATCTCTACCTATGGCTTGTGATCTTACAATATTTTTAAGATTAATAATTCTTATATCAGAAATCCTTCCTTGCTTTTTTTTAATCTGCTTTTTATTGAGTTTGTTACTAAGACCCTGAGAAATGTTCCTGTATAGTTATATTCAATTTAATCCTCATCAATATGCATATACACTTAGGACTTTCTGCCACACTGAGAATTATTTTCTGTCATAGTGAAATTATTTACATGGGATCTTGTCACTCCAGTTAGTGAAATCCTTATAGAGCTCTTCAGAGTCTAACGGGTGTTTTTAAAAATCCAGGATAATTTCTGTCATCTGCAAATCTGGGAACAAAATCCTGTCTCCAAATAATTTCTGATTTACACAGAAGTATCTATTGCTGGTGCTTCTGCCCTGGAAATATTATATTCTCCCAGTATTACTTTACTTTCCACTGTAAATACCATAAATTATACTTTGGAATACCAAGTCTGTAATTAAGCATATTTTGAGTTTCATTGCACTTGATATTACAAAATGAACAAACAGTGCATGCTAACCCTATATTTTATGAGACTGGGTCTGATCTGTATTACCACATTGTATCATATCACCATATCACACATTAATTAATTCACTTAATTGAAAAATAATATATTTCCATATATGTCATGGAACTTTGTAACTTTCACCTGATACATGATGAATTTGGGGTCAAAACCTGATATCTGAAAATGTAATTGAAGAAAATATCTTAAAATCTATTTAACAAGGAGGCCTTTACAAGGTATCTAAAAAAGAACATTAGGATAGAGCTAAAACCTAATTGTAGCAGTTTAGATGCAGACAACTGGAAGAGGAAAAGCATAGGAAATGGGGGGGGGGGGGAACAGACCTAAGGAAAGGACAAAGGGAAGAAAGCCAACCCTCTCCACCCCCCCACCCCCCCGGTTCACTGAGAAAATAAGCTACTGGTTCTCCTTCTAGAAGGCATGGAGAGGCACTAGGACTTGGAGAGAGAATGCCAATCTGTAAGGAAGGTGGAAATAACAGCATTTGAAACAAAAATTCCCAAAGAGATAGGTGAAAAATAGGAATGTGCATGTAAGTAATATGATGCTTTCTAAGTAAGTGGAGACTGCAGTGGGTTGTGAGAATAACCTTGAGAGAGGGAGGAGGAAGAGCTGCAGCCTAGACAATGGTCTGATAAAAGAAATCTGAGTCCAAAGCAGAAATGGGGATGGTGAAAGCACATTCAGACTTGTGAGACTGATGTCAGCCCTTTGAGGTAGTCCAGACCAGGAAACCAAAACCATGAATACTAAATACTACCTCTCAAAGTTATTCTTGCAGCCCATTACAGAGACCTACAAGGAACTCAGAGACTTAGAAAACTTATTTCTGTCCAGTACATATGTAGGTATAATCTATAATTATTCCTTCTGATCTACTGCAAATTCTGTTTAGGAATCTGCTACCAGAACAATACAGCAGGCTGAGGATTGAGTTATGGGTTCAATATAGGGTGGGAGGGCTGAATGAAAAGGGGTGCACTGGGAGAGTTGAAGAAAGGACAGACTCTAGAAAAAGTGCAGGTATAGAAAACCTTAAAAGTGGGCAATACATTGGGAGCTAAGGGTTCCTGGGGCAAAAATGCAACACATGTCTAGCACAGTGTGTGAGAAGTATAAATCAAGCTTTCTGCTACATCATGGAAACTTCAGGAGAAAAGGGCACCACATTTTAACTCAAGAGGATACAAGATGGGAGCAGCAGCCAACACTGTCAGGAGGCAATCAGTCCCCTGAAGTGGCTTGAATCGTCCAATGCAATGAAGATCCTTTACTCATTGTGTCACATTCAGTGTCTGGGTGGCTTCTGGGTAGCTTCAGCCAAGTTCAAGCCAGCCAAGGGGAGCCTGTCTTGTCTTAGCATAGTGACAGGCAAAGGAGAGGATAAAATTTGATATCGAGAAAGTGGATATTAAATTGATAGAAACTGTGAGCCACATGTAACACCTTTGCTGTGGGAGTTGCATTAGGTGCCAGTTTGCTTCTGGGTCCAGTTCAAGGTGTTGGTTATCACCTTTAAAGCCCTACATGGCATGGGTCCAGGTTACCTGAGGGACCATCTCACCCCCATTACATCAACCCGTCCCACCGGGTCAGGCAGACAGGGCATGTTGCAGGTCCCGTCAGCGAAGGAATGTTGGCTGGCGGGGCCCAGGAGGAGAGCTTTCTCTGCCGTTGCCCCCGCCCTTTGGAATATTCTCCCCCAAGAGGTGCGGCAGACCCCTACCCTCCCAGCGTTCCAAAAAGGTTTAAAGACCTGGCTCTGTCAGTGTGCATGGGGTGACACGGGCTCTACCAGTCCCTGGGGGTAGTTAACCCCCTGATGATGCTCCCTGGAATTACTTGCCAATTTTCCATCTTCTTGGAACTTATTTATTTTTAGGATTGTTTTTATGTTGTATTTTAATGAATTTTTATCTTCTTGTAAACCTCTCAGAGTCATTTCACGAGATGGGTGGTGACAAATTTGATAAATAAAAAATAAAAAAATAAAGGTGGTCAATGAGCTGCAGGACAGAAGAGCCAGAACAGAATGTGATGTCCTGATTTGAAATAATCTTTTTTGTTTTTGTTTTGTAAGGGAAAAAAATCCATGTTATATTACTACTCTGGGAGAGATGGGTGGCATATAAATTTAACAAATAAATAAATAAATGTTAAATGTCATGAGGGTAGTATGGAGAAATAATATAAAGGGCTTTCTTTGGCAAAATACAAGTGATTTGGTGATGTGCATCTACATATCAAATGAAGAAACATAGACTAATGATTCTGTATCAGAAGAGCTAAAGATGCAATGCATTTATCTACTGTTCGATTCTGATATATCTGTCCCAGTGCTATGGCAGTTCCCAACAGAGATTCTCACACGCAAGTAATTTCTATATACATGAAACTTGGTTTCTCTTATTTAATTCCATCCGCAAATCTGAATGGAAATAATTTAAATTTGGTGAAGTCCACTTGCAGAATCCACTTCCAGAATACTCGTTATTGAGCCCTGGCTTAGTGGGCGGTGGCCATTTCTGAGGAAGTACAATAATGTGCTGAAAAACTGTCATTTTTCAAAGGAGTGTGGGACTGTAGCTGACATCAGTCTGTTTGCAAAAGCAACATGCAACAGGATCTTGAGGATTTTTCAAAATATTGCATTTTTGGATTTTCAGTTGTTGTCGCTTTATACTTCTTTATGATAAGTAACTATCAGTTTTATCATACTTATTCTACCCCAGAAATAATTATCTGTTAATTTCTTGTTAATACCAGAAATACATTCTAGCCCAAATGAACTAATTTTTATCTTGCTGGTATTGATGCCAAATGGTTAATTTTTTTCATTAAAATCAGTAGGGCTTCAAAAGGACTTAATTTTGTTTAGATTGTCCATCTGTTTTTTGTGAACTCACAGACTGAATCAAAATCACAATGCAGTGTTTCTCATATAGAAAAGGAAAACAGAAACCTGGAAACAACGAGCGGTTAAAGAGAGCTTCTTCAAGCAATTTCAACTTCTTTAAGCAGCTGAGTTCAAAAGGCTAAATGGATCTTGTTCCCTAGTCTTCTACTGACAGTTGCTGCATTCAGATGATAAACAGCCAGAAACCACCACAGCTGATATGCAATAGTCATTTCACACAACTAACTACTCAGCTCCCAGACACAAAATAGCACTCAACGTGCTTTAAATCAAGTGAGAATGAGAGATGCAATAAAATAAAATGTAAAAAAAAAATTATCAGCTGTCTTCCAGCTTCGTACAAAATTTGAGGTAGTAAGCACTTACGGATGCGGCAGCGAACATTTCAGCGAAACAGAGGATAAGTGAGCTCATCAGAATTCCAGTGCTACTTGTTAAAAAATAGGTTTTTCAGGTAGGTAAATGAAATACAAAAAAAATGTTACAGTACGTACATCACAAAGAAAGAGACTTGTACAAAGTTAGGATTGTACGTTATGATCCTGCACGTTTCTGCATGGTTTATTATAACTATTATTTAGACTGAATATAGCTCCACTCCAGTGGATTCTGGGCGGCTTACAAAATATAATAGGAATTAAAAGAATTAAAAACATAAACAAAATGAAACAAGATAGCCCTAATTAAAAACAACCATTAAAACCAAGCATGTCACCTCTGCCCTCCCACCCCGCACAACACATAACCCCAGGCCTGGGACCAAAGCCAGGTTTTAAGGGCATTTCAGAGCCCCAGGAGAGAGGGCGTGTCCTTATCTCTGGGGGGATGCTGTTCCAGAGGGTGAGATGTTCAAAGTATGAACACCCCAGAACGGCAAGTTCTTAAGAAAATCAAACTCACAAATGGTAAATAAAATAAATTGGTTTTTTTCCCTAAAAAGTGCAACATATTACATAGGATCACAAGAAGTCAGTAAGGCCATCCCAGGCTCTCCTCAATGATCCAGAAATGAACCTGCTGCTTTCCCTCCTCCGATTGGAGCATTGTCTGTCAATCCACAGAGCTCAGAAAATGGAAAAATACTTCAGGGCTTTTCTTGCCAACCTTCCCAAAGAACCCGTCCCTAGATTTTCTTTATTTGTCAACAAGTGGGGATGGGGGGGGCTTCCTTCCTTCTTTCCTTCCTCTTCTTCCCTCCCCACTGACAAACAGGATTGGAAGAGACACTGCTTGAGGCCAAAGTAGGTGGAGCAGAGACAATAATCAGCAGAGGCTGATTATTTTTAATCACACTTTCCTCTTTTAATTTAGAGGTAGGATTTTTAACTTTTTCCTGTATGTTAAACCTTTTTGACTTGCCTATTTTCCTTTAGTCTCTTGCAATATTCAGCAGAGGGTCACTAGATTTTGAGAGTGCAGTCTTAGAAAACTCTGGGGAGTGCCTAAGATTATCTACTTGGAGAGCTGCCTTCCAGAGTCTGGGGAAAATCCTTTACATGCTTGCTACCTGATCTTCTTAACCCTAAGGGATTCTTTTCATTCACAATAAAAATATTTGTATATAAAAGCTAGTAATATAAACATATGGGATTATATATTGCAGAAGTGAAGCAGGAAGAATGAATGAATTTGCCTCTATATCAAATATATTACAAGAGCCTGTTTCTGACTCACTCATTTACAAACTCCCCTCGTAAACATAAGGGAGCATGTTAATGCATTGCTGAGGAAATAAAAAAATTATTTTCTTTTTGTCTTCACCAAATGCTCAGTTATCCACTACAGAGTCAATAACCAATTTGGGATGGGTACTCCAGCAAGCATCAAAGACTAGATTTGCTGTCAATAAAGTTCAACTTGCAATAGAGAGTCAGAGACATCATTTATCTTTCATTCTCCATGAGACAGACTAGAAATAAGGAAGGCTGACTTGAATTCCAAAACTCAATACTTACAAAGATCAAGAAGCACATTAAAATGCATTTTGTATATTTTTCACATTTTGGTGGGTTTAAATTCTGTTAACTCATTTGTTGCAATTGTAAAGGTAGATCAGAATAACATCTTCTCAACAGATACAATGCTGTAGCCCAAACTTGCATGAAGTTCAGGAATCTAACCTGGTTTTGTGTGTGTTCATTTTGTACTTTAAAAAGAGAAATTAAAAGGAAATAAAGTGAAGAAATTGAAGTAATAAATAAAATTGATTGATTGATTGATTGAGTGGAGGTGTGGCAATTACAATCTGGGAATCCCTTACAGCTTTCAGAGGTGCCGCTCCACACGTCACCAGATGTGAGACCCTGTTCATTAACCTAGGCTCTAGGGATCAGTTGGGATCATTGCTGTTGCACCAGCCTCCCTGCTGCACAGCAACCTTCCTGCCTAAGCTTCTGACTCAGTTTCTGGGTCGGCAGTAGAGTTCCCTAGACTTATAGACTTCAGTCTGCCTTCTCTGAGAGTGAGGTCTGATATGGCTCAGGAGTTCATGGCCACCATGATGGCCATGGGTCTATCCCAGATCATTCAGAGCCTGGCATGGGACAGTGGTCACACACCTGATCTGGTGTTCCTATTGGAGTAGTGGCTATGTGATCTGAAATTGGGGGAGCTTTCAATGTCTCCTGTGTGATGCTCAGATCATGTCCTGACTACCATGGGATTCTTGAGTGGCACTGTTCACTGCAGGAAGGCTGGACCCACTATGTTGGTCCACCCCTGGTGACTAATGTACCCGATGGGTTTCAGAGGGAGCTGGGGGTTGAAGCCTTGGTCGCCACTTGGAATGGGGGGCCGCCGAAGCTTTAGATCAGATTGCCCATGCCACCTCTCCCCTCTCATGGATCTTGTCACTCCCCATGGTTCACAGAGGAGCTGACGGAGATGAAAAGACAGAAGAAACACTGGAGTGTTGCTGGCACTCAACGAAGGACAAAATCAACCGAACAAGTGTTAGAGCCACTATTAAGGCCTACCTTGTGGTGGTAAGGGTGGTGAAGCATTAATACTACTCCACCCTTATTGCATCTGTGGACTGCTGTCCCACGGCCTTGTTTAGGGTGATACATGCCCTTTTGGGTATAGGGGGGTCAGAGAACCTCTTGCATGGACATGTGGAAGAATTTGTTCAGCATCTATCAGACAAAGTCACTTGAATTTGTTCAGAGTTGGACTCTGGCCTTGTTGCAGGTCTGGGAAGACGCCTGGGGAGAAGTCTTGCTCAGTTAAATGGGATTGGTTTGAACCTGTTGGCCCTGAGAATGTGGACAGGGTCCTTAGGACTGTGAGCTCAGATAGCTGCTCTTTAGATCCATGCCCCTCCTGGCTTGTTAAAGCAGCCCAGGGGGTGTTGTGCGAGTGGGTTCTAGCAGTGGTGAACTCTTCCTTGAGCGAGGTGGTTGTTCCTTTACCTTTTAAAGAGGACTTGGTTTGCCCCCTCCTCAAGAAGCCATTGTGGGACCCCAGTATACTGGATAATTTTTGTCCAGTATTTAACCTCCTCTTTCTGGAGAAGGTGGTTGAGAATGTGGTTGTGCAGCAGCTTCAGAGCACCTTGGATGAAGCAGATTATCTTGATCCCTTTCAGTTGGGATTCAGACCTGGGTATGGGGCAGAAATGGCATTGATTGTATTTTTAGATGATCTCTGGTGAGAGTGGGATGGAAGTTGTGTGTCCATCCTTGCTCTAATTGACCTCTCTGCGGCTTTCAATTCCATTGACCGTGTATCCTTCTAGATTGGCTCAGAGGATTACGGGTGGACGGCATTGTGTTTTGCTGGCTCACCTCCTTTCTCCAGAGTTGGTTCCAGTTAGTGGTATTTGGGGAGGAGAGATCCTGCTCTCAGCCCCTACCTATGTGGCGTGCTCTCTCCATTCCTATTCAACATCTACATGAGGCCATTGGGTGAGGCCATCTGTCGCTATGGGGTGAGATATCATCAGTATGCTGATGTTACTCAATTATACATCTCTGCCCCGCAAATTAAGTGATGCTATGGACCACTTATCCCAGTACCTGGAGGCTGTGAGGGTCTGGATGGGGAACAACAGGCTTCAGCTGAACCCTGGCAAGACTGAGTGGCTTTGGGTTTGGGGTCCTACCAGTTCTAGGATTATGCCATCTCTGGGCTGAATGGGGTTGTACAGCCCCAGACAGACCCGGTGTACAATCTGGGGGTCCTCCTGGACTCATAACTCCTGCTCGAAGAGCAGGTGGTGGTCATGGTTAGGAGGGCTTTGCACAACTTTGCACTGTGCACCAATTACACCTGTTCCTGGATCAGGGGGCTCTGCTCACTCATGCCCTAGCTACCTCCCGATTGGATTGCTGTAATGCACTCTACATGGGGCTGCCCTTGAAGAATATCTGGAAGCTTCAGCTGGTGGAAAATGCAGCAGCACAGGCAGTTATGTATGTTTCTACTACAGCACAAGTTACGCCTCTGCTCTGTGAGCTGTATTGGTTGCCAGTCTGCTTCCAGGTCCAATTCAAGGTGCTGGTTTTGACCTTTAAAGCCCATCATGGCATGGAGCCGGGTTATTTGAGGGATCGTCTCTCCACGACTACAACTGCTCATCCTATCAGATCCGGCAAGAGGGCCATGATGTGGGTCCCATCTCTGAGGGAACTACACTTGGCAAGCCTGAGGAGGTGGGCTTTCTGTGCCATGGTGCCTGCCTTATGGAACATCCTCCCCCCTAAAGTGAGGTCAGCTCCATCCCTCCTTATTTTCTGGAAGTCCCTCAAAACCTGGCTATGTCATCAGGCCTGGGGGTCTCAGGGGACCAGTGAGATCTTGAGGTGGCTCCTTTGCTGATCTAATCTCTTGTGTGTGGATTTTTGTTTTGTTTTGTTTTGTTAATATGACTATGTTTGTCATGTTTATTGTTTTTATACTTTTTTTGCTGTACGTTGCCTAGAGTCTCTTCTTGTGAGATGGGCGGCCATATAAATTTGTTAAATAAATAAAGGAAAGAAATAAAATCCTTTTTTTAAAAAAAAATGTACCTGGTAGAATATTTGCTAAAGATAAGGCAAAGTATGGATTTTTTTTAAGACTTAGAAAGAGCTCATAGAAAGGAAATAGGTACTATGTGAATGAATGTAAGAAAGAGCACAAAGGCTTGTGTATAAGAGTGTTTTTCTGTGAATTTTGGTAAATGATAGTAAGAGTTTTGTACATCAGGAATGTGGTTGGAACGAAGCACTAAAAAGTGTTTGTGGTAAAACAAGAAGACATAAAGTCAAGAATGAAAGAGTACTAAATAAATGTCAGTTAAATATACATGTAAATGACAAGTTGACAATAAGTTACTTGAGATTTAGTCATCTATAAAGAATGAATGAGGATCAAACTGCAAAATAATATGTGAAGGAAGAGTGAGTTGGATGAGAGGAAGGGGAAGTCCCAAACAAAATGTGGTTGGACAGAGTTGATGAGATCCTCACAAAGGCAGAGGTGAGAAGTTTAAAGAGCAAAAGACAATTATGAGGTGATGTGTGGACACAGTGGAAGCAAAACAAAGTTGGTAAGGATAGAAAAAAGAGACAGTTTGCTGTAGTGGTTAAGACATCAGGCTAGAAACTGGGAGACTATCTGTTCTAGTCCCACCTTAGGCATAAAGCCAGCTGGGTGACCTTGGGTCAGTCACTCTCTCTCAGCCTGAGGAAGCAGGCAAGGGCAAACCACTTCCAAAATCTTGCCAAGAAAACCACAGGAACGTCTCCAGACAGTCACCGCGAGTCAACACTGACTCGAAGGTACCTCCCCCCCAAATAAAAAGAGAGAAAGGGAAGGGGAGCTATAGTGGTGTTACGCTAAATTAGTTTTAGCTATGCTCCTTTTTTTTTTAATCATATGCCTTTAATTTAACTTGCTTATTATTTTTTATTCCTTTTCCACACTATATAACATTGCTTCCCAGAAAGGGAAAAGTAGGAACATACATGTATGTGTGTATGTATGTGTGTACATATGTACCCTAACCCTAAACCTTAAAAAAAACTGCAAGAAAACTGTGCAAAGTACTTCTCTACTTATCCTAAACAGAAATGTTACATAGGCATTGACATACAGTGCATGTGTTAATACAGTCTATCAATCACACTAAGGAGCACAGGAACACTAAAAGGAGAAGCTCACCTAGACAGTTTCAACATGAGAAGTGTTTCCCTTTTAAAAATGTGATGTTACATTATTCAATATATTGTTAACATACACACAATTTCCAAGGGTGGGTGGGTGGGTGGGTGGATGGATGGATGGATGGATGGATAGCAGATAGACAGATAGATAGACAGATATAGATAGTATTAAAAAAAATAGAAAGGAAGTTAAAAACAATACAAACTAATGTAAAGAAAAAGAAAGAAAAAGAAGCATAATTGATGAATAAAATAGGTTTTAAGATTGAAAAGAAGATAAAATGTTTGAGTATCACTATGACAAATATGAATTATATGTTATTTCAAAATAACTATGTTAAGACATGGAATGAAGTTAAAAAAGATGTGTTAAGATGGCAGAAACTATAATTGTCATTGTTGGGGAGAATTTCTGTGATAAAGATAAATGTCTTGCCTAGAATGATGTTTTTATTTCAGACAATACCTGTTTTGACAACTGAGGCATCATTTAAACAGTGGCAGAAGGATGTATCTAAATTTGTGTGGTAGGGGAAAAAAACACAAGGTAAATATAAGGTGTTACAAGATGCAAAGGAAAGAGGAGGATTGGATTTACCTGATTTGAAACTGTATTTTGCAGCTTGCTGTTTGGTTTGGAAGACAGAGTGGGTGTTGCTGAGAAATAGAAGGCTCTTGGAGTTAGAAAGACATGACCTGAGATTTGGGTGGCGTGGATATTTGTGGTATGACAAAGTCAAGGTTATTGTGGATTTTAATAATCATTATGTCAGACGTGCCATATTGAGAATATGGAATAGATAAATCCAGATTGTATCCAAGAATACCTTTGTGGCTCTCAGCACAAGAAGCTTTTTATAGATGAGAAATAATAGGCAACACAAATGGTTAACTTATTGTGAGATACTAGGATTTTGTCAAGGGGAATATAAAATAAAATCAAGAGAAGAACTGGTGGCAGAGGGATATAGTTGTCAATGGTTCTCTTATTTACAATTATTAGAAAGATTTAAAGTTGACAAAAGACTGTATTGTTTTGAACAATATAAGACTGAGTTTGAAATAGAATTGTGTACAAATGAACGTGTAATTGCTAAAATGTATAACCTTTTATTGAAATTTGAAACAGAAGAAGAACAAGTGAAAGAATGTATGATGAAGTAGGCTAAAATTTTGGTTATAATATACAAATGGAACAATGGGAAAATATGTGGCTTAAAGGATTGAAATTTCCATTATGTTATATTCTTAAAATGAATTTTTATAAAATGATATATTGTTGCTATATGTCACCAGAGAAACTGTTTAGAATGTATAAAGGCACTTCAAATTTAGATTGGAAATGTGAACAAGAAGGGACATTTTGTCATGTTTGGTAGACATGTAAAAAAGCTAGAAAATTCAAATACATATACTGAGTCAGAGGATTTTAAAGATTAATATATAATTGAGACCAGAGGTTTTTCTTTTGGAATTGATGGACAAACAGTTGGAAAAAGGTCATGGAACTTTATTTTTGTACATGATAACTGCAGCGAGATTATTGTACACACAAAGATGGAAAGTTTGGCATTACCCACAAGGGAGGAATGGTTGGTGAAGATGATGGAACTTGCTAAGATTGCTAATTTGACTTCTTCAATCAGAGAAAAGACAATATCTACATTTATTGCTGATTGGAAACCTCTTATGCACTTTGTGAGTGAAACAGAAAAAAATGAATTAATATTTTATGGTTTTGATGGTTAGACAGGATAGATTATAGAAAGAAAAGAGTTATATTGTAACCACAGAGTAAGAGGTAAATTTATAATTGTACTTATGACTGCTGTAAAGAAGATCGGAAGCTACTTCTATGTATCTTCTTTCTTTCTTTTCTATTTTTCTTTTATTTTTTCCCTGTTTAAATTTTAGCCTTCTCTTTGATTTCTTTCTTTTTCTGATATTCTTACAAAGTTTCCAGTGGAAATGGAAATTCTGGGCATGTTTGTTTGTTTATTTATTTATTTGATTTATATCCTGCTTTTTCTTCAAGAGCGCAAGGTGGCATGCAGACTACTTCTTCCTCACCAGACAACAAACCTTTGAGGATAGGTTGGACTGAGAGAGTGATTACCCCAGCGTGACAGTCTCTCTCTCTCCCCCTCTCTGCCTCCCTCTCTCTCTGCCTTCATCTACAACAGTGTTGTCCAAACTTGGCCACTTTAAGATGAGTGGACTTCAACTCCCAGAATTCCCCAGCCAGCCATGGCTGGCTGGGGAATTCTGGGAGTTGAAGTCCACTCATCTTAAAGTGGCCAAGTTTGGACAACACTGATCTACAAGATTTCAACTTTTATGCTCCCTGGCCAAAGCTAATGATGTTAGGGAATAAGGGAGTTAAGGTCCAGTTCATCTTGAACAATTTCTTTTTGGTGGCTCCACACAATTCTGGGTGCTGTCACACATCCGCCTTTACTCTAGACACGTTCATGGCATTCAAAACACACTATTTGTTCTTGCATAAAATCTGAGATTAGAAGCCATTCAAAGGAATCTTGTATCCTTGTCAGTGATTAACTAGTCACCCATTTCTGCTTTACAGCATCACAAGTGCAATCCTGCTATTTGGCTTGTAGAATTGTTTAGAATTGAAAAAACCAGTTCATTCCATACATACTTCCTCCATGCGTTTGTTGAGCAACATGGCAGCTTTACTGAACAGGCTATGATACAGAGAACTTAACATTTCTCTAAAATGAAAATCTTTCCATCAAGTGCTGCAGCTGAAAAGAGCCCATTTAACATATGTAAATGTTAGCAGCATCTGAATAACCCATATTAAAAAAGGAGCAGCCCAGGGCCTTCTAAATCATAGAAAATATATTGCAACACCAAGAGCAAAATTATTTGGTGCTTTACAAATAAACAGGATTTATCAAACATTGCCCCTTGCAGACTTACAGTACTGTCGACATAGGCTTCAGTCCATACCACGTCATGTTCTTGATCAATCACTTTAGGTCGACTGAGCACGTGGAGATATTCCATAACATTTTCCTGCACATCAGCTAGAGTAGAGATCTGAGTGAAAAACCCTGGATATATTTGAGGGAAGAGAGAAATGTGATCATTCAGACATAATAAAGTGAGAATATGCAAAACAGTTATAAATATCTTTTCTCTTGGTGTTACAAGGAATGGGGTGTGAGGGAAAAAACCTGAAGAGAAAAAAAAAATATAGCCCAAAGAAGAAGCCCTGTCAAGTTTTAATTTGTGAAAGCACAAGTCTGTGAAATGATATGTCAGTCCAGAAAGGCTCCATTCCTCAGAGTGTTCTACACCATTGCACAGCTGTCCTGATTTTTTTTCCCCTTCAGTTCCAAGTCAATTTTTTCAGCTTCAGGAGAAAGTAAAAAAGGAGGGAGTTTGTTCTTAAAGACAAATGCTTACGGCAGAGTTCTATTAACTTTTTACTCTACAACCTTTCCAAGTGCCAAGTATCACAAATACAAGGGCGATATTTTTAGGTTTATCAAATTCTAGCTCTAAAATTCTACACCTGAATTGGAGTTTTACTGCATCCCACCACAGTGGCCTAATGCTACCTCTTACATAGCCCACAGCTATCCATACAAGAACCTCATCTGTGGCAGCAGGAACTCCTGTGGACACTTCCACATTACCACAGACTTCATTCCCCAGCCCCTCATGAACTGTTGGAAAACAATCCATGACTTCTTTTATGATGACTTCATGAGAATAAAGGAAAATTGCTGTGACAAATAATGTTGCACATTACAGAAAGTGCTTGAGTATGAAACTAAAGAGACAAAATGTCCAATTAAAAATCATATAAATAAAAAGCTGGCCCTGGAGTCTGTGTCTTTTGCAGATTCAAGCATTTTATCCATTTCCCAAGTTTAGTTTTCTGCCATGTAATGGAATGTCTACATTTGGACTTTCCTGGAAAACTGAAGTTCAGGCCTAGGAATCATAGAGTAGACATGATGTAGCTTAAAAGTTATCTGCATTTTTCAAATGGAGTCCATAATTCAAATAGCTGCTTTTTCTCAGGGCAAGTAGCTTCAGGAGGAATATTTAGTGAAGGATACTCCAGCCTTTCTTCCTCTACCTTTTCTCCACTCCAAATCACATCCCTAATCATCTTCTCCTGCAAAGGGTTCCAAATGTGTCATTCTTTCTCTAATTACGCATCTGGAATACCCAACAAAATCATTCAGAAGTCAGATTTGATCAATATCCAGGTGATATTTAGTTGTGTGTCTTTTATCAGTTAGATGAGGGAGCGGAAGAACTAAGTCAGTACCTGGACACAAGAATTCATTGGAAGGGACTTGGTCTAGTACTTTTGGTGGGTGGGTCACCTGCTCAGGGAAGGTGGAGTTCAATCCCTTCTAGTCTGAAGGTGTTAACTAATGTATTAACTTATAATATCATGGACTACAAGGATGCTCAACAATTTAGAAGAATATATGAACACCAATAATAAAATCAGAAGCAATTAAAACAATTAAAGCCAACAATATAAGCAGTCTGTTTTTAAAGTGCATTCTTAAGGTCTTTTAAAAAGTCAGCAAAGAGACAAACCCCCTCAACTCAGCAGGAAGCACACTGCAAAGAACAGGGGCATCTTCTTAGTCCAGAGTCACTTCAAGACAAATCCATGGCAAGTGTAGGTGAACTCCTTTAGTCTCAGGGAAGGAGGTCAGGGGAATCATATGGAAAGAGGTGTTTCCTTAAGTAGCTTAGATGTAAGCTACATAGGGTTTAAAGATAATAACCCACACTTTGTATTTCATCCAGAAACAAATTTGCTGCCAATGGCAATACTTCCAGGTACAATGAGGCCTCTCTGGGTTCTTCCAGAGACCACCTTGGCTGCTGTATTTTGTTCCCACTGTACTTTGCAAACTTGACCCACAGGTCGCTCTATATACAACATGTTACAGCAGTCAAGATGGGACACTATCAGCACATGCACCACAATTTTGAGCTGTTTTCTTTCAGAAAGAGAGCCACTTGGTATATCAACTGATTTTGATAAAAGGGACTTCTAGTCATGGTCTTAGTTTTGGAAACCAGAGCATTTCCACATGTACATCTGCTTATCTGTGACTCCAATCACAGCAGAAATCTACTGCCTGTCTGGGGCTGGGGCTCTTTACAATGAGCAACTCTGAAGCTGAACAGACAAAACAATTGATTACCCCATAAGTGGCTTCTGACAGGTATCAGGAGCACTGCATTACTATCTAAAGGCATTACACAGAAATAGGTTTGGATGTAGCCGACTGGTAACAAATCTCCAAATGATCTCCTGCATGTAAAAGCACTGAAAACAATGGACAAAGAGTTAACATACTGTATCTTATGCTCTAAATGGTTTGGGAAACTTTTTGTCACAGAGCTGTGTATAAATGTCATCAGTTGCAATATTGCTTTTCAAAAAGTTGGTACTACCTTTCATACACGCATTTACATGAAATGCATGACTATTCACAAAAGAAATGGATGAATCACTTCTCACAAGACACCAGAATTTAGGATATTATTACAACAAGTGGACTTGGGCAATCTTAAACCCAGTTAGTCTTTAAAGATGTGTTATAATACAGTAATAAATAATTGCATGTTCAATAATTCCTCAAAAGACCACTTGACACAGATTCCTATCCAGACACCACATTGGTGAACTGACGCATTTTTCTGAGCTCCTTTCTGCTGAGTTATTAAAAATGCTAGGAGTTTGATGTATATAATAATTAAATAAACTAACATTAAAGAAAAGGGTCTGTCAAATGACTGTAGTGAGGTACACTATTTTTTTTTAAGATTCACTTAATACTGGCTCTTTTGTTTGCGCCAAGCTACAACATTACAGTTTACCTTTGTTTTTACAGCTGGCAAACTTTCAGTTGTATTTGACTGCTAATCTATATCCCTTCAAACCTGGCATGCTGAACCTCTGCAAAACTTTACTTGAGCATTGGAAGATCTTGTAAATATCTGCAATTTCTTCCCCCTTCAGGCTCATTCTCCTCCAGGCTATGGGGGAGATCACTATACATTCATTAGCTATTCTACAGCAGTGTTAGGATCTTGACTGTTTTAATGTATTTCAAATGGGTTGTCGCTCTGCCTCATTAAGCTCATACTCCCTCAAGATATGGCCTACTTTTTAGAAGCAAGCTGGAGCCAAGATGGGAGGTGGAGGTCTCATGCAACATGGTGTAAATTTCTAGTGATCCAGTTCTAGAGAAAAGACTTCATACCCCACAATCCACTTATCTGGAAATCTTTTACACACCTTTCATCTCTGCTGTGTGGTTCCAAGGGGAAAAGCACCACAAGGAAAATTGATTTTGGGGTCAGTGACCTCTGTGACAACTACATGGTTTGACTTATCCATCCGTTCAGGAATTGAAGTGTACTCAGTCCTTCTCAGACTCTAAAGACCAATGGTGCCAGTTCCCATCCTCTTTTGCAACTACTATCCTTCATGCCCCCAACACCCCAATGCTGGTAATGCTGTAATTGATTAGGGTAACCTCTTAAAATATTATTTCACGAGTGAAAAAAAATATGCTAGAAAAGATACTGTATAGAATCCAAAGAGATCAGTTCAATTAATACCCCATGAATTATGTGAGCTGCTTCTTCAGGCAAATATTGCACATATGTTACAACAATTTTAGAAGATGCTGATTTATTCCTATATTAGGAATGTGTACTTTTGTTTTAAAAGCTTCAGAGGAAATAATCCCTATTCACATAGATACACAACTAGGTACAAATGTAGATCTCCTTGGATAACCAATGAAGAAAAGGAAATTTGGCAAATCTTAGCCAAAATTAGAAAAGAAAAACTTAATCAGATGGGGATATGCACTTTTCTCACTTGCCAGGCTATACATACTATGCCTTAGAGGTTAAATTTGTTTAATTTAAATTACAGCATTTAAATACAGTTAATATAATTCCTAATTCAACATTTTAGTAATTTTGTCATATTCAATTTTAGTTTTGTTATCTTAAAAAAAATTTTTTTCAGCAACTTTTGGAGCCTACTTTGGGTGGCCAAATAAGACAAGAAGTTTCATTCAGCTTTGGTTCCATTCACATGGCTCCTCCATTTAGTTGTTACCACACAACAGTGGACAGGAAGAAGCTTCTGAATAACAATTTCTACTTCCTGTGCTAGATACATCGTAAGCACCAGATGGGCATCGGAAGCAGGCAGACAAGTACAAAACATGCATGCAAATGCTTCAACTTACATACTGGTATCAAATGTTGGGATGGAGTATGTACAGTAATGAGTATGTGAAGTCATCATTTTGGTGTAATTCAGGTTTATTGTGGATGCCACTGACTACCAGGGAAAAAAAGTTATCTGGGGGTACTCAAAGACATGGTTGAAGGAGAGGAAGTCCCAGAAACCACTGTGTTCAAAATCCCAAACGAAGGGATTTTGCTGGGCCACCACAAAATTTAAATACTGAGAAAGTAGGTTAGTAACCTTCTGATACATTTCCAATTACTTCCCGCAATTGCTAAATAATAATTTTCAAAACCTTGTATGGGACTTTTACCATGAGACAATTAAAAATAAGGACACAAAGACAAACAAACTGCCTTTCAAGCCTACAAAAATATAGCGCAGAACAATATATGATCTTTTGGCTTGGCAACCAACAACAATTTACAAGTAGTGATTGGGCAAGACTTGAAATCAAACGTTATGAAAGGAAGTGCCTTTTCATGAGCAGATGTCCTTAGATCTTTATAAAGCGTGGGTAATGTACTGTCTGAAAAGCGAACATGCTTTGGTATTAACTAAACTGTCTTTGAAAAACTTGCTTCAAAGGATTCTTGTACAGTGACTAAGTCTAAATCCTAGTGTGCAATATTAGCTGATTAAGACAAATCTTTAAACAGGGTAATTTCCATCAGATGGGCACCAAGAGTGGTTAATGCAATAATGCATGACTAAATGGATATACTTCCAATGAGTCATTTAAATGTCATGTGGTGTGCACACATACATAAGTGAGAAAACCTCAGTACACATGTAATGACAGGCAGAATTGCAGAATAAGCAAAGCATTTTTATTATTTTAAAATCATGGCACCGTATTATGTGTTTTGGAATCACAGTTCTGTCATTATTTATCAAGAGATACATCTGCTTTAGTGTCGCCTGATGAGTTCTAAGCAACATAGGAATTTGCTATGGCTCCAAGATCCTTAGAAACCTAAGGATGAACTAGACCAAACACAGATGCTTCATAGTCAAGATTTCCCATCATTTTAAAATCAACTAGAAGTCACCAAAGCTACACGGAAACCTGAAGAAATAATGTTAGACAAGAGAGTTTTCACCTTTGCCATCTAATATTGCCTGCCAACTCCTACTATCTCTTTGAGGTAAATATCCAGGCATTCCAATTTGTGAAGTAAGTACATCACATAGCTAATGTATGTTGTGTATGCAAAAGAGAGGGAGAGAGACAGAGAAATATACATACATACATACATACATACATACATACATACATACATACATATCTATCTATCTATCTATCTATCTATCTATCTATCTATCTATCTATCTATCTATCTAATCTATCTGATGTCGCATTGAACTTGGCCTTTGCTTTCTCTCTTTAAATGCAAATTTAGATGCAAATACTCTTTTTTTTTCCCTTGGTAGGATTCCTTGGTTTCTCTATGTAGTTCAAGAACATTATCTTCCTTCCTTCCTTTCTTCCTTCCTTCCTTCCTTCCTTCCTGCCTGCCTGCCTGCCTCCTATTCTTTTTTCTTCTCCCTCCCTCCCTCCCTCCTACTAAATTTTATTTAATAGATTTTATATTACTTATTTCCTCTTCCCTGCAGTTCAGAGGTACAAATAGTGCCTTATTGGGACACAGACCGTGGTCTTCATTTTATATTTAGGAGTGAGTTGATGCTGACCACTCAAAGTCTGTTATTTTCTTGTGATCACAATCCTTACAGGGGATGTTTGCATTTGGCAGTTCTACATTATTCCATTTTAAATAAGAAAGCTGCCAAATTTTAATATTTACATTATTCAATATAAACAAAATAAAAAAAAATTATCATCTAGCACCAGGATATAAATTAGGTCCTAAACACTTAGAAGAACTAAATAGGCAAAAAATTCTCTATCCATTCAACTACCTAAGAGGGAAGGTTTTGTCAACTATCTTAAACTTTAAAACCTACTTAAGGAAGATTTTATTTGGTAAGATGTTCTGCAAAACTGGCACCAAACAAAAAGTATTCTTATTTCTTTCTCTCCTGTACCAATTCTGCTGATATCTAGGGTCAGCCGAACCTGTCCAGCAAATAACCCTATGGATGTTTATTTTAGTGTTTCTCAGCCTCAGTAACTTTAAGGTGTGTGGACTTCAACTTCCAGAATTCCCCAGGCAGCATGCTGGCTGGGGAATTCTGGGAGTTGAAGCCCATACATCTTAAAGCTGCTGAGGCTGAGAAACACTGGTTTATTTCACTGACAGAGTGATTTATTCTCAGGCAAATATGCATAGAACAGCAGTCTTGCAAAGCAGTCATACACAGGCATATGTTCTTTTGGAGTCCTTGGTGCTCTCTGAGCTTGGCTGTTTGCTTGCAGACGTTTCATTACCCAAATAGGTAACATCATCAGTGTTAGTGAGTATGGTGTTTGCCCCCTGTTTATATACAGTAGCTTGCCCTGCCAGTGTTGATGGAGATGTGGCTTTCTCCTTGGTAGTTCCTTGACAATCTGGGTATTGTTAGCAGCCAACACCCAGATAAACAGGGATTAACACCAGATAGGAAATCAAGCAGAAAACAATACCCTAGTCAAGTAACTACTAAGCAGGCAAACAATCAAGCAGACCAACAATCAAGCAGACAAACAATTCCCTAATGAAGGAACTACCAAGGACAAAAACCACACCCCCACAAACACTGACAGGGCAAGCTACTGTATATAAACAGGGAGCAAACCCCACACTCACTAGCACCGATGATGTTACCAAGTTGGGTAATGAAACATCTGCAAGCAAACAACCAACCTCAGAGAGTACCAAGGACTCCACAGTTCAGCCCTGCGATGCATATATTCTCTTCTAGATGTTCTTTTAGGCAGCAGAATCAAAGTGGCGTAATACATTACAGGCTAAAACCCAGTATTTTTCATTACATCTACAAAGTTGGTGGGAATCATGATAATTGAATGATGTTGATAGAACAACTTCATTTCCCTTGAAAATAAAATGCATTACTTTGAAACAAACAGTTGCATTTTACTGGAATGCTTGTAATGGTTTTATTCTTCCTGTCAGGAAAGATTTACATATGGAACAGTGAAACATAGATTCCACATAATATTGTGCCCACAGAGTTGTTCAGTGACCATTCAAACTTGCAATGGCACTGAACAAGGGGGACTTACGACTGGTCCTCGAAGTTCTGGCTGTTGCCGCATCCCCTCAGTCACATGATTGCGATCCGGGCACTTGGTGCCTGGCTCACAATTATGATGTCACAGTGAGCCACAGACACATGATAGTGGTTTCTGATGTTCCCTGCCAGCTTCCCAAAGGCAAAGTCTATGGGGAAGCAGCAGGAAGTCAGAAGTAGTGGTCACATGAGGTCCTTGCTTAACAACCCACACAGTTCTTGCTTAATAATGGCAACTGGGACTACCGTTGCTAAGCAGTATGGTCACATGACATTGTGCTACATTACCATGTTGCTTAGTAATAACAATTCCATTCCCAATTATCATCATAATCCGAGGACTACCTGTATTCATGTGTCATCCTGTTAAACAGTAACAAGGACTCTTGTTGCCCTTATTCCATTTTGCTTCAAGCCACGTCATTAAAGGTCCAAGATGAGTAAAGCAGAGGAGAGTGGATAAATACATTTTGCATGGAAATGAAACCCACCTTTGTTGGCACAAGCCATCCATTTGAGGTTATCTGCAAAGGCAGCTTCTCTTCCTATCAGGTAGGTGAAAATGCGAACCTGAAAATATAACTGTGGATTATTATACCAGAACTTCATTTAAAGGAAACACTTTATATAAACCACTCAATCTGTATTAAGCAGGTTATAAAGTACCAGATAAAAATACCAAAGAATTGTAAACACATTGTACTGGAATTTTCTTTTGAGCTGAGTGAGCAATAATTTCATACACCCACAGAATTTGGTAACACACACACAAAATTTGGCATTTTACCAGAATTACAAGCAAATATAAATGAGAAGCTATCTTTTTGGAGATTTAACAATGAAATCACATGGTTGAAAATGTAGTACTTTGCTTTGATCCCAAGCTTGCATTTAATTACTGCACAAATGACTACTGCATATGCAAAAACACGAGACAAGCTGCTATATCTCAAATGTATGTACTGAGCTTATACAGTAGTACAGACTTCTCACAATAAGGATACATTATTTCAACCAAATACTGTATCCTCTCTTCTGGCAGAGCTGTCCAACAGAGTCTCTGTTTGTGAGAGGGACCATAAAGTAAAACCTCAACATTTCTCCAGTCCCAGTTACGTGAAAAAACTCAAAACAGTTGGAACAATGAAGTTCAATTTGCAGTCCAAGGAAAGTTCAGGTTATAATTATCTCAGTTCATTGTAATGACATATTTTTGTTGGTGCTACTTTACCCTGACAATCACTTTATCTGTTCCCTGGGAAAATACCCCAGAGCGGAAGCATTGAACCAGAGTCTTCTAACCCTGACTTCCTCAGGAGACCAGGAAAAAAGCTAGCAGAGACAATGTTATTACCTGAGTAACTGTGATTACTTCACTTGTTTTACTTTTCCCATGCGAGAAATTTCGCATGGAAATTTCAATTAATTTTTTTTTTTTAAGTTTTTAAAAAATCAAGCACCCTAAGCCCAACTTGAAAAAATGAAAAGAACTAGTGAGCCAAATCATCTTCATTTTACAAAATGAGTATGAGTGAACAATGGAGTTCAATTTTTACTCCCAATAAACAATGCAAAGATATCTCTAGTCACTTCAGTCTAAGAACCTACAGCTATACATAAATTCAGCAGGGATAGCTAAATTGGACAACAGCATTTCCAAGAGGAACAACCAGTTCTGCTCTGGTTCCTCTCCTCCTGCTTGCCTGGCTCACTGAACTTTCATCCTGAAGAAGGAGATAACTGATGAGAGCACACGTAGCAAGAGGCTGAAGGTTAGCATCCTGGAGTTGTTGCTGGAGATGGTGACCTTTCCTCTCAACCTGAGTCTACCGGACCTCCGTCTCACCGATTTGAAAGAATTGGACTAAACTGGCTAGATCTATTTGGGAGACATTTTTGCATAATGCAATTATCACTGTAAACCCTGTAAAATACTGTGATGTTTAGAATTTAAAATAACAGAAGGGACAAGCATCTATCTATCTATCTATCTATCTATCTATCTATCTATCTATCTATCTATCTATCGCTAGACAAGCGTGTATTTATTTATTTATTTATTTATTGCTGGTATTTACGATGTTGGGTAATTATTGTTCTTAGGGAATTTATTATATAAGTTTCTTTAAGAGTCTCAAGAGCAATCATCATGGGAATTGAGGAAACTATTAAATATCTACTCAGACATTCAGTGTTTAGTAATACAGTAAAAGTAGCACCAGCACTAGTACCACCCTTGGTTCTTGAGACTGGACTCTGACTTTGAAGATAGGAATCCAACACTGATTCAAATGTTCTGCCTCTGCAGCTGTATTTCAGTCTGGGAAATCCTGAATTTAGGGGGGGAGGAACCATTCCATTGGTATACCCACCCAACCCTCTGCCTTGTTCCCAACCTGGAGGTTTCATTAGTCTGAATGGGAAAGATAGAACTAGAAGGAGGAGGAGAGGGAGTAAATATTACTTTTCCTGCTTCTGTGCTGTGGAAAATTGTTGGCTAGAGGCTTGTTGGACTTCTTCAGAGTCTCCCTCAATGTATTCTGATCAATGGTAGGTTTGCTCTGCCAGGAAATTTCAAGCACAAGAAGAAACTATGAGGATGGCAAGAAAGAGGTAGCACCACACTGAGATTAAGTAGATGTCCACCTTATTAATTGTGAAATATACCAAATACAAGTCAACAACAATTGGGGAGTTGGTTCTTAGTCCTTTTGATCAGGCAGGCTGGTTCAGTTGTCCTACAGTAGATATTCTGTGAGTCCCTGACATAGCTCAGGACTCAGAATCTGAATCTGACCCTGAAGAAGCTGCTCCAGCTCAGCCTGTGGAATGTCAGTCTCAGGAGAGACAAAGCCAAGAATCACATGAGGCTGGACACAGGCACCAGCTAAGCAGCTGGAGAAGTCAGATGAGGATGATGTAAGGCCTCCCAGTCCCCACACCCAATGAGTAGAGAACAGAACAGAGCAAAGATGGTCTATGAGGCTCCTTGCCAAGCAAGGAAGTAAATCTTTTGATTAGTGACAGCTGGCTGCAGCCTGATTTAAGAGGCAGCCCTGACCCATGTTCCCTTTGCTGGAAACAACTGTCTGATCTCCAGCTCTTGTGTGATGCTTGTGTGTGGATTCTGCCCATGAAATTCTGGACTCTCTGAATCCTGGCTCTCTGAAATCCTGGACTCTCTGAAACCTGGCTCTCTGAATCTTGGACTGATTTTGGACTATTCTTCTACATGTTCCTGTTAAAAAGCAAATAATTCAGGCAAGCATCTGAGACTGTTTTGGTTTGCATGCTTTGACTGTTATCTCTTGACCTTGCATAAACTGTGAGCTACTGTAGCAACTGTGTGAGTCAGTATTTGAAACCTGAAGTAGGACAGCCCCCAGCAAATCCAAAATCTTGGGCAAGCTCATCAGAGCATTACTCAAAATCAATTTGAATGCTGCCACTAAGATACCTTCCTGTCCCATGTTGCAGAATAGCATAAAACTTCTTGCATCTGCTTTGCCCATTAAAATCTGAAGTACCTTTCCTGGCCTGATTTGCTCCATGAATTGGTATTTCACTACCTACTGCAGCTGTTACAAAGGATGAGCAAGTCAATCAATCAATGTCAGATCAAGAGGTGCATCGGGGGAGTTGAAAATCTTGCCCAACAGCAGCCAGATGGGCATGAAAACTTTCTTCACTATTCCTGGTTTTCAAAAGCAAAGAGGCTCACTTAGAGCATCCATCATAATGAGGTGAGGAACTGACTGCCTAGTCCACGCCAGTAGCAAGCTATGTTTATAAATCCCCATTTCTTACTACTTGAAATTATGTCTCATGATGGGCAACATGGATGGCCATAATAGTTACTCTGAGTTTCATATGGCTTTTAGGAAGAGAAGAAACATCTCTTTTTACCCCAGGGGTGATTTATGCCCACCTTGCAAACAGTGCCACAGCAGCAAGGAACCATCAGTAATGGGAACCTCTTTGTAGAATTACCTGCCCCAAGAGATCTACTTCCTTTTCATATTCTTTCAGAGTAACAGGTATATTTGCTCCAGAACATCATGCTGGGTTGGCTTCAGCTGAACTGCTCACCTAAGCACAACTGCACTACAGTAAACAAAATGCTTAATCTCAAAAAGGGAAGGAAATAGTACCATCAGATTTATATCCAAGCCTAGTACATAAATCATCAGCAGTGCTTATCTCAGGAAAGAATGTGGTGAAATACATTCTAAATAGAGAACAAATCAATCTGAGAGATTTATGGCTAATGGTCTTCTTTAACCTACACATAATCAAACAACAACCACGTCCCTAATAGAAGTAGAATAGGCCGAGCTACAGGGGAGAGAAAGATGGGCTAATGTGGCATCAGGCCAAAGCAGCAGAGAGACTGAATTAATGCAAATTGTAAACGGACAGTTCTGTATGGAAAATAACTGTTTTCTCCTCCTCCCCTATCAAATATGCTTGTATCTGTGTCTATATCCACACACATGCAAATATGTAATGCCAGAAAATATGAGACACTTCATTCTATTTATCACAAGTAATATGATTTGCAAGGCATTTCTTGCATATTATTTGTGATGCAGAAAATGGCATATATCAGAATTCCCAGTCCTTCATCAGGCAGCATATTATAGAATTATTTCTTAACCATTTTTCAGAATTAAGCCTTTGGAGGCAACATACCAGAATAGAAACCACACCATGAATTGCCCATATAACTTCCATTACCACGTAAACTTTTTTTCTGCCTAGGTTCCTGTTTTGCTCACCGGTCTTCTGCTTGAATACATATTCAAGTAGATTCCTTGAAAATAATTTATGCTAAAAAGGCTCTTTACTTACTCTGCTTCACAACCAATCATTATCTCTACATCTATTATTAAGATGGGAGGTTTCATTATTGGGAACAGAAAGGAATATGAAAAAAAAAAGGAAGGAAAAAAACCCTGATACTAAGCAAAGTTACCTACTAAGAATTAACTTAGTCACTTACCAGTACCAATCTTTCAATAAAATATGTACTCTCATATCCTTTGGCCTTATCTAAAAATGGCAGTATTAACAAAGCACAGCTATGGATAATTTTACCCTTACCTTTCATTTTAGGAGAAACCAAGATGTAAATCAGTTCATAGATCACCTTTAATTATAGGCCAGTCTGGTAAACTAATCAATAGAATTAATTCTTGGACAGTTTAGAAGTACTGTCATTCTATCAATGACACATTTTACACAGGGCAATTGGCACATTTTGAAGGACATGCTTGCCACAATTACTTTCACCTCTGAATGGTTCTACCAGTAAGTTATTTATGTATGGAAACAATAAGTAGGCTGTATTGAAAGCATTAGACAACATTATCTAGACTGACTAAAGTAAAATGATATTTTGGCAAATTTTAGATGAATAAGGTGCTTTGGTCATTCAGGTAGATTTGAGATGGTTGACTCCTATTTTTGGGAAGGAAGGTGTTTTAGCTGTGCTTTTTAGTTAGTGCTGATGTGTTTTAACTCTCTTTTAGTCAACCAATATATATTATAATTAGCTAGTATAATTCATTAACTAATAAATAATTAGAATAATTAGCCAGTATAATGATCATTGTGTTTGTTCTTGTTTGTCCCCTTGACCACTGTTTTGGCAGAAAGGTAAGATACGAGGACTATCAATCCTCAACGTTAACAAGTCATTAATCACACCTGTTCTCCACTCTTCTTGGTTGAGCAAAGGGGGTTGTCCACTTAAATGGGCCATATAAAATTGCCATAGCCAGCCCATTTTCCACATTTAACGCATGACCCAGAATGAGAAAGATATAGATCTCAGGTGCTTGGGAGAGACGCCAAAAGAGAAATGCCTTAATTTTCAACCTTAAACCTAAGAACCCTTAAAGACTACTATGGCTTGAACAGTTTATTCTCTTGTGGAAAATACAGCATGCTGAGGTAGAAACATTAGTTTTCAATTGTGAATACTGTTTTATGTAACTTTGAAATGCTGGACCACAAGCAAATCATGCAACAAAAGCAAGCATTGATAAAAGCTGACTTTATTTCAGCTTCATATATCATACTTTACGACATCTATATCTGTGCTCCATAACTTTTACTGGCTTGCATCAATTTGGTATTAAAAGAAATTCAGTTAATCAGTAATTGTTTTAATTTTTTTGTCATTTAACATTCTCTCCCCAAGCCATTTTTATTGTTGCACCTTGCCTGAAATTAAATGACAGATTTAATTGCATCGGCTCCTATCCAAATCCTAGCCATGTCTTTTCAGCTAATTTGCTACCCATACAGGTTTGAAGGATTTGAAGATTATAAATTACTGTTATAAATTAAATGTCTGATTCCTACGTTTGGGAATAAATTCTGAAAAAAGAACAGCAGCTGAAAAGACAGAAATTATTTATTACTATATAGTTTTAATTCCAGCCATCCTCCAAGGAGCTTAGGCATGCATACCACCCTTCCCCCCCCCCACACACACACATAGTTTGAGCCTCACAACATGACTGTGAAGTAACTCAAGATGAAAGACAGTGATGGGTTTATTCTTCCACAGTAGCTTCATATCTAAGTTGGGAGTGTTTAAATCCAAGTCTTCTCAATTTTATCACATCAATTCTTCACTTCATTGGATATTCTTTGATTTAGATTGTATTTAGAGTACAGCCCTTTTCAGAGGCCATTAAAAAGAATGTACTCAGATTTATAAGCCAAGAATAGGATTGTATCAAAGAGTTCTGTCTTCTATACTCACATGGCCTGTAATTAATTCCCCTCTTAATGTCTTTGCACACAGAATGAGCACTAGAGAGAAAGAGAGTGCTTTGGTACCTATTGTTGAATGTGTGAAGGTTCCCTGTGACCTGCAACCCAGAATAACACTCTTCTCTGCCGACATTCACACTGTACATAAGAAGATCTATGTGCCATGTACAATGCAGTGCCTGGAAGGAAAAGCTTGTGAGGAATAGTTGGAAGCAGTGGGTATATTTAGCCTAGAGAAGACGTAATAACTGCATTTCAGTATCTGAAAGGCTCTTATGTAGACAATGGGGCAGAACTGTTCAAAGTTATTCCAGAAGATAGAACAATACATAGGAGGTTTAAATTGCAAGATTTTGACTGGGTATCAGAAGGAACTGCCTGGGGAGGTGGTGGATTTACCTTCATTGGAGGTGCTTAAACGGGCTGAATGGCCGTCACTTAAGAATTTTGCAGCAATGCAGTCCCACACTGGGCAGGAGATTGGACCTGTTGATCTCTAAGATCCCTTCCAAGCCTTACATGCAATGAGGTACTTGGTGTAGTGCTGTTCCCTGCTTAGAGTTATGATTTAATATTAAATATTTATTAGTAGATATTTAAATAGTCAATATACAATCAATAGTCCATATGTTGGCTGTTTGGGGAAGAAGAACAGTATGACATCAGCAACAATATTTTAGTTTATTCTGAAAATTTGTATCACATGATTCAAAGCATAGTTTTTCCAAACTTTAAGATATTGGAATAATGATTGAATAGGACTATCATCCTGCTGTGTTAGTGAAAGTGAAATGGGACACAGAGGAGAATGCAACGGCCTTTTACTGACAGAACATCTAGCTGTTTGTTAAGTTTTGACTACTGAAAAATTAAGATGTGAAGCTATCATTTGAAATGCATTTGCCAGACAAGATTGACATGAAATATAATTTATACACCCAGCACGGAGCAAGTTACAATTAAAGCAATTTTCTGCCACTCCAGTTTCTCTGCAGCAATTCTCCAGGGACAGGTCACAGCTCATTAAGCTAAGACAGGGTTTCACTGAATGTCTGGGCTCTTACTCCAGGAATGCACTAATCATGATTATGCATGTTGTTTACAGCTAATCAGCCACTTCAGTACTTGACCATAAGTTGTTCAGGACGTTTCTTGAGAGTGGATCATTTTTCTTCTCCCACTCTCCCTCTTTGAGTACTGCTTTTTTTTAAAAAAAAATGCACACCATCGTTTGTCATTTTGTTTTAGCACAGAACATTAGCTCAGATGATCTTAAGCGTGTCCTGCTGAATTCTGAAGGTCCTTCTTGAAAGTGGGTTTAGGACTGCAGCTTTAATTAGAGGCAATACTATGGGATGCTTGATCCTGCAGCTGACAGTGGGAAGGCTCATTATTCCCTACTGCATGATTTTGGAGCCTCGAGCCTTTGCTTGATGTTCAACAGCTGGCCAAATAATAATCTTAACTACCTAGGTTTACACAAGGGGAAGGCGGGCTTTTGGCTCTCGGCTGCCAGGAAAAAAAGATTTTTTGCTTACAGCTGAAAGCCATTTTTGTGGACAGGGCAGTCTGGGGAGATTTTTCCTGCTTCTTTGTGCTCCCCAGAAATTGCAGTTATCTTTACAGGAAAGGAAGGGAGGAAAGGAGGCTGGATGGCTTTATTTCTGCAATTACTAAGATGACATTCTAAGTCCTTTCCATGTTAAATATAGCTGGAATGCACAGTAGAGACAAGTATTAAGGAAAATGTCCAATAAAAAGTCTTGCTGACCTTGGATATCCCTGTCTTTTTCAAATAAATGCTTCACTCTGTATTCAAGTAAATGAAACCCAGTGGCATTAGGTACGGAGTGACCTGAACCTACATGTGAGGAATCGTCCTTGTTCGTATTGAGACGAAAAAATAGATAAATGGGAAAATGTAGTTATTTTCATGCTCAGCTCTCCATTGATATGTCAAACAAGTCAAGGGCAGAATTATAATCATAGATGGCAGGTTATCAATATTAGAAATAATGCTTCATTTGCTTGGATAATACTGAAATAAAATAAAGGTATTTCATTTTTTGATTGTCATTTTATTTCAGAAAAAAGTATTCATCGATAGGACTGCTCACTGAATAGCGTTTTCTGTTATTCATAAAAAAGATACTGTGCGTACAGTATAGGTTTGGGGGCTTATAATATTTGTTATGGTAAATAATAGAAATGTAGCCCATGAAAGCATTTGAAAAAAATTCAATCCAGTTCACAAAACTTTAGTTTTATTAGATGTGTACCTCACCTTTCTACTGTAAAAGATAGTCAAGTTGACATTAATCAGCAGAAGGAATTGTGAGAAGTATTGTCACAACATTAAGTTAAAACAATAAAATTGTTTAAAAGTAACGATGATATAAAAATATGAAAATTCAGAAGATGAAATGAAAAGGCTGCCTTTTGTCATCCTTCCTAAAAACAGAGAGCTGGGCCATAAATCCCTTCAGTGGGATTGCAGGACATTAAAAGCAATCACCTCGTCCAAAGTCTTGCCACATTCACACCAGTACATGTAAAGAAGGGTTTTCCCTCCTTCTTGGTGTTTCTCAACCTTGGCAACTTTGAGATGTGTGGACTTCAACTCCCAGAATTCCCCAGCCAGCATGCTGGCTGAGGAATTCTGGGAGTTGAAGTCCACACATCAAAGATCTTCTAGATTACACAAAGGATGGATTATCAAAGAAATCCATCCTTTGTGTAATCTAGTAGAAAGGCCTGGTCCCAGGGATTCCTGCAGACACAAGAAGGAAACTTTGGAGGTCAGCATTCTCTTAACTCAGAAGAGGAAGATTCCCCCCATTCCCACCCCCAAAAAACCCTGGGCTGCCTTTCTAGGAAGCGGATTGCAAATTCACATTGTGTGCCATGTAGAGTACTCTTCAGGGAAGGAATTTTTGCTGCACGTCACAGGAAGTCTAACCCTAAAAACATAGGTGTTTGTTCTTACTCATGGTGAGGCCAAAATGATGACATAATAATGCAAACTCTGCCCTTTTTTGCAGTTTGTATTGCGATGCATGTTTCATCACTTGCCCCTTCTGTAGATGCCTTTCTTGTCCAGAATGAGGAGATGAGGCAAAAATAACCATTGGATTTAATGTGGTAGAAATTATGGAGGACTACATTCACCATGGTCTAATTTAGAACCAGCAGTGTTACGATGACCTTCTGGATGATATAACCTATGTTCCCTTGTTATGCCCACTCTCTTCCTTTTTTTTTTTTAAATTATTTTGCCAGCATCCCCCCCCCGTTCTCTGGCAAATCCACTTTCACCTATCACCAAATGAGCTTTGCTACTGCTTAACCTTCTTTATGATTCATAGCTCTCCTACAGAGTACTACTCGAATACTTACTGCATGAAGAAGCAATAGGAAATCTCTGAAATTTCTGAAACTTATTGCTAATTCTACAGACCATATGAGTATTGTCAATAAGTGACTACATTCTGTGCCATTTTCTGTGATTGACTGATTGATTTTGATTTTGAGACTGATATTGGTGGTTCCACATTAACCAATTGCCAAAGACCCTCAAGAACAGTGATGTTTTTACAAGTTTCTGGAAGGCCATGAAAGCACAGCTTTATCCAGTACCCAAGTTGTGCCCTTTCCTAGATTGGGAGGCCCTTCAGACAATCACTCACAACCTAGTTACCTCATGGCTTGATCACTGCAATGCAGCCTACGTGGGGCTGCCCTGGAATCACACCTAGAAGCTTCAACTGGTCCAGAATGCACGGTGTGGTGGGCATGCCTTGGTATGCCCATGTAACATCGCTGCTTTGCGAGTTTAACAGACTGAAACTGGTTTGTTTCCAGGTGTGCTTTCAGGTGCTGGTAGTGTTACCTATAGAACCCCACACAGCATCGAGCCTGCTTACTTGAGGGACCACCTGTCTCCCATAGTGTGATGGAATGTGAGGGTGGCCTTGGAAGATGGGGGAAGAGATGCCGCCTAGGGAATGATCAGGTAAAAGAGAAAGGAGTCTGCAACAGAGTAACGGTCAGAGAAAGAAAGGAAGGACCCACCCTAACTACTCAGGCAGTAAATAGTACTTTCAGACTTGCAAGATTCTGTTAAGGTAGCCTTACAATAAAGTAGAATTGTACTAAGCTAGTCATGTTTCCTGTCTGGCTTACCTGGGAGGGCTGACACATGGTATCTGCCCAGCCAGTTCAACGTGGCAGGATTGGCATGCTCCGGGTTCCTTTGATTAAACAATGTCATCTATCAGGACCCCCAAAGCACTCCTTTGTTGAAGGGACAACAAAGGCCTCTGGAATGAGGTCCCTCCAAGATCTGAATGGTGTTTTGCAGGGCCTTGAAGACCTGATGGTTCACTCAAGCCTTTGGCAAGGGGGGCTGAAGCCCTTCTGGATAATGAGTATATGTTTTCATTGTTGACCAGTTTTGCTCCTCTGTCTTTATTGTCATATTGTTATTATTTTTTCTGTGTTTTTACCTTGTGAACTGCCCAGGTTCTCTGGGAGTTGTGCAATGTGCAAATTTTATAATGAATAAAGTACAAAAGATGCATAAAAGTATGAGCCATTCTCCCTCTGGGGAGCAAGCAAGGAGCTCCTACAGAGAATAACAGCTGTTCTGCCCCCCTGCTGCACCTCTGAAATGAGAGGACCTTCAGCAGATGTTCTTTGGCTGTCAGAATCTATCTTAGATACCCAGGGCATTTACTGATGAAGAACAACATGTATTATGGCTGGTTAACAGAACTTTTTTGGGGGGGGGGGAAGGAAGGGAGGTCATATGCAAAATGATATGTAATATATGAATGTTTCTATTGGATAAAGAAGCTCCTGGTAAGATTTCTTCAATTTAGTTCAGTAGGCTACCCAGTACAATACCCAAGTATACATGTGGGTGCACATTACAAGCATCAATAGATGGAAGGTGTGCTCAAGACCAGCCATGCCTCTCACACTGATTTTGACCAGCAAAAGTGAGCTAAGCTATCCATTCCTTTGAGCAGCTTCCTGAATTTCTTGCAAAACTCTTAACCAAGGTTATCTACTCAGTGAGCTGATGGTCATAAATGAGGAGTTAAAGTTAGAAACTCAGAAAATGCTACATATGAATCTCAGTATTTAATTATTGTGGAGAGGAGAAACCCAGAAAGTTTAGTTGGATCTGTATTAAATTTAACTGGGTTTTTGTTGTCAAAGTTGTCTACTGCCTTTGGCATACTATCTGAAAGACTAGTCCATTTTGAATACAAAGAACTATAACAAAGAGAGCAGGAGCTTTGCAGTTAGCATTTTGATAAGAGGCTGATTAGGTCACCTAAAGAATACTATTTCCTATTATAATGAGACAGGATGAGTTCCTGCTTAAATTATATCTATTACCTAAATCTGCATCTAAATTGCTATTTGCCATATGGACCTCCCTCCCTCCCTCCCTCCCTTTCTCTCTCTGATATTGCTGCTCTTTTTTTGCAAGGCACAGCAAGCTCTTCTGAACTTTACTTACAGGGGGCCAAAGAATTTAGACACACCATGTTTCATATTGATCTGGTATAGAAACAGGAACAGCTGCAACAACCATAACAAGGTGAATTAAATTGCCCTTTAAAAAATTTATTTTTGATCTAACCAAATGATTAAATCAGGCTGTATTCTCACTAAGCCCATATTATCAGTTTCTTTACTTCCAGTAGACACTTAACGGCTGTAGGATATTGTGTGAATCACAGGCAGACATTCACAATATATTGCACTCTGCGCACAGTGGACAGAGATTAGACAGGTGACACAATGGATAAAGTGCTGACCTTTTGCCCCTGGGATTTTATCCAGGCTGCAACCCTATCAGATAATGAGCTTGGCAATTGCTGTGATTTTCCATGGACACTAATGCCAATCACAGGATCTCTATAATTCAAAATATAATTTAATATACCTGACAAGCTTAGCCCAGTTAATTTTTTTCCTAAATAATCACTCACAATGAAGTCAAAGGTGATTTTCAGGAGATTACTACAATTATAAATGTTTCTGTAAAAACTGACAACCAAAAAAAAAGCAATATACAACATGAAATGATCACGGATTCTTCACCATCAATCTGCATGAGATTTGATAGCATCCCAAATCCTGGGAAGAAAATCTTGCAATTGAAAATTCATTTTTCTCCCCAGGGTCATTGCATGCATTTCCCATATTGTCTCACACAACCCCTAGGAGATCTGTTAGAGAGTGGTGGTACTGCTTCATAATCATACAAGTATTTGAATCTGGGTCTCTTCAGGGCTGGTCTGACATAACTATATTACTGAGTTCAATCTATACAGAACTGCTTTATTCTCTTCTATTACTCCATTCCCACCCCACAACCCAAAGGATTATAAGATCCTTAGGTATCTAAGTTTGTTTCCTAAGTAGCATGAATGTTCACAGATTGGACTATTCATGCCAGCTCAGGCAGTTATTACAAATGGCTTTGCTGCAAAAAACCCAGTACAAAATCAGTGTTGAGAATCTCTGTGTTAATTAGACAGTGGGTAAGAATGTCAGGGCTCAAAAAGCAACTGTGATGAACTCAAGCAGGTTCCCTCACTTTATCTAGGAAGCTCAGCAGACTCTGAGCAATTGTCCTGTGGCCTACCAGGATACTGTAGTCAAGAATAAATCAGTACTTTGTCTTTATCTTTGATTAAAAATTTAACTCCCCTTTATCTTTATTTTTCAGTAGCTTCAGAGCATCTATAAATATTTAACACATTATTCTAATTAGGTACAAACTGTTACCTGATTTTTATCTGTAACTGAATTTGAAAAGTGTCTGGAGTCTTAATGTTAACCTTCATCCACTCGTCATATTATAGGTGCTAATTAGACTCTTTAAATTGCAAAGAAATAGAATTTTCATAACTAGGTTATTAGAAGTCTAAGGCACCCTTGGGACAGGCCAAATTGCTTCCACTATGATCCGCTTATTCTTGTACAACACCATGCAGAAGACTCATGTTGTCTGATTTATACAGCTCATATTTCTCTCAAATTAATGAGCAGTTACGTTGGTCCAGCTGCCCCTTGGCACTGGGGAAAAAATGAAAAACCATGGCTACTAAGTGACGTGTTTAACCCAGCTGCTAAATTAAAAAATTGTTTAAGGGGACACAGCTGTTGAGGTGCCTGTTGACATTAAGCTAATCAAGTCTATGAATACAGAATAAATGCCTGAAGACAGAAATAAAAAACAAAAAACACCCCAAACAAATAACACCACTATGATTAAGTGTTTCTTTAGAACACCAGGTGAAGGCTTCAGCTTCATTTTCAGTCTATGCAGAGATAGAAAGTTCTGAGGAATTTGTTGGAGAAAGCAGCCATGATTTGCCTAGTACTTCCTGGGAGGTCTTGGATTATTTTGTACTAACAACAAAACCAGGGAAATCATAAGGGATCTTTCAATTCTTATGTCAAAAGGAAGATCACCCAGAAACTTTGGTGGGAAAGACCCCGTCAATAAGTCAATTTAAAAAATACATATACTTTCATTGCATTGTACACTGCCCAGAGTCTGGGCTGAGTGGGGCAGCTTAAATTATAAATAAATAAATGTCATGTACTAGTTAAAACCTACTATGCAATATAAAAGGAAAATATCTGACAGATTGGCCATTGGATGGGTTATGGCATCCAACAACATATGAGATGTGGACAAGCTATGCAGCTTAGAGAAAACTTTATGCACTTCAAATAGAAATAAGAAAAGGAAAGCACTGGAAAAAGACAGAGCCATACTCCCTGTCTTAACTCAAATCCATGTTACAGCTTATGAAAAAAGGAAAGGAATCCATTAAATGTCCGCATGATCGTGGAGATGGTAGCAGTCACTGATGTCCCAAGGGCCAGGCCACACTGCTAGATTCTTCCAGCATCACAATGCATAGCACTTCTTATCTTAGAGTAGTGTCCTCTGCTTAGATGTACAGTGAGGTGTTTCCCCATCTCACTAACTTCTTCCACACCTCTGTGTGTATATCAGTCGTGCCACACAGAAAAGAAAAAGGCCACACCCTTGACTTCACCTATACGCCAAATGACAAAGCAAAACTTAGCCACACCACACAATAGTCTACTGTACATATAATCTGTGAAACAGAGAAGATGGGATTGGGTTTTATAGAAAAAAGAACAGTGTCTGGAAAACAATGTCCATTAGAAGGAAGGAAGGACATTCTGAGACATATACGCACACCTATGCATATATAGTTGTGGCGATGCTCTCCCTGATGGCATGGTGAAGTAGAAATAAAATTATACTGTGCATGGTGCTTCATTATCAGAGAATAAGGTGGGTGCTAATAGATGTACTGGTTCTCCTCATCCTTTTCTATCCATAGCTCAATGTGCTTTCATTGATTACCCTCTGCTTTCCCTGTGTAACCTAATAAATTGTCTACGGCTGTATCTACACTCATATTTTTGCAGCAGAGGAATTCAGGTGCAGCTGAACCACCTAGTGGATTAGCTAGTAATAGTTTTTAGTGGCATCTGGTATGTGTGTATACCATGCCATTGAGTTTGGTGTCTCTTATTCCCAGATGAACATATTGAAGATTGATATCATAAGAATATATATTTTGAAATGCGTCAGACCTGGCTCTCTCAAGAAGACTTTATAGTGGGAAAGGAGGGAGGTAACAGAAGAACAGAACAACCAGCAGCAAGGTGGATGGACTTAGTTACATTGCTGATAAGTGCACCATTAGAAGATCTGAAAGACCAGGTTAGGGACAGGTAGTCATGGAGAAAATCTATCTATGTGATTGCTAAGAGTCGACAATGACTTGATGATACATAATCAATCCAGAGAAGCACCTGGAAAATTTTCTTGGGGAGGAACAAAGTCTCTGAAAATGGGTCTACTGAAAATTAAATGCATTTATTTAAAAATGGTATATCCAAACTCAAGAATCTCATATATGGTTTTGAGAAGTACTAATCAAGGCCTTGCATTATCAAAATTGAAATTAAATGTGCTTCTGCTGTTTTACTGAACTATAGCCAACAAACTAATATGCAATGTATATTTTAAGATTATACTGGGTTGTAATATACACTGGAGATACAATTATTTTTCTACTTCTTTGGTACATATTGAGTTCAGAATTGCTAAAATACTTTTTAATGGGCGTCATCATATATACTTCACATTTTGTGTTTAATTGTATAAATATGCCTTGTTTTCCTAATTAAAAAATAGACCTATATGTCACTTAATATATTATCCACAGGAGGAAGCAGATGAATATTCTGGTGGGGTGGGGTTTGAAACACATAGCCTAAACAAAAGAATTCCATCTCTATTTGTAATAAGAAAAGAAAAATGAGAAACTGAAAAACAAGATGAGGGCGCAGGGGTTTCAACATTTGATAGCAATTAAAGTGATTTTCATATTCAGCAGCTGCAACCTGATTCAAGCTGATGTATGTGGGAGGTCCAAAGTCTGTTCCTGGCATTTTGACTTAAAGCATCTCAAATTGATGGACTTTGGAAAATCTACACCTGGGATTGGTGTCAAATACAGTAAGCATGGGCAATAGGGTAACCCAGTAGTCTAACCCTGAAACGGCAAAAGGGCCTTTTTTGCCCCCTATGGCCGCAGAGGAAGAAAAGGAAGTTTTATCTGCTGTTAGTTGTTGAAGGAGAACAGATACCGGTATTGGGGGGTGGGGTGTTAAAAAAGAGCAAGACGGTAGTCATGGCAATGCAATAGAAATCCACCCCTTTAGACAGTGAAATAGGACAAAGAGGTGGGCCTTTGTTGTGACCACCATTTTGTCTTTTTGGATCTTGTCTCTGAAAACAGGCAACCATTTTGGGATGGTAGATACATCTGAAATGTTGTGGATGGATGCTCTTACTAAAAGGTATTGAGAGTGTGACCACTCTTAAAATACTCATTTCTTAGATGGAAAAGATGTAAGGTTCCTCCATATTACCATTTTTAGCTTCCTAGGGTGGTTTCTATCAGCTCCTGGTTGCCTTTATCTCTTTTTCTGAGAAGGTGGACATATTTCCAAGCAAAACACTGGACTAGCATACACCATTTTCATTACCAAATAGTGGCTGCATGAGGCCCAGCAGCATTCTTGGGGAAAAAAAAAAAAGATACATCTTAAGCTGGCCCTTGGAATTGCAGCATCCCTGTGAAAGAAGGCCTAGTCTGGCAGGAAGCTACAGAGAAGTTAGCAAGCACACCAGGGAGGAGCAGGTGGTCTTCCCATGACATGCGTAACATAAAATGTTCTAGTATGCCTGAGATGTTATAGAAGGTCAGGAACACTTATCCTTTCAATTAGGCCTTCACCACATTTGTATCACAGGAAAGGTAAGCAGTGTCAGAACACAAGTTTGCCCTGTAAGTCAAGATTTTTTTTTTTAAAGTAGTAAAACATTTTTTGCCCAAGGAGCTATTCTTCAGAAGAGACCTGATTACTCTGAAACATTTCTGACCCACTCTATTACTGTACACGTTCTCCTTGTGGCAAAGGTTTGGAAAAAAAATAATTGAATCTATTCAAAGAACATCTTTCCTGACTTTTTATCGCTTGCATGACTACCCTAGTTACAAAGTTTAAAATAATGGCAATGAATCAGAGCTCTAGGGCATTTTAATAGGTAGCAATGTTCTTAACCCACCTATCAAGAGCTTTAGCGCAAATGACTGGTGCTCTTTTCTATCCTGAGGGCCCAGACTAAGGAGCAGATGGATTCACTACTGGAATGATAAAGAGCTTGGTGATGATCAAAATGCTTTCTAAAAAAAGAACCCACTCTTTTCATGGGAATACAGGATACATAGATACAGGATACAGTTTATATTTTCAACTGTTCAATATATGTTTTTGAATAACCATTCTAATAAAACTGTTAAAAGGAGCACTGATTAATAAAACGATATCTCTACCATAAGATATATAAACAATTACTGTTATTATTAGTAATATTAGTAGTCATAGTAGTAGCAACAGCAGATTTCCAGCAGCCAGCCTGCAGCACTTTACATTTGCTTGATAAAACCTTTATTTCATTATTTCTAGAAACTATTCTGTGGAGTGATTTTCTAGTTATTAAAGGGGTCTGGGACCTAGAAATCCTGATGACCATGTTTTTATTGCTAAGCAGGACCTGGAAGACTGCCATTATCCAACGTTGCTATTCTCTGCCCCATCCACTGGGGAACAGAAGGTTTAGGAATCCAGAGGGACTTGACCCTCTGGCACTCATTTATAGAAGCAAACCTATCCTTATTTCCTTTTGCAAATACATTAATTTAACATAGGTCATTTTGAAAGCAAAGGTCATGAAAATAAGTCTCTTTCTAACTTTCTCCACAGGCTCAACGATCTCACAAGGAGGTAACTCAATGAAGCCTGATCCCAGCAGAGCCTCATTCGCTGGTGATGCATCCCAGCGTTTTGAGACACCCTGAACAGAAATAGTCCCAGCTGCCAGTATCACCTGGAATAAGCCCCCTGCTTACCTCCCTTGCCTCAGTCCCACCTTGAGCACTGACCCACAGAAAGCAGCAAAGAACACTAGCCAAGATCCCAAGTAAGAAAGCTAGTACAACACCTGGACACATTTACATTTGACTCATAGATATTCTGTTCCTCAATCCTCCATGTGTATAAAGACATTTAAAGTAATAAACAATTATTTGCCAGGAGAGGAACAACTCTCACTTTAAAATGCAGCTGTTCCGATTTTGAGGGCGACAACAGGAGAGCATTATTATATTATGAAGCAATATTATATATGTCAATAGAGAGAAAAAGGCACCGCAGTTTCTGAATTACTGAATAATAAGTTATGCTAAAATGCTCTCAGCTCTAAAAGGTATATTATGATAACAACTTTCTGTGCTGTCAGTACTTTAGCTGTTTAATGCAAGGCCAATGGGACAAGGAGATGATCTAATGTCCTCAAAAGCAAAATTTGGATCACCAATTTACACTTGATTAGTGTATTAGAGTTAGAGAAGGAAGGCTTCTTCACTTCTGGACATATGTTCTTATAAGGTCATATCCCTGATTCATGACCATTGTTTGTTAGAATTAATTTGCATGTTTACTATTATATGCTAAAGATCCCCCCTCACTTTATCTCCACAAGAACAACCCTGCAATGTAGGTTGGATTGAGGGAAACGGCATTGCAAAGTCACCAAGTTAGCTCCATGTACATATAAACTCATCATTCCTTTGAAATCCCTCCCCTTGCGTAATGAAACAGTTTATGAAGCATTTGAAAGTGTTGAAAATGCATATTTGATTTGCTGAATAACAGTCCAAAAACTGGATGGTTACACTATTTCAGGTCTATATATCTGAAGCATAAACCTTGTGAAGTTAGGTTATAAAACAGTGGTATCGTCGAAAAATATGACATGCTGGAAGATAATCGGTTTGCCCTAGGTCGAAGAGCTCCATCCTGGAGAAAGTCTACCTATGTGGTTACTAAGAGTCAAGACCAACTAGATGGCACATGATCAACCAAGGAGCTATTTAAAATGAATAGCTGGCCCACAAACATTCTCTTTTCCTTGAATAAGGCCAGCTGAGTTTTTATGTACAGATCAGCTATTATACTTTTATTATTCCACTGTATATTCTGGTTGGCTTCAGGATTTTGGTGCCCATATGTTCATTAATTCCATTTTAAAATCTCAGGCTATAACTCTATAGCTCTGATGTACATGAAATGAACTGGCAGACACACATGCTGAAAGGTTAACATTCTGAATGTATTGACCCTTTCCCCTAGGTTTCTCTTCTAGCAGGCTCTGTTCTTGTGGAGTTTTGGATAAAGCCACAGCTGTACAACTTTATCATACATTGTATGTATACATGAAATAAAACTCTTAAATTTGGATAAAGTCTGAACTTCTGGGGATCTATAGTGGGCACAAAGTGACAGTATTTTTCATCTATTGGAAAAGGAAACCAGCTTTAGATAAGAAGCAAAATTGTATCCTTGATGGCTAAAAACAAACTGCTGAAGATTTAAGAAAATCTACTGAGGACTTTCCCCCCCTCAAGAATGCAAGTAGTTAGATACAGAATTGCATTAGAGTTGAGTGTTTAAATTTTGTAAAAGTATCTTGCCCTACAAGGTTTAATTAATCAGTTGCCTGTACAAATAATGTTGCCTACTTTCATAAGGTATTTTGGCCATGTTTGGGGGCATAACACTGCTAAAGTTCTACCTTTTATGCCTCTCTCCTCATTCAACACATGCCTATTATAAATATCCAAAATTCCATTTTGGCAGTTCTCCAATCTGTTCCAGTCAAAGAGATTTTGTTCAGTTTCATCCATCAGATGTCAAATGGTTCTCTCCCCCCACCCTCCAGCCCCTCAGTAACTATAACATCCTCAGCAAACTTTCAATACAGTAATGCAAAGCTTCAACTTATCCACCTCAGAATCAAGATATTTCTGTTTTATTACTATGCAGGTTCTTTCCGTCTTCTCCTTCTCCTCTCTTTCTCTTCCTCCTGCCCACCTCCAACCCTGCCTGTCTCTCTTCAGAAGTACCATGAAATTTATAACAGGTTAGCTCCTCCAGGTAATTCTTATTTGAGTCAGTTACAAATCAGAGGAATGGAATCGAGCTCTACAGAATGAAAATGGATCTATGGTGGGTTTATTTATCCCTCATTTATCAGAGCCAAGAATTGAAAACCTCCAAGGGGATTAAACAGTTCAATAGTGTTTGGCTCTTTAGCAAGGAAGAAACAGATTAATAATTCCCTTTCGCACCAATAACCTCCATTTTCTTTTAATATGCAGACTTTAGAAGTGTTGGGACCAAACTGGAAAGATACAACCCCATCTTCTGGCCAGCCAGCCATCAGATAGTTTAAGTAGCATGTTATAGCGATGCAAATTAATACACACAGAAAGATGGAATGTATAAAGAAAAATTGATTAAATTGTTGACACCCTTAAAATATAGAACAACCACACACTGCAAGGTATCTTTCTGAAGCACACTGAAATGATTAGGAATGGACAGCTAAGAGTTTAAGCTACTTTTCAGGATTGAGTTTACAGCAAGGGTGGGCAATTAGATCCTCTTTTGGGGCCTTCAATCACAGCTACTGGAAATAAGTGCATAGTTTCCCAATAACTTTCAAAATTGGGGATCACTAAAAAAACGGCAGTCATTTTGACTTAATTACAAGAAACAAGAAACGCCTCCTCTAACTTCTCCCCAATTCAGGGAAATATAGATATGTGGTCCAATGTCATGTGGTTTGCATCTTGCAAAGTCTTGCCTATTTATATGGGTGAGAGTGCTTAATTCACCAACCAAAATCAACACAAATGTAAAGGACTTAATTTTGACATGATCATGAAATTTCCTTAACTAAATCATGCATGTCATCTATCTACTGAATTTATGGAGAACTATTTAACATGATCAAGGAACGTTTTGGTCCATCCAACCTCTAAGCCAGTTACACTTTAGTACTGAGATATGCAGTAACACATAACAATGATTATACTTGATATATTAATGACAATTATTAACATACAAGGTAGAGTCTTTCCAAGAAGGACTGAAATTAACAATTTACTCTGAAGGACCTACAGTTTTAAGATAGAGCTAAAATGTATAAATGATACCAAAATGGATAAGAAGATCAACCTGTATGAGAGTGAAAGTAGTTTGTCTGCTAAAACCAGAGAAGTATTGACTGTTTGGCATAAAGCAGAAATAAGAACAGGCTGAATGTATATGTGGTCATGTCTTTTTATTTTATTTTAGCTGATTTTTTGCCTGGTTTCTGGTTAAATGACACAGCTATATGATTTCAATGATAATTTGATTTGTAATTCATAATCTGAAATTTGCACATAAATAGCAGCAGCGAGCAAGGGTTTTTACTGAGAGGCAGGGAAGATGCACCGTCTAGCCCTTTTTTATAGGTCCAATTGGAAAGCATATCAGCACATATTTTGCAGCTATTTACAAATGTTTTTTGAGAATACCTGACGTTTGCAATCAGGGAAACAGAGCATAAAATCCCAGTCTGTGCTTTCTGTATTCAGGCGTGCTACAGATACATATTTTTTAAGAAAGAAAACTTCCAACTGTAAATTCCTCTTCTCCATAATGGACATTCTTCAGGGAATTTTTCCCCCGGGGACAGGAGACCGAGCCAAATTCTAGATTGCCTCCTTCAAAGAAGTGCTTTCCCAGATTGGTCAGGAAAAACTTAAGAACATCTTCATCCCATTTACATTAAAAGAAAAAGCAGTGCCAAATACTGCATGTCCTGAAAGCATCTGCCAGGGTAGATGGAAACATGTGATTTTTAAAAATCATCACAGCCTCGCTTCTATTTTATCATTTTAGATAGATTATCTGGTTTAAAAGAAAAATCCTAATTCCATATACAGAAACATATTAAGGCAATTGACCAAGCAATCAAACTATAAGGCTGCTTTTGATATTGTTTTAAACTGACTTCTAAGACTAAGCACTCTAATTCATTGAATATGTCATGGCATTTTTTTTTTTTTTTTTAAGAAAGATGCTGGTTAAAGAATGAATGACCAATCAGATTCAACAATCTGTTCTTCCCTTCTCACCTCCTCTTTCATGGCTGACTGCAGAAGAACCTTCCCTGGCTTATTAAATCACACCTTTCCTGTGGTATCTGAATGAGGATATTGTGATTTAATATAGTTTCATGATCCTGAATCACTTAAGGCCAGTACTTTGAACTAGGGTTAGAGTTAAGGTTACAGATGGATGAGACATATGTCACACGAGAATTAAAAAACTGGTTCTAGCTTTAACAATACAGAGAAGAATTAGAAACTGAAACAAACTGGTATTTCTGAGTTCACTTTCCAGAAAATCTACATACACATGCATATACTGTAATAATATGTACACAAAAGACTATATCAAATATTTTCAGTGGAATAGCTAACCTGTCAGAAATAGTACTGGGAGTGTTTACTTCCAGAAGGGTAATCCATAATGGATTGGTCATAGATGACAAATCAGATACTATCCATTCAAGAATAAAATGGTAACCCACTCCAATATTCTGTCAAGAAAACCAAATTGGCATTCACAACCTATGATACTGAAAAATGACCCCCAACTGAGTCCAGCTGAGGAAGAATTCAAGGCAAGTCAATCAATATTACAGTGATCCAACCATAGATGCAGAGGAAGAAGAATATATCTAGATATCAAACATTCTAAAGTTGGAAGTAAAATAATATCTGAACTAATAGGAAAATTTGGCCTCGATGTACAAAACAAAGGAATTTTGCTAAGATAATTAAATGTTTATAACAAATAACTTCTTCCAACAGACTAAAAGATGACTGTACCAGGTGGATAACACCCAAATCAAATTGACTATATATTCTAAAAGCAAAGACAAAGAAGCTCTAATAAATCAGGAAGAACAAGGCCGGGTGTTGACTGCAACTCTGATCACAAACTCCTTCTTGTAAAATAACAAGTTTAAAGAAAACAAAAAATCATCACATCAATAAGATATAACCTTAGCAATATTCCATACAATCATGTGGTGAAGGCAAATAATAGATTTAAACGATTTTTAGATAGAATTTTAGGTAGAATTTTTTATGAATTCTGGACTGAAATCTGTGTCATTGTGAAGAAAAAAAGCAAAAACCAAAAGAAAGTGTCTGTAGGTAGTTTGAAAATAACCAGAGAAAGGCAAAGAGCATAAGGCAATAGAGATGAAAGAAAAGTTGCTAAAATAAATGCTGGATTCCAGAGATGAGCAAGAACAGAGATCAAGTATAAAAATAAAGAAGTACTGTACTGTATTGTACAGAGAAAATCTCCAAAACTGATAATACATGTAAAGGTTCAATCATTGTACTAGAAACAGACTTTCTGGAAAGTGAAGTTATATCAGCCCTAGAAAATACTGCTAACAACAAAACTGCAGGAGCTGATGAAATACTAGCAGAACGATTTAAAACCTTACAAGATATTACATTTGAAAGCAAATATGGAAAACACTGCAGTCATCGATGGATTGAAAAATAATTATTTATGTTTCAGTGCCCCAAAGAGCAGTCCTAAGGAATACTCAAACTACCAAAGAATTGCATCACATGCTAGTAAGACAATGCTCAATAATCAGACTTCAATAATACATGGAACAAGAACTATCAGCTGTACAAGCTGCATTCAGAATTGGCAGAGGGATCCAAGTTCACACAGTTAACAACCAGTAATGGAAAAAGATCAGATTGTATACACTATAAATAAAATAATGGATGTACCAAGCCATCTCATCAGTTTATTAAAGAATCTGTGTGATTATCAGGAAGCCACAGTTAAAGAACAAAATATAGAGCAATAAATATTTCAGAATGAGAAAGGAACTGCACCACGGTTTATACTGTCACCTCATTTATTTAACTTAATTGCAGAAAATATCATAAGAAATGAAGCACTAATATAAATAGAATTAGAATTAAAGTTGCTGGGAGAAGTATCAACAATCTCAGATATGCCGATGATATCACTTGGTTGGCTGGAAATAAGAAAGACTTAAGAAATCTCTTTCTGAAGATTAAAGAAGAGTCTGCAAAAGCCCATCTGTTGCTCAATATTTTTTTAAAAAATCTAGGATTATATCACCGAGCAATGCCAACTCAATGCAAATAGGCAGAGAAGAAATAACAGACTTAAAGGTTCAAAAATTCACAGGATTGGTACTGTAGACATGAAATAAAGAGATGGCAACTGCTTGGGAAAAAGACTTTGACAAAAATATGATAAAGGACAAAAGACAATAAAATATTAAATTGCAGAGACATCACATCGTCAAAGTGTTGCTTTTAACATACATTTGTGAAAATTGGACCATCAGAAGGCCTGATGAAGAAAAATGTGTGTTTGAACTGTAGTACTGGAGAAATTTTTTGAGAATCCCTTGGATGAGAAGAAAAACAAATCTTCAACCCCAGATGAAGTTCAAGCAGACTGTTCACTGACGCTAAAGCTTGAATAACTTGGGCACATGATGCAAAGGCAAGAGAAGATCCTAATGCTTGGAAAAAATGGAAGGCAATCAAAAAAGAGGATCACAGAAGGTTAAGTGGCTAGATGAGACTGCAAGACCTCAAAGAAGTAGTTACTTAACAAAAAAATTCTAAGGGAATTATTTCCTTTGAGTCATGAAGTGACCAAAGAACAACCACAATGTTCAAAAGTGCAAAGTATTATGAAAATGTGGGATAAATGTATATTCTGAAAAAGGTGTGTACAAAAATGCATTCTTTGGGAGAAATGCACACGTGTTGTAATAAAACTTGTAATTTGCAAAACGTACATTTCAGTAGGAAAAACAACTAGATTCATATATCCCTACAAGATAAAAAACTACCCTATACAACACAGACTGATCATCCAGATCAGCCACCTACCTCACTATCAACAATGTGATCATTTCCATGTAATGCTAAAGATATAATTAGGCAACTCGTAAGTAGACACATTGTAGTCACTTTATAATTTACTTGTAATATTTATGTTTAATTCTTATTTTAAACATTTTGTTTTGTTCTGTCATTCATCCAAACAGATTTCAGAGCCATGCACTGCATATAGGTAATAGACTAGTTAGCTAATTTTAGCTTTTCCATCTTATTATGCCTTTGCCCCAAGATTTCCATCCTACAAAGAAGTAATTCCTCAAATTGTCTAGAATACAGCCCTAGAAAAACTTGGTTTTGAAAGGCAGCATACAAATCTTGTATAAAATAAGTATAAATAAATGTATAATAACACCCACATATGATTAAGTTATAATGGCAAGCCAGGATGCCTAGATCTTGAATCTAAATGCTGCAATAATCCTTGTCTTGGTCATGCCAAAGGAGAAGTAGGAAGACTTTGCTTGGTCTCATTCCAGATTGTGTTTATAGAGCTAAATCCTGATTTAAGATCATGTGTAAAGTGGCCATTACATTTCAAGTTATTCATCCATGTCCATACGTCCCTGACTTCAGTCACTTCTATCATGGTGACCAAAATTCACATTTATAGAGGCAGCCATGTTAGGGAGGCTAGGAAAAGTGTCTTCAACACTGTTTTTGCCATATTCACCCCAACCCTAACAAATACATTTATACTACACTGAACTTTCCTCAATTTTCTGTGAAGTGAAACCCCTTTGGTTCACCTAGCTGCAATCAATCAATGCATCCATCCATCAGTCAAGTGTACTCCAGTCACTATTTCACTCCCCTTGTGCTTTCCTTATCATATTTATTTTCAAAATGATAGAAAAGGTTAACTGACCACTATGTGGTCAGCAATGGAATGGAGGAGGGTGGCAAGACAGAGGAGATCATCATGGGGACAACAGAGGTTCTCCACCAATCTCAGCTCAGCACAGCTGTTGCATGTGGAAGGAGTTTAGGGATGAAGATACTCTTAGATATTTCAAAGTTTGGAGAATATTAGAGGATGTTAGAGGGAGTCAAAAGATGTATCCAAGGGATTAAGCAACAATCTTGTCTTTGACTTTTGCCTGAAAATATGAAGCAAAGAAAGAAACCTAAAACAAAACCTTGGCTTTACAAAAAATCGGAAAAAAGCATTCACAGGCTTATGACTAATTCTGAGTTAATCATCTGGAATAAACCGTAGACATACTGTACACTATAAAGTGTACAGACATACAGTATACATAAAGACATGCTGAAAAATAAGCTCAGTTCCAGTTAGCAACCACAAAATGAATCCTTGCTTGTGAACATAAACAAGCTAATTCCCTAAATATTAACTGTTTGTCCTAAATCTGTCTTTCAAGGTCTAGTGCCCTCCAGATGTGTTGGACTTCATCTCTCATTATTCTCAGGCAACTTTTCTAGGAGTTAGGGGAGTTGAAGTTTAACACATCTGGAGGGTACATTGTTTTCTTCAAGAAACAACACTGGTTTTTTTTTTTTTGAAAAACAAAACACCACTTTTTTATTACATTATAAATATTACATTATTATCATGGTTATAATGTAGTAAGTCCTGATAAATGACACTGTTTAGAGGTAGTTCTCACTTAATGACCATTTAATGATGGTTTGAAGTTATGACGGCCTCAGAAAAAGTGTTTTACGACCTGTACTAGCACTTATGACCATCGCAAACCATTGCACCACCCCCTGCAATCACATGATTGCAATTTGCAAACTTTTTAAAGATGGTCGTTAAGCAAATCACATGGTCATTAATCAAATTCTGACAACAAATGTCCATTGGGGATGCTGGATTTGCTTAATGGCCATGTGATTCACTTAATGACCATTGTAAAAATGGTTGTAAAATTGGGTCCAATCATGTGGTGACTTGCTTAACGACCACCCCACTTAATGACCTATTGTGGTCATTAAGTAAGGACTACCTGGATTCAAAGATCTGGAGCACACCTACTTTGTCCAATGTTATTGGACAAGCAGAAACTATGGACGATATGTAGTCCTTCAAATTCCACTGTGTGATGCCTATAAAGGAACACACCAGACTGTTCTGACCTGTAACACACTGCTGCCCATTATAATAATAAAAAATATGACTCAGAATTTAATTAATTATAAAATTAGCTCACTAAGTCTAGCAATTAATTTCAGAAATGGAAATAAAAATCACACATATATAATAAAGATAGGATAACAAAACAAGTGACAATAAAGTCTGTTCTAAAGAAGAAAACAATAGCCTAGAAATGTAAGATGAATTTATCTGCAAAGTATCGTGTCACCAGCCTCCTGCTATTTCTCTTGATATTCTACCATCCCCCCCTCTCTTAGGGATAATTTGCTGTCGGTCAGAAATATAATAATGGTCTCAACTGCTACTTAGTAAATCACTAATTTTCTTGCTGCTACCAAATGACAGCTGCTAAATTCAACTGTGAAGGGAAAGTCATTTTCTAATCCTTTTTGGAGTCTTAATTAAACCTGTTACCAGTTTCTCGGCCTTTTGGCTAAGATAAAGCAAGGTATCATTTACAAAGGAACAAAAAGTTTTGCTATCAAAAATTACACACCCACAACTGTTATTTCAAGGGGTTTCTTCCTCAGCCACTCTCCCTCAGATGTATAAACTTGAAATTAATATTTCCTGCCAGCTGGGATGTAGCAGTTAAGCCTAGCACTTCTGGAGGGCACCAGGTTGGAGAACACTGTTCTAAAGAGCTTATTGAGAAAAAGTATCCACAGATGAACACACGTGCACAAACACACAACGAAATAATTTTCTGATCAGCAATTCTAGCACCAAATCCCCAAGGCTGATCTTTCAAAGTCTTCAGAGTAATTCAACATATACTATAGTGGGTCAGAGCTGTTGATTGAGGTACCCACTGACAGACATGTGTATATATTGTGGTATAGGCATGCCTCTTTTCATATAATGTTCAAGCTTGGTGAAAATATTCTATATTATTCCAGGAAATCTTACTGGCAGCAGATCCATCAACGTATTATAAAAAGTTGAGGCAAGACAAGAGTTTCTAGAAACCTGAAGGTTCTATTTTAAAAAAAAGCAACAACCTCATGTTACAGTGTGTTCCTAAGCATATTTACTGAAAGGTAATCTCCTTTGTGCTTAACAAAATTTACTACCACAGCTCTTTATGTGTAATTATTAAACACAAATTCTATAATCAAAATATGCAGGCATGGTGAAAATTCCAGAAGAATGAAAAATATGCCAATATTCCAACCAACAGACTCCAAATATACCACCAGTAGCAAATCAAGGTTGAATTGTGGTCAGGTTGGTGATGTACTGGGGAGAAGCATTCTGCCAATCACACCAAGATGCCACTGGATTCAGATCCAGCGTGCTAATTCTCTCCCACTGAATTAACAGGAGAGAAGAAATCAAAAGCAAACTGCATCCATAATTATGGTTAAGACAGTACCCATTTTGCCATGAAAGAATATAAAGAATATAAGAGTTGGCCACCATCACATAGAGACATCCCAGCTCAGTTAATGAGCCAAACAGCTTAGGACTGTGTCTGTAGCCTCACATGTAGGTCTCACAAAGATGCAATTTCAGCATGTCCTGCTTGTTTTTGCCATCCAACCTCTTGTTCTCCCCAGGGTTTTCCACTTGCAATAGAACAGGGAGAGAAAATGAAAGAAAACACAGCAAACAGGCAATGCCAAAAGAGAGAGCTCAGGTATTTCCACATTCTCCATAGACCTTATTTTCTTGCATCTTAACAGAGTCCTGGATGCTGCTCCCCTCAAGAAAATGGAGTACTGAATGTATGTGGATGGGGGTGAGATGAGAGACCATGAGATTTGCCCTCCTGGCGTGTAGCACCATGGAATAGTAATAATGGAATGCTGTCCTCAGGATGGAAAGGGCTCCATCTTTGGTTTGTGGCAGTTTCTTTCTTATCCATTTCTTGCTTTTTTGGTCTGACGTATCGTGTTTGACAGGAAATTTCTAAATGGGAAATTGATCCAGGTTGGGAAAGAACCTCGAAGAGACAGCATTCTTTCTGTTGGATTGAATGGGTCTGTACTAAAGCCACATGATTACCGCTATAAGTGCTTTACGTTTACGCCTAAAGCAGTTATTAAAGAACTGATGGGGTTTCTACCCCATCAGCTGTAGGAACGGATGGATGATGCTGTGAAGTGAAGGGAGTAGATCCTTATGTTTCTTTTGCTACAGAGCAGAGTACTGCTGGTTTTCAGCCTGCATACCCAGGACATCATCTTTCAACTGGGAGGACAGGGGTGTTCTGAACACTGAAGTATATGCAGCAATTTATGTGCCAAGAATTTGAGAAAATTGAAAGGCAAAGGGGTCACTGGAACACTTACAGTAGGGTGGCTTTTAGGACTGGAGCCTGAATCACAGTCCTTTTTCTGGTGCCTAATAAAATATCACCTCTGAAGAAACTGCATTTATTGTTCAAATTTCATTTCCAGAAAATGTGCAGTACTGTATTCCCTGGAAATTAATAATCGTTGTGGTAATGCTGAACCTCATAATGCTTATTTCTTGTCTGCCTACACAAGCTAAAAAAGAGAAATTCTTCCAACCGTATCTTAGGAATCAATGTAAATATCATCAAGGGATAAATAGATGAGTATATAGATTTTTAATTTCTCACTCACCCTCCATCTCAGATATAATGTATCCCAAAGGATAATTACCATGTAATGGTCTCTTTTTTCCTGTGTATATATTTAGTTCAAATATAACATAAACCATTACAAAAACAAAGTGATTATGTGCTAGTAAAAACAATCTAAAGAAACGCTCATCTAATTTCCCCAAAGCAGGCTGTAGAAGGAAGATAAAATTCACTCGTTCCCAAGTAACTTATTCCCTAAGCATGGAACATAGCTGGATAGTATTTGGAGAAAGGGCAGACAACTTGTGGATGAGAGCAGTAAAAAATATATATATATTTACAATATTTTCCCAGCCTTTTGGAGCAGCAGGGAGCATATATGATGATACGATGGCATCACCAGGGGGTGGGATTATACGTTTTCAGTCTTCTTTTTGGCAGTTGGGGGATTTAAAGGGTAGATGTAGTGATAGGTTTTTTTTTTCCTGTTTTGCTTAACAAGTTACTTATTAATTTATTCTTTCTAAAACATATCAAAAAAAATTAATCAGTTTGTCACTAATTTTTTATTATGCAGTTTGGGGGCCATTATGGGCGGGGGGATGGCCATCTTTGATTTCAAGAGTCATGTTTCTTGAAGAAGCAAAGTACAGGTAGTCCTTGACTTACAACCACAATTGAGACTGGAACTTTCGTCGCTAAGCGATATGGTCATTAATAAGTTGCACCTGATTTTACAACCTTTTTGTCATGGTCATTAAGCGAATCACACGGTCAGTAAGTGAATCACAAGACCATTGACTTTGCTTATCGGGAACCCCCGGGAAGGTCGCAAATGGTGATCACATGACCCCAGGACACTGCAACCATCGTAAATACATGCCAGTTCTCTAGCACCCAAATTTTGATCATGTAATTGTGGGGACACTGCAACAGGGGTAAGTATGAGGATCAGTTGAAGTCACTTTTTTCAGCGCTCTCGTAACTTCAAAAGGCCATTAAACTTATGGTCGTAAGTCGAGGACTACCTGTAACAGTAACAAATTCAAATGGGGAGGAGCAAGGTGCAGTACATTTTCTGTAGCTATTCATTAAATCTAGCCCTCTAATCCCTGAGCAGCAATACTAAAACAGGACATGAACATCTTTCAGAGGTGAAGCAATATGTTTTTGTTGGACAGACGTTTGAAGACCTGGTGTCATTTTTTAGCTGTCATCTTGAATTTAAGATTAATTTGTTATTACCGCTATCCTCTATTTTTTTCCTTTTTATTTTTGAATGCATTTTTCTACTAGGCTTTGATATCAGAGCACATCTCACAATCTGTCTCTCTTTATAATAGAATGTGAAAATATCAAAACATGTGCATAGCAGCAACAGGGTAAACAGTGAGGATGCGCCAAGTGAAGCATATGTTGGTCCTGAAAATAATAGCAACATTATGCACTAACAAAGAAGAAAAAAATGTATTGTGGGATTCTTTCATAAAGAGTTGAGTCCCAGCTATCTTATGAAAACAGGAAGGCATTTCTTTCAAACCAATCACCACACCTCTGGTTCACATTATCTTTGTAACCTGACCAGTTTAAACATACTGTATCACAACTTCAAATTACTCTCATCATATACCCAACTTGTTTCTTCAGGGTGATCAACACTAATTCATATGATGGACAAATTAATTATTGTTTAATATCAGTACCTACTAAAATATTCCACTATAAAGGTGCAAAAGTACTAAAAATTGGTATTTATTTCCATGTCCAGATGGCATAAATATGTCAAAGAACTCTTAAAACTCTAAAAGAGACTGAGGAATGTATATACGCCCTGGTTAGAGTCACACATTTTGCTCTGCCCTGCCTTGCTTAATAAATCACAATTGGATGAGTTACATGTACTAAACTGTAAACCTTGACTTACAAATCACAGTGGTTGGGTTTGCATATCATGCTACATGGTTTGTTTAACCTTGGTTTGTTGCATAAGCCACAACTGACTGCATTCACACACTGTGATAAACCACAAAGCAAAGTTAACAAAATACAATGACTGGCTTCCACAACACTATAAACCAAAATCATCATAATAATACAACTTCATTAGGGCTGACTATGAGGTTTCAGAAAGCCAGTCTGGTATAGTGGTTAAGGCACCAGGTGAGAAACCAGGAGTCTGTGAGACCTTGTTCTGCCTTATGCACGAAGCCAGCTGGGTGACCTTGGGCCAGTCCCTCTCTCTCAGCCCTAGGAAGCAGGCAAGGGCAAACCACTTCTGAAAATCTTGCCAGGAAAACATGGATTAGTCCAGGGAGTCACCAGGAATCAAAGCTGACTGATAGGCACAAAAAACAAGCACACAAACAAAAGATGTGTGAAACCTGCCACTGCCAGTCCTCCATTCTACCTTCGTTCACAGCTAGATGTTTTATATCCTCTTAAATAGACTCCTGGTAATAAAGTTTCAGGTAATCCTGAAGGATGTTCCATTGGCCATTCTGAATTTCTTGGATAGCTATTGCTGCTTTTCACATGGAAAGTGAAGGGCACCAAACAAGAAGAATCGAGAAACGCACCAGGGTTTGGTTAGCCCAGGGAAAGCAGCCTCATGACTTGGACACTCCAGGTCATCTATGGTCTACTGCATTTTCCTTCAGAACATTTATGGGGATGAGTGTACCTGCAGAATTCCAAGAGGCCTCTCTAAGGTCCAGGTCACATGATAACCTAACCATATCATCCTATACAAGCTTTATAATGCTCACTCAGATCATTAAACCATTCACTTCAGTTCTGGTAACGGCAACCCTCAAGGACACAGACACAGGTTTTCTCAGTTCCATTACCTGTGATTCTTTTAACCAGGAATCCTATGGATTATTATTTATGTATGCACTGTGCTTTAAAAAGCTGGAAAGAAAAGACTAAGACATTCTCATCTTGGTCTTCCCCTTGTTTTGTAGCTCTGAGATTTGGTGGCATAGTTTTGACCCCAAGTCCTATTCCAGACATTATAATTAGACTACTTTATTGCAGATGTTGGCTGCTTTATTTCTTTGGAATTCTAGGTAAAGTATTTTCAGAAAGCTTCTTTGAGACACCCTTAAAATGCAATGAATTTTAGCCCATTCAAATATAACATAACATTTCAAAGGCGTTTCAAGGCAAACAATCATGGAAGGGCTTGGGGAGGGACAACAATATAGTTTAAGCTCCAACTTGATGTTGCCTTGAGTTGGAAGGAGATGGGGGGTTGGGGGAAAGGCGAGATTAAAGTTTAATAGCATCCGCTCCAAAACCTTCTATGCATTTAACCAAACATCTTCATTTCTCCTCTGCCCTCTGCAATAGTTGCTTTGTGCCACTCACTTGGGAGGTCTGCATTCACTGAAAGCAGTTTGAGAGAAATAACTGGTCACATACCCCCCTCCCTTCTTCGGAATGCATAGAAAACAAGTAAAATCTGTGTTGCTCATGCTGGTGAGGGAAGGATGTGATGAGCGAGGCAAAGGGAAAAAGGTTACTCCTGAAAAGGAAAGCTCGAAGGGTCCTCCTAAAAAATGAACAATTTATATTAGCAGTAGTATTCAGGGCCATAACCCAAAAGCAATTCCTGTACTGACAAAATGAATCTTTAAGTTGCAATGTTGTATGATTGCTATAAATCTAATAAAATGGTCTTGGCAAAACTTCACAGTTACTTGTTACTCCCTTCTCTGTTTTGTTTTTCCTTAATCCATCTAAACTGCCACTTTTAGAAATGATTCAGAGTATTTATTTGTATCCTTCAGTTTTGCATTTCTGCATTAACTGTTCTCTTTCCTCCTCTGCTTTCATTTTCTTTCATTCACTCTGTAGAGGTTGATATGCGCATTGACACATTTCTTGGCACCTGCTAAGCTCCTACGACTGCACTGAAACCTGATTAATCAATCGCTAAATCAATCAATACAATTCTAAATTACAAAAATGAATGGGAAGCCAAAATGCTATAAAGCAAAACACTACTCTGAAACATAATCAGCTTGGCTTGCATAAATCCCAGAAGCTGTCTTAGAAAATAAAATGGCAAATGGCTACAGCTCACTGCTTTCCTTGGCTTCCATCATGTGGATGTTTGTAATGGTCCATACCCACCACAGCCTTCCAAGTGGGCCAAAGGTTCTGTTTAGGGCAGTGTTGTCCAAACTTGGCCACTTTAAGATGAGTGGACTTCAACTCCCAGAATTCCCCAGCCAGCATGGCTGGCTGGGGAATTCTGGGAGTTGAAGTCCACTCATCTTAAAGTGGCCAAGTTTGCACAACACTGGTTTAGAGCCTTTGGTTTATGTCAAAGAATATCTCAGACCAAGCCAGTAAATCAGCATATTTATCGATTACGCTCAAAATGGCAAGGGGGGGGGGGAGTGTAATTTATATAATTGTTTACAACAATTCTGACAATATTCCCAAACAGATAAAAATCTAAAGCCACTTCATTTTCCTATGCTGAATGAACAGCTGACCCTACGACTTCATTTGCTTTTTTCATCTGCAATTGTGTTTCTGAGAAGTGAAGGGAAGCAGCAGGATCCTCACCCCGCAGGCTTATCAGTCATTTGGAATGGATGAGAAATATATTTATCTTTTTTTTTTAGAGAAACATGCTGACTTTAGACCTGCCTAATATAGAAAACACAAAACAGATCTAAACACTTTGTAGAATTTTGTGACATGATTTGCAACTCCAAAAAAATAGATACCTCTATTAAAAAAATATTTTTTTCCTCAGCTTCTGTGTTAACAATCTGTTCATTGTCCACTTATCCACAATGAAGCAAAGCAAATCCATCAAAACACCTCTGGATAGAAGCTGTGTCAGCTACTCATTCCTCAATAGGTCCAAATGCTCATAAAATAATGATAGCTAATTAGCAGTTGTCTAGCCCTTTTCCTGTTATTACTTCCCTTCAGACAAATGTAACATATGTGAACGTTACACTGGGTTGTGCTAGATATATTTTGTGAGAACAAGCCTTAAATGCTATGTGGATAAATAATATATTTGTCCGTCTACCAAATAATTAGTGAATAGAAGATTCTGTAAACAGCTTATATTGGGAGGAAAGGTATAATGAACACTATTCATTCTGCATGAAAAGTCTGAAGCAAGGCAGCCATATAAAATTTTCATAGTTGGCATTATGACCAGTTAGAAAAATCACAATAATTTAGAAGAATGAAATAATTCCACAATGACTTTTATGCATTTTATTTATAGACTTTACTATACTTTGTTAAAAGGCATGATGTGATCATAGATAAATATCTTCCTCTGATACGAAGATTTGGCTCCAAATCCCAGATTATCAACATTAAAAACATAAAAACTAAGTCTCTCTATGTTGAAGGCAAGCATTAATCATGACATTGTTGCTTACCTTAAAAATGGCCAGAATTCTGATATTTGTTCTATTATTTTGTCAAATTAACATTCTATTTTATTTGAATATATTTTTCTCTTTATTATTATTGTAAGTAGTATTAGTTGTGCTGTGTCTTTCTACTTTATTTGAGGTGGCTTGTTCTGTAAAGTGAAAAAAATCATTTTAACATCAGCAATAGTAAAAGAAGACCCGTGGAGGATGATTAAACTTTCTGAAACTTAAACCAATCTCCAAAGGAGATACTGGATGCTCAAGGAAAATGTACATACAATCTGTAGATTTATTAGCATTTAACTGCTCCACAGCAGCATGTGATCATGGGAAAAGAATTTTAAACTTTTTTCCCTTGACTTAAGATTAGTTTTTATAATTACATTTCCTAGGGAAGCAATCTTCAGATTTCAATAATGAGAAGAAAGCAAATATAATTAATGTATTTTCTTTAACAGATAACGTTTGTATTCCTGAAGGAACATCTTTGGCTCCAACTCTACTAAGGGTTCAATCTCTGGGGAAGTATTAAGTCTCTAAAGGCCAAAGGAAAGAGGTAAGGTTAATGTATAATTCAACATATTAATTTGCTGTATATGTCAGTTGGGTTATATAGAGTGCTATTTATTCTTATACCATGCAAAATTCAGCTATTAAGATCCAGATGTATTAAATACACACAGACACACACTACTTCATTTCTCACTCAAGGAAAATAAATATGAACAAACTATACAGTGCTGAAAATATACAGAAATAAATACAAAGCACCCAGATTGTTTTAATCTTCAAAGATTTAGCTCCTTTTGCATGAAAATCAGAGGACATACAAGACCATCACTGCATTTCCAGACCCACAACAAGTAATAAACGGATAAAAAGCAAAAATAGATAAATAAATAAATAAATAAATAAATAAATAAATAAAAGTACAATGCCAGAGACGTCTCAATTTAAACTATATTTGTCATACATGAAAAGCACACAACTGACTTGCATTACTCTTGTAAACACATTTTTAGAAATCAAAAGAGAAATCACTTTCCTGAGATTAAGGAAATTATTTCAGTAGCATGCAGTTTCAGTTGCAATTCATATGGTATATTAATTCACACATAGTTCCCAAAGTAGAAAGCTTGTCCTTCTGTTCCTATGAAGTGAGCACAGCAATATCATGCTTATGCACATGTTTACACTGTATGGTTGAAAGAAAAACAATCTATTCTTTGACACAGGCTGTTTTCACACAATGCATTTAATCAGGTTATGAATTAAGTCATTTTCTGGGTTTGTACAACCCAATGAAAAAGTAACAAAGAGTCTAGATTTGTATAATACACTAAGCCATAAGAGCAAAACAAGGTTAAAGTTAACCATGCTTAAGGCTCCCTCCCCCGCCCCCCAGATATTATTCACATATTAGCATACCTGCCTCCACTCCTTGAGTGGGCAGAAAAATATGCCAGCATAAATTGCACTGGCCTGACTGGTGAGCACTATTCTGCCTCAGAACTGAGACTGCTGTTTGATGATGTTCATAAGATTTAATGTGGAAAAGATTAAGGAAAGCAATGGGTGGATTCCCTTGGCTTTTCCCACTTCCATCAAACATCACCAGAAAGCATCCACCAATCACTCTGATCAACATGGATTGGGCTGGAGCTGGGGAGAAGGTGAGTTTTGAAAGAATTGTGGGCTTCTGTTGGGAAGCTGGATTGGAAATAGAAAGAGGCATTAATGGATACAAACATTTCTGATAAGTAGATTTAATGTAGAGAAACTAATGAAGCCATTATGAAAATTCCACTAACTGCTGTATATCAAACACAAGCCATATTTATTTTGAAATCAAGCTTTACATTCTTGCACCTCTTACTTTAATAGACTAGAATATTGAGCAGCAGGAACAGTTTCTATCTTTCTGTTGCTTTGGTAACAAACTGATCTGGTAAAAAATTTGTCTGTGACTGTGAGACTTGCTCTCCTGCCACTTCCCCCTTCAAGAACTGCCTCCCAATGCCTCATTCCTAGAAGAGCCTGGTGCTTTTTCTTCACACTGCTAGGTAGCTGGGCCAGGAAAAATATGCGATTCTTCCATTGAATAATTCTTCTCCTCCATCCTCCTTTCTCACCTATTCCAAAGAGTTTGAGGAGGGGGAATTTCTATCATCTTCAGAGAGGAGGAGTTCAAGGGGGCAACTGAGGAGTTCAAGGAGGGCAAGCCAATACTGTAATCTCCTGGTCAGATACTTTCCCCAGATCAGAATTCATCCCCAAAATTATGGCAAGGGTGAGTGACAAGTGGGAAATAGCCATGTTAACCTGAGGACCAGTGAAGGGACCAATAAATTGTCATCCACTTTCTTGAAGGGACATATGGAGGAGTGAAAATTGGTAGAGAGCCATATACAGTACTATTCTGCATGGCAATCGGGGGGCTTTCCCAGTGATGATGGTCAACAGCATGTTTGCTAACTCAGCCACAGTCAGTAGGTCAGGCCAGCTGTCTTGTCGGTAATTCACATAAGATATTCCTCCAGGGTAGTATTTGTCTTCTCTGTCTCACCAACAGACTGCAGATGACGTGCCAAGGAAAAAACAACAACAACAACCCGGAGATTAACATCTCAGAGTTGAAAAAAAAAGCCTTCAAAAATAAGCCATGAATTGAACATCTCTATATTAGGTTAAAAAAAGCCTTCAAAAATAGGCCATGAATTGAACATCTCTATATTAGGTTAAAAAAAAAAGATTGGTAAGTATCAGACAGGCTCAAATTATCCTACTTCAGACACATTATGTGAAGACCCAGCTCTCTGGAAAAAGCTCTAATGTGGGGAAAGGTGGAAGGAAAGAGTAGAAGAGGACAGTTGGCAGCAAGATGGATGGACAAATAAATAAATGAGCAGTCTCTGGGGTGGAGGTAATGACTCCACAAGGGATAAAATGAGACATCTTTGACAAAATGTTAATGACAACTAGTATGGCATCCAGATCCTTTACGGGTAGTAGACTAGGAATAAAATCCAAGAAAACCATGTCCTAAGGCCATTATGGGAAATCTGTCTGGTTTGGTTGCTAAAAGTTTGGTGGCAGGGCTGACCAGAAGGCACATTGGCCTTGACATTTGCTCAGAAATGAACTACCACAAGTCCTTAAGAAAAAGGCAGGCAGTCTTAAATACACCATATACACCAAAAAGTTCAGCTGACCATGGCAGATCTTCAGTAACTCTTCCCTCAGGGAATGAGGACTGTTTAACTTGCCATTGTAGCATAATTCTCTCCGCTCTCCAGCTTCTAAAAATGGAGTTCTTCTGTAGAACCTTCTGCTTTTAACAAGCCGTCATCATTTTCTATTTTTTTTTTATTGCTTGCAGTTTTCTGTTTGGATGATACTGTTTTACTGTTTTTATAGTTGTTATATATGAATGTTTTCCTTGGTTTTTATACTCTATATAAGCCGAGAGAGAGAGAGAGAGAGAGAGAGAGAGACAGACAGACAGACAGACAGACAGACAGACAGACAGACAGACATTCTCAGGAAAAGAGAGAGAATTAATGATCTTCTGTCAAAGCCCACATATAAGAGTGGGTAGATTTGCTCAGTGAAGTGATGCTTTTTCCAAGAGGCACTACCAATGTGGAAAATGATCATTGATTACCAAAAGTTCTTTCCTTAAAAAACCTTTCAGCAGGTAGCACTTAGCTAGACTAGCTAAGGTGCAAGGCAAAAATTCCTGTTCAAAATCCTCTACTCTGAAAGCAAAATCAAGTGCAGTTCAAGATACTGGTGGTTACCTTTAAAACCCTTCATGGGTTGGGATCGGGTTACTTACAGGACCATCTCCCCCCAATTGTTTCTACCCATCCTACACAATCTGGCACGAGAGGCATGTTCCGGGTCCCATCAGCTAAGGAATGTCAGCAGGGCCCAGAAGGAGAGCCTTTTCTGCTATGGCGCCTACCCTGTGGAACATCATTCCACCTGAAATTAGACTGGCCCCAACCCTGTAAAGCCCTGGAAACTTTTTTATTTGGCCCTGGGGGTGCGATGGAGCCCACCTCTTGGCTTTGCTGATGGTTGTCTTTATGGTGCTCAACTGGTATGAGTTTTTATATTTTTATATTGTGTATTTTATTTATGTAAGCCACCTAGAGTCATATATGTGAGATGGGCGACTATATAAATTGAATTAATTAATTAATTAAAACTCAATTTCAACAGTGAAAGGGCATGGATGCTGGAGTGGGGGCTGGACTGGAGTGGATGGAAAGAACATGCATGTACAGCAACATTGTCTAGTGGGCTGTAGCATTTGGAAAAAGGAATTAATATAGTTTTTTCCCCTTTTGTTGGTATTCTTACTGGGATGAAGAACTGTTGATGTTCTTCATCCCAGCTGCAAGACTGACTAGGCATAAGCCTACTGATTTAAAGATCAAAATACTAGCTTGAAATCTGTATGCTTGCTTGAAGTAGTTCCTGTAATAAAAAGCATGCTGAAACAAACAAACAAATAAGTAAATAAGTAAAGTCAGTAGATTAAGAGTCTGCTTGCACTGAAACTGATTAACACAAACACACACAAAAAAAACATTAAACAAACTTGTTACTGTTTATGTTAATCCTTAAATACGTTAGCAAAGGCAATGTTTCTATTTCTTCCAGCAATGCATCTTTTGGAATGTTGACTTGATGAGGACCAAGCTTCCTATATCCTTTCCTTAATATACTGATTATCTGATTAAATAAGAAAGGGGCTGGATAATTTGAGACCCACCAAGCCAAAAGGCAGCAATAGCTACATTTTCAGGACATCAGGTATTTGATGCTTTAGGCAGGCAGCACAAACAGGAAGTTTATCAACTTCCAGTTGGGCTGCCAAACACTATTGAATTGTGTTTGACTTTCATCTGGCTATCTCCAAACATATAATCCCAGAATAAAGCTAAAAAAAGAAATGAGAGGATTAATTGAACTATAGAAATGAGAAGAGTAATTTAACTATACTTCTGTTGAAATACTTCTTTTTAATCATGAGAACAATAGAAATAACTCCATGCAGTGCTTAAGCTGGTCAACTTAATCTCCTTAGTACATCTCCAGATTTAGCATTGCACATTGAAATAAATCTTCTGCTACATGCCAGTGTATGTTTGGAAAAGAGAAATACTGTATAAAAGTAATCGATGCATAAGATAACAATACTGCCTGCATCTACAAGGAAAAGAGGGTCCTTTGTTGTTTTCTTCAGGCTGACTTTTCTAGCTGTGCTTCACTGCATTTTCCTCATTAGTGACTATTTTGAGAACTTACTGCTGATCACTGAAAGCCTATAAGGGGCAAACAACACATTTCAATTTCCACTTTAGAACTTAACATGTGCAAGTTGAATAGTAGACCTAAAATTATTATAGTATGCTTTCTTAGGGAAATATATTTACCATCATTCATCCAGTCATCTAAGAAAGACATAATGACTGTTAATTTCTCTTCACAAGTCAAATACTTCCAGGCAATTAATGGTGCTTGGAAAATGTGAAAACATGTTTTACATACCAGTAAATGGGTTGATAAACAGCTCATTTCTGACTAAATATCAGTTCTATATTGGATGCATTTTAGGCTAAGTCAGGATGGGGATTTTTGGGCTGGCAGATCTTTAAAAAAACCTGTAAATATTAGGAGGGCTGTTAAAAGTGCTGAGTGAAAGGGCTTAACTGCTTTACGTGAAGTCATATTCTAAATGGATGCATGTTAGCTTTAGCACCAGACAATGAGTAAATGTGGTCTGTGTTTCAGCACAAACTATTTAAACTTTAATTGCAGTTGATTTGTGTCCCAGACATAAGCTGTCTTGCCACAAATTAGGCACCTGCAGGAGTGGAATCCTGCTTAACCACTTTTCATGAAATAAAAAACAGCAAGCATTGATTTCACAAATCTACTTAAAATATTTCTGGTAAGAAAGATCAGTATTGAAATCATCATCTTATTTGACTGTGGATAACTCTCAATAATACAATCAATTGTATAATGGCAATTTTTATTAAAAAGTTAAATTAGCATGCAGTAGATAGCATTAAATTAGAATACAGGTAGTCCCTGGGTTAAGAATGCCTGGGCTACAGATGACCCATAGTTAAGAACGAAGCCTACTGTAGCCAAATTTGTGTTAAATACACAATGATTTGAGTTAAATACACAATGGTTTGGGTTAATTACACAACACTACTTATACAGTATTATACAATGATATTGTTTCAGCTTACATACAAATTCAATTTAAGGACAGATCTTGGGAACGGAACTCATTCTTAAATTGGGGACTACCTATATTCAAATTCAGCTGCATCTATCTGAACTAAAGTTAGGTTTTGGAAAGATTGAAACTCTGTCCAATTTAGAAGAGGTAGCAATGAAAGAAAAGATAAAACAACCTTTCCTTTTTTCTTCTTCTTTTTAGAGGCCAAATTTTCTGGAGTGGAATGTAGTTATCTATGGTTATTCAAACCTATATTGGAACAATAGCTGGTATTTCATATTAGAGTTTTTTATTGGTGGTGGTAATAGGGCTACCAGGCTCATCCTTTCATTTTTCAATAGAGCATTTGGAAAAAAAGAAAAGAAAAGACAGATCTTTGAAGAGTTCTATTGAATTTGTTTGCCCCTCAAGAAATTCAATCACAGCATGGACCACAATTTGCATAATGTCCATAGTGGGATATTTTGCCTGCTCCTAATTTGAACTGCTTTAATTTGTGTAGCTAGATTCAGTCTTCTCTAACATGCAGTGTTCATTGTGAATGATTAGTGAGTTGGGAAGAATGATAGCGGGCGGTTTTCTCTCAGGTGAGCAGCTATTCATAATTAATTGATGTTTTTGCCTCATTTTGTTATGGGACCATTCAGGTGAATGACAACTGTGGCAGACGTCTCTCTTTTTTCTCTCTCAGAAAAGCCTTGGCAGTACTGCTTTTGAAGCAAATTTAAATTTTAATGAAATCCTTCCCCCAAATATTATTGGTGGGGGGAGAGAAAAAGAATGGTCAACCGCTTTAAGTAAATAATAGTAAAGTAATATTTATTTTAAATGCACATATTTAACTATTTGCCCTAAATGGAGGAAAATAAAGAAATAAAATTAGAGAGTAATCACTCAGGAAGCTGGGGTGGGAGGGCGTCTATCACATATTACATATTCACTCATTTCACTTATAAACCTCGTAACATTGCCCTGTATATGGTCAATACTCTGTTTCCATTTGCACTGACTGCATTTCAGCAACAGTGAATGTTTATAATGAGATCTATGAGCAGCACAAATGCAGAGAGGTGTGTTCTCCTTGTCAATGGCCAAGTTCTGACACAACTATTTTCTCTCAGACAGAATTAATTGATTATGAATTCTCTCCTCATGTGTAAGTCAGTCTTTGTCCCCTTTTCAAAAGGAAAGAAGTTGGCTAGAGTTTTTATTAATAGGCTACCAAGGAATAGCATATTTGGTGATAAATTAGTTATTTTTATGCAACCTGTATTCTGTCATATCAACTGCCACAACTACAGAGAAAATATATTTGGACGTGAACTTTCCATGTTTCACTAACAAGAATACCCATTACTCAAGCTATATATACTATTCTTAATGGAATGGAAGAATCATATTCCTGTTGAAGATAGAGGAGTTCAGATTTTCCTCAGTTCTCCAACATGTGACAAGCCTAGGCATTCTAAATTTGCCCATCACCACTACATAATCCCTCTCTCCCTAGCATAGAGTCCCTTGGGAGGAGGGCAGGAGAGGTAAATGACATTACATAGGTCATGACATTATTGGCATGATGAAGTGACGATGCATTTGACATCCCTGTGGTTTCTACCAGATGCTTATTTTCTCTACCCCTTTTCCCAGATTGACTTGACAGCTGAATGGATGCAACAGAAACTCTTTTCTCTTCCTGTCTCTCCTCCCCCCATCTTCCCCATTCTGTATCATTGGGTACAGAAACAGGGAGCTAGAGAGGCAAGTTGCCAGAGTAAGAGGGGAAGGGCAGGTGAGAGAGAAAGAGGAGCAGGAGGAGTTAGGGTGAGTACAAGGAACTCGAGATGGTTTAATTCATTTATTTTTTAAGGTCCCATATGAGTGCTCAGAATCACTCCTCAATTTTCAGATTCTGTGGCAGGCCAAAAGTAGAGGATTTAGTCACTATTTTAGGACCAGGACAGAAAGCCAGTATAAATAACACAAGACGTTGTTGTCAGGCAGTGGTGGAACAGAATGAGACAAATTTCACCACTTGAACTGGAAGGTGTCCCAAATATTGCAGAGAAGTCATCAGAAGCTGAGAAAACATTTGATCTTGCCTGCTCTGAGTGAACTGATCCCAGCCCAGGGCTTTCGTTGGGAGCAGATGAGGACGCAGGCCCAGTCCAGGAAACAGGCTATTACTACTGCTCTACCAAGTCCATGGATCAAAGAAAATGTCCTTCCACACACGTTATGATGATGGAGTAGAAAATTCCGGAACATGCAAAGCAGGCCAACTGTATCCTCATTTTGCCATAAGAAAACATTATGCACATGCAGTACCTATTAGAAATATTTATTTATGGAACACATGCATTGTTTTCCTACCCAGAAACAACATCCTCCTGGAGGTAGCCACAACAAATGCATAGCAATGATTTCAGTGGAGTGGAGGGTAACAAAATGAATGAGAAGAACGTGTTCCTTTTTCAGGTGCCAATTTAAACTGTTTTGCCATTGAGCCCTTGGGAGATTTTACTCTCACTTGTTTTTAAAGCCTTCACTGACTATATTATTTGTTCTTCCTAGTTTCTCTGAAATGTTTGCACTGTTGTATATTGTGTATCGTTGTGTATCGTGTTGTTCTTTCTCATGAACACAGGGATGAAGGAAATTATTTCCTTCTCCCAGGAAAATGTTTCAGAAGGTAGAAATTAGAACTCTGGAGGTTTTTTGAATGCCATTTGCAAAATCTGGGATGGAGGAATTATTCACAGCACACCCTTTAGTGTATATCTTAAAGCATGAATTAATGGAATGAGATGAAACTGCCTCTTCTCTCCTGATATCTAAGGCAATGTTTGGCATCTTTCTGAACCTTCTCCAAAATGAATATTTTACAGTCTCCTTTCACTCTAATTATGACAGTGAGCTGCTCTTAGAACGGAAAGAAAACATTAAAATGGATCTAAATATTACCTGTACTTCATTAAAATCAATAGACAAATTTAGGTTTTGTCTTAAAATATAAGACTAAATATATAAGACTGAAATATAAGACTATATACTGAATGTTCACATCAACCTTAACTTCAGTGTTTTAATATTCAAGGGAAATACAATTAAGTTTTGAAATAAATGGAGTAAGTTACTCATAGCTAACTTAAATTCTATTGATTTTGGTGAGGATGGATATACATCTGTGTTATATTTTGTACTTTCCTCTTCTTTTTTACTTTACTTTTTACTCTACTCTACTTTTTAGTTTACTTCCTCTTCTTCTTTTGTACTTTCCTCTTGTACTTTCCTCTACTTTCCTGTACACAACTTGTTTTGCTTGTGAATCATAAAATTACATCTATCATTCGATAAGGTGACATTCAGTGAAGATGCAATACCATGAATGATATCCAAATAAGTTAATACAAAAACTTGCTGACAATAAAGATATCTTTAATTCTATCCTTTAGATAAAGCTAGCAGTTAACAGCAGTAAATGGCAGAATGGCTTCAATTAATTTTAATCTTTCTCGTATATTTATTAAAAGATAAGAATATTAGGTTAAGTTTGAGAACAGCTGTACATTAAAGCATTTGGGAAGAAAGGAAGTGTAAATGCTGAAATTATCTTCTTTTTGTCCCCACAACTGTTCTGCACCATCACACTTCCTTTTCCTTTCCTCTAATAATAAGCATTATCTTTGACCATCATTTTTAAACCAAAAGCAACTGAATGCTGTGATTTCATAATTCACAAGTAGTGTCTTCATACGTAGAAACAACAAATAGCTTGTCAAGGGCAAAAACGATATCCACCCAGACATCCACGTGGCTCCCACCCTGAGGATGCTCTGGAAGTCTTTAAAAACTTGGCTGTTCTCCCAGGACCATGTGTAGCCCCGTTGGTTATATTTTATGGCAGATGGAGTCTAGTTTGTCCAGACATGGGTGATCATTTTTCTTATTGTTTTCTATCTTTACATGTAAGCCACCCAAAGTCACTCTGGAGTCAGACAGCCTCTAAATATAATACATAAATAGGTCATAATTTTGCCGTATGTTCTCACTATATTGGACCTTTAGAGCAAAGCCGGGTGAATAAGCAGCAGCATTAGAACCTCATGACCACCCTGCTAAATTTTGAATGAAGCCCCAAAGGCTCTCCACAGTTTCTAATATTTAATGTGAAGAAGAGGGAAAAAAGTATAAGAGGCTGGGAGTTGTGATATTCATTGTAATTAATCTGTTTGTTTTAATGCAATCAAATGTGTCTTTTGTTCTGTTCTTCATCTACTTTTTGAAATGCAGGTCATGGCATGAAACTCAAAAGGCCAAAAGCAGATTCAAAATTAAGAGCCCTAAGAATTTACTATTTATTCTCAGGCTGTATGATCATTTATAACTGCCATTTACAGAAGAGCCACATGTGTGTGATTCATTTAAATTCCTCCCTAATGCGCAGGTATGGTAAGTAACCTCAAGAAAATAGAGAGCAAGGCCAGGAGTAGTCTGATAACAATGCCCTAACCTTAGTAGGTCACTTTGTCGTTAATTTATATATTTATCTGCTGCACTGAGACATTTCGGCACTGCCATCCTACATAACAGCAATATGTTACAAGGCAGGTTTTCGTTTTGCATTCTAGCATCGGAACTGGTTTTGTTTGTTTCTAGGTGCTTACACTAGAAAGCTCAGAACTCCGTCCGGCTAAGCAAGCCGTTCCTACCATAGCACAAAGCCAATGTAAGTGGGAGGCAGGAAACCAGGCAGCACGGCTAATAAATGTAATTATGATAAAAGCCCCCTAAATGGCTTCATTCTGCACTGTCACTCACAACCCAGCCTCCGATTGCTCACTGCTTCTGCTCTGCAAAATGACCTTTGTCTTGCTTGAGAAAATAGCTCCCCGCTGCTATTTGACTCTTACCAAGTGACCAGATGGGGCAGTTTTGCTTCATTATTTGTGTCTGTGAAGTGGAAATGCCAACAGAAAGATTCATTACTGTCAAGACATCTCCACAAAACTCTTCTGATTTATTAGGGCACAACCGCAGTCCTGGATGTAATGAGACATAAATGTTCTACAAGGCCTATGAACTCAAGAAGGAAATGCACTGCCATCAAGAGGCTACAGTTTGCCTAATTTATTGAAAACTTACATTATGTAGTAAAAGAAAGCAGGAATAGCCTAACTTCTCCAATATTTTGATTTTGAAGAGTAAACTTTATTCAAGATCAGGAACTTAATGGGACAGTGGTGCATTGCAGTGTTTAAAACAAAATCACTGTGGAGTAAGGAGGCTTTGGTTCAGATTTTAGTAATTCAGGGTGAATTCAGAGAACCAGTCTGATGTTTGAAAATGAAAGTGGAATGGATAGATGCAGAAATCAGCACATATTAAACAATACAGTTATTGGTTATAGGATAGGGTTAGTGGTCAGTTTCCACTTCATCTCACATTTAATGTTCCACTGCAAAAATAACTGAATAGTAATAATAACTAGTTAACTTGATCCTGAATTATATCTATCAGATTTAATCACTTTAACCACATGCTGTTTATGCCACATAAGTCCAACTTCATACATGATGGAACATACTTGTGATGGCGTTCAAGGTCAATCTGCTGACTTCTCTCATGGAACTTGCATTTCTATGGAGTTGTAATTATATATGTATGATGTTACTTATAAAATAATGTGTCAGAGAAACAGAAAGCAGAGCTGATGACCAACAGTTTTTGATTTCTCTTTATGAACAACAAGACCAAGTTGCATTTTAACTAGTCATTATCAGAATCTTAAAATCTGTGTGTCAGTTTTTAAAACGTCCTCTTCCTCGTGCTTTCATGCTATGACGTAATACCTACAGATTTAAAATTGAATATAAATCTATAGATAAAAAAAATATTTTGTTTACTAGAGCTTTGTTTATATGTGGTTCCAAACCCTCAGAAACTATGTCATCAAACATAAGGAAGCATAATTTCTTGCTACTTTTTCAGGACAAAATTTAAGTGAGTATGGAGTATGTCTGCTTTTATTTAGACTTAATATTGTTTGTGTGTTTGTTTCTTTATTAAATTTCTAGGTCAAATTCTGGCAGGGGGAGAAACAAAGCCCACCCCAAAGAACCAGATATCCTTTGACTATTTCTATGACATTATTTTGTCTTTACTAGTACAACTGTTCACTGCTCAGTTTTGTTTAAAGTGCAAGCTATAGTGGCCAATTCATGGAGAAAATCTATCAATATGGTCACTAAGAGCTGACACTAACTTTTCGGCATATAATCAGTCAATCAATTGCCACAAATACTTTGCCCATCCTTACATTACATCACAAGATAAATTCTTTTCCCAGTGAATAATTTATGTACAAAATTGTCCTACTCCAAAGCTAACAATATCCTAGACACTAGGAAAGCCCTTCCAACTGATTCCTAAATTTAAAATTAAAACCACAGATGGAAGATCTATTCATACTTTCAAATGTCCCATTCAAGGCATTTTTCATTCTCCCTTTATCTTCAGAACAATGTGAAAGACATGAATTAAACACACATCTCTGGGATTTTTAAAGGTTTTTTTTTTTCATCCCAGCTCTATTATTTTTATAAATAACTCAAGGCAGTGAACACACCTAATACTCCTCCCTTCTCCTACTTTCCCCACAACAACAACCCCGTGAGGTGATTTGAGCTGAGAGTGACTGGCCCAAAGTCACCCAGCCAGCTTTTATGCCTAAGGCAGGACTGGAACTCACTGTCTCCTGGTTTCTAGGCCAACACCTTGACCCCTGGCTTTCTTTGTTATTTATTTATTATTTTTATTACATTATATTAATTATATTATAATAAAATATTTTTATTATTTGTTATTATTTATTATTTATTATGGTAATAATCTGTCACCAATCCAGGTATCATTTTGAAAGCTTTGCATTTATTTACAAAATTATAACCTCTCTTTTTTATTGCAATCCTGTCTTCCACCACCCTTCCTCAATACAAGAATCCACCCAACCACACTCACAGAATATACTGTATGTGATGGAAGGGACTTTCTGGGTCATCTGCTAAAATGCATTCAAATTGTATTAAACCCATAGTAACAGGCTAGAAATATGCTATTTCTTATCCTTAAAGAAAGTTCAGTGGCAGCAATTAATGGGTATCATGCTCACGAGACAGCAGCAAAGAGATAAAGAAAGCATGAAACTGTTTTCTACCGTCTGTCCCAATTTGGGCAGCCTTGATTTTATACTCTGACTTTGGTGCCTAATGATAACAGTGTTGGCACCAGACTTATATGCCTTTTAGTTTTATTCAAAACATTAAGATGAAGGAGCTAATAAAGGATCCATGCAGGCGGAAAAAAGTGCACGGTATATTCATTCCAAGAAAATATCCTTCAAAGCAAGTTGTCAGTTTCATACATGAATTCTCCTTAGTCTACAAAGAACAAAGAGTATTCAGAAGCTTCAACCGGTGCAAAATGCAACAGCACAGGCATTAATTTGTGCCAGTTACTTGGCATATGTGACACCACTGCTCTATAAGCTACGTTGGCTTCTGATATGCTTCTGGGTGCAATTCAAGGTCCTGGTTGTCACCTTTAAAGCCCTTCATGGCTCAGGACCAGGTTACTTATGGGACTGTCTCTCCCCAAGTATTTCTACCCATCCTATCCAATCTGGCAGGAAAGGCATGCTCTGAGTCCCATCAGCTAGAAGGAGAGCCTTTTCTGCTGTGGCACCCACCCTTTGGGACATCATTCCCCTTGAGATTAGTGGGCCCGATCCCTGTTGGCCTTTCGTAAGTCTTGAAAACTTGTCTTTGTGCTCAAGCCCTCGGCCCTCGGTGTGGGTTAGAGCCCGTCTCCTGGTTGTATGGATGATAGGTTAGATCATGCCCTCTGCTACATGTTTTTATTTTTGTTTTCTATTATGTATTTTGTGTTTTCAATTGTTTTATTGTAAGCTGCCTAGAATCAGATAAAAGTGAGATGGGCAGCTATATAAATCAGACAAACAAACAAACAAACAAATAAATAAACAAGAAAACCTAATCAATGTTATTTCTAACATCTCATTTAAAAATTCAAAAGCTCTTTCTGAAATCTTTGTTATATATATAAAGAGAAGGAGTCTTCATCTTGTTTTACTTTATTTGTTTATTCCACACCTGCTATGTAAAATATTATTCATGTACATGGACTTTTCTGAACTTCCTGATCTGCACTAAATATATTCTGGCATCTCACTGACTTTTGGTGAGTTCTTTCTCAACCAGGCTGATACTTTTTTCATGCCAAATCCAAACTGATTATATGCATGGAAAATTAATTTTCTGAATAGTTTGTAGGGAACCAAAAAGGTTATTGTGAGCAGCATGGTGAAAGCTGTTGAATGGGAATGAAGTACAACAACAATATAACAACCAAAAAAGGAATTTTAAAAATTCCAAGAAAATATTTATTAACATACTATGCAAAATGAGATTTGATCTTTCCAAAGTGGGAAACCTTGGATTGGCTAAGAAAGATCAACTGAAAAGACTAAAAGACGCCTGTGAGGACTGAAGAAAAAAAACACAGTGCCTTTTACTGGATTTATTTAATTAATTCATTTTAAAAATTATTTAAAACATTTGTAGCCCCCATCTTAAACCAATCTCTGGGCCTTACAACCAAGAATAAAACAATATATAGACTATAAAAGCAAGAAACAAACAAACAAACAAAAACCTGGCACCACATCTACATTTCCCTGAAGCAACCCACACATTCTCCTCCTGTTCTGATCTCTCCCTCACCCAATGCTTGCGGGCAGAGCCAGGTTTTAAGTGCTCTCCTCAAGGTGGAGGCCTGTTGGATCTGAGGGGAAGGGTGTTTCGTAGGGCAGGGGCTGCAATGGAAAAGGCATGCCACAAGGTGGCAATGTTTAAGGGAAGGGACCTGGAGCCTGCCTACCCCTATCTGCTCTGGTGGGATGGGCAGATACCTTCAGGGAGAGGCGGTCCTGCAGATAACGTGGTATCTTGCCATGTAGGGCTTTAAAGGTGATAACCAGCACCTTGAATTGCACCTGGAAGGAAACTCAAAGTCAGTGCAGCTCGTGCATCAGGGGTGTAATATGGGTGAACCTAGGGGCCCAGCACTGCATATGCCAGTTGTAGCTTCTGGGTGGTCTTCAGGGACAGCCCCGTGTAAAGCACACTGCAGTAATTCAAACAGGAAGTCACCAACATGTGAGTGACCTTGAGCAAGACCTCCCGGTCCAGGAAAGGATCGACACTGTTATTGAGATACTACTAATAGTGAACCATAAGGTAAGCACTTGTTGATACTTCAGCTGTGCCAAACAGGATTTCATTCTATGAGGTCAAGTGCAGCAACATAGGCTGAATAAAAAATGCCTAGGACTCATTCATAAAATAAGTAGAATGGCTTTCCTCAGCCAGTGTTTTTCAGATGCATTGACTATAATTTCTAGCGAGGGTAGAAAAGGCAGCAGGTTGGGGAAGGCTGAATCTCAGCTACAGACTTTCTTTTAGTGATAAGTCTTTCTAATGCTACATCGCTTTCAGCTACCTGCTTTTTTGCCCTTTAAAAGTCTTGAAATCTCATTCAGTATTGCTGTAGAAAACACCCAAAAGAAATGTGCTCCTCTTCAAGGCCTTATATACAAATAGAAGAATGCAAGTACTAAAAGTCTATGTCTGTGTACATACACCCAAGGCCTATCGAGCATAATGTGGAACTTACACCTGAGTAAATATGCCAAGACCTGATCTAGCTTCAAGAGACTTGAACTTGCTGTGGCTGAAGTCTAACCTTCTAAAAAGAAATAGGTAAAAATAATGAAGGAAAGTAAAGAGTGAGGCCATATGCTCTTATTGTTCAGTAACCCAGCTATGACTTTAATTATCCAATATTCCGTGGAGATCTGTAATAGCTTATACCAGCATAACTTCTATTAGAACTTTTGGGTCTTGTCGAGGCAAAAGTGCTGTTAGCACTTGATTAACTAGTAAGAAGGGAATAAGGGACAATTTCTTTTGCCACTTAACAATCCATTAATAAATCACTCTGGAGCACAAAACAAAGTAGTTCAAAAACATGTGTGTTTTGTTGTATCACTTTATTTGGATAAATGTGGCCTGATATCTTGGTGGAAAAAGTTAGTTCATTCGCTCTATTTTATACAGTATTCACTTTAACTTAAGATTCCCTCATGGCTCATAAAGTACTTTCTCCTTTACAGTGCTCTGAACCAAACTCTAGAAAAGCCAGGTGCTTTCTCATTAACTTATGGATAAAAAAAAAGTCAATTTTATGTTTCACTATAATTTTACTTTACTGTTGAAAATACACGCACAACAAAAAGTTATGTATGGAACATTAAATGAAGGGAGTAAAATACACCTATCTAAGCTGGCACAGGTTTATGTTTTAGCCTGACAAATCTCTGAAGGTCTGACAGAGGGCCATGCATACTTTGTAGAGCAGTGTTGTCCAAACTTGGCCATTTTAAGATGAGTGGACTTCAACTCCCAGAATTCCCCAGCCAGACATGCTGGCTGGGGAATTCTGGGAGTTGAAGTCCACTCATCTTAAAGTGGCCAAGTTTGGACAACACTGTTGTAGAGGATCATGACATTTGGCTGATCTTGGTGGGCAGCATTTCCTTCTATCAAGATTTAGCCTCAGAAAATGGCAAAGGGAATACTTGCCACTGAATGGAAAGTTCCATAATCACTTGGGGGGCTGTGAGATTAGTAGCTTCTTCCAAATCCTTACTTTGTGCTTTCTGTACAGTTATCAGTGGGCCCTTTGCAAACCCTGGATTGTATGTCATTGTTCCCTATTATTTCTTGTGAGCACTCTATTCACTTTGAAAGCAAAGAATGTTACATTTAAAACTTGAGATATTATGGTGATACAATGGTCTAGATATGCAATTCTTATACACATACATACGCATGATCCAGGAAAGTTTGTTCCAGATTATCTGTTCAAGATACAATTTGCAAATTCCGGTAACATGTACGGCATTTTGGATGTATAATTTACAATATGTGATTTTAGCAAGGTGCTCAGAGATGGATTCAGTAGATTATAAATTCTGTTTCATAAGCCAGCTAATCAACTACTAAATGCCTTTTAGAGCTACATCCAACAGCAACCTGGAAAAATGCAAGATAGTTAATTTCATCTCATTTCACCACCCATCCTGGCTACTGACAGCCTCATTTGATTTGCTTCATTTGTTAAAAGTGTATTAATTTTGTTTCTTCCATTACCTTTTGTTTTATTCTGGAGCTTACTTTACCACCCATTTTAATGACAGACTTAGTTGCAATTTGCTGCCTGTAATGTTTGTGTTTCCCACTCAAATTGCCACACATTTTTAGACATTTTACTAGCACCCTTCTACAAAGGGATGAGACATGCCAAATTTCAGACAGATAAAAAAAAGTGTTTTCATATTCTATGGAATTTAATAAGAGACATTTGACACACTGTTTTCAATTGGAAATTCAGGTGCCCTTCTGTTGCCTGAAATACCAGCATATTCTTTTCACTGGCATGAACACTTCAGGCATTTTGCTAACTCACTGAAAGATTCATGAATGTCAAATTTCAGAGAAAACAGAAAGCATCTCCATGTTACAGGCAGTTAAAGAAGGCCTAGTGACTGTCTTAACCAATGTAAACTGAACGAACAAGTAAAAAATAATTAACACATGTGACAAAATAGAGAATTGCAAAATTGCAGGGAAATAAAAAGTGATAAAAATAGTGATTGGGAAGTTAAAACTATTTGTAAGAACAGCAGAAACAAGCATTTCATCTCCAGAAAGAGAAGAATCAACCTCTGTAACTCTCCTCTATACGTGAATATGCTATGGTGACTGGAGAATTTTGTCTGCAAAGAAAAGCTACCAGAACACTGGACTCTTCAATTACAAAAAGCTGATGGCTGGACAGTTTAAGCTGCCAATTTCCCTCTCTGTTTCTGGCCCTTCCTTAACTTCAGGCCGACAGTTTTTGTGGCTCCTTAAAGAAATGGAAACAAATGAAACTAATATGTAGCTGCCCATGCATAATGCATTAATTTATATTGCATTTATTCTTGGTGTTTTGTTCATGATGAATCACAACTGATCCCAATTTGCAATCCTGTTTCTAAAATGGAGCGAAAGAAGACACTACACCAAACATGACTACAAAGGATGAGGATGTGGCAGAGCATTTTTTGAGGCTGTCAGAGTATGGAAAAAATACAGACAAGAGCAACAGCAGCCAGGAGACTTGGCCTACAAAGGACACTGTTCCATTAGCTAAGGAGTACTAGTCCCAACTCATTGTGGAAGGTTGAGCTATAGGATTTTTTTTTTTTAAAGGCGGCTTATATTTACAATATTCAAATAGGTAAAGAATGTCTGAAACAAAAAGACACACTTTTTCACCCTGAGCTTTTGGAGTATGCTAAAAAGCAATAACTTTAAAGACTAGGTAGGTTAAAACAATGCCAACAGTAGATGAAGAAAGCAAAACAATATATTGTTCAGGTACTTGAAGGATCAATTTTCTTAGAGACTTTTAAAAGGCTAGATGAAAGGGATCTTTTATGTGAAGTAAGGGCAGCCTTCAGGCTTTCAAAACTATTTTACATACCTTATTAGAATTCCAAAATCTGCCAGTCATATAAATAACATACTTTTCAGCTTGACAAACCAGTTTCTCTGAACATATTCATAGTATAGGAATTTATTTCCAGAACCAAAACTTCTGAGCTCATAGTTCCTTTAACACAAAAAAATCACTTATGGTTACCTCAAGCTGTTCCAATTTACATGGGAAGAAAAAAAATCATACTTTTATTGTTGCCCTGTCCCAGGAGGCAGAACCACCAAGCCCCCCACTCCATCCATTTTTATTTTCCTTTATCTGTTTTATTTTTATCTTGGTTTGGGTTGGGTGGGGCGTTATTTTATATGTTGACACTATTAGCCACTTAGAGCCTTCGGGAATGGAGGGCAAGCAAGCAAGCAAATAGATTAATAAACACTGCAGATCAACTAGACAACTATTATTAGATCCAGTCTACCTTCTCTCCATGCCTGGAATTATAGTTTCTAAGCTTGATATCTAAGATGAACTGGAAACAGCAATGGCAAATCAGTCAAAGAATCTGCTTGGGTTCTTCTAAAAAAAAAAAGTCCAACTATCAGTAGAGTTGATATACCAAATCTTTTGCCATTACAGTTCTCATCCATTCAAAACCTCAATGTAAGTGACAACTGTCACAAAGCTTCTTTTGAAATGTTCTGTGTTGGCTGAAATGTGTGCTACAACACTAGTTTGTTTGTTTAAACATTTGACATGCAATATTTAATTAAGTGAAATGTATACAATGGATTAAGACTTTTTAAATATAATAATAAGCCTATTAAACCAGTGGTGGGTGATCCTTTGCCTCCAAATCTCTTCTTTCTGCCCTAGGTTCACTCTTACAAAACTATTGCTCACCTTGCTAAGGAGGAAAGAACCCAAGACTGAAAACAGATTTTTTTAAAAGAAACCCTTTCTTCCAAACAAGGGAAACAACAGTCTCATCCATTCTGTCTCATGCTCCCACCCACTTCGGCCCTTGGACTGCCCAAAATGTTGAATATCATAGGAATATAATATAACCACAAACTTAGACTCCCAAGTCCAACCCTCTGCTCAGTGCTGTAACCCATATTAAAAGACCTCCAAAGATGACTGTGCAGCCTTCGCTTGAGCAAACCCAGTGAAAGGAGTCAATGCTTCTATTTGGTTCCACCCTTGATCTGCTCTTTCTATAACTTAAGACTGTTATATGCCTTGCCCTCTCAGATGATGGAGAACAGATCTTGGCGTTCTTTGTACTATACCCCTTCAGATACTCATTCCCCAAATGCTGCCCTTTTTTCAAGGCTAAACATACCTAGTTTCTTCAGTTCCTCCTTTTAAGACTTAGTTTTCAGTCCCCTGATGAGCCTCATAATCTTTCTTCTTGCCCAAGGGAAAACCCTTTCTCTCATTCTGTTTCTTTTCTTTTTTGCCCAGAAGGCAGAACAACGCTAGCTTGGTAAGAAATGTGGAATCCACCCATGTGCCCCATTGGTCTCCAATATTCCTTTGTAGCATTCATTGCTGAGCTTGAATCTTTATTACTAACCCTGTGGCAGGAGCACTCTTCCCACTTTTCTAATATTTGGGCCACTGGAAAAAACAAAATTAAGTCTGTTTTTGCAACTACACTGCAGGCTTTGTATATGCATAATTTTGGTATGCAACTAAATTCCAGCCCATAATCGCATCCTTTTTCCTTCCATGGACACAGATACACATTTTCATTGGGGTGTGAATTTGATGAAAGCAAATGTATTTAAATCTTTGGGGAATGTTTATAGCATTCCACTTGTTTCTGTCACAGATGTTTCAGCTGGTATAATTTAGCTAGCATGATCATTTACTTAAAGAAATGATTAACTGCTTTTTACAGATATTCTCACAGCAGAATAAAAGCAAACAGACTTTTAATTTATTCTTCTTGTTCCTTGGAACTCTCCTCTTCTGAAGTAAAATTAACAAGCACATTTATAAAATACAGTGAAACCTCAATTTATCAGATCTTAATGCAATGGATTTCACATACAAAAGACCAAATTTCTGCTGTGATTTACAACACTGGTGTCATGCCATCATGTCACAAATGATGCAAATTATGTTCCACACAATAGTCAGTTTAATTAGCAATATCTTTTCTTTCTTTTTGAAAAGGAGGCTAAGGTGGACATAAAAGATAGCATACAGCCAAACACCCAGGCGTGCACAATTAGCACATGGTCTATCATGTGACTGGTTGTTTTGTTGCATGAGCTTGAGTTGTCTCATCCCAAACATGACTTAAAATAATTGAGCTGATTGCACTTAGAAGATGCCATTAAATGCTCTTGACAATCCCCTGGATGCAGTTCTACCTAAACCCAGGCTAAATCACAGAGACTCCCTTCTTTAATTCTGGTGGTCCCAACAGTCCGTGCTGTTAACCCAGTGTTCAACCTCTCAAATGAAATAGCTCCCCAGGATGCAGAAGGATAAGTCTGCTTTCTCATTTTACCAAGTTACTTCTCAAAACTGTAAAGAAAACGATGATGACTGAAATTATTCTGATAGAACATGAAGTTTCTATTGCTCAATATAGGGTTGGTTTTTCAATCATCTTTTGGACTGGACATCTGCATGTCTTTACTATGATTCATAAACTGTGGAGGAACATAGGACTGTACACCTGGTTCAAGTAATAATTATCTTGTTTTCATTAACAAAGAACTAGTTGTATGTTTGAAGACAATTCTTACCACTGCTGTCACCTGAGTATGGTAATACTATGAATTGCACCAAGGAAGCCAAAAAGCTCAGCCAGATTGTACCATTGTACCATTCAAGATTCAAATCTCTGATTATAAAACAAACTTCCCTTCAGTTTATATTTTGTGGAGAGGAGAAGGTACTTCACCCTAACACAAAAATAATGAGTCAATCATGAAGATTCATCAGACCACTTAAGACATTTTGGCTTGCATTCCATATACAGAAATTGGCTGGACAATTAAAGTTTCAGATGATTATTTCTTTTCACTGCAGCAATGGGACAACAATTTTTTTGCTCCCCAGATCTTCTGGATTTTGGTTTCTGCTGTGCCATGAGCAAAGGATTATGTACTTAGAGTCAAAAACATTTGGAGAATACCCGGTTGTCTACTTCTGGCTTAAGAAGTTCAAGGCAGGTTATATGACACCCAGAATCATCCTTCAACATGCATTCCCTGAGATGGCTGCCTTACTCAATTCAATAACAGGGACAGTCTAGGAAGAAGGTCAGGACCCATACTCAGGAATCCACTACTGCCAGAGGCCACAGTTATGATCCTGGGCACCATATCTGAGATTTCTATCTCAGAGTAGAAATTCACTTCATATCACACATCTATCTATTCAACAATCTACCCTTTGGATGGAACAACTAAACAGAAAAGCCACATTGCAATTAGGCATAGTGTTTTTAAAAGAAACAAAAAGTATAAAATCCCTGAAATCTAGGGGAGAAGCATAAAAGCAAGTTCATGAGAATGTAATACATGTCTTCAAAGATCAAACCAAAGGCCTATTCAAAGTCCACCATTTTGTTTTGATAATAACCAACCAGATGCTTTGGGGAATCCCACAGGAAGGATAAAAGGTTTCACTTTTTGCCATTTATAGAGCAGCATTAACAACAAAGCCTAAAGGTAATATAGTTTAAGATGAGCACGAGACCAATAGGTATCCTTCATATTTTTTTTTTTCACAAATACTGATTTAAGCAGCATAAACGCAGACTCTGCTGACGAACAGCACTAGAACAATGTCAGAATCACAGAGACTATAGAAAAGGAAACAGTACACAGAAAAGTACAGTCAAGTCAGTCTGGCGATTTCCAGATACAGGTTGCAGAACAGACCTTTTATAGGTGTCAAATTTATAGGTTAAACTTAGAAGATTAAAGAAAACAGGTGCCAGCCCAGTATGGACATGCAGGTCAATATAATGGACAGATTCACTAGACTTAACTTGTGTATAAGAGAATCTGAAAAACTATGGGGAGAGATAAGAGACGTTATGAAAACCAAAGCAGAAAAAACGATATTCACAATATTTCAAAAAGTAAAGGATCACAATGACTTTTGGAACAAGTTATCATAAAAGATGGGGATAGTAAAGATTGGGAATAAGAGGCACATATGATGACTGAATGCAATCTTCCAGTGTTAAGCAAGAAAGGATAAGGAAAGATATCTCAGGTGAGAAGATCAACAAATAGAGGAATAAAACAAGAAATGGAAAATGAAAGGTACATTGAAGAAGTTCAGAGAAATGCCAGAAAAATGTATAGCTAGGATAGGAATACTACAAGCAAACATGGAAGTGGTCCAATAGAGGCTAATCAAATTAAAGGAAGATAGGACTATGGTAAACTATGCTGAAATCTTTTATAAATGGTATAATAACCGAAATAGATGATTCCACCAGAAAGTGAGACAATACAAATAATAAATAAACAAACAAAGGAGAAGTAGACTCAGATGAAATGCTCACTGAACTGTTTAAAACTGCAAAACAGGCAGTCAAGTGTTATCAACCCTGTCAATAGATATGGAACATGATCGTAAAGGTAATCTAAGGAAGGGAGTTGCACAGCATGTGCAATTACTGAAGCATTGCAGTTAATTCCTCACATAAGAGAGAGAAAGGTCAAATGGTCAAGCAGGTTTCAGAAAAAGTAGGAAGACATAAGATCAGATAGCTAAAATAAGATAGATAACAGATACTGCAAGAGAATTAAAGAAAGAGACTTACCTTTGCTTCATTGATTACACCAAGGCCTTTGTCAGTATAAATCATGCCAGGATATAGAATATATTAAGAGATAATAGATGTGCCAGAACACCTGATTATTCTTCTGAGGAAACTTTACAATAAATAATAACTGAATTTGGACAAGCAGGGTGGTTCAGAATAGGAGAAGAAATGAGTCAAGGAAGCCTATTGTCCTAATATATCTATTTAATTTACATGGCTAGCACACGATAGGAATGGCAGAATTGAAAGGGATGACAGTTAGAATGAAAATTGGAAGACAAAATATGAATAATTCAAGACACATGGAGAATGACACTTTATTTGACAAAAGCAACTACAAAAGAAAAAAGGGAAATAGAAATAAAGCATGTTAATATTTAATATTAAGTACCTAATAGCCAGCATGCTTGGTGAACTTATAGTTGAACATGAACTTTTAAACGTGAAAGTGATAGACAGTTTTGTTTTCCTGGACTCAAGAAGGAAAAAAAGATGGACAATGTGATAAATCAAAGAGGAGATTAATCTTACGCTGACAAATTTAAACAAGCTCATAAAGGATAAAAAAAATATTTCAATGACAACAAAAATTAAGCTAGTTAAAAAATGATCTTTCCAATGATTGTGTATGGCTGTGAAGGCGGGACACTGAAAAAGAAGAAAAAGAAAACAGATGCCTTGGGCTTATGGAATACAGTTACTAAGAGGACCTTGGAAGAATCAAGCATCAAATAAAGATTGACTGCTCCCTTGCAGCCTTGGTCAGCAACACAAATCTGCATGTTTTGGGCATGTGATACAAGCAGATGCTACATCTGGAAAAAGTGTTTATGCTTGACAAGGTTCAGGGAGCTGAAAACTGATATGTTAAGATGGATAGATGTGTTTGTTTGTTTATTTTAAAGGGCTTATAGGTCATTCCAATCAAAACCAGCTCTGAGTGGCATACAGTTCTCCCTCCGTAAGTCAGGATAGAAACAAAACAAAAAACAATATGCAGTCATACAACATATTTAATAAAATCACATATATAAGATCCATAAATGAAACATAATCAGCTAAACGTAATATAAAAATGGTTGATTTTAAGTTGGATATTGTTGGTTTTTAGTTGGTTTTTAACTGCAAGCCACCCAGAGTTGTTTGGGAGTTGGGTGGCCTATAAATTAACTTTGAAGATTTTCTTAAAAAAAAAACAACAGTTAAAAATGAATGGATAGCATCGAAGAGATTACTGGAATGTCTTTGAAAGAAATATACATTGGCAAGCATTTGTCCATGTGATCACCAGGAGTTGAACCTGGTAAGAAACTAACTAGGTAATTAATCTAACTGGCATTTAAAAAAAAATAACAGAAATGTTCTCTACAAAAAGAGTCTATATTTAAGGATTGCTTTTTGTTAGTTCTGTTGTAGACTTGGCCTATTTTATATAATCACATTTTTACATTTTTATTATCTAGGCTCTCATAAGTGTGTCTGTTTTTCTAAGGAACATGTTGAACAGCAGATGGTGGTTCTTCAATAAAAAAAATCACAATGCCATATAATCTGCATTTCAGCACAGAAACCCTAGTGAGTCTTGATTCTCTGAGGTCTATTTTCAAGAACTAAATCCCCAGACAACAATATGAAAAAACAAAAACTATACTGTAGAGTATCCTAGCAATGGATTCACTGAATATTCTATGTTAAAACCAGGAAAGATATTGAAATCAGATTTCAGTTTAACACAAATGGTACTTTACAGTTATTCCATAAAAACAAGATGTGTTTACTTTGAAGTATAAATTGTTTCATAACAGATTTTTAGGCCAGTTAAGGAAAAGCAGCAAAGCAAATTACAGTACTTTATGAGGGGGACAATCAGTTATTCAGGGCTAATATTTTAATAGGAATAAAAAGCCAGTCTACTACCTTATGAAACTCCATCAAAGTATAGAGGACACAAAATCAAATATATAAATAGTTGATCATTGTTGAAATGATGAATATTTAGGGAAGGTTCATATATTGTTCTAAGCCCAAACCACTGTCTCTGTGGTATCAAACCACATTCAGAGTGTGTGGGATGAAACAGAACTCAGTATGACTTAGGACATGGATATTTATTTAATCAATTTATTTATTTAAAAGACATATACAGCTGCCCATCAAGAAACACAACTCTAGGTGGCTCGAAACGATGGTACAAAACCAAAACACCACATCTGTTCTCTGTTGGATTGTTTCTTGTCTTGTCTTGTCTTGTCAAGATTCTTGTCTACCTGACCAACAATTCAGGTTGAATGAGGATGTGCTCTTGGAAGGGGCTGCTCTTGTGAGATACTCACTGTGCAGAAAGCCACAATAAGGCATTTTCAGTAAAGGCATCCCTCCCTGTTCAGTTATGACTGACACCCATCCCAGTTCCCTCAACACAAAAGGATACCACTTTCAACTGGTTCGGTGAAGATCTGGGCACAGAAGGCTGAGAAGGAAAGAGTGCATTCTCTTTAGAGTGTCTCTCCAAGTACAATTTCTTTCATACTTTTATTAAGTTAACTAATCCCACAATATAATGGGTTTAGCTAGGGGAAAAGCTAACCATTACAACCCCACCAACTGAAGGAATAATTCTGTGACAGAAGAGAGAAGATAAACACAGTGTGCCAGTCAGCCATGTGAACTTCCAGGCATAGAGACTGCATTTAGAGATGATAATCTAAGATTGGGGAAAAGCTGGGAGGAGACAGGTAAGATTTTTCCACACAGAGAGAGTGTCTCTCATGCGGGGAAGAAAAGAAGTTGAAATGGGCTAAGCAGATGGGGTTTCAGCTGGACTCAAAAAAGGAAAGGAGAAGATGGATAGGTGCTGAATATGGGCAAGTTCCTGGGTGATGGAGGGGTTGCTATGCACAGAGAAGGAAACAATACTTCAAAGAATTAGCCTAGCTGGCACAGCATTTCTGAGGGAGAAGAAAATCCAAAGATGAAAAAAGAAGCTTAATGGTCAGCTAATCAGAAGAGATTGCCAAAAGGATCCAACAAAATGCCCTTGATTAACTTAGTAATAGCTATATGCATGGCAATTGACACACACTGATATAAGAGCAGAAATGTTACTTCTGCAGGCAGGAAGGTAATCTGGGAGATAGTAACTGACCCGTGAGTTTTCATGGTTGAGTGTAGGCTTGAGCCTGGATCTCTCTGGTCCTGGTACTCATTTTAAATCATTTTTTAAATATATTATTAATCATACTGGCAATTTCAGATGGAATAGCAAAATATAAGCTGAGTAAATATTAGTACAATAGATCTTGTTTGCACATGATGCATATATATGCATGGACTGCTTGCAACAGACCAACCCATTCATGACATGTATGAAGCATCAATCATACATGGTATTCTATTTATGGGGAGGGAACTCATAAATCTGGGACTTTCAAAAATTTTAGACATAACTGTGTTAACCAAATCCTTACTTTGAAATAGTGCTGTATTACCAGCAACAATGGTAAGTGTAACTGTAAATTGTATAGTCTAAGTCATAAAATGATTGTGACATATTCATTGTATACCCCACCAGAAAATAGCTAGGAAGTCTCTCTTCACAGCTTTCATTGAGTTTCTAATGACAAAACCAATAACTGTCAAAAGCATCAGTGTCAGGTGAAGAAATGTGCCAGTTTTAATTATCCAGACTGTGTTTGAAGTCCTACAGCTGCCATAGTATGTTTATGCCACTGGCAATGTGGAGAAATCCCTAACATTTAAGGAAAATAAATTTTTCCCATGTCTTATTTTCTTATTCACAACTCCAGATTACATTATTATTGCACAGTCTGAGTTCAAGGTTTAAAATATGGGGCGGGTGGATGTTGCCCTTTTTATGTTCCTAAGTATGTTTCTCTGGGGTGTATGGAGTGTATTGGAGGGTAACGGGTGCCCAGGGAGAGGTAACACCTCCGGTGGAAGGGCCTACCATGCCCTTTTCAGGGCTGTTCATTCACCTTTGGTCCCCACCTGGTGCTCAGCTCTCACCTGTGGCTCCAAGTAGCTGTAAAACGTGCAGCAGCCACACCCTGGTCAACTGTCCTGGCAAACGGGCCAAACCAGGTGAGGGTAGCTGACAGGTCTTCGAGCCTCGGTGAGGTAGGGGACTTGTCTATCCCAGCATATGAAGTCTGGCCTTGGCAGATTGAGTGGAGGAGACTGACCAGTGGTCAAGAAGGCAGGCCCAGTAGGCGTTGTGGAAAGCTAAGAGCATAACAAGACACTTTGACATCCTGGTCATCCACTACAGCAGGAGGGTCTCCGGCAGTAATGGTTCTCCGTGCCACTGGATTAACGTCTCTTATGCCAAGAGAGTGGGACTGCCCCTGTGCAATGGCTGTTCCACTTAAAAATCCATCATGCACAGGTTTCTGCTGTGCAATTCATCTTCATCTACAACTCATCTGCAATTCACCTCAATCCAAACCTAATTCATTGAGCCCTGCAGCAATGGGGGAATGATGAAAAAACAGGTGGAGATGACCACTGGCAGTTGTAGTCACAAACCTGCACATGGGCAGCCTTTGGACCAGTGGTCATTTGTTGCAATACCTGGGGCAGCAGAGATGTCTGGCAGCATCCACAGTGACTGGGCAGCCCTTTTTAGGATAGCCCTGCTCACTCTCACATGATGGAGGGGGTTCGAAAAGGTACCCTAACACTGCCTGCCCCACAACATCTGGCCAGCTAACTCTGGCTGGCAGATCATCTCCTTAGCGGTTGAGCATCAAGAAAAATGAACCAAAGAAAATTCATTTTCAGTGCCTGGAATGTCTATACCTTGATGGATAGAGGTAAGGTGTCAAGGCCCGAAAGACGAATAGCACTCAAAGCAGCCAAACTTTGCCATTATAGCATTGACACTGTTGCACTCACTGAGACCAGGCTGGCAGACAAGGGTTCATTACAGGAAGCAGTGAGTGGATACACATTCTTTTGGAAAGGGAAGCCACAGACTAACAACAGGACTCACTGAATAGGTTTTGCAATCAAACCTGCTCTGTTGAAGAACATCTCTACTCTACCCACTGGAATAAACCAACTTATTATGAAGTTCTGTTTTCCTCTCAGCAAGTCCCAGTACATCACCATTGTTAGCATCTATGCACCAACTCTCACAAGTCCAGATGAGGACAAGAAAGATTTCTATGAGGACCTGGACCAGATTATTCGAACAATCCCCACCAGTGACAGACTCATCATTCTGGGTGACTTCAATGCTAGGGTGGGGATAGACAGTAACAACTGGGATGGAGTCCTTGGGAGACATGGGGTGGGAAAACTAAACAGCAATGGCCTGTTGCTTCTGAACAAGTGTTCAGACTTGCAGACAAGTACAAAACAACTTAGATGCATCCCAGGTCCAAACACTGGCACTTATTTGACTGTGTATGACAGTGCAACCTTAAAGACATCATCATCACCTGGGCCCTGCGAGGTGCTGAGTGCTGGACAGATCACAGGCTGGTCTGCTTGGTCTTCAACCTGCACATAGCCCCTTTACATCGTAAGCAATCAAGGATTATCAGAATGTAATTCAACACTGGCAGACTGCAAAACCCAAGCCATTTTCAAAATGTACTTAATGAAAAACTCTCTGGCAATTTACGACTTTTAGGAACCTATTCTGAAAAATGTATGCAGTTTAAAGATGTCATCTTGCAGACGTCAACAACTGTACTCAGACTGAAAACCCAGTTGCATGAAGACTGGTTTGATGAAAACCGTAAGACCATTTCAGCAGCCTTCCAGGCCAAGAACAAGACCTATGAAGACTGGCAGAATGATCCATCATCTGTCTCAAAGACAGCCAAATTTAAACACCTGCAGTCCAAAGTACAGGTGGAATGGTGAGTAATGCAGGACGAGTGTGGTAGAGAAAGGCTGAGCAGGTGGAATGTTATGCAGACATGCATGGCACCAGACAATTCTTCAGTGCCATAAAGTCTGTTTATGGTCCTTCTAAATCAGGATGCTCCCCTTGCTGTCATCTGATGGGTCGAGCCTGATCAAAGACCATGAAGGACTGAAAAACCATTGGACTGAACACTTTTCCAACCTGCTCAATAGGCTGTCCACAGTTGATCCTGATGTCTTACAGCAGATTCCTCAACTGCCAGTTTTGGATGAACTAGATCTGCCTCCCTCTGCTGATGAGATCAAGAAAGCAATCTCACAGATGTTTGAACAGACTGTCCATTGTCTGGACCTCCCAGAGGTGCAGTGCACAACAGCTGCATTTGCCATTTCCAGTGGATGAGGCAGGGTTGTGTGCTAGCCCTAGTCCTGTTCAATCTGTTCTTCGCTTGCATGTTGTCATATGTTGTCCAGGGTTTAAGAGGGAGTGTACATCAGGTACCGATTGGATGGCTCTCTCTTTGACTTTTGTTGCTTGAATGCTGGGATGAAGTGCCTCCATACAGTCATTCAAGAAACCCTCTTTATTCATGACTGTGCATACCTGGTGCACAAAGGCAGTGACCTACAGTTGATGCTGAACAAATTCTCAGATGCTGCTATGTTCTTTGGCCTGACTATCAGCCTAAACAAAACTGAAGTACTTTACCAGCCCATGCCAAATACCAACCCCGTAGGACCAAAAATCAACTGTTGCCAATACCCAGCTGACAAATGTAAACAGCTTCAAATGCTTAGGAAGCATCATCTCGAGCGATGGGTCTTTGGACAAAGAAATTTACTCCAGGATCAGCAAAGCCAGTCAGGCACTGGGGCTGCTGCATACTAGAGTGCTCAATCAACACATCTATATCTCCATAATGCTGAAAGTCCACAGAGCTGTGGTCATCCCTTCTCTCCTATATGGATGTGAGTCCTGGACTCTCACATCAAACAACTGGAGAAATTTAACATCTGTGCTCTCCACTCCATCCTTGGCATCCATTGGCAAGACCGTGTCTCCAACCTGGAGATCTTGGACCATGAGAAGTCCACCAGCATTTAGTTCCTGATTATCAGAGCCCAGATGCAGTGGGTAGGACAGGCAGAATGGATGGCCACTGTATGCATCGCCAGATGCTCTACGGTGTACTGGAGATTGGGAAGAGACCTTGTGGTCACCCACACAAGCTCTGTGAAGGAAACCCTATGCTGCTGTGAAATCCAGCCAAGGGAACTAGAAGCTGCAGCTGCTGACAGAACCCTCTGGCGAGCCCTGTGCTATGAAGCCTCTACTGGTTTTGAAGACAGGTGCTGCCAAAAACTGATAGAAAACTGTGAGCTGCGTCACAGAATAACACCCACAGTTATTACAACAATGGATTTCCAGTGCCCCCCTTGTGCTAGACTCTGCACTTCCAGACAGGACTGCAGAGCCACCTCCTTGTCCATAGATGAACTGCACAACAGCGTGTCTTCTTCAGACTTAAAGGACTACCTATATTCATGGTACTGTGGGAATACATTGAGTGCTAGACTTTTCCAGTGCAGGAATGCCAATTATATCAATAATGAATTATGACACATTTTGTACGAAGAGTAAAAGATACAAAGCAAGATTATCTGTTAAACTTGGGAAAAGGCAGGAAGAAGTGACAATTTAAACATAGAGGGATTATATTCACCTTCATGTTTACAGAGAACAGTCAACAGATTTATATGTCTTTATCTAGTATGCATTAAATATATTTATCTAGTCATGCTATATTCAAGTATATAGGTAGCTTCTGGCAAGTTCAAGCCAGCTAAAAGAGAGATCCTGATAAGTACTATCTGCTTGGGTTGAGTAATGCTTCAGATACAATTTGGAATACATGGGGTCAGGAATGCAGTTTTCCCAAGATTACACAGCCCTCCGCTGCAGCGTGAAAACCAATGTAAAACAGATGCAACTGCTTTAATGTGATACACACCAAAGTTGCATTTGCACTTCCATGCATTCAAAGGTACCTCTTCAAATCAAATCTAAAGCAATGCAACTCAGAATATATGTACAGACCTTACTTTGCATTCAATCATATATAACACAGGGGCAAACTAGATCATGCATTAAATATATAGCACATGGGTGTCCTTCTGACTTTTTTTAGAGCAAGTGGTCAGTAGTCCAATTCAAATCATTCACATGTATGCGTAATCTAATTTTTTTGCTCTCGTTGTTTTAAATATTAATAATAGTTTATATTATTTAACAGTAATGTAATAATTATGAGGCAGAAATGCTACGTACGCATAATAGCCAGACTCTACTGTTGTTATATATATATGGCCCTCATTTTCTCAGATCTGAATATGCTGCAGTTCCTCAATCATAGTCACAGACACTAATAATTTACCTTTGGCAAACTTCATCCTACAATGCTCAAATCCCAATATGTCATAAGAAATTATTGTTCAATTACATAATTTTTCTAAAGAAAAAGTTATGTGAAATTTAAAATATTTGTTTTCACTGGCAGTATAAATGGGAATATTTAAGATTTTGTTTTACTGACTCATCCATAAACAAATTTGAACAATGGTCATGCTATCAAAATGTATAGTCTATATAAGTAGATGTCTTTTCTCAGACTCTGAGAATATGACTGATACAGAAATAAATTAAACAGATAGGTACTCACTGGCCGAGTCTATCCTGCCTAGTCATGCAGCACGTGTGCAATGAAAAGTGATACTTCTTTCATACAACCCTTCTCACCTTTTCGATTCATGCATTGCAAAGATGCTTCAGTAGTAAACCATCCGAAGGAATTGATACACAAATCAATCCCAGAAAAGCAGTGTACGTACACTTATTCATTTCAGAGATCACAGATCATAGATGAAAGAAATTAAACTCCATTCCATAACTGATCTGGCCCACTGATGTCTCATAGTGAAATGCTTCAACGTTAGGATGCCTGTGTGTTTAATTTGACATACAACTTCCATTTGAAGAGCTGCCTATTCCAGTTCAGAGATTAAGAAAAAGGAGATCAGGGCCATAAAGTTCCCAGCAGTTATTTCTCTACGCCTTAAATTGATCAACCACACAAATTACTGGGTCATAATTTTCCATATTATCCCAATATTTACATGCATTTGTACATGCAAGTTGATATATATGATATCTCACTGCAGAGAGTTTTGAGATTGTGGCAGGATATAATTGCAATAAATAAATAAATGTATTATTTGACCATTGAAATTATATCAACTATTTTTAAATGGACTCATATAAATGTTCATGGCCATATTTAAACAAATCTGTTTTATCTCCTACTCTATTTTGTGGTGCTCATTTCTCTACCTTTTTGGGTAGGATAATAATTGTTCTGTTTTTTCAACTGATTTATTGATAATCAGAAGGTGTTGTGTCTAACCATTCAATATCCTACTGTCAGAATGCTTCAAATATGTCTTCTAGAACAAGAGATACATATCCTTTTATCAACATACATCCACTACAGAAATGAACATTCCATTTTTAATCAGTTTGGCAAAGCATCATTTAATAAGAAAAGCATCTTTAGAAGGGTTTTTTTTAAAAGACTTCATTTCTGACAATTTAGGTACGACCATTAGAAAGTATCTATGAGACAATGCAAATCTTGATCAACATTTGACACAGTTGTTTCATGGATACGCATAGTAAGATTACCTTCCTATCCGGCCAATTATATTTTTCAAAGATTGCATCATATGTATCCACAGCACCATCAGTAATCAGCATTATGGCTTGACTGCAAATACTTCCTTGTCCTGTGTGATTGAACTAGAAAACAAACGAACATTTTGACATTACTTGGGTGTTGACAAACTTAGGCAAACAAGCTTTTGCTATAAGAAACCTATGTTTCACTGAGTATTTCCATCTAGAAAAAGAATATTTTGAGATTTCATTTCTGATTTTGATGGAGCATAGTAGTCATACATACTCCACATTTAGAGTATGATATACTTTAATCAGTACAATGCCATATGGAATATTTTTATAAAGAAGCATCTATTCCATCAAAAAAATCAAGTCTGCCAATTACAAGCCCCAAGGCAAGAAATATTTAAGTGCCTCAACTTTGCTGGAAATATGTCAAAATATTAGCAATCATCTTTAATGATCAAGTCAGTGGGAGAGAGAACCAAAAATGAAGAGGGAATATAAAACCAATTTTACTAATCACCTTGTTGCCATCAAGGTAATTTGCTTACTTTATGGATTTATCCCATTTCTTCCCAACCAAATATCTACACACACACACACACACACACACACACACACAGTGTTCCATTTTTCCCTTAACTAGATCTATCAGTTTTTCAAGGCAGACATGGCTCTTTCCTACTTTTATATTCTCAGTCTGCTAGTTCACTGTCCCTACTCTCAGGCTCCCCAGTACTTTAAAAGCTCCTAGGCTCAGAGGGGAAGGCTTCCCCGTGCTGGTTTTTCTTATACAGAGGAATATGGTTTTCTGTGGTCTCCACCCAAGAGTGCATGAACAGACTTCCACCTGTACTGCAGAACATTCCCTTCCCCTGCAATCTTCCAGAAGAGGTAACATGGATCAGGGGACTGCAAGGGGAGTTCTGTTAGATTTCCCACTAACAGAAGCCATCTGATGGTGGAGCAGTAGCAAATGGATCTCATCCTCTAATCAGGTCTGACGCTAGGAGCTGATACACGTATCAGCCAGGCAATTTGAATAAATATATATAGACATTTAGCTGAGATCTGAAGCCCATCATGAAAACTTTCCCTTTTTAACCAATCTTATTTCTTCAGGATGGTAGTCTTCACTGCTCTTGGTAGCAACCAAATCATATAGCCAACAGAGAAACATGGAGATTAGATAACGAACACTTGCTAGGAAGAAAACTATGTTTGTCTATTCAAAAACCAAGTGGCAGTGAACAGATTCTACCTGCTACAGGTAAGATGAGAAAATAATAGAAAATAAAGGGGGCAAACAGAATGATGGGAGAAATGGGTTAAGAGAAGCTGCGTTCTCTTTCACTCTGGGGTGCCATCCTTTTGGAACTGGTGGCACATTTAGGATCTTGATCGCACGTCACTTGCAGTCTCACAAAAATGCTGCTGCTGTATGGGCATGCCCAATCTGAAAACTTCCATTTGCTAGAAGGTCATCTATAAAATTGCTCCCATCATCTTTATTCCTATCACATACATGCATGCATACATACATACGTGTGTGTGTCTGTGTCTGTGTGTCTGTGTGTGTGTATTTGGTCAGGTGAGCAGGCAAGCATACTTTCAGAGAAAATACTGAGCTGCAGCCCTCTGCTGCTGTTAATTTATGCTTGGTATCTTATGCTTGGAAGGAAGGATATGCAGACTGTAGCAGACACAAGAAACAGTATCTGTGAACTCACTGGGCACATAAAACCTTTATTCTCACTTTGCCAAGGTAAAACCAGCCAACTCAGGGATCACTGTATGATGAATAAAACTGGAAGATCTATTTGCATCAATGACTCTTCTTTTTAAAACTAAACTAAGAACTGTACATTTAAAAAAGAAACAGTATATTAAAGTCCTTCGGAAGTAGGTCTCTTCATCTATTTATTTTACTGTAAATCATATTAACCATATTGACTTGGGTGAGGAATATCTTCTCAACTGAATCTAAAAAATTATTTTTATTTCAATAACAGAAATGATGAACATCTTTTCCAGAATAATAACAATAACAAGGGGCCTTATGATGAATTACAATTAATTCAGTGATTCGCCAGTTAGCAGTGAAAATTTCAGCACATCCTGACATTTGGAGCACTTGTTTATGATTAACTCTCTTCAAAATGTCACAGAATTTTAGCTATTGATTAAGACTTATAAAAAACATATAATCACAACAAAAATTACCTTTATTGGCAAAGGAGATAATTGCAACTGTCACATGCTACAATTCACAGAGTAATCTGCAGGAGCAACTCATTGTAGTAGCACAAGTAAAGGTTGGGAAGAATTTGGACTTAGCTATGAATACAGTTGGGGGGATCATGAACACAGAGAACCACCAGCTCTTTGGCAAACACTAGTAAGTATGAAATTTAATTCTTCTAACCTACAAACAAGTCTAAAAGTGAGGCCCAACAGATAACAAAGGGTACTGACCTATAATTCATAAGAACAGATTTCTAAAATTTGCATGTTGCATACTGCTACATACAGTAAAAATTGCTACATTGCCCATGTAAAAGGATAACATAATTAATACAAATTCTAAAATGGGAAAGAAATATCAGTTAATTATTTTCCAGCAGACGAAATCAGAAACAAAAGACAAGGTAAAATTGATGAACTTACATCACTGAGCATATTGAAAGCTTCAACTAAGGCAATGTCCAGCATTCCAATCCCTTTGGCAAAAAGTTTGTCAAGGTGTTCCCTGAAGTGCTGCAGAAGAAACAGAAAGAGGATTTCAAACAACTTATTTTGGAAGAGTTAAAATTTAAAACAATCAATTTATTAAAGTCAAGGAGTCTTTTACATTTGTAAAGAAGCAAACTCATTCAGCATCACAAGGCAAATCGATTTGAAGCAAACAAAATGACCAACCAAGAGGTTAGTCATCCTATGCTATGATACAGTAGTAATCTCCATTGTTGGAAAATATAATGGCAACCACCAGCCAAACACGGTTGATTTGCCCAGTTTCTGAAATTCTTTCCATTCCTTTATCTTACCCTTAATTGCAACACAAAGAAAGCAGTTCTACAATTTCATCTATCCCAGAAAGTTTTTTGAATGTTCAGTTCCAGCCTAATATTGTCTATTTATCCACAGTAAGTCATGAAGTATATGATGATCTTTTTATTAGCCACAGTTTTATTATTTATATTATCACAAATTAATAATTCTGGGGGTCCTCCTGGACTCACGGCTCCTGCTCAAAGAGCAGGTGGCAGTCGTGGCTAGGAGGGCCTTTGCACGACTTCGTGTTGTGCGGCAGTTACGCCCCTTCCTGGATCAGGAGGCCCTCTGCATGGTCACTTATGCCCTGGTCACCTCCGGGTTGGACTACTGTAACACGCTCTACATGGGGCTACCTTTGAAGAGTATCCGGAAGCTACAGCTGGTGCAGAATGTGGCGGCATGGACAGTTCTCAATGCCCCTAGGAGGGCACATAACACCGCTGTTGCGTGAGCTGCATTGGTTACCAATTTGTTTCCGGGTCCAATTCAAGGTGTTGGTCATTACCTTTAAAGCCCTTCATGGCACAGGACCAGGTTATCTGAGGAACCGCCTCGCCCTGGCTATTTCAGCCCGCCCCACTCAGTCCAGCAGAAGGGGCAGGTTGCAGACCCCACCGGTCAAGGAATTTCGATTGGTGGGGTCTAGGCAGAGACCGTTTTCTGCTGTGGCTCCCGTCCTATGGAACATCTTGCCTCCCGAGGTCTGGTGTGCCCTCTCCCTTATGGCCTTCAGAAAAGGGGTTAAATCCTGGCTCTGCCAGAAGGCCTGGGGGCCGGATGGGGGCTCACATCTGTGGAGATGGCTGGTGGGGTGATGGGTTGCCCCCCCCCCAGCATCTTGAAGGTTTTAGGGCTAAAATTTATAGGGGGTGGTTAGGATATTTTTAATGCATGTTTCCATTTTTAATTATTTATGGATTTTAGCCATTGTTGGAGGGATTGGTGTTTTTCCTTTTTTGTTATTGTGAGCCGCCCAGAGTCACCCGTTGGGGGAGATGGGTGGCATACAAGTTTAATAATAAATAAATAAATAAATAAATAATAAACTATGATCTCATTCTGGAATTTGCTATCAACAAAGAAACACCTCAGGATGAAATCCATCTCATACCCATTTTGCCCGGCACCCCATCCTTTAAATTAAACCAAACAAATTGGTCTTTCTTCCCCAAATGCAAAAATCCATGAATGGGAAAGTGTATCATTTAGATTTAACAAGGGAAAAAGTGACACGTTATTAAATATAAAAGGAAATTATATGCTGCAATGCCTAATATTAATTATTTTCATAAATTTCCTATAAAAAACACTTTCCCTGTACTAAATTATAGTGGTACCTCGGGATATGAACTTAATCCGTTCCATGACTCTGGGCGTATCCTGAGTTGGTCGTAACCCGACGCAAATTTCCCCATAGGGTTCAATGTAAATCCAGTTAATCCGTTCTGCCCTCCGAATTTGGTCGCACCCCGAAGCAAATTTTCCGATAAGGTTCAATGTAATTACCGTTAATCTGTTCTGGCGTCCGCGGACCACGCGTCAGGGGCAGGAGAACGGCCAGGCGCCACGCCGCACGGCGGGAAAATGGCCGCGGACCACATGTCAGGGGCAGAAAAATGGCCGCGGACCACATGTCAGGGCGGAAAAATGGCCGTACCCCGAGGCGGAGTTCGCACATCGAGGTAAATTTTTGCGGCTGGAGCTGGTCGTAACCCGAAAAGTTCGTTAGTAGAGGCATTCGTATCCCGAGGTACCACTGTAATGGATTTATTCAGTTCAGTGAATGATAAAACTTTTCATAAGTTAAGAGGGGAAAAAATCAGCTTAAGGCCATTTTGAAGCATATGTTGCTACCACAAACCGGGGCTGGTTTTCCAAAGCAATTAGTGTAACTTAATGTTCATGTTGACCCAGTAAATTTGGTTTGTGCATCTCAGTATTTCAAAACATTCAAAGTCTTGTTCAATAAGCATTTAAGCTATAATGAATTCAGATGCTGTGGAATGGATTTCATATTTTGCTCAAACTAATAAACGATCAAATTTATATTTCAGCATTTGAACAATGTTAATGATATTCTCTCTTTCAGGCTGAGGCATATAGAATATGAAATCTAAGAAGCGACACATACTCAGTTTTATAGGAAAGTCCTTAACAATAGGCTTCTGGAACTCATCGTGATAGAGCACCTATTCCTGAACTGCTCTTATGGAACTGAAAGAAAGCCAAGGGAATCCCACGATCTCATCTTAACTCTTAACTCATCAGTCCCAAAGGGTTTGTTTGTTTGTTTGGTATCATTATACAGTTAAGTGACCTGGAGCAGTAGAATAGTAAGTGATTAAACTAAAACCAAAGGAGATCCAGTTTCAAGCCCATATTCAGCCATAGAAGCTCACTGTGTGACTTTGGGCTGATCACTATCTGTCATCCCAGTCTACCTCATGGAAGTTTTGCTGTGGGGAAAATTTGGGGAAGGCTGCCTTGTACTTCAAAAAGATTGGGACACAAGTCTAAGAAACCCAGAAATGAACTAGATGGCTCTGCATGTAGCTGTATCACAGCGGAAACCAGTTTCCTGTTCTTGTTGGGGACAAGTCTCTACTTATTTTCTTTAGTTAATACGTTGTCTAAGCTTTTTATGACAGTTTTTTTCAAAATAAAAGCTCCCACATTATGACTTCAACTCCACAAGGTTTTGAGGAGAATTGAAAGGACTAGCGAAGTGTTTCTAAATGGAGCATAAGGTCACAAGAAAGACTTATGTTAGCATGAGAGCTGCACAAAGCATGCAAAAGAGGGACTTCACAACAATTCAAAGGTCTCTTTTCAAACAGTTCGAGCATCTGTGGCATTGGCAAGGCTCAGGCAGCTGCTTGGAAGCTGTTCCCAGCTGTCTCTGCATATGGCTACAGGCACAGCCATTTCACTTAGCCGGGAAGAAAGCAAACAATGCAACTGCTTTTCCTACATTACCGACACTTGGGACTTATACCAACATGTTTGGAAAAAAGTGCTTCTGAAAAGTGTATGAATGCAACACTGACGCTCATGCCAAATGTTAATATACTGGAAATAGTTCATATGCAAAGAAATCAGGTTTACTGTCTTCAAGTCTCCTGTTAAGCAGATGCCGCTAGGTGATTCTGGGTAAGAATTGTGTTGATGAAAGCAACTGTCCTGATTTATACGCTTTACTATTTTTAACTGCATCCAGTCCTTTGCTTTTTAAAGTTATGTCTCTTGAGAAGTTTATAAGGAAAAGGTGGAAGGAAAGAGGAAAAGAGGATGGCCAGCAGCAAGGTGGATGGACTTAATTGCAGCGGCAATGGGTACACTACTGGAAAATCTGAAGAACCAGTTTGCAAACAGATCATCCTGAGAAAGTCTATCTATGTGATCACTGAGAGTTGACACCAGCTTGATGGCGCATACTCATAATCAAGTATCTCAATGACTTATTGGACTATCAAAAACATATTATGGGATGACCATTATTGTCAATCATTTGGCCCACTTCAGGTCTCAGCTGTAAAGCTTTGTCATCTTAGGAGACTGAACAAATATGCCTTTTCGGTACCTATAATAAAATAAAGCAGTAAGGATTGGGCACTGCAAATAAGAAAATATACCTTTCTTGTTCCACAAATGGAGGTATCTTTTCTAAAACCTGAACTCTGTATTTCATTGCTCTCTGACATGTATCACATATTTGGAAAACAGTCCCCTGTATTTGTGATTCTGTGAGAGAGAATCTTGTGAGGCTTGAAACTTTCCCTTTCATCCCCACCCTAGACATAATTCAATATAAACTCCCCCCATTTGGGGTGAAAAACAATTCCCACAAAGTGTTCTTTATTTTGAGAGAATGTCAGATGTGTTAAAAAAAAAAAAAAAAAAGGACCTGCAGGATGCTGCACCCCCACCCCCACCCCCACCCCCACCCCAATCTTGTCTCTCTTAGCCCTTACCTTGAGTGGCAACTAACATAACCAGGAACTGAAAAAGTACTGCACCATCCAAACCAGAGCTTGTTGCTTGCAAACATGGCAAGAAACATAAACCAGGACAAACCAACCAGTATACATACCTTGGAAGTCTCAGTATGCTTTCAATTCCTGGTTAGTTTAGCTGTTTTTGTTAATAGGAGGAGTAGAACGGGAGAGAAAAGGATGTATGCAACGGCGCGCGGCAAACGAGCTACAAGCATCAGCAAACAGCTCTTCACAGTAAATCAAGATAATTCAGAGTAATTCGTTGACTTTATTGTTATGGTCACAGGACCAGCATACAGATACAGATGGAAGAATGATCTTTCCGCCCCCCCCCGCCCCCCCACTGTTCATGCAAGAAGTATGGCTTGGGGAGCAGGATGTATCAACACATCAAAGCTCTTTGGAATCTTAAAAAAATATTTTCTTCTCTTTTCATAAGAGCCTTTGTTGAACATCTGACAGATAATGGCAATGACAGCTTCAAAGTTGTCCTAATACATGGTGAAACATTGCCAGAGTGCTAAATGAAGGCTATCTGGACATGTGATTGCCATTCCAGCAACAACAACATGTTTTGTACTCAAATACAAGCAAATATGACAAAGAACAAAAGGAACCAGAACTTGACTGTCCATGAATCTGAATCCTAGGAAGACAACGCAACTTTCTGGAACTAATTTTGATATGCATGCATAATTTTCGTTTATAATCACCAAACCTTCAAATGTGTATTATTTTTGTGCATATGCAAATACCTTGTTTACATATAGCATAATGGTAATTTTATGCAAATTAAATAGGCAATTAAGGCAATTATATCCTGATGTCTGATTAGTAAAATGACAGGTTCATAATATGACACAGGTGACAATTATTTTGTTGGACCCAGAAATTAAGAAACACAACACTGGAAAATCTTTCCTTGGGATCAGTTTTGATGGCATAGGTCTTGAAAGACTCTCAGGTTTCACAATTCCAACTTTCCATTTTTGCCAAATACTACTTCAAGCAATGAAGGCAGGCAGGCAGGCAGGCAGGCAGGAAGGACTTAACCATTTATCATCTTGACTTCAGTGATTGGGCAGGGGCTGGGGAAAGCTGGCTTCAAATCCTCAAATGACCATAGAGATCAAGGACTGACTTTGAGCTAGATACTAACTCTAGCTCAGTTTATAACCCAGGATTGTTACTGTGAGAATAAAATGAGTAGAAACAATCTTGAGCCCCTAGAGGAAATAATGACATACATATATACAGTACATACATACATACATACATACATACATACATACATAGGTGTCACAGTGTAGACCAGATCAGGAAACCAACTCCTATCTCCTTCAAGGCCATCTCCCTAGTTCTTTACATCAGGTATATGTATATGCATGTATGTATTTATGCAAAGGTCTATACATATCGATAATACAAAGGAGGCAACATTTTTCTTCATCACAGTGGCATAGACATTATTATTCTTATTCTCTATTTTTATTTATCATTCACTATATTTAGGGTGCAATTAGATGGCACTGCAGATGTGGATGCCACACCATGTGACCTGAGAGACCACAGGCCTCCCTGCCATGATGTTCTCAAGGCTAGACAACACAGGAATGGCATCAACCTATCAGAAAATGTGAAAGAGGTTTTAGAACTGTGCCCCTTACTGTAAAAAGCAAAGTCTCCTTTGAGTCAAGCTCAAGTTCTAGTGACTTCATGGACATGTCCATGTAATTTTCTTAAGGTAATTTGTCATTGCTTTCTTCTAGAATGTTCTTTTGACTTCCCTGCTTAGTTTATAGTCTTGGTATTCCATATAAGTGCCAGCCAGGTCTGGCCCTGGCTAGCTCCCTTAAATCACCTAGGGTCATAAGCATACCTAGCCTAGGCAATTGTACCCAATTTGGATTTGACTTAGTTTTGTTCCTTTAAATTATATCCAGTGTGGTTAATATAAATACCAGTCAATTTTCCCTTCAATTTTCCACTAAAAAAAGATTTTTTGAATATGAATATGAATCCAGAAACATAAAGAGTTATGAATATAATTGATAGAATTTATATTTACAAAATGGGAGAATTTGCTTGTTCTTTCTTCACAGGCAGCTTTGAGAGAACTGTAGCAAAAGCTAACAGGCTTCTGTACCGGGTAAGTTTTGATGCCCATCTTTCCTTTACTCCCCCTAACAATGTAACATAGTACTGGCAGCCTCCAAAGGCAGTCACATTTTTTTTCTCTCATTCATCCATTTTTCCTCCCCTCCCCACCTTCACTGATAAAGAGATCTTGGACACTGAACCATTTGCAGTGTTCTAATAAAGATATTGCCTCTATGCATTTTTTCCTGAAAAGTATGACTTTTGAAGGCTGAATGACATGTACTTTTTTTCACAGTAAAAAGCTAGGTCAGTTATTTTTCCTACCCAAAAGTATGGAGACCCAAGCCAGATCGGGTTCCAGTCCCTTTGTTTGTTACTCTTTGCCTATAGTCCTATTGAACCCATTCAATCAGCAGGTGTAGATTTCCTGATCCAAGTTGGGACAATAAAGGGAAACACTTGGAAATTCAAGATGGATATGTCCCTGTCTAAGCACCATATCTGGGAACTACTCTGGACAGACAGAGGAGTAATCAATCCAGAAAACTGTACAAAAGAGAACCAAGTAAAGCAGTTATCGCTAATGCTGTTATTTTTAAAAAGCTCCATCATAAAAAGTTGCTAGTGATGTTTTCCTAGTGATATCACTGTGGGAAGCCAGGGAGGTGGCAGATCACTGGAGAAAGAGTGATACAAAGAAAGGTAGGCTACTGTGTGACTAAGGTATGTATAAGGATCCTGCATCTCATCCATGAGAATATTATTTACACTTAAATATGAAAGCAATTTCTTTCCCATCAAATGGAGCGAGAATGCTCAAAAAACGGAGAAGTAATTTCTGGCATAGTCCTAGCTAGCATCATGATCTTGTCAAAAATGAGCAGCTCATCCATTAAAAAAAAAAAAAGATACAATCCAGAAATGTTAACTGTATGTCATGTTTCACTGAGAATTGTAACCGCATTCACCCAAACACAATCTATTAGAGGTTTCATTGTCACATGGGTTAAAAATATAGACACAGGTAAGCTTCTGATTCCATTATGTACCCATCATTTAGGCGCACTGTCAATTTAATTTCATCCGGAAATATTTAGAAGTGTGTGTCTGTGAGTGTTTTAATGTATAAAGAAAAAACAATGCAAATTGTGGTACTGTTGCCTTAAATATAGAGTTGCATTAAATCAGATAGTCATTTAATTCCTAAGAGGTAGGAAACATGTAATATGGAGTTTCTCAAACATGAAAACTTTTTGGCCCAAGTAAACTTGCATTAACTTAGGCAGTTGCACATGTTTGTAATTTTGCTGAAAAAGTACAGACAATGATAAAATACTGTCTGCTCTATTTCCCACTTTGAAAAGGAAAAAAAAAAGGAATGTTTTACAAATTGACGTACTGAAAGGCAAGACTGTCTTAATAACAAAACCATAAACCAGACTACTCTATAAAAATAATGAGAAGAGGACATTCATTTCTAAAGCTAGTTTGAGAAATAATGTAATGCACTAGAAGAAGACTGAATGCAAATCTAGATTCTCATCTCCTATGCAGGATGCTTAGAAATTTCTCCACAAACTGAACTTCAGTTGGGAGTTAACGTGGCTTAAGGGCAACTCACACAAAAAGAGATTAACTGCAATAGCTCCCTTCTAAATTGTTATATTGCAAAGTGGTCTTATGAATATGCCCCCACATTAGCAGATCCACAAGTTATTAAGTAATAAGCATGCAAGACAGGATTCAAAAACGGGCTATTCGTTTCACTGCAGTGCTTTCTGAGCATTCCCACCCAATTCTCCCCAGATTTATTCCTAAAACTTAGACAAGTTTTGAAAGTTGCTTCCCATACAAGAAACAGAGCTATATCCAATTGTATTGGATGGGACTATGAAACCAGTACATGTGGAAGACATTCCAAACAACTCAGATTTGAACACCAGGGGTTCCTTCTTTCCCTGAAGTTCAGGGAATTCAACCCTTCCAGGGTTGGAAATTTGTGATCATGTCAAAAGAGCATGTTTTTACATGTTCATATTGCCACATGAAATTATGGAAGTACTCAATATGTACTCTTTTTTTGCACTAGAAATATGAATCAGGTGTCAATATTCAGGACAATTCACAGAACTGTCCAAAATATACCCTTAGTTTTATGTGAGCCTCTGCCTCATGCTTCATATAGAATGTCACTTTCAAGCATTCACACAAATGCCTTAGTCGAGTCTTGAATCATGTGGAGAGCACTATTTGCAGGATGGATCAGGGGGTAAGGCTGCATCAGCCCATTCATATTTTTTTGCACAGTCAGAAGCCCTCCACTATATAAATGGATGAAGCTCAAGCTCAGATACTTTGGTCACCTAATGCGAAGAGAGATCTCTTTGGAGAAGACCCTGATGCTGGGAAAGATTGAAGGCAAAAGGAGAAGAGGACGGCAGAGGATGAGATGGTTAGATAGCATCACTGAAGCAATGACCATGAAACTGAGCAAACTCAGGGAGGCAGTGAAGGACCGGAAGGCCTGGCGCAATATGGTTCATGGGGTCACGAAGAGTCGGACACGACTTAACGACTAAACAACAACAACAAAGAGGCTACAGTGATATATAAAAGCAGCAAGGAACTGCTACAGTTGTGCATTACTGCTGGTATTAGCTGGGCTAGAGGTCACTCCTCCACCTCAGAAGACACTGAGATCAATGAACTGCCCTGTAAAGAACAGTAATAGGTCTTCATCATGGCAGTGTTGCCTGAACCTCTGTCAGCACCCATTTCTCTTACATCTGGCCGTTACAACAGTATGAGCTAGTGACTGCATCCTCGTGTTTCCCCCCCCCCCTTCACCTGCCCATTTTTCCTAGGTCTGGGAAGCCTTTCAGGGTGAAGAACAAGTATAAATGAATTAAATAAATACACAAACAAAATGGCTACAACTTATGAGAAAAATAATTGGTCTACTTTTTCTAAAAAAAAAAAAGGCTTATTTTATTTTCCTTGTCTTGTAATGGCTCAGTTACAATTACAAAGGCAGAAAAATATGAGCATTCCACTCTACAGAAGATAACTGACCTGCATATCAATACTTTCTCCATTAGTGTACTGCACCTTGAATGGGACTGAGATGCTGGCATAATGAGTGAAAAGAAATGTACTGTATATGAAATTATAGTATTTAGCTTCAGTTGGAAATTCCTCTGATACGACATAAGCTGCACATATTTTAAAAAAACAACAACAGTATTTTAAAACTGTAACAGAAACAGAGCATATTAATAAAACATTATGAGGCTAGGTGGCCTGCTTATTTTCCAAATTTGTACATGTACAAGCTGTTCATGTAAACATATCAAATGCTTTAACTTTTCTGACACTAAACTTGCCACTTAAACTCATTTCATTACAACAGTTCATTTGATTCAGATGTTACTCAAAGGCTTTCTTTGCAGAACTGCCTACTGCCAATAAACTGACAAGCAGACAGTACTCTCTGCTAAAATGAACATAATTTAAACTTGTATTACATGGAACTCAAGAAAGTCACAACAAGGTTGCACAAAAACTCTGCACCTCATGAGCAAAGTAATTTGATATGGAGATCTATGATCTGAATACCCTACATATTCTTGATATACTTCTATACTGTTGGATCGTTGCTGTGAAATTAAGGGAAGGGAGATATCTAACTTTTTCTCTCCTGACTTAAATTTCAATAATTTCCTATATGTGACCAACAGCAGTAAAGAACAATTTAAGATAAGGAAATTGGGCAGAAGAAAAGAATAAACCTAGATTGCCTGGGTCATAGACCCAATTCAAATCATGGCTGCCGTTCATTTAAAAAAAAGGTGGGCAAGGGGAGGGACTTTTTAAGGCTAATATATCTGGGCTGCAAAAATATGGGTGATTACTAGATGGCAACAAAGAGAAGCAGTACACTCTAGCTGCCTGCTGCTATCTAGTGATTATCTGGATTTTTACTGCCCATGTATATTAGCCTTAAAAGATGTAATGATGGTGCTCCCAAGTCTTCTAATAAGTATAGCTTTGTGAAAGCTAGCCACTCTCTAATAGAAGCGGTGGGTGCATTTTGGCCCCACCGGATGTAGTCTTCAACTACATTTTATTCTGGCAGATATACACAAAGATACGAAGAGCAGGAATAAATGGACATCCAATGAGACAATAATAAGAACAGAATCTCTATTTTAATTGTGACTATTAAAAGCCAACTCAAATAAAACTGTCTGGGAGACTTAATTTGACACTAGGGCTGTCAAACACCTTAAAAAAAAAGAGCTTTGCAATGCATACAACCCACAGCACATACAACACACTTGCTTTGAAACAAGGAAAGCAACTACGCTTTTCATGTAGCTATTTTGGAAACTGCTCCCAACTGTCTCCACATGCAAATGCATCCATGGTTGTCTTGTTCTCCTGCGTGTTTCAAAGCACCTATTTCAGTGGCTTTGAACCAGCCATTAGACACCTCTCAGATGGAATATAATGTGAAGCCAGTCATATAGGCCTCTATTTACCTTTGCATTGCAGTCTCTGTTACAGCAAAGAAAAACATCACAAAGGCATGCTTCATGGATGCACTTCTATTTCTACCCAACTCCACAGTGAGAGAACAAGTTTCCCCTGAACTGATATAAATATTTTCATCATAAATCTACTTCTCATTCATTCATTCATTCATTCATTCATTCATTCATTCATTCATTCATTCATTCAACAGCATTTGCAAACTGCCAAATTATAAAAACTCCAAGCAGGTCATTATCAATTCAATAATAAAAGCTTTATTAAAAAACATAACACCAGTAAGATGACATCAAATTAAAACAGAACATGCCATCCAATTACAGTGGAACACACAAAGTGCAAGGTGTTCATTTCCAAAGACTTGTCAGAGGAACTAAGTCCTAAAGTTTACCACAGTGGGGGCCAATAGGATTTCACTACAACCAATGCAGACTGCATCTTTAAAAAAATTAAGCTTACATTATCCATTAATAGAAATCAGTTTTTTTACTCCTATATTCTAGATGGCATGCTGAATGGTTATTGTCATGGCTGTTAGGTTTTAGCACGGCAACGAAGACATCTGTATGGTTCCACAAAACAATGCAGGCCACATAATTCCTCTGAAAAGGGATAAACCTGATCACAGCTTCTACTGTTATCATATACAGTTTATACAAGAGGGTGATTCTGCAGTTAATCTTCTGTCTATTCTATAGTACATCTTCTGTGTAACTAAGTGCTTATTAATAAGTACCTAATGGGATAAAATAACATTAAGCAACCTGATGAGTCAGTTGTGACCCCTGGTGACTGTCTGGACAAGACCCTGCAGTTCTTGTGGCAATGACTTTGGAGGCGGCTTGCCCAAAGTCACCCAGTTGGCTCCATGCCTAAGGTAGGACTAGAACTTCAGTTTCCCCATTCCTAGTCCAGCACCTTAACCACTAGACCGAAGTGGCTTTCACATTTTTCTTATGGTATCAGAAAAGAAATATATCCATTATGCTTCACAGCTCTCTGCAATAGTTTTACATTGTATTCCTCAAATCTATGGATTCTATTATCTTATTTTATAAATTTTAAATTTGTATTTAGTATTATGTGGTGTGTATTTTTTATCTATTCAGGACAAAAGTGACAATTAGTAAATAAAGTGTGAAATCACAGGGACCGTCTCTCCCCTATGACTTCAACCCGTCCCACCCGATCACACAGAGAGGGCATGCTTCGGACTCCCTCGGTGAAAGAACTTTGATTAGCGGGGTCCAGAAGGCAGGCCTTCTCTGTGGTAGCCCCCCCTCTTTGGAACATTCTGCCCCTGGAGGTGCGATTGGCCCCCTCACTCCTGGCCTTCCTTAGGGCCTTGAAGACCTGGTTCTGCTACTTGGCCTGGGGTGGGGAGGGAATATCTCAAGCCTGGGGATGGCTAGCCCCATAGAGGCCTCCTGTCTTCAGCCTCAGATTTTTCATCTTCTTCTTGGACTCTCCTTCCCCTTTTTTAGTAATCCTTCCCCTTTTTTAGTAATGCTTTTAATTGATGTTTTATGTATGTATATATATATTTATGTTTTTAATGTTTGTTGTGAGTCGCCCAGGGTTCCCCCATTGGGGGGAGATGGGCGGGTGAGAAATTTAATAAATAAATAAAATAAATAAACAAATAAAAGTCATCAAGGACCTAATGTAGCAAACTGAACAATTTGTGAAATGCCCAATCTGTTTAATATTAGTAATGGCTTCTCCTTCCCATATAAACAATTGGAAAATAAATTAATTACATCACTTAAATCTTTCAGTGAGATCTTGCCACAATTAGCTCTAGCTACTTCACAGGCCAAATGATGCAACTAACTAATGTCCCAACTGAGGCTGTTGATATTGCAAGCAATGACTTGTTTCTCCGTAAGTGAAAAGAGAGGGGGGATGTAGCTCAGTGTTTACATACAGAAGGCCACAGGTTCAGCTGCTACTCCAGTTAAAAGATATGGAGAGGTAAATAAGAAAAGCCTCTCCTTAAGAATTTAGAAAACCACAGCCAGAATAGACAACACTGGGCCAGATGTGCAATACTCTGTCTTTGGATAAAACTCTTTCCATGCTTCGCAGAGAATTGGTAAGGGTTCCCATGACTACTTAACAGTTAATTCACCTAAAGTGACTGGTTGATATTCTTAGCCCACACTAGAGATCAGTGTAAGATGACAAATTTCTGTAGAAAGAGTTATCATTTCACCTGGGGATCAATTCATAGCTCAAGCCTGCCACATGGGTGGTCATTTCAAAAAGAAATGTATGGTGGAAAGCCCTTTGCATAACATTGCTTGGAAGATTTCAACCACTGCACTCTAAATCTCCACAAGGCCTTCAAAAGATCATCTAAGGAAAAAAAGTTAATGACTCTTTTTGGACTATAGAAAAGTAATGGATTAAACAGAGATCATTGTTTCAGGAACCCGGGAAAGAACTGGCACTCCACTTCTGTTTAACCCCTTTGTAGCGCAATGTTCTTATCAAGAAACAGTCTTCAAGCAGGAATACCTACTTATACTAAGAAGACCTTGCTCACCTTGAAGCAATCTTATATTTAGATATCCTAAATCTTTATGCTTTTTTATACTACTTTGTGTATAAAGAAAGGAATTTGTGCGCATGAACATTTGTATAAATCTCCACATGTTCGTTCCACCTCACTTTAATACACAGTTACTTAGTTCAGTAAAGGACTTAAACCCATTCCTTGCTCTTATGAGCTGCAGCTGCAAAGGCATCGGCTAAAATGTTCTGCTTCTGCCAAATATTCCAGACCACTTCATGTGTATCTGATTGCTTGCACCACCCTTTACTTTGCTTACATTCTGATACTGAAAGCAATTATCTTCTGGCAAACATCAATAAGCAGAGTGCAAAGCTATTTCTGGAAATAAACAGCAAATAGATGAACAAGAAAGTTTGAAAATTGTTAAATTTTATAAAGAATATTAGAATAAAATAATTCATAGGTAGGAATGGTATGAATCAACCAACAGTGTATATAGACTATATCACAGCTTCCTTGTACAGATTACATTTTAAGCAATCAGCATTCTTCTATCACAGTTCCTTTTTACATGCTGCTTCTGTGGTTCCAAGAGACAGACATTTTATAGTACATTCAACTGCTATATCTGTATCTATATCAACTCCATGGCATCTTCATAAGAACATTCAGGCTTATTGAAATAGGCAGTCAACTAACCCATCAAAACACAGAGCAGAACTTTGATCAGATACTCAGCTAGTTTGCAATGCTTCAAGGATAGTTGAAAACATTGGTTTATATCCCAGAATCAGCATCATCCCTAAATCCAGAAAATGTTAGATTTTTAAAAGCTGTAACAATTCCAGCAGCTGCAGAAAAGGCAATCAAGGTAACAACAGTCTGAATATTCTCACCTCTGTGCACTATTACTGATAGCAGCAGGCATCAGACACTGATCTTTGGGTGGGTGGAGGATGAGGGATAATCCAATTCTTTTATTTTATGTTTAGCCAAAGAATCCACTATCTGTCCATGTAAGAATTCAAAGAGCCATTGATGCTAGGCTATCTGGCCTTGTCAGAAAAGATAATTGCATTTCTCTTGGTTTCCATCAAGCTAGTTCATAAAGAAGCTGAGCTATTTATGTCCAAGCTGATAAATGGTGTCATTAATTGTCAAAATAAAGGGAACAGCAATTCAATAAGTCAAGAGCAAAGTTGAGATGTTCTTCTCTGGCTTTACTAGCTAGATTATGTGAAGAGCTACTCCTGAAAAAATGATTGTTTTACCCAAAGATCCATGTTAGAGTAGATTTCTAGGCCACAGACTCAGTTTTCCCAAGCTGACTAATTAAGGCAGTTCATTGCCAAAAAAGAGAGAGAATTCCAAAAGTCCCCCATGAAAAATCAGGATGGAGGCAAAGTCCTGCCCAACAACTTATTTCAGAATATAGGCAAATCATTAGCAAAACAATTTTAGGATATTTATGTTGTTTTGTTAGGGGCTGGAGCAAAAGACATATTTCCCAAATAAAGTAGAAAGAAGTCAGAAGTTCAGCGTCAAAGAGAACCACTGACAGATGAATGGTGGCAGGGTTTTTCTCACTTTAACATTTCCTGGGAGTGGTTTTCAGTGAAGCTGAGAACTTTTGTACAGTTTGGAGGACTGAATCAGAACCGGAGGAGAATTTTAGGGCTTCTCATACTTGTCTTTCCTTTGAGATGATAATTACCAGAAATTACATTACATTACATTACATTAAATTACATTACAAAGCCTTTAAATCCCGTTTCCAGACCTAAGTCAAGGAAACCATTGACAACTCATCAGACAACAATTTTTAAATGGGCAGATGGAACAATTGAGTTAAATTTATATGCTTTCATTAATTCAAAAAAAATCCAGCAATATGCCTCATATGCAAAATATTTGCTGCTTTAAATAACTATCATTTTCTTTTACCTCTTTGTTGGCTCTATCTGCTTGTACCAAAGTTCCATTCAAGCAAGGTTCTACATAGTGGAGTTCTTCATTATACTGAAGAGAGAAGAGAAGAGAAGAGAAGAGAAGAGAAGAGAAGAGAAGAGAAGAGAAGAGAAGAGAAGAGAAGAGAAGAGGACATTTAATATAAACTTCTGAAAGGTATAATTTAAGTTAATGATAGGAAACATGGAGAAAAGCTAGTAAGACTCCATCATTGAATTCATTGCTTTTATTAAATATATATATATATATATATATATATATATATTTATATATATATTCATTGCATTAAACTATTATCAGTACAACTTTAAACAAACATTTTTAAGAGAAAGCACACCCTGAAAGAAGTTTTAACCATGGAGTGCAACAGGGACAACTGAAAATCAGTACTGTAGTGGGTAAAATCCTAGGACGAAATCTATCAATATTAAGTGACTCGACTTACGTGAATCCCCTTGCAGCTCCTCATATGCTGATAAAACCTACTCCATGATGCAGAAGGGCAGAACCATCCATGGGTGGGGGTCAAGGGGGATCAGATAATGAAAGCAATCATGCCCAATCATTGTGACACCACAACCATATACAAAATAGGGTCCTGGAGATGACATTTCCTTTTCTGCCAAAGAAAGCAGATCTCTTGGTGGAAATACAGGATTGAATTTCACCTAGATACTTTGAATACTGACTGACAACAACTTTCCAAGCTGAAAGGTCAATGATCTACAACCCAGCTAAACCTCTTTTTTAATGTGAGCTCTCTTAGCAAGCATTTAGTTTAATGTACATTAGATTAGATAATAGTTCCATCCTAAATGGAACAAAATTTATAGAGACAGAACAGGGTTTTTTGAGCCTCCTTTCCTCTCTGTGCTCCCTGAAAATCTGCTCTTGGGAGTGTGGAAATGGACGTGATCAGTTTATCAGTGGAAACTATGTCTTCACTCTAACCTGATCCAACCCATTGCCTGAGTCTATTGGGGGTTGGTTAATAAAGAAGTAGCAGAACCAAATATCAGTACACATGGATCTCTTATAATAGGCATGCACAGCTGACTTTTCCTACAAGAATTTTTGGGCTCCCCCATCCTAGCCACTACTCAGTTCAGCAAATGAAAATTAAGCTTAATGGTTTAAGGTAGATTAAGGTGGGAGAATGTGGATGGGGAAAGAAATGAATTTTAAAAATCATGCTTTATTAATGTGAACATAACTAACTTCTGCTCTGGCCACACCTAACTCCCCACAAAGGAGCCTAACCCACTGTTTAAGACCTGCAGGTGGCCTTCACCACCAAAAGGCTGTGCACCTATGATGGAATGTATCTACAAGGAGGAAAGTGATGTGGGAGATCAAGGCCATCAGGAGGGAGGGGGCGCACTCCAGAAGGGGAAAGGAGATAAGAGACAATGCAGTCATCAAGGGGAGTGTGGGAAGTGAAAGATGTTCAGGCTAGCCACTCCCTAGAATCTCCCAGGGTATATCCACTAGTTGCTGTAGTATAGATTTAGTCTGGCAAGATTCTGTCTATAAGGTGAAAGCAATAAAGGAACTATACTCGAGTAGACTGTTTCATTGTTGTTCTTGGGCTGAGCCTGACATCACCCATGTCTTAGAGCAATATCTGAACATAGCATACAATGGAAAACTTTCACAATTTCCGTTAACATTTTGTAACAAGAAAAGAATTTCCAATTAATCTTGAAACATCAATTTGGTTTCTTCTCCATTCAACATGTTTATTCAATTAAATATAAACTAATAGAGAAATCTTTCAGGCATCATTTTGTTTGCTTACATCCTTCTCAGACATGGAGTGAAAGTAATAGAATTAAACCTCATAATTAGTAAGTGAAAGCACCAAACTATTTAGCCCAAATTCCACTTGCTGTCTCCCACGGGAACAAAAGGAACCTTAAACAATTCATTAATGAGTAGCAGGGAGAGAGACTCTGCAAGCCCACAAGATTTCACTCTTACTACAAGCCATATAACCTCTAAGGGTTCTTGACTCATATTTCCTTCTGCTCTCTCTTCTAATATGCAGCGCTCCTGTCTGCTCCTGTTGCCTAATCTCCCAGCCTGGTTGATCTCTGAAATCTAGGTGATCTATGTGATCTTTAATTACATAGGCAAGAGCATTTAATTTGTTCCATCTTACATTTGTGCTTGTGTGTGTGCATGCACCTTCAAGTCAGTCTGAACCCCTGGTGACTACATGAACGAGTCCATACAGTTTTCTTGGCAGCATTATTTTTCAAAAGAGGTTTGTCAGTGCCTTCTTCCTAGGGCTGAAAGAGAGTGACTGACTCAAAGGCAATGCCTTCTTCCTAGAACTTACAATCTCCTGCTTTCTAGCCCAGTCCCTTAAGCCACTACACCAAACGAACTCTCTACGTCAAACATTACTGAATACTAATCTGAAATTAATAATGCCATGCAAATTCAGATATTCATCTCTGATGTTGTTCCATTTTTTGGCAGGGTGTGTGTGTTAGCTCTTCATAAATCAATTTCCTTCAATCAATTTTATTTCAAAAAAGAACTAGTTCCAAAATGATCTCTTATGGAGTACTAGTAATAGGTCCTGTGCCTCATCTAATATAATTATTCTCTGTGCCTTCTCTGTGATGATGAGATTTGTTCTCAGAAAGCTGACAAATGCTCCTCATTCCTGAAATAGCTCTAGAAAACAATGTTCTATACTTATACCATTTAAAATATTTTATAGCTGCAATTAAGAGATCACAGCTACAATCCCAAAAGAGTACGCTCAAGTGAATGTTCAGAGGCACAACATTCTCAAAGTACTTTTTCAGCCAAGTCTGACGGCATTTGAAAGGAAATGGGACATTTGTTCTTCTTGCACCAGTTGCTCAAATTAATTTTTGTTTTAGGGTTGTTTAAAAAGTAGTCTGTAGATTCTGTGAGCCAGTTGTGACTACATATCATTCAAAATGAAAAATCTAAGTATGAGTACAGTTTAAGCCACTTTCATATCTTATCCTTAACGCAAATGAAAATTTCACTTTGAACACTGTAACATTTTTCATGGCGCTGTTTACCATTCATGCTTTATTTTTTTAAACTAAAATACTTAAGACTAAATTTAACTCCTCCTGGTGTGGCATGAGCTATATCTACCTACCTACCTGTCTACCTTTCACTGCAAGGATGTTTTTTCTAATGCACTTTACTTTTTAAAATCTGTATCTCATTATCCAGGATAAAAGTTTCTAAGGAAGCCAACAAGAAAATGGACCCAAATATAAAGCAGTAGAAAAAGCAGCTGAATTGATGGTGAGACTTGATTCCATCTCTTTGGCCTCCTATGCCCTGCCCATGGTGGAGGGTGGAGAAAGGTTTGCATCTCATTTTTACTTTCCATTGATTTTCCTCACTTTCATTTTTCTTTCCTATTGCAAATAGTTGGAGAGAATGTGTTTAGAGCAGCACGTGAGCTGGTTTAAATATTCCCTTGTCGGAGGGCTGTAATGAAGAGCCATGAAGCTTCTGGGCAATGTAAGCAACATTGCAGCACTGTGATACAAGCCTTCCTTTTCTACACGCACTATGATGTTGCACACATGCCCAAGAGGGGCAGAGCTTATTGTGTGACACCACAATCTGTTTTTGTCATTCTGATGAAAGTAATGAAAGCCTGTGGACACCAATGCTGGGTCCTTCGGATACAAAGACCTTGTTCCTGCTCCGTGTTCAGCTCATAACATGTCCCCTTCCCTGTGGTTTCTAACGTCAGAAACAATTTCAAAGGCTGGTGTAGCTGAGAGGAGAGGGTTCCAATGTCAGTTTTCTCCTTGCAGTAAAGGCCTCTCTCTTTGTCACAACTGCACTGCATGTCCCTCAAACCATCAATTTCACTGCAGTGTTGTTTTATCCAGCCTGATGGCCAGTTTCCATGTTTCAGGAAAGACTTTTCTTTTTCAATACTCCTTGGAGGTACCAGGGACTGAATCAGAGAACTTTTCTCTGTCAGGAATGTACTATTAATGAATTACAACCCTTGTCCAATAATTCATTCCCTATAAATCTTCTTGTGTCCTGAAATAAGATGACAATTCATAGCCACCTTCTTTAGCTTGGCGCCCCTAACCTAGAAAGCTTAGATCAGTGTTGTCCAAACTTGGCCACTTTAAGATGAGTGGACTTCAACTCCCAGAATTCCCCAGCCAGCCATTCCCCACCCCATGCTGGCTGGGGAATTCTGGGAGTTGAAGTCCACTCATCTTAAAGTGGCCAAGTTTGGACAACACTGGCTTAGATGAATGCTACACATTATCCTGAGCTGAGCAAAGACTGTGCCTCTCAAGAACTTCCATATTGCTTATCACGTCCCATACTACTTCACACAAACAGTATAATAATCAATAGGCTTTTTCTTTGGCAGTCATTTTCTTCTCCAATCTTTTCTATGAAAAACTTAAATTAAATTTAGAAGAATCCTCCGATTATTGTTCATTTAAGAGATAGCCTACTTTTCTATAAAAACATTTTCCCCAGGCAGAATTAACACTCTGTTTTATGATAACATTGTTAATTTAATGCTTCACTTAGAATTTTACTTCAAAGCAAACAATTTTTTTCTCATCACTGCAGACATTTCAGTTCATGCACTGGCGATCTGACCTTATATTTAACTTAGACTACAGAAAAGCAAATGCATAATTTAATCGTTCCTTTGGTAATGCAATCATCTACACCAGTCCATCGATTTTATATAGATTTTGCAATAAGTAATCCCTGAAAGAAACACCTCTTTTTTGTTGCATTATCTTTTTATGTTTATTTTCTGAACTTTTTTTTTTTTTTACTTTATTCATGAATCTATTCTGAAACAAAATTATTGGAGGATGAAATGTATCCAGTATACATCAGGCAACTAAACCATTTAACTGTAGGACTGAAATATTGTTCAGTACTACCACGGTACTTAATTGGATTTGTAATTATGATAATGTATGCTCATCTCCCATTATTGTTAATGAGAATTAATGAGAATTATAGAAATCCTCATCTGTTTCAGTTACCAAAAATATAATATAAGAAATGATAACCGAGAAAGTTGTCAACAAATGTATTATATACAGGTAGTCCTTATTGAATTACCACTTGTTCAGTGACCGTTTGAAGTTACACTGGCACTGACTGAGGGGGACGTATGACAGGTCCTCATAGTTGCAGCCACTGCAACATCCCCACGGTCATGTGATCATAATTTGGGCACTTGGCAACCGGCTTGTGATTACATCACAGTGTCCTGTGGTCCCACGATCACCATTTGCGACCTTCTTTGCCGGCTCCCACCAGCAAATTCAATGGGGAAGCCAGCAAGAGGTCTCAAATGGTGATCATGGGACCACTGGACGCTGCAACCGTGTGAGATTTGCCTAACAATGGCAACAGGGACTGCCGTAACTGCTGTTGTAAGTCAGTGCGGTTACATGATGTTGCACTTTACAACAGTGTTGCTTAGCGACAGAGTTGCTGATCCCAATTACCATCATCAAGCAAGGACTACCTGCATTTGAAGAGAGAAAGAAAGTGCTCTGAAGAAATCAAATGCATCACATACAGAAAAGCCGGAATTAATTGAATAAAACCAGATTGTATATCCAAATCCATCCCACACTCTTATCTAGAAGTTCCTGTAAAGATGTGCAAAAACGTCTTCTCCGCACTCTAAAGTAATCAATCTTTTACTACAGTTTTGCTTCTCATATTAATTTGGCTACAATTGCAACCACTTTCAACTGTTTGCAATAAAAAACAAAACAAAACAGAATTTTCTTGGATGGCAGCACACTATATTATTAAGGAATATGCAGCAAGAAGCCAACGTGGCTGGGTTTAGAGGTAAACCAACCATGGTTTTCTTAAGTGAAGATTATATTTGAACTGATGTCTATCTACAACATGCAATTACTTTATGGTTGAACATGAAAGATCTGGAGCCAGTTTGCATATGGATGTCAGTGACTGCCTATCATTTGCTTTTGCATCTGAATTCAGACAATTGACTGACCGTTGTTAGAACCAAAACTGGATGCAATAGGTTGACAAATTTATTTCAAACATATTGTGATTTCCTAAGTTGTGAGCTTCCATTAACAACAATGTAATTATTTACTATAGATGAATAAAGGCATTATAATAATATATATGAGATACATAACAATGTTTCCTATCTGAGAAAGTAAATATGTTCTACAGGTTTCTGAAAGCAAGTTTCTGGTAATAATAGAGTAGTAAGAAATATATATTTAACAGCTTACTGTCTCTAAATGTTTGGATTCTTAAACTACATATAATAGTAATGTGTATGATTGATTTAAGACTGTAGAAGCATATTGTTAAGAAAATGTTTCATTGTGGACAAAAAGTTAAAACCTATTTTTGTGAGAGCTCCCCAGTCTAAACAAATAGTTCAAAAATATATTATGCAAATATACATTGCTGTTTAATTTTTTATAATTTATTTCACAGCAATCCTAAGTCCTGTGGCCATAGGATTAACTGGATTTACCCTCCTAAACTGAACTAAATATTCCAGTCTTGGAGGAATATCTGATGTTCAATTCTTCCTTCTGTCTTCCTTCTACCTTCTCAGTTTCTGTGGCCAAGTACTGATGAAAGTGGAACTGCATAACTGCAGGTGGAGATTCTCATACATGATTCCTTCTGACCTTCCCTACCTTGGGCTGGCATCAATCTTGAAAGCCTCACTACTCAGAGAGGCATTGAACCTTGCTTTTGACCTTGGATATGGCCTCAGGTTCTGACTATCCACAAAACAAGTCACCAAGGCATTGTTACAACACCAACAGCAAGTGGCAATACAAATAACAATGCTGCACAATGGCACGGTCATAGAGTAATTGGTGCAAAGCTTGCATCAGCCAGGAGCAGCTCAGGGGCTTGTAGTCTAATCAGTATTACTTGGTTACTTGGGGAAAGATCAATTCTGACTGGGAAAATGGTGTAGAGGAATGTGGAGATAACCTTGATGGCATGCAGAAGCCATTAAGGGAGGCAGAACAACAATTTAGTTCTAGGAAAGGGAAAAGTATAGAAAGACATTCAAGATAACTCTGCCTTGATCTTATTTGGTATAAAAGGGGACAGAGGGAAATGGTAGGCTATCAATATTCTTTTATTATACACTCCGTCAAATAAAGTAATATCCCTCCATTCCTTACAGTGTCTATTTTCTTACTTGTCATATTTTGGACTGACACTTACTGACCAAAATGTGGCAAAAATGAACAATACTGCATGCTTAGGATTAGCAGGGAATTCTGCATGTGGCACAGGTATGAATAACATTGGTAAAGATAATCCACCCATAATCCAGAATGAATGGAAAGAGGATATGGAAGCTGGTTGTAGCAGAGTATAAAGAATTGACTTACAGAATGTTACTGAAGGGTGTGAAGATACACTAATTGGAAACACAAATGCACTTTTGAGGTGAAATGGGCTGCGGATGGGGTGGGGAGGGAAATAGATATAAGAGAATGATTCCTGCAAAAAAGGAGAATGAGAGATGAAGAATGTAATGTTTTAATGTTAAGATTAAAAGAGGCAGATCACATGCAGAGTAATTTTGATGGAAATAAAAATATTTTGGAAAAGAAGTGAAAAGTGCTGAACAAGGAATCTCCTGCAACAGTGAACAGAATTAAAATTAAAAGTGATAAAATGATTCCGGATGAAATCAAAGTGAGGGAATGCATGAAAGAGCATTTTAGAGATCTGTATGGGAATGACAGAGGTATGTTAAAGAGGAATTCAAATGAATGCTATAAATACTAATGCCCCCAAAAAGATTAAACAGAAGTCATAAATATTGTTGGAATGTTGGAAATAGTAAGGCTTCAGAGATAGATGGTGTTATTGGAAAAATGTTAAAATATGGGTGTAGTTTGTTTATGGAATAGTTTGCAACTTGTTTAACATGTGTATGAGGATTGAATCTGTGCTTGACAATTAGAAGAATGTTGTTGCACTCCTTGTCACAGAAAGAAAGGTAGCAAGAATAAACACAAAAACTACAGAGAGATTAGATTCTTAAAAATGCCTGGGAAGTATTTGGCCAAATTTTGATTGAAAGGGTACAAGATGTGACAGTGAGCAAAATTTAGAGGGTACATTTATTCCTTCATGCAAACATATTTTATCTCGGGTGGGTGGGCATTACCTTCACTCAGGGTGGTCCTACTTTTCTTTCTTTCATGTAATACACAGATACACAAGAAAAAAGAGATGAACAAATGTGCTGTGACAAAACAACATTCTGACAAAGGAATATTATATAATACTTCTGTATGTATGTGTACATGGACAAACACACACATATAGAAAGAGACAGATTATTTTAGGATATTATACATGTTGCAATACTTCTCTTAATTTTATTCATCATTTTAATTTTATCAGTAATGTCCCAGATGAACTAGAAGTATAAAAAGTGAACAGGGCTGCCCACTTAGCTTCCATTGTACCACCAGTGGGTATAGAAATGTAAAAGCCTTTGAGATAGATAGATAGATAGATAGATAGATAGATAGATAGATAGATAGATAGATGATAGATAGATAGATAGATAGATAGATAGATAGATAGATAGATAGATGATAGATAGATCATTGCCATTGTTAATTATGAGTCCAAGCCCTCAGAAACAATTGAATGATGGAGCACAAGAATTGATCAACTGCCTTGTCACCCGAGCCTGATGTTGTGGGCTGAGAGAGAGTGACTGGCCCAAAGTCACGCAGCTGGCTTTCATGCCTAAGGCAGAACTAAAACTCACCATCTTCTGCTTTCTAGCCTGGAGCCTTAACCACTAGACCAAACTGGCTCTTCACAAACCATACATGGATGAGACAAAAGAACCTGGAATTAACAGAAAGCTATTCCAACAGTAGATCTAATGGTAGGGGATATATGAAACGTATGAGGGAACTATAGATGGACAGAAGACATACATCCACACTAACTAAGAAACAGCTAGTTATCCAACTGTCCAACATAGTGAAGAGGAAAGTTCTCTCACAACTTGAGATAGACACATTACATCCTGGACTCAAGAAGACCTGGAAGAACAACTGGATGTGCAGCCAATGCCTGAAACTGGAACGTTACTGCCACCCCCTCCATTACAGAGCAGATATGAGACATAAGATCATGGATAAACTAGCTACAGTCAAACCTTGAGACCAATTACAAGGCTCAGTGGAGAGGTATCATCAGATAGTATACTGGAAGATGCCAATAGAGCCCTCATGACAATCCCTACTACCACCATAACTCAAACTAATGAACTGATATATGCTACAGCTGCTGTAATCCTGGAGATGCTTGGCTACACGATCAAGAACAGCAGTACACGCCCTTCCCCCCCCCCGGGAAAATGAGGTCAAGGCTAAGATCAAGGCAACTTGGAGAGAAGTTAGTCAACTGGTAGAACTACAGAAGGGTGTAGATATTAAGGGTAAGACATGGCTACTGAAAAAAATACAAGAGACTGACTCCATCTGAAGCCCTAGAGACTGCTAAACAAAGGTTTACAGCACTGGCTATCAGGCTAAGGAGATACACTAGAGAAGCAGAGGACAAGAAGATAAATGCCCTGTTCTCCAAAGAACTATTTAACATGTAGTCCCAACTGCAGTGCAGCAACACATTAACAGCAGAGCCACCAACAGCAGAAACCAATCAGTACCAGAAGAACATATGGGAGAAAGAGAAGATACATAACGCAAGTGCAAAGTGGCTGCAGGACCTGAGAGCAGACCACAGCAATCTTCCAGAACAGGAACCAGTCACCATCACAGTAGCAGACATCCAACAGCAGGTCAAGAACATGAAAAGCTGGACAGCGTCTGGCCTGGACATTATCCATACCTACCGGCTAAAGAAACCAGCTAGCAGCAGGCTCCCACCCAGACTGGCTAACACAAGGAAGGACAGTGCTGATCATGAAACACCCCCACAAGGGAATAGCACCATCCAACTACCAACCAATAACCTGCCTTCCCACAACATGGAAAGTCCTATCAAGTCCTATGCCAAGCTACAAGACCATATGGGCCAGTACATGAGCACAGCTCAGAAGGGCATTGAGAACAACACCAGAGGCTCAATACACCAACTGCTCATATAAAGAGCAGTTGCCCAAGACTCAAGGTCTAGACAGACCAACTGAGCACAACCTGGATTGTCTACAGCAAAGCCTACGACTCAATGCCACACACATTGATCTGTGAATGTCTGGCACTATACAAAGTCAAAAGGACACTAAGGACCTTCCTCAAGAACTCAGTGGGACTGTGGAAGACAACACTTGAAGTCAACTCAAGACAGCTTGCACAAGTGGCCATCAAGTGCAGCATATACCAAGGTGATGCACTGTCCCTGCTGCTGTTCTTCATAGGCTTGAACCTCCTCAGCCAGATAATCACAAGGACTGGATATGGATACAAGTTCAAGAGTGGAACTCCCTCTACACAGATGACATCAAACTGTATGCTAACAGTGAATGAGACAGAGTGGCCAGATGGTAGTGAAGAGAGGGAAGGTAGTTAAGATTGATGGGGTAGAACCACCAATGGACCACACAGCAGACATACAGACCAGCTATAGGTACCTTAGTATCCCATAGTCACATGGGAATCACAATGAGGAGGCAAGGAAGACAGCAATATCCAAGTATCACTAAAGGATAAGACAGGTCCTGAAGAGCCAGCTCAATAGGAAGAATAAGATCCATGCCATCAACATGTACACCCTGTCAGTCATCAGATACCCTGCCGGTATAGTGAGCTGGCCAAAGCAGGACATAGAGGCTGCCAATGTGAAGATCCGGAAGCTCCTCACAATGTACAAAGGTTTCCACCTCACATCCAACACCCAGAGACTGTACACCAGCTGGAAAGAGGACAGGCAGGGTCTGGTGAGTGTCAAAGACACTGTCCTGGATGAAACCCAGAGCGTCCAGGAGTACATCAGTAAGATGGTGCTCAAAGATGAGCTGTTGAGAGAATGCCAGAGGCAGCAGCAGACATGGGAGGAAGTTCAAGCGGAGGAAGTGCCATGGCAAGACAAGACCCTGCATGGGATATACCATCAACAGATAGCTAAGGTGGCTGACACTGGGAAATCCTACCAGTGGCTGGAAAGGGCTAGACTAAAAGACAGCACTGAGGCACTGATCATAGCAGCACAAGAACAGGCACTAAGAGAAGTCTACCCCACTAGATAGGACCCAAGATGCAGACTGTGCACAGAGGGCTTAGAGACAGTCCAACACATAGTGGCAGAGTGTAAGATGCAGGCAGGAACAACATACACTGAATGGCACAACCAAGTAACTTGCATTATGTACAGGAACATCTGCATAGTGTATGGGCTAGACCCTCCAAAGTCCAGATGGGAGATTCCACGGAAGGTTGTGGAGAATAATAGGGCTACGTTCCTGTGGGATCCAGATGGACAGGCAGGTAGTGGCCAATCAACTAGACATCATGGTAGTAGACAAGGACTAGAGGACAGTGGTGGTGATAGATATAGCAGTGCCAAGTGACAGCAACTGCAGGAAGGGGTATGAGAAGCTGGAGAAGTAGCAGGGCCTGAAGGAGGAACTAGAGAGGATGTGGAAAAAAGCCAAAGTGGTCCCAGTGGTGGTAGGAGTACTCGGGGCTGTGACTCCTAAGCTGGGAGAGTGGCTCCAACAGATCCCAGGAACAACATTAGGGCTCTCTGTCCAGAAGAGTGCAGTGCTAGGAACAGCTCAGATACTGCGCAGAACCCTCGAACTCCCAGGCCTCTGATAGAGGACCTGTGATTGAGGAACACACATATCACCCAGAGGGGTGAGAGGGGAAAATAATATCTATCTATCTATCTATCTATCTATCTATCTATCTATCTATCTATCTATCTATCTATCTACCTACCTACCTACCTACCTACCTACCTACCTACCTACCTACCAAGGCCCTCCCTCCAGGTGTCTTTCCATATGGACATGTGTGACTGCCCAGGGCAGGGTTTCTCACGGGTAGTTCCTGCCCCCCCCACCTGGAACACTGCCTCTAGTAATGCCCTGATACCAACTGAGGCAAGTTGAAATAAGAACTCAGGTTCAATCCATTTTGTTACCACCCTTATGTCTGTCCTTACGAGTGTAGTGTTACATATATGTTTTTCTAAAGATCAGAGATGTTCTCTGTACCTCTCATGTACTATCCTTAAGACTGAAATTTTTATTATTGGGCCAATCTACGCCTGTTAATGACTAATTGACGGTAGAATTCATGCAAGGATTTATGTTGCTCCTTATCTCTTCCTGCTTTAAGTGCAGGGCCAGTCTGTTAGAATAGCACGTAGGACCTTGCTCAGCTTATACAACAAAGCTACAGTACTGTGTTTCTTGCTAGGCATGCATCTGCAGTGATGTCATAGGAGACAGAGACAGATCCCCATGTCTCCCTTTTTGATTATCAGTTGTAAAGCAATTCACTTTTCTGCAGTTAGGGTCCTCCATTAGTGAATATACATGCTCAGAGTGCCTTTGATCACCATCCTAAAGAAGATCTGGTTTTTGCTTTTGGCTGACTTGGACATATGAGACTCACTATAACCTGCCAGCTTTGGATTAATAAAACAATATTTTGTATCTCCAGTTTCCTTGGTGAGTTAAATTCGCTAAGACACTACATTATTTATCTGTTAAGCTCCAGGCAAAGACATTTTTATTCTTCCAACTTTGAAGTATTTGTATATATAAACTGCATGTTATATATTTAATCTGCATGTCTCTCTGTTGCATTTTAATTATTGTTTTGGTGGATACTATAATTGTACAATGTTACAAGCTACCATGAGGAAAAGGGTATTTTCAAGAATGTATGTGTGTGTATGTATACACACACATACACACATACATACACAAACATACATACAGTATAGTATAGTATAGTATAGAATAGAATAGAATAGAATAGAATAGAATAGAATAGAATAGAATAGAATAGAATAGAATAGAATAGAATAGAATAGAATAGAATAGAATAGAATAGAATAGAATAGAATAGAATAGAATAGAATAGGCCATTAAAAGTCAATGGCTTGACTTCTAGAAATCCTGTATACTATTTTAATCTTTTAGCACCTAAACCTCGGGTGGAGGTTCATCAAGGTTAAGAACCCAAGAACAACAACAATAATAAAAGGACATTTCAATAAGAAAAAGAACATAGAAATACTCACAGCAATTATATTAAAAAAATCATCATCTCCAAGGGTGTCCAAAATGGAAGACACTGTTTGTTTTGCAATTGTCAAGCGAAGTCCTTTCATACTGCCGCTAACATCAACTAAAATAACAACATCTTTAGGAGAAGTGGCTGCCTGAATATACCTGGATGACAGGAGAAGGGGAATAGGAAGGAATGTCAATTAAACTCATAGGAATCTACCTACAGGGCCATTGCTAACCAATACAGGACATTTGTGCGAATTAGAAAAAGGCATCTTTGCAATGGAGGAAGGGGGAGGGCATGTCCACCGCCCTGCTTGGTGAGCAACCCTCTCCGCGGGTGCAAGTCAACTATACCTGTTTGTCAGGTTGCCTAGGCACTCTCCCTCCTAGCAGAGGACCACTCACTTTTTCTTCTTTTGCCCAGAAATGCAAGTGCCACTGACTCCCTGCACTTTGCTAGATGTGGCACCCAGGTGCAGGGACAACTTGAACAATTATACACAGTGGCCTTGTCTACCAGTTTAATTTTTGTGAAAGTTATAAAGAGCAATCATGACCTACCATTTTCGATTTCTGCAGTCAAATGCAATGACTCCATTTTCATCTGGCTCCCATTTAATTCCTGGAGTGGAGGATAATATTACACTATTAGAATTCCAAAGGTATGTTCTCTTCCTTGAAAGACTAATTGTTGTTGTTGTTGTTTTAATTCATTGACCAGGTAGGCAAGCCCAATCGAAAGTAAACCCTATTGTTTTCAGGGGTATTTAATCTCAGTCATCAGGGCTCTCCTTTCATCCTTCTCCAAGAGCTCTGACACTGGTGCTTCTAAGATGGTTTAAATCCTGCCAGGGCAAGAGTCAGAGAGAAGAGGCATTTCTCTCCTTTCATCACCCCAGCCATTTGTTAACAAATACATCTGTATCAAGTTAATGAGGGGTATATTAGAAGCCAGAAGGCCTTGTCAGTAGCCTTCTTAGGGAGTACCATTTAGACCCAGCACTTTTCCCTAGAGAAAGAGTGAGTGGCCCAAAGTCACCCAGCTGGCTTCATGCCTAAGGCAGGACTAGAACTCATGGTCTCCTGGTTTTTAGCCTGGAGCCTTTAACCACTATTGCAAGCTGGCTCTCTTGGCAATGTATGAAAAATCAAATATTAAAATATTTCACAGATGGCATTAGACCCCCTTAAAATTGTGTTATAGTAACAAAAGACTTTCTAGAGCATGTTGAAAAGGTTATAATCAAATCAGTACCTATTATCATCTCTGCTGGCAATAACCAATTTTGATTTTGGTTGAAAAGTTACAAAGAAAAAACAACAAATACTCAACAGTCTTTAATAATTAATGCTAATATAGCTTTACTGTCCATTAAAGGAGATAGAAAATGATGCAATACAATAAATCAATTCAATTTATCAGCTGCCAGAGTTACTTTACCATTGCAAAAAGTACATCTTAAGCTAGATCAATATTGTTTAAAAGTGTGAGAAACACTATTTGTTGAAAAATTAATACAGTGGCAAGTTCTTATTTAAAACTAATACAGTGGCAAGTATTATTTAAAGAGTATTTTATACACATTTAAACTTCAGTTTTTAGTTATATAAGCACACAACTCCTAATAGATTATCTCCACGTATGCAACTATCTGTCTTTGATGTATGCAACTATCTGTCTTTGGGATAGCAATAATGAATATGTACATTTAAAATGTTATATCACTCCATAAAATTATATTCACAACCTATGTCAGAGTTGTTGGTTTTGTGTGCTATGTCCTTTCTGATTTTTTTAATTCTTAAATTGCTCTTTACTTTCATTGCATAGTTGATCACTGTATATATAATCAAAATTTTAAAAAAGATAAGCACCAAAATATTTCTTCTAGCTATGATGCAAGTAGAATTCAATGCTTTATCCTAAGAAAGTGATCCTGGCAGCATCAACCATATGAAATATGCTTATCTTTGGCTGGATCATATCCACTACTAATAATTATTATTTATGTGATATTTCAGCATACATAGCGTTCTATCTATTTACATCATTTGTCCTCCTTAAATCATGAACAAACCTAATTTTACTGATGTATTAGTAATTGTGCTAAAATAGAGTGATTGTCCATGTTTTTCAATTTAAAAGGTTATGTTCCCATTCCAAGAAACGCAGGTGTTCACAGGACCTATATCATTCTGAATAAAAGCAAGAAATCTTTTACTAATATGTCCTAATTTATGACATTCCCTCCACTGAAATTACCAGAAACAGGAGGAAGCAAAGGCTACATTCAAGCTACTTATGGACAGAGTTCTACCCATGAGATTCTAAGGCTGGCAGAGAGGAAAAGGCAGTTTCCACCCCAAATCAGCAGAAGGGGAAATCAGAGTCCCATCAAATTAGTTAGCAAAATCAGTATTTGGCAGCTGAGAAGTGGTATAATAACATTACGTTTATGTACGAAAACCAGGAAACAGTTAAACTACCCTAAAAGCTCTGTTTAAAATATTATTTTTAGTTATGAGCTTTTATTGTCACAGCTGTGGAGTCAGCACTACTGCAGCCTTAAGTCATGTTTTCTAAACTCCTAAGCAAAATTAAAACTTCCTTTCTATTAAACATTTAAATACTGTTGCAGCAGGAGATCTGTCCTAAGGGTTTCAGCTGTTTCCACCAAGAAAAATAAGGAAGTTTGCTGCTTCAGACAGACTTGGTAGTAAAAGAAACAAAAAGTCAAGAAAGGGCCACTGAAACACTGATATCAGAACTCCTTGACTTTCTGAGGCTGAGTTTGTTCACCCTTTTCCAAACAGAATTGATTTATTGTAATGGCAAAATACTTCCACCAGTGGTGCCTATATTGCCCCATGCCATAAGGTGTTGATTGCTGCTGCTCCTTTAGGAACAACAGCAAATAAATGCAAATAGAAAAGAAGGAGAGAAAGAGAGCGTGCACACTTTTTTCTTACCTGGATACTGCCTAAAAAATCCCTTTGCGCTTCCAAAGTACTGCCATATAAGGGAAGGGTCATGGCCGAAGTTGTCAACAAACACTTTATTTAATGATTCAGACCAGTAAACTCCATTCACAATAGCAGGATCTGAAAAATAGAAAAGAAAAAGAATCAGACGGTCTGGTGTAAGTTAGTCTTGGACATTAGATGTTTTAAATTAGGATCTGAAAACACCTTGTAAAACATTAGTGTATGCCACGGACTTCAAATGATGCCAAAAAACTAAAAGGGAGAAGAATGAACTCAATGAATATTTCTTTTGAGGGACTTCTCTGAATCTGTCTCTCCCTCCACCTTCTGAAGGAAAGTGGGTTTAATGGAAAGATTTTTAATCTCATGGTTTTTAATACTGCATCCTCCTAATTTTTGTCATTCTACTCAGGCTTTTACTGAGAGCATTTCTTTACTGGTGGTTAAGGGTTACCGAGACATTGTTGTGGAGCTATGAAGCCTGTTCATCACTGATATATCACCAAAGCAATGACTGGATGATGCCATTAAGTTGCTTGTGTGGAAATGCTCTGAAATTGCCATTGTGAATGTATATCTGTGTTGATGGTTCTTGTTAACTGTCCAGGGATTTTTACTGCAATGGACAAACAGAAGAAATATCGCTTTACTCAGAGGAGAGAAAACTGATTACTGAGATTCTATTAGTTGCTAACTCCACCAGCAAGGAATTTTACCATGGATTCCACTGGGAGCAAATTTCAGTATTGCTGTCCACTGGAATTCATGTAGGGATGAATGCTAACAGAAATGCTTTTTCATTAAAATAATCTACAAGGACTGAGGATTGCAATGGGGGCTGAAGTTACTTCATTAAATGAATGAACTGGTTGGAACATTTCTATTTTCTTTTCTGCAAAACCTCCTGCACATCCATTGAGGTAAGAGCATATTTACCCACACACAATGCCTAGAATGCCCTTGTGACAATATCATATTGACCTAAATCTCGTGATATTGACATTTCAAGGCCTTGTGATTTTCATTACCAGATCATTAATTTTGCCCTTATCTTCTCAAACAAATGCATGAAAGAGACCTCAGATGCACAGAACTCTGTTGCCCATGAAGTTACAAAACTCTTAAAACCCTACACTGGCACAATGGATCAACTGGCAATTTTATCTGTCCATGTTATAATCACAGAAGAAAACCGATTCTTCTCAATATCAAAGGTAATTCGTAATATTAATCTGTGAAGCACAGAAATGTGGCCTGCCCCATCATTTGACACAGTAGCTTCACTGACTTGTAAAATAATGGCTGATTTCAAATTACTTAGTTTAATGGGATAATTTTAATGAAGTGGAAAGAGGTGAATTGTTTTCTGTGAGAATATTCATCAGGGAAACACTGGGGGGAAAGGGAGCAGTGAAATGTCTCAGCTGCCTGCCTTTGAACTAAGCTTTCATCTAAATATTTATATTTACAAGCACATGCTACACATAAAGACTACAAGGAAACATTTTTCTTGGAGAGAAATGCCTTTGTAAATAACAGAGAACATGAAAAATTGAAGTTGCCAATACTTGAGACATCAAGGCAGAATCCTATATGTCTCCCAACCATAGTTCTGACTCAAAACAAACTGATGTCCATACATTTCCAACATGGTTAACAGGATACGTATCATTAATTTGGAAGGAAAAGAAAAACTACTGATGTTTACTGTCTGAGGCATAACTGCCAAATTTCTAATCTTATGCACAAATGACATTTCCATATACACAGTTCATGGATCTATCTTGCCACATATGTTCTACTAGCACTGGAAGTAGATCTTTGATATATGAACAACAATTCCAGATGTTCTATAGTTAGGAGCTAATCTTTCTGCTCTTCATTTCAGAATAGCTAAAATCCCGTGCCAAGAACTGAACAGTATGGCACTGTTCTGGTTGATGCAAAGGCCAGGAAGAGCTACTGTGACCACTGGTATACTGCCAAATAAAACATGAAAAAAGATGAGTTCTAAACTTCTACATGCTGAGAACGGTTGTATATTTTCCTTCATCCTTCTGTTAGAAAATATGTGCAAAATCACAACATGAATCCCCAACACACATTTTTACCTTCCCAACCTCACCTAAGTTATCAAATACAAATAGGCAAGGGCTTTTTAAAAATATTACAGCTGACACAAGGAGGGGATGTTCAACTATGTACGGTTTCAGCTCTCTGCCAAAGCTCCATTCTTCTATAGCTACAACAATATTGAGAGCTTCAGTCAGACATGATCTTGACTGCTATGACCTCAGCTTAACAGGCCTGACTAGTCTAACCTTGCTTAATTCAACTAGTGCATATCAGACTCGACCTTAACCCTGGATATGGCCAATGCCAATATTTATGTCCCTTGTAAGCATTAAGACTCATGGTAGGCTTTCCCTTTCCATGGATCTTGAATGCCTTAAAAGGTCTAATAATGCTTAATATTAATACTTTCTGGTTTAAAATGCAGAGTGCATTTTAACTGTGTTGTGAATTTAATGGAGACTGACTAACAAATCAACTTTAGTTGTACTGCTTTGTGCTTGTGTAAAATCTCCTAACTATAAAATCCCTCAAAGAAATGTTTATTTTATTTTATTTAGTTTATTAATCAAATTTATATGCCACCCATCTAACTATATAAGTAACTCTAGGAGGCTTACAATTAAACGGCTTACACTGAACAATATGTTTAAGGATTACATTGTCTGTGCTATAATCTTCTTCTATGAACTGCATTTGAAAAAGTATTTTTATTTTGTAAACTGAATATGAAGATTATTAGAAAAAGGGGAAGCAATAAAAAAGAGAAAAAATATCCTCATCATTCCATGTCTTACAATCCAAACTCATTAAAAGTAACTTTGGCTCCTCCAGTTTTTCTTAAAAGTGTTTGTGATTTGCATTTTGCAGAGAGCTTTCCTAACAACAACCTTTCAAATAAAATTAGAAGCTTTCTTTTATCTTTTTGATAAGATACATGCTGCAATTTACAATTTTTACACTGCTACTTGTTGCTGCATTATTGTTATTAAATAAAACAGGACTTGTAGACAAATAGGTACACTGACAGAAAGCTGAAATATAATTGCCAAAGAACAGTCCAAATGCATGTAGTAATTAAATAGCTGTCATAGATATTATTGGCTCTCAGAAGCAGAGATGAAAAGAGTGTTGCCAATGCTGAATTTTGTCTGAAATAAAGCAACTGAGTGGAATGTTCAAAATGAAAAGTACTTTTCAGCTTTTGTTCAATGCAGAGCAGGAATCAGATATTTGCAACTTCAATGAATTACAAAAGTCAGTTTGTGAAAACAAAATAATTTAAATAATGCAGTTTCAATTCAGGTTAGTCTGATGTGCACTTACAATATGTTTATCTAAGTACAGTCCTTTTTAATTATGGGAAATTACAGTTTCACTTTCTTCTACATTTTTCAAGCCTCACCTGGAGTATTCTGGAATCTACACTTTAAGAAAAAATTTGACCAATGGCAGTTTTGCCAAAATTCTTCCAAAAAAAGCAATGAAGATGATGAGGGAACTAGAAACTAAGACCTATGATAAGAAACTGAAGGAAACAGAAATGTTTCTTAGCAATGAGAAGGCTGGGGGGTACATGATATAATTCCTCGAATATCTTAAAGGATTCACATAGAAAAAGATCAAGAACTATTCTCCATTGTTCCAAAGTGCAGGCGATACTACAATGGATTTCAGTTATAGGTAGAGAGACTCTGACTGAATATTAGAAAAGATTTCTTAACAGTGGGAGAAGTGTGATAGTGGCACCAACTGCTCAGTGAATTTATGGCTTCCTTTCCAATGGACATATTCAAGTAGGTGCCGTCAGGGATATTTTAATTTGAATGCCTGCACCAAGCAGGGGATTGCAATTTATGACCTAAACATTTTTCATTCTCTTATCTCTTCTCATATCTTTTTCATATATGTGAGCATATGGAATCTGTTCCTTACACAACTGTTATATTTTGACCAAAATTTCTCCAGGTCCAATCTTGCTAGCATACTTTTTTCCTTAAATTTTCTAAGTTTAAGCCTAATATTTCATACCAATAATGTATGGGCTTTTCTACAATCTGCATCTGGATTGCACTTCTCCAGCTTCTGTTTGCTATTATATGATCTAACTGGTTCTGTTGTTTCCCATCTGGTGATTTCCATGTGTGGTCCACATTTATGTCAGAATAGGCATGGAAGAAAAAATCATGTAGCAAGGGTGAGCAACAGAAACAGTCTTCCAAATAAATCAGGAGACCGTGAGTTCTAGTCCCACCTTAGGCACAAAGCCAGCTGGGTGACCTTGGGCCAATCACTCTCTCTAGCTCTAGGAAGCAAGCAATGGCAAATCACTTCCAAAAATGTTGCCAAGAAAACTGCAAGGACTAGTTCAGACAGTCTCCAACAACTAAGACTGATTTCAAAGCACTCAAAAATCCCCACCAACACCTTGGATACTGTTGTCAACACCACAGATTGATTGATTGATTCATTCATTCATTCATTCATTCATTCATTCATTCACTCATTCATTCATTCATTTTTCAAATTTGTCACCGCCAATCTCACTGTGGGGTGACTCTGGGTGGTTTACTGTAAAAATAGAATAAATATTGATTAAAATAGATAAATATTAATTAATTAATTCAAATATGTTAAAAGCACACTTCCTTTATAATACTTCCAAGAGGCAGATGTTAATTAGGTGTTAATAAACTCAAAGAGCATTGTCAAGGTGCCAGCCATCCCCAGGGTCGACTGTCTCTTTCTTCATGCCAGGCAAGTTGGCAGACCAAGTCTTCAATTCCCTCCAAAAAATTGGGAGGGCAGGGGCCCGCCTCACCTCTGCAGGGAGAGTATTCCATAGGGTGGGGGCAATGGCAGAGAAGGCTCTCCTCCTAGGACCCACCAGTCAACATTTTCTCACTGACAGGATCCGCAACATGCCTTCTCTGCTGGACCGGGTGGGACGGGTTGATGTAATGGGGGTGAGATGGTCCCTCAGGTAACCTGGACCATGCCATGTAGGGCTTTAAGGGTGATAACCAACACCTTGAATTGGACCCAGAAACAAACTGGAACCCAAAGCAGCTCCTGCAGCAAAGGTGTTACATGTGCCCTCCTTGGGCACCCATGATTGCCCACACAGCCACATTTTACACAAGCTGTAGCTTCCAGATACACTTCAAGGGTAGCCCCATGTAGAGTGCATTGCAATAGTCTAAACGAGAGATGATCAGGGTGTGAGTGACAGACTGGAGGGACTCCTGATCCAGGAAGGGGCGTAACTGGCACACAACACGAAGTTGCGCAAAGGCCCTCCTGGCCACAACTGCCACCTGCTCCTTGAGCAGGAGTCGTGAGTCCAGGAGGACCCCCACAACAAATTGGAAATATAGGACATTAGGCTAAAGAATAAAGTTGCCTAGATAAACCTGTTCTTTGAGAAGTACAAATCTAGACCATAGAGATTTTTGCAATAACCTTCGTATATATCACAGAGGAACAAAATGAGGCCAAGGAAAGTTGTATCTAAAAAATGTGATATAGGGCTCCCACTTCATTAATGGGATCTTTATGGTTCCCAGTTGATACCTCTCTGCTTGAAAATTGATGCATGTTGCCTGAACTAGGAGATGGGAATGAAAAATCAGGAAAGTGTGTTGTATTTAAGTAGACTGACAATTTCTTGTGCAACATACAAGAAAAAAGTTATGACATCTTTTCCTAATCTGGTGCCCTGCAGGAATATTGAGACTACAATTCCAAGTATTCCCTGCCAGTATGGCCATTAGAAGATATATTGAGAGTTCTGGTCCTAACATATAATACCTATGGAGGGTTCAACTCTGGAAAAGGTTGATATAACGTGACTTCCTGTGAGTGCCATGGCGAACTGAAGTCTTACTGGCTTGCTGGCTAGTAAGACAGCTTTTGCGAGGGAAATCGTGGCTGGATATTGGATCCAGGCCAACATAATCTCTCCAGACCAAAGGAAGGATCATTGAGATCATCTACAGGACTCTGGACAGCTGCTACCCATGAGTAGACCATGGAAACTGTCATGTTACAATTGGCTTATGAGTGGAGTAGCTGGGAGTCGGGATTACATCAAGCTCACGCTCTCAAAGGAGCCTTTTATGGGCACTAAGCTTGACTGAACCTTATATATAAATCACTATTTTGGATTAATTTTTTATGTGTTATATATTGGAGGGATTAAGACCCTTTGGACCGGCAAGGTTTTACTGTATTTATCAGGTGAGTGATAAATCAGAGGCCTCCATAAAAGACAATGATGTAAATTTGATCTTAAACATTTTGAAAATATATGTTTTTTGGAGGGCTGGGGACTATACAGCAAAAGTGTGCTTAGTATATGGATTTTGGAAAGTTAATATTGGATTAAGGGGTCAGAGAAATTTGGAATTATAGTTTTGAATTTATTACAAGACATCTTCTCGTGGGAAAATGGTGACTGCTTTTGTTTCTTTATGATAAGGAGACCTTGAATGTTGGACATTACAGGGAACAGAGGACCAAAAATATGGAGCACAAATCCTTATTGCAAACTTTTAAATACCTCTCAGCCAAGTTACTGGATAGAATGGATCAGTTGCTTGAGAAACTGGACAGAACATGCTTTAATGAAGTTGTAAAACAAGAAGAAGTTGTAATGGATGTTTATGAAATTAATTTGAAGGAGGACTTAAATGTAATGCAGATGGATCCGATGGATGGTGAACAGATATCAAACCAGGAAATTGATTTGGATAATTTTTTTCTGCTGGATATACAAAAGAGCTCTGCTAAGGTTTGGAAAGACTTTTTAGAAGTGACAAACAAAAGGATAAACTTTATCTAATGGACATGTGAAAGAAATCCATTAAAGTTCTGAAGGATTTTTATTGGGATACAGAGATGATTAGCAAATTACCTCTGGGACCTTTTTTTAAGGGGTTAAAGAATAATCTTAAAAATTCAGGGAAGGTTTATAAGGTTGGCTTGTTTGATCAGGGCTAAAAGAGGAAAACAGTTATATCTGGATGCCCTTACTGGACTTTTGCTGACAAAGAATGATTGATGAAGCATCTGGATTTTGTTTTTTTGTTACTTAAGAAATTAGTTATGGGGAGAAGAGAGATTGTTTTATTTAGAGATGGTGATAAGCTATTAAAACTGTTTTTAACCTGCTGGGATGAAGGGGTAACTTACTTTTTCTTTTCCCCCCTTTTTTTTCCTTTTCTGCACTCCCCCCCCCCCCTTGTGTGTGTGTGTGTGTTTTCTGTTTGTATTTTTTGTAGTTTGTATTAATTTTATTCTTTTCATTTATTCACTTAATAAAATTATTTGAAGAAAAAGAAAAAGTTGATCTAACATGTGGGACTAGACAGGAGAAGATGGCTTATTAATATAGCTTTTCTAGACAATATCACAAATTCCTACAAGAATAAATACTTTATGTAGGATAGCCTTAATAATTATTATCAGATGCGATGGAGTATTGGAACTCAGGTGCGGTTGAAATATGTCTCTGCATATGAGTTGTTGGGAAGCAGCAATTTTGAAGGACACCTAGGTATAAAAAACAGTTTGGGAAGTAGATTAAAAACAGCTGATCCAGGAGTGTCCGGTGGAGTGAATGCAATTGAAATTTTTATTTCATTTATTTATTTATCAAGTGTATAAGACCGCCTATCTCACACAAAGTGACTCTGGGCAGCATACAATACAGCCAACAATTAAAACATTTTACAAAACCAGATTAAAAACAAAATAAATAAACAAAATAAAAGTGATGAACTTATTTGGGATAAAACTGAAGTGAGCGAATGCTGGAAGCAACATTTTAGAGAAAGGCATGGGAATTATATTTATGTCTCAAAAAGTGGAATTGAAATGCTATGTTAGCGTCCAAGAAAAAAAAAAAGACTTATGAAAATGCTATCAAAATGTTGAAAACCGGTAAGGTTGCAGGCACAGACAAAGTATCTGGAGGAATAGTAAAATATAGATGTGGTTTGTTTACGGACTGACTGTATGATATTTTTATATGTGCGTGAAGACTGCATCTGTGCTTCATCATTGGAAGAATGGTGTTATTGTTCATGTACATGAAGAGAAAGGAAGAACTGCAAAAGTGAATGTAAAAACTGAAGGGGGTGGATGGGTGACCATGAACAAGATTTGCAAAGTGCCTTGTGCCTTTATGCCAGGCGGGGTGTTAGCTCTTCAGCAAGTCACTGAGAAATGTATGAATGTGGAGGGGAAAAGCTTATTCTACTTTTGTTGATTTAGAGAAAGGATATACCCAAGTCAGTACTTCTGAATTATGGAACATTTTGCACATCTATGGAGTTAAAATTGATAGCTGAATGCAATGAGGAGTATACGATGACATAAAGAATAAATGGAATGTGTGAGAATAGAAAGAATACTTACTGAATGGTTCAGCACGGGAATGAGGCAAGGATGTGTGAAGTCCTCCACTGTTTAATATATTTGTCAATAAATGTATAAGGAATGCTTATGGTGATGTCAGAAATGTGTTAATTGTGGACATGAATGTACATGTATTTTTGTATGCAGCTGATGCTGCATTAATGGCTGAGAATATAAAATAGGTTGTATAATGCAGCAAGGAATATGGATGTGAAAATTAATGTATCAAAGACTAAAGTGTTTGTGTTTTTCACAGAAAATGAAGTGAATGAGCCCAAGTTATATATAAATGGTTAAAAACAAGATCATAGTAGATGAATTTGTGTATCTTGGTAGAAAGTTTACTAAAGTTGGGAAAAGAGAGAAGTTTTAAGATGTGCAAATGCTAATCAAAATACAGTATAGCTTGTCGTCTATTGCAAGGGAACAATTTTTTGTCCAAAGAACCTCATCTGCCATTTTGTAATATGGAAAAGGGAATTGTGTATATTAGGACAAAAGTGAGTTACTAGTACCAAATAAGTATTTTGAGGTGGTTTCATCATGTAAAGAGAATAAATTAGGACTGAACTGTAAAATAACTATGTGAAGGAGGAGGGAATGGGTCAAGAGGAAGGGGAAAATCAAGACACTTGTAGTTGTACAGAATTACATTAGCCCATTTGCAAAGAAGATAGGAGCACACTTAACAGATGCTTGGCCTGTCCATGTTTGTCTCAAAAGTAAAGGCATGAAACATATCCCCAATGAAGCTTTACTCACACATCATGGCAAATGATACTTGGAAAATCAATATTCAGGAGCAAATCTCTGTAGGGTCATTTTCATAGGAAGTGGATAAATTAAGAAGCCAAAATTATTGTTACATTTCATATCTGCTTAGTAGATCTCTAGAAAATAAAAGCATTCTCATTCCTTGTGAGGAAAAATAGCCTATGATGGTGCCCATAGGTGTAAGCATATTAAGACTCAGCCTTCTTCAACCTGGTACTCTCCAAATAGGTGTGTCCTAATTTCCCATTATCCCAATACAGAACTGACACTGAGAAACACTGACAATAATAAAATTAGTTATAAGAAGAGATGCAGTTGTGAATAGGTTTACCCTGAATTCTCTTGCTCTTTATAAATATTAACACACTAGAGTTTTAATTCTTTTTACAGTATTTCAAAATGGGATTTATAGAATCCTGCTAAATAAGTTCTGAATGCAAAAATATAACTTACAGTAGTAGTAATATTCATATAAGCTTGGTGATAAATACCACTGTGTGCTAGTGAAATAAAACAAGATGGGTAAAGATTTTATCCATCAGATCTTGATTAACTATTTTCCTGGGACAACCAGGACCTCTTGATATAAAATTCCAGATGTTTACATAATCCAGAGTGAATTGGGGACATTTCTAAAACTCATGTTACTAATTCCTGTTAATTCATGTGCAGATGCATACAGTTTCAGTAAATTTTAATACATCAAGATTCAGTTTGCTGCATACGTCAAACTCATTTTGATAAAGCATGTCTAGATAAGGTGCCAATTTATCCAGATTCATGAACATTACAAATTTGGGTCTAGGTAGTAATTAATTTTGTTCTGTATCATGCCCAATTAGAAAAAAAAAAGCATATGAACTTTTAAAATTTTCTTATTTCCTTAGTTTAACTACAACTCTACCTTCCAGAGATCTAAACCTATTTTTAACACACATGCACTCCTAATGCAGATAGGTTAATGTGTTAAAGGTGGATCACCCTCCCGTCTCCTATTTCTGAAGAATCTTTTTTCTGTGGTTATGGTTTTTATGAGTTTTTGGCTAGTGTAGGTATATGCTAGACTCAAACTACGAGACCATGGAATGGCTAATTGCTATAGCTAGGTCCTTCACAAAACCATACAATGAATTTTGAGGCAAATATCAGACAAACTGTTCAGTGCTGAAGCAGCAAGTTTGTTCTGTCTTGGATCTTTTGGGTATCAGAGAACCCCACCATGGATTCTTATATTTGACAGCTGGATTGGGTAGAAAGTTATACTTGGTAATGTTGTCATCAAGGTTAGTAGGTGAGCTTATCAGATAAAGTGGTTGGACTAGGGAAAAATTAAAATAGGTGGGAAAAAAACAAAGAAAAAAAACCTCCAAGTCTCCCACATTTTTTTTCAAGTATAAAAAGAAAATGAAGAGGAAAATATGTCTAACTCGGTGTTTGCTACCAGTTGGGGTGGGATGTTCAAATGGGCTCCAGTGACCATAAAACATCCCTTTTCCCATTAATGGACCCTACTTGACAGACATTCACACACAATACTTCAATCATTGAAATCATGCTGATATTGCTTATTATTATTTTAATAATAATAATAGAGTTATACTGTATGAAATCTCCCTTTTAAAACACCTAGAATTACAACACACTGCACAGAAACATTTAAATAAACTCAGATTGATGCACTTTCCAAGAAGGTGTTTTGCACTAGAATGTGCTGAATTATGCTAAAGGAAAAAAATCAGAACAACAACAACAAAAACTGGAATAAAATATAAAATCTGATATGTTCTGAAACAAACATAAGTAAACTAAGTATTAATGCTAAGTTAATAGAGCACCTTCTTTTGCCAACAAACTTTCCAAGAGAAATCAAAGTATTCTGTTCCTCAGGAGAACCCAATGACACTCATGTTCCAAAATAGCAGACCAAGTAAAAGTACAGAAGCCATGCCCTAAAAGAACAATGAAGGAGGAAGATGTGTATCTTTATCCAACTATAAACCTTTCCACTGTACTATAAACAAAAGCTACAACAGTTATACTTTTTTCACCACCAACTGGATGCAGGCCTTGAACAACCAGTCCCAAAAGGCTCCCAAAAGCATTTAATGATGATGTCATCTGGCATAAAATATAAAGATTTCGATTAGTACCCCAACAGATGTTTTTGTGGCAGCTATTGTATACTGTGACTTTTCTTCCAGTTGTTGAGCCTTTCAAATGTCATCTCTATAAATCTCAGAAAGTTGTAAAATTATTTTTTATAAAAAATAATATACCAAGTCATCCTGCTTTAGGTTTAAAGGGCAACTTGACATTTCTTTATTTACAGTGAAAGCTATGCTTCTGATGCAGAGGCTTTTCACATCCTCAGACAGTATGATAGAGATGGCATTCATAAATGTGCATTTTTTTTCTGCAGCAGGAATATAGTACACTCTTTCACTGAAGCGCACTATGAAAATGTAAAGGATTCCATGTGCGTTCTGGGCTTCTCCATACTTGAAATTGTATGTGTGTGTGTATATATATGTATATATATGTGGATGTGGGTGTGAGTGTGCATGTATCTGTGTATCTGTACAAAAACAAAACACGAAGACCAAGATCAAGACCAAAACAAAACAAAACGCAGAGAAGAAATTATTTATGTATCTCAAACTTCATATACAAGTGAAAAAGTTTCATGAACAACTCGATTTTACAAAGCAAGGGCTTAGTTATTTATCTAGACACTATGCCAAATTATAGTTTGTATATGAGTTGGATGCATTTAAAAGGACTGGCCACTTGGTAGGGGTAGAAAATCTATTATGTAGGATTGTTGAAGGACATTCTTTTATATAATATTATTAAACAAAATATATTTCGTAACTGGTTTTCAAAAGATAATTTTGTTCCTAAAAACTATTAGTTTTAAGTCATCCCAAATAGGATGTTATTGTTCTGTTTCAGGTTTTAGCTGTGATTCACCCATACAGGATGTTTTAAATGCTGGTGTGTGATTTTTGTGCATGGATTTTTTTTTTTAATGTTATTGTATTTTCAGTTTATGTGATTCTACTGTTGTAAGCTGTCTTGGAAATTTCAGTTTGTATGAGTGCGCATAAATATAAATATGCTATATTTCCCCTTCATGGATCATTCCAGTTGTGAAGGGGCTTGTGCATCCCAATGATAGTATGAGAATACTCTCCCACATGGGTCACCCATGCCACGCAAGTCAAATATGAGAGAACTAACTAAATATTGCCAACCAAATGGACATTCACCACCAGGACAACGTCAACATATTAGGAGATTAACTTCCAGGTTGGGAGGTGTCCAGTGAGCTATGGGCAAACAGCAGTGAGCAAATTTAAGTAACTCTGTTGTTCATGATGTGTTTGGAATAAAGACAAAAGGACATCTGGTTGTTGATGAATGAATGTCAGAATCAAGTACCAAGGTGAGCATCAGACCTTCCCCCAGACAGCCAGGCCTGGAAAGAATTAGTCCAAGCAAGAAGAATTTGAATGTTCTAATTAATAGTCTTTATTATTATTATATATAATAGTATATAAAGCTATAAAACAAGAATAATTATTTTCAAATGAGACACCTACAGATAGGCAATTAAGCTGGCAAAACTCTCCTCCATTTTCTCCCAAGAAGAGGCAATTTCCATCTGCTCATTGTTTTGGCAACTTGAGAGAAATAACTACCAACTTGATGCTATCAGAGAAAAAAGGTCAAAATTGATCACTGACATTCTGAGAATCAGCCAATTGAAACAGACTGGAATGGGTCACTTCACATCAGAGGAGCATTATATCTTCTATTGCAGAAAGAAATAGCACAGACATCATTATTAACAAAAGTATTTCGGTATAACCCTCCCTCAAATGGAATTTTTATTCACTTGGTTGCTTGGATACAACCTCCATAAACTTCAGAATGGTTTCAATTTGAATCCAAGTCAGTCCAATAAATATTATAGAGATCTATATGTTCCAATAAGTCTATGCTCCAAATAACAATTCACAACACTTTATTTAAATAACAACAACAAAAGTATATAATATTATTATAGGTGATCGGAATCCTAAACGTGGAAGTAAAATAGCATCTAGAATGATGGGAAAATTTGGCCTTAGTGAAGGAAACAAAGGAGATGGCAGACCAAAAGAGTCCTGCCAAGACAATTCAGTGCTGATAGTTAAATGATCCTTCAAACAAACTAAAAGACGACACAAGGCCATCATCATATGGACAGTATTGGAATTTAATAAATTTTGGAATAAAATTAATAAATAATAAAATAAAATTTCAGAATAAAATTAATAAATAATAAATTTCAGAATAAATCTATTCTGAAACTAGAAATAGAGAAGCTCTATTCAGTCAGTAAAACAAGGTCTGGTACTGTCTGAGGCTCAGATCATGAATTCCTTTCTGCAAAATTACAAATTAAACTAAAGAAAACAAAATAATTAGACCAACAACATAGAGTCTCAACAATAACCACATGATTATGCAGTGAAGGTAAAGAATACATTTATAAGATTATATCTGATAAATGGAGTGCTTGAAGAACTCTGGACTGAAATTCCAGTTGTCAATAATGATGAAGCAAATAAAATATTCTCAAATGCAAAAAGCAAACAGAAAAGCAGCACAAGCAAAATGGCTTTCTGTTGGCATGTTAAAAATAGTTGGAGAAAGGTGGAAAGCAAAAGGCAACAAAGGCAAAAGAAAATTTGCCCAACTAAATGCTGAAACAAGCAAGGACAGGCAGTAATATATCTAAATAAGGAATGCAAAGGAATTGAGTGCAACAATCTCATGAGAATGACAAAAATCTTTAAGAAACATTACTGAAATTAAAGGAAACTTTTATTCAAAGAAGGACATGATTAAACATAAGGTGGCAAATATCTACTGGAGAAAGAGAAGCAATACAGAAGAGATGTTAGGAAGATACATAAGAACTGTAATTGATACATATGAATGTTTGATCAATTAACTGGAAAATGAAGCTAAATGGCCCTAGAAAATACTGCTAATAACAACCCTGCAAGAGCTGATGAAATACCAGCAGAACTGTTTAAAGAGTCTTACAAGAAGATGCAATTAAAGTGCTTCTTGTGGTTTGGAAACTGCAACAGCAGTTGAGGGGAAAATGGGGGGTGAGGGAATCAATTTATAGTCCAATACCAAAAATGGACAGCACTAAAAAATGCTCAAACTACCAAAAAATTGAACTTATTTCATACATTAGTAAGATAGTACTCAAGATTTTGCAAATCAGACTTCAACACTACATGACAACTGCCAGATGTATGTGCTGGATTCAGAACGCGCAGGTACACCCAAGTTCACGCTGTTAACATCCAATGCGTAATTAAAAAAGGCAAGAGAGTTCCAAGCAAATGTCTATTTTTGCTCTATTGATTATTTAAAGGCCTTTCACTATACAGACCACCTGGATCATTGGAAAGGGCTAAACAACAGCAGCAGCAACATAATGATTTTGAATTGTGGCACTGGAGAAAATGGCTGAGAACATCTTGGATTGTAAAAGGAACAATTCATTCATGGCTAGATGAAGTAAAACGAAACTGCTCACACATAGCACGAAGAATAAGGCTAGACCTTAATATTCTGGACATATAATATGAAAGCAAAAAGTCATTGAAGAAAACCCTGATGCTTTGAAAAATAAAATCAGTTGAAGAAGAGGCTAAAAGAAGACAAGGTGGCTAGTTATTATCATGAATTACACAAGCAAGAGCTAATAAAAACTCAAAGAAGCTGTTACTGACAGACTAAATTGGTGAAATGATGCCCATTCAGTCACAGAGAATCTCAAGCAACTAAGTAAATTTATATGTTTATCTAATAAATACATTTAAGAAATTCTGCTGAATTTCTATAAATGGAATTTTATGTGTTTTGTCCACTAACAGAAATGTTGGGCAATATTATACAGAAATAATAATAACAATAACAATACAAATGAAAATCTAGAAACTGGCACCATAAATGAGAAATGAGAAACAAACCAGCAGTCAGGTTCTCATTTCTCAAAGCATCTTTTAATGTAATTTTTTCCAGGGTGGTACATAATAATAATAATACTTTTTAAAAGGGTTATTTTTTCACATCAGGAATTCTCCATACTTGAAACCTGAAAATATATGATGTAAGAATCCTGACTTGACTAAACAAATCTCCAAAGCTCAGCCACTTTATCACTGGAAAAGGGACTGCAGCTGAAAAATTCACAGCAGTGAACTGTGAACAAGCAGGCCATTAATTTAAACAATGGAGCAGTTTTGTAGGAAAGCAGATTTGGAAGGAAGCTATTATAAGTAATGGTGCCCCAAAGAAAATAACTCTGCAGAATACAAATAAAAATCTATTTCGACTTGTGATAAGATTAGATCACTCGTTGAAAGAAAGCTGCTGCTGGAAACATCAATATATAGTACACTCAATTTACATTATAGGTCATTTCTGCAAACTGCTGCTGGTCATTTGAAACTGATGCCCAGGATTAAGGCTACCGAACAGGCCACCCGCTCCAATACACCAAGCAGCATAAGCTAGGATGCGATAGCAGGGCTGAGAGCCATAGAGTTATTTTATTGCTTTACTGCATTTTCTACTCTCTATCCAGTCCCCTTATTTGTAAGGCATCTCTGAATAAGAGCCATGCAAGACTGATGTCAGCCCTTCAAGATAGACCGCACTAGGAAACCAAACTTATGAATGCTAATACTACTTTTATTTTAAGATGACAGTAACAGAATCATGGAAGTCTGAATGTGCCTCCCCTATACATAATTAATTAATAAATGAGATTTCAACTATTAATTATAATTATATAAAATACAATTAATCAAATATTAATCATTAATCATTAATCCCCATACATAAGTGTAGGGCATGTGTACTGATGTTTGTGAACAGGGGTGTCTGCAGATTTAGTGCTCTCCTCTGATGATTTGCAACCTCCACAGAACTTTGGGGATGAAGCAATGTAACGCCTGAGGTAGTGTCAGGCCTAGCCCAAGGAACTCCAAGAGACAATGCAAATTCAGTCCAGCTACAACAGTGTGAATTCCTCAGGGAGGTGCCAATCTCATCCTCTTGTTCCTCCCACGCTCTTCTGGGGAGCTAAGAAAATGTTTATCTCCCTGAGCCTGGCCTTCATAATTCCATTCCATCACAGGTAGGTTTTGTATTGCCTCAGACGTAGGCACAGATGCAGATTTTGGGGTCCATTTTCAGAGCTTTAGGGCAGTATGTGAAATCTCAGAACCTTCCATTAATCTGGTGTATCTGCACAGTTGATTGTTCTAACAGTGCAAGTGGTCTAAATTAGCTGATATTTGCCTGCCTGCAATAGCTGAACATACACACTGCCGTACAAAATGTATCATTCTTACATAAGATAAACAGCACATTAGAAAAACATATTGTCCAAGACACTTGGTGGGCAAAATACAGTGTATATATGGGGCTGGAGAAAATCTATTGTGTGTGCTTGTGTGTGTGAGTGTGAGATGGATATCCCCCCTTTTCCTCTAAGGCTTAGGGCAGCTTCTATGGGGATATCCCTTCATGTTATCCCTACAACACGATTCTGTGAGGTAGGATGGGATAAGAGAATGACTAGACCACAGTAAACTTCCATCGCTGAAGGTGGAATTGAATTCGGGTCTCTCTGGTTTTAGCTCAACACTTAAACCATTGCATCATACTACTTCTTGTAAAAATACTTCATCCACAAGGGAGTTTCAATTTTTGAGAGAGGGAGACAGAGGAAACAAGAAGGATATTTCCCTGGATTCTATGATTTCTTATCTCTAGTTCCACCCAACCTCCCCACTGGACAACATTTATCTAGCTCAGTATAGCTCATAATTGAGCTTCTTTTTTTATATTTCATGAAGTAACACAATTGTGGTATTGGGGGAAAGTGAAGATGGTCAGAGAAATAAGGTGCAGAGAAATAACTTTATTGAGTTCTACATATTACAATTTTTTTTCAAGACTTCCTTTGGTACTGCCAAATTGCAACTTCACACCCCAAAAGATTTCATATACAGGGAGCCTTCTTTCTCCTTGTTTTGAAATATCCAATACCTCATTTTTCTTTGTCTTAATGCATGATTTGGTCAGATTCCATCTCACAATGTCACTAGGCCACTTCATGCTGCACAATTGAGTCCTGCTTCTTAAGTCATGTGAGTGCGATGGTGAGGGATGGTATGGAAATTTGCCTGTACTTCTTTACTGTTTGTCTACCTTTTTATTGTATTGTTAGGAATTCTTCCTCCCCTGAAGGTGAATACATTTGCAGTATATTAGAAGTTGGCAAGGAAAACCAAACAGCCAAACTATCTGATCCAGTAGATATTCTCATTTCAAGTTCTCATCCCTTTAGAACCACAGACTGCAGCTGTGCTCTTTAGGGTACAAAGCATTTTACCTGTAAAAAGGCTGATGTTGGGGGTGGAATGTTCTTCTGCGTCCAGATGAAGGATATACCAATATCCAGAATGATCCCCCAAATCATTTTTGACAGATATTACTCTTGTTATCATAAATAACTCTCTGTCAAGTGAGTTATTTCTACAGCGGCTAGTTGAATAAACTGTTACCAATTGTCTCCAGTACAGGTTTGCCACAAGCAGTCAGCTGCAGAACTGGAAATCTTTTCCATCCATTCCTTTCCATCTTCTCCCACCCATTGCCTCTTTCCATGCTCTAGACCATCATGGTGGCTGAAAAGGTGGCTTGAGGGCTCCCCACTACTGAGGCAGTATTGGTTGTGTTCCACACTCTTATTATCTTGCATGTCACATGATAGCAGAATTTATCACCTTACATTTCAAAGAAGCGGCTCCTTCGTAAGTATAAACTACTGTTATATGTACTGGCAGGAATGAAATACTTCAGTACAGGTAATACGTTTACAGAAAGTGCTAATGCAAGGAGCAAACCATTGTGAACAGCAAGCAATCCTAAGGAGCAAACAGTGTGCCACTTAATGAAATTTTAGTGTTTTGCAGATTAAGAGAAGTATATGATGGTGCGGTGCTTTCCCCTCCCTTTCCCCAATTGTGCATCCAGCATATGTGAATTTTCAGTATTGTGATGCACGAAGGATTATCAAGCATGAAAGCCAACAAATTATACTCTGCAATTGACTGCTGAGATTTTATTTCACATTTTTAGTACCTTGAAGGAAGTGATTTCTGTATAACTGCCAATTGTATTTTATAATCAGAGTGTATCATTCAAAAGATGAAAAAGGCTCTGGTTATAGTATTCAAGAAAAATAGATAATCTTAGCTTGACAGTCACTTGGAAAAAGCTGCTGGAACGATGACTGAATGATATTCATTGCTCTTTTTAAATGGCAAAAAAAAACAACAACCCTACTTTATCCGAAGTGGCTGTGGTTCATCACATTTCAATATATTTTCGACAAGGCTCATACACTCCAAAGAATTTCTTCTCCAAAGCAATCAGAGCTTTGATTACAGTCTGCATTTATCAACTTTTAACAACTCAGCTCATAAGAGAAAGGAAGCCAGTAGAAACCTCATGATAGAATGACCTTCCCCCATACATGGTGTTCTCTTACTTTCACTGGGCTGAAGAGATCAGGAGACATTTTAAGTCCAATTTCAAAAATTAAACCCTGGAGTTTACCAGCATGACCCTTGCATTGGGAGAAGCAAACAGCTTGTTCTAACTAGAAATACAAATCCTACAGAGATCTGAACTGGGAAAAAAAACTGGTTTTTTCAAAGTATCCTTTTTTCAAAAGCCAATTACTTAGGAGTATATAACATATAAAAATAATATGACCTTATGGAATTCCATCTCTTTCTGTTTCACATTTAGATATGTTCTTTATTTATTCTGAGATAGTTTCTGTTCTCCTGCTGAATAAAACCTAAAGCCATAATTTTAAAGGGGGAGTATGAGAACTATTCTTGTTCTGTATAATAATTCAGTTGCCAGCTTGGATTGATCAAATAAATAAACAAACAAATAGCCACCCTGAATATGAAATGATTATTGGGTAAAAAGGTTATGCTCGCATACTCCCAAAAAGGTTCAGTACACAGAGACCTTCCTTCCTAACCCTATTGCTCCATATTCCTTGAATATGGAATCAAGTTCAAAAGGAACTTGACCAAACTCAGATATAACCAAAACCTTGAGCCTAGACCATAGCAGTAAGGGAGGAAAAGCAAATTATGAACTTAAAACTCCTGTGGCCCTGCCAAAATTGACTAGCAAGATTTCAGTCCTTTTCCTCACTGCCAATCACTTCAGTGTTTAATCTCTAACTAATCAATTGCTATGTATCCAAAAAAGTGAAATTGTTGATTATTGCATCTGGCCTACCTAGTCCTTCAATATAAAATATATCATCACTTAATAAATAAGTAGGATTCAATAATAATACGTAATCAGTTCACTTGTCTGTTCTTGCATCATATCTAAATTTAATTTAGGATTCAGATTTTTGCAACTCAGATCCAGATGATGACACTAAATGGGAACAAAAAAACCTGCTGTCTTCTAGTCTTTTGCTTAAATATTAATGTATAGAGTTAGCATTACCTAACTTTGAATCAATTCCTATTTAATCCTGTTGCTGTATGAAACAGCATATGGCTGAAACAGATTATGGCTGAAAATCAAAATGATATAAACTGCTGAGAAGGACAAATAAGAGTGAAAGTGTTTGAATGCAACCATGTCAAGACACGATTCTTCATTCATTCAAGTGACATTAGCTCTTCAGACATTCAGAATCTGTTTTTATTCACTGACTTAAGTAGGGAGGGAGTTTATTCATTAGAATTATGTCTGGTAGTATACATATTTCCTTCTTCAATTTTGCCTCACAACAACTCCTTGTCTTGGGAGATAGCAACTGGTCCAAAATCATCTGATGAGCTTCCATGGCAATTCATGGACTTAACCCTAGACCTCTCCCATTCTAAATCCAACAACTTAAGCATTTCATATCCTAGACACCATCCCTATTCTCTACTGATCCAAATCACAGTAGATGAGTTGATTATTTCTGTGTGTATAAACCAGATTAGTACATGGAGATAATGACCCTGCTCTCCCCTCAATGTGCTGACATTAGCAATGTTCAAATAGCCAGACATCGACTGTCTCTTATGATGAAGACCTTTGTTTTGTGACCTTTAGTAGCTCCCTCATTCTGTAACACTAGAATAACAATTGTTTATTTAACTCGATATGGAAAAAATAGAAATATAAATATAAAGGTTAAGAAAACATATACATCATATTTTACTTTATGAGTTTTTATGGATGTAAAACAGAAATAACAACAAAGAGATAAGAAAAGAAAACCAGGAAATCAAGAAAAGAAATTCTACATTTTCCAAATTTTTTAGTAAGTTTCCACTCTCATAAACCATCAGAAGCAGGCTGAAATCCTTATCTCCCCTATACTTTAAAGCAAGGTTCCTCAACCTTGACAACTTTAAGACAGGTGGACTTCCCCCAAGGCTGGCTGTGGAATTCTGGGAGTTGAAGTCTACCCGTCTTAAAGTTACCAAGGTTGAGGAACCCTGCTTTAAAGCTAAACAGAGCCAGCAAGTAGTCTTCCAATACAGTGAAGTAATGATTGTGGCTAGAAATAAGGAATAAGCAATTCCCTTTCCCATCTGTCATCTGTGTTCCAGAAATGTTTACTGTATCAACATAGAGAAGTATTTTGCAGTCCTACTGAGAAGCACATGTCCCAAGGAGGCATAGTAACATGTTTCTGGGATTCTGAATTCTATGTATTGATAAATGAACTTTCAATTTATCATTTCTAAAAGGTCCCTGTAAAAGAACAGAGGTTCAATCCAGGGACAAAAAAAGTCTCAACCTTCCACAAGCTTTGCACTGAAAAGGGGAGCAAGATATGGTACGATAAGCACAACTGCATGTCATTCTCTGAGGAAAGGACAAGCTGTAAAATCACCAGAGAGCCAAAGACATAATTATGAGCTGCTCAGTGATTATTCTCTTCTCCTCACCAAGACCAAATAACAACAAATACGAATGAAGAGCACAGCATCTCAGTATCTCACTAGGACTCAATGTGTCCTCAAAATGTAGGAGAGAGGAAGACATGAGTTAAACAGATGTCTCTGGAGATTTCACATGCTATTCAAAGCAATGCAAACATGGGTGGATGTTACTGTGGTTGTTGCCGTTGTTTGGTTACTTTTGCCCAACTGAGCAATAGATACAACTGAGACTCCTACAGGTGAAAAGTTCTCCCTAGAATTTAATGATCGAATAGACTCTTTAGATTCATTTCAGAATTATGTTGATAATAAATTAAGTAAGAACTGTAAGTGGGTTATAGAAACATATATTATCATTATTATTTCTTACAAACTTTAGTCCCAAGGTGGGTTTTATATCCAGGTTAAGGAATAGATGACATGAGGAAAAAGGACAGGGAAAAAAGTGGCTATATTTGCAGATGTGTAAAAGAACCATGTTTGTGTTTGCAAAAAGAGCATCAATAAAAAGGCTCATTTAAGATGGCATTGATACATAATTTACATTTTATACTGTGTCAGTGAGTACCACCATAATATAATTACTGGAAATTAGTCAAGATTTCTCCATTTCTTTCTTCCCATGATCGAATTTCCCATCCTACTTTTGCACAACCGGCATATTTTGATATAAAAGCTGATAGTACAGCTTTCAATTTTCAGCAACATATTGTTTGTTTTATATTTATCAGCTGAGTTGAAATAAAACATATCTCCCACTGAAATAATGTCTGAAAATATTCCTAAAAATATACCATTTATCAAGGAAAAATATGCTGCAATTCTGGCAACACCGCTAAAATCTTTTTCTTGAATTCTCTAAAAGCTCAATACAATATAAAGAGATTTATGAGGGTGGGAGGGTGAAAGATTTTTCTAAAAAAAATGCAGAAAGTGTAGTGTTCCACTGGGAGTTTTTTCTGAGCTAATGGGACTATTCCCCCCCACCCCAAATTGCCTGCTTAAAACATAACATGGATTTTTTTTTCATTTATAGCAGGTTTGGAAGAAATACTTTTTACATGGATTACTTTAAAAAATGTATTACTTTGTTTTGAATGTTTTACAGAGATGTTTCATTTTAATACATTACTTCCCCAGATGCTTTTTTTGGCTTCGGTTAAACTCTCACAATGACATCAGGCTACTTTCTTGGATGAAGAAGCAGTTATACAATTGCAAATGTATACAAGTTGGCCCAAATACAGCCAAAATGGAACCATGACAAGCCCAGTGATTTAGATGAGAGAGGTTGCAGGGCAGAGTGAAGATTATTCACACACATACACACAAACACATACAATTGAATTTCAATGATCTGTTACAATTGAGAAACAGGACTGTTTCACTGCAATGGCAGAATAAACAAAGTTTCCAGACTGGGAGAGGCAGAGTTAATGGAAAAGACTTTCCTTGCCTCCTCTACTAGCTTTCTGTTCCTCATATTTTAATGATAAGTTGATTTTAACTTAAAAAACAAATAAACGAACAAATAGTGCCCTTAGATAATTGTGCTAAAAGACAGGATAATCAGAAATCCTTCTACCAGGGCTGGTCAATCTGTGGCCCTCACACTAATTTCAAGGGGCCCCAGAAGCAGCTCCTGTTAGCAATCAGCTCAGACTATTGGCAAAAGCCATGTGTTGTAACCTCCTGAGTAGGAGGAAAAAGAAGGTGGGAAGGATGTCAGAATGGATGACCCCATTTTTTGAAGGGGTCAGATCCTGAACCCCCTCTTGGATAAGTTCTACCCACTTTTGATACTCCATTTCTTCTAATGAAAGGCAGCCTTCAACAAGATAAAATGTACACTCACCCTTCTCTGCTGTCATAGGGAAAATATGTATGAGTTTGGGGCAACAATGAAACAAAGCTAATCAAAACGTTAGTAACATGCTACATTTTGTTTAAAACAATTGAAAATTACTGAAAGGAACAGCAGGTTTCATACCTAGGCCCCACTGACCATTATGTGTGTCATGAATCCATACTCTTACCTTAATTTTTTTTAAAAAATATGTTGCTTATAATTTAAAGCAAAAATATAATAAAGTGTACATAATATAATAATAATGGTAAGATTTAAAATATTATATCAGCATAAAGCCAATAGATAAGATATCTTGGAGAATAAAAGAAGTTGGTGTGTGGTGCTGAAAAGGTATAAAAGGAGGTGGCAGACAAGCATTTTCTCAGAGCATCTTTCCATAACTGGAGATCGGTGGCAATAAGAAACTTTTTCTAGGCACTATCTGTCATATTTGTGACAGTAGATAAGCTTAAATGAGATCCTGAAAATTGCCTTAGCACAGACTCCATGATCTGAAATACAGAATTAAGTATTACATGATATTAAGAGCCCATTTGGTGTAGTTGTTAAGGCACAAGGCTAGCAACTGTGAGACTGTGAGTTCTACTCCTGCCTTAAGCACAAAGCCAGCTGGGCCAGTCCCTCTCTCTCAGCTCTAGGAAGACGGCAAGGGCAAACCACTTCTAAACAATTGCCAGAAAAACTGCAGGGACTAGTCCAGGCAGTTGCCAGGAGTCAACAGCAAGCCAAAGGTGTGCGTGCACACACCCACACACACCATAATATTACATTAAGAGTCATTTATTTAATTCAAACTTACAGTAGATACACCAGATATATTCTGGATATAACTAACATATGTTCTTCATATACAAGCTCTAACCGCTAGTGTTTATACATATGAAACTATAAATATGATGAGTTGATAACATCTGTTCTTCTTCCTCTCCCTATCCCCTCACCACTTCAGCAGAAACGTGGCTGCTGCATATAATCCATACAGAAGTTGCTGATATTTACAAACCACTGAATATCTATAGAAAGGTACAGATTTTGGTTCTAGCCTTCGCGGCTCCTCCTCCGCTGAAGCCAAGGCAGATGTCAATCTTGTTACCCTTATCATGACCTGAGTGGTATAATCATATCAACCTAAGCCGCTCTGGCATGTAACAAAAAAATATGTCATGTGTGGGCAAACGTGAAATGTATTTTTCCCTTCAGAGAATGAGGATAGGTTTTTAAAGCAGGCTGGCTACGTTAGCTACACTAATATAATAAAGGAGTGTGCTCTGTTATGCAAAGAAGTTGGACTGCACAAGATACAGAAATCAGTGTAAGAAATATCTGGGCTGTACTCCACCTACTTTTAGTGGTGCACGTACAGTAGGTGTTGGCGCTGTCTATTACATAGCAATTTCCATCATTTTACAGCTTTCACTTCACTGGACCAGTAGGATGTTTTTCCAAAAACACTGAATGGCAAATATTAGATCAGTGAGAAAGGAGATACAATACTGCCAAAAGGCTACCGCTTATATACTGTAAAATCTGGACAATTTCTGCATTATTCTCTAGAATGTAGCCAATGGAGATCATGTTTATTTTGCAGGATGCTTGGTCTCACCAGGGATGTTCCAACTTTATCACAGAATTAGTTACCCAGGAGTAAGAAATGTATATTAAATATCACGGACAATTATGCCTGGCCCTGGACATCATATACAGAACCCAAATGAAGTTGCAAATTATTTTTCCTTATGATTGAAACTGTTAAATAAAGATTTTATCAAACTTTATTTTAAAGATATAGATGCATTAGAAACTTCAATTTTTGGGAGAATGCATTCGTCTCAGTTAGCTAGTCCATTCTCAATGGACATTATATCAACAAAAGCATGTTGCACAATGCTAAATGCTATAATAGAAAACACTTTACTTACCTTTATTGTACATATTTGTTGGCACTTGGACATCACTCAGAGTGACATTCACAGGCAAGTTATTGAAATGGTCATTTGGTTCAAGGATGAATTCCTTTCCCAGTTCTAAGAAATTTCCATCTTCATCTCGTTCATTAATGAGAACAGCATTGAAATATTCATACTGAAACAGAAAACCAGTGATGATAATCTATAAATTGCTCTCTTAAAACACTTGGATAAAACCAAAAGACAATCTAATCCAGCATGGATCCCACAGTGTCCAATTAGATGCACAAGGACAGAAGAAAAATTACATAAATTATTACTTAGAAGCAAACCATCACTGAACCTGGAAGCTATTTATGTCTGTCTGTCTGTCTGTCTGTCTATCTATCTATGCAACTTTGTACCACTTCAATCATAGATGACTCCACGAAACTCACAGTTTGGGATACGCATCAAAAATATCAGCAGTCTAAAACAATAATTGTAATAACCCAGTATAATAATAATCTATCTGCATATATTCAGAGCATCACACTTAACCAATGTGGTCCCTGAAGGCCTTCTAAAATGACCAGATTTTCATGAGTTTCTGCAACACCACAAGGGAAGTGGCTGTTCTTGACCCTGGAAGAGGCTATCCAATAAGAGGAGGAGAACTCACAGAGAATGCCCACCTCCTGAATCTTCTCCTGTCACATTTACCAATAAATGGGGACTCTTGGGAGTCACTATCTATTTGTAGGCACTGGGGAGGCATATTCTACAATAAACAAGTGATCCCAAAGATACTAGGCCCAAAGCCATAAATGGCTTTATAGCCAGTTTAAATTATACATAGAAATAAACTAGCAATCCGACCATGGAGCATGGTGTTACATGACAGTAGCATACAAGCAGCTGCATTCTGCATTTTGGGGTAGTTTTTAAGGGCAGCCCTAGTAGAGCAAATTACACTAATCCAATTGGGAGGTAATAAGGGTGTGACTACCTCCAATGCCTCCTACGCCAGGAAGGCCATAATTGGTGTACCAGCCAAAACTGGGCAAAGGCCCCAGTGCCCATGACCTCCAGTTACTCCTCAAACAAGGGTCACAATAAACATGGCTATTCATTTATTTCATGTTCTGTAAATTAAAATGTGTTTGGAAAGATCTTTTGGAGCCTATTGATTAATTAATTTAATATCTCTACTATTATTAACATCTCAATTAATTGTATTTGTGGTAAAGGAGAGGTCCCTTTAACAAAAATATGTGCACCAGCTTTATTGTTGCAAAAAGGATGGAACAAATACAGAGACATCCTAAATTATCAATGGCTGGACCAACTTCCCTGGCAAAAGATCTAGAGTTTTTGTTTGTTTGTTTGTTTAGAAAGAAAACAACTAATGAAAAGCATGAGAGATGTATATAATTACATGTAGAATGGAGAAAGTGTACCAAGAGCATACTAAGGATCACCCAATGAAGTTGAATGATCAAGATGGACAAAAGGAAGGGCTTCTTCACCAAATGCCTAGGTGCACTATGAAATTTGCTACCACAAAATACTGGGAGTCCTCAGTTTATCAACTCTAATTGGGACCAGAATTTCCATTGCTAAGTGATGTGGTCATTAGGAAAAACATCACGTGACTGCACCACTTAGCAACAGCAGTTTTGGTAGTCCTGTTTGTGGTCGCTAGGACCTCACGCTTCTCCTGCCCTGTTGTGCACACCTCTGCTTCAACTCCCCTCACCCATCTCACTCCCATCTCTGCCCTTTTGGCACCCTGCACTGCGCTGGCCCTGCCACCCTATTGCCCCTGCTGCCCCTGCTGCCCACCGCCCCCACTACCCTGCAATCTGCTGTCCCTACTGCTCCTGTCACCCAGCGCGCCACCACCCCTGCCACCCTGTGCTCCACTGCCTCTGCCATCCCTGCTGCCCACCACCCCACCACTCTACCATCCCTGCCACCCCGCGCTCCACCGCCCCTGCCATCCTGCACCCCACTGCCCCTGCCACCCTGCCGCCCCTGCTTCCCACCACCCCTGCCACCCTGCATTTTGCTGCCCCTGCTGCCCCTGCCGCCCCATGCTCCACTGCCCCTGCCACTGCACCGCCCCTGCCACCCTGCTGCCCCTGCTGTCCACCACCCTGTGTTCCACTGCCTCTGTCGCCCCTGCTGACCTCTGCCATCTTCTTCCTCCCACTGCTGACACAGCCTTCAGAAGGCCTGTATTAATTCTTAGACAATAGCCAGGGATATCAATAGCTACCAATCATTTAGATTCATGGGAAACATGTGTTTGAAACCAACTGTTGGAGAACAGCTGTAGGAGAGAGTTTGGCACATGTGTCTTCCTTTTGAGCTCCCAGTGGTATTGAGCTGCTCTCAGCATGACTTAGCAGGGTTCTTTTTACGTTCTTGTGACATTTGAAGGAGAAAGATTTACAGATTACAGGATAGATTTAATTTTTCTTCAAACATTAAATAACAGATAAGCAAAAAGCAATTTAGATAATAATATTGATTATTTTTTAGCATGACCTAGGTCAAACAGGGACTATATCAAGCTCTTGGAGCAAGTGAAGTCTTTGGTAACCAAGGATTTTAAACAGCAAAATAAAAACAGAACAGAGAATATAGTGTTGAATATGTCATGTGTTTTGCTGTTATGGTACTGTTTTACCTTTACTTCAAGTATTATATTAAGTCATTTTAATCATAGATACCAAACTCAGCCAAGATCTTCATACAATCTTGTATATTTTCCTGATTTAGTTGCACTGTCTAGATAAATTCTTCACCCAACCAGTTGAATATTTTTCCTATCAGAGTAACAATTGGCCCTAATCATATTTGCAAGACTTCACACAATAATTCATTATAGGCAGCAGTTAAAAAATGATAAGTTAACTGTTTGATGACCACTACACTGTCTTTAAATTTGGGGAGCTACTTATACTGCCAAGCTAACTCAATATTTCTATACCCAATGGCAAAAATCATCAGAGTTTCAGGCAGAATATATCCTCCACCATACTCTTAAAAGAAAAAAAAAAACTTTAAAACCCCTAAAGGATATTGAATGCTACCCTATAATGAATCAGGCTTTGGGGCCATTTAATCCAATACTGATTAGTAATGCTCCCCCAAGGTTCAATCAAATGTTTTTCAGATATTTTTGAAAATTCCTGAGACTGCACTGGAATCTTCTGAATGGAATGTATATGATCTACCATGGAACTACTGACCCTCTTCTTAAAAATCTTCTAAACAGATTATACTACAGCTTTGCTACACAACTTCCACTGAATTCAGAGTCTCTTTCAAATGCCAGGAGCATCTGAGTTAAATCAACCAGCAACTTGGAAAAAAAGGAAGCATATTCATATCTGTGGTTCTCTGTGCCTAAAAAAGTGTTACCTATAGTGGTTCCCCAAGCACCTACACTGACATTCTTTAAGAACAGATGATCAGAAATGGACTAAAACTGTCAGGCTCCCAGAACTGAATTCAGAAAAAGCTGCCCAGTCATTGATATGGTATGACCAATAAAAATACCATTCTTTGCTAGGATGAAGTCACTTGAAACAACTGATTGCCCTCTATGAATATGAAATGGATAAACTTAATACCCACAGGGTTTAATTGTGGCACTTCTTTCTCTCCCACAAGTTAATTGGCATTGCTTTGTGCTCCTTATCCTTGGAGCTAAGTGAATGCTGGTTGACATAACAGATATTTTGGCCCTGAGAAACTTTAGCTCCCAGCAGGAGTTCATCTATTTCAGCATTCTATGCTAACCAGATGCATTTGGGGAGCCCCAATTTTCTTCTTTCCAATTTGTATTTAAAGCAACAGTTATCTATGTTAACAATAAGAGAAATGGAAATAAAATTGAACTATGCAAAGCAAAGAATTTTGAATTTGCAAATAAACCAGGGAGATGTTTGGCTTACAAACTGTAAAAAGAAAAAGAAAAGAGAATGATACTGAAACTACAAGAGGGAGACATTGTATTAACAGAATACATGGCCATACAAAAAACATTTTATCAATACTACTCTAATTTGTGTAAAGGACATGATATTCTGTTGGAGAAAATAGATGAATATTTGATAAAGCAAAATTTACCAAAGATTACAAAAGAACAAGGATAAATTATGAATAACAATAAAGGAAGTTTCAGAAGTAATTAAAAAGAGTGAATCAGGGAAGATACCTGGGCCAGATAGATTACCGAGTTTGTATTATAAATGCTTTGAGGATGAACTTTTACAACCTTTACAAAATATGATGAATTCTATTTTACAGGGTTGAAAAATGCTAGAGACTTGGAAAGAAGCTAATATAACATAAATACCTAAAGAAGGACAAGACTTGACTTTAGCAAGGACTTACAGACCAATCTCACTGCTGAATAATGACTAAGTTTTTTACAATTACTTTAGCTGAAAGATTGAAAATAATTTTGCAAGAAGTTATTCATGAGGGTCAATGTGGGTTTTTCCTAAAAGACAGTTGAAAGACAATGTTAGAACTGTACTGGATATTTTGGAATATTTGGAACAACATAACGAAAAACAAGCCACACTGGTCTTTTAAGATGCAGAGAAAGCTTTTGACAAGGTTTTGGAAGGTATGAATTTTGGGGAGAATTTTATAAAATGGGTGAAATCCATTTATACTTCATAGACAGCACAAATAATTGTTAATGGAGATTTAACTAAACCATGTGAGATACAAAAAGGAACAAGACAAGGTTGCCCACTGTCTCCTCTTTTATTTTAGTTCTTGAAATATTGAATCAAGACAAGACAAGAGGATCATAGGCATAAAGATTAAAAAAAGAGTCATACAAATTAAGAACTTTTGCAGATTCAGATATTGGTTTTGGCAGACCACTTAAAGGGAATTGAATTTTTAATGAGTACATTGAAAGAATTTGGGGACTTAGCAGATTTCAAGATGAATAAACAGAAGACAAAGATTAAAAAAATATATGAAGATACAAGATCAAACAGAAATGATGAATAAAAATGGGTTTTAAGATTGAGAAAAAGGAAAAATACTTGGGTATAACTATGAAAAATATGAATTGTATGTTGTTTCAAAACAACAATGTTAAGACATGGAATGAAGTTTAAAAAGATATGTTAAGATGGGACAAACTACAATTATCACTATTGGGTAGAATCTCTGTAATTAAGATGAATGTTTTACCTAGGATGTTATTTTTGTTTCAGACAATACCTGTTTTGACAACTGATGTACCATTTAAACAATGGCAGAAGGATATATCTAAATTTGTATGGCAGGGGAAAAAAGCAAGAATCAAATATAAGGTACTACAAGATGCAAAAGAAAGAGGAGGATTGGGTCTTCCAGATTTGAAATTACACTTTGCTGTCTGTTGTTTAGTTTGGATGAAAGAGTGGCTGTTGTTAAGAAATAGAAGGCTATTGGAATTAGGATATGATTTGAGATTTGAATGGCATGGTTATCTATGGTATGACAAAGCTAAGCTTAATGTAGATTTCAAAAATCCTTACGTTAGGCCATCCTTAGAGCATGGAATAAATATAAATTTAGGTTTTGCTCAAAAACATCTTTGTGGCTTTCAGTGCAAGAAGCATTCAACAGATGAGAAACTATAAGTAAACATAAATGGTTAACTTACTAGAATTCTTTCAAGAGAATTGTAAAATGAAATCAAGAGAAGATTTGACAATAGAAGGATATACTGTATTTGTCAATGGCTTTCTTATGTACAATTATCAGAAAGGTTTAAAGTGGATAAAAGATTTTATGGTTTTGAATGAAGTAAGACTGAGTTTGAAATAGAATTATGTAGTCATGATGAACATGTTATTGCTAAAATGTATAAACTTTTGCTGAAATATGAGACAGAAGAAGAGGAAGTGAAAGAATGTACTATATAACAACTGCAGCAAGACTATTATGTGCTTAAAAGTGGAGAGGTTCAACACTACCCACAATGGAGGAATGGTTGATGAAGATGATAGAACTTGCAGAGATGGCTAAATTAACCTCCTTAATTAGAGAAAAGACAATAGCTACATTTATGGCTGACTGGAAACCGCTTATAGACTTTTTGCATGAAAAGGAAAAAAAATGCAGTTGATGTGGTTTTGATGATTAGGAAAAAAAAGAGAATAGAAAAAATTGAGCTTTTTTTGTAATCATAGAGTAAGAGATAATTTTGTAATTATATTTGCTGCAGAGAAAACCAGAAGGTTCTTCTTTCTATTTATTTTTATTTTTCTCACTGCACATTTGCTTTTGCTTTTTTCTTCCTGTCTGCTTTTCTTTGTTTTCTCTATTTTGTATTAGTTGGTGTTAATTTTTATGTTCTCTTTCAAACTTTTAATAAAATTCAATTAAAAAAAAAAAAGCATTCTGCCCTTGATTCATGAAGGAGTATTTTGTAATCAAGGTATGTGTGACTGGAGATAAATTGTTCAAAAACTATTTCTAATAGAAATCATTCTACTTTATCCTATCACAAATTTCTCTAAAAGTTGGCATTGTAAATGCATATTTTTAATGTTAGCCCTTTAAAACCCTAACTATTACTGTTGCATATTTTATTTCAGATACTTTTCTGTTAAATTTAAATACGGGGCACAGTCCTCTAATATACTTTGTTTTGTTCAAATCTGAAATCTAGTGGCAGTGGAATGCCAACATTCATTCCCAATAGAAGTCACGGTACTTCATTTTATTCACTGATGAGTGTTGCTTGATTTGCCCTTATAATATAGCAGGCCTTTGAAATCTAAAGTGCATTTTGCTATAAAGAGAACAAATTCCAGGAGTGGTCTGCATAATATTATTTGCACTCAAGTTAGTATTGATCCATTAGGATTTTTTCCTAGATAAAGCTTTCCTGTATTCTTCTATTATCATCTTATCTTTATTACAACAGTTACTCTGTAAATATTCAGATGCTGGGTTGATATGTCCGTCCAGCTTTCTTGGCAAGCCTTCTTTGTCAGATGGTAGATGCTGATGCAATGAGTATAACTTTCAATACAGGCACTTTTGTATAAGCAGAACTCTATATAAGGAAACAGTATGTGACAAAGAACTCTGTGATCACTTTCTTGATCTTCCTCTTCCCATTTTTTTTTTAATACAAATTTGTGCATATTGTAGAGTCCCATACATGCTGTCTTTTTTATCTACTCATATGCAGTCTGACATAGTTACCTTTTAGTCTTTCACACTCATAGGATACTCGGACACAGCATATTTTTTTATTTGTTTTCCATCCTCCAGTCCTTCACAAATCAGTTTGAAGCCAATCTTTAATCATCTTCATTTCATCTGACCTTAAAATGCTAAGGACAGGCAGGGAAAACCATGAGGCAAACATTTATCCTTCAAACTGATCAGTAGGAGGCTATCAAAATGTGGGATTCGAACAGTATGCCTTCCCTGAGGTGCCATGGCTCCTGGAATAAACAAATAGTTATACCTTTTTTTCTGCATCCTCAAAAAGAGAAAGAAAATAAGTTGTTTGAACTACCCTACCAATCGATGCTTTCAATACATATTGTCAAAGGAGGTGCACAGTTCATCAGTCTGGGAATAGACTCTTCTGAATTCCAGAATGTTCCATTTCTCTCCAGACTATGACAAAACTCCTCAAGATGATACAGTTCAGAAGAAGTAATTTGGCAGTTTCAGAAAGTAAAGCCCCTCCAAACCAGAAATCATTCAAGGTGTTCTGGAGATAACACCCCATACAAGACAGGTCTCTTTCAATGGTGGACCATCTCTAGAACTCTTAAAACACTTCTGGTTCAAACTATTTCTTCTGGAAACCCCCACTCTAGGAATGACATGGTCCAGAGAGAAATAGAATAACCTGCAGTTCTCCAAAATGGTCCATTCTTGAATCTATTAATTTTGCGTGTCCCTAATGGTGCATGCATTTGACTGGTGTATATAAATGTGCGTGTGTGTGTGAGAGAGAGAGACAGAGAGACAGAGAGAGACAGAGAGACAGAGAGACAGAGAGAGAAGGGTGGGGGAAGAAAGACAACGCCATAGTGTATAATAATAAGATTTGTAAGGTCTTGAGCTAACTTCTCTTATGGTTTTATAAATTTTGGGTTCTGTTTTTATCCACTGTCCACTGCCTAGAATTTCTCTAGTAAATGGGCAGCTATGTGACTTAAAAACAATATGTGTATGTGCAGGCATGTGGGCCTCAGTGTAGCATTTCTTATGGGGGGGGATGTGAGTCTGCTATGAAGGCGTCATTTCTTCTGTTTCTATTTAAAGGGCTCTGCTCGTTGTGATTCTGTAAAGATGGCACAGTGGCGTTTTTGCAGCTCTATGCTTTTCACAGTAACTCAAAATATATAACGTACAGCTTTTATGTATGTATGTTTGGGAAAGGGAGTAATGGGTCACTTCAGCCCAAAGGCAAGCATTAAGTGCCCAGAGCTCATATAAGCAGGGATAATAAAGGCAGGCAGTATTTTTTTTTCAGATTATGAAATCATTAAGAAGGATTAAGACTGTGAAACTGACAAGAATGATTGAGAGGATTCACTAATTAAAGCTGCTTACTCTATCTAACCAAGAAAATCAAACCTTTCTCCTCTCCTAGCAGTTTGTGAAACTGGCACATTCTGCTTCCCCTGATGCCCCCTAACCCATTTCAAGAAGGCAGGAACATACATCATCATCAATCTGCCCCCAGTCCATAGCAAAGGCAATTTCCACCTGTCTTTTAATACACCATACCCAAAGTAGCCTTTTTCAACTTTTGCTAACACAACAGGGTATGTGGTCTGCCTGCTACTCCTCATTTCAAGGCATCTCATCACTTGTGGAGATGGGCAGCTTCATAAATGGATTAAATAAATAAATAAGTTCCTCTGCTCTAATTGGCTATTGGGCACTATGGTGGGCACATCGTTTTCCCTCAGTGATGTGGTCATTGAGGGAAAGTGATGTGCCCACCACAGTGCCCAATAGTCAATTCTCCTAGGACCAGGAATTATAGATGTCTGTTTTGCTTTGCTTCCCCCCCCCCTTTGTGAAACAGTAACCCTCTGATTCCCCCCCCCCAAATAACTGGTGAAAGGTTGGACTTTAAAAAAAAAAAAAACTTCACCAGTGGATCAGCGAAATGGTGGGATATTTTAAAAAAAAAAAAAAGACAGGTGAAATTACCCAGTGTGCTACCAGTTTTTTTCTTCTACCCCAAGTGACAAGAAGAATGGTAAAACTGGAGTCTGAGAGAAAATGTGTTTGGAAAAGGGTCAGAGAAAACGAGAATCAAGACACAGAGTTTATACAAAAGAGGTTCATGGAAAACATGAACAAAAAGGTGTTGATATAAAGTGAAATGGCTCCCTGATGTCAGGCATTCAGCAGGAAAAAAAAATGTTTTTAAAAAGCTTGTGCTTTATAACTAGAGGCAGCAGCTGAATCTGTCATTATTATCACCGTCATTCATTGCAGTTTATGACAATGGGGTTGGTCTTTCAGCAGATGCATTATCTCAGTGGCAAATACCTAAATTCCTGAACTTTGATGCAACTCTAGAGATATTGGGGTAGAGTGATGGTGGAGCCCAGTAAAGTAGAAAGGCTGGTGCATACGGACATGTTGCCTTTCGGGTGCTGGGTTTTTTTGTTATGGTGGCTTTTTGATTTCTTTATTGTTTTGTGAGCTGCCCAGGATTATGGTGCATAAGATGGGAAGCCATATAAATTTTTTAAATAAATAAATATTGACTGGCCTCTCAGGAGCTTTCTGATGGGGGGGTCACAATGGGAGCAACTGCCTAGCCACAAATATGAAGGAGGACTTGTCCAAAGTGTGGTGCAGCATTGGAAATAATCAGATGGCTCAATGCTTTCCACTCAAGACAGTAAATTTAATCCATTAAAACAAAAGCCCAAGAGTTGAATGATGCCATTTTCTGGGCATTTCACTTGAACTTCGGGAACTTCATATGAAAGTGTTCACATTCTGCATCTTCTGTTGTTAGTAACTAGGATCAAAGGACATCTTCCCCAACCTGCCTCTCACCATCAGACTTCTAGTGTGGAGAGAACCCCTGCCTGCTTCATGGCCAAGGCAGAGGAAGGATTGGAAGTGTGGTCAGCAATTTCTAAAGCCATCACACTTTTTTGCTGGCCCCAACACTGGATACCAGAACTGGGAAAAGCCCCAGAAATTGGGAAAATTGATTGAGATTGGCTTCACTGATATGATTGTCTATATATTATCCCTAGCATAATTAGGTTCTACTGGCAGTTGAAGCTAAAACCAAGCCAATAAAAAAGAGGTTGGCCACAATCCCCAGCCAAAAAAAAAAAAATCAACTTTGCTATAATATGCAGCTAAACTGATTCGTACCCATTAGGAAAAGAGGGAGAGGACAATTCCACACTGCAATCTAAGCTGGTGGCCTCATGTGCTGCTCCCAGCTGCTTCTTAAGCCAGCTTCAGACATTTCAGTCCAAGCTGCGATGGGCTGCTGGGCTGGTGCTCAGTCTGGACGGTGGTCATGGCAAGACCTGACTGGTCATTCCCCTGCATCTTGCCCCTCCCATCAGTCCAGGAAAGGCAAGACTCACTGGCTGGCTCCTCCATAGACTAGTCTACCAATGCCTGTCTTCTCCTTTGCTTTCCCAGATGTCTACACATCTTTCTTCCCGCCCCCCCTTTATTGTAGTATCACTGTTCTGGTACTACAATAATTAAAGCAACAGGGTGTTCTTTGCTTCCTACTTGCTGCTGGAGGTCCGCAGACATTTTGTAACAAGGAAGAACTGATAGTTCAGCTTCAAAGAAACAAAAGTAGCAAAGTTCCTAAGTGCAACTTATACACGTGGTTCTCGTTTAATGACCACTTGTTCACCGACCATTTGAACCTATGACAGTGCTGAACAAGGGGGACTTGTGACCAGTCCTTGTACTTAAATAAGCTGCAGTATCCCTGCAGTCACATGATCACAGTCCAGGTACTCAGCACCCAGCTTGCAATTATGACATATCAGCATCCCGCAGTCACATGATCACCATTTGCAACCTTCTTTGCCGGCTTCCTACAAGAAAAGTCAGTGGGGAAGCCAGCAGGAAATTGTAAATGGTGATCATGTGGTGTCCTCACTTAATGACCCGTGGTGATTCACTTAACAACAGCAACCGGAAGTGCTGGAATTTCCATTGCTAAGCAGTGTAGTCACGTGACATTGCACTTTATGACTGCATCACTTAGTGATGGATATTCCAGTCCCAATTACCATTGTTAAGTAAGGACTACCTGTTAAGTAAGGACTACATGTTAAAAAGACAGGAAGGGAAGCTTTGGAGCATTGTGGGTAGGAGGTGGAAAAGCAAGGGGAGTATGCATCACCCAGAAACTGAAGAGATGACCATTCGAAGATGTAACAGCTGAACGAAGCAGAAGCTTCTAGGGTTCAGGTTAGTTCAGTGACTTAATAGGCAATTGTTGGTTCAACTTCAGAATTACATGGACAGCATAGCAGCCCAGCAGCCGAAGATAAAATGGCTGCATAGGGAAGCAACCAGCAGCTGGAAGAGAGGGGCCATGCCAGGCAGAACAGCTGACTGAAGATGAGCTGCTACTAAAATGGAGAACATCCACTCTGAAGGGATTATGAGATCTCAGGATGGAAAATACCAGTTTTGAATCAAAGCTGGAAAACACAGACATGGGTTGTATTTGCAATGAGGAGGAGGAGGAGGAGGAGGAGGAGGAAGAGGAGGAGGAGGAGGTGGTGGTGGTGGTGGTGGTGATGATCTCTTCCTGAACTCAGGAAGCATTCAGTGGCCCATTCCAGTGATAGGCCATGCAGACATGCAGATCTGCCCCTAGTGTTTTAAGCAAACCAATGTAATGGGGAACATAGGTGCTGAGCTAATGCAAGGATGGCATAAAAATCTCACATGGAAGTGTTCATACACTTTATTTCCATCTCTCTCTCCTTCTTATTCTCTCTCTCACACACACACCATCAATTACTGTGAGAAAGGAGGACAGTAAATAAGTACAGGTAGTCCTTGACTTATGACCACAACTGGGACTGGAATTTCCATCACTAAGTGATGCAGTCATAAAACAAGATGTCACATGACTGCATCTGTTAGGGATGGCAACCCCAGCACTCCCTGTTGCCATCGTTAAGTGAATTCCACTGGTCATTAGCCGAGGACCCATCCCAATCCAAGCCATTCCGGGCTTGGTCCCTCCTAGCCCTGAGCCTCAATAAGGTAAGGGACTGCCTCCAACTCCCCCCCTCCCACCTACCTCTCCCTCCATCTCAGCCCTTTTGGCTGCCCTGCACCCTGCCTTACAGGGTGGCAAGCAGCCTTAGAACCACGCAGCTCTGGGGCTACTTGCCATGCCCTGGGAAGCCACAGGTGCCCTTGCCACCTGTGCTTCAGAACCCCTGCTGCCCTGCACTCCACCGCCCCAGCTGACCTTGCCAACTTCTTGCTCCCACTGCTGATGAGGCTTGCCTGGCATGACCCTTCACACCAAGAAGCCCCTTTGGCAAAGCCAGCAAAAACAAGTCAGCAAAAGCAAGCCCCTTTGCATGAAGCCAAGCCCCCCCCCCACGCTTTCCCATTGGGCAAAACTGCTTCCTACCTTCCCCATTGGCTGGCATTCTTACAGTATTTGTGCCACGCTGCTGGGCAGTGCAGTTCTGCAGCTGCTTGCCACCCCACAAGGCAGAATGCAGAGGGCCAAAAGGACAGAGTTGGGGGGGATAGGTGAATGGGGGGAGTTGAAGGGCCCCTACAGTCGTAAGTGCAGGTGGGCTGCCAAGCTCCCAAATTTTGATCGTGTGACTGAAGGGGTGCTGCAACAGCTGTAACTTTGAAGACTAATCATAAGTCACTTTTTTCAGTGCTGTCGTAATTTTGAATGGTTGCTGAACAAGTAGTCATAAGTCGAGGACTACCTGTAGGGAAGAAAAAGGTATAATAAGGGAAGTTATTATACCAGAGCCTGTATTGTATGTTTTTTAGAGAGGGATTCAGGTGAAAAATCTGTTTCATTTTGGAAAGTGCTTAATTATTTTCGTCAGCCAGACCACAACCTGGGTTCACTAATACTTCTAGAATAATCCTGAAAAGGGTGTCTGAGGGGAGAGGTTATGGAAAGCTTTCCATTTAAGCAGAAGAAGGTTTGCTCTATAGCATGTTGTGAACATCTGCAATTGATTTCTAGGGAAAAAAATTGTGTGTGACAGTTGAAAGGTGGTAGAAGGAAAATTAAAAATAAAAATGGTTGAAAAACATGGAAAGCTAATCCATCCGGCATGCTGAAACCACATTTGAGATAATGCCCTGGGGGAAAGTGCTAAGGCTTTATTTGCTCACAACAGAGACACAAACCACTAAGCTCTAAGAGAAAATGACTTCAATTTAATCTTGTCAATAGAGGTCAACCTTTAATACAACCTTAACAAGGTGATTCCAAAGACAGCACAATATGTCATGTCCAAAATGTATTAGGTTAATAAACATATAAACCTAATATTTACATTAAGGCAATCCTATTAGGATACCTTTCGGGCTCACTATGACATGACCATAAGGTGAGATCAATTTACACACCTAGAAAGAATAACAATAAGAAAATCTGGGCATAAGATGTAGTGACTGAAAAACAATTAGCATTTATACAATGCATTCATACAGAATCCATTCAAAGAAATCCATAAAGCAGTTTATCACAGAAACCTTTTTCATAATGCAGTATAATACGCTACTTGCCTGGGTAAAAATATTGCTATGTCATACAACATAGGGCTATACAGCACTGCAGAATTAATGTGGAAAAGATCTTTCAAAGCATGTGAGAACCCAAATAGAGGAGCTATCCGAAATTCTTTAAAGCAGTTTTATCTTTTCTCAGACTCTCACGACTGCCCCAGCACATGACCCTAGGAAAAGAGGTGGCTGCTTTAAAGAGTCACAGACCAGTTCCATGTCAGAATCTCTACATGCTCTGAAGGGTCTTTTTGTAATAGGATCTGAGGAATTGCAAAGCCCCAGTAGAGAACTGGGTAGCTTAGTGGAAGTTGCTTGTAAAAGGCTCCTGCTTACAGAGATCATGGCATTAGGATTAGCTATATTTGGAAACCTGCTCAGGCTAAACTTCAGTGCTGACCACCTGGGCGTTATGAAGCTGCTGTTACTCCATGTGTCATTTCCTTCTACATGCCTTCTTGGGCCTTTGGAGTGCCCCCTTCTCTTTGAAAAGCAAAGAGAATTAGGATTAGAGGAAGAGCAGGTTTCTAGGCACCTGGAAAAGTTCAGATTGGCCTGGGATTTTGAAGTCCCCAGCTGGGGGGTAGGGGGAATGTTTCAAAATCAGATTGATTGCCAGATTTTCTGGTCCTTGAGTGACCAAACTCAAACCAGGATGGTCCTAATTTGCAGGAGATGGGGGGGGGGGGGGAGAGACACCTCAGGCACAAGAAACAACACATCCTAAGAAAATGTCTAGTTTCTAGGAGCTACCGGCTGGCCAGCAGCAACAGTGGGAGCAGTGAGGGACATAAGCAGCAGAAGGTTCAAGCCACAAAGGCAGCTGTAGCAGCAGTTTTGTACGTGGTGCAGAGCAGAAGACAACTTCTACCTTTGCCACTAATGTGCCTGTGTGAGTATTTGAGGTATACCGAAATGGCAACTGGGAATCAGGTCTTCCAGTGTCCTGGGCTTTAGGTGCCATGAAAAGACATGGCACGAGTTATCCTCCTGCCGACAGGTTTGTGCTACCTTTATAATGTTGTGCTTTTTCACCTTTTTCCCCTTCAGATTTTTATGCTGATTATTCTTTCTGTAAACCGTTCCCAAAATATGACTGGATGGTGTTACAGAAAGATTTGAAATAAATAAATAAGCATAGCCACAGCTCAGGTGCAGAGAAGAATATATTTCCCATTGGTGGATGTAAGCTATTTATGGTTTGAACAGTAATCACCATCACTATGATGTATGCCCAGAAACATATTAGTAACTAATGTAATAATTATAAAATGTGTGTGAAATGTTTCCACGTGTAATTTCTCATCAACATCTAACATTTGGCAAAGAAAAGGTTGAATATTTGTTAAATAGGTGCTAGGACTAGGGCTACAGTTGTTGAGGCAGGGAACCAGGAGCCCAAAACCACTTAGGATCCTTTTGAAACCCAGGTCAGATGCCACCAATCAGCCAGCCTGAGAAACATACTGCAAGCAGACCTTTACAACAAAACAATGAAAGAGATCACCAGATTCTTAGTCTTTGTAGATGATCTTCATTGTAACTAAGGTTCCTTGTATCTGCAATAAAATTTCTATTTTACTCAATGTGAGTCCTTGACTCACGGTAAGAGTGTCAAGTCCCTAGAAAAAGAATTATACAGTGATTGAAGCCATCTCCCGACAGCAGGCGTGACAAGACCGGGAGCCTTGGAAATGTTACTAAATGACACAAGACCAAAGATTACAGGATGAAGGAACAAGTCCCCTGATGTGTTACGCCAGACTTGCAATAAAGGAAAGGATCACATACACATTACCAAGAATCTTGTTCAAATGCTCAGGTTATACCACTGAAACCTGTCCATTATAACTGAATAAGCATGCAGGGGAGATGTATCCTAACAACTGCCATTTCCATGAAGTATAAGAAATATAATAGTAATTTACTACCTAGAAAATTGGGATAATTGGTTTGATTTACTGCTGAAGGGCCAAGCTTCTGGGCACAGCAGGAAGAAACAGGAACTGTAATTTGTATAGTGCTTTACCACGTCATCTGTATATAAAATTAGTGACTTAAGCTACTCTTTACTCAATTTTTGTAAAACCCCATTCTTGCCCTGGAGTGTTTTTTTTTTTTTTTCTTCCTGCCCAGCTTCAGGTCACTATGTAGGGATTGTGTTTGCATAAAGAAGTATTACACATGATTGAAAATCCAGCCAAAGTTATAAGGTGAACATATTGGGGTCAAGTGACTAAAAGTACATAAATTAATATGCACATTACACAAACTAATTATGAAAATAGGGAGCCGGGGGCAACTGTCAAGTCTGCTTCCTGCCTCCCCTCCCCACCAACAAACCTAGAGCCATAACTCTGGGATCAGGCATCTGTACAATGCAGAATTGTGCTGCCTAGGGTTCTTATTTTTCCCTTTCCTTATTTAATAGATAGATTTTTAGGAATGTTATTTATTGTACTATCCACTTTTATGCTAAGTAAGTTTTGTTAGAAGAAAAATAAATGACTCTGTGGGTGCAACGGGATGACTGAAGCTCCACCCCATGTTATGTGCATGAGATAAGTGTGATGCATGTTAAAAGAGGCAGGACTCTGATCCCCCAGGCTATTTTGAAGTTATTGGCCCACCTTGTGGTTGCCCCTGCTTACATAATTTTTACCCAGCACTTAACTATATGCTACGTATATACATACATGCGTATATACATATACAGTATATACACACATACATACCTACATACAAATACACATGCACAATCATACACATACACTTTATTTATGTGTTTAATTAATTAATCAAATTTAGAAGCCACCTGACTCCAAATAACTCTGGGCTTCTTACATATTAAAAGAGTAATGGTATGTGGGAATGATCTTGGGAGACAGGGCAAAGAGACGCAACCAAGGGAATGGTCAGATAAAAGGCAGCTGAGCCCTCAGCAGGGATGTGGGTGGGGCAAGAGGCTCAGAGGAGACCCTGCCTAGATTCTTAGGCTGTAAAGAACCGCATGATTTGCTTAATGACCATGTGATTCACTTGACCACAGTGATTCACTTAATTACCATCACAAAAAAGTCCTAAAATTGGGTACAGTCACGTGATGCCTTGCTTAACAACTGCCTTGCTTAATGACAAATGTTCCAATCCTTATCATGGTCATTAAGCGAGGACTACCTGTACATTTTAATCCTGGTCTTCATTTAATTATTTCAGTTTGCTTTATGGTATGTGATGCCCTAACCCTAAAAACAGCATAGGTGACTGTTTTATTTACTGTCTGCAAATAAGCAACTCACATGACAAGCAATACAGATGCCAAGAAAAAAGGTTTAAAAGCACAGACATTTCTAAGTGTTGCTTTGGCAGAATATCTACCATCAATTGGTGACTTATGTATCACCCTCAAAAAAAAATACAGATCTGCATACATTTTGCAGCTTGTAATGTAAATGTACAGATGAAAATGTTAAAGAAAAATTCACTATGCTTTAAATTCTGTTCCTGTCTCAAGATTTGGAATGCTTGTGGCCAGGAGATCAATGCATGCTATTCAGCTTCTAATTGTTGATAGGCAATTTCAAGATCGCTGATCTCTCTTTTCACAGTCCTTTATCTTTACACCAAACTTGATGGCCTTTCAATATAGGATGCCATCAAATGAAATAGCGCCCTTAGTAAATTACAGCACAAGACTCTTCTTATCACCAACAAAATAAAACAAAGCACCCAGAAAATATCTACTGACAAACGAACCCACCGTTTCAGAAGCTTTTTATTCAGGTTTGTTGATAACTGAATAGTTATTGCAGGATGGCTCACAACAGCATGACTTAAAGACTAAAAGAATTACACAAGAATCAACACAAAAACATTCAATATTTCTAATAAAATAAAACTAGCTATATTTAATTATGAAGATTAAAATCTCTGCCAAATACCATACTAATAATGGCATAGTTCCAGCCACTAGAAAAACAAGGCACACCTTCCATAGACTTGGGATGCAGATTATCAGAAACAGTTTCAGGTACTGTTTTTGCTGTGAAACAAACCATGCCACAATTAGAGAACAAACCAGCACAATCTGCACATTTAGCACATCCCACGCCAACACTCAGTTTCTGAAAACACTAAAATTACAGGCTTTTTCATGAAACATGAGAATGACATAAGGATCTTAGCCCTCTTATGTATTTGGCAATGGATTTGGGGAAAATATACATTTAGCAATCTAATAGCTTCAAATTTGGGAGAAAATCTACTCAAAATATGTCATCGATGGTATTTAGCACTATATAAATTGAAAATGAGTTATAATCTGAGTAACAATTGCTGCTGGAGTTGTGGGAAAGGCCATCCAGAATTTTTCAGTTTGGGGAGGGGGAAGGAACTGTGAAAAGATAAAATGGTAACAGAGGTTTGTATAAAGTACAGATTAAAGGCATTTCTGGAGCTTTATTATATTAAAATATCTCAGGATAGTTACAGAAGTGATCAGCAAAGTTCCAAAAACAGTCGTTGCCTTTCATTGGAAGTAACCTTTTTTCTGTCCTTTATCAAGTAGTTTTATAAACTCTGAAGTATTGGAACTATAGAAAAGAATTCCACATGATTCACATACGCAATGTTTATATTATTTTGGAAAGCAATGTGTTATTTTAGCTATTGAGGTGGTATTAGTCCAATGCATATCTCTCTTCAATAGGACAGGAGAAAATACAGTCTTGACAGGTGCAGTTTCTCCTATCCTACAACACTTCTCTCAATGAGGTCTTCCAGATGGATGTCTCTCCATACCACCATGTCCTGCCCTGATGATACCATAAGATGCCTGCAGTTATTCCAATTTCTTTGCATCCTTCTTCTATGACTTTCCCCACTGCAAAAAGTCCAGCTTTCCTTCAGAACTTAGCCTCATTCATGATACCATTCAAATGCCCAGATTTCATATTTCTTCATGGGGAGAAGATCTTTTTTTGTGTGTGATTATGCCACCCTTCCACATTTAGGCAAATCCTCTTAATTTCATTTCTGCCCCCCACATTCACTCATATGTTCAATCAATCGTATTCCTGCCTCTTCTTCAAAATACATGCACATAACATACATACATGGAGTTCACAGATCAACTCTGTTGTTTACAATTCACGCACTCAGACACTTATTCAATTGCTTGGCAAGCTTCTACAATACAGCAGTTTCCAGAAAAAAGATGTAGGAGGAGCAAACCACTAGTGATCTATTTTTCTGGAGGTTGGGGGATTTTGTTCCAGGAGCTGAGATTATCAGATGCAATGAGGGAAGGACCAGTGAATGGGTGTCAAAGAAAATCACTGCTTCATCTGCTTGGAGAGCAGCAAGGACAATGACTGATTGGTCAGGTTGGACAGCAAATCCAATGGCATTCCCTACTTAATGAAATGAGCAGAACACAGCAGTATATTAGGCAGAATAGTAGTAATAGTAGTAGTAGTAGTAATAATAATAAGAAGAAGAAGAAGAAGAAGAAGAGGAAGAAGAGGAAGGAGGAGGAGGAGGAGGAGTTGTTCAAGATTATTATTATAATTACGGTCAAGATTATTATATAATTATATTATCGTATAATTATAATTATATAATTAAAACAATATAATTATATTATTATGTTCAAGATTATTCATTAAACTTATATGCCACCTGACTCTCAATGACTTTGGGTAGCTCACAACAATCAAGCAAAGAACTTGCAATAAAACATAAAATATAAAGAAAAAAAAAGATGGTAAGTGCAATGAAGTAAGGGGGTCTCACTCTCTCTCGGTGAAGGCCTGGGTGAAGTGCCCAGTCTTCATGGCTCTTCAGTGAAGATACATACATCCAAAAGCAACTTTAAATGTGTGTCAGAGAGTGGCAAACCTGGATCACCTGGAAAAGCTGAGTTAAGCTGTCCCTTGGCACCTTTAAAGGGCCATCTGAAATAAATTAATTAGCGTTACAGAGAGAAGCATTTTCTCTGACACTAATTAACAGGCACCCCATAAATAACTTGTAAAGGGAATCAAATTCTTAATGGAAGCTGGGCATCTTAAACAAAGCTGAAGATGAAAATTAAGGGTGCACAATGTATGCCATTCAGCTCACCCTATAACCAGAAAGTTCCAAGAGACACAAAACAGATTGCAAGTTAGACGTTGTCCAGATTCAGATTGTCTTGTCCTATCATGAACAAATGGACATTTGTTCTAAATACACTGCTCTGATCTAGGTGTGAAATAATACCTGAGCTTGTAGTTCTACACAATATGAGTAGCCCAATCATTTTCACTAAAGTATATGCAGCACATATGAGTCATTACATGTGTTTATATTCAAAAACGGGTTAGGTTTAATTCTTACCCCATCACCAAGGAATAGGTTCTCATGCCCTATCCAGATTATCACAAGACAAAAGTTTCCATAAGGTAGCCAAGAGTTCAACAGGCTAGGCCTCACAATTTAAGAACCCCTTGACTGGAGTATTTTCATAATCTGCTAGCATTAGGCTGTTAGGATGGAAGCAATGTAGAATGTCATGGCCATGTTCCATTGGCAAGCAGAAGGAAGATGTTGAAGAGTAGACCAGACTGCAGTGATCCTAGCCAGCAACGTAGCCTATGATGGTAACTGTGCAGGATTAGATTTGGGGGATTTTGCAACATTGATAGATATAGAGATTATCTAATTAGATATATTCTGCCTGTTTATCTATTTATCTATCCATCCATCCCTTCATCTAACCACTTAGTTACATAGTGTGGTGCTGGGGATTTTACTGGAAGATTGATGAGGCAGAAATGGATAGTGGTGTATACCTTTTTCTCTTAACTCCATAGTACATAGGACTTTATATTCCCATGTAATGTTGAGTTTGTAATACAGAATAAAGAAAGCATTTTTTGTCACTGAAGAATTATACTTGGGTCATACTTTGCTTTGCCCTGTCCTTGGTGGGATCCCTGTGTAGAGTAAGATGATCTCTCTCATCTTCATTCTAAAACCTTGGGAAACAGATGTGCCTTAATTCTGAGATGGTCTCACCACCTGTTACAGACAATGCTCCTTAAACTTGATGGTCTTATTCTTGGCAGGAATCCATAACCTTGAACCTCAATGGACTCATTCCTGGCAGAAGTAGGCAATACGTTCCAAGACCTTGCTGGCTTTCTGGAAGGGCCTGAAGACCTGGCTTTGCCATCTGGCCTGGGGATCAGAGTGGCATGGAGCCCATAAAATGGCTGCACTGTTCTTGAATGTCTGTGCTATTCTGATGACTGTATTGTATGGCTTTTAATTGTTTAATGGTTTTTAATGTTTGTATTGTTTACATGGCTGTTTTATTTGTTGATTATTTTTGGTACTGTTTAAGTTTTAATTGTAAGCTGCCCAGAGTCACAAATGTGAGATGGGCAGCTATATAAATTGAATAAATAAATAAATAAATAAAATAAGATAAGCTCATCCTTATTGTTATTGATAAAATCCAGTGATATGAGATCATTGAAGACCAGTGTGAGTAATGCGGTTCAGAGCCTATATAAGCTGTTCAGAAACCCCCATGAGATGCCTACCATATATGATAAAATGCTTTTTTTCTGTATCACATTTCCAGCATTTTTATTATATGTTTTATCTATTTTTGCAGTTATGAATGGAGTTATGTACCATCTGTAAAGCATTCTGTACCAATTTTCTCTTAAATAATAGTTTGGAGTAAATTCCATTGGATTATTCTGCTACTTTCTTATAGGGCCATGGAAGAAACCTTAAGTAATCATACTGTTGTGGACATTGCTCCTGAATCCAAAGCAATCTGTGACCCAACCCTGCTGGGCAGGGGACAAAACAATACACCCAGCTATTTCTAGAATTTACATCCTGTCTTTCTGCCAAAGGACAGAGCTGGAAAAGATTAACTTCCTCTCTTCTCTTAACCAGATTTCCATGATATGGAAGTCATCACTTTCATTTAAAATTAAATCCTGGATAATAGACATTTAATTTGCAACTGATCTAGCACTGAAAAACAGGATATGGTGCTAAAGAACCTATACCTGCAAAGGCCAGGTTTCATCTTTTCATATTTTTTCCCTTTGAGGTTGTTTGAAGGTTCTAGTAGATCAGTAAGTACACGCCTTCTGTCTGAAATGGTCACCCTCTTCCACTGAGTTTGGAGCTTCAGAGGAGATACACATAGAGCAGCGAGGGAGGGAGAGGACACCCACCTAAGGCAGGCAGATCACCATGGCAATTACTGGAGCAACAGATGTTACACCCAGACTGCCCTCATCATCCATTCTCCCTTGTTTTTCTGACACCTTGGTTAACCCCTACCCACAATCAAACCCATTCTCCAAATTCCTCCTTAAGTAAGTGGATGTAGACAGGGTGCTCTTGTCTCCAAGTCCTCCACAGATGGTTGCAATTAAGATTCACACCTAGTGCCACATATCCCTCTTTGGACCAAGAAGGACTTCGATTTAGATTACTTTGTATTGAGTTCTATATTTGCTAAATTATTTATAAAGAACATTTTATAGTTTAACACTGCAAGTTTCAATCCAATCTAAACTACAGGATCCATACAGAAAATCCCAGAAGTTGCATCAAGTTAGTAGGATATATTCTCAGCTCCCACGTAGATATATAATTTATTTCTTAAACTAGGAATATGTATGTGTAGGTCTTCTTCCATCCAAATGTTTCCCCTGGGTGGGTTAGAGCACTGAAGTATTAGAATTATATGAGAAGAAGAGAGTATTCAAAATAAGGAATAGCCTATAAAGCTGCCATTAATTCAGGTTTTCCAGTTTGAAACTGCTGCTCTTATGACTTAATGTTTGCAGCTTCCAAGGATAGCATTTGATCCAATATCTTTATACGCCAAAATAAAGACCAAAGAGTCCTCCTGCCTAAATATAATAGCATCATAAAATGTTACTTTGCAACTATACTTTCTTTGTTATTCTGTTTATAATGATATACAGAGTGACTCGACCATGCAGAGATCATAATATGAATGCACGTGATAAGTTGTAAAAAACCCAATACATAGTAAATATCTTACTAATATGTACTTTAAATCCATACAGAGATTTAAACCAGATTTTATATTTTAATGACAAAGAGTGCAAAGCTTGGTTCTATTCAACTTGGGAATGCATTCTCAGATATGTTCTAGCAATGTGGAAATAATACAATATCCAAGCAAATGTTCAAGAAGATCTTGTTAGAAAAATTGGAGTCAAGTCAAGGTGTCAATTAAATTGAACATTCAGGTCACTTTGTGCTCCAGTCCTCATAGTAAAATTTCACTATGCCAACATGCTGACTAATAATGAATGAACAAGGCATGCTGATTAAGTTAGGGAACTAATGCTAGAAGCCATCTTGGACTTTTTGTGAAATGTCTCCTGAGCATAAGATCAATACTCATCTCAGTCCGTATTTTAGATACATTTTGGTAGCAACTCTAGAAGTGGCAGTCTTTCACCTTTCTAACTTCTGCCAGACGCTAGTAATTATGAAAACAGAAGCAGGAGGCAGCAACTGCATAGATTAACAACTCACACAATTAAAACTTGGCACAGAGGTTACAAAAACCTGATATTAGATGACTAAGTTGGTGATACAACAATAATGTAAACAAAAGTTTCATAGTCTAAAAGAGAAGCTGAGAGGGCAAAGCATGACCAGAAATTAAAAACAAAAACAAAAACTAAAGAAGCTAGAATCTGTTCTATAAAGCAAGTGAGGCCAAAGCCAGGTTGAGAGATCCCATTTACAGAAGCAGGGGCACTGGTTGCTTTTCAGGCCATACTTCTGAGAATAGGTGAGGGCAACTCCTTGAGAAGCATCCATACACACTGGCAATAGGCAGGATGGTGTGGAATGGAGGGGAGGGGAGCAGGTGTGCTCGAGAAGGGAGCTGCCTTTCCTCCTCCCTCCTTTTTTTTAATGAAGGAGGATACATACAGGAGCATCCACAGAGTATCGAAAAAGTCAAGAGAATGGCCACGATGGTGCAATTGAAGCTCTACCCATTTTTATATGGAGTGCACATAAAAGACAGGCACAGCTTCAATTAAACCACCACAGCCACCATCTTGATTCTTTTTGCCATACCCTACTGACACCCTGGATACATACTAACTAAAAAAAAAAAAAAGATAGACAGACAGATAGGGGAGGAAAGAAAAGCAGGGAAAGAACAAAAAATAAATTTGGGAATACTAATGTATAAATACAAACATTCACATTCCCAGAATAGGAATCTGTGTAGACAAAAAGTAACCATAAGGAAATACTTTATTCATATAGCCAAGAAATGGCGGTCAGATTGAATATGCCAAATGTTAATTGAACGATTCATCAAATTCTTTGCTGTTGTGTTAATTTTTCTGCTGTTACTGCCGAGGAGAGACTTGCCTTTCTTGATTCTGTTCAGACTAATTGAGCAAATTAGGCTCATGAGTCAAACAAAGCTGCTCTAATTCCCTTTCCAGGCCACTCGAGAGAACTGTATATTCCACATCTGTATACTTCATATTTCCAGTTTCCATGGGACTTTATCTGACTAAATGTGTCTGGAGGAATGTGTATGTAGATGGATGCAAGTATATGGATACTGACATGGGGGGAATTTGGCACCAGTGAATCCTGAGGAAATGAGGAGCAATCATGTTAAAATCTCCAAACTGGGTTTGGGGAAAAATATGGCTGTTGAGTTGGCAATAATATGAAATGCAAAAGATTTGGAACTGTTCCTAAGTATATAAGGTAAAGAAAATTTGGGTCCACATTTATCCATATCTCCATCTTATTGGGGATTTAGATTAGTGATGAGAAAGAGTGTCTAAAAAGAAACTGCTTTATATCTAATGGACAATCTGTCTGAGCCAAGCTGGAGGCAGAGAAGGGAAGAGAGGGAAGTAATGCAAAAAGTGGGGAAAGTCTTCTACTGTATATCCAAATGTGCAAACCAAAGGCGCTGTGTGTGTGTGTGTGCACACATGTGTGGCAAGGTGCTCTGGCAAATGGCTTCCAGATATACCTTGCTCTTGTGCTTTATAATTGTTCCCAGGATATCCTAAAAAAGAAAGAAGAAAATATTCTATATATTTTAATAAGAGATAGAAACATGTGCGCTAAGCTTAACATACTCTGCCAAAAGCACTTTTATCAGTCTTTACTGAGAGCCTTTCAAAGAAACATCTAGTACAAGCAATATCACTGTTTTTTAACCAGGTTCATCAACTATTAGACAAGCTTTGGTTTCTTCATTGTAAGATGAATCAATATGTGAAAAGCAAAATGTCCTCTTAGTCATTCTTGCCAATTTAGTACCATTTTCATAAACAGTAATCAGATTAACTTAATACCTCTTCTCTTGTTCTCCAAATCATGTGACATACATTTTGGACCAAACTTCCTTGCTTTACTTCAGAAGGTACAATAATTTTGTTTTCCACCATTAGCTTTAACAGCTTAGGTTGGCTTCCTCTTTATAGCTCTTTATAACAAAATCCACCTGGAGGACTTTGTTTTCCATCCCATATATCAAGCTCTCCACTTCTTTCCCTTCTGTACTTTTTTTTTTTACACACAGAATAAAAATTCCAAGATGTACATAAACAAAGGAATTATGTCTATCTAACCCAGTGTTTTTCAAACTGGGCAACTTTAAGCTGTGTGGACTTCAACTCCCAGAATTCCCCAGCCAGCATATATATCTAACCCAATATTATATATAGGAAGGGTACATAACATGATGTTAATGTGCCTCTTCCGCAAAACCCAGAGACCCTGGCATGCCATCCAAAGACCAAGGTTGCGTATCCCTGTTCTATGGTTAGCAAAGCCTGTCCAGTGTGTCAGACAGGCTGTTTCTCAGTTCTGTCTGACTGATATTTTACACACAAAGCATGAATTATCGTTCTTCTCCATAGTTTTTATATCTGAAAGCACAATCCTGTACATTTAAGCTTGGCACGCTCTATTTTCCAGTAAGAATTGCAGCCGTAGGGTATTAAAGAAAGCTAAGTGTCTCTATAACTCCAAGACATCCTGTAGCTGGATTCAAGCCCGTCATCTCCAACCACTTCTGCATAAGAGTATTGATATGCTCCATTTACATGTTCGTCAGACTGCATCCTAGATATTTTCCCTGTTCTTTCAGATCAGCCACTGAACTAGCAGATGAGATGGTGTTGATCTTTCCTATTCCTTCCCTCATACAAACAGATACATATAAACATCTAAATGGGACCTGGCATTGATCTGTAAAATGTATCTTCCTGTCTTTCTTCATTGTCTTGATGCAATCGTCCCAATAAAATGTGTTGTTGTTTGACACTACCACCCCTCTCCTAATCAGCAATGGCATTCCTTCTGCTTTCAATTCTGTTTCTTCTTGATTATGTCTTCATTCTCTTGTATGGCTTGATAAAAAAAAGACACTTTCAACAATTCCTCATAATAGAAACATTCTGAATTTTTATATTTATGTCTCATAATGGAAGCCACAAGGGTTTATTTTTATTTTTCCTGCTTTAAAGACACAAAGAAAACTTGTTTGGGGATTCTGAGAGAGGCAGTAGCTTATCTGAAGCTTGCAAAACCTGTAGTTTAATAGCAATGCCTTGAGCATCACGTCTATAGGGACATGAAAGTAAAATTAATTCTCATTTTATCTTGTTCTTTCAGTATTTGCTGCTGGCCAATAAGTGCCAGAGTGAGAAGTGTGTTTGCCACTGAGAAATCTTTCACATCAGTTTCTTACATGGGGATTAGTAAATCTCTTAGAGGCAGAGACGCTTGCCACATTAAATTTGGTTGTCTTCACACCTTTATTTTATTTTCCAATAAAATAGGTCTATAGGTCTTGTACAAACTAAATGCTTCTCTGCTCTCCGAGCTGGAAGGTAAGTTTCTGGGTTTGTTTTAAGCATTAGAAAGAAGCCTCTTTATTACATGTCTGGCAGTTATAGCAGGGTTAATAATAAGGCCATAACTAGAAAGCAAGGTCACCCATGGCTTACTGATACATAGCAGAAAGTACTGTTTTCAGAACTCACCCAGTTGCTCCCAGAATGACCTACTCAAAAGATGCAAATCATGCAGGCTGGGCCCCACTTCCATCACTTGTGTGTAATATCTAAAAGCACTATAGCTCTTCAGTCATGGAAATCTTTTGATACAAACATAACCAAATCTCTCTGCCTGTGCCACTTTCCTCCTAGTGATAAAAAGAACACAAAACTCTTGAGCAGAATTAATAATCATTTATTTTTCTAAAACTGGAATAAGTACAAAAACATACTTGCCATTTAATGCCTGTGCTTCACTTCTTCCAAAAGTGATTCTGACTAAACTGCCTGGCAATGGCAAGGAATAGGCCTAACGAAATCAACAGCAGCAGGAATATGCATCACTCTGTCTGCTAAGGGATGCTTCCTGTGGCATCAGGTTGGCACTATTAAATATTTGTCAAAAATTGAAGCCCTTTGTGTCATCTCCTCTTCCTTTGGTGGAAGCTAGCACTAATAGTCGCAAAACCACATAAAGAAAGAGAAACACCTCCTGCAAGCGAGCAATGCGCCAGTGTCACACTTCAGTTCCTCCACCGTGAAGTGAAGTGTCACACTTCAGTTCCTCCACCGTCTTAGGACAGTGAAATACTTGGCCAGGACCACAGATGTATTGTGTGAAAATTAAAATGGCAGATGGAGGGTGCAAGGCGTTTTGTTTTCTGCTGCTATCACTAGTGTGGCTGGAAGTGCCTGTTTACTTGAATGGGTAATATTGAATTCTTAAGGCATCCCTTAAATCCCTCAAGGAATCTACACAATGCCTCCTGCTCTCTATCCTGGCACTGTCTGGCCTGCAACTTAGTGCATGAAAAACCCTGGGCAGCTGCTTGAGTCCCCTTCCCTAGTTTGCATTCATGGATGCTTGTCATCAGCAAGGCTGCTCCAGGGTCAGACACAGAGTTGCAATCACACCCAAACCTTTCAGCAGAGGGTCAAAGAACAATCAAACAATTGTCTGGACAATAAAAAGTTACTGACTCTCATTTGCTTAGTGGGTTAGTCTTGTTACACTTTCTACCAAGTTGGGACCTTAGGCCATCTCATGAATCAGAGGTCAGTTAATCAGTATCAAAACCTTGCTGCAATCACAGATGTCAGATTTGTTTGTACCGCTGGTCTGAGTTTAATTTTGCAGAGTCAAGCACCCCCTATTCATGTCACAGTATTGCACAACAGTTTTCCTGGAAGTGTAAATTACCAGCAAAGCACATGAGCAAATCTACAAAGAATAATTAGATCCAACTATGACATATGACAAGCAATTACAGACTCACATACACAGACTCATTGTCAAACTAGCTCCAGGCCTGGAAATGTCTTCATATTTTTCCACAGTTTATAGAGGAATTTGGTATGCACAAAGTATATAATTAGTATTATTAAATGTGATTAATTCATACTGTGAGAAAATGTAGAAAGAACTGAAAGATAACTTGGTGGATTCCCTCCCCTTCTCCCCATTGAAAATGCAATCAAGCGTGTGCATATTTGTCTCCCTGAAAATCCAAACAAAGCCAGATCACAATCATGGAATCTGGCTTTTTTCTCCCCTAGCTCAAGTAATGTAAGCCCCATTTTTCACTGTCAGAATCAGTTCTAAGAGCCCTTTATTTGAGTCATATCATTTTGCAACACAGTTATTTGGGTCAGCTGGCTTACCCTGATATCACTCCCTATGCTCCTGCATGTCATTCTTCCCATTCCATTCTCAGGTTTTTATCCATCTGCTGATGCCAGTTCAGTGCAGAACAGTACAGTCTCCTTCCTTCCTTCCTTCCTTCCTTCCTTCCTTCCTTCCTTCCTTCCTTCCTTCCTTCCTTCCTTCCTTCCTTCCTTCCTTCCTTCCTTCCTTCCTTCCTTCCTTCCTTCCTTCCTTCCTTCTCACAAAACCTCTTCTAATTCTCTTTAGAAAATAAAACTGTGGGAAATCGCAATCTGTAATCTGAGTTCCCATAAAACCAAGAACACTGAGCTATCTTTTGGAGGCCTACTTCATTTGATTTAACACACACACACACATACATTTCTGGGTTGGAGATAGTGGCACCCTTGAGAAGTGGTAATTTGAAGGAAGTGGGTAAATTCACTGACTTTAAATACTTGATGGATCTGTCTGTCCTTGGTTCAATCCTGGCAGCCCGGAGCTGTTGCAAGATCCTCAGGTGCCCTCCCATAGTTTCTGGGGACCTAGCCAGTTGAGCCCATTTATAATATACAGATATTAAATCATGATGACTTGCTTACTCCACACTATCAAAACAAACATAGATCTTTATTTAGCCTTGAAAAAAACTAGCTCTGTAAAGCAACAACATAACAACAACCCTATATCCAGTATCCAAGTAAACAACACTTCTGAATAGAATGATTTTGTCAGAAAACGACAGACACGGGTTCGGTTATCCAGTAGACAGAAGTTTTTATTGGGCACGTTTGCAAAGGTGGGTCCCTCCCGCAGCAATGGAGGAACCCCGAAGCAAGGTCTGACAGGTTTTTATACCCCCTATCTGTCCTCCCCCTCCTACGAGGGCTTGGCTCACAATCTCACCTTTTTTACCGCCCCGGAGCGCCGCTAATTAACCGCAAAACCGCAGACATTCCACTTTCCGAATCCAATCAGCGCAATACACATTCCAATCCCCACTTGACCCGACAGCCGCCCCCTGCCGTTTCTCTTCACTCTGGAGCGAACGTGCCTCTTGCCTGCAGTCTTTCCTCCCTCCTGCCGTCCCTCTCCACTCTGGTGCGAGTGTGCCTTCTGCCCATCCTCCCTCCTGCCACCCCCCCAAGGCTGCCCCATGGTGCACAGCGCTCTCCCCTAGCAAACATGGTTCGTTTGAGGCCCTCACTTCTCCCTGCCTTCTCACAATCCACCCTTTTTCTTTTCACGCCTCTGTTGGGCCTCAAACCTGGCTAACAGGATTGCTCCCTCGTCCCGGACCCGGGGCTTCACACACTGGGACAGGTAATTCCCACAAGCAGGGAGGCATTGCATTAAGCAACATACTAGGACCAGTAAGGCAATGAAGCCAATGGCTAGTACAAAAAGTTGTTTTAACCAAGCAAAGTTAGGTAACCAACTAGTGAGCCACGACCAATTCCATCCCTCTGGATCCTCGGATATGTGAGAGGCTAAGGTCTTCAACTTGGCTAGTTTTGCTTCAATATAATTCTCATTGTTGGTTAGGTTAAAGCAACAAAGACCTTGAAAAGATTCACAGCCTTGTCCTGCCCTTAATAGGAGATAGTCTATAGCTATCCGATCTTGAATGACCGCCCTCCTGATCTCAGTGACTTCTTCAGTGAGAGCTGCAATGAGAGAGGATGTAAGGTTGACACTTTAAGCCAGGAGGCAGGCCACCTTCCTTAGGTCCAGATAAGTTCTTCCGCTCAGTGCAGGAACCCCTACTAAGGAGAGGGCCAGAGCCATGGCTTCTGTTTCAGACAAGAGTGTCACATCACTCTCACAATCAGATGGCAGCTCCCTTTTTCTTTTTTCTTTTGATGGGTGCGCTTGTATTGGAGGCAGGGCATATAGAGAGGTCAGGCGCCCTATGGCACAAGGGCCCCCTGAACTATAGGCTGGAACATAGGTGTAAGCTTCATGTCCACATAACAAAAAGAAACCTTTAGGTAGGTATAGAGGGGTTGAGGCGTAAGGGATATTATAGACCCCTCCACAAGTGAAAGCAGGACCTTTTGAGGGCAATGGGGGGTACGGTTCTGGGTATTGTTGAAATATACACATTGAGTTGCATTGGTTATCCCCAAGAGATTTAGAGCCATTTGCCTTTGATTAGTCCAGGGTCTTGGAGTGGGAGAAGACCCAAAATGATAGAACATCCCCCCCCACGGGGGATCATCCCCAGTGATCAAAGCTGTCTGTGCCAATTCTACGCCTTTATGTTGGTCATCTCCTCCCCTGCCTTAGTTCAGTTCCTTTTAAGTTTTACTTTGAGTCCGTCTCCCGGTTGGGCAGTCCATGGTCGGGGGTCGGGAGCTCGCTTAACCCGATGGTAGTGGGTCCAACCCCCCTGTCAGGTCCGAACCGCTGATTCAGTTGTCAGGAGAACTTGGTATGGTCCCTCCCAAGACGGCTTCAGCTTCTCATCCTTCCACGTCTTTATCAGGACCCAATCCTCTGGCTTGTGGGGGTGTTGGTCTTTCAGCAAGGGGGGCCGTTGAGCGAGGAGTCCCTGTTTTCTTAGAGACAAGAGAGATTGTGACAGTACCAAGAGATACTTTCTCAGGAAGGCATCCTTTAGCTCGGGGATAGGCTCTCCCATTGGAGCCAGGAAAGGTCTTCCCATCATCAGCTCGAATGGGGAGACCCCCACATCCTTGCGAGGGGCTGTCCGCATTCGAAGCAGGGCAACCGGAAGTGTCTTTGTCCAAGGTAGCCCTGTTTCCAATCCCAGTTTGGTGAGATGTTGCTTCAACACCCCGTTGGCCCTTCCCACTTTCCCACTGGAGTCAGGATGCCAAGGGGTGTGGAGTTCCCATCGAACCCCCAGGCTCCAGTACCTGGAGTACAGTCCAGTACAGTGTCTATCAAAGCCTGCACCCCCCAGTGAGACCCTTCGTGCAGTTTCTCCACCATCCCCCTCATGTCAGCACGGCTCACTACTGGGGTCCCCTCAATTGTAACCCAATGACCTGCTTCCTCCCTGCAACCTTCCCTTTCCAGCAGCTGTGAGTAAACCCCGTTCCAGCCAAATTTTCCCGAAAGTGTGCACTACTCCCCAGGCGTATCGCGAGTCTGTGTAGACGGTGAGGGACACTCCCTTTCCCAACTCTAGTGCCCGTTTCAAAGCGTGCACTTCACACAGCTGAGCCGACCAGTCCGCTGGTAGTGCCCCCTTCTCTATTGTCTCTCCCTCCGCCGTCACTATCGCATATCCTGACTTCCTTTGTCCCTGCTCTACTCGGCTAGACCCATCCACAAACCAGACCTCACCCTCCTCCAGCGGGACCTCCTGCAGGTCCTCCCGGGTCTTTGTTTGCAGCTGCAACAGGGTGGAGCACTTGTGCTCCGCCGGCTCCCATTCTTTCCGCTCCCCCGCAAGAAACTCCGCTGGGTTCAAATTCCTGTCTGTTCCTACCACCACATCAGGACTTATCCGGAGAACTGTCTCATATTTCAACATCCTCCCTTCTGTCATCCAAGCAGCCGCCTGCTGACTAAGCACACTTAAGATCTGATGGGGTGAATGGACAATCACGGGGCTCCCAAAAGTGAGTTTTTTCCCTTCTGTCACTAGCACAGCAGCGGCAGCCACTGCCTGCACACAAGTCGGCCATCCCCTCACCACTGGTTCTAGGGCTTTGCTCAGGAAGGCCACTGGTTGATATTTCCCAGCCCGTCTCTGAGTCAGCACTCCAATGGCAGTTCCCCCATGGGCTGTAACGTATAGGTGAAAGGGGGGCCAAGTTCGGTAGAGCCAGAGCCGGGGCCGTCACCAGGCTCCTTCGTAATTCCCCCCACTTCTCTGTGTCCCCGTCTGTCCATTCTACCCTGTCAGATGATCCTTTCAACTTCTCATACAGAAACTGAGCCTTGCTCATGTACTCATCTATCCATAGCCGGCAATATCCTACTAGACCCAGAAACTGCCGCACCTCCGTTTTAGTATGAGGGGGCTTCAACTGCATTATCCCCTGTATCCGAGAAGGATCAATCAACTTCTCGCCCTTCCGGAGTACATGTCCTAAATACTTGACCTCCCTTTCCACAAATTGGACCTTCCCTTTTGACACCTTCAATCCTTCCTCAGCCAACCAGTTCAATAAAGCCACTGAGTCTTCTCTCACCTTTACTTCCTTCTCTCCAGACACCAACAAATCATCCACATACTGCAGCACCCGAGAACCCCCAGGGGCCCGGAACCCCTGGTTTCAAGGGGATGCTAATTGGGGCGATGCGAAACCGACCCGCCCCCCCCTCCCCTGCCCATACCTCAGGGTTCACAACCTCCACGTCCGCCTCTCGCAACAAACACATCCTTTCTGCCTGTTCCACATTCCACAGCTCCACTACTAGACTACCCATTAGATCCCTTCCCAGCAAGTTCACTCTCGCCTGTGGGATCAGTAACACATCTGCAGTTACCTCCTTCCCATTCCACTCCAGTCTCACTCCCTCCAGTACGTCTGCCTTGACCGGAGAGCCTCCCACCCCCATCACCGATACCGACGTGCCCCGGGATTTCGCAATCCCTGGGATCGGTTGGCACAGCGATGTTCGAGAGGCTCCGGTGTTCACGAGGAACTGCTGTTCCTCGCCAGTGGGACCCACCGTGATGTTTACCAAGGGTTCCCCGTGGGTCCCGGTTGGGGAACCATGACCCCCCTAGTCGTACAGGGGGAAACTCCTCTCATGTTCTCCCGATGTTCAGCATTATTGGGATCCCAATTTGGGTCTGCCAGAGGGAATTTAGTATCTGCGGCCGGGGCATTTGGGACATTTGCATTCCTTTGCTCCCAAGCCCCGAGCGCAGCTCGCCAAATCTGGCCCCTCTCTTCTGGCGTATAGAGGTGGGCTAAAATGTAATTCAGTTCCCCCAGGAGTATTCCACCGGGCCGAGAAAAAGTTCCAATTGTTCGGCGGCGGTATGGGCGTTCTCTTGCATACGAGGGAGGGTCTTTTTTAATTCCCTCAACTCACTGGGTTTGATGGGAACTGTTACATAACTGGTGACGGTCACCCCCTGTGCGTTCGTTCCGTTCGGGACTTCCCGGACGGGGAAGGCACTGGCCGACCTTAGAATAAAGGGCAAGTTCTGAATGTCTTGGTTCAGCTAGTCCAGCTCTTTCCGCAGCCCGGGATAGGGTGGGGGCGCCGGAGGGGGAGCGGTAGGAAGAGGAGGAGGAGGAGGAGGAGGTGGCGGCCCCCATTGAGGTCCAGTCAGCCAGAGGTCCTCCTCATCTTCCTGTTCTTTTTGGACAAAAATTTTGGCTAACTTGGGTCGAGGCCCCTCCCAATGAACATGGAACCAGACTTCCACATAGGGTTCCTGTGTTAACATTTTATGCTCCACAATGTAGTTTTTTAGTTGGGTCACCCAGTAATTACTGGGGATTCCAAGAGTATCCCAATGGTAGGGGAATTCGGGGTCCACTAGTGGATATTTTGGCCATTCTTTAGTGCACAAAGTTATCATGGTCGGTTTTTCCAAACCCCTGGTGAATGGACACAACCAGGGTGTCTCCCATTGTTGCAACAATTGTCCTAATGGAGAATCCGTGGGGATTCCCCCTACTGCGTTTTTCCCACTGGCCCCTGGCCTTACACTCTTACTCTGCGCCTTACCCATCCTTCCTGACTACGTTTCCCACCTTACAGAAGGTCCCGGACTCTTCTGTCCCCTTGCGGCGTCCAACGCCTCGTAACCACGCTAATCTCCCCGAGATTATGGGTAGGTTGTACTCACCAGACCTCCCAGAGGTCCCCTCGTCGGCCGACTTCCTCTTTACTTCTGTCTGACTGGCGATTGGAGTCCCGTCCTGGACCCGACTCCGGGGAAAACGGGAGACACCTCAACGGGGTGTTACGGCCGATTACTCACCGGTTCCCCACAGTCCGGTCCACGTTGAGGACTCCTGGCTGGCTCGCCAATTTTGTCAGAAAACGACAGACACGGATTCGGTTATCCAGTAGACAGAAGTTTTTATTGGGCACGTTTGCAAAGGTGGGTCCCTCCCGCAGCAATGGAGGAACCCCGAAGCAAGGTCTGACAGGTTTTTATACCCCCTATCTGTCCTCCCCCTCCTACGAGGGCTTGGCTCACAATCTCACCTTTTTTACCGCTCCGGAGCGCTGCTAATTAACCGCAAAACCGCAGACATTCCACTTTCCGAATCCAATCAGCGCAATACACATTCCAATCCCCACTTGACCCGACAGCCGCCCCCAGCCGTTTCTCTTCACACTGGAGCGAACGTGCCTCTTGCCTGCAGTCTTTCCTCCCTCCTGCCGTCCCTCTCCACTCTGGTGCGAGTGTGCCTTCTGCCCATCCTCCCTCCTGCCACCCCCCCAAGGCTGCCCCATGGTGCACAGCGCTCTCCCCTAGCAAACATGGTTCGTTTGAGGCCCTCACTTCTCCCTGCCTTCTCACACTGTGAAATCTTTCCCCACATCTACAGCCATGCGTTTACTTTTGAAGGAAGGAAACTTCAACTTGTTGGGACATGATTAAGTTGTTGACTGGAATGCAACAACCCCTGCTGCAATGACTAAACTGGGCTTCCTCTTTGTTACTGTGTTGAGTTCTAAATGTGGAACTTTTAGCATTAAGATCATGGAAGAATTGCTTCTTCCTGCACCTGATTGGAACAAGAACTCCGCCTTCGCACCTGCACAAAATGGTCAGAATCTGAAATTTCTCCATTAAAAATGGCACATTTCATGTCTTCCATGTGAGCGTGCTTTCTGCATAGAGTTAGATCTTCCTGATTGGAAGGGACTGCATTGCACTACTAAGCATTGCTCTTGCCATATTATCCTTCTGTATAATCCTACCAAACCTGTGATATTTTTAATCCTGTGATTTTTAAATGCTTTTATTTATTAATTTGCCAGTTTGGGGAAATGTTTTGTTATTTGGAAGATTTGCATTATTTATTTATTTCTGTTATTAGCTGTATCAAACTGTACAAGGAAAAGTGAGACACACAGACATGTTTAAGCATGCAGTAGAGGAAAGCAATGTATGCATAATTATGCTAGGAGCATCTTAATTTCAGCCTGCCTGTTTCCCCATGGTACTGCCCTTCAGATACCTTAGCAGGGTAGTAATGATGGGAACCCTAGGTCAGCACATCTAGAGGGCACCCAGTTGGGGAAGACCATGATATATCTTTGCTGGTGATTATACAGAAGTTATTTTCATGGCTGTTGCATTCAACATGGGACAGGAGATTTCTTTTTCAAAATATTGTCTGGCAACTTTTACAACAAATTCATTCTGATTATATGGCATTCCTTCAAAACATCATTTTTCCATTTAAACTTGAGAAACACATTGTGAATTAATAACATGTTGAGAAACAGGGTCTGGTTAATTAAGAGTGGAAATATGTAATACATGCCAGATATTTGTTTCACTGTCATGGTGCAGCAGAGATGATATATACAAAATTAAGAGGTCCCATTTGCTGATGACCACAGAAACCTCTCACTGACTGAGCAGAAGACCATTAACAAACAGATTACTAACTCGCATACTTTTAGTTGCTGTAATGAGGATTTACCGTATTACACATGTGGGAAAATGTAAACAAACTGCTGGGTTGGGGGGAAATGACCTACATACTTTCCAATTGTCCAATTATTGTTCAGCTTGAACGTGCATTTCACTGGCTTTTCTGTCATCATTACTTACCTTACTTCCTGGCCCACTTCTCTGAATAAAATTTTCCTCTTACACATTTCATGTTCTAGCATATAGCTGCAGATCAAGACTGCAATCCTATGCACAATTACCTGGGATGCAGCCACTGAAATCAGATAGCATTCCTTCCTCTAACAAATCCTAAACTGTCACTCTCCAACCCTAGAGCTGCTGTCTTCTTTTCCACTTGGCCCTTGCACATTTACCTGGTGGCAACAAGGAGAGCCTTGGAAAGAATCCCAGAGCCAAGATATCACTAGAGCTCCCTGTTCACTTCCAAACAGAACTACCCAATGAGTATGATCACAAGGGAAGGACAACACTGAGAAAGGCTGGAGCACCACCAGTGGAGGGTTCATAGCACAAAGGACACCAGGGTGAGGGTAGGTGAGCAGCTAGTCATCAACTTGAGTGGACCCCAATATGTGCGAGATGCTGAGGCTGGGCTTTATGGAATATGAGTGTGTATTTACACACACACACACACACATCTGTGTGTGTGTGTGTGTGTGTGTGTAAGAACTGCTCTGTAAGGCTGACATGGGGTTCATACTCAAATCCAAGTTTATACAGATTGTACTCATGTCTTACTATTTTTTAATAAATGTCAGCTATTTTTTCCTCTTCACTGCTGCACATAGAGGCATCTATCCTGTGTACATTATAATGCATTGATATTGTAACATGTTACTATGGTAACAGAATTTGCAAATGAATCTCTCTGCATGATAGGAAGCTTCTCAAAAAATAAAAATCAAACCAAAGTTCATTGCTGAATTATTTCCTGAATGCTGTTGTTTATACTATAAATGTATTGAGTTTATAGTCTATATAAAATAACCAAAGTGCCTTACAGATTAAGATGCCATCAAGTATAAAATCAACCCACAATTAAAACAACCCTAGGCAGAAGCAGCATTAAAGTACCAAAGACCAGACTTGAAATTTTAAATATTATATATACAGTAATGAGAAAAATAAAACTAAAATACTGCTTGAAATAATCTCTTTGAAAGGGGGTTGGCAATTCTCTAAAAGCATAAAAAGAGAAACCAGCAATAAATATATCACCAAAATAAGCAAGAATGATGATGTTTCAATAACATCCCTTTCTGCCCCATTACAAATATGACCACCCATCTCCAGGAAATAGACATAAGACTAAACTATGTCATTTTTTAAAAAATTGTAATCCTCTGAGGAAAGATTATCTTATTATTAATCTTGGTAAACAGATCTAGGGATCTTTTCAGAAGAAAAGTAAAATAAAGGTATTTTTCAATAAATAAACAAACTATGGTTATATGTATGAGCCTTAAACTCATGTGTTCTACCTCCTTTCTCAGAGAGCTGGGAGAAAGAGTTTGGAAGAGTTTCCTTTTTATTGACTATGTTTGATTATCATGTTCAACCCAAAGCTTAAATTAAATCAAATCAAATCAAATCAAATCTTAACTATGGTTTAGGAAAATAAGTAAGGGTTGTCAATTTTTTTTAAAAAAATTAAAATATTCAATATTCAATAATAAATTGTAGGAGGGGAGCATATTAGTCTATGATAGCCAAAAATCAGAAGGAGCCTGGTACAGTAGCATCTGTTCCAGCTAACAATTTTTTTTCAAAAGGCATTATTTATTAAAAGGCAAATGCTCCTACTTGGTCAGAAAAGGTGCTACCAAATGTCTCCTGATTTTCAAGAAAAAGTGTTATTTCTGATAAATAAGTCCAAGCAATCTATGAGGAGGGGTTATTTTACTATTCTTTTATAACACTAGTGGAATATCTAAAACTAAATGGTATTATTTGTTTGAAGACATCAGGAACATACTCTTAATTGGTGAGCAGATGACCCTCCTCAAAGAAACTTTCTGAGTAACTGTTAAGAGTTTTTATTCTATGACACAGAGGGAAAACAAGATATTATTTAATGAAAAAAAATATTTAAAAGTCGAGCAACTGCAATTTAGCATCAAAGAATTTCAATCTTTACTGCAACCCCCTCTCCAGCCTAATGTTATAAGAAGCTACAGTTGCTAGAACTACTAGTAACATGGCTGATATCAGTTGGGGAAACCTAATTTAATGGCTCATTTTCCTTTCCTCTACAGTATCTGACAGCATGAGTGTATTATGTTCCTTTAATTCTAAAGGCTACATAGGAAAAGTCATGTAATTAAATGGGAAATTCTTGAAAAATAGGTATGTTTCATAAAGAAAGGTTTACAAAAACATTTTGCAAGTATTTGCTGTACCATGTATTAACATGGAATTTTACATCTGTGGATATTTAAGAAAACTCATGCCTACTGGCTTAACTAAAAACTAAGGTCCAGATTAACTTATTCTACTTGAAAGAGAGTGCAAGAGAGTACACTAAACTCTTATCAATACTCCATATTCTGTTGCTTTTCTGTGCAATTCCCTAGTTCAGCTCTGATACCAGAAATGGATCAGTAGTCAGAAAATGTCCTTTGTATAGAGATAAGACAAGAGAAAGCAGATATATCTCACCTATTTGGTGAGTCCTTCTTTAGTATTAAAAATCAACCTTCAGTATTTATAAACATAAATAAACTACAGTGTGCATATGGCTTATAAAAACATTCAAAAGCCAAAAAGCAAATGTGTCTGTGATCCCAAATAAAACCCAACTTTTGGTAAAATACATATACCTTTAAACTCGTAGGAACTTTAACAGCAGCTCTGCTCTAAAAGTAATGTTTTTCTTTTATAGCAGGTTGTTATGCCAATCTGAGGAAATATTTATTTACTAACAAAAGAAACTAGCAGATCTCGATAAGGATAACAGAACAAATATAACAATACGTTACTTAGAAATCATGACAATATACTTGTGAAGACATACCGGCATTCTGTAATTTCTAAACAAGAAGGAATACAAAACACAATTCAAAACAGATATAATACAGCATAAATAACATGTATAAAATGTATAAAAAGTCAGGGGAATGGTTTTGAAAGGATAAAAAGCTAAAGCAACAATAATGAAATATAAAAGCAAAATTGTTCCAGATGCTCATACTTTCTTACATGATTTCTTTAGACTTATTTTTAAAACAATCATAAAAATTCACTCGGCTGTATTGGTATAAAACAACAGTGGCATCTAGTGGCTAGATATATTACGGTATATATAAATTACTTTTTAACTATCTTCTAGAAATATTTAAGTGTATTTTGTAAATCATATTGTAGTATTTTGTCATTGCCATGCTCCCAAAAATATGGAAGAAAAATGTTATGTTTTGCTTTAGTGCAGACATAGTCCTACACAGAATTGTTTCAGCAGAATATAAGAGTGTTATCTCTGTTATACACTCAGATTTAAAAGACTGTGAGAGCAACATTATCAGATTACTTGTACTGAGATATCAAATAGAAGAGCCAGGTTCCAAAACAAAGAAGTGAATATTCTGCAAATTCAGTTATTTTTTTTCCCCTTGAGGAAACTCTTCAGAAGGCTGTAACAGCTCCAAATACCCTCAAATCCTGAAAGTTGTTCAGGAATTGTATACAAAATACCTTAAGAACTGTATTTTAAAGCAGTTTCCCTGGCTATTCCCTCCCAGCATTTGGGCTAGGAGGTTGGGTGATGTGCCCTTTTGTTCTGGGGGTTGTTTTAACCAAGGTATCATCGTTATATTGTGCTATGGTAATTTTGATTTTTTGTACCCCACCCAGAATCATTGTTGTGAGAGGAGCAGCTCGATTTCAAACTGTGAAAAACATACGAATATAGAACACTGTTACAGCTACAACTAAAACTGATTTTCCTAACTTTTTTTAACTAAAGGAAACCGCACACTTTTTACAAACTTTCCTGCAAAATCCCAAGTTTCATTAAAAAAAAAAAGAGCCCCAACACTTCTCATTCATTAGGCTACCACCAACTTTTCTCTAGATACAGAATTTTTGGGGCACCACCCAGCAAATGTGAGATATTGATAGTTCACAACAGGACAACAGGGGTGCATGGATCAGCTTGAATAATCAATTTGAATAGTTAACTTGAACTGATTCAAATCAATTTGAATAACTAATGGGATTCAAGTTCTTGAATCGATGATAATTAGGTACACATGAAACAATTACATTTCAAGAGGTCATCTAAATGAAACACTATCGGTATGCCAATGACCTTCAGCTTTATTTCTTTTCCTCACCTCTACAAGGAAATGATCAAAATCTTGGAACACTGCCTGGGCTCAGTAATGGCTGGATGAAGGAGAACAAGCTGAAATTAAATCCAAACAGGGTAGAGTCAACTTAAAAGTTCAATTTGGGACCGGGATTCAAGCTATTCTGCAAAGCAATGACTTTCCCCTGAAAAGCTTGGCACTTTCCTTAGATGTGCTCCTTAATTTCCCATGAAGGTTGTGCATTGGCACAATTACATTTAACATACCACATATATAAGTCTATCTGCTGAGCCAGTCTAAGAGCCAATGTGGCACAGAGGATAAAGTACTGGACTGGGCCATGGAAGATCCACATTCAGGTTCCTGTTTGATAATAGAACTCACTGAATAATTCTGGACCAGTCATTATCTCTCAGCCTCAACCTACCTGACAGGACTGATCATGTGAGGGTTAAAAAAAAAAATGCTATTAAGTTAGTTTCCAATGGTTTTTTAGATTAATTAATTAATTAATCTATCTATCTATCTATCTATCTATCTATCTATCTATAAAATTTATCACTACCCATCTCATTAAAAAGCAACTCTGAACAGTTTACAGAGTCATATTCATTCACTTATCTGGTAAGTCGGTCCTAAATGGATGCCTAAAGGGGTTCCTACTAAAATATAATATAAATATAAGATCTTTTTCTATTGTAATGTGCTTGTGAACTATGAAGATGGACAGTCCAAAGAATCAAACCACGTCCCCAGAAAACTGTGACCTCACAAGTCTGGAAGGTCAAGCCAAGGCAGATATCTTGTGGTCAATGACCATGCTTTTCCAAAGGCATTTGGTTTATAGTCAGCCTGGTTTATAGGCTGACTAGACAAAATGCTAGTCCTCAGTGCCTAAGTTATTTGCGATAAAGTTCTCAGGCCTGAATTGGAGGAACATGGAGCACTGGATATGCATCCATACCAAGTTCTAGCTGGCTACAAAGTGTGCTGCTAACATGACAGTCAAGAAAGGTGATTTCAATTCCCAATAAACTTATTTCATTTGTCTAGAGCAATCCCATTCACACACTGAAAATTCCCTAGGTTCCCCTTTTGTGGCTCAATGGTGAGCTCTGACAAAAACAAACCAGACAAAAACAAAATCCAGATAAATTTGGGTACATGTCACTCAGTAATAAATGAAAAGCAACTGAAAGAAAAGGAATGAAAGAAACATCGCACACATACACGCACTCACTCACACAGAGGTCAGATTGGCCTTGACCTTGCTGGCTTTTCATGAAGTCTTAAAGACATGGTCCTACCACTGGGCGTGGCGACCTGGATGTGTGGTAGAGCCCGTGCAGTGGTTATGTTGATTGTTGTTGGAGGGTTTTTTTTTTTACCTCAGCTGTTGATTATGTTTTTATATCGTTGTTTTTTTAAAAAAATATTGCTTGTTAATTGTTTCTGGCTGCCTAGAGTCATATATTTGAGATGGGTAGCCATATAAATGGAAACAACAGCTCTCAGCTCTGTTCTGTCCTATGTAATAAGATGCAGGTCTCAACTGAGTGGCCAGCGCAAATGATGACATGTCAAAAGCTGAAGACAAAGAATGGAGATAGGGAGGCAGGAAATTGAGAAGACCACACCTGTGCCAGCAAAGCAGATGATACAGGAGATCATACTCATCTTCATACCAGAAACCCAGACCTCTTACACTTCTGGATTCCTCTGGTGGAGGACTTAGCCATCAACTTATCAGTTTCTTCAGGCCAGTTCCTCTCATTGTGCTGTGCCTGATCATATGTTGTTTACATCCAGTCATCAGCTATTTATCAAGATGCTCTTTACTCAAGTGTTATCCAAGTTCAGTGGTAATCTTGCCTTTTGATTGCTTTACAGCTTCATTGGTGAACCAAAAAAACCAAAAAAAAAAAAACCTTGTTTTTTTCTGAGTTAGAAGCTTGCAAGAGATAACATACTCCTTAAAGAAAAAGAAAAGGCAAAGGAGCTCCTTGACCCACAAAAGAGATACACAGAGTCTTATGTCCGTTTGTACTCCTTAAATTTGGCCCCAGTCTTCCCAAATGGGATGAATGAAAAAAAAAAAAAACTTAATAATTTGCTGCAACAACCCTTCAACTGCTTGAACTTGAAGCTAAGGTCCTATCGCCTCAATATGGAAAGATCTGAAGTGGTGGCCAGTTGTATTCTGAATACAATTCACAGTGCTGATCCAAACTCTAAAAGTTTTAAACAGTTATCACTCTTCGCTGCTCCCCAGTTGTGGAATGCTCTCTCATCACAATTAGTGGCAGCCTAGTTGAGAAGGATATGGGTAAATAGGGATGAGTGTGTGTATGTGTCTGTGAGAGAGAGGGAGAGAGCAAGCGAGCGAGCAAGCTCAAATGTACACTGTAACCAGTAAAGTTTTGCTGCCACTTTGAATTCATTGGGTCTCTTTGTATTCCATCAGAACCTGACGTGCCTCAGTGTTGGATTGAAAGTTATTTGCATGTGTTTCTAATTATTTCTCAGCTGTGAATCAGGGCTTTGTGTCTTGTAAGCTCTAGCTGCACCTATCTGGAAAACTCAGGTAGAAAGCAAAAGGGGCTACAAGATCCATGTGTCTCAACAGGCTGTGTGTGCATGAGTGAGCGACCATAAACTGAACCTGGGAGTGCAAGTAACACAACCAAGCAAGACAAACACTAAGAACAACACCATCACCACCACCACTACCTGCAGACATTAATCCCAACCCTAACTCTAACAGCCATGCAGAAGTGGGCTTTATACAACTGCACTCTGTATGAAATGACCTTCAAAAAGTCATTCATAATGAGAATCGCTTTGGGGAAAAAATGGTGTCATATATCTATATAACACATAATATAAAGATGCCGTTTAATCAATATAAAATGACAGCAGGGATGATAAGTAACTCAAGGCTATTAAATAACATGGTTGGATTTTTTGTTTACAATTCACATTTTTATTATGATGATGCTCTTCCATAATAATGGTAATGATATTTCAACTATATTCATTCCATTAAAGATCTATCATCACAGGCAACATGTTAATTGGCATTAGTATTTATGACTATATAATCACATCAATTGTCAGTGAACAGTGAAATAACTATATTAATATTAGCAGTTGAGATGAGTATGAAAAGAAAATGTGAATTAGAATGGTTATTTGTAATTTTAATTACTGTTATGGAATGCTGATTTCTACTGAAATACAGAAAACTATGATTGCAACATTAATTTCTACTAAGACAAAGGCACTGCTTAATATTTAAAGAAAAAAAATATAAAGTAGAAAGTCAACTCATTGATCTACATTTGATGTTACGTTTCAAAGCATAGTTCAGGAGCTTCAAAAAAGAAACCATAGGAACAATTCTTTCCCTACAACAAGCAAAGGAACAAACATACCTTAAGCATTCAGAAATAAATTAAGATTCCATACAACGTACACGTTAATAAAGTTGGGACAAGCTGAGGGAAAGACACATGCATTCATGCTCAGATTCTTGTAATATAACATGCTGATATGTTTGCTGTTTTTTAAGTCCCAAATGTTTTTGTACTACATCTAATTATTACTGATGAAGATTTTAGAAGAGCTCCATTATTAATTTGACAGATTTTCCAATGAAACGCTTTGATCCTACAGAAGAGAAAGTTGGCAGATACCTAGTGCACCAGAATAGCAGGTGGTAGTCAAGGTAAACTTTCCCTTGAGTCAAGTTTGATTTCTGGTGACTAGACAGATTCATCCATGTTGTTTTCTTAGCAACAACATGAAATGACTTGGCATTGCCTTCTTCCAGGATGTTTTTTCAGCTTACAGACTTGGTTTCTCTTATCCAAGTATTTAGCTTTTTTCAAAACCAGTGACCACCACCATGGTTTCACGTTACTGTCTGCTGCGACGGCAGCTAGTTCTTGGGCATATCAAATCGCATTTGAAAATTATTCTCCCATGTATTCAAAGACCACATGTTGCAAGCCCCATTCCAATGTCCACATCAGGGTTAAGTTCATATTGAAAAAGAAAATCTGAAAGGGGAGTTTTGTGCATCTGGCAGGACATGCTTAGGATCCTCCCTGCAAATAAGAATCTTCCCCTTCAGAACTTCCAGAAATGGATTTTAAAGAAGCATAGTAAAACCCACACAGTTCACAGTTCAAATCAAGAATCAAAGTTAGGGCTTGAAAGGTTCCTATCAACAGGGAGCAGATCCCAAGATATGGTTCAAACTAACCAATACTTTCTGCCTGTTAAAAAAGTGCATTCCATTTGAATTGTATGAATTATTTAGAAGATAAATTTGCAATTATATACATAAATTCTCTAAAGAACTCTGTGCCATCTTCTAGTGATTCAGCATTTTCTCTAATTACTTCTGCCTTCTTTCAGAATTCATATTAAAGGTGTTTTTTTCTTTCTGTCTCTAAGATGGGACACTATACTTTGAAAGAACATACACAGAGAGATAATTAATGTATACCTTATGTAAATGCCAAAATTCTAAATTGCTTATTTAATCAATTTACCAACTTTCAAAAATATTAATTGAATTAAGAAGGACATGCTTGAATAGCTCTGGAATGGTATGCAGAAATGAATAGTAATTTCATTTTTCTAACAAAAGCAGCATTGTTAATTATCATATTGTAATAAAAAGGAAGTCAATGTTTTTAAAAGCTTTTTCACAATTCTAATGATGTAAAAGTGCAGACCACAATGCGCCATGTGCTGATACGCTGTAACTTCAACTTCTTTCAGAAGAGCCACAACAAACATTATAACTGGCTATGGTTTTACCAGAAATAATTGCAAAATGTCAATGATTAATTAACTGTGTGAACAGTATGTGACCCCATGCCAACAATGGATATCATAAAAACTGTGTTGTTCTTGTTAAAATTGCAAAGCTAACTATAAACTATGACTATGGTTACTACTATTGTACAGGAGGAGGAGGAGGCGGTGGCGGCGGCGGCGGCAGCTTTATCTGATTAACATTAAAGACATTATCTATCTGACATGTAGCAATAAAAATTGATATCAGCATTATGTACCAAAGGCTAATCAGAGAAATATCTATTAATGCTTTTGCTTCAAAAGCATCCTTGATTATTGTGAAAGGAAATGTTTTAAAAGGTTGGTTGAGATTACTGTTTTATAATCATTTTATTAATTATTATAATGTCATTTCATAAAGATGAACAGCAAATAATCTCTCTTTTTTGGAAGTGATTTGCATTCTTTCTAAAAGAACAGGTATAGAACTGAAAATGCTTCTTGGCCCAATATTATCCTTTGAACTGAAGTTTGAATTTTTAAAACCTTGATTTTCTTAAGAATTTGGTCCTACGACATATCTGCCAATTATTACAATGTGTGGAAGGTACATTGTTGAGGATATTGCAACCAGTAGGAGCTTTTTCCCCCAGGTCCTGCTGTGCTCCCTCAGTGTGGTGGGGGTGTCCTTGGGAGGGATGAGTAAAGAACATTGGAAGTGAATGCCAAGAGTATATGTTCCCAGCAAGGCATGAAGGTCATTCCAGCTGTCCAACAAAAGCAAGTAGGTGCCCATATTGGGCAGCAGCAATACAGGAAGTTGCTTCAGTCAGATTATTACTTTAGTGACATTGGCAAAGGCATCAATTCATACTGCACAGGAGAAGGCAATGGTAAACCACATTTGTATTTTTACCAAGAAAACCAATGGATAGAAATATAATGACTGACGAATCAACAGTAAAGAAACAAGCATTCAAGAAATATGCTGCAGACTAGCATTTGATAGAACAGTCATGAATGCCTTGGAAAAGATCTTCAAATGCCATGATGTGTCTATACCTACAAAGATCAGAACCATGCAAGCCATGGTATTCCCTGTGACACTCTATGGAAACAATGGAGGCAAATATGTGTAGCTCAGGGTTGAACTGTGGAGTCCTTGGGGTTCTCTGAGCTTGGTTCTTTTCTTGCAAACGTTTCATTACCCGGCTAGGTAACATCTTCAGTGCTAAAATGGGATGAGGTTTGCTCTCTATTTATCTGCTGTGGCCTGCTCTGCCAGTGCTGGTGGGGGTGGGGTTCTGTTTTGCTCTTCTGGTAGTTCATTGATTAGCATATGTTGATCCTAAGTAAACCAAAAGACCCAGTTGCCCAAGAAGAAAAAACAGGAGTCATCTACAATATACAGTGTATGGACTGTAACAAACACTATGTAGGACAAACAGGCAGAAGACTTTTTGATAAAGTTACGTGGGTATCCATTTTGTTGGAAGCAGTCAACATATGCTAATCAATGAACTACCAGAAGAGCAAAACAGAACCCCCACCCCCACCAGCACTGGCAAAGCAGGCCACAGCAGATAAATAGAGAGCAAACCTCACCCCATTTTAGCACTGAAGATGTTACCTAGCCGGGTAATGAAATGTTTGCAAGAAAAGAACCAAGCTCAGAGAACCCCAAGGACTCCACACTCTATGGAAACAAAAGTTGGACTTTAAAGAAGCAAGATAGGAAGATTATTGACGCTTTTGAACTTTGGTGTTGGAGAAGACTCCTGAGAATATCATGGATGGCCAAGACAACAAACTGAACAAATCAACCTAGAGTTGTCACTCAAGGCACAAATGACCAGGCTCAAATTATCCTACTTCGGATGCATTATGCAAAGACCTAGCTCTCTGGAAAAAGCTCTAATACTGGTAAAGGTGGAAGGAAAGAGAAGAAAATGAGCAGTAGCAAGGTGGATGGACTCACAGTGGTCATGGTTGTGCCACTGGAAAACCTGAAAGACCAGGTTAGAAATAGATGATCGTGGAGAATATCTATGTGGCTGCTAAGAGTCGACATTGACTTGATGGCACATAATCAATCAATCAAGGAGTTTTCAGAAAAAAGTTTTCAAGACCCATCTCTTAAATATAGCCATCAGTTATTTGTAATGTTATATTGTTTTAAAGTTATTGTTTTTATATGTTTTTCTAGTTATACTGATCCATTATAGCTTTTACTGAAAAGAAGGATGGAAATAACAATGCAGCTATATGAATTAAAACTTTTCCTAAGTTCGGCTATATATAACTATAGTTAGAATCTGTGAGTCCCAGATATCATAGCAAGTTTCTCAAGACCAAATGGAGTAGTGAAAACTTTAATTGCAAATATTCCTGAAGTTATGTTTCCACATGCAACAAACTTATCATCTTGGATTCTAGTGACATAGTTGTACTTTGATTTATGTTTTTCAATGAACAGGGAATATAATTTTAGATTTCTACGGTTATCTCAAGTATTGTCTGTATCATGGGCCACACTTGCTTTGCTAGTATACTGTATCTGTTTGAATAAAAATTATTTGTGGAAAAGTCAATATGAACGTTCTCATATTTTAATACATCCACACACTTATCGAAAGTGACTGACTGAAAAGATCACAACACTGGAAAAGAAAGATAAAGCTACAGAGTGACTGCAGATAAATAATTTTTCATTATTCTATTTCTTATTCTCTGGAATTTTCCGACAATAAATAGATAAATTCCCTCTAAGCACATCTGAAGACCAATTCTATTTGTATTAATCTACTCTGAAGTAAGTCCATGGAACTTACAATTAAATAAGTTTCTGAGTCAAGCTTAAACTTTCACACTACAGTGCTAATCAGACGAATGATACATACAACATCAGCAGAGGGAGCTCTCCTTGTAGCCTTCTTCCAACCTTGCTAGAGGCACCAGGATGCAAGTGAAGGAAATTCTGAGAATTAAAGTTCCAGTCTATTTGGAGGGAGCTAAATTTAAGAATGACATTACAAAGAATCAGAGGAACATTTTTATAGGAAAAAAGTGTGTGTCTTTCTCAGTATCTGTATGTACATAACATTTTTTTTTAATCTGTTCAATAGTGTCCAATTCTCGGAGACTGCCTGGACAAATCCCTGCAGTTTTCTTGGCAAGGTTTTTTAGAAGTGGTTTGCCATTGCCTCCTTCCTAGGGTTGAGAGAAAGTGACTAGCCCAAGGTTACCCAGCTGGCTTTATGCCTAGGTGGGACTAGAACGCACAGTCTCCCAGTTTCTAGCCTGATGCCTTAACCACTACTCCCAACTGGCTGTCACATAACATTTACTGGAGAACAAATCATAGCAGGTCATATGAATTTCAGCATATCTGGAACAGGAACATTCCACATGAACATTTCCATACTTAGGTTTCCACAACATATATGTAGTGCCTTGGTTTATTGTGTCCAGAACTGGATCAACTCCCTGCAGTGTACTAACAGGGAACAAATGATCTCCTCCAATATATTACTACCTATAGTAGACTATTCCCATGAATATTATTTAGTCAAGGAAAACAGCAAAAGCATTTGTTCTGAACGAGATTCTAGGCAAGTTTACTGATACACTGATGGGCAGAAAACAGATATGTGCTTTATTACTACATAACCAAAATGCGTATATCCCTGTCTTTCTTGGTACAATCATCTCACTACTGATCTGCACCCTTCCTATTTTCCTGCTCCAATTAATTTCAAGAGAAGGAAAATTCACCCACGGGCCTTTTCCAATCAGCAAGCTGCAGCGGGAAAGAGACGTGTCACAGAAAACAAAGAAAATAGCCTTCTAGGCCACCCTTACAATGATAAGGGAAATTCAAGAACACCACAAATGAAATCTAAAAGCGCTGAGGTTGAAAAACAAGCCCCTTTTACAGAGAACAAAAACGTCCAAGAAATTGGGAACCAGATTTTACAATGCTATTTGTAAAAGGAAGAATCGAGTTTTGTCTTTCCTTGAATGCACTACCAATTTTATAAATTCACTTCCAAAGCAAAGGAGCCTAATCATTACTTTCCATTGAGCAGATGGCATTATAAGGGCTTGCTGTTGTTGCCTTTTAATAAAGAACCACCTCAATCTCCCTTGAAGGGTTGCAGTGGGGCTGCTGAAACCAAGATTAACAATTGATTAGTTTTAATGGCCCATGACAACAATAAACAATAAGGCCCCTGTCAGAAATTAGATTGGGCTGTTAGTGCTGCCAACACAAATGGCTTTTAATCTAAAAGTGCTCATACCATCAACATTTTCACAAGCACAAGAATTTAAGATATGGGCAAATTCTGGATAGGGCATCTTAAATCATGAGTTTGATAATGCTGCTCTTGCTTGATTTGGGCAATTGATCCTTCTGGCCATTAGGAAAAGAAAACTGAATGTTAAAATCACAGATATACTCTGATATTAAGTATAATAATACTTGAAATAATACTCAAAAGAAAGTGGATGTTCGAACTATGTTCAAATCCCGTGTTCATCACAGATCTTTTAAATGTATTTAAAAACATTAACTATCTGTATTTAATTTTAAAGTTTTGCACTATATTAGTCATAGGAAACATTGCAACATGTTCAGATAAATACACTATGCTGTGATCTGGAAATAAAACCTATGTGAACTATCAATATCACAATATCTTTGATCTTTGATCTTTGATGTTTGATGCAACAAGACCTGAAATGCTGTGCACAGATCTAGTCAGTATGCCTCAGAAAGAATATTATGGAGTTGAAAAAAAATGCAGGAAAAAAAAGACTGATGCAAAGTACATAAACATGTAGGGCTTTTTAATACAACAAAAAATAACAAAGGCAGAGAAATTATACTGCATCATGTTGCTACTACTACTTAACTCATATTGATGAAACAGAATTTAACTTTAGAAACTATTTCAATGGAGAAGAGAATTTTGGAGGGATTCTCATGGTAAGTGTTGGGTAGTCTTGCTTTTAGCTGCTTATGACTTGGCCAAGGGTTGAGTGTGAAAGGGATCTCATTTGCTGTAAAATCATCTCACCAGCAGTCTGCAATTTCCCTGGTTTCCCAGGCTTCATTCAGTCCCGTGAAGGACCTCTTCCCATTGGAAGCTTTCATCCGAGGTGCCACTCTCACCACTAAGGGGGAGTCCTGATGTTTATGGAATAATTCCTCCTTCCTCTGTTGAAATTTGGACAAATTGTCAGCACTGTTTTTTATCTCCAGAAATGTAGTAGCTACCCCTACAGGGCCTCTGATGCCCAGCAATAGAAGAAAAGGCATATATACATGGTAGATAGAGATATATACATAGTATATAGAAACTGAATTTTATTTTATTTTTTCCTTTCCTCTTATAATAGTAGAAACTGAGGGTATCCAAGCTGGATATCTGCCCTCAATTCAGGACAGATAAAACCAATACATTTTTAATACAGCAAATAGTTAAATGATGGAACTTGCTATAACTACTTGGAATTTTCTACACAAGTCAGTAGGTATATTCATAGAAGTTAAGCAATTCCCAATGGATATTTGTTTCAACACCTTATATGATTTCCAATAGCAGAAGCATCATGATGCTTTTGGTTCATTTCCTGCTTGTGCCTTCCCATAGGCTTTTGTGATTTATGATGCTAGAGTACACAGGCCTTATTGAATTTCTAGTAGGATTCATATTGCTTTTAGATTTATTTACCATCAAATCCTTTGAAGAGCAACTTTCTGAATGAATACTTCAGCCACTTAAACAAATAGGTATCATATTGTTATTTTATTGTTTGATCTTTTCTTTAGTACAGCAGTTTTTAGACAACCATAGATTGGATTCCATAAACAGGAGGCACTTCCATTCTTTACCAACAGACCTTCCGTTAGCTCTACTCTCTTTCTTGAAACAGAAACTTTTGGTCATAACTACTGAAAAGTCAGATTTTTCCTACCTGTAAATCAGCATCAAATTTATGTTTCAGGTGAGCTTCTTCTGCAGCTTCAACGAGGCGCTAAACAGAGAAATTTTAAAAAGTAAAATTACTTCCTAGAAATTTCATTTTCCTCCCATATTGATAATTAAAATGCAATTTTTAAGTTCAACTTGCTTAGTTCCACTGTACTAATTGCTATAATTATTTGATACAGGGGCAGGGAAGACATGTACAAACAGGCACATCAATCCTCTCTGGTAGCCTCTGTCACGTCAAATGTTGCCATACATGTATATGTTAAATACTAACATTTTCTGCAATGCAGACATTTTTTTTTTCCAGAGTAGTGATTTTCTTGGGTACAGTCATGAATATTCAACCAACATCGTTATAAATTTTTGAAAAAGTATAAAATGGCTGTTACAGGCATTTTAAATAACATCTCCCCTCCTCTCTGTATGAAAAAAGCACTGAAGTAAAAGAGGTCAAAGGACTTGGTATATAATTGAACTTTGTGTAAAATGTTTCAGTGATTTTTCCTCAGACAGCAGCATTTATGAACGTACGGCATAGAAATGAGTCTCCTACATCATAAGCAGTCAATCCCTTGAATCTCTCCAGTGGAAGCTATAATTCAAAAGCCTCAATATAGCTTGAATTGATCCAGAATTTCTGGGCAAATAAGAATTAGCAATATAGTAATGACAGTATTGAAAACTTATGTTTTAAACAAGAAGAAAAGACTTCAACATGAAAATTAAATGAAGAATGTTCTCTTTTCCTTTCTTTTCCAACAGTGCAGAAAAGCAGACTTCCATCTTCTCCTCAAGCTCATTTTGGTTCCAATTCAAAGAAGCTATCTTCAGTTGATGCATAGCCAAGAAGAGTATTTGATCTTTCTTGTTGCTATCTAAATATAAGTTACATTTGGACTTAGTTACTACTTACCCCAAAATGAGCAGGAATGGAGCTGCATCAAGAAGACTTATGTGCACAGCTCCACCAGACAAGCAACCCCCTCCCTCTGTGCCTTTGTGCATAGAGCAGCCAAACATGTTCATATTATTAAGCAGTTCTCATTTGTACAGATGCATTCCTTTATATGATAACTATACACACACTTGAATTTCGATCCCCAAAAGAACATCATTATGGCAGCAAACAAATTTAACTAAACCATTATCAGTAAAACAATAAGATAAATATAAGCTAAAATTAAATCAATTTAATTTGATTTCATTGATTTCATCCAGGGCCTGGATGGGGGACAACAGGCTTCAACTGAACCCTGGTAAGACGGAGTGGTTGTGGGTATGGGGAGCCTCAAGATCTAGGAGTTTATCATCTTTGGTTCTTGACAGGGTCGCACTACCCCAGACAGACCTGGTGCATAATCTGGAGGGTCCTCCTGGACTCACAACTCCTGTTCAAAGAGCAGGTGGCAGTTGTGGCTAGGAGGGCCTTTGCACAACTTCGTGTTGTGTATCAGTTATGCCCCGTCCTTGATCAGGAGGCCCTCCACACGGTCACTCATGCCCTGATCACCTCCCAGCTGGATTGCTGTAACGCGCTCTACATGGGGCTACCCTTGAAGAGTATCTGGAAGATACAGCTGGCGCAAAATGCAGCAGCGCAGATAGTTCTGAATGCCCCTGGGGGGCCCATATAACACCGCTGTTACGCGAGCTGCATTGGTTGCCGGTTTGCTTCCGGGTCCAATTCAAGGTGTTGGTTATCACCTTTAGAGCCCTTCATGGCACAGGACCAGGTTATCTGAGGAGCCGTCTCGCCTGTTATATCGTCCTGCTCCACTTGGTCCGGCAGAAGGGACATGCTGCAGACCCCACCAGTCAAGGAATTTTAACTGGTGGGATCTAGGAAGAGGGCCTTTTCTGCCATGGCCCCCGCTCTGTGGAACAACTTACCTCCTGAGGTGTGGTGTGCCCCCACTCTCATGTCCTTCAGAAAGAGCCTGAAATCCTGGCTATGCCAAATGGCCTGGGGGCCGGATGGGGGCTCGCATTGGTGGGAGTGGCTTATGGGGTAATTGATTCTGCCCCCCCATCTTGAATGTTTTTAGTTTTTTATGTATAGGGTTTGCTTTATAGCTTGATCTTTTAATTGATTATCAATTTTAATTAATTAATGTGTATTTATTTTTTAATTGTTTGTGGGTTTTGTTTTAATTGTAAGCTGTCCAAAGCCACCTGTTGGGGGAGATGGGTGGCATACAAATTTAATAAATAAATAAAATTATATCAAAAACAGATTATTATTTCAAAGCCATTATATCGTAAAATACTTTGGAGTGATATTGTTCAGAATTTATGCCTCAACCCCAATAGTGGCCTCTGCCCCATTAGAGGGCAATCTTGGAGGGACAGTTTCTGGGGTGGGGGGTGAATCCAAGGCTATGGAGCTGGGTGAAGCATAGATGCCTTCAACCTGTTTATCCTTGCTCTCGATTTCATGGAAATAAATTTTAAAATTCTTCCCCTACTCCATTTCACATGCAGAAACGGGTTGGAAAAGAGTAACTGAAGTAGGTTTAACCTAACTGGTAACAGCCTATCATCATTTCTCTTTTTAGGCAACCTTATGCTGAAAGCCTGGTTCTGAACTTTTCCTACTCCTGATTTAAAGGCTCAAGCCTTTGAGGGAATGAACAGAAACTGACTGGAATGAAACCAAATGAGCATTTGTATTTTTGAAAAAGCAAACCTGCTCTTCTAACATTGTTACTTTTTTAAAAAAAGACTGCAATTACCATTAACTATGCATGAGGGATTAACTATCATGTTTTCCTTGGAAATTGTAATACAAATATGTCCTTTTTTATGTATGTCATATGTCTATATTGCAAGAAATTGTGCATGGTAAAGATATGAATAGGACACAGTGAAAATCATTTATTAGATCATCAGTGATTTAATCCTAATCTAAACGTAGAAAAGAACATAACTGTAATCATGGGAATCCTCACTGTCATGGGGCATTATGGAAGAAACTTCTTTAAACATTGTAACTTCGGAATAGTTTACTTTAAAAATAAAAGCTATGCAAGTAACTCTCTTAAGTTTCACTTAAGAAACAAATCAAATGTACAAGTACTAGGTGAGGGATATCTAGCTTGGTGACCATACTTGTGAAAAAGATCTTAGAAGAGTAGTAGTGAGATGTACCTCTAAAAAAGACAAATACAATTTTAGGATGCATCAACAAAATCCAAATCACAGGATCCAAACCACAGGAAGCCACTTTATTTTGAGTTGCTCAGATCCCCTCTAGTCTTGTATCCAGTTGTGGGCACACTATTTACAGAAGGATTCAGAGAAATTGGAAAAGGTTGGAGGAAAGGCAATGAAAGCCCTATGAAGAAATACGGAAAGAACTGGGAAAGTTTAGATGGGGGAAGTAAAAGCCTGTGCTGTGGAATCTTCTCCCTCCTGAGGTGAGACTGGCCTCATCATTGACCTTCCGGAGGCCCCTTAAGACTTGGTTATGTCAGCAGCCCTGGGGACTCCAGGGAACGGGGGAATTAGTGAAGTGACTCCCTTATTTTTAACTTCTTTTTATTCTCTGTTTTATTTTGTTTTATATATTTTTAATGTATTTTACTGTTTTTAGCTTAGTTCTACACCACCCAGAGTCACCTGTGGTGAGATGGGCAGCTATATAAATTGATTTAATAAATAAATAAAAACTGGTAAGGAATTATGATAGCGCTCTTCAAATAATGTCAAGACTTGGCTCAATCATTGCAGAGGACAGGATACAGGGTAACAGATTTAAATTACAAAAGGCACATTCCAATTGAATGTTAGAAAAACCTGTTAACAATAAACCAGTTTGACATTAGAACCAGTTACCCAGAGAGATTTTCAGCTACCTTATCTGTATGTGTCCAAGCAGAAACTAGACAGCCATCTGTTCATGATGCTGTAATTTGGATTCCTACACTGAATAATTCTATGATTTCACATCTCTGGTTCTTGCAGATTACACAAAAGGAGATTAAAAGTTCCAACACTATTCTAGCCAGTTGTTTTAAGAAAAGGGTGCCTGCTTCTATATTCCAGTGTTCAGCAAATGCAGTCACAGAGAGTTGATCAGCACTGGTAACTACAGATGTGCACAGAAAAACTGACTGAATAAAAGGACCATGCAGATAAGGCTAATGATAAGCAAGGACATATATTTTTCAAATTTAGAATTAGAACTACTGATATCAGTCTGCAGGAATTCTCTCCCATTTCAGGCATTCTAAGGGATAAATTTCCAAGTGTCTCCACTATGTATCCATGTTAGCATGTGCACAGAATAAGGCACCATGCAGGTGGCAGTGCTAAGGAAGTGCTAAGGAAGCGTATTTTAAACTGCAAATGGTATAATCATGTGTATTTGTTCCTTTTACTACATTTTCTTGCATTTATACTCTATACCTTTCCTCCACTCTGTTATTTTAATTGCACAAAAATCCAATGAAGGCCATGCAGTTAAAAATGGAATGGGACTGTTTGATGGTCCCTGGATGTCTTATACCATCCATGCTGTCTGTTATTTGTTACAACTAGCCGTTGTGACTGAGACAACAAATTGGTCTCTGACTCCAACTGTAAGTTGTTTTTGCACATGTCATTGAGGGGGCAGATACCTTACATAGTTTCATAGAAATCTTTCATGCTTTTCTAGAAGTAAAGTATTCTTTTCCGCAATAGAAAGCAGAAATAAAAGCACATCTCTCTCTCTCTCTCTCTCTGTATGTATGTATGTATGTATGAATGTGTGTATATGTAGGTATATGCTTATGTGCAGACACACATATACATACATACATGCACAAATATGTATTTTTTCTGTTTTCTATTACAGGAAAGAATTAATATTTTGCTTCTAAAAAAGCACAAAAGATTCCTATGAACCTATGTAGTATTCCCCCCATCCCCCCATAACTGTTGTAGATAAAATTTGCCTATGTAAGTATGCACAAACGTCATGGGCCTCCTATTGCTTGCTAGCTCAGCACCATCCTGGCCTTGATCTGCCCTGCAACGCTTAACACAATAGTATTTCACATTGAAAAGCATATTATGTGCCAAGGAAAACATGGATTTATGCACCATTTTAAACTCATTTCATAGAAAAGCATTTATATTGTCACTTTTCGGCAGCCCCCCCCCCCCCCCATAAAATCCAGTCATCAGAGTGTAAAACAGAATAAAGCCAGGGGAAAGTCATTTCTTCTCATTGTTCAGAGTCAGTTATTTTATATTAACACGCAAATATTATTACAGAAGCATTCAGGTGTTCTGGCTTTCTGTTGAAGTACTTGACAAATTTGACAAATATTACCTTCACCAAATCTTATTCTTTTCCTTTATGTGTGTTAAGAGTATTAGAATGAGATACACAAGTAAATAAAGATGTTAGCCAGGCCATCTCTCTATTTTGTAGCATATAAGGTGCCAGTATGCTATTAATAAGATTATGTGTCTCCTGGTTCTTTGAATCAACAATTTTCCATTTAGTTCCAGGGCAGTACATAAATCTGCAGAAGCCAGCTCCTCTAGAACAGTGAATTGCAAGGAACTGTGGGAGAAGTCATCCAAAACACCTAGAGGGCACCAGGTTGCCCCAGTAAAGTTCTGAAGGCAAAGCAACGAAGAATTGAGCGTGGTTTTCTCTTCCTCCATTTTGAGCATATATCTATCCAAGGGAATGTTCAAACACCAGCATTCTACAAACAACAGTATTTTAAACTTAAAATTCAGACTAAGCAAGTTTTACTCATGGGAGAGCATGGATGAAGTGAAGTAAATTGAGGATTTACCAGTTACATGAGTGAATTAGACAAATTCACAGAGGACAAAGCTGTCAAATGACAGAAACTGTGGTAGGGCAAAAACCTTTCAGGCACTGATCATACTCCACTTACCTGGTACTCCCAGCCCTTTCTCCAGCCACGTACCAACCAGAAATACCCAAGGACACCTGACTAAGGTATGCTGCTGCCACCGTTTGTTAGGGAATCCTCCTTTCCTTTTCCTTTTAATATTTACTGATTGCTTGGCCTTACTAGGTGTGGTTCTTACAGGTCTAGCCTTCAGTGAGCAGTTTTGACAACATTTCTAGAAGATTTTACTAGCTGATCCTATTCTCCTTTCTTCCTTTAAAAGTTTTCAGCAACCTGCTTTCTGCAACCAGCAAATTCACCAATACACCACTGTCCCACCTTTTCCTTTGTAGGACTACAGCTATAAAAAGAATTTGGAAGAGTACTTCACAGATCACATTGGTGCAAATGAAACACTCTTCTTCAAAGAGCAGAAGCAGCTGCATCGTCTGATAGGCCTGGTGTGCTTCTTCAAAGGTTTTCCCTGATTGTCACCACATATGTGCACATTAGGGATGTGTATCTTTCTGTAAGATCACAGGAGAGCTGCAGAGGACAACTACACACACCAGGGAAAAGACAGTGCTATTTTGAAGAACTGCAGTCAGGTCCTATGTTTGCACCCTGGGTACTCTAAAGCATCTTTTGGGGATCATATCCGAAGCATTGCACAACCTTTGTGTTTGTGCAAAAATGTCCTATTTCACTTATGAAACCTGTGGAAACATTTCTTCTTTATGGACATGCAGTCAACCAGGGAAGACTTTTAAAGCAACCACACCAAGTCTTCCAGAGAGTGTGTTAATTCTCAATCAGGTAAATCAGTTGCACTTCAATGACACTGAAATAAAAATTGTCAAAGAACAAGTAAGTGGACTGCTGAAGAATATCTGAAGGTAACATTTGGGAATGGCATTACTGGCATTCTCTGTAAAACTCAAGTAAGCTAATGATATCAAGATATAATGATGTGATCAAAGGGAATTTCAGCACTCAGCACACAACTAAAGGCCTAACCAGACACTTCTAGATAGGAGAAGCAATCAGAAAGCTCAGAAAAATTAAGAGAGAAGGGTAAGAAACAAGAGAGACTGTGGACAGTTGGACAGACTAAAAAGAGGGAAAAGAAAAGGAAAAGGATACCACTGATGTATAGAAAATTAAAAGAGGCTTTCTGGTTACTCAAGCCAATCAGAAGCACTGAGGAATATTGTTACTATATTCTATATAAACTGTTCATGCAACTTTATTGTTAAATAAACTTTGGATCTCCTTAATAACCGTAACTGCCCATATCTAAGAAAATAACAGGGAAAAGAGGCAAGAACATAAATATAAAATCGAATCATAATCTAGGAGTTTTATGTTTATCAATTCTGAGGTGCTGAGAGTGAGATTTTAAGGAATGTTTATTTATTCTCAAAATAAACATGGAAGAAATACTATTTCTGTCCAGACAAATCCTGGTTTCATCACACATCCAATAATGAAAAACCTTATATCATTAAAAAACAACAGATTTGACCAAGTCCATCACAATGTTATTAAATACGCAGAACATTTTGTATATACCATTACAATCACACTTTCCACTTATTTCTCAACCCTACATTGTCTGCTGAAGAAAACAGAAAGATAATTGCTTTGATGGATCAATTTTATTCTATACCACTTTTTATATTTTTTGTGCCAAACATGTTCACTCTCTGATTCTATTACACTGCATTTCAGGTATGCAATGAGCAGCATGTAGGTTCCTCACCATCACTTTAAATGCCCTCAGGTAAAAATAAGAATAGAAAATCTTTGGGGACTAGATATGGTCATTATTTCAAAAGAAAATGGGAACAACTGTGAATCAGAATATTTGTTATAAAAACTCTGATACCAAATGGTCAAACTGCTACTTGAACTTGGGGAGCTCAAGGAGCAGTTATAGTTTCTGGGAAAAGCAACAGGTGGGGGGGGGGATGCAGGGTGTTCACGAACTTGCCTTTCTAAGTGGCCACAGTTTAACAACTCAGTTCTAGCCTGGCAAAGGACTGAAGGAATTGACATAAAGTCTCCATTGAGTAATTGCTCCCAGTGACTTCATGGATATGTCCATGTGTTTTGCTTGGCAATAATGCAGAAGTAATTTCCATTCCCTTCTTCCCCAAGATGTGGTTTTTGAACTTCCCAGTCTAGCCTACAGCACTGGTATTTATCTGAGAACTAACCAGATTCAATTCTGCTTAGTTTTTTGAGACTGACCAAGACTGGCTGAGCTAACAGTAAATTGGGTAAATCTGTACTGAATCCAAATTCACTATAGGCTAGAAATATAGGAAAGAATTGCTTTTAAAATTCCCACTGGATTCAGTGTCTGGCCTACTCTCATGCTGGCCTAAATTATCCTTTCTTGGATTCATACAACACATTGAATCACAAACGTATTTTAATCTACCGTCTTGGGCAAACCCAGTTCATATGGTTTAATTTATGGTTCACTCTGTTACACGAACCCAGAAAACTGGGTTAATTGTGTAAATCAGGGAAGCATGTCTTATGAGCCCCACCATTTTCTGTTTCTTTTTCTTACCTGTTCTATAACCAAATCTCTACGTTCTGCCAATAAATATATCACCCATCAGAAGTGACTTGCGCCTCATACTAACCAACTGTCACTTTTTTTAAAAGTTGGGACTGTGTTTTAAGATAACAATTCAATGCACAGTTATCCAGAAATAGCATCAAATAAAGTGAGACTTGCTTACAAAAGAAAATCGTACATCATTTGAGGCCTTATAGACCTTCTTTGTGCATCAGATGTTAAAATCCTTGTCACTCAGCTACAGCCTAAAATTAGGGCATGAAAATTAATCTAATTAAAATGAGTACCCTTGCAATTAAATGCTGCTTAGATTCCAAGAGTGGAAAAATCCACTTAATTAAACAGATTATACTGTGTTGTCTCAGACTGGGAAAGACTGAAAAAATATTCCATATGCCTGCTGCAGAACACAAAAAACTTTATGTTATTCTCATATTGTCTAAGATTGAACTAGATTTTATCAGTAAAGACTCCAGTTCAACCTTTCCAAAACCTTTTAGCCAAAAGTACAAACACCTGCCTTTGCAATTATTAAGATTACATCAAAAATAAATATATTACATTAGATATTTGTTTATTTTATGTTATAGATAGACACGCTGCTTACTTCCAAACCGTTCTGGATGACTTATTAAAAAATAAACATTAAAAAGCATACAGTCACCATAAACATGCAACAATACTTTGATATACTTTGAAAAGATACCAGGGAAGTACCTGTTATTATTTAAAATCTCATGAATTTATTATAATGAACTTAATATTAATTTCTGGCACCCAGTTTGATCCATGTCTTTTGTTAGGATCACAGAATCTAGAGTTGAAAGGATCCACTTAGAACAACTTAACCTTCTCAAAGTTGTGTCCTGAACACTGGAATGACTGACACCGGTTACCTTTCAGATAGTTGAAGAATACAGAATAAGTATCTCCCCCTCATCTCAAAGTGTCACATTCTCAATTCCTTCCATCTCTCTTTACAGAATTTTCTTTTCTTTCTAGCCCCTTGATCTTGTTGCCTTTCTCTGAACCTGTTCCACTTCCTCAAATATTTGTTAATATTTAGAACTGGACACTACAGCAAAGGTATTGGGGTATGACCAATACAGAATAAAGTATAACTAACATAGCATAACATTATGTTGCACTGATTTTTAAATATTACAGTTGTGTAGCTGCTGGTGAACTCCAACCACAGCAGTCATTAAATAAATCTTAGAATAAGACTTTCAACTAGCTGATAAAAGCCCGATAGCAATCCTCTGTAGCTGTTTTGGGCCACGTCACCTAGAATTTGATCACAAAAGCCAATTTCCTTTCTGGAGATTAAACCTGCTTTCCATCTGCCTCCCAACAATCTTGTGTCTGGGGCCTCACCTCATGCTTCACGAGAATGATTCCCTGCTGTTCTGGTAATACTAATATTGTCCACAGCCCTACAATGTTCAGTGAAGGGTTTAAGAAAATAGTACTGCACCAATTTAATTGAAAGAACTAAGCTTGTACTGATAAATTTTTCCTTTATCTAGGAAGGAAATCCTACAAGACAAACTAGTCTGTCTTTACTGTTAGGCAATCTAAACAACACAGATCAGCTACTGCTATTCTATCCCTGAAAACAAAGAGAGGTTAAATTACTAAACCTGATTTCATTAATAAACCAATTATAATCACTGTAATGTACTAAGTGATAATATTATGATATTTGTGTACATTTATGATCTCTATACCAAGTAGTTGCTTTTCAAACTCCCAGTTGGTCTCCCTTCCTGTTATACTTTTACCTAAAAATCTAGATGAATTTTGCAGGTAGGCTGTCCTCCTGGACACTGCAATTATGAAAGATGTATTAGCCATCACATCCATTTAGAATTATCCAGGCACCCAATTTTCATTTGAAATTTACTTAACAGATTTTATAAGCTCTTAATACGTTTTCTACCAGATTGGATACATGCAAAAGATAAAAGCAAACTCAAGTAAAAGCTGCATTTTACATGTTAAAAAATGGAAGAACAATATTTACTCATTTGATGTTTTATCCTATGGCTCATAGGAGAAATCTAGATGCAATTTGAAACAAATTATAGCCTGAACCATCAGCAAGTTCCCTCCCAAACATGTCATGAATTTCAACTAGGCTTCCGGACTAACGAAGGCTACCTCCAAAGGCAGCCCCATTATTCAAAATCCTGCCTTGCCATGAACCCTTAATACCCCCTTCTCTCAACCGCAAACTACTTTGGATATCTAACTGTGTAATCCTTCAGGCTTGATGGTTCAAGTTTGTTTAGTTTTCCCAATTCGTAATCCTTGACTTTAGAAACAGCTCTCTTCTTGTGTCTGTAAGAGCGTGGATTTTGTTTCACCTAACTAACTCAGAGAGCACCTATTTTGTTGATAACCTTAGGCCATAAAACAGAACACTGTGCTTAAGTCTAAAGCAAGGCCCCAAACTCCAGGCAAGTTCAGGACTCACTAGATGCAGAAGGAAAGGTTCCAGCCTGCTCTGTACTGGCTCAAAATTCCTGTGAAGCTCCAGCGTGGCTTTTCAGCAGCACTGAAAAAAGGAAAAACTTTTTTTTTAAAGAATATCCTTTTTTTCTGTTTGCGTGTTTAAAATATCTTGTTGGAGAAACAAATATTAGATTGCAATCAGTCCTCAAATCAGAGTCACCTTTCCCGTGAGATCATCAACCTTGCTAAACATAGCCTTTTGCATGGAACACTGAGCGTTGATGGGGCAGTCAGGGGACTAAACAGAAAGATTATGGAAAGACAGGGCAGGGATAGTGAGGAGCTTTGAAAACAATGTGGAAATGGTTTGAATAAGTAGCTGCTTGTTCAAGAAACAGAAAAATATATTATGAGGTGTTTGTTTCTAACCCACACTGTAATCGCTATCCTTTGAAGCCAAGAGAGTCTCAGGCTGGATCTCAGGAGAGGAATTTTCCCCTTTCTCTTCCCACAAATGACCAGCCTTGAAGCTACTAGGTTTTACAGAAGAAGCAGCTTATAGTCTCATACTGAGCAGGTCCAGTAAAAGTTCAACAGTAGGATCTATCAGAATGGTATGGTATATACCAGTGTTGTCCAAACTTGGCCACTTTAAGATGAGTGGACTTCAATTCCCAGAATTCCCCAGCCAGCATGGCTAGCTGGGGAATTCTGGGAGTTGAAGTCCATTCATCTTAAAGTGGCCAAGTTTGGACAACACTGGTATATACAGTCCATCTTCCCTTAAGTTGAGAGAGAGAGAGAGAGAGAGAGAGAGAGAGGTTACATTATGTCATGCTCCCATGCCCAAGGTTTTACATGACTTCCATGGATAGCTCCTAAAGCTAATCCACTGTACACAGTCATCTATAATGCAATGCTCTACAATGCAATGGCTCACAAGTTCAATTCCCAGAAGAGAGTTTGAATCCCATAGAATAACATCTGGCTACATATATCTGAAGGGGACGTAGTGGCGCAGCGGCTTAATGACGCTGGAAGTGGCTGGCCAGAAATGTTCGGCACTTCAGCGGTTCGAGCCCAGCTCTGCACAGCAGAGCGAGCTCCTGCTTCCTCCCCAGCTCCTGCCAACCCAGCAGCTCGAAAACGTACGTGAGTAGATAAATGGGTCCTCTCACCCCGGTGGGAAGAAAATGCTGGCGGCACTTGCATGGAAGACGGGAGCAGTTGCCAGTAACGCAGAAGCCGTGCACGCCCGAAAAAGGCACGAAGCAACGGAAACCCCGCCTCCTGCACTCACCAGCTGGGCTCTGCTCTAGGAAGGAGGCAATGGCAAACCACTTCCGAAACACCTTGCCTTGAAAACTGCAGGGACTCGTCCAGGCAGTCGCCGCAGAATCGGTCACAATTGAGTGCGGATAAAAAAAAACAAACACATATATCTGAAGAGTCCCAAATAGGAGAAAACCAGTCATGTACTGCCCCCTGGCAGTCAATGTAATGCTAGAGTATGAGCAGACAGTAATTCTTTTGGTGGCTGTGGATTTTTTATGGATGAAATTATATTCATTCAGAGTTAGATGACACTTGGGCAGAATCTGGCAAGATGACTTGGGCATTGTCTTGCAAGATCACCTGGGCTTCTTTTGAGTTTGTAAAGAATGATGAAGTGGACGGGATGCTTTGTGGCATGAGCTCTACCTCTTGTGCATTGAACCTACACATCAGCTTGCTCCTTCCTGCAGTATTTGAATTATGGAAGGAAAACTATGGAGGCCGTTAAAAAATCCACAAGCCCAATACCTGTTTTTCTTTCATTTTAATCAAATCCTACAGGAAGTCCTGTACCTCAGGAGGCCACCAGAGGTACAAGTAAAAAGGCTACACATTCTTCTCTTGTTCACCGCAATACTAATGTGCATTCATACAGATTTTTCTATATGCGATATTTACTATTATTTATAGATATTATTGTTTTAAAGGCATTTTTGTCAAGATTCTTAACTAGAAGCACCATTAAACAGAACAATTTTCTTTTGTTTTCAAAAAAATTCATACTTCTCTACTTGTGATATTATTGGATTCTGTGAGCCCTCCTGTGGCTAAAATTTAACATCTGTATATTTCCAAGGGCTTAAAAAGAGGAAATTCATCACGTTGGATTAATTTTTTTATTCCAAAATAATGACTTCATGAAGGGGATCTAGCTTCCTCTTATTTTCTGCATGTCTGTTGAATCTTTACATTTCTAGGTTTTAATTACTTTTGTAAGCATAATATATTCAACACTAATACCAACAATTTAATATATCTCTGACCCAAATCAAAGCCCAGAATAGCTAGCTGAATATATTCAATTTGCACTGAAATATTGTTACAACAAACAGCTTATCCTAAACTACACCATGATTACTGGCCACCTTAGTGGAAGATGTCGATTTATGGATTTACGGATGCATCCTTAGCACTTGAATCCAGCACACATTCAAAACTACCTCATTAGGTTTCTGCAGCACTCATTGTCCTTCCCCCAAACTAAATGGTGGGGTTCTTACAAATGGGGTCACTCTATGATGCACCAGCACTTCTTCTTCCACAAGGGTCAGCTGGCTAATTTTGTTAACATTCATGCTCATTCCTTGATGTCATATTGCACTGAAGGAGCATCAATTGTTTGTGGGGTTGGGTTTTGGTTTTTTTTTTGGTAAATGCAAATTCTCTAAGCAACTAATGTGAAGTCAACCTGAGAAAAATGTTTTCCCCAGATTAAAAACAGTTCATTCAAGTTTATAATTCAGCTCAGAAACACTACCAAGTAAGGTACTGAAAGCAGTATCAGTAGTGTCATCTTCCACAAAAATAGGCCAGTGGGCACTGAAAGCAACTGGCCAGCACAATAAAAATATATAGGAAAGGATGGGTGGGCATTTATTCTTCTGGTTCAATTTGCCATGAGGGCAGATTTGAATGTTATATTATACAAATGTAGAAGTAGAAGCTCCAAAATTCCTCCTTTTCCAAAGCTATACTCCCAAAAGGAATTCTAATGCCTTCTCCAAGTTATATTTCTCAGAGTAAATGAAAATTCTAAATTGCTCATGTTTGATTTGGTTTTATAATGGCAGAGATTATTATATTCAGCCAAGCAGGGCAGAAATCATTATTCACCAGCCCACATGTCTGTGGTTTCACTGATGCCATTCAGATTTTGCACAGAAGGTTGACCAGAAGCACTTGCAGCATGCTTTTAAATTGCAAAATTTGCATTCACTTAGCCTGGCTATTAGAATGAGCAAGTCCTATAGCCAATTTAAAGCAGTCTGATGACTTATTTATTTGCCTTAGTGTTTAATTGGATTTTTTTCTGATGCTGCTACTTTACTACCCATTTCAGATTAGGTATTTATAAACAAGCATAATCACAAATGCATGCTGTAACAGTCAAGTAAACATAATATATACCTATTCTGCCTGTGTTTCTGATAGCTTTAGCATTTATTTTGATTCCATTGTAGACCATAAAGAGCAAATCTAGAACTCTACCTATTTCTCTATATACATAGGCTACCCCATGCATTAAGATGAGTAAAAACAACGTCTTGAAAAGTTTATCAGTGATTCATTTAATTCAGGTAGTCTGAGCAAGAAATTGAGTTTTGTTCCCAAGGTCTGTCCTTAAGTCGAATGTGTAAGCCAGAACATTATTATTGTATAATACTGTATAAGTCGTATTGTGTAATTAACTCGAACCATTGTGTATTTAACTTGAATCATTGTGTATTTAACTCAAATTTTGCTACAGTAGGCTCTATTCTTAACTATGGGTCATCTGTAAACCAGGCATTCATAACCCAGGGACTACCTGTAGAGTCAACTGGTTGATTATGCTGACTGTAAGGCAGTGTCACCAGATATGGCAGAGATAATACCTGGTTGAAGCTATACTAAAAAGAAAAATGTCAGTGTAAAAAGCCATAATTCTTCATACTGAAAACAGTTTACAAGCCCTACTCAGTACATTTTGATTAAAACCAAAAGGTATCCTCATTTTTCAGGTACCAAAAATACATTATTTAAAGCTCTTCCAATTAGCCTGAACAGTTTTAGGCACAATACTTGGGATGAGACCTCAATGATCAGAACAGAATGGAAATATTCCCTCCCATGATTTGGAAATTGTACTGCTGTTGATGCACCCTAAAATTGCATTCGCCTTTTTTTGAACCCACATCACACAGCTGACTTGTTCACTATAAAATCATGTATTCTTCTAAGATGTTTCACCAGTATTATTACTGAGTACCCTCCCATCCTGCACCTATACATTTGATTTTTGTTTCCTAAATAAAGAATATTACCTTTGTTTTGATAAATTTCATTATTATTTTTACCTCTGTTCTCTAACTCCCCAAAGTTATTTTTAATGTCATTCCTATCTTCTAGGATATTAGCTAGCTAATCCACTTTTATGTCCTAGCTTTCATCTTTTACTACAATATTTCTCCTACATCTTTCTAATCTGGAGGTCAGAGTCACAAGCGCAAAGTGTTTGGCTTCAAAAAAAGGTTGGTCCAATTCATGGAAGTGATGGGGATCAATGGCTATTAGCCTCAATGGCCGTGTGACTGTCTCGGAAGGCCATCTGCTGGGGTACTAGTGGGCTTCCTTGTGCAGTTGGTTGGCCACTGTGAGGACAGACTGTTGGGCTAGATGGGCTAGCAGGGCACTGCTTATATTCTCAACATGCTCACATTACTCACATCAAAGTTACAAGCAACCCCAGGCCTCTTTAGTTAAAGCACAGCTGTTATATCCTGTTTCTTCAGAGGATATCCTGACATTAGGTGAAAAGAACATGCATCACCTCAAAACTCTCATAGGTCAGATGCAGACTTTGCCTTCTCTAAGTAGAATGGTCTTGTGAGTCTTTTTGATTCATCAGAAATCAATTCACTAGGAATCAATATCAGAAGGGTGAGTTTTGCTCATTCTTCCTCTCCTTCAGCCCCCTATTTGACTTCCTGGCTTCAAAATATGCTCCAATATTCCAGTAAATTAATAGTGTTACTTTAAAAGTTAGGACCATAAGGCAAACTAATTTAGAATTTTGGAAATAATTCTGATCTCCTGAAATATAAAAATAAAGACATCCATTTAAATATGTTAATTCTAACTCATTTATATTCAGGTTAATGGTTTAGCAATTTATTTCTACTCAATGAAAACAAAAATGAAATTAAACGAGCTCAGCTGATAAGCTTTCCTTAAAGTAAACTCTTTGAAATTCAAATGTATTTTACTCTAGTGCTCATAGAAATATTTGCACATGTGTTATAGGCTGTTAAAATTACTACTTAAAAGGACTTGAGAACAACTAACTGAGACATAATTGGGTTTCCATCAATGATCAAAAGGAGCCAGTTAACCTTGGGATAAATAATTAGCTCCTGTTTCATTAAGATAATTCCCAATTTTAAAATCAAGGGATTAAATTCAACCCAAACAAATCCCACTGCTTTTAATGAATTTCAAAGGCATGATCATGTTTTTACCTGTGGGATCCATAAAAGAAGATAAAGGTAGTGAAGCATAGCAAATATGGCATTTACCCATCTGGCATCCGAGTTCTCCAGATTTTTTCTTTTTTAAGGATAATTCCTGGAAAACTGGTCTATCAAGGATTTACTGATTTACTGATATCCTGTCAATGGCTGCTGCATTGTTTCCAATGAAAAGGAAAAAAATGGCATTTATCAGCCTTCAAGAGCTAATAGAAACATTATTTTCCCTTAGACCATTTTCATGCTGGGAATATCACTTAAACAAGGTCAGAATGAGATGAGATGCAGAGCAGGACCTTTAACAGAAAATGTATAGTTGGGAGCGGGGGGCGGGGTGGATTGTGCAGATCTGAAAGAGTCATGCAAAGGATATATTATATTAGCAATGGTCAGCTAATAACAGCATGAAAAATAAAGGGAGTACTTCAGGTTATTCTTAAAATCCAAACCTTGATCAAGCATTATCATCTCTCTTCCTTTTCCCAAAGGCATTCTCCATTTGTTTTCTCCATAAATTTTTACCAAATTAACAACAACAACAACAACAACATGGAAAGCTCTTTCCAAAGAAATCTAATGAAGTATAATTAGGATATAATATAATTAGGATATGGGTGGTGATGTCCAAATTCATTCAGTGTGGTATTTTTAATAAGGACTTTATTGGGGCAAGACATATGAAATATTTGGGTACCATAGCATAACTTCTGTTCTGGTTCCCAATGAAAAAGTTATTTAGCAGTTTCTCCAAATACAAAAGACATATTTCAGAGATAAACAGAATATTATTAAGATAAACTGTCACACACACAATGATCTCAAAGGAGCAACTGGAAAGCATGAATTTCAAGTTGCAATTCTCCAAGATCCCTCTTCATTTTCCTTATGTATGGCAAGTAAAAGGTCAGCCACATTTTAGAATCTCCACCACACATAATGATTAACTTTTAAAAAAAACAAACTTAATAATACAAAACCCAAATCATTTTTAATTTACCCCTGCAGCAAAAATCAAATCAGCCATCAACAGACACATAGAGATAAACCACATTTACACATCATTCAAAAAAGACAATTAAAAAACTAAGAACAAAAAGATCAGAACACATCCTGTCCAGAAACCAACACCCAGATAAGCAGGGATTAACACCAGACAAACAATCAAGCAGAAAACAATACCCTAATCAAGGAACTACCAAGGAGAAAACCACCACCCCCAACCAATACTGGCAAGGCAAGCTACTATATATAGATGTTACCTAGTCAGGTAATGAAACGTCTGCAAGCAAACAACCAAGCTCAGAGAGCACCAAGGACTCCACAGTTCATCCTTGAGCTACATATATTCTCTTCTATTGGAACTGTGAAAGCAATTATTCTGCAAGTTCTAGTAACAAAAGTCAATAAGCATAGAGAAAAATGAGACTAAAATTAAAGATAAAGATAAAAAGTTGACATTGACTTGACGACACATTATGTGTCTGTGTGCGTATGTGTGCATATGATATAACACCTCATGAATCAGAATTTGTACAGAAAAATTCTCCTTCAAAAGAAAGTTCCATGTTATTTTAATAACAGGGCATGATATTTTTTAAAGCTTTTTCTTTTGAAAATCAGTTGGCATTTATATATTTTTAAATCATAGACTGATTATAAGAGCCAACACTTAGCCCCTCTGTGATATGGGATATTAAGAGTTTGTAAAAGATTCTCCAGCGTCAACTTTTTTACCCCCATGCACTGGCCTAGTTTCAAGGATCCTCTCCCTAAACTCTCACCTACAGAAGAAAGAACTGCAGGTAGGAGTTTTGGTACATATAGTTTCAAAACTAACCCAACAAAGAGTTCTCACGTTTTCTCTTGGGAAGAGAAGAGCTGCATGACTGCATTCCTTTGTTTTATGTCCCAAATAGAAATCATCGGCCTCAGAACTAGACTCATAATCTGAATAAATCAGGACAATTAACTTCAATCCCAGCCAGTCAATAAAAAGGATGGAAAAGAAAGGGAACAAGGAACACTTGGACAAAGTTTAAGTTTAGTTAATAAGCAGAAGCTGGGAGGAATCACATTCCAATTACAACTTAAGTGAAAAACAAAGAGTTCTAAACAACAGAGCCTGGCCAACAACCAACAGCACTGAAAATGGATGACACATTAGACTCTCCAGCTACAACTCATCTATTTAAAGCAGCCTAAGTATTTTGGAATGCTTTTCCAAGTAGCAGTACAGTAGCTCATTCCTAGAAAAAAAGTTGTTCACTTTCAATTTACTATAAAAGGGCAACAAATGTCCATTTAGTAGTCTCTACCAATCCCCCTTCCACCATAATGATTTACTTCCTATTTCAGATCTGTAATTTGCCTGGCTGTTTTGAAATCTGCTCCCTTGATCTTCACTTCAAAAAGAATTATATAATATATAATACCCATAATTGTCCATAAAAATTCCTTTGGTCAATCTCAGAAAAATGCATTTCTGATGTAAAAAACAGCTCCATAGTGTATAAAGTAATCTCTCCCCTCCCTTGCCTCTGTAATTCTGCAAGCCCCATGAAATCAAGTTAAACCCTTTATTTTTCCCATTTTGGTAATTGCAGCCTTTTTGCATAGGAAAACATCCTCAGCAAGATAAGATCCTGCAGGTCCTGTTTCAGCCCAATCTGTCCTCAAACCACTTCAATATTAAGTCCTTATCAGGAAGTCAAACTGTTATGTTTCCAGAGAAACATACTGGCACCCAGAGACCGGCGACATGCTATTGGCAACATCTGGTATGCATCTGCCACGATTTACGGTGGTATTATTTTATTTCAGTTGTTCCAGATGAAGACTGCAGTGGCCCAGAAATATTACACATGATTTTCAGCCAAAATATTTTAAATCAAAATATGGCATGACCTAATTGGGTGATCCTGTCAGGCCTGCAGGAAAACATTCAAGCCCTTACATTTTTAAATCAAGTCTTATACTAGTCTAAGACCGTAATAAACTGACTGACTAAATCAAGTCCAACTCATTTACATAGACTGCCTCACAAGATCCAGACAACTTATCCTGACGTTAGTGCAACTTCACTAATAATTCCCAGTTACTTGAGATACATACAGGTTTAAAAGTTACCTCACCCTTGAAGTTTACCCTTAATTAAGACATTGTCAGACTGTAAGAAAGACAATATATATAGGAATAATGAATTTAGTATAATTATGCTTCTCCGAAGGGGACATGGTGGCGCAGCGGCTTAATGACGCTGAAAGTTGCCGGCCAGAAATGGTCGACGCTTCAGCGGTTCGAGTCCAGCCTTCACGTTAACAGGGTGAGCTCCTGTTTCCTCCCCAGTTCCTGTCAACCCAACAGTTCGAAAACTCACGTGAGTAGATAAATGGGTACTCTCACTCCAGTGGGAGGAAAAATACTGGCGGCGCCTTGCAAAAGGAGTCGGGAGCAGTTGCCGGGTAGTGCAACCGTGCTTGCCCGAAAAGGGCGCGAAGCAACGGAAACCCCGCCTCCTGCGCTCGCCAGCTGGGCTCTGCTCTAGGAAGGAGGCAATGGCAAACCACTTCCGAAACACTTGCCTTGAAAACTGCAAGGACTCATCCAAGCAGTCACTGCAGAGTCGGTAACGACTGAGTGCAGATAAAAAAAAAATGCTTCTCCAGTAAACTAGGTTACTGCAGTAAACTAGTTTACTCCAGTAAACTAGGTTACTATTAGTAGTTTTGGAGAAGAACATTAATTAAAAATTGTACTCAATTTATCAATCTTTTTCAAAAAGCTTCAAAACACACTACATAAGATTTTCTATTTTCATTATTAACACTATAGTTAGTTGAGTTTTTGTGGAGAATGATGTTCGCTAATGTTGTACCTCTAATTCAGCTGCATTCCAAATCCAACACTGAACTGACCTGATATGAAAAAAGTCAGGAAATATTTGGAAAAAGTAGGATTCCTGTGTAACAGACTGAATCTGAACTTGAACCTTCTTGAGGCTTTCAGATCCAAAGAGACACAATGGGTTATAAACAATGATGTATTTGTCCCCCAGCTTATCAGATAAGGACTATGCCAAAAGGGAAAGAGCTTATTGGAGCAGTTTCAATTTAGAGTTGAACTGAAGAGGTACTTCGGGGTTTCAGCTTTGGGACTGAGGATTCTGGAGATGATCTGTTTTTATATTTGCACCTGCACTTTTGCCAAACTTTTAAAACAAATTTTAACAAACATGCTCTGATCTATTTTGTACCTGTCACTGACCATACAAAATATTATTTTGTTTGAGTGTAATGTAACATAAAAATCACCCTTTTTTTCAGTTTATTTAGCAAAATATGGTTTGAGCATAGCAATTATCTCTCATGCTCTCATTCTCTATGAGAAATTACCACCTACCATCCCCTCTGGATGTCCAAATGCTTGGAGAAAAGAAATTGGTGGTTTTTGGGGGGGGGGGGTTACATAAACAGTCACTTTTAAAATTATCTTACTGGAACAGAAATTATTATAATAAATAAGTAAAGAAGTATATAACAGCTTTTTTTCCCCACTGTCAAATTTTCTTAATGGAATACAACAAAATGGTTTGCAATGCTTCTTCTTGGCTGTATTCTGAAAACACCTACTAAATCCATTTCTGTATTATGTTGTAACTCAGGGCATAAACCAAAATACTAAAGGATGTCTGTTCTGTCAAATCTTTAATAAGAGTTTTCAATAGAGTCCCAAGATTACTGGAGCAGGTTCCTCACTTGGAGTTTTTCAGGGTGAAGCATCTACCACCTTACTCGGCCCAGTTGTCTCCATGGATTCCTTTTAAAGGTAAAGCAAAGTTACCTTGCATCTTACAGTGGTCATATGAGAATGAAAACAGTTATTAGACAGTGGTCAATTTTATATTTTTCTTACTTTCCAAAAGTATGATTCAAATACTCTTTGTATTTTCACTTCTTCATCCTGTCTATATTACTCTGATATGAAACATTTGGGTGTTAACTCTTCTCCTATGAAAACTTCAGTTTAAGGTGCCCAGTCTGGACCACTAAGGCCTAAATAGAAATCTTCCCCCAAAGCCCCATCCCCAGAGATTTCTCACAGATCACCGAATAAGTCCACTTCTTTTTCCATGAATAAAAGACATATCCAGATCTTCTACTGTCGCTTTCTCCTTGCAGAGAACGCAGTTCTATATGGGGGATGAGCTTCAGGGACTGAGAAGGGTTTGCAGCCAAAAGGAACTATCAGACAATCTGGACTTCAGATCAAAGTAAAATAACTATCCCTGGAGAGGCCACCCTGCTAGAAATATAAAGCTAGATTCCTGGGGTATAGGCATGCTAGAGCTTCAGAAGGAATGCTGTCTCTGTTGGAAGAAAATGAGAGATAAGCCTCGTACATGACACTATATATAGACCATGTAGATCAGGCTCAAAGAGTATTTCATTTCCTATATTCAGATATAAAACTATACAAGATCAGGTCATACTCACAAGGTCAGTGCGTGTCTATAATGTCTTTTCTAGCTAAAAATATGTGATAATGTGGTATTAGGAAATGCAATGGTCTTTCTTAGTTACCCTCTCTCCCTCTCCCTCTCACACACAAGTAAACACATTAAGATTCAATTTAAATATAAATGCCCTTACTCTAAAAGAATGCATTTCTCTTCATCCTGATGATGCAAGAAAAGGTCAAACAAGAGAAAATGATTACACCTGCTGTTTAGTTAAACGACATCATGAACATTATTCTCTTCCTCTTGAAAGAAAAAGGGAAATGTAAGTCATAAAGATTGCACTTGATTCTTTAATAGATTCAGATAATTAAATTAGGGGAAATAAGCTCAACAACAAACATATATCATTCATCCAAACTATAATCTTTTAAATTCCATTTTATTGGAAGAATTAAGTGTTTGCTTAAAATTTTCCATTTAAATTAACTGGGCTTAAAAATGATTAGCCCCAATAGCGCATGTTTTGAGGGCAGATACAGTTTCCTTGATTTAAACAATATCCTTATTCACCAAATATTTTAACTGATGTTGAAATTTATATTTGAAAACATTATGTTTTGTTATGTTTTATAGAAATAGATTTTTCAGTGTGGGAAACTGTCAGGTGATCTTCCTTGTCATTACCTTCAAGTTTCTTCTGCCACTTGAGCTATGAGCATCCTGTGATTATCTAAATAGGATGAACCCAGTAAAAATGTTCTTTTACAGACCTCTATGAGGTGTTAAGCTGCTGATTTTACAAAGCAAGAACAGGATCTCTACTGGTTCCTGAAGAGTATAAGAGTTACTTTAGATTCAAGGCTATTTAAGCTTGAGAACTTTTCCAATTTAGTACAAAGCAGTATGTCATTATAATTTGTTATCATTTATAATTATAATTCATGAAAACTACTGCTTGCCTTCAACATATGAAAACAAAGTTAACTCAAAACATATATGTGAAAAGAGAAAAGGGAGCAACATGCTTTTCTTGCAGTATCAACCACTGAAAGTGAGTGGTTACAGTGCCAGAAAATCAGATTCAAATCTCCATACAGCAGAAGATCTTGCTGGGGAATTTGGGACCAGTCATTTCTCTTAGCTCATTTTTTCTTACAGAGTTACGTCTGTGTGGATAAATGAAAAGTGATCCTGTGAAAGCCTCTCTGAGCTTTTGTAAAGGAACTGACCTTGGGGAAGAGCCATTAAGGGGGGATGGAAAAAAAGATCTGTTAAGGAAGAATTTGACAATAGATTCCACACTCCAAAGATAGAAAAAAGTGTCAGAAAGAAACTCAAAATAACCCACCTTGATTTTGTTTAGTATAAGATGGGACAGAAAGAAACTTGGATGGGCTTTCAATATTCTGTTACTAAACCATACAACAAAAGTAGTATTCCTAGAACTTGCAGTATCTATTCCTTGACCTGGCCTACCTCAAAGAGTTGATAGCTTCTTAATAGGAAAGGAAGATCATAAACACCAGTAATTCTTGCATTAATTCATAGATAGATAATATAACAAAGAGAAAGACTGCTAAAGATAAAAAAATAATATAATCACCCACAACTTCACAGTGGGAATTAATACAGCTTTGCAAGTGGAAGCTGATCTATCATTTCATACCTTCTACCACTCTTATGACAGCCTTGCCTAAAGCTTATAGCTAATCAGAGAAAAAAGTATAACCATCTTTTTTTTACATCAGAAAGGCACCTTGGCTAACGTTCCCAAAATTGAATGTTCCAAATCAGACTTATGAAGAATATATTTAAAGTTCATAAATCATCTATTCGGAGCTCTTTCATGTCTGAGACCAGAATGAAAGCTGAAATGAAGACAGAGATTTCAAACTTGTTCATTTGAAAACGAATCCCATTGGAAATAGAACCTTGTCTGGAAAGGGAGTGTGGGAGACTCAGTTAGAGCTTACAGGTAGGAAAGATAACAGAAAGATCATCTCACTCTAAGTGAACCTGATTAAATGGCTTCCTTTTCTCATCTGTATAGAGTTAGAATCAGCATCCTGTGATTCTCCTCCTTTGCTTCAGGGGTAAAGATGCATTCTGGGATTTCAAATATTGCCAGACAATGCAAGAAAGGAACCGATTTTCTGATATTCTGCACACTACAGTTTGCTTGACAAGTAGGAATGGAAACCTGGTTCAAACTATACAGGGAATGGGACGAAGAAGGAGCGGGAAGCTCATGTATAGCACTGAAGCATTTATTTATTATTTATTTATTAAATTTATATCCCACCTGACTCCCAATGACTTTAGATTTCTGGATTTCATGATATCTGTCATGCCTACCAATATTTCAGTGATAAACACTTCTAGCTTAGTAGCATATTTTCAAATAGCACAGCATAGTGAATAAAGAGGACAGCCTTGAAGGACAGAAGGAAGATCCACTACTAAGGCAACAATCAGATAAACAAGACATGAGTGTAGGCCAAAAAGTGTTTTACAAAAACACCTCAGACAGCCCTCTTTCCAAGATAATAGAGGGAGGAAGGGAAGCAAGATACTTTTACTATAGCTGTTATAATAAAAGTGGCTTTAGGTCTGCACAGTGTCTGTTTCTTAATTTGATCTACCTTACAGGGCTGACACACAGCATAACCACACATTCTGTTGTACAAAAGGTAAGCCATTCCATTTTTATAAACTCAACCCTGGAACTCAACTATATAAGTGAAAACAAGATAACTGTGACTTGTATTCAAGTGTTTAAAAAGAAACATTCTGAACAAATGCATTAAAAGCATAAAAAGCTTACCATTTGTCTTTAAGTGCTTAACTGGTTCACCGAACCCACAAAATTAAAACCAACCTTTTTAAAACTCTAGCTTATTCTTCTGGTATGCTTCCTTCAACCTTATTTACAACCTGACCCTGTTTCAAATCATTAGCAATTCCTTTATTCCTCAGCTCATTTAACCAACTATCCAGAGATTTTCTTTTCTCAACAGTTAATTTCATCTACCTTACAAACTGTGAAAGTCACTCCTGGTGAAGAGAAAGCCATTATTGGCAACATTTCCACCTAAATTTGTCTTTAAACTATAATGTGGGACACAAAGATTTCCATAATTATTCCATTCTTCAGATCTTGGAAGAATGTTCAGTTATTTTAAATGCTTTTTCTGTCACACATCTTCTTATAAATAATTTGAGAACTCTTGTCTAGACACACTGTGAAGGCAGAAAAAGACTTGCAGTTGGTAGTGTATGCCACTGAATATGATATTAAAAAACTAACTTTCATCTAAACTTGCTGTGTTCCATGTGGACATATATCAGGACAATTCTAAAGAAAAAATTATTGAAACAACTATAAGCATATTTTTGAAAATTCAAAATGACTGCTATCAATTAGGTTACATTACTGTGCTTAGCTTTAGGGATTTCATACAGTTGTACAATAAAAACAGTTTCCATGTGATAATTTTTATTTTTTTAAAGCAGCATTACCAGTATAGCAATCCAACTCTTTTTAATAGAAAGACTATGTTTTACACTACTTTTCAGTGGCTACTTAGCCTGTGCATAAGCAAATTAAGGTGCATGAATAGCACCATGAGGAGTGAAACACAAATCTAAGCCCGGCCCACTGCTTCCTTTCTCCTGATAGCCAGAAAGTGCTAAAGTCTGCAGCAGTTCAGCTGCCTTATAAAGCTCTACCCAATCAAGTACCCTAATCAGACAGAGCTCCAAGTCACTGGAAGAGTGTTCAGCCAAATGTAGTGACAGTTACCCTGTGGACCTCAGGCCTTAACACACAAAGCATGCTGGGACACCAAAGGTGAGGCTTGTAAGAGCTCCATCTTTCACAACACCCTTTTTAATCCTTATGGTTAAAGGCTCTGAACACTTACAAAGAGCTATTAATGTTTTTGAATCAGAACTTCTGGACCAGTCAGGGTTCACAGATCCGTTCACCAATGGTATGAGAGTCAGGGAATCACAATGGGGAACATAAAGAGAAATTAATCTAATAAGCTTTAGTAAGAAGTTAACATCATGGCATTTTTTTGAAAACAATTACTTTGATTTTTAAGAAAGATCTTCCAAGTTTACTTTAAATTAACGCCAGATGTGTTTGACACCCAATATAACAATAAACTCCAAATTAAATCCAGTATACTTTGCAATATCCTTAAAAACATGCTGTGGTTCTTAACATAGTTTTAACCGTGGTTTATTCCTCTGCTTCCTGCTTTTGATTGATCTCAATTTTTAAAAAGTTTATTTCATGTGATTTTATGCATTTTATTACTGTTTTATTGTTTTAGTATGTAGCAAACTATTTATTTCAAGCATTTGTAAGGCCACTCAACTCAAACAATGTGATTCTGGGTGGTGTACAAAAATAAACATTAACAGAAAAAAAATAAATAATCATACATCATCATCATAAAAAAAAAAAAAGCCCAATGTATACAAGGGCAAAACCAAATGGGATCATTTAAAACCACCAAAAGGGGACTCCACTCAGCTAGACCCAAACACTTAGGAAAAAACCAGGTAAAAACAATACTACATTGTAGAATATTCTCATGATCTAGCCAACAATTTTATCTTTACCGAAGCTGTCACCGCACATTTATATAAATAGGAACAAAGCGATAAATATTGAAATCCAAGCTCAGGAATCAATCTCCATCTTTTATGACTCCTTGGTTTAAATACAAGAGATTTAACTATATGCTTGATTTTTTTGATTAAAATTAGTGGAACTTTAAAGTATTTTGCTTTGGCTGGATCACATCCAATGTAAGCACATAGCAATCTAAATATAAATCAGGGAATAGTGTTATTGCCTACTGGAACGGCACAGAGTGACAAATTAAAGCTGAATCATTCTGCAGCATTCAGAAAGACAAAGGCAATATTTGAGGACAAGGATTCCCTTGGAGTACATTCTCTACACAGCTGTGAAGGCGCTGAAGTATGTCTGAAATGTAAGCATTGTCCAGAAACAGAGTGAATACTAGGTATTTCCCCTTGGAAATGTGTAGCCACAGTCCTGAAATGAGAAGCGATCAAAATCTCTGCCCAAGGCATATTTGCAAGTACACATTTTACAAATGCCAGCAGCAGGTTATGGGGCAAAGCTGGCACTTAATGATCCATGCAGACCATCAGCAAGGAAATGCTGCACATGAATAAGGTTTCTTTCCCCTCGGAAAGAGAATCAGAACCTTGCAACTGATAGAAAATCATGCCAACCCATGTGGTAAGTTACAATTTTAGAGGAAAAGTGCAATTTATTCTGAGATCATTCATTTGTCCAACCAGTAGAGTCTTATACACGTGAGCATTGGAGGAACAGAGGACATTATAAAAGTGTCCTTATTTGTGAAAATACTTGTCATTATTTTTCCTCAGGGCCTCTATCCAGCAGCCTAATTCTTCCTAAGTTTCCTGCAGGGTCTCTTAAGATCTGGACCATTTTTCTTGACAGTTCTAAACAATTTGCCTCACACACATTAACAGATTTGGAGTGAGCAACTGAAAGTGCTCCTTATAGAGACAACAACATTAGCATCATTTGGATAATGAGTTTAGAGTGAGTCATTTGGTTGAGTAGGCAGTTTCCATCTCTACAGTTAATCTCACAGGGAATCTCCTATAGATGGCAAAGGATACTATGAGACCCATCCATATTGTCATGGGATAACCATGTTATGACATATACAGCTGTCAGTGAGCCCAAGCTAAGTGAAAAAAATAGGAATGAACCATTTGCACCGAAGAATAAATATTAGAAAGGGAAGTCCTAAATGGCCACAGAGACACTGCTACTAAGTTATGCCAAATCATTAGCAAGTAAAGAATGAAGAAATCAATCTTTGAAAGAGTCTACCAAATGAAAGAGAACTACTTTTTACAATTTCCATCCACAAAACATGTAAAATCAGCTTTAAGATTGTAAAGAGCTTTTCACCTATAAAATACTTGTTTTAGAGAAATATTTAGGCTAGGTGAAATAGATTCTTCTAGGGATGTTTTGATTCATTAACAAGCTCTGAGATTTAAACCTGCTGCTTTTGGTTGTTCTTTTTAATTTGTTTTATTGCTTTAATAAATATTGTATTGTTTGGAATATATTTTCTTGGCTACATCTTACATTTAATTATTGAATTCACTATATTTTATAAAGAAAGAGTGTGAAATCTCTGCAAGGGACATAATACCAGCAGAGCACTGCATAATGTTTAGGCCAGAACAAAGTTCTGGGTAGTTCTAAAGGAGTATGGAATCCAAAACAAATAGGTAGACAGACAGATAGCTCTGTGTGTGTGTCTATGTGTATGAATGATCAATCTATGCAGCCCTGTATTGACCTGAAAACCACTGAATCCAGTAGATCTAAGAAGTATATGGAATTGTTGATATGTCACACAGCAGCTGAGTCCTAAGAACAGTTCAAAGTGTAGAATTTAATTATAAGCCATGCACAAATTGAGTCTATATTATGGTGCCTCCTTCCCTCTTATTCTCTCAAAGAGTCCTCTTGATAATTTTCTTGCAGGTATGTAACAGACTGATCTTGGACATCTGATATAATCCTTTGCCAATACATTTTAAGGACCATAACGTGTCCTATTATTTTGCCTAAAACACGTATATACAGACACTCCTATACAGTAAGTAGAGCCAAAATGGAACTAGAGGTTGGGAGATAATATTATTTATATAACACAAAACAGAAATGAAACAGATATACTCAACCATATTGTTTACCATTTTGTACAGCAAAATGATGATGATGATGATGATGATGATGATGATGATGATGATGATGATGATGAAAATTGGATAAACTAACTGAAGAAGGATCAAAATTCAGTCAGTGATTTGCTTGCAAGAAAAAGTGCTGTCACACATAGAACCACCCAAAACTGTGGGTAACAATGTGGTTGATTACATGAGCAAATGCCAACAGGGTACTATTTGCCTTTTCCAACAAGCCAACCTCCCAGACGACACCTTGGAGACAGAGCTCTGCAAAAGATTTTGAACTGGAGACAAGACAGGTTAGAGATGCCATCACACACAGAAATAAATTGCATGAAAGAGCCACCACAAGAATACCAAGAGCAAAGCTATACTGTTGGCTCGCCCCTAATACTAGGCAAGTATTCTGGCCCCTTTCCCCAGCATGTACATACTGCAAAGCCCATCTGCACTAAGTAAACCTGTAAGTGAGCAGGTTTCTACACAAATTCTGAAGGTCTAATTATGTTAGATTTCTAATCACAAAGAAACTGACAGTGCAAATCAGGGTGCGGAAATATCATTATACACAATAAACACATACACGGGGTTACAGTTTTCAACTTTCTGAGAACAACTTTCTTTTCTAAACAACTAATTGATCTCGCATGCCAGATGATTGCAAGATAATCATTCAGTTGAAACAGATGCTTTATTATGAACAATTAGTTTTCTATACATAGACATCTGGACAGTTATCACTTTTTATACTTATTTCCAGTTTTGAGATGATAAAGATTCTTGGAAAAGCTATAGGTTATTGCTTTTCAGTCCTCAGGGTCTACAAATCTGATGTGTTGGATTCATAAATGGTTAAGTTGTTGGGATTTAGGGAGGCCCAAGTTCAGGTCCTGCAAGCTCACTGGAGATTTTGGCCACTAACTCTTTCTCAACACAACCTAACTCATTGGGTCTTGTGGGAAGGAAATAAACAAAGATCCTCATGTAAGCTCCAGGGCAAAATGTAGGCTATAAACTATACACAAAAGCAATGGGCAAACTCCAAAATGGGAAAGATGATCATTTACCTATTTGTTATTTATTAGGTATAATGTACTGTAAGAAACCGGGGAAATGCAGTAGAATACTGATCCATCCAGCTCAGTCCTAATTCTGATATAAAATATTTACTATAAAAATAAAATAAAATAAAATAAAATAAAATAAAATAAAAGTTATCTGTCCTTGCCTGATGGACCCCAAATATCTATAGAATGGAATGAGAGAGATACCCCAAGTCTGCTCGTACAACCAAAGTACTATTGCCCAGAACTATTGTTTGATACCAGAAAGTCTCTTTAATATGTCTGCTCGAATGAATAGTGCAAGAATAAAAATCTAGCTGGTTACATCCAGGAACAACACTGCATATGATGGCATAGAGCCTTTGTTGAGGGATTTGTACACAGCTGTCAGAGCTCCAATTCTGAATGTTATTACTTCTGGACTTTTATTTTACTTCCAGCATGGGAAAGTAATTTAATTCAAACCTTAAAAGCTTCAAACCACTGGCAGAAAACAGTTGAAAAATCCCACCCTTTCCTTTAAAGGTAACATTGAGAGGAAGAAGCCTTCCAGGCAATTCATTGCCATTCATTCCAAGTGAGCATTGACCAGATGCCACCATCATCTGCAGGCAATCGGATAGCATGTGTAAAGTAAGCGGATAATCTTGATGCACATCTTAAGGGGCAAATGATCACATAATCCCCATCACATTCCATGTTGTCAGCATATGTTCAGAGCCACAGCTAAGGAAGCAGGAGCTAAAAGGTCACTGGGAAACCATTAAATCAGACATTCTTATTGTCAGATAATATTGACATCAAGCAATGCCTAACTCTACTTGACCAGAGCAGACCAGGCTTCATGCAGTGTCAGGGGAAGCTGGCTCAAAAAGTCCACAGAGTCAGATGCCCCAAACAAAAATGTTTACATTTTAAAATTCTGGTTTTAGATCTCATCACGAGAGAGTCAGTTTACTGCAAGTACTTCCCAATTGCACTGGCTTCTAAGTTATTATTTAAATTGGGGATCTTAGCTTGCCTAGAATAGCATGAATTTGGCTGGTGGCAGACTAGCCAAAATGTGCCAAAACTGACTGACAGCCGCGTCTTTACTATTAGCAGGCTTGCCACACAAGGCATGGACATGGTAAGGATGATCATCTAGTCTACTTTTTTCTGCCTTACTAAAACAAGTTGTGTAAAAATCATCATTGACCAAAGGCATAATGGGGAACAAAGATTAGTGTAGAAAAATGGACCCAATGTGCCCCTTGACATTACAAGACAGGGAAAAGATGTAATATATCTGAATGAAGATGATCTGTGAATTTGATGAATACGTGCAGAGGAGTAAAGATATGGGATTAATTATGAATAAAAGGGCTAAAATACATGTTACCAAGTATAAAATGGCATCAGCTGGACTGTTGTGAGTGCACATAAAAATAAATATTCATATTGGTGATAGCTGCAGGTTATGTTACAGTGAATTGTAATAATAAAAGAACCAAGAAAGAATTTTGGGGAAAATGTTCAACATCCTGAATTAGTGCTTTCTTGTGCAGAGCCAGATTACTTACAAAAAACTGCCATGCTGAACACCCTTCAAATATGAGAATCTCTCTGCTTGAAGCACATTCTCTTTTTCCCTCTGGCTGAGGTGAAAAGCTGCCCCTCCATTAGGCACAGTGAGATATCCAGTTCAGAGAGCAGATCCAAAGAGATGGAGACTCCTCCAAATTACCCGAGGACCAACTCATAGCTTTTTCCCTTGTAAATCAATACCCAAGCAGTAATGTGGCTTGCTCTTGGTAAACCTAACCTGGTTAGTTGGCAAGCTTGTCTAGGGTTCTTCTCTGTGTAGTTCAAAGTTAACATTGCTGTGGATAAACTGTTAAGAGAAAAGTGAGCTTTGTCCATAGACCATACACGTGCCAGTGTAACACTGCTAACAGGTATATACTGGCATTCTTGTTTCTCCACCTCAGCACCTTTTCATCCAGACAGGGAACTCTCTGCCCTCTTCTGAAATTCTACCATGAACTGCAAGCTAACTATAATGGAAATAAAGTTTGCAGTGGAACAACTTTCTACAGTGAAGGTTGGAGATGAACTGAAGACATACAGTTCCCCCCCATGTGATCTTCTTGTCTTCTGAAATGTGACTGTCTGAGTGGTATGGATCCTGAAATCATCCGTTACCCCCTTTGAAGTCAGGTAATTCTCTCATTATTTTTATTTGTTGTCTAATACATTCCCACCTCCTTGGATAGTTCTGTAGTATGGAGATAACAGGCTCTTCAAGTGGATCACGCTCAGAAGAAACTGACCATGAAATTCTTGACTTGGGTTCCACGGGGCCTATCTAGGGAGGTGCAATTCAGTCTAAAAATTATTCCTATCACCACCACAGGTTTTTGCCTATTATTTGATTCCATCAATTGTTCGCAAATTTATTCTTAAAGACAACTGGGAAATGTGTTATCTTTGTCACTTTTCTAATATACTAGGTGTTGTATATTAGGAAATATTAAGTATTAACTAATATTAGGTATTAACTAATGAACACCTTTTAAATGCAACTATAGGTAGTCCTCGGGTTACGACAGTAATTGGGACTGGAATTTCCATTACTTAGCAATGTGGTTGTAAAGTGCAACATCATGTGACCTCATCGCTTAGTGATGGCAATCCCAGCAGTCCCAGTTGCCGTTGTAGCCCCAGGACCACACAGGTTGTTAAGTGAGGATCTAATCTGGCCACAGTGTGGGAAGAGGCAGGAATCCCAGGCAAGCAGGCCAGTGGGTGAGAGCTATGGGTGAGAGCTATAAGCGGGCAGGGGTGCAGATGCTGTGGGTGAGTGGGGGATGCCTCAGGCAGGTGCTATGGAGTGTGGGCAGGTGCACAACAGGGGGGTGCTGCAGACAGGCACTACAGAGCACAGGCAAGTTTGCAGGGGGTGGGTGCCACAGGCAGACACTATGGAACACAGGTAGGATGATGAAGAAGTGGCAGGAGCAGGAACAACTTGCAACGTCCTGCCAGCTCCCTTTTGCTTGTGGGAAGCCAGTAGGGAACATTGGAAATCACAATCACGTACCTGCAGCTTGGTGAAACATCGTAATTGCAAGCTAGGCACCAAGCATCCAGATCGCGATCACATGACTGTGGGGATGTTGTGCCACCCAAACTCCAAGGACCGGTCATGAGTTCTCCTCCCTCAGCACTGTTGTAACTTTGAACGATCGCTGAACAAGCGGTCATAACCCAAGGACTACCTGTATCCCGAATACATGTTTTGTGGTTTCTGTTTTCTTCCCCTCAAAATACACCTTTGCAATTGTATTCCAGTTTTTGAGCAGATAATAATGGACATTCACAGAACTCCATTCATGCATCTCTTACTAGACTGGAGCTTGTTTTGGTGGATTTCATTTTGTTTGGGGAATTTAATTCCCTTGGTGGATTTCCTTTACATATCTGCTCCCATAGTTAGCTCAGCCTCAGTAACAAATTAAGTGATAGGCGTGGGGAAGAGAGTATAGCCTGTGTCAGTCATCAAAATGTCTTTAGGTGGTTCACCGTAAAGTTCAGTGTGGTTCAAGGTAGAACAGAATCTACCCTGAATGCAGCAAAATTTACAAAAGTTGTTATATATCTGACCAGGTATTGCAGGAAACTCTTTAAAGATATGCCTACTTCTAGTTTATGGTGCAATGCTGGATAAACATCTGGATAGCAAAGTCTCAGTTAGGAACAAAATTTATTTTTCATTGTTCACAGATGTACCTCCCTATTAGCTAATAAGTTGAACAAATCCATTTCAATGTGATCTTCAAAGCTTTCATTTCAGGAAATTGCTTACTCTTGGAATGCCAAGAGTTTCAGTTAACATTTCCACTAGGGCATTATACTGCAATTACGTTGATTGATGGCACTCTGAAACAGCAGCCAGAAGAGGTCCACTGAGCCACTTCAACCGGCTAAACTCACTATTAGTCTACAGATGGGCCTCCACATTTTCTTTCCATACCTGCAGAATGACCTGTAGTTACAGAGCAGTACCTTTGGAGTGGGCTTTAATATTACACTGCCATACCTATACTGGAGTAGAGAAATAACATGAGAAGAGGGTACTGTTTTTCTAGTCAAAACACTTGTTCATGGCAGAAACCCAGAAAAAGAATATAGCCAGTACTGAATGCATAGACATGGATCTTTTATGATCAATGATATGTATGTCAACGTAGAAGCTGGTTTTACCTGAACAGTTACTGAAATTTAAATACATACAGTACTGTATGTGCATTCTTTCTACATATAGACACATGTGTGAGAGTGTATTTATTGCAGTTTCTATCAGCTGTGTTCGGTCAGATGTTTTTCAGTGGACAAAAGCTAATGAAAAGTAGTATGGCTTTAAATCTGAAGCTTTTTAAAAACAGTTTGTGGCTATAAATTCCAGGGACATCCATCAAAATGGAGATATTATTTTCTTTAGCTTGAAGGATTTTCAATGCAGGTTGCATAAATACGTCAAAGAGATGAAGAGAACACTTCTAATCTCTCTCAGTCACCACAAGAAAGGAAATGTTGTAGGCTGCACGCAGCAATTAAACAAAATACTAATTGCTTGCACGAACAGCTTTCTTCTGAAACAGGAACGTAATATTTTTTACAATTCAAAAGATTTAACAAGGCAATATAGAAGCATTCAAAATTCCATATGGTGGGATATGTTTTTCAGAGGAAATAAGCTTTTACTGGCAACAATCAGTAGCATATATAAATTGAAGTGATAATATATCACTTTAGATTGTAACCTAAATTAATTTCCTTTTAAAGTAAAAGATTCCTGTATTATTACTGCTGCACAAAGAAATGTGTCAACAAATAAAAGCTCCAGGTTCAGCCCTCCCAAACAAGATATGTCATAGTGTGTCATTCACTCTTCAGGGGTAACATAACACAGAAAATAAAGCAGTATAATAAATAATAAAATTACGACACTTTCATACATTAAGCATAGGCTATTTTTTTTTTCTCTTTCTTTGCTCCTTTAGTGAGCATCTGAGTGAGACTGTGGTGACTGTGGCTGTGGGTGCCGCTGGATGACCAACATCCCTTATAATGGTTTCCCATGTTTTTCAATCAACGGCAACATGTTTTGTATCATTTAAATAGAGCCTTCAGTTTTTCAGATTGCCTTGAGTTTCCTTTGCCCATAATTTCTTTGGTACTGTTTGTTGGATCTTCCACTATATAGGCCACTTTCGCTACAATAGTCTGGATGGAAGGCAACGTTCTGCCATTCTGCGTACAAATCATCTTAATCTGAGCTTTTGTATTTCATCTTCAGCTGTAGGTTGTTCATTGTCTCTCTGTCTGAGGGTATCATTCTTGAGATGGTTACATAGAGAGACTCCCAGGATATACCATAGGAACCACAGGTAGGTACTGTAGGTACTGCATTAGGAAAATATCATATTACGGTCTACTTTTCACAGTTTCCATGTCTCAGAGCCACATAACAAGACTAACAAGACTAGTGCCTCAAAGATTCATAACTTTGTTTTCACTTAAGTGTTTTGTTTCCTCCACAGGCACCAGTTTAACCATTCATAGAGAGCAGTAGCCTGGTCAAGCCTGCTTTTGATGCTGTTTTTGTTCTTCTACCAGCAACTCAAGGTTTTTGAAATGTTTATACTACTCTGTTTAGATTCTGATGAGGTAGACAGAAGTTGTCAAAATCTTTCTTTGGTCAGCATTAATTTTCAGGCTGTATGAATAGGCTTTATTTCTAAGTTAATTACATTAATTAATGTTATTCTTGTTACTAACATGACAGATCTTCATTGATTTCAATATTGGACTGATGAAAAAAGTTCCAAAGATCTTTATCTTTCAAAGGCCAATAAATTTAAGTAAGTAAGTAAGTAAGTAAGTAAGTAAATAAATAAATAAATAAATAAAATAAATAAATAAATCCACCTGAATTGACCTGTCTAGTATGTTCCCAATACCTATTTCCATGAGGACAGGAGAATGGAAGTCAGGAAGTGATATCTCCCCTTGGTATCAAGGCCTGCCCCACTCCTTCTTATGCTCCAGAAGTTACTGAAAACCAAATTTCTCTATACAGTGTTTAGAAATTAGTAGATTTTGCCATCTTAACCTATTTTCTTTTCAAATGAATTGACTTGGAGTTGTTGCTCTTGTTGTTGTTCTCTATCAATTATTATTGTTATTTTATATTTTTGTAATTATTCATTTCTTAATTTTTAAAATTGTTTTAATTCACTGGTTGTAAAGCACTGTCTTACTGATTTGGTGGCAGATAAGTAGAAAAACTAACTAAATAAAGTATCTAATAAATCACTTCTCTCTTCCCATCTTTTTGTACAGTAATAATTGTGCTGATACTTACATCTACTGCAGAAACTTTCCATCAAATTTTCTCTGAGACTTCCAAATACACCAAGTGTATAGGCAATGAAAATAATTAGATATTGTAGCATAAATTCTTATGATGTTCCATTCTTATTTTACTAAATAAGAGGAAAATGCATATGTATGAGAGTGTTGGGTCTACAATATCAAAATGTTTAGAAAGAAAGAAGAAAAGAGGAAATTAAAAAAAAACAGGTCTGAAGATATTGTAAACAAAATAACTCCAAGAAATTAAAGTGTTGTCACATGGATAAAAAAAAAAACGAAACTATTCTACATGTTCATTATGACTTTTCTTTAATAATGGGCACATCTGCTTACATCCTTGTTTAGTATCCTGAGGATCTCCAATATAAGATTTCAAACATGACACAGTAATGTCACAGGACCAACCAAGTGCAATGGAGGCTCACATGAAGTTTGCAGTAATCTGTCACTGATGCTGAATTAGAATCCCATATTGTTTTGTTCCCTAAGCAAAACACGGGCACCCTATTTGGTTGCATAGCCAGTCCCAATGAAAGCAGAAACAGTTTCAGTAAGCTGTGTTTGCAATGAAGCATCTGCTGTGGCATTCAAAGGAGCATTTACTCTCTGTTGCCCTCCAGAACTTGGACAACAACTTCTAGAACTACTGGTGCATCTGGAAGGGAGGGAAAAGGGCAGCTTCTCTTGCTCAGCCCCTGAATTGCTAATGGAGGGGAGTGGGCTGACTGCCTGAAACATCAACACCATCACCTCTGCTCATGCAGGGGAAAGAGCTGCCCCAACTACAGGGGCCTTTCTCAGCCTCACCCGTTGTGATGCCATTTGATGGCACCACTGCCACTTCAGAAGGAGTGGGCACACCCTAGTAGCTCTTTACAACAATCACCTCACTCTCCTTAACCAGCATACCTTGACACTAGCCAGTCATGTCTGTTCTGGGGGGAGAGTTATAGTGGGGGAGAGCATATCATTTGGATAATATACTCAGCTAGTCCTACACTGAGCGGTGAGGATGGGGAGCCTTAAAAACAAGCCTCTTTTTCAGATAGAAAATGAAAAGTCTTTATCTATCTGCATGCAAATTCAGCAAACAGCGATACTATCAGTGCCAATACACACAAACAAAACTAACTGGAAGAATTAATTCCCCAAGTAAACAGACAAGAGTTTAGGGCTGATTTGGAAAGCAAGGAAAGGGAGAGGGGGTGGAAGAATTCCCTTTGTTCTTTCTGAATCCTTCAACCACCACACTACACTGAATCAAAACTGAAACTTTTAAAATACTTAGACTAATATGAAATTGGTTTGGGGGTCTCTAGCTGATTTGGCAGCATATCAATGGAATGAATGAATAGATTTCCATATAGCTGTATATGAAACAAGTTTGGAACTATATATTGCATTCATCCAATACATTTTTTCATTACAACTCCATGAGTACTTTCATGCAACTCTGCTATATATCACATACACTTACGAGCCATGAAGTTAAAGCAGAATAATATATATTTAGTATCAGCTTTAAAGGGGCCATATTGTCTAGTTCTATCTTTTTGGTTGACATGCATGCTGACCAAAATGTGCCATCTGGGGGTCAAATCCAGTGTGGCAAGATTATCTTGGTTCACTCTGAAACAAATCACAGTTTTTGAGTAGCAACTCATTGTTCTTACATGGACTGAGATTCATTAAAACAAAGACTTGTTACATTGTCTACCATAGAAAGGGAAGCTAGAGCCACATGAAAGGATAAAGCATGCCAACAGAAATTAGTTCAGTGTGTGTGTGTGTGTGTGTGTGTGTGTGTAAAAAAATGCCCTCTCACCCCTCTGGGTGATATGTGTGTTCCTCAATCACAGGTCCTCTATCAGAGGCCTGGGAGTTTGAGGGTTCTGCACAGTATCTTAGCTGTTCCTAGCACTGCACTCTTCTTGACAGAGAGCCCTGATGTTGTTCCTGGGATCTGTTGGAGCCACTCGCCCAGCTTAGGAGTCACAGCCCCGAGTGCTCCTACCACCACTGGGACCACTTTGGCTTTTACTTTCCATATCCTCTATAGTTTCTTCTTCAGGCCCTGGTACTTCTCCAGCTTCTCATATTCCTTCTTCCCGATGTTGCTGTTACTTGGCACTGCTACATCTATCACCACCACTGTCTTTTGGTCCTTGTCTACTACCACAATGTCTGGTTGATTGGCCAGTACCTGTCTGTCGGTCTGGATCTGGAAGTCCCACAGGATCTTAGCCCTGTTATTCTCCATCACCTTCTGTGGAATCTCCCATCTGGACCTCAGAGAATCTAGCCCATACACTGTGCAGATATTCCTGTACACAGCGCCAGCTACTTGGTTGTCATTCAGAAGCTAGAGCCACATGCAAGGATAAAGCATGCAAAAGAAATTTGTTTAGAGATTGTGTGTATGTGTGTGTGTGTGTGTATGCGTGCATGCCCCCCCCCCCCGAAAGGTTACTATTTTAGAACAGAATGGACTAAAATGTGCAGCAATTGTAGATCCTGGAATGTGCACTGCCTGTGCCAAATTTCAAATAAATTTGGAGGTTCTGTGCAAAGAAAAATTCTGTTTGCAAGGAGTAATGCTGATTTTAGGAATCAATTTTCTTGTTTCATTCCTATCCATTGGCTACTTCTGCTGAAAATGTTGTAACCATAATTTCTATATTTGGTACGTAGCCATAATTTCTATATTTGGTATCATAGATTAGTTCCTAGAGTAACACAAGAACATATTAAAACAAATAAGCAAGAATGTTTATAGGGAATCCATTGAGATGAGTATGACTATTCACATGATTAAGCTCCACCCAATTTAATGTGAGTGAAACATCAGCAAAATAGAGTGCATGGAGTGGACTCTGAAAAGAGTTGGAATGGGCTAAAGAAATAGGTATGGAGGGGCGGTGCTGTGAAATTTTAAATGGTAACTCTACAGTTGATGTCACAGAACTTTAAACTACTCTACTCCAGAGAGAATGGCCTTCTCTGTTCCCAAAAGCCACCACTCAAGACTATCTTTATTATCTACCAGATTTCCAGCCCGATCATCCCAGCGTCCAAAAAGTCTAGCACAAAGTACCCTGATTTATCTCTGCATATTCACTGTACATTACCTGGATTGAATACTCTTAATTTCTGGTTCTTTTTTTTAAATTGACAAATGCTTCAAATAAATAAATATATAAATTCATATATTGAAGTGAGTGAAGCATTCCATAAACTTAATGCTATTTAGCAGTTTGCTCTCTTTGGAGCAATTAATTTCTAAAAGATGCACATACAAAGTCATTTAAAATCATTTGTTGCCTTATTGCTCTCAGTAGGCTGTTACTTTAAATAAGCCAATTCATTTAACTAGTTCACAGGAGAAAGAAAATATTTATAATGTGCCTTCAAATATATTTCCCTTCCCTACTCAAATTACCAAAAGTAGGATTAAAAAAAAACAAATGAAAAGTTGATTTCTATTAATAGCTTAACAAAGTTCACTGTTGCAAAGAATCTAGTAGGCAAAATTGCTTTAGCTGAACCACTCATGCTGTTTATTGTTTGATTATTTACAGGAAATGTGCTAAATGAAAAACAGAGGCACCAAATGTGCTGCTGGTTTTTTTTCTTCCCTTTTCTGGAGCCAGGCAGAAGCTTTTATAGTATAACTGCATGCAATTAATTAATTGCTCTTTTGTAGGTTCTTCCTCGATACTTAGGTCAATGTAAAGATCTCCGTCTATCTAAAGTGCCATCAGCACCCAAAGCTCTGCCTTTAATACCAGCTCTCATTTCAAATACTAAGATCTCTGCCCCCACTGGAGTCCACATAGCAATCCAAAGTAATAATTCAAGAATTCATATACGCTCCTACAACAACAACAACAAATATGACTGCAGGTGTAACATAAACACTAGGAAATCTGTTCTTACACCCCCTTGTTCTCAGGCATAATATATGGGACAACAATTCTCCCTATTTCTTCATCTTTAGAGCAGTAGGCACAGCACATCCAGATAGGATTTAAGGGCTGCTTTTCTATGCAGTTTTTAGAGAATTTGGTTGCACCCAGCATTCCTTTCCTCACACACAGGAAGCTGGAATGTTGGTCTTCTGAAGTGTTTCCATCCAAGCACCGATTATTTCTTGCTAGGAATTCTCTGAGCCAAAGAAGATAAGCAGAAGCATCAGCATAATTATAATTTAACAGAAAAAAAGTTCATTTTGGTTTCTTAAAACTGGCAAAGGGAGCATATTACAGAAAACTTATTCTAGCATGGGTGTTTAGGGATAGCTCATAACATTACTGTATTTCATAGCATAGGACATAAGGAAAATGTTCTTCACACTGAAGTTTTATTTCTGTTTTAACAATACCATGCAGAGAAAGCTGTTAAACTTTACTCATTATTCTTTTCTTGTGCTTAATATCCCTTAATAGACCTTAATTAACTTGCACCAAGTAATCCATATGCAAGCCTACTCCAATATCAGCCAATAACACATCATTACCATACAAAAAGCAACTTCCCTAGGGAGAGAGTGACAGATGCAAATCTCTGATAACAAAAAGAAAAATCTATCTTATCTCCATATTGCAGAGATATTCTAATAAGCTCCATTGATATAATAGAAAATGCAGCTGAGACACCCAGCTTCAGTGGAGCACCACTGAATAGGCTGCTGTAGAACACATTTATTGTCCTGTCAAAGTGGGGCAAGAAAACTGTATTACCAATATAGGAATATGTTTAAGCATCTACCCTGGAGAAGATACATCAGGGCTTTTTTTCCCCATTTAACAATGCAATACAGGGAAAACAACAACCAGGAACCTAATAGACTTTCAGCTGTGGTATCCCAAGTACCAACAAATACTTAATGTCATACATTTCCATGGGGCCACAGTTATCTCCTAAGTGGACACATGGTCTTAACTACAGAGAACAGGTCAAGCAATGCAAGAAATAGCAATAGGTTTGCCATAGTCTTAAGGAAAACACAAGTAAATTTTAAAAAATAGTGGAATAAATACAAGTTTCGTTCAGTTCTCAGAAGAAAAAAACCTAAATACATGCAGCAAATTTTAAGGGCATAATAACAATAACAATAATCATGATTAATGATATGGTGAAATGTTATTCGCCTTCTAAAGTAAGTTAAATTGACTAATTTTTACACAGAAAACTACTCAGACATGTTCCTATAGTTATCAGAAGTAAAACATGATTCAGGCAAGTCTTTGCCTTTAATCTTTATCAGACTATTTGAATACATTCATTTTCTGCCATCTGGGAGAATAGTTTAGGTATTCTTTTGATCCATTTCTCCTATTTCAGACAAGCCCTTCATAGGGCAAACGGCATGCTTCATAATTACGCGGTTCTTCTAACATACCAGTATAGTATGAATAACTTTGTCATGTGTCATGATACATAACAATACTTGTGATTCTTTCTAGCAAAACAACATGCCCCAAAACTCATTCCTAGAATCCCTTGAGATATGTACACATGTATATGTTTTTATATTTGTTCTTTAAGTTATTTCATTCCACATAGAGTTTTATTACTGCTGAAAGCCACTATATGCAAACATGTTACAAAATCCCAGGTGTGGTTTTTTGTGAGAAGCTGCTTTGGGGGCTGTATGGATTTGAGAAGTGCTGGGACTGGTTGCCTACATATGCTTAATTCAGTCTACCCTGTCAAGATTTCTTTCCTGTGCTCCAATCCTACTGGCACCTTTTGACAGCCTTTCAGGGAGTCTTTTCAGACATTATAGGTAAGAATCAACATCTTAAATTATAGCCTGAAACAAACTAGCAGACAATATTGTTGATGCAAGAATGGTATAACATGGTCAAAATGTGTGTGTGTGCACGCACACACACACACACACTCTTTTTGGTGCACGTTCTAAACCCTCTGTGCATATAGAATGCACCCAGGTAGAGTGTACTGCAATAAATAGTATGTGAGAAGGGCCTCCACATCACTGAATTCACTTTCAAGATACTTTCCAGTTGTGCTCATGACCCTCAGTCCAGGCACTGAGCTTTGAGCAAAGAACTCTACATATATAGGATTGAGGCCTTTGGTCTTCCAAATCACCCAGCAGTTGTAGAGATTCCAGCTTATCTGATAGCTTACATACGTATACAAACTAGGCCTGATACAGACTAGTGGTTCTCTGGTGTGTGTGTGCACCCTAAGGGTGCATACTGGGGGTGGACCACAGGCATCTGCAGGATCAGAGGCTTTTGGCAAGATGACAAGAGAAGTATTATGTTGTTACAAAGTTGCTTTCATGATTTATTTATCTATCTATTTATTTACTATTAGATTTTTACCCCATTACAATCTAATAGACTCTCAACGGCGTGTAAACACAATAGAAATCCAATACAAAAAGCCAATAAGCAAAACTAAAGACAGGACTAAAGGCCATAAAGAATATAATATCCAACAAAGAGCTATCATGAATCAAATGCTCTCTGGAAGAGCTTGGTCTTCAACATCTTCCAGAATGTGGAACCTCAAGTAGGGGGCTATTCCAAAGGGTCACCAAAACCTGTCACCAAAAACACTTCTGACCTTTAGCCCCCTTGAGCTACTGAAGGTGGGGAACAAATAGCTGCTTCTCGATGCATTCATAATAGTTCGGCCAACTTCAGTAGGGAGATATGGTACTGTAGGTAACCCGGTGCCAAGCTTTAAAGAATTTTATAGGTCAACACCAGCCAGTCAATTGCCCACAGAAGCTAATAGGCTACCAATGCAAGGCTTGCAATATGGGTGTCATATGCTCCTAAGGATAACTGCTGGCAAGCATCCAAGTATTCTGTGCCAACTGAAGCTTCCAGGTGGTTTTTAAAGACAGCCTCATGTAGAGCACATGACAATCCCATGGACACTGACACTCCACCTCAATAAATTATTCATCCATTTCTGATTAAAAGTAAGCATTTGGAAGTAGGAATAAATGATAGTTTGACAATCCCAGTTTGATGAAATGTCCAAATAAACACAAAGGTGTTCTTAGCTTGTGCAAGATCAGACAAATGTATTTCTACACATATTTGTTAGACAAAAATCATAAAACAAGGAATCCGCAAAACTTGCAGCTGAAATACTGAATAAAAATATGTCTGAAACCTTTTCATTTGTTACTGATAATTAATACAATTATAGCCATCTTTTTTATGTCTTTATTCTGTCAGTTGGATCTATTTATAGTGAATCTTAGTTGATTCACCATAATTTCATTCCTCCCACAACCCATTTGCAAGCCTTTACTAAAAAAAAAAAAATTAAATTAATTCTTTTGCATGTTAATATCACTGTCTCTCAAGGATAAAAAAGGGACCTGAGATACAAATTTTACAAAACTGGTATGGTACAGATTAATCACTGCTGCATGTTATATGAGACTAAAATTATCTAAACTACATGAAGCTTTTTAACATGCCAGCTTGCTAACAACAGACATATAAGTTCACACCTTCATTTTGTACTCTGGTAACATGTGCCAAAATGTAAATTCCCCACAGGTCAGCATATGTATCCTGTAGACTAGCCATAAACGGGGAGAAAGGAAACAGAAGACATTTCAAACGCCAATTATGAGACAATAGCCATCATATATGGTTCATTGTATATTAATTCATATATGATTTTATTTAATGTAATTTTAACAGCCATGGGGAAGCCGGAATAGATTTAGGACTGTGAAAAGTAAGAAAAGGAAATCTAAATGCTGGCTGGTCAGCTGAGAACTTGGTTGCACTAGTCCAGAGCCATGCCATATTAAAGTTTATACAAGAGACTTCTCAAGCAAATTATTCAGAATGATAAAGCTTAAAATTTCCCTAAAAACAAGAGGTCCAAAAAACCTATTCAATAAGACCAAGTTTGCTAATGATATCAAATTATTCAGCATGATTACAATAAAAATGCTGTATGCAGAACTCCAAAGAGACTAGGACATTGGAAAATGTCAAACAGTGTAAGATAAATGCATATTGGGGCAAAACTACCCTAAATTCTCAAAAAGAGCAGTTACTGACCAAGACAGAGAAAGGCAAATGCCTTGTCTGGGATCATTAAACAAAGAATCAAAACTAAAATTACTAGAATTGTGATGCTGCTGTTGGAACTTATGGTGAAACTTTACTTAGAATACTGTGCAAAATTCATATCATTACACCCTCAGAAAGGATACTGAAGAGCTAAATAATGTACAAAATTATCAACTACATTTTTTTTAAGTAAGATTATATTATTTATCAGAAAAGATTAGAATATTTGGGGGTATACTTTACTGTATAAAGTAAATATTTTACTTTATACAGAAGCATATGAAATTATGCATGCTATCGAAAAAATAGATTAAAAACTACAATTTCTCTAAAAATATCAGAAACTGTGGTCATCCCACAGTGCTGAATGATGTGAATTTGGGAACATAAAGAGGTATCTCTTCATACAACACAAGAGTTAACCTGTGGAATTGGCTACAAATCCTAATTATGATAGACACCATTTGGTTGGCTTTAAATGGGAATACGATGGATTCATGAAGGTTGCCAATGCATACAAATTCTCATAAGTAAATATTATCTCCATTATCTCAAGCAAGAGTCCTGTCATTAGCAGATGCTCTGAAAGATGATGAGTAAGAAGGCACTACTGAATTCATGCCCTGCACTATGAGGAATCTGGATAGTGAATCAGGAAGTTAGACCTTTGGCCTTATCTAATATTGTTCCTGATATTTCTGCCAAGTGTGATTCCCCCATGACAACCTATCTATCTAGCAAATGATAGGAATCAAACGGCAGAGAGGGGGAGGGGAAGGGGGGAGAGAGAGAGAGAGAGAGAGAGAACGAACTCATATTTGAATCTTCAGAGAAGTGCCAGTGGCTAAACCTTTACAGCTAATAAAAAGATTTTAAAGATGTTTTTGTGTATAGGGAGTGGCTGGGGGAGGGAGCATCTGGTAGCAAAAGGATGAGTGGAAGGCTACTGAAAAGGTGTGCCTAATGAATCTTGGGAACACAGAGGCTGCAGCAAGACTATTAAGGGAAGAAATGGGGTCATCACAGAAGAAATTCTTAGGGCTGGGGAAGAGGGGAAGCATGAGAAAGTGACTCAGAGTAAATCCACCTTAATTACACTTGTAGTGCCGGAGAATTACTTTGGTAGGCTTTACAAATTCTGTTATATTACCCTACTAGCAATAAAGGTCTTTCCAGAAATCTAGACTCCTGGTGGTATGCAATTTAAATTCAGAGTTATATTGGATTGAAACCAACAATAAAACAATGCTATAATAAAATGACCACTCACTCCACACATCAATCAAATCATTTTCACTAGCTTGCAGAAAGTTAATAAGAAGGGTGCCAGGCAAGACTCCAGGGGCAACAATTGCAGAGTATAGGGAGCAACTACAGAGGACTGCTTTTGAGCCCATATTCCTTTGTTTTCACACAGCAATGAAACTCTCAGTAACTGTTTCTGCATGTTTACATAGGCCAGGCAGAATCAACTGCCTGCATGGTTCCTATGGTACCCAGAGTGTAGGAGTAAGTAGGGCTTTAAAGGTCAAAACCAGCACTTTGAATTGGACCTCGAAAGCAAGTTGTAACCAATGCAGTGACTTAAGAATAGGTATAATATTTGAGTAGTAGTTTTCATCTGTGGAGTCCTTGATGCTCTCTGAGCTTGGCTGTTTGCAGATATTTCATTACCCAACTAGGCAACATCATCAGTGAAAGTAAGTGTGGGGTTTGCTCCTTGTTTATATACAGTAGCTTGCCCTGCCAGTGCTGGTGGGGGTGTGGTTTTCTCCTTGGTAGTTCCTTGATTAGGGTATTGTTTTCTGCTTGATTGTTTGTCTGGTGTTAATTCCTGCTTATCTGGGTGTTGGTTGCTGGAGAGGATGTGTTCTGGTCTTTTTGTTTCCTTCTTAGCTTTTTTATTGTCTCTTTTGTATGGCTTATTTCTATGTGTCGATTGATGGCTGATTTGTCTGAATGCCAAGCTTTCAGGAATTCCCTAGCGTTTTTGGATTTAGCTTGGTCTAGGATGCTCAGTTTCCTAGTTGAAAGTATGGTTGAGTCTGTCCATGTGTTGTGAGATTAAGGAGTTTTCATCATGTCTTCTGACTGCTAGTTGGTGCTCATGGATGCACTCTGCAAGTCTTCTGCCTCTCTGTCCTACATAGTGGTTGTTACAGTCTTTGCACTGTATGTTGTAGATGACTCCTGTTTTTTCTTCTTGGGCCACTGGGTCTTTTGGTTTACTGAAGATGTTTTGGAGAGCTTTAGTTGGTTTGTGTGCTACAGTGATGTCGTGTGATTGTAATAGCCCATTGGTTGTTTCTGAGATGTTTTTGGTATACTTTTGTTATCCTTTTCACAGCCTGTGTTGGTTGTGCTGTAGTGGGTTGAGTGGTCAGGCATTTTTTGATAAAGTTGTGTGGGTATCCATTTTGTTGGAAGATGTTGTATAGGCAGTCTGTTTCCTTTTTCTGGTGTTCTGGGTTGCTGCAATGTGTTTGTATATAAACAATTATATACTATTTTATTATATACTACTGTATTTAAATAGGGAGCAAACCCCACACTTACTTGCACTGATGATGTTATCTAGTCAGGTAATGAAACATCTGGAAGCAAACAACCAAGCTCAGAGAGCACCAAGGACTCCACAGTTCAACCCTGAGCTACATATATTCTCTTCAATTAGTTTTCATCTGCTAACAACATAGCCACTACCTTCTATACCAGTTGAGGTGTTTGAATTATTTTGAAATGCAGCGCTACATACAGTGTATTTCAGTAATCCATGAGTTTGGTATTAAGGGTGAGGGTAACTGTGGCTTCCCATTCCAGATATTGCCACAACTGGTGCACCAGACTCATATGAGCAAATCTCTAGTGACAGCCTCTACTTGACGTTCCAACAGAAGTCATGAATCCAGGAAGACACCCAAGTTGCAAAGCAGTTCCTTTAGGGGAAGTATCATGTCATGGAAAAGGGGTACACCTGGAACAACAGTCATTCCATTTGGTTGAGATTTAATCCCCCCAGAGTCACCCATTGGGGGAGATGGGCGGCATACAAATTTGAAAATAAATAAATAAATCTGAGGTTATTTCTATCAGTCCAGCTTCTTACAGCCTCTTGACACCAGGTTAGGACTTCTACAGTATCTCTGGCCCTCTCCCTCTTTCAAAGTCAGTAGCATCATGTCCTCTCCCAGAGAAGCATTAACCACCTCCCAAATTCAACTATTCTGCAAAACAGCCTGCTGCAAAACATTATCCCATAAATGACATTAAGTGACCAGGGGCAGGCCTAGGAGTTACCATGAAGGCTATGAATTCCTGGGCTGCACTCAGCCTCTCCTTAAGACATGGAGGTTGAAATTCCCCAGGACTATCAGCTGAGGGGATTCTACTACAGCCCAGCAATGAGGTCCAGAAACCCAAGAAAAGTTGTTGCTGGGCAGAAACACAGGGTCAATTATTTTATAGTGAGATTAGCAAACAAAATAAAAATAAACAAAACTGGTGTCCAGCTGCCTGGACACTGTTCGAGTCTGGATGGGAAGAACAGACTGAGACTGAATCCCAGAAAAATGGATCAGCTGTAGGTTCAAAGGCCTATCTATTCTAGAGAGGTACTGTCTTTAGTTCTGGACAGGATTGCTGTCTCCTGAGCAAGGCTGGTTCGCAATTTGGGGGTCCTCTTGGACTCTCAGCTCCTGCTTAAGAAGCAGGTGGTAGCCGTAGCCCAGAGGGTATTTACACAGATCTAATTGGCCTCTTCCTGGTACAGGAGGCTTTATTCATTGTCATTCACATCTTCATCACTCTCAATTGGGCTACTGCAGTGCATCATATATGGGGCTGCCCTTAGATCATTCACAAGCTAAAAAATAGTGTTCAGTTTCTATAAGCAAAATTGCTTCCACCGACTCTAAACTATTTCTACAGTTCTCATTGCTAAGTCACCAAAACCAGCATGCGCTGGCATGGCATCGGATTTGTAAAAAATGGTTCCCCTTTGGAATGAATTTATGTTCATTTGAGACTGTGTGAGGAGCAAGGCAAAAGTTATATGACATACCAACACACTTTTCACATGCATGCATAACAGCACAGCTAACATTTGACAAGCCTAAACAATATCTTTCTAATAATACCTTGTAGCAGTCAATGACTGCAGCAGAAAAAGAACACAAAAAAAAGGAAAAAAACACCCTTAGCGAGAAAAATATTTATTCACAATTGGCCATGTTCGTGAAATGCAAATGATGATATTCTGCTCTTTCAAAAAATGAGTCTCTACATGTGGAATTTCATGATAAAAAGCTTTAATGTCCCTGTTTTCTCTTGATAAACCCTGCTAGTTTACTGATGCGTGAATGTGCTGAAATTGAATTACTGTACAACAGCAATTACTTTTCACAGTACACCTATAATGGGAATCAATTTTGCAGTGAACACCAGGTAGCCAGAAGAAAGGGCAAGAAACAGAAGGAGAGACTAATAAAGGGAAAAAATTACATTTATATAGTTATACGTTTTCTGTATAACTGAGGTACTGATGCTTTTTTAGGAAGGAAGGAAGGAAGGAAGGAAGGAAGGAAGGAAGGAAGGAAGGAAGGAAGGAAGGAAGGAAGGAAGGAAGGAAGGAAGGAAGGCAGGCAGGCAGGCAGGCAGGCAGGCAGGCAGGCAGGCAGGCAGGGATTTTCCTTCTACACTCCAGAAAGTACTTTTCCTTTTTCAGCATTATCAATTTAAGTAAACAGCATACATTAGCAGCATTAAAGCTGTTATTCAAACAAGGCAGGGAAACTATGCTATATAAAATGTTCAAAAAACAGCAGCCGCAATCCAATCCTTTCATTTTACCAGAAGAGCACAGCATATCCCAGCAGCACTGACTCAGCTAAGACTCATGTACAACTGCTCTCCGGTGCCCATCTAGGACCTTACCCTTCCTCTACTCCTCCAGAAAGGTTCAATCCAAATTCCTAAGGGCTATATTCCAGGTAGCCCCCTGTGTTCCAAATGTAGTATTAAGGAGGGAGGCAGGGTTGTCTAAAGTCGAAACAGGTACAGTGGGACAAAAAAGTATTTAGTCAGCCACCAATTGTGCAAGTTCTCCCACTTAAAAAGATGAGAGAGGCCTGTAATTTTCATCATAGGTATACCTCAACTATGAGAGACAAAATGAGAAAAAAAATCCAGAAAATCACATTGTCTGATTTTTAAAGAATTTATTTGCAAATCATGGCGGAAAATAAGTATTTGGTCACCTACAAACAAGCAAGATGTCTGGCTCTCACAGACCTGTAACTACTTCTTGAAGAGGCTCCTCTGTCCTCCACTTGTTACCTGTAGTAATGGCACCTGTTTGACCTTGTTATCAGTATAAAAGAAACCTGTCCACAACCTCAAACAGTCACATTCCAAACTCCACTATGGTCAAGACCAAAGAGCTGTTGAAGGACACCAAAAACAAAATTGTAGACCTGCACCAGGCTGGGAAGACTGAATCTGCAATAGGCAAGCAGCTTGGTGTGAAGAAATCAACTGTGGGAGCAATAATTAGAAAATGGAAGACATACAAGACCACTGATAATCTCCCTCGATCTGGGGCTCCATGCAAGATCTCACCCTGTGGGGTCAAAATGATCACAAGAACGGTGAGCAAAAATCCCAGAACCACATGGGGGGACCTAGTGAATGACCTGCAGAAGCTGGGACCAAAGTAACAAAGGCTTCCATCAGTAACACACTACGCCGCCAGGGACTCAAATCCTGCAGTGCCAGACATGTCCCCCTGCTTAAGCCAGTACATGTCCGGGCCCGTCTGAAGTTTGCTAGAGAGCATTTGGATGATCCAGAAGAGGATTGGGAGAATGTCATATGGTCAGATGAAACCAAAGTAGAACGTTTTGGTCTAAACTCAACTCGTCGTGTTTGGAGGAGAGAGAATGCTGAGTTGCATCCAAAGAACACCATACCTACTGTGAAGCATGGGGGTGGAAACATCATGCTTTGGGGCTGTTTTTCTGCAAAGGGACCAGGATGACTGATCCGTGTAAAGGAAAGAATGAATGGGGCCATGTATCATGAGATTTTGAGTGAACACCTCCTTCCATCAGCAAGGACATTGAAGATGAAACGTGGCTGGGTCTTTCAGCATGACAATGATCCCAAACACACCGCCCGGGCAACGAAGGAGTGGCTTCGTTGAAGCATTTCAAGGTCCTGGAGTGGCCTAGCCAGTCTCCAGATCTCAACCCCATGGAAAACCTTTGGAGGGAGTTGAAAGTCTGTGTTGCCCAGCGACAGCCCCAAAACATCACTGCTCTAGAGGAGATCTGCATGGAGGAATGGGCCAAAATACCAGCAACAGTGTATGACAACCTTGTGAAGACTTACAGAAAACGTTTGACCTCTGTCATTGCCAACAAAGGATATATAACAAAGTGTTGAGATGAACTTTTGATATTGACCAAATACTTATTTTCCACCATGATTTGCAAATAAATTCTGTAAAAATCAGACAATGTGATTTTCTGGATTTTTTTCCCCATTTTGTCTCTCATAGTTGAGGTATACCTATGATGAAAATTACAGGCCTCTCTCATCTTTTTAAGTGGGAGAACTTGCACAATTGGTGGCTGACTAAATACTTTTTTGCCCCACTGTACATGGATTTGTTAATGTTATAGCACATTGGCTGAAATTACTGTTCTTTCCCATAGGTTTGAGTTCTTTCCTTATTGAGGACAATTATAAATCAGTATGGTTCAGGACTATTTCACAAAAGCTTCTCCAGGGAGGTGTTCCTAATGATGGGCTATGAGCATGCACTTAGTGCATTTAAGCAACGTATCAAAGATCTGGAAGTCCAGCAGGACCAATCTGCTCTACCTAAGAAAGTTTTTTTTGAGCAGTCAAGCCTTTTTTTTATAAACCCGCAAGATACTTACATTACATAACTGTCTCCAAATTCTGACACTCAGCAATGGTCTTCCCACAGCAGTTTTGGAGGGCCAATACAAAAAAGTTCCATATGAGCTGAGATTGTGCCCCTATGGACAAGGCTATTGAAACTACAGCTCATGTTCTGCTATACTGTACTCTGTATAAGGACTCATGGACCCAGTTTATAACTCCCTATTCGGTAAAATACCCGGGAAATTTTGATCTTTTTTATGTACAGTTGTTGCTATCTGATCAGTATGATTCAGTTTCTTTGAACTTAGCTAAATTTTGTTACACTGTCTGTAAAATTAGGCAGACTTTGACTGCCCACTGATGATCCCACCATTAACTGTAATATATTATCATGTTTTGTTTTTTATGCATTTTTATTTGTAATTCTGGTCTGTGGCCATAATAAAATATTAAAGGTAGGGAAAGCAAGCAAAGCATAGTTTTCGTAATCCCTTTCAGCCAACAAATGTCTCTGTCTTCTTCTGGGTAACTAAGTCTTTTATCTAATTAATCAATTCATTCATTCATTCATTCATATCACTGCCCACTCAGCACATGACTCAACGCAGCATACATCATTTAAGAACAAAGAGACATGCAATAAAACCACCTAATAAAAAACATAAAAAACCAAAGCCAAAACAAAGACATACTGTAAATGCATAAATACTGGAGAAAAAACCTCATTCAACAGTCCATAACCTTTACAGACCCAATGCCTGAGGAAAAAACAGGTCCTTAATGCTTCTGAAAAGCAGACGGGGCAGGGCCAGGTGGAACTGTAATGTGCTATTTCTTTGTGGGTGCTTCCGGTTTCCATTCATGTTGCACCTGCTTGTGTACACTGGAAAGTACAGAATATGCTTCACCCCCTGAATCAGGAGAGCAAGAGGAGCAAAGAAACTTAGAATGGATCTGTCAGCAATACTTCCTGCTACTGCCCAACTTTTCTTCCATAGGGATATATTGGGTCACTCTTTGTCAGCCTTCCCAGGTAGGCCAGACAGGAAACACAATCAAATGTGCTAATACTACTTTACTGTAAGGCTACATTAACAGAATCTTGCAAGTCTGAAAGTACAAATCTCCCACTGTTTCCTTTACAGCCTGAGAAGTTTGGGAAGGTCCTTTCTGAGCCTCTTTCTCCACCCACTATGCAGCTGCAGGCTATGCCCCCTCTTGTCTGACCATTCCCTAGGCAGCATCTCTTCCCGGTCTCCCAAGGTCATTCCCACATACCATGACCTCTTTTCTGGACTTTCTTTTTCTGTGGCTTGATCAGTATCCTTTTCAAACTTTTTTTTTTTTTTTTTTTGCCAGCTATACCCCACAGGCCAAATCCAGTCCCTTTCTGTTCTATTTTCCAGGAGTTGCCCTGCTGACAGAGTCCTGGGCTCTTTCCATAATTTCCTTCTAACATTCTGCTGGGTAAGAAAGAGTAAAAACATGTTATGTTTGAGAATAAGTGAAGTCAGTATTTTTTAACCATGAGATTAATCGTACTTCATTTAACACATGATCTTTACAAATCCTCTTCAGTTTAGGTGTGGGTCTTCCGGGCTGTGTGGCCGTGTTCTGGAAGTTTTGTTTCCTAACGTTTCACCAGCACCTGTGACCGGCATCTTCAGAGTGCAGGAGCACAGACAGGAGAGACAGGAGACAGGAGACAGACAGACAGGAGAGAGAACTGCTCCTGTCTGTGCTCCTGCACTCTGAAGATGCCGGTCACAGGTGCTGGCGAAACGTTAGGAAACAAAACTTCCAGAACACGGCCACACAGCCCGGAAGACCCACACCAGCCATCGTATGCCGGCCATGAAAGCCTTCGACAATACCTCTTCAGTTTAGTTCATTTATTTCTCTTAAGTAGTGTTTTACAAGCAACGTAATGAAGCAACAATACTATTTCTCTTCCTGCCAGGTAAATCGTTATAGTAGACTGAATGTTCTCTTTATTTGCAAAATACAAGCCCTTTCATTGACCAGATAACAAGGGGCTAAACATGGCTAAACAAAAAACATTGCTGAATTTCATTTCATTCCAATATGGCCTTTGGATATACAAACAATAATTAAATTGTTCGCTTACAGAATGAATGGTAAAATTATGTCAAAGCTGAATTATGTTAATGCAAGGACTGGATTAGATTATCATAAAAAAATGCAGAAGGAAATCTTTATACTGCCTTTCATTTCTCAGCCAAAAATAGATTTCTAGAATACACCAAGCAATTTTGAGAACTCTAGCAGAGCAAAACAGTTGAAGATAAATTTTGAGACCTTACAGTTGGTGACTACAAACAAAACCTTTCAAAATAAAGAAATGGGAAACACTCTATCTCTCACTGAGACTTTGCAACTGACAAGACACAATCTTTCTTTAATCCAAGAAGAAATGAATCCAGCTTTATTCCTTCCCCAATAGTATAAAACAGATTGCTGTTAATTCATGGCAGCTGACTAGCTCTGGATGCTATCTTTGCACCACATTATGATACAGCGCAGTGACCTAGAAATGCAGCAGAAAGCCTCCTGCTGCAATTGCAGAATCTCACCAGACTTCCATAGAACCGTATGACCGTTAATGTTGATCACCAACTAAACAGCATGGAACAAACATAGCCAATTGCTTTTAATGTATAGCAATTCTGCAGTTACACTATAACAGTATTCAAAATAAACCCAGTCTTTTGAAAGGACCTAAATGCTATAAATTCTGACAGTATCCTACTATTTGCAGTTTCAAAAATCTGTGCTCTGAAACTCTATATGTCAGACACTCTGGTTGTATAAATCCATCCAATGCTGCAATCACAATCTTTTATTTACTCAGGAATTTGTTGTCTCTCCGCTCCAGAATGAATGAATGAATGAATGAATATAATCTGGAAGTTTATTCTTAAATAGAGGGCAGAAGGAATGGTGGAAACAAGGATACTTTGCTCAGCATCTCCATACTACTTGTCCAAAATGAAATTCCAAACTGCTGTAAAACATTATGAGACCCATTTTGGATCGCCTGCTATGGAAGTAGCAGAACAGCTGTACCATTTCAGAAGCAAATAGATGTAAGCCAAAGTATGCCACTTTTAAACATCTGTTTGTGAATGTATTCTCTGATTTAAAAAAAACAGTATGTGAAACAGAACAGGAATTCCAGATCAAGTGCTGTCAAATTTCATACTGAGTGAGGGTTTTTGTTAGATTTAGATTTTTTTTTTAATCCTGCCTTTCTTATTTTTATAAATAACTCATGGTGGTGGACATACCTAATACTCCTTCCTCTTCCTATCTTCCCCACAACAACAACCCTGTGAAGTGAGTTGGGCTGAGAGAGAGTGACTGGCCCAAAGTTACCCAGCCAGTTTTTCATGCCTAAGGCATGAAATTAGTTATATGAAATTAATACATGCCTAAGATATATATTAGTTACAGAAATGCACAGGAAAACGTTGTTTTCAAAGACAGAACATATTTTTAATAAAAAAATAAATCAATAAGAATGCTTACATTTTGTATTCTATTTTTTTAAATTTATTTTTATGCCACCTATTCCCATTTTGCTTGATATGAAGGACACTGAATTCTGTAAACCACTGCAGATCTATTCACATTTGTTCTGGTTTTAGAGATTTCAGTAGGGATTATCCATGCACTTTCGATATACCTTCACAACTTCCAAGTCTAAAAGCTTATTCTTTTTAAAAGGAAAGAAGTTAAATCCTATATCAAACATATATTTTGCATTTTTCCTGTTGTCTCACGTAATTGCAACACAGAGAGCCCTGTTTATTACACCACTGAATTTTTTGCCTTTTACTTCCCCTTTTCAATTGTGTTCCTCAACTAAGATAAATCTTACAATAGTCTTAAAAAGTCCACAGTAACTAATTCATATGGAAATGCTATTATCAAGACGAGGAACAGAGGAATAGCAATAATCAAAACCATGTTCCTATTACTGTTGACACAGCTTTCAAAATAATTCATACACTTCTATGAGCAGGCAAATTCTGACACCTAATTTCAAGTCCCAGTCTTTGAATTCCTTTCTTTTGCAAGAACTCCTGGTAACTAGAGACTGAGCTGAAGACTATGGATGTTATAAGTGTGTACAATTTATAGGAGACAACAGACACAAGGACTTTCCTTACTGAAGAAAGTCTGTTCAAAGTCTGCTAAATATATGCAAATGACCTTCAATACTGATGTGTGTTTTCCAAAGGAACTATGACAGAGCAAAAATTTAAAACATACATATAAAGAGGGGGAAATACGCTATCAAAAAAGCAACATTTCTGTTTTAGCCAAGCGGAAGTCAAGACAAAGGCTATAATCAGCTGAGTTCTTCTACATTTCCACAGCATTACCGTAAACTAAATTGCAGTGAGCTCTTTTATAATCATTCAGTGGGTGACCATGAGAAATTATCCTTCTCCAAAAAAAAAAAAAAAATAGGAGAAGAAGTTCTGAGAAATGTTCATTGTATTTTCTGCTTCATTATGACACTCTGCAAGGTGGCTCAGAGTTGAGGTGCATTCTTGCTTTTTAAAACATTAAAATCAAGGTCTTATGTTATTCTCAGTGAGTTGTAAGTTTCCATAACTTTCCAATAGATGTTCCCTGGACTGGCTTGGAAACAATGTGATGTGATATCGGACCATGTTGATTGCTGACTGTCCACGCTTTAAGGAATGCCTAGCTAGCAGAAAGCTACTGAGAGAACTGAACACCTTGTACGCAGGTTAAACAGTAAATTCATCCCACCGCTCCTGCCATGCCACTTCCAAAAAGGAGTCCCCACTTTTTCAGAGGGGAAGATTTCTGAGAAATGCGAGGAAGGGTTTTGGCTCAGCACTACTTACTACTTACCCGAACAGCTTCAGCTTTTTTATGAAACATCTCTTCCATATTCTTGGCTAGTTTCTTCACAAGTTGAAGGCCATCAATTTCTTCAATGGTAACTTCCTTTTCATATTCCTTGTATTTCTGCAAGAGAAAAGGAATGCATTAAGATAAATACCAAAACACTACTTTCATGTATATGCTGGGGATAATTCTACAACAGCAATTTTTATGGCAGAATAAATGGTTTGGTAATAACCCAAAATAGAATTTAAGAAATGTTCTTTATTCCTGAAATGGTAGAGCAATACAATACTTGGATACAGTTGTGAAAGCAAGCAAATACAGCAAAAGTAACTTCTTTGTTAATGTGATTCTCTATATTTACATATTTATTGTTACTATACACTGTGATTAATCCTATTTATGGATCCATTTGCCATTCTCATGCTTTTAGAGGTTTGCAAAATGTTTCATGTTCAAAATGACCTGTCTCAAAATTGAAATGCCCCATTGCACACATGAAGCAGACTGTCTTGATCATTTTGGAAGTGTCTCAAGCTCGAAACAGCCAGTTTTATGCTTGAGGTAGTTGTTTTGGATCCAAACATGGCATTTCAAACTCAGGATCATTTGAACTCAAAATTTTTTGTGTGTACCTCTGTCATTCAAAATGGAGTTATTGGAAACACCTGGACTTCGAGATCTAAGTTACAATCCAGTTTCTGATGAATATGACTGTGTTCACTTGCCTCAGCTTCGGCATCCCCTTTATGAGACAATGCACATCACCCTACTGCTAGCCCATTTGATACAACTCTGTGACCTTACTTGTGCTTAGTTTCTTAGCTTACAGTAGCATAAGGGCTTCCATGTTTCCTAAATGGATTAATTCCTTTTGTCCAATGCTATCTCTACCTTTTGCTCCTATAGAGTATTGTGACTTCTTGTTCCTTGTTGTTTGACTTATTCCCATTTTCTTTTGGGCTATTTTCATTTATTTTTAAGGATCTTTAAGGATTTTGCTTTTGACTGTCCTTGTGATTGCTCACCAACAATACAACAGTTAAGCTACACAGGCCTTGTGAGTGATGCCCACAAATTCTTGTGGCACAGGCTCATATCCAGGGCATATCCTGGTTATGCTAAAATCAGCTTTGACACATAATTAGCAAACAGCAGCTAATAATCTATCTAAAAACAGGCCATACACTTTCTATATCTATAACCATAACAAGGGAAAGTCTCATCCTGCATAAAGCATAAGATCTTAGCAAAATCTATCTATTTTAATTAATTAATTAATTTTAACTAATTTAGTTAATCAGCATACTTTTAACAAAGTTATCTAAATTGTTTATGTAAGTATGTTCACATATCTTGTTATGGACATCAACATTCAGCTAACGCATATAGCACTCATGCCTATTTCCTATGCTGGGGGTTTGGGGTTAAGATCACAGTTGATGGGCAGTTAATAGGAAAACTGTTTAAAATAGCATTTACAGAATGCTCCAAAATACTTCTGCATAGAAAAGTTCCAAAGAAAAGGTTTAAGTACAACAAAGATCACCAAATAGAAGGATTGGGACCCTATAATAATCTTCAGTGAGGTCTGCAACTGGCCATCCTAACAAATAATATGAACAACTGTTATGAGATGAACAGTGATTTCCATAGCAATGCTCCCATTAAAGGAACTCTAGCTGCATGCCTCAGTAACAAACTCTATTCCTATTGTTCATTACCACTGTTCATGCTATAAAGAGTGTAGAATTTCCAATTTTGTTGTCAGTTATGGTTTATGGCTAGTAAAGAAGACAAATCTAACAAACAAATTAGGCTGGCATATAAGAACTTTCTGAACAGCAAAAGGGAGATTATATGACAACTGGTTAGGTTAGCAGATTATGTGGGGCAAAAGCTGGTCCACTGAAGAGATTTCAATAGGCAACATGTTGAATGGTAAGCTACTGGCATCAGAGGGTGAAAATAAAAATTAAGCAGTAACTCTTCCAGCAAATCTCTCAGTGGGGGGAAAAAAAACGTGGCCTACGGCATCTGTTGCAGAAAGGAATTTAGCTTTTCTGTTTAAGTGGAGCTTCTCTGATGCAGAGAATCAGTGCTACTGCCAAAAAAGTGTGTGGTTTGCATGCAGATCGACGCAGCTATCTAGCATACAGTTCTCAGCTGCTGTTCAGAAGCATCCATTGTTTCATTCACATTTCAGCTGACCGTCAGATTTAATGAGTCATTCTGTCCAGCTAGGGCTGACAGCTTTACTAAGAGGATTATGCCATTGTTTAAATGGTAGAAGAGAAAATGAATAGGGCTTTCACACACTTATTTTTATTACTATACAATTATCATTTTTATAATTGTAAATTATATTTAGAGGCTTATCAACAGAAGAATACAGCCCAATGGAATTCATTGGTCCTATACCAACAGGAAAGCAAGGGTTTTACTTTTGAGGGAAAGATTGAGATTATGTATTAGAGGTACAGGTTTTACATGCTGATGATCCCAGGTGTACCACCTCTGGTATTTTCTAGATAATTGCTACCAAAGTTTAGGTAGACAATATGGTACCAGTGGGCAACAATGTGCCTGCAGATAACTCCCCTTAGCAGTCTTCCTGCCCCATCTGATTCTTGTTTTAAGACTGGTTAGTTATCAAAAAAAAAAATGAAATCCAAAATCCAAATGTCACCTCCAGCATTAACTTTACTAGAATGCTTCCAGTCTCATATTCTTAGAATTTGGAATAGTGGCTGGCTGCAACTTAATGCTTTGTGATAGAATTATGGTAGCCTGCTTAAATTAAAAAAGAGACAAATGAAAACCAGGGAAATCATCTTTGTTGTTAGGAGCAAAACCAGCATCGCAAGTACCAGCAGTTCCCAGGCTAGTGAGAACTGTTACATCAACAAATTCCAGTTGCCTCCTGACCTTGAAGAGAGTTGTAAAGTAGCCATTGACTTGGAAAAGTAGAAAAATTCTAAATTTAATCCTAGAGAATACCATCCTACAGAAAGATATTTCTCTCTCTCTCTCTCTCTCTTTCTGTACATGTATGGATATATCTATACATACATACTGCAGCATGCAGTTCTTCTGTAGTAGCTGGTTCCCTTTTGGTCTGCAACGAAGTTTCTAAATTAGTCTAAGAGTCTACCACCAAGTAAGTCAATTCCAGAATAAAGGAGGGGGGGGAGGTAGAGATTCTGCAGAGGCTAGTTTTATAGTCATACCTGGCTGGATCATGACAGCTGTAGGCTAGAGCAGTTGACAGAGAGCAAATTCACCCACTTGTTTTTTAGGTAAATGAATGCTTTGTGTGTGTCTCTGCACATCACAGCAGACATTTTATGAAAAAGCCCCCTCAGTAGCCATTTTGTAAGACCACTCACAGCCATATATTTTCAAAATGCTAAGTGTGCCCACCCAGTTAAGAAAGATACTGAGACATACTTATGCATCAGTGGTCTCGCACATTAATCTTGTTCAGACCATGTTTAACCATAGCTTGTTGAATAAATTACAAAAGTTGGGTTTGTACAACACGCTAAGCCAGAATCAAAGAAAACCATTAGGGCTTAGTGTGGTGTGTGAACCTAGTCATGGGCTATACTCAAAGAGGGGCAAAAGGGGTAAGTGACAAAATGGCTGAGATTGTGTTGGATTAGCATTTTGGAATCATTGTGGTTAGAAGCAGAAACCTATGGTTAAATTGCTGGTTTATATAGTTCAGTATTTAATTTAATTCTATTTCATTTATTCAATTTAGGCACCACCTGACTCCAAACTGGCAGTGTATAATAAAGCCAACAGAATAGAGAGTAGAATACAAAAATTATAAAGGAAATAAAAAGGAAATAAAAACAAGAACGGATGGCAAATCCACCACTTCCCACATCCTTAAGCATCTTATTGGGGCCCATCCAACCTAGTCTCAGGGGTGGGAGAACGACCATGACTTTAAGCCTTTCTGGAATGCCATCAGGGTGGGAGCTTCATGGATATCAGGGGGAACCTCATTTCAGAGGGCAAACACCATGACAGAGAAGGGGTACTTCCCAGGTCCCAAGAGATGACACTGTCTAGTTGAAGGGACCTGGAGCATGCCAACCCTACTGAATCGAACTGGCCAGGCTGATACCATGGGAGATAGCATTATCTTCCTTTATTGGAAATAGCTCTCTCATTGTTCCCTTTTTCATATTCATATTTTAAAAGTAAAGATGCTTAAATCACTTCTATTCTTTAAAGTTTTCCTTAACATCTCATTTTTTTTAAATAAATCAAAACACCGAGCAGAAAGAAGAGAATATTTAATCAGTTCCTACTTTAAACGATAGACTTTTTTCAGCTCTCTGCATGCATCTAACAGCAAAATTTAATAAGCTCTGTTATGAGAGGAAAATGGCACTATGCTAGATTACTTTAATGAGAGTATTTCTCCTTCCACCTGCCCATTTTCTTTGCCAATGGAACACATCAGGGTCTGGGCTATTTCTCCCTCAATTTGCACATTGTTTTTTTTTTTCACCATCAACAAATAAATGTCATGCTTTGATAGTATTATCTAAGATCAATAGCTGTTTTCTTCCTACTTGATTAAATATGACAGTAGACAAAAATGGGCAGGTTACTGTCAACATAATTTTAAGTCAAGGCATCAATATTCAATTACTAAAGTCAAAGAAAAAATGTTAAATAATAAATGATGAGCATCACTCTTTTGCTTCTGTAGTTTTGATTATATCCAATCAGCCATTCTGAAAATGGAAGCTGTGGTTTTTGCATAGTACAAGTTCTACGTTTAAAGAAAACAGTGGATAAGAGAGATGGCTCTGCTGAATATATTGAAATACGTGAAATGTGGCAAGATGACAGGTGAATTGATTCCATTAAAAGTTTTGTGTTGACCTCAGGGATCGAGGATTTTTTTAAAAATCAAGACCTAAATCAACTGTCTTAAAGAACTACTGTGCTTATTAAATTGATAGGTCAAGAAGTAAGAAGGCTATTTATTTCTGGCAGTGAACACATTTCATTCTTCTAAATAATTTTGTCAGCAATTAGCCTCGCTTAAAATTTCGTAAAATGAAAAACACCAGGGAGGAGAAGCTAGAAATGAAACCACTCAGTTGGTACCCATCACTGGGTATTTCTATACAGTAAAAGTGAGGCCTATGATAACATTTCAATTTCCAGCTGGAGCACTTCTCTTAATAGAGTTTCTTCCAATGAACTAGTCAGCCATGACTTCCACTAGAACTTTTAATCTCAACTTTCCTACACCCAGCACCCTCCATATGTGACACATTGGGAGTGATTAGGTTGAGGGAAACTGCCTTAACGTATTCCTCTCACTTTTTTTGTTTGTTAACTAACTCAACATTTCATGCTCAGTTCTTATTCAATATGATTTTTTTTTGTTTTTCTGCTTTGTTTTTTGTTTGTTTGTTTTTAAAAGGGTATACTTCTGCATTGTGGCCATTTAGTCATCAGCCCTCATTAGAACTTGTTCTTTAGAGTGCTTTATGGTAACTCAGTTTTAATATGAGTTTAAAACTTTGCATCAAAACCACTAAATAATTATCATAATGAGAACAACATTTAATTTTGTGCATATTTCCTCTAAAGTCATCTCTGAGGCCCCCTACATAAAGAGAAGACCTTGAACTGCACTGTGTGGAAGTTTGTGTGACAGTGGATGCAAATCCCAAGCAATAAACAAAAAGGACGTGTGGAACCTTAAACCCTCATGCAGATGAATCTAAATGCCTTGTGCTATTTGACATCAATGTACTAAAAAGAAAAAAAAGACTGTGTAAGGCCACACAATGTATGTTACTACATCTATGCATTACTATGAAACTTAGGAAAGACGTAGAACATTTGCAAGCATTATATACATTAGATGTTGTTCTTAAATCTCTCTCTACATCACATACTGTGCCCATGTGGGGAAGTCTCTAGGGAGCCCTGAAGCCACAAGCTCTTCTGCTTTCTTTCCAGGGAATCTTGAATGTCATTCATCTATTCCCTTCTGAAGAAATACCCTGGCAGAGAGTAGGAAGCATATTAGTCACTTCTTCTGTCTGACCTCTGATGTATCTTCCCAGGTTGATCAAGTCTGTGCCTCTATTTGTTCTATTCATCCCACTTATGACAGAAGAAGTCTTAGTGATTACCACTGTTATTTGCGTTATTTGTATCATTGTTGTGTTATTTTATTGTATTTCATGATTACTTTTATTTATAGATACGGTGTAGGTGTTACTCTATATGTCTGATATACATATTTGATATATATTGTGTTTTCTGGATCTAAGGCTATAATAAGCATAAAGATGCAGTCTTTATTATGCCTATGTATTATGGGTAGTATTATTAGGATATCAGTCTTGAAAGCCCGACTCTGTTTTCCCTTCCCCATCTCTTATAATCCAGTGAACTAGGGTAGAGCTATTCTGAGCTTCTTTTTCATGATTTCTCTGTTTCCCAGGCTAAAAGCATGCTTTTGTTGTTGTAATCGTTTCTGCATATTTCCTCCAAGGTCCTCTCAATTGTTCTCTATGGCAGTGTTTCTCAACCTTGCCAGCTTAAAGATGCATGGACTTCAACTCCCTGGGATCTTAAAGATGGCAAGGTTGAGAAACACTGCTGTATGGTATAACTCTTCCCCCTGCATTTTGTCAAATCACCTCTGGTGGTTCCCCAACCTTCTAGAGCAGATTTAAAGGCTGAGGGGGGCACTAGGGAGGGAGGGGGGCACTAGGGAGGGAGGGAGGGAATCTACTTCTCTGGCAGAACTGAATCTACACATTTCAATTATATATATGAATCTAGAGACTGGATTGTAGTGAGCGCATTTTTAAAAAATCTAATATTTGCAATATGTATGGAGTACAAATACTAAAGACTATTAATAGACACTCAAAGTTAACAGAAAATAAGTACTTATTACTTAGAAATGGCACAAGAAGTTAAATGTCTATAACTGAAGGCCATATCAAAACTCTGGGTAAATATGTACAGTTGTCTAGAAAACCAAGTATGAACCAACTACTGCTACACTACAAAAAATATTCAAAGACCAAGTCCTTTTGTTAGCAGAATCAGCATTTGGCAAGGCATTCTGTACTATCCAAGAACATTTATCATGTCAGAAAAAAACCGCGCATACACAAGCCCTCACCCATTCATTCTACAGCATCTATTGTACCAGATCATTTCACATAAGCACAATGGAAAAGAGAAATACTACTTCACTGTCAAAACTTTTCATGTTATTCGTGTGCTTGGATCACATTTTTAGTTGTGTGTGTTTATAAGCAACTCGTGGGTGAAGATTGCACAATTTAAAAAAATGGAAATGGTGTATAAGCCATCAGACATTTGTTTAAAAAAATTATGAGATCATAAGCTAATGTCCATTGGAAAACTGTAAATAAGCATGTTCCACTATAATATCATCTTCTCAGTATATCCCTTTCCATGTAAAAAAGTATCTCTCAACAAAAAGAGGAGAGGAACAATCAGGAAGGGCATCTAAATCTGTGGATAGGTTGTCAGCCTTATGAGGTGGACCAGACAGGAAACATGACCAGATGAGCTAATTCTACTTAATTGTAAAGCTACATTAACATAATCTTGCAAGTCGGAAAGTACATCTCTGCCCTTATCTCCTTTACAGCCCAAGAAACTATGGAGAATCTCTTCTGAGCTTCTTGCCCCGCCCACATTCCTGCTGTGGCTCAGCTGACTTTTATCTGACCATTCCCTTGGTTGTGTCTGTTTGTCCTGTATCCCACGGTCATTCCCACATACCATTACAGTTGTTCATCTACCTTTTGGGGGAAAATTAAAGAATGTCCAGAATAAGGAACAAATTAGAGAGTGAATAAATAAAGTATGGTAATTTCACATAAAATACATAATGTAGAAGCCACCAAAGGCATCACCAAATAATATTCCATTCCCTGCAATTAGGACACAAGAGACTTAGAGATATATTTGTGTGAATGAAAGCTAGAGAAATGAAAAGAGATGTTCATCACCCCTCATTCGAATCTGCTTGTCCAGATAGACTGTCCTTCATCATGTATGGGAATTAAGAACCAGAGTTTCTCACGGCAAAGAAATCAGCTGGGTAAACAACCAATAGTCACTCAGCTTCAAGTTTGAGAAGCACAGGGCAAAAGTCCACTAAATGATGGGAAAAGTGATAGAAAGCAGTGCCAGAATTAAATTATAAAGGCTATAAGAAGTAATTACACCTTCACGTTGACAAGAGAACAAATCAACTGTTTTATTGCATACAGTATGCAATGAAGATTCTAACCTAGCCATGTCATATTATGATCTTCAGCCAAGTTCAGGCCTAATCAAATTATGCCAAGTCAAACGTCTGGGAAACATTGTTGAGTTCTTGTCAGTGAGCCCAACTTCAAGAAAGGTACATACTTATTTGGAAGTACATTCTACTGGACTCACAAGGGCTCATTTCTTAATCATGTACAGGATTCTGCTGCTAAGCAACTAATGGAGTTAAAATATCTAATCAAACTTCTCCATACTGATGTAAGAATTAATAGTGGCAATGTGCCCATTATGCTTGAACTCAGTAAATCACATAAACCTTTAAAACAGTTTTAGTCATTAATTTAATAAGTAAATGATGTAATCAAACCCTATATTCATAGCTTCACACTAGCTGATATTTCTTTCAGAAAAATCTCTCTTGAACCCCATTTCTACTGTTGTTAACTGAGGAGAGCGTGAATCTATATTGAATTTATATTCTTCATTATATCTAGATTAAGAACAAGCATAATTTCAGTGTATCTCAGTACACAATCACATTAAGAAAACAACCTAAAATTATTACATGGTATCAAATATTTTGGTACATGGCTCAGTATTTCACGTGAATAAGTCCATTGCCTTGATGTGCATAGATTTACTGTTCATATATTGTCAGTGACCTATCTGGTATAAAAAGCTGGCAGCAAGCAATAAAAAATTTAATTGGCCTCTTTGAAGTCTTTTACATTGTATATTTGGGGTCCCCAGGGAATCAAATGTAGTTAATTAATAACCCAGTTTAATACTAATATTATTTATTCATTTATTTGGCATACTTGTATACCCACATTCCCAATAAAGCCGACTCTCACCAATCATGGCTAGGTGGATGATTGTTGGTCTTCTTGGCTGCTGCGTATTTTAATTTTTGTATATGTATTTGTTTTATTGTCATCACTGTCTGCCACCCAGAGCCATTGCTGAGACAAGCAGCTACATAAATTGATTAAACAAACAAGTCAAAGATTTTTGGAAGAATGCATGTAGCATTTATCTGCAACCTCTCAAACCAAACACATCTTTTCTATGGATTACATGGAAGCAGAGGAGAGTTTTAGTAAGAATCCTGGAAAAAACACAGCTGCTTTAAGGAGTTGCAAACAGGTGCCACATGAACTGCTGCACATTCCAAGATACTGTATCTTTTTTGCTTTCAGATCTGAAGCATCGCACAGCCCTAATATCTTATGCTGTGATAACCCAATATAATGAATGGAACATTTTTCAGGTTATCAGTTCTTCCACTGGACAATGTATCCTATGGCAATTCTGAAAAACCTCAGTGTAAATCTGAAATGCCAAGCAACGGTTCTATTTCATTAAAAAAAAAAAAAAAAGTTCAAGTATCCAGTTCCAGAGAAAGGCAGTTAAAGATAATAGCCAGAATTAAATAGTGTTCATTTTAATAAGTTGCACAAATTCTGTGTTTATAGTGGAGGTATTTTATATGATAATTTTCAGTAACACAAGAGCTCCAAAGAGAATTGTTTTTATTATACTTTCCAAACTGATGCATCTCCCTATATGTGATGATATTCAAGTCCCAAAGTTATTTTATCAAGCTAAATAAAAGCTATTTCCCTTATTTTTTTCTACATAGTTTTCACCGCAATTTTTATAATTGATTAAATAAGCCATGTTCATATCTTTCAACAAATAATACAGTTTTCCCACGTAGAAGGCAATTTAACAAATCAGTACAACTTTGTACTGCATATGACAATTCTGCTTGCAAGGTTTCTCACAGTAAGTTTGCAAAATATAAAGACCTGATGCATATTTTTAATAAATACAGTGCATTCCAGGAGTTATGAGTAGTCACAGCTCCATGCAAATATTTATTGCATGTTCCCCTACTAATTATATTTATATATTGCTATAATATCCAAGGACTCCCAGAGGTTAATGCAATTAAAATCAAACAATATGATAATGAAAACATTAACAGTAAAAACAAAATATAAAGAAAATGCCCTCCCCAAAAGCTCCATTTTCATTAACATGCAGAAGGTCATTGCAGAGAGAGCTAATCTGGCTTCTGGGGGAGGCTTTTTCAGAGCACAGGTGCCATTACCAAGGAACAGCATCTTCTCACTTCAACCCTACCATCTCACAAAAATGGGCACTACAAGCAGTTTTCCCTAGATAAATAGATTGGCTGGATTGATTCTATAGTCTACATCTGTACTCTATTAAGCCATAAAAGAGTTTATAAATTAAACCGGCACTTTGAACTACATCCAGAAATCTACTGGTAGCCAAAGCAGGGCCTGCAACACAGATGAAATACACTTGTGGTGACAAGTGCCAGCCAGCAAGAGGCCACTGCATTCTAGACCAATTGAGTGGTCTTCAAAGGCAACCCTATGCACAGTGCATTGCAGTGATTCAAATGGATAGTGATGAGGGAAAACATCATTCTTGGGAGATCTTTCTCCTCCATGTAGGGCCACAACTGATACACCAGCTGCAGCTAAGCAAAGGCTTTTCTGTCCAGCAGAAATCATTAACCCAGGAGGTCCCTCAAAGTACAAATTTGTTTCTCTGGGGTAGCACTTCCCCAAAAGAACCAAACCAGAGCCAACAGAGTAACCAGAGCCAACAGAATAAACAGCAACTCTATCTTGCTTGGGTTCAGGTTTAACCTGTTTCATCCCATCTAAACCTTGATAGCCTCCAGACACCAGGCCAAGACTTCAACAGCATCAACAAGGCCTGTGGTAGCAATGTATCATTAGCATACTATTGATGGATAATTTCTTCTGATGGCTCCATGTAGATATTAAAAATAAGGTTAGAGAGGACTTAATTCTATGACACCCCACCAAGCAAATCTTTCCTACCCCACAATCATCATCTGGAACCTCATACTCACACTACAACACAATGCCTACAACCCTCAACCCTCCCAGGTTGTCCAGAAGGTTACCATGGCCAATGGTACTGAGGCTTCCCAAAACTCTAAAAGGAGAAGAAGGTGTGCTAGCCCTGTCCACCATGACTGATACCAGCTTCATCCCAGGCACCCAAATTGGTGCTGCTCATTGTGTGGGTCAGCAACAGCCATCATCCCTAGGGGATTCAGTAAACATAAAGTGTGGGGGTGGGGGATGCATTCAGCAGCCCACTGACTGGCAAGAACAAGCTGAGGGGTGTCAAAAGAGACACAACTCATAAACATGCTCTCCACTGACCAGAAGTCAAGGCAGCAGCACTCATCAACCAATAGAGATTGCTGGTAGCAGATCAAATATGATATTGAGTTCCTCAAAAACCCAAACATCAACAGGAAAGCAATTGGCATTTGCAAGCCCTGCATGGGTGAGAGGACACAGAAGCAGAGCAATCCACCAAGAATGCAGTGCAGAAAAGCCCCTAGCCCAGACAGTTTCACTGATCCTCTCTGTCTCTTTCTCTCTGTCTCTTTCTCTCGCTCTCAGACACACACATATACACTCACATCTAAAGATACCCTGAGCCCTGCTAGAAAAAAGCCCTACTTGCACATACCCAGCTAAGAAAATCAGCAACTCAAGATTAACCACTTAATAACGTATATCTTTGATCTAGTATTCAGAATGATGTCTTCATATATTTAAAAAGGAATGTTTCTATAACTATTTATTCCAAAGCTTTGTGTTAGACTAAATCAATATCACACATTATAAAAAAATGTTATTTAGCTCATTGATTCTACTTTGTCAGCATAAAGGGCCCTTGCTAGAATGGTGATCTTTTTAGAACAGGTAGTTTTGTGGATATGTTTTCTAATTAAGACTGGAGATAACAGTGTTGCTCTCTGTGATGGTCTCATAAAGAAGCTAAAGAGCTGTAATCACTGAGTTTGTCAGCATCTCCCTTCATTAAAATCAATTAAAGAAGAAGTATGGAAAAGATAAGGAATGAATCAGCAGTTACTACACAATTCTGATCATCCAATATCCAGATAGAGACATAAAACACAGCAACAAAGCACAGTCTTTCCATAGTAGACAGTCAACTCAGCACTGTTTCAAAGGATGCTCAATGTGTGATGGTTCATAGGAAATCATTTACAACACTATCAAGGCACTCACCATCAGCTGTTCAATGTCACCTTCCTTTTAGCCAATACTTTTGGAGACAGTAGGATTGTGACTGCAATCTAGGAAATATTGTCATGTCCAGACTCCATAGGACACAGTGATTCATAATGTATTAGTATGAGAAGATCTAAATTAGTCTTGCTATAAAGAATATAATGCAAAGGAAACATAATTTGGTTTTCAACTAATACATGCATAATTCTAAACTTAGTGAGTGTAGAATAGAAAAGGATAGATCAGAAATGAATAGACTAGTGCTTTCCAAATTGTTTCAACTTCACCTTCTATCGAACTCTAGTATGGCTAGTGATAAGGGGCAAGGCCAATGGCAAGGGAGTTGCCTCCAAAATATCCAAGGGGCACAAAATTATCCACACGTGAAATAAATTATTCCTACTCTACCAACAATTGTATGCCTTGTGTTAACAAATCTCTTTTGTTTTGTTTTGTTTCTATCTCTTTTGTTTATGGAACAAAAAATAGTTCCATAAGGATAGACTCCCTATTTTGTCTTTCAAAATTACTGTGAGACATCACAGAAGTCTATTTTCATCTACAAATGTAAGAAAAAGGAAAAGAGAAAAAAGAGTGCATCTTTGTTCAATAAGGAAACACATTTCTGCACTTCAGTGTAGCTCTATTTATATTTAATTAAGAGTGATTAATTGTTCCAGAATGTGAATCAATGCAAGAACACTTCATAATTTCCTTATATCCAAACATCCTATGCAAACCTTAAACTGATGCAGATGGAAAGTAAAAGAAATTTTATTAGCATGTTGTAAATCTTCCACCAATAGCTGAGACAAAGGTAAGAGGTGATAATTTAGGAAAAAAACTTTAAAAGTTCAGAATTTGCTTGCCTCACAAATTATGCCATTGCCATAATCTGTTAGTCTGAAGAGTTGAGAAGCAGATTTGTAGGTCAACCACCAGAGGATTCCATAGAAACAAACCCAAAAGTCAAGCAAAAGGTCTGATTGCAGGAGAAGATGATCACAGGAACATAGGTCAGAAACAGGAAATCAGGTTGGTTTGGCATGACTTGTTCTTGATAAACGCATGCTGGCTTCTGTCAAGCAGTGCACTCTTTTCTAAATGCTCACAAACCAATCACTTAATAACATCAGCAATATTAATACCAAGCAAAACCAAGGCTTTTTCTGGTATTACATCAAGCTGACTGTTCTATAGATACCCAGGTTTTCTTTTTTCCTGTTTCTGAAGTGTATTTGTCCTTCTCATCCACTATCCTCTATGATTTCTCAAAGATGACACAAGGAGCTTCAAGATGACACAGTTCTTTCAAGATTCTCAGATGTGATCAGTTTGGTCTTGGAGACTTAAACTTGTGTATGGTAACAAGGTGCACACTAATTATCTCTTTATCTTGTGGCAGTTGTTCCACTCAGATCCATTTGAATTTAAACATCTCATAGAGATAATAGTTTATAAAACAATATAATCATTAATTATATTATTTTAAAACATTAAACACTATTAAGCTCTAAGCTAAACACAAATATCAAGAACCATGGTAAAGACATATAAATCACCAAGTAAGATTATGTGCTACAGTAAATTCAATCCATGTCGCTAAGTCCTTGTTCTAATTTTAGATTGTCAGAGGGTGGGTCAGGAGAGAAGCTGATACAGACAGAGAGAGAAAGAGCCAGTACTTAAACAAATGAGGGATTTATTGTGGACACTATAATACTTATGCTAATAAAGTAGTGTGATCTAATATTTATACAAGTGAAAATAGTATTTACAAAACCAGTATGTACTTCTATGTGTGTACAGAAATTTAATATAAGAAATAAAGTCTTAACCTACATATTTTCCTCTCTCTCAAGTCTCCCTCACTTTCTGCTTGCTTTTTATTATGACTTCTTCTTCCCCTCTTTATCTCAATTACTGATACTGGAATGTCTGTGAGTTTTCTCCCAGCTGCCTTGCTGACAAACAAAGCCATTAACTCACAAATTTCCACTGTCCAGCACCTGAATCTCTGTACATACAACACAGTCTTTCGTGTTTTCACAAGCTGCTCTAGATTTTTCCTCCTGGTCTTCCTCCGCATCCCAGGGCCTCCAATTCATGCTAACCAGGTGATGTCCTCTCCAGCAGTGTGCCCTGCAGCATCTGAAATATAATCTACCCCTTTTCTGCTTTTCTTATTCTTTTTATATTCTATATCTAAGGCATGTACATGCTACTAGGCATGACCTTGGCATAGACCCAACCACTTTCCTCCCACCAGGCACTTTACCCTGCCAAATAGATATCTTGTAAAATTGAAATATGGATTCCATGAATTGGGAAATCCAAATTTTGGCTGTGGTACAAATCCATGTACTAAGTTACAGTTGAAGAATGTTTTCCAGTTTGAATTAAATTCTATATAAAACTTAAAAGACGTCACACACAAGCACACACACATATATTTCAAACAAACATCAAAGCATACTTCTACAATGTACTTAACCATTCTTCCAATGAGGTGATCAAACGACCTTTCCAGTAAAATGCATATAATATCCTTGCAGCAGTTAGCATATGCAAAGCTAATTCAGTATACTTTGAAGGATTATACAGTTTTGTAAAATTCAGTAATATTGTAGGTTGAAATGAGAATTCAACTTTTAAGATATGTTTCATTCTATTATGTTAGGCTTTACAACATTGCTACAAAATAAGAAAGAATGATCCAACTGCTCATTACATTTCCAGGAAGTTTTAGAGAATGAACTATCCATTTTAGCAATCAGGACTTGAGAAATATTCCAATGATAAAGCATCTTATACCAATCTTCTCCAAGCATAAGATTTAGAGTAAATGTAATGTTCTTCTACCACTGAAAATCCCATTGTTGTATATCTATTAATGCCTTCAAGATCAATATTCATTTAATCATGCAAATGTTGACCTGTTCATTTTCACCAGTAGTTTATAAATAAGGCCAAGCAGAATTGTGTATTAAGTTTTCTTAATTAGTCAAGTCTCTTAGTATTTCCCCTTGTTCCTGCAATTCTTTTAATACTATACTACTTAGTGCAGATAGCATTATGAGCCACCATTCAGAATCTGACTCTCTCTGACTCTGATGAAGTTGCTTCAGCTGAGCCTATGGATTGTCATCCTCAGGAATGTCAGCCTCAGGCCATTGATTCATCTGAGGCTGATCAACCACAGGCATCCCCCGATCAGCTGGATGATGAGACATGACCTCCATGCCCTAGGTCTCGACGCATGAGGCGGCAAGCAGAGCAATGCCACTCAGTGAGGCTCCACGCTAGGCAAAGGGCGAGGCCTCAGGAATTGCAGCCAGCTGTTTGTAGATAGATTTATGTAGCCACTTGCCTTCAGCTTTTCTTGGAATCAACCATTTGGAATTCCAGCTCGTGACTCTTGTTCCTGTATCTTGCTCTTGAATCCCTGACTCTTGGAGCATCTGACTACCTTACTTGGCTCTCTGTGATTCCTGGAATGTATTTAGACTATTCTCTTGCTACTTGGACTTTCAATGGAATTATTCAGGCAAACACTCTTTGCAAGTTCCTTGATTTACGATCTTGTCTGCTGTTATCTGCTTAGCTGTAGTAAAATCCTCAACTCCTTAGCAACAGAGCCTGCAACCTGAAACAGAACAGGTAGACTGCACCATTATGAAATATTTCCATGTTTCTCAGTCCTGAAGATCCACACATAGGAGACACTTCTGCTGATGAATTTCTTGCCCTGGAGATAGAGATATCTATGCCACTCCAAAGAAATATAAGAATTAAAATGAATTGCATTTCTGCAAATGCCTTTTGTAAATCTGGATATACTGTATGTCATTTGGTTACCTATTAATTTCTGAGTTAAACACAGCATGATCAGACAGTGACCCAGAAAGCAGTCCCATACAGGATAGATCAACAGCTGTTCTACATTTGCCTCAGTTTATCTCTGAAGGCTAATAGACTTCCTTAATAATGGCATGATAGGAAACTGAAACAACTCTTCATTAACTTACTGAGCTGAACTGAACATTACAGCAATTTCTTACACATGCTAAATTATAACAGCCTGATCTGTTTAAATGCTCTTCTATCTATAGGAGACAATAAATTAATGGTGAATTTAAAGAACTGGAGTTTTATCTTACAAGGGGATAAGCAACAAGGTAATTTTTAAACATCTTGAAATGTCTGTTCCCATAATTCCTTCACAGAAAACTCTAAGGATTTGTTTTATACAGTGACTAAATTTGATCTCCTAGATTTTAAATGTATATAGTGCTATCATCGTGCATACTGCTCATTTTATTTTACTAAACTTAATGAAAGGGAAAGGGGGGGGGAAACCATGCAAACATACATACATACAATTAATTGATTATGTGCCATCAATATTGACTCTTAGCTACCACATAGATAGACCTACTCCAGAATGCTCTCTCTCCAACCTCGGCCTTCAGGACTTCCAATGGTGCATCCATGAGCACTGTAACTGAATCCATCCCCTTGCAGTTGGTCATCCTCTTCTCTATCTTTCCCAGCATCATGGAGAGCTAGGTCTTCCCATAATGTATGAAAAGAGCTAAGTCTATGCACATTGTGTCCAAATTGGAGCATAGTCACTTGTGCCTCAAGTGAGAATTATTGATTGATTTGTGCTATGATTTGTTTTCTTGCTTATAAATTGTATTAAGAATCTTCTCCAACACCAAAGTTCAAAACATTAATACTGTCTCTATCCTGCTGTTTCTTCAAAGTCCAACTTTCACTTCTATAGAGTGTCACAGGAAAAAACATTCCCTGTTTTTTTCCATATTTCCAATATGGATCTTTGAAGGCATCATGGCATCTGAATATCTTTTCCAGGGCTTTCATTGTTACTCTACCAAGTACCAGTCCATGGCATATTTCTTGATTGCTGGTTCCTTTACTGCCGATAGGCAATCCTAAAAGGCAGAAGATATTCACTGATATTCACTTGATTATCTTCATTGTCAAATCTAAGACTAGTAGCTGTATCTGTTGTAATTAGTTTGGCCTTCTTTATATATATTTATCATAATCTCATTTTTACTGTCTTTTTTTATTTTCATTACTAAATTTTCCATTTGCCTCTTCAGCTATCAGAGTAGTGTCATCAGCATAGCACAGATTTTTTTATATTTCTTTTTCCAGTTTTAAAACCATGTTCATCTTCTTCCAATCCAGCCTCCCTTAGTACAGTATATATTCCGTATATAGACTGTATAAATAAAGTGAGAATACACAGCCTCATCTCACTCTTTTGCCAATCTGGAAACAGTCTGCTTCGCCATGTTCTATTTGTACTGTGGCCTCCTGACCTGTATATAGATTTCACATAATGAAGCACATACTGACTTCTTTTTGGTATTCTTTGGCTTTCTCGATTAGCCAGCATGCATCAGCAATAATGTCTCGTGTTCCTCGGCCTTTTCTAAAGCCAGCTTGAACATCTGGGATTCTAGTTAAATAAAATAAAATAATGCTTAGGATCATCCAGAGTGTATTACTCTGGATGATCCTAAGCATTATTTTATTTTATTTTATTTTATTTTATTTTATTTTATTTTATTTTATTTTATTTTATTGTTTCATTTAAAATACAAACTTTACTAAATCTCAAATATTACCAGCCAATAATGTTTAAATTGGGAACATAAAAAAAATCTGTGTCATCATGATTATCATATATCCTCACCAATTCCTGCCAAAGATAAACCATATACTGTATTTTCACTTTTTTTCTTTATTTATTTATTGTGTAAACTTTATGCTTATGCATTATTTTAGTATCAGAGGAGCACAAAAGGAAATAAGAAATATATAATTTGACCAAATTATTTGGAAAATAACTTCCTTGCCAATTCAAGGGGGAAAACATTGATAATTCACCATTGTAAATCAAACATAGATTTGTCCTTCCAAAAGTGTATAATTGTCTTACACCTTAATATTATACCTCATAGCGTGTGTAACATTTGGTAATGTTGGTGAGTTCCATATATCAAGCAGTCTAGGACAGTGTTGTTGTTGTTTTACAAACACTGTTCTACAGAAACCTAGAGCTAATTTTCTCCTACTAGAGGCTTGCCTTTTGATCAAGGGTTCTGGGCAATCTCTCTTTTTTTAACTACAGGTTCCACAACCTAAAAAAATTTGAAAACCCCTGGCCTAGGAAAGCTATACATGCCCTTAACAAAATAGCACTGATTGGTTGTAGTCAGTCATAAGAAAACATGACAAAAATATAACAAAGCAAGAGACATTCTAATGCCTAGATTACACTTCCAGAAACAATCCTCTGAAGCACCCAATAAATATAAAATTTCAATGTTGTAATATCAGCTAATTATAAGATTAAAAACATATTTCCCTCTCTTTAAAACAACCTACCACTAATTTAAAATATTGACAGTATTTGTTCCAACTATTTTTAAAAAATTAAATTGAAATTAATATTTATGTTATCTATACCTTTGTAGAGGGAAGAGGGAATGGCTCTGAGGGATGGGAAGAAAAGCTGCTACCAAGGCAATGGTCAGATAGAAGGGGCTGAATCTGGACCAAGAATATAACATGAGTAAGCACCTCAGACAAGGCTCTCCTTAATTAACAGGAGGCTAAATGGAGGGAGAGGGGAAGACTTTCAGACTTCAAGATTCTTTTACTAAAGCTTTACAATAAAAGGAGTACTGACCTTCTTAATCTGATACATATTGCAATTTCTAGGAAATATAATGTGCAGGATTAGGTACAGCCCAAAAATATATCCCAATACCTTAACAATGGAGGTAAGCTGATCTGTGTGGTAATCTTGTGGGAGGCTGATTTTACCATGGGGAGGGCAGGGACCTATGAGCTGTTTTGAAAGCTTTCCATGAATAAAAGTAATGAGACAAAGCCTGCAACCAGTTATTATCTGCAAATTTCTTGTAGTATTGAACACTGTGAATAAAACAGTTCTGCAAGCAAATATGCATCCTATTATCTTTCTAGCTTTTAACAGCATTGAAGAAAGACTCTCAACATGTATCCACAGAGGTACTGTATCCTTTAATTCAAGTCTATGTGAGTGATGATTTAAAGTTTTCACAAGAATTTGAATTTGTCCAACCCTGCAGATTGCAGCCAGGCCAAATGTCTCATCTTAAGAGACTCTATGAATGGTGAAAGGGAAGTCTTCTTAATTCTGGCACCTTTTTTATGAAACAATATTCCCACTGAGATTTGTCTGGTACCATTCTTTTCTTTTCCTGAGCATTTAAAATGTTAATGAATATCTTTCATTCTGCTTTCTTTCCTCACTTTTCTATGAATTGTTATTTTTAATGCCTTGTTTACTTTTTTTTTTTTTACTGATTGCTACTGTGAGTGCATTTATTATTTATACTTCATTTATTTGGGCTCCAAGATCACCGCAGACGGGGACTGCAGCTATGAAATTAAAAGACGCTTGCTCCTTGGGAGGAAAGCTATGGCAAACCTAGATAGCATATTAAAAAGCAGAGATATCACCTTGCCGACAAAGATCCACATAGTCAAAGCTATGGTTTTTCCAGTAGTAATGTATGGCTGTGAGAGCTGGACCATAAAGAAGGCTGAGCGCCGAAGAATTGATGCCTTTGAACTGTGGTGCTGGAGAAGACTCTTAAGAGTCCCCTGGACTGCTAGGAGGTCAAACCAGTCAATCTTAAAGGAAATCAACCCTGATTGCACATTGGAAGGATTGATAATGAAGCTCAAGCTCAGATACTTTGGTCACCTAATGCAAAGAGAGGACTCTTTGGAAAAGACCCTGATGCTGGGAAAGATTGAAGGCAAAAGGAGAAGAGGACGGCAGAGGATGAGATGGTTAGATAGCATCACTGAAGCAATGAGCATGAAACTGAGCAAACTCAGGGAGGCAGTGAAGGACAGGAACGCCTGGCGCAATATGGTTCATGAGGTCATGAAGAGTCGGACATGTTTTAACGACTGAATAACAACAACTGTGAGTGCATATTGGCTTTTGGATGGGCAGATGGATGGATGAATGGAGGATGGATGGATGGATGGATGGATGGATGGATGGATGGATGGAGTCAATTTATCACTTTATCCGTGCCACAAAGGAGTTTCCAATCTAAATTTTAAGAAAAGAAAAGGATAGATGAACCAGAATGGAAGGAAGAAAAGATAAGAATAGCCAGAGCTAGCTATCTCAGGCATCTGCCATAGCCACAGGCATTGAGGTAAGTCCTTGAATTCCAGATGAGTCAATGGATCAGAAACCAGCATTTAAACTTTTCCATGGTATGCTAAACTGAGTGCTCCTCCATCTAATTTTACTCTTTACTATTCACAGGGTAGTCTGTTGCTTATCCAACAGTCTGCTGGGTAGAAAAAAGGTAAAGAAAGTGGGGAAGGGGAGAAAGAGAGAGAGAGAGAGAGAGAGAGAAATCATACGTCTGCCCTTGACATTGTCTGCTAACAACTCCAAAAGGTTATTCTATGATAGGATGATCTCTAATAGAATGAAAAAACAGTTCTACACCGTCATCTTTGGCATTTTAAAGAATGTAAATGATTTCCCCACTCTGAGGCTCAGCATTTGCATTTCCTCCATGTATCAATCTCCAGAATATTATGGGACATGTTACATGATACTCATGCATTCTGTCAATCTCTGCCACCTAGTAATTTAGATGGTTTGGTCCACCAACATTAGGCAATTCTGCTGGAGGCTTTTTCTTCTAAATCAGCCTAAATGGTAGCACAGGATGAATTGCTGCAAATGGAGCTGCTCTGGGGTGAGAATTAGATGGTTATGCCAATGGCTTTATAATAACTGAATGTTGAGAAGAATCCTAGAAAAAGAAGAGGGGGTACCATAAACAGTAAGGGTATTCCAGGTAGAAAGGGCAAAAAGAGAGAAGGGACTGTGAAACATTCTCCCAGAGGTTCAAGTTGCCTTACTCTGCCATCCCTAAATGGGCCTGGAAGACATGGCTTTTGTCCAGGTGCCTGGTTATGTATTATGCACACTCAAGTAGAATTTTATTAATATATTAGTGTTTAGTCCCTTTTTTGGGCTTTTACTCTATTGAATGTTTTTTTAATTGTATGCCACCCAGAGTTATTATGAGTTGTGTGGTCTATAAATGTGATAAATAAATAAGCAAGCAAGCTGTTAGAATTATGTTTTGCACACATACAGTATATTGTGTCCTAACTGCATCCATTAAGCTGTAGAGCATAGAACTCAAAAACAGTGGGACAGAGAAATGCAAGCTGTATTTAAAAAACCCTCAAAGAAAAGATGTACCTATCACACGCATCAGTATGTCACTGTTTTAGTCTCCCTACAAGTGAAATGCAGCTACTCAAAAATATTTCAGAGACAGAAAAGATAGCTTAGCAATAAATGAAAGAGAATGTTTAGCTTCAGCAGAAACAGGGGCATTGACCCACATTCTGTTCTCTCAACTCAAAACTCTCCATGACAGTAATGTTTACTAGGCTCTGTGCTTGCTTATCTTTTTGAATAATGTTCTCCTAAAACTTCCCTGTCTGGGTAATGCAGGCCATTTACTACCATTTCTAGATTGGCTTTATTTCACTAATGGCACTACTCACCCTCTTGTCAAGGACAGAAAGAATTGACCTCTCCTATGCACTGTCACATTCCTGCACATTGCAGCCACTGATGTACTCTCACGGATTTGATGGGATGTGTATGTTAAGCACATGAAAAGTTATTAAACTGAAATTACTAACAGATACCAGATAAAGAGGAATATTTTAAACTTTCTACTTATGTAATCCAGGCTACCATTTCTTATAGGCACTATAGAAAAGAAATTCAGTTGCCCAGAAAAGAAATTCAGTTGCCCTGCACTACCCAGCAAAGGGTAATAAATCTCTCTAATTTTTCTCATTTCTCTGTCCACAAGTTCAATTCTTCTCAAAAAAAGCAAGCTTATTCCAGAAAGCTAGGAAAGAGTTTAGAACCTGGGGACTTACAAAGCCTGCTTTTAACCATTTGCAAGTATATGCTAAGATCAAAGTAATAACCAGAAGAGATTTCTAACTAATAAAAGGGTTAGATGATTATGAGTCTTGGTAGCAAAGCCATTTTTTGCAAAATTATATATTTAAAAAGTTATAAGTAACTTTAAAAGAACATTTTAATCACAATATGACTTCACTATTAAAATCTGTATTACTGTATTTCAATTAGAATGTACTTATTTTAATTATAAAACTAAGAATATGAACTATTTCAAAATAGGCCCCCCTGCTCTCACAGTTGTTCAACTCAACATTACAATTAGTCCTTGCTTACCAACCACAATTGGGAACAGCAACATGGTCACTAAGCAAAACATCACATGACTGACAGACTTATGATGTCATTTCCCATTTAGTCATTAAGTGAGTCACTGTGGGTCATGACATCACATGACTGCAACTTGTGATTTTACTGACAGCTTCTCCATTGATTCTGCTTGTCAGAAGCCAGTTGTGAAGTGTGCAAACAGTGATCACATGTCCATAGAATTATTTTTTCATAAAGTTACTTTTTCAGTAATGTCATAACTTCAAACGGTCATTAACAGGGCAGTTGTTAAGCAAGGTCTAGCTGTATTTCAGAGTGATAGGGAAGCAATTCAGAGCCTTTGTTGACTTGACACCTGCTTTCCTATGAAGGAAGCTGCCTTTTCCTTAGGTCAAGCATAATATCAAGTCCAACAGAGTATGAGCCAAATATGATTAAATCTTTCATTTAGACTATTTTTTAGTTCTTCATATCCTATGGATGCTGAATGCTTTTCTTTGTCTTTATATAAAATGTTGCTACAAAGCAAAAGCAGTCAGATTGCTAAAAAGCTGAGAAATTAAATTTAAATGCTTTAGTTCTACATAAAGATTATATTTAATAAGATTTAGAAATAAGATTTAAGATTGTTGTTATAACTGCCATAAGGATATGTAATGCACCTGATAATACACTAGTAATAGGATAATAAATCGCTGTCAATGCGGACTGAACTTACTCACTGCTATTGCTAATGAGAAAGTGATCATGGCTTATATAAATTTTAAATTTAGCATCTAAATGAATGTATTAACAGCTAAGCACCTTACAAACTCCACTTTCCCCCATTTTCCTCTACTTTGAGACTGATTGTACAAGATTTTATACGACAGATGGGTATAACTGTCTCCATGTTTCCCTATCGTTAAAAATCAATTTAGGAAATTGCAAATGCAAGTACAAGAAAGATCTTTTTATATCTTTTTTCTCACCAAAAATTTAGTCCCTGGATTGTTTCCCACTGAAACGAAAAGCACCTGCATGGAATGTGAGTTCAGCACATTGGCTCAACAGAGTAGCTATTAAATTAGACCAAATTGTTAAAAGTAAATATTTTTAAAAAGAACATTTTGTTACTCCTGTGTAACAAAATATTTAATATGGAATACTTAAGATTTTAATATTAAATATTAAAATGATCAGAGACAATCCTCATGTGAATTTTAAGAAGTTTCATGTTTAAATTTCTTTCCATAACTGTAACCACAGAGGTTATCTAACAATTGCTTTGCAATACCTTCAGCATGCACATGCAGACATACGTGCATATACACCAGCTCATTTTTAAAAATATATTTTAGTTAAACAAGAAGGAGATGAAGCTTGAAACTTAATTAGGGAAATAGCTGGCATACAAAGAAAACAACCAGAACTCATTATTCAACTTGTAGTTCTTTTCAGTTTCCCAGAGAAAGATGATGAATAATCTTCAGCTTACAATGCTGCTAACAAATATATACCCACTGTATTATATCAGATAATTTTACAATCAATCAAAATAAGCAAAGAATGAATATATCTTCTCCCCGCCCCCATCCTCAACCCAATCATTGGGAAATCGGCTGAACAAAAGCAAACTTACTCCAGATTTTTAAAAATCAAGTGATGGTTGTTATACAGGAGCAATGTTAAGTATTTGCTTTTAAAGAAGTTGTCTAAAGCAATAAATTTAGTTGTCAATTATTTGTATTTAATATGTAAGAATATACATGAATATAAAATGTTAGAAGAGTGATGTCAGGGTTTTTTTTACTTGTATTTATTGTTAATAAAGTAAAAAAACCAAGAGCTACTGGTTTATTCAGGGCTAATAAGTTCATGAAGTTATACAGGATTCAGTTATACACTGAATCCTGTATAACTCCCAGGATTCAAAGCAAGAAACTGGTTGGGACATGGATCCCTGGAGTAGCCATCTTCATGCATGTCATAAAGTCTCAGAACAAAGCGCCAGAGTGGATGGCTAACCATATCAAAAGTCCTGCTGGTTACACTAGGTGAGGTATCAGAGAAGGTGCACAATCCTAGAGAGACCAGGAAGTAACCTCCCAAGGCCTTATCCTAAACTCCCAGAATGAAGAATTAATGAGGGGAACATATTGTTCAGCATCACCTGTTAATCCTTCAGACGGATTTTCTGCTGGGTTCCTTCCTTTCATGAACTTCTTTGAGTTCATTTCTCCTAACATCCAAGTTGCTGGGTTGACCAAAACTTTGATTAAAGATCCCTTTTCATGATGACATTTTGCTACCTCATTCTCCTTATGTTTGTCTCTCATTTCTGAACAGAAACAGTTACATATGCTTGATATTAAACACAGCATGTTTTCTGTTGTGGGCAGGGGAGATGCTTAAATATAATGCTTATCGCCTGCTTTGCTATCATACTTTCAAGTCTGTTACTTTGAAGTCTTAAGGATATCTTGTACCTTTCCATATTCACTCTCCAAATGCAGGCACCTCAGGAACAAAGAAATGACAGAGTAATAGATGGCGGGGGCTTAACTCAGTAAGTGATGGTACAGATGAGGCCTGATAAGTTTAACATTTCAACTCCCTGCTGCCACTGTGGGTTGCGAGAAGATTAAAACTGTCTTACTGTGAGGAGGGCAAGCTCCACAAATTCACTCATACATGGCAGTTCTATAATGAGGTGATACTTCATTCCTTAAACTACTGAACTCGAACTGCACAAACAGATGTGTGCCTCTGGCAATTCTTGTCTACTCTGCACCAGCTCTGCAGTTTTTTCATATACTGCAAACAAAATGTCCAGTTGCTGCCAGTATTATTCATAAGTATTCATTCATAACATGCCTAGTCATGAAATCCAAGAATTTCCAAGAATTATATTTTATATTCCACATTGTCTTCCCATTTGTAAAAAGAATTTTGGTCCCACAAGGGTCTTGTGCCCAGCAGAAGAGGCGGTTTTTCCAAATCCCTCTTTTCTCTTACTACATTCATGAAACTGTGGGCTGTCTTCCAGAGAGCCAGAGATTCAGGGGTACAGAGGAAAAGAGGAATAAAAAAAATTCAGGGTATCTTCCACAAGATCAAAGAACCTCCAGTGAATAGGATGGATAAATGCTATTGTTCTGATATTAAATGGTGAACCAAGATGTATTTCCCTAATTGGCAGGGAAATTGGCTGGGTGATTCTGGGCCGGTCACTATCTTTCAGCCCAACTCATCTCACAGGATTGTTGTTGTGGGGAAAATAGGAGGAGGAAGGAATATTAGGTATGTTTGCCACCTTGAGTTAATTATAAAAAGAATAAAGGTGGGATAAAAAAAAAAATCTAAAAAAAATTATAACTATGTTAAATGAATGTGAATTTAGATTAGCAATGTCTCCAAATGATGCTTTAAAAAAGGATATTAATTGCACCTCTGATCTTAATGTCTCTTGCTTTACATAACCCTACTATATTTTTTATAGAAAACTGCAAACAGAAACAACTCATCTTTCTAAATAACATCTAGATTTCACTGAGGACTATCACTATTTTAATCTTTTTGGTAACTCTTCAATTTTAACAGGCTTGAAACAGAGGAGCAAATTCACCATATTTGGTTTGCAGATTACAAAAACAAAAAACTTGCATCCATTAAATAACTTCACTAGCTAGTCAATTTTCAATAGACCCAACTGATTTCTAGCCTTAATGGTAGACAATAGGGAGGATCTAATTTGCATTTAAATGAATTAATCTATGCAAAAGAGCAGTGGCCTTTTACAGAGAGATGGCCTCCTTCCAAGGAGGTGACCAGTGAAATAGAACTCATTAGTTTACCAAACCAATGCCTCAAAAGGTGTTCACAACATAAAAACAAGTGCCCAAATAAAAAAGGAATTGTTTTCATGGATTTTTGGTTTCTCCCAGAGCACAATTAATAATGGAGAAAAAATGCAAATTATGTGACTGTTATTTCAATAAATGATCCCAGGGACTGAGCATCAAAAACCACTCAAGCTTCTGAGGATTGGTTTACAAACTGAACATCCCATCCCCAGTGGAATAGTAGGTCTTCCATTCATTTTATTTAAGCTATAAATTGTAACTGTCTTATTCCATTGCAGATGATACGTACCTGCCTGCATATTAATCATGGATCATTATATGAGCAAAGTCAATTGGTAAGGGAACATTTTATCACAATAATAATTAGGGGAAAAGTTCTTTCCTGTTGGTGTCAAACATATCCAATCCAGAACCAGGAAACAAGTATCTGAGTAACCTCTCCAAATTTTTCCTTTACAAATCTATTTCATGCAATCTTTCAAATCAAAGAGCTGATAAGCTGAAGAATTCTGGCACTGAATTGTGTAGAACCATAGCATGGGAAGAAACTTCAACTCAGGCAAAATACAGGCTTTGTATTTAAACTCAGATTCAGTCTCTAATATCAACAGGTAAGTCTGAACAAATCCTGCATATAAAACTCTGGAGAACGATTGTCAAGTGTTGACAGTACTAAGCTATAAACCAAAGACTTGGCTTCTATAGCAGCTTTTATGCTCCAAATCATCTTGAACAAGAGATCATTTGAAGAAGCTAAATATTCTAGCCAATTAATCTGCTTTGGGGAACACAGGATACAAATTTAAAAGACTTGACAATAATTTCCTTTCCATTGGGAGCAAGACTTCTGAAAAATTTGAACAGAACATTCTTGATACCACAACAACTTATGGAGGGTGCTAAGTTAATTAAACTTAGCTGCATTTAGAAGTACAGCCTAAAGAAAGAATATCTTTAGGCAGCAGAAATTAAGCTGAATCCAGGGCTGGTTCCAGGTTTTCTAGCTTGTTGGAAATAGTATCAGTAGAACTGTTTCACCCCATTTCATTTGCTATAACCATGTCTTGTTTGGCATCTCTCCATGTAACTTATAAAAGTATTGTCCAACATGACAATTCCTCATCCAGTTTCTAGGAAAAACAATGCCATCTGATTAATTCATTATTTGCCTTTTATATAATGTATCGCTGCAAACACATTGTGACTTATAGACTGTTCAAGTTTATTCTTCTCGTTAGCTTTAAATTTGTGAAAAAATTATTACCAGCGTGCAAGGAGCTATTATTGTTGCTTGTTCTCACAGAAACTGGATGACTATTATGTTTATTCTTAGTTCCATGTACAACTGCTTCTGGGCCCAAACACTGGATCTACACAAGGAGTGGAAGTTAAGCTTATAGCAGATCCATTCCAAGGTACAGTTCATTAAATAAGGCTATGCCCATAATTTTATTTTATTTTGTTCATTTGATTTTCATATTTTATTATTTTTTAGATTTGGTGAAATTTATATGGTGTTATTCTTGTTTAAGAGCTTAAGAATATAGCAGTTGCTTATTTGACAAATTCAGTGTAATGAGCTGATTCCAAACTAGTGTTTCAGTGAAGAGCTACTTCTGTCCATAGGCAGCATCCCTGTGGAGGAAGAATTGGGGAACCATGGTCACAGAAACCTTGTTTAAGCCATGCCCCTTCATTCGCATCTTATACTGCCCCAAAGAAACCTCCAACATGGTACAGCACTGTTGCAGGAGGCTTCAGACAATGGAGATAATTATTTCAGATTAAGGAGACTGATTGTTCTCTACAAAAGAATGATGGGAATTGTACTCCAGGATGGGTTGCACTTCAGAAAAGCTTTGGCTGCAAGTACAAGCACTAATTTGATAATGAAGCTCAAGCTCAGATACTTTGGTCACCTAATGCGAAGAGAGGACTCTTTGGAAAAGACCCTGATGCTGGGAAAGATTGAAGGCAAAAGGAGAAGGGGAAGGCAGAGAATGAGATGGTTAGATAGCATCACTGAAGCAATGAGCGTGAAACTGAGCAAACTCAGGGAGGCAGTGAAGGACAGGAAGGCCTGGCGCGATATGGTTCATGGGGTCACGAAGAGTCGGACACAAGTTAATGACTAAACAACAACAAGCACTAATAGGATATCTAGCAGGGGCCAGCAATCCTATTATTCCCATGCCTACTATTTTCTCTTTTGTGCTAAACATACCTGTTTTAAGATGGGTGCTGGTGAGAGCTCATGCACTTCTTTCAGGTAAAGCTTCCTCTTTAAGAGATTAAATAATACCATATATCAGGACCCAGGAAGTATACCTTCTCTGACATGGTGCTAGTACTCTGGGATGAAGTTTCCCTTGAGATCCAGGTGGCTCTCATCCTGATGGTGTTCCATGAAAAGCTGACTGTTCGCCCAGGACTTGGGGTAGGGTGGGTGTGGTCCCCTTGTTAGATGTGCTCCTGTATATTTAGAGTGCTGTTCAGATAGATGCTGATTCTTGTGTGTGTGTGTATATTTGTATTTTCTATATTATTGTTTTGTTTTAAATTGTGAGATGCCCAGAGTCATCTTGGACTTGGGTGGCACTAAGGTAAGGTAAGGTAAGGTAAGGTAAGGTAAGGTAAGGTAAGGTAAGGTAAGGTAAAGTAAAGTAAAGTAAAGTAAAGTAAAGTAAAGTAAAGTAAAGTAAAGTAAAGTAAAGTAAAGTAAAGTAAAGTAAAGTAAAGTAAAGTAAAGTAAAGTAAAGTAAAGTAAAGTAGACATTTTTTTAAAATATATCCTTGATTTTTTTTCCAACTTGCAACGTAAGCAGGAAGATCAGAAGCTTAGTCAGTGTGGAAATTATCTTGCAATGATAAGGGGGAAAAAAGGTTGGTTCCATCAGATGAAACAGATCAAATGAAACCTCTGTGATTACTGAGCATACACATATTGCATAGTGGCAATAAAGCAGAGTAGATTATATTAAGATGCAGACAGATCAATAGACCATCTTCTGTACTTCTGGAAGATTCAGCAAATAAATTCTATGCCATAATCCACAAAGACAATCTGATCTATTGCAGTAAATTGTAGCCTAGTCTGGCTCAAGGAAATTCCTTCCTTGCTTCTTTCATCTACTTAGAACTACCAAATGAAATGATTGCAAATTAAAGCTTGCTATTACCTAAAGAGACCAAGAAATGACTTGTTTTAACAAAACCAGGGACATATCAAATCTAGAAAAGGCACTGGGCTTTATCTACTTTTGGTTTAGTATATTATATGAATCAGCTACTGTGGTCTATTCAACAAAGCATGCCTTGTGTGTAGCTGAACATCCTTTGGGAGATTCTGGGTAGCACTTAACATAGGAGGATAAAGAGAATGAACACACAGATTAGGTGCATCATCACCCAAGATTTTCTAAGCGCCCTCTCCCTCCCTCCCTCCCTCCGTTTATTGCAGAAAACTTCAGGGACGGGACAGGCTTTTGTCATTTAAATTATAATAAGCATCTTTAGGATTTGTACTATAGTTTATATATGTTACCTGCTTCAAAATTGCAAGAAACCATGTTGTTTACTTTTAGTAATTGTGGTCAGAAGGCTCCAAGGATTGCGAAAAAGAGATTGGGGCATATGTATACAAACCTTTTTTATTATTATTTGATTGATAAAAAATGCTACTGAATGTTTTTAAATATGGTATATGCATATCTGCAGGAAATCCACTGTCCTCTGGAGGTAGGCTGGCCCTTGATTAAAACAAAGATATATAATATTATTTAAGTTTAATATATCTGTAAGCTGCTCTGAGTTGCCCAGAAGAATGAGGTATTTTCATTTACTCATGAACTTATTTAACAGAATAAAGTTTGAAATATAATTCTTTACTCATCTAAAAAACATTAGATGTTTCCTATTTTTAGAAATGAATACAATTAAAACTATTCACTTACAGCTGATTGTCAAAAGAAAAGCTCAATTAAGGTTCAGTTGGAAATAATCTGAAATGTATTTAGTGGTGTATGAGAGTTTTCATGCAGATACTTTCACTTCTTGAAATAGTTCAAAACACTATGAATAAGAAAAGTTTTGGAATGCCATGTTAATCTCAAGAAAAAATATACTAAGTTCAGTTCATTTAAAAATTAGACTTGTTTATGGATATTATTCCCTCTTATCCAATGTCATTTCTTTAGGCAATCATGCATTAAAGAGGTAGGGGATCAATTTATAACAGATTGGTTTTCAATTAGAATATATATTATTTATTTCTATTTCTTGGTAGGTTCTCATGTACAGAACTCATGTCGAGAAAGAGGTTCATTCATACAGATTGTCTTTTCACAATCTGTGGATTAAAAAAAAAAACATGTATACCACCAAAACTGTATTCAACATTCATATATGCTGTAATTCCACAGTGTTTCCAATTCACTCTTGTTTGGGGGAAAAAACACGCTGTTCTAACAGTGTAAAAAAGATGATCCAAATGATACATATGAAATTCCATGATTATTTCTCCTCACTCCCAAAATAATATTTTCTATACAAACAAAAAAGGTAGATGACTTTACAATTACTTTTAATGTAAAGTGGGCTAAAATGGATATAAAATAACACAGCATACTATACTTAAAAGATGAAATAGCAAATGGAAGCCAACACTTCTTCTGCTCATGCACATTCAGGCAAGCATTTGGAGGTAGTATGAAGGAACAGTCATTGCTTCTGGCATTGAAGTTAATTTTTGCAGTGCTACAGAAATAAACAAACCATTGTAGTTCTGAATCTATGTACCATGAACAGCACAATGATGTCTTCATAAAGCCTTTATTTATTTATTGTCAAATACGATGGCTGCAAAACAATAAAAAATTGATCCCCTCAAAATTTAGCTACTCTTAAAACAGGCAATTTACAAATGCATTTAAATATACAATTTACATTACAGATGGACTGATGATTTCTACATTTTATTTAAATGATATGTACCGTAGCATTTGCTCATCCATTTTGAAAGAGTCTATTTAAATGAGCCTTTAATCTCAGATCTTCTGAATTTCATTTATTTTCCTTTCATTCATCACCAATGCACCTGAGCCTTAGATGTAATACTATGAAAACATTTTATTTAATGACAGCATTTTATTCAAATAATTCCAATCACTTGGATTTGTCTTTAAAACAATTTTCATTATATGTAGAAACACCACAGAGGGAATACATTTAAACTACACTGAATTTTTAATTAGCATTTTACAAGCCATACTTACAATGTATGTTTGTATTGTGCCCTTATCAAATCATATTTAAAGAAAACACATATATTGATAGCCGCAGGGCAGCAATGGGATAATTTATTCACTTTGTTTTTTGTATGAACTTAGTTAATTTACATTTCTTAAGCTTATATTCAATAGGAACATAATTATACACTGAAATAGGCATATTTTCTTTATCTTTTAAAAGATAGCATAAGTATACATAGAAAAATATAGCATATGCAAAGAATAACAAATGAACAGTCATAATTATAATATATGGATGACTGGATCCTATCCTCAAATTTATCATTCCAAAAACTTATAAGTAATGACCGTTTTTATATAAACATAATTATGTGAAATGTAAATATGTGAGAAATATGTGTACTTTTCTGACTTCTGAATTGGAGTCTGCAACTCAAGAAAAGCAAATGTTACAAAAAAGTCCACACAAAAAATGTATATTAAAATGTACACAAAAACACATTATGAAGGGAAATCATTGGAAAAATTCTATGTGGTAATAAATATATATGTATATGAGAAGTGCATCCAAAAATATATATCATACAAGAAATGTATGCAAATGTACGTCACACTTCTATGGGCTTGTGCACAGGCTTGTGCAGAAATGGAATGGAATGAATTTAAGATTGGAAAAATGAGAAACTGAGTTAAATCCTATTTCAGTGATTTGCCCACCACTACTACAGAATATTGTACTAATAAATACTGCCAAATGAACTATACCTGAACAGCATTGCAAGAAGTAAAGCCTTGCCTTGAAATTCAGTGGGTTTTTCCAAAATCTGCAGTGTACAGAATCTCACTCAGTTCACAAACTGGCAGAGATTAAATCTCAGATCCAAGCCCCTTTTCTAATATGGGGTAAAGTTCTCCTCTGCCATGTAATAAATTCAAGCCGATTCTCTTGGAAAGTAACCTCACTAAGGGCTGACTGGAGCTGAATTGACCAACACAGTTACAGAGACAGTGAATCAGCAAATCCATCCAACGTTTAAGATTTTATACAAGGAAACGTATTTTGCAGTGGACAGTGTCTATCACTCCAGTTCATATTTTCATAGGTGATCTGTTGTTCCCTACCATTCTTTGCCAGAGAATCAGGGAAGAGTTCAGTCAATACACCCCCAATACGCTTACTCTGCTGGACAAGAGTCTTTTAAAGGAAAAGTGGAAACATTTTCCACCCCAAGTTATCTTCCATCCGTCAAGTGATCATCCTATTCATTTTCCTGTATTCCTTAAAGGATAGCAATCTAAGCACATTTTATTGGAAGTAAATCCCATAGAAATCAATGGTGTCTGTAAGTAAATACATTTTGGAGGAATGTGATTTACAAGAAGATTGATCGAGGACAGCTGGAAAGTGATAAAAATACATTGCTTTTCATTAAAAAAGACTACCTATCACTTTCTAATTTAAAATCAGTGCCTACTATTTATATCAGCTATTTTAATTTTCTAAACCCTATTCTACTTTCCCTGTTATCTCTAACTTCTATTTTACTATTCCTTCTATAGCTTTTTAAGTTCTAATTATGCAACTCTTCTTTACTTTCTATACATAGCTGTCTAATATTCTTACTTAATTTTTGTATAACCTACCATCTCCATATAACTCCATATAACTCCTATTCTAGCTTCAGCTCTGTCTGAGCTCTATCTATCCCAGATGTGAGAATTTGCATTCAGCCATGGCTTCCTCCTGGCAGTTTACCATCTCTTTGTGCTAGCTGCTTCCTGCAGAAACCTAAACAGTATCTCATATTAGCTGGCTGAGAAGTGAAACTGAGATTAGTGATAGTTTAGTTTCTCTCAGAAAAATATTCTCATAGGAGAAGGAAGATAGGCATCAGACATGGAATCTAAGATTACCAGAAGAACTCTGGGATGAACTGGGATGGAGATGGAGGTATCCAATAGCTAACAACTAAGACAGATGTAGACAGCTCTGTCTGTTAAAGTTAAAATATCTGTTAAATATTTATGGTTTTAATAAAGAACAATGTGCACTGGAGTTGGATTGGACAGTGTTTACACCTGGTCTACTCTTCACTGATGTTCTCTTGTGGAAGTCAAAGGGGATGGAAGACAACAGGTGTTACCAGTCAAAGTCAAAAAGCTGCTAACCTGACTCACAGAGTGAAAATTGGCACTGGCATCTTTAAGTCTTCCCTTAACTCTAAATTAGAAGGTACATGAGGCATATAACTAAAGCTATATAAAACCAGCATAATATCCAGTACAAAATGTCCAGATACATATTTTACAAACATATAGGCTGCTATAGAAACCTTGAGTAGACCAAAAAAAATGCTCTATGCAAGGCCATTTAACAAAGATAAGTAGCTTCACTTATATTAAAATGGGGTGGGGGTGGGGACAATGCTATGCAGAGCCTTGATTGCAAATTATGTGTGGTTGTAAAGCCTGGCTGGGAAACTGGAAGTAGATGCTGTCTCTGAAATAAAAACAGGAGAAAAATCTGAAATAGTGTTTTGCAGGCTCCTGTCACACAGTCACAAACTGAGAACCCACTGAAAACCCCAATCACACTGATCCCAGTTCCAGACACTACCAATGACCTCTTCCTTGGCTGTCTTTGTTCTGGCCTGGTCTCTGCTCCATAAGGACTCTGTTGGACTTAACCACCATGGTGCTGGATATCTGCTGGTGTTTTGGACCTGATTTTCGAGGGCTGCTTCTTGCTACATCTGGTTCTGCCTTTGGCACATCCCATTTGGCAGGGCCTTGCCTCTCTTAGCCCCTTGGTGTATCAGGCCCACTCTGGCTTGACCCTTTCTTTGGGCTGTTCTTGCCTAGGGCTTTCTTTGGTCTGCTCTGGCTTGACTCTCTCTGGCCTCTTCTGGCTTGCAACTGTTGTTGGGTGCTGGACAATACTGCAACCACACCATCCACCTCCCTCTACTGCCTACCACTGTTGCTGCTGCCCAACTCCTTCTGGCCTTACAAGCCTCTCTCACCACATCTTCTCAGCCATGCTGCTTCTCTCTTCCAGCCTTCTTGAACCCAAATCATTTTCTTTCTCCCAGCCTTCTCTCTTTCTCTCCTGCACTCTTTCTAGCTCTGCTAGCTCTCTTTCTCTCTAGCCAGAATGGCTCTTGGTTTGGAAGACCTTGCCACTATGGCTGAGTGGCACTGGATGATCATTTTTGCCCCACCAACTAAGCCTCCTGGGTCTTCTCTACTAGGGCTTCCTGACACTCCAAAGGAGGGATGAAGTTCATGTCCCCTCCCTCCCTCCCTTCCTTCCAATTTAGCCCACTCTTTCACCACTGGGCTTTCTCCTGCTCTGTGGCCTCCAGGAAACTTACTCTCCTCAGACTTCCCCAGCACCACCAATCTCCTCTGCTACAGCCACCCTGCCCAGCACATATGCACAACATTCCTCTCTCTATAGCATGTTTGGCCTTCTGTCTTCCTCTTCTTCCAGACTTATTCTTCTGCCTCTTCTTTTTTTAAACAAATTAAAAGCTCTTTAAAATTTTCTTCCTCCAGCTCTTCTTCTTCTTTTTTTCAACTCTTTAAACTTTATTGTTGCAATCCATCCACTCTTTCCAGGCTGAGCCACAGCCAGTGAGTAAACCAGGGAACCCAGCTGAGGCAGCTGTTTTCTTCTTAAAGGGAACAGCTTCCTTTTCTCTGAATGGGGTGCTTTGTAAGCTATCAGGGGAAAGGAAAGGAAAGGAAAGGAAAGGAAAGGAAAGGAAAGGAAAGGAAAGGAAAGGAAAGGAAAGGAAAGGAAAGGAAAGGAAAGGAAAGGAAAGGAAAGGAAAGGACACAGCACCAACAGTTTGACCTTGCACAGGTGGGAAAGTGTATCGATAGAGAAAAAGATCTCAAATCAATCACAAAAGAAAGAATATATACACATTTTAGCTCCTACATGTATAGGCAACCATGACTGGGCTTATAAGAACAAGGGAAGATCTGATTACTAGGATTCAATTGTGGCAAAATCATTCTAGATTTTTTATAGTAAATTATTTGTTTAAATGGAACACCTATGGAGATGGCTGGTGGGGTGAGGGGTTGTCCCCCCCCAGCATCTTACAGGTTTTTTAGGGCCAAATTATAGGAGGTTTTTAGGCCATTTTTATATATGTTTTTAACTATTTATAGATTATGTTTCTGTCTGGAGAGTCCTGTGTTTTTTATTATTATTGTGAGCCGCCCAGAGTCACCCATTAGGGGAGATGGGCAGCATACAAACTTGAAAAATAAATAATAAATAAATAAATAAATAAATAAATAAATAAATAAAATAATTTCAATAGTGTAGATTGCTTCTTAAAACCTTTACACTAATTCCTACTGTCACACCCCTGAAAATGTATGCTGGTTCATTACATTAGCCCACAAACTGTCTTTCATCATAGACTCTTTGTTCTTATATCGATAAATAATAGCTTAAGTAATCCAAATGCTTAGTTAAAATGAAATGATACATACTTGTGCTGCATATTGGAGAATGAAAATGCATGTACATGAGGCTACCTGCCTTTTCCCCCCCTCTAATCTTTACACTATTATAATATTTCACATAACCTTTCTATTTTATTTAACTTTGCAGCATTGATAAGTTTTTTTTTAATTACTAAATAACCACGGTCATCTATATTTTTAAAATATGCTGCCTGAAATCCAAAGGAAAGTTGTTAGATAATCAAAACAGGGAGAGAAAAAGCCTAACAGCAAGAAGCTTTATTGTTTCAAGAATGCATAACAGCAACAAATTACTCTCTCAAAAGAAGAATGCAGGTCTTACATGAAGTGGAACTATTAATTTCACGCTTGTCATCCCAGCCTCAATAATGTGTGGATTTGAATCAGATATTTGTAGCGCATTATTACATGCAGTAGGCAGGCTTGATGCCTCCTGAGCATCAATGATGGGAATGATTGTAAAACAATCCATCAATAAGAATAATTACAGTATTGATTAAAATGGTGGGCTGTTTCGTATCAGAATCAATTCAGAGGAGTTGCTAGAAACAGAAATGTCTAATGGACTATTCCACCTCTAATGACTGCAGCTCCTGAAACAGCTAATAATCTGGAAAACTCTTCATAATTACTTACGACTTCAGAGTTCTGCTCCAACAGTTAACTGTATACCCAGTTTACTGTTGCTTGAAAGTCAGTGGCTGAAGCAAGGTGTCAATGCACCTTGGGGGAACCAAAGTGAAATAGCCTTATTATTTTAATCTTCTGTTAATCAGATAACTCATTATATTTCAACTGCCTTACTCTGTTCCAAATGAGGAAATTCATTTTAGATGTGGACAGCTTGTTTTATGGTAGCTGCTGGTCCATTTTTTTAACACAGAAATAATGGTATATAACATAAGCAATAGAAAAATAATGCCATTCAGCTGTAGGTTGGTTATCACAGGGTCTTTAGATTCATTTTCCTTAAGCAGATAATTTTATGTAGTACAATACATTAAAATTGAAATTGAAAATTTCAAAAATATTTGTTAATATGTTGTGAAGTATATTCAGAAATATGAAGATACACAGATTTATTTTGTGAGCTTAGGCAACTCATTGCCCGATTAGGTAGCAGCTCCAAACTGATGTGAACTGATCTCAAAAAACTAAGCAGGATTGGGCATGGTTACTACTTCAGTAGAACACCACCAGAAAATAGTGTATCTGTGAAGTAAAACACACACACACACACACACAAGGCAGTGGCAAACTACTCCTTTATTGTTGCCAGGGAAACTATAAACATTGCACTTGAGTTAAAGGAGATGGTATCATCTAAGCCTCTCTTTGACTTTAGTCAGTCAGTCAGTCAGTCAGTCAGTCAAAGCAGCATTTCATAATCTTGTTGTTGAACTTTAGAGAAGATGCGTCAATCAAAATGCACATATTTCCACAATTAAATATGGAAAGCTTAGTCTGGATTTAATGTTCTATCCTCCATCCTTCTGATAAGTATAATGAAAAGCAGATGTATACACCTTGTCCCCCTCCATATCTAGAATATTCCTCCTATCTCCAGTTTCCTCGACCATCTACATAGTTTATAAATAATAGAATCTGCCTATTTTGAGTGGTTAAAAGCCTGACAAAATCTAGGAATTGTTTATGGGATCTAAAATTACATATTTTTGAATGAATGTAGAAAAATCCATTGGCAAGTGATGTTGCCAATGATATCCAGTTCTGCTATGTACAAAGTCACTCATTATCATATCCAGTATACTGCAGGGTTCCTCAACCTTAGCAACTTTAAGACGGGTGGACTTCAACTTCCAGAATTCCCCAGCCAGCAAGGTTGGCTGTGGAATTCTAGTAGTTGAAGTCCACCCGTCTTAAAGTTGCCAAGGTTGAGGAACCCTGCAATATACTATAGTAGTGAACATGTATGACATGGACTGAGTAACTTTCCAACCAATTTTACAAGGTCATGGTTAAATTACAGAAACTCTCGTGAGATATAAATGCAAATAAATACTAGACAACCATAAGCAGAATCAAGGTAAGGTTAAATAGGGACATGCCATTGTTCTGAACCTGAAATACTTTGTGCTCAAGACATTTGTTTCAAGTTCAAAGCAGTGATTTTAAGTTCAAAACAGATTCTTCCACTCTTTTCAAAGCTTTTCAACTGCAAATTCAACCTTGAAGTAAATGGGGGCATTATAAAACAGACATAAGCACTTCTATTGATTTACAGAGTGCATTTTCTTGCCAAGGATCTGTAAGTTCTTCCTACCATCACCTTTGCATTTTGGCAGAGAAAGAAAAAGAAAAAGGGATGGTTGCCTGAGGGGCATCCTCAGCAAGCCAAGATTTCATCAAAATGATGAAAAGTGTGTTGTGAGGTCATGATACCACCCTTACATCTTGCATCTGATGTCACACTTCAAGTATGAAAGGTGGTAGAGTTTGCACTGTGTCATCACAAAGCATGTTTTGTCATTTTCTCACCAGAAACCCACAGGTTACTTCACTACCTTCCAGTCCAAATCTAAAGGACAGACTTTAACAACACATGGAGACCCCACTTCTATTCCTGTACCCAGGGAGGGAGGGAGGGAGGGAGGGAGGGAGGGAGGGAGGGAGGAAGGAAGGAAGGAAGGAAGGAAGGAAGGAAGGAAGGAAGGAAGGAAGGAAGGAAGGAAGGAAGGAAGGAAGGAAGGAAGGAAGGAAGGAAGGAAGGAAGATATGTCCATACCAACACAGGCAGCATCCGTAAAAATCAGGCAGACAACAAATCTTATCAAATAATATGAATGGAACGTTGCCTTTTGTACTATAGGGTGAAATGTGTTAGAGCTGACTTAATCCTACTGAGATAAAGGTGTAACAGTAAGGTAAGAGAAGCCAGCAGATTTTTAAACTGCTAGTCCTTTGGGAGGCCTGATTGTGCCTTTCTGCAGAAAAAATTACAAGAGTGCAACCCAGGCATAAACCTTCAAACTTAGAGGATGGACAATCAGTGACAAAGGGTTAAAGACTCTGCACGATGTGATATCATGCTGTCACACCTTTTTAACAGCATCTTCTCTGTTCTTTCTGTTCATGTCATCCTATTAGGACAAATCAGGCAAAAGCATCCTTTCAGATAGGTGGGTTAGAAAGAAGATTAACCCTTCTGAAATGCTTAAAATACACAGAGCAAGAGCATACCACAGAACTGATATTCCCTGGATTTTATCCCCTCCCCTCAAAGATGTAAGTATAATAAAAGTGGCTAGTTGCTTGAAGGATACTAGAGGCCCATAAAGCATCTTTTACAAGCCTGAATTAAGAGAGGGATGTACAGCAATGGCCAAATGAGATGCAATATTAATTGTTATGAATGCTAAAAATCTGCAAGTTGTTGTTAGATAGATAGCAGCTTGGGAAAACTATGAAGTTTTAGGGTGCTGGGGAAAGAGGAGATTGGAGATAGGAGCATTATCTGTTTCTACCCCATTACAACAACAACAACAGCAACATCATCATCATCATCATCATCATCATCATATTATTATTATTATTATTATTATTATTATTATTATTATTATTAATTTTAACTAGAAATGCCTTAGCAAAGCCACTATCAGCCCTTTAAGGGAACCTCCCACAACTCCACCGCATTGCAAGTATCAATTTGGGGGAGAAAGAAAAAGTAAGAGTTAAATTTCCCTTATCCAACCACCCCAGTGATCTCAAGGCTTACCTATAATGCTGCTGTTTATGTAAATCCATATGAATATTAACTGGAGCATGCCTATAGGTTGTATTATATTACTCAAAATGTATATCAATTTGTATCCAGATTCATTTTAAGTGCAGGTACTAATCTTGATGGGCCTGAATGACCTTTCTTGTGGGATTTTAAATGATCCCCCCCTTTTGTATTTCTATTAAATTATTTTATTGTTGGAACATTATGTATAATTTTATCTGAAGTTTACTTATTACTTCACATTTGTTGCACTGCATTTAATATTCGTCTTGTAAGTACCGGTGTAAGAACATGCCCTAAAAGAGAAAAAAAAATCAATAAACTAAATAAATAAGCACAAAAAAATGAAAAACATTGGGTGCCCCAAAAAATCTTTCTTCATCCTTTGTCACCATGCTGTCCCAAGGTGCTACAGAAAACTAAAAGTGTAATACAACTGCATTGTATTCAAGAGATATCCCATAGCATCATCTTTTAGGAACATGATTCAGATGACAGCTTCTACCAATTTATATACACACAGATCAACCTTGCAGCTAAGTCCTCCAATCCTGTACATACATAATAGAAATACACTGTTTAGTCACATAAACATGCATAGGGTTGGACTACAAGGATATGGAAAAAGCAATCTGGTTATTTTTTCTACAGGTTCCAAACTATAGCCTAGGCTGATTTATCACCCCCTGCCCCAGCCTGTGGTTCAAAATTTCTCATTTTTAAAAAAGTAATGCATTCACTTTGACACTTCAAGAGCCACAACCGTGAAACTAAATCATGACTGAATGACTAAGCAAATTACAAATACTAGTTAGGCAGCCATGATACTAAAGCTACTACATAATGCAGCAATTGTGATAATCCTACAATTTATTCATGCCACCTAAGAAACACTTCTTTGTATAAGTCCAAGTGAAATAAATGCCAGCTCTGATTTTATGCAATCCTGTTAATTTCACTTGATTCATGAAATTTATGATTTTATCAATAATTTTGTAGATTCTTTTTGGCGTATTTGCATAACCTGCTTAACCATAACACAGCTTATGTGACTCTGCTAATATCCCACTCATGCCTTGTGGATTCTCTCCTGAACATCAGGAAAGCTGAAACTTCTAAACCACTCATCTAATTGTTTGTTAATGGTTACACATGTCCAAACTCAGAACACATGCATATATACCAGAGAATGTAGCCATAGTTTGCAACAGATTCAACAGTGGTTACTTGCAGACAACATACTTAACCTTTAGCAAACTGTCCTGATTAGGAAAACATGCTTCTCCCACTGCTCAAGGTAGGAATCAGCAGAAATAACTGGGCTCCAGCTGGGCATATGGACATGATGGAAAAGGAAGAAATATTCCTAATTGCACAAAAAAGAAAAACAATTTGAAATAAAGATACCTTTCTATCTATGAAAACACAGACCTGAAAAGAGGACCTGTATCAAAGACAATTAATCTGTGCAGCTCTTTGCGGTTCTACATCTAAACATGGGCTCATTCTCCTCTTTCATACTCATTGCCATCTGAAGATGGGAAGACTTCCAAGTGGCTATATCAGACTCACAATCTGGCTCTAGATGTGGGGAGAGGCTCAGAGTAAAATGGAGCAGTTGGATGTCATGACTACACAGGTGATAATTAACAGGTATGGAAGTTGATGTCAAAAAAAAGGAAAAAGGAGAAGGGGAAGAAAGACAGGGGACACCAAAGTGGACTCCAAGTACTAAAAACCTGGGTTTTCAACATCACCCCTTTCCTAAAAAATAAATGTAGTAAAAGAGCCAGGAAATCACAAAGCGCTTTTGGGATGCTGCTCACCACATTAACTCTTAGCCTTTCAGGATAATTCTCATTATACAATCTCATGGTTAAAACTAATGTACTGTGAATGATCTACCACTTCATTATAATTTAAATCGCTTTTTCCTCCTATTTTGCAATTCATCATGGGAGTAACTTTACCGCAGGATGTAATGAAATATTATATGTATCTGTATTTCTCTCTCTCCTTCCCCCCTCCCACACATCACCACAATATGGGAATTCTTTACAGGTCTTAAACCAAAGCTTCTTGAAGCCCACAAAGAAAACACAATTGCACAAGATTTGAGTCAACTCAAAAAGCAATTGTTACGTATTCAGCAAATAAATCAATCCAAATTTATGCTGTAAAGATGGGTTAAATATTATTCAGTTTCATCATTTTACAAAGCAACATTATATAGTATCTGTCTCTCCCTTTTTATAGCTAAATATATTTTATTAACAACATCTGTGCAGCTAAAACATTATTTTATATATTTGTTCAAGGGTATTTGGTATGCAGAGAGCTCAAATCTTTCCTCAATTTACCCTTCCACTGAGAGGTATCAATTTTTAAAAATTTACATACAGTATTTTACATATGGAAGAAAGAAATATTTTATGGAGATTCCACAATCCTTGTTATTTCATTGTGCACCATATATAAGTGAATACACATTTTTTGTAAGTAATTACTGGGATATTTGATCATTGTTAACATATTCAACAAACAGCTGATCCTTCCTTGCTAATATTTTCTAGCTACTGATGCATTATAGTTAATTTAAAGACTGTAAGTGAAAAGCAGAAAGGGAGAAGTAGAGGTCCATCAACAACACAGAAAGCATCCCTTTGAACCCTGTAGCAGCAGCCCATTACACACAACAGAAAGCCAATTAATTTTTAAAGAATTTTAAGATGAATGTTGAAGTACATTTATTAGGAGAGGTACATATCAGGAGACAATACTCATGTAAACACATACATTCGTCCAAGATTCAAAGTAAAAAAAAAAAGTTTTGTTTTGTTTTTTAATTTAAAAATAGCATGGAGTAGCAAGACCACCTTCCCTGCCCACCTCCATGTACTTACTTCCACCTGCACACAGGGAAAATAGGTAAAGTAATGCCTCTGCATATTGCTGTTTTCTTCCAGTTTCTGGAGTCCAGGAGGGAGGGAGGGAGAGAGAGGAAGGTTTTAAATCATATTTGTAAGGCTGCCCAACTCAGAGAACTTTGGGCAGCAAAAAATAAATAAAAGTATGAAAACAATTAATCAAGAGAAGCACAATGGGAACAACTCACAACTATCCTCGCACATACACCTTCCCAAAAGAGCCCTCTATTCACCTAACCCAAGGCCTGAAGCCAGGTTTTCAAAGGTTGCTTGAAGGAGTGCAGGATAGGGCTGTTTGAATGGATGCTATTCCAGAGGCACTGCAACAGAGAAGACATGCTTCTAGGATCCCATCAGATGACGTGGTTTAATGGATGACACCTGTAGCATGCCAAGTCTGTTTGAATAGACAGGATGGAGAGAAACCATGGGAGACATATGGTCCTTCAAATAATCAACCCTAAACCATGTACAGTTTTATAGCTAATAATCAGTACCTTGAGTTGCCCGCAGAAGCTTACTGACAACCAGTGCAGCTCGCAAGCAGAGGTGTTATTATTGTTCTTGTTCTTGCTATTAGGTTTTTATCCCCCCCCCTTATTTATCCTTTAGGCCACTAGCATTTTTTTCCTCTCACATAATGACTCAAGAATAGGTTGTAGTTTCTCACTGGTTTCAAAATTTACAGATTAACACTACAGTGCACAAATAAAAATGGAGGATAACTAAGAGAGCCAATTTGGTCTAGAGGTTAAGACTCCAGGTTAGAAACCAGGAGACTGTGAGTTCTAGTCCCACCTTAGGCATTAAAGCCTGCTGGGTGACTCTGGCCCAGTCACTTTCTCTCCACCCCCAATGTCAAGCGTGGGTGACAAGCCAGTCAGTCAATTCTTGTCGCAACCAATCAGTTGATCTGAAAAAAGTGGACCCTGCGCATGTGGGAGAACCACTAGGAAGAAAAAAACAAGAGTCTTTCATTAGGGTTTATGTACAACTTACTGATAAAATTTGATTCTGAAACTGAACAAGTTAAAAACTGTATGATTAAATGGATATCTAATGTGGATCTGACTACTGACATGCAACAATGAGAATTTCAACAGAAGATTAATAATAAATGCACTGCAAATGTGATAGAGAAAATTGGTATAAGTGTTCTTTTGTTGTTGTATCATCTCAGTTATGATTGCTAAGATAGATCTCAAATATTCAAAAAATGTGTGGTGGAAGCATGAAAAGCCTCAACAGTTTTGGAAACTGTTATGCCTACAGGTAAAACAAATGTTAGTCTTCCATTTTACTTACTATCTTGTTTTCCTTCTGTTAAATATTACAAACTCTTATATACCAGAAAAAAATACTGAATTCATTATGTATGCTTTCAGCAGCATGAATTGAACATGTCAAATACTGGAAACTTCCAACAATACCTTCCCTGGGAGACGGGCAGCTGAAATTGTGGGAGCATGCTTGCATGTCTAGAATAATAACAAAACTGAGACATAAAAACCTTTAACTGATTTAAACAAGTTTGGCAACCATTTATTGATTATAACATATTATTAGGAAGATTTTCCCCACATTCCGATTTTGGGTTTATTTAGTTCTTATTACTTTGCTGGATTTAGTGTTTATTATTCACTTTTGATTACTTGGTTGTATGTGGTATGTTGACAGGCCGGTAAGACTGTGCACACATCAAGATTGTTACAAGATTTAAATAAAGAAGAAAGTAAGTGATAATAATCCACCACTACCTGTGCATTAAAAGTAGCACACACTCTCCCAATTTCTCTCTGCTGCTTGCAATAAAGGTTGTTCATCTCTGTTCAAAAAGCATCTGCGCACACACACACACACACACGCAACACACATTGTTGCCTTTCCTCTCTTCTGGAGAATTAGAATACGTGAACTGAAGTCGAAAGAAAATATCATAGGCTACAACGTGCATGGGCCCCAGACATTTTTAAAAGGCAAAAGCAGTTGGATAGGAACATATGCTTTACTTTATAAATATATTCCTTTGTCTAAATTGTCTTAGAGAAACCAATCACAATAAAGTGGGGAGGGCATTCTGGGAGCAGATTCATTTGGGATCCTCTGTCCAGGCAGATTAAGTACATTGCACAAACTAAATATACACGGTACACCCAGGAGTAAGAACCCCAAAGAATTAGACAAGAATGAGAATTCATTTGAGGAGAGGGGAGAGAAAGCATTTCAAGAAGAGTATGGTGTGATCAAAGTGATTTAAAGACCTTTCAGCTGAGTAGGCTTCAAGCTGAACAAGAAAAGTGATTTGGTTTCTAGGAGTTTGAGAGAAACACGGGAGAAGTAGTCAACACTCGTGTCCTAAATAAGTGACTGTCCCTGCCTATGTAATATTTCCTTTATAATGATTTTTATAAATATTTTTCCATGAACATGGCTGATCACCTCCAAATAGGCTACAATTAAGAAATAACCCATTCCAATATACAAGGTGATTTGGCTAATGTAAAGTAAACTGGGGATAACTTTTGAACAATAACAAAGGAGTCCTTTCAAAAAGTTTAATTTTAGGAATTTATCTTTTTATACATAATCCTTTGTGGCTTGTGCTAATTTTAGCTAGCCTTTAAAAAAACAGAATCAGCCAATCATTGATTAGATGCTTACAGGACTGTTAGTTAATTACAGTTTATATATGAATAAGTGAATGGCTAATAAATATTGGGTACTTAAATTTGTTGAAAAAGGAAATATGAAAGATATGAAATAAATTACTTACTGGAGGGGACCAAATTACAGCAGAGCTTCACAATCTATTCAGAGTATAAATATGTAACCTGTAAGTATCTCAAGAGAGGCTATTAAAAGAAAAAAAAATCCTATTAAAATTGGTTAACAAAAATGCAGCATATAGGATAGGAAAGAGTTATAAATTATTTTAATTAGACAACTACTGAGATATAATATTAGAAAAACAATTTGGTTTGGAATCCACTTGCTCTGTTTGTATTTATTTTATGCTATTCTTCCATCCAAAACATCCTATAGGTCTGACCCCAGATGATAAAAGGTCATCTCTCAGCAAAGAATTTCTAATGTTATCAAACTAATAAAAGATTAGTGCTACAAAGCTTTCAGGGTTAGCAATCAGTAGAACAACAGTAGAATCTCTCTTTTTCTATTTTGTATTTTATTACAAGAACGCTATTGCAGTTCCTTGAAACTGACCTATATAAACCAAATAACCAAAACATTCTATTAGAAATGTTGTCAAGATATATTTTCCTCACTTAACTTTTTTGTAAAATTGGGTACTCTGTTTAGACAGGAGCAAAATCAAATGCTACGTTGTGGTGACTTTTGGTGATTGCCTTAAGTCTCTTACTTTCTTTAATCATGAGCCTTGCACATCACTTCATAGCAGAAGTTGTTCTGGTCCATAATCCGTTGGTGATGATGGAATTGTAATGCTTAGAACAACAATGTGACATCAATATAAGAGACTTGCAGTCATCATGACCAAGTAAAAAAATCCCTAGCTTTTAAACAAAGGATGAGATCTAGCTAACATTAATCATTTTAAACATCCCACTGATATCATTTGGAATGTTAAGCACATATTGAACCTGAAGCACAAGTGTCTGGATTATGTTCAGGTTTTAAGATAGCCAAACTCCTAAGATCTTAATAATATATAAAGTAATAAAGACCTTCCGGTAGCTATTATCTGTTATTAGCATTGTTGTGCAATATTAATTCATCTTAATTATGAATTATTTACCGAAATTATTTACTGAAACTCATTTGTAAAGTAGTTTTATGATTGCATCAGTTTCCAGAAGATTTGAGTTGTGAGTTAAATATCAGTAGTTTTGTATTTTGTACACCTATTCTTCCCCTTCATGGATCCCTGCCTTGTCGTGGCAAAGGGGCTTGCGTAACTCAGTGAAGCCATGAGCTATACCGTTCAGGGCCACCCAAGACGGACAGGTCATGACAGAGAGTTCTGACAAAATGTGATCCACTGGAGAAGGAAATGGCAACCCACTCCAGTATCCTTGCCAAGAAAACCCCATGGACAATGTTAAAAGGCTAAAAGATATGACGCCGGAAGATGAGCCCCTCAGGTCGGAAGGTGTCCAATATGCTACTGGGGAAGAGTGGAGGGCAATTCCAAGTAGCTCCAGAAAGAGTGAAGCGGCTGGGCCAAAGCCGAAAGGACGTTCAGCTGTGGATGTATCTGGAAGCAAAAAGAAGGTCCGATGCTGTAAAGAACAATATTGTATAGGTACCTGGAACGTAAGATCTATGAACCAAGGCAAGCTGGATGTGGTCAACCATGAGATGACAAGATTGAACATCGACATCTTGGGAATCAGCGAATTGAAATGGACGGGAATGGGTGAATTTAATTCAGGTGACCATAGTATCTACTACTGTGGGCAAGAAACCCTTAGAAGAAATGGAGTTGCACTCATAGTCAATAAGAGAGTGGGAAAGGCAGTAATGGGGTACAACCTCAAAAATGACAGAATGATCTCAGTGCGTATCCAAGGCAAACCATTCAATATCACAGTCATCCAAGTCTATGCCCCAACCACTGATGCCAAAGAAGCTGAAGTTGACCGCTTCTATGAAGACCTACAACACCTTCTAGAACTAGCACCAAAAAAAGATGTCCTTTTCCTCATAGGGGATTGGAATGCTAAAGTAGGAAGTCAAGGAGTAATCGGAATAACAGGCAAGTTTGGCCTTGGAGTACAAAATGAAGCAGGGCAAAGGCTAATAGAGTTCTGTCAAGAGAACAAGCTAGTCATAGCAAACACTCTTTTCCAACAACACAAGAGACGACTCTACACATGGACGTCACCAGACGGTCAATACCGAAACCAGATTGATTATATACTTTGCAGCCAAAGATGGAGAAGCTCTATACAGACAGCAAAAACAAGACCAGGAGCTGACTGTGGCTCAGATCATGAGCTTCTTACTGCAAATTTTAGGCTTAAATTGAAGAATGTAGGGAAAACCACTAGACCACTCAGGTATGACTTAGATCATATTCCTTGTGAGTACACAGTGAAGGTGATGAATAGATTTAGAGGATTAGATTTGGTAGACAGAGTGCCTGAAGAACTGTGGACGGAGGTCCATAACATTGTACAGGAGGCAGCAACTAAAACCATCCCAAAGAAAAAGAAATGCAACAAAACAAAATGGCTGTCTGATGAGGCTTTACAAATAGCTGTGGAAAGAAGGAATGTGAAAAGCAAGGGTGAAAGGGAAAGATATAAGCAATTGAATGCAGATTTCCAGAAAATAGCAAGGAGAGATAAGAAGGCCTTTTTAAATGAACAATGCAAAGAAATCGAGGAAAACAATAGAATGGGGAAGACTAGAGATCTCTACAAGAAAATTGGAGATATGAAAGGAACGTTTAGCGCAAAGATGGGCATGATAAAGGACAAAAAAGGCAGGGACCTAACAGAAGCAGAAGAGATTAAGAAGAGGTGGCAAGAATACACAGAAGAACTATACAAGAAAGATCTTAATGTCCCTGATGTCCACGCTGGTGTGATCACTGACCTTGAGCCAGACATCCTAGAGAGTGAAGTCAAGTGGGCCTTAGGAAGCATTGCTAACAACAAAGCTAGTGGAGATGACAGTATTCCAGCTGAGTTATTTAAAATACTAAAAGACAATGGTGTTAAAGTGCTGCACTCAATATGCCAGCAAGTTTGGAAAACGCAACAGTGGCCACGGGATTGGAAAAGGTCAGTTTATGTTCCAATTCCAAAGAAGGGCAATGCCAAAGAATGCTCAAACTATCGCACAATTGCACTCATTTCACATGCTAGCAAGGTTATGCTCAAAATCCTACAAGCTAGGCTTCAGCAATACATGAACCGAGAACTACCGGATGTACAAGCAGGGTTTCGAAGAGGCAGAGGAACTAGAGATCAAATCGCCAACATTCGTTGGATCATGGAGAAAGCACGAGAGTTCCAGAAAAATATCTACTTCTGTTTCATTGACTATGCAAAAGCCTTTGATTGTGTGGATCACAACAAACTGTGGCAAATTCTTAAAGAGATGGGAGTACCAGACCACCTTACCTGTCTCCTGAGAAATCTGTATGCGGGCCAAGAAGCAACAGTTAGAACCGGTCATGGAACAACCGATTGGTTCAAAATAGGGAAAGGAGTACGACAAGGCTGTATACTGTCACCCTGCTTATTTAACCTATATGCAGAGTACATCATGAGAAATGCCAGGCTGGAAGAATGACAAGCCAGAATTAAGATTGCAGGGAGAAACATCAACAACCTCAGATATGCAGATGATACCACCCTAATGGCAGAAAGTGAAGAAGAACTAAAGAGCCTCTTGATGAGGGTGAAAGAGGAGAGTGCAAAAGCTGGCTTGAAACTCAACATTAAAAAAACTAAGATCATGGCATCTGGACCCATCAATTCCTGGCAAATAGAAGGGGTAGAAATGGAAGCAGTAACAGACTTCATTTATTTGGGCTCCAAGATCACCGTAGACGGAGACTGCAGCCATGAAATTAAAAGACGCTTGCTCCTTGGGAGGAAAGCTATGGCAAGCCTAGATAGCATATTAAAAAGCAGAGACGTCACCTTGCCGACAAAGATCCGCATAGTCAAAGCTATGGTTTTTCCAGTAGTAATGTATGGCTGTGAGAGCTGGACCATAAAGAAGGCTGAGCGCCGAAGAATTGATGTCTTTGAACTGTGGTGCTGGAGAAGACTCTTGAGAGTCCCCTGGACTGCTAGGAGGTCAAACCAGTCAGTCTTAAAGGAAATCAACCATGATTGCTCATTGGAAGGATCGATAATGAAGCTCAAGCTCAGATACTTTGGTCACCTAATGCAAAGAGAGACCTCTTTGGAGAAGACCCTGATGCTGGGAAAGATTGAAGGCAAAAGGAGAAGAGGACGGCAGAGGATGAGATGGTTAGATAGCATCACTGAAGCAATGAGCATGAAACTGAGCAAACTCAGGGAGGCAGTGAAGGACAGGAAGGCTTGGCGCGATATGGTTCATGGGGTCACGAAGAGTCGGACACGACTTAACGACTAAACAACAACAACAACAACAACACACCTATTCTTTGTGTACCATTCTCAGCAGGTGATAGGAGCAGGGATAAGGAATTTGTGAATAAGGGATCATCAAGACACATTGGTTATTACATGATATCATTCATACAACACTCTCTGTTGGTTCATATAGATAAGCAACATTATTGCCCGCTAAAGTTGTAGTTTCCACCACACTTAGGGAAAAATCCAGTAAAGGTGATTTGTTCCTATCATATCAACAGCTATTCATTCCGTATTCCACTTTATCATTTGAGGGCCCCCTTCCCTAGTTTCCCCATTTAATAATTCAATAACTTGAGTTTTTGCAAACACAGTATTTTCAAATAATCCTTCTTTCCCCAAAAAACACTAAAAATGAAACGAGCACCCACTGGCTGTTTTTTTTAAATACATGTAGGGTATGTTCATGTATAAACTTTCTATCCCACTCTTCCTCCAAAGAGTTTAATATTGAATATATTGTTCTCCCTCCCTATTTTATGATTAAAACAACTCTGGGAGGGTGGCCAGTCTCACAGAAAGTGACTAATCCTATAATTCACAGGTTTCTTGTAACCTTGGCTATCAAGCCTGGAATATATTAGCAATTTCTTGTCTTTGAATACAACATGAACAGGAGTAAAAATAATGCCTAGTGAAAGCCAGTGCCATTGAAATGGGTATGTAGTAATTGTACAGAACCTGTCTGCACTGATAGGGCAGCATTCTGATGCAGTTCTTTTTTTACTATTTTCTTTAAAAATGTAACCCTTTATCTAAGCAACATCTCACAGCATATGGGAAAATTATATTCATATTCTAATTTACACAGTGTTTACACAGATTACCCCAAACCCTTTTGAAGTGAATCACTCTGCTTTCATTCCTTGAAACATAAATTTCCTTTACGTAGACTTTCAAAATGCAAGTTCTCCTAATGTAAACTATTTTTTTCAGTGTAGCCATAGCTGCTTATATACAACTTTCAGTAGCACACCTTTTTCAAACAGTAGTAGTAGTATTTGTTGTTGTTATTGCTATAGAATTAACAGTAGCAGGCTTTCTGTGACGCTAGTACTAAGGCCGCTGCAAATTCTAAAGGAAGGAATACATCCAAATTCGCTTTCAGCTGAATTTGTGGAGGAATTATTTTGTCTTTCTAACCTAAAAAGAACACAGACAAAGCTATCCTGAGATGTAAATTACAGTGTTGCTTCCTATCCTGAACAGCAGCAACTAATAGTAACTATACTGCAACAGCCACTGAATTATTGCAAAATGTATTTTTTAATATAAAAGAAATTACTTATTATGGTGTTATTGTGGTATGTTTTATTGTTGGAATCTGTAATCTGTCTGGTTAAAAATAGCTGGTCAATCTCATAAATGAATACATAAATTGCCATTAAAAGATGCTACATCTGTAAAGGATGGCTCTCTATCCATGTTAATATGTTCCTGAAAAAAAAAAAAAAAAACGAATGTCCTCATAGACTTAATGTTATAGGACTAACAGAAAATACACACATCAGAAAAATGCAGATCTGTTTGACAGGTAAATATCTCCCCCCCTAAGGTCTACAGCGATGGAATTATCCTTTTATTTACAGGAACATCAACTGACAGCTTTATGTTTGATGCTACAAAATAAGGTAATCCCTAATTCAGCAGATGAGAGGTAAAATCTGCGTGTAAACCACAGAAGCATGTCACACTACTCCCTTAATTCAGTCATGGTTCCTGACGGAGCAATTCCATGCATACTGATTCAGACTTGAGTCCCACTGTGTTGAATAGGGTTTACTTCCTAGAAAGTGTGTTTAGGATTACAGACTCATGCCAAGCAAGTAAATAAATCCATCTGTAATTATGGCCACAGGAAAAGAAGGGGAAACAGGCTGTTATCTTCCCCAGACAGACTCTTATCAACAGATCCATTAAGACTCAGAATTGCTATCAAGAATTAAAGTCTGGAAAGGAATTCCAAATGTATAATTGATGTACTAAGGAGTAAATTATGTAACTATCCCTGCTGCTGTATTTCACTGCTAATGTTACGTGAATTGTAGACTACTGTACACGGTACATTTTTTTTTAAGGTTCAATTTACTCCACACAACATGGCTTTGCCTTGTTTGGAATTCAAGCCAAATAAAGCTAGCTTTTCAGCCCCGAAGGTTTCTGACTGGAACCACAGTCTGCTCTTTCCAAGTTGAAATATCTCAAAAACCCATGGATAGACATTAATGCTAACTTACACTTGATTTGGGAGTTTTAGTGTTATTGATATCAGATCGATGGATGCTTTTCAATTTCATCACTTTTAACCATAGCTCTCTAATACTTTTAAAAGTACAGTCTACATTCTTCTGTTCTAATTTTTCTCCTGGATAATAGTTCTGTTAAACATAGATTAAGCATGGAGTGTAATTAATAAATAGTTCTCTAAGTCAACTTTTGTTTATAAAATAAACTGGGGTTCATCCTGGTTGTCCCTTCCTTGGACAGTACACTTGCCATCAGCAGAAGGGAATAAGAATCAGTGCAAGTGCCCACTAGAGGAAGAATGAAAGCAGCCCCAACATCACCAACAACACTGCTAAGGGAGGATATACAACTTTTTCCAAGCAATTTCAAGATCTCAGAGACCCAGAGAAGAAAGGAGGAACTGCCCCCACCCCTTCCAGATTCAGCCATAAATGATCATCATCGCTTAATTTTCTGCTGTGGTAATAGTTGTATCATTGCAGCTTTTACCTGATGTTTCAGTTTTAAGGAAACTCACCTCAAACGCAACTGATTTTATTGTAGAAGTTTACAGTAATCATTTAATCATTTGAATGTAATAATTTTTAAGAGCAAAAATGGTCAGATCAATACAAGATTTGTTGAAAGATGCGTGTGATAAAATGTGTGTGACAAAATAAAATTGTGGACAAAATGCTGATTTAAAAAAATTAGTTTTGCAAATAATAAAAAGTGTGGGTCTCCCCTCCGCCCCAAGCAACACAATTTCCATCCCAGAATTTCTAGGGCAGATTGGATTTCCCCTTGTAAGGAGGGAGAGATCTTCCCAGTTCATGTGGAAAACTCCAAGACTTTTATATCTCTATTGTAAGTTCAGTCCAGTCCAGTCCAGTCCTCCCCCAGACAACTATTGCAAGTTTGTGCTTGGAATGAGAAAGGTTTTTTGTTGTTGTTTCGGTTTTGGTTTTTTTCAAAGGTGGCTCCTCCTTTCCTTCTTTTGCCTTGCTGGCTTTGGATGAAATGATTTTTCTGCCTTCAGATCTTCCCATCAAAAGTTGTAGAACAGTTTGGGCTATGTTTTATTCATAGTTTTGGTCAATACATGTGAATAATGGGGCTGCATCTTATTGATAACTCTGAAATATGTTAAAGGCAGATCCTAATTTGTCATAGGTGAACATTTCACATTAGAAATTACAATGCGGCAGTGAATTTTTGTAGGTCTCTGAAGGATACATCCAAGACTTTGAGAGGGGGGCATGGCTACATAAAACTGTGAAACCCTAGCCCTGCTCCACACATTTGCTCACACAGTGTAGTGAATCATGTGGGAGAATATGAAAGACATGGACGTCAATGCAAAGCAGTTTGAAAGGCATCTGAGGTGAAATCTTTAAAGTATGGAAATGATTTTTCTACGGAGACCCAAATAATTTCTGAAATGAACAAAGCAAATTCTTTTTTTTATTCTTTCTATCAAATCCATATGCAGGAAGCTAACAATGTAGCTCCTCTCATTCAGTTTCACACAGTACTGTCCCTCCTTACTTATGTTAATAATCCAGTCACTTCTGGAGCAATTTCCACAAAAAATTCTGTAATCTCTCCTTTGCCCTTTATAAGCCTGACTTGATCTTGCCATCCCATTTGTTTTTTCTCTTCATTATACCTGAAGAAGCTGAAATTATTTAATCTATGACCTGAAGAAAGAGTGCTATTCTAAATGTTGAAACATACTGACTTCAAAGAATAATAAATGTCCCAACTAAGCAAGCATTTTTAATTTTTTTAGATGTATCATGCTTTATAGCAAGTTTTCAACATGAATGGAAAGGTAGAATTAGCACTATTTCATAAATAATTTAGAAGACTAATTTAACATAAATTGTATGTGGCATTTAACTACAGTAAATAATGGGTTAAGGGTGTTCTCTCTCTCTCTCCCCCCCCCCATTCAACACATACCTAATTTCATCAAATGAACAACCACCCAGAATTAGTCTGTTTTCAGGATTTCATGCATCAACAGTCCTTGTGTTCATATCAGTGAAGGAGTCCACCTAAAGAATGGGTGGGAAAGACATCTGTTTAATGTTCAATTTGATTTTTAAAAATGTGATATAAATTAGGTCTTTGTCAGGAATATTCATAGCTTCCAGCATACCTCAAAAAAGAAAAGAAAAGAAACAGTTGCATCTTCTGCTTTCAATATGCTTCAGTCAGAATAATTTTACATAAACAAATTAACATCTTAAAAGCCCAATTCTCCCTAGTGTTATTTAAGAAATAATCTACCATAATGTGAAATCAGTCCAACAATGCTAATAACAAAAATCTTAAATAAGTGCAGTTTTGTAAAACTATACTGATAAGGTGACAAATTTAGTTAGTTAGTTAGTTAGTTAGTTAGTTAGTTAGTTAGTTAGTTATAGAGAGATGACTGATCCTTATTCCTCAACGGGCATTTCAAACATTTAAGGTACTATTACAAATAAAGACTGAATATAAATCTAATAATAAGAACAACAAAAACAAATACTTGATTAGGAAGCCAACAGTTCATTACATTCTAAACACAAAAGCTATATTAATATTAAATTGTAGTGGATATATACATATTTCATGCTACAGCTCTTTTATATATATGCTATATTTTACATCCTAGTCTGCTAACTGATATAATAATCATGTAGCATTCTTCTTGACTGTTCAGATCCTAAAGCTTGAGGATGACAGCTCCAGGGGACTAAGTAAGTTAAGATTTGAAGACAATGTTTTTTAAAAACTTGTATCCCCTAACAGGACTGTCACTGCAAACATTCTTTCATCTCCTTCAGCTTACTGTTAAAGTCAGCTTATCGAACAGAGAAGATATTAGGACCAAAGAAAGAAGAGTTCCCAAGGCTTGGCATATACTGTATGATCAAGCTGACTAATATGTTCCTCAGAAGGAACAGATAAATTCTACAGATTTTTCCCGTAAATGACAATCTTTTATTACGTGTTGGGATTCTTACTTTGAATTAGGAAGTCCACGTGTTTTTATACTGAGGAGCATCAAATGTACTTCTAACAAAAGGTGAAGTAGTGCTAAAGCTGCTATTTTTGGCACCAGGTTAAAGCTGTTTTGTTTTAAGATTTATTATTTTAATTCCAAAACTGAGACTTTCACTCTTGCACTTGATTGATTTTTTTGTTGTTACATTTATATCAATTTATTCTGATGGGTTCTTAGTACTCTCCAATTTGGTAGTTTCCTTGCAGACATTTCATTACCAGGCTAGGTAACATTATCAGTGCAAGAAAGAGTGGGATTTGGTGGCTGATTATATACAGTAGCCAGTGTTGTTGGGGGTACGGCTTCTTCCTTGATAGTTCCTTGATTAGGGCATTGTTTCTTCCCTGATGGTTTATCTGGTGCTGCTTCCTGCTTTATTCTGAATCAACATGTCAACAGTTTTTGTAGTGCAAATTGCTTTTTTCCTGATTCTATTACACTTTAAAATATAGCTGTTAGGTGTTAAATGATACTGCCTGGAGATTATTGTTTTATCATCAATTTATAAATTAAGTAAATGTCTCCAACCACATTAGCCACATTTTCTTGTATAAGTACAGCCCTACAAATAAGTCTGATCACAACTACAGTTTTAATAGGCTACAAGTATATGTACCGATGCTAACTTTTTGTGGCTCATCAACTGCCTCTAAGACAAAGCAAAAAGAATTAGAATCATAGAACGTGAGGGCTGGAAGGAACCTTGGAATCATCTATTCATCTCATGGCCAGTCCCCTGCATAAATCCGCAGCTACATCATTCCTACCGGATGTGGCCTCCTGCAAAGAAGGGAAAACACCTCCCTCATCGGTATCATTGAATAGCTCTTACCATTAAGACTATCTCAACAAAATCTTCCTTGCAATTGAAACCTATTGCTTTCTGTCCTGTCTTCCAGAACTGAGAACAATTCTGCCTTACCACTGGCAAGGCAGCCCACCAATTACATCATTCTTAATTGATAAAAGCTCTCCTGTCTAAGAGCAAGTGAAGCAACTAGATGAGTAGCTACTTTCAAGCCTTGATAATAGAAAACAAGGTAAGATAAGATAATTCTTATACAGGGAGCCCCCAGAACACCCAGTTTAAGGATAACCCATAGTTAAGAGCAGAGCCTATTGTAGCAGAATTCAGGTTAAATGCACAATGGTTCGAGTTCATTACACAATACCACTTATGCAGTATTATACAATAATACTGTTCCAGCTTACATACAAATTCGACTTAAGGACAGACCTTGGGAACAGAACTCATTCTTAAACTTGGGACTACTTGTATCTAACGGAAGAAGCCCTATGAGTTCCATAGCACCCAGGTGCACAGGGCTGCATTTAAGGAAACAAAGTTAATTCTACTCAGAGGTAAGTAACCTGTAGCTCTTAAGACTATAATTCCCATCCTTGGTGGATGTCAGTTGGGTCAAAAAACATCTGAATAACCTATGCTGGTCTATGACTGTAATAAAGATTTGATTTGATCTGATCTGAAGAATCTAACCTAAGGCAATGAATTCAGTAATTGAGAGCCCAATTTTAAGATCTGCAATGCTGACGAACAGAAATGCTTATGCTTGGAAATGTTTAGATATGCTAGCCCAGTATCAAAAGGCAAGTTATGAAAAGGGCACCAGAGTAATTTTTGTGTGACCCTGGTGTATTAAGAGAATTGCAAATGATTATCATCCTCACCCAAATGTCAACTCATACCAAAGTACCTTTTACAGCTTCTGGAAGCAGTATCTAACCTGATTGAATCAATAAAGCCTAATTTAGGCCTATATTATATAATTAGGGCACAACCACTTAATATTCATACTCCCTTATTCAATTTCCTGGAGATATGAAATCCAGGCAGCAGAAGGTCCTAAAACTATGTTGTTGGGAGTAGTAAGATTGCTAAGCATCCCTTTTTTATTTCTCCAAACTAAGATGGAAAAGTTAGATCATCCATTATTAGTGGATGTGCCTAATTGCATAACTGACACTAATTGCCTGTCTTCAGTCTGAACTGGGGTTTTACCAAGTTAGTGACACAGGATACTTTTTTTTATTGGCCTTTTAAAAAAGATCAGTGGCTTTCATCCATAATCAACTACCTACACTTGTTGAAATTCTTTATATAAACAGAATGAATATCTTTAAAAAATATTACTTTAAATTTCCTGAAATGCTATGCATCTATTAAGTACAAATAATAACAGCAGAGGTTGCCTGCAAAAAGATCCATTTAAAATATAGTTTAAAAAATTATTAATTGGAATATTTAGAAAACTGTGTAATCCTGTATTCATTTACTTCAGGATATAGTCCACTGAATATATCTTACAGGTAGTCCTCGCTTACCAACCACTCATTCAGTGACCATTCAAAGTTACAATGGTGCTGAAAAAAATAACTTTACAGACAATTTATGACTGTTTACAACATTCACAGTGTCCCTCAGTCATGTAATCACCATTACAGTCAGTATGTGTTGTCCTGTGTTTGACCTGTTGTTTTTCTTTTTTTTCCTCCCCTTGCAGAGTATAGGGATTGGAGAAGAAGGGATTAGAAGAGAGCAAGCAGATAATGGGAAATACACATCAAAAGCAATGAGTGCACTCAACAAACAGCTGGTGTATTCCCCATTGCATGCATGCTTACTTTCTTCTAAACTCTTCATCTCCAATTCTCTGCTGGGGAGGGGGGCGTGCAGAGGAGAAATTGCCTACAGAAATTGCTTGGTGGGGCCCTTCTTTTCCGGAGGGGTGAGTGGAGAAGAGGGGCTGCAGTTTAGCACATGGGAGGGGGAGGAAGGCAGGGAATTGCTGGAGTGACTTGGGCATTGATGGGGGCAGGGGAGACAGAGGTATGCGGATGTTTCTTCTCTTTTGCTTTGCAGGCCCAGGCAGGGGCAGTGCATTTGCACAGGAGGAAATCAGTGAGGGGAAAGGGGGGGGGGGCTTCCATTTGAGGGCTGCAACAGGGCCCTATGCGAAGCCCTATCTTTCACCACTTCCCCCTTTCTACCTTCCAGTGCCCATATTGGGCTAGGGACGCCCCCGCCTGCAATATGCACAAATGGAACATTATGCACAAATGGACATCAACCGGGTGAAATCAAGTACTAACTAAACATTCCAAATGACTCATACAAAATAACTTTACTTGTATTTCCAGATTTGTGTGAGACTGTCAATAAACCAGAAAGTTAAAGCCATAAGCCAAGTGGCCAGGAGTAATTGGCTTTGGATTGTGTAGGGTTTTGACTTAAAATTACAGGTTACTCACTGAAAAACTATCCTACCAGATCAAGAAGAATTTGGTTAGTTTTGCGGGTTCAAAGCAGCAGGACACAATCCAATAGTTTAATAAGCCATATCTTCACTAACTCCACAAAAAGTTATCAACCAAATGCTGCAATCCTTCCAGCTACTTTGTACTGATGCTTATATTAAAATCACAAAACCATTATCTGAGAAGTTTGCTCCAACTGTATGTTTCCTTATGTAGTAGTCCAGTAGTAGTAGGTGAGCAATGTGCTGGATCCTCGCAATATAGCCCTCAGGATTTTCTCTATTTACCTTTGTCTTTTCTTCTGGGCAGGTGGATACACCGCCGCCGCCGCCACCATCCCAAAAAAACCAAATAGAACTGGGTTGCAGCCACTCACCATTTTTATTTGCTGAGAGCAGAAAGATATTTGTAAATAAAGATGGTGTTAGCGACATCAATTCTGCACCATGCTAATTTCCCAGTTATTTTTAAAATAAAAGACTCTTAAATAATCAGCTAGGATGGGCAAGGAGTCGGTAAGTGGCAAGGAAGGTATTCATGTAGAATCCATTTACTAACTGTGCTGCAAACATAGGAGCTGATGGGATTGGTGCCAAAATGTGCTGCAGGAATTATATAACTAGAAAACTATCACTGGGACCAAAGTCCTGGATATATTTTATGAAACACAAAGCACCTAAGACTAGAAGGTGCTACAAGAGATAAGTAAGGAATAATTGCAAGACAGAGACCAGCTCAAAACTCATACAAGGCATCTTTGTGAATTGGCATTTTTGTCCCCCCTCTCCTTCCCCACTTACAGGGCTCTTTTGTATTCAATATAAGCAACTTCTCTCTGACACAAGCATTTCTCTTGTTTCTTTTCTCTGTCCTCACACAAACACACATACATTTCTTCTCTTTCACACATAAACAACTTCCTCTGTTTCCTCTCCATTCTTCCCTCCAGTCATACATGTGGACACAGACAGACATACAGTACATATGATACCTTTTTTAAATAAGGCAATCAGATCTGAGCTGCAAAAATCCAAACTATGCTACATTCAGGTCTATCTGAATTCTTTTATTCCCAAAACAACTAATTTAATATGCTTCATATTCACTTTACCAATTTCAAGTTTTCCTTGGCTGATGCTCCTCATAGTTCATATTCCTTGTTCCAACTGTATAAAACAAGGAACTCTTCTTTTAGGATTGTCACCGAGAACGGTAGATTTCTTGTTACTTGTGGAAATAACTAGATGAATGTCTTCTAACTGGAGGTGGGGGGTGCACCATCAGGCAATATTTGTTAAAATGTTTCAGCCATGTCCATAAAGTTTTCTTGGCAACAGCACAGATTGCCACTGTCTTCTTCCAGGTGTGCTTTGAGTTCCTCCTTCTAAGCAGGTTGGTTTCCCTCATGTTGCAGATTGCCCACCTGCCCTCATCTCCACTGCAGATTATCCTTAGCTCCACCTGTTTCCTTTTGTCCTTACCAGCAAGGATGAGCATCCTATGAGCTCCCGCTCCCACTAGCATCATTTTCAGCATCACTGAAATTTCTGACACCCTCCACATCATGTCAGTGTGGTAATTTCTAGGGGATTTGGCAATACAAGAATTGAACAAGAAAAGGAAAGTGTCTTTTCTGTGGCTCGTCAGCATGTTTCATGCCTTTTCTGTTTATACCCTCCTACCTGAGGTCAAGGTTGTCTTGATCTGCTGAAACATTGCCAAGGAAATTCTATCTCATCTCTCCCAGGATTCTTCTTAATAGCCAAAGGGCATGATAGGAAAGATACTCTATCCAGCACTCTTCTTTATTCATCTGTATATAGATCTCTGGAATTTTTCCATAATCCTCCTTTAAAATTAAAGAGTCTCCTTTACTTTTCTGTTTCCCACTCATTAGTAAGTATGACAGCTGAGGAGAGGAGAATTGGAAAAGAAAAGGAATACTTTCTGTAATCTCAGCATTATGAATATGTTTACTTTTCCCATTTCCTGCAATTCAATATAAAACAATACAACATAACCCAGTTTTTTAAAAAAATCTGGGACCTAAGTAGTCTAAATAATAGCAAATCAGGTCATGAGCACTTTGCCGTTCTGTTAAGTGCACAATGACTCAGCTTATATGTTGTCAGACTTATGGAAAAATGATCTGGCATATAAAAGTAGGCCACAATGAACACACTAGAGAAATCTATTTGCACAATATTTATCTGCCACTGTACAGCAGCGTCTATTTATTCTATATTTATTATGTCAAATGAATGGTTTTTTACAGCTATGTTAATATTCAGGCAGGAAGCTAGACACAGAGTGTGTTCAAAGACAGACCATGGTATCTAGCGGTACATGGTATATAGCTATATAAGGCCCTCCAAAAGATGACCTTAGAATGTCTGTGGTTTCATGCTACACAAATAAGCAGAAGTAAAACTTAAGCTTACATTATACTTCCTGACTATCCATTGCTTCATAATATTCACAGACTGTCATCAGAATAGCCAGCTTGTGATATAACACTGCAAACACTCCACTAATATATTTTATCAGACATCTTGCGGGTGTGTTAATTCAGTACCTCCCGCTTTCTTTAGAGCAGCTGCTGCAGAAGTATTTTGCAATGCCTGCTATATCAGTATTGGTGTGATATATTGGTATTGGAGCATTGAAACATTTTGCTAGGAGATGAATTAGCTGGAAATTGCCACTGTATATTTCACTTTCTTTTTCACTTTCTTCTAGATTTCTTCTCAACTTGGATACATTTGTAGGATTTTTTGTGACAATTCTGAAAAGCTTTTGACTGTGCTTTAGCTTTTACAGTTATAATTTAACAGCATGTACATTTCCTGATGGTAAAGAAGATGCACCCTTATTCTTTTGACGTTCAGGCAGATATGATGGAGTTATTATATGGCATAGTGCCTGTTTATTTGACGGACCACCTTCTCCCATAGTATTTGCCTGGCCAATTCAAATCTGGTAGGGTTGGTGCACTCCAGGTTCCTTCAATGAAACAATGCCACCTATTGGGACCCCGAAGGTGCCCCTTCTCTGTAACAGCACCTGCCCTCTGCAATGAGGTTCCCCAAGATTCAAACAACCCCCACTTTGCTGGTCTTTTGAAGGATGAGGGTGACTGAAGCCCCCTTTAGATTAGGTAGGTTGTTTTCCTTTGTTCCCACCCAGTTTTGTCATCCTGCCATCTTTACCCTTCTTTTTGTTTCTTCTTGTTTTTCTTGTTTTTAATGTTTTAAACAATTTGTAAACTGCCCAGAGTTGCTGGGAGTCAGGCAGCATATAAATTGTTTATTATTATTATTATTATTATTATTATTATTATTATTATTCATTAGGATATTGCTCCATCAATCAAGATTGTAAACAACAATTTCAATTTCCCCATCTAGATTATTTTCCCACGTCTCAGTTCCTTCCTTATACAGATAGTCCTCGCTTACTGATTGCCTTGTTTAGCAACTTTTTGAAGTTACGATGGCTGGGGAAAAAAAAGCTTTGCAACCAATTGTTGCATTTATGGCCATCACAGCATCCTGCGGTCACATGATCACCATTTGCGAGCTTCATAACTGGCTTGCAATAAGCAGAATTAATGGAGAAACTAAAAGTGAAATCATAAGTTGTGGTCATGTAATGTCTCCCTTAACAACTGCGGTGATTCACTTAACAAGGGAAGTGGAAATGACATCTAATGTCCAATGTGGTCACATGATTTTTCACTTAGTGACTGCAGTGCTTAGCAATGGAGTTGCCAGTCCCAATTGTGGTTGGTAATCGAGAACTACCTGTACTTCTTATCCAACAATTTCCCTACAATATCTGCTGTATTAATAGAATAGAACAGAATAGAAATCTTTATTGTCATTGTACTACTTGTACAACGAAATTAAATGCCACCCCAGTGCAGCTTTAAAAATATAAAAACCATAGAACACATAAAACACATAACACACATAAAACACATGAAACACATAAAACATATAAAACACAACCTTCGCATTCCATTCACCATTGCACAACCCCTGATGCTGCATTAATACTGCACTATACGATAGAATTCACTATAGTTACAGCTCTAAGATAGAAGCTATTCTTCAGCCTATTTGTCCTTGTTTTCATTATCCTTATTATCATTATTAAATGAACGACATCCAGTTCAGTGACTGAATCATGTCTAAGAAGTGTGTGTTCTCAGGGTGGTTTTTTTTTTAATCAATTGGGTTTTGTTCTAATCTACAGGTTTTTATTCCAAAATCATCTATGCCTATTTCTGCATGATAGAGGTTTCCCCCATGGTAGAGATGATATATTAAATCTCTCTGACATACTTAAAGTGGTTGAAATGCTATCAAATAACTTTGAAATCAGAATTATCACAAATGAATTTGTCTCTCTACTCTCCAAATTATGTCATGGCATCCAACAATGTTCTTATGTGCCAATTTTGTTTTGACAATCCTTGACAATTATGTAATGTCACTACCAAAGCTTGTTGAAGTTATCCAGCAGTGTAATTATATTATGACTATACTATTATTTGGAACAAGTCTGATTAGTTGTCATTGGGATCTGCTATGTCTATAGATTATTGTGGGAGATTAAAATTTACAATTTGTACAGATTTTATAAAATGCTTCGATTTGTATCACTTCCAAAGTTTAACATGTATGTTGAATTAAATATGTCTAAATGTACAGATGTAATTTTAGTGGATATATCTTGATAGTCAAAACTCCCATTAAGTCTTTGGAGTAAGATTAATGTGTTTTAACATGAATTTGCATTGAGATTAATGCATATCTTCAGAGGAATTCCAATGATAATTCCCACTAGTTATTTCATATAGATAGCTAATGAGATATTTTTTAAGGGAAACTAAAGCCCCCAGAATATCTTTGGCCAAACTGCAGTTACTTTATGAGGATAGCAGCTTTAACCTGTCAGATTTTCAGTTATATCATTGGGTTTTTATTTTAACATCCATATTTTTCCTGAATGTAACTTATTATAATTACTTTAGTCTCTGGGCTCATTTGGAAAGCAAATGTGTAACACCTTTGAAATCTTGGCAGGTGTCAGGGTATAGGTATGTACATTTGAACCAGGATCTTGGTTTCTGCTTTGAAAGCCACTAGGCAAATTTGGTTATTAATAGGTAAGCAGTTACAATTTGATCCTGAACCACATGAGAACTTGACATTGTGATATAACTCAAATCTGAAAATAATGGGAAATACGTTCTATTGAAATGCTCAGTTGATTTTTAATAGTTTTAAAGATTTTGAGAGGCTGTCTTTTGTGGTGAGGGGAGGTTTATGCTTAGCTTGCCATCAACATATGCTGGACAATATATACAACTGAAACATGTATTAAGTAAAGAGTATGGCCTGGATGCTTTAGCATCCTCTGAGGTACTTGCAATTTGACCTTCTTCAATTGTTGTTGTTGTTGTTCAGTCATTAAGTCGTGTCCAACTCTTCGTGACCCCATGAACCATATCGTGCCAGGCCTTTCTGTCCTTCACTGCCTCCCTGAGTTGGCTCAGTTTCATGCTCATTGCTTCAGTGATGCTATCTAACCATCTCATCCTCTGCCGTCCCCTTCTCCTTTTGCCTTCAATCTTTCCCAGCATCAGGGTCTTTTCCAAAGAGTCCTCTCTTCGCATTAGGTGACCAAAGTATCTGAGCTTGAGCTTCATTATCAATCCTTCCAATGAGCAGTCAGGGTTGATTTCCTTTAAGACTGATTGGTTTGACCTCCTAGCAGTCCAGGGGACTCTTAAGAGTCTTCTCCAGCACCACAGTTCAAAGGCATCAATTCTTCAGCGCTCAGCCTTCTTTATGGTCCTTCTTCAATATCTTTTTCAATAGAAACCAACAATTCAGTTTTATAAGGTATTAAGAAGTGAAATGAAAGTTAGTATTAGCTACATATTTAGTCTGTGGAAAGACGAATTGGAATACCAATTTTGAAAAATATCAAGGGGCCCAGGTATTAAAAATGTGGAATATACTTGTGATTTTTTTTTAAAAAACTAATTTATCAGAAAATATTATTTCAAATCTATTGAACCCCTCTAAAAAGGAATGGACATTAGACCTTTTATGTTGATTATGTAAGAAATTTGAAAGTTAACTCACATGATTTGGCCTTGTTCTTTTATAACTTCACTTTGGTTTCAAATTAATAGGTATGTTAACATAACTTTGGGAAGGAATATATTTAACGAACTCAAAGTGATGCTGAATTATATTTCTAAAATATAGAATTTGTCATCTTATGAAGAATTTTGGCTGTATGGAACTTGGGACGCAGCAAAGGAAAAGTCTCTCTCCTGATTTTAAGGAATGGATCTAGGATATGTGCCTGTAATCTATTTTTGAAAGTTTTTATGCTCTAAAATTGAGAAGATAACACATTATGCTGCTATATAGGCCAGACTGGATGAGAGGCTTAATGACTGAATCTTTTTTATGTAGATATTTATACTTATCATATGGATCTTTTCTTTTTCTTCTTTTTGATTTTTATTAAGGTTAGCTCATTTAACCTAATATATTTACTTTTCTTCTCACTGTATTATCACTATTCAGTGTGGTCTGATTCTTTTGTATTTCACTATTTTAATACATATTAATAAAAAAAAAACCAAATAATTCTGAAATGATAGACTGAAATGATGACCCTGAACATGATGCAGAAAGACAAACATCATAATCTTATTTTCTGAGAATAGATCTACCTAAACAAGAGAGGTCAATGCAGTGGTATTCCTACTGCTTGTTTAGTATTCATGAGGGCATGCACTGATAAAAGTCGATCAGTAAAAAAAAGTTTTGCTTACCTACATAAAACCCTACAATGTAGTAAAAACATTTTTGTTCCTATAAATGAATTCCTATAGTCACTTGGTAAGTCTATAAACAATCTTTAAGGGGGGGAAAAAATGAGTATAATGGCAAAAAATATTAACTAGCCTAACTATACATTCAAATCTGTACCTCTCAGCATGTTCCGAATAGCAGCAATTCCCATAATGATGTTTCATTTGAGCAACCAGGCTTTCCATTTCTTTTCTGTACTATTTTCATTATGCGAACTGGTGTAACCCACAAGGACAAGAACTTCATTAAAATACTCCCCAATGGAGTCTCTTTTTATGACCTTTTTACTTCTAAACCTGCAATTTCATAGAATTTATCCAATTCAGTTTGCAGTTGAGGTACATCTCTATTTAGGTTATTAAGCAACATAACATTATGAACAAATTAACTGCATGATGGAATGTAAATATTTTAAAATTCTCAGTATGTGTTAGCCCTGCAAGGTAGGCCAGGTCAAGAAACAAATGCCGCAGGCATTCTTGGAATACTCTTTATTATACTAAGATAGAATCTTGAAAGCTGTCCAAGTTTTTCTCTGCCCCATCTTATACTAAAGAAAATCAAGGCAGAGTTATTCTGAGTTTCTTTCTCACAGTTCTACTATTGTCTTAACACAATGTAATCTCTTCTCCAAGCCTCTCTTAACAGTTCTTTCATATCTTCCCAAAGGTCAGTTCTAATTCCATTACAGTATGTTTGTTGTTCCTAATATTTGACTGATACGTTGATTGATTTCACAGTCTTTACAATATTTTCCAGTTCCAAGGGACCCTAAGTGGCTAACAAGATAAAATACAAATACAACTAATATAGACAAAAAATAAACAGAAAGAATAAAACAATATTACAGCTGCAATTCCTGCGATGGCCATCCAAAACAGCCAGGGCCATATCTCTATAATCAAAATAAGTAAGATAGCTGAAAAGAGGCATTCTTGCTCTGTGCCCCTATTAATGTTGGGAAATTCTGTGGGAAATTTCTAGATTAGTTTGAACCCAGCTTACTCCCAGTCAATCCCTAAATCCAGAACAGATGAAGCACACCTGCCACTAAGTTCAATTAGCAAAAAAAATTACCTGATGTCTGTTTGTTCATTAAATATCAGCAAACATCAAAACAATTAACTGGCAAAACAAACAAAAACAGGGAGAGAAACATGAACAATAGGCAAGAATTTATTCTATCTATATCAGAAGGAACAGAATTTGTCAGAGCCACTGGAAACAACACTTTGGGTAATGGGAGTGGCCTTTGGTGTTCTAGCTTTAACCCTTTTATCTACCTAAAAACAGCAGGACAGAGGTGGAAGGTGGGATAGCAGGTGGCTTCTCCTCTATTCTGCATCATAAATGGAACAATTTGATAGACAGGGATAATATATCCAACATTCAATCTGAAAACAATCAGTGTTTATTCTATTAATGCTTTTTATCACAAGTATTAGCAAACATAACTACTTAATCCCTGTATTAAAGTTGTATCCAATGGCAACTTTTTAAGAAATGTATTCTGCCATATGCTTTGAAACATCTGAAGAAAATTAAGCTAATAGAGATTTAGTATTATGTTTAACACTGCTCAGATTTAATCATCTATAGTTCTACTAGGAACAAAGACAGAGAGATGGAATTACTGATAAGCACCTTCAATCTCTTGTCCATAGGTGCAGTAAATATGTTTAATGTTGTTTTAATAATGTAATAAGCCTGTACAATGTTAACTGTTGTAGATCTTATTTGGTTTAGAGATTACTACTACTCAAGTTTGCTTCCATGAATCAAATATTTATGCTCCTTCAAGAATTTCATTACTTGAGTGGCACAAGTATAGGGTTAATTTTTGGGGGGAATACCTTATTATGTTCAGATTTGAACTCACCCATGTTATGTTCATGGTTGTACATTTGAGTTATGTTCTTCTTCTTACAAAACATTGTACCTCATTATCTTATTATGTCACTATATACATAATTATAACACACTTCAGCAGAATTCTCTCCCCCACCCTCACAAAAGTGGCATTATTTTTAATATGCATTAATATCTCAAAATCTTTGGTAGGAATTTTTCATTCATAATTTCAACTCAAATAAATATTTTACAGAAAATATTCAGTTCAATTATTGAATGAAAGTATGGAAATAACCCCATTATTATTAATAATGTTACAATATGATTGAAGTAAATCCATAGATCTCAGTAGAGTCAAAGTCAAAGAATGGTACTCCTACTATAGCAGCAATTGTAGCTTCTCTCATCTGCTCATTTGGAATGATTCTTGATTAACCTTCGTCATATAAAATATTATTTGTATCAAGATTAGAGGTGCAACACATTTTGATTATTAATTCATATCCCATTCTAGCTCTGAGATTCAAGGCATGTTTAAACTTTCTTACAGGATAAAAGTCCCCCAACTCCACCCCTGCCCCCCCCCCCATCATCATTGAGCAAAGTACAAACTGGATGAAGATTTTGTAGAACTGAATTAGATGACATTTTCACAGTACTTAATCAATGGGAAGGACTAGATTACAAAGTCAAAAGAAACAGAAGAACAGCTTGTTCCTTATAATTCCTATAGAATTCTAACATAACTAACAATGCTGTAGAAGGAAGGAAAATCTACCAGTGAGGGTGAATGCGTTCTTGTGTGAGTGCTGCCATATTCAGTGATATTTTCCTGGAATAAGACACCAGTTCTTAGAATCCCAATGACAAAACCTTACAATTCTAGACGGGGAGGATTCCCCATATTCATAAAATTAATCATTTCTCTGGATAGTAGATTATGTCATCTTTGCTTTCCTTAGTAATCATTTCCCTGATTCCAATCTGTGAATGCTTTCAAAAGCACAAAAACATTTTATTTAATTGTCTCTGGTTTTCTAGAAATAGTTGTCTAGATAAATGCTCAAGAGCGTTACCCCAAAATATAGTTTTATTTCCAGCTGCACACTTCATCTGAGGGCATTTGGGGAAATAGAAACATTCTATTTCAGGACCAGCAACCAAAACCCTTCCTTGATGTAATTTACTGAGACAGGAACAACACTGACAGAAGGCTCTAAGTCATATGAAGTTTCTATTGCCTGCTAAATCTGAAAACACAATTATCTACTAGCATGTTTATTGAAGGCTAAGTTCATAGCAGCTGCAATTTCCTAGACTCTGAAAGTCTGTATGGAAGAGTCCTGCACAAAATCTTTTCACACTCTTTAATATGCACAGATAAATAAAATGCCAAAAAAAATCGAACCCAGCATATTCATATTTATAAACAGCTCAAAGTAAATTACATAGTTTGGATCCAACAGCTCGCTTAATGTGAGAGAATATGAACAAACTGTTGGGGTGAAAAACTAGAAAAAATGAGTTGTGTTTTTACCGACTTGCACTGAGGGTGAGGTTTGCTGAGGCACACGCTACGGCCTATCAAGGGTGCTCCCTTCCATCAGCTGAAAAACAATATGCACATATCAACAACTACACCCAACTCTGTCTCCTAATGTTTGTCTTTCATGCCCAAAAGACAAGATATGGTTTCTTATATAATTCCCTTAGCTTATGACTGCATGCCAAAAATGTTTCACATAATAATAGTGCTATTTATAGAGCACTTTAGAATATTAAAAGCTCTGTCCTACAGCCACACTAAAAGGTCATAATTACCAACATCACACATTTTACAAGTTAACTTTAAGGTTTCAAAGGAAGTGATGGCTGAAGGCAGAAAAGGTAAGCGTGAAACTTATAAATTGCAACCCCAAACAGACTTAACTGGGCTAAGTTTCATGGACAGATTAGCGCTTATTTGCAAGTAAACAAACCTAGGATTGTATTACTACCTGCTCTGTATTTTACTATGTCATGTGGAATTAAGAAACAACCACACTGACATCAGTTCTCTGATAAGTGAATGTATTTAATGTGTTATCCTAGTGGTAGGGAAGCTGCTTCAATGTTTGCGCCCAAGTTGCTCAAGTCACATTCAGCCATGCAGAACAAGATGGACTGTGTATTGTGCCAACATCTTTTTTTTCCTGCCTTTTCCCCATTTTCATTCAATTTGATGGGAAAGAGACTAAATTTCATTCCCCCCCCCCCGCAATCATTTTTTAAAAAAATAAACTTGGGTAGCACCTAGTTTAGTAGGTAGCTAAAGAGCATGAATGTCCTGTCTTTCAAAGTACAATCCTATCTCCAGTTCTCTGGTTTCTTTTAAATCTCAAGGGAAGATAGGGTGGCAAAATTCTTCCTGCTGGGCATTTTTAGAATGGAACACAGCCACAGTCAGGGAGGTTGCAAAGTCACTTTGTGTGAGTTAGGCAGCTATATAAATGTGACAAACAAACAAACAAATCATTGAAAAATACAACACTCAAAATACAAGTGAAAGAAATTCTAAGGACATTCTGAAAATGAGGTGAGCAAATACTCATTCCTGAGAACAAAACTAAAGGAAAATTTTTCATACTATATTACAGAACACCCAGGATCCTACCTGAGTAGAATTTTTAAACAAGGAATAACCAATTTATCTAAGGATAAAGACAAAACATTCAACCTGTTTTACTTACAGGGATGTTACAAGGATGGGTTTGGGAACTAGGAAGTCCTATTGAAAACTTTGAAGAGGAAAAAAGCGATATAAATCAAATAATTAAATAAAAAATTCCACTGTATTCCATGACAGAAGCAAAGCTTCTGTAAAATTATATTCATCCATTCAATAGCTAAAATAGAATTTTTTATGCAAATATAAAAATAAAAATCCACAACAAAATCCAGATCTAGGACAAATAAAATAAATGCCAGCAGTAATAAGAATTAGAGCCAGTTTGGTGCAGTGGTTAAGGCACCAGGCCTTAACCGTGAGTTTAACAGTTAAGAGACCGTGAGTTCTAGTCCCACCTTGGGCACAAAGCCAGCTGGGCCAGTCACTTTTTCTCAACCCTAGGAAGCAGGCAATGGCAAACCACTTCTGAAATCTTGCCAAGAAAACTGCAGGGACTAGTCCAGGCAGTTGCCAGGAGTCAAGACTGATTCAAAGGCACAAAATAAATAGTAACAGTTAAATATATGAAGCACCTTATAGACAGTGGTGCTTAATATTTGTGAACTCTTTTGAATTTTCAATATTTCTGCATAAATATGACCTAAAACATGATCTGTTCTCCACACAAGTCCTAAAACTAAATAAAGAGAACTCAGTTATACAAAGGAGTAAAAAACATTATACTTGTTCATTTATTTGTGGAGGAAAATAATCCAAAGCTACATATTTGTATGTGGCGAAATATGTGAACCTCTAGGATTATCAGTTCATCTGAAGGAGAAATTAGAGTCAGGTGCTTCAATTAATGGGATGATAATCAGGTGTGAGTGGGAAGTCCTGCCTTATTTGAAGAATAGAATTCTGGATATTCACTATCAAAGTCTGATCTTCACAACACAGGGATGTGGAAGTGTGTCATGGCTCGAACAAAGGAGATTTCTGAGGACCTCTGGTTTTAGGTCATATTTATGCAGAAATATTGAAAATTCAAAAGGGTTCACAAAGGTTTAAGCACCACTGTAAATGAATTGGAATCAACAATGATACAATAATGACAAAATATTTGTTAAAAAATATTCAAAAGGCATGAGAGAAATGTCTTGGCCTGGTAGTAGCACACTAATATAGTTGACGTTAGGGGCATTTTCTTTTCACAGGTGTGGAAGAGCCATATTGCTGAAAAGACCCTTTCTGTGTCTACCTCCTTTGAAATTTCAGATTGAAGGGCCTTAACCGAAGACCCTCCTCTAATGGTCTAAGGACACCAGCATGTATATGTATGGCTGTGATCGACAAGGCTCGCTGCCCTTTCACGCTCTAGCTGGACTTTCCAGGCTACCCTCAAAGGCAGTCCTTTCCCCCATGTGAATTACTGAGACACTTGTAGTAGATGAAGAATTAAATTTTACAGAAGGATAGTTTTTCACTGCTTTGCCATGATTTCTATTGACATAAAACAATTTAAAACAAAAACAAAAAAACAAAAACAAAATCCCACATCATGTGTTTTTATTGTTGTTGTTTTTTAACCTGTCCATATATGTTACTAATATCCCCAGGAACAAGGAGGGTAATTAATCTAACCATAAGAATCTATTCAAGATATTAAAATAGACAATCCTTTGGGCATTCAGCCAGCCTAGTTCTACAAGCCTGAAGTTGAGCCCATGAGCAGGCTGGAAACTATTTTTATGAAACTTTTATCCAGCATCTAGGTCCTTATTAATCATCATTATGAAACAAAACCTGTTCTATTTTACTGGGGAATGACATTGTAAGAAGAAGACAAAAGCTGGGGACACACACTTCACAGGCCAAAGAAGACAAATCTATTTAAAGCTCTTCTGCAACTTATGAAAGAAATGAATTCTCCTATAAGAGAAGCTAAAAGGAACTGAAATGATGACATTTCTAAACACTCAAGGATTTTAATTCCAGAGAATTCTTTCTCAGCATTAACATTTGTATCTGTCGTTTTAGATAAAAAGCAACTGCCCTTTTTATTTTTAACTTCCATAATAAGCACCTTAGACAGCACCCTGCAGGTGCACCAATATTGCGAAAAGCATCACAAGAGAAGTGCTTATCTTTGCATCTGTCTATAACACTGCACTAGCCAGCAGCAGGCTTTGTGGTGTGCATCCATAGGGGAATTGGCTACTGACAGTTTCAGAAGGAGGAGATCTTGAAATCTTCCGCTCATTGACTCACCACAGACTTCAAGCTCAGGCAATGAAAGGTTCCAAATGGCACTGAAGAGAGCAGGCATTGTAACATTGGAGGGAATAAATACCAGGCAACCCATTATTACAGATGAGCTTGGCTACACTGCTCTCTGTTCATCTATATATTGGGTGTTCTATTTCCTTGGACATTATCCAAACCCCAAATTGCCTCAAGCTTTCCTTTTTTTAATTCTAGAGAAGCAGCCAAGCTCAAAGTGGGAAAAACTGATAGAAATAAGAGCCATAGTTAAAAAGAAAGAGCGTGGATATACAACTCTGGAGGCTGAGGACTCCATGGGGCTCTTGCAAACCAGTTTGGAAGACAGGGCAATAATGGGTGTTTGCTTTTTTAAAATCCTCTCCCCCAAAATTATCCACTCAAAGCCTCTAAAATTCATTTTGATTTATTTACTGAAAATGTATATGTGTAAGAGTCGCATAAAAAGCCTCGGGGGACTGTGCCCATCCACAAGGTCACTTTCAGATTTTGCTACCAATCTACTTGTGCTGCACATCAATCAGTTGACACCATCACTCACCATTCCTCACCGCACTAGCACCTAGTTCCTTTCCCCTGCAATGCAAATGGGCCATTTCTATTTGCAAGCAACAACTGTCATTGCAGAAATGGCAGCAGTGTTATTAGCCAGAGAGGTCACTTTTCAATTGGCTGCCAGTTCTTTACAACTGCTACAGACTCTTTGCCCTGAAGTGTCAATACTCTCCTTCAAAAGAACTCCCTCAAACTCTGTTCCTCTGCAAATCTGAAATAAATAGAGCTGTATGACAGAAACTCTGGACCAGGCCCAAGATATGTGCCACTAGAAGCTACATAACTTATATATCTCCTCTCATTGAGTTAACAAGTAGTTCCTTTGTTAATTTAGTTGTCATGAAAAATAACTTTAAGTTGCTTAATCATTTATGGACTCTTTCAATCTGCACTTTAGTACCCACCAGGAAAGGAATTGTTAAACTATTGCTTTTTTTTTTTCAGACTCTCAAAAACACCTTCAATGGGGGCTTTTGAGAGTCTAAAAAAAAAAAAAAATCTTCTGGAGGAAGAAACAGTGGACTGAAGATGGCTCCAAAAAGCGGAGCCAACGACTGCAGCTGAATGAAGAGCCAGTGAGTAGACCAGCTCTCCAATAATTCCTCCCAGACAAGGAGAGAATTTCAGATCACCCACAAGTGCTCCAGACAGTTGCTCCTTGTGAGGAGACTGCAAGATAGCAATTTCTGGCAGGTTTAGAGCCCTGGAATAACCATCTTGCTCAAACCACAGTCTGTGCCTTCAAAGGGACATTGGGTTTGCATACTTTCTTTTCTAATCGCTTTTGGAAATTGCTTGTTAACTGCTTTTCAGCTATTAGGAACCTTTGGATCAATAAGTCTGAAAACACCAAGTGAGTTTCCTTCAATCCTTAGGGAAAGAAGTTTTAACTACAAATATAAGAACTTAATTTTTTTTCTTTTTTTTGAACAGCAAAAGGGTGATTAAAATTTTGATTTTGGAAAGTTATAAATGGACTAAGGGTCAAGATAAATTTGAAATAAGCTTTTGGAATTTATTATAAAGAATCCTTCCCATGGAAAAATGCGTTTGTTTTGAATTGAAAACTATTTTAAAAAAAATAGTAAGATAAGATTTTAAAAACTGGACACTAGAGGGAACTAGAGGAAAGTAAAGATTACAATTAAAGGAGGAGAACACTTAAACTTGACTTACAATTACAGAATGAAGCAAAATATTCTAACATTAGACATATTGAAGGATGTTTTTGAACAATGGACCAAGAAGTTAATTTTAAGAGTGTCTGCCTCTATGGATAGACTATGTCTAAAAGATGTTGTAGAAAAGGAACAAGTTCTACCTGACAAGATTGAGACTGAGTTGAAAGTGGATATAAAAATGATAGGCTACAAGAATGGCATGGAAAAAGATATTACACTGGACATACAAAAAACACTGGCTGATGTCTTAACAATTAAAAGGGATATACAAACAACAAACCAAGAGAGTGACCTGGATAATTTTCCTATATTGGATTTACAAAAGAGGCTTGTTAAAGTTTTGAAGAATCTTGTGAGAAGGGACAAAGAAAAAATAAAAAGAAATCAAATTCTAGGATATTATTTGAATTGACTAGAGGTTAAGATTGTTAGAAGCAAAAGGAATATAAAGTTGGTTTATTTGATCAAGGTTAAAATAAATATGTTGTTATCTCTGCTAACCCTTAATGGACTTTTGCTGACATCAGGACTGAAATGACAATGCTTTATGGATTTGTTTATAGACAAGAGATGGGATATGTGAAGAAGAGATCGTTTGTTGTATTTTAAGAGAAGATGATAAGTTACTAAAATTGTTTATACTTGTGATGAAGGTGGGAAGTCACTTCTTTATATTTTTTTTCTTTTTGTTCACTATATTATTTTTTTCTATTTCTATTTTCTCCTTTTTTCTTTCTTTTCTGCACTTTTTATTCTTCTATCTTTTTTCAGTTTCTATTAGATTTTACTGTTATAATTATAAACTTTAATAAAGTTACTATTCAAATACCTTCAATGGTTGCATATCTTCACTAGACTATATTATGGGACAAAAGCTCCATCCAGTCCCTCACCTGACCAAACAACCTGGATGTTATCAATAGGTGTTTTTCACAACTCAACATTTTCTTTGCCTGGTTAAGGCAAACCCATCTCTCTGGATTAATAAAGCAACCAAGCATTCAAGAAAAGAAGACCCTGGCCTTGAAAGCAGGATTAGGCGACAGAATAGAGGAGAGATCATCTTATCCAACATTAGTGTTCTGCAAGTTAACGTGCAGACAACTCTTGTCTGCACTTTAGAACAATCAGACTGTTTAAGATAAAAAAAATTCAAATTACTCAGAGATTCTGAGAATGGTTTAATTCTAAAGGGCAAAAAGAAATTTTAGGGGGAATTTGAGGAGGTGATTATAGCATTTGGGGGAAGCTGGGAGAGTTGCAGTGAAGAGAAAATGATGGTAAGTCATTAGTCATATGTAACTGTGGGGTCAATTCAGCTGCAAATCTGATGAACTGAAGCAAAGAACAAAACGAAAGACCATGCTATCTTTTAACACCATTTCATTTTTTTTTAAAAAAAAAAAAGTCAACCTATAATGGGTAAGTAACATCTAACCCAAACTTTTAGAAAAAGCCATATCCTCATCTTCAGGTTAATGGCCCTGTGAATTTACATATTGTTTTTTCACTTAATCTTCAGAAAAGACTATTAGGATAATTTTCTTTGTATTCATGGGCTTTCAAGGTGAACAGCTAATAACTGGCAATAAGTTACTTTCTTAAGATTAATGGTATCCTGTGTGGAGCACTGTAATTTGCCCTGTCATCCTTAGTAGGATATATGGATGAATGAACATGAGGAAAGAAGACAGCCAATGGTCTTCAGGGCCACTGGATATTCTCCAAACAAAGTAGTGTCTTTTTCAACCTTGGGCTTGCCCTTTGAAATAAATGACAATACAAATTTATTTTAAAAATTAGTACTAAGTGCATTTATGGACAGATGTAGCATTTGTTTCTGCTTTAAAAAGCATCAGTTTTCTAGATGGTAAAAGAAACAGAGTTAGAGGACACTTAAGACCTGCAATCCCTTTCATGTTTTCTGTTTGCATTACAAAACTGAGCTCAGTTCAAATGTAAAGCTCTTTGGAGACAATTTCAAAACACATCATGCCAAATAAAATAAGAAAAGAAAAAGATTTGGGTGCCAGAGCAATTTTCCTTTCAATGCTGCCAACATAGGTTTTCAAAGTAACACAAGTCAAGGAAACAATCTCTACTTAGACCAATACTCTTAGACTTATACACAGTTCTAGAACATGCATGTAGTTCTAAATTACTATTCTAATTCTAGTTCTTAAACAAAATTTATTCAAATTATGCACAGATTCTGAACCAATTTATACAAACTTAGGTTACTGGGATCACTGGCTCAGTCACATGGTGGATTGTGTCATCAAGTTGGTGTCAACACTTAGTGACTCATCAATAGATTTTCTCCAGGAGGATCTATCCCCCACCTGGTCCTTCTGATTTTCCAATGGTTCAGTTACATTGCATACCATGGTACTATTTCTCTAGCAATACTCTGCTTTTGCCTTCCTACTTTAGATTTTTTTTTCCAGTTTTTGTTGCTTTGTAAATCTGACAGGTAGAAGTTAGTTTAGAGCTACACAATCTGTAACAATTTTCTCCACCTTCATTTCTGACCTCAAGCACATGGGCAAAAATGTGTTCATGTCAAGAATAGTAAGCCTGCTATCTTTCTGATGCTGCTCCAGCCACTAGTGAGGGAATGCTGAGTTGCAGCTCAGCCACATCAGTAGGAGTAGGAGTAGGGATTAGCTGTCTCTACACATATGATACGTTTCCTACCCTGCAGTGATTTCCTATCCTTCAGGAAAGGACAAAAGGACTGGCTTTTCCAGCATGGCCAAAGCTGGGGTGATTTGTGAACCCACTGGTATATGATGGGTTTTTAAAATATTTTATATTCACTGGGTGGTTCTCTATTATTTTTGTTCTTCTTTTATTACATTTTGTTCTTTGTACATCACCTTGAGGCATGTGATAATTAGGCAGTCTTACGATAATAAATAAATATTTTTTAACAATATTTGTAAATGAAATTCAGTATAAATAAAATGGCAGCAGTACTTCAGAGTAATGGAGATATAAAATACGATAAAAATGAACCACCTCCAAATTTGTTCTCCCATTCAAATCAGTGGGCTCTTTTCCAATATTTCATGTCATAAAGCCATTGCTATTTATTCACATAATTACCATAAAGCAAAATATTAGAATGATTTGTATGGATTAAGAATAACACAATTTGAGTTGCACACTTAATGGCCATTTATTTATTTATTTATTTATTTATTTAAAAATATTTATGAGACCACCCATCTTAAAACCAGAATTCTGGGCAGCTCACAACCGTAGGATAAAACAGTATCATACAAAAATAAAAACAAGAAACAAGAAAACCAGAAACTGGATAACCTAGCACCACAACTGCTCTCCTCCAAGTCCGACCTCACCCTACCCCAGTGCTTGGGGGTTGCGATAGGGTGAGGTTTACAAAATGGAACATGATTTAACAGCAAGGCCAGAATTCAAAAAGCGACCTTGCTTGGAAGTTTTGGCATTATTTTCCTTGAACAGATACAACTTGCTTGATTTGGCTGTTCCTCAACTTTTGAAAGACTCTCAATGTCATACAGTTTCATGAGAGTCCATTTGAAAAATATGGTACCAAAAGTATATAGAATTGTTGTTCTTATTCCTGTGAAAAGAAAGCCACACCACCAGGCAACACTCTGTGGGATGCAATAAAAAGGGATAAGAATGTCGCTTGTGGGTCTTAGACTGCCAACCCTTGTCTTTGGCCACTTGCAGACAAGCATTTTCTTCAGCCCTGAGAATCAGGACTGTGATTCTTCCTCTCCTTAAAGGATTCCTTTTTCATTAAAAAGATGAAATAAGCAACAGGAAAGCATAAGAGTATAACAAATGAAAGATGACACTTTGGGGATGCTGTGGGAAATTTGTGAATTAAGCAGGATGTCTGCATCAAAATTTAATCGGAAGTTTTCTGGATAAGCTTTCTAGCCAACAGACCAGAATTCTTATCATTACTGTTATTGTTCTAACCATATGGCTGATGATAGGGACAAGGGAATCCATCAAGGCCATCCCCCTTGGTTTTTCATTGTTCCGAAGTAAAGTTTATTTAACATTTTTCTATGCATGTTTCTCCAATACATACATGGTTTTCTTGGCTATAAACTGCATTATGAAGTCCAGAAAGTATGGATTTTCTTTCCTAGAACTATTCCAATTTACAGGCAGCTTTGGGAAATGCGAATGGAGTTAAATTTGCATTAAAATGTGAATCAAATGAATTTCTCCATCTGCCACTGAGCAGCTATGCATAGGACTGTACTGTAAGTTGTTTAAAATCACCTAGCAAGTTTGAGATTGTTCCATAAGCTCTATCTCCTTGACTTTATTCTTGCAGACAGGCAGGAGGTGGGGGGGGGGGGGGAGACAGAAATTAACTACCAGATCATGTTCTATTATTAGTGCACAGGTGCTACAGTTTAGAAAGCCATATAGTCTGAGGCTATTCTCCCAGTCTATATGACTCTATAAAACACAGCTGCGCTAGAGAGCCTTTCTCTACAATGCAGTTTTAAAGTATTAAAGTAGAGAGTTTTCTCCTTTTGTACAGAAACTGCATGCAAATCCTTTTTATTGTGTAAGTTTAAAATACAAAAATATGCTTTTATGTGGGAAAAAAGCAGTTATTTCTTTTTCAGAGGGAACAAGCCGGCTGGATATAAAAACAAAGAAAAAAGCAGAATTTGTTTGAACAGTATTCATGAGGAAGAATACTATTTGTGTTAATGCTACCATTCTGTAAGATCTAAGGCTCTTGATTTCAACAATTTTTCTGACAATCAACATACAGAAAAATGTATTCTTATTTCTTATTCAACATGCTTTCCTTTTTAATCATAACTTATATGTTTTATGCTATTTCCAACATTTTTTTTCTTTATTTATCACCTATTGAACCATTAATAAATGTTTTAAATTGTGCCATTCATCCTAAACTCTTTATGCAACGTTTTATCATTCATTTGCAGACTATGTTTTATCCTTGTTTGTTAATTTATGTATTTATATCCACATTTACAGCAATGAAAGTGATTGAGAAAGCTAAAGGTATAACTAAGAAAGTCTATTAAAACGTACTTCAAAATATAATTAAAACATAATTAACACACTATAAAGCATCCAAGTTGGTAGTTAACCTAGATTATACATCAAAGATCTGTTTAAATAAAAATGTTTATGGAAAGATCACAGAAAAAGAAAATGTGTGTGTGTTTGTGTGTAAAAAGCCATAGAGAAGAAATAGCCATTTCTCAACTCTCCACCAAATGTGCCTGAAACCATGATAAGGACCTCAACCTAAGATTTTAAGAACCTGTGCCATTCACAAAATAACACAATATTTCTATAGGCTGGTCCCAAATCATATAGACTTTTATACATCAGAAGCAGAAACAAACTGGAAGCAAGTACACAGCTTTTCTAGGTTCTATGCAACCTGTAAAGGGTCTCAGTCAATAGTCTGGCTGCAATATATCAGACCAGCTGAATTTACTGAATAGTTTTCAGAGGCAGCCTTACGTAGAGTGTACTATAGTATCCCAGTTGGAATACATCTAAAAAGTTGTTATTTTCCTTAACTGCTCAAGTTACAAGGTGAAGCTTTAGCCATATGCCAAAACATGGAAAACCTGAACCTCTAGATTCAGGGATGAATTCAGTTTCCTGATCAATCTTTGACTGAAAAGGACCTACTTAGGATTTGTTCTGAATTAAGTTTCAGTTTGTCTTCATCCATTCCTCAGTTTGACTGTCCTTACCCAGCTGCCTTGGAAAGAAGAGATAGAGTATATGATACCAGCATCCTGGGGAGACTGAAGATCAAAAGTCCAAGCAATCTCTTAATGGAATATCATGTGTATACTGAACGGTTTGAGGATCAAAATGAAATATTAAGGGATTTCCTACTGCAGTAGGAAGTATTCTCTGTATTTTCACCTGCTCATATAATCTTTTAGGCACAGTGAAAGCTCCATCTAGTCACAAAACTGGTATTCATCAGGATCTGCATACTCTCTTTCCCAGATGCCTTCATAACTCAGAACTGTAAAGGTTAAGCACACACATAAAGTTGCTGGTCATTGACGGAATAAACATTACTTTCACTTTCACATACATAAAACATATCATCTCTCAATGGATCTTGCCTGAATCCGTAAATGGTGGAAATGGAAAAGCATTCATTATCACTGAATACTAAGCTGACACCAAAGTTTCACCCAGTGGAGATGTACCAAATATGCCATCCATGTCACCACAGACAAAAGCTATTTTATATGGAACTTGTCCCAACAAATGATTGAGTAGTCTACAATTTTTCTCATTGGCCAGAACATAGTATGCCTTTGACTACCATGATCAGTTCTCTTATATACTTTTTATCTTTATAAATCATTTTAATCTGTTTTATTATATTTACAACAAGGCTGCAAAACAATAAAATAACAATACTGCATTGCTTAGGACTTTGAATACTTACATGAGGTACTGTAGTGGATTGCTACAGGCCAACACAAATTTTTCATCATTCATACAGCATATGCATTGTAAGGTAACCTGTCAGTGATCAAGCTGCAACATTCTCTATTATTTACATATTATAGTCTGATAGCTTTTAATGCAGCAATGTATTACAGTAACCATTTTTCAAGTTACCGGCCATAAACCACAACGGCTAAAAATAGCTTAATTGGCATACCCACTGAAACTGGTAATAGACATCCATATCCATAGAGATAATCTACACTTCTAAACTTGATGTGAATTTTCTAGAAATGTTTGAACTGGAAATATTCCTAGGATACTTTGCACAGAAAAATACTCAAAAATTACTATTTGCATAGGAAAATTTGCATTGTCACTGCATCATCATCACTATGAAAAAGTTTTCTAAAGAAAAAAAGAACCCCCAGAAAATTTCACATAGCACATTATTATATCTAATAACACAAAAGTTACTAGGAGTATCCCCAAACTGTGAACTTGTTTCTTCAGGAGTGAAATCCCATACAATGGTTAATCCTCACATTACTGAACTTGAGAATCATTCACCCACAGAGAATCTGTTTTTTACAGCTTCAGCTTGCTTCTCCATCCAGTCCACTGATGCATGCAAGCACAGTCAGGGTCATGCTTAGCCTCTCCTGATTCAAATGTCATGTCACAAAAAAATAGAGCTGAATGTCATCAGCATTCTGAAAGCACCATAGATCACCTAATGACTGCTAAATAGCACTGGAGACCGAACAGTACTTTTGTACAATGTATTTCATAGTAAGGCTGCTAGGAAACTTATTTACAGTCCTTTATGGTTATCATATAAAATCTGACCTATAGTTTCAACAGAATCATGATGGAATCACATTTTCCTAATCTCCATTACACAGAGCAAATCCAAGATTTGCAATGGGTAATGGTATCAAAACACGTTAGTACTCCTTCTGTCTCTTTCATGCTAGAAGTTACTCATCAAGGAAATTGTAGTTGATTCCATCTCAGAACCACTCTGAAACCCAGACTGAATGGTTCTGGTTACAGCAGTTGGTTCAGCACCACCCTCTTTTAAGCACCTTGTGAGCTCAAATTATCCTACTTCAGACACATTATGCACTCTGGAGAAGGCTTTAATGATGGGAAAGATGGAAGGAAAGAGAAGAGGATGACCACCAGCATGGTAGATGGACTCAGTTACAGTGGTGATAGGTACACTGTTGGAAGACCTGAAAGGCCAGGTTAGGGACAGATCATCATGGAGAAAATCTATCTTTGTGGTTGCTAAGAATCAACATGGACTTGATAGGACATCAATCACCAGAAGCGGGGATACAAGCAGACAATAGTTCTCAAATATTCATGTAACCATGGTACAAGTTGGTACATGGTACATACAAAGTACCAAGTACCAAAGAATGAGAAAGACAACAAAGAAAAGATGGAGGCTCAGAAAAGCCCTCTGGCTGACTCTTGTATCTGCTACAGTGATAGCTATAGCAGCCAATCTGAGATTTCTGTCCAAGTAGAACAGAATACTGACTCTTGCTGCTGGGCAAAGCCTAGTGTCTGATTTGTGATGCACAGCATGTATTCAGACCTCACAGAAATATTTTAGAAAGTTATGATTTATGAAAATGCAGGCAATGAAACATAAAAAGAAATCCATAATTACATCTTGTTCTGTGGAAAAACTTCCAGTTTGATTATAACATTTACTTTTAAAATCCACTAAGCTAAATGGTGCTGCATTAAATGACAACATAATGCAGATTTAACTAAGAAGTAGTAGCCAGAAAAAGTATTCAGAGTCTTCTACACTTTTAGTGGATTGAATGACCTTCAGGTATTTGCCACTTTTACAGAAATGAAAGCAACAGATGGAAGATGTGTCAACAAAATAAATTATTTTGAAACACCAAAATAAAAAGGCAGATTTTGTAGTTGGCAGAGAGCAATATATGCCTTTACCCCAATAGCTCGACTTTCAAGTAAGTGGCATTTGGTCTTTGAATGTGCTGACTAGGAATGTTGGGAGTTGTGGTCCCAATATCTAAAGAGAGTGATCTAAATATTTTCCATGTGAAGAAAAAAAAAAGAAAGATGGAGGAACTGGAAGGGACACTGAGGGACACAGTTAAGGTCATGTATAATGGTTATAGTGTTGGACTGACACCAGAGAGACCCAGATTCTAGTCCTTCCTCAGCCACAGAGTAGATTGGGTGACTTTGGTCAGTCATACTCTCTCAGCCCAAATTACTCTATGGGGTGTTGATGCTATTATGGGTGTAGGTGTAAGTGTGGGTATCAAATGACTCTCAGACAAGGGACCATGTGAAAGTAATGAAGCCCAGTCTGTTATTGTTATCTGGGCTGACTTTGATCCTGTTACTCCTGAGAAAGTAGATAGGATTCTTGGGGCTGTGAGCTTGGCCACTTGTGTGTTCAATCCATGTCCCTCCTAGTTAATATTAAGTAGCAGTTTGCCCCCTCCTCAAGGTACCATTGCTAGACCCCATCATTTTGGACAATTTTTGTCCTGTCTCCAGCCTTCCTTTTGTAATGAAGGTTGCTGAGATGGTGGACATGCTGCAGCTTCAGAGACTGAAACAGCATTGATCATGCTTGTGGAAGATATCTGGTGGGAGTGGGTGGGTGTAGTTGTCTATCCTAGTTCTCCTTGATCTCTCAGCTGCTTTCAGTACCATTGATCATGATATCTTTCTGGACCAACTTTGGGGATTAGGATTTGAGGGCATAATCTTCTGCTGGTTCTCCTCCTTCTTCTGTGGAAGAGAACCAGCAGAAGACTATGCCCCCAAATCCTAATTAGGGTCAGAACAAGTCAGTGTTAATGGGAGGAGACTGCAGGATAGCAGTTTCCCATGGGTTTGAGTGCCAGGAGACAAAGGGAAGCCATCACACTCTCAGTCGTGGTGGAGCTTTTTAAAGGATGCTGGGATCCTTTAAATTGGATTCGCTAACCTCACTTTCTAATCACTTTCAGAAATTACCTATTTAACTATCTTAAGGCTATTAGAGATCTTCAAAACACAAGTTTGCAAGGCTACCTGTTAAGTTTGCCTTCACTCCAGTATAAAAGAAAAATTAACTATAAGCTTAAGAATTTAAAGAATTTGAAATAAACAGGAAAAAAGTTAAATAAGACTTTAATCCAAGAAAGTCATAAATGAATTAATTAATCCAGATAAATTTGGATTTTTAGGACTTTTGCTATAAGATTTTGGAAATAATTATATAAATAAACAGCACCTTCATGAATACTAAATTGTTTAGTCTATCTTATATCATAACAGAAATTCGAGACTTTATGATTTCAGAAATTGGACACTACAGGGGACTAAAGATTATAGGCATAAAAGGAAGAAGGAAAAAAAAGAGATAGGCTTGCCTTTTGAGAGCACTGAGACAAAATGTATGACATTTAAAATACTCCAGGAGATATTTGAAGAATGGGGAGAGAAACTAGCAGCTACAATGATAGCAATGATGTCTGTCTCCACTGATAGACTATGTCCAAAAGATGTTAAAGAAGAAATGACAGATGTCATGACAGATGTGGAAGAGAATACCTTGGAAGATCTACAGGATAAAGAGCCAAAACAAACCTCATCAGATGCAAAAATATTAGAATAGAAAGAAATTGTTGAAATTCCTGGAAAAAAAATGTAGATTATGAGATAGAGATGACAGTCAAAGTGAAAATACAATGACAATCTAAGAGAATGACCTGGATAATCACTACTTGCTGGATTTGAAGGAATACAATGTTGATTTGTTTGACCAAGGTTAAACTAATGCATGTTTCTATAACATTCGGGGAAACCTTATGAAGTTTTTGCTGACACCAGGACTGAAAATGTTAACAATTTTTGGATTTGCATATGGATAAGGATGAGTTATGGGAAGAAGAGATATTTGCATGTAACCCTGTAGGGGTGAAGAACTACTAAGTTTGTTTGTACTTGTGATAAAGATTGGAAGTCACTTCTTTAAATACTTTTTTTTGCTTTTTCTTATTTCTTCCTATTTTTCTTCTTTTCTGATGCACTTTCTATTCTTTCTTTATTCTTCTTTTCCTTTCTGAGTTTAGTTAGTATCGTCTACTGTTTTTTTAAAAAAATTAATAAAAATATTAAAAATATTTACAGTGGAACCTCGGGTTACGAACGCTTCTGTTAACGAACTTTTCGGGTTACGAAAAATTTTGCCTCGGTTTGCGAACTCCGCCTCAGGGTACGAACAGGATACGTGGCCATTTTCCCTCCTGTGACACGGTCCGCAGCCATTTTTCCGCCCCTGACAGGTGGTCCGCGGCCATTTTCCGCCCGACACATGGTCCGCGGCCATTTTTCCGCCCCTGACACGTGGTCCGCGGCCATTTTTCCGCCCCTGACACGTGGTCCGTGGCCATTTTCTGCCCCTGACACGTGATCACCGAGGTTCCACTGTTTATCTGAAATGAAAATATGATGTGTGTAAGAGAAGAGAAATGGGGAAAAAGTTGTAAATGTGACAGAAGGTAGTCTGATCTTACAGAGTGGAGCTGATGAGTGTATGATGGGATGTAAAGCAGTTTAATTGTAATGAAAGAGCTAAATGTGTCAGAAATTATAAATTGGTCTAATCTAGGTTGTTGTGGATACACAGGAAAGTAGGCATCTATGCTGGTTATAGTTTCATGTTACACTCCAATGAATTGGAAGAACCAAAAATGAGTTTTGAAAAAATATATACATATTATGCAACATAAAGGAGAAAAGTGATTGGTGAGTATCTGCATAAAAAACATTGTTTGTTTTAAAGGGATAGTTTAGGATTAAGTCTTAAGCATAAGTACACATGACATAAGAATGAATTAATCTCAAAGCATTATTGATTTGAATGTCTATGATGAAAGACTAAAAGGATCAGTGAAGGAGACAAGGGTGATGAAAGGCTCTGAATGTGAGATGAGCATTATTTGGTCATATCAAGAATGAATCACGGAGGGGACAGAATCGACATAGAAGGAAAAAAGTAAAAGCACTTAGAGTGAAAGTAAAATTACTAGAGATGGAGAAAATGTCAGTTAGAATGACCTTTATGCCTTGGGTGACCCTGCTGTGAAAGTATGCCCTTGGCATACCCTTCTGGCATTCTTCACTCATCCCTTCCAGGAACATTCCCCCCCCCCCCGCCAAAATGAGGCAGCAGAAATGACCAAGCTCAAATGATCCTACTTCAGACATATTACACAAAGACCTAGATCTCTAGAGAAGGCTCTAATATTGGGAAAGAGAAGGAAAGAAGAAGGGGACAACCAGCAGCAAGGTGGATAGACTCAATTCAGTGGCAATGGATGTGCCATTTGAAGACCTGAAAGACCAAATTAGGGATAAATCATCATGGAGAAAATGTATCTAAGTGGTCACACCAGAGTCGACACTGGCTTGATGGCACATAATCAAACAACCAAGCAGAAACTAAAAGTAATGAAATTATTTCAAATGAAATTGAAATGAGGGAAAGCAGGAACAAGTATTTTAGAGATTTGTATGGGAATTCTAGTGATATGTCAGAGGAGATTTAAAATGAATGCTCAGAATGTTAGTGTCAAAGAACAAATGGGCAAAAAGCAGGTCATAAATGCTGTAAGAACTCTGAAAAATAGTAAGGCTTCAGGAATAGATGGTAAAATTGGAAAAATGTTAAAATATGAGTATGATGTCTTTATGGAGTGGCTATGCAATTTGTTTAACATGCACATGTGAAGAGTGCAAGGATGATTTGCAAGGATAGAAAAGTATGGAGAGGTATAATGGATGGTGTTGGTGTTAACATGTTACCTGTGTTTCCTTTTCTTTTTCTTTTCTCATCCCTTTAATTTCTTTAGCTCATTATTTCTTTCTTCTTTGCTATGTTCTGCAAAATTCTACTTACCTTGAAAGAGAGTAGCATGATGGGCATGTATGTATGTATTTATGTCAAACAGGAAAAGACACAGTGCAGGTGAACAATTTAAAGCTGCAGAAGAAATATTTAAAGTGCTAACTGCTTTACATCTAGGGCACAGAGGTTGGAAAATACTGATCTATGTCAGGGAGATGGAAGAGAATATAGGATTACCAAACCACTCTACTAATTCCTCACATAAGCAAAGTTTTACTTAAGATTTTGCAAAGAAAAATAAAACCAATAGAAGAGAATATGTGTAGCTCAGGGTTGAACTTGGTCAAGCTGAGTCCTTGGGGTTCTCTGAGTTTGGTTGTTTTCTTGCAAACGTTTCGTTACCGGGCTAGGTAACATCCTCAGTGCTAGAATGGAGTGGAGTTTGCTCTCTTTTATATACAGAGGCTTGCCCTGCCTCTGTTGATGTGTGTGTGTGTGTGTGTGTGTGTGTGTGTGTGTTTTACTGGTAGTTCCTTGATTAGGGTATTGTTTACTGCTTGATTGTATGTCTGGTGATAATCTTGGTGTTAATCTCTGCTTATCTGGGTGATAACTGCTGGTGAGGAGATGTTCTGGTCTTTTGTTTCCTTTTTATTGTCTCTTTTGAATAGTGTGTAGATGTTGTTTATCTCTATGTGCCTGTTGATGGCTGCCTTGTCTGAAAACCAGGCTTCCAGAATTCCCTCACATTTTTGGATTTAGCTTGGTCTAAGATGTCTCCCAGTTGAAACTATGATTGAGTCTGTCCATGTGCTGTGAGATTAAGGAGTTTTCATCATGTCTTCTGCTGTGTTCATGGATGTGCTCTGCTAGCCTTCTGCCTGTCTGTCCTACATAGTGGTTGTTACAGTCCTTACTGTACTGAAGATGTTACCTATCCAGGTAAGGAAATGTTTGTAAGAAAACAACCAAGCTTAGAGACCCCAAGGACTCCACAAGAATAAAACCATGGGCAGAAAAAAATGCAAAATGAACAGAACAGACAGAAGAATATGAAATCAGATAGCTGACATAAGATGAATAATGGAGATAACAAGAAATTATAAGGAGGTAGTGTTCCTTTGCTTTTCTAACTACAGTAAGGCCTTTCATTGTTTACATTATGATAGACTGGAATGTATTAAGGCTAATGAATGTGCCAGAAGACTTGATTAGTCTTCAGAGGAAGAATGAATAAAAAGCAACAGTAAGAACTGGGTTTGGAAAAACAGTAGTTCAGGATAGGAGACAGAGTGCAACAAGGAAGCGTACTGTCACCACATTTTCTATAGGAATGGCAAGAACTGAAGAGATGACAGCTGGAATCAAAATTGGAGGACTAAACGCTAATAATTTCAAATATGCAGCTAATACCACTTTTGTCAGCTGAAAGTACAGGCAACATAGAATGATTAAAGTAAAACTGAAAAGTGAAAAATCCAGATTAATGTTACATATCAAAAAGACAAAGGTAATATTAATCAGCATGCTTATTGAACTTACAGTAGATGGCAAAGAACTGAAGGTGGTACTGTAGATAGTTTTGTTTCCTTAGATAAAAATGAATAGTGTTCTGGAGAAGTTAAGAAGAAATTAATCTTTAGGAGGAAGCGAATGACAAATTAAAAAAATACTGTGAACAGGAAGGATATTGCTATGACAACAAAGATCAGAATAGTAAAATGCTTTAATGTACAATTTGAAAACTAAACATTGATTAAGAGTGAAAGAAAGAAGATAGATATCTATGAATTATGGAGATGGTTCCTGAGAACACCATGGTCTGCAAGAAAAACCAATCCATTGGTCTAGGATGAAATAAAGACTGGCTGCTCCCTCGAGGCAATGATCAGCAGGCAGATGCTAACATATTTTTGGGACATGTGATGCAAGCAAATAATGGCCTAGAAAGAACTATTATGATTGGCAAGACTGAGGGAAGAATAAGAATGCAAAGACAATGGTAAAGTAGATAGTTGAAATCAAAAAGATAATCAGATTTGTTCTTGGAAAGCTACAACATTATTAGAAACAAGTCAAGATGGTGAGAATTGTCCATGTAATCATCAGGAATCAGGCCCAACACAATGGCATCTAATTAATTTTTGTTTCTAAAATTTTGTTATCCTCCTTATTTATTACTAAAGTAATACAGCAAGGTGTAAATTAAATAAATATAAGTACAGTAAACAGCACTATGTTTTCTTCTAATTTAAGACAGAAAGCCTCATTACAATAATGCTATGTCATTCCCAAAGGTTCTCTTGGGGATACTGTAACACATGACTACCCTATTATCCAACAGAGGATATTAAGAACTTCAGCTGATTCACTTTTGGGGAACAAATGTTTTTACAAAATCATAAATTATATATTTGATACCCCCACCCGTTTGCTAAAATACATTTGGGGCCATAGGAATCTATCTTCATGTTTAAATTATCATCCTAGAAGCTGGGCTTCATTAAATCAGACTAGTATCTGATTTAATGAAGACAGTATCAGAGCATGACAAAGAAGCATATACTCACTTTTTTTTTGCTTGAGGGAACAGGATGTGAGGTATCTCCAACTTAATTGCTTACAAATTGAGTTTGCAAGACCTACATTTTAATTTCTTATTCTACACAAATTCAAACTTATTCAAAAAGTATACAATAAGAATAATATTTTATTCTGAAGCAGTGTGAACAGTATCTGAGTCAGCTCTTCTTCTGATAGTCAGAAATGTTAAACAGAGCAGCCAGCTGTGGAGAGAGCACCCAAGTGAAAGCTCTTTGATTGACTTTCAGGTTTCTAATTCAAATCCTTTATTATGGATATAAGATTTTCAAAAGTCAGAGAGTTACATTAGAATAAAAACATCACTTTTTAGCATTCTTATTCAGATTAAATGTAAAACTAAATGGGTTATAGCTTTCAGCTCTCCAACTAGCCCTGTTCCCAACTTTCAGATTAAGTCTAGCCCACACAGAAACCAACATATGCAGTAAGAGGTTAATTCTATTTTGCCCAGTTACATTGTTAAAAATAGGTTCCTTCCATCTTCCAGTATATTTAGCCAGTGAGTTTTTTCTATGATTGATTCTCATGACTGACCACACCGATAAGTATAAAGTAACCAATTTTCTGTTGAAGGATACACCTTTATTCCTGGTCAGAATCCTTACCAAAACCCTACTAGTTACTACCTTGTTACCTTTCACTGCCATTTACTTTCTCTTTCTCACCAATCTCACACATGAGATTTCAAATCTGATGGAACATTACCATTGGGGGCTCATAAAGTTAGTTTCTTAGTATGTTACACAGAAAATTTTAAATTATGCGTCCCCAAAAGAAGCAGGCAGACTGCATGAGGCACAGCAGATAGACACAAAAGCGTCCCCTGCCAGTTTCTTTGTTTTTCTTCTGTGAGGAAGGATTGCATGAGGAAAGAAAGCATTCAAACGACCACAGCCATGTGCTATGTTTATCATCCATGTGCCTGTAATATCTTTTGAAGTAGTAAATCAATACCATGGTTGTCTTTCAGCAAGAACACAATTTCTTACAGAGACAGAGGAATTTAAGGTGGTTCATCCATTACAGAGGGATAGGATTTTTACTGAGGCGGCACTTAGAATGTGGAACCCCATTCTGGCCTATTCTGTGTTTATCAGACCATTGGGTCAAGTTCTAGGCATCCCATTTCAGGAAGGACATTGATAAAGTGGAGCATGCAATCAAAGTCATGAGAAGCCTGGACAGAAAAACATGAGGAATGGTTGGAGTCATTGGGTATTTTTAGCTTGGAAGACAGAAGACTATGAGAAGATGTATTAACAGTCTTCAAGAATCTGAAGAGCTGTCACGTAGAATATGGCACAAAATATTTCAGTGTTGTTCCAGAAGATTGTACAAGAAGCAATGAGTTTGAATTACAAGGAAGTAGATTTCAATTAGACATCAGTAAGAACATCAACAATGGAACAAACTGCCTTGAGTGGTGGTGGATTCTCCTTCACTGGGGAATTTAAATAGAAGCTAGATGGCAAGCTGTCAGGGATCTTGTAGTAATTTCCAGCTCTGAGAAGGAATTGAATTAGATAATCTCAAAAGTCCCTTCTAGCCCTTCCTGACCCTATGCAAGAGGGTCAAGTAATCTAGTTTCAACAGCATCTGAGAAGGGATAGTTGGGGGCTGAAGAGTGGGCTCCACTGGGATCATCAAATTATCAGTCATTCAAGATATCACCAAAAGTTCATTTCAATGATGGAGAAGTAAGTGTTAGCGTATCATCTTAGCTAAGCTTCTGGCAATGTCAAAACTTGGTTTGACACTAATTTAAACTCTGGGAAATCCATCAGCCCTTCTATATGTATGCTGAACTGTGCATACAAGAAGATAATTTTTTAAGGACAGAGTGGTTTCTGAAGAATAGACCTTACAATTTTTTTTATTATTTTTAAAAGGTGATCAGAAGGAAGGAAGGAAGGAAGGTTCATAGCATCTCTTATAATCTTCTCACTTTATCAACACTGTCTTTGTGTTTTGCCTTCTTGTTCTTCCCCCTCCTTTCCCCCTTTAGTGGAGCAAATGTGGAAGTCTAAATGAGATTTTATTTATGTATTGCATCATTTCTCTAGACCACTGGATCTACAGAGAACGGCCTATGCTTAGGTGAGTTGGATTCATCTGCTGTGTAATCAAAATGGACATCTCTGCAATTTTAGAGAATAATCTGTTAGGAACTTCTCCTGAGCAAGCATTAATGAAAAGAATGAGAGAGCACTATATGCTTTTTCGTGGAACTTGGTCAGAAATTCCCAGTAGTCTGCATACTAAATCAAAGATAGAGACACCCAGTTAACAACAAATATTTGATAGAGGTATCCGAGGAGTAAGTAGAACCAGACCTCAGCACAAGTCTTTTTACCTGAATATGAAAAGTATGTTACCTGTCCTATTTTGACTTTTCCTATTTCACCCACATTTCTAATTAAATTCCTATGCAAATTCTTGATAATTTAATAATGAAGCAACATTTAATGCTCTGATGCTTCTAATTGCAGCTCTCTCATGAAACACTAAACATTATTTCAAAATCTTCACACAGGTCAACAAAGATGTAAGCCTGCTCTTTGAGTGTTTTACTTATGCTGCCATCCTGTGACCAAAATTAGAAAATGCACAACTAATACCCTAGTTGACGTACCCCAATCTCAACAATTATTACTACACTTTTGCTTCTTAACTCATTCTTATCCTAGGGTCTTATCATTTATGGAATATGACTTGCAATGCTGGCTACAAAACAGTCCTATATAGTAGATGTGCATGTTTAGCATATCTGGGGGGGGGGGGAGCTGTTCTACCTCCCAAATATTTGAAAAAAGATATATGACCTGAAGGAGAGTTGCAAGGCTAAAAACATCTACTCTCCTCATTAACGCTTGTGGAGGCTACTGCACTGCAGTAATAACATTTCCTCTTGTTTACTAAATTATGCATCATACGTTTAGGCCTAATCCTTCACTTCCTATGTTGAACTGAAATGCTGCCAGGGAAGCAGCCATAAGGAAAGCTGAGTTCCAACACAGCGCCATCACAGCATGCAGTCCACCTCAAGCTGAAAGATGAGTGGCTTGGCAAGGGCTGGTTTCAATCCCAGCAATTATTGTCTTGCTGATTTCCTCCCCCAAGGAAACCAAGAGAAGGGAAAATACTTCTGACAGCCTTAAGTTGTTCTAAGTACAGACCTGATCCTGAAGCCCCACAAGAGAAAGGAGGATCTCAGGATTCAATAGATTCAAATTTATTTTCATCTCACTCTTGTCCCAGAACACTCTATTTTCAAGACCATCACAAGTTACCGATGACAGATACATAACTGGCAGTACTTACCAATCTTTTGAACTTTTCATAAGCATAACAACTGGGGCCTTCAGAGTGGATGTGAACGAGTTGAGGCTTTCAGTTCCTCTCTTAGTGGGGAGGTACCTCAGTTTCAGCTCATTCCCATCTGAATTAGCCAGGTGAGTGGGTTAGGCTTGCTCTATAAGCCCTTGCAACTCCATTATTGTTGTCTACTCCTTCCCTTCCAATTGAATTATCAGGGAATTACATGGGAAATATACAAACACAGAGACACACAAACAATTCTGAAGTATTGACACCAACACTTGGTTTACATTTTGATCCACTATCAGGGGAAAAAAGCAAGAAACATATCCCAAATACAGAACTTTCAACAGTTCTGGAGAGTCTATCTCCAGAAGAGTGTCAGACTTAATATAATTATATTCAAGAGCAGCTCTGCTCAGCTACTATAATAATTATAAAGATTATAGCTAAAAATATAGTCATAAATAATTTTATAATTATAATTAAATGCTAATAAAGGATTTAAGAGCTCCTTTCTCAATGAAAACCAGTGCTTCGATGCATCCCTCACTACAGTGCCATAGAAAGAAACACCATAGGTTACATATATAGAAAAGGGGACAAATAAACTTGTCCTCTTATGGTTTCTGGCAAATGAAAAACCCCATATTTATAATCCCCTTTAAGCCATATAATCTGCTTCAATCACCACCTAAACTGGATATATGCCCCTACTGGCAACGGTCAATGCCCCCAAATTTTGCCATTCCTCATCCTCACTCAAATGCAAGCCAATGTAATACCAGCAATAAAATCACGCCAGCAGTTTAATGAGAAAATGTGCCCAAACTGGGAGCAATAGGTTATAAAGCAGCAGCAACAGAGTACAATTTGGGTATTATGCAAAGGGGGAACTCTGTGTAGAAATACAGTACATGGAATCTCAATCTAACTACAGCTTCACAGGAAAAGTGTGTGTGTGTGTTTAAATTCTGAAGCCACCCAACTCCTCAATCACTCTGGATGACTTACAAATCAAAAAGGGAAAAATACATATAAATATAACACTAGACAAATTACTATGAGTTTGTGATTCGGTTTGCACTAAGCAAAACTACTTGATATAAGTTTCAAAATGCAAGTGGTAGGATAGAAAGGAAACACTTGTTTTATAGATGATGCCATGGTATTGATTCAAATGAACCCAAAAAGTTTGTCATTTGGATAGCATCTTCTTCCTCTGCCTCTCAGCTTGTTAACAGTCGGAGCAACTGATCAATGTGTCTTCAGAAAGTGGTTTCACTCCTTCCTCAGTAGCTGGTTCCAGGGACAAGTTCTCCCTCTGAACATGATTGCCCTTGACCACATTTTCACCAACTTTCCATTTACTGTTTAGAAGTACCCAGTCAATCTAGCCTCACTGAGCACATCCTGACTAAGAAGCCCAGAATCAACATTCACCCTAGTAGCATAGCATCTGCTTCCACTTTTAAAAGAATGTATAATGGTAGATATACATTTATATCTTTATGTAATGTATAAGGAGGATCCAGTCCTAATTCCTATGGTCCAGCTGCACAAACCAACGAGCTGTTAACCACATGGGTCCAGAGTGAATTTTTTTCCACTTCCAGACTGCAGAGCTTGGCAAAGCAAAGAATTATTGCTTCAGTCAAACCAGATGGGATAAAAATGTTATCAATACAAACAGGTTTGCCTATGGAAGAAATTAAAGCTAAAAGGATCTAGCCAGATGCACACATGGATGACAGAAAAATTAATTGGTCAAGAGCTTTGCATATGCAGGAACATATTTCAAAGGATCACCATTTCAAATGTGCATAGGAATTGGGTCAAATTAAAGAAAAACATATTACTCAACTTATGATAGCTGTAAGCACTTGAGATGAGGCTATAGATACATATACTTATTTGACTGCTCCTAGAAGATAAAGCTCAAGCTGCTAAAATCTTTTATTTTCACATTATTGATATACAGAATGCAAACATTTTGTATGAGCTAGCCTGAAATGAGCACACAGCAAGGTTATTTGGACCTTATGGCCAGGTTCAGGGCTGGGCATGGGACAGAAATCACATTGATCACTCTGGTGGATGAGCTTTGTCAGAACCTAGATGGGAGGAATGTGCCCCTCTTGGTCCTATCAGACCTCTTCATAGCCTTCAATACTATTGATCATTGCATTCCAGACAGTATGTTGCTGTGGGGATTGGAGGCACCATGTTGCAATGGTTCTGCTCCTTCCTCAGTGGGTGATTTCAGTCAGTGGGGGAAAAGAGGTTATTCTCTTGTTGGGTGCTGCAAGGTTCAGTCCATTCCCCCTGCTTTTCAACATCTACATGAAGCCACTGGGAGAGCTCATTCATTAGACTAAGGTGAGATACCATCAATATGCAGATTTATATTGCCATCCAAGGCCTGGCTAGAAATGTTGAAGTCTTGTCCTGGTGTTTGGAGGCTGGTAAGGTCTGGATGGGACAAAACTAGCTAAATTTGAATATCAAGCAACAGAGTTTTATTATTTACAATGTCCTTCCAACTTTCTTAAGGGGGAGGCGCTGCCTCTAAGAGAATAAATCTACCACCTGAGGGTCATTCTGGATCCAGAGCCCCTGCTGGATCCACAGATATAGGCCGTGGTCAGGATGGCTTTGCCCAGGTTCAGCTGGCATGTCAGTTGTGGCCCTACCTGGAGCAGGAGGATTTGGCTATTATAATTCATGCCTTATCACCAATAGGGTGGATTTTGACAATGTATTCTACACAGGGTTTGAAGTCCATCCAGAAAATGCAGCAGCCCACTTGTTGGTTGGGTTTTTTTGCCATGAACATATTACACTCATATCACAAGTCTTATATTGCCTGCCAGTAGGATTACAAGGGCAATTCAAAGTGCTGGTTTTAACCTATAAAGCACTTTATGGTTTGGCACTGAGGTATCTACAGGACCATCTTCAACCAGAATGAACCCACCCAAGGCAATCCACATGGAAGAAACTGCTGGTGGCACCCCAAGTCCATGGTATAAGAGGGGATGAGGCCAGAAAGCACTGCTTCTCAGATATGGCATATGGCACCAACATTCTGGAACAGTCTCCCCATAGAAGTAAGACTGGGCCTCTTAGCCAGAAAATTGTTAAAACAGAGCTTGGGGGGGATTCAGGATTTGACTGGATCTCCCCGATGGTATTCATTTTCCTTTTTGTACTGCTGTTATAGTCTGATTGTTCCATGTATATATTGTACCACGGACATTTTAATAACTTCTATTGTGTGTTATTTACTGCTGTAAGCCTCTGCAAGTCTCAGAAGATTCAACGGCATAACACTGAATAAATAAATAATTGCTTAAAATGAATAAAATGTAACTAATTCTTCTGAACATCATAGTCACTCTGTTATTATCAGGAAGGAAGGAAGGAAGGAAGGAGGAAGGAAGGAAGGAAGGAAGGAAGGAAGGAAGGAAGGAAGGAAGGAAGGAAGGAAGGAAGGAAGGAAGGAAGGAAGGAAGGAAGGAAGGAAGGAAGGAAGGCAGGCAGGCAGGCAGGCAGGCAGGCAGGCAGGCAGGCAGGCAGGCAAAAAACCACTTACCCTGACATGAATTCTGAAATTAGCCTAGCTTCCTTCTGTTATTGTTGTGGGTGCATGTGTGCATGAGTTCTGTGCCACATCCCACAGGACATTGATGCATTGGTGAAAGATGCTACATCCCATTGACAAATGGGAAGGGGTGGGGGTTGAGCTATTTATTTAGGCCTCCAAAAACCAGAGATCCACATCTAAGAAAAAAATGAATAATCACTCTCCAGGAAATCTCAGCCAGCACACAGACCAACCTATGCCAGCATCTAATGGAATCTGCATTAAACTGCAATGTAGAGGCCCTCCCATATCATCAGCTGGCAGAACTCTGAGGAGAAAACTATTTATAGCCCTCAAGAGGAGTACACACTGGCACGTTCCAGAGAAAAGCTGCCATTGTAGGATTTTAAAACAGACGATGTGGCAGCTTCCCCCTCTACTTATGGCACAATGACCCATTCTCCCAGAAAGCTGGTGGTGGTGAAAGACATTATCTATCAAGTGGTGCGCTAGCAGACTTTGTAGAACCTCTAGCTACTTTTTAAAGCTAAGTGGATACTAAGTTAAGGAAAACCACTTTCTAAGTTAAGGAAAACCTGCTGCATACAACTTTTTATTTATTCATCACCCACTTCTTTAAAGGATTCAAGGCAGTTCATAAAACTTGTAAATAAATTAATAAATAAAGCCTGTGTAGTATGAGCTGGGCTATCCAAGTTCCTCTTGAGGGTAGGTACGATCCGTAGATGCTCCAACCTGACCTCTCATGCTGAAACTAAAAGCTTAGACAGTGGATCAGCTTTCCAGTCATCAAATTATACTTAGAAGAAGGTAGAATAAACAAGGCTGCTAGAATATTTATCTCTACAGGGATAATGGAACCATCCAATTTTTTTCCACACCTTTTCTGTATTACAGTCACTTAGTTTCATAAACAAATTGAAAAGATCCTTATCCAGCAAAACAGAACCCTTTCATGTTTAAATTCAACAAAAAGACTTCTATGACATCAAATCTCTCCAGAAATCATCTTTGTTCCTGAAGTAGGGGTTGACAAAATAGGGTTCAAAGGTACCAAGGCACCTTCCAGAATGCCAAGAGCTGCTCCTGAACTCCTATAATAATATAAATGTTCATATTGAGCAAATTCTTGTGAGAAATCCCTAAAAATTTTCATTGATTTTTGGGATCTTGTATAAATAATTTAATTTAGTGCCACCTGCCATAAAATAAAATAACTAAAGTCTCTCGACATAGTGAGTCCAGGTCTAGCACAGAACTGGATGACAAAGAGCAGTGGTCAGAATAGAGCAACAGCCCTTTCTTCAGACTGGGCATGGAGGCTGCCATCTTTCTCTAGAGTGCCCAGAGGCAAAGTCATTCCTGGGATTTTTGGGGGAGGGGGGAGAGAGGAGCGGGTGCCAGATTAGAATGCTTTGGGGAACGAAAGGCAGCTGAATGCACTGGTCAAAAACATTGGTTTCTGGAGGGGAGGGGAATGAAACTGCCTCTTTTAAAGTCCCCAAATTTTGTAGAAAATTTCCCTCCCTGTACCAGCTACCATTTTTCCACCAAATCAAACAATGTAGTAGAATGCTATTAAGCACCAAAACACATGGCATGGGTCCAGGTTACCTGACGAACCATCTCATCCCCATTACATCAACCCGTCCTACCTGGTCAGGCAGAGGGGGCATGTTGTGGACCCCATCAGCAAGAGAATGTCAACTGGCAGGGCCCAGGAGGAGAACCTTCTCTGCCATGGCCCCTGCCCTTTGGAATATTCTCTCACCAGAGATGTGGCAGGCCCTTACCCTCCCAGCTTTCCGGAAAGAATTAAAGACCTGGCTCTGCTAGCTTGCGTGGGGTGACAACAATCTTACCCAATCCTGGGGGTGACTCGCACCTTGACGATACTCCCCGAGCTACTGCCAATTTAACATCTATTCTTGGATTTTATTTATTTTCTATTTATTCAGGAACATTTTATATTGTATTTTAATTGATTTTAACTCCTTTATAAACCACCCAGAGTCGTTTTTAATGAGATGGGTGGTGACAAATTAGATAGAGAGATAGAGAGATAGAGATAGAGATAGAGATAGAGATAGAGATAGAGAGAGAGAGAGAGAGAGAGAGAGAGAGAGATACAGTAGATAGATAGAAGCTTTATCTGATTTTGGGCAACTCAGGCAAGAATATACCATTGATCTGTATGAAGCAGTAGCATACAATGTATTTTAATACAGATTTTAGCTGTAATTAACTAATAATTACAATTAATCATGATAAAATAAGTAAAAACACAGTAATGATTGTGGATGTTAAACCTTTTCAGACAATAAAGGTGTTTTTTCTTTTTCTACCTGTCAGGATCTATCTCAAAACTGATATGGGAAAATCCAAATCTATTTACACCAGAAAGTAATTTTCTCATGGTATGTATCTTCTAACAGATTGTAGTGTTGTCTTCTCAAGTGGAAAGAGATTCCAAAAGAGACTAGAGGGAAAGACCCTTTCTGCAGGAAAATAACATGTCTGAATAATGGTAGCAGAAACTAAATTTTTGTGGTGATGTACAGAATGCAAAAATCATTTTGTTTATTAAATCCGTATCTGTCAAAAAAGGATTTCTGCTAAAAACAGAAAACCTGCACCATTTACATGATGTGCTAAATAATCAGAGCATGAAGCAATCAAATATAAATGAACATACTTTAATAAATCAAATGAGATGAAAACAAAGCAAATCGGTCTGAAAAAAGAACAGATGTTCTCGTTATGTTCATTGCTGTATTCAGTAAATACCACAACGGAGGATATTCACAGATTATTAGCACTAATATTAAATGGCATTTTCTGTAGTACAGTTCATTCAACTTGTGACTCTTGGGGCAGTGCAGAGATTCATTCTACTTCTAAAAAAGCACTTCAAAATACATTTCATTTTAATACAACTTGAATGTGAACTAGAAACCTGCAACAAAGGTATAGCTGGAGGCCATGGCTTGGGGCCTTTAACCAGTTCTGTCTGGTGCACCAATTGCAACCTTACCTGGTGCAGGATGACCTACATATAGTAACTCATACTCTCATTGCCACCAGCTGGACTACTACAGTGCTTTTTACATGGAGTTGCCCTTAAAGACTATTCAGAAACTAAACTAATCCAGAAGGCAATGGCCCATGCACTTATCAGCTCCAGGTGATGGGAGCATATAATAACAATTTTATGGGCTCTGTACTGGTTGCTGACTGGTTTCCGGATACATTTTAAGGTGCTGGCACTCACCTATAAAGCCCTTCATGGCTTGGTACTTGGGCACTTACAGGATGATCTGCTCCCACCAGAATCAGCCTGACCCACTAGATCTTGTAGGAGACAACTGCTTGGGGCCCCACACTTCCAGGAAATGAGGAGAACCAAAGCTAGAAGATGCTGCTTTTCCATAATAATGCCAGAACTCTGGAATGGTCTTCCTATGGAGATCAGACTCACACCTGAAAACTGAATTATTTTGAAGGGCATTCTCTTGATTTAATACACTGTGCTACCTGAATTTTATTCTTCCCTTGGCCTTTTATCCTCTATTTTCTTGAGGTTTTATGATGTATTGATTTTAGATTGTACTGTGGATGTTTTAATTGTACATACCATAAGCTGTTAAGAGTCACTGCCAGGTACAAATTTAATGAATACATAAACAATGTTTTGATAGCAAAATTCAGCCCCCCCTGCCCCCGTCCACCTAATTTCCAGATCACAATGCCGTGATAATAATTAATGGTATGAGTGGTGGAGCAATGCTAATAGGACCGATACACTAATGCAAGTGATCCAGTGTCTGATCACAGGTTCCCCACCTTCCACATCAATGTTTCTCACCCTTGGCAACCCTAAGATAGATGGACTTCAATTCTCAGAATTCTCCAGCCAGCATTCTGGAACTCTGGAATTCTGGAGTTGAAGTCTACACACCTTAAAGTTACCAAGGTTGAGAAACACTGTTCTACAAAACAGCCATTCTGATACTTGAAGAGTAACCATATCTACCTACAATCTTCTCTTCTCCAGGCTAAATATACCAAATGACTCCAACTGTTCTTCATAAGTTTTTCCTTCCAGGCCTCTTATCATCTTGGTTGGTCTCCTCTGGACATGCTTCAGTTTATCAATGTCCTTTTTAAAATATACAGAAATGAACACAATTTTGTAGATGTAGTCTGACCAACACAGACTAGATAGGAACAATGATTCTGTTGATCCTAACAGTGTACTTTTGATACCACATAGGACTGCATTTGCTTTTTTTGCAGCTGTATTACATTGTTGGCTCATGTTCAGCTTGTGATCCACCAAGATACCCATATCTTATTTGCATATACAGTATAGCTTAACCATTCTATACTCAAGTATTTAATTTTTCTTATCTGTGATAGAATGGACTTATGAAGTCCATGCTCAGGGAGATAAGCGTGTTCTTAGCCCCCAACAGGAACATGGGAAGTTCAAGAAGATGAGGCTGGCACCTCCCTAAGGAATTCACGGTGTTGTGGCTGGCTGGCTTGGGAACTTGGGTTCAGTCTGGTGAGATTGATGTCAGGTTCAGCCCAAAGAACTCCAAGAGACAATGTAAATACAGTTCTATTGCGTTTATAAGCTTCCACCTCAAGACAGAATCTCACCAGACTGAACCCAAGTTCCCAAGCCAGCCAGCCACAACACCGTGAATTCCTTAGGGAGGTGCCAACCTCATCTTGAACTTCCCACGCTCCTGTTGGGGGCTAAGAACACGCTTATCTCCCTGAGCATGGCCTTCATAAGTCCATTCCATCACATTATCCACATTTATATTTTTGCATTAGTCCCTGTTGAAACTCAGCTTGCTGGGTTTCATCCAATGTTCTAGCTTGTCAAGATTCTCCTAACTATCCCCTTATTTTTGTGGCAGCTACTGTCAGCCCCACTAGGCAGACCGGACCAGGAAATCAACTCCACAGGAAGGCTAAAACTACTTTTATTGAGATTGGCTGTCATAACAGAATTTTGTAAGTCTGATTCTGTTGTACCTCCTTTTCCTACCTACAGTTCAGTAAATTAGAAAGCTTCTGTCTGAGCCACTTCTGAACGTTATTTGGCTGTTGTGAACTTAAAACTATTTCAGCCCCTTTTGCCTATCTAACAGCTATCTCAGTCAAGGTCATCTTCCTTAATCTCTACAGCTATAAATTTGGTGATTTTACATTCTAGCCCCTCATTCAAGTCAGTAATAAATATGTTGAACAGCACAGAGCTTAGAATAGAGTCCTGTATATCCAAGTCGATATACAGCCATTTTAACACACAGTCCTTGGGTACAAATGCTCAACCCACACTGTATCAATCTAATACTACCACAGTTCAGACTATATTTAGTCAAATTCCCTACTACAATCTACAAAGGAGACTTTGTAGAATACGGTGCCACCATGTATAGATCGTTCCTAGATCAGAGGTTCCTAAACTTTCTCAGTTCACAGCACTCTTAGTATTTCAGTAATGTTTTCACAATGTCCCTAGACCAAAACTGTGAACTACCTCCAGCTAGTAGTTTGCACATTGTCCCACAGATGTCAAGTATTATTGGGTTTCCCTCCAAAATTTCAGTTTGCTGCAATGCCCCATGGTGCTGTGACACACAATTTGGGAACTATGGCCCTAGGTGCCTAAGAATTTTGAGACATTTCCATTCAAACACAGGCTGTGTGTATGCGTGTGCATGTTAGCCCTGCGAAGTAGTCCAGACAAGAAGCACAACCAGGAGTACTAGCTGTATCTTTATTGTAAGGTTACATTAACAGAATCTTGCAAGACTAAAAGTATTTCTCCCCTCCTTTCCTTTTACTCTCTGGAAAACTAGAGAGGGTCCCTTCTGAAATGTTTCCCTTGCCATCCTCTCTTCTGTGGGCTGAGACATCTTTTGCATGTCAGTTGTCCAGTCTGAGCTCTCCCTCCTGTCTCCTGAGCCCTTCCCACATACCATTACAGTGCAGCAGGAATATGAGTCCATTCTCTGTTCCATATAACTGATGCATTATTTCATATGGAACAGTCTATGGTACTCACACTTCCAAATCTCCTTTGGTTTGTTAATATAATGCACTATCCCTTTTGCCCCAAGTGCTGTTGTATTATTTTTACATTGTTGCATGTTCTCCTTGCTCCTTCTTGTTTTGAAGTCCATTCTTAAGCACAAGTTTTTCATCTAAATGCAAGTTCTTCAAGGCTTTTTCCACTTTGTTCTAGGTGACAGAAATTGGCTGACCTTGTAAAGATAAACAGGGTCTGGTCTGGTTAATTCTTCAGTAAGAGACTTCTAGGGAATAGCTGGGCTGTAGGCTAGGCAGGGAAGTTGAAAACTATTTTGGAAAAAGGCAGTAGCAAACATCTGTGCTGTTGCCAAGAAAACTGGTTGTATCTTTGAAGCTACCAGAAATTGAGGTCAATTTGAAGGAGACTTTACTTTTTACTAATAGCTTCACCTCTCTCTCTAACTTTCTCAGCATTCTACCACATAGCACATGACCTTCTGGAACCTTACTTCTAGTCAATTATTTTTTGCCCCATTTCATTGTTATTCTGCCCTTCACTGTAAGTGTTGTTCCTCCTCTACTATTTTCCACATTTCTTCTTCTTAGTCTACAGCTTATTCTTCATGCTTCCATTTGCCACACTGCTTTTTATGCTCTTATCACCTCACCCCTAAATCTTGAGACCACATTTCAGTCTTTAGCCTATCTCTCAATAAATTATTCTTGCTAAACAGGCATATTTCCTTTTCTTATAGAAACTAGGCTACAAACAGTATGCCTTGCGTGAACTTCTGAACACTCCATGCTTAGCCATTCCAATGTCTTAGCTATCATAACTGAAATGCAGAATAACTGTAATAGAATAACAAAGTACATAAATTCCATTTATTTTTTAAATATAATGCAACTAGGTAACACCATTCTGCATACAGGACTCAGTACAATATGTGATCTTCAATGTTTTAATAAATGATCTGCACATGAGCTGATTAAAATAAGCAACTGCACAGACTATACCATATTAGAATCTGAGCATTTTTCCTGGGATATGTTTCTGAAGACTGGTTTAACCTAAAGAATGAAATGTGTTGAGGGAATATTTTCAGTATTAAAATGGTTGAAGAGTAGGAGAAAAAAAATTCAAGAGTAATTATTTTATTCTATTCACTGATGAAAGAACAAGAAGTGCTAAAATAATCCACAGGAAAAGAGAATTGAATCCAAGTGTTAATGGCAAAATTCTTAACAATACATGAACTTGAACAATGAAACATCCAAATAAAAACCAATGCCACCTTTTAAGTCATGCTCTTTAGGCAAAAGATACTTTATCCTAAATTAGAAGTCTGGAACACAATGAACAGAATTACTCTTTTGTTCACTGTGTTGCTTCTAACTAAGTTATGTTTAACACCAGGCTGTTGGGCTAAATAAAATTATTACAAGTTTATTCAGTGGTTTAAAATAGCAGTACTATGTTTGCATTTCTAAATATTACTTCAAATGTATTTTGGATGCAAAGTATAGATGATATGATTGCTGCTCAGTAAGTTTACAGACTAGGTTTTGTTGGGCTGCTGAGACAGAGAGAAGGAGGCTATTTTGCTATATTGTGAAAATAGTGTTAATTCTATAAAACTTCTAAAAAATTATGTATGTTATATATGAGTCTGTTGCTCATGATGGAATCATCTGAAGGAGCCCAAGTCTGTACTATATAGAATTCTCATCATAAACAACATTAAGAACTGAATGGGAAGACTCCGGAAGCAGGCGCTTATGACCTTAGCTAGAGGAGCACAGTGAGAATAAAATATTGTGAGCTCAATAGTGAACTGTTTGAAAATTTCCCTCGAATCCCTAATGCTTGAGAGGACAAAGACACATATTGTAGATGCTGCATTAGACTTCACTGGGACTCCACCAGCTAGTTCTGGCCAAAGAAAGAGAGGAAATCACGGTGTCCGTATTCCAGTAATTCTCAGAGGAACCTACTATGTGGTGGTTCATAGTCAGGCTTGAAGGAAATTGCTAATAATATTTTCCTCTTTGGCCTTGATTTTTATAGCCATTTTCTCTATTTTATCTTCAATATATATGATATATATTGTATCATATATTTCAGCTTTCCTTGTGTATGCTGTCATAATGACTTTGTTGTTGTTGTTGTTGTTCAGTCGTTAAGTCGTGTCCGACTCTTCGTGACCCCATGAACCGTATTGCGCCAGGCCTTCCTGTCCTTCACTGCCTCCCTGAGTTTGCTCAGTTTCATGGTCATTGCTTCAGTGATGCTATCTAACCATCTCATCCTCTGCTGTCCTCTTCTCCTTTTGCCTTCAATCTTTCCCAGCATCAGGGTCTTTTCCAAAGACTCCTCTCTTCGCATTAGGTGACCAAAGTATCTGAGCTTGAGCTTCATTATCAGTCCTTCCAATGAGCAATCAGGGTTGATTTCCTTTAAGATTGACTGGTTTGACCTCCTAGCAGTCCAGGGGACTCTTAAGAGTCTTCTCCAGCACCACAGTTCAAAGGCATCAATTCTTCGGCGCTCAGCCTTCTTTATGGTCCAACTCTCACAGCCATACATTACTACTGGAAAAACCATAGCTTTGACTATGCGGATCTTTGTCGGCAAGGTGACGTCTCTGCTTTTTAATATGCTATCTAGGTTTGCCATAGCTTTCCTCCCAAGGAGCAAGCGTCTTTTAATTTCATGGCTGCAGTCTCCGTCTGCAGTGATCTTGGAGCCCAAATAAATGAAGTCTGTTACTGCTTCCATTTCTACCCCTTCTATTTGCCAGGAATTGATGGGTCCAGATGCCATGATCTTAGTTTTTTTAATGTTGAGTTTCAAGCCAGCTTTCGCACTCTCCTCTTTCACCCTCATCAAGAGGCTCTTTAGTTCTTTTTCACTTTCTGCCATTAGGGTGGTATCGTCTGCATATCTGAGGTTATTGATGATTCTCCCTGCAATCTTAATTCCGGCTTGTGATTCTTCCAGCCTGGCATGTCTCATGATGTACTCTGCATATAGGTTAAATAAGCAGGGTGACAGTATACAGCCTTGTCGTACTCCTTTCCCTATTTTGAACCAATCGGTTGTTCCGTGACTGGTTCTAACTGTTGCTTCTTGGCCCGCATACAGATTTCTCAGGAGAGAGGTAAGATGTTCTGGTACCCCCATCTCTTTAAGAATTTGCCACAGTTTGTTGTGATCCACACAATCGAAGGCTTTTGCATAGTCAATGAAGCAGAAGTAGATGTTTTTCTGGAACTCTCGTGCTTTCTCCATGATCCAGCGAATGTTGGCAATTTGATCTCTAGTTCCTCTGCCTCTTCGAAACCCAGCTTGTACATCCGGTAGTTCTCGGTTCACGTACTGCTGAAGCCTAGCTTGTAGGATTTTGAGCATAACCTTGCTAGCATGTGAAATGAGTGCAATTGTGCGATAGTTTGAGCATTCTTTGGCATTGCCCTTCTTTGGAATTGGAACGTAAACTAACCTTTTCCAATCCCGTGGCCACTGTTGCGTTTTCCAAACTTGCTGGCATATTGAGTGCAGCACTTTAACAGCATCATCTTTTAGTATTTTAAATAACTCAGCTGGAATACTGTCATCTCCACTAGCTTTGTTGTTAGCAATGCTTCCTAAGGCCCACTTGACTTCACTCTCTAGGATGTCTGGCTCAAGGTCAGTGACCACACCAGCATGGACATCAGGGACATTAAGATCTTTCTTGTATAGTTCTTCTGTGTATTCTTGCCACCTCTTCTTAATCTCTTCTGCTTCTGTTAGGTCCCTGCCTTTTTTGTCCTTTATCATGCCCATCTTTGCGCTAAACGTTCCTTTGATATCTCCAATTTTCTTGTAGAGATCTCTAGTCTTCCCCATTCTATTGTTTTCCTCAATTTCTTTGCATTGTTCATTTAAGAAGGCCTTATCTCTCCTTGCTATTCTCTGGAAATCTGCATTCAGTTGCTTATATCTTTCCCTTTCACCCTTGCTTTTCGCATTCCTTCTTTCCACAGCTATTTGTAAAGCCTCATCAGACAGCCATTTTGCTTTCTTGCATTTCTTTTTCTTTGGGATGGTTTTAGTTGCTGCCTCCTGTACAATGTTACAGACCTCCGTCCATAGTTCTTCAGGCACTCTGTCTACCAAATCTAATCCTCTAAATCTATTCATCACCTTCACTGTGTACTCACAAGGAATATGATCTAAGTCATACCTGAGTGGTCTAGTGGTTTTCCCTACATTCTTCAATTTAAGCCTAAATTTTGCAGTAAGAAGCTCATGATCTGAGCCACAGTCAGCTCCTGGTCTTGTTTTTGCTGTCTGTATAGAGCTTCTCCATCTTTGACTGCAAAGTATGTAATCAATCTGGTTTCAGTATTGACCATCTGGTGATATCCATGTGTAGAGTCGTCTCTTGTGTTGTTGGAAAAGAGTGTTTGCTATGACTAGCTTGTTCTCTTGACAGAATTCTATTAGCCTTTGCCCTGCTTCATTTTGTGCTCCAAGGCCAAACTTGCCTGTTATTTTGATTACTCCTTGACTTCCTACTTTAGCATTCCAATCCCCTATGATGAAAAGGACATCTTTTTTTGGTACTAGTTCTAGAAGGTGTTGTAGGTCTTCATAGAACCAGTCAACTTCAGCTTCTTCGGCATCAGTGGTTGGGGCATAGACTTGGATTACTGTGATGTTGAATGGTTTGCCTTGGATACGCACTGAGATCATTCTGTCGTTTTTGAGGTTGTACCCCATTACTGCCTTTCCCACTCTCTTATTGACTATGAGTGCAACTCCATTTCTTCTAAGGGATTCTTGGCCACAGTAGTAGATATAATGGTCACCTGAATTAAATTCACCCATTCCCGTCCATTTCAATTCGCTGATTCCCAAGATGTCGACGTTCAATCTTGTCATCTCATGTTTGACCACATCCAGCCTGCCTTGGTTCATAGATCTTACATTCCAGGTACCTATACAATATTGTTCTTTACAGCATCGGACCTTCTTTTCGCTTCCAGATACATCCACAGCTGAACATCCTTTCGGCTTTGGCCCAGCCGCTTCACTCTTTCTGGAGCTACTTGGAAATGCCCTCCACTCTTCCCCAGTAGCATATTGGACACCTTCTGACCTGAGGGGCTCATCTTCTGGTGTCATATCTTTTAGCCTTTTAACATTGTCCATGGGGTTTTCTTGGCAGGGATACTGGAGTGGGTTGCCATTTCCTTCTCCAGTGGACCACATTTTGTCAGAACTCTCTGTCATGACCTGTCCGTCTTGGGTGGCCCTGCACGGTATAGTTCATGGCTTCACTGAGTTATGCAAGCCCCTTCGCCACGACAAGGCAGTGATCCATGAAGGGGCATAATGACTTTAGCAGAAGCTAAAACTAAAGCACAGGTCTTCAGCATCCAAAACCAAGTTCCAATCAATGGACGCTAACTTAAATGGAATTTTGGTTATCAGGCTTTATCCAAGTTTATTTAAACTCAATTATTCTGAGTGGAACTTAATTCCAAACAGATATTTTAGAATTGCATTCTAAATATAGCTTAGGTCAAAAATATAAGCACAAGTCTGTCATCCATGGTTGAACTGATTCCAAAGAAAGAGTAGACTATCCAAATGCCTCCAGTAGGACTTTAAAAGTCCTTAAATTTGGCCTGATCATATTGTATGTGCATACACCCATCATCCCTTCTTTTCTGTACAAAAACAGCTCCTACAAAAGAAATTCAACTAAGTAACATATTCAGAAAATAATCATTATGTAGTCATGAGAAGATGGCAAACTCACTGATTAAAAAATGAAGATGATAACAAAGAATAGAGGCAAAGGATTTAATCATATGTTTGCACATATGATGGGTATTGTCGAAACTTCAAAAGTAAGGTAAAATTTAGCTCAAATATTTAAGTCAACAGTTAATGTGCTAAGTATAATACAATACTAGAACTGCCTCAGGGTATTTCTCTTACATAAAGACAACAATATGTATTTATTAATTGTTTTTAAAAACTAATAAGTTCTTCAATTCTTACGCTTCAGGTGGAATTATCATATAAAATCATCACACGGAAAACTAACAACTAGAAAATCAAATCTTTTCATGAACCTTTCAAATATTGCCCTTTAACCCACTGGCATTCTCTAAAGTTTTTAGAGTACTATCATTTTAACATAATAAACCACCCAAGCTTAATTGGAAATTCCAGTCAATTGGAGTTGCAATAAATAATAACAAAAACTGACAGCTTCTTTCTGAAAGTCTCTGTAATGAGTGCCTGCTAACACTAAATGTTCTTTCCTATCAGATGACTTATACGTCACAATCTTCCTTCACTCCTTCCTCAACCCAAATACAAAAACCCCATGAAACCCAGTGGAAAGGCAGTGTGGAACAGTGAGTAGAGTGCTAGATTTAGCACAGAAAGATTGAACAGCAAATCTTTCAACTAATAAACTTACATAAGCTTATATGCATGTACATGTGGTCCCCAGTTTAAGAACGAGTTCCATTCCCAAGATCAGTCCTTGTATGCAAGTTGGAACAGTATTATTGTATAATACTGTATAAGTAGTACTGTGTATTTAACTTGAATCATTGTGTATTTAATTTGAATTTTGCTACAATAGGCTCCATTCTTAACTATTGGTTATCTGTAACCCAGGTGTTCTTAACCCGGATATGCAAAAAAATCAGAAGCAATCAGGGAACACTTTTTCAGACTAACAAATGTAATTGAAAAGCATAATTTTTGTGTCTCTTAATAAAACTTGTTAGTCTGAAAAGGTGCTACCAGACTCTTGATGTCTGGCTACCATAGACTAACATGGCTCTCCTCCTAAAATATTCATTATACAGTCATTTGCACAGTACTGGTTTCACATATCTTTTGCTTTGGAATTCTCCTCTGTTGACTTCTATCTGACAAGAAATGTACATGATGTAATCATGAAATTGTAGCATTCCAGTGTTTTCTTCATTGTGCTCTTTTATGAAAATTTTTACCTAAAAATACCTATACAAGTCACTATTTCAGAGTAACAACTCTTTTAAAAAAGCTTCTTTTAAACTGAAAATTCTTTTGTCTGCTTTATTGCTTTTCTATTTAGCAAGACTAAAGGACTGATGATTAAATATCAGTTGCTTTTTATATAGTTGATTTTCATTTCCTGGTGGAGGATTAAAGTAATGCTTTTGCCATTTTTTTTTTCTCACACTGTTTTTGCAATGCAGTAAAATACTGAGAAATAAACTTTAACTTTTCCCCACCCAAAGACACAAAACCTGAAGCTACATGCACAAAGCTTCCAATTAACATTAGAAAAAACCTTTGAACATAAACAGATATCATAAAAGATTTGGTCACAAAGAATGCCATTACTGTATAGTATTGTCCCACAAACAAATTAATTGCCAGCTAACTACAGAAAAGCAGTACTCTACAGCATCAAATGGATCAATATGGAAGAAATTTCATTTGCATCAATTGCATTACCTACTATATAAGCTTATACAGGTAGTCCTTGTTTAGTGAGCACAATTGAGACCGGCAACTTGATCGCTAAGTGATGTGGTCACTAACTGGAAAATCATGAGACTGCTTACGATTTTACTTCAGCTTTCCCCACTCCTCCACCTTTGAAAAGCTTGCTAGGCACTGGGATAATTAGCAAGAAGGGAATTAATGTTTGTATTTACATTCATTGGAAAGGAAGGAATTACAAGAGGAGCAGGCACACAATGGGGAATACACATCGAAAGGGATGCACTGATTACTCTTGTAATCCCTTCCTCTCCAATCTCTCCACTCTGCGAGGGGTGTCAGGTCCAGCCCAAGAACAGCAACAAGGCAATCCAGTACAGTTCAGTTCCTTTATTAGCTCGCACCTAATAGACAGAATCTCGCCAGACTCAACCTATGCTAAAGCAACTAGTGGCTATAACCCATGAGACTCTAGGGAGGGGCCAGCCTCATCCTTCTCATCTTCCCACACTCTTGCTGCGGGCTGAGGGGACACTTGCCCTGGAATGTCTCTCCCCCCTCCTGACAACCTTGAAGCTCCATTCCAGAATCTTCCCCACTCATACCATCCATTACAGGGGGGAGGGAAGAAAAAACATGGGTCAGGCAGAGGAGAACGCATACTTACTGACTGTGATAGCAAACACGTGATTAAGAGAGACACTGCAAAGATCATAAATGTGCACCTTGGTGGCAAAGTTGTTTTTTCAGCATTGCCATAACTTTGAACAGTCACTACACAAGGCACTCGGTAAGCAAGATCTACCTGTAATGGATGACCACTGTTAGTCCCTGAACCTCTCTCAGACACTCTCAGCCCAAAAGAAATTAACCCCAAATCTTTCCTGTTGGAGGACAAGAAGTAGCTTGGTGAAAGTGCTTCTACGTAAATTGTTCATTATTTTCTCTGTTTTTGTCCAATGCCACTTGCTTTCTTCTCACAGTTCTCATTCTCATCTCAGAAGAATCCTCAGGTGAAGAGGTGGAACAACTGCAGAATGAGACTGCATCAAACCATGATAGCAAAAAAGGAACTGATAAGGAGGAATTGATGAACTGGTGGCTGGGGAATTCTGGGAGCTGAAGTCCACATATCTTCAAGCTGCCAAGATTGAGAAACACTGTCCTAGGGAATGAAGAATGACAGTACAAGAGGCAAGATAGGATGAGTATCTGAGACAGAGGTCTTGCAGGTTGAGGTGCTCCCAGTTTCAGACAATTAGCAACATCTGGACTCCTAGGGAACTATCCTGATTGAAGAATTTGAGCCTGCATTTTCCTGCTCACTGAAGTCAGCAAATGCTGTTCTTTGCTCTGTCAGTCCCTGCAACTTCTCTCAGACACCATCCTTGTGTAATCAGATCTTCTTCTGTGGCCTTTACTTGTTCTGGATCTCCTGTGTGCATACTTTTGGCATGACAATTGATTCATGTTACCAAGCTTTGACATGTTTTCTTTAGATCAATGCTAGTCTCCTTGGCTTGTAAGTGGGCCATCATTGATCCCACCCATAAAATAGCTTTCATGATTCTGAAATAGTACAACAAATAAGCAGATGAAAGAAAGGAACCCTATTCAAGTGTTCAGTAACTTGAAGTTTATTGAAAATCAAAGAGCTGAGAACTGATAGAAGAACATGAAAAATACTAAGATTTATATGATATGGATAAAGACACTTATTACAAAGGAAGTGAGTTTTCCTATACAAAATTAAAGAGAAAGTTAAGAGAAATACATGAAGAATGGAAATGCCATGCTCCATTGAAATGTAAGAGCAAAATAAATCAGACTCTTCTGCTTCATACTAAGGCAAAAGAAGGGGTGAATTACAGAGACATGGAGTCTAAATCACAGAAAGTAATTGTTACTCTCTACTCTGCCCTGGATGGACCCAATTTGGAGTATTGGGTCCAGGTCTGGGCACCATATACCAAACATACCCAGGTCTTTTAACTGTTTCTCATAGGCCTTGTCCTATTTGTCACAGTCCTGTATGGACAATAAATGCATAAATAAAAGCTGGTGATGATAAGAATCAATTACCACCCACTTGACTAAATGAAGGGGCAACTCAGGTTCCAAACCAATGAGCAGTGAAGATATTTTTTAACTTACTTCATACTTCATATGGATCATTTCTTTTCATATTCTTCTTCTTTCTGAAATGTTCTCCCACATTGAAGGAAATGGCTTGATCATTTCGTGTATCTTATCTATATAATGCAGAACCTGATCAACTGCAGTTTCATTTCATTCATAACAATTATCTGAGTGCTGGCTGCATAGCTCCTCTTAAGCCCAGCACTACCTCGATCACTTTCCCCAAATGCATTCCTTCAGTAACCTTTAATGTAACCATAATGTATGTTCCATTCTTGTTTGAATGTAAAATAAATACCTGCAAATTCAGCAGCATCCACCTCCTTCAGTCTGGACTAAATATTCCACATTATGGTTGACATCAGCAGACATCGCATTCCACTCAGACCAGTGCCTTGGGATTAATTTTAATTTCTACAACTGACCGTTCTTACACATAACATCTAAATAGCTAAAAGATTTTGCGGGGATCATTCTGTTTTATTTTTTATTCTTTTGCATAATTCTTTTGGTGTTTGAAGTTAGAAAAAAGGCAAGACATTATGAAGCCACCATTACTAGAAATCTTACCTGATCACCTGCCTGGCTTCTGACATTTCAGGAGGCTTTTACACATGTATTTTGGGGGTTCTGCTTTCCTGATCCAAAGACTAGCAGGAAGTCATGGTTAAATGGAGTTAGAGTTGTGATTTGCTGGTTTTTGCTGGTTTCTGCCTTGGGGATACAGGCAGAGGGCAGCTCAGTTGAGAGAGAAGTTTCCATTATGAGCAGGCAACCAGGCATGGATTGTTTGTCCTGGGCCCTTAAATGGTATATTATGGGGCAGAGGTTGGTCAAGTTTGATCAGCTGCATCAAAGCACTCTATTCTGGAAAATGGGCTACATGAGCTGACAGATTTTGGATATTGGTTCACAGACAGAGATCCATCACTCTGCTAGTCTTTAGCCTCATTTAGGAACAGCATCCTTCCAGAAGTTCATATTGCCTTGTTCAAAAGGGACCCCTAAAAACGGCCCCCCAGGCCTTGGCTTAGGTTGGGTGGTGGGTCCCTGGTAGGAAGGCTGTATGTTTGAGATGAGGTTGCTTTCATTTTTCTGGATGGTAATTATTTGCTTTTGCATTGTTGTTATAAACTTATTTTTAATGCTTTATGCCCCCCAGAGTCACTATGGAGTTGGGCAGCCTTACAAATTGATAGATAAATAAATGCATTCTAAATGGAATACTGAGCCCCGTATTATTCTTTTTTGAATAACTCATTTAATCTTGCCCTTCTCCGTCTATATGGACAGTTTTTTTCTTGTTTATAATGTATCCTATGGATTACTTCTAGAACGTGTGGTATTAATCTTTTATTATTCTCTTTCTGACTTAGCTTCACATTATTTCAGTATATTATTCATTCTTGGTTTTTCCTTTGAATTATGTGGCATTATTAGCCAGCAACAAATTCAAACAAAAATGTAAAGTCTTTGTTCTCCAAGACTTGTGATTGAAACTACCTGGTCAATATGAATGGGACAAGGCCTTATGAATGCAAACTAAATGACAAGCTTCTATTTATTGATCCACGTATCCTTGATTTCAGAAATACAATACATGGACAATGATAGTAAAACAGATTTGTGAAGTTCTTCATTAAACAAAAATAACATTACTTTTTAAAAACACTGGTATTTTAAAATACATATGGATGGCAATCCTTTTTTTTAAATATAATTGGAAAAAACAATTAAATTGTAAGTCTTGCATTCCACAAAGCCAGCCGATGGAAACCCCTATTTCAAGTTCCTCATATCAGTTGCATTATTGACCTCTGTAGAATTAATGGTGCAAATAAGTAATCATTAGTGTGTATCAGAGATCCCATTCTAGCACATAGAATTAATTAATTAATTTCAGTCCCATGGTGTGCTAAAATGTGTTGCTTGACTGAACAACACAAGGGCCACATTATATCTCCAGCTGCTGCTGTATAATAATGTAGCAGCCACAACCAAGTATCTATCATTCCATATTTTTGGCTGCCAAAGGTTATTACACATCTATTTCCTTCATATCCAGATCTTCCTTTCAAGATTCCTGCACTCTGCCATCTCCATAATGATTTCTTAGTAGTGTCTACTGTTTAATTGTAGCTGATTGCAGCAACCAAACACTCAAAATAAAAGGAAATTTTATCATCTAAATGCTGACTCATCACACCCTGAAGAGGATGAGAAGGGAACTCCTTAAAACAACTGCATTGTTGGTTATCCTTTGCAGCTAAAAGAAGACACACAGAATGAAGTAGCTTCTACTGTTTTGATTTGAAGATATTCTATCCAGTTTATATTTTGCACTAGTCTATATAGAACACTGAAATGTCTCTGCTTTTGGAGATGCTGCTCAGGAAAAATAGCACTGTGCATAGGCTGTCTAATATACTTGTATTTATACAGTATATTTAATCAACTTCTACAGTATGTTGCTTTAATCCTGGAAGCAATTTTAGATGACTTTACACATTAGGATTAAAAGCAAGATAATAACAGTGAGAATAAACAAACAGACAACCAAGAGAAACATTAACATACTTTTAATCATTATTCCTGGTACCCACTCTAAGGCTTCCATTAAACTTCTTGGTACAATGCAAGATGTAACTTTAAATCAGATTTTAAGAACAAATGCCCTGCTAATCTAACCAAAGATCTACCTACCCATGTCATGTAATCATGAGCGACCATAATATAGAAAGAGACTTGCTTACAGGGCCATCCTTACCTCTCCTAGCTAGCTGTTTCCCTCCTTTTGGGACACACTGCGTGGCCCATACCTCACCTACTCCTAACTGCATCCCAATGATCAATCTTGAATTAAAATTCAATAAGTAGTTGTAGACATGATGTCAAAATGACAAAATGTGTGTTATGATCTTGTAACACAAGTTCCTCCCTTTTAGAGTTGTTTCATAACATTGTAAACCAGAACATAAGGGGCAACATTTGCATCATGACACATGTTTTGTTACTCACTTCCCATGGATGTCCATGCTAGCAGTTCAATCAACTTCTGAACCCAGGAACCAAGTCCTTCCTCGCCTCTAACTGAAGTAGCATGATTCTGGCTAATTTTGTGGGAACAGACTCTTAAAACAGTGTGGAAGTCATGAGGATTCCCATACTCAAATTCTTATGAAAGAGAGCTCAACAAAAAAATGTTTTCCCTTAGGAATTCTAAGACCTGCAAATACATTCTTTGACTAGAAATGACTTCTTGCTGGATCTGTGGAGGCACCACTGATCTTTCCTCTTCTCAAAGCTTGTGTGCTCACTCCTTGGGCAGGCTGGAGGAGAAGGGAGTATTGTGAAACAGTCTGAAAAATTCTGAACACTTTCCAAACAAGCTGAAAGACAATTGCTTGGTGAACAGTTATGCATTTTTCAAAAAAGAAACCTCCAATGCTTTGGGTGTTGGGTAAAGAACCAATGAATTCTGTAAACAAACAAACATTCAGTTTAAGAGTTTTCCAGAACTAACATCTTTCATAACAGCAATAGAGACAATGGAAAATTTATTTTAACCAGGTAATGTTACACAGGAGAGATGTCCTGCTGAACTATAAACACACTACTGAATTCCTAACCATGTGCACTAATTACTTAAAATCCACTCAAGAGGTCTATTAAACAGCAAAAATTCCCACTGCTCTGAAAGTAGGACAGATGGCCCTTTAAATAAGTTTTGGCTCATGTTTCCCAGAAATACAGTTAGGATTTACTGTATATGTAATATGTTGGTAATTTCTCTATATTTAGGGGAAGGAAATCAAACAAAACAGCTACTGAAACAGCAGAAGAAATTTCCAGGAACATGAAAACAGAGTTTAAAATGCAAGAAAACATTAGGATGAAGTGTGTTAGAAACTATTCTATTCTAACACATAATCATAACATTGTGAAAACAAAATGAAATACAGTCAGTGTTATAATGCAAAGTAAACAGCAAACTACTGTACAGCAAAAATTCTGTGAAAAGCAAACCCCTTTCTCTTTTTTCTTTATAGAATCAAATCACTGGGGACTGAATTTTGGCAATCAAGATTTCCAGCTGACAGAATAAGATAATGGTCAAGAACTGACAACAATACAGGGTTTCCTCCTAGTTATGAAATTCTCTTTGAGGTTTGTAGGAAGGACTACATATCCATCTTGAGACTGAATGCTGAAGTAACTTGTGAAGTTTAGCCTAAAGAAAAGACTGGGATAAGACATGATAGCATTGTTCAAATTCTTGAACAGCTGCCACAAAGAAAAATACATATTATTGCTGTTCTACAAAGTAGGATAAGATCTAATGAAGGAGTTAGATGAGGGTGAATTATAATTGAATATTAGTAGAGACTTTTTAATTATAAGCACAGTTTTACATTAAAAATAATTATCTATAGAGACAGTGCTGCATTCTTCATTAGCTCTTCAAACATAGGTCAAGACAGCCATTGGTTGAAAATATTCTACTACTTCTGGATTTCCTGCATCAAGCACAGATTGGGTTTAGTAGCCTACAAGGTTCCCCTCCAACACTTTGACACTATGATTCTGGGAAACAACTATCTTTCTTAGAAATTTTTTTCAAGTATATTTTCTCTACAATACTGTATATCTACAGATACATTGGAATGTATCTTGATAGCAATGTTAGTAACCTTAATCAGGAGCTACAACTTTCTTAATTTCTTCTTCACAGAATTTTAAACAAGTGCATGGAACTCCATTACATCTTGGAGAATCTGGAGCCTTTAAAATTTATTATCTGCATATTCCACATCCTTCCTTTAAAAAAAAAAAAAAAACTGGTGACTTTTTACTATTTTGCCATAAACATGAAATTTGTGTTCTTTTCAATATGTGATCTTCCCTTTGGATCACATTTTTAGAAAAAAAGACAAATAATAATTACATCTGGTCATCAACCATAGTAAAGGATTTGATTTGACAAATAATAGTACATGTTGACTTCATGCAATTTGTGAATTCTCCATGGTGTTCTGAAAAAACTGCCAAATAGAATGGAACTTATTTACTTCTGCAAAATCATATTTATTTAGAACTAAAATGTGATCTAGTTAGAGCAATACCAGATTTCAGTAATAGTTCATCTAGACTACTACAGTTAGTCTTTGTGTGGCCACTTCTAAAAACTGTTCAGAAATGACAGCTAGTTGTAACAGCCAGACCACTGATCAAAATTAGTTACAAAGAGTATGTCACTTCCCTGTTACAGAAAAAAATTAAAAAATATTTCACAGAAATAAATAAGACTTCTTCTAGTATGCTAGTTTTCATGTTCAAGGAACATTTTCATCTACAAAAGCTTTTTAGTATAGTGTTAAATTCCAAATATTTTATAAACGAAGGTCTGATAGAACAATTATGATCTATAAAAAAATACAGATAGTCCTTGCTTAACAACCATTCATTTAGCAACTGTTCAAAGTTATGATGGCGCTGAAGAGCTCACGTTGCAGCGTCCTGGGGTTACATGATTGCCATTTGTGACCTTCCCAGTTGCTGCAAAGGAGTCGAAAAATTGTGTGCAGTCATGTGATGCCTTGTTTAATGACTGTCCTGCTTAACTATGAATTTTCCAGTCCCTATTGTGGCTGTTAAACAAGTGTATTACCTGTATTATAATCTAAACTCTGAACCTTGCCTTCCTTACTAAGAGTACAGTTTGTATTCCATGAATTAAAATTAAATTTGAAATACTTGGAACCCAGAAAATATCCAGCAAAAACAGGAGTCTATGTTCCTAAATTACAGTTTGAACCCATCCTCCCTTCTGTATAACTTGATTTACTATATATGCATATTAAATACAATACCTGTTAATAAATACCTGTAATAAATCACACATAATTGCAATTTATACTGACAGAACTAAATCAAATTATTCAGTCTGAATAAAAACAACAAGGTGTTAAATATAATAACATACTAATATAAATAAGTTTATAATAGAGATAAAACAACAAATGAAGTATTTTGGATTATTTTGTTTGAGCAAGAAGATAATTTGAACATTTATACCTATGGTCTGAAATTACCAGGGAAATCTTAATTATTTGGTTTTCATAAATGTATCAATTGGCCCTTAGCTAAGCAAAAGAAATATTCCTATCTGGTTATTCCCACGCTGCATACAGTTAGAGCAGGCTGATGCAATCAGATAATAGGATAGAGAGGGAGGGGTAAAAAGATTAAGAGAAAGTATTCAAACTTCAGCTTTTATGGGCTTGAAAGGAAATGTTTTTCATTTTATGGCAGCTGTACCAAATTTCTGTCCATCACACTGTTTGTACATGATGCTATCGTATTACATTAATACAACTTTTTTCCACTGATAATGGAAATTGGTAGAAGCTAAAAGTGAAATGAAGTGTTATGCCTTATAGATATGTACTATCTGCATCTAGCAGATATATTACCTCCTATACTTATTTTTGCCTTTACAGTATTTGAGCCTATATTTTAACAAAGCACAGTACATGAAATATTACAGATGACACTATACAATGAGTTTTGAGTACTCTTTACATATTTCATGTTTTCATCTCAATATGCAGACATTCTAAACTAGAGGCAAAGGTAAGTTATAGCATCAGTTTCTATCATCTCTGCAAATGATACACATATACCCCAAGATTATTACTACTCAGGAGCACCGTCTCATGGGAGATAGTGTTCCAAAGAATGGACACCAGCAGAGAGAAGGCTTTTCTGTGAGATAACAACAGAAGGCAACCCGCAGATCCACAGCTGCCTCCATCAACCTTAGGTCTACAATGGGAGACATGATCCACAAGATAAAATTCAGTAAGTCGTTTTTTGCATAACTTGGCAGGTTATCTAAGTTATGGAACAAATGACTTACCGAATTTTGTGCTATTCTGTGACTTATCCAGCAAACCTGGAACTAGCTGGGCTAAGGATAGACTACTTCTTTCCAGCCTTTCCCAAAAAAATCTGCAGGGAAGCAATAGTTTGTATGGTTAAGGCCTTTTCTTCTTACTCTTTTATTTTAAAATGGATATATCACTGATTGCTTTATCGAAGAGGTATATTATTGACACTTTCTCATAACAATTACACTTGTATTTTCCTGTATCAGGGCAGTTTTGACAGAACACCTAGCAGTCAAGAGTCTGGTATTAGACAGAGACTACGTCTTGGGAAGCATCCAAAGTTGAGACAATACAAAGCTCTATAGGGAAGCTTAGATGGATGAAAATTGCTTCTTCACAATGAGGTGCAGATTGTCAGATTGTTTTCCAGAATGTAACTGAGAAAAAAGAACTGCCCCAACTTGGGGACTCTCTAAATACCATTGCTGAGAATTCTGAAAATTAAGGCCTACTATCTGGAGGATGCTTAATTTGGGGAAGTCTGCAATAACTGATTGTGAGATAAACCTACTCCATGACATTACCTGTGCTCTTAGATACAATCTATCAGATTCCCTTAAGGTGGGCACACACTAGGGAGGAACTTGCCAGTGACTTGAATGAACATGGTCAGAAATAATGTGTTGTTGTAATTCAGCAATTATAAGAGCTAAGAGCCTCTGGGCAAGTAGAAGAAGTATATATATTGTGCTTCAAATCCTTCACACTTTTTTCTCTCTTTCCCTCTGTGTTGCTTTTTACATTCCCATTCAAACTGTTGGTTGAAGGTGGTTCCATGTTTACTGCTCTACATTCCTGCTCTGAGAAATGTTAAAAATACTCTGTGCCATTAACAGAACCGTGATATTATCTAGCACTGAAAGAATGGGGAGGGACCAACTAAACTGTAAGGTCCATTATCACATGTAAAGGTACTAAACCATATCTTTCTGCCAAGACTCATGAGAAATAAAACAAAATCTAGATTCCTTTGACAAGCCACCAACCTCATTAGCAAGAGTTTGCATATTCTAGGGTCAGTAGCCAACACAACAGGCTCAACAGGAAATAGTAATGGCATTCTAGATCCCAGCCAAAATGAATAGAATCCAGAATAAATAGCAGGACAAGAAAGTTATAACAGTGCAATAGTAAGTCAATGGTTCTTAGTCTGTGGGCTGTGATGTGCCGAGCAACTGCGTAGGTTGTGACCCTCCCAACAGACAATCATGAGGTGGGGGGATTGTTACAATTAAAAAAAATAATAATCTGGTTTGTACTAATTCATTTATAATTTTAGGGGCTGCAATCTGAGAACCTGGGAGAAATGTATTGCCCTAGACCTGCCCAAGGTCTTGTTGCTCAACTCAACTCAACTCCACCTGTTCCCTGTTATCTATTCTCCAGCACTGTCATACCTGTGTAGAACCTGGGCTGCCAAGAACCATTTGCCCATGGACTCTCTCCTGAGAGCAAGACAATAATAATCTTCCCATCAAGTTATCCAATTGCTATCCAGTACTTATCCAGTGAATGGTACAACTACACCAACATTCATCTTATTTCTCAGCATCTGTCTCCATCTTCCATTCTATCATCCCATGAATATCTGCTGTGTAACAAACTTTCCATGAGATATTGGGGACCTCACAGCACTCAGACTATATAGTTCTGAGCCAGTTGTCTATGTTTAGTTCAGTTCCAAATTTTATATTATTTATGTTCCATCCTTAGTGTCTTCACATGCAATTATATAAGTTGCTCCAAAAAGTACAAGGGTATTGCAAATGGAGGGGAATGGTCATATTAAAAACAGTACCATAAAGCCAACACTCAGAATTTTTCAGCACAAATTAACGTACTTATATATGGGGACTCAAACAAGAATATACTGTATACTGAATATACGATGCAACAAAAGACAGTGTGGTGCACTTATTCTGGCATTGCTTCACAAACATGCATTTTGGCTTAAAGCTATCTATCTCATAAGCTTGCCAAGCTACATCATTTTAATAATTTCACACAAACATACAATCGTGTGATACAAGCTCCCTCAAAATGCCAACTAAGACTGAATTTCCAAAACAATTCTAATATAGAAGAGGATCAAATTACAAGTTAGAAATTTCAAGTGGCTGCCACAAGAGAATGCTAAGTTTGAAAGAAGAGGAATTTTATGCACAATCTTTATAAAGCACATTCCCAAAATTATTCAACAAAAACATGAAAAAATTGATTCAAAGAAGACAACTCACAAAACTAAACTAAGTGAAATAGGATTGGCTTAGAAAGGGAAAGTTGTGATTAATATTTTCCCCCTACAACCACCATCACCCATTTCACATGATGTTAAGGAATGATACAAACTGAGCAGAAGAATGCACATCTCCATAAAATCATTTGAACAAATGGGAAGATCTATATAGCAAGCTGTACTGGACATAACATCACCATACACAAGCTGCCTTTCATGTGGATTCAGTAGTAAACTAATCGTCATTCAAATAGTTTTTACAGCCTAGTTTCAAAAGACTGGCTTTGGTTTCCTAAGCTTCTATACTGCTGGAAAAAATGTACATGGACCAAAAATTCACTTGGCACAATAGTTTTCTGGAATCTTTAGGGAGCTTAAAATACCACAATGGCATACATATTGTTTCTACCACAATTGGTTATTTATTGTAACGGGTGACTACTTGCATGGAGTTCAAGTTGAGCTTAACTCTTGGTATTCATGTAGAAGCCATTTCTGTTGTCTGGCCAAACTACTCTCAGGTATAGTAGAAAATCTCAGCTCTCCAGAAGGAAATTGCCATACTCAGCAGAAGCCTCACAACTCAACTATGTTAAATTTCTCTATTGTAGACAAGACAGAAGACTTGCCTCCTGCTGTCAAGGCTTCATACCAGGCATGACTACTAATCCCCCCCCCTTTTTTTTCCTTCCTTTCTCTTGCTCTCTCAGCTCTGCATTCCTGAGCAGATGAAACATCTAGTAGCTTTATTGCAGAGAGTTAGGAAACCATCCATATGAAGCTCTCTGCATACAGGAAATCTGCCCAAATATGTGTCAGTTCCAAGATTCCAATCCTGTTCTTCTTTCTCCATCCTTTTGGATTAAATGGACTTTGCAGGACCCTTCTCTCAATCTTGAAACTCTCTGCCATCTGCCTAAGTTTACACAATAGCTCTCTCTGGTGTGAGAATCAGGAGATTTCACTTCAACCTTTGCATCAATCATCTATCTATATTCACCTGCCTCTCACCTTTTGTGCCAGGAACTACCAAGAGCATTTCCTTTTTTTCCCTCTAATATTGTGCCTCTCCTTCCATTTGTATTTGCTTTGTTGACTGGAGCTGACAACCTTCCCCCCTTTCAAGCCTCTCAACCCCTCTCTCCTCTTGGTTGGGGAACTGGGGCAGGGGGAGGAAATATCCACTTCTTCTTCAACTGGAGCCAAACAAAATCTCCCCTTTCAGGTTCTTCTACCCTTTTATCAGGCACTCATCCTATTTCAGAACTCTTCCCCTCCACCCTGCACCAAACCAATATGTTCTTCTCCAAAACCGTTTCATACATGAGAGATTAAGTGACTTCCACACACATGAAAGTCCCCTGAAAGACACATTATATTAATTATGCATTCTTTCTGTACTGGAATTAAGTAACACACTCACATGCTTTCACTGGTAATCCTGGCATATGTGCTTAAATACTTGTTAAAAATATATGTCACTACAATCTGTCCTAATGAAAAGGAAGAATTACTGCACATGTTTTCAAAATGCAAAGGCACATGCTTATCTATCCGTCTATTAATATTTACAGTGATTTCATCTTAGTGAGCATTGCCGTGGCCTACATGGCATGTTCTTTGCCTTCTTAAAAAGTTTTAGTCTTCTGATTTCAAAACACTGAATTATGGCACTTTGATAGCAAGGATTGTATTTGACTCCAGAATTAGCAAATTAACATTTTAGTTAAAACGAAGTTGGTGTATGCAAAGGTAGGAAACTAACACAAATACAGGGCATCTCATGGGAAATACAGAGCAGTATAAAAAATAGCTCATTTCAGTATATTTGCTCATTTGATTTATGTATCAGCTAATCCTAATGATTAATTTGATGGTATATATACAACAATAAATCTACTGTATGTAGAGTATTACCATAAGTTACTGGCTATAATTCATTTAAATGAGACTGATATTTAAAATTGGCAATGACACCAACACATCACCAACAGAAATATTTCAAAACATTAGAAAAAATATGAAAAAATGAATAGAAGCCACTGATCAATTCTTGACTGTAAGAAATAGCAAAACTCGAGAAGGATGCAAGGTAATTTTAGAATCTTGTACCAAGGCTTGGCCAGAAAAAAAAAGTAAAAAGCAAGAATGCAGAACAAGTGAATGTTGACAAATCTATATATCACAACGGGGGGGAGGGGACAGAAAAAAGCACAGCTATATAAGCTTCTACATGCATGCTGTTTTATTACTCTGAACTGCGTTACTCATTCAGTTAATTTCCCTGTATTTCTATATTATCCATGAACACTTGTAATAAAGAAAAAGTTACTTGGCCAACCTCAGTCCCATCACATTTGATGATGAAATTGCTCCCTCTTTCATTTAAATAAAAATTTCACTTTGAAATTAGAAGTTCCTTTTTAAGCAAAATATCTAAAAATTCTCAGAGACAAAAATAAATTGTAGCATATTGGTTAGAGTGTTGGATTTAGACTAGAAATAACTAGCCAAATCAAATCCCTATTTACTCAAATCCCTATTTTGTTGCAAAACTTAACTGGCTGGCTATCTCTAGCCAATTTATTTTGTTTAAAGATAAACTATCAGCACCCTGTACAGTATATAAAGATATAATTTCAAGGTGTTCACATGTCTGTACTGAAACTTATAATTAGTGAAGAAAATGGGGAAAATTGTTAAGATATAGGGCTAGAGTAGATATCAAATTTCTCTGAAAGCAAAATTTTGAATGATATTGGGTGTTGTTCCCCAGATGATTTTGTAGAGAATTTCCTGGGGATAGAAATTCACACTGCATGAACAGGATACCATTAGCAATCTCAAACAAGATTTTAATTTTATCCAATTAAGCCAGTTCCCTCCAGATAGAAAGTGGAATATTTTCTAGTTTCTTTTCCTGTAGAGTGTGTGTGTGTGTGTGTGTGTGTGTGCGTGTGTAATATATCCAGCTAACCAAAAGAAGTTATTAATAATGCTTCAAAGATTTGGAAAAAAGATTCAGGCAGAACAAAGTACATCCACTGGAGTTAGTGATGGTGCTTTTCAAACAGTGATTCTAATCAGCATATCTATACCAGCATCAGGAAGTTTGTGGCACCATTAATAAGAAAATAGAGACATTTTAAAAGAAAAGAGATAAGGGAATGCACAAGCCACTACTTCTACATACTTTTAAGTAAATCTGTGAAGCTCTTATTTTCATAGATCCATCAAGAAGTTATGAGAGTCAAAAGGATTTATGATTCCTGTCTCGAACCCTTGCCACCAAAAGGAAAGTTACTTTAAGGGTGTTCCAGGTAAGAATGGAATTATTTTGACCACGGTGTAGTAAATTCAGGTTTACTAGTTACATAATCTTCACTTCCCAAAGCCAAGATCCTGACTAGAAAATTATAACTATGTTCAACTTACATAGGCAAAAGCATCCTTTTCTTAACAGTCCGTATCTGTGAATCCCTGTTAAGCACAAAGGTTAAAAACATTCAAGGAACTTTGAACCCAATTTCTCAGAGTGTTAAAATCAAGAGGCAAATCCCTTGTGAGAAATCATTAGGAAGAGAACTCAAAAGGGACTTGCTGATACAATAACTGCTTTACACAAATCTATTATGAAACCACAATTAGAGTATTGTGTACAATTCTGGCCACTGCACTTAAAAAGAATATTATACAGGCATGAAAGTGCAAACAGGGGCAACCAAAATGATTGGTGGGGTGGAACAGTTCCCTTTTTAAGAGAAAAATCTACAACAATTGGGGCACCTTAGCTCGGAAATGAGGGTAAAGAGAGACATGACGGAGCATTATATTGGTGGTAATGTGTGGGAAAAGCCTTCCCCCCATATTCACAATGTTAAACTTGAGACTGCCAATTTAAACTAAACACTTGTCTTTAGATAAGTGGGCAGATAATGGAAGACCTCTTGGCTGAAGGAGAATTCTTTCATGGAGAAAGTCCAAAAGATGCTACCCAACAATAATTAAGTAACTATGGCAACTCAGAAATTCATCTTCACTCTTCACTTCTGTTTCTCTCCCTCCTTCCCTAACTTAGGCTGCCAACAAGCAGCTTTTTAAATTTTTCTTGTCCCCAGAAACTATGTTTTAGTCCGATCTCCCTTTCTCCTCAGCTGCAATTGTTACCTACAGCTGAACGAACATAACGCTTTACTGAGCCCAGGTATGTGGCAGTTGCCCCAGAGACCATCTTCAGTGAAGCCCATCCAGCTGGTGGATAAGTAAAGCTGATAGAGAAGGCAGAACAGAATCTCCCTATCAACATTTTTGCTAATCTAAACAGATTCATTAATTTAACTAATCAGAACAATGCTATGGAAAAGATCCCCCAGCATAATCATACAGACGACACAGTACAACATGTACTAGACATGATGGTGCTGTTAAGAGGATTTGTACCCAGAGTATGAGAACCAATTTGGTGTAGTAGTTAAGACACCAGGCTAGAAATTGAGAGACTGAGTTCTACTTCTGCCTTAGCACAAAATCAACTGGGTGACCTTGAGCCAGTCATTCTCTCTCAACCCTAGGAAGAAGGCAATGGCAAATCACTTCTGAAATCTTGCCAATAAAGCTGCAAGGACTTGTCCAGGAAGTCACCAGGAATTAACACTGACTCAAAGGCACACACACAGAGTATACTTGACCTATAGAAAATAGACATATTTGGCCTAACCTCCATTGGAGTTGTTTAACATCTATATTAATGATACAACAGAACAGCAAATGTTCATTACCTTTGAAGAGGACATCAAATTGGAAAGATAAGTAATATCTTACAAAAAATTAACAGATCTCAAGGTGAACCTAACAAGTTAAACAATGAATTTGCAACAGATAAATCAAAAGTTCTGCATTTAGCAGACATAATCAAATGCACAAATGTAGGGTGGGTGACACCTTGTCTAATAAGAGGACATTTCCAAACATTTTAAGAAAAGAACAGAGACCACAAACTAAACATGAATCAAAAAAATAAATAATGGTCTATGTCATTTTGCTTTTATTGAGGTGCTATGTCCAACTTTAGATACCAGGTTTCAAGAAGAATATTAACAAAAAGAAAGTGACAAAGATAGTTCTGAAGATGGTGAGAGGCTGACATTGAGCACACATAGCCTGAAAAGAAGTTATACAGTAGCCCTCTTCACATGATTAGTGGTATGGACCATTCAACTCGGTCTACTCAGAAAATGGACATTCCTTCCATTAGGTACATTTGAACACAGGCTGGATGTCCACCTATTAGGGATATTCTAGTGGTTGGTTGATTTGTTGAGAGTTGGGCAACATACAAGTGTAATATATTATTATGGTTGGTCACACAATCAGCCAGATGTTGACATTGGATTTGGCATTTTTGTCTACCTGCCAAGTCCTTCCCAAGGAACTGGGATAAGCAGATGTTGTCATTTGATGTTATTAAAGATATCATTGCAGGATGTAAGCTGTTCCAAGTAAAGCTGCCTTTTGCAGTTGACTGATGGTGATTTTGTCAATGGCAATGGTCTTCAAGTGGTACTCCAGATGTTTTGGGATTGCATCCAAGGCACCTATTACTACTGGTACTATCTTTGTTTTCTTTTGCCACAGTCATTCTATTCCTATTTGCAGGTCTTTGTATTTTGTGATTTTCTCCAGTTCTTTCTCTTCTGTTCTGCTGTCTTCAGGTATTGCAAAATGTCGACTATCCAGATATTTTTGTCTTTCTTATCAACAATTGTTAAGTTTGCAGTGTTATGCGGCAGGTGCTTCTCTCCTTGAATTCTAAAGTGCCAGAGCACTTTCGCTTCTTCATTTTCTATTGCTTTGTCTGTTTTGTGGTTCCACCAGTTCTTGCTTTGCAGGCAAATCGTATTTTTTGCAGATATTCCAATGCACCATTGTTGCTACTTTGTCATGCCATTGTTTGTAGTCAGTCTGTGTGATCTTCTTGCAGCAGCTAACTAGGTGGTCCACTGTTTCCTCAGTTTCTCTGCAGAGGTGGCATTTGCTGTCATTGCTGTCTTCTCAATTCTGGCTTTGCGTGCATTTGTTCTTAAGGCTTGGTCTTGTGCAGCCAGAATTAGTCCCTCTGTCTTTTTCTTCAACTTTCTTGCTCTTAGCCATTGCCAGGTCTTGTTGTTATCTGCTTTGTCTGCTAGTTTTTTTGTGTACTGGCCATGTACAGTAATACTTTGCTTTGCCATGTCTCTTTTCTATTCATAATTTGCTCTTTCTTGTAGTATTCAGTAAGCCTTCATGGTGTACTAGCTTCAGTGCATCTTCTTCACTGTCCTTCAGATATTCTTCTAGTGCCCTTTCTTCTTCTTCAACTGTCCGGTGTACTTGCAACATTCCATGCCCACCTATGCTCCTTGGTAAGCAGAATCTGTCAACATCACTGTGTGGATGAAGGGCATGATTCATTGTCATTATTTTTCTGGTCTTCCTATCCAGGGTTTCTAGTTTTGCTTGAGTCCAGTCCACTATTCCAGCTGTGTATCTAATGACTGGAATTGCCCAGGTGATAATTGCCTTGATGGTATTTCCTTCACTAAGTTTGGACTTTAAGATCTTCACTCTCATGATGTATTGACTACTAACCTTCTTCTTGACTTCAATGTGCTTGATATTGTCAACTTGAAGGATGCCCAGGTATTTATAGGGATCTTCTTCATCCAGACTCTTGATGTTATTTCCAGAAAGCACCTTGATTCCTTCAGTTTTCACTATCCCCCCCCCCGATGGGGTGGCACATTTGCCCAGTCCAGAGTCCATTGCAATATCTTGGCTGTATATTCAGACAGTCATCAAGGAGACTTACTGTCACCACTACTGTTTATCATTGCATTGATTTCTCTGTCAACAATACTGAACAAGTGACTTTATCAGTTTGTATTCGGAAATCCCATAATATTTTAACCTGCTCATTTTTTACTACTTTTTCAACTATACTTTCCCACCAATTTTTCATTACTGGCAAATGATAATTTTTACTGATGTTCCAGTGAATCATTCTAGTGACTGTGCTATATCATTATTTATAGTCAGTTTGTATAATCGTCTTGCACAAGCTGAGAATATAATCTACATTATTATTGTTGTTGTTGTTGTTGGTCACACAGTCAGCCAGATGTTTAGAGTAGATATGACATTTTTATCCACTATCGAATCCTTCCCATTATTATTAATATTATTATTTCCTGCACTGGCAAAGCACTTGTCTAAATTACCTATGAGGACCCTCTCAGCTCTTATTGTGACCATAATCACAATAATTTCATCACATGCCATGACAATGTTGTTTAAAGGTCAGACATCTGCCTGCAGCCAATCCCTTCTGTACCCAGTACCCAACAATCTTCACAGAATGCCTTTCCCATACATACATATTTCCTCCTAAGATTGTGAGCTGTGTGTGCATATGTGCACACATGTGTATATGCATGTAATTTAAAGGTACTGAATATGTAATAATAACGCCCATGCTGATCCCAAAATCTCTGTTGTGTGTGAAAAAGGGGTACATGTATGAGGAAGGATGAATATGCAAAATACCTTAGTAAGATATAATCTTCTCCTATCTCTTTCCCCTCCTCTGATATTAGCAAGGTAACTTTGGAAAACAGATAATTATGGCACATCTAACATCTATAACTATTTTTAAAATAAAAAAGGAAACTGATAGTAAAGAGGTAGGTATAAAACAAGGGCTGGAATAAGAGGCAAAAACATTTGTCCAAACCAAATTATAGGAACTGTCCCTTCTTTTAAGATGCCTAAGTAGCAAAGAGAAAGCTACAGAAGTTAGCAGACTAAAGTTCTTGCCTATGACTTCAGTTAGGCTTTAGCTGCACATGGCTTACATTTGCTTTTCAAAACTCTTCATTTGCTAAAATGAGAAAAATGTTTATAACTATCAAATCAAATCTTTATTATGGTCATAGACCAGAATAATAGGGTGGGGTACAGTCATTAAGAAGAAGCATAAAGGATCTAAAAATATACATCCAGAGTAAAAATTAAAATCTAAAAAAAATTATAAAAAGCTAGAAGATATGAAAAAATATTGAAGATAAAAACTAAAAGTATACATAAAAAGCAAGAATCTAAAAGAAGGGGTAGGAGCATTAGATGGGTGTAGGGGAACATAGAAAGTTAGTATGTGGAAGACTGTATCTATCAAGTTACAAAGCTCTCTAGCATGGCAAACTTGGTGCTCATTAAATCTAGTTTATAGCACAGGTTATCATCTGAAGAATTTAGAATGCTGTTGCACAGAACCTGGCAACATTGCATGTTGTAGCAAGGTTGGTGTCTCAAAGTAACAGTGGTGTAAAACTGTCCTGTGTGCCCTGAGTATTTATGTAGGAATGGCAAGATGAAGATAGTGTGAATGTCTCTGTAGTACAGGCACTGGAGAAGCACATGCTCTGTTGTTTCTAGGTATCCGGAGTCACAGGGCATCTTCCTGCATTGGCTTTTGATCATATAAAATAGTATTTTTCTTGACAAATGGCATTTTATCAGTATGATATTGTTGTGAGAGCAAAGGTTTCTGTAGTGTACCAAATTTAGAATGTGCAGGAGCCTTCCAGATAATGAAAGAAAAAGTGATTTTTTCAATACCTACTTGATGGTGCTGAAACTATTTAAAAGGATAAGGAGCCTACTTGGAAAAACTTCTTAATAGCTGAAGTATTTCCACAAGTTATTTTCAGTAGTACAGGAGAAGAAATGTAAGTTGCGAGAGCAGATTCTGCCCTTTGAGTAATGCATGAGTCTTAAAATATTCTTTATACATTCATTTTGTATTTTCATGTATTTATTAAATATTTTAGATTCTGTCCTCCTTGAAAGTTGAAAGCAGCTAACAAGTAAACAACATTGGTTCTAAGTGCTATTCTGGTTGATCATGCACAATCAGAAAGTAGAGTATAATTTCAATAAATGACATATGATAAAATTACAATATTTAAATCATTAAAAACTATTAGGAAACAAGCCCCAGATAAAACCAATAGATTAAACATTAATAATGTAAAATAATCCAGAGAAATGTAATCAGATAGTGCAAGAAGAATCCAACATAAATTAAAATGACTGTAGAGTGGGTCAAAGTTCAAACAGGGCTCAATGAAGCTGCTACAGGCACAAAATCTGTCTAAACTAAATTCATGGTGTGGCAGAACTCAGCCAGAGCAGGGGCGAAGCAGGCTAGAATTCCCAAAAGGGGGCGGGAAGGAGAGGATAGAGCTTTCTTTTTTGTTCAGGTCAAGGTGAAATTCACTCTTCTAGGGAGGGTCTAGCTCACACTGGAAAAGGTGCTCCTTTAGACTAACAATTTATAAAAAGAGATGTAGAAATATTCATAGAAAGTTCTGGTAGCATCGTATTAAAATCTGTGAATGATACATTGGGAACTGCTTGCTTTTCAGGCATGTTAATAATCTGCATGCCACAAGCCCCTGCTTTTGGAGTGCTATATCCTTCTCTGATTGCAACTGCTGAAAATTAGCAGCATGCTGTCTTGTCGTTCTGAAATATGACGCTGATGGAAACTCCAGTCTGGAGTCTCAAAGAAGATTGAACAGGTTTCTGAAACAAATTGGGTACAAACCAAAAGCCAAACTGTCCTAAGAACCCCCAAGCCATCTATGTGTATTATATAGTCCTATACACTTTGCATTGTCGCTCTCCTCACAGTAGTCTTCAGCTTTTCCAAAAAAGCCCTGATGATCCATCCATTCATGTTTTAAGGTCTGCCTGTGATGCTTGCTCAGCAGCAGCCTAAACAAATGTAAACCACGCTACCCTCTACCGCAAGAGATGAATGTGAGAGAGGTAAGAGGGTAAGTACATTTTATTTCCTCAAACTGAATAGGTGTTTGTGTGGGGTATTATTTGGGGGTTGCTTTACAGGTTCTATTGGTCTTTTAACTGAAATTTTACTTAAGTTGATGCAAAAAGTTATTCTTACAAAAAAGCCAACTGTTTTTAATAAAATGAGTTTATGAAAATCAGAACCTATAACCTCGAAAACTTATCTTTTTCCCTAGGTAATGCAAATTGACCAAATCAGTTGTAGATGAATTCTAAAAGAAAACAAGATACTTAAACAACCACCACCCACCAATGTTTTTTTCCTTTGGGTTATCCATTTAAAATCTACATGTTAAAAGGCATTCCTGAAAACATAACGTACTGAAAATGTGCTACAAACCAACTCGAAGGCATATTTCCATCTCACATTTTCATCATAAAAACAAGGGTATCATCCCGTACATGCAAAATGCTGTGAAAGTAGCGACTGAGGCTCTGCTTAGGTGAGCAAGTGCCAGATAGATTGAAATGACCTTTTCCTTCCCATTAAAAAAAATGAAATCTAAATGCATTGTTTTCCAGTGAGAAAAATAGAATACACAGTTGATTATCAGACTTACTAAGAAACAAGCAGAATTCTATGAAAAAATATTCACAGACAAGTGATATTGGTGAGATTTATTTATTTTTTCACTCATTCACCTGTCCTGAAATAAGTTGCTAGTTGAAGAACAAAGTATATGTAAATGTGTGGACACACACCAAATGGTTGCTGATGCAGACTGCACAGAAATTGTCAGACCCTTCCATTTTTCCCAAAAGCTTTGTAGGAAGACAACTTACAATAAGGATGCATAAAGCTGTCCATAGGCATCTGCAGAAGGGTCTTGCTTTCATCAAAATGACACATATACAAAAGGGGTGGTGCTTGTGTTGTGACAGTGTGATGCTCATTTCATAGTCCTGGGGCCCTTGACACACATCCCGTGAATGGTGCTGAAGCTACTTATTTTAGACTGTACAGGTAGTCCTCACTTAGCAACCATAATTGGGACCAGCAACTCTGTCCCTAAGCACTGCAATCACTAAGTGGAAAATCACATGACTGCAACAAACTTCCGATGTCACTTCTCATTCTATCATTAAGCGAGACATCACATGACCGTGACTTGCAATTTTACTTCCACATTCTCCATTAACTCTGCTTGTCACCAGCCAATTGCAAAGAGCCTGAATGGTGATCACATGACCACGGGACACTGCAATGGCCAGAAATGCAAGGATTGATCACAAAGCTTTTTTTTTTTACATTGTCATAACTCTGAATAGACACTAAACAAGGCAGTCAGTATGCAAGGACTACTGTACTGGATCTGGGAACACACACTGAAATTCCTATTTGTCTTGGAGCCTTATTCATTAGTCTTGTTTTAAGCTAACCATATAGGCAGAGCAAAGTATAGTATCATCATGAATTTGTGTCATCTTTTGTTTATAAGAGGTAGATTATCAGCCTATGTTATATATCATTCCACAAATTAACCCTGCATTGCATGGTGGAGTACTGCTTTTATTTTAGTTGGATTATAGATTAGTTCTATGGCTAGGACTCTCACTGATATCACTGGAGTTTAAATTGATCGTGAGCTCAAATCTATTGATTTTTAGTACTGTCTAATTCTAGGCCCAATCTTGGACATGAATATCTATAACCATGGCACTGTATGAAAATTAAAGACGTGGTACACACATTACACAAAGCCGTGCTTTGTTTAACCATAAATTATTGAATAATTCACAATTGCCTGGGTTCATACAATGCATCAACCCTTAAACTATGGTTTACAAGTCACAATGGCTGGGCTTAGTCACACAAATTAAACTAACACCAAACAAACCATGATTTGGTATGATGGCCTGATTTGTAAACCTAGCCAAATTCTTCAGATATTTTAGATCCCAAGACAGGAGATCAGCTAGCTATCCATTGTATGTCATGTTTTTCCATGATGGAAGAAAGGCAGGATATAAATATACTGGGCTTAAAAAGGCCTACATTTTCTTGATTAATAATGTGTGCTAAATAAAAATAAGAAAATAGTAGAAAAAAATAAATCAATCTAGGATTGGAAAAACATGCTACCAATGAAAAGGTACCATGCTGTTTTACCATCCTTGCATCCCAAACATATTTTTTTTCTGCCATAAAAAATGCAAAGGAGAAGAAAAGGAGGGTACATTACAAATGCAGAATAACATGATATTTGAAGGTATGGTGCTCCAAAATAAATTTCAGATAGCATAGCTCTTTATTTCACAGAGCAAATATTTCAGAAACTGGGATAAGTTTCAAAACTAGTTAATGCTATGACACAGGGGACCTGTTGTTCCAAGGAGAAAGAAAGTCAAACTTACCCACTGGGCCTTTGGGTAAGCCTAAAATAGCTCTCTAGATTCTAGCGCAAATTGCCTAAATATGTACAAAGATTTAAAGGAGCAAACTTCTTAAACTGTTCCAATGGTACAGAATACACATAGCTCAGGGTTGAACTGTGGAGTCCTTGGTGCTCTCTGAGCTCGGTTGTTTGCTTGCAGACATTTCATTGCCTGACTAGGTAACATCATCAGTGTCCTTGATGATGTTACCTAGTCGGGTAATGAAATGTCTGCAAGCAAACAACCGAGCTCAGAGAGCACCAAGGACTCCACAGTTCTTAAACTGGACATGCAGAAAAAAAAAACTTTCTCAAAATCCTGTACTGGAATTGGATTTGGTATCTTTGCATATATCATTCTGTAATAACTTCTTATATTAATGTAAGCTGAATAGAAATGAGCATAGATTGAAATTCAGAACTATTTATAATCTAGATTTAAACACTAATATTAGTAAGATTAATATTATGCTTATTAATTAGTATTAACACTTTCAAAATAAAAAATGTTTTCTTCTATGAAAATTAATTTTGTCTTCAAAGCTGCTCCACTGGAGGCCTACAACTGTGAACTGGTATTGTCATTAAAAAATGAAGCCTACGCAAGATGAGAACGTCATTCATGACTTCCTTTAATTTGAAGGAACTCTCATAATTTTACTGACCCTTCTTACAATAATGATGGTGTTCTACAGACTTTTTTCTCCTCTTTTAAACTGAGCAAGCAAAGAAAAGGGGAAAGAAAAGCAATTAATGTCAAGATGATTGGAGTACATTTTTCTGGATCAATATAAAATGATTTCTTTTCAGAATTTAAGTTACCCTTTATGTGTTTTAAAACTAAAGATAGATGTACAGCATTAACCAGATACAGCAGTAACTGAATATTAATTGACCTGAAACAAGGATAGTTAAAAAGTAGACATGGATCTATTACTAAGCCTCTACAGGCATTTGAAGTAAATCGCCACTTTCCTTTAGCTGGAATGTATTCAGACATGCCTTGATCTTTAATTCAAATTGTACTCCAGCCCCTCTTTCTAAGTCACTATTTGGCGTTCAATTCCAGCTGGTGGATAGCAGAAATCATACTCCCATATCTCAGCTCTTCTTGATTTACAGAAAGAAGATCTGAGAACACAAAATACTGAAAAATAGATGGTAGCCGTAGCGCATTGCTTATTTTTTAATTAAGCCTCATTGAGGTTTGAATGAGCAACTGCATCCTCACATTGACATCAAAATGACACCTAATGTTGCCACTGTCTTTGATACATGCAGTGCATTCATTGTTTTAAGTTAAACATCTGCATGGAGAGTGAAGGAAAAATAATTCAAATTATCTAAGAGCTAGACTGAAAGGACACAGATGGAATCCTACTCAGAGTCAAGTGTGTTTAAAACTACATCTTTTATATGTTTTAGGTTAGGGATACTGGGGTATGAAAGGCACTATGTCATATTTACTATGCAATTTCACAATTTGTTAGTTTACTTTGCATCCATAAAATGTGTCAAACCTTATTCAGTAAATAAAACTTCACAGTAAAGATGTAGAATCTGAAGAGGCTCATACAGAAGCCTCCCCATAAATAGCATCATTCCAAACCTTGGATGTAGTGAAACTGTACATTTTCAGACACAACATATACTTTTGGATAATTTGGTATATCAGGCAGCATCAGGATCCCCATTTTCACTGGAGAAATAATTAAATCATAAGCCTAAACAACTAAGGGGAAAGAGTAACTGATAAACACTAATAGCAGTTCCTCAATTATGGTTTTCAAATTTTTTTAGGGGTAGTGGGAAAGGCAACACAGAACTGAATTATTCTTGGATAAGTTTTTCTTTCACTATTTCTTGTTTTCTGTCCAGCTTTGCCATAAAGCTGCTAATCTTCCTTCTAACCAGCTACTAAACTCCCCCCACTTCACAAGAGACTATCATTTCACTTACTTTATTTCCCTATTCTTAATGCTTCCCTCTTCTACCAAAAAACTTGGAAGCTGTCTGCAATGACTTTGTCATAATTTAATTAATTAATTAAAAAGCATCATCGCATATTAATTAATTATCAATTTTGCTGTTTCCTTAACACACAGACTTCTAAGGTTTTGCACAACTTCCATAATCTATGACCAGTAAAATGGGAGGAAGCAGATACGTTCCAAGGCGTATCTTCTTTGTTTTTACTGCCTGCTTTCCTACATTATTTCTCTTTTAACCTATAATCAATATTTTACCTGCACTCCAATCTATATGAACTGTTTAACATAGAACTGTGCTCATGTAGGCACTTGCTTTATCTGATACATGTAAAACATCAAATCTATATCATATCAGCAATTATATGCATTTACATATGTACAGAGTTTAATTAAATACGTATCTTTGAAGAAGAGAAAGGAAAGCTATCTTATCAACTTACCAAACTTTAACATAGTGACTATGTTCAGTCAATATGTTTAACCCGTTTTCTAGGTTAGCACAAGGTACTGAATGATTAATTAACCAAATGGACTGAGTTCACATAGCACACAAATACAATAAAACAAGCTTAAAACTAGTTAGGCATTGCACACTATTCAAATATGCCAGCAACATATTTACAGGACTTGGTGAGGCATGTTGTATGAACTTTACTGACTTTTATCTTTGTCTATTTCAGCGGGTGAATTCAACAAGCAAGATTTGTTTCATTTTTGTTTTTAATATTTAAACTTGATGAAACTTTGTCCAATTCTTCTAATAGCTCTCCCATGATGAAAACAACAGGAGAAAGCCAATCGAATCACTTCCTATGCCTGCAGAAAATGATCCAGATCTGGATCTTTTTTTAAAAGACATTGAAGATGTTTTTTAAAGACATCTGACTTAGAAAAATGATGTATTTTGTCATCTCCCTTCCCAGAGGCAGCCCTATTAACCCTAGAAAGCCTATCCAAGTGGATTTAATTTTGTTGATACCGTCTTGAAAGCAGCCTTATCAGCAGCATACAGCAGTGGCTGCACCAGGCAGACACCTGCAGTGCAGACCTAAGCTCAGGCAACACCCTCCATGGGAGGCAGGAAAAGACCACCACCCCCAGAAGCCCCTTTTCTCTTCATGCGCAAAGACAACTCCTTGATGGAGGTGATTAATGTGTGCTGCATTGGCCCATGGTATGACGACGGCAGAATTCTTGAATAGCTTTTCTGAAATAATTGATTTCATCTGAGTTATGGATGCCATGCACCCATGCCATAACTAGGAAGAAAAAAATTAAAGGATGGAGGATTCTGTGGCATCAGGGTATAAGGATGAATGTGTGTTAAAAGGTGTACAAACGAGATGTAAGAAGACAAGGCATAGTTAAAGAAATATACAAAATACATATGAACTACTATTCTTTATAAATAATTTTTAAACTTAAGAAACGGTAAACAATTTATATTTCTGCCTGCATTTTACAGCTGTTACTCAAGCAGATCACTATTCGCTAGAGAAGCAATTCCTGCTAAATTGTAACTGGAATGATCATAGAACTTTAGATCACAGATAGTAGTTAATATTCAGATCTTTCTGACAGTAGGCAAAATAGCAACCTCCCATATCTTTAAATCCTTCCTTTAATGCAGAAAGCACTACCTATTAGAGTAAAGTATTGTAATGCAGCCTTATTGTCATTCAAATGTTCAGTATGCACAAAGAGACCAGTTCTCTGGGAAGTTCACCCATATAACTGAAAAGAATGAGAATGTACCCATATAACTGAAAGATTATTATGCATGGTGAATTATGCATACTATTTGGGAAATACAACATTTTAAGGTGCGCTAGTCTAAAAAAGATGAAACGGACACATTTTCAAAACACACATAAAATCATGACTGTTTAAAAACTGCCCAACTAAACTTCATTATAAATAGAACAACTCCATACTTTGCAACTTAATTTGAACCTCTCTGCAGTGTTTGTTAAGTCAAGATGATGCATCACTCAACTAAGCAGGTAGACAATTTCTTTTATGGTGCCAAATCTATGTGACAACTGAAATTGAAACTGGAAAATTAGTTATATCACCAAACTTGTTTTTTTCTTCTTCCCCTATTGCCATATTAAAGGCAAAACAGCCTTTAATTCTAATTCCCTTAGAATAAATTAACATACAGACATTTCTTTTTAAAGAATGAAAATGCATTGGTTGAAAAGCAACCTGTCTTGAACTCTCCTACTGAATCCAACAACTATTATGAATACTTTTGAATTTAATCAAAAGGCACTACTGACAAATGATTTAATGGCTCTTTGTATGGGAGTGGAGGAGGGGAAAGGATTGGAATAGGAAAATATTTAGGGTAGCTGAGAACGCAACCTATACAGACTGTGACAAGCCTAACCATAAAGTAGACCATTAACAAAGGATGATATGAATGGGGTGCGTGGCATTGATCAGAGCGTTTTGAGGACTGAATCTTCCTCTTGTATTATCATTCAGGCTTTGAACTTCAGTATGCTAACGATAAAACAAAATCTGCTAAAATTAATGGATTTTATTTTCAGATAGGTAGATTCAAAATAAAGGTACTATGTCCAAAAATATGTGGCAGCTCCTATGCTTGTTGCTCCAGAACAAGTAGTGTTGAATAGAAAAGGTGTCCTCCCAAATGTTCTCTGCATCGCTTCTATATTGGATGGCTACAATACTGCAGTCTAGTGCTGTATCTCACATGTCAGTATCCTTATCCATACCCATATGATTTTCCAATAATTTTAGCTTGTAAAATATAACATTACACTTTGGCTCTAAATGAAATGCAAGCTATCCACTGAAACCAAAGTATAAAATAACGTATCTCAGACTGAGATCAGACCAAATTTAAATTTTGATTTCCAAAGGCACTCTCTGCCTTTTATGAAAGGAGCACAAATACAAATTTAAAAATATGCTTATGCACCATTTAGTTACCTTGAAAACTTACGTGATCCAGGACATCACTTTAATCCTTTACTTGACCTCAAGAGCCCTTGAATGTGATATCTTACAATATCAGTATCTCTATTCTCATTATTCTTATTTTATTGGCAGTGGGAGAGAGATAAAGTAACACTTGGGTTAATGTACAACAGTGTAAAAAGCCAAATGTATTCCTAACCACCAGAACAGCACTGGAGGAAGATTTCACATTTAGGATGATGCAGTTGTGACATTGCAATAGTAGTTTTGATCACTACTCTTCCAGTTAATATTTATGTTTTGAAAGCTCCAACTTCAATACATCTAAAAAGACTAGGTGCATATTTCATAGAGCAATGTTTAAAGTGTGAGGATGATAAAGACTATGGGTAACAGTTCTGCAGTTACAGAAAAATGCATAGGTTGAATGCAGAAAAACTGACATTAAAATAAATTTAAATTATCTCCTCAAAATATCTAAAAGTAAAGAACCAAAGACAAGGACACCATAAAGATACCATCAGCAGTACAACCTTGAATCCAAATAACCTCAGCATTTGTATTTCCTGTTTCATTTGGCTGTAGTGTATCAACATCAAAAACAAAAACCTCCAGATGGGAATTAAATACAGTACTGTCAAGCTGCAGAAAGAGAAAAGACTGTCTAGCCAGTGAAACTAAAAGATGATAAAGAAAATGTAAAATGAGCACGGCAATAGCTTCTAATTACTAACACTGCAATATATCAACCAAAAGAAAGGCATACGACAGATATTCCACATTTCAGAAGGTTCTATAGTAAATGGGAAAAGAATTATTGTAATGATTACCTCTGGGGAACTTTGTACATTCTTGATTTGCTCTATGAAATGAGTGGAAAATGAACATTCAAGGGTTAAATGGTCAGAGATTCACCTCGTAGAACACAGATTTTAAATCAAGGCAGAATTCCAAAATTAAAATTTTAATTGACGATACCCACTTTCAGAGGCAATATTTTATGAAGCTTGGTGTATCTACCAATAATTTCAGACTGGGCTGTGATTCAGAAATGAGCCATACCATCACCATACAGTATAGTCTAAGTGTATATTCTGGTTTAGAAGGGGTTTTCTTTCACAGCATGCAAAGAAAACATTCTGATTATGAAGCAGATATTATTTAAGATGCCCAAACATGTAGAATATCCCATGGTGGTTGAGGAAAGTACCCTAAATTATTTCAGTCACATTTATAAATGCAGAAACTAGTATGGTCAATTATCTTACATGTAATTACATCCCCATTTCTTTGTGCTAAAAAACAAAAACAAGGGGGCTTTCTGTTTGATTATGATGCTTCCACAATCATCATTAGGTCTGCTGCACTAGCAGCACTTACTGGACCATAAAAGTTTGTCCTTTGCCTCACCAATACAATAGGAAAAGCTTGTCATACAATTCCTCACGAATAAGAAGCTGTTTCAGCTCACTGGTAGGAACAATAGAAAACTCTTCCTACAAAAACACACAGCATATTGTTAGTTTAAAGCTAAACATCTTTCTTAAAATTATTTTAAAGTTTAATTTGGTCAATCAAGTCGTTTCAATCCCGAATCTGAACTTCACCTCTGAGGCTTCTATTTTCAAATCACATGGAACTACAATTCTGAAACCGTTTTACAGTTCCCCCCGCCCCAGATTTCTCATTTATTTTTTATTCTTCAACAGCCATATTTGAACACATGTCAACTGAACAAGGAGTTTCAGTATAAGACTGCTTGTTTAAGTGAGCCCAGATGCAGGCTCTTATAAAAGGTCTAATAATTTTTTATTCCTGTTACTCATCAGACTTCTGGAGACTCAGCCCAATTTCTGAAGTTTCTGCACTACTTTACAGCCTTCTTATCCAGCTGTGCAGCTGAGCAGGCAGATAACCACATTCATTCCCCTTATCTGTAATGATGTAATACATCCCAACGCTGACCTGAGATTATTGGAAGAATAATAGTTTGAAAAAAAATTACAGAAATGACAAGCAATAGTCAATCTTTTTGTTGTTGATGTTGCAGCAAAGTACAGCTACAGAAAGCAGCATAATATTTCCCCCTTTTTCTCCTTCCTCAAAAAACTCTGCATATTTGTGTGTGTGTGTGTGTGTGCGTGTGTGTGCTTGTATGTGAATGAACAAGGGAGAGAGACAGAGAGAACAAACTGACGTTAACATAATCCGTAATCAAAACAACATTCTAAACAGCTTCACCAGAGATAGTGAAAGTCACTGGGTGGGCTGTAATCTAAAAATAACCCCCTCCTGGTGAAATCTGTGGTCTCTGCCAGGAGAAAAGAGACAGCAGGCAGTTAAAAGTGTTGTCAAAGGAGCAGAGGAAAATCTCCAGATGAACGATGCTCTTCCTCTGGTTTAATCTAGTACCAAAAACCTCCTTCATTTTCAGCACTCATTTGAATTAATCTTTTGGTGAGCTACAGCTAGAGGGATTCTTACCTTCTGCAGAAGTTGGGAACCTGAGTATTTCGCTGCAATGGATCTGATCTCCCCACCGAAAGCAGAGGCCCAGAGTTTTACACTATGGAGGAAAATAGGCAGAGACAGATATTGAAAAGGAAAACGTAATTACACACCACCATAAACAACATCTCATGCAGACAGACATAAATAAATACACCATAGAGTCTGAACTGTTAATTCCCATATCTCCCCCTTAAAGCAATACTGGGATGATTCTGAAGGGAAGACCCCAGGTCGATCTATTCTGTTAGGCAAAGCGTGAGTAAAACCTCTCTTGGCCAAACTTGAAGAGAAACTTGTGCGAATGAGAGAGAGAAATTATATAGACAGCGACGGGTACCCTAGATCCATTTTTGCAAGATCACCATCCCTGAGCATCTAACATGAAACGGGACTGCAATCGAAAAGCGACTAGAGCTAGTTGGCGCCGCAGCCGAAAGTTCACGCGCCCGAAACCTGGGGATGAGGGGTTTACTGCTCTCCTCCACCCCAATTCCAGGAGCGGCCAGCAGCCCCCTTGTCAGAAGAGCTGTTAGGAAGCCGAGCGCGATCCCCCCGTCCAAAAGACAAGAAGTCTCTCCCCAACCACCCCAACCCCTCGCCGGCGCCGGCGGGCTCTTCCATACAGCCTGCGACACTCACACAGACAAGGGAATCTGCTGCTCCGACCCGGCCCCTCCGGCGAGGCTGAGGCTAGCCGCCGTCCAGACCAAAGCGAGGAAGGCAGGTAGAGTCCGCAGCGGGCACCCGGTCTCCGGCATGGTCCTCCTCGCTCGCTCGCGGGCTTCACGAGACGTGGCTCTCTGGTCTCTGCCGCTCGAAAGGTTGGCGCGGCTGCGACAAGACAAGGGGGCGAGAGCGGAGCAAAGGCCGGCCAGGGAGCAGTCACGGCACCATCTTTGCCCGGCTCCGAAGGCAGGAGGCTCGGCGGACCCGAAAACTCCGGCGTCCTTCTTGGTCGTCCGGCGGCAGCACTGCGGCTCGCCCCTTCGCTGCCGCTCGGGCCGTCGAGAGCTTAACTCCGCAGTCGGTGGAAGCGACGCCGTACCGGAGTTACTTCTCAGACCTCGTGCTGTTTCGCAGCGTCCCGGCGTGGAAAGGCAGGCGGGGATCCGACCGGGGCAGGTGTAGGTCGGAAGGGTCTCGGCTGCCTTTGCTTGCCGCGCTTCCTGCTCACTTTCGCCCAAAGGCAACGCCGCTCGGTGGTCCCCGCTTTTTGTATCGCGCGCCCGTGCGTGTGAGCGAGTGTGAGAGCGCGAGCGAGCCAGCCAGCGCGCGTTTATTCACTCAGCGCCGCGAAGCTCCCGCGCAGCCTTGTTCTCGCTGGCGGCGAGAGCGGAGCGGAGCGGAGCTGTCCAGGGGGCGGCGTGCGCCGTCATGCAGCCCCACAGAAAAAGAACGGGAGGGGGAATCGACCCGCCAAAGGTGACGGGAGCCGAGTAAGTTCCGGGGCAAGACAGGTGGCAGGGTGGTCCGCGCGGGTCTCGGCCGAAGCTGGGAAGCAAAGGCGCTGAAGAGGCAGCCCCGTCCCTGCTGCCGGTTAGTTTCAGGCTGCGCGCTGCTGCGTGGCCAACAGCTGTTAACGCAGCCGTGGAGAGAGGGAGGGCTGAGTAGATCGCTTCACCTCTCCCGCCCGGAGAGCGTCCAAGTCGCAGCGAGGGAGGGTGGGGGAGGAGGAGGAGGAGGAGGCGAGGAAGGCACGCACGCAAGGTCGGGCCCTGCCTTCCTGCGTCTTTCTAGGGTAACCTGCGGGCCCCTTGCCCGGACTCCGCTGTCTGGTTAGCCTCCCCGGCTGATCAACTCATAGCCTTGTCCTTGAGCAGCCCGGACGGGCCTCTTGCTTGACCCGTGGCTGCCATGAAGTCAGATCCGAGAGATCGGGCTGAAATCGGGAGGTGGGGGGAAGGGGGGTTGAAGGAAAGGAAATGCCGCACAAGGGAATCAATGGAAGCTTAAGTGGCTGTTGGAGCCGAGGAATAAATTATTAATTTGGCCTTGTGGAGGAATCCCCTTGGTAAGGAATGGGCAAGATCTCAAGCTATTGCCCTGAGGCTGTGTGTGGGGGCGGGGGGGGGGCAGGCCTGGGACACACTCCGAAAGCAAAGGATCTGTTTTTATCACTGAGCACTTGAGAGAGACCTTACTACTTTGCCCCTATCCCCTCTCTTTGGTAACTCTTACCATAAATGCAAACAAAGTTTCCTACCAAATTGTAAATAAGCTACCAAATTGTAAATTGAAGCTAAGGTGGAATAGGGCTGAGTCATCCTGGGGGGGGGGGGAGGAGGAAGAATGCCCTGAGGGCTAGTATTGCTTTAGAGGGACTCTTTGGAAGGGCAATCTGCAAGTCAACGCCTCCTCCACCCCTTATTAAAAATCTCCTCTTTCCTTTTCAACATGCTGATCATTGCCTACAATGCAGACAACCACTCTTGCCTTTTTAAAAGAAGAGATGCCACCTCAAGAGAAAAATAAAAGCTGCACATTTATGGAACAAATTGGGCTTGCACAATTCAACAGTCCTTGCTCATGCTTTTATCTGATGAAAATAACTTACTTTTTTTCATCTTTATTCTTGAGTGAGAAGTTGAGAGCACAGGGTTGCAAGGTTATTTTGCAGAGCAGCACCATCAACATCTTTGTACTGCAGCCCAGCAGTGAATCTATGCTCTTTTTCCTTGAGTCATGCAGACAGGTAGAAGAATGTGCTGTGTTCTCAAACGTCTCCATGTCAGAAACCAGAAAGGCTTAGAATCCGGCTGAGATGCTCCAATTATTATTATCTTTGTGCATGTCTGTGCATGACTGTCTAGTCAGTATTCATCTGAAGTAACAAAATCACTCCCACAAAATCTTATATAAATTGTGTTTTATTTTGCTTTCTTAGGACTGGTATACATATTCCCAGGTTGTGCTACTGCTATCTGTGTCTTTAACAGGGTCCTCAATCCAGACAGTTACAAGGGCAGTTACACCAGCGAAAAATGAGTGGGCTTAGATAAAATAAGCACTAGATGGCATGTCCAAGGATGCTCCCAAGCCTATACATTATATAATGCTACACAGTTTCAAGGTAAGATGATCACTGCATCCAAAGCCCTTTGTTTTCAACCTGTGTTAATGAGTGAGGCCAAAATGAAAGATTGCTTTAAACAATTTCTAAACTAGGAACAATGGGTAAACTAGGATTTATTTATTTATTTGTTGTCTCAATTTATATGGCTGCCCATCTCAAGTTCATGATTCTGGGTAGCTAAAAATAATTAAAACAGCATAGAAAGCATAGAAAATGCCAGACACATATGATCAAACAAAACTTAAATTCACCCAAATCAACACAACCATTGGATAGGCAACAATATTTGGCAAGAGTAAAGGGGGCATTGAACACTGTAAGTCTGAGAATTTTTCAAATGAGGGGCTGTTACACTGCTGAAGGAAGAGCAACTGCTGGAGCAACTGAAATGTTAAATTGCTACAATCATGGTAGCAAATAGTTGCAAAAGTACGAATGGATTCAGCTTAAGTTAGCCATATTTCGGTCTTACTGAAATTAACATAAAAAGTTAGACATGGCAAACTTAATGGAACAGCTAGCTCAGTGTTGCTACTATTTTGTAGCTTTTCATCCTAATCATAGCTATGTTTGCTTGAAATAACATCTCATACACGTGAGAATTAATATGTTAGGGGCTATAACTTTACTATGCAATTCTGAATCCCACTGAGAACTTTTTTGGACAAGACTGCATTCTTAGGGTCAAACTACATGCTACTTTAAAGACATTCATACCTGTAGTTTACATTGCCAAAGGAGCCTTTCATAGTTGCAGTGTATATCGTTTCCTCCAGTGGACATTGGAGGCAGACAATTTCTGCCTTCATCCCAATGTCTTTAAATCATAGAAAGGTTAACTTCAATTAAAACGTCAACAAAACTCCCTGAAGCTGTTCAGGGAAGATGCTCTTTCTTGCAATTGTAATAGCAGATTAGATGAGTACTTGTTGTTGCTACTGTTGATACATTATGAACTGCTTCGTGTCAGTCCACGTGAGAGACCATGGGAACAGTCAGGGGAGAAGGGGAATTCCAGCCCAGAGGTGGGGGCCAGAAGAAGGAAATATTTCAAAGAGACTTCACCTTAACTGGCTTTCAAGGTTTTTTTCCCCTGGACTAACATTAAAGATGCCTGTCTGAAATCCGTATGATTCCCACTTCTTCAGCTTGCTAGCTAAGTGAGACTTGACAATGCATTAGACTAGACTGGCCTTCCCAATCTGATGCCTTCCACACATGTTTGGATCACAGCTCCCAGAATTCTTGGCCATCTTGGAATTGGATATATAACATTAGATACCAACATAATTGGATGGCATTAATTAATGCTAGGCTGGACATTAAACTGTATTTTAATCAAATGCTGGAATGGGAGACAAGAGGCTGGTTGAAGTGAGGAAAGGTATGGGTAATCCAGTGCAAGAAATATACAACAAAATTCTCTTTGTTGTCCAAGAGGTAAAGAGGAACCAAGAGATTGGGGAGACAGTAGGGAATATCATCTGACCCACAATAACCTCAGAAGACTGCCTTGGGAGTCTAGCTGGCCTCTTCCAGTTAGTTGGCCTCTTCCAATATAGTGGACTATATTAAACTATATTTAGTGCAATGTAGTCTACGTAAGGAGCACAATATAAGGCTACAAGGGGCCCTCCAAAAGCCTTCAGGACAGTCCTAGATCATTTAAAAGATTTTTACAAACTCTTGTTTTTAATACTTTTTAAATGCATGAGGAAATAATCATAACAACTATAAGTTATTTTATATAATTTATTTACACACCCCTATTACTTTTCAGATGGATTACTATAGCACACTTGGCTTATTTGGATTACTATAGCACACTTGGATACTATAGTACACTTGCACACATGGATTACTGTGGCACACTTGGGGTTGCCCTTGAGGATGACATAGAAACTTCAGCTGGTACAAAATGCAGTGGCTAATATAGTACCAATATTGCAGCACTGCATTGGCTGCCAGAATATTTCTGGGTACAGTTCATGGTGCTGATTATGATCTATAAAGCCCTCCATTGTTTTGGTCCAGGTACCTAAAGGAGCATCTTCAGAGAGGATCTACCTATCACATTTAATCAGCCCATGTGAAATCAAGAGGAGAATGGCCATCAGACCAAGCCTTTTCTATGGTGGCACCATCCATATGAAATTTGCTTCTCCCTGAAATCTGTTGGACTGCTGTGTGTAAGGCCACCAAGACCTGACATTTTAATGAGCCATCTGGAGTATAAAACTAAACACAAGTTGTTATTACCTCTTAAGGGTATTTATGCTATATTATATTTGCATGACTATCTTTATTATTTTATATTTATGTAAACTAACTGAAGTCTTGGGAATGAGTTGGGTTATGAAATTTTAGAAAGTAATAAAGTAATAATAAATGTGTCTCCATGAATAGACTGTTCTTCATTAACATACACAAAACAAGGAAACCATTTTCTAAGCAAATATTCATCAGTTGCTATTCTGATTCAGTCTCCAAGTAGCAGTGACTTTTTTTTGTACTTTCTTGTCTCATTCTCACCCATCCATTCATGTCATCTAACATAAACATTTTCCCCCGGATTACATTTATTCAAAATGTTGCCCAAAACTCATCTCTGGTGCTTTCATTAGCACCATTTACTGGAATAGTACGTGTAACTATCATTAACATATGGATTCCTATTTTCATACACACCTACAACAACCTAGATGACACCAATTCATATTTCCTAACATCCATTTGAGTTCTTTCATTCATAATTAAACCCACACTTTCATTTCCTGAAATGTTTTCATCCACTCGACTCCACAATATCATCTGCCTCCATTCAGATCGTACCCTGTGGGTGGGATAGATCATACCCCAGAAGATAGAAATGAAATGTAAAACAATCTTGATAGGCTGGAAAAATGGGTAGAAAATAACAGTGTGATATTTAGCACAGACAAACACAAACTTTTCATATAAGAAATAGAAAATAACCACAAAGGGGTAGGATGGGGATAACTTGGTAAAAATACTTGCAAAAAAGAACTTTGATTAGTAGTTGATTGTAAATTGAATGTGAGCCAACAGTATGATGTGGTTGTGAAGAAGGCAGAGGCAATTTTAGGTGGGATCAACAGAAGTATAATTTTCAAATCACAGGAAATAATCAATCCATTGTACTCTATTCTGGCCAGACCTCATCTCAAGTACTGCATCTAGTCCTGTGTACCACACTTTAAATTTTTTTTAGAGAAATTGGAATAGATTCAGAGAAGGGCAATGAGGTTGATCAGTAGACTAGAAACCAAAGTCTACAACAAGAGAGTGAAGAAGCTGGCTTTATTTAGTGTTGAGAAAATGTTATGGGAGGACAGGATAGTACTCTTCAAATATCTGAAGAGAATACAATTTTGTATATTCTTTTTCTTTGTTTTTGTATTTAGTTAATTTATTTTATTTATTTATTTATTTTTCAAATGTATATACGCCATCCAACTTGCCACACAAGTGACTCTAGGCAGCATGTATATACTTTAAAAACCCTCAGAAAAAAATATCTGAAAGAATAACACAAAGAAAATGATGAAGACCTATTTCTCATTCCAAACTACAGCACAATAGATTTAGGTTACAGAAAGGAAGATTCCAGCTGAATGCTTGAAGAGACTTCCTAACATTAGCAGCAGTTTAACAGTGGGATCAATTGTTCAAAGAGGTGGTAGAAGCTAAACAGCTATTGTATGGAATGCTTTAATTAACAGCCTAAATTGCCTTTTCCATCTCTATGAAAAAAAATATTCTACATTTCATTTTAATCAAATGTAGATTTGTCCTGACATATTCTACAAAACAAAGTATGGGTTTTTGCATTAAAGTGGTAGTTCATCTTTGATGAAAACTGACAATGGCAGCTCTCCGGGTTTTCAAAATATACTTTTTCAGCTGTGCTCGGAAATGCCAGGGTCTTGAACCAAGGAGTTTATGTATGCAATGACGGTATTTTGTCACTGAGCTAGAACCCTTTACAGATTTCACTGAGGGGTTGAATCCTGACCTGCAGTTCTGATTCTGGGTGAGGAATTGCTGAGCAATGTACAGTATCCTGTTCTCAGACTGTGCTACTGTTCAATATTTTCTAGAGATTTTAGCATCTACAGACAATAACTTACAAGAAAGATCTTAAATTCTTTGGTGAACAAAAGCCAATCTTACATTTTCAACAGTAAGAAACCTAGGAAAGAATTCAAACATAAAAATTCAGAGTGGGAGATAACTGGCTAGGGAAAATGACTCAAAGGAGCTGTGATTTATAGTGGAACACAAACTGAATGCAAGCCAGCAACGTGATGCTGTAGCTACTAGGAAAATATTATTTTCCGTATCATTAGAAGAAACATCATATCAGAAACATGGGAGGCAATACTAACATTAAGATCAGCAGTGCTGAGTAGAGCTGTGCTTTCCTCCATATGGTTTTGCACAGCTCTAATACTGAATTATAATGATGCAAAATATTGGATATGGTTACATAAGGATAAACAAAATTATGCAAAGCACAGAAAAGAAGTAGGAAATACTAAGCCAAAGAAATTAAAAGCATGAGGTAAGAAAAAGAAAATACAGTTAAATCTAGCCTACACCTACTCAGTTCATTATATCTCTCTGTCCCATCCTTGCTTCCATCCACATTGCCTTTCGTTCTTTAAACTTGTCACCTCTGTGGATTTCCCTCATTTCCCTCCAGCCAACCTTTCTTGATCTTCCCCTACTTCTTGTCTTCTTCACTCTTCCATATATATTTGTTCTACAACTTAACCCTCATTCATTTTCTCTATAGGACCACGCCATATCAATGTACTTCTTTGGTACCGGTCACTCACATTTGTATCCAATCCATGTTCTTTCAGCACCCATTCATTCTTGACCTTCTCCCTTGTTTTACTACATGCATTTCTAAAGCAGCCATTCAACTTACCTTTATGCTTGACATACTCAGCTTTCATTTCCATATAAGAAAGTGGGCAGAAGCATGCTATTATTCTTCTTTTGACAAACACTCATTCCTCACAGTAAATGAGATATCCAAAACACTAACTGACCACTTTCTAGAGCGTCTTAAAATTTCTCCAGCCATTTTCTCACCTTTGGTAAACATTTTACCAAGATACAGATTTATCAACATGCCCATTTTTCACCATGTATACATAACTTGGAGACATTCACCTCATTCCCTGTCAAACACAACTACCTTGCTGCTTGATACATTAAGTTTCAGATCCATAGTCCTCATTGCATTGTACAAACTGTCTAACGTGCTGCAAATCAGGCTTGCTGCCAGCAATATGACATCATCTCCATACAAGAGTATAGGCATGTCCATGTCTCCAGCAAGCACATCTCTTACATCACCACAAACATTCCCTATTCATATAAATTTAATTAACCAAGAGTTTAATAATGAATAAAACCTTCTCTTATTCCCTGCTCAGTGTTGAACCATTTCTTAAGCATTTCATTTATTCTTACTCATGATTGATTTCCATCATATATCATTCTTACAGCATTCAGCAACCAACCTTCAACTCTTTATTCACAGGAAAGACATTCCATAATTCAGACCGATTCACTTGATGTTATACTGCCTTCCAAGCGTATAGTAAACTTTTCACTGCACTTTCCAAATTTTGCTCATTGTCACCTCTTGTGCCCTTCCAGGCTCATTTCTGCCAAAGACCTCACCAGACACAGTTAACAAACTCCCTCTTGACAGATTGTCACTGCAGCCCAGTTTCACACAGACACTCATAACCAGTTACCTCCAGGGCAGTGCTCCCAGTTGTTGCGGGTTTACAGCTTTCCCTCCTCCCTGGCCTTGGCATCCTGCACCAGCTGGCAAGGGTCCCATCTATCTCCCTTTATCTCATTATAGGAAGTTGAAGATTTCTTCAGAGTTCCATGGTTCTCACTCCTCAGAAATCCAACCTTGTTTCCTCTGGGCATTCAATCACTCACTGGCTTCAGAGTCAGTCCAGGTTCTGAGGATTTCTGTTTACCCCAGTGGCATTCTTACTTCCTGACCTTCCTCGCTGCTGTCTCTGCAAGCTATTCAGCTTATACCAGACCTCGGATTCCTCCATCTCATGATCTAGCCATAGTCAAAATGTTCAAAAGCAAAGGGCTAGGGTCCAGTCTCCTGATTTGGTTGCTGACTTGTTTGTTGTCCCTCAGATGTTAATGGCAGCCACCACATTCCTCTGTTGTCCTTTTGTCACAATCTATGCAGGGATCACCACAAATACAGCTCACCCCCACTACACAAGAACACAGTTTTCTCAGCTGCAACTTTACATGGGGTCTGGCACCGAGTCTGGTACACAAAGTGCTTATATCTAAACCATGTATTTGAAACAACCAGAGCTTTTTCTAATCAGATACTCATCAGTCACCATTCTCATTCATTCTTTGGTTTTCCAATTTGGATCGTCATTTTTTCTGAATTCTCTCGTCTCATTCCCACCCATCTATTCATATCATATCACTTAGCAGCTTTTGTTGTTGTTGCATGGACCACTATAATTCAGAATGTTGCACTTTTTCTTTTTCCAAAACTCATCCTCTGTTCTTTCATTATTACCATTCTCTGAAGCATAATGAGTAACTATCACCAATGTGTGGCTTCCTATTTTAATATGCACATGCAGCAATCCTCATTAAACCTATACCTTCACTTCCCTGCATGTATTCATCAACTCCTCAAGATCAGACTACTTTCATACCACTCTGTTACATCTAACCTCTTTCTCTTAGTTTCACAGAGAACAGATCTATTTTTCTTTCTTTCATTCCATTTGTTAATTCATGGACTTTGCTATTTATTCCTCTATATTCCAAGTCACAATCTTCCATTCTGCTCCTTTTTTTTTTTTTTCAAGATACTGAATTGAAGAGCAATTACAGCTGTATTCTAGAATGTGACTTACAAGAAAAAGCAATGAAGTTCTTCAGTCACCACCGGGGGTGGCTGCCCATTTATATCCTTTAATTCTTTCCTACCCTTGATGTACATGAAGCTATAATGCAAAAAGTAGACATCTACTAGAAGAACCCAATTGCCAGGCCTTTTAAGTAACTATTGAAATTGGATTGCCAAACTTAGCCTCTTAAAACTTAGGTGTTGTTGTTCTTGATATATCTTTATGGAGTTATTTTTTAAAAAAATATATAAATGATTTTGGGGTTTGTCTTTTGTACATACCCAATAGAAATTTTATATTATAAAAAGTTTGTAATTAAATTAATTGATAATACATTTTAATTAAAGAATTAATTCCTGGAAAAGCTACAAAAATCAAGTTTGTTATTTACAAACACTATACTATCTTCTACATTCTGCCCACTGATCTTCTCAAATGAGATAGAGATACAATTTTGAGCGGTATAGGGAAATTTCACAGAAGTATGAATTTGTCCTGTGTAAACAGAATTTCTGTATCTATGATTTTGCATTCATGTAGAAAATATATCTCTATAACCTATTATTTCATTCCTCATTGCAAGAGACCATCCCTTGTTTTACATTATAACAAATCCTACCTTCTGGGTAGAAGGAAAACTCATTTTTGTGGCATTTTAAAGGCAAAAAACATCTATTATCATATAAGTGTTCATGAATCACAGGCCTACAATATCTACGTTCCTTCCTCCTGTGTGGAGTTCATCAATTGGTAAAATCTTGTCATTTTATATTCAGTTCTATTTTCTGAAGTTAGTGTTTCACAATAACCAACTGGCCAGAACTTACAAGGGATTTTGACATATATGTTCCACTTCCTCTCTATATATTCAATCTCTAAATGGTTTTCTGATTGGTTAGTTTAGAGACAGGTAATCCTTTCCCCACTTGCCTTTATTCTTTTAATTAGAATGAACTAAATACAAAATGCCGACCTCTAACATAGTTGTCTTTTTTTTTCCCTACAGAATTCCTCCAGAGCACCATACATGGCCCATAGAATTCTTAGAAAACATAGTGATCATTATTTGAAAGCTAGTGCTTTATTTGGAAATGATCTAGGAAAGAAAAAAACAAAAATATCTGGAATGGTAGAGATTATAGTCAGTGTTGCAGAGTTTTTGTCCCGGTGAATGGAAGTTTTACCACTGACAAGGCCAAGCACATTTGTGAGGTTGCACTGTCACAAAAGGGAATGCTGCACAGAAACTTTTCTCACATGCAGGACTGCACTGGTGTTAAACTGTTGTCTGTGTTTCCGGAAAGTAAATCCAAAGAGCTTTTCTTTGTATTTATGTCCATTCCATACAACTAGGCTGGAGGAAAGGTTTTTTGGCAGAATAGCTTAGAATCTCTCTAGCCGCAGGATAGGCTGACGTAGATGGGAAACTTAACCTGATGGGTGAGAGCTTATCATAATTGTTTGTTTGCCTTTGTTTTTGTTTTTTGGGGGGGCATCCTAAATAAGCGGTTCATTTCTGGAAAAGGAGATTTGTACTTTCCCACCAAGCTGCTTCTGTCCAGACATCTGGCATAGAGGCTACTCTCACAATGAATTCAACTTTTCTGTGCACTGGGGCCTTAAAAGGGGGGGGGGGGTGACACTGTGGAAGAGCAGCAAAGCTGATATTTGGGGAGGAAATGGAGGCCTTTCCTTCCAAAGAATAAGAAATAGGAAGCAAGCAATGATCTTACCATGGAAATAGGCTGGGAAGTCTCTTCCATCCCTCTCTTGCCCTCAGTCACCTTCCTAGCTTTCAACCCCTTAGAAAAGACTGATTCATCCCTTCTGCCCTTCAGATTCTTTACTACAATTCTTGATGGGAGGTGTAGTCAGTTGCATGCCAGGATCAGGAAGGGGATATCATTCATCTTTTTAGAAAAGCAGAAAGTCCACTTTGGGAAATTAAGGGTGAAAATATATGTACATGCACAGATAGCATATCTGTGGCAAAACCCCATTAAGCTCAGTAGGATTTACTTTTCAGAAAAGATATATAGACATCTTTGTACAATAAGTCTCATCAACTTCCACAAACACTATTTACAAGCTGGACATTTTCCTACTATACCTTCCATTGTACAGTCTTTTGGTTTTCCATTATTTTTTGTTCTAAGACTTGGAATTATTTGCATTTTTTTCAAACTAGTTCTCCTGAAATTGTACCTGGGATTTTATGTTTTCCGTATCTCATTTGTATTACTTTATTAGCCTTTCATTTTAGGAGAAATATGTGATATACATAAAATAATCTCCTAGCTTTTGAAGTAAAGTCGATTTGCTTGAAAGAGCTGGGTTTACTAGATTAATACATGAAAGGTCAAAATAGCATATATCTGGGAGGGACGCGGCCTTTGTGACCTCCCCATGTTAATGAGAAGACTACTCCTGCTGGTTTTCAGAAGAAGTAGCACAACATATTTCAGAGAAGAAAACTAGAATAGCTTGGCTAAGAGCATATATGAAAGGCACAGGCCACCTCAGTGAGAATAAAATGTACAGCTTAGTAACACAAGAAGAAATTAACAATACAATTCATCTGTTGGGGATCAGGCTGAATGCAGGTCCCAATTTCCCAAAGACCTGGGAACAAGGATAGTACATTAATACCTTACGGTCCAGCTCTCACAGCCATACATTGCTACTGGAAAAACCATAGCTTTGATTATGCAGATCTTTGTCGGCAAAGTGATGTGTCTGCTTTTTAATATGCTGTCTAGGTTTGCCATAGCTTTCCTCCCAAGGAGCAAGCATCTTTTAATTTCATGGCTGCAGTCTCTGTCTGCAGTGATCTTGGAGCCCAAATAAATAGTCTATTACTGGTTCCATTTCTACCCCTTCTATTTGCCAGGAATTGATGGGTCCAGATGCCAAGCCAGCTTTTGCACTCTCCTCTTTCACCCTCATCAAGAGCCTCTTTAGTTCTTCTTCACTTTCTGCCATTAGGGTAGTATTGTCTGCATATCTGAGGTTGTTGATATTTCTCCCTGCAATCTTAATTCCGGCTTGTGATTCTTCCAGCCTGGCATTTCTCATGATGTACTCTGCATATAGGTTAAATAAGCAGGGTGACAGTATACAGCCTTGTCGTACTCCTTTCCCTATTTTGAACCAATCGGTTGTTCCATGACTGGTTCTAACTGCTGCTTCTTGGCCCACATACAGATTTCTCAGGAGACAGGTAAGGTGGTCTGGTACACCCATCTCTTTAAGAATTTGCCACAGTTTGTTGTGATCTGCACAATCAAAGGCTTTTGCATAGTCAATGAAGCAGAAGTAGACATTTTTCTAGAACTCTCGTGCTTTCTCCATGATCCAGCAAATGTTGGCAATTTGATCTCTAGTTCCTCTGCTTCTTTGAAACCCAGCTTGTACATCCAGTAGTTCTTGGTTCACATACTGCTGAAGCCTAGCTTATAGGATTTTGAGCATAACCTTGCTAGCATGTGAAATGAGCGCAATTGTGCAGTAGTTTGAGCATTCTTTGGCATTGCTCTTCTTTGGAATTGGAATATAAACTGACCTTTTCCAATCCTGTGGCCACTGTTGAGTTTTCCAAATTTGTTAACATATTGAGTGCAGCACTTTAATGGCATCATCTGTTAGTATTTTAAATATCTCAGCTGGAATACTATTATCTCCATTAGCTTTGTTGTTAGTAATACTTCCTAAGGCCCACTTGACTTCACTCTCTAGGATGTCTGGCTCAAGGTCAGTGACCACACCAGCGTGGACATCAGGGACATTAAGATCTTTCTTGTATAGTTCTTCTGTGTATTCTTGCTGCCTTTTCTTAATCTCTTCTGCTTCTGTTAGGTCCCTGCCTTTTTTTGTCCTTTACCATGCCCATCTTTGCACTAAACGTTCCTTTCATATCTCCAATTTTCTTGAAGAGATCGCTATTCTTCCCCATCCTGTTGTTTTCCTCGATTTCTTTGCACTGTTCATTTAAGAAGGCCTTCTTATCTCTCCTTGCTATTCTCTGAAAATCTGCATTCAGTTGTTTATATCTTTCCCTTTCACCCTTGCTTTTCACATTCCTTCTTTCCACAGCTATTTGTAAAGCCTCATCAGACAGCCACTTTGCTTTCTTGCATTTCTTTTTCTTTGGGATGGTTTTAGTTGCTGCCTCCGGTACGTTGCGAACCTCCATCCATAGTTCTTCAGGCACGCTGTCTACCAAATCTAATCCCCTAAATCTATTCATCACCTTCACTGTGTACTCACAAGGAATATGATCTAAGTCATACCTGAGTGGTCTAGTGGTTTTCCCTATGTTCTTCAAGCCTAAATTTTGCAATAAGAAGCTCATGATCTGAGCCACAGTCAGCTCCCGGTCTTGTTTTTACTAACTGTATAGAGGTTCTCCATCTTTGGCTGCAAAGTACATAATCAATCTGGTTTCGGTATTGACCATCTGGTCATATCCATGTGTAGAGTCATTTCTTGTTGGAAAAGAGTGTTTACTATGACCAGCTTGTTCTCTTGACAAAACTCTATTAACCTTTGCCCTGCAATTCTAGAAGAAAGTAGTATTCTTCTAGAATTGTGCTGCAAAAGTATTTTTGCACTATCAGAAACCAACTCTTCTATTTTGCTTGGAAAAGGAATCACTACTTTGCTTTTTCCTGAACCAGTTTGAGGTCTGGCTGTATCAACTGTTCTTTCCTGGGAAATTCTGATCAGCCAGAAACAGGTTCTGTCTCCCAGGAGGTTCACTCCGGAGGCATCTCCTTTTTAAGTTCCTAGTATTAAGATTAGTTCTCAGTGGAAGTAATAGATAGAATAACTGGTGCAAAAAAAAAAAAAAATCCCAGTGTTTCTGTCAGTCTGGGTTTAATCTGTTGTGCCTGGAGTGTCACTAGTTCATAAAGGAGTTCTGGTAACTTCACACTCTGTACCACAACAGGCAGAGACAAATGATGTACCCACTTCTGTCATGGAGCTCAGTGTTCAACTTTCACTTATTGTATTGTTTTATCGTATATCTTTTTTATAGTTTACACAGCACCGTGGGTACAAGAAATTGGACTGCAAATGAAATAAAGCCTCATCATCTATGCTTCAGTATATTTATATTATGTTTTCAATATGTGTCGGTTCAAATTCAACCTATGCTTATCCCAAAAGGGATGGACGGAGCAACCAAGGGTGTATTTCTTAAACTTGGCAAATGAGGGGAAGCTGGATTTCAGAATTTGGCAAATAAAACAGTAGGCTTCATCTCTGGCATATGGACTGTAATTTGTCAGATTCCTGCTTTAAAGTCTGACTGGCAAGCCAGCAGCTTACCTGAAATTACATGCCTTACAAATAGCTGTCTAGCAGATAACAAGGAGAAACTTGGAAGCTGTTGCTATAATTTGGTCTTCTTGAAAGAGTGCAATCAACTCAGGGAATAGGAACGGCAAGGTGTAAACAGGCGCTAGGATGTTGAAGAGTTACCTATGAATCATCGGCTATTTAGTCCACTTCAGAAGATAGCAGGAATCTTTCACAGGGCTAGAGAGCTTCAATTAGAGGATTTTGCACCCTTTATAGAGCACATCACCACACCCATGGTTTTACTTTCCAGGTGCTTTGTAGAAGGATGGAATTGCTTTTCCATACAAACCCTAGAAGTACTTCTGCTACTCCTCTTTTTTTACACCAGAGAAATTATGTTGCTTCCCTCTTTTCAGATGCATATGCAGGTGGAAAGGCTTGAAAGGAGAATCCTACAAAATACTTTGCATTTACTGAGTATGAAGAAGAAGGCAATTAAGAAGGGCACTTGGGGGAATGTATGGAACAGGGGGGAAAAGCAGGAAGAAATAAAATAGTTGGCACAAATGGTTAGCATGTTTAATTTTCTGACAGTTGTGCAAGTTCTCCTCTGATACATGCAATATATATTACGATATTATCAGCCAAACTAGTAATCTCTGCAGAAAATAATTGATATTTTAATCAAATCTCTGTGGTTTAATCATGTATATGGATAATGTGGGAAGGAGAGGGGAAATGCATACACATACAATTATCCAGTAGCTGTGCCTCCATGTCAAAAATACACCTAAATATCTCTGTAAATATGCAAAACAAACAAACCTGTGGCTTTTTATTAGAAACTGAAGGCATGGCCCCTAATCCTTCCTTTTGCTTCACTGGAAAAGAGGTACTTCTGCCTCCACTTTTTACTGCTATACCTGCTGGTTCCAGCCTGGTGACTTAGTTGGAAACTCTTTCACATATACTAAGTTTATCTGGCAATTTGCTCTTGCCCAATCTTCCTTTTAGTTTGCAGATAGAGATCTATCCACAAACCATGATTTCAAGACAAGATAGACTAAATTAAGGTTAAACTTCCAGTTACCATGATATAAATATATTTATTTATTAATTTACAAACTTTAGAGGCCAACCAACTCCAAGCAACTCTGAGTGGCTTACACTTTAAAAAAAGTGAGAACAATAAAAATAAACGGAGCATACACTGCCAGAAGGCAAACTTTCTATAACAATCCAAGCATTCCATAGGGGCTCAACCATCACCCTGCCCCAAGACCTGGGAGAACAGCCAAGTTTTCAATGTCTTTCTGAACATCATCAGAATGGGAGCAAAATACATGGAAAGGGCATTTTGAAAGATGTGGTGGCATACATGTGGTGCGGGGCCCCCATATACAGGGGGGGCCGCACCTGTGGAGATGGCTGGTGGGATGATGGGTTGCCCCCCCCCCCAGCATCTTACAGATTTTTATAGGGCCAAAATTAGAGGAGGTTTTTTAGGGTATTTTTAATATGTTTTTTAATTATTTATAGTTTTTAGCCATCTTGGAGAGAATTCTATTTCTTTTTTATTGTGAGCCGCCCAGAGTCACCTGTGGGGGAGATGGGCAGCATACAAGCCAAATAAATAAATAAATAAATATAAATAATGTGGTTTTTATTTTTATTTATTTACAATATTTATACTCTGTCCCATTCCAAACAGACTTTGGGCAAGGTACAACAAAGTCAAGACAAAAGCAAGACATTTAAAAAGAAGTACAAATAATAAAAATTTTCAATAACAAATTAGTACCTCATAGGCAGCCTCCAGTTAAGCTAACCTCAGGACAAAATACCCACTGAAACCATACTGCTTTCACTAGTTTTTGAAATCCAAGTAGAGTAAGGGCCATCTGTACCTCCAGGAGGATGGTGCTTAAAATGGGGACTGCCACTGAGAAAGGCTGTCCCCTTGTCATGACCCCTTGAATCGCACAAAGAATGGAGACCTGCAACCGGCTCTTTTAATAACTGGACCAGATGGGCAGATTCGATCTGGGAAGGCAATCTCTGTGTGTGCATGTGTGTGTGTGTAACCAAGTAACTACAATGATAAGTGAATCAAGCAAGCTCTTAACAATGAAGTGAAATAACATCCATAGATGACAATACCCAGTAATATGCCAAATTCCAACCTGTATAAGTTTTATTCTGTATAGATGCAATTTTTCTATTCCTTTTTTTTTTCTTTTTTCTTTTGGTGTGAGTGTCATTCATTTCTCTGTAAGTCATAAAAATTGAGTTAGAACTCAGATTTTGAACTGAATATATAAGTTGACCATTGGTCGCATTGGGTGGACATGATGGGAGCTGTAGTCCAACAACCCCTCTGGATCCAGCTTAAACCAGTGGAGAAAATCAGTGTCGCATTTACATTATACATTTATTTGATGTATTCATTTTTCTAACTCAAAAACATATGGATGTTAATTAAACTTTTAAAATGGCTGCAGTCAGCTGGTTTAAGCAATTGCACAAAAGGTAAAAGTGAAAATGAGGAAAGGAGATTATCGCATTCCATCCTATGAGAGATTGCATTGCACTGGTATGCTAGAATGCTGTAAGTTAATGATGTTTTTAGCTAATCAAATTCAATATACCAGGCCACTATACTTCTAGCCTGTTAGATCCATTTCATACAACTTTAATTTATTCTCAGAATTGAGAAATGCAGTAAAAAGAAGAGCCTTGTTTGCTTTTTCAGAGTGTCCAGCTGAAAATGAACTCTGCTCAACTTGTGAATTATTTTTTATATCGGCAGCCAGTATTAGTTGCACATGTAATATCACTGCTTGGCAGATGCTTGAAATCCAAAAACTGAGGATAAAACGAGATACTGTAGCTGAGAATTAGAGCATTTAGAAGAGTGAGTCTGACTCTGAAAAACTGATTAAAAAAATATTTTTGTTATTGCTTTGTCCTGTGATGATGAAAAACAAATGGTAAAAAGAAAACCAGTGGCTTAATCTAATCTGTGTGTTGGAAGAACCCTTTTCTGGGCATTTTATGCTAGTTGCATACATGAATATTACAATATGAATATTACAATCACCAGTCCCAAAAGAAAGAGTTTAAAGATAGATCTTTTTTGTCTAATAAATTGTTTTCATATCTAGTCAATCTAAAATAAATTGTTTCTTAGCCTGCACCCATATTCACACATGTTTTAGCTTGTCTGTCATAATACACCTGTAAGCAAATTAGATAGATAACCCTAGATATGTTCATTCAGAAGTAAGTCCAGGGAAGTACAAAAAAGTCTCCTTCAAGTCAGTTCAAGTCCTGGTACAAACTACATCTATGCAGTTTTCTTGGCAACAGGTTAGAAAAAAATTGCCATTGCTTTTTCCCCCAAAATTACCTGTCTGTCTGTCTATCCGTCTGTCCATCCATCCATCCATCCATCCATCCATCCATCCATCCATCCATCCATCCAAGTCTAGTCTAGTCTAGTCTAGTCTAGTCTAGTCTAGTCTAGTCTAGTCTAGTCTAGTCTATAGCCGTAGTATTCCCTAGAGGTAGCCCATCCATGTACTATTCAGTCTCAATTTTGCTTAGCTTCAGAGTCCAGAAAAGATCAGCTAGTGGTATCTACTGAGACTGTATGGTGTGTACTCTTTAGTAATTGGATTCAGGATCACAACTTTACAAAAGCAGCCCTTTGGAGCAGAGAGAAGTTGTAGGCACAGAGGAGAATCCATGGAAGAAATGTTGACATTCCTTACCACCTGTTTACTTGATATGGCTAGGCTGGAATGTGTGTTTTACTGTATAATTTACTTCCAAACTTTGTGCTAAATTTTGTTCCTTCACTTTCCATCTTTGTCACAGTGCTCTGCAGCTGAATTCATTCTGGTGCATTTAACTTCTTTAGATCCCTATTTTGAGTTATTTCCATTACAATTTGTTGTGGAGGTCCTTTCTTGGTTGTGGTGCCTGCCTTCTGGAATGCTATCCACCCCCCAAAAGATTCAGATGGCTCCCACCCTGATGATGTTCAGGAAGCTAGTGAAGACCTGGCTATTTTCCCAGGCCTTGGGGTAGATTGATGGTCGAGCCCCTGGTGGATTTTTTCCCCCATTTTTGGTTATCTGTCTTTGGGCCATTTATGAATTTTTCTCTCTTTTATGGTATTGTTCTTGCTTTTTTCATTGTAAGCCACCCCCAGTCCCTAGGAGACAGGCGGTCTGTAAATTGTATGTATGTATGTATGTATGTATAAATAAATAAATAAATGGACCTATTTGGGGGCTACTTTGGGTCTCTCATTTGGGAAGACAGATGTAACCCCACACATTGCAGAGTTCTGACTATCTCTAGCATGTCATTTTAATGCTGATTCCTGAACTACCACACTCATCTTTCTGAACCATTTTCTCGCTCCTCTTTTTCTCCATTGATATTCTCTCACATTCCCTTTCCCTATCCTGTGACTGCAGAGAAGAAATGTTTTTTTAAAAAACCAAACAGAGGCATATTTAATCTCAGTGAATACATATCCCACCCCATTAAAAAAAAAAAATCAGAGAAAAGGAAAGTGAAGAGTAAAGTGAAGGGTAAAGAAAGAAGCAGCTTAGAAAATGAAAAAACAGTAGACACAAAAAGGACACAGATTAGGAAACAAATCCAAAAAGTTGCCAGACTGCTTAAAGAGCAGAATCAGATGGCAAAAAGAATTTAAAAAAAACCAATAGAAATGCAGTTACTTTGTCCACAAAAAAGTACAAAATCTGGAAGTCCAACTAATGTCCAATGTACAGCAAGGGAAACTACCAAGTTGAGTACAAGTGCTGAAGAATTAATATAACACAATATTTTTTTATTCTTATATTTATGGAATTCTTTTATTTATACAGTAGATGATATCCTGGGGCCATCAAATAGAATGGCAATGCCCTCCAGGGTCAGAGTAAGAACCTAAACAGAAGAGGACCCCGGATGTCAGATTCTACTCTCCCTGCATCACCAAAGCTGTTTTCTGATACTGCAGGCTAGTCCGAAGGGGGTCTAAAAGAATTCCTTCCACTGCTTGCCTTAGGAGGAACTCATAAGAAAAACAAGTTAACAGAAAGTCTGGCCATTCCTGCTGTTTTCTTAGTTCCACCTAGCTGGCCACTAGTCAGCTCCTCCAAAAAATATCAAAGAAAGCTTTCCATCTTTAATGAGGCATAGAAAAATATGTCCCAATATCAAACGGAACCTTCTACAATTGTGCTTTCCACGCTATGAATGAGTTAGAGTGCTACCCAAACTAATTTTTGTCAGCATGGCTACCAACCATACAATTATCCAGTGTAACCAGTTACCTGATGGTTGAGGATATTTGAAGGGACAGTTCAGCCCATCTGGAGGATGGCAGGTTGGCAGAGTTTGTTAGAGAAGATCATAAGCATCAGAGGCCTTCCCCCTCCATTGCCATCTTCCTGACTCACCTTTTCCTTTCTCTTGTTCCACTCTCCCGTTTGAACTTTCCAGTATTGGAAATATTGTTACAGAAAACCTTCTTGAAAGCTAATTGCAGCAGTGGAGGCTCCATAGATTATAGGACTATTTCCTCTGCAGTAATCTTGCATGGATCATAAATCACTTAAAATCTGATGGGAAAATTCATCTTCAAAATAAAAAAAATGACCTTGAAACCAAAGAACCAAGCCAACATATGTTATAAAAAAGTTCTGATACTTTCAGGTATGCTGGTATAATTTCAGCTTTTAGCTTCTGATCAATAGAAAGCAGTTTTCATAATATAAAACTGCAAGATAGCTAGAATTCATTCATTCAAATAATGATCCTTAGCAGGTTTTATAATGAAGGCAACACTTACAGTTTTAAATATGTATAACAAATAAAAAGATTAATAATTTCTGTGGTGTGGATGTATTTATGTTTATGTCAAAGGGTTGTTGAAGCATAGATATATTTCCAGTGTATAGTCTATTAATCTATCAAGATGGCACTAATGTTGTAAGAAATTTCAATCAGACTGCTATGCATGTTATTATTTAATGGCATGTTTCATTTTAAGCAACCCAGCCAGCATATTCAAAACATAATATAGATGTCTAGAGTCATAAAGAGTAATGGTCAACATATAAGTATCTTAGATGGGCAATTTATAATTGGTATTTTTAAAATTACCTTACAGAAAATAGATATCATACTTCTAAGAAGACCCAAGATATTTGAATGAAATCAGCATTTCCTTTTAACATCTATGTTGAAAAAAAAATTTTTTTTTTCCATTCCATTTTTTCCCATTTCATATAAATAAACAGAATGCTCTTTATAAACTAATTTGGTATACATTCACCATTAAATTAGCATAGCTAACTGTTGCAGGATGCTTCAGAAAAAGATTAATAATATGAGGGATTTTTAATAATATGAGGGACCCAGATATTCAGCTCTTCAATGTTCTTATTCAGTATACTTTCCTTGCGCTAGTAGTATAAACAGTATCAACAACAAATGAGAAGGTTTTAATTTTTAAAATATTTCTTTACTGATTGCTGAAACATACCATTAACTAGATGTTCTGAAACAGTTTGTGCAAGAGTTCTCTGAAATCCTAGTTCAGAGGAAGGCTGGACCTCCCTTGTAAGTAAGTGGCTCACGTGGTCTGTTTCAGCAGAAACAGAAAAGTAAACTATAAAACTGGTAGCCATGATACTTAATGCTGCAAAGCTCCATCGTATGAATAGCATGTAGTAGTAGTATGAGTAGCCTGCTATACTGGCAGAAGTCGAAGACTTGAGGGACCTACAGAAAAATGTAATGTCAGTATAAACATATGTGCAATATTACTTTATAGGAGAGCTGATATTTTATACGATATTTAAGACTGATAACTAGTGTGATTTAGTGGTTTAGGTGTTCAGTTAGGATTGTGAAGACTCAAGTTCAGGTTCATCTTCAGCCTATCAGTATCATTCACTGGCTGATCTGGGGCAAGTTTTGTCTAGTGCTTCAGGCACCAGGCTAGAAAGCAGGAGACGGTAAGTTCTAGTCCTGCCTTAGCCATGAAAGCTGGCTGGGTGACTTTGGGCCAGTCACTATCCTTCAGCCCAACTCACCTCACAGGGACGTCGTTGGGGGGGAAATAGGAGGAAGAAGGAGTATTAGGTATGTTCACTGCCATGAGTAAAATAAATAAAAATAATAAAGGTGGGATAAAAAAAAATCTAAAAAAAAAAAGATGATCTCTCAGTATAACCTAACAAATTAGTTGGAAAAACAAGGGTTAAAGTTAGGGTGAGGAACTAATGGTTTCTGGAATTATTTCTAATTCCTCTACCATCAGTGGCATAGGAGGTATCTGCCTGTTTTTCTTTGCAATAAAGTAACTTATTACATCTGTGTGAGAGTGCACATGTGCACATATTCTTCCTGGGAACTAATCAGGATGTGTGTCTGTGTGTGTGTGTGTGTGTGAGCAAGAAAGAGAGACTAATCAGAAGAGTATATATGTGTTTCCTCTCTGTGTGGGTGAGTATTTCTGCTCTCCCTGTGTTATAACTCAGTACTATGTGTGTAAGTGTGTTCTGGGAAGCAACTGGGACAGGAGTGGTATGCATATTGCCTTGAGCTCTTGCCAGAAAGATGGGATATAAGTTATATTATTATTACATAAAGGAGCCTGACCTTAAATGAATGCTGAAAGTATTTGCTGATGAGCATAAGCATAATCTCGATGAAGACCTAAGTGTTTTGTTCTTGGTTAAAACTCAGTAAGTGTACTGTGCTAGAAGAGCTCTTTAGAAAGATAGTATTATGTCATCTCTCCCATGGAAAGGGATCACACTGGAATTTAATCACCAGTAATCACCTTACAGGAGACCTCTGTTGTATATGGATATAGATTACAGTTCTGGTCCCAATATAAAGCGTCCATACCCAAGCTAACAGACTAGCTACATCTCTTGGTGTCAGCCCCAGTAGGTAGCCCAGACCAGGAAATCAACCCCACAGGAAAGATAACACTACTTTTATTGAGAATGGCTATAATAACAAAATCTTGCCAAATCTGATTGTTCTGCACCTCCCGCACTTCTTATACTCCAATGAATCACAGAGGCATCTGCCTGAGCCACTTCCAGATATTATCTCCTTTCTCAGGGCTTAAAAAATGTTTCAGACCCTTTTGCCTTGCAAAATATACAGTTCTTGCATATTTCCTTCCAAGTCATCTTCCTTACTCTCTACATTGGCTTGCTTCAGGATGGGACCTGTCATGCATGCATCCTGAAGTTGAGATGGATCAAGAGCTTCCACCCCGTCGATCTATCATGGCCACAGATCTTGTATTTTTTCTTGCTTGCAGGCGTAACCTAGTCCTTCTTTCATTTCTAGGATGGTTCAGCTTCCTCTGCTTTATTTGTCCATCATTCAATATTCCCTTATTTTCCAAAGTGAAGCAACAGCTAGCATTCTGAGTTAAGCAATGCCCTAGAACATCTTCTCCATTCAAGACACCATTTGCTTTGCCAGGAAATTGGTGCAATCATCCATGCACTCTTTTCCTTTTGGACATTTTTAGCCACCTTACATTTCACAGCATAATGAAACTACTACTACTGTTGTTATCCCATATATGAGATACAGGTTTATTGAAGAAAATGACTCATTTATCAAGATTTTATTAAACAATAGCCAATTCCCCCATGTGGTCTTCAACCATGATGCTTCCATATTATTATGCAACATACTTTAGTGTAGTATTTCCCAATCTGATGTCCTCCAAATGTGTTGTTGTTGAATTCCCATAATTTTATTTATTTATTCAATTTATATTTATTTATGTATTCAATTTATAAATAAATATAAATTGAATAAATAAATAAAATTATGGGATAATTTTATTTATAATAATGCACAATCAACATATTTTGAGGGCACTGGATTGGAATGCTGCTCTAGAGTTTAAAAAAAACCCTCAGAAACTACAAATAATGCATTTTATTATTTGCATTTAGTAATTTCTAATCTGTTACTATTTCTATATTTCTAATGCTTATAAAAATGTTATCTACACTCACACTATTTTGGGGGGGAATAGCTTACAATTGAGATGAGGCCACTTTACATGTCTTCAAGCATCTAGTCACCTTTCTGATGAGTCTTTCCTCTCTGAAATCCAGGGCAGTTTTCCAAATACCAGTTTTCTTTGAGAGACCTTCAAGCTGAGAATACATTTTTAATAATTGGTTAATTTGTAAATTGATGAACCAAGCAAATATTATAAAATGAATAGGGAGCAGAAAGATAGGTAGGAAAATAAAGGATGGGGCAGATTATGATGGGGAGTGGGTAAGAGAAAGAAGAGAGAAGTGGGGAAGGAGGAAAAGGAAAACGCTTATTGTATTTTTCCAAATCTGTGGCTAATCAGAAAGCAACATATTTTGGGTTCCCCTTAACTCAGTCAATTCTATTGCTTTTATTTATCTCTTCTAGATCTACTTATTTCTATCACCACATCCTGTCATTATCACCAGCATTCAAGATTTATTGGGTATTTATTTATTTATTTATTTATTTATTTATTTATTATTAAATTTGTATATCTTTAGGAAGGTATGTAACTTCTTAAAACTCTGCCTTGCTATTTCCATTATCTTTTTTCCCAGCTATCTTTTTTCTATACCTGCTATCCTTTTCAGAACAAATATAATGGTTCACATGCTAGAAAATTAATACATTAACCAAGTTGTTGTTTTTATTCCTTTTTTTTTTTTTTTTTAGCAGAGATGTGTTACAAGACGTCACAAAATAAAACTCTTCTCATTTCAATTATTGGTTCAACTACTTTTCCTTCAGAGTAGTCATTCCCAGCCACTGTTAGTTAAACTTGCATCTTCTCTGGGTGGAAAACATTCTTTTGTTCATCTTGATATGTGCACACCATAGTTCATAAAGTTGTCTGTTGCACGTATTTTGCCTCCTAATTCATCTATCCCTCCATCAGGCTTCATGGCTTTATGGGAGGAAGAGAAGGTTGTACCATTTACAGGACCTTGGACAGCTCCTCAGCATTGCATATTTTTTTTAAGGACGGCTGGGTTCAAAAATGAGTACTCATACACCCTGAGCCAGCTGCTGAATTATAAAGCCATCCTCCCAATAAAATAATAAAAAGCATCCTAAGACGCTGTCAGCCCTTCATTGCAGACCAGACTAGGAACCAGAGTTATGAATGCTAATACTACTATTATTATAAGGTTACAGTAACAGAATCTTGCAAGTCTGAATATGCTTCCCCCCTCCCTCCCATTATCTTCATGAGAACTAGGGTGGGTCATGTATGAGACACTTTCTCAAATTACATTTCTGCCTTGGACTCAGATTTCGTTTACCTGACCATTGCCTTGGTTGTGGCTCTTCCTCCTGTTCCTCAAGGTTATTCCTACTGTCCGTTACAGATGCATCTATTCAAAGTGGACCTATCCAATGACTGAGGCTGTTGCCTCCTACTCTGCCAGGGAGTGAATAGTGTTAAGAGGTTAATAGGTAGTTTTTGCTCCCCCCAAATCTATTCTTCTATGTTCTGCATTCAAATTCTGGCAGAACACCTTTCTAAGAAGGGTATCTGTAAAGTTCCTTTTCTTTCTGATTAAGATCCTTTTTAGTTACATCCAGGGCATTCCAGTTGCCATTGCCATTGGCTTTACTCCCAAAAATGAATTTATATAGTAATTCAGCTACAGAACAAATTTACAAAATAGGACATTTTGCTCAAGATCAGGGCTCCCCAACGTTGTCAATGTCAACTCCCAAGGTCAATGAGACTATCCAAGGTCAACATTGGTAGTAGTAGTAGTAGTAGTAGTAGTAGTAGTAGTAATAGTAATAGTAGTAGTAGTAGCATTAGTTATAGTATGGGGGTTGATGAACAATCTGAAATTTCATGAAGGGGTCGATAAGCTGAAGAGTTTGGAGACTCCTGAGTAGTAAACTTTATGATAACCATAGACTAGCTATCATAAAAAGCAATACACATATCCAATTGTAAGCCACCCAGTTGTGGGAGTCAGGCAGCATATAAATTTAATATATTATTGTTGGTCACACAGTCAGCCAGATGTTTAGACTGGATCTGCCATTTTTATCCACCTATCGAGTCCTTCCCAAGGACCTGGGATAAGCAGATGTTGTTGTTCGATGGTGTTAAAGGTATCGTCACAGGATATAAGCTGTTCCAAGTAAAGCTGCCTTTTGCAATTGACTGATAGAGATTTTGTCAGTGCCAATGGTGTTCAAATGGTGCTCCAGATGTATTGGGATTGCATCCAAGATGTCTATTAGTATTGTTGTTGTTGTTGTTATTATTATTATTATTATTTCCACAAAGAATATATACTACTGCAATACAATAGATAAAAGCAATAAGATTACTGCATCTTACTGAGGTGTGCTAAACCAATTGGTCTTTTCCAGAATGCAGGAAGAGTACTTGTGTAATTGGGACAGTTGGAACCCCTAGACTGTAAGTCACCAGAAAATGATAGCAATATCTCTAGAAAACTGGCTACTTTTCTAGAAGTTTCTGTATACAGTGGAACCTCGGTTTACGAACTTAATTTGTTCCGTGACTCTGGTCGCACCCCGAATTGGTCGCAACCCGAAGCAAATTTCCCCATAAGATTCAATGTAATTACCATTAATCCGTTCTGGTGTGGAGGACAGGGAGGCGGCTATTGCTTGGAGGGAGAGTCCCCCTCCCACGGACCATGTGTCAGGGGCGGAAAATGGCCGCGGACGTGTCAGGGGCGGAAAAATGGCCGCGGACCACGTGTCAGAGGCGGAAAATGGCCGTGGACCACGTCAGGGGCGGAAAAATGGCCGCGGACCACGTGTCAGGGGCGGAAAATGGCTGCAGACCACGTGTCAGGGGTGGAAAAATGGCCGTGGACCGTGTCACGGGAGGGAAAATGGCCGCGTATCCTGTTCGTACCCCGAGGCGGAGTTTGCAAACCGAGGTAAATTTTTGTGGCCGGAGCTGGTCGTAACCCGAAAAGTTTGTTAACAGAAGTGTTTGTAACCCGAGGTACCACTGTATATGTCTGCAAAAGAAATAGCACTTTCTTCCCATCTGACTTGCCAGATTTTGCTCCAGGTATGTAAAGAACTCCTTCATTGATTTCTTGATTAGAACATGCACATATACAGAAGGAACATTCCTCTACATCAGAAAAGTCTTCGGTTTAGACAGTGTGGCCATCCACATTCAGTTCAATTGAACATTTAAACAGATTTGATTTTAAACTTGGTGAATATTACTCAAGAGCCAGGTACAAAAATAAGCCAACAGGAGATGCTGGTGGCTGATTTTGGCATGTGAAGATTACAGAAACAAGGAAAATAGAAAACAGAGAAAATGAAAGAAGAGTCTTCTTTTTCATATACAGAAGTTGATTACAAGGACATTTGGCTCTAATGATAGACACAAATTTATCTCCAGTGCTTTGCCACTGTTTCTTACCCCCTCTCAGTGGCTGCTTCATTCTGCTGCTTACTGACAGAGCTGGTCCTGTACAAGGTCATCCATGGAGAGAGTCAGCGACATCAACATGACAGGCATCACCAGTCAATTGAAGCCCCACCCGTTTCTATGTGTGTATGATGTGTGTAATGCACATTAAAGAAGGGTAGGGCTTTGATGGCCTGGTGATGCCTGCTGCTTTGATGCTGTTGCCCCTCCCCACCCCTTGGGGACACCCCCATCCTGCTATCAGCTAGAATCTGAAGAAGCTACTTTCCACAATGGCAAACACTACTAATTTTTCAAGCAGCAGATATTACTTTAAGAACTGTGTTAAGCCAGAGAACTGCAGTAGTTCAGGATGACATCTCAGTACAGCAGCTTTGCCAAGGAGATGGGTATGTTCATTAAAAAGAGAGAGTGAGAGAAGCACATTCTGCAAAAGGATGTAGGAAACTCAAGCACAAACATACCATAATCAAGGTCTTTTAGGTCATTCAAAGGAATATTTCACCTATAGTGCCATAGGACATAATCACTTACAATACTGTCACCTCCTGAGACAAAGAAAGGAGCTGGCAAAGCAGCATCATTAGGGACTAGTAATAATCTTGAGGCTTGTATCATTTCACAGCCGAGTTGTTTGAAAACAGGCAGACTGGCCATTATAGACGATGGCAGTAGCAGCTGGTTCCCTCTCTGATTTCCTTATGGTATCAACTCCTTAATATTTTCTCCATTACAACATTTGTTTCTTCCTACATAGTTACCCTTTCACCCCTCACTCCTTCTATCTTAACTCCCCCTAAAAGGCCTCTTGGGAGACTGTAAGTCATATTTCTATGGAAGAAAGCCCCAACGAACTCATCAAATAGACACGCTTAGGGCTGTGCAATAAGTCGTTTTAGCTGCATTGCTGCTTCTAAGCAAAAAGTAGGATGACGGGGGGGGGGGGTTACTTTGCTGTCCTCGTGTAACCTTTTCTCCCTTTCTCTTTGCACATGGCTCGCAAGCATTACTTCAGCAGTTTTGTGTGCAGCTTGGCATTATCTACAAGCAGAAGGAACAAAAACATTTGCCTGTATTTCTATGCCACAGAAAGCTTGGAGTAATGAAAGCCCATTTTCACATTCTTATTTATTTATTTTAGAAACGGTGAGGACACCATTATTATCTAGGCTGAAAGACTTGATAAACCATTCACACAATTCTGAAACATTTCTTTCCAAAAAAATGAACACAAAAAAAGAATTAAAAAAGGAAAAAGAGAACCACTTTAAAATCTGAGACTCAGATCTATCATATACCATATCTTCTTCAGAAACAGTGCTTGAGCTATAATATCTTTGTAGTCCCATAACATTTGGGGCTTTAAAATTTCTTATATGTGCAAGAATTAGCTATAATAGCTATCAGAAATATTCCTGTGCACTTTTATCTACTGTATTGTTCTACACAGATATTTGTATTGTTTTAACTTACAGACACATAATGTATCAGGGAGGCTAAAAATTAGTTCTATATTCTCAAAGTTAGCAAATACAGTATTTTTGGGGTCTGATTATTGCTTTCACACTTTCAGATTTTTTTTCCCTTTTTCAAACAATTCATTCCCAAGGACTTTTGAATTTGTTTCAAATGAAGTAGTTTTTAACTTCTTGGATGCCTTTCTCTTGCACAACACACAAAACATAAGATTCCAGTCATATCATATCAAAGCCAACAGGCATCTTCAGGAACGTGCCCTTCATTTACCCTAAAACTTGGGCCACACACATACACACCCACAAGTCCTCCTGGGTCAACAATGTGCTTGCTAATACACCTCTATCTTAATCAATTTTATTTTAATATCCTTTTAATTTTAAAAAAGTGTGGGAACCTAGTATGCTCCAAAGCATAGCACCAGCTTCAAGAAAAACCTGTGCTTTCAACAGTACATGTTGACCCCACACTGAGCATAGAAAAGAAAATTGTGGGCCACTGTTCCATTTGCATCCTGTTTTGTAGCTGGCCTCATACAACAGGGCATCACATATTTGTAAACTGTATCAGAAAATCATTAGTTAGAGCAGGCAGTTCTAGTCTGTCTAGTGACTAGAAAAAAACTTTAGTCACTTCCAGTGACTAGAAAAAAACATATTGCTGCTTAAAACTTGTTGTTGAGGGTCAGTAGACAAAGCTGAAAAGGACTTCCTGCAAGAAATACTACAGTCTTTTCAAGTACAAGCATACTTTTAATCACTGAAAAAAATAATACTTAATTAAAATGCAAAGCAAGTTTTAACAAAGTGCAGGTTATCATTTAGTGGAGTCATTTATGCTTATTTCTAAAAGATTCCTCTTACTACAACACAACCAACACAAGCTATGAAAAGGATCACACTGCCATGCATCAGAAACGTTTCAGAGACTACCAACAGACTATTACAACCACATGGCATCTCTGTAGCACAGAAACTCTCCAAAACATCTTAAGGAAACCAAAAGACCCAGTAGCCCAAGAAGAAAAAGCAGGAGTCATCTACAACATACAGTGTAAGGACTGCAACGACCACTATGTAGGACAGATAGGCAGAAGGCTTGCAGAGCGTATCCATGAACACCAACTAGCAGTCAGAAGACATGATGACAACTCCTTAATCTCACAACACATGGACAGACTTAACCATAGTTTCAACTGGGAAACTTTCAGCATCTTAGACCAAGCTAAATCCAAAAATGCGAGGGAATTCCTGGAAGCTTGGTATTCATACAAGGCAGCCATCAACAGGCACATAGAGATAAACAACATCGACACACTATTCAAAAGAGACAATAGAAAGGAAAACAAAAGACCAGAACATCTCCTCACCAGCAATCATCACCCAGATAAGCAGAGATTAACACCAAGATTGTCACCAGACATACAATCAAGCAGTAAACAATACCCTCATCAAGGAACTACGGGGGGGGGGGGGGGGGCAACACTGGCAGGGCATGCCACTGTATATGAACAGAGAACAAACCCAATTCCATTCTCACACTGAAGATGTTACCTAGCCAGATAACGAAATGTTTGCAAGAAAACAACCAAGCTCAGAGAACCCCAAGGACTCCACATTCCTCTTACTTTATAAACCAGGTAAATGTGGAACAAGGAAATATTGCTATTTAGTATAGTCTTTTTATGCCGTTGTTTGATATTTTTATGCTAATTTATCTTTTATTTATTATACTAAACTAAAAGAAAAAAACCAAATACATATAACAAAATTAAAGTATAAACACCATCTCCAAAGTGATAATCATAACAATAAAAAGAGGGGAAGGAAAAAACAAAACAACATATTGCTCAAAAATCTTGTTACTTACTCTTGTCAAAAAAAGTCTAATTTAAATGCTGACAACATATATCAGCAATTCAGTGCTGCAAATCAGATGTAGATTACTCTTTCTAGTGTTGTGAAATAATACTTTTAGCCAACACTCATGCCCCCCACAATCCAGAATTCGTCAAATTTTCATGATGCACTGGTTTATACTTACTCAGTTATTTGAAACTGATATATTATTTGTACTTATTTATACACAGTTTACTTACTAAAATGTACCTAAAATAGACCACATTGCACAGTGAACAGCTACTAAATAGGGATTGGCAAAGTAGAGTCTTTCCCAACATGTCAGTCTCCAAATATGTTGGACTATAAATCTTCTCATCCCAACTAGTTTTAATCATTCTGGCTGGACATTATGGAGGTTGGACTTCAACACATCTGGACAAGTGTGCCTATTGGGGGGGGGGGTCATAAAAGTAAGACAGCAGCCACAACCATGTAATCAAATCCCTACAAACAGCCCTTCCTCTGAAGGATATTTTCTATGTGCAGCATATTTCTCCATTCATTAGCTACTACACTTGTACAGCATGAGAACTGGGTCTCAGTATTAGTTGCAGACTAAGTTTAGTATCTTGGATTCCTAGGTTCCAAATCTAAATCCTATTCAGGAAAATCTTTGCTACTGAAAGCATAAACCAGCCCAAGTATTTTACATTTTAATGACAGTTTTTAAAAAATGAATAAATCCATTCATCTTACTCTAACTGAAAGTTTGCAGTAAGTAGAAGTTCTGAGAACATCTTGATACAATCCCTTTGGAATCTGTCACAAAACCCAGCATGTGGTAACAGCCCATCAGTGGCGTGCAAGCTGTGTGCATGAAGCATCTCAAGAACCTCCACCCACAAGAGAAGGAAAGGAAAGGAAAGGAAAGGAAAGGAAAGGAAAGGAAAGGAAAGGAAAGGAAAGGAAAGGAAAGGAAAGGAAAGGAAAGGAAAGGAAAGGAAAGGAAAGGAAAGGAAAGGAAAGGAAAGGAAAGGAAAGGAAAGGAAAGGAAAAGTGCAAGCAAGTTTGACATAATCTGGTTTGCTTCATTTTGTCTTAGCATGTTGTATAAACCTAACCACTGTGGCTAGTACACTATAACTTATGGTTTTAGGAGCTATGCAAACTCAGCCAATCAGGAATTACTTAATAAACCATAATTGAGCAAGCCATGGCTTAGCACAATGGGTGAATCCAGGGAAAGTTTGTATCAAGGTACACATTCCCACCAAACTCACAAAGTCTTTTGGAAAATGTATTTGGATGAAAACCTCTGTATTTAAGAGTGCCCCTAAAATCAGCCTATACGTTGCGTGGCAGGAAGCCACAGTTTGGCTGGAACACAGTGAAACAGACTGGTTCCAGATTGGCAAAAGAGTCAGTCAAAGTTGAAGACTCTCTCCCTACTTACCCAAGTTATGTGCAGAACATATAGTGAGAGGAGCAGGGCTGGAAGAAAATGGGTATGGATTTAAATTTGGAGGAAGAAATATCAACCTCCACTTCACTGATGACACTACTCTAGTAATGCCAGTCAAAGAGCAAAGCGAAAAAATGGGACCACAATTAAATGTAAAGAAGACTAAACTAATGACAAAATATACAACAACCAACCTCAGAACTGATAAAGAAGGCAATGAAGTTTTTTGAGAATCAATCATCAACTGCAAAGGATATATAGACCTGCCTTTCCCAGCACTTTTCACTATCACTTTATTCTTTAGGCTGTGAATTACATATTCTATCCTCTACTTGGGATTAAGTTCGGGGTCATCTCTCCTCTGGTCAAATCAACCAACAATTCTTCTCAGACACAGACTTTTAGACTATGCAGACATATGTACCTCATTCTCCTGGCCAGAATATATTTCCAGTCATTCCCCATGAAGGTAATGAAGTTCCACAATGACTACATCCCTTTCTCCTTTGGATATCTCCAAGACTGTAACATGGATATGTTCCTCTTTTGTGCTGTCCATGACCCACCTAAACTTCACCTTTTTCAAGCACTGGCAGAGTTGAGGTTTTCTGCCACAGGTACAAACTCTATTCTAGCTGACATTCCACTAACATTGTGAGAATTTGGTGGCATTCTAAGCTTCAGAACAGCAGCTCTCAAGTATAATAAAGAAATATAGGCCATTTCTATATGGTTCCACAATGCCTGCATTGACTTATTAAGGAGAAGAAGGGCACACAGAGCTGTTTTTAACCTTGGTGGATACAAATTGAAAGTAATAACCTTAATGAAATGGCAGACAGGTGGAATCAGCATCACCAGGAGGAATCTATGGAGAATACCTTTTTTTTTTCCTTCATCAAAGACATTGGCTACTTTTTAAAAGAGTGCTGGCTTATTCTAATTAAATGGAAAAGTAACAATTATATGCCTATGGATGGTGAATCAAATGTGCCTCTCTAAGAAACAGTCTAATAAACCTTCAGTCTAAAGATGGTGGGGAAACCCACTTCCTAAAGTTAACTGATGGAGGAGCTTCCACTGAAATCATTTGATCGGGAGCTGTTAGTCAAAAAGCAAATTCAATGCAAGGGGCTCAAGAAAAACATGACAACAAATTAACTGTTGTTTCCTTCAGGGATGCATAGTTAAAGCTCATCATACAGGCAAGGGTTCATGATCCCACACAAACTGCTCATAGAACTCATCCAATAAAAAATTCCTATCTATAAATCCATCCCCCAAATTTTCTGCTATCAGCAAAAGAACTACCTTTGGAATGGGAGAAGGAATTTTCAGCTGTTTTTGATGCAAAGAAAGAAATCTTTTTTGAAGCAGTGAATATTGTCTTTTTTTATGTGTTTATATTTTTTTAGGTAAGATGGGCAGGATCAACCATTTTAACTAGGTCACTAAACTAGGCATAGTGGGTTAGTTCAGAAATATTATGGCATAAATCATGATTTCCCATCCCAAGTAGCGAGATTCACACTTTAGGTCTATGTAAAATGTGCTGGTCTTCATTCAGCATGATGCAACTGCTAAAAAGACAAATGCTATTTTGTGTTATATTAACTAGCAAGAGCACAGAGCAGGGCTACAAATATGAGGAGGAATCTGGAAAGCAAGCTCTATGATGATCAGCTAAAGGAATCAAGTATGTTAGCTTGCAAAAAACTGAGGGGAGATATGACAGCAATCTTCAGATATCTGAAGGGTTGCCATAGCAGAGTAGATGGACTTGTTTGTCATCCTGGAAGAACTGATGACTTGAAACAAAGAGAAGTAGAATCATGTTAGGTTAAGAGGAACTCCACTGAAGAGGAACATACTACTTCATGAGGAGGAGCTCCACTGAAGAGGAGAGGAAGAACTGATGACTTGAAACAAACAGAAGTAGAATCATGTTAGGTTAAGAAGAACTCCAGTGAAAGCTATAAACCAGTAAAATTGGCTGTCTCATGAAGTAGTATGTTCCTCTTCAGTGGAGTTCTTCAAGCAGCAGCCGGATAGCCATCTGTCCAAAATGCTTTAGCAGATCCTGTGTCTATCAGGAAATTAGACTAGATGACCTCTGAGAGGTCTCTTTCAACACTTTGAAATCACAGACCTCAGAATGCAGAGAATAGGCAGGAAATAAGTGGAGGCCATCAATGTTCCCTCCAGCAGAATTCATATTCCATCTGTGTCCTTGCCCTCAGCTATGACACCTACTGGTCTAAGAAAAATTTCTTCATCCCCTCTCTTCACCAAAAGGGGAAAATTCAGCAACTGCAGCATGATTGTAGGTTACAGTTTAGAGCTTCTATGTACATGCAGTGGGGGGCTTGAGAGAAATGGCTCAGAGTCTGGGAGTCAAGATAAGGCAGGAGGTCAGTACAAGCAGTTTATATAAGCAGTTAAACTTGAGCATAGAATTTTTTTCAGAGATGGTGAAGTTGACTAGAAACTAATTAGAAAGTTTATGTTCAGTTAAGCTTTCCTGTAAAATCTATTACAGAGTTCCAAGTTCAGGCAGCAGGAGGCAGGATAAGGGAAGGATTCCAGCAAACTGGAAAAAGCTGTGTCTCCAATTTGAGCATCATAAAATGCAAAACAAATGTTATGCTATTTGAGCTGTGCTATAGCTAAGCCAAAAGGAAATTAATTGCCTAATGAGGACAGCAGGGGAACACAGGGGTACAGTGCTCATGCAGGATCTTTCAAATGCCACAAGTGGGGGAACCTTCCGTTCAGTGTCTTCATTATTTACCTTCTTTTTTCTGATACTGATAAACATTTTTCCTTTCCTTTCTCTTCGGGTATGTTTTTCACACTTGATAAATACAATGGATGCTGTTCAATCAGTAAAGGCTCCTCTTTAGGCACAAATTTTAAAAAAAGCTTCCCCTTTAGGGCCCTTCCAAGAAAGAAAGAAAGAAATCAAATGTTTAATTGAATTGTGTGCCCTTAATCATTGCTGACAATTTAATCTTAGTTTATTTTGGTATTTCCACTGACAAAGTGCTATGTATGCTGTCTTGAGCTCCTGAATGAAAGGCAATTAATTAAATCCAATAAATAAATAATAAAATGAGTCTAGGCTCTTGCTGGCAGAGAAAAGGACCTGCAGATTTCTGATCACACAATAGTTTCCTTGCTCCATTCTTCTCCATACCACGAGGTCTCTGCTATCTTGGCTTCCTTTGGGCAGAAAAGTCCTGTAGAAACTGCTAAGTTAACCATAATCAGCCAATAGAAATGTTTAGCAAAAGAATTTTCAGCCAATCATATAAAGCAGTGTTTCTCAACCTTGGCAACTTTGAGATGTGCATGCTGACTGGGGAATTCTGGGAGTTGAAGTCTACAGATCTTTAAGTTGCATAGGATGAGAAACACTGATATAGAACTGTCTGGCAGAAAGTAACCTAGGGCAGGGCCGGGACCTCAGATACTCCTTCACAAACAACTCTCCACCACAAGGGCTGGGCCATGCACACAGAGATCAGCTAGACTGGTTGGTTTTCTTAGCATTTGTCCCATATGGTTGCAGGGTTGGATCATTTTTGCAATGCACTCGCCTAGTTCTTAAGCAAAGCTTATCAAGGCATGATGCAACAAAGCCAGTTTGTCGCAGAGCCCAACTGATTAGATCTAAGAGAAAGGGACTGGGACAAGTCTCCCAACTCTCTTCCATGCCTAAGGGAGGACCAGGACCTGAGTCTGCCCACTCCAGCACTCAGTTGGTTGCACTCAATCATGCTGGCTGTCTCTTAGCTTTTTGAGACATTTAATATATTTCTCACTACACTGTATGTTTTTACCAAAGCAACCAATTTCAGAAATAAATTGCAATGATATTGGTAAAAAGATATAGAAGGACTTTCTGCCATGAACAGTGGCCCTATTAGCTATTCATAACCACAAATATGAATTGAAAACATGGAAGAAATTGACAAGTAATCTCCTCTAACCATCTGGACCACTTGCACAAGGACCAGAATGATGGAAATTGTAGAGAATAAGAACCCCACAATTTAATGTCTAAATGTGAGGGAAAAAATATTATAATGAGAGTTCTCTGACAACAGAATGTGAGATAGGGTAATTTCTCCTAGGCTAAACAGCCAATTCTCACAGATGCTGCATCCTACACTGCTGATCCTGTAATCCTGATAGGAGTCAGATTAAATGATTTTCATGATTCCTTTCAATATTATGTCTTGATTCTGTGAAAATGAATAAGGATTAATGGCAGTCTAGTCATCTATGGAGGAGCGGAGATGGCACCACAGCGGAGATTGGCACCCAGAGAGCCAATGGCTAGCGTACAAATTAAGAAAAGAAAAAGAAAATGATACTGAAACTTCAAGAGGGAGACACTGTATTAATGGATAATGCGGTGATACAAAAAGCATTTCATCAGTATTATTCTAATTTGTATAAAGGACATGATATTCTTTTGGAGAAAGTAGATGATTATTTAAAAAAGCAAAGTTTACCAAGGATTACAGAGAAACAAAGATTATGAATGGACCTATAACAATAGGAGATGTTTCTGAAACTATAAAAAAGATTAAACCAGGAAAAGTATCTGGCATGGATATCTGTGTTACAACAAAGCTAAGGTTAATGAAGATTTTGAAAATCATTTTGTTAGACGTGCCTTATGGAGAATATGCAACAGATATACTGTAAACCCAGGTTGTGCCCGAAAATACCTTTGTGGCACTCACCGCAAGAAGCATTTTACAGAAGAGAAATGATATGTAAAACATAAATGGTTAACAGTCTGATATACTAGAATTTTGTCAAGAAGAATGCAAAATAAAATCAAGAGAAGAGCTGGTGGCGAAAGGATACATCTGTCAATGGTTCTCTTATGTATAATTATTAGAAAGATTTAAAGTAGATAAAAGAACTTTTGAACATTGTAAGACTGAGTTTGAAATAGAATTGTGTACACATGATGAACATATTATTGCTAAAATGTATACACTTTTATTGAAATTTGAAACAGAAGAACAAGTGAAAGAATGTATGATTAAATGGGCTAAAAAGTTTGGAACAGTGGAAGAATATGTGGTTGAAAGGACTGAAATTTACATTATGTTATAATCTTAAAGAGAATTTTTATAAAATGATGTATCATTGGTATATGTCACCAGAAAAAAATGTCTAGAATCTACAAAGGTACTTCAAATTTATGTTGGAAATATAAACAAGAGGGAACATTTTATCATGCTTGGTGGACGCCCAAAAAAGCCAGAAGATTTTGGATTCAATTACATACGTAACAAAGTCCCCAAGTTACAACTGTTGCAGTGCCCCCTGTCATGTGACTGAGATCTGGGTGCTTGGCAACCTGTTCACACTTATGACTGGTTGCCAAGCATCCCATGATCATGTGATTGCCATTTTCAGCCCTCCCTGCTAGCTTCCCACAAGCAAAGTCAATGGGGAAGCTGGCAGGGGAGGTCACAAGTCACTCGGGTATGTCTCCCCCACACACCCCGCCATTTCTTCACTCACATGCACCAGCACCCTCCTTCCCTCCTTCACTCACTCACACACACACACATCGCACCTTCCTTCCCTCCTTTGCTCACTCGCATGTACCAGTGCCCTCTTCCTCTTCACTCATTTGCACACACCATGCTCTTCTTCCCTCCTTTGCTCACTCACACTCACCAGCACCCTCCTTTCCCTTTTGCTTGCACACATGCACTGCTCCCTCCTTCACTCACTCGCATGCACCAGCGAGCGCCCTCTTCCCCTTAATTCGCTCGCATGCACTGCACCCCCTTCATGCTGCACTGCAGCTCTGGGGCTTTGCAGGAAGGCTTTCCAGGAGGAAGAAGAAAGCCTCACAAATGGCCAGCAGCTTCCCACGTGTGCCAGAAGCACCCCTGGAGAGTCCTTCAGCATCCAGAAGTGCTGCTGGAGCACTCCTTCAGTGCCAGAAGCACCCCTGGAGAGTTCTCGAGTGAGCAAAGGAAGGAAGCAGGGCATGGTGCACGCGTGCATGAGAACAAGTGAGCAAAGGGGGAAGGAGGGCTCTGGGGCATGTGAGTGAGTAAAGGAGGGAAGGAGGGAGTAGTGCGTATGTGCAAGTGAGCGAAGGGGGAAGGAGGGTGCTGGTGAGTGCAAGCAAGCGGATGGAAGGAGGGCATGCTGCATGTGAACAAGCAAATGGGGAAGGAGGGCCAAGAAGCCCATGAGCCACAGCATGACAAGTAACCCCAGAGCTGTGCAATATGGGGCTGCTTGATGCCCCACAAGGCAGGTGCGGGGTGGCCAAAAGGGCAGAGATGGGGGGGAGTTGGAGGCAGTCCTTTGCCTTACGGAGGCTCAAGGCTGGGAGGGACCAAGCCCAGAATGGCCTGGATTGGGGTGGGTCCTCAGCTAACCACTGGTGGAATTCGCTTAACAATGGCAATGGGGAGTGGCAGGATTTTTCTTTTTCTTATCTCTTTTCTTTTTCCTTCTCTTTATTCTAAATATTAGTTCTTGTTAGTTTTTATCTTTCTTCTTCAAATTTTTCATAAAGTTATATCAAAAATGAAAATGAATAAGGAGCACTAGAGAAGTAAGGAATTAGGGTATGCAGGGCCATCCACCATAAGGGGTCAAACAGTCAAGATGGAAGCTGCAACCCTGGTATGTCTCGCATATATCCCGGGGGGCGGGCAGTGCAAATGATGAAATATGTCGCAACATCATGATGCAATCCCTGACCCTTACATACTTGCACGTAACATTGGACTGCAAGTCCAAAAGAGCAGAGCTTGCACGGTGATATTCCAACATGTCTCAAGATTTTGGCATCATTGAGGCTAGCTCTGTGCATCTCTAATCGGGATATGCAAATCCATCAAGGTTTAGTCAAATTTAAGATTCAAAGATGAAAATAACTGAACAAAATCAAAGGCAGTAGGATTTTATATGGATCAGTTCAATATTCAATGCCATGCAAGATTTTACCGTAGGCTCTAATGGGGAAGCCCCCAAATGACTGCAGCTGTTTCATTTAGGGCAGAAAGGAATGAAAATGCAAGAATAGCAGACCATCAAAAATACATTAATCTCACAAAATTCCACCAAAGTTTTTAAATATTTCTTCTGCACCTCGTTTAAGACAGAAATAGCAGGGATAAGGAAATGGGAGCACAGCAGCCTCCAAACTGTCCAGCGGGGAGTCTACAGAGAAGTTGTGCTAAAGCAATGCAGAAAAATGTTCTACTCCAACTGTTTAAATGTTTAAAAAGTAAGTTCTTATTAAAGATCAACTACACCACCTTCTGACCATTTGCTTTTCTGGATGGCAGGCTAATTGGCATGGTATGGCTTGCATAACCTTTTTAAAAAAAAATCTGATGAGTTGTTATTACTCTGCACATAATACGTTATGATCAAGGGTGTCCATGAAGTATAGTCAGAAAAGTCAAAATGGCAGCCATGATCATGGGATTGAAGGTCTGCATGTTTTTTATCATAATCAGGACACCCCTGATTATGATATAAACAATAGACTGCATTATATGCAATAGTCTAACAATACTATCTTAGCTCTACACGTGTAATGAAAAACATTACAACACTAGTCACAAAAAGAACAGCCCTCCTTCCAAGTGAACAAGCCAAAACAAATTCTATCAGAAGAGCAAGATACAAATTGCAGAAGAACAGTTCTACAAGCAATCTGACAATTTTACTGTCAAACTATTTATGTTAACGCAGAGCAGATCACACCACTCAACTGCTCCCCCCAACTTGATCCCTGTATGGAGGAAAAGCTGCAACAATATTTGAAACTACAAAATCAGGAGCATCCCAAAGTCTGTTTAATCCAGTGTTTTTCAAACTGCTGGCTGGGGAATTCTGGGAGTTGAAGTCCACACATCTTAAAGTTGCCAAGTTTGAAAAACACTGATATAATCCCTAAAGTGTCTTTGAATATTTCTGAAGTGATTGTTGGCACTTGATTTGGTTCAACACCTTGAAATGCCTCCAAGATTTGATTTAAAGAGTCAATTTGATGGAGTCTCCTTTGAATCAAATCTCTTCTTCAAAGCTTTGGACATTCCTAGAAATAAAGTCTATATGTTATTCTGTGAAGGTAAATACATAGAATTAAGAAAGCAATCTATCCCCTTTAATTATTTTGGAAATGCACTTGTACAGTACTAACATATGAAGGTTTAACACAGCCTTTCCTAATTTGTGTTCTTTAAATGTGTGAGTCTAGAATTCCCAAAACTTCTAGCATAGTAGCCAAAGATGGAGTGGGACTCCTGGAATTGTAGTCAACACGTTTGGGAATTGCTAAGATGGGGAAGGCTAGTTGACTGCAACTGTTCTTGCCCTTTTTTTTTTAGTTTAGATCTGGATTGGAATATGGTAGGGAAAGACATCCCTGTTTCATGGAACTTGGTGATTGCTCCTTTGGAGCCAATTCCTGAAAAGCAGGGGGGAGGGGGGAGGGAATCTATGGAACAAAGGACAGTTGGTCTATATTCCACTTACTATCACATGCACTGGTGGAGGGGAGGTGACTTCCCACACATTATTGCATCATGGTTCATTTGCACCAGGATGTCATTTAATTTGCACCAGGATGTCATGATGCATGTAGCATCATTGTGACTTTGTATGCTGCAACCAAGAAAACAAAACAACTATCAGGAGGGATTTTGATGGTGGAAATGGCTCATGGGAAAAGAGTTCAATATCCTAAACCTTCCCTAAAATTCTTCCAAAAACACTGGCAGTCTCTTGCAAATATATTGTGTTAAAAAAAACCCGGATGATCCATGATGGATCATCAAAGTAGTTTGGAATTGAGTGCTTCCTGTCTGTGGCTATTGTTTTCACCTGTTTAGTTCAGTATGGACAAACTGCCCAAATATATCTAGACTTATTTTTGAAGACTAATTGATTAAGCAGGAAAAAAGAAAATCATTCTGTAAATGAGCCACATTTTACCTGCTTCCATCTGCCACAAGATAGATCCTTTGAAAATAGCCAAAGTGGAATTGGTATTCGATGCCTTTATGCCTAATGCTGAGCAAAGAACTCGTTCAGAGCCCTTGCACACAATCTCTACCACATCTGCAATGAGGAGATAGGAAGTGTCCATTACCTAACCGCAGTTTAGCTATATATCCAAGCTAACTACAATTTAGTTATATGTCCAAACTCAAAACTGCAGTTAATCTTCATCATTTCATAAACAGTGGCTATTTCAGTTAAAATTAACATCAAGTACAATTTGTTGATTCTGAACAACACAAGAAAAGTTTAGTTAATCAAAACTGGAAGCAAAAGCTTGCATATTTCTCTTGACAGTCCTTCTGGCCTTGTCCTTGAAATGCTAAAGTATTATTTAATGTTACATGTGAATGTGACTATACTGCTTTTACGATGTGTCAGTTTGTAGATATATCACACAGTACTCAGTGTTCTCAAGATTTAAGACTTCAGAAAGGTCTCTTCTTCCTGTTCTTCATTTTATTAGTTCTAGCAATTACATTTTTTAGTTTAGTTACATAAATGGATATTGATCCAGTTTAATACCACAGTGTGTTTGTCCTAGACCTAATTAGGCCCACATATTTTAAGAGGGTGTAGAAACTCATAGAAACATTAACATGCAAGAAACTGAAAATCAAAGCTATCTATCCCACATGGGTGCTTTTTTTTTTTTTTAATACAAATTTTGGGCAGCCAGCAGCGGATTGCGAAACAGAATAATGACAGCATCCAGTTATAGCCGCTTTTTCCAGCTAAGCATTCAATTTTGTTAGCCATCTAAATTTTGGAAATTCGGATCATATAAGACATAGCCTCCCCCCCTCCCCCACCTTTTTTTCCCTTCTTTTTCTTTTCAGCCAAGGAGACAAAATGCCCTGTCTTTGATGCCTGAAATTCACCACTGGGATAATTAACTATAAATAATTACAATGCACATTGCAAATGATAGCTTTGCCCTGGGTGGAAAGGACATGTTTTATTTCTGCATGTCCCCTTTTGGCTTTGTAACTGATCAAGTGTGAAGTTTCATATTATAAGGTGAGGAGCTGACATGAACCTTTATTTTGTGGCTACCAGAGCACCTGCCGTCAAACGCCTGTGCTGACTTTGTTCTCTTTCACAGTCATAGCAGAACAATTATATTCAAATAATCCAAGATTTCCAAATTGTAATATCAAAATATAACTTGGAACTCCGGGCCTAAATATCATTAGCATTTTGCTGTAAACTGAAAGGTCTCCAAAGCAGTGGCCTTTCTTTGTTTTATTGCTCTGGTCCCCTAACATTTTTTATTATCTTTTCCGTGCCTTTTCCAGATACAGTATATACAGTAAACTTTCTGAGATTTGATAATTTTACTGAAGGAAGGGCAGCCAAGCTAAGCATTTATCTTGATTGTACCATTAATCCAGATAAAATACTTGTTCCCACTCATCGAAACAGCATCAATCTTTGTTGGGAAATCAGCACTGAGGCCTGATCAAGATGACAGCATGGTCTAAACTGGAGCACAGGTGGCTTCTCTTTCTTCCAAATAAAAATGACTAATTGAAGCAGGTGTTATGGGAGAGTCAGGGCTTCTCAATTAGGAGAGCAGGAAACCTCTAGGAGATGGAGGTGTAGTAGATACCTTGCAAGATGATTTTTACTGCATAGGCACATTGATTACAATTTAGCTCCCAACAGTCCATGTCTTTAGGCATAGGGGCTCCAGGCTGTCATGCAGGACGGAGATGTCAAGCACAAGTCCTAGGTTGCAATGGTTAAAGGCTTCCACCCCATCTCTTGTGCCCATGGTTCTTACACTTTCCTGCTTCCAGGAAAGGCCTTGGCCTCTCCCACTATCCAGGACAGCTTAATTCCTGCTTGTCTTTCATTGCCCAGTGTTGGCCGCTGCACCTCAAAGGAGTAAGTTTCACAGGCTTCCATGTACTGATGCTTTTAGGTCATGCTCTTCAGCCTTGCTCCATCCATTACCTGTTTCCCACTTTTGACCAGTTAGTCTTTTCTCAACATCTCTTTATGCTTAGCATGGAGCAATTACCTCTGGCACAGATAATGCTCCACAAATATTATCCCCACCAAAAATACTACTTGACACAATTGATCACCCCTTCTCTCTTGTAATCCAGCTAATCCATTTTATATCTTTGAAAATCAGCAACACATAGCCACCTCAACAAAGGATTTTTCCCTATTGCCATATCATTGCTTATTAGAACATTACCGGGCAACACTAAGTCTGCTTGGGTTAAATTTATTTTCTCAGTCTTTTCCAATCAGTTTTTAGAAATGGTTTGACATCAAAACTCCTGGACTACTCTGAAGAATGACTTTGCTGGGAAAGAATCAGAATCCCCTGGATGACGTATGACGGAAGGTTCTTCTTGGATGAAATTCAGAAAGGAAGCACAAAAGCCAATACCTGGGCAATGAAGGGGTGGGGGAGGAGGGGAGAGGAAAGGAGAGCAACAAGAGATGCGTGTATAAAACTGATTGGGTCCAAACTTTAGACTGAGACATAACATGGTTTTGGTTTAATGTGATGTGTGAACCCAGCTATTGGGGTTTACAAACCATGTTTTATGGCTTAGAATTATGTGTGGATGAGGACATGTCTTATTAAACAAAGAATAGTTTTAAAAACATGGATCATCTGAATGAATCCAGTTTTAAGAGAATATTTTATTTTAAACATGCATAGATAGCACAATACCCTGGGTCAATTTATTCCAGTTTCAGTATTAATTATCTAGGAAACTGAAAATTGCTGAACTGAGATTAGGATAAAGATGCTTTTTCACCATCACTTCATCCTTCTAGTTCCAATACATACACTGCTTTTAAAGAAAAGACTGAAGTATGCATTTGGGAAATTTCATAAATTTAGTAAGTCCACAACTGACAATATAATGGAACTGTTCGGCTTTTAGAAAATCCAGACAGTGTCCAACACATTACTCCTCCATTGCTAGCTTGATTAAGGCCAATTTACTTTCTAAAAGCACAGTATCGAGAGGAGTTATACTTTCCATTGTGCAAACTGGTACAGTTTTCAGCCGTCGCTTGAGACCACCGGTTTTCTTTGGTGAACCCGGGGTTTCATTATCATGGCACAGGGTGTTGCTAATGGCACATTATAGCACTGCAATTAAGATCTACATTCTGAGTGACAAATTAAGGGGTATTTTCATTCTTCAGTGCCCCATTTAAACAAAATCTATACACATAATTATTTCTGGCCCCTGTTGTCAAGTACAAATAATAAAATGTTATGATAAAAACCTTGCCCCACCCCCACCCCCACCCCCACCCCCGGCTTTTCCTTACCAGCATTTGTGTTATAAAACAGATCGCAAATATTTTTGAAAGATTACTCACCTGTTCCTGAATGCCCTGTGGATGAGTGCATTCTTACCACAGCAATTTGTTCTCCTGTTAAGCTACTTTTGCCTTGCATTTGCTAATTACACATAAACATAAGAGTGTACACCAGGTAGGCTTTATTTCTCATAGTGTAAGTTGCTGTCAAGGGAATAGGTTGGCATTTGTATTAGTTGGTAGATGACTAAAATTGTTAGAGTAAAAAAAGAAAAAAAGAAAGAAAATAAGCCCATGTTTGTGTGTTGCTGGATCAAACCTGCAAGATTTTCAAACACAATTTCAGTTTTAAAAAATATCAGTGTTAGGGACATTTGCACATTTATGTGAGAGAAAATTGAACAACGTAGTGGAAACTACAATGCCTATACACACACATACACATACGTATATACATACATGTACACACAAACATAGGAGCAAATTCACACAGAATGTAGATATTCACTGACTTTTGTGATTCCCAATCTTGTTTGTGTATTTGGCTGCTATTCTCTATCCTTAGTGCCATTTTAGTCTTTTATTATTACTATTTATAAGCCACTTTTCAAAATCAGGTTGCTCTCCTCTCTGATTTACCTTCTTAAAAATGCACACATGCATATTAATAGAAATCTAGATGAGATCAAAATAAATGAATATCTGAATGGGAAGACACCTGAAGCCAGAAAGTCTGAACTGGCAGGCATCAGGACTAAGCCCTGGAACTGAATAGCTCAGCCCAATATCCAATATTCCCAGGTTTTGGTTGGAATACTCAACTTTCAAAGGGAATAGAACTCTGTTAAGGCTGTGAACATAAACATATTTAAGGTGTGCACCAGGCAAGCCTCCTTGAAAGGACCATTCCAAAAATTGGGTGCCTCTATTTGAGAAGACCTTTCTTGTATCATCACCTGCTTCAATTCAAAAAGGAGGGGGCCTTTATATGTTTGTTGTCAGGCTGAGTTGAAAGCAAATAATGGCTGAGTTAGCCTAGTTCCATACCATCTATGACTTTGAAGTTATCACCAACATCTTAAATTAGAAATCAGTCAGAACTAATGGAGGTCCTGATGAGGTATAATTCCAACATCTGGTTCCAGTTAGCAGCCAGCAACAAATTACATTAAACAAAGTTTCTGGACCAGAACAAAGGTTAAGGGCACTTAGATCACATGGTTTGTCTTGATAGGACTTGGTTGGAATGAAAAACATCAGAACATTAATGATGTTTCTAACAACACTCAGAATCTGGTTATCTGGTGGGAACTGAGAAAGTTTGTTTAAAGAAGGTGACTAAAAATAATTCAGAAACCAACTTAAAATAGTTTGGTTTTTTAAAAAAGAAAAAAATCTCCCTGAATTCTTCCTGTTCTGACCAGAGCATAACAAACCTGTAGAATGCATTACTACAAGGTGTGATGATGGCCATGAATCTGGGTAAAAGGAGATTAGATACATTCCAGGGCTGTCAATCTTAAAAATTCAGGTCAAGAATAATATGCCTCCAAATACCAGTTGCAGGAAACATCTGCCAAAGAGGTGTAAGTATCTGTCTCCTGAGAGGCATCTAGTTAGCTGCTCTAAGAAACAAAATGCTTTGGCTTGATTCAGCAGAGCTATTCTTATATTCATATCATTATGTGGAGAAAGGCATTCCAGTTTCTCAATAGGAACTGCTTAATCTGCAATCTCATCTTCCCCATAAATTTTGGAGATTATTACCTAATTTTGGACTGCTCTATAAATTAATTAGTTAAATATAAATATAAATCAATAAACTAATGGGAAAGCAAACAACTTCACTTGTTATCTCCTAAGTAGTGATTTTGTTGTGAATGAATTATGGATCCCAAACCACAGCATCAGAGAAAGTAAAGACCTCCCACCTTGACAAGGAGAATTGGCTATAATTAAAAGAGCTGAAGCTGACCCTCACAACTCTGAGGAACCACAAAGTATTATCTTCTGATCCTTCAGAGATTCCAGAGATATTGTTAAATTTTTAATTGCGTATAAGTCACAAAGCCCTTTCCTGTGATTTAAATAATTACAGAACTACAGAATGTCAGCAATTAAAAACTACTGCATAGGAATAACAACATGGTTCAACTTTCTTAATAGAAAAGGGTGGATCTTAAAATGATAGTTACTGTTACTCATGAGAAAAGAATAAATTGACTTCTGGGGAAGAAATGGTGAATTGAATCTCTAAAAGTGAGTAGACCAGCTCTTCATAATTCCTCTCTGGCAAGGAGAGAACTTGAGATCATCCACAAATGCTTCAGGCAGTTGCTTCTCATGAGGAGACAGCAAGACTGCAGTCTCTGACAGATTTAGGGCTCTGGGAGATGAGGCAATAACCATCTTGCTCAAACCATGGTTGGGGTCTTTAAAAGAACACTGGGTTCTCATACTTCCTTTCTAATCACTTTTGGAAATTGCTTGTTAACTGCTTTTTAGCTATTATGAACCTTTGGATCGACAAGTCTGAAAACACCAGGTGAGTTTCCTTCAATCCTTAGTGAAAGAAGTTTTAAATACAAGTTTAAGGACTTAAAAGAAATTGGGGAAGGGGGAATAAACAGCAAAAGGGTGATTAGAACTTTGATTTTGGAAAGTTACAAACAGTCCAAGGGTCCAGATAGATTTGAAATAAGATTTTGGACCTGGAAAATTTTCCTATATTGGATTTACAAAAAAGGCTTGTAAAAGCTGTGAAGAATTTTGTGAGAAGGGACAAAGAAAAATTCAAAAGAAATCAAATTTTAGGACATTATTTGAAGGACCTAAAGATCAAGATTGTTAAATGTAAAAGGAAGGAATATAAAGTTGGTTTATTTGATCAAGGTTAAAATAGATATATTGTTATCTCTGGTACTCTTAATGGGCTTTTGCTGACATCAGACAGAAATGATGAGGCCTTAAGGATTTGTTTATAGATAAGAGATGAGATATGGGAAGAAGAAATCATTTGTAGTATTTTAAGAGAAAGTGATAAGTTACTAAAATTGTTTATACTTGTGATGAAGGGGGAAGTTATTTATGTATTTCTTTTCTCTTTTTTTTTACTATATTCTTATTTTTTCTATTTTTCTTTCTATTTTTTTTCTTTTCTGCACCTTCTATTTTTTCTTTTTATTCTTTAATTTTTTTAGTTTGTATTAGTTGTTGCAATTGTAATTTTTAATAAAATTACTGTAAAAAAAGAGAAAAGAATAAATCAACTTGAATGAACCGAAAAACAATGCACTAAAGATTTTGATAGGATGCTGAAAAGGAATAAAGATGCTTAAAATGAAATTCCCCATTCACAGGCTTTATTACATAAAATTATTTTTTAAAAAATATACATATGCCCTATAATGGTGAGCTAGATCAATCTTTGGTGTTGTTTACAGAAAAAAAAACTCTTTCACAAGATTTTCTCATGTTAGCCTGAATATAATTTGGAGGTAGAAATTGTATATTGTGTACATTTCTGCATCCATTCACCCCAGAGTGAAATTTTTACTACTGTCCAACATTGCTATGAAGAAGTTAAGAAGTAGAAGTTAGGAAGTTCATAGAACTTAGGAAGTTCATAGAACTTAAGAAGTTCATTCCCAAGCCAGGCTACAATAAAAGGTAGGAAGAAACTTGTGAAGGGATCAGGCAATTGTTTATTGCAGTAGAGCCCAAATCAGCAAGCAAGCAGAGATGGGCAGTGGCCACCCTGGGCCATTCCTCACCACCTCTGTGATAGATTTCTAATTCAAAAGTTTAAGCCAATCATTAACAATGCAGATGTAAGGCAATGACCTATCACATACTCCCCTTACCTGTTTACCCTTTCTGAGTATGGCCATCTCACATGCAGTTCTCCTCCCCTCTTTTCTGTGGTTAGCCATAATGGCTACAGAGGCAGCACCAGCAGTAAACCACAACACCTAAGTCTTTAATCTTCCCTACACACACACAATTTGCAGCTTGCCCATTTATCCATGACAGAGCTAGCCCTCCCCTGCAAAACGGCATCATTATTGCTCATTACAATCTCCTAGCTTCTCACCAATTCTTATGCTACTTTAGACATTATTGTAAACACATTAAATATTCCAACAGGATCTTTAGAATTAAAAGACAAGAAGGTAAGAAATAGAAGGTATTAAAAGATCTTGTTTAGCAGCAAGCAAAAAAAGATTTGTTTTTCTTTATTATCATTGACCTATAGAAATAATGGATTTTTTATATACATTTTTTATAATTCTGTGGTTTCATGGTATGTTAAAGGCTTAAATGCCTTTCTAAGAAAATGTAGATTTTTGGTTAATTTGGTAATGTAAAACCTGAAGTTGTGGTTTTATAATAAATTCATATCCCTATCTATCTATCTATCTATCTATCTATCTATCTATCTATCTATCTATCTATCTATCTAGGACAGTGTTGTCCAAACTTGGCCACTTTAAGATGAGTGGACTTCAACTCCCAGAATTCCCCAGCCAGCCATGCTCCACTCATCTTAAAGTGGCCAAGTTTGGACAACACTGATCTAGGAGATGATATGTCAATTAGTGATAACTACAAATCTGGAGTAATAACTGATTAATAATATTCCTACATTCTTTATGAAACAAAAAATAAATGAACCAGTTTTGGATCCTTTAATTGACTGTAATATGAGTTCAAGTAAATTCAGCTCTCTCTCTTGCCAAATGATACAAGCCTTTTATTGCAGTTTGATTTGTTGACTAGATTATTTTTAGTTTCTCAATATTAATAGAATTACAAAATAAAGTTGATTGCAATTTCTGTTCATACTCCAGTTATGTTATCAATTGCATTAAAATAAAAAATTCTTATATATCAAGATGCTATTAGAAGATTCACATCTTATAAAGCAACTGAAACAAGAGTTTAAGGAATATATATACACACACATACAAATAGGTATTCTGTGAACTTAGGGACTCTATGGCATGTTTTTAAGACATGTCTTGTTTGCACAAGTGCAGAAATGAATTAATTGATATTTGAGGTCAGATTATTGATTATGCCTTATGAAAGAAGAAATAAAAATTGGAACATGTAAATAAATTTAAGGAATTTTTGAATGCATTTTTCCTACAATTGATACTGAATATCTATTAATTGGATAAAACAAGATTATTGGGAGGATGGGAAAAATGGTAAATATTGGCTTCTAGACTGAAACAAAACCAAGAAAATCATATCATTCCTACAGTTAAGTAAAGGACAACATACACAATTATTCAAATTTGATAAATAAGCATTTTTTATTTTCATACTTGACTTCATTCATTTTTAAATGAAATAAATGTACTAAAGAGTACACAGAACCAAACAGCCTATTTAGCTAAACCATTGCTTAAGCAAAAAAAAAACAAAAAAAACAATGAATACTATTAAATCAATGAAATTAGCTCATGCTACAGACCCAGACAGCTTTCCTATAGATTGATATGAGATATTGATTAACTTTCTTGCTGCCATATTGTTGGTGGTTTATGATGATATCTTTTGATAAAGCTTTCCCTTCTTCTATTATTTATTTTTTGCATAACTGTAATTCTAAATGCGGGCAAATTTCCTGCAGTTATGAAAGAAAGATTCCCTTTCTTTGTGAAATGCAGATGCTAAAATGTTGACAGCAATTTTGACTTGAAGACTTCAGACTATATTACCATCAATACTTCATCTGGCACAATCTGGTTTTATAAGAGGATAACAAGCCACAGTTACTGTAAGACTATTTGTGATATACTTGCTATACAATCAAATACACTGGATTTGGTGATGGTTATATCACTAGCTTCAGGAAAGGCCTTCAGTATGGTAATTTAAATTGTTAGAGCATGCCTTAGATGAATATTTTCCTTTGATTGTATTGAAATGTAATATTCTAACACATTAGCTAGGATTATCAAAAACTGAATTATATTTTCACCCTTCAGGATATTATGTAGAACTGCATTTGTATGAAGCCTGGCTTTGAACCACTGCCCTGTTTTATTAGACAGTGCAAAGGCATTTGGGGTAAGGTGGCTGGAAGAGAACACAAATTGTTGTTGTATGCCAATGATACTTTTGCTTTATTGATCATTATCAGTGTTCTTCATGAAAATGTATTGATATAGTACACCATTGTCATAAATTCTATTTCATATGACTAGCTCTAAAATACTTCCTGTTGCATCAAAATTCCTGTTTGAATTCCTTTAAATATCTCAGAATAATCTCAGAATAATTATTCCGAACAAGATGTCATTGTTGGTAGAGATAAATATTTTAAATTGTTTATTCCAGATTGAGCTCAAGATAATAAATGGCTAAAGATCTCTATGAGTTTCTGAAGAATAAATGTTAAAACAAATGGCTCTTTAAGATTGTTTTATATGTATATGTATATGTATATGTATATGTATATGTATATGTATATGTATATGTATATGTATGTACATATGTATGTTAGGTTGGCCCACCACAGGTGACTGATGGACCATGTTGGGTTTCAGAAGCAGCTCGGGGTTTTTCCTGATGATCTGTCAGGCAGTTTGGCCAAGGCCTTGGTTACAGCCTGGAATAGGCAGGTGACTGAAACCCTGGACCAGATTGCTCCTATGCGGCCTCTCTGTTCTGATCCTGGGATGCTCCTTGGAAAACTGGGAGATGAAGAGCAGAAGTGATGCCTGGAACACTGTAGGAGAAAAACAACAGAACACGAATAGGAGCCCATATTCAGGCCTACATTGTAGCAACAAGGGTAGCAAAACCTCATTATTTTTCCACCCTTATTACATCCATTAATAGTTGCCAAGTAGCCCTGTTTAGAATGATCTGCTCCCTGTTGGGGGATGGCTGCAGAATCATCTGTATGGCTGCAGTGAGGAATATTCATGATATCCAGTGAATAAAGTTACTCAGATTCACAGAGTTGGACTCCGACTGGTCAAGACCAAGTGAGTTGCCTGGGGCAGAGTCTTGTGAGGTTATCTGGGCTGAATTCAAGGAACTGGACAAAGTCCTCCTGTCTATTAGTCTGGCCATCTGTTGGGTTGTCCTGGCCACTTGTTGGGTAGCCCTAGCCCCTCCTGGGTTGTTAAAGTAGCCCTGGAGGTGATTAAGGAATGGGTCCATGCAGTAGTATTAGCCTCTTTGAGAGAGGGGGTGGTCCTGCTAGCCTTGAAGAGGCAGTATTTCTGCCTGCCCAGTACATTCCAGCAGCATGAGTGCACTCCACGTCCTCTCTATTAAACGTTGTCATCTTGTGAAACTGAGGAAGTGTGCCTCCTCTGTCATGGCCCCCTCTCTCTGGAACCACATCCCCCAAGAGATATGAATGATGCCTTCTCTCCTGGGGTCTGGAAAGCCCTTAGGTTCTGGCTTTGGTCCCAGGCCTGGAGTTGATGTATTTGTGGGGCCCCTGTTGTGGTTTCCAGTTACTGTTATGACAATTTCAGTCCAAGCTGTCTAGATGTGGCCGAACATATACATCCTTCTTTATTCCATAGTCCATAGAGTAGTCACTTTGCTTTTGATGTATGACTTAACATATTCTTGTAAATAGTAAAACAAATGAACAAATGTTGGAAATGTCATGATAAAGAGGCTTCTGTGTGAGGACCAATAGCAGGTTAGACGTCCCTGCAAGTGGGGACAGCACTGCGATGGAATCGTCATCTAGGAGCCAGGTTCTGGCTGACAAAAATCTCTCTGGAGGAAGGAGAGAGAGTTGGGATCACCCATTTGCACTCTGGAAGAGCTGCTCCTTGAGAGAGACCACAGGAGTTAAGTTTCTTGTAGTCAACCATGAGATGAGCAGCTTCAAAGTCAAGGGATTTACAACACACCGTTAGCCTCTGTGCAGCCTTAATGGATATTTGACCAGCAAAAGTCTCACCTTCTTAAACACTTTATGACTTAATTATTTTATAACCTAAGAGAGATATTCTGAATGGCAGTGAAGATCAAAGACTTATGGTGAGTGCCTTCTTTCTGAAATTAAGGAGAGGGGGAGAAAACCCCCACTATTTTAAAGGATTTTAATTTAAAAACAAAAAGCTTCACAAGATTATGATCCAAGAAAGTTTTAAATGAATAAAGGGGACAGTGATTTAATATATATATATATATATATATATATATATATATATATATTTTACAAAAGTGCCTTTAAAAATAGCAAGAGTAATTAGATTAACAGACCAGACCTTTGTGGGAATGCTGATTGTTTATTATTAAGGACAGCAGATAATTGGTAGATTTTATAAAACAAGACAATAAGGATAATATAAGCTAAATGATGAGACTGAAACTATGGAGAGCTAATTGGGACTAAAGTGAGACTAAGTGCCAAAGATAAAGGCAAAACAGAAACAAAACAAAAAAAGCATACTTTCACTTTCTCACAATGGCAACCACAAGAAAAGTTCTAAAACAAGAAAAGACGGACAGGGAGAACAACTTACAGATAAGGGCATTTCACTAGATTTATTACACAAAATGTTTGAAGAATTTGGCAAAAAGATGACTGCAATGGTTAAAAAGGAAATAGAAGAAGGATTTGCAGAAATAAGATGTGAAAGAAGTAGTTAAGAAGATTGAAGAATCTGTAGGGCAACTGGCTGCAGACTTAAAACACATTACTGACAAAGTGGAAGTTTTGGAAAGTAAGACAAGTTATTTATGGAGAAATGGAGAAAGATTTGGATAACTTGGCATTACTGGAACTGAGAGAAAAAACTATTTTATTTAAGATTTAGAGCAATTCCAGAACAATGTGGAGAAGATATTGGACAAAAAAAATGTTAATTCTCTAATTTTTTGGATTGGGAGGAAGATGACACTGCGACAAAGTTTGATAAGGTTTATAGGATTAATACGTGTTTTGCAAAATTAAGAAATCGCTCTAAGGGATGTGCACTTTGTCAGGAAGAAGACCACAGATCAGGTTTTGCAGCCACATCTTAATCCTAGATTGAGGATTGATAATAGAGCTGTAACTGTACTTAAGGAAATCCCAACTAGAATACTACATAAGAGAAAAATTTTGTTGTTGTTGTTGTTGTTTTCTGAGAGACAAACTTAAACAAGAAAATTCCATTTTGATGGGATAAATTGGAAGGAGTGATTTTTACTTTTAAACAGCAGAGATTCAGACTGAACCGTGTGCAGAAAGCAAGAGATTTTTTGGAAATTTTTAAAGAAGAGCTGGAGGTAATATAAATGGAAGTGACAATGACAAATGAGAGAGACCAAACAAGGACTGTGGATACACAGTTAGAAAAGAGTCATGGAAGATTATTTCAATATATGATTGCTGCGGCAAGATTATTATATGCACAGAGATGGAAAGATTCGACACTACCCACTATGGAGGAATTGCTGGTGAAATTGACAGATCTTGCCGAGATGGATAAACTAACTGCTTTGATTAGAGAAAATACACTATCTACATTATTGATGACTAGAAACCTCTTATGGACTTTTGCGCAAAAATGAAAAAAAATGAACTTGTGATTTATGGTTTTGATGATTAGACAGGATAGATAATAGAAAGAAGAGTATCGTGATGTAACTTTAGAAAGAAATGTTAAAATATAATTGTACTTATAACTGCTGTAAATAATATCGGAAACCACTGCTTGGTGTCTTTTTTCTTTCCTTTCTATTTTCCTTTAATTTTTTTCTTTTCTTGCACTTTTTGCTTTCTCTTAGATTTCTTTATTTCTTCTTTTCTTTACGTTATATTACTTTGTATTAGTTTTTATCTTCTTTTTAATATATATATCCCTACTACCACCATAACTGAAACCAATGAATTGGTATATCCTACAGCCGCTGTAATCCTGGAAATGCTTGGCTATATGATCAAGAAGAACAGCAGTACATACCCACCCTGGAAAATGAGTTTGGAGGCTAAGATCAAGGCAACTCGGAGAGAAATCAGTCAGCTGGTGGAACTACAGAAGCATGTGGAGATTAAGGATAAGACTCAGCTACTGAAAAAATACATGGGCCTGACTCCATCTGAAGCCCTAGAGACTGCTAAACAAAGGCTCACAGCACTGGCTACCAGGCTAAGGAGATACACTAGAGAAGCAGAGGACAAGAAGATAAATGCCCTGTTCTCCAAAGAACTATTTAACATGTAGTCCCAACTGCAGTGCAGCAACACATTAACAGCAGAGCCACCAACAGCAGAAACCAATGAGTACCAGAAGAACATATGGGAGAAAGAGAAGATACATAATGCAAGTGCAAAGTGGCTGCAGGACCTGAGAGCAGACCACAGCAATCTCCCAGATCAAGAACCAGTCACCATCACAGTAGCAGACATCCAACAGCAGGTCAAGAACATGAAAAGCTGGACAGCATCTGGCCTGGACATTATCCATACCTACCGGCTAAAGAAACCAGCTAGCAGCAGGCTCCCACCCAGACTGGCTAACACAAGGAAGGACAGTGCTGATCATGAAACACCCCCACAAGGGAATAGCACCATCCAACTACCAACCAATAACCTGCCTTCCCACAACATGGAAAGTCCTATCAGGCATCATAGCTGCCAAGCTACAAGACCATATGGGCCAGTACATGAGCACAGCTCAGAAGGGCATTGAGAACAACACCAGAGGCTCAAAACACCAACTGCTCATATAAAGAGCAGTTGCCCAAGACGCAAGGTCTAGACAGACCAAACTGAGCACAGCCTGGATTGTCTACAGCAAAGCCTACGACTCAATGCCACACACATGGATCTGTGAATGCCTGGTGCTATATAAAGTCAACAGGACACTAAGGACCTTCCTCAAGAACTCAATGGGACTGTGGAAGACAACACTGGAAGTGAACTCAAGACAGTTCACACAAGTGGCCATCAAGTGCGGCATATACCAAGGTGATGCACTGTCCCCACTGCTGTTCTGCATAGGCTTAAACCCCCTCAGCCAGATAATCACAAGGTCTGGATATGGGTACAAGTTCAAGAGTGGAATCACCATCAGCCACCTCCTCTACATGGATGACATCAAGCTGTATGTTAAGAGTGAACGAGACATCGGCTCATTGATCCACCTGACACGGATTTACAGCGAGGACATTGGGATGTCATTCGGACTGGAGAAGTATGGCAGAATGATAGTAAAGAGAGGGAAGGTAGTTAAGATTGATGGAGTGGAACTACCGGTGGGCCACATAGCAGACATAGAGACCAGCTATAAATACCTTGGTGTCCCACAGTCACACGGGAACCATGAGGAGGAGGCAAGGAAGACAGCAACATCCAAGTACCACCAAAGGATAAGACAGGTCCTGAATGGAAGCTCAATGGGAAGAACAAGATCCATGCCATCAACATGTATGCCCTGCCAGTCATCAGATACCCTGCCGGTATAGTGAGTTGGCCAAAGGAAGACATGGAGGCTGCCGATGTGAAGAACCGGAAGCTCCTCACAATGTACGGAGGTTTCCATGCCACGTCCAACACCCAGAGACTGCAAAGAGGGCGGGCGGGGTCTGATGAGTGTCAAAGCCACTGTCCTGGATGAAACCCGGAGTATCCAGGAGTACATCAGTAAGATGGAACCCAAAGATTTGCTGCTGAGAGAATGCCTGAGGCAGCAGCAGACATGGGAGGAAGTTCAAGCGGAGGAAATACCATGGCAAGACAAGCCCCTGCATGGGATGTACCATCGACAGATAGCTGAGGTGGCTGACATTGGGAAATCCTATCAGTGGCTGGAAAGGGCCAGACTAAAAGACAGCACTGATCATAGCAGCACAAGAACAGGCACTAAGTACCAGATCCATAGAAGCAGGGGTCTACCACACTAGACAGGACCCAAGGTGCAGACTGTGCAAAGAGGCCTCAGAGACAGTCCAACACATAGTGGCAGGGTGTAAGATGCAGAGAGGAACAGCATACACTGAATGGCACAACCAAGTAGCTGGCATTGGGTACAGGAACATCTGCAAAGCATATGGGCTAGACCCCCCCAAGTCCAGATGGGAGATTCCACAGAAGGTCGTGGAGAATAACAGGGCTAAGATCCTGTGGGACTTCCAGATCCAGATGGACAGGCAGGTACTGGCTAATCAACCAGACATCGTGGTAGTAGACAAAGACCAGAAGACAGTGGTAGTGATAGATGTAGCAGTGCCAAGTGACAGCAACATCAGGAAGAAGGAGCATGAGAAGCTGGAGAAGTACCAGGGCGTGAAGGAGGAAATAGAGAGGATATGGAAAGTGAAGGCCAAAGTGGTCCCAGTGGTGGTAGGAGCGCTCAGGGCTGTGACTCCTGAGCTGGGAGAGGGGTGCCAGCAGATCCCAGAAACAACATTGGAGCTCTCTGTCCAGAAGAGTGCAGTGCTAGGAACAGCTAAGATCCTGCGCAGAACCCTCAAACTCCCAGGCCTCTGGTAGAGGACCCGAGATTGAGGAAGACACACACCACCCACAGGGGTGAGAGGGGAATTTTTTATGGAAATGTCATGATAAAGAAGGAACATTTAGTGGCTATGTTGAAAAAAAACCTCAGAAGTACTGGGAAAAAATGCACAATATGATACAAAATGCACAATATGATACAAAAAATTTTAAAGCCAAATTTTAACTGAAACCTCAAATAGTTCCAGACCATATAAACAAGATATATCATAATTTATTAAGACATGTGTTGGTGGCCGCAAGGATAAATCTGACATGACATTGGAAAACAGACACTTTGCTGATGATATCAGACTGGAAAACTAAACTTGGAGAATATGCAGAAATGGCAAAATTAACATTAGATAATCACTACAGAAGCTTAACTAAAGTAAGCAAGAATGACTTCCTTATATATTGCATATCACACAACATGGCAAACTTAGAGTATGGTTTCAAGGAAAAAACATAGATGAAAGGATTTAAATAAAAATCAGAAACAATTCCTAATGCTTATAAATATATTGACTGTAATTATCAGTTGTGGCACAATGGGATAAAAGTGTATAATTTGCCATCAAGTAGTTTCTTAATGTTTTTATTTTATTTTTATTTTTTCTTGTATATCAATACCAATTTTTGTCGTCTTTTGTCTTTTTCTTTGTGTCCATTTGTGTTTGCTCTCTGAATAATAAAAAATAAACAAAAAATGTACTCCTACCATTCATTCCTATTGGTGTGTATTTGAAAGTATAGACACTGAATGTACTGGAGCGTTTGCCCAAAAAAGTGGACATAGATTGAACTGTTCAGTTATTTTCAGAGAGAAGAGTAATGTCCATGGTACCTTGCTAGACTAAGATATAACTTCATTATTGATGCTTATTACAGACGGCTGCCTGACACATTCTCCAGCAAATCTAATGAACAGGCCAAAGGGATCTTGGGATTTTCTGTTATATGTGATAAGGAGAGACTGAACTGCATTGCATTCGGCTCATGGCTTCTGGAAAAACATAGCTATATTTTCTGGGGTGGGAGTGGGGGGGGGGGTGAGGATTTTTTTTTATTATTAGAAATGCTAAATAGAACATATGTATATAACCAAGACAAATGAAACGCCTCTAGGGAAAATAATTTGGAAGAAGAGAAAGCAGCTGATCTGTACTGCCATTCTGAATAAGACTTATTATCATAATCCTTTAATTAAAACTGAAACGATAGTGTGATCTACATACAATATAGACACGAAGTCGAAAGTCATTGTTCCATAATATGTAAACTGAATCAGTTTATTGGTGATATCCATATTTTTTTAAAAATATATCGTGACTTGCACTACTGGACGTAAAAGAAAATAAATCAGCACTCTGAAGAGCAAAGAGATTAAAGGAGAGACTTCAAAAGAAACATTAGCGCTTTTCTTTATGCTTAAGACAACCAGCACCTCGCTCAAGACTGAAATGTAGTTTCTCTTATTAATATAATGCAATTCAGCTATGAATACTAGGTAAAAAGAAACGCTTTGACTAAGCTTCGAAAGGCACCGGGTAATTCTGCTCCCCCCACCCCCTACTCCCGCAAACTTTGTTTTCTTTGATCTCCCAAGAGTTTTGGACAATGGTTCATCAAGCAAACAACACAGACTTTGTGGAATATCTCTGTAGATAAGTGGGAAACAGATTTTGATGGGGAAAACTGAGCAGGGAGTAAGAAAATGCTGTGATTTCATCTTTATCATGCAAGCTACTATCTATATTACTGGCAGGCCAGTGCAATAATGTCTTATAAAGTTTATCCAAGACAAAGGGGAAGAATCATCTTTTCCCCTCTCTCTTTGGACCTGTAGCAAAAGTGGAGCCCATCAACATACCCTCTCAAACTATTTATCATACCATGTGGTGATTAAAGTAGAGAGGGAGAGAGAGAACAGTTTTTCACATCTATTTATTGGCAAAATGACTTCTAGGTAATTCTGCATGAGACAATAAATATGCGCTGGCATTTCTCACCAGCCACGCTGCTGGCTTCTTCAAAGCAGATCTGAAACTCAACTTGGGAACAGATGTCACATCCTTAAATACTGCTTGTCCACATCCAATCACTATCCACCAAGTACATGACAGTTGACAACCCTTCTCCCTATTTAAACCATTTGAATGTTTATACATTTCTACTGCTGTTATAATAATGCTGAAGAAGTATTCATACCAGGATGCTGATTTCTTCTCAGGGCCAAATCAGGGCCCTCAGGGCCAAACGTTTATTAAGATAGAAAGCTTGTTCCCTCCAGAAATTCATGCATTTGTAGATTTATATTTTTATTTAAAATGTACATTGCAACAGCTACTGCTTATATTGATTAGATAGATGGTGAGGATGTTGAGAGAGAGAGAGAGAGAGAGAAAGAACAGAGAAAGTTTCATTTATTATTGTAAAGCCATTTCAGTACATAAGAAATTCAAATACTGAATTTAGACAATATTTTGGACCAGAAATTTAAATATTATGGCACCCACTTTACCTTGTCTGATCTAAAAAAAATTTAAAAGCAGCAATACTCTTTCTATTCTGTTTCTTCAAAGTCCAACTTTCACTTCCATAGAGTGTCACAGAGACAACCATTGCCAGAACAATTCTGATCTTTGTAGGTGTAGCCACATCATGACATCTGAATATCTTTTGCAAAGCCTTCTCTACTTACTACTCTACCAAGTGCTCGTCTGGGGTATATTTCTTTACTGCTGGTTCCTTCATAGTTGATAATTGATCCTAAAAGGCAGGAATTATCCACCACTTCAATTTCTTCATTGTTAGTTCTAAGGCTGGTTGCTGAACCTGTTGTACCTGTTGTCATTACTTTGGCGTTCTTTATATATAATCTTTGTTGGATTTTTTCACTGTGTTCCTTGGTTTTCATTACTGGAGCTTCCAGATCATTTGCATTTTCAGCTATTGTCATCAACATAGTACAAATTATTGATGTTTCTTTCTCCAATTTTAAAGCCACGCTCAACTCCAAATCAGCTTCCCTCAGTATATATTCAGCATATAGGTTGAATAAATAAGGGGACAATATAAGCCTTGTGCCATTTCTTTGCCAACCTGCAGCCAGTCTGTTCCTTCCAGACTGTAGCTCCTTGACTTGTATATAGGTTTTGCATAAGGACCCTGAGATGTTCTGGCATTCCCATCCTCCTAAGCACATTCCACAGCTTGATATGATTGATGCAACTGAAGGTGTTTCTATAATTAATGAAGCACATACTGACTTCTTTTTGATATTCTTTGGCTTTCTCAATAATTCAGTGTACATTGTAATAATGTCTCTTCTTCCTTGCCCTCTCCTAAATCCAGCTTGAACATCTGACACCTCCCTTGCTAAGGGAAGGCTCTATTCTGCATTGGATGAGGCTAAGCATTCTTTTGCTGGCATGTGAAATTAAGGATATTGTACTCTGTTAAGTCTCCTTTCTTTGGTATTGGTATGTAGAATTGTACAATACCATTATTTAATCCTCACTGAAAAGAATTCAGTATTATCCATACAAAAGTTGGTATCACTCAGACAGCCACCTCATTACCAAACAACCTAAAGTTTCAATAATAACTCATTATAGACAGTTTCCAGGTTATACAAAGATTCTCTTCCAGGAATTCTGGTATAAACCAGTTTTTGTGCACATTGGATCATGGACATGCCACCCCCCTTTTGCACATGGAGAAACAGGGTGGCTGCTATTTTTGCACCTCTTTCTATGAAGTTGCATTTATGTAAATTAGTGCTTACATAACCCAGTGATTGCATCTTTTTTTTTTGGTTGTTGTTCCAAATGTCTCTCATGTCTCTTTAATCAAATCTTTATTACAGTCATAAAGCTGGCAGTCTGGAGAAACAAAGATAAAAATGGAGGTGTATAGAACTTAAAAGAAAGAAAATTAATACACATTTTCCAGGCCCAAGAGAGGCAGATACTATATATATGGAAACATAATTTGGAAACCTGGGATATACCCAAACAATGGTCAGTCAGAAGAAGAGACAAATGAAGTTGTGCTCTCTGCCAGGAAATTTCAGAAATGAAATTGCATTGAATACTCTGTAGAGAGACCCATGAAAAAACATTTTGCTCAAGGGGTTTACTGAGCTGTTCCAAGAAGGATTTAATCAGTGAGGGAGGGGAATTATTTTTGTAGTACCCCAAGAGGATGGCAGAAGGCAGTGCATCTAGCCTGGTCAAAGTAAAGGCCCTGTGAAATTTCAGGACTGTGATGGATGAAATATAGGAGGCTGACACATACCTATTTGAAACCACCCAGAGTTAGGACTTCTGGATGAGGAAAATGGTGAACTAGATGTTTCTGAAAGAGTAGAGATGATGATGCAGTGATGACCAATGGACTGGCAGCAAGCTTGGTCCAATGGAACCCTTCCAAATAATGAGAGGATGAGAGATCGCCCACTTGTGCTCCAGATGGCTGTTCCTTGCAAGAAGACTGCAGGATAATGGTCATCCCACAGTTTCTAGTACTGGGAGACAAGGGAGGTAATCAAGCTCTCAACTGTGGGGAGCCTCTAAGGACACTAGGTTCAACCACCTCATTTTCTAATCACCTTTGGAATTACAATTATTTTACAATTAAAAGAGGTCTTCCAAACAAGAAGTTTGAAAAACTACTTGGTGAGTAAAACTTCATCCCAAAATAGAAGAAAAGTTAACTAGCAGTTTAAATAACTTAAAGAATATAAAACAAATGGCAAAAATATGAATAAAAATTTAATTTAAGAAAGTTTTAAATAGATTTAGGGACCAGATGAATTTGGAATATGAGGACTTTTGCTAAGATTTTTGAAAAATTGAGTAAACAAAACAATATTTCCATGGGAATACAAATTGTTTAGTCTATCAGGAAAGAAATCATTGGCTGAAAATTTAAAACAAAATAAGGAAACCTGAGATTTCATGCATATAGAAATGGGACACTGGAGGGGACTAAAGTTCCAGGCAGGAAAAAGATATGTGAAATCTACAAAATGACAAATAAAGGTATGACACTTGAGACATTTCAAAGGATTTTTGAAGAACTGGAAGAGAAATTTATAACCAATCTGACAGCAATAATCTCTGCACCACTAAATGTTTTTTTTGAAGAAGATTATAAAGAAGTGAAAAATGTGACAGACAAAAATATGGATGTGTTTATGGAAAGACAGAATGAGGAGGGGATAGAAATCCTAGCTCATGGAGAAATATTAGAAAATAAAGAAATTGAAGATTATAAGACAGAGATGACAGAGTGGAAACACAAATGACAAATCAAGAGATGAAAAAGGACCTGGGCAAAGACTTATTTTTGGATTTACAAAAGAGGGTTTCTAAAACCTTGAAAAAAATCTTTGAAATGGGAGAAAGAAAGTCAGCACGGAGACTCAATCCTATGAAAACAACTTGATAAATAAAGATTAAGATTGTTAGAAGCAAAAGAAAGGAATGTAAAGTTGGCTTGTTTGATCAGGGCTAAAATATGGAATATTTTTATAAAATTCTGGAAACCCTTTATGGGCTTTTTGCTGACATTTGGACAGAAATGACAATGATTTTTGGGTTTGTGAATGGATGGGGAGACTATGGGAAGAACTGAACCATGTATTTGCTCATAGGGGGTGAAGAACTATTAATTTGCCTGTACTTGTTGCAAGGAAGATCAGGAGTCGCCTCGTTAAATATTCTTTTTTTCTATCTCTCTTCTTTTCTCTTCTTTTTCTTTTTTCTTTTTTTTCTTTTTGTACTTTGTATTTTATATTTTCTGTTCTTTTCTATTGTTTTTGATTTCAGTTTGTATTATCTTTTAGCATTGTAAAACTCTTTTTATACAAATTGAATAGATAAAAAATAGAAATACAATAATAATGGAATTATGTCATTAATTGGAAATATCTCTTTCTGGTTTTTTCAGCAGGGAGGGAAGAGGAAAGACAAGAGAAGGAGCTGTCGACCAGTCTTGTTGATATCTATGTTATACTGGAACAACTATTAGGTTGAGGGAGAAAACAGAAGTAAAAGCAGTACTCAGCTGATCTTATAAATGTAATGATTGTATTTTTTAAAAAAAGAAACTGCCCAGAGTCATTGAGAGTCAGGCAGCATACAAGTTTAATAAATTATTATTATTAGTAGTAATAGTATTAGTAGTATTAATATTATTATACCTGCCTACCTCCCCACCATACAAGTTGCAAGGCTGCAACCAGAGTTAGGTTGATTTGAAAATCAATATCCCAAATACTTTTGACATTATCAAAACCTAATGGACAAAGGCTCTCCAACATGAATCCTAGGAAGTGAAGCTTGCCAATAACTTTTTTTGTCCAGTTTGACTTAAAGTGATCTCCAAGAATCTTTTAAAAGTCAAGTGAAATTAGTGCTTGTGGCAAGTATGTAAAATGTACTCATTTAAGTTTGGTTTTTTTTAATGTATTTATCATTATTTCTGAGATTACATTCTTAAAGATATTACATCTAGACTTTATTACACTAAGAACAGAGTGATGGAAAACTTCAGAACTGAAAATGAATTTAAATACTACTAATTTCAAGGGTCGAAGATTTAAGTATGATTAAACCTGGATCCAATTCAATGTATTTCTTAAAGAGTTTTCTATAAATGTCAATTCATAGCATGCAACAGAGAAGTTAAGGAAGTTCCTTCTGTGCATCTGATTAATCCACACCAAGATTGGCATCAGACCTCAAACAATCATTACATTTATAAGATCAGCCGAGTACTGCTTTTACTTCTGTTTTCTCCCTCAACCTAATAGTAGTTCCAGTACAACATAGATATCAACAAGACTGGCTGACAGCTGCTTCTCTTGTCTTTCCTCTTCCCTCCCTGCTGAAAAAACCAGAAAGAGATATTTCCAATTAATGACATAATTCCATTATTGTATTTCTAATTTTTATTTATTCAATTTGTATAGCTGTCCACCTCACGTACATGACTCTGGGTGGCTCAGAACAATTAAAAACAGCAGCAAGAACAGTAAAAAATATAAATCAAAACAACAAACATACAACAGTACTAAAACCACAATTAAAAACTCAGTGAAACACAAAACCTAATCACAGTCAGTAGGTAAATACAAACAATACATCCCATTCAATATAACCATTGGAAAAGCTCACCATTACCACTGGACCCCCAAGTGCAGTGGCACAGCCATGTCTTCAGGCTGAAGGCCAGAAGGGCAGGGGCCATATCTAAGTTATGTTGGATGATCCTTCTGACGCCTTTCAAAGTCATAATAAAGGCATATCTGCATGACAATGTTGCTTTTTCAAGTGCATTTGCTTATTCCTCAGAGAGGAGGCATCAAGTGCCCTCTAAGTTCAATCCCTAATAACTCTAGAGCAGTGTTTTTCAACCTTGGCGGCTTTGATGTGTGGACTTCAACTCCCAGAATGGCTGGGGAATTCTGAGAGTTGAAGTCCACACATCTTAAAGTCGCCAAGGTTGAGAAACACTGCTCTAGAGGGTGACTGGAAACAATTCCTGCCAGAACCTGGAAACTGAAAGCAAAGATGGATCTCAGAAGATGGAAGTGTTCTAACTTCTTAAGCACACAAATCTTCATACACATAGACAAACACATGTGCACCATATCACACATGTGTACTTGTCATATGTATAATCAGAGATTCACCAGAGGGCATTTTATTGTATTATCAGTAAAAAGACATAGAAGTGTTTCTCCAGAACACTTATATCCATGAAAGACATTTGATGCCTGAACACACTGTTGGAACATATTTTGTTTTGATTAAGCTGTTTTGGAACACAAAACTATTGGATCAAATCTGGCCTATATCCCATTAAGTTGTGAATTTAGCTAGCATTTTCTTATTTTCTATACAAAATATGAATTTCACAAGATAGTTTCTAAAATCTTAAAATGAATAGTCCTATTAAAAGCATTGAGCTTTCTTGCCCTGTATTGCTTTGCTGTATATTCATTTGCACTTAACTGCAATTCCCAGAGTTTAAATATTAAGGGAAAGCCAGGAACAAGATGGATTTATTACTATATCCTTTATAATTATTTTTATTTGTATTTATTCCAGTTTGCAGTCCCTCCCAGCCTATTTAATGCTCATGATGATGCCAGCTATTGCAGAGTGCGCAAAGGCGGTACAAAATTTATCCAGCCTGCTTCAGGGCTAAGAGAGCCTCTGACTTTCAGTCCTTCCTTTCTAATGCTGTTCTATCACTACCTTCCAGTAAATCACCAAGAGGGGTGGTGAATGGATTTAAATCACTTCTATAGACCAAACTGGCATGACCCCACCCACTGCCTGGATCCTGCTTTGTTTCCATTCAGACTCGGGGCCTGAACTAGCCATTTTGCTAGCTGTTCCTGGTCATATTTGTGGCTAAGATTTGAAATCTCTGGGATGTAATTGCAAAATGACTTTGTTCTTTGATGTAATGGGCAGAAGGAATAATCTTGAAGAACAGGAGGAAGAGCCACTACCAAGATAAAAGAAACTTGAGTCTGGGTCAGACCTATAACCTGAGAAAACATCTCAAACATGACCCTCCCTACTCCTCACGAAGATAAAGGGAAGGAGGGGGGGAAGCACATCCAGACTTGCAAGATTCTGTTACCATAACCTTATAATAAAGGTAGTATTGGCCTGCATGGTTTTGCTTTCATAGTCTGGTCTATCTTGAGGGGCTCACCCTTGAGCATAAAAACAGCCAGGTAGTTTCCTGGGTTGATTTAGCAAATGAGAGTTCCAAATGTCAGAAATGCCTGTTTTGTTCCACTGATTTAAAAAAAAAAAAAGCACGACAAAAAATTTATCGCTAATGTTTCTAGGACCAACCACTATTTTAAAGATGATGGAAAGTTTTATGGGGCAAAGGGGCATAAGAGAGGCATTAGTAAGACAGAGACCTGCCGGTGATTTGAGTCAATGGAGGGGATAACTCGACCCCCACAGGATTATGTGATGCTGCCACAGAAGCAAGAGTTGGTGGGTGGCATATTGTGTATTCTTGTGGTACAGATCTGGGTAAATGTGCATGCGCAGATCAGGGATGCTTAAACCATATGGACAGTTTCATCAGGGTTACTCCTGCAAACCCAGACTGCCCAGTTTGTTTTTGCAATTAAATTTTGAATAAGACAGGTACAGAGGGAAAGATTAATGGATGCTGGGGTTGTATTGATAATGAAATGTGCTGTGAAGGGGGAATTAAAGTAGGGAAAGATCTGGAGAAGAGGAGCATGCCAGATGTTTTGCCTTAAGAGAGATTATTCTGGGACCAGTGAATGGGGAAAGAAATAGAATTGCAGTGGAACTGAAAGAAACGGAGATATTTCACAAGATACCTTGATAATAACATCCTAACCAAGGATGCTGAGCATCGTAGGTGGGGCTAAGTGATTTAAAATATAATGCAAGTTAATTTGAAAATTATGCAAATATTACAGGGAACAGAAATAAACACACATTATATTATTGATATGAGCAAAGCCAGAGAGTAATTTGGTAAAGTGTTTTTGTTTCATTAGGTAAAGAGTCAGGCCAAACCTCTGTAGCATAACTAGTGGTTGGAGGAAAATGAACCTTCTAAGGCCATTTCCAGATGACTACCCTTTCCATTATCCAACCATTCTGAATATGATTAAAAGCTCATCCAAGCGATTCTGATCATTTTCACATGTATTGGGACACCAGAATCCCACAGGCACAGGCATATAGCAAGTCAAGAAGCTCAGAAAGAACCACTCTGGGATAAGCACCACCAGTGCTTATCCTTTCTGGCCAATAACTGAGCCCAGAAGACTGCTCCCCAATGAGTACTCATTTGGCATCTAGTCTTGTTCCACTCCCACATCCTTCCTAAAAAGAATTTTGCTAGCTCTTTCTGTTCATGCCACAGTGGCAAGTATCCACTGCCTTCCAAAGTAGTGATGCTGGCATGACTGCAGTTCCACCATGGTGCTCCTTTATCTAATTGAACCAGTTGACCAGGAACAGAGAGAGAGAGGCAAGCATATTTCTCTCCAGTGGGAATGCTGATCATCTACTAAGTGAAAAGTTGAAATACTTTGCCACCTGGGTTTTAACAGATGCTGTCTTGAAATGGCTTTTCCATGTTCAGTAAAAACAGTTGCATTTTTTATCAGAATTTAGTGTGGGACAGCCCCACTAATGTTCTTGGATCATTCAGTGACTGATCTTGTAACAGACCCACAACCATAGACATCCATTTATTTATTTATTTAAATTTTTTTATATGCCCAACTCAGCTAAGGTGATCCTGGATGGTTTACAGAAAATTCAACAAAACGTAATACAAATACAAACCCACAGCATATAAACCAATGAACAATAATGAAACAATAAAACGGTGGTCCAAACAGAAATAACACCATTATGCAATCAGGGTTCCAACACACCACAATTCAAAGGCCTGGGGAAAGAGCGAGGTCTTGACAATCTTTCTGAAGGTCAGCACGGTCAGGACCAACCATATGTTGAGAGGAATCATTCCATAAGATAGAGGACATCACCAAGAAGTCATGTCTCCTGGGTCCTACAAGAGGACATTGTTTTGTGAAGAGACCCAGAATGTGCCCCCACTATCAGAGCATGTGGCGTAGGCAGATAACCTGGGAGAAAGGGGTCCCTCCGTTAACCCAGTCCTATGCCATGTAGGGCTTGAAAGGTGATAACCAGCACTTTACATTGCATCTGGAAACTAATTGGGAGCCGATTAGTTTGTGGAGTAGTGGTGTCATGTGGACTTAGCAAGACGCACCAAGAAATACCCACACTGCTGCATTCTGGACCAATTGTAGCTTCCAGATGGTCTTCAAGGGCAGCCCCATGTAGGGTATTTTAAAATAATTTAATTGGGAGTTGACAAAGGTATTATGATTATGAGCAAGGCCTCCCAATCCAGGAAGGGGCACAATTGATGGAGTTGTGCAAAGATGCCTTTAGCCACAGCTACCACCTGCTCCTCCTGGAGGACCCCCAAATTACACACTGAATCTGAGTGGGACAGTGACACCAAGCTCAAAGTCAAAAATATGAACTCTCCAATTCCAGGACATGAGAGGCCCAAAATCCACAGCCATTCAGTCTTGACAGGGTTGAGTTGAAGCCTGTTCTTCCCCATCCAGGCCCACACAGCCTCCAGGCACTGGGACAGAATCTTGACAGGTTCACCAGGATGGCCAGGGGCAGAGATGTACAGCTATCACCAGCACACTGAGGATACTGCAACCCATGTCAATGAATGACCTCCCCCAACAGCCTTAAGTAAATGTTAAAGAGAAGTGGGAAAAGGGGAAAGCCCTGAGGCACCTTGCAAAGCTCGACCAATCCCCACCACCAACAACATTGCCTGGAACCAGCCATGGAGCAAGGAGGAGAACCATTGCAAAACAGTACCCCCACTCCCAACTGCCTAGGCCAGTCCAGAAGAATGCCATGTTCAATTGTATTGAAGGCAGCAGAGAAATCAAGGAGGGCCAGGATGGATGCAGTGCCCCCATCCCAAGCCTAACAAAGGTTATCCACCAGTGCAACCAAAGTCATTTCAGTATTATGATTGTAGCCTGGTTGAAAGAGGTCTAGACAATCATGACAATGACATGATGATAACCATGATGATGACAAAATGTGCACTACAATATCACAACTCAAGGGCTTCCCTTTCATACTGGCACTGCAGTCTCACACACATACATAAGGAACACAGTTGGCACCATGATGTCATGAGGTATGTTTCATCACTTGCCCCCCTCCCTCCTGCCTGTTCCCACAGATGGGTAGAATGACTGGCCTAAAGTCACCCAGGAAGCTTCCGTGCCCAAGGGAGGAGTAAAACTCACCGTTTCCCAGTTTCTAGTCCAGCACCTTAACCACTGCTCTAAACTGACTTTTTCTTGAAAAGTACTATAGTCCAATTTAACCAGTTTCCATACAGCCATATACATAAAAAGATTATCTCCTGAAATTCAGTGAACGTATTACCTGGTTCTCACCCCCAGCTTGGTCTTCCTGAAGTGAATCTCTCACAGCCCAACAGAATGGGGAACATAGTCAAATCTTTCCTCTTCTGAAGTTTTTGTTCCCCTTTCTGTGTTTTTAGACACCTTGGGCCCATCTACTGCTTGAGGCCAGGATGAGCTCTCTTTAGAGCCAACGTCACTTGTCCTGCTGGATAATGACAAAGCTGAATGGGAATTTACCGTATTTTTCCGACTATAAGACGATACTTTTTTCTAAAATCCTTACCCTAAAAATTGAAGGGCGTCTTATTCAAGGAAGTCAGCCGAGAATCGCGCGGTTGCAAAACTGCCCATACTTTGTTTCTGCAGAGAGGCTTCCTCCTATTGCTAGCCTCCAATCACGAGTGAAATAGCTTGTCTCCCGAACAGACTTCCTCCAATCACGAGCCTTATGTAACTGACGTCAGCTGATGCTGAACAAACCAATTAGAGGAAGGCTGTTTGCAGAGACAAGCTATCGGCAGTTTCACTCGTGCTTGAATGTAATCAGTTATGCAAAAGAGCCTGGAAATAGAGCTGCAGAGAGACGGTTTGGGCCTCCTCCCACCGAGTGTATCAGGTAAATGTTAACTAATTACTAAATAAAAATGTGTTCTGCACTATCTTTAAAATATTGATTTCTTAACTTTGGGTTGGAAAAGTGGGGGTCGTCTTGTACATGGGGGCGTCTTATTGTCGGAAAAATACGGTATTTATTTCAATATATATGGCCACCCATCTCAAAAACATGACTCCAGGCAGCTAACAACAATAGTTAAAAACAACACAAATAATAATATAATCATAAATACCTAACTGGCAATTTTGGGTCCTGCCAGATGGCACTCTGTAACAGACAGAACCCAGAGTGTACCTCTTTTGCTGGATCTGATGGGATGGCTAGACACAATCTGGGAGAGGTGGGACCTCATATAACCCAGCTCCATGCCATGTTGGGCTTTATGGGTAACTACCAGCACCTTGAATTGAATCTGGAAGCAGATGGCAACCAATGCAGCCTATGGAGCTGAGGTGTAATGTGCACTGCTCGAGGAGCACACATAACTGCCTGCACTCCTACATTTTGAACCAGTTGCAGTTTTCAGATGCTCTTCAAGGGCAGCCCCATGTAAAGTGCATTGTGTTGTAGTCCATGATGTTAAGAAAGCCTTCTTGAATGTACATTTGCAACCTATATGATTTAATGGTGGAGGTGCTATGTGCAGGGATTGCAAGGGAAAAATAGCTGCTGGAATGCTCTCCGAACAGGCAGGCCATGTAGATAAATTGATAGATCAGAGCGTTCTCCTATTCTTCTTCCCCCCTCTCATAACCATGACTTCTGTGGAGCCTGTTGTTATTGCTCATGTCTTCTGCTGCTGCTCTTCTAACAGTAATCTGTTTGGCTTAAATTTTCTCACACATCACTGAATCACTTTACCTGAATTCCATCAGATAAACCTACATGTAAATGACAGTGGGCATGAGCCACCTTGGTGCTCTGTTTCACCCATTCGTTGCAACACAGTTTGTAAGTGAAGCATCAGAGGTGACGTGCTATTCTGCCTTGCTATGATGGGCAGAACTGGCACAAAAGACCTTCAGGGCCAGAAGAGCAGCAACAGTAAAGCGGCAGAGCTGTTCCAGTCTGGCCAGCAAAAGCTCTACTTTGGTTTACAGAACTGCTTCATTGGGGTCTCTTGTTTGAATCATCTTCTGACTGAGTCACCCCACTGAAGCTTTAAAAGGCCCTACACTTTATTTATTTTCATCCTCTGAGAGCCTTGCTGCAGAACTCAGATATGAGGGGACTATAATGCTTAGAATCCACCCCAAAAATAAAAAATAAAAATTCCGATAGTTGTAATTTGAACTCCTATGGAGAGCACCAAGAAGGGAAAGGCTTTCTGAAGCCAACTTCTGCAGAGTCAACAATTGACAAAGCCTCTTTCCCCCAGAGTCTTGTTTCAGATGGCAAAATAGTTAAAGGCAGCACTTGGGTTGCAGCAAAGCATCTCAGTAGCATTCCTCAGTTGATGTCACAATCCAGAAGTAAGTTCTGTACTGTTTCCATGACAGTAATATTTAATCAGATCAAGACAACTGTGCTATTGGATTTTATTCTTCACTCTTTATCTCAGAGAGGGAATCTGCTGTCCCTTTCCTAATCCAGTCCTAGTTTTTCTGTGTACTTTTCTCTGTACCTATTACTTAGATAGCCTTGTTATTGCCTGAAATTCCATGGTAAGGAGAGGGACTTTAAAAAATCTACAGGAAGGATGTTTCAGTCATTAGTTTTTTGCTGCTTGATTAAATAAACAATGGTTTGTTGCTAAAACATTGCCTTCCATCTAATCTTTCCCATGTCACTGATTTTTTTTTTCAGATCATATATATTTGAAGTTTTTGTGGGTATGTGTATGTTATTAAAAAAAAAAAAAAGTCTCCTCTCACCCCTATCGGTGGTATGTGTCTTCCTCAATTTCGGGTCCTCTACCAGAGGCCTGGGAGTTTGAGGGTTCTGCGCAGGCTCTTCACTGTTCCTAGCACTGTGCTCCTCTGGACAGAGAGCCCTGTTGTTGTTCCTGGGATCTGTTGGAGCCACTCTCCCAGCTTAGGAGTCACAGCCCCAAGCGCTCCTACCATCACTGGGACCACTTTGGCCTTAACTTTCCACATATTCCATATATATTGTTTTCAGAGCTGGTAGGATTCATTTTCTTTGTCCTTGCATGCTGTAGAACCTGATACTGATTATACCTATTGTTAACAAACGTACTTGGTCTGTTGTCCTCAGGTAGGATTCAGTACCAAAGACCTCCAGGTTAAAGAGCACCAGGTTGGATATCTGCCGGAATCTATCTATCTATCTATCTATCTATCTATCTATCTATCTATCTATCTATCTATCTATCTATCTATCTTCCTTCCTTCCTTCCTTCCTTCCTTCCTTCCTTCCTTCCTTCCTTCCTTCCTTCCTTCCTTCCTTCCTTCCTTCCTTCCTTCCTTCCTTCCTCCCAGTTCCATGTTCATGTGACTTGCTGGATCCTGAAAACACCTGTATTTTCAACTACATACAGGTAAATGTGTCAATAACAAATAACTGCGAGTAATGATAAAAAGATGTGGACATATTTAGAATTTAGACTCAAGTCACTTCTCAAGGTCATGCTGTTTTATAGTTTTTCCACAGTGTGATCTGGCTGTATTTTCCTCAGTGGAGCGATTTTATGTCTGCATTTCAGAACGTAACTTCTCTATGAATCTGCATCACAGGGGGCTAGGAAAGTAATTTAACTGGTGTTTTCTTGGGCAGTTTTAAAATCAGGTGTTATTGAAATATTAAGTCTCATTATTATTTAATGTTATGAACTGAGAAATGTTTACTCATACATTTGCATTTAGTCAAAAGGTTTTTTTAAAAAAAAAGAAGAAAAGTAGGCATGTTAGAGATGCTAATTTAACTACATTCAGGATCTGAATCCTAATCATAACAATGTATTGTCGAAGGCTTTCACGGCCGGAATATGATGGCTGATGTGGGTCTTCCGGGCTGTGTGGCCATGTTCTGGAAGTTTTGTTTCCTAACGTTTCGCCAGCATCTGTGACCGGCATCTTCAGACAGCAGGAGCACAGACAGGAGCAGTTCTCTCTGTGCCCAGGATGAGCATTTTGTGGGTATTTATAGAGATCTGAAGGGGGGATTGGGGGTGTGGGGGGGTTAGGGGGTGTGGGGGGGTGTGGGGTTTGGGTTAACGAGTGGCTGCTTGTTTTGGTGTCAGAATATGTGTGTATCTTCCTGGGAATTAGGCAGGGTTTTTTCTTCTATTGAGTTGTTAATGAGTGGCTGCTGGGGGTGATTAGTATGTTCATTGTGTGAACTGTTCACATGTCCTGGTGGTTGAGCTTAGTTCCTTGACCTTTTGCAGGCTGTATTTTTCAGGATTGGTAGCCAGGTTTTGTTGATTTTTAGACTCTCCTCTTTTTTATTGAAGCTGTGCTGGTGTTTGTGAATCTCAATGGCTTCCCGGTATAGCCTGGTATAGTGGCTGTTGGTGTTGTCCAGTATCTCTGTGTTTTCAAATAGGATTTTGTGTCCAGTGCGCTTGAGAGCATGTTCAGCTACTGCAGATTTTTCTGGTTGCTGTAGTCTGCAGTGTCTTTCATGTTCTTTTATCCTGGTCTGGATGCTGTGTTTTGTGGTCCCGATGTATACTTGCCCGCAGCTGCATGGTATGCGGTATACTCCTGTGGCGGTGAGGGGATCCCTTTTGTCTTTTGCTGATTTTAGCACTTGTTGTATTTTTCTGGTGGGTCTGAAGATTGTTTGGAAATTGTGTTTTTCCATCAGTTTTCCCATGTGGTCTGTGACCCCTTTGATGTAGGGCAGAAATACTTTGTTGGTGGGTGGCTGTTTTTCTTCTTTAGTCGCATGCTGTTTTCTTTCTTTCACCCCCCACACCCCCCTAACCCCCCCACACCCCCAATCCCCCCCCCTTCAGATCTCTATAAATACCCACAAAAGGGTCACATCACTCTGGGCACAGAGAGAACTGCTCCTGTCTCTGCTCCTGCTCTCTGAAGATGCCAGTCACAGATGCTGGCGAAACGTTAGGAAACAAAACTTCCAGAACACGGCCACACAGCCCGAAAGACCCACACCAGCCATCCTAATCGTAACACATCCAATTGTGTGTCTTATTCCAAATATGAGATTTATATATTGAGAAAGCAGCTAAAATACTTATGATAAATATTACTGCAGAATATTTATTAATAGTGGGCATTGTTTTGTGTACACGTGGATTTTTTACACTTTTGATGAAGCCAAACAAAAACAAAAAACAAGAACCTCATGGATGGGTATTATGTCCCTGAAGCATTTTAACTTGACATTTACCATAGATTCTTCTGGAACAAGCCTTCAGGAATTCCATCTTTCATTTTCCTCATGGTCTTAAAGAATGCCTGATTTTACCACACTGCCCATCATTTCAGAAGTTCTGCTGACTCTGAAAAATTCTTTCTGGTATAGAAAAGAATTGTCATCTCTTCATACTGTACACTGAGTAAACCAGATTATGACTCAGTATGCTGTTGTATACTTAAAAATAGGAATAATGGTTAAAAAGAAAGTTAGACATACTATAGACAATCCCAGAAGCCCTTTCTACCTGGGATCTTTTCCCCCATTCAGTCACTACTACCAACTGCTATGTGTAAAGGATCTCAGAGAGTAGTATTTTTAATATTTATTTATTGTATTTTTATTTCTGGATGCAAGTAGAAATGGGAAGTGAAAATGTTAAGGAGAGGAATGTAACGTCAACCAGCATGTTAGTAAATTTATCGTTGTCTTTGGAGCAGTAAAGGTGGCAGATAGTTTTGTTCTCTTGAATTCAATAATAGATTAAAAAGGACAGTGTGCTAGAGAAGTAAAGAAGAGATTAATCATAGGGAAGAAGGCAATGACAATATTGGACTAGTTCATGAAGAATAAGGATATCCTAAAGACAACAAAGTTCAGAAAAATTAAAGAAATTGATTTTTTAGTAATAATGTATGGCTTGAAAGGTGGACATTGAAAAAGAGAAAGAAGATAAACATGTTTGAATTATGGATTTGGAGAAGGCTACTAAGAGTACTATGGGCTGCAAGAAGAACCAATCAATCATTCCTGGACCAAATAAAAATTGACTGTTCCATTGAGGTGATGATCAGTAAGCAGATAAAAGCAGATGATGGATTAGAAAAAAACGAGTAAGCTTGGCAATGTTGAAGGAAATAGAAAGGGAGAACAACAAATAAGGTGAATAGATCAAGAAGATTACAAGATTGACCTTGAAAGAGCTACTGTATGTGTGGAGAAAGGTCAAAATGGCAAACATTTCTCTGGGTAGATAACAGGATTCCATCTCAGTTTGATAGCATCTAACCTTTATTTATGGTTATTTATATGGCTTGTAAGTCACTTTGGAAGAATCAGTATTCTGAAAGATAGGAGATGATTGGTTGATAGATAATGATAGATTCTGTTAATAATCACTAAATAAAGCAACTGTGGATTAAGATAACATGTGAATAGAGTCATAGTATTAAATAAGGAGTCTCCCTTTGCCACATAATACAGCACATCTACCTAATGCTCCTGCCTCTTATTTTCCCAAAAATAATAACCATGTGAGGTGAACTGGGTTGAAAGAGAGTACCTGGCTCAAAGTCACCCAGCCCCCTTTCACATCTAAGGGAGGACTCCCAGTTTCTAGCTCAGCACCTTAGGCACTACACCAAACTGGCTCTTCAGTAGGCATTGAATGAGGTTTTTGCTCCTTGCCAAAAAAGAAGACAACTCTGAATTTCCCCCTACCAAGGGAAGCTGAGAAAAAAGATTCTTACCTGTCTCCATTACTGTATTCTCAAAGAATCTAAAGTTTTAAATGTAAATTTTCTGAGTGAAAACAGCTTCTCTTTCAGATGGGTACAATACCATTGGCTTGGCAAACGGAATTTTATAAATGTTTCAAGAGCAGCCTGGAAGTTCATGTGATCTAATATACTTTGATTTCACAGAAAATTGTCCTTTTTTGTTTACTGTTATTTTCTGTGTATAACAGGTCTATCTAAATTCAGACTTTTGGAGTAACTGAACTCATTTGGGAAAAAAGGGAAGGTATTTGAAGCTTTGCCAGGACCTGGAGCCAATTTTTGTCTCTTCAACTCTTCTTTCCGAAATTGTTTTAATTAGCATAATACTGATATTGCTTTTTTAATCTGACCTTACTGTATTTCACTAGAAATTGGTACTTATCCAATGATATTTATTGCTTGGTAGTATCCAATATTTGAGAAGAAAAGAATGATTAGGTTCATTAGCATTAGCAAGGTTTTCATCAGCAAATCATCTTCAGACATCCAGGTTGATAACTACATTGCAAAGTCAATTTTCCAATCATTATTTTTATTGAGTATTATAGGATCCAAATTATTTATTCCACTGATTGGAAATGTTTCTATTCATAAATAAAAGGAATGAAAAAATTGGGCCAATCCAATAGTAATCATTGGTTAGATACAGATATTTTGTTTCATATACAGGACAAGAAACAGTACAATGGAACACTTGAATTTATGTTGTTATTATTTCAAAGTGCTAAATACTAATATTTTTAAAATGTAAAACTGAGGACAGTATCTGCCCTCAAGCAAACCATCTGGGTGAAACAGACACAGGAGGAGACAGAGTAGAAAGGGACAGGAGTAAGGTATTCAAAGATGGGGTTGGAATAATAATAATGAACAGCTTACATCCTGTGATGATACCTTTAACACCATCAGACAACAATATCCCAGGTCTTGGGAAGGACTCAATAAGTGGATAAAAATGCCAAATCCAGTCTAAACAACTGGCTGACTGTGCAACCAACAATAATAAAAAGCAAAAAAAACAGGATGAAAAAGCAAGAGAGAAGGAGAGAGACATGAAGTGACAGAGAATAGGTACCATTTAAAGAAGAGAAATTGATTTATGAAAATGAGGTTAACAGAATTTCAGACATAAGTATCAGCAAATAAGAATGACAAAAGAGATAAACTGAGAACAAGCATTTTGAAGAGCATATTAGCTAGTATCAATTTACAGTTTATTGTTTATTGATTAGGCTAATGACCATATGAGATAAAATGATACAGTATGTTGGGATATAAGAATATTTAATGAAATAATCAGGTAAGATCATCCCCTTGGCAGTAGACCCCAAATATGATCTAGATAGATAGCTCTCAGCTGAATGGCTTTAGCTATAAACTTGGCAGTCTTTCTTACTCTCCGTGTATTTGCACCTTGGAGGAAGTAAGATATCTTATGGATGGGGTCCCAATGGGCTATCCTGTCAATTAGTGACTTTAAATGCTGTTCTCTGGCTGAAACATACAATTGGCAGTCTAAGAGGATATGAGCGATGTCCTCTATTCGTGGCACGTCACATACTGTATACATACCCTCTCTGGATAAGGTACTTCATGAAATCACCTGTGTTTTACCCTAGAGTCCAGGAGCATAAATCTTGCTCAGGTTAGGGCTGTCCTTTGGCCCTGTGTCAGGCCCAGATATTTTTCTAGTTGAAAGGTCTTTTTGTTCTGGGCCAGCCATTTCAAGGGTTTGAGGTTAACAAGTGTCTCTATGTCAACTTGAGCACTAATATCCAGAACCCTCTGTCTGAACATGTCCTTGGCTTGGTGGCTAACTGAGATTAAATATGGAAGTGAAAATCCATGGAGTGAGATGGACTTGGTAAGCTACTTTAACCATGTGACTGGGTGGGTCATGCCAGATAGTTAATATCAGATAGCATTCTATTACATAAGCTGTCATGATATCTCAGAAATATAATGGTCACTGTCTGTAGGAAATCAGCATAAAAATTTCGATTATTTCCTGAGAAGAGAAATGTATAATGCAATTTGGAACTACATTACAAGTGACATCCTAGAATTCTTACTCAGTATCAATTAACATCATAATTTGCATAAGATGTTTCCACTATTGGGTGGAAATGAATGGATGGATGAATAATAAGTTGATTATGCGAGCATTTAATTGGGATAAAATGCTCTTCAGACTATTTGATTATCTAACTGTAACGAATATAACATTCTCAATATAGAAGTAATAACTACCATTACATCTGTGACCTGTGTATTGGTTGAATTATGAGACAGAAGAAGAAACTTCAGGCTAATTATGGATGGGTTTCTGGTCTTGATACATTAAGGAGCACTCTGCCTTGATGCAGACATTACATGTACTAACTGCTGCCATTCATTTCCACTATTTATGGATCAACAGATTTTTTTCTCCCCATAAAGCATCATGAGTAACTAATGCTGCATATTATCCAAAGGTAAGCAATATTACAAATGCTAAAGTGAATGTCTTACCTCTTGGAAACAGGCTGGCAATTTTAGTATCAACGAACATTATCACAACTGCTAGCATGGGATCACATCACAAGGAAATAGTTTTCATTTTTGGTGTTGGTAAATAGGTGGAAGACATTTTAAGGCATTTCCACACCATAATTACTTCCACTCATCCATGTCACCCTCATCCCTTCAAAGCAATTTGAAGGCCATCTGCAGTCATTTCATCCAACTCAACATGTTGAGAATGTGCAGAAAGTCTTCATTGGTGTAGGGCAGAGCATTTCTGCTGGTACAAAATTTGTAACAAAAATGTAACAATATTTTTAAAATGTAGTAACATTTATTAAAAGCCAGATTAAAGAAGTTGGCTTTACTCCTTCCCAAATGCACTGAAAAGCTACAATAGTAGTAGAGGGCCATTTTTGATAATGAGACATATTACTTATACAGTAAATCCAAACAATCCAATTATTGAATAGGCAATAAATGGTCTGCCTCAGAGCTGAAGTGAAAAAGTGAATGGTTGCCACCACCAAAGCTTTTAGTTCACTCATCTAGAGCTCATGGTGGAAGCCTAACATTATTATGCACACCAAAATGCAACTATGTCAGTCACTGATACTACCAGTGCTACTACAGTATTGAGATGCATCAATTAATTTGCATCTTTTCCCATGGTCAGTCATGTGCAAAATTCATCTGATGCCCAGACCTGGATGTGTTTATGGGACACAGGGCAAAGAGACTTGGGGCCTTCCTTTACAGTTGCAGAAAATGATCTACACTTTGCTCAGTACTTTCTGATTCTGCAAGGACTGTGAAGCAGTTGGCTGGGGCCAGCTGGAATTATTGCTTGAAGACAGAATCAGAAAGTCAATGCCATTCTCTACAGTATGAGAGTTTTGCCTTGCAGGTGGGTCTTTTTTATCAGAGCTGCATAGTCATATATACAAGATGGGGAACAGACCCATGGTCTGTGCCCTGCAATACACCGATACCTTTAGGGGAGTTTCTGAATTGGTTGGGTGATATGTAACAGTACAGAACTGAAGCATCTTTTCTATTCAGGTCACGCTATGCAATTTGGTGCTGGAATATGCTGTTTCCAATGATTAGCCCATTTTCTGCTGCACATGATAACAGGCACAAATCATTATCATTTAGTTCTCCATGTCCAACATTTCCAAGTATATCCTACCACCCTTGCCAGTTTGCCCCATGAGCATTCAGGTCTCCTGCAATGATGATTATATCACAGTGTGGTAAGGAGTCCAATATGGCTTGGAGAATTAATCCAACCTCACTTATTTTTTATTGATTTATTGGAAATCTTAAGGCTGCCCAACTCCAAGAAGACTCTGGGTGGCATACAATACTACATAATTGCCTGGGCCAAAACTACATTCCCCAACATGCAAAAACTCAACAAGAGCTCCAGAACCACCCGGACTCCAGGTCTGAGAACAGAACCAGATCTTAAGAGACTTCTGGAAACCAAGGAGAGTGGGGGCCATGCATGCATAAACAATGACTGTATGAGTTTGTGATACCTAACACAGCAAGTTGACTCAAAATAGTTTGAAAAGCCACAATTAGTTGACTGCAAAACCAATGCCTTTTGTGTGTTGATCGCCCACTACATTGTCTAACATCATTGATTCTTCACTGCTTGGAACACAGATTTCCCTGAACCAGGCAGTCACAAGTCAAACAATTATTGATATTCCACAATGCATTATTTCATGTACAGGTTTCTCTTTTTGGCCAGGGTGGAAGCCAGTAAAACATTTCAAGTGACCAGTGTCTGCTGTTTCTTTGGGTTGAAGATTTTCTGTTATTGGTCTTGACTAGTAGTGAACTTTTCATGGTACCCTAGTCTCAGTAATTTGCTGAAACCCCAGATATGGTAACATTATTCAGCAAATATTTCTTTCCCACAATTCCTGTAGATTCATGCCTCATTTTATGATTCCTCAGCTATTGATCTAGGCTTGGGAGCAACATATAGAGACTAGATATTATCCTCCATATAGCTTGGTTATAAAAAGATGGTAAAGCACTAAAATCAAAATCAAAGGTCAGCATTTAGATATGCAGACAAAACTACTTTGCTAGCTGAAAGTAAATAGGATTTAGAAGAGATCATGATGAAAGTAAAAATAGAAAGTGAAAAATCTGGGCCAATGTTAAATATTAAGATGACAAAGGTAATGTAAACCTCTATGTTTAGTGAACATAGTGAATGTGGTAGATAATTTTGTTTCTTGGGCTCAAAAATAAAGTGGGGTGGAGCAGAAAATAGGATATTAATCCTAGAGAAGATGACAATGACAAACTTAAAACTACAATATGTAAAGTAATGGTCTTGACAGTGATCAATGAATGGCTGGCCAGTAAGAAAATGAGCCAAAGAAAATAAACCTTCCCATTATGGTTTTGGAGCTGGCTAAGTGTACCAGTGCACTGCAAAAAGAACCAGTCAGCCAAGGACCAGATAAAGGCTCGCTGTTCTCTCCAGGCAATGATCAGCAACCACAAGGTGATGTAAGCAGATGATGGACAAGAAAAAATAACTACATTTTTCAAGGTTGAGGGAAATAGAAAAGGGAAAACAATGGACGAAGTGAATGGATTGGATCAAGAAATTACTGGAATGCCTTTGGAAGAGCTGTATTACTAAAAAACACCTTGAGATGGCAAGCATTTGCCCATACAATCACTATGACACAAGCCCTATTGAATGCCACCTAGTCATTCCACACAAACACTATTTAAAAGAAGTTATAGGTTCTCTATAGGCAGGTTACAGCAAATTCTCTCTATCCCAATGGTTTTTCCTGTGCTAGCATATAATATACATCACAAAACAGCCCCCTTATAATACTTTTGAGTTTCTTTGGAACTGATGAAGTGGGATAAAATTTTGTTACAAAATAAAATAAACATAAAAGCATATAATTTACCAACAAAGGGGGGAAATACCTGAGCTATAGTGCGGCCAGATGCTTTTGGTTTCCGACCCTGCCTGTCTGTTTCTTATACTCCCTGGGAGTTGGACCACACTTTTATCTTAACAAGACGTACGGCTTTTTGAGAAATTGGAATCCTTACAGTTACAGAGACACAGGCAACCTCTTTTATCTTTCCTGGAACAGGTAAAGGGACTGATGGCTTGTGTATGTTTGAATGCAAAAGTCCAATCCTCAGTCCCTGGCATTGTTGGTTTACATGGGTCAAGCAGCAAACTGGGAAGACCAACAACACACACCTGGTCCTGACATCCAAAAAGATCTGCCGCCAGTTGGAACAGTGACAGTTTTATATAATCATAAATTATAAGCTGCCAGTCATCCCAAACTGCATATCATCAGGATAAAAAAAAGGCTATCTCGTTTTTACTTAGTTTATATTGGACATATTCATTCATTCCTCAGATAATTTACAGAAAAATTGCCTTGTAACTATAGCAACTATTACTGACTATGCAGATACAAACCACTTGTAGCAAATGTCACTACATCAGTGGGATAATATTCATTTATTCATATATTATTTCTTAATCAAATATTAAAATAGTTAATGAAGCAAATGATGTGACTTAACCTTTAATACATCCTGCATGTGGAAATGTGCAATTCTGATTAAGGCAGTAAAGCAAATCTGAGCACCTCCTAGAAATATATAAACAGTGACTAAATTGCACATCGATGATTGCTTCGTGGTGGGACCTGTGCCAGTTGAGGATAATGTGAAATGGATGGAATGTGTGCAGTGATGAATCCTGTTTAATCACTTAGGGTGCAACCCAAGACATATCTATTCAGCAAGTTCCAGTCAATTTAATGTGATTTTCTTCCAAGGAAGTGTGCGTAACAAAAATTTTCATCCCACAAGGTAGGTTGGCTGGGGGCCGTTATCATGGGCCACATTGCAGGAGTAGGCAGCACGACTGCTCAGACTAGACAAGGCTCAATGTGCCCTCTACATGTACACACACACACACACACACAGGGCCATTAAGAAGATAGGTGCAACCCTACGGCTTTAGACGAACGATCCATCTAGTTCAGCCTTTGGTCATACAATGGACCACCAGATGGTTCCAGGAAGCTCAAAACTAGAACAGATTAATAGCTTTCCAGTGTTGTTCCCCTGCTGCCGGTGCATCCACATATCCAGGACACATTAGAGCCACCATATCTGGACTGTAAAAATCTGGATGACCACTAGATGGCAGCCAAAAGTTACAGAAAAGTGTAGCCTTCTGCCCCCTCTAACGGTCGTCTGGATTTTCTGCTGTCAGATATTGTACATTCAGGCACGTTCATTTGTCCTGCAAACACACATTAGAAAGACAGCTGTCCAATGATCAGTCAGTAAATCTTTGAGGATTTAGTGCAAAAATAATAAAATAGATTTGTAACCTGTTGTTAACTATGTATACTTTTAATCCCTATCTTTTTGTCAGCTTTGGCTCTGATATTCTCTTCTTTAAACACACACCCACATTTTTATTTGTTTGATCTTCACTGCTGTGTGGAGATGTTATATGCAAATTGCAAGAAGAAAGTGCATTACTCGTAATAGCAGTCATCTTTCTATCATTCCAATGTTGTTATTCACTACTGCAGTTTCTTAGAATGTTTCTTCTTAAAGGAAGTAGAAGTAAGGGTTCACTGCTTATGGAGGATGGAAAGGGAGGTGTCTATTGGTGAATCTTATTGTCTTGTTCTGCCTTTTTTAAGATGTAGCAAAAGGTTTCTCCTTGAGGAGAGAAAATGGCGTCATGGCAGTACTTCCAATTTGAAAGACTGCATGTAGAAATACAGATTAAAGATTCTGGATAGAGCACCTCCTGCTCAGCAGATCTGCTTAGTTCAGACCTTCTTGTTCAGCTGGCCTCAGCTCATGTGAAGAGCTTTTTTCCTATCTCTTTTCTGTTGCAATACTGGAGCTTGGGGGGAGCCCCTTTTTGTCTCTCTTGCCTCCCAGCTTCCAGTCTCAAGTGAGTCATTTTATTTCAAGGCAGTGGCTGGACAAGTATCCAAGCAGCCTGCTACTTTGTCCATCAGCTGGTTCCCCAGTCAAAAGGAGGGAGAAAATAAGCAGGACTTTCCTCAATTCCACCCATTTTGTTCTGCTTGAACTCTTTCATCCATCTGTGAATAGTCAGAGCCCACTGGCTCCATCCTGGCAGCATTTTAAAGGAAAATTACTGGAGACTGTCTCCATTGTTTGGGACATCTGTCTTCTTCTCCTGTGCTCTAGCCACTGCATACAACCATGCTTAGCTAGATTGGCCACTGGGAACTGGGTGCTTCTCCTAATGTGGTATCATTACACCTTCAGAAGCTTTTGTGTGCAACATCCAGATAGTGAGAAGATTGTTCGAAGGCTTCCTTGTTTTTACAAACCATCATCTCTCACATGGATCCCCATCATAGCAATAGGGGAGTGGGAGAGACCCAGTAGCCATTCCTTTTTCTCTTGGCATGCTTTTGATTTCTCCAGGACCTGCCACAGCTGGGCAGTGTGGAGAAATTACTCTCTCTTTTTGCTCCTGTTAGTTGAAGGGAACTGGCTGATAGGTTGGTGGTGTTCTCAGGAGGTTCCCTGATTTCTGAGGCCAGCAGCAGTAAAGGCAATTGCAGATCGATTTCTGCCTTAAGCAGCTGGGGAAGGAAAACACTTTTGGTGCTGAAGTGCCTTTGGCTCCCAGTAAGATAAATGCTAGCTTTCCTCCTTGGGTTTTTTCCCCCCTTCATGTTCGTTTCCATATACCCTATGGATATCAAGACATATCAAAAGGAAGCAGACATTTACCTGGTTTCCTTTCAGTAACTCTTTTTTGTGTTTCTTTTGTGCTTGAGACACCACTCAGTGGCCAAATAAATATTTACTTTTAAAACAAATATTCAAATACATTTACTTTTACTTTTTCCATAAATGAGAGGAACTTCCATGGAAAGGTTTTTGGACCAGGCTGAATATCACTTCATTGTAAAAGGCTACTGAATTGCCTCTGAGAATTTTCCTCCTGCAGGCTAATGAAATCAAAGAGATATCTTTTACTACAAATATATTCCACATCACCAATTATCAGCTTGTTTGTCATGGGTCTTTATTTTATCTTGGCCATTTAAGGCAAGATATCAGACAGATTTAATTTAGCATCAGCGTAATTTAATGTTGATCAATAATGTTTCAATAATGCTAGGCAGAGTTTCATTCTTGCCGTTAATGTTTTGTGAGCCTCTAATTAACTTTCACAAATGCTTGGGGTCCTCCAAAATGTTCCTGGAACATGGGACAGCTAGTCTCTGGAGGTTTACATTTAGAACATGCATGCACATTAAGGAATTGAAATCCAGTACATTTGTAAGCTCTCAGGCTGGAAAGAGTGCTATACATAATTAGCAGTCCCATTAAATTCACAAGTGAATTTAATGGGACTTACTGCACCTGCAATATAGTTTGAATTGAAAGAATCTTATCAGCAAATGATAAATGTATATTTTGTGACAAACATTAAAAGTTTAAATGAAGCTCCTCACACACACACCCTGCCAATAAATTAACTAAATATAAATATAAACCCCCTGAAACAGAAAAGTCCTTGTTTGGAAGTCATTTCCATTTCCTCTTTTCCTTTAACAAGGCACAGAGACCTACATTACAGACAGAAAGAGGTGTAGGTAGAAAGACATCAGGCTACCCTGTCAATGATTTTAAAGGCAGCATTAATAATACTAATATTTCTAATAAAGATGACCATATTACTAATAAAGTATAAGTGGAGGAGAACACTTATCATGATTATCATAGTAATGGCAAGGATGATGATAATAATAATAAGGTTGAGGAGGAACAGGAGAATAATGATAAAAACAATAGCAATGATAACTGATTATCATAATAATGATTATCAGCTCCATTTTTGGTCCTGCCCATTCTGATATTCCTGCCTATTTTTGTGCTTTATCGTTTCCATTTCTGCTCCTGGATGACTTTGAAATCTGAATGCAGTCCACAAGTTTAATAAAAGTTGAGCAGCCTGCCCAAAATGGTAAATTGTGAATAACTTTTTAAATAGTTCAACAGTTTAAGTCAAGCTTGAAAGATACAGAAAAACATAAGTAATATAACTGTGTGCTAGGTTACTCTTCTGTGCCTTAGCGACTCTATGAATTTACATTATTATTTTGTAATTATACATGTAACATGAGTCCCCTTTAAAACTATGCATGGCATAAGGTTAAGGCATACAGTGTTTATAAGATTTTCCAGTATTCAAAATTCAAGACTCATCAAAACAAGGTTTGCTAATGCACTGAAATATAATTTAGTATATCTTAAACTCACTTTAATATTTTAATCACTTACTAGGGAAAATTAAGATCTGGTGAAATACAACTGTTTTGTTTTTCTAAAGAAAATGAATTATACCATAACCATTGGCAACATGCCCTTTATTCTAATGCATGTGCCTGGGTGTGTGAAGATATGGAAGTTTTGTGTGTTATAGGAATCCACTAGGACTGCCTAGTATTTCCGCTATGGCTTGGAGGTCTGATCATTAGTGGAGGATACAGTTTGCAGAACATATTTCACCAATTGTTTATTTTTTTTACCAAAAAAAAAAAGTTCATTTATATGGAAATATAAAGGCTGCACTCAGTCTGCCCCTTGGTTTAGAAACCTAGATGGTATGAGTTGAGATGTCACCTTTATGCAGGTGACATGCAATTCTCTCTCTCACGTCCATCTGCTAATAACAGGTAGGCAATGGAAACTCCACATACAATATGGAGAAACTGTTAACACAGATAAATAGCAACAATGAGGGCTGGGCAGACTGTTACAGCGGATTGAGGTACATTCATTGTGATTCTATCTAGTTAACATGAACATGCCCTCAGTTATAATCCAAACCGGACTAGTAATGATGTCTAATGTGGCATCTTTAAAAACAATCCATAAACTTCCGCTGGTGCAAAATATGTTACCATGATGCCTGTGGAGATTTAATCATATGACATCATTTTCCTTCAGAAATGCACAGCTTGGTCTCTTTTCTGGTATATATCAGTTTGCATATGTTCAGTCATAAATACATTTGGCCACATTTCCAAATAAGACTGTGAAATTTTTCTTTTTTCTTTTTCATCTATGTACATTTGCATTTAAATTGAATGTATTTCTCTATAAAATAGACATTTTATACTCATATTCCTTTAAAATACACATTTTAAGCCAAGATCTGTTTTATAAAATTCAGACAAGTATGTTCTCTGAAAAAATGATTCCACTGTGACCCATAGAATAGTCCAAAAGTATGAATTAAAAATTAAAAGTGAGGATCAAATCAAATCCTCAGCACAGCTATAAGTTACCCATTCATTTCTGTGCTCTGTTTTTTGTTTTTGTTTTAAAGCTCTAAACCAGAGATCCCCAAGCTTCTGGGTCACATCTGGAATTTTGAGCGAATGTTATCTGCAGTCTCACAATATGGTATAGCCGATCACAAAATATCCATCTAGCCATTTTACTTCCCAAGAATACCCTATGAATTTGTGTGGCCTACACAGCATTGTTATGCTTGAAGTTTCATGTTTTGCTTTACCAGATGTTGCTCTTCCATTAATTTTTTAATTAAATGATTACATTAAAATTTTGAAATATTTAAAAATTAAAATCAGAAAAGATATGGAGTTTCGTGGGAGTCCACAAAAATATTGGCAAGTGCATGATCACCATACTTGATTATCAGCCTCCAGACCTTGTTTTAATGTCTCTGCTAAGGCTGATCAAGTCGGAAGGACCCAGGACCCAGGTGGAATTATCTCCTCTAAGATATCTCTTCTTGACCTTTTCAAGGCATTGCCACTGAGATATAATATATCAGGCATAAGCTTTTAAATGATATTTACACTTTGCTCTTAAAATCTTAATGGCTACCCACCTTATTAGTGTTTGCCCTGAACAACATACAATGTGTGTTCCTAGAACCTGTTCCTTTTTTATCATTCTGCATCTTGGGATCTTTTCCTTAAGAAGATTATTAAAGTTCATAGGTGAAAAACTGTAAAAGAAGTAAAAAGAAGTGCAAAAGAGGTAAAATCTCTTTGGAGTTGAGCTCAGCTCCTGGAGATCTCTTGGACACATCCATTTCTTGAAAGCGCTATGGAAAAGTTTCCCTTCTCATAGAATGTGGGTAGACCAGGAGTTAGTCTACCCTGTAGCCCTGATATTTCCTCTTGGTATCCACAGGTCTGAGCTTGCTTAGTTTTTGAAACCAAACAGGTTTTTTGTTTGTTTACACAAAAGGATTATTAAAAAGCTAAGGGTCAAAAATCTTAGTGCAATCCTCCAAGGAACACAGTTTAATCAGAAAGTTACTAGTTGAAGATCAGCAACTAGTACTTCACCACCCACAATTTAATGCTTTTTTATTATGGTTTGGCAAATCAATCTTTGTTTAGAACTGTAAAATCCTACTTTTTTCAAATTTGCATCAAGTCACATTAGGCTGTATAACAGATGTCTAATGTAACCAACCTGAATATCTTACTTCAGCAATTTTAAAATCAATTATCTCTTACAAAAAAAAGCACAAAGAGAAGTGGCTATTACAAATAATAGGAAAGCTTTGCAAAAAGAAGAAAATTGCCTTCCTGTATTATAGGGAAATAGAAGAAAATTAATGCCCCTGAAGAGGAAAATGCCTTTTATATAATTAAAATTAATTATACATTCATCAAAATATATTACTTACATAATATATCTCATTTTTTAAACCAACTTTTGTGCTGTTTGTTTGGATTTCACTGTGTATGCTTTATTTTGAATTACAATAAGCAGATGTATACCTACACAGGGAGATGAATAAGAATTAATGCAACAGCTATTAATAGGAGAAGAAGGGATATGAGCCTTCCAAAATTACACATATTTAGATCTATTGATTTCAGCAAAAAATAGTAAATATTTGTTGTTAATCGTTCTGCTGAAATTTATTGAATTTAAGTGCACCATTCTTGGTCTGTTTGTACCTGTACAGTTACAGACAGACAAGTGCTACTCAGGAGCACTCGTGGGCGATCCCGAGTCCTCTCCTTGTCCAGAGAAGAATTCCAAGGAATTCGCCAGCTCCTCATTTTGCTACAGTTGTCTTCAGCTTATCATTGCTTCCCCAGAAGTTGACAATCCATCTATCTATCAAGGTCACTAAAACAAACCAGATAATTTAGTAAGGTGGTCCTGAGCATTTATTTAAATTTGTTGCATGGTTAATTCACAAAGGCAAACTAAATAAAAGCAGACAGAGTCTCTTTTTAACATCACTATCCTTTTCTTCTTGCCAGCATGGAAACCTGTTTATGCACACAGGATTTTTTAGTGGAGCCACTACATCTGGAGTTCAAAAATCCAGACAACCAGTAGATGGCAGTAAAGAGACAGAGAAAACTCTGTGGTTGCTACCATCGTGTGGTGCTCTGGAGTTCTGTAGCCCAGATCTAGTAATGCTAGTTAGCCGACAAGGTGATGATCTCAAACATTGACAATGTTGTGTGTACACATTGGGCTTGATCATAATTTCTTGAACTTTGTTCACTTAATAAGCCACAGTTGGTTTATTTAACATTTTAACACACTGTGTCATATCCCTTGATTTACAAATTAAAATAACTAGGTGCACAGAACCAAACAAGTTGCATCAATGCCTTAGTGCAATGTATACATCTAATTTTTGCTCTTTCATCTTTGGGTACATGCAACACATATGAAGAAAAAACATCATGGCTGAGTATCTCTGTAATATGCTGCATTTGTTTTTCTTTTCTTCTTTTCTTTTTTAAATTATATCATACTCTACACTAGTTCCTAGCTAGCAACAGAATAAGAGAGAGAAAACTATAGCAGTTGTCCTGGGTTAATGTGGGATATGTTGTAATTGCTGCAAATGCCTCCAGTTAGAGCAGGCAGAAAACCAAAACTTTATTAGAATTCATCAAGACAGTTTCCACAGTGTCTGGGATAGTGTTAGCTCTCAATGACATCTACTCTGCTCAATGTACCATAATTGCTGTGTCTTTTTCCTCTCCCCATTTACGGCATATCAAAACAAGATGCAGAAGAGAATTACGTCACATTCTAAGTGAAAAAATATTTCCAGAGTTAAAGATGTTTAAGAACCTGACTTTGACAACAGAATATATTACTTTAGTGCTGAAAAACTCTAAAATTATAATGAGATGGATTCATCTACATCCTCATTATGCTAATCCAGATTCCTTTAGGAACATCCAAGATAAAAAGCTGAAACTGACAGAACCTATTTGTGGATCAGCAACAGGCCTGCACTCACATATCTGAAGTGCATGTTCATTCAACACAAATGCTTTGTTCCTAATCTCTTGAGCTGTACTTCATTAGACATGTAAAGCCCACTCTTGTATAATTTGACAAGGTTGGAAGGATGTAATGAAAGTTGAGATGTTGAATTGTTGCATACATGCTCCTCTTGACCAGGTATTTTTTCACTGTTACCTAAGATAATTTTTAAGTTATTTTAGTTAAATGAAATGTATAGAACATTTACACTATCTTTACCAGAAGATGGAAATGCCTAGAATAGAGTTCCTTCAATTCTTGAACTTTGTGTCAAACGACACCCAAAGTTATATGACTTTTGAAATTTGAGGTTATTTGTAAACATTAATTATCCCTTGTTTACACATCTGCAATTGGCCCATGGTATGGAATGAGGCTTACTTCTGAGTATCCACATATTGAACTGAACTGTCATCAAATATGTATTCCAGTACAGAGAACTCCAGGACAGATACTGAGCCCCACATAGTTTCCCCCATTTGCTTCATTGCTAAGGGAAATCTTAGTGTACTGTACCCCAGTGCCCAAGTCAAACACTGATCATTATTGGCACTGATGGGCAACAATAATGGAGCATTATTGGCACTGATGGGCAGCAATATGGACCAGATGCTTTGGCTGCCTCAGAGGCACCTGGGTTGCTTTCTTACTTGACAGATTCCAGGACAGAACTAAAACCTATAACATATCTTTATCAAAAGCTCAAGAATATTTTTAAAATGGATATTTCTAGGATATTTCAAGCATAGCCTAGAGAACTGGAATTTCCAATAAAGCCACATCAATGGATTCATGTTCTTAAAAATATTAAAATGGTATCTACAAATCTGAGATTAAGGTTGATTCATCAAAAATTATATTTAGAGTGAATTGGATTCCCTAAAGAATGTATTTGGGTACAAGTATGGACACCAGATTTTCTAGGCTGGAGGTGCAAAAAAATTGAGGGCTCACTGACCCATATGACATGGTCATGTGACCATTTCGTATCTTTTTGGGATAGTGTATGAATATATATAAGCAGGTTTATGGGAAAATCTTTAAAGATGTTAATATAATGTTGAATTACACACCAACGCTTTGGAATTTGATTGTTTATCAGGAATTATTATTGTATTGAGCATAGAGGGGTGGCTACAAGAATTACATTAAGAAATAGGAAAAGAGATATTATTCCAAGTTGTTGATGGAGCTCCAATCCATTGGCAGCTTCTTCAGCCACTCTCAATCCCAGAACACTGGCCCACTTATTTCCACAATACATACTTCCAACCTGCATTGTTAGTTATTGTATTTTACAAAAGTTTCACTCCAATGGGAATTATATTTTTTCCTGTGTAAGTTTTAATTATATATTTTTTTATTTTAGCATCTAAATGTTTCTCAGATTCATACTGTATAACTGATATGGTTTTGCTATTCACTTCCAGTGTGAGCCACACTGCTGATCTCATTTCATTTTTATGCTGTAGATTTCCAAGGTAGCTATCCTTGTTTCATTTTCATTATTAAATTCTATATCTGTAGTATTTACTCCTTTTAAAGTAATGGCTTGGTTGTCTATTTTTAGCATATTATTTTCTTTTACTGGGATGATAGGGTCTTTGAATCAGTCCCACTTTATTTCTTTTTTTGCAGGCTTCTCCTTTAAATCTATACTGAGGTGGTATGTGTGAACCTCTGCCACAACAACAAGACAGTTCATTTTGATCTACTACTGTTTTTATGCTATTGAAAGCTTATTCACATCTGCTTTAGCTCCTGCCTGTAGCTATATGCAGCAGTCTTCATGGAGATAGTAATTTACAATGGTTCCTTATATGATAAATCTACCTCTGTGATAATTTGGTTTTTAATATTTTCTTTCAGAATTCCACAAATTAGCCGATTTTTCAATGCACTGTTTACCATGTTTGCAATGTTCAGATAGCATGTTAAGTTCAGCTACTGTGATAGAATCTCTAACAGACCCTGGGAAAGCAGAGGAGGTAGAAGAATCATCGCAAAAGAGATATCTCAGTCCAGGGGAAGTATGAAAAAGAGATTCCGAGCAACTCTACCTTAATCACATTAGCTATAAGTTGAGTGGGGGAATTACTTTGACAGACTTTCAAGATTCTGTTACATTACTTTACTAGCAATAAAGATCTTTCCTGAAATCCAAATGGTTCTTGTTTCCTGAGTCAGGAACATGACATCAATCCTGAAAGCTTGTATTGTATAACCATTTATATTGTATACACATATATGTAGCACTAGATTTGATTAGTATGTAAAAAGGATATGTTATCATTTTTCCCTTTAATGCAAGAACATATAAGTTCTCAGAAGTGCAATCACTGAAATCTTATGAGATTTGTGTGAATTTATGAGATTTGGGGCAATTTTTAAAATGGGGTGGTCCTCTGCAGGAATCACACAGTGGTGCCCAGCACCTGAAAAGGTTTCTAAGCCTTAATGCAAAAATAACATGTGAGTGCAGAGTGCTTAACTCTCCATGTTCTTACTGCTAACTTATGGTATTTCTTTCATCAAAATGAGCTCTGTTCTAGGATCAAGCTAAAGAGGTTGAGAAGAAAAAAAACCATGGGGAATGGGTACTTGGACAGAAGGTAAGTTTGGCCAGGGAAGACACCATTCTACTACCTGCAACATTCTTTGACCCATAGTCAAATTACATGAATAATTAAAGCTGTGCATCTCAGACTTATGCTTTCCAGATAAGCGTTTTCAGCTACACTGGCACTACAATTCTATGCTGGCTCCCTAGCTGACATGACAAGTAATTTGAGCCAGAGTGTTTTGAAAGCTTCTTGCATCATAATCGTAATGATTTTATTTCTACATGAATTTTCTGTTTCAATCGAGTTACAAAAAAGTGAAAAGACAAAACATTCAAATAAATGCATAAGCATCAGAACACACATCAGCAAATACAGGTACTTTAAATAGCAGGGTGCAGCAGATTATTGGAGTCTTTATAGTAGGAAGCGGTGCTGGCTGCAGGAATCTCAACTTTTTTGTAAAGTACTCAGAATTCCTAGTCTTACCCTGTGCCCAAGGCTTAGCTATCTTTCTTCTTCCTCTATCCTTGGCAGGAACTCTTGATAGACTTTAAAAAAAGAGACAAGGGCAATGCTTATGTGCAGTGACATAACCCAATTAAATGCACTTTTTTCCCATTTCTCTTACTGCCAAAATAACCCCTTTAATCTTTACTGGATATCTCCAGATCACAAAGAATGTTAAACAGCTGATGAGACTCAGCGTCTGCTCTCTTACATAACAAAACAGAGGCGCTCTGCCAGCTGTGCTACTCTAAGCCCATTGCATTTTTGATAAGGGCTTCTCAAAAGAGGAGTAGCAAAGCAGCAAATTAAGGTTTTTTGTTTTTTTTTATGGCCAGTCATCTGTCACTAGCCCAAGATTGCAACATTTGAGACCATGTTTAGTGAGTATAAATTGAACTGCCCTTGGAGACAAAATATTAATTATGCCACTGAACTTCCCTTTGAGCATAGAGGCCATTTCACACTCCATGAACCTTTCATCTAAATCAAAGGACCAGATACAAAACCTGGCAGTTGGGACATCTTGGGGATTTCTGACACCCCTTGGAGAAAATCCACAGCACTGGAAGCAATTCATAACACCTTGTGTGCACACATGCAAGTGCACATGAATAATAATTTTTTCCCAATTGTTTCAAACAACACTTTCAAAACAGCATCACGTGAGAATAAATCACACAATCGTTTTCTGGAACTGCACAATTCCTGAGATTAAGAACTGTTCACCTACTGCCATCCAGGTCAACTTCTTGCCAATTCTTACCCAAATGCACTTGCAGAGGAGCACAGAGGTAGCCTTGAAGAAAATATGTGGCAGCATTACAAAACCTCAGGTTAGAAACACAAGATTGCCTCATCTTGATTCTCTTTGATATAAGAAGGAAGGAAAAAGAAACTCTGCCAGGCTTTCAAGATTTGTTATTATTCCTTAAAACAATACAACAGAGCTCCATAGTTCTTACAGTGTATGTTTCCTGATCTGGCCCATCTTGAAGGGCTGACAGCACTTAACCAGACCCTCATACTCCAATACCTGGATCTCAATACATGTGTACATTTCACTCATATATGGTGTTATTTCTTCTCCCCTTTTCTCTGTTTTATTCATTCTCAGTAAGTTGAACCCTTCAATTCTTGCACTCCACTCATGAAGTTCATCCCACCAGGTGTCAGAAATGCCCACTTAATCATATTTTCCTTCTTGCATTAAGACTTGTAGTTTTTCCTGTTTATTTCCAGTTCTTTGTGCATTTGTATAATGACACTGGAATTCTCAGGGCATGTAATTTCATCTGTTCTTTTCTCTGGGTACTCAAGATTGGGTGCCTCCACATCCTGTGTAGCCCTCCTAATCCTGTTTCCAGTAGTGGGCATCTCACTCTTTCCTCAGGTCTCTTTTCCCTCCCCTACAGGACTCACTTTAATGATCTCTGAATTCAGTTTGCAAGGCGTTTTTGAAACACTAATTCCTGTGAGGTGCAGCCCATACCTCTTGCCTGGAATACCTCATCTCAGATACACATTATCAAAGAATCTAGACTGTTCCTGTTCACGCCATCTGCATAGCCAGTTATTCAATTCTAGTATTCTCTCTCTCTTCATGGGCCATGTCCTTCCAAAATCCATAGAACAAAAGAGATCACAAGAGAGTTGGATTCAAGATATGTTTGATTTCTAATTCAGGGAGCAATACTTTGTGGAAGTCAAGCAGAGTGTTGGCATTCTCAGGGCCACTGCCTGATCCTAACCCTGTTCTTTGTGTGTCCCAAAGTTCCTGTTGCCTAAGCATGATTTGATACTGAGAAATGGAAAAATACAATGGCATGCTCTGTCTTGTTACAGAACATTGACTCCTGAAATCTTCAAGGCAGGGCCCCTAAAACAGCCTCTTAAGGACTCAGAACAAACTCCTGTCTGAGAGGGGAAAGAGATTCCTGGGTGGAGAAGGCTTACATAGGAATGCTTCCTTTCATCCTATGGCTGATACTCCTCCACCATCAGAACCCTGTCACCAGAGAGGCACAAGGCATGTTACTGAAGTCTTTGGACCCACAGCATTTAAATCTGCCCCATTTTTTTCATACAATCTCAGAATCAGGGGATTATGCCAGTTTGGGAGCTGACATATATTACTGTCCTCCCATTCAAAGCAATGCAACAGACAAGTTCAAAGAGAAAGCAAACAGTTCTGCTACTTCTTGCCTAAATACAGTGAGCCGAACAGGCCATTAGAAGGGACAGTTCAACTGCTACTGATGCTCTTTCTCCTGGTTTTTGGGATTGTTCTGCCTATCCAACAAGCCTTTGCACTTCTGTGGGGATCTGCTAGTACATGTCCAATCTAAAAATAACTTGCTTCTTGAGACAATTTGGTAGATTGCCTTTTGGGGAAAAAAGCATCAATGAAAAATACTCCCACATCTGAACAAGAGGTAAACCTCCATGTCAAGTACATGTCAAGTATGATGCAGTGCTTTCTGACTTTGATTCATACTTTCATAGTGGGGAGATAACAATTGGATCTCTTTTTATGGGTTATCTTTTCATGAAATCCTCTATCAAACCCAGAGGCATTTTCTCATAGCCTCCTCTCTTCTGAATACTTGATCTCTGTAGCGATTATAAATGAACCCACAAATATTTTCATACTCTTTTAATTTATATAAATCAACTACCTGTTTTCTTTATCTGGCTTTTGCTGTACAAAATGTCTATAGACAATTATGTGAAGGGGAGGAATTCTAAATAGAGCAACAATGAGTCAAATTAAATGAAAGTAAAACAACTATTTTACATGCACATAAACAAAGCTACTGAGATTCATCCTACTGACATCATTCCTAATGTGCTTTAAAGCAGGGTTCCTCAACCTTGGCAACTTTAAGATGGGTGGACTTCAACTCCCAGAATTCCCCAGCCAGCCTTCATTTTCTCCATTTTGTCTTTATCATCTGCAAGATTCAGACAACTTTATCTCGATGTTTTCTATATGCTTCTGAGTCAAGAGCTTGGAAAAAATACTTCTACCCAACTGATGGCTCAGTCTTTATCAGCCAAAAGCTGAAAGCACAGGACATCATCCAGTAAGTGCTCATTTTTTTCCTTAAAATTGGCTGGCCAATGAGTATATTGCTCCAGAGTTTCCAGTTCTGAATGAATTAACAGCCCTCCTTACCAATTAGCCCTGGCATTTGCTTTTCTTTCAGAGTCGCTTGATGCTGCCACCATCTTGGAAATGAGTAGCTAAACCATGATACAAAACAACATGTGTTTTCAAGTTGGGGAAATTGTAACAGAGGTCAGATGTGTATGTGAGTAACCAAGACACCTCTGATCTTACTTCACTCCAGTTAATGATACCTATGAGTGACTTAAAATAATACATTTGCTTTCTTGTTTTTGTTGATTCTGATATCTCATAAGTGGACTTGAAAGAGCAGTACAGAAAGGAGAATCTTTTATTTCTTTAACTCTTCTTCAAGGCATTTCAATCACCCACAAATTCAGAAGAATGCTTTGCATTCCATCATCCACCTATTCCATCTTCTATCAATCTCATCAATTTGAATGTCTGCAGATAAACCATTATGGGTTCAAATTGTGCATCAATTTGCACTATCTTTAGCCCAGATTTAGGGAGTGGAATAGTTTTAACTCAGTACAAGATACAGTACAGGCAGAACTTTCCAGGTGCTTATTAGCATTAGTATGACCCATGTTTTACACATGGTCATGAACATGTAAAAGGCAGAAACAGGTGGCCAAAAGTCACAGATACTACAGTACTGTGCAAAGGTTTTAGGCAGGTGTGAATAAATGCTGTAAAGTAAGAATGTTTTCAAAAATATATATTGTAATTGTTTATGTTTATCAATTTACAAAATGCAAGGTGAGCAAACAGAATCAATATTTGGTGTGAACACCTTTTGCCTTCAAAACACCATCAATTTTTCTAGGTACACTTGCACACAGTTTTTGAAGGAACTCGGCAGGTAGGTTGTTCCAAACATCTTGGAGAACTAACCACAGATCTCCTGTGGATGTAGGCTGCCTCAAATCCTTCTGCCTCTTCATGTAATCCCAGACAGACTCAATGATGTTGAGATCAGGGCTCTGTGGGGGCCAAACCATCACTTCCAGGACTCCTTGTTCTTCTTTACACTGAAGATGGCTGTATGTTTGGGGTCATGTCCTGCTGCAAAATAAATTTGGAACCAATCACACGCCTCCCTGATGGTATGGCATGATGGATAAATATCTGCCTGTATTTCTCAGCACTGAGGACATCACTGATTCTGACCAAATCTCCATATGCAGAAATGCAGCCCCAAATGTGCAAGGAACCTCCACCATGCTTCACTGTTGCCTGCAGACACTCATTATTGTACCACTCTCCAGCCCTTCAGTGAACAAACTGCCTCCTGCTATAGCCAAATATTTCAAATCTGGACTCATCAGTCCAGAGCACCTGCTGCCATTTTTCTGCACCCCAGTTCCTATGTTTTCATGCATAGTTGAGTTGCTTAGCCTTGTTTCCATGTTGGAGGTATGGCTTTTTGGCTGCAATTCTTCCATGAAGACCACTTCTGGCCAGACTTCTCCAGACAGTAGATGGGTGTACCTGGGTCCCACTGGTTTTCACCAGTTCTGTGCTGATGGCACTGCTGGACATCTTCCAATGTCAAAGGGAAGTAAGCATGATGTGTCTTCCATCTGCTGCATTGTTTCCTTGGCCAAACACTGCATCTACAGTCCTCAACATTGCCCCTTTCTTTGTGCTTCTTCAAAAGAGTTTGAACAGCACATCTTGAAACCCCAATCTGCTTTGCAATTTTTGCCTGGGAGAGACCTTGCTGATGCAGTATTACTCCCTTGTGTCTTGTTGCTGTGCTCAGTCTTGCCATGGTGTATAACCTGTGACATGAAACTGTCTTCCACAACCTCACCTTAGTAGCAGAGTTTGGCTGTTCCTCATCCAGTTTTAAGCCTCCTACACAGCTGTTTCTGTTTCAGTTAATGACTGTGTTTCAACCTACATATGAAATTGATGATCATTAGCACCTGCTTGGTATAATTGGTTAATCATACACCTGACTCTAATCCTACAAGATACCTGACTTTGTGCAACTGTACAAAGTGTGCAAGTGTAAGAACTGATGCTGGTTTTAAGCCAAAGGGTAGCCACACCAAATATTGATTTGATTTGGATTTCTCTTCCGTTCGTTCACTTTGCATTTTGTAAATTGATAAACATAAACAATTACAATATATATTTTTGAAAGCATTCTTACTTTACAGCATTTTTTCACACCTGCCTAAAATTTTTGCACAGTACTGTATAAATCATCATTTGATTGACTTTGAAGCTGTATTGATGCAACAGAAAGAATAAACAGAAATATGAAGCTATGCATTTAAATATTTTTTAAAAAATGAAGAAATAATGAGGAAACCTGGTCTGATAGTAAGGCATGAGAAAAAGCACATTCCACTGTGCTCAAATCTGAGCATAATGTTTTAAGAAAGATAAATCTGAGCATAATGTTTTAAGAAAGATAAATCTGAGCATAATGTTTTAAGAAAGATATTAACAAACTGGAGCATATACAGAGAAGGGCAAGCTTCTCTGTTGAAGTTGAAGTCCACACATCTTAAAGTTGCTAAGGTTGTGAAATACTGATCTAGAGGAACAGTCAAAAGAGATGACCCACTCTGGCCACTGGTCAGAACTTACCTCCTCTTCCAGTTCTAGTCTTACCCCACACTGGTGAATGCTCTTCCAACTGGTAGAGTTATCTGCCAGTTGCAGCCCCTTAATTTGCCCTGTGGTAAGCTGTTAGGGGAGCATCACTCACTGGCCTTGTTAAGAAGACAGGGTTGAGATAAGCTATGAGGTCAGAGCACATTTGTGCTGACATGTTTTGTGATGCTTCACAGGCTGGAAGAGAGCACGTTAAGCCTGTTGTCTAGATGTGCCCGGGGATGTGTGCCATCTCACTCACTGATTGCATAGGATGCAGATTTTTATTATCAGAACTCCTTTGTGTACATATTCTCTAGATTAAATAATTTGTCACTGAGGAAAAGGTGATTGTCCCTCATCTGGGAGAAGTGCTATCAAAAGTAGTACATGGAACAGGGCAGAACTAGATTTTCTTCTTCCCACTGAAGACAATCTCAGGTGTGAAGTTTAAATAAATTGGCTAGAACAATCTCTCACATTATATACATGAAAAAGTAGTTGCTTCTAAAGCAGAGGGATGGTAAGCTTTTGTAACACAAGTGAGATTTCTGGCTAATGTAGATTTTATTCAGTATGAACCCAGGCCAGATTAAGGCCAACTGATGCCCAACAATGGTGCCCCTTGACAGAAGTGAAACTCTCATGCCATGACATGGAAACCAGTATGATATCTGATGATACCTTCAAACCAAACTTTTAACTCACCATGCTAAATAAAATGTTTTTATAACAATGCAGATTAAAGTTGAACACATGTGGCAGAGTAAGAGTTAAGGGTATGATAGCTAGGGGAAAAAACTCTGTGATGCCCTTCTTCCCTTGCCCTAAGCACCTGTTTCTTTTGCTTAATGGTTAATCCAGGGATGATTTAACCAAAAAGAAGACAGTTGGATTTTATGAAAAGCCCCACTCCAATCCCTCAAAAATAGTTTGCCTACCATTAACATATTTTCCGTGAATTCTATTTTAGAAGTAAATTATTTCAAGGAAAAACAATCTTTCTTTCAAATACACACAGTATTTACTAAGAACTGACTCACCACTTTACATGGGGAAAAACATTTGTGAAAAAAATCCCTTGCCCCTCCAATGTATCCCATAACCATGTCTTACAAAGAAAGAATATAGAAATACCCAGTGATGCAGAAAGGGCTAGAACTGCAATATTTTTACTTTTCAAAATATATGCTTTTCCACAACAAAATTATATTGATTCCCAAATAGCTACCTAATGCAAAATGGCCATAAATCTGTGGAGCCCAAGGTCTCCAATTTCATAATTGTGTCATTGGGCATACAAGTTCCAGAATGACAAAGATCTCCAGAACTTTGCAGGACTTCATGAAATGTAAAGCTTCTTGTTCAAAGACAATGTGGATCCTTTTAGTTTGACACTGAGTGCTATAAGCTATAGATCAGTGTTTTTCAAACTTGACAACTTTAAGATGTGTGGACTTACTCCTAGAATTCCCCAGCCAGCATCTTCAAATTGCCAGGTTTGAAAAACACTGATCTATTGGACACAACTTGGTTGATACTCATTTATGTTATATAGCAATTACATATCCCTGCTTAAAGGGCACAGGTGCAGTTCTTCTAAGCATGAACAATGACAAGTGCACATGTCAATTCGTAGCACAGAGAAAAGGGGTTGTTTTTTGAACCATTCATTGCAGCTTCCCACCCTTGGAGTCTTTAATGGGACCCCCGATTGGGTATGAATTCTGGACTTTCTTTTGCTTCTCCTGAGCGCTCAATAAACACACCATAATAGACTCTCTCTCTCTCTCTCTCCTCTATGCCAGAGCAACAGCAAACAAGCTGAAAAAAGAAATCTCACTGAGCCCAGCAGTGATTGCTATGGAGCAGTGAAGAGGCGTAAAGCGCTTTGAAATCTTTCATCTTCCTTGTCATCACAAGAGCCGAGTATCATAATTTGTCTCGAGCACCAAAATTACTAAGATAAGTACTCATTGTAGCACTAGCTGTTTTTTAAAAAAAAAACAAAAACTTGCATACATGCAAATACAAGGTAATTTCTACCTTCCACCCCCCCACCCCCATGTCGATATACATATGCCTGAGAGACAGAGTTAATTAAGGGTTAACTTTGCTTTAAGGAATAATTCTTAGAATTAGAAATGGGATTAACACTTTGCATTTGGGAGAGAAAATGATTGGCCACTACAGTGTAATGGCAGAGCAGGATAAGAGAGCAAATGACAACAATTACCTAGGGAAATATTTACCAAATGGAGCTGAACAGGCCAGGTTTGAAACCGAGTTTTAGGAATGTTTATTGTCACAGTGTGTCAGAAGATTTCTTCACTGAAAGCTGAAGAGGGGAAAAACCAAGCAGCCTGCAAGTGTATTTAAAGTAGCAACTAATAACTTTCTCTTCCAGAACTCTCGCTCTGTGTGTGTGTGTGTGTGAAAGAGAGAGGGAGGGAGATTCAAGCTAGCATTCTACAGCTCTTTAAGCCAAGGTTTATTAAGTGATGCCATTATGCGTAATTTACAGCAGAAGCGTCTTAAGCAAAACGTACATTAATAGTCACACATCTCAGTTCTTGAGACTGCAGCCCTTCTCTGGCAGCATAGGAGATTTATTTCATTTGCCGTGTAATATGTGACACCTACTGGATCCATTCAAATAGTACAAACCCAGAGTTGGACATGGCAACAGGAGCAGTTGGATCAACCTGGGATCTATGCAAGGTGGTGATGGGGGGAATGGCCGATCTCTCAGTCAGTGCTTAGTAGCTACCAGGCTCACAAAGTGCATTTTAAGGCTAGCAATAAAAATACACTTTCCTGATAAGGACATGCAATTTACTCTTTCCCAGTTTCCACAAATCAGAAGGAGCCTATTAGCACCCTTACCAACTAGCAAATTTTATTAAAAGGTACTTCATTATTCTGTTATTTCATTTTATGTCTATTTTATAGGCACCAAAAAGCAAAGCTGCAATATTACATTCAAAAAAAATTAAAGTTGGCATGACCCTATTTTCATTTCAGGGGAGTTTAAGTATTCTGCCAATAAAAAGGGTTCAAACTGATTTTATATACATATAGTACCTTGCATGCTATAAAGGGGAAAAGGGCAGGTTGTGAAACTATGCATTTTAACATTGGAGCAAAGCAGAGCTAAGTTCTGAATACTGCTCTTGTGTATAAATGCCTGAATTAAGATCTAAATTGCAGTCTAAAGTGTAGTTGCAGCCTTAAGCCAAAACACACACACACACTTGTCTGTCCCTGGCCTCTACTACTAGCCCATTTCAGCCTATAGCAGTGTTTCTCAACTCAGCAACTTTAAGATGTATGGACTTCAACTTCCAAAATTCCCCAGCCAGCATGGATGGCTGGGGAATTCTGGGAGTTGAAGTCCATACATCTTAAAGTTGATGACACTGGCCTACATTATTACTGATTTGCGTCTGCTAGAAGTTTCCAGAGAGCTAATTTCCACTGTCCTTTAGGAATGGGGTGATATAAAAATAAATCAAATAAATCAAAAAGTTATCAGGATCCCAGCTCATGAGGAAGCCTTCATGTATATACAAAGGCTCCCCACTACATGGAGGTGGGGTCTCCAAGTCTATCACCTATGCATCTTAGAGAGCACTTATCTCTCTTAGCATATTCAGTTCTACCCAGGAATGTATCCCCTGAACAGGGCTGTAAGAAATCGAAACACCAAGACCATTGCTACCTGGGAAATGTTGCAAAACATCATGTTCCAGAGCATGGAGGCAAAGGTCACAGTCTTTTGGGACTAGTGTGCACTCTGAGAATTTTTGGAACACACCTAGGAAGGTCTAAACATGGCCAAGATGAATCCTTATGTATCTACAAAGCAGCTAATTCAAAGCAATGATTTATCAGAAGGCAAAATATTGAGACTACCCTTTGTCACCCCTTCTCTCTCCTCAACCTTCCAAACTCTAACTTACTTTTGCCCCTTTTCTTTTCTCTCAGTAAATAGAAACTGTTTAAAGCAGCGCCCTGGACTGCAGCCATCCCTTGCTTTTAACTTCTAAGAATAATTCTGAGCGTTACGTGGGGCCAGAGGAAATAAAAACAATGTGGAAAACTAGCTGGTAGTTTGCTTTGCAGCAAAGCAGCTCCCCAAATTAAAGTCAGGTGGAGGTGGAGCGCACGGTAACAGGGGTGTTCACTAGTTCAGTCCAATTTATGAGACTCAGTTTTTCTCCTGAGTAAAACATATCATTTTTACAATTGTTGTCAGACATACAGTTGAAGTCCTGGATAAGGTGGCAGGAAGATTGGCAGCAGAAGTGGGAAGTTGCTGGGAGCACTGGGGGGTAGGCTGGTGGGAAGAAATTGGAAAATGAGGGGTGTGCCAGTGGGATGACTCTGAGAAGAGAGGTGCAATACAACTGAACTACTGGGTCTTAGTGTAGACACTGGCAAGCAGCAAAGAGGAACTGGTAGACACCATGTGGCCAGCTCTTGTTTCTGTGCCTTTCTAAGGGTTGGATACTCTGCCTCTTGAATTTGACCCATAGATACCAATGTCAAACTCTTCAAGCATCTGCCCTATGGTTAATCCCTCCCTGTTATCATTTTTGTTGCTATAAGCCAGAATGCACAGCCTATACAAGCCATGAGTACAAACCCATATGAACCCTCTACAGGTGGCCAAATGGAAATATTTCATTTTAAAAAACAGTGAAAGTATTAAACACATACAATAGAGTACCACAATTCTATTAAGTGCAGAGGGCTAATTAAATTTTACTAAAATGGAAGTTTAAATTTGAGGTTTGTTTATGCCTGTCCACATCCAGTTTCTGGAGTGGAGACGGCAGTGTGCCACTCAGAGTCAAAGCACAATGCAAAGCACAGGTCAAAGCACTTAAAGAAGATGGCCTTGCCTTACACAATCAGTTTTAGGCAGCAAAAATCCAGACCTCCACTAGAGGGCACCAATGTGTTAGCCTTCTCTATTCCTTAGGCACCCTCTAGTGGTGATCTGGAGTTTTGCAGCCCAGATCTGGTAACCCTGTGTATCCCCTTGTTAGGTTTTAAATAACAAAGTGGAAAAGTGGCCTTTGAAAAAATGTTGCCTGAGAATATGGTCCTGTTCAGGTCTTCTGCGGCCACCCCTTTTTCCTCCAAGAGACAGCTAGAATTCCGACTCACTGAGCATGCTCAAGCATAATTGGCTCGCTTAGATGTGGGAGTTCACATCTAATGAAACAATTTTGGAACAGTAGATTAAAGCCACTTCTCAAAAATTATAGTTTCACAAAAGACACATAACTTTGTTGGACCTAGTACTTGCCTTTTGAGGGACTCTTGCTTGTTGATTTGCTTTGTTTAGAGATTTGGAATCCATTCAATTGCTACTTTTTGTATCCTCTATAGAGCCTTAAAATGAACATGTATGACCATCATTCTGCATAGAATGCAATTTCCCACATTGTTGCAACAATTTTAATCATGCCTGGCTTGCATAGACTAAGGCATTTAATCACTGTGAAGGAGGTGAGGGGGTGGGGAGAATGCCATTCATGCCGCTCAGCCTTGTCCAAATGCCCAGGTTTCTGTCTGGCACCTTATGCCAAATTTGATTCAATGCGTAGCCCTCATTTACCACAGTAGCTGTTGGCAGAAGAGATCCACGTGACTGCTTCACAACTCTTTAGTTTGGTCCTTGTGATCGTACACCAAAATAACGTTGGAGCAAACACTCTGAATCAAAGCACTGCTCTAGGAAATTTGTAAGGTTCCAATTGTGCACAACTAGAAGTCAACAAATTATATGAGCACTGCAGATTCCAGCTGGTTTTGTAGAACTCTATTATATTTCGTGCACTATGTGGTAATGTAGCTTTTGATATTCTTAAAGAACTGACAGCATCTATTTCCTTTCAAAGAGGGCTGCTTTCAATTTAGTGGCATTCAGCAACCTGCAGATTGGAGTCTGCAAGGCACTCTTAAGAATATCACTTTCAGATGACTGATGTTTTGCAGGTGGTTTTTGCAGAGAACCATGAAACACAGCTGCCATGAAACCTTTGATGAGTGTAAGTAGAACAACATCAAAAAGTATGCTTTCTTTTGAGCAAACACATGAAAGCAGAGAACTGGCTGACAGTGTCATAGCCCAGAATTCATTTTCATTAGCAGGCACAAATCAAGGAGAGGCAAGCTGGCTGTTTTATAGATAGAAATGTATATTGCAAAGGAACAGAGGCAATATATTAATGAAGATATAGATTGGTTTGAAACATAATTTGGTCATATTTACAGTTTTTTAAAAAAAGTTAGTCTCCTTAACTCTAGCTCAACTCCTAGTGGTGATGCAGACATGTCCACGTGATTTTCTTGGCAGCACAACTGAAGTGGCTTGCCATTTCCTTCTTCCAGGATGTTCTTTTCAACTTCCTGGTCTCATTTACAGCCCTTGAATTTCCTGTTGGTCTATCATCCATGTACTAACTAGCAGGCAGGATGTATTTTTAGAAATTCTAGTAAGATTAAAGCTTTACCCATAGCTTTACTATTTTTCAATTCAACTATTAATTTTTGGATCTTTGAGAGTGAAACTGGGGGCCATTCAGGAACAGGATCATCTACTGGCATGTTTGTGGGTCACCACCTAGGGGTGCTTTCAAGAAGCCACAGAAGTGACCATCCCAAGTCTTAAGGGCAGTTAAGTACTGCTATTTGTATGGTTGAATCCTGCTGGAAATCGAGATACTAGGTGCCTCAAGATACTGGGCAGTCGTCTTTACATTCCCCTGAACCTGGTCCAGTTCTCTAGTACATAACTTTGTTTCTTCTCCTTTAGTAGCCTCTTATAGCCCCTTTTTAATAGAAAATGATTTCATGTGAAGGAGAGTCATTACTTGTGTAAGCCTTCTTGTAGGCTAGGGTTGCCTGCACTCTGAGACACACTCCCTATCAAACCAGGTTTGGATCACTTGTTAGATGAAGGAGAAGGTCAACTGGATGGTAAACAGTCTTGGGCAAGGCTGATGATTTGCCAGAAAATGGAGACTATCTTGTGAGCATCATTGGCTGCAGTTATAGACTGCCTCAAAAAATAAGCAGTCGAATCATCAAAAAATTGAATTTAGACCTTAAACAACTGAGATGTCTGCTGATAGAAGAAAGAATGTTAACTTGTGGGGGTTGAATTTGCTTTATTAAATCCAGGATTAAGATACCCACAAATGGTAAGAGGTCACTTTGAACAAAAAGCCATATAAAAATATTTGCAATAAGATGCAAAATTGCTAGATGTTCACATACAATCCAGAGTTCCTTAATTTTTCAAGACTACCTAAATTCAGTTAGGTGCTACTAAGTAAGAAAGTCATATTTAGAGCAGATCCATTAAAATAAACTGGAATGAAGTTCTCATATTCAACTTGTCCAATTTCAATAAAATTACTCTAAGTGATACGAAATTTCAATAAAATTACACTAAGCGATACAAAATATCTGGATGCCACTAGCATCCTCATCTACTCAATAGTTGCCAGCACACAATTCATGCTAAAATTAATTCCTGTTTTTAGCAACAGTGTCTTCCCAGATACTTTTTTTTTCATGTTTTCTTTTTATTGTGTTGAATTAATCAAAAAGAAAAGTACAGATGCATATAGCAGTATTAAAGAAGCAACACAATCTCAATATTAGTAAGTGTAATAACAGCAATAAAAATAAATAGGGCAAGGGAAAAGGGGCTTGGAAATTGTTATAAACAAAACAGTTCCAAAAACTTTGACCATATTGAGTGAAGTCTTATTCCTCAATCCTTTGCCCAAACCCAAAAAGATTGTTTTAAATTGTTGACAACAACACATCAAGAAACCACAGCTGCAAATCAAGTCTAGATGTCTCCTTCCAACTTCCTGGACAAGTATATTTAAAATCTAAAATGCTATACTTAACTGTAGATACAGTATATAAATTCATTTAAAATAGGCTTAACTTTATCAGCATCCTATCATGTTATATATATAAGGCCTTTTTAAAACTCAGCAAAAGGGTAAAATGCTTAGCAGATAGTGAATTCCTAAAGCCATTTGAACATTCATCCCTGACTTGCCATGATGACACATGGCCCCGTAGATGGTATATGACTCCTTACAAACTAGCATGCATGAACAAAAAAACCCTCCTCTTTTTGCTGGAATGGTGTGAGAAAAGGGGAACTTATTTCTCCTTGGGGTGGCCACGTCCCTATGTTTTTACCTTCTGGTCTGGGGTGTTTTGGGAGATTGGTAAAGTTATAAATCAAAGAATTGATATGTGTCCACAACATGCTTTGCTGAAAATATTTTTCAGATCTAATGCAAATATTTACTTTAAAGAATTAGTGGCATTTTTGTTGACAGCCCCTAAAATATCCATAGCTAATCACTGGAAAGATAAAACTACAGTGTTGGAACTCTGGTACTAAAATGTTTGGCATATGGCCATAGCTGAGAAACTGACCTACACTCTGCTCAAATTAAAGTTCAAGCCTTCTCAAATGTATGGTCTGATTTTATATCTTATGCTAACCAGGGGAACCATCATTGTTTTATACCAGATGAATATATTAATGTGGGGGACAAATATTAAGGAATTATTAGTATGCAGCTTTCTGAATTGTCCCCTTTTTCAGTTCTTATACGTATATGTGAAATTTTATTGTACCTTTTATAGTTATTGTAATTTTTTTTAGCTATAAAAAATATTTTTTTAAAAAATGACACAAGGGGCTGACTCTTCAGTGCCTCCTGATTTCTTTACAATTAAGGATTTGTTCAGTGCGCCCTCTTTCTCTATCACTCTGCCTGGTCTGTGTCTATGAGGTTGCTAATCTGAGGGCCCTTTCTTTCTTCCCAGGCACATTCATACAAAGCACATCTTCTTGGACTTTGTTCCTGGTAGGATGTGGCTAGCCAGGTGCTAGGCTTTGCCTGTCTTTATGGTGTATTGCCTGTAAATGCATCTCCTTTCTGTTCTAGTTATAAAACTTGCTTCTCTATTCCTGCCTATGTCAGATTCCCATTTTCAGAAACATTCATATGCACACCCAGAACTCTTCAGCCTCTCTTAGCCCCTCTTGGTTGGCCAGACCATGAAATCAACTCCACAGGATAGCTAAAACTACTGTTATTGAGATTGGCTATAAAAGCAGAATCTTGCAAGTTCGATTGTGCTGTACCTTCTCTCCCTTCTTATAGTTCAGTGAATTAGGGAAGTGTCCTTCTGAGCCAAACATTATCTGCACATTCCCTTTTGCCTAGGCAATAACACCTGCATATCTTGGTCAAGGTCATCTTCCTTTCTCTCTACACCCTCCAACAAGCCAGGAAGCCTCTTCAGATGCTCTCAGTAACTAGGGAAGGGAATCATATAGAAGAAGGCATACTTTCATATGACCTAGGCTTAAGCCACATAGGACTTTATTACCAGCACTTGTCCTTCAACCAGAAACAAATTTTCAATGCCTTCAGCCCTGACTTGTTATGATTTCTCAGTTTCAAGTCCATTTTCAGCTGTGGAAGCTCATTGGGTGACTTTAGGTCTGGCATTAGATGCCTTTGGCCATAAGTTTGTAGTTGTGGGAAACACTGGAAGGAGGGCAATATGCATCTTAGTTTATGGAGAACGGTGAGATATGAGCCTTATGAATAATAAACTAACAAGTTTCCAAACTAGACACAAAAGCAGCCCCATGTAGAGAGAATTGCAGTAATCAAATCTGGAGCGTTACAAGCGCATGCAGTAGGTTTTTAAGTCATTTCCTTCCTTGGAAATTCACAGTGGGAATATGTTGTGTTCATCATTATCTCAGAACATGAAAACACCAGAATACAACTGAAACATTCAAATATTAAAGCAGAACAGTTCAGCTGCCTCCTTCTTCAGTTACTCAGAAATGAATCAAAAGACTGTAGGCAATGTGGCAATTACAGGACTGTGAAGATTGGATATTCTGAATTTATAGGAGGCCAAACAGAAAAAATACGCTTTTAAAATGTATTGAATTAATAGCTCTGAGAATTGTCCAACACTTATGTTTAGGGGCAGACTAGATATTACTGAGCTCCACAGAGGAAAGCTGAACTTAAATGTTGGAAAGGATAGCAAGATATTTAGGCCTGGTTTCCAAATTATTCTGTGTTTGTCCCCCCAAACCCCCCATAGAGTTTGTCTCTATGGTTAGCACTGATTCTGAGAATAAGAAGTTCAGACTGAGGTGCAGTGGGCCCAAAGGGTGACTCTTTTTGCTTGGGCTTGAGTCTAAATCAACTTCCTTCAGCTTTGCTTTGTTTTTTTCAGTAACAAAAACAGGAAGCTTCAGACACAGAACTCCCGCCCCACATCTACTTTGGTTTTAGAATAAAGATAGTTCTGTACAATAATGCAGAAGCCAGAACAACAACAGCAACAAAAACTAGTCACAATGTCTTAAATCCAATTATAGGTAGTCCTCATTTAGCAACTGTCTTGTACAGCAACCATCTGCAGTTACAATGGTGATGAAAAAGTAACTTTACAACCACTCCTCACATTTATGACCTTCGCAGGTCTGTGAAGCTGAAATAAGGAAAGCTGAAATAAGATTGTAAGCACAGTCATGGTTTCACTTAGTGACCACTTTGCTTAATGACTGACTTGCCAGTCCCAATTGTAGTCACTAAATGAGGACTTCCTGTATTTTAAGTCTGACAATATGATGCAGTGTTTAGGTAGCATAATGCAAGGAGAGGTAATCTCTAATCACACTCTCTGCATGGCAGCACAAGGGGAATGCCAGCCACTAACCATTTTTAAGAAGGCAAACTGATGAGAATGCTCTTTTCCACTCTTTGCTGATCCACAGCTTTCTTTTTAACACTCCTTTGTCTTTTGGGGAGACAGGTAGGCAAGCTCTCAAAGAATTGGCTGCAGTTGTCTTTCATTTGATTTTTTTTAAAGGGCCAATGTGGGTCTCCGAGGCATTCTGGGAAAGAAAAAAATAATGTTAGAGGCTGAGGCTTTGCAGCAAACCAGCTTTCTATTTATTTATTTTTAATTAAAAGAATATTTTTAAAAATTGGTTCAGGTGGGGCAAGGGACTCTAGCAGGCACCAAAGAAGATTTTTTAGGAGCCACGTTGCCTATCCTTGCAATAATGAGTATGGCTTCATTCTTGTTTCCACAGTACTTCTCAAGTTAACCTGAGGGCCCTTCTGCATACCCAGTTTGCACTAATCTGGAATCTGTGCCATGTTCCCAAGGTCTCATGATGCTGGAGCTCTTTGGCAGCCCTTCAGAATAATTTCAGTCTTATCCATGGCACAGGAGGAAGCAATGCAAGTTTAATATACCGGTGTAGGCTTTTATGGCCAGTATCTGTTGGGCAGCATGGGGCTTCAGGTTTTAGTGACTGTGATCTAAACAACAGATTTTCTGATGTTTTGCCAGCAACTGTGGCTGGCATCTTCAGAGGCAAGAGCCTGGCTATAAAGACAGGAACCCAGTTAGTCCCTGCTTAGTTGCCTGTGGTCTGCGTCGTCATTCATTCACAACTGCCAACCTCTATCCACTACTTCTATTAGTGCTTCCTCCCTTCTACTGTCAACAGAAGGACAAATAGCATAATGCAATGCTTTGCTTTGTACCCAGATCCAGCTCAAAGTAGAAGCCCCCTTTCTCCAACTACCATTTGCCAGTGTTGAGATCCCCAGAGGAAAATAAAGCACCAGGCTTTCCACTAAGTTTTGATTGAGCTTCATCATCTGCTGAACTGCCAGGACCCTTTGAACCTTGTAATTAGAATCTACTGGCCAGCTTTGTTTACTCTTTCCTCCATCTCAATGGCTTTTCTTTTTGTGTTATTTTTTTTTAGCTTTTGGTCCTTGTAAACAGAAGAACAAGTGGAAGCAAATGCAGAGTGCACATATACACAGAAAGTTATAGTAACTTAGCAGAATGGAAAATAAGAGGGCCCTTGAAACAATCATCATGTTCCTTCCTTGTGATGGCCATTAAGATAAATGTGTTTTTACATATATAGTATATTTATGGCGGATTCAAAATGTTGACACAGATTTGGGTAGCAGAAAAACCAGGAAGCGAGCAACAGGTAGGAAAACAGAAGAGCAGCAGGAAGCAGAATTGATCCCTGAAGGCTGAACTCTGTGCTTAGCTACTCAGAGCATATTGTTCTTAAGTGTGCCTTGCAAAATGAAATATTGAATTTTCCTTGAACACAATGTTTTCTAAAATGATAATGACCAGATGTTCATGCATGTCACTCATGAGCCATAGTTCTTTCTAAACTACTTCACTGCCACAGATGATGAGAGACTACTGTAAGAAAGCTAAGATGGAGGAGAAAGAAGCTACAGTATTTAGGAAAACTGTGGTCTTTCTTTGAAAGGGACAACCAAATTATTGGTCAATTATTGAGCAAGATTGAGCTACATTGTAGTTCCTGTGATATAACAAGACTATAGTTCGATCTGTAGAGATTATTTTAAGCAGAGTTTTTACTAATTGCTTTGGACCATGGTCTCAAGTTTAAGAGCCCAGCTTCAGGAAACAGGTGTGAGGGCTTTTGGTGGCTCCTGGCAAACTCCAACACCATATAGGCAGACACCTTTAACAGCAATGCAAATTAGCTTTATTGAATTAAAGTGTGTTGTGTGTTGTTGCACTTACTTTCCTATAACATAAACCCACATTGGATATGCATATTCTCACAAATGGAGGAGCTGAACCATACCCCAGCCTCAAAGGAATACTTACAAACCCAAAGAGATGATACTCAAGGGCTCTGTAGTGAATGGACCAACAAGATCTCACCACACATGGACTGACAGCCAGAGACATCTGAGTTTCAATCAATATTTACTCATCAGAGATGGTGGCCTGACTTGGGTCATGGGCAAAATCAGATGACCAACTGCAAACCAAGAGTAAGAAGTAGGGAGGGAGCTCTTCAGCCTCTGATTAAAAGGAAAAAAAATCAAAAAGATTTTTGGTAGACTTATTTTTCCATGTCTGTTTCCACCTTCATTGTATTTACAAATGTTATTATAATACTGCTTCTTTTCTTTTTTAATAGCTCTCCAAAATTCTTTGTTAAATTTTTCCTGTGATCTTTCCTGGCTTTGGATTCTCTTCTCGTTAATTTCCACCATTTGTTCTGACTGTGGCAGGTTGAAGTGCCTGGCGGAAGGAAAGCAGTTGGGGTTGTGCCAAGGTCATGGAGGGTTTTTTTAGGGAAGGCAGATGACTCAGCACAAGACCATGAGCATGTAAACAGAAAGGAGAAAATGCTAGAAACCACCTGTACAATGGCACACACATGTGTCCTGGGTATAGAATACAAAATGAGCCAGGAAAAGCAGAGGAAAGCAGAGGGGGGGGGTGTTGTGTTACAGATCCTGCAGGACACGCTACTGGAAAGGACGTCATCTGGTAAATGCGGAGTGGAGTGGATCCTTTCGAGTCCAGAGATTTTGGCCCTGAGATGAGGAGGAAGACCAGGAGGAAAATCCTGAAGAGACTTTTGAAAATGTGGAAAGACCAGGAGGATCAACTGTACTGTGTCTAAGGAGATTCAGATACTGGACAGTGGAACTTCATGAGTTAAAGGCTTTGTTTGGCAGCAAGAGAGCCAGGACAAAACTCTCAAACATTCCAGTATCAGTAATTGAGATAAGGAGGGGAAGAAGAATCCAAAATAAAGCATGAGCGGAAAGTGGGGGAAAGAGAGTTGAGAGGGAGAAAATTAAGTAGATTATTTCTTATATATCTATAATTCTATTCTGTACATACTAGGTTTTTGGAAATTATATTGTCACTTGTATATCTTAGCTCACACTAACGTATTGGCATAAGTATCTTAGTGTTGACAATAAAATCCCTAATTTGTTTAAAGGTTGGCTGTGTATGTGTGTCTATCAGCTCCTATCTTGATCTACCCTCTGACACTGACATCCAGTTTGCTTCCTTCTGTTGTTTGGTCTTTGGAAGCTTCTTTTCACATTTATCATTAACAACTTCTTTGTTTTCATTCTACAGTTCCACTGGTTCCCTATCAATGAGGTTCAGGATTTCAAAGTGATTCCTGATGTTCCCCTTGAAAATAGTGCATATATTGTCAAGACCATATCATGGACACTGGTTGGCTTTGTTCTTCCACTTCAGCTTGATTTGGAACTTGCACATCAGCAGTTTGTGATATATTCCACAGCCAGCCCTTGGGCATTTTTTGGATTTTGTAACTTGGCTCTACCACCTTCTTGTATTAATAACATAATCAACTTGATTTCTACATACTCCATCTGGTGAAGTCCATGTATATAGGCATCATTTTGGTAGTTTGAAGACTGTCTTTTTAACTGGTCATTGGATTGGCAGAAACTGATAAGTCATTCTTTTGCTTCATTTCTGTTTCCTAGGCCATAGAGTCTGTTTATTTTCTTCCTTCCTTTTTCCAACTTTGGCATTTCAGTCTCCAACTACAAGCAGCACATTTACTTGCATTTCAAACTGAATGTGACCATAACACTCATCAACCTCCTCTTCTTCTGCATCAGTAGTTAGAGCATAAACTTGAGTAATCATCATAGTAAAGGGGTGTCCACAAAGTCTAACTGATATCCAGTCATTGGGCATTTCTTCTTTATTTTTTGTGTGTTTTGAGTAGTAAAAGAGTATGATCTTCTAACTGAAAATGTCCAAATCCATTTCAGTTCACTGATACCTAAGATGTCAATATATAGTTGATTCATTTCATCTTTTCACTGTGTTGACTTTCCCACGTTCATGCTTCTTATATTCCATGTTCTTACTGAATTCTGTCTTTGAAACTACAGATTTTCTTTTTCTGTAGGGCAACATCAGCAACTAGACATCTGGAAGGCTTTAATCTAGCTATATCATAAACATCATCAGTACTCCAAAAGTTCTTCAGTGCTCTCTCAGTAACATGTTGAGTGCCATCTGACCTGAGGTATCCACCATCCAATCATTTTATATTGTCTAGCCATGTGGTTTTCTGGTAAAAAAAAAAAAAAAAAAGTGGTTTACCATTGCCTTCTCCAGAACAGTATGAAATAATGTCTTTGCTATTGTCACTAATATGATCATCTGCCTCCAGCATCTTCCTATATCACTGCTGCTCAATATGGATGCCTGCTTCCTTTAGCTGGGCAGCTAGGATGACCTTCACACTTTGGGTGATTACTGGGAGTATGTATTCTGGGTGAACATTCCCAGCATTCATCACTCATCTCTCCCAGTAACACCCACCCTCACCATGCTGAGAAAGCATAACAGGAGTTCAGGGAGTCTAGTATAAGTACTATTGTCTATTTTAAGAGTCAAGAGTTTACTATCATAAGTACAATTATCAATTTTAAGGAATGGATATAGGATATGAGTTTGTCACTACTTTACAAAAGTGTCTGTGTTCTAAAAATGAGAAGATGACTTGTTACTCTATGGTCTAGGTTTAATGATAAACTTGAAGCTTGAATTAATTTTATATAGGTATTTATACTTTTATGGCTTCTTTTTCTGTTAATTGGTGGGGGGTTTGGTTAGATTTCATTTATTTTAATCAGTATAACATATTTTGTTTTTTCCCCTTTATTGGATAATCACTATTTATCTTCCCTTTTTGTGATTATGTCAACTCCTTTCTTTCATATTTTCCCATTTTAACAAAAAATAAAAAAGGGTTTACTATTATACTGAAGTTTCTTAAACAGCTCTACTGTCAAAGGTACCATCTGCAAAGAGAGTGAAAAGCGAGTCTAAGGAATGAAACAGAAAAATCTGTAATCTCCATCCTGTCCCCTTTCATTCTGCTTTTCCAGTTGACATGAGGGACCCAGGTGGAAAGATTCACTCAGCATGTCAGGGAGGGGGAAATCTTCTCCCCACATAATTGATTATTCTTACTAAGGAAACAGCTTTTGCCAAATGCATTTAGATTGCTTAGGCTCATTCTTAAAATGAATTATTCACTTTGCAGCCCTAGAAAAAATAAGAAAGACATACTTTTCTGCTGCAGTAATTATAATGAGTGTAGTATTGGGTTAATTAGAAAATGAAGAGGAGAGAATTATGACAAAGAAATCCAAATGTAAGGACTTGTTATAGATGTTGCCTAATCTATGGAATATCATCTTGTGTGCCTAGAACCAGTGAATGAGGTAGGATGTTTCATAGATACATGACTAAAGACTGGCAAAATAAAGCAAAATAACCAAGCGGTACAGATGCAAAGCAAGTACTTATTTCAATTTAGTATCTTAAAAAACAAATGGATTCTTTGCACACAAGTACTTCCTCAGTGAATGTTAGCATTGGAAGAATCATCTATTACTCTATGCTAGCAATCATGGCTACTTCTTGCACATTATCAGTTATTGTGAATATAATTGTTATTCCAGTAACTATCCGACAACTATCTGACAACCCCTTAATGAATCTCTGATCAACTTAGCCATAGACTTGGTTGGAAGGAAATCTGAATGTAGACACAAATGCAGTGGAGTCTTTCAGCCATGGTAGAACTGGCTGTATCACAGAAGTCTTGCTATGGCATACTTGTCTACACTTGATTGTCACATCCAAAAATTAGAAAAGACCCATCAATTAATTCCTCGTTTCTCAGTAGAAGATTTACAGATTTGAGAAAGACGGCAAGCATAGTCACTTATTTACCATTTACCATTCTTCATACCACAGCAAAAGATATACTTTAAATGTGCTTTTAAACATCTGGCATAATTTTTATAATCTTCTTTCAGCATATACAGTGACAAATACAATTATATTGTCCTATCTTTCCATAGTGGTGACATCAACAAAATGGGAGCAAAGATATTTCTAATTTGTCTTTTCCTTCTGCTAATGAACAAATGGAGCATAGAACAAATCAGTTCAAAGTTCTCACTTGAAGCACAAATGACCAGGTTCAAATTATTATGTTTTGGCACATTATATGAAGACCCAGATCCTTTGAGAAATCTATAATGCTGGAAAAGGTGGAAAGAAACAGAAGAGCTTGACCAGCAGTAAGATGGATAGACTCAATTACTCTGATGATGGATGGTCAGATGGGGGGCAGATTATCCTGGAGAAGGTCCAGTACTGGAGAAGGACAATGTATCTGACCAAACATGTGTAAGAACCCCATATTAAGAATCCCAACTGTGGCAATAAGGGTGGCAAAACAATTTTATTTCTCTGCTCTTATTGCATTTGTTGATAGCCGTTCAGTGGCCATCTTGAAGTAACCCGGTTCCTGCTAGGGAGGAAAGGGCTGCAGGACCATATGCAGGGTCCATGAAGTGATGTCATCCTCCTTGAGGAAGGGGGCAGTTCCCTCAGCCTTGAAGGAGACTGTGGTGCACTCTCTCCTCAAGAAGTCATTGCTGGACCCAACAGTCCTGGACAGTTTTTGTCCAGTCTCCAACCTTCCTTTCCTAGGGAAGGTTGTGGAGAGGGGGGTCATGCTGCAGCTCCAGAGTTCCCTAGAGGAAATGGATTATTTGGACCTGTTTAAGTTGGGGTTCAGGAGGGATTCAGTACCCAGACAGCACTGATTGTGCTTGCTGATGATCTGTGGCAGAGCCAGGATGGGGTGGTGCATTCATCCTGGTGCTTCTTGATCTTTCAGTGGCTTTTAATACAGTTGACTGTGGTATCCCTGACCGGCCTAAGGAGTTGGGGATGGGAGGCACCATTTTAAGTGATTTCCCTCCTTTCTCTGTGACCAGTTTCAATTGGTATTGACAGGTGGGGAGAGATCGCACCCACAACCCCTCATTTGTAGAGTGCCACAGGGCTCTACACTCTTTTCCCTTGTTTTAACATCTACATGAAGTCATCCATTAGTCTCAGGTTAGATGTCATCAATATACTTATGAAGCCCTGTTGTACATCATGACTCAGGATCAGCCAAGTAATGCTATTGAGATCCTATCCCAGTGTCTAGAGGCTGGGTGGGTCTGGAGGGGGAGGAACACACTCAGGCTTAATTCTGATAAGGCCAACAGACAGTATTTATTTGGCCCCCCATGTCTGGGGATATTCCATTACCTGGCTTCAGTAGAGTTACACTTCCCCATTTGAGACTTGTGCACAATCTGGGCCCTTCCTGGATTCACAGCTCTGCTCAAAATGTAGGTGGCAGCTGTGGCCAAGAAGATCTTTGCCTAGGTATATCTAGTGTGCCATTTTCACCCTTTCCTGGAACAGGAGGCCCTTCAGACAGTCACTCTTGCTTTTGCCACCTCACAATTGGATTACTGTAATGGGATTACTACATTGGGCTGAAAACTACCTGGAAGCTACTGCTGGTCTGGAACATGGCAGTGTGGACAGTGATGGGGGTATTGCAGTATGCTTATGTGAACCCACTCCTTTGTGAGCTGCACAGATTACCAGATGGCTTCTAGGTGCAATTCAAAGTGTTGGCCATCACCTTTAAAGCCCTACATGGCATAGGGCTGGATGTCTGAGGGACTGCTTATCTCCAACTGCTTCAGCCCATCCAGTAAGATCAAGTAGGGTCAGGTGTTTTGGGTCCTATTGATTCAACAGTGTCATCTTACAGGACCCAGAAAATATGTCTTATCTGTTGTGGTGCCTGCCCTCTGAAATGACATCCAACCAGAGATTCATACAGTTTCCACCCTAATGATGTACAGGATATAATTAAAAACATAGTTGTTCTCCCAGGCCCTCAGTTAGAGTGATTATAGAGCACCCATTAGTTAAGTTTGGTTTTTACAATTGGTTGTATTGCTCTTCCGGTCAGCCATGACCTTTTCTATATGCGTACTATTTTCCCTTTTTTTAATTTCTAAACCACTCATAGTCACTAAGGAGTCAGGCAGCCTTGGAACTGAATGAATGAATGAATGAATGAATGAATGAATGAATGAATGAATGAATGAATGAATGAATGAATGCTAAGAGTCGACATGGACTCAATGGTATATAAACAATCAATCAATGAATTGAATTAGTTGGGCTATAGTTCTAGAAAATAAGTTGGTGTGTAATGAAACCTAGTTCCTTTTGCATGACTTGAAAGATGGGGAAAAAGTGTCCTATGTGCAATCATTTTACAAACCTTTTATTCTGGAATGGTTTGAGTCCATTTGTGTGCCCAAGATACCAATGGCATACACTCTATGCTCTAAAAGGGTAACTCATTTTTTCTCAGTACCTGTGCTTGATAAATCAATGCCCCAATTTTAACTTTTAAAATACCACACTGCGCAGAAGTCAGTTTCAGCCACTTTTCTCTCTGGATGGAGGCAAGACAGATATATATCAGCTGCAGTGGGCAGACATGTAAATACTGTATGTGCACCTAATATACATTGACAGCATTTCTATCTAACAATATTGATTTTTTATTCAAATAAGTTGAATAAAAAGATTCAATTTATGCATTGAATTTTTGCATTGAAGATCTTTTGCAGTAAGTACAACTACATTCACTGAAAAAGTAAATAATCTATTAAATGTGTTTAATTTCTTTGAGAGGATACTAGCATGCCCACTGCAGAAGTTTTGGACTGCTTTATAATATATGAATTCAACCTGCAGTTAAAACAGAAGAATAGGACTCAATTCACAAGGGAGAAGGACACAAAAAATGGGTTGACAACTTTACACTGACCCTTGTACAAAAGTACTCTGCATTGTAAAGACCATTGTTACAAAATTATATATATTTAAAAGCGGAAGAGCTTTAATCAAACCATTCCTCTCTATTATATCATCACTGTCATCTAATTTTGTAAAATACCAGTATTTAACTACTAAAAGAACAATACTTACATAGCATAGAAATATATACTGTATATATATATATATATATATATACTGTGTATGTATGTATGTGTGTGTGTGTGTGTGTGTGTGTGTGTATGGAAATATGTTTCACTGTCCTTAAAATAGACCCATTGAAATCAGTGGGTTTAAGCTTATTGATAATTTATTGTTTTATGTTACTCACTACACAGTCATCCATAAACACACATTCATTGAAAAAGAAAAAAGACAGAAAGTAAAACCCAAGCTGTCAATCAAAAAATTCACAGAGAGACAGGAGTTACCGAAGGAAGGGGAGTGTCACAAAATTCAAGATAACGGCTGTGGCCATGTGATTGAAGTCCAGCCCCTTTTTTATGGGCGTCAAATGCACAACCCAGATGAAAAAGAGGCAGGGCTTCAATCACACATTTCTGGCTACCATTTTGACTTTTGTAAACCACCCCACTGCAGACACCCCTGCAGGGAAGGCCTGTATATAATTAGTAAATTAGATTTAGTTACGTCTCCCTCATTGAAGTAGATCTGTTCAAAGCATGTCTATGTTTGGAATCAGTCCAATCTGTTCAAGGAATATACTGTGTTCAAGTGATCATGTTTTTATGCTCCCACATTTTATTTTAAATGCTACCTATTTTTTCTAAGCATTTCTATGACTTTTGAAATGAAATGTCATCTGCTATGTTGTCAAAAAACCTATGTTCCTTGTCAAAGACGACTCGATTAAAATAATTGCCAGCCTGGAAAGCACAAATTCAATTCACTGGTGCAGTACCAAAAGGTACTACTTAAAAAAAAAAAAAATTAGGAGGTTGCCAATGAACAAAAGATTTCTTTCATAACACAGAAGCATTTCTTGAGAACAGTTGTGATAGAAAGTCAGTTTCAAGCAAGCAAATAAAAAATAGCAAAATCACTATGTTTCAGAAATGTTTTTTTATACTGATACTCAAAAATGAAAACTTCTTGACAGGTGAAAGCACAGGTGAAGCACTCTTGGATGGAAGTAGAAGGATCTCCAAGATGAGGTCATCCAACGGTTTGAAGCCAGGTATCATCAACATGATGATTATACCAAGTTGTAAATCTTGACCCCAGACCAAGTGATGCTGTTGAAATCTTGGCCCGGTGTCTAGAGACTGTGCAGGTCTGGATGGGGAGGAACAAACTCAGGGTCAATCCTGACAAGACCAAGTGGCAATATTTATTTGCTCCCTGCCGCCCCGCCAGGTTCTGGGGATATTCCATTATTAGTCTTCAGTGGGGTTGCACTTCCCTTGCAACTCCAAGACTCCCCAATCTGGAGACTCTCAGCTTTTACTGGAAGAGCAGGTAGCAGCTGTGGCCAGGAGATCGTTTACATGATGTCATCATCATGTGAGCTAACTGCCCATTGCTGGAGCAGGAGACTCTGGTCATGGTAATTCATGCTTTTGGCACCTCCTGCTTGGATGACTGCAATGTTCTCTTATATGAAGATCACTAAGATGCTCCAGTGTGTTCAAAATGCAGTGCTATGCCCATGTTATGCTACTGCTTTATGTCCTGCACTATCTTCCAGTAGGATTCTGGAAGCAGTTCGGTACTAGTTATTACCTATAAAGCTGGGTTATTTGCAGGACCATCTGTTAATTTTGTCCATCCCACCAGATCTGGCAGAATTGGCATTCTATGGGTCCCTTCTGTCAAGCAGTGCCATCTGATGGGACTCAGGAACCGTGCTTCCTCTTGAAGGGCCTGCACTGTGGAACAGCTTGCTGCTTGAGATTCAGATGGCCCTCATCCCTGTTAGCCTTTTATAAGTCCCTGAAGACCTTGGCTGTTATCTCAGGCTTTGGGCCATAGTGTTGAGGAGTCCATCTCTAGGAGAGGTAGCCTATATTAATTGCATCCTTGTTGCCAATCTGTTCATTTGTTCTGATATGCATTGTTTTTATGACTATTTTTAATTTATTTATACACTGCCCAGAGTTGTCAGGAGTTGTCAGGAGCAGTCACAAAAGTTGAGGGAGGTAGGGATGGATAGCCCCATGTAAACTGTCTAGAGCTCCTGGATAGAAGTCAGAGTATAAATCTAACAAATAATTTAGTACAATATATTTATTTATGTTTTTCACTATTGCATTTACATCTTCCCTATCCTCAAAGAGCACAAGCCATCTACCCAGTGTATCCTCATACAACAATCCTGTGAAGTAGGTTAAGTTAAGAAATAGTGACTGATCAAAGCCATGTGGTAATCTCTGTGGCAGAGGGTGGACTGGGACCTGACTCTTGAGTAAGTGGGTATAGCATACAGAGCAGAGGTTCTGCCTAAGACAGTGTTGTCCAAACTTGGCCACTTTAAGATGAGTGGACTTCATGGCTGGCTGGGGAATTCTGGGAGTTGAAGTCCACTCATCTTAAAGTGGCCAAGTTTGGACAACACTGGCCTAAGACCTTAACAGGCAAAGAGCCACAACCTGTAAAATTGCCTGGCTCGATGGCTCACGGATTTGATTCATTATGAGAAAGATTTCCATAAATGGACTTTATGAAGATGAATCGTTTTTTTTCTAGACCTTATAACTGGTTTCCCATGTCACCTCAAACATGATTTAGTTTGTATGATAATCCACCCTGACGGGATGAAAATACTGCGTTCAATCATAAACGCTGGTTTGCAAACCATAACAGCTGTGCCATGAAACATGCTTAGAGAAAAAAATGTATCTTAGTACAATACGTGAATCCAGTCTGTGTTTTATCTGATGAAGCGGTCTCTGCTCCATAAAATCCAGAGCTTTGCTAGTGGATTTTAGTGCGGTAGATTATTATGGCTGGAAATGATAACATTTAATGAACATTTCAACCAAATATTTTTCATTCCACAATATACATTTTTTTTATTATTTCACATCCATTATTCTCTTAAAATACAGTCTTCATTGCCATTTCTTAGTCCTTTCTCAGCTTTTTCCTTTTTATGATGCAGTAATTAGAAAATGACCCAGTATTTGTGAGGTGGCTTAGCAAGCAATGTTCTAATCTGATCATGTATTTTTCTTACTTTCTTTTCTTCAGTTTCAGAACTCAGTTACATATGATTCTCCCTCAGAGACTTCTAGTTCTAGTAACACTTACTGGTAAGTGAAAAATGCACTATTTTTACCACTTTTATAATACTGTGTTCCCTGATGCATTAGGAAGTGACAGTTGAACTGAGACGAAGTATCAACAAGAAACTGCACTTTACAAGCTGTAACTGTTTGCACCAAATGCCAGACTTTATAACTAAGTAAAGGTATGAAGTCAATATTTGTAAATATAGTGAAAGAGGGAAACAAAAATATTTGTTCTATTTTATCACTGGCCACCCATATTTTTCTGGGAAGGAAGTAGTGAGGCATGAAGGCACAGATTTTGCTGGTGATTCTAGCTCCCCAATCAACTGGTGTTCAGAGCTACACTGGCTGAGAAGCCATCATATGTCTAAACCAGAGTTTATCAGAATGAGAACAAGTCTTGAGTTGATATATGCTCCCATTCTTCATCTATCTAGGCAGACTTCCAGAGTTTCTAGCTGCTTTTGCTAAAGCATCTGGACTGACCAACCATGGTTTGATACAAAACTTAACTCTTCCTCAGAGGAAAACAGGCCATGCTTAATGGTTTATTGCATCTTCATCCTTGAGGATGGTCTTCTTCAGATGAAGTGCCAGAAAATACCCAGCACTCCAAATATAGTGATCCTGTGAATTTATATATGGGGAACAGGATACTAGCTTTTCGTTTTCAATTTCTTCCCAGATCATCCTTAATCAGAATTTGACAAATTATGATATTTTGTTATCAATATTTTTTCAGTCATTACAAATGTTGTAATCCAAACCCTGAATAGTGCCTGGCCACCTACTCTTTGTCTAATATAAAGTCTCCTTTGGGTTGAGTTGGGCACATATAATGTTTCTTGACAAAGATATGGAAATGATTTGCAATTGCCTTCTTCTGGGAGTTTTTTTTTCAATTTCTCAAGATTTCCTAGTGGTCTCCAGTCCAACTTGTAACTGTACTTACCTTTGTTGTGACACTTCTGATCCAGGAGGTACTGTTTTGTTTTCCTCCTCCTTCTAATATCCTCTTTTTATGAGAGAATATAATTGAAAACAACAGTAGGATGGTAGAAATGTTTTGTGTTGCCATCCTGGAAAGGTAAGAACTGAAGTTCTCTTAGTGATAAGACATTCAAATGTATCAATTTGTACAATATTATTAGGAAGATTTCATTTTCCTGTCTTTGCAGTTACTGTGGCTTTGTATTTTATTTATATTTATTCATTTATCAAATTTGTCACCACCCATCTTGTTAAAAAAGGACTCTGGGCAGTTTACAGAAAAGATAAGTATTAATTAAAAATACAATATAACAATTTATCCTAAATAAATATGAAGTGTCTTCCAAGATAATTGATGGTAACTAAAAAGTATTAGGCTCAGGGAGCATCATCAGGGCACCAGCCATCCCATCTTCTTGCCCCTTGCAGGCTTGCCAAACCAGGTCTTCAGTTCTTTATGGAAAGCCAGGAGGGAAGGGGTGAGCCTGGGGGGAGGGTATTCCAGATGGCAGCAAGGGCAATGGCAGAGAAGGCTCTCCTCCTGGGCCCCACCAGCAGTTTGCATTTACTGTGGCTTTGTATGCTCTAGCAACGAGAGCTGTTGAGCTGGCAATTTTGATTTCCAAGGAATTACTTACTTTTACACCAGGGGAGGCTAGATTAGAGCTGTTGAATATCAGATGAAAGATATGATGATCTTCTAGGGTGGTACAACAGCGACCCACTTAATGTTTCCTCTATCATCTGTTCCTTCCTTCCCCTCCCCCCCCTCCTCTTCTTCTTCTTCTTCATCTCTATTCCATTCATCACTATCTTGGTTCCCTATGGATATCTTCTATGAACTTTGTATCATATTGCTTCATGATATAATGCACTGAATGTACTGGGTTTATAAACATTTAAGCACAATTATTTCAACACAAAACAGAGAATCATGCAATAACTCACCTTATACTTGCCAATTAATTCAAAACAAGATGTGGCTTAAAGATTTGAACTGACATCTTTTTTACTATGTAAATGTAAGATAGTTTATGTTGCCATAACATAATAACCCAAGTAATATGAGGAAATAGAAATTGCTACACTTAAGCCATCAGCTGGAGGTTCATGTACATGTTTTTCATGTGAAACCGTAGTTCCATTAGTGATTACCTTATTGTTGTTGTTGTTCAGTCGTTAAGTCGTGTCCGACACTTCGTGACCCCATGAACCATATTGCGCCAGGCCTTCCTGCCCTTCACTGCCTCCCTGAGTTTGCTCAGTTTCATGCTCATTGCTTCAGTGATGCTATCTAACCATCTCATCCTCTGCCGTCCTCTTCTCCTTTTGCCTTCAATCTTTCCCAGCATCAGGGTCTTCTCCAAAGAGATCTCTCTTCGCATTAGGTGACCAAAGTATCTGAGCTTGAGCTTCATTATTGATCCTTCCAATGAGCAATCAGGGTTGATTTCCTTTAAGATTGACTGGTTTGACCTCCTAGCAATCCAGGGGACTCGTAAGAGTCTTCTCCAGCACCACAGTTCAAAGGCATCAATTCTTCGGCACTCAGCCGTCTTTATGGTCCACCTCTCACAGCCATACATTACTACTGGAAAAACCATAGCTTTGACTATGCGGATCTTTGTCGGCAAGGTGACGTCTCTGCTTTTTAATATGCTATCTAGGCTTGCCATAGCTTTCCTCCCAAGGAACAAGCGTCTTTTAATTTCATGGCTGCAGTCTCCATCTGCGGTGATCTTGGAGCCCAAATAAATGAAGTCTGTTACTGCTTCCATTTCTACCCCTTCTATTTGCCAGGAATTGATGGGCCCAGATGCCATGATCTTAGTTTTTTTAATGTTGAGTTTCAAGCCAGCTTTCGCACTCTCCTCTTTCACCCTCATCAAGAGGCTCTTTAGTTCTTCTTCACTTTCTGCCATTAGAGTGGTATCGTCTGCATATCTGAGGTTGTTGATGATTCTCCCTGCAATCTTAATTCCGGCTTGTGATTCTTCCAGCCTGGCATTTCTCATAATGTACTCTGCATATAGGTTAAATAAGCAGGGTGACAGTATACAGCCTTGTCATACACCTTTCCCTATTTTGAACCAATCGGTTGTTCCGTGACCGGTTCTAACTGTTGCTTCTTGGCCCGCATACAGATTTCTCAGGAGACAGGTACGGTGATCTGGTACTCCCATCTCTTTAAGAATTGCCACAGTTTGTTGTGATCCACACAATCAAAGGCTTTTGCATAGTCAATGAAGCAGAAGTAGATATTTTTCTGGAATTCTTGTGCTTTCTCCATGATCCAGCGAATGTTGGTGATTTGATCTCTAGTTCCTCTGCCTCTTCGAAACCCAGCTTGTACATCCGGTAGTTCTCGGTTCATGTATTGCTGAAGCCTAGCTTGTAGGATTTTGAGCATAACCTTGCTAGCATGTGAAATGAGTGCAATTGTGCGATAGTTTGAGCATTCTTTGGCATTGCCCTTCTTTGGAATTGGAATGTAAACTGACCTTTTCCAATCCCGTGGTCACTGTTGCATTTTCCAAACTTGCTGGCATATTGAGTGCAGCACTTTAACACCATCGTCTTTTAGTATTTTAAATAACTCAGCTGGAATACTGTCATCTCCACTAGCTTTGTTGTTAGCAATGCTTCCTAAGGCCCACTTGACTTCACTCTCTAGGATGTCTGGCTCAAGGTCAGTGATCACACCAGCGTGGACATCAGGGACATTAAGATCTTTCTTGTATAGTTCTTCTGTGTATTCTTGCCACCTCTTCTTAATCTCTTCTGCTTCTGTTAGGTCCCTGCCTTTTTTGTCCTTTATCATGCCCATCTTTGCACTAAACGTTCCTTTCATATCTCCAATTTTCTTGTAGAGATCTCTAGTCTTCCCCATTCTATTGTTTTCCTCAATTTCTTTGCATTGTTCATTTAAGAAGGCCTTCTTATCTCTCCTTGCTATTCTCTGGAAATCTGCATTCAGTTGCTTATATCTTTCCCTTTCACCCTTGCTTTTCGCATTCCTTCTTTCCACAGCTATTTGTAAAGCCTCATCAGACAGCCATTTTGCTTTCTTGCATTTCTTTTTCTTTGGGATGGTTTTAGTTGCTGCCTCCTGTACAATGTTACGGACCTCCGTCCATAGTTCTTCAGGCACTCTGTCTACCAAATCAAACCTCTAAATCTATTCATCACCTTCACTGTGTACTCACAAGGAATATGATCTAAGTCATACCTGAGTGGTCTAGTGGTTTTCCCTACATTCTTCAATTTAAGCCTAAATTTTGCAGTAAGAAGCTCATGATCTGAGCCACAGTCAGCTCCTGGTCTTGTTTTTGCTGTCTGTATAGGGCTTCTCCATCTTTGGCTGCAAAGTATATAATCAATCTGGTTTCGGTACTGACCATCTGGTGATGTCCATGTGTAGAGTCGTCTCTTGTGTTGTTGGAAAAGAGTGTTTGCTATGACTAGCTTGTTCTCTTGACAGAACTCTATTAGCCTTTGCCCTGCTTCATTTTGTACTCCAAGGCCAAACTTGCCTGTTATTCCGATTACTCCTTGACTTCCTACTTTAGCATTCCAATCCCCTATGATGAAAAGGACATCTTTTTTTGGTGCTAGTTCTAGAAGGTGTTGTAGGTCTTCATAGAAGCGGTCAACTTCAGCTTCTTCGGCATCAGTGGTTGGGGCATAGACTTGGATGACTGTGATATTGAATGGTTTGCCTTGGATACGCACTGAGATCATTCTGTCATTTTTGAGGTTGTACCCCATTACTGCCTTTCCCACTCTCTTATTGACTATGAGTGCAACTCCCTTTCTTCTAAGGGTATCTTGCCCACAGTAGTAGATAGATTACCTTATTAGTCACCCATTATATTGAGGCTGTGTTTTCATCATTTATTCATCTGCACATCATGGGATGTTAGCTTGCAGCACAATCACTCCATGTACTATATTTTCCAACATCAGAAATTGTGTTAAAAATCCTGGAAGTTGCTGTGACTGAAAATTCTTAGCTACTCAGTTCCATTATATATTACTAGTGTCCATCACTTAATCAGTCTGTTAACCAAAAAAGCATTTTAGGAACTAGCTGCAAGAAGATTCTCTTGTTTTGAGAAAGTATGTTTTCCATGATTTCAAAAGCAAGATAAATGTTGTTGTTGTTATTATTATTATTATTAATTTTCATAACACATATTTTAAAACACTTGTGTTGTACTTAATTTGATAACTCATCATTTGTTTTACATTTATCAGACACACATTCTATCTTCCTTTTTTAAAAAAAGAAAACTACATATAAGAATAGAGTAACAAAAAGATATAAGAGGGAGGGAGGGAGACCTGGATATATATTTCATGAATTAAAAAAATTCAAAAGATTGACCAGCTTGCTTGAAGATCCTCTTCCTTGTCCTTTGACTGGAAAGAAGAAAAACCTAATTCAAATGTTGATAGATGACAGTTCTCAGCAATGTATTGTGCAAGTCTGGCAGAATGTTAGTGGGCAACTTGAGCTATTTTTCAGGTTTGACAGTGATTATTGTTGACAGTGTGACTTCACTGGTACTGACCCCTCAGCATCTCACAACCTCCTGACCACAAGGGGCAGTGGGGTACAGAGAGAGAATGAAAGATTTACCCAGGGTCCCCTCCTTGTTCATTGCACTGCTCACTCTTGGACTAAGAGATTGCCAGTCTCAGGTGACTCCCTTCTGCCTTTGTTTCCAGGCATGGACAAGCGCAGAACCCGCACATCTTGATTCTCTTCCTGGTAGGATGCAGATAGCGAGATGTAAGGCTTTGCATCATGTAAATTTCTTCAAATAAAACTCCTTTATAAAATCTGCTTTGCTAAGCAGTGATCAGATTAGATTCCTACTCTCAGGAAAGCTCATATACTTGCATGGGTACTTTCCCTCAAACACCTACAAGGATGGCAATGTGGGTAATTGGCTCCAGGAGGCATTCTGCTCCTAACCCTCAGAACAACAACAACAAAAAAAGTCTGAAAAAGGCCAATTGTACCTTTTCTGTTGACATCACAGCACCACCAGATGCCCTCATAGGATGCTTCAGAAGGCCAGGTGGTTGAGATGCCCCCTCGAAGCCCTCAAAAATGATCCCTCTCTTCCCCATAGAACTACTCTGTTGTGACTTATTGCATAAAATGTGAAATGAGGAACGAATGCATTTTGTAGGTCTGTTAAGATTACAGGAAGCTCAGTACACTTTTTCTTTTTTGGTTCCTTCCCCCAAATGAGTGGGAAATTGTGCCGGTGGCATTTTATGATTTGTTGCTGAATTTTGTTCAATCATGATAGCTATAAAGCAACTTCAGGTTTAAATAGGACGTGATAGATCGCTTTCATGCTAGAAGGCTATTAGCTTTATATCTTACCATTTTAAATGATAATCCAGTCATATGGTTTGTTGTACTTTGTATTGTATGAAACTTTGGTTGATGACTGTAAATAAAATTTTAGATTTTTACTGGAAAAAAGACAGGGTGATGATGATGTGTGCCATACTCCTTGCCACATTGGAAAACAGATCACTGATATATCCTGTGTGTATTTTCTGCTGCATCACAGAATGACAGAATTCAGTAGAGCCATTTGGGGTTTTGAGATCAATCTCCTGTTCAGTGCAGGATTCCAGCTGAAGCATTCCTGTCAGATGGCTCTGGACAGATCCAGTGAAGGAACCCCACTGTCCCTCTGGTACAGAACCATAGAAATCATATCCCTTAACCCTTGATCAATATGTTATTTGTAAATAAATAGTTGACTATAACCCCAATAGAGATAGTTATAGTTTATTGTGTAGGGACTGACCTAATTTCCTACTGCTCAAAGGGGACAAGCAGAACAATATTTCCTTAAGTACTTCCTTAAGTAGATTTGAGGGAAATATTCAAATCTGCTTTAATCCTGTGACAGCCATTATTCCTAAGTGCATAGCAAAAGCCAGCATGTTCTCTAAGTCAATTATTTTCATTTTTATCAACAAGCAACTGTGTTTAAATTCATATAATCGCCGAACATAAGAATCACAGATTTCAGTATGGGCATCCTTCATGCTAAGTACGGAACTCACATCATTTCTATGCAGGCCAATCCTACCCTAATGTAATGCACTTAAGTTGTTTTTATATCTAGCCACACAGACAGGCTTTGCTCACAGATTTATACTGTGCAGGGAACAGAAAGTGTTCTCTAACTATGTTGTATCTGCCTGACCTCCTTTTTGGATTGCACAACATGTCAAGAATTCACTACTCTGTTCACTAGTCAGGCAGTAAATCAAGCAATACAAAATAGTCTTGTACACAAAGAATGGAGTATAATGCTCTTTTTGATTTACCCAAAGCAAATGTTATGTGCAAAATGTTCGCTTATGCTGCCACCTTGCGGCTATGTGGCTAAAGGATACATTTCTGAATCAAGTTGGGCTCACTTTGAAAATGCTTTGGAAAAGCACCCCAGATATTGCACTGCTGCTCTGGTATCCATTAAAGGAGACTGACTTTTTACGGTCTTTTCTGTATGCCTGAAAAAAGTACCACTGATTTAAAATATCCACTCATTAAAATAAATTTGACCCTCAAAGCAAATATATGGCTTGCATGGAAACCTGGAAAAAGCTAGGCTATTTTAATGACTAGCAGATAGATGCAATCTCACCAAAGATCTGAAGCACTAAACTATCTTATTTCTGAATATTTTTTATGATTTCTTCAGGGACGTGTTATATTAGAAAATTCTTAGTCCTTTATATCTTACACAAAAATTATATTGCACTTGTGGTGGCAAATATATATGTCCTGTTAATGGTAACTGTGGTATTTCACTTACATATATGTTTAAAGAAGTAAATGAAAATTTCTAAAGGTCTGCAGTAGAGTTCATAATAATGACTTATCTACAGACAAAAAAGGACCTACTTTCTTGCTGAGAAATTAACTGGATGGAAGATTATGTGTATAAAATCACTTAAAATAAATGAAGACACTGCAGCCAACACATGGGTTGTTCAAATTCAACCCAACTCTAGCCTTGGGTCCGGGGGGGGGGGGGGGGGGGGGGCTTCATGGTCTAGCAGTGTCTTAATACTGCAATAACAGCCAGAGCCACCACTGGAGAAGTTCCCCTATTCGAGTCAAGATTAGCAAGATATTTTAGTCACCCAAGAAGTGATCTAGCATGGCTTTTCTAAAACTCTGCTCAGCAAACATAACTTAACTTTCATGACCTCAAACTTTGAGACTTTCAGAGTTTGCCCCTACTCCCAATTCTGTCTTTAAAAATCCTGTATCAATAGCAGGACAGCTATTGGCCCAGCCAAATGGCACAAAAGAGTGAGCAGACTTTCACGTTTTCCAGAACTTAAGATGTTTCCCAGTTCTCGTGTGCCATCTATTATTGGTTCAGGTTCTGATTTTACAAACTGTTAAATATTTGGAACACTTACTTCATCCTCTTGTCTCCAAACTTTCTTCCTTAATGGTTCAAGACCTGTTCCTCCCTTCAGTCTGTCCCTCTGCAAATGCCAGCCAAACTGACAGTCTTCCCTTCCCTCATGGAAAGTGGAATGGCAAGTGTTACTTTTCTGGGCAATTGACTATTCAAATGCCATTACATCAGCTCAGACATCAAATGTCAGAAGCTTTATTACATCATGCAATGCTGGCTGGGGAATTCTGGACGAGGTCCATGCATCTTAAAGTTCCCAAGGTTGAGAAACACTGCAGTAGAAGTGTTACATATTTGTGGAAGACTGGTAAAGTTATAGGGAAAGTTTTATTACAAAACAAACAAGCAAATGTGTGTGTCTGTATGAAGTTTCCATTTTAGAGCATAGAAGTAGAGCTAATTTTCTTCCTTCCTCTTTTTCAGCTGGCTAAGGCAGTTACTCAAATGTATACTGTTACTATAATATAAACACATATAGTAGCCTTAAAGAGTCCAAAATCAGTGGTAAAATACTGTTATTATACAGAAATAAAACACTAATAACAAACTGAAAAACATATATTAAAACATAATGAAATGCGGAATGGCAAGTCTTTTTTCAGTTCTGTCCTGTAATTATCTTGTTATGTGTTTTTTTGGATGTTCCAAGTTCAAATTTTATTTGTGTTGCATAAATGCCATGATAAAAAGGTACAAAAACCAAATTATAATTGTTAAATGTGAAAGAAACTATATATTTCTAAACAAGAAGGTTGTACTGTTGCACCTCTTTCTTCAACACATTACAATTTTTTCCAATGAAGAACTAAAAGAAAGTAAAACTAAAAATACAAAAAAGAAAAAACAACAACATAAAAAGCTAAGAAGCAATCAAATACCAACAAAGGTGATAAATGAAACCAAGTAATCAGATCAAATGAAAACAATGAAAGCCATGGCAGGAGGGTTTTTTAAAGTGAAATAAATAGAATATTAAACATACATAAAGTGTTAAAAAGTGGGGGAAAGAAAATTAACAACAAAATCTTGGGAATACACACACACACATACACACACAACGTTAGGGAAAACATTAAATTTTACAGTAAATATGATATTCAATCATTTTATTTTAATGCCCCTCTTGGGCATTAAATAAACAGATGAATGAATGAACCTCTAGTAGAGCCTTTCCAGCAGTCTGATTCCATGCAAAATCAAATGCATCTAAGAACATGGCTTACAGTTGCACTCACCAGTTGCTGTCAAATCTTCCACAAGAGCAACAGGCAATCCTAGGCCCCACAGTCACATTTAACCTGGGCACCTTTTTTGGAATCCCATCACTATCAATGGAGTAGGTGCCCACTATTCCAAGGCAGCAATAAGCAAACTGAGATGGGCCTAAAAAAGGTAAAGACATACTAGAGTCGAGCTTGACTCCTGGTTGCATTCATGCAATTTTCTTGGCAACATTATAGAAGTGGTTGCAATTCTGGAACTTTTTTTCTTTTCTTTTTCTTTTTTTTTTTCCTACTTCCCAATCTAAGTTATAATTTATAATTTTCTATTTCCCAATCTAATTTATAATCCTTAGTCCCCCATCCAACCACTAAATAGGATCAACCCTGCTTAGTTTTCCAGGTCAACCAACCTTGTCCAGGTGCTACCATCCACTGAGAATAAACTAGATATAAGATAATTTAAAGACTAATGAAACACCCTAACTTCTCTCCCCATTGAACTGAGAGGTGTCAGAACCTCTGCAATCAAGCAACTGTCCTGCTAGCTTACTTGCTTCGGTTCTGCCATTATAATACTAAGAGGACGAGGGGAGAGCTGGTAGGCGCCAAGGGATTGTCGTCTAGTTCTCAGCGGGAGACCAAGAGATCATCAGGGACAGGCGTGAGACAACCTGAACAGCAGGAAGGGGATCATCAGCAACAGGCACAAGACAACCTGAGAGACAGAAAGGGGGAAAGTGCAATGGGGGGGAAGGGATAAGTGTACTGTAACTTTTGGCGCGCATCGGCTTCAGTCTCAGCAGTGCTACTGACCTGTATACCAATCCTTAATAAACAAACTCTCCTTTGAATCCACAGTGGTGCCAAGGGGAGTTGCTTGCATTGGGAGCTGTGCAAGGCAGGTGTCAAGTTTAGCCCAAAGAACTCCAAGAGACAATGCAAATTCAGTTCTGCTGTGTTTATTAGCTACAACCTCTAGAAAGAATCTCCCCAGACTGAACCCCAGCTCCCAAGCCAGCCAGCCACAACACCGTGAATTCCTCAGGGAGGTGCCAGCCTCATCCTCTTGAAGTTCCCCCGCTCCTGCGGCGATGTAAGAAAACGCTTATCTCCCTGAGCCTGGCCTTCATAATTCCATTCCATCACATCAGGTCATTACAAGAGGTGAAACAAGGAAAATCCTGTTCCTGCTAATATTAATGACACAGCAGTATCCACTTTGTATTTTTGCTCAGTCCAAAACAGTCTTCCTCCCACCCCCATGCTAAATGAAGTCCATGGTCACCCCAGAATGGCCCTTTTGAAGAAAATGAGCAGCACTAAACTTTTAAAACTTGTGAATGTTTCTATAACATTAGTTTGCTCAATAAAATATGAACTCCTACTTTAACTTGTGAGTATACAGATTTAGCAATGAAAAACAAGCACTAAATCAATTGGATTTTTGTTTTATGAAGAATGAATATTTATGACCACCTCTACATAGAGCCAGCTTGGTGTAGTGGTGAAGGTGCTGGACTAGAAGCCGGGAGACCATGAGTTCTACTTCTCCTTTTGGCACAGAAGCTGGCTGGGTGACTTTGGGCCAGTCGCCCTCTGTCACGTCAACCCACCTCACAGGGGGTTGTTGTGGGAAAATAAGACGAGGGAGCATTATGTATACCACCCTGAACTGTACAAAATAAAGGTGGGATATAAACCAAATAAATAAATAAACCCAATAGCTGGTTTCATGCATTGTAATGTGTTGTTGGTTTTGGCTTACTGTAATATAAAAACCAAGCCACTGATATCAGTGGGTTTAGGCACCATCTGAAACTGCATCAACTATAAATACCATAAGTCTAACATCTTTATGATATTTGGAGATCCCATTGGACCAGGCTGTAGGTATGATCTGAAACTGTACCACTGTAACTGTTGGCATGGCAACGATTGTGATATATTCATTAGCAGTTCCCAGGCAATGGACTACAGTATATGCAAATGTACCTTTCATTCAGAAAGATCAAAAGTCCTTGAGGTGAGGTGGGGTGAGAAGGAGGAGCAGAAACAAAAAGAAAATCTGGGAGAAAAAGACATCAATGCCTTACATCTCAAATGGTAAGCAACTGTTACTCCAAGTGTAAGAAGCCTTTCCCTGGCCTGTTATTGGGGAATGGTGGGAACTGTCTTCCAATATATCTGGATGGCTGATAGCAAATTGGAAAAGCTGATATGAAATAGAAAGTCAGTCAGAAATCCCCCTAATATCTGCTGTTTTAGACTCAAATGCATGAGAGGAATACATACATGCATGTATACACACATGCCCAACATGTTTTTCCCTTTGGGAGTAAGCAAAGTGAAGACAAGAAAGAAATTAAAGATGTAAGTTAAAGCTAAACCTTGTTAAGGCTACGGTTGTCATCAGGTATACTCACAGATAATGACCTCTGCCCCACATTATGACTTTGATTAATTAAAGTATTTACATTTTTTTTTTTAGTAAGATAGAAAAGGTGTGACTAGATTACTGGCCTTAGTTGTATCTCTGCCACATGCAGTGTTTCCTGCTAAAGGTAAGGACAGCATTGGACAATTCTGGCACATTTTGGCCAGTCTGCCACAAGTGCATCTGAAGCCCTGCTTTGTGGTAAACATGCTCACACCAGAGATGTGGTCTAGAATATTTTCTAAAGTGTTCCACTTCAAACAAGTTTGGCAGTTTCAGACTTGTACAATGTTTGCTTCGGGTGATTGCTTTAAAAATGGAGAAGCAGGATTTCATCTCTCTTCTCTCCCTTCCCAATAATGTATCCAAATATCTATGCAGATTAGGGATATTGAGATGAATATGCTAAATGGAAGCATAATCAGATGCTTCAGAAAGTTTTCCATTTCAATTTTTTTTTAAAAAACCCTCTACATCTCACAGTATTCTAGGCAGGCTAAGATCCTTCCTTAGCGATCATCTTACAAAAGAATTCACTGCTGCCCACACTGATACACACTCAGGACAGAATTCAAATATAAAAAAAAGAACCCCTCTCACCCTTATGGGTGGTGTGTGTCTTCCTCAATCTCGGGTCCTCTACCAGAGGCCTGGGAGTTTGAGGGTTCTGAGCAGTATCTTAGCTGTTCCTAGCACTGCACTCTTCTGGACAGAGAGCTCCAATGTTGTTTCTGGGATCTGTTGGAGCCACTCTCCCAGCTCAGGAGTCACAGCCCCGAGCGCTCCTACCACCACTGGGTACCTTTACTTTCCATATCCTCTCTAGTTCCGCCTTCAGGCCCTGGTACTTCTTCAGCTTCTCATACTCCTTCTTCCTGATGTTGCTGTCACTTGGCACCACTACATCTATCACCACTGCTGTCTTCTGGTCTTTGTCTACTACCACAATGTTTGGTTGACTGGCTAGTACCTGCCTATCTGTCTGGATCTGGAAGTCCCACAGGATCTTAGCCCTGTTATTCTCCACAATCTTCTGTGGAATCTCCCATCTGGACTTAGGAGGGTCTAGCCCATATACAGTACTGTGCAGATGTTCCTGTACACAACACCAGCTACTTGGTTGTGCCATTCAGTGTATGCTGTTTCTGCCTGCATCTTACACCCTGCCACTATGTGTTGGACTGTCTCTGAGGCCTCTCTGCACAGTCTGCACCTTGGGTCCTGTCTAGTGTGGTAGACCCCTGCTGCTATGGATTTGGTACTTTGTGCCTGTTCTTGTACTGCTATGAACAGTGCCTCAGTGCTGTCTTTTAGTCCAGCCCTTTCCAGTCACTGATACGATTTCCCAATGTCAGCCACCTTAGTTACCTGTCGATGGTACATCCCATACCTGTCTTGCCATGGTACTTCCTCCGCTTGAACTTCCTCCCATGTCTGCTGCTGCTTCAGGCATTCTCTCAGAGCTCATCTTTGGGTGTCATCTTACTGATGTACTCCTGGGTGCTCCAGGTTTCGTCCAAGACAGTGGCTTTGACATTCATCAGACCCTGCCTGCCCTCTTTCCAGCTGGTGTACATTCTCTGGGTGTTGGACTTGGGGTGGAAACCTCCGTACAATGTGAGGAGCTTCCAGGTCTTCACATCAGCAGCCTCCATGTCCTGCTTTGGCCAGCTCACTATACCAGCAGGGTATCTGATGATTGGCAGGGTGTACGTGTTGATGGCATGGATCTTATTCTTCCCATTGAGCTGGCTCTTCCCCTGGTAGTACTTGGATGTTGCTGTCTTCCTTGCCTCCTCCTCATGGTTCCCATGTGACTGTGGGATACCAAGGTACAGTACTTGTAGCTGGTGTGTATGTCTGCTATGTGGCCCATTGGTAGCTCCACTCCATCAGCCTTAACTACCTTCCCTCTCTTTACTACCATCTGGTCACACTTCTGTAGTCTAAATGACATCCCAATGTCCTCACTGTAGATCCATGTCAGGTAGATCAGTGAATCGATGTCTCATTCACTCTTAGCATACAGCTTGATGTCATCCATGTAGAGGAGGTGGCTGATGGGAGTTCCATTCTTGAACTTGTATCCATATCCAATCCTTGTGATTATCTGGCTGAGGGGGTTCAAGCCTATGCAGAACAGCAGCAGGGACAGTGCATCACCTTGGTATATGCCGTTCTTGATGGCTACTTGTGTGAGCTGTCTTGAGTTGACTTCCAGTGTTGTCTTCCACAGTCCCATTGAGTTCTTGAGGAAGCTTCTTAGTGTCCTGTTGACTTTGTATAGTGCCAGGCATTCACAGATCCATGTGTGTGGCATTGAGTCATAGGCTTTCCTGTAGTCAATCCAGGCTGTGCTCAGATTGGTCTGTCTAGACCTTGAGTCTTGGGCAACTGCTCTATCTATGAGCGACTGGGGTTTTGAGCCTCTGGTGTTGTTCTCAATGCCCTTCTGAGCTGTGCTCATGTACTGGCCCACATGGTCCCATAGCTTGGTGGCTATGACACCTGATAGGACTTTCCATGTTGTGGGGAGGCAGGTTATTGGCCGGTAGTTGGACAGTGCTGTTCCCTTGTGAGTGTGATGGAATGGTTTGATAAAGGCCGCGCTGGGGGAGATAATCATTTCCTTAGCCCCCAGCAGGAGCATGGGAAGGTTAAGAAGATGAGACTGGCACCACCCTAAGGAATTTACCTTGTTTTGGCTTGCTGGCTTGGGAAGTTTAGATTCAGTCTGGAGAGATTCTGTCTTGGAGGTGGAAGCTAATAAATGCAACAGAACTGTATCTGTACTGTCTCATGGAGTTCTTTGGGCTGAACCTGACAGTGAGGTCTTTTATGATCAGCAGTGTCCTTCCTTGTGTTAGCCCGTCTGGGTGGGAGCCTACTGCTAGCAGCTGTTTCATCTGTGTTGCTAGGCGTTCATGCACTGCTGTTAGTTTCTTTACCCAGTAGGTGTGGATCATGACTCTCTTAGTTTGTGTATCTCCTTAGCCTGGCAGGCAGTGCTGTGAGCCCTCGTCTGGCAGTCTCTAGGGCTTCAGATGGAGTCAGGCCCATGTACTTTTTCAGTAGCTGAGTCTTACCCTTAATTTTCACACCCTTCTGTAGTTCCAGCAGATAACTAACCTCTCTCTGACTTGCCTTGATCTAAGCCTTCAGCCTCATTTTCCAGGGTGGGGGTGGGGGTATGTACTGCTGTTCTTAATTATGTAGCCAAGCATCTCCAGGTTTACAGCAGCTGTAGCATATACCAGTTCATTGGTCTGAGTCATGGTGTAACATATACCAGTTCATTGGTTTGGGTAGGGATTGTTGTGAGGGCTCTGTTGACATCTTCTAGCATACCATCTGATGGTACTTCTCCACTGAGCCTTGGTAATCAGTCTTGAGGGTTGACTGCAGCTATTTTATCCATGATCTTATGCCTCATGTCAGCTGCTGTGCTCTGTAACGGAGAGAGTGGCAGTGACATTCCAGCTTCAGATGTTGGCTGCACATCTACTTGTTCTTCTGGGTTTTCTTGAGTCTGAGATGTAATGTGTAGTTGGTCTACTTCAAGTTGTGAGAGCAGCTTCCTCTTCACCATGGTGAAGTGTCGGGTAACTAGTTGTTTCTCAGTTAGTGTGGCTGTAGGTCTTCCGTCCATCCATAGTTTACTCATACGTTTCATATATCCCCTCTCATTAGATCTACTGTTGTAGTAGCATTCCATCAATTCCAGGTTCTCTTGTCTCGTCCATGTATGGTTTGTTCCAGTAGCCCACTTATCGTCAGATTGTCCTGGTTCCCCAACATCTGGTGTGGACCTTGTTAATCCGGGCGATGTCTGAGTCAGTATGACTCTCTTAGTTTGTGTCACTCTCATATCTGAGGTAGGCAGGTGAAGCGTTAGGGGGTCTTTGCCCAAGGAGCCCTACTGGTAAGGTAGGTACCAGCTGGGATTTGAACCCCGGTCTCCTGCGTCAAAGGCAGCGTTGTAACCAGTATGTTATCCAGGTGCTACTATACTCTTCCTTTTCAGAGAGAGAGAGAGAGAGAGAGGAAAAGATGAAAGAGTGGACATTACACAGTTAATCAGAACCAAACTAATTCCTTGATTTCTTTTTTTTTTCTGATATTTCTGTGAAAATAGTGATGCTTCCCCGATGTATTAGTAGTTAAAGTGTAGAAGTGACCTATACCATTATATTTTCTATTTTTTCTGCCACTCATAAACTCATCATAAGTACTCTCCCATCCCAGTAATATGAATGCCTATGGAAGTTGTTGCTGCATCGAATGTCTGTTTTGTGGGGACATGATGTTGACATTGCTTTGAATGAAGTGTTTCATTTCACATACGGTACATTTGATCCAAATATTGGTAGGTTCATGTTGAATAACAGACAACTTTATCCAGTGGAAAGAACGTCTGAAGAGAGAGATATTAAACTTAGAAGTATACATTTTCTAAGAAGGAATTCCTAAGGGTGTGTGAAAGAAAAATAAAGATTAGTTTTATTTAGGAAATAACATGGCAATACGAGTTACCTGAGTTATTTGTCTGTTTACAGCTAAGAGCCCATAGCGTGCTCTCTTCCTTTGAGAGCAAGAGAGGTAAGACCACATACAAAGAGCACCATTTAAGTTTATACCCCTGACTGTTCACTTAGCAATTCTAAACTGGATATTAACAAAAGGTTCTTGTTATTAACACAGGAGTCTTCAAGTCACTACAGTATTTCAAAATTTAATAGCGGATGAGTAAAAACACCTTTTTTACACTTAACATTGCAGTTCTGTCCCTTAATTGCTAGGCTTCCTGTTTTGTGCTCAACAGTACAGTTCTAAATGGCAGCAGTCAGCACACTGATTTACAGTGCCCACATACAGATTTTGGACAGCAGTTACATGCATCAGTACAGCCAATATTTTCAGATAGTTTCACTGACACATTCCCTAATGTGGTCCTATGAGTATTTTTTTCAAAACTTATGCTGAGTTCACTGGCACTTATTTCCCAACTACTGTAAAGTGTGCGGAAGATTACAGTCCTAACATTTGTGCCACTCCAGTTTTTGACTATATTACGTGGTGCAAAAAGTATCCCCATCTCCTCTATTTAACCTAAAATTAGAATTGAATGACTCTGTTCTTCAACAGCTTCACCAAACATCTTAATAATAAAGTACAACATCAGGAATAGATAGATAGATAGATAGATAGATAGATAGATAGATAGATAGATAGATAGATAGATAGATAGATAGATAGATAGGCAGGCAGGCAGGCAGGCAGGCAGGCAGGCAGGCAGGCAGGCAGGCAGGCAGGCAGGCAGGCAGGCAGGCTGGCTGGCTGGCTGGCTGGCTGGCTGGCTGGCTGGCTGGCAGATCTCTCCCAGATAAAATTTTGACAACAATTGCAGATAGAAGCAATATGCTTCTAAGGTCTTCTTTAATTCTAGATTGACTCCGGTGATTTCATGAGCATGGTGATGTAATTTTCTTGGCATGATAAGGAAGTAGTAAGGGATTCTTTTTCCTACTTTCCTAGTCTAGCCTACAGCTAGATACTGTCACCAGCTGAGACTTGACTTGCATACAGATAAGACATAAAAAAACAAATTGCAGTTAAATCCTAGATTTCTCCATCATTTTACTTCAGCTTTCATTTCTGCCCTGTGGAAACACACACAAACACACACACACACACACACACACACAATATTTTATTTTGGGCATTATGTGTGGTGGGCAGTTCCGCAGGGAGATTCCCAGATGGGAGAGTGTTGCTGGAAGACAACATGATGTTTGCTCTTAAATAATCTAGTGATGGAATATAAAGAACCAACATATTTGGCTAAAGATGCCAGCAATGCTCAAACATCTACATGAATGGCACCACTATATATACTAAGAGAAGGAAGGTTGTGGAGTTTTTCAGGGTATCCAGGCAAAGAGAGGAATCAGAAGTGGAAGACTGGATAGCATCAGCCAAGTCAATGCTGCAGATGTTATGGATCCCTGAAGAAGGCTATGTGGACATACTGAAAGAAAATATCACTGGGCATGCCAAAGTCACAATTCGTTTTCACTTGGCAGGGGAGATTAAAAAAACGTAGGCTATCTATGATACTTTGTTGAAAATTTATGGTGACAAAGTACCAGTTGGGATCTAGTTACAAGAATGTTATGATTGAAGGCAAGAGACTGTGGATCTTTTGTCTATGATCTTTTTAAGTTATAAAGGTCCAGCAAAGGGCATCACCAAGAATTCCAGACATGGAAGAACCACCTAAAGAACAACTGGCAACTAGACATTCAGGGAGATGTCCTTTGCTGAGTGGTATGTAGGCAAATTAAAGAACACCCTCAAATGAGTTTTTCAGGATTTGATTCAATTTGAAGTTGATTGTGCGGAAAAGGAAGAAGCACCTCCTCGTATTAACCAAGGCTCTAATAGAAAGAAGATTTAAGAGGAGGTATATGTTGTCACCTCCAAACTAGAGTCTTAGAGCTAGCCTTCCAGTCTGTTAAGGATGACATCTAGAGAGAGTGGCATCTGCAGCAAATGATGAGGACTTCAGAACAGCAACATGGGCATAGTGATGTCATGAAACAAATCTCAGTCTCATGTACTTGCCTTCCAATGTCTGACACAAGTACATAAGTCACGATTTTGCATTACTGTGTTATGAGGTATGTTTCGTCACTTGCCTGCCTCCCACGGATGCCCATGGGCCCATGTCCAGGGAGTGGCCATGGAGAAAGATGAAATTCTGAAATTAGTTCTTGGAGAAAGTAAGTGGTTTTTGCTGTTCATTTCAGACACGGCAGTCAAAGGACTCTCAAGACACATGCACAGGGCAGGACTGTGTGTATAATTGCAAGGAGCCTGGGCATACCAACAGGAAAAGTCCCAGCTGGAGTGAGCATGTCCTGAAGCTGAAAGTGGGAAGTGAGCTGTGTTCGGTTACAAGGAAAAGTATTTTCTCAAAAATCTTGGTTTAAAACTAAATCTTGGTTCACCTTTACCTAGGATTTTCAGACCAGCTCCACGTTGTCTCTTAACAAACAAAGTAAGAATAGATTACTTTGTAGGGCTGTTGTACCTTCAATCTATGCACAGGATGCCTCCCTTACAGACAAAATAGATAGATAGATAGATAGATAGATAGATAGATAGATAGATAGATAGATAGATAGATAGATAGATAGATAGATAGATAGATAGATAGATAGATAGATAGATAGATAGATGGCAGGCAGGCAGGCAGGCAGGCAGGCAGGCCTTTGCCATTACTATGGCACTTTTTCAGAGCTTAAAACCCCTTCTTACAAATTAGTATGAAAAAGGGTTGAGTCTAGGCACAAATTTCTATCCTTGCTTTTAGCGTTTGCTCCCACTTGGCACCTTGCTCCAACCACTGATACTCAAACCCTCCGTTTGGTCAGGCGGAGATACACTACAGTGGTACGAACATACGAAACCGGGCGTTCGAATCTCCTTTCCTTACAAAGCAATACCCCTTCTACATTTCTAGCTCTATAGTCCTGAGGCGAGACGGCAAGGGGGTGGGAAAGGAAGTGTCCTGGTCGAAGAAAACGGCAATGACGCCACGGCCGGTCCCAGAGCTCTCAGCCAATGGAGTCTTCCCAGCTCTGACTTCCTGGTGAGGGGGCGGGGCAAGAGAGTATACTGTGGGGCTGCTTCGGGGACCCGCAGGCGCTCTCTGGGCGGAGGCGAGGCGTCGTCGCGATGGTTTACATTTCGAACGGTGAGAGGCAGAGGTTTTGACGGCGGGGGAGCGCCCGTGTCGTGGGGAGGGGGAGGGGGAGGGGGAGGGGGGCGTCCAGGTGTCTCAGCGTTCTCTTTTGCCTGGCTCTGATCTCGAGGGAGGGAGCGCAGCAAAGGCGCGACACAGCCTCGTGGAACAGGCTCGATCCGTAAAACCGGCAGCCGCTGCCAGCTTCCTCCTGGGTGTCGAGTCCACCCGGCAGTGCGCTCTGAAAGGAGTTCCCGTGGATGCGAGGGCAAATGGGTGGAAAGACCACTCTTAAAGGGGCGCGGTGGACGATCACTCTGCCTGCAGTAAGAACCCTCATTTCAGATTTAAATCGGAGAAGAGAACGAAATGAGGAACCGTTCGGACATCTTAAGTGCGTATTCTGCATCTGGAGTTGTTTGTAAATAGGATGCTCAGACCTTGGCGTCGGTGATTTGTTCATGGGGGGGGGGGGGAGAAAAAGGCGGCCTGCGCAGGAGAAGATCTGTGTTGGATTAGGGAGTGTTTATGAAGCGGAGAGCTAGCTACTTTTGCCGTTCTCTGATGTGCTCTTTTCAAGTACTTTATTCCTAGGATTTTGGGGTGGCTATAAAACAATCCAGGCATAAAAGGATAGTTGTCGATAGATTAGACAGGTCGTTTTATGCATCTTGTCTATAATTAATACTTCCCATTGATTATTTTGTAGCAATAAAAAGCATGCTGGCCCAAAGGCTAGGCCTTGGTTGTTCACTTCCCTTGGGAGTGAACTCCATTGAATTTGGTGTAATTTTTCAAAAAATGCGTAGGACCGTGCTATGAGGTATGTTTCCTTGGAAGGATTTTCAGTTGCCATACCTGACCCCACAAACTGTTATGTAGGCAGCCTAAATCATACTGACAGCTGCAAGTCCAGAGAGATTATTAGATTCAGCACAGGAAGTCGGAAAGATAGAGAAGAACTAGTGGTAAATTTCTAGATTTTCATAAATTCTGAAGTGAATGGTCAGGATGCTTTTTCTGTAAGTGCAGTCCTATCAAATGCAGAGTCTTGGCTTTGCAGAGTGTTCATGCAGTTTCCTTGGTAGCAGTATGGAAGAAGTTTGCCATTGTCATCTGGTTTTATTTATTTATTTGTTACTTCACACACTAGCCTATGCGATTGCATACAGTATTACTTCTGGAATGGTAGCAGCAATCATGTGTCTAGTTACAGGGAAGAAAGCATGATTGAACTCAGTAGGCCTTATTTCTGAATATACATATCTAAACACTGTTTTAGAAGTGGGTGGTGGGATGACGTGGGTGTTCTGCTGCTATAAGGAGGTAAAAGGCAAACTCAAAGGCTTGATGGGTCTAAATTCCCATTTAGATCCTGGCCTTTTTATTAAATGTCATCAATTTATTTTAATTGGTCACTTCTGAACTGTAGTTGTTTTGAATGATAAAGGGAATGGGTACAGACCGTGCTTGTAAACAAACTTTGGATTAATAATATAACTTTCTCTTTCATTATAATATATAATGTTTATTGCCATTATTATTTCGAGATGGTAGACATAATTGTTATCTGGGTTGTAGGACAAGTTTTGGATAGCCGGAGTCGGGCTCCATGGAGTTTGTCATCTATAACCGACTTCTTCTGGGGAATAGCAGACTTCATAGTTATGTTGTAAGTAAAGTTTTTCCCTCAAATAAAAACTTGAATTAGGCAGTTTCCCCTTGAGACACTTCAAGCCTGAGTAGATTAGCATATATAATGGAAGCATTCTACAGTTAAATTCATTAACAAAACTCCTATAAAGTAGAAGGATCTAGTTCTTTTTTTTTTTAATATTTTTTTATTTTTACAACAAACACAAAACATACATGAACAAACAAAAACATAAAAAGGCATAAAAAAAGCATCTTCCATTTTATACCGTGTGTCAACCAGTTACCAACTCGTTGGTGCCCCTTTCATAATCTTAAATTCTCATATTTAGAAGGATCTAGTTCTTATTGCTCTTGCTGTGAAGTCTTTTGATTAAAATTGATAAATACTGTATATACAGTGAATATCTTAATAAAAGATGTGAAAGGAAATGAAACACAAGGCTGAATTTTCACCCATAATAAGATTTGTTTATATTGGTATCTAAGACATACGGTTATTTAGGTATGTTTAAATGAATTGAGTTTCTCTATGTACAGAATTCTTTGTATAATAGAATTTTGGGAGAAATTAACAATTTTTGCAAACTTCATTGGAGTATCCGTGAGTATCTGGAGAAGGCAGAGCTAACAGTTGTCTCTCAAACTGGATAGTGTTTGTAACACCTCTGAATCCATATATAATTAAGAGACTGGATAGATTAAATAACTCTAAAATAAAACTTCTAACATTCCTTTGTTCAAAAATATTGGCTGTTCCTTAAAAGGCCAGGCTTCTGCCAATAGGCAATGTGAGAGTGCTTCCTGGCATCAGAGAGTGGCTGGAAACAGCAGTGAGATGCTGGGGGCAAAAAATTGAATATTGTAGTTTGGTCTGCATCACCTGAGCATGTTTTCTGACCCAGTGGATCGCATTCCCTCACCAACTACAAAGTGGGATTCAGCTACTATTATAATCCACGTACATATGGAATGCAGCGGTAGCATTACCTTGTCCTCCAGAGGCAGTGAAATGTCTTGGGCTAGCATGTGATCTACCAGTCTGTAATACCATTTAAATATTATACATTGTAAGTTAAGTCTTTGGACATTTTGTCCATTCTTTTTTCATGTCGCAAATGAAGAAAGGGATGATGTGGCGAAGCGTTAGATAGTTCCATCCAGAAAGAACTGTAGGTTAGCTAATGCTGGGTTCCCCAAGTTTTAATAGATATTGACAGGTTTCAGTCCATTGTTGCACAGTATTGGAAAATAATGATTTTGTACAGGATGGCTATGTTCATTTATTTAACCCTTAAATTATTTTATAGAATTTACTTAGCTGATCATATCACATTTAATCGTTAGCTTATAAATTTTGTATTTGGCGGGGGGGGGGGTATCTGCTAACAATAGCATTTACTTTCAGTTCTATTTCCAATTCTATTTTTGTGTTTGGAAAAGGAAGGTAGAGCAACCAATTGCTTGATCCTTAGTATTTGGTTATTTTTAAAATGTTGCACCTCGTTCTAGTAATGCTGAATATTTCAGATCATTCTTATTTCAGTTAACAGTGTTTTTCACTTTAGTTTTCAGAGCATTATTCACCCAGATTTGAGGAGAGGCTACACATCTTCCTCCTCTTCAAGATATGATGATGGAAGAGGGTATTGCTTTTTTCACTTTAATTTAGATGAAGTACACCGTGAGAAATTGGGCTGCAGTGGTTAAAAGTCATTGTGTTTTGCCAGAGTATGTATATGTTTATAAAGCTCAAGCTCTTCTGTAGAATCTCCATTATGAGTTAGGTTTCCACACTTAAGTATAGTTGAGTTTGGGTGCAAAAAAGATAAAAGGATGCATTGTTAATATTTATCAGATTATGTCTTCTAAGATTCAGGGCTAAATTCATGAAAGACCAGCCTGCATAATTTTTCTTGCTTAGTTCCTTCAACCAGGAGAATTTCAACTTCAATTGCTCTGTTCATGGATTGTTTATCATCACACGCATACTGGAATTCTGATTTATTTTCTAATAAAACAGTTATAAACCATGGGTTATTTGGGTTTATTTTGTTTTAGTAAAGAGATTGCTGTTCTTGTCTAATGCTAAATATGTGACAGATGGAGTCATCCAAGTACAATCATATCTGTAACCAGTTGAATAGTACACATGACTATATACTTTATTCACATTAAGTCAGTTTTTAATCTTCTGTGATGCCCAAATGTGGGCACAGAGGTAGGAATTGTTGCTTTTTAAAATTGATCTTTGCTTCTCTTAGACCTCCAGGATTTCCTCGTCGTAGAATGGGTCGAATAAACCACTTTGGAGGTCCAAGTCCCCCACCAATGGCTGGTGGTGGATGAGGAAGGTAACCCATCTTTTTCTTCATAAGATGCATTGCCCAAAAGTCATATTGAATTCAGCTAAGAAAAATTATAATACTCATTACAAGAATAATTTTGCAGGATTTTAAATACTTATAGACCAAGTGGCTGAGCTTTCCTGTTTCATTTGTGTCCTTATTCAAAAAGGTAAATGTATACTATATAAAATAAGATTTGAGATTAAGAAAGTGGGAATGGATCTAGCCTAGATGTGTAACATCCTAGATTTCCTAGTACAGATAGTCCTCATTTAGTGACTGCCTCATGCAGTGGTTGTTTACAGTTATGACAATGATGAAAAAGTAACTTTGCAACCAGTCCTCGCATATGCAACCGTCACAGGTCTGTAAAGCAAAGGAAAGCTGAAGTAAGATAAGCACAGTTGCAGTTTCACTGAGCAACCGCTTCACTTAACAACTGAGTTGCCGGTCCCAATTGTGGTCGTTAAACGAGAACTACCTGTATTGTGTTTAGTAAAATAAATTGACAAAGAATTGCCACTGTGTATTATTTACTTTTGAGAATATGTTGAAGCACATTGCAGGTACACTGGCAAGCCCCAAGTTCAACGGTCTTCATTGCATTATATATTGCCCTTGTTAGAAAAGGACAGCATCTGGAGTGTACTTAAAGCTCTTTAGTAAACAACACTGTTCTAAAATGAAGGTTAATCTTTAATCCTAATCCAGTCAATTTATTTAGAGAACTAGCTACTTCATTTTTAAAAAAATCTCATATCAGAACCATTTATTAGAATTCTTCCATTATGGGAATTCTTAGAATTCCATTGTATTACAGTGGCATAGCTAATTCATGTTGAATACCATAATACATGTTCAGTTATATGTCAGATAATATTGGAGATACAATTTAAGCATATTTTAGTCAACATTAAGATTCCTACTTAGAATTATGTAAGATCAATGCGATTGTTTTTCTCCTCCTTTGAAAGTTTATGTCTCTATCATATTTTGAAAGACTTTGTTTCAAAACAGTTTTATCAGAAAGGATGTAGAAAGTGCATTATTATATAAAGTAAAACAAGTTTAAGGTGTATTTTTTAGGTCTTGGAACAATTTATTAGATAACAGCCACCACTAACCATGGCAAAGGAAACAAACAAACAAAAACCTTAATCAGTTTCTCTTTTCTTTCTCCATAGGTAAAGGCCTGCTTTAAGAAGCAGGCATGAGACCATACATATTTGCAAGACTAAAAGAACCTGATATAGAATGCACCAAAGGAGTCTGAGGATTGCAAATATGTTGTCTAAGTGATTTGACTGCTCTGTGAATTAGCAGAACAATGAAGTTGTACTGGGAATTCCATTTTCTAGGATCCAGTGTAACTGAAGTGCAGTTCTATTAAATTAAATGCACATGTTTACTGTCTGTTTTAATCCTTTTGTATAGCTGGTGGATATTTTGTTGTAGTTGTAAAGTTATGGAAATATATGACTTTGCAAAATACTGACTCGGAATCATTTAATTGTAACCAATATACAGTGGTACCTCGGTTCACGAACTTAATTCGTTCCGCGACTCTGGTCGCGACCCGAATTGGTTGCGACCTGAATCAAATTTTCCCATAAGGTTCAATGTAAATACGGTTAATCCGTTCTGACCCCTCCGAATTTGGTCGCGACCCGATTTTGGTCGCATCCCGAATCAAATTTTCCCATAAGGTTCAATGTAATTACGGTTAATCCATTCTGAACCATATGTATTTTTTTTTAAAAACCACAAAAATATGAAACAAAATACAGTACGAAGAGAGAGAACGCTAACCTTGCTCAACGCGACTTCTGGCGTGGAGGACAGGAAGGCGGGTGGGGAGGCGGTTATTGCTTGGAGGGAGAGCCCCCCTCCCTACAGGAAGCCACGACCACGTGTCACGGGAGGGAAAATGGCCGCGGATCCTGTTCGTCACCCGATCCGGCGTTCGCGAACAGAAGCAAAATTTTGGGAACGGAGCTGTTCGTGACCCAAATTGGTCGTGAACAGAAGCGTTTGTGACCCGAGGTACCACTGTATTTTAGAATTGACAAATTGTGTACATGGAGACTTAAAAAAGGATAATCTGAGAATATATATGTCAAGATCAGGGAGAAACTGCTACAATTTTGACCCACTTCTAACATCACACTGGATCTAGATACCTTAAAAAGCTTTTAATCAGATTATTACAGGTTCAAATTCTTTTTTATATAATTTTAATCTCCCCCTATATGGGTATCTCAGTTAATCTGTTGAAGCAAAAATAGTGTCTCGTGTTTTGAAAACTAATTTATTCTGTCTTAAAGTCAGTAGAGCATCTGTGGACATCTAGGTGTTGCAGAATTACAATTCCCGTTTTTTTCCCCACTACCTACACCCATTATCTGTGTTACTTATAGTTTATGACATGTTTCATTTTGACCTCATCATTGCCATGTTAAATCCTAAATGTAAAAGCTGACCTTATTGCAATTTATGTTAATGTATAAATAAAAATACATTTATGATAAATAAATAAATCCTGGCACTAAATCCTGGTAGCGCAAGCCATTTGCAGTATTATGCCCTTTGCAAAACCTGATGCCATTCAAGAGTTTTAGACTCCAACTCAGTTCCCCTTAAGTTTCACACTGTTTATGTATGGGAATCAAAGTCCAATTCATCTATAAGTAGCATGGTGGGGGAAGGTCTAAAGGCTTGTTGGGACATTTTAATTCAATTTCATGCTGGAATCTCCCTTCTGAAGATTTTATTTTTCAAATATGTCTCTTTAACAGAGTAGTATATTCTGAGATTTTTCTGTATTTTTCTGCCAGCTTCTGTATATTGCTCTCTTTTTTTATGCTGAATACTATATATGACCAATTGTTTGGAAGTTGACTGGATCTCTAAGAAAGGCTGCTGCTGGCAAGTGATGACACACAGCATTACATTAGAATTAGCTATATTTAAAAGTGGATTTAAATCTGATGTAAAAGGACCATTAAAAGGGCTGGATAAACCATTTGAAGAGAGCTTTGCAAAATGTAGTAGCAGAAGCAAGACCCCCCCCCCCATGCCCTCAAAATGCTAAAGTGGTCACACTTTAAAGTGGTCTTTGAGATAGCTGTTCCAAAAGCTGCCTCTGGCTGTTCGCACACATGGGTGGAGCAGTCCCAGAGGAAATGTCTGCATGCAAATACCCAGCTGGTCAACCAGGGAAGCAGCCTACCAAGCTTTCCAAAGGGGACAGCTGTTTTAGCGCTTTAAGGAAAGGAGCTTTGCTAGTGTTAATGCATTTGTGAAATACTTCTTTCAAATGCGTTGCACCACCTTAGGAAACTTCATAAACTTCAACAAGGATCTCATGATTTTTCTCCTCTTTTAAATATGATAATAGGGCTAAGGATATAGGTGCTGTTCCTTCGGCAGTCTTTTGTTTTATCTCTTGCAGCATTCCAGCTTTTTATTTATTTTTAATTACAAATATTAAAAAGTGGAGCAGGGCAGCTGTTAGGTACTAAAGAAGGTATCTGTTGTTACCCAAGCAACAAGAGAGTCCACCAGCTTGAAAGAATGACTAACAGAAGAATTTCAGGGTTGGTTCTTTTTCCCTTAAAAGTTGCATGAAAAGCTGCATATTTTTCTAAAGCCTGAAACTATATCATTTGCTCACAGCTTGGTTCCTATTGTCATTACAAAAATCATACGGTGTTGGCCTTGTTAATAAAATTGCCTTGTGAAATAAAAGAGGTACCAAATGATGGAGGGTGACTCCTAGCAGGAAGCACCTGAGCTCAGCAAAAAAGTGTCTGGGCTGAAATGCAGCCAAAACAGGGATCTAATTGAGGTATTTTGTTAATAGGGATGTGCCAAGCATCCTGTCCATGAGCCATTTCATGCACAGAACAACTAACAGACCAATACAAGTTTTGGTTATGCATACTGTAGAACAAAACGGGGCTGTTTTATTCTGGGTGGAGGGGAAGGGGGAAAGTCAAGAACACTGGTGACTCAGAGGCACTGGAAAAATGGGTGGGTGGGCAGGAAAGGGCAGGCCAATTGGACTTGTTGCACTGGGACACTGGAAGTGGTGGTGAAATGAAGGTGCTGGGAATTTGGGGAGCAGCCATCCAGTGGGTTATGCTACGCGGAGGGTGTGCTAGCCTTTGGTACTGACAGTTCAGTAGAACGTCCAGGATGCTGTGGTTTGTTTCGAAACAAAACCATTTCCCCATTACGGTGCACGCTCCTACTTAAAAATCCGTTTACTTAGCAAACATCAGAGGCTGAGTTCACGCTATAAGGCAAAGCCAAGTAAATCAGATTATAGCTTAGTGCAATCGATGAACCTAATCGCTGCAGGCCAGGAATGAACCCGTTTTTGTGCCTCCCCCAAAATAAACGAGGCCGAGCATTTGCGTTTGTGGTCCCCCCCCCCCATTTCAGGGGCTCAGTGAGTCTCTTAAGCCTTGCAGCGCCAATGGGCTCTGGCTTCACCCACTTTTAAGATAAAGCCCTCCCTGGAGGTGGCATTAGTTGTGCACGCGGCCACAGAAGGGCCGCCCCTTGCGCAGCCCTTGCCGTTTCGGTGTACCTGCGGGGAGGAAATCAGAGCCGGGGAAGGCCTTTTGGGTAAAGCGGCGTACCGAGGCCCTTGAGAGAAAGCCGGCCATCATCGGCGGCTCGTTTCCCCGTCTCCGGAAAGCAGAACCGCGCCGGTTCGTCCGGGTCGCCCGGAGGAGCCGCAGCCCCGCTCCCCCAGGGCACATCGCGGGCGCGGCAGGGGGCGGCGCCCGCTCGCTCGCGCCGCCGCTTCTGTGCGGAGGCGGAGGCGGCGGCCCGGCCGGCCTTCGCTCGCAGGCGCCCGAGAAGATGACCCAGGCGGAGAAGGGGGAAGCCGCGGCGGCGGCGGCGGCGGCAGAGAACGGCAAGGACAAAGAGCGCGACAAGGAGAAGGAGCAGCGCGGCGCCAAGAGGCCCATCGTCCCCGCCGCGGTGCCCGACTCGCTGCAGGAGGTGAGCCCGGAGCCGGGTCGGGTCCAGCCGCGCCGTCGCCAGGCCGTTTCCGGCGCCGAGGCCTCGCAGCCGGCGTCGCCTCCTCCGAGACGCGCTGCAGGAAGCCGCCTGCGTTTTGGAAAGCCTTCCCCGCTCCCCGCCCGAGGGTCGGCAGCGCCTGGTGATTCAGGCTGCTTTCTCTGCCGCCTCGGCGGGGAGCCCCTCGCACCCCACGGCCGTCCTCAGGGTCGGACCGGGCTCATATTTCCCCAGGAGACCGCCCGGACCTCGGGCCGTCAACTAGCCTGGGAACCCGGAAGCAGGCGTGGGCTACCCCTTAACAGCTGGATGCGCCCATGGAGCCTCCAGGAGTTGAGCTCAGTTTGATCAAGTATTCCCCTTACTTTAGCTTGTGTATCTGCAGGATTGAGAGCTGAAGACTTTCTTGGACTACAGCCGTTTATGTTGGTAACCCAGATTTGAGCGGGTCTTAAAAAAATATATCTAGCATAGAGCCTTAACCGAGTCAGGAGGAGAAAGGTTTAACTTAATGTTATTGAATCATTGCATGCTTCCCCCCCCCCCCCCAGTGCAGGGTATTTTTTTCCCCATTTCATTTCTAAGTACAGTCGGTTCATGAACTTAATTCGTTCCACGATTCTGGTCGCGAACCGAATCAAATTTCCCCATAAGGTTCAATGTAAATAAGATTAATCCATTCTGACCCCTACCAATGTGGTCGCCAACTGATTTTGGTCGCCAACCGAATCAAATTTCCTCATAAGGTTCAATGTAAATAAGATTAATCCGTTCTGAACCATATGTATTTTTTTTTTAAACCACAAAAATATGAAACAAAGTACAGTACAGTATGAAGAGAGAGAACACTAACCTTGCTTGAGGCGACTTCTGGCGTGGAGGACAGGAAGGTGGTTATTGTTTGGAGGGAGAGTCCCCCTCCCTACAGGAAGCCACGACCATGTGTCACGGGAGGGAAAATGGCCGCGGGTTGTGTCATCACCCGATGCGGAGTTCGCAAATGGAAGCAAAATTTTGCGAACGGTGCTGTTCGTGAACCGAATTGTTCGTGAACAGAAGCGTTCGAGAACCAAGGTATTACTGTACAGTGACTGTATTTTCTTGGAAAAAATAAAAGACAAAGATGAAAAAGGTTCATAAGGATAAAAAAATTGTTTATGTTTATAACTTTGCTTTACAAAGGAAAATTCAAGAGCAAAACCAGGAAAATAAATAATTAAATATACCTAAAGAACAGCTTTCTGAAATACAGAATTGTCCTTTATAATAGAGGACATATGGTCACTGTATTTATAGTTATATTGTACATTGACTTATTTTGTGCCCATACTTGTAGCCTGAAGTGATACTATCCAAAGAAAGCTGTAGCATTTGGTAGAATGTGTCCCTTATATAACTTGATGATTATTAAGAGTAAACTCCACTGAGACTGAGCATTAAAATACACATAATCTCAGGAAACCATTAGCATAAGACTTATGTTTCCTATGTAAATATTGCATGGGAACCCTTGCAGAAGAGAATCAATGGGATTTTAGAAATACCTATTTTCTCCAGTGTTTTTGATTCTCCCCTGGAATTCACCAACTTGGGAATCTCATGTTAAACCTGTGTACGTGTTTGCAGTGTTACAGTGTAAGACCTACTCAAAAAGAAGACTTATTCAGTAGAGCCATTTCTAGATAACGGTGCATGGTAAAAGGTAAGTTTCATTCTGCTCTCCCACTCCCCCATGTTTAGACACACATGTACCTCTTTTACTGAGGTTGTAATAGGGAGGTGTGCAAATACAACATACTTCATCATTTCTAATAAGTCAGACACTTTTTATTGATATAAAGTGAGTCTGTAATAAAACTGCATAATCCTAATCAAATCCAGTCTCTACTTGACTCTTCCATCTTCCTCTGTACTCTGGCAGTTCCATTCCTGTCACTACAGTAGGTCTGACAATAAAACATACTAGAGGTGTGGGAAATGTTTCAGGTATGAAATATTAGGAATTTACACTCCCTTACATTTTTAGCTAAGGGTAGCTAGCTTACAGTGGAATAAGTTTAATTTATAATATTGTCATAGAAAATTGTTTCCAAAATAAAATGTGGACTATTACTTTTTTTTTTTTTTTTACTGTTTTTAGCAAATCCAGAGCAACTTCATTGTTGTGATACATCCTGGCTCAATGACTTTAAGGATTGGAAGAGCCACAGATACGCTCCCTGTTAGCATCCCTCACATCATTGCAAGAAGACATAAACAACAAGGACAAATCTCATACAAAGACAGTTGGCTTCTGAGAGAAGGACTCAATGTAAGTCTTCAGTCATTTGGGTCTTACATGAAATTGAAAGTTGTTGCTTATATGAAATACATTATTTTCATGTCTTGAGCCAGATACTAGTTAAGAGGTTACAACTTTTTTATAGACACAGGATCATTCTGGAGTCGGGAGTGCCTAAATCAAATAAATTAAATTTGTCAAAAAAGCCCTTTGCTGTAATAAAGTGTGCATTTGTTAGTGTGCGTGTGTTGACTGTGTAGATTGGCTGAATTGCTTAATAGCTGGAATAACCAACTAGATGCTAGGAAAACACAGTGTGCCAGTTGGCACTCCCCCAGCACCCACCAGGCTCTTGCCTCAGCTAACATTTTATATTTTCACGTTAAAAGAGAGGGAAAACCTCCAGCATCATCTTAGTTATATAAATGCCTCTACATCCCATAAGCTTTCACACAAACCGAACAAGTGGCTGCTGCATCTCACTGCTTTATGGGAAAATGCCCCCCTTTGCTCACAAAAGGAGAAAGGTAAGTAGGGATGATGGAAAGCAAAAGTGAGAAGGTAGGGAGGACTAAACTAGATGGCAAGTAACTTTCCATCTAGTTTAGTTTCCATTCTTCATCTTCTTGGACTTTCCTTTTCCTCTTTTTTAGTAATGTTTTTTAAATTTTGATGTTTTATGTATTTATATGTATTTATGGTTTTAATGTTTTGTGTAAGTCACCCAGAGTCCCCCACTGGGGGGAGATGGGCAAGGGAGAAATTTAATAAACAAACTTTCTGGCGTATCTATGCTTTTTAAAGAGCGTGTTCAACAGATTGTGTGAGAGTACCTACAACACAGTCCCAATTCCTTTTATGCCTACCAGCCCAAAATATTTGGGATCCCTGCTTAATAGGCAGGGAATTGGTTGGCATGCAAGGCTTGCAACTCCCAGGAGTTTAAAAAATCAGTAAGTCAAAGAGAAGACATGAATTACAGTTGAAGGTTGTACGTGGATGGCATTTAACCCAATACAAATAGTATATATATCTAGCAATTATTCAAAGAGTCCATTGGAATTGGGCAGGTAATAAATTCAAGTAAATAAAATGTTGGAGGGGATGTGAACAGAAGAGTACATTTCCACATATGTGGTGGATCTGTGAAAAAGTTGCACCATTCAGACAATCTTCTGAGAAGGATGATTGATAACTAAGCAAAAAGTAGAATGAATTGGAGTTGTTATACACATTTGAGGGAGAGAGTCCTAAACTGACTAATAAAGGACTAATTATATTTTTACTTTTAGTTACCAAATCTATAATAAGTCAACAATGGAAATGTTTAAATAATTTAACAATTGAAAAATGGCATTCAATTGTTGCCTGCTTTCTTTTAGCCTAGATATCAGTTTACCAGCCAATTGATAGTTTAAGCTTATTTTTTGGAAATACAATGAAGTATAAAATGTGGAAGTTTGGATTTTTATATAATGATATGGGTTTTTTTAAGAATATGTAATAGATTGTTGTTTGTATATTGATTTCTGTAGTATTGATATAAAATAACTAGTTCTATGCCTGGAAGCAATCTGAATTGCTGATTGATTTTATTTAGAAACCAGAAAGTACTGAACAAAGACAAAATGGCCTTAAAATGGTTGACCAAGCAATATGGTCTAAGAAGATGTCAAATGGTGCCAGACGTACGCCTGTATCACCTGATCAGGTATCCCATTTATAAACTGTGGTTAAAACTAATAGTGTATTTTAAGGAACACCAGTAGAGTCTGATGGAATTTGAAGGCTCAGAAAGAGGCAGAGCATGGTTGTGGTGAGGCTGAGTCCTATGTAGAGGAATGGTCATCAAATTAACTTTGCAGTAGTTCAGCACTTTAGAAATAGAGTCTATTAAATATCACAGATAAATAAAAAAACCTTTGAATGAAAAGATATTTGAGATTAAAGACTTAAAAAGGTATGTTCCAAGTGGAATTCTGTGGATTGAGGGTTCAGTTCAATAACTGTGATTATTGCCAAAAAGACCACTCCCAAGTAGTGCCTAGTAACATACATAGATTTTTTGGAATATAGGCTAATCAGATATTATGGCCCCAGGCCATGAAGGATTTTACAGGGTAACATCAGCACTTCAAATTTGGCTCCAAAATTAACTGTGAGTCAGTGACAATAATGTACTGCTAGAATTATAGGTAGCCCTCACTTAACAATGGTAATTGGGACCAGAATTTCCGTCATTAAGTGACATCGTAAAGTGTGACATCACGTGACCATGCCGCTTAGTGAAGGAAATTCCAGTACTTCTGGTTGCCATCATTAAGCGAATCCCACACCACTGTTAAGCGCGATGTCGCATGGTCGCCATATGCGACCTCCTGCCAGCTTCTCCATTAACTTTGCTTGTAAGAAGCTGGCAAAGTAAGTTGCAAATGGCGATCGTGGGATACTGCAACTGTTGTAAGTACAAGGACCCGTCATAAGTACACTCGTTCAGCACTATTACAAGTTCAAACGGTCACTGAATGAGTGGTTGTTAAGTGAGAACCACCTGTATATGATCATACTTTATAGTTTCAGTCAATATCCAACCACCATAGTTTGGGCTAATTGAAGTTTCAGGATTGTCTTCAAGGATAGTGGAAAACATTTAGGAATGTACATGACCTTGGATTTCAAGTGAAGAGCTCTGCATTCTTAAAGTAAAGTAAATATTATGTTTTCTCTATAGCATGGCGTTTCATTTTTAAGTGATTGCTTTAAATGTTTATTCTAGGCCCGATCTTACAATAGACAGATGCGACCTGCTATTTTAGATCACACCTCTGGGGCAAAGTGGACAAATACTGCCCATCACCCAGAATATGTCATTGGTGAAGAGGTAGGGCTGCTTTTTTTTTTCATTACGCTAAAGTTATACATGTAATTTTGATTTACAAGCTGTGGAACTGTATGCATCTTTCAGAGGTCTATTTGGACTTGATACAATCCTGAACTGCCATTGTTTCAAGGCCAATCCCTGCTCCTATAAGAATAAATGATTGCAATCTATCTTCAGTGAGACTCCATAGTTCTTTCAAGGACATTCCTTTGATCATATCCATCCAGCTTATCCATTGTCTTCCATTTCTTCTATTCCCCTCAAGCTTTCCAAGCATAGCCATTTCTTCTAATCCATCATTGCAAACACCACATTCCCAAAGTATGTAAATTTCTACTTACTGATTGTTGCCTCAAGGGGGCAGTTAGTCTTCATTTCATCCTGAACAAGCTGATTCTACAAGTAGAATTCTCTAAAACCATAATTTAAATAAATATATTTCAGCATGTCTGTCCAAAGAAAAGACACTACTGCTTAAAGAGTAGCAGACAAGTGCTTTTGTGCTTTCTGAAACAACTTTTTGGAGGCAAATGTAGTGTTGCACAACACTAATATTTTTCAAAGAATTTCAGGCTCAATGACTGTCAGTTCTGCTTGATTTTCGTTTTGTGACAGTTGTCATCCAAGAGTCTGTTGAGTTTCCCCTCCACCAAGGACAGGCAAAAGATCATGCAATCAAAAATCATGCTTTCCCCGTTTCATCACTGCCTTTCTCATTTTCTTCCTGCTCTGTTCTGCCTTTCTGGGGGAACCTTTCATGGTGTCTCTGTTCATTTTAGTTTTGTCTCTCCCTTTATTCTTTCATTTTCTCATTCTTTTTTTTTTAATGCTCCTCCCACTAGTTTTTCTTTCTGCTTCTCTGGCCATTGTGGCTTATAGCACTAGTGGCAACATAATTGCTGTCTAGATCTGGAAACAAAAGACTGTCTTATTCACCAAGGAGACTGAATAGGCAAGACATGATGCATTTTTAAATAATGTGCAATTAAGCAGTGGTCATTTGTATGTAATTTATTCCTTTCTATTCTCTCTCCATATAAAAAAGCAAATTAGTTTTTTTTTAATTGGATAGGTAGCAAAATTATGGTTTGTTGGTGTATGTGATTTTAGACTTAATTTCATTTTGAGTAGCACAGAGAAAGAGAAAAAGGTGATATGCCACTGTTGTGGAACTTTTGCCAAAGACAGGAGCACAACACTGAGGAGAGCAACCATGTTTATTGCAATGATTGTTGGGTGCCTGCTTTCCAAGAAAGAGGGACCCTGAACAATAGAAAGGCAGAGATTCTTACACACCTTGGGGTTGAGAGGCAGGAAATCCTTGGGATCTGATTGGTGGGCAAGGTTTGGATAGGTGTTAAACAGGGGACAAATTGTTTTTTTCTGCAAGTCAAGGAATCTATTGCAGAAGATAATGGAACCTTGCGAAGAGCAGGTGCATGTTCTTCATAAGAGTGGAATTCCTTCAGTTTCTCACTTGTTAACAAAGGATTTCCTTATCGGGGTTGCCCCTTGGCAAGCCCTTAAGCAGACAGGTGTTGGCCCTCTCATTGTTTCAGTGTGATAGCATTAAGAGGGCTGTTTCAGCAGCAGAAACGTGGTCATCCTTGGGTCATGCCATAGCTTGGAACTGATTCTTTTTTACATGTGCAAATGGGGAGGGCAAGAAACTGCAGAGGGAAATGGGGGAAAGAGTTGCAGGAGAGGCAAGGGGGAGGGGGGCAGAAAGAGAGGCAGGGAAGGGGGGCGTAAAGAGTTTGCTGCAGGAGAGCCAAGGTGGGGGAGAGTTTCCAGCCTTATTTTATTATTTTTCCATCACAGTCACAAGGGAGGGAAAGTTGACCAGAGGAATGGAGCATGTAGAGATAGCTATGTAATACTGCAGTTTCAGTCCATGTTGGCTTTGCCTCCTTCCTGTATGAGCTGCACCCTCAGTTGACAATTCACCCATGTTTAGGCTAGCATGCTGTGTGGAAATTCCAAATATTTGTGATTAAATTTTGCATATTATTTATTTATATTTCTTATGCAGTAGAACATTTAAAAATGATATGCTAATATAGCATACGATAACACCATCAGCAGAATTAAAACTGCTCCTAGTTAATAGAAATGGTGTTTTGTTTTGTTCTTTTTATCCTTTTCAGGCCTTGTACATTAACCCTTTGGACTGCTACAGTGTTCATTGGCCTATTCGACGGGGACAGCTGAACCTTCATGTAGGACCTGGGGGCTCCCTTACTGCAGTTCTTGCTGATCTTGAGGTTATATGGTCATATGCAATTCAGAAATATCTAGAAATACCTCTGAAGGATCTGAAGGTGAAGCATGATTAATTTCAAATGAATGTGACAGTGACAGCCAACTTTCTACCATTATTACTACAAAGAGAAGTGACCATTAATATACCTTGTAGCCTTATACTGCATTTGTTGGCATCACCTTCTTACATATAGCTCATTCTTAAGATTATCTATAATATCTATCTACCTACCTACCTATCTACTTGATTTATATAGCTGCCTGTTTCACATGTATGACTCTTAAGTGGCTTACAGTAAAATAAATAAAATACATAATATAAAAATACACAATATAAAAATGATAAAAAAAATAACAGCTGAGCACTATAAAAACAACTATCAGCAAAGCCAAGAGATGGGCTCTGTCACACACTCAGGGCCCCAGGCCCAGGCACAAAACCAAGTTTTCAGGGCTTTACAAAAGGCCAACATGGTCAGGGCCAGTCTAATTTCAGGTGGAATGATGTTCCACAGGGTGGCACCATGGCAGAGAAGGCTCTCCCTCTGGGCCCTGCCAGTCGACACTCCTTGGCTGACAGGACCTGGAGCATGCCCCTCCTGCTGGATAGGTTAGGATGGGGAGAGACAATTGGGGACAGACGGTCCTGTAAGTAACCCAGTCCAAAGACATGAAGGACTTTGAAGGTGACAACCAGCACCTTGAATTGTACCTGGAAGCTCACCAGAAACCAATGTACCTCATGGACCAGTGGTGTCACATGCACCGAGTAACCAGCGTCAGTAACTGCCCCTGCTGTCACATTCTGCATCAGTTGAAGCTTCCAAATATTTTTCAAGGGCAGCTCCATGTAAAGTGAATTGCAGTAGTCCAGTCTGGTGGTCACAAGGGCATGAGTGACTGTGAGCAGGGCCCCCTCCCAGTCCAGGAAGGGGCGCAACTGATGCACAACCTAAAATTGTGCAAAGGCCCTCCTAGCCACAGCTTCCACCTGCTCTTTGAGCAGTAGCCATGAGTCCAAGTAGGACCCCCAGATTGCATACCAGGTCTGTCTGGGGCAGTGCCACCCCATCCAGAACCAAAGATGGAAGGTCCTTGGAACCAGGAGGTCCAGAAATCCAGAGCTACTCGGTCTTGCTTGGGTTTTGCTAAAGCCTGTTGTGCTCCATCCAGGCCCCCAAGCTTGAGAGCAATGAGCCTCCATGGCATTACTCAGGCAACCGGGCGGGGGCGGGGAGATATAAAGCTGAGTATCATCAGCAGACTGATGATACCTCACCCCAAACTGTTGGATGACCTCAGCCAATGACTTCATGTAGATGTTAAACAGGAGAAGAGACAGTACCAAGCCCTGCGGCACCCCACAAAGGAGAGGCTGCCAGCTGGATCTCTTCCCCCCCACCATCAACACCGACTGGAACTGACCATTTCCTGATTGTCTAAATTATTTTATTTATTTAAATGATGAAGTTATTACTAACATTTAACAAAAAAACTTATTTCAGCTGCCTGTATTGTTTAGTTATTCCCATTGTTCATTCTATCACATGAAGCAGTCTTTTTTTTCCCTTCTCTTTTTCAGTATTACAGATGCATTTTACTAATTCCAGACATCTATAATAAGCAGCATGTGAAAGAAATAGTAAATATGATTCTCCTGAAAATGGGCTTTTCAGGTAATAAATTACTATAATCAGCTACCCATGATATTTTAAGTTATCTTAATGTCTGCATTTTAACCACAACTGTTTTGTGAATTTGAATTATCTTTGTGATTCTTGCATTCCACCATGCATTCACCAGGTGGTAAATCCATCATTTTCAACTGCCAAACTGAACTGTGAATCTGGCTATAAAAATGGAATTACATTGATTTAAGCCTATCTAGAGTGTATCTAGGCAATATAAACTTCTTTTCACTGACTTGACAGAGCCTTCCCTTTACTATTCACTTACATTGCAAAAGAGATCAGAAGTATTTTCTACCTTCCAGGAAAGGGTGGGCAGTAGTTTCTTATGAGCCTCTTTTTACTATTCCAATAGCCTCTTTATAAGGTTTATCAGGGGGATGGTTGCACAAGCACAAGTTCCCTCCCCTAGTTATAAATCTTCATTTGCCAAACACTACTATTTACCTTCCCTCTGGACCCATCACCTGCATTCAGTACAACGGGGCTGTGCCATAAAAGCAACTTATTTATTTGTTTAGTAAACAAATTTATATGGCTGCCCAACTCACACACAGTGACTCCAGGCAGCTTACAGAATTAACTTGTACCTTGTATTAGCCAACCAGCCCTGTTTGTGGGTGGGAGTGGCCATGAGTATCAGGAGACTCAACGTTCCTTTTTTGTGGAGTCCTTGGGGTGCTCTGAGCTTGGCTGTTTTCTTGCAAATGCGTTACCTGGCTAGATAACATCTTCAGTGCTAGAATGGAATGGGGTTTGCTCTCTGTTTATATACAGTGGCTTGCCCTGCCAGTGTTGCTGGGGGGGGGTAGGTTTTGTTTTGTTTTATTTTTTCCCTCTGGTAGTTCCTTGATTAGGGTATTGTTTACTGCTGATTGTATGTCTGGTGATAATCTTGGTGTTAATTTCTGCTTATCTGGGTGATGATTGCTGGTGAGGAGATGTTCTGGTCTTTTGTTTTCCTTTTTATTGTCTCTTTTGAATAGTGTGTAGATGTTGTTTATCTCTATGGCTTTTGATGGCTGCCTTGTATGAATACCAAGCTTCCAGGAATTCCCTCACATTTTTGGATTTAGCTTGGTCTAAGATGCTAACAGTTTCCCAGCTGAAACTATGGTTAAGTCTGTCCATGTGTTGTGAGATTAAGGAGTTTTCATCGTGTCTTCTGACTGCTAATTGGTGTTCATGGATGCGCTCTGCAAGCCTTCTGCCTGTCTGTCCTACATAGTGGTTGTTACAGTCCTTACACTGTATGTTGTAGATGACTCCTGCTTTTTCTTCCTGGGCTACTGGGTCTTTTGGTTTCCTTAAGATGTTTTGGAGGGTTTGTGTGCTACAGAGATGCCATGTGGTTGTAATAGTCTGTTGGTAGTCTCTGAGACATTTCTGATGTATGGCAGTGTGATCCTTTTCATAGCTTGTGTTGGTTGTGTTGTAGTAGGTTGAGTGGCCAGGCACTTTTTGATAAAGTTGTGTGGGTATCCATTTTGTTGGAAGATGTTGTATAGGTCTGTTTCCTTTTTCTGCTGTTCTGGGTTGCTGCAGTGCATTTGTGCTCATTTGAATAATGTCCTTATACAGCTCCTCTTGCGGGAGGTGGGGTTGTTACTTTGGTTATAGAACTACTGGAGGGAAAAAATAAAACAAAACAAAACCCCCACCCCCACCAACACTGGCAGGGCATGCCACAGTATATAAACAGAGAGCAAATTTCATTCCAAGTTGACCAATTTGCAAAAGACATGGGCAGAGGTAAGCCATTTCTTATTTCTTCTATGACAATGGATACATACATAAATTGAGAGTTTTATAAAATGGGACTTGTAAAGTATTCTGTAGCACTGTGTTTATGACAAAAGCAAGGCTGTGTTTGTACAATAGAAACTGTATATAACAGTTATGGCACCCTTTTGTTTTTAGGAATAGTGGTGCATCAAGAATCGGTATGTGCTACTTTTGGAAGTGGTTTAGGCAGTGCGTGTGTTGTTGATGTGGGGGATCAGAAGACAAGTGTTTGCTGTGTTGAAGATGGGGTTTCACATCATAACACCAGGTAACTATCAAAAACTGGGAACAAACATTTTACATACATTTAATATTTTTAGTAAAATTTAGTATTTGTCCAGGCCAAGGATTTCTATACTTCATAAAGCTCTCTTAACATACCTTAGTCCTAAGTATCTTTTTAAAAGCTTTCTGAAATATCCTTAAAAATTGGTGCAAGTTTTGTGCTGGTGAATCAAAGATTGGTACCCCCTGTGTTATTCCCGGTTGCTATAGCAACGTTCATATTGGATCAGATAAATTATTGTATTAATAATCATGAATATAATATTTCTTCTAAATGCTTTTAAATTTCTTTCTTCAAGGTAAATAGCTTCTTCTGAAAAAGGTAATGTTCTCACAACTGTGTGTGGATTTGTTTTTATTTTTCTATTTTTTTTAGGTTATGTCTTGCATATGGCGGTTCCGACATATCAAGGTGTTTTTATTGGCTTATGCAACGAGCTGGGTTTCCTTACAGAGATTGCCAGTTAGTTAAAAAGACAGATTGTCTTCTCCTCCAACACCTAAAAGAAACATTTTGCCATTTAGACCAGGTAAGATCTAAAACCGTCAAGCTCCACACTTTTCAGGCCAGAGTTTGTTATGACTGAGACATTTTAAAATGTATGGAGAATGTGTCTAGAAGTTTATAAAACTCACATGTATAAAATCTATGATGGTGAATAGGGAGAAGTAAGAATTGCTTTCTGTAATGCTGCACGTGTCACTGCTATTGAAGATTATCTTGTTTAGAAAGAAATTATGAAAATTCAGAGAATGCTTCTTTTAAGAACAGCATTCTAAAAAACAAAAATGTGAACTTCCCCGGGATTAATTTGCTTCTGCTTATAGGGTATCAGGCACAAACATTGTTGTTACACCTGTTTTTGAGTTGTGCAAGGATATTAGCTAACTATAATTAAAAATACACTGCAGATTAGATATGTGTTTGGTTTTATCCAGTAATGCTATATTTTTATTGAACAATTTCCTATCCTGATGTTCTTTAGATATGCTGGACCACAATTTCTGTGACTCCTAGCCAGCATGGCCTTTGTGATGGAAATACTACAAATTTGGAGTATATCAGTTGGGGAAAGTAATTGTTCTTAAACCTCAGATTTCCTAAATTAATTTGAAGTAACTTCATGGCCTAAGTTTTAGATAGATAATTATTCTTTGGGTAAAAAGTAGGGATAAGGAAGCTACAGTGCAGGGAAGCACATTCCACCCTAAACCCCACTTTTGTGATTTCTGCCCCAAATCCTGCTGCTGAAATTCAGTATAAAAACTACTAATTTTCCACTGATTTTAAGCAAAAAAGGTGCAAAAAAGTCATGTAAACACTTTGTAACATATTTTGTTCCTTAATTCTCTCCCTCAAAATATAATGAAAATTCTGTCCAGATGACACTGCTAGTACCTGTGGTCCTCAGAAACTGGAAAAGTAACAAAAATGGAAGTGTTGGCCCCCAGCTGCAAAATGGTTGCTAATGTATTTTTTAAAAATAATGTTGCCAAAAGTTACTGGCATCAGTATAACAAATAAAAAATACCTTTCACAAGACTGATGTAATCTTTAATAAAAGAGTAAAAATGTCTTCTTTGGTTTCTTTCCTAGTAATTTAGCTTAGCTTCTTGAGAAATCTATTAGCTGTGGCTTTCCCACAGATTAATGAAACACCAACCCTTAGTTACTGTTCTGTGAAAATTAACAAAAGCACTTGGGAAAAGCTAAACATTCACTTATCTGGCTAAGATGTCTCGAGTTAGTTTTGAGAGAGCTGATTTCATTTAAGCTATACTTCAGAGAGCCAGTTTGGTGTAGTGGTTAAGGCACTGGGCTAGAAACCAGGAGACTGTGAGTTCTAGTCCTCCCTTAGATAAGAAAGCCAGCTGGGTAATTTGGGGCCAGTCACTCTCTCTTAACCCTAAGAAAAAGGCAATGGCAAACCACTTCCAAAATCTTGCCAAGAAAACTTTAGGGACTTGTCCAAGCAGTTGCCAGGAAACAATGCTGACTTGAAGGCACCAGAAAACAAAACAAAACAGTAATACTTCAGTGTGCTACTTCAGAGTATACACACATAGAGTTAAATCTAGATATTTATACCTTCTTTTATTACTAGGATTTATCTGGACTGAAAGATCATGAGTTTCAAGTCCGTCACCCAGATTCTCCAGCTTTATTGTATCAGTTGCGCTTAGGAGATGAAAAGCTGCAGGTAAGACTATGAGATGTATCCCTCACAGTGTTATGTACAAAACAGAACATGTTCTTTTTTTTTTTTGTGAGCTTTAAATGAAACAAGCTCCATTAGAAAATTTCCATCAAAATGTTCTGAGTTGGCTCAAGCACTGTATATTATGAAAGTACAAAACTTGAAATTCTTTGAATATTCCAGTTATGGGAAACAGAAACAGCTACTACTCCCTTGTTTATCACTAGGGTTGCATGATCACATTGGGTGGTAGTCCATGCCAAACTCTGTGCTACCTACCACCTAAACTGTGCATAATTTGGCCAAGAACTATATTTGGATTTTTTTTTGAAACATTAAAATAAACTTCCATGGGAAATAATGGGAACATAGCTCTCTTCTCACCAACTAGAAAAAAATATCTTCTTGTCCAGTGTTCTTCTTTTGGGGGGATAGTTTGCACATAGGGGAGATTGCTGGCTGCAAAAAAGGAGGGTTGCTGGTGCTTCTTAAGTGTGGGAATACAGTGGGGCAAAAAAGGTATTTAGTCAGCCACCAATTGTGCAAGTTCTCCCACTTAAAAAGATGAGAGAGGCCTGTAATTTTCATCATAGGTATACCTCAACTATGAGAGACAAAATGGGGAAAAAAATCCAGAAAATCACATTGTCTGATTTTTAAAGAATTTATTTGCAAATCATGGTGGAAAATAAGTATTTGGTCACCTACAAACAAGCAAGATGTCTGGCTCTCACAGACCTGTAACTACTTCTTTAAGAGGCTCCTCTGTCCTCCACTCGTTACCTGTAGTAATGGCACCTGTTTGACCTTGTTATCAGTATAAAAGACACCTGTCTACAACCTCAAACAGTCACATTCCAAACTCCACTATGGTCAAGACCAAAGATCTGTTGAAGGACACCAAAAACAAAATTGTAGATCTGCACCAGGCTGGGAAGACTGAATCTGCAATAGGCAAGCAGCTTGGTGTGAAGAAATCAACTGTGGGAGCAATAATTAGAAAATGGAAGACATACAAGACCACTGATAATCTCCCTTGATCTGGGGCTCCATGCAAGATCTCACCCTGTGGGGTCAAAATGATCACAAGAACGGTGAGCAAAAATCTCAGAACCACACGGGGGGACCTAGTGAATGACCTGCAGAGAGCTGGGACCAAAGTAACAAAGGCTATCATCAGTAACACACTATGCCGCCAGGGACTCAAATCCTGCAGTGCCAGACATGTCCCCCTGCTTAAGCCAGTACATGTCTGGGCCTGTCTGAAGTTTGCTAGAGAGTATTTGGATGATCCAGAAGAGGATTGGGAGAATGTCATATGGTCAGATGAAACCAAAGTAGAACATTTTGGTCTAAACTCAACTCGTGTTTGGAGGAGAGAAAATGGTGAGTTGCATCCAAAGAATACCATGCCTACTGTGAAGCATGGGGGTGGAAACATCATGCTTTGGGGCTGTTTTTCTGCAAAGGGACCAGGACGACTGATCCGTGTAAAGGAAAGAATGAATGGGGCCATGTATCGTGAGATTTTGAGTGAACACCTCCTTCCATCAGCAAGGACATTGAAGATGAAACGTGGCTGGGTCTTTCAGCATGACAATGATCCCAAACACACCGCCCGGGCAACGAAGGAGTGGCTTCGTAAGAAGCATTTCAAGGTCCTGGAGTGGCCTAGCCAGTCTCCAGATCTCAACCCCATGGAAAACCTTTGGAGGGAGTTGAAAGTCCGTGTTGCCCAGCGACAGCCCCAAAACATCACTGCTCTAGAGGAGATCTGCATGGAGGAATGGGCCAAAATACCAGCAACAGTGTGTGAAAACCTTGTGAAGACTTACAGAAAACGTTTGACCTCTGTCATTGCCAACAAAGGATATATAACAAAGTATTGAGATGAACTTTTGATATTGACCAAATACTTATTTTCCACCATGATTTGCAAATAAATTCTTTAAAAATCAGACAATGTGATTTTCTGGATTTTTTTCCCCATTTTGTCTCTCATAGTTGAGGTATACCTATGATGAAAATTACAGGCCTCTCTCATCTTTTTAAGTGGGAGAACTTGCACAATTGGTGGCTGACTAAATACTTTTTTGCCCCACTGTAACATAAACATTACAGCAAGACATGAGAGCACGCATGGATAGCATATGTGCACCAGTGTTCTACAAATCAACATTGTCTAGAAGTCTGTACATTTATACATTAATCAGCATTAACAGCTCTAGTGTATGAAGCAGACTAGTGCACAAGCTTTCTTAACTTCTTTCTTCATTATCTGAGAGGTTAGCTATCTCTGTTTTCCTATGCATTTTCTGAAACCTGCCAGTTTCTCTCTCCATGTATGTCTCTATTCCTTGTTTACATAAGAAATTAATACAAATGATTCTGTGTTTTGTGAATTCTATTTGTGTCTCCTTCTTTGGTAAGTGTACACATCGATATTTTCCAACTTCTAAGTCATGCTTTTATTGACATAGAACGGTTTATGACTGACTCTTTTCGAAAGAATATTGATATCTATTTTGAAAGAATATAAGTACAAGTAGTTCTTTGTTAACAACACTAATTGAGACTGGAATTTCCATCATTAAGCAATACGGTCATAAAGCATGATATCACATGACCATGCCACTTAGCAACTAGTTATGGCAGTCTCTGGTTACCTTCATTAAGCAAATCACCAAAGGTAGTTCAGCAGGGACCTCATGTGATTCTGCTGGCTTCCCCATTGACTTTGCTTGTGAGAAGCAGGCAGGGAAAGTCACAAATCATGATCACGTGACCCAAGGGATACGGTGACAGCCAGAACTTTGAGGACCGGTCTTAAATACAACTTGTTCAGCACCATTGCAAGTTCGAACAGTTGCTGAACAAGTGGTCATTAAATGAGGACCACCTGTAAAAAGAACGTAAGTTTAATAAAGTAAGAAAGTACAAATAACAAGTATGGGTGGGTGAACAATGGATCTAAAGTATCATAAAACTGTAGATGTTCCAGTATATCAATCAATCACTTTGTTACTGGTCACAGACCCTGTATATTGTTATGGACTTATGATATTATAGAAAATTTTATAACCTTTCTCTAAACAAAATCCCTACATCCCTACTGAATGTTAAGCTGAATGTATTTGGTTAACATACAAAAAAGTGTGATTCTGTTGCCACCCTTTGGTGAGGTCCATGCATAGGAACTTCATTTGTGTTGCTTAAAGCAGATGTTGGCAATAAATAAAAGAACTGTCTTTGCAAATCTCTGTTAACCTATCTCCTTCATTACTGTGTTTACCCAGATTAAATGATCCTTTGATTCCTGTTCTTCCATTTCTTCAGCTTTTGAGTTTCAGTTAACCTTTGACAGTAATTCATAAATTCTTGGTGTTGCATCTATCACTTCTTTCAGTTTACCACAGAATTCCTCAGTGTCTTCCTCTGCTGCATCTGTAGAGGTGTATAAAAGTTTATGCCATCTTGAGCATTGAGTACAAAAGGTGGGCTGTAAATCTAACAAATAAATTTTAAATATTTCTATCTACGTATTCTGCTGAGAGGAATTATGTAATCATAGGTTGTTTAATTGTAACCCAAGCGCAAGTAAGCCTGGATGAATCTATAGAGAAATATTTACAATAATTTGGAATCCTTCCTTTCTAGGCTCCAATGGCATTATTTTATCCAGCAACTTTTGGAATTGTGGGTCAGAAAATGATAGTTTTACAACAAAGGTCTCAAGGTGATCCTGAGGACCCACATGATGAACATTATCTCTTAGCTACACAAAGTAAGCAAGAGCAGGTGTGTGCGTGTGGCTTTCTCTCTCCTCTTTGTTTTTTCCCCTTATGCTATGACACTCAGTATCTGTGTAGGTCTAATTATATTTATTTAAAGCTTTCTTTCCAGAGAATTGGTAGATGAATTCTACTGATATGGCTGGCTTGATCATAATGCTAAACCAGCCATGTTCAGGCTGGCAGTCTCAGCCAAAATGGGCTAGAATTTCTGGCTGCCCCTAGCTCTGTTGACTGAGGATAATATAGAGCAACAGATCTGAAAGGTATCAGATTGTGAGGATGAGAATGCAATGAGATCAGGGCTTCTCACGTACATATGGCGGTTTTAATTTAAGTTAGTTGCTTGTTCAACTAACAATTGTAGTTTATGAAGCTGGCTTGTTTCAGTTATCTATAAGAGTAATTAGTGTTTAGTAGACAGATGTCACAAGAAACTGCACATAATTTAAAATCGAAGCAGAAATTTTGGATTTTCTTGCAACCATGTCAAAGAGGGCAGGAGACAGCTATTATATCTGACACACAGTCTCTCTACGCATAATTGTGCTTGTGTGCTTACATGAACCTTTATTTAACTATCCTGAACAATGATCAGTATGATGCTTTAATTCGTTTTTGTTACCTAGATAATTTTTGAAAGCCCTTCTTTTTCAGAGTTCATTTGTTTTGCTAAAATCAACGTTCCAAGCATAGGATTTCTATTTCAAAGTTACCGAATTGAATTGAATGGATGTAAATATTGGCTACGTTGAGGAAATCCAATATAGGCAAGAAGAATACACCATATTTACAAAAAAGAATGTCCTGAATTTAAGATAGCCTTCCCAAAAAGAATAGGCAGAAAAAAAATGATAAACAGAGATAAACATTCTTTGCAATCAAAGAGTGTCTGTTTTGTCAACCTAACATTGCCAATTCCAGCTGAAACCAATCCTTGAATTTCTCCCCAAAAAGTATATGTGACACACTGGTGTGTGTGTATATATACCCCTGCCACAAGCCACACAAAAAAGGTAGGGTATGGATAAAAAACACAAATTAATATTAATTGAATCATTTAAATTGTAAAACAAAGTGTCCCTATGTATAAAATTAATTGATTCTCCACTCTCTACCAACTATTTTCTCTCACAAATACTTAACAACATAGAAAAATAGAGGTGCAAGTGCACACAATCACCCAGTGGCATTCACAAGTATGGGGAGGTCAAAATAGCCAAGATGGTGAGCACCGCTCTTGTAGGCGGATCAGTTGTGCACACATATACAAAAGGATATGTCCCATCTGCTCTCATGCCTGTTTTGACCACCTCTTGTAGATGCTACCACATTCCCCTCTCTCCTTTCAGTACCACAATGGGACGAAAAGGAAGGACGGGGAAGGTGCAACTGAAGAGGGAAGGAAAGAAAAGGAAGGAAAGCCTTGTTTAGGTGTTAGCAAAAGGGTTCCCATTCACTGCACAAACCTTCCAGCCCAGGCAAGGGTTAATTGTCAGCTCATTTCCAAAAATATCCACCACTTTGCAGCTCATGCCATTTCCTTGTTTTCAACCACAACTTCTTATTAGTGAATAGGAAAAGCTTGTTAAATTGTTGAGATAATTTCAAATTAATAGTTCTTTAATGTTATTCTGGATTTTTTTGGTTGGCTACCTTAAGGTATATAAAAGAATCAGCAGAGTATGAAGTATTTCACAAAATAATACTTCAATTGTGTATTGTCGGTTCCCCTCCTAATCGTATAGATGCCTGTAGTTTTGGATGGGAGGGTCAGGTGCAGCAGTAAATAGTTTCTTGGGCCTTTTACAGTAAGAACTGGGTATGAGTAATAAGAAAGTAACAAACTGGGTGGATAGAAATAGCACTGAGCCTTTACGTGCTCTTCAGCCCCAGAGTTACGGGCAGGATTTGTGCTTGTTTTCTTTGATAGACAATCTTATTTTGCTTTTTCCAGTCTGCAAAAGCAACAGCTGACCGAAAATCCATAACCAAGCCTGGTGGATTTGAGGGAGACCTCCGTGGCCAGTCTGCAAGTGTTGCTGAAAACGTTTATCCTCCTGAAGTGGAGTTAGGCACTTCTCATAGTGACTGCATTATTGGTGGGAATGAATCTGAAGAAACATTAACAACTCACATGTCCCGAAAAACTGCTGTATCTCAGTTTGAAGGGAAAGCTTTAGGCCTTGACAAAGCAATTCTGCACAGCATTGACTGCTGTGGTAAGAAAATTGTATTAATTTATGTATGTCATACTAATATTTCAGGCAAGATTTATGATAGTATTAGTAGATTTCATCAGTGTGTGTAAAATACTTATTTTCCCAATTATTCCATTAATTGTAATTTTCTGATTAGTTTATTATAGTTTATTTACAGTTCTTTCCTGTGCACTTTTCTAGCATCAGATGATACCAAAAAGAAAATGTACAGTTCGATCCTAGTAGTAGGAGGTGGCTTGATGTTCCACAAAGCTCAAGAATTTCTTCAACACAGAATTCTCAACAAAATGCCTCCCTCTTTCAGAAGAGTTGTTGAAAATGTAGAAGTCATTACAAGACCAAAGGTATCTTTGTATGGATTTATGCATGTTTTCAAATAGGAGATTAGCTGGAGATAGCATTAGGAAGTGCAAGGAATTAATTATGCAGTAGTGAAACACACTTTGAGATGATGAATAGGGCTCTCCACACCATTCAGAGGAATGCTTCACCCACAGTACTGTTGAGGTGGCCACATCTCCCAAAGGCTCAGCTGGGCCATTTGAGGGCCTTCTAGAATTACCTGCCCATGGCATTTGTATGCACAGAAGTACATTTCCATGGGGATTGGCAAAGTCTTCTGTACATAGTCCTTATAGTTAATTATCCCATGCAGCACCAGTTTTATTATACTAGTATGTATCAAATTGAAGTAGGCTATAATAAAAAACATGCACTGGAGTCTGTTTAAGAGTCAATGACATTTGCAAAATATTAGACTTTGGAGTGGTCTACAAAGTAAAAAGATGTTATTGTCCAAAAGTGAATTGGTTTTTTTCTGCTCTTTTAGAGCCTTTAGAATTTAGCCATATTTATAAGAGGTCAAGGAGCTGACCATGGGGATTGTGTTTAAGTTTTAACTCCATGGTGTTTTTGTATCTATTTAATATTAGGACATGGATCCACGTTTGATTGCTTGGAAAGGTGGTGCTGTTCTAGCCTGCCTAGATACCACACAGGAACTCTGGATTTATCAACGGGAATGGCAGCGCTTTGGTGTCCGTATGTTACGTGAAAGAGCTGCGTTTGTGTGGTGATCCAGTATTTTTTCGAAATAATAAAATGTTTCCTTGGTCCCTAGTTTTGTGTTTTAAGTTGATTAAACAGATTAAAGTATGTTTCTTCTGGAATCATTTAAAAATGAGGCATAATGGTATTAAAGATTTCTCTAAAACCCTTCCTCTGGTTCAGTGGTTCTCAAACTTGGCAACTTTAAGATGTGTGGCTGGGGAATTCCGGGAGTTGAAGTCTACACATCTTAAAGTTGCCACATTTGAGAACCACTGCTCTAGTTGAATGTTTTATAGTGATCTCAGTGAAGCGTGTGACAAAACAAAATTAACTTTTATGGAATCTTTATAATAAAAGTCTTGTCTTACCTGGTATCCTCATCTTCCTTAAACTCCAACCAAGGTAATTCTGAAGTATTAAACCAATCTGCAGAGTGCTAGGTTGGGTACTTGGAATGACATTGTAAGATTTTGGAATAAATTTGCTGGGCTGAACTGAAGAAGCATTGGGTTAAAAAAAATAATTTCGTTGTACTGAATGCTTTTATAGCATCTGGATTTATTTATTTATTTGTTTATCCAATTTACATGGCCACTCATCTCAAGTGACTGGGCAGCAAACAGAATTAAAATTAAATAAAATAAATTACAAATGTTAGAAACATTAAAATACAAACAGCCAAGAAACAACAAACTCAAGTCACTAACACAACCAAGATGTGGGCCCCTGCACACATTCAGGGCCCCAATCCCAGGCACATATTGGAATAATGCCAATTGGCAGAACTTGTACAGAGATTACAACTTTCAAAGCTTCCTGGCTACTGAACACCTATTGTCCAAGCAAATGCAAGCCACTTTATTTATTTATTTCATTAGATTTAGATGCTGCTTGACTCCAAGGCAACTCCAAGTCACCCACAATTATAGATCTATCATCTTTCTCTCATACACACACATACCAAAGACAATATATGAAATATATTTTAAAAATCCATCTAGATAACACACGCTAATTCCAAAAACCTATCTGACAAGGAGACTATCCACCCTACCCAAAGGCTTGGGAGAATGCCATCAGGGTGGGAGCCACACAAATCTCTGGAGGAAGGGGGATCTTATTCCAGAGACCAATGCAGCTTGTGAAGTAGTGGTGTCACATGACTGAGGTAATCTATCATTTCAGGGTTCAGTATCTTCAGTATGCTAATAATAGATACATCTCAACCCTGAACCAGCCAAATGTGCTGTTGATGTCCTGTCTCGGTGCCTGGAGGCTATCTGGGTCTGGATGGAGAGAAACTAACTCTGGTTCGATCCTACCGAAACTGAGTGGCTGTGGATTTTAGCATCCCCCAGATCCATCTTTTATTTTGGATGGGGTTGTATTTCCATATTCAAGACTGGTACAGTCTGGGTGGTTTTCTTTGACACACAGCTCCTGCTTGAAGAGCAGGTGGCAGCTACAGCGAAAAAGGCCTTTGCACAGCTCCATCGAGCTCCATTTTGAGTGTCCTTTAGACATTCACTCCCTAATCACTTCGTGGCTTGACTACTGCAATGCACTCTACATGGGGCTGCCCTTGAATACTGCTGCCACAGTATTCTGTGTGTCAAAGAAAACCACCCAGACTGCACCAGTCTTGAATATGGAAATACAACCCCATCCAAAATAAAAGATGGATCTGGGGGATGCTAAAATCCACAGCCACTCAGTTTCGGTAGGATCGAACCAGTTAGTTTCTCTCCATCCAGACCCAGATAGCCTCCAGGCACCGAGACAGGACATCAACAGCACATTTGGCTGGTTCAGGGTTGAGATGTATCTATTATCAGCACACTGAAGATTCTGAACCCTGAAATGATAGATTACCTCAGCCTGAAGTTTTATGTAGATGTTAAACAGGAGGGGTGAGAGCATTGAATCCTGTGGCACATGACACTGGGGGGGCTGAGGGAGCAATCTCTCTCCCCAATGGAAAACACTTTGTGTATATTCGTTACTCGCATTTCATTCAAAAATTCAAGGCTGTTTAATTTTGTAAATGAGAGAGGGAGAGGAGCTTTTTTTCTTTCCAGCTTCTACAACAAAGTACCATAAAACAAAACAAGCCACAGCTATTATTTGTAAATAGTTCTGACTGAAATAGTGCATATTTAGCTGTCAGCAAATCATGAGCATGCGATTCAGTAGAAGGGCTTGTGAGGAGGAACCAACAGATGTTTGCAGTCTTCAAGTTTTATATTGTGCAACTGAAACACTGGAGAGAATCCACATCAGACGTAGGAAGCAGAGACATAATTTCTATCATGGGCCCAAACCATGTAGTGTTTTAAACATAATCAGCAGCCCTATTGTTCCCTGGAAATGAGTTGGCAACCATATCCGTTATGAAATTGTTACAATTCACTTTCCTAAGTGGGCACACAGGAATCCTACCCTTCACATTCTGGATTGACTAAAATTTCATGACAATTTCCAAGGCAAATCTTTGTACAGTGTGTTTCAGTGACCTTATCCTGGTATCTCTGGCTTGTATTTAACCTTTACAATGGGAGGCCCATTGTAACAACCTGATTTTTCAAAGTGTGTGCCTCATAAGTTCCTTTAGATAGATAGGCAGCCATATAAGTTTATTCATTAAATTAATTAAAAGCATACCCTTCGCTTGGTCTCTTTCATAGTCAGAAGTACCTCTCTTTCTGTATTAAGCTTGGAGTGCTTCAAGACCCAGCCTCAGCATAGTATTCTGTATTGATTATTATGAACAATAGAGAATTGAGCTTTGACACAGGTACAGTTGCAATGGCATAAAATACTAGGCCCTATGAAAAGTTCCTGACTTAGCTGGAACTAGGTCTAGCTACTGTTCCCCCTCATTACTACCAGTGGCCAACTCAGGTTGCTGGTGCATTCATGCACGTCAGATCCCAGAAAAGTACAAAAAACATGAGGTGATAACAAAAACAGTGCAGCATCAGTAATTTGGAAATAATTATTTTTATTGACTAGTTCTGAATTATTCTAAATGTATAGTTCATTTGCATAGACAATTGAGTATCGCTAAATTAGATATTAGCTACTGGCAAGAAATATGCAACAAAGAGTTGGAATATCCCATATGAGCAAATCAATAGTGCTTTAAGGAACATTAAATATATATCTTACAATATAAAGATATAATTAATTCAAGAAAAGACTTCATTGATTGAGTGATTGAACTCTTAGTGAGTTTGGCACAGGCTGGCTGTCAACTTCAGTACTCTAATTTGAAAGTGCAGTGTGGCAGAGGGAACACCCTGGACATGTTTTTAGCTAGTTTCCTGGTTGTCCTGTTTTGGCTTGTTTTTTCTCCATTTGTTTATATGGTATTCAGAAGAAAAATAAGTTTCAAAATGTGAAGGTCATGCTGAATTATATATCAGACATTTGGCATTTATCAATTTATTGTGCATGGAGAGTAGCCAAAAATATGGTTTTACTTCTATGGGAAGAATCTACTACATTTAAAATCCTGGATTGGAGATAATTGCTTCCTTTCCACCTCTCTGTTGGCTTACTATTGATATATTGGATAGATGAACCAATATTATTCCATGTGGTCATGGTTTAATCTACTAGTTAAAAGCAGTTATTTTATTTATGCATTTTACCATTCACTGTTTCTTCCTTGTTCTTTTTTTATTAACTTTTGTCCCAGTATTTTAATGTTTTGTGGGTTTTTTTATTCTTTTCTTTTGTATATTAAAGCAGTAAAAATATTAAAATAGTGCACAAATATGTGTGTGAAATGTGTGACTATTACTAACTTACAATATTAATTCACTTTTATAGCTAGAGGAAAAATCTGAGAAACAATCCCATTTTAATAATCCACCTGCAATTCAGGTTTAATCTTAAATCTCCAGTTGCACTTCTTTGCAGCCTTATCCCTCAGACTCTGTGAAAAGTAAAGGTCTCTACAAAAGGAGTCAATATCTTTCATTAAAAAATAGCTTGGGCAGATGCTCAGTGGTCTTGGGAGATCTGGGCCTGGACGTGTTTCATTGAAAGAAACAACCATATACTTGTGGAGAGAAGAATCCATTTTCCAATCACCACAGAAGAAGTGTAATGCAAGAGTGAACATGCTTTCAGAATTCTTGTTACGGTTTTCTATGATGCTCTTACAAGCTGAATCACATGAAGGACTTGGGTGACTTGGGCAAAGAAAAATTATTTTGTCAGCAATTTCTTTCTGAGTAGCAAGCCACTGCACTGGTCCTATTTCAGCAATTCTCCGTTTTTGCCATAGGTCTATTATAACTTTACTTCCACAGTATTTCTGTAGAAATTCAGCAAAACCCAGGACAGTGTGCTGAAAACATGTTTCTTGAGAATATATAACAAGAACTGTAGTAGGAGTTTCTGCTGTTTCAGGATGGAAATGAGCCAGTTTGCTTACTGTACCTGTTTAAAAAAACAACAACACACTGTTAAAATGAAACTTGGAGCAAGCAAGTTCAAATTTAAGTAAGCTAAAAAAACCAGTATTTGTTACCTTGGGAATATACTGTGGCATGTTTTTTTACAATGCAAATTTAACTTAAAAACATACAGAAAAACAGTATGCTGATTTCTTATGAATATGGCACAGATAAATTCCTCTTTCCAAAGCAAAATAACAAAACTCTGGCTAGTAAGACCAAATTACTCAGGAAGAGTACAATTGTTTTATCTGATACTTTGGACTGTATCTAAAAGATAAATGAGGAGCAGTTATCATGGATCAGCTGAACTATATATAGAAGGGTGAGAAGTAACTCTCCAACACATTTTCAGACACCACATTTTCAGACATTCTCATGCTACTGAGGATTACCAAAAGTAAGCATACAACAGAATGAAGGGACTGCCTTTAATCTGAAAGCATTTTCTGTCTGCCCAGTGTACACGAGGTAGTAATTGTGAATGTCCTATTTGAAGAATCCATACAATCATAGTTGGAATTTCTTGTTACTTGGGCTGCATTTCAGACTTCCAGACCTTATGTCACAAAGTCTTGAAGTTGAATATACAATACTTCCATGGATGTCCACATAAGGGGGGACAATGAGGAAATGTGTCACAATGTTATAGGGCAAACATCATGACACATAAGAAAGGATTAAGCATGCAGTGTGACATCATGGCACACATTTTGTCATTTGGGTATCATTGTGGTTAGGAACAGATGCCAATGAATCTTTTTGAGGACACTACAATCAAACCACCAACAATCTCAAAGAAAACACTACCTTAATTACCATGGAGGCCTAAGCCCCTTACAGCTACATTCTCAACAAAGGCAGCCCACAAGACATCAGGAATATCATCCCCAAATTTGCTATAGCATTTGACCACCAAGTTCTATGACTCTAATTATCTACCTCAATTTTCAGGAGAACGAATATTTTGAAATGAACAGTACATTCAAAAGCACATTGTCTTTGAAAGAGCAATACTTCTTATATTTTGTCCCCACAACTTTCTTCATTAGCTGAGATACATATACAGTGATTTCTCATCTTGACTCATGGAAAGGAAGTCCTAGCAAAGTTCTGTCAATATCGGTGTTTGGTAAGAAGTTGTTTCAGTAAAGGTAATTTCCCAGACACTGCTATGAAATCACAGAATGAACTTACCAGTACCACCTTATACTGGAAACCAACTAACCACCAAATTGTGGAGTCTTTGGTGCTCTCTGAGCTTGGTTGTTTGCTTGCAGATGTTTTATTACCCGACTAGGTAACATAATCAGTGCTAGGGAGTGTGGCAAGCAAACAACCAAGCTCAGAGAGCACCAAGGAATCCACAGTTCAACCCTAAGCTACGTATATTCTCTTCTATTGTAACCACCGAATGGTCTTACAGGTTTCCCATTTTCATGCACAAAACCCATGATTCTATAGCCACAACACCAACCTGACATCAGAAACAGCAATATCCAAAAATTGGTAGAATATTTCTAATCTCCAGGACATTCTGTCATTGACATCACACTTGTAATTCTTTCACTTAAACATTCCATTGTGAGAAACAGCTGAACTAGAATTCATTAGACTTAACTCTATTTCTTACAGATTAAAAAGAAAGTTTGTTATCATATCATATATCAAGAGTATGCCTCATGTAAACACTTTCTGCGGCAGCTACTTTCTATGAGTAATTTCCACTGTCTGCGTCTTTTCCACTCAATTTTTGTTCTAATCTCTTCTTAATAATTGTCTCCCTTTCTTTTGGTCTCCCTACCTCCCAACTATGGATGTGTCATACTCAGAACCATTTGCATATGCTAGTGTTTAAGATACCACAGGATTTGTTATTTTCCCAGTGAAGGTTACAGAATACATGGGTATTTTGAAATCCTGCATTTTCTTTGAAATTAGACAAAACACTGGATTCAGAGTGACAACTTCCCGTTCTTCCATTCCCCCTCATGGCACAGAATTGACAGGAAAAGGCAAAGTAGCACCTAGCATTTCAATGTCCTGAACCTTCTTCATTTTCTGGATGGAAGGTAGAGGAGCGACTATAAACAAGGCAATTTCTGTGGAATAAGAAAAGCTCTTACCATGCTTACATCTGAAATAAAGCCCAGTAGCAACTATGCACACTATAAGAAATAAAACGATGAATATGCCAGCGTAGTTTTTTCCCACATCTAAATGAGAAACAAAACAGTCAGATTTGTAAGATTTCAAGATTCTTTGAAAGTCTAAAATTAGCCTATCTAAATTAACAAAAGACATGAGCAATTACCATTTTTATTTCTCAGATGACAGTAAAATGCATTCCCATATATGCAGGTGATGATATAGCACAGATGGAGATGAGTCATTAGAACTTAAATGAGGAGTAGAGAAGATGTTTAGATGGCATCTAAAATACGCCAAGGTAGCATGGGTGCTTTGGTCCCTAAATTCACAATGACTTGCAGAACAATCTTCTGATAGTGCTCTAAATCAGGAATTGGCAACCTGAGGCTCTCCACTCCCCATTTTGTAGCTTTGGGGCATCTTTCTAACCATGCTTGCTGAAACCTACCACTTGGCTGGCATTTTGAGGTGCTAAATAGGTAAATACCATAGTGTAGGCCCTAAAACAGGAGTATCACAGGTAAGAAATGCAACCTGAAACCTTCTACCAAGAACAGAGTCTACCTTCTTGTTGCTACACCTACCCCTACATTGTAGTCCTGAACCTCCCCAAAATGTAAATGTTGACTTTGGCCACAAAAACTTTGTTCGTTTTACCACCATTACAATCACCCACTCAAAAGGTATAAAAGGAAAAAAGCCGCAGAGGTAACTAAAATGGTAGTCAGCCACAATGTAGAACTAATAGCTAAATAGAGTTTCCATATTCTTTGACAGACACACACAAAGGTCTTTCTTTGGCAACTGATGGCTGCCTGTGTCAGACTGAGGGGACCTTTATGACATTTCCAGTGCTGCTGCTGCTGTTGCTTTTTCATCCAGTGACTTAGAATGCATAGAGCCAAATGTGGGTGTAAGCTTTTATTGCTCACTTTCCAAACTAAGACTCCATGCACTCACAGGTCCATACACCTTTGTCAATAAGTAAGGCTCCTCCTGGGACCCTTCTCCATGTTGACTGGGGTCTGTAACATCCAGAACAGTAATTTCCCTTCCCAGGACAGTTTTACAGTCTGTGTTGCTAAGACAGTCCAATGTTTTTCCTTAGGGATTTTTTCTCATGGTTTGATCTTCTGCTGCTCAAAAAGGCACTTTAGTCCATCTCTCTTATTGCTGTCAGAAGCTGGTCATAAATAGGAAGATTGCTGAATGTGCAGGTAACAAACAGTTTTTAGCTGCTATCTCCGGGTCACAATCAAGACAAGGAGTTTCAGGTCTCTCTTCCGCTCCAACATCTAACCGCACTCTCTCCTCAAAGGATATTAATTCTTTACTCTCTTTATCTTCATTTTGCTCTCCTTTTTCATACTGTTACTATTTGCATTTCCCATCTTCAGTCACAATGCCCTAAAAATAAATTTCCTCTAGATCCAGAACCCTACAAAATTCTCTTATTTCTTCTTTTTTCTGAAAGAGAACTGATAAAATACTAAGTATCCAAAGAGAAAGGCTATCATGGTGTGCTTTAAAATTCAAAGGTTAAGAACAAAAGAACTAAGTAAGCAATTTAGAGACCATTCCAGGGAGCATATAGAAAGGTGTATTTTTCTGCTGACATCTTGTCATAGCTTAGCATATGGTGTGCCCCAAAGGACTAGAGTTCCCATAAATTTTTATAACGTCCAATAAGGCTTGATCAGTCCATTGAAGCTTGACCATTCCCACCTTGGCACTTTTCTAATAAATCCTGACATTTTTCTATGAAAGAGCTATTATCTCATCCAGTTCATATGGAAATCATCTTTTGTTGAAAGAACTGTCTTCTTGATGTGTCTTCCTCAATGTGTTCCTTCTGGTACTTTTCCACATGCTGTATATGCTGAAATCTTCCTGGACAATTCTTTCTGTTTCTATGGCCTCCTTTGAATGTCCATTCACAATTATGCAAATGCATGGCATAAAGCTACTCATTATCACTATACCACAACATTATACAATGATTGGCATTGTATACTAAAGCTGAAAATGTAGCAGAACATTACACCTATTTCTTGGCTGTTGCCATCAAAACTGTAGCTTTTGGTTCTGCAGAAAACTGGAGGATTCAGAGATGGCATGTGTTAACCATGTATAACCACATTTATACCACATGCCATTTGCTACATTTTCAGCAAAAGCAACCCACAAAAAAACCCCAAACCTGAATGAAAATGTCTTTATTCAGGTTTAACACATCAAAACAACTATCTTTGCCTCCCTCACTCCCCACCCCCGCCAAAATCCAACCCAGGTCACCCTGGGGCTATCACTGAATTGCACACTATGGGTCCTGGCTGCTCGCACATATCTATTTCAAAAGGGTGCTTTCCATCACCTTATGTCTTGCTTATAAATAACTCAGGGACTCTTGACTGCTCTTATTTATACACCAAATTATTATTTTATCTCCTGCTCTTCCTCTAAAACTATTCAGAGTAACTAATGTGGTTCTTCTCCCTATCTCCAAGCTCTTTTCTTCTCACATCCCTGTAAGAAAATATAGGTCGAGTGGCAGTCTGAAGGTTCCCGAATGAGCTTTATGGTCTCACTGGCCAAACTTAGGCTTGCGCTAACAAAATGAGCATATAGAGCTTAATGTTGCCTTCCATAAATAAACATTTGAAAATCTCAACTAACCAGGGATAGGTTCTTCGGTGCAAACTGTTTGATAATATGAGTACCTTCGGCAATCATTTTGACATCTTGGAAAATAAGGAATTAGCTGGAAGAAGAGAAGCAAAACAATAATACTGGTATTATTATTAAATACAGTGCTTAAGTAGTGCTTTTATATTTTATTTTGCTTTGGGAAATTCTTTAATAACAGTGAAGAAGGTAGTGCTATAAGAATAGGGTTGTAGAAGAGATCCACTCTGTACTTCTCTAATTAAAAAAAATGGCATGTTCCATCAAAATTAAATCCATTATGGCTAGACATACTGTAGATTCCATTAGCATCAACAGTTGTTGGAGAAACATCTGTAAGAGAGAATTTCTAAATTTATTTCCATCCGATTTATGATTTACAAGTTTTCTCTCCCTTCTCACTTGGCCGCGCAGGGACCAGTTGAAGTTCATTTTGTCTCCTCAGGCAGGACGCTAGAGTACTTCAGTCAGTAAAGACTTTACTATGGATTTGCAAAGCCTGGTCAAGCACACATGGCCACTTTTAGTAACACTCCATGGGCAAGACATCGATACAAGGAAACAGGGTGTATTTAATCAAGCAACAAGTAATGTGATTACAAAAAGTTTAAAATACATTCTCTATGCTGCGTCACATCTGTTAAATGCCAAACCACAACTTTCCGCTAGTTCTAATTGTCTGACCAACTTCCTCTTGAAATCTAACCACTAATACAGAAGTAAAGCTATGCTAAAAACTTGCTAATTAATGGCTGCTATACCTAAAACTCTGGCCATGCTCAGGAGCCCTATGCTAAAACATTAATATTCAAATTGCTTAAATTCTTCCACACCATCTTGTCAAGAATCAGTAATAAACAACATTAAAAATTACATTCAAGAATAGAGCAGCTACCTTAAAACTGATGGAAATGGCAGAAAATGATAAACTGACCTGCTTATTAAAAGAAAACTCAAATAATTATTACCTTAAAGAATGGAAACCATTGATGGACTATTTGCAAAATGCAGGTGGGGTGAAGCTTACATGGGGATTTGAAGATTAGATTATAAATGTAATGGGATATGTTTTGACAAAGAATTATTCCTACTTAATGCATTAAAAACTAGCACTTATGATACTCTTATTATTCCTAAGTCCAGAGATAGATTGGAAGTTATCTATTTTTCATATCTTTTTTCTTTTTCTTTTACTTTATCTCACCTTTTCTTTTCCTTTTCTTTATAATTTGTATTTTCAATTTTCTTTTTCATTTCTAACTTTTAACTTTGTAATTTTAAAACTCCAATAAAATATTTTAAAAAAAAGAAGAATAGAGCAGCTACCAGAAACAGTTCGCTTTTTAACAAGTGTACAGTACTGTGCAAAAGTTTTAGGCAGGTGTGAAAAAATGCTGTAAAGTAAAAATGCTTTCAAAAATATATATTGTAATTGTTTATGTTTATCAATTTACAAAATGCAAATTGAGCGATCAGAAGAAAAACCCAAATCAAATCAATATTTGGTGTGATTACCCTTTGGCTTCAAACCAGCATCAATTCTTACACTTGCACACTTTGTACACTTGTACAAAGTCAGGTATAATTAACCAATTATACCAAGCAGGTGCTAATGACCATCAATTTCATATGTAGGTTGAAACACAGTCATTAACTGAAACAGAAACAGCTGTTTAGGAGGCTTAAAACTGGGTGAGGAACAGCCAAACTCTGCTACTAAGGTGAGGTTGTGGAAGACAGTTTCATGTCACAGGTTATACACCATGGCAAGACTGAGCACAGCAACAAGACACAAGGGAGTTATACTGCATCAGCAAGGTCTCTCCCAGGCAAAAATTGCAAAGCAGACTGGGATTTCAAGATGTGCTGTTCAAGCTCTTTTGAAGAAGCACAAAGAAATGGGCAATGTTGAGGACCGTAGATGGAGTGTTTGGCCAAGGAAACTTAATGCAGCAGATGGAAGACACATCATGCTTACTTCCCTTTGACATTGGAAGATGTCCAGCAGTGCCATCAGCACAGAATGGGTGGAAACCAGTGGGACCCAGGTACACCCATCTACTGTCTGGAGAAGTCTGGCCAGAAGTGGTCTTCATGGAAGAATTGCAGCCAAAAAGCCATACCTCCAATGTGGAAACAAGGATAAGTGATTCAACTATGCATGAAAACATAGGAACCGGGGTGCAGAAAAATGGCAGCAGGTGCTCTGGACTGATGAGTCAAAATTTGAAATATTTGGCTGTAGCAGGAGGCAGTTTGTTTGCCAAAGGGCTGGAGAGGGGTACAATAATGAGTGTCTGCAGGCAACAGTGAAGCATGGTGGAGGTTCCTTGCATGTTTGGGGCTGCATTTCTGCAAATGGTGTTGGAGATTTGGTCAGGATGAATGGTGTCCTCAGTGCTGAGAAATACAGGCAGATACTTGTCCATCATGTCATATCATCAGGGAGGCGTGTGATTGGCCCCAAATTTATTCTGCAGCAGGACAATGACATACAGCCAATGTCGTTAAGAATTATCTTCAGTGTAAAGAAGAACAAGGAGTCCTGGAAGTGATGGTTTGGCCCCCACAGAGCCCTGATCTCAACATCATTGAGTCTGTCTGGAATTACATGAAGAGACAGAAGGATTTGAGGCAGCCTACATCCACAGGAGATCTGTGGTTAGTTCTCCAAGATGTTTGGAACAACCTACCTGCCGAGTTCCTTCAAAAACTGTGTGCAAGTGTGCGTAGAAGAATTGATGCTGTTTTGAAGGCAAAGGGTGGTCACACCAAATATTGATTTGATTTGGGTTTCTCTTCTGTGTGCTCACTTTGTATTTTGTAAATTGATAAACATAAACAATTACAATATATTTTTGAAAGTATTCTTACGTTACAGCATTTTTTCACACCTGCCTAAAACTTTTGCACAGTACTGTATATTGGGGTCATGACCTTTAAAAAGCATTCATTAAACTCCTTGTTCTACAATATGCTGAACCCCCTAGAAACTGCCTCTTAAACTATAACTTCTTGTAGCAAGAGAGTACCGGCAAGGCTTACTTGAATCACTACCCCTTCCCACACTGGTGAGGAAGATAACATTAGGTGTAGCATGACCACTGTAGCAGTCAGTGTTTGGGCAAGAGTTTCTGTGCTGCCAGGCCTTGGCAACAAGTCTTGTAATGGAGAGCTTAGTCGTGTCAAAACTTGTTCTTTGTCCCTGTTCTTTTCTTGAAGGACTAAGTAGGTAAAAATGCATTAATTCATTGGATTTAGGTGTTTCCACAGCATGACTCTGTGAATGGAATTAGTGTAACACTTTGCATTACTGAATCTGTGTTGAGCTAAATTTAACACCTTGTGGATTACCGACTGGTTCAAGTGACCCCTTTTTAGTATACCCACACCATATTAACCTCCCCTTTCTATGTTAAGCTTGTTGTGGGAACAAGGCCTACAAACAAATGCATGCAGAAACGTGTGCATTACAAAACAGTATTTGACATTTTATATTTTTTAAAAATTTAATTGAATGAAGTAATATATCAACATCACTGATATGAACTTGTTTTATTTATTAAAGTCAGCACAGTCTGCAGGGGGGAGAGAGGGTCAGATTGACATTAGCAAGGATAATAACGAGCCATTTATTCCCAGATTAAGAAAGCTTTGTGCAGAAAGAGTTGCCAGACAATAAAGGACCCAGTGAAATATTTGGGACTGTATTTCATAGGCAGCAGCGAAGGTGTATTTTAAAATAATTGCACCAAATTATGGAGAGAAATTGTAAAAGATCTCAAAAAGTAGAAAAATTTTAAACTCTCCTGATTAGAATCCATTGCAACTGTTAAAATGAATATATTACTTAAGGTAATTTTTTAGGTGCCAATTCCAATCCCAGAAAAATCTTGCAAGATTGGAAAAGAACAGTTAATAAATTTATTTGGAAAGGGGAAAAAAAGAGTAAAATAAAAAATGTTACAAGATTCAAAAGGAGGGGTTGACTTGTTCTTCTAAATTTTAAATTATATTACTGTGCAAGTTGTTTGTCATGGATAATTGAGCGGATAAAATCCCCAAAAAGCAGAATGTCAATATTAGAAGGTGTTGGCCTGACTAATGCACTGTACAGGTATTTATGGTATGAATGAAAAGAAGAGAAAAACTTTAAAGGACACATTAGAGCTGGATAGAATTGTGGTGGAATTCTACATGGAATTCTACAAAAATAATAGTAAGCCTAGCAATCTCACCTGTAGCCTCACTTGCAAATGCTTTTTATTCTGGAGATAATTATTGCAAGAAAAGTGTAATTATATATACAGATATGGTACTTATCCAGATTCCAGAAACAGATTAAAGACACAGCAAGAATTATCTGGTGAATTATCTGTATTTGCAGGCTGCTGGAAGAATAAAAAGTGATCTTAAGAAAGAAGGAGGGTTTTTGACAGAATTTGAAACACTGATACAGAACCAAGACCACTTATAGGATGTTATATGAATTGCAATTAAAATATGACATGGAGACAGAGCTAGTAAAAAATTGAATAAAATATAGTAGATGCAAAAATTTAAAGAAACAATTACAACAATGTGAGAACTTATGAATAAATCAAAAAATTACCCTATATTATAATTTACGAGAAAATTGGTACACAGTGTTTTATAGGTGGTAGCGAACTCCAATAATTGGAAAAATAGATGAACCATATAATAAAAAATGCTGGAAGTGTGATACCGTAGGAACATTTTATATGTAGTAGCATGTAAAAAAAATTCAAAAGTACTGGAAAGAAATACACAGCATAATTTTAAAAAATGTAAAAACAAAGTTTGAATTGAAACCTCCATTTTTCCTACAAGGAATTTTTCCAGAACAAATTTAAAAAATACAATTTATATATGTTGATGGCCATGAGGACAAATTTGGCTCAACATTGGAATTGGGAAACCAGATTGGGAAATCAAACCTGGAAAATAAGCAGCAATGGAAAAATGAACAGTATATATTCAGAAGTTTGGCTAAGCAAGACTAACTCCCCTATATATAATACTTCACACAACAAGGCAAACTGAGACACTTAGAGTAAGGTTTTTAAGGGGGAAATAATTGACATAAAGTAATTAGAAACAATTTTAATGTTTAAAAATATGCTGATGTAATAGTCAGGCACAATGGGAGGGAATTGAAAACTATGTTGTTTCCCAATATTGTTTTTACCAATTTTTCTTTTCTTTTTTCCTTTAATTCTTCTTTTTTTTCCTTTTTTGTTCGTTTCCCTTTTATGTGCATCTATTTTTGGAACAATGGCATATAGTGTTGATAACAATATTAATATCTTGTTTATAGTTTTATAGACACTTCTAGTTATTTCTCAAGATGACATAATAAAGTTAGAACCCTATAATTAGTTAATCAAGTAATGAAGTAATGGAATAATGAATATTACATTTTAAAATAATTGTAAACTCTTTGTTTAATTACTGATATTTTATTCTTATTCACTATGTATCTTTTGAGCTTCTTTTCTTCTTTTACGTAGCTATTTATTCTGTTCCTTTAAATGTTTTAACAAATAGATTATAACCCCCCCAAAAAGGAAAAACAAAAAAGACTGACATTAGCAGCATTGCAATGTGCTATGTGTGTCATGGTGTCACAGGCACACCCAAAAGGGGTAGAGCTTGTGACACAATGTAACCACTCATCACTAATTAAGCTCCTATTATGGTACTGAAATGTGATACATACATCTCTGAAAGAGTGAAGGAAAAATTGGTTAAAATCACTTTCCCTTGTTCCCACCTATATATGAACAATCTACTATGCATTGCAGCACTAGTTAAAAGAAAACACATTAGTTACAGATTAGAAACAGTAATATTGCTCTTCTAATTTGACATTTTTCCTTACTAGAGAAAATAAAATCTTACCTCTTTAAATATTATGTTTCTTCTTTGATCACTCTTTTTTATTTTTTCAGAAACTCTATTGTTTCCCTATTCCAAGAAAAATTCCAGATAAATGTATTACAGAACTTTTCAAAATATTTAATTTTAAAAAAAGGAAAAATGGAACTTTTTATTTCTTATCTGTCCAGCTGTTAATTACATGATTCTTTCAAAAGCCAGTATTTACATTAATTCTGACCTTTTCCAACCTGGTGTCATCTGTTCAACTCTCATCAACCCTAGCCTTGTAATCTGACAATTATTTATCATACTCATTCCTAGTCTTGTATCTAAAGAAGAAAAAAATATACCTTGGTAGTAGGCACAAAATGAAGAATTGGATTACTGCATTCATGAGAGTCACAAAGATGGATTTTATACGTGGAACAAAAGTTACTAGATGTAAAATTCACTTCTAATTCCAATTCCCTGTTACATATTGTTATATCTGGATCCCACAAGCTTCCTGTGAAATGAAACAAATCCAGATTAAAAACATGACTGAAGTTTTAATCATTTTACTTTAAATTATACATTGCTTTGCAGATCCTGGACAGAAAGTTGGAAATAATTATAGAAATGATTAACAAATGCCCCCAACCCACTGCTCCTTCAACACTGGCATTGTTTTTTATTACTTAACTCTATTTCAACATTTTCCCAAGGAGATTAAGACAATATGGCACTTTCTTGCTCTCCTAATAGTTTTTTTTAAATATTTAATTTAATTACTTTTTGTTTTTATGTTCCAAAGTTATCCAGAGACTACTAAACTAGTAATTCCTTTATCTGAGGACCTACCTTTGCAAGTAATTTTTAGGCAACTTTTAAGTGACAGTTGCTGTATGAAAGGTAAATCTGACATTTTAGACTAACCCCTAAAGATAAGAGTTTATAAAATAAGTCAGAACTACATTATATAAGATAACCAGGAGCTCTGACTAGGTGAAAGCCAATGTAAATGGCCAAAAGCCCAACCTGGTGCCTGCCACATGTGTTAGGAGGACAGCCCCAGAGTTCCTGTTGTAACCTGCCCAGAGTCTTTTCAGCTGGGTACGCCATAAAACTGCTAAATAAATGCTTAAATAAATGCTTAAATAAATAAATAAATTCCTCAACCAGCTATAACCAGAGACTGTGTATTGGTAACCAGGTGCACAGCAGCAAATAGGAGAAAAAAGGAGTGAAATTTTTTAAAAAATAGTAAGTTCTATTTGAAATCTTACAAGGCGAGAATATTACATGCTAATGCTATAACAATCAGAAAAGAGCTGAATAGAAAGCCATGATCATAACACAATGGGATGCACTATTTCTTGGGATAGATCCCAGTTCTAGCAGGTTACAAAGCGGCTCTGCGTACTGAAAACTCAAAAAATGCGTGCAGGGTTGTTAATTAAGACCAGGCAGGAAAAGGAACATAACCAAATGCTCTTCTGTAGTTAACCAAAAATATTCATCTTTTTGGCGCCACTGGATTTATGGGTCATTGCTTGTGGTCATTGTCACCATTGCATTTAATATCTTGAAATACTCTTTATAATAACTTTTTAAATGTCCCTTAGTGTAATGAATTAATGAAAATAACTGTACTCACCTTTTTCTTTTTTATATAATTTCTATTAAAGATTTTTTAAAAGGAAGATAAAAACTAATACAAACTAATATAAAGTAAGAAAAAGAAAAGAAAAAGAAAGAAGTCAAAGAGAAAGTTAAAAGTGCAAGAAAGGAAAAAAAAGTAAAAGAAAAATAGAAAAGAAAGAAAAAAGATACAAAGAAGTAGATTCCGATCTTCTTTACAACAGTTATAAGTGCAATTATAAATTTACCTCTTACTCTATGGTTACAACATAAACTTCTTCTTTCTATAATCTATCCTGTCTAATCATCAAAACTATAAATCATAAGTTCATTTTTTTCTGTTTCACGCAAAAAGTCTACCAGATTTCCAGTCTGTACTTACCTTTTTCTATACAGTTTTGGCAATATTTCAAGCTATTGTCCTCACAGTCTGAAATTAAACAAGAGTTTTTGTATTATAAATTATGAAAGATTAAAAAATCTGAATCAATGGGCTCAAATTATGAGAGAAAGCTTTTAAAATAAAATAAAAGTTAGGAAAAACTGCATGAAAGTACAAGCTGTTCCAGAGCAAGTGAACACCTTACCTTTTAAATCTATAGATTAGATACCATGCTTATCAGACGAAGCTCGGCTGGATCCATTATTTTTATTTTCAGTATATGTGTAACACCTATAATTTTATTTTATTTATTTATATATAAGTAATATATATAAGCCCTACATTTACAGAAGTTATTTTAAGGTAAATCAACACTATTTGTTCAGTTACCTGGAGAAGTTAGCTGTATGTTTATTTCTGAATAATCTTCATTTATATTTGCAGGTGGGAGGTTATAAGCGTCAATGAAGTAATCAATATTTTCTTCTACAGAGAATCCAACAAAGCTGAACTGCCACTGTAATTAAACATATTTGAAGATTACATGATTTTGGATATGAACCAACCCACTCCCTTTCTCTGAAACATTTCTTTTTCAGAATGCAAGCAAAGCAGAAGCATATACTGTACATTGTCACACTTCTCTTATTCCATTTTCCATTGCTGACTGGGCCTGGTGCATTAATGAAATACTAAGCTGAAAATATTACCAAAGAATTTATCATGGGACTTTCTAAGTGTGGGTTTACTGGTCCAGGACAGGAAAATTAGGAATCACTTGCTTCCAAAGATCATACAAGATGCAGCCTATACAGTCTAAAACCAGCTTATATCAGGCACTACCTTGTCAGAATTAAATCTGCTGTCTAGTCAAACCATCTTGGGAAGGCCTGTTAAGAGTTCTCCCATCATAAATCTGACACAGAATTTAATTCAAATGGGAAGCCATTTTTGCATTATAATTCTATATATCGGCTTGTACCACATCCAAAATTTGGATTTCTCTTAACATAAAGCTTTAGTATTCTAATTTTCAATGATCTCTTAAATAAGGATACATCTTTCATTGTTTGGATACAAATTACTATACCATAATTCTTTGTGATTTATAGTACAGTGCACTGATTTATCACCATTTATACTTATATACTAATTGGATTTTAATAATGACCTACAGTTTTTAAAAGTGATACAAAATATTATGTTATTTCACTTATGGAAAACTAATGAAATATTGAACACTTATCTAACAAATTTGGTCCTTTGATGCTTGTAAATTCCCTGTTTATTCATTTTGTAGGTTCTTTTTCGTCTCTTTTTGTGTCTTGTCTTTTTTTCCCTTCTTTCTTTTTTCAAAAATGTTTCCTGATAATAATAATAATAATGATGATGATAATAATAAGTTACCTCCATCTGAAAATGGGGAGACGTGGACTAAATGACAGGCCTATTCTGCGGCAGACCCCACACTTTAGAATTCTCCACTCCAGAGGTCTGTAAAGCTGCTTCCATCATGGATTTTACATGAATTTTAAAGACAGTTTTATTTCACTGGACCCTTAACCCTAACTCTCATTGGCATCAATCTTGGGGGAGGATTAATTTATTATTACTATTGTTTTTTATTATTCTGATTTATTTCTATTGTTGCTTTTGTAATCTGACATGTTGTAAACTATGTATGTAAACACTCAGCCTCTTGAGTTGAGTGAGCTATAAAAATATTAAATACATACGTACAATATCATATTTTGATCTATAATCTGAGTTCATTCAAAGTTTAGCTTGGGTTACCATTTATTTATTTACTGGCCATTATTGTTTACTGTCATATGCCCAACATAGTATTTGGTAGGATTTCAAGTGTACCAAAAAGTTCGGAGTAACTGTGTTTTTATTCAAACAAAACAGAAATCCAATACAGTAGTTGAGTTCATTTTACATTTCTGTTGAAATATCCACCAACCAGAACCAGTTGCAAAAACATTAAAGGGTAGGCTACCTTCGAGAACATTCAGAGCACTGAAATTTATTTTCATGATTTTACACAAAAAACAGCTTTTTGTTATGGCAGCTCAGAAGCTTGATATGGGTAGGAAAAGGTCATATGACTAATGCTACAATAAACAACAGTAATCAGCATCAGGAAGCCTTGTTGATCTGCTGATCACTCATTCATTCCACTGCGGTTGCCGGCTTTGTCACCATTTCTTCCCCAGAAGTCTGCTTATTTCATGTATCTTGATGACATCATAAAACTTGCAGACCTGGCTACACTGTTTTTGCTCTATTACACAGTATCAATTATTGGTCTATTTCATCATGTTGCATTAAAAGAAATAATTTACTCTGGCATTAAGTCATCAGATTGAATAAAATCACATTCTAGCAGCCCAGCACAATAGCAGCACAACACAATACTTTAAAAAAATGCTCTTACTTTTTGATTCTTAGACATGCTTTGATTTGGAAACCTTTCTAAGTAATCACATCGAATACAGCCTAAGTTTCTAGAGGATACGCATATCTTGGTTGCCTTCAAGTATTTTATACTGGCTGCAAGAAAAGAAAAACAAAGTCCTTTTGTCAAAGAAATCTAGTTTGTTTTCAAGATGTTGTCCGTAACAGGGCCTTTCCACTACTACAGGTCTCCCAAAGACATACAGTGGCAGATCTGTGTTTACTTTCACCATCTTATGCCAATCAATACCCAAAGGTCCGTAACAGGGCCTTTCCAACTACTACAGGTCTCCCAAAGACATACAGTGGCAGATCTGTGTTTACTTTCACCATCTTATACCCTATCCCATGTATGGTATTCAATACTGAAAATATGCATTTGTTCTCTTACTGCTGGATTTTAGAGTAATCAAAAGTGTTTTGCATATCCCAATCAGGCAGGAACCAGAAAACAGAAAGGAATAAGAGCAAGGCAAAAATGTACATAGTTGTACAACATAATGTACATAATTGTACAATAAATATTTTTAATCCTCCTGCCCCCAATTTAAAAAAATAAGGAAATATCTGTTTGCATGCACTTCCTATTTTTATAATTTGAATATAAATTTTACAATAAATATATATTCAAATTTTAAAAGCTTTTTGTTCACATACACATAGCAAAACAAAACAAAACAAGTTAAAGGTGCTTTCAGTTATCCTATCACCACTGAGCCAGGAAAAAGCCTGCAAAATGTAAGGAAAGAAGGTTGGGTTGTCTTTTGTGATTTGATATTTTTATCTAGAATGGGACAGCAACAAAGAGATTTATACCCTTCTAATAACTATTCACATTATTCAAAGAATTATGTTTCATGCTCTGTCAGTTTGCCATCTCATTACTGTGCATTGTGATTAGATTATACAATAGAAAATCCTATCTTCAATATACATGAAGAAATATATATATATATATATATATATATGTGTGTGTGTGTGTGTGTGTGTGTGTGTGAGAGAGAGAGAGAGAGAGAGAGAGAGATACATCATCATCAATATATATTCGATATATACGTCATCACTGGGTCTTCTAGTAACTCATATTGTTCTAAACTCATTTGCCAAAAAGACATTTTTATTAATGAAATAAATCATGACACAGAAAATTCAACAAGAGAGATTATTGTTTTCTAATAGCTGCCCCCAAAGAGCAATTTCCTTCTTGTGGCACCATCGGAGCAGAGGGTCTGACAAAGATGTACCACAAACATAACAGCAGTTTGTAGTTGGTACTGTAACAGATCCAAACAGATTTGGGGGAGGGGGGATGTCTATAGTGAGCATATATGTTTGTTACCACTTGTATATTAAAATCCAGCAAATATTATAAGCACACTATTATATCTCCAGTTATCACCAAAAAAGGAAATTAAAATATATTATCAATAGGAAGTGAAATATATATTACTTCCCCTGGAAATTCTTGCCACTTGAGAATTTTACATTACATTACATTACATTCATTCATTCATTCATTCATTCATTCATTCATTCATTCATTCATTCATTCATTCAGGCTTATATGCTGCTCCAATCCCAAAATGATTCTGGGTCACTTACATACCCTCTTACAGTTAAACATTTAAAAACAGTTTAAAAAAAAAAATCCAAAAGGAAAATTACATAAATCAGCACTGATTCTATTTGAGATTATTTCTCAAGAACTTTTATTTTTGGTCAGTTTTACTGCTTTCTACATTCTGAATTACAGTTAACTGAACTTAACTATATGGGCCAAAAGCATAAATACATTTCCTTACTTTTTTTATTACTGGGTTTATTTATTTATTTAGCAAATTTATATGGCCGCCCATCTCACATAACGTGACTCTGGATGGCATACAAACACAGCAACAATTAAAACAATATAACCAATCTTAAAACACTAAACATAAATCAAAACAAAAACATGAAAAAGCCAAAATCGTTGGAGAATAACAATCACCTAACATCATACAACCACCTAGCAGGCTCCCCATAGGATCCCCAAAGTTGCTAGAAAAAAACACACTTTAAGGGCTTTCTGGAATATATATTCAATATACTGTATATATACCTAACACGGATGTGGCCAACCTCACCTCGGGGGCGGGGGGGATGATGTTCCAGAGGGCAAGAGCCACAGCAGGGAAGGCACGTCTTCTGGGTCCCACCAGATGGGATACCTTAGCAGACAGGACCCACAGCGTACCCCTCCTGCTGGACCTGATGGGGTGGGTAGATGTAATTGGAAAGAGGCGGTCCCTCAAATAACCTGGTCCCATGCCATATAGGGCTTTAAAGGTCAAAAACAGCACTTTGAATTGCACCCGAAAGCAGACTGGAAGTCAATGCAGCTTGCTGAGCAAATGTGTAATGTGTGCCACCCTAGGGGCGCACACAACTGTCAGTGCAGACACACGCTACATCAGCTGAATTTTCCGGATGCTCTTCAAGGGCAGCCCCATGTACAGCATGTTACAGTAATCCACTCTGGAGGTGACCAGGATGTAACTGTAGAGCCTAGTGGCCCAGGAAAGGGTGCAACAAACACACAACATGAAGCTGTGCAAAGGCCCTCCTAGCCACAACTGCCAACTGCTCCTCGAGCAGGAGTCGTGAGTCTAGAAGAACCCCTGTATTGCACACTGGGTCTGTCTGAGGTAGTGCCACCCCATCTAGTACAAAGATGATAAAGTCCCAGATGCAAAAGGCCCCCAAAGCCAGAGCCCCTCAGTCTTGCCAGGGTTCGGGTGAAGCCTGTTGTCCCCCATCCAGATCCCCCACAGCCTCCAGGCACTGGAACAAAACATCCACAGCATAGCTTAGTTCACCATTAAAAGTCAGAGCAGAAAAGCCACATTACAGGAAAGCACTGCACAATTCATTATATATGAAAGTATTTGTTACTTTTAATACAGAATGTTTATGGGCCTATTACTCCAGTAATGAGACTTACCATCTTCATTAAGGATCCAAGTTATGTTAAACTGGCAAATTCCTTGTATGTCAACAATCTTGGTGCTGATATTAAAAAGAGCTGCTGGCGTGAACCTGTGTTCCTGTCCCAATTCAGGAGAAGGCCCTTGCAAAGAATGGAAGCGAGGAGTTAGTACGTTTGTAGGGAAAACCTTCAGCCTAGCAGGCTGACCCAACTCGCCTGCAAGGCCTTGGAGCCTTGAGTGAGGCACCCCTCCCCCTCTGAATACCACCTCTCATCTCCAGCAAAAGCCACACTAGTGGGCACTTTGTCTGGAGTTCCCACTGTCTCAGCCACCTTTCAAGAAAGGGTACAGGAATGCCACAGCCACAGAATCAACACCAGTAGGAGCCGGGCTGGAGGGTCTGTTAGTAAAAGTCCAGCTGGAACATGGCTCTCTTTGGGCTCCCTACACCTTCCTCCAAGAGAAAAGATGTAGGGTTAAAGATCTCCTGATGGATTTTGGCAACCATTTTACCTCACACCTTTTCTGAAGGAGAAGATGTGAGGAGAACCAAAATCAACACAAAAATGTGTATATACTGTACTAGTTTAGCCTGCAGAAATGTCCTAGCTACAGTCACATCCAAAACAGTTTGAAATCTTATTCCCAAGAACATTTGCTTATTGTATTATCTGTTTCAAGCTCTAATAACTGCTAAAACTGCCATCAGAACATGTGCTGATTCAGAACATAAACAGTTTCTCTTGTATTGGGATGACATTAATTAATTTTAAAAAATGCTAAATATTTACACCACTGAGATTTAATTGTTCTGCCATCACATGCTGGCATTGTAATCTGGGGGTCCTGGAATACAATGAGGTTCATGCAAAGTCCAAACCCCAACCTTCCTATGCATTATTTTGTACTCCTGATGCATTTCAATGAACCCTTCAGCAAGTATGAGCATAACATTTACCGGCAAAAGTCTTCACCCCTCCCTGCCAATCCCTTGTGTTTTCTTCATTCACTTCCCCACCTACTTATGCACAACTGGGAATATTAACAGTAAAACTATCCCAGGCAGTACAGCATTAAAAAGAATATCATGCTCTAAGACTACTCATTATACCTCTCTTGAGAAAGCCACTAGTATTTACAGGGTGACCAAAAAAATTGTGTTCTTTTTGGTTGATTTTTGCCTTTGATTTATTGATTTAGTTTGCCTTATCCAAAAGCATTGGAACAGAGGAGTTTAAACATCATCTCCAGGAATTGGAGCTGAGTCAGCTGAACTCAGATATTATCCAATTCAGTGGAATCCAGAGAGGGCTTCTTCACAAGAGGTTTTACAACAGACTTAAGGCTGGAGACTTCAGTTCCTTCCTTCCTTCTTCTAGTAAGGCACTGACTGCTCCCTGAACCCCCTCGGCCAAACCTCCTTCGCCTGACCTAAGGAAGGGCAAGGTCCAGCCTGGGGATGGTGAACATGCTTGTTTTGTGCTCATTGATTAAAGAGGCCATAAAGACTTCATATGTTGATTACATCTTAAAAGACCTACAACAGCAACGAGGTGCATATATATCCGATACATGCAACAGAATTTTAACAATTTTTAACATTTAAAATAATATGTTATTTATACATACCATCTTCTTCATAACACTTGATCAGCTGTAATGAAAAAGGAAACCAGGGTTAAAAGAAAAGGAAATGTAATAAACAGAATGTTACTTTCTAGAAAAAGATGTCAGCTTTAGAGCACTATAAACATTTTTAGAGGGGAGGGCGGAGCTGGCGTCGCGGCGATACGGCGGGCGATCCTGGGCTCCCAGGATCGCAGCCGATATCTCCCCCCCCTGGACGGTCCCGATGGACCTAAGCCGTCCCGTAGAGATGGCGATCGCAAAGGGCGCGTCCTGTGGATCTCAGGGACGCCACAAGTCCCAGATTGATCCCAGGAGAAGCTCTTGAAGCCGGCGGAGGAGAGGCAGCCATTTAATGACTGCGAAAGCCGGGACAGCTCCAAAGGAAGAAGAAAGAGAGGGATGTCAACCGGGTGAGATGGACCTTTACTATTCAACTATTCTTAGAGAACACCTTAAGTAACTTAAAGAGATTTTTAAAAGTGAAGAAAAGTGGATTAAGCGGCGAGATTGAGCCTTATAAAAAAAAGGGGGGGGAAATTTTTTTCTTTCTAACTTTCCCTTTTTAGTGGAATTGGCAAGATGTTTTTCTTTTAAAAAAAAATATATATTTTTAATTGGACTGGCTTTTTCTTTTCAATACTTAATAATTTTTTATCTTAAGCTTCTTTTTTGACTAAGATTTTTTTATTGCTATAAGAAACTTATATTTTTTGATTTCGAAATGGGGAAAGTGGAGTTAAGAGAAAGTAAATGAAAGAAAGTTGCACTGCCATCTAGAGGCTCGATATAGTGCCTTTTTTTTCATTGTGACGTATGCTCAAGGACCCTGGGCTTTCTAAAAAGATAGTGGGATGTGCATGTTTATACAGGTGCCATCCGAATAACTATAAACAAGAAAGCGGAGTTGAAAGCGATTTTTGAAAATAATTCAAGATGGAAAGTTTGAGTTAGTCACAAGAGCCTTGATTAGTGGCAGTAGCTCTTCTTTCTGCTAGAAGCTCTGCTTTGCTCTCTATCCCTCCCCCAGTTGGATTTTTAAAGAGACCTAGCCTTTCCCCTCCTCTTCTTTTTTTTTTCTTTTTCTTTTTTTTTTCTTCTTTCTCTTGGCAAGAACAAAGATAAAGAATCCTTTGACTTAATGAAGGTTTATACAAGATAATAGACTATACGAGAAACACAATGCAGAAAAAGATTTTTAAACTATTGAGGATGACTATAAAAAACTGGAACAAGAGCTGCAGAAATTCCCGCAAAAAAAAGAAAAAAAAGATATTAAAGCTAAAATGGACTTAATTAAACATAAAACGGGATCAATGGGAAAGGAAGAAATAGCACAAGAAATCAGAAACATTAAACAGAATTATTTTGAGGCTTATAAACTGAGAATTAAAAGGGTTAATCAACTGATAAATGAAGAGGGACAGACTTGTTCTTGGTACTGAGGGTGAGAAAAAGATTATACAAGATTATAATGGAGAATCGTACTAAGAGAATGCATAAAAAGAAGTAAAACAATATTGAAAGAAACTACTCCAGATGCCTAAAGAAAAAACGAGGGGAATGCAACAATGATGGAACTGACAGAAGCTTCAAAAAGCAGAATGTTTGAAAGGACATTTATTATTGCTTTCTCTTATCCAATAATATAGAAAAAGGAATAAACAGCTAGATGTTTTGGGATCATTGAATGAAAAGGGTGAACTTAAAATTATGCAAGCGTTGCAATAAGGTATAAAACTGAGATATATAGTAAAGAATTGTATTTGATTGTAAATGTTTTAAGAGATTAGACTAAAATTCATACATGGTTGGATATAGTAACATATAGATTTTAAACTAGAGACATTTTTGTTGAAACATGTAGTGAAGAATTAAGTATGTTTTGATAGTGGTTAGAACTGTAACTTTTAAGAATTGGAAGAATGAAAAAGTACCTATGCAGGAGGAAGTTATTGAAAATTATGGAATGTGCAGAGATGAGTTAAATTGATATTTGAAATTAGAGTAAGAAGATAAGTAATTTTATATGACACGGGATTTGTTTTTTAATGATTGGATGAGAAAATATAGTAATGTAATGGATTAGGAAATTTTATAATAGAAATTTGATATTAATTATTATATATATACACATATAATCGATGGATAAAAATGTACTACTAATCCTATTGAAAGTTAAAAATTTTTGTAATAAATTATTCTATAGACTAGCTATGAATGATTAATAATTGTTAATTGATAAGTATACAAGTATATTTTGAATAGATGATATGAGAATTTAAGATTATGAAAGGGGTACCAACGAGTTGGTAACTGGTTGATACACGGTATAAAATGGAAGATTTTTTTTTTTTATGCTTTTGTATGTTTTTGTTTGTTTATGTATGTTTTGTGTTTGTTGTAAAGAATAAAAAATTTTATTAAAAAAAAAACATTTTTAGAGGCCAATTGTTTATTGATTACATTTATATCCTACCTCTCCTCTAAGGTGCTCACAGTTGTGTAAATGGGTCATTCCTCTTTCACCCTCATCATAACAATCCCGAGGGAAAAAAATCACTGGCAAACAGTGCCAGCAAAATGGATGTTAACCAGTCAGCCAAGGATGGCCTCAGACCAATGGGTGAAGTAGCTAATTTATGGTTAGCTATGGATCTGGCATTTTTTAAAACATTAAACTGCCGGGGAAGCACTGGCAGGAGATGGACTATATCAGGCTACGGGCAGAGCAGTCAGAGAGTTGTGTACCCTTTTAAAGACACATTAACTGCTTCATGTGATCATAGCGTGAAGGAGGGAGACACATCATACTTGTGAAATAGCACATGCAGAGTATTACTGGCATAACAGGTATGGTGGCAACACACCTAACTATTTAGAAGGCTAGATATGAGAGCAAGAGCAATTAATATATAGCATTCAAAAGATCACTGTTAACATTTGTGAGACTATGAACAAAAGTGTGATTTATGCTGTGGTATCAAGAAAGCCGACTTTCAGTTTACAAGAGATAATATCTTTATGTCTGATTAAAAGGGCCTTTTTAAACGTGCTTAGCATTTTTTCTTATAAGTAAACAAATCTTGTAATAAAGAATATGGTACCTATTTCGGGTGTGCTATGTCATCTCTGCCATGACAAGATTTATATTCTTTAATCATCTTTAGTGCATACATGCATAAAATCTGCATATTGTATATATAAACGTCAGAGACTCTTCTAACTGTTCTAGTTGGGAGAGAAGTTGGCTACCTACGCACAGTTCCCCATTATACCTCCTATCAGTCCAGCAATACTTGCCAGAATGTAAAATCAAACGCCAAGTGAATTTTCTGGTTAATCTTCTGGTTGAGATGGATTATGAAAATACAGGCAATTTCAGAGTGACACACTTGTTTTGCAATTCTCTTCTAAGATAAACTCACTTGATGGTAAATCTCTTGAAGTCTTAATCTGATGCTGATATCTACAGGGCTCACAAATTTTATCTGCAAGTTATCTCTTTTAGTTTTGTTCTTCTCTTGAGATACAGGTAGACCACTCGTTCAGTGACCATTCAAAGTTACGATGGTGCTGAATCAGTGGTGGTTACAACCAGTCCTCAAAGCTCCAGCTGTCCCAGCACCCCCGCAGTCACACGATCGTGATCTGGGCACTTGGCAACCAGCTTGCACTTAGGACAGTTGCAGCATCCTGCGATCATGTGATCACAATTTGAGATCTTCCCTGCCAGTTTCCCACAAGCAAAGTCAATGGGGAAACTGGCAGGGAAGGTCACAAGTTGCTTGGGTAAGTCTCCCCTATCCATGCACCCCCCCAACTCCTCTGCACTCATGCCACGTCTCACCAGTCACCCTCATGCACCCTTTTCCACCCTCGCACACCTTACCCTCCCTGAGCCTTGCTGTGTTCATGCTGCACCTCCTTGGCCACTCGCGTACCCTCCCCCACCAAGCAGTATCCACCCCAAGCCCAGCTGCACTTGTGCTGTGTCTCCCCCACTACTTGCGCACCCTTGCGCACCCTTCTCCACCACCTGTGCATCCCCCTTGCTCCCTCTCCCACCAAGCAGCAGCCACTTACTGTACCTGCCTGCCCACCTGTTGCAAACCACCTGGGACTTGCAACTTCCTGCCAGCTTCCCCACTGACTTTGGTTCTTGGAATCTGGCAGGAAGTTGCAAGGAGGTGCTTGCTTAGCGACCCACAATCCTCACTTAACAACAGGAACGGGGACTGCAGGGATAGCTGTCACTAAGCGATGCGGTCATGTGACATTGTACTTTATGACTGCATCACTTAGTGAGAGAAATTCTTGTCCCAATTGTCGTTGTAATGTGAGGATTATCTGTATTTAGATTGTTTAGATTTCCTTGAATATTTACTGAAATGAAAATATTATCTAGTTTAATTTGGCATATAAGCCTGATGATTTATCATAATTGTAATTCATTCTAAGAACCAAGAAGGTGGAAATTCTTAAATTGAGAGCCATGCATCTTGAATCACTTGAATACATGAGTCACTTGACTCATCTGCAACAGGTTTTGCACCCAGAATGTACATAGATATACTGCATTATACCTACAACTTGGAATGCAGATAACAGTATGCCAGTGATAATAGAAGAAGAAGAAATGAGTCTGGGGAAAAATTGTAACAACATTCTGAATAACTGTGATCCTCATGAAAAAGTTACTGTGGTTTTTTGTTTTTTTGTTTTTTTTAAGGGAATCATCAAATCTCTGAAACCTTTTCTGAAAATAGATAGGGAGAGAATGATAAGAGATTACTATTTGGGGTTTTATTTGGAGAAGAGACTGAAGACTGAGTCTTCCAAAAAGAAGAGAAAGGAATTCAAAGTGGATCTATCAGATCAGGATTAAATTGTCTATGTTTTGATCTTGGATTGTTAATACTGATTTTTCTTCTTCTGACCAGAACTGTAAGACAATGATTTATACCTGTAAAAGTGATTTATTTGGTTTAGTTTAAAATACATATGTTGTTGTTGTTGTTGTTATTGTTATTATTATTATTATTGGTCTTTTGTATGCTTAAGCAGAGAGATCTTTTAGGTTTTACTTTTCAGAAAAAAATTAGAAGTTAAAATGCAAAATGGACCTATTTGTTTAAGCTTAAAATACATAGTTTATTATCACTGGGACTCTTAATGCTTTTACTGATTAGATAGATTGTTGAATATTTTTCATAATTTGGTTATTTTTTAGGGATGAGAAAGGGGATGAAGAGGACTTTTTTCAGTAATATTAGAGAAGGTGTAAAGTTACTGTTAATGGATATACAGTACTTGTTGGGAGGGAGGGGGAAGTCACCTTTTACATTTCTTTCTTTCTCTTTCTTTCTCTCTTTCTTTTTTTCTTTTTGTAGGTCTCTTATTTTGTATTGTATTACTTTTTTGTATTACTTTTTATATACATAAACTTTAATAAAACTTTAATAAAATATTATTTAAAAATAATAAAAAAAGAAAAAGTTACTGTGTTTAGGTGACATGAATGGGTGGGTTCAAGCAAGACAAGATAGTAGGAAAAAAGTGATTGGGTTATTCAGAAACCCAGGAATGAATGGAAATGATGACTGTTAAGTACCTGCTTGGAAAAAGACCTGTTTGCTTCAGATATATGTCTGTTTATATGTACATATAGCAAATGGATAAAATCTAAAAACATGATTGATTTGATTGCTTATGATGAAAGATTAAAGTAGTGAAGATACAGGGGGTGATGAGAGGTTCTGAATGTGGCACAGATCATTATTTGGTAATATCAAGAATGGATCTTAGGGAAAATGAAGAAAAAAAAAGCAGTGAAAGAAATTTCAGAGGAAGTAGAATGACTTCAGGAAGAAGTCAATGGTTGAACAGTAAACTGCAAGACAAGGATGTCTAATGTCCCCTTGGTTGTTTAATATATTTATGGATTAATGTATATGGAATGCTTGTAGTACTATGTTCTTGGCTCAGAGTCCAAAAGATGCGCAGCTAATATAGAAAGACTAAATGATGCAATAAGGACCATAGATCATAATAATTTCTGCTTTATTTTTTATGAAAGTTATAAGGAACTGTTTGTGGATATGAGATTTTGTCACAACTCCTCTTTAAACATTCAACATTTTGAGTGCGTTCATTAAAATTCACTTTAAGCTTAGCACATTGATCCAATGGTCCAACACAGATAATATAAATCCACAGAGAAACATATTTTTTCCAAATGGAAAGGAATGCTCTGTAAAAAGTGAATCTCTGTTCTCTCCAACTTCATTGTTATGCCACATATTACCAGCAGTGCAAGACTAAAACATCTGTCTGAACAATTCTAATTACATAGAATTCTTCCTAATTCCAACAGCTTCCAGGTTCTTCTTCCACAGAACTGTAATCTGGAACTTTGCTGGTGTGATGTCTACAATTCCTCCTGCCCCATTGCCCTTTGGCTTGGTGAATTTGGAATGGAAATATTCAGAAAAAGTATATAAAGGAATTGTTTGCAGTTTGCTAAAGCAGGCACAACAGCAGGTCAGAGATCCTTCATTGTTCAAGGAGGTGAAAGTGTGGTAAACGGGGAGGGAGTCTTGGCCATCGATTTGGACAAAAAGCCAGAAAGTCTTCCAACACCTTTGGAAGATTCTGATGAAATGAACTGGGACCTACAAAACTTAGGCGATAATAAATGCATTCGTCTTTAAGGTAACACAGAATTGTTTGTTTCATTATGGCAGCATGGCCAATCTCTTTGAAAATCTTTTAAAAGGGAGATTAAAAGTTATTGGATTAGGAATGTAAAGTTTTCTTTAATGGTTAGAAGTGGACAATCTGTGGTTTTTGTCACACAAAACATCACTTTCCACATCCAGCCTGGCCAGGCAGCCTCCTGTGGGTGTAAGCAACACTTATTATCGTCTCCCTCAACCTACATGTAAAGCCAGAAGGTAAATTGGGATGTACTGAAGAGCAGTTTAAAAGTGGAATCTTAGATGCTCTACGTCTAACAACAACAACGACGCATTGGAGTTTGGTATGAAAAATCTCATCCCCAACCTCTTTTTTTTAAATATAATTTTTACTGAAGAAATTTTTAACAGGATAAAAACAATACGAATATTAGAAAAGAAACAAAGAAAAGAAGGAAGAATAGTGAATATGAATGAAAAAAAGAAAGAAGAGAAAATACAGTGGTACCTCGGTTCATGAACTTAATTCGTTCCGCGACTCTGGTTGTGGAACCGAGTTGGTCGTGAACCGAATCAAATTTTCCCATAAGGTTCAATGTAAATACGGTTAATCCGTTCTGACCCCTCCGAATTTGGTCGCCAACCGATTTTTGATCGCGTCCCGAATCAAATTTCCCCATAAGGTTCAATGTAATTAAATCTCATCCCCAACCTCTTTTTTTTAAATATACGGTTAATCCGTTCTGAACCATATTTTTTTTTTTTTAAACCACAAAAATATGACACAAAGTACAGTACAAAGAGAGAGAACGCTAACCTTGCTCGACGCGACTTCTGGCGTGGAGGACAGGAAGGCGGGTGGGGAGGCGGTTACTGCTTGGAGGGAGAGTCCCCCTCCCTACAGGAAGCCGTGACCATGTGTCACAGCAGGGAAAATGGCCGTGGTTCCTGTTCGTCACCCGATCCAGCGTTCGTGAACGGAGGCAAAATTTTGCGAACGGAGTTGTTCATGAACCGAATTGTTCGTGAACAGAAGCGTTTGTGAACCGAGGTACCACTGTATTATAAAGAAGTGACATCTGATGTTTTTGACAGTGATTATAAATGCATTTATATTTTACCCTCTCTAAAGTTACTTCATAATTTCCTCCTTCCATAAGCTACCCTTTCTAACCTTCAAACCCATAAATGACAAGTTCATTTTTCTCTTTTTTCAACAAAAAGTCCAAAAGAGGTTTCCAGTCACTCATAAATGTAGTTGTTGACCCTTCTCTAATCAAACAAGTTAATTTTGCTAGTTCTGTCGTTTCACCAGCCATTCCTCCATTGTGGGTATTTCAGAACCTTTGCATTTTTGCACACATAATAGCCTCGCAGCAGTAATCATATATATAAAATAATCTACCATGGCTCTTTTCTAACTGACCATCCATTAATCCCAGCAAGAAAAGTTCTGGTTTCAGGTGAATGTTGATCTTTAAAATTCTTTGTATAATTATATGTATTTGAACCCAGACATTTCTGGCTTTTTTTACAAATCCACCAAGCAAAAACCTCATCCTCAGCCTATGACCACTTGTTGTACTCACAGGACCTGATTTCAGAATTAACTCTTTCAAAAGTTTATTTGCACCAGGCTGCAGTTGATCACTTGTAATTTTTCAGGTAGTTTTCCTAAGCAGTGCGCTGCTACCAGGGGCTTCAGCTAAGGCAGACGGGATAAGCCGCAGGTCTCTCTGCTGAGTCTCCCGCTCCTTCCACGACGAGGGCTCTCTCAAAGCCCTGAGTGGCAGCGAGGGCGCCCCGAACCTTTCCAAGCCGCCTTCCAGGCAGAACATCTAATGCTGAGGCTCTACAGCAGCCTTTTTCAAAGCCTCCTGGGTTTCTACCAAGGGAGGGGCAAGCTCGAGGCCGAGGCCAACGCGAGGGAGAAAAGGTGCAGCAGTTTTGGCACCGCTTACCGGCTGGGCTTCTCCTTCGAAGCTCTTCCCGCTGAGCACCGTGCCCAGCAGCAGCCACGCCGCGGTGTTCATGCTTGGCGGCTCTTCTCAGAGCTGCCTCCTAGCCTCCCGGCTTGGCTCGCTCGCTCGCCCTCTCTTCTCGCCTAGGCTCTCGAGGATGGCTCAGCCAGCCCTTCTGGCCTCTCCCCCCGCCACATTTGTACCCTTCCTCCGCCCCGCTCCGGATCACAACCTACAACTCCGCCAGGAGCTCACTGCTCAGAGGCAGCCCTGCCAACTCGGGTTGCAGGGCGAGGAGATAAGAATCACGTCTCACACGCTGCCTTTCAGGAACGGAAAAGCCGGAACGCGCAGACGGCTAGAGGTTCTGGCCCTTCTCCCTCCGCAGGCTGAAGCATCAGCGGCGCCTCGTCCGTAGCCCTCCTCATTTTCCGAGGGTCTTGAGGGCGCTGGGGTAATTGAAATAAAGCAGTCAAAATTATTTACATGCCTTGACTTTATTATTCACTTTCCGGCTGGAAGGCAGAAACGTAGGGCGAGGGAACGCAACTCAGAGCAAGCAGGATGGTCATCAGCTGCCAATGGAGCCGGCTGTATGTCTCCTTTATCACCGTACTGTTGTTATAATCATTCTTCATCCCGAAGGAATGTAATTTCACTATTTTTAAAATTAGCAGTATCTTTTTAAGACATGGCATATTGTAGCATATAGATACAGATATTCTCGAAGTTGCCTTTTTACTATCCCTGGTCCACAGCCAATATACTAACATGTGCTGATACGCTTGCTAGTGATTTGGCTGTAGACTAGGGCTACGTGAAAGCCCAACTTCAAAATGTTACTTACTTGGCCACTTGCTTTCTCTCACCCTAACCTACTTTACAAGGTTGTAAAGAAATTCAAAATCAGAACCACTTGTTCAATGTTTAGCGTGGAGAAATAAACATCTAATTCTGTAAAATTCTTAATATTATACATGTTGGTCAAAAACCGCAATACAGATTTAGCTACCTACCTTAATGTTACAGAAAAAAGATGACAAAAAGATGCAATTGCATCTGATGAAGTACACCCAACCCCAAAGTTTATTACACAACATATCTGTTCATCTTCACCACGTCACAATATGTCTTTTTAAGGAATGTTTAATGAAATGGCTGTATCTCCTTGAATGTTGTAGAAATACAAACTGGCTTTAAATTATTTCATCTCTTTTATGAATGTACTACCTTGATATGTAACTCAAATGAGAACTAACAACTTATCATTTTGTGTTTAGGTAATACCAAATATCTGTTCAATCAGATCTGAATAGTACATGGATATTGTTGAAAAAAAATGCATGGAATATGATTGGGACCTTTGATCCATGTATTTAGAAATAAAATGGCAATTTAATAAATTATTAAGACTTATTTTTATGGGATGGTAGAGGAACTTTACCTGATTAAATTTTGCTGAAGCCTCATGGCTAAGAGTATTTATATTTTATCTCATTGCTAAATGAACACAACCAAAATGGTCTATTTTTGTCTGGACAAAGGTTCAGATAGTAAAAGTTAGGGTTAAAGTCAGAATTAAATTAAGGGTAGTAAAGTATACGTTGTAATTTTAGGTAATCTTGATGCACAGGAATGTATCCTTCAGCTGAAGATGGCCATTTTCATAGTATGAAAATATTTTGTAATAGCTCTCCAGAACAGAAGTCAACATCGCAAACTTGTTTTTGTCATACTTCAGGGTGTGGGTTTAGACTCAGAATTTACCTATCTGAATGTTCCTCTATGCAAAATGTGCCTTTGCATATGAAAAAAATGCAAATGAAAAGGACTGTGGTATCACAATATCCTTAACATCTAATTTTCTGAACACATAACTTGGAGTGCAGGGGGTGTGAGAGAGGAACATTCACTGCTACAATCGAGAGGTAAAAGTTCATGTCCTTATTTCCTGTTTATAGTAGACAAGGATACCCTAACAGTAGCAGAAGAACTATTTTTTCATGATTTACATAACTAGCTCAACGATAGGAGCAATTTAATATCTGTTTGAGTAAAAAGAGAAACTATGTTTGATTTTTCTCAGTTTAGTTCTGGTAGCAGCTGCAGAATCTTTCCAGTTGATAGGAGAAGTAGCAGGGTATTTTTCAATTTGATGTATATGTTCTTCATCTCACATTGCCAGAATGGTCTCTCTTGCTTTTCACTCAGCTAACAGTTGTGTGGCATATGCTATGGCAGAGGTAGGAACTTCTACCTCTCCAGATACTGTTGAACCAGAACTGCTGACATCCCTCATCATTGCACATGCTAACTATAATTTAATAATATCTGAAGGGCCAAATTCCCAAATTCTGCATTTAATAATAGAAATCTGTATCTTTTTATCTATATCATATCTAGACCCTTCATATAGCGTGTAACACTTGATAAACACTGGTTTGCTAAGTTGCCAAGACTTGAGCTGGATGTCTGAAGATTGAGCCCCTTTCCCCATTAAAAGAAAGAATGATCTAGAACAGGGGTCTCAAACTCACAGCCTCCATGTCATTCGGAGTGGTCCATATTTCACTGACACACAAGGCAGGAAAAGAATAGCAGAGATGGCCGAGCAGCTTGCTGATCCTGGCATAAAACTTTCTGTGCCATTGCCAATCCCTGTCCTGCCCCGTACCATCTGTTCTGGATTGCTGCCAAATGATGGTGTCCTGATTCTGAATATGTAGAGGGCTTGGTTTAAAACAAACAAACAAAAAAATCAGACACAACTTGTCACACTTGTTTCTCTGGAATTACTAAATCAAATTACTTTCGTGAAAGTATTACTGTAGTATGGAGGGGGAAAGGAGAAAAACTGAAGGAAACTCATGCTTTCAGCTGGAAAATCATGCATTTTGATGCAGATGAGATTGAACTGGAGAAAAAAGAATGCCATTCATTCGAGAGAAGGCGCTCCTCTGCCTCCTCCCCTCGCCTGGATGGACAAGAGTGACCTGCTCCCAGACCCGGAGGCCTACAACACTACAAGAGGCGTTGCGATCACTGCACCCCGGAGGGTTGGCCCGCCTATAGAGGTCACCTCACCCCGCTCCTTTCTCGCGCATTCCTTCCAGGAACGGAAAGGGGGAGGAGAAGAATGATACGCTTCCATCTCTCTAATTTGGACGCAAGGGTTCTGGCAGTCCAGCCCCACAGGAACCCGCCTCCTTCCAGTGCTCTTTGGACTGGGCAGATGTCTGTCAGCAGAGCCGAAGTCGCCGCTCGAAAGTTTCGCTCCTCATCACGACTGCGCGAGGACTCCGTTCTGCTGGGGTTTTGCGGGGAGGCAAACGCAGCTCCGGGACCCGCGGCAGAGGGAAGGGCGCGCGCCAAGCTCAGCTTGTTTGAGTGAGTGGGTGAAGCCAGCACGTGGCGCCGGGGCGGGGCTGCCTTAGCAGAGGACGTGGTCGAAGGAGGCAGAGTTGGGTGGAGAGATAGAACGCTCGGGACGGCGGAGTGGGTCGGGTTGCCACGGAAACTCTTGTCTCCGCCCCCGCCCGCGCCTCGCTTCAAAGTTCTTTGGGCAGCGCCCAGGCTCGCAGCTCTTTGCGTGCTCCAGCCTGCCCTAAAAGTAAGCCGCTCTGCGAGGAAGAAAAGAGTTTTGAGAGGGGCGTAAACGCCTCTTCTGCAGCGACCACACATCCGTCTAACCGTGGATTGAGTGGAAGCCCTCAAGGAAAGGAAGGCCAGCTTTCTAAGCATGTGGAGCCGATACCGGGAGTCTTGCACTAGGCAAAGTAGGATGGGAGATGTGAACGCAAGGTTTGCTGGGGCAGAGATCTTATTTTTCTGTGAAATCAAAAGCTTTAGCCTGAGAAAGAATCCAGAACACTTGTATGGGAATCTTCGCTAATATTCGCGGCCCCCGCTTCCCCTTCATTTGTCGGAAATCAATTGAGATTACTGTATTGTTAGTCCCTTGTTAGTTTGCATGAACTTAATCTCAGTTCTCCTGCATTTCTGAGTTTGCCAGTTTGGGTTGTTTAAACTTCATGTCTCTTTAAACAGGACTTTAAATGTGCATGTTCAGTGTTTAAAAACTAAATATTTAAAGGTGGCTGCAATCTCAGAGCCAGTGTCCTGTACTGTACTGTAGTTAAATGTGGGACACAAACTGGTGAGGCACAGGTTCAGATTCCTGCTTGATCAGAGAGATGACTCTCTCACCCTGCCTCAGCCCAATTAACTTCACAGGTTGACAAGGGGATAAATAAATAAAAGTGCCGTAAATAAATAAAAATTGTAGCTTCTGCCTCATACAGTCATCAAGGAGGAAACCTACACATACGCTGCTGCTTTTCATAGCCTTCTGCGGGATTAGAACTACTGCTTGGGATGACCTTTATCCATGGTCATAATATGGACATTTGAATCCATAATTAATGGATTTAACGCATACTTCTTAATACATATCAGAAGGAACAGTGTTTAAAATGGGGGCAGGAGAAGGAAGTGGGATGGTTTGAAAGTGGAGGGGAAAAAAGTGAAATACATAAGAGAGTTTTGTCTTTTTGAAAGAACTCTTGTCACCCCACCTTGGACACTTCCAGCCCCCTGATACCCCACAGTTCCCTGAACAGCCTGTAAAAAAGAAGAATACAGCTAGTGAGTAAGAAGTAAAGTGGATTTGCTTTTGAGAAATGCAAGATAACAGATGAGTTTTGTCACAATAAGATGAAAACTCCTTTGCTACTTCCTTCAGTGAGGAACTACAAAAATATTTTGTTTAACAACCCACAAAATGAACAAGTTCTACAATGTCAATAAAGTTCCAAAGTAATGCCTGCAGTGACCTGGCAGGCATTAAAAGAAATTCAAATTTTATGTCTTCTATATTCCCTCTCCCAATATTTCAGTTTTTGTGCTTAAAGAAATGTATGATTTAAGCCATTTTTAAATGATACAGTGATTTAAATATAGTTTATATTGTACATTACTTTATATTAATCTTTTTGTATTATATTTCATTTTATTAAGATCATTTTTCCCTTTGTAGGTCAGAATATTTGGATCTATATTGAAGACATCTGAAGTCACATATAAGAAATTATGTCTTTCTTAATCAAAGGTGCTCAGAAGCATGGTTTTATCTGTCAAATCCACAAAGAATTATTATTTAAAAAATGTATATTGAAGAGTTCAAAAGCCTTGAATGGACAAAATATGAGATCTTCACAAGCATTCTCTCCAGTTGATTCCAAAAATATGGACTCCTTCAGTTATATAATAGTTGGAGCTGGGTCTGCAGGATGTGTTTTAGCCAACCGATTGACTGAAGATCCTCACAATACTGTGAAACTGCTTGAAGCAGGGCCAAAAGATACTGTTTTAGGTAGCAAACGATTAATGTGGAAGATTCATATGCCTGCTGCTTTAACTTACAACCTCTGTGATGAGAAGTATAATTGGTACTACCATACAACACCCCAAAAACAAATGGATAATCGAATTCTGTACTGGCCAAGAGGAAGAGTCTGGGGTGGTTCTTCATCCCTCAATGCCATGGTATATATTCGGGGCCATGCAGAAGATTATAACAGGTGGAGTAAAGAAGGGGCTGTTGGATGGGACTATGAATTTTGTTTGCCTTATTTTAAGAGAGCACAAACTCATGAGTTGGGTGCTGACCTTTATCGAGGAGGGAATGGCCCACTTCATGTGTCACGGGGAAAAACAAAAAACCCTCTTCATTTTGCATTCTTGGATGCAGCTCAGCAAGCTGGGTATCCTTTCACAGACGATATGAATGGTTTTCAACAAGAAGGCTTTGGCTGGATGGATATGACAATATACAAAGGTTAGCTTCTATATGTTCAGTTCAGAAACCATGTTCTGTACTTGCCATAAACACCATTCTTTGTAAACTGTTATAATGGATTGCAAACCTTGGAAATTTTTCAAGAGTTTCACAATTATAGACATAATGAAAAAAACCTGCCTTCCCATAATTGCCGATGTTTCCTTTAAGGGCCTAACACAGTTGCATGCATTGAGAAAGGGATCGGACTAAATCAGAGGTATGAAACTTTTGGGGGGACAAGGGCTACTTCTGGCCTTTGCATGGAATATTGAGGGCTATATATAAAACCTAAATATCATTTAATTTTTAAATTTAAATTATATTAAGTAATTAAACTATTACTCCCCATATATTTAATAATATTAAGATTACAATTCAACAACAACTTTGGAAGAGGTTTTGGGAGCTGCATTCAGGATTTTGGGAAAGAGGCACAGGTGACCCAGGGATGTAGGTCTTTCATTTCTGTGCTCAGTGGCTCCTCATATCCCTTCTGTCTCTGTTAATGTACCTGCAAGAGAATTGGATGTATTCCTGGTCATTCTCAATTCCAGCAGGGCAACAGTGGAAACTTCGATCTATGACAAGTTTACAAAAATATTAGGGAAAGGCTCCCCAAGTGAAGAAAGCTTGCTGTAGCTTTTCTTAATAGAATACTACACATGTTTTTCAGTTAAGGAATAATTGCCTTGTGAATGCTTAAACATGACTGTGTGAGAGCATGGAGATACAGTGGCAGTCTTCTATATTGGTAGTCAAATGCACATATATACTTTTATGCCTATATATTGCATTTATAGGCATAAAAAGGTGGGACATGGAGTCTTTCTACATGATCTGTGTAAGGGGCCAGTTCTAGGACTGTAAATTAGTACTACATCTCTAAGGAACAGGGATAATTTGCAACTAGGATGTTAAATGGTGTATAAGCTGGCTATCCTAATATTTTCTCTCATTTCCTGAAATCTGCCCCTTTCATAAGCCTACCAAAATAAAACAAAATTAAAACATATTAAAAACTAGAGTAAGTAATTCATTTAACAATTACAGTAATAAACTTGGAGAAATGTGTGTACTATTTAATTAATGTAACCTGGAATATTCAAAATTATACAAGGGGCGAACTGAGAACTTTTATAAATGTAGTTATTAGAGTCCATTAACTTTTCAGTGTGAAGCTTAAACATAGTGACTGGTATATTTATTCTTGGCCTGAGTGTTGATAACATTAGTCACGGTTCTTCCTCAACATGCATTCTTTGAAATATTAAAGCAACAGCTTCCAGGAGAATATGTCAAAACAGACAAGATGGCGGAAGTGATGTTGTGATGCAAGCCTATCCCCTTTTATCCACACATGTGACATTGACACATGTACAGAAGGAGCAGTGGTTGTACCACAATGCTGCTTCCACAATTTTGCCTGTTTTGATATCTCCTGCAGACACTGCTGTATTCAAGTTTACCCTTCCTTTCAAAGTACAACTGTAAATAAAGTGAATGAATTACAGCATAAACCTTATATCAAGTAATAATTAATTTTAAATATTCAGTATAGAAGAACAGAAATTGCAAGATATATCATAAAATTAGATGAAGTAGTGTTCCTGATAGATATCTTTGTCTTGTGAAATGCTCTGGAGGAAAATCAAAGTTGAAGTGTTCCTCCTGCCAGAATAGTACCTACACATATATCTAATAAAACTCCCCTGAGGAATTGCTTATCAGCTTGGTAAATTAGTATGAACATGGGATTCTTTTGAAAACAGACCCATAGCCAGTATTATCTTCATTAATTTGCTGGTTCGCTGGAATTGTTTATTTTGGCTGACAGACCAACTTCTTTCCACATTAAATACACAGTAGAACAACAACTGAATGATAACACATTAACCATTTGGTTTTTGTTTAACTCATTTCATTTGAAAGGTGGTGTGGAAAGGTCAATACTTCTTTTTCCTGGGCGTGGGGTTTGGCACACAAGTCCAGAATTGCAACTTAAACTGTTCCCTGCTCCATCCTTAGATGATCATAATTGGTCACAATAGCAGCTGTTAGAATAGAAATGGATGCCTGAATTAGACCCAGTATATAGCAACAATGTAGAATTAGGGCAAGTATTACATGCTAAACTTAAAAGACTTTACAAGCAATAGACAGCTATTGTACATGAGATATATAAAATCATTACAATTCCTTGTGCATTTAGATGCATGTTGATTTAAGACCATTCTGATCACCTTGGTAGATTTTTTGCTGGGAGCTGAATGGGTCAAGTGCAGCCCTACTTGAAACCTCTTGTTGGCCTTTAATACCACTGACATGCTATTGTTAAGGACTGTCCAATAGAGTTGGACTTTAGAGGCATTATTTATGGTGATTCCAGACTTTCTCGTTGGTAAAGTCCAAAGGGAGATTTTTTGGTACAGTGAATACTGATATGTGGTGTTCTGCATGGTTTTATCTTGGCCTTTTAAAGTTATTTAATATCTGTATGAAATTGCTGGGAGGAATCATTCAAAACTTTAGAGATATTATCAGTATCACATCTGATATTGTGATCTGACTGCAAGAAAAGGCTCAGGGCCCTTGAGCATTATCTTGTTCAGTACCAAGATAGATGAGCAAGCCAAACCTAAATCTAGACAATGTTAAACTTACTTTCAATCAACTGAAAGGGTAGACCGAGAATTGCAGATTACATTGGTTTCTACCTGCACACCCAGCAACAGGAAGATCAGGCTTGTAACTGGTGTACAGTATCATGATCGGATCCCTCTCATACAGAAAAATCTGGTGGTCATTTTTGTGGGAGGAGAGGTCACAGTTCAATATATTGATTTTAATTGAGAAACTGTTAAGAAATGGTTATTTTACAGATTACCTGATTAATATGAGACTGTCTGGATCAGAAGTAGTCTTTTTTCTGCACTTACAGAAGCCTGCCTGTCAGACATATAGAAAAGTATTTTTCTCCAGCTTTGGAACAGGCTCCATTTGGAGTTGCAGTTAGTCTTCACTTTCTTTCTCTTTGTCAGAAAAAGATTCAAAATGTTGTTTTTTAAATTATTTTGTATGTTGTTTTAGCAATTTCTTTGTGTTTTATATATGTTATTAGTGTTATATGTTATGGTTATTTTTATATTGTTTCCATTATTGCTCTGCTTTGATGGAGCTTCAGTTGCTGGACTGCAGTCATAACTTCAAAGAATTTTAACATATAATGACAGAACAGATAAATCACTTTGGTATTTATTTTATTCATTTTTTAAATTCAAAACCAGGTTTTTCTAGGGCAGCTTACAATACTGAGATAAGACAGATTATTTGTATTGCAGCTGCTGTCAAAATAAAAACATGTATTTTATAGGTAAAAGGTGGAGTACAGCCAGCGCATACCTTCGCCCTGCGTTATCACGTCCAAACTTGTCTACAGAAGACAGTACACTTGTAACCAAAGTTTTATTTGAAGGGACCAAAGCAATTGGTATTGAGTATATTAAAAACGGAGAAAAGAAAAAGGTAAGAATGTACAGTATTGTTTCTCCAACTACAAAAAGAAAATAAATGTTTGGTTGTACGAACATTTCATTTTTGGCTTATTAGAGTTGTAGCAAAGCTTATTATATTGTTGGAAATAAGAGAGAAATGCAGTTGACACTTAAAATCCACTTCATGTATTGATCTCAAGAAAGCACTGAAGTAGCCTGGTCAAAAAATAATGATTACCTCTCCATTCTGCAGATGGCTTGAGTTTTCCATTTACAGGTATGTTGGCTGTTTAGCTTTTGTTCAAAGTTTCCTCCAAAATTGGGCCTAATCAATTTTTTAAATTACAGATATAAGGTTGTAGTTTTCTTTTCACGTTTAGAAATGAATTCCATAGTGTTTTGAAAACAGATATTCCTTTCACTGAGAGTCTCGTCATTCTAATGCTTTAAAGATAGAGGAAGAAAAATAAAATCTCTTTCTAGATTAACTAAGTTCTAATACTTTCTTCCAAACTTCTGAGTAATTTTAATACAGAAGAAACTTGAATAACTTGACCTTTTTAGTTGCTCTTTTCCATAACTTACAGTGGGGCAAAAAAGTACTTACTCAGCCACCAATTGTGCAAGTTCTCCCACTTAAAAAGATGAGAGAGGCCTGTAATTTTCATCATAGGTATACCTCAACTATGAGAGACAAAATGGGGGAAAAAATCCAGAAAATCACATTGTCTGATTTTTAAAGAATTTATTTGCAAATCATGGTGGAAAATAAGTATTTGGTCAATATCAAAAGTTCATCTCAATACTTTGTCATATATCCTTTGTTGGCAATGACAGAGGTCAAACGTTTTCTGTAAGTCTTCACAAGGTTTTCACACACTGTTGCTGGTATTTTGGCCCATTCCTCCATGCAGATCTCCTCTAGAGCAGTGATGTTTTGGGGCTGTCGCTGGGCAACACGGACTTTCAACTCCCTCCAAAGGTTTTCCATGGAGTTGAGATCTGGAGACTGGCTAGGCCTCTCCAGGACCTTGAAATGCTTCTTACGAAGCCATTCCTTCATTGCCCGGGCGGTGTGTTTGGGATCATTGTCATGCTGAAAGACCCAGCCACGTTTCATCTTCAATGCCCTTGCTGATGGAAGGAGGTGTTCACTCAAAATCTCACGATACATGGACCCATTCATTCTTTCCTTTATACGGATCAGTCGTCCTGGTCCCTTTGCAGAAAAACAGCCCCAAAGCATGATGTTTCCACCCCCATGCTTCACAGTAGGTATGGTGTTCTTTGGATGCAACTCAGCATTCTCTCTCCTCCAAACACCACAAGTTGAGTTTAGACCAAAACGTTCTACTTTGGTTTCATCTGACCCTATGACATTCTCCCAATCCTCTTCTGGATCATCCAAATGCTCTCTAGCAAACTTCAGACGGGCCCAGACATGTACTGGCTTAAGCAGGGGGACACATCTGGCACTGCAGGATTTGAGTCCCTGGCAGCATAGTGTGTTACTGATGGTAGCCTTTGTTACTTTGGTCCCAGCTCTCTGCAGATCATTCACTAGGTCCCCCATGTAGTTCTGGGATTTTTGCTCACCGTTCTTGTGATCATTTTGACCCCACAGGGTGAGATCTTGCATGGAGCCCCAGATCAAGGGAGATTATCAGTGGTCTTGTATGTCTTCCATTTTCTAATTATTGCTCCCACAGTTGATTTCTTCACACCAAGCTGCTTGCCTATTGCAGATTCAGTCTTCCCAGCCTGGTATAGGTCTACAATTTTGTTTCTGGTGTCCTTCAACAGCTCTTTGGTCTTGGCCATAGTGGAGTTTGGAGTGTGACTGTTTGAGGTTGTGGACAGGTGTCTTTTATACTGATAACAAGGTCAAACAGGTGCCATTACTACAGGTAACGAGTGGAGGACAGAGGAGCCTCTTAAAGAAGTAGTTACAGGTCTGTGAGAGCCAGACATCTTGCTTGTTTGTAGGTGACCAAATACTTATTTTCCACCATGATTTGCAAATAAATTCTTTAAAAATCAGACAATGTGATTTTCTGGATTTTTTTTCTCATTTTGTCTCTCATAGTTGAGGTATACCTATGATGAAAATTACAGGCCTCTCTCATCTTTTTAAGTGGGAGAACTTGCACAATTGGTGGCTGACTAAATACTTTTTTGTCCCACTGTACCTGCTGTGAAACGTGACCCTAACTAGAGCACAGGAGAAGAAGGAACCAGAACTTTATATGGCAAGGAAAAACCCAGAAGAGCAGAAACAATTTAGCTTTTGTAAAAACCACAACAAAAAATTACTGCTGTTTAATGGACTCACAAGCTAGATGACAAAGAACAAATATTGTGAAGCTCTATAACCAGTATAGTAAATGCAACTACATCATCAACAGATTTGATGATACTGTGATTCTTCCCGTTTTATCTTCAGTTCTTTTCCTTTGATAATTGGCCTTTTGTTGCCTTGAAACCTCATTGCTGCTTTGAATGCCCTTTCACTCAGTTTGGAGATATTAATTTGAAGCTTTCATAGGTACTTTGTGTTTTCAGGTATTTTATTTAGTAGTATCAGCAACCCTGGATACAATTCTTTCACCTCTGTGTCCAGCTCATTTATTAATAAGTTCATATGCATTAATTCCAGGATTAAAATTAGGAAATCTTGATGATGACCTCTTGTCAATTATGAAAATAGTTTATTCCTGCTCTTTCTTTTAAAAAAATTCTTAGCAGTTCATAAGAGGAATTGTTTTCCCAAGCTATAATTGCAGTACTATGAAACAGTAGTGTGGAAGTTTTTGAAAGAATGCATTATGTCATTAAAACGATACTATGGAGTTAGCCACACTAAATGGATAAATCTAGCTAAATCCTTCAACACCATATGTTTTCAGTACCACTGTTCCTCATATACCACTATTCTTTCAGGGATTAACTGGAACTGTAGTAAAATACAGTAAAACTGAATTATTGTGAACTTCAAATTAGAAAGGATGATAACAGATGTCTGAAAAAAAGAGAGTATCATCCTGGGATAACTCATCTTTAGAGAAATAAAAGATATAATTAGTCACTCACAGATTTATGTTGCCAGATGACTATTCAAGTAGAAGAATGTGGAGCCCAATATTCTCTTTGATCTGCAGAATGTGAATTTCCTTTGTTGGTTAAATAGTTCTTTTGGTACAAAGCAAAAGTTAATTTAATGGGATTATTCAAGTAACATGAGATACAGTTTATGGGGAAAAGAAGCAAAAGAAAAGCAGTTGTAAAAAGACAATATATTATTTGAAGTAACAAAAGCCTTTTATTCAGTATTACATTTTGAAGAATAGTTTATGTTAATAAAGAGAAAAGTTTAGGAAATGAGTTTGGATTGACAGGAAATATTGGTATTGCTGTCATGCTTAAGAGAAAAGATTACTTAAAAATAAACAATAGAGCAAGTCTTAAACAGTTATTTCAAACTCTCTAGATTACAAAACTTTTAGACATAACACAAGGAGTATGAAAACTGGCTGCCACAAATCCAATAACACTATTTTATATTGGTTTTAGTCTATCAAAATTTAGTCTGATTAAATTACTATTATTTTATTTCAGGTTTTTGCTAGTAAGGAAGTTATTTTAAGTGGAGGTGCCATAAATTCTCCACAGTTACTTATGCTATCTGGAGTTGGAAATGCAGATGATCTAAAAAAATTAGGAATCCCTGTGGTCTGCCATCTTTCAGGTGTGTATGATAGATTCAGTATAGTTCCATATAAGGCTATGTTGGATTTGAAAGTAAAAGGTGTTTTAGATGCTCACATAGCCTCTGCCAAGAACTCCTTAAATCAGCTGTGTCTTTTCCTGGTGTGAGAAACAAACATCAAGTTCCAAAGAATTAAGATAAAGATCCACTGAAGCAGCAAGTCATGGCCATGTCAGAGTCTGCACACTCAGTCCCAAAGTTCAGTAAATCTTCTGGAGTCCAAAGAGTTCCATCACAGATTTCTTTATTCAGGAGAAGCGTACAGCACCATAGTTTGTTGAGTCTGCCTCAACATAGCAAAGCCTTGCCTTTTTAAGCCCAACTTCCCCCCCTTCTAGGTTTCTATTCCCGCTTGCAGCTCTTCGTGCCTTGCTCCAGTTCTCACACCTCCTGGTCTTGGATGTCTGGCTCAAGATAGAGATAACGGCACCTGGCTTCCTCCTTCCCCCCCTTTATGGCAGGTCAAGCAAACGGTTAGAATAACATTCCCAGCATTACACTATTGATCTATGATTCGCAATTAAAGCAAAAGTATAATTAGTAATTAAAGCATATTAAAACAATTGAAGAATCTGGTTTGCATAGATCCTGACAGGCCATTTATTGAAAGAGTACGTTGTTGCAACAGCAGGTGTCCAACAAGTAGGCACATCCTGTGATAAGATGCATGCACTTTTTATTCCCTATGCCTGAGCGAAAAGACCCTCCTCCATTTCCCCATTGGTTAGGTACTCAGGAGTTTACAACCTATCCGAAGCACCTAAACTGCCCACGTGAATCTCCACTCCTGTTTACATCTCCCATTACCCTTATTTTAAAAGCCCCTTTCCCATATTTATTTATTTCCTTCTATGGCAGTTTTCGGCATTAGCAGTACGTGCTCAGTGAGGTGCTTTCAGATCTTGTGCAACTATTACAAAACCAACTCAGGTCAGTTTGTTAGCTCTCTATTCAGAGACTCACATACACAGGCTTCCTTACATATTACCACATCTTCTGTATTTCTTCTGCTCATTTTAAGCAATCCAGTACCTCTTTACGCTAAGAACCCCCTTGTGCAATTGAGGACCAGTAACTTGATTGTGTCACTATATATGTTTTGCTTAGAAATTCAGGGGCCTGAGAGATCCCCTTTCGCTACTAGTTGCTCATTAGAGTTTATTTTAAAGCATATACGGTCAAATTAGCTTACTTGCAAAAACAACACCTTTATCATTTCTCACACTGGGATGACATGTCTCCCCTTCTTAGCAGTCCCATGATCCCAGGAAAGACCAATTTCATTTAAGAAGTTGCAGAGGTGCTGCGTATGCACCCACATGCACTCTGAAGCACCATTCTACTTTTGAAAGCGAAGTGCTACATAGTCCCAATTTCATATATTTGTAAATATAGTTTACATATATTGGACTTTTTTGTCATTCCTACTAGGGGTTGGCCAGAATCTCCAAGATCATTTGGAAGTGTACATACAGCAAAAGTGCATTCAACCTCTAACACTGTATAAATCACAAAAGCCTCTTCAAATGATCAAAATTGGTCTTGAATGGTTTTGGAAATTTACAGGTATGATTTTAAATTATAGTCTGTTATGTTCTCATTTTGATAAAGTTATAAAATTGGCTTTTAAACTAAAATATTTAGTATGCATTCATCATACTTTTTTCTTGCATATGATTCTTTTTCCAAACTTTCATTCCATGTTAGGAAATCAAGTGTTTTCCAGAATTTCAGACTATATCTGCAAATAGCTTTAGCCCCGTGGATTTTTTAATGCATAGTTCCTAATCTCTTGTAACAAACAGGAAGTTAGCGTTTCTGGAAATTTTTGAGAATTCTAAGATTTGTTGCAGCAACACAAAGATTGTTTAGAGTAGAAGCACGAATAACTATGTTAATGTTGTATAACAAGAATACAGTGAAGTCTGCATTGCAAGAGGGAATGCAAGCAAAAACGTTAAGCAAATAAAAAGTAAAACATTTATGTGGAAATGAATGATTGACTTCATCCCATGCTGCATGTTTGAGTGAATGAATCTTTGTTCTAATAAGGCTACAGAAGGGTTTTGTTGTTTTTTGCTACCATTTACCTATGGAGCAAAGATTGACACTTGGTTTAAATAAGAACAACAAAAGGATAGAAGATTCCAAGTGCTTTATGAAAGATTTTGTCAGAATTTTTAGAATGTTTCAAACAAAAGTCAGAATTTCAGAATTTGTTCAGAATGTTTTCAGACAAAAGTCCTTCCTCAGGCTCTATGAATAAATAGAAGACACACATATGTAGAAATAGAATAAAAATAATTAAAATATTGTTCAAAAACCTTTTGTAGAAAAAAGGTTTTGTAGAAAAAATACAATTGTAAAAAGAAATGACTATTATTCCATACTAATTGTTAATTGTTAGTATAACAATTAGTATAATTCCGTTATGGAATAATTGTTAGTATTAATCCATACTAATTCCCCATGGGCTTGACACCTCTGATTTGAAGCAATGACTTTGTATCATCTTGGGGTAGGACATTGCACAAGAAACTGAAGTGCTTCCTTAACGCAGTCCTGATGATCGATTATGAGTGTGCAGTGGCTGCCCTCTACTCAGATCTGGCCAACATACTCAAATATGTATTTTATTTATTTATTTATTTATTTATTCATTCATTCAATTAATTAATTAATTAATTTGTATGCTGCCCATCTCCCCCAGTGGTACCCACTGGGGGAGATGGGCAGCATACAATTTAATTAATTAATTGAATGAATGAATAATAAATAAAATACATATTTGAGCTCTGGGCAGCTCACAATGAAAGTAAAACCCACAAAGAGTTAAAAAACAAATATCCCCATTAATTAATTAACAATTAATTAATGAAAAAGTCAAACTAAAAAAACAAGCCCTATACATAAAAAACTAAAATCAAGATGACAGAGTAAAATCAATTACCTGACAAGCCACTTCCACTGGTGTGAGCCCCCATGCGGCCCCCAGGCCATCTGGCATAGCCAAGATTTCATGCTCTTCCTGAAGGCCATGAGAGTAAAGCACATTGTAGTAATCCAACCGGGAGGTGCCCAGGGCATGAGTGACCATGCAGCGGGCCTCCTGATCGAGGAAGGGGCGTAACTGACGCCCAGCACAAAGTTGTGCAAAGACCCTCCTAGCAGCAACTGCCACCTGCTCTTCAAACAGGAGTCATGAGTCCAGGAGGACCCCCAGACTACACACCGGGTCTGTCTGGGGTAGTGCAACCCTGTCAAGAACCAAAGATGATAACCTCCCAGATCTTGAGGTTCCCCATATCCACAGCCACTCCATCTTACCAGGGTTCAGTTGAAGCCTGTTGTCCCCCATCCAGGCCTCCACAGGCTCCAGGCACCGTGAAAGGGTAGCCACAGCATCACTTAGGTCACCCAGGATGGAGATATATAATTGAGTATCATCAGCATACTGATGATACCTCATCCCATGGTGCCGGATGATCTCACCCAATGGTTTCATGTAGATATTAAATGGGAGTGGCAAGAGCACCAAACCCTGAGGCACCCCACAAAGTAGGGGCCATGGGTTGGACCTCTCATTCCCTATCAACACCGATTGGGTTTGGCCTTGGAGAAAGGAACTGAACCCGCATAGAACTGTGCCAACCAACTCCAACTCCTGCAACCAACCCAAAAGGATACCATGGTTGATGGTATCAAAAGCTACTGAGAGGTCAAGAAGAGCAAGTTCCTGGACACATATGTGTCCTCCACCTTTTTTCAAGATATGTAAGCTAAAGAGCGGTTCCTAAATTCAGAAGAGGCCTATCACTGGCAAAAATTAATGCCCTCCCAATAACCGTTTTTGAAAGGAAATTTCAGGGTATTCCATTTGAACAAAGATTTTGCTCCTATGGTAAAAGAGTTCCTGAAACATTAAGCCATATTTTGTTATATTGTACTTATTGTAAAGATACCTGGCTGCAGCTAATAACTCCCCAGAGATTAGCAGATTTCCAGGTCACCATTTTATTTACAGTTATTATCTGATTACTAGGATTTTATTTGTCTTAACATAGCTAAGTTACGTTTTACTATTTGTAAAATATGCCGTAGTTTGACCACTCCTGTATTATAATTTACTGTGGTTTTTATTTTCTCTCTCACAATTCGTTTTCTCTTTGTTCTTTGAGCTGGTCAATGACTGTAATAAAGTACTACTACTATAGTAGTATTCCATATTGATAACTAACATTCTCAAGTGCAATAATTTTATGACAGATATGACAATTTACAAATCAATTAATATGAATACATTATTATGTATTTTAAAATATTTTTAAATTGTCAAATCACATATTAAAAGCAATTATATTATAAAGTAAATTTTGTACTACAAAATAACTATTTCTAAAGTGAAAAAAAAACCTATTTCAACTGTGAATGGTTTCATGATAAATGAGACATATTCTTTATTTCACAAGGTATAATGTGATTTGGTTTGTTTTGAATAAGCATATGTGAATCCAAGACTCATGCTTTGTAAAGCATATTTTGTGTTATGTTTTATGAACAAGGCCACTATGGCTTGTTCAACCAATTATGGCTTCCATGATGCATGACCCAACAAATGCAATCCAAACAGTACCTATGCCCTGTGAGCTAGACCCCAACCACAAAGTTGTATGCAGTGAGACTTAGGCACCACTTTTACTGTCTGTGGTGAGTGTGCATAGCAGAATGTAATATAAAATGTAGGGAATGGAAAATGATATTTTGAAATCCTCAATCTTCCATTTCTCATTATTTATGTATCTGGTGTTTGGTGCTCCACCTTTCAGGAGATGGAGCCACTGCCCACTTAGAGAGTGGTGGATTTATAAGAAGTCGCCCAGGCGTTCCTCACCCAGATATCCAGTTCCACTTCCTCCCTTCTCAGGTGATTGACCATGGGCGTGTTGCTTCACAGCTGGAAGCTTATCAGGTGAATAGTGATACCAATTATTATATAGAATGTTTACTGTGCAGAAATACTACATGTTTTCCTGGAATGTTGTTCCTTTTCTTGTAGCATATCATTAAAGAAACATATTGTGCTTTTGGAAATAGTTGCTAATCACTTTGCCTTCATTGGTAGGCAGAAGGTTCAACCAGAGGCGACATAAATTCTCTTTCAATAAGTATACAGATAACATAATTCATCCAATACCTCTAAAAGACTTCTTGACATTTTAAAATAAAAGGGCTTTGTGAATCTTTTGTGTTCAAGTTTGTTAACCAATATTAAACAAGACTATCCTCATTTGAATATAAGAGCTCTCGTTTAATACAAGCTGTGATTTTCACTTCAGAGCCAGTGAGTAATGAAAGAAGTAGAAAGAACCAAATTATGAAACCTGGAATAATTGTCTAGATCAACCATGCAGTGTCTGAATAACTCATAAAACTCAACATATGAACCCATTAGTTATTTTATAATGTGCCTCTGGATGCCATATACCATAGATCTTCTTGGATTGCCACAGGTCCATATTGGCCCCATGCGAAGTACCAGCATAGGAAAGCTGAAGCTGAAGAGTTCAGTCCCTACTGAGCATCCAATCCTTGAGCCTAACTATTTGTCAACAGGTAAATGCAGAATTATCTATATTCTTTTCTTTGTTTTTTTTCAGCTTGTAAACTAAACTCACCCATCCACAAAATAATTACACCTTGTTCAGACAATGGCATACTTCACCGGTAGTATTACTTTCATGGTATTTTCTATTTCTTTGTATTTTTTCCTTTTCCATCAGTCCCAAACTGTGTCAAATGTGGAATAGTGACCACATAATCCAGTAAAGATTCTCTTTTGCCACATGTGTAAAAGGAGTCCAAGCAACTGATTTCCCATTATGCCTAAATTTTCTCTTAACTAGTAGATTCTCAGGATTGTCAGAAGTGAGCTAACACACAGTAATTCTAATTAATTCAGAATTTAACTCTCCAGGATAATTATGTTTACAGAGCACCTGTTTAGGTATAGTAAAACATCATATTTTTTCTGCAAGCATATTTAGTGCTTACTGGCTGATTGTTCCTGCTTTGCTTCTCCTATCAATGCTGATGACACTCAGTTGTACATCTCAGTCTATGGCCAGGAAGTCATAGTTTTGTCCCATTGCCTGGAAGCTTTGGGAGTCTGGATGGGGAGGAACAGGCTCAAGCTCAACTCTAGCAAGACTGAGTGGCTGTGGGTTCTTGGACTACTCAGTTCCTGGGATCTTCCATAATTCAGGACCAGTGCACCTCATTCAGGACTGGTGTGTATCTTGGAGGTCTTCCTGGAATCTCAGGTCCTGCTTAAGAAACAGGTGGCAGCTTTGGCCAGGGAGGCCTTTATAAAGGTTTAGCTTGTGCACCAGTTGCACCCATTCCTTGACCAGGAGGCCTTCCTTACAGTCACCAGTGCCTTGGTCACCTTGCTGGCTGGCTATTGAGGGTGTCCTTGAAGACCACTCAGAAGCTACAGCTGGTACAGAATGCAGCAGTCCAAGCAGAGGCCCCAGTTATCTGAGGGACTATCTTCTGTAAGTGTCTGCCTGATTCAGGTGTGGAGTCATCTTGGATGGGCTCATTCACGTCTCATCAATTGAGCAGTTTCATCTAATGGGACCCAGAAAGTGTTGTTGCTGCACCAGCCCTGTGATATACAAGTAGTCCTCATTTAGTGACCACCTTGTTTAGTGACCATTCGCAGTAAAATGTCCAATCCTCACATTTATGAACTTCACAGGTTTGTAAAGCAAAGGAAAGCTGAAATAAGATCATAAGCACAGTCACGATTTCACTTAGCGACCGCTTTGCTTAAGAACTAAGTTGCCAGTCCCAGTTGGGGTCACTAAATGAGGACTACCTGTAGCATTGCTCCAGAGATTCGTACAACCCTCACCCTACCTCTTTAAACAAGCTTTAAAAATCTGGCTCTTCCCACAGGCTTTGAGTTACTGTATGATCAAGCCTTTTTAAGTCAGGGAATGGGGTCAGTAGTCTTTTTTATTTGCTTCTTCAGGGTGACTGCTGTTCTTTCTTTATATGATATTGTTCTTCATTAGTCTTTAATTATGAAGCCACCCAGGGTTGTCCTGGAGTCAGGCAGCCTAGACATTTGACAAACAAATAATGATGCCCTATTAGTGGTTTATATAATGTAATATTTGAACTCAATCTCTGTTGCTCCCCTAACTAGCCAGAATCTGAAGCTAGTTTTTATTCTTGGATTCAGTTTTTCATTTGTTAGGGGTTGGAAAAGCCAGTTATGCCAGTTTGAAACAAACTGAGGACACACATTATTTCCTGGTTTTTAGCTCTGTTTTGATGAATGATGAAACATTGTTCTCTGTTTAGTTTATGATTAATCAGGACCACTCAGCCAGTATGCATTGGTGCGTTTGTTCAATCTCAGACATTTTGAAAAACGATGGCTTACTGTAATGTCCAAACGAAGTCAGAGACTTCACCATGCTGGAGTTTTCAGACAATCCAGTTTAACTGGATTTCCTCAGGCAAAAAGTTGCATGCTCAAGCCCAGCATCTCCTCTGTGCATATAGAGGTCTAGTGCATATGTGAGAAACTCCGTTTGTTTCTGTGGGAGAAATAATGCACACATCACAAGGCTTAAATTGTTATCTTGTGCATTATGATTTTAAAATACAGAATTCAATTATAGTGATGACACTATCAATCTTAACAGTCTTGCAGATTTTAAAAACAAACATTTTTATGACATATACTTTTGTGGATTACAATCCATCAGATGCATAAAATAAACTATTAAATTTTAAAGGATGAAGTGAAATGAAATGCAGAAGATGCGGACAGCGATAATTATTTCATTAACAGGGATAATTCACAAAGCACTTATTGCAGAGATCCTTGCATTGGTGATTAACAAGGATGGGATGATGAGATCAGCAAAGATGGGATGATGAAAAGCCTTTGTCTACTCAAGGAACTAGAGCTAAACTTTTTAACTATATTACAATAAAACTATCTTTATAGGCTTTTGTCTAGTTTTTGCCATTCTCAATTTCATTTCTTCTTATCTCATTCTTGATCCTTCTCCAATTGTGTGTATGTGTGTGTATATAAAAAAAATCCCCTCTCACCCCTATGGGTGGTATGTGTCTTCCTCAATCTCAGGTCCTCTACCAGAGGCCTGGGAGGTTGAGGGTTCTGCACAGTATCTTAGCTGTTCCTAGCACTGCACTCTTCTGGACACAGAGCCCTGATGTTGTTCCTGGGATCTGTTGGAGCCACTCTCCCAGCTTAGGAGTCACAGCCCCGAGCGCTCCTACCACCACTGGGACCACTTTGGCCTTTACTTTCCATATCCTCTCTAGTTCCGCCTTCAGGCCCTGGTATTTCTCCAGCTTCTCATACTTATTCTTCCTGATGTTGCTGTCACTTGGCACCACTACATCTATCACCACCACTGTCTTCTGGTCCTTGTCTACTACCACAATGTCTGGTTGATTGGCCAATATCTGCCTGTCCGTCTGGATCCGGAAGTCCCACAGGATCTTAGCCCTATTATTCTCCACAACCTTTTGTGGAATCTCCCATCTGGACTTGGGAGGGTCTAGCCCATACATTGTGCAGATGTTCCTGTACACAACCCCAGCTACTTGGTTGTGCCATTCAGTGTATGCTGTTCCTGCCTGCATCTTACACCCTGCCACTATGTATTGGACTGTCTCTGAGGCCTCTTTGTACAGGGGCCTGTCTAGTGTGGTAGACCCCTGCTTCTATGGATCTGGTGCTTAGTGCCTGTTCTTGTACTGCTATGAACAGTGCCTCAGTGCTGTCTTTTAGTCCAGCCCTTTCCAGCCACTGGTAGGATTTCCCAGTGTCAGCCACTTCAGCTGTCTGTCGATGGTACATCCCATGCAGGAGCTTGTCTTGCCATGGCACTTCCTCCACTTGAACTTCCTCCCATGTCTGCTGCTGCCTCTGGCATTCTCTCAACAGCTCATCTTTAGGTGCCATCTTACTGATGTACTCCTGGATGCTCTGGGTTTCATCCAGGACAGTGGCTTTGACACTCACCAGACCCTGCCTGTCCTCTTTCCAGCTGGTGTACAGTCTCTGGGTGTTGGATGTGAGGTGGAAACCTTTGTACATTGTGAGGAGCTTCCGGGTCTTCACATTGGCAGCCTCCATATTGTCCTTTGGCCAGCTCACTATACTGGCAGGGTATCTGATGACTGGCAGGGCATACGTGTTGATGGCATGGATCTTGTCCTTCCTATTGAGCTGGCTCTTCAGGACCCATCTTATCCTTTGGTGGTACTTGGATGTTCTTGTCTTCTTTGCCGCCTCCTCATGGTTCCCATGTGACTGTGGGATACCAAGGTACTTGTAGCTGGTGTGTATGTCTGCTATGTAGCCTGCTGGTAGTTCCACTCCATCAGTCTTAACTACCTTCCCTCTCTTTACTACCATCTGGTCACACTTCTGTAGTCTGAATGACATCCCAATGTCCTCACTGTAGATCCATGTCAGGTAGATCAGTAAATCGATGTCTCATTCACTCTTAGCATACAGCTTGATGCCATCCATGTAGAGGAGGTGGCTGATGGGAGTTCCACTCTTGAACTTGTACCTGTATCCAGTTCTTGTGATTATCTGGCTGAGGGGGTTCAAGCCTATGCAGAACAGCAGCAGGGACAGTGCATCACCTTGGTATATGCTGCACTTGATGGCCACTTGTGTGAGCTGTCTTGAGTTGACTTCCAGTGTTGTCTTCCACAGTTCCATTGAGTTCTTGAGGAAGGTCCTTAGTGTCCTGTTGACTTTGTATAGTGCCAGGCATTCACAGATCCATGTGTGCGGCATTGAGTTATAGGCTTTCCTGTAGTCAATCCAGGCTGTGCTCAGATTGGTCGGTCTAGACCTTGAGTCTTGGGCGGCTGCTCTATCTATGAACAACTGGTGTTTTGAGCCTCTGGTGTTGTTCCTAATGCCCTTCTGAGTTGTGCTCATGTACTGGCCCATATGGTCCCGTAGCTTGGTGGCTAGGATGCCTGATAGGACTTTCCATGTTGTGGGGAGGCAGGTTATTGGCCGGTAGTTGGACGATGCTGTTCCCTTGTGGGGTCTTTCATGATCAGCACTGTCCTTCCTTGTGTTAGCCAATCTGGGTGGGAGGCTGCTGCTAGCAGTTGTTTCATCTGTGCTGCTAGGCGTTCATGCACTGCTGTTAGTTTCTTTACCCAGTAGGTGTGGATCATGACTCTTAGTTTGTGTATCTCCTTAGCCTGGCAGGCAGTGCTGTGAGCCCTTGTTTGGCAGTCTTTAGGGCTTCGGATGGAGTCAGGCCCATGTATATTTTCAGTAGCTGAGTCTTACCCTTAATTTTCACACCCTTCTGTAGTTCTACCAGATGACTAACTTCTCTCCGAGTTACCTTGATCTTCACCTCCAGCCTCATTTTCCAGGGTGGGGGTGGGGGTATGTACCGCTGTTCTTCTTAATCATGTAGCCAAGCATCTCCAGGATCACAGCAGCTGTAGCATATACCAGTTCATTGGTTTGAGTTATGGTGGGATTGTCGTGAGGGCTCTGTTGGCATCTTCTAGCATACCATCTCATGGTACTTCTCCACTGAGCCTTGGTAATCGGTCTTGAGGGCTGACAGCAGCTATTTTATCCATGATCTTATGCCTCATATCAGCTGCTGTGCTCTGTAATGGAGGGGGTGGCAGTGACGTTCCAGCTTCAGGTGTTGGCTGCACATCCACTTGTTCTTCCGGGTCTTCTTGAGTCCGGGATGTAATATGTAGTTGGTCCATCTCAAGTTGTGAGAGCAGCTTCCTCTTCACCATGCTGAAATGCTGGGTAACTAGTTGTTTCTCAGTTAGTGTGGATGTAGGTCTTCCGTCCATACATAGTTTCCTCATACGTTTCAAATATCCCCTCTCATTATGTCTACTGTGGTAGCAGCATTCCATCAATTCCAGGTTCTCTTGTCTCGTCCATGTATGGTTTGTTCCAGTAGCCCACTTATCGTCAAATTGTCCTGGTTCCCCAACATCTGGTGCGGATTTTGTTAATCCAGGTGACGTCCAAGCCAGCATGACTCTCTTTGTGTCACTCTCATATTCAAGGTAGGCAGGTGAAGCGTTAAGGGGTCTTTTGCCCAAGGACCTCTACTGGTAAGGCAGGAACCAGCCGGGATTTGAACCCCAGTCTCCCATGTCAAGGGTGGTGGTCTAACCACTATGCTATCCAGCTGCTTTACATCAGAATTATATGTCATGCATCTGAAGTAATTTTTGTTATTTTTGCTGTAACAAATCATTATGGCTTTCTCTTTGGGAGTAAAGAACTACATGGGTGAAGGACTAAACATGCAAGGGGCTAGTTTAAACTTGATATGTTAGTAAATATAGCTTGCCACTTCAATTATCTTTGTTTTATATTCAGATTTCTATCTGTCTTTTATGGTGAAAAGATATCAAAATGTAAAGCAATATCCATTTTACCTGCCTGTCCTGTATCTTGTCTCATTTTATTCTAAATTGTTGTCTGTGTAGAGAAGAATGTAGCATTAATGTTAGTATTGGTTGTGCACAGAATCATTGTGGTTTTCTTTTGTTTTGTTTTAACAGAAGTGGATGTCTGGGAGTTTCGCCAGTGTGTGAAATTAGCTAGAGAGATCTTTGCTCAGAAAGCATTTGAAAAATTTCGCGGACCTGAGATTCAACCAGGCGAACATATTCAGTCTGACAAAGAAATAGATGCTTTCATAAGACAAAAAGCTGATAGTGCCTATCATCCTTCTTGCACTTGCAAAATGGGACAGCATTCTGATCCTACCGCTGTAGTTGATCCTGAGACCAAAGTTATAGGCACAGAAAATTTGAGAGTAGTTGATGCCTCAATAATGCCTAGTATTGTTAGTGGGAATTTAAATGCCCCAACCATCATGATAGCAGAGAAGGCTGCAGATATTATCTTGGGATTGCCATCGCTTCAAGAGAAAAATGTTCCAGTATATAAACCCCAAACTCGGGAAACTCAGCGGTAACTTTCTGTTCTGCACCTGGTTTGCCTCCATAGGAGAATCTTGGCCTACTTTTTCCATAGGAATATCTATAAAAAGTAGCATCAATTGGTATGTTGCCTAATAACACTAAACCAAAAATCCACTTTCAGTTTCAGGAAAGAGGGTGTACAATAGAAATGATGCTTTACTTCAGCTAATATCTGTTAATAATAGATTACTAGAAACATCTGATTAACCACAGAGTTGTTATATAGACATTTGATGATATGCACAGTAAATTTTTACCACTGAATGGAACTCAGATTTTGTACAGTGCTACAAAAAGCTGAAGGAATAATGACAAAAATAGAGTGTATATAATAACAAGTGGATGGGCTGGTACATTTAATATTTTACATATTTTCCACATCAGATCTGAAGGTAAGAAAAAATACCAGCAATGTATTTTTTCCAGTAATGCAAGGTACCATTTAATCTCAGAATGAAATAAAATTACCATTCTGTCACCATTTTGTAGCTGAATTCTATTCAGGATATTTTTCTTGGATATTCTAAATAACTGAATCAGAACTCTGTTCAAGTTAGATCTCTTTGATCTATATTCTGTATTTTGGACATTTTAGACAATTTTTTTTTCAATTGTCACTAAGGAATAGAAAAGAATGGAAGTTGAAATGAAGTTGAAGCATTCATTTTAGTAGAAATAATCATGATTAAGTTATGCTGCTTGTGCTTTGCAAAATATATTCTCATGTTTCTGGAATAAGCAAATTTAATACAATTACTATGTTTAGCCTCAAATTTTTTTCTTTTTGTTTTGCTATCTTTTACTGTAGGCACTACTATGATTTATTTTGTCTTACTGTTTAGGTACATTAAGAGAGTAATAAAAGCCTTGCCTTGAATTGGTCTCATTAAGCAAGATTGTTTGCATCCTTAATTGACATTAAGGATTATTTGCGTCCTTAATCAACAGGGCAACTTTCTGGAAAGTATTGGATTGTTTTTCAACAACTGAAAACCAGCAGATACAGCTATCAAGGCAATTACTGCTTCAGAAAAGTGGGAACAGGTTTTTTTTTTTTAAAAGCTGCTGATTTGGAAAGCTGCCTTGAGACATAACTGCAGATGCTCTGAGCGTGTCCTGATGGCTGGTATTGCTGCAAAGCAATGAACATTGTGGAGCTTTGTAATTTACAAGGGAAAGGAATGAAATGTTAGAATAAGAGTGCTCTTGAAGGATAAGGTAACTGCTGTGATACTGTCTCAAAAGGAATTATGAAAAATGTTTTGTCATTAAATTGCAGCCAATATGATTTAGTTAGCATGGTATCAGTCTAGAAGGTATGAATGTAAGAGTTTATAAAAAAAATACAGGGAGTCCTTGGAGCCTTTTTGGAAGGTGTTTTAATTGGTATAGCTTGATTGTCATTCGGGCCTTTAGGCTGCAGAGGTCTTCAAAATCCTGTATGATTTTCAGTTCCATTATGATATGATTGGGAGCACAAGTTTAAATGCTACCCTGGAGATAAATGCTACTCTATAACAATGATGCTTCATGGAAAATAAGTTTACATAATTTTAGGTGAATTTCTGCCTTATTATTTAATGTATATAACCTTGAAGGCATTTCCTATTTATGTAGTTGATTTATATCTGCCTTTATTTTGTACATTTCAAGATGACATACCTAATGTTTCCTTGTATTTTCCCCACAACTAAACTCCGTGAGATGAGATGGGCTGAGACAGCGTGACCGACCCAAAGCCACCCAGCTGGCTTCCGTGGCTAAGGGAGAATGAGAATTCATAGTCTCCTGGTTTCTAGTCCAGCACTTTAACTACTACACTGGTTCTCTTTCTGCTATGTCATGTGGGGTTTTAAAAGGTCTTCAAAACCTTGCATCCCATTTCTTGGGTGAGGTTGTCTTTACTTCCGCCTTTGTTTTTGATTGCTCTTAATGTCAGAATAAAAGCAGCCTTTATTCCACTGGTGTGCCTAAACTTGCAACATCTTAGTTAAGTGTTTTAGAACCATCATTAGCAACCTAAAGTGACCTCAACTTTTGTTATTTCTCTGCCTATGAGATTCAGAGAAAAATTCTCCTGAATCAGGGCTTGTTAGGAAGCTAGCTGTGAAATCCTTTGAAGAAAACAATATAGAGGAAAACTTAGATTTGCAAATACAGCATAATGGAAGCAAGTTGGGAATACAGTATATTCTGAAATAATACACTCTGGAAATGAAATAGCAGCATAGGAAGAGTACAACCAACAATTCAAAATAACTGATCGAAAATGTTATTTAGGTCATTAGATTGTGGGAAGATTCTTGAATTGCCAGAAATAAAATTTTCTGAGCCAGCAAATTATTGGAAATAAGCAAACTGAGGCTAACTTGAACTGGATGTGGGCATCCCCTTTGTAAGTCCATGAACTGATGGGCTCTTAGATAGTCTTTTGCCACTGGAAGAAAAGCAAAGGTGGGAAGGGGAAGAAAAAGTTATTGATATTTCTAGCAGATTTGAGAGAGGGGATAAGCCTACTTTTCCTAGGAATAATGAAATGTCCAGCCTTGAATGGAGAGAAATAAAGCCTTGCTGGTTACATTCTCTTCCTCTACTCTTATATCTCTTGCAAGGGAAGCTGAGAATGTATTCAATACTGAGTCACTGTAGATCTCTGCTTATAATGGGATAGTATTGTTCACAGTTGATAGTATTAATGATGTATATATGGAACGCTTTACGAATTTGTATGTCATCCTTGCTCAGGGACTATGCTAATCTTTCCTTGACAAGTTAACTTAAGTTTAAAATAAGCAGGTAGTGTAAGCAGCCACTGAGTATTATTGGTCATAGTAGTAGAAGCACTAAACTGCCTGGATTAATACTCTTTTTGGCAGATGTTTCTTCAAAATAAGCCAGCATCACATTTTTGCCTTTGACCATCAGTAATATACTTGCAACTGAGAACAGTTTATTTCCAGACAAAGGATTACAGCCAAATAAAGACCCAGAGTGAAACCTTGATTTAGTGGACCTAAATGCAATGGGTACAATGCATGAAACTCCCAAAGTGTTTACATCATTTCACATCAATTGCATTATGAAAATGAGATAATTTGCATTTTTTTCCTAATGATGTAATCAGGTAAATTGATGCAAATTATGTAATTGCCCCACATAACATACTCTCTAATTGGGGCGGTTGGGTATGATGGAATACCTCCTCTCTCAATTAGTCCAAGAAAACAAGATTTTATTGTATAATTTTCAAAGGAAACTAAAATGGACTGGGTTCAATTTATTTAATAGTACGTGATCTTTGGAGGGGGAGGTACTTCCACTGAAACAATTTTTTGCCTTTTTTGTTTATTTCAGTGGAGCTATGTAAGGAAAAGTTTTTGTAGATTATGCTCATAATTACTGCTGGTAAGTTTTCCAAATCATATCCTATATACTGCTTAGAGTGATTTATAAGAGCAATGGAGATGATGAGTCTTAAATACTCTTAAACCATTGCAAATCTTAAATCACAATAGTACACCAAAAAGAAATCAATCAGCTAGCCAATCAGCTAACCCTTAGGAGGTTGGTTGTAAATTGATTCTGTCATTTTATTTATTATTAAATTTAAATGCCACCCATCTCCCTCAGAGGGTGATTTACAATTAAAAAGCAAGACAAAAACAAAAATATAAATACCCCTCGATTAAATCACAATTAACGAATCTATAAAAGCAGTATACAAATCAAGAAGATGGGGGAAGCAGTATCAATCATCCCATGAGCCAGTTCCAGCAATGTGAGCCCCCATCAAGCCCCCAGGCCATCCAGCATACCCATGTTTTACACCTTTGCAGAAGGCCGGAGGGTGGGGGCACCCCACACCTCAGCTGGCAAGCTGTTCCACAGGGTGGGGGCCATGGCAGAAAAGGCCCTCTTCCTAGACCCCGCCAGCTGAAATTCCTTGACTGGCGAGGTCTGCAACATGCCCCTTCTGCCGGACCAAGTGGGGCGGGCAGATATAACGGGGGCGAGACAGCACCTCAGATAACCTGGTCCTGTGCCATGAAGGGCTTTAAAGGCGATAACCAACACCTTGAATTGGACCCGGAAGCAAACTGACAACCAATGCAGCTCGTGTAACAGCAGTGTTATATGTGCCGCCCTAGGGGCATTCAAGTCATGTAGAAGATTAAGCTAACCAAGGAGTTGTGTTATAGGAACGTCTATACTCCATCTGTCTTTGTATACCTAGGCCTTCAGAAAAAGAGCTGGAGAGAGAGAGCAGCTGAATAAGCAAGCACCTCTCTTATAGAACTCACTGCTAAAGCGTGGAGCACACATCCCACTCTCTGGCTGAAGTGGCCGTGCTATGCCTATTGCTGCCTGCCTGGTCAGCTGGGGAGAAGCTAGTGATGTAATGAAGGCTTGCACAAGAACACATGGGATACTAGGCAATTCTTGGGTAGGGACTCCATGGTTCCGAAATGATGATTTTTTAATTCTGTGTAATTGTGTGCTGCCAGAACCACCAGTAAAGAAATTGCCTCATCCTCTTATTACATAAATGGATGAACACTCATGTTCTCAATTCTTTTCTAAAAAAACATGTGGTGTGGGCAGCTGAATATCTTTCAAACAAGAGTCAATTTATTATGTAGGTATTTCTGTACCATCAACTCCACAGAGACTTTTGGCAGTTTTCATGTATCAGTAAAATCCATCATATAAAATGAACCACATTCCCTTTAAATATATGAAAAAAATCCCTCCCATTATGACCATTCCTGGAAATACGACAATTTGTCTGTTCTTTGGAACACTTCCATTTTAATTACCTTTCTATAGGGAGGCTGCCATCCAGGTCTTTGGGAGAAGGCTATACCATAGGAATGCAGCATATACTGGAAAACAGTTTCCTAACTCCCACCCCCTTCCTTGGATCACAGAGAGGGGGAACCCTCAACCCATCTAATCTGAACACGTGCTAGTTATGTTGCTTCTGCTTGAAGCAGATGGTTCTAGGGGTATATAAGCACTAAGCCATGTGTACTTCAAAGGTAAAGGCCAGCATTTAGAATGTGTCAAGAAATCTATTGGTGAACAGTGCAGCACTTGCAAACAGTGTTCTAGTCTAGTGGTTCTCACCCACTAGTAAGCGGGCTGCTGCATTTTGTATCAATTACAGCTTCCAGATGGTTTCCAGTTCCCCAATGCAGGGCCTGATGAAAGATATCATCCAGCGTAATCAATGCAATTTCTGTCCCATGCCCAGATCTAAAACATGATAGGGATCCATTTCATCTAGAGCACTCTATAGTTGCAATTCCACCATGGGATAGTTAACTAAATTGGCTGGATTCCAGAAGGCTCTTTTCAGGACAGACCACATCATCACCAGCAATCAGCATCACCCCCCCTCTCCCACCAAGTCTTTGACCACCTGCAGTTCCAGCCACTATCCCCTCCTCAGCTTCATTAAAAAGCCAGATTGGACAGGAATTAAGCCCACAGATGTCAGAATTCATTCCAGTGGTCATCCTACCACTTCCTCAGATTCAACAGATTGGAATGAATCCTAGGTAACCTTATATTACCTTATTTGCCTCTTCATATCCTACCTATGCATTTCTGAGCTAATTTAAGATTTTATAGAAAAGTGAATTATCAACACCTAGTGGTTCTCAGGAAGATCTTCCTATATTCTACCACTCAAAAGAGTAAATCGCCCTAAATAGAGCCACTGATTTAATAAGGGCAGAGAAGTAAAAGATGAAAGATTTATACACTCTGGAGAGAAGTCAGGTGAGCAATGCACATATCTGTATTCTTACGTGTTGAATTATTAAAAGTGTTCTTGGTTTAAAAAAAGTAAGAACACTGTTCTGCCTTTACAGCCAGTGTAGTCTCAATGTGAGTTCTTATCCATGCTTGGTCAAGTTCATTTCTGGCTTTCTTCTGTGAACACTCCAGGTGTCTGTTTTGCTGCTTCCTCTCCTGGAAGTACTCAGTCAACCAAGGCATACCCTGGGATAGGTAGACCAAGAGTGGCTACTTGGAAGTAGTCTCATCAAGCATTGTAGCCATCTCTGAGTTTCAGAACTCAACCAGGCACTCTGTAGAACTGCCTGCCAAATTGTGGGAATCTCCCAGAAGCTTTAGGAATCCATCTGGATCCATAAGGCTCCTGAGGTAGACCATTCTAATTGGTCTTCCAACCCTGTGGAGGTCCATGGCACTGGTAATGATGATCAGGGTGCCATCAGACCATGATTCATGTGAAGTTTCTCCGGTTTTAGATCATATTCCAATTGCTGTGAGATGAAGAATTCTAATGTGCAACCACCTGTATAGGTCAGGCCAAATATTACTTAAGAAAAGCTCATGGTTGTCCTGAGCAAATGGGGGCATAGAATTCCTGAAGGCATGGAGACTGAAGTACTCCAGCATAAACAGCCAAGAGGGTTCCAAATCCAACTCCACAATTTCAGGAAGAGATTGGCCATGCAGCCTTGCAAGTGGTACACAAGCATTATCCCCAATTTGTTCCTACAGCCCAAACTCCATACAGATACTAGGAGCATATCACCTTAGATTTAGTGCCCCTGATTGCCATCAAGATTTCTGCAAGGATCATAACCATCCTCCTTCCCTTCCCTTAGGATCATGGATAGTGGAGGACTCAAAATCTTGGAGGTCCTGTCTCCAAGAAGGCAGTATCTGTGCCTTCACCCAGCTAGGTTTTAGTAATATGTACCAGTTTGCTTGTTCATCTGCCATCAGAATTTGAATGAAAGGTTCAAGGTCCAGGGATCCAAACTCTCTCCCTTTACCAGAACGGTTTGCCCAGAACCACCTGTCATATCTTCCCTGGGTTGACCTGAAACTAGCAGGATGCATTCTCCTCTTCTTCCTTCCCCCTCAAGTCACCTACGTGCTATCCTCTGTCTTTCAGCCAACTACAGACATTGTCTCCATGCTAATCTCATCTTCTGCTGCACTCTCCAATTGGCAATGACCTGCCTAACTTCCTTGTCAATCAAATACCATTCTCCTTTCTCCATTCCTTCCATTTTTAACCTCACCCAGTTTCTGCCCCACTACAGACCCCACTCTCACTGGGAACTTTAAAGTAGAGGATCGACCCCAACTGTCTCACTGTAGGGGAGTGGGATATTGTCTGTCATTCCCTGCATCTCATTCAGGGAACCTGTTACATAGTCTCCAAGGGCTTCAACAGCTTTGACTGGACCAAACCTCTTCCCATTGTTATTGGTTCTTCTATAGCTTGCTAAGACTCCTCTGCATTGCCCAGATTCACTTGTGAGATCTGCAGACCAGATTCATCAAGGCCCCAACACTCTGTGCCCATCAACTGCTGGCAGCCCTGGCCCCACAACACAGGTTCTGACACCAGCTCCTTTTGCTACCTAGCCATGACAGCCCTTGCAACTAGTCCCCAGCTGAGTTCCCCTGCATCATGACTCCCATCTGGTGTGCAGTTTCATGACTCTAATCTTCCATCAACATATCCAACACCTCTAACAACAGTTCAGAAACAGCAGCAACCCAGTTCTCCATTCAGTTTGAAAACCTCCCTTGGATCACAGACCTCAGAATACGTTGCCTGTTGCATGATGTTACCCTCCCAAATTGAGGTTGAGAACATAGCAGTGACAACAAACTCCACTTCCTTAGATGATTGCTCCCTGTAGTTTCATGCAGATCAGTAATTAGGGAAGAAAGAATAGAAGCCTGTGGAACTCCACAGTTCAAATACAGAACTATGGGGCAAAAAGAAATCACCAATCTTTAGAATTCCATTTGTTAGAAAGAAGAGACCAAGTATAATAACATTATTACACATTTTTATTCTCAGTAACATTTTGCATTTATTTTCATACAAAATGATGTAGGTCAGGAAATAATGTACAAACCTTTAAATTCTCTCCTGACATTTGAAAGAAGAGGTTGGTAAGGTATCCATAGCAAATTGCCACTGTGTACAAAATGGTTATATTAATTTCAGCTGTGTATGTCACACTTTTAGAAACGTGACAATTGCTACCTATTTTGTTAATACAGATAACCCTGATAAAGTTGCTTGGTGGAGCAAGTCCATTTATCCAATGTTAATAAAATAAACTTTTGATATTTATTGATCTCCAAAATCTTATTATCTTCAGTATCAGGATTTTACTGCATCACAAACAACATTGAAGCCCTCCTTTGATTGCATAAAAACAAATCCTGAAAACATTACATGTAGAACATCAAAAAAATTCATCAACCATGCCATATTCTCAACATCTTAGGAATGTTTTGGTTATGTAAGTCATCATTTCATCACACATTCCACCTCAAGCTGTAACTTGTTAACTACCCACCTTTTAAATTATATCTGTGTAGGAAGTCTCTACCAAGAAGAATGGTTCATGGTGGTTCAATCCTATGTACCTTCATTAAGAAATAAATCCCATTTTATGCAATGGGGCTTACTACTGCGAATTTGGTATAGGATTGGAACTTTAATCTATGCATATTTCAAAATAAAAGAAAACCTTGCCAAAATGGATTTTTTATTAATCTTATCTCTAGCTGTTATTGCAAGAGTTGTAGTAGAGATAAATCCACAGTTTGTTTTCTGTCAAAAAGACTATAGATTCCAAGTATCTTTCCAGATGTAAGATTGTAATTACTAATTTTCCATGTCTTACATTGTAAAGTGAGAATCCAATTGACTCAAAATATTTTATAAAATCTCTGTAGCATCAAGTTTTTTAAATCTTTACTTCAAAAACATTTTATAATGAAGGTGGCTCTATTTAAATCTTTAATTCTATAGTGCTATACAGTCCAAGTAAAAATACTTCCATTTAGAATTCAGTGAAGAGTTACAATGATGAGGCTCCATAAATATTGCTGCGGTTCAATTACGGTACAATAATTACAAAATATAGAACATCTCTTTACAAATACAAATTATGGTAGATTAGAATTTATTTACAATAATCTCTGCTATATAGTTTTTAACAAACTGTCCTATCTAACTCTACTTTAACCTGGTTGCAAGTGCATTAGTAAAAATGCAATTATTCCAGTGTATTTTGCCCTTGAAGTGATAGTCATAAAACAGACTATTTTTAATGATATTCTGCTATGTAAACTGCTGTTACCTATGAGAGAAATGCTTTCAGCAGCAGTCCAATGAAACAATCTCTTGCAAAAAGACTTTGACAAACTGTATTAAGGATTTTTTAAAAAAAGGATAGGCAAATTTTAAAATAATATATCTGAGTGGATATGCTGAATGCAGTGGATTTTTGATATGCTATGTAATCAGAGGTAATGACAACTTTGACTGTCATCACCATAACCTTCTGAAGACTTCTTTAAAAGTGCCAATCTTTTTTCCACTGAGAATTCTGAACACTCTGAAGGGCAGCAGAACACAATTGGAAGACAGCAATCTTTCCACTTTTTCTCTTTATTTGAAAACAAACGGGTTAGAATCTTCTTGGTTCTAAAGATCCACCTTTGTTCCCTGATGAGCTCAAGATTCTGTAGCAAAGGCCTTGAAGAAATCATTCGAATCCTGATTCATTATATTGGAAACACGTACTAATAAATAAAAGTATGGCTTCCTCACAACGTGACAATGTTATCACTCATGCAAAGCTTGATTCCTTATTGATTCCAGCTAGTGCCTAGCATCGTAGAACTAGGAGGCACTTCTGTTTATTTAAAATCAAACATTCTTCTTACTAAATACTATAAGGTTGTAATGCATATCATTTCATCAGATAAGTCTTCTTCATATTTTCCAGTATCCGGCTCTTCATCACTATAGCCAGGACCAAATTCTTGAAGTTCATAATCTTGTCTATTTAAAATAGGGAACATGTCACCATTAGTTCCACTGCTAATGTTTCCATTGAGAAGGTGGCTCGCAGCACTTTCCATCTCATCAATAGTCATATCACAAGCATCTGCAATCTCATGTTTTGTTGCAGAAACAAATTTTGGGTCCCTTGCATAGTGTCCTAATCCTTCAGATATAAGCACCTGAAAAGGTAATAGCATAAACATTATGTTGGCATTATGTTATCAAAAGGAACAGTGGCAAAGCAGAAGCTTGTACAGCAAGCCTGGGCCTATTGCTCAAGAGATTCTCAAAAGAAGCTAACTAACGTGCTTATTAGAGTAAAGCTTCTTAGAAGCCTACCATATTTTCTGACACTCTGTTTTGCCCATGATTGATGGGAAGCATGGGACTACTTTTGCTGCTTTTTTCCATAATCTAGTAAGGAATCTGACAGGACTGATCTGCATCTGCTAGGCAACCTATTACTTGACATAGATCCAAAGGCTACTTACACGTGGAAACAGGTATTCACACATGTATACAATGTACCAAAACTTTTGAACTTTTAAATTGGATCTCCCACATCCAATTTCTTGACTGTACATTTAGAACAGAATGTTAAGAACGCACATCTGCTACAGTGCATTTGGAAAGCATTCAGACCCCCTTCACTTTTTTCAATTTTGTTATGTTGCAGCCTGAGTACAATGGTTCAAATTCACTTTTTTCTCATTAATCTACACTCAGTACCCCATTGTGACAGAGTGAAAACAGAATTTTAGAAAAGTCTGTAAATTTATTAAAAAGAAAAAAATTGAAATATCAATTGGCATAAGTATTCAGACCCTTTGCTCAGTACTTTGTTGAAGCACCTTTGGCAGCAGTTGCAGCCTCGAGTCCAGAGCTTGAGAGGATTTGCAAAGAAGAAGGGCAGAAAATCCCCCAATCCAGGTACGCAAAGCTTATCACGTCATACCGAAGAAGACCCGAGGCTGTAACTGCTGCCAAAGGCGGTTCAACAAAGTACTGAGTAAAGGGTCTGAATACTTATGCCAATGTGATATTTCAGTTTTTCCTTTTTCATACATGCATTGTTTTCACTTTGTCATTATGGGGTACTGAGTGTAGATTAATGAGAAAAAAAAGTGAATTTGAACGATTGTAGGATCAGGCTGCAACGTAACAAAATTGAAAAAAGTGAAGGGGGTCCGAATGCTTTCTGAATGCACTGTGTGTTCATAGATACAGTTCCGGAGTGCTCCTCTCATTCAGATGAGAGCTGTCAACTAGGGCATGCAGAATTGGCAGTAGCAGCCATTTGCTTACTAGACAGGTTATACCTAGTATTCTACACTTGTATTTTGAAACCTGAGGACTGGACAAACTAGTATCAAAATGCACAAAAGTCATGGGATAATATTTAATGCTTATATATGTTGTTTAGTGTTCGAGCGTCTTATGTTCAATATAATACTGAAGCATTCTTTTGGGGTTTATGGAAAAAATATAAATTCAGATCCAAGGTAACTTAGTAAATGAACCCCTGTACTTCTGGATAAACATGGAATGTAAGAATAAATCTTCTTTACTTGGATCTGAAAAGAACAATATAAGCATTAAAAATAACTGCACAATTTTATCATGTAAGGAGATATTTTATTTTGAATACACCGCTTCTCATAACATATGATAAAATGAAATATTTGTAATGTCAGATAATACTCCATTTTCAGAGGTTATTTCATTACCAGCTCAAAACAAAGGTTTGAAACACTTACCGCTTCTACCAAACTGTCGGCACTCCTCTGTTTGTCACTATGCTTATGCCTAAAGTCACTTGGTACAGTCAAATTAGCTGGTGTAAATGTCCGATATGCAATATCAGGGTCATCGGTATACCAGGAGCTCCTATGCAGAGATGGCAGGCTGCCATTCATATATTCTGTAGAATCTGCTTGATCAACTTGGATAAGAGGCGTATAATAAAGAGTGCGGTCCCGGTTGGGTGGTGTAGCCCAGGAACGTGTTGAACGACTCGGGGAATGTCTATGAACTTTAGTGGCATCCAGACCTGCAACTGCCATGACCTGAGGAAGAGATGAAAAGTTCATATCGTCCCAAGCTTATGGAGGCAATAGCACCTTAAGCATTAACAGTGAGAGGTCACCAAGCTGATCTGTCATTCCAGTTGTTAGGGTTAGTGAAAGAAGGGAAACAGATAAAGGGACAGCAAAGCATCTCCCCTCCTTAATGTATTCATACAGGACATTTTCATTTATTTGTCTTCTCTGGTTCATATAATAAAGCATATTAAAACTTCCGTTACAACTGTTTGGAAATCTAAAAAACTATTGGGAATTTTGATTAGTCTTAGAGGTTTGCCGTATTAGGATACCGGCCTCAAAACCTATTCATTACTTCTGTGCATGCATGCATGGGAAAGTAAGTTATATTTAGAATTGATGGGGGGTTTATATGCATCTTCCACTTAGTTACACAGATGTTTATGCTCAGCACACACACAGAGACACAGGTGTGTGTGTGTGTATCATAATATTCTCCATCTCAGTATCTATCTCTGTGTAAGAATTATTCTGCCTTTGTTCTCTGACATATCAACATCTCCAGGGCAGGGTTTTTAAGTGTAACATTTCAAAGTATGTTTTTAAAAAAACTCAACTACACTCTTGTAAGCAATTTTCAATATAATGCCTTCTTTCCAGATGTGTTTTTTAATGGACATTTGATCTGGGCAAGATAAACAGGAGTCAGATTGTATTTGCTGTTAGTGTTTTTGCTGTGGCAAAATCTAGCTGGAATACCCAAATTCTTTCACAGCATTGTTGGTGAAGGAATTGTTTTACATCCTGAGTGAAGACCTCTCGGTTTCTCAGCTTGCCTTACTGGGGCCACACAGATGTAAATACTCAGGACCTGACAAAGTTGGGTTTCCTTCTTTCTCTCTCTCCTTGGAACTTCTCTACATTTTTTAAAAAAACCTGGGTAAGCTTTTATCTGATTCTTTTTAATACTTCTGATGTAGGGAACCTAGACTGTCAATTCCAGGCAGCCAATATTCACTGGCAGCTAGTCTTGCTTCTCTATGCCTTGCCTAGCAGGTCCATTATAGCTCCTGAGACTGAGCTGGTAGCAAAGTTATTTGCCGTGTCTTTCGATCTCCTGAGGCATCCACACCATGGAATACAAGTAGTCCTCGCTTACCAACCATTTATTCACGACCGTTTGAAGTTGAGACGGCACTGAACAAGTGGTACTTATGACTGGTCCTCAAAGTTCTGGCCATTGCAGTGCCACCGCAGTCACGTGATTGTGATTTGGGTGCTTGGCAACTGGCTCACACTCACGACAGTTGCAGCATCCTACAGTCACATGATCACTATTTGCGGCCTTCCCTGCTGACTTCCCACAAGCAAAGTTAATGGGGAAGCTAGCAGGGAAGGTCTCAAGTCACTCTGGTAAGTCCCCTCAGCTTACCTGTGCTTGCGCCCCACCATACTGCCCATCCCCCAGCCTTCCTGCACTTGTGCCCTGCTGTGCTGTCCATCCCCTGGCACTCCCATCCTGCCATGCTGTCCATCCCTGGGCTTTCCTGCGCTCACGCCCAGCCTGTACCAGGCCTCCCAAGCCCTCCCCTACCCCCTCACCATGCCCCCCATGGCACCTCCATGCTTCTTATCTGGGACTTCCACCACTTCCTGCTTAACAACCCGCATGTCTTGGGGTTATGATGGCAATTGGGACTGCCGGGATTGCTGTTGCTAAACAATGCAGTCATGTGACATTGCACTTTGCAACCACATCACTTAGCAACAGCAATCCCAGTGCCAATTGCTGTTGTAACCTGAGGACTACCTATATCTGCACGTTTCAAAACAGTGTTACAAAAGTACACATCCAAAGTTAGGTGTACAGTTTGCTTTCACTTACCTGCTGTTGCATTAAATGCAGAGGTAAAGCAGTGCGTTGATGAAAGGTAGGGGATGGTGGTATTTCATCATGACTGCTCTGCCTGCGGAGGCATTCAAAATTAAAGGAAGAGCGGCGATTGGCTGAAATATGAAAAGGTTGAATGGGTTGTTACTGCCTTCTAGAGATGTTATAGGAGCAGTTGGGATAGTCTGTTACAGGTAGAGTGTTTCAACGTTAACCAGCAGTGGGCAATTTCTGCTGGGCTGCAGCTCAACCTCCTGACCCACTGGTTTGCAGCAGGAGATCAAACTGGTGACAAGGTGATATCCCAGGAGGGAATGGGCCTAAATTTGCTTGGTTTGTACTTGTGTGGTTGTGTGGGAGGTTAATTACTGGTGGGAAAGGAGTGGTTCACCTTCCAGAGGCCTCTAGCTTTGATGCTCCCTCTTAGTTTCATAGACTGTAAAACTTTAAAAATTGTGCTACTGAAATGTGGCCTTGTTGCTCCTGTATTTCAGCAGTTTAGTTTTGGTCTGTTTGGGGATTGGCCATGGAAGGGTTAAGGGAAGGAAAGAGAGTGGTTTGCCTCTCAGAGACTTTTTATTCTTGTTTCCACCCTTAATTTTGCAGGCAGGCAGGCAGGAAGCAAGCAAGCAAGCAAGATCATGCTGTCAGCCACCAACTTCCAATTTGGGCAATACTGGAGTGTTAGGGAGCACAAATGAGATGCTGTGGGGCTGTGTTAATTACTGCATCTATTAAAGGTAGAAACTATATGGAAGCACAAGGAGCATTTTAAGTGGTTTTTCTCTTATTTGCTCTCAGAGGCTACATTATCAGGAAGTTTCAGTTTTTAATCTCACCATGTAGAAGAGGATGTCACTCCTTTTAGACCTCGATCTTATAAAAACCAGACCATCTTGCTAAAGAGTGTAGATCTTATTTCCCCTTGAGCAAGAAACTATTTAAACCAGACCTTTGCTGGTACACTTAGAAGACAGCTATTACATGCCATTTCTTGCTCAGACATTCTGACAGGGAGATTCCAACATATTTGTGACATTCACAAAGCGAAGATCCAACAAAAGGTATTATATGTTGGCAATGCTGCAGTGGAGATGAGGCATTAAGAGGCCACTGCCACACCACCTTTCATGGGCCTCATTTAAGGATAAACAGAGAACACGCTATGTCTTGGAACCTACAATGCTCCTCTGATCACTTAAGAGGGACAATTTCTCTGTATCACATTTTTCTTCTCAATGTTATGTACAATTCTTCCCCAACATTCCCAAGGATGCAGGACACCACCGGGGCATATTTGGAGCAGGTCAGGTCAAGAGAGAAGAAACAAAACAATTCTATAGACTCCATTCATAAACAAATGTAAAACTGGTTGACACATTTTGGATATTACTTTACAAAGAGGACATAATTTCTAAGAAATGTTTGTGCCTTTACAGAATATCAAAAGTAATGTAGAACTAAGTAAGTTATGGGTCAGGTTTCCATGAAAATCAGATTTCTAATCATTACAGTCCCTATAAATTACCACATCTGTGTTTCATAAAGATAACTTACATACTCCCCTGAACCCCCTCCTTTTCCTTAATGCGTAAGGGAGGACTAAAAGTTTCCCTGAAACTTTGAAGAACTGTGGTACATGAATGAGCTTTGTGCTTATGTGATCCCTATGGTTTCAAATCATGGTTTGCTAAGAATTGATGTTTTGAGTAAGACTCCCTTCTTACATTTGGATGTAATAGGAAGTAACTACATTAAGCACTCTGAATAGCTGCCATTCTACCAACTCATGCTGATTTTCTATTAACTGGGAAACTTTAATGAAAACTTTGTGATTATTCCCAGTAGGTCTGGTTTGCTGGGCTAAAGAAATCAAAATGTTCTGTGACACCATAGATAAATAGCAAATCCCCCAAATTTTAAATATTAAAACATCTGGATCAAATAATTTCATCTTGTCAAATGAGGATGATCTCCTAATGGAGTATTGTAATTTTTTGCAGTCTTAACCTTAAGCATTATTTAACAAATGTCCATTTGAATAGTGCATTGCTTCCCAGCGATTTGGACCAACTCCCAGCATGCTGGCTGGGGAATTCTGGGAGTTGAAGTCCATAAGGCTTACAGTTGCTATGGTTGTAACGCTGGATGCACACCTTTATAGCAGCTGCAATTTTGCCCAGATAAGGCTTGGCTCCTTATAGATATTGCAGAGAAGTGCTACAGTCACACTCCAGCATGCCTGAAACCACCTTTCAGAGATCAAATTTGATTCACTGCACAGCCTCATATCTTACGATGTTATTTTGTTATTTATGAATATGCATTTGTTTTTTCTCAAGTTAATATTACATAAATGTTTATTGTGGGGTATGTGCATTTTTTAACATGTAAACTTGAGTTATTAAGTTCTCTCATTTTCAAAAGACTTCTTTGTGGGGGTATGTGCTATTTTAGTAAGCAAAGTTAAATTTTAAATGGCATTTTGAAAAGACATCTGAACTAATTAAAGTATACATCAACTCTAGTTTTGGCTATTGGGAAAGACTAGGAACACATTTCCAGTAGTTTTGGGTAGTGGCAACTGTTATAAGCAATCCAAACATAAAAGTAGTTAGTCCACTATTCTTGATAAAGTTGTTATGCTATGAATGAGCTCACTCTGCTATTATACTTGTGTAAGGAATCCTGTAGTGATCTTCTGCTATAAAAAGGGGGCATGAGAAGCTACAGGAGGCAACAAAACATGCCTCCTTTCCCTTTAGTTCATTTATCCCTTTGTACGGTATTAAATCAAATAAAGTTTAGAGCGTAGGCAGAAAATATACATGTATGTAACAGTAAAGCAAACATGTCCACAAAGCCAACTTTTGTAGTGAACTCACATGTAGGTGTCGGAGGTAGCAGCCGTCTTCTAGGCGATCTTTTTGAATCATAACACATTGGTGACTCATCTTCCTCAAAAAAACCATGTGGGTGATGATAACCCTTTGGCCGTTCAAAATCTAAATCATTACAGTGATATGTACTATGACAGTCATGTGAATGCCTAAGGGTAAAGAAGCAGATAGTTGTATCACAATAGCAAACTAAGGGCTCCCAAAATTTGTAATCTGCCCAAAACCAACGTGAATCACCAAAAACAACAACAACAACAACCCACTGAAGTAATTTTTAAGAAGGAAAACAACAGTAGGGATTGGTACCTAGCATGCCTTCCTTTTCAGCCAGGGATCCAGAATTCCCCATCAACTTGGGCCAAGACATCACAAACTGAAATTTTAAATCTTAGACCTCAGTACATCTGGAGAACATTCAGTTGAAGAAACCCGATTTACAGGTGAAACTCGAAAAATTAGAATATCATGCAAATGTTCATTTATGTCAGTAAGGCAACTCAAAAGGTGAAACCAATATATGAGATAGACGTATTACATGCAAAGCGAGATGTGTCAAGCCTTACTTTGATATAATTGTGATGATTATGGCGTACAGCTTATGAAAACTCCAAATTCACAATCTCAGAAAATTAGAATAGTGTGAAAAGATTCAATATTCTAGGCTCAAAGTGTCCCACTCTAATCAGCTAATGAATCCATAACACCTGCAAAGGGTTCCTGAGCCTTTAAATGGTCTCTCAGGCTGGTTCAGTAGGAATCACAAGCATGGGAAAGACTGCTGACCTGACAGTTGTGCAGAAAACCATCATTGGCACCCTCCATAAGGAGGGAAAGCCCCAAAAGGTAATTGCAAAAGAAGTTGGATGTTCCCAAAGTGCCGCATCAAAGCACATCAATAGAAGGTTATGTGGAAGGGAAAAGTGTGGTAGAAAAAAGTGCACAAGCAGCAGGGATGACCGCAGCCTGGAGAGGATTGTCAGGAAAAGGCCATTCAAAAGTGTTGGGGACTTTCACAAGGAGTGGACTGAGGCTGGAGTTAGTGCATCAAGAGCCACCACACACAGATGGATCCTGGACATGGGCTTCATGTATTCCTCTTGTCAAGCCGCTCCTGAACAACAAACAACGTCAGAAGCGTCTTACCTGGGTTACAGAAAAAAAGAACTGGTCTGTTGCCCAGTGGTCCAAAGTCCTCTTTTCTGATGAGAGCAACTTTTGCATCTCATTTGGGAACCAAGGACCCAGAGTCTGGAGGAAGAATGGAGAGGCACACAATGCACGATGCTTGAAGTCCAGTGTGAAGTTTCCACAGTCTGTGTTGATTTGGGGAGCCATGTCATCTGCTGGTGTTGGTCCACTGTGCTTCATTAAGTCCAGGGTCAACACAGCCGTCTACCAGGAGGTTTTGGAGCACTTCATGCTTCCTTCTGCAGACGAGCTTTATGGGGATGCTGACTTCATTTTCCAGCAGGACTTGGCACCTGCCCACATTGCCAAAAGTACCAAAACCTGGTTCAGTGACCATGGGATTACTGTGCTTATTGGTCAGCAAACTCGCCTGACCTGAACCCCATAGAGAATCTATGGGGCATTGCCAAGAGAAAGATGAGGGACATGAGACCGAACAATGCAGCGGAGCTGAAGGCCGCTATTGAAGCATCCTGGTCTTCCATAACACCTCAGCAGTGCCACAGGCTGATAGCATCCATGCCACGCTGCATTGCGGCAGTCATTGCTGCAAAAGGGGCCCAAACCAAGTACTGAGTACATATGCATGCTTATACTTTGCAGAGGTCCAATATTGTTCTATTTCCAATCCTTGTGTTATTGATGTCATGTAATATTCTAATTTTCTGAGATTGTGAATTTTGGGTTTTCATAACCTGTACGCCATAATCATCACAATTACACCAAAGTAAGGCTCGACATATCTCGCTTTGCATGTAATGCGTCCATCTCATATATTGGTTTCACCTTTTGAGTTGCCTTACTAACATAAATGAACATTTGCACGATATTCTAATTTTTCAAGTTTCACCTGTATAGTGACCAACTCATTCTACAGCAAATTTATTTTGGAGTTAGCTTTATATTTCAAGATCAATTGTCTGTTTTTAAATACAAATGAGACGATCTTACAGGAGTATGGTCGGGGAAAGTGCATGATAGAGCAGTGGTGTAAGTAATTACTTCATTACATTTTGGGTGGTCTTACTCTATTTTTTATCCTGCAATTTTGTAGCTAGTTCTTGTTCCAAGAACCTCCTCCTCTTAGAGATTACAAGATACTCCAGTTCCAAGCATCCTATTCCTCTGAAATACAGAACTCATATAACTCATTGGGAATTTGATAGGCCACTTTTTAAAGCAGCACACAAATGGTATCACCGGGGAAACTGGATTGGGCATGATTGGTCAATAAGGAAACAGAGAAAATTGCACTGGTAAAATGAGTAAGTCCAGTGAGTCTGATGAAATGATCTACTAAAAAATATGGATCAGTTAGATCCCGAGCATCACCAAAATACAGGAATCAAGTTACACTATGGTTGCAGCCATTTTGTTATTTGAAATGAAAATTATTCTTAACTAATGTAATAACATTTTGTCTCTAAAGTATAAAACCAAGCTAAGACAGAGGCTGATAGCTCAGTATGAAGAGTAGATTATACATCTCTAATATTATAGATGCCTAAAACTGAAAAGAAAAAAAAAACAGCAACATCTAGCAACAGTAATTGAATGAATAATCAAATTTCTCTTCTCTATATCCTACTATGAAATATGACATTTAGTATAAGATATACTTTTATGTCATTCCCTGCTGATCCATTATTTCCCATTTTCCCTTTCTCACTCCATTCTTTTGTGCTTGGTACAGGTAGTCCTCAACTTACAAACAAAATAGGGACTGGAAAATTAATTGTTAAGTGGTGCAGTTGTTAAGCAAATCACATCATTGTTAAGTGAATCATGAGGTTCCCCATTGATTTTGCTTGTCAGAAGCTGGCTGGGAAGGTCGCAAATGGTGATCATATGACTCCTGGTCACTGCATTTGTCATAAATGCATGCTGGTTGCCAAGGAGCTGAATTTTGATCACATGACCAGAGGGACGTTGCAATGGCCGTAAGTGCGAGGACTGGTCATTAAGTAACTTTTTTCAGTGCCTTTGTAACTTCAAATGGTCACTAAATGAATGGTCATAAGTTGAGACTACCTGTATAGAATTCTATTATTATTATTATTATTATTATTATTATTATTATTCACATCAGTCCATTATGACTCTGGGCAGCTTACAAAATACAACAGTAAAGACACAATAAAAACACAGAATGTTATCATTCACATACAGTGACTGTTGTAAGGCTAAATCTTACCCTCACATACATCGAATTCAGTGACACCTACCTCTGAGCAGATTTGTATGTGAGAGGAGAAGAACGGAGGTTCCTCAAGGCCCCCAATTGCTATTCCTTTCTTCATGCTGGAGGATAATGGAAATCACTGTTCCTTATACCCTCTTAGAAACAGCAGGTCTTTTAGGGCCCTTCTTTTCCCATCATAGAGAAAGGGACTGTCAGGACCCACTCCTGAATCTTGTCAGTCTCAGACATGCTGCTGCTCTTCCTTTCCAGGAAGGGAGGTAAAGCATGGAAAAGGCAAACCTACTGAGGGAGTTCTGCCAGGAGCTCCAGCAGTGGTGATGAGGGAGCCAGGGAGGTGGGACCCACTCAAGGTATCACAAGCTGAATAAGCTATCCGGAGGTATTAGAGAAGGGCCTCATCCCTGGTGCATGAGAGCTATTAAAAGATAATCTTACCAGTTTCCTGACAACATACTGTCTTCTTCATAATACTCATCACCGCTAAAATATTCCTGATCATCCAGATAACAATCATCATTATAATAATCTCTAATTTCATTATCTTCTCGACAAATTGTGGGTAGATGCCTATCACCCGATTCTGACCTATAGTTAGAATGTAGAGATATTTTTATTACTTTTCATATAAACACTTATATGAATCCTCCCTACATTCCCTCCCTATATTTTCTGAAGGCTGATTAGAAAGAATTTAAACCAGTGCAACAATAAAAGCATTTAAAAGAACAAAAGTAAGATTTAAAAAATACCAAAAAGATATAGTAAAAGTCGACAGTGCGTGTAATGTAGTCAAGTAGACTTTACTATACTTCCTGTAGAGTGAATGCCTTCCTAAAAGAAAAAGTTCAACCACTGACAAAGGGCTACCAGAAAGCCTCCTGAGGTTGAGGAGTTCCACAGCTGGGACAGGCTGAGAAATTTTACTCTCCTTTTGCCTCTCTATCCATCTGCCTCTTCTTCCCCATCTTTTTTCTTTTTTCAAAACACAGTTGTGACTTAGAGGTGGATGTTACCCATCAGCTGAATAAAACTAATTTGATTTACAGCTTCCCCTTATACCCCTCCAGTGATGTCAAATAAAAGAAACCCATGCTGCAGTTTCATTCTATATCTCATTTCAGTAAATTGGCTGCCACTTACAGGGAGCAGAAGATTAAATGTGATGGTGTCATAGGGACAATCTGATAGATGCAAAGGGAATAGAAATCAGTGGTGGGCACATGAGGTTATTGGGTTTTAATAATTACTGGTTTTAGTCTAATTCTAGAAGGGCCATAATGTTCTGCATAATTTCTAGAAGCATCAAAATACAAAATGGATTATAGGAATGGAAACCATTTGTCCAACTTGTCTATTCTGCTGAAAGTTGGTTTATATGGTTTCAGACAAGAATTTTCCAGCCTTATTTGGAGATGCCCTCCGCTACCACTATGACATCCCTTCCTGAGTCCCTCACAAAAATGTACATTAAAGTCCTCTGGTATTATAAGATCAAGAGGCAGCCTTGCAATTCTAGTCCTGACATTGTGTATAAGAATGCATCCCCAACTATGACTACAGAAGAGCCAAGCTCAATGTTATGCTCAACACATGGGTCAAAGCTACTTACATATCATATGCTATGTTGAAGGCCAGGGTACATATCCCTAAATTTCATGCTTTGACATCATCTGTTAAGATAATGTCTGAAATGGCTTATATGATTTGTTTCTGATGTAAATTTTATTGAACCATAAAGTGCTGTTTTCCACGATATGACCTTGTATATACTTACCTAATGTAAGTTTCATAATAACGAGATCTATTACTGTAGAAGAAAGAATATGGAGAAAAAAAGTACAATGAATTTTAATGAAATGATGAGAAAGTAAATTCTATATTGTACTTATCAATGGATACATTTGTATCAATATATCTACCAAAAACCTTCCCACAGGATTTAATTCATCAATCAGCATGATGAAAGAAAGAAGCAATGATTTGCTTTATTGATTTTTAGCTTATCTCTTTTAGACAACAACTTTCTAATTGTGCAACAGTCTAACCATTACTTTTGTTGAATTTATCTGATTTTAACTTGACTCTAATCATGAAAATCAACAGTCTTTCACTTAGAAGTTCCCATGGACATTTGTTAAATCTGATGGCCAAGAGAATGACAGTAGTTGAATTAAAAAAATATGTAAACCATATCCTGACTTGTAAACTACAAGTGGATCACACAAGTTATGTTAAAATTAAACTAGACAATGAATAAAGAAGATAATCAAAGATATGTGTTCAAGATGTTAAAACAAGGAACCCAAGGATTGGAATTTTCAGTGAAATATAACATTTTAGTTTATATTATAAAAATATATATTCTGAATATAAAAGTCATGGAATCAAAGCACATATTCTCATATCTATACATATATTGGGATTTACCTCCTTTTGGATGATTGTCTACGTTGCTCATGGTGATCATTTCTGGAGTATGAATGGTTCCCAGTTTCCAGCGTATGCTCATGACTTCCAGTGCTTGTATGTTTTCTGTTAACCACTTTGGACACGTTTGCATTATTGAGGTTAGCATTTGTAGAGTTTGGAACTTGTTTCCCTGCTGAGTTGTGGTTGTGATGGCTATGATGATTATGGAATAAAGAGTTTCCTGTTGGAGGATGCACATTTTTCTCAGTAGTGTCCACCATACATGAAATCAGTGGCCTTTGGACATGCAGAGGGCGATGTGTAGTATTGATCTGTTGAAATGAATCCCTTGTATCAGTGCTAACATGATTTATATGGTTTCCAAACAGGGTACCATTTCTCTGTAATATAAAAATTAATAATCAGTTAATAATATAATATTAGCTTGCATGTCTTCATGTGCATATGAAGTGTGTGGTTCACTCAGCATCCTCAGATCAGGCAGTTACATAGTCATCATACCCTGTTCTAAACAGCTTCCCATGATCACAGCAACTATATCACAATGCCATTGAAAACATGCCAAGAAATTACTATTTTGTTAAACTATTCACACTCATTATGCCATACATACCCAGATTAACATGCCTGCAGTTAACAGCTAAGCAAAATATATTACTCCAAAGCATAACTAAAGTGTTTATAAGCTATATTATAAGAATTTGTTGTCACTTGTTATTACAACTATATGATAAAGTCATTCCATAAATACAGTGACAGAGCAATAATTTTGGAGTTCTGCGATTTTGTTCTCAGAGAAGAGGAAGTTATCCTTAATTCCATCTGCCAACTGTGTGTCTGTAGCTGACTATCCATGTAGCTATATCTATATCGAGATATGGCGGTTCGTATAGTTAAGTATCTGACTTCCCTGTTAGAAGAAAGTTTATGAGGTTTTTTTTACAACCAACCAAGAAGGTACAGTCTAAGCAGAGTTAAAAGCAAGATAGGAGTGGTATTTCTTAGAACTCAATCTGGAGAAGACAGAAACAACAATAAGTGGCAGAAGGAACAGCCCTGAAGGACTTAGTCCTCATTAGTTCTAATAATGATAGCTCTGTTCTCAGTTAAATGGGAAGAATAATTTCTGTTCAGTTGTCAGAATAGCACTGCTGGATTACTTCAGCTGGATGCCTCTGGAAATTCCAAAGATAAAACATGGAACTTGTTTTATGCTGGGTTTATCCCCAGCATTGTATTCAGATACTTATTACCCCTGTACTTAGCATCCCCACATATCTCCTTATACAAAGCTTGTGATTTAACAAATCCTCAGTTTAACATACCTTAGTTTAGCAGACTATACAGTAGATAACATTTTCATTCAGGCAGCACCCTGAAATAGCAGACTTGCCTATTATTTGGGTAAGCAGTCCAAACAGTGACTGCTGCTACTTCTAAAAAAAGTGGGCATGGGCCTATGCATACTTCATATCTGAATTCATGATAAGAGAGGGAAAATTCTAGGAAGATTGGGAGTGGAAGATAGCATGACAGGAGAAAATATGGACCAACGTCATTGTTTTGAGACTCCTGGAATATCTTAAACTACAACAAAGGCATAAAACAGTCCCTGTTCTCTCAATCTAAAGATGCAACATTTAAAAAAAGAATGGAAAGGAAAAAGCAAAACAAACATAGGCTACAATTTTTTTAAAGTTAAATAGTAGAACCTGAGGTGACCAGCTGGAATGGAAACAATCCAGAGAGATAAGCTGTCTTTCAGCAGAAATGCTTCCCATTTCTCACAGTTGCTGTCTGATGGAAACGTTGCTGCCAGGTGACCATCAAGGGAATAGTTTAACAAACCTTATAGAAATCATAGAGTCAATCTGTAAGCCTCTTGTCATCTGCAGGTACAGTCATAGTCCAGCATTTTCAGCTGACCAATGGGTCCAAAGGAAGGACAACTTCCAGTGCCAGAAAATCCACTGATTACAACTGTAAACATACTATTAGCACTGAAAGCTGTTCTTCCCTAGGTATGGGGCAGGATCATTGGGACAGTCTGCATTTAGCCACAGCTTCTTGCTGGCTATTCACATATCCACTCAGACACCCAAGCAAACATTTTGTTTTAGTGAATAGATAAGTAGAGGATGAGAGCAGAATTTCTCATAGGAAAATGTTGTCACAGGAGAAGGAGGGGCTATTGAGCTGACATCAAAAGTGGAGTCTTAAAAAAAAGAGGATTCTAGAAAGAACTGAAAAGAGAACTTTGACAGAGGAGGTATAATGGCTGACATCTAAGTCAGAACTAGATAGTGGTTGTTGTTGAAAATTTGGACTGTAAACTTTGTTGTAATATTGGCTTGTGCATCTACATTGGATCTGGCAGCGTTATAGTGCCGAAGACTTGCTGGTTTAAAGGCAAGTCTGGAGAAGATTGTTGAAGAGAGTTGTTGGGTGAGACCCAGAAAAAGACTCACTGAAGAACCAAAAAGGAGAATGTGCTGTGAGACTTTTTCTACTCAATACAGATTTAAAGGTTGAAGAGAGATGGAAGAGGTCAGCAATCAGAGCTGAGGAAGGAAGCAAGAATGAATGCAGCCAATATATTCCTTGTCTTTGAAGGAGGATGTGAGTGGAGTAACTAGGAATAGCTAGGTGTACATATTTGTCAGTTCAACATTATAGCTTGAAAACATATGCAGTTAGAGCAAACTCAGGCTACAATGTTGAGTACAGAAAAAAGTTGTGTTACACCTTTTTAATCACAAGATGTTGCAGGCAGGAGAAGGAGGGAGAGTGGGAATGGCCTTTCTCATAACTCTTGCTGAGAAATGTGGTGAAATCCAAAAGTACTTTGCTTGCTTTGATGTGTTTTCTTAATATACGGTAAAAAATCCAAAATAATTTGATGTGCCTTTCATCAAATTCTGGGAACTCACAGAAGCCTTATAAGTGCTTATAAACATTATCATCCTAGCATGATCCTCAGTTGCCAGTTGCCCATGTGGAAGATACCATAAGCATGATGATGGATTGATTTAGTTGGCAGCCCTTTGAGCAAAACAGAGTAGGGACTATGCCCCATCTTCTGACACATCTGCAAAGGGAACACTAGTTCAGAAGTAGCTTGCATTCACTAACTAATTTCAATTTCAATTAGTTTTAGTAGTATAGGAGTTACTGTTTCTATATTCCATATCTATTTCACTTGTGACATCGTTTCTTACTGATGACCATGCTTGGAAACCAAAGGAATTCATTTGCCAAAAGTAGAAGACTGCCTCAAACTAGAGCTTTCAAGAATCCAATATTAATTAAATCACAGGAGATTTAAAATGCCCTATTAACTGGTTCGCACGTAAGACATCTATAATGAAATAGCTGGGAAATGAATGGAATGCACTGAATATTTTGTGGGGAAAAACTCTTGCATTTGCTTAGCAAAAGAAAAAAAGGCTATTTTATAAGTTGAAGGCATCCTATCATATAGCCATTTACTTTATATACTTCCTCTTCCTCATGGTGATTTTGTTCTGGTTCATCCTCTTGCAAATCACAGGATATAGCTCGCCGAATTTCAGGTCCAATATCATGAAGAGTTCTAAGCCCAGCCTAAATGTGTAAAACATAACCAAAGCATATTAGAAATGAAACACCTTCTTCTTTTAAATTACTCATTTAAAGGATTTACGGCAAGAGGTCTTGCAAGCAAATGGGGCTGACATGGAACTTATATTGTTTCCATGCCAGTCCAGGAACTTGCAAACTTTTCCAACTACATAGTTCTACTTTCCTGGTCTAGAATCCTACTTCTAGATTTGTAAACATACCAGAAAAGAAATAAATCGGAAATCTTTATAATAAAAAAGGAAGCCTTTTTTAGGCCTGGGGCCATTTTTTTTTTAATATATTGCTTCTAAGAATCACAGACATTCTGGCATCATTTCATCCTGTTTTGGGGATGGGGGACTTTTATAATCAAAATGGGTGTATTAGTTTTGCAGACCTATTATCTCTGCCATTTTTACAAAAAGAGACAGTGAGCCTGCAAAGATAATGCTGCTAAAACATATTCTGATACCAATTTCTAGTAGCATACTCTTTGCTGGATGACTGCATATGGCTCACAGATGACCATCTCTGCTTTTAATATAGTATAACTAGACTAGCATGGGATCAGTCATGGACATTGCAGCACGCTAGTAAAATCTAATGATGCAAGCCTCGCAAACCAGTATTAAATTGAAATTCAAAAGAAATTGGAAGACCTCAATTTCACCTAAGACATAGCACTTCCCACACAAATTTGAAATCCTAGACTGAGAATTTGAAAAAAAAAATCTTGGCAAAGGCTATGGCAAACCAGTTTTGTACTGCTGCCAGAAAAATCTTCATGGACACAATCATCAAGTGTAAATTTCAACTTGGGGGAATCTTCACTTTTTTTTAACCCACAGATGTATCGTACTATGCTGGAATAGGCATAGTAATAACATGAGTTCCACCAGATATAAATTCTATTCAGGAATTCCAAAACATAGCGTGAGCATGACAGGGATGCACATTCTTCCCCCACTCTACTCTCACTAGCCACATATACTGTGTGTTAACAGGCACTGTCTAAGGACAAGTATAACCCTATTTAACTGTACATGATTGCAATGTTTCATAGGGTTATCAAAACCTGACTGTGTAGGTTTCCAATTGCATGGAGGATCAGAAATATGCCCAGTGAATACTTGGATTTTTTTTTCTTATAAGTAATAGCACGTACATATCCATATTTACTCATCCTGCAAAATAAATGCTTAGAACTTATGTGATTGCTTAAAAAAGTAGATTTTACCCAATTGTTGCATTTCTAGAGGGATTACAGAATACTTCTATAACAGGTTTATCAATAAGAGTAAGAAGTAATGATCAGTGACTCATAACATCGTATGTTTCTTGCATAATAAAATATGATGAAATAACCATACAGCATCACACTACATTCCTTTTTACCAAGAAAGTCAACAGTTTCATAATTCTCTCTTTTCATAATATATAATTTCCATTTGTTTTATGTATCTGCTAAAAGAAAGCTTTATATTTATCTTAACACAGATAGAACTTTCCTTGTTGGACTTCTGAACAATTATAGTAAAAATAATTTTTGGTTGGTTACAAAGGCACCACAATGAGTATCACAACCTCTTTTAGAATTGGCTATAATGGAAAGTAAATGTGAGGTTCTTTCAACTACTGAGCAGAAGAAGAATATGGATATCTATTTTCAATCATTCTTCAATAAATCCATGAAAACTTCCATAAATGGCTGAGCACATATATCACCCACAACCCCATATTCAAGAGGATCTTTTAAAACTGGAACATCTTCAGTCTTGCATTACTTTATCATTTATTCTTCCTGATTCTTTGATAAAAATAATGCTACCAAGATCAATCAATCAATTTTTAGAAGCAAATAAGGAATAACATATTCAACACCTAACTTCCAAGGGTTCAAAAGAAAAAAGAAAAAAAAGCTTCAAAAGATGTTTTCAAATAATTGACAAGAAATCATAAAAACTCTGTGAAATAGCTTAGTTTTTACTAGTTACCCAAGAGGGAGGGCACCATACAGATCATCAGAGGAAGGCTATTTCATGAGTAAAACATTGACTTTGCCCACCCATGTCAAAGCAGGGGAGGGGGGTGTCTCTCAACATCCTATTGGGGATCTGTAGGCTGGATGGATGGCATGGAGACATTCCTAAAGATATTGGAGCACCAAACCTTGTAGGGCTTTCTAGATGAAAGCCAGCACCCTTTGAACTGTTCTTGGGAGCCTATTAGTAACCAATGCAGAGCCCGAAACACTAGTATTATGTCAGTACAAAGTCTCTCATCTGCCAAAATGCAGGGTGCTGCATTTTATATCAAACACACCTTCCAGGTAGTCTTCAAAGGTAGTATATACTCTATACTTTTAGAATATATTTCAGTTGTCTATTCCAACATGGGATGAGTTACTGTTGCCAGGGCCTGTTTCTACTGGCACACCAGCCAAAGCTGGGCAAAGTCTTCAATAGACCCAGGTTCCACCTATTTATCTAGCAGTAACTCAAGTCTAGGATAACCCCCAAATTATTATGCCATGGTATCTTGAGTAGGCCTCTGCAAATCAATCCTGTTTTGATTTGAATTGAAGACCTGAGATTCAGGACATGAGCCAGTTTGAACTTATAATTTGATCTTCTTCAAGAATTGATTTGAGGGGAAAAAATCAATAGTCTATAGGGAAGCATCAAAATACTTGTAACACTAGTCATTTGTCAACAGAATAGGATGAAAATAAATAAGGATACTATATCCCTTGGATCATATTAACCATGCCAGGTTTTAGCTAGATGTCTTCAAAGACTTGACTGCATTGTTTAAATATTCTCCCTGTGACTCTTTTAAGGAAGAGGTAGCCAGGATAAGGAAAGGACATCTCAACCAGTCTCCAAACTGTCCAGCAAACAACCCAAGTTAACACAAATAAAGCCATCAGGCTGCTAAAAAAAAGTTGGGCTGCTCCAAAACAGAAGCATTTTCAACTTTCAAAGATTTCAACTTAATTTGATAGCCATAATTACTTTATCAGATCAGGGTAGGTTGTTCTGTAACACACAAGATTATAACTTAAAACTGACATGATAATTCAGTGCAGCTGTGCTTTGGAAGCATCATGTTACCAACAATTTACAATGATGTTAATCACTAATACACCCACGCTCTCCCAACACAACTTCTGCAAACACAAATATTGTTTTTCCTTTGAAAAATAAAATAGCAAAATAAATACACACATCTATTCTTTTAAATTTCCACAGACAATTAAATACCCTTCATAAATAAAATGCATTTCATTATTACCAAATGTCATGTTTACCTGATACATTACTAACAAGAAACCATACTAACTCACACAGATTTACAAGAATTACATTTAAACCCTAATTCAAACAAGGCTCTTGCAATTATAAAATCTAAATTTTAAAAAGATGTATGTGTTTGAAATCAGGTTTAATTACTGCCAATCCATTTCCTCCCCCTTCTGTATAAAGATAAACAATTAGATCTAGGTAGGTGATACTTGTTAATGCACTCACAATAAACACTAATAAACTCACACATCTCTTACAGGCAAATATAGATTGTTGAACTTACCTCTACAATAAATTCTTAACCAATATTAAGGATCTATATTGGTTAAATAAAATTGGTTCTAATTGCTACAAACGCTGTAGTTTATCAATAACAGGGAATCTTGAGCTGTCAGATTTTATGGCTCAACTCACACAACTGCTGTAGAAGTGCAATTTAAAAACAACATTCAAATAATAAAACTCACCAAAATGTTAATATTCAGAAACTGGAGTAAATGCACATAACATTTAATCCTGATGTTAGTGAATATTCAGGAGTCTCCTACCCTTTCACTAAAATAAATGCTGCTTGGTTGACTGTTTTTTAAAAAATACTATTCTTTGTAAATCTGAAAACAAAGTAGAAACCAATCAAGCAACTGGTGATACAAGTTTACAACAAATACAAATATCTTAAATAAGAAAAAGCTATTCTAATATTTTTGGTTTCACTTACCTGAGCTGCTTTATACCACAGGAAAGTTTCTTTACAAAGCATCACTATCTAATAAAACACTATAAAATGCAGTATTAAATCAGTTAGGACACCCACAATTCTGGATTACACACAATCAAAACATTAAAACATGGGGCACCTACACTGTAGCAGTGAATGTAAGAAACGTAGTAGTCAAGTCCAGAAACCACCGTGCCATTAGCCTTCACAGAGCCCATCCTATCTCAGTGCCTAGAAGCTGTGTCCCCTTCACGCTCCTTACACAAAGGAATCTGTGTTCTATTGTTAAACCCTGTTCAGCTGAGCCTCAGTGTGAGCCCAGTATGAATGGTGCAGGCCAATGAAGTAAAAGCACAATGACGTGCAACCCCCTTTGCCTTTGATAACCATTGAAAACCGCTTTTGAATGTCATCATTATATGTTATTACTGTTATGGTAGCTAATTGAGGGTTATAGATACTTCACAAAAATAGCAAAGCTTTGTTAGCTAGAACTGCTTTTTTGATATTTTACAAACTGCAACGCCTCTTTCTTTTATTTTACTCTGCAATCAACCAGGTATTGATCATCTGTATATACTTTCTCCGGAGAAGTCTAATTAATGGACAACTGTCGTAAGCACTGGCCATTCATTTATGCTCTGCTAAATGCTAATTTTGCAAATGCCATTATGAGTGTTGAGCATTAATTTAACTTCCCTTTATTAAATTGGCTTGCTTTTTAAATAAGATAAGGAACAGAAACACATTGAGTCAAAATTAATGAGGGTAGATAATACTTCAGGCCTAATTTACACATCATCAAAAATATCCTTCCCAACTCAAATATTGGACCACAATTTCCTTTAGCCAGCCAATGGCGTAATTGGTTGGGATTGACAGGAGCTATGGTGCAACACACTTGGAGGGCACCAGGTTAGGAAAACAAACAAACTAATCATTCAAACTGAAGCAAAAGATTGCCAAACTTCCTAGCCACTGGAAAATTAATTTTGATGCCAGGTTGTGAGCATTGTCACAAAATGACTTCTTGGCAGATATGGCCAGACTCCAAACTCCCAGTCAGGAAAACATGCTGGCGAAGAGACCTTTTGTCCCTCCCTCAAACAATGTTTCCTGTCTCCCAATTTATCATTGATCATTGCCATTTCCTGAACAAACAATACCTCCAAGCAAAGTACTGGGCTATGAGAAGTCAAGTGGGGTTACTTCGTAAGGTTTGAGAGATTGCTTGCTTTCATTTGAAAATAGATTAATAGTTTTTGATTTAATGCATTTCCTGTGTGTTCTTTAGATTAGAGGTTTCTGTAAATCAATGGTTTGGAGGGAATCTCAAATAACATATCAGAAATGGTTCTTCCTGCCAATGTTATTCTTACTTTAATTCCTTCTATATTTTTTTCCCCTGGCTTCAGTTGAATTGCAGTTGACATTTTAAGATGATTTTCTTCAGAAGTACCTTTCACATTTCATACTCTTAAGTATCATTACTATATTGAAGGAAATGTATTACATAAATCATTCAAAAACTCCCTTCCTGTATCTCTTGTAATTTCCCCAATCTCTCACATTGCTTCATTGAGAAAATCTACCTCCTACTAGGCTAGATCTCTTTGGGTGTAGGTTTCCTATGTGTCCCAGAGGTACCGTTTTTCAAAAGGCTTTTGGGCTGTTTCTCATTTCACAGCGGCTGTGTCCTTTGATGGCTCTGGAAGATTTCTGCTGAACTGACCCCACTCGTCTCTAAACTTGATCAGTCTGGCATTAAAGCTAATCTACATTCTCCTTCCACCTCAAATGAGCTTTTATTGTGAGTGCTGGTTTCCTACATGGTGGAATTATGTGATCCGTATGTAAGCCATTCCAGCAGAAAAATCACATTCAACCCTAAAAGGTATAAAGAGGAGGGTCTTTCAAAAGGGTGCTTCACAATGTGCAGGAATGTTTATAAAGTTTATAAAGCACATCTTTTTGGATCAAAAAGTAGCTACATCTTTTTCCAGGCTCATGTGACTGCTTACCCAACTGCCTCTGCATACATTTAGAGCCACAAGCCTGGAAAAAGATGTGGTTGCTTTGATGAGCAGGTCTTTGAAGACATCGCCACACATTGTGAAACACATTTTTGAAGGGCATGTTCAGCCCTAACCAACAATGTAGGTTTGACCATCTAAATATACCAAGATAGGCTAGTCCTTATTGAGTGGCAGGAAAGTCCTCTTCTTCTTCTGAAGGTTCTTCTGAGGTTTTGCCTCTTTTTTTATATAATGGATCTCTATATTTCTAAGTATGCATATAGTGTGTGTGTGTAGAGTGTACCCAAAGTCAGTCCACATAGGCCAATCACAATGTTTTATTCTTTTTCAGAGAAAATGTTACTGTACTTAGGGAATCTTCAAAGGTCATGTGTCAAACAAGTAAGGAAGTACACTGGTGTAGGCTTTCACAGGCAGTATCTATTGGACAGTGCTGGGCTTCAGGGTTTAGTGATGGTGGCCTAGACAATAGATTTCCTGACATTTTGCTGACAACTGTGGCTGGACCTTAGAGATTACCTAGTCTGATCCCGTACCCAATGCAGGAATCCACCACAACAGCACCTTGAAAGATGACCATCCAACCTCTAAACACCACTATGTTAGAGGTGTTTAGCAAAGGAGACCACTAGCAAAGGAGAATTCACCATCTATTGAAACAGTCCACCCCTCTTATCATTAGGACATTTTTCCTAATGTCTACTGAAAATCCAGTTCCTTTGTAATTTAAACCCATTTCTTTTCCGGTTTTCTGGAAAACTCTGAACAATTCTGCTACATCCTCTCCATGACAGCCCTTCAGATACTTGAATACAAGTATCACGTCTTTCTGCATTCTTCTCTTCTCCAGGCTAAACATACCCGGTGCCTCCAACTATTCCTTGTATGTTTTTCTTTCCAGGCCCTCTATCATCTTGGTTGCTCTCCTCTGCTCCAATTTGGCAATGTACTTCCAAAAATGAGATATCCATAACTGGACAAATGTTCTAGATATGGGCTGATCAACAGAGAATACACTGAAATAATTATTTCTCTTGATCTTGACACCATACTTCTGTTGACGCAACTTAGGATTGCATTTGCTTTTGCAGCTCATGTTCTGCTTGTGATCCACCAAGACACTTAGATCCTTTTTGCATGCACTGCTGCCCAGTATGGTTCCCTGGCTCTCCACATCCCACGCACATGCCTTTGATTCTTCCTACTTTTGCTTTGCTGTTGAAATTAATCTTGCTGGTTTCTGCCCATTGTTTCAGCTTGTCAAGGTCCTCCTGAATCACCCAATAAGGTGTTTGCCATATTCTCAACTTGAAAATTTTATAATCATATTTTCTAAACATTTACCTTAGTCATTTATACATACATTGAGCAACACAGAGTCTTGGTTAGAGTCCTGCACTAAACCACTTATTTAGTTTGATGTGGAGCCATTGATATCCATTCAGTGGCATAATTGTTCAGCCAACTTCTATCCATCAAATGGCAGCATAGTTCAGTTTGCTTTTTGTCATCTTGTACACTATAATCTCATAAGAGACTTTGTCTCAAATTCCTGCATCTTATGCATATGTACTTCTTTTATATATAAAATGTCATTTCTCCTCTCATTTTGTCTGGACTATTTCATTAAGTTATCCTAGCTGAAAATCAGGTTTCAGCAAGGGCTACTAAATCATATTTTCTTTCCTGCATTAGATTTCTCACTCTTCCTGTTTGTTTTCCATACTCTGTGCTTTTGTACATTGGAATTTTAAGGTTGTAGAACCTGACCTACTCCTTCCTATATTTGCCTTCACATTCTACACACACCCAAGGCTAGTTCCTTTCCCAGTCCATGGCATCATGCTATTTTCTGAGCTTTCTTCTCTCTCCCTGACAGAATTCAGTTTAAATTCCTCTGGATCAGTTTTGCAAGATGATTCCAGACACATTCTTCCCAGTTCTCTTGAGGTCCCTCCCACTGCTTACCAGAATTATTTCATCTGGAGAACAATTCCCATTATCAAAGATTCTATTTTCTGAGAGGTTTCTTGGTGATATTATCTCTTGGTGGGTTCTCCCTGTGCATTTGCAGCATGTAAAGATTTTGTTGTCTTTCAGGGAGAAAACTAAAAATGGCACATTTCTCTTCATCTCCATGTTTCAACCCTGCATCAGGTCATGAAGCACCTTCTTAGCAGCTTGAGTCTTTTTCATAAAACTGCTTAACAATTCTTCATTAATTTTTGATACTGTGTTGTACCTTCACTGAATTGGACCAAAGCTGTCTATTGTTTTCTTTTAATGATATCTCTAAAGATAATCAGTTAATCCAACTCACTAGGAGGATTTAGAAATCAGACAAGGTCTTATTTGAACTTTATCCCTTCCCTCTTATAACCAAATTCAGTTTGGAAAGGGAGTCTGGGTTCAAATCATAATTACCGTTCTGGATTGAGCAAGTGACTTCTATTCACATAAAGAAGTTAATCTTCAAAAAGCCTCCGAGCTATCTATTAAAAATTATTGTACAAAGCTGAACGATAATTTGCAGCCTGATGACATTACAATAGTTAAAGATAAACAAAATTTGATACAGACATAGGAACAGGGAAGAAATGTATGACAGAAATAGTGAAAGCAGAAAAGAAAAAGAAAGAAAAAGAAGTAAACCATGTCAATTCAAATGTATTTCATACTACCTGAACCAACCACACAGATAAATCAACTGGTCCTACAGATCTTATTAAATGAAATTTATAAAGGAAATTGGACTCTTGCTAGGCTTCTTTGTTTTTACTGAGTTGTCTACACTGTTTCATGTATGATAGTGATCTGGAAGATGTTATTGGTGTCCCCTGCCCCCACGGGAGAATGCAAAAATTGGCTGATTTTGTTTTTTAATCAACCTTTCCCTTAGTATTAATTTAGATTAGAACCCTCTTTAAAATAATCCCAGTTTGGCATTTTTAAAGGTGATGCTTGATGCTTACAATACATTATTTTGACAATATTTCAGACAGGATGTATTCCAGAAGCTACTGAACATAATATACACATTTCTGTGAATCACACAGAAAATTCAGACAGATTGAGCAGCCTTACTTCTTTCTTCCTTCAAGGTTATTCTTAAATATTTGATTAACAGCAAAGGGAATGAACAGAGAAATGGAGGAAACATCATTAACTCATTTATGATTCACTTTCAGAAAGTATAAGTAGAAATTATACATAAATTAGAGAAATTAAAACTTTTGATCATTGTATATCTTGCAACACTGATTTTTCTAAAATCACAACTGGTGCCAACTTCTAGTACAGATCTAAATGTCCAAGCAGATATACAATCCAGCTTAAGTATTATAGTGTCATAAAAGCAGCTTTTGTTTTAAATGAAAAAAATCTGAAATAAATGGACTACTAGGAAAAATAGCTAGTTATTTTTAGTTAGAAAAGTTAGCTAGAAAAGATAGCTATTAGGAAAAAAATCACTATTCATCTTCTACATCTCCATTAGAGATATTATTATGGATTAATCATTTGTAACACTGTCTAACCCTAAACTGTCTATTCTTCAATAAGATCTGGTGGAGGAAGCATTGTTCACTAATATGCTGTATGTGTGATTCAGTCCATATCTGTAGAGCAGTGTTTCTCAACCTTGGCAACTTTAAGCATGGCTGGCTGGGGAATTCTGGGAGTTGAAGTTCACACATCTTAAAGTTGCCAAGGTTGAGAAACACTGCTGTAGAAGCTCCATTTTAGCCATCTCTCAGTCTTACTTGGACTCAGCTGATGCACATCCAGTATCCTTTCACCTCATGGGGATGTTTCTCTTGTTAATTCAACTGCACTGAGAACTTTGTCTTTTAAACTGCCACCATTAGAACATCTTGCAATGGTTGTGGTTATAAAATGTAGAAACTTCAGTATCTATCAAAAACCATTCATTCTGAGACACAGTGTTCTGTCTGGATTAGGGATGTCATTTACAAATACCAGTTGTAAGGAAATGACAGCAGAAGAAAAATATGTCTCCTTTTTCTGTCTTTGAGCACCCAGAAGCATTTGGTTGGCCGCTGGGCCTTGGCTTGATCTAGCAGGGCAACTTTCTTAGACTCTAACTCCTGTCACCTGTTACTATAGCCAATAGGATTTAAAACTGGAAATGTTCAGTATTAACTTTTAGAGTTTGGCAATCAGCCATAGATCCAGGAGGGGGAAAGGAGAGTTAAGTAAGTAAGTAAGAAATTCAGGTCACATTCACATGAGTATCCATTTCTACAGCATTCATGTAAAAATAATTATATAACGAGATTCTACAGGTCCAATAAAATGTTTTTACATCATACCAATTCCTGGTTCAGAAAAGAAAACTCAGTCTTTATCATACTGAACTTTCTTAAATAGCTTTGATCCTAGTTCAGATAATAATTAAAAAGCAAGATGTGGATCCCCAAAATGACTGAATATTCTTTAGAAAAGTATTTGTCAAAAAAGGGGCAGGAGATAGCTGAATCATCAGGTTTCCAGTTCTGAAGCATACATCCTGGTTGTGCTCTTTGTATTACACCAGTTGGATGGTATAATTTAGGCACATCCTCAGAATGATACCTTTAATAAAAGAAATAGATCAAAGCAATAAAAATAGTCCTGAGCAAAAGTTGCATCTGAACAAGAAATATCAGCGTGTGTAGGCCTGTCCCTAATGTTCCCCTTCATTGCCCTCACATTCCTGACTTTTCTACAATATGCAAGGTATCAGAAAGGGGCTTGGCCATGTGAATGAGTTAATTTGTTATGGCCATTCTAACAAATGTTCTAGTGGAGGGGGATAGTGAAGCTGCACTGAACGGTGCAAATAATCAAACTTGGTGGCATTATGTCATACCTGTGTGCAGGGCAAAGATTTTCAGTTTTTCAGATTTTTGGTTAAGAGTTTTAAGTTTTATTTTTTTAAATGTAACAACCAATTTAGGGCTTCTACAATTCACAAATGTTTCTTGCCTCAAAATAGAGGGAAAATATCATTAATTTTCATCAATAATAATCAGAATGAGATACAGGGGCCACAAAAATGAGCCTAGGGGCCACATTTAGCCTGGAATTGTAGGTTGTTTTCCCATGCCAGAGAGTCAGAGTTGATTGAAAATGTGATCTTGAACATCCATATTTAAACTGTATTACTTCCAACATAATATGTAAGTTACCAGATACTCTTTGGTCATTACAAGCCTAGTTCACACTATCAACATCTGGTTTGCCCCATGCACTTTATGGATCCAACTGGTTTCCAGCAGGCATTGGGGAGTTTCCCAGAAATTGGGTGAGCAGTTCTCCTGGGCATTTAGTCAAACTCTGGAATCTGTAGACAACAAAAGTGTTTGATAGGATCATCCCTGAATAGCCTATCCCTGCATAATGAGCCTGGGGGGTTCCTTGGTTTACTGAGGAGCTCCAGGAGATGAAATATCAGAAGAGGCACCTGGAGCAATGCTGTCAAAAGACAAAGAATGAATATGATTCATTGCTTGTCAAAAGACAAAGAACAAATATGATTAAACACAGATGGAAGCCCAGTTTTTGGTCAACCCAGTGGTGATAATAGGGAAGTGTCAATACTTCTCCACCCTTACTGTACTCATAGATTGCCATTTGATAGCCTTGTTTCACAGTCACAACTCCCTTTTGGGGAATTGTGAGCGAGAACTTTCCGTGGGCCACTGCAACCTTTTTGTGCTGAACTGTGGCGGGGGGGGGGGTTGTTTGTTCAAAGTTAGATGCCGGCTGGGCAGAATTATTGAGATGACAGAAGTGAGATCTTCCAGAGTCATGGAATTTATTGTGAAATTTGTTCCACAGCCATCTACTTGCTGACCAGTGGAACCTGGTACATCAGGATAACACCTATGTTGTATGAGGTGCACTAGCATTTTTAGGGTTTCAGTTCCAATTCAATTAGTTAGTTATCACCTATAAAGTCTTTTATGGCTTGGATCTCCTGCTTCATGTAGAATCTGCTGTCCCAATACCTGCAAGGTGAGAAAGGATATTCCAGATTTTGCCAATGTGGAATCTTAAAGAAGCAGGAGCCCAAAGCAGGGTTCCTTGGTTATAGCTCTGAGGTGAGAGTGGCACCATCTTCATCATCTTTTTGAAAAGCATTTAAAACCGAGCTTTTCAAGAGACCCCTCAGAGAAGACAGTGAAAGGACTAGTAGCAACTAGGAGATCTGTGGGGTAAATGATCAGTTATTTTATTTATTTGTATTCACAGTTATATTTTTATGTTTTATATATATTCTGTTATAAATTGCCCAGAGTTGTTTGGCATAAAATATATTTAAATTACTTACTTTTTTTTTTAAATCTGCACTCAATTGTGACCGATTCTGTGGTGACTGCCTGGACGAGTCCCTGCAGTTTTCAAGGCAAGGTGTTTCGGAAGTGGTTTGCCATTGCCTTACTTACTTATTGGCTCTTATATTAGAGCAATTCTCTCAAATACCTTGTTAATTTTTGTAGTAACATAGAATACCCATGTGTGCATTGCTTGTATAGTGAAGCTAAGCCCAGAATGTATATCACATCTAAATATGTTTTAAGGCTACAATCCAATACATATTTACATGAATTTGATAGGGCTAACCTCTGAATAGACATTGATAGCCTTGTACAATTGTTTCTAAAAATAGGACTTGATCATGAGATTGCGCAATTTGAAGAAGGGAGTTGAGTTTTTTTGCCTGACCGATTCTCTTTAAATAACTCAGCCATAAAAAGTCCCCCCCCTCCCCCGCCCATTCTGGATTTGCTTTTGAGACCACAGAATAGATGGCCTCTGTGTTTCTACAAACAGGTTTTGGCTATAATATTTTGCTGAAACAAAAGTACTTCCCTCCCCTCATCCTCCCATTTATGGTTGCTGGCTGGATTAATAATTAATATCATCCCTTCATCCCTGACAATGAACTAGAACTTGCCATTTCCTTTAAAGAGAGCAGACTATCTTATCAACTGCAGCACAAGCTTCCTAACACAATCTGACATTTCACTCAGGATTTGCTGCCTGAGGGGGCTTCCTCACTCTGCCCAAGAGTAGGACCAGTTCTGCTTCTAGCAGACCTTCGATCCAAACGTTGCCTTCTTTGCCAAATAATGCTTCATAAGGAGCTGTCTTTGTGTCCTTATCTTTCAGCAAATGGGAATGGGACAAATGTAGACCAGCTGATGATCCTGCACATAAACTTCACACATTGGGGTGGGGTGTGTGTGTGGACAGAAAACATGCATTATGGTCATATGGATTTCATGAATGGGATGCTTTCCTCCAGCCTCTTACAGTATACCTGTTATATTGCTGTTTAGGTAAGAGTGCAGATGAAAATAGAAAGTATGATAATTGCATGCACATTCACAGTATTTGGAAGTGTTTGTTTTCCCTCAAGGAACACACTCAAGCTTCTTTATTCCTGTATTCAGTGTAGATTTCTAGCTCTTCTGAGATCTTCAGGTATGCAGAAGAAGAGAAAGTTCACATAGAAAGGTCACATACCAATTAAAAACTCACATGGAGCCTGACACTCAGACACAATGTTGTGGAGATCGGCATCTTAGTATCTGCATCTTAAAAACATAAAACCTACCTTTGTCCCACCTGCTGTTGCTTTTACAAGATATTCTTCACTTACCTTTCAACATACAGAAACATACTCCTCTTAATGTCGAAGGGCCCCAGGCATCTCTACAAAGTACAGTCCTTGTGGCATTGCTGACTGCACCTACAGCCATTTACCTGTGGTTATTAATAAACTTGCAAGATAGTTAGTTAAAGTGTAAGATAACAAAATCACCTGTAATGCAACGGTGGTGTTCTTTGCAGGGTATTTTCCCACCAGTCCTTGTTCTTTCCGTTTCTTGAATTTCCTAAAGTAGTCCTGTATCAGAAAGGTGGCATAGAACTTCCCCACGGTTACCTCATCATCTAAATGAACAGACCAGAGAGATGTCTCCCAACTCAGCGCATTTCATTAAAAGCCAATATATACTCTTTATCCAAGTGAGAAAAAAATGTGATCGGTGCTTTGTACATTAAGGTTCTGGCTTATAACAAGGCAGCCTAAATCTAGCATAAAGCAATGTTTAACAGGCAAACTAGGCTAAGCAGTAGAAGCAGGTAGGTGAACGATGTCTTATGAAAGGAAAATAAATTATTTTATCAGAATTCAAAGAGGAAGCAGTTCTTTTAAGAGGCTGATATTTACATGGACCTGAAATACTTTCATCAGTCTGAACCAAAATATTACAATAACAGCAGCCTGGGAAAGTCCGAAGTTTATTTAGATTTGGTCTTTTTAAAGGAGGGGTATGCAACATTTTAGGGCATTATATAAAATAATGTGTAAGGGATCAGAAATCAGGCTTTGGGGCAAGTGCTACCATCTTAAATGGATCTCCTTACACTGGAAGCCTTGCTTGATGGGGTCTTTAGGAAGGTTTTACAATGGAATAGGAAAGAATTTATTCTTTTTGGCAGATGTTGGTTCCTAGTAACTAGATACGTTGAACAGCATTCTGGCTTTGACCATTAAATGCACAGGTATAACTCAGGAGTGATCATTTCAGGAGAAGGAGCTACACTTGACTCACAGTGAGAGATTCCCATTGCTCTACTCTTACTCCTCACTCACATGTTCCAGATCTCCTCTCAATGGCCTTCCACACTTTGGTGACAATTTGAAGGCACATGGGGGTAGTTTTTCTGAAAACTGTTAGGAGTTCCTTTTGATTACTAGTGTTATATAATCAAATACTGTTTCTCTACTAAATATTGTTCTGATTTGAGAAAGGAGAAAAAAAATAATATTTAATTTTTTTTTCATCCATATTACTTTTTACATTATGGGCAATTATGGAGAATTTCATTGTAAGGCTGCATTAAATGTCTTCCTGAAATAATTTTATTATTCTGATTAGATTAATAATACTACAGATAGAGCAAAACTATATTTGATAAAATATTTTATATTATGCTCTGTGAGAAGAGTTTTTAAACAAACAAACAAACTTTAAAATTTAAAATAGCTTGGTTGGGAGTCCAGTCTGTTCCATGCTGTCTCTTAAATAGCATTGTTGAGCCTGAGTTATGTTGTAACAAAATGCCTTTTTAAAAGGTCCTCAGCTTCATCAACCTCCATTTGTAACAATGCATGCTTAGAGGCCCTAGTATTTCAGAGTCAAGTTCAGAAAACAAAACTAATATTTTTCTTTAAATTTTCATAGTTATTTAACTATATTTGAGGATGAGAGCACTTAATGTATATTCTGTTTTGGAAATCATTTTCTTCAAGTGATTCTCACTGAGAATACACCTGAATTAACTTGTCTTTTGCACCACTAAATGCTCATACAACAGTTGTACTGAATGTTCCCTTGTACATATAAACAGAATCCTTCAGAATTCAGCATCAGTGGAAAATCATGCAATCAAGACAAGATGCATTTTGAGTCCACTGAGAAAGGAATTCATGAAATGGTAAGAATTGGATTCTTTGATTGGGCCTATATATTCTATCCTGATCAATGATTCCTGTATTCTACTGTGAGACACCAACTGACGGTACACACATTAAGGACTACCTTTGATTAAAAGTTGGTGCTAAAGCTTTGCTGTCATAAAAGTAATAAAAGAAAAATATATCTGTACACAGATCTGATATTGGTGAACCAGGAGGACTGAAAGAAAACAGAGAATAGGGGCCAAGATTTATTAAGGTAATTGTGGCAATAAGTTTATGACAAAGCTCCTTCTCAAAAAGTTCTCAAAAATATTATGAACTTTAAATAAAGGAATGATATTTAAAGTGGATTCTAGAGGGCAAAGAAATAAACACACAAAATGGGACAAAATACTTTGTACGTTATAATAGACAAACTGACAGCATGCCTTAAGCTGGCCTATCACAATATACAAATATTTTTCCTGATGTATAAGCAGGTTTGAAAGTGGGCATTCACAAATTCATATTTGCGAATCACCTGCCTTTGCTTACAACTTCTTGCTTGCAATAGAACAGCAGAATATGCAAAAGGGGACAGACTTAGAGCATATTTCACAGACCAAACATGGACTAGTTCTTAGTTTCTTAATTTGGGCACAGTACACATTGCTAGGTACGTGAAGGAGAGCAGCTAAGCAGAAGTGGCCATAGAAGAAACAGAGCTGATATTGACATGAAAAAAGATTAGAGGGAATGAATTTCAACAAAATGAAGTATGGAAGAAGACAGAGAGTATGAGATAGGTTTCAGTGTGCTCAGAAGAGTTAAGAATAGGGGCTTTAAAGGAAACCTTGGAGTAAAACAGGCAAATGGATTTTAGTGGTTATTTTTTCCCCCATCATCATTCACTCTGAACCACAGTTTTGCAGTGTAATTTGACATTTGACATTCAAATCAGTCTCTTTCCAGGTATTAGCAAATTGAGAAAATTAGTGGATTTAAAACACTTTCTTGGGTTAGTAGTTATTATTCTGTAGCTCTGTTTGTTATTGAGAAATGGTGAGATGACCATAAAATTTAGTTTGTTTAGGTCTTGTCTGAGAGAGGTAATGTATATTGAAATTAATGAAATAATGTGACCTAACTTAAGGTAGACAGAAACTTTGGTCTGTCTAATACATGGCTTACATACATGCATTTTCATTCTAAGCCATTGATCTGATCTGAAATATAAACCAGCCTAATTTATAGATTCTTCTTCAATTATGATGTTGGTTAAACTGAAGCTATATCATCTTGAATTTATAACAGTATATTTCAGGCTCATAAGAATCTGCAGGCATGCTTTTCTTTCATATTCCCAAATTATAACAACATCCTTTCCTTCTTCACAGTAGCTTAGGCTCTGTAAAGATTTCCCTGTGCTTGTGAATTTAGTGTTGCACTAAAATTTGGCAGTCTTCTGTTTCCTCCATTTTAATGGCAACTTCTTTGCTTTGGCTTTAGGCAGCTTCAGCCACTTAACTTGTCACGATATATTGATATCATTTTATACACAGTGATGCAATTGTGCTGAACTCTCAAACTCCACTTTACAGGACGCCTGTATTATACGTTAAGTCTAAATCATATACTCAGTAAAAGGCTCTTCGTGATCAGTTTAGACAGGCATGGCTCGCTATTCTGAAGCACGTCTCTGTATTTCAATAAAAAGAGGGGAATGAAGCTGGCCAGAGGCAACACTGATTCCATGCCACCACCCTAAAACAGAATTGCTTCAGAATATTCTGAAAAGACTGATAGTTGAAAGGAATAGAGGCTGCAGAAAAAGCTCAAGCACATAGTTACAACAGTAACAAAAGCAATTCATCTAGGCCATGCAAAAACTCAGCTGTGAGGCTAGGAAAAAGCAGAAGGGACACAGAAATGTCATTTTAAATGTGCAAAATCTGTTCTCTGGACAGTTGGCATTGCTTGGTATTGTCCCAGCCCAGCCCAAATCTGAGTTGTCAGTTGCCAGTGGCTTCTTCTGGGCTGGGCTGAAAAGTAGGGCAGCCAAACATGCTCTCTCTCTCTCTCTCTCTCCTGAAATACTAAGAAGGCCACCTTTGGAGAGAGAACAGGATTCAGTACCTTCAGGAATAAGTCATTTTTCCAAACCTAAACCAGAGTGATCCTGAATGCTGCAATAATGTTTAACGAGTACAGTAAAGTATAAAAATTCAGGAAAATTGACTCCAATAGTTGGTGTCTCTCAGATGTCTGAGAGCGGCCTGAGATGTTTTATAAGCATGTAATAGATCCTGCACTTTTAAAATGAAAAAAGCAAGTCAGAACATCACCTGCAATCAATACTTTATCACCATGTGTTTATCAACAAGCAATATAAATGTCCATATATGATTAATATGTACATCTGCATTTAACTTAGATACATAATTTTATATAAATCAACCATAACTTTCCTAGTTACATAGTTCTAGCTAATATACTGTCATTAGTGGATTCTTTATTCTGTGTTTCTTAATACAATTACTTACTCTTGATTAACTATTTTCTTAAATTTTGGAGGCAATTTAGCTTATGTAATCATTCCATGCTAAAAATGCTGAAGAAAAACAAATTATAAAGAATGGCTCCCAAATTGTAGATTAAATTCCAAATTCAAATTGCATTAGTGGAGATAAGAAGAAGAGCTTCTTATTAACAAATCATTATTCTGAAGCTTATAAACTGAAAGGTTTATGTATAAATGAGTAATTCACAACAGCAATGTTTAAATTCTTTATTTCAGAATGCTATGTTATGTTTAACATAGATGTGTTTTTCTGTAAATGAATATCTCAAATTTTACTATTTTGTCACTGAGTTAACATTAGCATTCTGAATGAACTGTTGTAGGATTTTTCTGTGTCTTGTACTTAAAATGTAGACGCTATAGGAAATCACATTACTGACCACCAGCAGGAGGAACAACTTGGTCCAGGAGCTTCATACTAGTTTTCTTCCAAATTTTCTTTATAACTGCCCTGAGTTCTTCATTTGCTTGCTCTAGATTTCCTGGGGAGAGGGTGAGGAAGATATTACATGTATCAACATGTAACTAAACAACAAAATAGCAATACCTTTTCACATGGTTTGGATCTCTACAGCTAAGCCAAAGTTAAAGGAAGTTTCCATAAAAAAGGCACTAGCTATGGCACTAGCTCACTCTGCTTTTGCTTTGGGATAACATCACGTAGACAAATCTGTTTGCCTCAGAGCTTCTTTACAGATTTAAGAGACGATCCAACTGCTTTGTGACATTGTCCCACACCAAATCTGGCAGGTTGTGATTAATTGATTTTGAAGTGGTTCCTGACAGGCTCGGACTGCTTCAGGAACACCTCCTCATTACTGCTGCTTTACTTTTTACATTACTGTTTTCATGGCAGGGGAAGGTATTGACCAGGGAAACAAACACAGCAGCCACCTGGATGCATTTGAGAAGCTCGCAAGCCTGAATTGGAGGGTGATAGTTGCAACATTCCACAGTCCCTTCAGCAACCAGTATAGAAGCAATGCTGACTAGGACTTGGAAGGCAGTTAACAGACATCAGCATTAGTACCACTGACAGCCATTTCAATGAACAAGTAGGATAAACAAGGATGACTTTACATGAAATGCCCTCCATCGTAAAACAAATTTATATCTTAAAAATATAGAGTAGTTCAAAAAGCTGTCTGCTGTACTGGCCATATGCAAAACTTTATCTCATGACAATTAATTCTCTGGATGTCCTAAAGCACCTGTCAGAAGGAAAACAAAGGTAATGAACAATTGGTTCTCTAATCTGCAGATACCAAACTGAAGCAGGGGTTCAAAATAAAGAAGCTACTGACACTGATGAATTACATTTTTGATGAAATATGTTATCTGATTGCATGTTACCTTACCAACAATAACACATTTCTTTCCACTATGTACACATTTTTTGTCTTGGTCCTGTTCTCAAAGGGGAAGGGAAGGAGTGATCTTGCATCCTTCACATGTAAAATTAAAATTGTGTGTGTGTGTGTTTGCACATACACACACACACACACACATATACCATACCACAAACAGCATGTCCAGATATGTAAATGCTGCATGATGGCTGAAGGGCCTCATTTTAAATAATAGACATATGCAACTATGAAGTAGCCTTCCCAAGTCTATGAAGGAATCCAATTGTTTACATTTCAATTCCCAGAATTATCATAAAGGGCAATTCTGCACGGTAGCATAAGCTGCATCTCTCCTATGCTGCTTCCTGTTGTTGCTGTAGCCAACTTAAACAATTCTAATCTGGATTGCAATGGTTTGCACTGTGGGCAGGCCAGTTTGGACACATGGATGCCTTTACATCCCCTTCTCTCATTGTGTCCTTTGACACCAATGCAGATCCTTTCCCCCACTCCTTATTGTACCATCATTGATTTGATGCCACAATGATCAAATCAAAGAAGACATGTTGTTCCTTTGTTCCACTGTGGATCCATAGAAACTCTGTAGCACAGAAGAAATGATAGCTCATTTTTATAGTAGCAAAGAAGTAATATTTGCTGAAACACTATAGCTTTGTTCCAATGTGCTATATTGCAACTGAAGCATTTAAAAAAAATGAAAAAGAACCATTGCAGTACATGGAGCATGGGGTGGGAGAAAAAAGAGAGTATGCTCTACCCAACCTGGGCAGAAACTGAAAGAGTGTCCACTGGGAGATGTATGACTGGAATGGAGGTGTTCTGGCTGGAGATGTGAAGAAAACATGGTTTTAATGAGCTATTGTTGGAAATTCAGCTAGAAGGAAACTGCTGACCAGCTGAGAAAATGGTAGCCTATCATGAAATGGCTGCACACAGCAGCAACCAGCTGCTGGAGGGAGTGGGGTGTCTGGCACTGTAGCCAATGAGAGCTGGGAAAGTCAGTAGAGTGTAATGAAATGTAGAAAACTAAGTGCTCAGAAAGGTTTAAGATGACTCAGGTTGGAAAGCAGCATTTTTGAAGCAGAGATTCAAAATGCAGGCAGGGGTATATTTGTGGTGGGCTGGCAGTGGGTGGAGGACAATGTCATCCACTCCTCCACTCAAAAAATGGTACGTGACCTATATTGGCAATAAGGCAGGCAAAAAGTGTGGATCTGGCCAAAATCATGAATCCTTGTATCTGGAAGAGTTTATATTTCCAAGAGGATCAGAGATAATAATTCTAATTTGATCACTTCCGAATGAAAGTCAATATGCATAAATAATTACAAGTAACAGCTTTATAATTATAAACAGCTCTACAATATAATAATAATCAAATTTATTTGAGGAGCTTAAGGAGGGAGCCCAGGTGAGGCATATTCACTCTATTTCCATGAACGCCCCAAAATATGGGATGTTCAGTAACATGAAGCCATCATGTTAATATTGCATTTACACCTGAAAAAGGTGACTTGGCTTTAGATACTGTTTTAGATGTAGCTTGCTTCTAAATTATCAAAAGTACACCACTTAAAATTTAAGAAAGGCAGATGGTGATTCTTGTAAAGAAAGTTTAAAGTTTCAAACTAGGACTCAGATATAATGGATAGTATGAAAATATACTCATCAGTAATAGATGGCTTGGGTTAGGCTCTCTCTTCTACATCTGAGAAGAGAAATCAAGACCAGTGTATATACCAAGTTCAGAGTGCAACTGATCCCTACCATCTATCCTTTTTGTCAGTAAAGGAAGCTACTGTTCCACAAAAAATGAGATTTGGGCTAAATAACATAGCTGGAATACTATGAGAACCATACATACAACCTTTTACATTTTAGAAAGCCTCCAGGGTGGCCACTACACACATCAAAGATCAGTACTAATTATTTGATAAGGAGAAACAAAGAATGATTAAAATATATATTGTAGGCTCCTACCTTCAGTTTTGATTTTCAAGGCTGTTCTTACTAAAGCAAATAGAGTAGCATTAAACATAACTGTTCCATCACTGTTTAGGGGCATGTTCATGGCTACCAACCTCTGCAGATATTTGAGAAATACACAGACACAAAAAAGGTTCAGTATATGTTTATCAGATATTTAAAAAGTGCATGCACAGGAAATTCATCTGAAAAAATGCATAGGAGGACATATCACAGTCAAATGGTTATTACTTCTCAAAGGTGTTATGAGCAGAGTACTACTACGAAATAGAGGAATTCTGCCTGACACAAGTAAGAGTACTTTCTAATTAACACAGAAAGTAACTCATACCAAACATAGCTTATACATTAATGGGAGAAGATAAATATTTGTCAGAAACATACTATAATTATTATAAAGTCTCATTCCTTTTTATCTGATAGCTTCATGTTTACGTTTAGTTCTCTCATAAAATCAATGGGAAATATTTACAGCTGCAGGAATAATAAAAAGTAAATTCCATGGATAATGACTCTAGATATCTTTGAAATCTCCATTGTTTTGAGATGAGACTTTTTTAAAAAAATAACTGTAACTGTTTTATTTATCAAAGAAAATGGGATGATTCTTCCATCATATTCTCCTCATGGGCAGTTTAGAGGCTAATCTCAGCTAATAGCAGAATGCTAGTTTCATGCTATGATTCAATTACTTATTTCTTATTTAGTGCAAATATAAAGCTGTGTCTAGGCATTACCACAATGCTGCTGATCTGCTGAAGGCAGGATGGCATTTGTACATACAGCTACAGTATATACTCAGAAACTTCCACATGACCCAGAACCCTTTTTTCCCCCCTGCTTATATTCTACATCAGTAGGCAACTGTTTTTGATCAAAGGGACTCAATTTGTCTTTTTGTTCTGCTTGGGAGTCACATGAGGTACAGCCAATACTGTTAAGAGCAAAATTCATGCCATGTACTTTTTTAAAACTGAGAACTATCAATCCTCTTGCTTTAATTATGGGAAGCTGTAGATGTATATGGGGCTTATTCACCTTCTTTCTAAACTGAATAGGGAATGAATAAAAATCCTGACTATTTCTGTATTCTCCAAAACATCCTTTTACTACCAGCCCAAATACTATTCTGTATCACTGAACCAGAATGAAAGAAAGAAGTAGCATTATTGTTGTAATAATATCCAAAACAGCCTAGAGAAAACACTCATAGTTAACACTGTAGAAGTGGGTGCAATGAATTTACAGGCATCTCTTCACTAGAAAAGTGCATTACATAGAGGTGTTCAAAGAATCAATGACCTAAGCCTACCTTGCAGGCAACTCTGTGAGGACATAATTTCCCAAAACCAAGGGGAGGCTGGATGCGTCGCAATAAAGTAACAACATCAAGGTGTTTTATTCTCCCCCTATAAAAGAGATTCAGGAAGAAAAAAAAACTCCAGCTGACTTACATTAGACATTGTTTTGTTTTGCTTTGTTTTACTCCTTTGATAGGAACATACTGTAGTCCAATTGTGAGTCTAACTTACTTTGCTTCAGGATCATATTCTGACCATATTCTTTTAAATTCATCTAGATGATGTGGACCAAGGATAGACCAATCACGTGTCAAGTAATCAAAGTTGTCCATGATGACAGCCACAAAAAGGTTGATAATCTTAAAAATAATTGAAGACAATATTAACATATAACTCAGGTAACAATAAAAAAAGAGTACTATAAAACTTTATTTATTAAATTAGACTTGGGCTCTGAGATGGATATATATTTTATATCTATCTATAAACCCATATGCCCCATTTATCTGGCTGTAAATGCCACTGCTTCTGAGTAGAACAAATACAGGATTACACTGCTAGTTCCTTTTGGAAGGATGTCCCATGGGAAGGCCATGTTCTTTATGTCCACCTTCCATTTTTTAGATGGCAAGCAGAAGGGTTATTAGAGAGGAGTTGGATAGATTCCTATGACTGGAAGCTAATCTTAAAATGGCTTTGGTCCCATACCATTTACTGCTTTAAAGATTAAAGTCAGTGTAAGATATTCATAAATATACTAGAATGTCAGCTTCCTGTGAAACTGGAAATGGTACACCAACTCTGGGGATTTAAAATGTTAACTGTGGCTGGACTGCAAACGTTTTATAATGGAAACTGCCACAGAAAAAAAGAAAGCAGACTATTAAGGAAATGGAAATCCTACGCTGAGCAAACATAATAGTACTGAACACATCCATTTCAAGGAAAGAAACCTGTTTCCATTGATCAGAATGCTATTAGAAGAAAATATTTGGAGGAAAACAATAGAACTATGGACATAACATAGACTGAACCTGATATTATCCCCTTAAGTTATGGCATATAATACTCATGTACAATACATGAATATTTACATGAGTACTTACTGACACCAGCATACTATTTGATTACACTTTGACAATAAAATATAGGATTAAATAACAAGTAATGCAACTTGTCATGGTTACTCTCTAGTTTCCATGAATTGGCACCACAGATTTCTGTGGGGAGGAAGAACCTATTTCATCAGCCCACTCCAGAAGCCTAACTGGATTCTGCTGGTTTCCAAAAGGCACTTGGGGAGTTTTTCAGAGGCACGGCAGGCAGTTCTGTTGAATGCCTGGCTAACCTCTAGAAAAGAGGGAGGCAGTGATACTTGACAGGATTGTTCCTGAGCAGGCTCCATCTAATCGCTAACCCATGGTAACTCCTTGGTTTACTGAGGAGTTCCAAGAGATGAAGCAACAGAAGAGATGCCAACAGCAATGTTGGCATAAGATGAAGAATGAATGTGACTGAACATGGGAAAGAGCTCAAGTTTGAACCTAACTGTGGCGATAACAATGGCAAAGCCATCTTACTTCTCTGTTTTTATTGGATCCATGGATAGCTGTCTAGCAGCATTACTTAACTGACTCAGTCACTCTGCCGGAAAACTTGGCTAGAAAATTGCTGAGCTGTTGCAGTAAATTTGCTAAGCATATGGAAGATAAAATCACTCACATTTGCCTGGTTGGACACCAGCTGGACAAATCCAGCTGAGATGGCAAAGGTATCATTTTATAATCTGAGATTCATTTGAGCCTGTGGATGAGGATGTAGACAAGCTCTTCTGTGCTATTAGCTCTACTATTTGTAGATTAAATCCTTACTCTACCTGGTTGGTAAAAGCTGCCAGGATGGAAGGCTGAGAGTGGATGGTGATAAATGTATCCATGAGTGAAGGGGTGGTAGTGTATCCTTTCCTCTAGAAACCACCTCGACATGGCAATTTTAGACAACTATTGACCAATCTCCAATCTTCTCTTTTTAGCAAAAGGTGGTTGAATTACAGTTACAGGGACTCCTGGATGAAATGGATTATCTAGATCCTTTCCAGTCAGGATTCAGGCCTGGGTGTAGGACTGAAACTGCATTAATAACTCACGTTGATGACTTCTGACAGGAGAGAGACTATCCTAGTTCTGCTGGAACTCTCAGTGGCTTTTGATACCATGGACCATGGTATCCTGGACTGACTATAAGGAGGGGGGAGAAAGGCACTGTTCTTCAGTGGTTCTCCCCATTTCTGAGTAACCAGTGGGGAGAGGTCAAATGCTCCATTATGGAATGCTACAAGACTTGATCATCTCCCCACTACCACTCACCATCTACATAAAGCCACTGAGAGAGATCATCTGCTGGCATGAGGTGAGGTATTAATATGCTGATGATATCCAATCATATATCTCCACCATGGGCCAGGTAAGTGATGTGGTGGAAGTCCTACTCAGTGCCTGGAAGCCGTTTGGGTCTGGATGGAGAGAAACAGGATTTCACTGAAACCTATCAAGACAAAATCTGACTGAATGCAGAGATAGTTCATATTTGATTCTGGATAAGATACTGCTTCTTCAAATGGAGCTGGCCCATAACTTGGGAGTCCTCCTGAACTCATGGTTTTTGACTGAATAGCAGGTAGAGGCTGTAGGCACAAATAGTTGTGGTTCTTTCTGGATCCAGAGGCTTTCCTCTCAGTCACTCACATCCTTAGCACCTTGCAGCTGGATTATTGCAATGTGTTCTGTATGGGGCTGCCCCTGAAGACTATCCAGACATTTAAACTGGTGTAACATGCAGCAGCCTATTTATGGGAGCACTGAGCTTTGCTCATGTAACACCAATACTATAGGAACTTCACTGACTACCAGTTAGCTTCCAGGTACAATTCAAAGTGTTGGTTGTTATCCTTAACCTTTATATACCTCAAGGCCTGGATATACCCATGACTGCCTTCTTCTTGAATCTGCCAGTCCAGTAAGATCTGGGACAGAGGGCCTGCTGAGAGTCCCACCAATGAGGGAATGTCCTCTTCAGGGATCCTGACTTGAGCCTTCTCATTGATGGCCCCCTCCTTTGGAACAAACAGTTTACCCCCAGATATTCATATCACCTTCTCCTTACTATATTTTTGGAGAGCCATAAAAACATTGCCTTTCAGAAAGCCTTTTGGGGAAAAATAAGAGCATGTTATCTTGAATGGTGATACATTGGACTGATGGATAATAATTGTATTAATTGAATTTTGTTTTTCATCTGATATTAATACTGCAAGCATTCAAAGTCTCTGAAAATGGAGCACCATATAAGTAATAGCAGAAAGGAAAGGAAAGGAAAGGAAAGGAAAGGAAAGGAAAGGAAAGGAAAGGAAAGGAAAGGAAAGGAAAGGAAAGGAAAGGAAAGGAAAGGAAAGGAAAGGAAAGGAAAGGAAAGGAAAGGAAAGGAAAAACTAAACCAAACCAAACCAAACCAAAGTGCTTTTTGGATTAATAAAATTAATCTTTAGTGCATTTGCCTGCTTAAATTTTATCCATTCAGAAATTTTATTTTCTAGACTCACCAAAAAAGCACACAACATATAGAAACTGATGAAATAAATAATGGCAAAATTGCTTCCACATGTTTCTCCAGGGTTAAAATCAGATTCTGGGTCACAACGTTTTCCTGGCATGCAAGCCAACATAATCTCTTGCCAAGCCTCTCCTGTGGCACACCTTTAATGTGGAAGAAAGGAAGATAAAATGAGGCAAATAATACTGTTTCCACCAGAACATTACTGCTACTGTTTCCTAATAATGGTCCCAGGCAATGTAGGTGAGGGGACAGTAAGGAGATGTCATGTTATATTGTTTATTGAAAAATATATTCAACCTTCATGTACTGCTTCCAGTGAAAAATCTTGAAAGTATAGCTGCACTGATTTTATCACTATTAAAGGTACTATGCAGGTTTGTTTATTTTTGTTTTTTTTTAGCAATTATTTTGTTGTGTTTCAGCCCACATACATTTAGGGGTTACATGAATAATAAGCAGCCCAGAAGTACAAGAACATACAAAACTTCTATTACACTATATCATTAGGTAACCACTGAGAACGACACAGTGCGAGAAGTATCCTAGCTCTCCTAAGTTCCTGCTTACAAGCAATCCATGAATCCATTCCCTGCACCAGTGCAGGCTACTTATGGCAAGCAAAAGCAAAGAACTGCCATGAATCCATTGTGTGAATCTCTGTCAGACAAAGAGAAGGAAGAAGGGCTAGAAGGGGAGTTCATGAAGCCTGAGGGCAATGTCTCTCCTGCAGCCTCAGAAAGAGTCAGGAATTCTGGGACAGAAGCAACTTCTACCCTGTCCCTGAAAACATTCCACAACCCCAAACCACAAGAATAATATTGTGGGACAATGACCAGAGTGATGCAAAAATGCAAATCTTCAAGGCCAAACTTCTTACAAGTACAGATTTAGTTGGGAGCCAATAATTTCTTCTCAGGAGATCTTGTTTTCCAACATTTAGTAAACACCAATTGAATTTGGATGGAGTCTTCTGTTGCCTATGCATAAAAGCCTTGGGCAAAAGCTGCACTCGCTCCCAGCATGCTTCTGTGAGCAATTCAGGATGCTGGTTATCACATTTAAAGCCCTGCATGGGACAGGGACAGGATACTTGCAGGACTGTCTGTCTCTGATGGTCCCTGCTCATCTGTCAGTTCTTTGAGGTTGATCAGATCAGGAAACTAACTCCACAAGATGACTAGAACTATGCTTTATTGAGATAGGCTATTTAACAGAATCTTGAAAGCCTATGTTTTTCCTTCCTTCCCTCTTATACTTCAGGGAGTCAGGGTAGAGCCAGGCTGAGCCTCTTCCTAATGCTTTCCTTGTTTCACAAATTTAAACATGTTTTTGCACATGTTGTAACTGTCTCTGAACAGTTTCTTCAAGATCATCTCTGTTGCTCCCTACCAGATAGGACGGGGCAGGTGTGCTCTAAGTCCCTTCTATTAAATAATGTCATTTGTTGGAGTGAGGACTTGTGCCTTCTCTATTATGGCACCTACCCTACGGAACAGTCTCCTGCTGAGATCTGCAGGGCTCCCACCCTCCTGGCCTTCCAGAAGATTGTGATGGCTTGGCTTTTCCCCCAGGTGTTGGGCCAGGAAGTTAGATGAGCCCAATGTAAGTGTGGTTTATGTGGTTGAGCCTGTTATATGGTGCTTGACTACTGTGTTATGAATATTTTAATTCTGTTTTTTATTTGATTTATAGAGGTTTTATTCTATTGCATTTGTTGATTGTTGTCAGTCACCCAGAATTCATACACAAGACAGATAGCCATACCATTTTTCTTAAATAAATAAAGCCAATTTCAAGAGAGTATTAGCTACAGTCTTCCTTTGCATAGGTATCTGGGAAAAAATGTGTGGATGAAAAAAAATTGTATTTGCATCCCAACATTGGGTGCAGATATGTAAGTCACATGGTTTGTGTTGTGTTGTCATAATGTAGGTTTCATCATTTGCTCTCCTATGCCACTACACCCAGCCCCTGGCAACCTGTGTAGAGAAACTCTGATCAAATGTTCTTAGTCTGAACTTTAGTCAGCTGCTTAACTAGCTTATATATTTTCTAATTGTACAGTATGACCTATACACAGGCTTTCTTCCCTGCTTTTCCTATGAATGTCCCAGCTTTTAATTTGTTGACGATGTTCCTTGCCACCCCATTGGACAGTACAGGGATACAGCAGCTACTGAATGTATAATCTCAACACCGAAATACCTAACCGTACCATCATGTTATTTGGGACAGTAAGGGAGGAAATGTGGACAGAACATGATTAAGCTACTCAAATTGCCTTTTAGCTCTCATGCGATTTCTACTCATATTCAATTACAAGTTCTCACATTGACCTTTGGCAATCAACATATTAATTGGAAGTCACTGCAGGGTATCTCCTGCCAATCCTTTCTCTTTTTCTGTTAGCCACTGATGACCACATAAAATATATCTACCCATGGACTGGCCTTTTCTGCTTTCTGCAAAGTAGAAAACATGACAATAGTTTCAGGCTGTTTATAATGTAGTAGAAGTTAAGGTGGATATTTTCACTTCTTTTAAAGTAAAGCATCGGAAATCTGAAAAATCATATCTCATTAAAAATCACCAAATAGTAGTGAACCAAGAAACAAACAAGAATATGGCATTTCTTATATTCTAGTTTCTTCTCCATTGCTTTTAACTTATTGGGCAGACTAAACATATGTGGATTACTCAGAAATTCCAGCAGAAGCATCAGAATGATTCACCTGATGTCCCATCTTAGATTAAGATACACTAAATATTTCACTTGTTTATAACCTATAAATTATCTATACCTTTGAAGGAATAGGAGATTAGTTACTTATGCTAAGTATAAGGAAGAGTTTTATCACAACCTACCACAAAAACCCTCCACACATTTTGAATTCTACACCAGTAACAATAAACAAACCAACTCTACCGGAAGAGAAGCAGCACCGCTTGGGGAAAGGTTTGAAAGTTGTTGTTCCTGTTAATTTGACTGCCATCTTTCAGAGCAACTTTGCCAAATACCTGAAAGAGAAGTAACAGCTTACCCACTGTAACCTTTTGCAGTTCTGATAAGCCCAACCATTGGTTTTCTGCAGTGTTGAGTCAGATGATTCTGGGATGCTTGTAATGATGAGCCCTTCCCTATTTTTGAACCCCAATAATTAGAATTTACTGGCACATTGACCATTAGACATAATTGTCAGGTTTCACATGAGAGGTTGGGAGTAAATCCCAGCTCTCCAGGTGCTTAATCCCTTATTCAGGAATATTTTATTCAGCAGAAGACTTCTAGATATGATTCAACTGGATTAAACTCTATTGCAGACAAAAATGAAGCTATATAAATATAGATAATTTGCCCTCTGCAGGGTAAAGAAGTCAGTGCCTTTATATAGGTCTCTGCTCCAGTTAAAAGATTTATCTAGATGTTTTCTTCCCATCTTTCTTAGTTAACTGATGCTTGGGCAGCTTAGACATATTTACATAATGGTTTTCTCTAGTGTGCAAAACACTGGTTGCCACCTTGCCACATTCGGCCTTTGCACCACCTCCTTCTCTATTTTCTCCTCCCCTTCTGTGCCACGTCTCTTATTCCCTCCTGGCTGTGGCTGGCTGGAGGGCATTTCCATTTCCATTTCCATCAGCTGGAGCTGAGAACCCTCCCCCTTTTAGGCCTCTCCATCCCTCTTGCCTAACTGAAGATAGTAAGAAGTGAGGAGAAGGAATTTCTATTTCTTCTTCCATTGCAGCTGATGTCATCTATACTCTCATTCAGACCTCTCTACCTCTCCTTCCCCCTAACACTGAGCAGGAAGGGGGAGTATTTCCATCCTTCCTATTTCTTCATCAGGAACTTCCCATTCCAGAACTTTCTCTCATCTTGGAGTACAGTAGTTTCTGGTTAGTTGTACAAACCTCCCTCCCCACTTACATTCACAAAAGAATACCTTAGACTGGCTTAAACAGGCTGGCAATGAGAAGGAATCTATAAGAAAACCACACACCCTCATTGCCCTGGTGAAAAGACAGCCCATCAACCATTTCCCAAGCACATCTTCATGCCTCTGCCTGTATCCCAGTGTCATATCACAGCTGAGGCAGCCTAAGGACAGCTTAAGGTGCTATGCTCTGAAAGTGGATGCTTCCCTAATATTGGTCCTCAAGATGCTGAGTTTCAGCTTTGTAGGGGTGGCTTTGTTTGTTTCATCATGCTGCCAACCCATTGGTTTATTAGCAAGCAGCCAAGAGATTAAATTTTAACTCTTTGCTGCCACATTGTAATCAAGTAGTTGACCCACAGCTTTAAGATTTTTTAACAGTAATTAATCAGTTGATGAGTGCATGGAGTAGTCACCAGAACACTGTGCATGCCGACTGGAGGAGGCATTTCACTGGATGGATGATGTTGGGTTGGACTGGAATTTGAGTCTTAATATGATATACAGACAGCAGCATAACACAGACTCATTCTGGTGCATAGTACTAGCCCCACTAGGTAGACCAGAACAGGAAATCAACTCCACAGGAAGGCCAAAACGGCTTCCTCCTCCTTATAGTTTAGAATTAAGGAGGCATCTGCCTGAGCTAATTCCAAACATTATCTGGACATTCTGGACTTAATTCTTTGGCCAAGGTAACAGTTCCTACATATCTCCATCAAGGACATCTTCCTTACTCTCTACACTGGCAGGCATATATTATGGAGGCAGCAAGTTTTATAATGGCATGATTTCCTGACAGGAGGGGAGCACAGCAAAGCAGCTGTTTAGTTGTGGCCTATATTGTGAAGAAATATCCCTAAAAATGGTTTGTGGGGCATCTTTGTACTATGACAAGCAGGCCTCGAGCGAGACTGAGTGAAGGAAAGTAGTACAGTTGTAAGAAGTAGGAAAGGAAACTGAAATAAGATGGAGAAAAAGTAATGGAAAATAAAACAGTGGACTGAAATTCTCACCCCACCAAGCAATCTTTGAGGACTTACTTATAGCTTTTATACACTCTCGTGAGCTTCATTTTCCCCAGCCTCTGAACTAAAAAGTGCCAAATGTTTCTGCCTTTTGTTAAGGAGAAGTTAGTTTAGTCCTTCAAAAAGTTTACAGTATTATATTTTTCTGCATCTTTTCTAACTCTGTAATAGGTGATATTTAAAGAAAGATCCTATTTATATTTACATAGTGTGTTGTGCTATCTTCAATCCTAATTCATAACATGTAATTTTTCTCTTTCACTGTTATCATGCTTTAATTAATCACTAACTGTTTAATTGGTGTACCTATCACTATGTCAATTGCCATGTTATTGCCTCTTTACAAGCTTTCATCATCCAGAATAATGTGTTGTAATATACCGACTTCACTGTCCATACCAATTCCATGTCATTTATGAATGAATTAAATAGCATTGGCCCCAATTCAGTGGAGGTATTAAAAAAAAAAACTTATCCTATAACTGCTAAGTTTGCCCAGGAGTCTTAATGAAAGTGTTAGCACCAAATCAGCACATTCTCCATGTAAGTAAATATTCTAACACAGATTGGCAAGAGAGTGTCATGCCCCCTCCCCACAAGTGTTCTTCAGCACAGTTTGTTCTTCTACGTGTTCAATAACTGGCTTTCATCATACATTTCTCCATCAGGGAAAAAAACGTTTTTTAATTACCTGCATTCCAATAACCGCATAGATGAAAAACAACATAGCTATCAGAAGAGCAACATATGGTAGAGCCTAAAATGAAAAAAAGTTTTAAAATAATAACTTGCATCTCTTTTTGAAGCTGTTATGCATGGGCTTTATACATTTTTCTATTTTTAATTTCCACTGTACAGAAATATACTACGAGTAGCAGGGAAAGCTCTACAGCTATTTAAAATGCTATCAACACATGAAACTATGTGGTGCTAAATTATGCTCATTTGTCAGCTTAGTTCAGTGTTGCCTGCTCTTTTGGATGGTGACTCAGCTTAAAGCAGAGATAATCAGAGTGTAGACTGGAATCTACTGGCAGATTTTGAACAATTTGTAATAGGTTACAGCAGATTTTCTTAATAATAGCAACAATTAAAATATTTTTTTGTCGCAAAATACAGTTGATTAAAACCCAGTAGTCAAATTTTGTGGGAAAGCAGTTGTGAAATTTCTGGATTAAGAACATAGAATCTGTTTCTTAGCTCCTAGTGATGTGTGCCTGTCTGCCAGAGCTATTATTTTGTAGTTGGTTCCAGTAAGTGGATCTCAAGGTTCATAACCATGTCCCAACTATTTCATAAAACACAAAGTAGATGCTGTAAATCTGAGGTTTGCTCATTTCTGATCTAAGGTGTATAGTGGAAATGTATTTTCCAGTGTTGTTACCTATAAGGCTGGGCATTACACACTGTGACCTCTACATATCTTTATCACTTGTTCACAAGTTCTCCAAGAATTGGCAAAGGTGGGATTCAAGCAAGCAAAACATAGTGGATTGGAAAGTCATTGTCTCACTCACTTGACAAACTCACAGAAAATGTACTGCAAACAAATGTCCATGGCTGTTCCCAAATAGACTTGAACTACCTATCCGCCAAGATCATCCCATTATTAACCTATGTAGCTGGAATTTGGGGTTCTTTGGTAACCCCGTCCTTAGAAATACCACAAAACAAATTTTTAAGAAGAATTCTTCTGGTTGGACCAATGGTTCCAGCCAGCGCCGTTAGGGCAGAAACAGGTATTTTCTCATTAAGTGTATCTGCCCTATTAAAAGTAGTAAAATATTGGAGACGATTGATTGAGATGGAGGAGTTTAGACTGCCAAAACAATGCTTCTTAGAACAATTGTCAGCTCCCGAGATCACCAATTGGGTTGGACTTTTGTATAAAGCTATAACAACTATGGGCCTCTCCCCCCTTTTACTTCAACCCCTTGGAGACCAGGCAGTTAAAATCATTAGACAAAGAGCACAAGATATCAGTGCTCAACAAGATATTGAAATCTTATCTGCTACGAAGTCGGTTGGCTTAGCCAGAAATAAGACTATTTTTGGTATAGAAAAGTATTTGACAGTCCCAACTCCCTTAATGTATCGCAAAATCTTTACACGATTAAGATTTAACCAGCTGGAAACTCAGGAAGTAACGGGCCGGTATGCAGGCATACCATATCAGGAGAGACTTTGTTTTTGTGGTAAAAGTAGAGTGGAAAATTTAGTCCATATAATCTTTGAATGTCTTCTGTATGAACAAATAAGACAGAAGTATATAAAGCAGTATATTACAGTTAGACCTTATATATCCTGTGATTTTATATTGGACCGATTATTGTCAGGCTACAATCAACATGTGGTTAGGAGTATCACTAAGTTCATTAATAAGGCGATAAAAATTAGAGAGGACTTTAGAGCAACCAATGTCATAAATTGTAAAGATGATGAACTGAGTTAAGACAGTTCCTGGTTTTATAATTATAATTTTAACTGTATATTGGATTTTATATTTAATATGGTATTAGATTGTTTTTATGAAATTGAAATGGCCAGAAGGCTAATCAATAAAGATTGACTGACTGAAAACTACCTATCCAATCAGTTCAGCCAAAATACATTGATCTACTAAACTGCAAGTTATATCCTTGAGAAAACATACTGATTTAAGCTACTTGGTCTGAATTTTTTAGAATGTGTATGGCTGCTAAATAAAAAAAGACTCAAGGTGATCTACAAAATTTAAAATTCATAACACCCACAGCCAACATGCTTTGAGCTTATCTGTGGCTGAGCCATGAACTTAAGTTGAAGTTCCTCATTCACTCCTTAAATATTGTTTGGAGAGGATGATTTATTCCTTCTTTGTGTTCAAAAGACAGACATGCTTAATGTTTTTTCATCCAGGTGGCTATACAATATGGTTCTGTAGTATTTAGGAAAGAGGACACTTCAGGAAGGGAAGCCTGTAATTCCAGCTATATTAGTTGAAATATTCAATGTTGAAATGTGCAGAAGTACAGATCTTATTTGTACCTGGCTACCACTGGGTTATGCCTTTCGGTGAATTCTTAAAAAGTAATTACCAGGTATTTTAGAAACTGTTACCAGTGTATTTCTTTTAATCTCTTTTTTATTTCTGTAAGTGCGGCTTTTTAATAACTTTTTAAAAACTTTTAATCATATATTTATGATTTTAATTTGATGTAAGCCACCCAGAGTCCCCCATTGTGGGGAGATGGGCGGGGACAAGTCCAATAAATAAAATAAATAAATAAATAAATAAATAAAATTTCAGAGAATGAGAATGTATTATTTAATTATATGCAAACTGGAAAGTATCAATCAACCAACCACTTCCTGCTCCCAAAGACATTAAAAACCTCTAACTGTGCAGTTATACTGTACAAACTGCTAGCAGTCACATTAATTGGGGGGGAGGGCACTTTGAAACTATATTTATGTTAGAGATGGCAGATTATTTCCACTTTCCCACAATCAAACATTAAGTGAGATTGGAGAACTGAAGTCACATTAAGTTATGGCCACTAATCACATTAAATTTTCTTTAGATGTAAAGAATTTTTTGTCAGCTCAAACTGAAGACAGAGTCAAACTTCTCAATATACTTTATGAACAGTTTATACCTTGCTTTCCTTTTAAAAGTTATTAATTGGATAAATGCAGGAAGGATGTGATGTTTACCAGGAGTCAGATATGTGTATGAGGGTGGGGGTGGCCTTCCTCAGCTAGGTCAGAATTTATATCTATTCTTCATGTTGCATAACAATCAAGAAAAAAGTCACTATGAGAACTTTTCTCTGTATCTTACATGCATGAGGTGGTGGTGAGGGGGAGTTTGTACAAATCATTGCCCTCAGTGATTCACTATCCCAAGGCCTACTTGGAAATACAGTTCTTTAAACTCAATGCATCTAATTTTAAAACAACATATATAGGATTACACTTTATGATTAATAAACGCTTCTGAAACTAGTATCCCAAAATTACTAATTGTTTTAATTAGTAATTTCCATCCTGTTGAACAATTCGGGAATATGATGGCAGGAAATCTGAATGAAGAATTAGCATAGTTGGAGTAACAGCAACAGCTACAAACCAGGTTATTATGCCCAGTCTGTAATCATGGGCACCCAGAAGACATGCCTCACAAGGTTGTTGTAAACATTAATCAGAACTGCAAAGCAATGGACACAATTTAAATGCTATGTAGATAATGATTATTCAGATCCATACACATAATCAGATCCTTGCAGGTACTGATAATGCAAATATATATCCCAATCATTATGATGCAAATATAGATATGCATGTATATGTATGCATACACACAGACACATACATATACTGTATACACCAAGACAGACAGAGATATTGAACCTTCTGATATTACACATGACCATTGACTATAGTTTCTTCTGGATCCCTGTACAATTCGTACTACATTGTATTTTGACTCCAATAGAAGCTATGATTTTAAATGTTACACATACCTGAAATGATTTAATAAATGTCCACAATAAAGTTCGTATTCCTTCTCCCCTGCTGAGGAGCTTCACCAATCTCATAACTCGGAATAGACGGAAAAATGTGATGGAGATTCTAGCACTGTCTTCACTGTTCTATAAGGGTATTATACAGAAATCAAACCATGTAAAAGACAGAACACAAACAATTCAGGAAAAGAAAAACAATAACAAATGCAAAGGTGAAAGAGGTAAGATCTGAATATGTGTTTCTGGGTCCTTTTCAACTTTATAAGCAAGATATGACAGGAAAAAATTACATGCTAGTACATAGAATCTGTAGAAATGCTTCACACATCACATGCATTTCCAAGCTTTCCACATTGTTAATAGGGTCAAGTTGAATTTGTCTGTAGTACAGCTTGATAGGTACACTGACAACAAATCCAAATCACTGCATACATTTTTCTAGGAGAACAAATACAGAAAAACCAGTGGAGAAAAGAATGGTAAAAAGAATAAACTTAAGTAGAGATACAATCACTGGGGTTAGTTTACTATCTTACCCCAGATTCATCAGTTGTGACAGTTTCAGTTGGCTTTGGCTTTAAAAAATTAAGAACATTATATATTAAAATCAAAGTAAAGATGCTGAAAAATAATTCAACTTGACAATAAAAAGGGGGGGGGGAAGAATTCAAATTAACGTTTGATAATGTGATGCTGATTAAGAAAAAAAACAGAAAAGTTCTTTTTAACATAGTTATTTACATTACTGACAAAACTGTGCAAAATGCTATGTTTCACTGTGGTAGGATAGACTGCATTATTATTGAATGATCTGACCATACTAAGATTGAAGATCATAATAGGCTTCCCTCTAAATCATCCTTCCCCCAAATAATGCCTTCCATATCCGTTGGGATTACAGCCTCCAAATTTCTTACCACATGTGTGGTAATTTGCAGAGTCCCAATGCATCTGGAAGCCCCCCAGGTAGGAAAAGCTCCACCAATCCATTAGTCTTCATTGGTGGGTTGCAACCCATAATTGAATTGGAGCTGATATTATAGAAGTAACACTGGCAATTTTTTCTGAAGATAAGAAATTGTAAAGAGAGGAACAAAGAAAAACAGAAAAGAATGGCGTCTCTCTATATAAATTATTGTCCTTTTTACTATAAAACACAGAAGTATTTGAAACTAGTTGTTTTGCATTTGATATCTGAACTCTAATACTATTGTTTTGGTTATCATAATGCTTCATAACAGAACAGAGTTTGACAAAAGGATATTAAGTTACTTGTTGGCTGTGGATATTCCATTGAATGGTTATTTTACAGGTAGGGGTGTGGTCTGAGATTAATACTTGGCACTCTGTGTGGGCAAAACAACATTGTGTTGGTAGCTTTAAAGGCACACCTGAATTTAGATGTGACAATAAATAATGGTTTAAAAAGTTATGCTTCAGTTTTCAGCATTCTTCTGATCTTCTCATAGTACAGGGATCCAAATGCTTAGCAACTTTGGATAAGTCCCCGTTTTGCAGTCTATCCCTGCCTTTCCACCCTCTAGATGTGATAGAACTGCAAATCTTCAAATTCCATCTGGGAATCATGCACACTGTGATTTGGGTACATCTGCAGGGTATGAAGTTGGAGTAGGTTAACCCATCCTATCCTACAAGAACATTGGAGAGAGCAGTAAATGCTGTTCTATGCTCAACAGCAAGATAAATGAAAGTTCAGGTGAAGGTCTGTTAATAATTTCCTCTCTTAAGAGACAATATGGGGCTGAGCGATTTTGAAAAATCTTTGGTTTTACTAGTTGTACCATCATATTTTTAAAGAGGAGAGAGGAAAAACCACTTATGCAACAACAAGGGGGCAAGAAATACACAGTTTGTATAAAAATCTTTACATGTATTATCAGATGAGTATTGGTCACAAAATCATTATGAAATATAAGCAGCATATTTCCATAGTATACTCAGATGCACTGCTGGCAGTTACATTCTGGGATGGTAAGGCTAATAGTGCCTACTACCCATGAGGGCTTTTCACTCTCTATGTATCTCAAATTACCACCTGCTTGGGAACAGCTGACATAAGGGGTTGTTTTAATATCCTGCTTTTGAGTTTCCCTGAACATTTGGTTGGTTCCTGGGGGCAGCAGCAGAATACTGGATTAGATAATGTCTTTGACTTGATATAGGACAGCTTTTCCAACTTTCTTAGGAGAGAGAGAGTTCACTGTTGCTCTACCATTACTTAATGAGAGCAAATGTGATATCTTGCACTGAAGACACAATTAGATACAGGCTGGAGAGGCACAGGTCAAGTTAATTGCATGGGTGGTAAAGATACTGTATGTCCACTGAAAACTGTTTGGCATACCCCACAGGCAAGCGAAAGACTAGCATGGAATATTTTGCTTACTTCAAGTGTTTGATCATTCGGGGGGTTTTTAGACAAATAATCTAAATATAAATGCATGTTTACTCAGGGTAGTCTTATTATGTACAGTGGAGATTACACAACCTTTCTTTTCCTGCCAAGGGATGATCAGGAGGAGTCTGGTAGCACCTTTTCAGACTAACAAATTTTATTTAAGCTTTTGTGAGCTGTCTCCTTCTGATTTCTGGCTACCGTAGGTTAATATGGCTCTCCTTTTACTACGTCTTTAAAGGAATGAATGCACCTAAAGTATGTGGACAGAAGAAGAGCTCTATCCTGGACTTTATTTGAATGTCTAAATATCTGTCTCCCATGACTCTTTCACAACTTTTTTGCATTTGTATATATTATGTATATTAACATCACAGCCTATAGCTCTGGAGGTCAATGTGCTGAAATGTCCTTTTATGTGGATTTTAAGAACCCTTACAAGCCTATTTTTAGAAACAAAACAAATAAGACACATTTCTTGCATGTCTAGGCAAAAGGCATGAGAGGTGTTTAGGAATACAATAAGTTTGTTCTCTTGTGTAAAGGAGGAATGATTACTTGCCCCTGCCCTGTATCATCCATCTCTTCCCCTTTAAACTATAAAGTATTAGTCTGCTACTGCTGGGGAGAGTATTGTGATATCACAAACATGGTATTTATTGTTTAAGGGTAAATGCTATTATCTGATCTCCATATTTGGCTTTACAGATAACAACTGATATCAATTTGAGTTCTAATGAAATAGCTTGTATCAGTTGACACTGCTAGTGCTACATCCTGTTTTCACAAGTAGGCTGTAGCTGCTAAACGGCAATGGATTTCCTAAAATAGTTTTATGTTTTTTAAACTGCTGGGTTTATAGATATCATATAGGTACATACATTTGTTTGGAAGGACAGACAGACAGATAGATATGCCTCTAGGTGACCACCCACCTATTCTGTTTTTTTAAAAAAATTAAAAGATATAAAACCCCTCTTCTCCAATCTGGTGTCCTATTTTACTTTTGATTGAATGTATATATTTGTAGCTTCTGTTTTCAGTTTAATATTAGATTGAATTTAAAACCTTTGTCGTTTCTCTGAATAAAACATTTATTTCCCTGAGTGTAGAGGCCTCTGTGGTGTGTGGGTGTGTGTGTGCACACGTGAAAAATGTCAAGGCGGCATTTGCAAATATGTAACCAAAACACTGTCCTTTTTTCTGTGAGCTGTGAATGCAATGCATGTATAAAAGGGCAGGACTTCTGTCACAGTTGCGGCTGCCATCTTGCCCCTGCCTGAGTGCACTGTGGGTAGAAAGATGGGATATAAATTAAGCACACAATCACAATATAATTTTGAAAGATGGCACAGAATTTTTAAAGTTAAATAAATCCAGAGCTGAACATACTTGAAAGGCCTCAGCAGAGAAATAACACACCCACCGTAATCACTGATTCTACTGTTTAACCTCTTATTGCTACTCTTAACTTTCAAATGAAATCTACCCTCCTGTAATTTAGCCCATGAAATCTAGTCATGTCCTCAATGCAGAAGAGAACACCGGAAACAAACATAAAGCCTATTTATTTGATTAAAAGATGTCATTGTTCCTCGGTGTTCCACATTGTTCAGAGCACATGTTGAATAAAGTTCTGGCCACTACATTTTAGGAAAACACATATAAAGTGGAACATGTCCAGGAGAGAGAAATCAAGAATGATAAGGATCCTGGGAGGAAAAAAATATGAACAATGGTTGGAAGTATCTAATCTGGAGAAGATTATGGGGAGACACAATAATTGTCTTCAAGTACTCAAAGAGTTGTCATGTAGAAAACAGTCCATGCTTTTTGGAATAACAGGCAGTCAAGCACCATGAAATATCATCACCCAATTGTGACCAAGGAAGAAAGAGAAGAGAAATGAATAAAACAAGAGGATGTTTCTTGATCCTGATCACATGATATACATACTTTGGGATTGGGGTTACTTGCTGCCCTGTATAAGGAAAAAAGTCTGTTTTTGTTGGCAATGAACAGCCTTCCTTTTGATTTTAGCTTGACAAGAATCATGTCTTACAGCAAACAACCCTCTCTGTTTTATGAAGTGTTGATAATCCATCAGTCAAAGTAAATAGCATTAAAAAAAAAATGAACCTCCTCTTTCTTCCATATCACCTTGATTTTAAAATTTGTTCCTTTGAATCAGGCAGTGTAAATGCATAATGAACATGCTCCTGAAGCACCCTACAGTAGCCATCCAAATTGGTTCTCAGTTATAACATGTTAATTTTACCATACGTTCTTATAAAGATAAGTATGCTCCATAATGATTTTTTTTTCAAAATGCTTGACTAATTTTTCCCAAGTGATTTACTAATTGCTAATACTAGTTTCAGAAATCTGGCACAACCAGAGCTACTTGGCTGTCCAAGAACAAGAGGGAAACAGTGTAAAATAAATTTTCTATTTATTATACTTCTCAACTTTAGAACATAAAGTTCATAAATAACTCACAGTCATAAGCCTGTAGTGTATAATCCAGAATGAATCATTTAGATGACTAGAACTAGGGTCTGTACATGATGAGAAATATCTTTCAGTCAAAATGTAAGCAAATAAAGCAATGTTAGGGGTTTTAACAGACATTTTGTATTCACTTGCCTTTAAACACTCCTAAAAATAAAAGAAACATGAAAACCAGTGTCCGCCCCACTAGATAGTCCAAACCAGGAAATCAACTCCACAAGAAGGCTAAAACTACTTTTATTGAGAGTGGCTATAATAACAATCTCACAAGTCTGATTGTGCTATACGTTTTCTTCCTCCTTACAGTTCAATGAATTAGGGAGACTTCTGTCTGAGTTGCTTCTGAATGTTTTCTGGCTGTTATGGACTTAAAAAATGTTTCAGCCCATTCTGCCTATGTAACTGTTCCTGGATTTCTCTGTCAATATCATTTCTTTACTCCCTATAGCCAGTTAAGTTCATTATTGCTTGATCAATTATATCAAATAAGCAGTTGCCCCAAATAAACATGATGCATTTGTCCTCAATAGATCAATGACACAAGACCACCTTTCCCATCTAATCTCTGATGAGTTGGGACTGCAGCTTTCTGAATTCCAAGACAATATGGCCATTAGATTGACAAAACCGATATCAAGTTGTTAACTGGCAATGCAAATTACTGGGTGGCTGAAGGATTGGTTATTGTCATACAAATTTACGTTATAGGGTTGTTGTATAATTAGACTGTCTGCCTCAGTTCATACAAATATATCTAACATTGACATATAAATATCATACCAATATATATAACAGTAAAGAGCAAATCTAGACCATGCAAATGTTTTCTAAGTTTTCAAGAGCTTCCTCTACCTGTTCCTTATTATATCTCCCCAATTTTTCTCTGAAGGTGTTAGCCTTTCAGGATAGATCAGATCAGGAAACTGATTCTATAGGAGGACTAGAACTACACTTTATTGAGTATACAACAACAGTGCTTTATAGGTAGTCCTTGCTTAGCAACCACAATCGGGACTGGCAACTCAGTCGCTAAATGCCATGGTTGCTAAGTGGAAAATCATGTGACCGTGATGGGCTTACAACCTTATTTCCCATTCAGTTGTAAAGTGAAGTCCTGTGGTCATTAAGCAAAACATCATGTGACTTACAATTTTACTTCTTCCTTCTCTACTAACTCTGTTTGTTACAAGCTGGTTACAGTGTCCAAGTGGCAATCGCATGGCCACGGGATGCTGTGATGTTCATAAATGCAAGAACTGGTTGCAAAGATTTTTTTTTCATTGTTGTAACTTCGAATAGTTGCTAAACAAGGCAGTCAGTAAGCAAGGACTACCCGAACTTTTCCTCCCTCTTATATCCCAATGAATCAGGGAGAAGCCTGCCTGAGTCTCTTCTGAATACTACCTTGCTTCCCCAGAACTTAAGGAATGTTTTAGTCCTCTTTGCTTATACAATGGTTCTTGCCTATATCCTTTAAGATCATCTTCTTCATACTCTATACCAGGTCAGTATCTTCTGGAGAAGCTATAATAAAGTGAAATAAGAACCTCTATGTATGGCCAGGTTTTGTACAGATACAGATTTTTAAGAATTGTAAGTGTACATCTTAAGGGTAACTGAAAGTATTGGAAGGATTTATCAATTGGCAGCATGCCAAATGTACAATCGCAATAACTCTTCAATATATTTCATCAGTTGATACAGAGTATATTTTTCCCACTCTTATGCATGTTTACTATGTCTAGGAGATACATTTCATTATTCACATGTTTGTACAACTGCAAAGACATATGAAATTAGGCAAACATTTAAAGACTAGTTGGATTAGTCAACTAGCACTTGGAGAACCAAACAGGGGTTCCTGGAGCCATATGTATGCTCATGCCTCTTCATCCATACTAGTCCTCTAGCTCCTTGTTGCCCAGCAGAAAATAATCTGAGATCAACTTTCAATTCATATAGACTATACCCTAGATGTTCCTGAATCTCTTGTCTGAGTATCTCTTTCAAGAGCAGGATACAAAACTTTAGGGGCTTTGGGTTTAATACTGGATTAATTTGAGTCAATCACAATATTTCAGTCACAACTCTCTTTACAGTATGAGGATAAAATAATGAAAGAAAGGCCGTTCACACAATTTTGAGTTCTTTGGAAAAACATAGTGATAAAAAATATAATAGATAAATTGTATCCACATTTTATGATATGTAGATGTGTATAACACTGAGTTCAGAAACTAATGGCTGATCTTGCTTCTTGATGCAATAAATAAGAGATAAAAAGAAGTCAAACTTCACAAGATGGGCTACTCCTGTTCAACAAACCAGCTAGTTCACTTGTACAAATCAGCTGCCATATTAGCATGCCTCCAAATCCAGATATAGTTGAGTGCTCCTGAAGCTTTAGGCATTCACTAAAGGAAATTTCAGGCACTACTGGATCAAGGATGAAGCAAAGGGAAACTAAACAGCTTATCCAAAATTGTATCTATACTAAGATCATTACAAACTTAATATTGTGAATTCCCCACATATTTGTATTTTAAGATTAGAATAAAATAGCATTATAACAGAACACTTAAGAAAGAGGTTTTTTAAAAATATATAATAAAGTAATTTGGAGCTCCCTTAGTACCTCTGCCCTTAGTACACTGCTCCCCTGGAGAATGGTACTGAAGTATTATAAATAATTAGATACTATCTTTAAAAAAGAAGGCATTTATGTTGAAAAACTTACAGCTGAGCATTACACTCTAACAGTAAGCAGGCTCTGCTGTATCAAAGAAAGAATATTTCATTCTGTACTGATAGTGAAATCTTCAAAAATTATGTACCTGTTGTGCAAAATTAGTTGTGACTTTGACAAAAGCAGTGCTGGTGAAGTATTCTCTATGTGCCTCTTGAATACAAAAACAACATATATGCAAAAAATCCAAGTCTTGCCAAGATTAAAAAACGAGTCAGAGTCCAAAGCTGATGTTTTTATTCCCTGTTTGGGGGGCATACTGATGGAAATTGAGGTGTTTATATCTGGCAATTCAAAGTATGTCACAGTATGTCAACTTTTTAACTTTATCACCATCAGAGCACTTTGACAAAGCATCAAGGTAAAGGAGATTTCTCACCAAGGAGAATTGCAAGGATAGATGTGTCCCTCTATCTATGGACCACCTTCTTTTCAACTGAGCAGAAGAGAGATTGGCATTGTTTTATATACCCTCTGGGATGTCCACCCAGGGACTGTAGGACTTAAAACCACAATTGCACTAAAAATATAGCCAAATCTCCCAAAGGGAGGGAAGTGTCCCAAAGGGAGGGAAAACTGCTTAAACTAAACTAAACTAAACTAAACTAAACTAAACTAAACTAAACTAAACTAAACTAAACTAAACTAAACAACACAACACAACACAACACAACACAACTAAACTAAACTAAACTAAACTAAACTAAACTAAATTAAACTAAACGATTGCACTTTTTATAACCCTTGAAGCCAAATCTAGCCCAGAGATGTCTGCAGGAAGGTCAAAGGGTAGGGAGGTAGGGGTGAAGGGAAATGATGAAAGCAGGATTGTGCTTTTGCACCACAAGCATCGTCCCTTTTGTACAGGCACTGTGACATTGCACAGATGTCCAAAAAGAATAGAGTTTGTGTCACAACAGTACAATGTTCCTTTCATCGTTTTGATAAAAGCATCAGGTCCTGTGGAGACTATTAGCCACATGATTGAATTTAAATTTTCATGAATATTCCTAATTCTTAATAATACTTCATGATAACTTTTAAAATTCTAGTTATAAAACATCTTCACTGAATTTGTAAGGTAGTTGGGAAATATGATTTTTAAAACTTGGACAATATATACATCATTTTTTGTATTTGCAGTACAGCCTACAGTAATTTTCTTGGCTTTCTTCCACCCTTGCCCTCAGTCCCAAATACAGCTCTCTGCTAGTGATACAGATATCTCATGGATAGCAGCTTAAACTGAACCAGGCCTATTCAACCTGTGACCCATCGAACAGATCACTTATTGTGCCCAAACCAGCTGCAAGAGATAGCTAGGTGCTTTAACGCTTGAGGAAACCTATGTTGTCCAGTAGTGATCAGTACGGTCTTTTGAATGTGATATCTCAACTTCCATTAGAAATCTTTGTCATAGGAATGTGTGACTAGTGACATGATGTCTCTTCTAGTTTTGGGGCACAATCCACAGGTATTACTGTGTGAATGATAGAACTGCAGTTTTCACACAATACACAAACAATCCATCTCTTAGTAGAAGGGGAAAGGATATATAAGTCACTAATTTTAAACTACTCTTTTCTGCTCTGATGCTAAATGGACAGCCATTACTTTGTAGTGGGGAGAACAGGGTTACTTACATTAACTTCGGTTATAGCAATATCAACGACGCTACCAACAACAATTAAGGCATCAAAAGTGTTCCATGCATCAGTGAAATAGTGCTGTTAGGACAAGCATTCAGAAGCACGAGAAAACAGAAACAGAAAAGAAAGAGAAGAAAAGGACAGTGTTATAACACAGATACACAATGTACCAGTACTGCATCTTTCCATCTCAAATCTGAGAAAGTGGGAAGCAAACTATGAATTATGACTGGCCTGCATTCGGAGTTAAGAACCATATCCAAAGTTCTGTGACTTGTCCAAATAACAGAGTAAATGGGGGAAGGGAGAAGAGAGATAAAGAAAGAGTGGGGGGGGGGAGAAAAAGAGAGTGAGAGAGAGAGCGCAGTGGGACTGCAGGTGTTTTGCTGGGGGATACTCACATCAGCTTCACTGAGAACGATGTCTATTATGCTGCCAAGAACGACGAGGGAGTCAAACGAGTTCCAGGCATCACTAAAATAGCCCTGAACAGAGCAGGCAGGGTGCAAATGTTTGTGATTACATATGAAATGTCAGAATATTTGCATACTTCTGTTTAACTTCTTCATAAACAGAAATTACATCAAACAAAAATTTTGTGATCTCATGAGGAAAGAATAAACAATATTGCCTACTGAAGGGAAGGCTTATATGTGACATGATTCCACTGCCATATGCCAACAGAATTCTGCAGCAGATGGTTTATGTTGTAAATATGGACACAGAGTACTGGCAGTATGAGCAGAGAATATCTGCATGCCACACTGCTCCAATGAGACTTCACTACAAATTAACTACATCTTCTAAGGTAGTTATAGTTATGGATGACAACTATCACAAGCCCCATCCAACTGACGTTGTGCAAGGGCACCAGTTTGCCTACTCAAGCTTAAGCTGTTGGATACACATTGACACCTGATAGCTTCTCTCAGCTGAGAGAATGGCTACCTATGTAAAATCCTGATGGGCATGACAATTCAGGGGAGAATCTTAAAATCTAAATGTAAATTTATGCTTCTATGCAGTTTACTTCTGCAAAGTAATTGGTTGAAACACCAAACATAAGTAAAGAAGTGTTGAATAACCTGTGTGTAGAATTCTACTTTAAGTAGAATAACCCCAAATCTCACCACGTAGATAGGAACACAGGAAATTGGCTTATACAGCGTCAGACCATTTTCCATCACAGTATTTTTTTTTTAACCTTGGCTATGTTCACATGGCATGCTTAACTCATCATTGGTAGGGTTAATGGTTAATATGCTGTGAAAACACCTAAACTCAGTCAGCCATGAGGTTAGAAAGGGGAAGCTTTAACCTAAAACAGAGCTGGTATATTTGGAGTTAAACAAAGCCCTCCAGTCTGTTTTATCATGTGAACATGGAATAGATGGTTAGCCTTTTCTTCCTGCTGCTGGCATGAAGTCCATATGTGGAGAGGCCATGCAGAATAGAGCTTTTGGGGGAACTCCATTCCTCTAACATTTTTACTTTAAACTCCCACTTACTGCAGACACACAGAAGGGGGTGAAAGGGCAGGGGTGGATAAGCCTTCCCCAATTCTTTCTGCCAACTGAACTACAGGGGATCTTTCTTTTTTTTTTGAACATTTTCCCATAACATTAAAAAAATGTCAGGGACTGACAGCTTCAAAGACACTCTTGTGGTAGCTGACCTTCCTAAAGATGGCTACTCTCTGGGTAGAAACAGGTTGGGTCAGTTATGTGATATGAATTTAGCCATTGTCTAACCAATAGCTTTGAAAGGTTTCCAAGAGGAAACTTCTCCAGCCTTATCTAGAAGGGCTAAGGATTAAACCACAGATCTTCATGGAAGCAAGTATTCTAGCACTAAACTATGGTCCTTCCCATATTATGTATGATTAATGCCCAAGATGAATTAAAAATTAAAGGAAGTCAATCTGACATACAATATATGAAATAATAAAGATGAATGTGAAACTAATGGGCAACACTCAAACACTGTGGCAGTTTAAAGCAGCTTGTATGGGCTCATTAAGAGTCTTTTTTTAAAATGACTCCAAATTGCAACATGCTATTGGTGTCTCTTTAAGTCCTGAAAATAGGTAATAAAATAAAAAACAAGCCTGCAGAACTGACATTTCCAAATAAGAAATATCTAAGTTGTTTGATCTCTACAGTCTCAGCAGCATGTGCTTAGTGACTGAAACAAAATGTATTGTTTGCTCAGCACAATTCAGGAGAAACCAAAAGCCAGACAGATGCATAAAAAGTTGATCATGAGAAGATCACACTAACATAGAGGGAACTGAAAAGCGCCTCCAGCAGAACATCGGCCATTACAAGGGCACTCTAAAATGTTTGCCAATCCTTAACCGAAAAATACTTGAATGGACCCCTGTCTTATTGAGTTACTAGAAGATTGCTGGAATTTTAAACTGCAATCAATCAATCAAACTGCGTGTCACATATTGATTTCTTATGGCACACCTTTCCCACCAGCATGCTCAATATTGTTTTCAGCAATGTGTAGGGGCAAAGCAAGCAAATACAAATAAAAACACAAGTAAAAGAAATCAAAATGATTCTGGAAAAGGGAAAATGCAATATATGGACAAGTCACAGCAAGTAAACTTGCATCACACATCTCATAGCCTTCATCACTGCAATAACCCATGATGAAATTACTTACTAGGTATCTTTTCTTTTTTGGCACACAAATCTGATACAAAATGGCAAGGGAAAATAATTCCATATTTGGTTACATAATGCTTGGTTTTCATGACCTCACGAACTTTGCAAACAATCTATGGTATTCAAATATTTTTTTATTGGAAAACAGATAGTGGAATGGCTTGAAACATAAAGTATGATGTTGTCCCCCACACCCTCAATGGCAAGTTGCAAGGTTAAACCCACCCACTGACATCTGTGAACTGAGCATGTTCATCTGGAAAAGAATTCCTAGGTTCAAGCAGCTACTGAAACTCTTGGCTCAGCAGACATCTGGATTGCACAGGTGCCGTTATGTGGAACAGCGTGTCTTCTAATGGAGGTCCTCTTCCATTCAGCATGTGGATATTGGAAGACTGGATTATCATTGGTTATGAGAGATGGCATGGTCTCACTCCTTCTTCAAAGTACAACTGACCACATGAGAAATGGCTGAAACTACTATGCATCTACAAAGCCTTGGATTAGATTGGATCCATAAGAAAGATCATAGTCTGATAGCTTACATCCAAATATTGGTATATTTGAATAACAACTGGGAATGTTAAACTACTGGATTTGAAAAAAAAATCAGTCATATTAATTTGCTGGAACCCATTTGTTCATCTGCAAACCATTCTTAACCTGTACTGCTCCCAAATGTGTCAGTGCCCACCTACAAACTAATTCTCTGAAATACTTGAGACAAGGACACCACATTGCTTTCTGTTATACTACTTCAATGGTCAAACATGCCTTGGGATCGACATTCAATATGTTTGGGAATATAATATAAGCTTAGAACTGGCTGAAGAAAAAGAAGTGAATTTATTACATTAATATATTCCTTACTTGTATATTACCAAGCAATACATTTTGTAAAAAAATAATGCTTCTACATTTTATTTGCTGCAGTTGCATAAACACTGTTATCAGATTTAACATTTCTGTGAAGATATTTCTGATAATTTGCCATGAAAACCTATGCTATCTTACTTGTGTGTCGATCTAAGCAAAAAATACTTGTAAATTAATAAGAAGCAACCAAAAGGAAATGCTAATTAAACCATACATAACCTCTTACCTTCGGTTTAAATGCAATGAGTTTCAGAACCATTTCAACAGTAAATACTGCAGTAAACACCATATTCAGAATATCCATTGCATCATTAAAAAGTTTAGACTGTCCATAGTGCTACAAATAAAACAAATGAGAAGAATATTAATATAACTCTTTCTTTCAGACAATCAAATAAACAAAACAACGTATCTCTATCACTTACCAAATCTTATACTAAAAAGTTTAGTATGAAACCCTGTGTTCTTAATACCCAACAAGGAGAATCTATGGCAGTCTCTTGCTGCCCAGCTATCCAGCTTGATAAAGCTTTTATTATTTGTTGTCTCTTTTTCTAATTTTTCTAAATTTACTGTGAAATAACATATTGACATCATAGTAAATTACTGTTCCCAATAGCAGGATGTCATTTCTCCCAATACTAGGAAATAATTGCTCCCAACAATTTATTAAGACACCCCTATATCTGATTAAAATACCCTTTTACCTGGATCTAATTTTTCTTTACCTCCAGCTCCTTAAAATGATCAATCACTATTGACATTAAATATGATAAGCCAATTAAGTTTGCTCTCAGACAAGATTTGTAGGCAGTTCTCAAAAGCTAGTTTCACATTAAGTCATGATTTCTTTTAACCAAATCATGTTGTTTGTTAAAGAAATCACAATGCCTGGATTTACATATCAATCATTTAGAAACCATAACGACTGCATTCACAAAAATGCACCAAGCTAAAACCAAATGAATAATGTTGTGACTTGGCATAGCATGTGAATTCAAGTAAAACTAGTAGAAAGGAAACTGACTAGCTTTGACCACAGTTAAACTGGATGCTGGCAATTGGCTGGATTCATATGTTGTGCTAAAATGCAGTTTCTTTTCATTTTGGCTTGTGGACTAAGGCACAGTGGCTTGATTCACACATACTTCTAAGCCATAAGCAATGGCTTACAAACCACAGTGGCTGAGTTCACTGATGCCTGCAGCTAGCCAAAATGAGGCAAAATTGACAAAGTATGCATTGTGATATCACAATATAAGCTCTGCCTTTTCATACTTGTGTGGTAAGGATGCAGACAAGTATGCAAAGGGTAGATTTTGCGTCATGACATTGTGATGTTCATTTCAGTGCTTGTTCCCCTTGTTCACCCATGGATGGGTTCACAGAACATGCTAACCCCAAAGCAAATATGGTGGCTTAGTATGAAATGTGAACCTGGACAGTGTATCTCACTGTAATGGTTAAGCATTTGTTCAAGGATGGGTTGAAGAGAAGCAGCACACAACTGAATGTTGGCTTCAAATGCAAGGATTAAATACATGCAACTGCTGTTATGTAGGGAAATTTAAAAGGTCCTCAATATGGGTACTCAGGCTTGTAATTTTGTTTCCATGTTCTTGTGCAAGAAGACTCTCACTTCAGTTAAATGTCCAATCCTGAATTCTAGTGAATGAAGGCAAGAAAGTTTTATTGGAAGTATTTTATTTTTTAAAAAATTCCCTTATAGAACAGACTTTCTGAACAGTTATAGGGAAGCCTGGAGAATTTGATGACAATTATAGAGTACTGGTACCCCTCCACGTTTCCAATTTGCCATGAAATAAGTTGAAACTGATACAAGCAAATGGCATCCACCCTTCTTTATTCCATAGTCCATAGGGCAGACACTTTGATTCTGATGCATGACTTAACATATTCTTGTAAATAATAAAACTATAATTAAAAATAATTTTCTTAAGATTTTAGTAAAAAATGGTAATTCCAAAACCACAGATGAAATCCACTGTTGCGTGCAAGGGTACTTTCTGCTCTTTTCTCTGTGCCATCTTGCAGCATTCCTAAATCTGATCTGGAGGAAATGCCTATAACATACACGATAATACTAAATAAATTCTAAATAAACAAATACAGGGTAATTCTAAATAAGTTTATTAATCTTAATTAATAAATCAATAAAACAATAAATCAATAAAACTAATTGTAAAATAAAATGGCCATACCCAATTTCCTTAGGATAACTCAGAAGTGGCACTTTGTTTCATTCCTACCTGCATAGCCAAGCAAAGGGTGTTGAGCATGATGAGGACAAACATGATATATTCAAAGACAGCAGAGTTCACCATATACCAGAATTTGTACTGGTAAGGATTTTTCGGAATGTATCGACGCAGTGGCCGGGCTTTCAAAGCATATTCTACACACTGACGCTGAAAACAGTAGAAATGTCAACATCATAAACAGGAATTGCAGTGTAGGCCAGAACTGCCTGTCTGAGATTCAAGTTTTTATTTCAGAAGCAAATCCATTAGTGGACAGCTCCATTATATGAACAGTTAGATCACATAAGCAGAGCCAGAAGGAAAGATGCACTCCAAACATATAGTGGAAAAGTCACCTAGAACTAGACTGTGGTTAAGCATTGTTAAATTCAATGCTTAAAACTGGCTTTCCTGCCTGTAGCTCTGGATCATCAGAATCTAAAATTAATCACTATTTAGCAACTACCTCATAATCTCTCTTTGTGCAAACACAGTTTTATGTACCACGGGTCTAAAGACAAGCTCACTTTGACAAATATGAGCAAGTATTAACTTAACACTTTCCTATTAAGATAAGTAAATCAAAGCAAAGTTATCTGCCACTTGTTGAAGGAATGGACAAAAGACTTGCCCTCAACTCCACTCACTGTGCCACAAGCAGAACAGAAGCAAATTAATAGGCAGGGAAATGCTGAATCCCTAAAAGCCACAGTACTGTCATGGTCAAGGGAGGGAGGGAGATGGGGAGGGAAAGGCTCTAAGGCCTTCACAGCATATCCCTTCGTGTCCCAGCAAGATGGGATACCTAACTACAAGCACCAGGATTCTGAGCTGAATGAGCAGGAAAGAAGAAAGGAGCCTCAATTTTTTTCTTTAGGTTTTTGTATCCCACCTTTATTATTTTTATAAGTAACTCAATGGGGCAAACATACCTAATGCTCCTTCCTCCTCTTATTTTTCCCACAACAACCCTGCAAGGTGAGTTGGGCTGAGAGAGTATTTTAAAGGAGTAGGTTGGTGATGACTGAATTCATGGGGAAAAACTGCCAACCCAGATGTTCCCCCACATACTCAAGGGAGATGTCAACAATCTTAAAACTGCTGTTTAAGATACAGCCTTTCCTGCCTGAAGATAAGGCCTTTCCTTACCTTCTTTGACACTAAGTTAATTTCCTCTAGTGACAGACAGGAATGGAAAGCTCTTCCTGGAGTTTTTGGTTTTCCCCTATTTTATCACCTGATCCTCAGGTTTCATGAAAGGATAGGTAGCAGAGATTTTTATTCTCCCTCTTCTAGTAAAGCCCAGGGCTGAAAAACTACTTTGGCTGTTTGTAAGAGAAGGACTCCCAGCTCCTGGTTATAAACAAAACAAAACTTTTCCATTCCATAGAGATAAAACTAGTATTCTTATTTTAAATCTTAAAATAAATGTATACTGCAAAGGTATTAGGAGCCAGAAACCTATAACCTCCAAATAGTGTTTGTCTGTTTCTCTCATCACCTCCTTTAGTATGGGAGAGGGTGAGAAATTCTGCACGGACTAGAAGGATCAAAATAATGGGATTAAATTTGGAAATGCCTGATATGTGGGGAGAAAGTATCCAGCTAAATACTATGATGTGACCTTGTGCAATGCCCAACCTATCCAAAATAAACTAAAATAGTGTGAAACCTTGTGACAGACCACATACTATGTAAAATTTCAGCAAAATCTCATCTGATTTCAGTAATTTTTGGAGGGAGTATACTGGTTCTTTTTAGAGGTCCCTTGAGACTCATGGGCTCTTTGTTGCCACCTGTAAACTACTCCTTGTAAAATTAAATGTCTAATTGATGGTCAGAGGATGTATTATTTTATGCTTATACTAACATTCATTTACCCATCTGTTGCCCTCTTTGGAGGCAACTTGAGTTTTCTCCATCTTGAATAAGATGGCTCCAGACTGGGTAGCTTCTATGCCACCTGGCCTGGAAGTACTTCATCCAGCGTCATGGGAGAAGGCTCTCACAGTCTTCCTTGCACTGCTGTCTGAAGGTGGTTTTTCAGCCCTTTCATGACCTTGGCCTCTTCTGACAGGCCTTTCATCATCTAAGGATGTATGCTTTCCTATTGCTGGACTACCTCAACTGCTTCTCAGTGCGGGAGAAGTTGGGATAGTCCATCAAACTTTCCACACCACAGGCTACTCTCAGCTGGGTGAGCAGGAAGGATTCTCTGCAGCTTGCCCTGGAGCTGTCCAGCAACTTCAACCTTCTCCATACCATAAGCTTTGTGGGAAGAAGCTAAGAGAGGCTCCCAAACACTCCCAAACAAAGCAACATACTGATTCTTCACAAAGCAGCTTTGAAAGGTCACTTTATTAAAGTGAAATACTTCTGTGAAACTTTGCAAAGCCTTATCACTAAGGTAGTAGACATTCTTGTTTCTCATGGCTGTGTGTAGCACATTCATTTTGCCATTAAGCTAGGCCTGTTTGTAGAAAACTTGCTTAGTAATGGAAAGCAAATGAAATATTAGGATTCTGAAGATCATTACATATCAGATTATAATATTTATATAGGTGTTATTTATTACCTGATTTTTGTCAAGTTCACAGTTCTTGTATTCTTGTTCTCCCTGTTCTTGGAATGTGACAATGACAAAGCCAACAAATATGTTCATCATGAAGAAAGCAATAATAATAATGTAGATGATGAAAAAAATAGAGATTTCCACTCTGTAATTGTAGATCGGTCCTACATTCTCTCCATTTGAATCTATAGCTTTATAAAGAAGCCTGCATATTGAAGACAAATGAACAATGGATTGTAACATCATGAAAACAGCAATTTCTAATGCTGGTTTCAATATTGAAAGGTATATTTTGTAAAGAAGGTCCTTTTCTGGTCACGGAACAAGAGGGCAAGATGCCTGTCACTATGGTTCTCCTTGTACTCTTCAAAGCCTGTTTCAGACTGTCTATCAGGCACGGGGAAGGAAAATAAGGGGGAGGCCTTGCTGCACAAGCAACTATGGAAATTGGAAGCCCAATTAATTCTAGAGGATACCAGGATGAGGAAAGCTGCTATATAGCAATGTTAAGAATATTAAGAGGAGAGGGTAATCTGCCACAAGACAATCACGCAAGGTTTTATAAGCCATTATTGAGGAATCCAGGAATGAACATAAGGCTGAAGCACACCTTCTCCACTCTATCTTACAAGAAACGTGGTTTCAGCAGAAAAATTCTGATTTGCATTAAGTCAATGTTCTCTGTTACTTTCTAATTGGGGAACTCCAGCTTAATACTAATTAACATACTAAAATTATGGCAGAACTATACTGAGAAGTCTAGAAAAAAAAGTTACACAAGATTCCAATACATAACATAGGAAGAGACTTCCATGAGCACATAGAAGAGGTTAGAAGAAACAGAGAAAAAAGGGGAAAGTAAAAGGGGATGGCTGAATACCTAAAAGAATGAGAATATAGTTTGAATCTTCAATAAATTCATCACAGAGTGCAAATGTTTAATGTAGAGTAGGTTTACTGGTAGATTATTTTAAAGCAAGGGAGAATTACAAAGATCAGTATTATTTATAAAGTGGAAATGTGAAGGACTAGTAAACATTTTCATCAAATCTATAGCCTGTTTAAAATTTTGTCATATCCCCTGCTCCATTAACTGTATAGCTCTGTAACACATTATGCCTATAAAATGGTACATCCTCATTAGATCAAGGCAACAGTATTTCTAAGAATCATGTTCCCAGTCTTAGTCCTCCCAAAAAGAAATTGATCAACTCTGAAAAGGCCAGTCAGAATAGAATAGAATAGAATAGAATAGAATAGAATAGAATAGAATAGAATAGAATAGAATAGAATAGAATAGAATAGAATAGAATAGAATAGAATAGAATAGAATAATAAACTCTTTTGTAAATGTTACACTTACGCAGGCCAGCCCTCAAAAGTAGAAACAGTAAAAAGAGCCATCATAGCAGTGAGGACATTATCAAAGTTGAAATCGCTGTTCTGCCATATTCTCTCTCTCACCATTGGACTCTCCACATCTCCATCTTTATACACAATAAATATTCCCCTATAGATGAAAAAAGCAAACAGTTACCATGGTAATTGTCAAATATCTTAAACTTTTTTTCTATCTTTCTTAAAATGCACCTATAACACAATCCTTTGCATGTTTTAGTAAGTCCCAATGAATAGCAGGAATGGGGAATCTTATGGCCCACTGAAATATGTCTAACATTAATAGTATAGTTATTTCTATTGCATTTATAGCCCAGCTTTCTTCCAAGAACACACACAGACATCTCTCCTGATTTTATTAACAGGTCTCTGAAGTAAATTGATCTGAAAAAGTGACTGACCCAAACTATTCAGTTAGCTCTGTGGTCTGCTGGGTACTTGAAGCTGTATATTCCCTGTCAAAGTCCGACACCTTAGGAACTACACCATGTTGCTTTTCAGCAACATATGGAGAGCCAAAAGCTTCCCATCTCTTTGTTATTGTATTGCCATCTAAAAAATGCAGATAAGAAAATGTTCTTACCGGCAATCCACAGGATTTTGCTTTGCTTCATCTGTGCACCGATAGAATTTTCCCTATGCATAAAAAAAACATAGCAATAGGATCTAGAGCACCACTCCTGTTTCATAATTTTTCAAGCAACTCTGTAGAACTTCAACAAGCCTCATAAAGAATGATTTGCAAGGCCAATATTTTATTTATCATCCGGTTTTACTATGCTCTGGATTTTTTTTTCTTGTTCTTACCTTAAAGAGCTGGACCCCAATACATGCAAACATGAACTGGAGTAGAGTTGTAACAATCATGATATTACCAATAGTTCGAATGGCAACAAAGACACATTGAACAACATGCTGTCGGGAAGGAAAGAAAAGAAGATCAGTTCAATTTTCACCTGGTGAGTAATCACTACGCTTATTAAACTAGCACTTCATTTTTAAAGTATCGATAAAAGGTTTCATTTGACATTTTAAATTATGCCTTACTATTTTTATTCTCAGAATTGGCACACAATAGGAAAAAAGATATCTTATATTCCATAAATTCAGTCTCACTATTAAGCAGCCACAAATAGCATATAAAGAAGCTAATCATGCAATATTAAATATGTCTAAAACAAGCTCCATTGAACTTGAGCTCAGTGATGCTTATTCCCAAGGGACCCGATTGGGACCTCAAACATTGCTAGATGAAAGAGAAGTTTTCATTCCTGGGTAATCTCAAAATTAGTGTCCGTTTTAGATAAGCCGAGATCAAGGAACAGGATGAGGTGATGGGTGTAAAAACAAACCACTGCTGGAACTCAGAAATGAGAATTATGAAGAAATCTAGACAAAAGAGAAAATCCAAGAATACAGCACAAAGCATATTGGTTAAAAAATATTTGGAAAAAGGCATCATTAAAACCAACTGAGAAAGATGAACCTCAAAATGATACAGAGAGAATCCTGGACTTATTTGAGCTCAAAGTCTCTAAGGCATTCTTAAGGTAATCTCTGTCAAGGCAATTGACATTTTAGACTATTACTATAATTTTGTTTATAAACAGAATATACAGTTTGCAAAGAAAATTCAAATAGAGACCTTAAGTCCTTTTGCTCTGTTAATAGCCCTTAATGGCCTTAAGACTCTTAAAACTCTCAGAATCTTCACAACTGATATAGCACTTGATCTAGATGAAAAGTAAAACAAATAAAACATTAGCTTGACATGACTTAATGCTACTCAACTACTATGATAAAGTTAAGTAATATTCATGCACATAACAGCCCATTAATTCTGAAATTTCGTTTGTTTCCAAGAAAAAATAAATACTGATGCATTTTTTTTGGTGTTGTTTTCCATCTTTTCTGAAGCAAAAGGATCTCTTGGGATGGATAACTCTTCAGTAAGCCATTCCATAATGTTTCTTAACAAAAGTTTTTTAAATGAGTTTAATGCTGGCAAGTAAAATGAATAAAATAAGGTGTATGGCAGCAGACAACTTGTCCCATGCAGATTTTTGACAGCTACAGAATGTGTTTTTCCCCCTCTAGACTCAAAAAACAAAACTAAAAAACTTCCTCAATTTTTGCAGTTATCTTATTTATTTAGACAGTTTATATAGAAAATAAATAATAAATACATACATAGAGTAAGCAGTATAATTTGTATACTGCTTACTCTACACATTCTAAATGACTTAACAGTAATAATAAAAACCACAAAAATTAATATTTTTTGTCTGTTCTCTTACAGTTGTAATTCATCTTCCTTATTTGTCTCTCAAAGGAGTTCTACAATAAAATATAACTAAAATGCTAATAGTAAAATAAATAAAATCCCTAAATGACAAAATATTGTGAAATGATATAGGCAATATCTAGTACAGTTGAATGAATGTGATAAAAAAGGAAAATCTACATAATAGTGGTTTAAACAGCTTAAATATCACAAGCTAGCATAGGATGATGATAGAAAATACACAGAAGTTTATTGTATCCCATCCTTACTGCCTAGAATACCATGAACATGCTTGTGTCAAACGTGGGCACTGGTTGCCCTTGTGGCATCCCAGCCAAAATGTGCCTAATCTGATCAGTTCTATCTTTACCACTATGGAGGAATGTTGATAGTCTAGTCTAAAAACGCTATTGGAAAGTCTGGCTTGACCAAAGCCATGCTGGGTGGTGGAAATTAGGATCTATTATCTATAGACCCATGTAGTTAGGACCACAGCAAATGACAAATTGTGACTTGAAATGTCAAAGGACTAACTAGTAAAGTAGTAAAGAATATGAATTAATGAATGAATGAAAGAAAAAAATATGTTGTCTGCTTGTGAAACTAAGAGAAAGGAGAAAGGTGTAACAGAACTTAATGAAGGTGATCTGATCTAGGGGAGTGGAGGTGATGAATACATGCATGAAACTCAAGATGTAAGTTTGATTTTAGAAGAGTAGGCTAAAACTTGTGTCAGAAAATCTGAACTGGACTCATCTAGATTATAAGAATTTGTAAGTTATTGAAATAGAACTCTAGGTACTGCAAAATACCTATCACATTTTTTTCTCAAAATACAGAGAAAGGAAATACAATCTGTTGGTCATCAAGGTTGATGTAGGATGCTAAGCCCACAAGGTATGACCACTTCTGTACAACGGGGAAATTAGTACTCTCTATATTCTAGTCACCAATGGAAACAGTAAAGAAAAAAAAGCAATACTTACTGAATGCCAAATGACACAAGAGAAACACCTACTACCAACAAGTCCAGCAAGTTAAAGTAATTCCGGCAGAAGGACCCCTTATGAAGGAAGGCTCCAAACACTGTCAGCTGAAAACATAATAGTCACAGTTTACTCCTTGCTTCTTCCCAGTTTGAATCATTTATAGGCTGTTTACAAGATTTCTGTGGAGGATGAAAGTTGCTTTTTATAACAATCAGAATGCAGAGAAAAAGGGGCTCCTTCTGTTAAGATTAAAAGTTTTGATTTAATAGTAAGTCACAGTATTTTCAGATATAGTGCACCACTAAATAACAATAGAAATACAGTGGTATCTCTACTTACAAACTTAATCTGTTCTGTGACTCTGATCGCAAGTCGAGTTGGTCACAAGTCAAAGTAAATTTTCCCATAAGGTTCAGTGTAATTACCATTAATCCGTTCCGGCGTCCGCAGACCACGCGGCAGGGGCAGAAAAACGGCCGCTGACCACGCGGCAGGGTGGAAAAATGGCTGTGAACCACGTGTCAGGGGCGGAAAACGGCCGCGGACCACGTGGAACAGGCGGAAAAATGGCTGCGGACCACGTGGAACGGGCGGAAAATGGCCGCGGACCACGTGGAACGGGCGGAAAATGGCTGCGGACCACGTGGAACAGGCGGAAAAATGGCTGCGGACCACGTGGAACGGGCGGAAAATGGCCGCGGACCACGTGGAACGGGCGGAAAATGGCTGCGGACCACGTGGAACGGGCGGAAAAATGGCTCGTAAGTCGAGGCGAGTTTGTAAGTAGAGGTAAATTTTTGGGGCCGGAGCTGATCGTATCTCGAAAATTTCGTAAGTAGGGGCGTTCGTAAGTAGAGGTACCACTGTACAGGGTTTTTTTTGACAACATCTCAAAAACAATCATGGTTCACTATCAGTAGCTTTCATGCTTACATAATGCCTTTGAAAAACATTCTAGTTTTAGGCTTTTACATAGCACAGCATTCTTAGAAGAGGGTTACACAACTTGTGTTTAATAAGGGAGAAAACTGAAAATATATCATAATCATACTCTCAATTGGGTGAGCAGGTAGTCATATCATAACTTTAATCAATAAACCAAATTCATTTTTTTTCTCTTGGTCCTATCCACTTTTTTGCAGAGATGCACCTCAAAGGCCAACTATAGTCTTTGGCTGCAAAAAGGTTGTATACCTCTGTACTAAAATATGGAAGAACGCTGTTATGCTAAAGCAGAGTTAACCAACTTGAAGTTCTCTGGATATATTTTAAGTATCATTCCAATTTTGGTTCATCACCATGAAAGGTCCAATTCTATACACATAGCAGGGATTACTAGGCCGGAGAAGGCTGCTCCAAATTTTCTTCTTTGCTCAGTAACCATCCCTTTATTTTGACGTTCCTACTATACTAAGTAATCTCAGTGCCCTGGAAAAACATGCCAACAGGATTGGGCTCAAGAGATAGAGGAGATCACTGCATGATCTCTGCATGATCTTAAACTCTAATGAAGCAGGGTCCCAGATCACACCAAGTACTGCATGTGTGCTCAAAAGAACAGGAATTTCTAACCTGAATGCAGTGAGGTCAGACAGAATAGAGGGAGGATCCCAATAGTATGGCTTATCTTCTACCCACTTTCAAGCCCTCACACATTCAGGTGAATGTCAGAAAAGAACTACATTTCCCCAAACAGTTCCATGTTCTAGAAATCCATCCCAATATAAATAAAAGTGCAACATTTTGCATTCCGAACTTTTCAGACTATGTTAAAAATAATTGACTCTCTTGGCTTTTCATCTAAATGAACTGTAAAAAGATGCTTTTGCTAATTCAGAGCATGAACACCAGAAAACTGGCTGTAAATAAAAGCAAGTGAAAACAAAAAGCATATCCTGTCCTAAACTGAGCATATCTTGTAAACAGCCTAGTGTTACAATATAGTATGAATTAAAATGCACTGCCTTAAAATGGACACAGTAAGGTAGAATACAGACTTGTGGTCTATGTTTCATACACAGTTGGAAATGCAAAGTTTATGTACTGATTCTAATAAGCAATATATATAAATATATATCCAGTAAGTAATTTGAAACTGATCTAGCTGCACTAGATATTCCCAATCCTGTTGGCAGTAAAAGTGTGTCAACATATTTTATATGTCCCTGGTTTTATCCAATAGTTCATTGGTTCAGTTCCAATATTAATTATATTTCAAGAGGATCAATACTACTAGCTCACCACACTGAACAATATATAAGAATTCTGATGGATACCTTCTGAAATCAATACACAGACTATACATTGACATACTAGTTCTGAATTCATGCATTGGCAGTACATTAAAGCAAGCACACATATGTCTCCTTGTGTACTTAAATTTATACCCAAGATTGTAACCTTTAAAAGCAGCAGAGTGTCTTTCAGAGCCTTTGCAAGAAAATAGTGATCTACTATTTTAACTCTATGTATACCTATTTCAGAAAAAAAGTAATGAAAAATAACATGCGCCTCCTCTGAAAATTTAAGATCTTCTAAGATCTTTCTGTTTAAAAGGGCAGAAAAGGGAGGAGGAAAGTTCATGCATAGGGAGGTATTTTTTCCTTCTTCTGACAGACTTAAAATAGCAAAATAAACTATCAGATTGATGTGATGATAAAAAGGTAACTTCTACATGCACTCAAAGGTTTAAAAAGTGTATTAAAACATGAATAAAAAGTATCCTTAGATTTTTAAAATATATATATATATATATACATATTTGATTATTCAGTGAAAAGGTGAACACTTTTACCACCTTTTCTTGGTAGGCGAGAAACAAAAAATCCTTTTCAAAAAGCTTCTTTATAAACCTTTTACCTTCAAAATGACCTCAAATGTAAACATACTAATGAAGACATAATCTGCATAACCTAGGATCTGGAAGCACAAAGTTAAACACAAAGTTCAAAACATTATTACTAAAGTTGTGTTTGAGTTAACAAGGGTCAATGAACACTTAATTACCTTTAACAGGATTTCAACAGTAAAGATGGCTGTGAAAGCATAGTCAAAGTAACCAAGTATCTGCAAGGCATAACATGCCACAATGAGACATTTATTTACAAGTGCCAATGTTAGAATTTACAGTTCTGGTCACATATACATATATACATCCTAGAAGTGTTTAACATTGTCTTCTTCTGGGATGTTTTCCAACTTCCCAGTCTACTCTACCCCTCTGCATTTCCTGGTGGTGTCACATCCAAGTGCCAACCATAATCAAACTTTTTTTTTAAGATCAGCCACATTCACATACACAGAATCATGAAGATGCATAGTTGTATCTACTAGGATCAAAACTTGTACAACTACATGTCTTCATGGTTATTTGCAATAAAATTACACAATTTCAGAGGGATGGAATTACTTTAATTATTTCAATGTTGACTACACTGAAGATTCTTTTTCCTTCTCCTTGATATGCATATTTAATATCACTATGGTGACTTTTTTAAAAAAAGTGTTTCTGAAATCATGGCACTAGAGAACTTTTCTCATTTGTATGTATGCTTAAAGTGAAAATGAGTAACTATAAAAAGTGACATTGCCAAACAATTATTAGATGATTTTAACAAACTGGAGAAATAAGCACCTTAAGTTATTACTTAAGGAAATAAAGCCTCCCTTAAACTGCATTCAAATTGGTTGAATACACAGAGATGTCCATGTTATTTTCTTGGCAGACGTGGTTTGCCATTGCATTCTTCTGTGATATTTTGTGAGTTCCCAGTCTAGTGCATAGTCCAAGAACTAATGAGGTTGACTCTGCTTTCAATATCATATATTCCAGAAATACCTATTCTACAAATATAGAAAAAAGGAACTTTATTCCATGTCAATTTCTTGCATCTACCTTTATGTAGTGACACTTGAAACAATCATTGAAATGAAACAGAGCAGTGTGAGTAAATCTAAATGTAATTTGAACCACATCTGTTTAAAAAAATACTAGGGATATGAGAAGCAGGTGGACTCTGCTTTGAGATGCGTTGCACTGCAGAAACAATATACACCACTTTGGTGTTTGGATTTGAAACATTGAGATGGAACTCATCTTTCCTGAACAGCCAATTTGTTTCCAGAAAAGAGCTTCTTCTTTCAGAGAGCATAACAGTTGGAGAGATGTGGAGTTCTTGGTGCTCTCTGAGCTTGGTTGTCTGTTTACAGATGTTTCATTTCCCAACTATGTAAAATCATTCACTGATGACGTTACCTAGTTGGGTAATGAAATATCTGCAAGCAAACAACCAAGCTCAGAGAGCACCAAGAACTCCTTAGTTCAACTCTGAGCAACAGATATTTTCTTCTATTGGAGTTGGTGGGATACCAATCACCCAAATTTTATTAATTCCCAGGCTAAAACTCAAGATACCACACATGTATATGCACAGAGAAAGAACCATTTGAAATTGCTGGTCCAAAAAGGAAGCAATGAAACAGATGAAGCTACTACTATAAAGTGGTCTGAGCTCATAATATTCCCAGGAAATTTTATACTGGTGGCAGGGTCAATTAATGCCAATAATGCAAAGCTAATTCACAAATTATAGCAAGAGTCTATTGGATGATATTTGTGCCATCATATTGTGGCAGATTGAAGGGGTATTAATTTAAGTAATGTAAACCTACATTCCTGAAAATGTCAAGCAGTACCTCATCTAAACACTAACAAGGGCTGACCCTGCTAACTCTCAGGATCAACTAAATTCAACTAGATGGTGCCACCTCATGAGATGCTCACGTACTAGCCCATTTTGAAAGGCACATTTAAAGAAGGTCAAACATGCAGACTGTTTGCAAAATCTATTTTTTCTTACATTATTTCGAAAAGAATGATTGCGAATAGGGTCTTCAGCTGCAAGGGAAGCACTGCTGAGCATGATGAAGACAAGAATGAGGTTGGTAAAAATATGGTGATTGATTAATCTATGACAACCCACTCGAATCCTGAAGAACAAGAAAAGAAAATGGAATACTACTGTTACAACTGGTAGGTTAATTACACATAAAATATAAACAACGGCATTTTTATTTTTTAAAAAAATGCTCATCTGAAAATTGCTAAAGCAATTATTTTATTAACTATGCTGATAATTCAGCAAACCTATAAATATAATAGAACATTACATATAAATATTCTATGGAAAGCTATTATATGTTGGATAATATTAAAGCACAACTTGCAGCATTCTCTGTTTAAAGCATCCTCTTTAAACAGTCATCATTTGGCAAGTATAAAACACAAATGTTTCATAATCCTGGTAGGAGTTTGATTTGAAAAGAAATTCCATGTTAAAAAAAAATTAGTTATTTGTTCAGTCTTGTGCTAGATGACATCAGCAGAAGCTTTAGTTGTTATGTCTCTTATCATTTTACTTTAAAAAATCAGTTCAAGGTATATACATTAAAAGGTTATTTACGGGTTTGTATTGCTGAAAATAAAGAAGGAGCTGCCTTCAGGAATTGGTGTCATCTTCTCCTTCATATTAAGTTCAGATATCCTTCGTGGTCGAGGACCTGCAGGTACTTCTGGCTCTTCCTCTTCCTCTTCTTCCTCTTCACCTACTTTATAGTGAAACTTTATTTATTATAAAGTAAATTAAAACATGTTATAATTCTGAGCAAAGTGAGTGTTCAAAATAGCCAGCAAGATGTTTACAACAATATGTAAATATTAAATATAAATATATTTGTAAATATTAAATGAAAGGACATTTCTGGACTTCTCAACAGTACCATTAAATTATCATGCTGAAAAATATGGAATTAGCTCTATAACATCTCTATAGTTTCTGGATGACAGCAGTGTTTTTAGGCTATCTGCTCCCTTCCTGTTCTGAGTTTGAAGCTAGTTAATTAGTTTATTAGGGTAACTGACCGGAATTCTGCAAGTTAAGAACTAATTAAACAATTTCTGTTTCAAGTAAAATGAAAAACAAACATAAAATCCTAACTAGATCATCAAAGCCATCAAAACAATGTATAACAAAATTTTGCCATGTTCAGGGAAATCGAGTCATACTGGTCTGACAGGAGTAGCTGTACCTGAAATGAATCAGAATTGTCTGGGAACTTCACCAAGCAGGGAGCTATGAAACAGACACTTATAGAAGGTGCAAGATAATCAGTTCAATGGGTCCTTTTCCACAAGGGCACAATCTTAGCTCATAAGGAACTTTTTTATATTTGCCCTTGAGAATAGCTGTTGGGAGGGCACTGAAACATGCTAATATTAGCACTCTTTTGAGTTTAGGAATGGTTAACTGATTTAAATATATTGCCAGCTCGAACAACAATCTGCAATCTCTTCATTGGTAAACTGTTAGGTTGTAAATAAGTAATTCCATGCCTCCCTAACCACCATGGAACATTTGTAAATCCTTTGTAGATGCCATTGCAACTCTGGTCCTTACATTATATTGTTCTCTTTTAATTAAGGCTATAAAAAGTGCCAAAAATATATTTTAGCCATTTCCTTTTGTTTCTGAAACCAACAGGAACAACGGTCTTGCTGAGGGGAAGAAAGATCTTATTTCAGGAGAAGTTCCCATGGGTTGGATATAAAGATTATGTAAAAAAAGCTTTTTTAAAAGTGAGGATACCATGGGACTGTAGTGGAGGAATGAAATAATTGCCCCAATTCAAGTGGAAACTGTTTGTACCTCACAGAGTGAAAATGCATGGCCTCTGGATAATATTTATATGTGTGGATGTGGGTGTGTGGGTATGTATATACACATTAGAGTTACTATTCAAACTACATAATCTTATAATTCTACAGTTACATATTTGATGCAAACCATTTTCTTTGAAATCATGTTAATGAAATTGGAGTTGCTTTGAGTTGTGGCACATTTGACCCAATATGTCTTTCTGCCAGTGTACAAAAGGGAGATGGTACCTGGGATATCACAAGGTGGATATGGATCTTTGTCTTCATCATCTTCTTCTCCATATTCATCAATTGTAACCTCAAGTAACAGAAAAGTAAACATTTCAAAAAGAGAGAAAAGTAGTGCAGTAAACTGGTGCATCTTACTAATTCCAGCTCACTTCTTCATCTGTTTCTTCTATTTGAAAATGCCCAACATTACCATTTTTTAATCAAGAATTCTGGCTGAATAAATAAATTAATGAAGTCAACATTATGCCAGAGTGTCTCACAGAGTCTATACTCTGTGAAATAGATAATCTAATACCTCTATCATTAACTCAAATAATTGATAATTGTTCTTAAACCAGAACCTTTCACCTAATTATTGTTCTAAAAAGATAGTTGATATCCTACGAACATCTGGCAAATCATTACTACAGAGGCAGGATGCAAATGGGAATCAAGTCTTCATCTAAACATGCATAGAGAGAAGGAAATCAGGGGCAGCTGTCATATACATCCATTCTACCCACTGGACTCTCACAAGGAGATCCAAGTAAGCACGAGTCAATGCAGAGAATTAGGTTGTTAGGGTTAGATGGGTGTCTGTGCATTCCTGTGTTGAAGAGCTTTCTTACAAAGGGGAACAGATCTCAAGTACCTTAGTATCCTTGGCCTTCTTTGGTTCACCTTCTGGCTTGTCCCCCCTTTTAGCATCCAAACTCTCTTTTCTACAAGAATAATGAAAACAAAACCGTGGGGAAAATGATAAAACAATTAATGTGGTCAACTAATGATTCTAATAAAACTGGAAACATAAAATTTACAGCAGAAGGGACTTGAAGATAAAGACAGAATTAAATGTTATCTACACAGCAACACATTTTATTTTGCATTATGCCAAAAAATATTGCACAATTTAAGACAGCTTCATATTTATTATTCATATAAATAATAAATATGAAGCTGTGCACTCACCTACATCTAGGTGAGTGCACATAGATGTAGTAAAACACTCACAAATATACCCATAATTTAAACACTGTAATGTATAAAATAATGCCTGTACCTATTTTACTATATGTATACATGATAGCAATCATACCATTAACATGGTGCACTAAAAGATATAGACCCTAAACACAAATGCAAACACTACCTTCATGCATGGAAGAGTACATTTTCTCCTTAATACTCTTGATGGGAAAACATAATGACCCAAATGGCCCTGAATTCAAATTACACAACAGACTGTGTCAACCCTAATTCTAAATTCCTCACCAGTATCCTTGTTTTGTTCTTAACATCCTATTCTTGTTCCAGATGGATAGATAAATGGATGGGTGGTCAATGAGGCAAACTTTGAACACATAATTGCAGCAACATTATTTGTAGTCTGTGCCTCATTCTTTACAACTATTTGTACTTAAAGATTCCCATGAATGGATGAATTTTGGTAGAAATTCTTTGGTAGAAAGAATAGAGCACGGACATTTTCTATGCCTATATATTACTTGTAAATTGAAGGTATACCATTCTAGCAGTGTAGTTTGCACCAGTTTTCTACACTGCTTATACCGTCCCAATTTCTTTTTCAAAACAGTGAAAAGAGAAAATGAAGAAAGCTACAAAAATGCGTATGTCTTGTGTGATTTTCTCTGTACCTGGCACTCTTTTTTCTCTCCTTTTCTTCCGCTTCTTCTTTCTGAGCTGTGTTCAGACTTTCAGCATCTGCCAGGTTATCAACCGCAATAGCCAAGAAGACATTTAACAGGATATCTGATTGAAATCATTTTAAGGATAATAAATAGGCAATGCAAGATCTCACATTAGCTGGTTATTCAACAGTAACTATCCAATGATGGCAATTATTTTACAATTTTACTTGGAAGTTCCTTGCACAAACTAAACTAAGAGGACATTTTCTGTTTTATTTTTATTTATAAAATAGGAGAGAAATATGAATATAAAAATTCTACAAAATTCAAAAAGTAGTTGTTGATTTTCACCCTAGTTTACTGTTCTGACACACAAATATTTGTTTCACTAGTTTTTCTTCCCTGGCATGGAACATCCCATCAAATTCACGTACACTAGTATTGTGTGTGTGTACGTGTGTGTGTGTTGTTTTTTAATCACACAGCTGAACAACTTAAATTCCATATATATTCCCAAGGGGAGGGGAATTCCTTTATTTCTCAGGTTCAGAATAGATGATATTTTATAAAAAGACTAAAAAGTCTGCCTAGTACCCATATCTACCTCTCCCCTATCTTTCTTTCTTCCCATCACACTATAAGTTGTCCTCATTTACTGATGGTACTTGGAGCCGGAAACTCCACTGCTAAGTGACATGGTCATAAGATGCAATGTCATGTGACTGCGCCAACTTATGATGGCAGTTCCAGCAATCCCAGTTGCTGGCATTAGGTGAATCCTCCGTGGTTGCAGTGTCCCACCATCATCGGATCACCATTTGCAACCTCCTGCCAGCTTCCCCATTTACTTTGCTTGTTGGAAGCTGGCAAATGGTGATCACGTGACCATGGGACAGGGCAACATCATAATTGCAAGCCAGTTGGCAAGCACCCAAATCACAATCATGTGACTGTGGGGACACTACAACAGATGCAACTACAGGACCCATCGTAACATCCTCTCATTCAGTATTCAGTGCTGTTGTAAGGTCAAATCGTCGCTGAACAAATGGTCATTCAGTGAGGACTACCTGTACTTCCTTTTGGGTTAAGCAACATTATGCCAAGTGAAGCACTAAGAAATAGTATACCAAAGAAAAAAGAGTTAAGGGGGAGAAAAGGAAATATAGCAAAGTCTAGTTTACAGCAACATCAATCACTATACTTCCCTATTCCTTTCTATCCTTGAAAACCACATTTGCTCCCACCATGTCCAAATACCACTTAAAGTGCCTTTTGTTCTTTAAACTTTTCATCTTCCATTTTGAAGGATCTCATCAACTGCATCCTAATATGAATTTCTTGCACTTCCTTTCCTCTCAATCCATTTACTCTATCTTCATACATTTGTTTTGCAATTCTCATCAATTCTCTCTATAATTCTGTTAATATACTTTCATATTGGTCACTCATTTTTGTATTCAATCCATATTCATTCAGCACCCATTCATTCTTGACCCAATTTCTTGTTTTACCATTCTCAAAGTTAGCGGAATTGTGCTCATATACAGCTTTTTTCACTTCTTTCAACACTTGTTCATCACTACAAACCACATACTCCCCACTACCTTTCTACCAACATTTGCACATTTTGAAAAATTTTGATTATGTGCCATCAAGTTGTTTTCAACTCCTAGTGACCATATAGATAGATTTTCTTCATGACAATATATCCCTAACCTGTTCTTTCAAGTCTCCCAATGATGCACTCATCACCACTGTAACTGAGTCTGTCCATCTTGCTACTGGTTGTCCTCTTCTCTTTCCTTCCACTTTTCCCAGCATTAGAGCCCTTTCCAGAGAGCTGGGTCTTCACATAACATGCCCAAAGTAGGATAATTTGAGCCTGTTCATTTGTGCCTTGAGTGAGAACTCTGGGTTGCTTTTGAAAAATTCGCTATTTATTTTCCCATCTTAACTGAATGTTCTATCAAGGTACACAAATTAATCTAGTTATTCTAACTTTTTTTGCATTTCATGTCTAATTTGCAATCTTTCACTTCATTTTCCATGTCAAATACAAGTACTTGCATCTTTGTTACATTAATTTTCAGATCTTGTTACATCATATGAACTAATTTACATCTAATATTTACTTGAAATTACTCATGCTCTCAGCCATCCTCTCCATATATGCACATTTATATTCCTAAACCATATACCTCGGGGGAGAAAATGGCAGCGTTAGAGACAGACATGTACTTTGAGCATCATTAGCTCTTTCACAAGTATTTCATCTTGATTCATATTGTGGTTGATAAAATTGTTTTAAGTTGTATGATTATTAATTGCTTGAACAAACAAAGGTAATTTAATGCAGAGGCTTATCTATTTGATTGCTTGCCAACATATGGCTCAGTGTACTAATTACAATACAAAGTAGAACATGGTTTTCACTAGAAGAGGATATAAAAAACATGGCTTATCTCTTCTAACCACAGATTTTAATTGCACTGGCAGAAGAATGAAGGAGAATAACCAGTTTACTCAAACTAACTGGTTATTTATTGTTTTCCAGTAAATAAGTCAGTAACTGACTTATTTACTGGAAAACAATCAAACAACTTATTTCCCTGTGGTCGCAAGCCCAGTAATACAATCCTCTGTTTTGGACTGGTCATTAGGCCCAACATATATTTTTACAGCTGAACATACTGAATTAAATAGCTTCTTAATCTCCAAATTAATTCTGGCAGAGAAACAAACTTCAGTGGAATTTTATTCCACTGTAAATATGATTAACAATTGCTCAAAGAACTTGATTTTAGAAAGTGAAACTGTAGCTCAACTTGGTGAACAGCCTTCCAAATCCACAATACAAGACTTACCATCTGAAAACCAAGATTCAAGTTTATTACTGATCTCTCACATGCCAAGGTGTAAAGTGCTGCTAACTACATTGACTGCTACAATCTCAGAAAGCCTGGAAACAAACCATTTGTCAAACTTCTAAGTAACTGGGCTTACAACTTCCTTACAATCCTCAATGCAGCATACTACAAATCCAGTTTGTTCAAATTCAGCAGAAGACGGTCAGGCCTTCACATCAACGTCTCTTACAAAAATTTACTGGAAGTGAAAAGAAAAAAACTATGAACTAAAAAACCTAAAAATGTAAGAGATTCAGATTACCTAAAGCCTAAATTAGGTAATTCAAAGGCTCTTAAATATTCTCTAGAGTAAACATAGGAAAAGCCACACGTCAACCATTAAGAAGAAACAGCACAAGAAAGACACATTTCTAGATGAATTCTATCTACACCAGCAGCACTTGGGACTATATCTCAAGAAATTAATTCCTATGAACCAGCTAAAGCTGATCCTATGACTAACACATTGGCAATAATTATGACAAGGATCCAAAGAGTTTAAATTCTTTGGCTTTGGCTTCCATTTGTCATCTAGAACATTTACAAACAGGGATTGGAATTTGTTTCTCATTTCTAATAAGGTATCTTTTGTTAATTTTCCTAAGCTTAAGGCAATTTATCTCAACTACAGCACAAATTGTACTTTGTAAAACTGATTGTCCCTTTTATTTCATTCCCATTATGTGTGAAGGATATTGTTAAAAGAGAGTACATAATTTTTAGTTACATTCAGCAAGGGCACTAGTGACCTTTACCTCAGAAGCTCTAGTGGATAAGATCTTGCAACCGAAATTCAGTTTTATACAGAATAATATAAGGTTCCCCAGATTTTTCAAGAATTATGATTTGCTTACATATAAGGATGTACAAAGTAAGATGTCAAGTGTATCAAAAGGGTCATTGTAAAAACTAAATCTTGCAAAGGGAAGATACCTTCAGGAAGTAATCCTGCTTTAAATCATCTAGCATTATTGCAGCAGAACTTTGCCTTGCCCTTATAGAAACTTTTTTTGATAATAGCAACCACAATAAACATGTAACAGAATAATCAGAGACAGAGGGAACCGCTAAATCTACGTCATATGTTCATCCGCAAGAAGTTCTGGTATCAAACAGGTATTTACGCACACAAATTTGGAATTCCACAATTTTGTCTCCTCCCTTGTACCATACCTAAACTCATTAGAGAATATGATTGCTAATGTTCTTCCCATTGCTGGTTTCAGAAATGGTAGTGTTTTTAAGGACCAGTATGGTATGTTGAATTCTATAACTGCTTGTGATTGATGTTTTGAGTTACAAAATCCCTCCAGCCTGAAACTGAACTCATGGAACACGTGGCAGGCTAGGAGGGTAAGAAAAAGGATAAATTGTTTATTGACATAATTTTATTACATGAGACTTGGGCTATAGCTTCTATAAGTCTAGAGCAGTGTTCCTCAACCTTGACCACTTTAAGAAGCGTCGACTTTAACTCTCAGAATTCCCCATCCATCCCTGTCTAAAAATATTTGGTCTATGCTCAAATCTTATATTTCTTTTTCATTAATGAAGTGCCATAAGATTTCCCCAGTAATTTGGGGGGGGGGGGAGCTAGAACAGGCTCAGATACAATTGCATTGGGAAGTAAGTATCCTGTTTTATTAGGATTTGAAAAAGGAAGAGCTTTTCCCCAAAGAAGTTCTAAAGACCAACACTTAAATTTTGCTGGGTTCTGTCTAGCACAATGATAGTATAGACTAGATTGTATAACCTTAAATGGCGCCTTTCCTGGGGATAGTTCTGGGAATTCACATTTGTTAACTCTCATGGTTCAAGTGTAGTTGATTATTGTTTGATTTGAATAATATTATATAAATTTGTTCAGTTTGCATGTTGGACTAAGGACAGAGCATAATAATATTCCCTTAATTCTCTGTATGTTACTACCGCATGAACTGCTGTTTTTAAGTTCTATCAACCAGTCTTAGAGTAGATTGTTGTAGACCCTATTGAAAATAGTCTGATAAGTGGGTAGATGCATTCAGTTGCCTCAGATTCTGAGAAAGCCAGTACTTTAAAATATATAATCTGCTCCCAAGAATCATTTGAGTGTGTTTTAAGGACGTATCATAATTTAATTTCACTGTTTCAGGATACATTTTGTGGCCACCCAAAGAGGAACTATATCATGATTACCTAATAGGCATCCTTGGTTTGATTTGGAATGCCACCTGGACAAAAACAAAACAAAACAAAAAAAAAAACTCCAGAACCAAAAACCCCTAGAGAAGCATTTTTAAACTGTAGGCAGTCTAGCCTTAATAAAATTCCAGCCTACTTTGTTCAAATGAAAAATAAGTATAAATTCCATTTAGTTCACAAAAAACAAAAGAATGGTCAAGAATTTAAATGTGTCATGAAATAGCAGCTCTAAAATCTTTTGGTCCTTAGTCTTTAATGCACTGTGTGATCATTTCCAAGTCTCAGAATATGGTATAAGAAAACTATCAATTCCATCACCCATTCATTTGGTGATACAAATTATTCCCTGGATCTGAAGGCAGCATTTGACTCTATCCCAAGAAATCTTTTATAGCTAAAACTTGAAAACTTCCCAATAGATAAAAGGCTACTTTTTAAAATTAAGGCTCTACATAATGATAATATTCTCCAGTTTTGATGTAGTGTCAGCCCTACAAAGTAGACCAGACCAAGAAACAGATGCCATGTAGACCTAAAACTACTTTTATTAAGATTGACTATAGTAACAGAACCTTGCAATGTGCTTCTCTTCCTCCCACCTTTATATATCATGTGAATTAGGGAGGTGCCTGTCTGAGACATCTTCATAAACCTTCCCCCTTGTCTGGGCTTAAGCAATGTTTATCTACTTGTTGCCTTGGTAAAAGATCTTCTCTCTCTCTCTCTCTCTCTCTCTCTCTCTCTCTCTCTCTCTCTCTTGTCATCCTGTTTACTCTCTACAGGTAAATAAACTTACTAAAAATATTTTTCAAAACAACTTGGAAAACTTCATAAATGAAACCAAAGGACATTTTCCTAAATTTCAAGATGGGAAAGTGAACATTTTATTACATGGCGATGATACAGCCATACTTTTGCAGCCTATTAATTAAGTTCTCAAAGTATTCTGATATTAACTCTCTGACAATTATTTACATTAAATCAAAAGTATTGGTTTTTGAGAGGAGTTATAAATTACTGTCATGGCATATAGATGAACACAAGTTGAGTCAAGCTAAATAATTTACATATTTGGGGATGGTATCCTGCCATTCTCTTTCACGGTCTCCCCACACGTATTTTGCTAAGAAGATATCTGCCTCTAGTTCAACAATTCTTCCATTCCAAGGGAAACCAGCACCCCTCAACAGTAATTCAAGTTTACAAGACTAAACCGGTGGCTCAATTTTTATATGGGGGACCAATCTGGGTTAAAGGAATTAAAGATAATTCTCATTTCTTACAAGCTTAATTCCTACATACTCTGATTTATGTCCCAAGTGGTGTTCCCAAAACAGTCTTATTACTGGAAACAAGTTTATGTCTTCTTTCAATTTTAGCTTGGTTAGCCACTAATAAATTATGGTTGAAATTCTATATTTTTAGATATCTGGTGGCATACATCAGTACCTAGATAACTTTGTCAGAAGACAAGAAATGACAAATTTGACAAGGTTATTGAGTTTAGATTATTCGTCAACAAACACTCAAATTGAACAGCGGCTCTTAGACATCGCCCACTAGGATTTGCAAGCAACAGCTAAAGTATCTTGCTTCTCAATATATCTGAGAATAAGATATGAGAAAGCATTTTACCTTACACTAAAAATCTTTCAGTACTTAAATATAGATGGGCTTTTGGCATGGCTAGACAAAATGCATTCCCCTCCCAGGTGTTATAAGGAAGACATAAGGGAATCAGCCCCTCCAAAAGAGTGTGTCTTTGAAAGAACCATGATATAGAGTCAGTGGAACATATGTTCTTCTATTGCAGCTTTTATCTTAGTTTGCATAACAACCTGATTATTCCTATTTTAACATACTTTCCTGAACATTACAATCAATTTTATGTTAAATATCTTCTCTGTGATCAAATTCCTAAGGTAACTTTAGCAGTGACAAAGTTTTTAACTATTATTAGGATAAGGAAGTAAATTTATGTTAATGCATGTAATGACATCAAGGGTTATGTTTAAGAAAGATATATTATCTTGGATTTTAAAATAATATAGTATTTTGTTATGATCTGTAGAATGTTTAAATAAACTTACTAACTAAACCCATACACTTCTAACATCACCACAAGCATTAATTATAACTTTATCCATAAATAAATCCAGCAATCAAGTGGACATCATGTATCTTTGTCTTACCTCCTGCTCAAGCTTGAAACATTTGCTAAACATTCTGTTTGTTCTCTCATATTGCATGCTTCATTTCCATCTTCTTCCACTTTTATTGCATTCAGCAGCTAACTTTCAAATCCAGCTCAAAAATTCGATAATTCAAGCCAATTCAAGCACTTTCTCTATATTAACAAATGCATAATAAACTTTCTTTTTCACATTCATACTCATATATTGATACATACTTATATTCCTATTTTGATGATGTTTAAAAAGTAAATGATACATTCGCAAAACTTAGTGTGAAGAGTAATTTTACTGGAAAAATATCACTTTTCTGATTCTCACCTTCACCCACTCTTTACTGAATTCCATTTCCTCTCAGTTCTGTGCTATTGAAATGAGTACCATTACTGTGTAAAAAGCAACAGTGTGAGTAGCATCCTATACTTTGGAAACAAAAGGGAAAAACAGGTAATTTTCTCTCATTTTTGATAACCTCAAAATTTAAATCATAGCTGATCTCAGGCTGATAGTGAGTGACTTTCCCATAACCATTTCTCAGTTAAGAAAAACTGAGCTCCTTTCCTTTTTTTTAGAAGCAAAATGGTATGTCAACAGGCTCATGAGGCAGAGTTGTCAGTCAGTCAGTCAGTCAGTCAGTCAGTCAGTCAGTCTATCTACCTACCTACCTACCTACCTACCTACCTACCTACCTACCTACCTATCATCTATCTACCTATCATCTATCATCCCTCCCTCCCACACTCCCTCCCTCTCTCTCTCCCCCCTAATAAGATGCTTTGTTAGGCCTGAGTTATGGCCACTATGTAGTCAACGCAGCAATATTCACGCCCTTCTTTCACATTGCAGAAAAAACTATGAAATGTGAAAAGTGGGAAAAGCTCAATGAGGATTAGGCATGCTCAGGGGCTATAGGATGCAATGTGTTTCTTGTTCCTGGATCTGCAACTCACAAGAAGGGAAGTCACTGAGTATTGTAAGAAAAAACAGCTGTCGGGCAATCTGGAACACAGCACAGTTTTTTAAAAACTTTCCACTTTAATTCCATACTTCATCTTCTAAATCTTGCTCTATAATTGTTAAGTACTTTAACCAGGATTTGAATTATAAATGACTGATAAGAAGACAAGAATGCATCTACGTATTAATTTGAGAATGGAGGATGAGGAGACTTATCTGGAGTTAGAACATGGAATAAATATATTCATGCCCTTTCAATGTCCATTCTGTGACTTGGAAGAATGGATGCAGTTTTAAAATGAAAGGATACAGTTACCACAGATGAAGAGGATGATGAAGTATATACAGACTACCATTCCTGATGAGGATGGGCCTCCATATGCCATAATGCCATCATACATAACAGCATTCCAATCTTCACCTGTTAGAATCTAAAAATTGAGTTCTTTATTACTGAATTAGTACAGACATTTAAAAAAATTATTTCTTAAATAGCTCCTTTGACATCAGAGGAAAACAAATCATTAAAAAACCTAAATAATTGCATTTTAATTAAGTTATAAGATTGATGACACTCTTTATTCTTGAATGCATTATTTTATGCTCCTATAAACTAAGGTAAACCTTTGTTTGAATTCCTTTAATACCCCAGAATACTCCCCCCCGCAAAAAGAAGACTTTGTTAATGAAGGTAAATATTTCAAATGGTTTATCTCAGATTGATACTGATAGCAATATATAAACATTCCACTGAGTTCATGAGGAAGAATAGGTATTAAAATGATTGGCACTCTAAGATTGCTATATATTGCTATATATTACAACTCTCATATGAGAATTTCAATTTTTCACCTTCGGTCTTAAATTTTGACTTCTTTTTCTTTGTAGACTTTAAGTGATTTACCTCAAAAACCACAATAAAATCATTACAAAATTATTATTTGACCCAGTTGATATCTTGACTAGGATTTGGGTCATGTTTGCTTATAAATTGGTTGTTTTTTTCCATATATTAAAGACTGCAAACATATCATGTGTTGGAAAGAAAAATTAATTTCAGTCATCATTTTCATGAGAAGTTGATACTACGGCTTATCTTTAACTTAAAATTTGTATTGTTTTTACTCTGTGGAAAAACTTTTTAAATAAAAATTATATTTATATCTATATCCATATATAAAGAAATTGACACTAAGGGATAATCCCAACCTGAAAATTGCTGGTAAAGCACATCTTATTATTAATTCATCTTTTATGTCTTATAAAAAGAATTTGATTGCTTAAAACTTCTGAATGGTCATATATTATTAATTTAAAACATTTTTTTTGACTTTATAATTTGGGCCCAATGCCTTAGGAATATCTGAAACTCTGAAATGATTATTATTTATAATTCAGGTATCCTAGAAATGGAGGTTTAATTTACTAAATTTTATTGAACCAAGGCTCTTTTGGCATAGCTTTGTCTATATATTGTAGAAAAAAACATTTTTTAAAATGTGGACATTTGGGACTATTTTTATGACATTGTATTTCCTATCAAGATGAATTCCAACAGATGCATATATTCACTTGCATGTACAAATGGGACACATTGGCCTGGCATTTTTAACATTTATTTAGTGCAGTCTTTTCCAAATTGGGTGCCATTCAGACATGGGGACCTTCAGCTCATATAATTCCTAATCTACATTTTGAAATAGCAAAGTAGGTAGTTACAGAAATTGATCCAAAGTAAATCCAACCTAAAGTAGAAACCCAACATAACAAATCTTAAGCCTTTAAAACTCCCTGTGTAATTATCTCAACAATTTTTACAGCAAGCCTGGAAGTTGGGTTTATTTGCTAATAGATGTTTCATGTGATATCTGTATTTGTGGTGAGACTTTGAAATCTTGAAAGATTTTGTCATTTTCCTTGTATAAGATCACTCAAAACCAACCTGGGCCAAGAGACCTAGTGTGGTGGGTTAAGGGTATTGAACTAGGACCAGGAAGACCCACATTCAACTACACTCTCTGCCATGGAAGCTTACTAGATCATTTTGGGCCAGTCCCAGTCTCAGTGTAGCCTACCCCACAGAGTTGCTGTGATAAAAATGGTGGAGGGAGTACTATGTGTGTTGTGAGGAAGAAAGCAGACATATAAAAGGGGGCCTTTTCGCAGTTCTGGCTGGTATGCCAACTATGACACAAACATGACAGGAAGGCTTGGCAACATTTACACCCTGATTACCACCTGATTAGATTACTGTTATGTGCTCTATATGGGTTTGCTTTTGGAGACAACCTAGAAGCTGCAACTAACACACAATGCCAAAGCAAGACTGCTACGGAGGCTATCCTGCCAGTATAGAATCATACCTATTTTGAAGTTAGTGCACTGGTTATCAATATGCTTCTGGGACCAATTCAGAATGTTGGTCATTATCTTTAAAGTTTTTCACTGTGCAGCATTGGGTTGTATTAGGCAATGCCTTGCCAAAGTCAAATTGAACCATAAACTGTGGCTGATTTTAACTATTGTTTCTTCAAGCAAGTTGGTTAATTAAACTGAAGTTTGTAGTTATCTTCCTCCAACAACAAGACTAATAATTGTATATCTGGCCAAATACAATGACGAAGTTTCTACTCCTCTCATTGTGAAGAGCTGAAATGTGAGAGCCTCAGTTTATCATTACATCCCAAAACAATTGCTCTTGGCAAGCAATTTGCCTTTAAACTTGGATAAAAATAATCGCACATCAAATTGATTATGTGCCATCAAATTGTTTTCAATTTCTAGCGACCACATAGATAGATTTTCTCTATGACAATCCATCCCTAACTTGTTCTTTCAGGTTTCCCAAAAATGCACTCATCGCCACTATAACTGAGTCCATTAAATAAAACTCTGGATGTTCTCATTAAACTGAGCACATTAAAAACTTCTGAATGGTATTTCTAAGAAGTAGCCTACAAAATGAGTTCAGGATCCTGAATTCTAAAACACTGGTCCTTCAAGAGTTTTAGGAAAGTTAACATGATGTTGTTTTCAAATGTTCAGATTACATTCAGTGTGATAATTTTTACTTGTTTTCTCCAATAATTCATAGTATTTATTTTTCTCCCCTTTATGGCTTGCTTTGTCTGTGGAAGCTCACACAATAAATATAGGAGTTTCCACTAATTTTATCTATGCAGTGACAATCCTTTGAGGTAGGTTACACTGAGAATCATTGGCCTGAAGACACCCAGTAAACTTTGTGATCAAACAGGGGCTTAAACTCTCCAGGTCCAATTCCTTATCTATAATACTACACAGGTTCTCAATCAGAATACTGACATATATATGAATTTAGGGGAGAAAACAAGAAGTGAGTGGACACTGTAGGCAAAAATGGACAGCCCTAGATTTTACTCAAAGCAAAGAAACAAAGCAGACCTGTTGCATATGAAGAAATGAATTTTTGACCTCAAGCTCTGGATCATAAATAGGGGTAACTTAACCAAGATACAGATTTAGAATGTGCAGAATATAAACAGTTGCAAAAAGCAATTAACCATAACAGAAGAATTTTACAAGCAATAACTTTTTTGTTAGCTGTATTTGGATGAACAAAGACAACTTAATATTAATGATGTTAACATAAAAGCTATGCTGCATAGAGAGATTGAATACATGATATGAACAAATGATACAAAATGATGCAAAAATTACCAAAGATTGACTTTTAATGAGCAGAATGCTATTTAACATAAACAGAAGGAATAATCGTTGTGATAGTGATTTTTATTTTTATTTTAGGAGACAGGATTACTTAGACAGTGTTGTTGTTCACAGATTTTTTAAAAAAATGTTTTATAGTGGGTGAATAAAGTTACCTGGAATACAGTTAAAAGGGCTTGTGGGAAATTATCGAAGGTGCTCCGTTTTGTTTGAGTTTCATCAAAATTAAATTTGCCTCCAAACAGCTGCATTCCAAGCAATGAGAAGATTATGATGAAGAGGAAAAGCAGAAGCAACAGTGAAGCAATGGACTTCATTGAGTTTAACAAGGATGCTACCAAGTTGCTCAGGGATGTCCAGTGCCTACAAATTAAAATGTGTGTGTTAACAGAAAAAAAAAAACCGTAAAAGAACAGTGCATGATGAAATATTACAAAAGAGCAGCGGGTCATACAAGGGTCAGTAAAACTCAGCACCAAATAAAGGAAGAACAAGTTTCTCTTACCTGGTTACTTTAAAAATACGGAGGAGACGAACACAGCGGAACACTGAAATTCCGAGGGGGGACATAATTTCCAGCTCTACCAGGATGGTTTCAACAATGCCGCCACAGACCACAAAGCAGTCAAAACGATTAAAAAGGGACACAAAGTAAGACTGCAGTCCAAGACTGTACATTTTTACTAACATTTCGCAGGTGAATAAAGCCAGAAGGACTTTGTTTGCAATATCTGGGGGAAAAATATTCAAGAAATTAAATCAATTGATGAGTTTCAGGTTCAGTGTCACGTCTTGTATCAAAAATGACCAGTGACTTTGTTTCTGTTTTCCCCTCATTAGACAAAAATCCCAAATTAAGATGATGTAGTCTATACCAACCAACACATGAATTAATAATAGAGGCATTCTGGCCATTATATTGTAAAGGTAATTTTCTTCTTACAATGTATTGAACATTAACCTTTAATATGCACATGATTTTAAAAATCAAAAGATTAGATATCAGTATGTACAAGGTTTGCCTTGTTATCGCCTACAATTAGAGTCTATTGGGGCACCGACCATCTAAATATAGCCAAGGGACAGAACCAAACAGGACAGCTCATAAAGAAGAGCTCTGCAAGTTAACTGGAACTCCACCTTATAAACTGGAATCTGGCTCATAAATATGAGAAAATATTTCTCCTGCTACAAACCCTGACTCAGCACAAGTACTGTACTAGACCCAGATAAATCTTTTTGCCGCTCATAAGAGATGTCATCCATTAGACCAGGGGTCAGCAAACTATGGCCCATGGGCCACATCTGCCACATGACCTGTTTTTGCACAGCCCGCAAGCTAAGAATGGGTGGGCAGCAGATCACCAGGCCCGAGCCTCAGCAGAGCTCCTGAGGCAAAGGGTGTGGCTGTGGCTGAGGCGCCCCGGGTGGTGGCCGCAGCCTATCAGCAGCCTCCTTGCTGGCGGGCTAGCACCGTCCAGCAGCTGCAGCACCCCTGAGCCACAGAGGCAGAGAAGAGGCGGGATCTGGCCCTTTACGGAAAAAAGTTGGCCTACTCCTGCATTAGACTATGGTTAAATAGACACTAATCTACAATAAATGCTCAGTAGAACTTGACTATGTTCTGCTGTAGAAGTGGGCAACATACAGCCTATATGTAGATTTTTGCATCCCCCCTCCCCCCAACCCAAAAGGGCCTCCAAAATTGTGCTAATGAAATCTGGCAAACACACACACACAAAATTGCTATGGTATAATTTCCTCAGGATTTCAATGAGAAATTGGCTTAATACACATTACTAATAATAAAAATGATGGCTGTCCTACCACCTCTGGAGGAGGCCATCACTGCCATGCCTCCTTTGGCTTTTTGCTCCCCACCACAAAATAATACACATCTCCTCATTACTACATTAATACTAATACGTTTGTTCATTATCATCATCATCATGAGATTTATATCCCACCTTTATTTTTTTACAACTCAAGATGGCTTATATAATGCTCCCACCCCCTATTTTCCCACAACAAAAACCCTGTGAGGTGGGTTAGGCTGAGAGAGAGAGACTGGCCCAAAGTTACCCAGACGGTTTTCATGCCTAAGGTAGGACTAAAACTCACAGTCTCCCAGTTTCCAGTCCAGCACCTTACCCACTACACCAAACTGGCTCATGCCATCTCACTGGCTTTTATCATAACATTTTCAAAGCTTGAACAACATAGACTGAGTGCTATATAGATATAGAAAAAGAAAACTACAAGCATTTTCCATTGATTATGATAAGAAACAAGAAAATATTTCATTTTACCTTGTATTTGTGTTAGCCAGTCAGGCTGATTATAATGCTCAGACGAGATAGTTAATGTGTTTAGGAAGACCAGTACAATGACTAACCAATAAAAGGAAACAGATTTTACAGCAGCTCTGCATCGTCTTCGATTGAAACGGTTCCATCGACGCCAGCGTCGGCTAAAATGACAGCATTATAATACAGAAGCATTACACTACAGAATAAAATTAGAAAAATGAGTCCTAACTTTTCAACATAAGCCCACTATTTTGGTGCTATCAAGACACCTATTCTTATGCCCAGTAGCCGTAACTAAGATGATGGAAAAGGAAGGCTTGTGTGTGAGGAGGATCAGCAAGTTCTTAATACATGTCAAGACCGGGATTTGGCTGGATTTCTACAGCTATAGGAAGTATGACTATGTAAAGCATTTTAAACGAGTACTTTGCAAAGCAGACCGGCAGGACCGAAAAATCCTCTTCTTTAAGTGTCAAAGCGGCAGCAGCAGCTGTAAGGGTTACCCAAAGGCTGCAAAGACTGCTCCTGGCTGTCTGTGTACTCATGTGGATGTCAGCCACTTTGCTTGGCTGGTAGTCCCATAGAAAGTGCTGTCCATGAATGCACATGGACACACAGGTAACTAATGACAACCTCTGAGGCAGCTGTACAAGTCTTCTTGTGGACATGGCTGCTTTGATGCCCAAGGGCAATGCTTTGCTTCTGGCAACATGCTTTAAGTGCCCCCTTTGAATGTAGGCAGAGACCTAGTAAGCAAACTTTAAACTCTCTGATCTTACATTGGATAAAGACAGAAATGAACTGTGAACTGTCTCCAAAAATGACTGGATAGCTAATGCAGATTATAAGATTATTGCAGTTAGATATGTTGACATGTCCTATCTAATACACAATCTGGCAGTTTCATTCAGGAAATTTCTAAACTGTCTTCAAAGATAATTTACATAAAGCTTATTGAAATAATCCAAGAGCAAAGTTGCCCAATCCACACAGGGCAGATTTTGCACTCCTTATTGTGACAGTTCCATAAGATGTTGGGAGAACTTTTTTTTTTTTAAATACTTCTTTCCCACATCCTCAACAAAAAACAGTGTCATCTGTATATTTGGGATCCTCCATAAGCCACAGTAGGGATGGATTCCACTATCCCACAGAGATGTTTTTGGATAGGAGTCAATACTGTATTTGTGTGTGTATACATGTGCTGGTATTTATTTTTTTCTCCTAAAAATTATGCAAATGAGAATGAATTTCAAATTAGTTTGGTTACATTTATTACCCGATTCATGCTTGGTTTTACTAAGGAAGAAATGCCCAATTGACACTGTCAAATGATCTAAACTTTTCATACTGTTTTCTTACAGATTTTACCTGCTCCTCTGACATTTTAACTCCCTAGAGCATAGTTTTTAAAAAATGAAGTTTTATGAAATTTTCAATGTATAAACATTTGTTTTGTAATCAGCTACATATACATTGATACAAGACAGCCAGTCCAGACATTGTGAGACTTGGATAGCACCAGTAAGGTATCAAGCTTTATATTAATTTCATTTATTTATAGCATTTTATATCATTTTGCAATTTAAAATATCAAAGTGATTTGCAAAAATTATAATAAATGCAATACAACATAGAAGAAACACAGGAAAATTAATAATATAACCAAGGATTTAAAAATAATCATTCAGGGAGCTGATGAAATCAAGGGAAATTTGTGCTTTTAAATTTCTGGCAGAAGCCCTCCCAGGAGAGGCCCACTTAATCTCCATTCTACCAAGTGGTTGTTGCTACAGAGAATGACCCCACCCCATGCCAGCAAATGTGGTACTGTGACCATGAAAACCAATGTAGAATTAGGCTGAACCTTAGATAGGATTTCTTTCTCTTTAGGAACAGCCATTTCCAAAGTGCAAACACACTTTTTGTTACGTGAGTATTTCTAGATTTGGGGAGTAGAAAATGGTTCAAATAACCAGAAAAACTGTCTAAGGTTATTTCTGGCCATGTGAGTAGCCCAGTACTGTAAGCAGACCTAAAGATAGGCTTAATGTTCCATCTCTCCTTGCTGAAAGGCAACAGAGTGAATATGGCCTTTATCATGCTTTACTATGATAAGGATATCCTACAGCCATACATATTCCAAGTTAAACAAGTAGCAGCAAAACATAACAACGTCAGAGACTGTTGACCTAGCGCAGCTGCAGTGTACTAAGCAGTCAAATTTACCTAGAAGGGGATTAAATTGTTCACACCAATCTGGACACCAGAATATTGGTAATAGAAAATTTTGTGAATGTATCTCCCCCTAGGGACCCGGAAGCAGAAGAGATAAGTTGGAATAGCAGGAATAGATTCCTTTAGCTTCCATGATATTAAGAAGAAAGCAGCCATGACAGTTACACTGGTAGCTAAGGTGTAAAGGAAAGTAGACCTGGCCTTGGGGATGGAGAAGGAATGTGTAAACCATTAAGGGGACTTTCAGAAAAGATTACTCAGTCCTGAGAAAGAGGAAAGCATGAGAAAGAAACTCAAACTAGCCCCACCTTGAAGATGGAGCAGAGCGAAACTCTAACAGGCTGTCAAGGTTCAGCAATAAAGAGCATTTGTGGAATCCCTGCTGTGCTGTTCCTAGAGCTGGCCTACCTCAAAGAATGGACACAAGGCCACTGACTTGGAAAGCAAGACGCCTAATCCTCTCTTGAAGGGCAGCTGCATCTTCAGCAATCAGGGGGTGAGAGGAAAAACAAATGATGAATCACAGAAAGAATGGTAGACTGTTGGGCCACCCAACATTTTTGCACAAATTGTACAAACAGCAAGGTGAAAAATGTCTCCATTTACTGCTACCCTTATCCAAACATAAAGCACCTCTTTCTCTCTGGAAGAATACTTGCTTTAAATTGTGTGGGAATAACTCTTGGAGCAAAACAAAACACCCCCATTATGTGCTAAGGCCATGAGTGAAACAAACAGGTATAAGAGCAACAGTTTAGGCAATCAAGCACATGAGGTACTGTGACCATGAACAAAACCATGGAGGGCCTTGAATTAAGCACGATACTCAGAAATCGGTCAAGATTGAAAGTCCACAGGGAACTGATCAAGTTTCAGACTGAGCATCAGATATAAGGAGAGATCTGTTGCTTACATCCAGAAAATAATACATCTTGTGACTGTATCCAGAGGTAAACAACTTTGTGGTCTTCAGATAGTTAGGATTACAAGTCTCATAATCACAGGCCACTGACCATACTGGCTGGGGCTTGTAGGAGCTGTAGTCAAAAATATCAGAAGGACACTTGGTTGGCTACTTGAAATATCTCTGCCTCAACCGAAGGTGAAATGTGTCTAGCCATCAGTGTAGCTGTAGCCATAGTTTAACCACTTCTGTTATCAATGTATTCATTTCTGAGTCCAGGGAGGAAAATCACAGTACCTACCAGGACAAATCCAAAGCCCAGTTAAAGTAATATTGACAGTCTGAATTTTAAAGTTTTAAAGATTAAGATGGACAGAGTAATGAATGCATCAGGATATAAAACAGAAGCAGTAAAAAAAAGCTAGAGATAATTTTGGAAATCTTTCACAAAAGAACTATATGTATATAAGTGTATATTGTATGTACGTATGTGTGTTAGAAAAGCATACTAGTGCTTGCTTTAACATTTTCAGGTTTTAATGTGAATAAAGACAAAGTTAAGAAACAAAGCAAGAAGCATTGAGAATATGACTGATGTTTTATTGTGCTTGTAAATATTTGCCCAAAGAAAAGGAGAAAATAACTACTAATTAATGAAGTAAAGTTCATTAATAAAACAGAAAACAGAAAACACTACTTGAATGCATTTTTTTAAAAAATCAAAATATTTGGCTCATATTTTTGACACATTATTGCAAAGCTACCTCTTTGCAATTACGTATAAAATGTTTGATTTGCATTTATAAAAAACAGTAGAATTAAATCCACTTATCAACTGCCATACACAATTGTCTTCATAAAACATTATTTTAGCAATTTAAATTGTTTTGTATATAAGTTGAGAGAAAAGGCTGAACTCTGAAACATGTCAGAACATTCAGCAGGTTATCTTTTGGTTGAAAAGAAAAAATGAAGATGTCCAGCAAGGCTTTCATTCAAGGATTTTTCATGAAGAATGTTTAAAAACATACTCATTCCCATTAAAACATGAGTTCTGGATAAAAATCTTCTGCATGTTAGGTTTCTATGTCAATCAGTGCCTACAGAGATTAGATCCTTATTTCTGAAAAGAAGAATCACTGTTCAGCAAGATTTTAAAACCAACTTCCAAATTACATTTGGAAACAATGGCAGAAAAACTACAAGCCAGGGATTCAAAGGAAACTGATAATATAGAGCATCAAAAGAGGAACCGCAGTTATAAATCAGGAAAGGACACTTCATTTAAAAAATACGTCATTCTTTTTATCTTCAGTTTTTCACAAGGATCATTGGTTGATACACCAATATAATTTTTTGCCACATAAATATGAAGATATGTCCTGCAGGCATTTTATTGCTTTTTTCCTCGTAACATAGTGCTAAGGCAAGATGGCAGAGTTCACTCAACTTCTAGTATTTCTAGATAAATCAAAGTTTTCTTTCCAACTCCCAACTCTTTTCCTTTCTCTTTGTCAGCCGATGAACCAGCAGATTGTTTGAGTATTTGTAGTTTGCTAGTTTGAGAGAGAAAATATTTTGGAAAGGAAATTCCCTGCCCATGAAATTAATGAGGATATATTACATTTTGCACTACTGCAAGCCCCTTGTTTTTTTATCTATCCTTTTGCACATAAGACATGGAACATTCTGATATAAACAACTCTCTGGAAATACCCTAAAGGAAAAGTAATAGAATTAAGCAATCCTTAAGATTGTCCACTAAGCAGCCGAGGACTGAAGTCATAGTATGATAAAAAAGATAAACCAGGCTCAAAAAAATAACTCATTACAGTCATCATATCAGATTCCACAGTAAATATATCTAAACTAAAAAACTGGCTTTCATGGATCAGGAAACAATCAGAATTCCCTCCTCCAAACCAATGTGATTATTTTCTTGATAATCTCTTGATAGAATGCTTTTATGAACAGTGTGCAGTTGAGTAAGCTAATCAGTAAGAGTTCTTGCTCTTTAAGACGTATAATACACATCATGATATTAATCATCTGCCATCCCAAAACTGAAACACAGAACAGCAGCATTTCAGTGAGTCACATATATTGTCTTCTACCATTGACACTGTCAATGAAATAATCGGAACAGCACTTTCAAATTAGGGCTTATGTTGGCATCTTAAGAGGATATTGTTAATCACTTATGCAATTAGGGCATGGAATTGAGGTTCTCCAGTTCCTGTCTCCTCTGGATATCACCCCTAGATGATGCTTTGCCTTGTTGCCCAGAGGAAATCCTCATTTTCTGTTGGCTAATGGCTTTGATCCAAGCTACACCTTAAATGTAATCTGATGTAACAATAAAGTGCTTGAGCTCTTTTTTCATGAAAAGCAACACTGACAAGAACAGGCAGAGAAGTTGAAGATGTATAATCCTTTTCCTGTATGCCAATTCCTCTGCAAATTGCTCTGCTATCTCTCTGCTTTGTGGCTTTTTTCCCCTTGAGGAATTTCAAATGCACAGATGTCTTCACAAAGTCATATTTTCAATCATGTGATGAGCAAAACTGGAAAAATTAATTTAGAGTAGAAAATCAGTGAGCAAGAAAACAATTAATTACTCTTCTTCATTCACTCCTTTTTTTTTCCCCAGAAAAGAGGGTTGTGTGCAATAGTTATTTTGTAGTTCTGTCTTTCTTTAAAAAGAAAAAAGCATACTGTATAGCTATTTGAACAAAAACAATGTAAAGTAACTGTTGTTGGAAACAGTAGGATGTGATGAAGCATATATTCCTTCTATATTTACTAACACAATGTTAAAAATCAGTCATATTCACCCATAATATCCATAGATAATCAGCACAGAATTATGATATATAGCAAGAGAGTGAGAGGGAAAGAATACTGACCTGAACTTGGATTTTGAGATAATTTGACTAAAAGAAAAGGAAAACACATTTTAAAGAAAATATAAAACAAGAATGTACACACCTCATTTCACCTTGAAACCTGTACTGGAATCATTTAAATGTTAGATGTCTGCTAGATCTAGATATATTCAACTAGCATAAACTGTAGAACAATTACCTTGTTTATTGCTTTTACTAAACCGACATCATAATTAACCATGTTTTACATACAAAGCAATTAATCTCATTTTGAAATAATGAATGCACATTTTCCTTGAAGCTCTTACCCAACAGTCTAGAAACAGATTTTAATCAAACTACTGGGATACAAAATAACGTTATAATTCTAATCCAGCACTCCTTCAAAAAAGAAAAGAAAAGAAAAAAATGGAACAGATTTTCTTCTTCACAATAAGCCTACAAGATAGGCCAGGAAAGAGTATTTTACCAACACTGTCCAGTGGATTAGAAAGCTGAGTGGGAATTTTGAATGGGGATTTTAACATGGACTTCACAAGTTTAAATCTTGCAACCTTGCCAACCTACCGTAATTGCAGAGTTGTAATGTACTTATTAGGAGCTTATTGCAAGCATGAATTTAGACTAGGTCTAAACAATAGGTGCCAATTCATGGTAATAATATTCATATTTCTCTGCAATTTCAATCTGCTAGCACTCCCTACAAATTGTTATATATAAATTAAATAGCATACAAATGCTAGCCTTCAAAAACTCCAGTCTGATGTATTATATGATATGCTTAACCCCTTTCTTAAAAAAAATTGTGTTTCAGAGAACTCTTTCTCAGAATTTGTAATGAATAAAGCAGAGCCATTATTAACATAATTGGATATGTTAAGACTTACAAACAACTACAAGTGAACCTTGGTTGAGAAAACATGGTCTAGCCCATTGCTCATTAATTGTTGGGCTAAAACTTTCAACAGTTCCATCCTATACTCACCACAAATTTCCACAGCATGTGGTTTCTCCTTCACCACCCACATTTTCAGTATTCACTGATTCTGTCTCGCTTGCTTGCATACTTGCTGTTGTGAAATAATGAAAATATAATTAGATTTATTGTTGAAAAACAACACAGGAAAGTATCTCAAATATTTTTCAAATATTGTTTTTAGAAGTGAGCAGTGGGAAAATAAAACAAAAGAAATAAACAATTTACAATTCGTCTACTTTCAATCACTCCTGTATTGATTTGTAGTTGAAGCAACACAAAGAACAAATGGATCTCACCTAAAAGGTACAAAGAGACTGTAGTTAAGGATGCTAGGCAAAGAAGATACTAGTGCACAAACAGAAAAACACAAGTATACCACAGAATTTGATTATCCTAGGCACAATCAATAGTGCAAAATTATTCTTCTGCAAGGCACAATGAAGCTATTTACATTTTTCTACAAACTGACATTTTCCCCTATGCTTAGATTGATACGATGGTAGCTATGAGAATCCAAATATAGCCGCAACACCTGGAACAACTACTTACTGAACTCTTCTAAGTGACTTACTTCTGAGCTGTCACTGTTCTGAGTTATAAAATTGTTAGTCCTGCCTCAGTCCTCAGCTCAGACAGCATTCTTTCTCTCAGTCTTAGCAACATGGGACCAATGACACTGGTCTACCCTACAGACTTGATGTCCTTGCACAAGTATAAACTCCAATTACCAGATTTAATCCATATATGGATGAGCATGGCATAGATCTGGATCACTACCCCTATCATGTATATATTGGCTGTACTTACTTTAAGAATGTATGGGCTGACAGAAGCAAAACTACTTTATATTGGTAGCACAAATATAACAAATACTACTCTTGAAAGTCAACTCATAATTATTATGTGTGTACATATCAATTCAGATGAAAGGATTATCTTAGCATCCAGAATATAAATACACTTTCTTCTCTGTCTACAAAGATAGGCTGTCATCTAAAGCAGAGCAAGCAGTAAATTAACTTTTAAATTGCAGCACAAAGTACCAGTTGCATTTCTGCTTTTAATGACTTAGCAAGTTTTGCCAGGGACAATTCTGACAGCTTTTATTATCTTGGTCCTTGTTTTAAGTAAACCATTTCCTCAGATGTCAATGGTTCTGTAAGGTTTGTCCTTGTGGATATTTTGAAGAACAGCTAGATTAAAAATGCATTGTTCACAGTTTGGCCCAAGCTGCAAAATTTATGAATCACTAAATTGAAGGCTGCCAGCTAACTACACATTTGCCAGGCTTAGGACTCCTCCCTTTTTGAGTCCCAAACAGAATAGCAAGGAGAAGAGATTACCATGGGACCCATTGCAAATTCCCATGGGACATATTATACAACCAGAGTGGCCATAATGTATCCAGGCATGGTTCAACATTATACATGTGGACCAAAATCTTACAGTTTTAGGATTAAGTCTGCAGGAATATGATTCTGGTTTATATTTGGACCCATGAGACTTGGAGGTGAAAGCTCCATGCCACCTCCGCATGCCCTTTACTTCTGTTCCTTGGGTCCTTTTCATGTTGTCATTGTCATCTGAAAGACTACTCTAACCACACATGCAGAATTAATGAGAAGGAGCTTGTGCAGGAACACTGACAAAAGAGTGGAGGCTGAGAACGCTGGAGGAAACTTCTACATCTCAAAATCAACTGGGGAGGATATAATGTGAGTGTCATCTAGCCCTTTGAAAACCTTGTGAACACTTCGAACAAGTTAACTTTCATTCCTAATTAATTTTGGAAGCTACATACTCCTTCATTAAAGCAAACATTGCCCCAGAGTAACCTTCCAATTTACTCTTGCAATAAGTTTATCTCCACATCTGTTATGTTGAACAATATAATATGCTTTTCACCAGGTTCAGGACTAGCAAAGAATGCTGCTAAGGGGGCCAAGAAAGAAATTATCACCCAGAAAGGCTCTTGAATTTAGTTACAAGGGAAATCATCTGAATATTGCATACATAGATTTCTCTGATTGCTAGAGCTGCCAGACATTGATACTTTCTCAAGAAACTACTCCATTAAAGGTGTCCTCTGATCTATCCGATTTCCCTTTATTATGGAATGGGTACATAACTCTTATGTTCCTAAACACAGAGCAGCTTCATCAGCTTGGCGTGTTCCTGAATGTTACCCTGTATTTTTAAAAAGAATTAAATTTATCTAGTTCTTTAATTTGTAGAAATACAGGAGAAACATACAGGGAGTATTCCTGCTACGCAGTCAAAGGTAAACTTTTGAGTCATCTTTTGACTGTTCTGACCTAGGGTCCAAAGATCTGGAAATAACTGATGAGTATTTGGCAATAAATATTATAAAATAAGTGTGTTTTTGCTTTTCCCTAAGCAGATACTCTACTTAAGGGATTAGAAAACAAAGAGTTGGAAAGAAGCAATATCATGATGCAAGTATGGGTAAGGAAAAGCCTACCCTTTTTGTACTTTAGACTGTGCTTCAGTGATATTTATGTTAGCTAATAATTCCTTTGGACTACCTAATGAGGGTTTATTTTCTTGCAGGATTCAGTCTTTTTTCCACTTTCCACTGCAAGGCGAGCACTGTTCACAACCAGCAAAAAAATTACATCATGAAACTTTGCAAGAGACATCATGAAGTAAGCTAGAAATGAATTTTAGCAAATCCAGATTATGCACATCTTAACAACAATTTCTTAAACAGCACAAGAAAGAAATAGGTCAAATGTATAATCAGCTAGGAAAAGCTTGTGTTAATTACCTTAGAGACAAAATGTAAAATTTTGTCTCAAATTAGAGACAAAATGTAGCATAAATTTATCTTCGAAGGGACCAGTCCCTTCTACCTTTACAAGGCTTGTAAATTATTCTTATTTGTATTTAGATTTATATCCAGCCTTTTACTCTGTGTGTTCAAAGCATTGCAATTAATACTGTCTCCTCCAAGTTTATCCCAAAATGAGAAAACCCAGGCAGAGAGATCCACATTCATCTCACACAGGATAAATGTGGAGGTGGGCAGTAAGAGAATCCTGGAAGTTGAGCATCTCAGAGAGAGGAGGAACAAGGCAATTGCACCGGCTGCTGCCCAGCTATTTACTGCTTGCCTGATACAGGGGGAAAGGGCAACGACTATGTGGAAGAAAACACACAATTAAAAATTCCAATTAGAACATGGTGTTTTCAGATTTCAAATGTTCAAGCATTAAATATATATGACTGCCTGTACCTGCAAGCTTTGAAATATTAAGCCCATGTTTCTCAACCCTGGCAACTTTAAGATGTGTAGACTTCAACTCCCAGAATTTCCCAGCCAGCATTCTGGCTGGGAAATTCTGGGAGTTGAAGTCTACACATCTTAAAGTTGCCAAGGTTGAGAAACACTGTATTAAGCTACATGTGCCATTAGAAAAATAAATTAAAAACAATAACATGCACTGAACAGTTCTCAGCCAGTAACTCATTATACGATGAGAGCTTTTCTAAAGATTCATAGTTCTATCACTTTGGAATTAAAATAACGTACTCATATCTTGCTCATTTGCCTTTTTAGACCCTATACAATAGGTTAGCTTGATTGGGTGTACTTGTATATGTTTCCAAAGAACAGCAAACAAAAATTCAATATTCTAAGCTATTGCAGAACAATCTCTCAAAAGCATGCAGTCAAGCAGCAAATCATGTCCATGCAAAACATGTGTGTTCATGCATTTTGGGAAATAAATGTTTCTCTAAATGTGTGTACATATTTTGAAAAGTAGCATTCAAAGCTCATCATTTCAAATGAAATGTCCCACTGCAAAAAATAAGAGATTTTACCATGTTTGTTGGACCCACGACAACAGCTAAATCTGCTTTTCTTCTTGTCCTCTAATAAATCAGCCAGTGTAACCCCTTCATGTTAAGTACATGCAATCCCATCCATAATACAGTAGATGGCAGCAGCAGAAGTGCAGAAGACAATAAATTAGCCATATTCAGAGCAAGCAAGCTGAGAGGTGATACAAAATTTTAAACTTGGCTTAACTATCAATAATACTTGCAAACCTATGCCTGTGTTCATATAGAAGAGGTGGTCAGGGTGGTTATTAATGGACTTCTATCTCTCTTCATAGTTTGATCACTAGTAACATTTCCAAAGCCTAATGATATGTGGTCAGTGATGGCTAGGGATGTAGCAAGGTCAGATAGATGCTTGCTGAAAAGACTTCCCAGTGATCTGGGGTGAAATTCCAGTGCATTGCTCCCTGACTCTCATTCAAATAAGCTATGACAGCTACTTCTCTGTACCTGATATGGGGTACAGTTAAGTTATAGCTTAATGGTGGAATTTGTCTTTTCCATGCAAAATGTCCTAGATTCAGTCCACTGCATTTCCAAGAAATAGTGAGAAAGAGTTTTGCTGAAATCTGAAAAGCTTGTGGAACTCAGTCTTTTGAGCTAAATTATTCAATCATAAGACAGCTTTTTGCAATCCAAACATCAGCTCTTTTCAGTGTAATATTTTACTTGTGGATATTGATGTGGATTAATACAACTTTCCCTAAATTAAACTATTCTATAATTGTTGGCCAAGATGGGATTGGAATCACAAAAGATTCTGAGAGAACAAAGATGAGTCCCTTCTAAATAGTTACATAGATCATTCAATGCCTTCTACTGAATAATGAATAAGTAGCATCCAAATGGTTTTACAAGAGTATCACATGGAGTAAATAAAAATTAAAGCTGAATCACAGAATCACAAATTGGGCTTCTCTTTCAACTTAAGCTAACTGTTTTGCCTGCCTGGTTGAAAGTGTTCATTCCCTCAAGCAAAATTGAATATGGAGATTAGTGCTCAGCCTCATGATGGGCAGTGAATCCAGAAAACTCTGTTTGGGATAACTGTCTGCCAAAACATTCCTGCCAGGCTAACAAACCTCTTAGTACATATTGTGAAACCTCCCTAATTTGTATTTCTACGTCTCTGTGTAGTTTTTCTAAGGAGAGAATGGTGGACTTTGATCTCTGACTGAGCCTGCAATTCAAAGCATATTAATCAGGAAACAGGCCTGACTAAACATAGGGTGACTTTCTCCCAAGTAGATGCATCAGTGTGGCCAGTGCATAAATGAATCATCTTATCCACAGATTCTCAGCAGAGAGCTAGAAGAGTCCAATCCAGTCCATATCCAATTCTAATTCATCCAAATATTCCAAAACAAAACAAAAAAGTAAAATAATGATGGCTATTCAAGTTTGTTGCAAACAGTAGGAAGACTATAAAAATCCTGTGATAGATACATAAAGTATTAGCAATAATGCAAGATTAACTTCAGTGGAATTTGTATATTAAAACTGGTCCTTCGCAGGACATAGTATTCTGCAATCCTGAAAATAACAATCCTGCTGCAGCAAATGTGTAAAAACATTTTGTCATTTAGGAGAACCCATGTCACTGGTTGCACTCATTAAAGAAATCAGTTGACAAAGAGTGTGCCATTTTCACGGAAGATAACAAGTGCTTAATTTTCTCTTACTTATCAATAGTTATCACACAATGGCATTTTAAGTGGCAGAGTTTTTGTGAGAATTAAAAGAGATATCTGCACAATTTCACAGGCATGCTACACTGTGTTTTGGGAAACATGGATTAGCAGAGGCAAAAAAAAAGAAAAGAAAAGAAAAGGCAAAAGAAAAACCCCAAACAAGCCAGCAACAAATAATCTTATGAAACTTTAAAGTTTTAGTTTAGATTAATTTTAAGCTGTTCTGAGATGTCACATCTAGTCTGACTAGCTACTCTGAAACATATCCCCTAACTATAGCATTAACATTAACACCTTGTTCTGTTACAGGATGCTGTCTGATATGTAGCACAAAGTACTGCTTTAAGATGCCACTAACAATAAGCCAAAAGGACACTAGATGCTTAATCAGGAGGAAAGAACATCTCTGCAGACAGAGCTCATAGTGTGAACGCTCTGAAAACCTGACATGCTTGACTCTAAAATTAGCTGATGAACTGACTGGAATGGCTGTTCCCCTTTTGCAAGCACTATATGCTCCATCTCCAGGAGGTCAATTTTTCTCCTACTTCCACAAAATGTTACTATCCTATTTCAATTGTTCTATAGTTATCATTTATTTCTAAAGGGAGACTGAAAACCAAAGGGATTTTCCAGCTATACAATTCTGCCTTCTTTTAACACATCTATGGACTGACTGCCCAAAAGTGTCAGTGAAGACAAAGAAAATCCCAACAGAAAAATTTTGGAGTGGTGCAAGAATAAACTCTCATGTCAAAGATGTCTAATTTGATGTAATGCTTAAAAACCCCTGTTTAGAAATCGACATATATTTAAAGGGCTCACTATTATATATATACACACACACACCCCATTTTTTTAATGGAACATTTCTACATAGTATTGACAGCTATCCGTAAGAATTAAATAAGCACAAAAATGCAGCCTGACATTTTGGATTATAATAAGCATATCCAACAATCTACTATACATATCTCAGTCCTGCGTGTATCTACATAAATGTACATGTTCATCTTTCCCCAAAACTGAGGAGTTAAAATGGGATCTACTGCTGCAAATGCTTCAGATAAAGAAATTGTTCTCAGTCATGCCAAGCTACTCTGGTGCTCACTAGATGGTTCCCAAATGACACAAGCCTGCTAAAGCTCAAACCAGCCCTTTCCTATACTTTTGGAATGTCTAAAACGTATGGCAGAAGATAAAGTGGAGATAGCAAAACATTATATCCCTTCTGCCCGGAAAACTTAAGCTCTTACTTTATGCCCCATAATATATTCCATATTATAAATATGCTATACATAAAATAAGACATAATTGTCCTGAAGAAGGTAATTCCCAATTTCCTCTTTCACATAAAAGGGTACCTGATTTTTATAAATAAAAATTAGAAAGGTAACCATTAGTCTGAAAACCAAACCCTAATATGAGTTAATGAATATATCCAAATTACTTAATTTATCTCTTGAATGTGTGTCATTATATACTGCACGCATCTCCTAATTAGTGGGATATGGACAACAGTATTTTGGCTTGCTAGGTATTACTTAGATTAAAGATTGTGGTTTGCACAGAAGAGTATTAACATGCTTGGGTAAAACTGGGCTTTGGCTGTGCTTGTGGCCTACTAGTCAAAATTGACCAGTATAGCCCTACTGTTAGCAGAGAATGCTAACCCATGTGGCATGGGCGCAGCTAAGGCTGGTAATCCAGTCTATACCTTTGGTACCTTGCAAACAAATACGAAAGCCTTCATAGACCAAAGCTAGGATAATAGTGGAGGTCACTGTCTGGAGCGGTGGGGGGCACAATCTGGTGACAATCAAGGCATATGAAAGATTGCAGCTTTGAATGTAAAAGGAATAAATAGTAAAGAACATGAATTAAGAAGTGAAATAAAAAAAAAGATATGCTGTGTGTCTTAAAACATAAGAGAAAGGGAAGGCTGCAACAGATCTAAAAGAAATAGCCTAATTTGATGGAGAGGATTTGATGAATACATGCAAAGAAATGAAAGTTTAGGTTTAATTATGAATGAAAGGACTTAAACATATGGCGGAAAGTATGTATTGGTATCTAGGCTGTTTTGAGGGCATACGAAAGTAAGAATCCATAGGCTGATGACTGAAAGAAAAAGAAAATGCAGGCCAATTTTAGTGGAAATAAATAATGGCTTTGGAAGTGGGTGAAAAGGGGTAAACTAGGAGTCTCCACCAGAATGAATGGAATTAAAAATAAATGTAATAAAGTGATTTAGAATGAAACCAAACTGAGGGAATGTGGGAGACTTTAGAGATTTGTATAGGAAGAATAATGTTAGTATCCGAGAAAAAAAACTGGGAAAGTAATAAATGTTATGAGAATGCTGAAAAATAGTCTGCAGTGTTCGTGATAGAACTGGAGAAGTGTTAAAAAATGAATGGGGTTTGCTAATGGAATGGCTATGCAATTTAGTCAACATATGTATGAAGACTGCATTTGTACCTGATGATTAGAAGAATACTGTTGTTCCCTTATACAAAGGGAAAGATAGAAAGACTGAATGCAAAAACTACAGGGGTATTAATATGTTATGTGGGCCTAGGAAAGCATTTGGCAAAATTCAGGTGGATAGGGTTGAGAAATGAGCAAAATTTGGAAAATGCAATAGGGCATTATGCTGGGCAGTGAGTGAGCAGACCAGATGTTGGAAGGAGCATATAAATCTGAGAAAGTTGATTGTATATCCATTGATTTAGAGAAACTATGATAAAGTAAATAGGCTTGAATTATGAAATATTCTGTGTGAATATTCTGCATGAATATAGAATTGATGTTGATTGCTGAATATGATAAGGTAGTATATGATGAAAGTAAAGCATGTTTGAGAACAAATGGAATGCTTAGCAAATGATTCAACATCTAGAACAGAATATGTCCGCTTGGTTGGATAAATATATAAGAAATACTTCTGATAATGTTAGAGGTGGGTTGATTGAGGACATGAATGTTTGTGTGCTTTTGTAGGCAGATGATGTTGGGATACTGGGTGAGAACTGGAATAATTGGCAGTGAATATTAGATTGTATGATGCAACAAAAAGTTCAGACCTGAAAATCAAAGTATCAGTCAAGGACCAAGGTGTTGGTTATGGAAAATGAATGAATGGTGGCAAGTTTTATATAATTGGGGAAAAACTAAAGTAAATGGATTAATTTGTATACCTTGATAAAATGTTTACTAAAGGGAGGGAATGGACAAATAAATTTTAATTGGTAGAATGCTGGTGGAAACACTGCTATGTTGTGAGGAATGAATGTTTTAAAAGAAGTGAAAATGGATGTTATAACAGTGAGCTTCAATCCACTTTGTGATGCAGAAGTGAGAAGTGGTTATGACAGGAAAAATTTAAAGGTTGGATGTCAAAAGAACAGGCTACTAAAGTGGGTGTGGTAAAATAATAATAAGGAATTAATGGGTGCTGAATACACATGGATTGAATAGAAAAGTGAGTGAGCAGTCTAAAATTGGTATGTTGGTGTGGTCATATAGAGCAGGGTTCCTCAACCTCAGCAACTTTAAGTTGGGTGGACTTCAACTCCCAGAATTCCCCAGCCAGCATGCCCACCCATGGAAAAGTTGCTGAGGTTGAGGAATCCTAATATAGAGAGAATGAAAGAACAGAGATGTAATTACTTTTAAGTACAAGAGACAATGTAAGAAGTAACGTATGGAAATGGTGGAAACAAGGATGGTTTTCAAGTACAGAAATATATTGAAAGGGGCAGTGAGATAGATATATCCCCTTTTCTTTTTATCTCATTCTTTTAATTTCTTTGGCTTACTACTCTTTATTCCCTTTCTGTGGTTTGCATAATTTACATCAAAAGAGAATAATAATATGTGTGTATGTATGTATGCATATACTTTACTAGATCAATTCTCAATTTAGTTTTCTACATGCTTTCATTATAGATATATTCTTGAAATTGTCATTGTATTACTAGATTGAACATATATAGAAATGTGATTCTACTTATTCCGACATAAAACTTGTGTTTTGAATGTTACGTGAATTTTTACAGTATTAAATACTATAGTCAGCAATCTGCTTTCAGAATTCGTATATTTGAAGGGATTCACTAATTAAATATAAGGTTATTCTATAGTGTGTAATCACCTATATTGTAATCTGCTGCCTTCTCTAACCTGTTACCCTCGAAATGTTGGGAACTTCTAGAATTCTCAACAAGCTTACCCAACAACTATTCCTCAAAGCCATGCTGATTAAGAATTCTGGAATTGCATTCCCAACACATTTGGAGGAAGCCAGTTAGAGAAGGTCATTATAAACCATTTCTAGAGCACAGAGTCTTCTTTTATTGGTTATCTTTAACTGAGGAGCTTTGACATACTATTTCGTTTGCCTTCTCCATCACCTTCCTCTTCATTCTCTGGGTCAATGTCTTCTGCTTGGGTAATCCAATCCAAATAGCCTTTGAGGTCTTCTTCTAGCTGTTGTTTTTCACGCAGCTTCTGAAAATCTCCCCTGGCCTTGGCTTTTTCTCTTTCCTTGGAAAATTCCCTATGGGATTCAGATAAAACACAAGATACTGATTTATGAAGCTGCACAGCTTTCTAACAAAAAAATCAACCCCCCATATTTTCCTTTTTCTCTTGACAAGATTACATACAATAAAGAAACTTTACAAAAATGCAAACAGTTCCCGCATATCACAAAGCAATTCAAATAATTTGCCATGCTGCATTCTTTATGCATTATACTTTTAAGGACTCATAAAAATATGAATTCCAAACCTTCATCTACCAGACTTGCACTGGCATCATTCTGGATCTTCTCTGGATGCTAAAATGTGTGACAGTACTGAAATAGATTGGATATAATACTTCCTTTCATCCTCAGAAATGTAATTAGGATCCTAGGTGGCACTGCCAGCTATTTTATTTTTTTCTCAAATTTATATGGCTGCCCATCTCACGCCAAGTGTCTCTGGGTGGCATACAATAAAACCTACTATTAAAACATACTGCAAAACCAATTAAAAACACTTTAAAAAAATAAACAGATTAAAAACAAGACCACAAACAGGAGAATATTACACATAATGCAGCCAACACGCAAGCTCCCTATTGCCAGGGGATCCCCAGGATTGTTGAAAAATAACGTTTTAAGGGCTTTCCGGAAGGCAGTAAGGGTTGCAGCTAACCTCACCCTGAGAGGAATAATGTTCCAGAGGGCAGGTGCCATAGCAGAAAAGGCTTGCCTCCTAGGTCCCGTCAGATGGAACTCTTTTGCAGACAGGACCCACAGCATGCCTCTCCTTCTGGACCTGATGGGACAGGTAGATGTAATCAGGAAGAGGTGGTCCCTCAGATAGGGCTCTAAAGGTAAAAACCAGCACCTTCAATTGGACCCAGAAGCAAACTGGTAACCAATGCAGTTCATGGAGCAGAGGTGTAATTTGTGTCCTCTTAGGGGCTCCTGCACTTGCACTAGTTGAAGCTTCCAGATACTTTCCAAGGGCAGCCCCATGTAGTGTGTAGTACCACAGTTTGATGAGTCATGTTTCAAAGGATTCTAGTTCCAAACTCCAAGTAAATACTTTCCAGGCACAAAACTACTATACCTGGCAGAATTTATTCAGGTGTTTTTATTCATTGCCTAGAGAACACCAGATTAATAATACAATGAACGCATAAAAGTGTTCTCAAACAATAGACTGAGCTGGTAACATTTGGTTACTAATACTTTCATCATTTTTGTGACACTAAAGATAAATGTTGTTGGACTCAGAACCATGTCTTCTCAGTGGCAGCACCTGCCCAATGAACAGCACCCCCCCAGAGATTTCCCCCCACCCCAGAGATTCAGCTGGCCCCAACCCTGCTAGTTTTTCACAAGGCATTAAAGACCTGGCTGTTTCCCCAGGCATTTGGGTCAGGTAGTTAGATAACCTCTACTGTTGTCGTTTTTGGGGGGGGGGGGTGAGTGGTGATACTGTTTGTTCTTGGGTGCCTGGGGTTATATGTTGTGGGCTTTTTTGTGTTTCTAATCCTTGTAAGCCATATAGAGTCACTTGAGTAAGATGGGTGGTATAGAAAACATATAAATGAATGAATGAATGCATAAAATGTTGATTTTATTTTTATTTTTGGTTAGACTCTTCATGTTGGAGAATGAAAAGCTTTTATGTTTGCACTTTGTTCTCTTCCTATTTATCCTAAGCTCTGCTGAGAAAAGGAATACTGTCAAAGCGTCTTCATTTGCTTTTGCCAGAAAACTGAAACTGACAGTTCACTGCCGTTTGCTATTTAATGCATCATTATTTAAATGCCTTTTTCTCTTAATCCTGCACGTGCTGTGCTGCAGCTGTTTTTAGGGATGTGTCCACATAATTAACTGAACAGTTTCTTAATAAAGGAATCCAAGGGCACCCTCTGTAAGAATAGCACGGCTGTAGAAATTGCCAGGAATATATATGACTGAATAAAAGTATTACTACAAACCTGTAACTTTCCCATATAGAAGGGTCGTATAGGGACATGCCAGAACATTAGTCGCTTGCTATCCTCAAGCAGGAAAATACATTCAGGTTATAGATATAAAGTGTGTTTGAAAAGGTCTCCTTTGTTCCCATGGCTACCCAGAGAAATAGCAGCGCCTCCAGTAGAATCTGTCTTCACAGAAGGCATCCTCTAGTGGTTAGCACCATTCCCGAGGAGCACATTATCCCGCCTCATTAAAAAAAGTTCTTCCACTTGTAAATAAAGAAATGACTCTCTTACAGCTTCAGGTTTTCTATGTTAACAGTATAATAACCCAGGAATGATTGAAATCTTAAACAAGCCATTTTACAAATGAAACCTTTGTAAAAAAACAAAACAAAAACAAAAAAACTTTTTCTATATGAATCATTCCTGCTCTACAAGGGGGCTGATTTTATAATACGAAGGTAACAAATCCACTGGATCCTAACTCTCATTTTGAATGGCTGCCTTGAATACATGTGGCCAGAACCAAGGTTGCTGTCTTGATTGAACCAAAAATTCAACCGGAAGGAAATTAATAAAACAATGCTGAAAATCAAATCAAGTGTGATGAAAATAATAGTTTTCTGCTGCTTGTTTTCCTGACAGAAATTCTGCTGTTTAATGTTGAGCGTGAACCTTTGGTTGATAGCCCTGATACTTTTTTCATACTTTTGCTAGCAGGACAAGTAACCTTCAATGACCTCGCCTCGTGGTTTGCTTAATTTTGGTTTTGTAGGTTGTATAGACCTACCCGTTGTGTTTTATAAATGATAAAATATAGTTTAGGATGTTGTATGAATCGAGCCAATTGTGTCATGGAATATGGGCTGTTAGTAGGATTTCAGGCACAAAAGGTCTCCCATTTATTAAGGCTCTGAAAATGGAAATAGCTTTTTTATAGAACGTGCTTCACTGAAGCAGCTTTGCACTGGCTGTGTAAGAATTGTTCCCTTGCTCTGTGGTCTTGTGAGATCCAGAGAGCCAGGACAGCTTGATGTATTTTGTCTGACCAAGGAGCTGCTGAAAACAGGTAAAAGCCCAAACGCTCTATAAAGAAGGTGTGGTGGTGAACTATAATGGAAGAGGAGGAAAAGAGAAGCAATGCTTTGATTTAGCGTTCAAGGAGTATTTCAATCACATCTGCTTTATACTGTTCTTGAATGTAAATATTTTAAACCTCTTTGTACAAGAGAAGAAAATATTGTTTAAATAAACCTCAATACATCTTTAGAAAACACACAGGTTTCTCCAGAGTTCTGAGCCTCGTTCAGATAAAGTTACTTTGCAAGTTATTGTCAAACAAATACAGTAAATAAAATTGCTCAGTGGCTCATGAATTCTCCTCTTTTCCCTATCAACAGGTGAATGGAAACGGAAGCACTTAAAGTGAGTAAGATGGTGAGGAGATTAAGTGTCTTAACAGCTTATTTAATAAACCATGATTAAGGAAACTATAATTTAGCACAACATGTGGACTCAGGTTTTTTAAAGCTAACTGAACTAGTGGCAATCAACATATTATTCATACAAGTTCATACAATAATTAGGTGCTTGTATGTTCAATTATAGTAACCTGAAACTACACCATTAGAGAGTCATTAACACCTGAGGTCTAAAATAGCTTTAAATATAGATTCCTTTAATTAAATCTTTAAAATTTTGTAATTGCAAACAGTGAAAATCCTATTCTGAAAAGATAATAAATGGCAGCTCATTAAAATATTTTTCATCAATTAATTATTCAGTTTCAACTAACTGCACCCATTAATTAATTACTTGATTTAATATGCACACTGCAAGGTTCCTTGTCTTTTTTTTTTCTTTAATGGACTCATGTGCTCAGCAACAGCCCCTTCTCACACTTACAGCTCAACTCTATAAACTTTTCCTTTCCTTTACTGGCTGCATTAGTGTTATGCTTGGCTGAGTGTTAAATTGTAAACTGGTATGTCCAAGTTCACATTTCACCCTAATTGCAAACTCACTGGGTGGTTCTGAGGAAATGATTCACTTCATTCTATAAACTCAGAACTGTGCCTCATAAGGGCATTTTGAAAGTAAGAGAGATAAGATTCCAAAATATTCCCTCAGTTATTTGGAATGTTAAATAAGAGAAAATGTCCTGATACTATCTCATGTACTGATTGTTATTCAGAAGACTGTATCTGGAGTATGTACTGATAAATCTGACTTAAATTGAAGCATGCAGACATATAATATTTTGGCCAATATAAACGTATTAGACAAGTTTGCATCAAGAATACATTCTAAAACTGAAATAACTATTGGAAGAAAATCAAGTTTGATGCAAAAAATCCATATAAATAATGAGAACAGATGCAGGTAGATTTTAACCTGAAATATGATTGGAGTGGATGGTGGTGACTGAAGTGAAGTGTTCCTTCTGGTTCCTTAAATCAAAGTTTGGCAACCTGGTGTCTTCCAGTGTTTTGAGCTATAACTCTCATAAGATTAGCCAGCATAACCAATGGCCAGATTTAATAGGAGTTCACATTCAAAACAGGTATGCATCAGGTTGCCTAAATCTAACTTAATTCTATGAGTTAACTAGAAATTAATTACTAACAAGATGGTCTTATTCACTAAGAGACTGATCAATTGCCACCATTATTAGAAAATCAATGGCATCCAAACATCCCTGTTAATGCATGGGAGAGAGAAAGTTATGTTAGAGGTCAAAGAGAGACCTTCACTTGGACCTGTAGAATGGCAAATCCAAAGCTTTAAATTATTTTTATGGGAGCATCTGTTATAAACCTTTCACTATTCCTAACTATTTTACTAACATGGCTTCTAGAAAGGCATTTACATTAGCAAAGTTTAATGGTCAAAAGTGTTGAAGAGCAAGTTCAGAAACATCCCATATTTGGAGTCTATGCTTGGACAAAGCCACAGAGATAGTCTGGCATGTTTTGCTTAGTGCTTTGGATTAATATTCTCCATCTTTGCTAAATGTACAAGTTGTCCTGAAGCAGAGGTGGTGTGCTTTTTACCAGCAGATCCATCTGCTGAAATGTCTATGAAAATTGCTAAATGCTGCTCAATTGTAATTGCCATCAGACACTGCTGGTTTGGATCATAACTAGGCTTGCATGCTTTGGCTACTTATTTTGGGCTTAGATGTTAGATAATTTATAATATGTACCACACCTCTAATTTCCTAGCATGTGAATGCCTTACTCTGATTACAATTTTATACTGTATCTATGCATACTTTTGGTTCATGACTGTAAAATTAAAAAAATAAATGGGTATGCAGTAGAATGCATACTGATTGGGTTTACATATTATACTAAGCCCAATTTGTAATTTGTTTGACACTGGCTTGGCATACAGTATGCATCTAGGCATTTGTAAAGTCTGTAAACCAAGTTTGTAAACCATGGCTGCTGTAAGTGTGGTAGTCACACAGTTCACACCAGAATGCAAACTTCTGACTTACAATCCACTTCCCCATGAGCAAGAGGTGGCTATCGGTCACATACACCCACAGAATGAAATTACACCAGCCCTTTAGTATGTTGGAAAAAGGGGCTATATTTTGGTCCAACAGAGATAATTCTGTTGCACCCTGTGAATAAAGTTTGGAAAAAGCATGGAGGTAGCATCATTCCCCATAGCCTCTAATTTAAATTGGAATTCTCCAGAAAGCTAGGGAAAGTCCAGGGAATTGAAACTATGGAACAGATGACTCAAGTAGTTTCTATTTCCATAGAAACAGGTAAACCACTAGCCAGGAATTTGGGCATGGTGTGCCTTCTGTTTGTTGCATAGTGCTGAAATGTCATTGTCTTTAATTTCCAGTACATATTAAGACTTTGAGCGTTTATCTTTGGTTTTATTCTTCACTTCTGGTAGGCCTGAAGATATCAAATTTTCCCATCATTTTCCTCATGATATGTAATAGTAAATTGATGCTGCCCTAATATCTCCCCACAGATTATAGCAGGAAGTGCTCCATCTTTAGTGGTCTAACACCACCATATGGTCTGTCTTGAACAGTTTATTTTTCTTTGTGGTTTTTCTTTCAAACTAACTTGTAAGTGGCTGACCATGATATGAATAATTCTAATTTTTTTTTCAACAATGAATATTTGCAGTTTGGTGTTTAAAGAGAAAAGGTTTTCTTACATCTCATCTTTCTTTTTTTAAAATAAAGTTTGATTTTATTTACCTCCTGTGAGATTGGTTTATCTCCTACAGGGAGAGAGAAAAATCTGAATCATCTAGCTACCACATCTCTACCTTACGTGACTACAAGGATTTCAATTTATTGAAATTATTTCACTTTTTACTTTTTAATCTTTTAATTGCCAGAAAGGCAGCACAGAGTGTGATGGTTCTTTCTCACATATAATGTAATTCGAGGATGGATGCCAGGTGAAGCAGCCCCTGGAAGATAAGTGGAAGCAGCAAGAAATATCAAGCTGCTATGTCAAAGTAGGAAGAGGGACCAGGGTAGGAAGACCCGAGGACTTCTCAAATGAGGGTGGGGTGTGTGATATCTTCAGCCTTCCACTTTGCAGACTGAGTCAATCTGCTGCAATGACCTGTGGTTTAACATTCTGTGACACTCACTCAATTGTACTTTATTCAAAAAACTATGGCTTAGTGCAACCTGTGAATAATGCTGCTCTGTAAATGGAAATCAAATCCAGTTCCAGCATTTTTCATGAAATGGATTCATGCAGTATCCATATTCTGAAAAGCATATAATGAGAAAAGGAATTTATGACTGCTGACAAATAGGAGATAGCTATCTAATGTGTCCTTCAGAAGCTTAATTTAGATCCACTGCTGTCAACAGACTTCTTAATTTAAAATATTTACTTTAAATGTTTTAAAGTATTCCTTTTATATTATGAAAAATTAACTGAAGATAATCATAAAACTAGCCTTTTCAACTTTAGAGTCATGCCTTTTTTTAAAACAGCAATTTCAGTGTTTCCTATTTACCTTCAGAAAAGACCAAATGTAAAACAAATTATCTCCCAAATTAGGTCTTGCCTACATCAGTCTAACAATACATTAGTCAGTCATGCAGTTCAACAAAGAGAAAAGCAATTCAGAAATACAAAGATCAAAACATATTTCAATGTCATATTTCATAGACATATTGAGCATAAACTAACATTGCATAAAAATCATATGAAAATAACTATATTTATTTATTTATTTATTTATCAAATTTATATGCCACCCATCTCACTATCCAAGTGACTCTAGGTGGCTTACACATAACTATAGCATAAATTCCAGATTTTATCTATAGAATAAAATGCAGCCATGCTTTTAAGTCACACAGATCATATAAAACTGGATAGTCTGAAATTTTACATGTTGCAATATATGAATATTACAATGTATAGTCTTATGCATTTCTACTTAAGGCCCATTGACTTCACTATACTTACTCATAAGTAAGTGGTATATAACTACATTCTGAATAATTTAATATTTGACAATGATAAGATTGCCATTAATACTATAAGTAAGATCAAAATCTGATATGACTCCATGCATATCTGCCTGTATATCTTGAGCAATGTCAGATTTTTTTTAGAAGAGCAGGATATAGGAAGCAGTGTCCCCGCGGTCACATGATCAAGTTTCAGGTGCTTGGCAACCAGCATGTATTTACAATGGGGTCATGTGATCACCATTTGTGACCTTCCCACCTGGCTTCCAACAAGCAAAATCAATGGGGAACCATGTGATTCACTTAACAGCTGCAGTGATTTGCTTAACGACCTCTACAAAAAATGTCATAAAATCGGGTGCAGTCATGTGATGCCTCACTTAATGACTGCACTGCTTAATGATGAATTTTCTGATCCCTGTTGCGGTCATAAGTCAAGGACTACTGGTATATTTTAATGGGGTTCTTAAGTTATTCATTTTTACCTTACACTGATTATTGTTGGCTGTTCAAAGCGCCACTGTTAGGGGAAAAGGTATAATATAATATAATAAATAAATAAATAATTTAAATAACATGATAAATTAAAATCAGGGGGCATCAGAACTGTTTCATGAAAACAGTGCCAGAGGTTGATTGGAAATTGTAAATCAAAGTTAACTAACAAGCTGAAAGGAACAGAATTGTTTCTTTAGCCATATTCTGTAAGGTTAGGAGTAAAGTATGTGGTAAAAGACTAGTCTCCAACTAATTCAATTTCTTAGCACATCTGGCCTGAAAAAAATATGGCCAAGTTCAGTGAGTCTTAACCTTCCTAGATTACAGGAACATTGGCCTGACTCATAGTTAGGTAGCTACTTTATAAAACAAAAAACCAAATCAGAATTAATTATTTCTATATTTAAAGTGTTATTCTTCTGTCTTTATTTAAAACAATTTGTAATCTAAAAAAGCCATTTTCCAGGATCCTCTTAGAAACATGTTTGTACCACTCAAACATGTAATAGTGTACAAAAGTTTAGGTACCCCTGGTCAAATTGTGCGTTTCAATAATCCCTAGTAAACAGAAGTTGATGCAACCTCTACATGGTACAAAGTTAAACATGACCTCTTTCTGCAAATTCAGATGCATACCTACTATTCACGCACAGATTTGTTCTCAATATTATTTATGTGTTAACATCTCCTACAGATAATGAATTTTAAAAGCTAGCAGAGTTTAGAAATATATTTCCTAGTTTTAAGTTCATGAAACAATAGCATTCCTGAATGGCTTAAGCATAGATTATTGTCATATCTTCCAGAGAATGGTTTCAGAGAGTATTGTCTCTGTCATTTACATTTCTAATAATGTATACTGACTAGCATATTCTAGTTCAGAGGTGGCAGTAAGTGGTCCTCTAGATGTTGCTCCCCCCCCCCCCATCAACCTTTACCACTGCATCCTTCAAGGATGATTTTCCATTTCCCAGCCAAGTCTATAGCCTGGTAGTCCTCCATCCAAGTATTATTCAAGCCCAACCCTGCTTAGCTTCCAAGGTCAGACAAGGTCAGCCAGGCACCTGCTCTAATTGCCTACAGATGATAATCAAAATAATGGGTCACATTCAGTTTAACAGTGAATGTCTGTTTCCCAGTGGTGACTTTGGCTGAAGTTGTAGGATAAGGCTGGGAAAGAAGAATATGTGTTTTATGGTTCCTGGTGCAAGCATTTTTTAAATTGTTTGATGTTACAAGCATTTTTCCGTACATTAATATACAAACACTAGTTTGGTGACTTTGAGCCAGTTACTCTCTCTCAGCCCTAGGAAGAAGAAGGTAAGGGGAAACCATTTCTGAAATTTCTGCCAAGAAAACTGCATGACTTGTTCAGGCAGTTGCCAGGAGTCAAGACTGACATGAAGGCGCACACGCGCGCACACACACACACACAGACCCAGAGGATGTGAAAAACTCACTGATTTGGGAACAGAACACTTCAAAGAAGTCCGAAATGGTCTGTTCCCCTCTGGAACTTTGGAGTGGCTTGGCCTTTTCCAAAGCAAAATTTCCAAATTAGAAGAGATTAGAGGTCTCTCAGGTAGGGTCTGGCTCTGGAATAGGAATTTTTGGTCTAAAATACAGAAAAAAATTCCTGGTTACCTTAAATTGGTTCCATTTTGGAGGAATTACTTCTGGAAATTGCCAAATGGCTCCTAGAACAACACGTTCTATTCAGCATGGTGTGGAAGGAGAAAGAAATGTTCGGGAGTTTTCCAGAACGTTTCATTTCCAAATTGTTAAGTTTTGCACATCTCTAGCTGACACCATCAGGATAGGAAGTCTGCCAGTATACCATGCTCTTTTTTTCAGTACAGGCAACAAAACTTCTGGAACACATGATGGTGAGATGACAAACTTTCCCTTTGGCAATGATGAGATGGCTTGACCTGATAAATTACTGTTTTTACAGCTTATGGCAAAATGAGCTATTTATACTATTCCCTAGATTAAATTTCATATCTTTAGAAAGGATGTTTCCCTCAATGTTGAGGGAGCATAAAATATTTAGAAAAACTAAACAATGGGCAAAAATAGAAATAGAAAAATGAAGCGCCTGCTAAGATACATTTTACAGATAATTTACATGATAGGTCTGTTTGCTAATGTGAGTGTTGCATTGTTGTAGGTAACAGTGAACAATGGCCATTATCCATATTTAAAAATATACGCTGCTTACTCAGGTGTTTTAGATCACTCGTGTCTGCAAGGAGTGCAGTGGTGTAGTGCTGGTGGTGTTAGTTCTTCATTTAGCGAAAGGAGCTGGCAAGCACCGTAAACGCATCACCGACAGGTACAAGCATAAAATTCGGGCAGTCAGAAGAGCAAACATTCATAAAACGGCATACCAATCCAAGGCACATGCAGAAAAGCCAGCACTGTGAAACTTAAGCAAACGCATAGACCATTTTACACACTGTGGTGTGAAATACAAGTTTAATTCAACTGCTTACCCACTAAGTACACCAAGAACCAGGTTAAGTACGAAAAATGAGCCAAGAATGATAAGACTAACAAAATAGATCCATGGCCATTCACATCCTATTGCATCATTTACCTGTAAAATGTAAGGAAATACATTATGATTCAGCTACTCACTATATAGCAGAGTCCTTTCACAATTGACAGATCACACAGGTATTTGGTGTACTAGCACCATCTGCTCATTTTATCAACACAGTGCTTCAGCATTTACCAGATTTACCAACACTCTAGCATTTACACACGATGTGCAAGATAACACGTATTTAGTCATGAAAATGTACATAATCCTTTTGTATCTTTATGCCATGTGGAAATAGGCAATTGTTAAAGGGTTGGGCGCTTATTTTATTTGCACTGATCTCTAAGTTGCCAATTAATTTCTAATTAATGGTACTTTTTCATATCTAATGCTATAGTTATATTTAAACTGATTTTCTGGAGGAAAAAAATTCTCTTTGTTTTTTAGAAAATGGCCTTGTATTTTGTTCACACTATTTATCTTAGAGAAGCTCTGGTTCACCATGTTTTAATTTTGAAATTTTATTCCCAATTTTTTTATTTAATCTCTATATGCTACCTATGTGATCATGGCAACTGAAACCTGGACTCTGCTTCTAGGATGAAAAAGGTGTGTGCTTACCCGCTCAATACACCGAGAACAAGATTTAGAACGAAAAATGACCCAAAGATGACGAGACTGACAAAATACACCCATGGCAATTCAAATCCCATAGCATCATTCATCTGTAAGAAATAAGACGATCTTATAGAAACATTTGCTTCCATCTGTAATAATGAACAGTTGGTGACCGAAAACATATGCAAGAGAAATAAATACAGTCCCTTTTATAATTACCAGATATAAGGGGGAAAAGAAGATTAAAGAAACCCTTTTCTCATCACTTCAAATGTATATTTAGAAATAGCAGGGAAAGATACAAAAGCACCAGAACTCCATCGATTTTATACGATAATAATTCTTTTACATGCAAAAATGAATAGAAGTGAATGGCAATATGTAAAAAGAAACTTCTAGATTTTGCCAGACAGAAAGTTATTTTAATTGTAGCTCTTGCAAAGCCCAAAAAATTATAGCCTGGCATGGGGGAAAAAAATCTTAGCATGAGTAACATCCAACATTTAAGCAAGTGCACTTCCATTTATGTAATCAGATAGTCTGTGCCCTGTATAGGTGCTAAGGGATTCCCAATTCTCACAAGCAGGATAATACAGGAATTAGTACACTCCATCAGTGGAATGACACCACTAAATTCAATTCCAATTATTTACATGTGAAGTCTCAGTATCATAAAGTATTCCAGTTCAAAACCAGGAATTTAGTGTCTGAAATCCTGAAAAAAGATACAATGCTTATATATATATAAATAAACATCCCCTCTCACCCCTATGGGTGGTATGTGTCTTCCTCAATCTCGGGTCCTCTACCAGAGGCCTGGGAGGTTGAGGGTTCTGCACAATATCTGAGCTGTTCCTAGCACTGCACTCTTCTGGACAGAGAGCTCCAAAGTTGTTTCTGGGATCTGCTGGCACCACTCTCCGAGCTTAGGAGTCACAGCCCCGAGCGCTCCTACCACCACTGGGACCACTTTGGCCTTTACTTTCCACAACCTCTCTAGTTCCTCCTTTAGGCCCTGGTACTTCTTCAGCTTCTCATACTCCTTCTTCCTGATGTTGCTGTCACTTGGCACCACTACATCTATCACCACTGCTGTCTTCTGGTCTTTGTCTACTACCACGATGTCTGGTTGGTTGGGCAGTACTTGCCTGTCCGTTACCCTAAGTCCCACAGGATCTTAGCCCTGTTATTCTCCATCACCTTCTGTGGAATCTCCCATCTGGACTTGGGAGGGTCTAGCCCATACACTGTGCAGATGCTACTTGGTTGTGCAGTTCAGTGTATGCTGTTCCTGCCTGTGTCTTACACTCTGCCACTCTGTGTTGGACTGTCTCTGAGGCCTCTGTGCACAGTCTGCACCTTGGGTCCTGTCTAGTGTGGTAGACCCCTGCTTCTATGGATCTGGTGCTTAGTGCCTGCCTGCCTGCCTGCCTGCCTGCCTGCCTGCCTGCCTGCCTGCCTGCCTGCCTGCCTATCTATCTATCTATCTATCTATCTATCTATCTATCTATCTATCTATCTATTATCTTTTTTCAGGATTTCAGACATATAGAGAGAGAGGGAGGGAGGGAGAGAGGGAGGGAGAGAGAGAGCACCAGTTTGTCTAGTGGTTAAAGCTCCAGGCTAGAAAGCAGGACACTGTGACTTCTAGTCCTGCCTTAGGTATGAAAGCCGGCTGGGTGACTTTGGGCCAATTACTCTCTCTCAGCCCATGACGTCAAGCTCGGGTCACAAACCGGTTGGTCAATTCCTGTCACAACCAATGGATCAACATTCGGTTGAACCAAAAAAAGCGGACCCTGCACCTGTGGAAAAAACACTAGGAAGAACACACACACACACGGACACACAACAGAAAACAGCAATGGTGATAGAAGTAGCGGTGCCAAGTGACAGCAACATCAAGAAGAATAAGTATGAGAAGCTGGAGAAGTACCAGGGCCTGAAGGAGGAACTAGAGAGGTTGTGGAAAGTAAAAGCCAAAGTGGTCCCAGTGGTGGTAGGAGTGCTCGGGGCTGTGACTCCTGAGCTGGGAGAGTGGCACCAACAGATCCCAGGAACAACATCAGGGCTCTCTGTCCAGAAGAGTGCAGTGCTGGGAACAGTGAAGACACTGCGCAGAGCCCTCAAACTCCCAGGCCTCTGGTAGAGGACCCGAGATTGAGGAAGACACGTACCACTCACAGGGGTGAGAGGAGATTTTTTAACTCTCTCTGTATGTGTATATATGTATGTGTATGTGTATATATACACATACACATACATACATACACAGACACACACGTACACACATACACACACGTACACACATACACACACATGCACACACACACACACACACACACACTTAATGCTAACTGTCCAAAGAAGAGATCAGGTTATAATGGGGACAGTTTTGCTGTTGAGTCGAAATGTCATCATTCTACCATGAATTCTCTTTTAATTTGCAAAGATGCATTATGGAAAATCAGGCACAGAAATTTAAAAAGATTACCAAATGCAGTGTTATAAACAACTCCTCAAAAATGTTACTGTATACTCAGTTAAATGGGTGCAGTATTTAAATTTAATAGACAGTAAGAAATATGCTTGAGAAAAGTAAACTGTATGAAATAAATAATTTATCAGAATAACTTTTGTTAATGTTATGGCAGCCTTTTCATATAATTGAGGTTTAGATGGTAATAACAGAAAGTAACATTTTTAGAATATGCGCATTGATGTTTAATAGTCCTCAGATTATTATAAGAGCAAGAAAAGAGGAAAAAGGAAAACTATATGTATATATTTAGGATAAGACAGTGAAAGTTACTTTAATTTAGCCTGAAAAAGTCCAAAATCCCATCAGATTCACAAACACCCTAACTTTGCATCTATGTTTTTAAAAGCATATATGTAAAATAAAGGAAATGACTATGGCAAGATGTGCTGGGCCCCATCCAGTGGGGGCTATTTAATTTTATTGATTCATTGATCATATTTATATAGCCGCCCATCTCACAAAAAGTGATTCTGGGCGGTGTTGCTGGGAGCTGAAGCTCGCTCATCCGGTGGGCACTAAGTTTGAGGAAGGCTGTGGTTGATCTATTTGGAAAGAAAAGGAAAAGATGGCTGCTAATTCCCCCTCATCCTATGTTTAATTGCAAGCTGGGAAGAAAATACATTTATTTGGGAGGATGTAGGTGGTGCAAATGAAAGAGCCTTTTGTTTTGTGTGTATGTGCTTAATGACGAACCAAGGAGAGGAAAAAAACCTTTTACCTCAGAAGCATGATATCTCAGATTCCAAAAGAGAGAAAGATAAGGATAGATGGAGACATTACATGGGTAAGAGAAAGCTTTTGTTAATATCCCAAAATATGTTAATTTAATGAAGATTACATATTATGAAACATTTTTAGAAGCCTGTTCTTCATCTTTCTCAGGAAGGATAAAGAAACCACAGTACTGTTTCCCAGTACTTTCTATCCGCATGAAAAGTTTCATGGTTAAAAAAGTACTTTTAAAATTTTGCTTTTTGTTTAACTAATTTTCTAAGGACATTTCAGTACCACTACCACTACTTCCAAATCTTTCAAAAGCCCTTCAATGACACACCAGTCATCTTCAACCTTGCCAACCTAGCAATGCTGAAGAGAAGCAACGAAACTCACCATCTGCCCTAAGCTGCCACAAGTCTTGCAGTAACACAAATCACATCATCCCCCTCCTTATAAGGAAGGAGAATTTTAAAAAGTCTTACACACAACATTACATTATGTTGTCTCAATGGTTCTATTCAAAAGATTCCCAGTGACTTCTGCAATGGAGGATCTGCAAAGATGCCAAGCTTCCTTTTCCCAGGATTTAGCAGACCTGCCTGCATTTGGGGAAACAGACCATTCACCAGTTCCACACAGCCACAGCATTAAAAATAAAGTTTTTACAATGGGTTCAAATACTATACCACAGCTCTGCCAGAAATAAAATGGCCCAGCTCTTGAACACAGGCAGTCTAAAGATGCTTTTGAACTAGCACCAGGTGCTTCTGTGGAAATGCTCTTAGTCCAGCAAATAGTACAATTTGTTTTACATCATTTCTTGAGAATAATTCCCCAAATATTTCATTCCCAGGACGGGCTTTATGCCCAGTCTGTTTGTGTGTGTGTCATTCTCAAGATCCTTTCTTATGTCAATCAATAAATTATCAATAAAAAATGTATTTATTCAAATGCCTGATAAAACATACATTTTCCCTTCTTCGGTATGGGGGAAAGCCTACTATATTGTATAACTGCATACTGAATGGAGGTTTTGACTGGCTTCATACTAGTGCTGAGCCGAGAATTTAGCCCACATATTTTTTTATTAGTTCTCATTTAGTCTGATGAAAGAGAGTTTCCTTTGAAATTTTTTCAAAGGAGAACAGAATTTCTGAGAAATTCTTATTTATTCATTCATGACTTTTATACCCTTCCTTTCATTCAGGAGCAAAAAGCAGCACACCAAGCACTCCTTCCTACTATTTTCCACAGAAGACCAACTTTGTAAGGTAGGCTGGGCTGAGAGAGATGGAGCAGCCCAAAGTCACTCTGTGAACTTCCATGGCTGAGGATGGATTAGACCCTGGATCTTACAGCTCCTAGTTCAATACCTCAACTACTATACCACACTGGCTCTCTATATGCTTTACAAATGTAGTCAATTTGCACATGCTAAACAAGGAACAAAACAGAACTGAATATTTTGTGGGAATCCAGACATCATATTAAGCCATAATATACTTATTTTGGCCATTGTATGTTATAAAAACACCTCAATGGTGTTTTCTTAACCCAGATTTAGGGTTTAGTTATTATATGAAATGAGCCATTTAACTGGGAGAAGTCAAAAATACACTGTCTTTCACTGTATAATCATCCCTTCTGGCTCCCAGGCTTTGATTAAATCCCAAAGGAAAACATCAGGAAGGAACTATTCCAATCGGGATTTTTCATTAGCACTTGGTGGTACCATCAGCACTAAGGTGCAGTTCTGTCCTTGAATATTTGTCCTTCGCTTGGGGAATTTTTTTAGAAATTGTCCAATTTCTCTGTCTGCAAATTTGGTGAATATAAAAAGGCCATTTGCACCCAGCTTTAGTTTCATATATCATGCTAAGTTACAGACTGATTTGTTTGGCTTTGGTTCTGCATGTAGCGAGTTAAGCCCACCATACTTTAATGCCAAGCACATTCATTTCATCATTTAAAATGCTGAAGCTTGTGCTTTGCTTACCCACATTCCACTACCTGAGGTACTCTTATCCCAGTCTGGACCTAGAAGTGAAAGTGAGCTAGGCTACAAATGTTGGATGTTACATGAAGAAGGAGACAAGATTTAGATCCCCTTATTTGCATCTCCAACTTCTGATAAGAGAAGAAAAGAGGAGGAAGAGAGGGAGGGAGACGTATTCACCTCCCTGGAAGATGCAATTGGAATAGATAGGGGATTAAATAAATGTACTCTTTCCCTTTACTTTTAAAAAGAGACAGAATATGTTTAGCGTCCCTCCAATTCTAGGGAATGTCTCAATATTTCATATACAGTACCAGAATAAATCAGATTGATTACCCTAATACCTACCAATAAGCATTTGGGCTTTAGGGTGCCTTCTGTCTCCCTTATTTCTCTTACCAGATGCACAGTCTGGAATCCCTTTATTTAGAATAAGAACAATTTCTGCCCAAAGCTGTCCCATTATTGCCATATTTAGGGCTGTGTAAGAGATGCCTATGGTGTTCTTGCTATACCCCTAGTATTTGGGCTCTATCAAGACTTTTAACAATTGCAGTTTTGGGGGGCATGAGGTCTGGCTGAAAACATTATTTTTGAACACTGGAAGATGAAATCTACAGCTGATTTGCAGGAAAGAGAATTAATATGTGCTGCTTGTCAACATTTTTTTTCTGACAAAGGGTAATGGAAGAAGATTTTCAAGCAATATAGTCATGTTTTGGGAAGTTGTTCTTTTTATAACTTAATTTCCCAGTTTTTTTCCTTCCTAGGTTACCTATTTTGTTCTTAATGTTATGTTCATAGTGCTTAGACATAAAATGTCTAATGATAGTAAGAGTCTGTGAGTAAATCCCACTATATTTCTGGCTAAAAATTAATCATCAACACGTCTTCTGGAGCACACTGCTCTCTCTCGATTCTTTCTGTCAGCAGGAACAGCTACAAATCCAAAAAAGCTTTTTCAGTCTTATGCTCCTGGTCTGTTAAGAAAGGATCAAGTCAGAGATCCTGGTTAACTTTTAAATACCAACTGCTTGTGTACTTGAAAGATTAAAACTAGCAGTTTAGTTCTATCGAAAGAAGAATTCAGTGCAGAAATCAGGGGCATTGCTGTTATACTGTATGATGTTCTACAACTACCCCAAAGTATCATATATTTTCTCTTGCATTAGTTCCACTGAAGATAAATTTTATTTGCTTAGTAATGGATCTATGATATTTTGTTTCTAGAAATGTATGGTCCTTCTACCAGCTAGATGCACGGTTCAATAGTCAGGCCCCTTCTGGAAAATACCTCTCTTACAACAAACCTTATCAGTGCAAATATTGAATTTTGCCAGATTTTAAAAGTTTAATCTTTAATTACTGTGGACAGTCATTTTGTATTATTTCTTAGGATGCGTAAAACCATTTACTGTATTACTGTAAATAATATTCATGCTTATCAACACTGGGAATAAACTTCCTTTATAATGCAGCAATCCTGTCTATAACCAGTTTTGGCATCTTTTACACTTCCAAAAATATTACTTCATTTTCTTCTATTTAAGCCTCTCTGTTGCATTTATGCAGAGTAGAAGTTACTTTCTGATGTCACTGGATTAAAGAATGAATTTGCCATTTCATTTCACTGTATGGTTCCTGTTCTAGAAGAATGTGATTTTTACTCACACAACTATTTGCCAAACTTTATTCATTTCTACTATTGCTTCTTACACACATAGGTTTTTAGTTAAATTGGCTTTAAAATTCATTTCCATTGGTATAAAGACATTTATATTTCAGAGCAAATACTTCAACCAGAGGAATAAAATAAGCATTTCTGGTTGTTTTAAGCTTCTTAAGTTAATACAGTCAGTCTTTGTTAACCTTCTGAAAGGCCCTTAAAACAGTTTTTTTACCAGCCTTGGGATCCCAGAGAAAGCCTGCAAGGTGGTGATGTTTGTTCTCCTGCTTTCTTGGGTTTTATCTGTTTATTTTATCTATTTACTTTATCTGTTTATTTTACTTATTTTTGATTATTTTTAGATTGCTGTGGAGTTTTTAACCGTTGTGCTGTACACTGTCCAGAGTCACATGTTTGTGATATGGGTGATTATATATGCTAGATGAATGAATCAATCAATAATCAACTGATTAATGCACCAATTGTATCAATTAATACATGTCTGTTGAGAAGTAAATACCATTTATTTCAATGGGCCCTACCCTTAAACATACATAGAATTTGCTGCCTAAGTATCTCTCCACTAGTCTTTTTAAATACTTTACTGTACCTGCTATACTGCTTGAAATTTTACATACATACATACATGCATACATACATACATATAGTGTATGTTTCATATTTTAATTGGAATTTAAGATACTGAAGCTTTTATCAGCATCTAGAATGGCCTTGGGAATCAGGATTTTCTGAAACAGTGCAAGCTGTTCTAACAGGCTTTGATGTCTGAATAGTAGGTCAACCAATCCTTGAACGCAGACTTCTAAGTGGCTGGCCAGGATGACATACAGTTTCTCAAAACCTTGCTGATTTCAAAGGCTCCGCTCTAAGGTCTCAGAGGCTCATATATCAAGCAGGCTTAAAAGGGAATGACTTTCAAATCTAACAGCTTACCAACAGCTTATCTGTCAGAAAAACTGCCCTGCGTTCTTCCCTGTGCTCTCTGGATTTCAGAACACAAGCACACCACAGTCTCTCTCTTATCTATATCCTATATGCCAAGTGCAATGAGGGAAGATATAGTTGCTACAAGAATCACAGCACTGGCATCATGTGCCTTTCACTTGTAATTTAATATAATAAAAATAAACCAAGAATCCTGGTATATTGTGAATAAGTGTTGTACTGCTGCAAGCAGCCCATTCACTCCTAAGATAATAAGTAAACATAAAATAATTTGTGGAGTGCGTTGTCTAAAATAGGGGTTTGGCTTTGTTGCTTCTCTCAGAACAGAACAAGCATTCTGACAAGTTAACAGCAAGGTAGGACCTGCAGTTCAAACTAGACACTAAAAAGAACTTTCCTGCTTGGTTTAGTGGTGATTTTATGTATCTGTATGTATATGTGTAATTTGTTCAGTGCCTCAATCCAACTAGACCATAGGCAGTTTGCAGATATTAATAATGCATAAAACATCAGCAATAGAATAATATTAGTGAGGATTAGGTTCAAGCTCCTACTTGATCATAGAACTCACTGGATTGTAGAACCCTTGCATTTTCACCCAAGCTATCTCACATAGTTGTTACAAGAATAAAATGGAAGGACTCCCAGGTTTCTTGTCTTGAGCTCCTTAGGGGAAAAGTTGGATATAAATATAATAAATGACTAAAGAAATAGAGACTCAATGGGCTGAACACACACCAGTATTTAAGTTATTTATATTATATTAAGGTTCTTTGGACTTCTGTTTTCTTGTTCTGTACAAATATCTGAAGTCATCCCTGCACCTTCTTATCCACACTTCCCAAAACCAATAGCATAAGCTGTACTAGTTTGGTTCATTATATATGGTAGTTGCCAGAAGTTGGGGGAGGGGGGTTTAAAACACAGGGTGGCTTGACAAAGCCATTACAATTATGTCACATCACACCTGATATTATACTCCACATTTCTGGGAAAAATAAGAGTGTAAGAATTATTTTTTGTTGTTTGTTGAATGTTCATTTAATTATTCCCTAATATACACAGTATTTCAATTCTGAAAGACCAGGATATAGAAAAGCATGCACTTCTACAGAGCCAAAACACTAACCATTACTAATTGGGCAAACTCAATTAGTTCATTACACATTAACAAACAGCTAGATTTTGAATCTAGACATCTTCCAAAGAAATCACATTGACTTTTATACTCCTAATCAATTATGATAATCCAGTACTGTGATGTTATTTTTATTGTATGACATATATGGGGTTAAATAAATAGTTATAAATAATTTATAGAAAGCCTTAAATAATTAAGAAACAGATTTGTTTATAAATATTCCATAAAGGCACAATGACAGGTTGTTACAGACAACACTCAGATCAAGTTACCCAGTTACCTATTGAACTCTGAAACCTTACAATTTATTGCAATCAGCTAACCATTGATTAAACTCTATCCAGGGCTTTCAACATGAGGCACGGGCTTTCTTACAAAATGCAAACAACTATAGTAGCTAGAATAAACAAGGACTCATCTTCTCACGCAGACTCAGCTTTAGTATGTGTCCTTCAACTATTAATAAAAAGCAATGAGTATAAATTTAAAAGAGAAATACTACACTCTAATATAAGATGACCAGGCCCTAAAACATGGGTCTAGGATATCTCAGAGGGGTCTGGATGACCACGAAGTGGCAGCAAAAGGTTAGTTTTCTGTGTTTTTTTGTTGCCATCTAATCATTGTGTGGATTTTTGCATCTAGATATGGTAGCTGTAATCATGGTGTAACAGAACTTAATGTAAGACAGTCATTTCCAATAGGTTCTACAACTGAAACCAGATTAGCTACAAAACTCCTGAGGCCTTTAAAATAATCAAAGTTTATAGAGTGAAATCCAGACAAGTAAAGATAGTTCAATTAAAGATGGTTTAAAACTATTCATTTATTTATTTGCCAGATTTATATCCTGCCTTCCTTCCAGGAGTTCAAGGTGGCATACATATGTAACATTCCTTCCTCCACCTTCTTCCCTGCAACCACATCCCTGCTGAGAGAAAGTGACTAGTCCAGAGTCATCCAGTGAGCTTCTATGGCTGACGGTGGACTAGAATCTGTTATCCCCAATTCTAGTTCAACTGCTTAAGCACTACATCTTACTTGTTCTTTTATAGTGAGAAAAACATCTTTCAAGCCATCTTCTGAGCCAAGAAGATATGTAGCAATTTCTTACAAGAGAGTATTTTTATGCTTTTCTGACACTCTCTGTTGGGTACATTATAAAACCTAAGGTACAAAGAACTATGGCAGATTAAATTTTGTTCTGTTGGGATAGACTTTTCCTGCAAAGCAGGTTCAGATAATTTCTCTCCATGTATGATCATCATGCTACATGGTTCATTTAAATCTCTGACATTTAACTAGCATGCTTCAAAGCTCTTTTCTAAGAGAGATACTTCTTAATGGACTCTCCTTCTCTGGATGTGTCCAAGTGGAAACCAGACAGCCATCTGCTGGACATGCTTTAATTTATATTTCTGCAGTAAACAGATGGTTGGACTCAGTGGCTTAAATCAGTGGCTGGGAATTCTGGGAGTTGAAGTCCACACATCTTCAAGTTGCCAAGGTTGAGAAGCAACGATATACAGTACAGTATAGCCCACATATAGTAATGCGAGATATTTAACCAGCTTATAATTAAATGGCAGTGACAGAAAAGAATAGCATCTATGTCAATTGTTTTTGTTGCTGAATATGTAAACACAGAATAGTTATTTTCTGTTTCCATGGGTGGCAGAAGTTACTTTAGGAATTGATCTCACATGGGAGATATTAATTAAATCCCTGCTGGTTGTAGACAAACTTAATATTAATGGTGTTCTTCTGCCACCTTCAGTAGGAAACAGTCTTTAGTTGAAGAAACAACTTTCTATCCATCACAGTGGTTAAAATCACTACAATATTTGGTTTTGCAAACTTTGAAACATTGTCTAAGGAAGGAATATATCTTCCAAATGTTTGTCATTCATCTGAGACATGACATTACATTTGGATAATTTTCAACATAATTTTCAAAATCATACATCAGTGCACAACATGGAATAAGCTAGTATTGTGAAGAAAATAGATCAAGAACTCCAGATAGGATTTTTTGACACCCCCACCCTTTTTTTTTTTTAATAAAGACAACAAAAATGACTCCCCCATTCAAAGTTATGCTGCTGAAATAAATAACGTTGAACTAACCAATTTGTGTAAGTGCTATTGAATTCTGACATTCAGAAAGAAATTCCTGGGCCCAGAATATTTTCAATCATTAACCAGTTTTCAGTTATGTAGAATATATATCTATAACATCTGGTCCTCAAATCTTTGCCTGCTATCTGTAGAAATGGCTACAACTTGTATCGATTTCTATTTCAAATAATGAAATGACATTCATGTTACTCCCCATGTCTTTTCCATTTTGATCACATCAAACATTACAATTTAGTAGCATTTTAGAAAAGTATCAGGTCTGCAACCAAAACCTTTGGGGATCTTATGTAGTGCTGCATCTTTATGAAACATACTATTGGAAACCCCAGAAACATAAGATTTTTTAAACTGCCCTCGCTGAATTTGTTTTAACACAAGAAATCCAAGAAAATTTGACAAGTGAGATGCAGCTTCCTACCAGGCTGGCTCACAATCACAGAATAATTCCAGACCCAGAAGTCTTCTTTTAGATGAGAAAACTTGTTTTCAAATACACAAAAAGCACCACTTACCCAATACAGCACATCTGTCCATCCTTCCATGGTTATACACTGGAACACAGTTAACATTGCATAACCAAAATTATCAAAGTTTGTTATGCCTCCATTTGGTCCAGGCCAGCCGCCCCTACATTCAGTGCCATTTAGGGGACACTGACGTCCACTCCCTGAGAATGCACAAGGTGCAGGTTCATCTTCAGCTAATATTTCTAAAAGTGAATCAAAAACATTTCATGCTGAGCAATCTTCAGCAACTGGCTTAGAAAAGACATAACAGTCAGAAAGAACATGCATTTGAATGAAGATTAAAAGCTTGATCTGGTTAGATCCTGAATACTGGTTTACATAAGCCATTCTTCAAAAAGCCTTACTCAGGTACATGTTGTCATCCATCTGAGGAGGTTTTTATGCAAACTAGGCTATACAGGGAGGTATATACAGCAATTCCCATGCTTGTGGAAGCTGAAGAAAAATTAAAATGTGGTAAACTATGTCAATATTGGACATTCTTCTGCATATTGGGTCTAACCCTGAGAACAACAGAACTCAGTAGTCATTCATTTTTACATCTGATGCTACAATCATGTGGTAATTTAATCCTGATATAAAATGGCCTTGAAGATACCTGTGATGGACTGGAATGGAGGAAGGGGGGTGAAAACGTTGCTCTCGTCTCCAGAGCAACGCTCTGGAGATAAGCGGAGAAAGCTGGCGCATCCCTAAACATTCCAGAAGATAGTAGAGACTTGTGCCTGGGAACTACTGGTCAGTCTGAGAAGATTCTGTAAATTAGCGCTAGCTAATAAACCTTGCTGATTGAACCTGCACTGTCTCCAGGAGTTCCTTGGGCTAGGCCTGACAATACCTATAGTTATACATAGATATATATACACACACATACAGGCACTTGTATATACACATAAATACATACATATATGGCATTATATAATGTGTCCTTACCAGACTACTCTCTAATAAAAATCAGGTAGAACAGTACTTTACAAAGGGTAGAAACAGCATTATATATTTAATTAATATGAAATATTATATCCCATCCTTCTGTTGCAGGTCATCCCTTTTTTATATTTATGTTTTATAAATATAAATTATATTTTATATTACTATGCCTATAGAAAAAAAATAGTATAGGGATTAACAATTACATATTTTCCTCAAAAAAATAAACAAAAGAGTTTTGACCTCTTTAATAAGAACAATAAAAATGTGCTTGATCTCAGAATCATACTTCCTATGGGTACTTTTTATTTAACTTTATATTGCTATATATTAATAATACCTAAATGTAAGCCAGCAGACTTCTGTTTTGAACATACAACCATTTCTTTGTGAAATGGTTAGAATTAACCATTAAGAATTAATTTTTAAGGAACTATATTCTTTATGAAAACCTAAAGACATAGAATCTGAAAGAATATTCTTTTTCAGAATACACTAACAGGAGATCCTTTATGATACCACTAGATTTCCTACCTCTATTAATCATCTAGTACTGATTTTTTACTTTTTGGCAGTAGGACTCAGCATCAGTCCTATGGTAGGATTTACTGTACACTCCTAGATCTGGAGACCATTTACTAATGGTTTTAATATTTTCCCATACTTTCTGTTCTCATGTAGGGGAACTTGAACTGATGATATTTACTGAATCTGTGAATGCCACATTGAATGATGCAGAAAGCCACAGATGTTTCCCATTCTTCTATGCAAGATATAATTCTGCCCCAAATATAAATATAAATCTGATTTTTCAGTAAAAAGCAATATGAAAATTAAAATGTAATCTGTTTTTGTTTGGTGAGGACTATTATAGCTTTCAACCAATGGTTTATAATGCAAGTTCAATTCCAGTTAAACATAACAATTTCTTTACTCACCTGAATCTTCAAAATAACATGATTTGTGCATTTTCCCAATAAAAAGTTCCAATCCTATAATAGCATAGATTATGATTACAAATAATACCAAAAGGGCAATATGGAGCAAGGGAACCATGGCTTTTATAATAGAATTCAGGACAACTTGTAAACCTGTAAGACAAAAAGCACTGGCTATATTGTTTTGGTTTTTTGTAATTACAATTATCAAATGCAAAAACACAAATAGGCATCAGCCCTAAACCCTCCCAACACCCCCCACACACACTTTTTTTAGCACAGCCTTTACAACCTGGTCCACTGCAGATCTATTGGACTTCATTTCTGATGATCTTGCAGTCAGCATGATTTTATTGGGGGTGGGAGGTTGCACAGATAAAATAGAAGCACCATGCACATACACAATACTTTAAGATGCATTTGAGCATAATACAAGCTTTTAAAAAATCTCATTTTGTTAAGGAAAGAAAAAGAGCTAACTCTTACTTGAACTGAGATTTGTACACATACAAAATTAGAGGTATCAGTCTGCTGCCAGTGAAAATTTTGCATCTTACTAAAAGGCTTTTTCTCCATTTATGGACTATCTCTGACAATTGCTTGATCTTCCATTGAAGTGATTTTCCTGAACCACACCAATTGCCATCATTTCCATGGCAACAGATTATGGTGTGATAAACATAGTATTATGACCTTGCGTATGGATGAAATATTAAAAGCAAAGAGATTAAAAGAACAGACGCTTCATTCAACCCGAAATATCCTCAAAGAGAGAGAGAGAGAGAAAGAAAACAAAACCAATGAATGCTACTGAAATATAAAGGATTACATGTAAATCCACCTGTTATTTTATTGAACTATGTGTTCCAGTAGCCTTCCTGCTTTTAATACACCCACTTTCATTAGCTAGAACCACAGTTTAATAGGCTACAAACTGTTTTTCTTACAAAACCTATTAGCATCTTAGAAACCTTTTTGGTAAAGGGGAATCTTCTAGGAAAATATCATGAAAGTGGATAAGTGATTTTGTATGACCAATGTGTTGGGCACAGCCTACGGTACAAGCTCCATTCAAGCACAACAAGCACTTCACTCATCAGCATACAATGGCTGGGTTCACAATCATATTCCACATTTCAAGGCCTTTTTTTGACTTTCACCTGAAACATTAGGTGAACCCAGTCACTGCTGACTACAAGACATGTTTTATTACTTTATTTCTGTGCTAACACAGCCATTATTGCTACATTCAATAAAGTATGTTTAAATAGATCATGGCTTATCAGAACATGTTGACACAGCGATGAGTATGTGCCATAGAATGCACCATGAAATCTTGGTGCTAAACTGTCAGTTACTCCACACCTGTTAACACAGAGCTGCTTGGCAAATAAATTATTTCTATAAGGCAGAATGTTTAAAAACTGATACCCAGAAGAATGACGGTATATGTTAGTCACATTATATGAAAACTGGAAACCAAATCAATCTGACTCATAGACTGGTGTAATTACCTTATTGACTTAATTTCTTGACAAGATCCCTGCAAAGGTTATTTCCTTCTGGAAATACTTTAGGGGGCAACTAGATCAGTCACCAAACAGTCACCAAAACTGGCAGCCATGCATCCAGTTCTCTTTAAAATTTAGTAGAATTTATCTATATCCTAATTTTATATACAGTAGTGCCAGCCAATGATGTGATATAATATTCTGATACTAGGACACAAGGTGAGTTCAGCTAGGCTCTGCAGAGGCAAACCATACATGCAACAATTGTATTAATTCATCTGGTTTTATTCTGTTTCTAGGCATTCAATTTTATTTTAGATAGTTAAGTCTAAGATGCTAAGATGCCTTGAGTCCTTATAGGTAGAAAGGTATCCACCACCTCAGCAGCAGTAATAACAATGCCTTTTTTAGGGGCAGACCAACACATGTGTATTAAAACAGTTATTTTACTACCTAATGTATAAATTATGGGTTAGGCCATGAAACACAATAATCTAAACTCTTTTGGCTGCTTTGTGGACTTGAAATAGGTCCTTATTCAATTTGAAATCTCAGATTAGTATATCTAAACAATCAGAGAGGAATTGGTGCTTACAACATGTCATCATGTTTTACCCTAGAGAGAAAAGGAGAAGGGGAAGATATTTCTAAGATGGCAGAAAAGCTTATCTGGGTAACATGCAGATGTTTTTGTTTGTGTTCCCATATATTAATTACTTGGTGACTTACTGGGCACTCCTGATACAAGCCGGAGGGGTCGCAGGACACGAAAGGCCCTCAGAGCTTTTACATCAAAACCACCTGGTTTGCCACCAGAATGGCTACCCCCTTCTGCTTCTTTGGTTAATTGTTCCAAAATTACACTAAACAATCTGGTGAACAAGAAATAAAAGATTATATATCATTGTTACTATAACATGAAGTAGTAAACTTTTTCATAAAGTAGGTTTAAATTTGGAGACCCTTTTAGCAACTTATATTGTACATGTATTATTTAAAACATAAAAGATAACCATTACAACATTAGAAAAGCATGCTTCATAGTTAAAGAGAGAGCTCAGAGTAGTTCATATGCTTCATCCTTAGAACCTCAGGGGCAAGGTATCTTTCAGGAGTCAGACACAAGACATCAAATTCAAACTCAGAGTTACTACCACTATCCAATTCTTTTCTTTATATTCAGACAGAAATGTGTTCATATCCAGATGTTACAGAGCTTTATGCACACTTTTATATTTAACTAATGCTCACCTCTTGTGATAACCAGTGGCCAGGATAGACTGCTAGAGATGCTGTTCAGTCATTACATTGGAATAGATATATTTTGCTGGAGGATAGTTCAAGTGATGTTTATCTTTTGGAATGGAGTTTCCACACAAAAGAATAATTCAAGCGAAATTACTCAGAATGCGGCACAATATTTTGAATTTTAAATTTTTGCAAACTATTAATTGGTGAGAGTCACAAATGTAATTTGTTTCTTATTATCTCCCCTTTTTCTGCCACTCTTAACCCACATTAACACTCTGAAAACAAAAGTGGGACTTACTAATCAGTCTGACACAGTATTCCAAGACAATGTTGCTGAAATTATTTCTACCAAACAGAAATCACATTGTACTTTTCCTGAGTCTTCCCCTATGTCTTTAAATTATCAGAGGCAGCTTTAATAATTTCTGTTTTATTTTTCTGGTCAAATCTATATTTTTCATATTTTCCTATGTCAAAATTGTACATAAGAGCCCTACGTTCATCTCATATACTATGTATTTTCTTTGGAGTGGAGGAACTTGTCTTGTGCTACATTTCATACCATAGAATATACATATGTGGCTTTCTACACAAATATTATTTCTGTAAAAGAAAAACATATCATATAAAATAATCCTAAGAATGTGTTTATATAAATCTTACTGAAGGATGTAGTGATATAAAATTCAATGATGTCCTCTTAAAGAACAATGGGAACATATTCAAGTGATTAGATTTCCTATCTGGAAAATCACTGCAAAGCAATGAAGTATTTGACAGCACTAAAATCTCATAAAGCTGAAGAGAAGGATAATTATAGATTCCCTGCTTGAATGTTACAGCATGTATATAAAGTAAAAACATTTTCAGCATGTTAACTTCTTAGAAAATTTAAAAATTGGACTTACCCTACTATAACTATTACAAAATCCAGTAAATTCCATCCATTTCTAACATATGCATTGGGATGTAATAATAATCCATATGCTACAATCTTCAAAAATGTTTCAATTGTAAAAATAATCAGGAAGGCATATTCTACTTTTTCCTGTAACACACACATTAAAAAAAAAATGAACAAGCCAGTCATTAATAAACTGAGCACTGAATCTACTTATAGAATACATTAATGAGTTGTCTCTTCTAGTGCTTGAGTGTCAAGCAGTCATTAATAAAATTAGCTTTTCCTTAGCTTTCAGAGAACCAGTCAGGCTCAGACACCACAAGCATATGCACAGTATCTGAGTAAATTTCAAGTAAATGCTTAATCCCTTTTAAACTAGTGAAATTGCACACAGACTTCAGTGAGTGATTCCAGACAAATCGCTCCTTAAATCACAATATAATGTGGAGTTATTCCATCTTTCCATTCCTTAAACAGAAGAGGGAGAAATGGGTTGTTTATAAATATAAAACAATCTAAAATGAGTTAGAGTGAAGCGTAATAAAGATTTTAATTATAAGCATCCTGATATTCCTTTAGAATTGTACCACTGTTAATGCAAATTGTTTTCCCTATAATCTAATGACATATTGAAGGATCAATTGTATATTACAATCTTCCCCAACCAGATGCTCTCCAGGCGTGTTGGACTTCAATTCTTACCATCCTCTGTAAGTACTGGTATGTAATCAGAAAGACATCAATCAGAGATCCTCAGACTGACATTAAGTTGTGTTAAACTTTCTCCAGCTCATCAGCTTGGAGCCAGAAAAGCCATCACCTAATATTAAAGCATAATTTGCTGATTGCAAGTAATGCATCCAGCATAATCTTGAGAAATGACATCATATCAGCATTGCACCACTCTCATGAAAGTTCCGTAAACTAATATTTACAACTGCACAGTTATTTAGAATTTATATGTAAGCTTTCTTTCATTTCATTTAAACAGTTCTGGGTGAGAGTAGGAATTGGGAAAAATCCATTTATTTTTACTGCTTTCTAACTGGCCAAGAAGATGGGAAAGGATGTTAACACAGTACATGTAACTGAAACTGGAAAATAGTAGGAGAGTGCTACTGATGAGTTTAGAAAAGAGAAAGAAATAAGAAGAAACCCAGATGAAGGGTGTGCAGAAAACCCACGGGCTGTAAGAAGCTGAACTGAAAGTTAAAAGGCTGTTCTTCTGAAGGATTGGGATGAGCTGCAACAGGGTTGCTGGGTTTTTGCAAAGCCTTGGCTGCACATTAAGAAAATACCCCTACATTAAAGTTTAAATGGAAATATTTTCTTATGTTATCTCCACATCCAAACTACTATTATGGTCAACTGTAAAAATGGGTTTAATTTTTTTCATATAACTACCAACATAATGTTAATTTACTCCTTTTTTAAAAAAATGTTCAGTAACATTTCAATTTTTTGAGATGCCTGATGCCTTCATTTTCCTCCCATACTAAGAATGTGCAAAACATTTTATACACAGATTGTATATAACACACGTAGAATAGCCATTTCGGAGTGGTTGAGTTCAGACTGAAACTCACATGATTTGAGTCCTGAAACATTCTGTTCTATCAAGGCACCGAACTGAAAAGGGTGTTCCACCAAAAGTGTTTCAAAGAGGAGAAAGTGGGAAAAAGGCAAGGCCATTAGAGGTGGTATGGGGGGATAGGATAGGATAGGATAGGATTTAGAACATCAACAGGAAGGACTTGGAAACCAGTAGGATAGTTTTGACCAACTTGCCCTATAAAACCACATCATAATTTGTCTCAGCTGAAATCTGGAACAAACACAATGTAATGAGATTCTGTTCAGGCAAACCACAACCTACTCAAAACAGTTCAACCAAACTTCCAAGCCATAATTTATTTATTTATTTATGGTGTGAAACAAAACACATTTTCTTTTCTATGCACATCTCTATCCCATACCAAATTGACTTTCGGCATTCTTATAGTGATGGACCACCAAAATTGGCTCTTTGCATGGTTTAGAATCAATACCATACTTCTTACATTGTTGTCTGTTTGGCAACTGAGCTGATTTATTTCAGACTCCACCACAGTGTAACCCAAGCTGGAAAAAAGCAGTATTTCTGTTTGCAGCAATGAAGCTCTGTAGAATTTATGGCTGATGTGTTTTCCATTTATCAGGAATTTTTCCTTCCCCCCTCTTCCACCTCCCAGACTTCAGCTGACCATATATTCACTTCTCAGGTTCTTGGGGACTGGAAAGTATAATGTGGAAGTGTGCTTAGCTCGGTCACTCAGACAATTATAGAGTTAAAAAGGCTGTTAGACAAATAAAAGTAGAGGAAAAGAGGTGTTAATATTATGACAGTAGTGAAAACCATACGAAGAATAGTCAGTTGGTTTGCTTGCTTTGGCTCCACATCCTGTAAACTGTATAGGGACGTCAAATGAGTGTGCAGATATCAAACTTCAAATAATGGCTGTGTTTGCACAACATGTTGAACATGGCTGATGAATTAATATTTTTTCTTGGTTCTCACAGGATATATTGAACAATAAACTAATCAAGGTGGTGTCGTTCATATAATACAACAAAAAAGAAGCAAGATTAAAACTAACTAGGTTTGTCATGTTCTGTGAATGGGGCAGGTACATTTTTACTGACCCAGTTGGGTTATAGGAATCCAGACCATAAGTCACTGGTTTGAAAAAAAACATATAATCACAACCCTATTTTAAAAATGGTCTCATTATGCTTATACAGTATGTGTCTTTCCTTTAAAAAAAAAACACTAAACATTTTCCTAATATTTTTACATTTCAGTAAGACAAAAATCTTACTGATGATTGATTTTTTGGTATTTTTTGCATTGTAATGATTTATTTCATGTATTAAGGCATTGGGAAGATTAGACTGGGTTAGGATTCATGCTCAGGCTTTCTAGTTTGTTTTGATTTTGGTTTACTCTTGCTTTGTTACCTGTCCTGTTTATTTTGTCCTTCTCTAGAGATATGAATGAGGAGAAATCCTTAGAGGACAGCCTCTATAAAGGCAATGAGCAGAAGGAAAAATGGTGGAGGCAGATTACTGGAGAAGGGAATGTTCACTTTGCCTACCGCTGGTCCCACAGCTTTTTTTGATGGCAATCCCTCACTGCAGATTAAAGATAAGGTCTCAAGATAAGCTTGATTCCTGCTGACTTCATTGTCACATATCCATGTCATTTTCTAGGGCAAATATAGAAGTGATTTATTACTGACTTCTGAGATTTTTTTTTAAACTTTTCGATTTAGCTTCCATCAAAAGATTAATCAGACCCAATCCTGAGGTGGCTCCAGGCCCAGAAAGGTTAGTCTTGTTTGTTACTGATCAAAACAGAGGGTATGTTGGTCTACTGCCCACCTTGCTGCTCAGATAGACTCCCTGTGCTCCAGTAAGACTTTAACAGCTGCCAGAGCAGCCATGAAGCTGTCCCAAATGATATTGGGTTCCACAACTTACTAACTTTATTCTACTCTTAACACAATTCTGAACATCTTTTTATTGCTGACATGACCCAGTGGACTCACTGCCTCTCCACTCTGGCACTATGAAGCGGCAAGGATTACAACTCAAAGAATGATGGAGGAAATCTGAGGCAACTCCTACTGGATAGTAGCTAGAGCTATGGTTTTGATAATCTCAAATAAAATGTACATTTCTGTCATAATTCCTTTGGCAGACAATGATCTAGCAGAACTATTCCAGGTTCTGAAATATTCATTATATCAAGAACCAGTGAAAATTGAGGAAGTCAGCTTGCTTGTCTGCTATCAAACTTCTGCCAGATGTTTTGTAGATGAAGTTGCATGCATCTACCCTGTCTGGGATTCCCTGATTATACCAATTTATCTAGCTATAATGAATATGTTTCACATTATCCAGTCCTGGGAGCATGAAATCAATCATGTGTACAATTGTTTTTTGCCCCTCCTGGCAGATTAAGGCAGCCTCTGTAAATCTGGTAAAGTAATCCATCCTCAGACTGATGTATATGATTGTAGCTAGAATCTCCAATTTGAATTCTGCTTACTGAAGCTAGTGGAGTTGAGTGTAAAGCACATAATCATAGCCAGATCCCTGGGTTAGTAGTAAGAAGACCAAGAGCACACACTAGACAGAGACAAAAATTGAGGTATGCAAGCGGTGGTGTGCTGCTAAATCCTTAAAAACTGCTGCTATGTGGCACCGCTGGCTGCAGAACAGCTGATTGGCATGCTATGCATGGAAGTTCACCTCTGCTGTCAACCACCTCACAAAATTCCAGAAAATTTAACAATCAGCTTTTGCAAGCCAGTGCAAGCCAGCTCCATCACGCCACTGCATGCAAGTGAATTGCTAGAATGTGAGTGCAGAGAAAAGGGTTATAGGAGTGGTGATGTTTCAAAGAAGCAATTATTTGAAGCCTCGTTTGTCTGATATAACAAACACCCTGCACAAACTGAAGCATGAAAAATAAGATATGCAAAACAAAGGAAGTTTGGGTGGGCTGACTCTATCAAATATTATCACAAAAGTACTATCTATAGGTCATGTTAGCCTGTTTCAGTAGGACCCTTATATTTGAGAAAGAGGCAACTAATTGTAAGGTTTGAATCAGTTCTCAATTCCTTTCAGACAAAATTTAAAGTATTGGTGAAAACTTTTAAAGCCTTAAAGGAATCCTAGATCACTAATATTTTGTTGGCCTGTTATATTTTCTTTCTATCATATTCCTTCACCAATGTGAACAATATACATTGTTCGGAGCACTTGTGTACATGATATTTTCAAACAGTACTTTTCAGAGTAGATGCAGCTATCATAAATGACACAAATATGCATGGACACAACTAGACCAACATGTTTCTTGCAAAAGACAAAATGTAATTAAAATATAAACTATTTTGGGGGTTACCAAAATAATCTCTATTGTACACAACACTAGCAAGCAGTATACATTGTAAGAGATCCTGACCAGATAGCTAAATATACCTGAGAAAATCATGGGGGGAAAAAAGCACCATTTTTTTACGACCCCATACCCAGTTTCTTGCATCAGTCCAAGAATGTTACTAATCTAATTCCATAGAGAAACTGTTGTAATGCCAATCTCAAAAAACTGTCAGAAGATATTAGAACTTCATTTTCATAGTAAAGGAATGGGTTTGGTTCCTTCTTACAAGCAAATCAGCTTAGCAGAAATTAAATTCTCAGTAAGAAATCTTTATTTCCCAGGCAGATGGTATATATTAATCATCATTTATCTATGTATTTCCAAAATCATCAGTGAAAATATGCAAAGCTGTTGTTACATGAAATAAGCACTGAAAGTATGTTAAGATGCTTTCACAAAAAATGGTTTTGAAATAAAATATGCATAGTTTGCAAAAGTCTTTCTCTCCTCTCCTGCATATATTTGCTGCATGGACATCTTAGAGCAGTACTAATTTGCCTTTTAAAAAAAGATCAATCCATTGCATAAACAGAATACTAATTTTGAAAATCCACAAATGATGATGGGGAAATCTTCTGAGATATGAAGCATCTTTATGAGACAATTCAAGACAATAAGGAAGAAAATGGCTAACAAAACTTTCTTATGCTAATTGATGCAAAACAAATTGCAAGTGATATAATGCAGAGGAAGGTTTTATTATTAGGATTGCTTTTAAAAAAGTACGATGCTTTTGAAATCAGACCAGTGTGTTTTTGGCATTTCACAATCCATTCCATCCATCTGCAGGTTCATCGTTCAACCTCAGTGTGCAGGTGTGCTGAATGTATAGCTAAGGTTGTGCTTTTTCCCTTAGAAAATACTTTTTCCCTTGGTTTGGATAAGTTTACTGCTATATGCTGTTATGTACATTATAACCACTTTTATACTTTATACAGTAAAAGCAGTTTGACATTGGAACCAATAACCTAGAGAGGTAGTGGGTTCTCCTTCACCAGATGTCTTCAAGAAGAGACTGAACAGATGTGAGAGGTTGTGAGGAGGCTGGGAAATGGAAGGGACAAAGATATCAACAATCAAGTGACAGTGATCAAGTTACAAATACATACATCAATTCAGAAGATTTTAAAAGTTAAGGTACAACTGAAACCAGAGACTTAGCACAGGTAAAAAGTACTCTAGGAATAAGCATTTCAAAGCATTCAAAGAGACTTCCTTAATTAACTTATTATGAATGAAGGTGGGAAATTCCTATTACACTTTCCAAGACTCCAGACTAACATTAAAACTACCTCACTGAAATTTGTATAGTTCTTGTTTCTTGATATTACTTAACTTTGGAGGGATGAGGGGGTGACCAATTACCATCAACTGAAGATGCTTTAATTTGGATTTCTATACTAAGTGGAGGGTTGGATTTGAGGATTTAAAAGGTCCCAGTTCTTTAATTCTATGTACTGAATTTTATAGGCACCAAAGCACCTTGCTTGCTGACTATCTTCAAATCAGGACTATACTCCTACACCACTGCTGTCTTCACAGTGCCATCAAGTAAAACTCTTTGGAGTGGGGAATCAAGTAAAAGAACTAACCTCTTAACAAAAAGCTTAGTTAAAATTTTAGATTTCAGAAAGGCCAGTTTTATAAACTAAGAGAAATAGTAAGGAACGTGTTGTGGGAATAAAAGTTTAAGGCAAAGGGGTTGTAGCTAGCTGGAAATTCTTGAAAGGAAAATTAAGGATAGAACTGTTTGGACCATATTATACTAATGAGGAAGAAAACTAGGAGACATCTAAAGGAGCCAATGTGGTTGAACAGACAATTTGTGAAGGAACTCAGACTAAAATAGAAAGGAAGACAAACAGAAAATAAGGTAAGGCTAGTAAGAAAAGGAAAATTCAGGAAGAACAGCTTTTTCAAACATGTCAACAGCAAGAGGAAGATAAAGGAGGTGGAGGTCTCACTGTTTACTCCAAATGGAGAAATCTTGACAGATGACCAAGAAAAAGCAGAGAAACTCAACTCCTCTCTCTCTACATCAAAAAGGTGCTTTAAGTATCAGAAACTAGGAACACAACAAGGGAGGGTGCAGGTCAGGAAGAATGTGATAAAGGGTATTCTAGCTAATTTTAATGTCTCCAAGCCTCTAGGCCCTGATGAAATACACTCTAGAATCCTGAAGGAATGGTGTGAGAACCCTTAGGAACTCACTCAATTCCCTCTGAAGAGTCTTGAACTGGGGAGGTACCAGAGGACTGGAGAGGAGAAAATGTGGTCCCCCTTTTCAAGAAAGGAAAAAATGAGGATTTCAGAATTATTGACCAGTGAGCCTAATATCAATACCTTGCAAGATATTACAGCAAGTAATACAGCTTTTTGGGAGCTTTTTGAAGACAATGCCCCAATTGCTCAGCATAGCCTTTTCAAAAATAAGTCATGTGAGACAAACCTCATCTCCTTCTTTGACAAAGTAACTATCTAGCAGACAAGGGAAATGCTGTGGACATAATTTATCTCAATTTCAGCAACGCTTTTGACAAGGTTTCACAGAACAGTCTCACTGACAAGCTGTTCAAATGTGTGTAGAGAGTAAGGAAGATCACCTTGACCAAGATATGCAGGAACTGTTGCCTATGCAAAAGGGGCTGAAGCATTTTTTAAGTCCAGAACTATGAAATAACATTTGGAAGCAGCTCAGGCAGATACCTCCTAATTCACTGAACTATAAGAAGGAGGAAAAGTTACACCATAATGAGACTTAAAAGAATCTGTTACTATAGCCAGTCTTAATAAAAGTAGCTTTAGCCTTCTTGTGGAGTTGATTTCCTGGTCTGGTCTACCTAGTGGGGCTGATAATGTGGTTGAGATGGCACTATATTTAAGTGGTCCAGAACTGTCTGGCTAACTGAACTCAGAAAGTCAGCATTAATGAACCTACATTAATCAGTAACCAGTGGCGTCCTGTAGGAATCTGTCTTGGGGCCAGTATTATTCAAGATTTTATTAATGTCTGGATAATGGGACTGAAGGTGCTTATCAAATTTGCAGATTACATACAATTGGGAGGTTTGGCCAACACCCAGGATGACAATATGAGACTGCAATTTAATCTGGACAGGTTAGAAGTCTAGGCTGAGAAGAACAAGATGTCCTTCTACAGGGAGAAATGTAACATATTATATCTAGGGAGGAAAAAATATAGGGCAGATATACAAGATGTGGGATTCATGGCTTGGAAGTCCTACATTGGAGAATTACTTGGGTGTAGACACTGACAAGCTGAACATAAGTGAGCAGTGTAAGTCAGCTGCTAGGAGGGCTTATACCCCCTCTGGGCTGCATTAGAAGAAGCACTGCATCAAAGGCATGTGAAGTCTTTATTCCCTCTACCCTGCACTGGTGAGATCACACATGGAGTTCTGTGTACAAGTTTGGACAAATTGCAGCTACCTAAATTTAATTTAAAAATAAAGATTTTTTCCTGATAGAACAGTGGAACAGCCTATCTATGGAGGTTGTGGGTTCTCCATTTCTGAAGATTTTTAACAGAAGGTTGCACAGACATTCTTATGGTTTGATTTTCTTGTACACTGCAGGGGATGGAACTAGATCATCCTTTGGTCACTTCCAGCTCCACAGTTCTATGATTCTACAAATGTGCTATAAGTAGTACATTTTACAGATAAAATAATTCATATCTATTTCAATTTGGACTATACTTTTTAAAACAAGATTTTAAACACAGGATACTATGGTGCCACTTGGTCAAATCCCTCCCATTATCTCTTATACTACAGGACAGTGAGGATGTGGCACAATCAAATTAAATGAGGGCCAAGATTCTCTCTGGACCAAGACTTAGCCATAAATAATGTGGTTCAAAGCACAAAGTTTAGTATCTACCTCTGTCTAAAGGCTCTAAGGGATAACACTTAGGGAATTGATCATGCAACACTAGATATGCCGCCAAGTTTACTCTCAGGGGATTTGATTTACCTGCTCACTTATAGAAACAGTATGAAGATGTGAAGTAACAGAATGAAAACAATGTTGAGGTTTGTCTATATGATTTGAGACCTGTTTATCTAGTCCATTTAGTACATGGGCAGAAATTCCAGAGTGTTATAGCCATATGCCAGTTTGGGTTATTCACAGCTCTCTCTCTTTCCCCCGGACATTCCATCATTCACTTACACAACCCATGCCTACAAGAGATAACAAATCTGTTGTTTTTCATACTGTGATATATGAAACAACATGTTCATAGCTGGCGGGTGCTTTTGCATTCTCATAAATCACATCAAGGGTAGCCTTTGTTGGACAGGTTTGTTCCACGTTTCAAAAAGATGAAACTGCTGGCCTGCCGATCTTAACATCTCATACAGGGTCTAACCAGGGAAAGTCAGTTTCATCTTTGCATTTTTATTTGTCAATTAATTCAAACACACCAAATATATTAATTGTAATTGTTTCATTCCTATTGCATTTCAAAATGAAAATCCTCCAAGTTATTTTTTCTTGACAGGTCAGTGTAACAAAACATTCAAATAAGAATGATGGTATACTAATATTGGTAAATATTTTCTGCATACAATCCAAAGCAAATGTCAGATTTTTAAAAAGTGTTCAGCTAAAAAGGAAAAGAGATTAAAAAATCAAAGATTTTAATTAGACGAAGAAAAAGGAATGGCATGAAGGTCATACATAGGTCTTTCTTAGATTGGTGCCCCAAACTGTGCTATAATAAAAACCATACTTAAGGCCTAGTAAAAAAAATTAATTTGAGCACCATGGCCAAGCCACAATAATTATGGCATACAATTAGGTTACTGTTTTAAAAGTTCAAAACATTAAGCATCCTTATTTAAACCTGTATTTTATACATACCCGGTGCTTAATTCCTATTTTGCATTTGTCTTTTTGCAAAAGAAAAATGTGGTCCAACCTATCAGGAGCTAAAATAGATTTAAACATTGATGAAAGATTACTTAACTGAATTTAAGTCTTAAGGATCGGATGGAGTACATGCCAGGGTGCCAGTGGAACTGGAGGATGTGATCTCTGAACCCTTGATTATGATCTCTGAGAACTTCTAGAGTACAGGGAAAGCATACTGAGTTTGGAGAAGTGCTAATGTTGTGATCATCTTTAAAAAAGAGAAAGTGGACCCCGGAAACTACAGATTGGTCAGTTTGACATCAATACCTGGGAAAATCTTAGAAAAGATAATCAAGCACTGGGTTTGTAACCACTTAGAAAGGAACAAGATTATTACTAGAACCCATCATGGCTTGTTAAAAACAGGTCATATCAGACAAATCTTATTGTTCTTTTTAACAAAGTGATTAGATTAGTAGACTAAGAAATGCTGTAGGTACAGTATACAGTATTTAGAATTCATTAAGGCGTTTGACCATAGCTTCCTCCTTGATAAAACAGAACAATGTAGGGTGGATGACTATTCCACTACCAGACGGATTGACAGCCAATGCACCTGGCCCATGATCCTTAATGGTTCTATGCTATCCTGGAGTTATTTATCCATTAGGATATTTCAAGGATGTTCTGGGTCCAGTGCTTTTCAATGTTTTCATATATGATTTAGAGGGGGATAGAAGGGATGCTCATGAAATCTGCAGATGACACAAAGCTTTGGGGAATGTTATTTCTTAAGGTTAAAAGGATCTTGATAGACTTGAATATTGGAGCCTATTAAACAAAATGCTGTTCAGTTTGTGAGAAATGTAAAGTTCTGCACATAGATAAGAAAAACCAAAAGTACAGTTATAAGATAGGTGGTACCTGGTTCAGGAGTAATACTTCTGAGAAGGATTGGGGCATCCTGGTACACCTCAGATTAAACACAAGCCATTAGTGTGCTGCAGCTGCCAAAGAACTAATGCAATCTGGGGTCGCGTAAACAGATATATAGTACAAAGATCACGGGAAATGATAATTCTGCTGTATGTTGATCAGACTGCACTTGGAGTACTGTGTCCAGTCTGGTTGGATTTTTTGTTTGTTGTACTGGCTAAAGCAATCAGTAATATACTGCTTTTTTCTGGAACAAATGAAATGTTAAAACAGTGTTTCTCAACCTCAGCAACTTTAAGATGCAAGTTGGGGAATTCTGGGAGTGCATCTTAAAGATGCTAAAGTTGAGAAACACTACCTTAGGATAACCTACCAAATATTTTAACTTATAAGTTTGTTTAAACAAAGAACTTTGATTTATATTGTATATTGCCTACTTTTTCTACTTGCTTTATATTGCTATTCATCCACATATCTGCTATACAATTGTCAGAATTCCCCTAAAGAGTTTGTTAAAAGTTATCCAGAGTGAACTTAAACTATACTGACAGTTGTGATTATGTTCTCTTTTTTTCTCAGTTAAGCTTTCCTTTCTGTTTTAGCAATCAATAATATCTTCTGACAGTATGTACTATGTGTTTTGCAGCATTTTCTGAAAGAGCAACAATATATGTTAAAAATACTTCATTTGATTGTTGCTTTCTTTTCTTTTTTATGAAGATATGTTGAAGGCTGAGTTTTACTTGTATTTTAATGGGATATTTATCACAGCATGAAAGAGATGGCATCTCCTTCATAACAGAAATGAAAGGTTGACTTTTGCCTTGAGTATCTTTTATTCTGCACTGAAAGCTTCCAGCTGGAAACTGAAGCATAACAATTGGACCTGAAATGAACAGTAGTGACATTCTAACAACTGTTTCTTTCAAGTAATAAATGTTGTGATAAAAGCTATTTAGAATTAAATGGCTGTGCGATTAATAGACAAATTAAGGGAGGAACAGATTTTGAATAAACTATCAGGAAGTGATCCACAATAAAGTGGCATGGCTTGATTTTTAGGAGAGCTTTAGAGATGTTCAGAACTACATCTGTGGTTTATACTGCTACTGATAGGGATGACTTTTGAAAACACATTATAAACCTGCTCATTCACTCAGATTAGCAGGGAAGGCCCTCTTGAAAAAAACCCTGCTGTCAAAGCTTGTCAATTTGCAATAAGGGAAAGGACTGTGTTCTTAAGGAATGCATTTGGAAAGTATTCAGACCCCCTTCACTTTTTTCAATTTTGTTATGTTGCAGCCTAATACTACTATCGTTCAAATTCATTTTTTTCCCTCATTAATCTACACTCAGTACCCCATAATGACAAAGTGAAAGCAGAATTTTAGAAATGTCTGTAAATTTATTAAAAAGGAAAAACTGAACTATCACATTGGCATAAGTATTCAGACCCTTTGCAACAACACTTGAAATTTAGCTCAGGTGCCTCCCATTTCTCTTGATTGTTGCTGAGCTGTTTCTACACCTTGATTGGAGTCCACCTGTGGTAAATTAAATTGATTGGACATGATTTGAAAGGCACACACCTCTCTATAGAAGGCCTCACAGCTGACAACGCATCCTGTATTAGAGCAAAAGCCATGAGGTCAAAGGAACTGCCTGCAGAGCTCAGAGTCAGGATTATTGCAAGGCACAGAACTGGGGAAGGCTACAAAAAAAATTCTGCTGCACTGAAGGTTCCCAAGAGCACAGTGGCTTCCATAATTCTCAAATGGAAGAAGTTTGGCACAACCAGGACTCTTCCAAGAGCTGGTTGCCCGGCCAAACTGAGCAATTGGGGGAGAAGAGCCTCAGTAAGAGAGGTGACCAAGAACCTGATGGTCACTTTGACTGAGCTCCAGAGATCCTGTGTGGAGACAGGACAAAGTTCTAGAAGGACAACCATCAGTGCAGCCCTCCACTGATCTGGGCTTTCTGGCAGAGTGGCTAGATGGAAGCCTCTCCTCAATGTAAAACACATGAAAGCCTGCTTGGAGTTTGCAAAAAAGCACCTGAAGGAGTCTCAGACTGCGAGGAACAAGGTTCTCTGGTTTGATGAAACCAAGACTGAACTGTTTGGTCTCAATTCTAAATGTTATGTCTGGAGGAAACCAGGCACTGCTCATCACCTGCCCAATACCATCCCAACAGTGAAGCATGGTGGCAGCAGCATCGTGCTGTGGGGGTGTTTTTCAGCAGCAGGGACTGGGAGACTGGTCAGGGTTGAGGGAAAGCTGAATGGAGCAAAGTATAGAGATATCCTCAATCAAAACCTGTTCCACAGCTCTCAGGACCTCAGACTGGGCCGAAGGTTCACTTTCCAACGTGACAACGATCCTAAGCACTCAGCCAAGACAACACAGGAATGGCTTAGGGACAACTCTGTGAATGTCCTCGAGTGGCCCAGCCAGAGCCCTGAGTGGACCCTATTGAACATCTCTGGAGAGACCTGGAAATGGCTGTCCACCAACAGTCCCCATCCAACCTGATTGAGCTTGAGAGGATTTGCAAAGAAGAAGGGCAGAAAATCCCCCAATCCAGGTGTGCAAAGCTTGTCACGTCATACCGAAAAAGACTCGAGGCTGTAATTGCTGCCAAAAGTGTTTCAACAAAGTACTGAGTAAAGGGTCTGAATACTTAAGTACATGTGATATTTCAGTTTTTCCTTTTTAATAAATTTATAGACATTTCTAAAATTCTGCTTTCACTTTGTCATTATGGGGTACTGAGTATAGATTAATGAGAAAAAACATGAATTTGAACAATTGTAGTATTAGGCTGCAACATAACAAAATTGAAAAAAGTGAAGGGGGTCTGAATGCTTTCCGAATGCACTGTACATTTAGCCCCACCCTCCCAGTTTTGAAGTGGCTGGTAAAAACACATATTTGCTTTTACCAATCTCCTATAAAATTCTCTGCTCTCAGTTACAGGCTTTTTGTTGATGAGCTACTATTTTGGGCAAAGGACTGGGTGATATCAGTTCAGAAAGCTGATGTATATAACTGTAGCCCGAATCACATTATATGAGGGGGGACCCAAAAAAACCCAGAATTTATTTATAAAAAATTGTGTATTTTTACATGTTCAAACTTCAGTCACCTTCAAAGTACTCTCCATTTGATGCAATATACCTATCAAGACATTTTTTCCACTGCTCAAAACAGGTTTGAACTGGTCAATTTTGATGCCTTTTAGTGCTGCTGCCATTTTTGTTTCACCTCCTCCACATTGGCAAAACGTTTCCCTCTGAGGACTTTTTTCATCGGGGGAAACAAGAAAAAGTCGCACGGGGCAAGATCAGGTGAATAGGGAGGGTGGGGCACAAGGGTCATGCTGTTTTTGGTCAAAAACTGCTGAACACTCAGCGCGGTGTGTGCAGGTGCGTTGTCACGGTGGAAGAACCAGTCACCTGTTTGCCACAACTCAGGACGTTTCTTCTGCAAATCGCGATGCAACCTTCTCAAAACTTCCAGATAAAAACTTTGGCTGACTGTTTCACCCAGAGGAACAAATTCCGAGTGCACAATCCCTCTCACGTAAAAGAAACAGGTGATCATTGTTTTCACGTTTGGCTTCACTTGTGCTTTTTTGGGTTGTGGGGATGTGGCAGTTTTCCACTGGCTGGACTGCTGTTTCGTTTCGGGGTCGTAGGCGTAGCACCAAGATTCATCTCCGGTTATAACTTTCAAAAAAAAAAATCAGGGTCAGCCTCCAACTGCTCCTTCAAAGCATGGCACACAGTCAAGCAGTTGTCTCTTTGTTCAGGCATGAGGAAGCGAGGCACAAATCACCCATCATGAAATAGGCAAACACACTGAAAGTGTCTCTAAAAAAAAAACTCACTGAAGCTCACAACAACCCAGCTGGTGCACTGATGCTAGAACACTCACCTAGCGGGGGAAGCCTATACTACAAGGGGCCCGCCCTCCAGAAGATAATTCCGGGATTTTTTGGGTCCCCCCTCGTATGTGACAAATAAAACAAAGATAAAACTAGACATGGCTGCACACACATGCTTCCATATATGTGCCAGAAAAAATGAGGGAAGGTAAATTTTATTATCCATATATATCCCAGAAAAATGAGGGAAGTATTATTATTATGGTTGGTCGCACAGTCAGCCAGACGTTTTCACAGGATGTGAGCTGCTCCAAGTAAAGCTGCCTTTTGCAATTGACTGGTGGTGATTTTGTCAATGCCGATGGTCTTCAAGTGGCGCTCCAGATGTTTTGGGATTGCACCAAAAGTGCCTATATAACTATTGGCACTATCTTTGCTTTCTTTTCCATAGTCGTTCTTCTTCTATTTGCAAGTCTTTATATTTTGTGATTTTCTCCAGTTCTTTCTCTTCTATTCTGCTGTTTCCTGGTATTGCAATGTCCACTATCGGGACTTTTTCGTCTTTCTGATCAACAATTATTAAGTCTGGGGTGTTATGTGGCAGGTGCTTGAATGTTTGAATTCTAAAGTCCCAGAGCACTTTAGCTTCTTCAGTTTCTATTACTTTGTTTGTGGTCCCACCAGTTCTTGCTTGCAGGCAAATGGTATTTCTTGCAGATATTCCAATGCACCATTGTTGCTACTTTGTTATGCCATTGTTTGTAGTCAGTCTGTGAGATCTTCCTGCAACAGCTAACTGGTGATCCACTGTTTCTTCAGCTTCTTTGCAGAGGCAGCATTTGCTGTCTGTTGCTGTCTTCTCAATTCTGGCTTTATATGCATTTGTTCTTAAGCCTTGGTCTTGTGCAGCCAGAATTAGCCCCTCTATCTCTTTCTTCAATTTTCCAGCTCTTAGCCATTGCCAGGTCTTCTTGTTATCTGCTTTGCCTGCTAGTTGCTTTTGTGTGTGTGTGTGTGTGTGTGTGTGTGTGTGTGTGTGTTTACTGGCCATATAATACTTTGCCTTGCCCATATCTCTTTTCTGTTCATCATTTGATCTTTCTTATAGGCCAGTTTGGTTTCTCTGGTATTCAGTAAGCCTTCATGGTATACTAGCTTCAATGCATCTTTTTCACCGTCCTTTAGATATTCTTCCAATGCCCTTTTTTCTTCTTCAACTGTCTGATGTACTTATAACATTCCACGCCCATCAGTGCTCCTAGAGTCTGTCAACATTGCTGCATGGATGAAGGGCATGATTTGTCATTATTTTTCTGGTCTTCCTATCCAGGGCTTTTAGTTCAGCTTGAGTCTAGTCCACTATTCCAGCTGTGTATCTAATGACTGGAATTGCCCAGGTGTTAATCGCCTTGATGATGTTTCTGCCACTGAGGTTGGAGTGTAAAATCTTCTTCACTGTCATGATGTATTCATTACTAACCTTCTTCTTGACTTCAGTGTGCTTGATGTTGTCAGCCTGAAGGATGCCCAGGTATTTGTAGTGATCTTCTTCATCCAGACTTTGATGTTATTTCCATTGGGCATCTTGATTCCTTTTATTTTCACTATTTTTCCCCTGTTGATGGTAAGGGTGGGACATTTGTCCAGTTCAAACTCCACTGCAGTATCTTGGCTGTATATTTGGACAGTGTTGAGCAGCAATTCCATTTCAGATGGTCTTTTTCCATACAGCTTCAGATCATCCATGTAAAGGAGGTGGGATAACCTGGCAGATATTTTTGATGTTTGATAGCCACGACCTAACTTGTTCAGTATTGTTGACAGAGGAATCAATGCAACGACAAACAGTAGTGGTGATAGTGAGTCTCCTTGAAAGATTCCTCTCTTGATGTTAACCTCTCCCAGTCTATCACCATTGACCAACAACTGTGTCTTCCACTGTGCCATTGATCTTTGCACAAAGCTTCTGATGTTTTTACTGACTCCTGTTATTTCTAGGCACTTGATTATCCAGTCATATGGCAGGGAGTCAAATGCCTTCTTGTAATCAATCCAAGCTACATTCAAGTTGGTCTTCCTTCTCTTACAGTTTTCCAAAATTATCTTGCCAATTAGGAGCTGATGTTTTGTCCCTCTGCTGTTTGAGTGGTCCTTTCTGCTCAGATGGAAACAGTATGTTTTCAACTAGATGCTGTTGGACTGCATCAGCTACCATACCAGTTAGCAATCTGAAAGTTGATGGCAAGCAAGTAATTGGCCTGTAGTTGCCAGGTGCTGCCCCTTTTGCTTGATCTTTCATTATCAGGTGGTTTTGCCAGATGTTAACCAATCTTCAATTTCACCTCCTTGCAGTATGTTGTTAAACTGCTTGGCAATGAGTGGGTGCAGAGCAGTCAGAAGTTTCAACCAAAAACCATGCAGTTCATCTTCACCTAGTGCTGACCAATTCTTGATCTTCCTTGCCCTTTTCTCCACCATTTCTGCTATTATTACAAGTTCTTTCATTTCAGGTTCTTTTTTATTCTTATCCACCTCCTTTATCCAAGCTGTGTTCTTGTTGTATTTCTTTGGGTTGTCTCATAGCTGCGCCCAGAACTTCACTGTTTCTTCTTTGTCAGGTGTTGACTGGTTCATTGCAGTCTCTCCATTGATGGACTGGCAGGAACATTTCTGATTCAACTGAAATTGGAGATTCTGCCTGCAATGCGCAATTCGAGCTTCATATCTGCTGATCTTCTTAGCTATGGCTGTTATTTGCTCCTTTATTATTTCCAGTGCTTCTTTGATTTTCCTTGTTTCTAGGTGATAATTCTTGATCAGGTATTCTTTGGTCTTTTTGTTCTTCAGCTTCTTTTCCTTCATCTGTTCTAGCTTGTTTGCATCTGATCTTAGAATGCTGATCTTATTTTCCAACCTGATCTTCCATTTTGGTGGTATACTGTTGGCTTTTTTTCTTGTTTGTTGATTTTGCATCAAAGGTATTCAGTTATAACTGCAGCTGTGCTGTACATCAGTTGGTTTGTTTCTTACAATGAGCTGGTGCTTATATTTGATATTACAGTATTGGCATCATCTAATACTTGTGCTAGCTGTTTCTTTGCAACAAGCTTCAATGCAAGCAACCTCATTCTGTTGTTTTTGTGCTGTTCTAGATGTTCAGTTATTCTTTGTTTCAATTCCTATTGTTTTTTAGTTAGAGAGCTTTATTCTTTCTGAGGAGAAGGTTCTACTGTCTGAGCTACTTCTGGTAAGGCTTTGATTTCTTTGCCTGGGTGGACCTTTGCATTTCTTCCAATTCTACTTCTGTGAATACTTTATTTCGTGTTATAAATCGATGTTGATCTGCTAGCCTCTGTTCTCTTATTTCTGATTCTGGATGTTGTTCTTTCCAGAACTGGTGCATTCTTTTCAGATATCCTCTTCTTGTTGGACTTGATTTGTAATAGCAGATAATTACTTCTTTGTTTTCAGTCTTTGTATATTTGCAAAGGGTAAACAACTTTTCTTCCAGTAGTTCTGCAGCTGCTGGCCCTGGTTGCTCAGCCAACAGTTCCTGAGTCCTGTAGCCCACTTCTCACCAGATGTCCAGGAACTAGAACACCTAGTGCAGTCCTTGTTGACCCGGGCGATACCGATCAGGTATGGGTTTCTATAAATCACATCTCACCATATTGTTTATGGGAGAGACACTCTTTGTTTGGCTCTTCTGACGAGACCTGTCCAGTATGGTTGAACCTCTGGCATAGCTCTCATCCTCCTTGGAGCATGCAAGCCCCACAACCACGTCAAGGTAGTGCCTCACTGGGGGATGATGATGATGATGATGATGATGATGATGATGATGATGATGATGATCATCATCATCATCATCATCATCATCATCATCATTAAATCTTTTGTATTTTAAAAACATGGCTAAAACTTTTTTGCCCATCAAATACCTGGATGCAAAAAGGCATATTTTCCAAAGCATTTACAACATAAACCTTGGACAGTGAGACGCATGCACACACACAAAATTAGATAGAAGGTGCTGTATTATTTCTGGTGCAAATATACTTGTAGATTTAAAAGAAAGCCTTACTTGTAGTATAATTCTATAAATAACCTTCTGCATCTGGGTGGAAATTCCCACTGCCACTGGTGAACCTCCATTCTGAATCAAAAAGCAGCTTCAGAAGAACAATTTGTATTATGATTGTGGAGTTGAGATTGGCCTTCCCATGCATCCCAGATTTGTCATTTTAAGAAGTTACTATGCAACATTAAATTATATAACTGAATGTCACAGATAATTCAACTCTTAAATACTGATGGACTAACCTAACCTAGTAAGAAACATTCCAAAGATCATCGTTTAAGGACTAGGTCAGAATAACACAGATACAATCTGTTTGTGAAAAAAAAGGAATGCAAACCATACTCCAGCTATGAATGTCTGAAAACAAGTACTTTATTTGTCCTTCCTCACATATTTCTGCTTGAAGCTGTGCAGAAACTACAGAAGTGACAAAATACTAGTTTCTGTTTAAAAAGAAATGCCAAAGAAATAACTGTGCAAGAATAAAGGCTGAGTCTCATCTATGCTCCCCAAACAATTCTGTATTACATAAATGCTTGTTTATTTTCTAATGGAAGAAAATGGAAATTCATTCAGAATGTACATCAGCTCTAATGATTTTAGACTGAAATAATATATTTCATATCTGAATGTGAAACACTGTGATATGATCCTTATTGTGCTTATCTTGAAGAAACTTGAGTCAAGAATGTGGATCAGGGGAGTACCAGGAACAGCACCCAGAAGACTGAACAGGAAGGCCTTCAAATGCAACATAGCTACTTTAACACATTATGAAGTCAGTAAAACAATGTAATTTATCAGCTAAATAGCATTGCTGTAAGACATTACATCAAAAAACGTACCTGGCTGCATCAAAATGCCCCTTAAAAGCTGCACTATTTTCCAAGCACTGTTCTACTTGGTAGCTTTCAGATAGACTTAGCTCCCATAATTCTGGTACTTATAGAGCCCTTCCACACCACCTCTATTTTCACCCTTTAAGACTTCAGAAATGGTTTAAAGCTGACATGCATTTGTCCTCACTGCAGCTGACCTTGAAAAGCTGGGATCTCTGCAAACCAAGCAGTGCTCCCGCCAACTGATGAATTGGAGAGTTAAATGTAGAACCAAACCACTAACCTGTAACCTTTCATGTTGTGTTTATTTGTGAAAGATCACCACTTTGGGTGTAGGGTAGGGTAGGGTAGAGTAGGGTAGGGGCTGAAAAGCTACTACAACCTTACCCTTTCACAACTGAAAAAAACAGTACTCAAAGACAAGTGAAATTCTCATATAAAGCTATGGTGCTTACTCATACGAGGAAGGAGATGAGCCTAGGGACGAGGAGAAAGGAATTTTTGCCAGTGGAAAAAAAATGTTCCACAGAGCTCCAGTCTTTCAAATGAAAACCCAGATTCACAGCAACTTCTAAAGCAGAAATAAATCAGCAGAGAAGACAATGCGAGGTCAAACGAGATTGAAGCCAACTGAGGACCAGTACAAATGCCACCTATGAAAATGGCCAAAGTCCCAACAAACCCCATGGGCACCACCCTTGAGAAGCTCTGCTAGGAATCAGCATATTCATTTTTGAGGCCAATTTGGGTTAGCATATTAAAGCTTATTTTAGGCATTATAGATCACTCTTCTTAGCAGTACAATACTGTGCATTTATGAAAGGAGATACTTCATTGTGCACAGAAGAAGTGTAAACGTCTAACTGCAATTCATTCTTGTTTTTCTAAATATGCAACACATGGAAGAGGATTTGCTCATAATCTCTTTTTAAAAATGTCTGAGAAAAATCAGACAAGACACATCACTAAACCACATGTGATGAGAAACACTGCACGTTTTGATGGAAAATTTATTTTGCTGGAAATGTAGGCTTTTGACACTTTCTGTGATGATATATGGTGTCAATTTCTGACATCATATATCATCACCACCACCACCACCATTATTATCATTTTGTTTTTTCTCTATCAAAGCTAAAAGAATCCAGTGAGGTATGCTGCAAGTACAGCAGCCAAATGAAGTGCCTCATAGCTGAAAATAATTTATGCTGTAACAAGGAGTCACATCTCATATCCACAAAATCTACTGAAAATAATTGTATCTGATACCTATTAAGAATGTAAGAACATAAGCAGTGCCCTGCTGGTTGAGGCCCTTGGCCCATCTAGCCCAACAGTCTGTTCTCACAGTGGCCAACCAGCTGCACAAGGCAGCCGACTGGCCTCGCAGCAGATGGCCTTCAGTCATGCTGCCATCAAGGTTAATAGCTATTGATCCCCATGACTTCCATGAATTCATCCAACCCTTTTTGAAGCCAGCCAAGCTGACAGCCAACACCTCATCTCATGGTAGCAAATTCCAAAGTTTAATTACGTGTTGTGTAAAAGAAAAAAAAATCCTTTTGTCTGTCGTAATTCTTCCAAGATTCAATTTCATTGGGTGGCCTTTAGATCTAGTATTTTGGGAAGGGGGAAACAGCTGCTCCTTGTCCACTTTATCCACACCATGAAGTCTTCAACTATACTACATCACTAACTTACCAAGCTTTGTAACTACCTGAAAAAATAGATATAAAGAAAGGTAAAGAAAGACCTAAAATATCAGTACCAATGTTATTTATTTACTTAAAAAGTTACCCACTTCTCATTAAAAGCAGGGACATACAACCTTTGAAAAGTCAGAAACCAAAACTTACCCCCTGATCTTATATAAGGTCAGAATAATACTGTGACATCAATCACTGCAAGATGTGAACCATTTTTTCCCCTCTTTTTCCTTTGGAGGATATTATTATAGGAATGGGAACAGGAAGCCTCTGGGAGACCCACTACTCCCATTCCTACCCTACCTCCCTAAACCTTTCCCAAACAGCCCATAATTATTCACTGAAATCTTGCTACAAAATTGTGGGATTTCAATATGCGATTTTGGACCTTTGGTGACATGATTAATAAAATAAATGAAAGTAACTTGCCCCTCAGAGGCACCTTGTTCTCCTCCAACACTGGCTACTTCACAGCCAAATTTCTGTGGTTATGAAGGAATTTAGAGCTGACCTTGGGGAAGGTATGAGACAGCTTTTATGGAGAGATTTGGAAATAAGATTACACAGTCCTGACATAGCTGGAAGCAGGAGAAAGAAACTCAAAATAATTCTGTCTGGATTTTGTTTAGTATAAATGGGACAGCAAGAAATTTGGACGGGCATTTAAGATTCTGTTTTTCTACTTTACCACAATAAAGAGCATTCCTGAAATCCCTGCCATGTTTGTTTCTTGACCTGGCCTACTTCAAAGGGCTGTTGAGAGGTACTGTGGGGAATCCAATGGTGGGCTGGCAAGGGACATGCAGTCCATGGATTGCCCACCCTTGATTAAAAGCAATCCCAAAGCAGGATTATTTTCATAGGATGGTATTCATTGAAACCTGTGTCTACAAATGTTAAGTGTTGTCTCAAAAATGTGATTCTTATTACTGAGGGTCTCAATCAAAGACCAGCTTTAATTACAGAGTTGTTGGGAATATGCTCTTGGAGCATTTCTTTTTTACGTAGAATGGATACACCGTTCCCACAATTGTTGGAATTGCTGTGGTAGTTCAACAATTCAGCTCTACAGTCCATGCCCAGTTCTCTGAAAGATGGAAGCAATGTCAATGTGTCAAAAATATCCTCATGAAACAAAGTAGATATTGGCACAAACCCACTGGGGATCTATCACACTGAAAGTGGTAGGTAGACACAAAAGAGAGAATGGGCTCCTTTATTTGGTTGCAGTATTTGTAAAGGAAAGAAATAAAAGTGCAGTTCATAATATTTGCCTCAAAGTATTCTGAAAATGCACAGCCTTGTGAAGGAGTTCTGTCACGTTCTCCAGCTTTCTTTTGGAGGAGTAAGGAGGTCACAATCCCAATGGTAAAAGGCAAAAGAGATTGACAAATGAAAGACAACATCAAAGATCTTGCAAAGTAGTTTGGCTAGAAATAAACTTCCTTTTCTTTTATTGAATCCTGAGTCACCTATCTTAAGAGAAAATGCTGCAATAAATATCATGACAAAAAGGAAGGTAGACACCTGGTCTTCTGACAAATTTTATACATTTATTTGGGAAAAAAAGTGATTCTGAAATCTCTTATGCTAGTAAGACTGAAAGAGTCTAGACCGAAGACTAAAGAAAATTGTTCCTGCGTAACATCATTATCAATTTGATAATGCTCCTGAAGTACTAATGATGAACATCTTATTGCTAAAATGCTTTTGTTGAGATTTGAAACAGAAGATGAACAAGTTAAAGATTGCATGATAAAATGAGCTAAAATTTTTGGATATAATATACAAATGGAACAATGGGAAAATATGTGGTTGCAAGGGTTAAAATTTACACTGTGTTATAACTTGAAGGAGAATTTCTATAAAATGAGGTATAGATGGTATTTGTCACTGGAAAGATTATCAAAAATGTATAAAGGGGTTTCAAATATATGTTGGAAATGTGAACAACGACTTTACGGGGCTTCTGGGGAAGAAATGGCCGTTTGAATGCGGCTCTGCTCTTTGTGGAGCCAACACCCACAGCAATTAGAGGAGCTGGCCTTGGTCCAGCTCTTCGGAGTCATCTCCAGATAAAGGAGAGCAACAGGATCACCCACAGATACTCCTGACAGAGATTCCCTGTGAAGAGACTGCAATCTAGCAATCTCTAGCAGGTGGAATGCTCTAGGAGTCGAGGGAAACATCAAGCCCAAGCCGTGGTGCAGAGCCTTCAAACAGACACTAGATCTGCTTTACTTCCTCTTTTAACTAACATCGTAAACTGCCTATTTGTGATTTATTTGGCAATTAAAAACCTCCTGAAAGACAAGTTGCTGTACACCAGGAGAATTTCCTATTATCCTGGGAGAAAGAAGACCAACATAAGTTTAAAGATCAAAAAGAAATATTTCAGTGTTTGGAAACAGTGAAAGGGAATTAAGAATGTTGATTGGGGACAATTAAGAGGCTAGATGGATTTGAAACAGCTTTTTTAAGGATTGTTTTAAATGTTTAAGAAAATACAGTAAGTGAATTTGGATTTAATTGCAAGAAAATCTGCCCTGGGAAAGTTTGGCTTTTGAAAATAAACATAAGATATGACAGAGCCTTCAAGGTCAGAAGGAACAGACACTAACAATATATCTTTTTTAACATAATGAAGGAGTATCCTTCTTTCAAAGACTTTTTAGCCATTTGGAGTCAGTGTGTCCAGGAACTATTTATAAAACTGGGGCTAGCAAGGGCTGTAGAAGAAGAAAAGATTTTATGGACAAAATAGCAGTGGAGGACAACTTGAATAAGGATTCTAAAATGGACTTTAAAGAAATGCCAGATTTCTTTAAAGGCATAAAAGATGCTGTGGATCTGAAGATGGACTCAAAATTGCTTGATTATGCGAATGATATGAAGAAAGAAGTTGTAATGAACTGGAAGAGTGACTTTGAGAACTATCCTATTTTAGACAGAGTGAAGGGAAATACCAAATCTCTGAAACCTTTTTCTGAAATCAGATAGGAAGAGAATGATAAGAGATTGTTATCTGGGATTTTATTTGGAGAAGAGACTGAAGACTGAGCCTTTCAAAAAGAAGAAAAAGGTATTCAAAGTGGATTTCAAGGTTAAATTGTCCATGTTTTGATCTTGGATTGTTAATACTGAATTTTCTTTTTCTGACCATATAAGATGATGATTTATACCTGTAAAAGTAATTTTAATTGGTTTACTTTAAAACATATATGTTAATATTATTGGTTTTTTGTATGCTTAAGGGAAGAGATCTTTTAGGTTTCACTTCTCAGAAAAAACTTAGAATCTAAAAAATCAACCTATTTGTTTAAGCTTAAAATTTATACTTTATTATTACTAGCGCTCTTAATCCTTTTGGTGATTAGATTGTTGAATATTTTTTGCAATTCGGTTATTATTTAGGGATGAGGAAGGGGATAAAGAGGGTTTTTTTTTTAGTAATAATAGAGAAGGTGTTAAGTTACTGTTAATACATATTCTTGTTTGGAGGGAGGGGGAAGTCATCTTTTATATTTCTTTCTTTCTCTTTTCTCTTTTCTCCTTTCCTCTTTCTTTTTTGTTTGTTTGTTTGTAGGTTTTTTAGTTTTGTATTAGTTTTTATACATATAAACTTTAATCAAAATATTAAAAAAAAAGAAGAGACTTTTATCATCTTTGGTGAACATGTAATAAAGCTAAAAAAATTTGGACTCAAATTCATATATTAATCCAGAAGATTTTGAAGGTTAATATACAGTCAAAACCAGAGACTTTCCTTTAGGGACTGATGGATAAACAATTGGAAAAAGCTCGTGGACCTTCGTTTTTATATATGATAACTGCAGCTAGACTTTTATATGCTCAAAGGTGGAAAGACTCAACACTACCCGCAAAGGAAGAATGGATAGCGAAGATGATGGAGTTAGCCGAGATGGCAAAATTGACAGCTTTGCTTAGAGAAAAAACATTGACTAACTTTAATGCCAACTGGAAGCCCCTTTTGGACTTTTTGCAGGAGACAGAAAAAAATGAAATTATGATATGATTTGATTATTAGTTAAATTAATAGGTAATACAAAATATGTTAAGAAGTAGTTTTAGAATAAGAGGTTATATGATTTATCTATATCTTATCAAAAAGTAATTCTTTTGGGGGGGGTTACTTTTCCCTTTCTTTATTTTCCATCACTTTTGTATTCTTTCTCTAACTTTCTTGTCCTCTACTTTTCTCTTTGATCATTAGTTTTTGTTTGCTTTTACCTTTATGCTTTTTATAACTTAATAAAGTTCTTATAAAAAAAAGATAATGCTACTGAAGTAACTGTAAGGATCTTATTATTGAGTTTTCTTTACAAAAATAAAACAAATTTTATTTATTTACTTATGTCTCTTACATTTAATAGACAGTGTACTGGACATTACACACTATACAAAAGTTACATTAGTTTACATTAGTAAAAGCAGACATTGTTAACAATACAGATACTAAAACATTTTTAAAATCAATAATTTATTTGGCTTTTAAAGGCTACTAGTGAAGTGTCCAGTTGGCCTTTCTAGAAATGTGAGTCTTCTGCAGTTTATTGTTCAAAGGAAAACTCACTTTAATTTTCCTCCCTTTTCTTTTTCTTTCCCTATTAACAAAAGTGCTGCAGAAAAGACTTCATTTCTAAAATGGGAACATTTCAAAACCAAGCCTAAAATTTATCCTTACTCCTAAAATATTGCACCTCCCACTTTGTTAAGTTTAGGTTATTCATCTGTAAGCTGTTACTCTCTGGATGCTAGTTAGCTTAATGGGACATCACATGTATGCTCCTATGTGAAATATAATGATCATACAGATTTTCAATATCTTTTCAAGAAATGCATCAGGGGAAAAAAAAGCATCAAGATACAAAACAGGGTCTAACTTGTACAAGAAAAATATAAAGCACTTTCCAGGGCATAAGAGAAGTGGAAGAGCTAATAAGTGTTTGGCAGAACAATTCAACAGGAGGAGGAGAAGGGAGTAATTAGAAAAGTAGTGTGCTGTGAGGAATAGTATACTCAGATAGTGGAAGATGAAAAGAGGGGGGGGGGATCCCAATGGGGAGGTTCCTAATACATGTGGGTTTTTTTCCACTGCTGGTACCTTAAGAAAGGTGATCAAAATATATGGACAGGACTCTTCAATCAAAGCCTACAATGCTTATGGCATGTTTGTATTTGTGTCTAAAACCAACCTAGAATATATTTGCAACAAGTGCATGCTTTTAGTGGTGCTTGAAAGCCACTAAAAGGTTGGAGTAGTAAATGGTCACACTTTTTTTTATGAGATCAAACAAGGGAGGCAGCAGAACAGGAGCTGACAAGAAAGCAACTCTACATAAGGAAGAGAAACTAAGGAAGAAACCTAGTGGACCACCCAAAACCAGAGTTGTAAAAGATATACTGCACTACTCATATTCAAAAAGGCCCTCCCAGAAGAAACAAGCTCTGATTTGGTTTCTGGGACCACAGTCTGGATTAACTGGATGATGGACTGCTAGCGTGAAATAGGTTGCACCTCACAAGGACTCAGAGGCCTCTAGGATTGGAGGAGTAAAAAGCCAAGATGGTGGATGTGACCATATAATCAAAGCCCCATCCCTTTGCATGTGCACCAATGTTGCAAGCATGAACAAAAGGGCAGGACTTCAATCACTGGGTTGAGCCCATTATTTGGCTCCCCCTCCCCCCCCAGCAGAAACCCCTGCAATCTTTTTGAGTAAAATCTTGGTTTAAGGGATGTTTTTCCTTTTCCTTTTTAATATTTATAAACAATAACATAGTGGAGACTTTGTTACTAAGCTCAAAAATTCATTTTTTTTCTTTTAGACATTATCTTTAAAAAATGTGAAAAATAAATATTTATTTGGTATTAAAAACAAAAAAAATGTGCTATAGTTAACCTCCTCATATGCAAACAGTGCATCCATATTCATATGAACAGCAGAACTTAGAACATAATTATTATACTATGCCAATGCTTCTGGAAACTGGATACTGACTGAATACTTTTTCTGTGTGTACTTACCAATTCTGTCCATTCTTCTGTAGAAAAAGAGGAGACATAATTAAAGGGGGCTATTGTTTACTTGTATCCTGCTCTACTCTTTAGCTAAAAATATCAGTCCTAGCACAAAAAAAATCTAAGGACATCTGGTTCTCTGAATGAATTTGTTTTATCTTTGTTTTTTAAACTTTTTGTACTACTCACAAGGAATTGAGAAAAATTAAACCCTGAGATTAACAAAGTGTGTAAATGAAAGCAATTTCACGGCATACTAACAAAGCACATGAAGTTTTTCATTTGTCCAAAGTCTTGTTTATAAGACCGGCAACTCAATCTTATGCCTGCTTATTTGGAAATAAGTTCTACTAATTTCATGCTCCTTAGAACGTGGCTATGCACACTTAGCCATCATTAAGTCCCCAGTAAAGAATGGAAGACATATTTCCAAGTTAATATTCAGTTGCAATACTATACGTACATTTACCTTAGGATCAGTCCCACTACTGATTTAGAACTACTAAACACAGGAAGAAATGTGATCATCTACCTTCATTCACTGTTCAGTACAATATCTGCAAAACAGCTATAAAATCCTTGACAGATGGCTATCCAGCTTTTATTTAAATACCTGCAATGAAGAAAAGCCCACTACTTTCCAACACATCTCTTCCATTATCAGAAACTATACTGACATTTCCCCTAATGTTTAGTGGCCAGACTTCAGGCAATTCTGCTTTGCAACAATTTGCAATTGATGGTTCTAGTCCTACTCTCTGAAAATGGAATAAGTCTTCTATTTGATAGTCCTTTAGCATTCATTCATTCATTCATTCATTCATTCATTCATTCATTCATTCATTCATATATATTTGTCACCTCCCATTTCATTAAAATATGACTCTGTGCGGTTTACAGAGAATTTAAAGATCATCTCTTAAGCTTCTCTTTTCCAGGTAAACACACTCAGTTATTTCAATATTCTCCATAGGCCTCTCATCAATTTCCAACCCCTTAGAAATGGAACATTAGAGGTGAAGATGAAGTACAGCTTTCTGAGGTGGGACATCCTTTCCCTGGAGGCCCCAGCAGGAATTGTTCACAAACCAAGAAAACTCCAGCAATAGTTTGTTTAATGTTGTGTCCAAAACAACTACCAATAAACTAAAATTCACAGCAACTGCAGCTTGTTATATGAAACTGATCCTTTACATCCTCCATGCCATGAAACCCTGTACAGGTAGTCTTCAGTTAATGACTATTCATTCAGCGACTGTTCGAAGTTGCAATGGTGCTGAATGAGTGGTACTTACGATCAGTCCTCAAAGTTCCAGCCATCCCAGCACCCTCACAGCCACGTGATCGTTATCCGGGTGCTTGCCAATCACCTCACACTTACGATGGCTGCAATATCCCATGGTCATGTGATCACCATTTTGTGACCTTCCCTGCCAGCTTCTGACAAGCAAGGTCAATGACGAAGCCGGCGGGGAAGGTCACAAGTCACTCTGGTAAGCTGCTCCCGCTGCTTTTTCTTTTGAGAAGCCTGGCTACAGAGCATGAGATTTATTTATTTATTTATTTATATTTCAGATTTGTCACTGCCCATCTCACTACAGAGGTGGTTTACAGTAAAAACAGAATAAATATTAATTAAAATAAATATTAATTAATTAATTAAAATATGCTAAAAACTTTGAGGTGGTTTACAGTAAAAATAGAATAAACATTAATTAATATTAAAAACAAAGAAAAACTTTGAGGTGGTTTACAGTAAAAACAGAATAAACATTAATTAAAACAAATAGTAATTAATTAAAATATGCTAAAAAACAAACTTCCTATATGATACTTCCAACTCATACTCTGTAGCACACGCCTGTCTGCAGTACCCCCGACATTCCATAGCACATGCACGCTCGCATGGCACCATGGCAAACACCTGTTCACCCTCCCACACCCTGCACCCCTTCCCCAGCCCAGCCATGCTCACATGGCATCGCAGCAGCCAGCTGTGTGCCCTCCTGTACCCTACAGCAGCCACCCTTGGCCCAGCAGTGCATACGTGGCACCCCACCATGCCCTCCTGCACCCTGCAGCAGCCACCCCTGGCCTGGCAGCACTTGCATGGCACTGCAGCAGCCACTTACCTACCCGCTGATCTGCTTCCGAGCCGCCTGGAACTTGCGACTTCCTGCTGGCTTCCCCACTGACTTTGCTTGTGGGAAGCCAGCAGGAAGTTGCGAGGAGGTCCTTGCTTAATGACCCGTGATCACTGCTTAATGACTGCAACGGGGACAGACAGGTTTGCTGTCACAAAGTATAATGGTCTATGAGAAAGACCTTAAGAGAAGGGGTGAAAGAGATGCTGCCTAGGGAATGGTCAGATAAGAGACCATTCTCTCTCAGTCCTGGTTTGCCACTGACTCCTTCCTAGGGCTGAGAGAGAATGACTGGCCCACAGTCACCCAGTGGCTTTGTGCCTAAGGCAGGACTAGAACTCACGGTCTCCTGGTTTCTAGCCTGATGCCTTAACCACCACACTAAACTGTTTCTCTTAGATTATCCGTAGAAGATTAGAAAATAATGACAGAGAATAAGTAAAGCTAAAATTCATTCATGCAGAGGAGCAAAGGAGAACTGACTATACTTAATCCCAATATTACAAAAATTAGTCTGAGAGTCCATGAGCGAAGGTCCAAAGCATCTAAAGGACAAACGAGAAAATATTAAATAGGTTAGATCTGTTATTTAAACAGTTGCTAATGGGAATCTCAATCAAGACTGGGACCCCAGGGCAGAAGCAATACAGTCAACCTTCCCTCTGAACGACTGGGCCAAGGAAAATGTCTTCCTTCTCCCAGAGTGGCTATTTCCCCTGTAAGAGAAAGTGCTGTTGATGTCAAAGGCCACTTCTCTCACTGTAAAAACAACTACACGGGAGGAGATTTTTCATTAGGACTATGAGAAAGAAGGATGAAAAAAGTTAACCGACCCTTACTGCAGGGCTTCCTGCTAGTGGGGTGGGAAGTCAGTTCAAATTTTCAATAAATTAAACACCATATAAATGTCTCTGTTTGCATTCTTTAAATAATCACCTAATTTGAATACAAGTTACCTGAGTGAAAATTGCTACCCACAAGAACAAATAGAAATATGAAATAAATCCTGATCCAAACTATCTTTTTTAGGGGGAAGGCGGGTGTGTGTGTCCAATTCAATATCTATCAAATGTTAGATTGTGTAATGCAATGAGGAGCATGAAAATTAATGTCCACATTAGCTGTGATTGACAGGGAAGATGGAGTGAATTATTGCAAGTGACAATAAACTATCGTAAAAAACTAAATCAAGTAAATTTGTATGTCTTGGTAAAATGTTTAAGCTAAATGGGAAAATGGGAATAGAAAATATGAAAAAGATGAATTTCATGATGCCAATCAGTGAAAGCATGGATTTGAAGGAGAAGGGGAAGAAAAAAGGGAGGGAGGGGGATCTTGCATTACCAATGTCCTTCCTTCCCAGCAATTAAAGCCAATCTTAATATATTAATGCCAAGAGGTTCAACCTTTCTGTTTGAGAAAAGAAAGATGATTGTGCAAATGTCAAGAAGTTAAATAGACTTCCCCCCCCCCCCCCCCAGGATCAGAAGAAAGCATTTTTGAAACTGGCATAAATCCATAAACCAGTAGCTGAAAAACCACAGCAGTAGAACATCTAACAGTGATGTTATTATCATTAATAACTTATAAATAAAAAGAAATGTTATTATTAAATGAATGTTCTTCAATTATCATTTGATGTTATATAATAAAATCTGTGGCTGGGTTAACCACAATGTGATTTGTTCAGTTTTGGCTCAGTATAATGAGTGAAACTTGCCACAATGGTTTATAAAAACGTTATGGCTTAGTGTAATGTGTGAACCACATGTTCAACAAACTATGACTGAAACAAACCATGGTTTAACTTGATATATGAACCCACATTCTATTACTTCTTAGTCTTTTAGATTTTCCTTATACTGTAATTGAACCAAAAGAAATTAAGTTTTCATACATTTAATTAGAAGAGAAAGTAGTATTGATGCCAAACAAACTTACATATTGAATTGATCTGTTCCATTCCTTGCCAACAGCCTTATAGACATCCTGGTAATTCTGCATATCATATTTAACTTTACATTAGAATTTCAATACAGTTCTCAAAATAAAAACATTCTTTAGGAGAAACCTATATTAGAAAACCATTAATTATCATTAGCTGTCATCAAAAATTAGGCTTCTGAAGTCAATGGAGATCCACGCTGTTACCCCAGCTCCTCCACCCTCAATCACTCTATTTTGATAGGGAGGTCCACAAGGGAAAAAATAATAATATTCCATTTTTATATTTGCAGTGATTTATGCATTCAGAAAATGCATGTTCCCTGAAATGATATTTTTTGAACACCTGACAAGGCTATACAGTATTATTGCTTTGAATGGCTGACCAATTTCACAGCAGAATTGGTTGCTCTTAATGCATCTGCTGTTACTGGGTAATGGACAAAACCTCAGATAGGGTAGGAATGATATCAGGAGAGGAGTCCAATAAATAGGCAGTTGTAGATAAACATTAGCAGCAGGAGCAACATGGAGAATATTAAAGCTGCTTTCTTAAATCACAGCATTCTTTTCAAATAAAACCTATTTGGGTACATATATGTATATAAACTGCCTAATCTTCCAGTGTTGAATTACAGGTACTCCTTGCTTAATTACCCTAATTGGGACCAGAATTTCCATCACTAAGTGAAGTGGTCATTAGGGAAAACAGCACATGACTGCATCATTTAGCGACGGCTGTTCTGGTAATCCCAGTTGCAGTCATTAGGTGAAGACCACACCATCATTAGGTGAGGACCTCATGCTTCTCCTGCCTTGCCACACTCACCTCCACTTCAACTGACCTTCACCATCTTCCTCCTCCTGTTGCTGACAAGGCACGCCTGGCTGAGGCAGCTGCTGGCCCCAGGAGAAAAGATAGGTGGGTTGGAAATGTGGGCAAGCTGCCAAGCACCCAAATTTTGGTCATGTAACTGCAGGGGCACTGCAACACTCATAACTTCAAGTAACAGACATAACTACCATTCATTCAGCACCATCTGAATAACTTTGAACAGTTGCTGAATGAATGGTCAATAAGCAAGAACTTATTGTGTACTGTTATTAGTGTTGTTGTTTTATTGCAGTTTCTTAATACAGTAACAGAACTTCTCAACTCTTAAGAATCACAGAATCCATTTATTTTCAACTATATGAAGGAACTGACTCCTTTCACAAATACAGCTGTATTTAACAAGGTAGTTGGTGTGGACACTATCCTATTTATCCCAAAGCAAAGGAAAATTACCTGAATTTAAGACTTTTTCACATCCCCAAAAGAAAATTAAACAGAACAAGCTCATCTGTATCTTTCACTGTATCCTTTACTTAGTAACTCTAAGAAGACCCTCCCATTTTAAGGTCAATTATTTTAAAGGTAAATTATTTGGGAGGGAAAGTTGTCGTTATTTTAGTAAATGTGGTATATTGATCTGTATGGATTGGTAGGAGATAATAAATCTGTAATCCAAAATGTATTCAGCACCATTTTGAGGAAGGCGATGCTTTATGTCAGCTAAAGGTGAATACCCTACGTGACTAATGTGTATCAAATACAGTAGGGTGTGTAGTTACAGAGTTAGGACTAGGACAGATTAAAATCCACCCTTGGGCATAGAGGCTCACAGGGTGATTTTGAACCAATCTTGCTTTCCACCCCAACTGTCTCATAGGATTGCTGTTGTAGAGAAAAACAGTGCCTTGTGAGGAACAATGGCATATAAATCTAACAAATAAATAAACATAAAATAATGAGTACATGGGAACCAACTCTACTAAAACCTAGCAAACTTGCAGTGGTCACAGTACCACTGTATTCTCAAGTCTCCTTATGTTACACAATCCAACAAGACCAAGGGAGGTACTTACAAACTGGATTGAACTCTCTTAGGTAACCACCATTATCATTTTTACTACGCAGGCATGAGTTTTATTGTTAATGTACATCCTGATTTTCCCATTGTGTTCTTCAAACCCCGAAGAACCCATATGCAGAGTTGGACATTTTTCATTATTTATTTTACTTTACTGCCCTATCCACAATGAAATTAGAGGAAAAACTCTGATGATAAACAAACTTCACTAGTTGTACAAGTGAACGTCTTGCGGATGTCGTTCCAGCTGTTAGCAGTCAGGTCTCTGCTTTTACCATGCTCTCTCTTAAACTTAGAAAGAAATGTTTAAGCTCTCAGTTGTAGCAGTGGTTCCACTTTAACTCAATTCTCTTGTATGTTTTTTTCTTTGGATGATGATGATGATGATGATGATGATGATGATGATGATGATGATTCTTGCTACTATTAATTTTATTTCTTCTTTTATGCTATGACATGTTGTTATAACCTGCAGTCAGCACAATAAACTTACCGATTGATTGGTGTCCTTTCACAGAGTGTATCCCCTTTTCACAGAAGTATATTTTACTCAATTACAAAAGCTTATATCCTAGTGGCCAGGCTCAAAGTTTTCTTCCTGACCAATTTGTCTTTTCTAGCACTCAAAAAGTGCACCCCTCTTCTTTCCTAAACATTTTTCAACAATATGCACATGAAGGATTGGGCATTCCTGCTGTTTTTAACTATGTAATCTTTTAGTTGCTATTCAAAAGCAAAATAAAATGTGTTTCTTAGGAATTTAACTAGATAAAGATGATTCTTACTTCAACAATGCTATACTTCCCATTACATTTGGGCTATTTTAATAACTACAGTAATAAAAGAACATAAAAATGTCAGTAAATAATATAAAAACAGGACACACTTCTTGGAAAAAGTTAAAAATAAATAAAATTTGCAGTTTCTCAACTACAAAGGCTGTCTTAGTCTTTTGTACTAAACTTTGCAAAACTGTCAAGAATGGTTTATAGACAGAATGATAAAAAGCTAGTTTATTTCCCTTGATCTTGAACTTGAGGCAAAAAAAAGTTTTAAGCTTCTCAAAGAGACTGAAATATCAGGAACCCTAATTAGAAGAAAAGTTGAAAATAGTAATGTATTTATATATTTTGTCTGCTTATATTTAGATGCTAATTCTGGGTTTATCTACTAGAAGTAAATCTTGTTCAGTTCAATGAAAATATTTTGAAGGAACTTAGATTTTGAGTACATGTAGTTAGACTCAATAGTTTGTAAACAAAGAGGACAATGCTGGAAAATGAAATTTGTCCAGAACGCAGCTGAGCCCATTTAGTTTTAATAGTCTTTACTTCTGATTTCTACCACTAACTAGATCCTTGTAGCAAATAATTGAATTGAATTGAATTCAGAATCAATTTCACAGTATTTTTCAACCTTCACTTGCTCCATAGGTGTGTCAAGTCATAATGCTATCCTGATGAAGAATCAAATTGTGATTTTTTCTTTCCATAAAACCTACTGTATAAAGACTCAGGAGCTTTCTTAGGGCTGATGTAACACCATGTGCCATGATACACGAAGCCTTTCTTCAGAACTTCATATCTTTCACAGATCCTTACAGAAATCTTCAGATTATTACTCTATGATTTTTCAGGTATCCTATCTCTATGTCTTTTTGTGGCCATGCCCTTTAAATCTGGCCCACAAAGAAACTTTTTCCACAGATCCTACACAAAGTTTTAATCTGAGAGGAATCTACAGCTCTTCCTAGCTTTCTCTAGTTCTCAGAGAAGCTAGACAACTTGTTTCTTTATTATTTAGAATATTTGTGGACATTGTGTGGCATTGGACTTGCTTAAGAAGCTACCATCCATAACACAATATACTATAGAAGCTACAAATTAACCTTTCAAATAGTCTTAAACATCTGTTATTGATTAAATTGTGCATACTATTGTATGTAGCATGCCACAAATAGGGAATCCCATTCCAGAAGTGAATAGTCAAAACAAGTGATGTGGATCAAAAGTTTAAAGTAATAAGAACAAGGAATTATTGCGACAGCACAACTCACTACAATCACCAAGACTCATTTTGGAGAATTTTAGATTCTCTGCACAAAACAAAGTTAATTACTAATTTAAGTAATTTTTAAAAATGGATTCATAAATTGTTTTCAAACAAGTCCTGATGTGCAATGTAACTGGCACTGTTTCCAGATCACCCCCATGTATGACTTCATATTACAACCAACACAGGGAAAGATCAAGGGATCAGCTGAAAATGGCACTGAATTAGAGCCCTTTAATATTCCCAATAACATGTTGTTAGTCAGTTTACACTAGCCTAGGATTAAATTATGATTATATTATTGGTTTCAATTAAGTTACTTGAAACACCATCTACAAAATATAGTATTAAAAATAGCACACCCATTTTACTTTGCTGATCTAGGCTGGAATGCTTAACAGCTGCTATCTATTAAACTGCCCAATTACCCTGAGATGCTAAAAAGACAAAAAATATTCTTCATTTGGGTTTCAATTCCACTGACATTTGAATGGACAATAAAGAGTACAGTTCTAACTTCCCACACAACTACAGTACACATATCACTGAATACTTCAGAGTAAATGAACAAATATCAAAAAATTAAATGAAGAAAATAATAAATTAGATGGAATCTTACATATCACCTCATTCTTACTATTTTACACTCAATGCAAACTTCTATATTATATATTTATAATATGGGGAGAATTGCCCAAATTCTTCCTTTAATAGCTCTTCGCATGCTAGAGGCCTTTATTATTTCTTTCCCTAATTTCCCATATATCCTGGATTTTTCAGTATGAGAAGAGATGAGAGGTTGACATACTCAGAGGTAGGTAGGAAGGTACACACACATACACACACACACACAAATGTAGATACTTGCTAATCTAGAGATTATTCACACAGTTAATGTACTCACACGTACAAACACTGATACGTGGTTAAATGTATAAGTATATGACTTTCACTTAAAATAGTGTACATAAGTGTACCATTTTCTTCATCTTGTTTATGCCTCCAGATACTGGGAGTAGAATCCTGGTTTTCTCTGCTAACAGAGAAAAAGAAGAATATAACTTGCTGACAAAGAAATCTGGCTATGAGAGGGAGCCAAGTTAAAAAGAGAGTTAATTGAAGTCTGAGGGCACTTTTTGATGAGGGCTCAGATCCACTTGCACAGCAAATTAACCTGCAGTACCCCTCTGTTAAGCTGACATAGTTGCTGTTGTTGTTGTTTAGTCGTTAAGTCGTGTCCGACTCTTCGTGACCCCATGAACCATATTGCGCCAGGCCTTCCTGTCCTTCACTGCCTCCCTGAGTTTGCTCAGTTTCATGCTCATTGCTTCAGTGATGCTATCTAACCATCTCATCCTCTGCCGTCCTCTTCTCCTTTTGCCTTCAATCTTTCCCAGCATCAGGGTCTTCTCCAAAGAGATCTCTCTTCGCATTAGGTGGCCAAAATATCTGAGCTTGAGCTTCATTATCGATCCTTCCAATGAGCAATCAGGGTTGATTTCCTTTAAGATTGACTGGTTTGACCTCCTAGCAGTCCAGGGAACTCTTAAGAGTCTTCTCCAGCACCACAGTTCAAAGGCATCAATTCTTCGGCGCTCGGCCTTTTTTATGGTCCAGCTCTCACAGCCATACATTACTACTGGAAAAACCATAGCTTTGACTATGCGGATCTTTGTCGGCAAGGTGACGTCTCTGCTTTTTAATATGCTATCTAGGCTTGCCATAGCTTTCCTCCCAAGGAGCAAGCGTCTTTTAATTTCATGGCTGCAGTCTCCGTCTGCGGTGATCTTGGAGCCCAAATAAATGAAGTCTGTTACTGCTTCCATTTCTACCCCTTCTATCTGCCAGGAATTGATGGGTCCAGATGCCATGATCTTAGTTTTTTTAATGTTGAGTTTCAAGCCAGCTTTTGCACTCTCCTCTTTCACCCTCATCAAGAGGCTCTTTAGTTCTTCTTCACTTTCTGCCATTAGGGTGGTATCGTCTGCATATCTGAGGTTGTTGATGATTCTCCCTGCAATCTTAATTCCGGCTTGTGATTCTTCCAGCCTGGCATTTCTCATGATGTACTCTGCATATAGGTTAAATAAGCAGGGTGACAGTATACAGCCTTGTCGTACACCTTTCCCTATTTTGAACCAATCGGTTGTTCCATGACCGGTTCTAACTGTTGCTTCTTGGCCCGCATACAGATTTCTCAGGAGACAGGTAAGGTGGTCTGGTATTCCCATCTCTTTAAGAATTTGCCACAGTTTGTTGTGATCCACACAATCAAAGGCTTTTGCATAGTCAATGAAGCAGAAGTAGATATTTTTCTGGAACTCTCGTGCTTTCTCCATGATCCAGCGAATGTTGGCGATTTGATCTCTAGTTCCTCTGCCTCTTCGAAACCCAGCTTGTACATCCGGTAGTTCTCGGTTCATATATTGCTGAAGCCTAGCTTGTAGGATTTTGAGCATAACCTTGCTAGCATGTGAAATGAGTGCAATTGTGCGATAGTTTGAGCATTCTTTGGCGTTGCCCTTCTTTGGAATTGGAACGTAAACTGACCTTTTCCAATCCCGTGGCCACTGTTGCGTTTTCCAAACTTGCTGGCATATTGAGTGCAGCACTTTAACACCATCATCTTTTAGTATTTTAAATAACTCAGCTGGAATCCTGTCATCTCCACTAGCTTTGTTGTTAGCAATGCTTCCTAAGGCCCACTTGACTTCACTCTCTAGGATGTCTGGCTCAAGTTGCTGGACACATGCAATTGTGCTAGATCATGGCTTCTTGCTCCAGTTCAAAGGGGATTTTTGTTGTTGTTTTTGCAAACTAAGAAAATCCATAGTTAATGCATGTTGTTAAAAAACCAACCAGATTTTTCTCTAATCTCAGTTACTGACCAATTGCTGAACACTGATTGTCTGATACATCTCTACTCACTTGGGTAATCAGATTATCATCTGGAAGTACCCCTAAATGAAATGTATAGTTAATTAAGAAAGGGAAAGTACAGGATAGGAAATCTCTATCCATTCAGACAGAAAGTCAGTTAAATCAGATATATTTATGTTCTACACTGAATTTGGGATATTTTTTAGCAAAGCCATCAAAAATCTGCAATATGTTTTTCTAAGCCTCTAGAATTTCTCCTGGAACATACAACTTTTTGAAAGTAGGCAGTATGTTAAAAAAAAACCGAAACGGTAGGCTGACAACTCACTAATTCATATAAGAATATAAGAGCATGTCTGATGGGAATCTACCAAAGTGGTCTGTCTGTCTTTTCTTTTTTCTTTTCTTTTCTTCTTTTCTTTTCATTCATCCATCTATCTATCATAGGTTATTAATTAGGCAGCCTCTGAAACATGGAGGAAAATGCTAGATACAACCTGAGGTATTTATTCTCCTTGGAACAAAGTGTTTTTTATTATAAGGAAAAACTAAACAATTTAGAAAGGAAGCTGGTAAGATTTTTGAGGACACTTTTAACGCTGCCAGTGGAAGCTATGTATCATCAAAGATGAGACCTCTACGTTGCTTTGAAGTGTGATATAAATTTTCTTACTCTACCTCTGAAAGAATGCAAAAAGAACAGCTTGGAGATCTGAACACAAAGAGGGAAAGCATAGTAATGCTTAATCATAAGAGACTTGCTCCAGGCCCTTGATCACATTGGTTGCCCTTTTCAGCATCATTTCTGCCTTTACACAATCTTGTCTGACGTGTAACTGGAACTGAAATTAGGGTTTGCTTTGGTGAGGAGAACAGTATCCCATGGTCTCCAATTACTAGTCAAATGAAAAACAAAGCAATGGTCTGCACCTTCCAATTTTAATGTTTTTCCTCTTGACCTAAAACCCCCTAAGTTTCTCTCTCTCTCTGTGTGTGTGTGTGTGTGTGTGTGTGAGAGAGAGAGAGAGAGAGAGAAACACATACACATACACATACATATGGGGTTTTTTTCAGTTTTCACTCAATATGGGTTTTTCCTGGAATATACTGTACATGTCCATCTAAAAAGTAGCAGATATTTACCAAACTGAGCAAATTAAAATCCATAGTTGTTGGTTTTTTTATAATAAATTCATATTCTTTCACACAAGAAAGTCCTTTTATTTGTGGGATGGGTTAGTCAAGCACACATCAGAGGAAATTCCAAATCTGCAAAACATGTACTAATTTTTATCAGTAAGTACAGAAAACATCTAGTGGAACAAAAAATAATCAACTCAGAAGGATATTTTTAGCATACTTGTTTTTGAAAATCTTTTTATTTGGGCCATGGATCAGATAATAGTGGTTGGGGATTTAAATCAAATTGTATGTCCCTTATTAGATCAAAATATCACCTTACCTAAATCTAACTATCATATATACTAGAAGTTCATATATTAGAGTTTAACCTAGTTGATGTATTGTGACTTTTGAAACCTTGACAACAAGAATTTACTCTTTTCAGTTCCAAATCAAATTTGTTCTTGAGTAGATTATTTTTTGATATCTCAAATTGAATTGATTTTTTTCAATAAATAGTATATTGGCACTATTGTTATATCAGATAATTCCCCAGTAACACTATCAGTTATGACAAGACATAGTTGCCTCTAGATGGTATTTATTCAAGATTCTTTTTTGTAAAACAGTTACACAATAGCTGGTGTGGGTCTTCCGGGCTGTGTGGCCGTGTTCTTGAAGTGTTGTTTCCTAACGTTTCGCCAGCACCTGTGACCGGCAATCCCCCCTTCCGCCCCCCTCAGATCTCTATAAATACCCACAAAAGGGTCACATCACCCTGGGCACAGAGAGAACTGCTCCTGTCTGTGCTCCTGCACTCTGAAGATGCCGGTCACAGCATATCTTCAATATGGACAAATAGCCAGTTGGCAACCATGGTTTTGCCTATGATCCCAATTGTTAATCTCCTTTGACAGATCAAGGTAAGACAGTGAAATATTCCTCCTTTAACTAATAAATTTGGAAGGGGTCAATTAGGCCAGCAAGTCCAACTGCCTAACCAATGCAGGAATCCAGATTAAAGCATCTCCGTCAGAAGGCTTTATAGCCTCTACTTGAGCCTAACCACAATGTCTCTGGGTAATTGTTTCTCCTATATCTCCTATTCTCCTATATCTCTGCTCTTCATAATAATACTATATTATGAAGTTTCTTCTAATATGCAATCAGGATGGTTAATCCTTCCACTGTTGGAGGAATTGCTTTGCAGCTCCTGCTTCTTTTGTTACTTAGCACTGAAATGTTCATTCTGCTGATGGTTCTAGTCAAAAGTCATGGCAATACAGCTGTTCCAGATTTCCTCCCTTAGCAGATTTTCTCTGGCATTAGACAGACAGAAAGACAGAAGTAACGGTGGGAAAACATGCAAGGGTTCCAGACAGAAGGAAACATCAGCTGGATGTGCACCTGCATAATAGCGTTCTATGGCTGAGGTGGAGAGTGAGACCCTTCACTTCATCGTGCTTACCATCTTTTATCTTTATTTTTTATTGATTTTATTGTAATTCCTTTGATTGTTGTGAGCCACCCAGAGTGCTGAGAATCGAGCAACATACAAGTATAATATATTATGGTTGGACGCATAGTCAGCCAGATGTTTAGACTGGATTTGGCATTTTTATTCACCTATCGAGTCCTTCCCAAGGACCTGGGATAGGCAGCTGCTGTTGCTGATGGTGTTAAAGGTATTGTCACATGATATAAGCTGTTCCAAGTAAAGCTGCCTTTTGCAGTTGACTGATTCATCATCGTCGTTGTCATCTATGCATGCCAAGTAAAGATGCTTATATTTAAATCTTTAAGGGTTTTACTTACAGCTCAGTAAATGGACTAGATTCAGAATATCAATTTGTTCCGTAAAAGATAACCAGCAATTTGATATAATGAATATGTGAATAAGCAAAATTTGTGATATTGTGTACATATATCTATTTTAAGTAAGATGATTCTGTTAGAATCCACTTCCAATTCAGCATTAATTATGTATTTTTATTTTGTTTCCCTGGATTTTTTCTTTTTATCGTTGCTGTAAGCCGCCCAGAGTTGTGTTCTTAAGATGGGAAGTCATATAAGACTTTTAAATAAATGAATAAATAAATAAATAAATATCCATCTTAACTGAACACACAAAAATATGAACCTTAAACTTTGAGATGATTACAGCATTTATATGCTTTATAAACAGGCTTATAAGTTGCTTATCACACATTCAGTCATTTTATCCATATTATCTTTTATTTTTTAACTTACAATGCAGTAGATCCAAATACTATTTTTGAATTATTTTTATCATATCTGATTGAACAAGACTGAGGCTTCAGACCCATCAACCTCATGAGGCTTTTGACTAATTGTTCCTCAAGATTGTTCCCTGTGAATGTGAAACTGCCTAAATCTGAGAGATTATTTAACAATAAGAAATGGGTTGTTACTTTGCAACGCTATGGAACAAGAAATAAGACACTACATTTCAGATTGTGGATTTTGCACATGTAAATATAGTGGGCTGCAGTACAAACATATGTGAAGCACTAAGCAGCACAAATAATTATGAAAGCTTGCAATAGCTTATTTATATCTTAATTACTCTTCTGTCAGCTTCCCCAGATTCTTTATTTCTAGATTCATAAACTGGTCTTGAAAATTGCTGTGAATATTTCTGTTATATTCATAATTTGTTCATCTGTATCAACAATCTCAATCTGCAATCAGTCAAATATTTGTGGAAGAGAAAACTGGGTTCAGGAAAGAAATAAAAATGACAAGTGTTTCACATTACACAAATAGATGAAATGGTTAAAGGTAAAATGGTAAAATGGTTAAAATATCTACAGACCCTTGTGACAGTCTTGCTTTCTGAGTTTGTAATAACAGTCCTAATCTATCCCACCAGCTGAATATAGCCTAGATCCACCAGCAAGTTTGGATTAGTTGTTGTTTATTTATTTACAATGCTTATAACTCATTGTAACCCAATACCAGAGGATTCTGGGTAGCACACATCAAATATAACAAAATAAAAATGCAGTCATAAAACCCAAAAATTAAATACCTAAGAGGAACTCGAAATCATTAGAGGCCAAAGCCTTGCTGAAACTGTACCTCTTTGGCTTGCATATGAACTATTTAAAAAGTAATGGCTGAAGATAATGGGGAGAGAGTTCCATGAAGTGAGGACTATCACAGAGAGTCCTTCCCTGTCACCTGACTCATATCCTACCTCTCGATTACCTGATTCTATCCTAGCAGATTCTATCTTGGCAATGTGTTGCCTGGCATATCTCAGTGCTGCACTGTGATGACTAGCACTTTGAACTGGTTCTGGAAGCAGTCTTAGTACCAATTTTATTGCTACTGCATTCCAGGTTGCCTCCAAAGGTAGCCCTATGTACAATGCATTGCAATAGTCCAACTGGGTGGTGATCAGAGTGTCAGTTACTGCTATCAGAGCATTCTGGTCCAGAAAGGATAATAACTGGCACACCAACCAGGGCTGGGTGAATGCCCCTCTGGATTTTTAAATTATTATTATTTTTCCTTCAGAGGGGGAATAATCCTCTCTAGAGTAACTACCAAAACTAATGTCACTGGATGCTTACTATAACCTCTATCTTGGCAGGATTTTGTCTGAGTTTGTTTCACCTCATAGATCCTCATAGCCTCCAGACACCAATTCAAGACTTCCACAGCTTTTCCAGCTTCACCTGGGATGGCAAAATGTAGTCGAGTCCCAAACTGATGGCCTCTCCCAGTGGTTTCATGTAGATGTCCAATAATATAGAGCAAAATACAAAGCTTGGTGGAACCCCACATTAGAATTCCCACAGACTCAAGCACTTCCCCCTCTCCATTAACATCAACAGGAACTGGTTACTCAAGCAGAACTACTATAAAAAGGTGACCTCCAACTCCCAACACTTGTAAGTGTTCTGAAGGATACCCTGGACAATAGTATCAAAAGCTGCTGAGAGATCTAACAGGGCCAAAATAAGCAGCCACCACCCCATCTAGGACCCAACATAGAGCACCCATTAGGATGCCCAATGCTGTTTCTGTCTTATAAACAGAATTCCAACTGAAAAGAATCCAAATAATCAATTTCCATTAGGATCCGCTATAGTTGATTCCCCACACCTTCTCAATAACCTTACCCAAAAAAGTCTAGGGTGGAGATTGGGCAAAAGTTGTTAAACAGGACTCATTCCAAGGATGGCTTCCTTTCTTCCTTCACTCCCTCTCCCTTAAGGAAGTGTTGATTATCCCCCAGTGATAGCCTTTCACACTCTGCCTAGCCACCTGAAGAAGCCAGGAGGGACATGGGGCTAACCTACAGGTGACTGAGTTCAAATTAAGACAATACTTCCTGTTTCCTTTGGTTCCATGAGCTCAAAATAATCCCAGATTACACCACAAGGTGCCACCTCACATATCAGGATGGGCTCTGCCCAACTGGCACCCAGAGGAGAAACAAGCAACTTTATCATTTGCATTTATACCTAGTTCCCTTTATTCCTTTATAAGACTTACATGGAAGTCATCCTAACAGACATGTTGCTAAGTATTACCTGCTAAAGGTTATCCCATCCACCAAAGCAGTATAACTCAAAGTAATCAGAAGCAGTGATAGTCTCATGAGTTTTTTGTTTGTATGTTTTGAGGAATGAGGAACTATCACTTATTGAGTATATGGCACAGTGATCAAATATACAGATAAAATAAATAGATATTTGCTCTCAAACAGTTCCTTTAACAGACCAACCGAATGCTTTTTAACTTCTATGCTAAGCCCCATTAGCTCAACAGCACACAAGATGATAGCCTAAGTGCTGTATCTCAAACATTAGGCGTTAAATGCCTTTGACCATCTCTCATGCTATTTAGAGCAATTTCTAATCATGTGGAAAAAAGACATTTGTAATGCAAATGAGCACTGTGCTCAGCTGGGTTTTACAAGCACATCACACAGTAAATTGAAGTAGACATCTTCTTTGGGATACATACCTAGCCCACAATCTTGCACTCATTCTAATCTTCTCCAACATGGTATCCTTCAGATGTATAATACTACAATTTTCACCATCCCTAGACAGCATAGCCAAAGACTGTATTGCCTGTCAATGTTATGGGCTTCAGCCGAACACATCTGGAGGGCACCAAATTCACAATGGTTTGAGTTCATTACCCAATACTACTTATACAGTATTATACAATAATACTGTTCCCTCTTACATACAAATTCAACTTAAGGACAGACCTTGGGAACAGAACTTGTTCTTAAATTGGGGACTACCTGTACTGTATTGTGGTAGGGTTACAATTAAGATGTAGTACCAACCTCAGACCAGGAGGCTAAAAAAATATACACTCCTAGTGTGTTGCAGCTATTATAGACAACTTATCTACTTATTTGTGCTTAATGCTACAAGTGACACATGACAATGCTATAAGTGACAGGTGACAGTATTTAACAAGGTTACAAACATCCTTTTTACCCGGTGTCCTTAACTGCCCAACCTTCCTAGCAATAAAGGCAGTACAGGTAGTCCTCAAGTTACAACAGCAATTGGGACTGGCTAAGCAATGCGGTTGTAAAGTGCAACATCACGTGACTGCATAAGGCTGGGTGGGAGAGACCTACCCGAGCAACTTGTGACCTTCCCTGCCAGTTTCCCCATTGACTGTGTTTGTGGGAAGCCAGCAGGAAAGGTTGCAAATGTCAATCATGTGACCATAGGACACTGCAATCAGTCATAAGCACAAGCTGGTTGTCAAGTGCCCAAATTTTGTTTAAGTGACTGCAGGGGCGCTGCAATGGCTGGAACTTCAAGGACCAGTTGTAAGTCCCGTTGTTCAGCACCATCATAACTCTGAATGGTCACTGAACAAATGGTTGTAACTCCAGGACTACCTGTAGTAGCACCATTCTTTCTCTAGGCCTCTCCTTTAAGGACTAGAATTCTGTTATTTTTTGTTGTTTAGTTGTTAAGTCGTGTCCGACTCTTCGTGACCCCATGAACCATATTGCGCCAGGCGTTCCTGTCCTTCACTGCCTCCCTGAGTTTGCTCAGTTTCATGCTCATTGCTTCAGTGATGCTATCTAACCATCTCATCCTCTGCCGTCCTCTTCTCCTTTTGCCTTCAATCTTTCCCAGCATCAGGGTCTTCTCCAAAGAGATCTCTCTTTGCATTAGGTGACCAAAGTATCTGAGCTTGAGCTTCATTATCGATCCTTCCAATGAGCAATCAGGGTTGATTTCCTTTAAGATTGACTGGTTTGACCTCCTAGCAGTCCAGGGGACTCTCAAGAGTCTTCTCCAGCACCACAGTTCAAAGGCATCAATTCTTCGGCGCTCAGCCTTTTTTATGGTTCAGCTCTCACAGCCATACATTACTACTGGAAAAACCATAGCTTTGACTATGCGGATCTTTGTCGGCAAGGTGACGTCTCTGCTTTTTAATATGCTATCTAGGCTTGCCATAGCTTTCCTCCCAAGGAGCAAGCGTCTTTTAATTTCATGGCTGCAGTCTCCGTCTGCGGTGATCTTGGAGCCCAAATAAATGAAGTCTGTTACTGCTTCCATTTCTACCCCTTCTATTTGCCAGGAATTGATGGGTCCAGATGCCATGATCTTAGTTTTTTAATGTTGAGTTTCAGGCCAGCTTTTGCACTCTCCTCTTTCACCCTCATCAAGAGGCTCTTTAGTTCTTCTTCACTTTCTGCCATTAGGGTGGTATCGTCCGCATATCTGAGGTTGTTGATGATTCTCCCTGCAATCTTAATTCCGGCTTGTGATTCTTCCAGCCTGGCATTTCTCATGATGTACTCTGCATATAGGTTAAATAAGCAGGGTGACAGTATACAGCCTTGTCGTACACCTTTCCCTATTTTGAACCAATCGGTTGTTCCATGACCGGTTCTAACTGTTGCTTCTTGGCCCGCATACAGATTTCTCAGGAGACAGGTAAGGTGGTCTGGTACTCCCATCTCTTTAAGAATTTGCCACAGTTTGTTGTGATCCACACAATCAAAGCCTTTTGCATAGTCAATGAAGCAGAAGTAGATATTTTTCTGGAACTCTTGTGCTTTCTCCATGATCCAGCAAATGTTGGCAATTTGATCTCTAGTTCCTCTGCCTCTTCGAAACCCAGCTTGTACATCCGGTAGTTCTCGGTTCATGTATTGCTGAAGCCTAGCTTGTAGGATTTTGAGCATAACCTTGCTAGCATGTGAAATGAGTGCAATTGTGCGATAGTTTGAGCATTCTTTGGCATTGCCCTTCTTTGGAATTGGAACATAAACTGACCTTTTCCAATCCCGTGGCCACTGTTGCATTTTCCAAACTTGCTGGCATATTGAGTGCAGCACTTTAACACCATCATCTTTTAGTATTTTAAATAACTCAGCTGGAATACTGTCATCTCCACTAGCTTTGTTGTTAACAATGCTTCCTAAGGCCCACTTGACTTCACTCTCTAGGATGTCTGGCTCAAGGTCAGTGATCACACCAGCGTGGACATCAGGGACATTAAGATCTTTCTTGTATAGTTCTTCTGTGTATTCTTGCCACCTCTTCTTAATCTCTTCTGCTTCTGTTAGGTCCCTGCCTTTTTTGTCTTTTATCATGCCCATCTTTGCACTAAATGTTCCTTTGATATCTCCAATTTTCTTGTAGAGATCTCTAGTCTTCCCCATTCTATTGTTTTCCTCGATTTCTTTGCATTGTTCATTTAAGAAGGCCTTCTTATCTCTCCTTGCTATTCTCTGGAAATCTGCATTCGGTTGCTTATATCTTTCCCTTTCACCCTTGCTTTTCGCATTCCTTCTTTCCACAGCTATTTGTAAAGCCTCATCAGACAGCCATTTTGCTTTCTTGCATTTCTTTTTCCTTGGGATGGTTTTAGTTGCTGCCTCCTGTACAATGTTACGGACCTCCGTCCATAGTTCTTCAGGCACTCTGTCTACCAAATCTAATCCTCTAAATCTATTCATCACCTTCACTGTGTACTCACAAGGAATATGATCTAAATCATACCTGAGTGGTCTAGTGGTTTTCCCTATATTCTTCAATTTAAGCCTAAATTTTGCAGTAAGAAGCTCATGATCTGAGCCACAGTCAGCTCCTGGTCTTGTTTTTGCTGTCTGTATAGAGCTTCTCCATCTTTGGCTGCAAAGTTATAATCAATCTGGTTTCGGTATTGACCATCTGGTGATGTCCATGTGTAGAGTCGTCCCTTGTGTTGTTGGAAAAGAGTGTTTGCTATGACTAGCTTGTTCTCTTGACAGAACTCTATTAGCCTTTGCCCTGCTTCATTTTGTACTCCAAGGCCAAACTTGCCTGTTATTCCGATTACTCCTTGACTTTCTACTTTAGCATTCCAATCCCCTATGATGAAAAGGACATCTTTTTTTGGTGCTAGTTCTAGAAGGTGTTGTAGGTCTTCATAGAAGCGGTCAACTTCAGCTTCTTCGGCATCAGTGGTTGGGGCATAGACTTGGATTACTGTGATATTGAATGGTTTGCCTTGGATACGCACTGAGATCATTCTGTCGTTTTTGAGGTTGTACCCCATTACTGCCTTTCCCACTCTCTTATTGACTATGAGTGCAACTCCATTTCTTCTAAGGGTTTCTTGCCCACAGTAGTAGATATAATGGTCACCCAAATTAAATTCACCCATTCCCGTCCATTTCAGTTCGCTGATTCCCAAGATGTCGATGTTCAATCTTGTCATCTCATGTTTGACCACATCCAGCTTGCCTTGGTTCATAGATCTTACATTCCAGGTACCTATACAATATTGTTCTTTACAGCATCGGACCTTCTTTTCGCTTCCAGATACATCCACAGCTGAACGTCCTTTCGGCTTTGGCCCAGCCGCTTCACTCTTTCTGGAGCTACTTGGAATTGCCCTCCGCTCTTCCCCAGTAGCATATTGGACACCTTCCGACCTGAGGGGCTCATCTTCCGGCGTCATATCTTTTCGCCTTTTAACATTGTCCATGGGGTTTTCTTGGCAAGGATACTGGAGTGGGTTGCCATTTCCTTCTCCAGTGGACCACATTTTGTCAGAACTCTCTGTCATGACCTGTCCGTCTTGGGTGGCCCTGCACGGTATAGCTCATGGCTTCACTGAGTTACGCAAGCCCTTCGCCACGACAAGGCAGTGATCCATGAAGGGGCCTGTTATTTTACTCAGGGCTTAATGTTCTTTTAATCTAATTTAGCCCTATATTTTCCTCCACCCTCCATTCCCATACTTCTCTAGGTCCTGCTGTAGGCTGAAGCTAAAGGCTAAAGGCTCCCTTTTACTGAATTGCTTCTCATGCTGTCAATCCTTATCAGTTTATAGGGGGAAGGGAAAACAATTACTTGTTGCTGGCTTGCTCTAGTCTAACTAGTCTGTGTCTTTGGAAGGCTATTAGGCTCTGCTACTCTTTTGCCAGCTGTATTAGCTTCAGAGTCTTGTTGCACACTCCACCAAACAGTTGATGTTCAGTTTCTCCTCCTCCACGCACGACTGGCTTCTCCTTCAGCTCTCTGAGTCAGCTTCCTTTCTCTCTTCCATCGACACCCATACCCTATGCCTTCAGCATTTCTCTTTTTATCTCTCTGCAGTACAGGTGTGGTTCTTCACCCTTTTTGTTAGAGTTTTTCCTTCCACATATGTGATACAGAGCAGTTCTATGTTTAATTTTAGCAGCAGCATTGTATTTCCAAATGCATGAATAAAACCCTGAGAACCAATATCTCAATGGAAAAGTGGCAAGCCAAAGAAAGTTGAAGATTATGAGCAAGTATAATGCACATATACATTTCTCCCTTTCAAATATCTTCCTTATTAAAACTGGATCTGTTCTTTTTTCTTTTTAGAGTTTCTTTTTGTTATACACAGTTGCTTGGATCAGGTGATCAGGTCCCAGTGATCTGAAAAACACATTTCTTAAAGTAGCTTTCACTGACCTGGTATTCCCCAGTTAAACTGAGACTTCCATTCTGCATAACCTTGGTTAGCATGGCATAATTAACTGTATGATAGTTAACTAAATGTTCTCTTGTATGCTTTTCTGCCATTTTTTTAATCTTGTTTTTAGCTTTTTAATTTAAATCGGTTTTTAATTTTTTTTTATGTATTTGGACTATTTTTACTATGTATGCTGCCCAGAGTGAGATGGACAGCTAAACAAATGTGATAAATAAATAAATAGAATTCTGGGATTGGCAATCCCAACACATCTGGACAGGTTGGAAAAATCTTAAAAACTTCAGGCAATGAATTAATCCCATTCAGACAGCCCATTAAAACACAGTATAATTCAAACTAAATCATTACCTTAAATTTCAACTGTTTCCTAACCCTATCCTAAACAGTTAGACTGAAAAATATCTTAAACACATAGACCAACATATTTTTATGCCAATGAGTTGTTTTTAATTGGGTTTCTGGCCCTAAATCAGGCATACTCAAATACAGCAGGGTTAGGGCATCGTCTCAACCTTTAAACGTTTTTTTACACTTTTTGAAATGTGTAGGAGAGAATTAGAGACAAGCTTCTCTGCCTGACTTCCTGAAACATTTAAATACTGAATGAAAGAGATTATAAAGATTATAAACTGACAGAAAATTCTCACTGGGGACAGTTCTAGGCGCATATCTCTTCCTTGGATTCTGATAGTTTGCTGCGTGGAACACTAGTGGACTCAGAAATGGGAGCAGTTAAAATAATGCAAACGCAGTGTTGTAAAAACTTTGTGAAGTGGCTTGTGTTTTTTTTAATCAAGTACTGTGTTTGAGTGGGAAACGCCAGTCCTGTGATTTCAATTCTAACAGACATGGGGAGACAGACAGTGAAAATGGGTTAGGCTAATAGGAAGGGAGAAGAGAGATCTTAATATTGTTTTCCCTTCTGATTTACAGTCTAAATGATGGGTTCTTGACAGCTACTAAATGCTGCTATTCAGTACTAGTCAGTAACTAGGAAAAGGTTTTGATTCAAAGTTTTATCCCAGAACAAAAAAATTATTTCCATTCCACATTTCCTGGCATACAGTATGTAGCTTCAAAGGTACCTGAGGACTTTTCTCCCTTGATGGAATCCATGACAGAAGTTAAACCCACAACAAAACTTTGACCCCAAAGTTCAAGAATATTATTAAAGTGGATATAACTGGGATATACCAAACATGGACTAAAGAATTGAAATCTTTTGATAATGCCCCATCAATGATTGCAAGCCCTCAAAAACGTTGAAATGGTATTGATGGATTTCAGACTAAAATTGATTAAAAAAATTGTATTACAAGTTTATTGGACTCCCCAAAGAATGTATTCAAAAGATAGACATCAGATTTTCTTTGTTGGAGATGTAAAAAAAGTGAGGGTTCCTTGACCCATATAATTTGATCTTGTGAATTACTGGCAGTTTTTTGGAATAGCATGTTAATGTACATATGGAGATTTGTGGGGATGTTAAAGATGTTAATGTGATGCTGAATTATATGTACTCTGGAATCTGAGTGTCTTTGAGGAATTATGGTTGCACTGGGTATGGGAGGTGGCAAAAGAATGATATTGAGGAATTGGAAAAGTGTTGTTATTCCAGATGTTAAGCACTGGCTTCTAAGTGTTAAGCACAGTAATTTATCTGTCTGGAAAACACAATATTTTCAACTCATCAGATAATGAAGCAATGTGGTATAAATTTCATGGTATTTTACAATAATGCAGTGGTGTTTTAGGTGATAATTTTATCTTTTTGTATTTGATAACAGTATAAGGTACCTTTTGTAAACCAGTGACATCTATATATTTACCATATGTTTTACGTGTTTAGTATTGCAATGTACTAAGTTTTATTAAGGTCTTTAAAAGTTTTGAAGGGGGCTTTTTCTCTTATTTCTTGGCTTGGTTTAGTTTTATTTTGTTGCTGCATATTAATTGTATTTCGTTTTGCATGGCCGTTTTCTATTGGTTATCTTTTGTGTTCTGATACTCTATTTTCGTAACATTCTTATAATAAAAAATGAAGAATATTTTAAAAACATAAAAGTATATTTTTGAAAGAAAATTGTTGTCACTGATGAGTTTTTAATAGGATTTAGAACTGCTGAGATTCCTAGCTTTTACAGGGAAGTGGGAGGACTTACTAAACTATTCTAGCTTTGGAGAATACAGAGTGCAGAGGAGGTTCCTGAGTGATTAGATGATATATGAAGAAGGATGATGACTTAACTGGTATACCAATCACTTAAAAATTCTTGGATGACATACAAAGTACAAGTTCCTTGATATTCTTGGGAATATATGGAAAACTGGATAATGAAATTTGAGCTCCATCCCTCCAGCCCCAGGGGGGCTGTTCACGGAAGGGAAATCCCTTGATAGTGTGAAGGAACCTAAGATTTGAGGTCCGTTCCTACCCACCACTGACAGGGGAGGGGAAGTTTCAGTTTCCCCTCCCCTCTCAGCAGTGGGCAGGAATGGAGCTCAAATCCTGAAGATTTAAGCTCTGTTCCACCAGCCCCAGGAAGGATTTCCCCCATCCCTGGAGAGGAGGGCAAACCCTTTGGCAGACTTTAGGAACATTTGAAAATGAAAGGGCTACCTGCCAGAAGGATTTCAGGCTCTGCACTGAGCTGAAATCCTTCAGCAGATAGCTCTTTCGCTCTGTCCACTTAACAACCCAGGAAATCACTTAATGACCATAACTGGGAGCACCCAGATTGTGGTCATTGAGCGAAGCAGTCATGTGGGTGTCTCACTTAATGACCGCTTTGCTCAATGACCAAGATTGTGGTCATTAGGTGAGGACTACCTGTACTTTCACTCTGTGGAAAGGTTTCATAGGTGCAAACTATAAGATATATTTCCAGATGTGTACATTATTTCTTATTTCTTGATCTCAATCAACCAAATATTTTTAAAAAGAACATTAACCTCATGCATGTGATTTACTGTATACTATACACCATTTAAAATTGGTGCCTTTTGAATTATGATGCTGGAGAAAATTGTTGAGAATACCTTAGGCTGCAAGAAGAACAAATAATTCAAAATTAGATGAAGTAAAAGCTGACTGCTGACTATAACAAAGAATATTTAAGCCAACGCTTAAATATTTTGTACAGATTATGCAAAGTCAACAGAAATCAGAGAAGACTGATGCTTGGAAAAACCAAAGGCAACTGAAAAAGAGGACAACCAAAGACAAGGTAGCTAGATATTGTCCCTGATGACACAAACATGAGCTTACAAGAATTCAAAAAAGTAAAATGTTTATTGGCTCAAAAAAAGTTGGAAGGGATTGAACAACAACAACATACTCCAGGGAAGAGAAACACTGCAACTGAAAGTGGAGCAATGTAGTCCAATATTGTTATTCCACCTCCTGGCATTTGTTGTTGTTGTTTTAAAAAAATGAAGTCCAGGAGGAGAGCTGCAAACTTGATTGTGGCAGCAGCACCAAGGGAAGGGCAGGCTATGGGACTGATTGTCTTCTCGCTCAAAAGAAGAGTAAGGCTTTCCCACTCAAGAGAGAAAACAGGGGACTCTGGCACTGAATGAGTTGATCTTGATCACAGAAACAATCTGAAGGACTATTCCCCTTTCCATCAGGGCAATTTTTGCAATTAACTTTAATGTTCTTTGCCTCCATTTTCCCTCAATCAATCGATAAAGAACTCAGCGCTGGATTGTTATTACCATTATCTTTTCCATCCCATCTGGTCACTCTCTGACCATAGTTTTCCAGCTCAAAATATGCACACCCACAGGAAAGAATGTATTAGTTCAATGGCAGGTTTCTTCCATGCCCAGACACTACACTCACTTTCACCCCAAAGCCTCATTTGGATGCTCCACTGAACCATATACAGATTCCTGCTTGCTTCTTATCTCTGCAACCTGGATTGTTCTGTGGCACTACTTTACCTGAAAAGGTCAGTTCTTCACTATGGGGACGTGGGAGAACCGATGGCCATCACTGCTTCATCCTATGTCTAAAAGTACCTACATTTGCTTAATTGCTTATTATGCTGTCCTTCATTGGATAAGATTAAGGTCAGTCTACAAGTGTTTTTATCCTACTCCTCCACATAATACTGAAATTTAAGGGTTTTTTTCCCCCATGTAATAAAGAAGAGTACGACCTTTTCAAACTGTCAAAAGGAAGTCAGTGTTAACTCTGGCATGGCAGGGCTGGAATAAAATTGGAGGCAGCAAAAGCCTGTGAGCTTTTCCCTCACTCCTGTTGCTTGATCTGCATCTGACTAAGCCAGGGGGATTCTCCTCTTCTAATCTTGTTTTGCAAATTTATGTAAAGAAAATGTTGTTTCAGTTATTCCCAATTACATATTCAATACTGTGCACATATATTAGCAAAATGCAAATATGTACTTTTTCTAGTATGGCTTATCTTGGTAATTAGATGCCTAATGAGTTTTGAACAGAGTTATATAATGAGCATTCTCATATTATGAAGCAGACATTGCTGTGTACAGCAGAAATGAGATCAAAATTTAGTTAAAAAACAAAATCCCACTGTCTGTCACCTGGTCCTTCTGAACTACTCAGTGGTGGCCTGCTGTTCATCAATGGTTATGCTACATTAAATACTGTAATCATTATGAAGGTAGCTCTTTGACAACAACAAACTAACATGATTTATCATTCTGGAGACAACATTTTCTGGAGGTTATCCAGCAGCAAAGTTAGAAAAGAGGTTGTCAAAAGCCCCTTGCTTTACTTATTAAGTTCATTGTTTAAATTAAAATAGCAGACCCCGATACCTCCAATGATTTCAGAAAATGGTTTTATTCAAGGCAGAAATAAGTGGTTTGCAGAGTCTTTCTTTTCAAATAGATTTGGGAAGATGTGCATGCAGAATGTTAAGAGGAGCCCTATGGAATCAGACCAAGCACCTATCTTGTTTAGCCTTCCTAAACATAGTGAATTCAAGACAATCTGAACTTTAACTCTCATAAACTGGGTATCCTGATTAGGCTTATAAAAGTTGAAATACAACACATTTGAGGAAAACAGGAAGGGGAGGCTGAATAAGTCCACCATCTTATTTCCAATCATGGCCAACTGGATGTGGCAACATTTATACCTTGCATCTGAACACTTGCAGTCATGGCCAATATCTGCTGATTGCTCCATCCTCCGTGAAAAGCCTAAACCCCATTTTAAGCGATTTAAATAATCTGCCCCCCCATCAGAAAGGGACTTCTTTAAAAGGGTCTCTCCTACAGATCTTAACAGCCAAAGAGGTTTGTAGTAGGAGAAGCAGTCCTTTAAGAGGGTCAAGCTGTAAGTGTTCAGGGTTTTAAAGATTAGAATAAATACTCTAAATTGGGTCCAGAAAGCAATTGGCATTATCTGTTTTGCTCTGAAGCTATCTAAAATGTTAGCAACATAGCTGCCACACTTTGCACCAAATACAACTTTATGCAGAGTACATTCCAATAATCAAACAGGATGTAAGGAAGGCTTGAATAACAGTTGCTAAATCCAGCTGGCTCAGGAAGGGTTGCATTTGGCGCACCAGGCATAATTGCGCAAAAGCACTGCTTGCCATAACTACCACTTGTGAATTCAGTGACAGCTGAAGATCATGGACCAGTCCAGACAGTGCGCTTGCTCTTTCAGAATGAATGCAACCCCACCCAAACCAGTTTCCTATTGATTAATATCACACCAAATTTAATTTCAGCTTGTTCTCCCTCATCCAGCCCTTTATCATATTTAAGCAATATTTGAGGGTACTAATTTCTTACTTGGAGGCGGATGGTTAGAAGTAACGAGGCTGGATGTTATCAGCATCAAGATCTATCAGTACATTCACACTGGCTTCTTAAATAATGAAACTGTAAATTTAGGCACATAGCAATAGAAATGTTCCACATTTGTTTTGTAACTGTTACTGTGATTGCACTGGTCCAGACACTTCATGTGTTGCTGAAGTATGTGTATGTGTATACATATATACGCACACCACACAATGAAGAATACTTAAAAAAAGATGCCTCTGCAAGCATAAAGTAGTTAATTATTTCTCTTTTCAAATCAGATTTTTATTCCAATCTATTGTAATTTTTTAAGAAAGGCATTTAATTCAGATTTCAGGGTACTTTGTCATTTAGTCCAATACAATCTGCCAGAAATTAGGACAGCAAAAAATATTGGTTTATCTATTTGGGAACTGCTAGGTTTAGCATAAAAAGCATAATATAGATTTGAAGAAAAAGATTATCCTCTCTATTTTATTCCAGAAAATATTCTTTGTCCAAATATCTATTTGCAGGACACTAAATTTCCTTTTCAAACACTTTATCAATTTTTTTCTCATGCCTGAGCAGATTGAGCTGTAAAACTAACTTCCTGTCAAGCATTCACCATTTTAAATTCTCTGCTCAGCTGGCAGGTTTTTAAATTGTCAAAAGCCTCTTTAGGCGGAAGTAGCTTCATTTATGGTATGTTCCCACACAAAGAGCCTCAACCCCTTTCAAAACCTTTTAAGCTTTTTATGTATTCTGCATGACTCATTTAAATCAAGGGACATCCATGCCATTCTACTTTTTCCCTTAGAATAGGAATTAATTTCCATTTAAAAGTAATATAATCAAATCATCATCATTCTTTATTCTAGTTATAGACCAGTATAAAATATATAAAATTACAATCATTCCAGGAATAAGAATTTAAGGTATAGAATAACAGATTAATAACAAAATTATAAGGATTACTAACATAAAACTGTAAAACTTTGTAACACTAAGATCTAACTACAGGAATTGTACTTATGCTGATGTTAAAACTATTATAATAATTATCATTATATTTTTATCCCACCTTTTAAAAAAAAAAAATTGGTCAACTCATGGCAGCAAACATACCTAAAACTCCTGCCTATTTTCCCCCAAAAAACAATCCTGTGAGAGGGTTGGGCTGAGTGACTGGCCCAAAGCCACCCAGCCAGCTTTCATGCCTAAGGGAGGCCTAGAATTCACAGCCTCCTGGTTTCTAGGCCAGCACTTTAACCACTAAGCCAAACTGGCTCTCATCAAACTATAAACTATATAAACTATATTGATATTTATAAATATTGCAATACAATATAGATGATAAAACAAAGTAGCATAACATAAAATAAATAGAATCGAATAAAAAAGAGCAGATCAAATAATCTAGAATATAAAGTATAATAAATTAAGAATTTACACTATGAGTATTACGCTGTAGATTTTATTTAGTTAGTTTTGTCCAAGACCAAAGATCTGGGAAAGAAACAACAGACAGACAGACACAAACAGCAAACATTGAAATGGAAGAAGAAAAATCAACATTATCGGACAAGTCCTTTATGTTGAATCACTCCATCATCTCCATCATGTGAGAGACAAGGTACAAACTAATAGATATAATCCTGTCCATTTAAAACCCATCATCAAAGTTCAAAGCATTGCCCTGAATTGATTCCATAGAAAATAAGCCAAAATACTCTAGAAAAAGGAAACACGATGCATCTGAAATTACATTTTCAGTATTTTAGGTCTACATTTTTCATGAGGCATAGTCTGTATCTGCAAATCCTGTCCCTGCAACCTCCACATTAGAAAACCCATCTGGACTTGTATATAGTCCACAGAGTACTTCTTGTTCAGTAAAGAAGAAAACCCTTCTTAAGGCAGATACAAGGCCACAACATGCTGCTTTTTTCCTGGGGAATTGACTTCTGTCCTGGTTCTTGAAGATAACAGAGGGCAAATTTGGCACAATGATTTGTTTCCACAGCAGGAAGGACATTCAGATCTTACCAACAGTTTAAATATTATATAGATCAGAAAAAAATCTGAAAAGATTATTTGGCCATATTCAAGTGGCATTTGTTCTACTTTAATTTTCCCTAAGTGATGCATTTTCAGCCTTCTGTAGAAACTCTAAAGCCACAGATTCCTCAAAGTACCCTGAGACACTTAGTCCATTGATAGCATAAAAAGCACAAGGCAGGCTAAACGAGAGATTGGCCTCTCTGTTTCACTGCAGAAACTATTATCTGTTCAAATATCTATTTGCATGACACTACATTTCTTTCTCCCATCCTTTCTCCAATTTTTCTTACATCTGAGCAGATTGAGCTGTAAAATTAACTTCCTGTCAAGCATTTACCATTTCTGTACATTTCTATCCAGACATAAATTGCTTTCATTTCAACGGGGTTAGTAGGGATTGGACCAGAGCTTACCTGTTCTACTCTATGACCCTACATGAGAAAGAATGAGCACGGACATTGTAGAGCCCACTGATTCCTATTTTCCAAGGAGCACAAAGGACTGGACATTTTATATACATGGCCTTCCTAACTTCCTGGTGTTTGGAGATGCAGTTCTCAGAATTCCAAGCATGCATGGCCAGCTGCATTGCCCAAACATCTGGAAGGTGCCAAGTTGTAGAAGGCTGTTCTAATGCCTTCTAAATTCATATTAATAAAGCCACAATCTATCTTGTTGCAGAAGATACGGGTGTTTTGTTCAATCAAAACATCCAAGATTGGATGGTAGCTATCCTGGAAATGAGAATCTTAGAATTCTTACAAGTAAGAAATGAGAACTGAGAAATACTGCATTCCCTCCTGGAATAGAATTGGGCACTGATGAATTATTCAGCAATTCACCATTGCCCCAGTTATTTAGAAAGTTAAAGTACAGAGGGATTTTTTTTCCAAACATAAGAACTCCCTGACAAAATATGAATCTGTGTTTACTCCCAGCAGATATATTTGGATACATGTTATGAAATCAGTCACTACATTTTTCAAAAGAGGTTTATAAGAACAGCTTTAGAACTTCATCAGACCTGTCCTCCTACATTTTCTCTGAGGCCGAACAAAAACCCTATTTCCTTAACGTCCTCCAGAGCATCCACAGGGTATGGTAAGGAGGTCAAGATGGCAACCGTGATGGTGCAGTTGAAGCTCTGTCTGTTTTTATGGGCATCACACATTAAAAAAAACAAGCAGAGCTTCATCAGCACCACCACGGCTATTTTGTTTTTGTTGTTTGTTTATATATTTATTGTTAAAACACTGAAATACAAAGAAAATAGGAAAAAAGCAAATGTTGAAATACAAAGAAGAGGGGAAAACAATATATAAAAAAGACTATTTGAATTTTTTTTTTTAATGGAGATGTAGCAATCTTGATTTTTTTTTTACCATACCCCGCAGACACCCCTGACTTCTTACTGACTAATCTGCCTATAGGCTATTCACTAACACATTCATATTTGTTTCTCTTGCACACAAGTCAGAAAAAAGTTTTTATAACTTTTACCAGCAAACATTTTCAGCTAGAAGGAACTGGAGAACATTTTCCAGCAAATATTTCAGCTGTAATGTTTCAGAGAGGTAGAAATTATACCTCAACCTCCTCCATCCTCCTGCACAAGTATTTACATATTTTCTGTCTTGTTCTCTGTTTTTTGCAGCTCCTCTCCTCTCCTAGTCTGACTGAATATATTCCTTTGGATGAGTTTTATTCCCCTCTTTTTCTTAAAGTGAATCCAGAGGCCCCACTGTAATTATGTGCAACACATTGATTAGAAACAAGTATGTGTTGTTATGAAGGTAATTCAAATGAATACCCTCATTTAGAATTGGCTTCATGTGACACGATATTGTCAATTCAGACTGAAGGCATATAATATTCTGCTTAGGTGGACCTGATAAATGAACTGTGCTCTCAAGAATTTTGCATTTTTTTCTTAACCATCCCCCAGCCTGTTAGAGATCTTTAAAGAGAAGAGGAAAATATTTATAAAATGCATTCCCCATTTGAGTTTGACTGATTTTAAAGTGTTTGGGTCTGAGGGTTCTTTGCCTTCCAAGGACTGGACGTACCACAGCATAGCAAATCCGTACATAGTGCTTTATTGCAGCACCCACCTTCCCCAACAAAAGGCGATTGCTGTGGGTCAGCTCCACCCATCTACGACTTGCAAGCTGCTGTTGCCATGCAAATATGTCTTTAATACTCAGTCCTTTATATTCAGTTCAACCAAAAGTCTCATAGTCTATAAAGTAGCATACAACATTTGCCTTTTCCCAAACGTTTTGCATTAATTGGGATGAGGTGCTGCCTCAGTGTGGTTGTTCCTTTTCTAGTTGCTGCCAAGCTCCAGGCCAAGCTCCAAGCTCTGCTCTGCTCTTTTGAGCCCTTCAGCTGAGCTCCCAAGCCAAGCTCCAGGCAGGAATCCCACCAGGATATGCTGCTTACCATAGCTTGTGGTCCTGGCAGTTGGCTGATAGTCCTCTTGCCCACCTGTAATAGCTGTCAACCTCCAGACATTGCCTCCCGCTTCCACGCCTGCTTGCTCTTTTCCTATCTCCTTTTCTCCTACACACTCACACACACTCTTAGTGTTTGCTTTTGTAAGCTAAGAGCCTGGGTGGGGTGAGGCTGCCTCTGGATGTCAGCATGTCCTTGAAAATGCCAGGGTGTGGCTCAATTGGCCAGGCAGCTGGAACACAGGTCTGGAAGCTCGTGAGTAACTTTGTGAGTGAATGCATGCATGCATGAGCCCTTATCTCAGGTTTCTGGGGCTGTAAACTTTTACAACCCTTTGAGGAAAAAACATGAGCTGTGCTGAGCCTTGGGGAAGTGGGGTGGGAAGCATTTCTGCCTGGCTGCAACTGCTTTTCCCAAGCCCGGACAACAGTCCCGGCTTCACTTCCTCACATTGGGCACTTCTTATTTAACCTCCGTAGAAGTCTAGTGGTCTTCAGAACCACTTCAGAGATTCACATTATGTGTGCTTTTTCTCACCATGGACTCATATTCTTTCAAACAAAGTGACAGCTGTATATGCTCTTTGAAAAATCTGTTTACCCTTTACAACATAAAATTTGGAGGTAAGGGTAGTCAGAGATTTTTGCCTAGATATTGTTAACCAGTTTAGGCTGTGAAAATCTTTCTGAAATTTTATATTGCGTTACATTATGTTATATCCATTTATATGGCTGCCCATCTCAAGACTGCTAACTCTGACATAGGATTAAAAGCCCAAACAAAAAACAATGAAAAAAGCAACAATTATAACAAAATAATGGCACCTAAGGACAAAAATGACAAACCATAAAAAGACACAGAATCTAGATCCCCATGCCCAAGAGAGCATCCAAGTCTTCAAGATCTTATGAAATGCTTGCAGGGACAGGGCCAAACAAATCTCAGAGCATGGAGTTCCTGACAGCAGGTGCTGCTACAAAGAAGACACGTTTCCTGAGACCCACCAGATATACTAGGTGGGACCTGGAGCATGCCCATCCTGTCAGATCTAGTGGGACAGGCAGAAACTTACAAAGAGAAGCAGTTCCACAAACAACCTGATTGTTATAGGCAACAATGAGCACTTCCAGCTGCACCTGGAAACCTCCCAGGAACGACTTGTTGCTTGGTGAACAACTACTTGTTCAATGACTGTTCAAACAATAACAGTGCTAAACAAGGGGGACTTACAACAGGTCCTCATAGCTGCCGTCACTGCAGCATCCCTGCAGTCACATGATCGCAATTTGGGCACTTGGCAACCGGCTCGCAGTTACAATGGTTGCAGTGTCCTGTGGTCACATGATCACCATTTGCGACCTTCACTGCCAGCTTCCGACAAGCAGTCAATGGGGAAGCCAGCAGGCAGTTGCAAATGGTGATTGTATGAATGCGGGACTCTGCGACCATGCAGGATTTGCCTAACAATGGCAACTGGGTCTGCCACAATTGCCATCGTAAGTTGGAACAGTCACATGATATCATGCTTTATGACCACGTTGCTTAGCGACAGAGTTGCCAGTCCCAGTTACCATAGTTAAACAAGGACTGCCTGTAGTGTAGCTCACAGAGCAATGGTGTAACACTGGTATACTGAGGTATATCTTTACCTACCCCAGCTGCTATATTCTGAACCATTTGCAGTTTCAAGGGTAGTCACATGTACAGTGCATTGCAATAATCCACCCAGGAGGTAACCAAGACATGAATGATTGTGAGCAGTGCCTCCCAATCCAGGAAACAGTGCAATTGGCCCACAAGATAAATATGGGCAAAGGGCCTCCCAGCCACAGCTATCACCTGTTCTTCAAAAAAGAGCTGAGTCCAGGAGGACCTTCAAATTGTGCACTGGTTCAATGTGAGTCAGTGCTACCCCACTGGAAACTAACAATGGAAGATCCCCTAAAACCCAAAGCCACTCAGTTTTGCTAGGGTTGAATTGAAGCCTATTCTTCGCCATCTAGATCCCCACAGGCTCCAGGCACTGAGAAAGAACCCCAGTAGCATCACTTTGTTTGCTCAGGATAAAGATGTATAACCAAGTATCTCTCCAATGTTCCCCTCTCTGAATTGTGTCCAGCCGGGTTCTGGGTATGGCACCAGCCAAGACTCCAGGGCTGGGGAGGGGGTGTAGCAGTTGTTATCCATGCATCTCTGTTGGCCTTCTGGGGTATTGCTCCCCAAGTTACTGGTTGTGAGACACTGTTTTTGAAGATAGGCTCATGGGATCAGCTGGGATTGTTGCTACTGTACCAGCCTCCCTGCTGCATAGCAACCTCCCTGCCTGAGCTGCTGGAGGCCATCTCGGGGTTGGCTCTGGAGTTCCCCAGGCTTATGGTCCTGGGGGACTTCAACCTGCTATCCCTTGGGCTGGTCTCAAAAGCAGCTCAGGAGTTCATGGCCCCCATGGCAGCCAGAGATCTGTCCCAGTTCATTCTTGGCCTGACTCGAAAGAGTGGTCACCCATTGGACATGGTTTTCTTGTCAGAGCAACAGCAATGCAAACTGAGGGAGGAAGTAGCCTTGTCCCTTTTGTCATGGTCAGATCACACCCTGGTGTTCTTGAGATTCTCTTATGCTGTTCCCCTTTACAGGGAGGTGGGACCTATCTGATTGGTCTGCCCCCGGTTACTGATGGACCCACTGGAGTTCCAAAGGGAACTGGGGGTTGTCTCGAGGTTGTGCTGTGCAGTCCTGCTGATATGTTGGCTGCTGCCTGGAAAAGGAAAGTGGCTGAGGCCTTAGATAGAATCGTGTCCATGCGACCTCACTTGACCCATCATTCCCGTCACTCCCTGTGGTTTATGGAAGAGTTGAGGGAACTGAAAAGGATCAAGAGATATCTAGAGTGCCACTGGAGGAAGAGTAGGAATGAATCCGACCAGACACAAGTTAGAGCCACTTGTGGTGATAAGAGCGGCAAAGTGCCATTATATCTCTGCTCTTATTACATCCGCAGAGAGTCGTCCAGCGGCCCTGTTTAGGGTTAACCAGACTCTCCTGGTTAAAGGGGTCTCCGAGGTTTGCCTTCAGGACTGTGTAGAAGTATTTGCTGAACATCTGGTGGATAAAATCACTCAGATTCATTCCTAGTTGGAGGCCAAGTGTGGTGCAGATCCTTTCGAGATGCCTGGGGAATGGACTTGCCTGATTATCTGGGAACGGTTTGATTCTGTTGGGCCCGAGGAAATGGACAGGGTCCTTGGGTCTGTAAGCGCAGCCACCTGTGTGTTAGACCGATGCCCCTCCTGGTTGGTCAAGGCCACCTGGGAGGTGACGTGGGTGGGTTAGCCTAGAGTGTTTAGACTGGCGGGGTCTAGGAGGAGTACCTTTTCTGCCATCACCCCCACCCTGTGAAATATCTTGTCCCCTGAGGTGAGGTTCGCCCTCTCTCTTTTGGCCTTCTGGAAGAGTGTTAAGACCTGGCTCTGCTGACTAGCTTGGGGATCCAATGAGGGCTCCCAGCACTGGGGATGGTTGGTGCCTTGAGCATGCTCTCTCCGCCTTTTAACTTTGTCTGCAATCTTTTAATCTGTTTTGTAGTTTTTAAATGTTTTTATGTTTCTTATTTGTGAGCCGCCTAGAGTCACTGATAGTGAGGTGGGTGGCATATAAATTTGATTTATAAATGAAAATAAATACATAAATAATACATAAATAAATAAATGTATGTACTGATATTTAGCTCTGCACTAGCAAATGACTTTGTCCACCAGGTTCATGTAAATGTTAAATAACAGCAGGGAAAGGATAAAGGCCTGAAGGGTTTTGAGCTACATTTATTTCTCTCTCTTCCCCATCAACACTGACTGGAACCAGCCCTGGAGAAAAGAGAACCACCACAGCACCCTGCTCCTGACCCCTAACCCAGTCCAAAAGAATACCATGGACAATGGTACTTAAAACCAGTGAGAGAACAGGGAGAGCCACGATGGACATGCCACTCTCATCCAACTCCAGCCAGAAGTCATCCGCAAGTGTGATCCAGCTTTAGTCCCATACCCAGGCCTAAAACCTGACTGGAAAGGATCCAGATAATCCATTTCCTTTGGGGCTCTCTGAAGCTGCATTGTGACCACCTTCTCAAAACTTTTCCTAAAAAAGGGGAGGTTGGAGACAGGATGAAAATTGTCCAATACAGTAGGGTCCAGACACAAGTTGTCTTCCAGAGGGAGGGACGTAGCTGTAGTAAAGAGGAGGGACAAAATCCCACGAAGCCTGTGTCCCTGGATCACTTCTGAACAGCACTCAGTGACCAAGATCCCGGGCCAGCCCTCCCTCCAATCAATCAATAACCTATACACACATACACACACACACATGCAGCACACATGTACAAAATATGAGGAAAATATGGACTTCTGATGTTTGGGCAGGAATGGTATTCAATACTTATGTCATAAAGGCTTCTCTCCTCTCCTCCAGCTTAAAACTTTAAACTGGATCCACAACTTTAAAAATCTGATCCATCACCTGGCTGCCAAAAACTGAAGGCTGGCTGTCCACTGTTTTTAAAACCTAGATGAAAAATCTACGGAGAGCAGAACTATCTGATTACCTAATGTCATTTCCAAAAACACTAGACTTCCATTTCCAAGAATCTGGATGGCACATTATCTCTGAACTGAGCTCCCACTTTATGCCACCAAACCATTCATTCCTAGAGCCCTTCTTCTGCTGTTTCCAAAGCTACTCAACAGAGAAGGAAAGGGCTGGGTTCTCTTCTGGCACATATTTTCTTATACTCCAGTTGCAGTTGCTTCAGGACAAAGAGGATGCAGAATCCTCCTTCCACTTCCAAAGCAACCATGAAAAACAGAAGATTGAATGGAGAGGAATAATTTCCCCTACCAAGGATAACTTGCTGTGAGGAAAGAGGGAATAAGGGACTAAAAGTCTTTTTCTTTTCTGTCACTGAACTTACAGACTTTTTCTGCTCCAGAGCTTTGGAAAAGGATATCTCAAAACTAAAGCTCTCAGCACTCAGGAACTCCCAATCACACCCTCAAGAATGACAGTGGCTGTCCTTCTTCTGCAGCTTCCATTCTCCAAGTGTGTTGCTTATTCAGCGCTTTCTTCCTCTGTAGGACAAAACTGACTCCTGGCCTGCATTTCTGTCACTCTTGCTCTGCACTTAGGCTTGACAGCCAGGCTGGCTCATGGAATTCACTAGAACACCAGCTAGTTATGAAGAACAAGCATATCTCCACCTCTGCCTTTCTTCTGTTAGAAGATCACTGATGACTTACATTTAAGGTAAGTCCTAAGTGCTCTTCGGCTAACCTAGGAAGTTTATGAAATGCCAAAAAAAACCCCTTTCAGATTTCTATTTACCTGGTTTTCTGATTTGTTTTGGCTGGCAGAGGACAAGGGATGCTAAACTGCCAATTAATTTCATATGCCTTTTCCTGAGACCTAGAGAGGTAAATAGTAGTAGTTCTATTAATTAGTGCCTTACCACCTGGAACCCATGTAACACTACATCATTCTATTCTTATCTCACATGTAATGTCTTCCCAATACATTTTACACCTTGTCCTTTGTTTACTGTTTTTGAATCTAGATCTGCCTTCCCCATTTGGGACTCTCTAAATGTGTTGCAGAAGCAACTGCAGTTCTGGTATATCTGGAGGATATGAGGATAGAGAAAATCACCTTAAATAACTGCTGATCAAACTGGATCAGAGGAAACATCTGGCCAATAAAGAGATATTAGACTGCCAACTTTCCAACCAGAAAGTACCATGATCCTTCTAACAGCAACATGAACTGTAGCAATAAGCAGGAATCAAGCTTTTCCCTCTAAACTGTAAAAAGCTTCAGCTACTAATTCCTTCTGTACAAGCTGCTATTAAAGAACAAGTCAGACCTCCCCCACATGCATACACACACATCAACAGGCAGTCCTAGAGACACCTACTTACCAGCAGCCTACGACATTTGAAGAACCAGAGGAAGATCATGAAGGCTTTCAGCAAGGATTCTCTCATCAGATCAAGACCTTGAGCTAAAAGAATTTGGAGGGCCCCTATGCTACCCCAGCACTGAACTGCTACTCAATATTTGTGTATGTGTGCATCACTGAAGCAATGAGCATGAAACTGAGCAAACTCAGGGAGGCAGTGAAGGACAGGAAGGCCTGGCGTAATATGGTTCATGGGGTCACGAAGAGTCGGACACGACTTAACGACTAAACAACAACAACAAGCACTTACATAGACATACACACTCAAAGAAAACTAACCATAATAATGCAAAAGCATTTTATTTATTATATATACTAATGGAAATCATCTATGCTTCTCAGAAGCCCAAGATTAATTATTTGTTCTTGCTGGGGGGGAAATGGAAGCTTGTATTTTCTTAATCCTATACAGTTAATCCTTCTTAACTGTAGATAGGTTCTATGGTTTACAGTTATACAAAATAAATATACACAGATATAAGAAGCATAAAAGTACAAAGAAATCTGTTACACACAGACACACACACACAAATACACACACATATACACTTTTACCTAAAGATAAACACATGATGCCTTGCCTTAGAGATGACTGCCAAACCAGACCAGAAAGAAGTCTTGCTCAAACAACCTGCTAAGTTTTAGCTTTGTGTAGTGTGGAAATCCAATCTCATATGCAAACAGACAGGTAAGACACTTTTTTGCTTGTAAAATGTTCTTCCTTCTGAATTCTCAGTGAATTCTTTGGGCCACTATATGAGGATAAGCATTTGAATATTTTTACTTTCTGGATGGAAGACAGAACATAAGCACAACAAAATCTCTCTCATACACACACACAAACATGCTAAACACAAAACTGTCTTTTCACTATATTATTAACATTTTAAAGTAAAATAACCTCCTTTAGCATGTAACTAGGTAGCTATGCACTGCATGGCATTTTGTTTTTTGCAAACATTTATGTGTAATAACACGTAACAAGATGCATCCAATATTATAGGACCCAAAGGAAGGAAAGGAAGTCCCTTGGTTTTTAATAACTGTTTACTTTGGAGAAAATATTAATGCAATTGCATTATTTATTTACTTGTTTATTTCACAGTGTATATACATGCTATTCCAAAAGGACTCTGGATGGATAACAACAAAATAAAATTTAAAAGCCAGGAATAATGCTAGTATTAATTTAGTATTGGTATTTCTTTTAATAGAGACCCTTAACTTCACAAGCTAATTCGACATCGCACGCTGACCACCTTGACACATCTGGAAGCTCCGAAGGATGGTTAGGTCCTCATATTCTTTCAAACAAGTCAACAAAAGTCTAACATATCTACAGTTGGAACAACAGCTCTAGATTAGGGTCATGATATGCTACTATTGAGCCTTCCTAGCAATAAGTCATAACAATTGGCTAGTTTGAATGATGAATGTGATTCAGTGCCATCTGGGGGAGATGGGTGGCATAAAAATTTAATAATAAATAAATTAAAATAAAATAAAATCTTAATACATATACAACACAGATGAAATGGTACCCGTGGGCCTCGCAACTTTAAAGTGTTTTGTGTTGTTGTTCAGTCGTTAAGTTGTGTCCGACTCTTTGTGACCCCATGAACCATATCGCGCCAGGCCTTCCTGTCCTTCACTGCCTCCCCGAGTTTGCTCAATTTCATGTTCATTTAAAGTGTTTACAGACATATAAACAATAGTTGTTTTGTTTTTGCCAAAAATTAGACCTGAACTACAAAGAATATAAATTCCAGATATTGCTACAAATGTAGTTTGGGGATGAATTGCAAGTATGTTACCATTTTGAATTTTACCATATTTTTAATGGACATTATTCATAATTCCAAATAAACAACAACAAAAACCCAGACTCAAAATGAACCATGAAGACTTTTTACAAACAACTTGTCATTCAGCATTTATTTCTACAGTAGGCATTGTTCACCAACAGCCAGTTACAGCAACAATGTTTTTTAAATATTTGTCAAAAGGTGTTGGTTTCTTTCAAAGCAGTTGGACACAACTATAAGCTGTGACTCAGCTTGTATAAGGTAGGGTTATCGTATCTCAGATACAAAAATCCAGGTGACAGTATTGACAATATTCTTTCAGCCTAGGTCTGATAGTCCTGTTATAAGGGCTAGAGCAGACATAGGCAACCTGTTCCTTCTAGATAGTTTGCATTACAACCTGCATCAGCCCTATCACTGATCGGCAGGGCCAATAATTATGAGAGTTGTACTAATCTGGATGGCATCAGATTTTCTATCTACAGTAGGGGTTCTACAATGGACTCCTTTGACAGTCTGATGAAATCTACATACCCCTTCTCAGGAAAAAATGTATTTAAATGCATAAAATAAAATACATACCAGTTGTATTACAAAGGAAACTAATTATGCTTAGAGTTATCTAAATACTGAAAAATAACAAATATATACCTAGTAGTATATGTGCTTATTTATTAATCCATTAAATCAGTAGCAAGACAATACCCTTTTTAAGAGTATAATCATTTTAGATAGATTGAAATTAACAAACATTTTTGGAGTCCAGAGACCATACATTTATTTGTTGCCTGCATACATTATTGAATGAAAAGCTAAATTGCAATTAGAGGTTAGTGGAATTAGGTTGCAATTTGGAATCCGGACCAGGTTATTTAAAGCTACTGGGTCTGGGCTACAAAAATCCATACAATGTATCATCTTCTGGACATCTGGAGTTCTGCAGAACTGGTACATCTAAACAAGTTAGTGTGCATACTGGAATGCTGAATTGGGGATTTCAGCTCTTTGAACACAAGGATTTATCTGGAATTGTGTTTCTCTTTTTACTCTTAATATTAGAGTTGACTTATACACTGTAAATTGCCACAGTTAAAAAGAAATAAGCTGCCTCTTCTTAAGATCCTGCAATCTTTTGAGATTTGATTTATTAAAAGCACGTATTTCAATTTCTTTTAATTTGGAAAATCAAGAGTTTGTATCAGATACCATGTTTAATTTGGTATTTTAATCTCTCTATCCAGACCAACTGAATTTTGCCCTCGGCTATTTCAGCACTATGTCACAAGGCAATCTCTGCAGGAACTATGCCTCAGTGTAAGCAACTTCCAACCCTCTTAGTTACACATAGAGACAAACTGAAAAACCAGTGCAGATCACGGCATTCAGCTGTGATGTGGCATGCTTTTAGCAAGGAGCCTTTTATCAAACAAGAAATAACATGCATCACAGATTGAGGTTTCCAAGGAACTCAGTAGAGCAGCTCAGTATGGAAGCAATTGCAAGCCAGTTAATTTTCTTCTGAAACGCTGAGTTATATATTGTTTATTCAGCCACTTGCTTATTGGGAAGTAAAGCCTGCAAGGTTGGTGCTAATATCAAGTTAGCCTTTATTTACTCTCCCTGATAGCTACATTTAGTCAGCTTATATTATCTTCCATATGGGTTCATGGAAAACAGGGAAAGGAAGGTGCTGTTGCATTAAATAAGAACATTTGTTTTTCTGTATTTCTGTGATTCACGGGAAACTTAATCTTTTCCCCTTAATGCTAAGTGATTGTCTTGTACTTTAATGCAAAGATAGTTATTTCCTTACAGAATCAAATACTCCAAAGAAAATTAGTTAGAAAGTGTATTGTAAAAGCTTATAAAAGCTGCATGTGTGAATATATCCATTTTGAGCAAAGGGTAAAATGGGGCAAGTTATCTTCCCTTGATGTGGACAACTAAAAAACTTCAAAATCCAAGGCAAAGCCACCAGTTTAGTCTACTTAGGATAGTTGGTAGATTTCATTGTCCATTCCTTGTTGTGGTCTTTTGTAGTCTGAAAGGGAATTTTCACCTAATCATACAAGACATTAGTATTGAGATTAGGAGACCTGTAGATGGCTTGGTTTAAAATATGGTCTTTCTCAGAAACATTTTTCACCAATTCAGTTACTAAAACTAAACTGCAAACTTGAACTCAAGAAACATTGGCTAGAGGTGAGGGCTTAGGCTAGAGCAGAAATATTACTAGGCATTGTATGTTGCTGGATGCCTCTCCAACATAGATCTACCTACCCTACATTGTGAACCTGTCACTGCAACTCTTTTTCAGATTTATCTACACTATTAGTACAAGTCTGCCAGAAGGTATGTGGCAGAATTGACCTTGTAACAGAAAAAGAGCAGATAATACCAAATGATACTGTCCCTAAGATCAATATTCTACCCCTGACATTGAGTCTGGCCAAGTGCAAGAAATTAAAAATTACTCATTGAATTCAACAGCCAAAAAATCCTAACTTACCGCTGTTGATGACATTCCAGCAAGTGGTTGGTAGAAGCCTCTGGGATTGCTACAGAGGTTGTGAATTGGCTGGTAGTGCTACATCAGTCTGTTTTCCCCCCACTCAACCTCTGTGCTGAGAAGATACTGAACACTGTCTGAATTACAAAAACTGAATTTGGCTAAGCGGCCCTGCAAAGTGGCCAGATTAGAGAACTGTCTAGCTCCTAAGCATCATAATTTACTTCCCCATTATCAATGCACAGAAAAGAGACCAGCAGTCTCTCCCTTTCTTCAAGTATAGAGAGGCACAAAGTTCTTTCATCAAGGAACAAAATGGCTCAAGCTTTGCTAGGCAAGCCATCTGGCCTCACCACCAAAGATATTCTAAAGTTTCCTTCCTTTTGATATGGTAACTAGGGAAAGATCAGTGTTTTTTCCTGAAGAAGTCATCCCAACAGCCTTAGACATCATCTTAAAAGATATCCACACAGTACCATTTAACTACTTGGCCAAACTATTGAGATTATAATTTCCATTTCCAGATGACCACTAGATAGCAGTGAAGAGTTAAGGCTTTCTGTATCTTTACTGCCATCTATTGATCATCCAGATTTTGGTAGCTTTAGTATGGGAAGTTTCAAACTGTATGTGGTGACTCTCTGGGGATTGCAAACACATCAGAGGGAGAATCACAATTTTTAAAAAACTGATCAGGCTTCTGCAGATGAAATGGGAGGAAAGCCCAGAATGAGTTCTGAAAAATGGCTCAACCCACAAATGTAGCCATCTGTCAAAACCACACTACAGTCAGCAGAACTATGACCGGCAGATGGCTTCCTGCTGGCTGGTGACTTCCATTCTGGTATGTGGTAGAATATCCATCATGTTTGCACCATTGTGGAAGCATACACTTTAATGAAGTTCAGTATCTCTGTTACTTAAATTTCAGGCCTTTCAAAACTGAATAGCTTTTGTGGAGCTCTCTGAACTTGTTTGTTTTCTTGCAGACACTTCATTACCCAACTAGATAACACCATCAGTGCAAGTGAGTGTGGGGTTTGTTATCTGTTTATATACAGTAGCTTGCCCTGAATAGCTTTTGTTGGTGATAAGATATTACCAGTGCAACCCAGTGTTGATAACAGTAAGCCAAAGTCAAAATAGTATAATATGTCTAAGTCAAGAAGTCTATAACTCTGGGAAAGGTGGAAGGAAAGAGAAGAAGATGACCCCCAGCAAGGTGGGTGGACTCAGTTATGGCAGCAGTGGGTGCACCATTGGAAGACCTAATGGACCAAGTTGGGGATAGAGCCTACTAGAGAAAATCTATCTACATGGTCACTAACACTCAATACCGACTTGAAGGCACATCATCAATCAATCTCAGGAAACTATGGGGAAACTTATGTATTGCATAGTAAGAGTCATATTTCCTTATGGTTCAACAATAACCCTATCAAATCAATAGTCTGATTTATGAGAGGAGGTCACATAAATTCACACAGGACTCATGACCTAATGGAAAATGTTGGATGGCAAAAGAAACCCATCACTGTTCCCGATCTTGATGGATTTGGATGACACAGGAGAAACACATGTAACTAAAACAAATACCTGTTGGGAACCAATAGCTCTCTTGTATTTACTTTTCTCTGATACAGTGAAGCCATCTAATACCTAAACTTGTCTGAGAGAAAATCTGCTTGGTGGAGATGCATCTCAATTATTTTCCATTATTTTGGAAGAACAATCAGAATTGTTTGTCAGAACTGACAAGCCTTTGTGAAATAAAAGGCTTATATTTGTTTCTGAAGAAAGGACCTAAGATAATTTGAAGAATTGGTTTAATTTACACCGGTCTGAATATTTATTGCCATTCAAACTTACAGTGTTGTTTTATCATACACAGACAGGAAGCTGCTTCAGGTTTTATTTTACAAATTTTATGAGATATACCCATATCTAAACACTGGTACAATTACAGTTTATTTGTATTTGGAACTTAGTCAAAAAGTGGCAAGAAATGAATGGCTCCAATACCAAATTTTGATATAGCACAGAAGTTATAATCAAGATAACTGCTGTATGTCCCCTGTTCAAATCTTAGTTTGGAGTGAAATAATAATAATAATAATTATTATTGTTATTATTATTATTTGAAGTTGAAGAAAGAGACAGAGGGGCTAATTCTGGCTGCATAAGACCAAGCCTTAAGAACAAATGGCTTAAAAAGCCAAAATTAAGAAAACAGCAAGAGACAGCAAATGCTGCCTCTGCAAAGAAGCTGAAGAAACAGTGGACCATCTAGCTAGCTGCTGCAAGAAGATCGCAAAGATAGTACCAATAATTATAGGTGCCTTAGGTGCAATCCCAAATCCTCTGGAGCACCATTTGAAGACCAGCAACATTGACAAAATCACCATCGGTCAATTGCAAAAGGCAGCTTTACTTGGAATGGTTTACATCCTGCAACAATATCTTTAACACCATCAAACGACAACATCTGCCTATCCCAGGTCCTTGGGGAGAACTTGATAAGTAGACCAAAATGCCAAATCCAGTCTAAACATCTGGCTGACTGTGCAACCAACAATAATAATTTATCAAATTTATATGCTACCCAACGCCCAGTGACTCTGGGCAGTTCAGTGCCTAACCTTAAGCAAGCTATTATCTCTTTGAGTGCTTCTTTCCTACAATCAATGGTGCTCTATATGAAAAACAGAGATAATATGAAAAATTATGTGTATTTCTTTAATTCACTTTAGGTGCTGCCCAATGCCAGAATGACTCTAGAGCATAATATAAAAATACTATATTGATGCTGAATGCAGTTATTATGACAAGTTCATTGTGCAATATAGATATAACTTATTTTTGCTTAATAAGAGTCAAAATCCTACTTTATTTTTTTGTGACTGTCATAAAAACAATAAATTGCCTACATCCAACATCTATATTTATTGTGTTTGAATAAAGCTATTATTATAAATAAATATGATGCTGAATCTAAGAATATAAAATGGGAGAACAGATACTTTAGGCTGTAATTATATGCACATTTATCTGCAAGTAGCCCACCAATCTCAAATAGACCTACTTAACAGTAAACATATAGTGTTGGCCCATAATCCATATTACTGGGAAGCACACCTTATTAAACTCAATATAATTTATTTTTGAGTAGACATGTACAGAATTGCATTTTAGCCCACATGTTTTTATCAAAGGTATTTCCAGACACATCTTTTATCATGGAATCACCCAGCTTCTTCTATGAAACCTCATAAGGGCCAGGTCCCGATGATAGTATCTCCATTTATAATTTTCCAGTGTTTGCATGCCATTTCTTTTTTTTTCTTAAAACAGTAGATATGAAAGCAACCCAAGGTGATAGACAGTACAACAAAAATTATCATAACACATTTTACATGAATATGTGTACAGAGTTTCTTTGGCGGTGGTCTCTGCAGAACCTGATCCTAATAGCAATACTCTAAAGTTAATTAGGCTGAGATTTGCCTAAACATATCTAGGATTTTCTGAGTAAGGATTTGAACCACCGTTTATTTCAGATTCTAGACTAAATACAGACAATGTGTGGTGCTTAGATATTGCAGGACTACAGCTTTCATCAATCATCATCCTTGGGCATGCCAAGGATGGAAGCTGAAATTCAATATTGCCTGTCCTTACTAGTATCAAATCCCCAAGGGCCCGAACCGGATGGAATGGTTCCTTAAGCTGATCTTGGAAAAATAACCCTCCATCAAATAATGAAAAAAGATCATTCTGTATATTATTGTTTCATTGAAGCAAGACACTGATCCCAAAATTCCTTTTATTACAATCAGCATATACCTCAGTGACACCATGATGCAGTGATAATAGCTGTAATCCCTCCTGAAGAGCCAAAATTTATGCTCCCTATCATTGCAAGTTCCAAGAAACAGAGCTATCACTTCAAAGCAGCACAGAAGGGAGAGATAATAAGCCTAATAGAAGTCAAGAAAGAACCTAAGGTGAGAAGCACAAAGAGATGTAAGAAGAGGTGTCTGGGAAGAAAGCCAAAGGAAACAGAAACAGAATGGAAAAGACCATCAACAATGCTCATAAACTAAAGTTAAGAAGCAACAGACATTAGATTCATTTGGATTCTGATTTGGATTGTACAAAGAAAGAGAGAAAGGAACAATTCTCAAGAGAGTCCTGAACTCTGACACGGCATTGTTCCAAAATACAATATCAGGTACAAATTGAAATATCTTTTGAGCAAGATCTAATACAAACTTTCTGAAATCTAATCAAAAACAAGATGATGATGATGATGATGATGACATAATTTGTATTCAGTCATCGAAAGCTTGTCCAAATTTAAAGAGTACTGATCTTCAAGATAAGTTGTAATAAAATGTTACTAATAACTCCAGTGGGTCTATTCATCAGGCAGGTCAAAGAGAAATAAAGGAAACAAAATGTCTTGTTCTCCTATCTTGCAAAAGCCAAATCACAGGAACTAAAGTCTTTACTAAAAAGGATTTTCAAACTGTGATACTTTTACAGTATTACAAGTCACATTTTAATTTTTATGTTTTCTAATGTCATAATTACATCAAAGACCACATCTAATTTATTACGTACTCCTGAAACACACAAAAATTCAGAAACTGTTATTCTGAAAAAGGGGCTAGGAATTCCTAACAAAATATTCAGCATTTTCACATAACAATCCTTCCTCTGGTTGGTTGGTTATTTATTACAATTATTTCTCTCCCAGCTTTCAGGATAATAATGGTTTAGAAGCAATATACTGAAATATTTTATATTTATGTATTAGGCTTATTTCCCATTAAATGTATTTGTTAAGTAACAGTGACAGTAACGTTTATTCACTCAATGACCAGCAACATTTAAAAATATATGATATGAAAGTGAAATCAAATGGGTGAGATAAAATACTAACATAATAAAAGTTAGTATTATTATGTTACACTTTTATTACAGTCTCTATAATAAAAGTGTAACATACTCAGCTATAATGGTATGTTAATTAACTGCGCAAGTATAAATCTAAAATCCATGAAATAAAATACATATCACCTAAAACAAGGTAACTAAGATATAATAAAACCAAAATAATAAATAAAACCAAAGTGGTTATTCCTGTGACCAGTTACTTGGGCTACTGCCCAAGTAATGAAGGGTTTCAAATCTACATTTGTTAGATGTGTTATTAGTTTTCTCCATGAGTTTAAGCTGGTTTACACAGGGATTCCCTCCCTTTTATCTCCACGACATTTCTAACGCTGAGAGAGAGAGATTGGCTCCAAGTCACCCTGTGAGTTTCTCTAGCTGAAGATGAACTGGAACCTACTCTTAGTGAACTTTTACACCAAGCTGGGCTTGAGGATCTTTCCTACAGGCTGGTGGGTAGAAGTGGCTTTGTTGGGAAGGAAGGAAGGGTCCCTCTGGGGTGGCTTCTTGGTCTTTGCAGCCTGGCTTCCTTCTCCCTCTTTTTTCTATCCATAAAGAGAGTGTATGAGTTTTCTTTTAAAAAATGGTTCCCTTTTTTCAAAATCCATCACCTTGAAACTGTCAATACTACAGGCTGACTTTTTTTCTTCCAGCAATTCACAGTGGCACCAGCTGGGTTTTATTTACGACTTCAGTGCAGCCTTCTTAAACAGTTCTCCTCATACTACTTATTAATTTTATGGAATATAATGTCTGACAAACAACCATAGAGGAAAACAGATCACAGCCACCCAAACTGTTCCTCCTGAAAAATCTATCAGCAAACAACTAATATGACTCACTAGAAAGAGCACCTGACCTTCATTATATTAGGAAAAAACACGGTTGTCCTTTAAACAAATTTTTGCTGTACTGCTGGAAACATATGTCATGGCCTTAGATGGATGATAGATTTCAGTTATAAACCTTACCAGTGCCATTCATACTACTGTAATTGTATTAATCTAGCTTTTACTGTGGTTTTTTTAAGAGATTGTACAATGATTGGAAGACAGATTAAATTTTAAAGTTTACTGTATAAGCCACCTAGCAAAGAATCTGACAGATGAATATTCTTTAGTAAAGTGAGCAATTCACTGGCAGAATGATCAATTATATCGTTAGTGCTGCATTGCCTGGACAAAAATAAAAATTGTTTCTTTTTTAAGTCTTCAGTTGTTTTAAGAGAATGTCATCTTTTCTGAATGTAGACCAGGAACTGACAACAGACAATCCAACTGAACCACAACTATTAAAAATGCATTTTTCATCTCTAAATTAATCTAAGACATACTCAGAGCCTTTTAAAGTTTAGAATCCTAGAAATCCTGCCTTTAAAAAAATATTATACATAGAAGGCTGCCAAGAGACTATACCACTTAAAAGCCAAATGCAGCTTTAATCTGAAAAAAATTGCCCCCTGATTTAAAGGTATAGGCACAGTCTCTGGATTAAATCTGACAATGTAAATTTATGTATATCCACAGTTATTACACCAGAGTAATTAAGTACTGTGATGCACTGTATATGAGACTGCTGTTGAAACAGATGGAATTTTCTGGGGGTAGAGAATTCTGCTGCATCTTTTTTCTAACAAGAAATTGCAGGAAACAATTTCTAACAATTCTTTCTCAGCCAAACTGTACAAATCCTTGCTATCTGTACCTTTGATGAACAGCACTTTCCACATCCTCATTTACAGTCAGTCAAGTCTGCTGTACAAAAAATATACAATTAATGCTGCAGATGCAATCAATTATAGTTTTTTTTAAAGAAAAATCTTATTTATATTAATAATTGTCCCCAAAAGACACAATTAAAATACATGTTGCTCAAATTAGTGTAAAGTTCAAAATAATCACTGAGAACCAGCATGTCCACAGCATGTCGAAATTGGCAAAATGATGGACACAGCATTGTGATCCAAGCCCTGCCCCTTTGGTACATGTGTTGATGTCACAGACGCATACAAAAAAAGGTTTGTTCACATCACCACACTTGCTTTCTTGTTGACACCCATGATAAGGATTTACATGTGTAGCCAAGATACAGTGTGAAATATATATGTGCATCTGCATGCATATACATAAGATGTATATGCAAAAACTAAAAAGAACTCTCATTTGCTGGCTCCAGGGAAGCAATGTAACTCTGAATTTGTCCAAACAAAAGATTTTAAGGACTAAAAGCATGTTTTAAAGGAATAAAACCTCAGGTAGGACAAAAAGAACCTTACTCTTTGCTAGAAAACACACATATGAAATCTAAACGTTCTCTAAAATGACCTCTTAGTCCCACCAAGAGCTACTTGTTATTAGCACAGACTTCTCAGTGGACTGATAGCAAGGTAGAGATTTAGAAATTCTAAAGTTCTTTTTAATAACTTTATTAAATTTTAAAAACAGAAAGATAAAAACTAACAAGAACTAATAATCAAGAAAAAGAATAGAAGAAAAGGATAAAGAGAAAGAAGTAAAGCAGAAATGCAGAAAAGAAGAAACAGAAAGACAAAAAAAGAATGACTTCCTACTTCTTTTACAGCAGATATAAGTAAAACATACTTTAAAATCTTACTCTAAGATTACAACTTAACATCCATTTTTTATAATCTATCAATCAATCAGTTTATTACAGTCATAGACCAGTACAACTAAAAATGCACATGTCTACTTAAAAATCTTAGATATAATAATATCAAGTAAAATCTATATCATAAGTATAATTTGGCCACCTAAATGTTATTTATACATGAAGTCAAATGGCCTATCCTATAGTGTAATTATTACTCCTTAAATTATGATATCCTACAGTTATTAATCGTTAGCTAAAATAAGGTAATGATAAAATGATAATATCTCTCGAAGTAGTATTTTCAGGTCTCTTTGGGAACTGTTACTGCAAACTAAAATACTAGTTGGCTATAATCCATTACTGCAAAACCTTTCAGCAGCTTCCTATCCAATGTTACCGGATCTTTACTGCCACCACGCAGAACCTGGCTACCTGCGCTGTAACGTAAGGTCGGTCATCCATGAGAAGCATTTGAAGATAATCTGATTCTTGACAGCCAGGCTGCTTGCTGACCAGGGTTGCGAGCAATTTACTCCGTGGGACTTGGTAAAAGATACAGCGGAGTAGAACGTGGCCCATGTCTTCAACTTCCTTGGCATCACAAGGGCAAAGTCTTGCAGCTAATGGAATTTTTTTGTATTTGCCATCCAGCACCGCTGAAGGAAGAACATGGCAATGAGCTAAAGAGAATGCTTTCCGCTGACTGGGGAGCTCAAGCTGCGCTAGATATCTGGCAGCAGTGACAGTATACTTGCTACATAGCGGGGACAAAAAGGATGGAACCTTCCCTAAATCTGCTTGACGTTCAATATCCTCTGTCCTTTGCTTTATGGCCATTCTTGCCTGCTCATATTCCATTGCTAGAATCCCAGCCGAAGAAAACCCTAACTTAGAGAGGTTGAGCTCGATATCCTTTTTCCACAAGGATTGAAATTTATCTTGAAGGATAAGTGGAGCTGGGCCCTGTGGGTAATGCTTTATTTTTAGCCAAAAATTCAGCGAAGCTAGGCACACTTTCGACTCGACCTTTATTGTTCCTGTTTCCAAGCGTAGTTGTGCATTGGAGACACATCTGGGCATTTGCAGGACCGCCCTGATGAATTTAGTTTGGACGCTTTCCAAGTATGTCACACTTGAAGCTGGAGAGCTGACAACAGACCCATAGAGAAGTTGGGCTAGTGCCTTTGCCTGGAAAAGTTTGAGAGCTGCTGGGACAAAATACCCCCCTTTACTTCGAAAAAATTTTAGAATGGCATTGGCGGAACGAAGACCTAAATCAGCTGCATATTCACAATGAGCTCTCCTTGATCCAGAGGCATGCATGATTATGCCTAATTATTTGAAACTATTCACTTGTTCTATTCTATGACCGTTGATAGTCCAGACGTGTTGTTTTGGTCTTTTGGAAAAGGCCATAATTTTTGTTTTCTGATAGTTTATATCTAAAGGTTGTTTGCACAGTATTGGACCAGAGTTCTCAGGGCTCTTCTTAGACCAATCGGTGTCCTAGAAAGGACAACTACATCATCTGCATAAAGCAGCAGGGCAATGCTACAAACCCCTAATTTAGGTGGGTGAAAATCTGGGTGATTTAGGTATCTCACCATGTCATTGATGTAAACATTAAAGAGTAAGGGAGCCAAGATACATCCCTATTTCACCCCCTTTTGCACTTTAATTGGTTTTGAAAGAAACCCTTCCCTATTATATTTGACCTTGAGGGTGGTGTTAGTATTTAGCACCCAAATTAAGTAGAGAAGCCTACTGTCTATTGATGCAGCTTCCAGCTTCTCCCAAAGGTTGGTCCTGGAAACAGAGTCGAAGGCTGCCTTGAGGTCTATAAAGGCAGCATACAGTGATGTTTTCTTGTTGCTGGAATACTTTTCTATCAGATGTTGAAGAACTTGACATTGTTTGATGGTATCTCGTCCCTCTCTGAATCCTGCCTGCTCATCTGCTATCAGGTTCTTCTAGACCATCCAGTCCTTGAGTTTTTCCTGCAAGTGTCTAGCATATAATTTGCTGATTGTGTTTAGTAAGCTGATTGGCCTATAGTTTGTAGGGTCATCCCTCCTGCCTTTTTTAAAGATTGGGACTATAATAGCCAAGCCCCAAGCCCCCGGGATTCATCCCGTCTTATCAATGTAAGCAAAGAGAAATTCTAGCATCGGAGCCCACCATTCCATGAAATTTTTCAATGCTTCTACTGGAATAAAATCCACTCCCGGGGCCTTCCCTTTTCTTAGTTGACCAATTAACAACTTGATTTCAGCTGTTGAGACAGGCGGCCACTCATTTAGGCCATCTTTCATTTGTATTTCCATCTCAGTGGAGGAATCTTCATATAGTCTCTGAAATGAAGTTCCCATATTTCTGGGGCTATGTGGGAGTCTAACATGGTAGAGGATCTTGCAGATCGATGGGAAAGTAGATGCCAGAACCAGGAAGAATTCTTCATCTTAGCAGCTTCAATAAGTTGTTGCCAGGTGGATTTCATATCATTTTTCTTTTTGTTAGCCAACAGTTTCTTATACTGTTTTTTGATATTGAGAAGGTGTTCAAGAGACTTGGTGCTGGTGCTATTATTCTCTATTTCATTTTTATGCTGATGGTAGGCCAGTGTAAGCGTTTTGTTAATGTCAACACATTCTCTATCAAACCATGGCTTGGAAAAACTTGCCCCCCTTTTGGCCAATGAGTTTGGAGTATGAGTTATAGGTTGTAATTTTTGTATTAATGTTTTATATACCCTCAAAGGGTCCTGTGTGTTATCAGTTGACATAATGGATGCCCGAAGTGTTTGTAAATCTACGAGTGCTGACCTCATCTTATGGTCAAGAGAAGGAGACCATCTGGCACGACACTTGGCTTGGCCTTCTGGGACAATTCCAGGAATATAATGACTCACCAGATGCTCCTGCATAGCTGGAGTCTCCAGCTGCAAACAGAGTGGAAGATGGTCATTTTCTGGATGTGGTAGTACCTCGAAGTTCTTCACCAGGTATGTTAGATTTGAACTGACTAACATATAGTCAATAGTGCTTTTTCTGTACCCAGCGATAAAAGTGAGTTCACCTGGATAGTCACTTGTAATGGAGCCATTTAGGATGAGTAATCATCAAATCCATATATCATAATTTCATTTTTTGTTTGTTTGTTTCCCACAAAAAGTCCTAAAGGGGCAGTTTTAAAGTTTTGAAAACAAAGCAGTCCATTAGGTCAGATAATTGATCCAACAGACTGTTCTTCTGCCAGTTTTTATCTCAGGAAGTTCTGTATTATCTTGAAGAAATGAACTTATATAAAACAGACCAAATTATATATGCAGCATTCTCTAAGAAAACAGGTAACAGTTTTAAATGGCTTTTCAAAAGTCTCTTCTCTGTACTGAAATATACACTGACAAATCTTCAATAGACCAAACATAAACTATTTTTTATGGCCAGCTTTGAAGCATTCCCTATATACAACTTCCAAACTATGATATGAGCATGAAACACTGCCTATCAAGAATTCCTGGATGCTTTTTCTTTGTTTAAATGCTTCTTACAAGTATTTAATATCCATAGAGATATCTGTTCTTGTCCACATTGCAAATAACAGAATCTCCCCGCTCCTTAAACACTAGTGAATGTATTACCACATAAGTGTTGAATATAATGAAGTGCTTTCACTATACTCATACAGTATTACCAGCAGCTTTACCTGCATATCACTTTATGCATCCCAAGAAGGAGGTAGTAGTCCCAAAGGCTTATGCCATAAAAAATATAAACAGTTGTCACACAAGTATTATACTTAATATTGCAGTTAAATGATATAGGAATTGGGTGTATAATAGATTCTCCAGAAAACAGCAATACAATCAATAAAACATGACTATCAACATGTTAAGGATTATTCAAATCCTATTTGCTATTTGAGGTAGCAAATATGTGCCTCCTGCTCCAACTCAAAGCTCCCAAATCTGGCCTTTAAAAATCTGGATGACCACTACATGGCTCAATCAGACTACTAAATGGCTGCTTTTTAATGATGATGTGGACTGTTGCAGCTTTACTTTAGATCCTCTCAATTTTCAACTACCTTCTATATAAAAGTTGCCACACTACGTAGAAGGCATTAAAAATGGAGGTTTTTCAACTTAACTTTCCAGAAACAATTCATTGTGTAATTGATAGTTATACATGCCCCAGAACAGGCCTTTGAATTAGTGCTACATCACAGATTTTTGATCATTGAATATTCATGGTTACTTCCATTGTCTTAGGATCATGCCTGAATCCAAAGCAATGGAAGAATGAAATAACTGTATTATTAGAGTTCTCTGTATGATTACACACAAATGGATTTTATGGATATAAATGGATATAAAGAAACTGCATATATTATAAAACCCAAAATCTCAAAAGTTGGGCATCTTTTACAGAAACATGGCAAATAACAGTGCAAATCTAACTACAAACAAGTCCTGTTAAATTCAATGAAGATTACTCCCATCTCTGTACGTACAGCGTATCAACTCTGGTTGAAAGGCATGGCCATTTTGCTCTTAGTTGTGCATGGTTGTTATCACACATAATTGCTTTGTTTTTCCATTGCCATGTCAGCCGAAAATGGCCCAATGGGCTTCTTCACAATGGACCAAGACACAAAGAAGAACTTAAAACCAGCCATAAGTTCCTTCTCTGGCACACTGCAGCCAGAAGAAATCATCATTTTCCACCTGGAAGACATAGCAACCTAAAAACAAGCCATAGGTGGATACTTCGCAACTGCATTCCTGATGAGAGAAGACTTTAGGCAAAATTCCAGTGAAATCCTATTTGGCTACAACCGTATCATATGAATGTGCACAGAATTGGTGCAATCTCTGGAAAAAAATGTTTTTCATCTAAGCCTTCTCTGTTAAATGGGAAACCAGAAACCATCCTTCCATGCTTGGAAAACGCTTTCTGCTGGCAGAATCCAAGTCCGTAATTTTAATAAACATCTACTTGTATGAATACCTTCCTGCTAAAAAACCTCCTTTAAAGCAACAGCATTCTTGTTATATTACTTATATTTAAACATGTAAACCCTCTTCAAAATGTAACAGACACCTGATTATCTGATTGGGAAGGCAATTGTGTGTGTGTGTGTGTGTGTGTGTGTGTTATTTTCTGGAATATTATTCCAGTCCTTGGAGTAATATATTCAATATAATCTATTGATAGCAAGAAAGTAATCAAAACAAAATGAAAAAAGAAATAAAAGTTCATGCGAGGGCCCGATATAAAAGAATAAAGAGCACTGACACAGCAAACAGCATGTAAGATTAAACAGCAGCCACATATAAATCCAATTATTATTTTCCTGGTAATGCATCTTATTATTTCGGAAACCAGAATATGCCTATCAGAACTGACAATCAAAGTAGTAATGTACGTTCTTAAATGTTGTATCACTTTTTTCACCTGACTAAATAAATAATTCATTCTAATTTTTAAAGGCTGCCTGAGCAAATTAAAAAAAAAACATTTTAAATATTTAAAAGACATTTTTTAACATAAAGGTAAAAATGCTACTTACCAAATCATGGTTTGTTGAATTAGAATCATCTTCTGGAAATGGGATGTAAACAGCTAAGGCCACACAATTGGCAAAAATAGCCAGTAATATAAATATGTCAAACGGTCTTGAAGATCTTGTTAAGGAACATTCAGTTGTGGGATATAAAAATATTAGCCATAGTACTATTCTGTGTTAATTTCTGCATTAATACAATACAATAAACTTCTTTCTGAAGTTAAACTGGCATGCTCTTGTCATTTTGTTTTGTTTTGTGATCGATGGGAGTGACATCTACCTTCCACAGGCAATTATGTTCCCATGTTAAACTGTCATTAAGCACCAGGGCCCTTTCAGTATCTTGTTATTGATAATAAACTCCACATCACATCTTGTTATACAACACGCATTTCATATTAGATTTTCAAAAATAGTCTAGGTTGTATATAATATTGAATCAATAATGCTTAACCATCATAAAATGCTTCAAATAATCTTGCTACTCCATGTCTATCCATACTTACCATTAGTACTAATGGAACATGGATGCAAGTAACAGAATAACAACAAGCCGCAGAGTTTCTATATCAGGCTACTCCCACCTACTTACCTACAAATATATTGAACTTTGGTTCCCATAATTCCCATCAAACACAAGGAAAGAGGTAGTACAAAGCAAATATCTCTCTTCCTCATTTCCACCCTACCAAAATGCAGCCAACAGGGCAATGTTTCAGAATCCTCAGACATCTGAGTATTTCCAATAATAGTGGAATTGCTCTACTATTCATCCTTACATTTCACCCTCACAACAGCTATTCTGTGAGGTAGATTCAGCTGAGAATCTAACGAAGGGTCCAAAATCACTCTCATGGGTCAGGGTAGATTTCATCATGGATCTCCTTGGCCCTAGTTCAACAATGTAATAACCACACTACACTTGTTTTTGAGATAACAAATACTAAATCAAACTGTGCACATTCTCCATCACTGAGAATGAGCATGGTAGATCCAAGGGTATATCAGTTACTATCAGAGCCCCTGCAGGATTCAGCACTTTTGTCAATGACAAAAATGGCCTCAGGGAAACATGATGCAAGCTCAGCCCCTATCAGATGTCATAACACATTTACAAAATGATCAGAGTGTGCCTCATGGTGTGATGCCATTTTGATATTTTGCATCCTGTTGCGCCCCCCACCCACCCTGCAAACCCCTCTGGTTACTGTCTTATCCTAAGAAACCACATCAAAGTAACGAGAGGCCAAGTCTCCTCCATTATGAATATTATTACCTGAGATCAAATTCTTAAAATTAGAAACAGAAATACATTAACGTTGCCCTCTGACAATATGCAAATGTGCCCCCTCCCCCTCTCTCTATAACTTGCTGTATAAATTTTCTGAAATTAATTCTAAAGCTTTCATGCTGATAATAACAATAAATGAATCAGCTCTACTGACTTAGAATTCTGGGAGGAATAACACAACTGGAAAAGTTGGGCAAGACTGGATTAAGGATATATTTTAGATTTACAAAGCAGAAGTGGGACACATAGGGCATCAGGAAAGGCAAAACTAATCTGTGAGTAGAGCTCCTGAATATGTAGCCTTGAAGGTAAGGATATTTTGGTGTAAGATTAATATCAAACAAGTCTACCAAATCCCAGAAACTGAAAAATAGATCCTTTTGTGGAAGACAGGAGCCAGAAATTGTGAACATAAAACAAAAATGGTACCACAACCAAAATAACTGCTCTCAGATTGCATATTGATTACTCAATATTTAAAAGTACTCAGTCATGTTCTATCAAGTTCAGCACGGTAAACTCTGACATGCAATGGACCTTTAGATTCTTTTACTGGAGATTGCAAAGAGAGATGGAAGAGCAGATGATGTCCTGCGCATTGTGGCATCATCATGGAAATGATCCAGCTTGTGTAATATTTGTTGTCATAATGATATATGTGATATCATTCTGACTTGTACTGGACACCGATGAACACAACTAGATGCAGGAATAAAGGAACTGAAGACCTCTAAGGAAAAAAAAGCAATGTGTTCATGAAACACATTGTGAGAGGAAGGAAACAGTCATAATTCCCATTTGTTTTCAAGGCCATCTTAATTTGTTGGACTCAATAAGCAATCTGTGTCAATAACATTTGTTAAATACTATCCAAGTATTTTACTCAATTACCAGTGGTTATTATCTCAACAGCTGGGATGAACTTTGTGTTTTCAGCAACTCTAAAGTTCACCCATCTCTGTAAATTAAATGTACAGAAGTTCTTAATCTATTATAGTCAATCTTTCTAAGACAAAATAAACTTCAGAAATCTCTACATATTCAAAGGCTCTTTTCCTTAGTCATCTATTTCCTTCATTTATAAATCCATCAGGTAATCTGTATGAAACTACAGTGGTATCTCGGTTCACAAACTTAATTCGTTCCGCGACTCTGGTCGCGACCCGAATTGGTCGCGACCCGAATCAAATTTTCCCATAAGGTTCAATGTAAATATGGTTAATCCGTTCTGAACCATATGTATTTTTTTTTAAAACCACAAAAATATGACACAAAGTACAGTACGGAGAGAGAGAACGCTAACCTTGCTCGACGCGACTTCTGGCGTGGAGGACAGGAAGGCAGGTGGGGAGGTGGTTATTGCTTGGAGGGAGAGTCCCCCTCCCTACAGGAAGCCACAACCACGTGTCACGGCAGGGAAAATGGCCGTGGATCCTGTTCATCACCCAATCCGACGTTCGTGTACGGAAGCAAAATTTTGCGAACAGTGCTGTTCGTGACCCGAATTGGTCGTGAACAGAAGCGTTCGTGACCCGAGGTACCACTGTATATGCAATCTTATTTGCACATATTTTGAAATGCAGTGGAGCTCATACTCATTTGCTCTAAAAGTTATTATCTCATAATCAACCAATTAAAAACTTTCAGTGACATGGGTTGGAATTTGGAATCTAATGTAACACAAATAGTATTGGATGATAGCTGAATCAAAGTTTAGAAGGCACTTGTACCAGTTACTGTCAGAATTATAGCCAGAATATAAGGATATATTATTGGTACATAAATGTTAAAGTGAGGATTTCATAGAAGTAAATACACATGGTAGTAAACAAGGCAAAGGCCTAATTTTCATGGTCTAATTTCAGAAGTCCTACAAGTGAGCTCATATACTACATCTGGCTTTTGTCTCAGGGCAGATAAGATGTGATCTAAAATGGGTAACATTTAGCTTCACCCCTTGTCATTGTCTCTGATCCCTGTGAAGTTTTAAGGGGATGGATCCATTCGATTGGTCTGCCATAGGTGCCTAATGATCCCATGAGTTTTCAGAGTTTCCCAAAGATGAAGCAGGCATTTTGGGAAATTCTGGTCACCCATTGGAATAAAGGGGTCACAAAGATTCTTGACCGAATTGTGCTGGAGCAGCCTCTCCCATCCTGCAGATCTACAGCAGTTCCTTGGTTTACTGAGAAGCTGAGGGAGATGAGCCAGCAGAGGAGACACCTGAAGTGTTTCTGGAGGAAAACCCACTGGTAAGAGCTTCCATTAGACTTTACAAAGTGACAATTTGAGGAACATAAAGGAGATATTTTATTGCACTGATTGCGTCTGCCAAATGCTACTCAGTAGCACTCTTCAAAACAACTGACTCCCTCTTGGGAAAGATGATCACCAAGATCATCTGAAGGGCAGGTGTGAAGAATTTTTGTGGCACTTGTCCAATAAAAGCACACAGATTTAAGAGGATTTGGACTCCAGCTGGATAGTGATAATAGAAATGACTGGGTTTTCATCTTGGGAAGTGATCTGGAATTATTTGAACCTGCCAATCTTGAGGAAGCAAAGTGACTTCCATCACTTCTCATTTGGATTACTGCTCCTCATGGTTGATTAACTTCTCCCATGAAGTGGCAGGAGGTTGGAACTGAGTAGTAACCAATGCTTCTTTGAGTGAGGAGTGTTCCTGTCACCTTGCTTAAGAAACCTTCATGCAATCTGACTGTTTTGCATAATTTTGGTAGCCATCTGCCAGTGGTTCTGCAATCCTAGAGAGCCCTAGAAGTAGCAAATTATTCGGATCCTTGGCAGTCAATTTCATGCCAGGGTACACCATGGAAAATGCACTGGTCATGCTTGTGGATAACATACAGAGACACCAGGAGCACAACCCTTCTGATCCTCTTTGATATCTTAGCAGCTTTCAATATCATCAACCAAAGTATTCTTCTGGGCCATCTTTGAAGTACTGGAGTGGGAGACTGTTTTGCAATGGTTCCCCTACTTCTGAAGGAGGCAGTTTCAGCTGAAGGGGGAATTCTTCCTCAAAACTCTACTTTGTGCAGTGCCTCACAGCTCTGTGCTCTCCACTTCTCTTTAAGATCTACATGAAACTGCTGAGGGAGGTCATCCATTGGCATGGAATCCAGTATCTTGAGTACAGTGATCATACCCAACTATATATTTTGATGAGCAGATGGCAGCTGTGGCTAGGAGGGCTTTCACACAGTTATATCTTATGTGCCAATTGTGGCCATTCTGGGATCAGGAAGCTACACTCACAGTAACTCATGCCCTAACCACCTCCTCTTTGGATTACTGTAATGATTACCTAGGGCTGCCCTTGAAGAATTTTTGGAAGCTATAGCAGATACAGAACATGGTGACCCAGACAGTGATGGGCATATCCTGGTACACCTGAGTGACCTCACTGTTTTGGGAGCTAAAGTGGTTGCTGGTTGGCTTCTTGGTGTGATTTAAGGTTCTGATTGTCACATTTAAGGCCTCACATAGCTCTGGACTTAGTTAACTAAGGGACCACTTCCTCCTGTATTTATCTGTCCATCCAAGTAGGTTGAACAGGGTCAACTCCTTCCAGGTCCCATTATGAGAATGCCATCTGACAGAGCCTCAGATTTTATTTTATAGCTACTCCCACATTTGGAACTTCTTTACTCTATTTGGTCAGCTCCATAGCTCCTAGGCTTTAGGAAAGCTATCAAGACCTATGTGTTTTGTCTAACACAGGATGAGGTTATATTCTGTTTCTGGTTTTTATTTTGATTTTGAAATGTTTTGGGGTATATTTGGGGGGGGTCTTTCTTTTGGAAGTATGTTTTTATTAGCCTCCTAGAGTTCATGGGATTGGGCAGCATACAATGTTATAAATAAATAAATGGTGATTGCCCCAAAAATATGCCCAGTAAATGCTGTCTCAGTAGAAACAATATCCCACTACAACGTAAAGTACATTGGGTTAAATCCAAAAGTTCCATTCCACTGATGGAAATGCTCCTTCTTCTATAGAATTTTTGGATCTAATCCAATTTGTGTACACTAGTTTTACATATGCACAAAGCGATGAGTTTTTAGAAGAGAACAATCTAAAAAAAGGCTATGTCACTTCAGTAAGAAAAAGTAATTGATATTTTATGCAGGATGCAATTCATGCACAAAATTCTACTGAAAACTCAATACTAAATGAATGCATGAGTTAATTCAATTGAAATTAGAAGCACAAAGTATGTTATTTACAGTTCTTCCAAGAAGTAATTGCCACTTAATAAATGGGACTTACTGCCAGATCATTGGATATAAGAAAAATTAGCTTGGAAGGGCTGAACTTCATTAGAAGAGGGAAGGGTTATTTATCATATTTATAACCCACAAATTCTAGCAAGCCCACCATGGCAGCTAACAATAAAGACTGAAACAACACTTAAGAAATCCAAAAATAATGAAATATTTTTAAAAGCTTCAAAACAGACTATAAAAGCTATAAATTACAATACCCCAAAACACCACAGTGCATAATGTCAAATGTAAAAGTATCCAGGTCTACACATCACTCCTAGCAGCTTCATGTGGATGTTAAAAAGCATAGATACAGTGGGGCAAAAAAGTATTTAGTCAGCCACCAATTGTGCAAGTTCTCCCACTTAAAAAGATGAGAGAGGCCTGTAATTTTCATCATAGGTATACCTCAACTATGAGAGACAAAATGGGGGAAAAAATCCAGAAAATCACATTGTCTGATTTTTACAGAATTTATTTGCAAATCATGGTGGAAAATAAGTATTTGGTCAATATCAAAAGTTCATCTCAATACTTTGTTATATATCCTTTGTTGGCAATGACAGAGGTCAAACGTTTTCTGTAAGTCTTCACAAGGTTTTCACACACTGTTGCTGGTATTTTGGCCCATTCCTCCATGCAGATCTCCTCTAGAGCAGTGATGTTTTGGGGCTGTCGCTGGGCAACACGGACTTTCAACTCCCTCCAAAGGTTTTCCATGGGGTTGAGATCTGGAGACTGGCTAGGCCACTCCAGGACCTTGAAAAGCTTCTTACGAAGCCACTCCTTCGTTGCCCGGGCGGTGTGTTTGGGATCATTGTCATGCTGAAAGACCCAGCCACATTTCATCTTCAATGCCCTTGCTGATGGAAGGAGGTGTTCACTCAAAATCTCACAATATATGACCCCATTCATTCTTTCCTTTACAAGGATCAGTCGTCCTGGTCCCTTTGCAGAAAAACAGCCCCAAAGCATGATGTTTTCACCCCCATGCTTCACAGTAGGTATGGTGTTCTTTGGATGCAACTCAGCATTCTCTCTCCTCCAAACACAACAAGTTGAGTTTAGACCAAAACATTCTACTTTGGTTTCATCTGACCATATGACATTCTCCCAATCCTCTTCTGGATCATCCAAATGCTCTCTAGCAAACTTCAGACATGCCCGGACATGTACTGGCTTAAGCAGGGGGACAAATCTGGCACTGCAGGATTTGAGTCCCTGGCGGCATAGTGTGTTACTGATGGTAGCCTTTGTTACTTTGGTCCCAGCTCTCTGCAGGTCATTCACTAGGTCCTCCCATGTGGTTCTGGGATTTTTGCTCACCGTTCTTGTGATCATTTTGACCCCACGGGTTGAGATCTTGCGTGGAGCCCCAGATCAAGGGAGATTATCAGTGGTCTTGTATGTCTTCCATTTCCTAATTATTGCTCCCACAGTTGATTTCTTCACACCAAGCTGCTTGCCTATTGCAGATTCAGTCTTCCCAGCCTGGTGCAGCTCTACAATTTTGTTTCTGGTGTCGTTCGACAGCTCTTTGGTCTTAGCCATAGTGGAGTTTGGAGTGTGACTGTTTGAGGTTGTGGACAGGTGTCTTTTATACTGATAACAAGGTCAAACAGGTGCCATTACTACAGGTAACGAATGGAGGACAGAGGAGCCTCTTAAAGAAGTAGTTACAGGTCTGTGAAAGCCAGACATCTTGCTTGTTTGTAGGTGACCAAATACTTATTTTCCACCATGATTTGCAAATAAATTCTTTAAAAATCAGACAATGTGATTTTCTGGATTTTTTTTCTCATTTTGTCTGTCATATTTGAGGTATAACTATGATGAAAATTACAGGCCTCTCTCATCTTTTTAAGTGGGAGAACTTGCACAATTGGTGGATGACTAAATACTTTTTTGCCCCACTGTAGAATAAAAACTTGTAGTACCATCAGCTCCCAAAGGCAGTCAAGAAGGATATCATGGTCAATTGTATGACAGGCTGCCAAAGCATCCAGAAGCAGAAGAAAGGAACATATTACCCTTGTCACACTCTCTCAACACATTGTCCATAAAGGCACCTGTGCTGTCTCTATGCTATACTTTGACCTGAAACCCAACTGAAATGGATCCAATAAATCAGTTTCAGCCAGAAGTGCCTCTGAAGCTACCCAGCCATCCCTCGCTCAGTCCCCTTGGCCAGAAATGACAAATTCAAAAATGGTCTGTACTTGTTAAAAAGCAATGGTTCCTTCAGTTGGAAATGTACCACCACTTTCTTCATGGGTGTGGCACTACCTTCTCATTGAGGGAAATCTTAATAATCAAGCATGTTACCTCCCTCAAAAGATCCCAGAGCCAGTCTCAGTCAAGAGAGAGAGAGAGGCAGATCTAAAGTATATGAACTCATCATCATCCTGCCCATGTCCTCACAATGCACAGGAAAACAAAGCCTTTCTCTGACCAGAATTTATTCATGCTAACTTGCAGTTTGCCCAAGCTGATGATGGTCTAAACAACCACTAAGAAGCACTGAACTCCTTCTATTCTACAGTGTGAGCCCAAGTCTGTCTTTCTGATATGGAGTTCAAATCCTCAGAGAATTGGAGGTAAAACAAAATTCCAGTGAAAGGATACTTCCATTCTACTATACTAATGCAGGCTCTTCGGAGTGGGTTATTGAGGGACAGACAGAAGAGAGCACGGGCTGGCCGACTATTGGATGTATTACCCTGTTTTTTGCTCTTGGCATATTGCTGGCGCTTTCTTTGGGACAGAGATCCTACAGGTTGAGCTGGAGCAGTGCTCATGCTTTGGGCAGCCTTGGCTTGTCTAGCAGCATCAATTGCAGCTTGCCAAGATAGCACCGTTTGCTTGGAAGGTGCTGAGCTGTTTGGCTGGAGCGCTGGGCTGTCACCAGGAAGAGGAATTCTGGTGCTATTTGCATAGCTTGCTTCTGTGGAAAAACAAAAGAGAAGAAGAAAATTAATTTGCCTTATTTTGAAATTGTTTTTGAAAGGACTAGGCTTCAGTGAAGTTTAAAGCCTTTTCTTTAAAAAAAAGAACAAAAATCAACCAACCCTTTCTACTGAGATTAAAAGGTTCAGGAATGAGCATGATAGACATCAGTATCTGTGGGACAGATAAAAGTTAGGAACTGAGTTTTGGATATTATCCACCCTGGAGTGGCCATAGCATTAAATTCCTTTGCTTTTTTAAAAAAGTCCTTTTCACTGGTTACACATAGATATAGTACTGTACACCATTTGCATAGTAGACACCAAGACTGATCCTAACCAAAATTTATGCACTGAGAGCAAGTGCAGAAAGAGTTTCCACATCTATACAGTACATGTTCCACTGTATGACTGGAAATCCTGCCCATCATGTGACCATCATCCATACAACTATAAGCACTTGGCTTAAAAGGATCAATCCCCCTTTTCTCTTCATGATTTCAGAATTCACATGAAAGAGTTAAAGTTACATTACAGCATCCTTTATAAAATTAAATGCCACCATTAGATTTTGCTTCTGTGACCACCTAATCATATATAGTTTAGATTTTGTTTTAAAATGTAGTAACATTGAAAAACTGTGTCCATTAATTTGGGGAAAAATCCAATATGAGGTTTAAAAACTCTCATTTTAAGCAACCATGTATCTAAAAACAAATTGTTTTTATTTATTACACTGTTATCTTATTCTTCTCCAGAAATACAAAGCAACCTGTATTACTGAATCACTAGGCAATTGGTTGGCCCTATAAATAAAATTAATAAATCACGTTATTCTCCTGCTCTCCCATTTTATCCCCATAAAAATATTGGAAGGTACTGGATGAGTGCAGATCTGAATCTGGGTCAGCCTGGTTGTAGTTCAACATACAAACCATTACCCTCCAACTGAGACTCCCACTGGTGGCACATCTCCTCACTCTAATGACTAATGCCAGATTAAGCATTTTCAGCCTAGAGATGGATAAGGGAAAGAATTGTGTTGCAGGTGGAAAAAGAGCTGTTCTTCCATGTGTGTACAGTGAAGATATTTGGTGCTGCTGTGGAAATAAGGTTGCTGCTTTGTATATGAAAGGGAGTCAATCTCTGAACAAATCCACACTTCCAGTATACTCCAGTGTGAGCGCAACCCACCCACCATCTCCAGAGGGCATGTCATCCTCAGTCCACCCCCATTCAATGCAACCTCCAGCCATGTTTTCTGGCTTTGTGCCAAAAACTGTGTTTTACAGCTGCATTACCTGGTTTGCATGCTTTGTAAGCAACCCCATTCTACTCCAACTGGCTATTGCAGCCTGTGCTGGGGATGTGCCTCAATCACAATGTGGTTGTTGCTCACATTGTCATTTTCTTTTACAAGATCACAGGTGGAAGGCTCCTTCCTTTCTTCCTTCCTTCCTTCCCTTTCTCCTTTCCTTTCCTCTCCTCCCCCCCATTTATCAGTGGAACAGCGGAAGTCTAGGCCTACCTTTGCTTTTATTTGTTTTTAAAATAGGTGAAATTCTGTCACTTTCCCCTTCTAGTCAAGTAGTGACAGGAAAATGGCAAAACTTATTTTTTTTATACATCAATGCTAGGCCGGTGGGCTGGCCAAGGAAAAAGGGAACCCACCAATCAGAGGTTGTAGTAAACCCAGTCCAGACAGAACATTAAGTTATTAATGTGTAGTATGAATTATTACAGAACCATAGAGAAGCTTACAGGTATCCTCATTTAGTGACCACAATTGGGACCAGCAACTCAGTTGTTAAGCGAAGCAGGCACTAAGTGAAATTGTGACTGTGCTTATGGCCTTACTTCAGCTTTCCTTTGCTTTACAGACCTGCGAAGGTTGTAAATGTATTGATCATAGAGTTATTTTTTCATCACTATTGTAACTGTGAACAGTTACTAAATGAGGAATACCTGTACTACAATTTAGGACCACGTTGAAAGTGTTTTTGTTAATCTCATCAATGGAGATCCCACAATGGTTCAGCCATGACAATTTTTGTATAATGTGTTTATTACTATACTCTATTTTAGTTCATGTATTTCTATGATCATTTATTTAATTATATTTAAATGTATTTATAATTTGCAAATACCTGAAAATGCATTGGATAAGAGGCAGCATATAAATAATTGGAAAAAAATATTTAAAAGGTGATTTTAGTAAACTAGGACTATAGTGTCCCAGATTCAAGCCCACATTTGTCCACAGAAGCTCACTGGATAACTCAGGACCAGTCAATATCTTTCACCTCAAGAGTACCTCTCAGAGTTACTGAGGTGGGGATAAAACTGGAGGATGTACACTATTTTGAACTCCTGGGTGGATGTAACATTAATGAGCAAATAAAGAAAAACTCCATTTGTCAATAAATACATTAAAAACAAGAAAAACATTCAGTTAAAAAGTGTTGGTAGTTACAAATTCACTTGTGCCCTTAAAGCATACTCACACACACTGTATATCAGTGGGTCCACTTTACCTCCACCACTATCTAAGCAGTAAGCACCCTTCTCCATTCTCATATCTAGTGCTGCCTCTCTAATTCCCATGTTTTGGGGAGTCTTTCATTGCAGTCCTCCTCCTTTACAAGTTGAAGCTCAGGTCATCAGTAGACCTTCAAGAATTACTATATTTTAAACATCTAAACACACACATGTTAAACTGAAAGTAAAAGACTAACCTCTGATTTTAAGTAAAAAATTAATTCATTTTAAAGAGAACAACCCTGTCGCAAAATAATCACAACAATAAAAAAGGAGATAATGATTACAAGGGGAAAAAGGGGGGGGGGGATTCCTAGACCTATATGAAAATATATACTATTTTTCCCAATATGAAATCTAATCTCTTTCCCTAATGCAAAATTTAACACAATGGATATTTGTTTACTAAAAATGCAGGATTCATCTCCATCTTTTTTCTTATGAACAATGAGTTACACTTTGGTTTCTCTTCAAATCATATAAATCTTTCACACTGTCTTATTATACATCAGACACTTGTCTCTTTCTATGCCCGCTCTCCAGTCTTCCGCTATCAGTTTTATTTCTCTACCTCACTCCATCTACTGCTAAATCAATTAAGGCAATAGAAATAATAGGCAGTCATCCTACCATTAAGTGGTCACTACCCTGGAAAATCAGCATTTCCCTAATTTGCAAAGGAAGCTTTGAAAGGCTAAAAGAAAGCACAGGTGACTGAAACTGAGTTATAAGTGAGCAGAATGTGAGACGACTGTAAGATGTGCTATATGACATGGGTCTTGAGGCACTATCTTAAGTAGGTTTTTCCATGGCATCTCACTTATATACATCTGCAAATGGCTTGCCCCTTAACTTAAAAAAAATCTTATGAAAAATGCTAAAAACAATAATACTGAACAATGAAACTGAGAGTCCTTCTGAACTTATAATTGTGCCAAAGTTACAAAGGAGAAACAACAAACCATTATAAGTGATCTTTAGTATTTGAAATATACATGAAACTACCAAGTGGACAAGACTTTCTAACCATGCTTTAAATTTGAGGTTTCATGTGGTCAAAACTGATGGAAAGACACAAGAAGTCAGAGAGAGACTCTGTCAGAAATCTCGTCCAGGTGACAAATAACTTACAGTCTGTGAAGATTAGTAGAAAAGCCTTTCTTTACAAATATAATTTCCCCCTCTATCGGTGCCATAATAAAAAAAGGAGGGGAAGTGTGTTTTGTACTCCTTTCCATATTATAGTGATAAGAACCAAATATTATCTTCCCTCCTTTCGACACCTCCAGAGCTGCACACAAGAATGCACGTGTACACCTAGTTATGGAAAACAGAGACTGAAAGGGTGGAGGGGAATGTTTAAGATGGCTCCCTTAATGTGCAGCTGAGAAAAGGTAGCTCTGAGAAGTAGCGGGCATCTTTTTTTTACTGACCAAGGAACTATAACGAATCTCACTCAGGGATCTCTTGAGAGCAATCCAATGGGTGGAGAGCTGATAGCTCTTCTCACAGCAACAGGACCAGGTTATTCAAGGAGCAGAGCATCTCCCTCACCTGTAATCACTCCATACAAGAGCAAACATTGTCAGATCCACCCGACAATGGTTTCTCCTGAAATCATTTCATCATTTCTCCCTCCCTCCCACCCCAGTGTTCCATTTATTTATTTATTTAGCTAGCTAGCTTGCTTGCTATTTCTGGGCCAGGAGGCCACGAAAGAAGGCAGCCGGCCTCTTCTCCTTTGCAAGGGACCTCTGAAAGTGAAGCAGGTGGGCTCCAGAGGGAGTCGCTCTTTTTTGCCCTCTGGCACACGCGCACGCACACACGAGCTCAAAGCGCCCGTCAATTCAAGCAGGATGAATCACTTCCACGCAGCTCCGGGGAGACGGGCGGGGGGGGGGGTGGCGACAAGGCAGCAACAGCGCCTCCCTGAGCCTGTTTGCAAAGATGAGGAATACACACGAGCCCCATGTGCCTCCTTTCCCTTGATGCTTCGAAAGCGGGTGAGGAGGAAGGAGAGAGATGGAGAGGGCTCGCCGTCCCCTTTTGCTCACCCCGGGCTTCTGACAATATAGCGCAGCCCGGGGACCACCACCGCCCCCAGAACGCCGAGGGCAAGCGTCACATCCCTTCCTCGCCCTCCCACCCTCAGCCCAGCCTTGAGGCAAAAGGCAGACGTGCCAAATCAGTGCAGCGCGCTCTCAGGGGAAGGCGGCGGGTTGAGGGCGGCATTGGATGTGGCGCGCCCAGCTTCACCTCGGAAGCTTGCCATAACCCCTGACCTCATCCCTCGATCCCTCTGCTTCCTTCCTCTGCCTTTAATCCTCCCCGCGACCCCATTCTTTAATCCCACTCCACTCCCGGTTTTCCCACAATCCGCCGCCGCTTAATCCCGCACGGTGGCGGCGGCGTTTGCTGCTTTTCGAGGAGGGAGCAAGCGCTTCGTCCAGCGGCTCTTACCGTCAGGGAACTGCTGCTGCAGCAGCTGTTGGGGCAGCATGGTCACTTTCGCGAGGAGCCTGAGGCGCGGGCGCTCCTTCCTCTGCTGTTCCGAACCGGGCGTGCGATGATGCTCCCCTCTCGCCCTGGCCCTTCCCCTGACCTGGGTTGCCCGCTATCCGGCGGTCCTCATGATAGTGGTGGTGCTGGCTAGCAAGAGGCGAAGGCTCGGGGTCGCTGAGTCTACCACCACCGCCGCCGCCGCCGCTGGATCTTCCCCTTTGCCGCCGCTTGCAAACCTCTTCGAGTTTGGGCCAACATGACACTCACATCCGGGTGACACGGGCGCCCTCCATCCCTAGCAACCCACCGCCCGTTGCTGCCGCCGCCGCCGCCGCTGCCGCTGCCGCTCGGTCCCCGGCTGCCGCCTCTCTGTTCCCGCAGCCGCTGCCTAGCTGCCTCCCGCACAGTCGCGGCCGCGGGGTTAACTCTCTTGCGCCTGCCGCCGCCGCCACCTGCTGCTCGAGGAGGAGGAGGAGCGCGAGGGGGCTGCCCAGGCGAGCACGACCGAGGGGAAAGACTGCGTACAACGAGCAGCCTCGCAGCAAACTCCGAACCCGACTCCCCAAATAGAAAAGTACGCGTCGCGGCCTTAACCCCTTCCTTCCCAATGCCACTTAAATGCTTCGAAAGAAGAGACTTCAAGGCTGCCTGGAAGCCCCGCCCTCCGACATGCAAATTGCTCCGACATGCAAATTGACCTGACCCTGGCGCTGTGATGCAAAAAGCTAAATTAATGAGCCTCCGGATTCGGAGACAGACCATCTCCGATAGCCAGATGCCTGGAAAATGTAGCAAGGACTTGTTTCATCCTGCTTGCTAATTTCCGGCAGCTTGTAACTTCTGCCTCATGATACAGTGTGAGAATTCTTGGCCTTAGGTGTAAGAGCACTTTTCTCACAGGAGATAGAGATAGATAGATATTAGATATATTAAAAAGCATACTGTATCTTTTTGCACACCAGTTGCACCACACACAAGTGTTAGCAATGAAGGCCTGTAGGATCTATACTGGAGTTTCTTGGATTTCTGAGGCACTGTTTTTATTCGTTTCCAAGCACAAGTCCTACTCTGTGGCAGTTTATCAACTATTTTAATAATGCATTCAAGTAAGTAAATAATTTTCTCATTGTGGGAGAAGTAAGTGGAGTTTGAAAGGTCCTATGAACATAAGCCATAAGCCACAACATAGCACTACACTTGTAGGACAAGTGGGCCTACTGCTATTTCAAGTTGCTTTAAAACTGCATGTACATCTGTACAACTATGCAGATATTTATGTTTAAAAATAACTATGATGTGGTTATTCACAACTATGTAAGGGTGCAGTGAAAAATAGCCTGGGGTAACCATGCCTTGCAAATCCTTTGTGCGTGTATGCGCGCGCATTCACGTGAAGTAAAAGGAAAAGTTATAAAACTACTCTCACCAATAAACATTGCATTTTTGTTGGACTGGAACATATAATTTAATAGTGCAGCAAAACAGCAGTATATCTTGTATATGTAGGCTATGGAAAAAAATATTGAAAAAAATATTTGGAGTACTAGTTGAGAGATACACCCTTTGCCACATAGGTGACTCAGAATCAAAAATGTTGACAGCCAGTTCTGAGATGGTTGCAAGCCACCTGATACTAACCTGATACTAGATCATCCCAGTTCCTGAGGGTCGTAGCGTATTTGTCTATGCCTAGGTCACTGACTACCTATCTCCTCTTCCTGCTTAATATAAGCCACCCTTGATCTTCATCACTCATGTCTTTCCTGCTGCTTTGGCCTAACATGTTTCTTCTTCCTACACAGCACCATGACATGACCCTGAAGCTAAGTCTTCCACATCTAGGTTGGCTGTGCTTCATTCCTGGATTGAGAGGATCAGCAAGACCCTCATTTGCCACACCAAGAAGAGGCAAGTACAGCTGCTAAGGCTGTGTTCTTTACTCCTCTGCCATGTCCGCATACCCAGAAAACATTTTCAATAACTTAGTACACTGTTTTGTAAATCTCTATGGGGTTCTTCAATTCTGAAGATATCTTTTTTCAAAGACAACCTAGATGCAGTTGTCAATTAAAGATGGGGTTCTGGTTTTCCACATGTTGAATTGGAATGATCCATACCTTCTGACTACTACACGATTCTGGAAGTCTTCACTTATTGCAAGTTCTCCTTCCTGGGCCCTCTTGGAAATGTGTATATAGCACCTTTATTTAATTGGATTTTCTGTCACTATTATGTCAGTTTAAAAATTGTGGAATATTCTTTCTGGAAAAATTGCTTTGATTGTTTTTCTCATGCTAAATTGCTATGGGGTAATCCAAATTTCAAAACTCAGATTTAAAAAACTGGCTTTAGGAAGATCTGGATGAATGCTGGATTTTTACATTAGGTCAACTAGTGGATGATAATGATTTTTATTATTTCTTATGTTAAAAGATTAATACCATTTGTCAGTTGCCACCCACTGGCAGTATTTACAATTACAACATTTATTGACATCTTAATAAATGTACCAGTGGCATTTATAGCCTCAGGGACACCTAAGGTATTAGAAGGGATCACTATATTGCATGAGACCAAAAAGCCTACAATCGTTTTTCATAAATGTTGTTGTTGTTGTTCAGTCGTTAAGTCGTGTCCGACTCTTCGTGACCCCATGAACCATATTGCGCCAGGCCTTCCTGTCCTTCACTGCCTCCCTGAGTTTGCTCAGTTTCATGCTCATTGCTTCAGTGATGCTATCTAACCATCTCATCCTCTGCCATCCTCTTCTCCTTTTGCCTTCAATCTTTCCCAGCATCAGGGTCTTTTCCAAAGAGTCCTCTCTTCACATTAGGTGACCAAAGTATCTGAGCTTGAGCTTCATTATCAGTCCTTCCAATGAACAATCAGGGTTGATTTCCTTTAAGATTGCCTGGTTTGACCTCCTAGCAGTCCAGGGGACTCTTAAGAGTCTTCTCCAGCACCACAGTTCAAAGGCATCAATTCTTCGGCACTCAGCCTTCTTTATGGTCCAGCTCTCACAGCCATACATTACTACTGGAAAAACCATAGCTTTGACTATGCGGATCTTTGTCGGCAAGGTGATGTCTCTGCTTTTTAATATGCTATCTAGGTTTCCCATAGCTTTCCTCCCAAGGAGCAAGCGTCTTTTAATTTCATGGCTGCAATCTCCATCTGCGGTGATCTTGGAGCCCAAATAAATGAAGTCTGTTACTGCTTCCATTTCTACCCCTTCTATTTGCCAGGAATTGATGGGTCCAGATGCCATGATCTTAGTTTTTTTAATGTTGAGTTTCAAGCCAGCTTTTCCACTCTCCTCTTTCACCCTCATCAAGAGGCTCTTTAGTTCTTCTTCACTTTCTGCCATTAGGGTGGTATCGTCTGCATATCTGAGGTTATTGATGATTCTCCCTGCAATCTTAATTCCGGCTTGTGATTCTTCCAGCCTGGCATTTCTCATGAAGTACTCTGCATATAGGTTAAATAAGCAGGGTGACAGTATACAGCCTTGTCGTACACCTTTCCCTATTTTGAACCAATCGGTTGTTCCGTGACCGGTTCTAACTGTTGCTTCTTGGCCTGCATACAGATTTCTCAGGAGACAGGTAAGATGGTCTGGTACCCCCATCTCTTTAAGAATTTGCCACAGTTTGTTGTGATCCACACAATCAAAGCCTTTTGCATAGTCAATGAAGCAGAAGTAGATGTTTTTCTGGAACTCTTGTGCTTTCTCCATGATCCAGCGAATGTTGGCAATTTTATCTCTAGTTCCTCTGCCTCTTTGAAACCCAGCTTGTACATCCAGTAGTTCTCGGTTCAAGTACTGCTGAAGCCTAGCTTGTAGGATTTTGAGCATAACCTTGCTAGCATGTGAAATGAGTGCAATTGTGCGATAGTTTGAGCATTCTTTGGCATTGCCCTTCTTTGGAATTGGAACGTAAACTGACCTTTTCCAATCCCATGGCCACTGTTGCATTTTCCAAACTTGCTGGCATATTGAGTGCAGCATTTTAACAGCATCATCTTTTAGTATTTTAAATAACTCAGCTGGAATACTGTCATCTCCATTAGCTTTGTTGTTAGCAATGCTTCCTAAGGCCCACTTGACTTCACTCTCTAGGATGTCCGGCTCAAGGTCAGTGATCACACCAGCATGGACATCAGGGACATTAAGATCTTTCTTGTATAGTTCTTCTGTGTATTCTTGCCACCTCTTCTTAATCTCTTCTGCTTCTGTTAGGTCCCTGCCTTTTTTGCCCTTTATCATGCCCATCTTTGCACTAAGCGTTCCTTTGATATCTCCAATTTTCTTGAAGAGATCTCTAGTCTTCCCCATTCTATTGTTTTCCTCGATTTCTTTGCACTGTTCATTTAAGAAGGCCTTCTTATCTCTCCTTGCTATTCTCTGGAAATCTGCATTCAGTTGCTTATGTCTTTCCCTTTCACCCTTGCTTTTCGTATTCCTTCTTTCCACAGCTATTTGTAATGCCTCATCAGGCAGCCATTTTGCTTTCTTGCATTTCTTTTTCTTTGGGATGGTTTTAGTTGCTGCCTCCTGTACAATGTTACAGACCTCTGTCCATAGTTCTTCAGGCACTCTGTCTACCAAATCAAACCTCTAAATCTATTCATCACCTTCACTGTGTACTCACAAGGAATATGATTTAAGTCATACTTGAGTGGTCTAGTGGTTTTCCCTACATTCTTCAATTTAAGCCTAAATTTTGCAGTAAGAAGCTCATGATCTGAGCCACAGTCAGCTCCTGGTCTTGTCTTTGCTGTCTGTATAGAGCTTCTCCATCTTTGGCTGCAAAGTATGTAATCAATCTGGTTTCAGTATTGACCATCTGGTGATGTCCATGTGTAGAGTCGTCTCTTGTGTTGTTGGAAAAGAGTGTTTGCTATGACTAGCTTGTTCTCTTGACAGAATTCTATTAGCCTTTGCCCTGCTTCATTTTTTGCTCCAAGGCCAAACTTGCCTGTTATTCCGATTACTCCTTGACTTCCTACTTTAGCATTCCAATCCCCTATGATGAAAAGGACATCTTTTTTTGGTGCTAGTTCTAGAAGGTGTTGTAGGTCTTCATAGAAGCGGTCAACTTCAGCTTCTTCGGCATCAGTGGTTGGGGCATAGACTTGGATTACTGTGATGTTGAATGGTTTGCCTTGGATACGCACTGAGATCATTCTGTCGTTTTTGAGGTTGTACCCCATTACTGCCTTTCCCACTCTCTTATTGACTATGAGTGCAACTCCATTTCTTCTAAGGGTTTCTTGGCCACAGTAGTAGATATAATGGTCACCTGAATTAAATTCACCCATTCCCGTCCATTTCAATTCGCTGATTCCCAAGATGTCGACGTTCAATCTTGTCATCTCATGTTTGACCACATCCAGCTTGCCTTGGTTCATAGATCTTACATTCCAGGTACCTATACAATATTGTTCTTTACAGCATCGGACCTTCTTTTCGCTTCCAGATACATCCACAGCTGAACGTCCTTTCGGCTTTGGCCCAGCCGCTTCACTCTTTCTGGAGCTACTTGGAAATGCCCTCCGCTCTTCCCCAGTAGCATATTGGACACCTTCCGACCTGAGGGGCTCATCTTCCGGCGTCATATCTTTTCGCCTTTTAACATTGTCCATGGGGTTTTCTTGGCAAGGATACTGGAGTGGGTTGCCATTTCCTTCTCCAGTGGACCACATTTTGTCAGAACTCTCTGTCATGACCTGTCCATCTTGGGTGGCCCTGCACGGTATAGCTCATGGCTTCACTGAGTTACGCAAACCCCTTCGTCACGACAAGGCAGTGATCCATGAAGGGGTTTTCATAAATATCTGTTATCAATTGATATGCAAATTTGAAGACCAGATAGAATAAGGAACTGGAAACCTCCATTTTGTCTAAACAATAGGAAAACATTTTAACCTTAATACCAAATCTAATTAGATCTCAGATTATGGCTGCCACAAAAAAAAGGGGGGGGGGACTTTTCGGACCCTATTGTTTTTATGTAGAAAAGGAATTAGTAAATCATCATGTTGTTAAAGATGCAACCAGAATAACACTTTATTAAAACATATGTTTTTACAAATTCCTGAAGTTATTGTGTTCTGGGAAGAAGTAATTATATATACATTAATTTGACTTTGAAAACAAGTTTAAGATTTTCAGACCCGCTTATTGTTTTGAACTGTGTACCTACTACATGGAAATTGACAGCAAGACAATGGAAGTGTATACTCCATGCCCTGATTATTGCTGCCAGGATAGTAGTTTTTCAACAGGAAAGACAAATTTATGGCCCCAATTGCCCAGTGGATTAAAGACCTGATGATTCTTGGGATGTATGAACAAGTTGCTTATAGATACAGATTATCTATGGATAATTACTACATTATTTTGTAGATAAAATTTAATTGTATATAAATTGAATTTATATACAATTTGATTTTTCCTCTCTTTTTGGTAATGTTTTTTTTTTTTCCTTTTATTTTTTTTTTCCTCCCTGGTTTTTTAAAATAAAATTCCTCTGCTGTGGCTGGGATGGCATATGTGGGACCAAATGGGGACATGCATCAAAGGAAAGTTCTGCATTGGGCTTCTGGGGGCAAACAGAGATGAGGAATGGGGAAGTATGGCATGGTCACAAAGATGGGGAAAGGGAACTAGGATACCTCCCTGAGATGAGCCATGGCAGGGTTGGAAACACAAGGTTTTGCTAATGTTATGCAGAGAATGGATGGCTTCAGAGAAAAGGGATGGCTTCCTGCATTGTAAGTACAGACTATCACTTATTGGCCATTATCGCAGCTCCTCTCCTCTCCTCTCCTCTCCTCTCCTCTCCTCTCCTCTCCTCTCCTCTCCTCTCCTCTCCCTCCCATTTTTGGTTGGAAGAGTATTCAGTGAAACATAGTGCTGCTTGAGGAGGCTTGGTCTATGTACCTCGTGCTGCCTTAAGCATTCCTTCTGTCAACAGTGTGGCAAAGGGAGCCCTCCCTTCTCCATGAGTGTTAAATAGCCTAGAATGACCTTAACTACACTACTACTCTATTCAGTCCACAAGCTGAGGATCCGGGGGTGGGGGTGGGGAGGAAAAAGAATCTTCTCCTCACTTGGGTATCATCAGTGATGTGGACTCCTTAACACAGGAAATGTTCCCTCATGTGCAAAATATGCAAAACAATTAATTAGTCTATTTCCCACTAAAATTCAGTCATTCTGCCTTCTCCCTGAAAACTGCACAAGCAAATTGCCTCTTTCGGGTGTCTTTTGTTCATTGCCTGTATAATGAGATCTAAATCCACACTGCCTTCTACTACTGAAGTACTGCTGTATGGATCACTAGCCCTTTCTGTTTTCTTCTGAAGGGCACACTAGTTTTACCTAGGTAAATATGGCATGTACAACCCCAATGCTGTAATTATGATAGCTCAGATCGTGAGCTTTCCTTCTCTTCATATAGGAGAGGATATTTTATAATAGTTCTCCCTTGCACTGGCAACGCTTTCCCTATAATCTACACCAGTATTTCCCAAACTTGGCAACTTCAAGATGTATGGACTTCAACTCCCAGAATCCTCCAGCCAGCCTAGCTGGCTGGCTGGCTGGGGAATTGTGGGAGCATGGCATAGCTGGCTGGGGAATTCTGGAAGTTGAAGTCCACACATCTTAAAGTTGCCAAGCTTGAGAAACATGATCTACGCCATCAAGAGCTCAGTTCAGAGAAGGAGACTTATAGAGGATACAGGGGAAGGCACTACAGAAAGAAAGGGGAAATGCCCTTCTCCAAAGAAAAGTCAAACCAGTGTTCTTAAAAATTGTTACACTGTATTACTTTTGCAACTCAGGCAAAATACAGTTCGGTAAATGCATCCAGGAACAGAGTATATTTGTTTACTGTTTGCTTTAGCATTTCAAAAATCATCATCATGATCATGGTCATTATAGTAATAGTACTAATACAATTATTTCATCTGTAACTCAGTAACTTATTTTGACAAATTGAAATGGGATGTGGAAGATGTTAATTAAACTATTCTAGTGAACATAGATTAATGCACTAATTCATCCTGAAAAAGCTGGTTTGGCAAATAGTGATATTCAATTATTTTGTTAATATCTATTTTGATTGCATTACTGTAATATGACAATGACAGACCTGTTGGTTAATATGTTAGATTTATATTCTGCCTTTCCTCCAGACATTCAAGATAGTATGCAGAGCATACACTTCTCCTGCTGTTTCCCCTCAACAACAGTCCTCAGCTGTGAGGGAGGCTAGGCTAAGAGTTAGTTAGATTGGTCCTGGTCACCCAGTGAGCTCTGTGACTGAGGCTAGACTTGAACCTGAGTCTTTCCGGTCCTAGTTCAACACCTTAACAGCATGTGTTCTGTGGATATGGCTTGGCTACTTTCAGTAGCCAATGGGGTGAATAACAAGCCTTGCAGGACACATGGAGCTAACAAAGAAACAGTCTTTTTCTTTGTTATGTTCCACATCTAATGTGACCTCATACCCCAATGAAACAATTCATTTACACATTTACATTAAAGACATGGCAGATGAAAGATTCCACACCAACACCATGAATAATAATAAATCAAAGATGCAAGTGATAATTATGTTAAGCTAAAAATTTAATGAAAGGATGCCATGGCTTGCCTCAAAAGCGCTGAGATTTTTTAAGTGTTCAGTTCAAATACTCCCAAAAGCTCCAAATGTTAATACTCTTGGCAAAATACTAATGTCTCCTCCCTTTATACCTGCCCCCTCTCCCTCTTTCCTGTGTCCAAAAGCCAAACACCTTGACTCTGGGGCAGGGAAATAGGAAAGTGGCGATAGGTGCTCATACAATCCCATCTGTCCTGGTGGGCTGGAATGCTCACTCAGAGGGGACCTCCCCTCAAGGATTTCATGCCAATTCAGAAGAAGACATCTGCAACCCACAGTGTTGGCTATGCTGCATTGCTGAGCCAGTTTATTTCTGTCTCAACAGCAGTGCATTAGAAACCACAGTAATTTTTTTAAAAAAATAATAATCTGTGGCTGTGTGGGACTTGTGGATGGTTCATTTTCCTGTTTGCAGAAATTGCTATCTCCTCAGTCTCCTGGCTCCTGGGCTTCAGGTTTTTCAGAGGAAACAGTAGCTTGATATTTTTTCAGCATCCTCCCCTCATAGACACAACTGGGTTTTTTTCTTTTCATTTTTACAACCAACCAAATACACACAACATGCAATATGTTTATGGATAAGAGTGCAAGAAACCATGGCTGAATTTAGTGTGTGACTCTAACCATTTTTCCCCCTAGGGTCACAATTTCAGTATGCAGGACAGTCATGACAATGAAAGCATCCGTGTCTTTCTCTCACATGGTCTCACCTTTTAAGGGCCCTGCCCAGGGAAGCAAATGAGCCAGTCCCTTTAATAATGGGTGTGGCTGCACTGACATAGGGTGGTGAAGATGGAAAAGAGAAGGTAGCATTTGATGTTCAAGCAAAGGAGGATACAAGCTGGCCAGAAAGGAAGAAACCAAAATGTTATATGGTGGCAGAAGATACCAAAGAGCTCCAAGAAAGTATCTGGAGAAAGGTGGTTTCAGCAGCAGCAGCAGTCCAATGGCAAGGAGGGGCTAGCTCTGAGGAGTAGGTAGAGTTGGAATTAACAGTGGTAGAGTCAGCAGCAGCAACAGCAACAGCAGCAGAAGAGTTGGTTCTAGAGGACCTTAATGGTGCTGGTGGAGGACCTGGAGGGCTGGAACTATAGGAACACCACAAGCAGCACTCAGCACTAGCAGTGCCACCAGGCAATAGAAGTCAGCCCAGAAGCAAAGGCAGAAAAGGAAGAGGTGGCTAGAAGTGCCTGGGACAGAATTTGATTTTTCTCCACTCTGAAGAATGAGAAAATATTCAGAGCCAATTATGGCCCTGCTAATACCCAGCAAGTGACTATAATAAATATGGATATTTTTAATATAGGGTTTTTTTCTTTTACTTTCTTGAAAATTGTTGAGCCAATTTCAGTACGAGATATAGCTCTAAATTTGAGTTAGAAGTCTTTCAAGGTACGTTGATCCCCATCAATAAACAGTTTACACTTAATCAGTCTTGGTAAGGTGTATTCCAAATTTTGGAGAAGCCTAGCTTCTGCAGATGTAATTAGGTATTATGTCAATATCTCCCTCATCTACAAATCTAATATAATAGACTGAGCCTATTTACTCCATTTCAGAAATGCTAGCTTACAATTTACAGTTGGGTTAGCCGATTAAAGCCTTGCTTCTACGGATTTGAGGGCTTTTTTTGTTAGATAATTGAACCTGTTCCCTGGACAAACTGTTCTGATCTTTGCAGTATTTGAGGAAAGCAGAACAAAGCTGTCAATCAGGCAGCTGCAGTCCCATAAATAAGAAAGTTGAAATGCTAAGACTGCGGACTGACAATTATAATAGTGTAAGAACAAGCTGTGTTAGATTTCTAGTCCTTTTACTATGCTAACACAAAGGACTCAGTGACCTCTATCAGAAAACATATATTGTGTCCTAGAGCAATGATAGATTGGATATTATAAAAGGCTGAAACATATCAAATCAAGTATCAAATTAACCTTTCTGGAATAACAAACAAATCACTGAGGTATCTTCTGACTTCCTACAAGTTGCCCTTGAACATAATAGAAGTCCCTTGAGAATAACCACATCTCTACAATCCATAATCACTGACCTTTGAAAAGTACCAAATCATTACAGTGGGAGTATGGTTTGGAGCCAAAGGTGTAGTCCTGTTTTTCAGAGCCTGGAAATTTTAGGTTGCAATACAAGGTTCTGTTTTCCTAAAAAGTTTGCATGTCGAAATGAATAAATGTTGGTGGATCTATCATCACGGTATAATAAGGTTGTTCATTATTCATACAAAGTAAAACAGGCTCAGGTTGACTATGCCTTGAGGTCTTTCCAGTTTGCTGTTCTGAAATGTTTTTTTAAGCAACTCTGTGCAGATATCCACTCTGGATATTAATCTTTTCAGTCATTTAATTTGCATGTTGTGCTTTATTGTCCTCGAGTCGTTTCTTCTCATTAACCAAAGGCGTAATGCTTCAAAAATGATTCTTAGTCAATCTGACATTTCAAAAAGTATTCTTATTCTTATTAAATTAATTGCAGTATGAGAAAGGTCTGATTTCAGATATGAGATCCAATGAAATTGCTGTGAAAATATGCCAGAAGATGGGGGAGGGTGTGAAAAATATGCTGGTGACACTTTTTAGGAAGACTGTGTAAATACAAATTTTAAAGTAGGGTTTTGAAATGTCATTTTTATTTGGGAGGCACACCTTTTTCAACATACTCTCAACATTTTATTAACAGTTCCCTTCTGTCTTTATTCCCCCAGCAATGAATGTTGCTCATGCGCTGCTTTGAGAAGATTATTTACATGCAATCCTGTATGTGTTTACTTCGATGTAAGCCTCACAAGCAAGATTCATATATTGTGCTAAACAGTTTTGTGGTTTATTTTACTGTGACTTACTATAATGTGTGGTTTAATAGCCATGATTGATGGCTTAAAGTTATGTATGAAGTCAGCCACCCAGGCTTATTTAAAACACTTAACTCAGTGGGGTGTGTGAACAAAACACACACAGTGTTGTAACCTTATTCTATCAGTTATCCTGGAATAAAAAAAATTCTACCTCTTGACAAAAAAAAAAAGGCTTGTAATCCATCTAATGATATGAAATAGGGAAATTCTTTACAGTCAATACTAACATCTACCTTTTGGGCCAATAATTCATTTTCTTTGAATAATGAAGTAATATTTCATTGGGGACTATAGGGGTATGGAAAAATGTCTTTATCTACCTGGTTCATGTCCCTGCCTCTCCAACTTCATCAGAGTTGAGAAAGGTATATTCAGTAGCCCTGGAGGAGGCACAGCTGGTCAAAGATCCAGCATCACAGTAATATCTAGGAGATAAATGCACTTTCTTTTGTCTTGGATTTCAAAAGCTTCTGGCCTTTGAATTCAAGAGGCAGACATTCCTGTATGCTTCCAGCGCAGCATCCTCAATACTGCTGGGTTATGACTCCCATCAATTTCAGCCAACTTGGCCAATGACTAGAAATGAGGGGAGCCACACTCCAGCAGCCTATGAGGAGAACTCTTGCCCCCTTGCTGTTTTGCATCTAGCTTTGCACTAATATCTTCAGTTTGCAGACAGGTTGGCTAAGGGGAGAACTGAGAGGACTCTTCAAATATCTAAAGGGTTGCCACCCAGAAGAGGAAGTGGATTTGTTTTTTTATTGTTCCAGAGGGCAGAACCAGAACCAATGGATTAAAACTGTATGAAAGGAGGTTCAGGGTAGATGACAGGGGGACTTCATGTCTGTGCACGTTATGAACCAATGGAGCAGGCTGGCCCCTGATGTGGTTGGAATATATGACCTGTGATCCCTTCTGATTCTATGATTCTAACAAAAATTAAATCTTGGAGGAGGAGGAGGAGGAGGAGGAGGAGGAGGCGGCAGCGGCAGAGGCAGCGGCAAGGAATTATTCCACAATCAAAATAAAAATTAAACAGGTCACTGAAATGCATACCAGTTGAGAATACTTTTCCACAGGGTTTTGAGCTTTAGCGTTATGGCCACTATGACTTGGACAGGATTCCTATATTTAGCTTTCAATGTGTTTACTTCAAAAATAAAGTGTTTCACTGTTAAAAAATAAAGTTTTCACACTTAAACCAGGGGTTTAAGCCTCATCTGTTCAACAAATTTCTAACTTAGCTATTCCTTATTCACCATAGCTTATTTCCTATAGTTAACTACTATTAATGTTACTCTGTACTCTATTCTACATATATAGCCTATGATTTTATCCTGTATCTTGTACTATACCTCTGATCTCTGGTACTAATCTAGTTTTCCATACCCTTCCCAACCAACATGGATCCACTGACACCTGTGTTCGGTGGTACAGATTCTTGCTGTGGCCCTTGCTGCTACTCTGGGCTGGGCGCTGGGTCCTCAAGCCCACTCCCTAAAACTGCTAGCACCTTGGGTCTTTAAGGAGTTATGATGGCTTATGCCTTAACCTTTCATCTGAATGCCAACATTCTTGTCTGCTCCATAAGTGTACATGGCTGGACCACTCAATCTTGCCAACAGTGAAGCAGCATGCAATACGCTACCACTCAGTGCTCCTGTGACTTGCCAAAGCTTGGGCCACTCATGAGGTCTGACATCTTCACGGATAAGCCACAGTCAACACTACCTCCAATGACTTGTTTGCTCTGCCCCATTTCTGACACTATTCTAGTACTTTCTCAAGAGCTTTGTTCTTTTTCTCTTCCTCCTTTTTTCTCACTTCTTTCTTTGTTTTGCTTGGATTCGACTTTCTTCTTCCTTGATACTACCATACATAGTGCCAGCTCAACCAATCTGTAAGGGCAGAGCCCTTAAAAGAAATGGGGAAGGAGACAAGGAGCCACTTCAGCCAACATTCATCCTTTCTTCCTCATTATACCATTTCTTATAGACATGTTGCTTTTTGCAATTACAAGTATAACCAATTTTTCTGTTAATTTTCACTCACTACCTGAACTTTTACTTAGCACTTTCTTCCTCCTAGAACATGCTGTCTTTCTCATGGCCATTCTCTTTCTTTAAATTCTTAACTATCGAAGACACCTACCTTGAAGACATTATTCTGCAAACTGCATAAAGTCCATATTAGAGTCAAAGTTCCAGTAATCTGAAATCTCCACAAAAGAGCAACAGTTTTCTTCAGTATATTTGGCTAGTTCATATTCAGTGCAACTTAAAGAATATATGTGTATTTGGGTATGGATAGCAAATTCCAAGAAATAAAGCACAGAAAATGTATAGTTTCCTGAGCATTTCAAAGGACTTCAGTTGGTGTGCATGTATGAACATTTCTTAGTCTATGCCTTAAGACTTCAGAAAGATGCTATATCTGGAAACTTTCTTAAAATAATCAGATGATGATAAAGTACTGCACTGTCGCAATAATCAGAAGAGTTGGCAACATTACAGCACTGTCCTCCTGACAGCAACCAGGCACTCCCTACTGATGGTTCCCTGTATTTATCTGCTGCTCGAGAATTCTGTTAACAATCTGCCAAGTCCAAAAGTGATTTAAGAATAAAATTAAAAATCCAAGCAACAGTAATTGATACGGCACTGATTTACAATGCCAGCCATAATAAGCCTCACAAAGTTGACCACACAACAACCTCAAGAGGAAATTTTGATGACCCTCCTCTCTTCAGTCTGAGAGGAGACAGATAGACACTATTGACAAAGAGCAAATCTACACTTTCTGTATAGCCCAGCTTCAGTCCAGGCCCACCACCACTTCCTGAATGCAAGAACAGATGATCTCCTCCTCCTCCTCCTCTTCCTCCTCCTCCTCCTCCTCCTCCTCCTCCTCCTCTTGCAATGGCACCCCGTGCTTATGTTTTCCAACTTCAGTTTAAAACACTGTAGCTGTTTTTTGACTCAAGCCATCTTAAGCCCTTCGGAGAAGATGGTCTCCAGCACTTTGTTTCAAACAGCAGCCCCAGCTCTGGTTGGCTGCAGTGCCTAGCACACCCTCTCCCCTCCAGTGGCTGCTCACTTCCTACACAGCCAAGTTGTTCTGGGCTGCTGTGTTCTCCGTGTCTTTTTTTTTAAACATAATCTTGTGGTTAATAATAGCTTAAGTCAATAAAATATCCTCAGCCCTAGCAGCTCGTTCTCCATCCAAGTGTTACATCCTCCAGTGGGCACTTCTTCCATTTCTGCCCAGGCTGGATGAAGCATGTTCTCCTTGCTTTCCCATTCCCTGTCCACAGTATCGCAAAGCTTCTCTTCCCTTTTTCCTCTCTTTAATAAAAAATCCAACCAGTAATGTAGGATCGTTGCTATTTTGTTTCTATGAATCTGAATTTTCGGTTCTCCCTCACTACAAAGATGCTGTGGAGCTTCAGAGGAAGAAAAAAATGAAAGAACAATCTGTTCCCCTGTTGCTTTGATTGTTGTGGCACTGGAGCAAGGGAAGTGTTGTAAAGGGAGAAAAAGAAAATGAAAGGGTCTACTCTAGTGTCAAAGGAGATAATGTGGGAAGGGCATGTGAAGGCGCTCATGCATGCAAACATCTGGGGAAGCAAAGGAAATGCACAGGGACCGGCGAAGAGGGAACAACCCCTAAAAAGAAAAGGCAGATACTGGTAGACCAGTCCTCATGAGGACCAGCCAGTGAACTTTGCCTTCCTGCAAAAAAGGGAATGCCAAGAAGCAAGGGAACAACCAATCAAGTACTGAGGTAGCCATGGGCAGTGAGCCCAATTTCATTGCCAGCCTACTGCAAGGTGGACTGGAATTTGTGAAATTGGCTTTAAGAATAGCTTGGAGCAACATGGGAGACAAGTCGCTTAAGATGCAGTGTGGAATTGCTTTAGAGTCAGCCTTTATCAACAGGCTAACGATCAGACAACTTCTGTCCCTGCAAACCATACCTGGTTAATAAAAAAGAACAGTTTCATATGGTTATGACACCACCATGCAGATCAGGGCTATACTCATTCCCAAATAAGCCTCCATATGATTACAATTTTATCTATTGAAACAAAGAGTCAGGGAAAGTCACTAGCCCTTATGGCAAATGAATGGTTTGCATCATGAGCTATGCTTGCATTATTTTCCCCCACTTTCCTCTGAGAAGTCTACAGGATCTATTCACAAAACATTGTGTCTAACATAACTGGATGGGATGGTCAGGATGAGTGAGATGTTGTCTGGCAAAATAATAGGTAGGAATAAAGCAGGTTCTGGAAGGAAGATTCTGAAGGGAAAGCTACTTTATCTGATGACACTGCAGTAAACTCAAAGAATGTATGAGTCGGAAGGCGGTTTACAGGTCATCAGATCTAATCTCCTTTTCAGTGCAGGAATCCAGTAAAGCATCCCTGACAAGAATCCAATAAAGCAGTGTTGTCCAACGTGGCCACTTTAAGATGAGTGGACTTCAACTCCCAGAATTCCCCAGCCAGCTATCCAGACCTGTTTGAAAACCTCCAGCAAGGGGAGTCCAACGTTGTTCTAAACAGGCTGTCCCAATGCTTAACAGTTCTTACCATCAGGAAATGCCTTCTAATGTTAGTCTGAATCTCCTTTCTTTTAATTTCAGTCCATTCAGGTCCTTGTCCTGCTCCTGGTCTCAATAGAGAATGTCTTTTGCACATGAATGTCGTTTAAATATTTTTTGACTACTATAATCTCTTCTCTCATTTTTTTTTTCTTTTCTAAGCTAAAGATGCCCAGCTCCTTTAGTACAGTAGTTGTTAATTGCACTTGGCTTTCAGTACTTATCATCCTAGTAGCTCTTTCTAGCTACCAGTCCAGTTTCTCCATATCCATTTTAAAATGTGGTGCCCAGAAATAAACACAGTATTCCAAGTACAGGCTAACAAGCACAGAGTATTATAAAACCATTACTGTATCTCCTGTGATCAGATATTTCTGTTAATGCAGTCCAAGATTGTCTTGGCCTCTATCACTTCTGCACCACACTTCTTGCTCATAGTCAGCTACTGGTCCATTAGCAGTTCCATCATACTATCTCCCCAGTCCTGTAACTATGCATTTATTTTTACTGTTCAGCTGCTGGACTTGTCACATTTTAACATCATATTGTTAGCCAATCCTCCAAGTTGGGCATCATCTGAAAATTTGATAGGCACTGTCAAGCCTCACAACTGGTCACGTATTAAATCACAAATTTCCAGACACTTAAACTCTAACTCAGGACATTATTAGTCTTGGCAGTAGACTCTCAGATATGACTCAACTAGAGTATAAACTGTATTGCTGACATGTATGAACACAGCAGTTGATGTCTACTGTATATAGTGGAATGAAGTCAGCTTATTATTATTATGGTTGGTCACACAGTCAGCCAGATGTTTAGGCTGGATTTGGCATTTTTATCCACCTATCAAGTCCTTCCAAAGGACCTGGGAAAGGCAGATGTTGTCATTTGATGGTGTTAAAGGTATCATTGCAGGATGTACACTATTCCAAGTAAAGCTGTCTTTTGCAATTGACTGATGGTGATTTTGTCAATGCCAATGGTCTTCAGGGGGTGCTCCAGATGTTTTGGGATTGCACCTAAGGCACCTATAACTATTGGTTCTATCTTTACTTTCTTTTGCCACAGTTCTATTTCCAGGTCTTTGCAGTTTGTGATTTTCTCCAGTTCTTTCTCTTCTATGCTGCTGTCTGCAGGTATTGCAATGTCCACTATCCAGACTTCTTTGTCTTTCTTATCAACAATTGTTTAGTCTGGGGTGTTGTGTGGCAGGTGCTTGTGTGTTTGAATTCTAAAGTCCCAGAGCACTTTAGCTTCTTCATTTTCTATTACTTTGTCTATTTTGTGGCCCCACCAGTTCTTGCTTGCAGGCAAGTGGTATTTCTTGCAGATATTCCAATGCACCATTGTTGCTACTGTGTCACACTGTTGTTTGTAGTCAGTCTGTGTGATCTTGTAGCAGCTAACTAGATGGTCCCCTGTTTCTTCAGCTTCTTTGCAGAGGCGGCATTTGCTGTCTGCTGCTGTCTTCTCAATTCTGGCTTTATATGCATTTGTTCTGAAGGCTTGGTCTTGTGCAGCCAGAATTAGCCCCTCTGTCACTTCCTTCAACTTTCCTGCTCTTAGCCATTGCCAGGTCTTGTTGTTATATGCTTTGCCTACTGCTGTTGCCTGCTGCTGCTGCTGCTGCTGCTGCTGCTGCTGCTGTTATTATTATTATTATTATTATTCCAATTTATATAGCTGCCCATCTCACCACAGGTGACTCTGGGTGACATACAACAAAGCTAAAAGCAATAAATACATTAAAATATATCCTATTTATACAAAATCACGCTCTAACATTTAAACACTAGGGTTTTTCTTCCCACCTTTCTGAATCAATGGATTCCTGGTCACCATCTTGGTGGCCTTGGAAGACACCTGGGAAATATTTGTACAATGGTTTTCTCTGACTTGGGATCTGCTGGTTTCTGCCTTATTAATCTCCCCCCCCCCTTCTATTCCACTGTCTAGGTACTTCATTAAGTGTTTGAATAGCACTGGACTGAGGTTGGGGACCAAAGGATTGCACTCAATGCTTCACTTCATGACAATGTAGAACCATTTATGAGCACTTTTTGGATGCAGTTGTTCAACCAACTGCTAATCCACTGTACTGTAGCACTAACTTCCATTTATCCTTCTAGTTCACAAGACTTTACTAAGTACATCCATAACATTTCCTTGGATTTTGAGTCATTCTGTCGTAGAAGAAGAAAAGGTTAGTCTGAAATAGCTAAACCTGTGTTAGTTTCTGATAAGGGTAGTATTCCTAAATGCTCTCAGATATGCTTTTTAACAACATAACTTAGGACTCTGTCCAATTCAGATGTAAATAATTAATCTGTAGTTTCCCAGAGCTTCCCTCTTCCCCTTTGTGATGATTGGGCCAATGTGTTTTTTCCATTCTGACTAGAAAGTCTTCTTTGAGTAGGGTGGCAGTAAGGCTTCCAGTGAATCAATACAAAATTCACTACCTTCCTGCTTGATTAACAAGGGAAGTCACCTGATCCCCCTCCTAGCAGCTGATCACGTGGATCAACTTCTAACTGGGAAATGAGGATAAGCTGTGTTTCTAATTCATATATGTTAGAGTTGAGAACTCCATGCAGTTTGGGGATTATGGGTTGTTTGCCTCTACAGAAGCTGAAGGAGAGATTTGGGAAATCTCAAAAGCCTCTGTCTTCTTCCTTGCAATCTTGTAGCTTTGGGATGAAAAGAGTACCTTCCTTCTCTTTTTTCTTGAAAAAAATCACTGCCTTTGAGCCTCTATTCTTATTTTTATTCAAGTTGACCTGAGAAAGTTTTACTATTGTTTGGTCTAGCTTTAGATATAAACGTGAAATACATTTCCATACTTGAAAGACAATTTCTGGATGAGTTTTAACATGTTCCACTTCAGTTTGATAAAATACCAATTACAACTGTAAATTGAAGCTGAACACCAGATTTTGAAATATTAACTTATCAGGATGCTAAGCTGTTATTAGGCTAGTTTCAGTAAATGCACTAGAAGGTTGAAAAAGGGAAGAGGTGAAAAGAGCTAGTCCATTCATACCGTACCAAGAACAAGACCCTGCTATACCTTTTTCCTAACAATGCCACCCATGCTTTGTTGTTGGTTCTCAATGATTCTGATGAGGACTTTTTTTTTCTTGTTTAATTTCAGCTGTTTTGCAGGGGAAGAGGATAGCTCTTGGCTGTATCTGTGTTACGTTCAGGATCAGTGGAAACAAACGGCAGCAAAATTCCTGGCCCAGACAAAATAGTGTTGATGCAGAAGAGGCTGATTTGTAAAATTGGTCCCCATGGCTGTGCACAAACACAACCATGCAGGGTCTGACCAGGTTAGTGCTTGGATGGGAGGCAATCAGGAAATCCCTGGGCTATACTCTAGACTGGAAAATTGAAGACAGTGACAAAACAACATAGGCATGACCTTGCAATCACCAGGAGTCAAATTTAAGGGAGACTTTACTTTTAAAAGAGGTGTTTTATATTTCCTTCCTCAACAATTTTCTTTTACAGACCTGGATGAGGATATCAGCCCAGAATTATTTATGGAAACAGACGGGCACTGTCTATTGAAAGATCTGTTGTTGAATTGCTCAGACCATTATTTTTTTCCATAAGCATCAAAATCCCTCTCTTCATTTAGGACAGGAACATGAAGGATACCTGTCAAAGTATGTCAAAGGAGCCAGCAGTAATGTAATGGCTTCAAGCACTGAAGTTAATCAGCCACCCCACACAGAAAAGAAACTCACAGCTATGGCCTATAGGACATGGTTTTGGCTTTGTTTGTTGTATAGCACCAATTGTCATCATGCATATTTTCAGTCATTCCCATTACACAGTTCCCTTTTTAGATAAGCAAAAAACTACACAAAGTGTCAAAGAGAACTAAGGAATAGTAAGTCCAGAAAATCCATGAGATAAGGAAATACAGCTAAGCCTAGTTTATGCCAGCATCATTTAGTCTGTCCGTGCCCTTCTGTCCTTGCAAACCAGTTTAGCTCCCACCAGGTTCATTCACCTATTCAAACCCTGCATTTTCTTCTTATTTCTTTCTAAGGATCTCATCAGTTCCATCTATCCATGACTTTTTCAGTCTGTCCCTTCCTTTCAACCCATTTGCTTTGCAATTCAATTCTCATTCATTCTGTCTATGTGACCAAACTATACAACATACTTGTTTTATTCTGGTCACCTTCCTTTATATACAATCCACATTCATTCAGCAGCTAATCATTCTGGACCTCTCTTCTCTCACCGCTTATGATTCTTAAGTATCCCATTCCCACAGCATTCAATTTACTTTTATGTTAGCTTTGAGATACTCAACTCATACTTCAGTATAACAAAGTTAGCAGAAGTTCTCTTATACAAAACTTCTTTTGGCAAACATTCATTCCTAAAAAATAAACCAGAAACTGCTTACTACAATATGTTTTTACCAGCATTTTTACATCTTAAAATTCTTCTATACATTTCCTAATTTTTAGTAAACATTCTACCAAAATACACAGATTCACTTACTTCATTTTTAATACTATTTATGTGTTCCTTGCAATGATTCATGCTATTTTCCCTGTCAAACACAAACTTCATCCAACACATTAATTTTCAGATCTGTATTCCTCACTGCATCACAAGATGTATCTAACATTCACAGCAAATCATTTAACTTCTCAGCGAACAACATAGCATCATCTGCACACAAAGATACATGTACATTCACATCCCAAGCAACATACCTCTAACATCACCACAAGCATTCCTTATATATTTATCCATAAAAATATTAAACGAACAAGGGGATAGCACACATCCTTGTTTTACTTTCTGCTTAATGCTGATCCATTTGTTAAGCGTTCCATTTATTCTAAGACATGGTTTAATTCCGTTATTTGCCCCATCTGTTGCATTCGGCAACCAACCTTCAGTTCTATATTCATGCAAAACATTCCATAATTCAGGCCTATTCACTTTATCATATGCTTTCTCTTAACAAACATTGGATAAGCTTTTTTCTCACATTCATATATTTCTCAATTATCTGCTAAAGAGAAAAATCTGATCTGCATATCTCTTGTCCTGCATAGCCACACCGAACATCCCAAACTTTTCTCACTGTCATGTCTCAAAGCTTTTTAGTTGTGCCAAACATATTCTTGCATGCATTTGTTCTTATCTGCAGCTTCTTTTATTTTATTGTTTCACAAAACTTTCCATTAGTGAAACCCTACATACTTCTACAGCACACAGTTAAATAATGTTCTTCACTTTGTTTCAAGCAGCTTCCACATCCTCTTTTCTTATATCCACTTTCCATAAATTCTATTGGGAGATTATTCTATTTACTAATAGTTTTTACATAGGACTTGTACTTTCTTTTCCCCAATCATTCTACTTTCACTGTAATTTCTTTCACTACTTTTCTTCCTTGTCCATTTTCACCCAAGAGCCACTTTTAACTCTAGCAAAACAAAACAAACAAACAAAAAAACTATCCCACATTAAGAACCACTCATCACCCTTGTACCCTTCACAAATTCTCTCCAGCAAAAACAGTCATATCAATCATGCTTTTAGATTTATACTATTTCCCTACCATGTGAACATGTGATGGATGATACATAAAGCTTTTATTTGAAACAAATGACCCTTTTTCTAAGCAGTTACTCACTAAAAAGTCACCATTCTCATTCATTATTGGGTCTCTCAATGGCCCTATCACTTTTTCTGCCCTCCCTCATCTCATTCCCACCCGTCCATTCATGTCACCTAACAGAACTGGTTTTTTCCTCTTTGATAACATCCATTTAGAAAGTTGCACATTTTTTGTCTCAAAACATACCACTGCTTCTTCCATTGTTACCATTCACCAGAGTGTAACGTGCAGCTATCACCAATTAAAGGACTCCTATTGTTATACATACAACCTATTTTATATGCACAACCTAAGTAAACCATTTCATATTTTCTGGCATACATTTTAGCCCATTCATCCATACCTGAACGTACATTTTCATTTTCCGGCCTGAATCCATTCCACAAGACCTGACCACTTCATTCAGATCTATTACAACCTATCTCTTTGGCTTCCTTTTACAGACATACATGTCTATTTTTCTTTCTCACATTTTATCATTAATTCATACTCTTCACCACTGACTCCTCTTCAAAGTCTCAATCTTCCATATTCCATGGTTATCCCCAGATGGGCTCCTAGATACAGACCTCTGCCATGCATCATGACTTTGGTCAACTGAGGCTCTCACATAAACCTTTTTAGCAAATTTTATTGGTTGATTGATTCATTCAAATACCATCTAATCATACCCATTCACAATACTCTATCAAGCAAGGATCTCTAAATCTAGAGACTACAATGCAAGCCAACGTACTGTGCAAGCATCCCACCAACTAGAATGTATATGCAACACACACACTTGTGATATTAACAGAAAATGTAAACATAAAATGGTGATTTGGGGAGACAAGATAAAGAAGAAATGTAAGTGAAAGTCGATATAAATGAAAAGACCGAAATAGATCAGAATGAATGGGAGAAGGAAATATGAAAGAAGAAAACAGTTGAAAGTCATTTACTGATTTATTGACATGGCTAAAACCCATATGCAGCAATGAAACATAACTAAAAATAGAACTGAAGAATAAATTATCAAACATCTTTAAGAATTCATGAAAATGATTTTATAGTATACTTATTTTTAGTAAAAATGTATACAAATACTTCTGCAAATGAATTATTAACCACAAATATTCTTTACAACAGATCCGCCTTTTTTACTTAGTATATGCTTCTTTTAATGCAATAATGTGGCAGGTTTCTGTTTTCTATGGAGAGAGATGTTTTCTATAGGATGGATACTGCCAATTACTAATATATAATTAATGCACCAGCATGAGGTGGTGGTGAAATGCTGATTCAGTAAATTAGAAAGGAGAGTGTCATTCCAAAGTACTAGTTCTAGCTATCATTTCTATAGAGGTCCATATGAAGATTCCTTTCAAGTAGAAAACAACCAGATCAGCGGATAACATTCTAATGCATCTCTTTCTTCTTCTCTTTCCATAGTAGCCAGAAGCATTTATTTACAGAAGGAAGGTTTTAAGAATAGGATTCCCCAGCTTCAACTCGAACTGGTCCAGTCTATTGCCTCATCTTAGAACACCTACCTCCCCCTCACTGTGATACGTGAACTGATTATTCTGACAAAATCTGGATCAACCGTATTACAATCTTTCTCTTCCAAATCATCTTGTATTTAATGATAGACAAAAATATGTATTATGAGAAACTCTGATTAATTCTTTATTGAGATAATGAAAGAAATTAAATTTAGTCCTTGAGTTAAGCATTAATACTTATCTGAAGACTCTTTCTGCCTCTGCTCTTTCCTAGCTAAGCTGATAAGACAAATTATGCTTACATTTTCAACCAAAACTATTTATTTCTTAAATTTATGCCTATTTAAATTCAGAGTTCAAGAGAACAGAAGAAAAGCATTCCTGGAAGCTGCCTGATATACTGTATATAATTTGAAAATGTTATAAATTAATTATATCACTGCTTAGTTGTTGATGCTGGTATGTGTAGGGTTTTAGGTACTTTTCTGTTTTAAGGGATTTCATAGAAGATTTTATATGTGTGTGTGTGTGTGTGTGTATGTGTGTATGTATGTATGTATGTATGCATGTATGTATGTATTTCACCTGCTATTCCCCATCTTTGGGTCCAAATAGTTATTACATTCAGAGGAAGAACAAACAGGAAAAGCAATAAAAAGAATATGGATTTAAACCAATTGCTGTTCACTTGCAATTATTTCATTAACTATTAATTCATTGATTTCTCCTGAGTAAACTGCTTATATCTATGACTGGATTTTTCAATATATTTTCATTTTGTAAACAGCTGCTGTGGTGTGGCCCAATTTAGACTACCTGGGGCAAGAGAGGACAACCTTGTTTCTGTCCAGGACATTTTTCCACAGGAGAAATCTGCAGGGAAGTACATATGAGAGGGCCCCAAGCAAACAGTGGGTGGAGCCACAAAAAAGTTGGTGGGGAGACTCCTTTTCTTGCTGTTGTAACCTCTCCCTCTCTTTCTCTCTCAATCCTGAAAAGCAGGCAGATAGAAATTCCTAGGCCTCACCTGTGATCTCTTGCACAGGGAGGTATGAAATTAAAGAAAGGGTAGGTTTAACTTAGTACAATTTCTCCTTTTTTTTTCATAGGTGGTATTAATCCTGGATGAAAAAATACACAGCAATTGTAATATGTTTTCCCTTCCACTGCAGTAGCAGGCTGGGAGCCGGAGAAGCTTGGCATTAGAACTTAGTGCTAAAAATGTTCTGAAGGAAAGCATTAAAGCCTCCATCTCCCTAATGCAACAATGGCCCTTTCTTAACACCCTCTCCAAGAGCTGAGCTCACCTTGAAGGAGAATTTACTTCTTAGGTAAGATTGTCAGAATTAATTCCTATCACCTACACATACATAACTAGAAACAGCAGGAGCTTGATACCTGAAAAACTTGTTTTAAAAATCTATCTATCTATCTATCTATCTATCTATCTATCTATCTATCTATCTATCTATCTATCTATCTATCTATCTATCTATCATATAGAAATTTTGATCAAATTCTAGAATGCATTTGATTAACAACAACAACAACAAAAAAGGCTTTATACCCAAGAAACTACATCTACGCTACCTTGTAAAGATATATAAATGTATGCAATTATGGGCACTTCCCCCCTGCCCCAAGCTGATACAAGTCCTGCAGTAACAAAAATTCTCAAAACCCTTCCATAAAAACTTCCATGTATTTTTTTTCCTTTTGTTTAGATTTTTATCCCACCTTTTATATTTGGTCAATGCAAGGCGGCAAACATACCTAATATTCCTGCCTCCTATTTTCCCCACAACAACCCTGTGAGGTGAGTTGGGCTGAGAAAGAATAACTGGCCCAAGGTTACCCAGCCAGCATTCATGCCTAAGGTGGGACTAGAACTCACAGTCTCCTGGTTGCTAGGCCAGCACCTTATCCACTACACCAAACTGGCTCTCATAATTTTTCATGTTGTGTGCATTTTGTCTGGCTACATGCAAAAAAGTTTAAGAAGTTCCTACAAGAAGGAGATAGAAAGATGTCAAGCCACCTTTTCTTAAAAGACCTGAAACCCAGGACCCATGAGCCATGATGGGCATCCTGCAAAAGGGCAACAAGGTAATTTTACTGTGGTTTCAAATACTTTGCAGCTGAACTAGAAATGCCTCATTTTTTTAATTATAGCCAACATGGTAAGAACATACAGCTACTTCTGAACTGGCACAAAGTCCTTGTAGAAAGTTCTGTGTGTATATGTATGGATTATAAGTAACTGTTGAACTTTTACTGCATAATTGAAGTGCTCAGATGTCTGTGATACCATTTCTCATTCTTCAAGAAGCTAACCCAGATTTTACTTTTGATTGATTGATTGACTGATTGATTGATTGTATGCCATCAAGTCAGTGTCGACTCTTAGTGACCACAAAGATAGATTTTCTCCAGGACACTCTGTCTCAAACCTGGTCCTTCAGATCTTCCAAATAGTGCACCCATTGCTGCTGCAGCTGAGTCCATCCACCTTGTTATTGATTATCCTCTTTTCTCTTTCCTTCCACTTTTACTTTAATCTCTTCCATATGTGCCACATAACACCACAAAGAGTAGCCACCATCTCTGGAGCTAGGGGACAATAATCAAGATTATCTTCTGTATTCAGTTCCTTTTGACCACCAAAAGGCTTGAGATACCCATAAGGACTAAGCTATTCATCATGCAAACTGACCTTTAAAGAGTATGTGTCATTTCTCCTTGTTTTCATGGAACATTGCTGGCTGGATATGCAAAAACTCTGACACTCTTTGCATTAATCATTTAAGTAAGTTTGATATTGGGTCATGGAAAGATTGAGCTAGATGGATATTGCTCACATTCAGTTAGCAACAAGAAAGAGGGCAAATCTAGGGGTTTGGTTATCTCCCCAGGCCTGCAAGCAAAGATCATAAAGCTTACCTCCCATGTACAGTGGGCTGGTTACAGCTCTAATGAAGTTTAAATACTGAAATCATCTTTAAATTAATATTTATATGACTCCATGACACCCGAGTTCATTAAAAATTGCAGCATGAGTTAACACACTAATTGTTCAGCTGCCCATCTGGCTACATATGTTATCAGTATGGACACTTGAATGCTAGAATGGAATTAATTGATAAGGCCTTATATGCAAAATATGGTAAATGTTTTTAATATTGTATGCCCCTTAGAGTCTGACAAGTAGGTAGCATAGTAATAATGGTCACACATACACACATAAACGCCGCCCTCTAACTACTAAGGGTGGGTGTCCTTACGTGTATTTCCAAGGATGCTAAATGCAATTTACCAGGATTTAAACTGGCCCAGATGGCTAATCAGCTGGTTCTATTTATTCTAAATAGCACAATGGTGGGTGATAAGCCAGGAGACTTTACGTTCTGTTAGAGATGCAAAATGTCAACCCTTGACTATGCTAATGGAATCCTGCAATCTAGTAAGTTATGTCTGCCACTTAGAAGTGGATCCCCATCCAGATAGCAATCATCTGTCACTTGCCTTAAATGTTAAGCTCCCTAATGGACCTTTTTGTGCAGAGGCAGTATTTAATTTCAACACTCAGGCAGATTCTGGATTTGCTCAGATCAAGTGGAATGAGCATATCAACAGAGCTCCAGGCAATCTGCAATTCTGTTTTGTGGACTAAGAAACATTATTCCTGACCATTATGGTACAATCATCCAGAAGCTACTAGAGTATCTAATCAATAAAAATAAAATAAAATATATTCAGGAGCTCTAGCAAAGATTCAGATCTAAAATGAGGATTGATCAAGAATTATATCTATAGGGCAAAAAAAAAAAAATCACAATTGTTAAGTTCTATAGGTTCAACCCATTGATAACTTTTCTGTATTTACTGGAAACCCAATAACCTCCCCAGATTTATTGGAAAGGGAAAGGCATTATAAAGCCCTTTTGAATGCCAAAGTGAAGCTTTAAAAGCTACTTGGCAACAGTTAATACAATCTGTTAGATTAAGGGACTCAACCAATTTCTGGTGTAACATTGTAGGCTATTCTAATGCAAGTCCATCCTATTCACATGCCATATTCCCCCCAAGGTGTAGAAGTCCCATTTTTTTAATGCTTTAAAATATCTGTGATAATCCTTTGGCTCCTACTAACTTCCTTGTTAGTCATTTACTTGACTGGCTGCTTCCCAACCACAGATATTCAAGAATTGACAGATCAGCTGCAGACTGACAAGGCCCCAGGATGTGGTCGTATTCCAGCTGAGCTCATTAAAGCAAATGCTGGGGTTCAAATTTTGACATCTCTTTTTATTTCTCTCAAACAGCCTATAATTGTAATAACTTAGGCTTGACTATCAATATCCTAATTAAAAACGAAACAAAAATGGAATATCTAGAGTGATGCAGCAAACAGCCCATAAGCCTTATGCTACCAAACTCAAAGTATCTGTAGGATATATCCATTTTAAAGTGTGCCTTTGAGCCTATCTCTAGAGAAGTCTTATAGGAAAAACATAAAGCTTCCTCCATACACAAAGCTTATGAATAAGGGCAAATCCAGACTGACCATTTAACCTCCTCTTGTCCTGTGCTCCTATCAGCTTGACTCTAAGATCACTTAAGAATATCCTGTCCAGACTGAGACATTTTGGCAACAGCTTGTAAGGAGTTCAGTCTGTCCTCCATTAGATAATTTTCTTGCTGCTGTGGTCTCTTACCTTTCCATTCCAGGAAAGCAATTGCCAATCAGATTTCTACCTATAAGAAGGTCCTCCTGGACATATAAACATACATGTATATTTGTGTGTGTGAGTGTGAAATGGTACTGAAAACAGAGATACCAATATTATAATGCCCTAGTATAAATCAATGGTGTGACTGCATCTGGAATATTACATGAAGTTCTGGTCACCGCACCTCAGAAATAATATAGTAGACTAGAGAAGGTTCAGAGAACAACTAAGATGATCAAGGCGCTGGAGCAGCTTCCCTATGGGGAAAGGTTGCAACATTTAGGGCTCTTTAGTCTAGAAAGGAAGCAAATGAGAGGGGGCATGATTGAGGTGTACAAAATTATGCATGGTGTAGATAAAATAGACAAGGAAAAGCTATTTTCTCTTTCCCAAAAACCAGAGGTCACCCAATTAAATTGAATTCTGGAAGAATCAAGTCAGACAAAAGAAAATATTTTTTACACAATGCATAATTAAACCTTGGAATTTGCTACCATGAGATGATAGTGGTGCTGACTATCATCTTGGTTGGCTTCAAAAAAGGGTTGGACTGATTCATTAAAGTCATGGCTATTAGTCTTGATGGCAATGTAACTGTCTCTGAAGGCCATCTGCTGGAAGACTAGAGGGCTTCCTTGTACAATTGGTTGGCCACTATTAGAACAGACTGCTGGACTAGATGGGCCAGGGATATGACCCAGCAGGGCACTGCTTATGTTCTTAAACCATCAAAATGCACATACATGCAGGCAGAACAAGCAGCTTAAAAAAAAAAACTTTTCTTACCGCCCTATTTCTTTCTAATGTCTCTTAGAGCTACCTTTCACATGAATGCTACATGACCATAATAGTTATAGTGTTTGCCTTTTACACAGAAGGTTGTTGGTTCAAAACCCAGCAGATTTTCAAAAATTACTATTACTATTCCTATTCCTATTCACAAGGCAGCTGGGGGTAAAACCTTTCTACCTCAAGTGACTAGAAAGACAATGAAAGGGTGCATTGCTGACCTTTAATACACACATACAGTACATGTGCAGGGAAAAGGAGGAAGTTCAGAGAAAGTAAAATAGTAATTTAGAAAAAGTTCCAGCCAGATTCTGAACTAGCAACTCTCTATTTGCAAGACAAGAGTTATAGCCACTGTGTATTATAGTATTCACTGTAAAAGTAGCTATAAAAGGTATTACAGACTATAGTAAGCATGAGCTCAGCTGGAGGGGTGTTCCTGCCTCTGTAAATTACCCAAAAACCTGCTGGGGTTAGCCTGTAACAGACTGAAGCATGGCATCTGAAATGAACAGGAGCACTCAAAGCAGTATAGCTAAGTAAAGTATACTTTGAAAGCAGAGCAGAACAATGTATATTCAGGTTGCTTTGATGGTGAGTGGGGGATTAATAGAAAACAATCCCCCACTCACCATCAAAGCAACCTGAGCATACATTGTTCTGATCTGCTTTCATATTTACTCAGCTATATTGCTTTGAGTGGTCCTATTCCCTGCCCATTCCAGCGATGGGGCAATCAGGCAGTATGGATAAGCTCTAATATGCAAGCCTCAGTCACGACATACAAATTGCATTCCCACTCAAGGGTTAATCAGAGCTGTTTACTAACCCATTTCCTTTTCAAATGTTATAATTCCTTGGGTTGCATCATCTGGACTCTCACTCTCTTAAAACGACTGGAAAAAGTTACCCAATACAGTAGTACTTTATGCAGATGACACTATGATTTATTCACAGATTCTAGTCACCTCAGTAGAGCATTGCGGACCCCTTCTCAGTGGTGTACTGATAACTATTCACTGATTAATTAGAAGACAAGCCACAAGATGAATAACTGGAACATCCATGGCAACATTACTGAGCAGATAAAATACTCTAAATCACTTGCGGGTGGGTATTTCATGCCTCCTACAAGAGAAGGGCCCAAACTGAAAACAAGGCACTAACAGCAGAAAGAAAGGCTGCAGCTATTGTATGCTTGTGTTTTGCTGTTACTTGCTTAAAAGAAGGCAGGCTCATGTCTGGGGCCATCAAAATGTTTGAAGCTAACTGCTCCTTCTTATCTCCCACTAACCATGGCACGAAGATGCCTCTCTGACCATTTTTAAAGGACTTGGCCCCACAAAATTTTTGAATACAATTTTTTTTTAGTATTTATGTATAGGGTTGTTTTTATAGTCTGATTTTAATTGATTAATTAATTTTAACTATTTATATGGTATCATTTTTTAATGGTTCTTGGGTCTTTGGTTTTAATTGTGAGCCACCTAGAGTCATCCATTGGGGGAGATGGGCAGCATACCAATTTAATAAACAAACAAACAAACAAACAAACAAACAAATAAAATTGCCTTTATCCTGTCCCCAGCCCTTCATCTTTAGTCGTTCCTGTTTAGAAAAAGTGCTGTCCCTCTTCTCCCTGTATATTAGTGCCTCCTCAGTGATGTTGTTGATGAAAATATTGGGGGCTGGGATTTGCCTGCTCCACTGGCCATTTTAGGCTGATGTGGACATATCCTTTACAGGTGCTCAGCGCTGCGCTCCATGGTCTTGGCTTGGGCTTGGCTGCAGGAAAGACCAGCCAGCCTGCCTTATGCAGAGGCAACTGAGGGAAGGGGGAGATGCAAAAAAAAAAATCAGTTCACTGCTAAGCAGCCATGCACAGCATTACATGATTACGCATGACAAGCAAAGTTTGCCTGCCCATGTTATAATCTTGTAGCCTGGGACCTGCTTCTACTTTCTGAAGCCCATCTTTCATGGAAATCAAAGGAGCTTAGTCCCAAGTAAATTCTTATTTGAATGGCACAGTTACAGATTAAATGCCCAACAGCACTGGTATAAATAAACAGCTTGGTTCCAGTTGGTAGTTATTGTTTTAATAAATGAATGAATTGATCAATTTCCTGATAGCTACAACCACGGTCATTTTGAGTAAGTGGTTTGTCCATTGCAGAGGAAGGCAATTTTCAAAAAGAGGGATATGCCCACCACCTGCTATGTTATAGCTGAATTCTGCATGGTGGTGTCTAGAGAGTGACAAGTTAAACAAGTAATTCAGCCTCCTTGCCAGCTGTAGTACAACAGCCTCTGTTGCCTCTATGATACTGTCTGTTTCAATTATGTACTGCATTGCTGTTTGGCCTTTGGGGTTTCTGTGGGGTATTTTTAGTTGCTGGTCTTTGGCCATAATAAGGATATCTATCTATCTACTGAAGCACATACACACAGCATTAATTTACAACCATAAATCTAAAGACTTGAGGCAGAAATATATCACAGTGCCCTAGAAAGGCTTGTGGCAAGTATAGCAGCTCTGATTTCTTATCCTTGTCTGGAATAACAACTTCATGTATAAAAGCTACCTGAATAATTGTACCCTTTGATCATGCCAAAAGTTCTTTTTTGCATCTATATTTTATATCCCAGTGAGACATCATTTCTAAGTGATCTGAAACAAAGCTTGATCTCAAAAATGTCAAACATGCTAAGGGGCGGGGGGGGGAGACGGAGAGCTGGGTACTGCAAACTTCATAGTTCCTACTCTCAAAGACTCTGCAGTTTCTTTTAACTCCATTAATTAAAGCTGACTTAGAAAAACAAGTTACCACTTTTGTGTTGCACCCAACTGTACCACTGGTGTGTGTTCCATTAGAATAATATAATCTTGAAGAACATGCTGTAAGCACATGCTGCCAGGGTCCCAGCTGATCTATATCCACTGAATTTTATTAGCACATATCATATGCTATGAACTGGCAGTCCTACTCCTGCCCACCACCGTGGCAGCCTGGACTCCAGCCGAGATCCTGCAATTCACCACAATAGATTTTCCCCCAAGAAGGACAAAGTTCCAAGCCTGGCGCAGTGAGCTAGCTGACTGTTCAAAACTGGGAATGGGGAGTCAGAAGGAACGGGCTCTTTCAAGTTGGCTTCTGTTTTGAACACAAACAGGAGCTCATGAAACATCAGCATCTTGCTCTCCCCTTTTGTTACCTTAAGACAGTTTCCCCAAGCAATATATGTGTGAAAATATGTGTACAGATGTATTGAACTGGGTCCTGCAATAGTGAGCATGTGAAATGAAAAGGAAGTGAGCAAGAAAGGGAGTGATGGGGAAGGGCTGCCTTGTTCAGTTTTTGCCCTTTAGTATCCTTTCTTGGGAATTAAATAGCTAAATCAGTAAAGTCAAAAACATAAAGCACATCTTTGGAAAAATACTAAAATAATGCTGTGCTTAGTAAAGAGAAGGTGTGTGGCTCATCTTTAGTGGACATGACTAACACACAGCTATATAGTCTACAAAGCACTCCATTCACAACCTGGACAAATCAGGTTAGCATTGTGATTTCCCCAATCTAGAAATGCTTGCTAGGGAAGGACTGCTGGATAATGAACTATAATAGCTTAGTCACAGTTCCATGGCAGATCCACTATAATGTTGAAGAGCTGCAGTCATACCAGATAGCAATAACCCAGTGCCTTTCTCAGCATCCTTAGAACTGAGGCACTGTGTTTTATTAAGGGGCATCTAGGTAGGTGTACAAATGAAACAACAATTGTCTATGTAGTTCCCTTGGCAACTTATCACCTATAGTTTACATAACAAAAGGATGTATCTAGCGAAAACTGTCCAGGAGATTTAATCAACTTTAACCAGTCCTGCTGGTACATTAGTGCTCCCTTATAATGCAAAATTATAGTATGTATGTATGTATGTATGTATGTATGTATGTGTGTGTGTGTGTGTATATATATGTTTATATATATATATATATATATACACACACACACATACATACATACATATGCATGAAATATATATATATATATATATATATATATATATATATATGCAGATTTTTTCATGCATATGCAGACAATATGATTAGCCACAGTCTATAGCTAATACTTACTCATCTTTGTAAATCTAAAATGTTGGTGTGTGGCACAGCTTCCTTTTACCTCCATCCAGTTATTTGCTCTCCAGAGAATATATGTTGCTAAAAGTGTTTTGTTGCAACTCTTCAATCCAACCATTTCCTTTGTTAGGAGAAACATTCTGCTACGTGATTTAAAGATTTATTTTTTAAAAATAAATGAGCAGGTCTGCCTCACAAGCCTATTAGGACTTGCTCTTTCAGAATAAATGTCTGCACTGTGTAACAGATGGGGAAGAGTTTTCAGCAATATGTAACTGCTGGTGGGTGGTAGACTGTTACAAGTATATAAAAGTACCCCTGTCTTTTTATTGGTGAAATGTTGGAGGACATGTGCAAATCATAGTTGCTCATTAAATCACTGGGAATCCAAACTAGGTGAAAAAGGGCCCACAAAACTAAAGCTCAGCAACAATGACATCCAGCATTTGGAAACCATGGGAACCAGCCATGGGAGGGGAGAGCACTGCAATTAGACTTAGGTTTGATACACTCTGTAGAATTACATCAACGTAGGTACCAAGTTAACCAAAGCAAGTTCAGATGAAAATGAATTGGGGAAAGAAATGGCTGTATCACAAGCTTTTGTAGCTGTAATCCAGCAGAGAGTACTAGAAACTATTTGGGGTCAGACCAAAAGCGATGACATGCTAGAAACCCCACTGAGCTGCAATTTCTATTTGTTCTAGAAGCTACTGATTTCAGAGTTCAAAAAGAGCCCTCAGAACAGTAATAACAGCTTGTTTTATTATTTGTTAAAAGCTTGGTTTACAGCTTCACTTCGGGTTGGGGGGAGAAAGACATTTTGTGACCTAAAAGGCCAGGTGATCGCTCTGGGATGATAAAGCGATTGTGTGCAATTCCTCTTGACCCAGATTCACGAACTTCCCATTCTGAATAAAGGATGAAATCAAGAGTATTTTGTGTTCTCTGAATGAATCTAATGGGCAGTCACCTGGTTGCCAAGAAGGCCATTGTTTCAAATGATGTTTCTAAATTTTTAGAATAAGGCAGCAATTCCATAAAATACAAGTTCTTGATTTAAACAAGATGGCTTCCCCCACCTCATTCCAAAGGCACTTCCACATCACCCCACTTCTATGCACCAGTCCTCAAAAATAGTTTGAAGATGATTGGCAATTGTCTTCAATCCTAATCTACTGATTTAGCAACTCTGAGAAAAAGGAACAAAAATCACTGACCTGACATAAACTGCCAGAGATTCTGCAGCAACAACAATAATGAAATATCCCTATCCACCAAATATTCCTAACAAACGAGAAAGAAATTGCTTCCACCTTTCCCACACCACAATTCATGTCTGGACTCATAACATGTGCATTTGTCCAAAGCAGAAAAAAATGAAGCTAGGAAAGTGTCAAGCCATCCTTTCTCCTGAAAGACCTGAACCCAAAAGCCAGAAATTCTGGTGAGGCAAATCTTCGTGCAAATGGAAAAATGGACCATAGAACCAGTATCCAAAAAGTGGAAAAGTTTTCTAGTGGTTTCTAACACACTGCAACTGAGTAAATTGCATCTTTGGTAGAGCTCCTGAAGCACAGCCATAACTGTGGAGTTGCAACATCCAGAGCTGCTTTTGAATGGTGCTGAATCCTCATGTGGAAGTGCCCGGTCTCTCTCTGCATGCGTATGGTTGGATTCTTTTGCCACCTTAATATTTTCTTTCCAAAAAGGCAACATTTCAAGTCAACATCAGAAAACATTTAGCTTCGTAGACTGAAGAGATCCAAATCACACCATTTACAGTTAAGCAGATGAACAGAAGGAACTGAGAGAAGGAACAACAAATGGAGATCTGATCTTACTACAAGTTCTCTGAACATCTAAAAAGAATTATTTTTTCTGATAAACGGGGGGGGGGGGGGGGAGCTGTAAGATACCTAAATTTCAATTTCCTTACAGCGATTTGGTCTGTGCTGCAAAGCTCTGGATTACCAGGTAACGGCAGCAGAGTAAGAATTTTCTGTGTCTCTTCGCTGCCATCTAGTGGCTCTCTGGATTTTTTGTAGCCCAGATCTGAGAGCTCCAGTACATTCTGCCTTTTTGTTTTCAGTACCAACTTTCCAAGAGTGATTAATTGAATTACCTTTCACTGTAGATTGAAATGCAAGGGGGAACACAAAGCAAATCACAGTGCACTGTGTATTAAGATGATGCGACATTGCAAATGATGTTGACTCAGGGAGAAATTGGTATAACCCAGAAATGCAGAGTTGGAACCCAAAATATGCTGAAATTGAAGGTATGCCACCAAGCCCAAGCAAATCATATGTTGAAAGAGAACTCACAGAGGTTTTGTTTTCTGACCTTTCCCAAAGAGATAAAGACAGAGGTACTGAAGCCTGCAGTTCTCCCTTTGTCTTTTTAAAATAATTAACAATTGACTTTCCTGCACAGAAAAAGACAGATAGGAACTAGATGTTCCTTTTTCATTCCAGGTGTTTAGAGAAAATGACAGGTTAACATCCCAATTTTCTGCCCCAGATTGCAGATACTGATGATAGTTCTCATTGATTCTCTTCAAAATATGTTGCAAATTTATTTATACAGCTAAGCTGTGAGAACAAAGCATGAAGAGGATTAGAATCATTACCATCCTGATGTAATCCCCAGCTCTCTTGTCAGTGTGAGATACTGAATACATTTTAGGAAAATCAATTATATAATAACTACAAGTTCTTCTCACTTACACCCACACAGTTCCAGTGACGTCAACATGAACTGGAGAATTCAGCCTTCCTTGTTCACAAATTCATTGCAAGACCATATATCTTAGGAAGCCTCACTGCCTGCCTGAATAATTTAAACATGGGCATCTGTGTAATTAAATGAATGATCAAGCAGAGATAGATTGAATATTGTTTACTTCAAACTGCTTGAAATTAAGCATCAGCTTAACAAATAAATGGACAGATGTAATAATAGTGTAGGCTCCTTGACTACAGGGCAGAGAAGCACTTAGAAAGTAAGAGAGACAAACAGAACTATCTGATATTGCTTTTGTGCCTGATGAAAAAATACTACATTTTTTACAAGCATGCAGAGAAAATCAGTGATCATGAAATACTGGATGTCTTGAAGAGTGTTGATGTAACTAATTACTGTTTGGAGTACCCAACATTGTGTAAGCTTTTTACACTACAGTTAGAATATTAATTGAATAAATCTATTAAAATAATAGCCAAATTATAATAATAATACAGTAGGCAATTCATAATAAGCAACAAAACTAAAAAAATCTGGGCAGGCATAAAATCAGTTGACATGCTGGGGCACATCTAAGTAGTATTCTGTAGTACTGCTAAAGAGCAGAAATTTATACTACAATATAATTCTGTATCAGGATAACAGTTTAATAATGCACCAAGGATTGCATGGAATCTATCTGAAAAGGAAAATCAGCATTTGAAACAGATTTTAAGATCAGTACTAAACTTGGAAATTTACTTAACTAGAAACAATAAAGATTTATTCAAAAAAAATATTTACAGATCTGAAAAATGATAATGACTGCTGCATTAAGATGGAAAAAGCTAAGCTATCCTGCCTAGGAAGAATATTGGAAGCAAAAATGAACAATTTACCAAGCATTGTTTTTTAATTCCAAAAATGATCCCAGTAAGAATGGAAGAAAAGACACTGAATGAGATGCAAAGGCAAATAAGTAATTTCATTTGCTTAAATAAAAAACCAAGGATCAAATTCAGGATTCCACAAAATGCACAAGAACAAGGTAGTCTGACTGTTCCAAATTTTAAGCTATATTATCAAAATCATTGTTTGACATGAAATACGGATCAGATTATATCAACATACGGTTGCGCTATTCCAGTGGAAGGAACAGGACTCTCAGAATGCCTGTACAAATATCCCTAAACTGATACAAGTAGAAATATTAAGTGTGTAACATTTGATTATAAATAGCCTATGAAAAGCATGAGGCAAATATAAAAAAGGACTATTGCTTGAAATTAATGGTATTTTTATTCTCAGTTTAAAACAGGATGCTATGATTGTTGATGGCTGCAGTGTTCTGTGTGTGTGTTCCTGAGAACACAAAGCTATCCTAAGCAATGATGAGTGAAGCACATTTTATAAAGTGCAACCAAAATGAGATTTATTTCCATGGAATATATTGTAGGGAGAGGCAAAGCTTAACACCTATATCCTACCAGGAAAATCAAAGATCATGTGCTCTGCTCAAAGGTGCCTGGGAAAGAAAGGCAGAAAGAAGTGACCTCAGGTAGTGACAGGCAAAGAGAGGGTACATCCGTCACTTTCTATCTATACCCCACTGACCCTGCGTGGTTGGGAGGTCATGTGATGACAAGGAGTCTGTGCTGCTAGATTCACACCTCCAGCCCTAATCGCTATTTTTTTGTGAAGGCAATTGCACAGCTAAGGGTTAAAATGTAGTCATATCCCTCCCTCGTTCTGCCTGTCTGGACTTTGGTTTGCTAGTTAATAGATTGAAAATGAACTACTGTATGTGTTAGCATGGGCCAAAAAAGTTGATCTCTACAGGGCAACAGGAGGCCAGTTAGATGTTGTTCAGGTTGGGAAAGTTATTTTAGTTAATTTCCAGTTTAATTTGCACACTCCCAGTCAGTCCCTATATCCAGATAAGAACCAGTACACACACTACTCAGTTCAGCTAGCAAAAACATGGCTTGAAGCTTATTTATTAAACATCATCAAACATCAAACCAATTAACTGGCAAAAATGAGACAGACATGAACAACGGGCAACAATTTACATTATCTATATATCAAAAAGGTCAGAACTTCCAGAGGCATTGGAAACAACACTGTGGGTAATTAACATGGACAGTCCTATAAGGCAGGGTTCCTCAACCTCAGGAACTTTAAGATGGGCAGACTTCAGCTCCCAGAATTCCCCAGTCAGCATGGCTGGCTGGGGAATTCTGGGAGTTGAAGTCCACCCATCTTGAAGTTGCTGAGGTTGAGGAACCCTGCTATAGGGAGTACCCTTTGATTATTCGAGCTTTAACTCTTGTATGTGCATAATGGCAACAGACAGAGATAGAAAACTAATGAGTTCTCCCCTATTCTGCTCCATGAAGGAAACATTTTAGTGGATGAGGATGATGCATCCAATAGCTCAGTTGCTTCCAACTTTTCATGACCTGATGGACCTCATTTCACCCCAGGTGTCTGTCGGTACTGTAATACAGGGTTCCTCAACCTCAGCAACTTTAAGATGGGTGGACTTCAACTCCCAGAATTCCCCATGCTGGCTGGGAGTTGAAGTCCACCCATCTTAAAGTTGCTGAAGTTGAGGAACCCTGCTGTAATAGCTTCTTTTTCTTGTAAGCTCACAATTGTGTAATCAGTGATGGTGGTGAACCATCTTGTCTTCTGTGGACTCTTTATTGCCTTTGACTTTTCCAAGAATCACAGTTTTCTCCAATGACTCCCGCCTTCAGATTACGTGTCCCCATTATTTAAGGTTTAGTTTCACTGTTAGTGCTTTCAGTGAGCAGTCTGGCTTTATTTCATCTAGAATTGAATAATTTGTTGTTCTCGCAATCTAAGTCATTCAGAATAATTTTGCCAGCATCACAATTTAAAGGGATACATATTTCCTTTGTTCAGCCTTTCTGATGATTCAATTTTCACACCCGTAGGTTACCACAGGGAAAACCATAGCTGTGACAGTCTGTATCTTTGTATTAGTCCTATGTCTCTGTACTTTAATATTGAATCTAGCTCAGTTATATTCTTTCTCCCTAGTACTACATTTGATCTTGGCTGAAAGGCCAAGAAACAAGCTTTTGAGCCTATGAAGTTAAAGTCTGCTGGTACTTCCACTTCTCTGCCTACCTGCATTAGATTGATATTGCCTGTTGACATAATCTTAACTTTGCTTTTTAATACTGAGCAGCATATTGGCCTTCGTGCCCTCCTTTTTCACCTTCAACAAGAGATTCCCTTCCTCACTTCCAGCCACAAAGTGGTAACATCAGCATATCTAGGGTTGTTAATGTTTCTGTTTTAATTCCAATTTCTATTTCTTCTAGATCAGCATTTGTTATCACATATTTTATACCTAAGTTGAATGAGTACAGTGAGAGGCACACTCCTTCCCAATTCTGAGCAATTTAGTTACTCCATATTCTGTTCTTACTGTTGCTTCCTGGTCATCATATGAATTCTCCAATGGGCAGATGAGATGGCCTGGGGTAAAATCTCATATTTTAAAGGCTATCCATAATTTATTTTGCTCCACCCAGTTGAAAGCCTTTATTTAATCAACAATTAATTAATAATTATTAATAAATAATAAATAATTTCTATAGCACACAGCTTTTTAATCATGGGCTAGTATGCTGATACCACTGGCAGGCTACCTCTAGTTTGTCCCTCCCTTTCATTCTTAATTATAAATGGGAATTACGGAGATCACCCACCCACTCTGACCAATGCCACATACATCTGTTAGTACACCGATACCATTGCCAGGCTACTCAGTCTACAGTCATCCAGAACCTGAATATAAATAGACTCTGGGATATAAGTTGAGTTTAATGTGTGTGTGTGGTTTTTTTTTTTAAATAACAGTATGAGTCCTATTCAGAATTAGCATCAGAACACCCACAAATCCTGGCAGAGTTCATGATTCCATGGAATTGTGGTGTAAGAATTCCAAAGATGTAGTGCTTGTTTACATATCCTCATGTATTTATATTCGGTTATACATTCCAACCTTCCTTATTGCCTGATGGACCTTCTAGTGAGACAAAACTGTGCCCCTCGATAGAGTAAACAGAAATAACTTATTGAAAGAGATTTATGTAGCTTCTTGGATGTGCCAGACAATCTGAAGACCACTGCAGTTGGCCTGAGCCAAGAGTCAGTGAAAGCTTAAGGAAGGATTTTAGCAAGGAGAATAATACACAGTTAATTCTGAGTTCTTAAACACAGGTTGTCACGTCTTAAGAATGTTGGCACCTTGCACTTGAACGAATTGTTCTGAAGCAAGTTTATTTTTGCTAAGACAATGTTCTTAAGTGTTCATATTAGGCATATTAGTGGAATTACAATAGTAAATAATGTACTGCAGCCTTCCCTGAACTTGTGGCTTTCAAGTATATTGGACTTCAGCTCCTATAATCTTGCAAGCAGCATGAGACATTATCTAGCAGCTAAGCCGCCAGGAAGTCTTCCCACTTTGCTACAACTTGGCAAACAGAGGAAATAAAAATCCCAATTTACCTCAAATAGCACTGTATAATTACTGAGCATCATTAAATATTAGAAGTGTCTGCTCTTAGAATCAGATTTGAACATTTTGGATTAGTCCCAGAGTCTTTGTGCTACAAACATCACTATTAATAACAGAAAGCCTGATTCTGAACAGATTTGTTAGATGTCCCATTCAGTCCAATTGTGTCACTCCCAAGCATGGATTGCAGCCTGAGTCTAGCACCATCAATAAATGCGGAAAGTAAGATTGGGGATTCTGTAAGTGGACTATATTTTGTTAATAAAGAGTCAGTTTGGTGTAGTGGTTAAGGCATCAGGCTAGAGACCAGGAGGCCCTGAGTTCTAGTCCCACCTAAGCACAAAGCCAGCTGGGTGACTTTGGGCTGGTCACTCTCTCTCAGCCCTAGGAAGGAGGCAATGGCAAACTATTTCCAAAAAACCTTGCCAGGGACTAGTTCAGGCAGTCTCCAGGAGTCAGCACTGACTTGAAGGCACATGTACACATGCTTTGTTAATGTATTGTCAGAGGCACATGGGATGGTATCCTATAGCTTTATGAAAGAATATGCTAAAGAGACAACCTAGCCATCTCCGTAAATAATTTCCCAAAAATTATTTCAATAGTTCATGTTTGAGAGATGCAAGCGTTATAGTGTTATTTCTACAAGATTATCTGATAACTGTAATTATTTTTAAAAAGATACTTATGCAACTGAAAGAAAGGATTGATTTATCACCAGGGCTTTGAAAGGACTAATATAATTTCTCAGGTAAAATGATGCCAGTCTTTAAATTGCTTTTTTGGAATTTCAATAACCAGTCACTTAACAGAGGGGACCACCCTAGTAAAAGGTCCCAACAATGTATTAAGACTGGTATGGTAAGCATAAAGTCAGTTCAGAATTCTGCTCTGGGAAGCACAGGCATATGCCATATTGGACTGCTCTTATATTGTAACAGAGTAACTAGAAAGGGAAGTGTTTATATACGTCCCTCTAGCAATCATCTGAATAGTAATCCATAAACAGGTAAGCAGAGGTTTCTGTGTACTTAGGAAGCCTCTCTATTGCATACATACAAGTAGACTTAAAAAAATAGATGGAGAACCCCATCAAAAATATTCTGGACAGGTACAATAGGTGGGAAGAGAAAGTTGAATGGTTAAAAACCTTTACAGTGACCAAACAGGGCATCATTCCAGGAATGCCAATATTCTGATTCTCATTCAGCAAAGATATTTCTCTTCTCTTTAATAAGAAAAAAATGGACTTGACCAGAAAAGTTGGGATGGACCCTGAAACTTCCTATTACCAATACATAGCATAAAAGCCATTAGATTCAGGGCTCAACTAACTGATTTTTGCATATCCAAACCTTGAATATTTTGATATGACATAGGTAGAAGTTCAAACATCTTTCTTCCCGTTATACTCAATGGCTGGCAATCTGCAGTTAACTCTCAAAATTTAAACCTCCAGCTATCCAATTTAGGATTTTCTTTCATCAAGCATGACAGTTCTCTGTAATGCAGAGCATATGGCCACCTTAACTTGAGAATCCATGTCAAGTTTCAGTCGTTGTTACAAAATGTAATAAGCAAAATTGCATGAGATTCTGAAATACTCCAGACCCATCAGCTGAGTTTAAGTGAAAGGCTATTATGAAATACTATTTGGCAACCTAGAGACTTAGTATTATTCCGCAAGGTTTATATCTTCATGACAGTCTGATATGAAAATAGGTTAAACAAGTATACAACTCTTTGCTAGAGAGTCTCATTGAGTGAATCTGCCTATTTTGTAAGGCTCATTAGAACGCAAGTGAAATCAAAGATAGATGAAAAATTCTGAACACGGGAGCATAATTCTCCACGCAGGATTTTAAAAATAATTACACTTTAAGATGTAATTATCCTTACAAGATGTCTTTAATTCAGCATGTTGTGCCACACTAGGAATTTCCAAATGTTAAACTGGAACTGATAAGTATATTCTGTAGGCTTTCATGAGCATCGTGCAACCCTAAATGTAGGGTTTATGGCATAGATCAGGGGACTAGCGGACAAAGTATACATGATGTTAATTGTGTTTTTTTTTTCCCTGTAGGTTGTTTAACACTGCCACTTTAATCCTGAAGACAAAGCAGCAGCTATGGGCTGCAATCCAGCATTGTGCTTTCAATCTGGATCTGAGCCAGACACTGGTTTGCGGTCAAACAGCGCTATTAACCTGAAGGTGCCACTTCTTATAAACAGTCTAGGGTCGAACAAAAGTGAACAGCCCACAGTTCATTTGATCATTTTGGATGTATGTGTCATTAATTTAAATGAGACTTTCTTTTAAGTAAGTACACATAGACTTGTCATGAAATCTGAGGTGAATCCCTCAAAAGTTCAGAAACTGCTGCTCTCAATAATCAAACATCATGTTTGAGATTATATTTGTTAATTTTCTATTGATAAAAATGTATGTTTACCCTTTATTTGCAGATACCTGCATCATTCTGCACAGTATCTAATACACAATCACTGAAGCCCTATTCACAGCAGTGGAATTACTCCCAAGATAAATTATATCATCAGTTACATTACTTGTATCTGAACACTGGCAACAACCAAGGAGGTTTTTTTTTTTAAAAAAATCTCCTTGCTGTGCTAATATCTGTCACTTAATAGATAGCACAGAAGTATATCATGAAAGCACCAGAGAGATTAGCAGCTCTCTCACCATGCATATAAAAAGAAATAAAACATAAATTCAAATTGCACATCTAATTGCTTATTTGCTTTAATGATGGAATGTCTCCTTCTCCTGCTACCTTCAGAAAGAGATCCTTTAAAGATAAAATGGTTTTCCAACAATGAGCAGTCCATTTGTGGATGACAAACACTTTACCTGTGCTATGATACCGCTTGCTGTCCTCAGATGGAGGATGTCACATTGATGAAGCAAATTCCTGCCATTTGTCCATCTCCAGCTGGCAGGCTGGCACTGCCTTTCCAGCAAAGTTGCCACCCTTGCACAGTCCCCAGATGAAATGGCATCCCCTGTCAGAAGGATCCAGGCGATTAGATTACCTGTCTGTACCAGATCATTGTTCTGAGGAGGTAATCCATCAATTATTAATCTCCTAATGTTCTTGAGCAAGGTAAGGAAGGCTGCCTCTGACCTATTTCAACCTTTCCTACTGCTATTATAAGAACAGCCTCGTCATAGCAATACAATTGGCTAACCTCAGCCTTGTTCTCATTGGACTATCGTCTTAGTGTGCAGCCATTTTCTTTTGACAATGGCCACTTCACATCCATGATGGCAACTTAAATTCGCAACTGGGGAGTGGGGGGGGGGGGCGGAAGACACAACAGAAAATTAAACAGTTCCTTTACACTGTTTGACTAGTACTTTATTACATTACGTGTTTTCGATTATTCATGGTTTCTTTAATGCTTCCTACTTCACATTGTTTCCTCAAGGATTTCACCAGTTTTACAGTACAGAACAAACAGCATATTGATTCACACTAGCTTTCCCACACTTTATGTTTCCCAAGTGGCCTGGAGGTATGTCAGAGATGAAATAGAAACAACATATATTAGATAATTAAATAGTGTGGTTAAATCAGATAGTAATTCTGAATATAGAAAGTTATATTCATCATTTCCCCCCTTTATTATTGGAAGTGTATTCATTGTAAAAATTGCAAATAAATACTGATTTATATTAATCCTCAGCAAAAACAGCATGAGCTTTAAACATACCAAGATGGAAGTTTAAACAGAAAGGCAAAAGGCTTTTATATTGAATTCTAAAAGTAATGTAAATATCATCTAAATATATCTAAATATGTTTCTTGTAAATGTGAAAAATTGCTACACAACTCAAAAGAAGTGGATCAGAACTACTTTGGGAAAATAAAATTTTGCAATGTCATGATTAAAGACTTTCATTCAAAGGCAAGGAAGTTCAAAATGGTTTCATAAAGTACTCAATTAACAGAACAATTCTACAGTTCATTTACAGTAGAAAACCCTTAGAAACCAAATTACCCTGTGTTGGTGGATGCTGAAGATAGAGTATCAAGAATCCTGTATTAACTGATTACTAAGGATAATGTAATTAAGGTTCCCTTATAATAGTGTAACTCCATCAACTATGTGATTCTGCCAGCAGAAGAATGGGGAAAAAGTGAGATCTGAAGCACATCTGAAATGTAAGTTCTGTTAGTAACTGGATGCAAATATCACTCTAAATCATGAACCATGTTTTACAAACCACAAAATCCAACAACTATATTATGGCTCAATTCAAGGCACTGTCACACAGCCAACATTTTCAACAACCAATCCGTCATAAAGCAGTTTGAAACTGAGATGGGATTGTCTTGACTTCTGCAGACCCTGAAACACAGAGAACACACAACAAACACCAAGGACTAATCAGTGCTCATTCCTGACTAACAGGAGAGCGCAAAGAACAAAATCCAGTCAATGTCCCATCTCCTGAATTACCACTGGTCACGAAGTAACAAAAATCTCCACAAATTACAAATCTCCCCTGCACACTTCACCCAAAATAGAAATAAAACTAACTACTACCACTTACACTGATCCATATTTTTCTGAGAGATGACTACGCAAGGAAGCTATTTGCAGGAAGATTAATTTAAATAATAGGGCTTTTATTTATTTCAAAGATCAGATTATGCAGAAAAATCAAATTTAAAAACAAAACAGTAAGTTTGAAAACAGCCAGATGAAAGAACATCATGCATCAATAAGCAATAACATAGACTAGGTTATTTTAATAGCTTCTGACTCAATGCAATAAGAATAGATACAAATCTTATGACTCTCCTAGAGATCTTCTAGGCTGCTGGTCTGAGAGCAAGAAGTTGCTATAATCTTCTTCTCTTTTACCAAATCTATTAACTATGAGGGAAAACATATGGTCAGAGCATGTATCCTATAGGGAGGGCAACACAAAAGTGCATGGTCTGGGACTTAGTGTTCATTAGGCACATTTGCTCTTGTGATGAGAATGTTGTTATACTTTCTCTTGAGTACCTCCAAGGATAGAGCTTTAAAGCAAACTAAGAAGAAACCTCTGCATGGCTTTAAGCACATCATATGATGCAGATACTTTACCAGGGTGATCAGCTTTCTATTAATCCCCAACCTGCAAAGGCTTACACAGGTTCCCTGATCCTTTTGGAGGACTATATCTAGGGCATGTTTTTAAAATTTCAGTTTTACCCTTATTGTACCCCAGTACTCTCAGAAATTGGCTTGAAAAAATCACACTGATAAGCATCCTTCTGGAGCTGGATCTTCCAGGTCAAATTGAAATTATCAGAAAGAATCAAAGCAGCTAAAACATCCCTAGTAAATTTTAGTTGAAGCCAATAATTAAGTTAACAAATACAGCCCTTCGCTATAAAGGAAACCAATTCAGATTCAAGTTGAGTGAATGCATTAGCAAGGAAAAACAGGGTTTTTAAAATTTAGATTGGATGGTTTCCACTGATTTAACTTTTTGCAGGTGCTCACCTGGGAAACATTAAGCATCTGGGAAAATGTTTTTGCTCTGAAGCTTAATAGCCTCCTCATGAATAGAAGAAACCCAGTATAGTTTTTGCACTCCTGTTGACTTTTTTCAGTGGCTGACCTAATTTGTTCCCTTTATGTTCCAAAGGAACGGACCGCAAGTCTAAGGTATTTCAAAGACCTGACTTGCTTTTTTAAGTATCCATTTATCTGCAGGAAGAACAATCAAAATCTCCCAAAGGTTTCCTACCATTCCTTACATTTAAAAGTACCTATATGCTGTAAAGGTAGAAGAATAGGATGTTGGCAATTTTATAACCAGGTGCTTTTTCCAATCACTCTGATGTGATGATGTGTGTTATTTAAGATGGCTGCATTGGGGAAGTTGGAAACAAAAAATCAACGGTGCATTCAAGAACAGGATGCTCAACCGTTATGGATATGTCTGTGGAGAGTAATGGCTGATTTGAATGCAGAAGCTGGCAGAACCATACAGTTCAAAGGGAAATACCAGCTTTGCCATACTTTGCAATAAATCAGAGCAGAGTCAGAAATAAATGGACTCCATGCCCCCAAACAACTATCACTGTGAGATCAATCAGGTCCATGGCTCATCTTGAAGTGGTACAAAATACTGCAAGTGGAAATGTTCTCAGCATTTGAATCTAGACATTGCTGTCACTTCCTAAAATAGCATAAAGCTGGCAAAAGAGAGTGTAAGTTAAAACACTCCTATTTCCACTCAGTGCAAAATGGACTTTTAACTAAAATGTAAAAATCCACTTGTATGCATACACTACCACCATAGAAGAAAGGATATTAGACTTTTAAATTCTGTTGTATATTCTGCCATGGTATTGTAAGATGGGTGGTATAAAAATATTTCAAATAAAGAAACAAATACATTTACAGTCAATGCAGTGCGCCAACAAAAGATGATTCCTGCCAAGGAATCCATAAAACAAATCATCCTGGCATAATCACATTAGTAGTCTAGGGAACATTACTGGTGAGATCTGTGCTGAAAAAGGACTTGGTGTTAGCAGGAAGTGCTTTGTACAAGAGTTTGGCTCTAAAAGAGGACATACCAACATTTGTCTTCACAGATCTCCAGTGTGAACTTTACTTCAGGACCACCCTTTGCAAATACAAGTCTTAACTCCATTATTTCAATTGAGACGCAAGAAAGCATATCCTGCTCAAATGATACTGTTAGGTTTCAAATAGGAATGCTGAAATGTGTCTTATGTTGCACACATACATTCCTTCTATAATACTGAAAACTGGGTAGTACATAAGTAATCCTTTCTGTCACAATAGACTCTTACATAGGGTACAGACAAAATAAAATACGTGAAGGGAAGGAAGAGGACTGGCAGTTGTGGATCCAGACATGTAGATGAATTCTCTTTTGGTGGACAACCTTACTACCCTAAATTCATGTCACTTCTGCTTTGTACAAGCAAAGAGGTGGCACCCAGAACAGAAACAAACTAAAGACAGAGTTTCATTGCTGACGTATAACATGGGCTGAAACAGATGAGTCTCCAAGAGTGAACAGCGGAGCATCAGCAGTGGAAGAGAAAGACCAAGGAATGGAAAGCAAGATGGCACCCTTCCCTGTTCCTCATTTGTTCATTTCCACCTAAAGATTTGATTAGAGTATAAGCAGCAGGCAACCCTTTGGGAGCTGAAGGTCATACCCAACGTTTCAGAGAGTGGGTGATGAAATGATACAAAGTGTTTAAGCTATGTCACACATGTGGGTGGGACCAGTATTCTCTTTTATTTTCCCCCTCAGGGTTTTTGGCAGGAGAGATCTGGGGTTCTTAAAAAGACGATTTAATGACTACACTATATTTTTGTGTATTTACCACTCCAAAATAGTGGAAAACCTTGCTGCTGGTTCTCACTGATTGTAAATAGAGGGGGCTTTTGAAAAAAATGTGCAGAGGCAGTACATGGTCCTGATGTCTCAGATTGTACTCTTCTGGCTTGGAGGCCTTATGTACAGAAGGGTCTACGCATGTTCTTTCTGAGCTGCTTATCTATAAGCATGCATCCAGTGTCATGTTCAACCGCTACATCAAAGCCAACAGCAAGAACCCACCAATATATATTTGACTATTCCTCTGTGGGATTGCCAGCCTTTTTGTGCAACTTGTTCTAGCATTTTTGCAAGCTGCTTGATGAATAAACATAGAACCATAGAATGTAAGAGTTGGAAGGAACCTTGGAGATTATGTAATCCAACCATCACCCAATGTAGGAACCTACTATTACAGCACCCTTGACATATGACCATGCAACCTAGTAAAAGAGACCATCACTTCCCAAGGCAGTCTGCTCCATTGCTGAACAGCTCTTACCATTAGGGCTTTTTCTTGATTTCTAACTGAAATCTATTTCCTTGTAATTCTGCCCAGTCTCTTATATTAGGAATCTTCAGATACTTGACATCTCTCATGTCTCCATGGAATCTTCTCTTCTCCAGCTAAATATCTGATTGCCAACTGTTCCTCATACATTTTTTTCCTTCCAGACCTTTTATCACCTTGGTTGCTTTCTTCTGGATATGCTCTAGTTTTTCAGCATCCTTCCTAAAACACACTGGGCAGAGACGGAAACAGCATTTTAGGTATGATCTGACCAAAATAGAATAGAAAAGAGCTATGACTTTTCTTGATTTTGATACTATACTCACATACTGCAATGGCCTGCAAACTGAGGTTCTGAAAGGGAGATTCTGGAGAATCACATACAATAAATGATTGTCACTTTAAAGCAAGAGCCATTGAAGCGACAGCTCACTATCTTCTGTACTGTCAATCCTACCAAGATTTGCAACACAAAATTATCACACCACCATTAGCTCAACATCCAAGCTGTACAGACTTTTTATTTCAATTATCTTTTAGCTGACCAGAGTGATGTACTCTTATAATGTTGCCAAGTTTTGATTAGATTCAACATGACTTCAGTAAGAACAGTTTGTCTTGATTAAATCTGTTCCAAGTTTAGCAATAATAATAACTGTGAACCCTCCTGTTTATCCGTTTCTAGTTATATTTACAATGGTCTTTTCACTAAACCCTTAGCTCAGTGTTCAAGAAAGTTTCACCTATGCTCGCTGTGTTCAATTTATCTTTTATTCCATTTTATTATCTTTTATTTTTATTCTGTTTCATGTTGTGTAAGGCTCGGCAATGACCACAATAAAGTACTTTGACTTTGTTCTTGACACTCTACTTCTGTTGATACAGCCCAGGTCTAGGAGTCTTGGTGCCACCCAGAATGTTGACAATTCTATTTGTGCATTACGTTCAGATTTTACCCCATTTCAGATGTATCACTGGTATTTGTTGCCAGAAAAATTATCTAAAATGTATAAATGTACTTCAAATGTATGCTGGAAATGTGAAGAAGGGACATTTTATCATCTCTGGTAGACTCATAAAAAAGCAAAAAAAAAAAAATCTGGAATGAGATACATATTTGTATACGGATGATTTTAAACATTAATATTCAATCAAAACCAGAGACTTTCCTTTTGGGCTTGATGGATAAACAGTTGGAAAAAACTCATGGAACTTTGTTCTTATATATAACAGCAGCAAGGTTTTTATACGCACAGAGATAAAAAGATAAGACCTTACCTACAGTGGAAGAATGGATCGTGAAGTTGATGGAGTTGGCTGAGATGACGAAATTGATGGCTTTGATTCAAGATAAGACATTTTGTAATTTTAATGCTAACTGGAAACCTTTTTTGGACTTTTTGCGGGAAACAGGAAAAATGAAATTATGTTGTGTGGATTTGATTAGAAATAATATGGGTTAAGAGAAATAATGGAAGTTATGTTGTAAATTTAGAGCAAGAGTTTGATGTATATTGTTACTTATATCTATTGCAAGGAGGGTCAGAAGTCAATTCTTTTCTTTCTTTTGTTGTTTCTCTTTTTTCTTTTATGTGCTTTTGATCTTCACTATTTTTTCCACATTTCTTCTTCTTTTTGTTCTTCATTAGTTCTGGGTTTTTTTAAACTTAATAAAGTTATTAAAAAAAAGATTTTACCCCATCTCTGATGATCTTTTAAAAAATCTTGCACTTTCTTACAGCCATTGTTTTTTGTGAATGTGGGAGTGTCTGCACCTCTAATTCTACTTCTTTCTCGCTTCAGCAGTTTTGCTGTTAGTTCAATATCTAGGTAGGTATCTAATATCTAACCAATGTTCTCGTTACTGCTGGTGTGAAAAATGATGCTGTCAGTCTGTATGGGATGAAGGAGTTAAAACGAAAATAACAATTTATGATGAGATACAGTCCCCATTGTTGTCTTTTGATTTCTCCCATGCCTGTGGATGAAGTTGGGAATGCCAGTATGTTGAGTATATCTTTACTGCTACCATACAGTAGAGAGATCTGTTTTTCTTTGCTGCCATCTAGTGGTCTCCAGAGTTTTGCACCCAGATCTGTTACTCTTACCAAGGATACAGCATACATTCTGCACGCAGGTCCTAGGTTCAATATCTTGCATATTCTGGAAGGGCAGAAAAGTCTATGGGTACAGCTAGACAGCTATATTAAAGTGCAACCCAGCAGTCCTTGAGATAGCAGAAAAGTATGCCAGGATAAATGCCAAGCTCTGTTCTGGCTTAGTGACAAAGCTAGCTTTTCTAAACATGGATCTAGTGTTTTTTCAAAAGAGTGCTGGACTCCTGGCAGGTCACAGACACACAGAAGCATCAAGTGCACTGTCTTCAGCTTCACCTTGTACCCCTCTTCTGTGCCTGTGACTTGTCAGCTGGGATGACAGATATGGAGAAGGGGTGTGAGATGTAGTGGGAGGGAGCAATCAGTAACAAATGAACTCCATTTTTGACTAGTTCATACTTTTTCCACATCTAATGAAGCCAACAATGCTGTTTCAGTATTGTCAGCATATAATGCTAGATGTCTACCAATAGTCTAATATTGTCAGAGGTGTGACATTGTTTCATAAAACTATTTGTACCAGATAAATTATTGTAGATAGTACCTCTTATCATCTGAATCAAAGTAACTGCCAAAATCTTTGCCTCTAAAATTAAAAACTAGATGAAAATGGCCATTACTGGCAGGCAGATCCTAGCCCCTAATGATTTGGTCATTGGTTTGGTCATCAACCAAATAATTAATGAAGTATGCTAGATTGTATCCATGAGAGAAACTGTGCTGAGAAGAGGGAAAACATTACTTTAAACTGGAACAAAGCTGCCTCAGCTGTGGGCGAAGATGAGAAAAAACTAACATGCTGAGGACATGTCATATAAACACAGTTACCACACCACGTTCATGCCCAGTTAGATGGACATGAGGATGACCATATGCTGACACAGAAATTAGCCCTAGTCAGTATTAGCCAGGTTCTTATTGATGCTGCTACATTTGCATGTGATATTACTCCAAAATATAATGCATTAGTTTGGGGTTAGTATGTTGGATTACCTCAGCCATTATGACTTATTCTATAAGTCATGGTTAAAACAAATTACAGTTCAGCGTACATCTACTACAACATCTACAGACTATTCAAAAGAGACAATAAAAAGGAAAACAAAAGACCAGAATATCTCCTCACCAGCAATCATCACCCAGATAAGCAGAGATTAACACCAAGATTATCACCAGACATAGTCAGCTGTAAACAATACCCTAATCAAGGAACTACCAGAGGGAAAAAATAAAAAACAAAACAAAACCCAGACCCCCACCAACACTGGCAGGGCATGCCACTGTATATAAACAGAGAGCAAACCCCACTCCCTTCTAGCACTGAAGATGTTATCTAGCCGGGTAACAAAACATTTGCAAGACAACAGCCAAGTTCAGAGAACCCCAAGGACTCCACAGTTCAACCCTGAGCTACACATATTCGCTTCTATTGGTACTGTTCAGTGTACTATATGAACCCAATCTCTATGTAGTTTGTGGCTTCCTTTTAAATTTAGTACTTGGAAATGCCTTAAATGCTGGCTAAACAATATTGACATTACACCAGGCTAAACAGGGCAATGCTGGATCCACTGCATTATCAGGATCAGGAAACCAAATTTCCAGCTTCCATGGTTCTTTACCCAATTTTATGGAATCAATGGTTCTGAAATATTTTAAGTAACGTAATAGGTTAGGGCAGCCTTTTACAACTTGATGCTTCTAGAAACTTTGGGACTTCAACTGTCAGGATTCCAATACTGACAAAATTGGGAAATGCTAGTTAGATAACATCCAGCCCTCCCCAATCTTAGGAGACAATTTAGCTATTGTCTATATATTTTAACAGTATAAAAATATAAACCACTGAAACGGACAGAAAAGAAGGAAGGATAAGTTTTCTACTACAATTTATAGTATTGTATTAGACAAGCAAGGAAGAAAATCTATTAACAAAACCAAGTGACAGCTTCTAATTAAACTGTTTCATATTTCACCTTCAGTAGTAAATGTACTGTCTTCTTTCAAGGTTATACTATTTCTAGTACAATACTTTCAGAATGACCTGCCTTGAGATGAGGACACATTCTAATGACAGGTTGACACCTTCCAAGGCAAGAACACTTTGACCTCTGAACATTTGCACATCTCTGCTGATGTGGGTTCAGTTTGTTAACAGCTCAGATCTTCCTTGGCATGTTTGTAGAGGGCTGCCAAGTAATAAAAGTACTACTCCCCCGGCCGTTTAAGGAGAATCACACAGACTCTCCAGAATAGCCTCCAGCCCAAATAACAGCAGTCTCTCCTGCCAGCCTCATCAGTTTTAGATTTTAAGTGCTGGCAATCTTATTGTTCTTGCCTACTTCCTAAGTATATTGTAAGCATTATACATGCAGTTGTAGGCCTTTTGATATGAGCAATAAATTAACTCAGAGAATGTCTTAAAAACCACCCTTACTGCACTGGAGTTTTTAATACCCACAGATTTCTTCTTTTCCTCTTATTACTGCCTATTAAAAGGATTTGGTCATTACTTCTGAAATGCTAATTGCTCATTAAGATCCATTACTGCTGTAAGCTGAGTATCGTATTTGTATACCTCTTCTAATTTATACTGAATATTGTACTTATTTCTACCTTGCTTTTAAATACTTGTAATCAGCAATACAACACGTTAAAAACAAACTGTATTAAAACTGTTTTAAGACTTAAAAGTCGATTTTTGAAATCTACACGGCGTTATCTTTAATTGAACATGTCCTTGTTGTAAACTAGCCAGTAGCAGATAAGCAGGTATTCCAAACTTTTTTTGTAGACGTCAATTCGAATTTTTGCTGGTAAAGATCGGAAACGAAAAACGAGGAGAAACGAAAACACGCGGCCACTTCTCTGACGTCCGTCCTGCAAGGACGGAACGGACATTCGGGGGTAGCGATTCCCGCCCGGCGGAGGAGGAAGGTTGCGCGTAGAGCGGAATATCACTGCGTTCCCCGGGGTTTCCGCTCCCTCTTCTTTCCTCTTCCTTCCTTTCTCCGCCGTTGCCGAGATCCCGGATCCAAGATGGAGTCTCTGAGTAAAGCGGGGCAAGAGATGAGCCTGGCGGCCTTAAAGCAGCACGATCCCTACATCACCAGCATTGCCGACGTGACCGGCCAGGTGGCCCTTTATCGCTTCAGTCCAAAGGCCAACGAATGGGTGAGTGGCCGCGAGGCAGAGCCGGGTAAAGGGTCTTAATAAATGCGTGGCTTCCAACACCGCTTCCCACCGCACGCCCGAGTTGTTCGTGGGGCGCCTCCTGTTCCTTGCCGCCGCCCTCCCTCGGCGGAGCGAATCCTCTTGTTGGGTGGTAGAAGGAAGGAGGGCGGCCCTTTCCAGCTCCGTCCCTGCGGCACAGAACTGCTTCTCAAGGAGGAGAGGGGAGCCCAGAAACACACCCACTTTCTTAGGCAGCTGGTTGCAGTTTATCGTTCCGCCCCTTCCTCGGGATACTGTGGGCTTAATATTCGAGTAATTTGGTTTCTTGCGTAACAGCCATCACTGCATTTTAGTTATTCCACAGGTTAAAATGAGATTAAAGGTGAGCGATGGTGTCAGAAGTAACAGTTAGTAATCACTGTTTTTGATCACCTCAGAAGTGATGGTGTGGTTGGCCTGTTCGGAGATATAAAGGAAATGGCTGCTGGTATACCTTCAGTGGTCCTGTACATTATTCAGTATGAATGCCAAATGTGAAAATCTTTCACAATTAAAGAACAGCTGTGATCTGTGCAATACTGTTGGTAAAGGTACTGTATGCTGATATGTGCACTCTCTGGGTATGGAGTACAAAAACATTTTTAAAATACCTCTTTCTAAGTTAAATGAGTCTTCGGAATTTACTGGATTTTGTTTTTCTTTTTCTCCCTTCCCTGCCCTAGCAGGAATAATATTCTTGGATTAAAATTTGTATTAGTTATTTCTAGTTAAAATTTGCATTAGTTGTTGCAGGTATGGAACTGGAAAATGTTGGTTAATGTTGGTTAATGTGATATTCAATTAGATGAAGTTGTTAATGTGATATTCAAACATTAGTTGTTGCAGGTATGGAACTGGAAAATGTTGGTTAATGTGATATTCAAATAGATGAAGATACATTTTGAAATATTTAATCTTTGATGGATCTGCATTGATTTGATTTCTGTAAGCCATCAAAACTGGATCTGACATGGATTTGATTTCTGTAAGCCGCCTGGAGTCACTGTGTGTGAGTTGGGTGGCCATATACATTTCTTTAATAAATAAATTTGAACCTTGTGTACACAATTCTTCCTTCCATTCATTAGTCATATCTAGCCTAACTTTTCCCTCAGATAGTTGAGGAAATTTTGACCATGTAGTAGCACAGCTGTAGAGGTCATAGGGAATGGCCTTGAAGGACAGGAGGAAGAGCTACTACCAATGCAATGATCAAACAAGGGCTTAAGCCCATTCCAAGACACTAATTTGAGTAAACCTCTCAGACAAGCTCCTTCCTGGTTCACACGAAGATAAAGTGAGGAAGGGGGAAGAAGCACATTCAGACTTGCAAGATTCTATATAGTTGTTATGATAAAAGTAATCCTGACCTATATGGTATTGATTTCTTAGTCTGGTCTTCCTTATAGGGCAGACAATGGCTAAAGCCATAGGATGAAAGGTTGACAAACTTAAACCTCCTCTCCCAGAAGGCCTCTGGGTCTACACCTCCTAGCTCTTCTTCTTGACTTAGTGCAGCAATTTGGTAATTACTGCTGCTACTACCTATCTTTCAGGGAAGCACCTCACCTGGTGTCTTCTCTGTAACCCTGTTTTGTGAGAGGGATGGGGCTCCTACAACTTGAGGTGCTTTTATGGCAAATTAAATGGGGGAAAATGAAATAAATTCTGTAGTGCCAATTCCTGGCCCCATAGCATTGAGATACATAGCTGGGGAAATCAGTACCCCAGTTCCCCCATCCCTTTCTGGGAAGATGAACCAATCTCATAAGAGCTACGTAATTAAAATCAAACTTAATTTAAAATGAAAGAAAAAGAGGGAATATAAGATGTCCTTTTTTAAAACTTATGTGGAATAAATAAAGATATAGAGCCATTCTAATTACAGATAGCAATTTGAAAAGGATATCAAGTAGATAAAAGAAAAACAGAAGGCTCTGATATACCAAAAGATGATACTGTTCTGCTTCTAATTTGAGTAATTTCTGCTGTAAAGAAATTCCAAGTGACATAAAGCAAAGCAAACAGTCATTGAGTTTGCATAGAGAAACTAAACATTAGAGGAATAAATTGAACTTAAACAGCACATGCTGAAAAAGGAATAAATTGGACTTAAATAGCACACATTGAAAAAGAAATCAAATTTAGTGCAGTTCTTGGCTAACTTTTTCTTACTCCTCTAGAGCAGTGTTTCTTAAAGTGTGGTCCTAGGACCTCTGGGGGTCCCCAAGACCTCCTCAGGGGTCCTCAAAATCAAAATTATTTGCCAGCCTATGTTGAAAAATAATATAATATTAAAATCCCATCAAACAATCATGAGAAGTAGTAGCGGCAGCAAATGTATCAATTTTAATTTTTAATACAAATATTGATAAATATAACCCATACAAACAAAAGCTCTTTTGGGGTCCTCCATAATTTTTAAAAGTAGGAAGGGGTCCTGAGTGAAAAAAGTTTAAGAAACAGTGCTTTACAGAATAGATTACCCTTGGAATACCTCTGTGCTAATTTGTTGCCTGGAAAATTCTCCTTACAGATTCTATCTTAAACCTGAGGCTTAAAGGTGATGTTAAATCTTTCTCATTTCCAATTTCCATTCAACAAGTTCTGCCTCAGTTTTTTAAAAGACAAAATCCATTTCCTCTCTAGCAGAAAGGGGTTTCTGCCTAAATCATCCAGCCATGCCTCATTTTGGAAGATGTGTATTTATCTGCACTCTGTCTAGCATACAGCTCCCAATCTAGAGTACTGTGAATGTAAATTGGCTTCGCAACATAATAGTTGGAAGAAAAATTATATATTCCACCTTGTGCCTCTTGAAAAGAAGATGGCAGAATCTACTATTTAAATAGTCAGAAGGCCTTAATTTATATAAGTGCCTGCTTATCTCTAAGCTCTGGGAAGACCATTATTGCATTGTTGGATGTTATGAAATTTCACTTGGCTTCTCATTTAGGAATGAGAGATACATGCCTGGATTTATCTTGCTTTTGGACAGTCCCTACCAGTTAGATTTTCAGTAACTCCCAAATAGGAATGTAGCCAGTTCCATATTAAAGACTACTGTGTATTCCAGTAGTCCACTGAACTGAATAAGTTGTCCACTGAAAAAGATGGTATATTGACAATGTTGTACGCCAATTTTGTGTGGCTGGTTTGGCAAACTTAAAATGCTGCAGGAAGATTGAAATCTAATTGTTTCCTCCTTTATACTGCTGCTCTGAACAAAGTATGTTTACATGGAAATTATATAAATTATATAAATATATAACAGTGACTTTATTTTAAAAATGAAATAATTGCATTCATTTAATTGCATGCATTTTTATTTTTATTTTTGCCTAATTATTGCCTAACACTTTTATTTATTTATCAAACTTGTATGCCACCCAATTCCCAGTGATTTTAAATTATGCCATTAGAATCTCTGCCTTCTCTCTATCAAAATTGCCTTGCTTGAATGAGAGCAGCCTCTTCTCTTCAAAATTGGTATGGGACTAAGGTATTTGAAGGGCTGTCAGCTGAGATGTTTTTGTGCTGCAGCTTCTGGATGTTGGAAATCAAGGCCTTTTACTGTAATAATGGAAATATTTTTTGTTCTGGGTTCTTAGAGATTCTTGTTCCTCAATTTTCCTGCTGACTAGTTTCAATGTGAATGCTATCTAGCAAACCTTGACTGATCTCAGAAGAACTAAACAGGGTGACATATTGTTGATGGTCTCTTAGTTTTACACCTACATTTTTCACCCTCCCGACTACTTAAATTTACATCTTCTCCATTTCTACCTATACACCTTATCCCTGCAGTGAATAAAATTTGAGAGATATAGTATGGTCACTGACATATTAAAGTCTCAATTTTGAAAGCATGTATTTTCCATGTGTGAGACTTTAGTATGCATTAAAGTTTATTGCTCAAAGATGTAATATTGTATGATAGAAACTTCTTGAACTTTGTAATCCAGGAGTGTTAACATTTTTACAGTGCTTTTGCCAATAAATGATGTAGCTTCATTTAAAAAAAAAGTCTTACTGTTAAAAAAAATGACTTCATATCATTAACTTGAAGACTGTAATTATAAACATTTGTAATGATATATTTTCCAAGTCTACTAGTATGCAATCAAGGTTTTTGAGATTATTCTAGTGTAGATGTTAATGAGTTACTGTCTGTGTGAATTTTCACACTGAAGTATAATAGTTCAGTCCTCTGCTGTTGAATTAAATCAATCCCATTCATTATGTCATATAATTTCTTATTTAATGAAATGTAGGAATGCATCAAATGATATTTTGCTTGAATTAATTTGTTGCTATTTGTTTTGTCTGTTATAGGAGAAGACTGACATAGAAGGTACCTTATTTGTGTATAAAAGGTAATGAAATAACTTCCAGGAATAGTTTGATTAACAGTATATTAGAACATAGCCTGTGGCATTTGTCTCTTGCAGAGATAAAATTGTATTTGCCTAGGGCAATTAAGCAATATTCCATTATTCTTAAGTTGATTAATCAGTGCTATGGTCTGTACAATGTGTTGAAATGGATCCAGAGATGCTGTGTCTCAAAGAGAATGGTGGTTCTGTATGGCAAAAGGCATTTTTTAAATTTGGTTCAAGATCTTTGAAACTGTGCTGCTGTTTGCATAAAGCACTCCACAGTCTCTTGCAGAAAGTCTCAAGAAGTGTGCTTATGCAAGCTATTGCTAATTATCTTGCACTCTGTCTTCAGTTTTCTTCATTTTTCAAATTACTCTTCAATGGCATTTTGTAGAATGCTGCTGTCAAGCTTTCTTCTGCTTGTGCATATCTTGTACTAACTCCTCATATTTTAGCTGTGATTATGACATCACTTTCTAACTTGGCTAAGTTGTCATTATCAGTTTGCTGATGCTTCTTCTGGAAACAGTTTATCCATAGTTTGTTTCCCTTGAAATAACAGGTCTGCTTCACCTTACCATGGCTTTACGATTGTAAATCGATTGAACATGCATAACTTGGTTGAGCCCGTAAACAAAGACTTAGAGTTTCAGCTTCATGAACCTTTTCTTCTCTATAGAAATGCCAACTGTAAGTATGCACTTGAATGTATTATTTAGGAGATCCCATTTTTAGAAGTTTAGAACATTTATTCTATTTAAGTACAGTAAATCTCAGTTTAACACCCCCAATTTAATGGATTTTGGATTTAGTGCACAAAGTTTGACTTCACAAAGGCTATTAAGTATGAATTCAGTCTGAACAATTGACATAATCTATGTAATTACACAGGTGATGTAAATGTATGCAAATGACATTAATTCATGTCTAACAAACATTTACATTTAATAGACAATCTTTTCTTTCAAAATGTCTGTTGAATCAAGTTTTACTGTATATGTGTGACACAGTGTAAACAAGTTAACACTCAATTTGGGTTGCATGGATGCAGTTAGTTAAGAAAAATGCAGAACTTTGAAAGTATTGTTACACAGTTGGTAAATAGCACATACTCATATATAGTATTATCTCTTTTAGTAACATACTCTTGGAGACAGTATTCTCCAAAATCAATTGGAATTGCTATTTTAGTCAGTTCATCAGTCACTATTGGTCTAATGTTTCAAGAAGCCATGATTCTGAGTATATGTCTGAATAATTGGTTTGCTGCTTGTTTATCAAAGTGCCTTTAAAACTTATTTTTGCTGTAAAAGGCTGCTTGTACTTTGATTTATTTCTGTTTCATTTCCTAAAAAGTGCACATTAACTTAAGCTGACACTGAAGTTCCAGGATAAAAGTTAGAGGACTGGTTCTAGATCCAGTAACACTTAGAATAAACTAGTAAAAATAATGATTCCAATAGAAGAGACTATATGTAGCTCAGGATTGAGCTGTGATGTCAGGCCTAGCCCAAGAACAATGATGAAACAGCCCAGTCCGGTACAGTTCCTTTATTAGCTTACACCTTATAGACAGAATCTTGCCAAACTAAATCTATACTACAGCAACTAGTGGATATACCCTGTGAGATTCTAGGGAGTGGCTATCCTGAACCTCTTTCGCTTCTCACGCTCCTGTTGTGGACTCAGCTGCCTCTTGCCTCTCCTCTCTCCCGGAATGCACTCCCTCCTTCCTGACAGCCTTGATCTCCCACATCACTCTCCTCCTTGTAGATACATTCCATCACATGTGGAGTCCTTGGTGCTCTCTGAGCTTGGCTGTTTGCTTGCAGATGTTTTATTACTTGACTAGGTAACATCATCAGTGCTAGGGAGTGTGGGGTTTGCTCCCTGTTTATATGTAGCTTGCCCTGCCAGTGTTGGTGGGTGGTGTTACCTGGCTGGGTAATGAAATGTCTGCAAGCAAACAACCAAGAATTCTACAAAAATAATTATTCTTAAATAATTTATGATTAACTCTTTATTTCAATTTATTTATCAACCAAACAATAAACTCTGTTCTGTGAATCCTTTTTAATTAAATAATCCTTAACATTGCCTGCAGTTCTTTGCACATTATATGCAAGTAAATCTCACTGAAAACAGTGGGATTTATTTTTCAGTACCCATTTATGTAGGGTTTTTTTTAACATTTCTGTCCTAAATTTATGCAAAATATTTAAAGTTAACTAAATGGATACACATTTAAAAAAAATATCATTCTACAATTACAAAGATTCATTTGGAGAATGCATTCACACAACCGTTTTCTTACTATCAGAGACCAGTCCAGCTTTTTTTTTTTCCAGATAATAGTAACATTAAAAATCTAGAATTATTTATTCCATTTCTTCAAAGTATCAAACACTTCTTGATTTTCATTAGGAAAGCTATTTAAAGCATAAGTTTGTGTGTGTACGCACTATGCTACTGCTACTTACTTGCTACTTGCTATTATGCACTGCTGTCTCCATAAAGGAGTTGGTCTAAGTGTTCTTTGATAAGCCATATTAATAAAGCATTGTGTGTAAATGTATTGAAAGCATTCCAGATGCTTAATTTTAAAAAATCAAATAAATTTTAGCTTACCTTTAAAGGTCACTAAGAAGCATGTTTCCATATCAATTTCCCTTATAACTTTCCCTTTGTATCTGATGTCTCTATCTTGAGGTAAAGAACAAATATCCATGATGTTAAAAAGATTAATATGGATTAAATTTGAAATAAGGATTATGTCTGATTTTTTTCTCTTTCTTTTTACTGGATTTCTGATTGCCTTTGTCCAGTTGAAATGCAGCAGCAGATATTTTGTCCTGTGTGACTATACTTGAAATGCTCTTACAACAATATATTACATCTTTCTAGCAGAGGAATCCTATTTCTGCTCATTAAAAATGTCAAAGTAGGTTCAGCAAGTGGAAGAACAGCTACTCAGGAGATTGGCAGTGTTGTTAGGACGTCATGTGTTTGATTGTAGAAGAGGAATGAATTAGCAGCTGTCTTAACTCAACCTTCTCAGCCAAGATAAAGAGTGGGACTGTTTTGCTATTTCTCTGGACAGAAACAGTGGAATTGCATTAGGGGTTTTATAATGGAGTTTAAATTGAGAGCAGCCAAATATGTACAGTAGTGTGATAGACTGAACTAATATGTCAGCAGGAGTCACTTGTTCTGCAATCTGTTGCAAAGTATTTATCTCTCTTCTTTCTTTGATAGCTTTGTTTGGGACAAATCCATTAGTTCTTGGCTTTGATATCCACTTTAGACATATGTTTTATTTCATCATGTTTATACCTCCAGAGTAATTACTCTTCATATTGAAATGCTTGAAATGGCATCCAGAGAACTTGGGATTCCATATTCTGATACCTTTACCTTCCAGTACAGCGCTTCATTTCTGCTTCTCAACAAGATATTAGTAGGACAGCAAAGATATTATACTCAGTTCATACTCAGCCTTTGTTTATTCTGGTTTCTGCTACATAATTTTTACTAAGTATGTAAAAACATACTTATAGAGGGTATAGAGAGAATAGAGGGTATCTCTATTCCAAGAAATCCATAGAATCAGAGGGATAATATGCTTTGCTGGTCAGAAGATAGGAAACTCTTGCCAAAAGACAAAAACCACAAAATAACCTTTTTTTTCCTGCATGAATGTCACAGTAAAAACATTTGACTTAACAGTGTTGAAAACAAACCTCCAGTTAACAGCAGAACTGTTTGGAATGCAGTAAAAATGGCTAAAAGATTACCTGCTCCATCACAGATACCCACAACCAGTTACAAAAATGTAATATGAACATTAGCTCCCGCAAACTTGTCCTCCATAAATCCAGTAGCAAACCCAATTCAGAAACTCTTGAATCATTAATCACACGGCCAGCAGAGCAGTAACTGCATGGAGAACTAGCTTGAAAGTGAAATTTATTAGACTCCAGACTTGGGAGAATGAAACTACAAAGGGCAAAACTGTAAATCTCTCCAAGAGAAAACCCAAGACCAACCTTTATGAAAAGGACTCAGTTTCAGATCTGAAACTGCAGACAACCCATACTTTCTTGCAGAGTTCAGAAAGCTTAGGGTTTTCACAGGAAATACAACAAGGCATCGGATTAAGCATCATCCCCCAAATGATCTAAATTACTCACCCAAAACAGCAAGCGGGAAAAGATAGCCATGAAGAAATTAAAAGCAGACCTAGCATTGTGATCCTGCCATCAGATAAAGGAAGAATCATAGTTATGAAGACTGCATCCACAAAGTAAAAACATTACTTGGAGATAGCAGCATGTACCAAGAAATTTTAAATAACCCCATCACAAAACTACACAGAAAAACAAATAGCTGCCTCCCAAGAACCACACAGAATGAGATCCAGAAATCCCAGTTTAGCTAAGTTTTACAGATGCCTTCAAATACATAAAGACAACCTTCTGTATCCTATTGTTGCACTTGCCAATACCACGACTTGCAGGATTTCCAAAGAACTCCACAGGAACTTATGCAGCTCTTATACCAGCTACAAATACTGCATGGCAATCCCCACTTCTGAACCATTGCACCGAGGAAGTGTCACTGGGATGCAGGGGGAACTGTCTGCGGGAACCCTGATCAGTACCATGGTAATCAGACCAGTAGTCTGGTTCTCCGGTACCAAAGCCTGGAGAACCCGACTACTAAATTACGTATAGTTTTTTGTACACTTAGTTGGAAGTATAGCTCATGCTTCAGTGGGAGAACTTGTCTCCTCTAAAAAGAGAATGGAAACTAGGGCTATGACCCAGAAATTGGAGTGTGATAACTATATTGTCATATCTGGCAAGCCTTGATTTACTTAGTGGCTGTACTTCAGTTATTTTAGTAATATATTTGGTTTGGCCACCACATGAATCACCTGCCTTTTGCAAGCGATTTTCTCCTGCCCTTTGTTTCATTCGTCCTTTTCCTTGAGTCCCTGCATTTTGTTTTTGTTTTTTACCCCTCTTCCTCCAACAGTTATGCCTTCTTAATGTCTCATCTTTTTCTCTTTTTATTATTTGACAAGAGGTAGAATGACAGTTTTTAAATTTTTAAATTTAATTTTTAGGAAAACTGCTTTTTTGAATTCATGATATTAATCATGTTAAATGAGAGTTCATTTTAGTACTATTATATATGTTTACCTAGAAGTAAGTCCCATTAAACTCCCTGAAAGTTACTCCCAGATAAGCGTGGGAAGGACTACAGCCCTAGTCTCATTTAAATTGTTAATTGGCTTCTAGACAGCAATGCAAATGTTTTATAATTATGGTTACATACATAAGTTTATTTACAGCACAACATTTTAGATTCTGTACCAGTTCAGGTGTTTATTTCTTCTGGGTTACTACAAATTAACTTGTCATATTTGGAGATAACAAAGTCTTTAAGACTTTTTTGTAATTCAAGAATAAGGCTTTTCCTTGGTCATAATAGGTTGTTAAAAGTGGTGTGTAAGCATTTTGAATGTGAAACGTTTTGCATTTGAAATGCTCTGTTCTGAGCTTGAAACAGCTGTTCCAGCTTTACCAGAAGTGTTCCAACACTGTTCTGGCCTTTCCATAAGCATTTTTTTTTTTTTGTGCTCAGAATGACCTGCCTTGAACTTAAAATACTTTAGGAATTATCCAAACAGTGTCAGAACTTTTCTGGGAAAGTTTGAATAAGTAGATTGCAGTCTGATAATTCTGCTGCTTTACTTTTATATTTAGATGTCTGCTGTAATAGTTGATTTTTTAAAAAAAATAACCAGATCCTTTTTTTAATATCTTCTAGTGTTAATTTATAGTATTTGGTTCTATGATAAGAATGACTGTCATCGAATAGCAAAACTCATGTCTAAGTAAGTACTTAATTTTTTAAATATATAAATTGAATGAATGAATGAATAAACAAACATTGTTTGTATTATTTTTAGCTTTATAGCATCTCACTGCAAAATCATGATTCTTTTGTTGTCACCTACCTTCTAAAAATACATTATGACTTAATTTTATATTTGGAAGAAATATTCAGATTGTAATTCTGTACTCCTCATTTGGAATTAATACCAGCAGATTTGGGCTTCTGGAGATAATTTATAATCACAATGAGAGGTAGCACTGATAACTTTAATCACCATAACTTTGTTTAATTCCCTTTTAATTCTGTGGAAATTTCTTAATATAGCTATGTGTTATGTGAAAAAAAAATCCTTTTATCTATGTTACATCTTGCCTTTTCTACTGTTCATCCTTTGGAACAGTTTACCCCTAGATATCAAGACAGCTCCCTTCTTTCTACTGATCTGGAGAGGTGTATAAACATGGCTGTTCAGAAAGGCATTTGGTGTATGAGTAAAGTCATGCTACCCTGAATGGTAACATGTTGGATTGACTGTTTATAATTATATTGATTTTTGTTTTTAATCTTCATATATTTGTACTGTAAGCCTCTCATAGTCTCTGAAAATATAAATTGTGGCTTATAAATTGTAGTCATCAGTCAATCTTCATTGCATGCACAACTTCAAATATCTTACTCTTAATAACACCAGATGTAAACATTCCTCAAAGGTGCACTTTTCTGCATTGTCACAAGGCTTTGAATTCTCAGGAAACGTTCAGACACTCAGCACATGAAGGTTCTTGTGATTTTTTTTTTAATGTGTGAACTTAAGAAGTATTTCTTCAGAAATGCCAATTTCTTTCACATCAAAAAGCATTTAAACAACCATTGCTGTCAGTTTCTCCTCCACTTTTCTGCCTTGCTACAACTTTTGCAATAAGTTTATAGTAAAATAGTGAGTTGATCTTTGTGTGCCTGTTCAAGCATTTCCAAGTTGTTGTTGTTGTTGTTGTTATTTAGATCCAGTTAACTCTTTTCTTGCTTGTAATGTGAATAACTTAAGCCTGTAGTTATATGCCTGTATACTTGGTAGCCATTTCCATCCCACATTATTCTATTTGTTATTGTATTCTGGGTTTATCTATAATCTCCAAGATGGAGTTTGCCTTTTTCAAAATAACCTCAAGTATTTTTATCAAGCTATCCATCACAATCTGTTTTTGTAGAGAGACATTATGAGCTGAGATTCCTGTCCAGTATATTCTATTCCATTTATATCCCACTGCAATCCAAAATTAGTGGGATATAAGGACATCTTGTATTTATTACATTAAACAATTCATCATTTTAATGCCTGCTCAGTTTTATGAGACCATATTAAAAGGTTTTGCTCTCTTTTGTATTTTTACCATCCTAAATAATTTGGTGGCATGTTCATCCCCAAGTCCAGATATTTATAAAGAACTTAAAACCCAGTGTAAATCCTTGTATGTTTTCTTCCATTTTGAGAACTGTCAGTTTATTCTTACACTGTTCTTTACCTAGAAAAAAAAATGCTGATAAGTTTTTGGTGAAGGAATTTGCCAAAGGCCTTTTGAAAACAAGTTACCTGATTGTACCTTATCACTATGCATGTTGAGATTTTCAGAGATGTCTAAAAGGTTAGCGAGGTTGGACTTATTGCAGAAGCCATATTGATTTTTTTCCAGAAGGATTTGTCTTTATGTCAGTTTTAACTGCTTTTCACCAATGTATCTTGAACTGCCCTGCAATTGATTGATTACGTGCCATCAAGTCAGTGTTAACTCTTAGTGACCACATAGATAGATAGCTAGAACAGCACATAAAGGATCTTCATGTGATTTTTTTCTTTTATTTGTAACTTAAGAAATGTTTCTTAATAGCTTCCTTTATTCTTGTTAGCAGTGCTGGTGACATCTTGGGTAGCATGTTACCTTTGCACTATATATTGTACCTGACCTTTTATTTTAGATTTGCAGTGGAGAAAGTTAATCCACTTGGTTTTCTCTTTTAGATTCCTTTTCACAAGTCCTTTGATTTTTTTAGAAGTGTTCTCTTTTGAAATCAAATATGACACTATTAAAGTTCCATAGCTTTTTTCCATCTGAACATAAATTAAGTAGATAGAATCATTATCATTGCTTCCAGCGAGTTCAACTACATATGCAGTTTACACTGATTTCCTTATACTAAAGATTTAAATTCAGATCACTTCCCTCTCTTTATTTCCAATAGCAAGTTCTAGAACACAGTCCTATAGGATACACAGTTTCTGTTTTTGTTGTAAACAGAAGTCTGTAAATATGGAGGAGGTAAATAAGGTAGCAATCTTGTTATCTGTCACCCTGATTGAAGAACCTTTTGGATTCTTCCCTGATTCTCTACCTCAAGATCACCCTTAGCTTTATTCAGGAGGACAATAATATAACCCCAATAAAATATTACTTTGAGACCTGGAATAGTTATTCACAGTGATTTTATCAAAGTGCCTGCCCTTTTTGCAGTTGTTTGATGTTATGCCCTCTTTGGTTTAGATAATAACATCCCTACTAGTAATTGGTGGATTTGGTATGGGGAATTGGTGAAAATACACTTACACGTGTATTCCCATGACTGTATTTCAATCCTTTAATCATAGTTTCAGTGTTGGAGATACTATACTGATCTAATGATATACAATACCTACAGTGATATAATGTTATACTAATCTAAAGTTGTAGTGGATTTATGTAATGGTCTAATCCAGATTAAATCTGAGTGGTATAAATTAGAAGCTTTATGCAATTTAATATCTGTTTGCATCCCCTGATGGCAGTTTAGTGGCTATATTGGAAAATATGTTAAGTAATTAGCTACATTAAATTTAGCTAATGTAAATTTAAGTTTCAGAAGATGGATGTACTCAAATATTGTTTTAAACTAGGGGTAGCCAATGTGGGTCTTACAGACATCAGTGCTCCCACATTTAGTGTCACTTTTAGTTAAACGACGTCTCTGGAGTCCACAGAGGCCCGCAGACATCCTTGGAAAATGCAGCCTAGTGCTTTGTTTGCTTTGCCCACTGCTCCAAAAAAGACAAAGACATATTGATATAGTAGAGATAGTTGCTGAGACTAGAGGGTGTGGCAGGAAGCATCCTCATCATGACAGTAATAGGCAAGCCCTCTACCATCGCAGCCATTTTGTGAGAGTGCAAAATATTTTTACCTTTATTACTTGTTGTTCTTATTATTTTAATATTATTTCATATATTATTACATATTCTCACCATTTCAAATGTGCCCAAAATGATTGGCAGTGTCCTTTCTTGGCTTCGTTTTTAAGACTAAAATCTGTACCATTGTTTTCTTTGAAAAATAGATACCTGCTTCATGACTGTTATTATGTTATACTAATTTGATTTATATCTTGCCTTTCCCCTATTACAATTTACCTGGGGATCTCACTTCATTTAATCCCCATAGCAACATCTCTGTGAGATGGGTTGGACTGAGAGAGACTCTCTGGCCCAAATTATCAGTGAGTTGCCATGATTGAAAGTGGACTTGAACATGGGTCTCCCCAGTCCTAGTCTAATATCCTAACACCTACTATATATATTTAATTACAAATTGTTTGAGCCAATTTGTTTTAAGTAAGTAGAAATGTTCTGAAGCAATGAGATAACTGAAGGTTAAACTTTGCATTTCTTTTTATTTTATTCTAAAACATTGCTTATATTTCTGTGCAAATGCATTGTCAAAGTGGTTTATAGATTTTTAAAACAAAGGTAATATAATAATATAGTCAGTTAAGTTGTAATGGAAGTAACAAACACAAATGATTGGAAAGTCCCCAGTAAAGAAATTGTGAAGAAGGTTCATTCATGAAGTTTCTAGTGCAGTGTATGAAACAAGCAGTTAAATTTTGTACACAGTGACTTATGGCTTAGTATTATGAATCAGGCCACTGGTCCAAAGCTGCAGCTGCTCTCCCATTCCAGGCAGCTACCAAGGCTTTGGCGAGACCATGTAGCAGACTTTCTGGAACAAGCTCTCTCTAAAACCCAACTGGGTCCATCGGTTGTCTGGGGCAGGCCAATGTAATAGACCAGCCTTCCTGCAGAGGGGGTTGGGGCCAGAGAACTGGAGGCTAACCAGGGAGCAATCTGACCATGACAGGGGATACACCAGTATCTCCCCCAATTTCAGAACACCCTGCCACTGCTCCGACAGAAAAACCAGGACAGGTGTATGACCACTATTATGTGTTGGGCCCTGGATGACTTGGGGCAGGCCATGGCTGTCATGGTGGCCATGAACTCCCAAGCTACCTCCAATCCCAACCCCAGGGAAGGCAAGTTGAAGTCTCCCAAGACCATAAGCCTGGGGAACTTCACTGCCAACCTGGCCATGGAGTCAAGAAACTCAGGCAGGAAGGTTGCTATGTAGCAGGGAGGCTGGTACAATAGCAACAGTCCCAACTGATCCCTCTTAGAGCCTAACTTAACAAATAGGATCTTGCATCTGGCAATCTGAAAAGCAGCACCCCTGGATGCCTCCCATGAGTCTCAGTTGACCACCGCCACCCCACCACCCCTACGCTGGGGCTTGGCTTGTGCCACATCCAGAACCCAGCTGGGCATATCTCAGAAAGGGGACTCCCCCCTCCTCTCCCAGCAACAATGTATACTTTATAGTGATTAATCTGTATTCTCTGTTACATTGTAATCTTGTTGGTTCTTATTTGTATGGTGTGTCTGCTCTGCCTCTCATTAAAATCCAAGAATGGTATATGTTGTTACAATATATTCTAAATATAAGTAGTCTTTTCTTCTCTTTTATGATAGGGTGGTACAGGAAGAAACTCAGAGATCCCAGCAACAATTACAGGATAGAAAAAACGTCAGCCGGGTTAATGGTTGTACAGATATCCTAGAGTTGCTTAGTAAAGCAAAGGTTGAATATGAACGGGTAAGGAAATTGTGCATGTTAGAATTCTAAGACCAGGTTCTAATTTTAGGATTTCTATGTATTTTAAAGGGAAATAATTACCCACAAATATGTTAAATACTTATTCTCTTTATCTGCTTCTTGGTATGTTAATTCTCTTGATTTTCTAGAAATTGAGATAAATGCTACTGGAAGTTTTATTTGCTATTACTCAGAGTTTATTCTTCTTTAGAAACTTGTTTGCACTGCAAATAGAAGTAGACAGAAATCTCAATATTTCAGTAGACCCTACTAGTACTTCATGCTCTCTGGATTTTTTTTTTTTTTACAGACTTCTACATTATTATGCTATTTATGGGTGAAATACATATTCAGTAATTGATTTAAATCCTTTTGTAACTTCTTGTTCATCACAATAATATAAAGGTGTCTACATTTCCCTAAGCCTTTTCCAGCATTGCATGTGTAGCACAGAGCTACTATTATCTAGGTTCTAAAAATGAATGGCAGCTACACCCCCACCAGCACAAAAAACCCACAGACAAGAAATATCCAATCCATAGGTCCTCATTTAATGGCCAGCTATGTTGGATATATAGGTAGCTCATAAAAATGGAAATGATATAGTACAGTCCCATTTGCTGGTAAACTTAACCACTGTAATGGGCTTCACTTCCTTGCATTTGTTGTTCATTTTTCATGTTTATATCTAGGCTATCTTTATAAAGTGATGTAAATAATGAAGTTTTTCTCTGATTGCAAATTTTGTCAATTCAGTTTTTTTGAAATAAATGTTTTAATTTTGCAGATCATTTGAGCCATGAAGTTAATTCATTTGTTTTTAATGTTTAATGCGTAGAAACATGTCGGGCACGTGCTGGAGTAATTTTATAATGGTTTTTCACCCACCATGGCATGTATTTTTGGAAACAGTTTTCTTCTCGCTTAAGTTTAGAGTAGTTCTGTAGTTGGAATTGATTTTTTATTTTGTTTTTGAAAACTCACATAAAAGCTTTCATTAAACATTGGGAAATGCAGTGATTTTTTTGATGCATTGTGATAAGACACAACCTAGTTAATTCATATTTTGTATGAGCGTGTTGTGTGCAACCAGCCACTTATAGTGTTCATCTTACCATGGTTAAACCATGTGATGTGTGAATTCTGTCAAGGAGTTATGGACCTCTAACAACAGTTAACAACAACTGGGAGAATAACACCCAGAATCCATAGTGGCAGGATCTTTATTAAGTTTTACAAAATTACCATAATTTTCTTAGTTTAAAGAATTTTTCATCAGGCAAGATTGTTAAGGAAAAAAGAGATATAAGAAGGGAAAAATGGATGAGTCTTGAAGTTGTATCTGTATATTTGTATAAGGCTACATTTTAAGCAATAGGGAGCCTTCAGATATGCAAATTGTATCATTTGGATACAAATAACCATGACATTGTGGTAGGACTATCCAAAAGCTTGCTGGGAAAAAGAAGTAAGCAGGTGTTTCCAAGTCCTCCATTTGGGGAAGTATAAATAGAAACCAGAAAAAGTTAATATTGTTTAAGCTATTGTACTAGCTTAGGAACTGGAAAGAGCACAGAGAAGAGTGACAAAGGAAGTAACGGGCTAAATCCTACAAAGAGCAGTTAAAAGAGATAAGTATGTTTAACCTAAAAAAGAGAAGCCTAGGGGGAGACATGATAATAGACTAAAATACATGAAGGGATGTCATAGGGAAGAGGGTGTGGATTTATTCTTCAGAGCGCCTGAAGGTAAGACAAGAACCAACAGTTGGAAGCTTTATTGTGAGAGATCCAAAGCTGAAATTAGAAGGAATTTCCTGAGAGCTATTAAGCAGTGGAACAGCCTCCCTCCTGAAGTTGTGGGTGCTCTATCACTGAAAGTTTTTTTTTTTTTTAAAGTTTAGACAACTATTTGTCCAGGATGGTAACAGGATTTCTGCACTGGGCGGGAGAATGGACTTAAAGACCTCCAAGGTGCCTTCCAACCCAATGGTTCTGTGATTCTATGAAAATTCAGTCAATGCCAAATTGTATAGGATTATATAGTGACAGAAAGGAATGAAGTCTCAAATCTTTTATGTTGTTGTTCTTGTGTGCAAGACTTCACTGTACACTGATCCTAGGTACTCAACTGTTCATATGGTATATATTTATGATAATATTAATGTGTTTTCTAACATGAGTAGTAGCATCAAATCATAGTACCATGTAGGATGCCATATAATTGTATAGCTGGCCATTTATTAAAAGTATGAGTGGGGAAAGGGAAAAAGAGAAAGCAAGGCAGAAAGCTTGCTGAGATCTGCTAAAGGTGTTACATAAATCATAATTATCTCATTCAGTCCAAACTGGAATTTTTTAAAAAAACCCTTCCCTTTTAATTTTTTTAGAATCAGAAGAGTGGCTTAATTTTGGGGACACAAGAAAGTAGAATTCTTATGAAGACTGAAAATACAGAGACATCGGAATATGAATCACCAGTGTTACAAGTCCAAGATCATGTATGTTAAAGTTAGATCCTAAGAGATCCACCTTTTTATCTTTATAAAATGCTATTTTAATTGGAAATAATACTTTTATCTTCATTCTAAACGTGCACATCATCTATATATTGAAAGAAGAACTGATTTACACCTGCAGAATATCAGATAGTACATTTTCGAGATAATCTAATGTATTATGGTTTCCAATTTTAAGGGAAAAGGTCCTTTCAAGCATGTGTGGATGCTCATGTAGCAACTACCTTTTCCTGGGATTGCATGGCTGCCCTCCACAGCTCCAGCATGATCAGAGAATTCAAGGTTCAAGGAGTTGCTGGCAGATGTTATGTGTACACACATGCCCACTTCAAGCCCAACTCAAATCTGAAGTGCTGCACAATCATGTTTGTTTGTTTGTTTGTTTGTTTGGCTTATCTACCACCTCAATCCAAACAGACTGTAGGCAGTGTAAAAAAATGAAAGGAATTACTGGGTCATAATCATAATAGTAATCAGATTGTCATAATAACACTAATATAATATGGCTTAATAATTAAACTAGAGCCTTGGCCAAAAACCGGCAACAGAGATTAATTACTGATTAATAAATAATAAATAAAATTGTGTTGCAGGTTATAATAAATCAGTCTTCCAGGATTATTTTATAAATGTTGCTTTCTAGTAGTTCTATTGATGGAGAAAAAATTGGTATCCAAGTTAATCTTGGAGAATCTACTAGAAATAGGCTTCAGGGCTGATTTGTGCTATTTGTACTAATGATGGTCCATTTTGGTTTACTTTACTGATGCTATGGCCTGTTTCTGTACAACTGAAGTAAAAAAAGTCTGAACAAGAAATTATGCACATTTTCCTATTTATTTTTTTAAAGTAGGCATTATACTGCGTTCTTTTTCTAGTGATGAGCTTTTGGCAAACAGGTTTCCCAATATTATGCATTTTTATAATAGTTTCCCCAATATACAGCTTTTTGCCTGTATTTTTCTTTAATACATATTGTGTGTATTTTGGAATTATAAGTCATAATAATAAGTAATGGATTTTGGGATATTGTATGTATATAACTACATAAATATATGTACAGCGGTACCTCGGGATACGAACGCCTCTACTAACGAACTTTTCGGGTTACGACCAGCTCTGGCCGCAAAAATTTACCTCGATGTGCGAACTCCGCCTCGGGGTATGGTCATTTTTCCGCCCTGACATGTGGTCCGCGGCCATTTTTCTGCCCCCGACACGTGTTCCGCGACCATTCTCCCGCCGTGCGGCGCCCAGCTATTCTCCCGCCGCGCCGCCCCGCACCCGGCCGTTCTGCCATGCTGCGCCGCGCCCGGCTGTTCTCCCGCCCCTGACGCGTGGTCCGCGGACACCAGAACAGATTAATGGTAACTACATTGAACCTTATGGGAAAATTTGCTTCGGGGTGCGACCAAATTTGAAGGGCGGAACGGATTAACCGGATTTACATTGAACCCTATGGGGAAATTTGCGTCGGGTTACGACCAACTCGGGATAAGCCCAGAGTCACGGAACGCATTAAGTTCGTATCCTGAGGTACCACTGTACTTGCACAATTAGTTTTTGGATTGTGTGTGTATTTGTGGGTATACTGTATGTATGTGTACATTTGTGTGTGAGATAGATAGATAGACAGACCACTAGAATCCAAGAATTGACTGTTAGCGAAATAGGACTCCATCATATTGGGAAAATGTGCTTTGTGTAAATACAATAATACTTTTGCAGTACTAGATGGCTCTGAAACAAACTTTTTTTTAAAAGTAGCACTTTAGCATTCATTTGTATACAAGGAGGGAAGGAAAAGTGGGTGTCTGCATGCTATATTAAACTAAGCTTCTAAACTTTTTTTTCCTAGTCATGTCAGTCTATCCCTAAACATCTAACGGTGGAAGAATTATTTGGAACTTCATTACCAAAGGAACACTCCGCAGCTCCCATTTCCAATCCAGAGAAGATAGAGAAAACTAATACCTCATGCAGAGAACACAATTTACTTTTACCCTTTTCATTTGAACAATCAACAGTGATCCATCAGCCTTTGGGGAAGCTGGATGCTCCAAGCCTCAAAAATAACTCTTTGACTTTATTACCACAGGAATGTGTACCATCCGTACTAACTTCAGCACCTTCAGTTTTACAACCTGAAGTAAATAAAGCTTCAAATTATAATGTGCATTTAAGTCCTATCCTTAATTCAACCTTGGCAACAGAAGCACCTTGCGGTCCAATGCTGCAGAGTATCAATGCAAACAATAATGTAATACAAGTTATGCAGCAGACTGCCAAGCAAATACCTTCAGTTGCGAATCAGCCATTGTGTGATATGAACCATGGTACACAAAACGTGAGTTCTGGTCAAAACCAGTTCCTAACATCAGTGAATTTGTCAAGTACAGGAGATGCTTCAAACACATCACTTCCCAATGTAGATCTTCTTCAAAAACTCAGGTTGACACCACAACATGACCAAATGCAGCAATCTCTTAATAAACCCCCAATAGCACCAAATGCTGCTTCTGCTGTTAGCCAGCTGGCAACACCAGACTGTTTCAAGGAATCCCACATCAAGCAACAGGCTTTGACTGGTAAAGTCATTCATCCCTATCAGGTAGGTTATTTGTAGGCGAACAGACTTCTTGTGAAATAATCTGTAGGTCATTGCTGAAAATGCCATCATAATTTCTTCATTCTGGATGAGTGGTGCACTTCTCTTGACCTTTTATGTCAGCCACAAGTTCAATTAATTAACATGTTGTTCTAAGCTATAGAGTTACATAACTTTTGAGTTGGGCTTTGGAAATTCTCATTGAACGTGATTCTGATTCAGTCAGAAAAACATGATTATAAAGACATATACTATGTTATTGATAATATAACAATATCAGTGTCTGTGATTTGGATAGAATAGCAAGTTGTGCTCTATCTCTGTCTCTGAGATAAATATATATAATATATAAATATATAAATATATAAATATAAATATATGATATATGATATATAAATATATCAACAATATATGGGGGGGATTTCGGAATACTACTGTTTTTGCAGGGAAGAAATTGTACATAAAATGCCTTATTTTCATTTTAAATTTGTAGGTTACACAGCAAAATAAGGAGCCTGAAACATTTCCAAATCCTAAAGTTTTGTCAAAAGCAAGCCAAGTATGTATTAAAAACCATGCATTGCAACATTGTCTTCATGGAAAAACTCCCCCATTCATCCTCTCTTAATTAACTAATCAGTTGAAGCTGCAGCATACAAAACAAACTTATTTGTCAGCTTGGATTTTTGTGTTCTAAAGAATATCTGATTCCATCAAAGATGTTTATGTTGTTATAACTTTAATATATTTTATTAGAACAGTAATACACTTATCCTGGAGAGAGTTTCATATCTTGCTAGAATCATTTGCAGCTCATAAAAATTATTGCAGCTAGCTATATTCAAAAATTTTTCTACCTTAACACTTTCTATCATTGCCTGAGCATATCTTAATAGCCTTTTATTTGTTTATAAGACTGAGTCCTTTTTTTTTTTTTACAATGAACCCAAGAAAATATAACACATTCTTATTATAAATGGCAACATAATGGTCTTTAAACTAAAGCATCCAATATATAAGAATAAACTTTGAATAATTTGGGAGTCATTATTTAATTATTTCCTCAAAGAGGTTCTTTTAATCTTGATGCAATCTTTGATTGTACTTTCAGACCAGTCACTTGACATTTCTCATTTTAATTGGGAATCTCTGCAACCTCTTTCTGTTCTGATAATAATGGAAGTAATGGACTTGACGTTATAGGAACTGGATTTATGCAATGTTCTTTGAAACAATAAATAAACATTGTTGAAATTGTTTTCTTTTTTAGGTTGCTTCTACACAGTTTGCTACAACTGCAACTACAATTGCACCTTCTGTCCTTCTTTCACCTAGTGTTTTTGAACAGTCCACTATGAAATCCTCTGAAATTGAAAACAAAGTTGGCTCATCTTCTCCTCTTACACTTGGTGCAGATGTTCAGACATTACCTCCAACAGTACTCAGTAGATCTCAGCTTCAGCAAACTTTGATACATTTAATAAAGGTACAGTTACTATCATAAGATAACAGCAGTACACAGAATCCATTGTTGATGGAGCTGCTTCCATAAATAGAAGTAGGAAGAGGTGGTTTCCCTTGACTCCCAGAGGGGTAGATTCTGGACTTCTGGAAGTCCATGGGGCAGGGAAAGTGACTTGCTTTTGGAAGCAGGCAACCATCATAAATTATTAATATGTTAATACACTGTCTGGAAATTACTTTAAAATATAAGCTTCGACTGAGAAATGAATAAGGTTATTTTCAGTACTAAAAATATTAGTATCATAAAGAAAAGTGCATAAATACATATGATTCTTGCTGGATCAGACCTAGGCAGCATTTTGGCCCAAAGTAGTGAACCACTCTATTTTTTGTTTTCTAGTAAACAGTATTAAAATGTACATTACCTACAATTATAGAGATAATATATTGTTTTCATGAGCGGTAGCTAATGATAGCTTATCTCTGATGTGTCTTATTTTCTTTTAAAGCCAGACTGGCAATGACCACTGAATCAAATTCTGAATTAAATGTACACTATTGAAATAAGTTATTTTTATCTGTTCTTAATCTTTTATCATTCTATTTCTTTGGCCCCGTATTCACTGATTACAGGTAGCCCTTGACTTACAACTACAATAGGGACCAGAAAATTTGTTGTTAAGTGCTGCAGTTGTTAAGTGAGGCATCACATGACCACACCTGATGTTATGACCTTTTTTCACACAGTCGTTAAGCAGATCATGTGGTTATTAAGCAAATCATATGGTCATTAAGTGAATCATGAGGTTCCTCACTGACTTTGCTTGTCAGAAGCTGGCTAGGAAGGTCATAAATGACAATCACGTGACCTGGGACACGGCAGCTGTCATAAATACATGCCAGTTGCCAAGCGCCCAAATTTTGATCACATGACCACGGGGATGCTGCAACAGTCGTAAGTGCAAAGACTGGTCGTAAGTCACTATTTTCAGTGCTGTAATAACTTCGGAAAGTTGGCAAATGAAGGGTCGTAAGTCGAGGACTACACATGAGATGAGAAAAGTTAATCCATGTTTTCTCCTCACCTTTTGTAATTTTGTACAAGTCTGTCATATCCCTCATTTTGTTATATGTTAACATATGTTATATGTTATATCCTTAATAATTTGTGTTAATTTTCTGTGTTTGTTGGAAATTTTTCATTTGCATATAAATTAAATTTGAAGGCAATGTGGTCACTACTTCCCAATCAGTTCAACAGTGCTTTCATTTCAGTCTTGAGACTGGACATCCCTTACAATTTAAGTATTAGACATATCTCCTCTAGTTGATTTCAGGACCAAGTAGTCTAAGTCAAGTTGTTGTAACTTGTATCTAAAGTATCTAAAACATTTTACCTTTTTCATGACAATGGAACATGTATTTAACAAACCCATATGAGGGCAGTTGAATGTTTCTCAGATTTCATTTTAACATGAACTATTCAAAATCAGCTTGGGGTCCTGATATTGTCAGCTACAATGATTGCATAGATGACTCTGCTCCTTTTGAGATTTTTAATGTGGTACTGTGCTTTCTTTAAAATTTAGAGCAGCCCTGGTCCCATTGTGTCCTTTCCTATTGTATACCAGCATTTTGTTTCCATTCTGGTTCAAATCGGGCCTGCTCCTTTGGTAGTGACCTGGTCCTAATGCTTTGTAAAGATTGCCTATCCTTGTTACACCATTGTTTCAAGCATGCACTGAGATTTCTCAGTCTTGCTTATCTAGTTGAACCAGCTAGCATTTTAGGGAAAGCTGCTTAGGAGATTGAAGTATAGGCCATCTATCTCACAACCTTACTTTGGCTTCCACCATTTCACAACTATGTTTCCTTGTGTCATTATTGTTGATGTGTAGCACACCCAGTCTTTGTTACTGTATTATCTTTGTAGTCTTCCAATAGATCTGAATCTGTTTATGCCCAGCCTTGATCTTCTAAGGTATCTAGGCAGTGCATTCCATCTGCAGCTTTCCCACCATGCAAACAGTTCCACGTATCTTTAATGCTGTAGTGCACCATGAAGTGGTTATTGTTAGTTTGGATAAGCAACAACATTTCTTTCTAAGGAAAGTACTGATTTATATACCATATATTGAGCAGGTCTTTGAGTACCCTGAACTATGCATTGGCCATTATCTTTTGGAGTGTCTAATGATACAATCAGTGATGGAAATTAGTTGATAATAAACCAATTTTAGCCACAAATGAATGGGTACTTCTACTCTAGAATTCTGCTCCAGTTCAAAAGTAGGTCTGGATTTATATAATCCCAGGACATTATTGTTGATGTGTAGCAGAACCAGTCTACAAAGTTGATTTGTGGTATCACTGACACTGTAGTAAAGCTGTCCTTTTCTAAGATGCAGCAGCTCTGTGAAGCTTTTGGGTGATGCATTTTCTCATTTGCAGAAACTTCCATCTCATGTCTCCTGGGCTTCAGGTCTTTCAAGGGAAGAGGAAGCAACCCCTTTTCTTCATAGGAATGGCTGGGATTTTTTGAGCATGTGACCGAATTCATACAAAAAAGTAGTCATGTAGATAGGGGAATTCAAGCCATTTTTTAAGTTTAAAATTTTTTTGTATCAGCTTGGATTCAAGAGATTTTTAATACTGCAGGAGCTGCAAGCAGAGCATTTATTAAATAATATTGTGTGATTCTTATTCTGTGTTTCTAGGTCAGCAGGTTTTGAAAACAGTGATGGATCATCTTCCAACTCCTTTTATTGGGGGAATTGGGGGAATAGAAATTGTGGCATTATCAAAGTGGATGAGCTGATGATACTCAAACAAGAATGATTTGTTTAAGGCCCATACCTAGCCTGAAACCCAACTGGGAGGGGTCCAGATGATCCAGAATTGTTTTGTCAATTTTGTCATAAACAAAGATACCAAAGTATTGTGCTACATTAATACATTCTAGTTTTTTTTTTTTGCACTGATATTGATAAACTTTGCATACAGATTTAAAAATAGCAAGCCACAGAAATACAGTACTCTAGTAATAAGATTGAAATGATCCCATATTAGCTCATATAATCAATGTTGTGGTCTGTAGTTTGCTTTGTTTACAGCCTGCTGTTTCTTTTTTTCTTCAGTACCACTAGTGAAACAAACTTGCTGACTTTGAAGGGAGAAAGATTCTGTGAACACAGGCTGAACTGTCAGCAATTTACATTGTAATAAGAGGAATATTTTCAGATTCCTGTCAGTTGTTTTGAGGATGTACTTTGCATTGCTTTGAGATTTAGACTGCTTGTTTTATGTGTTGTGTACCTTTTTTTGTTCATCAAAACCCTACTCTTTTTGACAATCAAGGCTCATGGAAAAAACAAAATATTTTCTGTGTATTTTCTGTGTTCTCTGTTTCGGCTTAGAATTGTCAGTCTAGGATATACAAGGGCTAATTACGAATATGAATAATTGAGGGAATGTTTATTGTTGAAGCTTAATTATAATGCAGTAAAGCTGGCAGGTACAGAAAAAATATACGGTGAATAGATGGTTTCTCTGGATGTAACAGAACTCAGTGGTTCTAGGGTACAGTAACTAGAATGAAAGAATGTGTGTATGTGTAAATGAACCCAGTCTGGATTATAACTCAAAACACATATGTGGAGCAGATGTAAAATGGGCCAAATGTAAGAAGGTAAAATCAAATACATGCAGGCACTGGGGTTTTATTTCATTTCTACATGATTTAGAATGGTCATCTAAAGGAAGCAGAGTCTTGTCAGTTACACTGCCCTAGTCAGTTACTCTTCAGGTTTCTTGGCCATTTTGGTTTGTAATTCTTTGAGTTACCAATAGAAGAGAATATGTGTAGCTCAGGATTGAATTGCAGAGTCCTTGGGGGATCTCTGAGCTTGGTTGTTTTCTTGCAAACATTTCGTTACCGGTCTAGGTAACATCTTCAGTGCATCTAAAGATTACCAGGTTAGAGAGAATATCATCAAAATACTGGTAGCCTTTAAAAGGTCAGCCTGTGTGAATGCACAGTAGTCAGTGTACAAATTGTAATCTCTGATCCAAAATATCTGTTAAAATTTTAGTATCCATATTTATCAAGAAAATTGTTCTAATTATTAGAATTCATAGTGGGATCCTGGCCTGTCTTGGTAATACTTGTGTTACTGTAACTAAAGAATAGGAATGTATTTGATAAAGCTTCACTGTATACATATATTAAAAATTAGGTAAGTGCAAAATTATCCATCTCTACAGAAAGAGCATTCTAGGGAGTTCTAGAATATTCCATTTGTTCTCTGGATGAACTATGCCAATTTGGCCATTCTGGAGAGGTCCAACTGTTTTTTTTTTTGTTGTTGTTGAAAATCTTCTGGAAGAGAAATTTCATATGGCCCAACCTGGAATACCATGAACTTACTGGAAAACTATCAAGCCACTCCCTCTTCTGAAATGGTTAATCAATATAATACAGATGAAGTATATAATATATATACCTAATAAAACACCAATATGCTTTATATACCAGCCTGTTGAAAAATCATCAGGGCCTGAAGTCCTGGATTGATAAATTTATTTGTAGTGACAATTACTTGAACAAAAGAGGTGGACTAAGTTTAGTGATGTGGTGCTATGATAACTGTGGTAACCACATGTTCGGGGGGGGGGGAAATTGATGATGATTTGGTACTGTAAAAAAATTGATGATTATAGATCTAAAATTTGTATATGCTATTCCATGTGTATCCCAAATAGATATTTGGTTTGAATCTGAAGGCCAGTAACTTCTCTCCTCCTTTCTATAGTAGTATTGTTGCCTGGAGTAATATAGTAAAATTTCTATTTTGGAAGTATTTAGCAGAGACCAAATAGCAATGCAATCTGCATTGCTCAGATGGATAAATCTTTCTCTGAGTATTTAAATGTAATTAACTGTTGCTTCTTTATATAAGTAGCAGATGAAATAACTGAAACTTGAATAGTATTTGAATTTGGTAGTGTCCCATACAAAAGATAATAATAGTTGAGTCCCTCTACAGTTTCCTGTTCCATTGCCTAAATAAAGTCTTTAAAACAAAGAAACGTTCTAAAATGTGTGTTTAAAATTTTGCCAAATAAATATCACAGGAGCACAGACTGAAATTGTAAAAACATGCATGTGGCTTGTTTTAATTTTAGATACTGAACAACATCAGGAAATAATCTAAATGAAAACAATTTCTGTACACACAAGAAAAGAAAACTCTTCATTTTGGGAAGGATTAACAGAATTCAAATGTTCTTTAAATCTTGCAAAATTTCATTCATCCAAGAATATAATTTGGGTGATGAGCTATTAAGATCTAAAAATGGATCTAAACCTTGATTTTGATCTAACTATTATGGCCTTCTGATCAGGTGTACAATATACTGAAAACAATTATACATTAGCTCTAGAGAATCACTGGCTGAGCACTATAGATTCAGGAATTAACAGTGTTCCCTTTCTGTTATTTCTTTTTCAACCATCAGCTTAGAAAATTTACTAACCAAAATCACACCATATCTTGCACACTTAGAATCACCCCTTACATAGACCTTTCCCACTCATGCTCTCTGTAAAAGCTGTTTACCTTTAGGACAGATATCATTTTTCAGGGAAAAATATTATCACCTTTTAAAACTTGACTAATAACTGGAGATCCCAACTTTTAACATTTCATGTTACAAAGGAGATTGCCATTAAATATAATTAATAGTAGAACAAGAAAGTAAACAAGAAAGAACTCATAGACTCTATTCTTCTGAGTATGCATAAATATTGTTTTATTTTTGAATTTTGCATTTTGTATAATGTTAGCTAAATTGATCATTCTGTGACTGGGAAGGAAAGATATCGTTTGAACAAATAAATATATTCCTCTGAGCAAACCTTTTACTGCTGCAAATGTATTGGATTTAATATTCTGCATGTGCTTGCATAAGCCACTGCTGTTTCATAACTCATTTCAGTTTCACTCGCTAGATTTTGTTTATTTGTTGTACGAACTATTGACCAAGTGCTAGTCAAACATTGGTACTTCTTGTACTTTCATGAGTAGTATAACACTGATGCATTTAAAGTAATGTATGTGATCCATGCTGAATTTGCAAGCTTTCCTACTCAGTTCAAGGATGAATCTTGTGCTTCTGTTCCAAAATGGAGTCCTGACAGCATTGCTTTCTATCATGGCTGGTAAAAGCTTTGTTCTTGTTCCTTTCCTCAACTCCTGAACACCTGGATTTTTCAAGGTTAGCTTTTTCATTAAATGTGCTTCCTGGACCCTCCAGTGCAAATATGTATTTATTTACAAGTGATATTATAAAGTATTTATCTCATTGGCCTGATCATATTCTATTTTTTTTCTCTCAGAATGATGCAAATTTTCTTAGTACCCTACATGAAGTCTATTTACAAGTCTTGACCAAGGATACTGATAGCATCAAGCTATAACTGCAGTGAATTGAATTCTACTGACCACCTATCTGCTTCAGAAACATTATGCCTCTCCTGTACAACTGTTACATTTTAAAGACTTTTTTTTTTTTGAGTTCTTGAAGTCTTTTTAAGCCTCCAAGAAATACTGTTCCTTAGAAATATTGTATAAATAATGTTCTAAGAAGTGGTGTAGGTTTCACTGTGACCAGTCACCAGCAGGATTTTATTTCTGTATCGGGAATATGGTCTTATGTTTAACAGCACATTTTTCTTATTGTTTTAAGCAGTGTCAAATATTTGGTCTAATTCTTCTTTACCAAACACACCCTGAATGATCAGGGCAAGTAGATGAAGAATAGCAACAGTTGTGAAACCAGCTTCAAATATAAGGAGCCATAGAAGAACTTAAGAAGATAACTCTAAGGCTTTGCGAAAAAAATGGATGTGCAGTATAACATTTCTGCTTTTAGCCTTAACATAATAACTGAATGACCCCTGGGTCATATCCACCACAAATTAGCTCCTCTATATGCAGAATACATATTCAGTTTTACTAAAGTATATGAAAAACTGATTATCAAGTTTCCCTTGAACAATACATTCAATGTGTTTTGTCAGAGAGATATATTTTTAAAAAGAACATTTTTTAAAAATTATTTCAGTGGAATATCATTTTTTTTTTCCTATCCAGGTCAAATGCCAATTTTGGTAAAGATTTTCCTGTAGAAAGGATGAAGTGTTTCTAGAGAAGCTGTTCAGTTATTGTTTGGTATAAAATTAAGAACTCCCCCTAAACTTGCATTATATACTGCTGTAAAGATCAAACTTCTTCCCAAAATAAGTCAGAATCTGATCTCTGTTTTATATGCTGCTATTGGTCTCTTTGTGATTTCTATTTATTTCATTCTGGCATGTTATAGTAGCTAGCAATACTTCAGTGATAACATATACTCAATTTACTCAAGCAATAGCAATGTAAAGGATAGCATTTTTAAAATTATGTCTTTGTTTTATATTGTGAAATGTAATTTTGTAGTCAGTTTAGCCATTCAAGTTGCACTGCTTATTTTTCAAAGCATGGTTGAAATGGAGGAAGAGCATAGTCTTCACTCCCTATATTACAGTATATTTCTGTGTAAGCCATTAAAAAGGTAGGACAGGCAAAAAAGTATAGCCTACTATATATGCCCCATTGTTTCACTAGAACCTGTAAACGAAATTCTGGAGTAAATCGTACTGGTCACTCTCAAAGTATAAGTGCGATAGTGAAGATGGCATCATTATCCAGTTGATATTTCTAATTCATCAATGAAGTTTTGATTATTGTGACTCCATCACAAATCAGTGTTTTTGATATAAACAGTGTGTTGATTTTTTTTTAACCAATCAATATGTATACTTAGATTTTGAGTGATTTTAGGTGGAAGTTTTTATGTTTAGCAAATTCTGCCTTCTGAAAGAACCTCTTCAGCCTTTGAAAGTGTTTCTAATAACATAGTATTTTATATTGGTTATATGTACAAAATTCAGGGAAATATGTGAGTAGTGACACACATATTTGACAGGCTTTAATAGTGAAACACAAAAGCATCTTTTCAGGCTTCGTAGACTTTTATAGAAAACCAGAGAGCTCTCTGCTTGTACACTGGATCTGTTGTAGCACACCCATGTATGTATATCAACAAAAAGTTTGCTTTAGTGTGGCATTCTTCCATATATATTTACATGATTACATTATCAGGCCATTAAAACTGAATTTTGTTACCCTGTTTTTTTTTTATGGACAACAAAGACATATATAGTCATAAATTATTGCAGAAAACAAAACTCAGCCATAAATGTGAGATTGGCAATAATGAAGCATATGAAGTATGATAACAGTGAATGCAAGTATTATATTAAAGATATATAGAAAAGGGTTCTCTGACATTGAATGTACTGTTAAGTTCCTCTGTCTTCAAGAATTAATGAGAAAGGGAATATTGCATTAAACAGCAATGATATATCCAGGTATGTTTGTTCCAATACACTTTTTACTCTCATTTACTATTTTGTATTGTAAAAGCAGTGCAAAAATTAATACCTGGCAGATTAGAATTCTCAGTCTTTAGGAAGTATATAAGCATCACAAAATAATTCTGTTTCCAAAGAGAATGTCCTTAATTAGAAGGTAGAATGAAAGTTCACTGATTTTTGACACTTTTGCATTGATACTGAATCCTACGCACATCAGTGTTACAACATTGTAATATGTAGCAGGCTTAAGCTGGGAGAACAGGGGTGTACGATGTAATACAAAGCACTGTTGGCAGCCTTCATTGTTATCACACTGGTGCTCTTATTGCTTGTGGTCGTGTGACAAAATGAAATGCTTTTTAAGAATTGCTTTGACAAATTCAACTGCAGAGTAAAATCACAAATGTTTACAAAGTGTGGAATCACTGGACAGCTTTAGCCTGATTACCTAATTTTTTAGTACAGGTTTCACTTTATAACCTCTCTTATTGTTCTCTGCATGCATCAGTAACAAATGCTTAAATAACCAATTTAGGCTATTAATTTTAATTCTCCTGGCAAAGTATCTCTTGAAAGTAGCTCATATTTTAGACTATATTCCAAAATGAATATACACTATCTAAGCATGTATTTTTTCACTGCCTATATGCAACTTCTAGAAAAGTTTAATATTTGTCTAAAGTGGCTTTCAAATATGCAGCTTATCGAAGACCTGATTGTTGTTTTGTAGGTAAAGATATTGTCTTTAAATTGTGCCTAATAACTATACATTTGTGACACACTTTACAGCATCTAAATATTCTGCAAAGGCCTAAGGCACAATGTGACATGGAAAAGCAGTTTGTATTTTCAGTCTTGAAATGGAACTTATATTTCAAACTGATTAAATTTTAATTTTTCCTATATTTGTTTGCTTGGGTCTATTGCATTCCCAGAACTTACTAATACCTTGTGTTAGCAAGGATATAATTATTAAGGAACTTTCAGTAAAAGTATTTCATGTGGTGTTTGGCACAAATAACACAAAACCAAAAAAAAAAAGCCCACAAAAAACTAGCAATCTCTTCTGGCTATTTAGTTGCTCTTAAGCTTATCTTAAAAAGAGGAAAGTGTGCAATATATATATACATATATATATTTCACCTCAGTTTTTGTCATATTTGCAAAAATGTTAAGATGCAATATCTTCACCTTCAGTGGGGAAAAATTGCAATAATCTTCCCCTTGTAGTTTGCTTTTGTACCAATAGCATGTCTGTTTAAAATCCATATTATATTCAATATGTGGGTTTAGTACTACAATTTGCACTCCCATGCTTACTGAGTTTGAGGAGCTTCAGATCTTTATGATCTTAATAACATTTGGGAAATCACTGGGCATAATAGTATCCCAGTGGTGCAGCACCTACACCTGAAGAATTGCAATAAACAAAATATGACCTCAGTTTCCTAGGTCTGTGGACATATAGAAAACACTAAGGGCCATTAAGGAAGAAATACTTGTGTGTATAACGCTCTCTTCCCAATCTCCTTGACTGTGTAATATAACTTGTTTATGACCCTATGCACAGTTATTGGTGGGACTGCTTGTTCAAATACACATGTTGGAATCCTTGACATGTTGACGCTCCTAGGGCAGACTGGAATGTGCCTAGTGGTTTTCAAGCAATTTTTAAATTGTCATCACAATGCATCATTAACATTTCAATATATGGGTATGTAATTTGTGCCATCATATTAAGTTGGCAAATATTAAGTTATTGCATAAATGTTTAAGAATGAACATTTTCAGTGGAAATTTTGTATGTTTGCAAATATATTTTTGTAATAAAAACTCAAAAAGACAAAAGTTTCAATCTGTCCTGAAACTTTCTTGATCAGTTCACTTTGTGAGAAAAAGCTTAGGCAGGAGACATATTGAAATTCTATCAGTTGGCTTTATAAATGTAACAATCTGGAAGCTGATTTTTCTTTTAACACACATTTTAAGTATCATTTCCAGTGTCTTTTATGGAGTTTGACTTAAAAAGTACTAATTTTCGTTATCTGATAAAATCTGTTGGTAAAAATATGATCTAACTTCATTATACTTAATGTGCTGAGCTATACTAGGTTTTATTGATAGGCCATTATCCACATCACTACAATTACTCCTCATGAGAATTAAGAGCAGCTATACCATTCTTTTTCCTTCTCTATGTTTTATTTTCTGCATTAAAAGGACAAAAGCAGCACTGAGAAAGGATAATAGGTTTGTGTGTGAAATACCAATAAAATGCTAATAAATGGACCATTGTGATTTCACAATGGATTGTAACCAACTGCACCCTTCTGCCCTCAAAATGGAAACTAGTTAAAATCCCTTTCTCCTGTAATTTCCTATACTTCTCTACAACCCTAACCCTAACTCTCTGGAAGGTTGCAAGGGAGGAATTCTGTTGAGATGTTCGTGGTGTGCAAATAAGACTGCAGAAATTGTTTAATTGGAATTATACACTTCTCACTATGGTTACATAGTGCATTGCATCTGATAAAACCTGCTGTAAAAATAAACTAAAATGGAGCTGGCACAGAAAGAGAACATAGTGCAGGTATAATAACTACTGTTAAAAGAGAAAGGGGAGAATTGACAGCTTTTAAAAGACCTCATTGTGAAGTGAGTATAGAAAAGGACGGACATCAGGCTGGCAATTAAATGCAGATTAGTCTCCACTACTGTGTCTCCCATAACCACCTATGGTTGTGAAAGTTGGACCATGAAAAAACTAGACAGGAAGAAAATCAACTTATTTGAGCTATGGTGTTCAAGAGGTTCCTGTGCATTCCACAGTCAGCAAAGGTGACAAGCAAGTTCTGGAGCATAGAAAACCAGATATGTTGCTGGAAGGCAAAATCACAAAATTTCACCTTATTTCGGCCATGTTATGCAATCAAACTCACTGGAGAAGGCAGTTATGCTCGGAATGGTCAGCGGTAAAAGGAAATGAGGCTGCCAGAAAAAACTGGTTAGATACCATCAAAGCCGACACCAGTCAGAACATAAAACAACTAAAAGAAGCTGTACGAGATCAGAAAATGTGGAGAGACCTGGTCCATGGAATCACTGAGAATTAGATATGATTGAATGGATAGCATCATCATCAGAAGACCCCATTGGATAAACACTGTGGTCAGAAGTGGGGTTTTTTGCTACTAATGGAGGCTGGGGTGCCCCATTCTGTAGACAAGGAATTTTGTCAATCCAAGTTACATTAATTATTACAGCTTATCCATTGATACCTATGCAGTTCTTTCTTTTTATATTATTTTTATTAGAGTTTATATAAAAACTAATACAGAACTAAAAGATCTACAAACAAAAAGAAAATATATATATAAAAGATGACTTCCCTGTCCCTCCAAACAAGTATATGCATTAGCAGTAACTTAACACCTCCTCTAATATTACTGAAAAAAGCCCTCTTCAGCCCCTTTCTCATCTCTAAACAATAACCAAATTATAATTGCATATAATACCTGTGCAGAGTCCTCAATTCTCTGTATGGGAACATAAATCAGCTTCTTAATATAAAGCAGGAAGTGACCAATTCAGACAATATGGATTTCTTTATTTTCCTTTATATTATTAGGAATAAGGCTCCTAATTCCAAACTTTGAGGTTGCTAGTTAGTTTCCTACTTTTTCAAAAATTATTATGTGGAACTGGTAGGGGGAGCAGACCATGACGTTATCAATTCTGCCAAACCGAACCTTATGTCACAAAAGTTTGTTCTAATAAATGCTTAAGTCTTTGAAGCAGGGGTACACAACTGTTAGCTTAAGGCTGTGCATGTTAAGTCAAGAGTTGTACCATGTTTTATAGGGCAAGTCAAGAACTACACTCCAGAAATGAGTACAGGCAAACATGGAGGCAATTTTTTTCTTTAACTTGTTCCTACTGTACTGTACTTGCAAATTCCTCTTCCCTCCCCCAGAAAGGGTATAACATTTTTTTTTCATCTGTAGAGGGCACTGTGACACGGACCCAGCGTTAAGAGCCAGCAAGCTGCAGAGGTGAAGATGGTTATTTTAGTTTATTTCGTTGGGCTTTAAAGAACAAAATATCCCTTTCCCACAAAATTGAAAAAAAAATAGTCCAAGTATAAGGGCATTTGGATGTAACCCTCTCACCAAATCTCCAAAACAGATCTGAAATATTAGGCCCACCGACTCTAGGGAGCCGCGTAAAACTGGTGGTTCATTTTTCCTGCATCAGGTTGAGCAAGAAACTGCATTGCACGTGAATCGTTTCTCCTTGGCTGCATCAAGTTGAGCACTGGAAGTTTTTTTTAATCAGTATTGATCGTTTGGGAGGTGGTTATAGAGAAAGTGAAAGAAGAATCAAGCGGCGGCATCTTCGCCTTTGAAAACCTTGCACAAGCAATTAAAAAAAAAAACTGGCCACTTTTAAGAACTACATTTCCCAAGATTCTTCGAGAAAAGGAAAATGGCAATAACCGGCGCGATCGATACGAAAATCCTGAGGCGCAACTTCCATCTGCTGCACAAGGAAATTAGCGGCTGAAACCGGCATTTAAATCTAGGCAAAATAGTACAGGAAGCGCCAGCCTGTTGTCCTGAGGGGACTACCGCCCACGTATCTGCCCGAAGCTAAGATCGCTGTCAGCAATGGCACCTGCGAATGAACCCGCGCTGCACCAACTGATAACATTGAAAGAGGGCCGCGGGGACGGAGAGAACCAAGACGTCGCTGCTCACTATTCACAGAAAAAGAGACTGAGCGTGTCTGTGTGCCCGCGGGTTTAAAAGTTATCCCCCACATACACACACAAAAAAGCCCACCAGGAGAAAAACAGGAGGCGCTAGGAAGCGAGGGAAAGCACGCCAGCCGGAAAAGAAACCGGCGGCCTCCCCCGGCCCAGTCCCCCTGCGCCCGCTCCGCCGGCGCCGTGGCAGGCCCCGCACCGACCGCGCTCCGGAAGCGAGGCCGCGCTGCGCAGCCCGCTTTCCCGCCAGGCGGGCCCCGCCCATCGCCGAGGCGGCCGCGCTCTGCGGCCCCTCCCGCTGCCCGGCAGGACTTGGCCGAGCGGCTCCGCCTTCCCTTCACCAGTCGCGGAGCCGCCCGCTGCCTCGCCAGCTGCTGCCTGTAACCCGAGCTCGCTGCCGGCCGCGTTCCTGCTTCTCCATGGAGGATTATCACAAGCCCGATCAGCAGACGCTGCAGGCTCTGAAGGACACGGCTAATCGCCTTCGCATCAACTCCATTAAGGCCACCACGGTGGCCGGCTCCGGGTGAGCCGAAGGGCGCTGGGGGGGGGGGGGCTGGCATCTCAGGCGCGGGGCGTCTGGGGAGGGGGAGACCCTGTGCAGACGCTCGGGCGCGCCCCTGGGTCGCTCTCTCGCCCCCTTGGCACGTGCTGCGGAGAGAAGGCTTGCCCAGCCCTTGCAGAAGAGCGTGAGAGGTGGGGGCGCCGTTCAGGTTACACGCGGGCGGCGGGCGGCGGAAAAGGCCGTGGCGAAGGAAGCCTTCTTTGCCTTTTGATCCCCCTCCAGGACCTTACGGGAGCACCAGCCTGCACCGTTGCCTGGCGAGATATTCCCTGCCATCATCCTCGTTCAAATAGATGTTCGGAGCAGTGTGGCTGTTTTCCTTCCTTTCTTTCCACCATTCCCACCCCTAGCAGATCAGACACATCCAGCATCTGAAAATAATAGCAGTAAGGTTTTGTCTCTGTGACCAGATAGTGCTATTACGCACATTTGTCTCTCACTTCTGCAAAACCCTCCCCTCCCCCTTGTATCTAGATTGCTGAGTATTGATGTATAAAAGAAACGTTGCCATCTTTTAATTGCTCTTTTGAATTCCTCTGCCACAATGGAACTTTACAGCTATCTAGGAAATTGTTAAATATTAATGCAGAAAATCTACCCAGTCAGTTCAGCTGTGGGTTTGCCCTTAAACCAAGTATCTCTGGATTGTAATCTGGCAATACTGTCATTTTATTTAATGGGGTATGTCTCAGAGAAATCATCCACCTTGCAGTGTGGCCGAGTTACAGTATTTTCAGAATGGACTAGTGATCTCTTGTTTTATATCTGTCACTACTTCTTTCTTAACAGCAACTGGACAAAAATAAGATAAATAATTTAGGAGATTTTGGATTGCACAAAAGCTTCAAGGCTGCCTGTGAGGTAAAAATGTATTTTGCAACATAGTGTTGAAACAGACTTTAGGTGTTGCTTATGTTTCATAATACCCGCAACAAACAAATGTTTGGGAACCTTAAACTGTCAGTTTCAACTGTCACTTGCTTCAGTAGATGGCTTATTTGGGCATAAAAGCAGATGAGAAAGTTACATATAAAGCAAAGTTGCATCTAATTTATTAATTATTTTGTTTCTGTTTGCTTGTGTGATGGAATGTCAGGAGAATGTGGAACTGTTACTAAAAAGATATCTGAGTCCTGGCAAGTGTTTGACAGGCTTTGAGGATTCTGTTACAATGCCTTAAGTATTTTTTTAAACTCCTAGTGACTCCTAGTAGACTCCTGGTCTACCTTAAAGGACTGATATCAATCTTGAAAGGATGTCAAAGCTGTTCTGTATTTCAGCATACATCCAACCCAGTCAAGTCAGAGTTGTTTTGAATAGACTTCTCATGCTTTCTACTTTCCCAGGACCAAGATAGCTTTTTTGGTAACAGCTCCATGTCATTCCATCACAGGTTGTGAGCTAGTTGTAAAAGAAAACTAAGGGGCAGAATCTGGGTCACTGTGGCTGCCTCTGGGTGTAAGAGATTCATTGTGAAGAAGAATGGCTGAAGTGTAGAAACTGCCTTGGCAATCAGTCTCTACTCTAGAGGTCAAGGAGACACACATTGGAGTGCCCTGCTAGGCGCCACTTGATCAAAGGTTGTTGGAATTCCCCTGGTAGGGTCATTCTGAGGAATCAGGTGTTGGAGTAAGTCAGGCTTGATCCGATACTGGTCTAGCATCCACCTCCCCTTCACACTGTGGTGCAAATAAGCTAGTTGTTTTTAACTCAAGGGGCATCCACTATCAGCTTGACTTTGTTTCTTTTGTCTGTGGGTGGGAGGGTGGACAGGGTGAGATAACTGCTTAGGCTTCCTGGGATCTGGCAGATGATGCCTTCATATCATCTTACAGAGGTATAAGCACATACTTACACAGCTTTTCCACATATCCACTTTCCTGCACAAGTTTGCAGACATATAATTTTCCTGTACAAATCCATTTCCTTCTCTTTCCCATTTAGCATTTTTAAACACCTCACAGAGCACCAGAAAGCAAAATAATATTAAGATGCAAACCTCTGCAGCACATTTGTCGTCCGTTTGGTGCCTGAAAGGGAGATGCATTCTGCAGCCACTCCTCCCCACTGGCAGAGTCCTCCTGTCCTGCTCCCTTGTGGCATTAAAGAAGGGCTCTTCCAGTTTTGCTTTAGAGTGAAGCTGATTTTGTGAGGGAGGAAGATGATGAGCCAATACAATACTCTAATAAGGAACTGATGGTAGCAATAAGTTTTTCTGGGCTGCTGACATGTTTCCCTTTCTCTTGTAAGTTTTAAATCCAGTGAGATTTTCCCTTTCCTTCCCCTTTCCTCATGGCAGCTCTTTGGAAAAAGTGAAAAATCCATTTTCTCTCAGACCCCATTGTGAAGAGAAAGCTTGTCTGAGAAGCACTGACAATGAACTTTTGCAACAGCTTCCCGCCTAACTATTAAAATGGGAGAGAGGCAGTTTGCTTAATGAAGAGCTTAAAACATTCACCTGCTCAACACCCTGTGTTTTAAGTAACAATAGAAAGGATCTGGAGAAATATTCAGTATCATCTTACCCAGAACAGCTTTTCAGCCAAATAAATCCTTGCCAGTTACTTTTTAGATTGACAACTTAAAAAAGAAAAAAAAATTGCAGAGGCTAGGGTTCTGATCTTCCCCTTGGCCATTTCAGTCTGTGGAACAAATATCCAAAACCCATCTTTCAGTTTTGGCACGGACTACTTAAAACCACATGTTCCATATACAAAAAGCTTTGTCCACAGAATGTTTTGCAATCCATAATAGGAAGGAAACATAAGAACACCAAATTAATACAAAAAGTGCATGTTTTAGGCTAAATTATTGCTAATTTTGTGTTTCTCAGTGAAAACTGCCTGTAGAATTACGAATCATTTGAAGTGGGATATAAGCAAAATGCCTGCAGTCCCAAATGAGCAGTTTATTCAGGCTTCTGTTCTGAGTGAGGTTATTTTCAACTCTTGACTGCAGGTTCTGGAATAAGCCTAGTTTTGACTGCATTCAGTGGGTATTTGTTTTTTAATATATACAAATAAGGCTTTAAATATAAGATTGAAACATCCATATTTCTTATCCGTTTCACCTTTTCCTAAAGTAAATAAATTGGATGAACATCTTAATATTAGAGAGAAACATTATTCTATGTTGAAATGTATTTGTTTACCATATTCTGTACAAGTACTAATATTCCAAAATGAAAATCTTACTATGCCTTAGGGTTTTTGTATTGTGTTTTGTGATGATTTTTCATATGAAAAAGTGGGACATATATATTACAGATAAGATTAAATAAGCAATTTAGCTTCTAATCAGTTTGCAATTTGACAAGGAAATAGCTGCCAAGGGGTAGATTGTTACCTCTTTACTCCTCCCATTACAAATATGCATACTGTATAAAATATAGTATTGAACTATTGACACAATTCTTTTGTAGAAGATATTTCTTAACTTGTGAGAAATAAGGTGAGTTACCTTGGAAAAATGAAGGAACAGGAAATTACTAAAATAAAACCACCTCATTGTGAAGCAGAATTATGGTGTTTTTTTGGAGGAGGTTGTACTTTGTACTGTTAATGTGTTGTTGCAACAGCTGTATCAAAATGGTATCCATTTTTTCTCTAAAGCCAGATTTCCACTGTTGTTAATGAGGTAACATGACAGATCGGTAATTTTTGTATGATTGAGCTGGACTGAAGGTAGAAGGCTTTGGGAGAGAAGTTAAGAACTCCCCAGCAGGACAGATATGGGAGTTTCAGGAGATTCAGTGTGGCTAGAAGCACCTACTGTAACTGGGTGGGGGGCTTGGATAAGGCTTTAACAGAGCCTCAGTGTTTTTGTCAGGCCCTTATTGGTGCGGCATCATTGTTGCTTCCACTGCTAGTGTCTGGAATGATGCACACTTGCTGCTTGTCGTAGGTGTGCAGTTTGAGCCAGGTTTGTGATGCATACTTGCACATACAAGCTCTTATAAAAGTTGTGATTCCTTGCTGTATGCTTTCAGGTTATTTTTCATTTCCCTCGGCCATTTTTGTCTTAGCAAAATTTCCCCTGCATCTGGTGGATTTTTGCTTAGTGTGTGCTGAACAGGAGTCTTAGTATGCAGCTCTGTTTGATTTGGGTGGGTTGAAAGTGCTTTTGTGTTAATGCAAACAGTTTGGGTGTCCTCGGACTAACAGAATTTGATTATTGAGTGACTGTTGTTTTTCCAGAGAGAAAAAGAACAATTGATTGAAGGAGTATTTTAAATGAGAATTTCCTTTTAAGATAATTTGGGGGGTTGGGGGGGGGAACCAAAAAGACCTATCTTTAGAAGTAGGTTACATTTTTAAAGTTCATTTTTACGTATGTAAATTGAACATACATAAATCATAGTTTTCATAAGAAACTGATTTATTAAGTTTCAAAGCTTATAGTACACATTGGTTTATAAACTGGGTTCCAGTGATGGGTGGAGGCTAAAATAAAATCCATTTATTCTAAGGCATGGGTTTTAAATATCTCAGTTCATTTGGAAAACCTTGTACAAGGTAATAGAAATTGCATAGCTTTTTTTTTTATTTTGGTTACATCAGTTTTCCTGCAATCAAATTCTGAACCGGTAGTTCAGCCCACTGTATTTAATGGGACTTGCATTCCTAGTAATCAGAATTATAAACATAAACATTTATTTCCCAATGAGTAAATTAACTAGTTTTCAGTATTTCTTTTTATTATTAATTCAGCTTTATAATGCTGTCATTTGAAATGTTAGCAATATTGTAGAAGTCTTCTACCATAGTCAAATAAAAAAAATCTAATTATCAAAGTATAAATGTCCAGAGCTATATTAGTTGCTTATAGCAGTGCATCTTCAAAAGTGAGCTCTACTCCACAAAAGCCTGTGCCAGAATAAATATATTAATTTTTAAGAGTTGATACTGGCCCTGAATAGTATCTGTTGCCTGATTTTTTTTGTAAACTGTTTTAATCTATATTTCTTTCCTTCTACTTGTTCACCAATAGGTTTGTTAAAACCTTTTCCCCAGAGCAGCAGTTCTTTAGAAAGATGGTTAAGTATAAAATTTATAAGATTTAAGAAGTGGGCATTAAGCATGTCAGGATTATTGATTAACCGCCATGTATAAATATACTTTACTAATACGTGATGATCCCTGTCTTAAATCGAATTCCTGTTGTGCAAGTACTTACCAAGGGATGAACACTAATCTTTACTTCATGTGTTTCAAACGTGTCTGCATGTGTTTCAAAATTATTAGCATGTGTGATGCTTATAAAGGGATTAGCCTTAGGATATAATATATAATTGATATCATGATCACAAACATATTTTACAGAGTTATGTTAATGTCACGTGACTTGTATAACATACATTTGATTTTTGTAGTGTTAAAATGCTAACAAGTAAAAGAAATGAAATTATACTATGTGGTATAGTTGACTTTATTCTATAAATAGGGTATTTTACTAAGACAGTACAGAGTAATATTTAAATCCACTAGCTGATCTGCAGTTACATTGAATCATTACAAACATGTATTGAAGTATTTATTTTATACACAACAAATAAATCTGCAATCTGCAGCATGCCTTTCCAGCAGAAGTTATTGGAGAGGTAGATTTTAACTGGAGCAGACAATTCTGAAGGTAATGAGGACCCAAGCCATAAAAGGCTTCATAGAAAATAACTAGTACTTGAATTGGACATAGAAGCCAGCTGGCAATTAATGTAGCTTCTGCAAAATTGGTGTCACTGTACTGTTTCAGTTCTTCCCAATCAACATGTGGGCCACTGCATTTTTGTGTCAACTGCAGTTTCCAAATCACTGTCAGGGGTTGCTCAATGTACACTGAGTTGCAGTAATGCAGATGAAAGATGATAAGGAAAGGCATTACTGTTGGCCAGTGTTTCCAACAGCTGGAGACCTGGTGGGGTGCAACTGCAAGAATACTGTAAATGTAAGGAAATAAATATGTAAATGGTGATAATGTTTAAAACGGAGATAGAGTTTAGAAAGTGAGAGAATATATTCATACCGGGTATATCTTTTGCAAGCCTCTTTTGCTATGCTTTTCCTGGAAAGCAACTGGAGAATTAAATAGTTTTTAAATGAAAAAGTATGCATGTATAGGTATCTATCACTGTAAAATATTTATATATTGTTAGGGATTGTTGTGTTCTTTAAAAGAGAAGAGGATTTCCCCTACTTAAAATATTACAGAAAACAAGTTCAACTATTTATTAGGTAGACTTCATTAACATAGCAATTGCTGATTCTGATGGCACTTAAAAAAGAGAAGTGTGCTTCTGTCTATCCTGTTAATAAAGGTAATATTTAAATATATATTTTAGATAAAAGAAAACAATCTGCATTCACTTAAGATAGCACTAATCCATACTTCATGTGACATATTTTCTAGCAGAAGACTAGAAAATGAGCATGCTGGTATTTCAGTTATGGAATGTTACTTGACAAGAAACCGCTGTTGTAATATTTTATGTACTTTGACTTCCAGCCACCCCACATCATGTTGCAGTGCTGCCGAAATTATGTCCGTGCTGTTTTTTCACACTATGAGGTATAAACCACAGGATCCCAGACATGCCAGCAATGACCGATTTATTCTCTCCAAGGTGAGAGCTAGAACTTCTTATGCAGTATTTTCCCAGTTTTCTAAAGGGTAGTTTTGATTGAAGATTCAATTTCTTAACATTAGTGGAGGAAAATAAATTCCTCTGCAGAATTTTTATATAATGGTATAAACAACATGAAAACATTTCTGCACTGACTTCTGGATTTTTTGCACCAAAACTTTATTGATCTCTTTGGGCATTCATTCAAATCCAGAAAAATTAGCCATCCCGTAATCCAGTTCATATGAGGCAAACTGAGTGACCTTTACATTTCTCTGGCAATTCATTGTTGCTGAAAAGATTAGGAATAGTCTTATTCCTTTTGAAGAGAAATAAATAAACAAATCGGAAGTTTCATGGATTTTATATTAAGAATTATATGGGATTCTGTGTAAAAATAAAATGCATGATTAGGCCATTATCTTCTCCTGAGCTGCTTTTGAATCAACCATCTTTGCTGTTACAGATGCTGTCTCCACTGTTAATTTCCTTTATTGCTCATTAACTCTAGATAGGCTTTCCACTCTCACACTGATATTGTTTTTCTGTTCCTGTTTCCTGTATATTTCATCATGATTTCTAGAACTACTGTGCTCATTTTCTATCAAGCCACTGCCCTTTCCTTTGGTTATTAGTTTACTTTCCCTTTTTCAAACTTCTTCTAAACTAGCCTACCGGACAGGAAATGTGCCATCTGTGGCTTTTGTATATTGTTTTGCAGATTATTCTAATCATTAATGTGATATAGTTGTTTCATGTTTCATTCTTCTTAAGATGTTCTGTAAATCCTAGAGTTTTGCTTTTGCTTATAGGGTCATGCAGCACCAATCTTGTATGCTGTTTGGGCTGAGGCAGGCTTCATTCAGGAATCAGAGTTGCTGAACCTGAGAAAGATTGATTCCATTTTGGAAGGCCATCCTGTGCCCGTAAGTGTTTTAGAAAACAGAGTCTCCTTATAAACTGAAGTTTCAGTGACTTTTACAGAAGTTTCTATCTCTATGTATAGTAATTTTGGCCAATAAAAATTAATTCACAAATGCAAAAGTGGTTTGTAAATAAGGGAAATTAAGGAATTTTCAGTAAATTAAAGCAAATAGAAAAGACTATTGCAAAACCTTGTTTTAATGGACTAATTGTGGAGAAGAGGTTCTTGTTATTTGCAAATGTATGTTAAATAAAGTATGTCATGGCAATTTACATAATTTACTTGATAACACCAGAACACAAATGACATCATTTACATCAATTTCATAGTAATGTCAGTAAGCAAATGGTGTGAATTGCTACAATGCCAAGTTGGCCATTGTCAAACTCTCTTATTTAGGGTTCAGGCTGAGTTAGGGTTTTCTGTATTACTTTGCTGCCACTGCATGGTTTTGCAGTCCAGGTATGGTAGCCCTACTACATGATTCCTGATGTTTTTATTCCCTCTATATACTGTCATTGTTTAATCTAGTTTGATCTTTGGGATACAGGTAGTCCTCAACTTATGATGGCAACTGGGACCGGAATTTCCGTTGCTAAGCAATGCGGTCGTAAAGTTTCATGCAGCTGTATAAATACAGTCCTGGTTGCCATCATTAACTGAATCCTACGGTCATTAGGCAATGCAGCCTCCTGCCAGCTTCCCACAACAAAAGTCAGTGGAGAAGCTGGCAGGAAGTTGCAAGTCCTGGCAGATAACTAACTGCTGCTGGGTGGAGGAAGGAGTGAGGGGTGTGATGAGGGTGCAAGGGGGTGCGTGAGAGCGTCATGGAGTGTGCACGAGGGTGTAGCATGGGTCAAGGAGGGTGTGTGAGGGTGTGTGAGTGGCTGGTGTGGCATGAGTACAGAGGGGTTGGGCGAGGGTGCGCAGGTGGGGGAGACTTACCCCAGTGACTTGCAGCCTTCCCTGCCAGGTTCCCCATTGACTTTCTAGGGGAGCCAGCAGGGAGTGTTGCAAGTGGAGATCATGTGATCGTGAGGTGCTGCAACTGATCATAAGTGTGAACCAGTTGCCATGCGTCCAGATCACAATCACGTGACTGTAGGGGTGCTGGAACAGTCGGAACTCCAAGGACCAGTCATAACCTTCATTTGTTCAGCAGTGTTGTAACTTCGAATGGTCATAGGTCAAAGACTACCTATAATCCCATTTCTATGTGGAAGTCATAACCTTCATTTGTTCAGCAGTGTTGTCACTTCGAATGGTCGTAGGTCGAGCACTGCCTATAATCCTGTTTCTATGTGGAAGAACTAACACAAGAAGATGTACCTCAGCTTTGTTCTGCTTTGTCCAGCATCATCTGCAAAACAGCATTGTGAAATTGCAGTACAAACTCTGCCCCTTTTGAGTATGCATGCAAAGCCGCAATACATACAGAAAAGAAGCAGGGCTTGTGTTGCAACACCACAGTGCTGCTTTCATCAGTCTAACTCCTCTTAGTTCATGATAATATAGGAGTATGACGAGTGCAACTGGCCTGTTTTTTTATTATACTTATTAATAAATATATTCTGTTAGTATATTATATAATATTGGCAGAAAATAGAACTATAAATATTCATCAAGTATTCATGGCAAAGGATCAAAGTCTTAGTATTTGTAAATTGGGGGTTCTGTTTGTTGTATTGTTGCCTTCTTGTTTTTTAGAAACAAGCTTTCACTGATGTGGCTACTGGATCACTTGGCCAAGGATTGGGTGCTGCATGTGGTATGGCTTATACAGGGAAATACTTTGACAAAGCCAGGTAATTTTATTTTTAACTTGCCTAAACTGCATGAAATTGAATAAAAATGGAGTGTAACTGCCTTATGATCAGTAATGATGTTTTCTTTCATAGTCCACTTCCACTTTTAGATTTATTTCTAAAATTGCAGATAATGGTAACATTTTGAATAGTAGAAATTTGAATGAGCCTTTTAGGCCTGCCTGCAGCTCCTTTTCAGTTGCATGAATGAACAAACTTCAAAGTTTTCTATTAACTCTTGGTTACTTGTTGTTTTAATATGGAAACTATGATTAATATATATCAGTTCTTCTTAACCAATTATCTCTGTGAATACTGGGATGGCTTTGCTCTTAATTTGATTACAGAACATAGAAATGCTAAAGCTAGCATGCAGTCCTCAGATTGCAATGATATTTTTTTCTCTTTCTCTGTCCAGATATATTGTATTTCTGTAGGAATGTTAGTATTAATTGTAAAATGACATGGTTTAGGCAAAAGCAGTCTTGATAGGACTTTTGTTCAAAAGCTGTTATGGAAACATGACAATGTAGAACAATGTAGAACAAAAGTGGGTGTGGAGAAATAATAGAGCTTTGATTGCTCAAGGGAAGGAATGTTTGGCAATAAATCATTATTGGCATGAAACTCTTCACGTGTTATAAAAGAAAATGGATATCTAAAGGCATGTCTGCACTGGAAAATATAACAGTGTTGAGTAGATGTAATTTTAAACTGTACATTTAACTAGCTTGAAAGCATTTCTTTGAACAATGATTGGCTAGTCTTAATATAGTCTTGACCGGTGATAGAAAATGTTTTTCTGCTTATCATTGTTGTTTGTTTGCCATTTCCATACAATGCTGAGGGTAGCTAGCATTTGGTAAGTTTGTAACTTAACTGAGCTTAAGCTGCAAATATTTTTAATTTCTTCTGCCATTTTAGTGTATTCATGTTACACCCACACACACCTGTATATAATTTGTATACTGATGTTTGGGCAGATTGACAAATCTTGGTAGAAGCAATGCAGCCTTCTAAAAATGGAAAAAATATGCATGCATCCAAACTACCGCTTGTAATTTGCTTTAATTCATGAAATGCTAATGCTGTGAGAAGATCATCTGAGGTTGCCAACTTATTTACTCTGTGTGAGTATATTAAAATTGGTGATGCCTTTTCCACAAGAAGGACAGGACTTTTGAATTTCAACCAGTTTAGTATGGAAGTTCTGCCAGAAAAAAGAAGTCAGTTTTGTTCCAACCAATACTTGCAATAGCAACATCTGCCTTAAATAATGCTGGCTTCACATTAGCACTCTAACCTTTGCTGCACCTACCAGTAGTAGATACAATATGTAGGATTATGCAGAACATCAAAGGGTACCTGCTTTGCCAAAGTTTTGAGCAAAGAATTCCCTTTAAGTTCTTTATGGAGCAATATGGTCTCCTTACTTCGAACAGTGAAATAAAGCAATCATATAGAGGCTGTAGAGGAACCCTTTCCTGGAGTTTTGGCCAAAGTGCTTTCAGACTGAGATGCTTCAGCATTGCTGTGCTCCCTCCCCTGGTCTTCCAGAGTGGGCAGCTTTGGCATGTGCTGACCAAAGCTGTTCAGTGTGAAAATACTTTGGCTAGTCTAAAATTCACCTTTTCCCAAAGGAATGACCCAAGTGGTTTGGGGATAATGAATTGCCTTGTTAAGTTGAATCTTGTAACCGCTTTGGTCAAGGGAATCCTGTTACCTCCACAGTACAAAGCTCTTCATGAAAGTGAAGCTCAGTCACTACACACAGGCCTGATAATCTTTATCATTTTGTAATAAAGGTGGAGAGAAAATAATGTATGCTTCCTTTGAACATGATCTCCAGATGATTCATGCCAAGTAAACAAACCTTTTACTATATTAAAAGACAAACCTGGAGGGAGTATTTCTTCCCAACCCAAAGTATAACAGGCTATTATCTTCAAAGCTTTTGAGAAGCATGCCCTTTTTCCTTTGAAGTAGGGCTGATAATTGCTTTATTGTACATGAATAATATATTAATATAACAAATTAATTAAACAAATACTGCAGCCCTGCAAGATTCTGTACACATTGTTGGAGTTCAAAGTCGTCCCACACTTGTTTGTGGTAGGTAATGGAATAATTAATATATTATATTATAATAACATAATATGCATTATATTTGTAATAGTATAATAATATATTGTAGTGAATTGTATGTCTCCTATTCTCAAGACTCTAGGCAGCTTGCAATTTTGAAAAAGTCCTACCATTGCTGGCCACTTAAGTGGGGTGTTTCACACCAAAGACCCAGCGGAAAGCAATGCTCTTACAGATTTCCTAAATTTTAACAGGGTGGAGGCCATTCTGAACTTGGGGAGGCAAGCTGTTCCAAAGTAAGGGGATTGCTAATAGGAAGATGCTTCTACAGGGCTTCTACAGGGCTGCCTCCTCAATGCCATGTACTGGCTGGGCAGATTGTTTCTGGAGAAGATAGTCTCAACAAATAGGTTTTGTAAGTAACAATTGGGCTTGGAAGCCTACTGGCAACTAAAAATGTATCCAAAGTATAGGTGTTACTCTACTGAACTGGTTAACACCAGTCAGCAGGGGGTCAGGCAACGACATTTTGTGCCAGTTCTAGTTCCCAGGTCATCTTTAAGGACATCCTTGCAGAACAAATTGCAGGAGTCTAATCGACAGATGACAAGAACATAAGTCACTGTTGTCACTACTTCCTGGTCTGGGAAAAGTTGCAACTGGCACACCAGATGAGGTGGCTAAAGGTTTTCCTGGTCACAGCCTCCACCTTAGATGGAATACAAGTTTCTCTGCCAACAGTAATTCTAAGATACTGGGCTTTGGTCACATTAAATAAGACAGCATTTTGCTGAAGCAATAGGTACAGACAGGCACTGATGCTTCATTGTTCTAACCACCACAGTGTAGGCTCAAACTTGAGCCACGTCTAGTCATCTTTACTCTTTGTCTTTTGCCAGCATTGCTCAGGCACTTCACTTGCTGAAACACTTTGAATTACAGGCTGCTTGGGAGCAATGCTAACCATTACCCTGGAAGATTCCCCCATCTCCACTGGAAACTACAGTGGTACCTCGGTTCACAAACTGAATTCGTTCCATGACTCTGATCGCGACCCAAATTGGTCGCGACCCGAATCAAATTTCCCCATAAGGTTCAATGTAAATACGGTTAATCCGTTCTGACCCCTCCGAATTTGGTCACCAACCAATTTTGGTCGCGTCCCGAATCAAATTTCCCCATAAGGTTCAATGTAATTACGGTTAATTCGTTCTGAACCATATGTTTTTTTTTTTTAAACCACAAAAATATGACACAAAGTACAGCACGAAGAGAGAGAACGCTAACCTTGGTCGATGCAACTTCTGGCGTGGAGGACAGGAAGGCAGGTGGAGAGGCGGTTATTGCTTGGAGGGAGAGTCCCCCTCCCTACAGGAAGCCACAACCACATGTCACGGGAGGGAAAATGGCCGTGGATCCTGTTCGTCACCCAATCCGGCGTTTGCGAACGGAGGCAAAATTTTGCGAACGGAGCTGTTCGTGACCCGAATTGGTCGTGAACGGAAGCGTTCGTGACCCAAGGTACCACTGTAGTTGGTTCCACAAGGTTCTTGGGGCAGACCATCTTAATGGGTCTGTCCCCCCCTTTGGAATTTGGTGGTGGCTGTGATCCTCAAGGTGGCCAATTATTTGGCCATAGCAAAGGATTGATTTAAATCTAATCAACCATCAATAACAATTTGCTTCCAAGTGCAATTCAAGGTGCTGGTAGTTACCTTTAAAGCCATAAATTGCTTGGAGCCAGGTTACTTACAGTACTGTCCTGTCCCAGGTGTTTTTACCCATCCTGTCTGATCTGGCAGGAAGGGCATACTACAACTATCATCAGCCAAGAAGTGTCTGCTGGCAGGGCCCCATAGGAGAGCCTTTTCTACCATGGCGCCTGCCCTCTGGAATATCATTCCTTTGGAGATTAGGTTGGCCCCAACCCTGCTGGCCTTTTGCAAGGCCTTGAAAACCTGCTTCTGTGCTCAAGCTGGGCCCTAGGAGTGTGACAGAGCTTGTCTCCTGGTTATGTTGAAGGCTTTTGTATGATTCTCTGGCGGCTGTGTGTTTATTCTTTGTTTTATTTTGTATTTGTATATATTTTTTATTTATTTTAATGTTGTGAGCTGCCCAGAGTCATGTACTTGAGATAGGTAGCCATATAAATTGATTTAATAAAATCAATAATAAACATATTGGTTGCTGCAAGTTGAAATGTAGTTCATAGTCCCTAGTGTGGATTAGGGCCATGATCACCTGGGACAAGCCCAGATCATAGCAGCTCCAGACCCCACCCCTGAGTACACAAAGCCTAGGTGAATCCACCATCAGCCTGGCAATTGGTTCAAGCAGCTTGGGAAGGAAGCTTGCTGTACAATGTGGGCCAGTACATGAGCAGTAGCCCCAGTTAACAAATAGGACCACCTGAGGAATGATACACCTGACCAGTATCAGGTTCTTATAGAATATGTTTGCTGCCCCTTGTCCCTAGCCTTGGTGTTGAGGCTGCTGTACCTCCTGAAACCTGGCTGGGGAGATCTGAGATAAAGGAAGCCCTCCATTCTTGCCCATCCAAGTGTTTCCTCCACCCCTACATTCTAGAACAGCAGGGTTTTATTACATATGGGCTTGGCATTCAGCCAAACCAACCTCAGACTGAAGCCTTCAGTGATTCTGTATCCAGAACCTGGGTTGAGTCTGGGAGACCAGAAGAGAGGGTTGAAACCAAATTTCCTATAGCTCTTCCATTGTAATGCCCACCCCACTTCTAATCATATTTCCTGTGCCTGTCACTACTATAATCCTTCCCCCGCTCTCCAGCCCCCATCAGTCCCTCAAGCTTCTCCCAATTTCATCCCTGACATCCTTTCTAATGGCATCGTACAAGTGGTCTCTCTGGTGTCTACCAAGAGGCTATGTGGACATCCCCTCACTAGCTGTGCCCTCTTCCCTGCTCTGGCTCCTGGACTCCCTGCCCTGGGTCCTCCCTAGGGCGCTAGGGGGCCACACGTCCTCCCTGTCTGTTGCCCAAGCTGTGATCTTCCTTCTTTCCTGCTTCTGGAATTGTCCCTCTACCCTGGCTGCCTGAGCTGCTGAGGAGTTAATGCATGGAGTCCTTTTTTTTTTTTTTTGCTTTTTAGAGGCAAGAATTGCCCCAGAGGAGAGAGGAATGTTTATCTGATAACCAGGAAGGGTGGTGCTTCTAGTAGCTGAGAGGGGTTTTCATTTGGATGACAATAAAAGGAGGGAAAGATTAAAGCATTCTTTGAATGGAAAGAATGTCACAGCAGTGCTACTTGTTAAAACCAGTGCCAGGCAATTAGCATTGTATCTGTTTTGGAGGGACAAAATTAAAGGTGTCATTTCTCTACTAGGAGGAAATACAGATACAATTTGGCATACCGAAATGAGGAAGTAAGCTGTGCTTGTTCTGTGGAAGAGCTACAGTTTCTCAATCGTTTTGCTGAGTCACTGTGATGGTGCTTTAACAGGCAGCCTAGCTTTAAAATCATCTTTAGAACCCCTTATTTCCTAAGGTTTTCTTCTCTAATTGACATCAACGTATCATAACCTCTCTGTAAATATTCATTGGTGTTATTATAAGATGGGGGTTGTAAGTAGGAAATAATGCAGATTTCTAATTATTCTTGATGCCCTTCATTGATTTCTTCACAAATGGTCAGGACTCTAATCCCTGGGCAGAGCTGAATTATATTTGACCACAACTTGTTTCTATTATTGTCAGAACTGAATTAAAATAAATGTCCTCATAGGGCAAAATTTTGGGGTCATTCCTCATTGTGAGAGATGGATAAAATATGTTATTATTGACAAAGAAATAGTAGCTTGAGCATGCTAAGAGTGCAGCTGTGTGAGAGATAAGGAAGTAGTGTTAAGTGTTATGGTTATCAAATAGTGGCAGATGGAGAGGAAGTTGTCTCCTTGTGTGGGACAATGTAAATGCAAATTAATTTGGAGCAATCTTTATCAGTATAATGCAATTAGCTGAAACCTTGAGCAATTACCATAGATGAGGTGGGAGGGACCAGGAAGAAATCATAGAGCGGCCGGAAAGACTGTACACCCTGAGTACCTTAGCCAATGGGGAAAAGGGGAGGGACTTGCGATTGGGAATGTATATAATTAGGCCGGAGTGTGTATGTGGGTGTGGCTTCTTATTTGCAATGAAGCCCACCAGCCTTTGCAAATGCTTCCAATAAAACTTTACTTCCGACTAACCCAGAGAGAGATTTGTGGTGCTTGTTTCACACATCATTAAGGATCCTTAGCATAATTGAGCTTTTGCTATAGAGATGAATTTATTGCTTGCTTGCTTTGTTTGTTTGATTTATATCCTGCCTTTCATACAGGAATTTATACAGCATACCTATTAATCTCTCCTCCCATTTTCCCCTACAACAACCACCCTATGAGGTTGATTGGTTTGAGAGTGATTGGCCCAAGGTCACCCAGTTCACATCTGCAGCTGAGAGTAGACTGCTGGGTCTCCCCATTCCTAGTTCAACCCCTATATGCTGTTGTGACTCCCCTTACTGTTATGGTTAATAATGTACTGTATGTGCCTGTGTGTGTGTGTATGAGAACACCATCTGATCAACGGCATTTCCTGTCTCTGCTTCTAAGATACAGGCACCTTCCCAAAGTATCTTCTTATGACTGACCCAATCATATACTTGTTCGTCTAAATAAGACGCACTATATATAGGAATGTTTGAATGGTTTGAATTGATTTTTAAAAATTTGAATAAGCCATTTTTAAGAAAAGTAATAAATATGATATTAAAAAATGACTGATCAAGGCAGGTTTTGGCACAAAAGTGGAACTCCCCCAAAGTAGAGCTGCTAGGTCCTGGGTGTCAAAATCCAGATGGCTACCAGATTGCAGGGAAGAATTAGATTTTTCTGCATCTCTTTGCTGCCATCTAGTGGTTGCAGCCCAGATTTAGTAGCCCTGCCAAAGTGGAATACTGTGAAGGTTACATAGCTTGTTTCTGATGGATTAAGCAGGAAAAACCATTTTCTGGAATTTGCAAAACTGGTATAAGGCTATAAACTACGGATTTATGTTATAGAATTAAAATTAATTGTAAGCTGGGTTACTTCCATAATACCCTTGGTTGATAAGACCAGAGCCCCAAGGTAGTTTTCAAGTAGTTAAACAAATGTTTATTGCAAGTTTACACACAGTCGGGGCAAGTTTTCTTTTATTTGTAGCAGACTAGCACTATTTTGTGGTTTAGCCAGAGCACTGCATTTACCTTCTCTATTTTTCCTTTTTTTGGTAAACTGGTGTTTGGGAGCCATCAGTTTTGTCTTCTAAGGAAGGCAAGCGTTCTAGCTACATAACTCTAAAATACCTCCCATTATAGAAGTAACTCTCTCACATACCAGGATTGAGGAAGGACATCCGGTGAGTCACCCTCTGGATGATAGGTGGTGGCAGCGAGAACCACCCAACTCTTATCCCAAAGCAGGAGGCAGAGCTGGGGTGTCATGACCCAGAGGGCTTATGGGAGAGGAGTTTGAGATTTCTAGCCTTCTACTCTGGTGGCTAAGCTGTTCCACTGCACATTTTTCAATAATTTAGGAGGTTAAATATTGTCGCTCTGCCATTTGTTTTATATTTAGCTATCGAGTGTATTGTATACTTGGAGATGGAGAGTTATCTGAAGGCTCAGTCTGGGAAGCAATGGCCTTTGCTGGATTCTACAAACTGGATAATTTGACTGCTATTCTTGATATTAACCGGTTGGGACAAAGTGATCCTGCTCCTTTGCAGCATAATGTAGAAACTTATCAGAAACGTTGTGAATCCTTTGGGTACGTAGTCATATAATACACTGTACTTGTTTTAAATCTGTACTGAGTTGTGCTGATATAGGTAGTCCTTGACTTATGACCATTCAAAGTTACGTCTGTTACGAAGTTTAGTCCTCAACTTACGATCATTCAAAGTTACAACTGCACTGAAAAAAGTGACTTATGATGGTCCTCACACAATCATTGCAGTGACCCTGCAGTGGTTATGTGATCGTCATTTGTGACCTTCCCAGGGGGCTTCCAACAAGCAAAGTCAGTGGGGGAAGCTGGATTCATTTAATGACCATGTGATTTATTAATGACCATGGCAAAAAGATCATAAAATTGGGCACGACTCCCTTAACAACCACATCACTTAGTTTTGGTCCCAATTGTGCTTGTAAGTCAAGGACTACCTGTAATTAAATACAGATTAACAATTACCAGAATGATCTAAGAAATAAAATGAAATACTGATAAAGATTCTTAAATATTTTAGGGGATTAGTCTTTTTTGTTGAATCTGAAGAGAAAAATATGGTTAGGATGGTATTTTATATGATTGCCTAACTATTGACAGTCATGTCTTCCTAGAGTTTTACGGTATTAACACATTTAGAAAACAAAATATATTGTGATTAGGTGTGTCATGTGAACCCAGAGCAGCTCCATTGCTCCTGCTTTGTTTTTTAGCCTCTGAATATTTTGTAAGTGAAGGAATTGAGAAGAAGATCGGCTTTTCCCTATCCCATGTACAATGGCTGTAATTGTTAGCTTGGCTTGTTGATTTTTACAAAACAAGACAAGAACAACATATCAAGAAATGCCCTCCATCCATGAATGCCAAGGTGGTCTAAGACCTTTGATATGTCTAAAATGATTCTTTGGAACTTGATTATTTTGAACATCTCACAACATCAAAAAGAAGCCCTTATATATGTTTGGTATGCGTAAATATGCATATTTATATCTTTATAGTTAACAGACCATATGTATTATATCATACTTAAAAGTGTTTATTTGGCTAGCTGGTCTTATTTCCGTGAAGCTAATTGATTGGTTTGCATTCTAGCTGGCATGCTATCATTGTTGATGGGCACAGTGTGGAGGAGCTCTGCAAAGCTTTCGGTCAGACAAAACACCAGCCCACTGCAATTATTGCCAAGACCTTCAAAGGCAAAGGAATAGCAGGTAATGCCAAGCAGCTGGCTCCTCAGTACAGCTGCAGCCCCTGCTTAAGGATTACATTTTTGTTTCATTTACTAAGAAGCTAGTAATAATAAGTAATAATAAGTAATTCTATAAGATCTTTGTGTGTTGGAGTACTTTATAAATCTTGTCTTGTAATAGTACAATTTTTGTAGATTACAATTTTCCCCATAGGACAGATAAGGATCTTAAGAGGGAGCAATATGTTTAAGTTCAAGGTGAATGTGAGATTTAAATCAGGAATTTATTATTTTGTCACTTAGGTTTTTCTTTTTTAATCCGTTGTTTCTGATTATCCCTTCCCTCTTATGAAAAGGATTCTATCAGCCAAACAAGAAAGAGGCCATTTCCTTCTACAACTCCGATGCGTATTTCTAAACTAAACTGTTTGGTGATATTGCCCCTGGGGGAGTGGGGGCAAAGACCTTTTTCACTGAAGTTTTGCCTATAGTATATCTGGACTGTAGTAGCCAAATTTGATTGACGATCTCATCATACAATTTAAAAACCAAATATTAAGACTAACACGAATCATCTTTTTGAAATGGGTTATTTTAATGAAGTTAAATTGCTTGCTTTTGTTTTGTTTTGTTTTTTTGTTCCCGTCTTCATTGCAGCTGATTATATTGTAAGGACAGTGAAAACTTTCCATGCCTCATGAGGGCTTGTATCAGAACATTTGAACTGAACACTCGCCCTTTTTGTTTTCCATTGAACTTTAGCTGTAGTTGAACCTCTGCGTAATCAAAGCCTTTTACTGTATCTGTCATTGCTGCCAACATGCAATTGCAACAGTGCTTGAATAATCGTCTTTCTCACCAATTTCTTGAAATGAGAGAGTAAGCAGAAGTAGAATAAATGTTTTAAGTCTTTTTGTACAGTATTTTTGCTACAATATTTTTGAGAGCAATAAAATATGCTACAAAAATGACAAGAATTTTGCCAAGAGTTATTTATTTAAAATATGAATAGAATAACAATTTAGAGTCAATCCAAGGATGAGGAAAAGAGAACAATTAACTAGTATATGAAAATGTCAAGTTCCATATTCTCATACACCAGCAGAATACACACACACACACACACACACACACACACACACTGAAGAGCGCAGTGCTAGGAACAGCTAAGATACTGCACAGAACCCTGAAACTCTCAGGCCTCTGGTAGAGGACCCGAGATTGAGGAAGACACATACCACCCATAGGGGTGAGAGGGGATCTTTTTTAATAGGAATATATACTCTAGGGATTGCTTAAATGTCACAATTTGTACAATAAGGAAAAGACAGAAGGCAAGCAAGAGACCAACATTGGGGAGGGCTATCACCTCCATGAGTTTTCTGGATGAAACTGGTTGGCCAGCATGGAATGCTGGACCAGAAAGTATTTTGGTGTTCTTCAGTAGTCTCAAAAATAGGTAAATAAAGCTTAAGATGTCTGTCATTTTTCAGGAACAAATGCTGCCACTCTGTGAGGCTTTGGATGGAGAAAAGAATCCAGTATTTAGATCCTGTTACAGTGAGAGTTCTGAAGCAGAGAAATGTTTTATGCTTGCACAGAGTGCCTGTTTATTCATACCCTTAACTACAGAATATCTGGAATGTCATTTGTTCAGTTAAGATTACTGATATGCTGACTAAATTAATTACTATAGCCCACCCTTGTCCATGGAGTCAGGATTTGCAAGAAATAAAAATGATCATATGAGCTGCTGAAACTCATTGTATAAAGAATACAGATAGGCTAATGAGTGAGGGTATCAAATATATACAGTGGAATTAAATGGATGCAGATAAATACATTTCTTGAAGAAGTTTTTTTTTTTTTAACCAATAGAGATGCTTCTAGAAATGAATTATTGAGAAGATGCTTGGGAGAATGATAAAGTCATTGATTGGTTCTTTTTTTATAGTTCTATATTTTTATCATATCCTCCCTTCTAGGTATTTAGGGTACTTTACATAGCTCTTCCTTCCCTAAGCACAATTTTATCCTCAAAACAACTCTTTGAAATGGGTCAGATTGCATATTCCAGGACTGTGCCATGAATTTAATGGATGAGGTCCCTAATCCTAGTCTAGCCATTGTATCACTGAATAATGATATTGGAATATACTTTGACGGGAAAATAAGGAGAATGAGATAAGGTATTTGGGATTAGAGACTGACTGTAGTACCCAAAAGCAAAACATTTCAGTTACAAGAATGAAACTGCTGTGGCAGAAAATGCAGGCTAAAATGCACAAATCTAATAAGTCTTGCAGTTAAGATACTGTTGTTCAAATATGCTGAAAAAATGTGTATAATAATTCCACAGGGGTTGAAGATAAGGAAAACTGGCATGGCAAACCTCTTCCGAAAGACATGGCTGAGCAAATCATTGAGGAGATCAATGGCAAAATCCAGAACAAGAAAAAGCTTTCCCCAACACTTCCACAAGAGGATGCCCCAGCAGTTAACATTAAAAATGTCAAGATGCCATCTCCACCAAACTACAAGACAGGAGTTAAGGTACTATGATGTTTTCAAATAATATGTTGCTTAAACATAAAGGAGAGCCAAAAGGGCTTTTCTTTTCAAGGACTGCATGGTTTATGGAGGTAGAGTATGAGAATAAGTGGTGTTCATTCAGTAGTTTATAATCTTGTAGAATATTCTGGAGTACTTTCAGAAGCCTATCTTCGGGAGTTGCCATTGTAACTGATTTTTTATAGTAGCATAATTACCTTTCCAGAACAGCGAGAGTTACTCTGAAGCATGGGGCCAAACAGATTTTTTTCTATATAATTTTCCAAAACAAAGATTTCTCCTTATAATTACTCTTCTTTCCTGTTAAATGGCCAGCCCAGAATTCTAGAGGAAGGCCCTTGCAAGATAATCAAAATGGAACCTTGTAGATTTCACAAATAATACGCTGCAGAGTGTGCTTAGGATGATGAAGTGAGATCTTCTTTAGGCAGTACTTCTGTAAAAAGCTTCTGAAAAAGTTCCAAATCATCCCTGAAGAAATTTAGTGAAAATTTCAGGCATTAAGTTGCCTAGATCCCAAGTGTTAATGAAAGTCGAGATATGTTTGTAAAGATTGGGAAGGGCTAATAAAATTTAAATACTAGCTTATCAGTTTTGGACCTCAAGAGTCTCACTGTGGTTGATAAAATAATAAGGTGTCCCAATAGTGTCCTTCACTTGCTAGTGCTGGGTTGAGATCCCCAGCATGATGTGCCCAGGAGCTCCTTGGCTTACCTGATATGTTAATGTTTTCAAACAAAAGTTAGCATGCTGTAAAGCAGATGTACCACACTTTACCATGGTTTTTAATTTGTAAGAATGGACCTCACATAGGACTCATAGACATTCTTAGAAAATGAATATGAAGATTGCTGCAGTCCAGTGCTTTGTTTGGAAATGTGCTCACTTGTCCACAAAAGGATAGATATAATAGAGAACCTCTGCAGGAGAGAGTGAACTAGGTGGGTGGCTGCAAAACGGGAATAAATTGGTGCTTTATAATTGATTGTGTCTCCCATGTGTATTGTGTTTGTGAGGTAGATCAGCCACTTAAGGCAAATTAGCCCTGCCTCAAATTTTCATCAGTGCTTTCATGAAGTACTGTGCTACATCAAAGCAGAATAATATGCCTTATTGAGTCATGCATCTAAGTAGAGGCATAGAAATAATTTATCAGAATAATATCAAAAGGATATGAAATTTACTAGAGTTTTTCATAGATATTGCCTAGATATGGCAGAGTATATGTTTGGGGTCATCAAATGCTAAATTTGAAAAGTTTCCTAAGATCAATGCCATAGAAACCTTGCTATTCCGTAACATAAAAGTTATGACAGGTCTTTCTAAACTCTTCAGTGGAATAGTGATTATTTGGATTTTTGTCACTAAATATTTTTATTTGTAAGAATTATGGAGTATTTTTAAAGGGTGCACCTTTGTTTGCTTCACAGTTCGCAACCCGTAAAGCTTATGGCGTGGCTCTTGCAAAACTAGGCCACGCCTGTAACCATGTGGTTGCTTTGGATGGGGACACCAAGAATTCTACTTTCTCTGAGCTATTCAAAAAGGAACATCCCAGCCGTTTCATTGAGTGCTACATTGCTGAACAAAACATGGTATGTTCTTGTGCTGCATACAGAGTGTGATATGTACAAAATAAGTTGACTTGTCAGTGCTGACCTGTCATCATTACTGTATCCGTGTCATTGTCCCATTTCATAAATAAAGTGCCTGGAATTGAGAGGTACAGTACATCAAACGATGGTGAAGTTGATTTAAGGTCCTCACGTCTGGGTCACATATTTCCTAATACTATAATTCTCACATTGTCCCACCGTATCTTCTCTTTCCCATCTTTTTTTTACAGCACATTTCCCTTCCCCCAGCCCTTGGATAATTTGTCACTTCTCTACCAATATCCAAATTGCACAGACCTTGAGCTGGTATTTGTTTATTTGTTTATTTATTTATTAAATTTTTCAACCGCCCAGAGTTCAATGGGGGAACTCTGGGCGATTCACAACACACATTAGAACATAAAATATATAAACACATAAAACCTTAATTTAAAACATTACTAAACCGGAGGAGAGACCAAGAGGATGAAAAATCTGAGGCTGAAGGACTCTATGGGGCTAGCCATCCCCATGCTTGAGGTATTCTCACCCCACCCCAGGCCAGGTGGCAGAACCAGGTCTTCAAAGCCTTACAGAAGGCCAGGAGAGTGGGGGCTAATCGCACCTGCGGGGGCAGGATGTTCCAAAGAGCAGGGGCTACCGCAGAGAAGGCCCGCCTTCTGGACCCCGCCAGTCGAAGTTCTTTCACTGAGGGGGTCCGAAGCATGCCCTCTCTGTGTTTGTTTGCAACATTTGTTGCTCAGCAGCCACATTTATTTCAACCAAATCTGAGCATTTTATAATCTTAACCTACATAAACAAGATTAAAATAGGAAAAATAGCTAAAAATAAACAGTATACATAATAAGAATGGACATGGGCCTGAAGTTTCTCTTCTCCAAATTTTGGCAATGCCTGATAGTGATGGGAAAGAAATGAGGCGTGAAAGGAGAAGGTCATAGATAGCCTGGGCTTCTATATGGTGCCTGGTAAGTTACCGCTGCTTGATAGGAACAGCTAGAAATTTGTGAAGGAGTGAGCAGATAGTTCAATTTAATTTAATTTAATTTAATCTAAATCCCCTTTTCCTCCAGGAACTCAAGGCAGCATATATAGAACTCTCTCCTTTTTTAACTCACAACAACAACTTTGTGAGATATCAGAGCAGGAACACTTCTATCCTAGTCCAAATTTGGGGGATATGGGTGGCATATAAATTTAATAATAAATGAATAAATATAAATAAATAAATAAAATAATGAAACATTACTTTCTGTTAATTCACTGTGTAGGTTGCTAAATATTGTGATGAATTTCTCAAAGCCAAAGGTTCCATCATTTCCTTCTGCTCCTCTGTTGCACACCAATTTCATTATTCAAAACTGCTTGTAGTTAAATTGTTTGATTATATTTACATACTTTTTATTTTTAAAATGTTAGGGTCATTTTAAGGGTCAGAATCTTCCCAAGGTGTGTTACAAGCAGGGGTTTCAGTCTTTCTTAGGCCGCAGAACCTGTTAGTTCTGATCAAGAGACAAAGCACTGATGATAGAAAAATGGCAATAAAACAAAAAAGAAACTATTAATTATAAAGGCAAAATTAACATTTCTGCTGAATAAGAAATAAATCTAGAATTTCATGATTGTTTAGGAGGTTCATGCTTTAACCAAGCAAATCAATGCTCAATGACAGGGACATGATTGCTTTTCCTTGGATAAAAGTTCATTATTTGGAGTAATTGGTGTTCCTGGAATTGGAGCTGATCTTCTTTATTTAGCCTATTTCTATACTGGTTTTTGGTTGCTGCATGTAAAGAGAAGGTTCTCCCACAGAACCCAGTTTGAAACCCTCTGTTAATACTACAGTGAAAAGACTGTTTTTATTAACAGAAAATCCCACCATAATATTAAATCAGGTGAAACAAAGATTATGTTGTTGTTATTATTACTACTACTACACTACATTATTCTCTTTCTTCTTTCTCTTTCTCTTTATAATGCATGGTGTGCATTATAATATGTTATTTTCAGTAAGATACTTCAAAGGTCTGATGAAATGAATCATAACAAACAAAAGCTTGTTTTAGAATATTTTTTTTCTGAAGCCCTCCCCCCCCTTTTTTTTTTTGCAAAAGACAGAGTCTTTGGAAATTTTTATAATCTAGCTCAGTTACAACTGAAAACCCAGAATAGAATAGTAATCCCATTTAGGGGAAGGTGTAAGAATGTTAAGTCTCTGGAGGTTTCTTAAAACCTGGAAGTGATGGGACCTGACAGGCCCCAGCTGACAAGCAATCTGTAAGAATGAAATCACTGCAGAAAAAGCCCTCTCTCTTATATTAATTAGCTTAACGTCAAAAGAAGACAAAATGAAAAGGGTCTTCTCTCTTCTTAGGCTTAAGATGTTGTTAAGTTGGTGCAGAAGGTGGGGAGTTTGGGTTCAGTGTCCCACTCAGCCATAAAACTCAGTGGCAGATGACACCATTTCCCATGTCTCAGCCTAACCTACCTGACGGGGTTGCAGGCTTGCCATAAGGGTGAACTAGCTAAGGAGAAACAGCCTGTATACTTCCCCAAGTTCACTGGGGGAGGAGCGGGACATAAACATAGCTATTTGAAGACTGAGCATTTCTCAAAATATGACAAGTGCCAGGATGAATTTAGTTCTTTTCCTTCTTGGTTTTGCAGGTGAGCGTAGCAGTTGGTTGTGCCACCCGTGACAGAAACATTGTCTTTGCTAGCACCTTTGCCACGTTTTTCACCAGGGCGTATGATCAGATACGAATGGCAGCCATTTCTGGGAGCAACATTAATCTCTGTGGATCTCACTGTGGTGTGTCCATTGGTAAGTATCTTAACATTTTTTCACCAGATTGTTGTAGTCCTCCAAGGGATTAGTAGTTATTGCATCTATACACCTATAACAAAAAGTGAACACATCTGAGGGAGTCTTTACCATTCCTTTTGTAAACATACCAAATCCAGGGAATATTTATTGTTTTTTTTAATCACTTTTTTAGTTTTGAGAAAGAATTATGAATACTAAGTGAATGTCTTCAAAGAGCAAGTCCACCACGTACAGCCTTTGTTTCCTTTCAGTAATAACATTAAAGGCCATATTATTACATATATTCTCTTCTATTAGTATTAAGTATTAGTATTAGTATGCTCATTCCAGCAATATAATTTCAATTTGATTAAAGCACTATAACAGCTTTCCCCAGTCTGTGCACCCTCAAGATGTGTGGACTTCATCTTCCTGAATTTTCAGTAGTAATTGGGAATTCTGGGATTTGAACTGCACACAGTTGGCAACTGGGGAGAGCTGCCCTATATAAGATGGCAGAGTGACCTGAAAAAGACAAAAAGGGCATGCACCAGTCAGTATGGTGCCAAACCCCCCAAGAATGCTCCACCTCCATTGTCCAAAGGCCAGCTCTCCTGAACAGGAGAGGTTTTGTGATTATAACTATCTGTTACCCCTTTGTGGTGGGTCATGAATTAATATAATGGGTCAGACAAACCCTGTGGGAAGGTCCCAAGCAGAGCAGGAGTTTTATAAGAGTCAACTTACATTCCTCAGCATCTGGCACCACAAGAGGCCTTTTGGCTCTTATACCAGCAGTGATCAACAGCCATCATGAGCAAGATGGAGTCCACCTGCATGCTTGGCTTTTTCTTTCCTTTTGCCTTAATTTTAAGGACAGCGCTCACGTAGTAGCAGCACACGGACTGCTTCCACTCTTTCTGCCGCATCCCAAGATTATACATGCATCTCAAGGGCTTCTGCTCTCTGGAAAAAAGACTTGCAGAACTGATGGCTTGCTTAATATTTTGACTGAAGTCTGCTTTTTAAATGACGTATTTTAGACCTGCTTCCCCATAGGCCAGTGTTGTCCAAACTTGGCCACTTTAAGATGAGTGGACTTCAACTCCCAGAATTCCCCAGCCAGCCATGCTGGCTGGGGAATTCTGGGAGTTGAAGTCCACTCATCTTAAAGTGGCCAAGTTTGGACAACACTGCCATAGGTCATCCATGCATGAATTAAGAAACAAATGCTGGAGTTTGTAATTGTATTGAGAAATGTTCCAGCTTGTGCCAAGTATTGCTGTTTAGTTTCCGATAGTTTTAGCATCATTTTAATATGTGGGAGAGATTGGTTGTACCCAACAGAAGTGAAACAGAAAAGTGAGGTTTTAAAAACACTTTTTCCTTGTATGCTGTATAGATATTATCACTATTGTTGTATCTGACAAAGCCAGCCAGCCAGCCAGTTTTAGCCTCATCTCCAAATAATTTTGAGCCACACAGGTCTTCCATAGCTTATGAGAAGTATTTAGAACTGTAATGGTTTTAACATTACCAGATAATTATATTTTTCTGTAAAGGAAAGCATACTCATTTCAGGAATATAATCTCAAATTTCAAGGCTAAGAAAAACCTCTGTCTTTGCCATTTTTAAACCTTGCAGATGTAGAGCAACTGTGGAATTTTCTGCAATATATGATGTTGATTTTCCATTCACTGAACTACTGTTGTAGAATTATGTGCAATTTTCATACCAATTTTTACTGAATATAGAAGATATTACTTGTTTGTTTTAAACTCTTATGGCACCTTAAAGAAGCAAGTAATGTTACTAAGTAGTTTAATCAAGTGGGAAGTGGAAAAAATACATTGCCAAGATTTATTCTAATTTCTTCAACAACAACCAAACCATACAGTAACTTTTCCAAATGGTCTCCCTGGAGGAAGATGTCTTGTATGAAGACTATGTTATCTGTTGCCATATATAAAGAGCACGTTCCTGTTGATTTTAACTATTATTAGTTTGAGAGCCAGTCTTATCTAAAACATAGGATATATGAATTTTGCTGTGATTTTGATGTTCCTTGTAAATGATCACAATGGGATGCTCTGATAGATTCCTAAATTCTTCATTCCAATTATCTTTATTTCATTCTGTGCTTGTGTGTGTGATGTGTACATGAACACTACTTTTTTCACCACTGTGCTTGCTTTAGTTTTTGCTTTATTACTGCTATCTTATCCTTGATTTTTCTTTTTAACCCAGGTTTTCTTTCTTTTTAGTTTACTTCTGTCTTCTTTCTTTGCTATTTAGAGGGTTCCAAGTTTAAGGACAAGGTGGAATGTAGTCCGTGAGTGTGTTATATTTATTTTGGATACTTTTTGCTTTAAGAAGTACACAGAGAAGCCATTTGCTCAATTTTATAGTTACATCTTCTTCTAACTTTCTCTTTCCAGGTGAAGATGGGCCTTCACAGATGGGCTTGGAGGATCTATCCATGTTCCGAGCCATTCCTAATTCAACTGTATTTTATCCTAGTGATGCTGTAGCCACTGAAAAAGCAGTAGAATTGGCTGCAAATAGAAAGGTCAGCAACTCTTCTTTAGTTTCTTTTCTTTAAAGAAGGTGTGAGCAGTCTTTTGTTGAATCTCAGCTCCCAGCCATCCCAACCAGTTTTGCCAAAACGGGAGAAGCTGGGAGTTGTAGACAGCAACTTTTGGAGGGCCATGGCTTGTCTACCCTTGTTTCAAATTCTTGTTTAAAATCCTTTCTGAACAGTATGGAAAAAATATTGATCTTACTTCTTAGTGGGTTGAAAAGAAGACTAACCCTGCCAGGACAGCTGCTGAACATCTTTTTGAAGGATAAAGGAGTTCAGCCTTCAGGGTGCCAATTACTGGGAATCAATCGAAGTTTATTTGGGAGACATTTGCCACTATTGTTTTCATTACCTAGAAACAGCCCTGTTCTCAAGTTTGAGCTTGTGTACATTAAACACAGAGAGAGTAGAAAAGGTTTGTGCCTGTTAGCTTCACTCTCTCTCATCACGCACAGAACAATCAGGGTCTAATACATATATATATATGCAATACCTCTGTAGAAACTTAACTCGACATCTCCTCCTCTTCCTCCTCCTCCTCTTTACAATTCACCCTTTGCTCCTTTGGAAGCAGTCCATTTCCTCTTCTTCAAACAGTGCAATTAATCTGGAAGCTTTCAATTAAAGAAATCAGTCATGCTCAGTACAAGGCAGTCTGAAGTCTGTTTAAGAACCTGGGTGGTTCCAAGTTTTGACATCAAGTTTTGACATCAAGAGCAACTGATTGATTGAAAAAGTCCTACTTATTTCAGTATGTTGAGAAGAGAAGTTAGTGAAAGGATGGAGGAGGCAGGCAAAAATCTTATTCTATCTCACTTCCATCTGATAAAGCTGAGATATGATCCTTCGAATGCAATCCTTGTATGAATAAAGCTATGATCTGTTGCGTTTGTGCCATTAATAAGGTAGACAGGACCTTTCAAACAGGATAGCATAAAAACCTAGGGTTTCACATTTTTCATTTATATCTCCTATTGCATCCTCACTTTGGGGCAGTTCTTTAAGCAGTTGTAACAGGTTTTTTTGGTTTGTTTTTTTTTTGAGTGCCATAGCGATAGTTCATCTCATCTTGATAACTTTTTATAAATTATATAAGGTCTCTTTTGAAGTGGTGCCCAGATTTCTTTGAAGAATGTTCTCAAGGTAGTGAGTTTTTATGTTTAAGTTTAGTGCGATGCTCCTGGACATCATCTGAATTTAAATTCTCCATCTCTCTTTGAAAAGAGTACATGACTCTTTTCTGAAGGTGAATTTTCCTGTGGATTCAGATAAAAGGGTATTACAGCTAAGAAGTAGACTTAATTAAAAATCATGTTTGTATCTCAATTCTGAATTAACTTTTTTTTTTAATTTTGAGGTTTAAATTCATACTTGCAATTGGTTTTAAAGTTCATGCTGTGTTCATTTTGAAAACAGGGCATATGCTTCATAAGAACTAGTCGTCCAGAAAATACTGTAATTTATGACAGTGGTGAGGACTTCCAGGTTGGACAAGCCAAGGTGAGTGATTTCAAAAGTCACCAAAATAATTGAACTACAGGAATGTCATTATGAAAGGTTGTGTCTTTAATTGTAGCACTAACAATCTCTGCAACAAATTACCTAAACATATATCTGATTTTGGTTTAAATGTTGTTATTAGGTGGTGTTCAAGAGTAAGGAGGATCATGTTACCGTCATTGGGGCAGGAGTGACTCTACATGAAGCACTAGCTGCCGCTGAACAACTAAAAAAAGGTGACTATACTGGACTGTCTTGGAAATGTATTTCAGGCATCATATAGAAAACAAAGGGTTAATGAAATAGGGCTGCTATACAGGCTGTGATGCAAGAGGACAGCAAGGAGTTAAACATTTAAAAACTAAGAAGTTGTCCCAGTGTAATGCAATTATTAGTGTTTATCTTTGGAATAGTGTCCAAATCAAGGAATGCTGAGTAATTTCAACCTCTTACATGTTCTACTATGACTGGATAACATGACTTCAGATCCAGGTTCCTCCTTAGCTATTTATAGACCTTGTATAAAATTAACATTCCCAAGCCTTAATTATCAATATCAAAATGGATTTACATAATGTCATATTTTCCCTTCTACTTTTTGAAAGTGTGTTTTACAGCATATTATGGCTGAACTAATACTAATAACTATCTATATTTCCTTTTAACTTGAACTTGTAAATTGTAAAAATTTAGTTTCAAATTTAAGCCATCATGGTTAGCATGGTGGCAGGCTATATTACAGCTACATTTGTGACTAAAAAAAAGAAAAAGGGGAGTGGGGAAGAAGTATGCAAACCTGTAAAGACACATGTTCTGCAGTCACAGTTAGAACTGTTGAATCTGTAGTATATCTTAATGGATAGTTTGAATGAGTCAGTCCTCATTATTCCATCTGTATAAGGTCAATAATCCCAATGATAAAATAATAACAATTCTGAAGCATAGGACCAGGTACCATTCATTGCAGACAACTTGTGTAAGAGCAGGACGTTGGGATCCATGTAGAAGAATGGTGTGAAACATTTAAATATTTTGACATTTGCCAACACTGAAAAGTCCATGTCTCTGTCTTAATTAAATGCGATAACAAAATATAGTACTAGGAAGGCAATTAAATTCTTAAAACCAAGACAATACAGTCTTAATACATTACTAATAAAGATGGTGTGTAGTCATTATCACCCAATGCTCTCTGGAAAAGCTTTGTTTTTACTACCTCTGGAAGGCCATTCGGGTTGGTACTAGTCTGACCTCAGGAAGAAGCTGTTCCATAATATGGAAGATCCAGTAGAAAAACATGGTCTGCAAGCCCCTCCCCCTCCTCAGTTTTGCCAGGCACCATGCTCAGATGAGTTGATGCCACTCAGAGAAATGGTCAATTGGATCATGACTTTCCCATCTCTGATTTTATGTTGTTTAATACCTGGACAAAGTCAAGAAAATATTTGGTAACATAAAAGTGGGGGGGATGTGAGAATTGGGAGATATGAGCAACCTCTTTCAAAAGTATGGAGAAACACAGAAAATCTGATTTACATATTTGAAAGATATAGAAATATAAAGACATTTAAGCTTATTCTGGGTATTCAGTAGTTCCCCCAGGCCTCATAATTAATGTGATAAACCACTTGTAGTTGAATGTTTGCATTTTTTAAAAAAATAACTTTTATGTTCCTGATTTGCATTTTGTGAGGCACATTCTGTATTACATGATTGTATTTTTATTTCTCATGTACAGAAAAAATTCCTGTCAGAGTGATTGACCCATTCACTATAAAACCTCTGGATTCAAAAACTATACTTGAAAATGCAAGAGAAACAGGAGGCAGAATTATCACCGTGGAAGACCATTACCCTGAAGGTAGGCTGGAATATAAAAAAGAAGTGTCTTCACTATTCACGTACATTGTACAATTTCCAGCCCCTCTTCTACCACTCTGCATCAACGCTCCCGTTTTATTTGCCTGGGACTGAAGGTGCTGCTTTCCACTAAGGAAAGATCAAAGACCACTGAATGCTTGTCCACTTGGAAAGCTCTTGCCTCGAGCTTAGCTCTACTGCCCAACTAAGATCTTGAGATTCAAACCATGATCTTGTTTTAAAAACTTTTTAAGGAAAGGCCTCTTATGGGACCAGTAACTCTACAACCTCCTGACCCCTCTAAATCGCCCAATTTTTTTCCCTCAATTTCTAAATAACTGTGATTAGCTGCTTACCAAAAATAAGCTCTTCACCTACCATCTTCTGTATGTCATACTTCTTTAGGTGGCATTGGAGAAGCTGTCTCTGCTGCTTTGATTGGAGAACCAGGGATTATGGTCCGTCGCTTGTCTGTCTCTCACATACCAAGAAGCGGGAAGCCCATTGAACTGCTTAAATTGTTTGGCATCGATAAGGATGCCATCATTCAGGCAGTGAAGGAGGTAGTGTCCAAATCAAGGAATGCTGAGTAATTTCAACCTCTTACATGTTGTATTATGATTGGAGCTTTGGTTGGCAGATTTTTTTAAAAAAAATACTGTAACATTTGAATACATGTTTAAAACTATATGCAATGAGTTCTAATAAAAGTAAACATTTTTGGAGAAAGCTGTTTGATTGTCTTGCCAAAAAGAATTTTGTATTAGAGTGCTGGAAGTTTGGAAACCTGCATGCTGTTTAACCAGTAGCGTAAAATGTGAAACATTATCTTCATCCTCCTAGAATATTAAATTACCATACTTTGATGATGTTGTCCAATACACTGAAATGCTTTATAAATTTTTCTTCTCCTCACAGTACTAAGGTGGTAGGTTAGGTTGAAAGATGGTGACACTTGGGACTCTATTTAAAGAGTTTCATACCTGATAAAAAAGAACTAAAGATGGTTCTCCAGTTGATAACTGTTTTTGAACTGTTGCTGTTTTCAGCCTTATGGAAATCTTTAGTTTCCCAATCTATGCACATGAATTACTTCTTGCAATCAGTTGCAGTGTCATTTCTTAGTCTTGCCTGTTTGACATCAGTGCTGTCTAAACTGAATATCTGCCCATAGTTCCGAGCTGACCCATTAATTGTTTCAAGTAAGCAGAATCCGTAGACAAGAAGCCTTAGGTCATAGTTCAGCTTTACAATGTATTACTAGCCTATTCAGCCATTGATGTTTAGAACAAGGTTGAACAAGTAGTCCCAAGAGAATGGAAAAGAAAACAAAAGTTTGCAATTATTTTTTCATGGCATTTCACTGTTCTTTGAGAAGTTCAGAGAACCTTGAATGTTCTTTCCAAATAGTCTCTCATTCAGAGAGATTTGGATTTTACTGCCCTGAGTATAGTTCACAACAAGTATTCATGTGTGGCTGCAATGAGTTACAATGCATTTTTGTAAGCTCCAGGATTTTGTTGCCTATATGTAGCATCATTTTTCCCCCCTCGTATGACCAAAATGAAAGCAAGCAATATGGCACCACACTTTGTCTTCAGATACAAATCAAATCTCAGGGTCTGAGTTGTCAAACACAAGAAATAATATTATAGTTTGATCTGTATAATTATTCAAAAATAAGTTTGGCTGAATTGAATAATGCTTCCTTATATATAAATAAGCATAGGAGTCTATGCTACAGTGGGGCAAAAAAGTATTTAGTCAGCCACCAATTGTGCAAGTTCTCCCACTTAAAAAGATGAGAGAGGCCTGTAATTTTCATCATAGGTATACCTCAACTATGAGAGACAAAATGAGAAAAAAAAAAATCCAGAAAATCACATTGTCTGATTTTTAAAGAATTTATTTGCAAATCATGGTGGAAAATAAGTATTTGGTCACCTACAAACAAGCAAGATGTCTGGCTTTCACAGACCTGTAACTACTTCTTTAAGAGGCTCCTCTGTCCTCCATTCGTTACCTGTAGTAATGGCACCTGTTTGACCTTGTTATCAGTATAAAAGACACCTGTCCACAACCTCAAACAGTCACACTCCAAACTCCACTATGGCCAAGACCAAAGAGCTGTTGAAGGACACCAAAAACAAAATTGTAGACCTGTACCAGGCTGGGAAGACTGAATCTGCAATAGGCAAGCAGCTTGGTGTGAAGAAATCAACTGTGGGAGCAATAATTAGAAAATGGAAGACATACAAGACCACTGATAATCTCCCTTGATCTGGGGCTCCATGCAAGATCTCACCCTGTGGGGTCAAAATGATCACAAGAACGGTGAGCAAAAATCCCAGAACCACATGGGAGGACCTAGTGAATGACCTGCAGAGAGCTGGGACCAAAGTAACAAAGGCTACCATCAGTAACACACTATGCTGCCAGGGACTCAAATCCTGCAGTGCCAGATGTGTCCCCCTGCTTAAGCCAGTACATGTCCGGGCCCGTCTGAAGTTTGCTAGAGAGCATTTGGATGATCCAGAAGAGGATTGGGAGAATGTCATAGGGTCAGATGAAACCAAAGTAGAACGTTTTGGTCTAAACTCAACTCGTGGTGTTTGGAGGAGAGAGAATGCTGAGTTGCATCCAAAGAACACCATACCTACTGTGAAGCATGGGGGTGGAAACATCATGCTTTGGGGCTGTTTTTCTGCAAAGGGACCAGGACGACTGATCCGTGTAAAGGAAAGAATGAATGGGGCCATGTATCGTGAGATTTTGAGTGAACACCTTCCATCAGCAAGGGCATTGAAGATGAAATGTGGCTGGGTCTTTCAGCATGACAATGATCCCAAACACACTGCCCGGGCAATGAAGGAGTGGCTTCGTAAGAAGCATTTCAAGGTCCTGGAGTGGCCTAGCCAGTCTCCAGATCTCAACTCCATGGAAAACCTTTGGAAGGAGTTGAAAGTCCGTGTTGCCCAGCGACAGCCCCAAAACATCACTGCTCTAGAGGAGATCTGCATGGAGGAATGGGCCAAAATACCAGCAACAGTGTGTGAAAACCTTGTGAAGACTTACAGAAAACGTTTGACCTCTGTCATTGCCAACAAAGGATACTGTATATAACAAAGTATTGAGATGAACTTTTGATATTGACCAAATATTTATTTTCCACCATGATTTGCAAATAAATTCTTTAAAAATCAGACAATGTGATTTTCTGGATTTTTTTCCCCATTTTGTCTCTCATAGTTGAGGTATACCTATGATGAAAATTACAGGCCTCTCTCATCTTTTTAAGTGGGAGAACTTGCACAATTGGTGGCTGACTAAATACTTTTTTGCCCCACTGTAATTAGATTTAGTGTTGTTTTGTTTCCTCTATAACTTTTTAATCTGAAACAATGTTTGTTTCAATATGTTGAGAAACAATGCAAAGCATACACGGTCTCCAGCATTAACTTCATACGAAGTTAATCAATCAATGAATCAACAATTTCATACATTGATTAACTATATTATACACCCTTCATTCACATCAGCCTACAGCGGAGCAAGAAGTGGCACAAATTTCCAGTGATTTAAACCATTTTATTTTACAGAATCTCTTTGAGATATTTTTTTCACTGAATCTGAAATACTGCTAGTTATGCTGTTATATTTTTGAGTCATACCCAATGGCATCTCTAATAAGCCACACCAAAATGATGTGTGTCTTGATTCTGAGGCAAGTACCTAAATTGTGTCATTTGTGTGATGATGTGATGCATGTGTTGTTATTTATCCCCTTTACAGATACCTCTAATACCCAGTGTGTCTATTTCAAATTACTGCAAAATTTAGTACAACTGTCCTATATTATAGGCTCTTCCAAATGTAACTTCAGCTGCAATTTTATGGAGACTTACCCAGGAGTAAGCCTGCTGAACTTGCATAAGTTATTACTATTCACTTTCTTTTTTACAGTTTCATTCACAAATAATCTGGTTTGGGAAAAATAAAGAAACCAAAACAGCAAAACTGTGTGTGTGTGTGCGTGCACGCATGCGTGCCTGTGCGTGCATGCCCAAGCAGCAAACCTGACATTCATTAGCGCTGATGATGTTACCTAGTTAGGTAATGAAATGTCTGCAACCAAACAACCAGATTGAAAATGACTTGATGGCACATAATCAACATAATCAGTGATGGCATCATATGATGGGGGAGGTGTCCCAATGCCGAAACTCCACCTTCGTCTGCAGCTGTGGCTGGTGCAGCAGTTAAGGCCCATCAAAAAGGCCCTGAGGAGGCCACTGTGGGGATTGCAGGAGAGACCTCCAAAAGACACCCCAGCAACAGTCATCCACTGAAGAGGTCTAGCAATGGAGAGTGGCCACCAGTGGCTTCACAGGCTAAAAGTAGCCAGAATGGCTTCCTGGGGGACAGCAGTGTGACACAGTAGATTGTGATGGAAGGAATCTGCAGAATAGAGGATTCCCAACTCTGCATTGCAGTTGGTCTGAGTGGGGCTTTGGCTGGCCGAATGGACCATAGCAGGACTACAGAAGAAATACGTAGTGTAGACCTAAACCCTTATAATATAGCTTGGGTAGAGAATCACACTACCATCTTTTAATCCAACTGCCAATAATTCATGGGGACTCCTCACAGAACCTGCAATGCTATGCCCCCACCGCCACCACCCGCCACTGAGTTGAACCATGTTCCAGCAGCCTCAGGTAATAGTGCTGAAAAGTTTAACACAACAATGTATGAAAGTCCACAGGATACCCATTGCTGCCTTAAGTAAATGTAAGCAATCAAAGAAGGAGGAGGAAGAACAGTGCCTGGTTGAGGAACTAATAGTGTACAATTCAGTTCCAAGCATGGGAATTCAAAATATTGAATTAAATAATTAAAGTTTTCAGGAATGGACGGCATACACATAAATAAATAGATAATACTAATTTATTAAACTTGTATGCCCCCCGACTCTCAACAACTCTGTTGCCAGGATTGTTCATTGAGACTGCAAAAAAATTGCATAAATTAGACACACCTCTATTTTTACCCTGATGGATTATGATAGATTTCCATCCCTCAGAAATCAATGACTATTTAAATGCAAATGACACACAACTATTATCATTCCAGCAGCAACAAACCTCAGACCATTGATCTGGCTGCATTACTGTCTAGATTTTCCAAATTAAAAGTCACAGTTTTATTTCACACATCACACCACGATATGGTTTCCTGAATAAATCCCATTTGGCTAGTTTGACTTATCACAGTATTGTTAAGCCATAATGTTATAATAATGAATGAGTTCACAGACATTAAGTCAAATGACACCCTTGTCCCAAACTGTACTGCTAGTGTTTTAGTGTATCTGAACCAAACCAAGAGATATTTTGTTTTGTCACAATTATTGTACTGTATTATTGTTGAGGAACGTGGGAGCTATGAGATAGTTCCTCCTTAGAATGAGTAAAATAGAAAAGTATTGATTTATATCTAACTAACTATTGTGTTAATCATATTTTGGCCATCTGAGGAAATCCCAATTGCAGGATTGTGCAAAGCATTCAAAGGCCGTTTCACAAACAACATTAGTGTACACAAAACACCCTTCCTTGAAGCATTAAAAGAGCTATTTCCTCTGGACAGCTTGTCCGACTGCTTCAAAGGTTCTCCACCGGACAGACCACACTTCCACTGGACAAGGAAATGAAGTGGTTGTGCACACGCAGAGGCAGACAGCTGGTGAGAGACACAAGCAGCCTCACGTGCATTACAAAGGTCACGACTGCTTTAAGGCTTCCCAGACAGGTGCTTTGTTCACGCTAACATGACTTGCAGAGCATCTCTTTCAAATGCTCTGAAGAGCCCTGCAGTATTTAATTGTTCTCAAGAACCTCATAATAAATGTGCTCTGCGAAATGTTAAAGCCACACGTGTCTGAATGTGTGCACTGCTGGTAATTTGAGTAGTTGCAATCCTTAGTTATGGAAGGGTTGCCAGGTTGGGGAAAGATGCTACTGTATTAATTTTAGGCTGCTCTATTTTCTCTGTAGCACCCACTCCCCTAACTTACTAGGGGAACAGGGCAATATGGTGATTAGGGCAAACTTTTGTATTTCCTGCAGCTACAGCTTTGGTCAGAGACAAGGTCAGTCTTCATGTTCTGATCTACCTCTACCTCTACCTCTAGCTCTTATTTCTCCAGCATATGAAGCATATCAATATATATATTTTTTTGGTTTTTGGTTTGACATCCTTTCTATCGGGCAATAATGAGTGATGGTATTGTAACTGGTGCCATGTGTAAGCATTCTTATCCTAGTCAGATAATGAATACAATACATGGCATGAAAATTAAAAGGCATAAATTCTACAGGAAAGCAAAACGCTTTTAATTCCATTATATTTACCAGATGCAGGTATACTTTATTGCTTCTGGAGCTCCGGAAAAGAACAAAATGTTGTATCAAGAAAAATGTTATTTCACTATTTGGAGGGGCTAATGGCAGTGTAGACAGGACCTTTCCTGTCCCACTCTTGTGTCTTGGTTTCCTTTCTTTCTTTCTTTTTAAAACCTCCAGGTTTTATACTGGAGGTTCTGCTTAGAAAGCGTAGCTGTGAGGGGGCAGAAATCCCCCACCCGCGGCTGCCCATTTCAATTTAACATCAGCAACCTGAGTAAGCAGAATTGTAAAGCCGACCAGCCCAAAATTTATTGAACTTTTCTTCCCCACTTTCCTTTTCTCTTCTTTCAAGCTAAGGATTGACTTCTTTATCTTTCTATACTAGTGATTGTTGGAAAGCTAATTGCTGTGCACTTTTGGGGAATAATTTATTTTATAGGATTTACAACCAGCTGACTTTATGATCATTTTTGCTTTCTGTTTGCTGGATTACAAACAGCCCAGCTGAATTGGATTTACAACTCTCCGATTCGATTTACAATCGTCATGACGGCAGGAGACGGGAGAACTTCAAAGCTTCAGAATTTTTTTATCTTAAGAATTATCTTAAAGTGAAAACTGCACCTCTATAATTGGATTTACAATGGGGTGGGGGGAGACTAAATAAACTGAAGGAGACTCCAGGAGACCTTCAAAACTTTTCTAAACATCTTTAAGAGAAAATTGTGGTGATAAGTAAACTTTTCTTTCCTGCGTTTAATTCTAATTTGTGCATAATATATATCTTTTACAAGGGCTAAATAATAACTAGAATTACAGTTGGAACTAGAACTTAAGTATGGATTGTAAAGCATTTTGTAGAATGAACTGGGGTTAAAGGGACCGGCACTGATTGTATTGAGTCTTGTGAGCCATTTGTCATAATATCTTCTTCAACGACCATGAGAGCTGGGTGCATTTCAAACGTTTGTTTGGGTAAGACACCTTGAGAAAATTGCACTTCTCTAACTTTTCTTCCCCACTTTCTTTTTCTCTTCTTTCAAGCTAAGGATTGACTTCTTTATCTTTCACAGTCTTCAGGCAGACTGGAAAACAGTAAAAAAAAAAAAAAAGGAACTTCAAAGGCTTTGAAAATATTGTTAACTTGTTTATCAGGTTTCTTTTAATAGGGGATAAATAACAATTCTAACTGAATTTAGGGTAGATTGCAATATAGGTTGTGTAGAATTAAACTTTGGTGAGAGAGACAGGAGTCAAATGTGATGAGGCTTGTGATGCGACAGTAACATGCTGTAATATCTTTGAGCAATGATTTTCTCTGAGTTTGTTTGGGCTGGTTACTGACCTTGACATTCCTTGAATGAACTAACCACTTATTTTCTAAATACACCAGAACATTGTACAATTGTTATAGGAGTTATGGAAGCCACAAGAGGGAGACAAAGACAATATTATATTTACCAGATTGGCAATTTTGCAAAATGGTTTTTTTTTCTTTTTTCTTTTCTTCTTTTTAAATACACAAAGGGAAAAGTCTGTGATTCCTCAGTAAATATATAAGTAGAAGACTATAACATGTATGGAGAGCAAGTTCTCATCCATTAAAGACAGAAAGATTTTAAAAAGCCTGTTGAAGGTAGGAAGAGAAATGGGGACTCAAAAGGATCTAAAGAATCAGAAGAATCCAGGGAATCTAAAGAATCAGAATCTGACAGAATCAGTCAGATATTTGAAACATTATCCATGCAAATGAGCAATCGATTTCAGCAATTACAGAACAAACCAAAAATTGTATGACAAAATGGCTGCAAAATTTCAAAGAAACAGTTACAATACAACAATGGGAAGAACTATGGACTAAAACTATAAAATTTACACCAAGTTATAACTTAAAGGAAAATTGGTACAAAATGTTTTATAGATGGTACACAACTCCATCAATAATATCTAAGACGGACAAATCATACAGCAATAAATGTTGGAAATGCCCAGATACAGAAGGAACATTTTGTCATGGGTGGTAGACATGTAGAAGAACTCAAAAGTATTGTAAAGACATACTTAGTATAATGCAGAACATTTTGGAATTTAAGTCTGAAATGAAACCACAACTGTTCTTATTAGGTATGACCTCAGAAAAAATTAACAAGGAATATTATATTTTAATGAGATATACGCTTATAGAAGCGAGAATAAACTTTGCTCAACACTGGAAGAAAAACACAATCCTGACAATATCTGACTAGGAACTTAAACTTGGAAAATACACGGCGATGGCAAAATTAACAGTATCTACACGCACAGAAGTTTAACTAAATTTAAGCAAGAATGGTTCCCACACATATAACACATCATACAGCATGGTAAATATAAAATATAATTACTTACAGTCTGGCTTTTTAGAGGGCCTGAATGCCAACAAATATTGCAAATTAGCAAATGTATAAAAAATGGGGAGGCAGAAATCAATAGATTTTTTTCTTTTTCTTTTATTCTTATTTTTCCCACCCACCCCCACCCCCATTTTTTAGGTCTTTTAAATTTAGGTATCTTAATTTGCTTCATCTACTTTTTATTTCCTTTTATCAACACATAAACATATATACAAACATTCACACATACACACACATTAAGTAACAATATAATGGATACCTTAATAAGTAAGTTCATTACTGAAACTATTATCAGATAACTAATACTTTGATGTAAATTGCAGTGGTTCTTTTTTTATCTTATGCTTAACTTTGGATGAAAAGTTAAAAAATTTTATGCTTGTAACACTGACATCCTAAATGGCAATTAATACTGATAGAATTTTTACTTTTCTCTTTTTATTCTCAATACTTTAAGCTTTTTAAATAGTAGAATGTTAATCATTTTCAATTATATTATATAAACATTACTTCACTGAAATCTGCATTGTAATAATACAGTGTATCATAATTTACAACATTACAATAAAAAAAGGAAAGAAAAATGTTATTGCTTTCTGCAAAAAGGAGTTTCAGTTATATATGTCATGTTCATTAAGAACAGAAGGTGGTAGGCCTAGACCTATTGGCTGATTTGCAAGGTTTTGCAAAGATTTTTGCCTCCCAATAATTTAACATTAGTTGTAATAAATTATCTTGAACCACCATTTTGCCCTAAATTATATTGCTGGCCAAATGCTCTACCACCAGTCTATAGAGGGAGATACAACAAAGTGTAAGTTGATAGCATCTTATCACAATAAATTTGTGATAAATGTTTTAATAGTAAAAAATACTAGGAAAATGGTGAAAGACCTGGTAGAATCTTGGCAAACTATTTGAAGCAAAAAAAAAATTTTTTTTTTTAGTTGTTATAACATTAAATATGGGAAGAATAATATAAAGAACTCCCTGGAAGTCACAATTTCTCAATTTTTAAAATTTTTAAAAATATAGTAAAATTTGAGAACTTATCTGATGAAAATATAGAAGCAATTTTAGCTAAAACTGATTATGATTCACTCCTTTGATTATGGTTGAGTTCAGATAAGTGATTTTGAATATGAGTAATGGTAAATACCAGGCCTGGACTAATTTCTTGTGGAATGGTATACAACATTTATTGATATACTGTACTTGCTCCTAAAGTCTATCAATTATACAAAAAGATCTATGAAAACAAAATTTTATCTCCTCCATTTAAAGAAGCATATACTACAGTTATAATGAAACCTTGTAAAGATCATACATTGTATGCTAATTACTGGCCTATATATAGATTAGCATAGATATTTAAATTATAACTGCTGTTTCAGCTAATAGCCTTCAGCAAGGCATAGATCAGATAACATTCAGCTGGTAGTAGATTTGATTGATTTGAATAAAAATAAGGAAGACAAAGCTGCAATTCTATTGCTAGATGTAGAAAAGGGCTTTGATAAAGTTTATGGACAAAATATATTTACATTTTCTTAACCAAATTTGGATTTCCTGAGAGTTTATAAAGTGGTTCTAGGTTCTCTATGAGGTTCCCAAATCTAAATTGAAGGTTAATGGGTTTTTTTACCTACTTTTTCACTCAGTAAAGTTGCCCACTTTCCTCTTGATTTTTTATATTTGTTTAGAACCCTTAGCCTGTTCTTTTAGACAAGATTATCATTTCCATGGTTTCTCATATAATTTATTATATGATAAATTGGCATTATATGCTGATAATGTATTAATCATTTCTGAACCTCACACTTCAGTTCTGGCTTTGATGCACCTGATTAACATCTTTGGCTGAACTGAAGGATATTCAATTAGTTGGTCTATGACAGAACTGATTCCATTAGGCAAAGCTTTGTTTAGTCATACATTACAGGATTTTCATGTTCATATAACTTCTAAATTTATTAATTATTTAAGTATTCTTATCTCATATGATATTTCTCAAATAATTACATTAAATATGAACAAAATATATAAAAACATTTCTTTGGAATATTCTTTGGATATCAATCTTACCCTTTGGAGTCATCACTCTTAAAACGAATGTAATTTCATGGATACTTTCCATTTTGTGTAGAATTTATATGGTAAATATTTTTTTAAAAAACTCAATACATTGTTGCATAAATGTCTATGGGTTCTTCAATTCTGAAGATATCTTTGAAAAAGTTGCAATTGTAAATTAAAGGTTCAGGGGTTCTGAACCTGTGTATCTTTTGACTACCCCAAATTTTGGATGCCTTCACTTAGTATAAATTCTCCCTCCTGGGCCCCTTTGGAATATTCATATATAGCATTTTTATTTAATTGGACTGTTTTAGGTTCAAAATATAATTGCTCTGATATGCTTCCTGATAATCCATATATTGTGGTATATGATATCAGGATAACTGTGTTTTAATCCTTTTTCTCATGCTCAGTTGTTGCTAGGGGGTACAGGTAGTCCTCACTTAATGATCGTAATTGGGACCAGTATTTCCATCACTAAGCAATGAAGTTGTAAAGCACAACATCATGTGATCGCGCTGCTTAGCGATGGCAGTTCCATCAGTCCCCAGTTACCATTGTTAAGAGAGAACCTCACGTGATCACAACTGCTGACTTCCTGCCAGCTTTCCCATTGTCTTTGCTTGTGGGAAGCCAGCAGTGAAGATCAGAAATTGTCATAATGTGACTATGGGACTCTGTGATGGTCAGAAATCTGTGCCAGTTGCCGAGTGCCCAGATTGCAATCACGTGACCACAGGGAGCACTGCAATGGCCAGAACTTTGAGGACCAGTCATAGGTATCACTCGTTCAGCGCTGCTGCAAGTTTAAACGGTTGCTGAACAAGTGGTCATTAAACAAGGACCACCTGTAATTCAATCCTTGAAACTGATTAAAAACTGATTAAATGGATAGATGCTGGGATTTTTACTTCAAAATAACTGCAGGTAGTCCTCGCTTAACAACCACAATTGGGACTGGCAACTCTATCACTAAGCAATGTGGTTTAAGTGAGACATCACGTGACCATGTCAGACTTATGACCTCACTTCCACTGCAATCATTAAATGAATCACCCATCACATGACTGCAACTTGCAATTTTATTTATGGTTTCTCCATTGGCTCTGGTTGTTGGAAGCTGGCTGTGAAGTGTGCAAATGGTAACCACATGATTGTGGGATGCTGAAATGGTCGTAAATGCCTGCCAGTTGCAAAGTGCCTGAATGTTGACTATGTGACCACAAGGGATGCTGCGCTGGTCGTAAGTGTGAGAACTTGTCTTAAAGTTACTTTTTCAGCACCATCATAACTTTGAACAGTTGCTAAACAGGGCGGTTGTTAAGCAAGGACTACCTGTACTAATGCTAATGCTGAGTTATCATTTTTAAATAAATGCCCCTTATCACTCTCTGGCAGTACCACATTGTCCCATCAGGAGAAGAGAACAGACACTGTAACTGATAGAGCTGCACCACAATAAATCCCTCTCCAGTAACACAGACACACACTCAGAAACTTAGCAAAAAATTCAAGGACAAGTCTTGGACAGATAAGTAACTTTATTGCAGGTACTAAGCAGCTCTAGTAATGATAAAGAACAGCTTCTAAAGAGTATGAAAGTCTAGCTATATTATATGCATGTCCCAAGGTTTAAATCCTGAGTTGATTCCTCCAGCCGTTTCCTTGAAGGGCTCCCAGGTTATTGGAGTTGTTGATGGCACCTGCCCTGTGTTGGCTGGCCCCAAGCTCTTCATCTCCCTCTTGCCAGCTGCAGTCCTCATAGCTCAATTCTTTAGCCCTGACATTTATACTGTTTGCATATTATTATAGTTGTCACTGCAGTCTCGAAAACAAACAGAATTTATTCAGTGGTCTTGAGATTTCTGGCTTAGTTAACCTTTCTGAACCCTACAAAACAACAACAACAACAAAATGGATCACAAAGATTAATTTTTAATTACTTATTAATATATCTTTGCTGAAATGCAGCAAAAGTGAAATTTAGATGTTCATTTAGTAAGCATTTCACTTAGGTTGGGTTTCTGCACTGCTCTAAACTGAGGTTTGTGTAGCCAGAGTTTATGGAATAAACTTGGTTGAATCTGCAAACCAGCTAAGACATAAACCAGGATTTACAAACCACAGTGGCCTTCTTTACAAATGATGCTAAATCCAATCCAAACAAATCATATTTGGATTGTACAAAATGGGAATTCATTCATATTCTCCCAATATTTCTCAAAGTAGAACAATCTTTTATCTTAAGGGCTGAAGCTAGAACAGGGCAATCTTTTGGTGAGTTTGTCCCCAGGCTTCTCTGCTTGCTCTCTCACTATTGTCAAGGTGGAAGGGACTCGGTTTTAAAATGGAAGCATGTTAAACTTAAATTATAGAACCGTAAACTTCCAATCTGATTTACAGAGTAGTCTGTCATATGAATGGAATGTGTAGATTTATGTGGGGGTTAAGATTTTAGCAGATCTTTGTTTTCTTTGAAGCCATTTTGAAGCAGAAAGGAATCACACGCAGCCTTTGGATGCAGCGATGGGTACTCATCCTTTAGCCACACATGTGGTGGGGTATGCACGAAGGGTATGTGTGTGGGTGTATCAAAAAAGTCAAGGTGGGGGCCACAGCCATGCAATTGAAGCTCCACCCCTTTCCTGTTATGGGTCCCATCTGCCCATGACAGTGGAAGACATTTCTTCACCGTAAGGCCTTGTTCTCAGTATGAGCCTGAAAGTTGCACAGGGTTTCAAAAAGAAACAATAAAAGAACAGAATTACCAGGCATTTTGACTCTTTGAATAAGGGGGATAAAAGCTTCCAGGACACTTCGAATGCGGTACACTAGTGGAAAACAAACAAGAGTTTGCTGTCAGAAAAGCAACCAAGTAGGTAAATAATATATCTCTATTACAGACAATTGCAGTTTGAGTTACTGAACAATTGCTGTTTCAATCATAGTGATATCTTAAATTATGAATATAAGCCAGTTTGTTTTACTATTGTATGAACCAATACAGATGAAACACTGACCAAGGCCAAAATATATTCCTGTTGTTTCTAAGGCTGCGAAGGTCATCAAGCCGATTCCAAGGGAAACTATCCAGTCTGAAGAAAGAAAGAAAGAAAGAAAGAAAGAAAGAAAGAAAGAAAGAAAGAAAGAAAGAAAGAAAGAAAGAAAGAAAGAAAGATTAAATTTTGCTCCCTCTTTCTCCACATGAAATCAATAGATTTTAATATTAACTTACTGTTGTATTTGTAATAGCAAACTAATAACATTCCAGTGGCGAAACAAACAATGACAAAATGGAAGAATTCATCTGAAAAAAAGAAAGAAAATAATATTCAAGGCTCTAATTTAATGGCTATAATTTCAGATATTCCTATGAAAACAAAGGCCTAATACTGGAACTTGTCTGAGCACATACAGTGTGTGTGCATGTGCGTGTGTATACACACACACACACACATGCATACAAACACATACATATATGCATAATATATTTTCATAATTTAAACAGCAGTCAATAACTTAACTAACTTTATTCAGTGTCAACAAAGAAAATGCTTTCCCATGTACATTAAGCAGAAAAGAACTTGAGTCAGGTGATCAAGATTACACAGTATGGGACTATATTCCGCTGACACATAGGTAGGTAGCCTGAGCTGCAAACATATTAAAAATAGGATATTTGCTGATCAGTTGCTAAATGTTTTCAGTCTAAAAATCTATGATTATTTAGTTAGGGAAAAAGCATCTTTGCATGGATGTGATTTGCACTTTAACTATGATAATGTTGTATATAGGGAAAATACAAGATATCAATTTCTTATTTATTATTTAGCTATGCCACTCTAGGATAGAAATCTAATTATCTGGACTTTAGCCTTGCCTCTTAATGAGAAGATTTTGTGATTTAAGTTTGCAATCAGTTAAATTCTTACCATCTTTCCGAATCCCTGGAATCCACCATCTTGGTTGGTGGGTTGGGTGACAGATACCATTTTCACACACTGTGAGAAATGAAATTTGAATTAAAATGTATAGCTTGACACCCCCCCCCCCAAAAAAAACACTTTTACTTCAATTAAGGCATTGAAGCTGAGAAATATCTGTTTATCCGCAGGTATTGGATAGGAACAAAACAATGTGCTACACATTACAATGAAGATGCTGCCTGGATTTATCAAGTAGGCTCCACTCCCTGGAATTTCTAATACAGGAAGAGGAATTATTGTTAGGAACTATTTTAGAATTTTAGACATCAGTGAAGCAAAGGCAGCAACTGAACCTTTCTACTGGCTTCTATCAATTACTGTACAGACACTTTCTGTTCCTATAAATCAAGAGGATTCACAGAGCTCCCTTGGCTAATTGGGTGAACAGCACTAAGAACAAACTTCTCTATTTCCTATGGCTGCACCTGTGGTCACAGAGAAGGTAAGTTGGAGAATCTGTCCCATCAACTGTTCCTCCAAAAGAGCCAACATTTGAGATACATACAATATTTTTGTTTTTTTGTTTGATGTCCCTTCTGATGGGAAACCATCAGCCACAGGTGCTTAAGCTTTCATATCTTACACAAATAACTAACATATGATACGAAAGAAAAATACATATTGTGCAGAAGAAAACAGAATTTTAAACAGTCATAGTTACCAATTGCAGGTGTTCCTTCTGTCCTTGTATTCTCTGGTAAACAACAAATGTGCATTTTAAAAAGGCATTTCTTTGTTCAAAAAAGGATTCAGTTTTGCATATCATGTTTATTACAGTAGAGTTGCAGAGCAGAAGATGGTAGTTCTCTTAGCTGCCTTGAGCTATTTGAAGTAAGGCCATATGACATTTTTTGCATAAATAAGAAACAAAGAAAGATCTGGAGAGATTGCTGATGGTTTGTAACGGATCACCAAGGATTCCTACTATTGTTAGAGATCATGCTGGAGTTTGTGACCAAATCTTTTGCAGAATATACCCAGCAGAAATAGGTTTTCCATCAATAATCAAGACTCTAATCCTGCAAAGTCTATCTTCTCAAAAATGTACAATAATTTCTTCTTAATAGCTTGAGATCCTACTGGTCAAGAACACTGACAAAATCTGAAAAACGATGTATATTCACCTCATTTAAAATCAGAAGAACTTATTCATATTCTACAAACCTCTTATATAAAAACAGGCTCTCTTGATGATCTTTAAAAAGTATAGGAAAAGAATTTGAAATTGGGTTTTGATGAGTCATTATGGAATAAAACTCCCTTTAAATTTATTTTTGACTAGTCTTCAAGAATCACCTATTAAACAATTCCTATATAGTACTACACCCTCTTATGAATGCATTAATTATTTTTTCTTAGATTCTTTTGGAGGAACTATAATCAAACTGAAATGTATTTCCATCTAGTTATTCATTCTGAATATTGGGTGTGGTATGTGTTTTTCATTATATATTATTTTTATTTTCAGTGGTATTCTGTTTACTGCTTTCTTAAATAAAATAGATTGTTTAATATTCACTGCAACAAAATAATTCCAAATATCATTATATTGGTAACATTAAACAAAAACCTTAGGCTACCTAGAATTCTTGTGTTGGATGGCCATTAGCTTTCTTTAGCTCTGAAACACAAACTTTCTTAAGCTCAGAATCTTTAGTTTTGAAGGTATATATTGTTGGAGCTCAATAATCTAGGCTTTTACTCAAAAAAACTCTTTAGAATCCACAAGTCTGATATGTTTAGAATGTGTGCATGCCAAGATGTGTGGGTTATATAGAAAGTTTTTTCAACCACTAAGATTTGATAATTGTGAAATATAACTTTTCTTGTTCATCAGCGTGTTGTGATTGTAACTCACTGACTCATATAGCAGTATTATCTTTTAAAATATGCAAAAAGCAAAACAAAACCTTGGTTGCAGTAACCACTAGAGCAGTGTTTCTCAACCTTGGCCACTTTAAGAGGTGTGGACTTCAACTCCCAGAATTCCCCAGCCAACCATGCTGGCTGGGGAATTCTGGGAGTTGAAGTCCACACCTCTTAAAGTGGCCAAGGTTGAGAAACACTGCACTAGAGAGTTAACACCAGACAAACAATCAAGCAGAAAAGCAATACCCAATTCAAGAAACTTGCGAAGAGAGGACTCTTTGGAAAAGACCCTGATGCTGGGAAAGATTGAAGGCAAAAGGAGAAGAGGGCGGCAGAGGATGAGATGGTTAGATAGCATCACTGAAGCCATGAGCATGAAACTGAGCAAACTCAGGGAGGCAGTGAAGGACAGGAAGGCCTGGCGCAATATGGTTCATGGGGAAGAGTCGGACATGACTTAACGACTGAACAACAACAACATTAAAGAAACTACCAAGGAGAAAACCACATCTCCACCAACACTGGAAGGACAGGCAACTGTCCTCCAAATAAATAGGGAGCAAACCCCACATTCACTAGCACTGATGATTTTACCTAGTTAAGTAACAAAATGTCTGCAAGCAAACAGCCAAGCACAGAGAGCACCAAGGACTCTTGCCTTGCTTGCAGACTAGAGGGAGCCATGAGAGACTTGAAGCAGAAAGTTAAAAAATAAAATAAAATCTAGCTTTTATAATGCCTTGGTTATAATACTCATGTGTCACTTTCATATAAACAAATAAATGACAACCTCATCTTTTATCTGATCTCAGTTGTCTGCCAAAAACATTAAACATTTTCAGCTAAGCAGTTCTGTAATCTGTGATGAAAGTCTGTGATGAAACAACAACCAAAAATGGTAATATGTGATTTGGTCCTTAGTTTTTAACTCATTCTGGATTTTCACCAGATGCTTAAGACATTTTACAGTATGTTATGGAATTATACTGCCTGTGGATAAAATGAATGTTCAGTTCTTTTGTAGGCTTCTCACAGCTTGGTTGGACTTGATACAGAAGTGATATGACCATGAGTTAAATGTTTTGATGATAGAAATTCATGAGATTTTGTGAACCTCCTGCAGGTTCATGTTCAATTTCCTCCCTCATAAAAGTGTACTGAAACCATTCTCCCAGCATAATTAGACCAGGTTCTCAGAAGCTCCGCCACCTTTTCTTTCTACGTGGTCCTTGCATCTCATACCCTCTTCTCCCCGGAAGCAATCCTGCCTTTCATCCTCTGGTTGGGCTGCAAAACCAGATTCATTAGCACCATCACAGATCCTGTATAGCAGTTGAACAGCAAAGTAGAGCTGGGGTGGAGGTTAGTCCTTTACCCATCAGCAACTTTTCTGCTCCGAATTCCACTTTGCTGCTCTTTTCTTTTTCATTAAAAATAGCTGTGGCGGGGTTTTGTTACACTTATTTAAGTGAATGTGCCCAGTAACAGAAGGCTGTGATCGGGGATGGTGTCAAGAATTAATACCTATTGGGCAGCTTTCCCCAATTTGCTATCCTCCAGATAAGCTGCGGGTTAAGTGCCCTTGCTCCGGGGCCAAGCTGAGGGTGGGAGTAATTGTAGTCCAGTATCTCTAGAAGGCGGAGCATCCTTCCAGAGCCACACCCCTGCAGGAGATTCAGGGCTGAAACTTTGAGCTTCTGGGCTATACTGCTCTTCCACCTTGCTTTGCTGCTTGGTTATTTGCATTGGCAGAGGGAGCAGGCAACCAGAATTCACTTCCAAATGCCTTCCCTTCATTGTCCTCTTGGTCTCTCAGCATGCTAGTTAAATCAGAAGGAGATGGGAGACGCCCAAAAATGGGAATGCCAAAGGTGGCGAGGAGGAGGTAAAAGGGTTGGGCTTGCCTAGAAGCCCTCAGGTTCTTTAACAAACAGCACAGCTGGAGATTTGAGCCTCATACCTGTTTCAGTGTATGGAATAACTTCACTGGACAGATCTAAAATGACAGAAATACACAAAATTGACAAAATGAGTGCATGTTTGTTCAAATTCAAGCTTGCTCCAACTGATGTTGGTATTAAAGCATGGAGGCTTTTCGAACAATGAGGAGTTGAGAAGTAACAGAAAGATTTTCATATGAATGAAACTGTATTACTCCAGTCATCCTTTTTTTTCTTTTTTTTAAATTTGTTCAGTCTTCTTAAATCTTCAAAACGTAAGTCCTCATGATGAGAAGGATAGAAATCTGGCCTGTTTTCAGAGGAAGCCCATTTGTGGAAGTGCTTACTAGGAAAAGCCTGATTTGAAAACGAAGAAAAAGGATTTCAGCAAAGCAGCAGCCATCTGGATTTGCAGAAAAGATGAATCCTTCTGAAGTGCTACTTAGGGCCAGATTCTAGGAAGGGAAAGAGTGAATATGCGTCTGGGCTGTTCTAGCACCCTTTTTGCAAGAGTGTATGCAAAAATATTTGAGACAGTTCCCATACGGTTATGAGGTTATGTGGATATGACTTCCCTGCCGTTTTCAGAAAGGGCATATGTGTGTGTGCGTGAATGCATATGTGTATATTTGTACACACAAGTTCCCTGCAGAAATGATGGGCACCCCCTTTTCTACATAGTCAACGGCCTGGAAAGGAACAGACTATGTTTCTTTCTGTTGTTAATCACAGCAGGAAACCAGCAACCCACAATATATTGCTCAAAAAGGGAAGAAACCGCTGTTGCTTGTTCCATCTTCTCAATCTTACTACTCATGATTTTTGATGTTGAGTTGGGGGGGGGCTTAGGCTTCCCCTCCAAAAGATACCACTGAAAATTGCTGCTTTCCACCCGCAGGGAGCTGATTGTTGATTTGATAGCCATGAGGAAGGAAGTTTTTGTCTCTTTTCTCTCCCTTGGCACAACCCTGCTTTCTGGGAAGGGAGGGAAGAGAGATGAACGTGAGTGTGAATGAGTCCGCTCACTTGTACCTTGCCCCTGAACTCTGCTCTGCAATCTGTCAGCTAAGGGCGCCCATTAGGTCTCTGAGGCCTCACTCTTGGTAAGATAAACATAAGGGCCAGTTTGTTTTACCTTGTTGCTGACTCTCTGTTAATTCCCCCAAAGAAGTTTCATCCTCACTTTCTTCTTGCACTTCTGCTTTTTCATTCCGTTTTCGTTTCCTGCCTTTGAAATGGTGGGAGGAAAAAGTATCTTTAAGAATGTACTTATCATAAAGCATGACAGAAGGCGTGCAGTTTTAATATCTGCAACAGCTGCCTGGGAATATCAATAACATGCTTCTGATTTCTTGCTCAGGTTGGCTATTTTTTCAGGGCTTTACATCTTTAATAACATAGAATATCCTAAGCAATGAGTACACAACCTTTCTCAGGCCTCAGGCCCACAAGAAGGTGGGACCAAAGCCATTTTTTAATTTTATTAAGGAAATGCAATTAATATGAATGCACGTTGTCATTTTCTTCTGTTACATTAAAATTACACTTTTGGAGGGGTTCTGGATATTGGGCTCAAGGCTTTGGACCTTAGGTTGTACTTTCTTGCCTGAAGCTGACTATAAAATCCAAAGCCATCCTGTAATTTTTAGAGTCTACAAAAGTGGACATCAGTGGAATAAAGCCACAGGAGACACAGCCACTGGTTTCCCTGGTTTACTGTGCAGAATCCACAGATCACTGAACTCACTTACACTCAGATTGGACCTGCAGATTTGTGATACTGCTGACATCCCTAAGGACAAAAGTAATTTTTCATGTGGCTGTTTAATTCATTTAAATTTTGACCTGTTCAGAAAGCGATTTACATGCAAATATTAAAAGGAACTAATTGGGCATGTCTAACTTTAGAATTCCAAGGGGATGTCAAGCTATTATCATATCAACCTGACTCAAACTATGGTTTAAAATAACTTTTCCCTTCAAACGCTCATGGAAAAAATTGCTGAAACAAAATGGATGTCTGCTTTTTGGAAGTGTTCATTTTAGCAAAACCAGTCCCTCAGTATATAAAGTTTGCTTACCTCTTGGCCTGCCTATCTTTGTATGAATATGTAAGGAATGTGTGCATGTAACTGCACTGGTGGATGGTTAATTCAAAAATATAAATAGTTCTATTTGTTCCCAAACCAGTTGCTAATAATTCTATACTGTTTGTATTACCTTGCTGTTGTGCTTCATGAGGCGAAGCAGCAGAATCTGAACCATTCATTGTTGTGCTATAAAAACAGAAAGAGATTTTGCAAAACAGGTTAAGTCCCTCAGTTCTTTTTCATTCCCCTTAATAGCAGCACAGGACAATAGTCTTGCATTTCATTTCTTTAAGGCCAAGAGTTCCTTTGTGTTCTTTAGTGCTACATGAAGCTACTCAGGAACACTGATTAGGGATTTGGATTACATTCACTCTTATATTAAGAATTTAGACTATTTTGATTTCATTTTCTTATATAATTGCTTTTGTATGTAGAAAATCAGTAGGCTATCAAATGATAGCCCTACATATCTGGGAACAAGATCCAATTAAATCAGTGAAGTTTACACTGAGTGCAGAGTTACTAGAATTGTTTGGGCATCTGTGATCTGAAAATGCTTTTAGACATCCATCTAACAGTCCCATGAAGGAGCCCCATCCGTGACATTGTCCATAACTAATGCATTAGATTCTTTCAAGTGATCTGTTTTCATCCTACCAAACGATAGAAAATATTTATTATACAAAATAAGTTGTATATCAATCTATTTAGCTATCGAAGTGCCATATTTTCAAGTGAAAAACTACTGTCTGAGTAAAGCAAAACAATTTCAGAAAGAAAATCTGCAACAGCGAATAAGCCAACTAACTAGTAATGCTACTATGTAAATTATGGAAATCCTCCACTGGCCTTGCTTTTTAAAGGCAAACACTTCAGCCGGAAAGACACAGAGAGAGCTAGTGAATAATCTTTCTCGGAGCCTTGAGAAGTGGGTGTGCATCTTTCTGTGTCAGAATATCAATCATACAGAAAATATGGGGTGGGGTGGGTGGAGTGCAGCAAGTCAGAACCAGGTTATGGATGTTGTCAGAGAAGTTGTTCCAGGCCACCTGATTCCTATCATGAAGAACAGTCCCAACACATCACCTCTGTTGTAGGCCACATGGAAGTGACTCTGGATTGAGATTGAAAGGAAAAGAAACGACACTTTCACCTTCCTGTCAAGAGAAATAGTGGCCTTTTAAAATATAGTATTCAGTTATACTTGGCTTGGGTCTATTCACTTCTTTTCTGATCTTTGAAAAGCAGTTTATTCCTGATTGAGAAAAACAAAATCTCAAAGACAGGTCTTATTTAATAGTACAGTTCTCAACTCTCACCTTTGACCAGAGGTTTTAGGATTTTAGACACCTTCCAGGGTCCAGAAGATATTAATTCCTAAGGAAAGAACCAGAAGCAATTTTGTAACAAGCTGGGGCCATTTTTATCTTTTAAAAAAAAATTACACTTTCTCTCTGCTCATGTGTGAGGGACAGATGTACTGCAGGCAATAAACATACAGGGAAAAGACATAAAAAGGACTCATAAAGTATTAGAAATCAGTTGGAACAGCCTTTGCCAACTTGGCATTCTCCAGATGTGTTGGAATTCAAGCCCTGACAATCTCGCTGGCTAGGAATTATGGGATGTGAAGTCCAAAAGATCTGGAGAGCAGTGGACTGGCAAAGCCTGAAGTAGAAGGAAAGGCTTGTCTTTGGAGAAAAACATTCAAGGGTTGCCAGATGATTCATTGACAACATGACAATTCTGAATGTCCATCCCTTTCCTCAGAATCACCCTAGATGAGGATTCAACCAATCCTATACCTTCAGTAAAAGAGTGAAAGCTCTATTGAGTGTAATTCCTGGTTACTGCATGGAAACATTATTGATTATGATCAAAATCTTCTTGCCTTATTTCCTTTAGTTTGATCACCTTGGATGTATTCCTGCCATCCTGGCTTGCTTTTATAGTGGGATTGTGCTGGAAAGACAAACCTTAGCGGACCAATTACAGAAAGGAAAGACAGGTAAGGCTGAAATTCCCTGCCCTTGTTCACCAGTTACAATTCAGAACTGAGGACAAGCACACAAACACATGAGACAGTTTCTCTTCACATCTATATTGGTATCAAGTCTCAGGTTGGAGCCTCAGGAGGCCTGGCTACTTAGTCAACAGCCAGCTGACTGCATCCTGTGATAACAGAGATTTAGTGTGAAGTGAAAAACATCTGACTCAGGGGCCATTTCCTCATTAGGGACTTAAAATGTCTTCTAGTATCAACCAGTCATTAGTAACACAATATAAAATCTGCCTTTTATTCTTATTTAGAGTCTGTATGTTGAGTGCTGCTGCCAGCCCCCTTACAGGTAACAAGTTGCTTGATTATTTATCAGGATCCCAAGGCTATCAAATGCTTTATCAGTTAGTGATCTATTTCTTTGTAGTTTTTTCCTGCTTGGGTCCTATTATTATTCCCAGAGAACCAGTTTGGTGTTATGGTTAAGGCGTCAGGCTAGTCCTCCCTAGGCACAAAGCCAGCTGGGTGACCTTGGGGCAGTCACTTTCTCTCAGCCCTCGGAAGGAGGCCAGGGCAAACCACTTCTGAAAAACCATGCCAGGAAAACTGCAGGGACTAGTCCAGGCAGTCACCAGAAGTCAAGGCTGACTCAAAGGCACAAAAAATAAAAATAAATTATTTTTCCTACTTGTTGCTCACGCTTCTTATCAGTTTAGTTTTAATTGTTTTGACTTTAATTTTTGGCTATAACCCAGTTCAGCCAACCAGAAAAATATATAAGAAAATGGAAATGAGATGAACAATAAGTTTTATGGGAGATGCTAAGGGGTATGTCAGGGTAGGGATCAAATTACATGATGCATCCAATGCAAGGAATTCTAGAAAGCCACCTTCTCTTTTGCTCTGAAATGCTATCCCCTAAAGATTTGGGGCTCATCTACCTTACAAATTTATACCACCTTGAATTGATTTGATTGGCTGTGTTTGCAGATTACTAAACAACAGTTTGCTTAACCATGGTTCACAGTAAGACATTATTTACTTAAACAAGGTTCACTGAATAAAATTCAGCTGGATTTACAGACAGTAATATGCTATGCCATTAGCCATGATTTACATGCCACAATGGCTGGGTTCAAATCACATGCTAAACCAAAAACAAATAAATATGGCATGTGAACCCAGTCATTGTCTTTGATTATCCCTGGATTCCTTGAAATCATATCTTTGTGAGGGCAGTCAAAATGAAATGTTAAAAAAGCACAATTTATTTTCTTCCAGAAGTCCTGCTGATTAGCATTAAATAGTTTTAAATCCCGGCAAAACATGTAACATGGCAACCTGCCATGTATACTGCTGCTGCTTATGTAGACTCCGCAAAAATCAGCACAGCAGATTTCCATTATACCTTAGTTTCCTTCGTTGAGATCAATGCAGATGAATTTGAAACCTTTCTTAATTGAACAGGAGTCACATAACCCAAGAAAGCACTAACCAGATCATCTTTACTGAAGACAAAGACAGAGAGCACAAGGAGAACCAAAAGCTTTCGCTGGATTAGAAAGATCTCCAAAGAAATCACTTACCTGTAGAAAACTCGGACTTGCATCAGGGAGTCCTCCAAATATATCCACAGCCAAATAAAAGCTTGGTTGAAATAGTAACACGGAAGGCTAGTAAACTCCTAGAAGAAACATCCCATAAACAAATCTTTCTGGTCTGATTAATTATACTCCTCTTCTTGCTGTAGACTATTTGACCAGATGTAGTTATTACTCATAGGTTTTGTTATGAATTGCAAAAGCTGTATGCTAATCGCTCATGCTAATTTTATTTAAACTTAGCTGTTTCATAATAATGTGATGTTACAGTCATGTAATGTCATTCTTTTCTGCTTATGTTAAATGTTGCTCCAGAAAAAAATAATTACTTCCCTTCTGTGTTCTACCAAGTAGCTGAAGTCTAGTTCTGGAAAAAATTTAAACATTTTCTGATTGAGGACTTGAACTGAGTTAATATTTCTGACTCTTCTAGTGTCCAAAATTTCAGTCACTGAGAATATGTTTGCCATCTGCTTAAAATTATCCTTAGGCAAGTATAGAACATTTAAAAGTTTATTTATCTGAGAGTGCAGATACTGTGTTTGTGAGCAGCTAGAAGATGACCAGTCCAAATTTAGAGCTTTAAATTCCCCCTATAACTATACTTTGGAGTTTGTATTTCATAACAGGCATTATTCTGCAACATTCTCTTGAACATCTAGTGCTAAGAAATAAGGATTGCATTCTACTCCAGCTAGCTCATTGCCCCATACATGCCCTCATTGGGTGTGACACACATTATTGCCTCTGATGCTTTGGCATTCGCTATGTGCTGTTCTTTGCAACTTCAAAGCAAGGGGCTGTACCTGCCTCTAGGTGCATGTATGTGTTAGAGATGCCTTTGGCAGGGCAGCTCTTCAACAGAGCAGAAGGGATCGTAGATAGCAGACATTCACACTGTAAGGCATCTCCCTCTCTTCCTTGTGCTGGTTATAGGGAAGGGGCTTATTTCTAAACACCCATATGATCGTTTGATTTGTTCTCTACAAATTGCATGTAAGTGATCTGAGTTTCCTTATCTAACATTTCAATAAGGAAAGGACTCTTGCCTGGCTGTGGGACATGCAATGTTGATGTGACAGTGTCAGCAGAGCCAGCCAGGCAGAAGGCAAAATGGCGTTACTCCACAGACAGCAGCCATGTGATCCAAGTCTCAAGAGTTGTGTGAGATTTCCTTTTGTACACAGATTTGTCTGCAAACAATAATAGCTTTACTATGATTCCAGCAGCTGCAAAATATTCTACATAGTTTGGTTGTCCAGACTCTAACCCTCTAACCTACTGTAGATCTTTTTTGATAGCTCTACTAGCCAGTTGTAGAATTGGCTTTTTTGGTTTTCATATCTTACCAACTTTGGTATGTTGCTTCAGTCTACTCAAAACTTCATTAGAGTGTTTGTAGCCTTACCATTCAAGTACTAAGTTAGTTATACCATTGACCGGTGTTTGTCTCCTGATGACTCTATGGACTCTTGATCCTGGTGATTCTTGCCATCTTTATCTGACTTTAATAATAATTTGCAATTGTCTCCAAGGAGATCTGATTAATCCCTTGGATTCTGTAGAGAAGATGGCAAAATGTGGGCTGGACTATGCTCTCATTAGATGGACATAGTACCTGTCAAACAATTATACTCTCAACAGTTTTGTATTGAGCTTGAGGGTAAGTATTGCATGGCAGATCATACTGGAAGGATACTGGGCAGAAGTAGAAATAAAAGGATCCAGGAATCTTGATGGATAACAAGATGAATATGAACCAACAGTGTGATGTCGCTGCAAAAAAAAAAGCAAATGCAATCCTAGGATGCATCAACAGGAATACAGTATCAAGTTCAAGAGAAGTTAACACTCTCTCTGTTTTGTCTAGTTCAGATCACACTTGAATAAATGTTGCATCCAGTCTGGACAATGCATTTTGGGAAGGATTTTGATAGACCAGAGCATGCCCAAAGGAAAGCAAACAAGATGATAAAAGGCCTGAAAAGAAAGACATTTGGAGGTATTGGGCATTTTCAGTCTGGAGAAGAAAAAACTCTGGATAGATATGATAGCTTTCTTCCATTATCTGAAGGATTGTCATGTAGAACATGATGCAGAATTGTTCAGGGTTGTTCCAGAAGATAACTGTACAAGAAACAATGGATTTAAATGACAAGGCAATAGATTTCAGTTGGAAATTTTCCTCACAGTAAGAGCTGTACCTCTGGAGGTCATGGACTCTCCTTTGCTGAAGGTCTTTAAGCAGAGATGGGATGGCCAGGCTGTTGAATAATCCATACTAATCCAGTTCACTAAAGGCATTCACCCAAACCAAACAAATCATATTCTGGCTTGTGATTTTTGATGATGTGATTCCATCACATCAGTCAATCTATTTTAATGGAGAGTGTTCACTCCTTCATATTAGGGAGTCACTTGTCCCTTGCTGAACCCCTGATGATTAAAGGCACAGGAGGAGGGTTTCTGTGCTATTACAGAAGATGCCATAACTACGTCAAGTGGAGTTGTGAAATGTACTGTATAAACTCCTTTAGTTCCCTTACTAAATTCCATTACCATAAATTGTGAAGAATTGTTGCTGCCTTGAGGTCTCCTGTTGCATGCTATCTGCCTCTTTTAAGACATGTCTAAGTAAATACAACTCATGTTCCTTTCAAATTAAGCTGAAACCTGCATGTAAGTTTCAACAGAGTTTAAATGCACACAGAATTAAAGACCATTCTCTGAAGTTCAAATGATAACATGGGTGCTAGAATATATCTAAATCCAAAACTGTGCCCTGGTTAAGAAAATGTATTTTTAATAGTAATTTTATTATAAATTACACTTACAACAATAAAAAACTAATGCAAACAAACAAAAGAATAACAAAAGAATAAAAAGAAAAAATAGAAGGTGCAGAAAAAATAAAAATAAAAAATAAAAATATAGTAAAGAAGAAGAAAAGAAATATATAAAGAAATGACTTCCCCCTTCATCACAAGTATAAACAATTTTAGTAACTTATCACCTTCAATACAAGTGATCTCTTCTTCCCAAATCCCATCTCTCATCTATAAACAAATCCTTAAAGCCTCGTTATTTAGTATTGATCAGCAAAAGTCCATTAAGGGTTACCAGAGATAACAACATATCTATTTTAACCTTGATCAAATAAACCAACTTTATATTCCTTCCGTTTACTTTTAACAATCTTGATCTTTAATCCCTTCAAATAATGTCCTAGAACTTGATTTCCTTTCATTTTTTCCTTGTCCTTTCTTGCAAAATTCTTCAAAGTTTTAACAAGCCTCTTTTGTAAATCCAGTGTAGGAAAATTATCCAGGTCACTCTCTTGGTTTGTTATTTGTATATCCCTTTTAATTATTAGGGCATCAGCAGGGTTTTTTTGTTTGTTTGTTTGCTTTTTGTATGTCCAGTGTAGCATCCTTTTCCACATCATTCTTGTAGCCTGCTATTTTTAAATCCACTTTCAGATCAGTCTCAGTCTTGTCCAGTAAAATTTGTTCCTCTTCTATAACATCTTTTAAACACAGTCTATCTATAGAGGCAGACACTCTTAAAATTAACTTCTGGGTTCATTGTTCAAAAATATCCTTCAAGATGTCCAATGTTAAAATATTTTGCTCCATTCTATATTAGTAAGTCAAATTTAAGTGTTCTCCTTTAATTGTAATATTTAGTTCCTTCTAGTTCCCTCTAGTGTCCAACCTTCAAAGTCCCATCCTATCATGTTTTCTTTTTAAAAAAAGAATTCAAAACAAAAGCATTTTCCCATGGGAATGTCAGGCCCAGTCCAAGAACAACGACGAAACAGTCCAGTCTAGTACAGTGGCCAAGTTTGGACAACACTGCTCTATTCTATCTTTCAATGTTTTCCTGCTGAAAGTGAAGCCAAGTTGCAGGGCCATCACTCTTCCTAAAACCTTCCAAAAAAAGTTGGAAAATAGGTTGGATCAAGTAAATGGCTTCCTGAACAAGAGGTATTCTACAGCCTCTTTCAGGGACTACAGGGATGTTCCTCTATGACTCCATGAATATTTTGCCATCTTATTTGACTATCTTTTTTCCCCTAAAATATTCTAAGACAGTTCTTAATAGCATTCCCCCACTCCACCCCATTTTGGTTTCCTGCGCATTCCTATTTGCTACAATGAGCTGATGGACTACTTGCTCCTGATTAGTTGTGTAAAAGCTGGTTAACCCTTTTCAAGGAACCTGGCATTATTTTGGGAGACATGTCATGGCTGTTGACATTCTAGATAGTTACTTCCTTATCTTTCTCAGTTCTTGACCATCATCCTTATCTTTGTGAGCCTCTAGCCTTTCCGCAGAGTCATTCTGGCCTTGCTTCAGCCTATTTCAAACATTTCCCTCCGCCTACCATACATAGTAAAATGGCTACCCAAAACCCATAGTTAATATATGCTGCCACAATATTTTGTTAGTTCTAAGTTGTTATAGTATGCATAGGTTAACCTAAATTCCCAATATTATTCTTTCCATGCTTTCATATCAGCTGTTTGTAAAGGCCCTCAAAGACAAAGAAACAGACAGGGCTTTCTGTAGTGTTACTTCTGCCACTTCCCATTTGGACACCTGCCGCTCATGGTTGATTAAGGCCTCCCATGAGATGATAGGAGGTTGGATTCAGGCGGTAGGGAATGCTTATTTGAGGAATGAGAATGCATTTCTGTCACCTCTGGAAGAGGTTGTGGTGTGGCCCTTGCTCAAGGCGCCTTCACTCTGTCTGTTTTGGATCATTTTAGACCTGTCTTCCAACTTTCTTGGAAAGGTTTTAGAGAGAGTGGTGCCCTGCAACTCCAAATAGCCCTAAAGAAAGTGGATTATTTGGACCCGTGGCAGGTTTCAGGCCACTGTGTTCTATGGAAACTGCATTGGTTACATTTGTGGATCACCTATAGCAAGACCAGAGTCAAGACAATGCAACCCTCCTGGTCCTTCTTGATCTCTCAACAGTTTTCAGTACAATCAACCATTGAGAGATTAGAGCCACTGCCACTGCAGTGGTTCTCCTCCTTTCTGAAGTGGCAGTTTCAGGTGGGAGATGGAAGTTCCACCCAGAAACCTAGATTCTCTTCTTTCCCTACTCCTCTCTAACATAAAAAGGCTGGGGAGAGGGGTTATCCATTGACACAAGGTCTGGAACTATGAATGTGGTGATGATTGCCAGCTATATATCTTAGTTCCAGGTCAAACAGGCAATGTGGTGGTAATGCTAACCAGTGTCTGGAGGCTGTCAGGGACTGGATGTGGAGGAATAGATTCAGACAGAATCCCTTCAAGATGGAGTGGCTTTGGATCTGTGGCTTAACAATTCCAGAGAAATACCATCTGTGACTCTGAATGGAGTTGTACCCCCCCCCCCCATTTAGTGTTGGTTCACAATCTGGTGTTTCTCCTGGACTTACACCTCTTGCTTGATGAACAGGAGGGAGCTATAGCTAGGAAGGCATTCACACAGTTACATCTTGTGTGTTAAATGCAGCCATTACTGTCTTGGGAAGCCCTGTTCACAATCATTCCTGTCTTAGTCATCTCATTTTTGGATTACTGTAATGCATTCTATATGGGGCTACCCTTGAAGAAAACAAACAAACAAACAAACATCAACTGACACAATTTCTGTAGTATAGTTTAATCTAGACCCAAGTGCCTTTCTATACTGTGGCGATGGTAATTGGCAGTGTCTGGCTCAGGAGTCCAAGTTTCTTCAACTATGAATCCTTCCCATTTCTGATTCTAACATGGTAGTTTGTGGGACTAATTTAATTTGCCTGAAGATCTATTTTAAACATGAGGTGAATAGCAAACTGGTGATACCTGTGCGACATATGCTGAAGGACCTAGGGATATTATGAAAAGGCACACTGTGTCCTGGGCTTAATGAATGTAACTGCCTGTCCCACATCCTGTTTCCTCAGTATCAGTGATGCTTCAACCTTTGCTTGGCTTCTAGGCTTCCAAGGGTATTCAGGTGATGGTTTCCAAAAATTATGTTATTATCACTGGCATTGTAATTATCTCATACCAAGGAAGCAAATTAGGACATGTGGAAAGGCTCAAAGAAGGAATTGTACATGCCTACCCACAAGATTATTCTGCCCCTGAGCAGAAACTTTGCTCAGTCATTACTCACCAGGTAGCCTGGCACCTATAGCCAGTTGCTACAATACAGGCATAAACAAGATAGATAGCGCATAACGTCAAGCTAGAATAGACGTCTGCCGGCATGGTCTATGACGAGGGAGAAAAATTACTGCTTACTTTGTTATTATTTGTAAATTATTATTTATATTTGTAAATTATTTTCAAATTAGGCACCTTTTATTATTTAGACATAGTTGGGGAACTGCTCTTCTTTCACTCTTCACACAGTTTTCTATGTTGCTTTCTGATGAAAACTTCCAAAGAGGGATGGGGCGGGGGTGCAGGTATAAACAGTCCAGAGTTGCTGGAAGTTGGGTAGCATATAAATGTTGTTCTTATTCTTATTATTGCGCCACAACCATGTGATTGAAGCCCCAGACATAAAAAAAGGGTGAGGCTTTGCATGATTGTGGTTGCCATCTTGAATTTTTGGACCCCCCTGCAAATCCCCCCATTTCCAAAGCAATATACATTAAAACAAACAAACAAACAAACAAACAGATAATGGAGGAAATAAATAAATAAAAGAGGGAAGGGAGGAAGGGAGGAAGGGAGGAAGGGAGGAAGGAAGGAGTAGCAGTTTTTGTGGTCTTGAGTATCAATTTTCTGGACTTATGGCTGGCTCAGATTTGGTGGCCTGCAATAACTTTTGAAAAATGTTAGAAAAGGGACAATCCAGTAGCCAACTCCCCTGCCCCTCCCTCCCGGGGAGGAAGTTTCAAAGTCTGGATACCACAGTGAGAAAGGCTGTATCTTCATAAAGCTAATAATCATGCTCCAGATGGCCAAATAGGTCCAACATTTATTTGGGTCACATTTTAATCGATCAAACAATCTATTTATTAGAGTTCTGCTTTTCCGTCTGCAAGGATGCTTAAGATAAAAGGCACCTTTTGTTATTTAGACATAGTTGGGGAACAAGGATGCTTAAGACAAAAAAAAAAAAAGTAAAAAGCAAATTTATACCATTCAGGCATGATGTAAAATGCAAACATTGAAAAGATGGTGCTTTACAGAGCATATTAGCACAAACAAAACACCTCTTTTGAAAGGGTGCAAGAGCTCTGCCCTTCACATGGCTCTCACGGCTGCTTTGCAAGCTGTCCCATCTATCTGCAGACAGCTACTTTACTCCACTGATGGTCCAAGTGGAAATGCTTCCTGTGCAGACAACCAGGGACAGCTTTTGAAGCAGCCACACTCAGCTTGCAAAAGAAAAGGTTGCAGTCCCCAGAGAATCCTCAGAAAACCTGGGGTGGAATGGGGGGCTTGATAAGTTGTAAACCTCAAAAAAGTGGTTGTTTTACTCAAAAGGCAAAACATTTTATCTCCACTCACTCTAGCATCAGCATGAGATCACCAGGCATCGCACATACCCCCCACACCCCCGCCATGGCCTTTGGAGGCCAAAGCAATTTAAAATAGGTCTCCAGCAGCAAGAATATTGTCCACCCCGTGCTAGCCCAGCAGCCATGGTTTGCTGACTTAACCCCATTGCCTAGATTCACACAGCATTTTAAGCCAAATCACACTTGTTTAGTTTATGCAGTATACTAAGCCACAAAATATGAGACCATACTTTAGCCTAGCATGTAGCCTGAAGATCTGTTTATCCCAGTTAGTAGCCGGACAGTCCCCTACTGCAGTTTCCAGACTGTTTTCAAAGCTAGCCCTGCACTAAGCAGCCTAATCCAAACACTGTGCTATGCTCTGGGCATACAGTGTGGCAAGGTAGAAGCAGGGCATTGCAAACTATGGTGGTTGTATTTGCACCAGCAGGAGAAGCCCAAACCAAACAAGCCATACAGTGACTTAGTGAGACATGTGAATCCTGCCACTATATTGCAGCCATCTAAGTAGACTATATTCAAAGTAGATGCCACTCTGGCTAAATCTGGAGGTGTCCTCTCACATTTAGCTTTTGAGGCACTTGAGCTTTAGTAGTTCTCCATGGAGATAGTTTTTTTCAGAAAAAGAAAAGAAAAGCAAGAATGAAAAGGCTAGCTTGCGTTTATTGTGGGAAAAACAATAACAATATCAGCTAATATTAACGTTCAGTCTCCATTCATCTGCCCTTTTCTCTGCCAAACAGAAGCTCATTCACTTTATGCTATGTTAAAATTGCAGTCTGCTTTCACCGTTCCCTAGACTTCACAGTTTGCAAATATCAGCCGTTTCATTCTTCAGATCAAAAGCATGGTTCTAGACTTCCATTCCTCAGCCAACAGAGTAGAATCATGATCACCGAGCAGCAACTGGCCAGGTTCAAACCATACACAGAAACAAAAATAAACTAATCACTTTTAGGTTTAGCATTGTATGTGAACCTACGCAGAAGTGTTCTTATGGTTGTATAATCTTATATTATTTTTCTTGTAGGGTAGGGGAATAGGAACAGGCTGGTTTAATTTCAGCCTTGAATATCAAATAATTTAGCTTGCCTTGGCATGCAAGGAGGGCACTATTTGCTTCATTGCTTCAGGGAGCATGATTTCTTGAGCTTCTTTTGATAAATGGAGCCAAATGACAGTTTAAGCCATGTCATAGTTTAAAGAAAATCACGTTCATTATCTAATAGTCAACACTATTAGAAGAACATCTAACCACAGAATCTATTTCTTACCTTCTTTCTTTTTTTAATGCTTGGAGGACCTCAATGTACAGAAGGTCACATAATTTTGCTAAAGCCATCTAGAATTCTGTTGAATCCTACACTGTATACTACAACCTTGAAACATGACAACCACAAAAGATGTCAAAAAATCCACGTGGAAACTGTGCCTGTTGGAGTACATTCATTTCCTTATTTTGCCATAGAAGCATATATGATTTCAATTTTTTTAAGCTCCTGAAACATTGCACTGAAAGGCTTACAAAAAAGTCAATGATCATTCGATAAGAATTTGCTTGACAAGTTAAGTGCAATCTGGCCTTTCAAGGAACAGAAATAAATATTGGGAAGTTCTTCTGTTGCACTTCAAATTAGTGAAGTATATTGGAATTGCTTCACTGCTTCCCAGATAGAATTCAAATAATCTTTTTCGTCAGCCCTATGTCTATCCCAACCTTCCCCACCCTGCTGTCATTCAACAATATTGTTGAGCAATATCTCATCCTCCCTAGGTAGCACAGTTATCAGCCACAACGTTGCAAAAGGGTTGGGGAACAGGCCAGCATCTCATCCTTTTGAAACCAGAATTGGTTCAGTGAAGAAGTCACACTAAGAAGCTCATGATGCATTTCTTCCTTTCACGAGAACTAACCAGAGTTTCAGCAGGGGGCAGCATCAGACTGACCTTGCCTGAGCCTTGTCTTAGCTTCTAAGAAGCTAAGCTGGGTTGGCCAAGGTAGTATTTGGATGGAACTGCCAGGAAAGAACAGTACTGCAGGGTAGACCTGGAAATGGAAAAAACATCCACAAGAAGGCAATGGTGAGCCACTTTTATGTTCTTGCCAAAAGGCCTGCAAGGACAGCTCCATGAAGTTACCAGAGACTTTACATCCAAACTTTAAAAAAATAAGTACCATCATGCAATAGCTTCATGTCCTTTCTGCAATGAAACAGAATTAAGACAGTATGATTGTTTGTTTCTCAGAGGAACCAAAAAGATGCAAAATGAAATCAAAACCAGCAAACTTGTCTTGCTACTTGCCTGCTGCTGCTTCTGCTGTTGACTCATTGCTCCATGACTCACTGATTCATTTGACCATATCTAGCAGTCTTTCCTGGGTCTCACTGGTTATGTTACCATCACAAAGATGTTTCTTGCTTGGATAATAGTAGACTCAAAGAGAGAGAGAGGGTCCCCCTTGCTCATGGTGTGGATGGGAGAGAAAGATCAGACAGGTGGAGGAAGGCCATTTAAAACCTTTGTGTGAGTCATCTATTCTGGACATTGATTATCCCTGATTTCTGCATCATTCTATTTTTAAACCATTTTTAAATATAAATGAATGTACAAAATCAGGAGTTGTATAGCACCTTATGGTCTCAGAAGCTTCCATAGATTATAGTCTATTTTATTTAGAGGTGAGAGACAGGGACAAAATTACTTATTGAACATAAATAAAGTAGTAGTAAGTAGCAACAAAATCTTGTTTCCTATAATCGTATCAGTAAAAGGTCAGGGACACCTGCAACAAAATGCAAGGTTGCCAGAATAATGGCACATGTTCACATCCTGATGTCTGACGCAAATATGTAAGTCAGGGCATTTGCACGAAGATTTTGCAGCTGGAAGAGTCATATGAAAAATGGCGCATTTTAGCTTCCATAAAAATTATGCTTATTTTGTAGAAAATCATACAAAATAAGATCACAGGTAAGAGCAATCCCTATGATTTTCAAAGACGTTTGTTTGATGTAGGCTTCAGTTGTTAGGCTGCAGTTCTCGAAAGACTGTGATTCTTTGCATGCTTACCTGGTCCTGATCATAGAAGGACTTCAATTGCATAGAATTGCACAGATGTTTATGGAATGTCTCTGAGTTCAACCTCTTAGATATTATTAAAATTAGTCAAGGAATATTCTCTTCCCCACACACAAAAAGGACCACAGCAAGAAACCTCATATACAGTGCTTAACAAACAGCAGTAGCTGTAATTGCTAATGATATAAAATGAACACTAATACTTTGTGCTCTGTTTTGACATAATATGCCTACAGAGAATATGTCACAGGAGAGGAAGCATTTTCCAATTCCTATTTATTCAATTTTTTAAATAGCTCCCTTTATGAGTCCTTAGGCCAACTGACAATAAAATCATAAAGTGCTTAAACTAATGTTTTTAAATAACTAAATCAAAATAGATCTGTATTCACCGATCTGTATCACTAATCTGATACAGATAACCAAGGTATTCTTGTGGAATATCTTATGAGTTGGAGATTGGGGGCACTTCATTTCAATAAGTGTGCTCCTACTTGCAGGGGTGGTCCAAGAAAGCAGTCTTGAATGAATTGCCTGTATCCCCTGGAAGCTCTCCTGCGGGTTGTTATTTTATCCCCAGTTCTATTTAACATCAGAGGTGCTCATCAAGGGCTTTGGAGTTGGGTGTCAGCAATATGCAGATGACACTGAGCACTACTTCATGAATCAGGAAAGGATGTGCATGTCTGGAACAGTGTCTGAATACAGTGATGGGGTGGATGAGGGCCAATAAACTGAGAATGAATCCTGACAAGATGGAGGCCTCATGGGTGAGGTTCTGATTTGAACCTGGGGAGCTTACCTTTTCCAAGTAGGGTTGCACTCTCTCAGAAAGAAGAGGAACAGAGTTTGGGAGGGCTCCTAAAAACAATGACATTGGAAGCATAAGTGACCTCTGTGGCTGGGAGTGGCTATTGCTAGCTTTGGTTGACATGGTATCTATGCCCTTTCCTGCCTAGTTATAATTGTTACAGCTGTGATGTCCTCATCTTTTAGGTTACTGTAGTACGTTCCATGTGGGACTACCCTTGCACTTGGTCTGGAAGCTGCAATTGGAGCAGTATGCAGTGGCAAGGTTGCTGAGTGGGGCACCAGGTTGAACATGTGTTTAATCTTTGTTAAAGCAATTGCACTGGCTGTCCATTACCTAGTGAGCCAAGTTTAAGGCTTTGCTTATGACATATAAAGACCTAAGCAACATACGTACAACCAGGATGTCTGTCAGGTTGTCTTTGCCATGATAGATCTACTCAGACACAAAGATCATCAGGAGAGGTCCTGTTAAATGAAATGAGGACTGCTGAAGCCTTCTAGTAGCTACTAATGGCAGGCCTTAACTGTGGTTGCCCTATCCTTGGGAATGTTCTTCTCTCTGAAATTCAGGATGTACATAGCAAGCTTTTAGGTGCCTGTTGAAAACTTGCTCTTCACCTAAGCTTTCTGGTATTAAGTGAACTGCCTTTAAGTGAATGTGTCATATTAAGCATTATTTTATATTGCTTTAATTTTTTGAGAATGTATTTTATTGACTTGGGGGTTGTCTTGAAGCTGCAAACAAGGGAAGCTGTACATAAGCTGTGGATGTGTGCCCCAATTTAGGACATATGCTGGGGGAGATGGGCGGCATACAAGTCTGAAAAAATAAAAAATAAATAACCCAATTTCTCTTCCTTTCACTTCTTTAAAAGAAGCAGAAGAAATGGATCTTCTTTAGAGCATCCACAAAATATTACTTGTGGTCTTTTTCTGTGTGTTGAACATATGGCCTTTGTGATTTTTCAGCCTGTTGCTGTAGAATTTGCTCCTCTGATTTGCATGCAACCATCTCTAATGGCAAGAAATCCTGGGTCACAACAAGAAGCAGGAGTCATTTTGCACTCTTTATATGCAAGGGGAGCCAAGTAGACACACACAAAATATTTCTACAAGCCCATTAAAGGCATAAGAGACAAAGGGTAGAAACAAGAACACCATATTTATATGGGTTGATGCTGAACACCTGGATTATCTATTAGCAAAAATTATTTAGGAGAAGACCCCTGGAATTTTGAGTGGAGGTCAGGGATAATAAGAGCTGATTTAAAACTTATTTGCTATAGAAAAATCTCCTTCTTTGGTAGGCAAAAAGAAAAGCTCCCTTGGCTAAAAATGTTCCTTTTTTGAGTCAGCAAGTCAAGGATAAAAAGAGAGCACATATGTTTAATCCTCCCCACGCATCACTCACATGAAACCATTCCATTTGTACTAATCATCCTAGTCTAAGCAATGGTTGAATCTTTGCAGTTTGTTTTAGAAAGCATACAAACCATGGTGTAATATAAGAGCAATGAGCCATGTTCTACGCATGACAGCTCCTGTAGGTTAAGCCACTTCCTTGGGAATCATTGATTCAGTGTTGCCCCTGCAAGCTGCAAGACCTTAGGGTTCCTTTCTCCCACAGGCTTGCCTGCTGCCAGTCGCCTCTGCGCACTCATGAAAGCACCAGATCTTCCAGTCAAAGCCGTTATTCCACAGTCTCTTATTCCACGGGTTTCTGAGTCTCGTTTATTGCTCTGTAAGAATATGTTTTGGAGCAAGAGCATGAAAGAGATTCCGGTTTTAAATCTGACAAAAATGGGACAGGTGTCTAAGTTGTTGCTGGGCTTCTGTGTTAGGGGGAGATTCTGCTGAACAGGTTGCTAGGGAGGGAGGAGAAAGCTGCCTTTTGCTTCTTTCGGTGTGCTGCAATTTGGGTCGGTGACTGAAAATAAAAGCTTTTTATTCACTCAGCTGCAATGTTCCTTGTGCTTTTTAGACTGTTTCCCCCCAAGAAGAAAATTGCACTCTATAGTATAATGTCCACAATTAAAAGGAACAGGGAAGGGGTGAATGCAGTAGGCCGATTCGAAGCAGAGAGGACTGGAAGAAAAGGGAAGCTTTAGCACAATAATTTTTTGAGCAGATCACAGGGAATGTTTGCCTGTGGCATTCAGAAGCCTTGTCTCTGAAATCAGGGTGCTGCTTCTCCTGCTGGCTGAGCGTGCTACTAACGGTGGCTGCAGAACAGCATCGGGCATCTGGAATGACTTACAGGGGAGTGGAACCATTTTGTTCCAGCTCACTCTGGTGGAAATATTGGGGCTTGGCTGCCACATAAAATGTGGCTCTTCCATGTTGCATTGTTTTTACCCCCATCCTTCACAAAACAGTCTGATGCTTGCCTTTATTCTAGTGACCTTAAAACACTGAAGACAGACAAAGAATAACACAAGTCAATCCCTCTCCCTCTAGCTGACCAGGAGGAGCGAGAATGATGCTCAGCCACCCGCCTACATTCCTGGGCCCCTGCAGCTGGTGGATAACCAAAAGTCTCACTCCCACTCCATACAAAAAGGAAATGAATATGTTGACCTAACTGCCCATCCTTCATCCATGTTGTTATGATGACAAGCTCTGTGAGGGAAGGTTGTTTGTTAAAAAATAAAAAGGAAATACCCAAGCTTCCTTACCATTCTCCCTCCTTCCCTAGCATAACAACTGTTTTGCAATCAGAAGCATGGGCAAAAGGGGAAAATATATACCCAAAATGCAGAAAGTCACCATGAACAGGACAGCCTGGGTGCCAGGAAGCAGGAGTTCTTGCTGGTAGTAGGACCAGGTGGTCACTACTTCCACAGAACTGCAACATTTCAAGGAAAATGCCAGCTTTGTCCCAGTGAGGGTCAGGGGGTGTAGCATAGTGGTGCTCACAGTCAGTCAGCCCTGCAGCAATTTTTCTGCTGTTCTTGTATTAAGCATGGATAGAATTGCATGTTGTCTTGGGAAAATCATCATGCAAAAAGAAACATTGTGCAGTGCAGTCAAATCTGTCCAGGGCTGGGGGAGGAAATGTGGGATTTTAAAACCAGGCTGGAAGAAACCAGGCAGTTGGCTGAGAAGGAAAGCAAGAGGAGACCGGGGAAAAAAAAGTTTCATTCTTGCTGCATCTCTTCTCTCACTTATTAAAACCATCTTCTTCTTCGCATATAGATATGAAACAAAACAGCAACGATATAGAAGAAAACCCCATGAAATCAAGCAGGACATTAAAGGAGCAAAAATGGCCAATCACAACTCGGTTCAACAGATTTGCAAATCAGATTATGGCCCCAAATAAAAAAAATAAAATCTCCTCCAAGTCAGCCTGTTGACTTCACGGATGCTTTCGCATGGTTTTCCTGGAAGTGTTATAGCTTTAGCTTGCCAGCATTTTCCTCTGGTGTGTGTTTCCCAGACTAACCCACAGCCCCCCGAATTTCTGGTGTATTTCCTCCATGTATTAACTGACCCTGAGTGCTATTCTGAGATCAACTAAATTTGGCTAGATACTTTTCCCTAACAAGGGAAAATCAATAGAAATGGGAACAGCTGAACTTAACTTCCTTTGGAAGGAATTATGTTAGCAGTTTCTAAGAAAGGTTGCTTTACCACTCCAACATTTTTTTTTTGAAAGTCTACCCATAATACACCCTATAATCAAGATGTGATCAAAAAGTCATGTGTGCTGAACTTCAACTTCACCACAGTGAGGAGTGTCCACATCTTATGGTCAAAAAAGTCAAGACGTTGGCCATGTTGGTGTGACTGAAGCTCTGCCTGGTTTTTGTGCGTGTTGCAATGTGCATAAAAACCAAGTGGAGCTTCAGTCACACTGTTGTGGCCACCATACTGACTTTTTTGACCACATTCTGAAGACAGGCCTGATTACAGCTTTTTAAGAAGTCTTTTTGATTATGTATAAAATAGGATTCTCTCTGAAAAAAACTTTAAAGGAATACCACAGATTACAGATTGTGTTAAATCATCCAGCATTTGATTCGATTTTTAAATTTTTCTTATTGCTAGTTAAAGAAAAATATACAAGTAATCTGTTCTGTATATTATTCTATTATCTTTAGTTGAAAAGATATCATAGAAAACCATATACATACATACATACATATCCTTTCCGAGAACACAACCTTATGTAGAGTACTCAAAAGATATAAAAAAAAATGATCCAAAGAAATTAAAGGTATGAGATAAGAAAAAGAAAAGGAAGCACTGCTCAGACTTGTTTAAACCAGCACCATTCACTATACTTCTCCATACCTTTCTCTCCTAATCATTTTTGCTTCCACCACATTGACTTCTCACCTCTCCTTTTTTCAGGATCTATCAACTCCATCCAACCACAGCTTTCTCAGACTTCCCCTTCCTCTTGACTCATTCACTTTTTCTTCATATATTTGTTTTTCCATTTGATCTTTATTTGTTTTCTCTATAGGACCGAAGCACCTCAGACACGTCTTTGGTACTGGTCACTCACTTTTGGTATTCATTCACGCAGCAGCCATTCATTCTTAATGCTGTCTCAATTTCCTTTGATGTTTCTCCTGACAAAGCCAACTCTCACTGACCTGTTAACAAAGAGGGCAAAAGAACACTCTTATGCACATCCATTTTTCCTCCAACAGATCACATAGTAGTCACTACCTTCTATCTGCTTTGGCCTGCTTAAAATTTCTCCACCATATTTAATGAATATTCTACCAAAATATATACATTTGTCTACTTGATTTTTTTGCCATTTATGTATAATTACTCACTCCATTTTCTTTGTAAGACATTTAGTCTTCCATTTTAGATCCATATTTCTTGTTCCATCATACCATCTATCTAGTATTCACTACAAATCATTCAGTTCTCAGCCAACAACACTGCAGCATCTGTATACAATAGTTCACATAAGTTATATTCCCAACCAACACACCTCTAATGCCATCACAAAGATTTTTCTACATTGATCCAGAATACACCAAACAACCAAGGAGACATCATATAACCCCATTTTACTGTCTTCTCAGTGTTAAGCCATTCACTAAGCATTCCGTTTATTCTTGTGAATGATTTATTTCCATCATGTAAATCAAGGGTTTTCAGGCCATGGAACCTGTTAGTTTAAAAAAAAAAATTCCCAGAATCCCTGATCAAAAGGCAAAGCTCTAGTGATAGAAAATTGGCTGTTGAAAATCCTAATTAATATAAATGACAGTACAATTCCATATTATAATCATATTTTTCATACGTCAGTAATATACCAAGATTGTTTCACATGGTTAGCATGTCTTTACCTGCTTTTGCTAAATTCTATCATTATCATTAATGAATTGTATGTCAGTGAAATCAAAACTCACTAGACTACCTTGTACACAAATGCATATTATTTGGATTAACATAAAGCAAAAATAATGTTTACAGTAGAATTACGAGATTGAAGAGATTACTCATTTTCCATTGAACCTTTTAAAGAATCATGAATAAGATAGCCATTACTTTGAAGAAAACCTTTGCTTCAAAGCTTTGACAGAACTTTAGTCTGTTTATTGTGGTTAATACTGTGCCACAGACATTTCCTCTTTTTGAAAATACGCACACCAGTTGGTTCTGTCCTGTAATGGCTACACACTAGCAGAAAGTGCTTAATCTCATGCAAATAAACTTTTTTTTTTTTACTTTCTGTGTGCCCACCAGAGCTCCCCACAACACAGCAAACATACCAAAAGCCCTCTGCTCCCATGAGTTAGTGGAATGTAGGGTGAGACACCAGAACCCTCAATATATTGAATTGCAGTGTGGCCGATGAAGCCTTTTAAAGCAACATATTTATCAATTGTTTAAAGTTCTACTTGTACTTTTCTCAGTAGGTGTGCCTTCTCTGTTTCTCTTTTTCTGGGCATTCCCAGAGATTGCCTTTGAGGCATTTTGAAACTAATGTGGATCAGCTACACTTTGGCTTGTTTGGAGAAGTAAACTGGCTTTGGCTCTAAGCCCACTTATTTGAAAAGAGCTAAATTGGAGTCTTTTCTGCAATCCTTGGATGAACAGAGCTTGTGGGCAGTTTGTGTTCTCATTGGCAGGAACTCCTGCCTTACCCCCATAGTGTGCACTCCTCTCTCTCACTCCAATCACCTGCAAACATAATGTAGTTAGAGGTACTTGGGTAAAGTGCTCAGCTCTGAAATGACTTGTGCTCCACTCTCAGCTTCAGATACGACAAAGGAAAGGTATCCAGGTCTTTGGGTATTTCCATCTGGCAAAACACTTTCCAATGCATAACTTATTTATTTATTGGATTTCTCTCCCGCCCATCTCCCCTACAATAGGGGACTCTATCTTCCTATCACGATGATGTGGATGTAAGGGAGAAGGGAAGAGTAGTATTATTTACACAGGGGAAGGACTTCCTCTAGCTCACTGTTTCTCAACCTTGACAACTTTAAGATGTGTAGACTTCAACTCCCAGAATTCCCCAGCCAGCTTGTCTGGCTGGGGAATTCTGGGAGTTGAAGTCCACACATCTTAAAGTTGTCAAGGTTGAGAAACACTGCTTTAGCTTAATAACTTGATCATTTTTATATTCTATCATCGGTCAGCTGGAGGAAACCTGGACTGGCTCATAATCTCTGCATTTTCTCAGTATCGCAAGGGAGCAAAGGAGTGAAGACAAAGAGATTGAGCAGTAGAAACAGTGCCACGCCTGCATTATTGAGCAACTCTCTTTTTTCTTTTATTGGGAACAGTGTTTTCCACTAGTGACTTAGGAGATCAATCTTCACTATTATTATGAATCAGGTGGCTCAATGATTTAACTTCATATTCAAGGTTTATCCTTGACTTTAAATATACTCAACTTACCTCTATATTTACAGCTATGATACAGAAAGGAATATTTCAGGTATTCAGACAATACAGGGAAAGGCCTTAGTTCTACACAGCTCACCCATGTTGCTGATTGAATTCAAACATAAGAGAGCTGCTAATATTTAATACTACAGAAGAAACTTAAAGTCAGGTTGATTTTTAAAAGCCATTCTATCTTAATATATCATCATTAACATCAGCCTCTTGGAAGTATCATATAGGAAGTTTGTTTTTAGCATATTTTAATATTTATCTATTTTAATTCATGTTTATTCTGTTTTTACTGTAAACCGCCCAGAGTCATTCTGTAGTGAGATGGGCGGTGACAAATTTGAAAAATAAATGATGAACTTCTATTAATGTTAACATTCAGAAATGTTTTCCTGTCACTTTGAAATTGGAAGGTGAGGCTACATCAGATCTGAAAAGATTCTTATGAAGATTAGCTGAAATGATGCTATGGGGTGGATACTCTTTCATGCCCACCTGCAACTAAGTTTTGCATAGTTTTAAAGTTTTTATAAGATTCTGTAAGAATACGCTTTCAGCTTATTTGGCAAGTACCCATTTTAACTCAAGTATGTGAACTTAATCTATGCCTGCTTGAAACTCTTCATTATGTATACCACTTCTGTATAATTGCCAAGAAAACAACATAGACATGCCTTTGTACTCGCCAGGAGCTAAGCTGTGACTCAAGGAAACCTTTATCTTTTTTGCCAGTTTGGGAGACTACAAACCTTAAATAGGGCCTCAAAAAGTTTAAATAAAAATAAATACCCTTTTTGTCTGCTAGGCAATGTTTGTTTCCATATTTCTCTGTGCTCTCTCAAATTCTTAAAAAGTAGCAATCTTTTATTGTGCTCCAACAAAGACTTGGGAAAAAGCTGGTGATTATGAACTGAAGCAGTCATGCATGGGTAAGTGAAATAAAAGTATTCCCTTTTAAAATCACCCGGTATGTTATTCTGTGCATATCAGGGCTAAGGGTTAGGGTAATGGATGCATTTGTATGGAATGATTAGCCAGAGTGCTTCATTCTTATCCTTGAACATGCAGAGTGCTGGAATAAACTGTTGTAATTGCTCTTGCTGCTCCTTCTCCCAAAGGATATGACTAACAAACGTAGGTCAGACAAACTAGAAACCATGTTCAGAACCAAATAGGAAAACATATACACACATACATACATACATATATACACAGACACACAGACATATATATTTGGCCAGGTATTAGGTAATGTTCTTTTCACTAATGATTTATTATAATACATTCTATAGATGAGGCTGCCCTTGAAGACTACCTGGAAACTTCAGTGGATCCAAAAATGCTACCAGACATTCCTGGTACTGATATATTATGCTGTTATTGCGGAAGCCACATCGGTGGCCAGCATATTATCAAATGCAATTCAAGGTGCTGGTTGCTACGCATAAGGTCCAATGGGAATCTAAGAGACCACTCTTTCCAGATAGAGTCTCTCTGCCCAGTTTGGATGACATGGGAGTGCCTGCTGAACATCCCTCCTTTGGCATGGTAGTCATTCTTTGTGGGGATTCCCCTCCTATGGAACAGCTTGCCTTACAAAGGAAGGGTGACTTTCCCAGGACTAATGGAAACCTGCCTCTTTCAGAAAGTCTTTGGAGAATGGTTGTATTCAATCATCTACACCAAAGTGCTTGTATTATAATTATTATAATTATAATTATTTTATTATGTGTAGACCTTCTAGAGTCCCTTGGATGACTGATAGATAGGCGGAGCAGCAAATAAGTGAAGCTCGATAAACACTAAATGGAAAGTTGTCTACCATTTCCAGAACAGTGAACATGGCAAGGAGGTAGATTGTTTCAGAGGGGCATTTGGCCAGGTTTTGCCCACAAAACCTAAAACGAACAGTGGTCTTCTGAAACTCCACATTCAAGCAAAATATATCTGTAGTTAGTGGTGCTAAGAAGCTAATAATAACAAACATGTCATCTTCCAAGTCTTCTGAGGCATGGAGCTCTCTGCTCGGCAAAGAGATAACTGGATATGGCTAGGCTGATCCAAACTACCTCTCTGCCCAAGACAGAGGAGGAAAAGATAACTATCCAATCTCCCCTTAGTGTCCTAATACAGCACTTGAAATTAATTAAATTATTTTGGCATTAGAGGTAGTAGATCCCACAAGCACATCTCTTCTTCTCTTGTAATAAAAGTATAATAGCAACTATTTACACTTCTACTCTTCTTGCAACAGCCCATTCCCTAAAGCAGCTGTCTTTTGTCTAGGTTGCCCAGGGATGAATCTTGATCCAGTTCTAGTACTGTTACTGTAGTACAATAATGAATCAATAGAAGCAATGTTCAGTCAGTCCATGGCTCTGTGTGACCACATTAAGTATAAAAAGCTTGGGTTTCAATTATAAAAGTATCACTTAAAACTGTCCTGCCCCAGAATAAATTCAGACACACAAAGATACTTTTGTGTGTCTCAAAGTAAATAGAGTACACACTGGTACACTATGCTGTTTCCATCAATTCAATATTCATATTTTTACTTAATAATACCATTGCAACTACAAGCTTCTTTTCTATGATAATAATGGACCATAATTTCCATACAGTTTTCAGTCAATATCACAAAATACATTTAGGCACCTTCAGCCAAAAGTGCTCTTAACAATTCTTTCCTGGAATGTCATATATTTGAAGAACAGCTATTCTGATGATATCACAAATACAATGAGTAAGCTGAAGAATATATATATTTGGAGCTTTGTTTAAACAAGTCTTCTGCTGTTCTTGACTCTGTTCTCAGTGCCTTTGATGAGTTCCACTTACCTTCTATGGGGAAAAAAATATCAGTTGCGTTGAGTGTGAAACCTATCTATAAACATTTGTTGTTTGCTTGTATATATACATACATTTATAGCTCCAAATAGATATGCAGCTAACCACATTTATTTTCTTTCTTAAAAATGTTGGGTTCCCATCATAGTTCTTCCAGCGAAGCTCTTCCTTGATCAGAAACCTTGCCTTGCCTTGTTTTGTGCCTGTTGAAACAAAATCTGTATTATTTTGCATTTGAGAGAGAAAAAAATGAGACAACCTGGTTGGAATCTTTCAACTGCTGGGGTTCAAATTCAGCAGCACATATGCGGGAGTGGCGCCAAATCCATTAAGAGTATCTAGAGACAGATGCTTAAGGTCTGAAAGGGCAAATAAGGTTTATTGAGGAAGCGGCATGCTTTTGGGGGGGAGAGGGGAGGAAGGGTGGAGGTGATCTGGGCTGCTAAATCCAGATGGTCACAAAATGACAGTAAAGATGGAGAATTTCCTTTGTCTCTAGTGATGGTCTGAATTTTTGCAGTCCAGATCTGGTAGTCCGAGGAAAGAGGAAGACTACTTGTCCCTTTCTTCTTTGTCTTTTCTGTTTGGTTTTTCTTCTTCCTCTTCTTTTTTCCTTCTCTTTCTCACTCTCTCTCATATAATGAAAGCAATACAATTGTTTAAAAAGGAAGCAAAAAAATCAGGAGGAATCTAGCAGCACCTTTTCCAACTAACACATTTTACTAAAAGGCATCCGTTTCATGAACTGCACCTCGCTTCATCGGTTGCCTTAGGACGAGAGCCGTGTTAAACCACTAGCAAAAAGCCACTGCAAAATAGGTGCTGGGTGGCTAAATGTCCCCCATGCAAAAAGCACAGCCCCACCTGCTCCAGGGATGCTCTGAGCGTGCAAAGGGGGGCTATAGGCAGATAGTGGATAGCAAGCTGCATACATCAACTGAGAGGGAGTTACTTCTCATATTTGACTAAAGGGAGTCAATTCTTATGACTAAAAATAAGAATCACCTGGCTGCTCCATCAGACCTAAAGCCAGATGGCCCAGCATCCTATTTCTGTAGTAGGCCACCAGATGCCTATAAGAAGACCACAGGAGGACATGAGTGTTACAGTATTTCCTACTCATGTTCTCTACCAACTGGTACTGAGAGGGCTACTGTCCATAGGACACCTTTTTCACCGTGATTGGAGAGAAGTCTTTCTGTGAATACCTGCAGAAAAGCTTGAAACTGCCATTTTGAAGTTCACAGCTAGGAACAGAGCAATACTGAAGGCAGAAGAAGTCAACAAAAAAGATGAAACCTTAAGTATGTATTTGTTAGATATGCACGCTGAGATAAGAAGGTGAGAAATTAGATTCAACTCCACTGTTAACATTCTCTACCCTTTCATTTCTCTTCTTTAATTTTATGTACTGCCAATCAAAGTGTTTTCAATAGCATATTTTCTACTCAAAATTGAGTTTCTGAAACTACAAAATGAACTGCGGGCTGTTGTGCTTTGAGCTATCAATGCCGTAGAAATTACTACAGAAAAGGTGTCAGTCAGCTATCAGAAGGAGTATAATTTTCAAATGAAAATGCATCCTTCTTTTATTAACTTCTCCTGTCAGATGTCTTAAATCTGTGAGGTTTTAGCTGTAAATTCTTCTTCCAGACCATGGCTTCTAAGAAATAACTTTATGCATTATTTATTAAAAGAAAACATTTTGCTTTGTACTCTGACTAGGCCTTTTCTTCTTCTCTTGCGGTCTCCAGTTTTAATCAATTTTATATGGGGAACCTGTGGACAGAAAAAGAGGCAGGGCTTCAGTCACATGGTTGTGGCTGCCATCTTCACTTTTTGACGCTCCTGAGGACACCTAGCACTTTGTCAAATGTTATTTGCTAGTTTATACCAATTTAAATGGTGAATAGTGCAATCTTCTGCATTGTCACTCAGAAGTATATTTCACTCAGCATAAAGACCTCAACTTCCTTTGTTTGACGCTATTTGTATGCTAATTTTGTATTCAACAGAACAAACGCCTAAAAACAGAATATAATTCTACCACAATCAATACCAATAAACACAGTAGCATTTCTGATCATTCACTACATTCATTCAACTGATTACGACCAGTCCTATCACCCTCCTCTCTGAAGACATGCTGCTTTTTGTGCTTTTAGGAATGATAGGAAGGAAGGGGCCATTCTAACCTGGAGGTTGGGGGATGGGGCCAGCTGTTCCAAAGAAAGAGAGCTATGACCAAGGCAGCCAGCTTACAGACTCCCACCCCTTTAAAATCTTGGGTGGAGGAATCCACAGCATCCCCTCTCAGCTTGCACATGTCATGCAATGCAGATTAGCTGGAATGGACCTCTCAGAGCCTGGGAAAGAAGATGGCCATTTGAAAAATGTGATAAATTCAGAACATTTATTCTTCCCTTATGGGTATCCACTTCCTCACTGCATCTACAGGTTGTTAGCGAAAAGGTAAAGGAATCTCTACTCTAACAAACTTAGAGATAACTAGGGTGCTAAAATAAATATATCCAATTGCCAAAACTTCTGTAATGTAACTGCCTGTAATCTTAGTTAACAAGACTCTGTAAGAATATAACTTTCTTAGTTGAGAGTAATTGCCATTTACATTATGTCTGGAGTGGGCAGTCCTGCAGATATCGTGGACCTGAACCATAAGGGTTTCTTTTTGTGAGGGGTGACTTTGACTCAATCTTAACTCCTAGTGTCCCCATGGACAAGTCTGTGCAATTTTCTTAGCAACATTTTTGAAAGTGGTTTGCAATTGCCTTCTTCCTAAGGCTGAGGGAAAGCAACTGGCCCAAAGTCACACAGCTGGCTTTGTGCCTAAAACAGGACTAGAACTTGGGCTTCCCACCTAGAGTGGGGAAATTATCTCTTGTAAGGGGCTATATAGATGATCCCATATAATCCTATGTAGTTTATAGCTCTTAATGCTAGGTGAGGAAGACTTCAGGCTTAATTAATAAAATATATTGGATTACTGTAACAAGTTCTACATGGGGCTGCCCTTGAAGACCATCGTGAAGTTTCACCTGGTCCAGAACATAGGGGTGTGAGCCACTGCCATGTTATACATGTGTGACCCCACTGCTTTTCCAGCTGCACTGGTTACTGAGAAATGTGCATTTCAACCTTTCTCTGGTGCCTTATTTGGGTGGACTGATGTAGGAGAAAACATTTCTTTTTTCACCATCCAATGTTTACTGAAGAATTGAATAAGCTGATTCTGTAATTTCCTAATTTTTCCTTAACATGATCAAGAAAGCTAGCTGTAAGAAATATTTGCCTTTAAACAGCAAAGCACAAAATACAAGAGGGGATCCATTTCACGACTCCTCAAAGCAGCTAACAGGTTAATAGAGGCTGAGGAACATATATCAGGGAGTTAATTTACGATGCAAAGCTTCTGCCTTAGAACAAACGCTTATCACAAGAGCCTGCCTAACTGCTGATGGACATTTAATCCATGCCAGGTTTCCTAGTAATTACAGAAATGGCAAAATGTAACCAGATGAGGTACATATTTACTAGAACAGCTGTGGCAGTTTCATCTCCACCAGAAAATTCCATCAGGGGTGTTATAGAGTCTAAGAAATCCCTGTTACCCAGAAGAACCATCAGAATTTCACATATTTTGAATACTAGCTGACAAGGGTTGCCTGTGATAAGGGATATTTGCATCATTTGAATTTGGATTCTTCTTAAAGAGCTGGAACTTGCCAAGAAAGTATTGTCATCTAATTTATCACCTTGCCACGCTCAAAGACAAGGAGAATAAAAACCCAGAAAGCAAATATATGCTTAAAGATTCAGAATGGGGTTTGAAAGGGGATATAGTTACCAGTTCTTGAGTAGTGCCTTATTTAGCTGGCTTATGGAAAAAGGCTGTTTGCAGCACAAGGTGAACAGCTGAAGATTAATTTTCTTCCCTACCTCCTATATACAACCATTCCACCCTGGCCGCAGCAGGCCCTGCATTTCATGTTGAGTATGCACACTCAAATCTACTTTGCAATATGCACTAGCAGATGGCATGCCAGACATACTGGAATAGGGGCTCTCTAGTCATTTCTTCTAGGCAATGAGCCAAGATCTGCCGTGACAGGAGAGAGAGGCAGGACCCATTCTACTCGCTACTTAGTTCTAGTTTCCTGAAATTCAGTAAAACCAGCCTGTCCAGATTTGGGGCTGAAATAACAGCTCTCTGCATGATGCTCTCACAGGTTTTAGTTGCAAACACACCTCATTATTAGCATATACAGAGTGGAACAGATTTCATTCTGAGCTAGTTCTTGTTTTCACTGTGATGCTTTGTGAATGCCAGAGAGTAGAAAGAGAATGCCAGAATTAATGGGTGAGGTTTGGATAATGGGTAGCAATGCATTGTGAGTGCATAGTTTCATTTTTCAAACGCAGTTCCAGGTCTGAACAACTAAAGGATAGAAGCCATGCAGCTTCTTGATGTGGGCAAGTGGGGAGAGCACTCCTTCCTTGCATCTCTAGCAGGCTATGATCCTTGGCTTGATAAGTCAGAGAGTTGCATCTGCAAAAGCAAGTCTAGCTTATCTCTTTGCTTTCCTAAATAGCAGTAGCTCATGGTGCTTCATAGAAACTAGACTACATCACTGTCTCTATAAATAAAAGCAGAACTGCAACAAGAAACTCATCATTCAATCTAAATTAACTAAGTGCAGAGCCATCTAATGACTAAACCATTTAATGACGCTATCCATGCAATTAACAGGCCTGGGAAACAAGAGTAACTTCTCCTTTATTCTCCGCCTGCTGTCCTGTCAATCATCAAGGTTAATGCCATTATCAGATCCAGCTCTGTTGTAGGTTACAATGAACTACAAAAATTAATGAAAAGGGTTAGAATGATGAATGGGTGAGGAAATGCTGGACAATAGTAAGCTGAATCCAAGAGGTAGAAATGGATGACTGTGCAGAGTGAATCAGAGCAAAGGAAGGACAATGAGAGAAAGAGAGACAGAGTCTTCAAGTCCAACCTTATTTATGCATTTCATATGTTTTCAGCTAGTAAAAATATTATTTTAATTAAAGGAGTTAATTAATAAAAATAAAGATGGCTAACAGCAATACTTCAAACAATAAAAGTTTTGAGTTAACTGAGCAAGAAATTTTTAAAAAATCAAGAGCAGACATTAAACACACTTTGATCAGTAGCTGAGATTTAATTGTCAGCACCTGGCTAATCTTGTCTGGCCTGTTAATACATGGATAAGTTCCTACAAAGGATTTCTTGGGCTGAATATATCCTAGAAGATTGCAATAGCAGATCATTTCAAAAAGTGCATAAATGTGCCCATCAGGAGTCAACGTGATGGCTTGAGGGTGGAATTAAAGTGATAATTTCTAACTTAGCAATCAACTGAGTACAATTATTCAACTCAGAGTTATTTGTTTTCAGTTGCTCCCTATACTTGCTCTGCAAAACAAAATAGTCTTATTCATTTCCTTTTAACTTTTTAAATTCCATCCCTTCATCAAAGGTGATCTCAGGGTGGTGAATTTAAAACCATAAAATATAACTGCAAACATTAAATACTTGAATTAAAAACAAGCACTAAAGGCATTAAAAAATGCCAGTATAAAAGCTTGTAAGGACTACTGAAATAATATGTGCTGCCTCTGAGTATTCAAAATGCATACTGCCAATGCGCAGCATTATGATGGCTCATGTTATAATTAACATGCTGGTAACAGCAGGTCAGAAGGCAAAAGTGGGTGGATTGAACAAACTCACCACTTCCTGCCTTGCAGAGATAGAATTCCCAAGAGGTATGTTGGATAATTATGGCTTGATGCAGGTGTGGTGATTTTGGACTCCTGCCAGGCTGGACATAAGTCATTACGAGCTTTTATTATGCTAATCACAGTCTCTTCCTCTCACATGAATTCTGTCATTGGCAATCTGCCATTTTTTTACATCCCACCAGATGTTCCTGTAAAATAGCAGTTGCTGCCGGCTGATGATTGGCCTTCGTGTTTTTGGCAAGGGTGCTATTAAAACAGATTTAGGAAGGTAAAGGCGGACCTGAAAATGCAGTATCATAATAATTCATGCCAAATTTCAGTTTGCTCACTATGTAAGTGCAGTTTCTTTGTTCATTAATCAGTTTGGATCCTTCTATTGCTTTTTAGTGTGTGTGTGTGTGTGTGTGTGTGTATATATATATATATATATATACACACACACATACATATACACACACATACATACATACATACACACACACACACACACACATACACACATGCTGTTGTCTATCTATTGAAGGGGATTTAGCTTACAGACTGCTGCCAGGAGAATTTTAAAGCCTGAATTTATTTAGCATTTGCATTTTTAAAAACAACATTGGTTCTTGAAATAAAAAAATTAAGATATTGTACATTGTAATCTCCTAAATCTAAGTATAGTTAATGACCTTAGCCTTTGGCTCACTTTGCGCACAGCGATGCATGAAATAATTGAACATGTTGTATGCTGATGTACAACTTCCTTTACAGTATAATCTTCATGTGTAGGAGATCAGCTGAATCTTGTTTAGTGATAAAGTTTAAAGAATGTGGTATATAGCGAGTAAGAATGAAGCTGTAATCATGAAATTGCTTTATAGATTGGAATAAAATGCTATTTGATGGAAGGGTGAGTATCTGCAAGATTTTAGGCACAGGATTAAGGCTGAGTTATATTTTAGCTCACTGAAGCTAATTTTACAGCTTTGATTTAGATCTTTTCTGCTTTATCTCATTGTCATGTATCTATAAAAAAAGCTGCACCCTTCATGGAGGTTTCTGAACTTCTATTTCAGTAACTGAAAAGGGCAAGAATTGAATGATTCTTCCCAGCCCATTGCTAAACCCAATAACCCCCTTTAAAGGGCTTTCTTTAGAACAGCATTTTCAGGATATTGATATCTGCTTGTTTAGCAATAACATACAAAACATCTGTAGTACTGGAGAGCTTCTTATATTAATTTATCTGCTTTTCAACTTCTGATAACATTTTAGATTTCTTGTGTGCATATACAGTACTCTTTTCAGGTTAAGCTCTTGCAGTTTCTCACTTAAGCTTAGCTGGATGAATTAGAGTAAGACAATCAAAATAAGAGAGAGAGAAATGGGAGGAGTAACAAAAAGCCAAAATATGATACTGCCCATTGCATCTAGAATGGTTAACATTTAGGTCTTTGCTGGAAGTCTGCACTTCAAAAGGGGGTAACTCTTACACAATCATTGTTTGGATGAAGCCCTAGAAGAGATTCATGATGCAACTTGCTGTTCCATGAATGGTTAGGTAAGAATTCAAAATGGCATACTCGCTGCTGTGCCAGTGTAACATCAAAACATTTGTGTTTAGCAAGTCGTGCAGGAATAGCTGCCACAAATATTTTAATACCATCATGGTTTATTTTGTACCTGGCTTATTGGAACAGCTATACTTTGAATGCTAAGATACTTATATAACAGTGGGGTCCTTGGTGGTCTCTGAGCTTGGTTGTTTGCTTGTGTATGTTTCATCATCCAACTAGTTAACATCATCAGTGTGCACTGATCTAGCACTGATGATGCTACCTAGCTGGGTGATGAAATGTCTGCAAGCAAACAATGAAGCTCAGAGAGCACCAAGGACTCCACGGTTCAACCCTGAGCTACAGATCTTCTCTTCTATTGAAACATATATAACAGTAACAAAGAGGGCCCCAGATTCTGTCACCAAGGAGCTAAACTCAAAACAGGTTCAGAAACTACAGCTGATGCAAAATACAGTGGCAAAGCTACTAACCAGGCAAGGGAAAGGGGATCATGCAATGCCTGTATTGAAAGATCTCAAAATCTTTCTGCTGGGCATTGTTTAAGATATTGCTGTTGACCTTTAAGACTCAAAGTGGCTTAGAACATAATTATCTGAGGGATCTCTTCTCCCAGTATGAACCTGCCTCATTACTTAGATCATTAGGATATACTCTTTTGAAGATGCTTTTGTTGCCAGAAACTTGGCCATTTGGTACCATGGTAGTGGCTTCCTTGTCTGACTTTCAAGCTATAGAATGTGCTTCCCAATATTTAAGGAACATTTCCATTGATTCCTATAGAAAAAATTAAAAAGCAGAATTTGTGGATAATGGGAGGTGGGAAGCCTGATCATATTTTCATGATGGGTGATGATTCCATAAAGGTGAGATGTATCATAGTATTGCAAATACAGAACTATGCTGTACCTTGTTGTCTCTGTTATCTCTCTCACATGACCAAAATACTGGCTATTTTTCTAGTTAATAGTAAAGAGTCCATGTGCAGAGCTTGCACTGAAGGCAATGATGTGGCTTTTAGTTACCTTGAGTCCCATCTTCTCTTCAAAATTAACCACTGACTTTAGGGCATGCAACAGAAATGCCTTTCATATTAAATTAAATTAAAACTGGGTCATCAGATAAGAATAACTAACTGATACAGGGAACAGAAGAAAACACACAGGGACAGCCCTTATAACAGGCTAAAGCAGTGCTTCCTCAACTTTGGGAACTTTGAGATGTGTGGACATCAATTCCCAGAATTCTCCACCAGCATGACTGGCTGGGGAGTTGAAGTCCACACATCTTAAAGTTCCCAAGGTTGAGAAACACTGGGCTAAAGTGAACTTTTTTCTGGTTATGCAAGAGAACAAAGCAGGAATGAATAGATGAATGATGCTACAAGAGTTTTTGAAATGTCTGCCCTACCTGGGAATATATAAGGTAGCCCTATTTCAGACACTAACATGTCTTGAGCCAGCACAGGGAAAGGAATCTTCCTGATTGAAATGGAGAAGGGGCCTTAGCCAGTTATCCCTCCTGTTCTACTTCTTTAGCCACTGTGTAGCAGGGGAACCATAAGCAGGAGCTTTTCTCTGCACCACACAAGGTTAGCCCAAGAGGGCTGTGCCTAAGGTAGAACTAGCCTTTATGGTGCCAAGTGATTTTGGCACCTGACTGGAAAAAAAATCTCAAGACAGCATCTTATTGAGAATCAAACCTCTAATAAATTAAATAACTTGCAATCTGGTCTACAAGCTCAGCTGCTAGAAGCTGCCTTCTCACACTGTTTAATGAGATGGCTGGTCCCTAGGCCAAGATAAAGGTGCAACGATCCTACAGTTACACTGGACAATATGAAATATCTTGCACCTTATAGGGGGGCAGCAGTGTTTCTCAACCTTGGTAGCTTTCAGGTGGGTGGACTTCAACTCCCAGAATTCACCAGCCATCAAGGCTGGCTAGGGAATTCTGGGAGTTGAAGTCCACCCATCTGAAAGCTGCCAAGGTTGAGAAATCCTGGTCTGGAGGATGGGGGTGAACAAAGTGGGCAATGACAGAAGCAGCATTGGGCTGATGCTAGGCAAGTTCTGCCTCTTTGTACATATGCTGTGACATCACATACACAAAAAAGGGGGCAGGACTTGCACTGTGACAGCCCAGTCCTGAAGATGCCTGGCTGGGGAGGGCTTAAATTCATGGACCTGCTAAGAAGTCTTATGTACAGTACTTGATAAGAGGGAAACTCTGTTGAGGTCACCGAGCTGCTGTATAGCATGCTAGGAAGCTGGATGCTAAAGATGCAATGATGAGGAATAAAGTATAGGAAGCTTCTTAAGATTAAGGACATTTGTTAAAACAAATGCTCTTTCAAACTTAATACTATGAACTTTACCAGTATATACAGAACTTTTGGAGATGGGATCAGACTCATACTAACAACGGAATAAAATAGCAGCAAATGGCACCGTGAATCAAAATGAGTTACAGATAGTCTCCAAGTTAAGAACGCCTGGGTTACAGACAGTCCATAGTTAAGAACGGAGCTTATTGTAGCAAAATTCGAGTTAAATACACAATGGTTCAACAATACAATAATACTGTTCCGGCTTACATACACATTTGATTTAAGGACAGACCTTGGGAATGGAACTCATTCTTAAACTGGGGACTAACTGTAGTTACATTTTAGCCTAGCATATTGTGTATTTAGCTTATAGTTAGGGTCAGTTGAATAAACTATGGTTGAATTAGACAGATATGCGGCTTTTATAATGCAGCTTTTATAATCAAGTGCAGGGGCTAATCAGAGTGTTTGTTTCTCAATTATAAATCACCCTAGCCAGGAATGGGGCAGGTTTACTGCATTTTTCCATAGTTTTTAAAGACTTCATGCCTGTTGAGTACTAAGCCTGTGTCTTTCCACTCTAATTTCCCCCTGATGGCTTGAGATACAATGTGCTTTTTTCACAGAGAAAAATACATACAGCCAGCAGAGACGCCTACGGGATTTGCTTCATGTCTTGCCCCCTCCCTGCTTACTCAGCTTGCCCTGCCTATTGCATTGTAAGTTCTTGGGGGAATAAATAATAACTTCAAAATGGAATAAAAACGAAAGGAGCTACAAAAGGAAGGGATCAAGTACTTGCCCAAACAATCAGACCATGAGCAAAGCTGTCTTCCAATCCTGCTGCCGTGGCATTGCAGCTACCTTACAAAGGCTTCAATAAAGCTGCTTCCGTATGTAGCAAGATTAGTTCAACTCAGACATTGTGCTACGTGAAAACAAAACAAACTATGTTGGTTTAACAGGACATGTCAATCTAGCTACTATCTGGTCGGTATACCCCCTCCCCTGAATTCCTGATGCTGCTTCCGCTTGGCAAACATGATTGCAAAGGAGGCATGTGAAAAGTAGCATTGATCATAACAATTTGGTTTTTATACTATTTTTCCTCTGGATGGGTGCCAGAGCAGTGTACAGAAGAATAAAAACCATCAACAATGAAATAACCAGTGCCAAAAGACAATTAAAACAAAGTTAAAAAAGCAGTGTAAAGTTGCTTCTGAAGTAATCATCCCATAAATACCCAGGTGAACCTTTTATACTGATATTTTGCTTTTCAGCAGAGCCAAAGGAATTTTGCTGCTGGAGATAAAGCAGCAACTCTGTTACCTACCTGCATTGCACAAGGAGTGTAGAAAGTAAGAAAAGTCAGGTTATTTTAGGGCTTGATTAAAAAAAAGTGTTAACTTTTTCCTCTCTCCCTGGAATTTAAAATAAAACAAAATCTGAGATGCCCTGGCCACATTCTGAATAAGAGTAGTGTTGGACGAGCCAAGACTAGCCTTTAATTGGAAGCCAGTAAATCATATTCTTGTAAACTGCTGGGAGAGACTCAGTAGTCAATAGTATAATATATTTAAAAGGCATAAAATATGCTGGTGGGTTCCTTCACTAAGGAAGAAGGTAATAGCAAGCCACTTCTAAAAATGTTGCCAAGAAAATGGCAGGAACTTTTCCCTGTTAGCGACCAGGAGTCAGAGTTGACTAAACAGACCATAACGACAACAACATGCCGATGGCAGAACAATCTTTTTCGATCCCTGACTGGTTTAAATTCATTATTCTTTCCTCAAAGAACAGCCTCAAAAAGAAGCTCTGTTTGTACAACAAACTTGCCTGAGTTCTAGAATTTCCTGAATTTGCAAGTCACACTTTGGCTACCTGAGGGTTCAGTGCAACATGTGAATTCAGGCTTAGGGTTTGGAGAACAAGATGTCAACTCACAGATGCGGCCTTTCTGTTGAAATGGAAAACTCCTGCTTGCTGATACACTTCCCGGACACTTAGTAGGAAGGGTAGAAGTAGTTGGTTGGAATCTGGCCATAAATGCAGCTGCTGAAATTTACCTTAGGAGGCTTTTGAGTGGCTTCTGTTGAGCTTTCAACTTTTCCCTACAAGGTTTACTTTCAACCTGCTTATTTTCAATTCCCATTCATTGAAGTCCAATGAAAACCTTATATGAGGTATCAGAACATCCCAAAGTCTTGAATTAAATCCAAGCAGGTGGGCCTGAAATGCATACTGGAGAAATTAACTGAATACCCACTAAGATGTTAAAGGACACATGAGCCAACTGCACAAGTACATTCTGAAAAGATCAGAAAACAATGTTAATTAAATACCTCAGGGTGGATTACATCAAACTTTTTAATATTTTGGTTTCAGGCAGGTTTAATAAGAAAGAAAAAATGAGGGTGTTACCTTTATATATTCACATGATAAATGCAGTCTCATCATACATGGCACACTAAGAACATCCAGTAAAGTAAAAAAGCCAAGATGGCTCATGACTCTGAAGCTAGAACTTGCAGACCATTTTATTAGAGGGAATGTTTTAAATGTTTGGATCAGTTCGGATCAAAATGATTGAAAGGGGGAAGATTAAAGTGTTCTGTAAAGGCCTTGGGCAGGGGCAGGGCAGAACAATTGTCACCTGATCTAATCTTCAGGTGTGCTTGTTTTGGTTTAGTCAGCATTTATCTTCTCAGTTTCCTACCAGTCCTGAGTAGAACGATGGCTGTGCTGAACCAGACCAGAAGGCTGATTCCTTGTCCAGCATTCGGCCCCTTCAGTGGCTATTCTGATGTTCCTGGAAGACCACAAATAGGACATCAATGCAATAACATGCTTAGCCTTCTCTTCTTCCTTCAGCAAATGGAGTTGAGAGGCCTACTAGATACAATCAACAGGTCCAGTTTGTAGCCTTATCTTTTACAAAGTATTTACATTCCTTTAGAACTGTCATATTTACTAACTACTGCAGTAGCAAACTTCTTAGCTGAACTTTGTACTAGGTGAGAAAGAACTTCCTTTGAGTTGTCTTGACATCTCCCACTGTTTACTTTCATTGAGTGTCTCTAGGTTTTACTGTTTTCCATGACATAGGACAAAAACTTAATTTTTTTCCCATGCCATGCATAATTTGAGGTTCTTTTGTATTTCCTATTTCCAAACTTAAAAATTCCAGATGTTGATTTTTTACAAGGGCTGCACCCTGGATTTTCATCAAATGTTTGCTTATGTCTGGCTGATATAACACTTTCAAGACTTAATATAGCTTGTTCATACTTAGTATGCTATGTGAAACTAGGCAGTGTGATTCCTTTATGGTTCAGTGTGCCACGTGAACCTAGAAAATTGGATTCAGTAAATAAATGATTTCATTAAGCAAAGCCATTGGTAATTCCAGAAGCATTCTGAAAAAACCAACGTGATTGGCAGCTGCAGTCACCCTGGTGATTTACTTCATAGCCAAGAGCTCAGTGCTACAGGCCTGTTCTTTTATTGTGTGTTTGTGTTTAAAGGCAACCTAATCCTGGTTCTACTTAAATTAGATATAACGTAAGACTTTAATGATTTTTAGAGCCCCCCCCCCGCCACATCTCCAGCCACTAAAAAAACATGTGCAGCCGTTTAAGCGTCTGCAGGATTGTAGTTTTATTCTTATCACAGGCGGTGCCAGTTACCACTGCAACGAAGGGAGAATTGATAGGCATCCCTCAGTGAAAACCCGATTCCTCGTCCCCACGTCTCTATACGCGGCCTCTTCTAGGGACGGCCTCCAGGGGTCAGTATTCAAACGGAAGGCGCTTTGCCACAGCCGCACTTGCACTGAGGATAACAACAGCGCCGGCTGCCAGATTCTTCCTGTACAAAAAATTCCTTAAAGAGGACAGAGCTAGCAATCCGTCTGCGCTGCCTCCCTGTGCATTATGGGAATCGTAGTCTTCAAAGGCTCCAGCTGGGCTTGACTGCGAGGAGCCGAGACTACAAGTCCTACAATGCCGCGGGCTGATCGGTTGGCCGTTCCTTTTGAATGATTTCACTGCGGTTTACATTCCCAGGGAGTTTCGCAGCCGCAGCGAGAGACGGGGGCAGGAATCATGGTGTGAGCGCCGGGCGGCCGGAGAGCCACGGAGCCTCCCCGGTTAATGGCACGCCGGGCAAGGGGCGCGGGAGAAGAGAGGGCCATGGTGGCCGGGGGACGCGCGGGGCTCTGAAGGCTGCCGAAGGGGCGGAGGGTGCTGCGGGACCCATCCTTCTGCTCGCTTTCTCTGCCGCATTTCCTTCCTTTTGCCGGTCTGGAAAGCCCCCCCCCCCCGCACCCCGCCTGCCGCAAAGATGTCTCTAGCCATGGAAGAGGAGGAATACGCCAAGCTGGTGATGGAGTCGGAGCCCGAGTGGCTGCGCGCCGAGATCAAGCGGCTCTTCCAGGAGCTGGGCGAAACCACCCGGGAGAAGATCCAGGCTGCGGAGTACGGGCTGGCCGTGCTGGAGGAGAAGCAGCAGCTCAAGCAGCAGTACGAGGAGCTGGAGCTGGAGTACGAAACCATCCGCACCGAGATGGAGCAGCTGAAGGAGGTGAGGGCGCCCCCGGGGTCGCCGGGCACGGCCGCTGGGCTGGGTCTCTGGGCGCGGGGGCGGCAGAGCGGGCTCCTTCTGCCGGAGGGGCGGCGGGCACGAAGGCCGACTGCCCGCTCTTGGGGAGCGGCGGGGGGTGCGGGCCAGTGGTTGGAGCATTTCGCCAGCCGAGCCTGGCCGATCGCGCGCGTGGGCGGGGGGGGGGGGCAGGCTTCTGTTTCGCGCACGGATTTCTTGAGTTTGAACGTTTGCAGGCGAAGCCGTGAGGATGGGGACTGGATACGTGAGAGGAGTGCCTGGACAGTGGGGTGGGCGCCTAGTGGGGTTTGCAAATCCTTGCAAATCCTGCCCCTGCTTGGGACGTCCGGTAGGCAGCCCTCACCGGAAAGCAGCTGCTGGCCTCGTTGTCGTTTGGTTTATCCGGCAGACCCCAGGCATATCTCCCCCGCCCCCCGGCCCGATGCACTGTCACAGGAGCCACTAGGAGCTGGAATCTTGACCCTCCTCCTCCTCCTCCTCCTGTGCTCTGGCGTCATGCCGTGTAGTCCCCTTAAAGGGGCAGTTGAGCGTTCCGTTAACGAACCGTGCCCTTCCTGTGACAACTGTTGGGTCGCCTTGCAGAGCTGGGAAATGGGCTGCGGCAGGATCCTGGAGCTTGAGCTCGGATGACCGTCTGCCCACCAGCGAAGGTCCTCCTCTCTCTTCCCCCGCTGCAGAGCGCTCAGGCCTGTTGGCAGAGGCATTCCCCTCGCTATTTAAGGAGCACAAACCCTCAAGGAGTTCGCTCTCAAACTGGCTCTCTAGAATTGCCAAAGATTTATGCATTCTGTTTGTATTGATGTTTGGCGTGTCCTTAAGTGGAGAATCTTGGGAACTTAGATTTCCTGGTCTGCATTTCCTGCCTCTAAGTGCACAAGAAAACTCAATTTTGGAACAGGAGATCATATCAAGGGTTCATTTGAGAAATGTTCTCTGTTCAGAATTGATAGTGAAAAAACAAAATAAACTCATTGATCTGAAAATTACACTTACCTTTCACAAAGCTACAGAATTTTTTTTTAGGTTTTTTTTTTTAATCCCACCTTTATTATTTTCATAAATAGCTGAAGGCGGTGAACATGCCTAATACTCCTTCCTCCTGTTTTCCCCACAACAACAACCCTGGGAGGTGAGTTGGGCTGAGAGAGAGTGACAGGCCCAGATTCACCCAGCTGGCTTTTATGCCTAAGGGGCTAACTTGATGGTTTAGACTTTTACTTCAATACTTAAAGTTGGAATATTCAGCATTGTGCAAGGTTACCTCCAAAGAATTTGAGTTTTGTTAAAACCTTTTGGCTTAAGTCCACATTTTGTGCATGTGCAAAATGTCCTTTTGGTACCAATAAAAGAGAATATATGAAGCTCAGGGTTGAACTGTGGAGTCCTTTTGGTTTCACTGTTTGCTGAATAGCGAAAATTCTCTTTTTCAGTTTCCCTGTTTAGACAGCTTTTCTGCATTTTCATTAACCCTACAGAAATGATAGAAGAGTGAAACCTTACTCTCCTCATTCTTTGATGAGGTGATTTTCTATATACCTGATTCAGTTCTGGTTTTCTAGATTTCTATCCTAGAGCATCAATTTTTACCATTGGGGGCATGACATGTAGTTCTTCCCCCAGTCCTTTTGGGGGCACTATAATTAAATGGGGGAAAAGAATCAAAGCTTCTTTGTGTTCCTCTGTCTTGTTCAGCCGCTAGGTAGGCAGGAGAAGGAGAACAGCTGTAGCGGAGGGCTGTGAGCGTGTGAGCTGGAATAGCAGGTTGCATAAATGCTGGCCCTTTCCTTTGTATATCAGTTGTAGTGAATTATGAATTAGAAAGTGAGAGCTTTGGATGTGGCTTGAAAAATAGTAATTGTCACAAAGGCATAGAGGAAACATTGAAGGGAGGTGAAGAGCAATCATACTTGTATTGTTGCAGAACATATTAATAATTTGCCAGCAACGAAGGCATTAGCATAGGCCCAACTTAAAAGGGAAGAGTAAAAGTTAATTTAATGTAATTAAATAATGTAAGCCTCTGTGCTAGCAGAGTTTAATAATGATTTCTTTTTTTAGAGTAAAGGATTTAATATTACTCACTGTTTAAACAGAGTTTTTAAGGAGGGCACCATTAATTAAAGCAAAGTGTTTTTCAGCCCTTATTAAATGTATGTCTGCATTAGTATGTCCAGAAATACTGTTGTGAAGTCATGGGAAGAATTCTTTGAGGGCATATGGTTGCCAGTACAGTATCACTAATGGCTTTCTCTCCTCTTTTCCTCCCCCTCCTATCTACGCCATGTGTTAACATTCACATCTGCATTGTCAGCATAAGTGCAAATGTGTGGCCTTTCTGAGATATAGAGAAGGAGGTAGAATTTCCACCATCAGCAGAGCGGGTGAGGATTTAATATCCCTCCCAGGACTTGTGGCCCATCCTGTAATGACTTTCTGAATTGAAATATGTTATTGCAAAAAAATGTAAGCAGACATGCAGTGAGATTTGAGCTGGGTGTGAATGAGCATGTCTGCCAAGGTGGGAAACCAGTTAAGAGAGACCTTCCTCAGAGAACAAAGTCTTAAATGCTTGGTGAGGGGCCTCAAGATATAATCGCTGGTGATTTCTTTGAAGCCATAATATCACTGTGGGTCAGTGAGTTAAGAAGGATTGATGCTGCTGTTTCTCCAGAGGCCTGCCTCCGTTTATGATGGGCCCAGAATGCCCCTTGGTTTTTTGAGCAGCTCTAAGCATGTTTGGAAGAAATCAGTTATCTAGATTCATTTCACTGAAACTTCATGGAAATAGCACAGAATCAGCCTTACTTGCCCCAACTGAGATCTTGGATGTTTTACCACATAGATTCTCTGGGATTATCACTGAACTTTGATGCTACTGATCACAGCGTGTTGCTGGAACAGCTCACTAAGTTGGGAATTGGAGGTTCAATGAAGTTGTTTCATTCCCACCTGCAGGACTGATATCAGTTAGTAGTGATGGGAGATGATGCTTGAGTTTGGGTTCCCACAGAATTCTCTTCTCTCTACCTTGCTGTTCAGTATCTAAGTGAAATGGTTGGGAAGGTCTGGAAATTCGTGGTGCAGAATCATCAATATATTGATACTGTTTGACACTTCTCTGAAAGTAATGATAGACTAAGGGCGAGGAAATTGAAATGGACTCCATACAAGTTGGTGCAATACTTGGATGAGTGTTTCTCAAGGCTGGCATTTAGGAAACTGGCTTATATTGGACAAGGAGCATTTCCTTTAAAAGAACAGCTGTGTAGTTTGGGTCTTCTCTTTGATTCTAATTGGTTACCGGAGGCTAGGCTGTTCCAGCAGCATGAAGCGTTGGCTGGTATGACTGGTGGGATTCTAGCTGATTGGATCCATCCCCTAATAATCTCTTGACTGAATTCTTTATCTGGGGTTACCTTGAAGACTATCCAGAAGCTGCAACTAGTATTGGACTCAGCTTCTTGATCTTTAAGTGAGGTGACTAAAAAGAACCATGTAACACTATTGCTTGTGAGCTGCCAAAACCAGTTTAAGTTATTTAGTTTATAGAGCCCTAAACAGCTTAGGATACATTTTATGCTTAAAGTGTTGTTTCCCTCAATACCATCTAGCCTGTGCATTAAGATTAGCCAGGAGGATTCAACTCATAGCGTGGTGTGGCCAGGCAAAGCATCTTCGTGGGACCATCCCAGTTATGAAATTCTCTCCTAAAGTATGCTTGGCTGATCCCCGTGCTTTCTTGGAGAAAACAGTTGTGAAGGGTATGGGTGTTCACCAGCAATTTGTATGATAGTAGGGCCAACTTGTATTTTAGATTGCCAGTTACTTTGCTTTTCTGTTTTTTTTTAAATAAACATTTTAATTTTTGTATCTAATGTGTTTAAGTATTGCTCTTTTTGTTGTGAGGCTATTTAAGATAGCTTTTATTGTTCTCTTGTAAACCTCTGGGTGGGATAACACCTAAATAAAATCTGCACTTTTTTCTCAGTCTATTTAAGTAACAAAATTCTCTTTATGTAGAATTTTAACTTGACGTTCATTGAAAGACTGGATATAGGCTAGGCTATGGAAAATTATAGTTCTGTAGACTTTAATGAAGTTGTGGAGTCTGTGCCTAATCTTTAACAGATGTACACTAAGCAATCAGCAAAAAAAAAAAAAAAAATTGGATTTATGATGTGGTAGCTTTTTTAAAAAAAACACAGACTTTGTTTTGTAAGCTTACTTGGAACATTTCAGTCCTCCCCTGTGCATGTTTAGTCAGAAGTACTTCATCTGATTTTATTTATATAGTATATGCTTATGCTACATTATACAGTAATGTAAAAAACATCTTGAAACCATGTGAACTGTTCCATGTAGCTTTGTGCTATATTTTCAGTTACTAGAATAATATAAGCATTAGAAGCTAGCTGATATTCTATAATTACAGTTACTGAGGGCATGGGGTAAAGGAATGCTTTATTTACAGTATTATTGTTCAAGTTGCCTTGGAATCAGTGTTCAGATTCTCCATCACATGGCACATACTGTTATGTAATACAAAGAGCAGCGTGTATTTCACTAGGTCTCATGAGGTTGTACAGTAAGAGTTGAGCCCTCTATGTGCAGTAATGCTGTATATATTGAAAATAGGAACCTATGGAATTGGATATTTTTGTGGGGTTTGTCCACATTGAAATTTAAATTGACCCTTACAGGGAACAGGCCTGTAGAATAACAACTTTTTATCTTTAGCAGACATAGTTAAACTGTGAAGATTTCAACTTAAGTTATTTGGACAAGCTGATCTGAGAGAATTAAAACAAATTCTTCAAACTTGTGCATAACTGGCAACATTTTCTTGATATTAAACATTTAGTACATTAAAATGAAAAGCAGACAACAACAAATAGTCCCAATCTGCCTTTATCCACATCCTGTTTCATAATATAGTTTCCCCCAGTTTGATATTCTTTAGATGTTTGGATTTCGGTAGGAACTAATTTAAGCAACTTTTCCCAATTGCTCATCAGCTGGTTTTGGCCAGAAATCTCAGATTATGAAACATTAATGACCCCAACAAGACACACATAAACACAAATGAACAATGCAAATCATCTTATTAAAACTATACTGGTTAAAAATATAGCAAAACTTACATCAAGGTCTTACACTCTCCACAGGATAATACTTATGTTCCCTTATTACAAATAGTCACAGACAAAAAAACTATAAATTGGCCTGACACTTTCAATCAGGGTCCCTCAACCAGGTGAGATGAGCCCTAACCGTGACTCAAACATTAGCCCATCCAAAATCCATCTGGATTTTGCATAGGAGTGCATAGCCTTAGAACATGCACTAATAAGGGCATATCTGAATTGCAGAATCCATTCTTTTGTTGCATGTGATCATTTATTTATTTACTCATTTATTGCACTTATATGCCACTTTTTGTTCAGGAGCTCAAGATGATGAACATAGTGTTCCCTCCTATTTTTCCTCATAGATACACTTCTGTGTGATAGGTTGGGCTAAGAGAGACTAACTGGCCGAATGTGAGCTTCCATGGTGGAAGTGGATTCCACAGTCCTGGGGTTTCCACTCCTAATCCTACACCTTGCTATGGCAGTGGCTAGGAACAATTTTAAAGTGATAATACGTATGGTTAGCATTGCACATGCACAAGAAAAGTGATTCTTGTTTCAGATGAACCAAAGCTGCGGATCAAAGACGGTACTAGAAGGTTATGCTTCCCACTTGGGTAACTATGGATTTTACTGGAAGGAGAAAACACAGAAGCACAAAAGTATTTTAAAACTACAAGTTAGCAGAATTGATTAACAAAGAATAAAAAGTGATATTGAATAAAACATAAAAATTACCTTTTGAAACATAGAATATAGCCTTGTGGACATATTTAATACAATTCAAGTAGAATTAAAATTTCAAACCCAAGACAATCAGAGATAGTAATAAGTTTAGAAAAAATGACATGTCAAGGTTAGCCCCGAGCCCAACTAAAGTATCTCAGGATGTGAGCTTTCACCACAAGAATCTATAACCTGGTGAAATAGATACAATGGACTTAAGTAAATCCCTAAGAAAAAAAGCAGAGAAGAAACTGGTAACACTGAATAAAAAGGAGAACTACCTCCCTTCCTTGCCTCCCAAGGAAGTCTGTTTCATTGTTGAATAGCTCTTACTGTTCAGAAATGTGTTTTGATGTCTAGCCAGAGCCTATTTCCTTGTAATGTAAACTGATTGTTTCTTGTTCTGTCATCTGAAACAACTCTGGACAATTTAAATTCATCTTCTTAAAATACTAGAAGACAACTATCAAGTCTCCCTGCAGTATTTTTTCCTCCAGGCTAAATACATTCTGCATCTACAAGTATTTGCCCTAAATTTTTCCTTTCAGGTCTCTTATCATCTTGATTGCTTTCCTTTGGGCATGTTCCCACTCTGTCAATGTCCATCCTTCCACATTTTAAGATTGACCTTGGAACATGACCCAGTATTTGAGGTGCTGTCTAATTTAGATAGTTTCAAAGCTGTTCTCTGTAGTTTCAGGAATTCTTTGCCTATCCTATTTGGTCATTAGTGAAAATAGAAAAGATTGATGACATAAAAAGCATCTCAGAATGGACTTGGAAATGATAATAAACTGTGTTGATTGTAGGAAAAATGTGTTAGCTCTTAAGAGCTAGCTGATTTATTATCAACTTCTGTGCCACGTCCTGTGGTTTGGATAAGTTGTGAAACGTTGTGTCAACTGAAGATCTGCAACAAAATCTTTCAGTATATCCCTGTCACGGAATAGCAGCTTTGTATCTCTGGAGGTGAGAGAAGTGTTTTCCCCAAAGGATAAAATAATTCCTTTGTATCGTCTACTGTGCTTTTCTGCTCTAGAGCTCAAATACAAAGTTCCTTTTTCTTCTTTCTGAAATCTTTATTTAGCAATTGTCTCTGACCTTGATGATCTTATATTCTTTATATATTCTGGTCTGCAGCTCCTTTCACCCCTGATCCCTGACTTTGCTTTTGATATAGTTGATAGAATTGTGCCCAGAAGATGTGGAGGACACTAGAGGAAAGGATGTTGTATAAATATAACAGGAAAAGGAGAATTCTTACTATTATGGTACTGATCCATCTTGTCTCTAGAGTGTTTTATCTGGTAATCTGTCTCCTCTTCTCCCTTGCCCTCCTAAGTAGCTGGCATCTTTTACATTCTGTCACCCTGGAAGCCAATGAACTTACAGTAGACCGTGATTGGGCTATCAGAAGTTTTTTTCTTTTTAATTTTTAATCTATCAGAGTACATAAAGAATCTCCCAGATATTTAAAATATTTTAAATGGAAGAGTTTTGGCTATCAGATATGGGCAAACAGGCTACGCAAGTTCACTATTGGCAAGAAGGATGATATAATCTATTTATGTTTGTGTTGTTACTTGGTCAGGACAAAGAAAGGACAAGGAACAAGAAAAAAAGGAGAATGTTTCTGGGTGAGAGAATTGTAGTCAGCAGTGGCAAAGGGACTTGAGACCAATCTAAAAAGCTCACATATGACTATAGCCTCTATTATTTTCTTACTTCCTCTTCCTCCCTCCCCCAATTTAGGTGGACCTAATTTTCCCCTGCTTCCTATTTTTGCTTTTGATTTGGGGGGAAAATCTAGATCTTCAGGAAAGCAGTCTTTGGAAAAATATGCATAACCCTGCCTTTAGTCTCCTGTAAATAGTGCTATTTAAGATAGCAGTACTGTTATAAATCAGGGATAGTTGAGATTTTGCAAAGTCAACTTTAATTTGAAGACAGAATCTAATCTGCAGAATCTATCACCCTCTGTCATAGGGAAAAAAATCAGGCCTTAAAATCTGTACTTCAAAAGAGGTTATCTGTTTTGCATGGTTCTTTGATGTGCATTGTGATGTCAGCTAGATGTATAGCTCCCTGCAAACCTAAAATGAGACTAGCCGCTATCTGGAGTTACTTTTAATTGGCTGGGAGATAGATGGGGCAATTTTCATGCTTAAATTCTTTAGATCATACAGAGTTGGTGATACTCTGAATTTATTTTTTAAATAATGTGCAGAATAAACTATAATACTGGACCCCCCATTTCAAAAACCTTTCATGTGTAATGTTTCAAGTACTGTAAGCCCTATTTGCTTTAAATCATATTTATAATTGATATTTTCCTACTAATATGATTTACATTGACTGTTAGGAAAATTTTGCTTGCTTACTTTTAATTGTTCTGATTCACTTATTATTGCTTAGGGTAGCACCTGATCTTGGATTACTGTTCAAAAACCTCATTTGCCCTGGATCATCTTTGAGTTTTAGGTGTTAGGACAATGTTTTGTTCTGTGTCTTTATTTTTCATCAGTTGGCTCCAGAATTTTGCTTCCCACAGGACATTTTTGATCAGCTGGCAGAATGGACCATGAGAAGAAGAATTGGGCAAACTCTTTCCAAGGCCAGCTGTGAAGTATTCTGTTTTTGGGATGTTAGGGCTGGGGAAAGGAAAGATGGGATCTAATGCAATGTGCAGTTACATTGATGCTGTGAATGTTGGTCTTATTTGGTGCAGCTGCTTGTTAAATTTTTTAAAAAGCATTTTATTTCCTGAGATTATAGTTTAAATTATGTATTTTAATACTGTTGATTGCTGTCTAATGTTAATTGTAAGCCACACTGAAAGTTTTTGAAATATAATGCACTTTATCAAACAAATCAATAATTAATATGGAGCACAGTATCCTAATTACTGCCTATGTTTTGGCAAAAATGAAAATTGAAATAGTATTTGCTACATATTATAGAATCGTTATTTTATTTATGCATGGGTAGCTTTATCTTAGGATGCATCCATTTCACTGAAACTGAGACTTACGATTGAAACTTCGTTTTAAAACACCTTAGCCATCTTTGTGTGTTTAAATCTTCCTAATAATATAAATATAACTTGTCCTCATGATGCCTTTATTTTTAAAATGGTCCACACAGAACTAAAGATTGGAGAACAGAAAAAAACATACCTAAGCCTTTACGATGGGGGATCTGAATCACAATAACTTAATTTCGCAACATAATATTCTGATATATTGTCTTTAAAGGATTGCATTTACTTAGTAAATCTTGGTGATTTGAAAATGGTCTTCTAACAATTGGGGAAAGGGAAAATAAAGTCTGTGGCTTCAAGTGAATAGCTTTATTCTTCTTTTTTTCTGTTCTATCCTATGTGAAGTAATGACTAATCAGTGACGCGGAGGGGGCATAAGGCTACTTCCAGGGAGTGATTCATTCTCCAAGTATTCCTCTGTGCTTTCTCTCTCCACTTCTAGTGGAATCCAGAGATGTATTTCTTCAGTGTTGGCAGCTTAGCAACAGACAAATATAATTAGTTCTGAAATATGATTTATGGAAACCTTGACACAAAGAAGTGATACATATACTTCTTAAAATTTAGTGTGTAAAAATAAGAATTTTCAAATACTTTACAATGTTACATTTCTGAATTTGCCAATTTTCTCCCCCTACCACTTTCTAACTTTTTCTGTTCACTGATAAGGTTTTTATACAACCTACAGGGTTGTAAAACTTTGTTATCCAGCACCAAGGCTCCATCAGGGTATCCATAATAGGGGATTGCTCCATATGGATTATTTGTGTTTATCTATTTTAATTCTCTTTTTTCCCTCTTTTATACCTTTTTATTTGCTAGCTAAAGGCTGTAATAAAATTGATCTAGTGAGACACAACAAGTTAGGATGACAATGTTTCTGTATTTCGAAGCCTGCCTGCCTGCCTGCCTGCCTGCCTGCCTGCCTGCCTGCCTGCCTGCCTGCCTAGATGAAGGATGAATTTTCATGTAAAGCCTTTTTTTGGGAGGTGGAACAATGGATGGGATGTTCACATTCTCTTGGGGCATAATTAGATTTGTCCATAGAAATCATGTAGTAATATAGATTTTTCGGTAAAAATACTGTTCTGTATAAAAGGTCACTATCAGAGAATATCTGGGCGTATGCCCTAGTGAAAACTTTTTATGTAGCAGATGAATGTCATTAATCCATCTTCATTCTTCATTCACTGTGAGTTGAGACACTATATCCTGGGACATGCACTGTTTCAGGATTTTTCTATTTTGATACTTTGTTACATTGATATAAACAAAGATGTTTCATTTCCAGTGAATTTTCTACATAATTAGAATAAACAAAATGGAAACTTTTGCGTAGCGTATTTCTTTTTAAATGATTGTATAATCTAAAATATTACATTTGTGAAATAAACGCAGTGCAATTCTACCAGGTTTGCTATGAATCCTTGTTGTAATTCTGGAAACAGGCTAAAACTTTTTTATTTCAGCATGCTTTTGGTTCCAGCTGACTGACTGTGAGTGCCTATCATTTGGGGTTTATCTTGAATTTTTCTTATTCTTTTTTTGTTTTTGACATGGTTCTGATTGACATTATTATGGTTTTTGCTTTCTTTTTGTTGCTGTTGTATGTTGCCTGGAATCTTTTGGGACTGGACTGGGTTAAAAGTACCGTACATAAACAAAGCAGCAAATGGCTGTTGGCAAATAATAAATGAATCACTCTCTAGAATGGTTCTATATATCTATACATATGAAATGTCATCAATATTATTGCTTCCAGTATTAAACACTAGCCAAAATCATACTTTACATTAAACTAAAATAAATCAGTTTGGTTTGCCTCAATGTAAACCCATCCAGCTGTAGTTTATTCAGGAAACCATAGCTTAGCATGATGTGCAAATGAGATTAGAGACTGGGGATGTAGCAGAGTAAGAGGATTACAGAACTTTAAGGGAGAGGACATAGTAACAGTGGGAGACTCTTAAGTACCTGGGCATCTGTTGGAAAATTAAATCAGCTAAACCTGCAAGGTACCCAAAATTCCTCAGTGGTCTTGCTAACCATTTTCCAGAAGGTTGAAGAAGAAACAAGAAGATCAGCACTAACAGGGAAATGCTGGCTGAAGAGATGAAAGCACTGGGAACCTTGAGAAGAAGTGACCATGCCATCTTGGGGGTCAAGATACTCCAGAAAGACAAATAAGAGTCTTGCATACAGAGTAGATTTCAGGAGGACTAGTTTCAACAAATTAAGAGAAATACTAGGTAGAATATAGCAGGCAGAAATTTTCAGGTTAAAGGGAGCGCAGAAGAGTTGAGAACTAAGAAATACAATATAGAAAGTACAATTATAGACCATTTGAATGAGTAGAAAAGGGCGGGGGGGGGGCACTTAGGAAGCTATTATTGGATGCTAGGGAAATTGGAGTTAACTAAGAAAAGGTCATGTATAGGAAATGGAAAACCAGTATTATCACCAAGTAGCTGATATTGGCAGAAAGAAAGTTTAAAAAGGTTAGAGTTAGGTTAAAGCACAAAAGGAACTTAGACTTGCAAAGTAATCTAAAAATAGCCAAAAGGGCTTTTTTCACTCTGTCAGTAGTATAATGGAGAAAAAGAAAGACGAACCTGCGGGTGGGGGTGGGATGTCACTAAGGGGAGATGGTAGGATAGTAACAGGTGATGAGGAGTGGGCAGAGCTCTTTAACTCCTACTTTGCTTCCATTTTCTCCCCAAAGGGGAAATGGCTTCAAAGGGACATAAGCAGAACAAATCCCCAAAGTGTTGTTACTATGTTTTTTATAATGCTTTCAACTTTTAAAAATACTTTTTCCCATGGTCTTTGAAAAACCATGGAGGCTAGAGAAGGGCACATGTTATAACTATTTTCAAAAAGCAGGGGAAAAGAAAACCTGTGTAACTACAGACAAGTCAGCTTGAGGTCAACGGATTACTAAGCAGTTACTTTGTAATCAATTAGAAAATAATGCATTGCTTGGCAGGACCAGCATGGGTTTATCAAGTATAAGTCATGCCAACCAATCTGATCAGTTTATTTGACCAGGAGGATGTAGTGGACATAGGACATTTTGACTTCATTCGACAAAGTGTCCCATAAGATTCCAGTACAGAAGATAAGAAACAGTGGGCTGGACTATGCTACCATAGTGCTGGTTGAGCCATCATACCAAACAAGCATGCTTCAATGCTTCGCATCAGGCTGGAGGAAGTATTACTGTACTGTAAGGCTTTATTTTAGGCTGAAGCTCACATCAGATAGTGCTGTTGGTGTAGATGTGGGGGCAAAGTAGACATACGGGTTTATTGCAGGGTCTGGTTCCCATGTTGGCATCATTAACCTGTTGTTTCTTGTTTCTTGTGAGAATCTGCTTCAGGTCAGGTAGTTGTCTGCATACAAGTATGGCCCTGCCACCGAGTGCCAGAGAAAGTGCAGTGACATTGTCCAGCATGGGCTGTAGCTTATTAATAAGGAATTTGAGTGATTTGAATTGTGAGCTACAGGTGACAGCCAGTGGTGTACTGTTCTGTTTCTGTTGTCTGTCTTTTAATAGGTCCTCTCTGAGAACTGATCTGATTGTAGGGTAGAGCCTGATAGATTTGGTGGTGTGTTCTGGGTGGAAACAGGAATTTGTTGGAGGTCAGAAAAAAATCTTAGTGCTGTACGCTATGAAAACTGGATACGAAAACAATAGTACGTTATTTTGATGGAGATATAAATATGTGTAACAACCAGACAAATATCAGTTCAGTTCTATGAAAGTTGGCTTTTCTTTTTAGACCACATTAGTAAATCAGGGAGAAAATGGACCATCCATTTGTATGTGATCCACTAGAAGTCTGGCCCAGTGCCTGAAGACTGTCAGGATCTGGATGGGAAGAAACAAGTTGAAGTTGAATCCTAGCATATCTGAGTCAGTGTGTGTCCAGAAACCACCTGGTTCTTTGTCTGCTGCAGTGATAATGCTGGACAGGGTATCATTCCTCTGAAGGAGCAGGGGTGCACCTTGGGGATCCTTCAGCTACTACTAAACAGGTAGATTGAAGCCAATGCTAGAAGGGTCTGTGCCCAGCTATAGGTGGTGTGCCCACAGACTCTTCTTTCTCCAGAAGAGGCCTTGACAACAGTGCCTTATGTCCTCATTACCTCCTGTATAAATTACTGTTATACAATCTATATGTGGCTGCTTTTGAAGACTACTTAAAAGGTGCAGTTTGTACAAAACACCCCATCTGTAGAATCTTAAGATGAAATGACCTTTAGGACTAAAACCTATCCATCTGCTTTGCACATTCCACATGGAGGTGCCAAAGGTGAGAGATTTGAGGAGAGGGGCCAGAAGTCAATGCTTCTATGTGGCAGACCCCACCTTCTGGAATGTACAGTGTCCTCCCTCCTGATATTTATGAAGATGCTGGAAATGGAGCTTTCAGGAGAGTTTTTAATGGTAAGATCTTGTCATTGGGAGATAAGATCTAATCTAATTATACCTGTGCTGATATAATTCTGGTAACTTAAGATACTGTTGTATAATTTTTCTCCTGTGTTTTACTATATACAGTGGTACCTCGGGATACGAATGCCTCTACTAACGAACTTTTCGTTTTCGCTCCGGCCGCAAAAATTTACCTCGATGTGCGAACTCCGCCTCGGGGTACGGTCATTTTTCCACCCTGACACGTGGTCTGCGGCCATTTTTCCACCCCTGACATGTGGTCCGCGGCCATTTTTCCGCCCCTGACACGTGGTCCACGGCCATTTTCTTGCCGCGCGGCACCCGGCCGTTTTCTCGCCCCTGACGCATGGTCCGCAGACGCCAGAACGGATTAACGGTAATTACATTGAACCTTATGGGAAAATTTGCTTTGGGGTGCGACCAAATTCGGAGGGCGGAACGGATTAACCGGATTTACATTGAACCCTATGGGGAAATTTGCGTCGGGTTACGACCAACTCGGGATACGCCCAGAGTCACGGAACGGATTAAGTTCGTATCCCGAGGTAAGTCCTTTATGGTGAGAGCTTTAGGGATAATGAATATTTTCAATTATTAATGCAATCTGATGAATTTCTCCTTTAGACTATATAAAGCAAATTACTTTGTACCTGGTACCATAGTTGCTTTTGTTTCTTAGATCTTGTTCCATAATTCATTTAACAATTTCAAAATAGTTGAATACAGATATTTTGCAAATACTTATCAGAAATCACAAGCAGCTTGGGTTTCTCAGTATTCTCTTGTCTGTACTTAATAAAATCCTCCATACTATAGCCTACCTTTTAATTCCCCCCCCCACTTTGGTTTTATTGAAGGACTGCTTTTTTATTTCCAGAATTAAAGGGGGTTGAGACTTTGTCCATGAAAACAAATCCTCTCTGAAAACAGAACGGAAGACCAAATTTAATGTTGGGGAGGAGCCAGGTATAGTTTAGGGCTGGGGACAAAAATCTAGAAAAAATGCTGCCTAGGCTGCAACTGCTCCATTCTGTCCCCCCTCCCTTCTGGCCATGGGGCTCCAGGCAGAAGGATTATTAAAAGGCTGGCAATTATTCAAAAAAGCATATTCCACATGGTCTCCAAATCTTCTTTGTATTATACATTTTAACCCTGTTTATCTTTGTTTTTAATTTGGAAACCACTGCAATTTTTGAAGAATTGAAAACAAGGTAAAATGGATATCTATTACAAAGACGTCAGTTTTAAATAAGTGATACAGTAGAACTGTGCAATGACCTCCTTCCTGCATGTCAAAACCTTGTGGATATAGTCTGGATGGGAAATATATTTAAACCAGCTGTGAGTGAACCAGAAAGTCCTATTTTCTGGCCATAAAATATTGCTAAATTATTGGAAAAACAAAGGGAAAAAAAAGAGCCAAAACAACTTTAAAAACAGACTGAACCTAAACTTGAAAAACAGTGTTTTGCTAAGAACAACCAATGCAAAGAGGCTTCTTCGTCTTGTCTGTTGCGTACAGAGATGTGTTTCGGTGTACTGTGCGGGGAGAACAGTGCATTTGCCAAAATTTAAGATAAATGGATCCTTCTGCTTTCCAAGTCATTAGGTTTCAGACTCGGTCTTCCATTAAGTCTCTAATTTTGTGAGTAATTGGAGCACAATGCTTTTTTATTCTTTTTAGAAAAGCTTAAAAAACAAAGGCAGTTTGAATTCTGCAGGAGGTGAAACCACACTGTTTGTACTGAAAGTCCCATCCATACAAAAGGTTTAGCCCAAAGTCATATTCAACAGAATTGGCTCTTGAGAAAATATAGCAATACAAGTTCATCCCAGGGTATAGAATTGGGAAAACTAGATAAATACATTTTCTTATACATTTTTTCATGCTAAATGTGCATGAGGAGCTTGTTTTTAGGAGATGTACAAATTTTTAAATTACGATTGGATCGTTTGCTAGCAGTATTTTAAGAAGTACTAGTGGAACAAAATTTAAGGGAATGATTCAACCCATATCCTAAAGTTATAGGCACAGAAAGACTAGGACACTGTCTTTGAATCTCAGGCTAAGAAGATGGTAAAAGGCAATATGTCAAAGTAAAATTCATAGGATTTTGTTCTCAACACTGCATTTACTTAGTTAGGCAAAAGTTCAGATAAAATACAGATACTGATATCTTTTAAAAAAAAAACCAAGCTCTGAAGGTAAGGGCTTTCTTTTTATTTGCAAACTCAATACTACCTTGCTTTAATTTATGTTCATCTATAAAGAAGAGAAATTCCTCCAAGGAGCTGCACTTTGATATTATAGGATGGTGAAAAACTTTTCCAGATGTTTTTTGACTCCAATTCATTAATTTCATCATAGAATCAAAGTGTTGGAAGGGACCTTGGAGATCAGCTTGCCCAACTCGCTACCCAGTGCAGGAATCCACTACAACAGCCATCTGGACAGATAGCCATCTAGCTTTAATGGAAATGAGTCTACTGTCCCCTGAGGCAGTTGGATGTGCATCACCAGTGTACCTGCCATGGAACTTAAGTGAGGTCTTGATGCAGAACTGGCCCTTTCTGCTTTGGATTCTGGAAATGGGGTATTTTCAAGACTGCGAATCTGTGCTGGGCAAGTATCCCTTACAGATTATTAAACAGTATGCTTGTAAGCACACACTGAAATTAATAGGAGCCAGCAGGGAGTTGTCACAAAAAAATTGTGCCAGAGCAACCTGAACTCCTCTTTTGATAGAATTACTGGCTTAATAGGTTAGGGAATGCTTCAGTGATAGTATCTTGGATCTCAGCAGTGCCTTCAGCTAAGTACCTCTCCTCCATAAAATGATAAAATATAGGATTGATGATACTACTGTTTCATGGATTCACTGTCGGCTGAATGACTGCATCCAAAGTGTGTGTGTTAATGGCTCTGAAGATGAGTAGGTTGAAGATGAGTAGTCAGTGGAATGGCACAGGCTTTGTCCTGGGCCCTGACTTGTTCAACGTTTCTAATGACTTGGATGATGGAGTTGAGGGGAAACTTATAAGTTTTGCAGATGACACAAATCTGGGTGGGGTGGCTAATACTTTAGATGAATGAGAGGATTCAAGAAGAGCAAGACAGGCTTAAACAGTGGATTGCCTTTTGAATAGTCAATTCTCGATACCGCTGTTCAAAAGTGACAGTGACAAATTGGAACAAGTTCAGAAGAGGGCTACCGCAAGATGGTGAGGAGACTGGATAACAAGCCCTACAAGGAATGGTTAGAGGATCTATATACGTTTAGCCTACAAAAAAGATGACTGAGGGGAAATATGATAGTAGCCTTCAGATATCCAAAGGGCTGTCACACAGTAGAGAGAACAGACTTGTTCTTTATTGCTCCCAAGAGTAGTGGTTAAAACTATGAGGAAGCAGGTTCAGGCTAGATATCAGGAGGAACTTCCTGACTGGGTGTGTAGTGGAGCAGACTGCCATATGACTAGATGAGTTTTCCCTCACCAGAGGTCTTCAGACAGAAGTTGGATGATCATCTGTAAGAGATTCCCTAGTGGCTGGTGTGGGTCTTCCGGGCTGTGTGGCCGTGTTCTGGAAGTTTTGTTTCCTAACGTTTCGCCAGCAGCCCCTTGTTAGCAATTCAATAGAAGAAAAAAACCCCTGCCTAATCCCCAGGAAGATACACACAGATTCTGACACCAAAACAAGCAGCCACTCAGTAACCCAACCCCCCCACACACCCCCAATCCCCCCCTTCCCCCCCCTCAGATCTCTATAAATACCCACAGAAGGGTCACATCATCCTGGGCACAGAGAGAACTGCTCCTGTCTGTGCTCCTGCACTCTGAAGATGCCGGTCACAGGTGCTGGCGAAACGTTAGGAAACAAAACTTCCAGAACACAGCCACACAGCCCGGAAGACCCACACCAGCCATCGTATGCCGGCCGTGAAAGCCTTCGACAATAGATTCCCTAGTGTTGGATTAGATGGTTTTTAAGATCCCTTCCAATTCAATGATACTATGAAAAAGAAAAAAAAATACATCAAAGCAGCTTATGATGGTTATCCTTGGATTTGTATTACCAAACAATCATATATTGTATTAGAATGTTGCTATCCATTTACTGGTGATGATCCTAGCTGGAATGAAAAGTGAATGGTTGCCTGCCAATTTCAGACCTCACTCTCTTAGCCATTTTGTTGGTATTCAACTCTACCAATGGCCCAAACTGAGTTACAATCTAACTGGGAATGGGTCAGCATCCTTTATTCCAGAACATCTCCTTAGACAACACTGTGTCACCATATTGTGCCTTCCTTAAGATTGTTATGTTATGAACTTTTAAGTGAAGAAGAACGTATGGGCAGAGTACTGACAATAGAGGGCTAGATTCTAATTTTCAATATGATCAAACAAACCTCTTTCTAAATATTTCAGTGACTAAAAAACAGTTTCTTATTACGTTGGTAATAGTGTAAATTGAGGAATGTGGGTTTTGATGCATATGGGTGCAGTGCTGGAGCATGAAGCTAGACTTCTGCTCATCCATATACCTGGGTTGAGAGATTATAATATTTAAGTCAACGATTACATATGGAGAGATGTTCATTGGCAGTTGTAAAAACCCACATTTAGAACAAAACTTCTGTGAAGTGATTCCCTAAACCAAATTCTATTAAATCAGCTCTGGGTTACAGGTGGGGAGTCCCCACCCCCAACATCTGTTATAGAGTGAAGGTAATTAAACTCTGCATGAGTAAGCTTGGCTAATTTAATGTGACCTTGATGTGAACTATATTAAGAATTCCCTTTGAACATAATATGAAACCTAATAATTTTAAAAGCATCCATCCCTGTGACACGCAAGTAGAAGAACATGTCATTTTAAAAATCTGTTGGATGTGTGATTATATAAACTGTTGGAAATGTTACAGCTAAGGATTTAACTTATTTCTGTGGAGTTTGTTTTTCATGTTTTGGCAACGTTCCTAGAACAGATTCAGATTGAATTTTCTTTTGTCTTTTTATATAACGTTCATGTGGGTGGGAATTATAATGCAAAACATAAGTTTGGACTTAAGATTTTTTGTTTCTGAATTTAAAGGACACCTCCGCCCCCCCCTGGACAAAATTGAATTTAATAGGACTGTAAATTAATTTTTGGTGATGATGCATGTAAGTAAACTTTCTTTTGAGAAGGTGTAAAGCAGAGGCAGTAACTGTTTCTGTATTTTGACAATTTTATCCAAGTTGCAAGGGGAAAGCTTATGAAACTGCAGGTAAATAATCTGATATTCTTGCTTTTGTATGTGACATAGGAAGCAGACAAAATGTATGTTCAAGGCTAAAAATATACAAATAAAAAGTTATAAAGCATGAAATGTATTTATATGCCCAACTGCCTTACAAAAGCAAAAAGGCATCTTCTTGTAAATGCAAAGAAACTTTTTGTTGTTACTGAGGAGGAAACCAGATTTTAGGGCAAAATCAGTCTTCTGTGTTTTTGGTTGGCATTACTTATTAACAGCCCTATGTATGAAATTTGGAGAAGTGGCAGTGGTTGGTGACAGTGTCTAGTCATCTTTCCTCTGATACTTTTTTTCCCCAATAATCAAGTGAGCTGTAGTCATGAAATGCCTTTTAATAAAATGTGTTAGCCTGAAAAATGTGCTACCAGCCTCCTTCTGATTTTTGGCCACTACAGACCAACATGGCTCTCCACCTACAATGTTTTCCAGTCTGAGGTGTCCTCTTCTCTGTTATGGAACCTGCCCTCTGGAATGCCTCCCCCACCCCCCCACAAAACCTGGCCCAATTGAAATGAGCCCTTAAAACCTGGCTGTATCCCCAGACCCTGAGTCAGACTGAGTGATGAACCCCATGTGTGATGCTTTGGTCTTTTGATTGGCCATTGCTCTTTTTTTCCAGGCTTTCTGTCTTTGATGACATAATTCTTAGTTTTTAATCTCTTGCTTTTTATTGTTGTATTTGTAAGCCACCCAGAGTCTTGATAGATTGAGAGAGAGAGAGAAAAGAAAAGAAAAAAGAAAAGAAAAGAAAAGAAATTGTTGTCTAGCTTCCACCTGAAATGCCTTATACTGAATAGTGTGAAAAAAAGAACAGACTTTGGAAAAGAATATAACTTGGTGGAGGGGGAGTGAATTTTATTTATTTACTTGGTTGTTAGATTTATATCTCACCATTTGTTCAGGAACTTAAGGCAACGTATCTTATACCTCCCATTAAAACAAAAACAAAAACCAATATCCCCGTGATGTAAGTTTTGCGGCTGAGAATGGACTTCAACCTGAGTCTCCCCTTTTTCTCCCCTGAAGCACTAATATGTCTATCCAATGTGAGAAGAGGTTCTTTCTGAATTCCTCATTCTGTTTAAATTATTCCTGTAAATCTTATAGATTGAAATCTTGTATACACAGTTCGTACATATTTGAATCCAGCCAGTTCTTTGCTAATAATATACTGTGCCTGCCTACCCACCTAGCAGAGACTTTCTCTGCAAATTAACACAATTTGTATAAGAACAAAACCTACTGATACAGGAAAAAATCACCTTCTAGTTTCTATACCTGTTTCTGCCATTATTATTTTCTGTATGCGCTAGTTGGTTTGTTTGCTTTGGTAAGGTCTAGAGAATAAGAATGTAAGAATCTGAATGGCCATTACCTGGACAGAGACATTACTGAAGTAAGTAAGCTTCTGCATAAGAATGCTCAGCATTGTAGGCTGAATGGATAATGCAATTTCAGTTTGCTGAGTAAATGCCTTATATTCTGTCCATAATATGTAAGGCAATACTAGAATGGAATGATTCAACATCCCCTGATCAGACATTGTTCTGGTGCATCAGCATGTATCACTGGATGTGAACTGCTAGTCAGCTTTGAGGAAGTCCTGAAGTTTCCAATTTATTTGATTAGCCTGCTGCTGAATCACATTGATTAGATGTTTCAGCATGCTATGAAAGCAGCCACAGGCTACTAATAGTGAACCATTAGACTTTACAACCACATAGAGGTACTGGTACCTACTGCAACTGTCAGATCCTCCACTTATTTCGTGAGGTGAGGTTCCTGGAAGGAAATAAACAGTGTATTGTTTTGTTGTGCAAATCATATTATTGTATTGTTACAAATATGTATATAAAAATATCAGTCTGCAACCAATGTTATTATATTGCCAGAACATGTGTGTGAAGCATATCATTGGGGTGGACCAATAGCCCAGTCTCCTCTCTTGCTTTGCTTTTTTAGAGCCAACGACTTGAAAGCACACGTGTGTGCGCGCATGCACACACACACACACACACACACACAGAGAGTTAACAATGGATGCATAGTGATTGTGAGTTTACACTGCCTGGTTTAGTTTGAATAACTCCAGGCAAATTGTATATTAGTTACTTTGCATTTGAATCAGTCAGTGAGCCTAGATGTAAGGGTTTTATTTTATTTCTTTGCTGTGTTTAATCTTGCAAGGCCGGATGCTCTGAAATATTTATTTATTTAATTTGTATGGTCACCCATCTCACCAAGTGACTGTGGGCGGCAAACAAAATTTAAAAAATAAAAATAATTATATTGATACAAGCATTAAAATACATCAGAGCCAAGAATAAAGCACCAAACATAATGACTAAATTAACCATGAAACAGGTCCCTGCACACACTCAGGGCCCCAGGCCCAGTCACAGAGCCAGGTCAGGGCCATCCTGATTGCCAGAGGGAGAATGTTGCATAAGGTAGGTACTACAGCAGAAAAGGCATGTCTTCTAGGCCCCACCAACTGGCATTCCTTAGCTGATGGGACCCAAAGCATGCCCATCCTGCCTGACCCAATCGGATGGGTAGAAACCACTGGGGAGAGACAGTTCCTCAAGTAACATGGTCCCAAGCCATGAAGAACTTTAAAGGTGACAACCAGCATCTTGAATTGCACCCAGAAGCACATTGGCAACCAATGCAGGTCAAGGAGTAGAGTGTCATTTACTACCTGTGCTGCCACATTCTGCACCAGTTGAAGCTTCTGAATGCTCTTTGAGGGCAGCCCCCTATACAGCGTATTGCAGTGGTCCAGACAGGAGGTCACGAGGGCATGAGTGACAGTGAGCAGGGCCTCCCAGTCCAGGAATGGGTGCAACTGGCACACAACCCAAAGGTATGCCAAGGCCCTCCTAGCCATGGCTGACACCTGTTCTTCTAGCAGGAGCTGTGAGTCCAGAAGGACCCCCAGATTGTGTACTGGGTCTGTCTGAGGCAGTGTCACCTCATCTAAAACCAATGATGGAAAGTCCCTGACACCAGAGGGTCCAAATACCCAGAGCCACTCAGTCTTGCTTGGTTGAGGTGAAGCCTGTTGTGCCCCATCCAGGCCCCCACAGCTTCCAGACACTGGGACAGGATGTCCATGGCATCACTTAGGCAGCCTGGGGTGGAGATATAAAGCTGGGTATCATCAGCATACTGGTGATATCTCACCCCAAACTATTGGATGACCCAGCAGCCTCATGTAGATGTTAAACAGGAGGGGAGAAAGAACTGAGCCCTGAGTCCCTGACGTGGACTGGACCTCTCCCCTCCTCTTAACACCTACTGGAACTGGCCCCAAAAGAAGGAGGAGAACACAGCACTGTGCTGCCCATCCCCAACTCCTGGAGCTGGTCCAGAAGGATAGCATGATTAATGGTATCAAAAGCCACTGAGAGGTCAAGAAGAGCTAGGATGGATGCACTACCCACATCCTGCTCCCACCAGTGGTCATCCAAGAGTGTGATCAATGCCGTCTCCATCCCATACCCTGGCCTGAATCCTGATTGAAAGAGTCCAGATAATCTGTTTCATCCAGAATATTTTGAAGCTGCTGTGCAACCACCTTCTCCACAACCTTCCCTAGAAAGGCAAACTGGATGAAACTGTTCAGGTTGGTTGGGTCAAGCGATGGTCCCTTGAGAAGGGGGAGCACCACCACCACCTTAAGAGCCTTAAGGAAGAATTAACCACCTTCTGGACCCAATCACATCCCCTCCCGGGCAGCCTTGGCCAGCCAGGAGGGGCATGGTTTTAATATAGAGGTGGCTGAACTAACAGCATCAAGAACCCTGTCCACTTCCTCAGGCTCAACAAGATTGAACTCTTCCTAGATAACCTTACAAGACTGAATCCCCATAGCCTCCACTGGCTCTGCTTCAAGGCTGGCATCCAGTGCAGAGCAAATCCAAGCAACTTTATTCATCAGATGCCTAGCCTATTCCTCACAGCAACCCTGTAGGTAAACCTTGGAATTATCCCCTCCAAGGAGAGTCCGGGTTACCTGAAATAGGGCTGCTGGGTGGCTCTCTGCAGATGCAATAAGGGCAGAGAAATAATTACGTTTTGCCACCCTTACCGCCATGAGGTAGGCTCTAACAGTGGCCCTGGCCCGTGTCGGGTTCACTCCTTGTCATCCACCAACGGTGCTCTAGGTGTCTCTTCACCTGCTTCATTTCCCTTAAGACGTCCATAAACCACAGAGAGTTCTGGGATCGATGGGTGCAGAGAGGCCGCTCAAGCACAATCCAATCCAAAGCCTCAGCTGCCTTCCCATTCCAGGTGGCCACCAGGGTTTCCGTCAGACCATGCAGCAGACCTTTGGCAACAACCCCAAGCTTCCTCTGGAAACTGACTCGGTCCGTCAGTCGCCTGAGGCAGACTGATCTAATAGATCCAGTCTCCCTGCAGAGTGGGGTGATGCCAGAGAACTGGAGGCTCACCAGTGAGTGATCTGACTGTGATGGGGAGAAACCAATTATCTCCCCCAAATTCAGAAAACCTTGCCACTGCCCCAACAGAAAAACCAGGTCAGATGTATGACCACTATTATGCATTGGGCTCTGGATGACCTGGGGCAGGCCCATGGCTGTCATGGTAGCCCTGAACTCCTGAGCTACCTCAGACCCTGCCCCCAAGGAAGGCATGTTGAAGTCCCCCAAGACCATAAGCCTGGGGAACTCCACCGCCAACCTGGCCATGAAATCAAGGAGCTCAGACAGGGAGGTTGCTATGCAGCAGGGAGGCTGGTACAGTAGCAACAGTCCCAACTGATCCCTAGAGCCCAACTTAATAAATAGGGTCTTGCACCTGGCAATCTGTGGGACAGTGCCTCCCAGGTATCTCAGATGATTGATGATGATGAATGATGTATATTGGATGAATATCAATGGATTACAGTGAATCTGAGCCAACGTATTTTTTTCTTGCTCATTCTGACAAGTCAGTTAGTATAAAAATTGGTTTGATGTTCCTTGTGACTTTCCTTTTGTTGGAATTTGCAGGGAACACAGTAAGGCATTAATTTTTTTCCTTTTCTCCTGTCTGTTTGCTGGGCTGCAGTTGAAGCCTGGATCTTGTAGTCTCATGGTCCCAATGTCTCTCGCAAAGCGATTTCACTACTTTAATTGAACTCAAAGACTTATTGACATGGGGGTGGGGGGCGCAGAGGGCATTTACTAACCATATAATCTAGTCTGCTTATTTTGCAGAAGGCTCTTGTTTCTCACCATCCCAGTCATACTAATTTTTGTTCCCAGGAAAGCATGGGCTACAGTTAAAGTTCACGTTGCATTTTAAGAGCACCCCCTCAAACAATGTCCTTCCTCTTTGGTTACCTTTTGTTTTCTATTGCAGACAGCCCATGGTGGGGCTCCCTCTCTCATCCTTTTTGCCTTGGGCTTTAAGACTTGCTGAGTGGAGCCATGCTGTCTTCGTTTTGTCATAGTTTTGTGGCTCGGTACATAATGTCAGCTTTTGTTTCCCATGTATGTGCCTTGCACTTCAATAAACGCTGAAATGGTTCATTCTCTACGACTCATGGAGGCATCCAGTGTGTATGCGTGTTTTTTCCCCCATTATTGGACAGCTGAAAAAGAATTCTTAGTTGTTGATGCTTGCCTGGACAAGCATCTGACTGCTCATCCTCTTCGCTGCTGAAAATAAGGATGTGCGTTAGTCAAAATTCTGAAGATTTCTCACTGTTTTATTATCACTTTGCCCATTGGTATCAGTATAAGATATCTTGATAAATATTTCAGATAGTAATCATCACCTAATTAATTGTATATGCTGTGCTATTTTTAGCTGATGGAATACACCAGTAATATACTTCTGTATCCTTCATGGTGATGAAACATTTGGAAGGTCTGTGGCAAAAGCTTCACAGCAAGGTAGTGGTTTGCCTGTGAGGTGAAGTAGGTTCTTGAATGTTGTGAATGGGAAGTTTCTCTTTCCTGCCACCTTTCTTTAATGAGATCTTATCTTGCACGGTATGCAGAAAGCATGGCTCTCATTCTTTCTCTGATTGCTCGGATAACTCTTGAAATACCTACAGGGTTTTATCAGATTTCCCCTCTCAATGCAAGTGCACAGACCAGTCCTTCCACATAACAGGTTCTTTTTCCAGTCCCCTGCTCTCAGGCCCTCTTGTATTTCTACAGTTATGTTTTGTTCTTCTTTGTGACTTAGTACTCTGAACCTTAGCAGTGTGAATTATATATTTATTTATAAAACTGCATTCAAACAGAAAAGTGTTGGTATATGTTTTGTTCCTTCTGACACTTGAGAAAAATGAGTGCATTAGAATCTTCATGTTGGTCTTCAAAAGCTTTGGGATGGTTTTGAACTAGATTTCCCCTCCCTTATTTCACCTAGATGACATACTGAATAAGAAGATATGCTGATCTTGAGATGAAACAAGGTAATATGTATTTGTTAGGTTTGCAAAACAGTTTCACACTGAATTTTATAATGATGGTATTTGAGTGATTTGGATATATTATGTAGCAACCACCCTAAACTCCCTTAATACTGCCTCTTTTGTAAAAGCTCAGTGCCAGGCTGCCCCATCATACCGCACAGTGTATGTGTTCAACTACAACTTGCATCATCTCAGCCAACATGGCCATGACAGGAGTTGTAACTTTAGGCATCTGGAGAACTCACTCTATGTTTTCAGAGGCAAAATACCTTTGTCAGCCTTGCTGCAAGAATTGTTTGACTGGAAATACCAGGACTGAATTTGAGACTTTTTGTGCTCAGAATTCACTTTAAGTTATAATCCCACCCAGTTGAGTTTTTGTTCCTTTCATTATACCATAAACTGGCACAGGGAGTAGTGCTGTGGAAACATATTGTGTAATAGACCCATTCACATAACGTGCTAAGCCAGAATTTGCTTTAACAATTGTGGTTTGAGTAAGCTTCTATTGACCTGTCTGAACTGCATTTAAATACCTTGGAAATGAGGCCAATCAAGGCCAAAAACAGTATATGGAAGTGACTTTTAGCATCTTTGCAAGATGGGAATATATCAGCATTCTTGTTTCAAGGGCTTGCCAGCAGACTTCAAAGTGGGAATGTGGTGTGAGTGCAATTTCCAGTTTCTACTGACAATTTTAGTTTCTGGATCCGGTCTTTCAATCTCTAGAAGTTCATGCAGTCTTCTTAAGAAGGCCTTCCTTCTTGCCTACTTTGCAGTGAACATTTTCGGGAAGTGGTGTTTTGGTCTTGAGACAGTGCCACACTTCTTTTGGGCAAAATAATGCCCCAAATATCCCAGAAATAATGCACTCCTCTGTACAACTCAGAGACAGCTACAAATGAGAGTTGTAGTTTTACTGATTGATTTATTTTGTTCTTGAGTTAAAGTAAGTGTTTGTATAGTTAGGTGGCATAACACCTTTTACCATGCAGCCTGTGGAAAGCCCTTGCTATATGCTGCCTGTTTTGCAGAGTAAAAAACCACTCAGTGTTTAGTTGCAATAAAGCACCTCCTTTGTTTTTACCTTCTCTCTTGTTAAAAAGCCTTCACTTTACATCTCTTGCCTTCAGGAGTCCAGAATTGTTCCCTATAGGTTTTGACAACTTCTCTTGTCTTGCCTTCACTTGATTTGCATGCTGATGAATGAAGAGTTTGTGCCTGAAGTGAGATGGTGATGTATATGCAAGACAGCCAGCAGCTGTTCTTAAAGAATGCAAGTTTATTTTTCTCCCTGTAGTGTGTGTCCTTTGCCTTGTAGAGGGTGGGAGAGGAAAAGGGTTTCATGCTGATAGCAGTTTTCCTAGGTAGCATATTATTAACATAATAACTAGGTTATTATTATTATGGTTGGTGGCATAGTCAGTCAGATGTTTAGACTGGATTTGGGATTTTTATCCACCTCTTGAGTCCTTCCCAAGGATCTGGGATAGGCAGATGTTGTTTGATGGTGTTAAAGGTATTATTATTATTATTATTATTATTATTATTATTATTATTATTAACGTAATAACTAGGTACTCTTATTAACATTCCTTCGCCTATTATTTTCTTTTTCTGTTTTAGTTCTGTTTTTATAGTTTTTAATGTTTTTAATAATTACTATATAATGGTTTTATGAAATGATTGTTTATATATTTATTGTTTTATTGGATTGTTGTACACCGCCCAGAGTCACTTTTTGTGAAGTGGGCAGCCATATAAATTTTATTAGTAAATAAATAAATAGTCCACTTGATTTCTCTTTCAGCTATGATATTTGATAATCCAGAAAGATACTCTGCAAAACAGCTCTACGTTGTTACCTGGGTCTGCCAGCTTCTGATGCAATTAAGAAGTAATATTTGCTAAATAGCACTAAATTAAGCTTAAATCCCTTTCCCATGCCACATAAGAGAGTGAATTCCTAGTTTTCTAAAAATAGCTTATTGTTATAGACCAACCAATCCAGTAGTACAACAGTAGTCTTCAACAACTTGCTTTATGGGTAGATTGATGAAATGTCTTTTCTAAGTAAGGAAGAAAAACAGTGACTCTTCCAGGGCAGGCAAAAATCTGTGTCCTTACTAGAAGATTTCACTGGGATTTTTTGTCAGACATATTTTTTCAGACTTAGAGGAAGGGAGATTTGCACAACAAGGGTTCTTTTAACTAGAGGTATGCAGACTTCTGTGCACGAACTGCTCTCTACATGGAACAACCAATATTGGATGGTCTATGTCTCCATCAAAACATGCGTGTTTTGCTTGGGCATGGGCTCAGAATACATGGTCTATCTAGGTACGGAGCAAAAATATGTGTTTGATCCATGCAGAAGTGTTTTGGCGTGGGGAGAGCAGGAAAGAATGGCAGCAGTTGTAAGAGGAGACAGGGAAAGGAAGGCACTGAGAATATTTGGGGGAAGGTAGGCAGGGCAATTGGATATGCCGTGTTTGAATTCCGGGGCAGTGGTGATTAAAGGAAAGTGGGGAAAAGCAGGCACTGGGAAAATTAGGGGAGGCAGGGCATTCCATTGCCATCTTTGATATATACAACCTGCCCACCTTTTTCTGAACCTCCTAGCTTTCCTTTTCCCCACCTTCCTTTAGCCCACTGCTACCATACTTGAATTCAAGGGCAATGGTGGCTAAGAAGTATGGGAAGAAAAGGGCTGGGCAGATTGGCTGGTGGGCTGGCACACAGGCCATATGGAACAGGAGAGTTTGCCCTTCTTGTTTTGTAAGATCCTTCTGGAATTGGTTTCAGCCACACTCTTGAACAACCAAAATGTTCTGGTTGTTGATTTTGGTTTTCCTGCCTCAAATAAATACGAGCTTTTGTTTGAGGATATCTCAATATTTTATATTTAATCAGCCAGGGTTTTACTTATCTGGTTTGATTTTTGTGAAAGGTGTAGCTGGCATTCCCTTATGCTAGAGCAGGGTGTGCAACATTGGGGATTGTGGGTAATGATGTACAGTATGACATTTGTACCCCACATCACTGATTATGCAGTTTTCCTGATGCAAATTGATCAGAACTGATGCTGCAGTTTCAGTAAAACTAAAAATTACCTCATATAAACTATGCTATGCAAATTAGATAGTTCAAACTTCCTGGAAAACCCACACAACTTGTTGAAAGCTGTACTTAGCTTTTGAATGGCATGTTTGTTCTGCTCAGCATCCGGAATTCCTGGCCATCGTGGTACACATTCTTCAGAAGGACACTATAGTGGATGTGATTGTGCTAGATATTAAGTCTTTTGCACACTCAAACAATGATTTGGAAGACGTGTTTCAGATCTTGTGTGAGCACCACACTACTCTGGAAAAAAGATACCATTGGTTTAAGCAACATTATATTTTCTTGCAGAAGGTCCAAAACAGTTGTTCTGAATTATTATAGAAGTATGTACAGCCCTACTAGATATTGCCCATTAATTCCTTCTGGGTGTTCCACTAATCTGAACCTTCTTTTCCACCTACATGATTACACTGTATTATTGGTCCACTTATTCCATTAGCAAATAGGCAAGCAGGTACTCAGTAATTATGAAAGGTTTACTTGGTTTGTTTGTATTATTGATAATATTTTTAAATGTGTACATGCTGATATCATATGATCAGAGAACAGGTGAACATCAAAATATAGTTTCAGATTAAAAAGAAAAGGAGACCATATTTCAACCGAATATGTAAATAAAAATATGCTTATTAAACACTTAATAGCAAGTCTCTAAGGTTGTGTTACTGAATAAAAAAATTAATCCAAAATGTCATTTATGTAAGAATATTAAGTGATAAGCACGTTCAAATGAAATTACTGTGGTGATGGGATGGTAGGATACTTTTCAAGAAACTTTTTAACAGTTGAGAAAAAACAAGTTTGTAAAAAAAAGGAGGAAAGCACGATGTGATAGTAATAGAAGTGTCAGCAGGTCATGCTGATCAAGGAAACACTGTTTTTCCTCTGAATTTGCTTTGTGGCATGGCTATGCAAACAATCTGATTGTGTTACTGTCATTCTGTTGCTGCATGATTGATGAAGAAATTGCAACTGTTTTGTCAAGAAGAACCTGTGAATTTGGAGTAAAATGAAATGCAGTTGCATGCTAAACCCCTCTTGATTTGGTGGATCACTGCCAGAGAAAAGATAAAGGTAGTGGGACTCTTCTTCAGGATTTATTTTGTATGGAAAATGTTACGTGTGAAGATTTGTTACAGTTCTTAATGCAAAGTGACTGCATGGTTGACGGTGGGAAGGGCAGAGAAGCAGTTTTGTTCCGAAGAGGTCTAGAAAGATGACAGGAGACGCATGACCAAGGCTGGCTCTTGAGTGAGTTGCAAACAGAGCTTTAAAAAGAGTTAGCCTTATGTTGCTTCTGCCTTAAGTATTTCAGTTGTGGTGGTGTCAGTTACTTAGATTGAGAAGTTGAAAAATGTTCCCATAAGAAAGCAGTGGCAAACCACTTTCATATGGTTGCCAAGAAAATGGCACGGATGTGTCAGAAATTCACCAGGAGTCAAACTTGACTTGAAGAACACTATCATTTTATAGTGACTGGTGCTGTAAAGAGCTATATTGAAAAGATAATCTTTTGTTGTAAGCGCTGTGCAGGCAAGTAGGGTCCACAGGAGGGAGATCAGATGGGTCGGTCTGACAAAAACAGTGCTGTGCTATCATGTTGCAAGCCCCTCCCCTTTTGTATGTACATTGTGACATTACCCATACGTCCAAAAGGAATGGAGCCTGTGGGGTGACTGGGCAATACAGCTTTCACCGTTTTGATGAAGGCACACTTAAAAAGTGATTTGGAAGGAGAGCTTTGGAGCTCAAACAAGCACAGTAAATCTCTGTTAGTCATTAAAGTAGTCTACCTTTTTTTCAAGCCTCTATGTGATTCTTTAAAAAGGGGGCATTATCAGTTTAAGAGCTAGACTTAACATTAATGCGTAGATTTTCTAAATCAGGGACACTTTTCTTCTGTTTGGTGTGATGTGGCAGCTACTTAATGAAGAGAACAGAAGGGTCCTGCTTCTGAGAAATCCAGAACACTTCTTCACGATCTTTTCAAAGCATATAAAGGCCTATTCTTTTTATATAGTTGTACCCAAGCAACTAAATTTAGGGGACCCTCGTATGCTGAACATCCAGTTATGGAATATTGTTTACAGAGAGGTCTGCTTGAGAATTATTTTCTCTTGGCACCAAGCCCATGTATTTTCTTAGATCTTTTCATTCCTGAATCTTTATTTATGTGCAGTTTTTAGATTCACTTTATTGTTTGTTTACTCTTCAGTTTTCTCTGAGTTAGGGATTTACTTTTTTAGTTGCACATTACGTGTAAACTATTTGCTCTGGAATGACTGATCCATTTATAAATGAAATAACAGTACTACATTTAATTGAGAAGTACTAAATTGAGCATTCAAATATGGGAAAATAACAACCTAATCTTTGCCACAAGCCGTGGTTAGAGTTACTGTCTGTCCCACTTGGAAAATAGCATTATTTTGTTCTGGCATATTGGCAAGAAGGTTTGAATCAATAAACCTCAGGCTGTCTGTGCCATTTTAGTCCCTCCAGAACTCCTATGGCTAATTAAAATACAATTGTCCTGGACTTTTTATTAGTTGTGCACTCTATCAAGCAGTGAGGTCTTGAACTGAGTGTTGGCGGTCTTGGTTAAATTTAATTATCAGCAGTTTTCAATTAGTATCTCCCACCTATGGGAAAAACAAGGAATTGGTGGAACTTGTACCTTGAGATAATACATTAACAACCTTTCAGAAGAGCAACAGAAAGCTATGCATCAAATGGAGCTTACAGTTGTAACAAAGCAGCATGCTTTTTATTATTTATTATTTTTTTAATATAATTATATGCTCTTTCCCCTGAAGCACTTTTGCAGTCAGTCATAATACCAAATCTGAAGAATAGAACAGTACAGTATGAATTGATATATTCCATTGAAAAATTGAAAAATAGTGAAAAAAAACAAAACTGAAAAACCATACGCAATTACATTAATACAGGGGGAGGCTTGGGTGAAAAAAATAGGTATTTTTCCACACCTGCTGAATGATTTGATCAGTTGCACTTACTTCAGGAGGGAGGGTATTTCAGAATGAATGAGAAGGCTTGCTGATGAATAACTGCAAGATGGTATTTTGCGCTGCGTACCTAGGATGAATGCTCAGGTAAACTTGACAATCGGCTGGTTTGGTGTGTAATAACAAAGGACATGGCACAACAGGGATGAGCCTAGGACCACATTCAAACTATATAAACATTCTTTTTGAATGCACACCCATTTAGAATACGCACTCTCTACAAATTCCAAACCAAAAAAAGGGCTTTGTCTTCCCAGGATTCAGTTTCAGCTTATTGGCTGTTATCCATTCCCTCGCTGTGTCCACAACCTGCCTTGGAGCATGCTTCTCCTGAGTCAGGTATTATGGAAAATTAGAACTCCAAAATTCCTGATGATCAGTCCCAGCAGTGTGATGTGTTAAATAAGATAAAGAGGGAAAAAATGTCTTGTGGCATCCCATAACTTAGTTGCCAGGGTACAGAAGCACTATCATGCCATATTGTGTTTTGCGGACCATCCTCTCAAGTGAGAACAAAACCACTGTAACACAGCACCTCTAGCCCCGAACTTGAGGAGATGATTTAGCAGAATACCATCAAATGGCACAAAAAAGATAAACATAAACAAGAGATACACTCTATGTCTCATATCATATATGTCTTATGTCTCTTTCTTGTAGAAAGTATCTGAAGATGACCATGGTTGAGTATGATGCTTACAATTTTATCTTATTTTGATTACACCAAAAAGTTTTCATTTTGTAAACAATTTACAGAATTGTAGTTTAATGATATTGGTTGGCAAGGATAATATTGAATCACCAAGCACGAACAGTATTTCAGTATAGCTAAAGAATTAAAGAATTTTAAGAGGGGACGCGGTGGCGCAGCGGCTTAATGACGCTGGAAGTGGCCGGCCAGAAATGGTTGACACTTCAGCGGTTCGAGCCCAGCTCTGCACAGCAGAGCGAGCTCCTGCTTCCTCCCCAGCTCCTGCCAACCCAGCAGCTCGAAAACGTACGTGAGTAGATAAATGGGTCCTCTCACCCTGGTGGGAGGAAAATGCTGGCGGCACTTGCACGGGAGACGGGAGCAGTTGCCGGTAACGCGGAAGCTGCGCATGCCCGAAAAAGGCGCGAAGCAACGGAAACCCCGCCTCCTGTGCTCGGCAACTGGGCTCTGCTCTAGGAAGGAGGCCATGGCAAACCATTTCCAAAATACCTTGCCTTGAAAACTGCGGGGACTTGTCCAGGCAGTCGCCGCAGAATCGGTCATGATTGAGTGCGGATAAAAATGAATGAATGAATGAATGAATGAATGAATGAATGAATGAATGAATGAATGAAAGAATTATGCAGCATTGGCTGATTACATGTGTAATCTTTGTAAATGTTTTTTTTAAAGCAACAGCAGGCTATTAATATTGGAAATAATTGAAATAGGAATGACCAGTTTGAAAATGGGTTGGTAATTTTACACACACACCCATTTTCAGTGGTTTCAGTATTTATATATAGAGGCTTCTTTAGACTGATGTCTTCCAAATGTGTTAGATTGAAACTAGCATCATAAAATGAATCTGGAAGGAACATTAAGAGCATAAGTGAGAAGTCAAAACACTGATTTAGAATAAAATGCTCTTCTATATAAAGAAACTCTTTGATATAAACACTGAATTTTGTAAAAAGTAAAATAGCATATTTTATGCTATGCTATATTATATTAATATTATATTAATATATGCTATGTTATATTAAAAATGTTCTTGTGTGAAACTCCAGTTCCCAAGCAATCAGAACTGTAGTGGAAGCAAGATATCTTTTTCCCAAGCAGGTAAGCACTTAATGTTGAACTGTGATAATTTTAAAATTGCATGCCAGACTTCTGACCTGAATTACTAGTCCAAGCACGGCAAATCTCTTGTGCAGTGTATGCTGATTTAAAAGTAATTACCATTGCTTTTGATAATTATGTGCTTTGTCTTTGTTTTTAAAACCTAATTTGATCCTCCTTATTCAAAAGCTTCCTCCTATTTAAGTCATAGGGTGTGGTGGCATTGAGATGGAAATCAGGATCTGCTATGATCCCAGTGCAGACTAAATTATGGTTTGGGGCAGGAATTGGTTCTCAAGTAATAATGCTGATAGAATGAGAGAGCTGAAGTTTCCAATGTTGTAGAAGATATTATACATTATTATACTATATTATATTATATTATATTATATTATATTATATTATATTATATTATATTATATTATATTATATTATATTATATTAAAAAGTGCTGGGTAGAATTGTCTTCACAAATGTGAATTAGGATCATTGTTCTACAGTACTGTACTTTATTAGCTGGATTGCAACTTTCGCTTTTTCTTCTTTCCTCCTTAGTTTATATTATGCTGCAGATTCCCCATATGAATCACCTCAAATGTTTATTTCCACACCTCTCAAAGGGATATATTTGGGAAAGTGAGGGCGCTGTAGTTCTAGTATAGAAGCAAAGCTGGTAAAAGGTCCAATTGAATTCTAGTTACTTTAGGTAGGAGCTTCCTTCTCTTAGAAGTGAAACCATCCATGACAATGAGCATGAGAAGAATATTGTGTAAAAACTGAGTTAGGATTCCAAACCTACTTTAATGTAAGTTTAATGAACAGAAAATAAGGACTGGTACTGAACAGTGTTCTTGTTGATGGTCCTCTTTTTGCTTCCTTACCACATACAAACATTTCTGACTTGCAAGTCCAAAAATAGCAGTATAATATTAAGTAATGTCTTATGACCAAGCCGTTTCCTTTTTCTTGCATGCATTTTATTTCTAAATTATTCCTATTCAATAAAAATAAGGATCATATAAAGAAAGCAGTTCCTTCCTGTTTTCCATATTGTAAGTAATTATTGGCACTGTTTATTCCTTGGAGATCTCTGACCAAATATATCCGTAGAGAGAATTTTCCATTTAGTGTAGTTGGCTTCTTTGTTTAGAATGACCTTGAATCATTGTTGACCAATGACATCACCAGCAACTAAAGTTTATAACAAGCTACAAGTTCTCTCATGCAGTTGCTTTAGATCTCATTAGTATTCATTTGGATTTATTTTAGATCATATTTTTTCTAATTGTTTCAGTACAAGGATGAAAAGTCTGTCAATTTTAGAGACTATATCTGACATAAACGGTGGCTGACTGGTGTGGGTCTTCCGGGCTGTTGGGTGGCTGTTGGGTTGCTATGGGAGTTACCTTGAAGGGTCTTCAAAAGACATGAATAGGCTGGGGTAATCTGAGTTTTTCAAAATAGAAGCAGAAAGTAAAGGGAAATGACAAATCCAGAAAAAGTGAAGAAGGGGGTGAGAAGGCACTAAGTATTTATCTGCTCTTTGAGAGATAAGTAGCTCAGGAAGATTGAAGGAAAAAAGCAGAAAGTAGAATGGAGTAAGAGATTAAAGAGGAGCATCAGAATCTCTCTGAAAAGATTGTTTTATAACCAAGAAACCAGTGTGTAAAGGCTCTCTGGTGACTACTTACTTTTTCAGGTGGAAACACTTGGAGCAGGGCTTTTGACCAAGAGTTTAAGGCAGGGATGGAGAACTTAGGGCCTCCACTATTTGCTTATCGGTTTCAGCATGTGGATTTCTTTGTAAAAGATGTAGCCAATCTGAGATCCATTTGAGCCCTTGGCTATACGTGATATTCCCAGAAGTCTTCTCCAACACCAAAATTCAAAAGCATTAATGCTCTTTCTATTCTGCCTCTTCAAAGTCCAACTTTTGCTTCCATAGAGAGTCACGTTGCCTGCACAATTCTAATCATGATAGATAGATAGATAGATAGATAGATAGATAGATAGATAGATAGATAGATAGATAGATAGATAGATAGATAATGGCATTTAAAAATCTTTTCCAAGACCTCCATAGGTATCTCCCAAGTGCTGCTCTGTGGCATATTTCTTGACTGCAAGTTGCTTTACTGTTGATTCTAAAAGGCAGAAATTGTCTACCACTTCAGTATCTTCGCTATCAGTTCTAAGGCTTGTTGCTGTACCTGTTGTCATTAGTTTGGTTTCCTTTATGTTTAATCTTAATCCCATTTTTTCCTGTGCTCCTTGACTTTCATTACCAGAGCTTCCTGATTATTTCCTTTGAACTGTGAAGGGCCTAATAAGAAATGCCTGCTTTTGGCAGACTAAAAGTATCAGTATATTGGGAATGATTGTTAAATTTGCAGAAGTCCAGATAATCTAGATATAAGCAAAAAAATATAGAAAAAAATGTGTATGTTTTGCTGCCATCTAGTGTCATTGATATTTTTGGAGCCCAAATCTGGTAGCCCTACCCAGCACTTTATAATGATTCAAAATACTGGTTTATGGGAGGGAACTTTTTTTTTACCTCAGCATACAATTCAGAAGACTTCAAAATTACTACTTAGTGGGTCTTCCCTCTTTCTCTTCTTTTTCATTCTCTTTTAAATGAATACAAATACTGTAATTATACTCAGCAAAATTATTTGAGGAACCTCTAATTTTTCTTCTTCTGCATCTCATTTCCTATTTTCTCTGAAGATCTCTGGATGGCTGCCAGGTTTAAGCCACTTAAATACATCTCAACCAGCTGTTGTCTACGAGTTTACTCCCAGGCAATCTTTGTGCTCAGCAGGATAGCTTTTTTCCCCATAATGAATGTGATTGCAGGATTTTGTCACAGGACCTTCAATTAGATTGTCTTTTTCCCCTCTTATCCAGCTCTATTTCCTTATCCAAAATATGGGGCATGAGGAGGCTCCTTCCCACCTAAAAAAGAAGAGTCAATATTTCTTGTTTAATTTTCAAATGTATTTGGGCATGAAGAATTCACTTGACACATGTGTCACAAGCATTTTGTTTCCAAAGCCATGAATAATGATCACACCCTTCACTGTGTGAAGCAAAACCATTACACCTATGAATTGGACAAAGATGTCTTCATTTTCTGCTTTGTGGCCAAGAGTTCACATTTATTTAAAATTGGAAAAAAAGACAAGGCTGACAGTGAGGTTCCCTCAATAAGTGTTGGCTGTTGATGCTTCGTAATTAATCATAGAATCATCTGTTTCCTTACATTGCAGAAAGTGATTAATATTTCAGTTATCAAACATTTTGAACATAGGAGGGGGTGTCAGCTTCTTTACTTATACTGCCTTCCGGGGACTCTGTTTCCAGTTGTATGCAACCTATCTGAGCCATATCAAGATTTTTGCAATTCCTTACATGGATCCTCTTTTTGTCTCTCCCTCTCAATTTTTAAATCAAAGCAAATGGCTGTGTGAAGTTAGTTAAGCACAGATGCCGTTCCTTTCATTCTACATTACTTGGCCTGTGTTGCAATCATGATTAATTAATTATTTGTGTATTCTACAAGGAGCTTATGTGGCATATGTGCGCTGTAGCCTCATTTGTATCTTCACAATAACCCAGTTAGCTTTGTGGAACTGAATCTGTCCACATTGTCCACTTCACTTCTTTTTAATGCATCTGGGTTGGATCAGGTTAAATGGTCTAGGAAGATCCCCAGGGTTACCAAGTAGATCTCACCAGTAGGATTTGAGTGTGATAGCAACTCCAATCAGGTTTCTCAGCTAGATGGTAGAGATAATCTATAGCTGTGACTATTCTTTGCCATTAATAACCTTGTCCTGTGTGAATAAGCATAATGTTATGGATGGAAACTGGTTGCTGTTTAAATTCTCAACCATAAACTTGAAGCTGGAAGGCAGAATGTAGATAACTGGATTTAGCTAATTTTAGTCTGTCGGTGCCAGTGATTTCTCTCAAAACGTATCCTCTTCCTACAGGTATCTTGTATGTCCACTTTGAGCACTGATTTAACATACCTTTTTGTATTTTGTTCCTTTGAGTTAGCGTTGATTCCTGACAACTGCCTGGACTAATCCCTGCAGTTTTCTTGGCAAGATTTTTGAAAGTGGTTTGCCCTTTCCTTTTTCCCAGGGCTGAAAGAAAGAGTGATTTGCCCAAAGTCACCCAGCTGGTGACCGGACTAGAACTCACAGTCTCTTGGTTTCTAGCCTGGTGCCTTTAACTCTTATTATATCTTACTGCTAATGAATATTTGGAACTACTCAAATTCAGTATGAAAATACTTTATGTACCATATTTATTTGAGGGACTGTCTACCCAGCTGATACAAGCCAACGGAGTTGGTGTGCTTTGGGTCCCTTCAGCTGAACAGTGTCATCTTTCAGGACCCAGGTGTTGTGCCTTCTCTGTTGTGACACCCACCCTCTGGAATAAAGTTTCCCCAAAATCTGGGTGGCTCCTGTGCTGATAGCATTCCAGAGGGCCTTGAAGACCTGGCTCTTCTCTCTGGCCTTGGGTTAGGGTGATTGGAACCCCTTGTGTGTTTTGTTGTTGATTGGAAGTGCCATCTATTTCTTTTTCCTATCTGCTTCCTTATCTTTTTGCTTTTTGTTTTTGAATTGTATTACATTATATTTTTTGTTATATTGTGAGCTGCTCAGAGTTGTTTGGAATTGGGTGATACCTAAATTGAATTAATTTAATTAATTTAATTAAATCCGAAAGGAAGATGACTCTGGATTTAAGAAAGAAAAAAAGAGAGACACCAATAAATCTCTTGTGCAATGTCCAACTTCCTCACTTTGTCCTGCTGAAACTAGTCCTGAGGTTTTCCACCTGCCTCACCTTGCCCTGCCAATACGTGCATGCATAAATAAGCGTATTTATATATAGGCAGCATTCCAAAAAAGGGCATGCTGACTGGGGAATTCTGGGAGTTGAAGTCCACACATCTTAAAGTTGTTACGGTTGAGAAACTCTGATTTAAACCTTGCTTTTTGCTTGGTTTTCAACAGTTTATCTTTATCAATGAATGGTCCTTATCTCCTCCACAGTCAGTTCATACGCAATTCTTGGTAGGAGAAACCCTCTCTTCCAATTTCACTTTCCTGTGACATTTTTATATGGCTTCTTCAGACACAGTACTAGGACCTGCTTCGTAATAGCAGCAAGGCCCCTCTGATTGTATCAGTATCCAAAAGCATTTGTAGGACAAAAGTAAACAATACTGGAATACAATTCCACTAATTTTATCTAAAAGCTTTTTGAAGTAAAATTGTTTTACCGTGCCAGACCAAGGCTATAAACCTATAATATGTGCCCATTCATACAGGAGGAAATTTCTCAACTCAGTGGGCCTCTTTGGAATATATCAGTCAAGCCTGGCATGCAAGTCTGGTAAAAAATGTATTATTCAGTATAAAGAAAGTTGAGACAGTTGCAAATATGTCTAGAACACTTGTTTCCTCAAACATAGATTGGAATTGTTTAAACCTAACTTGGGTTCCTTCTTTTAATTTCTCTGTTTAAAATGTTTAAAAATATTTAGTTATATTCTTTAACCACCATTTGATTGATGTTTTTTTCAAAATATAATAATGTTTAATTTTCTATTTTTGTAAATTGGAAATTAAATAGTAAAAAAGAAAGAGAAATTATTATAACGTGCATGTTAGAATTCAAGAAGCACAAAGGATGTCTGGAAAACTTTGCTTATCTTAGAGTTCACTGAAAAAGGTGCCATCACTAAGAAATATTTATCTTTGTTGTCTTTGATATAGTAGTAGTGGAAGAGCTGTCAACAGAGCATATTTGCATGCTTTTGACATTTATTTATTTTATTCTGATCAAAATACAGAATTGTATTTAATAAATCCAGAAGAAAGAGGATGGAATTTGCATTCTAAATAAATTCATGTGACCATGATGGAAATCAAGACTGGCCTATGAATTACAGGTATGGCCACATGGAAACTACTTTAAATTACTCCATATGGTGGTAGTTACAGCATGATGTGTCATTTGTAGTCCGCAAAGCTCATGGGGTTGAGGTGGTTTTCTCTGTGCCAAGGATTTGGAATTTTGAGAGCAATTGGTCGGTTTTTTTCAACTAGAGGAAAGGAGAAGTTTGGAAAGTGGTTGCCAGAGCTAGCACAGGCAGTCCCAAATTATGTTCACCAAAATAAAAATTGGTGAAATTTCTCCTTCTAGTATCTCTTAAAATGCTCTCTACCAACTCAGATTCTTTCTGGCTAGATGGGCACATTTAAAATAAGGCAGTACCCTGCAATCATCCCCTATTTCCATATTTTAAGAATTACTTATGGAGTCTGTTTGGAACCGAGACCTTCTTGTAAATCAAGTTTATGCTAAAGTCTGGCATCTTGTTTTGCAGCATGCCAGTTTTCTGTTTAGTTGCTCAAATTTGAAGTCCCTTAATGAATTAAAATCTGGTGTGGCAGGGAGCCTGGATGGATGCCAATGTCATGGAGGCCCATAGTGCCTGTGGATATTGTATTACCTACACCTGCTTTATGTCTTTGCAGCTTGGTTGATCTCTACTTTGATGAAGAGGCAATCATACAACCGTGCACTGATGCTTTGTACATGTTGCTTAGATGGCATCAGATGCCATATGGAATAATTTAATGCTTCTTTCTGGCTGTTAACATTTAGGTCAGTCATTAATCTTTTCTCCAGAAGCGATCAAGTGTACGTTTATTCATTTTTAAATTTAAGAAAAGTTTATTGATGACTGAATTCTTAATACTTTCCGTAACTTCCTAATGTTCTATCTTTATTTTGTGGTCATGTAGAATGTACAAACAGCAGTAAAAATGCTCTAGATGTATTCAGAAGGCGAAAGATGGAGGAAGGCCTGTTTTTTTGGTTGTTCCTATGATTGTATAAGTATTCCTGTAGACAAAAAAATGAAACAGTTCATTTCAAAATGCAATTTAACCAGTTAGCTTTTTTTTTTTTTTTGGCTTTATGGACTAAATTAGTGACTCGTTAGGAATGTGTTTTATTTTTCTTACTTCTTGGCCAACCTCCCCACACTTGCTAGAGCAGTGCTTTAACTGAATGAGAAAACCTCTCATTTAGTGAGGGTGGGAGGAGGGGAAAGGATCCCTTGTACGCATCTGTTAGCTTCCAAACACAGTCTTATTGTGAACTGAGATGCTATACATGGTAATGTAAATGTGATAATTCAAGGGACTGGCTTCTCCCTGTCTCTGAATGAGTGAAAGCAACAGTTAATGCCTCAAGTTGGCTCATCTGTTAAGTACAATTAGCTTCATCTATCAGCCTTTCAATTCAGAGAAAAAGACAGTGTGGCATTTATTAAAGGCTGCCTTGTTTTGCTTGACATTTCAGAGGCACATGTCACTTGGGTGCCTGGGTCAGTGGGATGGTGTGAGGCTGTGGCACTTGTAGGCTTGATTAATGCTGACAGTGATGTGGAGACGTGGAAACAAATGTGGTTTTGCTTTAGAAAGGATGGTTAGTAGTGGGGGTGGGGGGAATACTGCAAACATGAATTCTTCTGTTCCCCAGTCCACCTTTTGTCACATACAGAGCTTTCTAGGAATAATTTGCCAGGCAGATTCTCCTCCCCTCCTTCCCTGCCTCTCAGCTGAGTGCCAGCATTCATCCGGGTCGCCCCCTTCTCACACCTCCCGCAGAATGGTTTAATTGGTGCCTGCTGGGAGAAGAGCTCTGACTCCAAGACACACACAGCGTGCCAGGGTTGCATCACTTCCCTGCCATTCTAGTTTCTGTTCACATGGTGAGCTCTTCCCTTTCCTCTTAATGTTTTTATAGCAGCTTTTGGGAGATGTGTATAATTGCTTTCCCCCTAAAAAAAAATTTTTTTTTTTGCTTAAAATAGTCAGCGAAGCCCTCTCCGTAAACCCACAAGGAAGAAGGATGTAGTATAGTTGATTGTGTGGCTTTTCTGTGTAATAACAGCCTAAGTGATGCTGGGGTTTGCTAGCTTTTCCTGTCAATAATCTTGTTATTTTGGCTATATTTTTGGATGCAGTATCTAGAATTAGCAAGTGTGCTGATGTAATTACTCAGTTGCTTCCACTTTCTGCTACTGGAAGTAGGTACACAAGCTAGGCAATTCAGTCCATTTTTTACTAACGTTACAGTTGAATTAGAATCCCCACTTTGTTGTCACGTGTCAAATCAAAATGATAAGCTAAGGTTTTCGTTTATGATTCTGGCTTGTTAGGGATTTTGCAAGGGATTTTGGTTTGCCAACCAAAATAAGCAAGGGATTTTGGTGTGCTACACAAATCACAGATAGACTCATCCTGGTTTATATAGCAGGATCCAGTTAGCAGGATCAGCTAATAGTATCCTTGCTTGTTCCTGATTGATGTGTGCAATAGCAGCATTGAGTCTAAGAGCTTTATAATTTCTGAATAAACCAGTAATTTCCTGCAAATAGTCTAGCCTGACTAGATCTGGGGAATTTATGGCTTTCAGCACCCCAGCATCTGAGATTGCACCACTGAAATTTCACAGCAAAATGGCTGAATGTCAGGGATGTAATTTTTGTGTTTTGCTATGCTTTAAAGGAAATGGAGAATCAGCTTAACGTAGGAGTGCATAGAGTTTTTCATTTGTCTGAGTACTTTCTCCAGGAGGTGATGCTAGCAATCAAACTATATTTAATTTCATCTCCTGAATTACAGTTAACTTTCTTCAAAAGCAGCTTTATCATGCCTTCTTTTTAAGAAACTCCTAAAAAAGAAATATACAACGTGTTGGACATATATTGTGTATTAGACACAATAGACACAATAAGTTAGAAGGAGCAAGGATTGAACATTACAGCAGTTCCTTTACCGCTGGAACAGCCCTGATGGATACTGTACCTCTGTTGACAAAACAAAAGGGAAGTCCACTTTGCTGTCCTCACCAGAAGACAATAGACTCAGTAACGGGCTCTGATCTACATCTGGAGTTTTTTGCATTTGTGTTGTAGCTGTTTTTTCAACTACTTTATCATTCTTATCTTCGAGATAGAACAAAAGACTGTTTAGACTTTTTGAAAAGGATAAATGCAATTTAATGAGCAATTTAATTCTACTGAATTCTGAATAGAATAAGGATGAAAGAAAAATATCTAGAGACTTGTTTTTTCCCCAGATTGTAATAATCTTACAGTCTGTAGAAGTTCTGGTAACTCCTTTTGGATAGGCTGTTTCCTTATATGTTCATGCAATTTTTTTTTAATGCTCTTTTTTTCCCCTTCAGGCTCTTTCCTATCATTCTTATTTCTGCCAAAGACAGGAAGCACAAACAATAAGTGATTTGCCAGATTGATCAAGCATTTATAGCAGAGTAGGAAACAGATTCTGACAATCTTTTCTAGGTTATATTTTGAAATTAGTAATTAGAGGTATTGAGTAATTAAAATAGCTTCTAGTTTATATTGATGCATGTCATTTTGCCACTGACCATTGCCGTAACTGTTTCAGTGGAGTCCTTGGGGTTCTCTGAGCTTGGTTCTTTTCTTGCAAACCTTTCATTACCCGGCTAGGTAACATCTTCAGTGCTAAAATGGGATGGGGTTTGCTCTCTATTTATACACTGTGGCATGCTCTATTCACCTCTATTGGTATAACTGTTTCATCCTGCCAGGGAAAGATATGGAAGATCCCTACCCTGCTTCTTCTATGGATGATATATATACCTCTGTCGCTTTAGTATAAACAATGCCAGACTGAATATCTGCAACAGAACCCAAAGTAATTTTGGATCTGCATTATGGGGAAGAAAATAAAATTTGGCTCTGGATGTTCAGTTGATTGCTGTGATTCTGCAGATACAGATATCCTGATCTTGTCAAGATCAGCACATCTATTTTTTTTGTATGAGCAGATCAAAATTTTGTCTTTTAACTGATTAAAGAACTGCAATTTCAATATTTAAATGAAGCACTTCTTAAAACAAACCAGCATCAGATTTGTAAATTACCTAGCCTGTATCAGTTGGCAATCGCTGGCTTTGACTAATGGCTTTTCCTCTATCTCCTTTCCCTTGATAAGCTGGCTTCTCCTAGAGACCGTATCATATTGTAGATTATTTTTGTAAGGCATGTCTTTCCTGAAGGATTTTAAGCTCTGGTTTCAGGTGAGTCCACAAAATATTCTGGGTTGCTGCAGGTAAGGCTACAGCAGGTATCCTATTGCTTTTTAGATTAGTTGATCCAATTTTTGCCTGTTTGTCTCTTCAAATATTCTTGCAATGCTCATGTATTGTTCCATATATGAACATTTATTTTGCATGGCTTCTTTTGCAGATTTTTGAAAAATCAAAACTTTACTGGTTTTTTGTTTGCCATTGTACATGCATGAGTGACATATGATTTAAATATTTTATTTTGCTACATATGTAGGGGAAAGAGATGGCATGCAACCTAGCCTATTTTCATAAGATAAACTTCTGAGAAGCACTTGGGAGAGCAGAACTAGAAAATGCAATGTTACTATTTGTTAATGTAGTGCTGTTAGAGGGGGTTGGCCGTTCTCCTCCCTTTATCTGCAGATATAAACTTGCATTGTAGTAAACTGCTTCTCCTTTAATAGTCCACTAAGAGTGGCCACTGCCAAGACCCATAATTATCTACATATATCTTTTTTTATTTCACTATGTCTGAATGTGTTGTTCTGATCCCTTCCATACCTAATCCAAGATGTGTATCTCAGAATAATACTTGATGTGTTTGATGAAGTATAAAATAAAATGTTGCTGAACAACAACTTGTAACATCATTTATCATTGCATGTGCTAGGTGGAGCTTCTGGCAGTTGCAGTTCAGCAACCTCGAGCAGGATTTTTCAGACTTTTTCAGCCATGGAAGCTGTCAGCTAATCTATCTGTCTGCTTGTCTATATTGGAACACCCAACAAAGAAGCAGAGGTCTTGGGATAGAACATTTGTTTCATTGAATAATAATAATAACAACAACTATTACTATCACTATTATTCTCTTAGTGTCTCACCAAGACCTATCAAGTTCTCACCAAACCCTAGCCATAATATATTAGCTTTTAATTTTTATTAAACTACAAAAGCGTAGTGCACCTTCCTCTCTGGAAATTATTCCAAGGATCTGGAGCAGCTTTCCTCAACTGGGGTTCCATGAGAGACTGTGACTGGGGTGGGGAGAACATTTTTTTTTAACTTTGCATGCTGCACAATGCAACTTGAAGTGGTGGGAAATTTTGTGTGTTGCAGCTCAGCTTATTGATCATTCTAATGAACTGGGAGCTGTAAATACAGTAATTTTTATAGAGGGATTTCCTGAGAACTGAAAATTATTTCAAGGATTCTTCCATGGTAAAAAGGTTGTGAAAGGCTGATCTATAACTCTGTGGGAGAGTAATGCTATAACATTTCATGTTATGAAGAACTGGGGGAGACTGAAAGGTTGATCAGTCATAACCCTCATACAGATAAGCATCTTAAACATTTTCAAAGCTGTAATCAATACTATAATGTACCCCAGGTTAAACAAATGAACCTTCAAGGGGGAACCCCCCCCCCAAACTCCATATGATTCAGATCTGTTGAACCAAGTTTCAGGAAATAGCATACCTATATGGTAGACAATAAGATCTTGGGCTTCAGTAAAATCTATTACATTTTCCTGAAGGGTTGGTTTGATCTGGTTTGGGGGAGGGTGATAAGTAAGGGAGTACTGTAGCTACACACCATTTGAAAGTAAAAATGAAGATTTGCAACTGTTTATATATCAAGTATTAAGGTTTTAATTTTTTTAAAATGTTTTTTATTCTTTTTGTGGGCTGCCCAGGGCTATGGTACATAAGATGGGCAGCCATATAAGTCTTATAAAATAAATAAAGTAGTAAATTCCTATACTCTGCCTGCTGTACTATACAGGTAAAGCCGCTTCTTCCTTTTGACTCCTGGGTTCATGGCATGATTCTGTTAGATGGGCTGCAGCTGCAGCTAGTAAACTGGATCATTTGGAAGCTCCTGCTGTGAAGTACTGCAATATCTGGCTTCACCTTCACAAATCATGTGGTGGTTGCTGTTATGCATTATGCATGATAGCCCAGCCCATGTGTTGGCAGATACGTTTGGAGGGCAGGACACATCATGTGCTGTCTGTGGGACTGTTGACAAATCAAGCCTCTAGCCTCAGAGGTGCTCAGAGCACTGCTTGACATGACTACATGTCTGGTGTTTAGTCATTAAGAAATCATTGTTGACATAGGGTGAAGGGAAACATGGGAGAATATTGGAAGTATTTATAGCAATAAATCGGTAACACTTTCATGCTGTGTTCTGACCAGTTGACATAATAAAATAGAACTTTTCCTTTTTTTTTTTTTTAAGCTTTACTACCAGAGGAAGCTATGTAGTTAATACAATAGCTACTTGTCACTTTTCAGAGATACAGAAAAACTCAGTCTACTGCCAAATTGTGGTTGCTAGCCACTTTAAATATAAAAATAACAAAATAACAATATCAAAACAAAACAAAGGGGAAATGTACTGTGATTATTTTTAAATTAAAAAAGTGGGTGCTTGAATTTGAAGCTCCATTTGAGGCTGAGGCCAAATGATCCCTAACCCTGGTAAGTGTGTGAGAGACAGACAAAACTCAATTGTTTTGTTTCATCATTGACTTACACTAGTTTTATATCTCTGTTTTGTACATTTTAGGGAAGACTAGTATCCTAGTGCTCAGGACTATGCAGGTCAGTGAGAGGAAAAGTGTCTTCTATACCACAGTACAGTCTTGTCATGATATTCTGTAAGACAACATTCACAAATGTAAAATCTCAGTGGTATAGTCCAGCATACAATTGACGTAATTTTGCTTATATGGAGATGGGGAGCAATAGGTCAAGACTTGGCTTAGAATACATGCACTAAATCTGTTTCTCTAGAGATGCCAACATGTCAGAGTAAGAAAGAAGTACTACAGCTCTTGCTTCAGCAAATTGAACTTGTATATCCTGTGTTAGTTGGCCCACCACCTTCATTGAGATGTTGATGCACCTACTTTTTGCTATTTGTAATGAAATACAGTAATATTTCTCTACAAAGCTGGGGTTACACATCATGCTACTGTTGTCTGTTTGCAGTTTAGCTTGATGTGTGGGCTCAGCTGTTATGGCTTAGTCAGCAAACATAGCTAAGCATTGTGTATATAACCATTTTTAAAAACAGGAACACCTATGCTTGTGATCTTTGTGCAATGAGAAAAGTATTTAATTATTGCACTAATAAGCAGGACAGGACATACTCAGAAGATAGATTGTTAAATTCTATCCAGATCAGTTTGTCTTTGGCCATCAGAGACCCAAAGTAATTACTAGTTGATGGATGGCTAGTGGCTTATGGGAGTGAAATAAGTGGCTTGAGGGAAGTTACTTATGGACAGATGTCTACACACAAACTCAAGGGATTAAATTTAATAGCAATTTGACCATCTGGGGTCTCTGGGAGCACAGCCAAAAAAATACAGGAAGCCCAAATGACTGAATGATGCTGTATTGCTTCTTCCAAGTTGTCCAACCAGAAGATCTGGGAAATCATTAAAAAAAACAACAACAATCCTTTGGAAGTATGTCAAAATCAAGTTTGTCTTCCATCACATCATTCAGATAAGCTGTATTCCATCCCTACCCCATGTTTGCTGTAGGAAAGTGATTAGAATTGTGCTTTTGAATTATATTCATTTCTGATTTCCCTCTATAAATGGACTAATGATGTATGGTACAGCACATATTCTCCATGCAGAAGAACCCAGGTTCAACCTCTGACATCTCCAATTAATTCCCAGTCTATACATACTAAGGGGTACACTGGCTAGGGATGATGGAATTGCAGTCCAATACACCTAGAGAGTGCTAGGTTGGGTAATTTTTTTATTAAAAGATCTCAGGCAACAGAGCTAGGAAAGATCCCAAATCTTTGCTTAGCTTCTGCCAGTTAGAATAGACTTATTAGGCTGGATTTGCTATTTAACTTAGTAAGTTAAACAAATGCAAATTACACTTTCTTAAAACAAATTAATAGTCTGATTCAGTTTCTCTTCCAGCGTGGCTTTGTTCTTTGAGCCAGTGCTTTTTGTTTTGAAATGTTTAAAATGGTATACACTGTTTTTAAAAAGAAATACAACAGTACTGATTTGGACCTGGAACTGTGTGTGCTGTTTCCCTGTGCAAATTTTAGAAATTAAAATAAATTAGCACATTGAACAGTTTTTGCTTGTACTTATATAATGCAAACTCTGTTTCCTGCTATAGATTTTAAAGAGTCGTCAGACCCATGTGTCCTCAGTGAGATCTAGTTCTTTGCCTTTTGAATGAAAGCTGAAATTCTCACTGTTCTCCATATGCAAGTTGCTGTTATTGACACAATGCAGATCCCAGCTCTAGTTATCAGCAAGTTGAATCACAAAATACAGTACAAACATGTACTTTTTTCCCCCTTGGATCTTGATATCTAATTGTCAAAAAACCAACCCTAGATGTTATTGTGGGCTAACAGCTATAATTATGTTCTACAGCTATGCAGAAATAAGAACAGCAGCAAAAAATCCTGTTCTAGTTTAGCTCCACTTAGTTAACTGTTAGCCTATTAAGCCTTTTCTGATTAATATAATGATGAAACATACCAATGATTTAAAATTGTAAGCTAAACAAGTTCTACTCATTGAAGAATTATAGTCTACAATCTGAACTACAATGCCTAATGTAATCCAGGCTACATTTTATCTTTGGCAATTTTTTTCTCTAACAGATGCTGAGCAGACATCACGTCACAGTTGTTGTTGTTACTCCTCCTCCTATTTATACAACGTCTTTCGGTAAAGCACTTCAACATGCCTTTTTAAAAGTCTCAGTATAGATATTGCACCCTTCCTCAGTCTGGTGTGCTTTAGATTTGTTGCTCTGAAGCCTCCCAAATTCCCAGCCAACGTGATTGTCAGTCCCAACCATCTGGAGAGGGTTGGGTTAATGGAAAGCTGAGCTTCAGTGACATTACAATACTAAGCTAACTGAATAATTTAATAACTGAACCTCAGGAGATGAGAACAACGTAATAGAAGAATATGTTTCTGCTACAATGTTTCTCGCATTATGCTGCCTCTTGAATTCTGTAGTTTCACCAAGAAATTATGTTAGAGTTCAAGACTGAATTCAGATTGTATATCATAGTTTAATTTTGTGAGAATAAGCGTTGACTCTCCCTATATTTGTACATGCCCTCCTTAGGTGAGAAGCAGGCTGCAATTGCTTCTTTCCTAATTAACCACAACTTGCCACATCAAGTAACCTATGGCTAATATTAGGTAATGGGAACAAGCCACTCTTTGCTTATTTCAGTATCACTATCTGTTTTCACTACTTCTTTATGTGGGCTTTATACAATGTTTGCATAATTGGTATTGTAGTGAATTCCTCTTGTGATGGATTGCATATTTCCCTTCTTTTAATGTGTAAATGCAGTTTCTATTCATGCTTAATGCCTTGGCGGTTAATAGGTTTTTAATGAAGGTGTTTATGGAGAAGGGTTCAAGTGTTGAGAATGGAAAAGAAGTAGAATGCAAAATACATATTCAGGAAAGAGAATGGTTAATATTTTAGCATCAACTTAGTGTGCTAAGGCTGAGTATAAACTCAAATGAGTTGTTTCCATGATACACAACATAAAGGGGAAAGACATTTACATATTGAGAGCTCCACCTGAGTGCTACAAGGCCATAGCAGGATGCATAAAGTATTTCTAATCAGTAGTTAATTGCTGCATTTGAAATCTTATTAAAATAAGCTAGTAGGAAACTAATAACCAGTTCTTAATAAAACAATCACCCAACACCAGCCCACTGAAATGTCTAAAATGATGTTTCAGTGATTTGTTATTAAATATATAGGTATATTACATTGATTCTTTGGTTAACAGTATGGGATTAAGAACAAGTAACCTGAGAGTTGCACTCTCTTTTATGTCAGTTGACTCACTTGAAAAGTTCCTTTAACATTTAAAAGGTTTTAAAACTTTGTATTCCATTTTTAATTGGATGGATAAAACATCACAAGATGTTTTAGGGTTAGGGTTAAATTAAAAAAAATTAAAAAGGGTATATAAAGGATTACTTTGTAGTATATGTTGAGACATGTTAGGCATCCATATTTAGTATGGTATATGAATAAAGTTAAAAAAAAAAAAGAAATGGTGAGCGGATTTGAATAAATTGCAGGATTCTTCAAAATACTTTGTTAATTTTTAGCCATATAAATTTCCAGAATATTAAATACTGTTGTTCCAGAGAAAGATGCTTTAGGTTTTAAAAAATACTTTGCAAAAACAAACTTTGTGATTAACAACAGTAATTGAATAAATGTATAATGTTGCATCTATTTATATGGATAAAAATGGAAATTACATGATTGCAGGGATTATTACCAGATTGTTGGCTGGTGTGGGTCTTCCGGGCTGTGTGGCTGTGTTCTTGAAGTTTTGTTTCCTAACGTTTCGCCAGCACCTGTGACCAGCATCTTCAGAGTGCAGGAGCACAGACAGGAGCAGTTCTCTCTGTGCCCAGTTAGGAAACAAAACTTCAAGAACATGGCCACACAGCCCGGAAGACCCACACCAGCCATCATATGCCGGCCGTGAAAGCCTTCGACAATACATATTACCAGATTGTTGAAATATTTTTCTCAAAAACATTTTGCCAAAAGAAACTATTTAATTGTGGTTTGCACCATACTAATACATACCAGCAACACTACTGTATATAGAAAGCTAATTTTAACAGAGTGTATGTAATGCTACTGTGTATCATCTTATAGTCAGTATTTGACAATTTGTTGAAATAACTTAAAAAGAAATTTGAAAGGCAATGCAAAGCATTCCAGTAATATTCAAGAACTTTAAAGATTTTGATATTGCAATCTACACATGTTGTTGAAGTTCCAGTAACTTTCTGTTAGCCCTTTAGGGTAGACCAGACTAGGAAACCAAAGTCATACATGCTAATGCTACTTTTATTATAAGTTTAGGGTAACAAAAACTTCAAGTCTGAAAATGCTTCCCCCCTTCCTCCCTTTATCTTCATGAAAATTAGGGAGAGTCTTGTCTGAGACGCTTTCTCAGGTTACAGTTCTGGCCCTGACTCAGATTTCCTTTATCTGACCGTTGACTTGGTTGTGGATCTTTCTCCTGTTCCTCAAGGTTATTCCTTCTTTCCATTATACTTTCTCATAAAATGCAAAATAATAATATGCAGTTTTTCTAGTGGTAGGCAAAATGGTTCTGCTTAAACATTTGTTGTCAATCTGAAAATCCATAAATGGAATTAGCAAAAAAACAAAAGAGTAAATATGCAATGTTTATATTGGCAGAGGAATCAGTGTTCTGTTATCACAGTTGTCTAATTATCTTAAGATACAGCTTATCATTTCTCTCCTAGGCAGCCTTACCCTTCTCCAGATGTGTTGTATAACGATTCTCTTTAATTATACTCTTCACGGCTAGTGATTAAGGATGACAAAATTGTAGTAAAAAACATCTGGTGAGGGCCAGATTGGGGAGAAGTATAACTTGTCCTTTGTTTTTACTTAGTAATGCATAAAAAGACATACATTCCTTAAAAAAGGACAAAATTTCCATATAATTTGCATACGTTTTATATTTATATATGCTTATTAAGAAAGCATAAATTGACTTGAAATTTAAATTAATTCTAATTTGCTATTAAAATCACCCAAAATAAAAGAAATAATTTAATTTGCCCACTGCCCCATATAATATTAAAACAATTTATCTTCAGTTAATTTATCTAAATTATTTTTTTTACCTAGGTTCTTGTACAAGATGTAACACCCATTCCTTTTTAACATAATCAATCATCATCATTATGTGTGTATGAAAGAAAGATGTGTGTATGCATATATGCATTGTATACAAATTTTCAGCTGACAATTCACAATTGTATATCACAGACTAAAGGATCAAATAGACATGGAAAACTTATTTACAGTATGGAACAAAGAATGACTGTACCTGTGGAAATAAAAAGGATTGGGTTGCCCCTTAAGATTTGTTTTTAACAATAACAAATTAAAAGTGCATAAAAACAAATAAAAGAAAAGGGAGCCCATTTCTTTTTCTCTACTACATGTGTGATTCTTCAAAACTATGGCTGTAGTATAAGGGATCTGCTGGCCAACTGATGATTGATTAATTGTTGGATTGCTCTGATGACGGTGGAGGTGTCTCACCTTCCAAAATCAGTTGACCTTGTCTGCTTGTGGATGTAAATTTGATTTTCTGGACAGAATACAAGAATGAATTGCCATTTCAGTATTGGGTTCTGATGCACTGATGATGTTACGTACCATGGTAATGAAATGTCTGCAAGAAGAAAAACAAGCTCAGAGACACCAGGAACTCAATAATTGAGCAACATGCATTCTTTATGATTGCCTTTTTTTTTCCTCCCATGAATCATATTTAATCTTTCCTCTCATCTATGAGCAGCCCATCATTGGTGACTTTCCTGGGAGCATAAGCTCTCAGTGATATAACTCATAGCATAATTGGGATGCACAAGCTGCCAGTACAAGGTAATGATCCATGAAGGGGGCCATCTATAATAATAGTAGATAAATGTAGGAAATAGGAGACAGTGCTAGAAGTACTAAAATAGTATGGAAGAGAATACCTTGTCAGTAAAAACAGTGTGGTAATATGTATAACACTGGGAGAACAGGATTCTGGTTGGTGGAATAATTGATTATGATTATCTGCCATCGAGTGTTGTTGACTCAGTGACCACACGAATAGACTTCCTTCAGGATGATCTGTCCCCAGCCTGGCCCTTCAGGTCTTCCAACAGTGCACCTATTGCTGCTATAATTGAGTCCATCTGCCTTGCTGCTGCTAATCTTCTTTTCTTTCTTTCTACCTTTCCTAACATTATAGTCTTCTCAAGGGAGCAGAGTCTTTGCATAATGTGTCCAAAATATGATGATTTCAGCCTGGTACCTTGAGTGAGAATTCTGGATTGTTTGTTCTGTGACCAATTTATTTGTTTTTTTGGCTGTTCATGGAATTATCAGGTGGCTTCTCCCAACACCAAACTACAAAAGTATCAACACACTTTCTTTAAAGTCTAACTTTCCCTTTCATAGACTGTCACAGAGAAAACCATTGCCTGAATGATTCTGATCTTTGAAGATGTAGACACATCACAGCATTTGAATAAATTTTCCAAGGCCTTCATGGTTGCTCTATCTAGTCTGTGGTGTATTTCTTGACTGCTTGTTCCTTTACTGTTGATGATTGATCTTAAAAGGCAGAACCTATCTACCATGTTGATATCTTCATTGTCAAGGCTGGCTGTTTTACCTGTCATTAGTTTGGTCTTATTTATATTTAGTTTTAGTCCTGTTTTTTCACTGTGCTACTTGACTTTTATTACTAGAGCTTGCAGATCCTTTGCATTTTCAGCTATCAGGTTAGTGTCATCAGCATAGCTCAGGTTATTGATGTTTCTTCCTCCGATTTTAAAACCACACTCATCTTCTTCCAATTCAGCTTCTCTTAATATATATTCAGCATATAGGTTAAAGAAAGAAAGAAAGAACATATAGCCTTGTTACACTCATTTGCCAACTTGGAACCAGTCCATTTCACCATGTTTTGTCCGTACTGTGGCTTCCTGATGTGTATATAAGTTTCTCATGAGGACAGTGAAATGTTCTGGGATTCCTGTTTTCCTGAGCACATTCCACAGCTTGACATGATTGACACAGCTTGAAGGCTTTTCTATAATCAATGACTTCTTTTCGGTATTCTTTGGCTTTCTCAATTATCCAGCATGCATCAGCAATGTCTCATGTTCCCCGGCCTTTTCTAAAGCCAACTTGAACATCAGGCATTTCTATTTCTGTGCAGGGCTGTAATCTGCATTTGATGATCCTGAACACTGTTTTGCTAGCATGTGAGATTAAGGATATTGTACAATAGTTTGCACATTCTTTAAGACTTCTTTCTTTGGTAATCTGTTGGCCACTGTATCATTCTCCAAATTTACTGGCATAATTTGCTTAGGACCTTTATGGTTTCTCCTTCTGTTGCTTGCCATATTTCTGTAGGCACCTGCCCTGTGGAACATTGTCCCCCCCTCCCCCCAAACGTGAGAGTGGCCACATCCTTGACATCCTTCTGGAAATCCCTTAAAACATGGCTGTGTCAGCAGGCCTCGTGATCTCAAGGAAATGGCAAATTGATAAGATGGCTGCATTGTTTTTAACATAAACTCTTTCCATTATCTTGTTATTAATAATATTGTTGATGTCTTTTATTCGTAGTTTTTAACATTTGGATTTTATTATTGTTTTTATCGTAAGCTGCCTAAAATCACTTTATTGTGAGATGGGTGGCTATATAAATGTAATAAATAAATAAATATTCCAACTTGGTAATGAACAGAGTGCTGGTCTAACTTAATCTTTTAGTACTAGAAGTTCTTGTAAATAGAAAATATCTTCTAAGGTATGCTGACATCTCTACTGTATAGAATTTCAGTATATGCCTTTCATTTTCATTTGATTTTTTTTTTAATCAGTTATCTGTCCTTTCATGTCCTTTTCCATACCAATTCCTTTAGCATATCAATACCTCCTTCTCCAGAAATCTTTCAGGAGACTTGTCTTTTTTCACCATATCTGTTTCCATCTTCTATGTCTTTAAAGATGTCATTTTAAAATTGTTTTTTGTCTGTTTTAACAGCTCTCTGAGATTCTTTGTTAAGTTCCTTCTTGAGATCTTTCTCCTTTTTTGCCTTCAGCTTCTTTTCTCTTCTTGGCAATTTCCACCATTTATTCTGACATCCAGTTTGCTTTCTTCTGTTTTCACATCCATCTTTAACAACTTCTTTTGATTTCACTTCTTCTGGTTCCTTATCAATCAAGTTTGTGACTTAATTCTTGATGTTCTCCTTGAAAATGGTGGGTATATGCTGACTGGCTTTGTTCTTCTGCTTTAGTTTGACTTGGAATTTATACATGATCAGTTCATGATCTGCTCCACAGTCAGCTCCTGGCCACATCTTTGCTGCTGTAGCTGAACTCTTCCACCCCCTTGTACCAAAAATATAGTCAATTTGATTTCTGTGTATTTCGTCTGATGATGTTCATGTACACAAGCATCATTTTGGTTGTTTGAAGAACATATTAAGAATGAAGAAATCATTGGATTGACAGAAACTGATAAGTCATTCTCTATGATAAATTTTGTACGCTTGTTTAAATAATAACAATTAAAAGGACAGTTAAAAAAAACTGCAGCAAGAAATTTGAGGTGGCTACACACCAAATGCATTTGAAAGGAAGAATGGTAAGTGAAAAGCCTCAAATAACTTGCTTGTCATGGCAACAGTTTTTTACAAGTTCAAATGGGTCAATAGAAATAAGAAAAGAAGCTTTTTATGATAAATATATGATTTATGAGATTAAAAGGAGAGGCAAGGGTTCAGTCAGCATGACATCTTAGAAACTGAGACCCTAGATGCCTTTCTACAAGACAGAAATCCTTTCAACATCGTATTGATTTGAGAGCAAAAGCAAGAGACCTTTTCAGAATGAGTTGGATTGGGGAGCAATTTTGCTTGTAGCTTGTGTTTCACAAATATGACTGAAGCCATACAGCAACTCTATTTTTAAAAGGGAAAAAAAATGGCTTGTTTTGGCCAAAATAAAACAGACAGATATTCTGTTGGATAGCTGTTCAGTATTCTGATTAAATTAAGACAGGTGCAAAGATTATCTCTTAGAGCGTCGTATGCCCTGTAGCAATATTTGGGTGGACACTTTTTTATTTACGCACACACACACACGCATATGGAGTGTTTTCGATATGGAAGGTGCAGTAGTCTACTGATAGAAGTTACACATTCCTTTATTAAGTTCTGTTAGTTAAATGATTGCATTTTGGAGTGGAGGGACTACTATTAAACTTCTTATTTCTGCTTCTGTGTCGTGCTACATTTTAGGTTTGTTGTATGTTTTTTCAACACATGGTGCCTGCAGACATATGTACAGTATTTTCACTGACCTTTTCCTTTATGGGTCATATTTTGGAAGATCCATAATTTCAAGGCTGCTTTTGAATGTAAATTTCTGTTTATAAAATGACTTGAACATTGACTCTTAATGCATATTGTTTCATATTGAGATTACAACCAGTAATCTTGAAATTAATAGGTGAATCATTTTTAGACACATTTTGCACGTGACTGATTATGTGCCATCAAGTCATTGTCAACTCTTAGCAACCACATAGATAGATTTTCTCCATGATGTAGGTCTATATGCCTATGTTGTGTGTGTGTGTATGTGTGTATAAATAATTTTACAGTGGGACATTTTAATCTCACTTTCAATGATAAACACAGTGGGTAAAATCCAAGGTTGCATGAACAAATGTTTGTTTATATGGTAGGGCTTTTTGTGTCTTTTTCTCATACTGCCCCATGTCATCTCCCATCTGCTCCAAAATTTTCCTCCCAACCAGAAAGCATAGTTAATAGGTGCACATGTGACTGTGGGCAGCAAAAGGGGAGGCAGGGCTGAATTGATCTGGCAGAAGCAGTCAGTGGAAAAGCTGCCTTAGATTTTATTTTAGATGGCCCATAAATAATAGTTCAGAACAGAATTTATTCTCTAGTTTGTGGCTTAATAATCTGCATGATTTCATAAAATAATTTTGGGAAGTCCTTAACCTAGAGCTGGTATACTGAGAACAAGTTTTTTCCCCCTTGTCTTTTAAAATGTATAAAGTTTGAGGCATTAGGCTTTAAAGCTTTTTATTCAGTTTAAACTCACCTGACATACATTTGTACAGATGGCATTTTATTTTTTGCCTGAAAAATGACACTTGCTAATTTAGTTCAGGATTAAATTTAATAATACAATAATAGGTATTTGTTGCTGGTTTCTCTTATATGCTTGCTTAGAATCAAACTGGATCTATTAGGAATAGGTGCTTTAAGCACAAGATGGAATCAAATTGTTCAGTTAAATGTTTCAGTCCTACATTATTCAATAATGACTTTAAATCTTTGGTTGTCATGGCTGCTCTGGAAAATCTTCTTGAGAGGGAAATGGAGAATCAGATGGGGAGAATATTGATCTTGTGGAAAGAACGTGTACTGTATAAGCCTAGAATAAGACACAGAGCTGAGTTCCTTTTCTTGAAGAGGACCTGCAACTCAAGCACATGAGAATGGGGACTGTGCCAAGGGGTAGAATAGTACATTGAACCAACCGACTAACCAAACATACATTTTGCTTATAATGCACCCTCCATCCGGGCACCCATAATCCAAATTAACAAAATTAATCAGTTAAAATTACCTGAATTTTACAATAAATCAGTGCATACCATGATACCTTTACAGTCACAGTAAAATAACACTTATACTACTGTAAGACCCTAAACCTATAAACCCGATATCCCTGCCATCTGACTTTGCCAATAAGATATATGGCAAACGAGCCCTACCATCCATCTAACTGAGCACCATTCACAGCCTCTTCCACCAGGTTACTTTGTTAAAAAGTATATTTTCAGATGTTTCTTTAATGCATCCAAGGAGGTATGGAGCTGAAGTAAGCTGCACCACGTAATGGGGCCAAGAAAAAAAAACCCTAAAATTTATTAAGCTTATTGCTTGTTCAAGGGTCGCTAAGCATCCAAAATGCCTTACAGAAATATAATGCGTGGATAAATCCTTATTATTTAAATCGTATAATGTAAGCCATACTGATAGAGCCATTTTACATAAATTAGCTGTGCAGATATCAGCAACATTTGCTTCTGAGTCTCATTTTTATACAAGTAATATATTTTTAAAATGGAAGTCAATATTTTGACTACTTCCATGTGTTGCCACGATGATCTTGCTCTACCTTGCAAATTGTTCATATTTTCTCAAAGACTTAGAAATAGTTAACCAAATGAGTATATTGATGTTATCAGTAAATATAGAATTTTTATATAGGGCCTAATATAGGAATATGTAAAAGAAATATAATAATAAAACTAAATCTATATCATAGTAATGTTTTATTTTAAAACTCCTAGCCCCAGTATTTAATTATCTCACCTTTTTTCTGATTTATACGCTTTTTAAAAAGCAGTGGTGCTCGTAGAATTTTATTTTAGAAGACAAAAGTGCATTTATATTTAGCAGGAGGTTAGTTCTCTTTGGCATGGTACTGATGTAATACTCAGAGTGACTGTTCATAAGGTTAGGTTTCATGATGAAGGAAGCTAATTTAAAGTAGAGAAACTCTTTAACTTGTGCATTTTTCTATGCCTGCTTTGAAGCTGTTTGCTTGATAAGTTGATGCTTCGCTAACACTTCATTTTTATACTGGAAAAACTTCATGATGTGCTTCCAATTCAATAGGAATCAGGAAAAAATGTAACACCATTGTCGTAAAGTATCACCAATAAAATCTGGCTGTGTGACAGTGACAACAAAAGCAACTAAATCTCTCCATTGGCCTTTGCCTGAATGATAGGAGCAAGGGGGACTCGTCATGTTTGCTCCGGCACTTGGTTGTCACTTTCTGTCTTCCCAATCTGTGTTAGTCTGTTCCAGCTCTGGACTTGTGTAAGTTCCCTACATAGTAACAGGGGCTCTGCCTTCTGCTGGCCTTCTTCCTCAGGGCCAAGCTGGAGCTCTTTCAGGTTGTATAGCAGAAGCAACTTCTGATAGTGTTCTGGTCTTATGTGTACACTTATGCAGACAAAATAGGAGCTGGTTGTGCAGGGAAAGTGGGAATGTGTTTCCCCCAAGTTTGCCGCCACCTGCGAATGTGCTTGCATTTCATCGTTTTAAGCACTTCTGCTCTAAATTATTTGGGAAAAGATTTAATTATTTTGTTTTATCGTATTTCCCTCCTTGCATTAACTGTATTTATTGGCATGTATCTTTAACCAAAGAGTTATATTAACTTGCCAGTTAAATTAACCATAATTGTCATTTAAAAGACATAAAATGTTAAGTTAGTTTTGCTCTTATCAACAAAATTGATTTTTTTGGTACATCTTTGTGCCAGAGAAATTTTGGATTGATGGGTGCCTCTGGTGTGACTTAGTGGTCAACATAATGCTTCAAAGGGGACCTTGTGGATTCTGTTTATTGCTGTTAATGTTTGACTCTTATCTTAGTACTATATCCATAAATGGAAATCAGAGTGACTTAATTGTAAAGCATATTGTGAAGATATAATAAGACTATTGACAGTAGTCCATAAGAATTTATGTGATTTGCTAATCTTTAAGGTGCCACAAACCCTGAAAATGGAAGTTTTTTTGTTAGCTCAAATACTGCTTTTATACAGTATATGCCATTTTCTCCTACCTAATCTCTCTAGAAAAGGAAATCTGTCCGTATATATCTGTCTGTCTTCATAAAGTACATCGTTGCCTTTTCATGAATAGAGACATTGGCCTGCTTAAATTCTTTCTCAAGGTACAATAAACATGCATTCTGTAAAGTATTATTTTTAACTTTCGTAAAAAAAAAAAAAATCTGCTTTGATTTCTGTTCCAGGCTTTTGGTCAGGCGCATACCAACCACAAGAAAGTAGCAGCAGATGGGGAGAGCAGAGAGGAGACTTTGATTCAGGAATCTGCCACAAAAGAAGAATATTACATGAAAAAGGTTATGGAACTGCAGACAGAACTCAAGCAGCTGAGGAATGTCCTTGCCAATACCCAGTCTGAAAATGAACGCCTAAATTCGGTTGCCCAGGAACTGAGAGAGGTGAGGATTTTTAAACAGTGACGCTTGAATGAAAAACCTTTGAAACTGAACAGTTGTGTTCCCTTGGAAGAGGTATTTATGTGGTAGGCTGTTCTGAAATTAGAGCTATTTGGAATTATTCAGTAACATTCATTGTTTGTTACTTTTATGATTTGGCTTTCTGCCCTGTAGCAGCTTTGAAGATAGCTGATACACGAATATAAGCCTAACACTGTTAATAGGTATCCTTTCTGGCCCTAAAGGCCCATCAGTACAACAAACTTTTTTATTGCTTTTCTATGGAAAAAAGAAGGGGTCTAATGGGGGTGGGGAGACATAGGATTTAAAGGGTTGGTGGGTCAAGTGAAGGGGTTGAAGGGCAAATGTGCATCTGCCCATCCTATACATATGGGAATGAGATTTTACATCTGTATGTTTTTTGTATGTTATGAATGGTGTTAAATGGCAAGTGGGTTTTTAATTATACAGGTTGTCCTCGTTTAGCAACCACAATTGGGACCGGCAACTCAGTAGTTAAGCGAAGCAGTCACTAAGTGAAACTGCATCTATGCTTACGACCTTACTTCAGCTTTTCCTTGCCCTACAGACCTGCGAAGGTTGTAAATACAAGGATTGGTTACAAAGTTACTTTTTTATCACCGTCATGACTGCAGACTGTTGCTAAACAAGGCAGTAGATAAACAAGGGCTACCTGGGTTCAGAAGTATTAGTGTATGGACAGATTTTATTCAGTGCATCCAAAGTCTGCTAAACCAAAGACCATTAAATACAGGTAGTCCTCGACCTGTGATTGCACTGAAGCAATCTGGATGCTTGGATGCTTGGATCTGGGTGCCCCATGATCATGTGATCATCATTTGCAACCTTCCCTGCTGAAAGTCAGTGGGGAAGCCAGCAGGGAAGGTTGCAAGTTACTGGAGTAAGTCTACTCCACCCACGCACCTTCCCCCAGCCCTTCTGCACTCGTGGCGCACCAGCCACTTATGCATCCCTGTGCACCCTCCCTGACCCTCGCCATGCCTCTCATGCACCCTCCCCACGCCACGCCTCTTGCACACCCTCATGCACCCTCTCCAACCCATGTGGCGCCTCTCATGCACCCCCTCACACCCTCCCTGACCCTCCCTTGTGCAGCCTCCCCAACCCTCTCCCATGCACCCCCTCGCTCCCTCCCCCACCCAGCAACAGCTACTTATCTGCCTGTGCCTTGCAATTTCCTGCTGGCTTCCTCAATGACTTTGGTAATGGGAAGCCGGCAGGAGATTGCCTTGCCTAATGACCGTAGGATTCAGTTAATGACAGCAACTGGGACTGTAAGGATTGCTGTTGCTAAGCGATGCATTCACACTTTATGACTCACGTTGCTTAGCGAGAGAAATTCTGGTCTCCGTTGCCATTGTAAGTCGAGGACTACCTGTAGAGGGTTTACAATATTGCCAATCCCTGCAAAGCTCTAAACATAAAGTTGTAATCTGTTTAAAAAGAACATCACAGCTAAATAGCCAGTAATAGGGCTTATTTATACCAGTCATATAAAAGAAGCAGAAAAAAATAAGTAAATTTATTTACTGTATTTATTATTAGATTTATTAACTTCCCAATGGAAAAGACTCTGAGTGATGCATAAAATACAAAACATAATAACAAACTATATAAATAATAATAATAATAATAATAATAATAATAATAATAATAATAATAAATAGTAGCAATAGTGATGATGATGATGATGATGATGATGATGATGATGATATAGAGTTCTTGTGCCAATGGCTGTATACAACTAATCTCTGAAGGCCTTAAAAAAAGTTAGATTCAGTATTCTTTGAAAGACCATAAGAATTGGGGCCACCTTTGCCTCAAAGGGCAAGCTGTTCCAAAGGAGAGAAGACCCCTTTCTGTTACATCTCAAAATAGGGGACCTTCAACAGGCGCTCCTTGGCCATCTGGTTCGGATAAGCAGGCTGTTTGAGACAATGCTACAACACAGAATGGAAAAAAAGACTAAAAAATGCAGGAAGTGTTTTAATAGAAAAAAAATCAATGTTATATCTGGGAATGAAGCCAAAAAGAATAGAAATGGTGTTTTTGGGGTATTCATACATTCATTAAACATATTAAGCATATTTCTATGCTGCCACAATAAAAAAAAAATATTGATGGCTTACATAGAATAAAATACAAAGGGTTAGGGCTGGATTTGATCTCCAAAAGATGATTCAGAGCACACAAAACATAAACATAGCGATCATGGGAAGAGATATGACTGAAGGTGTTGCCTAGAAATGCTGCGTTTGTGATTTTGCATGCTCCATTTTTTGGTGATCGGATCCAGAGCACTATACATCTTCTTAAATCAAACTAACTCAAGTTTATATGACTAAAATACATAGTGTTGTAATATCTAAACCTGCTGTATGCAGGTAGTTGTGCAATGTAAATTCTATTAACTTTTGCTTTTAAACTCTTTAAATAAAGATTTCAGAACATTAATTCTCTACCCATAATGCAGATTAACTATGAAAACAGGAATAGCTGAAGGATTTTTTAAAATAAATACAGCAGTGAGTTGAAGTTTCAAAGATACATCAAGTGTAGAAGGCAGCTATTTTAGTGTATAGAATGGGCCAGAATATTTTTTATACAGTATTTGTCAAGAGCTTGGATGCAACAGTAATTTAGTGCCTATCCCTGCCACTGGTTGTTATTAGTGCAGACTGTTATGTTTTGTTTCACATTTTTTAAAATGTTTGAATTGTATATTTGGATACTGTAAGCCACTCAGGGCCTTTTGGAGTGGGCAGCCATAATAAATTTAATGAAATAAACAAACAAATAAATAATGAATGACAGTAGTTGTCTCATGCAGTATGGTTACTTTTGAGGTACTTGGAAGTTTTTCATAGACCAAAGAGAAAAAAATATTGTGGTAAGCAATGATTATAAAAGTATGTACAGAGTTTGAAACATTTGGAAAGATTGCATGCAAGCAAATTAGAATGGTGTAAAATAAAAATATGCATGTCAAAGATATTCAGTCCAGACCAAATGGTGGCCTAATTGCCCATCACAAAAATAGCTACGTTTGCCTTCAATATTCCCTGTTGGATGCAGTCGAATCTCAAATGCTGGACCAGAGTCGCTGGCGTATACTTTCAACTGATGATGATGATGATGATGATGATGATGATGAATAGTAAGATCTCTCTTGGGTATTTTATTCTCATTGCCAACAAAGTGACAGTCTTGATACATTTTATATCAAGTGACCACAGCGAGTTTCTTTCATTTCATCAAGGGCAGTATCATAGAAACTGAGCAAGAATCCTTAAATCTTATTATGGTGAGACCTTCTGTATCTCACAGGCAAATTGAAATCAACATTTTTCAATACAAATTGCTGGAAGTAATTAGACAGGATCTTAGTTCTTTGGCCCCTCCAAAGATAGGACTGTAGTGCAGTTAAAACTAGAACCACATGCTAATTTCTAGCTGTCAGCTGCAGTCAGTAACCAAAGAACAAAGAAAACAAACCATGGATTATTCCACTCCCACAGTCTGTTTGATTTTTCACATTTTTCACTTTTTTGAATGTGCAATCAACATAAAGTGCTTAGCACAATATACAAACTCAGGCGATTGATGTCAGTTGGGTTTGTTTGCTTGTGAAAATTTCTTTTAATGTTATTTTGGATATAAATAAATATTGCTGCCGCCACCCCAAATAATTCATTTAGAGATTTATTTATTTGATTATATCCTGTCTTCCCTTGGGGAGCTCAAAATATCCTTCATTTTATGCCCATAACATCTCTGGTGCAAGTTAAGCTGGGAGAAAGTGACTGTCCCAAGTCACCCAGTGTTAGCCCTGCGAGGTAGTCCGGACAAGAAGCATAACTAGGAGTACTAGTTCTATCTTTATTTTAAGGTTACAGTAACAGAAACTTGCAAGACTGAAAATATTTCTTTCCTCCTTTCCTTTTACTGTCCAGAAAATTAGGGAGGGTCCTTTCTGAAACGTTTCCTATGCCCTCCTGCCTTCTGTGGGCTGAGATATCTTTTACATGCTGGCTGTCCAATCTGTGGCTCTCCCTCCTGTCTCCTGAGGTCATTCCCACATACCATTACACCCAGTGACTTTTCATAGCTGGGGTTAGTCTTGAATCTGGGCTTCCCCAGTCCTTGTCTAGCACCTTAATCAGTATATCACACTGGTGTATGTTTATATAATATTGAGCCTTATCAGTATCTCAGAACAGGAGGGAATAACATTAATAGCATTAGATGAACAGATAGTATCGAGTATTAGTTATTTTTTATATGTCATCTGTTGGGACCCCAGAAGCGCGTCTTCTCTGTAGCAGCACCTGCCCAATGGAATGAGGTTGCCCCCAAGATGCAGATGGCCCCGACTGCTGCTGTTTAGAAGAGCTGTGAAGGCCTGCCTCTTCACCCAGGCCCCTCACTTCATCACGCCTGCCATCTTTTACCTTTATTTTTTTATGTTTTATTGATTTGATTGTAACTTCTTTGCCACCCAGAGTCATTGAGGGTCAGGAGACATACAAGTTTAATAAATTATTGTTATTGATATTGAAATTATTTCTGTTTAGAGATCCATTAGTAAAGCTCCTGCTGAGTGCTTAATCACATTAGGGTTGTCACAAGGGCAGTCTTTCGTTCTTTTATTGTATCTTCTAGCTACCCCCTTTTCCTTTCCTTTTCCCTCTGTTCTGTGGTCAACTGTCCTCTTTTCTCTTATTCATCCCCCGCCCCCAAAATATTCTCTTAGCTTTTTGTTTGCCTTCCTTTATAAGGAAGTGGCCATTTAACACTTCATTTTATTTTGAAAAATGTCAGTAATCTACCAGTTCACCACACAGTACATAATGAATATAAGTGTTAAAAGGAAAGGCATGCTTTCAAACGTATGAAGAACAGGATGCAGGAATTTGTTAACAGCTGCAGCTTCTCACTTGGTGTTTGCTGCACAGAAGTCTTTACATGGGATTGTGCATGACAAAAAGTTTACTTATATAAGGGAAATAGTGTGATGGTGTGTTTTTGTATTGGTTCTTAAGGGAAACTCTTTTTCTTGGCAAGAAATAGATTTGCTTTCCCCCAAAAATGTGTCCTGCAAACATATTTCTGTCTGTTGGATTTCCTGCAACCATTGTTGGTTTCTCTGTTGGCATATAAGACATTGAGGCGTTAATGTTAACATTAAAACATCTCCAGAAAAAAGAAGTTATGCAGTTGGCTGCTTCTTTTTGCACCTTACTGTTCTTTGAAACATTTACATGAAAAAAGTAAGTAACTCTAATTTATCAGTTTTTTTTCTCATTTGAAATAAAACTTGGTATAAAAAACACCCTTTTCATCAAGTCTGGAAGTTACATACTTTAGAAGAGTATGTACTTCAGCCCCATTTTTAGTAATTAAACCTCAGCCGTTTTAGTTAACTGCCGTTGGGAGGAGCATCACTGAATAGGCCTGGCTGATTTATTTCAAGGGCTCAGTTGGAGAAAAACGTATAGCAGAAGTGCTGAAAATAAGATACCTTGTGTAAAGCTTCCTAATTCGATTGCTGAAACCCTCAGATTTCTGATGCTGTGATTTCCCCATTTTTGCCAAGTTAAGGAGCAAAATGGGTGTTAAACGTCCACTCTACTTGAGGCCAGTGCCTTAAGATCTGCTATAGAGAACTGCTCATAGTCTCCCAGGTCAATTCGGTGGCCGGAAGTAGCACCCTGATTACGGGCTTATCTCCTGAGGGAAACTACAGCTGGTTCCTTCTTTTAAATGGTAACTAAAGACATGTCTGCTTCAGAACCAGGCTAAATTTTTGATTGCCTTTTAAAAAATGTACTGTCTGATTGTATGATGGGTAATCGTAGTTGATTGTTTATTTGTGCTTTACTTTAAAACTATTTTTATTCCTTTGTACATATTTTTGGGCTCCTTCAGCAGGAAGAATGCTATAAATAAAAGTAATAAGAGTATTTTGCCCCTTAAAGGTCCCCAAACCACTGCAATGTTCTTTTTATGGCAGCCTGTATTTTATGTTTTTTTTGGTTAATATGTGTGTGTTTGAGGAGGTGGGTTGTTTGTTTGTTTGTGTGTGTGTGCTTGGGGTTTTTTGCTTAATTTTATATTCCATAACAAAAACACAGAATCTTAAGGATGGTTTGGATATTTTTAATAACATCACAGTTTTTAAAATAGATTTTACAATTTAAGATGATTTGTCAAGGAAAGGGACCCACCTCCTAGAACAGAAATATAGGAAATGGTCATTTATCCATGTAGCTCATTTTTAACTACAACAGGGTTTTTCTAACTGTGTTCCATGGAACTCTATGATTCTGTTGAAACTTGATGGGGCTCTGTGAGAAAATAAGGGTAAAAAAAGTTGATTGCAATTTTTCTAGGGTACAGCGGAAAGGGCAGGGTTTGTCAGCTGACATTCAGAAGGCCTATTCCCCCATGGGGCATTTGTGTGCCTGTGACAACTCATCCCTTTGCCTCTTGATCAGCAGTTCCAGGAATTTTTAAAAACTCTGGAACTTCACTGATTAACATCACCCCCTCAAGGGCTTCAGGCTATAATCTTTCTCAGCTTTATTTGCAGAGGCCAGGAATTAAGCCTGGAATCTTTTATTGTTTATTTGCTCAATTTGTTAGGCAGCATTCACAGTAATGAACAATTAAAACAGAAGAAAAACAAAAAACACTATTAAAAATATAATTACCTATGTCAGGGAAAGAACCATATACTGTTCCCAGTATAACACTGACCCACTGGGGTTCCAAAACACCCTGCCCCAGAGTCTGCTGGAAGGTTTCACTAAGCTACAGCCTTTCATTTGGATAATGCTGAGAAGCAATCGCTAAAGAGCAGAGAATGGGGAGAAATGTATATACCTGGCTGTATATGCCTACATATTTTTAATCAGCTTTCTTTATAATTAGCAGTCATAATATTTTTATGGTTCTTGCACATTAAACCCACAGATGCTATTCAGATTCCTGCAACTTCAATTTTAATTTAGAAAATGCTTAATGGCATCAGAGAACAAGTGTTCTGTTTCTAGTAGTTCTCATGATTGGCCAGCAGACCTATCAAGCTAGAAAGGTCTGACTTTGTAAAATTAATATTCTGTGTCTACTCATTCTTTTCCAAAGATTAAACCTGGGATTTAGACAGTCCCCGTGGCTAAAATCCCCAAGCATAGAAATTCAAGCAAACTGTTCAAGTCCTAGAACAATGTCTGATATTACTTATAGTCAGCATAAAGGAAACTGCTGCTTAACCCAGATAAGACAGAGGCACTCCTGGTCATTCATAGGACAGATCAAAGGGTTGCTTATCACTCTGATTTCCTCTGGGAATGAAAAGCAGAGTGTAAATGTAATATGCAATTTCTAGGGCTCTCTTCAGCTGTGTATGTCAGTTGGTCTAGTTTGAAGCCTACTTTTGCTTTCTGCTTTTTAGGTAATACACAAAAGATTTGGGTATATTCACAGTACATGAAATTTATGAACTTGCTCAAAAAGAGAGGGAGAAACCTCATGCAGACGGAAGGGGAAATGAAATGTGCATCCGTGCTTGGCATTGTACATCCCAAAACTCCAATCTTTAATAAATTGCATTTACAGCTCAGTCAACCTCACTACCACTTCTTTTACTTTATTTTATTTAACAAATTTATATGGGTGCCCAACTCATACACAGTGACTCCAGGTGGCTTACAAAGTAAAATATCCAATACAAAAACCCATCAACACCTACCCCCCGCGGTGGCCAAACCAAAACAACTTGATCGGCTCTTTTTCAGCTTGGGGTCCTCAGGCCCACTGGCAAAACCACGTCTTCAAGGTGGGACCCAATCCTAAATCAGAGGGAATAACATTCCACTGGGAGGGGGCCACCACAGAAAAGACCCTTCTTCGTGGTCCCATCAGATGTACTTCCCTCAGTGATGGGTCCTACAACATACCCAACCTCCCCACTCTGGTGGGCTGGGTAGACTTTTCTACACTTTTCCCCCACCAAGACATTGAATCACAAAAGTGAATTTCTCTACAGGGCTGCCATAGAGTAGTTTCCCTTCTCTCCACCCCACTGCCATGGACATAACCATATTGGCTTATTTTGCAGCACTGGGATAACTATATCTGCCCATCGTTGTTCCTTTTTTTTTTGGCAAGGTTGAATGTAAAAATGATGAACCTTATCAACCTGCATTGGTAGGATAATTTAAAAACAAAAGTTTAGAAACTCAAAAATAATCAAAACAGTGAGAACACTTTGCGTTTTATATCTTTTCTTTTAGAAATGAACTTTTATAAACAAAAATGAAAGCTGGGGGTTATGGGTCACCCTCCCCCATCACCTTGCCTCCTTTGTTGTTATCTGTGATGAGGACTGTAAACTACTGGTTAAATTTGCTGAGCAACAACTTCTCTGCTATACCTATATTTTCTTCACAGCTAGAACTGCCATTCCCCTTCAAAGATGTTTATTCTGATGCGTACAGGTAGGTTCATGCAGGCACAGAAACTATTGGCCTATTTCCAAGGGTAATGTAATTTTATAAATATGTATGATGCAAAACAATTACTTTTAAACCATAACTGTTTGTTTCCAGTTTGTTCCTGTTAAGACATGCTGATAGGGTGGTTTCTAAATATGAATGTAGCTCTTCATATTTGTTGGCTCAACAAATTGTGTCTCATGGAGATCATTCCAAAAGATGCAAAAGTCATTTTGCATTCCATCATTCAGGGCAGACTGTAGTTCAGTGAGCAAAATGCATACTTTGCATGTAAGTAGTTCCAGGTTTAGTCTCCAGTATCTCCTGGTCAAGTTGTGGAAGATAATTGTGGAAAATCCTGAAGAATTGCTGCTAGTCACTGTTGACAGTACCAAGCTAGACAGACCAATGGTTTGATTTGATTCAATGCAATTTTTGATGTTTCTGTGTTCCATTTCACAAAAGTGGAATGCAGAAACATAGGCTAATAAGCTTGCTGCTCCATAAAACAGACATGTGGATTATTTTAGATTCCAAAAATAGCAGCTCTTCCATTTTAGATTATACTGAAAAATGCAATTGTTCTACAGTTTATACAATCTATGAAACAATCCAAAATTATTGTGAAAGTGTTTGCTGTCGGATTTCCGGAGGAGGTATGGCGAACTGAAGATGGCAGAGCTGATGACTGCGGCAAAGACCAAGGAACCAGAAAGTAAACCGGCTCCTTGGAACCTCTCTGGATAAGGAGAGGATCGGAGATCGCCCACATGTGCTTCGGATGACTGCTTCTCACCAGGAGACCGCAGGACAGAGGTTTTCCATGGGTCTAAGCGCCAGGTGACGATGGGATCAACCATCTTGCTCTCAACCATCATGGAGCCTTTTAAAGGACACTAAGTTCACTTTCTAATTACTTTCAGAAATTGACTATTAACCATCTTAAAGCTGTTAGAGACCTTCAGAACAACAAGTTTAAAAAGACTTCATTGGGTGAGTTTACCTTCAACTCTGAACAAAAGAAAAATTAATTATAAGCTTAAGAATTTAAAGAATTTGAAATAAAGAGCAAAAAGCTAAATAAGATTTTCACCTAAGAAAGTTCTAAATGGATTAGGGGTTCAGATAAATTTGGAATATTGAGTTTTACTATAAGATTTTGGAATTAACTATAAAAAATGAACAGCTTCTCAGGGAAACACTTATTTTGGCTATTCTGGCTATTGCAAGTCATAACAAAGATAAATGATGATTTTAGAAATTGGACACTAGAAGGGACTAAAGATTCTAAGCAGCAGAAAAAAAAAATACAAGCCTGTTCTTGATGTCAGTTAATACTGGGACTTACAAAATGACAGAAAACATCATAACATCAGAAATATTAAAGGAGATATTTGAAGAATGGAGCCATAAATTAGTAACTACAATATCAACACTGTCAGTAATGATGTCTGCTTCTATGGATAGACTATGTCTAAAAGATGTTAATGAAGGAATGACAGATGTGGAACAAATTTTATCTGACCAGACAGAGAAAGAACTGAAAGTGGAACTACAAATGACAGGCCAAGAAAATGGTTTGGAAAAGGACAAATCATTTTGGATATACAAAAGAAACTGGCTGAAGTTTTAAAAATTAAAAGGGAAATACAAATGATAAACTAAGAGAATGACCTGGAAAATGTTTTCTTATTGGATCCACAAAACAGGCTTATTAAAGCCTTGAAGAAATCTGTGTGGTAAGATGAAGAACTGAAGAGAAATCAAAACCTTTGACAGTATTTAATTGAATTAAAGATTAAGACTGTCAGAAGTAAAAGGAAGGAATATAAAGTTTGTTAAAATTTTAAATTTTAAGGTTAAAATAAGACATTTTTTGCAATGTTTTGGCAACACTTTATGGACTTTATGCTGACACCAGGATTGAAAAATTTATGTTTTATGGATTTGCTTATAGATAAGTGTTGTGATATGGGATGAAGAGATATCCATTTAACCTTATGGGGGTGAAGAGTTATTAAATTTGTTTCTACTTGTGAAGGTTGGAAGTTACTTCTTTATGTATATTTTTTCTTTTTCTTTATTATATTCTTTCTTTTCTTTTTCTTTATTTCTTTTTCTTTTTCCTGCACTTTTTACTTTTTCTTCCCATTCTCTTCTCTTTCTCTAAGTTTAGTTTGTATTAGTTTTTACTATTGTAATTAAAATTCTTAATAAAATTATATTCTTTAAAAAAAGTGATTGCTGTCAAAGAAAACGAAATGATAAGCAACACTTTAGTCCGTTACTAAATCATTTAAGAAAAAATGGGATTCTTCCTTTATTCAGTGTTACAAAGAAACTGAGTAATTTTCTATTCGTTTTGAAGCCATAAAAACTTTTCCTGAGGTGGTTTTTCAGTTTCTTCATTATTTTGAATCTCAGTTATCACTCATCTTTACTTAGACGAGATTGTGTAAACCCTGTTAATCCACAAAATCCAGGTTTCATTATAATTCTTGCAGTAGAGCTTTCACCAGTTCCATGGGCTACAGTAGCAATCAGATTTCATTCTGCAAAGCTATCCTAGGGCTACACATTCATGAAGAGTTTTGCAAATGTATTTGTGGAGGGCATTGCTTTTGTCTTTCTTACTTATAAATATCAATACCTTTCCTTTTTCCTAGATTTTTTAAAAGTGGTATGAAAGGGGGTCCATACTGCACAATTCCTCTAAAATTAGACTGCTCTTTCCCAACTTCTCATTCATTCAGCAGTCCATCTTTTTAGACGGAGATTCCTTATATGATATTTTAGGGCTGTTGCAGCAGATTTGAATATATTTTATTCATACCTAAATGTAGGTCATTCGATATTCACTTGTTCCCATCATATATGAAGTCTTGGCCACTGGCTGCTGTAGTTTTTAACAATCTAGACTGGCACAGTTGAAACCTGTCTTGTGCTGGTAAACTGTTTCATTGGTTCCTCTTTTCATAAATTCATTTTCTTCCCTCTCAAGTGTTAATTCTGTTAGAACCAAGAGGTTGTGGCACAAATGCAGTAATATTTCCACAGTAAAACTGCAATTGGATCTTGTTCATTCTTTGTAGGTGAGTGAACATACGTGGCCTTTCTTCCTATATGTATATCCCTCAGTTTATGATCAGAATCTCCAAATATACACAGGGAAGTTCTTCTGCTTTTGTATAAAATGGAGGAAAGGTTTTTGCCCCTGCCCCACAAAGACCTGTAAGGCTCTAGACTGTGATTTCTTCTCAATTAATCTCTCTGAATCTGTTTGGCTTACATGTAAAAAAATGTACAAAAGAATTCTACAGCAAGGAATGGAAGTGGTGGGAGAAATGTGGATTCTACTTAGGAAGATGGTGCTGGATTATATATAGCTTCTACCCCCTCCCCCCACCAGTTCAACCAATATTATTTCCAGCAAGTGTTTATTTTTAGGTTCCAGTGCTGTCACCATAGTAGCCAGCTAAGCTTCTTGTTAGATCCCATCTGCCTACATTGGCTGTCTGGGGCTTTTCTCTATATACACAGTAGCCCGATTGTTCCAGGTCTCCAAGTTCTCATAAGCACCTGCCTGAGCTTCATTACTAAGGAGATAAAATTCCCAAAGTTGGAGTCTCACTTATGCTTCCAATAGGATTTATAGCTAAAATGCTTATGAGTCCTTTAGCATTTCATTAACTTCTTGTCTGTGCTCTCTCAGAAGGTGTTCAGCCAGCCAAATAAAAAAGCTTAGGAGAAAAATGTAGATCTTACTTTGCAACCAGAAAATCTAAAAATTAAAATACAGTTACTGTTATTTAACAGAAAACCTACACTAAAAACTGAATATTCTAAGAACATACAGTTCCTGTTGTTTAAGGATAATTAAATAGGTTTTTTTTTTAAAAAAAAAGCAGATAAAGCAACAGGCTTCTTTCAATGTTGCTAATACAGAGAATGTGGCAAGCAGTAATTTAGATGAATTAATTTGTGTGCTCTGAATGAAAAAGAAATGGTTGATTCATTAATAACTACAGTAGTTTCTAATATTTTCTTAGATGAATGATACTTTTTTTATAGACAGGATTTTGTCTCTCTAATATTAACAGAAGATTATCCATGCTGAAAAATGTGACCAAAAGGATGCGAAGAAGCATGACTCATTTCCTTGCCAATTCAGAATAAAAGACCAGGTTTGCCTTAATTGCAACACAGTGAGATAAAGTATAAGATGTACGTGAATTATATACCTAGAGAACATACCTAGGATTCATATATCTACTTCTGCTTCTTCATGATAAGGAAAAGGGCATGCCAGATGGAAGTAAACAGCACGTGTAACTAGACTTCAGTAGACTAAAAAAAAATACTTGAGGTATCTGCCAAAAAAATTAGTCATGGAAGGAAAAAAATAGTTTAAAACGTAGCTAAATCTAAACAGGATAGTTATCTAGGCATGAAGAGATGGTGTTATAGAGGAACAGAAATTAAGATAGTGTTGCATTAGCACTCTGATTCCAAAGCAGAGGAAATTATTGCAGAGGATGCATTAGAAGAGCTGTACAGTGAGTACAGTACACTCTGTTAGTGCATTAGTAGCAAGGTGGATCCTGTGGCCAGGCAAGAGGGTGGAGAGTCATATTCTGATTAACAGTTCATCAGTAGGATTCTCCATACATTGCTGTAGGTTGGTGGGAAAGATAGAGTAATTTCAGAAGAAGAGTTAAGGTCTTCTTTCAAAATTAGCATCTCCTATCTATCTTACAATACATTTCTGCTGTGGTAATATACAGTAAAAGTACCAGTGCACAAGTCATTCTTCATGATATACCTTCAAGTCATGGCTGTTACCATTTTGCATTTTTGATATGAATCAAGACAAAGTAGACTCTGTGTGCTCTCTTTAAAAAGAATGAGTGACGTAGCTGAAAGATATCACCATAATTATGATTTTATAATTGTAATTTAGAGAGAGGGGAAGGAGGCTTTCCTTTGCATTCATTAATATAATTTTCACAAGATTACACCACATCATCTTTATTCCTTAAGAGGCAAATTTTACTAGAAAATATATGCTAATTAATTGAGAGAGAAAGGAAATCTCTTGAAGAAAATATATCAAGAGATTGACAACTGCCAAGGTTGTCTCCACATTTGTATTTCTAAATTATACATAAGCTTGAAGGCATTATTTGTTTCTCATGTGTGGGAAATCTGAGAGATTTTATTGTAATGAATATTTTAACTCAACATAAATATAAATGTGTTTTTAATGGCATCATGAATGTGGGTAGCATTTTTTCTACAATTAAATTGTGAGAGTAATACCTTTGTATTCCAGATGTGCTTTTAATTTTTTTAGGTATGTTGTCTACATAGAAGTCATTTCAGGTTGGAATGATGGGTGTGCTTACTACTTGTGGAAAGGATTAGTCCAACTCAGGCCTGATTTGGTTGCTAAATTTAGAATAAATAAAACTGACAGGATTGATTACAATTATGATGCTACTTCTGGCTTATTTGAAATAAAAGAAAATAAAAAATGACTAAGCATCATTGAAAAGGAAGGGAAAACATTTTTTATTTTACTGAGTTATTTGTATTACTCCTCCCTTATTTGTATAATGGAGATTCATCTGAGTGATAGATGTAAACTATCTAGTTGAGTAATCTATGGTTCAAGGTGTCTGCCAGCATCCCCAGCAGTCAAGTTGGGAATCAAGTATCTTGTAAGTGTTATGGAACAGGCATAACTAGCAGAGCTGCAGAAACAACCCCAAGTTCCCTTTGAAACCAATCAGGCAGCTGGTATCACTAGATCAAATAGGTACTTACTCCCTGAGGTGCAGGGCATCAGCAGGCTAACAAGAGTTACCTGACCATGACAAGGGATTAATGATATCCTCCAGCTCCAGATCACATCATCACTATCCTGAGAAAGAAATCAGGTCTAATCTGTAACTACTGCTGTGAGTCAGGGACACAATAACTGGGTCAGGTCCATGATTGCCTGGGAGGCCATGAATTCCTGAGCCACCTCCAACCCTGTGCCCAGGGAAGGCAGATTAAAGTCCATCAGTACTATCAGTCTGGGGAATCCACTGTCAGTGTAGCCACAACATTGATTGAGTAGGGAAGCTGCTTTGCAGCAGGGAGGCTGGTACAATAGCAGCAATCCCATTAGTTCTACATTAACTCTCAGAAATGGCTCAGAAATAGTAAAATAGGCACTCCCCAATTTTCATGTAAATTGGAATGTGAATAAATTACATTGCAAATAATATATTGCCTGAAAGGTACAGGATTATTTAGCCACAGAAAGGATCTCTGAACAGAGAGGGAGGCAGGCAGGCAGGCAACAGCTACCAGAAGCCACCTACCCAGCTGGATTTTCCCATCATACCATAGGAAGGTTCCTAGAAAGTTCTTTGCTTTTAAATAACATTTATTAAATTTTTATTTCCTATTACGAATTTTATTTTATTGTAATTTATAATTTTTTGGGAGGAATGTTACCCTGAAAGGCAGGATATAATTGTTTTTTTAAAAAGTTAAAAATAATTATATTATTACCTTATCTTACCTTCCCTGTGTAGGACCACAAGTTGGAAGTGATTGTTTTAGATCATGCACTATTGTAGAAAAGACAAAAAGTAGTTAATGCTAATACACTTCTTACAGATAAATCAGAATGTGGAGATCCAGAGAGGTCGCTTACGAGATGACATCAAAGAGTATAAATTCCGAGAAGCTCGTTTGCTGCAAGATTACACTGAACTTGAGGAAGAGAACATCTGTCTTCAGAAACAAGTATCTATTCTGAAACAGAATCAGGTGGGTACTGAAGTAATCCTTTCAGAGGTTTAGCACTTATTATGTTACATGGTTGTGTATGAGGGAAGCAGGTAACTTGTGTCCAGTGCCACAGATTTTAGTCCTCAAAATCTCATACCTTTGATGCTATAAGAAAGTGGTAAATAATGGGTGTGCACAGATACCATTGTACTGCCAGATGTTTCCCTTAGTGCCCACCAGGCTCTTTTAATGAAGAAGAAGCTGGAACAGCAGCAGCAGCAGCTGGCAAATTGCAAAGCAAGACCCAGCCTCTTGCATCATTCTGATTTACAGTAATGTCCTTGGGCCCCACAAAAGTCTACCTAGGTAGTAGAGAGCATCCTAGGGGGCTGTCTCACCTTCTGATACATTGATATTTTCCTGCAGTATAGTTATTTTGGGAATAGGTAGCCATGTGTGAGTGAGCCCTTCACAAGCTTTCAAAATTTCAAAGGTGTCACAGCCCCAAAAGATGGTCACCCCACACTATAAAGCTTTATCTTTTTTCACTTACCTTTCATTTGCTTTTTTTCATTTTTGCAACACAAGCAAAATTAATATATTGGGTAGACAATAAATTGTTTCAATCTGTTTTAGTGAAACTAACAATGAGCTTTGTATCCTGAAAACCTACAAATGTGTTGTGGCATGTGCTTTTACAATCCAGAATCCAATTTATTAAACACACAAAGTACTATCCTCTATCAGCTGCTGTATTTGGAGGTAAGTGATCTCTGGGATCTGTATTGTGTGTTAGATTCATGTCAGTTTTGTTCCTTACAGAATTTCCAGGGTTTACTGAAATGAATAGAAACTGACCTGATATTTCATATGTATCTGATTTTCAAAAATGACATTTTTATAATAAGCTAATGTAAAATAATTCAGATGAAAGATCATAGGTGAGGTAGAACAAATTTTAATTGAGAACACAACATTTTATATAACTTTCTAGTATTGGTATTTTAAAGGAAGGTAAAGGTGAGGAAACTTTACAAAAAAAAGTTTGAAGCTCTGCACCACCCTTTTATTTCTTCCTTTTTTGTACAACTTTTGCTACTTCTAGTGGAACATTTTAACATTCTTTCTTTCATGCTTGCTATCAGGTATTTTAGTGACAACTTTTCTGTAACAGGTGGAATTTGAAGGGCTGAAGCATGAAATCAAAAGACTAGAAGAGGTTACAGAATTCCTCAACAGTCAGCTAGAAGATGCCATAAGGTTAAAGGAGATATCTGAACGCCAGCTTGAAGAGGCCTTAGAAACCCTGAAGACAGAACGTGAACAGAAGAATAATCTTCGGAAAGAGCTGTCTCATTATATGAATATCAACGACTCCATGTATACCAGCCATCTGAACATCTCTTTGGATGGACTGAAGTTTAGCGATGAAACCACCGAGCCCAATAATGACGAGATTGTGAACGGCTTTGAACCGAATTGCCTGAGTAAAATCAACAGTGGCAATAATAAAGCATCAACACCCAAAAAAGCCGATAGCTTCCCTCCAGCCCCTAGTTTGGTGAATGATCTTCTGAGTGAGCTAAATATATCTGAAATCCAAAAGCTGAAACAACAACTAATGCAAGTAAGTCTGTACTATACATATTCCTTAAATATGCATATATCTATCTCTTAAAATTAAGCATTTCCCAAAATATGTATTAGTTAGAGAATCTGTTTCATTACATGAGGTTGTTGAAGTGATTTGTGGTATTTAAGTTTGATATATCTTTGATATTAGTTCTATTTGAAATAACAAATAGAACACCCTGGGTTCCAAAAAGGTTGAAATGTGGTATTTCTTACTACCTTATACACTGTTTTAGGAAAATAATGCTTTCAGTCCCCATAGAGTATAAATCTGTTAAATTTGAAGCCCTCTGTTGCTAGTAGATTCTCCTTGGAATGCCTTGATGTTTAATTTTGTAACATTACAGGAAGGCACATTTCACATTTGTAAATTATGTCCAGTGATACTGAGATTAATTTAAATAATTTATACATATTAGGTGAAATCTCATGAGATGGGCAGATATTGCAAAAACTCTTTGTGCTTACACAAGATTTCATAGAAGTTACCCAACTTTTTAAAGTTTTATTTTGATTTTGTTTAAAAAAGGGGATAAATTTAAAATGTTAAAAGTAGAAAAAAATCTAATTAAAAAATAGAAAAAAATGGACGCCCATGAGATCATATAGAACTTTATAATGTTGCTAATATTCATTTGCTGATTTTGCTGTAGAGGCATTTAAAATAGTTTGCTGAAATATGGGCCTTCACAATAGATTACTTCTTTTCTAGTTTGGCTTAGTTTCTTTAGGTATAATTTTGAAGAATAAAAATATCCCATCCAAATTCCAAGTGATTATTTTGTTTGACAAGAAAGCTATTTCATTTTGTACAATACATCTTTGCCTCATGAACATTACAAATGAACATTACAAAAATATATGTTTACCATAACAGATAGTAGGATTTCTTTTGATCATCAGTTGGACTGTTGTGGATTGGCTTTATTTACATAATCAATATATGATATACAGATAGTCCTTGCTTAATGACTACAATTGGGACCAGCAACTCCGTTGCTAACCAATGCGGTTGTTAAGCAAGTTACCTGCAGTCATTAAGCAAGACATCACGTGACCACGACTTGTGATTTTACTGCTGGCTTCTCCACTGACTCTGCTTGTTGGAAGCCAGCTGTGAAACTTGCAAATGGTGATCACATGATCACGGAGAATGTGTGATGGTTGTAAGTGCGAGGACCAGTCATAAAATTACATTTCAGTGCCATCATAACTTTGAACAGACACTAAACAGGGCAGTTGTTAAGCGAGGACTACCTGTATTATTCTGTGTATAATAAAGAAAAATTAGAGAAGTTGTTAGGTATGGTATCTGAACATATTATTTTCATTTAACACAGTTGCCTAAACTTCACTGTTACATCATTACAGCCTCCAGAGAAACATGAGGTTGCAACTGTTTATTGGGACAGAGTAATAGTAATCCATCACATGTAACAAATATGTCAACCTGTGAGAATTAAGTTGTGTTGTGTGACATATTTATCCCCAACATCTGAATGCATTTTCAACCCTGGTACAGTAGATGCCTGTAATTTGGTACATATTTCTGTGTAAAACACAAATAGCAGAGAATAAATTATACAAAATAAGATTATTGGTAATGATTCCAAATTCTGGAAAGGATAGCCTAAAACATTCAGATTCAGTAATCTTAGACTAATATCCTTTTGTACATTTACCTGTAAATGCCAGGTGTTAAATTGAGACTTTTCATTTATGTGAAGCTCCTTTATAGGACCATATATGAGTTCAGAAAATAACAGTTTTTTTCATTATAGATGGAGAGGGAAAAAATGAATTTGTTGTCTACACTCCAAGAATCACAAAAACAACTGGAGAACACCCGGGGTGCACTTTCTGAGCAGCATGAGAAAGTTGGCAGGCTCACAGAGAACCTTAATGCCATGAAAAAGCTCCAGGTCAGCAAGGAACGTCAGTCTGCTCTTGACAATGAAAAAGACCGAGACAGCCATGAAGATGGAGATTATTATGAGGTTGACATCAATGGCCCAGAGATCCTGGAGTGCAAGTATAAAGTAGCTATGGCAGAGATTAGTGACTTGAAAGAGGAACTTAAAGGTCTCAAGGCTAAATATGAAGAGTGTGAATCTAAGTATGAAGAGGATAAGGGCAGGTATGAGACAGAAACTCAAGCCCTGACAGAAAAGATCAGTTCCTTGGACAAATGTAGTAGGCAAGATAGAGAGCAGGTCATCAGATTGGAGAAGGAACTCAGGAAAGTCAGTGATGTTGCTGGGGAAACACAGGGCAGCCTTAGTGTAGCCCAAGATGAACTGGTCACCTTCAGTGAGGAATTAGCCAACTTATATCACCATGTATGCATGTGTAATAATGAAACCCCCAACAGAGTGATGCTAGATTATTACAAGCAGGGCAAAGGAGGACGTACCAGTCCAGAGGGCAAAGGCCACAGATCGCCAATCCTGCTCTCTAAAGGTTTATTGTCGATAGACTTAGGAAAATCAGAGAACGGGAGTGGTGAAAGCAGTCCTTCACCAGTTTCATCCCTCCCTTCACCAGTATCTGATCCCCGGAAGGAACCTATGAACATTTACAACCTGATTGCCATAATTCGTGATCAGATCAAGCATTTGCAAGCAGCAGTAGATAGAACAACTGAACTGTCGCGGCAGCGGGTGACTACACAGGAACTTGGGCCAGTAGTGGACAAAGATAAAGAGGCGCTTATGGAAGAAATTCTTAAGCTGAAGTCTCTGCTAAGCACCAAGAGAGAACAGATTGCAACACTGAGGACTGTACTAAAGGCCAACAAACAGGTGAGATTTGAGTGTGAGCCACTATAATTTTACACTATTTACATTGCACAGAGAAAGGATTCAACACATACATATTGATAGTCTTCCAGAAATGTAATTACAGTAGCTCATTCAGCACCCTTTTTATAAGAATCAATTGCTATTTCATCCCCAGATAATTTGTCAGCTCTTAGTATATTTGACAGCACATAACACTGCATAAGGGTTGACATTCCTGTAGTATTGTAGAAGCTTGTGGCCAGAAGGCCCATCATCCTCCCTCCTGGAAGCAAGGTTTTTCTATAATCCACACTTCTTGATTCTTATAACTTCTGGGTCAGTCTCTCTTTGCCTGCATAACCAATTTTTGTTGCATTTCACTACTCTGATTGAAATAAATCTATCATTAAGCTACTTTTGGAATATTGTGTACATCTAAATTGAAAGTAATGAACTGGAAAAGATGCAGAGAAAGACAAATCTCTATTGATGAACAGTAATTTAAGGAAAAAGTTACTAAGAAGAAGGCAAGGCCAAAATACATAAAATTATGTATAATAAGGATAAAGTAGTCAGAGACAAATATTCTCTCTTTTCCCCAAAAACGTTTGGCAACTTGTGTAGCTTAATCATTTGTTTAGATGGTTTTAAGGCAAAGTTAGACATATCCAAAAAGGATGGATAATAGTCTGAATGGCAGTATGAAAAGTATGTCACTGAATAAGAATTGCCAGAAAGGAAGTAAAAAACACTTCGTTGTTGTTGTTTTTAAAGTAGGAAAGTGGAGAAGGAATTTTAGCCTGATTCAGCAAGGTAGCAGTATCAGGTGTCATTTCTCTTTACTCGTTCCTGAATCTCATCAGTGAAGGTGGTAGAAGCAGCCATGTCAGAGGGAGTGGGCCCGGAGAAAATCAAAGGGGTAAGATGGTGGAGGAAGCAGCACAATAAAAGTCTTTTCATTTGTGCCATTTTTGACACTTCCATTGCAGTTATTGCTGGGTAGACGGATTTGGGTAAAACATTGATGTTAAAAGGCTATTCCCCAATGAACTTCCACCTCTAACATTTCTGATTCTTTCTTAAATTTACATATCAAAAGTATCTTCAGAAATAATGAATTATATTTTAATTGTTCGTTGGGTTAATTGCCTGCATTGTCAAGTCTGCGTGGGTGTGCATACATTAAAGTCCCCTTTATCTGACTAGCTCGTAGAAGCTTAAAATGATTGTGAATGTTTTATTTTGCTCATTTTGGGGACACAACAAGACGGCAGAAGTGGCCCTTGCAAACTTGAAAAGCAAGTATGAAAATGAGAAGGCAATGGTTACAGAGACGATGATGAAGCTGCGCAATGAACTGAAGGCTTTAAAAGAAGACGCTGCAACCTTCTCCTCTCTGAGGGCCATGTTTGCCACCAGGTAAAATCCCGCGGCCAGTGAAATTGTATGTATGGTTTATACCAGTAACCTTGAAAGGGGTGGGGCTTGGATGTGAAACTCGTTTTTTCTTATTCAGATGCTAATTTTAATTACATAGATCGTGAGGCTGAATCTATATTCTCTATGCTGCCACTAAGTGAAATATAGGAGACGGTAGTCATGGCTCTTCTTTTTAAGCAAATAAAAAATGAGAATTTACAGCATTATGAAAATGAAGTTATGAATCAGTTGTGGTTAAGAAGAAAAATGTGATAGTTTTTAAAACCTGCCTGCTAAGTGAAGATATAAAAGATTTTGGGTGATTCCTTCTCATTCAGAAATATGGTGGTTTTGGAAACTATAGCTATGTGTCAAATGCTATAAAAGGTGTATAATCACAGTTAAAGAACACATTATAAATAATCATAGGCTTCCCTGCTTGAAATCACAATTGCTGAGAACAAGCATCATCATGAAAAATCTTTGTAGTAACTCCTGTGAGGACAATCATCTGGGATTGGAAGCAACTAATGGTTGCCGGGATGCCTTAATGCCAAGAAGGACTGAACAAACATTGAAGACTGGAACAACACTGAATGTTATTTGATAGAATTTGATAGCATTTGTGTCTGAGTCACGTGATTTTTACAAATCACATGGGAGAAAAGTTGCTGAATGAACTAGGTTCTTCATACCATTATTGGAATCCTTTCAATAAAATAGTGAAATTCTCTTGAGAAGGTTCATGGGGGTGAAGCTTGTCATCTTAATCAAGATATTAATGTGGTAGCATTTGAGTAGAAGGCTGAGTTGTAATTCAAGAAAGGATGAGAATGGAATACTAACAATCCTAGCCCTGAATGAAAGGGAGACTGTCAAGAAAATTTGAAACGTGAATGGGTATTCATAACCATGCTAACAAATTGTAGTGACCTAGTTCACGTGCAACATTCAGCCATAATAGATGTGTTTGCACATCATACTAAAGCAAATATACGACATTGTGCCTTAGTGCTAAGTATGAACTGGGATGCTAGTTACTACGAAGAACATTATATATGAGTGGGTGGGCGGGTGGGTTTGTAATGCATACAGATTGTTTTATCAATCTTTAATAGATGCTACCTGATTTCTAATTTTGTTGTTTTTGTTTTAAAGAAATCACCCTGAGAAGTTAAGAACTCAGCTGGTTCAGACCAGGTTATCTAGGCAACATCATTTCCCACAGTTATGAACAGAGAGAAAAAAGAAGGCAGGCACAGTTATATTACATTTGATAAGTCTGCTTCAAGCGTACGACCCCATGGATCATGCTCTCTGAGCTGAACAGATGGGTTTAGATGCTTTCTTTTCGGCTCTGCTTCAGTTGTGAGGTGGAACTAGAGTTCTTTCTCTACTTTCTCTCCTCTTGCCAGTGAGTACAGAATAGAATGTAAAGGTTCAGCTCCTTGTACCCTGCATCCTAGTAATGAAAACAAGAGCTGTCTGTTGAACAGTTTCCAATAATATCAACTGTTCCTCATCCATGTACTGCATTTTCAGCTCCTTATAAAAATGTATCAACAATTCAATGTTATTTGTATACAGTTACTATTATAGCTTGCTAGCAGCCTCGCTGCCCAATAGTTCAATAATTGCCTTCCATTGCATGGTGGAATGTGATGAGGAAGGGAAGACATGCAGGCTGGCAGGAGGAGGATACCATTCTTCCAGCCTGCTAATTCTCAGTGAAACCTCATGCATTTGATATTTTTATGGCAAATGGGAGATTTAAAAACAGACCTGTAAAATTTTTGTAAATATCTGTTTGATTTTTAAAAATAAGCTATGAAAAAAATGTGTTAAGAAAATTTATGTAAATAAAGCAGTTGCAATTTAGCATATGATATTATTTAATAATTAAAAAGAATATTTTGATTTTTGTATGTGAAAATCAGGATTCCTAGTTCTGATGGCATGTCAGGGGCACACTAGTATAATACAGTAAAGCCATTTGGTGAGCAACTCTTGTGTGCTCACACCTCTTGAAGCAGCATAGTCACTAGCACTGTGTAGCACTTTGGATCTGGTTTTCAAGAGGGACTAGGAAGCTGGGGAACACCAACATTGCCCCTTTCTGCAACAGTGTAATGCACTGCTGCTGTTCCTGGGATTGTGCAACAGCTTTAAGGTATTGTAGGCACATGCTATTGTAGTGGAAATCCAAAACACTGCATAGTCTTTATACATACTGACTCTGGCAGTCTATGGTTTGTCACCCATGAGACATATTGCCAAAAGCAGGATGTACACTACCACTTTCCAGAACTAATCATGGAAAGTAACCATAACTTGTATTATGGGAAAAATGCCCACTTAAATTAGGAGCCAAAGCGATTGGAGATAGATGCAACGAAGTATAAACGAATTAAACCTCCACCCTTGGTCATGGCTGCTTTCTGTGGTTTGTTCCAGCCAGAATAGAATGTATCATGAGATCAGCTAGAGGATCTGCAGGGCCCCCGCATTGGTGGAATTTACACCAGCTGGAAAAGGCCTTTTGATGAGGCTGTACAGTTATATCTTAAAGTTGTTCCTTGTTAATGAAGAGAAGGAGGGGTTTTGCTATTGTTGCTATAAGAGATGGTGGTGTGATTTTAATTGGTTTAGTGAATTGAACATTGTGATTAGTGATGATGTTTCTTATTAATTTATTTTAATTTTATTGCCATGTGGTGAAATGGTTATGAAGGATTTTTTTGAAATTAAAGTTTGAATTATATTTTGAATGTATGTATATGTCAAAAACTGCCTTAGGGGGCTGATACGTTTTATTTATATTGAGCAATATGCTTTGGTGTAGAAGAAGCTGGGCATGGTCCCCCAATGTTGGCAGTTAGGACAGTCTTCAAATGTTGAGGCTGCTGAAGGAGTTGGAGCAACTTGACTTATTCCATGTAAATAACTTCAACAGGTGCAAGATAGATTGTGAGATGTACCAAAAGCTGCAGAGAATAAAGATGGTAATGACACTATTCTATCTCCCAGCTGTAATGAACAAAAACAAAAAACAGGGAGAAGATTAAAAAAAATGGTAATCTTTATATATTAGCAGAGTTTGCAGTTAAATTTTAGTCATGCTGAAGGCTTCAATTCAAGTAGACTTGCTTTATGGTTGGCAAGCCTCAGTAAACCTGACATTTCTGTGTATGAGGTTTACCTGCTATGTCAAAAGTATGCTCTTATATCAGTGTTTTTCAAACTTGGCAACTTTAAGATGTCTGGACTTCAACTCCCAGAATTTCCCAGTCAGCCATGCTCTATATGAAAAGCTTGCACCCCTTTGATCCTGTCTATAAGTCACAAAAGCCACGCACTGTCACAATCAAGGTTGTTGCCCACTCAAGGAGCTGCTACAGCTGATACTGAGGAGTGATTTTTGGTACGCAGGGGCCATGCATATGTGAATAGACTATTCTTGTGAGTTATAAATGTGTTTAAAAGGAATACATGAATTAACTCTTGTGTGTTAGTACTCAAAGGCTTAAAAGTGCATTTTTGTTGCAGGTGTGATGAATATGTCACTCAGCTGGATGAAATGCAACGCCAGCTTGCTGCAGCTGAAGATGAAAAGAAAACCCTCAATTCCTTGCTGCGCATGGCTATTCAGCAAAAGCTGGCTCTGACCCAGCGCCTTGAACATCTGGAGTTGGATCATGAGCAGTCCAAAAGGGTGCGCACAAAATCCGCATCCAAAGCCAAGAGTAGTAACCCCAGTGTAAGTCATATTCGATCATGTGGAGACAGGTCGGAAAGTTCTGTGCTTAATAACCAGGTTTTTTGCAGTGATAAGTATAAGATCTGTTGTGATTAAAACAGAATATAGGAAGCCGTAAATACGCATCTGATATTTGTGCTTTTGAATGTCAGCATTAATCCCCACTATATTAATATTGCAGTGATGAGTGGATTTATATTAGTATGTTGTTAAACCATGTAATACAAAGTGTATTATAGTGGTCTTAACTGTAACTGAGTCACAAGCATGGGTGGGGAAAAGGCTGTTAAGAAGTTAATGGTGGAAGAGTATTTGCTGTTTCCAAAATGAATGGCTTTGGTTTTGTGGGTTATGGGTAAGTGCTAAAGAAGCATATCAGGTACAGTGTACCCGCTGTTACTAACCGATGCTTTTTCCAGAGTTGCGAGTATGTTTCCAGGGATGGAGATGGCAAAACTGTCTCCTTGGTTAGTAGGCTTGAGAAGTGATGGAATCTAGCTTCTAAAGTCAGAAGTATAATGGGGGTATTAAAAATGGACCATTAAATCTGCTGCAGTGGTTAAATTGCTGTCATTATCATTGCTTACAAATTCAAAAATCTTTCCTCTAAGTTTTAAATATTTAGGCAAACTATGGGGAAGAAGGCAACCTTCTGAAGCCCTTTAGTTCCCAGCTCTGCTTGGCTTCTTGGGCTTAAGCTATAAAAAAGTTGCACATGAAAAAAAATGAAATATGCAATATAATATTGCCTGTTTGGGAGGAGAATTTAATGGTTAAGGAACACAAAGTAGAACACTACATCAGAGCAGATATGGTGTAGAATACTACGCTACAATGATAGGATATTATAGCTTCTGGCAATTAATATGCCAGGAAGAAGGGTGGATTACACATTGGACATTATCTAGTGTTAAGCTTATTTAACTTTCCTTGATTTTAGTGGGACGACTGCATAACTGTTTCCTGCTGCAATCAAAGAGATTTCATAATGCTTAGAGGATGTCCATTATTACTATCTATGTGTATAGAATTAATAGGAGTATGTTCTAGTATTGTCAAGTTGCGATGCAGTTTCTCCTTAACTGTCAGTATTACAGCTTTATAGGATAGTATTAATGAGCTCTAAGTTTTGTTTAAATAAAACAAAATCATATTTCTTATGCAACCACACACTTCACAGGGCTCTACATTCTAGGCACTGGAAACTAAATGATTAGTTTATTCTTGGTTATACATAATTGTGAGGTAGATTAGCATATATATATATATATATATATATATATATATATATATATATATATATATATATTCATCAATTAAAAATACTTTGTCAGACTTATAAGGGGCCTTTTTAGCCACTTAATTTCAATACACTTGATTTTTTTGAAAGTGTACTTCATAATTGGTGCCTAAAGAAGGGAATGACACAAGATGGGGAAATTATGTTTTTTAAATTGTGGTAAATCTAAGGAGCACAAAAAGGCACACTTAAAACAAAAACAAAAGGATTTTAAAGTGCCTAGCCTCAACTATTATTTTAATGTAAAGCCCTGTTCATTTTGTACTCTTTTCAAATAACTTTGTATGTTTAGAATATTTCAAAGTAGTAATGCAGGACTGTGCAGCTGTGCCTGCTAATGTAGAAATGTTTCCTTCCTTTCTCCCCCCCCCCAAGCCATGCTAATAATAATCCTGGTGTTGTATTGCCTCATCTCACGTTACTGTCTCTTTTTAGATGATCTGCAGCTTCCTTCCTATGTAGTGCCGCTCTGCCTATGACGTAGTTAGGAGATAGAGTAATGTTACTGTAAAATAATAAATGGAGGGCTGCCTCCTTTCCTAGCAAAAGGAAGCCAAGGGGTGCTTCGATCTTTCTAGAAATTGGGAAGAAAACCAGAACACACTTGCAACATGGGTTGTAAAGAAAAATTCTTCAATAGAGAATATAGCAGTTAGGAGATGAAATTAGTTCCTGCAGAATTCAAACTAATTATGAATTATACTCATTGACAAATTGGCACACATATGAATAGTGTTAAAAAGATAGGCCCTACATGCCTCACTTTGTTATTGCTTTTGCAGGAAACACTCTCTTCTCTTGGATTTGAGCTATTTACCAGGCTTTGCTGTTTTTAGAACATCTTTTAACAGTGGCCCACCTTGCTTTTCTCCTTTAATGCTCAGTAATCCAGAAGGCCTTTTAAGCCCTGCTCCCCCTCTTGCAAAATGCCTTGGGAACAGCCCTTCATTGGTAACCGCAAAGCTGTTTTGCTCCATTAGAAGCAGCAACCATTTTTGCTTCCAGGTTGAGAGGGAGCTTCTCCAGGAGTGCTCACCCAGGGGAACAAGAGGAGGAAATTTAAAGAAATCGATTGCATTGGTAAAATGTCAGGGTAACTGACATTAAATTGGGAGATTTAAGGGTTCTTGAATTGCAACAGTGGATCAGGTTGCATGGTTTAGTGTAACGTATTTATAATTTTCAGTAGGCTCGCTAATGTTTCCATTGTTGTCACTGCTATTTTTTTTTTTTATCTTCAGTCTTCTGAGCCCTTGAACCATCTTACGTCTTCAGCACTCACAATAACTGCTTAGAGGATAGCAGCCCAGCTGCATCCTTACATGTGTTAGTTGTATGTGTCCAATTTTTAGAAACAGAGACTTGGGGGGGAAAAAACCAGCTGTGATTTGCTGATATGTGTAAACTTGGAGAGGGGCTTGGACTTACTTGGTTATTAGTTTTTCAAAATTAACTTGATACATCCAATGTTTCCTTTTGCTTTCATTGGGTTGGAATACAACGTGGAAAACTTACTAAGCCATCACCTACCTCTGCAAGTGGGACTTCTCTTCTGAGTGATTTTACTGCTCCCTGTATTGGCTGGCATGATATACTGACTCACCTGCATGTTTTTGAAGAGGCAGCAGCTTCACTGATCAATCCGCTTGTGAATTTGCCATTGTTTATTTAAGCTTGAGCAGCTTGGCTTCAGGAGTTGTAAGAAACTTTTCTTCCTGCACAGCTTTGGCTAACAGGTGACGCATTAAAATATTAACTTGGGTGTTTGAAACAGCACCCATGAACTACATTGGCTGTTTTCCTTAAAAGACTAACAGATGCATCTCAACTAATTAATGTGTTATAGATGTCCTGCAGCACATCCTTGCGTGTATCTTTATGTGTTTTCCTTTTTTAAACTGAACAGTGAACCTTTAAAAAAATTTCTAATGTTTTTGCTTTTTTCTTTCTTTTTTTTTTTTTTTTTTTACTTTCCACCTTTCAGCTGTAGAGTAGTTCCTGGAGAAGGCCAGTGCAACAATACAACTTCATATCTTAGCCTGTGTCGTTATGCTTAGAAGTGATGGTTGCCTGTTGCACAAAGAATGGAAACCACTCTTAATGAATCTCCCTCCCCCACACCCAAACCATGTTCTTTTCAATAAGCAACCTGTGTTCTTGTTTAGTCTTTTTTCTTTTTTGGCATGTTATGTCTGGAAACAAACAGAAATAAAGCTTTATCTTTTAAGTGCTGCTGCAGGAAGAAAACTTACAAATGCTGAAGAAACATACTTCATAATGTAATAATTGCCATGGTAGCTTATTATGGCTTATAAGAAATATTCAAATTGTTTTTTTAATTTCATTATAGAGTTTTCTTTTTTAAAAAAAGCAGTTGATTGTTTAAACATGTGCACTTTTACTATTTTGATATTTACTTTAATATCTTTTTATTCTTTTTTTGTAGAAGAGTTTATATTAATGGGAAAAAAATCCAGTGACTTATGCTAATAGTCTGTCTCTTTGGAGCTTGTGCTTAATCTTTTCCCATCCATTTGTGGCAGAGTTTTATAGTATATTGTTTTGTTTAGAAAGGAGCTTCAACACAAACTAGGACTTCTGCTAAACTATGTGCTGTGTATCAGCATTTTTTCTTTTTTTTTAATTATAAAATATTAAGCTTTATATGTTTTCAGTTACTGATTTTTAACTGCCATGTTAATTAAGAAATCCAGGGTATTCAAATTCTGGGGTTTTTTCATATTGTATTATTATTCTTAGGAATAGTTCAATGTAACAAGAAGAAAACTTGACTTTGCTCTGGTGAAAACAGTTATAGGCACTTGAAAATAAATATTAGTGTTACCTATTAATTCCAGAATGTCTGGGTTTTAGGAAAATCTTATGGTGTATGATTGGTTAACAGAATTTTATACAACTGTATCACTTAAATTCCAAATTGGAATTGTTTTTGTTACTACTTTGTTTTATTGTGCCAAATTGTGTTACATTTTAGAAAGATAAAATCTAAAGTTCTGACTGCTAGGGTGTTCTATTTCAGCGCCTTTTTTCATTTAATGATTGCCAGTAGTGCCTTTCATAATTTTCAAGGGAGATTCCTAAGCTAGCTTAGTCCGTCCACAAAATAAAGAACCATGATTTTGAAAGCTAGTTACCAAGTGGAGCAATAAGGGCAATGTAACCTCCCCTTCGCACATTTTTAATGAGTAGATCTACTGTAGAGTAGATCTACTATATATATGCGCAAATTGTAAAAAATTCTGTTAGTCAATGATACTAAATCATGCAAATTCAGGGGTATAGAGAAAAAAAATGGTAAACAAAACACAAATATACTTTGCAAACCAAAAGCGATATTATTGAACAAAAGAAGCAAGGTGTATTAATCCATTTGTGGTTGCAGTTCAGAGGATGTTTTGGGGGTTCTGGTAGCTTTGTGTGGTGATGGATCCAGTTAACCATAGTATTGTTTGCAAATGTGAAGAAGAAAAGCAAGACATTTAATATTTTTTCTCTTGCATGTTTTATCTAATCAAAATTGTGATTTCAGGAAACAGAAACAGAGAAGTGCATCAACAAGTTGTCCCTGCGGTGCTATTTGTTGAGGCTAACTTAATCATTAAAATTTGGTACTTTTGCAAGGAGGAGAAATCATTTTTCTCTTTGTGTAAAATAATTTTAAAAGAATAGAAATCATAATCATGTCATGGGAAAAAGCTTTCTGTTTGCTGAAAAAATGTTCTAGAAGGTGGGGACTTACGTTTTCATCTTTTTGGTTACAGTATTGACTTATAAGTGGTATGATTACATTTAAAATTACATCTCTATGTGGGTATTTATTTGAATGTCAAAGTACTGTATTATGTTTTTATGTGCATTTCCTTTTAGTGGTGGATTGGTCTCCATTTTATTGTCATATGCATGAACTCTTGCCAAGTAACCTTTACACAGACCTGGAGCAAAGAATTTAATGTAAATGCTTAAAACATGGAAACTAAGTAAGGAACAACTCTGGTGTCATTTTGATAATTTTAAGAGGTGTAGAGGGCAATGTTAATTCCAAAAGAAGAGTGTATGTTGTGTAGGAAAGCAATTTATCTGCGTAAAGGTAGTCACATTGGCAGTATCAATAAAGGAGAAGGAAGAAATTCTGACTATTCTGTTTTTTGAATTACACCACTTTGTTGAAGAACATGCTAGTTTACAAAGTATGTTCAGTTCTTTATGTTACAAGAATCTATATATGTTACAGGAAAGATACAGATGGAGATATCTGACAGTAAATCTTTTACTGAAATCAATAACATTTTAGAAGTTGTTTAGCTGAACTTGTGTTCTATGTTTTTAAATGTACATTCAGGATTCTTTCAGTGATTTTCTTAAAACTTTAACTCCCAAATGTAGCAGAAACCCATTGAAAATGTGTAATTCACGTATATTAGATGTGAAATTATCTGAGTTTCTGTTTTAAGTGCTGCTTGAGATCTAGATTTGTTGTTGCTATAATCTGTGAAAAATCCCAGAGCTAGTGTTACATCATTATTTTAAATTCAAAGAAGTGGATAATCTAACTAGTTTATAATATAACATTTAGCTTAAAGAAGAGGAAAATAGGGAAGACATGATAGTCTTCTAATATTAACCTGCACAAAATCATCTTGTGAGCTCTTTGGTCATGTGAGCACTTGAAATAGAGTCTCCCCAGGCTGTCTAACCTTTTTAACCACTATAATACACTGGCTCCAAAATGGCCCATAAGCAGAAGTTTGATATTCAGTGTGAATTTTGGGAGATGCAAAATTCAGTAAAAAATCTTAATATGTTTCCAATGTTTTTGAAATAGGAGAAATAAGACTAATATATAAAGCAAATATAAATTGTCTCTCTCTCTAAGTTTGCTCTCTGAACAAGCATTATAATATTTTTATTTATTGATTTGATTGATATGGACACCATCTCAAATACATGACTTTGGGGCACTAACAAAATTACAATTAATAAAATCACATACCAAGTGTCACATAAAAATGTATGACAGCCAAGGAAAAAAAACTTTAAAACTTCATACAATCACAAACAAAAAACAGGCTCCATTACATAGGCTTGAGCACAGAGCTAAGTCTTCAAGGCCAATCTGATCTCTGGAGGGATGATATTCCAGAGGGTGGATACCACGGCAGAACCTTTTATACCTAGTTTCTTGGTGGCCCCATTTTTGAAGTATATATAATACAGTATATACACCAGGTTCGGCTGTTATAAAGCAGTTAAGTTCTGAAAGGAGATTCTGTCCCTCCTGTTTCTAATCATAGCTGGAATGCTAACAAGAGAGAGTTGATCTCAATAGGAACCCTGGTGTGGATCCATATTTAATTCTATTTAGTGTAAATTAAGTAAACTCAATATAATGTAAATGAGTCTACTGAAAGTATGACTAAATCTTGATCTAGTCAGGTCCACATACCGCACTAAACTATGATTCAGTTTCATGCATAACCTAAGCTATAAACTATGGTTTTCAAACCACAGTTGCTGGGTTCTTTATGCCAAAACTAGGCAACTACGTTATGGCTTAGTGCAATGTGCTAATGCAGTGGGGGGTGGGGGGGTGGAGGTACTTAGTGGGGAACACACTTTTCCCATAAAGGCTGGCCACAGATCCATGGGAACCTTGTAAGCATGATATAAGGACAACAGGAATTTCTCCGCTGCTCTTCTTAGGAACTGGCACTCACAAACATGCTGTTCCTGATTATGGAGATGGTACATAGCCATTGATTATGTGGCATCAAGTCATTGTTTCTTAGTGATCACACAGATAAGATTTTCTCCATGACATTCTGTCCCTAACCTTGCTTTTCAGGTCTTCCAATAGTGTAACCATCACCACTGTAACTTGAATCCATCCACCTTACTGTTGGTCACCTTCTTCTTCTCATTCCTTCCACTTTTCCCAGCATTGGAGCCTTCTCCAGAAAGCTAGGTCTTTGTCTAATGTGTCCAAATAGGATAATTTGAGCATCGTCTTTTGTGCCTCAAGTGAGAACTCTGGATTGTTTTGTTTGATGATCCATTTGTTGTTTTCTTGGCTGATATAGCCATGTTCTAAATAAAATTCAGGACGTGAATCAGTAATTATATATGGATATTTCAGAAACACACACGCGAACTTTCTCACTTGCAAAACAGATTTGATCATAGAGATCAACCTGCTGCCATACTGAAGCATTTACAATGAAACTTTGGGAGTAGCTTAGTATAGTTTTGGAAGGGGAATATACAATTATCCCTAGAATTTGAGCTGTTGCTTGAAAAGACCAAGGAGTAAAGGCAGAAAGCAGCCTTGCAGGAGCCAGAATCCTAGCAAGGTTCCAGTAGAAGCAGACAGTGCGTGGAATGAAGTGTTCTTAGTGCAAGGAGATGATAACCATCCTTTAAGATCTGAATGGACTATAGGTTTGCTCCACAGCCTCTCAGTAATCAGAAAACCTACCACCTGTAGTACAAGAAGATGACAGAAAACATGGCAAACACATTATGATGTCTTTTCCCACACATAGATTTATTTAAAAAAAAAAAAAACCGACTCAAGAAGTTAACTCAGATAAAAATGTAAAGAATTAAATGAGATTGGGAAATACTTTTAAAGTGGCCACTAGATGGTAGTGCAGCATGTAGTAGTATAATAAGAGCCTCCATCCAACAGTAGTACATTAGCAGCTTAGGCACAACAAAGATCCAATTTCTTCTAAGAGGATTTGGCTCTTCACCTATAGATCTTTTCATGTGCTTTTAAAGTTTTCTAAAATAATTTTTAGTTCATTCTTTTTCTTAAATAGGACATTTAATTGAGCACTTCTTTAGTAATCTGGTAATAACTTTTTCTTAAAAGATGAGAAATCTTATTCAACATGAGTCTTAAGAAAATGTTTCTAACAACGAATATTACACCAGTTTTGTGGCTCCAGGACTAGAGTTGCAGCCTTACATATACAAATCATGGAACATATATCTATTTTCAAATGGCATCACTGTATTGTGAATTACTCTTTGGAGGCAAACTCAGAGATGACAGCAACTGAAGTTGTTAAAACCCTACAATCTTCATTTTTTTTAGATAATTTTATTCAATGGTTTTTTAAAAAAAACTTCATCCAAATTTTCTGTCTTGTCTTTTCCCATGCCTCTTTGAGAGATCAAATTGTCAATCTCCTACACAGAATTCCCAAGCATAATAAACATGAGGAAATTTGCCCGTTGTGGGTTCAAAGCCTTCTGAGAGGCCAACCCTTCCTGATTCCACTCAGGGCAAAAAGGAAAATGGGGATAGCCCTGTTGTCTCCTGATTTTGGCTCCAGCAGTCTTGAATTCCTTGCTGTATCCTGTTCCTTGCAGTTCCATTACTACTTGTCCTGCCACTGGAGGACTTACCACTTCATAGTCCAGGGATGAACTCAAAGTCCTCACAGTTCGGAAGCTATTCCAAGCCTCTGAAGGCTGTCTTTGTGGCCAAACTGTCCAGGCCCTACAAAGCCATTCCATAATAGTGTGCTACATAAACTTTGTGGCCTAATTTCCATCCCTCTTCTACATCTCACATTACAGATTTGGCATTGGTGTCTCTGTCACTCCATTTTGCGGGGGGGGGGGGTGTCTTCAAGCCTGGTAATATCCTCATCACCCAGCTCAACTCCACTAGGTCAGCCACTCATGAATGCAAACTACATCTGCTGGCTATGGTCTTCATCAAAACCTATTGGAGAAGTTCTGAGATTGGTCTGCTTGGGCCACCTGGCCACCAGCAATATCTGACAATTTACAGTGGATGGAGATAGATCCTGTTCCCCTAATTTAATTATCTCTTCCTATTTTTCTTGGCATGGATCTCTGCTTTCCTTATTTCCATCTTTTACCAGAGTCCTGGTAAAGCTTGGCAGGGATTCCACCAAGTGTATTCTTATCATGCCAGTGTATTTTGGCAGCTGGGGTTTGCTACATTGCTTGGTCCATTGGAAGTATGTCTGCCTACTGGACTGGCCTAACTTGTTTATCCATAAGGGACAAGTCTTCTATCCAGACCTCACAGAACCTGCTCTCCCACCCATTCGATCTTAGTTAGCCTCACTTTTCCTTTGGATCCACTGGGCCGGTTTTATGAACGTAAAAGAGTTCATAGTACCAAAGTTGTGTTGTGGGAGCTGTACTTAACAGTGTGGTACACACAGAATGCAGGGCTCCTACTGAACAATTCTGTAATCTAGAAGATTCCAAACAAGGTTCTATGCAGGTACATAAATGTGTGCATTCTTAGATGACCATTTAAACAACAGCAGTTACATGTAAGTAACCCTTACTTTCAGTGAATTCTACAAATCCTTTTTATGTGGCTCAGTATTAACAATAAAAGTGAGATATTTAATTTTATGCCTCCAGGCATCACACATTCATAACTGCTCCCAAGAACAGCTAAGTATACTAGACTTGGAATTCAAAACATCTGAGAAAATGATGTTAAAACCATGACAACAGCTATAAATTGATTTTTTTTTGTTTTAGCTTTTAATTCAGTACAACAACTAGAGACCCTCTCTAAGTTATTTGTTAAAATTGCTACACTCTTTTCAGTAACAAAAGAAGAGGCTTAGGATATAAATTTATAACAACTCAAAGCCGGATCTGTTGCTGTGGATAGTGCTAAAGATAATGAGACCCCATCTGGATTTCTTTCCTCTTGATCTCACTAGTTCAGCTGGAAAGCACCACCAGCTATTACTCATATGGGCCATCTCTCTGAACCAAATTATATCTGTTAGACCACCTATCTTTGACCCTGAAAAAAAACATTGGTTGGAACACCAGGAGCAACAGAGGTGGCTGTAGCAGATGGCTAAATATTTGTTTTGATGGGGGAGGGCAGGAGTAGAAGATAAGAAAGGTTCCATGTACACAATGATTCACTTTTCCTCTCCATACATACACATAGAGCAGTGTAAACAACGGACAAGCTGATTCCATAAATGCAGTGAACAACAGAACAAATGAAAAGCAAAACAGATCTTCATGACAAATAGGAATTACATACTAAGAAAATGCACTTTCAGTGGAGGCAAGGCAGAGAAATTCAAAGAAATTCATTGCCCAAGGCAAATTAATACCAAGCTACTTCAGGTTTTGTCCAGATAGAATTTACACAAAACTCTGGTTCCAGTCTAGAAACTCTAGAGATACAGTTTCAGGATACTGGAACACATGATTGCAAAATTTTATTTTCCTAGGATCTTGGACCTCCTGATGGGGAAGGGAGGGAAAGAATATCAATGTTAAGTTTTGCAGTACATATAGGTAGCAATGTTTACATGACATCAGGATGTGGTATTGTGCCTAAAACATTGCTGAATTTAGATCTCAGAAACCCACATTCAAGACTCCCATGTCACTTTTAACTTGCTGTTTTCTTGCAGAGTAATTTATCTCATGGGATTGCTGTGAGACTCAAATGTTGCTCTGAACCTCTAGCATCACAGAGAAGTCTAGATAAAGGACTGTGTACATTTACCTTTCTGATTAGATGCATACAGAGAAAGAGTTTCAGCAGTTTTCCTTGATCATCACTATTAGAATAATCTGTGGCAAAAGACTAATTTTTGACACAAGGTGCTGTTAATGGTATTATTGATTGCGTAACTAAATTAATACAAGGCAAAATGGAACAAAATCAAATGAAAAGTGAAATGAAACCAGGTTCATAAAAAACAAAATGAAAATGTCTTGACATTTGAGTTCTGCAGATCAAGATGTTTACCTAATGTCGAAACACTGTTACCTAGTGTTTCAAATAAAACTTTGTTTTTATATTCATAAAATATAAACTCACCTCCTTTATCTTGATTGTTATTGCTTGCTACTTCATTCTGCTACTTGTCGAAATACCACAGGGCTGTTGTTGGGATTCTGTGTAAGTATAAATACACTGAACACACAAAATCAGGTAGGTAAAAATATAATGGAAGAATAGCAGCTGTGATCATTCCATAATAGTGCCTCTCAAGAAATGATTGGTTATCCAAAAAGGTCAAGACATAAAGCATTAAAGTATGCAGATGCCAGATACGGTGTTCAAATATTAACACCACTAGGTCAAGTTCTGGCTTTAATCAAATGCATATCATAAACATTTACCCATGAAGTAGACATGCAATACAAATTCAAATAGGTAATACAGTTGTTGCTTTACTTAGTAATTCACTGTGAACTTGTTTGGTGATATGCTTGACATATAACTGCAAAATAAATTTAATCAGTCACTGACGCTTCTAAATACATACATGTTCATGCTCGTACATCATTTTCACCTTTCTGTTAATGTTCAGATAATTGGATCATAGTCTATTGGTTGCCATAGGTAATTTGCCCTTGGGACATGTACAGGTGACTCCATGGCTGCCTCTTATATGAAAGGTTAAATTCCAAAATATTCAAGACTTTTGCCCTACAAGTAGCACATCCATGCACATAGGGGCCTCCTCAGTTCTGCTCCTAGAGGAGTCGTCTGCTGTCATGCTTTTTTCAGCTTCTGATCCTATGCAACATTTCCTGATTGCAAGAGAGGCTGTTCAATAGCTGTTTCTCATTATGGTTGAGTTACAAGGTATTTATTCAGATGCAGCCTAGTACCCCAGCTATAATTCTCATGTAAATTTGCAGCTCTTGCACAAGTAATTCCAAGACAGGTACTTGATATGTAGGATGAAAGTGAGTGAGTCAACATTGAAATGGCTTAAAATGATGAAGAGCGTATTTGTAGTGGGTAGGTGCACGTCTATGTGCATTGCTTAATCCAAGTGGTCTGTATTTATCTGCTGCTGGCCTAGAAAGAAAGTAAGCCACCATCTGTAGTACATGTACTCCTCGTTTAGCGATCACAATTGGGATTGGCAACTTGGTCATTAGGCGAAGCAGTTGCTAAGTGAAACATGATTTTACAATTTTACTTCAGCTTTCCTTTGTTTTACAGATCTGTGAAGGTCATAGATGTGAGGATTGGTGGCAAAGTTACTTTTTCATCACTGTCAAATGGTCGCTAAAGGAGGCAGTCACTAAAATGTGGCTACTGTCTCCTGAAGTAGATTCTACAATTTTCACTGAAATCTACTTCTCAGCGTTGGTTTCAATTTTTTTGCATCCAAAATAACACCCAAGAGATTGAAACTGGATTTCCTTTTTATGGGAAATAATGAAAAAATTCCTGTAATTTTGATTTTACATGTAGTAAAAGCTCTGCTTAAAGAACTACAGTAGCAAAGTAAATAAATACTTCAGGAAAAATATTTGGAATCCTTCATGTGAAAGTTCGTAGCAAAGAAAATAAGTTCAAATGTATACACCTTTCTCTTTATAAATAGAAAGCCTTTGCATAAAGAAATGATTTTGCACATTCAACAGTGTATCATATAATGGCAAAATCATATTAAAATGACACTGAGGATTCTCTCATTCAGCAGAGAATGAAATCCATATTTCTCATATGAAATGTTGCATCAAGAGAAAGAATTTACTTTTAAATGTTGTGGTTTATAGTCTCAGGGCTTATTAAAAATCAGTTTATATACAAATATATCTTTCATGGATATATTTCGGAAGTTTTTAAAAATGTGAAGAGCATAGCACTAGTACTGGGCAGAAAATACTTTCCTTGTGGATAAAAGTTAATGCATTATTGTCAGCCAGGATGATTGATTACAGTATATAAATCAGATATGATCTGAACTTCCATATTCCCTTTGGGACAATTGCCTTGTAGTATTAAATAAATCTTACATTATAGCTTTGGGCCAGAATACAAAAAGCTTGTTTGAAAAATAAAAGCTACATTAAAATTGCCATTTCTATTTATTCGTGAACAAATATATGTAGGTTTGTTCTACAGATATAATTGAAAAGTGTGCAATTCAGACCAGACTTCCATGATCTAGCACTCTCCAGATGTGATAAAACTATGATATGGGAATAATTGCGAGATTGGGAACTGCATACATTTGGAGGTGCCAGCCTGGGGAAAATTGATTTAGCTTGATTGACACTGGACTTTCAATTACAGAGAAAGCCTAAGTGAGTGTGACATGTTGCATCTTTAGAATTTCTCCCTAAACTATTAATGGGAAGGGACATGACCATATGGCCATGTAACTTTTGATCACATAAAGAGGCTTGTGCTGTAACTTACTCATGACTCTGCATTTCATGGTCCAAAGTGGCATTTGCCATTATTTGATTTACAGGGAAAATAAAGTTTGGAAAATGTACTATGTTTAAGGAACAATGTGTAATTAATTCCCATAACCCAGCTGGGTGGCAAGACCAAGCTAATCCTGGTTGATCTTGAAAAACTAAGCAGCATGTAAACTGGTAAAGACTTAATAGAACTATTAGGAAATCCTAGGCTGTAGGTTAGACTGGGAAATAATTAAAAAAAAAATCTTAGAAGAGAATGGTAAATAATTTCTATATTCTTGCAAAGAAAACTAATGAACATATCCACAAACTCAACATCAGTTGAGCTTGACTTGTGGATTACTTTGATCTTGAATATAGTGTCTCCACACTAGTCTCTCTCTCTCTTTGTTTATTATATCTTTGTTGCATATAAAAATGCATTAACTAGTTACTCAAATGGAATAAAGTTTTAATTAGCAATTAAACTGTGAATTCCTCCTCAAAAATAGCCCTAGATATGTTCAGAAGGAAGTCTTCCTCAGTTTAGTGAAGTTTATCCAAAGGACAATAAAAGGTTGTAAGAAGATTCCTATACTCTCAATCTACAAGGTGGAGAAATGGATTACAAAACGATCTTTATCCCAACCAGAACAGTGTAGCAAAGGAATAAATGAAATAAAAGTAACTGTTGAAGTCATTGTTTTGGATATCAGCACCATCTGGATGATTACAATGATGAAGTAGAAGTGAAGGAAGATTCATAATGCAGACATGTATTTACTAGCAGCAAACAGGAACATGAAAATAGAATATGCTGACATAGTTTACTACTGTATTTGTTAATTCCTCTTATGAATTAACTTTTTATCTGAACTTCACGTTCTTTCTTGAGGGCAGCCAGAGAAACTACAGTTGTGTTCCCCAACACAAGTCTTCTAGATGCTGACAGGGAATTCTGGCAGTTAAAATCCTACTTTTCCCTGTAGTCATCATCACTTTGCAAAATGTTATAATAGGTTTGTCACGCCTGTAGGATCACTCTATTAGTCGAGCTAAGAGGCCGACTCCATTAGCTCCTCAGGTTCCTGAATTTTTTCCATTCCACCATTATTTATGTAACTGGATTGGGCTCAGAAAGCCTTTGGCAGCTAACATAATTTCAATATGGGGATGAAATGCCACTTGTTGCTCATGCCATTGCATTTATTTTTTTTATTTTTTATTTTATTTTATTTGTATTTCAAATTTAGATACTGCCCATCTCACGAGGGAGTGACTCTGGGCATCTTTAGTTCTTTGAGGGCTGCCATACAAAGTGCTTACTGCAGTAATCCCACTTTGAGATTACTAGCAGATTCTATCAGTGAAAGTATGTCTCTCTTATAAAAGAATTAGATCCGCACAAGTTTATGCCATAATGAAGGTACAGGTAGTTCTCACTTAACAACTACTTGTTCAGTGACCATTCAAACTTATGATGGTGCTGAACAAGTGGTACTGATGGCCGGTCCTTGTAGTTGCGGCCATCACAGCATCCCTGCGGTCATGTGATCATGATCCAGGCACTTGGCGACCTGCTAGCAATTTTGATGTTGCAGCGTCCTGCGGTCATGTGATCACCATTTGCAACCTTCACTGCCAGCTTCTGAAGTCACAAATGGTGACCATGTGATGTCACACTTAACAGAATGGGATTCGTTTAATGATGGCAACCAGAACCACTGTTGCTAAGTGGCGTGGTCATGTGACATTGTGCTTACTGTTGTTAAGTGAGGTCTATCTGTATACGTTTTGAAGGTTGCACAATATCAGTTAGTTTAGAAACATTTTCTCCTTTCAGCACAGCTGCTGGGGCAGATTCTGTATCAGGCTAAGATGCAAGTAGAAAAATTAAGGAAATTTATTTATTTAATGTCCTCCCAATTAAAGCTAAAACACTACCATCACAGCCAAGTACAAGTGATTAAAACAATGAAAATAGTAGTAAAACCCAATTGCACGATATAGTTGGCCTATCAAGAAACACGTGGTAAGGCTTCCTGACTTTCCACCAACTTCTGTATGGTTTTTCCTTTCCTGAAGACAAGGATATTAAATTGGGCATGTCAGAAATTTCTTCCCCGGGTTCTTCAAAAAGGTAACTTTGTGTTGTGGTACCTTAAAGACTAAACAGATTTATCACACCAGACTTGTTTTCCCAGTCCTGTGCAGACATACATAAACAAACACGTGGTTTCTTGGCTCGGAAGGGATGAGGCAAAGCCTCCGTTTATAGAGAGCGTTCAGACAGGTTGGACCCCCCTTCCCTCCCGGAACTGGAGCTCAGCCCCTCTTTTTTACCCACAATGCCCGACCTTTAGCGAGGCCGAGAGAGTTGTTTGCTCTTGATGGTGCGTTAGGAATCGGAGGGGGAAGGAGAAGAAACCTGAGGCTGCGCCCCTCCCGGCCACAACCCTCTGCCGCCGTGGCTGCACCTGGTCCCTGGGTTGGTCGGGCGCGTTCCTCCTGGCCGGGTCGCGCGCCCCCTTCCACCGGTCCCAGGCTGGAAAGCGCTCCCGCGTCGCTTGTTGTGGGGGTGCCGGCGTCGGGGTGGAGGCTGGGGCGGCGATTGCCGCAAGCCCCCCTGAGCAGCGCTTTGGCGAGGCGCAGCGCTGCCTTCCTCCCCGCCGGCGCCTCGAGGCGAGATGCAGCTGCCGAAAAGAAAGCGCGCGCGGGAGAGGCTCCCTCTCCTCACCTTCTGAGGGAACCGCTTTTGCCTTGGCGAGGCTTGGCGCCGCAGCACCCACCCAAGCGCCAGCGGGACCTCTGCGGCCAGAGTTAAACAGAGATGGACTCGGAGGGTGAGTGGTGGGGGCGGAGGGAGGGACCATCGCTTACTGCTCTGCGGAGAGAGGAGAGGGGGGATTGCTGATCCCGAGCGTAGTAAAGCTCTCCCCTCCGCGGCTGCAGAATGCACTTCCCTTGTCTGTTTCCACGCTCCTTTTGCATGTGCTTCGCATTTCCCTCTGCCTCCAATGAACTTTCTGTGCCAGACTGCATTTGGAGCCGCCACATTTATCAGCGAGAAAGGCAGCCTACATTTTTGTCAACAATTGTTGGAAGGGGGAGCTGCTCGGTGGTGGAAAGTGCTTGAATGGATTGGTTTCCCTTTAAAACTGCAACTTACAAAGTTGATTGGATGTGTAAAAGTAAATTTCTCTAATCCAATGTTATTTTAAACCTTGAAAGCAATGTGTCTTGACTGTTAATAAATTCAGTGGCAATTCCTGCTTACTGAGGGAAAATGATTGATTCTGGCTCTGCCTTGAAGGGAATACAGTACCTTGCATAAAAATGCTGAAGTTTTCAAGAAAAGGAACATATTTGGTGTCTTGGTACTTCCAGATGCTGAATTCAGTCTCAGATTAAGACTGAAATGCCTATTAAGGATGAGTTTAGCAGAGGTTAGAGTTTAAAGTATTTGACAAAGTTTAATGCTGGTGGAACTCTTCTCCAACTTTTATAGTCAAGAATTGGCTTTCTTAATCGGAGTGAAAATTTTCTAGCTTCCACATTTCCAGCAGTCACCTGCTGCATACAAGTTTAGAAGTTCTCAAGCTTGTGGTGTTTGATGGTTCTGTACCATTTGGTTCTGTATTGGCTTTTCAAACTTGGAGGTTCCATTAAGGGAGGTTTTCCATTAGTTTGTTAACTCCCTTTTCAAAACTGAATTTAGTGTCCATCACTGTGTTGTACAGTAGCAAATTTCATAGATAAACTGCATTGTATGAATGACAATTTCCTGTTGTCTGTCCAAAACCTGCGGTCTCTTCTTTGGGTGACTTCAGCATTTACTACAGGTAGTCCGCATTTGCTACTGCCTTGTTTAACAACCATTCACAGTTATGACAGTGAGTAACTTAATGAACAATCCTTGCATTTACGATCTTTGCAGGTCTGTAAAGCAAAGGAAAACTGAAGTAAGTTCATAAGCACAGTTGTGGTTTCACTTAGTAACCGCTTTGCTTAACAACCAAGTTGCCAGCCCAATTGTGGTTACTAAATGAGGGCTACTGTACAGTAAGGTGGGGATCTCAAACTTAAATTGTCCAAGTGCCCCAGAACTGTTCATTAGCCTGAGGGCTGCTACACTGAAGCCTTTTCATACATTGATACAAATATCTCTGGAAGCAATGAAGCTGTTGGGTCTGCAGTCAAGACTCTGGAAGCCTGTGGTACTGCAGAAGCACTGAAACTTCAGGCACCTCTTCACCCTACTCCTAATACAGCAGGTTGTAGAGAGTAAGGAAGATAACCTTGCTGGAAATATGCAGGAACTGTTACCTAGGCAAAAGGGTTAGGGTTAGGCTGAAACATTTTTAAAGTCCAGAGCAATGAGATAACATTTGGAAGTGGCTTAGGCAGATACTTCCCTGATTCACAGGAGTATAAGAAGGGGGAGGAAGTATGGCACAATCAGACTCACAAGATCCAGTTATTACAGTCGATTTCAATAAAAGCAGTTTTAGTCTTCAGGTGGAGTTGATTTCTGGTCTAGTCTACCTAGTGGGGCTGACATAGATTCTGAGCCATCAACCTGCGCTGGATTCACAGATCCTACTTCTCCTTCTGCAGGACCTCTCCTCTACCTGAGGCATATGACCCAGGGAGCATAAAGAGGACCAAGGCCTGACCTTACCCACTTGACTGCTTCTTCTTCCACTGCCACTATGATTTTAGTTGGAGAAAAAAGGTGTCTCTGTGCCCAGGCACGGCAAGCCAAAGGGCAACTGGACTCCAAACCCTGCACTGAGGTGCTGTCTGACAGTGCCTTGATGTGGGGCAAGGAGCACAGTTATCATTTCACTTACCTGCCTGCAAATTGGAGCCACACCTTCTCAACCTAAGGAAGGATCCCAAGGATGTGGTGAGATTCTCAAGTTGCTGCAGCATGGCTAGGAGTCATTTCTCTGCTGAGTGAGTCTTGTCTCCATCAGTCTGTCCATCTAGTTTGTTCTCACTTTGCTTGTTATGCCCCCTTGTTGGGAGTAGTACTCTGTAGGGCTTACTTTTTCCTCAGAAAAATACTTGAAGGAATGCATGCAGCCCATGGGCTGTGAGTCTGAGACCCTTGCGATAAGTGTATGTTTAGACTATCTACCTTCTTCTAGTTCATCTAGTTTGCTAATTGGACAGAAATGAGTAGCAAGATTTCAAACAGGAATCCTTGTCATCCTTATGCCTGAGATTAAACATTTGGACTGAATTGTGAGATGACAGAGATATGATTGAGAAGGGATGTTCAGACTTGTTCTTAATATGAAAGATCAAAATTGACCATAATTAGAGAAAATTCAGTATATATACTTTTTCAAGTTTATTCTCTTTCTTCCTTTGCTATCCATTTCTTAATTTTCTGCTGCTGTTTGCTTTCTAGAAGCAGAAACGTTCCTTCTGTGAAAAGCTCAAAGCATTTTAGGTGCTGATACTGTTTCTTTCTTTTCCACAAGCATGCACCAATTTTTCTGGAGATGATAAAGTTCTAAGTATTGCTGATAGTCTACCAGGTTCACTATGTGATGGATTTGGCCAACTGGAGCAGTTACTACATTCAGTTATTGGACATTGGGAATGTATACTAAGTGTATACTGCATTTGCTAATTTCAATGTTTGAAACTAGAACCAGGTTCTAAAGATCACATCCGACAAAGAGCTTAAACTTTACCTTTAAAGACTACTTTTAATTCTCTAAGAAAGATATTCAAATTCAAGTTGAAATTATATATTGGTTTGCCACCTTGGTGACTTGACAGTTTCCATGTACAAAAGAGGCAAACTAAGTTCTCTTGATGGGACCCAAATAACTATCCACATAAAAACACATGATGAAGCTATCCTTAATTTTTTATTTGTTTTGCATAGGAAATGAAAGCATGAGATATTGCTAAGAATAGGATATTCTACCTCAGTGTTGCTTATTTAAATCAAAATGGTGGAAAATACTTTAATATGCTTGACACATCCTGAACCAGAACTTCATTTTTAGAAGTGCACCCTTAACAAACTGTTTAATCACTCAAAAAAATGGATGGGCTCACAGATGCTGACATTATCCCCTTGATTCCGAACACTTCTTTGTTGAATGTCAAGGTCCCAAGGAGGATTCTGCTGCTATTCACTTGAATGTTAGCAGAACTCTCCATATGATCTGGAGGACTCTGCCTGATCACAGTGGAGAGTTGTAATTGTATGCAAGTGAACATGAGTTAGGGAATAGGAAGCCATTCTCAGGGATATTGCTGGTATAAACATATACACAACATCTTGTCTTGTGCTCATTTAAATATCTTGTTTGGTCTGGCTATCCAACCAAGTTTTCTATAACTTTGACAGTATCATCATGTCACACATAAATTATATGAATACTTTTGATATGTATCAACATTTCAAGGTACTCAAATTTGATTTGCTTATCTAGTATATATTGTTATATATGATATACATACTGTTATACATTACAGTATTTATTTACTTGCTTAGACTTATGTACTGCTTCAATAGCAACTTACTCTAAGTGGATATAAATAATACTGAGCTATTAATACAGTTGTGACACTATTTAGTTCTTTCCATTAATAACCACTAGTTTTTTATAGTTTCTAGCATAGGCTTTTTGGTCTCTGCAGCTATTAAAAATGGAAAGCGAAGGAGAGAAAAGAAGTTTCAAATTCATTTTCAGAATATTTGGAAACTCATATTTGTCACTGTTTCCACTTCTGTTACTAAAAACCAAGCTGAACACATACTAAAGTTCAGTTTCTAACATACCTGTAGGAATGCTATTATCCAAAGAGCATTGATTCTGTAAGCTGCTACATTAAAGCAACAGCACTGAGGGTTGCACAACTAGGTCTTCAGCTTTTCCAAAAGTCTGTTCTTGCATTGCCATGCAAAGAGCTTTTTGAGTGCATGGAACAATAGAGCAACTGATGGCCTTCTCTACAATCTAATGATGTCTAGAAAACAATATTTAGTAATAATATATAAAAACGCTCTGCAGTTTTTACAGTGCTTTAGATATTAGTCTGCTAGTTCTAACAGTTCAAGAGATTGATCATAATGGTTTCCATTTATTTTTAAGCAAAAGTGTGTGACATATTTGGCCAGATTCTGAAACAGGCTGATGTTGAAGATGCCTGAATCACAACAGGGCTCCTCTGAAATAGTCCAAATTTGAAGGTTAACATTCCTAAGCTTCATTACAGTTCCTGAAGTACAAGAGATATACTATATGCAGCATGCCTACAAAAATGGATGCATTTCTTCCCAAGCTATTCCTATACAGAGACTACTAGGATGGGAGAGGAAGGTGTGTGACTTTGTGCTTGGAAGTTCTAACTTCAAAGTACAGTCAGTGGTTTTATCGGAGTTCTCCAGTTACATTATTTGGGAAAAGAAAGTTGAAGCCATACATTCCAATATTTGGTGTTACCTGGCAGTGCTTTCTTTCTTAAAGATCAGGTAAGGTTTCCCTCAAGTTGAGCACAGATTCTTACCCATCTCATATAGTTTTATTGGTAGCAGTCATGTTTACTTCCAGAATGTCTAACCTGCAGTTGTAGGATTTTTGGTAGTCTTCCATCTGAGTATGTATCAGGTCCAACTTTGCTTAGTTTTTTGGAGATCATCCAAGGTGTTTCTGCTGTGACCAGGAAATTCCACAGCTGTAAATTAGACTGGGGTGGTAGATGTAGATATACACACACATGTACACACATGCACACATGCACACACACACGCACACATATACTCAGTAGAAATTTTACCTTCACCTCCTAGATGCGGGTATGTTAAAAGTGTTTTGTTGATGCTTTTGTGACCTGGAAGGTGTTTGGTGCTTATCTGGAAAGTTCTCTTGCCTTTTCCACTGTGTATTCCTCATTTGTCACCCACCTCATTCTACTGCAGTTTCTGTAACTTCCATGCTAATTGAGCAAAACAAACAAGATTCAAACTATTTGTAATTCCCAATGTATCTAGTAATAAATCTAGAAAAAAATCAAAGTTAAGTTACTTCTGTGCTGTATACAGGAAAGTATAATGTTTTTGACTCATTTGTTTAATTGGGTTCTCTTTATGTAATTTTGGGACGTGTGGAGAACAAATCACATTTTAGGTCATATTTATGCAGAAATATTGAAAATTCAAAAGGGTTCACACACTTTTAAGCACCACTGTATTATCTTCAAAACAATTGCCCACAAAGATAAAGAAAAAAATTAGATGGAGAAATGGAGAGGGTATGTAAAGTAGTTGTATTATGTGCAGCAGAAACTTAATGCATTGACATTGGTTCTTACTTTCTATTTGAAATATACTGGAAAATCAGAGTGTTGGATTTTGGCAGTATGAAGTTCAGAAGCTCTCGGCCTGGATACAGTTCTTGGGTTGCTGAGCCTTGTTATAGCATTGCTCCTGACTTTTATCTCTGCAGAATATACCAACTATTGTTTTCTGGTCAATAAATTATTACTAATATTTTAAGATGTTTAAGTGGTCAGTATTGAAGGCCACTTTGGTGATATTCCTATAAAAGCAGTAAAATGTACAATATGTGCTGTGTTAGTTTTTAGGATATCTTAATTTATTATCCATTTATGAATAGACCGAGGAACAATCTATCATTCTGAGAAACAAGTATTAGCCCATTATACAATCCACAATGTCCAGGTTCTTCTGGATGATTTGTTGTGACTTCTTATCTGACAACTTAACTTTCCCTCACCAAAAAAAATGAAAAAGCTTTCTTTTGAAAATGATGAAACCTAAAGGTATGGTTCTGAAATAGCATAAGGATGCACCTTACATTTTAAACTACAATTACATGATATTCCTGGCATACTTATGATGATCCCAGATATATATTAGTGGTTTATGTGTTTTGTATAAATGTTTAACGGATAAAAGTAGAAAAATATAACTTACTGGTACAGCTGCTATTACTTCCCATGTACAATGCATTTCTAAAAAGTACTAAATATCCTTGGAAATGCATCCTTGTAATATATTAATAAAAGACTGAAAATGAGTTTGGTATTAACCTGATTGGTTCTTTTGGTGTAATTGAGTAAATATTAAAATGAGCTTAAGTGACTTATATACTCCATTCCTGATAGTTTGCCTGCAGTAGATAGGCTTTTAGAAAATAAGAAAATAAATTCAGTTGGGCAAAGTAGTTCCAATAAGTCTTCCTAGCTGCAGAATAGGAGGATGGAAATGAGCCTCATCTGTTTTTACTGTCCCATTAAGCTAGTTTAGATATTTCTCCCAGGGTGCATCATTGAGTTGCTCTAAATCTTGGGGTGTATGAAAGAGGGCTAAGAACCCTTAGAACTCTTTGTATCCTCAACACTTTCCCTGTGCTGCTCAGCTGCGGGCACATCTCTTTGGGAGCTTTCTGAAGTGGTGCTTTTGACCTCAGAAAGAATGTCTCATTGAAACTCTCATTGAAAGGGAGAAGCACCAAGAATGATCTGATGTTGAATTCCTTCTTCGGACAATGGAGCCATCTCTGCAATCTCAAAGGAAAAAGCAGATCAGTCTGGTCCTAGGGCCATGAAATTGTAACCTCAATAACAGTATTTTGTAAATTATTGATAAGTAAAGACACTTGTATAGAAGTGAAATTTGGTATGTCAAATAAACCCCTAAATTGAGTTGAGTTGAGTTTCAAAGCATTTTTCGAATTGCTACAGGATGGAAATGGGCAATTTGCTGCTTTTGTAGGTAATGGGACTAATCCCTACAACTTCAGCATGCAGAAACTGGCTTCTGTGGAGTCTTTTCCATGAGAAATTGGAAACTGCATGTACAGTTTAGAAGTTGATGTGCATCCTTTAATATGATCTGCATTCTTACTAGACGTCCATCCATCTTGTAGTACTGATGAGATCACATAACCACATGTACTTCCTTTGAACACTAATGTTTTAGAATCCACATGATTGAATTGGAATTGTTTTAAGGTTCTCCAGTGAAAAATGTAGGCAAGTTGGAAGATACTTCAAGTATCTTGGCTTTTAAATAAAAACATATAAAAACTGTATATTTAAGTATTGCATGCAAGGCTGTATTATGTCTGGAGTAAGTAGACATATCTATACTTACTATGCTATGCTCAAACTGCAATACAGTGAATAGTACTGCAAACTAAAAATAGAATTAACAATCTTCTAAAAGTTTTTAACATATGTTTTCTATAATTTTACATTAAGTTAACTAAACTTTTTAATAAAATTATTCTTATCTACTGATCTTGTTTTTATAACTTTCCACAGTAAAACTATATTAAGCAATGTTCCATTTGAGAGGATTGTAATTTTTGTACCTTATTATTAAACTATCCTCTGCTCAGAGTATTTTCCATTATGAAAGTATTTAAACAATTTTAAAGAAAATGTCATACAGAAGAGAAATAAGTTTTAAATCCTCCTTTCTCCACTTCATGAATAAATAAATATGAAATGAACATTGTTCATTTTTAGAATAATGTTTGAAGATATGATTAAAAGTGTTTGATACTATTTTATATATATATTTTAAAAAAACTATTTCTCCAGAGTTTTTAATTGCTGTTTTTGCACGTCTACCATTCATAACCTGAATACTTCTTTCTCACCCCACAGTAGCTGTGCATATATGTATCTATATCCATATACATATCTACAAGGGTTGAATGAAAAGTAGTGCCTCTGCCTCCATAACTTTAGTTTAAATATGGATGTTTTAATTAATGAAACAAAATAATCCTTGAAATAAGCTCTTTTGTAACCTGTACTTACTTTTCCACATGGTCACCACCATTTACTACACATTTCTGTCCATAATGGACAGTTTTTAACGCCATCATGAAAGAACTCCACACTTTGTCTTTTCAGACAGGTCCAGAGAGTTCTTTCCTCTTCTTGATATGAGTCAAACAGATGCCCACAAAGGTAATCCTTCAATTTTGGGAAAAGTGTAAATGGTACCAAGTCAAGACAGTATGGCAAATGGGTTAAGACAGTGAGATCCAACTTTGCAATTGCCTCCTGGATAGCTTGTGAGGTATGAGGCCTAGCATTGTCATGTTTCAGCAAAATTCCCTTCTTGTGCTTCTGAACTCTGCTTAATCATTGTTTCAAAGTTTTAAATGCTTGTAGTGCTCTGAGTTGATAGTGGTGCCAGGTTCAAGGAAAGCAATGTGAATAACACTATAAGAGTCTCAAAAAATTTCAACTCTTGAAGCTTTCATCTCTGCTGTCAGCGTGTGAGGAACCCGTCTTCTAATATGGAAGAACATCAGCATACATGTTCCTGTGAAATGCCAAACCTTGCAGTAATTTTCCTTTGAGTGATCCCCCAATTATTCTTAATCAGTTCATCAACTTTTCTCATGTGAAACCTGTTGGTTGCTTTCACAGGTCATACAGTTCATTCTTGATCACACAAATCAGCTCTTCCCAGTTCACCATCTTAACATTTTTTGGCCTAGCAATGCACAGGAGTCATGTCAAAAAAGTCATCACTATTAACAACTCATTTGGTGGTGAATTTCAGTTGGAGGTTCTCATTCAGCAGTTAAAAATTCAATCATAGCATGTTGCTTAAAATGCAGCGGTGAGTACTAACTGCAAGCTTCCATTTCACAAACAATTTTTTTCTCTTCTTTCCATTTGTATAGAGGTGTCTGTCTTTTATAAATTTTAATTATGTATTTATTGTTTTAAATTGATGTAAAACGCCCAGAGTCCCCCATTGCAGGGAGATGGGCGGGGATAAGTCTATGTATAAATAAAAATAAAAAATAAAATAGCAACACAATCAGCAATTTCCCACCAACTGAAGTGAAAGAACTAAAGTACACATCAGAGCTAACCTCCATGACATTTTTAAATCCATTGTTTATTTCTCTGTATTATATTTTTTTATTCTTTTGTCATGTTTTCTTTTATACTTGTTTATATACTTTCTTCAAAGTGTCCAGTGAAAAAAGAACAGAAAAAAGAGAGCTTCTACTATGTCAATGCTGCCTTCTGTTTGCGATGTGTAACACTGAAGGCAGTATTTTTCATTCAACCCTCATACACCCGTATCTATTCTCCATTCTCAGGATTATACTCCATGCATTTAATAAAATCTCCTGTGATCTATGAAAGCTTATGTTATAATAAATGGGTTGTTCTCTAAAGCAGAGATAGGCTGGACTACACATAATCCCCAGCTCCTTCCCTGTAGCCCACCAAGCACTTTTTGATTAATAGTCTGAAAACTGTGGCATAATTTCTAGTCATTTTGAGGTAGGAAATGCATGGAAACTGTAATGTAAGCTCTATAAGGGACTGAATATAATGTAAAAAAATACAAAACTAGACTCCAAAACTCCCCATCCCCAAACCCCCCCCCCCCAAAATCCAGCCTCATCCACTTTTCATCCTTGCCTGGGCATTGCAATTTATGCATTTTCCAGATGTGAGGCCTTGGCTGTCAAAAGAATGTTCTTTCTTATTTTTAGAGTGGCACTTTAAAAACTATTTTTATAATAATTAAAGTATTTCTGAAGTTGTAATGTTCTTTATTACACTGATAACAAATACTGTCTTTAAAAAGTGAATTTGTTGATGGGGGTGGTGATTGCTAAGGAACTATTAATGATTGGAAAAGATATTCTGTATTTTATGCTGATACCAGATACATAATAAAAGAGAAACTTTGTACAAGCTATTGGTATTGAAAGGGGGTTAGCTCATAAATTACTGCAAAATCTTCACATAATTCCTAGTCAACCACTATTAATATCAAAGAGTATTTTGTGATTCTGTGGAATGCAGACCATTCATTGCATATTTTGGGGCAAAAGATAACCAAGAATTGATTTATTGTGAAAATTAGACTGGAGGATATGAATGGAGAAAACCCAGCAGAACATACAATGTTATTTGCATATTTGGGGTGCTGTTTAAAACTGTGGAGTATAACAGTACAATCTCTGCATATTTACTTAGATAAAAGTCCCATCAATTTTGATAAGGCTTTCTGCTAGGTTTGGAGAGCATACGTTTGCCTGTAACTGCTGTGAATTTATCTCTGTAGCTGAAGAGGTGGATGGGAAAAAAACACTTTGTCCAACTTTCATTCTGTTCTTAGTGTGAAAAACATTTCTTTTGATGGCATAATCTTCAAAGTACTGGACAGCTAGAACTAAAGTTGTCCAGGAGAAAATAGATTGTAGCAATCTAATTATATGTGTCCAAATTTGAAAAATATAAAAAAAAATATAGAGTTTAGGGCACTGGGTTTATAATGTAAAAAATAAGCAACTTTCAGACTACATTTTAAAAAGACTTCATTGCACAGTACTGTATACTGCTCTGGTAGCTGTCTCTTACACAGATTACTATTCAGTTAGAGAAAATATTTCTATATCTGGTTGAATGAATAAATCCCTTGTAATTCTGGTGTCTCAGAGGGCTTCATAAACAGGGCACAGCTAAATCATCTCTGCCTTACAGTGACCTCTTGGACATGATGCAGTTGATGTTTCACACCATTCTTTGAATCTCACTTGGTAAATTGATGGTGTCTGATGCAAGAAAAACCAGTTACACTTGTATAATGTTTGGTTAATTGTTTATTTATCATTCATATATTTGCTGAAAAAAGTCAGCAGTGCTGCCAGATGCCAAAGCAAAGAGGTGGGTCCTAGAAATGGAGGCATTTAACCAGACCTGATGGGGTTTGTGCACAGAGAGGGCCTTGGCATGTCCTTTCTCCTTGCAGATCTGTATGTTTTTATTCTTCTGGGCACTTCAGGCCAGTGCTTCCCACTCCCTTGTGAAATCACTGTGCTATTGCTGCCCTGTCTTGTTTATCTCTCATAGTTGCTCCTGGCATTGTGGAAAAGAGGTTTGGGTTCATCCCTGCGATTGCGAGTCCATCTCACCCTGGCTGTTTTTCTTGCCATAATTCTGCTTCTTCAGAATTGCGAATCACCACTCATAAGTTGCCAACATTTCTAAACAGCCAAACTGATACCAATGTTGAAAACCAAACCTAGCTTAAAAGTTGCTGTCTTGGAATATTTTCATCAAGTGTGCTTTATGTTTCCATGTAATGAACGGGGAGGAGGATGCTTAAAAATTATGTAAAACTGGTTGAAAAACTGTGAGTTGAATAATGATGGTAAAATGTTATATTTGCACCAAATGTTGATATAATATTTTATCATTGTTAGTTCTAACCATAGCCCTCATAAAGATATCACATATGCAGTAAAATCTGGTTAATCTACTGTAGATCCCAGAGAGGGAAATATAGACACATTCTGAGACCTGTATGTCAGGTGGCAGAGGAGATGATGCTAGCAAGTTTTCTTCAAATTTTAGAAAAATCCAGACTTAAAGACTGTTATTAAAGCAGTGGATCTTTAGAAATGGATATGTATTTGTTAAGACATCCAGGGGAAAAATAGAATATTTTTTCTATTCCAGTTTTCCAAATTGGCTTGTGCCAGATTTCTCTCCTATTGAAAAATACTTGATGGACTAAATTAAGTTCCCCATGGAGCATGACAAACAAGCATTTTACTATGAAATTTTATTTTATTTTATTTTATTTTATTTTATTTTATTTTATTCTATTCTATTTATTTATTTATTTATTTATTGGTTCTTCTGAGTCAGTTTTTTTTTTAAAAACTCCTGGAGACTGCCTGGACTAGTCCTTGCAATTTTCTTGGCAAGATTTTTTGGAAGTGGTTTGCCATTGCTTCCTTCCTAGGGATGAGAGAGTATGACTGGCCCAAGTTCATCCAGCTGGCTTTGTGCCCAAGGTGGGACTAGAACTCACAGTCTCCCAGTTTCTGACTTGGTGCCTTAACCACTACAGTACACCAAGGTGGCAATCTCTCTCTCCACCCCACCCCACTCTCAAATTGTATTTTACTTAAGACCAAAGTTACTTCTTGCATTCTAAGCACTGCATAGTTACCTTCTGTAGTCTGAAACGTTTTCAGCTTGTACTCTGAAGTTGGTTTTAGATTATTGTGAGTTAAAATGCTGCTTTCACATGTCACATTTCTTCTGAGGTCTGATATTTCAATGGATGCCTAAATATTACTATTATTTATTCTTTAAAGATGCATTCTGCCTTTCCACACAATTGTAGATTATAACAAAAATAATAAATTATAATTAAGAAGCAATAAAATACAAAGTAAAATCAAGCATCATTGTAATTAATTTATTAGAAACAACCACATTCACAAGTCACCTTATTATTTTTTTAAAAAAATTACTTACAAATATGTCACTCTGGAGTTGGCCAGTGCCTAAACTGAATGAATGAACTGAATGAAATAAATGACTTGTTCAGATCTCTCAATAATTCTGTCCTAATCTACAATCTGACCCTAACCCTGTCATGTTCTATAATCTAAGAAACTTGAATTATGTTAGCACAGTTCAGTGAAGATTATACAAGTATTCATATTTTAAGACTATGGCGCTACTTCGTAAATGAAGCCCTTACTGTTTTTGCTTAGCTATGCAGTCAGTGTTCACAGCTGAGAATATTGAATTTCTGCATATGGTGGCCATATGCCATGACAAATGAGTGATGAAGTTTATCATATAAGCAGCATTAACAGTACACAGATGTCTCTGTTACACTTATTCCCTTGCTTGGGGTTTCTTGAATCAGTCACAGAGCCTAACTAATATTTATTTATTGATTTGATTTGATTTGATTTGATTTGATTTGATGCCTCTGATTCGAAACAACTCTGAGTGGCTCATAATACACCAGAGAATATTAAAAAAAGTATACTGTAATAGGAAACTACAAAACCAAACTAAAATCCAAGAATACATGGTGAAGGTATCATCAAGTTAGGTCTTGATGATGATAATGCGGTTAGATCATGATGGACCAAGCCACCTACTTCATCTATTATCCAGAATTTGTGAGTAGAAAGGGCTCAGCTTTATGAGATGTGACTAGCTAAATAATTTAAAGTATAAGGGATAAATGCTAATTATTCTTTATAAATGTGTGGCAGTGTTTAGCTGATTTTTTTGCACTGGGGTGGGGTATCTTCAGTATCTGGTTCTGCATTTCCACCCTAGGCTAAATGTGGGATGTGGTAGCAGTTCTGACCCAGTGCATGCAACCTGTCAGGGCATGAATGGGGGGAACCCAGTCTAAGCAAGACAGGCAAGGCTATTCATCCAGAAACCTAGTAGTTCTGGTAGGATACCAATTTTGGCTCTTGATGCAGTTAATCTCCCCCGAAATCACAAGGCCACAATTTGAGGGGTGCCCTAGAAGAGCAGAGTCCAAGGCCAGGAGGGCTTAAGCCCAGCTTCAGCTAACATACCAGATGTAGCCTTAACTCAAACAGGATGTACAAGGGGTGGCTAGGGATGCCCTTATCACTTTTCAGCTGGATTCCTGTAGTTTGTTTCCTTGGGGCTTCTCTTGAAAACCATTTGGAAACTCCAGCTGATATAAAATGTGGCTACCTATATGCTTACTACACAATCTTGACATTGCATATAATACCACTGCTGTGGGAGGTACGTTGGCTATTCATTGGTTTGTTTCAGAATGTAATTCCAGGAGTTGATTATGACTTATAAAACCTTTCCCAAACTGATTCTCTCTGCCCAATCCGGGTGAATAAATAATGTCTTCTGAAGGTTGCCACCACCAAGAGGTAATATTTGAGGAGGTAGGCATTCTTTGTGGGGGCTTCCCTCCTCTACAACAGCTTGACTACAATACCTGAGACGAGAGTGACTTTTACTGTTACAAAATGTTCTCCCAAAATCTATCTGGCCTTATGTTTTATAAGTCCCACTTACTTACAATCACTCTCCTTTCTCTCTGCGAGTAAGTGCTTAAGCTCCTCCTACTTGCTTTGATCAACCACTCTCAAGTGGCTGCAATCAGGCATCTTGAAGGAAGCTATTTTGCAGTTCTGGTAAAAGGGAGATTTGTTTTAGAAAAATACACAACACTCAATATGAGTTCTTTGCCTATTTTTTTCCTTTAGAATTCCTAGGTGTCAATTTAAAAAGCAGCTAGGATGTTTTAGCAAGTTACAAACACATAGACTTCCAAGTGTAACTAAACTTGATTGCATGAGAAGGTTCATTGTCCACACTTACATTCTTGCAGTCTTTTGTCCATTCACTTGCTAATTCTCACAACTGGGGCAGGCCAAGCATCTAGTCCAAGAGTGTAAAGGATTCTCTGGGCAGAGAGGTTCTGCTGCAATCTTTTGTTTCAGGTCTTTTATAATTCACTGGTTGCTGGGCTAAATTGCCTTGCACAATGCAGATTTACAAACTGCCACTGAAACATATATTTCACCAGCAGTACTGTATTCTCATTCCTCTGGAATCTGCTTCTTGCCCCATTTTCATCTTGGCACGCCAGGTATTTTATTTTTATTTTTATTTATTTAATTTGTCCCCCGTCCATCTCCCCCCAATTTAATGAGATAAGGACGTGTGTTAGCCCTTTGAGGTAGGCCAGGTCAAGAAACAGGCATGGCAGGGATTTCAGGAATGCTCTTTATTGTAGAAAAGTAGAATAGCAGAATCTTGAAAACCTTTCAGAGGTTCGGTCTGCCTCACCTTATACTAAAACAAAAACAAAAAAAAACAAGACAGGGTTATTTTGAGGTTCTTTGTCATGCTTCCTGCTATCTCAGCACTGTATAACTTCTCCAAATCCACTCTTAACAATTTAACCCTTCTTTCTCCAAGGTCAGATCTAAAGTCCTTCACAATGTGCTTCTCTCATTTTCAGAGCATGGTATCCTGGGCTCTTGGTTCTTTGGTGCTAATGCTAGCTCTTTTGCAAAGAGGAAAATCCTTATTTTTATCCCATTACTCTCATAGGGTTCTGGAGACTAGAAACTGAAAACCTGGCTTTTCTGGATGGACTTTGGAGACAGAATAGTTTTGTGGGGCAGGTGCCATAATATTGTCAATTGATTTTTATTTTACTGTATCAGTACTATATTATTGTAGATGGCAAAAACCTTCAAGACTAGGAAATGAGTAGCCCCATGGTTGTTGACTTGAAAAGACAGGAGGAAGAGACCCAAGATTTTAAACTTGGGAATAACATGTATAATGCACATGTTTATTGAGTTAGAAAAGTATTCATATGTATGGCCTCTTAATTCCCTGTAATAAGTTTACTTATCTAACCTTCTTGAATCTGCTTGGGATAGAATTGAGATTGTTGTACCCAGCATAAAATACTGACTCTGAGAAATGTATGAAAGTTCACTGCACATTGTTGATATAGAGAAAATGGATGATAGAGCAAATAGTCTTCAGTAATGCTTTGTGTGAATATAGAATTGAAATTTGGTTGCTGATTGCACAAAGTGTAATATATGATAAAAGTAAAACATATGTGAGAATTGAATGCCAGCAAATGGTTCAACATTCAGCTGAAGTAAGACAAAGATGCATGATGCCCCCTATAAGGAAAGAAGGGGATGACAATGGAAGTATGTTGGCATGGAGGTATGAATGTATGTGTACGTCTATACAGATCTGTACTGCTGGTTGAGAGCTGCAATGATTTGTGGCAAATATTAGATTGAATGTTGCAGTAAGAAATATGGGTCTGAAAATTAATATATCAAAAACCAAGGTAGTTGATTTGACAGGAAAATAGAATAATAACAAACTGGGCATTTATGGTGAAAACATTGAATAAGTAGATGAATGTGGGTACTTTGGTAGAATGTTTAGTTTAAGATAGGACATGGATGGAATAATTTTAAGATAAGCAAATGCTGGTAAAAAGGTAGGGAGTAATGAATGAGGTTTTAAAATAAAAGTGAATGACCAAGAAAAAAATGTACATTAAGGTGGTTTGACCATACAGATAGAATGAATGAGGGTCAACTCACAAAATAAATATATGAAGAAATAGTGAGTAGATCAAGAGGAAGGTGAAGGCTGAGAAAGTCATGTTTTGGTAGAGGTAATGAGATGCTCAAAAAGAGTGAAGCAATCATTTTAAGGAACAAAAGAGAATATATGAGTTTATGAAGTGGTATAGTGAATGGTATTGATGTAAACTAGCCATAGGGATTTGTAAACCTTGCTTTATAACTCAGTAAGTGAATGTAGCCAATTATGGCTTATCTAACAATCCATGATTAAGCTAACAAAGACTTTGCAGTCATATATTGATTGTATGATTTTTTTTACCAAGAGTTTACAGTTTTGTTCTTTTGTGTTATGTGGGTCGACCACCATTTACCAGGACTAACAAAAGATTAGGGGCCAGTCTGAAAATAGCCTTTGCTGTTAAAGAGATATCTGAAATTAAATCATTCTCAGATTAAACATTCCATAATGATATTTACCATTGCAGTAAAACAGAATCATGTAGCATTTTACAAAATGATCAAATTTTTTCTATCATAAATCTATAGAAGTCTAGCACTTCCTCTTAAGCATAGTGATACCATTCATACTGAAGATATTTTTCTTCCACGTTGACATGTGAGGCTTGATATTTCCAGTCTGGTTTATATTTTACTAATCATTTACAGGAAAGTGATTTGCACTCACATTTCTTTCACTGATAGATTAGGGAAAATGTTAACTGAGTTCTGTTTCTTCTTAGTCCTTTTACACATGGTGTCAAAAGAGCTTTCCTGGAGTATTAATACATTCAGTCCTCCCTTCTTCCCAGCCATGCAAAACCTTGCTCAGCCTGGTCTGATGGTGCCAGACAGGGAGGAGAGGTCACACTTAAATAGATTAGCAAGAAACAGAGAGAGATAAATCCTATTCTGAACTATTGGGACAAACAATAGTTTCCATGAAGTGTCTGCTGAATGTGCTGAGAAGCTGTTAAATGTATTGAGATATTGTTGAAGGATCCCCAATATGATAGCATAAAGCCTGTTTGATCTTTTTATTACAGTAATTCAACACTAAGTTGCTAAAGCAGATTAGCTGGGAATATAGATTACGCTTGGTGAAAAAGTAATTCTGATTTTAAGTAAGTTTATCAATTTTTTAGCCAACTAGGCAAAAGGCATATTTTATAAAAGGAACACGAAGTTGAATCTTGGCAGGATTTCTTAAACAGTAAAGCCCTACATGTGTTTGGACTGTGGTTTTGTGTTAACCTGCCAATTGATTAGCATCTTTTTAAGAGGCCTGTTTAGGGGAATCCTGTATGACAAGGCAGGGCATACAGCAATTGTGGGGGAAAAATTGTGAGAACGACTCTTTTCTAGGCAAGATCCATGAGGTGTCTTTATTATAAATTATACAGTATACCAGCGTAAATCAATCCACTGCAGGATGACTGAAGGTTATGGATCTCTAGCTACCACACCGGTCCAGTGTGGATTAGCAGACATACTTTATGTTTTTCAATTTCCCACTCCAGGGCTCAGTAACTGGCCTCAAGTCACCCAGCCACTTATATGCCAAAAGGAGGAATAGAACCTGGGACTCCCTGCTCCTGGTCTAGCACCTTAACCACTACATTAAACTAGCTGTGTAAATTAACTAATTTTTCAGTATTAAATATTAGGTCTCACATGTGGCCCATAGAACCTCTCCAAAAGGCCTGCCAAACTGCAATATGGGAAAAGTTATTGTACTTATATTCATTTCATTAAATTTAGTTTTTGTTCTACTCCACCCATTTCTTTGTTCTGACCTTGGCGACTTTTGGAATGCTGCCCCTGGGCCATTTCTCAAAGGCCAAGTTGAAGATTTGGTTCAAGAAGATTGACAATTTGTTAATTTTCAAGTTTGACTGTTTGAAGGAACTTCAAATGTAATCCTCTGGGGATGTTATTTTTTTCTGATTTTTTAAAATGGTTACTATATTAATTATCTTCAAATTGGTAGAATATCAGATAATAAAGGGTTTGTAAAAGTGAAAAAGAATTTTTTCCCCATATTGTCAGTCTGTCCATGGTGAAACATACCTTTTTCTACACATGGCATATGGACTACAGAAGAAGGCTGGAAAGATGACCATGGCCACCAGCCTAGTCTATGGAAGGAGGCAGACTGGTGCATTCCAAACCTGGTCTGGTTTGGAGATTAGCTCAGCTGCCCTCCTCCACAATATGTAGCTCAAACAACATTGAGAAATTACACTCTTCTACTTATTGTCTTCAAGGTTCCAGCAAGAGGTTATTTGAAATTATTTTATAGAATCACCATTCATTTCAGCAATGTCATTGTATAATGAGATATTCTTTATAAATTCTAGCATACTGTAATAAGAGGCCATCCTACGAAATGCTATGAAGCATGTCTCATTTCTCTCCTGCTAAACAAAACTACTGGTTTTCTTTATTTACATCATTTGTTTTGCTTTGCTGTAGTGGAAGGAACACACACAAGCCAAACACAACTGTTCTTTATGAACAGACTGTTAAGTCTGTCTGACTGCTACAGTTCTTTCAAGACTACATCCGCTGCTGTGGGCCGAAAGATGCATAGCTTTATTTGTATTTCTTTTATCAGTTACAGCAACAAATAAGAATTAGAATTAAAAGTAGAACATAATTGACAGCTTTGTGAAAAAAGCATATTGTTCATTTCTGGGTAGACTAATGAGAGCAAAACACAGGTGCAGGCCATGGCAAGACAGAGGATAAGCAGAAGCAAAAGATAAACAATGCCAGATACAGGAAAAAGAAGCATCACTGCCCCTTTGTGGCTCAGACCAGAATTTGGCCTATATAATTTTTTGTAGCCTTCTGCTATTCAAGAGGGTTCTGTTTTGGTTTGGAAGGGTGAGTGTGCAGTTCTCTCTTGGGACCAAAACTTAATGGTGGCCACATAAGTTGACGTTGAATATTTCCCAGACTGCAGGTTTGGGATCCATTTACAGTTGTACGCAAAAGTTTAGGCGCCCCTTGTCTACTGTATGTTTCAATGAATCCCTAAGTCAGTGGCTCCCAACCTTTTCTATGCCCCATGCTCCTAGGGAATGTTTGATTAATGTTCACACCCCCTTCCAAAAGTTTGCTGTAGCCAGCTGATAGCTAAACAGCTAATAGCTTGCTTTTGGATTTTTCCCACTCTTCCTTGCAGTATTTCTACTTCAGAAATATTCTTAGGTGTCTTTTTATGCACTTCATGTCTGAGATCTCCCCACAGATTTTCAGTAATATTAAGTCTAGCAATTGTGAAGGCCTTTCCAAACCCCTTATCTTTCATGATTGATTTGGAGGTATGTTTCAGATTGTTGTCTTGCTGAAATATCTATTGTCTTTTCCAGCTTCAGTTTCTTCACTGTGTCAGTACCTGTGCTCCAGTGGAACATGGGGGCTGATACTTAAAAACTCACTTTTTTAATAAAGTAAAGACAAGAAACAATGATTTTTTTGTACTTAAATGGTGTCAATTGAAAAAAAACCCAGTATAGTTTAATTTGTTTTTCACATCATTTCTTTCCATTTGCTCTTTAATTATAAGCTTGTTATGGACCTCTAAATGGCAGAGAGGGTTTTAACTATATATGTGTACTTTTGAAACAGGAAATGATAATGATTTAACTGTTTGGTCAAGTTACACCCCCAGTGTTCCACTTGGAAAAAAGATAGTAGTAACTTTAAATTAAATTAAAATAAACTTTGATCCACATTTGAGGGAGAGATCATTGGTTCACTGTTCCTAAGAGCTAAGTTAATAAGAGAATGTAGTTTTGCTAATGAATAATGATGCTGAGTCTTGAAGGACTGATGTTCAGAACCATGGAAATGAAAATCAGCTTTGGCTCCTAAGAGTCTGTGGATGGAGAACTGCAACTCTAACATGTATTTCCTTAGTCTGGACTGCAGATAACATGTTTCCCCTTGTGACAGCTGATCCTGGACTGGTAAGAATGTGGTAGAAAAAGAATGGGGGCAAAGTGACTGCGGCTAAGGGAATAAGCAAGTTCCTGTTTCATTTTATTTCTGTCCTTTATTTTATTTACTAATGTTGCTATTAAATTAGATTCATTTTGAAACCCCAGAACTCTCTGCATTTGCCAGTCCTGTTTGCTGCAGCCTTTCAGGAAGTTCAGGTGGCTGTGAGATTTGTTTTGGCTCTTGCAATGGTTAGATCAGTATGTTAGATGTAAAACCCGCGTGTCATCTTTGATAATCATCGTTTGCCAGCTGGTGCTCTGGAGGAAATTCCTAATTGCTAATTTTGTTAGGGTTTTTTTTCCTCCTTCACACTGACAGTTTGACTTAGGGTAGGCAAACATTGCCTTAAGCATTGTGACACCCAAGGAAATCCTAGAAGAAAGGACATGACTACACGTAGGTAAACAAGCAATAAAGAAATAAAGATGCAGGACAAAAGCCAGTTTTGCTTTAAAAGCATGCCACCTAGATTTCATGTTATGTTAATCAGTCTTCTGTTTTTGTCTTTGTTTTTAATTTGCTTGAAGATTATACATTTTTAATTTGCTTGAAGATTATACATTTTTCATGTCAGTGGGAGAAAAAACTCATGGACAAATGTCTACAACTTTACACTGCTGCTAGGTGTATTGATCTTCAACATCACTTCTGAAGTTCCTCATACAACAATAGCTTCTATTTGGTTTTAATGAAAACATGTAAGTTTCTTTCTTCGTGCCTTGTTCAATAGAAGATGGTGACCTCAGGGACAGAATTTGCTCATTCTGAAAAAATTTGGGTCCTAACATCTCATCTGACCAATTGAGAAACACCTGATTAATTATGTTGGTTAAGTCTGCTGAATTCTTCAGTAAATGCCTTTTTGTACTTTGAACAGGAAAGCCAATTGTTTTCAAACTTCCTACTTGCTCTGTTAACTCTTGCACACAACATGATACAATCTCAGAACAAGCTTTGTTGAAACACACTGTTGAAATAAAACAAATTTCAATGAACATCTAAATGTGAAAACAAAAAGATCAGAAGAAGAGAATTCCTCTCTGTTGGCACACTGATAAGTCTTCAGAGTGAGATAATTCCAGTTACCTAATCTTCATGTGAAGATGTGATTAGTAGCAGAAACACAGATGCTAATATTACCAGAGCAGAAACCTGTTCCAGATATATGAAAGCAGGATGGTCGTTCTGATAATCCGTGCTTCAGACCATTTAAGGCTTTAATGGTAAAAACCCCCAGCTATTGTAGTGGAGCTCAGAAACATCAGACTAGAGATCAATTTAAGTGGAGCTCAGAGATCAGACTGGAGAAATAGGTGGTAAATTCTAATTTCCAAGTAATAGCAGAATTCTGTTTCTTGAATAGTGATACCCAATGTGACTGATAGTAAGGAGAGTTGTAACTGATATATAAGTCAATTTGGTCAAGTAATAACCCTATAATTTTCATGGCCTGAATAACTTAGGCTAGCTCTACAGTCAGAACAACTGTTTCTCCAAGGGATTATGTTTAGGGTACCTTCTCTTTCATAAAACAAAATATTAGCAATCCTTTTTCCAATTTTTAATATCTGGAGACCAGAATATTTTCTAGATACTTTTAAAGTATTTGATGTTTGCCTGTGAAGATCTACAGGAGTCTCTCTCATTTCTGTAACATCTGGTTTTGGTGCCTTTCTGTTAGGCTAATTTAGAATGGTAAAAATTACTGCTTTTTCACTTTTGTGAGATTTCCAGTCTTCACTGTAGCATGTTGTTAAAGAATATTACTTCAATTAACCCAACTGAATAGTTTATCTGCATTTGATTTAATCTGTGGTTTAACTTTTGTGGTGTTAACCAGTTTTGGACCACCCTTGTTTTTACACAACAACCCACTAAGCAGAAAATAAATAGTTTGTATATAATGTTAATCAACATTAGCAGTTTCCAAAGTGGACATTAGTACTTACTTTTTAAAATGCGGCTACACTGTACAACAAAGAACTCATTTTACTTTATTTATTTCATAAGCTGCCTGATTCCTAACCATTCTGGGTGGTTTACAGTTTAAAAAGCAAGAACAATAAAGAATACCTCACAGGGTTGCTGTTGTGGGGAAAATAGGAAGAAGGAGTATTAGGTATGTTCGCTGCCTTGAGTTATTTATAAAAATAATAAAGGTGGGATAAAAAAATCTAAAAAAAACAAACCCATAAAAGAAAATTGTAAGTGGCTCAAAGACAGATGTACCATATATACTCGCATATAAGCCCATCCATGGATAAGCCAGCCCTTGAATTTTTAACCAAAATACCATGAAAAATGTGCCACCCATAGATAAGCCGACTTGCATTTTCCATGGTATTTTGGTTAAAAAAATGAGGGTCTGCTTATCCATGAATGGGCTTATCCATGAGTATATATATTTTAAAATTAATTAATTAATTAATTAAATTTATATGCCGCCCATCTCCCCCCAGAGTGACTCTGGGTGGCTCACAATTAAAATTATATATGGATACTTAAAAAATGCATTACCATATATACTAGTGGATAAGCCCATCCACAGATAAGCCAAACTCAATTTTTGGGGTGCATTTTGGCACCTAAAATTCTCGGCTTAAAATTCTCAGTATATACACCACTCCCCCAACAAGGATGCCACTATCAATCTACCTGAAGGTCTGGGAAAATGGCCAGGTTTTCAGTAGTTTCCTAAACATCATCAGGATGGGAGCCATCCAGATTTCTGGGGGGACATCTTTCCAAAGGGCAGGCACTGAAGTCGAGAATGCACACTTCCTGGGTCCCAAAACGACACCACTTAATTGATGGAACCTGAAGTGCACCCACTCTGCCTGATCTCACCAGACTGACAGAAACAGTGGGAAACAGGTGGTCCTTCAAATAATTTGGCTGTATGCAATGAAAGGCTTTATAGGAAATCTATAAATAAATCTTGAATTGCACCTAGAAATCAAATGGTAACCTGTGCAATTCATGGAGCATTGGAGTCACATGGGCATAATGAGTCATGTCCACCACATTCTGCGCCAGCTGTAACTTCCAAGTGATCTTCACGGGTAACCCCATGTACAGCACATTACGTTAGTCAATTCATGAAGTGACTGTCCTGTCTCAGGTCAAACACCTCCACACACACAGGCATAGTGATAAACAGATTTTACTTGGGAGAGGCCAAGTAGTGGTAGGACGGGTGCAGGAGCATGTGCATACACAGCTCCCATACAGTCCTCAAGTTCCTAAGAGCCTGGATGAGTCTGCCTATAGTCAGAGTCTGAAAGAGCAAACAGAGGCCTAGTCTGAGTCACAGCAGCAAGGTCGTCAGCTGAACTGGATCACAAAGGAAGAGAGTTCCCATATGTAAGGTTTCCAGGAAGCAAATGGAATGGTTGTTCCCATCAAAGGGTTACTGGATGGGGGAAAAGCCACACAGAATGCACTTGCACTGCTTGGCCTTCTGAGTGATGTGCTCTTGGGCTGTGGGCAGGTCCTGGATCCAGTTCCTCATCATCTCATGCCACCAACTGTCCTGCGTGTTCCCTGGCTCCATCAACTTCAGAGGCCTGATTACTAGGCTGTCACTCAGGCTGGTCTTCATCTGGGGCCCCCAGAGCGGTGCCTTTTGGCTCTTACTTACTCTATCTAGGGCGTCAGGAGCAGCATCTTTTAGCTCAGACTCCTCTGAATCTGAGGAAGTGACGAGTGATTCAGGCATGAGTGACAGTCTGAGGGCTCCTGGCCCAGGAAAGTGTGCAGCTGGCACACCATATGTACCTGTGCAGAGTCTGCTCTTTGAGCAACAGCTATGAACCCAGGATGATGCCCAGATTGCTCATTGCTGTTTATTTATTTGTTTGTTTATTTATTTATTTTATTTATTAGATTTATCTCCACCCATCTCCCCCTAATGGGGGATTCTGTGCAGCTCGCAAGATCTGTTAAAACAATAAATATATACAAAATTACATAAAACATGAAAACTATACAAAACATTACCAAAAGAAAAGAAAAAGTCCAAGAGGCTGACAGTTTCCAGAGCTGCAGACAGGCCTCTAAGGGGCTAGCCATCCCCACGCTTGATGTCTTCCCTCCCCACCCCAGGCCAAGTGGCAGAGCCAGGTCTTCAGATCTCTCCGGAAGGCCAGGAGCGAAGGGGCCAATCTCACCTCCAGGGGCAAGATATTCCAAAGGGCAGGGGCTACAGCAGAGAAGGCCTGCCTTCTGGACCCTGCTAATTGGAGCTCTTTTACCGAGGGGGTCTGAAGCATGCCCTTCCTATGTGATCAGGTGGGATGGGTTCAAGTCATGGGGAAGAGGTGGTCCCTTAGGTAACCTGGTCCCATGCCATGTAGGGCTTTAACAAGGTGATAACCAACACCTTGAATTGGACCCGGAAGCAAACTGGAACCCAATGCAGCTCGCGGAGCAACAGTGTTACATGGGCCTTTCTTAGGGCTCCAAAAATAGCTGTGCAGCTGCATTCTGGACCAGCTGTAACTTCCAGATACTCTTCAAAGGTAGCCCCATGTAGAGCGCATTGCAGTAGTCTATATGGGAGATAACAAGGGCATGAGTGATAATTTGAAGGGCATCCCAATCCAGGAAAGGGCGTAACTGATGCACAACCCAAAGTTGTGCAAAGGCCCTCCTGGCCACAGCTGCCACCTGCTCTTTGAGCAGGAGCTGTGAGTCCAGGAAGACCCCCAGATTACACACTGGGTCGGTTTGGGGCAGTGCTACCCCGTCCAGCACCAAAGACGACAAAGTCCCGGATACAAAGGAGCCACAGCCACTCTGTCTTACCAGGGTTCAGCTGAAGCCTGTTGTTCTCCATCCAGAACCTTACAGCCTCCAGGCACCATGAGAGGGTGATCACGACATCGCTTACTTCACCTGGGATGGAGATGTATAATTGCGTATCATCAGCATACTGATGATACCTCATCCCATGATGGTGGATGATCTCACCCAGCGGTTTCATGTAGATGTTGAAAAGGAGTGGGGAGAGAACCAAACCCTGCGGCACCCCACAAAGGAGGGGCCGAGGATGGGACCTCTCGCTCCCTATCACCACCGATTGGATTGGCCCTGGAGAAAGGAGGTGAACCAGAACAGAACCGTGCCGCCCATCCCCAATTCCCTAAGCTGTCCCAAAAGGATACCGTGGTCGACGATATCGAAATCTGCTGAGAGATCAAGGAGAGCAAGGATGGATGCACTTCCACCATCCCGCTCCCGCCAGAGATCATCCATAAGTGCAACAAATGCCGTTTCCATTCCATATCTGGTCCTGAAACCTTACTGAAAAGGGTCCTGATAATCCGTTTCCTCCAGAACCCTTTGGAGCTGTGATGCCACCACTTTCTCAACCACCTTCCCCAAAAACGGGAGGTGGGAGACTGGACGAAAATTGTCCAGTACAGTAGGATCCAGGGAGGGTTTCTTGAGGGGGTGCACCAACACCTCCTTAAAGGCAGCCGGGAACACTCCCTCCCGCAAGGATGTATTAACCAACGCCTGGATCCAACCACATGTCGCCTCACAAGCTGCTTTCACCAGCCAGGAGGGGCATGGCTCAAAATGGCAAGTGGTGGTCTTCACAGTCCAAAGGATCCTATCCACTTCCTCAGGATCAACAGGATCAAACTGTTCCCAGATAACTGGGTAAGAACAATCCCCTGGTATCTCCCCAGGCCCTGCCCCACACTCGGAGTCTAACTTGGAACGAATCTGAGCAATTTTGTCCTGCAGATGCTCCAAAAATTCCTCTATGCGGCCCTGCAAATGAATCACCAAATCCCCCTTACCAAGGAGGGATCTAGTGATCCTAAACAGGGCCGCTGGGCAGCATTCTGTGGGCATGATAAGGGCAGAGAAGTATTGACGCTTCGCCACTCTTATCACTACAATGTAGGCCTTAATAGTGTCTCTAACCTGTGTTCGGTCGGATTCAGTCTTTGTCTTCCTCCAGCAACACTCTAGACGTCTCTTAACCCTCTTCAGAACCCTCAACTCCTCCGTAAACCACGTATCAGGGCCGATATGGCGAGAGTGGTCACATAGGCCTGTTGTAGAAAGAACTGTAAGATTTTCACTGTTTTAGACTATATGGTTAATACAGAGTTTAATTCAACAAGTCAGATATAACAGAATCCACATTAATCTACTTGACTGAAGTAAATCAATTCTCATTGATTTAATGGCACATAGAAGGAATTGGTTTATTTCCTTAATATCTTATATTCAAGTAAAGAACGATGCTTTGCTTCCATATAGATTCAAACTAGATACAACTGGATAATCTCCACTCTATGCTAAATAAAACCCTAATAAAATGTACATTTTATGTCAGGGTAATTTAAGTTCTGCATCAATAAAAGTTTAATTTTGTAACCTATATAAATTATTCACATTAAGAACATCCACATGCTTTCTCTAATTTATTCTAATCTTTTATTCATTACTTTTGTTTTCCTAATGCTAGTGAGGGTCAAAAAGTTTTCCAATGAATTTAAACTCAAAGGCCTAAAGGCATTGTTTATAGGCTTAATTCTGTACACACTGCTATGTTATCAGTTAGGGGTTTTGTTGGGACTCATGGGCAGCATACAAATTTAATAATAATAAATAAGACTATTATTTAGCAGAAATGATATATTGTTAGACTCTCTTGCGGCAGGGCTGTCAATTCATAAAGGAGGCAAAACTTCCAAATACAGCCAGCAGCAACCCATCTTACGTTATTCAGCAAAATAAAGTGATCTCTTGAGTAGGGCGAAGAGAAAAGCTTTTCAGTAAGTCTTACCGGTTGCTGGTTACATCAGCCTCTTGCTCTGTTCTGTTTAAGCTGGTCTTTCAAGCATCTGCAGAGTGTAAGAATTTGCAGCTAAGGTCTAGGGTGAATTGCAGCAGTTGCCATCATGCCTGGAAATGGAGACTTGGATACTGCATAAGACACTTGAGGCATTCTTGATGTATGAAAGGATTTTGATGGGAGAGTACTGGCAAGTAGAAAAGAAGTTTAGGGGATAGGTAGATGCTCTGATCTGGATTAGAATTTATGAATGGAGGATTTTTGTATAGCTTCTTACTTATAAAAAGCTATCTTTTTTGGTGGGCGTACATTGAGTTTGGTTTGCAAGTTCTGTACTCTTTATCTTAAAATAAATACAGTGAGATAAATTTTTAACTGCAGCTAAACTTGGGAGTAAACTCAGTGATTACATTTTTTCTTTCTTTGCAACAAATCTTCCCATTGTACAATAATTAACACTGTGTTGGTGGTGATTTTAAGTTTTAACAGGATTTCAGATCATACTTGACTATATCTGACATCAAATAATGGTTAGGTTCTTGTAGATTTGGAAGATTCAGAATTATGTTGTGCTGTAAACATACTTTTTGCAAATGCAATTCTGCATAAATCCACCAGATGTCATTTGATGATTAAGTCTTTGTCATAAATTTCCATGGACAGTAACTTTCCTTCTCCCCATACATTTTCCACATTATCTTTTTATTCTAAACATCTGCAATACAAAATGCAGATGTTTTACATTTTGATTTTTTCTCTTCATGACAGTAAGTTAAAGAAGAGAATCTGTTACATGTTTACTGCTATTTAATAAAAATGCTCAGTGGTAGAAGCTGAACAATGTCAAGCTTTCTTTGTTGTAATTGGTAGTACATGATTTGCATTTGGGAGAGAGTACAAAAAATTGCTAACATCATGTACCAAAGCAGATGTAGAAGACAAAGTTGTTTGCTCATCTCTTTCTAAGTCATTCTTCCTTAGGACTCTGGTGAAAGATGCTGATTTGAAGTATGTTAGGACTGGTGAGATACAAACATTATTTTGAGATATGATGTATGTTGGGGGGATGGTGTTGATGTCAGAGTTTATAATGCTGTAATAATAATATTGTGAGCTATTTCCAGTTCTATTTGTAAGATTATATTCAATCCAGTGGATGATTCTGTTTATGGATGGGTAAGAGATGATTTTAGCTGATTTTGCCTTTCTTCTGCTTCTTCTGAACCTCCTCCAGTGGTATTGGGGAATCCATGGATGGGGTGGTGATCCAGAGAAAAGATGAACTTGAGAAATAAGTTCTGCTGGACCAAAGATCTTAAAAAAAAAAAAAAAAAACAGAAAGGCAGGGCAATACATTTCTCATGAGACTAAAACTCAAAAGCTTTTATTTAGACAGTTGAAGGAAACAAAAACAATCCATAAAAGTACTGGGATTTCGTCCGTAATTAAAATGTAAGTGAAGTTAGTTATTTTATACATTTGCTAATTTATTCCATGCATTCCTCAGACATGATTTTTTAGAATTGAAAAACTAAATGATGCTCCTTTGTGTGACTGCAGTATTAGAATGTATCATGAATTCTAGGACACGTCTCAGTGTCAGAACATCGAATATTTTAAGAAAAAACTTACATCTTTAGCTGGTCATTATTCTCTTGTTTGAACTGATCATATCTGGAGGCAGCAAGCTGGAGGAGGTTGTTGTGCAGAATAATTCTTTATTCTCTTGAAATATAAATCAATCAATCAATCAATCAATCCCAATATAGAAATTGCTGGGCTTAATCATTCTGACCTTGTGTTTTCTGTTGGGAGGAAAGGGTGAAAAAGTGGAAGTACTGAGCTTCAGCGAGTTCAAATTGTAGTTGCCACTTTGACAAAACTGTTGCATCATTGGAAAATGTAGGTCTAGGAATTACTTTCAAATGTATTTGAATCTACCATTTAAAAATAACCCTAAACACAGTTGGTGCTGCTGAACTGCTGATGGCATTCTTGTATTGCTCTATCATAATAAATAGTACTCCTGTTTCTATTGGATTTCTTCTCTTGTAGTTGTTGTTACTATTATTATTTTCTACAAATATGAGGGTGTGGACAAGAAGGATAGAATGGAAGATAAGACAGATACATCTATCCATGTTGCTTTCTTGTACTTCTACTATTAGATTTAAGAAAGGGCATGTAGGTATGCAGCCAGGTGGAACACCTAGCCAACCTTGGCTATTCTAGACAGGGTCAGCCTTGCTTGATTTTTGGATTGGGGACCATTTGGGAAATATGGATGACTGTAAACTAGATTGGGGAGCAGAAATACATTCTGGAAGAAACAGTGGCAAACCATTTCAGTACTATTTCCAAGAAAACTGCAAGGATATGTCCATGAGGTCCCCTGGAGTCAAACTTCTTTAGCTATGTTTTCTATACTATGTTATATGTTATAATTCAGATCTTTTTAGTGTCAGTTGCCACTGCAACCTATAAGGAGGAGTATCTGCAGGGTGTGGTCAAAAAAGGCAAGACACACACAGACCGCAGGTGCAGTTTCTGCTATACCGTTGTGGCCCCCATCTTGACTTTTTTTTTTTTTTAACCGTACCATGCAGGCACCCTGTTATTCATTGGGCAATGAAGCTAATTATGTGCTGAAAGATGTACACAAGTGCTGCTTATTCATGACTTATTTCCACTAACTTACTGCTAATTGATGATGCTCAAAATGATACTACTGTATTATTGTTTTTCTTTAAACTAAAATAGTTCTTTGAAGTAATTCTGTATTTTACATATTGTAGCAACCTAATATTTAAGCTGTTGTATTGCCTAATTATAGGCACATGGAAACATGATGCCTCCTAACAGTTTATTCACCCAAGATACATTACTAAGCATAGTATTTACAGCTAAATATTTATTAACTGGCGTATGAAATGTAAAATATAGAATTATTTCTTGCTGTGGAATCTCTACCATAATTCATTTATATGCAGCACTGTGTATATTTAGTTGGCCACTAAGATTTGTTAGGGGAAAATACATTCTTCTTATTTATTTATTTTTTTAGGGAGTGGTAATCTAAGTGCCACTGTATACATAGTCCAAAGTCCCCTTTCTCTTCTTGAGAACTGTTGGAGTTGTATTGTATTGTATTACTTGTGAGTAGAATGTAAATAGTAGGTAAAAGCTTGGGGTAGGGGGCAGTTCTGAACTCCTGCAAAGCCTACCTTTGTATTGGGTTTGTACTGATATAGTATGTTGTCAGAAGTCAGCTGAGGAGTTTTGGACAATGCTAGTCTAAGAATGGATCAGCTGTAGCCTCCTGATAAATTAGATTAGTTGCTGATGTGGCAGAAAACTGGAGAAACTGGAAACAAAGGTTTGAGCTTCATTATGTGGCAAGTGGAGCCAATAAAAAGAGAGACAAACTCCAGCCAGTCTTGTTTCTGTAAGTTGTTGGAGGAGAGACAACAGAAGTGTTTTAAAACATTCCAGTTGAAAAAGGAATCTGATAAGCAGAAGCTGCAGTTGCTATTTGAGAAATGTGAAAATTAGTGTGCATCAGGAAAGAATCTTTGCACAAGTTTTTTACAAGGAAAGAAACTCTATTACACAGGTGTATTTGCACATGTTTTTTACAAGAAAAGGTTTCTTTCCTTGTTAGAAACATGTGCAAATATACCTGTGTAATAGAGTTAAAACATTTAGCTCATATTTGTGAGTTTGGACAATTATGTAAATCTTTAATTAAGGACTCTGTAGTGTATAAAATGAGTGCCAGTTTGGTGTCGTGGTTAAGGCACCAGGCTAGAAACCAGGAGACTGTGAGTTCTAGTCCTTCTTTAGGCACAAAGCCAGATGGGTGACCTTGGGCCAGTCATTCTCTCTAAGCCCTAGGAAGCAGGCAAGGGCAAACCACTTCTGAAATCTTGCCAAGAAAACTGCAGGGACTAGTCCAGGCAGTTGTTAGGAGGCAAACCTGATGCAGAGGGACATAAAGGTTGTAGAGTAAGATCTGAAAGAGTCATCGTGAGGCTGTTGATGATAAATGGTTTAATATTGGAATACACCACCAATGTTGGTAGAGCTAAGGAGTTGATTGTAACTCAGTTAAAAGACCTTGGGAGTGCTGATAGGGAAATGGATATTTGAGGAGTAAACAGAAAGCCTCTACAAAAGGTAACTAAGCATGTCATAAAGTGCAACATCATGTGACCGCTTTGCTTAGCGACAACAGTCCAGCAGTTCCCATTGCTGTCATAACCCCAAGATGCAGCAGTCATTAAATAGGAAGAGGCGGGAGTCCCAGGTAAGGAGTGTGGGGGTACTGCAAGGGGGTGGGGGAGGCTGGGGGATGGCCGGTGCAAGCCACGCATGAGTATGGGGAGGCTTGGGGAGGGCTGGCCCACCTGCATGCGAGTTGGGGAAGGCCAGTGCTGCAAGTGGGAACAAAAGCATGAGTGACTTAATGGAGCAACTTGTGACCTTCCCTGTTGACTTTGCTTGTGGGAAGCTGGCAGGGAAGGTCACAATGGCAATCATGTGACCACGGCTCCCTGCGATGTAATTGCAAGCTGGACATCCAAGTGCCCACATTGCAATCACATGATCACACGGGTGCTGTGACAGTCAGAACTTGAGGACTGGTCATACGTCTGTTTTTTCAGTGCCACCGTAACTTTGAATGGTCACTGAACGAATGGACGTAAGCTGAGGACTACCTGTAGTGATATTTCATTTACAGAGAATCCTAGAGGAAACAAACTGTCTGACCCAATCATAGGACAGAAGTGGCTTTGGTTGCCTTAACTGATTACATTTTGGTGGGGGGGGGACTGTACTCCACTGGTCCTATTACACCAAGAGGGGTGCAGGATCCTTTTTAGACTGCTTGTCACCTTTAATACCATCCACCATGGTATCTTGTTGGATCTCTACAAGGATTGGGAGTTAAGGATGCTAATCTTCAGGAGTTCTGCTCCTACCTGATTGGAAGTCTATAGTTGGGTGGGGGGAGATTATGCTTGAGGCCATGGATACTCCAGTGTGGGGCATCATAGGGCTTAGTGTTCTCCCCCATAGTACTAAGACCAAGTTGGGGATGCTATCAAAGGCAACATCTGGAGGCTGTTAAGAGTCTGGATGGATCAATAAGCTGTCAGATTAAATCCTTCCAAAAATGAATAGTATATCACTAAACATCCAAGAACATTGGCCCTTTGGATGGAGCTGCATTCATGGGAAGTTACTGTCCCACTTATTTTGCTTTGCCAGACACCACCTTAAGAGATAGTAAAAGCTTAGATATTTGGGACATAATGAGAAGGCAAGAGTCATTGGACAAGACTCTAGCACTTGGAAAATGAAGCTTTTGAAAAAGAGGCTGATAGAAGACAAGATGGTTAAATACTGTCATTGACACAAGCATGAACTTACAAGGATTCAAAGACCGGAACAGAAAAAAGTTGATCGATCCTTATGGCCTCTAAACAGAGAGCCAGAAAGAGGAGCAGCTGCAAACTGGAATTGCTTGTGCTACATCTTTACTGCTTCCAGCTCAGCTTCACCTCCCCTGGGACATGCATGGAGATTATTTAAGATAAAAATGGAACTGGGGGAAGGATTATCCTCCTGCCACACTACATTTAATGGCTCTTGCTTTGCACATTTTTTTTAAGGATTTGGGAAAATTTTCTTATAAAAAGAGAGGGGAAGTGCTAGGATGCTGACTAAGGAGAAAGGCAGTCAACCTGAACATGTACTTAACTATCTATAGGTAATTCTGTTATTTAGGCTTAGCCTAAAACATGGATGCATTTGTGCAAATGCACAGTTAGTCTTCTTTTTTAAAAATCTTATTAATGTCCCCTGTTGGCCAGGAGGTTTGCTACTGTAACAGCAGAAGATGTTTAAGTAGTGGAACAAGTGGAAAAAGTCATGATTGGTTCCAAGAAAGAGATGCACAGAATGAAAATGAATTTGATCTAAACTGAGTTGAACAGAAGCCCATTTAATTAATTTGGACTGAATCTCTTGGTTTGGGATACATCTGATATACTTGATTCTCTTTTTCAGGTTGTTCTATCAATTTAATCTTAAAGCCTTTTTTAAATGGGAGTAAAAAGCATGAGGATGATTACATGCCATCAAGTCATTTTTGACTCCTAGCAAGCACATAGATAGATTTTCTTCAAGATGATCTATCCCTAACCTGTTCTTTCAAGTCTCCCAAGAGTGCACTCCTCACCACTGTCTATCCACCCTGCAGCTGGTCATCCTTTTCTTCTCTTTTCTTCTACCTTTCCCAGCATTAGAGCCTTTTCCAGAGAGCTTCACAGAGTGTGTCCAAAATAGGATAATTTGAACCTGGTCATTTGTGAGAACTCTGTGTGGACATGTATTATAATATGATAATTTTCTGGAATATAGGTAAATCACAAAATTAATTTATAAAATTAATTTTGAAGAAAAATTTATGTTTTCTCTGGCTTCATGCTACTTTTAATATTAGTTAGATACTTATTAGATTTCTAAACTGATGCAGTCATTTAACTCTCCGTGGTTTACATGAATAATTACAGATCTAAGCATAAAACATCCATGGTATAATTGCAATGTAATAAAAAATTAAAACCAGTAACCTAATCAGAGCAATATAAACACTCCTGTGGTGTTCTCTCAGTTAATTAAAAAAGCCCTCCAAAAGAGTGTTTCACCTTGCTTCTGAAATATCAGTACTGGATCTAATTTGGCTTCCTGGAGAAGGGTTGAGAGGGCTTTTTTTAGGATCAAACAGACAAAGCACAGCACAGAATGGTCGTCTTGTAAACCAGCACAGATTTTTTTCTTTATGATATTTTAAAAACAGAAAAAGGTTTACTTTCTCTTTCAGTTATGCATTACTAAATATGCAGGTGGTATTTGACTAAAGCACACAAACTGATCCCCCTCCCTCTAGCTTCTGACTTCAGAAAAAAAAGTGTAATGTAGGAAATAGATTTATGGCCTAATGGCTCTCCCATTCAGAGATTGCCTATCTCCCTGCCTGCAATAATAACTCTTCTGCCACTGTGTCAATGTGCCAGTCTTAAGCTATTGCTAAGTGCGTAGTTATCGCAAGTTTCTCATAATCCAGAGCTTCATTAAAATTTGCCTGCAAGCAGAGTTTGAAACTTATTAATGGGTCTTCAGATCCTCTTCCCTTCTCTAGAGATCTGTGCTGGGTAGACTGATCCCATGTTGCATTCTCTTTTTCCCTGCATAGCAACCTCTATGCTGACCCATCTTCAGTGATCTGGAATCATCCGGGAACCTCCATCTCTTCAGCAGTCTGAAACAACCTAATCTTTTTTTTTTTTGCTTACTAACCATTTTTTCCTCCTCTTTCTCTGAGTCCAACAACAACCACTACTCTCTTCTTGCCAGCTTCTTAGCTTATTTCAACTTTTTCTCCCCCGTGTAAGAAATTCTGAGTGTGGGGAAAAAATGCTTATTTGTTTTCTCTCAGCTCTTTCTTATCCTCAGCTTATCAGCTGCAAGTGTGGTCTGTATGTCTGAGAGATCATGTAGCAGAGGGGCAGACGGTGTTTATTCCATTCTGTCACAAGCCTATTCCATAATATTGGAGACGTTATGACAAAATGTTTCCTCCTGGCCTCAGCCCCCATAATTTCATGATAGTGAGAGGCTACAAATAAAGTTTTCCAAGATGTTCTTATTGGAAGATCAATTCTAGTTGAAGAAGGTGAGCTACTTGGTACCTCAGCACTAAGTGATGTCTCTTTCCAATATATTGCTAGTCAAGAGAAAGCTAACTAACAGAAACCTTACCTCCAGATACAGAAGAATTGAACTTCAAAAAACCCCCAGAAAACACTTTCTTTACATATAATGCAAGTAGCTTCTTAATGGTATATATACCTGTATTTTTCAGAATTGGAATAATCAATCACCGATTGAACCGAAGAGGGAAATCACCCTCTCTACTGAGTATATACTGTAGGGGTTTTTAACATGTGTTCCACAGCCACTTTGGGATCCATGGATAATTTTCAGGGGGTCCATGAACTTGGATGAGAAAAAAATCATTTTATTTTCACTAACGTCTAATTGAAATTCAGCTTTTCATTCAATAAGGTATGTAGGCAACAAAGTAATTTATGGCCTTTAGACTCAAAAAATGTTTGTTAAGTTCAATAAATCTCACTATCCAAAATTATTATAACCTAAAAAGGGTATTGTCTTGTTGTCTTGTTATCGATTGAATGGATTAATAAATAAACATATGTATTGCTGAGTTTTGCCTTAAATGGCTTTTGTTTTAATTGCATTGTGTTTTTATTCCAGTTTGCTGCCCAGAGTTCCTTCTGGTAGATGGGTGGCCATATAAGTTTGTTTAATAAATATATTACGGTATTACATTTTAAATTTTTTAAAAATATTTTTTTACAGAAGAGATCTGTAGGTTTCACCAAACTCTCAAAGGGATCCATGGAATGAAAATGTTATCAACCCCTGATATACAGTGGAACCTCGGGTTACGAACACTTCTGTTAATGAACTTTTCGGGTTACGACCAGCTCCAGCCACAAAATTTTGCTTCGGTTTGCAAACTCCGCCTCGGGGTACGAACAGGATATGTGGCCATTTTTCCGCTCCTGACACGTGGTCCGCGGCCATTTTCCGCCCCTGACGCGTGGCCCGCAGCCATTTTTCCGCCCCTCACGCGTGGTCCGCGGCCATTTTTCCGCCCCTGACGCATGGTCCATGGCCATTTTTCCGCCCCTGACGCGTGGTCCGCGGCCATTTTTCCGCCCCTGACGCGTGGTCCGCGGCCATTTTTCCGCCCCTGACGTGTGGTCGTAGGGAGGGGGACTCTCCCTCCAAGCAATAGCCGCCTCCCTGTCCTCCATGCCAGAACGGATTAATGGTAATTACATTGAACCTTATGGGGAAATTTGCTTCGGGTTACGACCAATTCAGGGTGTGACCAGAGTCACGGAACTAATTAAGTTTGTAAACTGAGGTACCACTGTACTGATACGTACCCTACGCAAGCAAGAGGCTCTGCCAGGATGCTGAATTCTCCTTTCTAACTAGCAAAGCTTTTGACTTTGTAGATCTTATTTTAAACATGGTGTTCCTAGGGTGTATAGACTGCATAGAAAAATAAAACATGCAAATAGAATTTATATGATTTAGTTATAGAAAGCCTGATTTAGAATAATAGTTTTGAATATATTTGGGGATACATACTGAAATATTTAATATCTAATATCTCAGTTATCATTGAAGGGGATACATACTGGAATATTTAGAATCCCAGTTATCATCGAACTGATACGCTCACTGCATTAATAGGAAAGATTTGCAACATTTTAATGTTTTTTATAGTTTTGGAACATTCTTGATCATGTTTGAATCCATATGATCTACCTATTCTTCCCCCCCCCCTTTTCTAAGATAAACCTCTAAAAACAATCAGAAAAGGTGATGTAGCATGGCATTCCTCTTTTTTTTCTCCTCTTCCAGTGTTTGGAATATGTGGGTGATTATTTGTCCTTTCACATTCTTAATATAAAACAAGTCAGCAAAATTTCAAACCACTTTCAAAATGATCTGGGCGTTTTTAGGTTGGGGATAGAAGGGGAAAGTGTTACTCATCATGAGGCAGTTCTGCTACGCTGCTTCTGAAAGTTACTTTCAGCTTTCCCTAGGCACTGCTTAAAAGGTTGCAAAATCCTACAAGATTGTGGCAGCACATTAAACCCCAAAGTGTGTTCTGTAAGCAACAACAGTTCATTGTTGAACAGGGACACCTGCAACTCTCTGAAAAGCTGTAGTTGGTTCTTAGCCTTGTAATGACAGCTTTAAGCAATAATGGTGCTTGTCTCTATTACCTTTTACTGAAATAATCAATAATCAGTTCAGTCTCTTAGGATGGTATTGATATAACCAGCTTGTCTATGGGATGTCAAAGGATATGAGAAAAAGTTTCCCTTAGGAGTATGTTTAGGGCACTAAGTCTGAGATATGTCTCCACCATCCAGTTGGCTTTTAGCTCTGTCTGGTACACAACTTCTGCTTTGTCTGGTGTTTAATCAAAATCCTAAATGGAGCAATGTTTTATATCATGTTTATCATGTCTTAATTACAGACAAACATTACCTTCTGTGGAGATTATGAGAATTTAAAATGTTGGATATTATGGTTTATATAAAGCATACAGGTGCTGAATAATCTTTATAAGTAATATCAAATAGTCTCTTTATTGGCAGGTATTTTAACAAAAAGACACACATACATTATTCTTAGCAATGAATTGTCTAACATTACAATATCACAAATGTTTTATTCTAGCTTTCTCCCACCTGGTGCCTCCCTCCCCAGTGTTGGAGTGCAATTTCTGTCACTCTTGCGAGTAGGTTTGGAATGATATAAATTTAATCCAAAACATCAAGAGACTTAAATTGTGTGTGTATTTCCCCTCTCTTGCCCTCCTGAGTTTAATCAGTGACTCCCCCCACCCAATAATAATGTGAATGGGAGAGAAAGAGGGGAGGTCTTGAATGCAGTTTTTAGTGGGACATGAATGGTTTCAGCTGGCTTTTAATGAAGTCAGAAGGAGGTCCAGCTTGGGCTCAAGATGTTGACTATACTGAGCAAAAATCCTAGGCAGTATGAGAAGCCAGCTGTGAGTGAGTTGCTGTGTATTCCTAAAGTGATGCCTTTTGTTTTTTATACCCAAATACTGTGTACTGCTGAACAGTATTGAACAGTATTTACTGATTCTTCTTTAGAAACAAAGATTTCAAGTCTGCATATAACAACAGCCATCCACAACATTAAATACTAAAACACATTCTTCCTTATGACTCAGTTAAATTCCTTGTAATTATTTTTACCATATCTTGCAAAGTTTGCTCTCTCCAGGGCTGTTATTTCAAATTGTGAAAATCAGCATAAAGACGTCCCTGTGCAAATGCAAATAAAAGCACTTTTCAGGTGTCCCAGTTTTTGAGGAGAAGTTGGTGAAGCTGCTTTAAGCATTTTCCTCCTATGCTTCTGTGGTAAATCTATGTACATTTTAAAGTATGACTTTAGCACAATTTCAGAATGAAACAACTGAAATCTAAAACCAGTGGACATCTGAGCCTGGTAGTAATAGTAAATACATTTTCTTCCCCTTTCACAGCTTCCATTCAGTCTCCCTTCAAGGCTTGTCCCTATTTAGAAGCAGCATTTGTCATCAGAGGAGCCCCCTCCCCTTTCCACATTTATTTCCATGGTAACCCTTTTAAGGCATTCTGCAGTCTGAAAACTACTTTTGCTTTTTCATCATGCAGGCTGCCATTGTGAAGAGTTCACTGTATATCTACAGCTTCTGAATTAATATAAAAGAATATGCAGCATTATGCATAGACAATTTGTTTTTGAGAAATGTTATTTATAAAGGAACTACGGGGCAACCGTCATACAGCCTACTGTCAGCACATTGTTTACTAAAGGAGCCACAATCTAAATTGATTAATTAATTGATTAACTTTGGGGTAGGTTTGATCAGAATGGATGTTCTATGGAGTCAACAGGGCAATTTTCTGAATTCACTTCAAGGAAAATCTGGGCAGATGGCTGGTTGGGTTTAAGCTGATAAATTGCTGGTAAGCCCTCATGCTGTGATCTATTGCAAATCTCTTTTTTTATTGTACATTTGTTAATGTCTATCTAAGAATCATTTGGAAAGTGGTGTCTTAATTAATGTCAGGTTCTTTTGTGTTTAAAAATTTCCTTTTAATGTTAACAAAGGTACAGTCTGCCGTATTTGCATCTTGGGTGCATGAAATAACATTGGGTGTATTTTGATCTTGGGTGCACGAAATAACATTTGAGTGCTGCATGCCTTTTGCTGCTTTTCTTTAATGGCATGGATTAACTTTATTATTTTCTTTTTTAAAATGCCACATAGGTATTGAGACTTTTCTTTAAACATGTAATCAGTTGAAGCTTATATTTTCATTAGATGCAAAAATGGTAGACCATGACATTTATTTTTATAAATTGCGTATTACTAATACAAACATACGTATACATTCATTTCTGCTTATTGAGATTCACTTAGTACAATCTTTCCAGAATCCAAGGGGATGTGTTAGTAACTTTGAAACCAAAAATCATGTACCTTTGTTTGAATGTAGAAGCTGACATTGATTCTATAAGTGGTGTTTTATATCCTTTTCATTTTTTTTTTTTTTTGGTTTATAAGCCTGGAAGAATGTGTGATTAACTTGAACTATGGCAATAAAAATCTAGTGCTTTTCTAAAATTCAGAAGCACATCATAATTGGGGAATCACCATGACAACATATTTTCCATTTCATCTTTTTTTTTTTTTTTTACAATTCTGTGAAACCCTTGATTTTCTCACATTCATTTTCTACTGAAAAATAATGGGAGTGCATCATTTCATTATAGTCTCAGAATCATTGAATCTTAAGCCATGTTGTTTCCCATACAATCTCTCTTCTCAATTTCTTTTTGATAAGTTAATAGCACATTTGTTGGCAAATGTGAAAATAGCATGTATCTGTGTTATTTATACAGAGAACAGTTCTTAATGTTTGTGTTTTTAAGGATCAAGGCGTTTTCATTAGGTATATAAATAAACATACATCATGTGCAATAACTTTATGAAGAAGGGTTCCTGCCAACTTAAGTGGTGTTGATGAAATGCTGTGGTGTTTAGATTTCCTGTCTTCTGCATCACAATGCCCTGAGGGTATCTCATCTCTCTCTGGAATTGATAAAAATCATAGTAATTAAAAAGGAATAAAATGCTGCTGCCTCTCTCTAGCCTTAGAGCATTATCTGTCCTCTGCCTCACCATCTTCCATTTAGCATGAATCTGGGGAATGGAATTAGACAATATTTTAAAAGGTGCTTTTGTGCTTATGTGTGTAGTATGGCATATGTAAGTATTCAGTAACATGCTCTTGTTCCTCTAGAAATCTAATGTGATACATTAAGCATAACATTCATGTATTGCAAGTATGCTAAAAAAAGACAGGGCTTGTGAAAATAACACAAAGGTGCCAGGGATAAAGATGTTGCAACAGCTGCACTAATGACAAGGTATTAGAAAGCATCAGGCCTGCTGGTATCATACCAGTACAGTGGCTTGAAATACTATTTAAATTAGGATTGTCAGAAATATTTTCAGATGTGAAGTGCATTTCATCAGTGAATATTGCATGTATTTGTGCTGTACAATTTTTGTGCATTTTTATTAGAAAGATTAAAGGTCCCACCATTGTATCATTTTATAGGAGTAGTCCTATAGCTTAATGTAAAGCTATTGGAGACAAATTATACAGCTATAAATTATTCAATTGCTATGAAATAACACATGTAATGCAATGTGTATAGAGGTTAATGGGTTTTGTCCAGATGTTGCCACCATTCTTTTTTTCTTTGAAGAATGGCAGTTTTTAGACCTTTGGCAGTCACCAATTTGCTGGACTTCTCTGCTGGTTTTTAGCAAAACCTAACAACTTTTTATCTGTAGTTTTAAAGGGAAGTGATGCTTGTAAGGTCTTAAATGAGGAAGTTTAGCTCTGTGTCCTAATTTCAATTCCATGAACAAATTGGAACTCTGATTATGGAGCTGGGCTTTCCTGTATCTCCATACCTTTTGTAGGCTACTATTTTCCCCAGAAATACAGTTCTAAGGATTGGGAGAATGAGATGAAGCAGGAAGGGGAAACAATATAGAACCCGAGTCCTTCCACTGTGTAGCTAGAAACGTTTTCTGTTTCTGCAACATCATGTTTGGATCTGATTCAAATTTTCATACCTAACACTCTTCATTTATATTAGAATCACAGTATAAATTAGGATCCAGAAATCCTATCAGCTGGAAAAGAATTCTGAGAGCTACAGTTCCAGGGCCCAAGTTTGGGGAAGGCTTCTGTAAGAGCTGAAAATCTAATTTTTGTATGAATTCTCAGGCAGAAGTTTACATGATTTCTGTTATTACAAAGCAGAGGTAACCATAGTCTATGCATATCATGCAACTCTTAAGAGCCTTCTAATATGACCTTCCATATGTACTTATATTTCCTCTCTAGGTCATGGTTAGTAGGTAGAGTAGGTATGGTTAGAGCTTGAGCTGGGAGACCCAGGTTTTGAGTCTCCACTTAACCACAGAATTCACTGGTGATTTAGGTAAGACTCTTTATGTTGAACATATTTCACAGGATTGGTGTGCATGTACAATTTGGTGGGACCTCCATGGGTATACTGCCTTAATTTACCAAAATAAATGCGGGATGGAAATACAATAAATAAATGGATTAATAAATCTCTGCGTACTCTTTTTCACAGCACTGTTACACTCTTGAGCCCATAAAACATGGGCAAACTGGGAAAAAAGTGCACAAGGTTAGGATTGCTAGGGAAAACAAAGGTAAACTAAGGAAGAGCTGTAATCAGGATTGCTGGAGAAAGAGATTTTAACCTATCCCATACAGATTTTCCTGGTGTTTGGATCATTGCTTCTCCGTTCCCTTGAGCAATAGGGGAAACTAAAATCTTGATCAGGATTGCTGGAGAAGAGAGGATACACATGCTTCCTGCATGGAGATTGTTGAATGGTTACCTTGGTCTCCCTCTTCCCAGCAATCCTGTATATTTGTGTAGTATGTGTTAATAGGTACATCATGTCATGACCCTCCCACTAGCTTCATCCTCTTTTAAAAGAACCAGAAGTGATCCATAGAGGGTGTTGCAGTTCTCCAGCCTAAAAAAAATAGTCCAATGCCATTGTAAAGGTTGTGAATTACAGGTAATATTCTTGCACTATTTGGAGCTGCTCAGACAGAGTCCTAGGCATAGTATATTAGCTAGAGATATCAAATCTAATTCACATACTGCCTTCCATGCAAAATTCCATCTTGACAAAATCTCAAAAACGTGGATCCTGTCCAGGTCTGATTACACAGATAGACCCCATCAACAATTGTACATAACCTGTGCAGCATTCCAGCAAGGAGTAAGATCTATATCTAGGCTGGGCTACAGGAAGCATTCCAGGAAGAACAATAGTCTGGCAGTGGCCTTGCAATTTGCTATGGCCTGATCCACTGGGTCTCTCAGCAGTGGGGTGTCTAGCCAGTCTCTGCAGTTGCCCCCTCCACCCCAAGACTTCTTGTGTTGAACAGTGCCAAACTCCAGGACGCACCACCCCTTGCACTTCTGGATGAGTGCTGATTTGGAGGCACCAAATCAGCAGGGAGGTAAGCCTTGGTAAGGGAAGGCAGACTGGGAGGCTGGAGCTCCATGAGAAGGGCTGGATCTAGTTGCCCTGCCATGAAGTTTTCCCTCCCAGGTAAGAAGTGGGAAAAGAGCAAGCAAGCCAGCCAGCAAGCAAAATCTCAGTGCTTGGTGAAGAGGGAAAGAAGGATTCTGCCAGCAAGGAGAGAGAAGAGGAAACAAGTGAGAAAACGACTAGAGAAAGGAAGCTGTTTCTGTTCAGCAAGGAGAGAAAACAAAAGGAAAAGCAGGATCTGAGCAGCTGTTAGTGGGATGAGCTTCCTAGATTGCATTATCCTAAATATGATCTTGAAAAAATATTATACAGTATATCAAACCAGTAATAAAGCCTTCGACAATACAATAAAATCTAATCTTGGAATTCTAGTTCTTGAAAGAGCTACTGGCTAAGTGGCTACAGGTATGGTGAAATGGCCCTGTTTTGCAAGTAGCTGTGTTTCATAGATCTTTTCTATGAAACAAGTTTTATGTTTCATGGGATACTCTTCATTTTCCTCGGTTTTGAATGACTAGAGATGTTTACAAAAGGTTTCACATAACTTTCAGGCTAACAAATTAGTCTTCATGCAGCACTGACAACAATCTGTGATTGAGACCTAATCTGCATTAAATTGTTGACTGAATCTCCTTCTGCTACTCTGGGAATGACTTTTCACATTGGTATAATTCCAAAGATTGTGGCCCGGCGCTTTGGGATTGGAGAACCAATTTGTTCTGCTGATTCTATTAAATTAATCCACTGATTGTTTTGTAGATTGCCTGGACATTTCTGAGAGTAGCTTTGCTGGATTCATGCCTATATTTGGGTACTTGATCTTGCATGATTTATGGAGTATTTCTGCAGCACCTTGATTTATCCTTTTCTACTCTTTCATGTTTGTTCAGTGTTGTTTTAATAACACTGTCTATAAACTGGCTGCTTGGATAAGTTAAAAATTGCTATTTTTTAACTGAAAAAAAGTTACCCTGGTTAAACTAGGACATGGATGGCTAACTTGCAGTATAGGTGCCATTGTTGGCTTAGGTAGGTGTTCTTCATGGCACTTCTTAAGAGGGGCAGGAAAGCCATTTATGGCTTAACTACATCTTATTCCTTTATTCCTTTTATGTAACCATTGCTCAGTAAATGAGGGGGAAAACAATTTCAGGGCCCAGGGGCTAAATATACAGTAGTGTATGTTCAAGCTGTTCTTTGGGGTTTATTGTGATATACACTTGCTAAGAAATTTGACCATGGGTAAAGTATTGCTAGTGTGGGAGAAGCTGACATATGCACGATTAAGTAAAGGTTAAAGGTCCCCATGAGTTTTTTAGTATTAGGAATGTATTATACTATTATTTATTTATTTATTGGATTTAGAAGGCCGCCCAACTCCAAAATGACTCTGGGAGGCTTACGCAATTAAAAGGGAAGAGAAAAACAATCAAAAAAGAGAAAAACATATATGCCCAGATAAAAGAATCACCCAATATCTGAATTCTGTATAAAAACTGTCATGGGCTCCCTAATGGCCTAACCCCAGGCCTGGGAGCAAAGCTATGTTTTTAAGGACTTGCAGAAGCCTTGCAGGACAGGAGCCATGTGAATCTCCGGGAGGGATGCTGTTGTAGAGGGGAGGTGCCACCATGGAGAAGACCTTCATCTGATATATAAAATCCAAGTGATATTGACTATGTTTATTGTAAGGGGTAGCAAAGCATATTTTCCCTATCAAGTGTTTGGTTTGCAGTTACATTTTCTTGTATTCAGGCAGCATAAAGCTACAGGTAAGCAGGTAACAGTTTTGTGCCAGCTAGCATGCATTGTAGATAGAAAAGTAATCGGAGTGGAAATGTGGATCCAAATTAATGCTGGAGCACACAAGCAAATATAGAACTTCATTCTGAGAAGAGTCAAGAAAGAGCCAAAAAAGAACATTGTGGAATTTGTTTTATGAACTGGTCGTAGTGATAGTGATTCTAAAGGGTAAAACTCACATTTGAAGTGGATTTACTTCTGAAATTATTGCTGAATAGTTCAATTGTTTAAACTCTTGTGAAAAAATAACAGCTTGGAAATGTTACAGCCAAACAACCATTTTCTTGAAATGAGTGTGCCTTTCAAGAAAAAGGACTTATCTGTCCCTATTCATTCATGTATTTTGGAGGGTTGAGTTTATTTAGAAGGACTGTATAGCATTCTGTTTCTCTCTCTCCCTACCCCCTAAAAGGCATCTTCTTTCCCTCCCTCCCTCCCTCCCTCCCTCCCTCCCTTCCTTCCTTCCTTCCTTCCTTCCTTCCTTCCTTCCTTCCTTCCTTCCTTCCTAAAAAAATTGCCTAGAGTCACTTTGCTTGCCTTTATCTAGTTTCTCCAGCACCATTCCTTTTCCTTTTTATGTTTCCAGAATATGCATATCAGTCTTTGACATGCACTTTTTGGAAAGGCTTTGCAAAAAGAGGCAGCTATTTTGCCTCTGTCATATTAATTTCTGTAAAATCATTAGGTACCAGGTAGTTGCAAATGTTAAAATTTTATGAGGAATGCCCAAGAAAAAATTCAGTAAAGAATAGCTGTTGGTGACTTTTGAGATGCTTTTAATATTGTATGCTTAACTGCATTGTAGAGCATTGAAACTGAGTGTCATCAAATGTAAAAATTACTTGTTTTCCTTGGAAACCTGCCCTTGTTAGTTCAGTGCTTTTTTGAAGCAAATATTATTCTGAGTACTTACCTTATGCTGAGAGAGTGTTTGTGTGTTTGCTCACTTCATTCTGTTTTTGTTTCACTGGATCAAATCAAACTATTTAGTAGTTTTTATTCATTTTATTGTTAATTTTAAAACAATTGCTGAAAGGCAGCATAAATGTTTAGTAAAGGACATTTCATAGCATGAATTTGGCATGGGACCAGTTTATTTGAGGGACCACTTCTCTCCAATCACACCTACCCATACCATCAGTTCTGGCAGGAGACACGTGCTCTGGGTCCTGTTGACTAGGGAGTGTCACCTGGTGGAGCCCAAGAAGAGAGCCTTTTCTGTTGTGGCACCTGCCCTTTGGAACTTCATCCCCCAGGGTCACATTGGCCTGACTCTGCTGACTTTTCATAAGGCCCTGAAAACATTTTGCCATCAGGCGTGGGGACCCAGGAGTGCGGTTGAGCCTGTGCAGTGGCTGTACAGGTAGTCCTCGACTTACGATGGCAACTGGGACTGGAATTTCTGTTGCTAAGTGATGGGGCTGTAAAGTGTGGCCACATTGCTTAGCAACAGCAATCCCTGCAGTCCCAGTTGCCATCATTAACTGAATTCCATGGTTGTTAGGCGAGGCAACTTCCTGCCAGTTTCCTACAACCAAAGTCAGTGGAGAAGCCAGCAGGAAGTTGCAAGTCCCAGGCTGGCAGGCAGGTAAGTGGTTTCTGCTGGGTGGGGGAGGGAATGAAGGGGTGTGCGGGGGTGTGGGGGAGGGTGCAAGGGTGCGTGAGAGGTGTGGCATGGGATAGGGAGGGTGTGCAAAGGTGTGAAGGAGTGGGCAAGAAGCACAGTGTGGGTCGGGGAGGGTGTGGTGGGTTGCATGAGAGGTGTGACAGGGATCAGGGAGGGTGTGAGGGGGTGCACAGGAGGCATGGCAGGGATCGGGGAGGGTGCGCAAGAAGCCAATGTAGTGCGAGCGCAGAGGGGCTGGAGGAGGGTGCGCAGATGGGGGAGACTTAACCCAGCGACTTGCAACCTTCCCTGCCGGCTTCCCCACTGACTTTCTGGGGAAGCTGGCAAAGAAGGTTGCAGATGGTGATCACGTGATTGCTGGATCACGTGGGTGTTCAAATACCTTGGCTATGGATTCTGTTGTATATTTTTTATGTTTTTTATATTATTCTTAAACCATTGTTTTGTATTAATTTGTTTTTTTATATTGTTTTTAATTATTGTGAACCCCCCAGAGTCACCTATTTGAGATGGGCAGCTATATAGACTGAAATAATAAATAAATAATACTTGGGAACTGGAGATGCTAAATGGAAGATTCTGAATCTGAAGCAGAAATATCTGGAAAAAACTTTGGAAAGTTAAAAGTCTCAAACATCACATTCTTATATGCACCAGCCTCTGCCAACTTTTTATTTCAGTCATAAAGTGGTTTAGTCAGTATAATTCATTTCTTGGAAAAGTTTTCACTTGGTATCTGTAGCACTGGCGATACCCGTGTAGTCTTGTGATTAAGGTGTTGGACTAGGTCTGTTCAAATCCAACTATAGTCAAAAAACCATACTGGGCGCCTTTGGCCCATGACTGCCTCTTATATCAACCTACCCCATAGGGTCTTCGTGGGGGAAAAATTGGAGGAGGGACTGCTGTCTGTTGGCCCTTATGCTCCTGGAAAATCATCATCATCATCATGATTATGATCAGCCTTACTTGTTTCGTTGGAAAGTATCAGGAACATGAGAAAGGAATTTATAGGCCATTGCTAGGTCTTCACTCGGTCTTCATGTTGCCCATTTACTTCCCTGGAATAGGTCTGAGGATGACCCAAGAGCCTTCTTCAATGGTTCTGGCACCCGCAGTGCATCTTCAGCAGGGATGGCATTAGGACAGCAGGCAGAATTGTTTGCTGGTCTGTAACGTTCTACTAACCTGCCTGGCGTATTGTCACAATATGTTTTCATCAAAGCAATTAACAACATTAGTAGAGCCTTGTACTACTAATTTCACAACACATGTGGAATACTTAAATAACATCCACACAAAAATGTTTTCTAGAGTGATGGATCGAAATTTCTGATCTAGTCATAACCCTGTTGCTTTGCTTTTTCTTTTTGGTAGGAAAGAGGATTTGCCTCTTATTCACTATCTGAATTTGTACCTGTCTTTTATTTATGGTAATATGTTTGTGTGTAACTATCCATCTGCCTCCATACCTACCTCTTGCTTACAACTTCTCATTCTGTGTGACGTTCATTAGTTGTTTTCAGAGAGCCGTTGTTATATAAAGGATGTCATTTTGCTACTCAGTTTGAGCTTGCTGAGTAATTTGTCCACTTCAGCGGAATTCTCGTAGCTCTTGAAGCAGATCATCTCATTTTCAGTTGTGCACGGAATCCTGAAAAACAACAGGCTGCTTCAGTGAATAGCAGAGAGGTGCTTTGCTCATGTGATATCTGAAGTGCTTCTGAAACATTTTCAAAGCGTGCATTGCCCTAAGAATTAGATTAGGCTTATTAAATGCAGTACTTGACTAATTACTTGGGGCATTATGTATAGTCCTAAATACTGTATACAAAAATATGCACATGTTATACGTACACATATCCTGAAAGCCATTAAGGAATTTCTTTTAGATGAAAGAATGAATTTAAAGCTGTGTTCTGGGGTGGATTGGCTTGCCTGCTTTCTTGTTCCCTAATCTTGTTCCCCATATTAGTAATTGTGGCTAGGAGTCTTTCATGTAAGGATTAAGGCAACATTCTTACAGCTTCGCTTCTCTTGTCCTTAAATACTTGCCATAACCAATTTCATCAAAGCAGTGTTGCTTTAACTTGGGGGTTGTAAAGATAAGAGGAACCTCACAGTCAAAGCAATACCGCTACAATAGCTTGTACTGCTGGTTGGTTCCTCTGCAGAGGAGGACACGAAAGCTAAGTCTCAAGGAAAGAGTCTAGAAATTATGCCGGGCTTCAACTACAATGAGTAGGAATTATGGGATGTAAAATGCAACACATCTCAGAGATATCAGATAGGAAAGTCTGACCCAGATTAATCTGGTAGAAACAAATATGTATAGCTGTAGGTAATCCTTTGTGTAAAATGGTTTAATATAACTGAAAAGAAATAAATCTGTTATCTATTGTGAGATTCTTAAGGCTAATCCTTAATTGAAACGTGTTATTTGATTATAACAGAACATTGTGAATCCTAGCTTAATTTGTTTGCCAGTGTGTAAAATCGCCACGTTTTCTTCTCTTTATTGCCTGAACATGGCCATTTGTATAAAGCTAGTCTTTCTGTTGTTGAGAATGTTCAGTTTATTGAATTTGTAGCAAGGTCTCATGCTATTTGGTCTTATGCTCCTCCTCTGTGTATCTCTTTAGATGTCTCCAGTTTTTTCTTCTAGTAAGAATTGTTTGCAGTGACACCTTCAGTATATCTGTTTTCAGGATTTCCCATCCTTCCTGGATACTTTTCACCTTCAGGATTTCAAGCCATTGGATCTGACCTACTTTCTATCTGACCATCCAATCCACTTTTCCGAAATTCAGTATACAGCTCTTCTCTATTACTAATATTATTATTAATATTAATAACACGGTCGCTTTCTCCCAAGGTTCCAATTATTTTCTTTTCTTCAACTAATTCTTCCTCACTGGTGAGGATTAGTTTCAGGATTGCAGACCCCCTTGTTCCTTCATCCACCTTCTGACCAATGATGTCAGCAAGAGAGGACAGGAATTTGTTCGATTTTGGCACAGTCAGATTTCCATCAGCTATCAGTGTAGTTGAAATCTCCCATTATCACTGTCACGTGTTTCTTTGAGAGTTTGGTCAACTGACATAAAAAGGCTTCATCTGTATAATCTTCACACAAAAGATTATTATAATAGACAAAAACTGGAATTGGAAGTAATTTCTCAGATGGGATGGACATGCACAGATAATACCTTTGCTGGGACTTCCAGAAAAGCAAAGCAGATGTACATAGCATGCAAACAGCTGGGGATAGTCTCAGAAACAGCCATAACAGCTTTCTAAAGGACATGGCTGCTTGAGGAGAGTTACTTTGCTAATGCTGACAAGCTTAGTGAAGCACCTTATTTGAATACTTTGGGTAGCATGCAGTGTCTACACTCTCACACACGTTTACCTACATTCTATGGAGCTACATGTGCTGTGATAAGCAAGAGAGGTCATTCTGGACTAAACAAGTCAAACTCTTTGGTCCCCACTGCATTCTACAGATTCAGCAGGACTTTAAGAAGAAGCCAAAAAATCCTTGGATTTAATTAGAATCTAACAGTTTATGTGGATAATCCACCTGACTATAACAAAGGAAAGATTATAACCATGCCCCCTCCTTAAAGACCATTGTCTTAATGTCCCGTGAAGAAAAACACATATAGAATGTGAACAGTTGTATATCTTGGACTGATGACATGTTGGAACATGGTTACTATGGAAATTCCCAATAAGACCATCTTGTAACCTTCAGTACCAAGCCTAGAACTGCCTTCGTGCTGATATCTTCCAATGACTTTGGTTTCTATTATTTAAATTTTAATGATGGTATGCTTATTTATATCATCCCCCATCATTTTATAACATGTTCAACTGGTAGTAACATAGTAAGATAATATAAATTTTCTCCATAGATAGTGAGATTGAAGAAATGATGCCACTATTAAATATATCTTGATTTATGTGTATGAAAAGATTTTTGGTTTAATCTAGACTTCCCTAATGGTACACAGCAACAGGAATGCTTGGCCCATTTCCTTATCCAACCAATTTTGAAAGCTATATTGATTTTCATAAAGAAAACTGCTTGAACATGTCTTATTATTAGTTTTTAAATAGCTTTTTTGCTTTAAATCTGAAATAACATCATTTTCTTTACTAAGGAAAGTACTCAGAGTTTGCTACTATAATTTCATTTCTTTCTTTTTTTCAGAAGTCCCTGTTCTAGTAAGCATTGCTTTCTTTCATTTCAAATGTTAACATTTGGTTCAACAGGGGTGGGGAACAAGTAACCCCTAGATGTTGCTGAACTATAGTTGTATCCCCAGCCAGCATGACCAGTGAAAAAGATGCTGGGAGCTGTAGTCTTGTAATTAAAATACAAGAGTAATAAGCTATCTAACAGATGATTACTATTTATAACAGCTAAAATAACTTGCTAACTGAATAAATTTCAATTGAAAATATAGGCTTACTTTCCTGACACAGCTAGGTGGTAGCACTTAGCTGACTTTGTATGCCCCTCAGTGTTGGACCTGGTTAGTATTTGGATAGGAGAGTACCAGCAAATACAAGGTCTGGAAAACCACACAGACATATTCATAAATTCACAGAAGTTAAGCTCAAATCAGCCAAGCCCTTACCTTTTTACTTTGCTGTCTAAATCCTAGCCTGTAATTCTGAATTAGGTTTTGCAATATATGGTAGGGAAGGAAACTCATTAGCATTGAGGTGATGCTCAATGTGACATGGGCAGAAGAGAGTTCATATCAGCTGACCCTGTTCTCTCCTACTCCTTGCAGCTCTCAGAGTTTTCAAAAATGATGCACAAAGGTTGAGGGTATCTTCCTAAATGGCAGAATCTGCAGCCCAGCGCCAAAGGGGAAGGGGGATTATCTCTGAAAACTGAGCAAAGGCAATTTTCAGAGGGTTCTGTCAGGAGAGGCTGTTTCATTTTCTTTTACTCTAATCCACCAGTGTGATATCAGACATGACTTAATATACATGTGTATGTTCACAGTTTTAATGGACTAATTTTTAAACTAAAGTGTTATTAAACATTATTCAATAATAATAGCTAATTTGGTATAAAATGACAAACTTCATTACACAGTATTTGTGATGGAATGGAATTATGACGGCCAGGCTCAGGGAGAAAAACATTTTCTTACATCTCCCGAGAAGCGTGGGAGATACAAGAGGATGCGACAGGCACCTCCCTGAGGAATTCACAATGTTGTGGCTGGCATTACTTGGGAGCTGGGGTTTCAGTCTGGGAAGATTCTTGCTAGAGGTTGTAGCTAATAAACATAGCTGGACTGAATTTACATGGTCTCTTGGAGTTCCTTGGGCTAGGCCTGACAGTATTTGAAGGCAAGGAATTAAGTTGTTGCCAAAAAGAAAAGAAAAAACACTTTTTGTCTATAGTCAGCCCTATCCACAAATGTGTTTGGGTTACTTTACAGTATAATGAACTTCAGACAGTGATGTGGTTGATGACTTTGGGTTATCAAAGGGGATCTAGAGCCGTTACTTGATCAGAAAACTATTTTTGCCTATCATATTCTCTAGTAGGGGGACTCTGAACCATTTAAAAGTGCTGCTGATCATTTTCAGAGTCAACAGGACCAACAAATTAAACAACATTTTGGAAAATGGTGTTATAGAAGGAGTACAAGAAGGTAGAAATTGGCTATCCAATAAATAAATATTGATGAAATCAGTTTTTGTATGAATCTGAAGGCAGTAAACAAGGCTGTGGTGTGGGATCAGCATCCTGTACCATGCTATGCAAGGTGCAAGGATTTTTGCTAAATTAGATGCCACCAGATGTCTTTGGCAAATGGAATTGGCACCAGAATCTCACAATTTATTAACCTTTATAACATACCATGGTTGCTATGGGTTCTGCAAAGTTCCATTTGGATTCCAGTTTTTTTTAAGGCTATGGACTTTTTCTTCATTGTTTGGAATATAGATGGTGTCATCTTCTATTGTTGAAAGGCTCTGTGACAGACTGATGCTGTTGAGAGATTTCATAAAAGAGGAATTAAACTAAACAAAAGCAAATGCCACTTTGATTTTTTATATTAAGGCACATTGTCTCAGCTTAAGGAATTAAACGTGATCCAAATAAGGGAGAAGATATTTTAGAAGCACAAAGTACTGAAAATCTAGATTTGCTGCATTCTTTTCTAATTACCCAAGGCTATCTTATGAAATGTATTCCTAACTATGCAGATATTTCAGAATATCTGCAGCTGCTAACTAAAAAGGAGTCCCTTAGCACCGGTCTGCAGCAGCTGACTCTGCATTTTTACAACTTAAAAATGTATTAATTAAGGAACCTAATCTCTCTTATTATAATTTGAATGTACCAACTTTTGTGGTGAGTGATGCTTCATGCCTGTCCTGTGGGATTTGGTGCCATCTTGGTATAGGGTCCAGAAGACAGATCAGAGAAGCTGGCTGAAAACTATGTGTCAGCCATTCACTTTTTTCTCTGGAGCAGAATTCTGCCTTGCATCCTAGGAAGATTCTTTGCTTATAAGACTTTAAAATGCTGTACAATCCAATAAATGGCCAGAAATAATTGTTCCCTGTGACTGTTTAATCATGCAGCTGCCATTTTCTGTCCAGGATGAATGAATTATTTTACCTGAATACAAAGTATGCCAATTGTTAGAATTAGCCCATAAAATGTTTCAAGGAATAGTGTGAACCAAAGAGATTCTGCTTGCTAAGTTTTACTTGCCTAATATGGATTCAGATGTGGAATAGTTTATCAAGAACTGTACTGCTTATGTGCAAACTCAGTCTTTCTAGGATCATCAGCCACAGTGCCCTCTCCCACCCATTGGACCAACCGGGAATTGATATTCTTGAACCCATACAAGAAGCGTATATGCTTACAGTAATTGATGATTCTTCTTCTTGCCTGGATGCAATTTTGTTTTGATTGATGTTTATTAGATAGGCCCATCCCAAGTGACTGATGAACCCATGATGGGTTCTAGAAGGAACTGAGGATCTGGTGGGCAGTTCAGCTGTGGCATAGTTGTGGCCTAGAATGGCCATGTGACAAGGGCCTTAGACTGAATAGCTACTATGTGGTCTCTCGTTGTACGTAGATCCTGGGGTGCTTGTTGGTTCTCTGAGGGGCTCTGGATGATGAAGCATCAGAAGAGATGCCTAGAGTCCCACTGGAAAAATATAAAGAATGAACCTAATAGCTCACATTAGGGATTATATTGTGATAAGAGTGGCAAAATGCCACTCTTATCACATCCACAGGTAATCATCTAGTAGCTCTGTTTAAAATAGCTTAGATCTTGTTGGAGAGGGACAAGCCACAGGATTATCTGCAGAGCTGCTGTGATGAATATTCTAGTTATATGGTGGATAAAGGGGCTTGGATCCTCTCAGAGTTGGAGTCCGACAGGCAAGTCCTATCAAGGTAACTGAGGCAACATCTTGTATGGTTAGCTAGGATGAGTATGAATCTGCTACTCCTGAGGAAATGGACAGGGCCTGACCATCTGTCTATTAAATCCATGCTCCTTCTGGCTGATCCTGCCTAGGAGCATGTGGTAATGTCAACCTCCTTAAGGGAGGGGATGGTTCCACCTGCCTTGAAGGTGGCAATGCTGTACATTGTCCTCAAGAAGCTGAACCCAATAATCTAGATAATTTTCGTCTGGTCTTCAAACTTCACTCTTTTAGAAAATTTGTTTGTTTGTTTGTTTGTTTATTTATTTTATTAAGCAAGTTTATATAGCTGCTCGTCTCACCCAAAGTGAATCTGGGCAGCTTATAACAATCAGATAAAAAACAAATATAAAAACAACATGAAAAATATAAAAACCACATTAATAAATATCATAAAAACCAAGATACAAACCATAAGGGAGGGAGAATAAAAATGGCCCCTCAGCAATGGAACCATCTAAGCAGGTTTCCAGTTCCCTGGGAGCCCCAGGCCTGATCATATAACCAGGTTTTGAGGGCTTTTTGGAATAGCAAAAGGGATGGCGCTAATCTAATCTCAGGAGGAAGGATGTCCTGTAAGGCGGGGGCCATAGCGGAGAAGGCATGTCTCGTGGGACCCACCAAATGCAGGTCCCTAGCCAATGGTACCCGCAACATGCCTTCTCTGTGAGATCTGATGGGGTGGGCTGATATGACTGGGGAGAGATGGCCCCTCAGATACACAGTTCCATGCCATGAAGGGCTTTAAAGGTTAAAACCAGTACCTTGGACTGGACCCAGGAGCAAACTGGCAACCAATGCAGCTCACGGAGCAGAGGTGTAACATGCGCTGTTCTTGGAGTGCACATAACTGCCCACGCTGCTGCATTCTGTACCAGCTGAAGTTTCTGGATACTCTTCAAAGGCAGCCCCATGTACAGCACATTCCAGTAGTCCAGTCTGGAGGTGACTAGGACATGAGTGAGAAAGTCTTGGGCTGCACTTCAGAGGTACCCAGAGGAAACATTATCTAGACCCTTTTCAGTTGGGCTTCAGACTGGGGCATAGTACTGAGACAACATTTAATGTGCTTGTTAATAATCTCTGTGAAGTTGGGACTGGGATGGTACACGTGTCCTGGTTCTTGGTCACCCAGTAGCTTCTGATACCATTGATTATTGCATCAAATGGATCTGGTATTCTCTGCTTTGTATTTGTTTTATTTGCTTTTTTTTTATTGCTTACCATATTCTCTTACTGCCTTTGTTTCATTTTTGTTCTACGCTGGTCATTGACTGAAATAAAGGAATTTGATTTGATTTCATCATTGCATCCTACTGGACTGCCTATGAGGAGTAGGAGCAGGAGCACTTTATTGTGGTGGTTCTCCTCCTTTCTCTGTGGGTGGTTCCAGTTGGTGTTGGTGGAAATGGGGGAAGATCCAGCCCAAAGCTCTTGATGCATGGGATACCTCAGGACTCTTGTCCTCCTGGTTAATATTTACATGAGGCCACTAGATGAGGTCATCGGTCAGTTCAGGATCCAGTATCATCAGAATGCTGATGATACCCAGACCTATCAAGTGATGGGGTCAAGGTTTTGATCCAGTGTCTGGAGGCAGTAAAGGAGTGAACAAGGAGGGACAGACTTGAATTCAACCCTACGAAGACCAGATTTCTGTTGGTATTTGGGTTACCCAATCCTGGAGAATTTCCACTTTTAGTCTTCGGGCAGCACTTCCCCATTCAGGGCTAGTGTGTGATCTGGAGGTTTTCCTAGATTTGTAACTCATGCTCAAAGAGTAGGTGGCAGCTATAGCTAGAAAAGCTTTTGTATAGGTCCATCTTGTGCACTAGTTGCACCTATTCTTGGATTGGGAGGCCCTCTTGATGTCGGTTATGATCTGAGAACCACACATGTGAACAACTGCAATGCTGTCTATGTGGGGCTGCCATTGAAGACCACTTGGAAGCTGGAGCTGGTCCACAATACAGTGCCATGGATAAGTAATGCCATGGGTTGCAGTGGTTGCCAGTTAGCTTCCTGGTGTAATTCAAGGTGCTGATTACCACCCATAAAACCCTTCATGGCATCTGAGGACTTGCTATCTGAGGAACTGGCAGTTTCTGCATGTTCTGCATGATCAGAGAAGATCAGCATGCTCCTGGTCTCATTGATTAAACATCAGTGTCACCTGATGGGACCCAGGAAATCTGTCTTCTGTGTTGTTACACCTGCCCTCTGGAACAACTCCTCCCCCCAGAGATCCATATGGCTCCTACACTGACCTCATTTAAAAGGTCATTAAAAACATGGCCTTTTCCCAAGGCCTTGGGTTAGGGTGTGTGGTGAGGATGATGTACGTTAAGCTGGATTTTTTTTTCTCTTCTGGGTGCGCATCTCCTTAGTTATATGGTTTCTGTACTGCTTTTATTATTCTAAGCTGGTCAGAGTGAGAGTCAAAATTGGAGTCAGCTCAGAGTTAGAGTCTGAGTTGGGTGGCCTTATACATTTTAGGTAGGTAGGTAGGTAGATACAGATTAGATACAGTCAGTGCATTGTAGGATGTTTTGCTCGTTTTGGATATTCTTACTAAGTGGTTACTGATCTCGCCTCACAGTTTGTGAGGTAAAGTACCTTCAATTTTTTTCTGGATCTGTGACATTAAATTGCACAGTTTATTCTGGTTGTTTTAATCTGGACTGCCTGTTTATGCGTGTTTAATCATTTTAATTGTTTTCTGGATTTTGTAAGCCGCCCAGTGTCTAATAGAGTGGGCAATTGTTTTTTTCGGTCAGAGAAGCTGAACAAGGCAGAAATCAAAGCATTTTTCTTTAAAAATGGGTGTGTGGATTAAGCCATTCCAGGAATCCTGTAAAAATTAGCATAAATGATAAAAATGTTTTAAAAAGCAAGATAAATAAGTTTTCAGCAGTGGATTTCACTACATTTGATGGAAAAGTGGTTACAGGTTTGATGGAAAAGTGGTTACAGATCATACAGACAGCATTTGTAGGAAGAGTTTGTATGAATTCCAGCAGTTTATTTCTGCTATTCAGGATTTAAACTTTACGTATAATGAACATAATTTTCAAATATGTCACTAATACTGTGTCCAAAATCTTACATTCCAATCTGCAAATTTAATATATTTTTTCTTCATTGAACTGGTTATTATATATGGTTTTAATATTTTATAAGTCATTGAACAACTCTCTCTTTTTGGAGGAGTAAAGCAGGATTTTTTTTTTTAAAAAAAGCTTTAATTCTACAATAGAATTTAATTAGAAACATTAGACAAATTACTACCTGAAGCTTTCTGGGTTTTTTTTAATGTACACATTTAATTTTAATGCAAATGAGTAAAACAAGTAACATTTTAAAAACAATTTAACGTACATATGTCTATCTGTGTGTGAGTGTGCACTTGCTATCTCGGTCTCTTCCTCTCACTTCAGTATTATATTTAAAGTTTTGCCTGCTCAAATATTCTGGATTGTGAGGCCTTGATGAATTCACATCATAGACCCACAGTGCTTTGCACCTCTGTATGTACAGTAGAAGAGGAAATCAGATGCTCAGAAAAGACAAGTCAAAAGCTGGATATGAAATATTTTGGCTATAATCCAAGAAAGCAGGAGAGGAGATAGTAATAATCAAAGCTGCAATACTACATCGAGTTTAAAACCAAATTGTCATTTAGTTTACAAAGGTCAAATCCATTTTTCCATTAAAAAAAAATCCAAAGTACAGAAAAAATGCTAATAATTTAAGCATACACTTTTTAAAATGATAAATGAGTAATTAAAAGCATTAAGGCCCCTAATTTTCATAACTGTTTAGATAAGGAAATATCTCTGAAATGATGACTCAACAGGCTGCCATGATCAGCCACTGTTACGTGATCATCATCATCATTTTTTTATAATTGGGGGATATTTATAATTGTTTTTATTGTCTTGGTTTTTAATTGTAAGCCGCCCAGAGTCACCTTCTGGGGGAAATGGGTGGCATATAAATTTAATAATAAATAAATAAAATAAATTTACAATGCTCCCTGCCAGCTTCCCACAAGGAAAGTCAATGGGGAAGCCGGCAGGAAGTTGGAAGTCACTCCTGCTGCCCCTGCTTTTTTGCCCTTGATCATTCTGTTTCTCTGCTTAGGTAAAGAAATGTCTCTGAAATGATGACCCAACGGGTCATGGGTTGTCTAGTCACACATAAAGTTAAATGACACAGTATATGTTGCTAACATACATATACATAAATATACATAATATTATACATAATATACATAATATACATAAATATACATAATATTACTTTATTATATATATATATATATAATATATATATATACACACACACACATATATATATATATATAATATATATACATAAAGTACAGACAACATATAAAAATGTCCATTATGTTATTATCATTTTTTTTTTGGAGTATTTCTGATTCTTCCTTTGAATTAGCTAACCCAAAGATGGTACTGTTTTAATTAGGAATGTCAAGGGTCTAAGAATGTTCCAACTCAACTAGAATTCAGTGAGGGGGTAGTCCTTTTAAGCTGCTGGAAGGCAGATTGTGACTGAATGTTAAGAGAAAAAGTTCTTACTAGTAAGATAAATTTGAAAGTAGAACCTGTGACCCAGGACTTCAAGCAGAGGCTAGACAGCCAACTCTCAAGAATGCCTTACTTTGGTTTCCTGGCAGAGTTGAGATTTAGTGGCCTTAATGGTTTCTTCCAAAACTGTGATTCTATTGGTAATCCAATCCAATACTAATAATATATTTCTGATTTAAATTACCATATCTTAGTAACTAACTGTTATGCTCAATTTATGCTTGAAGTATATTGCTGTTTAAACTGATCTTTGAATTGCTATTTTATGTTGTCTGTCTATTTGTTGTTGTCCAATCTGTCTTCACTGATTAAGATTACAAACCTATGGCAGGGACTTTCCTTATTTCTGTACTACACCTTGTATGTTTTAAACACTGTACCTTTGTAAATAAGTAAAAAATAGCAATGCATATGCAGAGAGAGTGTACAAAAGTATGTATAAGAGGAGGTTGATTTTTTTTTTTAATACAACAATGCATGCTTTTAGTTTTCACTTAAAATGTAGGTGGTGTCTTTTGAAAAGGAAGTGGTTTAAGATAATTAACTGGAACTTCAGTGAATTCTACCTTATGCTTTTTAAAGCAACATTTTAAGTTGCTCATGAATATACAAATTCAGTTTAATAGAACAAAACTTCATATATACAAAGCATATTCAATTTAGTGCCTTCCCGACATGTTGAGTTGGCCAAGAAAGGTTGATTTACATCATTTCATAGTATATAGTATACATAGTATACAGCTTTACTCTGAAATTTCACCACCACCATGGATAGCACATACATTTATAATGGTCTAGGCTTCTCATATTTTTAGAGATCATACTGGGAAAATAAGTACTCTTTGCATAGGCATTCACTTCTGCAGCTTCTAATTAGTAAGCAATAAATTATTTCTTTCAACAAAATAGCAAGAATAAACATGCAATGGCTATTAATGAATTATATAATAATTTAAATATGCCACTCTCCTGAGTGTGTCAGTACACTCTATGTAAGTCTTAGATGGTGGCATGTTGGCAATAGTATGCTGACTTGCAAGGTGGTCTATAGAATAACAATAATAACTTGAGGTAGAATAGTGTGAACACTTTTGAAATAAAACTGGCATTTGGTTGTGCTTGTAGCATACTGATGAAAATATGTCAAAACAGACCAGTACTATTCTTACCGTCAGGATGGATTGCTCTGTGTAGAGTAGGAATGGCTAAGGCTGGTACTATCTCTTCTCTGTGTTCTTAAAAAGCATCATATGAAAGCCTCAAGGTGACCCATGATTGGTGGTAGAGGTCAGGATCTATGCATCCATCTGGTGGCAATGGAAGATTGTGATTTGGAATTAAGAGGTATAGTGTACATTTATTGACATATGAAATGAAATGAAGAAAAATAGATACGTTATGCGTGAAGCCAAGAGAAAGTATAATAGATCTGAATGAAGATGGATCGATCTTATATAGCTGAGTTTACACAAAAACTGATCTTGAAATCAATAAAACATAACCCTGCCCTGACTTGGCATCTGTATTAAGTGTCTAACTCAGCTCTTAAAATATTATTAACTAACAGCTATGTGAAAAGCTCTGTTCTGATTGCCTTCTAAAATACCATTAAGGAGGGTATATGGATCTCTGAGGTTAAACTCTTTCATCAGGATGGAGCTTAAGCTGAAAAGCAATGTGCCCTTCTTCCCTTTTCAGATCTCATGTGGGCTAATCTACTTTTAACATCCTCATTCACGATGAAAACACCAGATGAGTCAGTTTTGCCTGACGTAGGCAGGCACTTTGAACAACCAGCTCTTTGAATTGTACTTAGAAGCCTATTCAGTGCCTACAAACCAGTGTAAAGTGGCAGTGGAGATTCTTATCTGCCTGTGGGATGGCTCTGCATTCTTTATCAAATGTAGCTTCCAGGCAATCTTTGAAGGCAATCCCATATAAAGCATGGAGAAAGAGAAAGATGGAAATGAAGGTCTAGGCTTAAGTATGAATGGAAGGGCTGAAGTATACATGAGAAAATTGGTGAATTGGTATCATATGAATTGGTGTTATCTGTTGTGTGATGGTAGGAGTTCATAAGTTGGTGAAAGTTACATATTACCTTTCAGTGTATGGTAAAAGGTTGAGCTCCCTAGAATAGAGTGAAAAGAATTATGTTAAAGAGTTCCTCAGAAGTATGTGGAATTACAGTGATCAGAAACATGAAAAAAGATGCTTGATGGAATGATGAAGTGAAAAAGTCTGTGGCTAGGGAAAAATGTATGTAAGAGAATGATTGCTACCCAAAAAATGGAGAATAATAGAAATATATTGTGTATAGAATGTGGAGAATAGCAAATGTAAAGGAATTTTTTCAGCCTGGGAATAAAAATGAAAGTTTCTAAAATATTGCAGAATAAAAACAGATGGACATTTTTGTGTTATCAAATAAATGATTAGCATCTTCCCCATTAAACCAAGACTCAAAAAGAGGAATAATGGCAATAGTAAGACCCCACCATACGGTACTCAATGATAAATGAGGGCCAAGGTTCACTTATCCAGTTTCCAAGATTCTATAACCTAACCCAATTTTCTGTTGCAATAAAGCAAACAGTAGGGCTGTGCAACACTCATGTAGCACAGGTCAACAATTCCTTAAAGAAATGGTGTATTTTCCTAGTATAATGCAGCTGCTGCCATGCAGTTCTGGGGAGAGACCATTTGGTTTAAGGAGTGACCATGCATGTGCTGAAATACCTTTTTCTATTCAAAACTGAAATGATGGACAACTTTAATTTATAGTCCTATCAATTATTATCACTCTTAATATCAGCTCACCTGTTGCCAGGTCTTTTCTTGCTTTTTATCAAAATAAAAAAAAATAAACAGTTCATTATTTTATTCTAGGTTGTTCTTCTGCTTTTCAAATCAACTGTCACATTAACTCAAGTACAGTGCTGGAAACATGTGGTGAGTTGCAACACAGTGGAAGGAAATCCCATTTGGCTACGAAATATCTGTCAAAACCCCAAGGTTTGTATCTGGGTCCTTCTTTATTAATGTGATTTTATGTGACTTTTACAAATACATACACTGAAAGAAGCATAGTTACAGTCACCCACCAGGCATTTTATGTAGTTACATGAGTAAGATAATATAGATTGACCAAATGAATGCAACTACAGCCCATTATAATATTATAATTACTGTATATAGGGGGGTTAGGTTTTGCTGGTGTTTTGTTTTGTTTTGGTCCTTTTAGGAAGTTGATTATGATTACTTTCCCCAGTGCCCTTTTCCTACTGTTAGCTTTAACTAATGTATGAGAAATTAATTCTGATCCATTAAAATCTGTAAATTGTAGGCATTTGCAAATGCACGTCAGCAGTACAGCCTCTGAACCTCAGATAATCGGTAAATAAAGTAGAATAAGTAATATGTTAGGCATTGAAATCCTGTCCTTATGTAAACTCATTTATTTAATTTATATTAGCATCCAGATACAAATGACCTGAAACAAATTTAAAAATGAAGATAAAAACATGTACCTCAAAACAAAACAAATAATAACCAAGGACTAGCATTTCTTTCAATAAAACATCTAAAAAAAATTCTCAGAGTGAGAATCACTTAATCCCTGGCCCAACACCAGCATGAACAGCTAGGTCTTCAGTACCTTTCGGAAGGCCAAAAGGATCAGGGCTGTCTGGATTTTGGAGGGTAAGTGGAGCCACAGGATAGGCATTACAACAGAGAAGACATGCTTTCTGGGTCCCACTGGATGGCATTGCTTGATAGAAGGAACCCAGAGCTTTGCCAGATCTGATATGGCAAGCAGAATTTATAGGAGACAGGAGGTCTGCAAATAACCCAGCCCTATTCCCTATGCCATGAAGGGCTTTATAGGTGACATCCAGCAACTTGAATTTAACTTGGAAGCCTCCTAGGAGCAGCTTGCAAACTAGTCGTGTACCCTGGGGATACCAAGACATGCCAATAACTACCCATGCTGCTGCATTCTGGACCAGTGGCAACTTCTGAATGGTCTTCAAGGGCGGACCCCTATAGAGCACATTACAATAATCCAAACAGGAGATGAATGTATTTATCCTTTCTGGAATCTGTTATATTGGAGGTTTAATTTTTGCCTTTTGGACATGGTGCTAACAATGAAAAATAGGAGTAACTTATTGTACGTAAATAACCTCTTTGAACTCTAGGGAGTGCAGACTGGGAAGCTGGTGCTAGCTGAGAACCTAATAGAAGTTTATTGTACTTGTAATAATACTGGAAAAAATTATTAATCCTGATTACTTGAGGAAGTGATTCAAAGGCTAATTAACCTAAGGAAGTAACTCAACTTACAGTAAAACCTCTATTTAATGGACCTTAACTTCAGATGCAGTGGACAAAATATGCTTATATACGTAGTCCTTGGTTAACGACCACTCATTCAGCAACTGTTCAAAGTTACAAAAGTGCTGAACAAGTAGTATTTACAACTGGTCTCAAAGTTCCAGCTGTCCCAGGACCTCCACGGTCACATGATCACAATCTGGGCACTTGGCAACCAGCTCACACTTATGACGGTTGCAGCATCCCACGGTCATGTGATCGCCATTTGCAAACTTCCCTGCTGGCTTCCCACAAGCAAAGTCAATGGGGAAGCTGGCAGGGAAGGTTGCAAGTCACTCTGGTAAGCAGCTTGCACTCCTGTGGCTTTTTGCCCCAAGGAGCCCAGCTATGGCATTCGCAGCACCCCCCACCCATGGTGGCCACCTGCACACCACCCACCCACCCAGCAGCAACCACCCTTGATGGCCACTCATACACCCTCATGCACTCCCCCCCACCCAGCAGCAGCCACCCTGGGCCCCACTGTGCTTGTCCTGGCCACTTGCATACCCTCCCCCACCTAGCAGCAGCCACTTACCTGCCCATAGGCCTGCTTGTGAGACTCCTGGGACTTGTGAGTTCCTGCCGGCTTCCCCATTGACTTTGCTTGTTGGAATCCAGGAGGAAGTTGCGAGGAGGTCCTTGCTTAATGACTTGCAATCATCGCTTAACAATGGCAACGGGGAGTGCTGGGATTGCTGATGCTAAGCAATGCAGTCATGTGACGTCACGCTTTATGACCACATCTCTTAGCGATAGAAATTCCAGTCCCAATTTCCATTGTAACCCAAGGACTACCCGTATATTACAAGTTGCTGAGAATGTCTAAAATACTGTTCCCGTTTTACACATGCATCAAATTCACATGTGTAAAATCCCATTTGTATCTGTTCTGTTTTAATGGATAGTCCACTAAACCAAGGTACACATTTCATTTCCTCCATAATCCCTCACTTAATAGGTATTACTGTAGAATAAGAATCCCCAAACATGTCTTCCCAAATTAAATTAAAATTAGCAAAATCTCAGGAGATTTTGGATTATTTCTTGGCATGGGGAAGTCAGCCATTGGGTGAGAAATGTCTTTAAATCTGTGCATCTCTATTTGGATGTAAACATGTTCTGCAAAATCATATTTAGATCAAAAAATTTTCAGAATTGTTTCAGTAAATGTCTTACAAAATTCAGCAAGAAAAACATGTTGCTGATGCTTTAGCAGCATGCATTTATGCAAGGAGACAAAGCAAGCTCTACACAGATTATATCCTGTCATTGTTTCTCTAAATACTTACCGTACTTTCATTCTAAGTTACTTTTTCCTTGTGGAACTATGAGTCCCTAGGAAATATCTCTGTATTCTGAGTAGAAAGATAGGACACGAGAATACTGTACATAACAATGTGTGAACAGTGTATCTTAATAATATACATTTAGGTTCCAATGAAACTTCTGTATCTGATCTAAAGGTCCAGCTCAGCTAGGCCTTGTGACCCCTCAGCCTGAAGGGTTTGGTTTTCAGCCCAAGCAACTTGTTTTATCAGTAAGGGACTTTGATGGGCTGACAACTTGCTTACTTTCTCCACTGCTGGGGATTCAACTGTTGATCCTTTTACAGTTTGGTTCTCATATTTAGGCTTGAACTCCGATTACCCAGTAAATGCTTCTTGCTTGAATTCATAAGTAACCTCTCTTGGATTTGGAACTCTGACTCAGAGAGACTCTGACAGTAATTCAGAGCTAACCTGCGCTGTCCCAGCTAACCTTCGCCGTCTTCTTGCTCCCACTACTGACCAAGCATGCCCGGCCTGGCTGTTCACGAGGCAGCTACTGGCCTTACAAGGCTTTCTTCCCCAGGTCGCATGCAGCAGTTTCCTTGTGAGACCTGGGGAAGATAGCCTCATGTGGCCAGCAAGCTGCCTCACGAAGGGCCAGGGTGGGCACACCTCATCACCAGCGGGAGCAAGAAGACTGTGAAGGTCAGCTAGGGTGGAAGAGTGCAGGGCAGTGAGGGTGGCTGGGACTGAGCTGGCTGGGGCTTAGCACCATGGGGCTGGGCTGGGGCTAGGCTTTGTGCTGCGGCTCGGGCTGCTTCTTGCAACTCCAGAGCCACGGCGTGCCAAGAAGCCCCTTTGCACTGTGGTGCTAGGCCGGGCTGGGGCTGAGCTTTGCTCTGCGGCTCTGGGGCTGCTTCTTGCAGCCCCAGAGCCATGGTGCACTAAGAAGCATGAAGCAGCCCGAGCCGCAGCCCAGCCCCACTCCAGCCCAGCAGCGTGGTGCAAAGGAGCTTCTTGGCATGAAAGGCCAGACTGGGCATGCTTTGTCAGCAGCAGGAGCAAGAAGACGGCAAAGGCCAGCTGAGGCGGCGGAGTGCAGGGTGATGAGGGCGGCTGGGCTGGGGCAGTTGCAGCTTCCTGGGGCAGCTGCGCCACGCTGCTAGGCCTGGCTGGGGCTGGGCTTCGCACTGCGAAGGGCTTCACACTGTGCTGTGGCCCAGGGGCTTCTCACAGTCCCAAAGCCATGGCACACCAAGAAGCCCAAACCACAGCGTGGGAAGCAGCCCCAGAGCCATGTGGTTCTGGGGCTGTTTGCCGCCCCACAAGGCAGGGTACAGGGCAGCCAAAAGGGCAGAGATGGGAGAGAGACAGGTGAGTAGGGCGAGTTGGAGGCAGTCCCTTACCTTACTGAGGCTCAAGGCTGGAATGGCTTCGATTGGGTGGGTAAAGACCCTGGTAGCATGTATGACAGATTAACTGAGAACTCCCCCCCTCCCCCCCAGGTATTTTTTCTTATATTCTTTCTTTGCTTTCTTACTAGTTTTTGTTTGGTTTTGTTTTTACTATTTTGAAATATTTTTTAATTCTAATGTCTTTTGTTCTTGCCCCCATTCTCTGTAAACATCTTCTCAATAGCTTTAAGTTCAGAATAAGTCTGCTGTTTTCTAAATTTAAATTGTGAATTCCTGTTTAGTTTACTTATGTTACTCTTGTGAAGTGAAATATACTTCGACAACATTACATAAAAACAGAATATGATTTTGTAGAATCTCTAACTTCTACAGCATACAGCATTCTAAACTTTTGAATGCTTAGCACTTTCCCCACTAAGCAGGTCAAACCTGAATGAAACACAGCAGCAGGTATCGCAGAGAGGAACAATTGGCATTAAGTCTCCTAAGTGACTTTTTCTGTATCTAGTTGAAGGATCAGTTAAAGTTGCTTTCAGCTGTATGGAACAATGAAAACACATGACCTTGTTGCTAGGGGTTACTGCTTGGAGGCTTGAAAAAATACTACTTACAGGGTGAGAATTTCACATCTTTTACTGTGCTTTGAAAAGACCAACACAGTGGGTCTGAAGTGCATTTGTGCTTCACTGTTCTCTTCTACCCCAAGAGCAAGCCACAGTACATGGCAAGTGCTTTTGTCAGAGTAATGTGTTCAGTACAGCAACAAAAGAGGAAGGACGTTTAGCATATTGTACTATAAAGAGATGGGGGAAGGGAAAAGGAGAAATAATGGGCTGTTTTAATTTGCCTTTTGGGGTTCCAAAAGAATGAGCATAAGAGGAAAAAAAAATCTTTGAAAGATTCCATGGCTTTAATGTAATCATATTCAAAGTGTTGGGTCACCACTTCTTCAAATGTTCAGCCCAGTGTTCAGAAGTATGCTAGAAGTTTTGCTAATTGCAATATCTGTGCACACTGTATATCCTGTTTAGCAACCAGGAAGTGGTCACACTTGTTCTGTCAGACTTTGAAAGATACTAACAACATGAACTGATACTACTTAGCTTAAAACCAATGTGCTTATACATGAAAATAACCTAATGTTACATGGCTTCAACGTTGAAAGGGAACAGTCTTTCCAATTTTTCTAGGAGCACTTAACTTTGTTCTTTATTAGTCTTAAAGATGGAAGAGACTTTACTTTTTATTTTGGATTTTTAGTACCTCCAAAACCTGTTCATCTTCAGCCTGCTGGACAGGAGAAGATTCCTCCAGCACCATCTAGGCCTTTGCCAGCTGATCCAAAGTCTGCAAGAATTCAAGTGCCTGAAGAAGAAACCACACATGCCTCAGCAGATATTAGCAGGCTCATTGAAAAATTTGAAGGGATAAGGTAAGAGTTTTTGATTAATTTTACCGTCAGAGTCTTTTCATTTAAAGAGTTTCTTAAGAAAAAACTACAGTGAAAGTAGTGTAGCTGAGACATATAGTCTGAAATACAGAACACGGTGTTAGTGATTTTATAATAATAGTGGCAGTTATTATAATACAGTTACTAAACTGGGCCCATTTTAAGTCTGGTGGGGAGATTGAAACCTACCTCATAATCGATGGAGGCTTTTTAAAAAAATTGTGGAACACTTGTTTTCATATAAGTAAAAGTGTCTGGCTTATCAGGTTTTTAATTTCTTAACATATAATGGGTTGACATATTGATGCACGCCCACCCAAGAATCCATGATAATAACTATACCGCTATATCCTAAAAAATTGTTCTTTGATCATGGATTAGGTTTCCTCGGATGATATGGTCAGATAATTTGTTTTGTTTTTTCCTGTAAAGAGCACTCATTTTAAAATCGGCAGACTTGTCAGAAAGCTGAAAACTCATGAATGTGTTTATATTATAAATGCCTAGGAAGCGTATTTTTATAATAGCATAATTTGTGGATGCTGGGGGTTTTTGAGGCTAAAAATACTTACATAGTCTAACAGCCCATAGTCATTATTTGAAGCTAATTCCACTGAATGCATTGATTTCCTCAATATAGTTCTCTTAAATTCTAAAAAGCCAAATTTGTGGCTTTTATTTGTTCCGTTTCTTATAAAAACTGAAATCTGTGAGTTTAAATATATTTGTTTGCACTGGTTCACTGTGAATATTCATGGCAGCTTATATGATTATCCATTCAGATATTCTGAAGAAATTATAGTGCTTCTTTGCTACATTAATTCAAGGAGAAGAATGAGGCTTAAAAAGACAAACAAATATATTTTGATGCTAAAGTAGAAATTAGACTATGTTAGTTTAACCAACTCACTGAAAATTGCTTTAGTAATGCTTTAGTAATAGACTGCTTTACCCAACCCAAAATTAGAAGTGGTCCTGGAAGTTTAAATCTCTGGGACTATAATCTGCAATAGATTAAAGATTAAATCAATTATTACTTCTTCACAGTCAATGAGTTCATGTTGAGGTCCTAAAATCTGTCATATGATATCAGTGACCCTGGAACTTTGTTTTCATTTGCAGGCAACCCACACATGTTGGTCAAAGAAATCAGTTTAATTTAGCTTTTAACATGGAACAAGAACCAGACTTTTCTGAACAGCCTTGCCCAATTGTCTATGATTTGGTAGCTCCCAGCACTTCAACAAATGAAGATAAAGAGCTGGATGAGAGCGGGCCTAATGTCTTGTGTAGCCCTGAAATGTCTAATACGGACCTAATGAAAATCAAAGAGCTAAACATAGATGACACCACAAACACTGAAGAGGCTACTAACGTGCCCGTCAGCAAGGAATCTGTGGCAATGCACAGCCATAAGGAGACATCCGTTGAGATGAATAGCAATGGCAAAATCCCTAACAGAGACAGCGGAATAGACAGCCCTTCTTGTAATGTAGCGGGAGAGACTTTTCCAAATGAGGAAGCTACAGAGCAGAAAAAAACAACAGTAACTGGGAATCTAGTTGAAATGGACAGGGACAAAAAACATGTCATATTTTCTGCTGGGGAACAGAAGAGAGACTCTGCTCAAGATGAAGACAGTGATATAGATGAGGGGAGTAGTGAAGAGCCAGATATGGCAGAGGTCTCAAAGCTGGAATGTATAGATGTTAACAAGGTAATTTTTTTAACTATTACATTGCTGTTACTATTGTTTGGAACTTTTACTTTCAGCACATTCTTCACAATGCATTATATGTAAAGTTGCATTATACTGACACACACAGGGTATGGATTTAGCCCAGTAGCTTCTTAATACTTGGCTACTTGCAAAGTTCATCTTTTTCTATGCAATAGCATAGTTCTGATACCATGCTACTGGCTTCTCTACTCTTTCTTTACTAATTTCAGCCAGTATTCTTTGTGGGGTCTGTGTATAAGTGGCTTTTAGAAATAAAGAAAATGTGTAAGTATTGTTGACCAGCACCCATGTAAGCAAACATACATATAAGTAGACTGTTTATAAAATACATTCTTGTTTATGTCCTGATAGGTAACAATGATCCATTTTAAAAATTAAGAAGTAAAGAAGACCTTAGCAAACTACTATTTTCTCTGCAGTCTAATCTTCCTTTCAAACCTAAATGATGGTAGCTTAGCATCCTTTTTATTATTTTTTCTAAATAGGTCCAACTTCCTCTCAACTGTTCAGGTTGTTGGTTCTGACTGGTGTTTTAGGTGTTCTAAAGCTGCCCAACAGGGTAAAAACGAAGTTGTTCAGAAATTGGGTGCAAGGAGACCTTGGCAACCATTAGAACATCCAGGCATGCAACAGTAAAGGCATGATTAGATGGAGAAAAATTATACCTGGAAAATGTTTACAAAATAGTCTAGTTAGCTGGCTGTGTTTACTGTCATTTTAATGTGAGGATTAATTTGGCCTTAAAGACATGAAACATTTTTCCATCAAAGAGATGGTATTACAACCAATTCATGGGCATTTGTTTAGGAACTGGGTATTTCTGTATTCATATCCATGAACAATATCTTTACACCAATCAGCTTATTAATATGACCCAAGTCAGAAGGCCTAGAAGCATTGATTTTGAAGTCACTGCAACCAAGGTAGTATAATAATGGTAATTAAGGCAAAACTTGGAAATGTATTCCAAACACTACAGACTTTGCAGTTCTACTGCATGAATAGAATAGTTTATAATATAAAGTTATGGTGAAAAATCCTTAATTTGCAGTTACAACATCAGTCATGTCTTTTTGGTAAAAGCTGAGATTGCATTTAAGCATTAACTGAATTATCCCTAAGAATGCATCACTATCTTTTGGATCAGATTTGCTTATAGATTTGTTGTTGTTATTTAACTATGCTCTCCTGGATATATGTGGCAATGCACATAAAATAACATTATGCTGATCCATTTTATTATTTCAGTTCATATGGCTGCCCATTTCAAATCCATGACACTGGGCAGCTAACAATAATTAAGACAGCATAAAAACACCAAACAATAAAAAAATAACAGCACACACATACTCTGCAGCTGAAGTAAAAGCCTCTAACACAAATCAGCATAGCCATTGCACGGGATCAGGCACACACTTGGATCCTCAAGCCTGGTGAAAAAACCCATGTCTTTAAAGCCTTTTTGCTAGGGGAATTCTGGGGGTTGGAGTTCACACATCTTAAAGTTGCTGAAATTGAGAAATACTGCTCTAGGGGAATTATTTTCTGAAGGGCAGCACCACAACAGGAAAGGCTCTCTTCCTGGGCCCCGCCAAATAGCATTCCCTAATAGATGGAACCCAGAGCATGCCCTTTCTGCTGGACCTAATGGGACTGGTAGATGTGATCAGGGAGAGGCAGGCCCTCAAACAACCCAGTCCTATGCGTGAAGCATTGGACTGCCTCTTCTCACAGCTGGATATCAGCTCATATTGTTTAGAATCTTCTCTGCTCTAGACAGGATTTTAGGGTTGCAGTGGAAGGAATAGGAGGAAATCTAACTCTTACCTCTAGTACTTTTATGTGGAAAAATTAACCCTTTGCCCACATGTTTTGTAAAGAACTTTGTTTGCTTCACCTAGGTTTACCCTCTGCTCAAAATCCACCTGACCCTAAAGCCACTTAGAGAGAACCTATAGAAATATGTTTGATTTCATAACTACTAGTTTTATATGGGATAGTTGTAATGTCCAGATGATTAGTTTGAGAACTAATTTTTGGCACTGGCCCAAAATCAAAAAGAGCCTGCTCTCACTAATATTTGACAACACCTCCAGAGGATCATTCACCATGTTCTTTATTCTTCTTGCTTCAGCTAGAAGTTGGTTTGATGCTAGAATAGGAATGGATGAATTAATCTGTTTCCGGTTCATGTCACTTTTGCAATTGTATATTGATTGATTAATTATGTGCCATCAAGTGATTGTTAACTCTTAGTGACCACATAGATTTTCTCCATGACTATTTGTCCCTAACCCGGTCTTTCAGGTCTTCCAACAGTGCACCCATCACCACTGTAATTCAGTCTATCTGCATTGCTGCTAGTCATCCTCTTCTCTTTCCTTCTACCTTTCCCAGCATTAGAGCCTTTTCCAGAGAGATAGGTCTTGGCATAATGTGTCCAAAGTAGGATAATTTGAGCCTGGTCATTTGTGGCTCAAGTGAGAACTCTGGGTTGATTTGTTCATTGATCCGTTGTTTGTTTTCTTGGATGTCCACGATATCCTCAGGAGTCCTCTCCAACATGCAGTTCTATAGCTGTAACTTTATTTCATCCTATTACTGTGAGAATGTGCATGTGTATATGTGTGTGTTTAAATGGGGTTCCAGAGAGAGCTGGGGGCTGTTCCTGCTGGTCTGCTGCAGGGCCCATCTGAAGCCTTGATTGCTGCCTGGAATAAAAGGGTGACTGAGGCTTTGGATCAGATCACGCCTATGCGACCTCTCCCCTCCCATGGATCCCATCACTCCCCGTGGTTTATGGAGGAGCTGAGGGAGATGAAGCAAGATAAGAGATGTCTAGAGCATTGCTGACGCTCATCTAAGGACAAATTCAACTGAACACAGGTTAGAGCTGCTATTAAGGCCTACCAAGTGGCAGTAGGGGGGCAAAGCGACAGCACTCCTCTACCCTTATTGCATCCTCAGATTGCCACCCCACAGCCCTGTTTTTGGTGATATGGGTCCTCTTGGGTACAGGGGGCCTGAACAACCTTTTGCAGGGTCATGCGGAAGAATTAGTTCAGCATCTGTCAGATAAAATTGCTCAGATTCGTTCGCAGTTGGACTCTGGCCTTGCTGCAGGTCTGTGGGAGATGCCTAGGGTGGAGTCTTGTCCAGTTATCTGGGAATGGTTTGAACCTGTTGGGCCTGATGAAGTGGACAGGGTTCTTAGGACTCTGAGCTCAGCCACCTGCTCTCTAGATCCATCCCCCCCCCCCTCGGCTTGTGAAAGCAGCCTGGGGGGTGTCATGTTGGTGGGTTCTGGCGATGGTGAATTCTTCTTTGAGTGAGGGGGTGTTCCTGCATTTCTAAAGGAGGCTTTGGTTCGCCCCCCTCCTCAAGAAGCCATCGCTGGACCCCACAATACTGGACAACTCGTCCAGTATCCAACCTCCCTTTTTGGGGGAAGGTGATTGAGAAGTTGGTTGCGCAGAAGCTTCAGAGGACCTTGGATGAAGTGGATTATCTGGATCCTTTTCAGTCAGGGTTCAGACCTGGGTATGGTACAGAAACAGCATTGGTTGCACTTTTGGATGATCTCTGGTGTGGACAGGATGGTGGTTGTGTGCCCATCCTTGCCTTACTTGACCTCTCTGTGGCTTTCAGTACCATCGACCATGGTATTCTTCTGGACCGACTCAGAGAATTGGGGCTGGGCAGCATGGTATTGTGCTGGTTCGTCTCCTTTCTCCAGGGTCGGTTCCAGTCAGTGGTGATTGGGGAGGAGAGATCCCACCCCTTCCCCTGCTATGTGGCGTGCTGCAGGGGTTGATGCTCTCACCTCTCCTACTTAACATCTACATGAGACCTCTGGGTGAGCTCATCCATCATCATGGGGTGAGGTATCATCGGTATTCCACAGTGACTTAAACGATGCTGTGGGTGTCCTGACTCGGTGTCTGGAGGATCTGGATGGGGAACAACAGGCTTCAACTGAACCCTGGCAAGACTGGATGCTTTGGGTTTTGAGCCCCTCTGGTTCTAGGATTTTACCATCTTTGGTACTAGATGGGGTTGCACTGCCCCACACAGACCCTGTGTGTAATCTGGGGGTCCTCCTGGACTCACGACTCCTGCTTGAAGATCAGGTGGCAGTCATGGCTAGGAGGGCCTTCCACAACTTCGTATTGTGTGCCAGTTGTGCCCATTCCTAGATTAGAGGGTCCTACTCATGGTTACTCATGCCCTGATCACCTCCTGGTTAGACTACTGCAATGCGCTCTGCATGGGGCTGCCCTTGAAGAGTATCCAGAAAGTGGTGCAAATTTCTGCTGGTGCAAAATGCAGCAGCACAAGCAGTTATGTGTGTTTCTAGTAGAACACACATTACACCTCTGCTTCATGAGTTGCATTGGTTACCAGTTTGTTTCCAGGTCCAATCCAAGGTGCTGGTGTTGACCATTAAAACCCTTCATGGCATGGGGCCAGGCTGTCTGAGGGACTGCCTCTCCTCAATTTCATCTGCCCATCCTACCAGATCCAGCAGAGAGGGCACGTTAAAGATTCCATCACCTAGGGAGATACATTTGGCAGGCGTTTTCTGCTGTGGTGCCTGCGCTGTGGAATCTTCTCCCCCCTGAGATGAGGCTTGTCTCGTCATTGTTGACCTTCTGGAGGTCCCTTAAGACTTGGTTGTGCCAGCAGACCTGGGGACTCCAGGGAATGGGGGAATTAGTGAGATGGCTCCCTTATTTTTAACTTTAACTGTATATATTTTTAATGTATTTTACTGTTTTTGGCTTTGTTGTACGCCACCCAGAGTCACCTGTGGTGAGATAGGCAGCTATATAAATTGATTAGATAGATAGATAGATAGATAGATAGATAGATAGATAGATAGATAGATAGATAGATAGATCCTATTTCATCCTATTACTGTGAGAATGTGTATGTGTATATGTGTGTGTTTAAATGGAAGCTCCAGACCTCAGAGGATACTTCCACAGAGGAAAGAGCAAAAAAAAAGCATCATTTTTTTGCTGGAGTTTATTAGAAAATATTCCTATAAATGCTGTCACTATACTTGGTGATTATATTTCCTGGTGTACTAAAGGGAGAGAAAACATTCTCTAAGAGGTTCAACCAGAAAAGAGTTAATCAAAATGATCTACTGTGGATGGTGAGCTAGAACACAAACTATAAGCAACTAGTCAGGAATGGGAAGGTTCTCCCTTTCTCAGGTGAACTTTTAAAAGGAGGAAGGGGGCAGCTCCATTTTGTCTTTGTTCTTTTGTCTTCTGTCACAGGAGGTGGCACCTCTCCTCAGCCTGCCTCTCTCCAGATAAAAAGCACATCCCAACTTGGAGAAAGGTTGGAGAATTCAGAAGTATATATAAGGATAAATATATAAATATCCATCAAAATAAATGCAGAGCTAGATGCAAGTTAGGATTCTTTAGAATTTAGATTATGGACTGATCTAATCGGTTTCTTTGTATCCTTAGTCCTATTTCATTCTACCTTTTGTTTGTGTGTTTCTTGATGTGTATTCATGCCTGGAATTATAGTTATGAATGAAAACCTGCAGGGTTTGTGAGACCTTCCTTTTCCTTTTCTCCCATTATTTTCAATTCTCAATTACCCCTTAAATTACCTAATCTACATTACAAACAATGGAATCTTCTTCTGGTATCAGCAGGCTCATTCTGACAGGGAATTCGGCCTACTATGTTTCCAGGTCACTCTCTCACTTACAGAAAGTCAAGAGCAGAGGAAGTTTTCTACTTTCCTCCTCCTGTGAACAGGTGTGGAGAAGAATTTTCTTTGTAAAGAGTGGAAGGTGTTGGCCACTGAAAAGACTCTCCAAGGATGGTGGGAGAAGAGTAGGGACCCCCACTTGAGGGAGCCAGAGTAGCCAACCCACAACGTACCTGTGTGTGCACATACTGTACACATTTGTATTAAGTTACACCTTGCTAATTTAAAACTCCCCTCATTGATTTTTTTTTTTATGAGAGTACAGTTGTACAGTTCTTAACAACTGTTTTAACACTAGTAGTGAAATAAGGCTGAAATAACTCAGGCTTCAGATATTTTCTCAGTGCATTTTGTGAAAGTGGAGATAAGCTGGTCTTTGCAAGAGATTTTGAGGAATGTATAATCATTAATGTTTCCCATGATGTCACTACTCTGGGAACTCATGCTGGACTTCATCACTGCCACTGTGCATTTACTAGAGTGTGAGTGTGTGCCAGAATAGAGATAATATCTTGTGATGAAACATTGACTGTCTTTGGTTAATCAGTCAGTAATAGGCCAATGGGACTGCATTTGGTTCAGGGAGGGAAATAAGTAATGAATTGGAGGAATTGATGTACTTGGAATTTGCTAACAGTGAATATAATATATACATTACATGGTTCTAAGGATTTCCACTGCGCTAATTTGATTTTGGAATAACAGTGAAATGTGCTCCCTTAATAATCATATGCATGATTATTACATATAATTGTATACCAGCTAATTGTGCACTTGATCAATACAACAGAAAATAAGAGTTTTTTCCCACAGGGGAACACTTCAACAATTGGAAGAAAACAGTACAAAAAGATTATTGATTTCCTTTGTACTTGGAATATTTATTTTAAATGGATTTTGCATTTTTCATTGTTGCAGTATTCAGAGCCACAAAAGCTGTTTAATATTGCAAATGAACTTCTTCATACAGAAGAAGCTTATGTTAAAAGGCTTCATCTTCTTGATCAGGTAAATTTATTTCAACCAAATTTTGCTTTTTTGAGATGTATTATTCCTCTGTATTTCCACTTATTCCAAATGTCAGATGCATTCAACTATTTTTGTGAGCATTTGCCTGGCCATTTTCCACTAGGGTGACCAGATCTAAGCTGCAGAAACCAAGATAACCACTGGCTGGCAGCAAAGAGTTAGGAATGGTTATATCTGCCATCTAGTGGTCACCTGGATGTTTGCAGCCCAGATCTAGTAATCTTGGTTTCTCATATTCTAGTTAAGACTAAACAAACCTGCCTGGTAACCTACTATTGTGTACATGGATCGCATCCCAAAGGTACTCTGCCTTCTGGCAGCCTATTGCTGTGTGCAGTACCCCACCTTAGATAAGTGCACCTTAATTTCCAAATGCTTTCTTGTCACTGGATAGACTGCTGCAACCCATAGGAATAGAATGAATGAGATTATACAAACTAAACCAACTGAACGTTTGTTTCTTTTCTGCCTCTGTATGATTCAAAGTTTCAGTTTCAGTAGAACTGCTACTAGAACCATAATCATTTGTCCTGTTCTGATGAAATGTATATTCTCTAATTCCACTGAGAGAGTGTCTTATCAACCTCAATACTCTCCATCTAATTTTCCCTATTATCTCACTGTACTGCCCTTTTACCATAATGAAAGAGATTGTGGTGATGGTAGGAACAGGGAGGACTTGCCAGATAAAGTAGGCATCATATGTTATTTCTACATGAATTACTTAATAATTGTAGAAAGTTAATAATTTCAAAGTTCTTTCCAGTTTTAATGGTGCATTATAGATAATCTCTTGTGAAATATCCCAGTGCTATCTCCTCTATTGGATGCTCCATTGCAGCATTTGGAATGGATCATTAAGGCAGTACTGTAGAATACAGTGCAGGAATCAAGCATTCTGTCCATCAGAATACTGTAGTTCCACACATGGGTGCTTATAATTCAGTCATTGCAGTGTTGTAATAATGTGGTATAGTGGTTAAGGTGTTAGATTTGGACCAGGGAGAATTTGAATGAATCTGCCCCAAGCATATTTTCAGTGAAAGCTTAGTTACATGTCAATTGTGAATCATATGCTCATAGATATCTGAATCCATTCTCCATCTGATGGGTTTCTTTAAAAGAGCCCCCATTTGCAAATAAATAAAACCTGTCTGCAAAATAGAAAGAGCATATAGTTAAATGTTTATTTATTTAAGTAGGTTTTGGGAAACTTTCAACGTTATTGTTGCTGTCACTAAATTACTGTGATAATACATGTGAAGATGTTTTTCCTGCTATAATAATACTAAGTATTGTTTAATATAAGAGATATAATATTTTGGTGAATACCAGTTTTCCTAGAATATCTTAAAATTTCTTAAAGAGCATATTTATCTATTTTTTCATTTTCAAAGAAGTGTAGCAACAAAATTGCTATTAGTTATTTTGAACAATTAACCTCTTCAGTAAAATTTAAAGGTGTCTGCTGTTCTTTAATTCACTGTGTAATATTCAGTATAGAAATGGGAAATATATATATATATAAACAGCTCCATATAGAAGATAATTTTTCAGTTATATGCATCTATTTTTTATGTAGCAACAATTTATTTAGAAAAGATATCTGAAAATATCTGTAAATTGCATTTGATTCAGCTTTGTAGTCTGAGGTTTCATTTTTGTTAAGCAAAGCTAAGAAGAAACAGACAATTAATCACTTCACATGCTGAGTGGCCTTGAAGTAAAGCAGGTGGGATTATATCTGCTTAAAAGGAGGCCTCTTAACAAACGTAGCATCTCTTGAATATATGATGGAAACATCCCTTAAAAAAAAGAGTCATCTTTCAAAATCCAGATACACTATATTAGTATAAGTCATATACTTTTGGAACTGATTTTGTGGGATTGTTGTGTTCTCTTTTTTGTTTGTCGGTTTGTTTGTGCAGGTTTTTTGCACTAAATTGTATGAATCGGGAATTCCACCTGATGTGGTAACAGGAATATTTTCAAATATTTCTTCCATCTATCGCTTCCATGAACAGTTTCTTCTTCCTGAACTCAAAACAAGGATTACAGATGAATGGTGGGTAAATGAAAAGTTAGAAGCAAATATTTCCATATTAAGAGCTTCCTCATAAGTAAAAATTTTTTTTTCCTGTAATACACTATTTGTATTTTTAACAGATTAGTAGAATATATTTACATATAATATATACTGTATATTTAAAGGCTCAACAAATTTCACATTTCTTTATTTGTACTATTAAAATAAAGGAAGACAAAAATATTCTCATAAGGCCTTTCAATAGTCTTGTACTGTTCCCCTAACTCTAAGAGTTACAGGTCAGAACTAGTGCAGAAGCATGGCCTTTCCCACTGTGTTCGGGGATAGTAACTGTTACATGCTTGTATTCTCACTGTGTTAACTGAACTTGTATCAGTGAAACCTACCTTTACACATTCTGTCATATGCAGAGCACTGACCAGAATGTAGAACTGGATCCATAAAGAGACAGTTGTGTGGATTCTACAGGAGTAATCAGCAGGAAGAATGTATTCATGCAGATAATCAGTTTAGTGATGTGTGATATCAGATGGCAAAAATTAAAATAGCTTATGCAATATAAGACCACATTTTGCTTTTCTTTTAAACTATAAACTGGATTGGCAGTTTGACGTTATATATGTGGATTACCGAAAAATTTATAATTCAGTTATCACAAGGCTTGTCTCCAAAGGCTTTTAATACAGTATAGATGTCATGGGATAAGAGGATGTATCCTCTAAAGGAGCTGTATCTGGTTAGAGGACAGGAGGAAGAAATGGATTTAAATTATTTTCACAGTGAAGAGGTAGAAACAATGGGTATGTCTCAGTACTTTTAATTGCTATTTAAGTGGTCCATAAAGGATTTGACTAATAGCTATAACTAAAATGAAGTTAAATGCCCAGAATTTTAATTTATTGGGGTGGTTTTCAAATAGTGCATAAATAAATAAATTTTGCTAGTGACATCAGGATTTTCAGAATGATGAAATCTAGATAAACTGTAAAGATGCTGAAGCCCTGCTATTTAATAGTAATGGACTCTCTAGTTAGTGTTTGTTTATGAAAAAGGATAATTCAAAATACACTTTTACCAAACTTTCAGTATTTCCAAGTGGTCCATAAATGGACATACACTTTCACAATACAAATTGCTTTCAATATTGAGGTTAATTTCCTATAATATACTACAGAAACATGTAGAATTAGTTTTATGCAAATACAGGTGAATAGATATCAACTATCTGTCCTTGACAGAAATATAGACATTTAGCGATTCTCCTTTTTTTCTTCTTATGCATCCTCCAAAAATTTGTCCAGGACTCCTGAGAAAAGTGCTGGGAAGTGGAGGGAGACAATCAAAAGTTGTATGCATTTCTGGCAGTAGGATCCCACTGCTGGATGAAAAACTTTGACTGAATGGAAGAAGTCCTTCCATTTGCAGACAAGGAACCTGAATCAAACCCAGGATATATGCCTATAATTCTTGACTAATTAAAGCTTTATATACTGTATCTACCTCTTTAAATGTGTGCATTTTTTTTAGGGATACAAATCCAAGATTGGGAGACATCTTTCAAAAGCTTGCTCCATTTCTGAAGATGTATGGAGAATATGTAAAGAATTTTGACAGAGCAATGGATATGGTAAACACGTGGATGCAGAGATCATCTCCTTTTAAAGATGTCATTCAAAACATACAGGTATATTTCAAAGTTGTCATTTGGAATGTAAAGTTATCTTTATTCACTCATTTACTTTATTATATACCAACATATTTTTATATTGTCTTTAATCCTAACTACAGAGTATAAAACAAAATAATGGCTTTTGTCATTTATGATGTTTAAACTGAAATTAGAGTATTAATCAGAGGGTCTTCTCTCTATCTGACATACTTTCCTACTTTTTCCTACCTTTTCCCTTTATTTCTGGTGATTTGCCATGTGAAAGCAGTTCTGTGTAATGTTTACTTTATTTTACCTACAATATTTGCCACCATCTTCATATGAATAATACTGAGGTCAGTAACACTTAGTAATGTATGGCTGTGAGTGCTGGACCATAAAGAAGGCTGAGCACTGAAGAATTGATGCCTTTGAACTGTGGTGCTGGAGAAGACTCTTAAGAGTCCCTTGGACTGCTAGGAGGTCAAACCAGTCAATCTTAAAGGAAATCAACCCTGACTGCTCATTGGAAGGATTGATAATGAAGCTCAAGCTCAGATACTTTGGTCACCTAATGCAAAGAGACGACTCTTTGGAAAAGACCATGATGCTGGAAAGACTGAAGGCAAAAGGAGAAGAGGACGGCAGAGGATGAGATGGTTAGATAGCATCACTGAAGCAGTGAACATGAAATTGAGCCAACTCAAGGAGGCAGTGAAGGACAGGAAGGCCTGGCGCAATATGGTTCATGGGGTCACGAAGAGTCGGACACGACTTAATGACTGAACAACAATAGTAACACTTTGCATGATTTTGTGGAATGTCACAGAAAAAAAAAAAGCCAAAATCTCAAGAGCTGCTGATGCAGAAACACATGGATCTTGTGAAATTTGCTTTCTTATTAAATTTGCTTTCTTATTAAGATATTTTTAAAATGGATAGTCAATGGAATCTATCAAGTGATGTTGCAGATGCCAGTTCTGGGGAATATGAATGAATACATATGAATACTGTACATATATACATAGAGAGAGAGAGCTGAAAGATGTTATTGGAATACATTGGTCTACTTTGAATATCTCTCATTAAGATGATCTATATCCTTTTCAGTCTGGTTTCTGACCAGAATGTAGTACTGAGGCAGCACTGGTGATACTTGCTGATGATCTTGGGCAGAGCCGGGATGGGAGTAGTGCAATTGTCTTGGTTCTCCTTTATCTCTTAGTGTTTTTCAATACCGTCAATCATATCCTTCTGGAGTAAGTATGGGGATTTGAAGTGAAAAGTGTGGTGATTAAGTGGTTCTCCTCTTGTTTCTGTAGTGGGAACCAATTGGGGTTGGCCGGGGCTGGGTGGGGGGAAGAGATTAAGCCAGAGAGCCTTTTCATGCTTTGGCCACCTCACATTTGGACTATTCCAACATGCTCTAAATTCATTCAAGACGACGCAAAAGTTGTAGTTGGTCGAGTATGCAGCAGGACAGGCAGTTATGGGTATGCCACAGTATATGCATGAAACGCCTCTGCTTAGTGAGCTGCTGCACTGGTTACGAGTGAGTTTCTAGATACAATTCAACCTTCTGCCGATAAAGTCCTTCATAGCATAGGGCTCAGTTACCTGAGGGACTATCTTCCTTCTCTGGTTTCTGCCCAGTCTGTATGTTCCAGCAGAGTCAGCATGCACTGGGTCCCATCTATGAAACAGAATCACCTGATGGGACCCAGGAAGCAGGCTTTCTCTGTCATGGCACCTATCCTCTGGAACAACATTCTCCCAGAGAACTGTTTGACCTCCACCCTGCCCTTATTTAAACGAGCCCTTAAAATCTGCCCCCTTCCCCAGGCCTTGGGCTAGAGTAAGTGAAGGATCCCTTCAGGGATGATTGACTTGTTGATTTCTGTTGGTTCTTTTCTGGATGTTCCTTTTTGGATTATTTGTACTTCATTATTTTATACTGCTTAAATTGCACTCTACCCAGAGTCATGGTGGAATCGAATAGCCTATAAATTTAATAAATAAATAATCACAACAAATTCTGCTTATTCAAAGTAGCATCTGTGTATTCATTCATTCATTCATTCATTCATTCATTCATTCATTCATTCATTCATTCATTCATTCAGTTTGGAGGCTGCCTAACTCAGGGTAGGTCCCAACAATAGAATAATGTAAAAACATAAAAAATAACTAGATCATTCAATAGCTGAAGTATCTGACCACGGCTTTTTTCCTTTCAGTAAGCCAGAGCAATACATCTTTTTTGCATTTCAGAAACAAGAAATATGTGGAAACCTGACATTGCAACATCATATGCTAGAACCTGTTCAGAGAATTCCGCGCTATGAGCTTCTTCTGAAGGATTATCTTAAAAAACTTCCTGGGGAATCACCAGATAGGAAAGATGCTGAAAGTAAGTACAGTTTTCACCCAAGTTATTGGAAACAAGTTGCCGCTTAGTAAAGATACAGTGGTACCTCGGGATACGAACTTAATCTGTTCCATGACTCTGGGCGTATCCCGAGTTGGTCGTAACCCGACGCAAATTTCCCCATAGGGTTCAATGTAAATTCGGTTAATCCGTTCCGCCCTCTGAATCTGGTCGCACCCTGAAGGTTCAATGTAATTACCGTTAATCCATTCTGGCGTCCGCGGACCACGCGTCAGGGGCAGGAAAATGGCCGGGCGCCATGCAGCGCAGTGGGAAAACGGCCGGGTGCGGCGCGGTGGGAAAACGGCCGGGCGCGGCGGGAAAACGGCCGGGCGCAGTGCGGCGGAAAAACAGCCGGGCGCGGCGCAGCGGGAAAATGGCTGGGTGCAGCGCGGCGGGAAAACGGCCAGGCACAGTGCGGCGGGAAAACGGCCGGGTGCGGCGCGGTGTGGCGGGAAAACGGCCGGGCGCGGTGCGGCGGAAAAACGGCCGGGCGCAGCGCGGTGTGGCAGTAAAACGGCCGGGCGCGGCGCGGCAGGAAAACGGCCGCGGACCACGTGTCAGGGGCAGGAAAATGGCCGTGGACCACGTGTCGGGCGGGAAAATGGCCACGGACCACGTGTCAGGGCGGAAAAATGGCCATACCCCGAGGCGGAGTTTGCACATCGAGGTAAATTTTTGCGGCCGGAGCTGGTCATAACCCGAAAAGTTCGTTAGTAGAGGCGTTCTTATCCCGAGGTACCACTGTCCATTTCATGAGTGAATGATGACTATTCATAAAGTACCTCAAATGTACTGAAACTTTAATAATTAAAACTTGCTCTCATTGTTACAATTTGACCACACACACAAACTCAGTATGGATTACCTTGGACTATATACCCATAAAACCAAGAATTCAAAACCTTTAATTTGTTACATACAGCATGTAGCATATATCTAGTACAGCACAGAAGTCTGTTTCTGTCACTATATTCCTTTGTGCTTATAGCCTAGAGTACCAATTAGTTGGGTTGGGTTATTGGCAAATAATATTTCCTGATATTTTAACAGCTGAAGAAGTAAAATGCTCAGGTATCCAACTTAGGTGAAAGAAGGAAAAATTCCTGCTGGGGTGGAATTATTTATTTTTTACTTTTTATTTATTATTTTTATTTTTTATTTATTTTATTTATTATTAAATTTGTATGCCGCCCATCTCCCCCCAACGGGTGACTCTGGGCGGCTCACAGTTAAAATCAAAAACCCCATCAACAATTAAAAATACCCCATAAATAATTAAAATAAATTAATCCATTAAAAATCAAGTATAAAAAACAAACCCTGTACATTATGCATTTCCACAGACACAGAGAAGTAAATTTGTGGAGTAAACTGAGATCTGAGATGATGCTTTCAGAGATAGTTAATCTAAGGTTTGGTGAACCGAAACGTAAAATGATTGGAGAGTAAGTTCAGAATAGGTAAAACTATATGAGGGATCAACTAGAATTGGAATATAATCTTACATGAGTCATAGGTTTCTAGGCTGAGACTTGAACAGGATTGTTATATATTTAAAAAATCACACAGAAGACTTTGCCAGTTACTGTGAGGAAGTGGGGATGAATTCTATCTGTTCAGACGCATTGATTGCCCACAGCCTTGGCTGCAGGCCCATGTTATGTTATTGGTATCTTATTTGCAGAGATGACTCCACATGACAGCCTAGCTAACTTTGCTTTATCTTAAAAAATTAAACAGGGTCAGACCTGGCTAGTATTTGAATGGGAGGTCACCTGGAAACATCAGGGTTATAGACTAGCCCAGTGTTTCTCAACCTTGGCAGCTTGAAGATATGTAGACTTCAACTCCCAGAAGTCAGATGCGTGGGGAATTCTGGGAGATGAAATTCACACATCTTCAAGTTGCCAAGGTTGAGAAACACTGGGCTAGACTAAGAAGTAAAAAAAAAAAAAAAAAGTCCTGGAAGAAGACAATTGCAAATCATTTCTATATTGATGCCAATAAAACTAGTGGGTATATCCATAAAATCACCATGAGTTTAGTTCTATTTAAAGGAGACATTACTTTAGAAGGAGAAGGTAGCCCTTCTACCGTGTTTGATGTTTGATTTCATAACTTATATTTCCAGAAGCTCAAGATGGTATATAGCACTCTCTAAATTTTCACCACAGCATGCTGTGTGGTATGATGGGCTGACTGAGAGTGACTGGACCAGTCAGCTAGTGAGGAATTATATCCAAGGGGAGAACTAAACCTGGAGTCCGCTGGTCCTACTCCAACATCCTGTCTGCTATACCACACTGACCCTATATATAATGGACCCAGGTCTCCATGATACGATACCACCTATTAAATCTGGGCAATTTCCTATAGGTTACTAAAATAACTGAAACAACAGCTCACATAGAAAAGGAGACTTCTAATGCCTTCTGCTTATCAAAGAAAAGATTCATATATGTGCACAGACTGCTAAATCATGATTCAGGGTCACCCAGTAAGCTCAACTGAAGTGTCTGGTTGTACACTCAACCGTAAAAGTTACCTTTTATTAAATAGAAGTAAACCCAGCTAAATAACCCATGGGTCAAACCGGACTTTTTAAGGAACTGACTAATTTCTTTTAAGTCACATTTTCTGTTTCAGGATGTAGGATTATGTGCAATAGAGCTCAGTAAGTTAGCGTCAGTGAAGTATGCTTTTTGGTTTTTTTAGTGGCCTAAGGTTGGGAGCATGAAGTTGGGTTTGCATATTGAACAGTACATATTAATCCCAATTGCCAGTTAAGAGACAAATGTATACCATGCTGTCCTGCCTCCACAATTTACTGTTTTTTGAGATTTGAGTATATACAGTTTTCTTTTGCTTGATAATAGTGCACACTGTGTTACTGATCTACTGTTTTGCTAACACTGGAAGACTTACATTCACATTAACCCTAAAAGGCATAGACATGCGGAGAGAAGTGAGTTTGCTAGCTTGCAATTTTGGAGTCAGATTGTACCTACTAGGGAAATAAAAACTGAACTATTAACCAGTAACAATCTTCAGAATGTGTAATTGCTACTGTCTATATTGTAGAATCGCTGGAGCTCATTTCTACTGCAGCCAATCATTCAAATGCAGCCATCCGAAAGATGGTGAGTAGAAACGATGTAACACGAATGTCATCTGAGCCATTAACTGAGATGCTTGCTTGAAACGCGTTTTTTTTCCACTAGTGCTTAATAATGATTTTCACACCCATTGAAATTTTGTAATATTTATCAGACTAAAATATAAATAATGTATTTTTATATGTAATATCTGTGTGCTTTGTGGGACTCATTTTCTCACTACTCATTATAAATTATTCATGTGGTTACTCCCAAATATTTCTTTTGCTATCAGGTCTCCTTTCCATATTTTCTAATAAGCAAGCAAGGTTTTTCCAGGCCCACCTTTGCCTGGCTCAGCCTATCCCAACCTTCTTTGCAGTGGCTGGCTAGCCAGCTCTTCTACTTCACCTCTGCAAATCCCTGGCTCTTCCTTCTTCCTCTTCCCCATGGCCTCTCCTTCTCTTCTTCCTTGTCCTCCCCACTACCTTCAAATACTGGCCAGGCTGTTGAATTTTGCTTTGCTATGTGATAGTATCCTTGACAGGCTGGGTAGGATTCTGAAAGGGAAAGGAAGGAGAAAGAGGAGGACAAAGGTAGCAATGTGAGAGGTGTGGTGCTGACATTTGGAGGACTGAAGGAGGGAGGCAGCAGGAGGAGGGATATTGGTGGCAACTCTACTTTGCATCTACTCTTGCCTAATCGTAGGGTAGTCATTAGCATTTGCATGATGTGCTAAGCCCCCATGCTGTGGCTTATGCCCTATTTTATGAGGTCTTAAGATCCCACTGAGGAACAAAAATTATACTGGATATTAAATGTTTGGTTGCATCTGGGAGCTCGTTTTCATAGTGACAAGTGAAGATACCCCTGTGATTTGCTCCCTTTAACTGTACTGATGCTTCTTCAAATGCATGTTCATGACTGAAGATCTTATTAGCTATGAAAAATATAATAGCAGCCAACTGGAATCTACTATTGATATAACAGATGGATAGATTCCAGATGGTACATGTATGAGCAGACAGTTTTTCAGTGAGTACAATATATCCCCAAATATGTTCTGCTGTCCAGCCATATACAAGTTTGATGAGATGACTGTCATGCATGGTCCAGAGCCTTGGCAAAGGGCCTTGTGAAATTGGAATAGGCTGCCAAGGAAGAAGCTCAGGAAGTCGTGAATTCAGGTTGTTCTGAAGGGCAAGTGGCTGGCTACACTGACCTTGTGTTCAGATTCAGAAGAATAGCATGCCTTCTGTAGGCAATATAGAGTAGCTTTTTTGCCAACTCAGCTATCTAATGATACTGTATAGAAGGGATTACTGTCAAGAGGGAAACCTGCCAAATATTGTGCACTGGTTTTATCTAAGAAAATTAATCAAATGGCTTAGTTTTCCCAGGTGCTAATGCTCATGAGGTTATCACAGAAGTTGAGTCAATGTTGAACTGTGGGCTTAGATTAGGTTTTTGTAGAAAATCACAATAAGAATATTTTTAAAGATTACCTGCAGGGTTACATTTATCAAAAATAACTCAAAATCAAACCTACAGTATAAGACTGAAATGTTAATACTGAGAAGAACTTAAGACAATTGTACCTTTATATTTGTAATTATTAAATACAGATTCTGTCTGTCTGTGTTTTATGCAAGATATTCTGCTTTCTGTTGACAGTATATATAAATAAAGTATAATGATAGTATAAATTAACTTGTTTAATTTCATGTTGCTTCTTATTAAATTTAGCTTGCAGACTTGCATTAGTTCTCAATCTTCCTCACAATGCTTCGCTATTTAAGAATAAAAATAGTGTATTAAAACCATTTTCTCAGTTGAAGGATTCTCAGATTATCATTTCAGTGCCATATGTTATTTATTTAATTTATTTGAGGCTTGTTCCTATTGCTTGGTACACAGGCAGATTTTGGAATAACTCTAAATGTTAGTCGTGCAGAAAGCCACTAAAGCAGAATTGTGTTAAGCTGGTGTTCATAGGTTTATTTTATGTTGCTACAAGGTAAATAGAAATTGGCTGAGAAGTCAGGTTCAAGTTGATGGTTATTAATACTGTGCCAGAATTGTCATCTGTAGCTGCAAAAGAAGATAAAATGAAAAAAAGAGAGATAGAGAAAGAGAAAGGTATTGAGAACCAAAGAATCCATAAAAAATCACAAAGGTAGATAGCAGAGATTATTCTTATTCACTATATAAAGTGGCTGAGATATCTTTTATCTCTCTTTATTGAATGTAAAAAATGTCCTATGTCCCTATATTACCGCAAGCATTTTACTACTGCAACAGGGCATACGGGTTTAATTCTGGACTTCCTAGGTGACTGGGTGCCATTAAAAGAAAGTGTGTGTGTAAAGAAGCCCCCACTGCTATGATTGTGTCTGAAGTTTTCCTATCATTAGAAAAGCTACTCTGATTACCTATTTAATACAGAGTCTAAAATTAAGAAGAAGAAGAAGAATTATTTAATACCTAACATTGTATTTCTTTATTAGGTGTTAGAATTATCTTCTCTTATAGAGTGTTTATAATAAATTAACAAAGACTAGTTGGCAGAATTGGTATTTCTTTTGTTCTTGTAGGAAAAGATGCACAAGTTGTTAGAAGTGTATGAACGCCTTGGTGGAGAAGAGGATATTGTTAATCCTGCCAATGAATTGATTAAAGAGGGTCATATTCAAAAACTGTCAGCAAAGAATGGCACAGCACAGGATAGGTATTTATTTTTGGTGAGTCACTTGGTTTCTGTGGTATAAAATCTTTTAACTCTGCCTACACAAGCTCCTTTGACTAGGTTAGTCAATCCTTGGGAAATCTGCCCATACTCAGCAAACTATATCAGTGGCTTTTATTTCTGTCCCTCTTTCTGCCCCTCTTAGATGGTTTTCATTCTTTCATGATCAGTCTACTTGGTGTTATCAGTATTCAGATAGTATTCCAAACTTCCTAGGAACAGTAGATGTTGGGTTTTTTCCTTTTGTCTTTGTGAGTGTTGTGTGTGTGTGTGTGTGTGTGTGAGAGAGAGAGAGAGAGAGAGAGAGAATGAGAATGAGAATGAGAATGAGAATGAATTGTTGGGGTTTTGTCAGTGTATTTGTGAAGGTTCATTGGATGGGTCCCTGTGTATACGTGGTTCCTTATGTGTTTGACTGTGAATACTGCTACTAGAGAGAATCCGGAGAGAACAAGCAATGTTATTTAGCAAATGTTGTTTAGCCTTAGAAGCTGTGCCTTTTTAGCTGTGCTTACCTTACCTTTGGTCAGTTGGTGAGAATCTTGGTAAGGTGACAAAAACATACCAGGAATAAGCTAAAATTCTGAGTTCAGACATAATGTTAAACCATGGATAAAACAAGATGTAATTTGTAAACAACTTCAATTCATGCTGTTAAGTTTTGAGTTTATTGCCATAATATAAACTGTGGTTTGGGGTCTGATGTGTTCAGACAGTTCACAGACCAAATCAGTCCTTGTACAACTTTAGCACAAAACAGGCTGTAGTTTCTCTATGTTAGGAACCCTACAAATAATCTCCAAGGCTTTCCCTGTTTTTATATCTAAAAACTCTCTTGTGTAATTTTAGTATTGTTGTATACAATACAGCAGTATACCTTATTGTCCCTGAATCCTGTATGGTGAGGTTATATATGTGTTCACAAAAACATATAACTTAAATTTGGATGTATTAAATACAATAAAGAGGATATTTAAATAGGAGACATCAGTGAGAGATAAGGAAGTGTAACTGAGCAATTCTGGAGTTTGCTATCCTGTACTATCTAAATATATCAAGCTTCCAATATGGCTAAGATGGAACAAGACAGTGTTGGCACAGTTATCTGCTGCTACATCAATGATGCTTTCAAACAAATTCTTCTCTTTTAAGAATCTACCTGGGGATACTTTTAAGAGAGCAGTTTGGTGTAGTGTTGCAGTTTGGACCACATGCATGTCCCCATTCAACCATGGTGCTCACTGGGTGACTCTGGACTGATCACTCTCTCTGGCAGGGCTGTTGTTATTATCAAAATAAACTGGGGAAACCCATGTATGTGGCCTTGAAGTCCCAGAGAAAAGTGGAACATAAACACAATAAATACACAATGAAATAATAACTAAGTACCTGTGCAGACATGCCCTAAAGGGAATGTGCACAAAGTATTTGGGGTGGTAAAGAAAGACAAGATCCAGGGAAGAGAATGTATATCCCCAAAAGTACACAGTGAAGTATATCTGCGAAGAAGTATATTATATCTATTTAGCATAACTATGTTTTATGATGCAGGGAAAGCTATGTTATCTTCAGCATAACTATATAACAAAGACTTTTTTTTTTGTTATTTGCAGTTTAACAGCATGGTGTTATACTGTGTTCCAAAACTGAGACTGATAGGCCAGAAATTCAGTGTTCGTGAAAAGATTGATATTGCAGGACTGCAGGTTTGTATCTGATTCTTTTAGTTTTATTTTCTTATATATGTATTTCAAGACTTGTTTAAAATAGAATAATGTAGTTACTATTTTATTTTTGGCAATGAATTCATTTTTGAAACAAATTTCTCCTATTGAGAGGATACATGGATTTGTCTGATAGTGATTAGAATTAAATACTAAAAAATGCCAAAATACCAATTTGGTTTTCTAGGTCCAGGAAATTGTCAAGCAAAATGTGGCTCATACTTTTTCTATAACAGGAAAAAAAAGATCCTTGGAACTACAAGCCAGGTACTGATTTTTTTTAATCCTAAATATATTTATTTATTTATTTATTTATTTTGAACAGGACCTTTCCCATCATAAAATTCTGGTATAATGTTTAGGAAATATTAAAAGGAAAATTGTTGATGAGTTTCATTTATATTTGCTTAGACAATTAGCTGTCATAATCTTATGTTCAATCGCAGCAAAGAATGATTGCTGTTCACTTATAAGAAACATGGAGAATAGGATTGAGCCAAGATTAAATCCTTCTTACTGAGAATATGTAGCTCCTGGGGAAACCCCACTACAAGGAAAAGAAATGTTTGGAGCATCAACTCTCAGGGATATGGCTCTGCCTTCCATCTTTCATTTCCATTCATGAGAGAGGAAGGGGAAGAAAGCACTGGAGAACTTGCTTTGCCCACCTCTTACTTTTCCTATTGGAAAGCCCCAAGAAGATGCTTCAAAGGAGCTCTTTGAAATAGTGGGTCCCTTGAGCCTTTTTTGTTCCTCTTTTGCAATTTCAACAAGACACACAAAGCAACTAGGTGCTTCCAAATGCTTCTGCCTTGAAGGCATGCCTCCCATGGAGCCAGTTTTGTCTGGCTCATTAGAAAAGATGAAGAGTAGTAGAAACCTGAGGAGGCGACAGTATAGTGTGCACAGAGCACTCTCAGGTGGAGGCTACCTGGAGGGTAGCATTATTTCCAAGTGAAAAAGCACAGTGTGACAGAAAGCCTCTGGAATTCTTCATTTCATGGTCTTCCAGAGCCTTGAAACAGAGGCACAAGAGGAAGAATACAGTGAGACTTCAGACTAACTGGCTGGAATGGAATAGCATGGTGTGAAAGGCTGGACAACAGACCCAGAGGTTTTGTTCCCTAGCTTACCCCATTTCAAATATTAAAACAATTCTATATATTAAAATCTTTCTATCTGATTATCAAAGTATTGAAATTACAAAAAGGAAGGCAAACACCCTTTGTTCTCATTTTATAGGACAGAAGAAGAAAAGAAAGATTGGATTCAGGTAATATCTATTTATTTTTTCAAGGTTTTCCCTCATTTGAATGGGCCATGTTTCATTTCAAAGTAAATCTTTTTGAGCAAGTTAAGTTTTGTATAGACTATTCCTTCCTGACATGCTTAAGGCAGAACTTGGATTTTCCCCTTCCTAGTCCAGTGCCTTAACCACTAGACCAAACTGGCTCTCTACTCTGTGTGTGCATGATGTGAGGTAGATAGATAATACTATATTATAATATTTAAAGAACTTTAACAAAAAGCCACAAAAGAACTATGTGGATTTCTGGAAATATCTTTATAGCTTATAGGATAATGTAATGGAATCCTGAAAGCCTGGCAAAGCAGTTATCCCAGTCAACTTATACCTAGTGTAATTAAGATGGAGTTTCTCCCTTCCTCATGCTCCCCCCTCCTCTGAGCTGAGGTGTCTGTTTCATAATGGTACTTTTTCTTCCTTCACTTTATTGGAATCTGCTGGACATTTCATCACAGTTTACATCCACACTCTGGAAGTTTGGAATAGGTCAAAAACTGTTGAGGGTTTTTTGTTTGTTTGTTTTTCAGAACAGGCAAGATGCATCCACAATACCTGGTTTTGGTTAAAACTCATGGAATTGTATTTTGCACTAACTGCATTTTTCTCCATTGGCAGCCTGGTATATACTCTATTTCAGTAGTACAACTTAACATTTTAGAATAGAAACAAGTACTTTCTGAGTTACAATCTCATCTGTGTCCTCCTTCAAGATCCATTATCTGTCTGATTCTTCCCACTAAACAATTCAGATAGAGGTAGAGTTCTTGTATACAATTAGCAAAAAGTTCTTAACCCCTCACTATCTATAAGACACTCTGTTTTCTGAATAATTTTTATCTGTAATTCTTAGTCTTGAAAGGATAAAATTGTTAAGCAGTTGACATCTGCCAACAGTGATAATTTAAGGAAAATATTGTATGTTTTGTTTTTGGTATAAGACTGGTGAAAATTGTGATTACTTACTGATTACTTTTCTTTGAAACTACCACAGGTCATTCAAGCAACAATTGAAAAACATAAACAAAATAGTGAAACATTTAGGGCTTTTAATAACTCTTTTTCTCAAGAAGATGAGCATTTCCCAGATTCATCCGTAAGTAATCCAAGCATTTAAAACATATTATATTATATGGCAGATACGTAATGTCACACAGTTAACAGTATTGACTGAAGAGTTTGGTTACAATACCCATTCAGATATGTTCACTGGGGTCTTTTGACAGGCCAGGATTTCACCTGCAGGGTAGATGTGGAAATAAAAGGCTAAAATGTAAAATGTAAGACATTAATTAAAGTTTGTTTAATTAATTAATTAAATTTGGCAGCTGCCTGATTCCAAGTGACTCTAGACAGCCTACACTTTAAAAAGGAAAGCACAATAAAATAAGAAAAAATGTACATCCATGAAAAAATATACATCACACATCAAAGAAAAACTACTAGGGGCTCAACAAACACTCCACCCCAAGGCCTGGAAAAACTGCTAAGTTTTCAAAGACTTTTGAAATATCATCAGTGGAGAGCCATACAGATCACTGGCAAGATGCTGTTCCAAGTTGTTCTAAGTTATTGTTAATATATACCTTAAAAGTTTGTGAGCCCTTTTGAATTTTCAATATTTCTGCATAAATGTGACCTAAAATGTGATATGTTCTCCCCAAAAGTCCTAAAACTAGATGAAGAAAACCCAGTTAAACAAAGGTGTCAAAAACATTATATTTGTTCATTTATTTAGTTGCAGTTATTGCTGTCCAAGGGAGGAACACCAGTTACTGAAAGCAAAGGTTCACATACTTTTGCCACACCCAGATATGTAGCTTTGCATAATTTTCCTCAATAAACAAACATGAAAAGCCATAAAAATCTATAGAAGTTAAAATGCCTTTCATGTATTTTTATATTGATCATTCATACAAATTTTAGGTATCCTCAAATACCTTTCTACCATACTGTTACTTGGTCCTAATAGTGCCAATTGATCATTCTAGATCAACTGCAAATGCCAGGATAATACCAGAAAGTATGATGTTGTGCTGACACAGTAATTATGATCTTTCTCAGTGGGCAACACAAGTGATTGTTGGACTGAGCTGTGAAGGATTATTTTTATTTAGGATATTTAGTATATTTTTATTTAGAATTATCTTTCTATTAATTTCTTGAAACCTTTGGATCTAATTTCACGACTGATTTTGTTTTGGCTTGTTTTTGGCTTTCTCTTATCAGATAGTGAGCACCAGTTCCATGGAATCTATGCCAGGAACAGACAGTAGCAGCAGCACATCTGCAGGGGTAAGCAGTTGTGAAATTGATGCCTCATTAAAGCAGGTGTCAGAATGCTTTGTTTGATGGGGCTGTATGCGCCCGCGTGTGTGCGTACATGCACACACGTGCTTGTGGGGAGAAAGAAACTGGTTTAGACAAGTCATGCACTGGTCTATATTTTCTCCTTTCATTTTACTTACTAAAGTATTTTTTGCCATTAGTAAAGGTTATGCTTTACCTTTTCTAATACAAAGCTTTAACATATATCTGATTTATGAAACCTATAAGCCCTAATTTGCTGTACTTTCTTTAAATACCATTTGCTGCAGGTGCAAGCAGGCCTTGTAAACCATAGCAATATGCATGCGATATTGCAGAGACCTTAAGGACTGCTTCAGATATTCACTTGCTCAGATACCAGACTGTACTTCTCACATGAAAATCCCCATTTAGCTCTAGGCTAAACTGTTCTGCCTAATTCAGCTGTACCAGACTTCCTTATAATTAGGGCTGCCATCTGATAATAGAAATTGTTGCTAGTTAATCAGTTGTGTTTCCGCCTAGTAACTGATCGGTTTATTAAGTCTGTGTACATCTGCATATGAATAAGCAGTGCTTCTGGAAAAGAAAAATGCATCCTTCCCTTATATTTGCGCATGACTGTTGTAGCAGGTGCCACCAGAGAAGAGAAGAGGCGTTTCCTTGGAGAAAGAGGAATGTCCATCCTATAGTCAGGGCTGGCTGAAGATGCTGTGCTGCCTGGGGTGAAGATACCTTAATTTAGAATGATATTTTCAGCCTTTGTGGTATAGCAGCACTGCTATGTCATGAAAGTAGTCTCTGGAGCCACTTCATCCCCAGTGCTCTGACCACCCCTTCCTCAGAGAGAAAGGCATAAGATGATTTATGCTCCAGACAGCTTCCCCTCCCCAGCTGAGCAGAAACAAGTATAGGGCAATACCAGCAGAGGGCCAATCTGAGATACTCTCAATAGCTTACCAACAACCCCATATATAGGAAACCTGACTTTGATCATTCTTTTAATAAAAATATACATTTCACTGTTCTATGGCATACACACCCCTCCAAATCACTGAAAAGAAAAGAAGAAACATAACTGATACATTTATTTAACCATAGTGGACAAAGAATGTCATACAGACAGAATATTTAAGAATCATCAGCTAGTCATCAGCCTTCTGGATCTACTACAATATTATCAATGTTCCTCTTCATAATGTCACTTGTGTGACTTTTTTAATAACAATTGTGTTATTTGAGTAGACTGCTTATATCATTTGTTTTTAATAGAAAATAAAATAATCCTTCTGTTGAAATTAGTGCTCTTTAAAATGCACAGTAAGGGTATGATGTTAAATTGAAACTGGTCATATTTCCACGTGTTGATGTGAATATAATAATTCTCCTTTATCTTGTGCTTGATAAGAGATAATTAGCCAGTAGTAGTGAATTCTGCCACTTGGTGGGGATGATAGTTAGCAGACTAGAAGCTGTCTTCTTCATACTGTTCAGCATGCTAAAGAAACACTTTGCACATTGAGATATGACCACAATTAGTTTGGAAAACTAAAGCGCTAAAGTTCAGAGAAAAAAATAGATGGGACTACATATGTTAGTAAATGATCCTCAATAGTTTTTTTTTGTTTTTTGTTTTTTTTAATTCCAAAGCAATAGAGGTTGTTGTTATTGCTGCTGGTGGTGGCTTTAAATTTGCAGGCTGGCCCTGCCACAGGGGAAATTGCCCTGTATTCCCTAAAGTTATTGTGCTGGATTTGTTAACTCATATCTAAAATGAAAACTCCCAATAAGTGCAAAAGCCTGAAACAGTTTATAGAGTCAGATATATGAGAATTAAATACATTTTCCTGTAATCTCAAAAGCCATTTGGAATTATTTTTATTTTTTTGACTTTGTAAGCTTTGTTGAAGACAAGAGACAAGGGGATTCAAAGTGGGTAATGACATGACATCAACCAGGACAAGAAACAAGTTTAATTTCATTTAAGCATATATGTAATTAACATTTATTTAAATCCAATTTAATTATTATTCCTCATGTATTTAATAATTTTTAATTTCTTTCCCATTAGAAGTTACAATTTAGTGGCAACCTTTAGTGGCAGGCCATATCCAAGGAGTGGTTTGAGTTTGTACTCAGCATTAAAATCTGCTACTCTTGCAAGGAGAAAAAACGTGGGGATGACCTCTCCACTTAGACCAATGTCCAAAACTGTCCCTGATGGGATGGCATGTGTATTTTTCTCTTGTCCCCTCCCCCCACCCAGCAGATATCCTCCAGGCAGGCACGTTTCCTAGGTTAAAAGGACTAATTTTGGCTCGCTCTAGTCAGTTCTACGCCTGATATTATTCAAATTAGAGATTCAAAGATGGCACCATTTGAAACTGAAATTCAGTATTTAAGGGCAAACCAATTCAGTAAACTTGGAGACTCAAGATTCAATTTGAAAAAAAAGATGTCTCCATAGACTATCAGTGGGAAGCATTGAAACCTCTGCAGTTTCTCTGCAATGCATTTTGAAAACATTTTATCTGTATCTTTTTAAAGGTAGAGGTAGTAGGGATGAGGAAGGTAATATAGCAGCAGCTTTCAAACAGCCTGGGGAATCAGGGACCAGCCCATCAATTAAGTTAAGGAGCTCAGGGAGGGAACTAGCTGAGCGGTAGGGGGACAGTACACCAGCAAGCATCCGAGTTCATCCCTGGATTTCAGATCAGGATGTTTGTAGAAGAACACACTCGGTCATGATCAGATTCTCACAGAATACTACTACCACCTCTTCCTCTGCCCTGGAGTTGAGGTTGATGTACAACCAAAATCCCAGCTAGGCTGATTGCCCAGCCAAGTCATGTTGATACATGCCAGGTCTGCCTGCCCCTTCAGCATCAGGTCACTGCTCATTGTCCATGGATCAGAGATTTTCAAAATCTTTATTAACACAACAAGCTTTAACTCAGGAAAAAAATATTTATGGTGATGGATGCTGTGGGATACTAAAGGTTCACAGGAACCTTTGTGCTTCTTCTATATCGTTTATAAAGAAGTGACACATCAGTTGAAGGTGCTAAAGGAGGCTCCCCATATTTTCTGCATCATTTTTTTCTTTGGCTAGTCCAGCAGGGCATAGTTTTTGAAAGAGGAGGTAAATAATATATTAGGAAGGGTAGAGAGGCCATCAACATTTTAATAGACTGTATAGAAAATCTGTAATTGTTACTAAGTGGTGTTTTAGAAACTTCAGACTTTAATATAGCCACCTTCTGTTTTAAAAGTTTGATCAGACTAACAGAGCTTGGGTCAGGATAATCTTAATGCATCTTCACCCTTTGTATGTTTTAAATATGTACCTTACTGATATTAGTATCTCTTTTTAAAATAATATGATAGACTTTGAGCTGCAATTTACTGAATTGTAATGACCTTTCTAAATTTCATTTTTCATTCCAGCCTGAGTGCTGTAGAAAATCTTCAAAATCAAAGAGAGACAAAGAGAAACAAGCTTGCAAAAGTTGCAGTGAAAGCTTTAACTCCATTACAAAAAGAAGACACCACTGCAAACAGTGTGGGGCAGTGAGTATTAGAGTAAAAAAACCCATTATTTCAGTTTATTTTGATAATGCATAGCGTGCGCAGTATAAAAATAAAACAATACGTTTCATGACATTCTTTTGGAATAGGTGGTATTTTCTCTTCAAAATTCTGCTAAGAAAATATTTTATCTTGTTAAATATTACTCTCATCTATTACTAATATTATATGTTAACTTTCAGTAATTTTTTTTGCAGGGCATAGCTACATAAATAGATTGAGGAGGGGCTCAATAGATAGGCATGTGCTCTCACCCATCGAAAGAAAATGTGACAGTAAAGAGCTGCACTTACATCTCCTATCTGCCCAACTCTTCTTTTGGAATTCACACATCTTAAATGCACTTATCTAGCAGCAAATTGAAATCAGTGGCACTTTCATTCATTCCTTGAAATGAACAGAGTTTTAATTTCCCCTGTAGCTATATCATTTGTTCACAATTTACATTTTTTAAAATATGAATCCAACCATTATGCTTTTCCACTTAAAGATATACATGGTTTAACTCATCAGTGGCATTGAATTCATCCTTATTTTGGACAATGTTGTTGTCCAACATTTTGGACAATGTGGTTAAATTACTTATGTGCTTCGTTTTTTCTTCTAATTAAGGTTAGTTTCCTGAAACAAAAACGTTTAAAGATGTACTTACACTTGTTAGTTCCATTAACTTATTTTTCTTTATTTGGTATAATTTTTAGTACACCGTAAATCAGTAGAATACCATGGCTTTGGGGTTGGCTGTGCAACTTGTTTAATGTGTGTGAAGATTGCATCTATGTCTGGTGACAGGGGGAATGTTGTTATGGTTTCCCTGTGCAAAGGGAAACATAACAAACATGAATGCAAAAGCTACAGGAGGATTAATTTGTTAAGTGCACCTGGGATGGTGTTTGGCAGAATTCTGACTGAGAGAGTAAGAAAGGTGACAGTGAGAAAAAGTTGGGAAGTACACTGTGACCTCTGCCATGAAAGGGGCGTACAGATCAGGTTTTTGCTCTCTAGCAGAGCAAAATCATCTTGCAAAATGTATGAATGTGAGAAAGAAAGTTGATTGTATGTTTGTTGATTTAGAGAAACCATATGATAAAGTAAATAGGCTTGGATTGTGGGATATTTTGCCCAGATATGGAGTAGTAGTTTGTTTGCTGAATACAGTAAGAGCAGTATGATAGAACTAATATATACATAAGAATAAATGGAATACTTAGCAAATGGCTCAACATTTGCAGGGAGCAATACATATGTGTGTCCCCTTCTTTGTTTAATGCATGGATATATGTATAAAGAATACTTATGGTGACAGTAAAGATATGTTGTTGGGTATGTGAATGTACGTGTACTTTTCTATGCAGATAGTGCTATGTTGCTGCTTGAGAACTGGAGTGATTTACAGCAAATGTTAAATTGTACAAGGAACAAGGAGTGGGGTTTGGAAAATGAATTATGAAAGATGAAGGTGGTGTGTTTCACATGGATTTTGGTCTCAGCATTTGTAAATTATACATAAATGACAAAAAACTAAAGCTAAAAGATGAAATTATATACCTTGATAGAGTATTTACTAAAATGGCAAAATTGATAGAGAAATGTTTTAAGATGTACAGGTAGTCTTCGACTTATTGCTCATTGGAAGGATTGATACTGAACCTCAAGCTCAGATACTTTGGTCACCTAATGCGAAGAAAGGACTCTTTGGAAAAGACCCTGATGCTGGGAAAGATTGAAGGCAAAAGGAGAAGAGCACGGCAGAGGATGAGATGGTTAGATAGCATCACTGAAGCCATGAGCATGAAACTGAGCCAACTCAGGGAGGCAGTGAAGGACAGGAAGGCCTGGCACAATATGGTTCATGGGGTCACGAAGAGTCGGACACGACTTAACAACTGAATAACAACAAAGGGACCAGAAAATTTGTAGTTAAGCAGTGCAGTCATTAAGTGAGGCATCATGACAGCACCCAATTTTACAACCTTTTTTGCTGCAGTCATTAGGCGAATCACCTGCAGTTGTTAAGCGAGACATCATGTGACCTTGCAACCTTCCCTGCTGGCTTCCCCATTGACTTCGCTTGTCAGAAGCCGGCTGGAAAGGTCACCAATGGTGATCATGTGACCACAGGACACTGCAACCATCATAAATGCACAACAGTTGCCAAGCACCCAAATCATGATCATGTGATTGTGGGGATGCTGTGACATTCTTAAACGTGAGGACCAGTTGCAAGTAACTTTTTTCAGTACTGTTGTAACTTCAAACAGTTGCTAAACGAATGGTCATAAGTTAAGGACTACCTGATGTCCAAATGCTGGTAGAAAGGTAGTGGTCTGTGGTCTGATGTGAGAAATGAATGTTTGTCCAAAGAAGTGAAAACGGCTGCATATAAGAGTGTGCTTTTGCCCACTTTGTTATATGAAAATGACAGTGTATCAGGAGAAACGTTAAAGTAGACTGAAGTGGTTAAGGTGTAGGACTAGGACTGCAGAGACCCAGGTTCCATTCCATTCTTAGCTCTGGAAACTCACTAGATGAGTTTGGGACAGTCATTCTCTCTAATACCAAGACCTACCTCACAGGTTGCATCTTTGTGTAAGTTCTCTTTAGCTATCACAGGAAAGGCAGAATATAAACCTAACTAATGAATAAATATGTGAGAACACTGACTTTTTAACATTTAACATTTTTATTTAATTTTACAGTTCTGTTAGTCACATTCAGTGATACTGTGGTTGTCTTGGTCTAGAGTAGCAACATTTCAGAATCACCAGCCTCCATATGTTGCTGAACTGTAACTCCCAGTTTGGCCAGGCTCACTGGGATTGCTGAAAGTTCAGCAATATGAGAAAGGTGACTGATTCTACACCCTCCCCTAGGCTTTTGGGCACAGTAGGTCATTTCCATCACTTGCAGTCCAATTGTTTTAATTGCAGAGGCCGGATATTGGAATCCAGAACTTCCTTGTTTCCCCAGAATAGATACCTTTCAGCTATATCATGCAGGGTACTTACAAGCAGATTAAAACAGGGAGAGCCAGTGGATGAGAAAGGATAGAAGGATGGTGGGTCTCATTAGACTTATGAACTATCTCTTTGGGAAGAGGATTCAAGAGTGAGCTGATTCATGTGATCTTTTTTTAGATGTAAATCACTTAAGAACGTCTTTGTTTATCTTCTGTACCAGAGGACTACTGTACTGTCTATCCCTTGAATTACATCCAGTGAGCTACTTCATTGGCCTGTAGCTGGTTAATGACATCTTGCACTTCTGACAGAAAGTTCACAATGACTGCTAAAGCTGACATCTGATTTCTTTGATATACCTATAGATGGTATACGTACAAAGAAAGTTTTATTTTAAAGTGTAAGCTACTGATACACTGCAACTTTTGTGCTGAAATCATATTTGGACATCTCAGTCTCTTCCTGTCACTTGTTTCAAAAGATTAATTCCTTGCTGGATATTACTAATAAGAGAAAATATTTAGAAAGATTTCTCTTTCCTCCTTTAAATATGGAATAGTCTTTAAGGATTAAATAAGATACAGTGAGATGCCATCAATGTCTAGTATATTTAATGCATTATACACTTTTAAATTATTGAAATATTTTCCCACAAATAATGCAATCTTCTCTTGAATGTTGCATATATATCCTAACTTCAAACACATACAAAGTTTATATACTAATTTTAATCTGTAATTTTACCAAGTATTATATTTTGGGTCCAATTTCAAAGTTGTATCCTGGATATGAAAGACTAATACTTTCAATTAAAGGGGGGGGTTGTTTGTTCTGTTTTGCATGAGGGGCTATTAAACATTTTATGGATTATTGAGGTTTCAGTCACCAATACCCTATAGCATCAGAAGGTATGGTTCAATAAATTGTAACAATAGAGCTAGAAACTGACTACAAAAATATCAATCTGAGGTACTTCCTGTTCCATGTTATACTTTTTGTTTTATTTGATATTTGTAAGAATTGTAAAAAAGAAGAACTTGCTAGTTAACCACCAGGTAGTAGATGTAGATATTTTTGTGTGCAGTTTGTCTCATTGTTCCCACTTTTTCATTTGTTTGTTTCTTCTTATAAAATAAGTTGTTATTGGCAACTGCTATATTGGTCCTGAAAATGTTCAGTAAATAATAATGATGCCTTTGATAGGTCAAGTTCAGTTTGGAAATATTGGGGCTCCTCATGTCTTTTCTCTGTGTGTCCTGCCCCAGTGTGAGCAGGCAGGCAGGACACACAGGAAACTTGAGTTTTGAGTAGTTTACCTTGATTTGCAAGCGCTTACAGGTAATGGCTGACAGAGCACAGGTGGGTGCATGTGCATGCATGCACCAGCACCATTTACAAAGAGGAAGAGTCTGAGAGAGTCCAAAGTAGAATTAGCATGTGGAAGCATAGTCCAGAAATAGAAATTGCTCAGGTGTCACTGAAGGGTCCGGGGTGAAATTGTTGAGCTTCAAGCAGCACATGGGATTCAGAGACTCAAGAGCATGGATCCAAGGTTGAAGCAGTTGTTCCCAACAGATAGCCAACTGCCAATTATGGCCTAATTAAGACCACTGTCTTTGTTTTTCAAGAAGCTGAGCAGAGCACCTCTGCTCAGCCCTCTGAAGTTTGCGGTAGTTCTCAGGCTGGGTGGCTACTGGGAGTTCCATCATGTGACTTGTCCCATGCTGCTCCTGATGGTTGCTGGTGGAGTCAGCCTCAGGGGCTTGGTTGTTCCCCAATTCCTGAGGCTAACATTCATTCAGAGTAGGTTCCTCAGCACTGGAGACCATGACAGTCTGAGATACTGAAATGAAGATATTGCAAAGTGTATATCATATTTTAGGAAGCACCAATCAATACCTTTCATAAATGGTCTCTTTAAAATTTATATTTCAATGAGCTTCCATAAAACCTTTTAAAAATATCAGAAATAGCCAAAAAGCTCTGTAAAACACTGAATAAAAAAGAAAATCTATATATGTGCCTTGCTTTTATAGAAGGTTTGAGAAAATAACATAGAGCATTGTTATTCCTTAACGTTTTTCAAGTAGATGAAGCAGGTGGGAGGTAACTATATCTTGGATATTGGTACTGAAAATCTTACAGTGTTACAATGCAGTTTAATTGTTTTTAGGAACAGAAATCAACGCTGTTCTATCATAAGGGGACTTTTTCCAAATACTGTGTTGTTGTTTTTTAATCCAGGTTATCTGTGCCAAATGTTCTGAATTTAAAACACTTGCTGATAATAGCCGCCAAAACCGGGTATGCAAAGATTGCTTTCAACTGCTGTCAGCAAACCTGTGCATCTCAGGGAATGAAGGTGCAGGAGAACAAAGGAAAAAAATCACCATGGAGGTATATTTATCATGTTTAATCGACTATAAACGGTTGGTTGCCTCAGCAAAAGCAGTTTTCATTGTTTTCTTTTTTCTGGTTTTATTTTTTATTAATTGGGTAAAATAAACAACAAAAAAGCAAAATAAAGAAAAGGGGAAAGAATATGTATACATGCATAAAATAAAATACTGGACCAAAGGTTGAAATGAAAATATGGTTATAAAAATATTTTTTAAAAGTTTTTTAAAAGGCAAAACAGAAAAAAGAAAAAAAATAGGAAAAAGCTTTCTAGTAGCCCTTCTCTTTCTCTCCCCCCCCCCCCCCCAGCTTCTAATTGCTACCAATAGAAGAGAATATACGTAGCTCAGGGCTGAACTGTAGAGTCCTTGGTGTTCTCTGAGCTTGGTTGTTTTCTTGCAGATGTTTTCTTACCTGACTAGGTAACATCTTCAGTGCTAGAAGGGAGTGGGGTTTGCTCTCTGTTTTTATAAAGTAGCTTGCCCTGTCATTGTTGGTGGGGGAGGGTTTTTTGTTTTTGTTTTTGGTAGTTCCTAGATTAGGTTGTTGTTTACTGCTTGATTGTTTGTCTGGTGTTAATCCCTGCTTATCTGGGTGTTGGTTGCTGGTGAGGAGCTGTTCTGGTCTTTTTGCTTTCTTTTTATTGTCTCTTTTCAATAGTATGTAAATGTTGTTTATCTCTATGTGCCTGTTGATGTCTGACTTGTCTGAATGCACTCTGCTAGTCTTCTGCCTGTCTGTCCTACTGTTACAGTCCTTACACTGTATGTTGTAAATGACTTCTGTTTTTTCTTCTTGGGCTACTGGGTCTTTTGGTTTACTTAAGATGTTTTGGAAGGTTCTAGTTGGTTTGTGTGCTACTGAGATGCCATGTGGTTGTAATAGTCTGTTGGTTGTTTTTGAGATGTTTCTGGTGTATAGCAGTGTTATCCTTTTTGTAGCTTGTGTTGATTGTTCTGTAGTGGGTTGAGTGGTCAGGCACTTTTTGATAAAATTGCATAGGTATCCATTTTGTTGGAAGTTGTTGTATAAGTGGTCTGTTTCCTTTTTCTGCTGTTCTGGGCTGCTGCAGTGCATTTGTGCTCATCTGAATAATGTTCTTACACAGCTCCTCTTGTGGAGGCTGGATTGTTACTTTGGTAATGGAGCATTTAGTTAGTGTGGGTTGTTTTTCAAAAGATTTGTATTTCTAATTTGCTGTCATTTCTTCTGCTGATGTGGATATCCAAGAAGGGTAGTGCGTTGTTGTTTTCTTCTTCCGTTGTGAATTTTATTCCTTTGAAGATGTTGTTGATTGTTTCATGTGTCTTCTCTAGTTGTTCCTTTTTTCTTATGACAAAGGTGTAGTCTACATACCGGATCCATACTTTTGGTTGTATGCGTGGAAGTGTTATAGTTTCTAGACCCTGCATTACAATCTCTGCTCTGAGTCCTGAGAGTGGTAATCCCATGGGTGTTCCTCTGATTTGTTGGTATATTTGTCTATCAAACTGAAAATAGGTAGTGAGGCAGAGGTTGATGAGGTCCATCATTCTGGGTATTTTGATCTTAGTGTATTTGGTTAGGTGTGTTGTCTAGTACTGCTGCTATGGATTCTTTTGCTAGTTCTGGGTCTATGGATGTAAAGAGTTGCTGTGACATTGAATGAAACCATAATTTCATCTTCATCTATTTTTAGGTCTTTGATTTTCTGGAGGCACTGTGGTGGGGAGTTGATAGAATATTCACTCCCCTCTGTGAGATGTCCAAGCTTTTTTGTGAGTTCTTTCACTGTGTTGTATGTTGGGGTCCCTGGTAATAATACAATTGGATGGGGAGGTATAGTGGGCTTGTGTATTTTTGAACATACAACATAGTGAAAGAGAATTTGAACCTGGTCATCTGTGCCTCAAGTGAAAACTCAGGGTTGACGGCACCATTGTTTAATCAAGGAGACTCAGACCAAACTCACTCTGCCAGATCTTCCTGTATAGGCAGAAACTCTTAAAGACAGGTAATCCCTATGCCATGAAGGACTTTATAGGTGGTCATCAGTATTTTGAATTGCACCCAAAAGCTAACTGGCAACTGATGCTGGTCACAGAACAGTGGTGTCACATGAAATAATGTGGCATGCCCATTACGGTTCATGTTGCCCATTCTGGACAAGCTGAAGCTTCCAGGGCAGTTCCATGTATAGTGCACTGCAATAGTCCATTTGTGAGGTGACTAGAGCGTGAGTGACCATCTGAAAATCCTCTCGATCCAGGAACAGGTGCATCTGATGCATTAGATGGACCTGTGGGCAGGAGCTGTAAGTCCAAGATAACATCCAGATTGCACACCAGTCTCGAATGGGGACAAGCTACCCTGTCCAAGGCGTTCCAGAGTCAGAGAGCTCTAATACATATACTGATGGTGCTGGATCCTGAACCAATGCATGACCTCACCTAGCAGTTTCATGTAGATGTGAACAGAAGGAGCAAAATCATCAAGCCCTGTGGCACAAATGAGAGGGCGGGGGCTCAGCCCCCTGTCAATACTGACTGGAACTGACCACAAAGAAACAAAAACCACTTTAGTAAGTGACCTAGTACCATGCCCCCCCACTCCCAATCCTCTCAGCTAGTCCAGAAATATATTTATTTATTTGTCAAATTTATATAGTCACCCATCTCACAAAAACAGGTGACTCTGAGTGGCGTACAACAAAGCTAAAACAGATGATGTTACCTAGCCAGGTAATGAAACGTTTGCAAGAAAACAACCAAGCTCAGACAACCCCAAGGACTCCACAGTTCAACCCTGAGCTACACATCTTCTCTTCTAAAGTTAAAACAGTTAATAAATACCTAAAACAATAACATTATTATTATTAAAAGCATTAAAACCAAGTTGTTTTTATGCTTTTAATAAATATGCTTTGTTAAACTTTGTTAAAACTCTTGTCAAGTTAACTCTGAGTAAGTTAAGAAAACAGTGGTGGGCAAAGGGATGTTAATAATAATGGAGCCACCCCACAAATATTCTGAGCAACAGTATTAAAAGCCACTGAGAGATCAAGGAACACTAGGATGGATGCATCACCCCATCCCAACTCCACCAAAGGTCATCAACAAGCATGATTAATGCTGATTTAGTACTGAACCCTGGCCTGAAACCCAACTGAGATGAGTCCAGATAATTATTGAATGAAATAAATCTGTTTTCTCCAGGATCCTCCAGATCTGTTGCCTGGCCACCTTCCCTAAAACGGGAAAGTTGAAGGTTGAAATTGTCCATGATCGTTGTTGGATCCAGTGATGGCTTCTTGAGGGGGCACACCACTGCCTCCTTCAGTGCTGAAGGAATCATCCCCTTTCTCAAGGAAGTCAACATCATTGCAATGACAGCTACCTCCCAGACAACCTTCAGAACACGGGAGGGACCTGAATCTAATAAATAGGTGGCTGAGTTCACAGTCTGAAGGACCCTGTCCATTTCATCAGAACTTACAGATTCAAACTCATTCCAGATCAGCCCACAAAACTCTACCCCAGGCACTCCACTAGACTTGCCTAATTGGAGTCTTAAATTACAGCCAGTTGGAGTCTAACTCTGAAGAAATCTGAGTGACTTTTATCAGTCAGAGAGCTTGAATATTCTTCACAGCAGCCAATTAGATGTTTCTGTAGCTCATTCCTCCCAGCAAGGAACAAGTCACCTTAAAAAGGTCCACCAGGCAGCTATCATCAGAGAAATAATAGTACTTCACCACCTTATTGCCATTGATTTAATCCTGAATATAGGCTCTTACTCATGTTCAAGCAGACTCACTCCTTTGTCTTCCTCCAGTGGTGCTTCACGTACCTCTTCTAATGATTCATCTCCCAGAGCTCCTCAGAGGACCAAAGTGCACCCAGGGAGAGGTTGCATAGTGTCAGCCTCACTAGATAGTCCAGACCAGGAAATCAACTCCACAGGAAGACTAAAACTACTTATATTGAGATTGGCCATAAGAAGAAAATCTTGCAAGACTGATTGTGCTGTACCTCCTCTTCCTTCTTATACTTTAGTGAATTATGGAGGTGCTGCTGCTAGATGTCATTACAGATGAACATTATAAATGTTCTGTACTTTTCAGACCCTCTTGCCTACGTAACCACTCCTGCATATTTCCATCGAGATCATCTTCCTTGCTCTCTACACCTTGTAGCAATGAAGGGCTCAATAATCCATCCATTCCTAGTTGTGACTAAGGTTTTGGCCATGCAGCCCACCAGATCCTCAGGGAAAACCTCAAGCTCCCTCTGGAACCTGATAGGGTGCTTAAGTCACCTGTGGTGGCCCAATCTAATAGGCCCTATCTCCCTACCAAGTGAAGTTACACCAGCAAGCCAAGGCAATCAGAGAGAGATCTGACCATTGCAACAGACTAATGGCAATATCATGTACCACCAGATCACATCACCACTGCCACAAGAAAAAACCAGGGACAAAGTGCAACCACTGGTATATGTCCAGTCTTCAGTGACTTGGGACAGGTCCATGGTGGCCATGAACTCCTGAGTTGCCCCAGACTTGACATCACCTGGTGGCAAATTGAAATCCGCAAGGACTTACAGCCTCAGGGTCTTCAGAGCCAGCCCAGCAACAGGTTTGGCAGGGTGGGTGATGCAACAGCAGCAATCTCAGTTGTTCCCTAAAACCCAACTGTTTCATAGCTCTTTGGGGATTATGTAGCCACTTCTTCCTTCTCAGCTGCATATTATGAAGGATGACTTCCACTTTTGGAAACCCTTACTCCAGTGAGATTGGTGATAGAGGGCTTGATGGCTCTGTCATTTCAGTTTCAACTCACAAAATTCTTTTGCCTTAAGAGTTTTCCAAAGAGGTGCTCCTTCAGCCAATTTTAAATTTATGCACATGTCAGAAGCAGAATCTCTGTCTGGAGTCTAAGGTTTATATTGGAATTGACAAAATGGGAGCATGAAGGATTCCACGTTGCATCTTTCAGGGCAGGGGGGGAGGGGTAGCGCATAGGTTTTACTGCTTTCTTCTCTTCATTTAAGGTTTGGAGCACCATCAACTTGTTAAGGCTTTGACTCGTGTCTGAAGAGACAAGAACTTGTTCTTTTTGTTCAAGCCTGATTAGTGCCATGGCAATTTTTTGTAGTAATCATGGTGGTGCTTGATTGGTTAAATGCAACTGGGAATTAGACTTGTGTTATCTTTTTGCCATAGCTGTGATTGTTCACAAATTAATGAAACTATTATAATGTATGACACAGATAAAAGTTTGATAAGAATGTTGCTATTTTGTTTTGTGACTTGATTCTATCCAGGAACAGACTTGTTTAGCAGAAAGTTCCACTGAATATAGCTAGTTTTGTTTTCAAGTACGTATATATAGGAATGTGTATTTCTAAGTCAGTGTGGAAAAATAAACCCATTTCCCATGACAATTGGGAATTTTCATTTATCCCTCCAGCAGTGCTACACTCCATTCACAACTTCCTCATGGATTTTCAATCTGCCCCAAGCTATTTTAAGCCTGAAAATACTTCTCACGTGCTGATTGTTATTCTCAATTTCGATTGTGGAAGTGAAATGTTGAGTTTGCAGATATAATCTAATTTAGATATGTAAAATTGTCTAAACTTCTGCATATTTAAAGATTGATTTATTGGTAAATCATTCTTCTGTGCACATTTGCGATGTATGAACCAATACTTGAATATGAAAGTGTTAAAGTATGTAATGAATTGTAAATGCCTCCAGCCTGAGAATATAAATATATATTTATTATTTTTAACAGAAGCAAAGCATGTTGGGGGCAGAAAGCAGTCTCTTCAGTAGCCACCTCCTGTTCCTTGAGAAAGGAAAGACTTGGTGTAAAGTGTCGGTCACCATTCCTAAGACAGAACCTCTCGTCTTATATCTCCAAGGAGAAAACCAGGTAAATACCTTAGACTATTACAGCTACTGAAAAATAAGTTAGACTGGTCATTCTCAAGCTCTCGGCTAAAATGTACTAGTCCACTATTAGGAAACTGCTGGCACGCTGAGGTATGCACCGGATATATTTACGTGTTGGAAGGCTGCCTGTTTGTCTCTGCATGATCTACTACCCTGAATTTCCCCTCTTCCAACTGTCCTTCTTTGTTAGTCCTACCTGTATTTGTGTCCAGTATGATCAGTGCCTTCTGCTGTGTGTTATCTGCCCTCAGAGAAGGTGGCCAGTTGTGCCTTGTACATTCTGCCTCTTTGACTTCCTTCCTTTCTGGAAGGTAAGAGATGCCTTGAGCAGAGACTCACGCAGAAACATGGGGTAGGCCAGATCCTCCTGAGGGTACAGTAGATCTGTCCTGTAGTTTTCAGAAATCCATTGTGCCTCCAGCTTTAATTCAGACAAAAAGTGTCAAAGGCTAGGGAATCCTGTGTAGAAGCATTTGGCTTGGTTGCTTTCAGCCACAAAATATCCTTACTGCATTTAGCAAATGTCCTCAATTTCTTCTTTAATATCTTCTTATTTTCTCCACAAAGGGATATGATAATTATTTGTTTGCCTTAGTCACAAGAAAAGTATTTTTTTTCCAGATGAATACTTCAGAGGATTTTTTTTAATCTTGAAAATCATTTATCCTCTCCAAGATTAAGAAAAAAAAATGACAAGGCATTATAAGACAGTGTGACTTAAAATCTTCATTGGATTTGTAAAGTTCAGTATTAGATCCATGCAATTGTAGAAGTGCTGAGAATGTGCTTTGATCATGCATGAAAGTAGATTTCCTCAGCTCAGGCATACTTAAAAACTAAATTACATTTGTCAGAAATGCATGGGATTTATATAGCAGTAGAAGCTATCTTTAGATCATTCTCTGGTGTCTACACTAGAATGATAAAGAAGAGCAATATGTTGATTCACAAAAAATGCAGAAAAAAATGCTTTCTTTTCCCAGCAAATCAGACAGTTATGGGTGGAAAGCCAACTCACCAGTCTTAGGTACTTTGTGGGAATAGCAGTACCTTGCTTTTCTGTGTCCCAGTTTTGGCTGAACCCAACTTGTGCATCCATTCTTGCAAAATCTTTTCATTTCTTCAAGTGTGAAAACCTATTCACAAATGGCTTCTTTTTCAAATTATTGACCCTGTTCAGCTGTTACATGCCTGTGCTCAACCTGTTTCTAATCTTGGCACCTTCCTTTATTTCTGCTTTGCATGTAGGATGGACGCATTCCACGCAGTATACCTCTGCTGGGATATGAGGTTGACTTCCCGCATTCTGGTGAGAAGTTTGAATCAAAATGCGTATTCAAACTTTGCCAGTCCCAGCAGACTATATATTTCAGTGCTGAGGATGAAGACCTGCAAATGAGATGGATGGATATTCTCACCAAAGCCGCTAAAGGGGATATTCCTGATCCGAGTGAGGAAACCAGCAATCCCTAATGTTGTTTCATGTGGTCTTAATCATAATGGATAGGGGGAAAGCCACCTGAACTCAATATTCATGGCACTTTGAAAACCTACATGGCTTTATATTTCAGTATGTCTATATAGAAACTGCAATCATTTCTTTCCCCCCCTCTCTTTTTATTATACATTCATCACATTTAGTACCAGTGGTCCAACATCTATGTTTTAGCTTGTATAAATTGATGTAGTTGTTCTGAGTGTTTATATTGATATTAATGGTGAAAGGAGGAATAGGGGGGAAAGCATTAATTCTATCTAAGATAATTAGGAAGGCAATGGTTTCCTGTTCCCCTTTACTCTTTATTTTTATTCCTTTCAATTGCCGTTTCAGTGAAGGGTGTGTATAGTCTGTTACAGATGTGCTGCCTCTAAGTAAAATGTTGTACAAGGGCTTGTGGCTGGCCACTAATGTGCTATTATTCTCTGTTTTCTCTTGGATCTTTTTTAATGGTCTCTTCTCTGCTGTATGATCAAATGTAAAGGGGTCGTTTCTTTTGTTAACACTGACTTTTCTTGAAAGGATTTTTTTCCACAAGACTGTTTTTAAAGCCATTGCAGAAGGCATCTTGAAAGCTAAAATATCAAGCATTTCTATATATTTATATATAAATATTTTTCCATTTTTTCTCTTTTTTTAAAACTTTTACACACACTTTTCTTATTTCTTTATATCACCTCCTTTTTTAATGTATGCAAGCAAATGTTTTATACTGCAATTTGGGATGTTACTCATCAATGAACATTTTTAGTACACCCAGTAAGGTAAACAATTAACTTTTTTGAGTAATAAGGATTTATTTATATAATTTGTAAATATCATATATTAAGCATCTTTTTTAAAAAAATGTGTTCACGTTACACTTGTATAAATTGAATTTGCTTCCTATTTCTTTTTGTTGGCAAAAGTATTTATGTATGCAAATAAAACCCCATGTCACTTATTCTTGTCCCAACTACTCAAAATACAGGAAGATTTGAGCAAAACTTGAGAATCTTTTGGTGCCTTAATGTTTTTCTGTGGGGAGATGAAGATGGTAGATGATGATGATTATCAAAATGGAAGAGAAGTCCCACACAGGATGAACTGAAATGTCTTTTTACAGTATTATCCATTTTAATAGTGCTTGCACTACAATTTTCATGTGTTTCCTATCTCAAAATGACAGAAAACTCTATTGCATATAAAGAGGTTCCAGTGGATTATGGGTAGAACAAGAGTCTGTAGGCCACTCAGCTCCAATGGTTACAACCATCTCTTACTATTAAAAGCCAAGGCTACAGAATGTGCAAGTAGCCTTCTGTTGCAACAGGTTGTACAATGGAAGATAGAATCTGATTGACTGCTGGACACAGGTATTACTACCTAAAACAATAGCTGAAGAGTAACCATTAATTTCTTTCTACAAAACCAGCAAAATGAAAGAAAAGGAAGAATGTAGGATTACAGGAAACCACAGAGTAACATAACAGAGGAGCTGATGTACTGCAGACTGCTGCTGGAATTGATATTTTCAGTATTAATATAGAACATAATCTTTAATAATTAATTCAGTATTAATATCAGTATTCAGATATTTTCTGCCCCAGTCTTCCTCAGGCTGGTATATTGTGGAACACATACCACTCTAGGGTTGGCCTAGTTATCAGTGGAATAATATACTGTATGTGGGGCTAACCTTGAAAAGTATCTGGACATTGCAGACAAAATATGCAGCTAGGCTGCTAAATGGTGCAAGGTAAAAAGGTATGATACCTGCACTGGTTGCCAGTTGATCACTGGGCGCAATTTAAGCACAATTTAATGTTAAAGGGCACAGTACTGACCTTTAAAGTTCTAATCCACTTACGGCTAACTATGTAAGGGTTCATCTCTCCTGTTACAAATTTGTGCAATTATTAATATTTGCAGGATTATCTGTGCACAAACAAAACCCTAACTAACATTCCCCATAACCCACGTTAAAAACATTAAGCAACAAACTAGATAGTCACCGACAAGTTCATAGTCACCCACACATTCTCATTCTTAGCTAAAGGCCCTTTGGAAAAATAATAGCATTAAGTACCTTCCAAAATGACAGAAGAATAGGGGGCAAGCATACTCTGGGGCTCATTGTGTTCCTCACTGTGGGGGCTACAGCAGAAGACCTCTCCGGCTAATGCTCTTTCTACTCATGTGGTGAGACTCACTGCAGATCTCCTTTCAGTGTCTGGACTGAAAGTCCTTGAGGCCTTCTGGCACCCACTATATAGGGACTTAAAGGTAATTACCAGCACTTTGAACTGGGTCTTAAAACCTAATGGTAATCAATGCATCAACTTCAAAATGGTTATGACACTACATTTGCAGATTTTCTATCCCACCCATCCTTCCCCAGAAGGGTCTGCATCACCTTTGGAAATCTGTAGATGCAATAAGGGCAGAGACATTCTACCACCTTTTATTGTCACCAAATAATTAAATTATGAGAATTTACTAGTGGCTAGCCGTATTCACTGTGGGTTTTATGCCCTCATTGCTCAAGGCATCTTATCACTTGCTACATCTCCTGAGACTTCTCAGAAAAATAGAAAGACGCCAGTAAAGGAGATGGCAATTTTGTTAATCCTAATTACTGAGACAGGTAGTTGATAATAACCATTGTTACTATGGAAAAGATAAGCAGCTTTACTGAAATCCTATTTCAGTGCATTTACAAGAGTGCCTATGCTCCTTGATAGTGGCACAGAAATCCTTTTATTAGATTAATAATCATTCTTCTTGCAGTATCCAAAAACTGTAACATGGTAATGGGAGAAAGGGGTAATGGGAGAAATCAATTTAGAGATTATCAGACCAACTTTCTGTGAAGTTACATTCTTATTTCTCCAAGACTGAAGAATGCTTTCAGTTATTAGCATCTAGTATCCATTAAACCACAGCAATTCTTTCTGCTCTCTTCTATTCCTACATGGGAACTTTGCATTCATAATAGGATTGGTTCTTCATGCCAGAGAAATCCATGAAAGAAACTTATTTGATATCTTTAACTGGTAGCAAGCAGTCTTTCACAAAACATTTAACAGCTCTGTACGTACTTTAGGCTGAAATGGTGGAATCTAAGTGAACCTGGATTCTATATTTAGGGGAGGGGGAATGTTCTCATAATTAAAAGGTGAAGAAGATATTGCTGATTGCTTGTAAATGGAAGAGATTTTTTGTCTGTATCCATACAAAGCAGTAGACATCACTCTCGCGCTCTGTGTGATAGAATTAATGGCTAATGGCAGCAACGGAATCATAAACTAAGTTTATGCATTACGCAAAGCCTGAAACCAAAGAAACCACACTGTTCTGCATCTTAGTCTGTATGAACTCAGTCATAATATGAGTTGAAGTGCGATTTAATCAAGTTTGGCCAACAATTCAATTCACTTCAACTGATGGAATATAGGAAGCTGCCTTACACCATGCCAGCCCATTGCTCTATTTCAGTATTATTTACCTGGCAAGGGTTCTCCAGGGATTTAGTATAATCTGACAATGCAGATTTAAGAACATTTTGCATGCATCTCTGAGTGACTGCCATCCTTTACAATTTTTGGTTCACGTGATTATATACAGTGATTATATCCAATGAGGATTATATACAGTGATTATATCCAACAAAGATTACTACGAGAGGCTACCTGCAATGATAGATTACAGCATCTCTTACACACACACGCGTGCATGCACATAACATTTTCTTGCTTTTGTGTTTTTCTTTTCAGGTCTTTCAGTTGACAGCCTTTTATTACAATTATAATTAACTTGGAATTGCACATTGCTGTTGAAAGAGATAATTTAAATCAGATCAATCTGATTTAATTTACAATCTGTAAAGAGACTTTTGTGTCTCTTTTCTGCTAAGAGGTTAGAACAGATTAACTGGAGAAAGGAATTTTGAGCTGTCCTTAACTTATCATTCCTTTTCACACCCGAGGCTGGTATATGCTAGACATCTGATGTCCAGAACTGTATCTTTTCTCTGCTCTGAAGCTTACTGATTAGCCCTGGGCAATCTGCAGCTGCTTCAGAGTGGCTGTGAGGCTAAAACACTGTTCCAAATGCCTTAAAGGGGGAGGAAAGATCCTGTGTAGGAGAGCCTCATATATATAAGTAAGAAATAAACATCAACGATGGGATTGCTGCGTGTATGTGAATTGCATACTCTTACACTCTCCAAGAAAATAGCTTACAGATAGAGTAGCAGTGAATCATTATTATTTTAGAATAATAATCTCTTCCACAATCGAAAAGAGGCAAAAAGGAAAAAGAGAGAGTGGGAAAATATGAGTAAATGCTGATGCATATACTGATGGTTATGGCTGGGAATTGAAAATCGGGTGGAAAAGTCAAAGGCTAGTATGAGAAATATACTTTAATGGCAAAACACATGATACAACTGATACTTGAGTGTAGTTAAGTTGGGAAATATGTTAGAAGTTCAATTTGGATAGAGTTTAAATTAGTTGGAAAAATCTATTCCAAGTGAAAAGTATGCATTATGTTACTTATCAGATGCGTATGCGGTCCTGTTTATCTTACAATGTTTGCCAATAAGCTCGAAAACCTTTTGGATATCTTAGCAAGTGTCTGTGTGTGTGTGTGTGTGTGTGTGTGTGTGTGTATGTATTTTATTTAATTTAAGTATTTATATGGCTGCCCATCTTACACAGTACAGCCCTGGGTGGCTAACAACAGTCAAACCTATATATATAAATAAAATCCCTCTCACCCTATGGGTGGTACGTGTCTTCCTCACTCTTGGGTCCTCTACCAGAGGCCTGGGAGTTTGAGGGCTCTGCGCAGTGTCTTCACTGTTCCCAGCACTGCACTCTTCTGCACAGAGAGCCCTGATGTTGTTCCTGGGATCTGTTGGAGCCACTCGCCCAGCTTAGGAGTCACAGCCCCAAGTGCTCCTACCACCACCGGGACCACTTTGGCTTTTACTTTCCACATCCTCTCTAGTTCCTCCTTCTTGCCCTGGTACTTCTCCAGCTTCTCATACTTCTGATATTGCTGTCACTTGACACCATTACATCTAGCACCACCAGCTGTATATGAAATATAAACAACCTTCTTCATTTCATCTTTTAAGAACCCTCAAAAGTGAGCCTATTTTTCTTACTGGAAGTCATATACCCAATATAGATACATGTACAACCATTCATTGAATGGTCTTATTTAAGGTAAGTTACAAAATTTGATACTCAGCATTTAAATACTGGTAGTCCTTGCTTAATGAGCCTAATTTGGGTCAGCAACTCCATTGCTAAGTGAAGCAGTCATTAAGCAAAACATCACATGACCACCCCACTTAGCGATGGCAGTTCCAGCAGTCCCTATTGCAGTCATTAAGAGAATCGCCCATGGTCTTTAAGCGAGACATCATGTGACTACAACTTGCAACCTCCTGCCAGCTTCCCCATTGACTTTGCTTGCCAGAAGCCAGCTGGGAAGGTTGCAAATGACGATCACATGACCGCGGGATACTGTGACCATTGTAACAAGCACCTGAATTGCTATCATGTGACTGTCGGGACACTGCAACGGTCATAAGTGTGAGGACCAGTCATAAGTCACTTTTTTCAGTTGTAACTTCAAAGAGTCACTAAACGAATGGTTGTTAAACAAGGACTACCTGTATTAAGTATTGGCACTGGAGTAATGTAAACCAGTGATGCTAAAGCCTTTCTTATTTAAGAAAGGGGAGAAGGTATAGCACAGTCCGACTTGCAAGATTTTGTTGTTTTAGCCACTCTCAATAAAAATACTTTTAGCCTTCCTACAGAGTTGATTTCCTGGTCTGATTACCTGGTGGGGATGACATTCCAAATTTGATTGTGCCATACCTCCTCCTTTCTGTGTGAATTAGGGAGGTGTCTGTCTGAGCCTCTTCTACAAATTTTCTGTCTGTTGTGGACTCATGATACGTTTTGCCCTTCGTTGCTTTGGTGACAAATCTTGCATATCTCTGTCAAGGTCATCTTCCTTACTCTACATCTGCTCTGTCCTCTGACTTCTACTCATGGTTCTCTCTCTTTGCCTTCTCCTCTCTCCTCTCCTCTCCTCTCCTCTCCATAATTTCCATTACAACCAAGTGGGTTGGCTTGCCCATGTATGGGGACAGGGCCTGGAGAAGGAAAGTCATATGAATTCCTGTTGCTGTATAGCCTTCCTTCCACATGTATCCTAATTTCACTCTTGAAGAACCCCAAAGGAGTGAGCCTGTTTTTCCCACTGGAAGTTAGGTACCTTAGTTTTACCCTTTAAATTCCCATCCCTCACAAAAAACAAACAAACAAAAAAAACTATTACTTTTTACTGTCAACTTGTTAAAGTTTTGGGATAAAATGTTTCTGTGAGGAAATCTGTACTAGCAATTGTGAGTGCAGGAGATCATACATAGATCAGAGTTCTTCTGGGAACTATAAATCTCACTGTAGTGCAGGATTGTGTGACCTCAGACAATCAAGCTTCCTTCAGAAATCAATGTTCTATGCAGACAAATCAAGATCTAGGAATCAAAGCTGATATAGTCCAGAAGTCAGTCCGAAGCAGCACACATTCAGGAAGTCAGATCTAAGGTTAGGAAGCTAACTGCCAACAGAAGCCTGACTCCCAAGCCCTTATCTTATAGCACTGACCAGGCATGCCAATTTTCCTGAGTCATGTCTCTTTCTTTTGAGAACCTTCAGTGAATATCTTTGTTCTACTCATCTGATCTTTCTGCATGTGTGAGGAATGAGGCACTAGATCAGATGTCAGCCCTTTGAGCTAGACCAGACTAGGAAAACAAAGTACTTTTATTATAAGGTTACAATAACAGAATCTTGAAAGTCTGAAAATGCTTCCCCTCTCCCTCTCTTTATCTTCTTGAGAACTAGGGAGGGTCATGTCTGAGATCCTCTTTCTCAAATTACATTTCTGCCCCAGACTCACATTTCTTTTATCTGACTGTTGTCTTGGTTGTGGCTCTTCTTCCTGTCATGGACTCAGTCTGAAGAAGGAGCACATTGAGGAGAACTATGTTTGTTGCAACAATCGTTGGGTCCCTGCTTTACAAGAAAAAGGAATCCTGAACAATGGGAAAGTAAAGGTTTTTATAGAAGTTAAGGGCTATAAGGTGGGAAATCCTAGGAAACTGATTTGCTAGCCAGTCTGGGAAAGTTAGGCAGGTTCTTCTCAGTGTACCTGGAGTTAGTTCTATGGTTAGGCCAAAAGGGCTTTCAGGAGGTCAGCAGAGCTGGGGAAGACCATTCCAAGATGGAATGTTGAGGTCATCAACTGATAGAGGATGGAAGGTTGGGGTTTCTCTAGGTTGCAATTCTCTTGTTAGGGCTGCCTTTGGGCTGTACTGTGAGCTGGTGAGGAGGCTTCTATCCTTTGGTTTAGATGGGATTGCAGGGAGGAGGGCTTTGTCTGGGGCGGGGGGTGTCAATTTAGGTCTGATGGGAATAGGCAAAAAGATGAACTGGGTTTTGACCCTGGTCAATCTAAAAGATGGCGGGGGGGGGGGAGAGAAGGGTGCAGTCTTTTTTGTTGTTGTTGTTGTTAGATCTATTTTCTCCACTACACTCCTTTTCCTCAAGATTATTGCTTCTGCCCATTACATCAGGTGACTAAGTCTGCTGCTATGCTCCTACAAGAGATGGCTGATTACTTGACTGCTCCAAAGGTCCTCTTTCTGAGCTTCATCTGCAGATATTCAAGAGCCCACTAGCTCCTGAGTTGTCAGATCAGTACAGGTAGTTTTCATTTAGTGACCACAGTTGCAACCAGCAACTTGGTGGTTAAACGAAGTACTTGCTAAGTGAAACATCACAATTTTATGATCTTACTTCAGCTTTCCTCTACTTTATAGATCTGCAAAGGTCATAAATGTGAGGACTGGTCACAAAGCTACTTTTTCATCATTGTTGTGATGATTTATGACATTACTTCAACTTTCCTCTACTTTACAAACCTGTAAAGGTCATAAATGTGAGGACTGGTCACAAAGTTACTTTTTCATCACCATCATAACTGTGAGTGGTCGCTAAACGAGGACTACCTATCAAGCCTGCTCCTCCAATTCACAAATTGACTCATCAGACAGGCCCATAACTGGAAGATATGGAGATAACCTGTTAACATATATATTTATTAATAAATCCACATGCACACATACTCACTCATTAAAGTTGAAGCTGAAAGTTGTAGACTTTGATAAGTTTAAATATCTATGTCCTCACTCAAAATGTAATCTGATTGTGGAATCCAGCGTTGTTTTCCAGGGTCTAGATGTTAACATATAATGAAATAACACAGCATGTGTAATTGAAAAGATGCTTTATCATAATTAGTGGCATCAGTAGTACTTTGGATCAGCAGTCTTGCTCACAAAGGAAATTAAATTATTTTTCTATTCTTAGCTTTCCTTCTTCCTACTCATCAGCCTCCCCTGTAAGCTATACAGAGAAATAAAAAATACAGTGAATATCATATGTGTGTGAAACATTTATTTTAATGTGCTGTTACAGTTAATCCCAACATAGGCCATGCTGAATATTGTTTGGGGTTCCTCTCAGATAGTTATCCAGTTAATAATCAACATTATATATAGATGTGTGTGTGTGTGTGTGTGTGTAATCTGTAAAAAAGTCTGTTGATTATTCTTGGAGCTTTCACCTAAGTTGCAGTTCTGCATATCAGGACTGAGCAACATTCATGTGACTAAGAACTGCTCTGTCTCTCAGGGTGTGTGTGTGTGCCCCTTGACTGCTAAAATCTATAGGCATGTGGCAATGATGCAGTGACATTATCAAAAGGTGCGGAAGACCACATGTTCCCCCCTTTAAGAAGTGTTTGGGGAAAATAGTAAAATAGATATACTAAGCCATTTAGAGGTATAATGCACCTATTTTACTTGTTTCATAGAGTAGAAACTAACATTCCAGGGGATGAGAAGCAGGACTGAGAGGCAAATGCAGCCATGGGTGTGGAACATCTACTCTTGCTGCACTCTACGGTTGGTTTCTTCCTGGCCTTGGGGGCTCCGTTATTTGCAAGTTCAAGGGAAGAATACCCATGTGTATACAATTATTCACACTCATCTATTCTCACATATCTTTATGAACATGCCACCTCCCCCAGGCATAGCTCTACTGTACCCTTAAACTGCTCCTCTCCTGTGTTTATGCCGGCTTAACTTCAAGCCAGATTTAAGAACGCCCTTGTCTGGACTGAGAGACTTTGGCAACAGCTTGCAAGGAATTCAGTCTGACTGCAGGCCAATTTAGCCTCCCATTGGACAATCCTCTGCTGCTGAGTCCTCCCACTTTTCCTTTCCAGGAAAGCAATTACCAGTTGCTTTCCTTCCTGTGGGTGGGTCTTACTTGGGGTGTGTGTTTGTGTGTGTGGGTGTGTACTTTATGTGTGTGTCTGTATATATACACACATATCTATATATACACATATGTGCATATACGTGTGTATGTATACATTTATATACTGTATATACACAGAGAGACATGCACACATACATACCTCCAAAGTTAAATGTATGTATGTATGTGTGTGTGTGGATATATACATACACACACACACACACACACACACAAAATGGATGCATCAAAATGCACATACATGTAGGAGCAATGACCAGCTTTAAATTAAATCCCCTTTCTTGTTCTCTGATGTCTTATAGAGTTACTTTTCCTTGTAATACTACAATAGTGCAGTACTTATATTATATTTCCCTTGTGAATAGAAATTTACTAATTTGAAACCAAAAGGAAAATGTTTTAATTACTATTTTTATTTCTCCGAATTACTACTTCTCCCTGAGCTTTTTTTCTTTTTAATCAGTCCAGCAGTTGTTTCTTAATTTCTCTAATTATTTGAGGCAAAAGGATTTCAGAGGATTGAAACCCTTTACCTCAAGTGACTGGAAAATGATACATCACTGGACTTATTTTAAAAAAGCCCAGGGACAAGGGTAGCTCCAGGAAAGAAAAAATAGTAATGAAAGAATCAACATTTCTGTCTGGTTTGAACCAGCTACCTTTTATTTACGAAGCAAGTGATAAGCCACTGTGTTATTAAAAGATAGCCTAGAAATGAGTTTTCAAACTTTTTTAGGGCACAGAACCTGTGAAAAAAAGTATTTTTAAAAAAAATTCCCAAAACTCCTGATCCACAAAAATGGTTGCTATGGGTGTTTGTTTGTTTGTTTGTTTGTTTTTGCAAGAGAACGAGCTCTGCCCTTTCCACTATGGATGCTCCTAGCTGTGTTCAAGTACACTTTTCTTTTTTTTTTTTTTGCATGTAGTCTCTAATGGAACCTCATTAAGTTCTCATGGAGCCCTAGGATTTCCCAGAATACAGTCTGAAAAACACTGGCCTGGAAGATATTAGAGAATGTGGAAGTTATTGACTCAGTTGAGGAAACATTCCTGTCTCTGCAAAGTAGCCAACAAACTGCTGCAATTAGCATGTAACAAAGTAAAATGCAACAACCAAAATGGACTTGAACATTCAAGTGGCATTAGCATCTGATGTCCCACTGGTAGGGACCGGGAAAACTAACAGTTACTTGTCTGAGAGAGAAAGGGGTTAGTTTTCTGTGGGAATGCTCTTTTTGAGGCCACGGGACACTTAGGACTGCACAGGGGGCACCATGTTGTAAACACCTGGAAGAAAATCCCATTGAACTCATTGGGGCTCATCCCTGAAATGCTATGTGTAAGATTGCCACACAGTGTTCATCCAGTGCATAAGTATCAACAACCTAACCTGTGATAGATATTTTTCCCCCTTTTGAAATTGAAAACCCTTAATATTTGGCCGAATTTGGTTCTTTAGGGGGATTGAGCTGTTCAGAACTGAATACAGTACGTCACTTGATTTTCTTCCTATTAACTATGGATGTAATCCTTTTAATAGTTATTTCATATATTCCTCTATGCCTTGTTTGCTAGATGGGTAAGATATACAACTAAAATTCTTATGAACTGCCTTGGAAGTACGTTTCACTAAACTCAGTCTATGAAATCTACATGTCAAACAATGGGGAATGAACAGGTAGCAAAGGGAATCATTCAAAATGACCGTGGAGTTATAGTTCATTGGCTTTTGAATATGCTGTTCAAAATAACACAAAGAAGCAGGAAATCTCAAATAATCAAAACAAAGTTCCTAACAACTGTGTACCATGTTAAGATTTTGTTATCTGCTCATCAAACGCTTTAAGAGTTGCTACATGTGACTTCCAAACAAAGAAGAAGAAAAAGCCACAACGGTAGGGCTAATTCGACACTGGCGTTGGTTGTGGCTTGTCTGTTGCTATTAGAGCTCCATGTAGGGCACCCAACTGGTGTGCTTATTTTCAAGATCGGATGTGCATATGTTGAATTGGACTGAATAAATAAAAGGTTCGTACTCCACAATGCAAAGCCATTCAGACTCTAATTGCAGCAGTTTTATGAATCTTTGTAGTTTTAGTGCATCCTACAGATAGTTCTCATATTTAAGCTTTAGTTTTTTTCCTCCTCTGTGGTTAATTCACTGAATCACAAAAACCTAGAAGAGAAAAAAGATCTGATTAAATGCAACTAAAATCACAATCTTCTAGTTCCAAATGGTTTCATCTTAAAAATGCTATAGCTACAGGCTATGTCTTTTATAAATTGTACAGAGTTCACTGTCATATTACAAAGGGGACAGAAACACAGCGTTACACACAGCCATATTCAGGTCTTTTGACAAACATTCACTCTGCACAACAGGCCACATACCACCCACTACTTTTCTACCAGCAATTGCACATCTTAAACCTCCATCCATTTTCCCAACTTCGATAAATGTTCTACCAAGGTAGCTTATGCTGTGCTCTTCTTGCTATTTAAAGGAAGAAGAAAGTTTACTGTATCTGTGGGTTTTTTTAAAACATTAATTAAAAGGCTATGCACCTCAGTTGTGAAGTAGTTTGAAAGTCTGGAAATGCTTCACTGTTCCAACAGTGCATATCACTGGAACATGCCCTCAAATGCCCTCACACAAGTCTTCAGTGCATGGGAGTTACACCAACTACACCCTTTTCAGTCAGGTTTTGGGCCTGGTTATAGCACTGAGATAGCATCGATCATGCTTGTCAATGACCTGTAGAGGGTTCAGGATGGGAATGTGGATCCATCCTGACCCTCCTTGATTTCTCAATGGCTTTTGATATCATCGATCATGGTATAATTCTGGGCTGGTGTCCTGTGTCTGACTGCCTAATTTGTATCTTAGTTTCTTCCCTTTCCCCCTTCTCAGAATTTCCCCCTTGGAGAGGGGAGAGATCGCTTAAACAAGCGATCTCTTCCTGAACTGCTTTTCTTGGTAGAGCAGCACTTCTCTAAAAAGCGCTCACAAGTTAATTAGCACCCTTGGCCGGCTTGCACTGCTATCTGAAATTGGCAAAGGCCTTATTCAGTTTCATCCTAAAGACTTTCTTGTAGGATTGCAGCCCTCAGCACGCTAAGCAAACAGCCAGCGCCAAGGCATTCCTTTCAATGGGTATTCCCCATTGTGTGCTTGCTTACTCTCTTGTAATCTTTTCCTCTTTAATGAATGTAAATACAGACATTAATTTCCCCCTGCTAATCGCCCCAGAACAAAAGGTGAGAATTCCAAGGGGTGGGAGAGTAGGGAAAAGGGCCTATAAGATTTACCCCTTTTCCCCAGCTTCCCTGTGAGTTGAGTTTCGGAATGTAACCTTCCCCATGCCATTAGGGCTCACCCAGCTGTTTTGGGGTCCTACTGATGCTGTAAATATTCAGGGGTGATTTCTTAATAAATCTTTTTCAAGATTTATTGATGTCCTGCTTTCTCCCTTAGTGTTCTTGTTCTTCGGTTTCAGTCCTGCAAATTCTAAATTAAGTGTTGACGCGCAGATCCACGGAAACAGCTGGCTCAGGAGGTTGGGTGTGGGAAGCACCATGTTATGGTGGTTCTCTTTTCTCCAAGGCCAATTTCTATCAATGTGGTGGGGGGAGGGGGAGAAATCAAGCCTGAGGCCCCTGCTTTGTGGAGTGCCTAAGAGCTCTACCCTTTCCCCACTCCTATTTCACATCTACATGAAGCTGCTGGGCAAGGTCATCCATCGGCATGGGTGCAGTATCATCGGTAGGCTGATAATATCCAGTTGTACCTCTCCTCCCTGGGCTGACCAAGCAATGCTGTCAAAGTAATGCTGTCAAAGTCCTTCCCCAGTGCCTGGAGGCTGTGGGGATCTGGATGGGGACAAACAGGCCTTGGCTCAACTCTGGCAAGACTGAATGGCTGTGGGTTTTAAGGCTCCCTAACTCTGGGGATTTTTCATCTTTAACTCTGCATGGAGGTGTACTTCCCCAGTTAGAGTTGGTGCACAATTTGAGCATACTCCCAGAGTCTGCTCCTGCTCAAAGAGCAGGCAGCAGCTGCGGCCAGGGGGCTTTTGCACAGGTTCATCTTGTGCACCAATTGTGCCCGTTCCAGGACCAGGAGGACTTGCTCACATGACTCATGTCTCAGTCACACCCCACCCACCCCTGGTTTGGATTACTGTAATGTGATTTACATAGAGCTGAGCTTAAAGAGCACTCAGAAGCTGCAACTGGTCCAGAATGCAGCGGGGTGGGCAGTTTTGGGCATTTATCATTATACCCATGTAACACCACTGCACCATGACCTGCACCAGCTTCCAGTAGACTTCTAGGTACAATTCAAAGTGCTGCACCATGGCATATGGCCAGGCTACTTGTGGAACCACCTTTCTCCCACTGTTTCTGTTCACCCCACCAGATCTAGTAGAGAGGGCATGCTCCAGGTCCCTTGTATTAAACAATGCCATCTTTTTGGACCTCAGAGTCATGCCTTCTCAGTGGCAGCGTCTACCCTGTGGAACATCATGTCCCCAGAGATTTGGATTGTTCCAACCTTTTGCAAGGCGTTGAAAACCTGTTTCCCCAAACATTTTGGTCAAGTGGGTAGATGAGCTCTGCTGTTATTGATGTGGGGTTTTTGGTAAATTTTCTATGTTTTAATCTTTGTAAGCTGCTCAGAGTACTTGTGTGAAATAAATAAATAAATCATTGAAATGAAATGAAATGAAATGAAATGAGTCTTCTGCAGTCCCATACTTCCTACTAGCTGGGTAGTCAATTTCATGGGCCAGGTGATGGGGCCAAAAGCATGTACACACCTACAATTTTTCCATGTCTATATCTGTGTGTGAATACAACACCTTTGCACATCTACCAAATGTTGCGCTAGAATAGCTGTTTTGTATATCAGTGGTAACTCATGTGACATTTTGACTTCCTGCCACTTGGAAAGAATGTATGCAGGTATATACTTTCTCTAACTTCTTGCAAAGCATTTTTATTTCCAAAAATAAATCTACCAAAATCACACACTGTTTGACAAGCTTAGTGGAAACTTTGATGCATATCTTTCAACCCTGCAAAGCTGGCAAACTCAGGAAAAAAGAACCAGTTGGATTTTTTAAAAGTTCTGTATTGCTAGTAGGGTAATAGAATACCAAAGGCCTACCAAAATAATTCTTCCACACAATTTATATCTAGTGTAATTAAGGTGGGGTTACTCCAAGTTTCTTTTTCATGCGTCTCCCCTCTCCTCGATCTTCAAATCTCTTCACTAACTGCCCTATTTCCTCCCTTAATTTCTGGCTGTCTCCTTTGTTTTCTCAAGGTCTGTTAGGCATTCCATCACAATGTCTCAGAAATGGAGAGCAAATGTTATCATATGTTTTCAAACAGCATCTCTGTCCTAATGGATCTGTCTTCACTGGAAGGATGTACATGAAGAGTCAATGGACAGAAGTGTTTCTTCACACGGCATAATCTAGATAACGTCCTAAAATATAGAGAAATATCACTGAAGACAAGTCTAGGACAAGCTGTTTTAGTTATGACTGCCCCCCCCCCCAAGAATGTCTATAAAGGAAATTGCTATAGTTGCTTATCATCGCCTAGAATGAGGTTCCCCCGGAGATCTGGGTGGTTCCCACTCTACTGGTTTTTTGGAAGGCCTTGAAGATCTGGTTCTTCATCCAGGACTTTGGATAGGGTGGTTGAAGCCCCTTGAGTCATGTGGGTATGTCTCTTCTTGTTGCCTGGTTTAACCATCTTTTGTTCCTTTTGTCTTTACTGTTGTATTGTTTTATTGTTATTTTTCTGTGTTTTTACTTTGTGAACTGTGGAATCCTTGGGGTTCTCTGAACTTGGTTGTTTTCTTGCAAATGTTTCATTACCCAGCTAGATAACATTTTCAGTGCTAGAAGGGAGTGGGGTTTGCTCTCTATTTACTGTATATATAGTAGTTTGCCTTGTCAGTGTTGGTGGGAGTTGGGCAGTGTACAAATTTAATAAATCAATCAAACTAACAATAGGGCAGCCTTCCCAACCTGGTGCCGTCCAGAAAAGTTGGACTACAACTCCTAACAACCCCAGTCATCATGGACATTTAGAACCTTAATAAAAGAGTCCCATCAATTTTGCACAATGTCCTGGTTTCTCTGGGAATACCAGCAGGCATAAGATACTTTACGGCCTGAAACAAAGGAGAAGTTGGCACTGCCATCTCCTTATTCCATCTACAGGAATAATCTGGATTGGCAATGGAATCTTATTTTAGCTTCTGTATCTTCAAAGTGTGTGGCATGCCCAGCTACATCTCCCATCCACTTGGCAGCATTGCCCTGAATCTTTGCCTCACGCAGCTGACTTACTCACCGAACAGGTCCCAGTTGGCTGGTGGTAGAGGGAGAATATTGGATTAGACAGAATAATGTAGCAAAGCAAATTTTACAACTCTACCACCTCCTAGCTTTAGCCAGAATCAATGTTGATGCAATGCTGGAAAATAATTTTCTTGGCTTGATTTGGTTAATGTGATTGATTGTAGGCATATATGCCTGTGAAACTGTGTGAAGTGGAAACAATGTCTTTGTAATTTTGGAGGAAAAATAAGCATGTGAAATGTGGATGGGTCATAGAATTCAATTAAATAGAAAGATGGAGAATGGCCAGACTCTACCGTGGGCTGATCACTAGAGTACTACTCTCATCAAGTTTTAAAGAAGAAACACTGTAGTGTGACAGGATTGAAACACTTACAATAGCTGGGATCATGCTTTGTGGTATGTCATGGTTCGCTTAATAAGCTATAGCAATTTAGTTCATGGTTCAATGCTCGCTTCACACCGCACTAAAAACAATTAAATGATAGGGGTCTGATGCAAGGCATGATGTCATTGCACAGATGACCCTAATTTTGTCATTTGCATCAGTCATGTGATGCACCTGATAAAAAAGACAGAATTTGCATCCTCTGCACAGTGACACCATTTTAAGTATGTGACATCCCTCGGCCCTCATAGATGGGCATGAAATCATATTCTGGCTTAACATAATGTGGGAACTTTGCAACTGCTTTCAGTGGTAGATATGACCATTCAGAATCACTTCCTAACTTAGCATGCTGAAACCAAGGCTGGGCTCACACATGGTTTAGCAACTTGTGTTATCCTACCCAATTATGGTTCATTCAATAAACTGTAGTTAAGCAAAGCAAGGCTAAGCATGTTGTGTGAACAGACCCCAAGGCTCAGAACTGATCTGGATGAGCTACAGTCATGAGTTTTATGTGTTGAGCTCACTTTGGACTGATTGTTCACAATCTCCTGGGGATGGTCTGTACAATTTCAGAAAGGTTTTGATGAGTGAGCTCCTAGAACAGTGTTTTTCAACCTCAGCCACTTGAAGATGTGTGGACTTCAACTCCCATGCTGCACGCTGGCTGGGGAATTCTGGGAGTTGAAGTCCACACATCTTCAAGTGGCCGGGTTAAGAAACACTGTCCTAGAAAGATTCTCACTGGATAGTACTGTGATTACATACAGATCACTATGCTTCATTTACATATATTAATATTAATAAGTCAGAGCCTAAGAGCGTGACCATTTCTCTATTAACTAAGAGTAATGGGAAGGAAACTTTTCAGACCAACACTTTACAGAAACTCTCTCTGCAAGATGCTTTGACTTTCCATCTTTGAAAAGTAATAGTAATCCTAGAGCTTAATAATAGAGAGATAGGGGCTGCTTTTATACCATTTCTGGTATACTTACATCTGGCGGGACCAAGGAGATGAGCCTTTTCTGCCATGGCACCTGCCCTGTGGAACATCATCCCCCCCAAGGTGAGATTGGCCCCTTCTCTGCCGTACTTCTGGAAATCACTCAAACGTTGGCTGTGTCAACAGGCCTGGGGATCTCAAGGGAACGGTGTTCGTATCCAATGCTCTTGCCTATTCTTTTTTAATAAGAACATCAGTGTTTTTAATGGTAGTGTGTTCTAATATTGCTATTTTATGGTTTTACTGTATGTCGCCCAGAGCTGCATTCTGTGAGATGGATGGCCATATAAATATGATTGCTAGATAAACAAATAATAAATAAATACTTATGAAAAGAGGGTGGCAATTAGAAGTTATCACCTGCTTTATTAAAACCATTGTCAAGAAGCCCCTATTCTGAAAGTTCCCCCAGATCTTAGCATTGCCACCAGTTGCAGGAAGAAGGGCAAAGACTGTCTTTGGCAGTACTGTGGAAGTGGTTTGCCACTTCTAGGAGTTGTTTTTTTTCCCCAACTCCTACCTACCACGTAGCACTAGTACTTATTCACCCAGTCCAGCCCTGCTTCGCTTCTAGGGATCAGCCATGGTTGGCTAAGTGCCAAAATGTGGAGAGTTATAGACCCAGCACAGCTGAAGGGCAAAGTAGGTGTTTTACATGCCCTTCTGCATTCTAGTTTCTTAGGCTATTCTTCCACCCTGGCAGCACCCTTTTCACAGGAGACTTTCTGCAGGCAGAATGGAAAACATCACCCAAACCCAAAGATCGTCTTGTTCGAAGAGGGGCATCTCAGCTACTGAATCCCCTCCCCTGCTTGCCACAGGGAATCCAATTAAAGCATCCACCTCAGATGGCCGGCCAACCTCTGCTTAAGGGCATCCAAAGACAGGGAGTTCCCAAGCTCTCTAGACAACTGGTTCCGCTATTGATTTTTTTTATTCACAGCCCTCTGGACGCTGCCTTCCTGTCACTGACATCCATTGTTCCATGTTCTGCACTATATAGTGGCCTACACTTTCAGGCCACAAAGGTCACTTTGTCAGATGCATGAAGCTGGAGGCGGGGAAGCCTTTTTTCCCACTGAAGGACAGATTCTTTTGAGGCATTTATGCAAGGCCAGAGTTAAACAAGGGTTGGGTTACCTTTTCTCATCTTTCTACTACCCCCTTTCCTCTCCCTCTTCTCCTTTTTTACTCCACTGTGCAGGCAACAGGAAAGCTGATGCCAATTGGGTGCACACAGAGAATTTTTGAAATTAGACTCCAGGGCCATAGCTCGCTTGTCCCTGCAGAAGTTCTCACCAAAGTGGGTGAATTTCTAAGCTCAAAGTTCAGCTAAGAATACAGCAGGCATTATTTGGCCATGTAAAATGCAAACAGATACAGACCTAATCAGAAGGTAAGGGATAACTTAGTTCAATTCTGTTCTACTTTTCTGCATGTTTGCTCAGGTGACCACTTCACAAGGACAAGCAAGCTTCAGTTTAGGAAAATAATCATTTAAGGTGCCACAAGAGCCTTGTTATTTAAAAAGATCCATCTTGTATCTAGGCTGGGCAACCTAGTCTCAGCTCAGAAGCGAAGTAGGTCAGGCCTGATTAGTTCTTGGATGGAAGACCAGGAAACTCCTGTAGGCTAGACTAGGAAATTATAAAAGAGGAAAGGAGGCAATGACAAAGCACTCCTGAATTAAATGCCAGGAAAATTGCCATGTGGTCACTAGAAAATGAGCTGGACTCAAGGGCATTTTCACCTTTTAGGGTCTAACTAGAATATATCCATACTTGTTACTAGCACTGTCTCTTTGATTAGAAAGAGGTGCCACGGGGGGGGGGGGTAAGTTCCACATTGCACAGTGCTTCAGGCCATGACTCAAGAAGAAGGTTCTTTCAATCCTTTCTGTTGTGTCTTCATCCTAATGAAAATTGTTCCTGCCTGCAACTATTTACTCAGTGGTTTTTTGTTTGTTGTTTTATTTTAACAATAAAATGGAAGCAAAGAAGATCTTTATAAGGAGGGGGTGGGGGTCAAGTGCAAAAATGCCACAAGGAAAGAGTTAACCTACTGCTTCCCTTGGCACAGTTCTTCTTCAACTCTCTGGTCCCCTGTACTTGCTTTTGCAAGCCATGAGACATGGATGTTCACAAGCAATTCAAAAGAATACTTTAATTGCAATCTAATTAAATGCATATTCCTTGTAAGACATTTTTTTAAAAAAGCAGAAGAGGAACCAATAAAGGATTTGCATGTGAAAATAAATAACTATCACATGATTTGCCTGAATTTATACAGTTGTATTTAGAATAAAGCTGAGTGTTTGGTTTGGTATTATAAATCACATTAAGAAAATTGATGGGTTTGTTTTCTAGGCATTATGATTTTATTATTTTTTTTTAGAAAAGTGGGAAATGTGATTTCCCCCCAAAACAATAATACAGAATATCTTAGAAAGTGTATAAGTTCCACATATCACAAATTCTGCCAATATTCTGCCATTAAAGATATTGTACCAGTCTCCGAGTTTTCTTTGATAGCTCACAGTCGCAAAGAATTGAGCACTAGAACTGGAAGATTGGACAGCTGGCTTATAGTCCCTAGTGTCATTACAGCATAATGGCTACAAAAATCAATTTATCCATTACAATGAAGATTGGTACCATAATGCAAAATAATGCATTTATTCAATAGAACTTGCCAATACAGTTGAAAAGACTTGCTAATTTTCCTGCACGGAGTGACTAAAATTAACCTCTGTCAGTAAAATTGTTCTTTTGATTCCTATGCATAGGATTTCTAAGGAAGATGTATAAACTAATTCTGCTCTCAGAACAAGCCTTTGGGAGACTTTTATTTTTTTAAAGAAACTACTTCAGCTAATTTGCTCCCTCCCCCTAAAACACCATTATTGTCTATAACTGCACTGACATACTAGCAAATGGGTCTGGCCTGTTTTTCTTAACAATAATTTTTGCTTGAATGATCTATTCTTGGAAAAGCATCAGTAGAAATATGTCAAGTACATCAGGAAATGCTGCAGGAGGCTTGGCTCTCATTTGCTGCAACTTTATTAATCTGTCATTGAATGACTTGCTAAATCAAGAGAAATGTCACTAATCCAAAATAATGTTTGAGCAAAGTGATGATATTGGGGAAAGGCATCCAAAGCCTCTGTAACTTTCTGCTGTTCCTATAATGAGACATGGAATCAGTTCACGCTTAGTTGAGTTACGCTCAGGAATGTTGCACAAAAATGTGCAAGAGTAGCTGCCAGGCCATGTTCTCACTGAAATGGTGGTGCGTGTGTGTGTGTGTGTGTGTGTGTGAAAGGAGGCAAGTGACAAAATATGCATCATGATGCAAATACCACAACTTCCACACTTGTATTGATGAGATCTAACTTTAACTTTTTAAAGCTTTTGTTTTTCAAGTATGTGTCTAAATTTGACTTTGACCCCAAAGGGCCTGTTTCTCCCTCTCTCATAATATAACGTCCATTCACAGCATAAATCCAGTTCCTGTGATTCTTCATGACAGTCAGGGCAATTCTGCACAGTAGCCTTAAGCTGCTTGTCTCCCGTGATGTTATTAGCTGGAAATAAAGCCATCTTAGGAAATAGCTGTCAAGATTTCAAGCTTTGGCAATCATGCTGGCTAGCTATTCTCTCTGGACAGTGGTTACCCCATGCTCCCAATTGGTGGGTTCCCCTGCTTTTTTACCCCTTCCACCTGTGCCAGGAAAACAAGCACCAACAGCTTGCCTTTCTGTAAGAGGCAGAAGGACACACCATTTCCATTTGTGTGAGCAAACTATATCTAGTCATGGACTTATACAGCTGGGACGGATTTTAGAGGCAGTCCCCTGCTCCACTGCTTGCTCTCAAGGAGAACATGACCTGTCCACTGATGGGCAGAGGGGGAAAAAACCCCATTTAATGTCATCACTCTTAAACTAGAAGAGAAAGCTGGCAAACTCTTGTCAGTTTCATCCCCAGCCCTTTCACTCAGAGCAAAGAGGGGCCTTCTCCCAGCAAGCCCTGTTAGGCCAACTTCAGCAAGCCAGAACTGTGAGTGGATCCTAATTCAGGAGAACTGGGAAGTGCATCCATGCTGGGAGAGAAGAGGGGAGGGGAATTGTTTTTTCTCCTTTTTTATTGTCAGAAATAAGTTTGGGGGGTTGCTGTACTCACCTGTGCAAGCACTTTTTCTCTCACATACACAGACATATGCGCATAGGATCATTTCTCCTTGTTCCCCTCTCATTGGCCGCCCCCACCTCTGGTCTCTCCACCATTTCTCTGCTTTTTGGACATTTCCAAATCTAAAAAGAAAGAAAAAAGAAAGGAAAAAAAGCAAGCTTCGGCATTTCAACTGCTTCCCAATGGAGTTAAAGCTTCCCAGCGGTTAAAAAATGAAAGACCAGGAGGTTCACTGGTTCTTCCATGGACTGATTAAGACAAAACCAGAAGGTTCCAGCAGCCCTGGACAAAATGGCCAGGGAGGAGGGTGACCAGAGGGGAGGGGGCGTGGCCTGCCTGCCCCAGCACACATGTGTCAATGGGAGTGGAGGTGTGGCCCACAACGAAAGGGGCACAACAGGCTGTTGGAAAATGCTGCTTTGGATGCAGAGCAAGAAAGACAGAGGTTACCTTTTTTAAAAATAAAAATCATGTCTCCCTGTGGGCTGATTTACATGCTTTACGGAACGGCATACTGCAGTCCCCACTGCTTTTATGTTACTCCCCTAACGTGCTGCCAAGTTTATCCCTGAAGTCTTATATAATGGGACTCTAAATTATCCATCTCTAAAGAATGAGCGCAATAGTTCTAAGTGTTGCATTTAACAATATAGAAGACCTGTGAAATCTTTATATGAGAAGTTATGAAACTTTATATTTGTACCAAAACCACACAGGCCATTTAAAGCCGAGTGCTTTCATATTATCCTTAGAGTAGAGATGCTTCCTGAAGTCAGTCCTGATACAGCTGGGGTCAGGGATGTGCTGGCTGCCCCCCATTAACTTTTTTTGGGGGGGTCTTAGCATCTTTTGTTTTTAAAAATAATTTGATATAAAGGAATCTTGAGACCATGGAGGGTGGTGACGCAATGTGGAGAGAGGGGCCTGGTTGCCTCTGCAGAGGCGAAGGGAGAAGAGAGGCCCTGCCTCTTTTGCTGCTCAGTCTTAGCCAAGGGGTGCTAGGGGGGGAATGCTGGAGGAAGACCTGAGAGAGGGAGAGTGCAGGTGCTGAACCGGGTAGCATTACTTGCTCTCATCTGGCCTTCAGAGAGGCCGCAGCAAAGAGTCAGCGAGAGAAATGGGATGCCTATAAAAACTCTCACACCTTCTTGATGTCGGTGACTAGACAGCCCCTATGAACGAGTTGGCATGATGACCATTATATGATCACGAAAATAAACTCCAGGTTACATGGGAAGATAAAAATGCCTTTACAGAGGAGAGGAGGAGGAACAGACCGGTGCTCAGAGTGCAGTTCTGCACCCACTTATTTGGAATGAGATTCAGTAGAGCTTAAGAGCTTATTCCCAGGTAAGTGGATATAAGATCTCAATGTAAGACTGAAGAGAAAGGTGAAGCTGGGCACATGCAAGGTCAGGGAGACTCCAGCATTTCAAGAAATAAAGGGGCAATTATAATATCAGAGAAAATAAAAATAAAAGGAAATAAGAAATGTAGCCATACAGGAAATCTGGTGGTTTGATGCTCAAATTAGGGAGTAAAGAAGGGAATGTTTGATTTCTTCTCCCAAATATGGTGGCAGAGCTCCTACAGAAGGTAAGACCAGGGTTGTGCGTGGGCTTTTTTACAACTGCTGTAAGCAGGTCACGATTTTCCATCATAATTCCACCATCCATTTCCTAGTTAATCACTGCCAAACTCATATTCCAAAGGCACTATCATTTTTTTCACCCTGACCCTCTATTTTCATGATATTCTTTCTTCTCTGTGAAGGAGCTGTTACTAATATTGCATGATTGGGTTTATTTCTTTTGCAGGAATTGGAAGAATTTCAAAGATGTGTCCCCTGCGGGTGGTGGAAAGAGAGGGGGGTAGGCTTACTTTCTCAAGCCTGCAAGGTGATCAAAAGGTTCTCACTGACAATGCCCCACGCATACAACTAGCAAGGCAAGGATCTTCTTAGGCTGGCATCCGCTGATGCTGCTTCATGGCTGCCTGGGCCATGCACCAAAAGCTGCTAGGTGGCAAGATCTATGAGTACAAAAGCCACATAAGCATCAGCAGGGCTTTAGGGGCAGTTTGCTTCTGTAAATCATTAGGTCTTCACGTTTCTAGTGTCTATTGTTACTCATTCTTCAGCACTTGTCCCTTTTCATGGAATATTTTAGTTATTTATTCAGATTTATTAGCCAGCCAACTCCAATGGACTCTGGCGGCATACAAAACTGGAAAATCCATAAAAACAGATAAGACATCAAACCAAACAGACAGCCCAGACTAAAATGATCTTATAAACAAGACAAATCAAATAAAACAGGCCCCCCAGAAATACAAGAATTCATTAATCCATTAACCTTAAGCCCGGGACCACAGCCAGGTTTTCAGAGCTTTCTGGATCCCTAGGAAAGACAGTGCATCTGGGGGGATGCTGTAACCAGAGGATGGGGACCACAACAGAGAAGGGATGCTTCTTCGGTCCCAAGATGACAACGGTTAATAGAGGGGACCTGGAGTGCACCCACTTTGCTGGAATGTACCAGTGGGCAGAAACAATTGGAGTCAAGTGGTCCCTCAGATATCCAGGCCCTATGCCATACAGGGCTTTACAGGTAATAACCAGCACCTTGAATTGCCCTCGGAAGCCAACTGGCAAGCCAGATAGCTCACGTAGCAGTGGGGACATATCAGCATACCAAAAGGTGCCTGTTCCTGTTTGTGCCTCTGCATTTTAAACTAGCTGTAGCTTCTGGGTGGTCTTCAGGAGCAGCCCCATGTAGAACACATTACAATAATCCAGTTGTGAGGTGACCAGGGCATGAATAAATGTCAAGGAAAGTGTGCAACTGGTGCACAAGATGAACCGGTGCAAAGGCCCTCCTGGCCACAGCTGCCACCTGCTCTTCAGGCAGGAGCTATGAATCCAGAAGGACCCCCCAAGTTGTGCACCAGTCTTGAATGGGGAAGTGCAGCCCCATCCAAGACCAATGATGGTAACATCCCCAACCCTGGGGGGTCAAACAGGCTCAGCCACTCAGTCTTGTCAGGATTAAACCAAAGTCTGTTCTGCCCCATCCAGACCCAAACAGCTTCTGGATCAGTACATTGATAGCTTCACCTGTGTAGTTGGGGGTCGAAATGTAGAGCTGTGTAAAATCAGTATACTGATGATACCGAACCCTGAACCAGTGGATCACCTCACCCAGTGGTTTCATGTAGATGTTAAACAGGAGAGAGGAGACTGTCAAACCCTGAGGCACCCCACACACAAGGGGCCACGGATGTGATCTCTCCCCTCTGTCAACACTGATTAGAACCAACCACAGAGGAAGTATATGAACCACTGGAGCACAATGCCTCCTACTCCTAACCCCCACAGCTGGTTCAGAAGGATACTGGTCCGGAAGAATACTGTGGTTGACAGTATTGAAAGCCACTGGGTGGATGCATCACCCCCAACCCACCACAGGTCATCAACAAGTGGGACCATTGCTGCCTCTGTGTTGTAACTTGGTCTGAAACCAGACTGAAATGGGTCCAGATAATCTGTTTCCTCCAAGATCCTCTGTAGATGTTGTCCAACTGCCTTTTACACAACCTGACCCCCAAAAAGAAGATTGGAAACTGGCCAATAAATATCCAACAGGGAAGGGTCCAGTGATAACTTCTTTAGGAGGGAGCATACCACTGCCTCTTTCAAGGCTGGAGGGACCACCCCCTCTCTCAAAGGGGCTGAAACCACTGCATGGACCCACCCTGTGGTCACCTCCCGGGCTGCCTTAATAACCAGGAGGGGCCAGGGTCTAATAATCACATGCCCAAACTAACAGACAGATCTTGTCCACTTCCTCAGGCATAATAGAATCAAACTCACTCCAGAAAATATCATAAGATTGTGCCCCAGGCTACTCACTTGGATTTGCCCAGTCAGAGTCCAACTCTGAGTGAATATGAGCAACTTTGTCTGCCAGATAGCATGAATATTCCTCAGCACAGCTGTGCAAATGATCCTGTGGCCTAGCCCACCCAATAGGGAGCGGGTCACCCTAGAGAGGGCTGCTGGGTGAGTATCGGCAGATGCAATAGCCATACAGATGTGTAACATTTTCCAATCATACATTCATTGGATAAGATGTATTGCATGATATATACTGTACAGAGGAGGCAGTAAGGTTAAACAAAATGGTTTAATAAATAACATGAAGGCTATTTAACAAGTTACTGCTTGCAGAATACTCATTTGCAGAGTAAAATTCCGTTCTGGGTCTGTTATTCACTGAAGTAGGCCCTAGTTCATTGTAGCTTATATTGCAATAAATCTATTGGTCTTTAAAGTGTCCCAAGACTCTGTACTTGCAGATGTTATTTTAGATTAACATGAACCTGTTGTAAAACAATCAGACTGAATGCTGTTTTTTTTCTATCGGTCTTTTGCTTTGCCCTCTTCATTTGTAGTTCATTGGTGTCTGTCTCTGAGATGTGGGGTCCACTGCAGAGCCAGCCTTGTACAAGGTATTCTATTCTATTCTGTTCTGTTCTGTTCTGTTCTGTTCTGTTCTGTTCTGTTCTGTTGATACACTTTGCTTTTTGTATTTGTTCTTTTTTACTTTCTTTGTGACTTTTTTGTACACTGCCGAGAGTCACATTGTCTTTGGGCAGCCATATAAATGCTTTAAATAAATAAATCCATTAGTGCAGAAAACACTAAATCAGCATCATCTTGTGTTGTCTTGTCCAGCGTTACTGACTTTCACAAAATAATGTCAGTATCAGAAGAGATTGTGTATTTGCCAGACATGTCCTAAATATTTCAGGGCTTCTGTTTTAGAGTTTATGGTTTATTGAAATCTGCACATCCCCCACCTCTGGTCTTTCTCCCTCTAGAGCACTTGAATCACTTGAACAACTGAAATCAATCAGATGTTGTCACTGTCCAACATAGACACATTTACCTGGATAGTAATCTTGGAGCAGACTGGATAATTAGTCATATAAAACATGAACCTAATGTAGCATGTAAGACAGATATCCTTGTATAGGATTATTTTGATCACTATGAGATGTGGTTTGTAATCCTGTCTCAGACTCACAAGATATTGTATCTATTTCAGGCATTGTATAGGAACATGGCAGGACTACTGCACAAAGTTATTCAGGAAAATCCGTGGAAGTCTCATGGGATAGAATGTGAAGGAATTTAGAGCTGACCTTGGGGAAGGTACAAAAGACACGGATTTGAAGAAGAGATTATATAGTTCTGAGATAGAGGAAGGTGGGAGAAAGAAACTCAAAATAACCCTGCCCTGAATTTGTTTAGTTGTGGCAGAGAGAAATGTGGATAGGCTTTCAATATTCTGTTAGTGTACCTTATTACAATAAACGGTATTCCTGGAATCCTTGCTGTGCCTGTTTCTTGAACTGGCCTATCTTGAAGGGCTGGCACATCTTGTCTTCCATTGCAATGGAATCATGCATGGATTATTACAACTTCCATGCAAAAGGCTAGATCCAAAGTGTATACTGTATTACCAAATTCATAAAAGCCAGATATAATCTCATGCTATAGGAGATTTGCTATAGGAATCAGAAACATTTGTGGTCCACCAGACAAGATAGACTTTTATCTAAGTCCTTAAAGATTAAAAACCTTACATTTCTCAGAATCACAGTGGGAACTACCTCTACCATCTTGGGTAGAAAGATTATTAGGATAAGTGGTACATAAAAGATCCCAACCATGTTTCTATTCTTCAGCTCCCAACATTAACTATGAAAGGGACTATCTGATCAGGAAGTCAGAATCTTTATGAAGTACAGTAGAGGTAGGCCCAAAGTGGCCCAAAAGCTGCATTTAATCCCTTCCCCACGTACCCCTTTTTCAGAGCCTACTCAGATCCCCCTAACCACTTTAACAAACTTTGGCAGTGAATTGCCAAATATCACTGGCATGATTTCCTGCCTTGCAGTATATGTCCCAAGATAGGCTTAATATATCAAATAACAGCTAACCTCCACAAGATGATGATGATGGTGATGATGATGATGATGATGATGATGATGATGATGATTGATGATAAACAGATATAAATAAAATCCTGACTCTATTCATTGTGCATCATCCTGTCAACTCTGATCCTCAGCTCCCCCAATACTTTCACCTTGGCCACTAAAGGGTTGCCCACCATGGACCACAAAAAAAACCATCTTCCCACTTTCAAATCATTGCTGATCCTGTGTACAACACTTGTGGGGGAGGAGGAAGGCATTTGCACCGGGTTAGCTTCATGTGTAGTCTGGTATTCAAAACAACACTGTACAGATGAAGCTGTTGTACTTTCATGGCAGCTTTATGGAATTTGGCATCTATAATCTATGTCCAGGAGTCTACTTATGATATCACACTGCATGTCATATATAAGAGGAGATGCTACACACACACCCCTATGTTTGTATCCCCTTTGCTTCACTAGAGTTTAATGAAATTACTTATTTTTGCCATCATTTGATACCTTGAGTGAACACTATATCTCGCTGCCTTCCTGGAAAAAAAAAAGATGATAATTCACTCAGGCAAGTATACCACACTTTCTGCATTGGCAGAAAGCTATATCAAGCCGTGATGGGAAGCAAATTATCTGAAGCCCTTCCTTTCATTGCTCAACTACCTGATGATAGTTCATTTTGCTGGCTCTTGTGTTGAGTGGGGTGGGCTGCAGCTTGTCAAGAAAACTTACTAGAAAAAGGTCGTCATTTGCTGAGAATGAGTCCTTCATTAGCAGCATTCTTCAGGAAAGGAGCGTTTTTGAAAGACTTCAGGAGGCTGTAGACTGCAGGGCACCTGGTTTCTACAGTTTATGAATATGAATGCACATCAGTGTTAATGAGAAATATTGGAGGAGGGGAGAAAGAACCAAGGAAGCAGAGCAAATGGAGAGGTTGAACAGCTAGAGGACAATCTTGTATTTGAAGAGTTTTACAGGTGAAGAACAGGGCTAGTCGTACCATAAGTCAGACTGAGGCAGTTGCTGCAGATGGCAGGTGAGGGCAATGCTATTTGGGAGAAAGATTATTCCAGATATAGACAAATTATTAAAATGCAGATGCATCCTACTGGGAACCAAAGTACATACTGTCAAGATCATGTTCTTTCCATTTGTAACATATGGTTGTGAAAGGTGCATAATCAGAAAGGCTGACTGAAGAAAAATGGATGCCTATGAATTATGGTACTGGGGAAAATTGTTGAGAATACCTTGCCCTGCAAAGGGAACAAATCATTCACCACTACTTGAGGTAAAACCAGATTATGCACTGGAAGCAGTGAAGCTAAAGCTTAAGTTCCACATGCATGGAAAGGCAGGAGTCATTGGAAAAGACTCTGATGTTTGGAAAAATTGGCAATTGAAAAAGAAGTTGACAGGAGACAAGGTGGCTAATATGAGTTTACAAGTACTCAAAGAAGCAGTAATTCATGGACAGTCCTGGCGAAATGGTGTCTGTCAGGTCACAAGGACTTGGAAGTAACTAAACAAAATACCTCACAGTTAGTGTAGGCTCCTTTTGATATGGTGAAGGAACTTGTGAATTCTGATTATTTTTCATGCATTGTATAATAAAATGATGCTATCAAAAGAGTGACAAAAATAAGGTTGCTCTCACAGTCTGTTAATTAAAATTAGTCCTCACTAATCCACCAGTTAAAGTAATAGTGGATTCATCTATTGGATTAAACCAATTAAGTGGTGTGGCCTTTGTAATGGGTTGCTGCAGAGACCCAGCAATGGAGAGCAAATGGCTGCAAAGCCAGCATCAACCTATTTACAGTGGCTGCTTCTATGGCATTCTGGGAGGCTTACAGCGACGTGCTGGACTTACAGAGCAGTGCCCTTGGGTGGGGGTGTCAAAACCAGCAAGATGATGGGCAGAGCTTCAGGATGCAAATCCTGCCCCTTTTGAATGTGCACTCATACAAAGGGGCAGGGCTTTCAATATGGTGCTCTGCCCATCAACTTGCTGGTTTTGACCCCTCCCCTATCCCCCAAGCAGACCCTGCTGCTGAGATAGCCAGCAGTTTCCTTGAGTAGCAGCAACAGAGCCATGTCAGAACATTCTGCTTGGCAGGAAATCAAACTTGCTAGACTGCTCTGCCTCCTTTGATAAGCATGGCTTATCATGACACTGGCAGCAGTGGAAAGGGAGAACGTAGGATCCAGCCAGAACTTTTAAAATCTCCTTTTTCATCCCTTGGCTGCATTGGACCACTGATGCCTTGTCCTCTCTGAGTTAGGGTGCTGGGAATTCAGCTTGTATACAGCTCATTAAACATATGAAAATAAGAGACATTCTGTGGCCTATTCTTTGAAAGCTCTGATGTTTCTTGACACATCATGTTGAATGCTTAATAATGGGAAGAAACATTTTGTGATACAGCAGACCCAACAAGATGAATGCACTCCATAATTTCATTCTCAGGAAATGAAACAATTGAATTTCATCAGGAAAGGCTTGAGCAGGGTATGGACATGGATATGTGTGTGTCTGTGTGGTTTGTTGCAGACTTTTGCATTGGTTCTAAAACTGGGTTTAGAAGAGTTCCTGTGTTAATAGAGAAGATGATGGAAAATACAGAAAACGTCTTACTAGGGTTCAGCCTTTTCCCTATTATTCAAGACAATTTGCAAGGCTATTATTGATCTCAGCTGCAAACATGAAGAGGAACATTTATTAAAGCAGCATTTGTATCTGTTTTCAAGCTAATTGTAGCAACTGATTTCCTCACTTGAGCTACAGCGTGGATTAACTGCTTGATGGTTAATGATACAACTACAGCTCTTGCTAGTTGTACTTGCCTTTTTGTAGATGGTGTCTGGATATTTGCAGCCCAGATCTGGTAGCCTCCTCTTTTTTTTATCTAATGTTTTAAAGCTAGTATGGGTTGGTATACTGATTTATAGTAAAGATAGCTTGGTTTGCTGTCAAGCTATCACTGAACTTGTTGTAATGCTAGATCACAGTTTTGCTCCAGATCTTTCTTCTCTCCTTCTTCTACAATGACACAGCAATACTACATTGAAATAAAACCCAGAGGTTCCTGAAGAGGTTCTCCCACTTTAAATATGGAGTCACTTCTGAGTTACCCAATCTGCGAGAATTCATAAAAGGCAATTTTTCCCATGGTGAAGGAATTCTATATAGCCCTTGAACCTGACCCAAAGGGCAAAGTTTCCAGAGCCTGTTAAACTTTCTTCAGGTTTCTTTGGCATTCTTGTTCTAAGCTTGCGACATTTCCCCTAAGCACCAGGTGTACTTTTTTACATGAAGTGAATTCATCTGCAGTTTAGGATATTCCTCTTCATTTTTAGCTGAATGTATTTCCAGGCTGGTTGTGATGGTCACAAATCTATTTATGTTTCAGTGTCCTTGGCATTTGGCATGGCTTAAGACAGAAAGTGCTGAGAGAGGATCTAAGATGGAGTCAGTGAAACAAAAGCAATCTCCGCCTAAACAGTGACTGGTGCAACATCACAAAACTCCAGTGACATTTGCACTGATGATTCACAACTTCTGAGGTTCTGAGTCGAATTGTTGGTGGAATTTGGAATTCTGTTTGGTGAAAGATGAAAGTGAAGGATGAAATTGAAACTGACTGAGTCTGCAAGTGAACAAATGATATTTTAAGAGCCTGGGCGGGGGAGGGGGGGAGTAGGATTTTTTTCCATGAGCAATGAAGACAAGGGCAGAGGAGGAATGTGGTAGAGTCTAAATTCCCCAGTTGGCTGGGGAATTCTGGGAGTTGTAGTCCACACATCTTAAAATGACTGAAGTTGAGAAACACTGATCTAAATGAACACAAAGGCAACTTTCCAGCATAAACATCCATTTTAAAAAGTATTTTAGTGAAAAATAGAAATGGATGAAAAGAATCCCAAATGGGGTTAAACCAAGTCATTGCAAAAACCACTTTCAGTCTGTGGACAGACTTGAAGTTTTTAATGAGAGATTAAGATACACACTATGCTCACAAACACAACCTGGACACAAGAAGTTTCCTTAAATCCTGGGAGAGATGGATTCTCAAAGAAATGAGACAAATACAGAGAAGAAGTCCTATCAACAGTTAGTAGGAGATAGAACAGCAAAATGGAACCTCAGTGAAGAAGGGCAGTCCATGACTGAAGAGCAGATATTTGGCATGGTAAAAAGGGGAAGACTGCATAATAGCTAACCATGCTGGAAGGAGGACATGCAATCAAAGCTCCCCATGCACAACACATGTAAAAGATTTTGTGGCTTGACTTTTTGTTCCCCTGCCTGCCCACCCACCCCCCTCCTGTGGATACCCCTAAATTGAGCCTTTCTAATGCATCTTGAAGAGAAAGGAAGTCAGTGATGGTGGTGGAGAGAGGACAGTTTGAGAAGGCAGCAGTAAGTACCCTATGCAAATACTAAGGTCAATGGCTTAACATGCCTGTTGTTGTTGTTCAGTCGTTAAGTCATGTCCGACTCTTCGTGACCCCATGAACCATATCGCTCCAGGGCTTCCTGTCCTTCACTGCCTCCCTGACTTTGCTCAGTTTCATGCTCATTGCTTCACTGATGCTATCTAACCATCTCATCCTCTGCCATCCCCTTCTCATTTTGCCTTCAATCTTTCCCCGCAACAGGGTCCTCTCTTCGCATTAGGTAACCAAAGTATCTGAGCTTGAGCTTCAGTATCAATCCTTCCAATGAGCAGTCAGGGTTGATTTCTTTTAAGATTGACTGGTTGGACCTCCTAGCAATCCAGGGGACTCATAAAAGTCTTCTCCAGCACCACAGTTCAAAGGCATCAATTCTTTGGCGCTCAGCCTTCCTTATGGTCCAGCTCTCACAGCCATACACTGCTACTGGAAAAACCATAGCTTTGATTGTGCAGATCTTTGTCAGCAAGGTGATGTCTCTGCTTTTTAATATGCTGTCTAGGTTTGCCGTAGCTTTCCTCCCAAGGAGCAAGCGTCTTTTAATTTCATAGCTGCAGTCTCTGTCTGTGGTGATCTTGGAGCCCAAATAAATGAAGTCTGTTACTGCTTCCATTTCTACCCCTTCTATTTGCCAGGAATTGATGAGTCCAGATGCCATGATCTTAGTTTTTTTAATGTTGAGTTTCAAGCCAGCTTTTGCCCTCTCCTCTTTCACCCTATTTTATCCTGGCATTAGGTAGGCAGGCAGTTAACTGAAACAAGCGTTTTAGTAAAACATAATATTTCCATTGCCAAGTCTGTCCCTTAGATGCATTCTTTCCCTAAAAGAATACAATAATAAATGTCACTGTGGAATACTTGCTTGTATATTGGGCTTAAATTTTGTCAGTTCATCTCCACTTAAATTCCCTTTCTTCGCATCCATCCCCCAAACCAATCATCTCCTGAAATGAAATCTTAGTATGCATGACTGCCTTGTTATTTTATTACTTTTTATTGATTTAATTTCTAAATCTATTACTGGATTATTCTCGGTGAGACTTATGTTGACATAAAATATAATGCAGCATCATCAAACGATAACAGTTAAAGATAGCAGAAATGCAATAAATAAGACTCAAGGAACCTTGTGTAATAAAACACATGATCCTTATCTGCTTAAGGGAGAAACCTGAGCTCCTCCGGAAGGTGGGTGGAGGAAAACTTTGAAAGCTGCAGATTCACACTGTCTCTCACAGGTTCTATTCTTGTCCACCAGTCACCACCTTCATGCTTCAGAAGAGGCAGAAAGAGCATTTCCCAGGAGTGGCTTAAGGGAAGTTGAGGTTCTGCAGCATCCTCCAACACTCTAGAAACAGGTTTTAGGATTTTCCCAATCTCAGCATTTGAAGTGCTTGAGATAGAAAACGTATGTGAAAAACTGTCTTTCCTCTGCTCTCCCCAAATCATTGCGAGCTTAGCAGAACTCTGGATATGGCAGTGGCTCTCTTCTCCAAATAATTTAGGGATGCTCCAAAAAGGGCCAGTAAAAACAATACTGTAAGGTCTTTTCCTGAAGCTTCACCAAGATATGTGCCAGATAAGGCAAATGTCTCTAGTGATGGTTTTCTCAGTGGGACTCCACTGCTGGAAAAGGCTCTCTGTCTATACACATTACTTTGCCTTGTTGAAAATCCTAGGAGTTCCAAAACATCTGAAGGACACCAGAATGGAGAAAGTAAGTTGCAACTCTCTTTCAGCAGAATGGCCTCCTCCTCATCGCCTCCTGCAACAAAACAGAGAATGTAGCTCCTTAGGACAGGGGTTCCTGGTCCTTTCTTTCAACCTTCTAGCTATGTCTGCATGACACAATAGCCATAAATCACATGTTAGTGTGGACCATGGGTTAGCTCCTATGTTTGGGAGGTGTAGCTCCTGAATTATCTGCCTGCCTGAGATCTGTTGTCCAATCCCAGGAGGAGTGTTACTAATCATAAAGGAACCCTAAGCAAACCAAGCTACTTGTTTCTGTAGTTAGCTCCAGACAAAACAAGTATGAGTCTTGCATTCTGTCAGTATGCTTAACAAACCACACAGATGGAGGGTTCAGGAGTTGCATCACTGGCATTCACACTGATGATGCCTTGTGGCCTACCGTGTCATGTGGACCTGGCTATTACAGCAAGTTCCAGCTACAAAAACACTGAATAATAATGTATTTCTGATGGCAAATCAATAAAGAATGCTTCAAAGTTCATTTGTATTCTTTCTGTAGACTCAGGTGTTGAAATAGCTGCAAATGGGAAAATGTGTTGCTGGCATTATTAGTATCAGCCTCAACCAAAATGCTACTTTGTTCAATCCTTTAATCACTGTGAAGACATTGAGGCCAGGCTAGAAGTAGCTGCTTTCCACAAGAAAAAATATCTGTAATTGCTGGCAAAACTGATAAGGTAATGAGGTTTTGAACGATTATCAAACTCCTCAGTTGAGTGCCCTAATGTCCAATAAAAATCAGGCCCCTGCTGAGAAGACTCAGCCATCTTTAAAAGGGAGGGAATGAACAGTCTCTGGCTTCAATGGGGATTTAGAAGAACCTGGAAAGGTTGGAGTCTTATATTGAGCTAATCTGATCTCTTTCTTCTTCACCTGGAGCCCCTGCAAACCTCAGCTGCTTCGGAATATCAATTTCTTTCTAAAAATGTTTCAGATAATATTCCCAACCACTATGCAGATCATGTTCCATATGGTGGCTGCACTTTCAGGCTATTTTTTTAAAAAATGTAATATGCATTATTATATTTCTGCATTTTATTCTGCAGTACCCCCAGGTTGTGGGATGGCATTCTGTTTCTGAGAGTAAGAAGAGAAGAGGGAGGAGGGAGAGAAAAAAGATGAGAAGGGGAACTAAGAGCTGGAAGGAAGGGAAAAGAAGAAAGAGACATAGAGGGGAGAGAGAGAGAAAGATGTCAAGCAGAGAAAATTAATGGGAGATGGGTACTGCTCTTGACTCCACCCTTAGGAACTTTGGGAATGTGCTCCTCTGGATGACTGCCTCCTAAGGAATGCAACCTAGGCCATAAGAGTTCCCTCTCCTGAAAAGATTTGTGAAAGTGATAGGATGGGTGTCCAAGGAAGCTTTGAAGAGCCAAATGCTGGGGAGGGCAGGGGAGAAGTATAAAGGTGGAACTTTCGCTTTTTTTTTTCTTCCAAAGAAGATAAGGGGGTGAAGTTTTATTCTAGAGCATCAAAACAAAGGACAGAATAGAATGGAACACATCCAACACTGCTGAATTAGGAAAAGAGAAATACAATAGGAAGAAGTGTGACATTCAGAAAAAATGGGAGGTGCATGCTGGAAATTTTGTGTTTGGCTTAATTTTAATTTATTTCATCTGAATGACACCAAAATGGAGATTTTCACATTTTTGTTTTCTTTAAATTAACCTATGAGGTTGGCAAGGTAAGCTGAATGCATTCTGCCCGTGCTTAGTTCCATCAAAAATCCCCCTCTCCAAAGCTTCTCTTTGCATTTCAGAGGAAGCATTCACTGATATTCAGACTGTTTCCCTTGAAAGTCAAGGAGACTTTCCCCCTCTTGATTGTGACAATAAGGGAGAGAATTAAACACTGTCCCCCACCTCAAATAGCTCAAATTTCCCCATGCTGCTGTTTACAGAGAAGAAAAGGTCTCTTTGAGTCAGACTCCTGGTGATTTCCTGGACCATATCCATGTAGTTTTCTTGGCAACAACAGAAAAACGATTGGCCACTGCATTCTTTAGGGTTGCTTTTTCCTCTTCACCATTTAGCCGATAGCTCTGGTGGCTCCTGGTGATCTCTCATCTGAATAATAACCAGGCCTTGCCCCGCTTAGCTTTGGAGCCCTGACAAGGTCAACCAGGTGCTACCATCTGCCAAGATGGCAATCATTGAGATGTAGACCATAATTGCATCCTTTCCATTAACATCCTCTCTAGCTTGGCCCTTGATAAGCAATTTGAGGAAGGTCTTAGAGCAAAAGCTCCTTTTTTTTCCTCTGGAAATGTTCCATTTACTTCAGGCCAACCTTTCAACATATTTTCTATTCCCAGGCCTGTTTTATCTGCCAATTACATTTTATGGCTGTAATTTGGAAACAAGTCCCTTAATATTTCATGTTCTATACAGTGCAATGCTATCCTGATGCCATAATTTGCGGAGAGGAGAAAAAATTGACTGCTGGGGCATCATAATATATCTGCTACATTTGGATCAAATCCAGCTGCTGCTAGTGTCAGATACAAGTTGGCTAAGCACCTATAACAGAAGGCTGCAGTTTTTTTTTAATAATCAAAGAATAATCCTTTTGTATCTATACTTCTCCACTATTTGGTTTTCTCCAGGTAACATGGAATCAGTACAAATATTCAAATGGATGATTTCCCACTCTATGGCATAATGCAATGTTTCTCAACTTCGGCAACTTGAAAATGTGTGGACTTCAACTCCCAGAATTCCCCAGCCACTAAGGCTGGCTGGGGAATTCTGGGAGTTGAAGTCTAAACATCTTCAAGCTGCCAAGGTTCAGAAACACTGGCATAACGCAATGTTTATGGAAAAGGGTATTTGCCTGCTGTTGGACATCAACAGTAACTTGCAGAATCGAGCATGAATGCATTGAACAGACTCCACTGGGCCATATAAGCATCTGCTTTGAATTGAATCAAAATGCTGAATTCATAAATGGAAATTTGCATAGTTCCTCTCCTCTTGAATGCTTTAATGCAGAGGACTGTCACTCAACTCTAAAAGTTCTCTAAAAGAGGAAAAGTCAGAAACAGGCAGCACTAGAATTACTTGTCTGGAAGCACTAGATTCTATCAATGAATACTGTCTCTGTGGATCCCTAATTTATATTACAGTGCTGCTTTATTTGAAGACTGCTATCATGTCTTTCCCCACCCCCATCATCTTTTCTGTAGGCTAACCATATCTAGATGCTTTTATTGTTTCTCTTAGGACTTGATTTTGAGATCCCTCACCATCCTGATAGACCTCTGAACGTGCTCCAAATTTGTCATTATCCTTTATGAACTGTGACGTGCAGAACTGGACACAATATTCCAAACAGGGTCTGACCAGGGTAGAGTACAGAACAATTACTTCCTGTGATCTGAACTCTATGCATCTATAAATGCACCCTAATACAGCATATAATTTTTTAACAGCTGCATCACCCTGCTGTCTTGTGTTTAACTTGTGAGCCAATTGTGAGTCCATTTAAAAATAGTGTCATCGAGTCCATAGTTTTGCTTTATGAAGAAAAATACCAAAGATTCTGTCAAAGGCTTTGCTGAGGTCCAGGTACACTGCAGCTTTGACATGCCCCTGGTTTACTAAGGTAGTAACTCTATCAACAAAGGAGACGTTAGTTTGGCATTATTTTTTTGTGACAAATCCATGCTAGTCACTCATTCACTTTCTTGCCCAGAATTTTGTAATCCTTTGAGATTCTTTTCAAGGTATCTTCTGTTTGTATAATTTGTTCCCATATCCGTCAAGAGGAAAGGATAACATGGGGGGGGGGGGGAGGTGTTGAATAGTCTCTTGTTCCATAGACAAAACCTTTCAGTTCCGCTGGCAGTATATGCAGCCCTAATAAATGCATTGCATATGCCTACCCATCTCCAAGTCATTTTCTTTCATGAATTGTCATTTTGTTCTCAGAGTAACAAAAATTTTGGTTCTTTTCTTCAAACACAATAGCATATTTTTGCCAGATGCAAAGATGGAAATGTATGGAACAAGGTAAAACTACAGGTTAAAAAGATGAAACTAAATGACTTTTTAGTTTAGAATGAAAGTGGAAAGGGGAGCTGTAACAGAGGCATATAAAATGATAAGTTATGGAAGATATGAATAAAGTTTTCCTCTCTCGCAGTTACAACAGGAAAATAGACATGGGGAATATTCAAAACTGATGAAAACAATTACTTCTTTACACAATGAATTATTAAATGATGGAATGAACTGCCATCAGATGTGAGCAGTTCACCAAAGAGAGGACTATCAACAGTTCCAGGACTGATGGCTGCATATTGTCTCCTGAATCACACACTGCAAATCTTAAGTGCCAGCTGCTGAGACGTAGGGCTATCATTCTCCCATCCTGCTTGTGACCTGGCTTGAAACACCACGTGACACAGAATGCTGGAATAGACAAGTGTTGGCCTGATCCAGCAGCACAATTCTTAAGTTGTTGTGTTGCAGCATTTCATCTAAAATGGAAAACTCAGAGGACCTCTTTTATGTGGAGTAATAAAAGACGTGCTGCATGCAATTCAGTGGCAGGAGTTCTCTCTCTGTTTTTGACCAACAGCTCCTTGCACAAATCACATTTGCACTTTGGTTAGTGGAGTGCTGGTTCAGAAACTGTTCTAAGAATATTGCCAGGATATGCTGAAGAGCATCGCATTAGGAATGCCAAACAATGGTTGCACTAGCAAAACAGAGCTATTTATTTCTTGTAGTAGAAGAGCATGTTATACAAACTAGAAGTTAAGTGATAGTTGTATTAATTAACTTCTGTTGTTGTTCAGTCGTTAAGTCGTGTCCGACTCTTTGTGACCCCATGAACCATATTGCGCCAGGCCTTCCTGCCTCCCTGACTTTGCTCAGTTTCCTGCTCATTGCTTCAGTGATGCTATCTAACCATCTCATCCTCTGCCATCCCCTTCTCATTTTGCCTTCAATCTTTCCCTGCAACAGAGTCTTTTCCAAAGACTTCTCTCTTCGCATTAGGTGACCAAAGTATCTGAGCTTGAGCTTCAGTATCAATCCTTCCAATGAGCAGTCAGGGTTGATTTCCTTTAAGATTGACTGGTTTGACCTCCTAGCAATCCAGGGGACTCGTAAGAGTCTTCTCCAGCACCACAGTTCAAAGGCATCAATTCTTCGGCGCTCGGCCTTCCTTATGGTCCAGCTCTCACAGCCATACATTACTACCAGAAAAACCATAGCTTTGATTATGTGGATCTTTGTCAGCAAGGTGATGTCTCTGCTTTTTAATATGCTGTCTAGGTTTGCCATAGCTTTCCTCCCAAGGAGCAAGCATCTTTTAATTTCATAGCTGCAGTCTCTGTCTGTGGTGATCTTGGAGCCCAAATAAATGAAGTCTGTTACTGCTTCCATTTCTACCCCTTCTATTTGCCAGGAATTGATGGGTCCAGATGCCATGATCTTAGTCTTTTTAATGTTGAGTTTCAAGCCAGCTTTTGCACTCTCCTCTTTCACCCTCATCAAGAGGCTTTTTAGTTCTTCTGCACTTTCTGCCATTAGGGTGGTATCATCTGCATATCTGAGGTTGTTGATGTTTCTCCCTGCAATCTTAATTCCAGATTGTGATTCTTCAGTGATTAATCAGAGATGGCAACCCTAAGTACAGATAGGAGGGAAAGCCAGTGGGATCTCCTGGCAGGGGATTATACAGCACTTTGCCAATTCCTGCATGGCTGGCTGGGGAATTCTGGAAGTTGAAGTCCACACATTGTAAAGTTGGCAAGATTGAGAAACACCAATCTAGAGTATATTTCACTGGGATGTGGAGACTGTGAGTTTGGTGTAGCGGTTGAAGGCTGCAGGCTAGAAACCAGGAGACCATGAGTTCTAGTCCCCCCTTGGCACAAAGCCAGCTGTGTATCTTTGGGCCAGTCACTGTCCCTCAGCCCTAGGAAGGAGACAAGGGCAAACCACTTCTGAAATCTTGCCAAGAAAACTGCAGAGATTAGTCCAGGCAGTCATCAGAAGTCAATACTGACTCAAAGGTACATGCAAAAAAATAAAAATAAAATAAATGTGGGGACTGTAGCAAGGAGGGGAAATTGTCCCCCACTATTTCACTGACAGAAGCCATTGTGTCAATGGGAGGGATTAATTAGAAAGTTATTGTTATTATTATCATTATACATTTTAGCTAAACACAAAGGGAACATATCTGAGTGAATAGGGCATGAAATTGATTCCTTCAAATGTTGCTGATTAAACTCTTCCATCTCTTTGTTCTCTATATTTTACTGTAACTTTGATTCCCCCTCCCACTGCGTCAAATATTAAGAGAAAGAACATTAGTATTCATAGTTTTAGAAAACCACATAAATCTTTAATATTTACCCTTGATATTTAATAAAGCAGATAAAAGATAATGATTCTGTTTTCTTGCATTTTAGGGGAAATAATGGAGCTATGCTATCAATAATCAATTACTGGAAGCTTTGTTTGTTTTGAACGTTTAATACATGTGCAGTCACTTCCACTTTAAAAATAAGATGGTGAGCTTCATTCTACCTTTGTCATAGATTTCTAAACTTTTGAACTCATCACAAATTAAAGTTGGTTGGCACAGGGCCACTTCACTGTCCATCCTGCCTTCTGATAGGACATGAACTGCTTCCCTTGACCCTAGTTTAACTAAAGCAGGTGACTCTTGTATTTGGCTGAAAATAATGATCTAAACTCAGTGCTAGCAACATGACCCTGACTTGGGCCTGGGGTGATAAGATAGGAGGTAGGGTAACAGAAACTGGAAGGAGGAAGAAGGATTGGGATGCTGAAGAAGAATGCAGTATGCAGACGTTGGAGCTCTACCCCTTGCATTTAATGCCCATCAACATTAGCTCCTTGATAACCAACTGAGTGGATACCCAGCTTGCCTAATTCTAGCTCATACAACATATAAAATCAGTAAAATTATACCTTGGCTAAGGAAAACCAAGACATTATTGTGAAGAGGGATAACATCTATTTGAAACTCACCTGATCAAAAGTCTATTTAATCAAAATAATGTATTGAAGAATATAGCAACTAAGCCAAATGTTGGTTTTAGCTTCTATGCTTGCACTAAGAGGCTGGCAGATGATATCTTATACAGCAATAAAGGATCTATGATGAAAGACAGAATCAAACATCAAAAGGCTCACTCCAGGAAAAAAAACGCAACACTGAATCCAAGGAGCTTATGCTATTCACAAAGTGCCACACTTATTCAATTGCATCTAATTCATATTGGCTAAGGTGTGCAGGCTTTAGCCTAAGAAATGAATCACTGTGGCATTTTCTAACCAGCCTGCTTGCTGCTATCACTAGATGCTATCCTAAATTGGTATGATATAATTAACACATTTTACATGCATCATATTTTGACAACTACAACTAATTTTAGAGGGGGCTGGGTCGAGGCAATCTGCCTCTCCATTCAACTTTCTGGACTGTGTTGAATCATCCTGGCTTTTCCCGAATATCCTTTTTATGGATGGTGCTGAAAGCTTTTATGAAAAGTAAGGTGTGAGATAGTTCCATTCTTCGAGAAATATACAGGATTTCTTTCTATGCTTGCAAAACAAGACTTGGTGAATGCAACTCTTATTGAAATAAGCCATATCATGTCATTTCACTGAGAAATATATGGCAGACTTCAGCTAAAAGGATGTTCTTCTGTGAAACAGAACATTTCACAGTTACTCAAGTGAACAGGAGGCCATGTTACTTCACAGCCCTTGTTAATATGGTTTAATATTCAAACAGTTTTAATGCCAAAACATTGCACATCAGACCAGCGATTGGAATACCATGCATTCCATTTGCTATCCTTCTTTCCCAGCCCGGCATGGGTATACATGAAGTCCCAATAAATGATCATTAGGATAACTGTCTACAGAAGATGAGCTCCGTGAAGTGCGGCTGCATTCTATATAAAGAAGATAAATTAAAAAGAGACCAGATCCACTTGATCTATTCCAGCCATAGGCAAGAAGTTGCTGATGTTACTCTTCCTCACCAGAGTAAAATATACTTTTCAATCATTAGCAAGAAGCTTATCCATATCAGGACACCACTTTATGATAAAATGATTGGCTCCAAAGAAATTAAGAAGTTCCTGAAAATTATGGGCTACATGTCAACACTATTCTGGCCTACTGACAGGCTACATGGTATAGCTTTGGAAGCTCAGAAGTCAGGTTTGGGGATGCAGAGGAATGGGAGTTAGCAGAAACACTCCAGTAATTACTTTTCCTGTGTAGTAAATTGCCCTGGTGGGTTTCATGGAGGAAATATAACTTGTCTGAAAAGAACTTTTGGGAGATGATTATCACTGTGCTTGGTTTTGCTGACATAAATTTGAACTTTCAGTGTTAGGGTATAACTTCTTCAACAATTTATAGTTGTTCTATGCAACTAGAAAAACTAGCACAACTCTTGGGTTATTAAAAAGGTGAAACCTCAGGGAAATTGAGGAATCCGTATTATCTTGGCTTCTGGTTTGGAGCAGTTCTGTCAAATGTCCTAGCTAGTTGTTTATGTTAGATACATCTGAATACAGTATCCTGGGAAAGTTGAGAAATCCAATCAGCAACCAGTTCCTGCTATGCAGCAGAGTGAAACTGCTCTCTTCAGGGAGCAACAGGTATCTGCAGAGGGGCACAAACAAACGTTTTAGTCCTTTGGGGGGAATTGGGGAATCCTGAAATCTCCTGAACCCCCAAGAACTGGGGCATTTTTTTCTATTTTGATGTGAGGCTCAAAATGTGTGTTTAAAATCTCTCCAATGCTTAAGGCACCCCATTTGCCTCTTAAGACCCCCCAAGAAATGAAAAAGGGCCTTTCTGATAATGTTACGATGTCACCAGTTACACACTGCTGTAGCTCTCAGGAGCGAAACAAATAAAACCTGCATCTTTCTGACCACTAGAAAGTTACTTATCCCTATTTTAAAATGTCAGCGTCAGTGGACATTTGTGATGACTTCCAGCAGACAAATATCCACAGCAGGCTGCCACTACGTCCCAGTGTATTTTAATCATATCGCTATTAATCCAGCATCAGTCTGCAAATGGGGTTAATCCAGCACCAGCCTAAATCCCTAAAGCACAGCTAATGGGGTGATGGGAGCTGTGATTCAATACATCTGGAGACCACTGGTCTGGTGGAGATATTTCTAATGATTTGGGCCAACTACATCAGAAGGAACCCAAGAGAGACCAAAATCATCTCTATCACTTAAGAATACTTAAGAATAAATGTTTCCTGACAATTAAGAGGAACTACATAATCTGAGTTCAACTTCAGGATCAATTCCATGTTTTGAATGCAGAAACTCCAAGTTCCTGGCATTTCCTCTTGAAAGTATGATTTAAAGTCTTATACAAAGAGCCTTTAAAAGCTTATAAACAGCAGAGCACTGTAGATAAAGATGTGCTACATACAAGTATCTGGTCCTCTATATCAGGGTTCCTCAACCTTGGCAACTTTAAGACGGGTGGACTTCAACTTCCAGCAAGGCTGGCTGGGGAATTCTGGGAGTTGAAGTCCACCCTTCTTAAAGTTGCCAAGGTTGAGGAACCCTGCTCTATATGAGAGTGTAGAAAACGTCATGTTTAGATGGTTATTAGCAGTTTGTTCCATGCTAATTTTTTCCCCCTCTACTAAGCTCAGAAAAGGCTGAGAATATTCCAGGTTTCTCCCTTATCTCAACTATTTGGGGATTTCAAAATTACAGAAGAAAAATAAAATTAACTTGTATCCAGTGATGTCTATCCAACATGGCCATGCTTTATCTGAATATTTTTCCCTGTCAGGCCTGCTTAGGAGGAATCTTCTGATGAGTAGAATTTGGGTTTTTTCCCCAGAATCAGGATATGTAGAATTAGGATTTGAATCCTGGACAGACGTTGGGGAAGAACCTAAGATAAATTATTCTTCAGAAGAGAACATAGCTAGAGAGGAGAAGATGCTGGAATCCACACTTCCCCTGGGATAGTGCAGGGAAACAGAAGATGCACCTGAAGATGCAGGAACAAGTTGGAGTGAACATCTGAAGTTAGAGCAAGATCAGGATTGCTCTAGCAGAATAATTAGGCAACTTGTAAGGAAGATGCCGTACTTGTCACATTTAAGCCTGTTCTCTGACCTCCCTTAGGTTACTTGCAACTGAAATCCTTTCCAGTATATGTGGTAAATCTCCTTATCTACCCCAAAATGTATGCCAAGACCTTCAGACCAATTTGAGACTCCCCTTTTCCAGACTGCTCCTTGGACTTGAACTCTAGAACTTCTTAGTCCAGAATATGATGTGGGTATGAACCCCAGACAACACATTCTGTAAGCAGCTGTTCCCCTCTGACATTCTGCCTTGCTTTCCAAATTTCTCCCTTGGCATTAAACTACTTATATCACTTGCTAGTGTATTACAGTGACTGCATCCATAAAGACAGGACTCTCCCTCCCTCTTGCAATCCCCTGTGACTCCCTAATTGGCTCTGGAGGATTGGAGAACTACAGGAGAATTCTCAGGAGTCCTTGAACATAATCCAAGCACATGATCAGTCAACGAAATTTTGTTGTTTGCAGTGAAAGAGAACATGGTATCCAACACCACCATCAATTGTACAGATAGAAGCTAACCTAATTGTCAATTCAATCTTATTTTAGCATTAGTGATTGTACAGTGTTATAAGGATAGCAGATTATCTTAGAAGGCACTATGCAATTTTCATGGTGCATACAGTTCTGCCCACCGATGCCCCACAGCTGTCTCCTGCTGCAACATTCCGTAATAGTAGGGCCGGCCTATGAAAAACATGAAACTCTGATTTAAGTAACTCAAACTGGAAACCATTCCTAGACTACAGTTTAATGCATGGATTTCTACCATATCTAAGATTTGTTTTTCTCTATGTATAGAGTTTATATTTTAACTGTATAGGATATTTAAAATAGAATAGTTTTTGTAGTAATATGGATTGAATTTTGCTCAATGATGTATACTGTGTTGATCATAGTTCTCAATCTTCATTCTTAGTCTAAAGTGTAATACAGATTTTTAGTCTGTTAAAGTGGTAGAATATATTAAGTTATTTAAAGGTGATTAATGTTATACTGCAAAATGATAACTTCCATGACATTTCTAAATCCCTCCTTTATTCATTAGTATTTTACTTTTTATTCCTTTTTCTTGGTTCCTTTTTCTGTTTATATAACTTCCTGAATGTTTAATAAATACCAAAAAAAAAGTAATTATAGCAAGCTTTACTTGGCAAAACTTCCATTCAAAGCTCTTTATTTCTCTTTGAAAGCCAATTAGGCCTCTCTTTTGATGCAGAAGCCTTCTCCTCTGCATTATTTCTTTCCTGCCAAAGTTCTCTTTCTTCCTCCCCAGTAAATTGAGGATCTATATAGGTTTGTATAGTACAAACTTCAACACACAGATGCTCAGCATTTTGCCAGCAATTGATCAGGAAAGATATTGGAGTCAAGGTCATGCTAATATATATTCCACCTCCTTGCTCCAAATAAGAAATTTTCTATGTGAAACAAATCCTTTTCATGGTCTAGTAGCAGAAGCTGCTAACTTGCAGATAATACTGGCATCCAGAAAATTTCTTAAAGAAATTTTTGATATGTCCTTATAGTCTTGTGAGTAAGTGAATTTCAGGAGCTTGTCTGCTGGGACTGCCTCAGTTTGCAATTAGTGTGTGTTTTGTAGTATTTATTGAGGGGGATCAGGAAGAGAGCTAATAGCTTTAGAGATCACAGAGGATATAAAAATAGGGAGAAAACAAAGTTATATCAGATAGAGTAGCAGGAATTTTTGAAAGGACAAAGAACAATAGAAGGTAGTGTTGAGTATGATGTCCATGTAGCAAAGCAAGCAACAGTTAAAGGAGACTTCCCCAACCAGGTACCTCAGGAATATGGGATTACATGTGCTTGAATTCCTAAGTGGGAATTTTGGGAGTTGTCATCCCCACATCAAGATGACACCAGGCTGGGGAAGGCTACAATAAAGCGACCCAAACCAATGTTCATCATAGATCAGAGGTTAAAACTCAGAGACAAATTACCCAATAATTTATTGAAAAGGCAAGAAAGAGAGAAAATGTGTTCATTTGTATTTACATATTTCATTATCTTAAAAGATGGAGAAGAGATGTGCTTTAAAGGGTGTTGTCAAGTTTCACATAGCTGGTAAGACCAAGGAAGCAAGAGTGACATGGATTTCAGTAAGGTATCTTTAATACTATATATATATACTGTATATATTTGTGCCTTCGAGTCAGCGTTGACTCCTGGTGACTGCCTGGACTAGTCCCTGCAGTTTTCTTGGAAAAACTGATTTTGGAAGTGGTTTGCCATTGTGTTGTTTTGTGCCTAAAGTGGGACTAGAACTGATGGCCTCCTGGTTTCTAGCCTGATGCATTAACCACTACTGTACACCAAACTGGCTCATATTTAATGCTAGTTTGGTGTATATACAAAACGTCGGAAATTGTAGTAAGAATTTCCTAGCCTCATTTATAGTGAGTTAATTAAGGGGGAGTGCCTTTTGGAGAGATCCTGGGGTGGGCCTAAGTCTAACGCTGTCTTTGCCCATTTACCGCAGAACTCTGTGTAGTATTTTAAACATTTGATTTACCTCTGTCAACCCCATAGCATGATGGGATTTCAATGGAGTTACTCAGACTAGCTTCTTGATTAATAAACTGGGGCAAACTGTAATGAAAAAGTACTTTTCTATAGAGGTCACTGCAAACAGGATTACTGCTGTCTCAGATAAATTTCTGTTAAAGTATTTCAATTCACAAAAGGCATCACCTATGATAGAATAATGAGGTGATGTTCATATTCTGCTCTGATCCTTGGATAAAACTCTCCACTGTTCCTGATGTGCCTGGGCTTTTTCACTGTATTTTTTAATTTCTTACCCTTTACAAATTCCTGGTAAGTAGCTAAAGTCAAAACTCCCATTAATTTCAATGTCATTTTCCCCAGTAACTGTGACAGATATAAATCCTGTTTGTACAGTGATCTATCAAAAATACCAACTTCTTCAAGGGACCAAGATCAAACCTACATCTTGTGTAGTTCACTAATCACACAGCTGCTCCAGTTAATCTTGTGGGATTTGTCAAAGCTATACAGTTTGATCAAATAAACTTTGATTCGGCTCTTATGGCTGTTTTCTCCTAGAGTCCCCACCCCACCCCCCCACCCCCCAGCTTTGGGCATCTTAATCAAATTCAGATAATCTCAGAAGTTCTCAATAGTGGTAAACTTTAAGGATGCTTCCCCATTCTAAGGAATCATGTGGCTATCTTAAGAGATCAACCCAATTGTGTCTTTCCTTTTCAGAGCCATTTATATAAGCTGGCTGCTTTTCTGGTTGAAATTTTAATCACAACCATGTTTTCTGCCCTCTCAATTCATTGTTCAGTAAATAATGTCAATGAAAATTCAGGGCAGGAAGGAGACAAGGAAAATACTGGTTGCATATTTGCCTTCCTGAATGTATACAAAAAACCTAACCTCACCCACCCCACAGTATCTTCCCACCTTCTACATACACCCTCTGCTCCTAAACAAATGTTGTGAAGCCCCAGGTCACAAAAGGCCATAAATCCTGATTTGGAGAGAGACAAAGTATGTCATCCTCTTATTTAAGAATTAGTTGTTTTGAACTAACTTCCTAGAATTCCTGGGGTTACTATCGTGTACCTATTACACCATTAATGTTTTTCTTTTGCAAAAGTATCAACTTAATTTTTGGTTGTTAAAATGTTCAATCTATGTCTGAAAAAGGATGTGTCTAATGTAACTTAGCTAGCACTGATTTGTGTGGCATACTGACAAGCCTGCTGCATTTGGATGAAAGGAATTTAGGTTCAAATCCCATCTGAATTATGAAGCTCTATGCATTGAACATGTTAGCTGAAAATTATGAGAGTTAAAGTAAATCACATTTAGAGGTTATCAAATTGGGGAAATACAGTCCTGTGGATTGTGATGAAGCTCTTAGGCACGTTGCTGTCATATTGATTTTGTATGTGACTGATTGTTTGCCTGTGAGAGTGGATTAGAGGTAGGTATTATCCTGTCTTTCCTTTGTTTTACTACCTTTCCTTAAGTGATTAGAAGTTCTAAGAGTACAATGGTCATGTGGGCTTGTTGGCAGCTATTATTTGTTATTATTTATTCAATCTGTATTCCACCTGTCTTTGCATATATTTACAAATATACATGTTGAGGCACAGCTTAAGCTCTTGAACAGCCAATATCCACTGATCTCACATCAGATCTCAGAGGGGGTACTCAGCACCTTAGGAATCTGACATTAGTTCCATATCTCTTTACTTATGTCTCAACAAAAGTGCAATCTGTTGTTCTTCTCAGAGCAATATTCTGCTCCCTGGAGCTGAAGGAAATCCACATGAGTAATTTCTTCCAAGCACCAATGAGCTTCCTTAGCTCCTATAGAAGTTCAGAATTTGAAGAAGGTGAGTTATCAGCTAGGGCTGCATGAATTTTCAGGTCAAAGATTTGATTGGAAATGTTAATCAAATTTTCATTTCCATTATCAGATTGAATAGAATCTTGGATGATTTGAGTTGTCATAAATTCCAGGGCTGTAAAGTTGAATGAATGGGAAGCTGAAAAATATCCTGGAATAAAGCAATGGAAAATCCCTTCCATATTATTGCTAAGAAACCTCTATATGCATGTCCATATAGTAATCTGGAGTTAAGAATAACCTGAAGGTGTTTTTACTTTTATAGTTTATATAGATATAGATATAGATTCAGATACATACATACATACATACATACATACATACATACATACATACATATATATAGTTATATAGTTATATAGTTATAAAAGTAAAGACATCCTCAGGTTATTATAATATATAATAATGTTTTTTAAAGTGTTTTAAAAAGGAAGATAAAAACTAATATAAAGTAAGAAGAAGAAAAGAGAAAGAAATCAGAAAGAAAACTAAAAGTGCAGGAAAGGGAAACATGTAAAAGAAAAATAGAAAAGAAAGAAAAAAGATGCAAAGAAGTGGCTTCCAATCTTCTTTACAGCAGTTATAAGTACAATTATAAATTTACCTCTCACTCTAAGGTCACAACATGACTTTCTTCTTTCTATAATCTATCCTGTCTAATCATCAAAACCATGAATCATAAGTTCGTTTTTTTTTGTTCACACAAAAAGTCCATAAGGGATTTCCAGTAAGCAATAAACATAGATATTGTCTTTTCTCTGATCAAAGAAGTCAGTCTGGCCATCTCAGCGAGTTCCATCATCTTCACCAACCATTCCTCCATTGTGGGTAATGCCGAATCTTTCTATCTTTGTGCATACAATAATCACACTGCAGTTATCATATACAAAAAGAAAGTTCCATGACTTTTTTTCAACTGTTTGTCCATCAATCCCAAAAGAAAAGCCTCTGGTCTCAATTCTATATTAATCTTTAAAATCCTATGAATCAGTGTATGTATTTGAATCCAAAACTTTCTAGCTTTTTTACATGTTCACCAAGCATGATAAATGCCCCTTTTTGTTGTTCACATTTCCAGTGTAAATCTGAAGTGCCTTTATACATTCGAGACAATTTATCCGATGACATATACTAACGGTACATCATTTTATAAAAATTCTCTTTAATATTAAAAAATAATGTACATTTCAATCCTTCCCCCCTTATTTTCCCATTATTCCATCTGTATATTATAACCAAAAAATTTAGCCCACTTTCTCATACATTCTTTCACTTGTTCTTCTGTTTCAAATTTCAATAAAAGTTTATACATTTTAGCAATTACATGTTCATCATTTGTACACACTTCTATTTCAAAGTCAGTCTTACAATGTTCAAAACCATAAACTCTTTTGTCTACTTTAAATCTTTCTAATAACTGTAAATAAAAAAAACTAATAGAAGAGAATATACATGGCTCAAGGCTGAACTGTGGAGTCCTTGGGGTTCTCTGAGCTTGGTTTTTTTCTTGCAAGCATTTCATTACCCAGCTAGGTAACATCTTCAGTGCTAAAATGGGATGGGGTTTGCTCTCTATTTATATACTGTGGCATGCCTTGCCAATGCTGGTATGGGGTAGGGGGGAGTTCCTTGATTAGGGTATTGTTTACTGCTGATTGTATGTCTGGTGATAATCTTGGTGTTAATCTCTGCTTATCTGGGTGATGACTGCTGGTGAGGAGATGTTCTGGTCTTTTGTTTCCTTTTTATTGTCTCTTTTGAATAGTGTGTAGATGTTGTTTATCTCCGTGTGTCTGTTGATGGCTGCCTTGTCTGAATACCAAACTTCCAAGAATTCCCTAGTGTCTTTGGATTTAGCTTGGTCTAAGATGCTGACAGTTTCCCAGTTGAAACTATGGTTAAGTCTGTCCTTGTGTTGTGAGATTAAGGAGTTTTATCGTGTCTTCTGACTGCTAGTTGGTGTTCATGGATGCGCTCTGCAAGTCTTCTGCCTGTCTGTCCTACATAGTGGTCGTTGCAGTCCTTATGCTGTATACTGTAGATGACTCCTGTTTTTTCTTCTTGGGCTACTGAGTCTTTTGGTTTCCTTAAGATGTTTTGAAGGGCTTTAGTTGGTCTGTGGGCTATAGAGATGCCATGTGGTTGTAAAAGTCTGTTGGTTGTTTCTGAGACATTTCTGATATATGGCAGCATTATCCTTTTCATAGCTCGTGTTGGTTGTGTTGTAGTAGGTTGAGTGGTCAGGCACTTTTTAATAAAGTTGGATGGGCATCCATTTTGTTGGGAGATGTTGTATAAGTGGTCTGTTTCCTTTTTCTGCTGTTCTGGGCTGCTGCAGTGCGTTGGTGCTCATCTGAATAATGTTTTTACACAGCTTCTCTTGTGGGAGGTTGGCTTGTTACTTTGGTAATGGAGTACTTGATTAGTGTGGGTTGTCCTCCAATAGACTTGGGTTTCTAATTTGTTGTTGTTTCCTCTGCTGATGAGGATATCCAGGAAGAGTAGTGTGTTGTTGTTTTCTTCCTCTCTGGTGAATTTTATTCCTTTGAAGATGTTGTTGATAGTTTCATGTGTCTTCTCTAGTTGTTCCTTTTTTATTATAACAAAGGTGTCGTCTATGTATTGGATCCATATTTTTGGTTGTATGCGTGGAAGTGCTATAGTTTCTAGATGTTGCATTACAATCTCTGCTATGAGTCCTGAGAGTGGTGATCCCATGGGTATGCCTCTGATTTGTTGGTATATTTGTCCATCAAACTGAAAATAGGTAGTGAGGCAGAGGTTGATGAAGTCCATGATTCTGGGTATTTCGATCTTGGTGCATTTAGTTAGGTTGGGTGTGTTATGTAGTACTGCTGCTATGGATTCTTTCACTAGTTCTTGGTTTATGGATGTAAAGAGTGCTATGACATCAAATGAAACCATAATTTCATCTTCATCTATTTTTAGGTCTTTGATTTTCTGGAGGCACTGTAGTGAGGAGTTGATAGAATATTCACTCCTTTCTGTGAGATGTCCAAGCTTTTTTGTCAGTTCTTTCACTATGTTGTATGTTGGAGTCCCTGGTAAAGATACAATAGGTCGGAGAGGTATATTGGGCTTGTGTATTTTTGGTCATCCATAGAAATGTGGGAGGATGAGCCAACTGCTTTTCATCCACCACTGTTCTTTTGTGATATGGCCTGTCTTGGTTAGGTCATTAAGGTTCTCTTGATCAGGCTGTCTAGTTTCTGTATTGGGTTGGTGTTGACTGGGATGTAGTTTTCTTTGTCCTCTAATAATTTTTTGGCTTTTTCTAAGTGTTGTGATTTATCCATGATAACTGTGGTTCAGCCTTTGTCTGCTGGGAGGATGATGATAGTTTGGTTTCTCTTTAGGCTTTTGAGGGCTGCTCTGTCTTCTGCTTTGAGTTGGTACTGATTCTACGTTCTTCTGATCTGTGATATGATTGTCTGCCTTATGTTTTCTTAGATCTCTGTGTTAAGTCCTGTGGTTTTAAATGCTGCTTCTAAGGCTACGTAGAATTCTAGCTGATTGGTATTGTCCATGTTATAGTTGAGGCCCTTCTGGAGGATATTGTGTTCTAGCACTGAAGATGTTACCTAACTACCTTGAGAAGAGGAGCCCTTACAAAACGTTTCCAAGAAAACAACCAAGCTCAGAGAACCCCAAGGACTCCACAATAAGAAAACCATTGGCATTATATCCCTCTGTCACCAGTTCTTCTACTGATTTTATTTTTGTCTTCCCCTTGACAAAATTCTAGTATCTTGTGATAAGTTAGCCATTTGTGATTGCCTATTATTTCTCATCTATAAAATGCTTCTTGTGCTGAGAACCACAAAGATGTTTTTGGGCACAACCTGGGTTTGTATCTATTCCGTATTTTCCATATGGCTCGTCTAACATAATGATTTTTAAAATCCACATTAACCTTGAGTTTATTGTACCACAAATATCCATGCCACCCAAATCTCAGGTTGTGTCCTTCTAACTCCAACAGCCTACTCCAAGAGCAGCACCCACTCTTTCATCCAAACCAAACAGTAAACTGCAAGATACAGTTTCAAATCAGTAGACACAATCCTCCTCTTTCCTTTGCATCCTGATATATCCTTTTGCCACTGTTTAAATGGTGCATGGTATTGCAATCCAGGTTGGGAGATTTTCTAGGAAACCAGCCAGGAATGGTGACAATAGTGGGGTGCGTCAGAGGAAATAGATGGAAAGAGGAAGAAAAGTGGAAGAAGGTGAGATTGTAGAGAAAGGACTGAAGAGCAGCAGTGGTGAGAATTGGAAGTGATGTTGAAGAAGACTGATGGAAAACTGGAAAGAAAAACCTAATGGAAAGAGTTGGAGATGAAAGTGAAGGACAGGATGTATGAGTAGGTCTTCAGAAATTTGGCCCAAAGAGACCACTGGCTATTGAAAGACAGAGTAGTCTGGCATACCAGCAAGCAGCCCCAGGGACAATGTGGTCAAGGAAGATAATGGGATTTGGTAGCCCTCAATCTCATTGATGGCCAGCTGAGACAGTGACACATTATCATGGCTGTAGAGCTTGGGGCAGAGGTGGGAGCAGAGTGGATGGTCAGCAGAGTAGATTATATGCCATAGGAAAGGCTGAGTAATGTAAAAGATTCTGCCTAACCACAAAAGAACAAGCTCCAATAGGATGAGCTGTAGATTCAGTAGGAGCTAGGGTAGTGATGGTCTTGACCTTGCCTATACCAGATTCTCTGCTCCATGAGCGACAGGATGTGAATGCCTATGTGTTGGGAGCCTGTTTTTGTACCAGCTGCCCTGCTGCCGAGCAGAATTCCTTCCTGAGCTCATGGATCTCAATGCCAGGCTACTGGTGGAGTTCTCCTGGCTTCTTGTGCTGAGGAGACTTCAGCCTCCATGCTTTGGGGGTGGTTCCAGGAAAGCTCATCCATGACAACCATCAGCTTGTCCTAAGTAATATCCAACCTGACCGTATTGCTCTTTTCCCAGCCCAGCAGGGTTGGGTCACAGGTTCTACAGGTTCTTTTGAATTTGAAAGCAACAACCAGAGTAATATGAGTACTTAAGGCTTTATTCTAAGGCAGTATAAGAAAATAGCATAATCACATAACATGAGGCAGCAAAGAATATTAACACAATACAGCAATTAAAAATATTTAAGAATACAAGAATACACTAAGAGAAAGAGAAAGACCTCACACCCCTTCTGCTAGTCATGGAACCCCAGAGAGATGACGGCAGGCAGACCCCTTCAAAGCCAGCAAATATGCTGCACCTTTCCATTTATATCTGCATCGAAGTTCCATCCCACGGAGGTTTTTGACTAGTTTATATAGGCTCCAAACCATAATTAAGTACACCTGCTTTGCAATTGTCTCGTCTCACTGGATTTTACCAAGGACAAGGAGGCCAAGCCTCTTATCTTGGAGTGCTTTGCCCTTCTGCCAAGAGTGAGACCATCAAAGTTCAAGGTTGAGAAGTCCTGCCAGGAATGAGACCATCAGATGAAGGAGTCTTTGTTTATACCAAGTGGCCATCAAACCATCTCAAAGTTAAGGTGTATTTGTTTCTTAAGATTAATTGGATTGAAAATGAAAAAGATCATCCAACTCTACACAGATGCCTCACAGGGCCAAACAAAGCATGACCCAAGAATGACCCTTTAGTGAGTAAAATAAATGTTTGCTTAATTCTGTACTACATACTGAGCCGTTATATGAAAATATAAAATCATATAGAGTTCTGTGTACTGTACCTCTAAGGGAAAGAGGTACACACTACTATTTAGTTCCTCCTCACCGATTTTCCAGTGAAACCACCAGTGCTACACTGACTCAATAGTGGACTTATGCTAGACCTCATTTTTACCTGGGACATGTGAACTGGATATGAAGGATGTTAGATTGATTCGTCTATTGTGGTCAGATCACTTCTTGACCCAGGTGAGACTTGTCACTGGTCATGATCTCCACAGGATGATCATTAAGGTGATCTACCCCAAATATCTGATAGATCTGGAAAAGTCCCAAAGGATGCTTGGAGAGCTTCCCAACAATCTAGCAGGCAACTCCACTTGGGTACTTAGTTGACTCTTTGAATAGGGAAGTGATGAAGGCCTTTGATGTGATTATTCCCAAGTAGCCTTAATATTGGCTGATCCTGGGTATTCTTTGGTTTACTGAAGACCTCCAGGAGATGAAGTACCAGAAGGGAAGTCTATAACATTGATGGAAAGTGAATCTGCCTAAACACAAGTATAAACTCATGTTCAGGCCTACACTGTGGTGAAGCAATCATAATTCTTGACTGTTATTGCATCAAAAGGTTGCCATCCAGTGGCTTTGTTTAAGGCTGCTTTTTCCCTGTTAGGTACAATGGGTAAGAAGAGCTACAGCCTGGTCTCAGTGAGTTGTAGGGTCAACAATTTGCTGGTAAAGTCACTCAAATTTGCTGCTATCTTGACTGTTCATGGGCAGAACATGAGATGGTGCTTTAAGCAAAATCTTGCAATATTATATGGGATTCCTTTTAGCCTATGAACTTTTGACCCTGCAGGTTTTATCTATGTCCCTTCTGTCTTCTTGGGGTGGAAGTCGGGAGTGTGATGAGTTGGGCCTGGGAAACATTGAATGCTTCACTGGGAAAGAGGGACCTGGATGGAAGGAATTCACCCCTTCTGGTCTTTTTCAACCTCTCAGAAATGTTCAATATCATTGACCATGGTACCCTCCTGGACTGCCTTGGAGTTAAGGGCACTGTGTTTCATTTCCCTTCCTTCCTAAGCAGGTGATACCATTTTGGTGGCAGTGAGGGAGGAAAGGTTAGCTTGCAGGGGCCAGTTCTTTTCTTTGTGCTATTTCCCATCTTTATGAAACCTCTGAGAGAGGCTATCCATTGCTTTGCAGGAAGACTGCAGTGGTACTTGCAGTGGTAGATTTCCATGCTGGGAAATTAAGTGGGTGAAGGAGATGGAGTTCCCTAGGCTGTGCTTTGCAGTTGTGTCACCACGCTATGGGATGATGTCCCTCTTGAACACCATCTCTGTTGACTTTGAATATTGAATTGTTTCAGAGGGCATTTGGACAGTGAATATTGTCTCCATGACACCTACTTGCACCTGTGCATTTGGCCTTTTTATTCTGATTGTATGTTGTTTTTGACAATGTTTCATATTTGTACAATGTAAATTGCTGAGAGTCACTTTGTCATCTGGTGGCATAAAAATACAATAAATGAATAGACAAGCAATGTGTATATGAGCCCTTCATACAGCAGAAGAAAGCCATATACTTCAGGTAGCACTTCTTTTACAGGGGTAGCAGCAAGCAGAAGGCAGAAACTGGTATCTAAATGGTGCAGCAACATATTTCAAGATATTTGAAACACTGTAGTCCATGAGCTGTGTATATGCAGAAGCTGAGTTCAGCTGTAAGGAGACTTTGCCTTTATAATTTCTCAGCTACATCTGGAAGTGTGCCCTGTGCATACCACATTTTGGTATAAAATGTTCTACAGGCCCATCTCCTCAGTCTAGAGAACACAATGTACAAATCAATCCCAAGTAACTGTTTCAGCCACTGAATTTTTAAAATAGTTTTTGCAAGGTAAACTGATGTAAATAATCAATGTTTTATTTTCAGGCATGGATTAAACCTACCTTTTTATCTCAAAACATTTCTTTCAAGTGAAGGTTACAAAAAGGGATGCTTCTGGAGTAACATTAGCTGGTGTCATACCACCAATGTTGTCATTACTATTATTGTTGTTACTATGTTAAATTTGCTTTCTTCTTCACTTGCAAGTGTTTCTTCTTCCTTGTAGGTGTTCATGTTACTTGCCTGTCTACTGTAAAAGTTATACTGTGACCATGACTTTTACATATCCTGAGCACAACCTTCTCTGTGATGGGTCCATGAAAGAGGGAACCTAGAGAGTCAAGGAGGTGATCTTGAGAGAAATAGGCAAGAACAGTTGAATAAGCAAAGAGGGCTGAAACATTCCTTAAGTCCTGGGAAGCAAGATAGCATTTGGAAGGCTCCTTCCTTATGTCTTCAATGGGATGGAAGAGGGAAGAAAAGTAAAGCCTAATTAGGCTTGCAAGATTCTGTGATTATAGCCTATCACAATAAACTATGGTTCAATTCTTCCAATGGAGTCTCTTTCTTGATCTGGTCTACCAAAGTGCTGACATGTTACAATTTTATCTGGGATTCCTTTTAGCCTGGTTGGGCTTTACCTCCTATCCCTTTTATAACTCAGTGAAGAAGAAGGAGGAGGTTAACAGCTCATAACATGACCCAGGTCACTCCAGAATGCCAGATCTTAAGGATGGCACACTTCCATGATTAAAAAAAAAAAAAGATAGTGCAGGTCTTTGAAAATGTGCAGAATTGTAATATGTTATATTAAAATTTCACCTTGTAGACATGCAGAACTGCGGCAAGATGGAAAGCAACATAAGCCTCCATATGCCTGTTTGAAAGCAAGGCCAACAGGCTGCCTCTCAGATAATGATACAGGATTGTCCTTAAATCTTTGTTCTGGAAAAGCCGCATTTCATTATCATCAAAGTCATTATTTAAACAGTTCACATGTACAATTTATTTATGCCAATGCACTACTTTTAATTTAATAGCAAATGCAAAATAATTATACACCATGATAGATCTTTCAAAATGACCTTGATGACTACTATGGCTTTGTTCAAAATTGCTACCCCTAAACCTGGTATTAGGCTGCACACTTACTATACATATGTGCTGCAGGGATGTATCAGCCTCTCTCCTTCTCTCTCTCTCTCTCTCTCGTCACTAAATGGGTCTGCCTGTGAAAGTGGCTATGAGTTGGTTAAAATACCATTTTCCACCTCACTATTTCAACCTGCGATTGTTCAAAACTCTGCTCACAGCACTGCTTCTAAAGTTTCCAAACCCAGCCTATTTCTCCCCTGAACCTGGTGGCTGACTAGCAAAACCTGAATATAAAAACAACCTGGTTCTGTTAAAATGTTAGTAACTTGTCCCCTCCACCCACAACATTACCATTAAATTCAATAAGCTTGGGGAGACAGAAGCTGGGCTGATGAGCACAAGATATGATTTCACAGCCTTGTGCACACTTTCAGTATTCTGTCTGAATTTAACACTTTGTAGGTTTGAAAGAAGGGGATTGCTCACATATTACAATAAATGCACAAGAAAATGTATATATTTTTTACTATAATATTAAGATAAGATATAATACTGATTTCCTCAGCTTTCCTTGGGAAAACAATGGATGGTACTTACCTTTTCTTTGCATAGTGATAGTCTTCCTGAAAAATCACCCCCACTAATGCAGTTGGGGGGAAAATCCCACTTAAATGGAGTGCCACAGATTAGCCACAGTATGTATGTGTGAGTAAACTTGTCCAAAGTGTCTGTGTGCTTGTCACTGGACTTGCAACAGGAGGGAATTCCTGTTCAATTGTGAACCTGATAAAAATTTCAAAAACATGCCCACATTTTAATATTAGAAACCTGCCTGGCAGTAGAGCAGTCCCTGTCACTTTCTTCTAATGCTCCCTAACAACGTTACTTGGGCCAAGGTAGTCACAGCTCTTTGATCCTGGCTATCCCTGTCCAAGCTATCTGCCTGGAGCACTGAAAGCATTGCAAAGTAAAATGCTGGAGTCGAGTGGAGAGCTGGAGTGGGGTGAGAACATTATTATGTACTTATGTTCTTAACAGGCACTGGCATGCCCTCCTAACTAGCTTGATTGTGTTTTCTTGTTTTCTTCTTCCTAGAGACACAATATATTCATGTTCTACACTCATTTTAAAAAATTGCTTGCGTGAATTGCATGTTCCAAGCAAAAGAGATTCACTCCTGAGAAGAAACTATGATGCAGGAATACAGGACAGTTTCTTCTTTTTGATACTTGCAGCTCATTATTGATTCTGATTCCATTCTGCTGTAGAGACTTGAAGCAGACTGCTTCATCTCTCTTGTCCAGGTATCTAAAATCCTCATGTGTGTCATACAGTTGCCTCAGAATGGGGTCTTCCTGGGGACAATTTGTAAAAAACATAGACCTGCTAATCCAAGGGCTAAAAAAACTGGAAGGTGCTTTGTGTTGAGGCAAATACATTTTAGTGAGCAAGTAATATGGTGGCACCACTTGGTTGACCTTGTTGGGATTTGAAAGCTAACCAGGGTCAGATTTCTACTTGGAAGGGAGACTGCCAGGGAACCCCAGGACTAGATTGAGGCTAGAATGAGAAACTGAAAACAATTTTGGAAGAAGACACTGGCACAAACCACATCCATACTGTTGCCAGAATAACAACACAAAGTTCATGTAGTCACCATGACTCAAGCTCAATTCAAAGGAGACTTTATATACTGTGGAAACTACACGTCTTTTTGCTGTAATCTGTACAGCTTGGCTTGATTATGTAAATTAAATGCTACTTATTTTCATGAGAAAGAAATGCATCAACTTATCACTAATGTGCTGACAAAGATGGCCAAGAGACTGGTATTCAGATCCTTTCCCTACCCAATTCTGAAATACCATGGTGTTTGATTGATTGATGGTTGATTGATTGATTGATTGATTGAGCAAATCTATATAGCCACCCTTCTCACAAATGTGACTCCGGTCAGCATACAATGAAAGAGCTAAAAAAAAAAACAAGTATAAACAACCATTAAAAAACAATTAAGCATAAATGTAACTAAGGCTGTGGGAGAATGGACCAACACCCTAAACACAATATAACCATCTTGCAGACTCCCATTTCCATGGGATCCCCAAGGCTGCTGGAAAAAACATATTTTAAGGGATTTCCAGAAGACTAATAAGGTCACAGCTAACTTCACCTTGGGGGGAATTATGTTCCCTGTTGTTGTTTTTTAGCATAACTAGCCATTTGAGAAAAATTGGGCAACTCTTCTTGTTTGTTCTTCTGGGCACTTTTGAACAACTCTGCTCTTTCCATATGCCAGAATAAAATATACTACAAAAAGAATAATTAATTTCTTTCTATTGCAGGGAAGAAAAATCAAGTTTGAATGTACTTTTGCAGTATTATGGGTTGGATCCAGTTCAAACCTTCCATAGATGGAAGTGCTTCTTCTGCTCGTGGGAGGCTTTTGATTGGGGAGGAGAACATTATTGGAGAAAGGTGGAGAAGGTGACCTTTGTTGACTTTTTTCTTTATCTGCCCAAAAATCTCCACTGGAAGACTTGGGAATCCCTTGGCAAATGAGATAGGAAGCACTGGGCCCTGCAGAGAAAAGATGTATCACAGAACATTGTTTCATTCATTCATTCATTCATTCATTCATTCATTCATTCATTCATTCATTCATTCATTCATTCATTCATTCATTCATAATTTATTCCATCCTTTGGGCAGTCTTCTTTCACTCCCACTGCTGTAATAAACCCTATATTTCACTTATTACAGCAATGAATATAAGAAAATCAGATTCTCTCTAAGTATACTGTCTGGAAGAAAGAAACATATCTTCACATTTCTGTCACTGGAACACTTTTAGATATTGCAATGTTTTTTGGCAGTATAATGCCTGGACTTTTCTTATATTTTTCCTCAAATATAAAGAGCTGTTTTTCCAAGATGGAATGCAAATCTTGAACAGCTGCTTGAAGGGAGCACTGTGTTCAGCTTCTTCTCCAGCCGTCAGTTCTAGTTGGTGTTAAAAGGGGGGAGAGGTCACATCCATAGCCCCTCACCTGTGTGGTGCCTCAGGGCTCAACAATCTTGCCCCTTCTGTTTAACATCTACATGAAACTGTTGGGTGAGATCATCTGTCAGTTTGGGGTCCAGTATCATCAGAATGCTGATTATATCTAATTGTACATCTCCACATCGAGCTGTGCAGGTGAAGATGTTGATATACTGACCCAGTGTATGGAGGCAGTTCGGGTCTGGAAAGGGAGGAACAGACTCAGGCTCAATCCAGACAAGACTGAGTCACTTGGCTTTTTGGGCCCTCTATGTCTGGGACTTTTCCACCTCTGGTCCTAGACAGAGTTGCACTTCCCTATTCAAGAGTAGTGCACAGCTTGGGAGTCCTCCTAGAGAAGATGTTCGTGCGGCAGCTTTAGCAGAGCTTGGATGAAGCAGATTATATGGACCCCTTTCAATCAGGATTCGGGCCTTGATATGGGACAGACACTGCATTGGTTGCGCTTTTGGAGGATCTCTGGTGGGAGTGGAATGGGGTAGTGTATCCATCCTGGCTCTCCTTGACCTCTTGACAGCTTCGGTGTCATCAACCATGGTATCCTTCTGGATCGGCTTCGGAGTGGGTGGCACCGTACTGTGCTGGTTCACTTCCTTCCTATGGGGCCCCAACCAGTCTATGTTGATTGGGAGTGAGAAGTCCCTACTAGGTTACATGCCACAGAATTTGATGCTCTGTTCACTCCTGTTTAACATCTACATGAAACTGCTGGGGGAGATCATCCTTCACCACGTGGTAAGGCACCATCAGTATGCCAATGATACCCCACTAAGTGATGCTGTTGATGGCCTGACCTGATGCCTGAAGACTATGGGGGTCTGGATGGGGAAGAAAAGGCTTCAGCTGAACCCTGGCAAGACTGAGTGGATTTGGGTTTCAGGGCCTTCCAGATCTGGGACTGCATATCTTTGGTACTGGATGGGGTTGCACTGCCCCAAACAGACCCAGTGCACAAGCTGGGGGTCCTTCTGGATTACTCCTACTCAGGGAGCAGGTGGCAGCTGTGGCTTGAGCAACTTCGTGCTGTGCTCCAGTTGCACCTGTTCCTGAATCGTGAGGCTCTGCTCACAGTTACTTACATCCTGGTCCTCTCCTGAATGGGCTACTGTAATGTGCTCTACATGGGGCTGCTCTTGAAGAGTATCCAGAAGCTTCAGCTGGTGCAAAATGCAGTTATGTGTGCTCCTAGAAGGATACATGTTACACTTCTGCTCAGTGAGCTGCACTGGCTTCCAGCCTGCTTCCAGGGCCAATTCAAGTTGCTGGTTTTGAACTTTAAAGCCTTACATGGCATGGGGCTAGGTTATTTGAGGGACCGCCTCTCCCCAATTACATCTACCCATCTCATCAGGGCCAGCAGGAGAGGCATATTGTGGGTCGTGTCTGCTAAGGAGTTCCATCTGACAGGACCCAGGAGATGAATCTTTTCTGCTGTGGCTCCTGCCTCCTGGAACATCACCCCCCTTATGGCATTTTGAAAAGCCTTCAAAACATTTTTCTTTTTTTTAAATTAGGCCTGGGGATCCCCTAGAAGCAGAGAGCCCACTTTGACTGTACCATGTATAACATCTTAATTCAACCTTCTCACAATCTTGTTTTTGCTGATGTTAATTATTTCTTTTAACTCTTTTTTATGTTCTCTTTTAATTGTTGGTTTTATTGTACACCACCCAGAGTCCTTGTGTGAGATGGGCAGCCATATGAATTTGATTAATTAATTAATTAAATAAATAAATAAATAAATAAGTTTGTATACATATGCTGCATCCTGGAAGAGAAGGATCTGGTGTTATTATTAAATCAATCTATTTGCTGGTTTTGCTTAAATGTGCCTTCTCTCCCATCTTTTTCTCCATCTTATTTTTGCTGATCCAATAAGTGTATCAAGGTATTCTAGTTTTGAAAATGCCTTACCCTTTCTGCAGATCAAGCTATGGGAATATAAATAGATAGCCCTGCCCTGCACAGATCAGCTTAGTTTCATGCAGACTGTCAGTCAGTTGGTCAGATGGCAGTGACAACCACCTGGAGGGGATTATGTTATAATATCCAAAGCCCAAGATTAATAATGGCAAGTTATGAGTTTACTCACTGGGCAGACATACAGTCTGCTAAGATAAGCAGGGCCCAGCCTGTTTGATACTTGGATGGGAAACCCCATGGAATTCTAAAATTTGAGGATAGTCTGGGCTCATTTAAAAAACCACCATACCTAAAGAAAGCAATGGTAAGCACTTCTATATTGATAACCAGAAAACTACATGGAAGTCTCCATGAATTACAGGAGTCAAGTTAACCCTCTTAAATCTTCCAAGGCTGCCTGTAATCAAACCCAAACTTGTGTACCTCTAGGGTTCTCCAGAAACAAAGCCTGGCTCTAGGAATTAGAGAAAGTCCTACTCAACAAGACTATGATGGCTATTTCCAAGGAAAGATGCACAGGATCACAGCTTGTTAGCAGTTCTAACTGACAGTGAGGCTGAAGGCCATCATTTATTTGGATTTGGGGATGACGGAGCAATGTTGGAGTTACACAGTTAGGGGAAGAGTAGAGATATGTGCATGGGCATCCAGACAGGGAGGAAATGATGTCATATTTGTCATTATGTAATTGTTCAAATAATGAGTTACTTACTGTAAGTCATGGGCCTCATGACGTCTAACACAAATTACTATATGTAATTTATGTCATTTGCATGATGATGTCATGATGTGCATGACATCACTATGGTTTCTACCAGATACTATGGATATATGGGATGTTTTTATTGGACTGACATTATCACATATTTGTCTGTAGTAGATGTACAGTATCTGTTCAGTACTGGAGCAGAATATTTGATGGTTTATCTACAAATACTTTTAATGCTTCTGTTGGCCCCATCCGCTGAGCCACACTGCTGCAAATCATCCATCCAGGCCTTCTTATATGGTAGCTGTAGTCATGCAAACTCAGACATGTGTAGTACAAACCATAGTTCAGTATGGGCTCATAGCTTTACACACTGAGAAAATAAAGTAGTATCAGTTCTGCTTGCACATTAAAATACTGTATTCCACATACAAGAGGGTTACTGCTTCTGAGTTATGTTATTTGCCCCCCTAAAAAAAAAGTTATTTTCATGCAGACATTTTGGAAGAGACGAACAGTGTAAATCACTGGGTCTCATGATACTTAGTGATATTTTTAGGTGCACACCTTTTGCATATACTGTATGCAAATACATAGAATGGGAAATGGATAAACACAAACGGTCGGTAACAGTTAAAGCGAAGCAGTGGTAGAACTGGGAAGACTGTGCAGGTTCAGTTCCACTGTCCTGGAAGTACTGCAACTTTAGGCTGATCTACTCTGCAGCCTAATCGACATCGTAAGGCTCTGGTTAGGGAAAATGTGAACGGACGGCGCGCTGTGTATGAGCTTCCGGAGATCAGGCAGGATATGAATTATTAAAGCAAGAAGCAGCGCAAAACATAAATATGTGTCTTTGTAGACAAAACGCCCCACCGCTGCCTCTTGAGAGTGTTCCTCGGAGTGCGATGATTCCGCTGATCCACAGCGGAGTACGCCTTTGCACGCAATATTCTTCTCTTGCGCAATCGTAAGAGTTGAATACATTACTCATGCATATTCATGTGGCCTAAATGGTCCTCTGCTCCCGTTTTTTCAAGGGAGCGGAGATTACTTCGGACGCGGGAGTGCGGGGGCCTGCCGCGGTTGCTTCGCCCGAGAGGAGGCCCCGGATTCTGCCTTAACGTCGGCGCCAACGCACCCGCGGCAATACCGCCAGTGTGCGGTTTGCCAGATGGGTCGCGCAGCCCGCTCCGGCAGCGGCGCCTCTGAGCCGCAGGACGCGCTCTTCGGGAGTCCGCCTCCTGCGCGATCTTCCCGGGGGAAGCCGCCGCACATCTCTGGACTGGATACGGCGCGGCTAAGGCGCGCATCCGACGGGAGAGATCTCTGTCGGGTCCGTCGCGTCGAGTCCCCGAGTGGCGGCTGAACAAGGCGAGACGATCTCCGCTCCCTCCGCCCGGGCTCAGCGCTAAAGAGGAAACGAGGTGTGCCTTGTGTGGCGGGGGGCGGAGAAGGGCGGGATCTCCAGGTGCTCAGCACCGTCCTTTGCTTGCCGCTCGCTAGACGCCGCCGGGGCGGAGGCGGGGGGGGGGGGTGGCGAGCGAAGTGCCGGCAATTGTAAAAGGAGAAGTGAGAAGCGAAGGAAACAGCAGGATCCGGCCGTCGCCGTGCGGAGGCACCGATCCCGGAGTCGCCCCGCAGCAGCAAGCAAGCGCGGCAGCTGTCCTCGCCTGCCGCTCCCGCCCGCAGAGAGAAGCTGGCTGGAGCGCCGCGATCCCTCAGCCGCCGCGGAGACGCCAGCGGGGAAGACCTTCCCTCCCTTCCCTGGGGAGAGCGTGAGATTGCCCGGAGAAGAAGGGGCTGCTGCTTCTCCCACCGCCAGGTCGCCCCCTGAGGTCGGAAGCCCCAGGGGTCGCGCCGCGAGGGCCAGGGAGCCATGCAAACAGCCACCGACTCGATCCTCGACGTGTCAAGAACGGTGGTGATCCGCGAGGAGGGCAGCCAAGGGCGGAATGAGTCCGCGGGTGAGAAGGCAGTTGAGAGGCGGCGGGGAGCTTAGGGACGGGCGGGCCCGCAGGCGGGAGCGGGTGATTGATCGACGAGAGCGCTGATGCCGTTAGGAGGAAATGGCCTCTCCGGGTGTGCTATGCGGGACGGGGGCAGCTGATGGCGGGAGGGGGAGTCCGTTTTCTCCCCATGTTGCATCTGCGAGTATCCGTTGCTGCTCTGGGGTCCCGCTGCTTTCTTTCCCCGTGTGAATTTGGAAGTTCTACCCTTCCTTACTTTAGGCATGCCCTGGCTGTGTATTGAAAGATGTTGGGCACCCTGAGAACTGCCCAAAGCACGTTTGTCCTTGGGAGTGGGGTTTCCTTTGAAATAAAGTCCTGGAGTGAGTTGAGTTAAACCTTGCCCCCTCCTGCCAGCAGCCCTGAGGATATGTGCAAGGTGGCTCCATTCAGTTCCTGCCATCTTCCCTGGAGTGATCTGAGGTTCCAGCGGTGGAAGGTGGATTTCCTTCAGAACCTGAAGAACTGCTGCTAACTAGAGTACACAGTGAGCAATGGGACAGACTACTGGTCTGTCATAATAGAAAGCAGCTGTTCTAGCCAGGCCTTGGTTGCCCCTTGATGCTCCAAAGGACCTATCAGACTTTTGATTTGTAATACGTTTGGTAAGCAAACCCTTTCGGTTGCATTTGTTTCAACCTTCTGAGATGCGCCAAGCTGCGTGTCATCTGAGGGCATATGATGTCATGTTCATAGCAAAGTGAAGCCCTCTGGGTTCAGTCAATACCTTAACGGGACACTGACGGGAGACCCAGTTAATGCTGAGAATTCCGTGAGGGACAAGAGGTGGACTAGAGATGATTAAGGAGAAGTTCTCTGAAACCCCTCTTGAACCCAAGGCTCAGATGTGTTCAGGACATCCTACTTTGACTTATTCCCACAGGAAGAGAGTTCCCTGACTGAAATATATGAACTGGGTTTTTCAGCATAGACAAAGAAATATGAAAGGAATCCAAAGTCTACCAAGCAATTCAGTTAATGAGCCACTCATGTAATCTTTGAGAACAGTGACAGATATGGTGTTAAAGCAGAATTGCTTGTGCTGTGGTTCATCTACCTGGAATTGGAACCAGCTTCTGAATTATAGGAAGCTTCTATCAGAGCCAAAATATTTATTATGTGAGAGATGACTGATTGGTTCACCTAATTTTTTTTTTTTAATTTCTCTTTTCCCTGTTTTTGTGATATCACAGTACAACCCTCACCCTTTATTGAATGTAAAGATTAAAATGTTGGGAGATCTAATAATGGACTTTCCAAATCTTTAATTTATGTAGCAAAAACAGCTCAACTTAGATTTGCAGACATTTCGTATCCTGAGTTTGTGTACCTCTGAATTGAATGGATGCCGGCAAAAGCATGTTGTCTTCAGAAGTTGTCTCTAGATTAGAGATCCTGTCGTGCATAGAAGACTGTGAGATTGCTTGGGATAACCCTGGACCTGGATTGTATTGTGTGACATGCTGACCAAAGTATGCCAAAACAGATTGCTACATCTACAAAACTGATTGGTACATGAAAAATAAAATCAGTGCTACTTACCATTAGCAGGGAAAGCTGCGTGTAGTATCAGTATGGCCAAGGCTGGTGATCTTGTATCCACTTTCTTACTACCAAGTATTATGTGAAAACATTGATTAATGAAAACCATGATGGGTGCAATAGAAAGATATCTATGAACATATCTGGTGGGAACATGGCATATTGCAACTTGGAATGTATGGAAATAGCAAGCAACATGAATTAATGAATGAAAGAAAAGAAAGAAAAATACATATGTTGTGTGTCTGTGAAACTAAGAGAAAGGGGAAGGGTGTAATAGAGCTGAATGAAAGTGTTCCGATTTTTTTGAAGTGGAGTTGATGAATATAAGCAGGAAAGTGAAGGTGTAAGTTAATTATTAATTAAAGAACTAAAATTATTTCAGAAAGTATGCATTTGTATCACCTAGGTTGTGGATGCATATAAAATTAAGAATCCATGGTTTGTGATATTTGCACGTTATATTAGAATTAATGGTTATAATGGATGAAGTAGGGATGAGTTTTGGGGAATGAACGTGACGCAGGGACAACATTTTGTTAGATGATATGTGTGGGATGGGAATGAGATGAAAGAGTACAGGAAAAAAAAAACCTGGGCCATGGATAGGAATAAATTCTTGTATCCCAGAAGAAAAATCATTATATGAGTATGTTGAAAAATGGTAAGGCTGAAGGCATAGATAATGTAATTGGAGAAATGTTAAAATATGGATAGTTTGTAAATGAAGTGGATGTGTGATTTGTTTAAAGTAGGTGTGAAGGCTGCACCTCTACCTGACATTTGGAAGAATGCTGGTATCGTTCCCTTGTGCAAAGGGAAAGATAGTAAGAATAAAAGCAAAATTAGTTTATTAAATGTGCCTGGGATATTGCTTATCAGAATTCTAATCAGCAGGGTATAAGACAGAACAGTGAGCAAAAGTTTGGAACTGGAGTATGGCTTTGTGCTAGGTATGAAACCAGATCTTTTGCTCTTCAGATCTTTAAGGTCATTCAGAAATGTATGAACGTGAGAGAAAAAAGTATGATGTGTTTGTGATTTAGTGAAAGCTTGAATTATGGAATGTTTTGGTAAATATGGAATTAAATGTTAGTTGCTGAATGTGATAAATGCACCGTATGTGATAGTAAAGCAAAAGTAAAAATCAGTGGAACGCTTAGGGAATGGTTCATTGGACTGAGAGTAAGTCAAGGATATGTGAACCCCCCCTTGGTTGTTTAATGCGCTGATGGATAAATGTATAAGAAATGTTTGTGGTGATGATAAAGATGTGTTGATTGGGGACTTGAAAGTATATGTACATTTGTCCACAGAAGATGTCATGTTGAAAAGCCAAATTATTTGCAACAAATGTTATATAGATTGTATGATGCAATGTGAGTTATGGATCTGAAAATGAATGTATCAAACACCAGAGTGGTTAGTTAGGCAGGTAAAATGGAATAAATATTTAAATGGCTAAAAACTAGAACAAAGTTTCCTCATGCTTTCTAAAACATGAGAAAATGTCCAAATGCTGGTAGAAAAGTAGTGGTTAGTTTGTGGTCAGTTCCAAGGAAGGAAATTTGGAAAAAAATATTATGTATATGGACATGCTTGTAGTTCCTCAAAAAGAGCTGAAAAATGTAAACACAAAAGGGAATGTATATATTTTAACCACATCATATACTGCTTCGTTGCTTTGTATATTGCTTTTTTCTCTCTCTCATTCATTAATTCCATACTTTCAATTTCTTTGAGTTCCTATTTTTACTTCTTTTCTGTGCTTTGCATAACTTGACTTATGTGGAAAGGGAATAATGTGTATGTGTGTGTGTGTATTCCCCCAGGAAACCTATGTAATCACATAAGTATATTTGATGTGTTCTGAAGATGAGCCAATGCAAAACATTCTTTGGTTTGATGGGAGAAAATACGGCCTAGCCTGCAAATGCAAATTTAGATTTATTTATTTTTTTTACATTTTAAAGGAGCTTTTGCCCTCCCCATATTTCATTGGGATCACAGCACATGAACTGTGGAATAGTTAACCCTCCTGTCCTGAGCTGTAGTCCTGTGAAGATTCATCCATGCTGCTGTTAGCCTGAGGGGGGAGAGGTTCCTGTTGACTTTCTTTTTTCCAGATGAAATGTTGTCTTCCTCCTATGTCGACTCTGGTTTTTGAAAAAAATGAATGAAGCATTAGCATTGCATTCATTTGGCCTCCAAATTGATTTGGTTGGAATAAAAAGCAGGTGTTTGTTACCTGGTATGTTTAAACAAAGGCACAGAAAAATGCTAATGTTATCTCAGAAATTAAAAGGAAACATGCATCCTTTTAAGTAGATTAAACTGTACCTTAAGTTCCTTCTTGCTGCTGCACCAACATTTGGCTTCCTTTAGAATTCGTGCCATAAAGAGGGAAGTGATGTCAGTTGGGGTCAAGCAATAAGCTGGCCTCATGCAGGGAGAGGCAGTGTTGGTGAAGACTCTGGCTGTGTTCATTAATGGAATGTGCCTGCAGACATGTCGTGCTATGGAGACTAGGACTATAGTATATTCTGAAAGTCAATAAAAAGTTCCTTGATACTTGGGACTGACACTGTAGTACTGCTTTCTTGAGAAGTCATTTATTGTATTCACAACAACCATCTTGACTTCACCTTCCCTCAGCTAAGACTGTGTACCCAAAAATCTATCATTGCAAAGGAAGACCTACAGTTCAGTGTGAGGATGATGGAATAAGTAGCTTTCCTATCTTAGGTTTAGAGCTGTCTAGAATTGCAGTTGCAATGCCAAGCATATACATATATGGTATAAGCTTAGCATTGCAGCTACTATTCTAGATAGCCCTAAATCAGGGAGCACAGGCTCATAGGGCAATTGATTGATTGAAAAGAGGTGAAAACATTAGGAGAGTTTTAAATAGTATATTAAAATTAAATAATTAAAATATGCTAAAACATTACACTAATACGAAAACAGCAAAGCCAACAGCTAGTACTACAAAAGGCTATATTTAAATAGTCTCTTGTAGCTTCTTTGTGAAATGCTAAGAATGATTAATTTCATTGGGTTGGATGCAAGAGATGGACCTTTCCTACATAGTTGACAGACGGGCCATTGTGTTGGAGTGCTCCCAAAAGACGTCTCCTACCAATTTTCACAATCAGACTTGTAATGAGAAAAGTGGCTTCTTAGATAGTCAGGTCCTAAACCACTTAAAATGTTGACCTGTGTCTGGTAAACATCTGGTAGTGTCAAGCCTAGCCCAAGGAACTCCAAGAGACAATGCAAATTCAGTTCAGCTATGTTTATTAGCTATAACCTCTAGCAAGAATCTTCCCAGACTGAAACCCCAGCTCCCAAGTCAGCCAGCCACAACATTGTGAATTCCTCACGGAGGTGCCAGTCTCATCCTCTTGTAGCTCCCACGCTCCTCTGGCGAGCTAAGAAAATGTTTATCTCCCTCAGCCTGGCCTTCATAATTCTATTCCATCACAGGTAGACAGTGCTGATATTTCAGTAGCAAAATGATATGGCTGTGTTATCATTCACCTGTTAACCTGGTGGGTAGAAGAGCAGGATGGAGGATCTGGAAAAGATGTTGAGGGCACAAAACATATACATATATAGAACAGTAAAGAATGCCATTCCACTGTCTTAATAAATCATGTTCATGGTATAGATTAAAAAGCATTTTTAATGTCCCCAAGAATGGAAATCAGAGTTCCCTGTAAAAGCCCCAGCTCAAATCCAAGATTTTCTTTAAAAAAACAACACAACTTCTCAATGAGGACTGGACACGTTCAGTGGTCATAGAATGCTGGCAGATGGGGAGGAGAGGAAACTGGATCATGGTGGAAGTCATAGAGGACAGACTGGACAGTGAAAAATAGCTTTTCACAGTGCAAAATTTATTATAGGTTTCACTGATCATATCCCAACAGTTTTCTAGTCTGGACTACCTTGAAGGGCTAACATGATCCACTCTGTTCTGTCTTTGCTTGAACACCTACTACCTTTCCTTTATCCAACTATTACCACTTTCCTTGTATCTGCCAAGGTATTTAGAGAGTAGAACATTTGAAACCTCCTTGAAGAAAATGGCTACTGTTGTCATACTTTATATAAGGCTGTGTATCATTTGACATGGGTTTACTGTAAAACTTCCAGCAGCTCAGTCCTTAAGTGAGTTTGATTTGCTTTAGAAGCAAAGGTACTTTAGAGCATGTGAGGCTTCTGGTCATTTTTATATGTAACTTTGTTTGCAAATGTACAGTATGAACAACATCTTGAGACTCCAACAAAGAAACAAATGTACTGCCCCACATCAGACTTCCCAAAAATGCAGACATTGTCCTTGAACTCTGTTACCTTATAGTGTCCATTTAAAAAAGTTGGCATTTCTTCTTTGAATCAAAGAAGTAAATTGAGATTCTTGCAATCTTTGCTGTCTTCCAGAAACATACATAAAATGAAGAAAATATGAACACAGAATATGCCAGAGTTCTCCTGAATCAAGAAGCAGTGATCTAACAATTAACTGTAATTGAGACATATCGTCTAAATATCTCAGGCTATTAATACTTGTTTGTCAACTATTTTAAAGCTGTGGTCAAATATTGTCCTAGAACAAGGATGGGCTACTAAAGACTTCATATGTCTCTGAAGGTCCTTTGCCTCCTCTTCCCATCAGAAGTTGGAAATACAGTATATGGCCAAGGATTCATTTGCATGCACCCTTCCTATAGCCTCCTCTTCATGGGCCCTATACTTTTCTAAGATTATGCATGGAAAAAAAAATCCTGCAGGGAAAATGAAATAAAGTGCATTGAGCATCCCTAAAATTATAAATACCACCCAAGCAGAAAATGCTGCCCTCCTTGGTGATATTAAAGCTCACCCATTATAGCTCTTGGTGGGCAACCCCCTTTTTTTCAGAGGTTTCTGTGTTGCTGGCTTTTCATGCGTAGTTTAAGAAAGAGAGAGAAATCTGCCCAGAGCCATTCAGAGTGGACCTCATATAAATCTGTCACTAGAGCAAATGAATAAGGGACACTGCAAACAGTTCAGCCCCATGGCAGAAAGAAGTTGCATACCCTTGCCTGAGAAAGAAATTAAAGCAACGGCACTTGTAGTCTTATTGACAGAAATTATAGAGGAAACCCCATACAAATAATTTAGGATGAGAATCTGAAAAAAAAAAAAAAACTCATAGAGGGAGCTGGCCTGGGCTCTCAGCCTTTTTTTCCCAAAGGCAGCTACACTATCACACTCTGGAAGGAGACTGAATGAACACAATTCCATTTGGTGACAGTGTAACTGCTTTCAAGAAGAAAATATGCTCCATGTATTGGTTATAAAACAATGGGAGTAGAATGTTGGTTTCTCTTTCCTCAAGGGTTACTGAATGGACAGATTTTCCAGCAACTGTGCTGTGGTTTGAAAGGATGGTAGTAGCCAGAAAAACGTGTTTGTGCATGAGAGGGTACCCAGACACATATTCTTGAAGTGACTGCCTAGAAGCCCTTGTCAAGAAAGCAACATGCCCACGTCCTTGTAATCTTGTAATCATCAGGAGTCAAGCTCAATTCAATTACCTGATTTAAGGATATACAGTGATAATGGTACCTTTTTTTCCCCCTTGGTTTTCTTGTTTTTACTGTTGTGGTTTTATTATTGTTGTGAGCCTCCCAGTGTTGTGTTTTACAAGGTGGGTGGCTGTATAAGCCACATCAATCAATCAAGCAAATAGACCAGCTTCCTAGTGTACACCAGATATATTGGATTACATCTCCCGGAATTGCCAGCCAGTATTCAGGGGTCCCTAATATGCTCAGAAGCACATGTTAAATAATTGATCACATTCCATTATTTCACCCCAGTCTCCACATTTTTTCCATGTTTAATGGGATGGTTCACAGAAGGTCCAACCTACATTTTCTTGAATATGACAGAAGGCTCCATGTACCGTTTATCAGATATGCCAAGAATTCCACTCATGGCTGGCCCAGCACTAATAGAAACCCATGTAGATCCCCTGCTCAGTTAGGGATGGGTGAAAACATTTGCTTTTGGTTTATTGTTTTAATAAGAAAGCATCAACATTATCAAATGCCTTCATAAATGGGATGGAAAGAACATCACACCTGGGTGATTTCATGCCAGTTCCTCTGTCTCAGCCTGACCTGTATTACGGAATGCTGTTGAGAGGATCAGATAAGAGGAGTCTCCCATATAAGCTGCCTCGGGTTTTCAGAAAACAAGTGGAATATAAATAAAATAAATGAATAGTTATGTATTTTGCAGTCACTGTGGTTCCCCTTATACATCAGATTCAGTGTGATTGTTACCGTGAGCAAATTCACAGTCCTCAAAGTATGAAGCAGCCATGTCCTTTGTAAGGCTTGGCATGATTGATTCAAAGCTGTCCATGGCTGTCTGTGATGCGCACAAAGCTATTTTGCTTTGATGCTGGGTGCAGTGGAAGTATTATCTGAGCACACAGAAATGATCGGAGACAGCCTTGAAGCAGCTACATGCACCTTCCAAAGAGTGTGGCTGTTTTAATGATTTAAGAAGAGGTGTTTTGTTTGCACCTCAGTTGAATGCTTTGCCCAGCTTATCTGTATCTCAGTCTCTTTCTCTAAGGTACAGAAATCTACTCACCAGCAGCTTTGCTTTATTGACTCCCTCAAGGCCTTTGATTGTTTAGATGATGCCAGAATGTAGAATGTAGTAAAAGTATTGATTATGCCAGAAAACTGGATTATTCTTCTGAGGAATCTATACCATGAACAAGGAACAACTAGAAGAGCTAAGTCTGGAAAAATAGAGTGAATCAGGGAGTGAGACAAGGATGTACAGTACTGTGCAAAAGTTTTAGGCAGGTGTGAAAAAATGCTGTAAAGTAAGAATGCTTTCAAAAATATGTATTGTAATTGTTTATGTTTAGCAATTTACAAAATGCAAAGTGAGCGAACAGAAGAGAAATCTAAATCAAACCAATATTTGGTGTGACTACCCTTTGGCTTAAAACCAGCATCAGTTCTTACACTTGCACACTTGCACACTTGCACAAAGTCAGGGGTCTTGTAGGATTCGAGTCAGGTGTATGATTAACCACTTAGACCAAGCAGGTGCTAATGATCATCAATTTCATATGTAGATTGAAACACAATCATTAACTGAAACAGAAACAGCTGTGTAGGAGGCTTAAAATCGGGTGAGGAACAGCCAAACTTTGCTACTAAGGTGAGGTTGTGGAAGACAGTTTCATGTCACAGGTTATACACCATGGCAAGACTGAGCACAGCAGCAAGACACAAGGGAGTAATACTGCATCAGCAAGGTCTCTCCCAGGCAAAAATTTCAAAGCAGACGGGGGTTTCAAGATGCGGTGTTCAAGCTCTTTTGAAGAAGCACAAAGAAGCAGGCAATGTTGAGGACTGTAGATGCAGTGGTCAGCCAAGGAAACTTAATGCAGCAGATGGAAGACACATCATGCTTACTTCCCTTTGACATTGGAAGATGTCCAGCAGTGCCATCAGCACAGAACTGGTGGAAACCAGTGGGACCCAGGTACACCCATCTACTGTCTGGAGAAGTCTGGCCAGAAGTGGTCTTCATGGAAGAATTGCGGCCAAAAAGCCATACCTCCGATGTGGAAACAAGGCTAAGTGACTCAACTCTGCATGAAAACATAGGAACTGGGGTGCAGAAAAATGGCAGCAGATGCTCTGGACTGATGAGTCAAAATTGGAAATATTTGGCTGTAGCAGGAGGCAGTTTATTCCCTGAAGGTCTGGAGAGTGGTACAAGAATGAGTGTCTGCAGGCAACAGTGAAGCATGGTGGAGGTTCCTTGAAAGTTTGGGGCTGCATTTCTGCAAATGGAGTTGTAGATTTGGTCAGGATCAATGGTGTCCTCAATGCTGAGAAACACAGGCAGATAGTTATCCATCATGCCATACCATCAGGGATGCATGTAACTGGCTCCAAATTTATTCTGCAGCAGGACAACAACCCCAAACATACAGCCAATGTCATTAAGAACTATCTTCACCATAAAGAAGAACAAGGAGTCCTGGAAGTGATGGTTTGGCCCCCACAGAGCCCTGATCTCAACATCATCAAGTCTGTCTGGGATTACATGAAGAGACAGAAGGATTTGAGGCAGCCTACATCCATAGGAGATCTGTGGTCAGTTCTCCGAGATGTTTGGAACAACCTATCTGCCGAGTTCCTTCAAAAACTGTGTGCAAGGGTACCTAGAAGAATTGATACTGTTTTGAAGGCAAAGGGTGGTCACACCAAATATTGATTTGATTTGGATTTCTCTTCTGTTTGTTCACTTTGCAGATGATACCACTTTATTAGCACAGGTAAAGAAGACTTAGAAGATCTCATTATGAAAGGAAACATGGAAAGTAAAAAATCATGGTTGACCTTAAATATTAGGAAGTGTTGCACTGTAATAAAGTTTTGTTGTTGTTAAGAACATGGTAATATTGGCAATGCTTAATAAACTCATAAATGATGTTGAAGAAGTGATAGTTTTGCTTAGATGATTTATGGATTTGGGGATTAAAAGGGTCAAAGAAGGATGGGAAAGAGTAAGATGGCAAGTACTTGAAAGAAAGAAGGATGGAAGTCATAATTCTTCTTTCTTTCTTTCTTTCTTTCTTTCTTTCTTTCTTTCTTTCTTTCTTTCTTTCTTTCTTTCTTATTTTTTATCTTTTCCTTTTAATTTTTTATATGTTTATTGAATTGAAGATTTATTGAATATTGAAAATATTTTGTTGAGCAGAAGATAAGACAGGCAGTATGCTGGAAAGGTAAAGAGATTAATTCTAGGAAGGAAGGCAATGACAATGTCACATATTTGAAGGTTGATTCCAAAGAACAGATGAAGTAAATAATCTTATGTTCTCTAACAATGTCAGATATACAGTATACTTTGTCTAATTCTTTAATTTAAAGTAATGGGAATGTAAAGAATTTATTTCCATGGAAAAAATCTATGTTTACTAAGAGTTGTTAACGACTTGATGGCACATAATCAATAATCAATCAAAGTATTTATTTATTCAATATGGCTGCTTGTTGCTTATTAGCTAATGGTTTTCTGCAGATGAAATTTCTTCTTCTAGAGAAAGAAACACTTATGAATGGTCATGAAGAACTTTCGTCACCTTAATATTCTATACACACAAATCCTAATCTAATGAAAGATTCACTGTGAAAAGCTTTTTCCTACTGAGATTTGATTGATATAACTTCAAGATGTTACAGGATAACATTAGAATTTTTATCAGAAAGTTGCAGATGCCTTGCAAGTGAAAAGAGTTTATTTCTTTATTTATTTTAGTGCTATGACACTTTTCATAGAACTCTTTTATGGTTGTCAGAGATGTTGAACATGATCCATAGATCATATGTCAGTTTGACTGTGGGCATGTGAGAAGGAACTTTCTACTGTATCGTTGCTTCCATCAGAATGACTCCTGTGTACTGTTTGGCTGTCTGTAGACGTGCTATGGTTGGCTGCACTTGTTTAACAAACGAGAGGTTGTTCATGCATCCTGTAGAGAATGATGATTAGGGCTGAGCGATAGGTTCTCCTGGTTGGTTTTTTTCTTCATTAGTAGACATTTTAGGTTTGTAACCCACCTCCTGTTTTCTTTCATGATTGCTTAGAGCAGCTATCCTATTCTCCACTGTTGCTTCAGTTCCCTATTTTTTGTTTTATTTCGTTTCTCCTTGAGCAATTCCACTCAGTCAGGGAACATTTCCTGGATACGATATGAGACTATAAATCCAGTCAGGTTTGCTAATGTGCAAATGAATGTAAAAACAAATGAATCTCATTCAGAGCGAGGGAAATATTTCTTACAGCAATTATCTGTGGAATCATAGCCAGCTAGGTGTCACGATACCAACTGAACATCGCACAGTCCCCTGTAGCAATCCAATAATCATGATCCAAACAGGGAGGACTCCCTTTCGCTATAAATTAGGATTTTCAGAGAGTAAGAAACCTCGGAAACTTCCTTATATTAGGTCAGACTATTTGATATCTTCATCTCATCCATCTCTGGATCCAGCTGGCAGCAAATCTCCAGAGCCTCTGGCGGAGCCTTTCATATCACCTCCAGCTGATCCTTTCAATAAGCAGTGTTGCTGCTGAACAAGGGTCTTCAGCCTGCAAAGCAGGACCCAAGGTACCAAACTACATTTTCTTCCTTTTGGGCTAGTGCTAATCATTCAATGATTAATATAAAATCTCTAGGCAGAAAGTTGCAGCAAGGCTTTTCCTGGCTAAGGAATACTTTTTTTTTTTTTTTTTATGTCTGGTGACTGCCTGGACTATTCCCTGCAGTTTTCTTGGCAAGATTTTGGAAGTGGTTTGCCCTTGCCTCTTTCCGAGGGCTGAGAGAGAGAGACTGGCCCAAGGTCACCCAGCTGGCTTCGTGCCTAAGGGAGGACCAGAACTGACAGTCTTCTGGTTTCCAGTCTGGAATTAACCACCACACCAAACTGGCTCTCAATGAATGCTCTGGGCCAAGGTTTTTCAGTCCCAAAACTATAGCAGCAGCACCCTCAATCTAGTTCTACATTCCAGGTGTTGAAGAAGAGTTTACTTTGAAGACTACCTCGAGATTTATTTAAAAAAAGAAGCAGTGTATAGATAAAACTGAATAAAAAGATTGACTGCTGCATGGAGTAAGGAGTACCGTAAAGGAAAGTCAAGGGCCATGCTGAAAAAGAAAGTATTTTGCTGAGATGGTAGAGAATTTGCATGTACTTTTGGTTACTGATTTCTCAGAGAGCCCACACCTCTCCCTCCCTAACTTCTCATTCTGTTACTTATTTGATGCTGGGACAGTCATAAAAGCCAAAAACAAAGGGAAGCCTTGCGAAAGGAATTCCTCCCTTCCTTTGCCCCATTCAAGGCAAGACCTTCAGCACTGAGAAAGAGCCAGTTTTATGGCCCAGTATTAACATACCTTGCATATTTGGTAGTTACTGAGCAAAATCCAGTGGAATTGGACTAATTCTCTAGCATTCCTAGGCCTGATTTAACAGTGTTATTTGGTGAACAAAACGCCTTCCCCAGGCAGTGTTGCTTTTGGCCAGCATTGCCTGTGCACACAGTCAGCCATTTGCTAGTTCTTCCGTGGTAATCAACTGTTCAGCACTGTTTCCCTTTGAAAGAAACGTTGGTCATTGTTCCTGAGTTTATTTTTCGAAGGAGAAGAATTTAGACGAAATTCTTAGGATGGGGGTGTGAGTTGCTCGCATTGTGGGGCAGCTGTAAAGCATGAATGCGGTTAGCTTATCTTTCATGATGGACTTTCCCTGCCTCAGTGAAATGCCAGAGCCCAACATCATGAGGACAGACTTGTTAAGGGGCTTCTGTCAGGGCAGGAAGTAGAAAAGATCGCAGAGCAGGGAGGTGATATTGTCCAGCAGACCTCAGATAGCCCCACCTTTTTTTTTTTTTTTTAGTTCTCAGAATCAGGCTGCCAAACTTCTCTGGTACATTACTGCAAATTGGTGGTGCAGTTGGCTTCTAGTTTCTAGTGGGAAAATAAAGTGTGCTTAGGGTGCAGTTTTAAATGTAGGAGTTGTTCACTTAAAATGGCAAGAAATAGAAATCTTGAAAATTGGGGGGGGGGAGGGTTAGAAAAGAAATCTTGCCCCATTCCATTAGGTTGTGTCATGGCCTCGCTATCGTGTTCCACAGTGGTCCTTGTTCTTGGTCACAGAAAATAATGAAGTGGGGGAAATAAGCTTTCCCTGTGGCTGAAAAAGGTTTGCTGGCCGTGCAATAGGACGGTGGTTGTAGATAAGGAACAGAAAGCAACAAACAGCACTTGAAGGTCTGAAATAAGTACAAAAGCTCTACCAAAGTTCTGCGGTAGTCTTAAAGCCTCTTGGGGATGAAGGAGAAAAGCAGAAGCCTGTATTGCAGAGGAACAACATTTCTGGAAAACAAGAGAGAGGTCTTGGAACGGTATTGCTGAGCACATCAGACGGGCGTCTCTCTGTGCTGAGTATCGTAGGCAGGCTGCTTGAGCTGTACTTGAGAGCTGCACTGAAACTTTGAATTCCTAGGAAGATAACATCTTTAGCACGCCTAGTAGCCCTGACACAGAGCTGAATTTTTGAAAGCTCACACCTTATATTATTGCCGGATGTCAGATCCGGAAACATTCGTTTCCGTTCATTTTTCTTCATCAGCTACAGAGACTGCTCAGAAGACTTTCAAAATAATCAATAGGCTTGCCATCAGGTTGCAACAGAGGCAGCGGTTCATGGCACTTGAGTGCCCTCCTGCTGCTTGTCTCCTACTTAGTATGGAGCTGGGGTGTGCTTATGTGAGGATACAGAAGGTTGTCCAACAGTTTCTGAATTGGAGCCACATATTTCTTAGGGCTCCTTTATTATACATGTTACTAGCAAAGCAGCAACATGTGGAGGTGAATCTTAAAATCTAAAAAGCAAAGCAAGCAGCTGTTTGATTCCCAGATGTTGGAAATAAATGACAGGGACAGCAATCACCCTGATTCCTTGCCAATGAGTGTTGCAGAAACATCTAGATAATTGAAGAAAAAGAGTTGGAATGTTTTATGGCCTGATACAGCAAAGTGATGTGCTTAGCAGGAAGCCTGTGTCTCATCAGTCAAATTTTAAGATGTGGAGTATCTGTTCCAGCAATAGTTACTATCCTTTGTAGCCATCTGCATGCAGTAGATGAGTAAATAAACTAAAATTTGCATGAACAGTCTGCAGAGAATGGGAGAAAATTAGTTTCTGCCTGCAGCTCCCACTGATTTTATATCACTCCTTCTGATCTGTGCAGTTCTTGTGCATTGACACAGATATTCTGTGAGCTCAGCTTGTATGAATGGCATACAAGTTACAACTAATGTATTTAGGTTGAGGGCTGAGATTTATTACCACCATCCCAGCCCCTCCTACTTTACTGCTTATCCATAGTATTTACTCAAACATGCATAGGGCTTTTATGGCAACTAAAACTTAGTGAATGAGTGTGGAGAAAATATCCCCATCCCAAAATTATGTCCATGTTTTTAAGGCAAGGAAGCAATATCCTTGTTTCTTACAAATTGTAAAATTTACTTTCAGACCTGTCCTCTTTCAGACATCCTGTTTGAAGTACAGACATTTCAGACTTCAATAAATACTTTTTCTTTCTTTTCTTTCTTTTCTTTTTTATAGAATGTGAGGAAGTATATGGCATTGTAAGGTTATTCCCGTTGGCAATGGAAGAAAAATCAGAGTGAAGAACATGGTGATCTATGTTAATTACAACATAAAATAAAGAAAACAGTTGATACCTCTTCCATGAGTGATCCACATTTGCAAATGCTGTGCTTATTCTGGCAATTTCCATTGCTGCCTATTTTTAACTAGAAAATAACAGTCAAAGTGAAATGACACAACACCTTTAGTTTCCTTTAATTAGATCATCTCTGTATTTATCTGAGGTGTCAGGAGTCAGTTTTTGCAGGGCTGGTGCTGAATGTGTTGAAACAAGGCTTTCATTGCTATCTTTGAAGAAGCTATAGTTTTTTAATCTGGCAAATTCTCAGAATATTGAGAGGACTCAATATCTTTACAGATCCATGAGGGAGAGCAATAGTTTATTTAATGAAATCTGGCATTGAAGTAAATGAGAAAATGTAGCCACTGGAACAAATCTCCTAATCAGAAAGTAACATAAAGGGACAATAAAAAATGTTTGCAAAAATTATTTGTATTTTGATTCTAAGGCAGACTGCAAGTCTCCCCTGGAGTCAGAGCATGGAGCTATGGAACTTCCTTAAGCACGTAAGTTGCAGGAGTGCAAGCAAGATGCCGCCTCTCCCGCTTCAGAATGGGCTTAGGTTACAGGAGGATATCTTTACGCTGAATTTTAGGAGGGTTTTCTGAACGGCAAGAGCCTTGTGGAAATGGTACAGACTGTTCATGGGCTTGCCTAATCACAAAATGGGTGCCATGGAGGGCAGAACCTCTGACCAAACTCTAGGGCTCAGTATGCCTTGAAAATGATTCAGAATTAGCATTTGAGCCTTGCGGGAGCACAACACAGCACTGCTCTGCTGTCTATTTCAAGTAGCCCAATTTCCTTAAAATAGCCTGAAAAATATTGAGGCTATTTTAAGAGTCACGTTAACTTTTGTTAGTTGACTTCTTCCGGCAGCCACAATGTGTTTCAGTAACTTTGTAAATAGGTGCCAGAGCATGGTGCTTTGTTCTTTATTTCAGTTCCTTTTATTTTACAGATGATGGAATCATAAATATGGAAGAGGCTTTGTAGGTCATTGAGTCAACATGCCTGCTAAGTGCAGGAATCCAAATTAAAGTCTCCAGATGAGCTCTACTTTAACACATCCAGTGAAGGGAGTTCACCAACTCATTGGATAATTGATTCCATTGTTGAATTGCTTTTACAGTTGGAAACGTATTTTTCTATGTCCTGACTCTGCAATGAGAGAGTACAGATCTTTGATTTGGTTCTTTCAGGGGTTGGAAGAGAGTTATCACTATTCCCCTCAATCTTTTTAGCTAAACATTCACAGTTCCTACATTTTCTTGTTGTAAGACCTAACTATGAGCTCCTCATCATCCATGTGCTTCTCTGAATCTCTTTTAGCTTGTCCAAATTCTTCCTAAAGTGTGGCCTCCTGGACAGGACACAGTAGATGAATAGGGTCTGATCAGTGCAGATATGCAATTAAACAATATATTTTTAAACAATGGAGCCTGATGAGGTGAGGTGAGGTGAGGTGAAGTGAAGTGAAGTGAGAAGTGAAGTGAAGTGAAGTGAAGTGAAGTGAAGTGGGGCACCATATTGCCTATCCCTTGTATGAATCCATTGTGGTCATTTGCGGCTCAGGAGTCCTCTGGGTCAGAGAGTGCTCTTTTATCAACCAGGAAAGCTGTATATTTGATTTGTTGTTGTTGTTTAGTCGTTAAGTCGTGTCCGACTCTTCGTGACCCCATGAACCATATTGCGCCAGGCCTTCCTGTCCTTCACTGCCTCCCTGAGTTTGCTCAGTTTCGTGCTCATTGCTTCAGTGATGCTATCTAACCATCTCATCCTCTGCCGTCCTCTTCTCCTTTTGCCTTCAATCTTTCCCAGCATCAGGGTCTTCTCCAAAGAGATCTCTCTTCGCATTAGGTGGCCAAAATATCTGAGCTTGAGCTTCATTATCGATCCTTCCAATGAGCAATCAGGGTTGATTTCCTTTAAGATTGACTGGTTTGACCTCCTAGCAGTCCAGGGGACTCTCAAGAGTCTTCTCCAGCACCACAGTTCAAAGGCATCAATTCTTCGGCGCTCGGCCTTTTTTATGGTCCAGCTCTCACAGCCATACATTACTACTGGAAAAACCATAGCTTTGACTATGCGGATCTTTGTCGGCAAGGTGACGTCTCTGCTTTTTAATATGCTATCTAGGCTTGCCATAGCTTTCCTCCCAAGGAGCAAGCGTCTTTTAATTTCATGGCTGCAGTCTCCGTCTGCGGTGATCTTGGAGCCCAAATAAATGAAGTCTGTTACTGCTTCCATTTCTACCCCTTCTATTTGCCAGGAATTGATGGGTCCAGATGCCATGATCTTAGTTTTTTTAATGTTGAGTTTCAAGCCAGCTTTTGCACTCTCCTCTTTCACCCTCATCAAGAGGCTCTTTAGTTCTTCTTCACTTTCTGCCATTAGGGTGGTATCGTCTGCATATCTGAGGTTGTTGATGATTCTCCCTGCAATCTTAATTCCGGCTTGTGATTCTTCCAGCCTGGCATTTCTCATGATGTACTCTGCATATAGGTTAAATAAGCAGGGTGACAGTATACAGCCTTGTCGTACACCTTTCCCTATTTTGAACCAATCGGTTGTTCCATGACCGGTTCTAACTGTTGCTTCTTGGCCCGCATACAGATTTCTCAGGAGACAGGTAAGGTAGTCTGGTATTCCCATCTTTTTAAGAATTTGCCACAGTTTGTTGTGATCCACACAATCAAAGGCTTTTGCATAGTCAATGAAGCAGAAGTAGATATTTTTCTGGAACTCTCGTGCTTTCTCCATGATCCAGCGAATGTTGGCGATTTGATCTCTAGTTCCTCTGCCTCTTCGAAACCCAGCTTGTACATCCGGTAGTTCTCGGTTCATGTATTGCTGAAGCCTAGCTTGTAGGATTTTGAGCATAACCTTGCTAGCATGTGAAATGAGTGCAATTGTGCGATAGTTTGAGCATTCTTTGGCGTTGCCCTTCTTTGGAATTGGAACGTAAACTGACCTTTTCCAATCCCGTGGCCACTGTTGCGTTTTCCAAACTTGCTGGCATATTGAGTGCAGCACTTTAACACCATCATCTTTTAGTATTTTAAATAACTCAGCTGGAATACTGTCATCTCCACTAGCTTTGTTGTTAGCAATGCTTCCTAAGGCCCACTTGACTTCACTCTCTAGGATGTCTGGCTCAAGGTCAGTGATCACACCAGCGTGGACATCAGGGACATTAAGATCTTTCTTGTAGAGTTCTTCTGTGTATTCTTGCCACCTCTTCTTAATCTCTTCTGCTTCTGTTAGGTCCCTGCCTTTTTGTCCTTTATCATGCCCATCTTTGCACTAAACGTTCCTTTCATATCTCCAATTTTCTTGTAGAGATCTCTAGTCTTCCCCATTCTATTGTTTTCCTCAATTTCTTTGCATTGTTCATTTAAGAAGGCCTTCTTATCTCTCCTGGCTATTCTCTGGAAATCTGCATTCAGTTGCTTATATCTTTCCCTTTCACCCTTGCTTTTCGCATTCCTTCTTTCCACAGCTATTTGTAAAGCCTCATCAGACAGCCATTTTGCTTTCTTGCATTTCTTTTTCTTTGGGATGGTTTTAGTTGCTGCCTCCTGTACAATGTTACGGACCTCCGTCCATAGTTCTTCAGGCACTCTGTCTACCAAATCTAATCCTCTAAATCTATTCATCACCTTCACTGTGTACTCACAAGGAATATGATCTAAGTCATACCTGAGTGGCCTAGTGGTTTTCCCTACATTCTTCAATTTAAGCCTAAATTTTGCAGTAAGAAGCTCATGATCTGAGCCACAGTCAGCTCCTGGTCTTGTTTTTGCTGTCTGTATAGAGCTTCTCCATCTTTGGCTGCAAAGTATATAATCAATCTGGTTTCGGTATTGACCATCTGGTGATGTCCATGTGTAGAGTCGTCTCTTGTGTTGTTGGAAAAGAGTGTTTGCTATGACTAGCTTGTTCTCTTGACAGAACTCTATTAGCCTTTGCCCTGCTTCATTTTGTACTCCAAGGCCAAATTTGCCTGTTATTCCGATTACTCCTTGACTTCCTACTTTAGCATTCCAATCCCCTATGATGAAAAGGACATCTTTTTTTGGTGCTAGTTCTAGAAGGTGTTGTAGGTCTTCATAGAAGCGGTCAACTTCAGCTTCTTCAGCATCAGTGGTTGGGGCATAGACTTGGATGACTGTGATATTGAATGGTTTGCCTTGGATACGCACTGAGATCATTCTGTCGTTTTTGAGGTTGTACCCCATTACTGCCTTTCCCACTCTCTTATTCACTATGAGTGCAACTCCATTTCTTCTAAGGGTTTCTTGCCCACAGTAGTAGATATAATGGTCACCCGAATTAAATTCACCCATTCCCGTCCATTTCAGTTCGCTGATTCCCAAGATGTCGACGTTCAATCTTGTCATCTCATGTTTGACCACATCCAGCTTGCCTTGGTTCATAGATCTTACATTCCAGGTACCTATACAATATTGTTCTTTACAGCATCGGACCTTCTTTTCGCTTCCAGATACATCCACAGCTGAACGTCCTTTCGGCTTTGGCCCAGCCGCTTCACTCTTTCTGGAGCTACTTGGAAATGCCCTCCGCTCTTCCCCAGTAGCATATTGGACACCTTCCGACCTGAGGGGCTCATCTTCCGGCATCATATCTTTTAGCCTTTTAACATTGTCCATGGGGTTTTCTTGGCAAGGATACTGGAGTGGGTTGCCATTTCCTTCTCCAGTGGACCACATTTTGTCAGAACTCTCTGTCATGACCTGTCCGTCTTGGGTGGCCCTGCACGGTATAGCTCATGGCTTCACTGAGTTACGCAAGCCCCTTCGCCACGACAAGGCAGTGATCCATGAAGGGGGTATATTTGATACTGTGCTTGAAAATGGTCCAGAAACTTGCATTAGTACAGACTGCAGTGGCTCAGATGTTGATCAGGTTGGGCATTTGATCGTATTATACTAACACTGAATTATCTTTCCTGAATCCTGGTTTGTTTCCAAACCTAATTTAAAGTGCTGTTTTAAGCGATAAAGTGTTTCAGACCTCAAAGCCATAGTCTCTGAAGCAGGGCCTCTTCCCATACATTCCTTGTTAGATAATTACAAAGGACTGGGCTTTTTCAGGGGTGCTCCCCCTCGCCACTATAGAATAGTCTCCCTAGGGAAACCCATTAAGCCTATCTTGTAATCTTGGTAGTCTCCGACTAGACTTCTTATTCTCTTAGGCCGTTTGCATTTCCCTGTTCTGCTGTCCTGTTATGTTTTTAAGTTGTTCTGATCTCCGAGGTATGTTTTGGCCTGCCTTGGGCATTTGTTTTTAGACCCTGCTGCTTCTCATTGCTGCTTTCAAATGTCTGTTTTAATTGCTGTTCCCATTCATTGTTTAATTGTTTTATGGCACATTTTATTTGTACTGGGGGTTTGTTTGTACTTTTAGTGACAAGGTGGTTCATACCTAGTCGAAATACATAATGATAATAGTAAATAAGGCCTCCTTCAATATATGTTTTTTTCTTTCCTTAAGGGAAATAGAGCCGTAAGGAACAACAGTTTTCCCTGGAACCTCAAACAGGAGTTGCAGGTAGCCAGTCTTTTCTCTTCCCACCCCTATCTTGCCCCCTTCCCCCATGGAGCAAACAACTCCAGGAAGGTGGGAGATTTCAATTTGGAAACCAGCATGGGGAGAAATATTGACATATTCTTTTTCTGCCCTTACCAAATTAGTTCCCATGCTGACCCCTGGATACCTTTCAGTTTCAGCAGTCACATAACTTCACATTTAGTGTGGCCTGAAGTAGGGCTGTTTGGCAGAGGGTGAAAGGCCAAGATGGTGGGTATGACCCTGCCATTGCCATCTTGGCTTTTCACACCCTCCCCCCTGCAGATAACACTGACTCTAAATCTTCAAAGTACAAGTTTTTTTGTGCAGTATTTAATAAATGAAAACAGAAGCATTCCTCTAACCTTTCCAATTCCAATTCTAAGGAATATGTCACACTGCTGTATTCTTCTTTCTTCTGCTGGCCCACTGCTGAACACTCTTCCCCATCTGCTCTGTGGTGGAATCAGGACTGACCTTCCATTACTCAGAGTGAAGCAGCCCCCTGGACGGCAGTGCTGAGGAGAGGGAGGTGGCCTGGAGAGATATCCCCCTTATTGTTTCTTCCGAGCCCCACATTATTTTCTCCCCCATTAGAGGACAAAGCTATGTGTAGCCTGATGTAGCTGTGTGAATGCCACTCCATAAGCTTGCATATTGCCTTGAGTGCAGTGGAAGCGATTGGCCTGTCCTTAGCCCTAAAGTGAGAGTCAGAAGACAGTTTTTGTACATAGAATTAGGAACAGTGATGACTTTTTGTCCTGTATCTCAGGCAGAAAATGTCTTTAGCCAGCCTTGTGCAGGTATATGTGCATCCACATTTAAGAAATTCTTGAAAAAACAGAATTTCCTACATTCAACACATTCAAAACAGATCATAGTGGCTGCAATGTGCATATTTATTCTTGAATTGAATTGAATTGAATTGAATTGAATTGTATTATACTGTTGCATCTATATACTACTAAACCTCTTGTGTCTGTAACCTTCAACTGGGTGAAATGGTGCATCATAGGGCAACAATTTTTAAACCAAGGTACCTCAAATGGGCTAACTTACAGAATGTGTCTAAAATCCAGGACCCATGACTCCTGTGGGATTGAAATTTGGCAAATTTGTGGCTGCTTCTGCACTGCTGTGCTGCTGCACTGCCATGATCAACCCAGGTCAAGTGATTGTCATGGGCATATCCCTGACCTCTTTCCCACCTCCCTCTGTCCTTTACGCCCAGTCGGCTGGAGGCAAGGCCTGATGGGTGAGTGGCGATTGGCTGCTTTGGAAATGAGGCAGAAATTTGAAATCTCTTAACAGCTATGGGCATTGAGGGAAGGATGAGGGAGCAACTTGGATGCCTGCTGGCAAGGTAGGGCTGGCTTGAGGGCACCAGTGGTTGGTGGGTGAACTCTCTTCCTCCCTCGAGGGTGCCCTTGGAGACGTGCCAGAATGGGGAGCGGGGGTGCAGGTTTCCTCATGGTCCATGGCTCCCTTTGTTCTACCTCCCCCTAGCAAAGTGGCAGGCAATTCCGCTGGTCAGCCGAGGAGGCTTCACCAGGGGTCTCCTGAGGTTGTGAGGGGAGGGCAAATGGTGCAAGCCTATATTATATGTGGGAAGGAAGGAAGGAGGGAGGGAGGGGAGGGGAAGGGAAGGGAAGGAGGGAGGAAAAGGAAGGGAGGGAGGGAGAGACGTGGGAGGGAGGGAGATTTCTGACAGTCCCTGCCAGCTTCCCACAAGCACAGTCAATGGGGAAGCCAACAGCAAGTCACAAGGCACTCACACTCCTGCTGCTTTTTTGCCCTTAGTCATTCTGTTTCTCTGTTTAAGTAAGGAAATATCTCTGAAACGATGACCCAGCGGGTCACGGATTGTCTAGTTGTATTTATATATGTCATTCCCATTCTGTTCAGTTGCATTTAGAATCTCATAATTTTGCTTCAGACTGTAGCTCTAGAGATGGCCTTTTTAAAAGTGAAACTTAGTTCTTTTATGTTGTCTGTTTGATTTCTTCTTCCTAAGTGGGATAATGGCTAGAACATTGTTTTATGGAGATGGAAGAGTCTCCTTCCGTCCTAGGAAGCCTACCTGAGGGTCCTCTGGTCAAGGATTTGGGGGCAGAGGTAGGGAACCAAATCCAGTTGAAAGGTAGATTGCTTCCCTGGGTTTGTGGGCTAGACAGCATCAGTGTTTCAGGCTTCAGAGTGGGGTCCTGTTCCTTGATTTGCTAGACTGTTCTCAGTACAAGGAGAGGTCAGTCTCTCTCTTTGACTGAGAAAGGTAATTCTTGAAGAATATACCCTGTATTTTTCTATAGGTTTAAAAGACACCTTATTACTTCTCAGTATCATTTCTGAATCATGCCTTCTTTAACTCCAGTGAGCAGGTGATCAGATGGATCATACCCAAGGGTTTTATTTTTTGCTGCTATGAGTGTGGGACAATTACTTTCCACCAGAAAGTGAGTCCTGTTCAGCTGGGTGTTTTAAGCATTTGGATGGGGAATTTCTAGGAAATGAGGTTGGGCTGTGGAAGGGGAAAGGACCAATGGCAAGTATATATGGGTGAAATCTGTTGAGAAAGCTGAAGCTTTCAGAAGGTTGGAGCCAGCTGTGGTCTAGTAGCAGTTCTGTTCCTTGATAGTCATGATGCTTTGCAGTTCATCAACCTGAACAATTTGTAACAGCCTGGCTGTGAGAATTCTGGATTCTTCCTCCTGTCTACCTGTTCTTTCTCCCCTACCTTCTGCTATTCCTTACTTTGCTTTGAGCAGTGGCATTGCTGACATGCTTGCTTCTTATCATGTCTCTTGCCAATACTCTCCACATTAGGAGAAACTCATCTATAATTGAAGGAGGAAGAAAACCATATAAACAAATCCTGCAAAAGCAAGCTTTATGTGTACTCTTGAATATTTTTCCTTAATTATTGTATGCTGTGGTCTTCATTGATTATAGAATCTGATTGCATTAAAGTATGCAAGTTTGTCTCCCAGAAATTAGTTGATTGTGTTTGTTTATAGCACAATCATACAAACTGCCCTTTTCTGTTAGAGGAGAGACAATAATTTGGTGGACAACATCCTGGAGGCCTCCAATTAAACTAATTGCTGCCACTTTTGCCAACAGTGCAGTCATTGTCAGGAGCACAGAGCAAGTCATGTCCCTGGGGTCTTTTTACATACTGGAGTTGAATAACTTTTCTGGTAGGAAACAGCTCACAGAAGGACATTTTTAATTGTATCTTGACTTTAGATGCACTGTCTTAAAGTCCAGGGTGGTGGGGTGCATTGTCTTAATCTCATCAATGTTACTGATAAGCGTTCTCTTTGAATTAAAACAAAAACAAGAATATGATTACTTCTTTAAGTCTCAAAATAAGTCAGGCATAATTGAGCACTTGTTACATCTCTATCTACCACTGAAATGAGTTTCCTACAGCCATCCTTCATTTTTACGATGCTGGTGGTGAAGGTATTATGGCCTCAGTTGGAAACCTGAACACCACTGAGACTGAATAGTTTTGAGCTACAAACATTAAAATCTTGATCTAAAAGGTTGTAAAAAGAAAAATACTATTCAAGTCAATACCAAAATAAAGGGAAATGCTGTAGTGCTAGCAAGACCTTTAAATTCAAGGATTTGGTAATTATATAGTAAAATCTAATGCAGATTTTCTGCTGGTGGTGTGGCTTTTCCCAGTGGATTTGAATATTTGGTCTTTCTCCTTTCAGTTGCCCTGCTTGACTTCAAAACCTCCTGGCAGGACACTTGTAATATTTCTTAATGAAAGGGAAGCCATACTTAAACTAAATTACAGTGATATTCTTCAAATGTTAATGCTAAAGTATGTGCACCCTGCGTATTATTCCCAGAAAACTGGGAACTTTCAAGGCAAGAGTAGGAAGCATTTTAGGATCTGTTTTGAACGTCCCTCTATATACTTAAATTAGTCCAAAAAATGTTGTAAATTGGTGCCTTTTAGTTTTAATATATAGCAATATGAAGTATTAAATTATTCTGCATTTGAACTAGGAATGAAGTAGTAATTAATTCAGATATGAGAGTACTTGGTCTAATGCCACAGACCTCTGTTTAGTGTGAAATATGAGGCTAGGCTTCTAATTGATGAAGAGGAAGCAACATTTATCTCTTTGAGATTGTCAGAACCTATCAACTATGTACTTAGAATCCATTTAGCTTGTTTACTCTTCACAGGATAAGATACAGTTTGTAAATTTCCTCTCACCTTTGATACTGTAATGCCACTATTTAGCAATTATATAGCATATTTCAAGCCTATAAAATACTCCTTATTCTTTATCTGAATAATCTTTACTTCAGCTCTATAACATAGCTCGATACTGTTACCCTTGATGGCAACCTGTGTGGCTAAATTTACTAGGGAGTATGTATCTGAGTTAAGATTTGTACCAAGAAATTTAAGAACTATAATTTACACTCTTAGTCACTGTGTTGTGTTGTATTAGTTTAGTTTTTAATAACTTCTGAGTCTTTAGGACTGAGTGAACATCATTTCTCCAGGATTGTCTAGCTGCCTTGTCTTCTGTTGGCCTTTTTCAATTCCCTTTGATTTTTCCAACTGTCAGGGTCTTCTCCAAGGACTCTTTCCTTCACATTATGTATCCAACATGTTTAAGATTTAGCTTCATTATTATTGAATAGTCTCACTATTCAAAGGCTTCAGTTTTTCTTTGTTCAGCCTTTCATTCATCGAGCCTTTTCTAGCTACAATTGGAAAACCATGACATAAACAAAACTTTAATATTTTGATTAGATTTGTCATAGTTTTCTCCCAAGTAAAGATGTCTATTTCATTACTACATTCTCTATCACTGTGAATTTTTGAGCCAAGGAGGATACTGTGGCTACTTCAACTTCATTGCCTGTGGGCTAGGATTGACATTGTTAGTTTGTTTCTTTTTTAAAAAATAATGAGTAGCAGACCACCTTTGGTACTCTCTTCCTTCACCTTTGATGGGAGATTCCTTAAACCTTCCTTCCTTCTAGCCATTATAGTGAATAATTAACATATCTGAGATTACTGGTGTTTCTCCCAGAAATTTTAATTCTAAATTATATTTCTGCAAATTCAACATTTCTCATAATATATTCTGCATATAAGTTTGCATATACTTGTGTGTGTGATTTGGCAGGCCCCTACTCTTTTAGCCTTTCGGAAGGCCATCAGGCACTGGGGCAGAGTGAGGATGTCTGGAGTTGGTTGGGGGGCATCCCAAGGGGGTGATTGAGGTGCTGGGTTTTATTTTGGTTTTATGATTTTTATAGTTCTGGATTTTGTTGTTGTTGTGAGCCACCCAAAATTGTGTTTTTAGATGGGCATACAAATCTGTTAAATAAATAAAAGTTAAATAAATAAGATGACAATAATCTTGGCATTCTCCTTTCCCAATTTTGAACTATTTAATTTCCCATATTCTGTTCTAATAGTTGCTTCCTATTTATCATACAAATTCTTCCATTTCTTGTCATCTGTACAATCAGAAACCTTAGTATTATTAATACAATAAAAATAAATGTCTTTTGGGAACTCCCCTTCTTTTCCATTATTCATCATATGTTAGGAATGTAATCCAAGGTGCCCCCACCTCTTCTGAATCCAGTTTGTACACCTGGACATTCTCATCCCATGTATGGTTGAAAATTGAATTGCAAGATCTTGAGCATTCCCTCACGAGCTTGTGAGATAAATGCAATTGTTCAGTAGTCTCATCATTCTTTAGCATATTTTTTTTTTGGTAAATTACAATATAAATTGATATTTTCTAGTCTCTTGGCCACTGTTGAGTTTTTCATGCCTGCTCACAAGACACATGCAGCACTTTAACTGCATCATCTTGTAAGACTGTTAGAAGTTCTGCTGCTATTTCATCAACTCCTGCGGCTTTCTAGGGTCCATTTGACTTCACTTCCCAAAATGTCTGGCTCTAGTACAGTGGTCAAACCTTTATATGTATAATTGATTTGCCTTTTTTTTTTTTGGTACAGATCTTCTATATATACTCACCATCTGTTCTTTATATCTTCTTTCATCAGTACAGGTTTGATTCTTTTGCCTTTTATTATACCCATCTTGTTTCCTTTGATTCTGTAATTTTCTTAAAGAAACCTACTTATACTTCCCATCTGATTGTTATCCTCCAATTCTTTGCATTACTTATTTAGATATAACTTCTTCTTTCCTCTTGCTCATCTCTAGAACTCAGCATTTTGTTGGGCAAATCTTCTTCTGTCTGAACTGCTTTTTGATTTCCATCATTCTCCAACTGTTTTCAGTATCAGCATACAGCCATTTTGCCTTCTTTTGCTTTTTGCATTTCTGGATTTTTTTTGTGTGTATCTTTAAGGATGCCACAAATGTAGAGTGCTTTTGGCACACTATTTATCATTAAGTCTATTCTTTACAGTCCTAGCATAACTCTTTCTTACTGTGCTATGCCAGATAGTAATTCATTTAATCTCAGTTGTTTTTAATCTCATGATAATATTAAGATGCATTCATGCTAAATATGTTTCCCCTTATGGGTCTGCCAAAAGGACAGGGTGATAAATATAAAGCACCTGCTTTTTTTTCTTCTCTTTTTAATAGGACAGTGCAGCCAGATATTTCCACCTCATCTCGGCTCATCACAGATTATCTACGGAAATGGTACCACTGTTGGCTCAGTAATTACATTTCGTTGTTCTGAAGAGCATCAGCTGATCGGTCAAGGAGTTGTCACATGCGTTTGGAAAGAAAATGCTACACAGTGGACAGCTGATACTCCTTCATGTATGCGTAAGTGTTTTTTCCACTCCCCTCTCTCTGCTAAATGATTTGTATAATTTTTCACACACTCTCTCTGACATGTAGGTGATCTGTAGTACTGGCAAAACCGATGATAATGGCTGCGGAATGGAAGAGCAAATTTCAGACTTTGCAGTTCTGTTGATTTTCAGAGATCACTGACTATTATCAAAGAAAGGCTTGATGCTCAATAGAAATGCCATTGGTTTTTTTCTTTTTTTAATAAAGTTCATTTATTTCAGGTCTGTTTCTGTAAGTCTTGCTTGCTATACTTGTTCAAAACATTCCAGGTCAGACGAATGTTCATTTTTAAAATCTAAATGTGAAAGTGGAGAGGGGTTTTTAATTATTAATTCAAAGTGAATCTTTTGAAAGATGAAGAATTGGGAGAGTTTGTAAAAAAGATACACTTGTTGTAAGCTATTGTTTACAATTGCAAAAATAGAAAAGTGATCAGTCTTGACAAGTAGATCTTCAGTGCCAACAATATTGACTTCTGTTTATGTGTTTTTTTTTTCTTATTTATTTATTTGTTTGTTTGTTTTTTTATTTATTTTTGTGCCTTCAAGTCAGTGTTGACTCCTGGGAACTGTCTGGACAAGTTTCTGCAATTTACTTGGCAAGGTTTTCGGAAGTGGTTTCCTAGGGCAGAGAGAGAGTGACTGGCCCAAGGTCACCCAGCTGGCTTTTTGCCTAAGGTGGGAGTAGAACTCCTGGTCTTCCGGTCTCTAGCCTGGTGCCTTAACCACTACACCAAACTGGCTTCCTTATTTATTGTCCCAGTGAAAATAAACGAGCAGAAAGTGTAATGCCAAACTCTGAAATTTCGACGTATAGGTAACAATAACATTATAATCCTCAACACACATGAAGTATGTGTGCATCTAATTTTAAAATGTCAAGCAATTGAGTTGCTTTGCCCACTCATTTTGAATTTCCCAGTTGTACTCAACAGTAATTATGAATTTAGACTATTGGTGTTTGACATGACAGTGAACAATAGTTGACAATGGGAGAAACTCTAAAGAGTTTAGAGGGAGTCATTAGAACACAGCTTTTGGGCTTTTAAGTATGATTTGTTTCCCATTACATTATAGAAAACCTTATTCTTGTGAAGATCTTTGTTTTTAACCTATCACATTTACTATTAATAGAAGAGAACATATGTAGCTCAGGGTTGAACTGTGGAGTCCTTGGGGTTCTCTGAGCTTGGTTGTTTTCTTGCAAAAGTTTCATTATCTGGCTAGGTAACATCTTCAGTGCTAGACTGGAGTGAGGTTTGCTCTCTGTTTATATACAGTGGCTTGTATATAAACAAAGAGCAAACCCCACTCCCTTCTAGCACTGAAGATGTTACCTAGCTGGGTAATGAAATGTTTGCAAGAGAACAACCAAGCTCAGGGAACCCCAAGGACTCCACATTTACTATTTCTAAAGTTATATAATTTTACTAAGTGTGTAAGCTATTTTAAGGTACTTCTAGAAAGGCAGGTATAAATCTATAAATTAAAAAAAATATGTAGGTGGGAGTGTGAGAGCCTGACCTGTCAGAAAATTATAAGACTTCCTGTGCATCTGGTCCATCTGCCTCCCAAAACATTGGAGGACCAAATATAATTTAAAAATTATACAAAACCTGAAAAACCAACATGTGCCTCCTTCTAGCTTAATCCTGTCTTCCAGCATGTATGTATAAAATGAAAATGCTCAAATATTTGCCTTCTTGCTAAACCCAGTCCACTTAAAACTTCACACTGGCCAAGAAAGTCAGACTGCAGCATTTCTAAAATGTGTGCAAGCCTGTGTTCCTGTAAGTTTCCTGCAAAATGGTTGTCAGAATTCATACAAACCACAAAAATCACATGACAGTTTAAAAACTACCACATTCCTCACTGGCTTTGGTGGATTATAGTCTGCTCAGTCAGATGGGCTGCACTGAACTCCATCAAAGCTGATGTTCGAATAAGTGTTTTAATCTTCTGAACGCCACTACAGCCTTTTCTGGTTTTCACCAACATAATACAGCTAATCCCAGTGGAAGTTATTATAATCAAAAGCATTAAAATAAATTTTTCAAGTATGCCATTATTGTGGTTTTAATAGGATGACAAAGAGCTATGCTGAAATTTTCTTCTGCCTTTCTACCTGTGGTTCTCATGCAGTTTGACTGTCCTAGAGAGAAAATCTTATGTTAAAAATAAAAACATGATCAGAATATTTCCAGGCCACCCTTAAGGACAAGAGCCTTCTCAAGGCAGCTTACAGTAATAAAATCACAATGCAATAAAGAACATAATAAGAAAATATTAATAAAACCCACAAACATTCTGCCACAGTATTAAAATTGAACTCATGTGGAGTCAAAACCAGAACAGAACAATAGAATCCCATTTAAGAGAAATCTTGAGAAAAATAAATGGGACTTTAGAGCTTTTCAGAAAAGCTGGGAGTGAATCAGCCCCAGGTGGCAGTTCATTCCATAGGGTGGTGTGTGGTCCCACTTGCATTCATTGGCTTAACTGCTGTCAAAGAAAAGGTAAGAAAGGTTTCTGTTCCTGAAAATGGGAGCAGATCAACAGGAACTTGGTCCCAATCTGTTTTCAGGCTTTAAATATTAAAACCAGCAGTTGACTGAGCTCAGAACCTCACTGGTAGCCATACAACCAGCACACTGTAGGTGTCAAATGTTCTGACTGCTTTGCTCCCACCAGAGCTCAGAGAGCGATGTTCTGTGCTAGCTGGAGCTTCAGGACCATCTTTAGAAGCAGTCCTGTGAAGAGGAAACAAAGCACCCGAGGCTCCTGCATTGGCTCCTCCCTCCTTCTATTGCTCACTTAGCAGTGAAGACAAATTAGCAACAAGAGTGTGGAGGAAGACCATGTGGCCAAGTGACTTGAGCGATTGGCAGTGGGCTCCCTACTAGCACATGGGCCTTAATACTGGGGCTCAGCCATGCCAAGCTCTAGCCCCAGCCCCAGCCCCAGCCCCATAACACTAATTGTGCAATCCAAACTTACAATATGTCTGTCTTTATTTGATTTCTATCCTGCTGGCAGCTTACAAATACCATAAAAACACAGTGCAAAAAAGGCAAAAATACAACAGGGATCGCACACGAAAAACATACTACCTGTCTCCTAGGCAGCACAACCCAAATGCCTTCTGGAAGAGCTCGGTCTTCAGTTCCTTCCAGAAAGTGGCCAGGCTCGGAGCTGGTCTCACCTCAAGCACTTTTTAGGTGTTGCCACTGAAAAACAATGCCCTTGAGGGTCGGTCTCCTTGATCTCCTGTAAACAGGAAATGAGCTGCTTCTTGTGACACAGACTCAATGCTGAGGCTGATTTAAGCAGGGAGATGTCATCCTTCAAGCACCAAGTCAGGCACCTGCCAAGGCTTTGGAGGTTAAAATCAGCCCTTTAAATTGCAAGCCAAAGCCAATAGGCAGACAGTGCAGGGGCCACCATACAGGTGTTACATGTTCCCAGTGATGAACATCCAGGCCACAACATTCTGTACCAACTGAAGCGTCCAGATGGTCCCATGTAGAACACACTGCAGTAGTCTAGACGTGATGATGAAGGCAGCAGTCATTGTCACAAGGTCCTCTTGTTGCAGGAAAAGCTAGAACTGATGCTTTGAGGTTGCTACTTCCCCTTTTGTTTTTATCTGCATTGTGTTGGATTAATTGCTGTGCCAAGTTCCTCATGAAGATTTCCTTGCTCACTTATAAATAAGAGGCTTTTAAATAGTTTGCTTTGAGATATTTCCCGATAGAAGCTAAGCCATAACACTCCTGCTGTTGGTACATTTAATTGCAGGAGTGTGAAGATAGATCCAGATGCAGATGTCAGCCTCTAACTGTGTTTGCTTTGTTCCAGCCATACCCAAGTATGAAACCTTTGGATTTAAAGTTGCTGTGATTTCCTCCATTGTGAGCTGTGCCATTATTCTCCTGATGTCCATGGCTTTTTTAACCTGTTGTCTTATCAAATGTATTAAGAAAAATGAAAGAAGGAGGGCTCAAAGGTGAGTCATGTTTCTGGGTCTAGGCCAGTGTTTCTTAACCTTGGTGACTTTAAGATGTGTGGACTTCAACTCCCAGAATTCTCCAGCCACCCAGGGAGTTCTGGGAGTTGAAGTCCACACATCTTTCTTAAAGTCACCAAAGTTGAAAAACATTGGTCTAGGCTGTTAACTGAAATATCAGCTGTAAGGTAGAGCACTACTTCTGTGACTCAATTTCTGCTTTTCTCTTTGTCTTTTGGTAAATACTCATTTCCTGTACATGTCTAGAAATATTAACAGCAAGGCTCTCATCAATATGCATGTCTCACGTGACAGGATCTGCAACTTTTAATAGAATTTATTGAAATGCTTTTTAATGTTAAAACTCTTATTTTAACTTTACAACAGTAAGTCTATGAGGTGGAGTTCATGAGAGCAGGGACCAGCCCTGAATAATCTAGTAAGCTCTATGGTCAAGCAGGGACTTGAATCTAGATCTCTCAGTTCTAGTCCAGCACTTAGCCACTGGCATTAGGCCATTAAACTGGCTCTAGGATAGAAGAGTCACCATCCATACAAAGCACATGTCCTCCTTGATATCCAGGAAATGAAATCATCTTCCCTCTGGGCAACTGTTGTCTTTCTCATTACTGTGACATTTCTCCCTTTTTCAATTTGTCAGCCACCCAGAGTTGTTCTGGAGTTAGGCAGCCCTAGAAATGTGCCCAATTAAATATGTACATACATACATACATACATACATGTGTATACATAGATACATGTGTTCTCCAGCTATGATAAGACCCCATCATCACCTGTGTTTACTGACCTATTTTCTTGGCAGAAGTATAACTTTTCTGAACTTTGCTAATTCTCATTCAAGATTAGGCTGTCCCAGGAGAGATCTGGGCCAGCTTAATTTGAGAGATCAAGTTCATAATAACTTTTTGTTCTGCTGACTACCAGGTGGGCAGCTTTTCCAAGTCAGTTTGTAGAGGTCTGTGGGTTGCTCAGCCATCTCTGTAGAATTCCCTGAAATGGCTTTCTCAGATTTCTGGCAAGGTGTAGTTGCTCAGATGACACAAACCTTTACCCATGCCAGTGGGGATGGAGTTTTGTTTAATTGTTAATTTAAGCACATCTGTATGCCTCTTGAATCCATTACTCCCCTAAACCCAATCACTCTCTCAATTCCCATTCATACACGAATCCCAGTCCTTCAGTTCTACTTCCTCAGTGGAATAAAGCTACCATACTGTTTCATTGCCCTTGTCCTTCAATGGCCACCATCTCCACCAAATTCCCTCTTCGCTGCTATTGCTCCAAATCAAGGTCAAATTGGCACTGATGCCAGTTGGTCAACCAGTTCCTGTTCTTTCTAGTCTTCCATTTTTGTGTACCATGCCCATTGGTCAGTTTCACACAGTTTTGGTCTGCCCAACTTTCTCTCCAATTTCCTAATTAACTCTTACCTCTGCTTTGAGTTCACTGGCATTTTCCTTCAACATTAATCCTGCATATTCCCTTCAAACCCAAAGACTCTTCCAACCAGACAATTTAGCTGGATGCCATCTTGATATCTTCTCTGTACATTTGGGGACTTTGATTTTTCAGGGGTTTTTTACTGTGTGGAGAGAGTCTGAACATACACAACTCACACCCGCAGCCATTATTCAGAATTTCAGATGATTGCATAGAAGTTGCAATCAGGGGCAATGAGCGCAATCTTGCATTTGCAATACAGATGAAAAGGGACTCTTCCACTAAATTGGTGAAAAGGGCAGTGAAACCATCATACTTTCTTTAACTTATATAATTTATCTTGCATAATGCCAGCATCATATAAAAGAGATAGCATAATGGGGAAGGGGTACATGACAAGAATGTGAATTGCAGGGACTTGATGTGATTTGCCATTTTAGATGTTTGACGGTAGTCACATTTGCACAGTACACATCTGGTATGCTCTACTACAGATGGAAACAGTGCCTCTTTTTACAGGGATATGCAGTTCTGGTACCAGCTCAGAAGTGAAGAGCTAGAAAACATGCAAGCAGCTTACTTTGGTTTTAAAGGCGGAAATAACAACAACAATAAAAAAATTAAAAACCAGCCGGAGTCTGATGGTGGTAGTAACGTGGCATATGACAACCAAGGCTTCTGCAGGTAAGGAAATCACCAATTTGTATGGTGATGCATTTCTGAACAGTTTTTACAGACAACTGGACAATCTGCTTATCACACACATCTCAGCACTCTTTGTCATTTCTGTGTACAGCTTCATCTTGCAGAGTGCTAAAATGACTCTGTCATTCAAAGCTCTGTTGAATTTCTGTTTTCTGCACAAAACCCATATTGTAAAATGAATCTCTAGATCATTCTCAGAGTTGTTCCTTCAGGCCTTCTCTATATTCCCTGCTCTAATTTAATATGCACCACTGTAGTTACACCATGCAGTTTTATTTATGATAATGCTACATAAACTATAAAAGTTAAACTACAACTCCAGTCACTCTGCAGATCAAGAATCAAGCTGCACATTATGCTTAGTGCATGGCATGTTAGTTTATCTTCCACATTTCTTTTAATCCCATCCTTCCAGGAATGGAAGAAATGGAAAACAACTGGCATAACAAATATTCAGTCTCTTATGTGTGTGTGGTAATAGCCAGCTGATGTTAGTTCTCCTGCAGGGCATGTGACTGTGGACCAAGGAGTTGTTCCATGCATACTAAAGATGAACCATCATGGCACTGAACAGGAATAGGAACCAAATTGTCAAGCTCAACAGATTTATTTTGGGGTTGGGGGGAAAAAAACCAATTTGACTTTATCGTCTTTAGTGCTTTTCACTAACACACCCAGTTGTGTGTATCTCCTTCCATCATGCTGCAGTACCAAAAACCTATGTCTCTCATATCTTTAATTATATTTTTTAAATGTTGTATAGCTGCACATTATGCATTAAATGCAGATGTAATGTTTAGCCCTAAAGTAAGCCACCTGATTATTTACTTTTCAGGATAACTGCAGGCTGTTCATAATGCATTTGTTATTCAGCTAAATAAAAGTTTTTATAATTGATAAAATGATTCCATTTTTAAAAAAAATCCTAAATATAATAAAGGGATTGCTCCCCTGCTGCAATTGCTCTGGGACATTAAAACCCACCCACGCTATTTAGCCAAGAGTACAGGTAGTCCTCGACTTAAGACTATTCGTTTAGCGACCATTCGAAGTTACAACGGTGCTGATAAAAGCAACTTACGACTGATCCTCACACTTATGACCGTCACAGCGTCCCCTGTGGTCATGTGATCAAACTTTGGGCCTTGGCAACTGGCATGTTTTTACAACAGGACAAAATGTAATAGGACATAATTTGTTGGAATTTTGTTTGCAACTACTTTATGCCTCTTTTTCACTCTGGAAGAGAAACCTGTTTAAAACTGCAGAGAGCTGAGTTGCATTAGCTGCTCCATATTGTTTCTGATAAGTTCTTATTGCAGCATCTTGTGAAAATATTACCACTGCTTTTTGCTGCTTGTGATAGAAAGAAAGCTAAGTGTAAAATGGCAGGTGCACCTTGCAGTAACTTGCAAAGGTCAGAGCAGATAATATAATAATCTTATGCTCCTGCTGTATGGATGTCTGAGTCTCCCTAAGAAGCCACTCCTGTGCACCCCATTAGTTAGTGCTGCCTTGTGCTGGATCTGTTGGAGGACTTCCAGCATTCAATTATTCCTGCTGCAGTTTCCAGTCTACCCACCACTGGGCCAGAAATTGCCCTTGTACAAGGACAAAAGAATCTCCTTATGGCCTCATTAATACCACTTTAGCTCCATAGGAAACTGTTTTATACCATATCAGCCTCTTTGTCCACCTAACCCAGCCCCTGACCAGCAATACCGGTCTTTCTTATTCCTATCTGACCTTTTAATTCAGGGTGCCAGGGATTGAATTTATGACCTTCCTGTAGGCAAAGAGACTATTGTACTATAGTTATCTCTCTTACCTGGGTTACAATGTATGTTTTTAGTACTGTATATAGTACAGTATACCTTTTTAGTAATAATAGATGATTATCTTTATTTTTCTCCATTTTTGCCTGGTAGCAATGCCTTGCAAAACTCTTGTTACTGCTGCTCAAGACTGTTCTTCAGCTGTCTTCTCAGGGTCCCTAGAAGGTCAGTCTCCAACGGGAGAATGATTTTTTAAAAATCTTCCAAATACATCCCTAGCACTAATATGCCACGTATCACACATGTACTTACATGGAGCCTAAAACATCTCCATCCCAATTAGTTCTTTGAATCCCTTCATCAGTTAAAGTATAGTGGGTTAATATGAGTGAAAGGATAATTTTAATAAGGTTCAATTGGGTATAGAGTACTCTGTCTAAGGAAGCCTGCTAGAGTTTATTTTAATGCCCTTTTGTTTGGCAATAACTCCTCTCTTCCATGCCTTAACATACCATCTGTGTTGAATGGATCAAAACTTAATTCCCACAATGGCCCAACAGATATCTATGGGAAGCCCAAAGAAAAGAATGGATTTAATAGCATCTTTTCACCCATATTCCTTTAGAAAGATTGAGAGACTGAACAGTATGTTTCCAAATCACAAATGGAGTCTCCATCGGTAGAAGGTACCCGCTCCACAGATTTGTCTCCAAGTCTTTCAAGTATGTAATGAAGGGAAAGAAACTCAAAGGACAGTTTGGGTTTACCAGAACAGCCCTGGCTTCACATGCTTGGAGAACACAGTGGAGAAATTATAAATTGCTTGTGCTGCTTTTTAGGTACATGAATTCAGTTAATGACAATTAAAGTTACATAGGATATGTTGATGGATATTGTATATATTCTGTGAACCATTTTGAGCACTATATACTTGCTGAAAGTGTAATATACAAATAAATTAAGAAAAGCAATAAGAATAACAACATTGCTGAACATCTTGCATTCTCCTTAAATGTATCATTTTGTTTTTAAGATCTAATTGGAAGGGTTAAGATTGTTTTAAGGAAGCTCTATTTTCCTCCGTGTACGAGAAAAAGTCCAGCCTGTGGCTCCACAAAGGTCTTTAGATAGCCACTGATGATTCGTGCAAGTTACATTGGCTCTCTAATTTCATATGTACAACCAGAGCATAGAACAGAATTGAACATAGCTGAATTGCTAAGTTTTGCCCAAATGAATTGCAAATGGATATGGTTATATTATGAAATAAGTGAAATAGTCTTCCTTTTAGCAGATGGTCTCATCTATTCAGAATGGCTTTTCAGTTTATTGTAAGCCAGAAAGCATTCAACTTTTTAATATTATTTAAAGCTGATCAGTCTTTAGGCATTTCACTGCCCCAAAAATAGTGATGAAGAAAATGGCACCATACCTTCTGTGTACAGAAGCAAGTGAGCGACTATTGAGTCTTTGTTTCAACTCTGGTAATAGAAGAGCATCTTCTACTGCATCAGAGGCTGGGACATCTGTATGGTGAGTCAACAGCATCAAAATGGTTGGTACAATCAGGTAATTGAAGCCCGGCCCCTTTGTGTGTGTGTGTGTGATGAGTGTGATGTATGTTAAAAAGGAGTAGAGCTTCAGTCACCTGGTCTGCCATTTTGATGCTGTTGACCCCCCTGATCAGAGGAAAGCCAGCATCCAGAAGAGATTCAGGGCAAGCTTGATGAGTGAGGTGTCTTATCACATATCACTCTGCTTGGTATGTGGTTGCTACCTTCTCCAACAAGTGCCTAGCATATGATAGCAACAGTGGCAAAGTGTATCCTATCAAAGGAGCAACATATGCCCATTCACATGTGCTGGCTGCTGCTCCTTCTGCTTACTCAGCCAGGGGTCTTTTCCATTGTTTTAACAGAAGGTGCTAATCCCAAAGTTCATTTGTTTTAACAGAGGGTGCTAATCTCATTCTGGGATGGAGGGGTGATGGTCCCAGAATCATGGGGCCTAATTTTTTGAGCCAGCTTGAGCCATACCATTTAACCAGTAAAAAAGGAGGAGGGGGCTTAGTACAATCCCCAAGCAATAGGCCTGAGAAGGTGACTAAGCTCAAGAGAATGGGAAAGGAAATGAAACTGATGCTAAGGTAGAGCCCTTTACCCTAACTTTAGGGTGAGTTTGAATTGTTTTATTAATCAGTCTCATGAGCTGCCCTAAGGATATCTTTGCCCCATGAACCAAAACAAACAACACAGAATTGTTTACTACATATACCATCTATTTTAGTAATACTGAAGATCTGTATATGACACTCTCTGTATATCAAATGATATATTGCAGTTGGTCCACTGGATTATGTGGAAAATGAACCTTGAAGCTGACAAATGAGATGCCAGTTTTGTGTGTCACTTAAGGGATATTGGTTGTATAATGAATTAGATAGAGTCAAATGATCTCAACACATAAATTGCTGTTAACAGCATGGCAGTAAAGAGGAATTATTGTAGTAAGAGCCATCTCAAAAAGACCTGTAATGTATAATGTAAGAAATGCAATTGGAAGACAATAAATCAGATGTCATTTTTGTACACTGTTTCCTAGATTTTTGTCCTTACATAATAATCACTATTTTTTAACAATGCCCCTCTAAGCTAAGACAGTTATGCAAAAAAGCTAAATCCTCTGAAAACCTGAGCCAAGCTTATTTCCACCAAGGGCAATTCCTTCTTTAATTATCCTGAAAAGAAAGAAACTGTCAACTTTGAGCATTAGAAACTCCCCACATTTATCCTAATTTTCTTTAACAAATGGATGAGAGTTTCTTTTCCACTACTTGGATGATGCTGTTCTTACTGCATCCTGCGAAGCAATAGCTGTTTTCAACATGGGGGGCAAATACAACAATAGGTTAAATCAAATGCTTTGCAACTGAAATCCTGTCTGCTCAGAACAGAAATATGTTTTTCAGATCCAAATAAACTTATGTCATAGATCCTTCCTTCCTTCCTTCCTTCCTTCCTTCCTTCCTTCCTTCCTTCCTTCCTTAAGCATTGCTGCAAGAAATTAATTTAACCCTTTTTCTCAGGTACCTGCCCCCCTTCTGTTACTACATGATTTGGCCATATTTAGATGCCAACATGTTAAGGAATCTTTAGATTCTGGCAAAAATGTGTAATGATCAGGGGCCTCTGGAGGCCAGTAATCAAACAGAAGAGTTCAGGAAGTCCAAGAATGAAATTACAGTGAATAAGGAAGCAATGCACTTTATTAAAAAACAGTGGAGGCTAATCATTGAATATTCATTCATTCCAATCAGCGGTGTAAAAGCTAACACAGAGATCTGAAGTAGTTAATAGGCTATGGAGAATGCAGTGCATTCAATTCAAGGAGAGAGAGAGAGAAACAAAGAGTGAGTTCAGAGAAGGGCGGGGAAAGCAGGGAATTTCAAGAAGCAATTGACTCTAATGGAGCTCACACAGAGTTCAGCTACAGTATATAGACAGAGAAAAAAGAATCAAAGTAGAAACTAAACATACTACAACACTTTGTGCCAAAGGTGAGGGGTTCAGTGTAAGGCCAAAAGAGTCTGAGGCTTCTCACCGAGCAAATAAGTCAGTAGCTTTTGAGATGCAGCTTCAATGGCTCTTGCCATAGTAAAAAGGATAGGAGGTTTAAAGATGTGATGTTAAAGCTTTGTCCACATCAAAAAAGACAAAGTGTAAAGAGAAGGCATTCATACATGCCCACACGTTTATGTGGGCACCACTTGCTCAGGGAAAGGGAGATGAGATTTCTGGGAGAGAGGAAGATGAGCATTTCTGGACAAAAGAGGGAAGAAAGTCAAGAATCATCTTTCCTGGCAATGCTGGGCTGGATGAGCTTGTGTTCCTGGGGTAAGGAGTTACCCAAGAAAGTGGGTGACACACCTGGCAAAACAAAGGACAGGAACAGCATACAGGAGCATGCGTCCTTCCATGGATTGCTGTTCAGGAACAGCAGCTTTAAAGAGGGGACTGAACCAAAAAGATTGTTAGTTCAGGAATGACTGCCTTCAGAGAAATGGCAAGGAAGAGTGACAGGCACTGACAAGGAGAATAAAAAAGGACTTGCTGGGAGGGGGTTAATGGCTCCCCCCCCCCCCCAGGACTGATAGAAAGATAGTTTGACAGAACCTTCATCTTGCAAGATTATCTGGGATGAATTTGATCCGTCCATTTTCAGGACTGGTGTTCAGCCACTTGTGGTTTGGACCTTTGCTTTTATTGAGTGGTGAAACCCTCCAGGGAGCTGTTGGAGGCTAAACTAGGATGGTTGTGAATGCCTCTTGAGGGCAGGGATGGTACTGTTGGCCTTCAAGGAGGGGATGGTGCATCCAATTTACAAGAAACCATTGGTCTACCCAGCAGGCCTAGATAACTGTCAGATAATCTCCAACCTTCCCTTTTTGCCTGGGGCTCCTGAAAAGATGGTTGGTCAGTAGGACTGAAGTAAGCAATGATTGGGTCCAGGGCAAAAAGGATTGAAGACACCCATTCTTATTCCCTGACACACACTTTTCTTATTCAGATACCCTCTTCTGTCACCCCCAAACACAGCTGGCAGAGAAAGGTGAGATAGATCTTATCAGAGATCTAAACTTATCTCCTGCAAGAGGACTTTGAAGTTAGATCAAGGGTCACCTGTGGCTCAAAGGCTGCAGGATTCCCACTGCTAATTTCTTATATTTATGAAACATTGTAACATATACAGTAGGTACATCCACCAAACTACAGTAGGTGAGCTATATGTGAGTTTCTGACATGCGGACTTTCAAAATAAATGTTACATTTTTCTAAATCTCCGTCACTTCATTTAAAAAAGACAGCTAAAGAAATTTGTTGAAGGAAGGAAGAATATTGTTGCTAGTTTATCTAGCTGAAATGCTAATAGGAAAATGTCACTGGTTAGCTAATCTAATTGCTGGGTGAACTGTAAAAAGCCATGGGTTTCATTATGAGAGACGGTCTTCTGAGGATCGGTTGCACAGCTGCTACATACCAATAGCAAAAAATAAAAATAATTGTTTGGTAGAGCTGCTGTTTGGGGCACTCCTACCTAAGTATTTGCAGGTTATTTTTAGATGTTGCTATCTCTGAAAGACAGATATTAGATATTGTGGGAGTTTTTCAAAGGTTAAATCAGGATGCTTTTTAGCTGGGGGTTGTAGTGAGGGAAAGTGGAGGATTTAATGAAAAGAAGCACATTGAGCCTCTAGGAAAACTGCTATTGGGAAGGAAAAGAATAAACATTTGAAATGAAATGAGTTGTTGCCTGTGGGAACTTGCACAATAAAAGAAGCAATCCAAGAGGCAGATCTTGACTAGTTGACTTGGAAATAATCCCACTAAATTCAAAGGGTTTTATGTCTGAGTAGCATGTCCAGGGCTTTAAGCACCTGTTAACATGCTATGGTATCTTTTTTTTCTGCCACAAATTAACTTAACAATACACCTGGAAAAGGAAGTGCTGCATCAAAATGAGTGAATTTGCCTTAATGTATTTACTTTGCAGTAAAGATCTAAAACATACAAGACAGTAGAGATCATACCTGATGTTCAGGCTCCAGTAAACAAAAGCTTAAGTCACAATAAATTTGTTAGACTCTTTGTTGACAAAGCAGTGTAAAATCTGGTAACACTGCATATTTGAACAAGCATTTGAAATCATAAAACTCACGTTCTGTTCCTCAGAAAAATAACTGCTTCTGTTATCTCACTTTGCCAGTGAGATATCCAGACCATTTCTCTAAACCAGTGTTTCTCAATCTTGACAAGTTTAGGATGTATGGACTTCAACTCCCAGAGCATGCTGGCTGGGGAATTCTGGGAGTTGAAGTCCATACATCTTAAAGCTGTCAGGGTTGAGAAACATTGCTCTAAACTTACATCATGGACCATTAGAACCTTCTACATTCAGGGTAAGGCCCCAAAAGAAGGCCACCTGCTTTGCTAATTCTAAAATCCTGCTTATATTTGTGGCCGAACAGTTGTCACAAGAAATCCTACAGCTGGTTTTCAAAACAGTCTTTCTTTCCTGCTGTTGCATCCCACCACAGGAATTGGCTTATTGTTTCTAAATTTGAAAGCTTCATCATATCCTAATGACTAAAAGAAATTCTATAACTATCTGCTGAGCAGTCCTTTTGAGCATAATGTAGCTTCAGAATTAGCATATAGAATTGCAACCGTTGACACATTTTTGCTGATTTTTCTGGTCCTTTTAAACACATCTAAATTACCACCCGTCACCATATCTTGTAACATCAAATGCGTCCAATTTTTCTCTCCCTCATGTCTTTCTTTTTCCGCATCTTTAGTCTTTCATTTATTTAACCTACAGGCAATTCTAGAAGGCATACATAATACAGTTTTTAAAAGCACAAAAGAAAAACAGCAATAGCAACTAATTAACAGCAATATGTTGTAACTAATTATGCCACATATAGAACAGATATCACAAACAAGGTCACATATCAACCTGCCCCCAGGCCAGCTGAAAAACTCAGCAATTCAAGGCTTTCCGAGGGGCTGGACTTAAAGGAGGATGCTGATCTAGAGGGGCAGGGCCCATCTACAAGGACCTGTAAACGGCTTCAAGAATGGGCCTTGGAGCTGTCTGACTCTGCCAGGTCGTATTGGGTCTATAAATTTAATCCATCTGCCCCCAGTCTGGTGACCTCCAGATTTCTTCAGCACAACTTCCATCATTCCCCCTCAATGTGAGTACCACTACCAATAAGTGGGGGACGCGGTGGCGCAGTGGCTTAATGACGCTGAAAGTTGCCGGCCAGAAATGGCTGACACTTCAGCGGTTCAAGTCCAGCCTTCGCGTTAAACAGGGTGAGCTCCTGTTTCCTCCCCAGTTCCTGTCAACCCAACAGGTCAAAAACTCACGTGAGTAGATAAATGGGTACTCTCACTCCGGTGGGAGGAAAAATGCAGGCAGCACCTTGGAAAAAAGGAGTCGGGAGCAGTTGCCGGTAAAACGCGAAACCGCACGCGCCCAAAAAGGGCGTGAAGCAACGGAAACCCCGCCTCCTGCGCTCGCCAGCTGGGCTCTGCTCTAGGAAGGAGGCTCTGGCAAACCACTTCCGAAACACTGGCCTTGAAAACCGCAAGGACTCATCCAAGCAGTCACTGCAGAGTCAGCAATGACTGAGCGCAGATTAAAAAAAAAAAAGAAACTAACAATAAACTATCTAGGATGTATCTGGTTGGGGCTACTTAGATTTATTTTATGATGATCTTTTAAGATAGGAGATGGGAATTTTTCATTTTAAATATGTATTTTTTTTTCAGGTTCTGAGGTCCATATGAGTAATAACCAGGCCTGAAAATATCAGCCCCCTTTTTGCATTTTTTTATGGGTTGTTGAGAAACTGAGGTGGAAAATAGGTGTTAATCTCACAGGGAAAGGACACATTCATTCTGTACTTTCATTAGACCAAAAAGTGCAAAAATCACACAGTTGAAAATTGTTGGTTTTGTCACCCAATTTCAATGGCATGACTGGGAAATGATTTGGGGGACCATCCCTATTTTATGAGTTTTACATAGGCTGCAAGGTTTTAATATTTAGGGAATGGAGGACACATTAAAAACAACCTTACTGAGACATATCCCAATATTGTATTCTAGTAGTTGGAATTCTAAACAAAAATATTAACGGGAAAGATACACAATATGATATACTGCTCTGGTTTCCCCTCCATTACTAATACAGTGGTACCTCTACTTACGAACGCCCCTACTTACGAAATTTTCGAGATACGATCAGCTCCGGCCCCAAAAATTTACCTCTACTTACGAATTCGCCTCGACTTACGAGCCATTTTCCGCCCGTTCCACGTGGTCTGCGGCCATTTTTCCACCCGTTCCACGTGGTCAGCGGCCGTTTTTCCGCCCCTGACGCGTGGTCCGCGGACACCGGAACGGATTAACGGTAATTACATTGAACCTTATGGGAAAATTTACTTCGACTTGCGACCAACTCGACTTGCGATCAGAGTCACGGAACGGATTAAGTTCGTAAGTAGAGGTACCACTGTATAAAGGAGATTCTCTTTCTTTTTCTGTGCTCCTGAATTTGTTAAGCCTTGATCTTACTCCTGCAAAATAGCTGCTTGTTTCTTTTCTCTTAATCTTAAATTAATACTTCTTCATCAGGTTGTCAGACAATGGATTTGTGACATTTGACCATTTAAAAATTCTTCCAGCACCTGTTCCTGTGGATAGGAATAGTCTTGAGGCCATAGAGAGCTCAGAAGAGTGGGACAAAATATTTGTTTGAAAGACCAGAAAGTGTTAACAGTACTTGGTTAGTTGGAGCAGCAGCATGGATCAGTATAAAGCAGTTTCCTGCATTTATATGACCTCAGGATCCGAGTAAGTGGATAAATCACACAACTGAAACATGGCACTTCTATTATGCCTTCAGTGCTTCGTTCATGCTATCATCATCATCATCATCATCATCATCATCATCATCATCATCATCATCATCACTACTATTTTTATTAAGAGTACCAATAGAGGCGAATATGTGTAGCTCAGGGTTGAACTGTGGAGTCCTTGGGGTTCTCTGAGCTTGGTTCTTTAGTTGCAAACATTTCATTACCTGGCTAGGTAACATCTTCAGCGCTAAAATGGGATGGGGTTTGCTCTCTGTTTATATACAGTAGCTTGCCTTGTCAGTGTTGGTGGGCGTGTTCTTTTCTCCTTAATAGTTCCTTGATTGGACTGTTGTTTACTGCTTGGTTGTGTGCCTGGTGGTAACCTTTGCTTATCTGGGTGTTGATTGCTGGTGAGGCGATCTTCTGGTCTTTTGTCTCTTTTGAAAAGTATGTAGATGCTGTTTATCTCTATGTGCCTGTTGATGGCTGCCTTGTCTGAATACCAGGCTTCCAAGAATTCTCTTGCATTTTTGGATTTAGCTTGGTCTAGGATGCTCACAGTTTCCCAGTTAAAACTATGGTTAAGTCTGTCCATATGTTGAGAGAGAAATGTTCATCATGTCTTCTGACTGCTAGTTGGTGCTCGTGGTTGTGTTCTGCTAGTCTTCTGCCTGTCTTCCTACATAGTGTTTGTTACAGTCCTTACACTGTATGTTGTAGATGATTCCTGTTTTTCTTCTTGTGCTACTGCGTCTTTTGGTTTACTTAAGATATTTTGGAGTAATTTTGTTGTTTATTAAGAGTTAAAGGCTGCCCAACTCCAGTATGCCTCTGGGCAACTTATCTTTTAAAAGCAGAAAAAACAATAGAGAAAATCTGAAGTATCGGGACAATTACTTCACTGTTTTGCATTGTAGTAATTGTCAGTGGGGGAATGTAGTTTTCAGATGACCAGGAGAATGAAAAAAGGAAATCCTTCCAGGTTCAAGTACAACCAATATGGAAATGACAGGATTGAAAGTAACATAGCAAAGATGTATGTCTCTTTCTAAGATGAGTAGATTGATATACAGACAGCAGCAGCAGCAGGACTATATAATATGAAGAGCTACTTTATTAGGACTTGTTTTAATTACACTTTGTATACCCCCTTGATTTTTGGGATATAGGGTAGCATAAAAATATTTTGAATTAAGAGATAAATCAGTGATTTTCAGGTTGTTGTGCTGTTACTCATTTGAGTCTAAGTAATTTCCTTTTGGTGAAGACAAAAAAGTCAGGTAATATTTAGCACAATGTAATTCTGTTTTCTTTATACAATATTATCCTGTTGCAAACACTGTGTTCCCCTGTGCATGATTTCTCTCATAAAGAATCTATTACTGCCACTAAAATGTATATTTTGGTACAAGAAATTTCCTCCCACTCCCTTTTGGAAGAAATTTCTTTGCAAAGCCGTTTTCAACATCTGTCAGGAAAGATATGAACACACTTATAATGTCTTAACTGTGCAGGCATCTTTTTATTGCTAGTGCTATTAACATCATTATCCCTTCTGGCAAAGAACAATAATAACAAAGGAGAATTAAGAGGATTTTTCTGAATGCCATTGGTAGTTATTATTTTTTCTCTTTTATTTAAAAAAAACTAAGACCAAAGCTACAGACACCAATCAAACTACAGTATCAGAGTATTCTGCTGATCCTACAAGTGAGTTCTGCATGTAAATAGAGTTATCTAGATGTATTTGTGGGAATGAGAATGCATATTTATGCACATGCCCACCCGGTTGTCATCTCATCACCTTGCTGAACCAGTTTTTGCATTCCCTATAAACCAAAATACTCCAGAATTCAGAAGTAATAACAGACCAAGGAAGTAATCCCTGTGTTGAAATGACAGCGCCGATCTAGTACTTTCAAATTTACAGTCCTCAAGATCCTTCCAAAAACTGGGCTGCAAGAACCAGTAGTCATGGCTTGCTCGCTGTAAGCTAAATAAAAAGCGAAAAGTTAATTAATTGTTGGCATATTACAGGATCTAATGCATCTCAGTGTGTTCTTCCAAACAATGGATGTGATATAATTAAGTGGGCAGTGTTGGCTGCTTCACTTTCTCAAGCCTTTGTGTATGCACACCGCTCCTACTATTCTGAAGGGGAAATTTCTCTCTGTTTCATTTGTTTACATTTTTTTAAAGTGTGCACAAGTTGTAGGAAAGTGGACTGCTGCCTTATTTCTGATAAGGAGTCTGAATCCATATCTTTCTGGTCAGTTTCATAACCAAAATATTCACCACCACCACCACTGTTGCCTCCCCTCCCCCAAGTTTTAAGTCAATTTCATACCACCCTTTAATTCTGGACATTTTCTCAGTTGGGCAAAAAAATTACTTGCTTATTTTTTTTTACTAATTCCAAAGTCACCCCTTAATTTTTCTAACTGATCATTGAACAAAAAAACTACAGGACTTCATTACATGTTCAGCCCTCTTTTTCATACATTTGAAAGCAATTCTGAGGTCTTTTGGCATCACTTGCACATAACATGGGCAAAAATGGGAAGTGAACCAAAGTGCACATGCAAATTCTGGTTGCCAGTGTGACAAGTTGCTCATAGAAATGATCATGCTTAGGACAGAGTATGCTATGAGAAGATTTGTGTCAATGTCATCCTCTCTTATCTTTTTAAAAGCAGACCTTAGTCTAATAAAATGAATTAAGAATGAATAATTAATTTGATTGAATTAATCAGCTGACCATCATGAAAGTGCTTAAAATACATAATGCATATAATGAAGGTTAAATATTTAAAAACATATAGACATAAGTACTAAATACAGGTATGCACATACTTCCAAGATGTTACTGCAAAATCTCAAAGTCTCCAGTAGCTTCTTAAATAGACAAGAATAGAAGTAGAAAAGTGGTTATCTTCCCTGTGACACAGGAATTGTTCATAACAATAGAAGCTTTCTTTCACAGTCTCCTGGACCAAATTCTACTCCAATGTAAGAGCTGCTACATTCAGTTAGTTCTCCTGTGCTTCATAAACTCCCAGAAGTCCTGGTAGAAGAAAATAACTTTGCTGTGCAGGATATAAAATTAGGTTGCCACCAAAATATGCATGGAAAGAAACAGAAAAAGATGTTGGTCCCCAACTTGTCATCCACCTTCTGCAAGTAGAACCTCCTTTTTACCTTGTGTCAGTTTCATATTTTCATTACCTTTTCTGCTCAGTCTTTTCTGAAGTTTTTGTAGCTAAGAATTAGGTTTGGCTGCATTTCTCAACACTGTTGATCCATGCACCAATTTCTCTAATAAAGTTAAATTGCCCACATTATGGTTATTTTGCTACTTCTGTCAAAGTCCTATCAACATCAGGGTAATTCCTTCCAGTCTCACACAATCTGTGACTGAGTTGTCATCTTTAATAGAATAATTAAGATTTAAGGAAAATAATTATGCAAATAAAGCCAGGTGAGTTGAGATATTGCATAAAATGTACCACTCCCAGAAATTTGCTGTATGCTGACGTACCGATTAGAGTTAATCCCATAAGTCTTCTATTCCAGCTAACATAGTAAATACTCTATGTTAGCTGGAATAGAAGGACACTATACACCGTCATGAGTATTTGCATCCAGAATCACCAATTTAGTGAGAGTAATTACCTAGGTCTGTAGCAGAAAGACCCACTCATGGTATACAGTAGTGAGCTAGAGTAATAATTCGATCAGTGTTTAATTGATCAAAGTATTACTAATAAGTATTATGATAAAATGAAGCATTTGTTCAGGAGGCTTCCTTGGAATTCTGTGAAAGTGGGAGAATACAAAGCTTCAATAATTGTTGCCATTAAAAACATTGTGATTGATGTTTTATCAGCATTCCTAGAGATAATTGATTTTTTTCCTAGTCTCCATTCTGTTCACAATTGTGGTTTATTGTTATACAAATTAAATGGAATCAAGACAATTTGATTTTAGACAAATGGAATTTATTGAGATTTTAAGATACAGATTTTAGTGACATTTACTCAATGTCTAGCTGTGTTTTAAGCTTAACATGTAACTATTTCAATTATTTTTTTTGTTTTACACTGGCCAAAGTATTCTGCCTGCTGTCTCTTTGACATAAAACTTCAAAGAACATTCTAGAGTTGTGTTTTTCAATCTTGGCAACTTTAAGATGTATGGACTTCAACTCACAGAATTCCCCAGCCAGCGCTGGAAGTTGGGAGCACTGGTGCAGGCCACACATGAATCCAGGGAGGGCCGGGGAGTGCAGGCCGTGTGTGAGTTGGGGGAGGCCTGGAAGGGCCAGTGGAGGCTGTGTGCAAGTGGGGGTGGGTGTTGCGGGTGGAAGTGACTTACCGGAGCAACTTCTGACCTTCCCTGCCGGCTTCCCTATTGACTTTGCTTTCGGGAAGCCAGCAGGGAAGGTTGCAAATGGTGATCACATGACCACATGCAATGGCCGGAACTTTGGGGACTGGTTGTATGTCCATTTTTTTAGCACTGCCATAACTTTGAACAGTCGTTGAACAAATGACATAAGTTGAGGACTACCTGTAGTTCTCCCCAGGGACATGAGTGTTGATTCACATGAACCATTCAGTTTTGGTGATCCATGCTAACACTTTCCAAGCTTCCTAGAATTTCCTCTGTCCTTAGACACATATAGCAGAGCATTTGGTTCCCTTGTTTATTCAGTAGTGAATTTTTTCCTCACCATTCCAAGGACCCAAATTATCTCAATGAAAAAATGAATAATTACGTGTTCTGGTTTCATCCAGGAATACAATTAACAAGCATATGCATGTATGTGTGTGTGTATATATATGTGTGTGTGTGTGTGTGTAAATAATTGCTTTCCCTAAAAAATCTTCATTGGCACAAATAAAAGCATGCTTCATTATTAAACTGGCTAATACTTTAAAATACGTCAAGCATGTCTTGGCTTTATGCCATTTTCAGGGAATAAAGTTGATGATTTTAAGTACTTTTACATGCATACACCTATAACTCTTTGTATTTTTTCAAATTCTTTTATTCTTTTTGTCAAACAGTACACATCTGTGGTTTAGGCTGGTTCTAAATTTTGTTTTAGGTTTTTTTATCCCACCTTTCTTATTTTTATAAATAACTCAAGGTGGTGAACATACCTAATACTCCTTCCTCCTCCTGTTTTCCTCACAACTACAACCTTGTGGGGTGAGTTGAGTTGAGAGAGAGTGACTGGCCAAAGTCACCTATTAATTAATTAATTAATTAATTAATTAATGGAATAGTCAAGTTACAAAAGTATTAATTATGCATTTTACATTCTTACCTGTTGTGCTATTTAATATCAGGTGTCTGGCAAAATTGCAGTAGCTAAATTAAATCAAAGCTATATTTTTTCTAAATAAATAAAAAGAATGCCTTTTCTTTGTTTTCCAGCTTCAAAGAAGACTGGACTAGAGACATGGCAGAAACAGGCTGTTCTGGAGAACATAACTTTCAAAATAAGTCAACTAAAACCAGTAAGGCACTTGGTAAAGAGTTGGTTCCTGGACATAATGTTGGCATAGACAACATCCGTACAGTACATGCTGTAGAAGTCTATGGGCATGACAAGGATATCCTTGGAAAACTGCATACTCACTTACCTGGATAAATGACCTCAACTGTTAAAGTTGTCCTGGACCAAAGCAAATTGTGAATACACATATTTACTGAATGTGCCTTAAAAACAATACAAAACAATAAATGTCTGGACTGTCCCTTATGTATCTGTTGCAGTAAATGTCTGACTATAGCTATAATTTAGCAAATCTCCAAAAATTTGGAGAACTAAATCCAGTTTCACTAAACACACACACACACACTTGATGTTTACTAGGGCAGTGCACGCTTCAAAAATGATTGGGAAGAAATGCCTTGGATTTGCACAAGCACAGGCACCTCCTGTTCATTAAAGAAGCACAACTTTGTTCAGAACTTTGTGAGCTTCAGTAAAAGGTGCTGCTGCTTTAATGAATGGGACAGAGGTGCTGTGCTGTGTTCCAAAGCACTTCGGAATTATTTTTTGATGTGTGTGCACATCTACGATTTAACATCAAGCTACCATTTCTATACTTTGCTTAAACAAAATAAAGGGATCACATCAAGAAAGGAATTGTATGTTGTTTTAATATGTGTTTCAATATTGTCTCTTAACAGTTTGCATCTTTTCTGCATGTGGAAATCCTGACAATAGTGAGGATAAACACAGAACTGCAAATTTAGTTTACCTTCTCTTTTTATAGACCTATCAGAATGAAATAAAATGTATTTTTGCACAATAAGAGGGAAATTAAATAAATAAATATATATATTTTTAATGAGAAATTTGTCAAACAAACATGTTGCTTTTGTGTCCAGATCGCCTTACAATCGTCCATTTCAGGTTCTTTACTATATGTCTTTATGGTTGACCATTTGTTAGGAGAACTTAGATCCCACCTTTCCATTTAGCGAATGTCACAGCACCTAATGCAAAAATAAAATAAAACTGTCTTCAAAACAAAAATCCAACTGCAACAACCTAATATTAATTTCTAAGTAAATAAACGAAAATGCTGCCATACCCACATCAGTTGAAACTGAAATTACGTACTGATGGCTTTAATAAATAAAAAAATCACAGGGTGCCTAAAAGGGATATAAACGAGGCTATGTGAATAAGAGAGAATGACTTATTTTTAATAGCCAGGCAATTATCCTTTGAAGCAGAGCTTCTAGTGATTATCTTAATAGAGGGGCTGGTTTGTTCCTACAGGTATAAGAATAAGCATTGCTACAGAATAACCATCCTGAGAAATCAGCTTCTGATTCTTGAAAGAATTCAGTGAGAATGAATCCTAATAACTCTGGGTGGTTCACCAATAAAAACAAGAAAAAGATGCAGTAATAGACAAAAATGAAGAATAAAATATGGCAAAGATGACTAAAAAAAAAAAAGGATAGGAAAGAAAAAAAATCCACGCAATCCTAGGAGTACTTCACTAATCTTCACAGAAGTCCTGGGCCAAAGGTTCTAGTAGAAGTGTTGTCAAAAGTCTCAATGTCATATGGAACAGGATTTTAAAACTCTGTTCCATGTAACCCTAAAATTCTGCAAGAACTTGATGGGCTCCATGAGAGTCAAAAATGAAGACATTGACTTGAACACCATCAGTTTTCTAGCACTAGAATTTTGCCTCTTGATCAGGACTTCTGGGAATTTTTTTTCCTCCTAAATGTATTAATAGGTTCCATTAAAACCACTGAAACAGAGAATGCATATTGTTTACACAATTTAAAGCACTCCACAAACCTTACCTCAATCATATTAGCAGGATGTCTGTAAGGTGGATCCAAATTATAACCATCTTGCAGATGTTGTGCCTTGACTCCTGGCAACTACCTGGACAAGTCCCCTCAGTTTTCTTGGCAAGATTTCAGAAGTGGTTTGCCCTTGCCTTATTCTTAGGGCTGAGAGAGAGTGGCCCAGAGTTACCTAGCTGGCTTTGTATCTAAGGCGGGAACTCATGGTCTCCCAGTTTCTAGCCTGGTACCTTAACCACTACACCAAATTGGCTCTCATACTGCAGATAGGGGATGGTAAAGATGAAGAAAGACTACAATACAATAGGATTTCCTTGTCTGCGAGATTGGAACCTTGAAACCTCTTGTTGCCTAGCTACTACTACATGCATCTTTTATAAATAGCAGAGAAAAGAGGAAGAGGCCAGCATGCATAAAATGGCAATAAAGCGAAGACAGACAAGTCTTAAGGAACTGGCTGTTGGTGTTTCATAATGGGTTTTGTTGTTCAGCAGGTGGTTCCAAAAAGAGCAATGGACAGAAATTTTCCAGCACAGGAGTGTCTCTGTCTCTACCACAGACAGACATGTACAAAAATAAGTAATAGAGCATATTCATCTTAATTTTTTTTTGAAATAATAACAATAATCAAAAACAACACAAATATCCACAGCCTTGGGAAAGCAGTAGATTTACAGAAGGAATATTATTAAAACACTATGATTTATTTAAGCAATTTGGTCCTGCAAACTACAAGGTTATAGCTTTATAAAGAAATTGCACTCAGAGAATTTGGTGATGATTGTGTTCTGTTTCTCCTGTAAATATCCTTTGTTTATGATAATAATATCCCTGGAGATTTGATTATTGCTCATGTAAGAAATTATGTATCATTTAAAAAATGCATGAGAAAGATGAAAGGAATTGAGTGAACCCAGCAAACATATGAACACATTTAGAAAATTGCCCTCTTCCCATTTTTATCAGTTACTGAATTGGAACAGGCTATCCTGTAGATCTCTTAGGTGCACAACGGCATGCAGTTCTAGCCATGTGGTTTTTCCAAAAAAACCTTCTACATCTGAACACTAACTAGATAGCAGTAACAATAGTCAACAACAAAGTTGTGTGCCTTTTCAATAGTTCCACTGCCCCAGCTTCTACTGAACCTTTTCCAATGGGTGTATTTTATTTGCATAATCTAACAATATCATGAGAAAGACAGGAAATTATCACAAGTAATAGTATTATTAGGAGCTTCCTATTTATATCAGGCTTACCTGGGCAATTTTAGGACCAAAGCTAAACAATGGATTACATAGTAAAGCTCTGAAGGTGATGGTTATTGCAAATCCAAGCTTTGGATGGTCAACCTGCACCATACCTCCTGTGCCACTGATAAGAATTCATTGAACACATAGTTCAAAAACCTGCACGGAAGTACAAGTCTTAGGATTGTCAACTAATCCCACACTCTGAAGATAGCAAGCTGAGTTCCCAAACTTTGGGATGGCACTAACTCAATTAATTCTTTCCCTCTAGGTTAGTCTTAGCAACTCATCTCATTGAATAATTAATTATGTGGGCCCTGTTCCTGCCTCCGCCCTGAACTGAACTCGCATGTCCTCAGTGGTGCCTCCTGTCTCTAGGCCTGGAAATCAGGTGGATTTAATGGGTCCTCTTCCCAGATAAATGAAAGTTATTCTCATTTCCTGGTTCATCTCCACACCTCCCCGATATAATTTGAAGGACTGGTCCAAAGGTACTTTGGAGGAATTACCTTTAACTTCCAGGAATCTCAGGGAGCCATTAACCCAGTCCTATGTTTGAATCTGTTCATGGGTTGTTTATAGCTGCCCAATTTTCCAAAGTGCCTCCAGGATTTAAGAACCATTCTGCTTATGGAGTGGTATATCCCCTACATCTAACTATTTGTCTACTGGCTTTTAGTGGGTTTGTAGACTGTTCGGCCTATCAATCATACAATTTTTAGTTGGTTATTATAGTAATTACATTTCTATGCAATTGAAAACACAAGAGGATACTCTGTTTATTTTGAAATGAAGCTCAAGCGTATCATACTGTAGCAGGCATGTTTCTCCTATTGTTATTTCAGTATCTTAATCTGTGATTTTGATTTCAAAATAAGTATTGCAGCTCAATTATTAATTGCAATTCTCTTTTTAGTTGATTAAGTGATTTTAACTGGGTAATATAACTGACTAATCAAACATTGCAGATCTCCCTTTAATGGAAAGGATTGTACCATAGAAAGATGACTTTCAAAAATTAATACATATCAGCATCTTTTAAAACATTATTCCAGGAAAGAAAAGGTTTGCTGTAGATATAGCACTGTTTTGTTAATAGTATGCCAGTAAACCTTCAATTAATCTCATTTTAAGCATTTATTCTATGATGATGGAACAAATATGGTCTTCAATCAGGCTGGACAACCTTCAATAGAAATTCAGTAGAAATAACTACACTACACGTAGGTTTTTTAAACCTGCACAAGTCTTACTGCATGAAACCAAAGGACAAAGAAATATCATTGGGTCACACTGACCTTTTCCTTCCCAAGTGAGCAGAGCAACATATTCTTCCAAGGGCGAAATGAAGAGACCTCTGGTGGCCAAAGCTTTAATAAGGTGGCACTCGGGTTTTACTTTCACTTTTCCATAAACTCGTCATTAAACTTCTGTTGCTGGCAGCGATTGAAGAGGATAATTTTTCAGCTTGCCAGATTTAATGGGTTTCTTTCAGTCATAGCAGGAAAAACTGTCAAACCCATGGACAATGATCTTCAGAAAATGTAAGTGATAGTTTTTTCCCCCTAAGGATGCCTTTGCCAACTGGGCAGCTGAGAGAATTGCGTTCTTGTTTTTTAAGGGTAACGAAAGCTTTGCTCAAGGGACAAGAGAAGATGTGGACTGCTTTAGGGAAAAAGGGAGTGTCTGTAAAACTGGTTAATCTCAACTTCCTTTTTTTTTTTTTTTTTTGTGGGTCTATTCTGCATATTTTCCACTGGGATATTTGTCTTCCTATTTATAACCTTTGACCAAAAAATCCATTGTACTGCAAGAGTATTAGGGGGAATAGTTGTTTAATTTTTCAGCACTAGCAACTGAACATAATTTTGGACTGAATTTATTCTTCAGTGGAAAATATTTCTGGTATTATTTCTGGGTGGGTCAATGTAGCAGCTTATTATATAAACAATTACATGTACTGAAACAATATGCTTGACTGGTAAGTTTTAGATCTGCCAATCAAAAATAGATATACCTTCAGAAGTGTGACTGTGACCTGTAAGGGGTAGGGGTATGGGGAGAAGGAACTCGAAGAATTCTTTTGAATGGTGCTTCTTCCTGCCTGGTTTAAAACTGAAGATAAGAATTCAAGAGGAGAAAGGTATCTTTCCACTAACACTAGTACTAATATTTATGAAGGTTAAGTGTGAGGGCTTTTCAAAAACAGCATACCATATCTGGACAGCAATTAGAAGCCTTGTTCTATAACCTTGGCTATTAAAGCTACTTCATATATTGCTAAGTCATACCTGTGATTCCAAACTAATCATGTGATTCCAGGTTCTGGTAAACAAACCTACGATAAGGCTGTTAATCGTAGGTTTGTTTTCCAGAACTTGGAATCACATGATTAGTTTGCCAACTCCATGCTAGCGCTTACAATAATTTTCAATACTTCCTAGTGACTGGGAGAGTTGCCCATAGCATCAGGTGTATTAACCACTCCCCCAAGCAAAGCACTGCACAGAGCCATCAACAGATGAATCACACTTCTCCTTGTTTTTGCTAACACATCAGTAACATTAAGGACTGAACGTGCATACTTCACAAGGTCCTATCCTGCTGGGTAGTGGGTTACTGAACCAGAGAGCCATTTCTTAGCGCTTTGGCTGGACCATACCTTGCCTTGCTTTCCAACTGACACTTGAACTGTAAATTCCAGTTGGCTCTGTCCACAGTTCTAAATTTGGCACTGTTTATGTGATCAACTAATCTAATGAGAGAAGTGAAGAACAAATTCCTGAACTGTTACTCAGTTACACTTTGGTTGGAAATTCTGGAACTTGGAAATTTCTTCTAGAGGACCCCAGGTTGTAGAAGCATGTTCTGCATGTTCACAAATATATCCAAGACTGAAAGGGAGGGAGTTTCTCTAGAATGGAAGATGCCAGTCCAAAGAACAGCAAGGAAATTGAAATACTTACATTTGAGAAGTTGGGAGCTGTAACTCAGCCTCCTAACCTTCTGAAGGGACAAAACAACAACAACAACAAACCACCTATTAGTTAATGCTGTGATGTCATTGGAAGGGGCTTATTCAATGAATGTTCTGGTTATTATATGCTCTTAATTTCCAAAATTCAATTGTCCTCTGGTGTGATCAAGAAATTGAACCAAAGCCCAAACTGTGCAAAGGGGTTGGTTTTGTTTTAAGACTTCCACTTAATTCTATGAGATTCCTTTGCTAGGAAAGAAATGTTATTTCATGTCAGGAAATAATCTATGCACGCTCAATTTGGATGAATGGGCCAGGTTTGCAAACACAAGCCTGATCCACTTTAATCTTTGTTGTATCTTTGGGCAAAGGTTTTTATGACTGTTGGTAAATTGGAGTTTGGAGGGAAAAGAAAAGGAATAAGGCTGGGAGAAAGTTAATATGCTATGGAGAAGAACTTGTCCGAATTTACATCTCTATATTTTCCTATTTACTTGAATAGCTTGAGGCCAATGTTGTCTTCAGAGGCCCATTTCCAGTATCTCTCACAAGGGAAATGAGGAGGGTGATTGCAACATAAGGGGTCTTTGTTTATAGAATGCGCCCCACACACACATTGAAGCATGCCTGATACTCATGTTAATATATTTTTACCCATAGTCAAAGACTTTCATTTTTTCCCAAGCATTTATCATTTTGATTCAGCTTAATTTTAGATGCCTGCTCAATAGCAGTATATTGACTCTGTGTTTTCTGTGCTATTAACTGCAATGTATAGTTCCTTTGCCTCCCTCTTTGTAATGTTTTAGAAACATTTGATTAAATAATGTTGTAATCTTCCATTTCAAGCATCCTCCTCCTCCTCCTCCTCCTCCTCCTCATTTAGGAGACCTTTAGTAAGAGGGCTCCTCTCATTCGATTCCTTTACCGTTGTTTTTGTTTTATTACATGTTGGTCAAAGTTAAAGCATTAACACTGACAGAATATTGTTAATTCACCATTAGCCCTGTTGAATTTAAGCAGAATTAGTCCCAGGTAAGAATTCATCCAATTGCAGTTAGAGATTCTCCGTTCGATCAGACTCAATAGCTCCCAACTTCCACTTGCAGAGCAACATCAGTATCATCCCAACCACTGGACATAGCTCAGTCCAATCCTATGCACATGGACACCCCATTACATTCAACCAGACCCCCAGTTCAAGGGGTCCCCAATTCAGCCCTTGGCATATCCCTGGACTTGGATAAATGCTTCCCAGTCAGCAAAAGGAGGAATGGTCTGACTGGTGTAAGGCAGCTTTTTATGTTCCATGCACATATTGAGGGTCATTCTGGGTACACTTCTGCCCTTCTCCTGCAAATTCATTGTAACATTTGAAAAAGGCTTAAGTGTGCACAAGTGGTTTTGTGTTCAGACCCAGTTTACCCAGAGGCCATATGAAGTTTACCCATATATGTATATGATGTTTCTGTAAGGAGGGGCTTGACTTAGTTTCTTCTGCATTTGCAGCAGCTTGTTCCTAGTGCTCTTGAGAAGAAAATCAGATATTTTGTGAGATCTAAACTGATGCAATTACTTTTTTATTTTTCCATTATGGGCACAGAGTTTGGGGAGAATTTGCATATACAGTATCACTTCCACTTTCCCTTCTCTTTGCTGTATCTTTTTCCCCCAATCATTTATTGTTATTATCTCAAGAAAAAAGAATAAAGCTTCTGTAGAATCTTAATTACAAAAGTTGAATTGACCATGAAAACACTATACAGGCTTAACACTGTGTACAAATAGAGACATTTCCCCCTCCTCCAAGGGATGGGGTGGGGGTAGAAGTATATAAAATCTCATATATGGGAGCATGACCTAAATAACGTGCATTTCTCTGAGAGCTTCAGGCAACGTGATTTGTATATACCATTCTGATAGATTTTAATTACAACAGGTAATTAAATGCCATGTCTGAAAACAGAACTTGATATGAAATGTAAAGCCGTGCCTGCTTTAATCCATGCACACATTCCATATTCCTTGATTGTTGATTGAATAGAGGGAAAAATGCTACTGCATCCTTTTGCATCCTGAGGTTAATGGCCAGATGGACTCCCCTGTTGACTGCTTGGCTATCTCTTGGAAATATGGTCCATTTTTGTCATTGGAAAGAATAGGATTTCTAAGAGTGAAAAAGATAGAATGGACAATTTTAGTTGGTGCCCATGTTCACCCATCCCCTCCCTGATTATCTACTAGGCTTCAGAGTCAGAAGGATGGCCCTGTGAGAGGTGTCCACCTCTGCCTTTCTCTGGGCTTTTTATAGGGTGGGTGGGTGGCTTCCTGAAAGGTGGATCCCAAATCCAGCCGCAGCTGCCCCACTAAACACATCTGGACCTCCTGCCATTTCCATGGGTCCTGCCGCACACTATGCCTCCTTCAGAGCCCTTGCGATGCTGTGGCAAGAAGCCCGGGCCGAGGATCCCAGAGAGAAGAAGTCCTTCTCTCTGAAGATCGCGGCAGCAGCGGCCGCGGGGCGAAATGCAAGGGTTTCGACGCCGCTTTTCCAATCTCTTGGCCGAGTCTTCGGGGACAGGCGGGGAGGAGAGAAACTTCTTGCCCCCGCTCTTGCTGGCTGGGCGGCGGCTCCCACCCACTTCCTCCTCCGGTGCTTCTGGGCAGGCCTGCAGGAAAGCCGCAGGGCCGGAGCCGGGGCCGGGCTGTAATCAGAGCCGCGCAGCTGGAGGGCCTCCTGCCTCTCGGAAGGAGCGAGACGCGCCCGTCACCGCAGCGCGCGAGGAAGGGCTCGCCTGCCGCAGGACAAAGACGCTTCCAGCCGCGCCGGGCCGGCTGGCCTTGCCGCCATCATGGCAGGTCAGTAGCTCCTTTCCCAGCGGGTCGAGCGGAGGGAAGGGACGGCGGACCGCGCCGAGTCTCGACTGCAGGGGGCGCAGAAGGGCAGGACCCGCTTGAGCCGGCGAAACCCACTTGCGGGACCGCCGTCCCCTTCCAGTTTCCAGGGCTCGGTCTGCTTCTTGTGGGTTTCGTGCAGCGCGATAATGTCCCGGGCTCCTCGAAAGTAAGCCCGCCTGCATTTCATGGCTGCGCGGGATGCCGAGTTCGCACCGGTGCCGGCCAGGAAAGCGCTCGCGGAATTCCGCAGAACTTACTCCGAGGCACTTTGGAGCGTTGCACATACGCAGGGGCGTCCTCCGTGCACGTTTTAAGTGGGTGCTACGTAGGCGTCAGGTTGTATTGAAGTGCCGATCCAGCCTCGTGGTTTTCAGGGCTGTATTTTATACGATTTGCAGTCTCTGCATGTTCACAGTTTATACTTTCGATCAGTTTAACAACAGTGTTGTTATTGTACGAGCATACTTTACTGTAACAATGCATATTACATGAATAGTAATGAAATAGACCGGTTCGTATTTTTAAAATGGCATTATGTCAAGTGAGTCATTTTGTTTGTATGAGTCACTGGCATGGTAGCAGAATCACTATTTCCATGCAGTCTCATACTTTTGGCAGAGTCCCTCACAGAAACTTTTACTGGAGGAATTATAGTTAGCTCTTTTGTACTAAACACCTCTTAACATGCAGAAGATTCAAATCTAACCTCAGCCATTGGCCTTTTAGTGTTAGTATGTAGACCTACATGTCCCACTGCATGTGAGTTTCAGCAAAAGTTTTTGAAGGCTCTGAGTTGATTCAAAGGTGATTCTTGACGTTGCTGCCTTACAAAGAGGGGAGACAGGGTTGCTACAATTCTAATATAACATTATTTCCATAATCCTGGAGGGCATCACATTTGGAAAGGCTGCTCTGGGTTCCTTTAGTTTTCTTTGGATCCCTCCTTCCTTTCCTTTTCTCCCATCATACCATATATTCTCTTCATTCTGCACAAACACACATGCTGAATCTTCTTGTTCTCCCCACCTTTCCTATCTTTACTCCATAGCAGCATTTCTCATCCTTAGCAACTTTAAGATGTGTGGACTTCAACTCCCAGAATTCCCCAGCCAGCATGCTGGGAATTGAAATTCATACATCTTAAAGTTGCTAAGGATGAGAAACGCTGCCTCAGAGGACTGGCTTCCTTCTCTCTGTCATTCTCCCTTTTTCTGATCCCCTGAACTTTTGCCTCTATTCTTCTTTTCTCCTTCACTCTTTTAATTGCTCTCCTTCTGTTCCCTTGATGGTTACTACAGGCAAGGATTCCACCATGGGAGGTATCTCAATACAGCTCAGAGAGCAGGGAATTGGAGATGGTGGAGGGACCTCCCAACAGCTTTTTCTGAACCTCCCAGACCAAGTTCTCTTTAGGACTGAACTGTATATATCACATAGCCTGTCTGGGGGGCTCCTAAAGTAGAGCACCATCTCTGTTATTATCACCAGACAAGTTTCACTTACCCTATAAAATTCTCCTCCTGGTCCAGTGAGTTTTTGCAGGTAGAATGGTGATGGTTAATGCCATTTTTATTTTTTTGGTGGGGTTTTATTTCTTAATCAGCAGATTGGCTGCTAACATGGTTAACTAAAGCAGTGGACTGGGGAAGATGGTGCCAGTTTCAGCAACTTCCAAGGAGAGTTTGAGAAATCTAAATATGATAGGACATATAGACAAGCTGGTGGGGGGAGGCTTTTTCTTTTTGTTTGTTTGTTTATTTTATTTGTTCAATTTATATATTCATTTAAGAAACTTATATGGCTGCCTATCTTATATAGGGATCCTAGGCAGCTCACAGCCACCAATAAAAAGAGAATAAAACAGAGCAACCCTTTCCCCCAGATGCCAGAGCAACCAGCTGTCAACCTCCTGGCTCAACCCCCATCTTAGCCCAATGCTGGGGAGAAGAACCAAGTCTTCATGGCCTTCCAGAAGACTAAAAGGGGTTATTATGTTTTGTAGTGTGGAAACCATTGCAATGTGACTCCTTTTATGGGAGAAAATAGGAGTTCTTTCTCCTGACTCTGCGAGGATCTTCTTTTCTAGAAATTAGGGCAATGATGATATGGTAAGAGAAGCTGAGGGCTTATCTGTACTGCTTGGTTGTCCTGTGGCACTCAGTATGGGCCTATGACTCAGTAAAACAACTATGTGATCCTGGAAAGAGAAATGGCTGCTTTAATGAGTTGAAGACAAGTGCTCCAGTGCAAGGGTTTTCAAACTTTTTCAGGCTACAGAACCTGTTAGTTTAAAAACAAACCCCCTTCTGGAACCCCTGATCAAGAGGCAAATCTCTAGTGATAGAAAACTGGCTGCGTTTGAGTAATTGCTTGGATACAGTTCCAGTTGGATGCCAAGCATGAGGCATGGTCTATAGAGGATGCCCAGGATACATTCTTACCCTTTTATCTGGGAACAGTTTGACCCTATTGAACCTGAGGAAGTGGACAGGGTCCTCTGGACGGTCAGTGCCTCCACCTGTCAACTAGATCCATGTCCTTCCTGGCTAGTCAAAGCTACTCAGGAGGTGACATGTGGGTGGGTCCAGGCGATGGTGAATTCATCCTCAAGGGAGGGGGTGTTTTCAGTTGCCTTTAAAGAGATGCTGGTATGCCCCCTCCTCAAGAAGCCATCACTGGATCCCACAATACCGGGCAATTTTCATCCGGTCTCCCACCTCCCCTTTCTAGGGAAGGTGGTGGGGAAGGTGGTGGCGTTGCAGCTCCAGAGGTTCCTGGAGGAAATGGGTTATCTGGACCCTTTCCACTCAAGTTTCAAGCCCGGAAATGGGATGGAAACAGCATTACTTGCACTCATGGATGATCTCTGGCAGGAGCAGGATGGGGATAGTGCATCCATCCTTGCTCTTCTTGACTTCTCAGCAGCTTTCGATACCATCGACCATGGTATCCTTTTAGGTTGACTTGGGGAGTTGGGAGTGGGCGGCACAGTTTTGTGCTGTTCTCTTCCTTCCTCCAAGGTCGATCCCAATTGGTGTTGACTGGGGGCAAGAGGTCCAGCTCATGGTCCCTCCATTGTGGGGTGCCCCAGAGTTCAATACTCTCTCTGCTCCTTTTTAACACCTACATGAAACCACTGGGTGAGTTCATGCGCCACCATGGGATGAGGTATCATCAATATGCAGATGATATCCAGTTTTACATCTCCATCCCAGGTGAGGTGAGTGATGCTGTGACCACCCTTTGGTCTAGATGGGGTGCAACAGGCTTCAGCTGAACCCTGGTAAGACGGAGTGGCTATGGATTGGAGGCTCCTTGGTATCCAAGGATTTACCATCTTTGGTTTTGGATGGGGTTGCACTGCCCCGGACAGACCTAGTGTGTAATCTGGGGGTCCTCCTGGACTTGTGACTACTGCTCAAAGAGCAGGTGGCAGTCGTGGCCAGGAGGGCCTTTGTTCACCTTCGGGTGGTGCACCAGTTATGCCCTTTCTTGGATCAGGAGGCTCTCCGGTCAGTCACTCACGCCCTGGTCATCTCTCGGTTAGACTGTTGCAATGTGCTCTACATGGGGCTACCTTTGAAGAGTATCCGGAAGCTACAGCTGGTTCAAAATGCAGCCGCGCGGACAGTCTTGGGTGCCCACCTTTACTGCACGAGCTGCATTGGGTCCCAGCCTGCTTCTGGGTCCAATTCAAGGGGTTGGTTATTACCTTTAAAACTCTGCATAGCAGGGGTCCAGGTTACCTGAAGGACTGTCTCACCCCCATCACGTTAGCCCGTCCCACCCAGTCAGGCAGAGAGGGCATGTTGCGGGTCCTGTCAGTGAGAGAATGTTGACTGGCAGGGCCCAGGAGGAGAGCCTTCTCTGCCATTGCCCCCGCCATCTGGAATATTCTCCCCCCAGAGGTACAGCAGGCCCCTACTCTCCTGGCCTTCTGGAAAGGATTAAAGACCTGGCTCTGCCAGCTTGTGTGGGATAATAGCATTCTTACCCAATCCTGGGTGTGGCTGACGCCTTGTTGATGCTCCCTAAGTGACTGCCAATTTTATATCTATTCTTGGATCCATTTATTTTCTATTTATTAAGTGTATTATATATTGTAATTTTAATCGATTTTAACTGTTTTATGAACTGCCCAGAGTCAGCGAGATGGGCCATGACAAATTTGACATATAAATAAAAAATAAATAAAATGTGGGTTTTCTTTTCTTTTTTGCTCTTTTGAGACCTCATCAAATTGTCACTGAGCGGGTTTAGAAAAACCTGCTCCAATGCATTCTGAAACACCACTGAGGAATCAAATTGAAAAGTTGCACAATTCTTCTAATAACTAGTGTCAAAATAGGATAGAGTTTGTACATTTTTAATAGTAGCACGTACAGGCAGTTGTGAACTCATAGCTGTATGGGTCTTTATGAACTTTAGGATGGGGGTGGCTGAGGCGCAGATCTGCCTGCAACCAAATCCATTGAATAACTTTGGACCCATTACTTTCAGAGTGGCTGTTTCTAGGGGGAAAAAAGGAGATAGGAAATGCAGGTGCTGCTTGAGATATAGGAAGGGCAGGATGAACTTGGCGAGAAAAGCTGCTCTTGCCAGATTCATGTTTTTGTGGGACTTTAAAAGCAGAATTGAAGCCGAACCTGCTGTTGAGGCCCTGTCTGTAGTACAGTAAGTTCCTGGGATGCAATGGCAAACAATCCTTTTAGATGTTCTAAGGCAGGTTGTCCAAACTTGGCCACTATAAGATGAGTGGACTTCAACTCCCAGAATTCCCCAGCCAGCCATATTGGCTGGGGAATTCTGGGAGTTGAAGTCCACTCATCTTAAAGTGGCCAAGTTTGGACAACACTGTTCTAAGGTGAGGAGACACTGAAGGAAATCATGGGGTGCAATTATTACCTTTTGCTGTGTGCCTTTAAAAGTCAAAATTAAATATGTCCTGACCTGTCGTATCTATAATAAGCAGCACCAAATAACTTTCCTATCAGATGGTTTAATAGTATTCCAAAAATAGGTATAACAATTCAGTCACACATGCAGGGACATTTCAGACAGAAACATCTGTTTTTAACGCTTCTATGAAGGTTTGATTTTATTCTGAAGGGAATGGCTACTTTTTAACACATCTACAAATTGCCCATATGGAATTTTAAGGTTTTACTTCTCAATGCTGCCCTTCAGAGCTACTTTTAGATTAGTTTATTGGAGTCTAGCATTCATAATAATCTGAAGCTGTTTCTTAATGAGAATTGATTTGGGGGCTGTGTATTGTATTTCTGAGAACGCATACCTGTTATTTTTTAAAAAGCCTGAGGAAAGAGGCAGTGAGAGTTGGGAAGCAGTTTTGTATTGTTATATATTCCCTCAGCTGCTTAATCTTAGACCTTTGTCTGGTTCATTGTATGATAAAGTCAAAAAAGTGGAGTTGATCCTACTGAAAAGTGTTTGTTTATTGGATCTGTTGGCATACCTGCAGGAAGTGACACCAGTCCTCAAACTGCTTGCTTTAATTGCTATTTAATTCTATTAACTGCAATCAGCAATAGGGTTTTTTCTTCTTCTTTGTACAGCACAGAGCTGGCAAAAGCCAGGGTTGTTTCCAGATAAATTCTTTTTTTACCCCAGATTTGCCATCCTTTGTTCATACACTTTTTATGGCTAACCCAAACCATGTTATGATCAAATAGTTACATTCTAATTGCTAGGGTGTTACAGGCTTCACATTGCCTCCTAGCCTAAGGAAGTTTTATTTATTATTTATGTATAATTTAAATTTATTATTTATTATTATTTAAATTTATTGGCTGCCCGACTCCAGTGGACTTTGGTGTCCCCATTTTCTTTTGCTTTTGCTTTACAAATAAATTTCTAGTTTCTGTGAAATAAGAGTTGCTCATACTGGATAAGAGCATATGCCAATTTAGTCTAGTAGCCCAATTCCAACTTTGACCAAACTGATGGCCTTGCAAAAAGCAAGAAAATAGCTTGTCCTTGTTGCTTGCTTCCCCTGTCATGATCAGAGACTGCAGAAATAAGGAGCCTTTCCTGCCTCCAATCTAGGTCTGAAAAATGGCCTAAGTTTTAATAGTTTTGTAACTACTTTCTTTCAAATAATGATGCCTACATAATAATACCTGCTTGGGCTTTTGCTGCCAGCAGCAGTCAGATTCTCCATTTGTATGGATTTGTCTGATTCTTTCAAAGAACTGAAGGAAGGAGATGGATTAGGGCCTTAAACACCTGCAGTTCTCATAATGACCTGGTCATTCGGCAGTCATTGTGACTTCCATAATTGCCTGCTTTGTGCAAAGACTTGTTTATAAATCTGTGCCAAAGCCAAAAGAACATTTTGCTTTGTTAGCTTTCCTCTTGTTCCACAAACAAAAATATACCTGCATTATTCTTTTCTCTGGATTGCTTGGTGACATGGTATTTAACGATACACAGTATTTACTTGAAAAGATGATTAGTTCTTTTCTGCAATTTATTTTCTGTTAACATGGGATGGTTATCTTAGCTTTGATGAGAATACAGTAAAAGAGGTAAATAAGGTTTTTCTTTCTTTGAAGAAAAATGTGGTTTGTGTAAGGTTTGTCTTTCCTTTGTGACAATATGGTTGATTATTTGGATTTAGGCTTTTGATTAAAAGTTGGTTGAATCTTTTGTGTATGGCTTTTAAAACCATGTTTATCAATTATAGCTATGTATTTTATTGCCTGTTAATATCAATCAAATATGGTATGTAATATTGTGTGTGTGTGTGTGTGTGTGTGTGTGGTTTGTGTGTATTCTGGCACAACTAGAGGCAACCTTGTGATCCCAAACAAGCACAACTCTTGGTGGATATTCAGTTCAGTAGCACAGTCTATACTACAGTAGTTTTAACCCATACTTCCCAACTGCCGAGCCCCAGTGCAGTACTGATATTTTCTTGCCTTTCTTTAGATTCTCATTGAACTAATGGGAAGCATATGGCAAATAAATAAAGAGCAGAATACTCTGGCAAATGACACATTTAATACATTGTAACTGCAGACATAAAAACCGGGGCTATTAGAAATGTTACATTTGCGTACATGGAACCTAGTAAGTTTCATGCATCTTTCAGTTCTATAGTATTAAAACATTCAGAATTCCTCAGAATTAGTGTCCTGGTTTTTTTTGTGTTTAGTTTAAGATAAAATGTTTGATAAAGAATCACTGCTTTTAGAAACACTTGGCCTTCTGTTTCATGGAAATATCTGTGGTTCCCCTTGCATATTTGTTTCTGTAATAGAATCCAAGATAAGATTTAATTCATTTGAACTTCTAGTAATTTCAGAGTTTGTAATATGCGTACTTACTGCTTGCTGAGAAAATAGACCTGGAGCTAGATTTTGTGTTGGATTTAGAAAAACAAAACACAACACTTTTTAATATTGAAAATGTCATAAAATCTGTCAAAGCAAAACTCAGAAAATAAATAATTAATCTGCAGGGGTACATAAGAACGAAGTATTTTCTAGCTAGCGGTTGGCATAGAGCTAATACATACTGTAGTTATCCCATTCAGATAATTTAGTACATTGGTCTCTATTTAAGATTGTGAATACTGATCAGAAATCTTCCAGATGAAGTTGTTAAATTATTTGCCAATTACCTGGCTAATTGTGATATGTATTGTAATAGAATTTGATTCATTAGCAGTAGCTGACACCTTCAGAATAATTTCTGGTAAAAGCTATGAGCAATATACTGTGACTGGTTGGAAAAATTAAGGTACTTTTTTCTTCAGACTATGTTCTGTTTATAAACAGTTTCTCAATAAGAAGACTTTCATAGAAAGATTTGTTTCCTCCTGAGATCTGTTTCTTTGCAGGGAATGTTCAGGAAGAACTTTGCGAGACTCAAGAGGTTTAGCCATTATCTTGCTTTAACTGTAGATCCAAGGTTTGAAATATATGAATCTTAAAGCCTACCTCTAACAGTCTCAGAACAAATGGTGCATACTTCAGCCTGTCTACTTGTCCTTAATTCTCTATGAGAATTAACTCTATTTCTTATTGATGATAGGCAAGAAATTCTCCTTTTTAATTATGTCAAATATGCAGAAACAAAGCCACAACAGCCTGAACCTGTATATGTTCACAAAAAAAATGGACTTAAAAAAAAATGGACCTTACATGGCAGTGCAGAATTTCTCACTTCCTACTCCTTCCCCAGTTATAATGTTCCTAATATTTGTAATACAAACACAACTGAGGTGACACAGCATTGCTTGTTCTGTGTCTAACTGAGTAGCAGTAATATCACTAGAGTGGCTCATAGACACAAGCTACTCACGCAAAGGGTCACTCTCACGTTTGATGGCATAAGTAGCTTAAGTGGAACCTCCAAGAGGGGTCAAAACAGGCAATATGGCATCCAAGGCACTTCAGTCCAAGCCCCACCCCTTTAAATGTTGCACACATCTAAGAAAGGCCACGGCTTCATGACAGCTTTCAGAGTATGCCTGAAATTTAATAGCATGTGAGGACATGGTCAGAGTGAAATGTTTATCGCTTCCCTTTCAGCCATGCTTAAGAGAAATCATCTGAGTTTTTTTTCCTTTTCTTTTAAAAATGTGTTGTTTCTGTTTTGTAGATCAGACTTACTGTGATCGTTTGCGACAGGACAAGGCTTTTCTAACCAGCAATGGCAGACTGAGTGAACAGCTGGTTGATAAAATTATTCTTCAGCTAAACCGAGTTTATCCCCAAATTCTCACCATTAAAGAAGCTGAAAAGGTAATAAAGAGAAAATGTGTTTCCAGATGCAGGTTAATTTTTCTGTGCTCATTTTATGCAATTAGGGTTGCATTCTTGAATTCTTTTTTGAATTCTGAAGCTCTAGTATCTGGATGTGGCTCAGAATGGTCAAGATCCAGAAAGCAGTAATTTCTCGTGGTCTGAGAATAGAGACCAGAATGAAAACTTTCCTGTGTAGGTAAGGTAAGATACCCAATTATTCTTATCTTAGTATGTCAGTTATCCCTTTTGACATTCTATCCATTCTGTGTACACATTTACAGTATTCCCTGATACTTCTGTTTATTGCAATCCAGATTAAAACATTGGTGCTAGCAAGAGTTAATACAAGCATACAGAGTAGATAAGTTGCAGATTGCAGTTCTCATACCACATTTGCAGTATATGATTAAAGAATTGAACAATACATATAAAATATATTGCAGAAAACATTGATTTTATAGGTGGAGATTTTGAAAGCTGAGACTTGCTCCATGTGTAACCAGTGAAGCCACAGCATAGAATCCTCAATACCCAAGTTCATTTCTTTATCATTTAGGTAGCTCAATTCCATTCAGGTCTGTTAAGTAGATGTGCACAGGATCGCAATATTAGCATCTCTTTACACCAAGGATAAGTGTGATAATAAGCATGAAGGTAATTCTAAAAACAGATACTGTATGAATACTCCTCATCTATACACTGTTGATGGCTATTCTCTGTTCATACATTGAGGGTGTATAGATGGACTCATGTATAAGTGTTCTTAGTCAGAGGTGCAGTACACACAGCATATTTTATTAGAAGTGTAGTATTTCTACTGGTGGAGGGAAATAGCTCAACTGTTCAAGTCCACAGCTGCAGGATTTATTTTTTTTTTACTGTGCACCTGTGTTATGAATAAGAATAGCTCAGACCATGTCTTGGCATATGGGGTAGAATATTATTTCATTCCTACTATAGAGAAAAATGGGGACCAGTTAACCTAATGCTCCTTCTCTTAGTGAATGAGACATTTCAGTACATGAGACTCTGATTCTCTGTATGCATTTTTGTTTTTCCTGGCAGGCTCCCAAGTTCTTGACTCTGCAGCCTGTTCTGGAACAAAATGGATTCTTTTCTTTTTTTCTTTTAATCATTATATTAGAAGTTTTAAAGACAAAGGTGAAAACTAATACAAACTAATGTAAAGTAGGGAAGAAAAAAGAAAAAGAATCTCATCTCGTCTCGTGTCAGAAATGCAGGAACTGGAAGGGAGATCATTATTAATCTAAATTTTAAAAATTTTAAAAACTTTAATAAAAATATAAATTTATATAATTCTTGCCCAATGCCGGGCCACGTTGATGGCAAAGGTATTTCTGACTAGCAGAAAAAGAATGAAATCAAGGGGAAAGCTAAAAGTGCAAGAAAGAAAGAAAAATAGAAAAGAAAGAAAAAAGGTATAAAGAAGTGGCTTCCGATAATCTTTACAGCAATTATAAATACAATTATAAATTTATTTATTTCTCTAAAATTACATCATGACTCTCTTCTTTCTATAATCTATCCTGTCTAATATCAAAACCATAAATCATAAGTTCATTTGTATGTTTTATGCAAACAGTCCATAAGAGGTTTCCTTCAGCAATAAACATAGATATTGTCTTTTCTCTGATCAAAGAAGTCAGTCTGGCCATCTCAGCAAGTTGCATCATCTTCACCAACCACTCCTCCATTGTAGGAATTGCCGAAAGGAACAAAATGGATTCTTGAACCAAGGTTCCAGAGCAGTGTCACCAGAAAAAACATAAGTTACACTAGATGTGAACAGAAAGTCAGTACGTCTGATCTCTGTTACAAAGGATAAACAGTTTGTTGCATATATACAGATTGGGGAACGTGCTGATGGAGGAAAGATCACTCATTCCTTCCTCTGCTAACTAGCCCTGCTTAGCCAAGAGTGGTGCAGGGAAGCGTTGTTTATCCAGGAATCTAGGAAATACTATTCCCTCAGCACCTGTCATGCTGCTTGAACAAAATTAGTCCTTCTCTGGTTTGGATTAAAATCTAAAAGAGAGGCTAGAGGTCTCTGTATTATATTGCACACTTCTTTTAGAGAAACATGTGGGAATTGCTATAATTGTTATTCCAAGCCAAGAAGTGGTAGCGCTCAGTGACATATCAGGAAAACATATGTGGAAGGTACGAAAATATTTTTAATACATAGATTGTTGCATAGCCCCTTCAAGTAAATCTATTTTAATTAGATAGTGCTTATCTAAATGGCATCAAGCCTCAAAATGGTATGGACATACGCCCAAGTATTTGGATTTTCATTCTGTAGCTACAGGAAACATACCCATGTGTTTGTTAATATTCCTGTAGAATCCTGAGTGGCATTGCTCTCTGTTGGCAATCAGAACATCCAGTCTGAAACAAAATCTTGCGTAGTATACTCAGTGTGACGGTATCTTGTTTACACCTGCACACACACATCTTCTCCAACAAAGGAAATCACAACTGCATTACTGTATCAAATAGGAATGAGCTGATTTACATGTAGATGCATTTCCAAGTCTGAATGCTTCTAACTGGGGCATAGGCTATGATTTTTCAGTTCAATCCACAAAAGTATCAAAATGTGGATATAGGCTGTAGATAATCAAATTGGGCCATACCAGAAGCTGTGTGATGATTTGAATTTGCCCCTTGAGCTGTATCTCATAAATAAATAAACAGGTAATTCAGCAGTTTTGAAAATATATAATCCAACTGTTATCTGGAACTGCCTCAGTCCTTAATTACCTTAATTACATCTATACCAATCTCTCTTCCTCCACCAGTTCAACAGACAAGTTTAAAACATGTTCCTGTGATATTTTGTACATCACCGATCAGGACATGTACAGTCCGCATGCTTGATACAGATGTCAGTTCAATCATTAAAGTGTCCTGATGGCTTTTGTGGAATTAGCAGAATCTCACAAGAAACTTGGTCATACCTGTTTTAATTCTGAGGACTTCCTTGTAAACAATTTTATGTATGCCAGCACAAATGTCTTCAGTTTTACTAAAACATGTGAGATGAGACTGTCAGAGACACTGCTTGTAACTGAAAAATGCAAATGCTCTTTTGGAAACCTGTATAATTCTGTGACTGGGCAGTTGGTAGAGTAGGTAGAAACATTTGGAGGGATAAAAAGGAGTTGACAAAAGAACATTAACTACCTCATCTGTCTTTTTAACAAAAAGAAATGTCTTAAATCCCTCTTTCTGAGACTGTTTTTCATTATCAAAGCAGGCAGTGAAGCACTGAAATGTTTTTTAGAAAATTACAGTACTGTGCAAAAGTTTTGGGCAGGTGTGAAAAAATGCTGTAAAGTAAGAATGCTTTCAAAAATATATATTGTAATTGTTTATGTTTATCAATTTACAAAATGCAAAGTGAGCGAACAGAAGAGAAATCTAAATCAAATCAATATTTGGTGTGACTATCCTTTGGCTTCAAACCAGCATCAATTCTTACACTTGCACACTTTGTACACTTGCACAAAGTCAGGGATCTTGTAGGATTAGAGTTAGGTGTATGATTAACCAATTATATCAGGCAGGTGCTAATGATCATCAATTTCATATGTAGGTTGAAATGCAGTTATTAACTGAAACAGAAACAGCCATGTAGGAGGCTTAAAACTGGGTGAGGAACAGCCAAACTCTGCTACTAAGGTGAGGTTGTGGAAGATAGTTTCATGTCACAGGTCATACACCATGGCAAGACTGAGCACAGCAGCAAGACACAAGGGAGTAATACTGCATCAGCAAGGTCTCTCCCAGGCAAAAATTTCAAAGCAGACTGGGGTTTCAAGATGCGGTGTTCAAACTCTTTTGAAGAAGCACAAAGAAGCGGGCAACGTTGAGGACTGTAGACGCAGTGGTCAGCTACGGAAACTTAATGCAGCAGATGAAAGATGCATCATGCTTAATTCCCTTTGACATCGGAAGATGTCCAGCAGTGCTATCAGTAGAAACCAGCGGGACCCAGGTACACCCATCTATTGTCCAGAGGAGTCTGGCCAGAAGTGGTCTTCATGGAAGAATTGTGGCCAAAAAGCCATACCTCCCACATGGAAACAAGGCTAAGTGACTCAACTCTGCATGAAAACATAGGAACTGGGGTGCAGAAAAATGGCAGCAGGTGCTCTGGACTGATGAGTCAAAATTGGAAATATTTGGCTGTAGCAGGAGGCAGTTTGTTTGCCGAGGGGCTGGAGAGCGGTACAAGAATGAGTGTCTTCAAGCAACAATGAAGCACGGTGGAGATTCCTTGCAAGTTTGGGGCTGCATTTCTGCAAATGGAGTTGGAGATTTGGTCAGGATCAATGGTGTCCTCAGTGCTGAGAAATACAGGCAGTTAATTATCCATCATGCCATACCATCAGGGAAGTGTGTGATTGGCCCCAAATTTATTTTGCAGCAGGACAATGACCCCAAACATACAGCCAATGTCATTAAGAACTATCCTCAGTATAAAGAAGAACAAGGCGTCCTGGAAGTGATGGTTTTGCCCCCACAGAGCCTTGATCTCAACATCATGGAGTCTGTCTGTGATTACATGAAGAGACAGAAGGATTGGAGGCAGTCTACATTCACAGAAGATCTGTGGTTAGTTCTCCAAGATGTTTGGAACAACCTACCTGCCAAGTTCCTTCAAAAACTGTGTGCAAGTCTACCTCGAAGAATTGATGCTGTTTTGAAGGCAAAGGGTGGTCACACCAAATATTGATTTGGATTTCTCTTCTGTTCACTGACTTTGAATTTTGTAAATTGATAAACAAACAATTACAATATATATTTTTGAAAGCATTCTTACTTTACAGCATTTTTTCACACCTGCCTAAAACTTTTGCACAGTAATGTATATTTATACCACATGCATTTCCCACCTATAATAACACTATGTAGGTGGCCCATATTATTCAGAAGGGTTCTGTGATGTTGTGGATAACAAAACTGAAGAATGAGCCTTTGAGTCTGAGAATTGGCATTAGGGTCTGGAATCAATGATTGGCCTCTTCTCCCACAAACTTTCCCTGCCATAGTGGCCATTTGTACCTCCTCCTGCTTGCTTAGTCATGATGGATCTCACTGGATAAGCCCAGTCACAAAGGTCCATGTAGCTTACCAGTGGCAGGTGGCCTTCAGAGCTACTGACTCAAGTGGTGATGGAGGGAGTCACCTTACCTGCTCCACATGACTTTTACTAGCTTCTTTGCTCTGCAGGCTCTTTCTCCATCTCAGTGGTAAGGCCTCTTTATTGGGCTACTGGATGTTGATGCTGCCCAGAATCTGTTCATGGTTTGGAGTGGTGTGGGGATGGTCCTAACATCCACAAGTACAGTTGGGAGGCCCATCTAGTGGAACACAAAAGAGCTGTATGGAGCAGAGAAGCTGGGGTGAGCATCATGGTCAAAGCAATGGGACTCCCTCCATCACCTGGAAGTGGGTCATTCCAAAGCAGGGGAAGACCAGGATTTGCAACAGAATCCCATGAAACCTTGCAACCAGGTTGAAACAGCAAGATTTGCCAGTGCTGAGTGAAGAGAAGGCAGACCAAATACAGCTACCTTGCACAGACAACCTAACTCATAAGTAAACCTATACTTTACATATGCAGAAGAGCCCATCTGCCATTTTGCACATGTGTAAAGTAACAGAAAACAAGGCCAAAACTGTAGCTTTGTGAAAATGTGAGCCAAGATCTCTAATTATCGCTTGCAGATTCACAAAACTACAGATCATGTAACCATATGAAGGGCTACCTACAGTATACCATTGTACATTCCTAACAGTGCTAACTTAACCTTGAATATATAGTATATTAGTTCCTTATTTATTTAATCATTTAAAGGATGAGTATTTCTGCTGGTATTTCTCATAGAAAATGTTTTATTCTTATCCTGTCAACGAAGCAATATCAACAGGTTATGTAGAATCACAAATTCTGCAGTAAAACAAACTTGAACAAGCCAGAAATCTAGTTTGTACTCTTTCATGTGCTGTAGGAATGAGATGGGGACTGTTTTAAAATTGTAGCAATGGTGCTGAAATCTGTTTCTTGCAGTCTAAACAGTCCTTTTTCTCTACAGTTTCGAAATCCCAAAGCTCCTCTTCATAGTCGGCTTTCAAACCTCATAGCTCACTTGCAAAAGAAAGGGGACAAACCATGTCAAGAATTTTACCGAGCTTTACAGATCAATGCTGAGCATCTCTATAACAACTTGCCAAGCAGGAGACGTCTAAGTAAGTTGGATGCTACCAGCTTTCTTCAGTCCTTCTGTTTTAATTCTATCACCTTCTTATGTTCTGATTTGTCTCTTTTCAGAAACTTAAGTGAAACTTCTGCCATTCTGTTTCTTATAAATGCTCAGAGTTGCCTAGGCGCTCTCACAATTAAATGTCTATTCTCAATTCCTATTTGAAGATTTTTGTGATTACAATTTGATATCTATATACAATCATTTTTTTCTTTGTAGATATCATTGGCAATATCAGTGACACCTACAAACATAATTTATATAATCTGAGTTCTCAAGCTGCTTGTTAAAAACAAAGGAAAGTGCTACTGGCTTCTGGACAAAGAGGTTAAAGGCTACAGACATACATGACTCAATTATGCCTTGATTAGAGAGTAATCATCTATGTTTGCAAAGCTGTCTCCTGGCCTAGAAGGTTAAGGTCATTTTTGGAGTGACTTGCATGCATTCTATTAGGTCAAATTTTAAAACTATTGCTCTTTTTTTTTTTTTCATAAGAGCTACCCAAGTTGAAATAATTGCTTCTGCTGTATAGCAGTAACATAGGCTAACATATCAAGGAGACTGGATCCAGATTTAATTTAATCAGGAGAAGTGGTGATGCCAAATGTTCATTTGGCTCTATAGCTCTTTCTAGAATATGTGCAGAGGGTCTAGAAAACACTCAAGATCAAGCCTAAACTTTGTTTCAATTATTTACATTCTTTTTGCAATTCACCCCAAGATTGATTATGAATTAATTTATATTTCTGTCTGTCCATATTCTGCATGACTACACATCCAAACTCTGCCATTTTTGTGCTTGTAGTTCTTCGATGAGAACCAGTTTGGGGTAGTGGTTAAAGGTACCAAGTTAGAAACTGAAAGACCAAGAGTTTTAGTCCTGCCTTGGGCACCAAATCAGCTGGGTGACTTAGGACCAGTCAGTTTCTCTCAGCCCTAGGAAGAAGAAGATGGCAAACCACTTCCAAAAAGGTTGCCAAGAACATGGATGTGTTCTGCCTCTGCATATGATTCTTTTTCCTTGCCATTATACTTTATTACTATTGTATGTAATGATATAGGATACCACTCAAAAACAAAAGTATGTGTTGTTCTGTGATGAAAAAACAACAAACCATATTCCTGGTCTCTGGCACACATGTTAAGATATGAAAACAATAGAAAAACTTGAAGCAGATATTGTTCAACCAGATTTGTATTTGGGTTTCTAACTGGCAAGAAAATTACAAATCATGGCAAGAATAGATCATCCATCACTAACTATGACTGACTCAAGTTCTGATATCCTCATAGTTATTTTCACAAAAGAAGTATGCATGAAACTCAGTAGAGTGAACAAGTACAATTCCCTGCCCACAAAGCAAATTCAACATGGTAAATATTAAGTAAAGGAGGGGAAACTGGAGATGTGTGCTTAGGCTTAGCTACAGTCTGAGTTATAGCAGGGCCTGGAAATTAGGAAATCATTTCATTGAAATGAAAGGATTGCTAACTCTGGGTCCAACCCAAATTTTTGCCCAGACTGTAAATATTTCATCTCCGCTTAATCAGCTTGCTTGCTTATGTGCCATCAAATCAGTGTTGACTCTCAACAACTGCCTAGATAGACCTTCTCCAGGATGAGTCCCCAACTTACCCCTTTAGATCTTCCAGTGGTATACTCATTGCCACTGTAATTGAATCCATCCACCTTGCTGCTGGTTGTCTTTTCTTTCCTTCCACCTTTCCCAACATTAAGAACTTCTCAAGGGAGCTGGCTCTTCACACATTGTGTCCAAAATACGATAATTTGAGCCTGGTCATTTGTGCTTCCAAATGAGAACTCTGGATGATCCATTTTTTTGTTTTCTTGATTAACTATGGTATTCTTCTAAGTCTTCTCTAACATCAGAGGCTAAAAGCGCCAATACTCTTCCTATCCTGCTTCTTCCATAGAGTGTCACAGGGAAAACCATTTTATGCATAATGCTGATTTTTGTAGGTATAGACACATTCTGGCATCTGAATATCTTTCCAAGACCTTCATAGCTATTCTACCAAATGCTAGTCTGTGGTATATTTTTGACTGCTGATTCTTTTCCTGTTGATAGTTGATCTTAAAAGGTAAAGCTATCCACCCTTCAGTATCTTCATTGTCAGTTCAAAGGCTGGTTTCTGTACCTATTATCATGACTTTGGCCTTCTTTATATTTAATCTTAGTCCCAGGTTTTCACTGTGTTCCTTGACTTTCATTACTGGAGATCATTTACATATTATTTGCATTTTCAGCTATCAGAGTAGTGTCATAAGCATAGGGCAGGTTATTGATATTTCTTCATCCAATTTTAAAACCACGCTAATCTTACAATCCAGTTACCTTCAATATATATTTAGCTTTTGTGAGTGTGTGTGTACCTTCGAGTCAGTGTTGACTCCTGGTGACTGCCTGTACTAGCCCCTGCAGTTTTTTGGCAAGATTTCAGAAGTGGTTTGCCTTTGCCTTCTTCCTAGGGCTGAGAGCGAGTGACCAGCCCAATGCCATCCATCTGGCTTTGTGCCTAGGTGGGACTAGAACTCACGGTCTCCCAGTTTCTAAGAGCCTTGTGCCTTAATCGCTACACCAAACTGACTCTCATATTTAGCATATAGGTTTAACAAATAAGGGGAGAGTATACAGCTTTGTCTTACTCATTTGCTGACCTGCTGCTAGTCTGTTTAACCATGTTATGTTTGGACTTGGTTATGGAATTCCTTAATCTCTCAACACCTAAACAAATTCAGCCACAATTTCAGATGGGAAGCTCTTGACATTCTAGCCCAAGCCAAATCCAGAAATGCTAAGGAATTCCTAGAAGCTTGGCCAGAAATCAGACAAATTGGCCATCAACAGACACATAGAGATAAACCCCATCTCAATACCATTTAAAAGATAAAACCAGAAGTCAGAGAAGGAAACAAACAGTCGGCGCACATTACCTCCAGCAGCCAACACCAAGATAAGCAAGAAACAACACCAGATAAACAGTCAAAGAAAAAATAATACCCCAGTCCAAGGACCCATAAAGGAAGAAGCCACATCCCAGCCAAGACTGGCAGGGCAGCCTACTGTATATAATCAGACAGCAAATCTCAGTCTCCCATGCACGTTGCTCAGCCTGGTAATGAAACATCTGCAGGAAAGTTACCAAGCTCAGAGAACACCAAGAACCCAACATCCAACACTATATCATCTATCTTTTGGTTTTCTTGTTAAAATAAAGGGGTGGATTGTTGAAATAAATATGCTGCAGTAGCAAAAAGGAATCATAGATGTACTGTACTCTCCTTCACAATTTACAGGTGTTCAGTCTAGAAAGCATATTCGCACTAACATATTATGATCTCAGCTCTGTGGACTTGGTATGCAGGCTCCTCTTCTGTGGTTGCTGTAATGAACTTACATCAAATTGTTTCTGGCATACCAACTTGTCTAAAACAATGTCAAGAATGGCAGTTCCTGATGACTTTTCTGAATTGTAAGAGAAGGAAGATTTCTCAATGACCAAATTATGTTCCTTTAAATGTTATTTCTGTGATTTCCTTCTAACAACCTGGAACCAGAATAATACTGCTTAGCTTTGACTGTGGTTAGTGTGCTAAGTTAAGCTTTGAGACAAGTATCATTTTTTTTAGCAGTGTACATCATTTGTCAGATTTCTCAGTTCACTGTATATTATTTGTACAATGGAGAGGAAAAGCACTGATTTCAAAGTCGGATTGTTTGATTAAATACACTGAAAGTATCAGATGTGTCATCGTGGTTGCCTGTTCCTAGCTATAATGATACCAAAGTAATGAAACTTGCATGATGACATCATGACACAAGCTCAGCTCTTTTGTACTTGTGTGATTACATGGCATGCAAGTACATAAAGGACAGCATTTGCAAGGCAATGCATCCTTGCCTCCCCCCAGACACCCTTGACTTTTTTTTTTACAATTTGTATATTAGCTGCCTGGACTTGGTTGATAGTATACTGTATTACTCTCCTAGCTAAAATAGTGTCAAGAACTGTAGTACCTGATTTCTCTGAACTGCCGTAGAAGTGATAGAAGAAAAGACTTCTGTGGTTGATTTATGTTCCTTTAAATTGCTCTTTTTGCAGTTCAGGCCATAGCAAGCCCATGAGGCTTGTGCAGTTGCTAGTAAAGAGCACCTCTGATCTATTGCAATATGGATGAATGTTTTGAAAAACAGGTTTAGTAATCGTACTTATATCCTGTCTTTCCCAAGGAACTGAAACCACCAGCTACTCTGAGAGAAGCAGGGTGAAAGCTCCACTGAGTTTTATAGGGAATAGATTGCAAATGCAGCTGTGTAACTAAGTATAAGCTGAACAGGAAATTGTAACCTGCCCTGGCTATATAAGACATGGGTTTCCAAACATAAGACTGCTCCTTTTATAGCTTTTTTTTTTAAACTTTCTTAAGTATAGAGCCCCAAATATAGTGGGTCAAGTGGCAGAAATTTGAAGTCGTGTTTCCAGTGGCCCAATGACTTTCTAGCCCTTAGCAAGCTATCTTCTTTCAGAGCATAGAAGAATGAAACATATTCATTTTGGGGAGCTTTAATTTTCATCATTAACACTGGGATTTCCTTGTTCCTAGAATTTTGTAAAACATCTCATGTGCTGGTCCTTGCTATGCACAACTTGTACATTTATGCCACTATGGAAGATTTATGGTTAGGGATAAGCCTATTGAATGCAGTGGGACTTCTGTTCAATTGAGCAAACATAGCATGTTTTTACTATAGTCCTATACATATTATCTAAGAATAAGTCCCACTGAATTCAATACAATTTACTCCTAGGAAGGCAGTGAATTAAATTATACTGTGGTATTGTTGGCAACTGTTAGCTTATATAGTGATGGCAATAAAGTACCGAGTTACCCTTGTCTGATACATTCATCTGTGTCATAGCAATGATGGGAATTAGGAACATACTTCATTCTAACGGGCTTTATTAGAAATCTAGATTGTCTGGTGTCAAGTGATTTGAATCTTTTAATCAATACATCATTATTCTACGTTGCAAAGGAAAGGCTACAACCAATGGCCAATGGGGCATATTGCTTCCCTGGTAGCTGTTTCACAAATTCCATATTCCTGAAAGAGGCAAATATACAGTAAGTGTGTATATTTTCAGAAGTTTTCCAGACTTAAGGAACTCATTGTTAAGAAGACAAGAAAAGTGTCTGTTCTTTAGCCTTTGTGAAAGTACAAAAGTTAATCAGTTCCTTTTGTAGCTTTGGTTCAACATGTTCTAAGAACAAAGCATGAGGATCAGTCAACCACATTTATTTTTGTCTTAAAATTTTAGACTTGAGCTTTTGCCTTTTTTGTTTTTTTTAACAATAAAGAGCTAGACGTTTGCATGGATTTTCAGTGCAAATTACATGTTACGTTGCAGCTGTGTGTAATGATACCCTGAGGCCTTGCTGTCAATTGTAAAAGTCCTGTGGGTTTGCAATGTGCATGAGAAAAGAGATTGGAAGAATAGGTTTTCTACCACTTCTTCTGTCAGCTGGAGCTTTTCCCTACTTGTCAGTGTTTGAAACCCATTCTTAGTTTTCAAATATCGATCTTGAATACCCCGGTAGGAACAGCACTGAGGTTGGTCTGTGGGGGGAGGAAGAGCACTTTCAGACAGAAAACAGCTGGCTTTTAAACAAATGTGTGGGAATTGCACCAATGGCACATTCCAGCTGTATTCAAACCAAGATTATGTGAAATTGTGACAAAATGCTAGTTAGTTAGATATTATGGAATACCCAGATTTAGTCCAAATGCTCAGATAGGCTTTCCATACCATATTGCTTCAATATTTGATGCGTGTGTTCCAGAGTGCAAATATCTGTGGCAGACACACTGTGTGTAAGGTTTTGGAACGTGGAATTAATTTTTTTTTTCCCTTATGGCAACTTAGTTAAACTTTGTTATGCTCAGTACTGCATGTTCCAGCTACTGCTAATAGTGGATTAAATAATGTCATCAAATTTAACAACACCTAGGGGTCTTAATCAGTTTGGGGGAGAGGGAATTAGAACCACAACACATCTGGAAAATGGGTTGGGGAAGGCTGCTCTCTTCAGGTGATTGATTGTGGTCCAGCACTTTAATGGCTTGACTGAGATCTACTGGTACAGTTGGGGATTAAAAAAAACACACACACACAAAGAAATGTCAGAAGCTGTGAATTAGATATAAAAACCAAAGAGAAATAAGTGACTACAGGAAGCAATAGTTTAAAATATCTATATTTATAGTTTAAAATATCTTCCACAGTTAAGCCCTTTTTGAATGAGAAGGAAAATAGATTTATAGTTTCAGTTTGGCCTGCTGTGAAATAACTTTTTAAAAAAATCCCTAGGTGAGGGAGGAGCAAGAAGGATATTTAAGTAGTTTCAGCCAGGCTCTCATAATGGAAAAAAAACCCCATGCCTTCAACACCAATCCTAGACCCCTTAGTGTGTGTGCATGCCTTTTTATTAGGTATAATCATTATTTATGTAATGTGAACATTTTTTCAGGTACGAATCATTGGCTACAAACTGGTATAATTGCAGACATACAGAAAAAGCCAAACAAATTCCAGTCTGCTGGTAAAGCTGCTGCTTCTTATGACATAAGCTTTGAGAAATTAAAATTAAATTTAAATTCAACTGATTTCACATTACAAACAACATTTCCTCATGTAGAACTTACGAATTTCTGGATGGAGCTTTTAAAAGAATATCCTGAAAATGCCAGTTGAGCGTTGAAACATCTAATGTCATTGATAACAACATACCTTTGTGACAGAATCTTCTCTTTATATGCAGCAACCAAAAACAAGTCTAGAAATAAGCTAAATATAGAAGATAATCTCCCTGTGAGTCCCCCATAATATTTCAGGAGATTAGTGGCCATATTGTATTGATTATATTACTTTGAAAATTACTTTATTTTCACTTTTTTATTATTTGTTTCCAAAGTTTGTTGGACTGTATAGAGCACTAACTCAGTGTGTTGCTTTTGTTTCTAGAAACCTCAGATTCCACAGGGATAAACCCTGAGAAGGAGAAATGTGTTCTAAATGACAGGGGTAAATAACATGTGTAAAATATTGTTGGCTGCATTAATATGAATAGTAAGGTTAACAAAAGTACTGTGTTAATGTAATTAATTTTGATGACATTAATCTTAAAAGTATTCATCCTGCGAACATGTCCATTGATGTGAAAAGATTAAGGCTATGTATGTATAATCCAAAGGGTTTTTTTCAATAGTAATTCATGGATTGTTCATACAGACCAGCTGATCCCTTAATGTATTTGCTATCTTAAAATTCTGCATCTTCTAAGGCAAGGTTCCTCAACCTCAGCAGCTTCTAAGATGGGTGGACTTCAACTCCCAGAATTCCCCAGCCAGCATGGCTGGCTGGGGAATTCTGGGAGTTGAAGTCCACCCATCTTAAAGTTGCTGAGGCTGAGGAACCTTGTTCTAAGGATTGGGAAGGGATCACATAAGAGGGCAGTTCAGAGAAGATGTTTGGCAAGAATGAGGCTGCTAGCAATATTTCAGAATGCTTTGCCCAGCAGAACATTCCAAGGAATGGTGCCCATGATCTCCAGAATAATAAGCTGTGGGGTTCAGCTTCAATATCTGTTGCCACATAATTTTCGCTCTCATTTTTGAAGACTGTATAGGATTTTATAGGTTAGAGACTGTGGGGCAGAACTCACTGTTTTAAAAAGTGACACTTCATTTTAAACTTTCACTTACCTGCTGGCTGGGTTTGTTTGCAGGCTCCTGGGTGTTCAAATATGTGCATTAAATCCTCTTACGATATCTCTGCATATAATTTTTAAAACGACTAATCCCTTTTGCTGCCCTCTGGTGCCCTGACTCATTTTCTCTTTCCTTCCATTCCTCCTTTGAAGCCAGAAGGCAGGGAAGCAACTCCACAGGTAGACCTCATTATTGCTGTACCAAACCCAGCACATTGTTAAGGGGCCTATTATAATCTAAAAAGTCCACACCCGGCTCCTTTTCTTTCCCCAATCAAAGTATGTCAAGTTTTTCTTTTTCTTTTTAAAAACACATTTGCCATTGTATCATTAGGGCTGTAGCCTCTGACCTTGACCTGACAGCCCCATTGTATTGGGTCATACTCATGTCCCAAATGGGTTGAGACCCTGCCCTGTACATTATTCAAATGGCACGTTTGAACCCATGGAGATTAGCTTTGGGGTCATCGTTTGTACTGAAATAAGATGTGAACCGGTCTACGTCAAATTGGGTGGGGGGAAGGAACGCATCCTTAGCTTTAGGGTTCTGGAAGCAAGTTTAACTGAACATGGTTCCAGAGCTCCCATAAAAGGCAGCCCTGGGTAAGGCAAACTTCTAAATTTCTGAAGCTCTGAAAAATAAATCTTTTTGCATATTTAAACCAATAAACCAATTACATATGGTTAAATAGCCTTGGCAGATTGTCACACTTAACATGTGAAGTTGTGAAAAGCATCCAATTTGCAGGGATATTGTGGGAGGGGGTATCATTGTTATCCCCCATCACATCCCCCTGTGTCTTTAGCTCTGCGCATGGGAAGGTGAGCATGTATAGCCAACAAGAAAAACTCATAAGTACCATCATTGCAGAAAAGGCCTGTATAATCATATAGCCTCTGTTGGACTGTAATATTTTACACTTTAAACAGCCATGAGAAGCCCAACTTATTTTACTAATATAGGATTTAAATCCCTGGAGAGATTTTCTTTTTTCTCTTTTGCAAGTTTTTAAAAAGGCTGATGTCAGAAAAAGAGTTACGAGGAATAAAGGCACTCATGATTCTAATTGCGTTAGGAAAGAATGGTGACATCAAATGTGAAGGAGAAAACAAAGTAGCTGCTCTGTTTTTTTCTTTTCTAGGTCCTACGTTCTTTCTTGCCTGCTTCAGTGTTGCTGCAGGGTTAGCATTCTACATGTATTGCTGCAACCCAGGTAATAAAAGTTTGATTTTTCAGAGGAGCTGAGCCAAATTAAAAGGGAGCCCTGTTAGCTTCTTCAGCTTTCTGTCAGACACATTTTAGCAGAGCTTCCTCTGTTGCGGCCCCCCCCTCTGGAACAGCCTCCCCTCCAGAGATAAGGACGGCACCCTCTCTCCTGGGTTCCAGAAAGCTCTGAAAACCTGGCTTTGGTCCCAGGCCTGGGGCTGATGTTTATTATTTGTTCAATGGCCCCTGTTTTGCTTTGTTGTTTTTGCTGTCTATTAGATTATTTTAGCTTGGGCTCCCTGTGTGATTCAATGTTTTTAGCTGTTTTTATGTTTTGCCTAGTTTTGTACGCTGTCCAGAGTCCACTGGAATTGGGCGGCCAATAAATTTAAATAGACAGACAGATAGAAAGATACCCCTTTGGACTAGATTGGAGTAATCCACTTTGCCCAGGCCTCATTGTCCTGGTATGGTGTTGCAGTGGTTCTCTCCCTTTCTCCGTGGTTGGTTCCAGTCAGCGTTGATAGGTGTCAAGAAATGCTACGCAGGGTCCCTCAGGGCTTGCCAGTCTTGCTGCTCCTATTTAACATCTACATGAAGCCATGTAGGGTTTTCCAACATGAGCTCTGGATGGAATAGCATTACCCCAGGCAGAGCTGGCATGTCATTTGGAAGTGCTCTTGGATTCACAGCTTCTGTGGTGGGGTGACAGTTGTGGACACTAGGGCCTTTGTATAGATTGGTCTTGTGCACCAATTGTGCTCATTCCTGGAACAGGAAGCCCTTCTCACAGACACTCATGTTTTAGTTACCTCACAGCTGAATTACTGCAATGAGCTTTACGTGGGGCTCTTGTGAAGACCTCTGGGAAGCTACAGCTGGCGCAAAATGCAGCAGCATGAATAATTATAGGCACACCTCAGTATAGCCATGTAACACAACCTGCACTGGTTACCAATGGGCTTCTGGTTGCAATTCAAGATGCTGATAGTGGATATTTGCAGGACCATGTCATCCCAAATGTTTCCACCTATTTGATACGATCTGACAGGGTCAGATGCTTTGGGTCTATTAATTAAATAGTGCCACCATATGGGACCCAGGAGGTGTGCCTTCTCTGTTGCCATGCTTCCATATGAAATAGTATTCCCCACCCTAGGTCCATGTAGCCCTAACCCTACTGGCCCTCATAAGAGAACTTAAGACCTGGCTCTTCCAGCAAGCTGTGATTTAGATTTATGTGTGGTCCTGCTAAACATCAACAGTGATGTATTGCTTCTGATGTGTTCCTCCCTTTCTGGTTGTCTTTTAATGGCTGGTTTTCTCTTGTTTCCACCCTCCACCTAAAGTCAGTGATGGGGTGGCCTTAAAAATCAAATTAATAAATGCATTTCAATTGATCATTTATTGGGATGTGATCCTTCCTGTACTGTTCTTTGCTGGTATGGGTGCATATCATTTTCTTGGGTCAAAGCTGAGTCTTGGTAGATGTGGGCTGGGCAATGAGGGGAATACATGCAACTAAAGCACAAAGCTAGCAGATCCCAAGTAAAATCCATGGTTTTCTTAAACTCTCTCCACTTTTGTCATAGGTGGATTTCCTTCTCCCATTCACTTCTTCCTATTTTACATTGACATTCCCTTGTGTCATCAGAATTCAAATCCAATTATTAATTTAGTATATTATTTTTGGCATTCATACATTAGCAGTCTTGGGAATTACCTTTCTTCACAGTTTTGGTAATGCTAAAAATGATAGGGTTTTGTGCCCAAAATTGAGAATTCAAGATTATTGGGATAGATACAGAACACATGAGAATGTCTTATGTATCTATGGACAAGGTAGTTTTTAAAGTCATAACTTGATTTATAGGTTTGTCTGTTTAAGACCAAATAATTCATCATTCAGAGTTGGCTTAAAAATCCTTCTGTAGAAGCCAATTTTCATTACATTTTATAATTGATGCTCCCTGGGCAAAACTTTGGCAAGATATTTTTGTGAAATAATATTTGTTGAAGGAAAAGCCAGTATGTTTACATACCTGATTGACATTTCACTTTTTTTCCCCCACCTTTTCATCCCATTCCATATTGTCGTTTCATTCTAGATTCCAGAGTCCTGGGAAAAGCCAAGAAGGTGCTGGGCTTTTCCCCCATCATCATAGGAAGACATGTTAGAAACATCTGTATGTTATACATGGAAGATTCATCAGGGAGACAGTAAGAATAAACAGGCTGCACAGGCCAGCATCAGATTTCCCTGCCAATGGCACTGGTGTTCTGCAAAGAGTTACCTTTTCTTATACCAAAGATATAACTCGGTGGCTTTAGCAGTCTTTGTTTATTGCTTCAAAGAGCTTTCAGAAGATCACTTATATTTGCCTTTTACTTGTGGGAGTAAATCTTTTTATTTTTGTACAAGCTTATTTTTTAAATTATTTATCACCTTGATAAAATATATTTTAATGCCAACAAGCATTTTAACACATCCTAATTCATTGCAAAGTCTTGAGAGTCAAATCATGCATATGTACATTGCATTCTGCCAGTTTCTGTTTCAAGATGAGCAGAAAGTTTCTGCTCAAGCTAGTGCTGAATGATGGAGCCCTGTTGTGTGTGTCTATGGCTTGTGTGTCTATTTATTAAGAGGATAATGAACTCCACATGAAAGCTATTCTGAGCTACTCTGCTTCATTGAAAACAAACAGAAGTTTTCCACTTAATATGAGTGTCAACCTTGAGTGCTGGTGATAGAACACATCAAGTTTAGTATATCAACTAGTCCATTAGCAGTTGTTGGGGATTCTCTTTGTAAATAGCAAAGATAATTGGTATTAGACAAGAAATAATGTTTGAAACAACACCTGAAATGTATAAGCAATTATAAGCAAATGCCGGGTGCAAATGAACCCAAAGCCATATTAAAACATGGAGTATATAGTTTTATTTTTAAATGTTGAAAAAACTCTGTGTTCTTTCTGTTTCTAATAGACTCCAAGAGATCAGTGATATGAATAACCTAAGCATTTGTCAGATATCTGTTTCTTAGTCCAACTGTGTAAGATTTCATGTTATGTGAGGTTCCAGAGAGAAACTTAAGTGTGGCCAAGAATTTAGCAAGGTTAATTAACTTCTAAAGAGTAACTGAGTGTGTCAATTTATTGCAACTAAACATGAGGGGTACAGGCTATCTAGTTTATAATGGCATATGCTTTTGAGGACCATAATCTGCCTCAAACATCTGAAGGATTCTGTTCCATGAAAAAATTCATTTCTCAGAAGCCCATTTCATGTGCAAGTGCTGTATGGCAATTTCATGGAGCGTCTAGACTATATCATCATCCTTTAGCCCATGTTTAATCTCCCTTCTGCCTTGTCTTTTTTCACCTCTCTTAACAAGGGTAATCTGTTTAGCTGGAAAGACTTAAGCATATGAAACTTCAAAGGTGTGGTATAATGTAGGGCACTATCTTTAGAGGCAGGGAGCAGCAACCCTAGTGATAATGCTCTTTGCTCTTCATCGCTCCTTTACCTCTCCTTATTTCCATGAATTCCTCAGGTGTGAGAATGCACATTGGATTTGTACGTGCATAATTTTTTCTGACATTGAAATGCCACATCCCACCTTCCTCTGATTTTTACCTTTGATATTCTGAAGAGGTGGAATCTTTTCTTACGTGTATGTAGAAGTGGCCATCCATCAACTTTGTAACAGATACTTTCCAAACTGTTGTTCACATTAATCTTCCTTGGTTGACTAAGGAATCATATTATTTAGGGCATTACAACTCTTTGGGGGATTGAGTGGAAGGTGCTGGCTGACTTTTGAATATTCTGAAATTCTTGAAATCCACTTTTTTAAGAAGGAAAAGGTGCTACACAATAGTATAAAACACCTATGTGCCTCATCATAATTGCTACTTTCTTTGGGGAACTGAAGAGGAAACAGATGGTTACAAAAGAGGGTTGAAATGAACAGGAGTAGCAGATAGCAGCTGGAGTATATTCCACCCTATTCTGCACATTGAAGGGGATAGTTTTACAGTAAACTTCTTTCCAATAATAATTTACTGGAAATAAATTGGGCAGGAACAGCAACAGCATTGAAAAGCAACAGCATGCAAAAGATTCACATCTAAACACAGCTTTAGGCTTTAGATTGCTGTAAGACTCTTCATTGTTTTGTTTATCAGACAGAGGCCTGGTTCAGATGAAATGTTAAACTATCATTTAGTGTCATTATATTTCCAAATTTTGAGTTCCCATATTCCCCTCTCCTCTTCTGTCATGGTCATGTGGAATAAATAATATTTTCATTTTCAGTTATCCTCATGTTATTGTCAGACTGAGGGTGTTGTATACCACAGCTTAAAGTTGGCTTGTTTTAGTAGAATGTAAGTAAAGTCCTTGAGTTGAACTCAACTTTATGGACACATTTATTTTGTTTTCTTGGCATCAATACAGACATTGTTTGCTGATACCTTATTCCAGGATGGCTTTTCAATTTCCCAGTCTAGTAACAACCCTGGAATTTCTTGACATCCAAGCACTAACCAGTTCCAGTCCTGTTTAGCATGTTGAGATCAGCCACCTAGCTGGACAGGTTCAAAATACCATAGCTAGCTATAGTTTAATTAAAAATGCCAGTGAATGCATATAGTCATTGCACAGCCATAGCCAGAGAGGGGAGGACTGATGCTATTCAGAGCCCAGTTGTGGCCTGGGCTTGAAATGGATTATGCTTCCCTACCATAAACTATAGGAAACGGGGGATTAGCCATGGAATCTGACTTTTCATGAATTTAGAGGCGCTTTCTGAAGAGAAAATAAAGTGATGCAAGCATGAAGTAGGGGTTGCTACAAGATGATCTAAGATGTTTGCACTGCCACTTCAGCAGTTATCCTGCTGTGGTTTGTATCTGCCTCTGGTTAGGGATGTTCTGTGTGAATTGTTTAGCTAAAACTGCTTAAAAGGGCTTCTCCTCCTGCCCTCGCAGCTAAAGGATTGTACCTGACAGAAACTTAATCGACTTGTATTTCCTCGAGTCACCACAGGATGGTGGGAGAGCACTGCAGGATACACATGAGTAACTGGATTTGTGTGTGGAGAATCTTTAAAAACTGAAGTGTCAGCTACTTATTTTCTGCACAACAGGAGAAATAATGCTGTACCACTGCTCAGTCAGACCTCATTAATTTTAAAGGGGTTCATCAGTTTCAGAAGAAGAATGCCTTATTTCTAGCGTATAGAATAATGATCTTTGCCCAGTTGCTTTTTTTAAAATAGGGCATTTATTTAGAAAAGAAATATAGCTTGTTTTTGTTTCAAGGTCGACTTTAGTAGAAGGCAGGAATCTATACCTGAGAGTTTAAGAAAAACCTTGGAGCATCAAAACTCAGTTAAAAGATCAAAGTGAAAGTCAACTTTGAAGTTTAAGCTGTTCCTCCAGTTGAGTATAAAAGTAGCTTTGAACTCGCAGGCTGACTATATGATCAACCAACTCGATAAAAAGAAACCCTAAAATATACTACATACTATCATTCAGGTAGCTTTTAAAAAGATAAAATACCTTTCCCCCCTCTCTTAAACGATATTCAAAAAAGATAATAGGAAGTCCAGTTCTCTAAAGTGTAAAGAGAATAAAATCCCATCTAGAATATTCTGATGTTCAATTATGTACAACCTACATACAAATGACACTGAAGATTACTTAACGTGTTATTTCTGCAGGATAGGCCCTCTTCTTCGGACATTGCTTAGTCAGATCCTGCTAGCATCTTCACCACAAAGTTATTCCTAATATTAGATTTGAGGATGGAAGAGCCAAGTTCAGGTTTTGTTCTATCCTGAACTGGCATCATTAATCTCCTATTATGTCTTCCAAGATTTTGATTAAATAAGAAGAGGAAGAGGCTGTGGACATGGGACATCCATCACAGGAACGTATTGTTTCATGTTCAGTTGAGTCACAAGTGTTTGCTGAAGAGGAGAAATGAAAAACTACACTAAATCCAAACAGCACATCAGCTAATTTTCTCCCTTTTATGTGATATGTTCCATATGTTGATATATTATTATTATTATTATTATTATTATTATTATTATTATTTTATTCGACATGCTAATTATTATGTTCAGTTACATTAAGTTTTTCATTATGTGAAAGGACCTGGTTGATAGGGGAGAATTCTACAGCTGGAGAAAGCTGTCTTCCTCTGACCAGTAGAGCGTGTCTGTGTGCGTGTCTAGGAGGGAGGCAAATTGATACCATCGAATAATCAAATCAATTAAAAATTACAGTGTAGATGGTCCAGTGTGAAATGAGAGACTGAAAATACATAAATGTGCCCAGACTTTTTCGATTCCCCATAAAGAAATTCTCAGGCAGCAATAACATTAGACCAAAGGGTCCAGATTTTTTTTTTTTTTTTGGATGATGTTTAGAAAAAAAATTCTTGTTATTTTATTATTTAACAATCAGATTTTTTTGGGTGGTCCCGATTTTCCAGGAGTAGTTGACATGTTTATAGCCATCACTCCCCCACCGACAATTCCCTTTAGGGCCCATAAGGCCCCTTTTCACCTTATTCTTTTTAGATTCTTTTAATTAAATAATCAATAGGAAGCTGGCATCTAGCACAGTAGTAGTAGTGTGTAACCTTTAGTGCCACTTAAATTTGCAAGATTGTTTCTTGCAAACTGTAATCATTTTACAAAGTAAAACATTGTGGTGGATCCTGGAGACTCTTTTGTTTAAAGTGTGTTTGTCTGCCCAGAAAGAGCAAAAATAGGTTTAAGCGGTAAAAAGCATTCTGGGGGAATAGAAGAAAGCAATATTCTATTCAATTGTGCAGGGCTCTGGATTTGGTTTGAAAGAGCTGTTTCAGACTCTGCAGGAATGTGAATGCAGCCGTGTCTGTGCTTTAATGAGTCACAGGTAAGTGCTGTGTTCGAGCTCCTGTCCTTTCCGATATTTCACTTCCAACCCAGTCTGGAGCATTGCATGGCCCTAATACCCAGGCCATTCTATTTATTTACTGAATAATCTAAGGTTTAATTGAATGCACTATTTAAATGCTATGTATTATTATCTCTAATTTGGCTTAGGTATAAAAGACTCTAAGTCATCAATCTGTTTTCAGAAGGAAATAATACCTTTCAGGTGCCTGGAGACCATGATATTAGCAAATCAGACCTCCTTGTATGTTGAAGAGAACAAAATGGCATGTGTAGTTGCTTTATCTGCTGATAACACCAGCTACACTGCCTGAACGCTGCTCAGAGTGAATGAGATAGCTGTGTGATATATGTGAAAATCGCCACATGTTTTGCTTAATCCTTCAAATTATCCAACAATGGTCTTAGCTGTTTTTTGGACCAATTCTAAAATCCTTTGTTTCCATTCAGTCCACATAAATATAATGTAGATGGTGACTTGAAACCCATCAGTTCCTTTTCTTACCAGATGTCAGGTGATATATTAACATTTATGTTGCAACTTCATGTTTTTGATCATTTTTTTTAAAAATCAATTACCTTTTAAATGTGTTTTTGGGGGAAGAGAGAAAAGGACTTCATCCATGCCTTGCTGCCCACAGGGGCTGCACTGATGACACAATGTGGTTTTCAAAGACTTTGATGACAATATATTCATTTGCATAAAAACCCAGAAATGTTGGGAACTGTAGCATAGATTAAAAAAAGATGTTATCAAGAGATATGCTAAAGGGGATGACAATTCTAATATGAAAACAGTTCTCCAATTGCTGTACAAGGATGGCTTTGTAGTAAAAGAATAGATATCTGTTAGGGCTTTATGGTGATCTGGATTTGAATGGGAAAACTGATATAGCCTTTCAGAGTCCCATGGCAAGTGGGTGACCATACAAACTGAAAGAAAGAAATGTGATTCTGAGTGTGCACGAGTCCACACATCATGTCTGTCTTTTGTGTCCTTCCAAGAAAAGATGTGTTCTGTTTCTGGCCAACATGTGTGACATCATGCCAGAAATTGGGAGTGTTCTTGATCACACACAGGAGCTAGCCAATCAGTACTGTGCCACTGTTTGAAGTGTGCAGAATTGCTCCCCCCCCCCCCAAGTCTCCATCTCAGTGAATCAGGTAAAATGTTAAAATGTAATCAGGGAGTTTACAGGAGAGATTCGGTTCTAAAATGGCTAATAGGAATATGTTGCATTAGAGCCAGTATTTGACTTTTTTAGGCCCAGATTCCACTTACTACAGGGAATCCCAGGATTTTATAACAAACCATATAAAAAAATATCAATCTCTGTGTATTAAATGTATATCAATATTCTCAAAAAAAGCATTGGATTTTGGGGAATTTATTTTTGTTATATTACTATTTTATTTTATTTTACTTTTAATCTATAAATGGAAGGGGGAAAGATCAAATGAAGTAAAATAAAAACAACAAAAAGAAAAATAAAGGGGAAAAAAAGAAAAATGCCTGTTAAACTAAATGTATGTACAATATTCTTCTCAATAAATATCCAGTATGAATGCAGGTTTAAGGGGAAGTTTTGCTCAAACTGTAACATGTGCATAAAATACTTTATTTATAAGCAGTGTTTAATGTACCTGATTGTATATTATTAAAAACTTTATGTGTAGATAAAATTAAAATTCTCAAACCAAGTAATGTCATGACTTGCAAACAGTTTTTTAATAGGAAGATTAGCTCCTCTTTTTCGTTTTATCGTAAAACTGAAATAAAATAACTCAACAGAAGGCCCTTTCTCAAGAAGTTCAGTTGGGAGGCCAAATATATTGGAAGTTCCACAAGGGTTATCTAGAAACAAAAGGCTTTAGATGCAATCCTACAATGAACACTGTCCTTCAGATAATTTTGAGTACAGCATTTCTCAAGAACAATGGTTATAGAGCAGGTCAGCACAACTTGTAGAGGGGAAAGGGAGGCATTGATAAATTAAAAATAATAGCTGGCCACAAAGGAGTACCTGGTATGCCAATCAGCTGTTTGGAAAGTAGCGGAGTGGCATCAGTGAGGGAGCTGGTGGTGTTGGTGAGGTCTGGAGGCCTCCACAGTGTGTCTTTTGGGGTGGAATTAGCGGCAGATCCTTCCAGGCAATGGTGATGGATTTACTGAATTGATGCTGGTGGGCCACACAAGATAGGCCTGGCATAGACAGTTGTTTAATTGCTGTTGCCATCATCTTGACTGTTGAGTTAGATGGATGCTTCATGTAGTATGTATCAGTATTGTCCAAAGAATATGCTAGAGCTAAGATAGTCCTGTCCAGTCAGCTAATTTCAGAGGTATTCCAATATAGATCTGTGCTGAAAACATCTATCATCTGTCTGTCTGTCTGTCTGTCAAATTTCTGAGCTGTCCCCTTCCATTCTTTTACTTTGATATTGGCAAGTGAGCACACAGCAAGGGGACAGTTGCTACCTGGGCTCTAATGCTTCCAAAGGAAAATGAGGGGCCATCCATTGTGGAAAAGAGTGCCATTCTCTGACTGGCCGCAGCAGCCTCCTTCATAGGCTCCTTTCCTGGAGCTTTCACAATTGCAACTGCCTGATAGTCCCAGTTGGCAATTTCATGTCTGCTGGGGAGTTACCTTCTTTGAAAAGTATGGACCTTTAATGGAGGACTTTGGAGGAATGTTGCATGAACATGCTGGCTTTTGGGAAGTTGCAGTTCAGTCTGTCCAACTGAGAGAAAAAGGCTGAAGGAATGTGGACACATCACTATAGTTTGCTGTATGGTTTGTGGTTTACTCTGGAAAGTATGTGTAAAGTAAGATAATCCAGTGGTAGGGACAGCTAGCGCTTTTGAGACTTCGTTTCTCCAGTTTTTTCCCCTGATAAGCACAACAACAGGAAGTATATTTTGACATTAGTGTTCACAATGACTTAACAAAAAATGATGGCCAAGCATGATTCTCTGTTAGTGTCCTCAGTCTGAATCTTGGGAACAGAAACAATGCAACTGAGCAACTGAGAGATCGTCCTTAAATTTATATCACTGTATTTAGGAAGGATGTCATCAGGCACTGAAGCTTAGGTGATAAAAAGCTCCTGCCGGGGAAACTGGAAGTTCATAATTCAATTCCCACTGATGCCTTTTTTTGGAAATGTGGAGGCTGCCCTTTATGAATATTTTCCCCTCCTTTTCTTGCAACACCACTAGATTTCTCTTGCCTCAGACAAAATGATGATATCAGGGACAACCAGTCTACACTATTCCCCCAACACCACCCTCTTGCCTTCTGCACATACATTAATGCAAACGTTAACATGGAAGCCTGGCTTAGCTGACAAAACAGAAGATCTTGAGGTCATTTCCCAATGGTACCAACATGGTCCTTTTTTTGGAAGAATCTGTGCCAAAATTCATTCTTTGAATGTGTAATATAGCAAATATATAATGGCTGGCCTGGCTCTGGACTCTGAACCTATTCATCTGGCTTTGGTGAAATGTGTGTTTCTACCTACTAACACTCTTTTAGAGGCAGTGTGGTGGCATTTTTCACACAGCATAGGGAATTCCCAGCTAGCAAGTAGTGCAGATACTGTATGTAGAACATCCAGGATTTTCAATCTCAAGAGCCATCTCTTAGCCCTGGATGGTGGTGGTAGTTAATTATGCTCTGAAAGATTCCAAATAGGGCACTTCCTGAGCCCAAAAGTCATATGCGTGCATCACAGAGACTACAACGAATAGCATTTAATTGGCTTCCAGGAGCATGGAGTATTTGTTCAGCACATCCCATGGGAGATGTTGCTTAAGAGGTGAGCATGGACATGGAAAGCAGGTATTTGTGAGTAAGTTGTTCAAAGGTTGATTTTAATTATTGCTGTTTCCTAAGCACAAACAGCTTTTATCCAAAAATCAGATCTCTTGGCCTAGTCATTTTTAGAGTGTATTCAGCTCCAAGCTAATAGCATAATTTAAATACCTTTATCCATAAAATGGGTTTTTCTTCCAGTAAATTGTAGCAGGTGATATGCTTCAGGGAATTAAAACCATCTCATGAGAGACTAACACTATAAAACAGTATTTGAGACTTGGGGCTAATAAAGATCACAGTTGCCAAGCCGTAGTCCACTTTCATTTTAATTCACCCACTTATAAAGAGCCAAGTAAGCATTATAATGATTGTGGTCCCAAGGTGGCTAATAAAAGCTTAAGGTATTTTATTATTCATGATTTGTTCTCTACCGAAACGTGTGTCAGCATGGAGCAAAACTTAATGTGTATCAGGAAATACAATGGCCTAAATACATTTGGTCATCTGACATTTAGTTGTAAGGCCCAATAGTAGGAGGCTTAAGGTGATGGGGATGGAATTCAGTTTGTCTTTTCATCCACTCTTCCAGGAACAAAGAGCCTGGTGTTTTGAATGGATTCTAAATCATTTTAAAACAAAACTTTGACCTATGAAGACCTGCATGATTTGGGGGTGGATTCCTATATCCATATGAACTTCCCTGTCATGTCAGGATCTCTGCAACACAGAAAGAAAAACTACCCACAGCATGGATCACTGTCCATAAAAATCTAATCAAATCTCTATTGCATGTAGTCCCAGTGGTTCCTAACTTGATTCCCCAAACTCCAACCTGGATTTTCATCCTTTCTTATATGGCTTACAGCCATCCTTGGAAAATCACTCCAATGGGAACAACAACAGAAAAAGCAAAGTGGAGCAGGCCTCCTCCTCTTTGCAAATGCCCACTTAGGGGAGAACTCACATTCATTATTCGCTCTTTGGCATTTGATTTTCCCGGGCTGCAATGATCTCTGCCTGTTGACTGGACTGACGACTCAGTTTTTTTCTTTACTCTTGTAGCATCAAAAATTGTCCTGGAATAGAATTTCCCCTAATCCAGAGAAATCTGTGGGAGGGAGGGGGAGTCAAAAAGGGAAGATGGCATCCACAACCATGCATGGGGCTTCAACTGCCACCTGGTTGTGACCACCATCCTGGGTCTTTTTTGCCCACCACCACCCATCTCACAGACACCCTTGCCAAACTCCCTGATTCTTGAAGCTTCAGTTGGTCCCAATCGCAAAAGACACACATCAGTTCTATTCTCTGGGGGTGGAGAGGGAGGTTGAAATGTGGGACTTTTTCAGCTTCTCCATAACTGAAAAGCTGTTGCAGTTGTGTGTGTTTCTTCCTAATGAGCAGAACGATGCACGCTTCTAAGAAGTCATAATTTTGCTGACTGTGAAATCTGCTTGTGGGAATTGGAACAGGGATTATATACCCTGCTGAAAGGAACAAACTCAGAAGGGCCATGTTTTATTTTGAGTAAAGAGCACTCCCTGATTCAAGTCTTTCCTGCTATTCAACATGTGAGAGTTACTGGCACGAAATGACCAAGGAAAAGGAAATGAAAGTTGCTGAATGGGAAACTGCTTCGAAAGGGAAAAACTGAACATGAGAAATAGGCCAAGGGTAAGAGAAGGGAGTGAACACCATCCCAGGATAAAAAGAGCTGAGTAAATAAAATGCTTGGGAGGAAAAAGCCAAAGGGCATACATGAAAATAAGGGGGTCACTGTGCCTAGAGGCTGAGAGACCTTTAGGCTTCAATCCTATTGCATTCTTTTCTGGGAGTGAGGTCCACCATGGCAAATGGGATCTCTGTACCAATGTGCAAAGGACTGCATGAATGAGATTCAGAGTGCTTCCAGACAGACTGCTTCTTACACTGCCTGTCCTAATGCACAATGAAGCTCTCTCTCTCTCTCTCTCTCTCTCTCTCTCTCTTTTGCTTGTTTTTTCCAGAAAGAAAAATGAGTAAAGGTGCTGTAGTGGGACAACTCCAGTTACAAATGGAGGATGTCCCTCAAAATTTGGTGACTAGGTAGGGAATGATACCTTGACTGGAAGCACCCTTAAAGGTAAAATCATGATTTCTGAGAGCTAGGAAATTAGAAGAGCTTCAGCACTCATTCAGCTCCTGTATCTTTGTCTCCCATGCACTATGTTATGTTTCTATGTCGAGTTAAATCATGGCTTTTTTAGCTTGGGTTTATTGAATAAGTTATAATTGGCTAGAGGAAGTGTGGTATATGTTGTTGAGGACCAGAGAGAAATCTAGGGTCAAATTCACCCTCAGGGATGGAAGGACACTGGGTGATTAGGAGCCAGTCTTTTTATTTTTATGCTTATTTATCTCACAACTTGAGCTCCTGCAGGAAAGGTGGAATATATGTCACATACATACATACATACATAACCAACCAACCAACCAACCAACCATGCCTGTCTGAACCGTATTAGAGTGAATCCAGAATAAACGTCAATAGAGGAGCATGTAGTCCAGTCCTGCTGGGGAATGGTGAAATGAAGAGGGACGTGTAAAGAAAAAGGTAATTCTAAGAATTAAAATGGGAGCACGTGATGAACCTGTGGACATGCAAGTCAAGAGCTTCTGACAGAACTAATTTGAGGAAATTGGAAATAGAGTTGCCAACTTTTCAATTTATCCCTGTAGCTATATTTCTACTGGTGCTTAGATGTGAAGTAATTTGGATATGAAATTTTCACAGAATGAAAATCTTGAAAAGGGTCTTGCTAATTACTATAGATGAAGTTATTAGAAACACAGAACTGTGGACACACTGAATGCTCTTAAAGGCATGGAAGCATAAAACTGTTGCATATGTGGAAACATTGGCTAATATAGGACTATGCAAGTGACAGGACAACTGGTTCAGATTGTCCAAGGCTATGGCTATGCACAGGCAATATAAAGTTTTTTTCAATGATAGTTGATTACGTTTCTGTTGTGTTTAAACCTAGCTTTCCCAGTAAATGTGTTTCTATGTTACAGAGCATTTCCTTGGGGAGAAAGCCAATTAGAACCAGCCAAATCCCCTTGCCTAGATGTGTACCACTAAGACTAATATAGCAGACAGAAACACAGCTGATGTTATCCTTACTATACATACCAGGTTTTTGTTTAAAAGGCTCCAAATGAATCAGAATCAGTAGTGCATAAATAAGAAATGCTGCACACTTTTATCAAAACTGCTTTATTGACCAATAATAAAAAGAAAATTAATTTTAATTAAAGCAGTGTAATACAGTTGCAATCAAAGTACAGGATTCCAATGTGAACAGGAAATCAGAATCATGTCAGATTGTGCCTCTAATACAATTTTTTAGAAGGCTATAAAGTACTTATGATGTCATCTAATCCAGACCATGCAGCGGATGCAAGATTGAGACAAGCTAGTTTAGATTTATCATTTGCAATGCCAGGGCTTGGATTGCACGGCTTTCTTCCCTTTTTTGATACCCCCACCCCCCCATAGCTGTCCCCGATTTATATCATTACTGAAATCAAACAAACAAAACTATGTTGTAAAAATGTTTTGTAAAAATCTGTAGCATAAATTAATATATCCTATTTTAGAACATTCCCTGACTTGTAGTGCCTGAAGCACTGTACTGTTTAGGTAAAATCTGATTTTATCACACAATAACTGTGACAAAGAGCTGAACATTATTTGACTATACTGTATTTTTAATATTTTAAAATATAATCTATTCTTGCTGAAGTAAACCCTACTTAATTCAGTGGGATTTACTTCCTAGTAAGAATGTACAGAATTGCAGGTGACTTGTGCAGAGGAAGCAACCCTATTCATAGTTAAAAAGGCAGTAGCTGTTAACAAACCTATCCATGATTCTGCAACCTTTTGATCAATTTTCACATCTGAACAAAAGAAAACCTTTTTTACTAACAATAAAATCCATTTTTTTTCACTGAAAATAAAACAGATAACCCAATAAAATTCTGTCCTTTTTTCTCCTCTATTTTCTTGCTAGAAAAATTATGTTATTCTTTAGAATCTTATTTTTATAAGTAGAAAAATACAGCATCTAAAATGGTAAATGAAAATGCTCCTATCCTGTGTCTTCAATAATGTGCTATATACTGTATATTTAAAATGTATATATTTAATGAATAAAAATGAAAAAAGAAAACATATTAGTAATATTAAATCTGTAGGTAACTAAAAATAGAATGCAGTTTCTTCTAACAAATGATAAATTAAGAAAATATTCACTATATTTTTTTAAAGGAAAAATTGTGTATATAATTTCAGAACATGGTTTAATTTCCTGACTCAACTGATTTCATTAAAGATACTTTCTTTTTTAAAATAATCATTTCCTATGTAGATTGACTTAAAAAAAAAAAGCAAATGGGAAGATGAGATGAACCAAGAAAAATTGGACATACCAGAATTTGGTTCTGCATCTTGTGGATTGGTTGGGCATTTCTACTTCTACCTGAAGACGGCATTTCCTAACAGTCTGAATGTTAGCAGTATAGGCCAGAGAAAAACGCACCATGGCTTTTGAATTGTGTTGGAAGATCCATGAAGAGGTATCAGTGGAATCTTTACCTTTTTGAAGTGCATTCTAGAATGGGTCTTCCCTGTGAATGAAAAGCTACTTCACTGAAGCAGGGAAAGTGGGGAAGACCTTGACATTTCCCTATTCAAGTGTTGATAAGCCATCCTCAATACAAAGAAGACAGACCTATCAAGACTTTGGAGTAAGAAATAATGCTTACTAAAGTAGAAAATATTCACTATGGATGGGTCATGTACAAAATGAGTACAGGGAGATATTGCTCACTGACATTTGTGTACAGAAGGGGTAGAAAAAGTGCAGCACCATTTTGGGGCTTCTTCAGAGTGGCTGGACCCCAAAAGGAATGAGGGGTACCCTTTTTATATCCCTGCTCTTCACTAGTGTCAGTGTGAAATGGCCCCTATTATCCCTGTACTCATTCTGTTTGTGAAGAACATAGGAAGACTGACAAATGTTTAAGGCACCCAAAATGGTGCAGAGTATGGAAGAAGGAAAGAATTGAGAATAAAGTTGCTATTCTGTCAAACACAAAAACACACACACTTGTTTCATTGTTCCCTTACATCGTCTCCTAGTTTATGAAAGTGTAAGGTAAATGGAACCCAAACACACAAAAAACCTAGTGATTGTGTGTGCAATAAAATAAATGTGCCCACATGAAATTATATTATATTTTAGATGTGGTAACTTTGGAGTTTTATTCTGTTTTAGTCAGGCAAGCACACTGTAATTCTCATCAAGTACTGAATAAAGATAAACTCTCTTAAACAATTGATCAAAAGTTACGATAAACAGCAATTCCAGAGGAAAGAAATAAAAAATAAAACTGAATATTTTATAATGCCTTTATACAAAGCTGTGGTGTGATCACACTGTAAGGTCATGCATCATGCTAGACCACAGTTGAATTAACCATGCTTTATTGAATAAAACCATAACTGGCTGGGTTCACAAAATGTTTTCAGCCATAAAGCAAGTTTATAAGCCATAGTAGATGGCTTCACCCATCACAGTTGTTCTAAGCAGATACAGTATCAATGAAACAGTATAAAATTTAAAAATATATATTTCTAACTGGAAAAAAGGCTGGACACCCATCTCTTTGGAACACTTGGAACGACTATCAGTGAACATTAGTTAAAGGTAAATTATCTTTGAAAAACAAATATTTGTTGTCCAACATTACCATCACATTGATTGCATGCACTTTTTTCTTATTGATAGCAGCCTACCAGATATTCATCTGGAATTATATAAATAATTAACAATTAATTTTTTTTTAATCTGCATAGTTCATTGGGATTACAGACTTCCGAAAGTCCTGTAGACAAAATTATTGTTTAATGCTTAAATGTACATGGGTCTTTCCCTACCTATATAAAGTCCATGCTTCCAAAAATAGATGATCTCTTTCTCGGTTCAGCATTTCTCTCAAGGCACAGGGACTGAACTTCAATGGAGTCATAAGAAAGTCTCAGGAGACTTACACTGCAGTTTTTCCTGAAGCAATACTATTAGGTTTATGTGGAAAGTCTGATGCAACCATCTTTGGGTGCAATCCCTCACACTACAAATTAAATTCAGTTTCCCCCAAAATAGCAGTCCATCATATTTATAAGGTTAAGAAGTTATATAAAATGGCCTTTCTGGCAAATAGTCCAGCTGAAAGAGAAACACGCTTGTTGAGTTTCTTCATCCAAGAGAGACTGTTTCAAGGCGCATAAACTGTCTACAGAATTTTAAAGAATGCTGGTCTCTGGGGGGGGAAAAAGAAAAACAAAAAAGTAATTAAAAGGATCTATGCAGCCTGATTATTGTCTTCTAAAGTAGTCCCTTTAATTCTTTTTCCCCATTCCATCACAGAATACTCAGATCAATTTCTATAGAGGAGGTGATATAAAATGCATCCAAAACAAGAGAAGACACAGCACTGTCTGATAGTTGCCTTGTACATATTTAATTCCTAGAATCATTGTCTGAGGGAAATGCATGGCTTTAAGTAATTAAGTCTGTATCCTGGAGCAAAAATGAACAGAAGCGATCAGTATTCATAAGGGGCCAAATGCTACAAAGGACAGTGAAGGTGTCCGTAAGAGTGAATTATTGCTTATTATACTTCATATTCCAAACCTTTCCCTACATCATGAGCAAGTCCCTAAATCACTTCTCCCAAATGATTCTACAATCTGAGTGTATTTTCAATATAATGCTAGAAAGGTAGCATTTATTGTAAGTTTTGGATTCATAAACTTCCTTCTCATCTTTTTAGTACAACAGTCTAAAAGACATCAGAAGCTTTATATTCATTTTCAGTTACCTGAAATTTGTTATTATCTGTATCATTGAACAAACAATTGTTTGCCTTAGTCATAGTTTAGGGAAATTAGCCAATTTCAATTTATTCTGGCTTGTTTCCATAAATCTTGTTAATGTTATCAACCCACCTACTTATCCATAAAAACTCATTTAGAATCTAGATAAAAGTAGAGACTAGGTTAAAAAATGTGGCACTGAATCAAGATCAATGTAAGCACTGACTTAAGTGTCCTGGGGCAGGGGGTATCTTCCATAATCACTGTGCCATAACCAAGAAGACTCTGTTTGCTGTAGTCACGTGGAACACAAAAAATCTTTTCTGAGTATCTTAATATTTGGCTAGATATAAACAGGAAGGTGTACTTTCTGAAATATTGACTAACCATAGTAGGTCCAGTTGTCCCACAGTTTAAATAACTATGTGCAGTTTAATTAACTATTATTAATTTTTTTAAAAAGTTAATTGATATTGAAAGAGAAAACTTTCTGATCTTCATAAGGAGGAGTTAAAGAAAAAGATGGGAGTGTAAAGCACTCTCTACTATGGCTTGGGCACAGAGATGAAACAAAAAATAGTATTATTCCTGAACCCGCCTATAATACCTTGTACTCTGTAATACACAGAAATGATGCAGACTTATAAAAATGTTTCTCTATAAGAAGAAACAGATTTCTTTCAGACTAAAAGTACTCCTGCTTTAGGATAATCTATTCCAGTGTTTCCTCAGCCTTGGTGGCTTGAAGATGTGTGGACTTCAACTCCCAGAATTCCCCAGCCAGCATGGGGAAGAGTTGAAGAACACACATCTTCAAGTTGCCAAGGTTGAGAAACACTGCTCTATTCTAAATTGGAACTTACCTTTCTATCCCTTATGTTCGATGGGAGATGATGGCTTCTGAACTCCAAAAGCAGTGATAAATATATTGACAACCACTATAATAAAAACCAGTCCAGTGGCAAGGTTATTGAGAAAGTCCAGCTTGGCGTGTTTTGCAGGGTTATTAAGGTCATATTTAACTAGAAGGAAAGAACAATGAAAGAGATTATATTCCCACTAAGGAACAATTACTTTTAGAGATTAGCGTGAGGAAGTAGCATTTCAAAACTGCATACCAAAGCATCTAATAAAATTTGGATTCTAAAGAGTTAAATAAATTTTCTGCTTTTCCCTGACTCCCATAATATGGCATTATCAACTGCAGGCTATGTTTTGAAAGTGAATGAGAAGAAACCTTTATTATTTGGGGTGGGGTGGGGGGGAGGAAATGAAAAAACCATTTGCAAGCTTCCAAAGGCCTCTCGTCAGGAGCTGAAGTAGAAACTTAAGATTACTTTGCTGGTATTTCCCATAAAAAAAAAAGCCATCAACCGCAAGGCTGGACAACTAGCTGACATCGGACACAAAACACTATTACGCAGGTCAGAAGACTGTGTGGCAATGAAGTGGAGCAAACAGTAAAACTAAAGATATCTCTCAAAACCCAAGTTGCTGGGACTGGAGCAACCAAAGGCGGTCAAATCTCAAGCGTCACTCTGGGGTACGGGGTCACTGAATCCAAATTTCAATATGCAACAGCTGTGAAATAGGCAAATTCCATGTTAGGGATCATTTTACTAAGTTAAGTGAAAATACATTCAGAATTACCCCGCTCAACTTTCTGAACCAGGCTTTGTTCAAATTTTGATGCCCTGGTTTACTGTTCTTCTATTTCTTTCCTATAATTTCCCCTCATATCTTTATGTTGTATATTTATATTATAATATTGTCACAGGTTCGTTTAATATCCAAGGGTGGATTACTAGATCCCAAGCTAATTGAATACAAGGATCCTTTTTAACCTCAAAAAAAAAATAATGGTGGACTCCTACATGATAAATTACTCCGGGAACAAAAATATAGTACCATCAAGAAGGAAGTGTATGCCATCAAATGGGCTATCGAAACCTTCTGAATCTACCTATGGGGTAGAGAGTTTACAGTAATCACAGACCACCAGCCTCTGAAGTGGTTCCAACAGATGAAAGATACAAATCCAAGACTGACGCAGTGGTCTCTCTCATTGCAGCTCTACAAATTCAGCATTACCCATAAAGCAGGACAGCAGAACAAAACTGCAGATGTATTTATTCAGTCTATTCTATCATTATTTTCCTGTCCAGGGGCGGAAAGCCATTTGGCAGCCCACTAAAATAATCCAAAAGGGCAATTGCAATATCTCCCCTTTCTTTTCACTCCTTCCTACACAGACTTGTTCAAAGAAGGATAAAGAAAAGGAGTTGGGGGGTCCACATGCAATACACTTAAAGAACCAATCAATTGCACCCTCGTGGCCACCATCTTGAATTCTTTGGCCACCCACTGCTGACAACTCTGAAAGAAACTGTTTTTTTAAAACAACCAAACCTCTCTCCGCTCCTTTTCTGGTTTGAGTAATGAAATTCTTTATGGATGCTTAAGGAAGCAATCTGGCAGGCTGCATTATCATCGTCTCCTTAATTCAATTGTATTTTCTGGGGACTGTGCAGCCATGGAGCAAATCCAGAAAAAGGTGCAGCTTCTTAAGAAGGTGCCAACAGATACAATGAGTTCGCTTACACCTCCCCCGCTCCTGAAGCAACTTTCCCACTTCAGATGCAAATCCCAAATCCTAAGAGTATGCAAAGCTCCAGAGCCATTTCACAAGACAATGCCTTGGTTTCCCTCCTTCTAAAGAGTTTTGTTAGTTTTTTTTCCTGTTTAGACTGTTTACTATGCTATTATTTGCCATACTTTCTTTTTAATATTTTTGTTGTACAGTAATTGTATGTTTAGAATTTCTACTTGTATTCAATGATTGTTCCACATTTCAATTTGGTGATTTATTAAAATTCATTTTATTTTAAAAATAACATTTACAGGAAATACAGACTGGAATCCCCTTAACTAATTTAGTTGTGCCTCAAAAACAGTGTTGGGAATTTCTTTATTTTGTTCCATTAAGCAACAGATGTCCCAAGGTGCTTTCCCTGAATGTCAAAAGTGCAGTTTGTATAATAATCATGGCAAAGACGGCCACTTTGGGGTCAGGGACAAATTCTGTTCATACCTAGCCCTGTGGTTCCTAGCCGTGAAACCTTCTTCCTGTTTGAAACCACAAAAACTAAAAAGTGGAAGTAAGTTTCATGAAATTCAGAAACATAAACATCACAGAATTGCCACTCTGACACAATCCAATTTCCATGAGCTAGCACTGCAGTTAGATGAACACATTAGGGTATTTTCCTGGGGCCAGGAACTTTGAAAAGAAATAGCAACAAGTGCAGTAAAAGACTCTCGAATTAAGAGACTCATCCACTTTTAGAGCTTTCAGAGGAAATTACAGTTATGCTGTTTCATTATCATTGTGCTACACAATAAAGCTGAACATGACACCGCTCTTATATATGAGAAATGTTAAGCATTATATTATAGCAATTCAATTCCTCTCATTTTGTGTAGTCTAAACTATTCATTTCCTCTTTCATTCCCAAAAGAAAGCTCTTGCAATTAATATAGGGTTTTCTGTAGATAAAATCTATAGCAGGGACACCTGGGTGGAGGGTGGAGTCAAAAAAATCAAGTGGGTGCTCATGTCCCATCTCTTTTTTTACATGTGTCATGATACATGTAAAAAGAGGGTGGATCTTTGATCTCACTGACACAGCTGCTATCTTAATGTTTCTGACACACTCCCCCCCCAAATGCCCCTGATTTATACAGCATGCAAAAGGAGACTTTCCACACATTCTCAACTCAAATGGCAAATTCATCACATTCTTTTTCTTTCTTTAAACGTTAATCTGGGCAAGAAGTCCTGACATTTTCAAGAGGGCTAAAGTTCATTTGATCTCACTTCTGAACACAGCAATGAATATCAGTTTCTGTTCTCCTCCTGTTCTCTCTCAGCCTGGAAATATAGGAAAGCTGAAAGATATAAACCGCTCCCAGCCCTCACAATCTAAAAGGCTGAAGAAAAGAGAAAAAAATATATATAATCCAACTCCAAAAACATGGACTTGGAACGTGATCGAAGGAAGGTTCTGTGAAAGGAGGAACAAGAGAGGCAGAAAAACCATTCTGGCAGTTAAGGTGACCACTTCCTTCCTCCCCTTTTTACCCTACAATTTACACGACTATGGACAAGCCAGTGTCTTCTAAACAAAGTAACCAAGAAAAAACAAAAGAAAAAGCTACCACTGTATATTGGACGCCTCTCAACATCATAATGCAGAATAATCGATGCAAGAAACTTTATTCATATTACCTTCCTATCAATGTGAGCAATGTATAAAGACAATTGTGTCAACTGCATCAATTTCCCACCCTCAACCTCCCTTTGTACCAGGAATCTGTCACCACTGAGATGCCTGTTAGGGCACACTTTTTCATCCCGCCACAGCCCCCTCCCTCCCGGTATTATTCACTGGATCTGTATAAAGTATTTGAAAGACATGTTTCACTGAGTGTGGATAAAGCATCTTTCCTGTAAGTGTTAAAGTGTCCTTTGAATGCTGTCTCTGGAGGTCTAGGTGCGGATATAGGGCACAGAGAACATTCCCACTGAGACTGCATTCACATCCAGGTGGAGCTACTTGTGACAATCAGGGAATGTATTGCTCTGTACATTAAAGAAGGCACAGGGGCTAATAAGCTAGAAATCTCAAGTGGATAATGTGCCCACAGAGAATCACTGCAGATGATGCACCAAACAAGAAATTGGACTAGATGACTTCTGGGACCCCTTCTGTGATAATATCAGACCTCAAAAATAATTTATAGTGGGACATACTAACCAAAAGTCTGAGGATGGTTTTGTAACAGAGAATGAAATCTATAAGGCAGGCAGAAGATGGCTAGCCTTAATTATCTTCAGAGAGGTAACCTTTTAAAATACTCTTTACATCTGACATAGAATAATTGGATATAGAACTGATCAATGGGAAGGCAACTATAGATTCAAACTGAATTGGCGCACAAGACTTTAGACAAGATATGAGTATAGTTCAACCAACTGGAAACTGAAATCGCAGTGCTGTTTGAGCTATAAAATTATCTATGAAGTCTAAAACAGTCACCTTTCACTTTGAAAGAGGAATATTTAAATAAAGAAGGGGTTGGCAAAAAAGAAGTTGAAAGAATAAGACTAGAGAGCATTCTTTCCAAGATACATGGAGGTTACTCAGAGCCAGAATAACAGAAGCTCATTTAGGCTGAAAAAGCAGTGCCTAAAAGGAAGAAGAAAGGACAGCTGAGATGAAGTACTAGACATTACTAAGAATCTGAAACAATGCAAAATCATCAGGTTCTAAATACTCCTTCTAAAGAGCTCTAAAACAACTCAAAAATGATATTGATGTTCTTTCATCAAAAATATGTAACAAGTTATTAAGACCATTTTCTATACCAAAGTAGATTTTATTTTTTTCAGTATAGTGCCAAGTCAGAATGCTTAAATGGAATGGGTGCTGTCGTTTAGAGGATTTTAGTATGTTGTGGATGGTTGGAGGTCTAATGTTTTGGACTGGATGGTGGAGAAACCTTCTGGGGTTCTTTCCTGACCAGACAGAGTTGGATTGGCCCTCTACCTGGCCCAAGTGTCTTGTATCCCTTGCCAGGCTGTTTGGCAACTTGGGACAGAATTGCGTGTAGTGCCTGACACTCATTCCTTTACGTGGGTTGTGGCTTGGAGAACTGGCCTTGGGGGGATTGGAGAGGACAGTGGTGGCGGCAGGACTGTTGGATCACCAGGTGCATGGATTGGCTGCTTTGTGCTAGAGGTGCTCCATGCATTTTGCAGCATTCGGTGACATGGTGGTGGGAAAGAGGCTGGTGCTGCCGACAATGGTGGAAGAAGCCCTCGATCGGCTTACAGAAGGGACACGTGCTTCAGAGCAAGGATGGAGGCGCTCCAGGAGTGTGGATGAAGGCTGCCTCTTCCTTTCATCATGGTCACATGGAGGTGAGGGATTTTGCTGTGGCAGAGGCAGAGGCAGGGCTGGGTCAGGCCAGTTGCAGCTGCCTGAGCCCTGTGGCTGCAGCTTCTATCATTCCACACGGCTGGGTAGCCATCTTGCCTCCTTCCTGGCTGGGAGCTAGAAGGCATCTCGTAACAGCCATTTTCGTGTGGGTGTTTTCAAGCAAAAGTCACTGTGACCCAAGAAGATGCTGACTGGGAGGACTGGATTAGGGAATTGGACTGATCAAGTAGGAAAGACTGTAAATTGTGGATTGTGATTCTGCCTATCTTCACATGTTACAGATGACTGATGACCCGTTACAGATGACTGATGGACCCAGTTGGGTTCCAGAGAGAGCTTGGGGTTGTTCTGGAAGGTCTGCTACATAGTCTGGCTGAAGCCTTGGTGGCTGCTTGGAATGGGAGAGTGGCTGTGGCTCTGGACCAGATTGTGCCTGAGCAGCCTCTCTGTGTCATAGATCCTGGAGCTCTCTGTGGTTTATGGACAAGTTGAGGGAGATGAAGAGGGCAAAGAGATGCCTAGAGCACCACTGGCGAATGACAAAGAGTAAAGACAATTGAACATGAGCTAGAGGCACTATTAGAGTCTACCTCATGATGGTAAGTGTAGTGAAACGTAATTATTTCTCCACCCTTATTGTGCCCACATAGCCACCCAGCAGCCCTGTTTCAGGTGAGCTGGACCCTCCTTGGAGGGAGTAATACTGGAATTCACCTGCAGAGTTGCTGTGAGGAATATGCTGCACATCTAGTGGATGAGGTCACTCAGATTTGCTCTACGTTGGACTCTAGCCTTAGGGCAGAACCAGTGGAGGTTACAGAGACTGAGTCTTGCAGAGTTATCTGGTGGGGATTTAATCCCATTGAACCTGAGGAAGTGGACAGGGTTCTTGTAGCTGTTAGTTTGGCTGCTTCGGTGTTAGATACGTGTCCCTCCTGGCTGGTCAAGGCTGTCTGGGAGAGGACGCATGATTGTGTCTGGGCAGTGGTTAATTCTTCCTTGAGGGAGGGGGTGATCCTGCTGGCTCTTAAGGAGATGGTGGTGCACCCTCTCCTCAAGGGACCATCACTCAACCCAACTAGTCTGGACAGTTTTTGTCCAGACTCCAACATCCCCTTTCTAGGGAAGGTTGTGGAGAAAGTGGTCACACAGCAGCTTCAATGGGTTTTGGATGAAGTGGATTATCTGGACCCCTTTCAGTCAGTATTCAGGCTGGGTTATGGGACTGAGATGGCATTGGTCACACTCTTGGATGGCCTCTGGCAGGAGCAGAATGGGTTAATGCATCCATCCTTGCTTTTCTTGACCTCTCAGCGGCCTTAGATACCATTGGTCTGGACTGGCTTCAGGAGTTCGGGGTGGGCAGCATGTGTTGCGCTGGTCCTCCTCCTTCCTCCAGGGTCAGTTTCAGTCCAACCTTCAGGTTGTGCACCAGTTGCGTCCATTCCTGGATCAGGAGACTTTGCTCAAAGTCACTCATGTCCTCATGATCTCCTATCTGGATTACCACAATGCGCTCTACATGGGGCTGCCCTTGAAGAGCATTCGGAAGCTTCAATTGGTGAAGAATGCAGCTGCATGGGTAGTAAATTGTGATGGAAGCATCTATGAAATGGGGTGGTGGTGATGCAGGAGAGGGCAAGGTTCTCAGGAAGGAGGGGGCACATTCCAGGAAGGACAGAGAGACAAGAGACAACGCAGTCTGGGGCAGGAGTGTGGGAAGTGTAAAAAGTTTAGAATAGCCACTCCCTAGAATCTCCCAGGGTATATCCACTTGTTGCAATAGTACAGATTTAGTCTGGCAAGATTTTCTCTATATTGTGTAAGCAATAAAAGAACTGAACTCAGTTGGACTGTGTCCCTGTTCTTCTTGGGTCCTGTCAGCCAAGTAATGTCAGCTGGTGGGGACTAGGAAGTGTGCCTTCTCTGCTGTAGCCCCTGCCCTCTGGAACATTCTTTCTCCAGAGATTAGGATGGCCTCAACCCTGTTGGCCTTTCGAAAGGCCTTGAAGACCTGATTACGTGCCCAGGACTGGGCCCCCAAGTGTGTTAAGGGCCCTGTTTCCTGGTTATATTAACATCTAGAGTTATAATTTTTCTTGGCTGATACACACACACACACATACAGTACATACATGTGCGCATGTGTATGTATGTTTTGTATTATGTTTGTATTGATTTTAATTGATTTTATGATTGTTTGCCACCCAGAGTCACTTGTTTGAAATGGTTGGCTATAGAAATTGAATTAATTAATTAATTAATGATACCTTATTTACTAGACAACTGGCCAATATAACATCAAATCTTAAAAAGATCATCTGCTTTGTCCAGAGCCCTCTGCAACAGCAGTTCCACCACCTACTTAATAACCTTCCCAAAAACAGAAAGTTGCAAAGTGGCCATTAGTTTTCCAAAACAGCTAGGTGGAGTGATGGATTGTTAAGGATGGGTGTACCATTTCCTCTTTCAAAGAAGGAGAGGCTGTCCCCTCTCCTAGGAATGCATTCACCACTGCTGTGACTTAGCCTCCTGTCATCTCCCTGAAGGATTTCACTAACCAGGAAAAACTAGCCCTCAGGTGGACAACCTGATGTCACAGAGGATTCTGTGAGGACTCACAAACTTAAACACATCCTAGATAACCTTGCAAGGCAAAGCTATTTGACTAGCTGACATCTAAGTCCAAGTGAATCCCAAAGATTTTATTTCCAGATGCCCTGCAAATTCTTCACTGCATGCCAAACAGTTCCTTTACTGACCCATTCTTCCCTAAGAAGTTCTGGGTTACTTTAAAGCAGAGTTAATGGTTTACTGAGATGTCACATTTGAGATATTTCAATTTAGGAAAAAGAAGTAGGTAAAAGAGAAAATAATATGTGTTTACGAAAGTATGCATGGGATTAATTAATGAAAAAAAAAACCTTCAGGTAATTGATGGCTATATTTTCCTTCAATATAAGAGACATAATTTATACCGGTTATGAAAAATATGAGTTGGAGAGTATAACCACATTCACGCTCTTCTTGTGGCTTCCCATTAGCATGTGGCGAGCTCATATGGGACAAGAACACTGAACCTGAAAGGACTTTAGACTGATTCAGCAGTGTTGTTTTGCACAAGTTCTTGAGTTATATAATTGCAAATTGTTGGCATATAAGCTATATCTTTACTACTGCCTGCTTCCAAACACTAGATGACTACTTTTCATTTTGATTTCCTAATACAATACTATTTAATGTATAACTCCAAAGAAGACTATTATGTATAAAACGGTATGTAGAAAATGACAGTATACTTAAAATACTTGTAACAATCTTCTTGGTTAGAAGACAAGTATAATTCAGTCTATAAATCGGGTTAAAAATGTCATTCTTAAGTTTCTGTGCAATTCCTGAGCTAAAAATTGCTTCTCAGAAACAAAAGTTAATATGTATAATCTTCTACCAAATGTATAATTTCCCAGAGCAAATGAATGATAATCTATGATCCCTGAGGAAATAGATTATTTTTTAGCCTGCAATCCCATAGAGTTGATGATTATATTACAATTCTACAGTCCCAGGGTAAACATCTAGGGGATATAATCAAATGCAGAAAGATGTTTATCCTTGGAGAGAGACTTCTGTTTTGGGGGTCTCTTCCTAGCTGGCACAGAAAGCTCCAAGACCAACTACCTCTAATATTGGAGAGTAGAAGGAACTGTGTTGAGGTATGGGTCAAGGGAAGCTGGGAATATTCCTTGTTATGGCTCTAAAACAGTATCTCATCTGTTTTGGCCTGGGAGGAATTAATTCCCTTCCATTCAAAGCAATAAAACTGACTTGGATGGAAAAATCCATATTCCTCTATTCTCTGCATTCATCTCTATCTATCATGAGCCTTAGGTTTCTGATATGATGACTACTCTGTTTCTGGCTCTCCCTGATATAGCAGGAAGGATTAGTATAATTTTTAGTTAATAATTCTATCATATGAGAAACTATGGAAATACACCAAACAAGGTCATTCATGCACATTGAACTTTGAAAAGACAGATGAGAAATCCCAGAAGAAAATTGGGAAGATATAGGGAGATTTTTTTTTTCTCCCATGAGAAATTTTGTATTATTTTCTTGAAAAATTAAAGATTATGAAATACATTGTTCATGAAGCTAAAAGGTCTTTGAGACAAGCCTTTATGTACTTATTACATATTACTACTGGATCATTTCTCAGAAATGATTTCTCAGAATTACATAATATGAAGACTTTTATATGACACTATATACATATAATATTCCTTTATATAAGACTCTACTCATTTCTCCTCCTGTATACTGGGGATAAGTAGTACACTACAATTCTCAAATGCGTATCTACCTTTGATAAGCATTACCATACCCCAGAGATTAGATTGGTCCTGATCTGCCAGCCATTGGTAAATTGCAGAGGACCTGGATGAGCTCCAGGACATGGGGGTCAGGAGGTTAGATGGCCTGCGAGATAAGATGTTACTGTAAAGTGCTTATTGGGTTTGTTCTTGGTGACCACTGTAGGGTGGTTTTTAAAATGTCGTTAGCTGCCCAGAGTCACATCTATGAGATGGGCAGCCATATAAATAAATGCTGTTTTCAAAAGAGAAGGAAGGATTCATTGCCAACTTTGTCCTTACTAATAACTAGATTTTCTGTTCCCAGAAGCAAATTCTTAAGAGAGTCTGGCCAATAGTTCTGCCTCCATCACTGTGAGCTTGGCTGGATCCACTCCCCACATGTCAGGATGAACATCTATAAAAGTAACCCTGCTGCACCTGTATAGGTTTCCCTTGGTAGGTCATCCAATTGTCTGGTGGTAAAGGATTCAAAATCATGAAGCGAGTTTGTGCATACATGGTAGCCTTCCTTTTAATTCTTTGGGAATTAAGGACGGACCCATGTAGGATGCACTGGTGGGCATGTCCGAACTTTTCACTTCCACACTTACATCCACATGGAAAATAACACCTAAAAAGGACTACTGTAATAAGTTAAAAAAAAAAAAAATCTGAGCCTATAAAAGGGGAGCTGGCTATGAAACACTTTTTAAAAAATAAGGCTCTATTAAAATGGAAACAGAACCCTCCTTAAACTGTAATGCCATGGCACAAAATAAGCAATAATTTCCTTTGCCATACATACCAAGGAATATTAGGAGCACGCCAACTCCAACCTGAAGTGCAAGTGAGATGCTGATGAGGACAATCAGTGGAACATAAAATGAGAAGGAAGGTCCTTGTTCCATTACAGCTTTCAGCTGGGATGCGTTGGCCATGAGCAAAGCAATATCCAACATACTTTCTGCTGCACTCTTCTTATTAGCATAATGGTTAATGTTAATTTGTCTATGTGTCCGTAGCCACTGTCTTCGAGCCTGAAAGGCAAAAATATTTCAAAGACCTTTATCAGCAATGATTATAAAAACAACAAGAGTGGGAGAGTCAATAACGTGTTAAAATTAGTTAAATTTTGTTTGCGACTACAGTGTAAAGGATGAAAACAACTTGCCATACAGAATGGGGCTAATGGCAAGAATGCACTTCAACTGTTCAGACTAAGGAGATATGGCATTGGCTACTGCATATTATAGTATAATAACTTAAAAACATTTAATTAAAAATATATTAAAATGGGAAGATGAAAGGAGAAGAAACATATAGCATTCATACCAGGAATATGACTAAGTCTGAACATGACCCAGTATTTTGGAAATGACAGGAAATGAGCTTAAGTGTCCATGCTTCAGCATTTCTTCTTCTCTATCTATAAAAGTTTTAACTATCCCATTACTGGGTGAAAATTATACCTTCTTTCTAAACACTTTTGCTTGTTTTTTGGTGAAAACAGAATATATCCCTAATCATACTCTTGAGTAGCTTAGATCAAAATAGCTATCCACATGTCTTTGACGGCTTAGCCACTAAACATCAAGCATTTAGCAATAACTCACTGCTAAACACACAAAAAGGCAGGCCCGAAAGCACTTTCTACTGAGATGAACATGTTTCCAGTTTCCTCACTTCAATTTCTGTAGAATCTTTGCAGATTCACTTTACTAAATTAGTAATTTGACTAAGGGGGGAAAAAGTCACATAACAGCAGCAAATCAAGTAATTAAGTAGCAGCAGGTCTCATTCAAAAAAAAAAAAATTACTGAATGCCCAGCTATGGTTTTTGTGGTAGGGTTTTGAAGGTAGTTAGCTGTTAAAACAGCTTCTCCCCACGAACTTTGATCAAGGCCAGAGTCAACTAATATGTGCCCAGCAGAGAATGATCCTTTATTTCTGGTAATCCACTTTGTTCTATTGTAAAGGGAAGAGATTGCTCATGAATCTGTCCATTCACAAAATCTGTTCCATTATCAGAATGTAACATTTGAGGCTTTCCTCCATATTTATTTTCTATGAAGGCCACAAATTGTCTGAATTTCCTAAACACGTATTCTTATGCCTCAGATCTTTTTTTAATTTTCAAAGGCCAAGATTGGGAAGACTAAAACTATCATATAGAGATGTTCTTGGAAATCCTTGAATTATGGCAGACCTATGAAAAGAAAGGATTAATCCAAGAGTAAAAGCATACTGACACCAAATAGCACTATGTGTGGGATGTACAAGAGTAAGGTCTCATCAGCATGTGGAAGTGTCCTACAGAACAAAGGGTGGCAGATAGGCTGATTGAGCCACTGCCTAGAGATCAGTTCCACATGCTCTGAGAGAGGATAGGAATCATGAGTGGGTGCCTAAGGCAATGAGAAGGTGTGTTGTAGATTGTATCATCTCTTTGCACCTACGAGCTTATTTTGGCCAAACAGGCACTAGGGCAATTGGGAAGAGATAGATAAGGGGACTGCCTGTTAGAACTCACTGATAGCTGAGTTAAGCCTGTACTCTGCACTCAAGACAACTATATTATGAGCATTTTTTTCTTTTTCTTTTCAAAGAGACTGGCCGCTACATAAGTACTTGGCATTCTACAAATACTCAGAAGCACACTCTTTCTTTTTTTATAGTAATTTTATTAAAAATTACAACTGCAACAATAAAAATACAAACTAAAAAAATAAAAGAATAAAAAGAAAAATAGAAGGTGCAGAAAAAAGAAGAGAAAGAAAAAATTAGAATATAGTGAAGAAAAAGAAAAAAAAAGAAATGACTTCCCACTTCATCACAAGTATAAACAAATCTAGTAACTTATCACCTTCTCATAAAATACAACAAATGATCTCTTCTTCCCATATCCCATGTCTTATCTATAAACAAATCCTTAAAGCCTCCTCATTTCAGTCCTGATGTCAGCAATTTCACAAGTGTCATGATAAAGTGTTTTGATCCTGGGTTGTAAGTGGATATTGTTCTAGTTGGCATCAGGCTCTGTTTCCATCAAACATATGTTTTTTAATGAGGACAGAATTAAAATCATGTTGATCTCAGAACATTAGCATTTTATCATTCAGAATTTAATGAAATGCATTCATTGGAATTATACACAGAAATATATGTAGCTATTCACAAGACTGCTTTGCAATTAAGACTATAACTGGTTTTTTTAGCAGAAAATAGTTACCCTATTTAAGACACATACTCAAGCTTGCACAGGATATTGCTTCAGGGGAAGTGCCACAATTTCCACAACTTTGCAGCATTTCAAAAAATTCCATCTAATCTTTTTTTCAATATATTTGTCAGAGAATCCATTAGGTGTAGAGAAGAGCTAGAGTGAGTAAGGGATTTGTTTATTTAATATTTTAGGTTAGGTGGAGCCCTAAGTGTTAAACCACAGTGAGAGATTTCATCATTTAGCCAATCACTAATGTAAATACTGACCCTTTAATACTAAAGCATAATTTAATGGTTTTTCCTAGACTTCAGGTGTTTATACACTAACTCAGGTCTAGCCTGTATGAATAGTGACATTGTTGGTTAAGATGAAAATCACTGGGTGTCACTGAATAAGAGCCACAAAGTGAAATATTGGTCTTTTATGAAAGAAACTTTGTTTAAATCAAAGCAAGAGAATCAAAAGAGGATTCACATATTGCACTAAGCCATCAAGCACTTTCTTGGATTCATCCTACTATAGTACCATGTAACAATGACTTGAAGAGACTAGTAGGTTTGCCTGCCATGCTGAGGGCGACACTGAAGGTGCAGGGCCAGGATCTAATGGAGACAGGTGTTGGGGGCTTTTAATGGATGAAATGGGAGCCTTACGTCCCTGCAAGCCTCAACCAACCACCCGCTCTCAAAGGATCAAATCTTTTGACCTTATCCATTCTGGCTTAATATGATCTGCGAACCTAGTAAATGGCTTTTATGTTTATTTCTATGGGGCCTTTGGCTTGTTTTAGAAGACACAGCATCCATTGTAAACTATCTTGTAGAATTTAGGCATACATATTATATATGTGACTTTTTTGTTCCCAATCTCAAATGAAAAACATAAGACAAATTCAATGAAATCACCTTTAAATTCATTAATATAATTTAAATGAGAAATCTCAATCATTTAATTACCACAATGAACTACTTCCTAGAATATAAGTCCATTCATATCCACTTTCCATTTAGATATTTTTAACATGCTATAGCAGTGCTTAAGGGCTCTTGCTAGGAATTAGCACTATCAACACCACACTTAAATATGAGGCAGGCATTTTCAATTACATGAAAATCCATTAAAATGTTTAATCAAATTCTACTCTGCAAAAAATGCCTTTTAATGTTTTCCACTCTGCAGAATCTACTTTACAAGACATGAGGAGCTCCAAGCTCTTGAACTACAAAACACCAAGTCTGACAATTTGTCTACTCCTTCATCACAAAAAGGAAGCTAAAAGTGGCCTTCACAAGATGGATTATCCATCCCATCACAGATGAAGCGCCACTATTGTATGATTTTTCCACATGTCATAGAGAATTTTCATGCCTGGACTAAGTCATCTCATCCTGCAACAGGACTGTTTCACAATTAAATAACAGTACATATTCCATGAAGAATCCGTCTCAATGAAGCTGTTTAAGCTTACATATTCTTTCCTTCTTAAGATGTGTGTAGGTAATTTAACAAACTACTATAAAAAGGTAATTTCCTAAAGCATACTCTTTTAACAATGGTTATATTCCAATATTTAATCCTTAGTTTCTCAGGAATATTCTCCTGGGAGATACGCCAAAAAGCCTTCTGCAGAATCTTGTTGTGGCTTGCCGATTATTACAATAGCACTTCTGCCTGAACATGAACTTACAGCTGGTTAAGTGGAGAATATAAACAAGGATCTGATTCATAGGATTAATGCTACAACACATGCATTTTCTAATTTCACTTTTGCCTGGCATAATTCACTGAGAATCAAAATCACCCAACTGAGAATCAACCAATTGTTAAAAAAGTAGCACATAAGCAAACATTTTACAGAATACAATGATGTCCCCATTCACCTGTAGCTCTCCCAATGCTCAAGTGAAATATATATTTCTGTCGTATCCAATTACATCTGGATCTCAGACACCTCTGAGAAATTATTTCCTATTTGGTACCAAATGGGTAATTCATCAACCCATGGGGAAGTAGATAAGGTGTTTAGAGAAATATAACCTATAACTTTTCAGCTTGATCTTGATATTTTGTGCTGACACAAGCTAAATGGAGTGAATGATTGGATCTAAGAGGTAAGTAATACTTCTCTGAAATAGGAATTTGCTTCAAAGATGATGGTCATGAAGACCTTTTTGTACAATCCTTGTTTGGCATTAGATAACTGTCATCCAGTTCAAATATCCTTTTTTGTTCCCTTGCAAGATAACATCCATATGGTTTCAGATATTCCTGAATTACCTTTTTTTTCTGGAACTATTTAAATTCTGACATGCTATAAAGACAAACATTTATTTTCAATCTCTCTACAATTTTCAATACCACTGATATTTAAGTAAAGTCTTCTCAAGTCAAACTTGACTCCTGATGACTTCATGAACATGTCTACATACTTTTCTTGGCAATAATATGAAAATGGCTTGCCACTGCTTTCTTCTGGGTTGTTTATAATTCTGGTATTCCCTTGTGGGCTCCCATCCAAGAAATAACCAGACCCAAACCCACTTAAGCTTTTTCAAGATTAGCCAAGGTCAGTTGGATGCTTCCTCAACAGGAAGTGGACACATCCATGCAGTTTTCTTGGCAACAGGATATAGCTGTCATGCTACTGCCTTTTTTCAGGATTATTTTAAACTACCCACTGTAGCTTATACTTTCTGGTGGTCCAAATCTAAAGTAGTAAGCTTGCCCAAATCTGTTTATCTTCTGAGCCCTGATAAGTTTGGGTAAGTGCTGCCTCTAGCTGAAGCCACTGATACTTTCTTTTTTAAAGTATAAATCACCATGGGTATAACTGGCAGAATAACTGAACAAAAATTATATAAAATAAGTTTTGGGAATAGATTAATGGGAGCTACTTTAGATTAGATGTCAAAATGAAATGTGTTTGCTTATTTTTTTAAAAGAATGATAGATTTTAACTGTAATTTGAGAAACTTCCAAGATTTACTGTATATTTAACAACTTCCTTCCTCCATTTCTTCCTTCATCACCCCCAGTTTACAGACAGTGTGGCTGCTTCCTACCTATGTGTTTAGCATCTCTTTTTCCACAAAGAAAAATATATCATAAAGCCAATACAGACCATAGCTCTCTGTGGTGTGAACATAATGCAATAAAAACAAGGAATTTGTAAAACTCACAGAACATTCCTGAGCTCTCCAAAATATCCCCTTCCCAAATTGGTGAGTTTTGTATATCTCTAGTGATGTATATCTTTAGTTTTGTATATCTCATCAGAGTGATGAGCAAGCCTTTGCCCTGATTTGTTACTGCTGTACCAAACTGTTGTGCAAAGGCTTGCTCATCACTCTGTGGAAAGACACCTAGTCTGAGATAAAACTAAAACACCACAAGCTTTCTAGAAATTAGGGTACATTAGAATAATATCCACTAAATGTCATCCTTTCAAGAAAGCTGTTTATCAATATACCATATAAAGACATTCATAGTAATAAGAGTGCCTTGAACAACCTGTATATCTAATTTCAGATACCAAGAGTCATAAGAATATACTGTAACTACCTCTGAGTTGATAAGTCATTCAGGGGTCAACTATATGACATGATCAGAACTCTCAAGATCTTGACAGATCACCAAGACCTGGCTGCTTTGGAAAGCATTTGGGGATTGATGGTATGGCAGGCCCCAACCTGCAATAGATATTATTATTAGGACTGTTTTCCTCAATATGTCCATGGCTATGAAATGGATGGGCATTGGCCTTATGCAAGGAGAAGAGTTGTCAGTTCCCCCCCCCCTTTTAATTCTATTTTACTTTACTATAATTATAAGCTATTCAGAGCCTTTTTGGAATTGAGAAGCTTATCAGTTGCTGAAAATAAATAAATAACTGTATTTCTTTAATGCTCATAAAGTAGTCATGAAAATGGCCAATTTGAGAGAAGATAATGAGGACAATAGTTGAGCAAGATAATCCCAAGATATCAGGACATACAATAATATATTTAGACCCCCACCACATCAATTTTGGCCCTTGGTGATGCCAATAGATAGATAGAGGATGGATGGATGGATGGATGGATGGATGGATGGATGGATGGATGGATGGATAGATAGATAGATAGATAGATAGATAGATAGATAGATAGATAGATAGAAAATTTTATTATAGTCCCAGATCAAAAAGCAAGGGAGTTAATAAATGGCACCCATAATTTATAATAACATTTACAATGGAAGGCAATACAAGCAGGAGTCTTTAAGAGCAAGCATAAACACATCAATATCTACTTGGATGTAAATTGTCACCTAGCTTACATGTGAGCTTAGCAATTTGGTAGTGCGGTGTTTGGATCTAGGTCATGCATAAGATATCTAACACAAAATTCATGGGCATCCAGGAATATTTCCCATCAGAGATAATATTAAATTGTTATATATTGGAATATTTCATATTTGTTTTATGCAATTTTTATGACCTATAAAGCACTACATGGTGTGGGGGTGGGTTATTTGGGGGACTACTCTCCCCAGTTACATCTACCCATCCCATCAGACCTGGCAAAAGGGGCATGTTGCAGGTCCTGTCTACGAAGGAGTTCCATCTGACGGAACCCAGGAGAAAAGACTTTTTTGCTGTGGCGCCTGCCCTCTGGAACATCATTCCCCCTGAGGTTAGATGGTCCCAACTTGTTGGCCTTTAGGAAGTCCCTTAAGACATGGCTGTGCCATCAGGCCTGGGATCCCATGGACATGGCTGGGGTTGGCATTCTCCCATACTTTTGTGTTTTTTGGTTTGTTGTTTTAATTGTTTGTAATTTGATTTATACAAGTTTGTTTTTTTGCTGTTTTAACTTGTAAGTTGTCCAGAGTCACGTAAGTGAGATGAGCAGCTATATAAATTGAAATAAATAAATATATAATTTTCCCATTGAAAAAATCCATGTATTGCAATAGTATTTGGTTTTATGAAGTAACTTATGAATTGATTTCCTCTGCATAATATGCTCCTTAAAAAATGCACCATGTACCACATCATCAAAAAGTATTATCAGGAATGGCCCCATGGAGTATCACTGATTCTACGTTCTACTGTAAAGATGATTTTTATATACCAGATTTACTTACTGTAAAGGGAATGAATATCAGCACCTTGAATTGAATTTGGAGGCAAATTGGGAACATGTACCCATGGCCAAAGAAGATTCCCTCTGAATAAGAAGCAACCTGTTTCATGTCAAATTGTTACAATGTTTTTTTCCTCTAACTGAGAAGTACCTATCAGGTTTCCTGTTGCAAGAGAGAGAGAGTTTTAACTCTTTGTCCCTTGCTGTATCTCTAATCTGGATCAGGTCTCTATCATTAAACTTGCATGTCCCAAACAGGATTTTTATTTTATTTTATTGCAAGATTCTATAAATAATAGGGTCTTGGCAAGATGCTGTGGCACCTGAACTGCAGAGAAAAAGGCAGGGTTGAACTCATAAGCAAGGAGATGAAGTAATACAAAAGTTTCCACCACTGGATACCTCCAGATTGCCTCCATTTCAAAAAGAAAATTATTTGAAGTGTGATTTTGAGGAATGGACCTGATCTGAAATAAACTAACTCCATGATGAACAAAGATGATAATACAGGATTGATGAAACAGTAATTTGGGAATAAAACCAAGATCTTATAAGGAAGTGTCCTCAACCCTAAGCTGCTATACCACAGGTCAACAACCTTTTCAGATGGGACGCCATCATAAGATTTTGCATGATAGTAAGGCACAAAATAAACAAAAATATTTTTAAAAGCCTAAAACCTTGTAAAATCACCAAAATCTCATGAGATTTTGGCATTCTCAATCTATATCTCACTAGATTTCAGGCAAGAATACTAATAACATGCAAGATTTGGCGCTTTCTCTCTCTCTTTCTCTCTCTCTCTGAGCATTGTGGATAACATGGTATCCATAGCCTCCATACTGCAGAACCCTGTTCAATAATCATGTTTGCCAAGAGAGAATCAGTTGAGAACTGAAGGTTGTTACCAGTCAGTGATTTCCCTCCTCTTTTAAAAGCAAAAAACCAGAAGGAATCTGGTAGCACCTCTTCCAACTAACACATTTTATTAAAATTTGTTAATCAGAAAAGGTACTACCAGACTTGTCCTGATTTTTTGGCACTGTAGCTCTCTCTTACATGGTACAATGTCTGTAAAGCACCAAGTGTTAATAGCAAAGAACTTCTGATTTCCCCTTAATAAGTGATTCACGTTTTTTTCTACAAAAAGTCTATCTGGAAATATACTTTCTGAAGGCCATCCTTAACCTAGGATCAATAATGATTTAGAATCCAGAAGAAGCAAACTAGGCCCTGCTAGATATTGTGGAATTTATTAGCCCCAAACACCATAACCATACAGAAGGGATCATGGGAATTATACCTCAAAATGTCTAGAGGGAGCCTGTTGCCTGCTACTGTTATAGTTACTCAGTAGTAACTGGATTGCATTCTGCACCTACTTAGAGACATTGCCATACGTGCACAAATTAATTCACCAACACATATACATTCTTGGTGTTTTTGAAAGAATTACACTGGGGAGCACACATCTTCTTCCCAGAGACCTTACCTGCTGAAGTTTGGATACGGAATTCCTTTCCATCTCCAAACTGAAATGCAAATGAGAGAAAATCCTGTCTGGTTCTTGTGAGCTTTTTAGCAAGTTTAAAGGACTTGAGAAAGAAGAAGAAATGATCTGACTTCACTTGCACTAAGTTTTTATAAAATAAGAAACAGCAAGTCTTGGTCTTCCTCATTTCCTTTTGCTATACTGATGTATAGCAAGTACAAGTGATAGGAAGTTGGCAATGTTCACAGAGACTGAGTAGCTAAGGCAATATTTATAGATATGACATTTAGTTCTGTTCTTTTTCCCACCCATTTTCAGCCCTGGCTCTGAAAACAGATGACAGGATGGAGCCATGGTAAGCACCAGCATAAAGGATACCCAGTTCAGTTCAACCATGTGATTCCAATACAACTGCTGAAGGAGTTCTAAAGAAATCTCATAGAAGGCAGATGATTTTGACAAAATAAAAACACAAAGAAGCATGAGCAACTGTGGCCCTTTCTTGCATAATTTTTATTCATATTTCAAAGAATTATAAGAAATACTTTGTCTGAAATCAATCAAGGTGTGCACACAGTCTTTTTCTGCCCATATGATCAAAGCAAATGAAGAACGTACTAGACGGGGGCTTGTTTCTCCACATTATAAGAAGCAACTGGGGATAGGACAAGCTTATACATCTCAGAATGAAATTCTGTTGACAATATTGTCAAAATATCTCAAATTGCAGAATGGGAAGTGGAAGATTATTTATTTGTTTATTTATCAAATATATTTAGCTGCCCGTCTCACAGATGTGACTCTAGGCAGCATACAATAGAAACAAAACAATTAAATACAAAAGCCTTAAAACCATTTAAAAAATTTAAAACATAAATACAAATACAACCACGGGAGAGTGCATTCAAGGTCTTAACATGCAATACAGCCATTTCACCGGCTCCCTGTTTTCATGGGATCCCCAAGCCTGCTGACAGAACCAGGTTTTAAAGGATTTCTGGAATATCCCTCGGGTGGGGGCCAATCAGATTCCAGCTGGTACATTCTAGTCCATCACTTCCTAGCCTAAGGCCACGAATTTCTTATGGTCCAATCCATGTTTCTGCTATCCTGAATGCCATACGTCACCTGTCCACTTGTTTGCCTCTTTCTGTAGATTAGTAGAAAGTCTTCCCGGTCCTGCTTTCTTCCATCACTTCTTTTTCTTTCCACAAAACACTGCCTACTGAGACGTCATTTGTGCCCAGCGGGCTAGGGAAAACAATGCAGCCTCTGCCGAGCGGACCCACCCTCACGCATTAAATCGTTCCCAATCAAGCCGCGGGAAAGCCGGCCTCGCGCTCTCTCTATCCAGCCCTGCCCTGGAGGAATTCCAAAGCGAGACGGGATTTACGGGAATTTCCGCCCTGCGAAGAAGCATAACTGGCAGGCACTACGCAAGCCTGTCGCGCTTTCACAGAGCAAAACGGCCCTTCATCCCCTTGGATGAACGCCAAGAGCAGACCTCTGCCCACTCGCCTGCCAGGGAAACCAGGCCCTTCGGAGCACACAGGCCTTCACGGCGCCGGCGGACGAATCCCACGCCCCCGGGCACCTTCGCCCAGCTTCCCTCCCAGAAACAACGCCCAATCGCGGCTGAAGGAGGCTTTGTCCCCTCGCCCCTCGGCCTGCCCGCCGAGAGAGAGCCTCTTACCTCGTCTGGAGGCGTCGCGTCGCCGTTGCCGTTGCTGTTGCCGTTTCCCACTGTCAGCCCGTTCATCTCGTGGCTATCTGGGGTCGAGCCCATGTTGCTGCGGTAGCTGCGGCGGCCCTGTGCAAAATGAGACGGGCGAAGGCGCGCAGCGGGGCCAGAGACGCGGGTTAGGAGGTCGTGTGCTTAAGCTGGAACCCAGTTCTCAGTGCTGCTCTCGACCCTGCTCGGGAGAGTGAGAGAAGGACGGAAGGGAGCGGGGTGAGCGCTGGGTTTCCCCTCCCGGCTCGCAGCACCAATCCAGAGGCGAAGGGAACCGCGCGGCGGCGGCGGCAGATACTGAGCCGTCCGCGGGACTTCCCTGTGGTCCGTTGCTGTGGCGACGAAAGGCCAGTTTTCTGCCCAGCTGTTTGGGAAACTTGGTCCTGACGAGGGGAGGGATTCTAGCTGGCGCCCTCCCTCCTTTCCCTCGCAAGGAAAGAGGGAATCGGCCCACGTCAAGAGTTACGCTCCCTGCCAGCCAGTGATGCCTTGAGCCGTATGGGAAACACAGCAGACGGGGGTGGCTCCCATTACTGTTTTACTAAACTGTATATTTACTGATATTCAGTAAGGTCCAGTGGTTTCCTCTCTCTACTCTCTCCAAGGGGCCAGGGTAAACATGGCGCAGCATCAGTTTTTTGTTTTTGTTTTTTAAAGCACCTCTTTTCTAGGACCCAGGGGCACCAAATGCAGTGCAGTATGGGAGTTCACGACCTACCCTGTAGTCTTCTGGCTGATGATTCAAGAAGAAATTGGGTATGACTGCCCAGCTATTACATTCTGCTTCTTCTCAACTATTGATATCTTTCTGAGTGCCAAGGTACAACTTTTACCCATAACATTTATTATTGTTACAGCATCCAAAGAGGGTGGTGAGAGATCAGAAGATATTGGTTCATCCTACCCTTTTCTGCCATTTGTCCACCCAAAATTGCTTTCCCTGTCACTTTGTTAACTAGAAGAGGAAAGAAAAATCCATATGTGAAAAACATCTTATTTTGCTCTCTTCTTCCTGCTATTCATGTAGAAGCAAATTAGTCAAGAAAGATGAGAGTAATAATGTGTGAGCCGGTCCTCTCTTGGATATTCCACAAATTCTCCTGATCACGCTTGTAGTGTGGACAGCCCTTGTAACGCCCCCCTCCACTGACCTCCTTCACCACTATGAATGGATCCTTCATCTGTGCCTAATCTTGCCCCTCTCCGTAATTGCAATGTTAAATGTTATCAAACTTTTTTTTTCACAAAAGACACCGATATTCCCCTCAGAGTTAACAAGGGGTTATTGTGAGTTTTTTCCTGCACATCCCAAGCCTATTTACTTGCTTGAGTTTCAGAAAAAGTTATGATATTCATTGGGGTGCATTTCCTTCATGCAGCGAGAAAAATATTTTCTTGCTACAATTTGAATTCAGAGGGATTTATATCATAAAGGCCCGCTTGTTCTTTTTGGCAAAGTTTTGCCCTTGTCTCCTTTTATCCAAATATTAATGCTGCGATACAACCCAGAGTATAAGGTAATTTCAGACTAGTGTAACATGACATGGCAATCTTTTGTTTGCTTCAGAAATAGAGGTTTCTGAAATCCCTGAAAGAAGTTACAACTTACCCCTTCAGTCCTGTTTTTCCTCTTTTCTGTGCAATAGCTGCTTTTAAAAAAAATCAAATTATGACAGAAATTCTCCACTCATGCTGCTCTCCAGTTTTAATGAGACTGAGTTCATCCTTAGTGAGGTTTTTTTTCCGAAGCCACATGTATATCACAATATTCCATGTTCTGCCTCTTCGAAAATCTAAATGTTTAAACAGTAGTCTAAATTTTATAAACACTGTAAATTGGTTGGACTATAAAGAAGGGGGAAGTTAGAAATTAAATATTTACTTACTTTTCCCAAGCAGCATCTTTTTTTCTTTTTTCTTGTTTTCTTGTTTTCTTGTTTTCCCTTTTTCGTTTTGTTTTTTTCTCTCTTTTAACATTTATAAATAACAATAAATAACAATACAGAACAGAGTTTAGTATTAAGTATTAAGCTCAAACTTCAAAACCTTTCTCATATTATAAAAGAATGCAATGTATTTTGCAACTGTTTATCAATGGCATACTTAGCATTAATTGTACAATTTAAGCAACTTTATGTTCATTATATTTTAGAAATCATATTTAACATTGATACACACTTTTTTCTCATCTTTAAAGGTTTAATTAATCTAAATCATCACAGTGTTAACAATTTCTAGTTGAAGCATCATTTAGTGGGTCAGTAAAACATGCAGTATGACAAACTTCATTATCTTAAATGATTTTCATGATTTAAGGTTAAAAGTAGGAATATACAATTTTATCCAGCAAAAAAATCTTTACCTAATTTCATTTTTAGCAAGTACAGTCCTTTGATTTCTTTTTATCTGTTTTCTTTTATTTCTAATGGTACATAAGGGAGATATTGCCATCCAAGCAGGAGACCAGATACGTCTCTTCAACCATTTTCTCTGTAACTAATCCAAGTCCAAGAACTTTTCCAAAGAGGTGATAAGTAACTAACTTAACTAGGCTGACTTTATTGATTTTATTTAAAAGATCTGTCTCTCTCTCTGTGGATTGCTTTCTCTTGTTTGCCATCCATTTCCCCTCTCCCAATAAACTCTTTTGTTATATATAGAAAGATTTACTTCCACTGGTTTAACAAAGGAATTTCTCGCTAAACGTTTTGCCATGTGCAACACTGCATGATACCACAACTACCCTGTTTCAGGATTGGCACAAAGTTTCTCATTCTGTATTTTGGGGCTTTGGACAGAAAAAATCCAAAGCACCTTTGATTCATTTTTTTCCTTGGCTGAAAGGAAAAATCCTGGCTATAAGGGCTAAAAAGTGTCTCAGTTGGGCAGACAAGAGTGTGATAGAATATTCAGCTTGACTGGTGGATTCCCCCAAATCCAGTTTGTAACATATGTACCTTGATTTCCTTAATTAAACAGTGTTCTCAGTAAGCTATATAGAGGATGCTAATAGAATCTCATGGCAAAAAAAGTTGATACGCTATTATAGGACCGTCAGTCAGCTAATTGGCTATTGCCTGTTTTGGTTACTGATATTCAAGAACTTTATAAATGCATAATGTAGTCTGGGAAATATTAATCCACACAGGTTGAGATGCAGAGGAGGAAAGCTATGATAAGAAGGCGCAGCTAAGAACAGCAGAAATTCCCCACCTGTATCCAGATGTCAAAGGCAGTTCAAATAATTTGCATTACATATTTTGTTAATGTGATAGGTAATTCAGATTGTGGTTAATGCCTCCTTTCCCCATGTATTTCATATCTATGCGACAGACACTCGCTGAAGTTTCGTTCTGTAATAGCCAAAACTGCACTATTTACTATATAAAAAAAAATTCCCTTCTCACCCCTATGGGTGGTGTGTGTCTTCCTCAATCTCAGGTCCTCTACCAGAGGCCTGGGAGTTTGAGGGTTCTGAGCAGTATATGAGCTGTTCTCAGAAGCTGCACTCTTCTGGACAGAGAGCCCTGATGTTGTTCCTGGGATCTGCTGGTGCCACTCTCCCAGCTTAGGAGTCACAGCCCCGAGTGCTCCTACCACCACTGCAACCACTTTGGCCTTTACTTTCCACATCCTCTCTAGTTCCTCCTTCAGGCCCTGGTACTTCTCCAGCTTCCCATACTCATACATGGACAAGACAGATATAGATATAGATACAGATACAGATATAGATGCCTTCAAGTCAGTGCTGACTCCTGGCAACTGCCTGGACTAGTCACTGCAGTTTTCTTGGCATTGGTGGTTTGCCCTTGCCTTCTTCCCAGGGCTGAGAGAGAGCGACTGGCCCAAGGTCACCAGGATGGCTTCGTGGGACTAGAGCTCACAATCTCCTGGTTTCTAGCTTGATGCCTTAACCACTACACCAAATTGGCTCTCTATTTACTTGAAAATAGCTAATTTTAGCTAAAAATAGCTATTTTTAATTAAACAGCTATTTAATTTAAAGGGTTTTTTTCTGAATAACTTATTTAGAATTATATAGAACTGTACTGTAATTAGTTTTTACTGTATTAACAGGCAAAAGGGGATCTGGACAGTTTCCACAAAGGTTTGGAGGCTGCTTTGTTAAATGCTTCATAAAGCTGCTTATACAAGTTGGCTTTTCTTCTGAGATGCTTTTGAGAGAAGTTAACAGTTGAGGAAAATATGCAATCGTTGGGTGCAGAAACAAAGACACAATGAGTGTATATCATGGATTTTAAAAAATTTTATGTTTTGCTTCCTTTTGTCCATCTTTCTGCCTTTTCTTGCTGCAGTAGATTGATAACTGCCTTACACATGATAATTTTCTTGTACAGAAAACAGTTCCTTATAGGAAAATGCAAAAAAAGTCTGCCATGTTTAGTTAATTGCATTTGACGACTGCATGTTGGGTTTTTTTCTGTGTATGCCAAACTTAGAACAACAATTAGCAACTTATCCCAAGTAATCAGATTTTCATGTTGTTAGGTTCCATGGAATTGTAGTTGATTCTTGGTGACTTTAAGGATAAAATCTCTCCAGCCTGTTCTGTTTTTTGACACTTTATACAATTCTTGCAGCTGCATTCCTGTGGCTTTCTGTACAGGCATACCTTGGAGATATTGAGGATTCAGTTCCAGATTACCACAATAAAGTAAAGTCACACAGTAAAGTAAAGTTTTTTGCAATAAAGCGAGTCACACAGATTTTTAGGTTTCCCAGTGCATATAAAAGTTATGTTTATACTATACTGTGGTCTGTTAAGTGTGCAATAGCATTATGTCTAAAAAAACAATGTACATACCTTAATTAAAAAGTACTTTATTGCTAAAAAATGCTAATCATCATCTGAGGCTTCAGCGAGTCGTAATCGTTTTGCTGGCGGAGGGACTTGTAAATGCACCATCAGTGAAGTGCAATAAAGCAAAGCACAGTAAAACGAGGTATGCCTGTACTCTGTCTGTCCACCTCATCTTCTCTTGGTCTCTTCTTCTCCTTCCTTCCACCTTGTCATTTTTTTCATTTATGCATCAGCCCTTGTGATTTGTCCAAAGTACAACAGTTCTAGCTTCTAGCAAGTATTCAGGCTGGATTTCCTCTAATACTGAATGGTTGGCCCTCTTGACCATCTAAGAAATGTGAAGCAGCTCCCTCCAGCACTGTAGTTCAAAGGAGTAAACCTTTTTATTCTCACTCTTGTGCAGAGCCCAACCCTCACACCTGCACATCATGTGTGGACCATTCTAACATTTGCCTTAATTGAAATGTCATACTCTTTCATGAATTTATCTAGGCTGCCCCAATGACTTTTGCCCATCCTTATTCTCTTCTGAATGTCTTGCACACCCATCATCTTTATCAATTTTGAAGCCTAGAAAATTGAAACTATTAGCCACTTCTATCATCTCATTGTATGCCTTAAATTCCTCTACTTTTCCAGTAGCCGTAATCTTTGTAGACTCTTTGCTCTCCTGTTTTATTCTTAGAGTGATTTTTCTTAGTTTTTCTTCAGTTTCTGCAACTAAGGTAGTGTCATCTGCATATCACTTTAAACAATGCTGATGGCTGGTTATCTGTAGATGTAATGAGAGTTTGATGCTCTTACTCCACAGTGTAGACTCGGCCTTCAGCTCTCACGTGTGATTGCTCACATTCATGGTTTGTTTTATGCCAGCATCACTTCAGGTGTCTGTTCTGCTGCTTCAACTGCTGGAACGCTTAAGTTAACGGAGGAATTGCCTTGGATCAGTGGACTGGGAGGGGCCACCAACCTTTTGTTTTGGAGTCAGCCAAGCACTCAGCAGAACTGCCAGCTGGAGCTTCAGGGGAAAAAAAACTTACAAAAAAGAAAGATAAACATTGGTGAATATTGGTCTAGGTGGCCTTTATAGAAGCAAGTTATGTAAGCCAGCAGATCTAAGCAAGAAACTAAAACTGGTGTGTTATAATATTCTTCTTTATTAGGAGAAATAATGCAATTCATTGACATGTAACAGAAACACAGTAAAAGATATACAGAGAAATTGGAAAGGCATTGATTTACATGGGACAAGAGGATAAAATACAACTCTCGGTGTCAGTAATAGCCACAATTTCTTTAAGGCTTTCACTTTTTAAAAAAGTATTGCTCTCGCTCAGTACTGTTATATATCTTGGGGCTGTAACAGTATGAATACAAATTGCTTAAATAGATTTCCTGTCATGCTTCTGTGTGCTTTTCCTGGTTTAGGAACCTTTTATGATTATGTTTTGTTTGTTGTATTTGATTTATTTTTGTAAGAGGAATACATTGCTATAGTTTGTATGAAAGTCCAGTTTGGTTAACCAACAAAATTTTCATTTCTTTCTTGCTTTACCTTACAATTTGACTTTCTGCTATTTCTTAAGTCAACTCCTGTGAGACTAAATCTTTTCTACCATTCATTTATAATACAACCAGCAAATTCAGAGTTGTACTGAATTTTTCTCTGGTCTTCCCTATGCTTAGTCAAAACAGTCCTAAGAAGATGACATAGTTGTCAGAGGTGATTAATTTGAATGCTCCCCACAAACCCTATGGAAAGGGCTGTTTTTCTATGTGTGAAAACAGAGTTTGGGGAATGCTGTATAAATTAATCATGGTTTTGGATGGTGGCTTTCTCTGAAAATCTGATGAAATGCAGTAGACTTTGGCTATTTCCTCTCAAGGTATTTATAGTGTCTTCTAGCATCACCCAATCATCATGGAGGCAATATAGAGGTTGTCCTTGATATTGTTACATTGGCACAGTGATGGTTGAATGACTTTACAACAGAGATTCTAGAACAGTGATTCTCAAACTGGCCTGTGACGTCCAAGGACATCTACATGATGGTTTGCCTCAACCTCCCACATTGACTGGTCAAAGCCTGCTATGATGGATTGTCTAGCAGGCCCTGAGAACACCAGAAAGGAAATAGGGCTACTGCAAAAGAGATATCTGGGCCTAGGGAAGGGGAAAAACATGAGAAAGAAACTCAGAACAGCTCTGCCTTAATTATGCTAAGCTGAGCTGGAGAGTTGTTTTAGCAGAAACTTTAACAGAAGATTCTGTTCTGTGACCGTAGTAAATCTGAGTGGTTCTTGTTCCTAAGTTTGGCAGCCTTGCAGGCTTGACATCTGTTCACTGCAGATCACCTGGCCAAACCAAAGTCACTCATTACCTCAGTGTCCATCTCCCACCTTCAGCAATAGTCAGCTGGCCAGACTGGAGCCTGCTTGTTTCAGTCTCTGCTGAAGTGTTAAATAAATTCTTTCATAGTTTAAGGGGGTGTCCCAATATTTTCCAGCGTTATTTTTTTAGCAGTCCATGATTGCAAAACAGTTGAGAAATACTGCTCTACAAGATGCTATAACAAACTTGTGGGAAAATGTCCTTTGACTATTTGATGGAGTAATTATGCTGAGCCACCACCTGCACTCACTCTGTATATTTAGAAGTCAGGTACTTTGTAATTTTTTCTTTGAATGAATGAATGAATCTTTTTATGTCCTTTGGCCAAAGAACAGAATACAACAACACTTAAAATAAACAAAATTAATATAATACAGTCAGTGTTGTTGCATCAAGAATAATTGAACTCTTGTCTTAATAGCTGTATAAAATAACTTTGCAACTATTTAGTTGAATCAGGATTCATACCTGCAAGACAGTAAGTAACATAAAATAAGTCATCTCTTCCTGGGAATCTCAAAAATAGAAGTTTTATAAGTTCCTTGCTTATATCCCAATAGAGAATACAGTATAAGAGAACTCATAACATGGTTTCTAAGGTACAAGAATCACAAAGACAGATACCACTAGAGGATTGATGCCTTGAAAATCTCTAGGAATAAATGAGGGAAGTACATTTAAATAAGCCTTGGAAAAAGAAATCCTAAATTTAAGGAAAGTAAGTGAAGATGGAAATGTGTTCCTTTGTTGTCAAGATAAAATCTATACCGTAACTGAGAAGTGAACAGATCTGTGGAATCCCTGGAGTCCTCTGAGCTTGGCTGTTTTCTTGCAATCGTTTCATTACCCGACTAGGTAACATCTTCAGTACTAGAATGGCTCCATGAAATGAAATGGTTGCAAGAAAACAGCCAAGTTCAGAGAATTCCAGGGACTCCACAGTTCAACCCTGAGCTACACATATTCTCTTCTATAAGTGAACAGAACTGAGTCTGAAGCAGTAGTTTCTGGTGCTTGATATTGTAAAGATGTTGGAAAAGGGCTTCTGGGCTTTTTGACTAAAACAAACGTCATATATTTTTAAATACCTCCTCCCCCCACTGTATAATGTTGAGCATCCATTAGAAAAGAAAATGAATTGGTAGAGTGGGAAATTGGCTTTCTTGAGCTCCTAACAACTTATAGCCTAAAGCTGATACTGGGAAGATGTGGGGCTTCACCTACCATAGTTAAGTGCCATCAAGTTGTTTTTGACCGGTGACTGTATAGACAAGTGCTTGCTATTTCAACTTAGTAGCAATAATGTGTAACTCTTCCAAAGTTCTCATGCTGTCTGGGAATAGTAGGAGTTCATCTAATCCATCTGGAGGATACTAGTTGGGAAGATTTGCTTCTAGTATCCTGGGAAAAAGCATAGCTGTTTGAAGTCTGTTCAAGAGGACTTCAGTTAAGGAGTGAAAGCTACATTATCTCTTTTTGTTGCTGTTCCCATAATACAGAAGTGACAAAAGACTTTTAGATATCTTCCCTGGCTCTGAAGCCAGAATCAGTGATTCTTTAGAGACTAAAAGCCTAATTCATCTACTCAAATGAACTCTGGGACCTGTAACTTTTCATAGAACTGGCAGTTTCACAGCATCTTGGCATTTCAATATCCTTGATTATCTGGATGCTTCTCTTATCTTATGCTTCATCCTCTCCAGTTTTTTTTAGCTTGGCATAGGAAAGTAGGAGTTCTGAACTCATGTTAAAAACAAAACAAAACAACTTGTTTTTCTTCCTGCTGAGAGGAACCCAGCATGATATGACCGCATGGGCAATATGCTGCTTTCAGGCACTGATATCTAGGATATGAGGCACAGGCTGCTGGGACTCATCAACCCTCCTGATAACTATTCCTTTCTATTGATTCATGTGGGAAAGAACAGAAGTGTTAGAAGAGACTGTCAACAGATCCCCAGAGGTTATGGGGACATTGGAAAGAAGATGAAGGAACTGGGAAGACAAATTGTGTTTTCTTCAAATCTTCCAGGTGAGGCTTGTGTTGTACAAAGAGTAAACAGGATTCTGGAAGTAAACAACTGACTATATAGATGGTCCCACTAAGAAATGCTTGGGTTCCTTGACCATGGATCTAACTACATGAAGGACTCTTGGGAAGAGATAGGATGGAAAAGATATGTTCAGCAGGCACCTCATCAACCTCATCAAAAGGATGGTAATCAGAACAAAAGAGGAAGGTGGAAAAAGCCTAGAATTATATATACTATCAAAGACTGGGGCCAACAAGGCAGGAAATAAAGGAGAAACAAAAAGGTAGATGGTTGATTGGTTGATTGATTGATTGATAGCAAACTGCAATAGTGAATCCAGAACGGAATACTACTCACAAGTGCTTTATATCTCAACCTGTAGCAATAACCTGTAGCTTTTCCAAAGCTCTTGTGCTGGCTAGGAATTATAGGAATTAGTCTATACATCTGGTGAGTAATAGTTGGAAAGATTTGCCTCTTGTATCCTGGAAAAAGCAGCCCTGGAAGACTGCAACTTATTCAGAAAGAATATGTGCAAAAAAAGGAAGGGAGTGTTGCATTGTCCCTAAAGAAAGCATTTGCCTGCACAGAAATTTACAAATTGGAGCATGGAAACCCTGTTGATAGTGTATAGATAAGAATAAAAGGAACAAGAAACAAAAGTGATATCACTGTGGGAGATTATTGTAGACAACCTGGACAGGCAGAAACTATGGATGAGGTGTGTCAGTTGATCAAACTTTCAAAGATGCATTTTATAGGAAAAATGAGAGATTTCAAAACCCTGGCATCAGCTGGATATCCAATTCTTTCAAAAATCAAATCAGAGGTCCAAGAAATTCCTGTCCATATTTACAACTTTATTTGTCAGAAGCTGAAAGAGGAAACAAGAATGTCTGCTATTCTGGATCAAAAAATTGGTTGCAGAAATGAAGGTGACTGGAAGCTTGGGATAAAGTGTACATGTTAGCCTTGAGTTGATGGTATCAAGAGGATGAAGAATAGAGAAGGGTCAAACATATACTGGATTTCAGAAGAATAGCTTTTGATGAACTCAAGTAGAAAGGAAGTCAGATCCAATGGTTTGAAAGCCTGAAGAAATAAAGTGTCCAGGAAGGATGGGAAATCTGAATTTAAAAATTGTAAAATATGAACTGTACTCTCCAACTGTTAGATGGATTCCTAACTGGCTGAATGACTACATCCAGAGAATATTTATGTGTGGCTCCTTATCGTCTTGGAGAGGGGTACTGAGTGTAATGCCACCAGTGTCTATCCCCAGGCTTGTGTTGCTCAACATTTTTGTTAATGATGGAGTTGAAAGACTTCAGAGGATCATCAAAGTTGCCAGTGATGCAAAATAAGTAGGAGTAGCTGACACTTTAAGAGGAAAAGATAATATTTTAAAAGATCTAGATAGGCATATATAACATACCTTCATATGTTAGAGGAATAACAGCATGTGAGGCACTTCTAATCTTGCCTGTGTATTTGTTGGGTGACCTTGGCCCAGTCACTCTCTCTCAGCTGTAGGAGGAAGGCAAGGGCAACTACTTCCAAAAATCTTGCCAAGAAAGCTGCAGGACTTGTCCAAGCAGTTGCCAGACGTCAACACCAAAAAGGCACCCCCCAACCAAAAAAAAGCGTATAGGGTGTCTAGTTTGGTTCCTCTGCATTTGAAGAGTACAGCGGTCCATGGTCCCCTTGGCTTAACCCTCATTCCTGGCACAATGTCATCAGGCTATTAATATTTTTCTCCCATTCCATTGAACCCAGAGGGAGAAAAGCTCCCTTCCCCAACTCTGTCAACAAGGTATTTTATTGCTGTCAGCGTAGCTTTGGCTGGCATGTCAGGAAACAGAAGCATGGCATTTGGCTTAAGATGCTTCTTCCTTGTTCCATCGATGCTGTTCCCACCTGCCTGATTTTGTTTGCTTGTGCTGACAGGCCTACATTGGTAGAATGAATACAGCAGCTCCACTGGCATTTTCCCTTCGGCTGATCTAGAAGACCACTCATATCCTACAGCCCCTCAGCAGCAATTCTTGATGGCAGCATTGCATCCTTTTTCTGCACAGCATTGACTGCACTGCAATTTAGTATTATTAAAATGGCAGTTTTGTTAGAGCTTGCTTTCTGATTATGCACAGCTTTTTCCTCTTGTACTATAGTTTTGCTTAATAGCATCCTGTCTGAAGGAGAAGCCTGTGAAAGGTGAAAACTTTCTCAATATTTCAACATTTTACTATATCTGGGCTGTAAAAATCCAGATGCCCACTAGAAGGCAGCAAAGAATTAGTGATTGTACAGATTTTTGTGGCTTAGATAAGATAGTGCTGAGAGCCAGTTTGGTGTGGTGGTTAAGGCACCAGGCTAGAAACTAGGAGACCGGGAGCTCTAGTCCTGCCTAGGCACAAAGCCAGCTGGGTGACTCTCTCTCAGCCCTTGGAAGAACACAAAGGCAAACCACTTCTGAAAAATCTTGCCAAGAATATTGCAGGGACTTGTCCAGGCAGTCTGCGAGAATCGGACATGATTGAACAGATTAAAAAAATATATATTTGCACTTGATAACTATAGCAGTCCTCCCAGCCTGGTGACCTACAGATGGGTTGGGACTCCAGCTCCTAGAATTCCTCAATGAACTGTGGAATTTTGGGAATTGAAGTCCCAACTAGTAGTTGAACTACTCTGTCACCTTTCTATGACAGGTAAATGTTGAATAATCAGAGAAACTGAATAACTTCATGTTTTTTAGGAAATTGTGGAATGCAAGGAAAAGAGACTTTAGAAAAAGCAATCCCAAACTGGCATTTTACAGTGCTTCCTTTCAGATCATGTTATTTCCTTTATCTCAGTTGTGAACTAGAAGGTTGAGTTCTGAAAATGTTATCAACAAATTGTTAGTTGTTGTTGTTGTTCAGTCGTTAAGTCGTGTCCATTAATTTGGTGTTTCATGAGAAATGCTGCATAATTTATGAACTATGCACATTTTCTCATTTTAATTCAATATGTAACATAGGTTGGTTTTAAACAGTACTCTTTTCTAATGGGATTTTCCCCCTTTGCTGCTTTAATAAGAGCTCAGCGCCCTCTAGCAGTCACAATATGCTATTAAAGTAATACTGTTGGTCAGTGTTTCTCAACCTTGGCTGCTTTAAAATGCATGGCTGGGGAATTCTGGGAGTTGAAGTCCACACATCTGCCAAGTCCACAAAGCTGCCAAGGCTGAGAAACACTGCTGTAAGTGGAAGTACAGTAGACTCATGAAATTAGATTCATAAATTGGGCTATCATATCTTGATTAGAAGTTTCTGGATGACGTGGTTGACATCTAGTGGTCATCTGGATGTTTGCAACACATATAGCTTTTGAATAATTGAATATATCACAACACTTCCTTCCAGTTCTGGGTGAGTGCAAGAAGAGGTCAGTGCTGCAGCAGCGCTTGTAACCTTGATAGTCAGAACATCTTTCAACCAGTTTATTTGCTCCCCACAGAAATACGGTTCTTTTGTTCCACCAAGACATTCAGAGCTTTTTAGCTGACTGTATGAGCGATGTGTACGCAATTGCTTGTGCTGTGGAGAGCAGCTTTTCCTGCTTGCATATAAAGATTAATAAAGATTAAGATGCCCTTGAATTGAGCTCAACTACAAGGAACTTCATGGTCATATCAATGTTGCTTATTTGGCAAGACTATGGAAATTGGCCATTGCCTTCTTCCAGGATGGTTTCCCCGCCCCCCGCCCCCAGTTTTCCAATCTACCTGTAGAGAAGGTGTAAACCCCCCTCTCCTTGCCATTCTGTGCCTTAACTCTTCCAATTGGCCATCTATCACCGTACAGTGTTGGTCTTCTATATTGTCTTGGTGTCTTGTCTCACCAATTCAACTCTCAGCTCATCAGCAGGTCCTTTTCAAAATTGGTCAGTCAGAGCCAAATCATTTCACCCCACATTATAATCTGATACTCTCTGATGATCTTGTTGGAGCTTGCAAATTTCTCAGTCAGCTGTTGCTTTCCTGGTTAGATCTTTGAAGGAATCTTTGCATAAAATTCTGGAAATTGTCCAGCACTCAGCCATTGCCTTCAGTACAGTCCACTTGGCTGCCACTTCTTTCAGTAAACTCGGCATGAAAGTCACCTTGGTGTGATCTGTAGGAAATTCCACTGGTTGACCCTCCGTAAACAATTCCCACTAAGCTGTAAAAGCCAGGAATCGATTTTCTCCAAATGTCTTTGGCAGAGTCCCATGGGAATGCAGAAATGTTGGCTGAGCTGCTGGCTGTTGTACCATTGCTGGCCGAAGTAAAGCGTGTTCCAAATTCTGTGCTAGCTCCATCATGGCATTCTGCAGATTAGTTATTTGTAAACCCACTTGGTGGTGGTATTGTAATACAGCTGCAGCAAGGTATTCTGCAGACAGTGGGTTCCCCTGAGGGTCAGATATCATCTCTGATTCCCTCCCTCTCTTAATACAGAGTAGGAGGCTTTCAAGCTTGATGTCAGCCCTTTGAGGTAGGCCAGGTTAGGAAACAGACTCTACAAATTTGACTAGAACTATACTTTATACTGTAGATATACAGTAGGTTATAGTAACAGAATCTTGCAAGCCTGGCTGTGGGTTCACTTCCCTCCCTGTTATACCCCAATGAATTAGGGTAGAGCCAGTCTGAGTTTCTTTCTAATGCTTTCTCTGTTTTCTGGGCTTAAAGTGAGCTTTTTTTTTTTTTTTTTGGTAACTGTTTCTGCTATTTCCACCTAGGTCCTCTCTGTTGCCCTCTATACTAGCCTACAGCTCTGGAATTAATAGATGGTCCCCCATCCAGCTAACAGACCCCACTCTGCTTAGCTTCTAAGGTCAAAGCCAGCATTGAGGTATATGATGCTAGAGCAGTGAAGGTGATTGGCAGCCAGTTCAGAAGTATTTCTGTTGTGTTCCCTTGCATGTTTCATTTTGGTTAATAGGTTTAGGGAAGGATTCAAGCCAGGACTGTCAGTGGCACAAATCAACCTCCATCTCCCCATTTTTTTCCTGTCAGCCAAAGAGAAAAAATGGTAGGGGTATCTCTTCTACGACACTTGACCCTTAAAACAAGAGTGGTTCCCCTGTTATGTTGGATTAGAACTCCCATGATCCCTTGCCATTGGCCATCCTGCTTAGAACTAAAGGCAATCTGAGTCCACCAGCATTCTGGGAGCCCCCGGCTTCCCATCCCTGCTCTTCGTGCCTTCTAGGCCAAGAAATGGAAATCGGGGCAGACCATCTGTCCTGCAAGAGGCTACTTCCATTGGGCCCCTCCTCTACCTGATCTGTTCCCAGTTCTTCCCATTTAATTATAAGGATGTGTGATTGTGTTGGCATCCCCCCCCCCTTTTCCCCATCCCCTTTCCCCCCTGTTTTATGTCATATATTTTAGATAGTTAGCTCTGGGCTGCAGGGGCGATCTTGTTCTATTGATTATATGTTAGCTACTTTGAGAGCCTTTTCAGCTGAAGACTGGAATAAACATGCTTCAAATAAATAAATGGATAGTGATTAGGAAATCCAGACAGGGCATATTTGTCAGTGGCTATGAGCAATGACCAAAAGTTCCAGCATCTCATTTCTTACAACCACCAACCAGATGACAATAGTCCCATCCCATCTTTGCTCCTTGGCAGCTGGTGTTCAGGAACACAAAGACATCTTCCCCAACCATCCTGGCCAGACAGGATTTCAGGGAGTTGGGCTTGCCAAAAATCCTTGTAATGTACATTGTCCACAAGCCCTCCCATAGTAATTACTGTGCAGCCATTTGGCTAGTTCATATTTAAAACGATTATTGACTTAGGATGCTGTTTTAAGCCCTTAATTGATATTCCTAATACATCAGTGGTGTCTGATGAGGGCCACTAGCTTTCCAGAATCTCAGGTTGTCAGTGAGATGCTTTCTAACACAGACTCTGTTGGTTGGGAATTTTGAGAGTTGCAGACCTAAAACATCTGGTGGGTTTAAAATTGGGGAAGCCTGATTCAGAGATAAACATCATCTTCTGTTGATCTACATGAGGACTGGACCTGGGAACTTATGCAAGTAAAACAAGAAGGCAGTATATATAAACATAGAACCTTGGTTTTATGCTGCCCCTGTTATCTGTTGCTTTTTTATTTTATATACATATTTATATATAAAAAGTATATATACTTTATATATATATTTGATGTTTATATATATATATATATATATATATATATATATATATATATGTTGTTGTCGTTCAGTCGTTAAGTCGTGTCCAACTCTTCGTGACCCCATGAACCATATTGCGCCAGGCCTTCCTGTCCTTCACTGCCTCCCTGAGTTTGCTCAGTTTCATGCTCATTGCTTCAGTGATGCTATCTAACCACCTCATCCTTTGCCTTCCTCTTCTCCTTTCGCCTTCAATCTTTCCCAGCATCAGGGTCTTTTCCAAAGAGTCCTCTCTTCGCATTAGGTGACCAAAGTATCTGAGGTTGAGCTTCATTATCAATCCTTCCAATGAGCAATCAGGGTTGATTTCCTTTAAGATTGATTGGTTTGACCTCCTAGGGGACTCTTAAGAGTCTTCTCCAGCACCACAGTTCAAAGGCATCAATTCTTCGGTGCTCAGCCTTCTTTATGGTCCAGCTCTCACAGCCGTACATTACTACTGGAAAAATGATAGCTTTGACTATGCGGATCTTTGTCGGCAAGGTGATGTCTCTGCTTTTTAATATGCTATCTAGGTTGGCCATAGCTTTCCCCCCAAGGAGCAAGCGTCTTTTAATTTCATGGCTGCAGTCTCCATCTGCGGTGATTTTGGAGCCCAAATAAATGAAGTCTGTTACTGCTTCCATTTCTACCCCTTCTATTTGCCAGACATCAAAAAGCAACAGATAACACGGGCAGCATAAAACCAAGGTTATGGGGCATTAATCTTTTATGGAAAATTATGGAAAAAGAAAAAAAATTGCCTGATACCAAAGTGAGCACAGAGAAGGCAATAGGCAAGCTTGAATATCAAACTAATGGGGTTTTACAAGCAAAAGGTCCCCCTCATAATTACCATTGCTGGACTTAATGCAGAAGACATATAGAGAAGGATGTCAGAAGACAATCTCAGTATATACAGGTTCATGCACACACTCTGTTTTTACATTACAGTTTCTCCCCAATAAATATGATAAAATAACACATTTTCTCTTGATGGGAAGAAGGAAAGAACCATTGTTAGGGTTGACCCTATTATTCTTCAGAGTGAGGCAGTCATCTTGAGTAGCTGTGGCAAGGTATAGGAAGAGAAAGCTCTCTGCCTCAAGACAGGGCCAGTCTTCAATGAACTTCTAGATGTGATGGACCATGCTCCCTCATCACTAGAGTCAGAGAAAGATAGCAAATTCAGTCAACTTTTTATATGTCAAATGGGAACTTTCTTGCATTTTAATATTTAAACTAGATATTTTAAATATTGTTAAGTGACCGGAGTCTTTTTGGAATTGGGAAGCCTCAAAAAGCATATAGGTCCATTAATCCCCTCCAGCATGGCCTTAGGGGTATGGGAGTTGTAATCTTCTAACTTGAAGGGCAGCAGGCTAGCAGAGACTAGTACAGAAAGATTTGCTCTGCCATCTAGATCTCAGTTATGCAAAACCTGAAGGTTCCTGGTTTGAGATTGGTTACAGTTAAAATAGCTGTCCCCAGCACTTCTGGGCCTGATTTGTTTCCATTTGAGAAACCGATAAAAGTAGAATATAGAAGAGATTTTGCAGGGCTTGAACAGGCCAACAGGAGGGAGACAAATCAATATACTAGAGAATATAGTATACTGTTCAGCTGTATTAGCATTTTTTTTTAAAAGTCAGATTTAAAATCTCCGGATAAAACATACTGGTGTAGGTAATTCAATCAGTGCTTCTGAAGGGTTTTTACTGTTTATACTGTGAAGAGCTTAAAGACAATGAATAATGGGGACCAGAGTGGATTAATGCCATGCAGGAGAAATAAAAGGGTGTAAACCCTAGTCAAAGGGTTGACGAAACAAAACATGGGACTTGCCTACAAAATCAGCTGACATTATTGTTACACCCACTTTGTGGGGGGCAGGGGGGCTTAAGAAATTCTAGGGATATAGCACTTTGGAAGATCCCAAGGAGGTTATTGGCATTTTATAATAATTGTGTTTCTTCCCTAATCTACAGCTTGAGTGTAGCAGATACATACTACAGACGCTCCAGTTCATTGTTTCTCAACCTTGGCAACTCTAAGATGTGTGGATTTCAGTTCCCATCCCCAGCCAGCTTCGTGGCTGGGGAATTCTGGGAGATGAAGTCCACACACCTTAAAATTGCTAAGGTTGAGAATCACTGCCCTAGTCCATTGTTCCCATGCTGAATCTCCAGGGAAACAGCCTGTACTCTAAGATACTGAAAACTTCATCTCTCCATAGTCAAAATTGCATCCTCTCCTTTATTTCCTTCTTGGACATTTAGATTATAACATCCTTATCTCCAGGGTCTGCCTTTGGCCCCTTCCAGATACTTCTTAGTGGTTCAAAAAGGATAAAGAAAATGGTCTGTTAAATTGTTCCCATGGAAACACACAGCTGGGCTATTAACACTCTTTCCTCATGTTTATAGTTTCTGGCCAGATACTTCTTCAGAGCAACTCTCATGGATAGCCTTCCCAGCAAAGATAGAGTTGGTTTGGAATCAGATGGTGCCTAAATCAAATTAAATAAACAAACAAGCAGGTCCGGGGCTCAGTATCGTCAATGTTTTCATTAGGTGGCTCAGATGAAGAGGTGTAGTACATGCTTATCCAATTGTAGATGGTATTAAATTGGGAGGAACAGCCAATACCTAAAAGACCAAAATAAAATATAAAATAAACTGGTTAGGTTAGGGAAGTGGGTTGAAAATATCATAATAGAATTTAATAGAAATAAATGCAATGTTTTTCACTTAGGAAACAGAACCAAAATGTGTGAGTACAGCTAGGAGAATCCTTAGTTTGGTGATAGTCTGTGCAAAAAGGATCTGCCATCTCCTTAGCTTCTCTTTCTCTCTTTTTTTAATCCGTTCAATTGCGTCTGATTCTTGGAGACTGCCTGGACTACTCCCTGCAGTTTTCTTCGCAAGATTTTTGGAAGTGGTTTGCCGTTGCCTCCTTCATAGGGCTGAGAGAAAGTGACTTGCCCAAGGTCACCCAGCTGGCTTCGTGCCTAGGCAGCATTAGAACTCATGGCCTCCTGGTTTCTAACCACTACACCAAATTGGCTCTCCTAACATCACTTAAATTCCAAGGGAAGGAGACATCAAGAGGGAATCCCTGCTTTTTTAGAGTTGAAAGCAAGGGCAATCAGAATGGAAGAGTCATGAAGAGAAAAAAAATACCAGGACAATGCTCACTACTTTGCAACAATAAAGTAAGTAAAATTAATGAGTAAAACAGAAAAATAGAAGCCTCTTTCACAAGGGGAAAAAACAACTTTGAGGAAATTGGGAATCAGAGTTCAGCCCAGTATTACCTGAAACACCACAGGGGATTTAGATTATTTCTAAATCTCACTCACACCACTGCATCTACAGAAGAGCTGGGACCCAGCATCCTCTGAGACAGCATCTTGCAAGGGATCTTGTAGCTCTGCTTCTCAGATTGGATGCTGTTGCTGCTGCTTGAAATCAACTCTGAAAAGAAACAACGTAAACCACAAATACCCACCAAAATGGTGATGGAATTTGTGTTGTGAGAGAGAGGTCACTGCTAAGTTAACGATCATAAGGCAATAAGGAAAGGAAGGGTGTAATAAGGGAGATTACTACAATGGGGAATCAGAATCAGCCTTGTCTCTTGAGGCATGCATCTTCCTCCCAGCATTTTAGAGTCCTTGGAAGAGAAACATCAGGCTTCATCGCCCAGTACTTTTTAATGTGATGATGGACTACAAACAACAGAATTCCCAATCAGCTTGACTATGAAAGCTGGGAAATCTATGGTGACAGACCTAGCACATTTGGATGGTGTCAAACTATAACAGTCTAGATAATACCAGCAGAGCAAAGGCCAGCACAACTCTTGAGTCTGTGACTAGAGCCATTCCACATGTTTTTGCCATGCAGAGTGAACATGGAACAAAAGAGAGGAATCCCTTCTTCAGATTCTGTCCACAATATCTCTGCACTCAGAGGCCCCATGCCATTCTCCATATGTAAGGCTGACAGACAAAAAAAAAAGAGAGACTTGCCTACAAGGACAGTATCCATACATATTCCCCAAAGTCCTGAATCTTATATTTTCAAAGTCCCCCCTCCCCAACTAGTACAGTGGTCACATACTGCTGTAGAAAAATAGGCACTGTTTTTCAGACCGTAGCTTCATATGCAAAGATGTATAAGGCATATCACTGTAAGAGGCAGAGCCAAGGATGCAGTCCTGCTCTCGTTCCTGCACAATCACTCTGGATCCACACATCACACCTTTAAGCCAAAGCCAAGCATACTGCATTATGCTTACTTTGATGTCTGAATCCAACCAAGTGCAACAAATCTGAAAAGGCCGTAGGCCAAATCACATATTATGTTAAACACACTTTTTAAAAAGTGAGGGGAGTGAATAGTTGGGTGCTTGGAAGTCATTACAATAAAGCGTAAAACACAAACATACAAGGCACAACCCATGTGGATGTGGTCTAATGTAAATTTGCTGATATGGCTGGAACCCAGGAGATACTTTTGTTCAGATGTAGCTTATTTCAAAACTTCTTGTGTTTCAGAACCTCTGAGGTCTTAATCCTAAATTATTCAGAGCTATGTTCCTTTCTTTTGCTTTAGGCAAGCTTACTGCTGGATGGCCTGCCCAGAAATGTCATTTTGGGGATGCGGCAGCTGCTGCAGAATAGGATCTGCTTCCCAAACAGACCGGACGCCTCCTTTGAGGGAGGAAAAAAAGGAACAAGTGGCACCATTCAGAGCTAGAGTCTATTGGGCATTGACCTAAAATGGATTGTAGCAACAACAGGCACAAAGAATAGCTTTGATGGAAGGCTTATCTGATATACTCTGATACTGCTGGTCTGATGAAGAGACTGTGGTATCAGTGAAAGAAGGTATCAGCACTTCCATCTCCTTCTGGGATGATACAGGGGAGCCAAAACTGGATTTCATGAACATAATGGACGCTTGGAGGAAAGAGAAGAGGATAGGATATTTCAGTGTGTACCTGTCTTTCTTTCCATAGTTCTTATATAAGTAACAGTCTAAAATAAACTATAAAAATGGTAAAATCATTATTTTGAAGAGTTTAAGTCAGGTAATTAATTTGAATGACTGTTGGATAAATAATTCAAATATTATTCAAATAATCATTTGAAGAAGGAAATTGGTGATTAAGGAAAAATTAAATCAGGGGTTGGAACATGCAGCCCTACAGTTGTTGCCCAACACATAAAAGGCTATCTGTTCATGGCCCTAAGTTACTCTTTTCCTTCCCCTTTGTCCTGCAAAGGCCCTTCCCCTTGCATTTGCCTCTGTTTGCAGTGACCATTGATGGAAAACAAGTGAAAGTACTGATCTCCTGTGAGTTTGTTTTGTTTAAAATATTTATATCCCACTTCTCCACTTTCATTTCTGCATTGACTTACAACAAAAATTCAGAGACCCACATAAGAAATAAACCAATAAAATGCAAATAGCAGTAGAAACAAAATAGACATAAGCAAGAATAAAAGTAGCTATAAACATAACAATGCAATAAGAAACTCATGCTTTGTATAAATCATGTCTTTCTTCTTTCCTTCTATTGGCATTGTGTTCCATGTTAGGATGTGCTGCTTAACAGAAGGGAATCTGACCTGGGGACCTGCTGATGGGTATGTTGGGAGAGGGAGAACAATGAGGAGACATACTTACTGGCTGGTCCTGAAATCCCTCTTTCCAGCCTTGGTTGGAAAATGACATTCAGGAGAGTCTGGAGTTGAGATGAGGCAGCTTGAATTTGAACAGATGGTGCTTTGAGATGATGTTTTGGCTGTGCAAGAACCCTGCCTTACTTCATGGAATTCTGGGCGTGGGTGGAGGAAAGGCAAAGATTTGTTTCTTCTACCTATTATCCTTGTACATTTTTCCAAGGCTGCCTTTTGATAACCTCAGAAATCCCTTCAAGGAAGGAATGATGGAATACTTGGGTCTTTTGACTAGTAATGCTAGGAGAAGTTTCCATTAGGAAGAACACAGAGAGTCAAAGAATGGAAAATGTGTAACTGACATTGGCTGAAATGCCTCCTGTTCGGCAACCTGGTGCAAAAACTGCAATTGTCTGCATGGTTGTATGATTCTTCCACTCTACTATACTCTCTCTGTATATTTTAAAATAAAACAAATATTAAAAGGTAGCAGATGTGAGAAGGGGGGATTCTGTAAAAATGTTAATATTAGCATATAAACTAGTATTCCAACCTTTCCATTCTGTTTCTTAGCACCCTGAGTTTCATATTTTTCCCTAGTCAGTCAAACATTTGGTGGACATTAATGGCATTTAATTCTCAGAGGCTCTTAGGGGATTTTCCTCTCCTCTGAGTGTTTTGAAAATGGTTCTTTGTACTTTTGCAACTCTCAGGTTCCCTGGGATCTGCTATAACCCCCCTGTTGTGCTGCTATTCTGGCTTGCATAAGCAACAACACTCTGAGAACTGATTTGGTCTTAGAAAGTATATGGTATTATTTTTATAGCATCAGCAGGGGAGCTATCTGGAATGTGTGTTTGTGTTTTAAAGGAAGGAGGAAGTTGTTATTCAACTAATAAAACAATTGTTTTGAGATCTGTTAGTTCTATTGCAATATCAGTACAGATATTATGTTCTTTACTAGTTATTAATACTAAGAATATAGATGTCAAATTTTATAGCCTCCACTTCCAACATTATGTGAAAAGCCATCATTCATAGAATGGGAGTGCAAGGTTATATTGCTAATAGTTCCAAGGTCACATGGAAGCATTACCCTGGCAATTTGACACAGAGATCTCCCAAGGAGGCTATATGAATGGAAACCTTTTTATGTGTAAACTTTCCATAAATTCTAGAAATCCAGTCCTACACATGATGCTCTTTCAAGTAATGCATGAGTGAAGAAGGATAATGTTTCTCTAAAAATATAATTACGTTACTAGAAAACCCATAGTCTATAGTAGAAATAAACTTCATTCTTCTGAAAGTCTGAACCTTGCCTTCATTTTCCCATTCTTTTTTCTACTGATTATGATTTTCATTCTTCTAAAATTTCAGTGCCATTGCCTACTACCCCTGTTGGCTTACATTGGAAGAAGAATCTCTGTTTGAAGCTTTCATTTTTGTAAGAGTGTATGTTCTGGAAACAGGTTTTATCTCAGCTTTAAAAAAAAACTGGGAGGTTCAGTTAGTTAAGCAGGGTGGTGTGCTGAAGCTGGCTCCCACTGGATCGCAAGAGCCAATTGTTAAATTTCCTAGAATTTTGCGAGCTGGTTGAGAGCAGAGCTGAGCCACTACACCTAGCGTGCTGATCAGCTGTTCTGCGGTTAGTGGCAAGTGGTGGCAATGGAGCCAGGAAAACCAGTTTTTAAACATTTACCAGCACACCACTAATTAAGTACCATCTAGAGAGGATTGGCTCCAGGTGACTGTATAAGAACACTCAACATCTTCATGTTAATAATACCACACAGCTCTTCTAGGGACATTCCAATAAACTCTTTGGTCCCATCAATCCACTTACAGTATATCTGTTGTCTTCCCTTTCTTCTACAACCCTCAATCTTCCCAATCTTCATCCCTCATCCTCTTGGCTCAATGCCCAAAGTCTAGATTTGCTGACCATTGACTGTTCTGAACCATTCTTTTTTCCCAAATTTTTATTCATTGTAAAATGTTCTCAGAAAGATGACAGCATTCTTCTAGCAAAACCATCAGCCATATTATGTTTCATATTCTGGCATGATTTATACAGCCGAAAGCCTTGCTGAGTCAAACCTCCTCTTGTTCTCTCCACTTTCTATCATGTTGGCTGTTTGACCTTGTGTCCTGCTCGCTTCTGAAACCTGCCTTTTCATTGGGTATTTCTTGCCCCATGGATAGCTTTTTCCTCCTCCTCCTCCTCCTTGTAAGATCTTAAGCCAAATTCTGCTTGTGTGAAAAGTTAGTGGCTTTGGTAATTTGTACAATCTCTTGGATCTCCCTTCCTTGGTACGTATATTTATGTATGTCTCTGTGTGTGTGTCTGTATACATGCGTACATATTGATTCACACACAATCTTTATATTTGTTGTTAGCAGGTTAAGTGCCTTTTCTCTTACAGCTTTAAACAGATCAATGGACATTTCATCCGTGACTGATGTCTTTCGATTTAACAGCTGGTCAAATTGCCTGTCATATAATCCTTTCTAGGAGATTCAGTTTCTGATTACATTATCTACAATATCTTACTACAAATGTTTCTGGCATTCTATAATTACACTTTAAAAGGTTTTAGTAGAGTCTTCTAACTTCCCTACAACTTTATTTGCCAGAATCAAACCTCTTCCGTGCATATTTTTGATTATTTTTATTTTAGCTATAACATTTTCTGTAATTTCTTTGATCTTCTTAAAAAATTCTCGTGAGGCCAATATAGTGGGAGCTATTATAGGGCCCACCTGCATAAGAGCACCTCATAAGGGTTCTCAGACTTGCTCTACATTATTTTTTAGATCTGTTTGACAGTGATGTTCAAGAGAAAGGGAGGGAGAGGTGAATCTCACCTTTCTGGCTCATTATTCTCTTTTATCCCAGTAAGAACCTGTTTGCTGATGTAGTCTAGCTGCTTATAACTGGCATCTGCTTCTCGTTGTTTTGGTGCTCCATTGTCCCATTGATTTAGTCTCCAATCTGCTAACAAGTCCATCATCCTAGGTAGCTTCTTCCACAGCCGTTTATTCTTTAGAAAGTGAACAATGCTGTGCCAGTTGTACACATGTATTTTAATCACAATATACGTGTGTGCTTTTGTGTGTTTGCATATAACATGGTTATGCTTTGTAAGGTGAGGAAAACACATCCCCGATCTTGCTTACAACTGCACTTCCTGCTTTAATGATAATAATAAACAAATTCAAGAAAAATATACATTTTCAAAAGAATAGCTTCATAGAGTTTTGATTAGAAATAGGCTACAGTATTCCTAAACAAGAGTTCTGCCTTTTTGTATGCTAAATAGCATATGACATGCCTGTTTGTATTTTAACAGCAACATCAATAACTTCTTTCATATTAATTCTGAAAAAACTCCTACCAAAAGAGGGAAAAAATTCTCAGAAAAGAAAATCACTGCTACCATCTTATCTGATATTCAGACTGCTGAACCCATTAGAAATAATGTAAACTAACTTTTATATTCAGATAGAAAAGAAGCACATCTGTTCTTTAGGTAGAAGACACTTTATACAATTCTGCCAGGGAGGGAGGGAGGTAGGGAGGGAGGGAGGGAGGGAGGGAGGGAGGGAGGGAGGAAGGAAGGAAGGAAGGAAGGAAGGAAGGAAGGAAGGAAGGAAGGAAGGAAGGAAGGAAGGAAGGAAGGAAGGAAGGATGGTTTGAGGACATTAGATATTGGAGGGCTATGCATGTTCTGAAACAATAACTGTGATCTAGGCAATAGACTCTGCTTGGCCATTGTTAATGGTGCATTTTGCCATTGATTTGAGTAAGTCAGAGAGAAAATCAAAGAACAATTGAAAAGGAAGCAAAGGCTGAAGGCTTGGAATTATAGCACACAATTTCAGATGACATCATCAGTCTGACTCAATGGGATTTCAATCTACCATGAAGCCAAACTATTGTTAAGTTTGTCACCCTAACTCTGTGGGCATCATGTACCTGCAATTTACTTCTAAGCTTTGTGTTTCCTTTTCTGCTCCTGTTTTGTTTTTCTTTTTTAATGTTTTACTATATTATAGAATACGAATAATAGCCAAGTACGGTGGTATTTATACAATAGGAACTGGAAGTTATTAACACTGTAATGATTAAAGTAAATTGAATCTTTCAAAATAGAAAATGTATATCGATGTTAAATATTAATTCTGAGATGTAAATGGACAGAGAGTTGCTTAAATTGTACAGTTAATGTTGAATATAACATTGATAAGAAGTTGCAAAGTCCTAAATTATTTTATAATATGAAAAAGTTTAGATCTTTGAGGTTACTACTTAAATCTCCACTGTATTGTTATTTATGAATACTAAAAGAAAAAGAGAGAGCCAGTTTGGTGTGGTGGTTAAGGCACCAGGCTAGAAACCAGGAGACTGTGAGTTCTAGCCCCGCCTTGGGCACAAAGCCCGCTGGGTGACCTTGGGCCAGTCACTCTCTCTCAGCCCTGGGAAGCAGGCAAGGGCAAACCACTTCTGAAGTCTTGCCAAGAAAACTGCAGGGACTAGTCCAGGCAGTCGCCAGGAGTCAGCACTGACTTGAAGGCACATGCACGCTCACACACACTTGCCACCATCTCCAAGCTACCTAGAATCCTTTTCACTGCATCGACTTGCAAACAAATCCTTTATCTTAGAGGTTTCTTCTATTTAAGTCAGTAATATTCTCATCCAAATGGTGCAGCTGGTGCTTCCTCTCCCATACCCAAGATGATGCTTTAATGAATATGTTCAAGAAAATTGGAAACAGCGTTCAAATTGTGCACTTTTTTAAAAATTGCAAGTTATGCAAAAATAGGAGAAAATGAAGCTATGACTGAACATGTGCACAACTAGAAATAGACTGATATGTCTGCCATTATTGTCAAAAACCTGCCCCGGGTTACTATTTTTACTGCAAGTAATCTTGCAGTCTGTGTTCTCACCACAGATCTGCAATTATAGTACTGTGGATAGTACTGTGTCAACAACTAGGAGGGACTTAACATACTTATGTATATGCTGCATATGTAAAAAAATTCCCTATTTAATCCTCCACATTTCCACATAGAGTTGGGGAAGGATCTCTTTCTGAAATGCTTGAGAGATTTGCTAGTTAGTATAGATAACGCCTGGAAAGATTAATTGGTTAATTCATATTGTTTATTCCTTCACTGCCTTTCAAGATGCTCTTCTTCCCAGGATAGTTTCTATCATAAAACATGTAATTCAATATCAATATAAGAAGTAGATAAACTCAGAAATCACATTTAAATAAATGTAAGGCTCAGAAACATTAGAACAATCAAATCCAATACTTAAATAACAAAGATATTTAAATAAATATGGCTTTTCCTGTTAAAAACCAAAGAAAACAAATGCATTTTAAATCTCACTAAATGGTCTAAGATTGATGTCATGGGATTTGTTGTGAATTCCATACAGTTAATCCAATTTCCAGGAGAGAGATAACACTTTGTCACAAACCCAAAGGTAGATTATCCCAGCACTTTCCTCTGCAGGATATAGAAAAATGTTGGTTTAAAAACTGGAACTCTAAAGCAGCGAAACAAGGTTTGGAAAAGCAGGGGACGAGGAGCATTATCTGCTAGAATGGAATGTTCCAGCAGAGGAACATCACTTATAAGAGCCTCTTTTTTATCAGGTTTAATTTGGTTTCTGTGAAGTGCTACTCTCAAAGTATAAATGCTCTTTATTTCTCTGTACACACTAGTGATGAAGATATTTCTATTAAGAAACTTTGAGTGAGTTTTCTTTTTTTTTTTCAGTGTTGCAACAGACCGGCACTGTCTTGTGCTTTGCCTTGTATTTTCTTTTGGAATGTTGTAGCTGCTATGTCCCTTGATCTGAACAACACTGCAATTTATCTTCTTCAGTACTGATCACTGGTATTGTTAATTTAAAGCTAAAGGGGGGGGGGGGTTACATTTTTTTTAAAGCTTGTTTTTAATTATCTCTTGTGAGATTGTTCTGTGCCCCAAGAAAGGATTGAATACTTTAGCCATATGCCTCAGTGATATATGACCAGGAAGTGGCATTATGGAAATTATTTCAGTATTTACATTTTGAATTTTTAATCTTAAGAAGGGCAGCACAGATTGTAAGAGCCTTTTCTCCCTCACACACAAGGATTAAGGGGTGGTGGGAACAGCAGATAAGGTGCCCTATTGTAAGCAAGAACCACCAAGCCACTAGCGCAAAGTAGAAGGAAACGTCAAGGTAAAGGATTTTTGGGAGAGGAAGTTTGAAACCTCCAGCCTCTCACTCTATGGTCCCAGCCATCTGCTACAGGATTTTTCAACCTGCAATGCATCTGTAATATTATTGAACCTAAGTGCAATGGATTTAAAATTTCACTTTCTCTGGCATAATCTTTTGTATTGTAGAAATTTACCTTGCTAATGTACAGCAATAAATATAGTGTAGTATTGAGCAGCTTTTGAAATAACTGATGACTTAATAGAGGATGAGGTCACTAATAAGGCTTTTCAATTTTAGATAATGAGCAGCAACAACCATGTGTTACTATACACATGATACTACTAATCTATTCAATGAACAGGGATCATTTTGCTTTTCTGACACCATCACTAATGTAGCAATGGGTGAAAAATTAAAAAGGACCTCTAAGAAGGATAGAGTTTGATCATCTTATTTATGCAACTGATTTTTCTCAGAATATTCAACACAGGAGAGGCTAATTTCTAGGCTCCACAGTTAATGTTTTTGGTATGACTCTGAAAATATGAAGTGCAGAAAGCTTGTAAATGCTGTCAAAGAAGGAATGCATTTATCGACAAAGCTAGCTCTGAAATCTAGGCTCCAGCATTTGAAACATATACAGGCAATTCTAGCATTGCCTTTCTGGGACATAATCGAATAAAAATTAAGCTTCAGGTGGCAGTTATCCAGTTTGCATGAGGGCATAAGTAAAAATATGGTGAAAAATACAAATACTGTACATTTGTTTTTCTGTGGGCTGGAAAACCCCCCACTGATGTAGATCACATTGGATCCTTTTACTATGACAGGAGTTTAGTAACATTAAGCAGGCTCTTCTTCAGATCCTGGGTTAGAAAAGAAAAATACGGCATGGCTGCTATTCCCTCTTACTCATGCTGCAGTGATGGTATAACTATAGAGTGGTTGAACAGGGCTTCAGTAGTGCCGAATTCCTATGGAAATCAAAAGTACTCAGCTTAGTTGCAGCTGTATGCCATACCACTTTTTCCAAAGCTTTCCCTTCCAACAGTAGATATGGTCCTGCCATCTAGTCTAGTCTGTTATTCTACAGCAGTAAATGGAGAGGTAGGTTGTTACAGGATGGATTAAAAATTGGATTTAATCCCTCTTGATGGAGATGGTTGGGGCTAATTTGCTGCTTTTCAATGTGTGTGTGTGTGTGTGTATGTGTGTATGTGTGTGTGTGTGTGTGTGTGTGTGTGTATATATATATATATATATATATATATATATATATGACTCAACTGACATCCCAGCCCAGCACTGAAGAGCCAGGTCTTCATAGCCTTCAGGAAGGCCCTGATTACTGGGGCACTCCAGATCTCAGGGGAGAGGGAGTTCCATAGGGTAAAGTCATTAGTTATTGGATCAGGCTGTGAATACATAAGCTCATTTTTGAATGAGTCTGTGAAAGTATTGGTCCAGGAAAGTAATTCAGATAACAAAATTAGTTTCCCCATTAATTGAGCTACAAAACTATTCTGCCTTCATCATGATAGCTCACATGGGCTCTTTGCTTTAATGTATCAAGTTTATTGTTGTGACTTATGAAATCAGCTCACAAATAAAAGAGAGCTCACTGTGTGAACTGAACTTCAACAGGCAAATTGCTAGCTCTTATAGAATAATGAGCATCAATCATTTATTCTCTGTAAAAAGCTTGGTGATGGGTTGACACAACCATTTTAACTTTGTCTCTCATGTATATAGGGTTGCAATAAAATGCATCCCACCTGTTTCTCTTTTGAGGCTCCAAGAGCATTCAGTCCCACCCACCAGGCCTTCAAAGGGCAACATGGGTTCTTAAGCCTTGCAGGGATTTAAGGCATCCTTAACCCCCTCTAAATCATGCTGATTTGTTCTGTTTTAGTAAAATATCCCAACCTGAAAGTGAATTAGTCTTTTGCTCCATCTACTGATGGCTTAGCTGTCCTCTTGCTCTTCTGTCTTATTAAAAAAAAAGAGAAAGGGGAGACTGCAATGTTTTCTCCTGATCCGTAGAAGGAGCTGTAACATTGAAAAAGAGACCCAGTGTCATTGAATTCTCAATTGATGAATAAAAAAAACACTTTTTTAAGGTTGGGAAACTATTTTTACCAAAAAATAATTTTAAAAGACAATCACAAAACAAAATAATTAATTAAAAAATAAAAAGTAGTTCTGCCCACATTTGGAATTGATCTCTTTGCATGCCCCACAAAGCCCAGTGCAGCTTCCACCTTGACACTTGAGTTGTACACCTGAATCTATGGTGCAGCCTAGTCTGAATGTGCAATTGCCAAAGGAGGACTGGGAATAAACAAAATAAATAAAACATGAAAGGCTTCCTGAGTTAACAATTCAACTGCTACAAAATGAAACCTTGTTCCCCATCCCCCAAATTCAAGTGTTCCGTAATTTGCCTCGGGAGCCCCTGCATCAATTTGATTTGTAGCCACTAAAGTAGGTTTCATCAAGCCTTTGATTTTCCTTCCTGGTGGCTAGCTGTTTAAGACACCTTGAACTGCAGCCTCCCCTAAATGCAAACTCTAATCTCACCTCATATTTTATAGGCTGCACCTACTGAAGCTTCATAGTTTGGCATCTGAAGGTAATTCCCTTCTTTCAGGTCAATCCAATGAAAAAGGGACATTGTGTGCTCTGGCCTTGACCTTTGTGAAAGCAAAAGCAGAATGGAAGGGAGTCTTAAGCAGGAAGAATAGAAGAAACATTGTTTCCATTTGGAACAGAGTTGAGTCCAATTACACTAAGAACTCATGGAAAGATATGAAGATCGGATGCTTCTGAGTCTTTCCAGATCCATAGTTTTCTGCAGGGCAATTGTGTTTTGCTTCAGCTAGTCTCTAAGCAAATTTCCCTGCTTGAAATTCTGTTGCACAGCCACTTATGAGTAGATATAACATAGTTCTAGGATTTGTAATTTTTTATATTACCAAGTCAAAGAGGGAGGGAGGGAGGGAAGGAGGAAGATGTTAAAAGTTAGCATTATGTAAATGTTAATAATATGGACCACTAAAAATGCTAATTTGGGGGGTACTTTATCCAGAACAGCCAGCAACCCCTAAAACCCCTTTATTACAGTCTCAGCCTAACTGCACTATTTTACCATATAAAAATTATACCGCAAGCCTAAAATAGACTTAACCCAATTTTTTAAAAAGCAAAGAAAAAGCCCAATCCCTCCACCCAAGAAAAATCCAGCTTCAGTGGCACACATGATACATTAATTTAGCACCATTGCTCCCACTCTGGCCACAAGCTTTCTCAAAAGAACATTAACAGTGACCCTTACCACCCTTGCCTTACATAGACCTGTCTTGGGTGGGTGCCTTTGAGTCAGTTCTGACTCCTGGGGACTGCCTGGACAAGCCCCTGAAGGCAAGGTTTTCAGGAGTGGTTTGCCCTTGCCTTCTTCCTAGGGCTGAGAGAGAGTGACTGGCCCAAGGTCACCCAGCTGGCTCTCTTATCTAAGGTGGGACTAAAACTCAGGGTCTCGTGGTCTCTAGCCTGGTGCCTTAACCACTACAACAAAGTGGCTCTCAGATAGACCTGTAGATACCTAAAAAGAAAAGAAAAACATATTTCAGGGCAATGTTATAAGATGCTCATGGTGATCTTTAACAAGACTGATTTTAAGTTCAGAATTTTCAAGGAGAAATGTAAAAGATTAAAGAAAGTGACTGATGGTATGATTAAAAAACAAAATCTGAAGTTTACAGGACAAACCTGTACAAGCCTGCTCAAAAGTAAGCCTCCTTGAGCGGCCATAGGTTTATTGCCTTCCTGGATACAGTAAGTGTAATCATTGTCCCAACACATTTGGAGGACATCAGAGGTGTAGAAGGCTAGTCTACATACTTGCCTTTCACCAATCTACATTTCTGCCTGTTTGAAAAGAAAAAGTTGTCCTTTCCTAAACAACAAAGAACATTTTAATAGTACAAATAAAGTTAGGGGGGAAAATCTATACAGTCAATGTCAGCTGGCTTTAATCCAATGAGGAAATGAAAACGATGTATTTTATTCTGCAGAAAACAATGTTTGCATACTAAATTGGATCCACTGCAAATGAATTAAGGGGAATAAAAAGAGAGATGAAAATATTAGCAAGGAAGACTGATGGAAACTATAATTTCCATCAAAAATAGATAACCTTTTGTTTCTTGGAACCCACACAACCAAGCAGCAAATGCTATGTGAGGATAATAGATTTAATGGGAATGTAGCAACACCATGCCATTATTTCCTGTATCTGAACATGAGGGTAGCTTTTTTGGAAGATATTGATTCCACTCCCATTAGAAAACATTAGTAAAACTGACTCCATATTTAAATAGTGGGATTTAAGTTAGTTTTGACTATGTTATATTATCATTTGTTTTTTTTAAAAGAGAGAGTTAAGAACCCATTTTTTCTGGATTCTGGTCCACTATATGCTGACTAGGCAGCTATGAAATTTGTGGTTGGGGAATATTTCTAGGTTAAGGCATTATATAAATGTTTGTTAATATTCATAGTATGAAATGTTGCAAATACTGGAACTACTATATTATCACCACATCTAGTAAATAAACTATACATCTTATATATTCATGAATTATTTCATAATTAAAAATAAATCCCAAGATGGGGGATATGACATATTCTAACTGTCCACAAGCACTTGTCCTGTCTTTGATCTGAATATTTTAAGTAATACTGATTTATTTATTTTGTTTTGGAAGCTGTTTTTCTTTTCCACAGAGGTGCCTAAGACATGAGTAGCAAGCTTTTCTTGGTACCCCCAGGTTGACTGGAAAAGAAAATACCATCTTTAGCATCTTTATTTAGAAGCATATTTCTGGTTGCAGCTTAGTGCTTTGTTCAAAACTGTTCCCACCTTCCCATAATATATATGAATGAGAGAGAGAGGGAGGGAGGGAGGGATGGTAGACAGCATAGTGAGGACCAAGTTCACCAGCTTGTCTTCTGGAGAACAGATGTTTTGTGACAGACTATATGGACATGGCCACCATGGCAATCATGTTATGAATACCCAGCAGTGATTTTGGGAGAAAGCCATGATCTACTCTTAAGCTTCCATATAAGTCTGTCTGTTTAACTGACAAAGCTCTGTCTTTAGGAGAAATGCATAAACCAATGTTTGGGAAATGCTGCAAACCGTATTCTCTATTTCACAAGGCTTCTAAAAAGATACGATCTTTGAAAATAAATTGTACTGTTTATTTCAATAATTTGTACTGAGATACATTATGAGGGATAAATTGTTTCTTGGCTATTTTAAGAACATTAAAAATGTTGCAACTGGCAAAGGAGGCATAATGCAACTTCTTGGAAGGTACTAAAAAGGTGCGAGTGTCTACACCTTAAAGTTACATTTCTTTTTTTAATTTGTTCAAAGCACTGAAGAAGATAGAATGTTGATAATCAGGATACATGTTCCCAACAATCACAAAAACAGAATAGGAATATCCTTCAAGAATAGGGTTTCTTTCCTACTAGAAGTCAGGACAGATATTATCAAAGAGACATTATCAAAAGGCTTTATCAAAATGATAGATCTAGAAAATTATAAGCCTGGCTTGTTTCTGGACAAAATTCTAGAATAAAATTAACAATAATTCTTGGCTTTTGGAAAGCCATCATAAACAGTCAAGACTGAACAAAGATTTTACATCTTACATGGTGCACTTTATAAGGCATGCATCTTATATTCCAATTTCCTGAGTTTTTCAAAGCATGAATGAAAACTGGGAACATAATGCCACCCTAAATTGTAAGGTTTTTAAATTATTGAACTTGCACACTTTTTATAACTTCAGGTAATTCATCAATATAGTGCAGTGGCAGTTCGTGTTTTGCTTGAGCCACAAGCTTATCGTTTTTAGAAGTATGCTTATACTGGGGAAAAACTCAAAACACTTTTCCAGCTTTTGCTACAACAGTCAATTAATTTCTATGAAGGTAAAATTTTGAATTATATAACAGAATGTTCTGCAAACAAAAGGCAGAATATTAAAAAAAAAACCCTCCATTTTATCTTATGTGATATATGTTTCTACCTTTGATAATTTAGCCTGTGGACATCTAGAAAAGAGGTCTTTTTGTCCATAATCAGAAGATTGCTTTAATCTTCTTATTATGCGTTCTTTGGAACTTCTGATTAAATACTTTCCCTATTCACTTTTCTAGATTATTTCAACTAAGTGGTATAACTAAGCAAATTTAAACTTCATAGCTATGAACTATCAGATACCTGCCAGTTACACTGATTTTAACCAGTTTTGCTCACCTTTGTGTGGATTTCTGCAATGCATTTTTTAAATTCCATGGTAAATGCAATCAACTTTGCTATTTTTAAAATTTTATATTTTTGTATGATATGTGCTGTTTATGTGTTATACAAAATAGCTCTTTTAACACAATTTAAGAAGAGGAAGTAAAGGAAAAAGGATGTATACTATCTCCCAAGCAAACTATAAAGATTAGTATTGGCAGAAGAACAAACACCCGAAGGCATTTTCTCTGCAGAAAATTAAAGAGTATGAAGTCATATGTATGAAGTAGCAGAAAACAAGACTATGTCTCTATGTCTTTTTATTTATCCATGGTTTATCACCCTGAATACTGATTTCCACAGGTTAAAGAACTTGTGGTTATTTTTATCACCACACTCTAGGTTCCTCCACCTGCATGCAGGGTGAACACTAAACACAGTCAAATGGACTTTTATACTCAGTGTTCAAAAATGATGCTTCTCATTAAATAATTGACATCCTTCTATGTTTATGAATGAAAATCTGTCAGGAGGCTCCAATTCTTAACAGAGGAGTAAAGTATATTCCACAAGAAGCATTCCCTAACTTCTTTTGAACCATTTTTCACACTTACAATCTCCTTTTTATCTCAGAGGATCTCAGAAACATTCTCAGAGGATACAGAAACATTCCTGAAATATATCAGCACCTATCAGTTACTTACTATACTCAATTTTCTCATCACAAAAGGATCCTTTTAAGGACTTTACCCTGAATAGATATCCTCCAAAGGTGTTGGATTGAGACTTTCTATATAATACAATGCCGTTGCAAAACAGGATGAACTAAATCAGCCTACTGTGGTGAACAATTCCCATTATCTTCAGTCAGCTGCTCATGCTAGCTAGAGTTGATAGATACTATACACATCTGAACAGTACAAGTCAGGAAAACTAAAGTGAACTGAAATGACAAGTGGAATGGTGGAAATCAACTGAACTGGTTTTAATGACAACAAGTGGAATGGTGGAAAACTTTCAGCTTGAAGGCTCTGAAGTGTCCTAATGTAATACAACTAAATACTATTTTCTAGTCTTTTCTCCATCTCCCTTATATTATGTTGATGGATAGCTTCTGATGCAATTTCTCTGCAGCCCACTACCCCAGATGTGTGGGGAATATAATGCCCAGAATTCCTGGCAGGCATGTATTTTGGCCCTGGTGATTGGAAATCCTATTTGCAGTACATCTGAAGAGCACTAAGTTGGGAAAGGCTGGCATAAATTCTCTGCTACTTCCTGGAAGTCTCTGATGCAACAGCCTCTGTCAGCCTAGCTACTGGGTTAGGGTTCTTCCCATGTTCAACATTTGTCTCTTTGACTGTGGATGCTTTCCAACAGTTCCCATAACTGCTTCATTTGTATGTGGTGGTGGTGGTGGTGGTGGAATCCCATAGATTTATTTCTATATCTGACTATAAAGTATAATTATATCTGCTGTAGGAAGGGCAGTGACAGGACATTTTCAAATGTAGCACCCAAATAATGAAATTCTGATGTAAGGGCAAGAGCAAAAGTTTGCCTTGCTCTTCTCTCTCTCTCTCTCTCTCTCTCTGTGTGTGTGTATGCGCGCGCGCATGTGTTTAAAGATGCCTGGCAAAGATCGTTTCAGAGATTTTTGGAGCCCTTAATTATAACACTATAGATAGGGAGCATTCTGGATAGCAAGGCTACAGGATAGTAGCTAAGTACATCTCTTGCATGTAAAACGTCCCAGATTGAATTATCAGCTTCTCCAGGTAGATCAGGAAATACTCCTGCTGGCCATGACTAGTCTAGGGTGACAGAACTATACTGAATGGACAATAGCCTGAGTCAGGAAGTAGCCTATGTACCAATAGAGGTGAATATGTGTAGCTCAGGGTTGAACTGTGGAGTCCTTGGGATTCTCTGAGCTTGGTTCTTTTCTTGCAAACATAGCCGGGTAATGAAATGTTTGCAAGAAAAGAACCAAACTCAGAGAACCCCAAGGACTCCACAGTAGCCTATGTGTTATCACTTGGTCACTGAGGATTTTTGGAAGGAGAGCCATGTGAGTCTATGGTATTCAAAAATCAAGAGGAGTTTGGTAGCACCTCTTCCAACTAAAATATTTTATTAAAAGACATAAGCTTTGACATCTATTTACCTCCCCCTTGAAACACCACAACCTACCCAACCCAAATCACATATAAGCAATGTAACCCAGCAGTGTTTGCAAGATGCCTCACCTGCATTGTCAAACATTTTTCACACACCCACTAAAAAAAAAGGGAAGTATTCTGATGGTAATCCTCACTTAGAAGATTTCAGCTTAAATAGGATTGATCTGTTTTCATAAAGTGGAGTCTCCTTTTATTCTGATGCTCCGAACCTGAGGGGCTCTACATCCTGAGCTTAGGCTTCTGGTTTCATAAGCCAAGATTGCATCATTCCCAGTTGTGTTATTTTGCTACTGACAAGTTATTGTTTCCTGAATAAACCAGAAAGCATTAACAGAGAAGGTTTTGCCAGAGTGATATAAAGGAATTAAGTCAGCAAAGAGAAGAGAGAGAAAAAAATTGCTTCTTTTCTATGCACCCTGATTTCTATTCTATCATAAGCTAAAACAGGGTTCATATGCCAATTGGACAAAAGGTAGAAAAGACCATGCAAAAAATATGGTAATAAAACGCAGAGAAAGATGGTATTGATCTATAAATTTGCAGAAGATTCTCAGCACCTATTTACATCTTTTTTGGAAGAGCTAAAAGTGGCATTCATAAGTCCCCTAAGTCCTCATGATATCCCAGTAACAAAGTAAGGCTGAGAGATATTGAGAAATCCAAGGGCATTAGTAGGTGGATCCTGGGTCCCCACAGTTTTATTTTGATGTGCAGATTACAGCACCACAATTGTCTTTTATTAGCAATTGTTAGAGCTTTGATGGGCAGGGTTCCAAAGAATATCCTACGGGGCACATTCACCCGTGCTTGCTTTTCATTTGAGATATTTTTCAGCATTCACCCCATCTTTGGCCAATAAGAATAAGTTTCACCTATGGTCCTCCTTCTTCAGAAGTCAACATTTTTAGATGTACAAAGTACTCCAACCCTCACATTAAGAGTATCCATTATTTCATTCAGGATTTATTTTAAATATATTCATAAGGAAAAATGAGAAGAAAGGAAATAAAATAAAGGTCAGGTTTTAGCTTTTCCAAAGTGATGGACAAAACAACAGAACAATAGTAGAAGAAATTCCAAGACTACATATATCACCTATCATCCTGTACTTTTATAATTTCCAGTTAAGAAGTCCAAGGATTTTTGTTGCTGATTCTGTCTTATAGAAGTTGACCAATCTGGCAGTTGTATCTTACATGAACACTAGCAATGATCATCATCTTTCATTGCTTGAGGACAGTAGGCTAACTCAGAGAGTATAGACAGGTCCTCAGGCCCTTCCTCTTTCCACAACACCTGCTGTTTAAGGAACCCATCTTGTTTTACCAACGGTATGCTTAGCCTGCTTCAGAGATGTAATCCAAAGTGATTTAAATGTACTCATCCAATTGACCTAAGAACACAGGATCAAATTCTGTGGCCTTATAAGATTGATTAGCTTCTGTTCTCCAAGTTCAAAGATAGGTTTCCAACATTGAATCCACCATTATCTTGTGCAACTGCCTTTTATAAGATTGAGAATTCCTGACTTCAAAAGACAGAGGGTAGGCAGTGAAGTACTAAAGATTCCAAGTACTCAGCAAAAGGAAGCATTTAGACTAGCTTGAGATGAGCTGGTCTCAATATATTTTGTAACATTCCACGCAACTTCTGTGTTCTTTTAAATGAACAACTAGAACAAGGTCATGTATACCTGTTCTAAGACTATTAGAATTAGGAATAGGGTGAGGGCATTCATACTTTCCCCAATACATTTTGACTTTGAACTCTTCACGTACAAAATCCAGAATGTTTCAAATGGTTTTATAACCAGTCATAAATTAAGGAGGCACTTATTACTTTGTGTCAGTTGGACACTTATGTATTTTTTTAAAAAATTGAAAAAGGTTCAGCTAACTTTGGAGATGTGGTGTTCAATATGCAATGTTGGTACATATGAAGTGGTTATATGCTATAACAGCTCATTTTGGGGCAGAAATTTCACTTATTTGTTCCAGAAGACTGAATATCTGGATTATGGAGTGTGATGTAATACTTGAAGTATCAGAGTAGATCTGGGAGATCCAGGTCACCTTCAAACAGGAAGCTCACAGAGTGATTTTGGCTTATTCACTACTAACTCAACTTACCACACAGGATTGCTATGAGATAAATTGGAGGAGAATGTGGTATATATACGACACCTTGAGCTACTAAAGAAAAGGCATAGGATATAAATCTAATAATAATGATGTGCCAAGATGTCCCAGTGAATGTTGTTTCCCACATTCAGATCTGCTGTTTTTGTAATTATTATACACTGGTTTCTTAAAATGATCAGATAACTCTGGTTTATTTGTAAATTGCTTTTGAAAGGAATTGTATTCTTAGGTGATGTGACAGGATAGTTTATTTAACTCTTAAACAGAAGAGTACATATTACTTCCTGCATATGTGCATTGTAAAGATACTGAGCTTGAACTTCAGAAACAATGGAGTTTGCCCCACAGTCATTTGCTTCACAGTCAATCAGCAACCCTACCTTTATATTGAGCTCATTAAACACATCTCCTTTTAAAAATCAAATCAAAGTACTTGTTAACTATTATGCAACACCCTGAACATTTTTTTTCATTTCTTGAGTGTGAGTTGGCTGCCCTTTTGCCTGTGATAATTTCATCTCTATAAAAACAGCTGATAAAAAGAGTCCAATGAGGTAAGACCAGATTAAATGACTGAAAGAGGCAAAGCTAGGAAACGTGACAAGAAGAACAATAATGAGCTGGAGGGAGGGGCCTAAATGCATTTGAGGAAGTGTTTCCTGAAAACCTTTGCAAATGTTCTTTCTTTGAAATACCATAAAATTAGGATCAGAACAAATCTGGAGGACAAGATGCAAAGGCAAAGCCAAAGATCTTGAAGATAAAACAAAGAATTTAAGGGACAACCTGGTTGAATCTCAGATCAATGTAACCCATATATGGAGAAGGGTCCTGATTCACACAAATGGTAGGTTAGCTGGCAGAATTGGTTCCAACCTACACCACTGAAGAAAAAGATGTGCTTGAAGACTTCTCCTTAAAAAAAATAATCTCTACACATCCCAGATTAGGATCGGAGATACAGTTGGTCTAGTATCATTTACTTTTATGTACATGTTCTACAGCTACCAGCATAGATTCTAGGTAGCATTCTGTTTCTCAATTCATATTCCATATTTCCAGTACATGATTATGGTATGGAGATATATATTTTGTATTAGCTCAACTGGTATTTGTGTTTGAAACAGTACTGAAAATTCAACCGAGAATGATAATATAGAACAAACTGGGGACACATTTTTTTTTTTAAAGCTAAAATAAAAAGCAAGATGAAGGATGGAAAATATAGCCGAAATTCACTTTTTCTTCTTAACAGATTGGGGTGGGAGTAAGAAAAAAGAAATGGTGGGAACACAGGAAAGTTAGAGATGAGAGTTAGTAATATCTGGAACTCCTGTAATCATTTCATGAACAAGGCAGGACAATTGCATGATTAAAAAAAAATCAAAGGTAAAGTATATTTCTCATGTAAACAAGTGGGTTTACTGATACCTATTAGCTGATGGAAGTGCTTGTAATCTAAGGACAATGTTTTATACATGAAAATTAACTACTTAAGCCTGGAAGGAAAAGTGGAAGATTAGAACACAAGATGGGGGAAGAGGCTGTAGATTAAAAGTAGAGAGATGACCCACTTTCAAATCAGAGAAAAAGACAGGAATAAGTAAGTATGGTGTGGCAGGAGAAGGAAGAGAAAATAATTGGTAGGTAAATTTACATTGTTTTTCCATTGTTCTCCAGAAGTGTTTGAAGAAAATTGTGAGGCCTTTGTACTTAGAAACTGGTACAGTTTCTAGCATGTGTTTAACTACAAAGAAGAGTGCCAAATGCTGGTGTACTGGCATAATTTGCGCTGCCTCAGTAGCCTATCTTAGTATGAAGGCTTGTGAGTGGTGCCCTCCTGCCACATGCAAAGGCAGTGACTGATGGAAGCTTTAGCCAGGTTTCAAGTTGCCTGACGGGGTGCTAGTATGGTGCTGCTGCACGGCGATCACTTATCACTCAGGCTATTTCTGCCCACTTGTCTAGCACTCTTCCACAAGTACAGGGTAAATTAGGAGAGGTTGTCATCAGGAAAGCTTCCTCCTATTTCATCCTGTGTCCCTCCTCTGCCTCATCCACACTTCAGCCAGGCTATTTTTAGACCTTTTCCAAAATCTAGACAACTTGGCATGGGGTCCGAAATAGCCCGAGTGACAACTCACGGATGTGGGAGAGAGGTTGCTTGCAAGGAGCATCTGAGCACCCTTCTGCTTCACCCCAGGTACCTGAGCTGTGTCTGTGGCCTGTGACTTGGACCACATGAGGAAATAGGCAGAATTTTTGTCCATTTCACCCCAGTTCCACTATATCCCAAACTGGTCAGTGCTACAAGGATATGGTAGTCCCAACCAGCAGCATCTGGAAGCAGCCCACAAAGTGTGCAAATTGCCATTGGTGCAGGCAAAATGGACCCTCACCACACCCCAAGTTTATAAAACCAGTAGAAACTTCAGCTACCAGAAATCTCTTGTCAAGCAAAGCAGCCGAAAACCTGCAATGCATTCGTTTTAGACACGGCTGGCAACACCATGCCAGCCATGTCCAGCTATCTTTCCCATTTTAAATGGGCCTTCTGTGCAGCAGAGGAATGGGTGCCCCTCCAGAGACTGCTAGTCCCCTTTTTAAAAGCATAGGTCTAGTGCACTTTCAGAGGACCACTAAAGACATAGGTTTAAAAAAGAGGTCAAGGGCTTGTCTGTACCCTTGCACATAAGTAGCTGAATGTCAGACATTCTGTGGGCAGACGCCTCTGCAAAAACCAAGCCTCTGGCTTCTCCTGCACCCCAAGCCCAGATGGGCATGGCAGGGACTTTCCAGCAACTAGAAGGAGCAGACATGCCCACAACAGCCTCAAGTTGCCAACTGAAGCTAGGCTGTTGTTCCCAGCCCCTGCTGCAACTTTGTCAACAACATGGAGGAGGAATCCAATTAAACAGTCAAGATTTGTGTCAGGAGAAAAGGGAAAAGGCTACTTTAAGATGGAATGTATAGTGTGTGTGTGTGCATGCACACATGCCTGTTGCACCCAACAATTCACTTTCCATAATAGATTTGCATTTTTTCCCAAATGTAATGAATCTTGGTGAGGTTTTTTTGGCAAAGATTGTATATTTCAAATTAGAAACGCCCTTTAGTGACTAGTTACTAATTAACCTCCCGAGCAAAACAAAAGCAGCTGCAGAAAAATAAATAAAGGCAAATAAGTGAGAACATTTCACATGGCTGCTTTAAAAATAAACTTCCCTTTAAATAACTCCTGTTTGGAAAGAAATATAACATTTATTTCTAGGCATTTTTCCTTTGTTTTGTGTATTCCCTCCACTCTGTGCTTTGGATTGGGGTGGGTGGACTTCCCTGACGTGATGATCAGAATACGCCGACAGCTTATTTGGGGAAGTGATGGATTAAATTACAAGTTCCCACAGGAAGCTATTAATAAAACCTTAGTTCTGTTTCCTAGGACAGATAAAGATGGCTATTTAATATGTAAGAAATTGGTAAAGACATGCATGGTACCTCCCATTTGCTCCTATGGAGTGACAATCGATCAAGAGAAAAGAGAAGGTGACTTGGAAGGCGAAGAGAGGCAGAAGAGGGAAAAGTCAGAAGCAGTTGCATGCATCTGAAATGATCATTTGTGTGTCACAACAAATGGAGGAAATGTATCATAAAATGAGGACATCGGAGAGTACAGACACCCATAAAACTTGCACTTGCTGATTGTAATGTATAGATACAACTTCAGGTATAATTACAGTTTATCTCATAGTAATGGCCAGGTGATCCATGTAATTGCTCAGACTGCTGTCCAGAGCTGATACAGAACTTCAAGGCTCTTTCTGCTCCCCTTCCTTCATACGGTGCTGTTCTTTATCTTTCAAGCAGACTTGGATTGGACAGCCTTCATACAGAGGACTGTTCTTGGTAAGTAGACATGTAACCATAGTTCCAGGTGCCTTCCTTGGACCATGCCTGAGCAGAGTTAGTGGCACCAGACATTATATCATTGGTGGTGTCCCATGTGCTCTATTATCTTCTCCAGCACATGGGAGCAGTAGGGATGTTTTAATGTCTTATACATCACTGCAGCACAAGAAGTTAATTCATTTTTCCCAGTAAATTATTAGACTTGCTATTGCAAAATACCAGAAAATTGAAATGTACTTTCTTTGAATCAGGAATATTCAAAACTAGAAAATATAACACAATATCAAAATCTCTGTGTGTGTGTGTGTGTGTACACATGCACTCATTCAATTTTGGTCTTTATTTTTTAGCTATATAGCAAAATAGATCCTAATAGATTACCTTCAATTTTACAAATATCTAGGTAGAAATACTGAATAATACTTAAAGTTTAAAAATGTAAGTATTTTTCCTGAAGGTTACTTTTACATTCTTATGTTTGCCAAACATTTCATTTTCTTTTTTCTTTTTGTTTGCTTTTCCTTCTCCCCATTCCCTTATTCTGTTTGTTATTCCCAGGGTACTGCTGATGCTCCATTTGTTTCAATAAAAAGCCCCCCCCCCTTTCCAATGCACAGTAGCAATCAGATTTCTGGGAATCCATAGACAATGAAATCAATGCTAATAATTAAAAGATTGCTATCACGCTATGAGTTCATGATGAATCATTTCCTGTTACATGTAACTATAATTAAAAATAACCATGTTACTTCTGCTAATTTTTTTAACACAGAAATGGGCATTATTTCTCAGCACCATTCAGTTCCCACATGTTCAGCTAGCTTTGAAACAGAGCAGATTTTTTAAAAACAAGCTGCAAGCTTGGGGGGTGGGGGTGGGGGAAAAGGGTCGCACTTAAGTTAAGGGTAAAACCTCTTTACCTCAACAAGGCTTACTTCTCAGTAAACATGCATAAAATTAGACTTTTAATTGAGTGATTGATTGATTGATTGATTGATTATAGGCCAGCAAGTCATTTTCGACTTCTAGTGATCACATAGATAGATTTTCTCCATGACGCTCTATCCCTAGCCTGTTGTTTCAAGTCTCCCAATGGTGCACTCATCACCCCCATAACTGAGTCCATCCACCTTGCTGCTGGTTGTTCTCTTCTCTTTCCCTCCACTTTCCCCAACATTAGAGCCTTCTCCAGAGAGCTGTTATTCTTCATCCACATTGTGAGATCCATAGAGAAATAGTGAAATGGAAGGGTATCAAAACTGAAAACCACTGAAAAGCAAAATTTGCAAAATATCTATAAGAATATATGGACCTTGTTAGTCCCAGAGGCCCACTTGTACTTCCTGTCAGTTCCCTAGCTTTATGAGCAGAAAAGCTGGCTATAGGAATGTTATGCAATGATACATTCTGAATTTCTGTATTTTAAAACTGGATAAACCTGACATTTCTCTAGACTCTTTGTCCTGAGAAAGAGTAAATAACAAAGAGGAGATGAGAGAAAAGATTAAAACAGCTGCATTTTAGAGTTCTTAAAATGCTTCCTTGTCACTTTAGTCTTACATATGATTAATAGGAAGGAGCAGACTTGGCTCAATTACATTTTGTGTGGATGAGAACAGTAATCAGTAGCTCTGGAAAAGGCTCAGTAGGATCTGAATTCAAATTGCTGCTTGGATCCAGACTGAAATTAGGAAAAACGGAGCTCTGCTCTCCCATAATTTAGCATGCCGCCAACAACAGTAGCCATAACACTTTGGTTTTCAGCAGAATGTAATGTGGCTTAGAGAAGAGATGAAGGTGAAGCATGCTATATTTCACAATGATTAGTGCCTAAATATTCAAGCTCTGTTTCTAAGTGTTCATAATTTTGTTGCATGGCATAGAATGAGGTGACATTTGCAGTGATCGTAATCCTGTGCCAAGCAGACCAATAATTTTGAGGGCTTTTTGTGCAAAGAGAGGAGAGGCCTATAAGAAATAATCTTTTTTACTAAACGCAAGGGAGCCATGTTGCTATCTTTTTCATTTACTCAAATCTCTGGAAAAGTTCTTCATGGAGATCAGAAAGATTTGGGACCCACTTGCTCCAGCCTGGGAAAATGATTGCCTGTTGCAAATTACCCTACTATTTTTCAGGATCTGGAATTTGACTGGATCCAATATATGTAACTGATGTTTACTTGTAGAATTGTAAAGTTGAAAGGGTCTGTTTAGGCCACTGACCTCTTATTTCATGGGAGGAATCCAAATCAGAGCATCCTGAAAGATGACTTGCATATGCAGCGAAGGAGAGCCCATCACCCATTTTGGTAGCTGGTTTCATAAGTCAGTGCCTCTAACTTCAAAAAGATTATTACAAGCAATTATTCTTACCTGAATAATTTAGGCAGTTTAATAATTAATAGGCAGGAGCTTCATATATTTAGATTTGTAACAAGCTAATGCACCAAGCAAAACTTTATGATATTTTCTTAATTTGGTTACTTACAGACATATTTCTCTGTATAGTGGAATTCACAATATTAGGTGTAATAAGAATAAACCAAAGACTGTGACTCCTACCACCAGCTTATGATTAGCAGGCCAATAGGATTATGCTTAGACAGGAAGGAAGGAAGGAAGGAAGGAAGGAAGGAAGGAAGGAAGGAAGGAAGGAAGGAAGGAAGGAAGGAAGGAAGGAAGGAAGGAAGGAAGGAAGGAAGGAGGAAAGGAAGGCAGGCAGGCAGGCAGGCAGGCAGGCAGGCAGGCAGGCAGGCAGGCAGGCAGGCAGGCAGGCAGGCAACCAGCTAGCCTGGTAGGTGGTTATGTTTGCAATATCTCCTCAGTGCCATTTTTTCTTTATTCTAGGCACAGAAACAAAACTGTGCTGTCCATTCTTTCATGTTTGACTGTGTCAGCAGTAAAAGCATTTTCCCCCTCAGACAATGTCCAGAAAGACAAAACAGCCTTGACACCATATCAAAAGGTAGAATTCTTAAACCTTCTGCTTTTCCCATCACCTTTGGGGTGGATTTGTTCATTCTTTGGGAATATGGAACATGTGCTTACTGGTTTCACATGCCAAGAGTTGCCATCCTAAGGTTTCCAGGTGCCTTTGGAATAATTTCTATGCCATATTTTAAGCATCAGGATTCTCAGTGTTGTTACGTTGTTCACATTGAATTCATATTTCCCTACACTACAATGGGATTCATTTGTCTGTTTTTGGTTTAGGACGATATGCAAATGGAACTGAGGTAAATAAGCTATGGCTAATTGAGGCCAGGGCGGCATCCACGGTGGCATCAAAAAAGTTAAAATGGTAGTGGTCACTTCCACACAAAGGAGCAGAGTTTGGCTCACACAGCCAATACTGCCATCTTGACTTTTTTGATCTCCTCCATGGACACCACTGGATGCTAGTATGGCTTAGCTTGATGTTTTAAAGGTGTACATGGTTCGTTTGTGGTTATAGCTTATTCCTGTTTATAGACCTTGGCTAAGTCTCTAAGCTTTCTTACTAAGCTAAGCTTCTAACCAATCTACAGAGGTGCACAGCAGAATAACTGAGAAAGGATGGAAAACAAACTAAGGATTGACCAGCTAACAACAAAAATCAGCAAAAATTGTTTATCTACAAGACTAAGTCACAGCTGATTCACACAGTGCACTTAAAGTCTGTCACAACTGAGAAGCAAAGAAATAAAAGCAAACAAAGATGGTGTGATTGATTTTAGCTTAGCACACTACACAAATCCACCAAATTTTATCTCATTAAAAACAACTTTAAGAAAACATGGTTAGTGAAGTTTGTGAACCCAGTTTGGCGCTGGCTTGTGTATTTTTTTATTTTGAAGATTCATATAGCTGCCCAAATTACATAATTATGACTCTTGCCTGCATATATCAAATAATATCTCCCAACAATATTGCCAGCTCCCCTCCAACATCAATAAAAAATGAAGTCCATAAACGAACATCTCAAACAACATATAGCCAGAGCCCACCAATCATACATTCCACCTCCCAGAGGATGGGATCATCAACTGTCCTGGCTCAGCACCCTGGGAAAAAGGCAAGTTTTTAAAGCTTTCCTGAAGGGTGAGAGGGTTGCTGGCTTATTTAACATTGCAAGGCTAAAACAAATGATAGCTTTATTAACATGTACTTCTTAGCTGATATCCCTTTTCCTTGTGCTTTTTTTCCTGGAATGAAAGGTGGATGTGTACTGAGCTATCTGAACGCTTTTCTCTGAAACATGAGTAACATGCTGGAGAAGATATGTACACTCACAGTAGAAGAAAAAATTTGGTTTTGAATGCAGACAATGTTTTGTTTGTCTTCACAACTGGACGCTGACATGTCTGTGTGCGTGTGTGTGTGTTGTTTGCTTTTAATAAAGAAAGATAGCAAGCTGGAAAAGCAATACTGACGCTGCATACTTTTAGGTAAACATGTTATCTAACCTATCAAAGCATAAAAAAACAGCATGCCTTTGGCGGAGACATTTCCAGGTTAAAAAAACCCAGCAACATTTCAATATCCTGTATTTATTGGATAGTAATATTGACTTTCCCAGTATGAGCTTTCTGCATGAGACTCCAATTCATTTTGATGCAGGGACAATCAACCTGATAGAAAAAAGAAAAATCTATCTTCACATCATAAGCAGTGCTGGCTATATTTAGAGAAGTTTTTTTTTTTTCCAATTTCTTTGTGACGGATGTATCATGTTTTAAGCACATCTCTCTCTCTCTCTCTCTCTCTCTCTCTCTCTCTCTCTGTATATATGTATGTTATAGCCATCCTGAGAAAATGCATTATTTTAGACTCTGCAACAAGATATATTTTTGAAGTTTTGTTGCCTGTCCCCTCCCTCTGCCCCTCTTGGATATGGCATCTTGCTATAACACCCACATCTCCCCACATAGTTAGCTAATGGTGTTTGCCCTTCAAACAAAATTTAAAATCTCAGGTTATATATAAAGTTGGCCACACAGAAGGCTCTTGGATCTAGCAGAGGTTTGGGATAGTATCAGACGCAAGGCACGGTTAACCAACTTGTAATTACAGTTGTGCTAAGATCAGGTAATGCAGAGAAGAGCCACAAAAGAGAGCAGAAAAACTCTTTCGAATGCCACATGTGGAAGAGCAGACAGTTCTCAAAGGCTGACATGTAGCTGATAGGCAAATATGCTGTGCTTTAAAGATTTATTCCTTATTACCTACTTGCACTTCCAAATCTGTATGGTTTCATTGTGTGATTTTCACTAAACTTCACTATTAAAGTATTTCTTGAATATGAAGTTACTCTGGCAAGCCTAGGAACCCTGAATGAAATGCAATAATGAAGTTTTTCAGTGTCTGCCAAAACAATAATTGTAAAAGCTCAGTAATTTCTGGTATGAAGAAATTTTACTGATTCAGAGCCTGGTGGATTTAGCTACCTTTCAGGGCATAATAAAGGATTCAGTACTTCTGCAGAGTACTGAAGAAGACAAAAGCAGCTGTTCAGGAGACACAAACTCAATTAATTTAGAGCCCTTAAGAACTATTTGTGACTCCCAACACTTTTTCTCTCTCTAGATTAGAATTTAAAAAATTCTTTTAAAAAATCCCATCATGGGATCCCATCAGCCCGGAAGAAATGGCAGATTGAAGATGGCTCTGTAAAAAGCAAAGCCGACGACCATGGCAAAATAAAGAGCCAGTGAGTAGACTGGCTTTTCATAATTCCTTTCCGGACAAGGAGAGGACTTGAGATTGTCCAAAAGTGCTCTTTACCGTTGCTCCTCATGAGGAGACCGCAAGGCAGTGGTCCCTGGCGGGTTTAGAGCTCTGAGAGATGAGGGAATAGCCATCTTGCTCAAACCATGGTTGGCACCTTTGAAATGACACTAAATTTGCATACTTCCTTTTCTACAGGTAGTCCTCGAGTTACAACCATCAGCGACCCTTTGAAGTTACAAAGGTGCTAAATAAAGGGACTTAAAACTAGTTTTTGAAGTTCTGGCTGTTGCAGCACACCCATGGTCATGTGAACAAAATTTGGGTGCCTGGCAACCAGCTTGCACTTACGATTAGTTGCAGTGTCCTCTGATCATGTGATCACCATCTGTGCTTTTCCCTGCCGGCCTCCCCCAAGCAAAGTCAATGGGAAGCCAGCAAGGAAGGTCACAAGTTGCTGGGGTAAGTCTCCCTCCCCCGCCCTTTTTTGCTCATATGCACCCTGCATGCACATACTCTGCAGCCTTTTTCCTCAGCCTCCCTGCGATCACACACACACGCATGCACATATCCCACACCCTCTTTTCCTGGCCTCTCTATACTCACACATATGCATCCCATGCCCTCTTTTCCCAGCCTCCCTGCGATTGCGTGCACCCCACACCACAATTTCCCGGCCTTTTTGAGTTTGTACTGCATCAAGCGCCCCCTCCCCCAACTTGTGCATGGCCTGTTCCCCCACCCCACTACAGCACCCCTGTGCTCCTTACCTGGGACTCGCTCTGCTTCCTGCTTAACAACCCACCTGTCTTGGGTTACAATGACAACCAGGACTGGATTGGCATTGCTAAGTGATGTGGTCACATGACTTTGCACTTTACGATTGCATTGCTTAGCAATGGCAATCCTGGTCCCAGTTGCAGTCGTAAGTTGAGGACTACCTGTAATCACTTTTGGAAATTGCTTGTCAATGGCTTTTCAGCTATTAGGAACCTTGGGGTTGGCTGGTGTAGGTCTTCCGGGCTGTGTGGCCGTGTTCTTGAAGTTTTGTTTCCTAACGTTTCACCAGCACCTGTGACCAGCATCTTCAGAGTGCAGGAGCACAGACAGAAGCAGTTCTCTCTGTGCCCAGAGTGATGTGACCCTTTTGTGGGTATTTATAGAGATCTGAGGGGGGGGAAGGGGGGGATTGGGGGTGTGTGGGGGGGGTTGAGTTACTGAGTGGCTGCTTGTTTTGGTGTCAGAATATGTGTGTATCTTCCTGGGGATTAGGCAGGGTTTTTTCTTCTATTGAATTGTTAACAAGGGGCCGCTGGGGGTGATTAGCAAGTTCATTGTGTGAACTGTTCACATGCCCTGGTGGTTGAGCTGAGTTCGTTGACCTTTTGCAGGCTGTATTTTTCAGGATTGGTAGCCAGGTTTTGTTGATTTTTAGACTCTCCTCTTTTTTATTGAAACTGTGCTGGTGTTTGTGAATCTCAATGGCTTCCCGGTATAGCCTGGTATAGTGGCTGTTGTCCAGTATCTCTGTGTTTTCAAATAGGATTTTGTGTCCAGTGTGCTTGAGAGCATGTTCAGCTACTGCAGATTTTTCTGGTTGCTGTAGTCTGCAGTGCCTTTCGTGTTCTTTTATCCTGGTATGGATGCTGCGTTTTGTGGTCCCGATGTATACTTGCCCGCAACTGCATGGTATGCAGTATACTCCTGCGGCGGTGAGGGGATCCCTTTTGTCTTTTGCTGATTTTAGCACTTCTTGTACTTTTCTGGTGGGTCTGAAGATTGTTTGGAAATTGTGTTTTTCCATCAGTTTTCCCATGCGGTCTGTGACACCTTTGATATAGGGCAGAAATACTTTGTTGGTGGTGGCTGTTTTTCTTCTTCAGTTGAATGTTGCTTTCTTGGTTTGATGGCTATTTTTATTTCATTTTTGGAGTAGCCATTCGCTTGTAGGACCAATTAAGGTGGTTAAGTTCAGAGTTTAGGAATTGGGTTTCGCAGATCCGATTGGCACGATCCATGAGGGTTTTGATAATGCCTCTTTTCTGACGTGGGTGGTGGTTGGAGTTTTTGTGTAGGTACCGGTCTGTGTGGGTGGGTTTTCTGTAGACTTTGTGTCCTAATTTGAGGTCTGGTTTGCGTATGACCAACGTGTCTAGAAATGGAAGTTGGCTGTCCACTTCTTTTTCCATGGTGAATTGTATATTGGGGTGGACGCTGTTTAGGTGGTTCAGGAACTTTTCTAGGTCTTCTTCATCCTGACTCCAAATTGCAAAGGTGTCATCCACAAATCGGAACCAGACTGTTGGGGTAACGGGTGCGGTTTCTAAAGCCCGTTTTTCAAAATGTTCCATGTAGAAATTTGCTACGACTGGGCTCAGGGGGCTTCCCATGGTGACACCATCCATCTGTTCATAGTACTCATTATCCCATAGGAAGTAACTGGTTGTTAGGCAGTGCTGAAATAAGGCTGTTATGTCTTCTGGGAAGATCTGTTTGATGAGTGCCAGGGTGTCCCTCACTGGTACCTTGGTGAACAGGGAGACCATGTCAAAGCTGACCAGTTTGTCCGTGGGGTTGAGTTTCAGGGTGCTGATTTTGTCGATGAAATGTCCTGAGTCTCTGATGTGGGCTGGAGTCTGTCCAACATGGGTCTGTAGAAGGGTGGCCAGATGTTTGGATAATTCATATGTTGGGGAGCCAATGGCGCTTACGATGGGTCTGAGTGGGATCGAGTCTTTGTGGATTTTGGGGAGTCCGTATAGTCTGGGTGTAAGGGCTTCTGTCTTGCATATGCGTTGAAATATGTTGGGGTGAAGGGAGGAGCTCCTCGTCAGGGTGTTGGTTTGTTTCATGATTTTGCTAGTCGGATCCCGTTTTAGTTTTCTGTATGTGGTGGGGTCTAGTAGTTCTCTAACTTTGTCTTTGTATTCATCTGTTTTCATAATTACCGTGGCGTTGCCCTTGTCAGCCGGCAGGATGATGATGTCGGGGTCCGAATTGAGGGTTTCTAGGGCATTTCTCTCTTTCCTCGTTATGTTGCTGGTGGGAGGCTTTGCTCTCCATAGGATCCTTGCTATCTCACCCCTTATTTCCTCTGCTTCCTCTTCAGGACGGTTGCGGATGGCTGATTCCACATTGGCGATGATATCTTCCACAGGAATTCTGGGGGGTGTGATTGCGAAGTTTCCTCCCTTGGCTAGGATGGCAGTTTCTTCTGGCGTGAGTTGGCGTTCCATCAAATTGATGACAATGCGGGTGGGATCCAGCGCCAGTTTTGGTTGATTGTTTTGGCATTTGTTAATTTGTTAATTTGCCATTTGCTACCCACAAAGGGGTCACATCACTCTGGGCACAGAGGGAACTGCTCCTGTCTGTGCTCCTGCACTCCGAAGATGCCGGTCACAGGTGCTGGCGAAACGTTAGGAAACAAAACTTCAAGAACACGGCCACACAGCCCAGAAGACCCACACCAGCCATCGTATGCTGGCCGTGAAAGCCTTCGACAATACAACCTTGGGACTGACAAGTTTTACAGCACCAGGTGAGTTTTCTTCAATCCTTAGTGAATCCTTTAACAAACCAAGGGAGTAACCTGGATAATTTTCCTATATTGGATTTACAAAAGAGGCTTTTTAAAGTTTTGAAGAATTTTGTGAGAAGGAATAAATAAAAAAATAAAAAAAATCAAGTTCTAGGACATTATTTGAAGGGACTAAAGATCAAGATTGTTAGAAATAAAAGAAGGAATATAAAGTTGTTTTATCTGATCAAGGTTAAAATAGATATGTTATTATTTCTGGTAACCCTTAATGGACTTTTGCTGACATCAGAACTGAAATAACAAGGCTTTAAGGATTTGTTTACAGATAAGAGATGGGATATGGGAAGAAGAGATCATTTGTTGTATTTTAAGAGAAGGTGATAAGTTACTAAAATTGTTTATACTTGTTACGATGAAGGGGAAGTCATTTCTTTATATACAGGTATTTCTTTTCCTTTACTATATTCTTATTTTTTCTTTCTTTTCTATTTTATTTTATATTTTTTCCTCTTTCTTTTTTTCTTTATTTTCTGCACCTTTTACTTTTTATTCTTTTTTAGTTTGTGTTAGTTTTTATTTTTGCAATTGTAATCTTTAATAAAATTACTATTCAAAAAATCCCATCATGGTGTGAGAAGGTGAGAGGTAAGAGGAAACTGAGTTTTGATCTACAAAATCTCCTCATCTTTATCTACAAATGGATGCCAATTTAGTTCTACCTGTTTTTGATGTTTGACACTTGAAACTGTAGACACATTTTGCTAAGAGGATGTATTTTAAATAATTTGACTATCATTGACTGGGATCATTTGTGTTTATTGGACTTCCCCTTCATTTCCTTAAAATCTTGTTTTTACATAGACATGCAAGCAGAATTTTATCTGAACTTTCCTGTAAATGGATAAGTTTCTGACTTCCTGTAAGAATATAGAAAGCTTTCTTAGTCAAGTTGGATCATTGGTTTATATCTAGTCCAGTACAGTCTATGTTTGCAATATCTGGTTTGTGTTCATGTCTCCAGTTTTTTCAAGTACTGGAAAATCTGCATACATTTATCATTTAGATCTTTCCTTAATATACCGAAATTTTATATGCAACTATCCTGAATAAACATTGCTTTATAAATGTAAATTTCACCAATGTTTACTTTTTAAAAAATGAATTCCTTTGATGTACATTTTTTTAGTAGTTTAGTCATTAGTAATCCCAATATTTTCCTAAAGTAGAGGTATATATGCACAACTTTCTCAACTCTACCAGCTTTTGTGGATACATCTTTTACAAATAACTCCTCCCACCCCTTTTTTTTGTACAGAAGATGATTGGCAGCAGTGATTATGCTATTCAGCTGCTCCATGGTCCATTTTTGTGGATTGTACAACATAGTTCATGCTGATTTCTTTCATATTCCTCTGTAGCCCAGTCCAGTCCATTGCAATCATCTGCCACAAGAAGTTGTAGGCAGTTGTCAAGGTGAAAGTCTTTTCCATTACTAACTGCCTGGTCTTTATAACTGGAGAAACTACAGATTGGACCACAATTCAGTGTGCAAAACCCATGCTAGGGCATGTTACTATAGACCCGACTAAGAAAACAACAATATTTCCAGATCCCCTCAGATGAATGCTTTGTTACTGAAATTGAAGCTCTGTAATAAGCAACATACAACTTGTCCAGTGAAGGACTTTCTGAAGCTTTCCAAGCTCCTATTAATCAAAGAGTTCATTCAGTGTGCATTTAAGCTTCAAGGCGAGGTCACTGGCAATTGTATTCTCTCTCTGGAAAATACTGACTCTTTTAATTCTCTGCAGACTTCTAGTGATAGGCCCATCATGATAGCTTCTTGGTAGATTTCCAAAATTTGGCAAATGCTGCTGCTTTTAAAGTTTGAACGGCCCTTCATGTTGTTTCATTTATTTTAAATGGTGTTGCTGCTGTTGTGACAGTGGCTTATACAGTGTACAGAAAAACTACAGCAGTGTTTTTCAACTTTAAGATGCGTGGACTTCAATGCCCAGAATTCCCCAGCCAGCACTGTTCTAAGGCATGAAAATGGCTTCCAGAATACACGTCCATTATATGCCAAATTCCACAAGCTTATCATGAAAGTTTAGTTAGAAACAGAATCTACTAAAACTAGGCTTTAACCTAAGAGTTGTTTTTATATGTTACTGCATAACTCTTTATTTTGAAGTGTTGAGATTCAGATACAGATTGTACCTAACTATACCTAAAATTGCATAATTGAGGAATAAGCCCCCAGTCTAGGAATACATTTTTCTGTTCAGATAGTTCTGTAACAGTGACTCTGAGAGCATTTGTTCTTTTCGATTCCGAACCTTCAAATGTAGACATTTTCAACCTGAGGCTACTGACAATATACTGAAATGGGGTTAAGCCTACATTATGTTTGTAGAACATGAGTCTGAACAGATTTTTCTCTCTAAACCAGTGTTTTTCAGGCTTGGCAACTTTAAGATGTGTGGACTTCAACTCCCAGAACTTCCCCCTTGCTTGCTTCAACTCCTCTCCCCTCTTTAAGAACACATTTTAGAGTTGCCAAGCTTGAGAAACCATTCTCAACCATTCTAAACCATTACTATGAGAGTTGGAGAAAAATCTCTCCCTTAGTTGGGAGCAAGATGATGTACAAGATTAGTGTACCCATCCAGTGAATGAAACTTTCAGCACACAACTTTTGAAATAATTCATGATTGGAATCCAGCCTGTCAGAGGATAATGTATTCACAGACCATTGATTGTTCACTCAATATACAGTGATACATTTCCCTTTTCCTTTTCAGCCCTGTGATTTAATTCTGACAGCTGTCTTTCACACAGATTTGGAAACTTTAATATGAGAAATATTTTCACATTGGAAAGAGGTGGGTTTCAGTTGACAAATTCCCATGATGTTGGCTTTATATCAGAGTGTGCATTAGGAAAATATCCCCAGCCAAATTCTTTTCAACAGAATTACTTCATGAATCATTGCAGCAATGATTTAATGTTAAAAATCCAGGAAACAGTTTTTTTAAAAAAAATGCATGTAAGATAAATAACTTTAAATCAAAATGTTATATTACCTTTCTATAATTCCTATCAAATTCAAAGTTTGTATTAATTAAGTCTGAGGTATTTTTGTTATCTTAATTTTGTTTATTGATTATGATGATTGATTATGTGTCATCAAATCAGTGTCAGCTCTTATCTATGACCACATTGATAGATTTTGTTAATGACGATCTGTCCCCAATCTGGTCCTTCAGGTCTTCCAACAGTGCACCCATTGTCACTGTAACTGAGTCCATCCACCTTGCTGTTGGTCATTCTCTTCTTTCCTTCCACCTTTCCCAGCATTACAGACTTCTCCAGAGAGCTAATGTGTCCAAAGTATGATAAATTAAGCCTGGTCATTTGTGTCTTGAATGAGAACTTTGGGTTGAGTTGTTTAAAGATCAATTTGTTTGTTTTCTTCACTAACTGTGGTATTCTTAGGAGTCTTCTCCAACAAATTTTGCTTATAAGAATCCTCTCTTACAATGCCATTAATTCATTTATTCATACAGTGATATGGACATGTTTATCCCATCTAACCTTTATGCTGTTCTGATTTCTACATCACTATTCTTACTTCTTCTCCTATATTAATCTTTAATAGCATATGGCCAAAGAGCCTAGCGCAGTGCCAGTATGCCCACAGACATTTTCCTTGGTATCTACCAAGCTTTATGCCCCACCTCATTTTATATATGTTAAGTTACTTTCTGGAGAATAAAAATTCATGGAAGTTAGCCAGTTGAGAAGCAAAATACCAGACTCAAGCATACTTCTAGGCTTGATATATATCTTGGAAGCACTCTTAGAGCTCCATGTATCTGAATGCCTTGGTGTTTAGAATTTTGTCTCCTAAGTGGATAGGAGAGATCACTAAATAATTAGGGAATCCTAGTGGAGGTGCAGTTTAGACCTTTTCACAGCTGTTATACAAAGTGTACTAGCTTTTCAAAAAGCTTCTTAATGCTAGGGTGATTGCTTTCACTGACATTTTTATTACTGTTGTTATTGTTATTTTTTTCTCTTGTGCCCCACCTTTCCAGCCCTAGGATACTCAAGACAACTAAATAGTATCCTATATCTGTGTTTATGCTTTGAAACTCAGATAGGAAATACAAAAGCAACAGCTACAATTATTACTATTCTGGTCAAAAAGCCTTGTTGTATAGAAAAATCTGGACTCCTTTCCTAAAGGCAGAGATGTGTGTTGCACAGCTCAAGAGCAACACATGAAAAAGAGGCTTCTGAAATTGGCAAGATCTTTCACTGTAAGCTTTAGTGCTTCAACGTGTTCATGCAGGAGCAAGCAATCCCTCTAGTAGTAAGGCACTAAGATTGCAAGGGTTAGAACCAACATTATGAACTGAATTGACAACAGTCTGTACAGATCTTTCAACTCAGCATAATATGAATCTTGCAGAGTGTTTTGGTTTTGTTTTTTGTTTTTTGCCTTGACTAGGTTTTGGTGTCATTAATTCATTAGAGAAAGCTTTTGAGGTATGCAGGTGATCAGGGGTTATAACCAGAGCTACCAGGAAACAGAAAATCCTTGAACTCATCTTGAGTCAAGATTAAATATAAAGAATTAAAGCCTAATTCTTTCCTAAGCCTTGTTATTGGAAAAGCACCAAACATCATTCTTGCAGAACTTTCATACTTAGTGAGAAATCTTTGGCTTTTGAATCAATTCCAGTGTACAAAGAGTAATATAAAACCTAGAGCAAAGGCATTCTCACTTTTTGACCTAGTTTTTGGTTGTTGGGGGGGTGGGGGAAATGCATACAGTATTGAAACAGCTGCTAGAACTATTAAGAGCAAATGAAGCCAGTATTTTGCATGTAAGAAATTATACTGAGACTGGAGCAGTAAAATATATCTCGTATTTAATTAGGGTGTTTTTTTTTTCTGTAGGGTTTCCTGTTATTCTCCACTTTAATTTAAAATCTCCATGTTACTTGCTGGGTGAAAATTGCAAATGGAAATAAGCTCTACACAATATGCCTATTATTTTATTTTATAAATAGAAAATTACATTTGAGAAATAAATTACTGGATATATCTTGCCTGCATTTTGTCTCTAAACCAATTGTAAATTTGAAATATTCAGCTAAACTCCCATATTCTGCATAAGTGAGGTGCTGAAAAGTTCAGTCTGTCCTATGTAAATGATTTAAATAAAATCTCTTAAGCTGATTGGAAGGAGATAACACCTCTTGATTTCTTGCATATTTAACCTGTGGAATTCACTACCCCAAGAGGTGGTGATGGTCATTAATTTGGATGGCTTTAAAAGGGGGTTGGATAAATTAATGGAGAACAGATCACTTTGTGGACTATTCTTATCAGAGCTTGAAAATTATTTGGAGTTTGCTTGAGCACAACAACTTAAATCTCTGCTATTCAGGAAAACAGCCTAATTTTTTCAAGCTTCTGCATGAGATTGAAAAAACATGAACCAGCAGTGTAATCTACTGTTCAAAAACCATATGCTATTTTGGAGTGTATTAATAAGGATATAGAGTCCATATCACAGGAAGGAACTGTCTCTTTCTACTCTGTCTTGATTGATTGATTGATTGATTGATTGATTATGTGCCATCAAGTTGGTGACAACTACACAGATAGATTTTTTTTCAGGAGGACCTGCCCCCAACCTGGTCCTTCAGATCTTCCAATGGTGTACCCATTGCTGCTGCAATTGAGTCCATCTACCTTGCTGCTGCTTGTCCTCTTCTCTTTCCTTCCACCTTTTCCAGCATTATAGAATTCTCCAGAGACCAATGTCTTTGCATAATGTGCACCCAAACTGGATAATTTGAGCCTGGTCATTTGTGCCTCAAGTGAGAACTCTGGGTTGATTTGTTTGATGATCCATTGGTTTGTTGTCTTGGCTGTCCACAGTATTCTGGAATGAGGTTTCCCCTGAGACTTGAAAGGCCCCCACCCTACTGGTGGTTCTGAAGTCCTGGCTCTTTGCCTGGGCCTTTGGCAAGCATGTGATTGAAACCCCCTTTTCTTCTTTTTCTTTGTTCCCATCTGGGTTTGTTATCTCTGCCATCTTTGTTATTTTTTGTTCTGTGTTGTTTTCTTGTTTTATTTTTTTTTAACAATTTGTAAACTACCTAGAGTAGTAGGGGAGCCAGGGGCATATAAATTTAATTAATTTCATTTAATTTATTCTCAGGAGTCTTCTTCAACACCAAAGATCAAAAGCATCAATACTCTCAAAGGTACAATACAATCAAATATATTGATTCTATAATCAATGAAGCACATAGTGACTTCTTTTTGATATTCTTTGGCTTTTTCAATTATCCAGTGTGCCATCAGCAGTAAAGTCTCATGTTCCTTGGCCTTCGCTAAAGCCAGCTTGAACATCTGGCATCTCCTTTTCCAGGTAGGGCTCTAATCTGCATTGGATAGTCCTAAGATTACTTAGTCTTAGTCAGGCCCTATTTGGAATACTGTGTCTAGGCACCACAATATTAAAGGGATATCAACAAACTGGGGTGCATTCACAGAAAGAGTACCAAGACAGTGAGGAAACTTAAAACCAAGTTCTGTGAAGGATGGTTAAAGGAACTGGGTATGTTTAATCTGGAGAAGAAAAGATTGACAGGAGATATGATTGCAGTCAAAGGTTGTCATATAGCGGGAGGAGAGGACTTGGTCTCTCTCCTCAGAGGACAAGACCAGAACCAATGGGTTGAAACTACAGGGAACTAGATTCAGGTCAGATATTAGCAGGAATTTTCTTATGGTAAGAAGTGTCAATCAATTTGCCTCAGGAAATGGTATGTTCACGTTCACTGGAGGACTTCAAACAGAGCCCAGATGGCCATCTGTTAGAGATGTTGTAGTGGATCCTGCACAAAGCAGTGATTTGGATAAAATGACTTCTGAGATCTCTTCCAGCACTTATGGTTCTAGTTGAGCTAATGGTCTGAGTTTGAATAAAGCAAATTACTATATCTCTAAATTTAAGGCTAGCATGCTTCTAACAGAGCTACACTTTTCTGAAAGTTTTACAAATTAAGAAAAGATATAAAGAATGCAGGGGGACGCGGTGGTGCAGCGGCTTAATGACGCTGAAAGTTGCCGGCCAGAAATGGCTGACACTTCAGCGGTTCGAGTCCAGCCTTCGCGTTAAACAGGGTGAGCTCCTGTTTCCTCCCCAGTTCCTGTCAACCCAACAGGTCGAAAACTCACGTGAGTAGATGAATGGGGACTCTCACTCCGGTGGGAGGAAAAATGCTGGCGGTGCCTTGCAAAAAGGAGTTGGGAGCAGTTGCCGGTAAGCGCGAAAAACCGCGCGTGCCCGAAAAAAGGGCGCGAAGCAACGGAAACCCCGCCTCCTGTGCTCGCCAGCTGGGCTCTGCTCTAGGAAGGAGGCTCTGGCAAACCACTTCCGAAAAACAGTTGCCTTGAAAACTGCAAGGACTCGTCCAAGCAGTCACTGCAGGGTCAGCAATGATTGAGCGCAGACAAAAAAAAAATAAAGAATGCAAGGATATGACCACGTTGCTGTGCACCCTCAATAAAAGTTCATTTAAAGGATCCTCCCCCCATGCTTTCAAATGATGTCATTTGTAGTTGTTTTTTCCATAAATTATCAGAAAAATGAGTTCTAATTTTACTAAAAATGATGCTCTAAATTATCAGTTTCAACCAAAGGAAATAAGAAATTTCCACAAAGCTTCTTCCAAGTCTTTCTTATAGAGGCAACCCACCCACCCACACACACACGTTACTTTGTTACAGAGAAGATGCTTCCTGTTGCCCCAGCAGGTAAAGCGGATTGACAGAGGTCCAGGAGCCACGCTCAGCACGCTTTCCCAATTTTGTTTTATAAAACTGAGAACAGTGCACCACCACTAACAAGCTGAGTGAAACATTCCTTCTTGTTAGAAATTATGTGTTCTCAGAAACCTATGAGTGGGCTTATATTTCCTGATAGTTTTCCCTCCAGACAATTACTCCTCCACAGTGACATCTTTCAAAATATGTTCTCTGCAGGGCTGAAATATTAACTTTGTTTGTTACAGAATGAACGTGTCTAAAGCTTCGTAATGACAGCTACCTGATTGTTTCCTGAACAATTTCATATAAGCAGTGTGTTTAGCTCCTGCATTTAGCAACATGCACTTCTTTGAGTTCCCTCACTGTCTTTTGAGTATCGCTTGCAAAGAGGTCAGAAAGTGTCTGTGGCAGGAGCTGTCTCTCAAGATCAGCCCAGCTTGTCCGTGGAACTTCTGATTAACATTCCACTGAGCTTAATGAGCTTGGGAGCAGATGGAGCCACGGAGTATGGAGACACCTCACTGAATAATTCAAATGTGAGCATTCATGACATCATCAAACATAGGTCCACTTTTAAATCAACCTAACCTTTATTCAGCAAGGACAGTCAAGGTGATAAAATAAAACGTTTCTGCGTAGCAATTTGGCTATTATATTCAGGGGCCAGAAAATGCAAGAGCTTTGTATTTACAAATGCATTCATTCATCCAGATTATGTATATGTAGAAGAGGATTTATACTAAAATTAATCATAGCAAGTCAACCAAGTAGTGAATTATTGCATCAGTATTTTGTGAAACTAAGATCTAATTAATTCGTCTTCATTAATTATTATTCAAATATTTGCAAATATTATCATAGGCTTTAGTGATGTTTCTAAAAATTATTGTAACTATATTCCACAGAGAATTTCTTTACAGTGGGCCTCTCCAAATTGTTTTTTTTAAATGGATTAAGCCAATTATGTGCCTTCTGATTCAAGTGGTTCTAAGCAGTGGATAACTTCTATGCCAAGAAATAAAGCAAAAACAATGAATGTATTGAGTCCTTCGTTTAATGTGGCAGCTCATTCGTTTCAGTTATGTAAGAAATGGCTATCAAGCCCCAGGTGGGGTCAGGCAATGAATTGGTTTAGGACAAGCAAATCCTAAGGGTTTTTTTTCCCCCCAAGCTAAAGGCTGCATTTAGCTTTTAAATAACATACCAGAGGCTGCATGCCAAAAAGTGAACAAGGCCAGGACAAAGGAATAGATGGGGTCATGGCAGCAATTCAAGTTTCATTGAAATGAAATGGAATTAATTAAATATAGTTAATATGATTATCCCCATGTATTTAATAATTTTCCCTTTTGTCCAAAGTGCCTGCAGGGAGAGGCATGAGAAAGTGGGTCAAAAAAGTCAAGATGATGGCCATGACCGTGCAATCTAAGCCCAACCGCTTTTCTCACATTGAAAGCTACAATTCAGTAAACAGCAGAGCCAGAAAGAAATCATGTCAACATAAATCATTTGAGCTATAGCAGATGTTCTCAGTCACATTAACAGTGTTAGAAGAACCTTCTTCTCTTCAGTACCCACGTTAACTTTACAGCTGTACTCAGACATTCTAGCAACAGATTCTTGAACTTCTCAGTTATGGCCCTGACCATACCCCCTGAAGTTCATTCAGCCCTCACCCAGTTGGTTGTTCAGAAAGCAATAAAGCTGGTTTTGTTCAGAGTGATGTTTGGTCCCCATTGGTTCTGTGGGCTGTCTTTTGTTTCATTTTACTGGATTTTGCAGTTTGATTTGTATACTTTAGCTTAATTGGAAGCTAGCATTTTTATTGAGAGGGTCTGAGGGATGAATATGATATTTTTATGTTTTTATTGCATTTTGTCATTGTAGATGCCTGGGATTTTTTGACTGGGTGGTACATACATGTTTGTTCTCAGTGATGCTGTACCAGGTAGCCAGACTGAAAATGGCTGTCACCATGAGCACCCAGACAATTTGTACTGACATCAGAGATGTGGCTAGCTGACATAGCATGGGGGTGGTGCTTCCTTGATATTGCCCTGTTCCCCTTACTCACATTGAGCCAATATAGGACCAAAAAGTCAGCATAGGTTATTTGTATCTCTTTCTTTGGTCATTTTAAGTCTGGGAATCATCCATTGTAAAGGAAAAGAAGCAGCTAGGTGCCTTTGAGCCCTTGCCATGGTAATTAAACTTGCCTACAACAAAACAAGGCCCTAAGTCAATGTTGGAATTTGCATTGTGTATGTTAAATATAAGGTTCAGGTCACTTGAATCCAGTGAACTCTTGTGGCAAGGCTGGGAATGACCTTTGCTGGCAGTTAGTATAAACAATCTGGTGCTGGGAGGGTCATCGGGTTGGCTTTTGTTAAGCCATCCCTTTGTGCCTGCTAGTTGGCACTGCAGGATTCATGCAACAGCTATCACAAAAGTCAGCTAAAGGCTTGGCTTTGTGTCATATCCAGAAAGAGATAGTGAACAAAAAGATAGATGAATGCTTAAGCAGGATTAATTTTCACACGATTTGAGTTTGTTTATTTCTTTAATTTCTCTCCAAATGCATCCCCTGGGCTCAGAGTGAGCTACAGAGGTTATTCCTAAATGTGAATAGCTCTATTCAGTGTGGACTTACAAGCTTATACAATGAAAAAAGTTGGGATGGGAGGAGAAGACAAATGAACTGTGACACTGCATTCTAAAAACAAATGAAACACTAATATAACAACATAAAAAATAGCCCTCTTTCAAAGCACAGGGCTTCAGTCCTGGCAACTGCCTGCTAATTGGTTGTTTGTTAGGGAAAGGGGGAAAGGGGACAGTTTTTCTGAGGCTTCACATAAAAGACTGATGGCTTTTTGCAACCAAGCTCCCTGCTCAGCAGCCAATCCTCTGGCAAAGGTGATTTTCAATTTATTTCATATAGTAAAAGTACATTTATTAGGCTGTGCATCTTTTCAAAAGGGTCCTTGGTCAGTTGTTCAAAAGAAGTGCTGCTTCAGCTGAAACTATAATGCAAACTAGTGCCCATTTGTAACGAGTAGAATAGTGCAACTCCCCAGTGCAGCAACTGTAGGATTTGCACAGGCACAGAGAATGTCTATGTGGATAGCGCGTGTGTCAAAGCCAGAGCAGGCAAGAGAGAGCAAAGTGCCTCAAATAGGAAAGCACCTCATCAAAGTGGATTGCCCAGACCCTTGTTTGGCTTTTATTTCTTTTTCTTTTTAGATTCTTTTGACAAGAATGAAAAAATAAATGGGAAGCTGGCACAGTGAAGAGGCAAGCATCAAGTCTAGTGCCAGTCATGCCTCTGGGCCCTCTGTAGGTTGCAGAGACATTCCTACTAAATAAAATCCGGGTGGTGTCCTGACTTAGTTATTATTTTGGAAATTAGCCTACCGGCCCAGATATATACAAAGCTAAGTTAGGGAATGACAGGAAAAGTGGGGGCGTGGATGGGATCCCAAGGAACAATGTCACCGGCTTCCTTCCTGATTAATGGTTGCTTTAAACATGGCAGCCAATTTATGATAACACCTGCAACATTTATTTATTTTATTTATTTACTCGATTTATATAGCAGCCATCTCATTTTTGCCTGACTCTAGGCGGCTTACAATACAACACATAAAGACACAAAATACATAATACACAATGTAAAACAAAAATAGAAACACAAAATTAAAAAAAAAAAAAGTGTCAATTCTAAAGGTGTCCTTTGCACTGAAATCAGGCTATCCCTGATTTAAGCGAGCACATTTTCTCTTTCTTGGTGTTGCCCTTGCTGAGCCTGAACATCTCCTATGAAACCTTTACGAGGCATCTCCCTTGTCACAAGAGTTAAAAGACCAAACAGTGCCAATCCTCTGCTGCACATTCTTTATAAAACAGGATACCAGAGAGTGCAAATTAGTTCCATCAGAATTGTTTCTTTTATTTTTGTTCTGTGTTTTTATGCTTGCACTTTCACTCGCCTGCAAGTGCAGGCAAGGGTTTTTATACTTTATTGTCATCTCCCAATGCCAGTCTTTATAGCTGAAGAAACTCCATTGGTTCCTTTTTTAGTCCTACCCCTGGGCAAGCACAAAATGAGCCCAAAAAATGTCTATCACTTTTGTGCCACTGAGCTTGTTTCCTTTTCCATAAGAGAGCTCATGAATTCTCAGTATTTTAAGACACATTATCTTCCAGTCTTCAATCCACTCTCAGTAGCTTTATTAATAACTACATTTTCACATCACTGCACACATGACATCAGAACACAACAATATAAGAAGAGCCAAGTTGACTCAGACTCAAGATCTATCTAGTCCAGTGTTTCTCAACCCTGTCAACGTTAAGTGGTGTGGACTTCAACTCCCAGAATTCCCCAGCCAGCTGGCTGGGGAATTTTAGGAGTTGAAGTCCACACCACTTAAAGTTGACAAGGTTGAGAAACATTGATCTAGTCCTTTCCTCTGTTCCCACAGGTGCTGAGGGTTCTTTCATAGATGCTGAGGAGTATTCCACAAGCAGGAGGGACACCCATCAGCTGTGCATTTTTCCACATGATCCACCTGAAACATATGCTAAGAGGCATACCGCCTTGATCATGGAAGTTACATGTCATAACATAGCACCACTACTATTTCTATTACCCAAAGGTGCTTTGAAGTCATCTGTGTCATGGGCTTCATTCCTACTAACCTTAAAACACTGAAAACAGATAGGAAAACAGATAGGAAAAAAAAATGAAATTTCCTCCGGTCAAGCTCTACTCCTGGTGATTTCACGGAGACATTATTATTTTGAATGATGCAGAAGTGATTTGCCATTTGTCACCGCTGGGTTCTTGTTCTGCTTTCTAATCTAGCCTAGTAGGTCTGGTGATCTTCCTTCTAAGTAGTAACCCAGTTTGACCCTGTTTAGCTTTTCATGATTAATAAAGGCCAGGGGAGTGTGACACTTGCCCATCAATAAAACAAAAATCCTCTCATCCTCACTGCCCACAGGGAGGAGGAAAAACAAATTGCTAGCTGGGCCCAAAGAAACAAACAAACAATCAGCTTGGCTGGCCAAGGATGAGAAGTTGTGCAAGGCACCATCGACAGATTGGTGTATATGCTGTATGTGGCAGGTAGATACTGAGGGAAATGGCCTTCTTGAGCCTATCTCTACCAAATCACTAAATCACTCTCCTAAATCATTTTGTGTCATTAGTCAAACTAGCTAATAGATCATGAAAAACCACACTATTGGACCACCTCAAATGTAAGTCTATGTGTTCTCCCAGTATTTGCATACAACAATGGTACTCGCTCCTGGTTACCTTGTGCTGCCTATTGTAGTACAAAAAAGCAGTTTTAGAAAGCTAACTCGTTACCCAAATTAGCCATATACATGAGCAGCAGGGTTAACAGTTGCGCTGAATGCGAAAGTAGCCCAGTGCAAGAGCATTTCTTCGCATGTGGAAATGATGAAATCATTACATCAAGAACACTATTTTGAACTGGGATATCTATGATACGTACTCAGCTACTGCTGAGCGGTATGAGCAGCGGTATGAGTTTGTTTGTTTGCTTACTGGATTTATGGCCACGCTTCTGATCTCATTGCCTGCCTTGTAAGAGGCTAAGCACATGATTAACTTGGCACCATTCTCTCAAATTAAGAGCGTAATGATAGTAAAATATTATTGTCCCTCCACTTCATTCTCAGTATAGGGTAGAGTATGTGCTCCTTTTGTTTCATATATCATTGTTCCTTAAATTCTCTCATGGGCTTTTTGAAAACCCTTTTATCCCGCTAAAAATAGGTCGAAAGCAATGAGTTTTGCCAAGTGGCCATTCTGTTCTAGCTCTGCTTTCTATCTTTCCCATTTTATATTGTTTCTATCCCATAATTTCTTGGATAATATGCAATGTAACCTCAAAGTGACCTCACTATAGCAAGATCAATTAAAAGTATAATAAAACTGCAGATAGCAAAATAGTAAAACAGCGGAAGCAGTTTGAAAAACAGCATAAAGGCAAATAAATCCAAGTAAATCTTAACTGAAAATTGTCTGCTTGATAAAACTGTCTTGATGCTCATTTGAACCTGGACAATGGGAGAGAGCCAATAATACCTTTTGGATAAATTACTTTCTAATCTGCAAGCCAGTTGTTTCATTATATTTGTGGCTGATTCAGATAACAAAAACTCTTTACTAAATTATAATTGTAATTACAATTATAATTATAATAATAGTCTGGCTAGCAGACATTGCAATACCTGGAGACAGCAGAATAGAAGAGAAAGAACTGGAGAAAATCACAAAACATAAAGACCTGCAAATAGAAGTAGAAGGATTATGGCAAAAGAAAGCAAAGATAGTACCAATAGTTATAGGCGCCTTAGGTGCAATCCCAAAACATCTGGAGCACCACTTGAAGACCATTGGCATTGACAAAATCACCACCAGTCAATTGCAAAAGGCAGCTTTACTAGAAACAGCTTACATCCTGCAACAATGCCTTTAACACCATCAAACAACATCTGCCTATCTTAGGTCCTTGGGAAGGACTCAGTAGGTGGATAAAAATGCAAAATCCAATCTAAACATTGGCTGACTGTGTGACCAACCATAATGATATCTATACCATAGGCAAGGGAAGGCAAGGGATTCATTTTTCACCCTTCCTACCTACTCACTACAATCCTCGGTGTTGTAATCCCATGTAGTTTTGGAGCTTTCTAATGCTCAGAAGTAGCTATTCAGTACTGTAATAAGCTGCATCAGGTAAGGGACTTGGCAAAAAGTGGATGTTCCCCCTTGTTGGAGTATGATCTTCTACTCTCAAAAAGCTAACATAGATATATAGTCTACAAGATGGATCCTATCTCAACTGACCTTTTATTCTCTTACTTTTCTGAACTTTCAGACTGCTATTCTCTGTATCAACATTTGATATTTTCTATTTTTTCAAGTATTGAAGAAGGAGCCAGCAGTAGCAGCATCTTGAGCTATCAAAATGTTTGCCACAAAAACATGTAAAAAATATGAGTTAAAGGAGCAGAGGCTGATGGAGATGGAGCAGGCATTTATTTATTTATTTATTTATTTATTTATTTATTTATTTATTTATTTTTATGTATCACATTTATACAGCTGCCCATCTCACATACACTGACACTGGGCAGCATACACAATAAAACAATCCAAATAGATAAAAACCAATTAAAAATACTACCCAAATAAACTTAAGATTTTTAAAATGGCAAACCCGCCCCCCATACAGTCAACCATCATGGAACCACTCTATCCTGGGATTCCCTGGCCAGTTGACAAAAACATGTTTTGAGGGCCTTCCAGAAGGCTAACAGGGCTAGAGCCAGCCTTACCACAGGGGAAGGATGTTCCCAGGGCGGAGGCCACGGCAAAAAGGGCTTTCCTCCTGACAAAACTCCCTAGCCAACGGGACCCATAACACGCCTCTTATGCCAGACCTGATGGGATGGGTAGATGTAACAAGGGAGAGGCGGCCCCTCAAATATCCTGGCTGCATGGGTTTTAAAGATCATAACTAGCACCTTGAATTGGACCTGGAAGCAAACTGGCAACCAGTGCAGCTCACAGAGCAAAGGTGTAATGTGCACAGTTCTTGGAGTACACATTAGTGCCTGCGCTGCTGCATTTTGCACCAGCTGAAGCTTCCAGATGCTCTTCAAGGGCAGCTGAGTTCAAGTGTTATGGACTGTTGTTTGGCTTCCCAGAAGTAAAGCAACTGTAGTTCAGTAAACACTTTCTTTGCATTCAAAAGGTCCCATGTTCCATTCCTAGCTTTTCCAGATGGGGCTGGAAAAGTCTCGTCTGAAACTCAAGAGTAAATGTGTGAGCATCATTTCCAAAAATAATCTGCAATCTGCCAAAATATGTATGTTTATGTGTGTATATGTATATATGTGAGTGTGTGTGTGTGTGTGTATTATATGAGAGCGGCTGGATAGTGTACTGGTTAGAGTGCTGCCCTTTGAGGTGGGAGACTGGGGTTCAAATTCTGGCTGGTACCTACCTTACCAGTAGGGGTTCTTGGGCAAAGGCCCCTAACACTTCACCTGCCTACCTCAGATATGAGAGTGACACTAAGAGAGTCATGCTGGCTTTGATATTACCCAGATTAACAAGATCTGTGCCAGATGTTGGGGAACCAGGATAATCTGACGATAAGTGGGCTACTGGAACAAACCATACATGGATGAGACAAGAGAACCTGGAATTGATGGAATGCTACTACAACAGTAGACCTAATGAGAGGGGATATATGAAACATATGAAGGAACTATGGATGGACAGAAGACATACATCCATACTAACTGAGAAACAACTAGTTACCCAGCACTTCAACATGGTGAAGAGGAAGCTGCTCTTGAGATAGACCATCTACACATTACATCCCAGACTCAAGAAGACCTGGAAGAACAACTGGATGTACAGCCAACACCTGAAGCTGGAATGCCACTCCCAGACACAGCAGTTGATTACAGCAGAAGACATCCAACAGCAGGTCAAGAACATGAAGAGCTGGACAGCACCTGGCCTGGACATGATCCACACCTACTGGTGAAAGGAACCAACAGCAGTGCATGGACGCTTAGCAGCACAGATGAACCAGCTGCAAGCAGCAGGCTCCCATTCAGACTGGCTCACACAAGGAAGGACAGTACTGATCATGAAAGACTCCCACAAGGGAACAGTACCATCCAACTACTGGCCAATAATCTGCCTCTCCACAACATGGAAAGTCCTATCAGGCATCATAACCACCATGCTACAGAACCATGTGGGCCAGTACATAAGCACAGCTCAGAAGGGCATTGGGAACAACACCAGAGAATCAAAACACCAGTTGCTCATAGATAGAGCAGTCATCTGAGACTCAATCTAGACAGACCAATCTGAGCACAGCCTGGATTGACTACAGGAAAGTCTATGACTCAATGCCACACACATGGATCTGTGAATGCCTGGCACTATACAAAGTCAATAGACACTAAGGACCTTCCTCAAGAACTCAATGGGACTGTGGAGGACAACACTGGAAGTCAACTCAAGACAGCCTGCGTAAGTGGCCATCAAGTGCAGCATATACCAAGGTGATGCACTATCCCTGCTGCTGTTCTGCATTGGCTTGAACCTCCTCAGCCAGATAATCACAAGGACTGGATATGGATACAAGTTCAAGAGTGGAACTACCATCAGCCATCTCCTCTACATGGATGATATCAAACTGTATGCTAAGAGTGAATGAGACATCAACTCGCTGATCTACCTGACGCGGATCTAAAGTGAGTTCATTGGGATGTCATTCGGACTGGAGAAATGTGGCCGGATGGTAATAAAGAGAGGGAAGGTAGTTAAGACTGATGGAGTGGAACTACCAGTGGGCCACATAGCAGACATACAGACCAGCTACAGCTACCTTAGTATCCCACAGTCATATGGGAACCAGAATGAGGAGGCAAGGAAGACAGCAATATCCAAGTATCACCAAAGGAAAAGACAGGTCCTGAAGAGCCAGTTCAATGGGAAGAACAAGATCCATGTGATGGAATGGAATTATGAAGGCCAGGCTCAGGGAGAAAAGCATTTTCTTAGCTCGCCGCAGGAGCGTGGGATCTACAAGAAGATGAGACTGGCACCTCCCTGAGGAATTCACACTGTTGTGGCTGGTTGACTTGGGAGCTGGGGTTTCAGTCTTGGAAGATTCTTGCTAGAGGTTGTAGCTAATAAACATAGCTGAACTGATTTTGCATTGTCTTTTGGAGTTCCTTGGGCTAGGCCTGACATCAATCTTCCCAGACTGAAACCCCAGCTCCCAAGTCAGCCAGCCACAACAGTGTGAATTCCTCAGGGAGGTGCCAGTCTCATCTTCTTGTAGATCCCACGCTCCTGCGGCGAGCTAAGAAAATGCTTTTCTCCCTGAGCCTGGCCTTCATAATTCCATTCCATCACAATCCATGCCATAAACATGTACACCCTGCCAGTCATCAGGTACCCTGCTGATACAGTGAGCTGCCCAAAGGAGGACATGGAGGCTGCCGATGTGAAGACCTGGAAGCTCCTCACAATGTATAGAGGAAAGAGGGTGGGTGGGGTCTGGTGAATGTCAAAGCCACTGTCCTGGATGAAACCCAGAGCATCCAGGAGTACCTCAGTAATACAGCACCCAAAGATGAGCTGCTGAGAGAATGCCTGAGGCAGCAGAAAACATGGCAGGAAGTTCAAGCAGAGAAAGTCCCATGGCAAGACAAGACCCTGTGTGGGATGTATCATCGAGAGATAGCTGAGGGGGCCAACATTGGGAAATCCTACCAGTGGCTGGAAAGGGCTGGACTAAAAGACAGCACTGAGGCACTGATCAGAGCAGCACAAGAATGAGCACTAAGCCCCAGATCCATAGGAGCAGGGGTCTACCACACTAGACAGGACCCAACATGCAGATTGTGCAGAGAGGACTCAGAGACAGTCCAATACATAGTGGCAGGGTGTAAGATGTAAGCAGGAACAACATACACTGAACAGCACAACGCAGTAGCTGGCATTATATACAGGAACATCTGCATGGTGTATGGGCTAGACCCTCCTAAATCCAGATGGGAGATTTCACAGAAAGTTATGCAGAATAACAGAGCTAAGATCCTATGGGACTTCTAGATCCAGTTGGACAGACAGGTACTGACCAATCAACCAGACATTGTGGTAGTAGACAAGAACCAGAAGACAATGGTGGTGATAGATGTAGCGGTGCCATGTGACAGCAACATCAGGAAGGAGAATGAAAAGCTGGAGAAGTACCAGGGCCTAAATGAAGAATTTAAAGAGAAGTGGAAAGTAAAGGCCGAAGTGGTCCCAGTGGTGGAAGAAATGGGTATTAATGGCATAAAGATGCTGCCTGAAACTGGGGCAAAACACACTGTGCATATTTAAATATTATGGCCATTAAGCAAAACAATTCTTTGTCAGATTATTTCCATGTGGACACTGTAACATTTTAACTGACCTTCACAGGAAAGTAAAATAAGAAATTGCACATTAAATTTGGGGGTTACCTCCCTACAGGAGGTAAGCTTATTGTTGTATTACGCCGCATACAGTTCATCTGAGATGTACCTGACATACCTTGAGGCCCTTTGATCCCTAGTACAGACTGTACAATAACCAATAATGGGGCCTTTGGTGAAAGAATGAGACATCTGAAGTTTTATGATTCATCTGTCAGACTAAATTAATTTTAGCAAGAATATTATTGCCTTTAAATTATTTTTAGCCTCTTATATAAGAGTTTTCCTAGTTCCTGTATAAAATAGAAATATGCCCATTGAGCTTTAGAATCCAAGGTTCGAAACAAGCACTGCCAAAGAAACACATTAAGAATAATAGTCCTAGGTGTTCAGAGATGGACAGGCATAGAACTGCAATTAGACACAATTCGGCTCTTAGTTTGGTATCTCAGCCAACTTCTTGAAGGTATCCAGTTGGGAAAGGCTGCTATTAAGAATTTTATGTAATCTTTCATGAAGATAAGGAAAGGAAAGGAATTGTTCTGGAATGCAAATTAGAAAAAGATGCAATGTTACCTACTTTCCTGGAAGTAAATGCCATTGAATTCAATTGATTGCATTATTGATTTACCGGTGGAACTGATTCCTCTCTCTTCCTCTGTCTTCAGATGTGCACTGATGGGATGGTGGACTCTTTGGAGCAGATCTGGGGACACATAGGAGAAACTGGAGAGGAGGAGACCGAGGGGGAAGTCTCATTGTGAATATCAGTCTATTTCAAATCTCTGCAATAAAAGTGAATGTATTGCCTAAAATGATGTTTTTGTTTTAAACAATACGAGTTTTGAAAAATAATGTACCATTTAAACAATGGCACAGAGATATATCTGGATTTGTGTGGCAAGGTAAGAAACCAAGGGTTAAATATAAGATACTGCAGGATGCAAAGGACAGAGGAGGACTAGGTTTACCTGACTTTAAATTGTATTTCCCAAACCTGCTGTTTAGTTTGGATGAAAGAGTGGGTGTTGCTGATAAATAGAAGAATGCTAGAATTGGAAGTATATAACTTGAGGTTTGGTTGGCATAGATTTTTATGGTACGATAAAGTTAAATTTAATGTGGATTTTAAAAATCACTATGTCAGAAGTGCCATATTAAGAATGTGAAATAAATACAAACCCAGGTTGTGTCCAAAAATATCTTTATTGGTTTCAGCACAGGAAGCATTTTACAGAAGAGTAAATGATTAACATATTACATTTTACAAAGAGAAATGATTAACATATCAGGATTTATTAATACAGGAAGATGGAGAACTTAAGATGAAATCAAGAGAACAATTAACTGCAGTGGGACATAGTTTTCAATGGTTTTCATATGCACAATTAAAAGAAAGATTTAATATAGACAAGTGGGTAATTGGAATTGAAAAACATAAAATAGAATTTGAAAATGAGTTATGTACAAGCGATGAACATATAATTGCAAAAATGTATAAACTTTTGTTAAGATTTGAAACTAAAGAGGAACAAGTTAAGGATTATATAATAAAATGGGCTACCAAATTTGGCTATAACACACAGATGGATACATGGGGAAGAATGTGGGTAAATGGGATAAAATTTACATTGTGTTATAATTTAAAAGAAAAATTTTATAAAATGATGTATCGTTGGTACATGACAACAGAGAAACTGTCAAAAGTGTATGAAGGTACCTCAAATCAATGCTGGAAAGGCGAAAAACATGAAGGGACATTTTACCATGCATGGTAGACTTGTGAAAAAGCCAAGAAATTTTGGATACAAATGCATACAATGATACAAAGAATTGTAAAGATTAATATTGCAGAAACCAGAACTTTTTTTATGGGGTTATGGATATTGAATTAGAAAAGACTCATGGAAGATTAATTTTGTATATGGTAACAGCAGCAAGATTATTATATGCGCAAAGATGGAAGAGTACTGAAATTCCCACAATGGAGGAATGGACTGTAAAACTGTCAGACTTAGTGGAAATGGCAAAACTGACCTGTTTGGTCAGGGAGAAAATAACAAGTGTTTTTTTTAAAAGATTGGAAACCTTTTATGGACTTTTTGTTAAAAGAAGAACAAGGGTGAAATGATGATTTATGGATTTAATGACTGAAAAAGATGAGAATTTAATATGGGGTTGAAGGGATTTCTGGAAGAGATAAGAGGGAGGGGAGATGATGGGTTAGTTTGAAGAGAAGGTTGGAAGTCATTGTTTTTCATAACTTCTCTTTTTTTCTTTTCTTGCATCTTTTTCTTTTTTCTTTTTCTTTAGTTTTGTCTTTTACTTTATGTAAAATTCTCAATAAATATAAATAAATTAAAAAGTGAATATCAATCTACTTCAATAATCATAGCCACCTGCAGGGAAACAAAGCCCTTTCTCCCAAGTGCCTTGTGTTTATTCCACAGGTCACTCCTGTCTTTTAATCCATTCTTCCATGCCAGCAATGATTGCCCTGCTCATGTTACAGCTGCAACCATTCGCTTCACAGCCACTTAAACCCTAAACCTCTAAGTCCCTCCATAAGAAATTTTGGAATGATATGAGTCAGTGCTGAATGGGATTTAAATATATATTACTTGTGAGAACAGAACAGGGGGTAAATGACAAAATGAACATGTTGTGAACCCAACCTGTCTTCATGGTATTTCAGAATGTCAGCTATATGTCAGACAAACTGCAGACATTCTGAATCCCTGTTTGTGCATCTGGGTTTGAATCCACATCATTCAGAGGAGGAGATGGATGTTCTAGCTTACATATGCAGGCAGATCCTTCCAAAGTCTCTCCTTCTACTAGATAGAGTAGCTATGTCTTTTGAAGTGAGAGGGAGGCTGGGAACCAAGGCCAGGAAGAACAGCCTCAGAATTATCTGGCTGGTAGCTTCTGAGATCATCTGGAGGAGGGATCCAGGAATAATCAAGACAGAGGGAAATCTGTTTCAGGCTACAATTACCTCAAGAAGAATAAATTAAAAGATGTGGCTAGCTGTAGCTATATTACTTATGAGAAATTTTCATTTTCTTTTCTGTGTGGTATTAAGCCTAATTTATGTCTCTGAGGTTTATTGTATCTATGCAAACTCAGCTATTGTATGTTTGATTTCTCTTGGATCTCTGAGCAGCAGTACTATTGCACATTGTGATATATTCTAACCTTGTATTTTCCTTTACAGGTAGTCCTCATTTACTGACTATTTGTTCAGCCACCATTTGAACTTACGAAGGGACTGAAAATAAGAGACTTATGACTGATCCTCAAAGTTGTGGTCATTTCAACGTCCCTGCAGTCATGTGATCGCAATTCAGGCACTTGGCAACCAGTGTGCATTTACAATGGTTGCAATGTCCTGTGGTCACATGATTGCCATTTGCAACCTTCATAGCCAGCTTCTGACAAGCAAAGGTCAATGGGGAAGCTGGCAGGAAGTTGCAGTCATGTGACATTGTGCTTAATGACTTGTGGGTGATTTGCTTAACTACTGCAACCAGAACTGACAGAACTGATATTGTAAGTTGGTGTGGTCACATGATGTCGCACTTAACAACCATGCTGCTTAGCAATGGAGTTGCCAGTCCCTACTGTGGTTGGTAAGTGAGGACTACCTATATTCATTTTTATGAGAGATTCCTTGAAAAAGTGCTATTTGTGATTTTAGTAGAATCATATTTTTTATAGGCAGTCCTCAAGTTATGACAGCAATTGGGAACAGAATTTCCATCACTAAGCGATGCGGTCATAAAACACTATGTCACATGACTGCATTGCTTAGAAACAGCAATTCCTGCAGTCCCCGTTGTCATCGTTAAGTGAGGATAGTGGGTCGTGAAGTGAGTACCTCCTTGCAACTTCCTGCTGGCTTCCAAGAACCAAAGTCAGTGGGGAAGCCAGCAGGAAGTTGCAAGTCCCAGGTGGTTTGCAAGCAGGCAAGCAGGCAGGTAAGAGGCTGCTGCAGATGGGAGAGGAAGCGAGGGGGTGCACAGGTGGCTGGGAAGGCATGGCATGAGTATAGTGGGGCTTGGGGTAGCTGCTGCCGGGTGGGAGAGAATGCACGAGTGGTGGGGGAGGCACTGCACAAGTGCAGCAGGGCTTTGGCAGCCAGGTGGGGGAGGGAGCACGAGGGTGTGCAAGTGGCTGGGGAGGGTGTACGAGTGGCCAGGGAGGTCCTGTGCAAGTGCAGCAAGGCTTGGAAGGGTGCATGGGTGGGGGAGACTTACCCAAGCAACTTGTGAGCTTCCCTGCTGGTTTCTCTATTGACTTTGTTTCTCGGAAGCCAGCAGGGAAGATCACAAATTGTGATCACATGACCACAGGACGCTGCAACCATTGGGTAAGCCTGTTGCCAAGTGCCCAGATTGTGATGATGTGACCATGGGAGTGCTGGGATGGCCAGGACTTTGAGGACTGGTCATAACCACCACTTGTTCATTGCTGTAATGGAAGGCATGTGCGAGGAAGATACAGTGGTACCTCGGGTTACGAATTTAATCCATTCCGTGACTCTGGTCGCAACCCGATTTGTTCGCAACCCGAAGCGAATTTTCCCATAAGGTTCAATGTAATTACCGTTAATCCATTCCGGCGTCCGCGGACCATGCGTCAAGGGTGGAAAAACGGCCGTGGACCACGCGGCAGGGCGGAAAAACGGCCGCGGACCGCGTGGCACGGGCAGAAAAATGGCTGCGGACCGTGCGGCAGCACAGAAAAATGGCCACAGACCACGTGGCACGGGCGGAAAAATGGCCGCGGACCATGTGGCATGGGTGGAAAATGGCCGCGGATCCGGTTTGTACCCCGAGGCGGAGTTCGCAAACCGAGGTAAATTTTTGCGGCCAGAGCTGGTCGTAACCCAAAAAGTAAGCAGAGGCGTTCGTAACCCAAGGTACCACTGTACTGGAATGGAAGATCAAGGTTATCAGGAGGGAGGGGGAGCATTCCTGAGCAAGTGCTTCCTCAGCCTGCAGCAGGACCATGAGAAGGTGAAGAGACTGGCCCCTCCCTAGAGTATCATGGGGTATAACCACTAGTTGCTTTAGCATAGGTTGAGTCTGGCGAGATTCTATTAGGTACAAGCTAATAAAGGAACTATACTGGACTGGACTGCCTTGTTGTCATTCTTGGACTGGGCCTGCCATCAATCTCGCCAGACTCAACCTATGCTAAAGCAACTAGTGTTATATCCTGTGGGACTCTAGGGAGGGGCCAGTCTCAGCTTCTTCACCTTCTCACAGTCCTGCTGCAGGCTGAGGAAGCGCTTGCTCAGGAATGTTCCCCCTCCCTCCTGGTAACCTTGATCCTCCATTCCAGTATCCTCCTCGCACATGCCTTCCATTACAATTGCTGTCTTAACTTCAGTTACTGAACAAGTGGCAATTAACTGAGGACTAACTGTATATCATCCACCACTGATTTTTTTATATTATTGCTTAAAATTAACAAGTAATCCTCTTTATTTTTCTTAATAAAGTTTATTTTAAATTATGCTCTATGATATTAATCCAACCCCCAAAGAGTAAGCTGATTTTCCTAGTCACATGCCTAAAAACTTTAAGGGCCAGGAATGTGGTGCTGTAGAATTTACTTTCATGATGATCTTCTTTTTCACCTCTTTTGTTTGCTAGTAAGATGTGGAAGGTGTTGGAGTTTTTCGTACACCAGCTTTAGTGGGTTAAGGATAGAAAAGTATGTAAAGGCATAGTGAATGGCATTAGTGTAAACTAGTTTTAAGCTCTGTTTCCTTTTCTTTCTTACTGCTTTACATTATTACTGCAAGATATTATCTAAGCATTGTGTTTACAGACACATTTCTTTTTTTCTATTTGGAACACTGATGTTAAAAATGATTGTTACTATGGAAAGAAGTTCTCCCTAAATATGAAAAGCACTGTGGATATCTGGAACAGCTTCCTTCTCCATCTCTATTTTCAGACACCAAACTCTAACAATACAAGATCACTGGCTATTTCAGGAGGATCCAATACAGTTTTCAGCACCTTGACTGCCTATTAATTTTTCACAAAATATGCAGCAAATCAAGTGCAGATGAAATGAATGAATGAATAAGGAAAATCCTGAGAAGCTGCAGGTGGTTTTAAAATATTTATTGGGGGGGAAGTTTCCGCCAAGAAAATGTATAAACAAGACTCTGCCTAGCAAAGTCCCTGGAGGACAGCCAGCATTTGCTTACATCAGAGAGCGGAAACTATGCACAGCAGTCACAAAGGTCTCCAGAAAGAAGGGGAAAAGCAACCCCCTTTCTTCCTCTTTCCCCTGTTCCCATAGCCCAGATGCTAACTCTGATGTGCCCACCAGTTGTAATGGACCACAGCTACAATCCCCACCCTGTATGGCCATAATTGGAGCTGAAATTGAGACCAGGTTGGAGGTTTCTTCTTTCTATTTGTGTGTTTACTATCCCTCCCCTACAGACACACCTCCTCATTCAATACTGTATCAATATCTCTGGCAGGCCTGCTTCTAGGTCCTTCTGTGCATCCTTCACCTCCTACTATCCTGGTGCTCATCCTCCCTCGCTTTTAGCCACAGAAGGATGTGGGCTGCAGCTCCGATGGAGAACATGCACAAACATTTGGCTTCAGCTTGAAGCAAAGCAAGAACTCCCGTAGGGCTTGACACACACCCACACCCCCTTGACATGCAGAGACAAGGAGGGCGGGGAGACCGAGGCAGGGATATACTCTTAGCAACTGAGAAGGGGGAACTGATTTGCTCCCGGTTCCCCCGCGACGTGGGGCGGATCTAGCGAGGGCCACCTCCTCCGAGACCTTCTCATTGGTTGCTGAGAGACTCTCGTGGCTCCAGGCCGGTCCGTTAAATGGGGCACTCACTAGAAAGCAAGCCCAATTTCCAAAAGCGTGGTGGTACAAAGCGCCGACCGAGAAAGAGCGTGCCGGCAGACTGTCCTGTGGAAGGGGTTCAACGGGCCACAGGGAGGCGCGCTATTTGCTCGAGTGGATTATTCCTTCCCCAGAACCGCACCGACGGCGCCCTGCTCCTGCCTGGCACGCGTGGACAGCGGGCGTCGCGTGGAGCTGCGGCGGGAAGAGGCGCCCCGCGGGGCTGAAAGGCCGAAGCTAGCCGCAGAGACTGTGGGGAGGCGGGAGCCTGGCCTGGGAGGGTGGAGGAGGAAAGCTCCATGATTGGCAAGGACAACAGAGTTCAGCCGCTGCTTTACCAGCCTCCGGCCTCCAGCCTCCGCCGGCGGCTCTGAGCATGGCTGGCCCCTCTCCTCCGCGTAAGTAACTGTCCGCGGGCTGGGCCGGCGCACCTCCTCCCGCCCCTTTGCCGGGCCGCAGGTGAGCGGCTCCTCCATTGTGTGGCTGGGCAGCACCTGAACCCGCTGGGCTGGGGTCAGCCGCCCGCATTGCCCTCCGGCCAACAACTCCTTCGGCTGCTGCGGATCAGTCCAGGTGCGCCTGCCGGCCGACGCCCGCTCCTTTCTCTCTTGCTGCGGGGACGCGGCAGCACTGCCTCCGTCAGCTGCGGTCGCTGCGGCTGCTGGCCTCCCCGCTTGCGTGGCTCGCTATTATCTAAGGCAGCGATTTCGGAAGGAGAAAAAGCGCGCCGAGCCGGGCAGGGCAAAAGAAGACTAATCGTAGTTCCAAGCCTTAACGCTCCGCTTCTTGGCTCATGTGAGCAGAGCCGAAGGTGCCTGGTTCGGGCTTTATTAGCGATATCCGCCCTCGCGTCAATCCCGCCCTCCCGTCTTTCAGTCACAATATGGCTTTCCAGCGAGGAGCTGCAGTATGACTGAAGTGGGCAGAGGGGGCGGGGGAGTCGGCAGCCCTGGGCGGCTGGAAGAGGGCTGAGGAGGGCCGAGCTCGTGAGCGTCTGGGGGCTTTCGGGGCGAGGGTGTGTTCTGCGGGAGGGAGGCGGCCGGGGGAGGGAAAGCCGGCTGGGGAGCCGGGTTTCCCCGTGAAAAAGGGAGGCTCGAGGGATAGCCGAGAGGGGCGGGGATGCTTTGGAAGGACCCTCGAGAGACTGGGCTTCTGTGGGGGTGCGCCTCGGTGGCCGGTGCCTGGGATTTGGGGGCCTCTGAACTGGCGTTAGGAAGGCGGGGCGACCTGCATCTGAGTCGGACAATTCGTCTTGGGGTGGAATTGCGGTCGCTTGATCTCCTTTGAAGGCACCCGCCTCGCCTCAGTCTTTCTAACACTTGCGTAGGACGAGGCCGCCGAGGGGCTTTTATTTGAGCCCTTCGTTCCTCCGGGGGTGGGGCGGGTTGAGAGGGGAGGCGGTGAGGACATTAGGAGGCAGGCAGGGACCGGGCAAGAATTCGGATCTCCGGGGTGCCTTCGCGAGAGAGGAAGGGAGGGACGGGCAGAAGCTCTCGGGCAGGTGGCGGCCGCCGCCTTCCTCGCCAGGTGAGTTGGGCAGCAACGTCAGACTCGAGCGCCTTTGCTTTTGTTTTGCCTCGCAGCTGCTTCGGCTGAGTTTCCGCACGAGGATGCACCGTGATGACTGCCACAAAGCGGGGACAGCATCTCGGGCGGCAGGAGCGGCACCATCTTTTCCAGCAGCCGCCGAAAGCTCGGTTGTAATGGAAACTGGGGGCGATGCCAGCACAGCCCCTCCGCGGAGGGGGGGCGGCGGCGGCGAGTTACCAACTGCTGGTGTTGCAGAAGCCGCCGGTTTCCAAGCGGCCGCCGCTCGCCCACTGGCTTCTGCGGGGGGAAAGGATATGAATATGGATGATGGGCCAGGCAGCGCCAGCCGAGGCGGCGGCGTGGACCCTGCTGCAGTGCTGAAAGGAGGCAGAACCGCGGCCCCCGCCCCCTTTCCCCGTGTGCCTTACGCCAAAGATCCCAAAACAGCCCACCAGCGCTTTCTGCGGAGGAGCGTGGTGGATTCCGATCAGGAGGAGCCCCCCTTCGAGGCTGCGGAGCCGGAGCCGGAGCGGCAGCAGCAGCCCAAGAAGATTCTCTTCCTCTCCAAAACCAGGCGGATAATCGCGGAGAGGGCGAAAGCGGGGCAGAGGCCCGTGGTGGTGGAAGAGGCGCGGCCGGGAGAGGAGCCCGCCGGCCAGGTGAAGGGGGCGGCAGCCGAGAGCCTCTCGGCAGGTGATCAGGCGAAGGAGGGCGGCGGCAAGGAGGATGCTGGGAAAAAAGAGGCGCCCGAATCTTCCAAGGATCAGAGCAAGTCCAAGAAAGAGGAGGCCGAGGAGGAGGAGGAAGAGGCCGACATGAAAGCAGTGGCTACCTCCCCCGATGGCAGGTTTCTAAAGTTTGATATTGAACTTGGCAGAGGATCTTTCAAAACGGTCTATAAAGGGCTCGACACGGAAACGTGGGTTGAGGTTGCTTGGTGCGAACTTCAGGTAAGCTGCAGCAAATATCTTGTCTGGGCTTAAATGCAGTAGGCGCTGGGGACAAAGTGCATATGTCATCTATGAAAGCTTTGCTGGAACAATCTCCACAGTTTATCCTCCCAGAGCTAACTATAGCTCAGTGTTTTTATTGGTTCTGATCCTTCCTCCCCCCCCCCCATTATGCATAGACACATTCCCCCTAGGATTAACCCCTTCTGTTCTGGCCTTTACTGAGGGCAAACTACTTGTCCAGACTACTGGGATTAAAACACACATGTACAATCCTTGTTCTGTGTTTGATATCAGTAAATTTTAGGAGGTCTGCCAAATGACAGGGCCTATGAATAACCCTTGTTTTATGCTGCTATTCAGTACTATTCTGAACTCAGCTCTGCTAAATTTAGCACGGCAACACAGAAAATTAATTATTACATATATACCACAGCATTTGTAATCTCATGATGTGGTATATATGATATTTTTAAAGTGATAAATCTTATTCTTTATACAGTAGCATGTTGTTTTATTTTAATTGTAGAATATGCTACATATAGGATGGCAGGCTTGTACATGTTTATTCAGAAGTCCTACAGAGGTGAGTAAGTTTGCATACTTGAGTGAGAATAAGTCCTAACCCACCGTGGGTTTGTTTAGATTTGAATTAATTCAATTTTAAAATAGCCTGAATGAAGAAAATTGAATGTTGATGTTACTGGAAGTAGTCATGTATATAAAGGGACTGATTTATCATTTTTGCTTTAGACAATAGTGCCACTTTCTCTTGTTAAAAGCTTCTTTATTTACTTGGTAAAAGGAATGACTCTCATTACACTTCTACTGAAATGCTGGCTGATATTTTATTTACTGAAGTCACAAAACTGTGAAAGCTAGTGCTTATGTTAAATTATATGAAAACATGACAGGGTGATTGCTTAAGCATACTTTTTCTTTTTGAAACTTTGGTGTGTTAATCTAGGCAATATTTCCTTTAGCATGATGAGAATTTCCTATACTGTTGTGGCAATATGTGTGTATATGTGATGAAGAAATCATTTGTCAGCTCTCTTTTGCTAACCCTGTCTACCTATAATTACGAACTGGTCCCAAGATTACCATGAAAACAGGCCAGATTAATCACATTTCCAAGAGACAGTAAAAGCATCCTTGGGGGATTGTCTCACAACTGCTGTTTTTACCAACACAATACACATCCTTCCTGCCTGATAAATTCCTATCTAAGTAGTAATTGCAAATAAATTTCCTGTCCTTATAGATACTTATTCTTTTCCTGCCCCATTTACCTTAGAACACTTGAAAGAACCAACTTCAAAACTAATTTGGTTAGCCCCAAATCTACAAAGTTCAGCCCTTGCATTGGCTTATTAAGATCGTCAATGGAAATTTTTGTCTCTAAAGCATCTCCTTTGGAAATCAAATTATGGCTGTCCTGCACATGGTCCTTATAACTTTATGATGCAGTTTGGATGTAATGGCAAAACATAGTTTAGTATTATGAGAAATAACTTGGATAAATTGTGGACTCCCTTGCACTTCACCACTTCATCTTCAGCATATCCATGCAAAGGACTCAGATGCATTTTACTGAAGATAAGAGGAGGTTGGTGCTGGATATCTCATAAGCTACAGTGTGAAGATGGGCACAATGGAGGAAGAGAAGGAAATACATGACTGAGATGCATCTGGGCTTGTTCTTACATAATTTTGGCATATATAGTCTCTATAGTTTTTTGATTGATTATGTGCCATTGTTTTTGACTCTTAGCGACCACATAGATAGATTTTCTCTATGACGATCTATCCCTAATGTGTTGTTTCAGGTCTCCCAATGATGTACTCATCACCACTGTAACTGAGTCTGCTCACCTTGCTGCTGATTGTCCTCTTCTTCTCTTTCCTTCCCCCTTTCCCAGCAGTAGAGCCTTTTCCAGAGAGCTGGGTTTTTGCACAATGTGTCTGGAATTCTATAGTTAGAGCCAGTTAATATTGTATATGTGTGCGCACATGTGCATGTATATACACTCACATGAATGATATAGTTCAATAAACTCAGTCATATTTCCATAGACAGTTGAGTAAGGTTATTGCACTGAATAATTGAATGTGTTTGTCAATTCCTCTAGTAAGTTAAAAGGGGTTGCACCCCTGTAGAATTTCTTGCAAAAGAAAGTACCATATTTGAAAAAGAAATAGCCAATAGGTTCTTGACAAGTAATACTTGACAGTATTGATTGACCTTGATTACCAGTATTTGTGCTCAGAAACTGAGTCTACCCTTCCCTTAGCCCTCTGTTACAGATAATCAGGCTAGACTCTGAAGGCACTTGGCAGAGCGAAACTCATTTTTATCCTTAAAAGTGAGGTTCCTAACTTTATTTTAACATGCCAGAGAATTTTAGAGAGTCATAAGGCCTGTCTCTATACCCTCATAAAGTGTTGGACCCACTTTTTTCTCTGCTGTGTGCAGACAACTCAGAAGGACTCTCACTGGTCTTAGACGTTAGAGCAGGTCTGCACAACTTGGGGAAGGGCCACAGTGATAAATTAAAAATAACCGTGGGCCACAAAGGAGTACCTGGCATGCCAATCAGCTGTTCTGCGGCTAGCAGAGCGGTGGCAGTGCTAGAGGAAGCTCAGCAGTGAGGCTGGGAGGTGTTGGAGGCACTCAGCAGTGTGTCTTTCAGGGTGGCAGAGCATTTATTGTCTCTTAAAAAAATGCCAACAGACCACACAAGTCTGCTTGGTGGGGCGCGTGTTGTGCAGACCTGCGTTAGAGGCAGGTGGCTCTCAGGAAGTGACTTATGACTAGATGCTGACTTCTTACAACTTCATTGGTAGACTCTTGTGTGTCTCAGGAACACATGGAGCTAACAGTATACCTTCCCATAGAAAGGAGTTAATTGAGACAAGAAGATACCATTTTATTGGTTTTATCATTGCATATTGATATCTGTAAATTGAGTGGGGATAGTGTGTAATAAAGCTTCAAATGTGTTGTAAATAATCTTGGTATGTGTGTAATCACATTACAATTTTACTGAGTTGTGTGAAATAGGTTAGATATGCCCAAAGAAATGTAATGTGTGAAGTAGTATTTAGATTTCTGTTGTCTAATGAAACATAGTTGGTAAGACAACAGGGCTGCAGTAAGTGTGTGTTCTGGCTTGAAAGTATCATGTCTCAATATAGGTTCAATGTTTTGTTTAAAATAATCAAATAGCTAGCAGGCTATATTTAGATTTTGTATATAGTTGAGATATTCAAAGTTAAGGAAATGTTCAGGAATATGATTGTAAAAGAAGTTATATTCCTTTTCTGGCTGACCTTTCTATAACTATTCTTTTTTTAGAATAGTTAGAATATTTTTGCATACATATTACATGAATTTTGATGCTTTTCAAAATAATCTTTGTTGATAATTTTAGTTAAAAAATATAAAGCTAATTACCTTTCCATTATAGATAAGTTTATTTGAATGAAGATATTGAATTTATTTAAGAACAAAGATTTTACCATATGAATCTGTTTATATGATCACTTTAAAATGTTACTTTTATGATGTGCCAAAGTCTTTGAAAGAAAGATATAATACGTTATTCAGTCATTTCTCCATTTCTGAGGTTTTGTGACTCGTCAGAATCGCCTCTCTGTCAATAACTGCTTCTTTGAGTTCATATAAGCTCTCAAGTGATTGTACCTAGCCATAAATTCTTCTGTCCCGCTTTTTAAAAATTATCTTTTATTTTTCAGAGTGTCAGGGTCTTCTCCCAATCTTGCCTTCCCATAATATAGTATGTTCAAAATATTTTAAGATTTAGCCTTGTTAGTAAGACTTCCAGTGATCAGTCTGGCTTTACTTCACCAAGAATTGAATGATTTGTGTGTGCTTGTGTGTGTGCTTATTACAATATAGTAAGACATTCTGAGGATAAGATCCTATGGTCTTTGGGAGGCTATATTAGGGACAAGAACTTGATCAGAACAATATATTGGCTTTAGAAAAAATAATTCTATCCTTTCAAACCTTCTGTTGCAGGGGTGAAATTCTTTGGAGTTCTTATTGTTCTGAATTTGGAGAACAAAAATGTAGCATTGGGTAATCATAATATTAACCTAATTGTTGGTCCATCTGGAGTTAGCTTAATACACTGGGTAGAGTTAAACAAGAGAAGTCCAAAAAGAATATTAAAGAAAAAGAAAGAAAGAAATGTTTTTCTCCTTCCCCCCCTCCCCCCCCCCCCCAAATTAGGACTAGTATATCTAGGCTACAAAAAATTCAATCACTAGATGATGGCAAAGAGAGCTTTCTGTATTCTTTTGCTTTTATCTATCAGTCGTCTGGATTTTTGCAGCCCAAATATGGTAGCCCTGGGAAAAGACATCATCCCAAGTTTTCCTTGAATAGTAGCATTGCTCTGTAACTCCTGTAAACACTGCAGGGGCACCAAAGAAATCCAAATAGTTATACTTAATGGCATTGCAAGATGCTAATGCTGAGTAGCAGCAGATATTTAGGACAGCAGGCAGGCAGTCATTTGGCTGGAACACTGATGTCCATATTTAGGAATGAATCAAGCAAAAGCAGATGTGTAAGGTGATGTTTCTGTAGTAAGACATTGGAACTGTGAGGGTTAGTAAGCTCTCAGGTGGTGAGTTTAAAGTGAAATCTTAAATAAAGTAGACCTTTCCTGAATACAATCAAAGGATTAGACTGATACAAGTATGGAGAGAGAATGTTTTTTGGAATGTGAAATTAAACTATTTGTAATAATCTTTTGTTGTGAGATGAAAATGACAGACATATTCCCAAGAGTTTAGGAATCAAATGTTCCCATCTTCTGAAGGCATAATGTTAAGCAGATGAAAATATTTCAGCTTTGTACCCTAAAGATACTAAAACAACACTGGTTATTGATCTTTTGCTTTGCTTTAGTATGTGTCATTTTTTTCATTCATGAGGGAGGTTTCTCCTGAATAATTGTCTTCATACTATGAAATTTAAGTATCTGCATACATTATTGTTTTTTAAAAAAGAAAGTGCTTGATTCCATCAAGCTACATTGATATACACTTTTGGTTTTAAATGTTCCATTTATAATTGTGTGGACTTTACAATAGAGATGGAGTCAGGAATTGATGCTTGGGTGATATATTTATATATTTTAATGTACTGAGCCTTGAGTAGGGAAAGGATGCCATTTTGGTTCTGCTTCAGGAAGCAAAATGTCTTAGGTCAGCATAGCTGTGGGTTAATAAGATAATGTATCAAGTACTTGAACTATCAAAGTAAAATGTTTCTATCCTAGATGAATAATAGAAAGCCACCGTTAGGAGTAATCTGGGTTAGGCTCCACTTGCTGTTCAGTTGTTTTTGCTGCAGTTGAACATAAAACATGTTTCAAAGATTCTGTGAGGATAATGAGGACAGACTTGGTAGTATAACCTCTGGTTTTGGTTCAACAAATGATTCTTGATTCTTGTTTGCATCATTTTTTGATATACATACTTTGAGTTAGTTTGTTTAGGTAAGTTTTAAAGTAATGAAGTAAGCAACTTTTATCAAATAAAACTATTTCCACAAGAGAAATACACTAATGGTGAATAGGTTTTTGGAAAACAAAATGGAGAAAGTCAAAATGTCAATGTTTTCCTAATAGGAGAGATGTGATGTTAAAAAATTATCAGCTTGATAGAGCAGAGAGTTAAACAAACCTAACCTAATAACTGGACTGGCACTCTTTTGAGTCACAGCAGAATATGATACAGCTTCTATTTTCTGCTTTTTTAATTTGTTTGTTCTTATCTGCTTTTTATATGTTCTATTAATTACCATAGTGCTATTCTTTAAAAAAAGAACCGGATGTAAAGCAGCAGTTTTTCTAGAGAAGAATAATACTTTCGAACATTGTAAATTGACTTTACTCATACTAAACTGTGCAGTCACAACTGTGTATTTAGAAGTATTTCTTCCTGTCTCCCTGAATTTATCTAAAACTATTTTAAAATATTTGTTGTCCTCGTTCAGATTCTCCCCTCCATACCTATTTTTCCATAAAAGTTCTTCGTTTATTATTTGATTCTGAAGTTTATTTTTCATTGCTTCTTGTGTCGGTCAAGTATCTTTAGTCTTCTTTCTCTTGATTAATATAATAAAAGAATCTGTTTAATTTTCTCAAGTTGACTGGATTTGATTATTGTGATCTGGCCTACTGATTTCTCATCCTGAACTACTGCTTTCTATTTCATTTTTACTACTATACATTCTGGCTAATTCTTTCCTTTTCTGATCTGTTTTATATCTCTTTCTTCCTTTCCTGTATATTATTTCTTTTTTCCATATCTTAATACCATTTTCTTTCTTGTCACATCCTAAATCTTCTCATTTTCAGATTTTTTTTCTTTTTTTCTGGTGTTGATTTTCTCTCAGCATTAGAATATCTTTAAAATTTGTTTTATGCAGTATTTGTTTACTTATAAGTGTGCTTTCATGCTGTGTCTGTCATTAGACTTTAAATAGCTTGCAAGCAACAACAAATATGTAATTAAATGTTGAAAAGCAAATATTGTAATATAAAAGCCATGATCCTGTATGTCACCAACTCAAAAACACATCCCATACATAGGTACTTCTGTGCACTCACCTCAGTCCCTAAATAAGTGTTGAAAAAGCCATACTTTTAAAATATTCATACTTCCTGAATATTTAAAGTGAGGGTGCTGTCTTAGTAGGAAGGTAGCTTCTACAGAGAATGCTTGCTTCTGAATCATTTCTTTTTACATATGCAGGGAGTGGGGACTTTGAGCAAGCACTCTGTAGAGGCATGTTTTGCACAGACTCTCCTTGGAGCAAGCCTCAGAGACAGTTAAGCTTCGAGCCATGTAGGACTTTAAAGGTGATCACCAGCACCTTGAATTGCACCTGGAAACAAACTGACCACCAATGCAGGCAACATGGGAATAATGGGTTGCCATGGTTAACACGTGGGCCACTACATTTTAACCTTGCAGGTTCTGTGAGGTCTTCAAGGACAGTCCCATGTAGAGCACATTATAATAATCCACCTGTGAGGTGATGAGGTCATGGGTGATTGTTGCCAGTAACTTCTGCTCTAGCTGACGTTGGCAAAGTCCTTCTTGGCCATAGCTTTCTCCCAAGCAGCTGCTTGTAGATATTCTCTTTAATATCTACAGGGAGGGAGGGTTAAAGCAGCTTCATGTAGATATTAAAGGGAGAGGGTTGGAGTGGACTTGATTTCTCCTCTCCCATGCAATCAACTGGATCCATCCACTTCAAACCACTGAAGAACGGTGTACCTGATTCCCAGCCCTCACAGACAGTCTGGAAGAATACCACCGTTGATAGTATTGAAAGCTACTGAGAAATCTAGTAGGACTGGTACGGTGATTACATAATTAACAAAAGTTATTGTGGAAATAATTTCTACACAGGCTCTATGACAAGCTGGCTGAAAAACAAAACTTATTTACCTGAACCGGAGTCAAATCAGTTCAGCCCTAATCATGGCTGAAAGTGTATTTAATGTGTTAATTTTATCATAACTTTACAATGTGAAATAAGAACTTTTAGTGTATTATTTATGGACAATAAACTCTCAAAAGATTATGTGGAAAACATTATGAAGAACATTAAGTAAGACCAAAATCTGGTCACATCAGCCAATTACACAGTCTCTTGTGAACGATCTTGATTGTTAGAGCAGTTCAGTAAAGGAAATTAAAATCTAGTGACTAGACAAACATAGGATAAAGAGATAGGTAGCTTATTTGGCAGAATGACTTACAGAAAGGTAGGAAATGAGAAGAACATCCAGGAGGTAAGGGAGTCTACAAGCCCCAGAGATAGGCAGAGAAAAATAAGTCATGGGTTTGGATAGGGGTATTATCTCATTAATAACTTTCATGTTTTATTAGTTTGATATATAATTTATAGAAAGATGCATGTTAACATGAGCAGACAAACAGCTAGGTTGCTCTTTTGCATAGGGGAAACACCTGTCTTTCTGCTTGGGTTGCACTGTATGCTTCTGTGGTGCATAGAATGGAGCTCAGTGGTACTTACTCCTGAGGAAGCCTACATAGGATTGGTTCAGTAAGCAAGGAAGTATGCATGTCATCCAGGAGTGTTGTTAATATGTGTGTGTGTGTATTAAGATCCCAGTATTAAAAGAAACATAAATTCCTATATAAGCTTTGATTAGCAGGATAGCGTAGCTCTCAAAGAACCAAACAAAAAGGAAATTGTAGAAATGAAGAGATTCAGCAGAAGCATTGAATAGAAGGATATTCTACATACACACAGGTTTAAAAATCTTACTGTATATGAAACAAATATTTATTTTTAATGTCTGTATGATCAGAGAAATCTGAACCAGAGAACCCTCTCTACCATTGTGCCTCTGTCTTTCTTTCCTTTCTTCCTTCTGAAGCCCATTTCTTCAAGTTCATCTCAAGGTTCCCCAAATTGTCTGTACGTGAAGTTTTGTGTTGGGAGAAAAACTAAATGTGGTTCTAGACTGCCTCAACAGTGGGCTGACAGTGAGATGGAGGTGATAGTAAGTGGACCTGCCCTGCAAAAAGTGTTAATAAAATGTGTTCGTGACATAGCAAGCAGGATGTGAAGATGAGCCCTATGTTGGTGAACATTGGTATTTCCACCAGATTAATTGGCTGCTGTCCTGGGAGGTAAAGTTGGCAGTGTACTCCCATAGTGTGTCATTATTTAGTAAAAATGTTGCTTAGGCAAGCATAAATGTATAACTTTAATAAGCTGCTCTTAATTTATTTGACGCATCCAACCCATTAAACTTGTAGGTTTTTTTTTTTTTTTTTACTTTAGCTTTTGGAACGTGATTGCATATTTTCAACATTTAACCACCTTAAGTGGTACACAAACACTGTGGGATCTTATGTTTTATATAAATAAACAAAATAATCACTACTTTTGTACAAATATAAACCAGTCATCAGTTTTGTAGCTTAAGTTGTCATTCTGCAAGTTCAAACTTTCTACTACTTGTATAAGCTCTGTTTTCATTTTTTGCAAATATCAGATTCAATAATTTGATTCTGTTTGTGCAAGCTTGTGTCCCAATGTTGCTTCTTATAATTGTGTTTACACTATTCTGTTGTCTTATCACTGTAAAATCCTTAATGACCCAGTTCTAAAAAAATCTATGTTTACTGCTAATATTTTCTAGACTAGATCTATCTGTATTCAACAGAATATTTGAAAGAATATTTACCAATACTTGGTAGAGTATTGCCAAAGTATTTAGAATTAGACATATCCCTTTATTATTAACATCAGGTTAGAGTGGGATATTACAATTCAATTGATTTGATTTATTGAAATGTCTTGTGAATGGTGCTGTAGGCACTCACAGAACAAAGATGTGAATTTCTGAACTTAGTAAAATAGGTTATATGTGGGAGCTTGAAATGTCAGAAATAGAATGCAGTCCATTGTCCTTTTTTATTTAGAATGTGAAAATACTCTACTTTGCTGTTGCTTACGTAGAATAGGATTTATTGTGGACACTGTGTTCATTATATCTTACCAAACAGAGTTCTTATGTAGATTAGTTGCTGATTGTCTTCCATAAATATTGTGTAGTAAAAGAGTATTGATATTCCTTTTTCCTCCTTTGCTGTTGCCAGGAAAGTGGTGAAGGATCAGCCAGACTACTTAAATGCAGTGTTAGAGAAGCAGTACTACATTTCTATTCCATCCTGAAACTTTTTCCTCTTTAACAAGTTAGCAGGGAATCATATTTTTCATTTGCTGCCTCTTCCACTTTTCCTGGCTGCACTCACTATTTGTAGATGGCTCTTGGAATACCCCATAAAATTGAATGCAGCCTTCAACACCCCCCCCCCCATCTCCAAGCTACTCATTATATAGCAGAAGCTAAGAGGTAATACAGAGGTAATAATCTTCTGAAATAATATCCACCAGCATGACCTATAAGGTGCCAATAGAAAGGATTAACGACAATACTGTAACAACATATCTGACTAAAGTTCTAAATTCCTACTAGGCAGTTTCAATGAAGTTCTGAATCCCAACACCATCAGAAGATGCATAGCAGCTTAATAGTAGATTGCCTCTCTAAAAGAAATATTTCTCTTAAAAGGGAACTGGAGAGTAGTTAACAGAAGCTGACAGGTTTCCAAGTCCAATATGGAATATTTTATCTATTTTCAAGACCAGCTGTATTTGAATCAAGACAATTTATTCAGATCAGAAGATGCCTGCTCACCCAAGTGATTATCGTAGCCAGGCAATCTATTTAACCCAAAATGTTTCCAATTTTCTCAGAGGAATATTATATTGACCATATTTTGTCTTTCATTTTAATACGAACTCCACGTTCTGCTATAACTAGCAATACTGGTGTCACCCTTCCCAGCAGGGAGGCAGAACCTGTTTGATCAGCCTGGCCCAGGTGATTGATGGACCCTGAAAGAGCTTGGTGGGCAATTCAGCTGAGGTCCTAGTTGCCACCTGGAATGGACAGGTGACTGGGGCCTTGGATCATATCACTGCTGTGCGGCCTCTCCCTGTGTGCCAATTCCGGGGTGCACCTTTGGTTTACCAAGCAGGTCCGGGAGATGAAGTGCCAGGTGAGACACCTGGAGCATTGTTGGAGGAAGACTTGAAGCAAGTCTGACTGGGCATGGGTCCTGCTTGATGAGCAGGGGGTCGCTGTAGCTAGAAGGCTTTTGTCCAGCTTCATCTGGTGAACCTTTTGCACCCTTTTCTAGATCAGGAGGCTCTTCAGACAGTCATTCATGCCCTAGTCACCTCATGGCTTGACTACTGTAATATACTCTACATGGGGTTGCCCTTGAATCACACCCAGAAGCTTCAGCTGGTCCAGAATGCAGCAGCATGGGCAATTATGAGTATGCCTCAATATGCCCATGTAACACCTCTGCTTTGCAAGCTGCACTGGTTGCCAGTTTACTTCTGGGTATGATTGGAGGTGCTGGTCGGTACCTATAAAGTCCTACATGGCATAGGGCCTGGTTACTTGAGGGACTGCCTGTCTCCCATAGTATCTGCCTGGCCGGCAGGGTTTAGCAAAGATAGTGTGCTCTGGGTTCCAATGATTAAATGATGCCACCAATCAGAACCCTGGAAGTGCACCTTCTCTGTAGCAGTGCCTGCCCTCTGGAATGAGAGATTCGAATGCCCCCCACCCTATTGGTATTTCAAAGGGCCCTTAAGTCATGGCTTTTCACCCAGACCTTTGGAGAGGACAATTGATGCTCCCTCCCTCCCTCCCTCCCTGGCTTTATTTTCTTTGCCATCACTGTTCCTTTGTCTTGTGCTGTTTTTGTATTTTTGTATTCTCTGTTTTTTATAGAAACCGGCTAGAATTGCTGGAAGTCAGGTGGCATATAAATTTAAATAATAATAATAATGATAATAATAGCTTTACTTGGAACAGCTTATATCCTGTGACAGTACCTTTAACACCATCAAACAACATCTGCCTATCCCAGGTCCTTGGGAAGGACTCGATAGGTGGATAAAAATGCCAAATCCAGTCTAAACATCTGGCTGACTATGCGACCAACCATGATGATGATGATGATGATGATGATGAAGAACAACAACATTCAACAACAACAACAGCAACAACACTTATGGAAAAAGAAATCCGCTGTTAGTACTTGATACTATTAATAGTATCAAGTAATAAGTATAAAAAGTACTTGAACTATCAAGTTTTCACCAGTCTTTGTGAATCTAATTGTAGATTATCCTAATAATAATAATAATAATAAGTCATCAACATTTTTGAACCATGCATTTAACCTTAGGAGTTGGATGTGATACCAGTTTAATTATACACAACATTTGAGTGCACATCAAAAAATCGAAAAGTTCCAAAATTTTACACTTTTATTTGTCTTTTATAAGTAAGTCTGCAATGAGTGTGAGTAATTTATCTACATTCTGCAAATGATGATGTAAGCCTGTGGAACCTTCTCTCTACAAAGAGAAAACTTCTGACTTATTGAGTAAGGATATACTAGAATGGATTTTTTAATAGAAATTAGTTTCATTTTCTCATTCCTATACCTATAACTGCAATATTTCCTGTTAAAGAAAAGTATTCTTATATTGTCTTTCACATCCACAACACAATAATTTAGAGCCTTATTGATGTAATGTATTATTTTATGCTTTAACATGTTCGTTGTTTCCTTCAACTGATAACTGGGTTATGGTGCTGAGATCTCTCATGGCTCCCCACACAGTAATTTTCCATTCAGGATATGGAAGGGTTTTCTTTATTTTTTTCTTTCTTTTCTGCCATTTTCTCCTTAGGAAAGGACTTGATGTCCATGGGGGCAGGCAGCAGCAAATGCTGAAACAGGCATGATGGAAATGCCATGACTTACACGCTTGCTTCAGACAAGGGCACCTGTACATCATAGTAACATTTGTGTGATAACGTCACTGTGCCCATGTTGCCATTTTGGTGTCACTGAGATTGCTATAGACACCACTGCTGTTGCGAGTCTAATATCAGTTCCTGGAGTGAAGTTTTGATTTTTCTATGGTTTAGACCTCCCTTAGGGGTCCTTAAAATCAGAATTATTTGCCAGATATTGAAGGTATTTGCAAAAATTTAAAACAATTTAAGTTTTTAAATTTAAAAGAAGGTCCAACTTGGTCCTATGCTTTTTGCATATTTAAAGTTTACATATTAATGTAATCTGGAAAGACCTTTCTATGCAGCCATATTTTTATTATAGTTACTCAAATACATATTTTTAATGTCAGTAGAGACAGCAACTAATGCATTAATTAAAATGCCTTTTAGTTTAGAACACTTTTGAAGCATTTATGGCCTTTTCTGAAGTGGTAGACAAGTTGCAGTGCTCATGCTTTACAAAACACAGAGCAAAACATAAATCATTTTTATTTTATTGCATTTTGATTTTGACAATATAGCAATGTGTTTTGGAGTTTAAGATAGTTGCCCAAAATGAATAATTGCTCCACAGTTCTTAAATTCTATCACTGACATGTTTAGCATATATGTCATATATTTCTAAATATTATATGCTTTCCTCAATTTGAAGAATCATTTTCTTTTCTTTTTTCTTTTTCTTTTTCTTTTTTTGTCTTCTTCAAATTTGGGACTGTGTGTCACATATCACCCAACATTTAAAAACTCTTTGTCCCAGTTTGTTACATCAGGATAACCTATTCTTTCCACAGACAAAATGTGCAGTGTGTTTCTGATATGGAGGCACATTTAATATGTGAACCTTCATATATAATTTAAACAGGGACACTCTGCTACATTCTATTCCTGAACATTTACTTTGGCTCTGAATGTTTGGAGCTGATGACAGTAAGTTGCTATGAAACTTGTTTTTCCAACTTTTCAATCACTGGCTTTAAGACAGAGTTTTAGGATGTTGATTAATAGAATAAATTACTTAAATATTATGAAATTTGTATTACTTTTTAATCTTTGAAAAGCTTGGAAAATATCAGATTTCAGTTCACATGCTTTTCAATGTATACCAAGAGAGGAGAATTTGTGCTTTAGCAAATTTGAAGTATCTAGTCCTAGCCTGTCATGGCTCCTATCAATAAACTGTTGCATTTGACTTCATCTTTTTCAAGTACTTTAGTAGATATTTAAATCAATTAACCTCACTAAGTCCATCCAAGTACACACTGTTCTCATATATAATATTACTTCTCTGGAGCTTATTCACTATCCAATTCTCTTCCTAGTTTAATGCACATGCTTAATTCCATCTTTATTAGTCCCATTCCCAAATTTTCACTGCACCCATTTATGTGGTACAGGTAGTCCTCATTTAGTGACTGACTCATTTAGTGAGCACTCACAGTTACGATGGTGCTGAAAAAGTGACTTTGTGACCAATTTGTATTTATGACCTTTGCAGGTCTATAAAGCAAAGGAAAGCTGAAGTAAGATTGTAAGCATAATCACGGTTTCACTTAGCAACTGCTTTACTTAACCGAGTTGCTGGTCCCTAAATGAAGACTACCTGTATCTTCAATAAAGTATTATGTCATTAAGTGAGATCTACTGGAATTTTTGAATTAGATATCAATACGCTGATATTGTTTTCAATTATACAAGTTCTCAGTGTCTATGACAAATCTTGATAGTGTCAAAATTATGACAGTTGAAGCATATAACTCATAGCATTTCCATAATGATGTCACTCATGTCAACATTCCTCACCCGATCTCTGATGGATAGCTATGGTCTCTGCATTGCCTGAATGTAATCATGGATTGGATGTGAGCCAACATGCTACAGCTCAGACCAGACAAGTCAGATGTACTAATAAAAACTAATCTGGGATTGGAGATACAATGTTGTTGATGCTACATATGCAGTGCTACAAGCTGTAAAGAATCAGGTTTGTGGTCCTGGATCAGATATTCCTTCTGGCCTTCCAGTTCACTTCTTTGCTCAGCTTTAACTGGTTCTTCTGCTTTATTTTTATAGAAATATCTGGTTATAGTGATACATATTTTGGGTCAAGCTTATATAACTGCAATGTGTGTTGTGTAGGACTGTCCATTAAAAATGTTCGGAAACTGTTTTGTTAAACCTGTAATTGCCCAGATCTCTGAATACTTTGCAAACTATGTTATACAATCTGCACTGATTTCTAATTCATTTGGGTTCAATGCAAAATGCTGATATTTAAGTATAAAACCTAAATCATTTAAGATACCTATAAGGACATTTCTTCCATTATTAACCTGCCCTTAGACTACAACCATCATTGGAGGCCTGCTTTGTATCATCAACTAAGAGGTTTTGGTGGTGAGAACCTAATTACTTCATTTAACTTCCAGTAACATTTTAACATTTGATGAAATGCTCATTTTTTTTTTAGTATTATAGAATATATAATACAACTGCGGGAGGCCCTAGTTTAGAACTGAAAAGTGGCTTAGAAAACTCATTTCTTTGATTCACGTGAGTTTTCTTGGTATCTTGTACAAGTACTTCATATATAACCAGAGTTGGTCTAATTATTAAATTAAAAATTTTGAGTCATGTTGAAGCACAGTAAGCAGAAGCTATGAAGACATATATGAATTACCTTTTATGGTGGACATATTTCAAACTGCTCACTTTACACATAACGAGAGGATTGTTTAATTATTAGAGCCACATACAACATTCCATTATGTGTATAATATTCCATTATATGTATAATACAATAATATATGTGTATTATAGTTATTCCTGAACCAGAAAATAAAGCATTTATTACGTAGCTCTTACAACTAAACACTTCCATATCTTTATGGAGCTCTTCATGCTTAGCATCTTTTGAAGGAGATGTTTTTACCAAAATTAGATATTTATATTCATGGTAGTTTTGATGTTATTACTAAAAAATATTGAAATGTATTTAAGTATAAAATACTGTCCATTCATTACCATCACCACCCCTTTCCTTTCAGACATTGTTCACAATGCCAATACACTGACTGAAATAGTTCAATACATCTAAAGATAAAATTATTGTGAAACTTTTCATTTTGAAGCATAACAAATCAGAGAGAATAGTTTATCCTTTTGTTGTTATTGCTGTGGCTGATGCATACAGGTAATGATTTGAGCCAAGAAAATCCAACATCCTTTAACAACTAATATAAAATCTTCTAAATTAAAGCACTGGCTTTGTACAGTATGTCAAGAGTAATGGTTTCCATTAAATGAATATAAAGCTTTTGTAGAAGCATGAAAAGTTATGCATTTACAATATGCAGGCAATGATTACAATACTAAATCTTTCAAATGAAGGATTAAAACCTGTCACAGTTAGAGCAGTATTTTCTTAATCCCTATTGGTAACCTTGCAGAACAAAAGCAAAATATTGTTTTAGTAGTTAAGTGACTGAAGATCAGACTTGTTCTTCAGGGATTGTTCAGATTTAAGACTGGTACAGCTACTAAGTAGATTATATTGATAGCTTTATTTTTGAATGTTCACAGTAAGTGCTATTTCAAAATGATTGAATCTATTTATACCAGATGATAGTAAATTAAAAAAATACCTGCAATGTTCACATAGTGTTGGACCATCACTACTTAGTAAACAAAGCAACCACAAACACCTAGAATTAGGAAAAGTACTTGCTGGGCAGAGGGCAGGATATCCAACTTTAGGAGCACATATGATAATGAAATCAACACTGATTCTGTAATTTAATAGTTCTGTGTTTACCTTTCTAAAAATGACCTCTAAGCCCAACTTCCCCATAGACATGATCCTTGGTTTGCAGTGATACAGCTTTGTTTCATATATGAATATAATTTGTTTCATAGGTTTCTTGCCTAGGAATTTTAAATACCTTAAAGGCTGGTTTTATTATACTTTGAGTCCTAAAATCTCAGTATATGATCTCACTTTCCCTTCTGAAATATAGGTGTGTTCTAGTCCAAGCTGAGCATTGTTTTACTGGAAGATATTTAACTATATGCATAGTAGCTCTTAGTTGGTAATGTAGAGAGGGTTTTACCACAAATATTCCATTGGAATGAATGAAATGTAACATTCAGAGTAAAGTTGCTATCTTGGTTGGTTCATGTAAAATTATATCATAAATATATCCCAAATATAAAACAAAAAACCCAAGTATTTCACTGCTGGAAAGACATGTTGTATATGTCTTGCTCTTATATTACTTTCTAGTCCACAAGTCCATTTTAAAGAATGTTTCATAAAGTGCTAGTTTCAAATAAAAGTCTTCATAGTATATTTAACTGTCAAGAGAGGACAAACTTAGAACATTGGACGTAAATAATGTTTCTTTAACCAAAAATGGGCTTCTTTGCCTCTTGTGTAGTCAGATAACGCACATGATAATATTTAACACATGCATAAATCATCCCCACACTATATTTCTCTGGAGAATAATTTGCTGTCAACATCAGTTTTTATTTTGTATGTATCCATGAAAACAGATAATAGAGTTAAGCTAAATAAGGGTGTGTTTGGTGTTTTCCTTTTTGGTTTACTAATCCCAACAATCACGAGATTGGTGGAAGGCATTGTGATGGCATGAAAGCCCTCTTTAGACATTATGGCCAAACAGGTTACATCAGTTCATCTAAGGGACATAGGATGACTCAGGCATGCAGGCTGCTTTCTCTCATTTCCTCTCTGCTACCTCAGAATTAAGGAGTAAGCATGAACAGGAGTAGGAACTTCTACCCAATCAGGAATCTTGAGAAAAGAGAGTGCCTGGCTGCATGGAAGTTTTAAATTAATGTAGATGGATTTTAATTAATGAATCTACATTAAATTAATGTAGAGTCTCTTAAAAGCTCTCACTGGTGTGTTCAAGTATCACCAGGAACATGTATAGGATCATTTTTCTTTGCAACTTTGCTGAAAGGTATAGTATATAAAAAAAACTTTAATGACATGTTTATTTAACAGTCTATCCATGCCAGCTTTTTTTTGCCAGCTCTGAAACATGCCAGCTCTGAAACATGCTTCAAAGAGCTGATTTCTCCTACCTTGTTTTGGATGCCAATTGTAATCAAGTAATTGTAATTGAGTTTGGTTAGAGAAAGCCATAATGCCATCATTCAGCTAAAGGTGAAGTAAGAGATCAGTACATGACATACTGTCCTATGCAATTCTTTAAAACCAAATGGTTCAGAGACAGAAAGCATTTAGTATTTTTTTTTCCATGATATTTTCCTGATTAAAATTGGGAGATCCAGAATTGATTGATTAGGAAGGACTGTAGGGAGAAAATGTTATTCAATTGCCCACCTTTCGCTATCAGGACAATAAAAGGGCACTCCTACACAAAGATTCTGCACCAATTTTTAAGCAGCTCTAGAACAGTCTTTCATAACATCAGCAAGGTTAAAAACTGATTTACTTCTGGCTCAATAACTGAAACCATTGGAAAGGTGATAAGCATATGGTTCCATTTCTCCTCTAGAGGGAGCTCTTGCTGTTATGCTCTGAGCCTCAGGTCCTTTAAGGAAAGTGCTAGCTTGAAGGTTTTGCAGCCCCTCCTTCCCATTCAGTACCTAAACAAAATGAGTATCAGAGGAGGTATGAGCTAAAAGTTCCAAGGGATTGTTTTCTTTTCCTTATTTCTCTTTTCTGTGAAGAGATAGTGAGATATTTGGTGCTGTAAGACTATGTCTTTGTTCTCAGCACTGCATCAGTAGAAATGAACTGTCAAAAACTGCTTCTGACAGTTTGAGGTAGGAAAACAGTGGTGGTCTGGAACTGCCCAAAGTTACATCAGGTAAACTGCATTAAAAGTAAGAGTTAATTCATTTCCTCTCCCAGCACTATTTCCTTGATCTAATTAGCAGCCTAATTTGAGAGACCTTGAAACCTTGATCACAAATCTCCTGTATCACTTTTACTATTGCCTACAGCCAGTATTTAATACTTTTGCAGTATTACTTCCAATGTCTGAACAAAGCATTGTGGGAAATGCTCTTCTAATCTTTAGGGTGTGCATTTTTCCCCCCAAAAAGGAGTTAGTCTTTTAGCCAATTATTACATGGATACTTTTTTCAATTTTATGGTTTTGATGTCATCTACATGTTTAATATTGTTCAGTATTGTTTCACTGTATCATTTCATGTTTGCAATGTCCCAGTCAGATCCTTCCACGCAGGTTTTTAGTTAGTTATTTGCTATTTCTGCTCTTGTAAGAAATCAAGGAGAAATTAATTGGTTTTACAAAATATATATTGCTTTCATGCTCTTTGTTTTAACTTTTGAGAAAGTTGTTTTATTTTAGAGTATACCAGTATAGCAAGATTTTAAAAAATGGCTACAATTGTTAACTGCTTCACACATTATGTAATAAGAATGTTAATCATATGTCTCAGAGTAAGCACATGTGTCTGAAGCATACAAACTATATTTTCAATGGGGAAAAATGCTTTCTTAAATCTGAACTTACAGATGATATCCTTAGCATTAGATTGGAAGCACGCGATAATGTTATTGTGATGAATGGAACTGATGAATTAGAAAATACACTTGCTCCACATGAGAATCTTACTCCTACAGAAACAATTTCTTACTATAATTCTAGTAAATGTGATACCATATTTTTCATTTAATCATTTTGATTATATAATACAAATAAAAATTATATCTGATCAAGGCCAGCTCTAAAATAAGAAAGTGATACTTGTTTGCTAGTATATTGTTCTCAGTATATCTTAGGTGAAGAAGCTTACTGCATAAGTAGACTTTGAATTGAAAACAAGTAATTTTGTTTTCTCCATCAAGTAGTTACAATCTTCAGGGCAGTAGCTACAATGATGTTTAGTACATGCAGTGGGAATATATTATTTATAAATGAATGGAGCAAGGTGAACATAAATTATTCTGTATTTGCAATTGAACTTTTCAAACTTAAAGTCCTTCCCAGATTACATGGGAAAGATTTTATTAGCATGTTCATCTGTTTTACGGATTATGCAGTATTAATGTACTTTGTACTGCTGAGGTTTCAGAAGGAATTATCCCAATAGCTTTCCAGAATAAAAATACATTTATTTTTATTTATTTATTAAATTGTACATTGCCTGGCTTCCTACGAAGCTATAAATATATAACTTTGATATCAAATAGATTTGTGTGTATAATTTTTATTTTATTTTATTTTATGTTTTGCTTTAATACATTTTAATTATAAAAAATTACCATGATGTAAACATATCAAGAAATATTGGAAAACATTAAATGTCAGATGATTTATAACTAACAATTTGTTTTATGGAACTTAAACCAACATATCATAGTTCCTTCCTACGGCTCCACTCATGCAATAGGTCTCCCCCTTCCTCTCTTCCACTCTGCATCTTCTGTATGAATCTCATCTGGTGGATCTTCCAGCTTTTTGAAACAGATGTTGGAGCCGGCTGAGCTACAAGGGGGGGAAGGGAACCCTTTCTGTCAATAGCAGGTGGTCATTTGTTTTCAATAATTATGTGTCAGTTTGAAAGCAGCTCCAGATCTTTGAAATTCTGTAGTATTGCTTTGTTTTATTTTGTTACTTCTTTTACTTGATTTGTTAACGTTGCACTGGAAAGTTGAACTTATTTATTTCAGTCTCAGTTAAGGTGTATTTGAAACCACAGTAAAAGTAATCCTTCCTTTGAAATGCTGCAGTTTTCTGTATCTTTCCCCTTTCACAGGAATTCTTGCCTTGCCCTGCTGCTTGATTGCTAGGCTTCAGGATTTTCAAAGAGAAGGAGGCTCCAATGCTTTTTCAACTTTTTTTCATGGGACCCACTGGGTTCCTTTTTTCCCCAAATTATTTGGGAAGGGTGCGTATGGCTAGACTAATGTACATAGAATCATTGGGTTGGAAGAATCTAATTCCCTACCCAGGGCAGGAATCCTCATACCATCCCAAACAACTGGCCATCCAACCTTTGCTTGAAAATCTCCAGTGATTGAGCACCCATGACTTCAGGAGGCAGGCAGGCTGTTCCACAGCTTAATAGCTCTCGTGATTAGGAAATTGCTCCTTATTCTGAGTTTGGATCTCTCTCTATAAAGCTTCCATTCACTGGATCTTGTCTTACTCTTGGAAGCTGTGGAGAATAAACACACATCCTCTTCCCTGGGGCAGCCCTTCATATATTTGAAGACAGCTGTTATGTCTCCCCTTAGCCTTCTCTTCTTTAGGCTAAACATAGCCAATTCCTTTAAATCCTTGATAGGATTTAACCTCCAAGCCCCTCATAATTTTTTTCAGTCTGCAGTCTTTCCAGTTCTTCAATATCATTCTTGTATTCTGGCAACCAGAACTGGATACAGTATCCAGGTGTGGTCTGAACAGTGCAGCATAGAGGATGCTCAGATCCTTCTCACAAGTACTACTGCTGAGCCAGGTACCACCTACCATGTATCCTCTTTTTCCTACCTAAGTGAAGAGCCTCCATTTCTCACTAGTGAACTGCTTTCTGTTGGATAAAGTCCAATATTTAATTTTATCAAGATCCTTCTTAACTTTGAGCCTGCCTTCTGATGTGTTAGCAGTTCTCTTCGCAACCCAGCTTCTTGTAATTTGCAAATTTGAGTCTTTATTGTTGTTGTTGTTGTTACTTTAAATTTATTGACTGCCCAACTACAATGGACTCTGGCTGGCCTACAAAACTAGGGAAAACATAAAAACAGCTAAAAACATTGAATCAAACAGACCAGACTAAAATAATCTAATAGACCGCAAAGACAACAAAACAAAACAGGAGCCATTGAACAAATAATAAACATCAGCCCCAGCCTGGGACCAAAGCCAGGTTTTCAAAGCTTTCCAGAGCCCCAGGATAGAGGGCACCACCCTTATGTTTCGGGGGATGCTGTTCCAGAGGGTGGAGACTCTGATAGAGAAGGCATGCTTCCTAGGTCCCACAAGATAGCAATGTTTAATGGAAGGGACCTGGAGCGCACCTACTCTGCTGGAATATACTGGGTGGGCAGAAACAGTTGGGGACAAGCAGTCTCTCAGATATCCAGGGCCTATGCCATACAGGTCTTTATAGGTAATAACCAGCACTTGAATTGCATGCGGAAGCCAATTGGCAACCAGTGTAGCTCCAAGAGATGCACTACTGCGTTTTGAACCAGCTGTAGCTTCTGGGTGGTCTTCAAGGGCAGCCTCATGTAGAGTGCATTGCAATAATCCAGTCGTGAGGTGACTGAAGGGCCTCCTGATCAAGCAAATGGCATAACTGGTGCACAAGATGAACCTGTGCAAAGGCTTTCCTGGCCTCAGCTGCCATCTGCTCTTCAAGCAATAGCTGCAAGTCCAGAAGGACCCTGAAGTTGAACACCAGTCTTGACTGGGTAAGTGTAGCCCCATTCAAGACCAACGATGGTAACATCCCTGACCCTGGGGGGCCAAACAGGCCCAGCCACTCAGTCTTGTTTGGATTGGGCAAAAGTCTGTTCTCCCCCATCCAGATCTGAACAGCCTCCAGACAGTGGGCCAATACATCGACAACTTCACCTGTGCCGCTTGGGGTAGAGATGTAAAGTTGGGTATCATCAGCATGCTGATGATATCGTACTCTGAACTGGCAGATGACCTCACCCAGTGGTTTCATATAGATGTTGAACATGAGAGGAGACAGCATCGAGCCTGGAAACACTCCACACATGAGGAGCGGCAGACATAATCTCTCCCTATCCCCTGTCAACATTGGCTCTCACCGATCACTGTGGAAGGACGTGAACCACTGGTACACAGTGCCCCCCGCTCCTGACCCCTGCAGCCAGTCCAGGAGCATACTGTGGTTGACAGTATTGAAAGCCACTGAGAGGTCAAGGAGAACTAGGATGGAGGCACCACCCTCATCCTGGCTCTGCCAAAGGTCATCAGCAAGCATGACCAACACTGTCTCTGTACTATACCGTGCCCTGAAGCCAGATTGTAATGGGTCCACATAGTTTTTCCTCCAAGATCCCCTGTAGCTGCCGTCCAACCACCTTTTCCACAGCCTTCGCCAGAAAGGGAAGATTGGAAACTGGCAATGACTTCTTGAGAAGGGGGTCTACCACTGCTTCCTTCAAGGCTGGTGGGACCACCCTCTCTCTCAAAGAGACTGAAACCATTGCATGAACCCATCCCATGGTCACCTCCTGGGCTGCTTTAATAACCCAGGAGGGGCCAGGATCTAACAAACAAGTGGGCAAGGACCTTGTCCACTTCCTCAGATATAACAGAATCAAACTCAGTCCAGATAATATCACAAGACTGTTCCCTGGGCAACTCATTTGCACTTGCCCAGTCAGAGTCCAACTCCAAGCAAATCTGAGTAACTTTGTCTGCCAGTAAGCATGAATATTCCTCACCATGGCCTGGTGAGATGATCCTGTGGTCCAAGCCCGCCCCCTACAGGGAGTGGGTCACCCTAAATAGGTGTGATAACTTGGCAGCTATCGGCAGACGCAGTAAGTGTGGAGAAATAGCAATGTTTCGCCCCCCCTTATTGCCACAATATAGGCCCAAATATGGGCTCTGACACGTGTTTCATTGGATTCACTCTTTCTCCAACAGCGCTCTAGGCAACGCTCCTGGCAGTTCACCTCTCGGAGCTCTTTGGAAAACCAAGCAGCGCCCCAAGATCAGTGCACAGAGAGAGCCCACATAGGACAGTCCGGTCCAGGGCCTCTGTCACATGCCTATTCCAGGCTGCAGCCAGGGCCCTGGCTGAAGTGCCTGACAGGTCCTTGGGAAAAACCCCAAGCTCCCTGTGGAACCCAGTGGGGCTTATGAAATGTTGAAACACACAGCCAGAGATATCTCCCCTCCATGTTGGCACAGAACCACGTAACATGAAAATAAGGATGTGGATGGAAAGGGTACGGCATACTGTTTTTATTTCTCTATTGAATAGAGAGGCAACGAGGGGATTCTTGTTATTATGGGACCTGCAGGGGCTTTGCTCTTTGTTCTCAGCATTTCAGGGTCATCGGATCTGAAAACTATGGTGAGTCATCATCATGCTGCTTTTGAGAGATGGGGAACTGGAAACAGTGTTTGTGTGGAAGTAACCTAACATATTAAAAAGACCTGATGTTTTCCAAGGAAATTGTATCAGTAATTTTTTAAACAATTGTCTCATTTTCTTGCATTTTAAAAATCCCCAAATATAAACATTTCACACAGTGCATCTCTAGCTGTCCTGGTATGAGAAAGAGTATAGTGCACACTTTTATCACTGACCTTTTTAAAAGGTTTATATAGAGTACATTTCTTGTTGATCTTTGCTATATGTATTCTGTTCAAGTTCTCTTAATTAATTGTCCTCATGTAACATTAGGAACTGATGAAGTTTAGTGTTTTGTTTTAGACTGGATTTGTTACAAAAAGCTTTCATTTATTTTGGTAGAAATTATACAGTGTCTCTCCCACTGCCAAGATTCCATGACCCGGTACAGATAAAACACAAGCTAAAAAGAGCTGAAAAGCCAGCCTGCCTTATAAGGAGAATGGAAAACACAGCTGTTTATATAACATTTGTGTTTATATCAAGGGACATCATACAGGTTTTACTCCACTTTTCAGATCATCTGAATGCAAATGTGTAGCATTAAAGTTATGCAGGGAAGAAAGACTAAATGGTAAAAACAAAGGTTAACTTTTCTGTCATTCAGTAAATTAATTAGCAGAAGAGATAATTAATGGTGCCTTTTAAGCATAGGAAGAGCTGGATGTTGCAGTCGATCCTAGAAATACCAGACTGCCATACAGTATAAAATTCCATCACTGTATCTATTTATTTATTTATTTATATTTTTATTTTTATTTATTGGATTTCTCCCCCCACCCATTTATTTGCCATATTTGTATGACACTTCATTGAATGAATCTTACAATAAGATGAACAGATAAAATAAACCCATAAATCCATCACAAATAACTACAATAGCATTCCTGATATTTACCGCACTTGATTCACTAATTACAATCAGTCCTATCATTTTGCCTTACCAAGGGCTTTCTGGAAAAGCACTGTTTTTATTGCCTTTTTGAAATGATATAAAGAAGGGACCATTCTAACCTGGTGGGGTAAACAAGTTTTTCAAAAGCAAGGAGGCTATGATCGTGAAGGCTTACTTGCAGACCTGTGTCCTTTGACATCTTAGAGGGCAAATCCACAGCACCTTCTCTTGGCCAGTATGTATTGGGTGAGCAGCAGGAAGTCCTGAAGCTACTGAGGATCCAAGATATAAGGGACTTTATAGGCAATAACCAGCTCCTTGAATTGAACCCAAAAGCTTTCCAGTAGCTAAAATTGATGTTATCCTGTTGTACCAGCAGTTGGGGTGGCTGCATTCTACCCCAGTTGTAGCTTCCAGATTATTTTAAAGGACAACCTCATGTAAAGCAAACCCATGCCCAAGCTGATAAAGGCATATGTCAGGTTCTTGGCAGCTAATTCGATCAAAGGGGGATGCGGTGGCGCAGCAGCTTAATGACGCTGAAAGTTGCCGGCCAGAAATGGTCGACGCTTCAGCGGTTCGAGTCCAGCCTTCGCGTTAAACAGGGTGAGCTCCTGTTTCCTCCCCAGTTCCTGTCAACCCAACAGGTCGAAAACTCACGTGAGTGGATAAATGGGTACTCTCATTCCGGTGGGAGGAAAAATGCTGGTGGTGCCTTGCAAAAAAGGAGTTGGGAGCAGTTGCTGGTAAGCGCAAAAAACCGTGCACACCCGGAAAGGGCGTGAAGCAACGGAAACCCGCCTCCTGCGCTCGCCAGCTGGGCTCTGCTCCAGGAAGGAGGCTCTGGCAAACCACTTCTGAAAAACAATTGCCTTGAAAACTGCAAGGATTCATCGAAGCAGTCACTGCAGGGTCAGCAATGACTGAGCGCAGACCAAAAAAAAAAAAATTCAATCAAAACTAATTCTTCCAGAGTCTTTCTAAACTAGATTTGAAAGAGATAGATTACAAGAATTTCAGTAACTGAACTATTTGCAATTTAGAACCCATTTATCCCCCAAAACATTCAGACTTTTTCATGGTTTTCTTGTGAACTGGTGAGGACTCAGTTCTTTTTACTGAGGAACCAGTGATTGTTTATAAGCCTATCTCCTGAATCTGTATCACTCAGGAAAGAATGATCAATTGCGATATCTAGAAATGAGAGATGACTCATTTTTGTGCTTATCCCAATTGTGCTAATACTTCTTTATGCACGTTCATGTACATAGTTATGGTGGACAAATTGGAAGTTTGAGCTGGCATTAAGTATTAAAACACGAAAGTGGATAAATCATGTTAAGACTCTGATGGGGCTGTTATCTTCTATACATTAAATTAGCAAGTACAAGCAACTGCCTCAGCGTGATTTAGAAATGGATTTATCTCTTGGTCTAACTTCTATCAGCTGATTGGGAAGATCAGAGAACAAATCCTACTAATCCTGTTTCGGGGGATATTCAGTGTATTTGAATGGATGATGTAACTGCAAAGGCATAGAGAGAAATTGACTTCAGCATATTATTATTTGTGCTCAGAATTTAATTCTGTCATGAGTGGAGTTGATACAAAAATCTGGTGAACTAAACAAGGGTTTAAGATGCAGTACTATATACAGTTACAGTGTACTAATTTTGAGTAGATAGAGTTTATTTCTCCATTTATTTTACAATAGTTACATAATGCCCATTTCATATGACTCCAGGCAGTTTATAGTAATAGGATTAAAAATCTGGAAATCAGTCATATCAAAACTCAAACCCAACAACAAATGTAATAATAAAACCATGGCAGGCCATCCATAATAAGTCCATGAAAACCGTAGAGGTCATCCACCAAATGTCCAGTTAAATAATACCGTCTTCATTGCCTTGTAAAATATCAGTGAAGAGAATGCAAGACATAGCGCTTCTACCGGAGTGTTCCAAAGTATATGGGCCGCTACGGAAAAGGACTGGCTTCGGGTCTACATCTTCCTGATATGACACAGGGTCAGGAACATATACATGCCTCTCTCCATACATGCATGTATGGGCTGGGCGGATTCCACTTAGATGAGATTGGACTCATCAGAAGGTGTGTGGCAGTTTTTATGTTGAAGGCACTTCGGGCAAATGACAAAGTCTGTTCTCCAAATTAAGTCCCACCAGATATTTTGAACTAAAACTCAGCCATAGGCAGCAAAATTGTCAGAGATAATGGGGATGCTGGTCTAAAATATTTTGAAGAGCCCATACTGGGAATGCTATTCCAGTTCTTAATACTGCTGCTTCTAAACCTTGCATTCTCTTTTGTTTTCCTTTTTTTCAGTTCCACAATTTAATTTTAAGCTCACCATTTTATTCAGTGCCTTATTCATTATTTATCTTAAAAGATTTCCATTTAGAAACAATGAATGAAATAATTAAATATGCACATTTACCATCTTCTTAATTTTTTCGGTCACTGAAGTAGGTTTATATGCTAAAAGTTGTTAGTTTTAGCTCCTCCAACCCCCAAGTGGCAGCATTAAATTCTTTGTGCTTCAAATATGAAATGCAACCACCTGATGTACCCTATGACCCATCTTTTCAAGTATTTGCTTGATGTAGCTGCATGATTTGTAAACATCCACTGAAGTAGTAAAGGTTATAGCTTGTGGTCATGCTGCCTTATTCTTTGTGGTTATTTTGGTTTGCTCTTTGTAGTGAATCTTTCAGCTATTAGCCACAACTAGGTGGAGCTGTTTTATGTTACATGGGAGTTGAACTCTTAAGCCTCTCAAGTAAGAATTGTGTTTTGGCCAGCTTTTAGTGTCATGTTCGCCCTTGGAGTGTTTGTGTAGCCTTAATGTGAACCTTGGTCAAGGGCACTGGGCCAGAATTGATATATACATATGCTTTTTATGCTGGTGAATGAAAAGAAAAAATCTTATCTGAGAAGACTATTGAAATACTTTATTTTATATCATGCATTTCTTAGCCACATTTCAAGTGTTCATCTTCCCAAGTCAATTTACAATATGAAAAATATAATTCACTATAGGAAGTTTGTAAAAGTTATGTCAATTTTAAATGAATGTCAGAATAAACCAGTTAAAACAAGTCACGTCCAAAATGGAAACAACAAAAATAATGTCTGTTATATATTTTTTAAAAAACATTCTTAAAGTAGTTAAGCTGGAAAAATAACTATTAAAACCCGTTTGTTTGTTTGTTTGTTTGTTTATTTTCTGGATTTATGAGGCCACCCAACTCAAACAGTGTTTCTCAGGGCAGCGTACAATGACAAAAAACAATAAACTGAAAAACAAAACCACACAATTGAAACCGCAGTAGATGTTTATCACTTGTGAGGGAATTCCACAGGCTAATTCAGCAACAGTAAGGCTTCCAAAAGGATTTCAACACATGTACAGGTTCAGAAGGGTATGGGGGATCCTTCAGTTAATCTGGAACTAAGCTGTGTAGTAGGTTTTAAATATTTATTTTCTTTTAGCATTACAGTGCTCTCAGCCATGCAAGCCCACATTGGTTTACAGTAACACCAAATACATAATAATTATGCCCCCAAGAACATATATCTAATATCTTAAAACCATAAAACATTCTAACCGTATAACACAATTAAAACAATAATCTGACAGTGAGGTTACAGTCAAAGTGCATAATGAAATATGGCAACAGCATTCAAAAGGGCCATATAGGAAATATATAAAAATACATGTTCAGTTTTTTTGGTTTGTTTTTTTTAAGGCCACTGAAGAGGCAGACCAGATTATTTAGGGGAGGGACTTCTATTATGGCGTGGTCACCACTGAAAGGCCCTAGCCCATTCAAAACAAGCTTCTTTTCAGAGAGGCACTTACAATGGGCTTACAATGGCACTTACAATGGGTATAATTCTTGTGCTATTACTTATGGAGGAAGAGATGCAGACCCAACATTTTTAGGGACTCAGTTGTAAAAAGAAGCCAACATAGTCAGAGTAGATGTATAATTCCAGTGAGACATGCCAACAAGAGTTTAGTTGGCACATTTTGGACCTGCTGTAATTTCTGAATCTCTTTCAAGGGCATCATGCATACAGAATATTGCAATATGGAAGTAGAAGGTACCTAGCACATGGATCAGAGTAGTTGAATTGGTCTTCTCCAGGAAGGGATGTACCCAGTAGTTAAGTGGAGATGGAAAAGGGTAGTTACCACTATGGGGATCTAAGTACTCAAGGCCAGCACAGATCAAAGATGTGCACCAAACTGCACACCTGTTTTTTCAAGGGAGGAATATCCCCATCTACCCAGGAAAGTTCTCTTCCAGTTGCTACAGGCTTCCTCTAGTTTTAGTTTCAGCCAGTTATGCCTCATCCAATCTGAGCCAAGCAGGAATCAGTAATGGAGCCTGGCACACCTAGTGAACATAGGGATGAGAAGTAAACCTGGGTACAGTATTATCCTCATAGCAGTGGCACCTAACCCCACAGCCTTGACCACTCCCAGTGGTTTCACATACATATTGAATAGCATGAGGGATGGAATAGAACCGTGTGGCACTCTACACCATAAAAGCTGCAGAGTGGAAATTTAATCTTTCTATGCTACTCTGTGATAGTATTGAGGTAGAAGTAGAACCACAACAAAACTGTGCCACAATTGCCTCAGTTAGTCCAGGAGGAATCTATAGTCAGTGATACCAAAAGCTGCAGAATTATCTAGGGTTATTCTAGATAGTCCACCACAGGGGAAGAGAGCCTTCTCCTGCAGCACTGGCAGTGTGAATTGTTTCATTAAAGAGAAGGCATGCTGCGGGTCCCGTCTGCTAGAGAATTATATTTGGCGGTTCCCAGGAGGCGGGCCTTCTCTGTTGTGGCACCCGCCTTGTGGAATCTTCTTCCCCCAGAAGTCAGATTAGCTGCATCCCTCTTAACATTCCGCAAGTCCCTCAAGACTTGGCTACGTGATCAGGCCTGGGGGTCCCAGGGGACTGGGGAGATTTTGCAATGGCTCCCTTATTAATATTATCCCCTCCTGTTTTGTGTGCTTTTATAGTTTTTTATTTGTAATTGTTTTTATGTATTCTTTTTAATTGTTGTACACTGCCCAGAGTCACTTTGTGTGAGATGGGTGGCTCTATAAATATGATAAATAAATTAAAAAAAAAATATCTGGTGACCGCTTCACTTCACAGAGGGGAATTATGGCCTGAATCAGTTTATCTAAGTGAATCTACATCCAGAGTCACTTTCACTGAAGCAAATCTAAGTCATTTCACATAGGCTTAAGAAATATATATAAGAAGAATGTGTTTGATCCTATTAGTCAATGTGTATAACATATTATTATTAAATTTGCTTTAAAGCATTTTAAAATCCAATCTATCTAGACAAACCTTCTTTGCAACTCAGTGGCCAGCCACATACATCAAGGGAGCTCACAAGCTGGTCATAACAGCATAGCTTTCTTCCACTGTTATTCCTGTTTTCTGCTTGATTGATTAGACTATCCTTATGCCTACATCTAGTAATATATGGAGCAAAAAGAAAAAAAAGGCAGTTTGGTTTCTTTTTCTGAGGGAAAAAATAGTGGTAGTAATAGAACTACAGGAATGTTGCTTGCATCTAGTGATACTTTTCCTAAGGATTAAAACACCAGACAAACGATCAAGCAGAAAACAATACCCTAATCAAGGAACTATCAAGGAGAAAACCACACCCCACCAACACTGGCAGAGCAAGCTACTGTCTATAAACAGGGACACACAGACCCCACACTCACTAGCACTGATGATGTTACCTAGTTGGGTAATGAAGTGTCTGCAAGAAAGCAACCAAGTTGAGAGCACCAAGGACTCCATGGGCCTTAGTGGCAGTAGTCCAATCAGGAGGTGGCTAAGGTGTGAGTGACCATGATCTGTAGAATTGTGGTGAAAAAACTATGCAAAAAACCCACATCTTGTACGTGCGATAAAATCCTTGATTATATTTTTATTCAGTTTTGATAGTTGTTGTTTAATCCTGTTTTTTAATGAACCTAGAAACTTGTAATCATATTTGATATGTACCTAAAATATTTGCTGAACTGAGTTATGTCTTTGGCTTACATCTAAATATCCTATTTTGTCAAAGGTAATTCCACGTGGAAATATTTTCTCTTTCATTTGAATCCTCCTGCACCCCTGAAAACCAGAATGCTAACATCCTCCTTAGAACAGAAAAAAATTATGGGGATCATTTTTATGGCCCTCTTCACGTGAGCTGAAGTGCATCAGCTCCTTTAACGCAAGGCATATTTCCAAGCTGGCTACTGACAAGAAATATCTTCTGAACTGCAGGATCGAAAGCTGACAAAAGTGGAACGGCAGAGGTTTAAAGAAGAAGCAGAAATGTTGAAGGGTCTTCAGCATCCAAATATTGTTAGGTTTTATGACTTTTGGGAATCATGTTTAAAAGGAAAAAAGTGTATCGTGCTGGTAACAGAACTGATGACCTCTGGAACTCTGAAAACGTAAGTACTAGTTATGCCATGATATAGGTAATTAGTTAAGTAGAGCATCTGTAATAGTGTTTCTGAACCTTAGTAACTTTAAGCTGGGTGGGCTTCAGCTCCCAGAATTTCCCAGCCAGCATGCTGACTGGGGAATTCTGGGAGCTGAAGTCCACCCAGCTTAAAGTTTCCAAGGTTGAAAAACACTGACCTGCAAGGAAAAAGCACTTTCTTCATCCCTTACCTAACCCTGTTAGGAATGGAAGCCCACCTTCATTCTTTATAATAGCTTGCCTGACTGTATTTCAAATTAAATCAGCTGAAATTAAATTTCATTTCTGTTATAATCTTCTCTATTGTTTTCTAAGGTGACTACCCATAGTTCTGCCTGTATTTCTTCTTCCTTTCTTTGTTTTGCATGGGGCATTTTGAACCTCTTGGTTAATCTTTCCTAAAATAGATTACATTATTAAGCCATAATCAAATAATCTTCCACAAGTGAGAAGAAAAAGCATTTGATTCAAATTCACATACTTGAATAATTAATCTGAATCTTCATGGTGTTTCATCCTGATGCTCTTGCTAAATTTAATATTGACAACGGTAAGATAACCTTTTCATTATTTGTAAGAATTCTCTGCATGCTTTTCTCCACTTCATGAGAAATAAAAACATCACTTCAAATTCCAAATCTGAAGCACTGATATTGATCTACTGGTATGCCAATATACATATCATCTATGTATGTATCAGTGCATACATAGAGTTTTGCATGAACAAGGATCTCCATAGAATTATAATTAATAGCATTTAGCATATTGGGGTTTTAATGAATTCATTTATAATTTATCTTCAAATGTTCCAAACTAACCTTCTCTTAAAGTAGGAATGTGCATAGTACTTGGCTGAAGGCTGAATCAGATGAATCTAACTGTAAGAGGTAGATTGCTTACAAAGTGCTCAACTGACCTGGAAAGTATCATTAATGTTTCAGCAATTCATTGTGCTGCAGAAAGGCAGATACTGTCTGCAAGAAGAGTTTTAATGCATCAATTTCTCTGTAAAATAATTTTATTCCATCTCACATGTTTTTATTTTAGCTATTTGAAGAGATTTAAAGTGATGAAACCAAAAGTCCTTCGTAGCTGGTGTCGGCAAATCCTAAAAGGCCTCCTTTTCCTGCACACTAGAACACCACCAATTATTCATAGAGATTTAAAATGTGACAATATTTTTATAACTGGGCCAACTGGATCTGTGAAAATAGGAGATTTGGGTCTGGCAACGCTTAAGAGAACTTCATTTGCCAAAAGTGTCATAGGTAAGCATTTTCATTAGCATCACCTTTCTTCTTCTCTCTATATTGAAAATGGATAAGCAGCTATAGACCCTCAAACTAATATTAAAAAACAATCAACATATACTGTGTTCTCACTGGAAATGTTAAATCCTTGCTCATACTTTCTCCACAAATTAGTAAAATTTCAACTCTTATTTTTTTCTTAATCTATAACTTTATAGTGTATTGTCTATTATACACACAATAAACATGAACTATAATTTACTTTTGTTAAGAAGTAGTTCACTCTTACAGTGGATCTAAATTAGCTATAGTAAAATTGATGCATTATAACTAATTGTTTCATGTATCAAATGGAGGTAAATGTAACAAATAAACTTGGTTGCAAAGCAGTAAATTTTCAAATATTTAAGGTAACTTCAGAGAACTTACCAGTGCCTGTTGTCCAATCTTTTGTGGTATGCCCTAATCCAAATTATAATTACTGATCATTTATGATTCAACTAAACTACAGGTAGTCCTTGACTTACGACCATTCGTTTAATGACTATTTGAAATTATGACAGTGCTGAAAAAAGTGACTTATGATCAGTCCTCACACTTATGACCATTGCAGCATCCCTGCAATCACATGATCAGAATTTGGACACTTGGCAACCAGCATGTATTTACAATGGTTGCAGCATCCCAGGATCACATGATCACCATTTGCAACCTTTCCAGGCAGCTTCTGACAAGCAAAGTCAATAGGGGAAGCCAGATTCGCTTAACAACCATGTGATTCGCTTAATGACCATGGTGATTCGCTTAATGACCATGGCAAAAAAGGTTGTAAAATCTGGTGCGACTTGCTCAATGAGCACATCGCTTAGCAGCAGACATTTTGGTCCCAATTGTGGCTGTAAGTTGAGCACTACTTGTAGTTGCATTTAAGTCCAACTACAATAAGTGGAAAGAGAGACAAAACAGAAAATTCTCATTAACAGCATTTATATTTTCTGAATTAGTAGCAATTATTGTAAGATGTGATAACCATATATAAGAGATGGGAATTTCAAGATATGAGTGGGTTTACATACTACACTAAGTCATAATGTGATTTGTTTGGTTTTGGTTTAGTGCAATGTATTAAGTAGTCGTAAATCATAGTTTATAGTTTAGTACAATGTACAACCCATAAACTGTTATGGTTTATTGAACAAATCATGCTGAAGTAACCACTGCTTATGTCATGGTATGCTAGCAGGGTCCTGGTACTACCTTCTCCACAATGATTCTCTACATTTGGAACTCTTTTTCACGGACAATAATTATCTATTTATCCTAGCATATGATTGTGACAGTATATTATTATGGATATTTTATAGGAATGGTTCTTCTTGCTCAGGGTTACAGTCACTTCTGACTCTTCATGACCTGATGGACATAATCTTACCAGGATTATCTGTCAGTAACTGCTTTTTTGTGTTCTTGTAAGCTCAAGTTTGTATTATCATTTACTGTAGCCATGTGGCCTTCTGTTAATTCTTTTTCAATTGCTTTCTGTTTTTTCAAGCATCTTTTCCGATGATTCTTGCCTTTGCATTATAGGTCCAATATCTCCATGCTTCTAATGAGTAGTCTGGTTTTACTAATATTTTTAATATTGAGTTATTTATTCTTCTTGAGGTTTAAGATATTTTTGAAGGAAATTAGCAGCACTTGCAGAAAAATTAAAAGGCAATGATACTTATTTTAAATTCTGGAATTGGAAGAAGTGTAACACAGGCATCTTTCTCTTTACCTTGCTACACCCTCCTCTCTTACAGCATTTTGTTTCAAGCTTTTTATACATTTTCTAGTACATAGGTAAACTTGAACCAGTAGGACAATACAAACAAATTATAGAAACAACAGCAGAGGAAGCAACATGGTGAACTTTAGTAGTCAAGATGTTGATTATTAACAGTAATTGAGAACAGTGCTAGATGCAAGGATTCACCCTACATATGAAGTCAGAGGCACTTAACAAAAATCTTAAAGAGTGTAAACAGGAAGAATTTTAAACAATGTATGCTTGAAGCAGCAACAAGGTGGATTGACTTAGTTGCAGTGGTGATGGTTGCACTGTGGGAAGACCTGGTTAGGGACAAATCATCATGAAGAAAATCTATCTATGTGTCATTAAGAGCTGACACCCATTTGATGGTGTGTAATCAAATGCTTGTTGTCAGGTGAAGGCCAGTCTTAGCCAAATTGTATGTAAACTACAACGATGTTCTGAAGAACCTCAGGCAGAAGGCAAATGACCAGTAGGACAATTATGCAAACATTTTCTTAGGATCAGAAACATGAGTTTACAAACTGCTGCAACTACAGGTAGTCCTTGACTTATGACCATTTGTTCAGTGACCATTTGAAGTTACGATGGTGCTGAAAAAATGGACTTATGACTGATCTCCAAAGTTATGGACATTGCAATGCCCTCACAGTCGTGTGATCAAAATTCGGGTACTTGATAGTCCGTCCGCAGGGGCACTTCAACTCTCCCCACCTGCCTATCTCGCCCCCCATCTCTGTCCTTTTGGCTGCCCTGCACCCTGGACTGCAGCTCTGGGGCTGCTTGCCATGCTGCAGCTCAGGGGCTTCTTGGCATGCTGCGGCTCTGGAGCTGCAAGAAGCCCCTGAGCCACAGTGAAGCATGAACCCACAGCCACCACAGCAAGCACCAGCATACCACAGTTCCCAGGAAGCCCCAGAAAGTGCCAGCAAGCATTTGTTTGCCCAGCTGCTGCTTTCCCAGTTCCCTGCACCAACCTTTTGCCTTTCACACTCAGCCAAAGCAGAAGTACTTTCCTGCCTTTGCTGTCTCCTTTTCAGAATGTTTCCTACACATATCTTGCTCCCTGAGCTTTCGGCAGCCTCAGCTTTCTGAAGGCAGTGCAGCTTTCTAAAGGCTTTCCAATTGGGTGAAACTGCTTCCGGCCTTCCCCATTGGCTGGCATTCTTTGCCACGCTGCTGGGCCGGGCTGGGGAGCCACATGTAGGAAATGTTCACTGGAGAAGCTGGGTCTGAAAAGGAGACAGCAAAGGCAGTGAGGTGCTTCTGCTTCGGCTGCAGTGCTGGGTGCAGAAGAGAAAAGCTTGGTGTGGAGAACTGGGAAAGAAGTCAGCTGGGTGAACAAATGCTTGGTGGTGCTTGCTCAGGCTTCCTGGGTGCTGGGGTATGCTGGTGCTTGCTGGGGTAGGCTGTGGCAGCTGGCTTTGCACTGCAGCTCAAGGGCTTTTTGCAGCCCTAGAGCTGCAGGGTGCCAAGAAGCCCTTGAGCCGCAGCATAGCAAGCAGCCCCAGAACTGCGCCGCTCTGGGGCTGCTTGCTGCCCTGCAAGGCAGGGTGGCCAAAAGGGCTGAGATGCGGGGGGAGATAGGCAGGTGGGGGGAGTTGAAGGCACCTTACTGAAGCTTGGGGCTGGAATGGACAAAGCCTGGAATGGCTTGGATTGGGGTGGGTCCTTGGCTAACGACTGGTGAAATTTGCTTACCAATGGCAAGGGGGATTGCTGGGATTGCTGTCACTAAGCGATGTAGTCACATGACATCTCACTTTACAACCACATTGCTTAGCGATGGAAATTCTGGTCTCAATTGTGGCTGTAAGTTGAGGACCACCTATGGTAAATTTCCCAGCTATTCTTATATTTCTGACAGGGACCATCTATCAGCACTTTGAGGTTTACAAAGTCAAGAAACAGAAACAGGGATTTTAGGAATGCTCTTTATTGTTGTAGGGTAGGAGAACAAAATCTTGAAAGCCCATCAGAGTTTCTCTCTATCACATCTTATACCAAACAAAATCAAGATGGGATTATTTTGAATTTTTTTCCTGTGCTTTCCTCTTTCTCAGGGCCAAGTTTTTAGATATTTTTCTCTTCCCCTAACAGTACATTGCTCCCTCCGCCTTCCCAAGGCCAAGTCTACATTCTTTCATACCATCTTGAATTCTGACTTCACTTTTTTAATGCAAATCTATAGCTCAGGGATCTGCCACAAAGCATAAATAGCACTAGGGCATCTACAATACCCCTAAGTGACTGCTGTTAACTCTCAAAATTTGGCTAAAAGTCTCTTGAGATTTCAAATACAAGACTTTGGCATTCTTATATTAGATCAAGCAAGATATTAACTGAAATCAACTTCATGGGAGATTTGATGAACTTGTGAAATTTCAACTATTTTTAAAAAATGGAGGTGCCTGTCCCATTGCACAAAATTGTGTAATAAGTATCTGGCATCTGAGAAGGTCATGAATTCTTAGTCTACTTGTTGATAGGGCTGCCTAAGTATTATTTGAATTAATATTGTTTGGGAGGCACAAGGTTGGGGAAGGCTCCCTTTCTGTGAGTGGAACATTTCTGCGTGCAGAATGATGCCTTTGGATTCAATCCAATATTCCATCTAGGTATCTGTCTTACTAACTTCAGTTTAAAATATAGATGTTTCTTTTAGATTTGCATTCATCCATGGGAGGTTCTCCTTCAAATTTACTTTTCTCTGACTTCATGCTCTATGAACAGGTAAATTTTCTAAGTTGGATTCCTTTTGTTATGTTCAGGTACTCCAGAATTTATGGCCCCAGAAATGTATGAAGAGCATTATGATGAATCAGTGGATGTATATGCTTTTGGAATGTGTATGTTGGAAATGGCTACCTCAGAATATCCATATTCAGAATGCCAGAATGCTGCTCAAATTTATAGGAAAGTAACCTGTGTAAGTGATTTTTTTAGTACAATCCCTTTCCTCTTTCACTTGTACCATTTTTCCTTATTTTAACACCGTAAGCATTGTTATACTATTATATAGCACATTATATAATTTAAATGAAAGTACTGTTGAATTAATTCTTAAATTCTCAACATAATATTGTGAATATCTCAGTGTCTTATATAGGTCTTTATATTTTCTGGCAAGCAGAAATGATTTCTTATTAAGACTGGGGATGGGGGTAATTCTGCAGATCCTTTCCCTTTCTCATTCCTATCCTAGCCACTCTCTTTAATATGTAGAAATAGTATCTGTGTTTTTTCAGATTTGCTCCGTTTCTCATTTTACTAATGACATGCTTTGTTACTTGTTTCAGTGTTAATTTACAAAAATTCTACAATTAATTTTTCTTTTTTCTTTTTGCTTTCATTCATGCAATTTGTTTCTATTTCCTTCTTTAATAGATATATTTTTGTGTATTTTTAAATGCCAGACTACATAATAACATTTTGAATAATGAAGAGTGTGGCACTTTATCAAATACAAACTGATTATAATATATTTGAAAAAAATGAATTATTTTTGGAGGCACCATATTTTTATATATTTATTTATTTATTTTCCAAATTTAGTCTCCGCCCATCTCACTCAATGAGTGACTCTGGGTGGTTTAAAATAAAAACCTCTATGCTACAAAACAAGTTCTATCCTCCAGGCACCAGTTTTATTTCCTGAAAATGCCTCTGCGAGTACCATGTAGAATTCTGACATTTCCAAAAAATGAGGTGACAACTAGAGATGTACCCAATATGATATAAAGATAGAGCAAGTTCCTTGTTAGATTACTACTAGAAGATTGTGTAAGCGTGTGATTTCTGTCTATTTATATATAAAATAAATATTTCTTGTACTTTTGGAAGCTCACTTGCGCTGTATACTTATAATGGTCAATGGATATGGTTGTGTGAATTTGTATGAATGCCTGTCAATTTACTTTTGCCTCTAGCGTCACTTACAGCTTTGTGCTTTATTCTGGTTCCATGTAACATTGGCCTATCTATCTTCTTTCATTCAGCTACACTTGTGACTAACCATCATTGATATGGCATGTAAACTCAGGAGGCTTGCTATTGTTGTTCTTTTATCTTGGTTTGCTCTTGATATTAAAATATAATGGGTTGTATTCAGTCTACATTATTTTCTGCTCAAATCAATGATGCTTCATGAAATCAAGATTGACTTTGCCACTGATTTGAGTGGAACTAACTTGTTTAGGATCCAGTCTATTACATTAACTATGAATAAATAAACAGCAACGGAGAAAAAGTTATATGGATTATTCTGCAGAGATTCCTATAAATATTATGAGGGTCTGCATAACTACATGCATTTTTTTTTACTTTGTTTTCATGAAATATTTAGTTCAGTATTTGAACTAAACTGTACTGTCAGTTTAAGATCAAACATGGATTGTGGAACTTGTATATTTTTCAGTAAGTGAAAAACTGAAATCTATGTGAAGACAAATTCATACACTATTTTAAAGTACAAGCTCTTACCGCTCAGTGCAATCTAAAACAGTTCTTTGTTTTGATTTGTGCCAAGATTACATTTGTCACAGATTACATATTTATTGTGTCATCTGCTTTTGGATGTTGATGTAGCAAGGTGTATGAGAAAGCCTCTTTCAGAGGCTGGTTTTGGACAGAAAACAGCCTCGGGAAAGGGTTAAGAATTTCCAAACTCGGTAGTATACATTTATAGCTACCTGCTACTTTTCCTTTTAAAAAGGACATCAGGAGACTGTCACATATATCTTTGCATGAACATTTAGTTTGATCTTTTACCTTACCTATATCTGCAATAAAGTGATAATAATATTTGTTTGCCATACCAAACTAATGTAAGGATTACTGAAGAAATGAAGCCTGAAAGACTAATCCATTCAGACAGAAATCCACAGGTAACCGTTCAGCAGCATCCAGAAAAGTCAAGATGCACCTAAAACTGGGACAAGGCTTTGAGCTCACAGCTGCATTTTACTTTTTGGACACCCCCCTCCCCCCAAGATGCCCCTATATTTATTTGCAGCAGGAGAACAGAATCCTCTCCTCGCTAAAGTACAGACACAGCCTCAAAATCTGCTTTGCATATCTGAGGGACCTTGTAGAGTAGATGATGGAGTCACGCTAAAGGAAAATGAGAGAAAGGCCTGTTTTGTAGGTCACTTACAAAAAGCTGGCTGTTGTCCTTAGATTGTAGGAAGAGTGCACTATGAACACTCCAATTATTATTATTCTATTTCTCTTTCAACAAAGTCTTTGTCTTGTTGGTACATTTTGTTAATATTTCTTAGTTATGTTTGTGCCTGATTCTTATTTAATGTCCTTTGTAAACAGCCTAGAATGGAACTCTTTCATTAAATGATTAAATCTGCATGAAACAAATAAGCTTTCAGAGTTTAAAATAACTATTCTGTGGCTGTCCTTTAATGCGCTAAACTTTTAATCTTAAATTCAGTGTTTTTTGGGGAAAGTACTGTTATTTCATAAAGTCAGTTTGTCTAATAAAGCAACGTGTGATACGATACGCATTTCCCAAGCTTGATTATCAGAACTGGTCATGCAGATACATCCTTTGCTTTCCTACAAGGTTAGTGGGGAAAGGCACAAAGTACCACCTGACCAATCATGTTATATAAGCACACGTTGCACTTACTGTTTTGTAAGAAATTTTGTTAAACCCCTAACATGTACAAACATTAATTTACATCATTGGTATGTATTCCTATACTTACCTTAAAAAGGTAATCAAGGACAGACTGAGAAGGCTGATATAGAGAGCTCAGAATGATGGTGAAGTTTCCTAGAAGAGTTTAACCTGACCGATTAAAAAGAAATTCTCTCTCAGCCAAGTGATTAATTAACATTTAAATCAATTTATGTGCCTCATAAAGCTTGTAGCTGTCAGCAGGTAAAAATCTTTTTCCAAGACATTCACAAAGTCTTCTGGTAAAAGTGTACTCTGAAAAGAAAACTTACCTGACACAGTTAACATTTCATTTTTTGCAAAATGTAAATCTGTAAGGATTACCTTTAAATTTGGAGCAAAGTCATGAGGGACTTTTTAATTATTTTACAATCATTTTAAAGTAGGCTGTAGTGGAACAGTATCAAAACTTTATGAAACCAATTAACTAATTAGAAAAGCTGCTCTGAGGTATAGATAAAATAAATAGATAACAGATAAATTAATTTGTTAACAATTTAAACAAAACTATTTTTTTTTAACTTAAGAAAACAGATCTTTTAGGTTTCTGGAGCAGAATCCCAGAAGCTTAGGATTGTTCAGTTTTCCCCCTACAAGGTGTCTGTCTTCTAAAATTGAATTAAATTAATGAATTAAAATTCAAAATCAATGTTAATGCTGACTTTAGCTTCATTGCAGCATATATTATAGTTTAATGTATATTAGACTACATAGGAGTCCTAAGCAAGTTTAATGTTATATTTAAACTCAAAGCTATGATGTGTAGACCTAGAATGAAAATGCCAGAGAAACTTAATTATGTTTTTTCCCCCCATGCAGGGTGTCAAACCAGCAAGTTTTGATAAAGTTACTGATCCTGAAATTAAGGAGATAATTGGAGAGTGCATTTGCAAAAATAAAGAAGAGAGGTTTGTTTCAAATAGTAAATTTCTGTTGTCTTTAAAACATACCATAGCCCAAATTAAGCACATTTCGAAGTAATTTCTTGGGGTGGAGGCAGAAAACTGACAAGAGCTGGCTAGTACCTATTTTAAATTGATGGATCTAATCTAATTATATAGATCTGTTTAAGATAGTTAATAGCCAGATAGAAACTAATATGGTTATTATGGGGACTTTGACTAGTACCTATTTGGAATCTGGCTAGCGTGACTGTGTTTCTGTAAATTTTGAGGACTTCTCAGCAAATTTTAACACCATCAATCAGAATATCCTTCTGGATTGTATATCCATAACAGAACGGTATGGGGCTTTCTTGAAGTACGTACCAGAAAATAGTGCATGGAGATTTATATTGGACAAGTAGCTGTTGGATACAGTAGCGCACAAGATTCTATTTTAATCCTTCTACAGGTTTTAAAAATTGCATTTATTTATTTAATTAAACATAATGGAAAAAGAAGGAAAAAGGAAAAAAACCCACAAAAATTGTACATATGGGGCTTCTTATTCATGTACAAGTGTATACAAATTTTTATACAACAGATTCAATAAAGGATGGGTTTAATATCTTCAGGGAACCACCGAGGCAAATCATTCAGGCAGTTGAAATTGATGTCATCATCATGTTGGTGATGCCCAGCTTTATTCTTTTCCATCAGATTTCAGAAAGGTTATAGGAACCCTAAATCAATACTTAGGATTTGTGAAAGATTTGATGAACACTAACAAGTGAAAGCTCAGACTACGCTTGTCTAAGGGACTACCTAGTCAGATAAAAAAAATTGGGTTATTGTCAGATTTGAATAGAGCTGAACTCCATTTTAAGTCAGCCTGACAGCTCTAAAGTTCTCCTTGATTTGACTTTCACCTGAATGTCAGGTGATAGTTGCAGCTAGGAGTCATACCATCCTGCTGCACGTGTTCCTAAAGAAAGAAAAGCAGGCTGTGGTGGTGGTGCGTGCTTTAAACCTTTCATTTGGATTCTAGAAGGATTTACATGGGATTGGTCTTCTAAAAGACCAAAATACTGAAAACTACATCTGATTGGTTTTTTGTTTTTGCTGCTGCAGCATTTTAAATCTTGGTTAGTTTTCTGGGCAATGTGGCTTTTTAATGCATTTACTACCAATTTCTGGTATCAGGTCTAGTTGTGTTAAACCCAACTTAGGCTATGATATTAGGCCTGGGGTGTCTAAAATCCATCGTTTACCTTTTCTAAAGGGGCCTTCTTGTATATCTTGCATGCGTGGCTGCGTTCAGTTAAGAAATGTCCTACCCAAGATACATATCTGCCCTTTTTTTTATACCTTTCTGTTATCTTTTAAAGAGTTATCTATTTTGCCCAACCTCTCAGTTTATCTGTGTTGTGTTTTGTTTTTAATAGTTCATGGATTAAAAAAAAAAAAGATTTAAGTATAAACTCTGAGGATATTTTTCCATTTTGCAATAGTATTTTGGCCAATATGCTAATTCTGTTATTAAACTAATTTGATATACATCTTGCCTTTCTCCTTGGGCAAGCTAATAAAAACAGAACATAAAAAGTTAAAAATAGATTAAATAATTTATGTTTATAGATTAAACATAATAAGTAATAGATTTTAGCTGACAGACAGGTTTGTAACTGGAGACAAAATGGTGGAATAGATGGACCCTAGGTCTGATCCTGCAGGGTGCTGCTTGTATTTTTAATAATACCATTCAAAAACATGTAACACATGTAACATATTTGAGGATTTGGATAGAGATTTGAAATAATGACAGATTTCTTCTGCTGGCTACTTTCTTGATATATTTGATCACTTTCTTGATCAATTGGTATAATCAGACTTCCTTAATGAAGTTCATATGCAATATTATGCCTGAATTATACAGATTCTTGGCTTATCATGAACAAAGCTCATGCTAATGTAAACTGATGCAATGAACAAATAAATAAAAATAAACAAATGGTGTGATGCTTATTATACCACACATTTGGCAATCACTACAGAAAACACTTGCTATTTTACTATGGTGATTTAAAAACCATTGTATTAAATATTATAGATATTGAAATCATATTTTTGGTTTGATCTTTCATGAAAACTATGAAAGATCTATAGTATCGAAGAAGTTCTAATACATATGCGTGTTATCAACAATAACACTAAAACAATATGCAGCTCTTTGTTCCTTAAAGAATAGAGGAGAAAATGGACTTAAAATCTGTTGTGCTGTTCTTTTTTTCAGATATGAAATTAAAGATTTACTAAGCCATGCCTTTTTTGCTGAAGATACTGGGGTAAGAGTGGAACTTGCAGAAGAAGATGATGGTAGGAAATCCTCTATTGCCTTAAGACTCTGGGTAGAAGATCCTAAGAAACTGAAAGGAAAACCCAAAGATAATGGAGCCATTGAGTTTACTTTTGAATTGGAAAAAGAAACTCCTGATGATGTTGCACAAGAAATGGTAAAATAAACTTCCCTTGACTCTGTGTGTGTGTGTGTGTGTGTGTGTGTAGGAGATAAATCTCAAAGGACATCAGAGGCAAATCTGGTAAAGTAAATTTGATTCTAAAGATTCAGTACAAAGTATCTTCAAAAGCCATAAATGGATCTAGAAAAACAAAGTACAATAGTTTAAGTTCCTGAACATTGCTTATATATACTTTTAAATTTCATTTCTTTAAAATCAAAGCACAATTTATCAGAAACTGATATACATTTCCACTGACAAGTCAAGTTGCATGACTTAAAATTTTTCACAAGTTATGTTTCTAATACATGGAGGAATTCAGAGTGGAATCTGAACCATTTTTCTTTCTTTCTACAGTAAGATAAGATATATCCACATTTATTTCTTAGTTTAAAAAAACCCATAGAAAAGATGGCTATACAAGGTTTGGCACTAATTCTGTGTCATTCCATGAGATATGTTTCTAAAAGAAATTTTGCCAGGTTTGCTGCTGAATTTTATGAACTGAATAAATGGTTATTAAATGAATGTCTTTTTTCCCCCTTTTCCTTGCCTCTATATCCAACATTTGTGAGAAAAATAGTTCTAATTTTTTAGATGCAGGACCCGCACATAATTCATGTTCCATGCCATTCCATTCTATGGGAGTCTTTTAGCTTACCATATTCTCTTTTTGGACCAATTTAACAAACAGACCTTCTGAATAACCAGCTACCAAAGCAGGTTAGGTTGGTAAAAACATGGGACACCTCCTCTTTGTGATAGTCTTCTGATTGTGGAATTCTTCTTCCTTCTTCACTTAGTTTTAAGGAGTTGTTACTTAATGGATATACTATTACTCTGCCACTTAATTGACAGAAATAATGTTATTTCAAATTTATGTTGGCACTGTAGATTATATTTGACCATTACGATTTACTGCCTACAATAGATACTAGTCAGAAAATGAAGCAATATATTTCTCTCTGACATAGATTTCATTATATTTCATAACAACAGAGTAGTATCGTCATGTTATTTTTTTCTATTTAATAATAAAAGAGTATTATAAGGTATCTTTTGTTTAATATCTGATCTATAAGTGATATATTTAGATATTTAGTAATTTCTTTCTTGTTTTTCTTTTTCTGTTTAGATTTTTTTGGCGTGTTTAATAGTTGTCCTCTATAGTTTCCTTGTTAGTTTACCTTTTGCAATTCTGTTTATCTTTTGTAATCTTGATAAAATAAAAATAAAACAAATTTTAAAAAAACAGCATAGGTCCAGCAAATGCCAATAAGCACACAAACTGCAGCATTCTAAATTATCTGCAGCCTCCAAATGATCTGCAAAGGCAGCTCCAGGTGGAGTATGTTATGGTAGTCTAAATGGCTGGAGATGAGGGAAGTGAGTCACTGTAGAAGGACCTCCTGCTCCAGGTAGGGCAGCAGACGGTGCACCAACTAAAGCTGGGCAAAGTGCTCCTCCCCCACTCCAGCCTGGCTTCAGCCTCCATCTGCTGTTTCTAGCAGGATCCTGGAGTCCAGAAGGAGCCCCAAGTCACAGACTTGCTCTTCAGGGAAAGGTCCACCCTAGTAGGAGGGATGTCCATGTAGTTTTCTTGACACCAATGTGGAATTTCCCTCCATTGGGAAATCACTGCCTTGCATATCAGAGAAAATGCTGCAAAGCTACTTTCATGGTATGTCCTTTGGAACAAGAGCTGAGTCAGTATTTATTTGGGTCAACTTCCTAAGCTCCAGTTAAGCTCCACAGTGATGTTGTGAACTTGGATTGGCAATACTGTTGTGTGGAAGGGGCCTGAATATATTTCTGCATTAGAAATAGTGATTAACCAGCTAGGCTAGAAAAAAGGTGACTCAATTAGATTATACTCTGCTCTTTAAAACAACATAATTGAAGAGGCAGTATTGAGTGAGTAACTGCAAGGCTAGACATTCAGCATTTCTTAGGCTGCAAGTACAGTATATGTCTTGCAAGCATGCACTGCAGTTCTGAAACTTGGAGTGTCCATTTGCCACTAGCATCAACCCTATTGCATCCACAAATAGCCACGCAGTGACCCTTTTTTCGGTGACTCTGACCCTTCTTGGTGAGGAGGGGTGAAGGAAACCCTTGTGGGGCTGCTATGAAGATTATGTGAAGCCAGATAAAGGAATTTGGGTCCACTAAGAATTAGACTCTGGCTGTGCAGGTGCTGTGGAGATGATTGGGCTAGGTCTTATCCAATAGAGGTGAATATCTGTAGCTCAGGGTTGAACTACAAGAGCCCTTGGGGTTCTCTGAGCTTGGTTCTTTTCTTGAAACATTTATGAAACGTTTGCAAGAAAAGAACCATGCTCAGAGAACCCCAAGGACTCCAGTTATCTGGGCTGAGTTTGATCCAGTTACTCCTGAGGATGTGGACAGGGTCTTTGGCTTGTTGAGTTCTACCACCTGTATGTTTGATACCTGTCCCTCATTGGTCACAGCCTCCCAGGAGGTGACATGCAGATGGGTCCAGATGATAGTGAATGCTTCTTTTTGTGAGGAGAGGCTTCTGCCTGCCTTTAAGGAGGTGGTCTATCCCATACTCAAGAGATCATTACTGGACCCAGAAGTGCTAGACAACATTAATCCAACCTTCCCTTCTTGGGGAAGGTTGTTGAGAAGATGGTAGGCCTTACAGCTTCAAAGGGATCTGGAGTAAGCAGATTATCTGGACCCATTACAGTCAGGTTTCAAGCCAGGATATAGCACTGAACAGTATAGATCACACTTGTGGATGACCTCTGGTGGGCCTAGGATGATGGTGTATATCCATCCTGGCCTTACTTGATCTCTTGCTGGCTTTTGATACCATCAGTTATGGTATACTTCTGAGCCAGGTGAGGTGATTGGGAGTGGAAGGCTCAGTTTTTCAGTGGTTCTCCTTCTTCCAAAACCAATTCCAGTGTTGGAAGAGGGGAGACATGTAGCCCTAGGCCTCTGCTTTGTGGGTGCTGCAGGACTCGATTCCTTCCCACTCCTATTTAACATCTACTGTACATGAAACTGCTGGATGAGGTCATCGGTCGGTATGGGGTTAAGTACCATCAGTGTGCTGATGATACTCAGCTGTGCATCTCTGTCCCAGGCTGTCCATGTGATGCCATTGAAGTGCTTTCCCAGTGCCTGGAAACTGTACAGGTGTGGATGGGAAAGAATTGGCTTTGACCAAGTCGATATGGGTTTTAGGTTTACTCATATCTAGTGATTTGCCATCTTTAACTCTAGTTGAGGTAATACTTTCCAGTCAGAGCTGGTGCGCAATCTGGGGTTTTTCCTGGACTCATGATTCCTGCTCAAAGAGCAGGTAGCAGTTGTGTTGAGGAGGGCTTTGAAGAAACACGTTTGTTTGTTTGTTTGTCACATTTATATAGCCACCCATCTCACACAAAGTGACTCTGGGCGGTGTACAACATTTTGTACAGTTGTGCCCTTTCCTAGATATGGTCACTCATGCTTTAGTCACTTCCCAGTTGGACTATTGCAATGTGCTATTCATGAGTCTGCCCTTGAAAGGCATTTAGAAGCTGCAGCTGGTCCAGAACGCAGTGGCATAAGCAGTAGTGGGCGCACCTCCCTATGCTCACACTGCTGTGTGAGCTGCACTGGCTGCCAGTAGGCTTCTGGGTGCAATTCAAGGTGCTAGGTGTCACCTTTAAAAGCCTACATGCTCTAGGTTATGTCTGGGACCGCTTGTCTCCAATGGTTTTTGCCCATCCTACTAGATTGGATAGGATCAGCATGCTCCAGGTTCCTTCTCTGAAACAATGTCACCTGCTGGGTTCTCAGAAGCATGCCTTCTCTGTTATTATGCCTGCTTTAGAGAACAGCCTCCCCCTGGAGATACAGATGGCCGTGACCCTCTTGGCCTTCAGGAAAGCAGTGAAGACCTGGCTTTTCCTCCAGGCATGGGGCCAGGATGTTGAGGGAGCTGGCATGGGGTGGTTGGTGGATGAAGGTGAGTTTTATCGGGGCATCAGTGTTCCATTCTCTTTTCATTGTATTGTATTTTTATTTTGTTCACCACCCAGAGTTCCTTCTGATACATGGTTGGCTATATAATTGAATAAATAGATAAATAATACTAAATAACAAGTTGCCCATTTGATCTGGGAACAATAGAAACTGTGGTTGAAAAACATGTAGAAACAGATGTCCTACTGAGTGCTCCTAGAGGAAATGCAAGGCATAATGCTTTTTTAAAAAAATCAAACTTTCTGTTCTGTAAAACCATTACTTATAATGATGGTGATAGCAAAAACCTGCCACAGTATATTCTCAAGATAAATCTTTAAATATGAAAAAGCACCAAAATTTATTGCTCACACTCTCATGAGATCTTCATGGAATTTGTGCAAGGCTCTGCTTTATCCTTTGAAATAATGTCATAACCCATTGAGAATTTTTTCAAACTTAGCCTCCAAAGCCCTAGTTCAGGAATCTCCAACCTGGTGCCCAGGTGCACCACAAGTGTCCCTGCAGAGACTTCCCTTGATGAATCCTAGGGCTTCCTGCCCTACTTTTTCACAGGTTTTTTTATTACCTGTGAAAAAATAGCATGCTGAAAATAGAAGCACTACCCTTAAGCATAACCTGTATTTCTAAGAAATCCTCTGAAATATAAATGGCTCCTATAAGCTTTCAAGGAAAATAAAGGTAATGAATAGTGCAGAGCAGTATTTTATTTGAAACTCTGCTCACCTTTCCAGAAATAAGATGAAGGTATGCAGGGATAGTGGGAAATATCCTACCGGGTGGGAGTTAGAAAAGATAGGAGGTTTCAGAGTTAAATCTTACTTTGTAATTGGCTATTTCTCTTATGATTATCATTCTGTGAAATGGCTATAAACCCCAAGGAGCTGTTCGGTGAAAGTCCTCACAAATTGTTTTCAACATTCCCAATAACTCCAGCCCAAATGTTGGAAGCTCCTACTCTAAAATCACAAGTAAATGGTTTTGTTTTGTTTTTGTAGAAGAGCTTTTCAGGTGTCTCGGTGTATTTAATTTGTCATTGGGAATAACCTCATCAATATGGAATTCATTTAGGTCAAGAACTCCCAAATGGACTACAATTTGGCTCTTAATATCAGTAAGACCAAGGAGCTTATAGTGGACTATAGGAGGAATAGATTAGATGTCCAGCCCCTGGTTATCAGTGGAGACCGAGTGGAGCGGGTGGCCAGTTTTAAGTTTCTGGGTGTTACTATAAAGGAGGACTTGACCTGGGGCGCTCATATTGCAGCCTTGGTTAAGAGGGCCCAGCAGAGATTATACTACCTGAGACTTCTCAGGAAACAACAACTGACTGAAAAACTGCTGGTGACCTTCTACCGCTGTACCATTGAGAGCATTTTGACCTACTGCACCTGCATATGGTTTGCTAACTGCACAGTGGCAGATAGGAAAGGGCTCCAGAGGGTTACCATCACTGCCCAGAGGATCATTGGTTGCCCTCTCCCCTCTTTGGAAGAACTTTATAGTTCCCGCTGCCTTAAGAAGGCTCAAAACATTCTTAAGGATCCATCCCACCCGGGACATTCTTTTTTTGAACTATTACCATCTGGCGGACGGTACAGGATAATGAAAAGAAGGACGAATAGGCTGAAGAATAGCTTCTATCTTAGAGCTGTAACTATACTGAATTCTATCGTATAGTGCAGTATCAATGCAGCATCAGGGGTTGTGCAATATGGAATGTGAAGGTTGTGTTTTATGTGTGTTATGTGTGTTATGTGTGTTATGTGTTTTATGGTTTTTATATTTTTAAAGCTGCACTGGGGTGGCATTTAATTTCGTTGCACAAGTGGTACAATGACAATAAAGATTTCTATTCTACTATTCTATTACAAGTATTTCTTAAGCCAACAACTTAATGAAATTGAAACAGAAGATACGTAACAAGTTACTAATAAAGTAATTCTTCATAGAAATACATGGAAGAAAGAATCTGTTAGACTTTCACAAAAAAGTATTCTGTATTTTACTTTTATTTCTACAAAAAAATCTACCATGAAATTGGGTCAACTATTCTAAATCAAGCTGTAGCTGCTTGCTAAAATTACATATTAACATTAAGCAGCAAATCTGATTCTTTTTTCTTTGTAATGTACTCTTCATTTCCTCTCCTTTCAGGAATCCAATTTATCATTTTTACAATATCTAGGAAGGTTTAATTAGAATTCCTAAATCATATGAAGCAAAGTACTATTGGTTGAATTCTTTCAAGCTTCCACTGAAATAAATTCAGTTTAATTTTTCTAATGTAGAAATGTCAGTCTAAAGTGCCTACACAATGGATCGACTATTTTCCAGACAACATATGTTCCACTTGTTAACCCTTGTCTCTGATGTGGAAATGGTCAAATAATTTTTGGTTTTGAGTGAAACCTGAAACTTAAATCTGAGAAGTCAAATTAGACATGTCAAGGTGCATAAGAATATTTTTAGTTTGTATATAAACTGTAGCAATGTCAGTGCATGCTTATTTTGAAGTGGAAGTACTAAAATAGAAAAGGCCTTCTTCTTTTTCAAGATACAGTACTGCCTGTGTTTGGACAAATCTGCTGGCTGGGGAATTCTGGGAATTGAAGTCCGCACATCTTAAAGTTGCCAAGTTTGAGAAACACTGTTCTAAGGCATCCTGCTTTCAAGTTCTTGAAAACTTTATAGGTTGAAATCTTAGAACCTAATACATCGTCTAGCAGCAAATCAACAACAGTGTGAAGGGGCGGTCTTACAGTTGTACCTCTGCCTCTGCATTTTGTACTAGTTACAGCTTCCCATGCATAAGAGGAACTTTATATAGAGCACAATACAATACACAAATTATGAAGTTACCAGAGATCACAGGGACTAAACTTTCCCTATACAGGAATAGTTGTAGCTGACATATCAGTCAAAGATACTCCTTGGCATAGCATTCATTTATGCCTTTAATGGCAAGGATATTTCTGTAGGTGACTTCACACTGTATTTTATTTGTTTATTTATTTGATTTATATGGCTGTTCATCTCACATACATCACTCTAAGTGGCGCATAGCTTTAATATAAAAATACACACATTTGCTAAAAATAAACCAAAAATAAAACAGACAGCTGCCGGAGAATCATAAAAAGTCCTCAGAACAGCCAAGACATGGGCTCTGTCACATACCCAGGGCCCCAGGTTCAAGGACAGAAACAAGATCTTCTGGGCCTTATGGAAGGCCAGCAGGATGGGGGCCAACTAATCTCAGGGGGAATGATGTTCTAGAAGGCAGGTGCCATGGCATTGAAGGCTCTTCTTTGAGACCCCACCAGCCAACACTCCTTAGCCAATGGTACCTGCAACATGCCTCTCCTGCTAGAACAAGTAGGGCAGGTAGAAACAACCAGGAAGCTACGGTCCTGTAAGTAACCCTGCCTCATGCCATGTAAAGCTTTAAAGGTGACTACCAGCACCTTGAATTGTACCCAGAAGCAAACTAGTAACCAGTGCAGCTCATGGAGCAGTGGTGTCACATACCCCAAATAGCTGATGCCATTAACTGCCTGCGCCACCGCATTCTGCACCAGCTGAAGCTCCGAATGCTCTTCGAGTGGAGCCTCATATAGAGCACATTACAGTAGTCCAAACAGGAGGTCGCAAGGGCATGAGTGACTGTGAGCAGGGCCCCCTAATCCAGGAGCAGACACAACTGACACACAACCCAAAGCTGTGCAAAGGTCCTCCTAGCCACAGCTGCCACCTGCTCCTTGAGCAGGAGTCGTGAGTCCAGTATAACCCCCAGATTATCCACGGGTTCTGTCTAAAGCAGTGCCACTCCATCCAGAACCAAAGATGGAAGATCCTGGTTATTGGGGGCTCACCGTCAGCCCGGCCACAGAGTCAAGAAGCTCAGGCAGGGAGGATGGTATGCAACAAAGAGACTGGTACAATAGCAACAGTCCCAACCAATCCCTCTTAGAGTCCAACTTAACAAACAGGGTCTCTCATCCAGTAATCTATGGAGCAGTACCTCTGGAAATCTCCCATGTATCTTGGATGACAATCACCACCCCTACCCTGGGGTCTTGGTTGATGCCACATCCGATATCCATCTGGGCATCCTCCCCCTGTCCCACAGTTAACTCTTTCAAAGGGAGCACAAGCTGGCTCTTTACCAGATCTGGCACCCATCTAATTCATAGGATCTCCATATCACAAAATTCAGACTCAATTTATTGGACCACATCTAACCCACTGAGTGGTGTCTTCAGGAAACTGCAATGATGCCAAAATGAGTACCTATGTTATGTGATGCCAGCACACAAATGTTACTAAGACTTATGCAACTCGATTTGCCATGTCACACACATTTTGTCATTTGCTCGCCTTGCCCCTCTGTGGATACCCATGAAACCAATTCTGCCTTTGTTTTCGTATGCACATTCCATATCCAACAGAGAGAATAATCATTATGTGAAAATTGTAATATTTAACATCTAAGATGCAACATGGCCAAAATGAGGAATCTATTAAATATTGTAACTTGAATCTCCTTTGGATATTTGGACTAGCTGCCTATCATTTTGAAAAATGGAATTTGCAAATTTGAAATATACTAGGTAACCAGTATGGGAGTTTCTTCCTGAAAAGTTACTTTTCTCAGACTGCATTGCAAATGGGAAATTTCTTATTTGGTTTATTCATGAAGCAGACATCTGAGATAATATGAACTTGATGCCAACTATGACTGATTTTAATTATTCCTAAAACTGCCCCCTCCCTTTCAGCCATCTGTTACATTTTGACTAAAAAATAGTCTTCACTATGAATTTATTTTATATGGAGTTCTAGGAATATTTAAATTACAATAGTTCCAATAGTGATATGAACAATAACTATTCATATCAAATGATGACTAATAACAATTGTATTTATGACACTTGATCATAGTTTTGCAATTGTTTCTCTGCTTTGTAAAAAAAATGTTTCATATACAACTTGTATTCTTTCTGAAAATACTTTTATGGTTGAAAACCTTGGGGCTCTACCTGCTAACTACTATATCTAAACCTAAACCATATTCTTGCAAACTAACCAGCCACACATATATGAAACCTCAGACCTAAGTGATTTAGAATCTATAATTCTCTATCTAGTTACTAAAAGTGGATAGGGAGTGGGCATATGGGGCTCCATGATGTGAAAACATAGACAACATATGAAAATCTGTTTTATTTCAGGTTGATGCTGGATTCTTTCATGAAAGTGATGTCAAAATAGTTGCAAAATCAATACGTGACAGAGTAGCCTTAATACAGTGGAGAAGAGAGAGGATTTGGCCCATGTTACATTCAGAAGATCATCGGGATCCTGAGAGTTTAGAAAAAATGAAGGCCACACAAGCACAACCACTTCAGATTACACATCTTTCTCATGCTGGTCACCACATTCTGTCTGAACCAGAAGAGCCTGAAGTGGACCAGCATCTTTCTCAACAAAATCTGCCTACAAGCATCACTTCACTTGCATGTAAGTCTAGTATGCGTTCTGCATGGGTAACTGAGGATATGGTACAGGTGCACTATTGGTGAGAATGGATGTTAATGGCCATATTTGTGCACTGCAGTAAGTAAAGCTCTTCAGAATTCTGGTTTAGCAGGAATTAAGTGTGCTAATGTAGATTGCTTTCATAGCTCCTGCTACTCTGGCTGGTGGGGATGGGCAACAAACAAGGAAAATTACATACCTAGTTTGCTTACTGTGTCAACAGAGTTAGCATCTCTGTTTTTATTGGCCTAATCAGCATGCATAAGATCCTTCCTGCCAAGCTAAAATTCTGAAGAATTCTGCCTCACTCTGATATATTGGTGCAGCTGCTGTTGTCCTCAGACTTTGACAAGAATAAATACATACTAAATGTATACAAGAACAATAAATATAGACTAAGTGATCAATAAACAGTTTCTGTCTTACTGTAATTAGGACTGCCTAATTGAATTTGCATCTTTTATGAGGGGAACAGTTTTAAAGCAGGACAAACTGACATCGGGAGGAAGTGAATTTCCCCTGGAACTTGAGGGGAGAAGTTAACTTACCTAGTCAGTGAATGATTATTTTTTTCTCTTCCTATACCCCCTTATGTTAAAAAAACACTTCATAGGCACTGAGAACAAGTGAAGGCTCTCCTCCTTTCTTCTTGCAGTAACCATGTAGCAGTCAGGTGATCATATCATTGTAAGAAACAGGAAGACAGAGGAAGTGCTGTTATGTGGTGTTTAAAAAGAACCATCAACCATTCTCTGACAAGTTAACATAGCCAACCTTCTGAACTGCATAGATGCATCTTTGAATCCATCTCCATGATCTTTCACAGGGAGTGATAACTCCTATGAAGTCCAGGACCTCAATTCAGCCTAACTTTACTTTAAATTGATATTAGGCTGTTAAAAATATAGTGCTATAAGTTGTGACTTCCATCACTGTGGTTCCATTTGCTATTTTTCATCTCAGTGGTGCAGCTAGCAACATACATCTTGTCCCTAATGACCAACTGAGAGTCAGTTGACTATCCACAGTTTCCAGAAACATTTCGTTTCCTACCATTTTAAATACAAAGGAGCAGGAACATACTTTATTAGGTAATTATGTTCCAGGCTGAATTCTGCTTTTTTGGGGGGGGAGGGAGGAGATTGAATCTTCCTTCTAAAACAAGATAATTAGGCCATCTCTAGTGTTGGTAGGACTGCTCACTGTGTATGAAAATGAGCCAACATGTATTTTGACTGAGGAAATACTGTTCTAGGTTTAGTCATGATGGTAATTACAATTTTCTTGTATTAGTAAAAAATATTTAAAGATTCTGGGACTGCTGCTTGAAGATCTACATATCTTTTAATTACATTAGATAAAAACTAAAGTCTCTGTTTCATAGTGCATGAATGTTTTAAAAATAATCTTTCTGAGTTTCTTCTCTCAATAATTTCTTTCACTACTTTAAATTATTGGTATCATATGTTGTTGCAATGCTTGCACAGTGTTTTTAAGTCTAAAAGCCCTATAAATAATTTCCTTGATGCCGTTGGTGATATTCAAAGACAGCAGAAATGTAGATAAATAATTTAGCATCTGTGTACAACATAATGAGTGATAACAGAATCCAAGTTTGGCTTCCAACTGCTGCTTCAGCTCTGTATAGTTGTCCTCATTTTTGTGGTTAGATAATTTCTATAATGAGATTACATTTACCTGCTCTATAAACATCTCTCCTTTATTAAGTATCCATAAACTATATAGATAAGCAAAATTGAAAGGAGTTATTGTTTTCTAATCTGAAAGGATGATTAAGTGGACCTGGATGAGTTTTCATCAAGAGTAGATTGAAAAATCCAGAAATGAGATTTCCAAACACAGAAGAAATTAACTTTCCAAATATGTGTACAAAACCCACGCACAAGACATTTTTAAACATTCTTAAATAACACTGGAAACCAGTGTTTTATGCTTTTTATATCATCTATCATTGTACAGGAATGGATATGCCCAATTATTTCATTTAGTATGATTTGGGGATACAGTTCTCATTTAACCTTACTAGAAGTTTACAAAATAAAAGGTAGATCATTTATATACTTTAGTAAACTCAAATATTACGGTCTAGTGGCATTTTTTAATGTGGGCTATTTCCAGTAGTCCTGTGGTGCTTCACTATTCTCTCCTGGAAGGAAAGCAAAAATCCCCAGAATCTCAAATAATTCATACTAACTCAAATTACTGCTATAACAGAAAAGAGCTGGCAGTGTCAGCTTGAACAGCACTTTGAAACTCACTAATAATATTTTGTAGAAATACTACAGTAATGTTACTTTTTTTATGTGTGTATGGTGCCTTTGCATCAGTGTTGACTCCTGGTGACTGCCTGGACTAATCCTTGCAGTTTTCTTGGCAAGGTTTTTCAAAGTGGTTTGCCTTTGCCTCCTTCCCAGGGATGAGAGAGAATGACTGGTCCAAGGTCACCCAGCTGGCTTTGTGCCCAAGGTGGGACTAGAACTCACAGTCTCCTGGTTTCTAGCCTGATGCCTTAACCACTCCACCAAACTGGCTCTCAATATTACATTTACCCTTGGTAATCCAGACCGGTGGTTAGACTGCAGATCATGACAAATTCTTATGAAGGTTTGAACAATTGAAGAAAGAAATGTAGACAGCCAATCTCTCCAAATTTCTTCAGTCCGTCATGTCTACATTTTATATATTCCCCACAGGCCCATCTCCTAATTCAGATATAATTGGGAATAACTCATGTATAGCTCATGGATTTGGCTTAGTTACTTTTGTTTCAACCTTTGAAATGTAACACTTAAACAGAAAAAACATCCTGTGGTTTTAAATCTGTTCAAAAAATGAAGTGAATCCCCTGCCAATCCACTCCAAGGGTTGTTAAGTGGTTTCAATCACACAAGTTCCCAGTTCCTTCCTGCTGGCATGGTGAGGTTTTATGCAAATACAGAACTTCTAAGCTTGATTGTGGAAAAATAAGATCTTTTTTTTTCTGCATGTCATGCCAGATCTGATTCATTATTAATTCAGATTGACTAACTTCTGGAGCAACCTGAACTATACATAGTAAGCTATTTCCAGAGCTCCAAATTAAGATCTTAAATAAGATCAGGTGGCCTTTGTACACTCCAACACAAATAAAGATTTGATTGCTTTTACTTTATGAAACCATTCAATTTTTAAAAAAATAATATTAACAATATTTCAGCTGATAGCACATTTGACAGTGGTCAAGGATCAACTGTGTATTCAGACTCCCAGAGTAGCCAGCAAAGTGTCATCTACTCATCTATTCCTGATGCAATACCTCCAGCTGTTCAGCGTGTTTATAGCCCACCACTCAGTGAGAACCAGACTTTGCCACATGGTCTTCAGCAGTTAGGGCCCTACCAGCAGCCCTCAGTAGTAAGTATGGTCTTCAATTTTCACATATGAATTCTTTAAAATTATTAAATAATTGCATAACCTCAGAAGTCTGTACAGGTAACCATTTTTCTTGGGTATGTTCATACTTATGAATGAATTGGAGTCACAAAGATACATATCCTATCTCCTATGTTTGATTTTATACTTTTTATTATTTAGGTTTAATATAAAGCAAAGAGGGTGGCTAGTCTATTTTAGAAACATTGTACATACTAGTTTTGAAAGTTATTTCATTTATTTTACCTTCTTGCTGTCTGTATACTCATGTCATATGATTTCTTCATTTGTTTAATTGCATTTGGGGTCGGATATTCTTTCAGTTGTGTTCAAAGGCAGATATCTGTTCAGAAATTTTGTAGCTCCTTTCCAGGATAGAATATTTTTCAAAGATGAAAAAGTGCTTGTATTCTAGGAAGTCCACATCTAAAACAGGTCACCTGGAAAGATGTTCACATTTTTTCTCCTTTTCCTGTTACAATGACCTTGAACATAAAAATAAATAGAATATCATGGTAAGAGGAACTGCAAACAGTTGAACATAAACCTTTTGATTTTTCTAGTAACAAGGGTGGCACATGTCTTGTATGTGGTTCCTCAGAAACTACATTGTGCCTTTGCTAAACCAGTATTTGTTACCTGTGATGCAAAGCAGTTCCTATAGCTGTTGTCATCATACTGACTCTAGAATGTCAGGAATCAAACCCAAAGCTAGTTCAGGAAAGAAGAAATGTGAAGGAAGTGGATCATAGTTACCAGGATTACAGAATTCTTCGAAATTTTGCTTGTTAAAGCTGCTTGTCAGGAATGTAGGGAACAAGTTACTCTTTGCTTAAGAATTTGTTTTAAATATTAATCTCTAAAAATTGTTGAGGTGCTCAATTGTGAGGGAAAAGTAACGTCAGGGGACACTCCAGAATGTATGCATACTAGGAACAGATATCGTTCCAATAACTCCTGTGAGTATAACCCATGTATTCAAAGAGGCAATAGTACCTTTAAGATTTATATTTTCTTCTTCCTTTTCCTTTAATGCTATAGCCATTCATTTGTATTGTGCTTATGTGGGCAGGCATATGTTTATCCTGCAATTCCTAAATGTCAAACGGGGCCCTGGACTTTTTATTTAATGGTCATTAACATAGGAAGGTATCTACTCAGTTAATCAGAATTATTAACATTAATTATTTGACCAAATATCTTGAACAGCTATATACTGACAGAATGACAAGGTATTCTGTTGAGAGTTTTTATAGGCAATAGGTTTTTAAAGTAATATCTTCCTCCCTCCCTCCCTCCCAGCCTGGCCTTCCAGTGGTTCAGGGTCCAACTGCTGTTGTGTCTCAGCGGCCACAACTTTATCCAGAACCAGCAGTTCCATTTCCTGTTGTTCATCCCACATCAGTTGCCCCTGTGCAGATGAGACAACCTCAACCTGTATTAGTCAGCCAGCAGGTGAGAACTGACATATTCTGCCTTTCTCTTCCCCCTCCCCACCACCAACCTTCAAAACACTCTGGATGACTGCCTGGAGAGGTCCCTGCAGTTTTTTTGGCATGATTTTTGGAAGTGGTTTGCCATTGCTTCCTTTCTAGGGCTGAGAAAGAGTGACTGGTGCACGGTCCCCCAGCTGGCTTCGTGCCTAAGGGGAGACTAGAACTCACGGTCTTCCAGTTTCTAGCCTGGTACCTTAACCACTATGCCAGACTTTCTGTCTTTTAGGTAGATATTAAGCTTAAAACCACTTTAACTTGTATTATAGGCCCAATTGTCCATTATAGAATGAAAGATTTCTTAGCAAATCTTAAACGCCACAATAGATTAATGTGTCAATTAATGAGTAGGACAGCAGTGGCATCTGTGCGGAGGTGTCAAAACAGTCAAGATGGCAGTTGTGGTAGCATAATTGAAGCCCCATCCCTTTTGTATTTTAATTGACATTAGATACATGTACAAAGGGGCAGAGCTTTGATTGTGCTGCCACAACCACTGTCAGGACTTTGTAAATGTCCCCTGTAGATGCTAGTCAGACAGAGCAAGAAAGTTTTAATTTCTTTCCTCACCCTATAGCAAACTCAAGATTAGTTCTTGACCTCTTATAAGTTTATTTCTACAAGTAGGAGGGATTGACCTCATTATTTGGACTTTTAAAAAATATTATCATCTATTATATCTTTTGGTGACCTGAAAATGGACAGCTTTATCATTCTCTTCTGCCTGCCTGCTAATTTCGTTAGTAGTTCAAAATGGTCATGAGAAAGGAAGAAGTATCTACCCATGGCCATTATCATTGTTTCCAGATGATTTGTAATTTGAGTTTGGGTATAAATTTGCATAAGTAAATGGCATCCAAATCAGCTTTGGAACAACTGGGAATATTGGATTGCAGTTTGAAGTTGATTTAACAGTTTGGCTTTTTTGTGAAGCTGGTAATCACAGTTCGCCAATTCACAAATGGGAACCCTGATTATTATATCAAGATATAATCATCCAAAAGCCATTAAGAATTGGAACTGATAATTTTTCAGACACAGAAAATAGCAGGAAGAAATTGAATTGCATCTATATATACTTCCCTTTTTTACCTCTTACCGTGACTTTAGACTGTTAATTTTGTAGGTTTTCAACCCATTAACTGTATTTGAAAAAAGTGAATTTGTTGTTGGGCTATTCGCCTATGACTGCTTCTCCAACTCATGCTGATAGCACTTCAAAAATCTATATGATTTTTTTTTAATTCATCAGCAATCCCTCCCAACCCCAGCTCCCTTACAGCAAGTTCTCAGCAACCAGCCTATGTGCCCAGTACAGCAACCTGCACCTCACTTGTTGTCCCAGTTTCCAACGCCCAGTTCTCAGATGGCAGCTACCAGCGCACCACTGGCACCTCTGCAAGTTCCCCCTGTGCAGCCACTTCCACCGGTCCCACCCGGTCAAGTAAGTCTGTTGTAGCGCTCAATAGACTTTCCTCATTTCGGTATAAATACTTCATGTTGCTAGAAATATAGCAATACTTGCATTTATCACTTGGCTTTTGTTGTAACATTGAATTATAAAAAAATCTAGCTATTTATTATTACTGTAACAAATCAAAACATAAAATAAGACTTTCAGAAAAGTTAAATAATATGTCCCTGGCTCAAAGCAGCCCGGCTTACAAACACGCCAATCAGGAACTGATACTGGAATTTCTTTAAAATGGACCAATGAGACAAGGAACCAATCAGGAGCCAGCTTTCTTGCACTCCCATGACATGGACCAATCAGAGAGCAGCTTGCCAGGTTCGGATGCAAGAGCCCAGTCAACCTCAGTTCCAAGAGGTACACCACAAAGCAACTCACTCTGCCTCTGAAAATGCCAACCACAGCTGCTGGCAAAACGCCAGAACAAAATAAAACTAGACCATGGCCATGCAGCCTGAAAGTTCATCGCTGCTTCTTTGATGCCAGCTGTGAAAGCCTACACCAGTATATAACATGTCACTTCCTCATATTAGCACAAAAAGGACAGGTATATGAATATGAGAACTGTGTCATTTATATAGTATGGTAAGCTGATGAACATTTAAAAAAAACAAAACAGAAAAATATGACAAATGGAAAAGAAAAAGAAATCTTAATTTTAAAAGGGGAAAGAGGACATGCCCTGCTGTCATAAAGCCAACAGATAACAAATTTCTGTGTGTGAGTAATTAGCATTTGTGGAAACAAAAAATCCATTTTATTAAAATATCAACAGAGGAACAAGGCAAAACTGAGTTTTTGATATTTCCAAAGAAATGTTGCTTAAAGACTTGCTTTAGATTAAGCCATGGTTAACTAAATATGGTTTATCGTTAAAACAGTTTTGAAATGAACCTTGGGATCATGTACTTCCTATTCCTTTGGCTATCAAGATAAGAGATTGGAAACTTCAGCCTTTGGTTCAAATCATAATTTGGGTATAACAGCACAAGATCATTGTAACACAATTCTTAAATTGTGGCATGAATGGTCTGGTACAACATCTGAACCAGACCACAGCTATTTATTTAGCACTATCCCTTATAATCATTGTCAGAGTATTTTACACAATTTGCTTGGAGTGTAGCTTATTCATTTATTCAGCTGATTAACATATATTTTGTTAAAAAATTCTCATACTATGAAAAAATGTCTATGATACCATAAAATGTTTCCAACATATTTCCAAAATGCCTCACAATCGCATGAAAAACAAAATTGTTTATGAAATGTGAATACCACCTCAATTCAATTGGATTCTAGGCAATAATATACTATAGTAATAATATTACTATAATACAATAATAGTAATAATAACAATACAATAATAAAAGATATATATGTATACACACACACACACACACACACACACACACACTAAATCTTAACATGGCTCCAGAATCAGCCCCTTTCTGGATGAAAGCCGCAAGAGGGGGCTCATATCTGCCCTGGAAGGTAAGCTGTTTGGTAGAAGGTGAGCCCCTACAGAGAACATCCAAAGGGACCTTTGGGTCCATTCCCTTCCCACCTCCTAGTAGGCTGGAATACCTAAGTAGGTGTTCTCTGACTGCCCAGAGCAGGCAGACAGATTTTCTCAGGAAAAAGCGTTCTCTTAAAAACCAAGTCATTAAAGCCAGCAGAATAAATTGCACTCAAAAACATATTGGTAACCAATGCAGCTTCCACAGCAACAATATTCAGTGGCAGTATCAAGACTGATCCACGAGCATGTGAGCTGCTGTATTTTGGATCAGTTGAAGTTTCTGTGTGGTCTTCATAGGCCATCCCATATAAAACAAATTTCAGTAGTCTAAATGAGAGATGACAAATACATGAGTGACTGTCCTCAGTGCATCTTATGCCAGGCAAGTGTGCAAGCTGAAGCTGAGAAAAGTCCTCTTAGCCACATTCTCACCTGCCCAGACCCAAGGCATCTGCCTCATCTTCCATTTCACTCAGGTGGGAGATGTGCAACTTCGTATCCTATTACCAAATTGATAGATGATTTCTCTCAGTGGATTCGTGTAGATGTTGCAGGATAGGGGCGATGACTGAGCCCTGCAGCACCCCATAATGGAGCATCTGAGGGCCAGACATTTCCTCATCTGCCACCACAGTTTTGACATTCACATCCTGACCAGATGGATCTTGTCCAATATCAAGAGCCATTGAGAGATCTAGGAAGACAAGGGCAGTTGCACTCCCTCTGTCCACAGGTCATCCACGACAGCAACCAGTGTGGTTTTTGTTTCTTGCCTGGGCTTGATTCTGGACTGACATTACTTGAGACAATCTGTGTTCTCTGTAACTGCAGCCCCATCACTTTTTCCACAAACCTTCCAAAGAAAGAGAGGTTGGGAAAGAAGTTCCCATTGGATCCAGTCCAGGCATCTTGAGGAATGGGTGGATCAGCATCTCTTTAAGAGGTGCTGAAATCTTTTCTTTGGGGGCACACACCTGGTCTGCCCTCTCATTCACAATTAAGTCATATATGAGGCTAGATCTATTGGAAGCTGACATTTAAAAGAATCAGCCTGAGCCCAGAATGTCCAGTAATCCAGTTGTCTGGCTCATGTGTCTTGATTGGGGCCCAGAAGTACAAATTTCCAATCCCCTTTCCCTTGGGATGTCTCTTCCTCCATTCCCCACCCCCAGTCTCCTTTCATACTCTCCCCTGCTTGGCCCTACTGATTTCCTCCTCCTATCTCTGTCCCTCTTAGCTACTTAGCCCCTGCTCCCAAACACTCCAGTTATGCAAAGTAACAATCTCTCCACTGTGGCCAACCAAGTACAATATCTGGAAGCTGTACCCTATGCAACCATACATTCCTAAGCCGTACATCCCCAACTGAAACAAGCCAAAACTCTCCTCAACCCAGGTCTCTCCCCCAACAGTCCCTACCTGGCTCTCCCCAGGTGATAAGTACACGATCCCTGTTTTCTCTGGAAAGGGGCCCTTTCTCCCCACTTCTCTGACTCCCACACAGAGAACCAGTGGCTCCCTTCTTTCCTCTTTGGTGGTTCTGTTTGTTCTCCATATCTCCTCCACTATTAGGTGTAAGGAAACAGAGCTCTCTTGGCCCATTTCAGATGAATCAGTTTCACTGGGCCTCCTCAATAACCTTGCCATCTGATGTATTTCTGGGCTTCTTCACCCTGTTTTACAGTTCTTCAGTCTTTTGTTTTTATGTATTCTCCTCTACTATTTATTCCAGTTTTAATTCTAGTTCTTCTGTTTTTCAGGAAAAACAATAGGTGGCAGATGAGGCTATAACAGTTTAATTATAGAATTGTAGTGCCATCTGGTATCAGATAAATAATAAAAGATAAAGCAGAATATGTGATTCCTCCTCTTCCCTTCCTTCCCCTTTTATTCTCAAAAAAATTGTGTTGGTCTAGGTTAGGTTGAGATTGGATGACTAGATTATGGAAGAATGATGATTTGGATCAGAGTATCGCCAGTTCTAGTTCATAGTTTAGTCTTTTAAGCATACAGTATGCTGAGAAAATAAAAATATTTCTCTTCTCACTAGAAGGGGCCCTGAGTAGTTCCAAACATTCCAGAGATAGAGTACAAAGAACTAAGTTCTGTTATCTGCCTCATTTCAGAAAATATGCCTACAGCATATAGCTGTATATAGCGTATTTAGATACAAAATACACCAAAGGTACACATGCACATACACACTCAGAAATATGATCAAAAGGCACATTCTAAGCACATGAATGACAATAGCATCACTGTCGCCCCCACTGATTCTCTGTTTAGGAAGTAGTTCACTTATAACAAATGACAAAAACTCCTTTTCCACCTTGTAAGGATCAACTCAGATCTGGAAGCTACAGACATTATAGAGAGTGGGTAGAACTATAAATCACCACTATTAATAATCCTAAGAAATTCTGTGAAAGAATTTTTTGTCATTACATTTAGGAGAATCTTTAGACCTAAATGTACACTACCATGTAAGATTAAAGGAATAGAAGTCCAAATGCAGCCACTACTTGTGAAGTCCTTTCATGTAATAAGAAAAGCCCAGATTGATAACCCTAAGATGATGCCATACAAATATGTTGGACTCAAATTATTGTCTTTCCCCGCCCCACTCCTGCATCCTGTCACAATTGCCTGAATTGCCCCAAAAGCGAGTCCAAACTCAGGATTCCAGAATAAAATAAAACCAAAATTAATCCAGAGATAACTTTTTTCATTTGCCCATCCCCCTTTTCTTATCTTCTCTCTTCAGGCTTATCCTAGATGCTTCCTCTCTTTCTCCCCAGCTATTTTGAAGCTTTCTCTTATTTATGAAAGTTTTTCTTTGTAGCTTGATCTTCCTGCATTGCCCAGCTAAATTTGCCCAAATGAGGCCTCCCCAGAAACCTCAAAGAATTTATGATGCCTCTTCTAACACCTTGCTGTGCTTACTAGGCAGCTGTAAATAGAAAGCAATGGAGTATGTGGACAGCTACAAACTCCAGCAATGATTGATGAAGAATGAAACAAAGGCTTTCACAAGCAGGATTTTGTTGTAAAATCTGATTACATTCAATATGGAAGTGAATATTTTATTATCAAAGCATCACCTGCCTCCTCATAAATGATCATTTGTATCTTTGTATCAATCTGTTCTACCCTTTACCCATCTGGTGTCTAACAGATGTGATGGGACCGCAGCTTCCAGAAATCCTAGGCTTCTTGGAAATTTTGGAGTTGTCATTCACATATACCTAGAAAGGACCAGATTGGAAAAGGCTGATCTATTGTATGATGTAGTTCCAAGAACTAACTTAAGTAAATCTAGCACAAATGCATTTATTCCATAAAGGCAGGTATTTTTAACTGAATTCCAGTAACTTCATTACAGAATAATCCATTTTTAAATCCCACTATTTTAATAACAGAAGTTTAGCCTTATTTTTAATGCTGAAGTGAAAATGAGTATGCATATCATTTTGTATACTTATAATGTGTGGAACTAATATCTCAAGTCAAAGCTATCAGCTGATACCTAAGCATGTATGTTAAATAATGGTTTTGTCAAAGCTGTGTAATGTTGAACATTGTTATGCTTACCTATTTGTATAATGAGTAGGATAAATTATATGCTTATAGTTGCTGTATTGTTTCTAATGAAAGAATTGGAATTATTTAAATGCTTGTTAAGGGTTCCTTACTTTTTGATAATGTATTCCAATTTAACATTTTTCTAATATGCCCCTCCCAACCTGAATCTCATTTGCCATGCTTGCTAAGCCCTTATATTCTATGTACTGTATTGCTTTTATACACACAAGAAAAGATATTCTTTCCCACCCTTGACCCTTGACGTACTTGCTTCCTCCAACATCATATCATCTGCATTGGGAAATATGTAATCCACCTTCTCTTGTTACTAATTCTAATGTACTCTTAATCCGCACTCTGAAAATTGCTGAATTTTACCATTTATTAGTCTTCAAAATCAACTCCACATGAGTTCAATTTAGGAGGAAAACACTAAGTTGCATGCAATATGTGTATGTATTTAATTAATAGCAACTTGAAATTATAGCAGTCTTAGTATAGACAAAGTGTTTGTACTTGTGCATGGGTAGGCATTTCTCCCTTCAGTTGAGAGAGCAGCTACATATGGACATACAGTGGGGCAAAAAAGTATTTAGTCAGCCACCAATTGTGCAAGTTCTCCCACTTAAAAAGATGAGAGAGGCCTGTAATTTTCATCATAGGTATACCTCAACTATGAGAGACAAAATGGGGGAAAAAATCCAGAAAATCACATTGTCTGATTTTTAAAGAATTTATTTGCAAATCATGGTGGAAAATAAGTATTTGGTCACCTACAAACAAGCAAGATGTCTGGCTCTCACAGACCTGTAACTACTTCTTTAAGAGGCTCCTCTGTCCTCCACTCGTTGCCTGTAGTAATGGCACCTGTTTGACCTTGTTATCAGTATAAAAGACACCTGTCCACAACCTCAAACAGTCACATTCCAAACTCCACTATGGTCAAGACCAAAGAGTTGTTGAAGGACACCAGAAACAAAATTGTAGACCTGCACCAGGCTGGGAAGACTGAGAAGACTGAATCTGCAATAGGCAAGCATCTTGGTGTGAAGAAATCAACTGTGGGAGCAATAATTAGAAAATGGAAGACATACAAGACCACTGATAATCTCCCTTGATCTGGGGTTCCATGCAAGATCTCACCCCATGGGGTCAAAATGATCACAAGAATGGTGAGCAAAAATCCCAGAACCACACGGGGGGACCTAGTGAATGACCTGCAGAGAGCTGGGACCAAAGTAACAAAGGCTACCATCAGTAACACACTACGCTGCCAGGGACTCAAATCCTGCAGTGCCAGATGTGTTCCCCTGCTTAAGCCAGTACACGTCTGGGCCCATCTGAAGTTTGCTAGAGAGCATTTGGATGATCCAGAAGAGGATTAGGAGAATGTCATATGGTCAGATGAAACCAAAGTAGAATGTTTTGGTCTAAACTCAACTCGTGTTTGGAGGAGAGAGAATGCTGAATTGCATCCAAAGAACACCATACCTACTGTGAAGGATGGGAGTTTGACCTCTGTCATTGCCAACAAAGGATACTGTATATAACAAAGTATTGAGATGAACTTTTGATATTGACCAAATACTTATTTTCCACCATGATTTGCAAATAAATTCTTTAAAAATCAGACAATGTGATTTTCTGGATTTTTTTCCCCATTTTGTCTCTCATAGTTGAGGTATACCTATGATGAAAATTACAGGCCTCTCTCATCTTTTTAAGTGGGAAAACTTGCACAATTGGTGGCTGACTAAATACTTTTTTGCCCCACTGTAATACTCTACTGAAGTGAGTACGAGAGCCTGAACAGAGAGAAGCTCCATTCATACCATGGAAAGTCACAAGGCACGGCATCAGTTACGATTGGTGTATGGCAGATATTTGTCTAAAATGTTTCTAGGCATGCAATGAGTAATTATTAACAGGTTGCTGCATGCTTTATTTTTCCTTTGTATTAATTTTGGTTATTAACAGGTTGCTGCATGCTTTATATTTCCTTTGTATTAATTTTGGATTGTTCTATTAACATGCAGTTGCTTTGAAAGCCTATCCTGCATTTGTTCTAGAACAATTTAGACCCATGAAAAATGAATGGAAGTCATTTTTCATTTTATTTGTTGATATAGCTTAGGAGCCACCCAACTCCAGATGATTCTGGGTTGCTTACACTTCAAAAAAGAGGAATCATCATTTTACTAATATAAGGCAAATGAATCAATTTAATGTCATCCTGGGAATTCTCTTGCAATTCACATATTATATTTTTTTCCAGATTCCTCAATTTCCTGTCATTCCCGCAGTCACTCCTCTGGCAGGACTTGATAGTCATCCTTCAAACCTGTCTGATATACCTGCTGCAAATATGCCCCCTATACCTGCTCCTTCTCAATATTTTCCTCCAGCTGTGATTTTACCAAGCCTTCCTGTGAACTCTGCTCTGCCACTGTCATCAAATCCCCCTGCCCTCCCCCTGCAAGCAGTCAACCTTCCTCATACAACTGTGGCTTCCTTGGTCTTACCCTGCCAAACAATTGTGCCAAATATGCCGGCTGCTCCAGTACCATTACTTCCTGTGCCTCCACCAGGAGTGTCAGCTTTACCAACACATCCTGCGGTAGCCCAGCTCTCCCAACAACAAATGTACCAGGCTACCCTCCAGCAGATAATACAGAATGAAGTTGTATCTTCTCCCCTCCATACTCAGAATATGCAAGCAGTTTCACAGCAGCAGCAGATGCTGCCTTCACTTCCACAGTCACTTCAACCAAGCATAATTCATCCTTCAGAACAGACTATGTCTGCATCTGGGGCTGGTAATCAGGTAAACTGTTTGACATTGGACTTTTGTGGGATTAAAACATAGGAGTAGTTCTCCAAGTGACAGTTCTGTAGATAGTTCAAATTTAAAAAGGAATTTGGGAATTAATGCCCCATCGAGATAGCATCTTAAAACTGAAACCTTAAAAATGAATTGATTGAAAAGCAAATGTCAGAGGATGAATGCTTAAGGGACGTTAACTGGAAACTCCTACCCCAGGAGACGACACTATTTCTTCCCAAGAATGAAGAAAACCTTTAATTTCCACTTACAGTATATTATAGTGTTTTCCAGTGTTTTACTGTAAGTAGAGTATAATATGAAGATGATTTGTTCATGAAACTAAATCATTTGTAAGTAGGTTTGCACAATACTATAATTGAGGTGTATGCTGGTTTCTTTAAAAGTAGATCTTTATTTTGCAGAGGAGTTTCAGAATAATTTAAAAATATTTAATGGTAAGAAGTACTTCCATCCTCACAATTACAAATTTGAACAATGGCTGAAGCACAGCTTTTGAAATTATATACTGTATATATAATTTCATTTATAATTTATTTATTATATATATATTCATTCATTCATTCACTCATTCTCAAGTTCAGAAGAACAGAAGCTTCTAATTTTAAATGTTTATAATAGATTATAAAGTAATATAATGCAATATAAGACAGAGCATATATTGAGAAGAAAATAGTTTATAAAAAAAATTGAAGATTACTTTAAAACAGGAATTTTATAAGGAATAATAGCACTTTACCATTTATCATCCACCTTCTTAAAATCCATAACATTCAATCTCAAACTATTGTTCTGTATTTCCAACTTTATTTAAATCTTTGTTTTGGCCATATATTTGGTACATAAAAATTGTTTGTGAAGAATTTGTGTCCATCTGGTCCTAACCTAACCTCCATTGAACCAATGATATTATTCCCATTGGCTTCAAAATTAATTGTCCCATCCAGTGTGGCTCTTTAAGTATTTCAGATATCTTATACTGATGTACCTGTATCAGTTTTGATTCAGACTGTAAGATTTGTTATCAGATGAGATCTGGAGGCTTTATAAAAACCTATACAGATCCTTTATATCTTGCCAAAAAAGATGAAGAATAAGGAAAATCAGCCTGTCTCTATTTCACTTATACTGATGGCTCCTATTAGTTGTTCATATACAACAAAAATCATGGATATTTGCTGGAATCATATAAAACAAAGGCATTAGATGTTTTTCATATTTCCCTTATGCGGTATAACAGTTGGTAAGATGAGAGAGAGAGCGTGCATTTATATCCCACTGCAACCAGAACTGGCCCTGACATATAATATATGCACAATAATCATTTATATGTAGCATTAATAGTACTAAAATTTTCTTTTTCTTCTATGTTTTCCTTTGCTGCTGTTGCCTTCTCTGTTTGTTTCTATATCCCATCTCTTCTTCAGTTTCCTTTTCAGGTAAAGCTTGACTTAGTAATTATAGATTCTTTGAGCAAGGATAAAAATCTCCATAATGATATGCTCATGAGTTTCTAATGTTCTAGACAACATCATTTTTGTAAAAAAGTACCCCTATAGATGCTTTGGTATATATAATTTTTATGGCAAAATGACAAGAATATATGCAAAAAACTAATACAGATAGGCCTGAAAGATTAGTTTAATTTGAAGTTTAATTGTACAGATAATACCTTGACATAATCCACAATAGTATTTGTGAAATAGATGGCACTGGGTTGCTCTGTTCGGTCTCAGTTAAACATTTGAAGTACCCTCTAATAGCTATCCATTTTACATAAAAGCCACATCCAAGAGGCAGACTGCTTAAGGAGTTTCCGGCATTCTGTGAAGGTATGAATGATATTATTAGTCCTTTGGGTGTGGCAGATGCAGTTGCATAAAAGGTCTACAATCCACATTTCCTCAGTCTGATTTAAATATTAATCCCAATTTACTGAAATAATGGCTTGAAATGTAACTATACTTTATTCTCTTGGGCAACCAATATTCTCAGGTATAACCTTTATATAAATTGGTTATTTATATTATCTAACAAGTAGTTACTTCAGTTCAGTTTAACCAAACTGATATTTAAGCATGTATTTAAATATACAGCCATGTATTTTGGTTCATAGCAGCTGCTTCATATTGTAAACTGTAAATGTCTACGAACTTGTTATGCCAATTTAATTATGTACACATTAATTATAAGGTACTAACTTGTAACAATGAGATAAAAATTTTCAGATCCTAATAATGGATAGTTGCTGTGGTGAGTAAATTCCACTTGGTTGCATTTCATACATCCATGAAATCACAGTTTGTATACATAGCCTGATTTCCTCCCTTCTTTCCTTCCATATGGTTTCCTTGCAGTATAACAAGGACCTATTTTTAATAATGTTGATTTAGCCAGTGAGTCCTTACCAGAATTTAGACTAATCACAGGCATTTGCTTTTTTGAACAGATTATTGGACATCCTCAGTATGCTGTGGATATTGGAACCCAGATACCTGCATTGCCAGTGCAGGCTTCTGCAGTTACATCACCGCCATTGCAATTGCAGCCTGAAGCAATGCTGCCCGGTATTGGTTCAGATGGACTTTCACGTATCACTCTTGGCACCGCTAATTCAGCAATGCCGGCAGATCACGGACTGCCCCTTCAGTGTTCCGCTTACCTGCAGTCTCAGTCAGACAATCACCAGCTTCCTGGCCAGCAGGTTCCAACTCTGTGCCCAGTTGTCCCACTAGCCACAGAACCTCCTCAAGAGGTGGTATGTGTTTTCAAGTGCTACTAACTGTAAGAAAACTCACTAACCGAGTTAAAAGAGCTGTATTCCAGTTTCATGGGTAGCATCCTCTAAGCTCACTTTATCTTATCTTCTGTTTACTTCACTATCTCTGAACTTGAGTTCTTTGAAATCATTCAAATTTTTCATTCTTGTATTCTTTTTCTTTCCACATCTTTTCTTACTCCTTACTTTTGTTTACTTGCATTAAGTTTCAGTTTCCCCAGGTAGCAATGATACATGCACTACAGTATACAGACACTCATGCCTAAGAAAAGGGCTGTGGTTTTGTTAGCCTGTAGCTGAAACCCGATTCTCCAGATAGCACCACCTAACATTTTGTATCAAGCAGTACTTGACAATTCTCAATGGGAAAGCAGCCTGATGTATCTAGTAATTTGCTTAGAGAAATTCTGCTCCAAAAGATAATTTGGGCTGTTGGCATAAACCAGGCCAATACTTAATTCTAAACTATTGAAATCTAGTGCTCAAAATACGGCTTGGTTTGTTTATGAAGTGAAAAAGAATATACACCAATACCAATACCAACACATTTTGGTTTAAATAATTATTTCTTCTTTACAATGTAGGAGCACGCAGTACTGGAGAAGCAACAGTCACTGTCACAGAGCTGTGAAAGGTATCTTTTCTATTTGTCTATACCTTGGCATAAAGTTCTCAAACAACTTGCAGATTACATCAATATCTATCTGTTTTTACTGTGAACTGCCCAGAGTCACTCTGCAGTGAGATGGGCGGTGACAAATTTGAAATATAAATTAAAAAAATATAAATAAATAAATAAATAAATAAAGAGTAAAGAATCTGAAGTGATTTCTAAAATGTGCACTCGTTTTGTGATGGCAGTTGTATCTCTTTTTCCTAAGCTGACGATGATGGTGATGGTAATGGTGATGACGTGCCATCAAGTTGGTGTTAACTCTTAGCAGCCACATAGATAGATTTTTCTCCAGAATGATCTGTCCCCAACCTAGTCCTTCAGGTCTTTCAACAATGCACCCATCACTGTTGCAATCAAGTCCATCAACCTTGCTGCTGGTCTTCTTCTTTTTCTCTTCTCACCTACCTTTTCCAGCATTATAGGTCTTAGTGAACCTTTTTTGTTATTGTTGTTCTGGGCCTTACTTCATCAGGGGTTAATATTTGGGAACAAATGCCATAAGCAGATAGTATTGCCCTTTCTGTTTTCAAGTACCACCTCTTCCTTTTCTCTCCTTACACTACTCAATTCCACTCCATCAGACAAAAGACAGATTACTCTGCCAGAGGTCAAAATTTATTACTTGCAGGAGACTTTTAATATTAAGCTGATGGATACATAAAATTAAACTGGAGGATATATATGGCTGTAAGACTGAATGTTGCCACTTCCTCTTCAAATTAAGAATATTATCTGTTGCATAACTATCACTACTTTATGGCTGCACACTGCGTGGGAAATAAGAAATAGTAGGCAAGCTGTTTTTCAGACATCTTGCTTTCTAATACTGATCTCATCTAAATCGAAAGCTCCATCGCCTGGCTGATCTTCTGCACTATTTTGATAATCTCTAGATAATGCTTTCCATGGTGCACAACAAAATTAAAAACCAAACCAAAATGGAAACTGGAGTTTTCCTGCTCCTAATCTAACACTCTAACACTGCCCTATTCTACTGAAAGAATGGTGGAAATATTTTAAATTCTGACCTCAATTTCAGGTATCCAATCCACACACACTCTGCCTTAAATATGCTTTCATGGTCATCCTTATTCTACTTTCTATTATAGGGCATATGTATCTGTCACAAAGGACCATAAAATGAGGAGCCTTGCAGCCATAAGTCCTTGTTTACAGTTCTAGGTAGTCAGGCTTCTAGGAAGTCACAGAAAAGTTGTTGAAGAAGACATTACACAAATATTCCAGATATTGGGAATATCAGTTTACTAGTGTATCTATGCCTCAGAAAAATATACATTGACAAAGATTTTTGGTACTAGAAAATGGGGTTATCATAAATAATATGAGATATGAATGAGTAAGTAAATATGATACTATGAAGATATAAAAGAAGAACTTACGTTAAAGTAATTTCAGCTATCTGAAATACACAGCTCAGTTCTCTTTTACTTGCATAGAGTTCAGATGGATCTATTAAGGAATTGCTTTGTAAGATTTGGTGTAGAAATGTTTTAGTGGTTTGATTATGTAAATGTCATGACATTTGTTTGATTTGTACCAAGGTTGTGCTACTAACTTTGTAGTTTATTTTTTAATACTATTTCTGTAGTATAAAACTGTATTTATACTGTTTTAACTTGCACTAGAAAAATATACTTTTTTCCTCAGAAGATTATTTAAGATACTGTAAATACTGTGCACAAATGTATGTAGGGATATTTCATGCACTTCAGAGACTCTAAATGTGTCTGATTGAACTAACAGTTTAATTAAGACTGGAACAGACAAGCAAATTTTAATGCAGATCAATCACAATATATTGTCGAAGGCTTTCACGGCCGGCATACGATGGCTGGTGTGGGTCTTCCGGGCTGTGTGGCTGTGTTCTGGAAGTTTTGTTTCCTAACGTTTCGCCAGCACCTGTGACTGGCATCTTCAGAGTGCAGGAGCACAGACAGGAGCAGTTCTCTCTGTGCCCAGGGTGATGTGACCCTTTTTTGGGTATTTATAGAGATTTGGGGGGAGGGAAAGGGGGGGATTGGGCGTGTATGGGGGGGTTGAGTTACTGAGTGGCTGCTTGTTTTGGTGTCAGAATCTGTGTGTATCTTCCTGGGGACTTCCTGGCACTTTTTAAAGAGGTCTCTGTGTTAATAATGTTTTATCTGTTTTTAATTCCTGCTCTGTCATCTTATCACAAAGTTATATGAGCCCTGATGTTGCTTCTGGTAAAGAGATGAGTGACAGTTTTGAAGGAACAAGTGGAGGTGGGAAACAAGAAGGAAAACCTTCAAAGAAACATAAAAAATCAACCCGTACTCGTTCACGTCAGGAAAAATCCAATAGGCCCAAGCTTACCATTTTAAATGTAAGGCTACTTTCCTTGCTCCGTATTTACCTATCTATTTGATTGTATTGGATATAATGATTGGCTCTTTCTATAGGTATGCAATACAGGGGATAAGATGGTGGAATGCCAACTAGAAACACACAATCACAAGATGGTCACTTTTAAATTTGATTTAGATGGCGACGCTCCAGAGGAAATTGCTACTTACATGGTAAGATCTTTTCTTGGTTTAACAATATTGGAATAATAGTGAAATTTTAGTTTCATAAATTGCACAGATTACAGTACTGTTTGTATAGCTATAGACAGTATTTCCAATCTCTTGGAAATTAGCTGTTGAAGTAAAACTAATTTCTATTTAATGTTCCTGTTAGTCTGTGCACAGGGGAATTAGGCTAGAGAGGTTGTTACTTTAAGAAACAATAAACAAACCACTAATTCCTTTTCATATTTGTTATTTGGAACAATTGCCCTACAATTGTAGTCTTAAAATTTACTGACAACAATCTGTTGTCTCCATTAATTAACTCCAGTAAAGACCAAAACAATTGGAAAGTCCCTTAATGCCCCTCACCCTTATGGATCAAGAATGTTCTGTGAAATGCCTCCTATGCACTGAAGCAGTTAATTTACTATTTAATTGAACTAAGCACAAAATCTGTTTTATGAATGTAAACATTCACACTATGGGGTTTTTTTGTAAAAAAAAAAGTGGATAAGCAATCAGTTAAAAGGGATAAAGAACGAACACAGAAAAACTGCAGGCTTGAAAAATATTTTTTGCGCATTCATGTAGGTCGAAAATGAATTTATATTACCAACTGAGAAAGAGATATTTATTGAGCAACTGAAAGAAATCATTGACAAGGCAGAAGATATGCTTAGTGAAGATACAGAAGGAGAACGAAGTTCTGATCAAGGTGTGAGCCCTCAGCAAGATACTTACAAGCTGGAAATCAATGAGGTATTTTTAAAAAACAATAAAATGAATATAATAGTTAATGTTTCAGCTAGTAAATGTTTCAAACAGTAAATGTTTAACAATTTACTTAACGTCCTCTAGAAGTTATGGATTACAATCCCATCATCCACAGTGAAAGAAACCATATCTGTTTGGTATGGATTGGAATGATGGGACTTGTAGTCCAACACATTACTTTTATTAGCTAGTGTTCAAAGAAGCATTTAATTATTTTTATGCTAGAATATTGTTTTTTGCTGATTAATTTGAGCAAAGATTCCAAATGTAAATACTCTGATATGATTGGCTAATGCTCTTTTTTCATTTTAAATAGGAGAATCGGCAATCCCAGGCAAGGATGCCTATCTACCAACAGAATGGTAAAAGTGTTTCTTTGAATATGCACGTATATCACCTAACACTGTAAGGCACTGTTTCTCAACCTCAGCAACTTTAAGATGCATGGACTTCAACTTCCAGAATTCTCCCAGACAGGAATTGAAGTTCACACATCTTAAAATTGCTGAGGTTGAGAAACACTGCTGTAAGGCAATACTTAATTATAATAATGATTTTAAGATTGTGTCAGAGTCAGCCAGCCAGTCAATAGTCTACACTGAACTCATTCATTTTCTGTAGCACTTTATTCCTTCAGAGATGCTTTTTCATTATTGCATGCATGTGATGACAATTGCTGTGATGAGAGCTTTGGCAGAAAATAAAATGTGAAACTTGGGTAAGCCTATGAATAGCTTTACGTTTGTCTCTCAGATTGGACTTCAAGCATTAATCTCTCAGACTGAACTTCAGTCATTAATCTTCATCTGTTTCACTAACAATACAAAGACATTATTTTTAAATGTGGTACTCATGTATTATGTTATACAGTACAGTAAGTGCTAGTATAACTGCAGTAATAGACTTTGCTAATTGTTGGGTCAAAAGTTTGTTCATTTTAATCTTTCCTGTCTTTAGTTCTGCATACTGGGAAACGTTGGTTTATCATTTGTCCTGTTGTGGAAAATCCAGCTGCTGAAGTGCCAGAATTCTCTTCTCATCCTCCTCAAAGTGCAAAGCAGTCTGAAGCCCCAGGTATCTGTGAGGCTTTAATTTAAAAAAAAAAAAAGTTTTCAAACTGTTTTTAAGAAAAGAAAAAAAAAGGAGAAAATATGCACAAAACCATTTATTGATTTACGCAAGCATTCATACATGCTTCACCTTTCTACTCAAGTGAATACTCAGGTAGCTAACAGTGATTAATATGCAATGTACAAAAAAAATTAAACATTACAGTCAGAGTCAAAATTAATCAACAAAAGTCTCATGGAAAAGATGTTACGGAAAGAATAAGGATGAAATGTAACTCCTGGGACAGTTGCAGGTGAAGGCTCTCTCCTACTTGCCTTGGAAAGGGGAGACATCTTCAGAAGGCCTCTTCTTCAGAAAACTCCTAAATAACTCATAATGGGAGAGACAGTCCTTCAGATAATCAGATCCTAAAATGTTTAGGTTTTTAGAAATTAACATTATTGCAAAAATTATGTCCAACATGCAATTTGGAACTAGTGCAAGGATAGTATGATCCCAAGTCAACAACCTTTGCCACATTTCATGCCCTTTACAGTGTTTCAAGGGCAGCTTCACATGAAGTTTGCTGCAGGGGTGAAAACAGGATGTAACCGAAGTGTGAATCTGGCTCAGAAAGGATTGCAGCTGGTGTACTAGCTGCAATGACACAAACACACTTTTGGCTACAGCTACCACATATGAGTCATATTCCCAAAGTGAAGACGTACTCTTTCAGGATGAATGCAGCTCCACACAAAAATAAGTTGAATGCAGTCCCCGAGCATAGGTGCTGTTAAACTGTGGGTTGAGCAAAATGCACGTGCACACAAAAGTTAACTGCTATCAGACATTGCTTCCACTCTATCTACACAAGTCAACATCCGATTTGTTCAAGCAATCCTACAGAAAATTCTGGCAGGGTTCCATTTAAAAAGTATCATTTTACATTTGATTACATTATTGCTTATTTCCACTGAAAAGGTTTTATTTTGCAAGGTTCTATCATTTTATATATATTCATTAAAATGTAATTATTATAAATAATAATTAGAGAGCCAGTCTGGTGTAGTGGTTAACGCATTAGGTTAGAAATTAGGAGACTGTAAATTCTAGTCCTGCCTAAGCACAAAGCCAGCTGGGTGACCTTGAGCCAGTCATTCTCTCTCAGCCATAAGAAGGAAGCAATGCCAAACCATTTCTGAAAGCCTTGCCAAGAAAACTGCAGGGACTTGTCCAGGCAGTCTCTGAGAATCGGACACAATTAAACAGATTAAAAAAAAAGTATAAGTAAGTGGAATAGTTACTTTTATTTCTTCCCAACCCTAACTTCAGTGAAATCATTCATTTTATTCATGGCTCCCAAATGTGTTGATAACTTACAAATCCTCCCATAATGCCTTCACAATGCATGGACTTAATTTCAGCTTGTGCTCCCTTATCTAGCGCATCATAAAGCTAAAAACCTGGCCAGTAAAACAGTGTACAAAATACTAGTTCAGGGTATTTTTATTTTATTTTATTTGTCAATGGTACTTGACAGAAATATCCAAAAATGTAAAAAGATCATGAATAAGCTATATTTTCTCATTGTTTTAAGGTAACAATTTGATTTCTAGAGCAGTAGTTTTCATACTTTTGGATCTCAGGGCCTCTTTAAATTTTAAAAAATTATTGAGGACCCCAAACAGCTTTTATTTAAGTGGGTTATATCTGTTGATATTTACCATATTAGAAATTAAATTTGAGACATTTTACAAATATTTATTAATTCATTGAAAAATAATAATAAAGATATTTTTATGAAAAATAATTATATATTCCAAAATAATTGTGAGAAGAGTGGCATTGTTTTACATTTTTGCAAATCTCTTTCATGTCTAGCTTAGTAGAACACAGCTAGGTTCTCACATCGGCTTCTACATTCAATCTGTTCCAATCTGTTGTTTTGGTTGAAGTCTTGAGAAAATGTCTACCAAATACTCAAGTCTGAATGACCATGGCTTGTCTGTCAGGCATTCTTTCAAGTCATTATGTTGTTCCATGAAAAAAATGGGTAGTTCAGCTCACAACTCAAACAATCGCACAAGTGCATTTCCTTGAGACAGCCCTAAAAGCAACAGAAGTGCTTTATGAGTACTTCCCATTTCATCACACAGAATTTTAAAAAATGTGTACTTAAGGGTCGAGATTTAATAAATGTCCAATTTTTACTGTTTCATCAAGGATATTCTTAAATGAAACTGGTTTTTTTTTTTTTTTTTACTGTATGTGGCAGTAAAGAATACAATGACTATTGTACAGTTTGCTGCCACAGCCTTGAATCATGTTAAAGTGCCAGAAGTTGTACCTATGATTACTTTTGTACCATCAGTGGAAATATCAAAACAGTTGTTCCAGGATAAACTATGATATTCAAAAAAGTTATTCAATGCTTGTGTTTGTTGCCGAGTATTCACATAAAAGAAGATCTTCAATGATTAGTTGATGCTGATACTGGACAAATACAAGCAAAACAGCAAGTCCAGCCACGTCAATAGATCTGTCCATTTGTAAAGCAAAAGTACAATTCTGCAGATGAGATATTAACTCAGTCTTTATGTCTGCACTAAATCTTTGATTGAATGAGTTACTGTGTCATTGGAAAATGGCACTGCCATGATTTCTTTAACTGACTGCAGGCTTTCAGCAATGTGAACTATACAAGGGTTTATTAGCCTCTCTGCATTTGTGCGTGCTTCTCCAGCCAATGCAATATGATAACTTGCCCTGTAAGATGCTTCAGTGTTTTTTTCATTTCTAGTTTGAAAAACTGTAACAATTTTTGGCTTTTAAAGAGCTCATCATGTCTACATTTAAAATAATTAATTCCTTTTTCTTTAAACTGTGAATCACTGCTCTCATAATGACACTACAACTTAATTGACACCATAATTCTATTTTAAAAAATATATTGCATAAGACACAACAAGGTAAATTACTAACGTCTATAAAACCAAGATAAAGATAGCTTTTGTCATATTTTCATTTCTTATTTACAGTTTTGCCCAGTTTCTTTAGAGCAGATTCCTCCCTTTCATGAACCCAAGAACTCTCTGATATATAAGCGTCATCTTTTCCAGCATCTTTAGACATAGATGGTCCAGCTGTGGGTTGAGAAAGCAAGTCTTATAATTTTCCTTTTTTAAGCTAACAGTCTGTCCTTAAATATAAGAAAAATATATTATAAATAAAGGTTCTTTTATTTTAGAATAAAATATTATTAAATTGTAAAAGAATAAGAGTTTTAGATAAAATTTAAAAATTCAGAAACATCTTTTTTTAAAAAAATATATATATTATTGCAAAATAAGCCAACAAAGTGTGCTTATTTCTTGTGTTTCCATGTAGAAACACAAGAAAAACTTTGAGATTTCAAAATAACTATTTATGAGACAATAATGAGGTTACAGAGATTATAACAGATATAAGAGAGTCTATTTGGTGTAGTGGTTAAGGTGCTGGCCGAAAAGAGGGTAGGATGGCCTTTGCACAGCTTTGTGTTGTGCGCCAGTTGCACCCATTCCTGGATCAGGAGGCTCTGCTCACAGTTGCCCATGCCTTAGTCACCTCCCAATTGGATTACTGCAATGCACTTTACATGGGGCTACCCTAGAAGAGTATCTGGAAGCTTCAGCTGGTGCAAAATGCAACAACGAGGGCAGTTATGTATGCTTCTAGAACAGCACATTTTACACCTCTGCTCCGCAAGCTGCATTGGTTGCCAATCTGCTTCCGAGTCCAATTCAAGGTGCTGGTTTTGACCTTTAAAGCCCTTCATGGCGTGGAGCCAGGTTATTTGAGGGAACTCCTCTCCCCAATTACTTCCGCCTGTCCCAGCAGATGTGGCAAGAGAGACTTGCTACGGGTGCCATCAGACAGGGAACTACACTTGGCGGGCCTGAGGAGGCGGGCTTTCTCTGCCGTGGCTCCTGCCTTATGGGACTTCCTCCCCCGTCTTAAGTGAGAACTGATTTCCAGCAGTCTGCGGACCACACTTTGAGAACTGCTGAAGATTGGAATAGTTGAGGGAGGCACTGTGAGAATAAGGGAGAATAATTTAGTGTCAGAACCTTGCTACAAAGACTATACATTTATGGACATATTACCTTGAACCATTTTTGTTTTATACTTGCAGATGTAATTGAAATGCTTGTCATATAAATGAATTTTAAAGTTTCATGTAATACACTGAATGCCTTGTTATTAATCTTAATCTTCTAGTTGGTTAAAATGGGACAGTGCATCGTTATTGTTAATAAAGTGCAGTATAGCTGTATTAGAAAAATCACTAGGATGAACTGTTATACTCAGAATAGCCTTTTTTAAAATGTTATATTATAATTAAGCATGTATAATTGTTTGATTTAGAATACTTTTAGTTGAGAAAATATTTCATCTTAATTTGGGGGGGGGGAAATGTAGTGCTCAATGCTTTTTTGAGGTCTCTATAAATATTTAGATTTTACAAAGTTATTTTCTGAATTCAGAAACTTCTTTTTGCTTTTGTTGTTTATAGGTCAGGAGCTGTTGGATGATCAGCCACAGAGCTCTGCAGTGACAGAAACACAAGCAAACATAGCTTATCAACATCTTTCTAATCAACTTAGTTCCTATGAATGTCCCAGGGGAACTCCTCCTCCTTCTCCCTTGACACAAGTTTCTGTTCCATCTGCATTAACTTCCCTTTCACAGGTTCATCCAGAAACATACACTGAAACCCCTCTAACGTTAGCTTCATCTACACTAGAACAAGCTATTGAAAGTACAGGTCAGCTAGAATGCTCTTTGCTACAACCAGTCTTAGCTAGTCAGTCTGATGCTCCTGCCCACACTGCAGTTTCATTTGAAGAACGTTTTGAGGCTAAGATCCCTCTAAATGCCTCACAGCAAACACTACAAAAGAAAGATGAAAAAAATGGTTTTCCCAATATAGAACATGAACACAGCACAGCTGGACTGTCAAAACCATTTCAGCCTGTTCCCATGCAGACAGCAGAAAGTTCTTTCCCTATCGTCTCTGATGCTGCGGTTTTGGAATTTCAGTCTTCAACCCAAATCCCCAGTTTGTCAGACAATACTCAGCTTGGCCAGATACCACATTCTTTTGTAGACCAGATACCTCCCTTGCCTGCTGTCTCTGAACCTCTGATTTCAGCCACATCTCAACTTTCAAGCCCTCCTCACATATCAACAGCTGCATCCCAGCTGCGTATGCCAGCCCAGTCCCAGCCTGTCTCATCCACTGGCCCTGCCATGACTGCACCTCAGCCACCTTGTATGGTAGAATCAGATGGTGAAGGGCCACCAAGAGTTGATTTCACTGACAACACAATAAAAAGTCTGGATGAAAAACTTCGCAACCTACTCTATCAAGAGTATATTCCAACTTCATCTGCGTCAGCAGCAACACCAGACCAAGTAGACGGTGAATTTAATCTGGCACCTTTGCCTGCACTTGTCCTAGATTTGAAAATTCCTGGAGTTGGCATGGATGCTCACGTGGCTGAAGATCAACCTTCTCCAATTCTGGCAAGTCAACCCATTCACTCAGAAGTCATGCAGATGCCTGTTAAAACTGCTCTAGTTCTAATGGACCTTTTCAGCATTGGTCCTTTCAATGCCTTTTGGGGGCAAAGTTATAATTGTTGTCTATCAAATGTACTAATATCCTTTGTATTTAGATACTGAGGTATTCAGAAAACAAAGATTTCCTCCATTTTTAAAAAATGTAAATCTCCCACACCTCTAAAAACTTCTACATAAAAAAAAGAAATGCCCCTTATTAAAATTCATCACATTCATAATAATATCTTATTTACATTGGCACTTCTTTGAATCTCAGTATTATTAAATCAATTTTAATATCTTAAGCTAAAAGATGATTAACGTCAATATTGCAAAAAAGTAAATAAGGGTGAATCTGGATTCACAGCCTTATTTATTTTACTGAGCTGAGATGAAAATATCCATCATGGCAGAATTTCCTTTTTCACTTAAAGTTGGTTTTTCCTGCCTTTGTCCTTTCTAATGCTTTACTAGATCTAATAGGGAAAGAGGCCAGTTATATTATGTCTCATTTAGTAGCCAAATACAATATGTGGGTTTTAACACTGGATTTCAAAACACATTTGATAAAGATGTCCTTCACAAGTCAAAAGCTATAAACTCGCTAGAGTTTATAATGGTTGAAGTGAAAGAAAATAACTTTCCTTCTCTCCCAATATTATAATTCCAAACTGCATCAATTCACTCATCTCTATTGTATTGACAGAAAATCTGGGTTACACATGTCATCAGTGTCCAAGAGAAACTATGGGCACTGTAAAGAAAGCCTTCTCCAATTAATTTATTTTAGCTACATTAGTCTCAGAATGTCTTAATTCAGTGAATGGATGTATGTCAAAATTCATACATCTGGGTCTTCAGGCAATAAAAAGAGTCTGTGCCTTGGAAATGCTCAAGGAACCAGAAATTCTCCCAGTGGTTTGATTACTTATTGAAGATCTGGCTCACAGAATTTGTTCAGTAAAGAAACATGCCTTAGAAATGCTTTTCATATTTTCTGGACTTCAGAAAAACAGCAATAAATTCTTAATAAAGGAAGTACTTCATAATGGAAAATATTCAATCCAATCCTTGCAATCCTATACTAGGGTTGCACACACATGCACTCACACACACACACACACACATACTTTGTTGGATCTTTCCAAGTATATCTCTGTTATTCTATCCATCCCTTTTTCTAATTGTTCTTAAGTTCATATGCTAGAATTCCTGGGATAATTTTTGACTGCCTTCAGGTTCATGTTCGTATTCAGAATGATTTCCAATATTCTAGTGCTGTAACTTTTTACAAGACATTATGTTTGCAGGTACATGTGTATTTAAGGTATCTTATATGGTTATGTGGTTCATCTGATGATTTCAGTCTTTGGGATTATATGCTTTTCTTTGTGACCTATAGAGACATAGGTTTCTAATTAATTTTATAAAAAATCATCTACAGCTTCTTTCTTAATAGCTGGAACATCTAAATAAAGATACACATAACCATCACTAAGGGCATTTAAGAAGGGAAGAAGATTTCACACATCTTCAGGTACTTGGCTAGATACCTAGAAATCACTATTAACAGCTTGAGATGTCTGACTTGGGCCCCAAATAAAATCTACATCTCCTACTTTTCAGAAATAGATTTCCATCTGATAGAGCTCTTTTTACAACAATATATGATACGCTTCCTGGTCGGTGAATGTGCTCAATCACATGCTCAGGGATTTTCCATTTCAAAGCCAGACAGTAATGTCAGATATGAGACTGTCAGGTTAGCAGTTAATAATGCCTAAAAATTACCCAGAAGAAAATATCCCTCACAATCATCCTTTTGAAGGTCCAAGTATTTTCTCCTGACCAACAGGGCCAATAGCACCAAGCTAAGAAGGTGGTATGTGTTGGTTCATCCTGTGAATATGATATAGTAAGGGATAAATTCCTCATACCTTTTCAAATTTTTGGTGTCCTATCTTCCTGTACGAAAACTCTGAAACCTGTCTTGACAAAACAGGAAACTTACATATTGAAATGTGTGTGCATGTATCTGTACACACAAGTTCAATGGAATAACAATTTTTCACAAATGATTTAGTCATCTGTTTCCCGAATGTAGTCACTTATGCACCAATGGAAGCTTTCCTCTCACTGTATAAGGCAAGCATGTGAGTAAGATTCTGATGAGAATTGTGGCATGGAGAAATGCTCTCCTCCTCTGACATTCTGGTGTCAATCTGGTTTGTCTGTGACAACAATATTTGTTAAAGAAAAAGCTGTGCATGAGCAAACCGTGTAAAACACATTTTATTTCATCCTTAATAAAAACCATATGAGATATGTTCCATTATTTCTTTGTAGAATCAACCCAGTGATAAAAAATTAAATTATTACCAAGTAGAATTTAGGTTAGAGTATTGCTTCTGCCTATCATTAATTTCAAAAACCAAATCCAACTTTCTGATATTTATTATGCTAACTTTTCAAATACATTGGATCCCTGTTCTTCTGTTATGCATTAGACCCTTCCTATTGGTATTTGTTAGGTGTTCCTATTCATCAGTGTTCTATTGGGGTTGTGAAGAAGAGAGGTTCTTCATCCAGAAAAGGACTTCAATATTACCTTCCAGTCTCAGAAGATGAGACTTCCAACTATTTTAACATATCCTTGTCTACAAGGAAAAGTTCTTTAGATAGGAGTATTATTGTTTAATATTTGAATAATTTAATGGCCCAGCTAATGTAAACCATACTTTTGATCATTTTCAACATGGTATAGAAAATTCAAACAAGAAAGGAAGGGGACTTATGTGAGCATTTGGCCAACTGAAATTCTTTAACCATAGTTGTAATAACAGGGACCTGGTAAAGAGTAATATGTCTTGGACATCTCAAACATACATCTTTTTTCTCAAATATATACTGGAGATATGTCAAAAATGAAGTCATTCTGTAGATTAATCCTTGGGGCCAAAGTAGATTATGCATAAAAATGTGTGTGTGCGCTCACATGTGTATATATATATATATATATATATATATATTATTATGTTTGTAATTATTCTTGTACACTGCCAAGAGTTGTTTGGTTGTGGCGCTTTAGAAATCAAATAAGTGAACTATGTCCTATTTTTCTTGATTTTAATATAACTCCATGGTGGTACAATATGAATTAGGAACACCATATGTGAAAGAAGTCCACCCCCAAAATAAGGAGAGAAGGGAGGATTGGCTCCCCACTATGCCCTTCTTTGCATGGTGTTCTTCCAGAAGACTATAGTACTGTGAACTTAAGAGTAATATAAACAGGAAATGGGGTAGCATAATAACAGATTTTACATATCATTTAGGTTGTGAAAAAAGTCATCCAATAGGGATTCTGTCAGAAAACTGTTTGTATGTAATTTTATTTAAAATATTAAACATTAACCATGTGATGTATGAAAAAAATGAAATGCAAATCAGTGATATAAGAGTGATTTGCTTTAATATAAAATATAGAAATAATTGTAGAGATTTATATACAGATTAATTAATCTACCTCTATATAGATTAAAATCCTTGAAAGATTAATTTAAATTGTTGTGCTTTTGCTTCAAGGTGGAAAAATCAGAAGTTACTTGCACCAGGATCCAGCATTCAGAAGTAAACAAAATATCAACAAGCAAAGCAGGTACTAAACATAACTTCAATGTATATTTTTCTTTCTAAATATCCTTTTGATTATCTAACATGTGGTAGGTTATTAGATACAATTATTAAGAAAGCTAGGAATTACAGAATGTATACCACATATTTCACAATAGTTAGCAATGCAGAATATGGTAATTTCAAAATAAAATGTAAAGTGTAATTCTCATGTAAATTTATACATGTAAATTTATGATGATAATAGGTAAAATATCTTAAATATGAACTGTATATAAGTAATGCTGCCACTTCTAGTGGGGAAGCCAAGCCATATAAATTATATACATATGGTTTTGAACAACATGATCTATATTTGTGATGGAATGTATCTACAAGGAGGAGAGTGATGTGGGAGATCAAGGCCATCAGGAGGGAGGGGGCGCATTCCAGGAGAGGAAAGGAGACAAGAGGCAGCACGGTCTGCAGGGGGGAGCATGAGAGGTGAAAGAGGTTCAGGATAGCCACTCCCTAGAATCTCCCAGGGTATATCCACTAGTTGCTGTAGTATAGATGTAGTTTGGCAAGATTCTGTCTATAAGGTGAAAGCAATAAAGGAACTATACTCGACTAGTCTGTTTCACCATTGTTCTTGGGCTGGGCCTGACAATATTTTACATATTGTATATATACATTATTCAAGTAATTTTGTGCAGGAAAACACAAAGTGCAAACTGGGAAGGCATGATTTTGTTCTCTATCATATATCAGTGTTGTCCAAACTTGGCCACTTTAAGATGAGTGGACTTCAACTCCCAGAATTCTCCAGCCAGCACTGATATACATGAAAAGCAGGGAGACATTTTTTTTCTGAATCAATTTTAACTGGAAAAATCTGAAATGTCACCATTCTTAATTATGAAGACCATGCATCATTTTTCTGTAATGCATCTTTGAACATTATTTTACTGAATAATGATTGTATGCAGGTAAATATCCTCCTATTTTCTTTTAAGCCTTCTTAATATATAGTATTAATTAGCCATGCTGCATGGAATGCCCATCTCATTGAATTTATAAAATGTACATCATGGTGATATCAAGTTTTGCATCTACTACCATTAATTTATATTTAGTTCATATATATCTGACCTATAGTCTTGAATACAACAGTGAAACTGGGGCTATGGCCTTTTAGGATTTCATTAAATAAGAATTCTTCATATTTAACTTTTGCTTTGCTCTAAAATTGACTGATCCAGATGTATGTGCATTTTTTGTTTCCAATATATTAAACAGGTCAAGCTGCAAATGTCAGTTCACCTACTACTACCCTACCATCAGGATTCACTCAGGTACTGTGATCATACTCCTATATTCTCTTTTTTCTACATCTTATCCCATTCCTCAGACAATTGCAGCTAATGAAGGCCACTGTTAATTTCTATAAAAATAATGTTTCAAGGTAGATAGCATATTAACCAACTGAACCTTTCTTTTTTTTTGTTATTTCAGGTTGTTTCTTCTTCATCACTTATAGCAAGCCAGAAAGACATTGCTAAGAGGAATGAAAAGGAGAATGTATTACTTGAAGAGAAAAATAAATCTCAAAAAGATGATTCTATAGACTCCAGTTTTAATGTCAAAGAAGCTGAGACACCAGCAAAAACTATAGGCAGATTTTCAGTGATCAGCACCCAGGATGAGTTAACTTTACCATCTGTGCATTCCTTGCGGTATTCTGCACCCCCAGATGTTTATCTGGAAGATCAGCCTTCTAGCCCTGACACGAAGACATCTGTGTGCCGTGTGCAGACAGCTTCTTCTTTTGATGTCCTTTATGGAAAGGATTCCAGTGATTCTGGAGATGAATCTCTTCGGGGAAAACAAGATGCATCTCCACTGTCACCTCAGAGCAGTAGAGTGGGAAATGACTACATTAAAAAGACTTCATCTATTCTGCAAAAGTCTGTAAAGTCAAGTTCACAGGGCCTTAATTCTCCAAATGGATCAAAAATCCCAACTATCAACATAACTTCTTTCCATTCTCAGTCATCATATGTGAGTAGTGACAATGACTCAGAGTTTGAAGATGCAGACATGAAAAAAGAATTGCAGAACCTGAGAGAAAAGTATGTTTCCATTTTATCCAAACAGAGGGTCTTTTGTGCATGTGTTTGAGCAGCTTATCCAAATACAGTTTGACATCCTTTGTCATTTGTTCCTTTATTTTGAAAACATTTATCTCAAGTTGTTTTATGCATTCCATGTATAAATATTCTTTCTATGTTTTTGTTCTCACTGTGTTGATAAAAGCAACATTCTGTAGTAAAGAAAAATTGGACATCATATATTCCAAAACAAAAGTGGCTTTATTCACCAAGAGACATTTTAATTGCCTTCAGAACTGCAAAATAAATGGTATTCACATCAAGCAAGGACATCATATACTTAGGAATCTTTTTTCAATCATTTATAGCTTGGAAGAAACAGATAAAAAATAGTACTACTTGAGCTGGAAAGACTTTCAGCAATATAATTTGGTTTGCTAGTTGCAATGGCAATAATTTTGCCCCAGATGCAATAAAATTATTTAGGGCAAAGATACGCTTTGTCTATAAAAGACACATGGGCTTTTAAGGCAAACCCATCTAAATTGTTAAGGGTAATGTTTTGTGTTTCCTGTTGTCTTGAATGCTCTTCTGTGGCTGGAAATTAATCTTGCCTCCAGTGAAGCTCACTTGAGAATTTGCTGATTAAAGTATTGGTATACTAGTCTCAGTGGAAGAGTCTCTGGCCTAGTTAATTCCTAGACTGTTTATCCCTGTTCTTGGATTTACGTTATTGTGGCTTCTCCACCCAAGTCTAGATGATGCTGGGGCTTGAAAGAGCCACTTAGACCTCGATTTATAGAGAGATAGGAGTAAAACTCCATATTATTGCAATGGCAGCCTCTGTATTGGGCTTTTACTTTGTCCAGTTACTTTGCCAACACCCTCTCCATCCCATATTGTCTGTTCTGTTGCACTGCCCTATGCATCACCAATGGTATTCTGAAGAAATAACACTTTTGTTAATTAAACTTGTGGATTGGCCTGAAGAGACAGATGCTTTCTTTTCTGATGAATGCAGATTTGTTCATAGACAATTTATGGACATGTTGCATAAATATCTGTGTGTGATTGCCATAAGTCTTTTTTACATTGGAAAGATCTGCAGACTGCTTTTCTGCTGTCTGTACATGTTGTTATACATTTTATTAATTTCTTGATTTTCTTTTCTTTTTTTCCTTACTATGTTAATCTCCTGTTTTGTGTTTTGATTGATTATGTATCATTAAGTCGATGTGATCTCTTAATGATGGCATAGATAGAACTTCTGCAGGATGATCTGTCTCCAACCTGGCCCCTCAGATTTTCTAAGAATGCACCCATTACTGCTGAAGTTGAGTCCATCCACCTTGCTGTTGGTTGTTCTCTTCTTGCCTTTCCTTCCATCTTTCCCAGCATTATGGACTTCTCAAGAGATTTGGGTCTGTGCGTAATGTATCAAAAATAGGATGATTTGAGCCTGGCCCTTTGTGCCTTGAGTGAGAATTGTATATTGATTTGTCTGTTTGTTTGTTTGTTTTTTTGGCTATCCATGATATTCTTGGGAGTCTTCTCCAACACCAAAGTTGAAAAGTGTTCATACTCTTTCTGTTCTGCTTCTTCAAAGTCCAACTTTTGTTTCCATGGAGTGTCACAGGAAAAATTATTGCCTGCATCATTCTGAATTTTGTTGGTACAGGCACATTATGACATCCAAGTATCTTTTCCAGGGCCTTCAATGATACCCTACCACCAGCCATTCTATGGCATATTTCTTGATTGTTGATTCCTTTACTGTTAATTGTTGATAGTAGATCCTAAAAGGTAGACACTATCTTCAGTGTCAATTCTTAGGTTGGGTGCTGGACCTGTTGTCATTAATCTGAACTTACTTATATTTAATTTTAGTCCTATTTTTTCACTGCTCTTTGAGTTTCATTACTAGAGTTTCTGTTCATTTGTATTTTCAGCTATCAGAGTACTGTCATCAGCATAGCACAGGTTTTGTTTTTACTCAGCTGTACTGTTTTTGGTATTTTAGTCTTTGCCTATAAATTATTATTATTTATTGTTTGCCTTTCATGGCAAAGTCTGCTTTGAGTTGAGCTGGATTGCTGATGACACATCTGGCCATGTAGTTTTCTTAGCAGCAACACAGAATGCTTTCCCATTGCTTTCTTTCGGGATGTTAGTGTTCAGGCCTGGGACTTCACAGTCTAGCTTACAGGCTTCATATTACCTTGGGATTTCCCATCCACGTACCACCCAGGCCTACCCTATTTAGCTTCTGAACCCAATCAAAGTGCTGCCACTTGGTGAGAGAACGCCCACTACTAATGCTTGCAGCAAAGTCATAAGTGTTCTCAGGGCCAAATTCCAAGTTGTTGAATTCAAATTCATCAACTCTCTTGGTTGTTGTTTTAGTTTTTCATGTTTGAATCTCTTTGTTTCCTGAGTTTCCATATTCCTTATTCATTGACAATATCATTGTTAACCTGTTGCATTTGAATGATCTAGGCATTTTCTTGTAACTATTATATTTTGTCCTATCCCACTGCTACTTTTCCTTTATAAATTTACAGTAAGGCAGGTTATTCTTCTGTTCCCTTACCAAAAACTTCTGATTATTGTTTGGATTATTTTTCATCATCAGTCTTGCTGTTTCATGCTGGTTCTTTCACTATATTTAGCACCTGGCTGTCAAAACAATTCACTGTTCTTATTGTTTTGATCATGCAACCTTCTTAAAATATATATGCTGGCTTCTTCACTGCTCCTGAATGATGCACAAGCTTGCATAAATGTGCCTTCTTTTTTGTCATAGAGATGGTTTTTGTATTTGGACCACAAGCCATGGTCATGACCACTAATCTTCATTTTGGAATTTATCTCATACAATATAATTGAGAAAAAAAAGTATTTGAGAATGAAGTGATAAAAATGGGTATTCTAAGATATGTAGTTAGATATATAGATGTTTTCATTTAAGAGTTACTTTCCTTCAGTGTTGTTTTGTTTATTCTTCAGACACATGAAAGAAATTGCTGAGTTGCAGTCTCAACAGAAAAGAGAAATAGAAGCTTTGTACGTTCGTCTGGGAAAACCTTTACCACCAAATGTTGGTTTCCTTCATTCTGCCCCACCAAGTGGCCGTCGAAGAAGAACAAGCAAGAACAAGTTAAAAACTGGGAAATTGCTAAACCCTATTGTCCAGCAGCTCAAAACAACATCTAGTACAAGTATGTTTAGCAGATATAAAAGTGCTATCATTTTCCTTTTAACAGACATACATTAAACAGTGAACATTTCAAACTGTGGGTTATTCTCATAGGTTTTGGTTTTTGTATTTTGCAGTTGTATTGTTCAGTCAAAGGAAGGGGGAAAGATCTATAAGATGGAATGGCTTTATTTGCCTTTAGCTTTTGGGGTGAGGGGATTAAATTAAGTTGAACCATTAAATGCAGCTTAGCAAAACCATATTAAACCATTTCAGTAAGCTCCTTTCATTTTTATTTTTTATTATTATGTCTAGTTTATTTACATTGCGCAAAACGTTCTTAGAAACAAGGATGGTCTTGAGTTTGGCACGTCAGTGCGCAGTATGAAAACGTTTCATTTAGTTCTTTAAACATTAAAATAATGAAAATAAATAAAATCAGGTGGATCGTGGACTTGGTGGAGACCGACATTAGTGTCCATGAATATCAAATTGGAGTCTCAAACGCTACACTATGGGTAAAAACTGTAAAACTGGCCATTGTTGATTCTATATATTGAGAATTTACAAGAATGTTTGATTCTCTGCAGCTGGTTTTCTGAGCATGTACCAGCAGTAGAGTTTGGTCAATTAAAAATTCTTCAGAATATTTTAAGTTTTCTTCAGTAAGAGTTTCAGATCCTTTTATTCCTTTCCGATTAATGATTTTTGCATACGTCCTGTTCAGGTAATATATCAGACTATAAAGATCCTTTGGCTAAGGGAAGCACTAGAGTTCAGACTGACTCTACTGAAGCAACAGGACTGACTGTATCCACATCAGCCATCCTTGAAAGACCCGTTCAGACTCAGCAACCTTGCTCTGTCAAAGCTTCCTTATCCTCTGACATTTGCTCTGGAGTAGCTTCTGAAGGAGGTGATGTCCGTGGAAATTCTGGCCAAGGTGATTTTATATCTTTAGAGTCATCATTCATTCTATGCTTAAAACAGTGATTTTTCCACAGGGAAACAAAATATGTGTTAAACTGGGAAAAGGAAGTTTTAGGCTTTCTTTTTACTTTATTTACTGATTAGATTTCTAAACCACCTTTCCTCCAGGACCTCAAGGTGGTATACATAGCACTCCATGCTCCAATTTTTCCTCACAACAGCAACCCTGTGAGGTAGGTTTAGCTAGAGATAATGTCCAGCCCAAGCTCACCCAAAGAAACATCTGCTCAACATATTGATTCAAAGCCTGTAGAAATTGTGCTAATTGTGATACAAATAGAAAAGTTACTGATGTAATTAATTCTAACAGCAATTTCACTGACCGTGCAAGGGGTAGATGTCTAACTTGCTAGTGTCTGTTTTGAAAATGAGCAATAAAAGAAAAATCAGTAGAGTGTAAATAAAGAATGCAGTTTCTATTAATGTTATATAGAAGAACAGGTAGAGCGTAGAGCACTTTAAAAAAAGATCAGTAACATGGTCCCTTGTAGACTGAAATCATTTACAAATTGGGAAGCTGACTCCTTTTTACCTTGCTTCATATTCTTAGGTTCTCTTAGCTCCCCATCCTTTCCTGCAGATGCAGAGTTTTTGGCATTAAACCGTACTATTGGCCTGTAAAAATTGAATTTAGCAATAGTTACTCTTCAATCACCTTGCATGAATTCTGGCTTCATTAGAAGGTCTATTACTTTCCAGAGACAATTTCACAGAGTCGTAGCACTGTTACCTCTCATGGCAGTGCTTCATTGCGGAATGGTAGCAGTAACTGCTGCAAAGTGTAAGGATGATTATAAACGATCACCTCTGGTTTTGCATGTTCTGCCCAACTAATCCTACGAAGTATCTATTTTCTTCTGCTGCTGTTTTCACCCCCTTTTGCTTATAGCCAATGAACTTACTCCTCTGGGGCAAGGTTAAAATGGAGGTGTGGATGATTAACTAACAAAGCTGATATGACTGATGGTGACATCTGATCGCAGCTATTTGTACTTTATAAGTGTCTTTGTTTTCTTCCCTTTATATTCATTTGCAGGCTGGACGGTTTTCCACCAAACGTCTGAGAGAGTGACCTATAAATCTAGTAGCAAACCTCGTACCAGATTCCTCAGTGGACCTGTGTCTTTGTCCATCTGTTTGTATTTGTTCTTTTGTATTTTATCACAGCCCATCTTTCTTTTGTCATCCTTTCCAAAATTCATTTTCATCAATTTATCTAATATGCTTGGCAGGAAGCCCCTTCTTGTAGACAATCTCTTTTTTCCCCCTTTTTTTAAAGTAATCATCTTAATTTAATTTATTTTGTTTCATATGGAAAGCTTTTGAACACTGCTTTTGGCTCATGCCTGGGTATCAAAAGCATGTGTGGAAGATCTCATCATTTATTCTCTAGTCTTATGGTAAATTCTATCTTGGACGTATCTTTATGTGATTTTACGTTTAAGTAATTTTTAATTTGCAATGTGACAGTTATAAATGTCTGCTGTCCTGATTCCGGCGATACCAAAATGAAACCCAGTCTTCTGTAGACGAATGGTCTCTTTCACACATGCTTGGACTATGAAGACATGCATGTAGCAAGCTGATACAATTCTAGAAGGTCACTGAAGGGTAGAACATCTGCACAAGGGCTGTATTCAAACAATATACAGTACTGTTTATATCCACTTTGTTGTTGTTGTTGTTGTTGTTGTTGTTATTATTATGTTATTTCTCCTACCCCTTGCATGTAGAAATGCTGAGAAATGCTCCTGCTAGCTCTTTAATACCATCTTTTCTAGGCAGCATTTTCCCCCACATTGTATACTTTGGGTTACTTTAAATGAATGTTCTTAAATATGACTGTATGGTTACCAGAAAGTACAATATGGCTTTTATTAGACATTCACCTAGCTGGAGCACTTCACTCAGTTGATTTTTATTATGACCTTACGTGACCTCAGAGATGAAGTCAACAAGCAGTTCATCAAAGCACAGAATAAATTCAAACACTCAGAATAGTCTATTGATATCATGTCCAGATGCAACCAAAATTAGACTGTTCTTGAACGTATGATTATACTAATTGGCTATTCAACCAGTTTTCACAAATACTTATTTTCAAATTTGTTTTTGTAAAATACGTGCTTATTATAAGGCAAAATAGTTTGGGATATTTTGGTACAATAAGGCTATATTGTACTAATGAGAAAAATTAGGCATAGTTAAAAGTAAGGCAAAAAATATATATAAATATATATATATAGTTAACATTCAGCAAATTCAGTATTCATTTTCATCAAACCTATCATTGGAACTGTACATTTTTATCATTATTACAGAGGTACAAATCAAAGGCACAAAACTACTTAAAATTCATCCTTTTTGCTTTCCATTTTTAATAAAATAATGTAAACATCATTAAACTTATAATGAAAGGGCTTTTAAGTATTCGTATACATCTTAGTATATGAACAATAATATTAAAATTCAGCTATAATTTCAAGATAGAGAGATCTAATATTCTTGGATTGTTTGCCATATAAAACTTGTTTGATAGTTACGTGTGGTAGTTCAGGCATGATATGTATGCAGAAAATCCAAGTTCAGTGTCTGGCATCTGCAAGAAGAACTGGAAAAATTCTTTCATAGATCCTGGGACAATCAGTGCTAACTAACTGCTATTAGCAGTCGTGGGCGGTTGCTCACCATCTACCATATTGGTTGGAAGGGACCAATGATCTGACTCAGCATAAGGTTCCTTCCAGTGTACCTATGTTCAGAATGATAGATTCAGTTGTTTTTGACAGCTGAGCTCTACATAGCAATTGTTAATTTTATGGTACCAGTGTTATTAACTGCATTGGGTCTGAAGACCAATATGATCAAAGATAGCAGAGAAACTGTTTTATTCTTATAATTATTCATCTTGTAAGTATTCATATGAGCCTGCCAGTTTTTAATAACTATCTCACAGATTATACGAAAATACTCAAAGGTCGACTATTACCCCTAAGCTGTGAAATTATTAATTGTTTATGTGGTACAAAATGAGTAATTGAATTTGGTTGGGATGGAACACCAATTGGCATCTGATGAACCAGCAAAATCATGACAGACTCCTTACTCTTTGTGGACACATGTAAAGGGAATATAATCCTGTAGGTTACTTTATAAAGTTGAAATCAAACTTACACGTAATACATTGAAATCTTATAAAATCTGGAAAAACATTTCTAGAAAAAATACTTAAGTTTATAGTAGTTTGCATAGAAACTTTCTCTTTTTTTAAAAAAAAAAGTATAGCATTTAAATATGTACATAATGCCTTGGGAATATTCATCTTAATTATAAACTTGAAACCTAATTACATGAGCATCTTGACCGTATGCTCTCTTAAAACTAATTTGTGGTATAACACTCACTTTAAAGACTGGACTTTATACATAGGTACAAAGGTAACAGATCATGCAGGAAGTTTCTTATTAGGTCACTAAGATTGTTAAGGATTTAGTGTCTTGTAAATAAGTAAAACACATTTGCATATATAGTTACCATAAGGAAATGCTTAGAAGAGACCACTGAAAAATTAACACTTATAGGAAAATACGTTAAATTTATGCAAAGTGTTTAAGTGGTCTCATCACTCACTTTGACCCCTCTTTAAGAGGGTTTCAGCTAAAATCAAAGAGCTCAGTGATATTTATCAGAAAGTAAGAATGTTATCCCTGCAGCATTGTGAAGGGGAAATAACAGCTTAACAGCTAGTCCAGGCTGTATCCTGCATATTATATATATTTATATTTTAATAATCACAACTGATCTTCTTTTGAGAGATGTATTATGGAGGGAGAGGAGTCATATCTAATCATATGTCCATTATGGAAGTACTATTCATGCTGTTCTTTCTTTACCATATTTTGATTCCCATATGAAGCATAATATCTAAAGTAAACTTTTTTTTTTTTTTTTTTTGGAGCTAGGCCCATTTAATGTGTCATATCAGCAGACATCAGTTAATCTGTAGTCCAATTTTATTGTTCTGGCACTAAAATACGTATCTTGTTGATGTGCACTAGCACTATGGAGTCTGCTGTTCCTATGAGATTGAGTATTAACAATATGATAATTGAATGTAGGAAGTGTAGCAAGAGCCAGCAGCACCCACAGTAAAAGGTGATGACACCAAAATGACAAAACAACTGTGGTGATATCATAATATAAATGCCGCTGATATGCACTTGCATCCTGATGTCTGATGCAAGTACGTAAGTCATGGCATCTACGTGATGATGTCATGATGAAGGTCTCTACCTTGATTAAAATTAAAAGTAAAATTCAGCACAAGGCCTAGTGAGGTAAAGCATGTAGAGTTTTCTTTCATTTTGAAAGATTGCCATGTGTAACACTCAGGCTAAACACCATTTAGGTATATATGTATGGACATGCACCCACATGTATACATACATTACTATCAAAGTTTGGAATGATTGGGATTGTGTTTGCATGCAAAGGTAATCATTCTACCACATTACAAATCACTTGGTTAATGATGGTGGACAGCAAGTTGTGAGATACCAACTTGCACCTAATGTTGAATAACCCTCTGTGACACCGTTGTAGTATTACAAAGCCAAATTAGATCTTTTTAGATAAATAAAACAGAAAAAGAAAATTTAAACCAGCTAAAGCTAGACCAATTAATAAGATTCCACTGTGAATAAATGAGAGGAAATTCTTACAAATTGACAAGGAGACTAAATAGATCTCCTTATTTTATCTTCTTAGCCTGTTGTTGACAGTGTATTGGATTCAACTGAGCACTCTTAACTAAGCAGTAGGATTTTTCTATCCAACTCATCAAATAACAAAGATTGATATGAAATGCCATCTCCTATACAGTAGAGCTGTAAGTCCATATGCATTTTTATGATAAGATCAAGGTTAAATGATTCAGTTTCTTGCATTTCAATATATACTTTCAATTTGATGGGCCTTAGTTCTGCAGAACTCTGGATCTAAAACCTGAAATAGAAGAGTTCTTGCTGCCAGCTTTTTCTTATTTTTATCATTAACAGAAACAAGTCAGATGGATACCATTTACTGTGCATACAGAATAGGAACTGATTTAGAAGCAACATTGATTAGAAATATTATATGTAATGAAACATGGTAGGAGCCAATTAAAAACTCTGTAATGTTTATTTTCATAGCATTAAATTTCTATAGGCTTTGAGCTGCCCCATTATTTCTTCTTTTACACCTGAACTGCTGACTTTCTGTCTGTTCCTTCTTGCATAATGGTTATTTTTATTGTTTAAAAATACAGAAGACTGTCCATCAGACTTTTTTATTTCCCCCTTTTTAGTCTTACCTAACTCTATATGTCTTGTATCATTTTACCTTGTAGGGTCCACCCTGAAACGACTATGTCTAGGCAAAGATCACAGTAGTAGTAACTATCCCTCTCTCTTTTATTTTTGGCTTTTTGGAATTTATTTTTGAGCATGGGCTGCTTTGTTTAAATATAATCTAGTGGTTTATTTAACAGCAGACTGCATTGATGATGGCATTTAAACTATGCTGCTTATGAATTAAACGTAGCTTTGCATGTTGGTGCTGTTTTTGGGTGCATGCCTATTGCAAGATCATCATAATTTCAGTATGTACACGTGTAGTTTTAATGAGATAAAGCTGAGTCGTATGCTTGCTAATTAACTCAGCTTCCTTATAATGCTGTTCTGCGGCTGGCTGACTAATACAGTTTAATAGTTCCTCTCATCTGTTGAAATGCTTGAAATACTGAACAGTGGCTGAGGTTTAAATGAGGGGGAACACTTTTCACTGTTCTATTTTTCAAAGAGCATAAGAATTCACATTAGTTCAATGCACGACAGGTTTTAAAGAAAGGCCTAAGGTTTTATGTAAGCAATATATATATATATATATATTTACTAATGGTGTTGGTCATGGGCTCTGCAAATTCATAACAGAAATTATAATTTCATATGTTAGTTCATTGTATGTAATGCCATTTCAATACAACTTTGAACTTTTCTGCTTCAAATTTTGGTCATTTCAAAATTAGTATTCACACTTTTGAGAAAATTGAAAAAGAATTATTTCAGACACATCAGTCAATTAATACTGCTTTATTTCACTTTGGTTTTAATGCCTCTATTGCAACATATTTTGGGTAATGATTTCAACAATAGTTGTCCCAGTTTCAAGATGTATGAGGTTTGAATATTTTGATATTTAGATTGAATATATTTAGTTGCCATGTTTGTAGTCCTTCAGATTATGGCCACTTGTGTCATTCATTACTACTATCTTGAAAGTGGAATTTTTAAAAAAAGGATTTAAAAGATCATAAAATCTTTAAACTGCAGTTCAGTTCAGAACAGAATAAGGAGAAACTTGGGAATTCTGCAGAAATATAAAAATTTGAATGGCTGCAAAATACTTTCTTCTGATCCAGTTAGGACTTAAGAAAAAAACAGGCTTATGTGAGGAAAGAAGATATAATTTATCCTGGCTGAACTAATAGTCTGGACAAATAAAAATAAAATCCCTCTGACCATATATTTAGGCATGTATTTATGCTACTGGAGGGCCATTTTTGAAGCAAAAAAATGTTCTTCAGAAGAAGCAGCCAGATGATAAAACATACAGTAATTTCAGAAATACCGTGAAATGAACGTAATAAAAAAAATGATATGCTATTATATATGCACATAATTGATTCTTACCTTTCTATGATGTCTTAGGATCTTCAACAAACAGTCTTGTAGCATATCCAGATCCTCTACCACAAACAACAATACAGGTCCAGGTACAAGCCAACAACAGTAACAACAAGAAAGGAACCTTCACAGATGATCTCCACAAATTAGTGGATCAATGGACAAGCAAAACTGTGGGAGCTGTACAAGCAAAGCCATCCCTAAACCAACTTAAACAGAATCAAAAACGGCAAGACATGGAGCCAAAGGGTAATCCCCTGCAGACACAGAATGAGACCTGTGGAGTAAGTGGCACTCCTTGAAGAGCATTACGTTTTACTTTGGGTCTGAAAGCCATTGCAAAACTGATGTTTGGAGGAGGACATAAGCTCAAAAAAGCATATTCCATATAAAATCCATTTCAGTTCATTGACTACTAAAAATATCTTAAGAATTTTTGTCGACTTGGACTTGAGCTTGACAACATATGGTTCAGTATATAACTTTTTACAAATTGAAAATTGTGGAAATAGTTTATACACAGCAATATATTCACTGGTAATCAAATATTGCTTGTCTTAAATCATTTTAAACATTGATGAAGTTTATTTTATGTCTTTTTCCCCAAAGTATCATTAATCCCGTAGTTGGTGTATTGGCAGCAGTTAGTGGGTTTTGCAAGTGACTGTGCCAATAGTCCATCTTCAGAATGGAGCAGTGACAACTGTCAGTATGATCCGACATAAATCTACTCAAAAGTAAGTCCCCTTTAGTTCAGTGGCTTGAATTTTTACTTTGAAGAATGAATACTTATCAAGCCTGACTGAATACAGTGGGGACTTCTTAGTAAAATGCTTTAGATTTCATTGTAAATGATCACTTTGGTTTTCATACATAATTGTGTAAAGTGTCATATAAAGGAATATATTTAAATATACCAGAGTGGCTTAAAGTAACAGATGGGTATAATGTATTCACTTTACCATACTCCCATTATCCATTTTCAATGCTTTAGCTTATCATCTTCAACCACATGTTTCTGAATGCATGTTAAATATACATATATGCAAAACTGGAGCCATAATACTATGGCTTGAACCAATTATCTCCCCCCTTCCCTTCTTTCCCACGTACAGAATTCAAACACAGTTATTGCAAGCAAGGCTGTTCCAATTCTTTTTGAAGCTTGGTGGTATTTGAAATAAAATATAAACTAGATCCATACATAAGAATGGGGTAACCCCTCTTCATTGACAGCACTGTATACATGTGGGTTCCCCAAGTCATAAATCATGTGCCAGAGCCACTGAATCAGGGAAGTGTACTTATTTATTTATTTATTTATATTTATACAGACATTTGTATATCACCTGTCCCATAGAGGAGATGCATGAGAGAAGAATCTTAATGTATTTGAAAAGGAGGAGAAACATCTAATGAGTGTTGTTTATGAAGTATCAAATGGTTTGCTTAAGCTGCCTTGCTAGAATTTACTCTTTAGTCTTCTCTTGGAGTCCCTTGGCAGATTACTGTTGCTTTTTTTTTTCCCCTAGCTTCCACAGAATCTGAAAAGCAGTAAATATAAAGTTATAATAACTTAACAGAAAACAATGGCTTTGGAAGGACAGGAATGTATTTGTATTTGTCCGTGAGAAGCTAGTGCCCTTCATTACTATAAATACTGATAGAAAACAAGTACCCTTAAAATTCTTTAAATTTGGAGCTAGTTCATCTTCACAATTTTTAATTAAAAGTTTCATTTCCATAATATTGATTTCACAGGCTTGTGATATTTCACATTAAAAAATATAGATTGTACTATTGAGAGAAAGTGAAAAAAGGATGGAGCTAAGTGTGGGGTCTACCTTAGCAGCAAGAAAATGTCCAAGATACTCATGTATTTTCAAACTGGCGAACTGCAAATGGTTATTTGCACATGGTTGTTGCCCTTTTTAAACACTACACAGCTTCCATTTCTGAAAAAAAGTACATGTGATGAAATTATTACTTTGTTACAGCTCTGAAGCACCAATACATACGCATCTGGGAGATTAGTCAGTGCAAAAACACCATAATAATACAAAGGTTCTTAAAGTTGTGAAACCCACTAATTGAGAGTTCTCTGTATGGTTGCTTTTATTCCCTTGTCAGTCCACTCATTAAATGGAAGAAGTAGGGTTGTACTTCCCAAAGCCTAAGGCCACCTGAGGGCAACACTTCAACTGGCCATAAGTTGTAATTGAACCAGCCCCTCACATTTACTCACCTGATACAGTCAGGATGTTGAGAAAGTGGTGCTAAGCATTTGCAAAGAATGTCTACATATTCTAGAGAGCTCTGAGAGAAGGAAAAGGCTAGAAAGTACTGTACCAGAAGAAGACATAACTTTTATTACCAGATTTTGTACATTCTTACAATATATATGTATACATAATTGCTGTGCAGGCAAATCTAAACATGAAAGTTGAATGCATGCTGTTTCAATGCAAATGTACTATTCTTTTCTTTACCATACACTATAAATACTACATGTGTTATTTTTATTCAACAAATGGCTCTATTCCTTTTAGCATCATTCTTTTCTCTAAGAAAAAAACTTTGTATATTTTACTTGAAAAAGCTGGTGACTCTTGGATCAGTTTCATAAAATCTTACAAGAATTCTCTTGTCCTGTTTTATTTGATATCCAAAACAGAATAGACAGAATAGCCCACACCTTTTTCCCCCGTGGCTAAACAGAACTTATTTCTTTGTGCTTCTATTGCACCAGGAATGCCTACAATAAAGGACATAATTTCTCAACCTGGCTGAAAAACATGAACAGCCAGCAGAGATGCGTTCTTTTGTTTTCAGCATCAGTAATGCACAAAGGGGGCCACCATACCTCATCATTCTTTGGATCTAATGGAATATGTGCAGAATATAACTCACAGCGGTGACATGAGTTCATCATATGGGGATCTTTCACTAATATTACTTAACTGATAAGTAACAACTTTTGGGAAAAAAATGTAAGAACTACATGGTTAAAATAGCATTTGCAGCTGCTGAAGGCAATTTCAGTGATTAGTGGGTAAATGTAAACAAAATATAACTAGCTATATAAGACACACATGCACACACATACAAGCTTGGGTGTAGCTAATTGGGTAAGATATAAGAATTCCTGTGTGGCTGAAGGATGGAGAAAAAGAATAAATGCAAAGTAAAATTTAGGCTTATGGCAGTTCAGTGGTTTATATCTACAGATAGTCCTCACTTACCAACCACAATTGGGACTGGCAACTCCATTGCTAAGTGACACCGTTGTAAAGTGAAAAGTCACATGACTACACCCAACTTACGACATCAGTTCTGGCTGCAGTCAAGTGAATCACCGCAGGTCGTTAAGTGCAATGTCATGTGACTATGACTTGTGCCTTCCTGCCAGCTTCCCCATTGACTTTGCTTGTTGGAAGCGGGCTATGAAGGTTGCAAATGGTGATCATGTGACTGGGATACTGTGACCATCATAAGTGTCTGCTGGTTGCCGAGCACCTGAATTGCAACATGTGACCATGGGGATGCTCCGACAGCCACGACTTTGAGGACCAGTCATAAGTCTCCTTGTTCAGTGCTGTCTTAACTTTGAACAGTCACTGAACAAGTGGTCAGTAAGTGAGGACTACCAGTATTGCCTTAGGAGTTGCATAATGTTTAAGTAACATTTGGAATTTTGGAGGGGAGCATAGTGTTGAAAATGGACAATTAACTGAACAAAACAAGCATTTCAAGTTTCACTATTTTTGTTTTATAAATGATAAAAGGCCACATTCTTCAGACATAACAACTGGTAGTCTCAGATACAGATTCATATCCATAGAGTCATTGGTGCTCTGAGCTTGGTTGTTTGCTTGCAGATGTTTCATTACCCAACTAGGTAACATCATCAGTGGTAGTGAGTGTGGGGTTTGCTGCTTGTTTATATACAGTAGCTTGCCCTCCCAGTGTTGGTGGGGGTGTGGTTTTCTCCTTGGTAGTTCCTTGATTAGGGTATTGTTTTCTGCTTGATTGTTTGTCTGGTGTTAATCCCTGCTTATCTGGGCATAGGCTACTGGAGAGGATGTGTTCTTCTTAGCTTTTTTATTGTCTCTTTTGAATGGTGTGTAAATGTGGTTTATTTCTATGTGTCTATTGATGGCTGATTTGTCTGAATGCCAAGCTTCCAGGAATTCCCTAGCATTTTTGGATTTACCTTGGTCTAAGATGCTGACACTTTTCCAGTTGAAACTATGGTTAAGTCTGTCCATGTGTTGTGAGATAAAGGAGTTTCCATTGTGTCTTCTGACTGCTGGTTGGCGTTCCTGGATGCACTCTGCTAGTCTTCTGCCTGTCTGTTCTACATAGTGGCTGTTACAGTCCTTACACTGTACGTTGTAGATGACTCCTCTTTTTTTTTCTTGGGCTACTGGGTCTTTTGGTGTACTTACGATATTTTGGAGGGCTTTAGTTGGTTTGTGTACTATGGAGATGCCCTGTGGTTATAATAGTCTGTTGGTAGTTTCTGAGACGTTTCTGATGTATGGCAGTGTTATCTTTTTCATAGCTTGTGTTGGTTGTGCTGTAGTGGGTTGAGTGGTGAGGCATTTTTTTATAAAGTTGTGTGGGGGTCTATTTTATTAGAAGATACTGTATAGGTGGTCTGTTTCCTTTTTCTGATGTTCTGAGTTGCTGCAGTGTGTTTGTACTCATCTGAATAATGTTCTTACACAGCTCTTGTGGGAGGTTGGATTGTTACTTTGGTAATGGAGCAACCACATGGCCTCACCATAGCACACAAACCAACTAAAGCTCTCCAAAACATCTTAGGGAAACCAAAAGACCCAGTAGCCCAAGAAGAAAAAACAGGAGTCATCTACAACATACAGTGTAAGGACTGTAACAGCCACTATGTAGGACAGGAGTCATCTATAACATACAGAGTAAGGACTGTAACAGCCACTATGTAGGACAGATAGGCAGAAGACAAGCAGAGCGCATCCACGAACACCAACCAGCAGTCAGAAGACACAGACTCAACCACAGTTTCAACTGGGAAGCTGTGAGCATCCTAGGCTGAGCTAAATCCAAAAATGCAAGGGAATTCCTGGAAGCTTGGCATTCAGAAAAATCAGCCATCAGTATATACATAGAAATAAACCACATTTATACACCATTCAAAAGAGACAATAAAAAAGCTAAGTAGGAAACAAAAAGACACATCCTCTCCAGCAACCAACACCAAGATAAGCAGGAATTAACAGCAGACAAATAATCAAGCAGAAAACAATACCCTAATCAAGGGACTACCAAGAAGAAAACCACACCCCTACCAACACTAGCAAGGCAAGCTATTGTATATAAAACGGAGCAAGCCCCACACTCGCACTGATGATGTTACCTAGTCAGGTAATGAAATGTCTGCAAGCAAACAGCTGAACTCAGAGAGCCCCAAGGACTCCACAGTTCAACCCTGAGCTACATATATTCTCTTTCATTGGAGATTAATATCCAATTCACAAAAAAGTTACTTGCATCAATCATGAGCATTAGAGCATTGTGATACGGACATGTATGCCTACTGGCCATGTGAAAAAATAGCTTATGGGACAAATTCATAGATCAATGATAGATACATTCGATAGATACATATTTGAATGCAGAAGTCCCACATTCAACACCTTTGCAGATCTATGGCTCTGACCACTGACAGTGGCTGCTTGATGTAAGCCAGAAAAAGTTAAGAAAGTTTATGATCAATTGCTTTCTACAAAATCTGAACACACTTGGTAGCACTATCCTTGTTATATTCCCATGGACATAAGTTGTTTGAAAAGAGAAAGCACATACATATGGAAATTCCAGCATTTTTATAGCATTGTCTTCCTGTATCTAAAAGAATAATCATGGTTAATCTAAAACCTGGATACCAAGTGCCTAAAGATATAAAAATTAAAACTCAGGACATTATAAAGACTTCATTAATTTTTATTTTTCATATCCAGGCTTCTAGTTCAAGGAGCCAACAATAAAAAGTAAAACAAAAATATTGCAAATTAATTAAATTAATTAATTAATTATTAATTAATTAATATTGCAAAAAGCAATTAAAAATACTATTAAAAGTAGCTGAAATTGATCAAAGAAGGACTGGAAGAGATCTTGGAAAGCATTTCTTCCAACCTTCTCCCAGTGCAAGAATCAACTACTTTGGCATCCCTAACAGCCATCTAGCCTCTGTTTAAACACCTGCCCTGAAGGAGAGTTTACCACCTTCCAAGGTTGTCTGTTCCACTGTTGAAGACTTCTTACCATTAAAATATTTTTCCTGATGTCCAACCAAAATCTACTTCCTTATCATTTAAACTCTTTATTCTTGTCCTGACTTCTACAACAACTCTGAGCAATTCTGTCCCACCTCCTCCACAACAGCTCCCCAGTTCTTTGGGCTGATAAATGTGAAATCCAGATTTCTTTCTATCTTCTCAGGTGGCTCTATTCTGTTCTTCTAGTCTTCGGACCCTCTTCCTTTGCAATCCAGTTAAGTACCTTGACTTTTCCTTCTCTGCTCACGCCTTTTTAACTCTCTTGCTTTTTTTAGATCTCATATCTTCCCTTTCCTCAGGCTTCTGTTACCTAGGTCTCCTTCTTACTTTCCTGGGCCTTCACAAGCTTTTGCTCGTTTTCTCTTTAATTCTCTTCTTTTTAATCCAGATCTTTCCTAGACCATCTGATTTGGCTAATATCTTTCAAAATACTATTTAGCCACAATATATTTTAGTCTGAAATATTTTATCTTCCTAGAGTTTTTTCTCTCTTTCCATCTCTGATGAAGACCCTTATTAATTATTCCATTATTGTGGCCTAACCAAACATTTGAGCATGAAACTGAGCAAACTCAGGGAGGCAGTGAAGGACAGGAAGGCCTGGCGCAATATGGTTCATGGGGTCACGAAGAGTCGGACACGACTTAACGACTGAACAACAACAACAACAAAAACCAAACATTAACCATAGACATTCTACAATGGTACTTCATGTGGCTTGCTCATTTATTCAGCTGTCTTACCAACTACAACAAAGAACTGGAACTGTTGGTGGAATTTAATTGGCATTAATCTCCGGTTAGCAGCCTGAGAATGGGGAAACAGTAATTTCCCTTCCTCCAATGATGCAATATGCTCTGGAGATGGAAGATCCATCAAAACAGCATGAACAGCAGCCCGCATGTTGCAGATGAGGAAGAATAGCTGAAAATAATAAAATGGAAATCCCTGTTCCATAGATAGTGGACGCCAGTGAAAAGCCACCTACAGTATACTGTGTGATATAAGAAGAAAAGTGATTGGGTGATGTCATAATAACCTTGAAGCCAACCAATCTCTCCTAGTTTCTTCCTAGCACCTGGAGGATTTTTTTTTCTGGTGTCATAAATCAGTTATATTTTTCCTTAGCTCTGAATTTTCCTGGAATAATTCTTTGCAAATGGGTCAATAAACAAAGCAGTTCTGAAAGTAATCATATGGTGTTTCATATATTCATATAAGTTAACTGCACATCATCAACACAAAGAGCCACTCCAGAGCTATCAGTGAGACTTACAGATAGAACACAGCGGTTCCAGAATGTATCTGTTTAGTGCCCAGGTGTATGATGGATGGTCACAGTCACATCCTACTTCACAATTACAAAAGTACTTATATGTGATCCTCATTTAATGACCACTGTTCAGCAACCATTCATACTTAACGATGGTCACAGCATGCTCGCGGTCATGTGATGGCCATTTGCGATCTTCTTTGCTAGCTTCATACAAGCAAAGTCAATGGGGAAGCTGGCAGGAGATCACAAATGGCGACCATGTGCCGTCGTGCTTAACGTCGAGGGATTCGCTTAACAGCAGCAACCGGAAGTGCCAGAATTTCCATCGCTAAGCGGCGTGGTCTCATGATGTGCTTTACAACCATGTTGCTTGGTGATGGAAATTCTGGTCCCAATTCACCATTGTTAAGAGAGGACTACCTGTATAGACGTAAATTCTTTTGAAATGAATTTTTATAGATTGAGGCTAATTGACTGAAACTAGAATCTGCTAGGGTGTTAGGCTAATGCAAGCAGTTGAAGTTTATATATCTAGTGGGCACCAAGGTTGGGGGAAGACTAATATAAACAATTGTGGTGGCACAAAGGACAGGCCCATCTGCCTAAATGAAGTATCATGAGCCAAATCTATCCTGCAAAACAACTTTATCTGTCCTTAGATAGCTTTTCCAAATAGAATACAAGGCCATAATAATAAATATAGTGAAACAAATTATTTTCAAAAGTTCTGAGAGTACATTCACTTTTGTGGCACATCTCTTTTTGTACTTTGCTGCAGACATAGAGATATGGTTTCCATACATGCTGTTATTCTGCAATCTGATGAATATTTGTCAGATAAGAACTGTTGGCATTTCATTCTGCAGGTTTAATTTACTTCTCCAACTTAATGTTGGTCAGAAAAATACATTCTTCCTGTTCCAAAACCTCTATCTGGAGAATGGAGTATTCTCAAGAAAGCAGAAGTTGGCCACGGTGCTATAAATTATTTATCCTTGCTCTACTAGCACGACTTGATATCTTAGGTTGGGACAACTATATTAGAACTGTTTTTTTCTCAGCAACAACAAAATCCATCCATTTATTGAGAAAATTCTCTTTGTTCTCAGAATAAAAACATGCAGTATTTTAGAAGAAAGACACCAATAAATAATGTTTTTCAGATTAGTATTTCATATCCCCAATCTTAAATGCAAATACTGGTAAAATCCTACACCGAACTAGAGAGAGGGTTAGGAAGGCATTGTAAGATTGTAGGAAGAGGGGGGACTGCCACAGACCTCTCCAAGAGCCCACTTAGATTGTGGGAGTTCTGGTGAGCATTGGGGGGGGGAGTCTAACAGCATTCATAGGAGCTGAAGCAAAGGGAAGTTTGTTTTACACTGGAGGGTTACAAATGAATCTAAGCTAGGCAACCCCTGACCTCATGCACAGGAATTTGAATTGTGCATCAGGCTGTGGGTCTGATCTAGGAATCAACCAGGTTAAATGGCTGCTAGCCTTATGATAATTTTACAGAATTCAGTAGAATCTACTTCTAGAAAATATGCCAAGAATAAAGACACATTTACATCACCATTCCCTAAAGTGTTTTGCCATTCTTCTGTGTACTCATGTACATTTTCTATCTTAATAATGGTCAGTCCCTGGATGTAATTATCAATCTTATTTCATGTTTATAGAGCCTGGGATTTGCCTCAAAGAAATGTTGCTCAGAAGTAGGTGTTGACTTAGTGGAACCACTGTCAAAAGTTGTAAATTACTTATGAAAACCTGCTAACTAAATCCAGGGGGGACCAGGCAGCCCTTTTGTCTATATTTAACCTCATAGTTCTCAGAATGTCAGCTGCTCTCAGTGATCAGAAATTTCTTTCAGCTAGTTTAGCCATGCCTAGATATGAAACTGTCCGTAAGAACTCTGGTCTACTTGCAGATGTGTACTCAAGTAGGTGGAAACACATCTGGGGGAGCGAGTTTAAAGATGCTGCAGAGTAACTTAAGAGACACAGGGAAAGGGTTAACTACGTACTACAATTGGTTGCTTTGGAAACATACTGGTATTTTATAGCTGGCTAGTTTTCCAGATTTGGCCATCAGCTCTTTAAAACGTATATAGTCAAAAAGTTCTCTGGCTGGTATCAGCTAGGTGCTAGAGAAATGGCAACCACCATTGGTGTTGCTTTAAAGAAGGCAGTGATTTGTCACATTGATTTGTTATCAGTACCTGCAGGGAGAAATGATTATTTGGTGGGGGGTCCTGCCATGCTTAAAAATGCATTGGATTCAGCTAGAACTCCCTCGGTGTGTATAAGCTGAGAGGGGGCTGTATTAGAGCCCCACTGTGGGAAGGAGTTGTGTGTTCATCCCCTCGCTGGCTATTTCAGCCACAGGAGGGAGCATGCCCAGCACATACCCTCTGAACAGAGGGTGAAAGAGATGGGTTGATAATGGTAATTTCTATGAACTGCTGTGTAAAAGAGGAGACAAGAATTACAGCTGCACTTTCTTATCTTTGCTTTTATAGGTTAATGCAGCAAGAACAGGAATGGGGAAAAAGTGTGTGATTCCAGTGACTTGTCCACTGTCAGCTGCATTAACTTCTGGAATTCCATCATCCCAGCCAGTGCCTATGCCAGGTACTCTCCTAACTGGCCCAGTCAAACCTTATGTGATGCCTCTTTGTCAGTATGGAGGAATTCTCCCTACGACTCTCTTTGGAGTGCCGTGGTCGAGTCCAACCACCCAGCCGGGGATGGCAGGAGGCCAGAGCATTGCACAGTTTCCAGCTCTTGGTCCCAATAGCTTCCAGTTGTTTCCAGTGCCCCTGCAGAGGCCCTAATTTGGGGATGACCTCAGTAGCTGACTTCCAAATTGCAACCGTCCAGTGTTTAGCTCCTAGGCAATCTGTTTCTCCCTGCTGGCCCCATTCAGGCTCACTAGGTCATTAGCTGTGCCCCCATCAGGCAGGCCCTGTGGAATGCTTCCCCACCAATCTGTTTGCTCTTCTGACAATGCTTCCTTCCCCTTCATTGCCGAAGACGGTTGATTTTCTTCTCTGGTGTTTGAAACGGCCACGTTCAACACTAATGTACTTGAATGGATGGGTAGGAGAACTGTATCAATCTTACAGGAGTATAGTGCCTTGAATTCAAGCTTTTCAGTTCAAGCTGGAAAGGTGTAAAATAATCATCACAATAACTGAAAGGTGTACTTTATTTGCAATTTGCTTGGGAAAGGTTAATTTTTTATTTGCAAAAATATGAAGATATAAATTTAATAGTGACAGTTTACATTTGAAACTCTTGACCAGTTTCATTTTATTTTCTCCTGCTAAATGCTTTTACTTTAACCAGCAGTTAAATGGAAAGTTTGGTAATTTAAATCTTTACACCCTACCTGACTGGGGGCTGAGGCTTCTTCCTTTGAATGAAGCATAGTGAAATGGATCGCTTTGTTTTTACCAAAGGAGCCTGAATGTAAGTTGTATCTCTGTGTTCAAGGAAAAGCTTTGTTATGTGGTCTTTCTGGAAAAGCTGTTGCAAGTGACAACTCTCTTTTTCTTTCAAACAGCGAATTTGGCAGGCAGATGTCCTTCCCCCTCTGATATTCAACTGTAACCTTTTTTGCCATCTTCTGAACAAACTATATAATTCAGTTAAATTACAAACCTTGCATGTTTCATGTGTGAAATACGCTTAATCATAATTCTTGACAATAGGACAGCAGCCCAAAGTTATTGTAAGACCTTTGTAAGTATGGAAGTCCCCTTGCATGTTATCTGCCTGTCCTCCAAATGCTTCAAGTATTCTCAGTGAAATGGAGTTGGCTTTGGACGTGAGCTTTCTTCCTTCCTACATCTGCTTTATGTTACTGTATGTAGAATTTGCATCTTCACCTGTCAGTCTAAAGGCACACAACAGCCACTAAGATTTATTTGCAGATGGGTAAGCCTTTGTTCCCTTGATGGAAAAGGAGCAAGGCATTCCATCTACAAATGTAATGGCTCCCTTAAAAGAATTATAGCACTAGAACTGAAGGCACACTGCTTGCACTTTGCCGTTCTCAATATGGCAGTGGTATTTTTAAACTGCCTGCTGAAGGGGTGGAGCTGTTTTGCGCTGCCCATCTGTTCTTTGTATACGTCTACTGTACTCTGAGCATTCAAGAACTGTCTGTGATATTTTGTTGGTACCATTGAATATGATGCCGTCAATTCTGTTAGAATTGAATTTTGTAGAACCTGACGCAGTCTTCTGCCTGGGGAGAATACATACTATAGTAAGAGATTTCTATTCTCTGTAACATGTATCTTTATGTTGTTTGAGACTTTCTTTTAGATTCATGTATGTATGCTTTATGAGCAGAAACACTGAAAATGTCTTCTCACCGTTCCCCCCTTTGCTTGCACTGAAACCTCCCCTTTGTCACTACTGCCTGTTGTACAGCCTGTTTCAGCCCCTTGTATATGATGGTCAGTGGTATAACCTCTCACTACCAAGAGAATGTATATATTCAAGAAAAGGAAAAAATAAACATTTTTGTGCTTGAAAAAATTGTGTTGCTAAAAGTTTCAGCTATTAAAGGGCAATTCCACAGCTCAAGTCCATTCCCTATCATCAGGTACAGATACATTTTTAAAGCAATACATGCAGTCAAATGATAGGTAAGATACCTGCAATTGGAACTGAAATATTTCATGCGCTTGCTTACAGTGGCACCTTAGGCATCAAGGTGAGTAGAATTTTAGAAGATGGAATCAACAGATAGGTTACACATACAGACAATATTTTTGTTCATTGATTATAATCATATTTGATGTAATAGGGCTTGATCATGATTCACTTGTTTTGTTACCAATATTGCCTTCTCTCTGTAACTGCAAGATATTCCAATTTTAGACAGAAAATAGCTATGGAAAGATGTTTATTATTTGGCAAAAAACAGCAATAAAACAATTTTAAAATATGATCCCTTATACTTTGATTATCTATGTAGGACAAGAGAAAAAAGATGGGATGGGGGTTGAATCAAACAGAGGAGTTATGCCATATAAGGATATCAGAAAGACCACCAGTCATGTGAGCTCATCATAACACATTTTGCATAAATTCAATTCAGTCAATATAATCTTTTAAATCTGTTGAGTATACCTTGAATAGAGGCAGATGCCACCATTAAACCTGAAGTCTTTTGTGTACCAAGAAGGTTCTCCATTACTGAGTTATAGGCCTCCATCCCTAAAAGTCCTAACCTCTCAGCAGTAAATGTTGGGGAAAAGCCTAATTTAGGAGTAGAGCATTTGTGTGTCTGTTTATTTGCATTTTAGAAAACCCACCCACCGTTATATAAGGGTAGAGTAAATTTTAAGATGCAGTATCTGAGATATTGCTTCACAAAATAAAATTTGACTACATGCAAACCGCTGGATTTCCCCCATTTCTTTACTAGCTTAAGGAAAACTTCCCAAGGGCAGGCAGAACAGAGAGATCTTGCCACATTTCAGAAAGCAACGGGCTCTGGAAAGGTTCCAAAGGGAGAGTGTTCCCATGACAGGGAGGAAGGGTGCTGCCCAAGAAGGCTTCTGACATCCCTTTGCTGTAGGCACAGGCATGATCCCCTTAAGAGGATGTCCTTGGCAGATCTCACATTTTTGCCACATCATACTGAAAGTCTAAAAATATAATGCACATTTCAGTTAGTTCTTTCGGCAGTTGCACTTAGAGCAGCAGGCAACTCTTCTGAAATACACAAATGTATCACATTTGCCGTACATACTGCTGTATTGTAATTTTATTTGGGGACTGGAAGGAAACTTAACTTTCCACTTGAGCAGGAGTGGCAGCAAGATAATAAAGTTAAAATAACACAAATATATAGCAAACAATTATGGGGGGAGGGGGTGAATACCTCAATTCTCTTCGTAGAGTTATATGTTCTACCTTTCAATTTGATAGTAAGGAAATGGCATTACTTGGGCATATGTGAACTGCAGAGCTGCTTGACTGGATTGTAATCACTGCATCAAAAAGATCCAATTAGTACTAGGAGGCATCCAATTCATGTTCAAGATGCTTTCATTGGCTTTTGAAAGGGATGCTGAAACTCTGCCTGAGACAGGCCTTGCAAATGTAGCCAGCTTTCTGTTCTATTCTGCAAATAAGGAGCTGGCTCGCAGGATGCATTGGTTACAGTAGTCTGAAATGCATGGACAGCCTGTTTTTCCCCAGCTCAGCCTTGTTATGATCAGCCTTTCACATAGGCTTAGCATGTGGGTATAGTCAGCAAGTTATCCTTAAAATCATGGCCAGGAATAGGGAGGAAGCATTCTCATATTACCTGGAAAATAAAAGAAGTCAGAGGTGCACAGATGAACTCAAAGCAATTAATCATTTTGCTAAAAAAAAGGTTTCTGAATTAGATGTAACCTTTAAAGCATCACGAAGGGCCCTGGGACCTAAGGTAGTCATAAGCAACATCAGAAATATGGGGTTCCTGCTTTGATATGTGGATTTGGGGAAAATCATGTTGGCAGTCTCATTAACCTTAAGCATCACAGAAGTGTTGATATTAAAGAAAGTTGCCAACAAATATGTCTTGCTTTGTGCACCCCAGGAGTTTTGTCAGCCATTTCTTTTCTTCAGATCCATCTCAAACTGAATTCATCTTCAGTGAGATGACTTGTACCCATTCTCTTTCCATCACCAATGAACGAAGAAGCTCTCAGACTACAAGGTCCACCAAACAGCATATTTCACTCTTGATATCCCAGCCTACAATCTTTTTGCATATTGAAATAGAAAAGAAACTAGCAGAAAACCTGCAATGTATCATAAAAAGGATCAGGAAGTTGCTGTTTGGCATGTTGAAAATTGAACCAGTCTATTCAGTTTCAGTGTCTCTGAATGAATTTCAGTGAAATGCTGCACAAAGTACTGGTAGATATGATGTAGGTCAGCTAAATGTCAGATTGATATAAAAATATTTGCAATTACGTTATCACTTCACTTGGGATTAAAAATATGATAATACCTGAAAATTAATACCATAAGTAGAAGTAACTGAAAATTCCTTGGTGTGTCCATGTCTGATTCTGTATCTGTATCACACTCTCACTTCCTCTTTCATTATACACCCAAATTTCTACTGAAGGTATGTAAGAATTTCTACTGCATTTCATTAACCCTTTTGAAAGTAGTTGCACTGATGTAGATGAGACAAATCCAAAGTATTCACAAGATAGGATGGGCATAGAACAGGAATCTTGTTACATGAGATCAAGAGTCTTTCTAGTCCAACATACATTTTTGAAAAGCAAGAAATAAGGCAAGAATGTTTCCATTCTGGTCCCAGTATTTGGCATTCAGATATACTGCCTCTAAATGTGAAGTTTCTACACATCTGTAGTGAAAAATACCTAGAACAGTAGGCTAGCTTCATCTCAACTGTTAAATATCTGTCAAATATCTTCATCGTCATCATCATCATTTGGAACTGATCATGAAATTAATTTCTAAATTGTCCAGTTTGACTGCTACATTCTAGAAATGTTGTCTTCAACATACAGTCAGGTCCAGAAATATTGGGACATATCTATCCCTATCGACACAATTCTAACATCTTTGGCTCTATACACCACCACAATGGATTTGGAATGAAACAAACACAATGTGTGTTAACTGCAGACTGTCAGCTTTAATTTGAGGGTATGTACATCCAACTCAGGTGAACGGTGTAGGAATTACAACAGTTTGCATATGTGCCTCCCACTTGGTAAGGGACCAAAAGTAATGGGACAATTGGCTTCTCAGCTGTTCCATGGCCAGGTGTGTGATATCCCCTCAGTACCCCAATTACAATGTGCAGATAAAAGGCCCAGAGTTAATTTCAAGTGTGCTATTTGCATGTGGAATCTGTTGCTGTCAACTCTCAAGATGAGATCCAAAGAGCTGTCACTATCAGTGAAGCAAGCCATCATTAGGCTGAAGAAACAAAACAAACCCATCAGAGAGATAGCAAGAACATTAGGCGTGGCCAAAACAACTGTTTGGAACATTCTCAAAAAGAAGGAACGCACCGGTGAGCTCAGCAACACCAAAAGACCCGGGAGACAACGGAAAACAACTGTGGTGGATGACCAAAGAATCCTTTCCCTGGTGAAGAAAACACCCTTCACAACAGTTGGCCAGATCAAGAACACTCTCCAGGAGGTAGGTGTATGTGTGTCAAAGTCAACAATCAAAAGAAGACTTCACCAGAGTGAATACAGAGGGTTCACCACAAGATGTAAACCATTGGTGAGCCTCAAAAACAGGAAGGCCAGATTAGAGTTTGTCAAACGACATCTAAAAAAGCCTTCACAGTTCTGGAACAACATCCTATGGACAGATGAGACCAAGATCAACTTGTACCAGAGTGATGGGAAGAGAAGAGTATGGAGAAGGAAAGGAACTGCTCATGATCCTAAGCATACCACCTCATCAATGAAGCATGGTGGTGGTGGTGTCATGGCGTGGGCATGTATGGCTGCCAATGGAACTGGTTCTCTTGTATTTATTGATGATGTGACTGCTGACAAAAGCAGCAGGATGAATTCTGCAGTGTTTCGGGCAATATTATCTGCTCACATTCAGCCAAATGCTGCAGAACTCATTGGACGGCGCTTCACAGTACAGATGGACAATGACCCAAAGCATACTGCAAAAGCAACCAAAGAGTTTTTGAAGGGATAGAAGTGGAATGTTATGCAATGGCCAAGTCAATCACCTGACCTGAATCCCATTGAGCATGCATTTCCCTTGCTGAGGACAAAACTGAAGGGAAAATGCCCCAAGAACAAGCAGGAACTGAAGACAGTTGCAGTAGAGGCCTGGCAGAGCATCACCAGGGATGAAACCCAGCGTCTGGTGATGTCTATGCATTCCAGGCTTCAGGCTGTGATTGACTGCAACGGATTTGCAACCAAGTATTAAAAAGGGAAAGTTTGATTTATGATTATTATTCTGTCCCATTACTTTTGGTCCCTTAACAAGTGGGAGGCACATATGCAAACTGTTGTAATTCCTACACCGTTCACCTGAGTTGGATGTACATACCCTCAAATTAAAGCTGACAGTCTGCAGTTAACGCACATTGTGTTTGTTTCATTCCAAATCCATTGTGGTGGTGTATAGAGCTAAAGATGTTAGAATTGTGTTGATGTCCCAATATTTCTGGACCTGACTGTATTCTTTCAGTTTGTCTAGCCTTTATGTTTCTTTTGCTTTAAAAATTGTGACATGTTTTTCAGTTTGAGGTGTCAAGATTGAATCATTCTTCCTCTCTCAAGTGTATGTCTGCAAATTATTAACTTTTATATACATATGTAGGAAAACCAAAACTAATTTTATTGCATAGGTTGTAACAATTTTCATTATTTTTTCCACAGGTCTAATAGCTTCCCAAAATACACGGTGAACAGAGTAACTTAAAAAGTAACTTGATTACTGAGAAAAACTGTAATATATTTTAAAAATGCACACTCACACACCCCCACAAATGAAAAAAACATATTATTTTAGCTGTTTTCACTTGATTCCTGATTAGTTGTTAGTGTATATTGCTATTTTGTTTTTGTTTTAAATATCCTCGCAGCCGTGAATGGTAAAAGTAGCTTGGATCCTGAAGCTTCAGAAAAGATTGAAGGTGTTAGAAAAGTTTGTAGCTTATATATTATCTACCACTGAAAATTGCCATTAAAAAGTTGCATACTGCATGTTAATTTTTCAATGAAAAAAAGCATTATATAAAGATTGAATTTCTGTCTCTTTTGGCTATGGTTAGATCTTGATTTTGGGGTGGGCGGGGCAATGAATATTGCCCTGTAAAAATGACAACTTGCTTTGTACTCTGTTTTTTAATAGGAAAAATATATATTTCCATGCATATTTGAACATTGTGGAAATGTGCAAAAAGTAGTGCTTTTCATAGTTTCCATGTAACATCTGAAATGTTTGCACCACCTTGTATCTGACGAAATGCGTGGCCTCTGTCTGCAGTTGATGCCCACTGATCTCACAACAGGGAACAGCCCTGAGCTGTATATTTTCTTCTTACCCAAGAATCAAGAAGAATTATTAGACCTACTTAAAAAGCTATGACATGAACAGGCCACAATGGAAGGGAAGAGTTAAATATTGTAGGGATCAATTTAAATTCTAAATTTAAAACATAGCAACTTGTACAAACAATGATTTAATCTGAGGCAGCTATTTTTTTCCTTAGTAGCTGGTGATTTTGTTTGTCAGTCACTACTAGCATGGCTGCCAGAAGATGCTACGGTAGCCAAGAAAGAAGTCTGCCTTAAGTACTTATTAACACTAACCTCCAATACATTGGATACATGTTGGATGTATTTATTTATTTATTTATTTATTTATTTTATTTATTTATAGATCAAATTTATATCACCGCCCAACTCCCGCACAAGGAGGGACTCTGGGCGGTTTGCAACCAAACAGTTAAAACCAATAAAAACATAAATAGCACAGCATAAAATATAATTAATAAATATGATAAAATCCAAGCAGTGGTGGTATTGTTGCAGCCTGTGACCAGATAATATTGGTCAGGTAGGATGTATAATGTTTGTAGTGGAAATATCATCCTACCTTTTGGGGCCTCTCCACAACACTGCTATAAAGTTTTTCCAGAAAGCCCAGGTTTGAATTTAAGAGCAGATCTAGTGGAATCCCACAGCAACGTTTTGGCCTCTCATCTCCTTCAGCCTTCTACGCCCTCCGAGAGGCCCTCTGAGAATGAACAGATTCCCTAGAATGGCTGGGAACGGGACACAGGAGGCTGAAACAGGAGAGGGAAATTGGAGACCTAGGATGAACCTTTGTTAGGCCAGTAGCAAAAGTCTCCACCAAAACCAGATACCCAATCCTTAGTGGCGCTTTAGGGAGGCTCTCTTAGGGAATGGCGCGGATACCTACAGATCAGATATGCTTGCAAATCTGATTTCTGGTCGACATCACTACGGCATTCATTTTTGGTAAAGTGTAAAAACTTTCTTTTAATTTAGATACCTAAAAACATGCAATTCTCTCTTGCATGTTTACTCAGGAGTCAGACTAATGGGGCTTATTCCCCAGGAAGTAGCATGGTAGCCTGAGAGTAATCTGTGCCTGTAATTTACTCAGCATGACCAAGCAATGGGGAAACAAGTTAGTTTGCTTATGTGCTAATCCATGCTTTGTTTGTGAGTGCATGATGTCAAAAACATGGAATGTCCTGTGGTTGGGTCACTCATGCCATTCTGGGCAATCTGGTAGCAACACAACCATGAAAAGCAGGTAATTAGAACTAGTTGGTACACTTTAAAAGCAGCATTTTTATACTAGCTTTCTTGAGAGAAAGACCCATGTGTATTTCAGGATGTTAATATTAATTAACACTTCATATCGATTCATACTTATACTGAAATGAAAGGATGTTGTTTCTTTTCAATGTTTGAAAATACAGTATTCTATTTTTGTATTTCACTGGAGAAGCACACTAGGGATGCTATTGATATTTTTAGTACTGAGCAGATTATTCTGTATTGTTGCCAATATCTGTTAAATTTAGGGCTATCAGATCCAGGTTACAAACATCCTGGCAACTATCAGGTGGGAACACAGAGTTTTCTGTATTGCTTTGTAGCAATCCAGACTTTTTTGCTGTCCAGATCTGCTAGCCTAAAATTGGACATATTCAGGAGTTGACCTTGACTTTACCTTTTTAAGAGTCACAGGATTCTCTTGATATTGCCTGAGACTTTACTAAAACTTTTTTGTTTTGTGAACATACATATCCATCATGCCATTCCCTTGTGGGGTAAGCAGCATTATGCAAAATGCAGAAAAGGAGTAACAAATACTAAGCCAACAATACTGAAGGCCTGATATAAGAAAAAGAAACATAGCTAAAACTGGCTTATACCATTCTCTATCCCTTTTAATATCTTTATATCCTTGTGAACCATCCTTCAACCACATCCACACCACTTCATATACTGCCTTCTGTTCTTTAAACTTCTCACATCTTTCTTTTTGAGGATTTCTCCAACTGAAGCAAATCACAACTTTCTCAGTCTTCCCTTTTCTTAACTGATTCACTCTTCCTCCATATATTTGCTTGGCAATTTGGTCCTCACTCTTTCTCTCTATATTACCAACCACCTCAACCTAGTTCTTCCAGACTAGTCACTCACTTTTGTATTGTCCATACAATGTATTGTCATTTGTGACTTCTCTTCTTGTTTTATCACACCCACTTCTTAAGCATCCCATTCCCAATGCACTGAACTTACCTCTACATTTCTCCCATCATACCCAGTTCTCACTTCCATTTAAAAGGGTGGGCAGAAGCACTCTTTTATATACCCTTACGTATATAAGCACACTCTTACACCATTTCCACATTGCACAAACATTCATTCCTTGCAACTGAAAACAACTACTAACACCTTTCTATCAGCATTTGCACATCATAAATTGTCTCCATCCATTTCCCTATAATTACTAAACATTCTACAAAGTTACACAAATTTATATATTTATTTTAGGTTTTTTTCGTGTGTGTGTGTGGAGAGAGAGAGAGAGAGAGAGAGAGAGCACTTTCATTTCTTCACTTAATTTTCACTTGGATGCATACATTTTCAAATACTCTTCATCATGCAATCTATCAACCATTCACTGCAAATCATTCAAGTTCTCAGCCAACAATATGGCATAATCTGCATACAGCGGTACAGATACATTTATGTCTTCAGCCAACACACCATTAATAGTACTACAAGCATCCCTTACATAGTTATCCAAAAGTACATCAAACAACCAGGGCAACATCATATATCCTCCTTGCTCAGTGCTGAACCATTTTCTGTGCAATCCAGTTAATCTCATACATGCTTTACCTCCATCATGTGCCACTCTTAACACATTCAGTAACAACCTTCGACTCCATATTCACTAAAAAAAAACCCTCTATACTTCAAGTCTATTAATTTTATCGTACACTTCCTTTAAAACAAATACACAATAAACTTACTTACACTGGTACATTTCTCAGTGTCCTGCTAAAGTACAAAACTCTCTTTTCTACATCCCCAGGCCATTTTCTGCATCCTCATAATTTTGCTAATGGTTGCATCTTGCAATTGTCCTATCAGAGGTCTGCCAAAGACCTTCCCAGGCACTCCCTGGAGTCTTAGTTTAGGAGAACTGGAGCAGCTTTCTTCCATTGTCAGAGACCAAGGCAGTCTTCACACATGTTAAGTAAGTTGCACAGTTACTCACAAACACATCCATATTTTAACTTTGTTCCCATTACAGCATCTACACCTATAGCCTTGCCATTTTTGACATTTTCACAGTATTTATGACTTCCCTTTCCTCATTTTTCTTGGACACTTAAATTTATAGCATTCATATGAATTCTTCTCTTCAGCATATTCCCATACAAAACTCTAAAATACACCCCTCCACATATCCTCACTTTAATTCCATCCCAAAATGTTTTCTCAATTTTATTTTTAATTCCATTCAATCTCCTTTCTTAGCCCTCTTCATTCACTTTCCAAAATAAATGTTTATTTTAATCAAATTCACTCTGCATTTTCTGTTCCTTGCTCTACCTTCTTTATCCTTTTGTTTCTATACACATTATAGAATATCCCCATTTTTGCAGAAAACATTCTCTTATATGCATTTTTTACTTATCCACAGCCTCTTTCACTTCATCATTATACCAAACATCCTTTATCATATTTCCTATTGGTGTAATACCACACATGTTTGTGGCATTCTGTAACAATTTTTTTTCACTCTGTTCCAAGCAGTTTCCATATCCTCTTTCTTTACATCCACTTTCCATCTTCTATACAAAACTTGTACTTCCTTTTCCCTGCAGTCATTTTATTTTCACTCTAGTCTCTTTCACTTCTTTCCTTTTCTTCCATGTTCATTTTTCCTCAAGATCCACTCTTGATAGTCTCAAGAAGGGGTCTGTCACAAATTCAGAACCTCTCATCTGCCTTGTGTGCTTATGAATAGGCTTATGCTATATGTATTTGAAACAGGCCTTTTTCTAAGGTCTGTGAACAGTGAACAGTCTTGGGTCTCCAAATGACCCAAGCACTTTCTCATTCCACTCACCCCTTCCTGTTCCCTAGCAGAAAATTTTTTCCTTGGTCACATTCATTCAGACTGTTGTACAGTGTTTCCACAAAATCATGATTCCTCCATTATCACCATTCCTGGAACATAATATCCAATATCACCAACCAATAAATCCCTACATTCCTACACACCTACAACAACCTAGATAACACCATTTCATACTTTATGACATATATTTTACCCCTTTCATTCATAATTAAACCTAAAATATCCGTTCCCTGCATGTATCATGAACTCCACTTTTCAAGATCAGACTGCCATCATTCAATCTATCATACCCTTCCCCTTTCACTTAGTTTTACATACACATTAATTTCATTTGTTAATTCATACTTAAGGGAGTGTGTGTGTGTGTGGTTCTCACACCACTTTGGTGCTTGACCTTGGAGGATGGAAACCAAAATGGAAGCTTTCTCCCTCTATGATTTCCCAGAAGCCTCTGATACCTGCTCTTTGGGAGGACTAGAAACCCTAAGAAATAGGAGCTGTTTGGACTAAGCAGAAGGCCTGCCAGAAGGTGCCATGGAGCTGAAGGATCCTGAAATATGCCATGCTTTTCCCACATGCCCAAGCCAGGAAATGTTGGTTTAAATAACTGAAGGAATTTTACAATAAACTAATACAAAACAGGATGCCTCTCCAGGCAGTAGGGTATTTGGATCTCTGTGTCTTAGGATTGCTCTGTCTAATAATAAGAAAGACAGTGACCTGTTCTTCAGATAAAGAACTGCCCTGGGTAGAGGAGAACACGTGCTTGGGCAACCAAGCCCAGGAGCTGAGGTTCTCCTTTTTGTATCATTTCTATCATGCTACTGCAACTCTGTGCTTTCCACACCTGTTTTCCTAAACAGGTCCTGTCCAATCTAGGGCTGGTCTAGTTGAAAAGAAAGAAATGGTTCAACCTATTGCTTCACAGAGTGTTCATAAAGGCAATGTTTAAGCCATTCAAACATTGTGCTTCATCCTGAGAACTCCATGGCTGAATCTGAGATTGGCACAATTAATACTTGATTTCTTTTTATTGTCTTGTTTTCATTTTAGAAATGAAACCAAGCTGTGGTTTGCTTTCTGCATCTTGTCATTTGCATACATTTTTTATCTATCCAATTCCATTGGGATTTCAAGTATGTCTCACGTTCATATCCAGAGAAAATAAAATTCAAAGTGCATAATGACACTTATGCCTAGTGACCTCATGCTTTGCAGGGGATTCTGCTTTGCTTGAATCAGCCAAAGACTTTTTGGGTGAAAAAGAATGACATTCATGGAATTTTCAGCATGGCACAAATAAGTGTGCTTGTCATAACTTGGTTGAAACTTAGATTTCTTTTTCTGTATGGATGTGTATAATCATTGTCAATAATCATTTTTTTTGTTTGTTTCTGTTTATCTTTTAGATTATGAGGAAGAGAATACTACTAAATGACATATGGCCAGGCTTACCAATAGGGGGAAAAAAACCACAAGACCTTATTTCACTGAAGGAAGAGGAAGAAAAACTGGAACTGATGTTGTTTGTGAGAAATCCTGTAGACTATGCCCATCTATTCAGTTCAATTCAATTTTGTAGCCTCTTTCTAAAGTTTTTAAATTTAAAGTTGGAAATTCAAACATTATGCAAAAAAATAAACTATAATTATTTTGAGGAGAAAGCTTTTATTCACAAATAATCCACTGTTTCTTTTACTTAAGGTTAATTCATATGACCAGCTACATAATTATTCCATACTGCAGATTAACCACACTATAGTTTTGATTCAGCCAGAAAGTTCTTCAGTTCTACTACAGCAGTGTTTCTCAACCTTGGCAACTTTAAGATATGTGGACTTCAACTCCCAGAATTCCCCATGCTGGCTGCAGAATTCTGGGTTGAAGTCCACATATCTTAGAGTTGCTAAGGTTGAGAAACACTGCACTATAGAAACAAATAATATTCGTTTTGTGGCAGTGCTGACAGCATTCAATTAATGAGCAGAGCAATGCTGCCTTATTGGGGTGGGGGGAGGATTTGGCTCTCAGGATAATGCTCATATCTGTAACTGACAGGTAAAGGAAAAAGCAACGACTGACACTGACGACCACTGCCTAGAGTTGTGGGAGCCATAATAACGTCAGCCCAATTCTGCTATGTCACAGAAAATCCTCCCTGGCATGCCTCTGACACCCACAGTTTCCACCTAGTGTGATGCCATTTCAACAGATATGACAGTACAGATTGTTATTGGTGTTTCAGGGAAACTGTGGCAGTGAAGTGTCATCCCACAGGCAGAGTCCCTGCTGGGTCAGCAAAGTGGCTTCCAGGTGCATTCCATGGTTAGTTCCGGGAAAGATAAAGATTTTTCCTAAAATTCTGGTTCCTGTAGGCACTTTGTCATTTTGATAGCGTAATACATCTTAGGGTTATACGTACTTCAGAACTGATTTGGAAGAATTGCTTTAGATTTTGCATGAGTACTGATTGAGCAGTCTGACCTCTTCAGGCTTTGTATGAACCTGAAAAAAGTTGCCTCTGCTTTGAGAAGTCAACCATTAAAGTTCATGGGAATCTTAAAGCAGCTGCATCAGGATCCCCTCCACCCCCAGGCTCCTGTAAAAAGTTGAAAACAACAACAACAACAGTTGGCTGGTGTGGGTCTTCCGGGCTGTGTGGCCGTGTTCTGGAAGTTTTGTTTCCTAATGTTTCGCCAACATCTGTGACTGGCATCTTCAGAGAGCAGGAGTTCTCTCTGCTCCTGTCTGTGCTCCTGCTCTCTGAAGATGCCGGTCACAGATGCTGGCGAAACGTTAGGAAACAAAACTTCCAGAACACGGCCACACAGCCCGGAAGACCCACACCAGCCATCGTATGCCGGCCGTGAAAGCCTTCGACAATACAACAACAACAGTTGGTCTGCATTAACAAAGCCTGCAGTCTTCTAAAGGTACAGCCCTAATAAATACATGAGAGACGGTTTGGTGAAGTGGTTAAATGCACAAGGCCAGAAACTGGGAGACCGTAGCTTCCAGCTGGGTAACTTTGGGCCAGTCCCTCAGGATCTCTGTCCAATCCTCAACACTCTTTCTCCTGGACTGCACTGGCTCTTAGCAGATGTTTTGATTACAATAAGAACAAAGGGATTTCCATTACCTTAAAGAATAATAAGATTGTTTTTTCTACAAAAGATGTAAAGGGTTTTGGAAGCTGATGATGGCATTACTCATCTAAATCACTACTGGATCCCACAGTATATAAATATACATTCCGGTATCTAATTTTAACAGATACATGTGGAGGATGTTTTAGGATACAGAAGTGTCTAGCTGTGACAAAGTGTTAAATGAAGAATATAATTTAAACCTCCTCACTGGCATACATTGGTAAATATAAAATGACACTGCAGCATTTCCTACTAACTTCACACAGAAGTATAAAAGCTTTTTTTTAAATGGTAGTTACGTCCAGTGCAATCAAGATAATGTATGGATTTCATTAACATGGAAAGTTAACAGAAATGCCAGTAATAATACAGTGATGTAAAGTAATGCGTCAATATAATGAAATAATAGTTGTAGACTGAAATTCTCATCTCAGTATTCCTAGAAAATAGGATTGCTTATGAAATTCAGTTTGGTACAAATCATGGTACCTTCCAATATAAAAAGAATTCTGTAATAAAAAACATCTACTTGGCTGTTATGCAATTTTAGGTAAATAGATACAAACAAATCAGTAGGTAGTTAAAATTATTTTTTGCTACTTCAGGGGTGGAGGGGCTGTTTTATTTTCTAAGTTGTGTCAAACTTTGATTTGTTAATGTTTTTGCTTTTGTTTCATAACAGCACCAGATCAGTTTTCTTAGGTTCTTTGTCATGGTGATTCAATCATGCTTTCTTGTTGTCATGGCTGCAGTGTTCTATCGGAAGCCACCAAGTCTGCAAGCAAGTTTGCTTTCTTATTCATTACTTGAGTGCATAAACTAAGACTAAAAGAAGCAACAGTCTATTTTTAGGCCCCTGTTGTTCTAATACCAACTTTCAGATTCACACTTTTTGAGCACTCAAGAGAAAGAAAAAGAATCAAATCAAAAACCTTGCCACTCTTCTTCATTGACCTGATAATCCTAGCTGGTCACGATGGACGCCAAAGTTCACCAAGCTTTTAATTGCCCACCAGAAGATATTCCTGGAATGACAAACACCGTCTTTCAAATAAAATACTCTCTTTTGGAGAGCTGAAAGAGAGACTTGCTTTTGAAACAAGCTGCATTCCTTATCGTTGTTCTGCCGGTGGCTGGCACCCAGTCAAAATGTTTGGTTTCTGAGTTCATGCTTTGCTTTGGAAAAACTGATGCCCATATAACATCCAGAGAAACCTATTACAGGCATGCCATTTGGTTAGCCTGATAACCTGGGAGAAAAAGCAAAGCACTCTTGCTCTCTCCTAAATGACAAGTGTGAACCTGAATAGGAAGAACAAGAATCCATTTTAGAACCACTGGACTGCATTTTAAAGACCCCTATCTTGAGGAATGTATTTCATAGGAAAGTGGAGATGCTACAACCTTTCAAATATGAACAATAGATGGGATGACTAAATTCACAAGAAGTTCCATCAATGGGTTTCATGATCTCTGAGGCATTATTTTAAAAAAAAGTCATAATGGTGTTATATCCAATTGCATCTGTTGATTGCCAGAGCAATCTCAACAGTTGAGCGAGTGTCCCTTTCTCTTTCAGCATCCTGGATGCTGCAGATGTCAGGCTTCTCCAACTAGGACTCAATTAAACCAATGCAAAGATGTGTGGGACTTGTATACGTCCTCAAGGGTTTAAATTCAAGACTTCTTTTTCCCACCATTCTGAATTAATGGATACTTAGCAGAGTGCTTGACGATCTTGAAGCCAAGCCATTGTTGTATGTTTATATAATGGTCATCACTGATCTGGCAGCTGCTGGTTCCCATCTTCCCTGCTTCAACCTTACATCAAGAGATGAAGAAAGGATGGGACAAATCTTGATTTAGATTGGAGGACCCTTTAGTTATGAGCACATTTAAGAAGAGATGTCTTTAAAGATGGAAACTTACAATTATTTGATCTTTAGCCACAATCTAGTGCAGCCTTCCTCAATCTGATGCCCTCCAGATTACAATTTACAGAATTCTGACTTCCAATTATGTATCTTTTGGACATGCTGGCTGCAAATTCGGGAATTTCTATTCCCCACACATCTGGAAGGTGCCAGATTGTGGAAACCAGCTCTAACTTCATTCCTGTTTCAGCAAAGGGTTCTAAAGCAGAGCTGCTCGTGCCGTTGAACGCTGGGCTGCTGCCAAAGACTATATTGGCTCACTAATCTTCAGTGCTGTAATGGAACAAATCAAAAGATCATCCATCTCATTTCAGAAGTTGTCCAAATTATTCTGCTATAACTAACAAAGAGCCCTGGCCCACTGAGAAATAGCATATTTATTACTCTGAGGTGCATAGTTGGCTTCTGCAGTTTCATGAATTTTACTTCTTCAATCCTCTTGTGGATATTCATTTATCTAGAAATCTACCTTCAGCCTTCTCCATATTATGCATAGGTATGTGCAATTTGTATATTGCATCCAAATGAATCTTTATGGGGCTATATAATTATTTGGAACAAAATTAAGGACAGCTTTATGAAAGAGTGAAAGGGTTGATTTTTCCAACATTTTAAAATGGGGACCATATTTTTCAGGGTTCATGAGCAAAATATGGGTTAAGTTGCTGATGGGAGGGTTTGGAGCAGAAGGCAGAGATGGGTCTTCACTATTTTTAAATTAGATAAACCACCCACTGAGTCAGGACTGACTTCCTACAGTGTCTCCCTAAGGACCACCATTGTTCCCAGTCTGTGAACTGAGCAAGAAATCCATTTCCTGTCTCTTTAATTTTCTCTCTAATAAGCTAAGGTAAGTGTGCTTGGCAGATTCCTCTGCAGCTGTAGAATTAAAATGGGGTCATTCCTTCTATTGCCAAAACACGGATGCATCGCTAGAAAGAGCAACAGAAACATGATCCATTTTTTCCTCACTTTCCACCTGGGTATTACAGGATCCCTCCCAAACTGGAATGGAAATAGGGAACTTTCATACCGGGAATCTGACATGAAAGGTTTTGCTTGTTCTGAGGGTGGTGATCTGAATGCATGATCAGGCCATGTGTGAATGGCTGGGTGCCACAGAACACTAATCAATGCTGACATCACATGCTTCAGCAACAGGGTACTCTGTAAACGATACCACAGCCTCCTTTCAAAACTTCCACCACGTTCTGGAATTCCAAGTAAGTATTGCTGCTTAGGTGGCTCGGTACAATCCAGAGATGTTTTTGTAAATGAGGATCTTTTCAAGATTCCCCCTGGAGGCCCTAAAATAAAGGGATCTGGCAATCAGTCTTTTTCTTCCTTCCCAGGTATGCATGCTAAATTGCTTCTTGTCAGTTAATGAGCTGCATTTCCCACGCTTCGGTTACTCAAAGATCACAGCAATCTCAGTTCGACTCCTTTCGGTTGGCCCCTGCTCTAATTAGAATCCTTCTTAACAGGACAATGTGCTGCTTTTCCCTAACAACTGCTTTATCCCACTTTTATCACTGACATTATTCTGTGTTTTCCTTCACCTCCGCTGTTGTAGCACCTCATAATGTGGAACTAGAGTAGAGAAAGGCATGATGCAATAATGGTTTGTTGGTTTATGCCCTATGGAGCTGTGGATTTTCCACTGAAACTTCACCCTTAAGGTGCAAACCTACACATATGGATTCAGGTGTAGTCTCTCCATTGACGAGACTGAGTCCCGAGTAGAGCATTGCAGCTTTTGTGCTATGTCAACAAATATCAAGGCTGCTAAAATCTGGTTCTCTGACACAGGCCCCTTCAGATAGTTGGATTATCACTCCTATTTTCCCCAGCTGGGAAAGGCTCCCTAGGCTTGGGATGCAATAAACTCCAGTCAAACACACCTAGGGGGCATTGGACTGTGCAGGCTATTTGAAAGTGACAGTGCTTGGCTAGAGACCGGGAGACCCTGAGTTCTAGTCCCACCTGAGGCACGAAGCCAGCTGGGTGACCTTGGGCCAGTCCCTCTCTCTCAGCCCTGGGAAGGAGGCAAAGGCAAGCCACTTCCGAAAAACCTTGCCAGGAAAACTGCAGGGACCAGCCCAGGCAGTCACAAGGAGTCAGGACTGACTTGAAGCACCCTCCCCCACAAAAAAAAAAAAAAAGGACTTGGGTGGGGGACTCCTGTAGGCTAAACTGGGAAGTCAGACAAAATCTTGGAAGAAGGTAACAACATATGGCAAATGATTTCCACCGCACTGCCAAGGAGCCTGCAGAAATGCAGTCACGAGGCTTTGAGGTGGACTCAAGAGCATCTTCACTTTCATGCTGCCTTTGCTCAGGGAGCACCAGAAAGCTGACAACTTGTCAGTGAGGAAAACAACAAGGCGAGAGCTCCCTTTCCCAGGCCTGCGCACGCTTTCAGTTTTACTCTCAAGAACACGGCTAGGTCTCCTGCCCGCTGATGCTTTAGCAAAACACTGTTGTTGTTTGCAGCCAATCTTTAGGTGAAGCCCCCCGTTCACGGCACAGAAGTGCATGCCAGTGGCATTTACGTGGCTGCTGCCATCACCTGTGCCCTTGTGAGTGATTGGTAAGGAGGTGCCAACTATTATGTTCCGTTCTGTTTTACCTTCTCTTCTAAGCACCATGGCATTTGGTAGCTACCCAATATAATTTTTATCTAAAAAACAGTGGCATGCTTTGCCTTACCTATAGCTTGCCAACAGCTTCAGCTAATAACGTCTCGACACTAACTTTATCCAGCGCTAATACAGTTTTGTGGTGAAGAAACAAACTGACTCATTCAAGCTCAATGGCCTCCAGTTTAGAAGGCTGAATAATAAAGACTGTTACTCAGCTAACGCTGCCAGCTAGCAGTGATCTGAACAAAAGGCGTAGGTCTATTTCATACCATTAAGCCAGGAATTTTTAAACCATAGTTAACTGCACAAGCCATACTGGCCTGCTATATAGTGCAACACAATAGACAGGATCACACGTTAAAAAGAAAAAAAAGTTCCTTGAGTCAAGGAGTCAACTCCTGGTGATTTCATGGACGTGTCCATCTGGTCGACAAGAATGAAGTGGCTAGTTAGTTCCTTCTTATGTGTTTTCTACCTCATCCCTCTTTAAGTATGTGTTTTCTATTTCGCAATCTAGTCTGAAACCCTGGGATTTCCCAGTGGTCTCCCATCTAAGTATTAAATCAGATCCTGCTTAGTTTTTCTAGATCAGCCAGGTTGAAGATGCTGCCTCCTAACTTGGCAATCACATTAGGCTAAGCCATAAACAAGCTGACTGCATTAGTTGGGGCAAAAGTTTATGTTTTTCATTACCTAACTCTAGAAAGCTGTACAAGTAACTATGACACTGGTGCTGAGGACTCACTGGCTTACTGTGGAGGCCTGTGATAAAAGAGCATGTGCAACATGGGTTTAAAAGTAGTTTACCTTACACCTACCATGCTACCCTTAGCTACGTCTGAACTTCAGTCTGGGAAACATCTTTGTGATCTGGACCTTCAGAAGGAAAGGCCCAGCAGCAAGTTCAGCTACAGCTAAACATTTTCTCTGTGCCAATTAGAGTAAAAGGAACATTTGGCATGTAAGGGCAGAGTGTGTGTTTTATTCCTAAGATTTTATACGTGCAAGCTCCAGCCCTAGACTCTGATCAATCATCTTGGTTATGAAATCTCTCCTTATTTCTACATAAATGTAGGCATTGTCCACTACAAATGTGCCAACAGAACTGAAAGTAGGCCTAAGCAGGATTGTGCATACTAAAAATCTTAGCCTCTTTCAGCAATAAGCAGTGCTGATAGTGGAGGTATTGTTGTTTTTAGCTCCTACATACACTGAGTAAGGACTTGCCCTGTTCATGTCCCTCACACACACCCCACAGTGAAAGCCCATACAGAGCAATAACAACAACGAGAGACTGTCTCCTACTAACACAACTCATTTGTCTTCACACATCATCTGGGAATACAAAGTGATCATTAAAAAGCAAGTCCATAAGAAAACGGTTTCCTTCTTTGGGGTGTTGATGAAAACTGGTGATGCTATTTAATATCCTACTCCTGGCAGCCTAATAAGACATAGAAATCATGATTTTTCTTGTGGAAAATACTTCCCATTACACCATCTTGACCACAACTCAATTTCCCAACTAATTTTGCGGCAGCTTTTCTCGGAGCCAATGTTCACTGTCAGGTGAGGCAGAGGTCTGTGGGTTGCTGAACAACCGTCGGCACCTAAACTGAAGCATGAGGAGAAGTGGCCTTGTATTTAACGGGCCAAGGACAAAGAGTTGCTTTCAGCTGAATGGGGGTCATATTGACAGAATATATCAGACAAATAAGATTGTGTAGCAAATGATAGCTTTTATAGTTCGCTAAGCCTTCTTCATTCAGCATGCAGAAATTTACCTTCTTTCACAGGACATCCTTCAATGACGAAGGTAGGGGTTCTTGTCTAGAAATATGGGGGTGATAAAGAGAATAAATGCACTGAGTCTAATACAAAATATTCAGTATGTATTTTGCACAGGTACTCAGAAAGGTTGCATTCTAGCTCAAAAATTAAGTTCTGGGATCTGGTCTTAGAGCTTGACTGGAAGCCAAGGCTATGCCCAGTTCCTTACCAATAGCATGGTAGGACTCCTCAAGATTTACAGGAATGACCTGAGCAGAATTCAAAGTGCTGCCCCAGCTGCGACCCTCCCAACCTGTGCAACCCATGCAACCCTTTGGATCCCTAACAGGTTCACTACTTCTCATCTGACTGCTGTCCTGCATGGTCTGTAGGTCTGTCTTTACAAAGGATTAAGATCGTCACTTAGCCACTGCTGCAGCCAAGTTTCTCAGAGGAGCGGGACACAGGGCTCACACAATCCTTTCACACCATCTTTAGCGGCAGTCTATTTCTTTCTGTGAATAGTTCAGAGCGCTAAGTTTTATCTGATCTCTAATGTCCTCAGTTGCTTAGGAGCAGGAAACCCAAAAGACGATCTTCTTCCATATACTTCAGTTATTTACAACATTGCTGTTTATTTGCTTTTTATTGTTCATATTACCATTTTCTGCAGTGGTCTCCTTGGGGAGATTTGTAGCTCTTTTCGACTTGCATTTCGGAGAGCAGTTAAAGCATTTCTTTGTAATCAGGCTTTGTAATCAGCTCCTTGCTATTTGGATGGCTAGAGGTTTGGGTATTTACTATTGCCTGTTACATCTTTCATTTATACTTTAATCTCTTTAGGAAGATGAGGGGGATAGAAATGATTGCAAAGAAATAAACACATTTATGGCAAGAAGGCAGCACTCAAGGCATGGTGGTTACCACCAGTTCCGAATGACAAGTGATCCAAGTGTCTCGCTGCCTTATCTTGCTGAAATGCAACTCGGCATTGTTTTTGTTCAGCCATTCAGTTGCTTCTGGTGCTTCACGACTGGATGGACATCTTTTCACCCAGGACTGTGCCAGTAGCTGCTTCTCTGAGTTTGTGTAAGCTCGTGCTTTTGTCATCAGTGATAGGATCTTATCTAGCCTCTTTGTCTCCTGCTGGCCTCTTTTTTGATTGCCTTTCATTTTTCCAAGCATCAGGGTCTTCTCCCAAAACTCATGCCTTTGTGTTATGTCTCCCCAAAAATTAAGCTTTGGCTTTATTATCAGGGGTATTGTTAGGACTCAATATTGTTCTCCTCCAAAATGGAAATAGTATGCAGGGGCAAGAGGGGATGACTTTCTTATGACCACCTACAGCCCTGCCCATCTGCAAGTCGTAGTTCAATTACTTAGCTATTATGCTCCACCAGGTTTGCCAGATGGGACTTGAAAGAGGTTCTGCACAATCAAGGGTTTTTGGCATACCTGATGGTGCTAGATGCAATTGCCTCCGGCAAAAGTCATGCACGCATCCTGCATGCCCAACAACTTTGCTTAAGTCCCAGCAACTCCATCCCAACACATTGCCTCTTTCTTATTTTAAAATGGTCCAAATCACATGAGATGGCCAAATCTTGAAATATCTCTGTGTTCCCATCTGAAAAGTCATGAGAGATGGGTCATTTTTAATTTTATTTTATTTTGAAAAAATCCTTTAAAAATGTTAGAACAGTTTTAATTAGATATTTTACATCTGCAGTATTGTGTGAAATCATGCAAGGATACCTGCTGTCTGAAGTTTGTTAATACCCAATTTTCACCCTCCTGTGTGTGCATATATGTGTGCATCTCTGTGTACATGCTATGAAAGCATTGTGTTGTGAACCTGCTGAGTATTTTAATGCCTTTTTTAGTATTTTGAGGTGATATATCTATTTTAGTATTTGTTTTAGTATTTATATTATGGCAATATCTACTAGGCCAGTTAGCAGTTTGCAAAGCGGTGTGCAAATTTTTGCATTTCCAAACATTCTTCGTAGAGTCAGATGATTAAACATTCAGAAACAGGAGTTACATGGCTGGTGCTGAATACGCAGTCCTAGTCACAGCATTGGAATCACCTGCACACATGCAAAGAGGATCCCGTGTCTCCAGCTAATTCTGAAATTGTGTACCTGAAATAATTGATGGCATCGATAGGCCTGCCATTCCATTGTAACATACTATCAAATGTAAATAATATATATCGAGCATACCAGCCACATTCATTGAAAGTTCAAAATGAGTATGGAAATTTACGTATCAAAAAGAACATCAACCCCAGAGAAAAAAGAGGCATTTATTCGCTAAGGGAACCCTAAGCTTATGGGAGTATGATCAATTTGGAAGGTGGAAATCTCTGATGGATTCATTCATTCATTCATTCATTCATTCATTCAACAAATGTATATGGCCACCCAACTTGGATATAAAAATGCCAAAATCAGTGAGGGCTTTTGGGAGTGGAATGATCCTGAGACAGGCAGAGAGCATTGAGTGGGACAGGAGCACTTCATATATAAGGTTTTGTAAAGAAATCTAATAATAATATATTGGCAGTCATGCCATTAGATATGCACATTGCTTTTTCTTTTCTTCTGCCTATCATGATTGGCTTTCAGTGTATTTTCCACAACTGATTTTAAGCAATGTGAGAACACAATCAAAATCAATGTATGTGACATAAAATCCAACAAATTTATTTTATTTTAAATTGTGTATTCTCACTTGTCAGTATAATGAAGATTAAAGTGGTAGATCAATGGCGGGGCATATCAGTTAAAACAGAAGTGACCAACTTGAGACTCCAGTCCAAACCTTGCTTCTGTGGCTCTGCAAAGGTCCCTTTGATTGTACTATGGAAATTTGGTACTGCAATTGCCAAAAATGAGTTCTGTAGTTTCCCATCATTTCCAGGTGAGAGAAATAGAAAAACTCCACTCTTCACCCCATCCTTGCACAGAAATGACAACAAAAAAGGGAAAATTTGGTGCTGCACACACTGTACATATGACGTATGCCAACTCATTTTGCATCATTCTTTTGCTCAATATTTATTTATTTAGTAAATTTATATATCTGCCTATCTCGCAAAATGTGACTCTGGGTGGTGTACAATACATAAAAACAATAAAAACACTCAAACATAAATTAAGAAAGAAAAACAGAAAACATAAAAAGCCAAGATAGCAAGAGAACAGCTGTAACTTGACATCATACAAACACCTCGCAAGCTCCTCTCGGGGCCCCTAGGGTTGATAGAAAAAACACATTTTGAGGGCTTTCCAGAAGGCAAGCAGGGATGGGGCCAATCTCACCTCAGGGAGAATGATGTTCCAGAGGGCAAGAGCCACAGCGGAGAAGGCAGGTCTTCTGGGTCCCACCATGTGAAGTTTCTTAGCAGTTGGGACCCACAGCATTCCCCTCCTGTTAGACCTGATGGGATCGGTAGATATAATTGGGAACAGGCGGTCCCTCAGATAACCTGGTCCCGTGCCATGTAGGGCTTTAAAGGTCAAAATAGCACCTTGAATTGCAGCTGGAAGCCAACTGGTAGCCAGTGCAACTCACAGAACAGAGGTGTAACATACACAATCCTGGGGGCACACAAAACTGTCCATGCAGCCACATTCTTCACTAGCTGAAGCTTCGGGATACTCTTCAAGGACAGCCCCATGTACAATGTGTTACAGTAATCCATTCTAGAGGTGACTAGGGCATGAGTAACCATAGTAGAGCCTTATGGTCCAGGAAAGGGTACAACTGGTGCACAACACAAAGTTGTGTAAAGGCCCTCCTAGCCATGATTGCCATCTGCTCCTTGAGCAGGAGTTGTGAGTCTAGAAGGACCCCCAGTTTGTGCACAGGGTCTGTCTGGGGCAGCGCCACCCCATCCAGCACCAAAGATGGTAAAGACCCAGATCCAGAAGGCCCCAAAATCCAGAGCCCCCCAGTCTTGCTAGGGTTCAGCTGAAGCCTGTTGTTCCCCATCTAGATCCCCACAGCCTCCAGGCACCAGGACAGGAGATCCACAGCATCGCTTAGTTCGTCAGGGGCAGAGATATATAACTGGGTTGATACTTATCAACACTGATGATACCTCACCCCATGGCAATGAATGATCTCACCCAGCAGCTTCATGTAGATGTTAAATAGAAGTAAAGAGAGTACTGAGCTCTGTGGAACCCCACATAATAGGGGTCGAGGTGAGACCTCTCATTCCCAATCAACACTGACTGGTACTGGTCCCACAGAAAGGAAGCAAACCAGCACAATACTGTGCCGCCCACTCCCAACCCGCAGAGCCGATCCAGAAGGATACCATGGTCGATGGTATTGACAGCCACCAGGAGGTCAAGAAGAGCAAGGACAGATGCACTACCCCTGTCCCACTTCTGCCAGAGATCGTCCAAAAGCATGACCAATACTGTCTCCATCCCATGCCCAGGTCTGAATTCTGACTGAAAGGAATCCAGATAATCCACTTCACCCAGGGCTCGTTGAAGCTGCTGCGCAACCACCTTCTCCACAACCTTCCCTAAAAAAAGGGAGGTTAGACACCAGATGAAAATTGTTCAACATGGTCAGATACAACAATGGTCTCTTGAGGAGAGGGCCAACCAATACCTCCTTAAGAGGTGATGGACAACCCCCTCTCACAGGGAAGAATTAACCATCGCTAGAATCCAGCCACATGACATCCCCTGGGCTGTCTTACTAGCCAGGAGGGGCAGGAATCTAAGGAGCAGGTGGCTGAGCTCACAGTCATTAGGACCCTGTCCACTTCCTCAGGTCCAACAAGATCAAACTGTTCCCATATGACAGGGCAAGACTGTGCCTCAGGCAACTCCACTGGACCTGAATCAAAGCTGGAGCCCAGCTTGGTACAAATCCAAGGGATTTTGTCAGACAGATGCTCTGCAAATTCCTCTGCATAGCCTTGTAGGTGAACCTCTGAGTCCTCCTTTCCCAGGAGGGCTTTTGTCACCTTAAACAAGGCAGCCAGATGGCTAACTGCTGGTGCAATAAGGGCAGAGAAGTATTGACGCCTTGCTGCCCTTACCACCACAAGGTTGGCCTTAACAGTGACACTCACCCGTGTTCAATTGAGTTCATCCCACATTGATGTCCAGTGGTGCTCTAGACATCTCTTCTCCCATTTATTCTCCCTACTCTTTTCTGTAAACTACAGAGAGCAATGGGCTCCATGAGAGAGGAGAGGTTGCATGGGTGAGATCCGATCCAAAGCCTTGGCTGCCATCTTATTTTGAGCGACAGCCAAGGACTCAGCCAGACCATACAGCAGATAATCAGGGATAACCCCCAGCTCCCTCTGGAACCCATCCAGGTCCATCAGTCACCAGGGGTGGACCAATCTAATAGGTCCTGCCTCCCTATGGCAGGGAGTGGTGCCAGAGAATCTCATGGCTACCAGAGCATTATCTGACCATGACAAAGGAACCACCGAGAGCTCCCCAGTTCCAGATCACATTGCCACTGCTCCAACAAGAAAACCAGATCAGGGGTGTAACCACTGTCCTGGGTTGGGCCCTGGATGACCTGGGATAGGCCCATGGCTGTCATGGTGGCCATGAACTCCTGAGCCACCTCAGGACCCACCCCAGGGCAGGCAGATTGAATTCTCCCAGGATCATAAGTCTGGGGAACTCCACCACCAACCCTGAGAAATGACCCTCATCTCCCTCCCAAAATATATTAAATACATATTATGACACTTCGAAAATGGAACAGTTGTAACTTAAGTTCAGTGTCACTGATAAGCCAGTATTCCTGCCATTATTTTTATGGTACAAATCTAGAAAATTTCCTCCCTAACCCTAACCTAATGCCTTCCTGGTGTTTTCAAGTACAAATCCTTGATCACTCATGATACTGACTAGGCTTTTAGATTTGGATTTGGGTTTATTTATTTATTTAGGTCAAAGATCAGCATGAGTAAAGTTACAACTCAAAAAATAAAGTTTAAAATGTAAGATAAAATATTATTAACACAGTAATAAAGATGACTATATTTACTCATGAAATACCTGTATGTTTTCATCGGCACACCCAAGATTAAAAGTGGAGAAACGTTATTAAAATTACAGAAGGATACATTACTGTAGACTCTGTAACTAAAGTGAGCCTAAAACTGATGAAGCTAAATAGCTGTAGATGGATGCAATTGTGCTACTAAAATTTATAAACAAACAAAATCTATAGAACACTATACTTATTAGACTAACCTAAGTTCCAAAACACCAGATACTAGTTTTCCTAATGCTAAACAATTTAATTACACAAAACCATGAAACCAAAACCACATAGGGATAAAAATAATTAAAAAACAGAACAAAACACAGTAAACAAAGTAATATACTAAAAGAAAAGAGGGACATATTAAATTATACAATACTGACTAGGCTTATATCCAGGGGAACACATTCCTATCCATGGGAATGCTTCCTAACAGCTGCAATGGGCTGATTCAAATGAGACGAGGGGGTGGGTAGGTAGGGCTGAACTTTCTAGTTTTTCTCTCTTTTTCATAAATGATGAAATAGTGACCTCACTCAGGTAGGTACAGGTGAAATGTTTGGTTTGCTTTTGTGCTCTGGCCTTTTTTTGAAAGACTGAAACAGATTTTGTTTAATGGACAGAGAGGCAGAATGGGTGGTTTGGCCACCAAATTGGGTGTTCTGGGGCCACAAAATAGATGTTGAGAGTGATGTCTAGTTCTTCTATAGGGCTTTCAGACACTTCACACTTCTCACTTGTCATGGCTGAAGGTGTTGCCAAGGGTTTGAAAAGCAGTGTCTTTCTTTGTATTGCCCAACACACATCATCATGAGGTAGAGACACTCCCTGTTATGTACAGAAAAGGCTGGAAAAAGAAAACTTTTGGACTTTTTAAAGATGAAGGGCAGAAGTCTCTGAACCAAGGATGGTGGAATGGGGTTTACCATCTCTATTCCTGAAGAAATAGGTAACAGTCTAGCCAGCAATCTGTACTAGGGTTAATTTCTGGGTTAGGGTTAATTTTATAGTGCCTATGCTAAAGTCTTGTCTTTGGTTTCTTGATACCTCTTAGAAATGTGTCCGTACACTCAGTCTTTCCATTCTTTAACTTGGGCATGAGGATAGTACTTTTTATGTAGAATCTTTTCTGAACTGTAACTATAAATTGGCAACCTTTTCCAGTATCTTTCTAGAGATTCTGGCAGAAACAAGCTATTTGTAGCAGACCAGCAGCATCTTGCAGTTGCCAGGAACATTTTATTTTATTTTCTAAATTTTCTTTCTAAATCAAGCTGCTTTCACATAATCTGAACACCTCTGTTATTTATCTTCTTCATGACCAGTTACAATTTTTATTTTCATTTTAGATTTCTTATCTAGTGATGGAGTGTTTATAATTAGGCTCTTAAAAAGTTTTTAACATTGCTTTTAGATTTCCACAGAAGAAGGAAAATCTGCAATTCCAAAAGGCATTGGTGTTTATTCAAATGAGGCAATTCTGAAACCTTGTTTTATTCTTACCTTTATATTATATATAGTTTTTCTTTCTTACAATAATAAACAAATCCATTTCTTGCCCTTGAGATCAATGCTCAAATAAATGTAGCATTTTAGCCCAACTTGATTATTCTTTTCTATAATCAAGGAGATCCTCCCCTTTGTCAGATTACAAGTTTCCATTTAAAAAACAACAACATACTCCTGAGTAATGCTGGAATGCTTTGAATATATCCTTCTGGGTCTCCTTTGTGGAGCAGAATCCACATTTAGTATGTGATTACAACTGAGCTCAGTTCAGTTGTGTGTTTTATCATATAAGGGCTTTTTCTGTTTGTGTGAATGCTTTCTACCTAAGCAGTAAAACTAAACTAACCTCTGGTGGCTTGACAGTAGCAAAACCCAAGGTTTAGCTCCTAAAAACTCTTCATTCCAGTTCTCTCCCTATGAGGGAGGCACCTCTCCACTCAAATACATAATATGAGACTGGAAGTGAAGGCTAACTGATTATTTAGAGCAGCGTTGTCCAAACTTGGCCACTTTAAGATGAGTGGACTTCAACTCCCAGAATTCCCCAGCCAGGGGAATTCTGGGAGTTGAAGTCCACTCATCTTAAAGTGGCCAAGTTTGGACAACACTGATTTAGAGTGTAAGCAGATTGTGGAAGATAGGTTGATAAACTGAGGGAGTCACCCGAAAGTGGGATATTTCACTGCCCTTCCAGCAGAAAGAGAGCTCCAAGAGCCTGCCTGTTCGGTCACGTTGCCTTAAGGCTGAAGCATGAAGTGGAATCGAAGGCATTTGTAGGATCTGCTACATAACTCTGGCCTCTGTCTATCTTACAGTAGATTCTGCACCAGGCTTCGGATCTTCCCTGATGTGTATGAGAACCACCTCCTGCCCATCCCCAACTCTGTCTATATCTTTGAATGCCTATTTCAAGGTATTCAGGTAAGAGCAAGCATGAAAACTTTAGAATGTGTTTAAACTAGAAGTAGTTGAAACAGTAAATATGTATTTATTGATGGAAATGTAAAAATAAGTCAAATGAGTATAATAACTAATGCCTTAAATGATGTTTTGACCTCACTAATCTCAAACTCATCCCATCTCTGATCCTGCTTACTGACTTTTCCAGCTGGCACTAGCTCTGCCTGTCATGCATTTCTGATATTTCCAGTCTATCACTGTTGCACCCATTTTTGTGTTACAATATCCCAGCTAGACTGAACCTGGTGCCCTCCAGACATCTTCAACCAGTTATCCAAATTTACAGCCAATATGGAAACATTTGCAGTGAACTTTGGCCATGATGCAATACTTGATCCTTCCCAAGAAACTGAACCCTAAATGATGCTGCCACTCTTCCACCTCTTAGAAATTATTGTATTTATATATCATCTTATACTAAGTATCTTATACTTAGTATTATATATACTAATCATATTAGTAAATTAACCCTGTAATTCTACTGAAAAATAATAGGGCGTGCCTGCATATTTACCTTATATAGGTAGTCTGTAGAGAATAAGTTGGTGTGGATAAGTAAATAGCTTTTTTTTAAGGGGAGGAGTAATAGGAATGATTGCCCTGAGCTCCACATAGAGAGGGGCTCTCTGCAAAATGTGTTTCAATATTTCACAGGTAGAGATCGATTGATACTTTTCATTCAAGGCAAAAAAAAAAGTGCAAATGAAAAAAAATCAATTTAGAAACATAATCCAATGAATTATTTTAGTATTTTGGGCAGCAAAGGTAGAATAATAACAAACAAGTAGCAGTTGGCTATCCTTCGGTGATACGCAGAGTCTCCTGCCTAAGTAACCTTAAGGCCAACCCTGGAAGGTTTTGGTGTCAAAGCAGCTTCTTCCCATTCAGGGAAACTTTCAGTGTCTGAATCTGAAAAAGACACCCATAAGCCACACGATGGGATATGATTTCACATATGGATTTATGCTAATCAGCTTTTCCCCTTTTTAGAAATTAACATCACAAAATAACGAGCATTCTTGTAACTTCTCTGGAAGTTGTTGATGAATGGAAAAGGGGAAAAAAGAATACAGCTTACAAACCTTGGATGGATGCTACTATCAGAAGATGAGCTACTGTATTTAGATTCTGTCTCAAGCTGGAGAGTGAAGACTAACAGAATTAGGGCCTTTCCCCAATAATCACCACTCAGACATACCCTAGCAACATTCTTTGTCTGCTGTATCCCCATGAAATTCCCATCATTTCAACCCCAGCACTTGAACAAGGCAGCCTTAAGTTGTCATTAGCTATACTGGTGCTAAAAGTAGCATTTCCCCCTTTATTCAGATACTGTAAGGCAGTGTTTTTCAAACTTGGCAACTTTGAGATGTGTGGACTTCAACTCCCAGAATTCCCCAGCCACCATGCTGGCTGGGGAATTCTGGGAGTTGAAGTCGACACATCTTAAAGTTGCCAAGTTTGAAAAACACTACTATAGGACTTTGTCACCCCTTACTTTGGAAGGAAGTCAGTAACCGGCAGTGACCAGGAATAGGGAATAGAATCAGGATAGAGGTGACCAATTTCATACCATCAGTCATTTTCTGCTGGCACAAGAATGGGTGGAGAGCCTCCATCTCAGTAATGGGTGGTGTTACGTTCATATTCAGAAATGCCTGATTTTATTTGGGAAAAACTAATTGAACAAGACATGCATATTCCCAGTTAGGGAGTGAGCAGAAACGAAGGAAACATTCCTTATAATTACTAACCCTTGATATAGTATTTGTAAAGCCAAAAATTAATTTTGGCTGGAATATCAGACCAAGAGGTTGACTGAATCCAAGCTGAATAAAATTACCTAACTGTTGGAGAGAATATTGCTTCACTGTCAACAGCTTTTTTTAAAAGGAACTAGCAAAAGCAAAACAAAATAATTAAAAATATTTTAAAATATTTTAATAGGGAGAAGGATTCGTTGTGAGCTTTCTGCTCTGTTGAACATAGGCAATATTTAAGGATGTGACATCTGTTGCCAAGTTCAGTTTCAGATTTGCACTGAAGAAGCCAGCAGCGTGGCTAGTGAGAAGTGTCCGCACCTATTTATTGTCTCATGCAGAATTATCTAGAAGTCATTAAGTCATTTTTCCAGTAAAAAGCAAAAGGGTTGCTGATATTTGATACTGAATGTTGAAAAAATTACCATAACTAAGCTCATTAAATTACTTATCACACAATTCTTGGCTTTCAAAACAGATTTAAAACATTAAAGTACCACTGATGAATAGTAAATGATATAACATGTTTTTTTCTCCATTTAACGCATCTCATATTAGAAAATATTTGTCAGGTTTCAGCAAGTAACTTTTTACCTGTAGTTTATTTGTGAGTAAATCTGTACAACTCTAAAAACTTTCAAGTTATTGTAGTATTTTGTATATGTGTGTTTCTTTCCAGTATTCACAAGACTCAACAAACACTGGTTTGTTTTTCTTATTTTTCCTAATGGACTTGATTTTTGCTGCCCAAGAGCAAGAGGAAAAACAAACAACTGAGTAATATTCTAAAGTGATTTTTGCAAACTCTCACTCAACAACAATCATTCACGCAAACTAAAATACTGTTTTTATCGAGTTTAAAGCACTCTTATGCTGGCAGCTCACATACTGAATCGATTAAGAGTCTAATTTCTGCCTCCTCCTATTAACTATAATTCTCAAGACTGTGATAACAAGGCTTCTACTGGCACTATACATGAAAGGTCTATGTTCAAACTTCAGTCATGACCTCACATGGAAATAGCTAGAAAAATAAACACACCTGAGACAGGATGGTGATAAGGAAGGGAGGGGAAAGGGTCCTTGATCTCTAACTCATTGTTGCCCCAAGCTGACCCGTTCGTCCCATCCAACTACATTTCTCCAATTGGTTTTGGTTGTTTACAAGCTTTTCCCATCACCAGACTGTTATCACTTTCTCCCCTAAAGCACCCCACTCTATACCCATCCATCCATTATTTGTAGGCTAATACCTGAAGTTCATTAGCAAATCAGTGAACATCCTTTAGCCCAGTTTTATGTATGCCCGGTCACTGCCTTCTGTAACAGTTGCAAAACAGTGCCAAACATCAACTACACGAAGTGCGTAAGGGTGAGATTCAAGGTGCTGGTTAACACTTACAGAGCCCTTCAAGGCACAGGACCAGGTTATCTGAGGGACTACTTGTCTCCAATTTTCTCTGCTTGCCCTGTGGAATCCAACAGAGTGGGCATGCTTCAGGTTCCTTCCACGCTTTCTCTGTGGCAGTGCCTGCCTTAAGAGCATCATTCCTCCCCCAGGTACAGACCTCTCTGACTATTCTGCCTTTCTGCAAAGCCCTAAAGACCTGGCTTTTCCCCCCAGCATCAGGCCAGATTTCGAGATGAGCCCATATAGAATGTACGACCCTTGAATGAGATACGCACCTTGAATCTGTTATTATTATTTCTGTTATTCTGTTATTCTTTTGTTTTTTATGTTCTGAGAGCATATATATATATATATATATATATATACACACACACACACACACACACACACACACACACACATACATACACACACACACACACCAAAGTAGTCCCAGTGGTGGTAGGAGCACTTGGGGCTGTGGCTCCTAAACTGGAAGAGTGGTGCCAACAGATCCCAGGAACGACATCAGGGCTCTCTGTAGAGGACTCGAGATTGAGGAAGATACATACCACCCATATGGTATGGTATGGTATGGTATGGTATGGTATGGTATGGTATGGTATGGTATGGTATGGTATGGTATGGTAGGAAGGAAGGAAGGAAGGAAGGAAGGAAGGAAGGAAGGAAGGAAGGAAGGAAGGAAGGAAGGAAGGAAGGAAGGAAGGAAGGAAGGAAGGAGGGAAGGAGGGAAGGAGGGAAGGAGGGAAGGAGGGAAGGAAGAAGATATAATTTTGAAATTATCAGTACATGAAGTAGAGAGGCCATGCTGGGCATGAATGTTAAAGGATTTGGGGCAGGTGGTTTCCCATTGGCAGGAACTCCTGTGTCATCTCATCCCCAGGTCCTTGGCTCTCCCAGTTGCCCATGGCTGTAGAGCCACTACAGACCCAGTATCCCCACAAAGTGTTCTTAAATTGAGCATAAAAGGGTTTTGCAGCTCTTTATCACAACAGTCACATTGTTTAAAATCACCCAGCATGAACTAAGGGCAAAGACAAAGTCAATATTTGTGCTCCTATGTCAGTCCATTGGAGGAACCACTTTTTGGCTGATTCAGCATTCCATTCATTCTGAGGATGCTGTGATAAGGATAATCTCAACTGTTTGGGGGGCGCAAAATGATGGGTATGTGGAAATTCTCTTTGTCAGGTTTGGGTTTATTCCAAGTGATTTCTGTAATATCTACAACAAACTCACAACAATACTTTCACGATTGTGCTAATTTACATCTGTGTCAGCATTGTAGCACTCAGTCAACATGTAAAATATGAATTTATACAAAGAATGTCAAGTTCCATCATGTTCTCTAAAATGTTCCCCTTCCTCCACTCTTTTTCACAAACCATATCCTTCTAGACAAGAAAATTATTAAGACACAGAACAGTAATAGCTTTGATAATAGCTTGTATCTAGGAAGGCTGCCCACCTTTTCACCCCCATTAGATTAACCAATGTACCCCTACATTTTCTAATCTCTGCTCATGTTAAAATTGTATGTTTGATGATGACAAATGCATTGGTTTAATTATCTTCTCTCTCAGTATAGCTTAACATTTAATCTTGACAAATCATTAGTCTTTTAGAAAAGCCAGATTTCAAGAGTAAGAAAAATAATTTCTATCCGCTTGAATAAAATCTTACATTATTGAATGTCTAAACAGCAGGTAAAGTCATTTCAATATTTGAATAAATGTAATCCATTCTAATTCTGGATGCAAACTATGGTCTGGTGCATCCATAGAGGTCCTGAATAGTAAACTACCAGTTTGCTTAACTGAAAAGGGAAGATTGTTGCAAATAAAAGAAAATGTTGCTCCTATCTTTGGAAATTTGTGGAACATCTTTGTGGCTTGGCCTTCAAATATGCATCTGAAACCCCATCCTTTAAGGCAGATTGGTGGCAACAGCAATAGTATTTATTTCAGAGAGTCAGTGGAACAGCCCTAATGGAAGGAACATAAGCATATCTCAGAAGTTTATGGAAAGGCAGTAATCTGGTACTATTGGACAACCTTTGCATCAAGAACAGCCCAGGTTTAATTCTAAGGTTTGTTCTGGGCTGCATATTACACACATGCAGCAATTTCTGATAACAAAATCAAAATATTCATTGCAGTCATAAATCTTTCACCAAAGGAACATAAAGCATGCTGCAAACACAAAGCTTTCTATATATAAATTGGGCATAGTCCAGAGTGACAAACTGCAAATTCAGGAAGCTCCAAAAGTAATTTGCTTCCAGTTCAAGGTTCTAGGTAATCCAACAACAGTACACAGACAGAGTCATAGATAGGAAATTTGAATATTATTTGTCACAAAGAGCCAGTTACCACAGCCATCTCTTTGATGTAGCTCTGATTATCAGCTTGACTAACTGGCCGAGCCACGCTTCTTTCTTTTAAGGAGATGGCTTACCTTCCACTGCTCTTTCTTTTTTAATCTGCAACAGGACCTGGGCTGGGGACCTTGCCTAGCTTAGGCTCTGGACCAGTGAACCAGCCTGCACCTGTCTTTCCTGGGGAACTTCTCTCCAGCTCATTCAGGTGGTGCAGCCAAGGCTCAGACTGTTCAAGCTGCTCATCTAATTTCTGTGGTGGAAGATAAAGGCTAGACTGGTCAAGCTGTTCAGCTTCTGGATCTGAACACTCAGCTTGATCCCAAGAAATCCTAAAGAGCCTTGTTTGTTGCAGCTGATTAAACCAAATGAATGCTCTGCTTCATTGAAGGCGGTTTCCTACGTCTGTACTCATTCAACTGCAGGAAAGGTGGGTGTATGTGCTCAAATACTTGATTGATTGCTATATAAAAACACTCCTCATGTACAGAAAACATCCCACATAACGTCTTTCTTTGCCCTGATGAAGATCTCCTTCCTTGGTTTAAAGTTAGATTCCAAAGAATAGCTAATATTGGCCTGTTTCCAGCCAAAGTCCTCCCTATTACATTAATTTGAAATTAACACAAATGTTATAATAATATTTAATGACTGTGTATTAGTATAAATACAGAATTTATAGATTGCTGGAAATTTTAATTAATTTGTAAAATACAAGGTGCTGAGACATAAACTTGCCTAATAAATATATTCTCTAGAATATTTTTCTTAAGTTAATGTTATTTGACAGATTGCAAGTGTTGTATCTGAGCTAGGTCAACCCTGTATCCAAGCTGAGCTTGCTGTCTGTGGAATTGTGGGAGTTGAAGTCCACACATCTTAAAGTTGCCAAGGTTGAGAAACACTGCTCTAGAGTATGATAGGAAATTCCAAACTGTTGTTGTGTGATAAAGAAGCAGTGTGATGGTACTGGACTAAATACAGGGTTAAGTGAGGTTGAACTTTCTAGGTACTTTGAACATCAACTCACACATACTGTGACCATTGACCATGATTGATAGAACTGAAAGTAGTAAAAACATCTGGAGCATTCCAGATATCCACAGTATAGGTTATGGCACAAATTGATTGATTATGTGCCATCAAGTCACTGTGGGTTCTTAGCAGCAACATAATTAGATTTTCTCCAGGATAATCTGTCCCCAGTTTGGTCCTTCAAGTCTTCCAATGATTCCCCTATTGCTGCTGTAATTACGTCTGTACAGCAGAATTTTCTACCTAAATTCCATTTATTTGAAGAGGGAGAGTTTATTCATACTGTTGGAATCACTTTAGGAAGCTAGTCAAACAGAAGCACCCTTCTTTAAGAGAGAAATGTTTCCATCTTTATTAACCAAAATCTACAGACTTGGGTTGGATTCACTTGCATGTTCCAGCCTGTGCCTCATTTATACTTAGAAGAGAGAGCCCTGCTTACTGAGGTAAGTGCAAAATAACTACACTTTACGTGCTTTGGACCCTTATTCTCTTCCACAGATTTCATGCTTGTAATTGTGCATTATCCATATGGCTCAATCTTGCATAAATATATAGGAAATGTACCTTCCTGCAGCTTTTTTGTTAATTAACCATTGCTACCAAGTAGCTCAAAAGTAAATTAGCTACAGATGTTTTCATATGCAATAGCTTTTAAGACTAAATATCAGAAATTACTAGAGTGTTAAAATTGCATTGCTCTGCAAAGCAGCCCAAAAGAGAAAAGTGATTCAGATACATAGCTTCAAATGTCATATTACTATTAAGATGATTTTAAAGGCCTCACTTCTCTCCCATTTGCTAGCCAAACAGTCCTGCACTTCTTTTTCTTCTTCAACTGCCTGGTGTACTTGCAACATTCCACACCCACCTGTGCTCCTTGGTAAGTAGAGTCTGTCAACGTCACTGCATGGATGAAGGGCATGATTGATTGTCATTATTTTTCTGGTCTTCCTATCCAGGGCTTCTAGTTCTGCTTGAGTCCAGTCCACTATTCCAGCTGTGTATCTAATGACTGGAATTGCCCAGGTGTTAATTGCTTTGATGGTATTTCCTCCACTGAGTTTGGACTTTAAGTTCTTCTTTGCTTTCATGATGTATTCACTACTAACCTTCTTCTTGATTTCAGTGTGCTTGATATTGTCAGTTTGAAAGATGCCCAGATATTTGTAGTGATTTTCTTCATGCAGACTCTTGATGTTATTTCCATATGGAATCTTGATTCCTTCAGTTTTCACTGTTTTTGCCCTGTTGATGGTAAGGGTGGCACATTTGTCTAGTCCAAACTCAATTGCAATATCTTGGCTGTATATTCGGATAGTGTTGAGCAGCGATTCTATTTCAGATGGTGTTTTGCTATATAGCTTCAGATCATCCATGTAAAGGATCATCCAGATGTTTTTGATGTTTGATAGCCATGGCCTGACTTGTTCAGTATTGTTGACAAAGGAATCAATGCAATGACAAACAGTTGTGGTGATAGTGGGTCTCCTTGAAAGATTCCTCTCTTGTTATTAACCTCTCTTGCTATCACCATTCACCTGCAGCTGTGTCTTCCATTGTGCCACTGATCTTTGCACAAAGCTTCTGATGTTTCTACTGACTCTTGTTATTTCTAGGCACTTGATTATCTAATCATGTGACAGGGTTGAATGCGTTCTTGTAATCAATCTAAGCAACATTCAAGTTGGTCTTACTTCTCTTGCAGTTTTCCAAAACCATCTTGTCAATTAGGAGCTGATCTTTTGTTCCTCTGCTGTTTGGGGAGTTTCTTTTCTGCTCAGATTAAAAGAGCTTGTTTTCAACTAGATGCTGTTGGACTGCATCAGCTATCATACCAGTTAGCAATCTGAAAGTTGTTGGTATAAGCAAGTAATTGGCTTGTAGTTGCCTGGTGCTGCCCCTTTTGTTGGATCTTTCATTATCAGGTAGTTTTTGCCAGATGTTAACCAATTTTCAATTCCACCTCCTTGCAGTATGTTGTTAAACTGTTTGGCAATGAGTGGGTGCAGACCAGTCAGATGTTTTAACCAAAAACCATGCAGTTCATCTTCACCTGCTGCTGACCAATTCTTGATCTTCCTTGCCCTTTTCTCCACCATTTCTGCTATTATTACAAGTTCTTTCATTTCAGGTTCTTTTTTATCCTTATCCACCTCATTTATCCAAGCTGCATTCTTGCTGTATTTCTTTGGGTTGTCCCATAGCTGTGCCCAGAACTACACTGTTTTTTCTTTGTCAGATATTGACTGGTTCATTGCAGTCTCTCCACTGATGGATTGGTAGAAACATTTCTGATTCGACTTAAATTGGAGATTCTGATTATTATTATTATGGTTGGTCACAAAGTCAGCCAGATGTTTAGACTGGATTTGGCATTTGTATCCACCTATCAAGTCCTTCCCAAGGACCTGGGATAGGCAGATGTTGTTTGATGGTGTTAAAGGTATCGTCGCAGGATATAAGCTGCTCCAAGTAAAACTGCCTTTTGCAATTGACTGATGGTGATTTTGTCAATGCCAATGGTGTTCAAGTGGTGCTCCAGATGTTTTGGTATTACTACTACTGCTACTACTACACAGTAAATGTAGCATCAGGCCTTCACTGCTTTTAATTAAGTGGAAGCCAAAACAGTCAACTGCAGAAATATTGACAAAGGAAACTAGTCATTTATTTATTCATGAGGATATTAATATTTAAACTTCCTTCATATTTAAGTCTGCAACACCAAACTTATTCACTTGGAACTATGTTCTAGTTCCCTGCATTTTTATTTTAATAAGCACTTGGATATTTATTTCATTGTCAAGGCATTTAGTTTGAGGCCCAGTGGCGTGCAGCAGCGCCTCTGGAAGTGTTAGTATGGCTTCAACGGAAATGTTGCAGAAATAAAAATACTTTAAATAACTGAGTCTTAGGAATATATCAGACTTAGATACCTACTCCCAAATTAAATGAACAAATAAAACATACAGCACATATAGGGACACAATATAACTTATTTGCATATTTAATCGAAGATTTAAACTAAGTCCTGAACAACCTATTTTTGTGGTCATGTCATATGCATAAAGTTTGTATTGTTTACACTGCTTTTTTGGAGGGGGATACTAATTACACAATTGTACAATGTATAATCTTGAGCTGGGATTTTAGGAGAATTCAATAGTTTTATGATGCCCTGTGTGAAAAAATACTATGTCTCCTGAATTTCCCACTAAATAGCCTCACTGGATGGTCCCAAATTCTAAAATTATAAGAACCCGCCCCCCAACACACAACTGTACTTGTTTCATGTTCATGCACTATTTGTGCTTTTTTTGTTTTTTACTGATAAGCCTCCAATATTGCAACCTTTACTTCAATTGCTTGATATGCTTTTAGTTATCCCTTTCTGTATTATTTTATTATTTATTTATTTATTAAAGCAATTTATATGGCCGCCCACCTCACTCGCAATGACTCTGGGTGGCTTACAGAAATAAAACCCTGAATACCAACCCACTACACCCCCACCCCCCTGACGACAGCAATACATTCAAACAGACCACTTGATAGGCTCTGTGTCAACCTGGAATCGGCAGGCCCGCTGGCAAAACCATGTCTTCAGGGCCTTTAAGAAGTGTATCAAGATGGGGGCCAGTCTTATCTCTGCGGGGATGATACCCCACAGGGAGGGAGCCACCACAGAGAATGCCCTTCTTCTTGGTCCCATAGATGGATCTCCTTAATGTAGGGGACCTGTAACATACCCTGCCTCCCCAGTCTGGCGGGTTGGGCAGATGAAATTGGGAAAAGGCGGTCCTTCAAATTATCTGGCCCCAAGCCATGTAGGGCTTTAAAGGTGATAACCAGCACCTTGAATTGGACCTGGAAGCAAATCGGCAGCTAATGCAGCTCCCGTAAGAGAGATGACACATGTACAAATGTAGGTCTACACAAAACCATGTGGGCCGGCACATTCTGAACCAACTGAAGCTTCCAGATACTTTTCAAGGACAGCCTCATGTAGAGTGCATTACAGTAGTCAAGATCGGAGGTGACAAGGGTGTGGGTTACTGTGATCAGGGCCTGTTGGTCCAGGAAAGGGCATAACTGGTGCACAACCTGCAGTTGCACAAAGGTCTTCCTGGCCACGACTGCCACCTGCTCCTCGAGCAGGAGTCGCGAGTCCAGGAGAACCCCCAGATTACGCACCGGGTCCGTCTGGGGCAGCGCAACCCCATCCAAGACCAAAGATGGCAATTCTCCATGGACCAAAGAACCCCAAACCCAAGTTCAGTTTCAACTTGCTGCTCCCCATCCAGACCTTGACAGCCTCCAGGCACTGCAAGAGGGAAGTCATGTCATTGCTTAACTCAGCATGGGCTGAGATATACAACTAAGTATCATCAACATGCTGATGATACCTTACCCCATGGCGACAGAGGATCCCAGCAGCTTCATGTAGGTGCTAAATAGAAGCAGAGAAAGTACCAAACCCCACAGAACCCCGCAAAGCAAGGGCCAAGGGCCAGATCTCGCACTCTCTATCAACACCGACTGGAAATGACCACAGAGGAAGGAAGTGAACCAGGACAACACAGTGCCCCCCACTCCCAACCCCTGGAGCCGCTCCAGAAGGATACCATGGTTGATGGTATTGAAAGCTGCTGAGAGGTCAAATAGAGCAAGGATGTATGTACTATCGCCATCTCGCTCCCGCCAGAGATAATCAAAAAATGTGACCAATGCCATTTCTGTGCCATATCCAGGCCTGAACCCTGACTGAAAAGGATCCAGATAATCCGTTTCAACCAAGAACCTCTGGAGCTGCAGTGCAACCACCTTCTCAACAACCTTCCCCCAAAAGGGAAAATTGGAGACAGGATGCAAATTATCCAACAGGATGGAATCTAGTGATGGCCTCTTAAGAAGACAGCAGATCACAGCCTTCTTAAAAGGTTGGGGCACCACCCCCTCCTCCAGAGAAACATTAATCACCACCAGAACCCACCCAGATGTCACCTCCCAGGAAGCTTTCACCAGCCAGGAGGGACACAGGCCTAAAACACAGGTGATTGTGCTCGTACTCCCTAGGATCCTGTCTACTTCCTTGAGAGCAACAGGATCAAACCATGGTATTTTAGCTCAATACCATGCATGTTTAACGGTAAATGGTGCCCACGGTGCCCAAAGGAAAGAATGCAGAGGAAACAATGCACAGGACTACAAAAAGACATAATTTTATAGATAAATATATTTAGAATTAAGGCCAATTTTAATTCATAATCAAGTGGATTTTTAAGGTAGATTGGCCATGACCGTGAAATTATAATCACTTTAAGGCAACAGGTTGGAATGTATTTCTATTGTTTCTTTGGAGGGCTATATTAGCTAAAAAGTCAGCAGGTCTTACTTATCTAGTATAACTCTTTTGTTGTGTTCTTCTGCTGAAAAGACTAGCAGTGTTAAACTTTGGTGATACCCAGGCGTGAATAAAAAGAGAATTTTGAAAGCTTGTTTTCTGTGGCAGATGGCATAACATTAGGGGCTGGAATGAACAGCAACAGACTGCCAACATCGTAGCTTGGTATACCTGCACAAAAAACAATTGCATCAGTTATATTCAAAACCTGAACAAAGTATTATCTTTTTCAAATAGGAAACAATATCTATCAAGTTGGAAAAGTTCCCCACTTCTTCCCTTTCAAAGCATACAAACGTTTGCATTCCAAGGGTTGTGTCATGTGGTATTCATAGACTCATGCCAGAGCCTGGATTCCCTTCTCTCTCCTGTGCTCCCCCTGCATGGTCCTCCAATCTGCTCTGGATGAATGAACAGTCCTTTGGAACAGATTTGGATTTACTGGGTTGCATGTACAGAGAAAACAAAAGCGAGGAGGAAGTCCTGCTGTGTGAGCTAAAGTCTATTTGTGTATCATTACACATAAACTAATTCCAATTCTACAACATCCTTAGATTCTAGAACAGAATTCTTCTGTGAGAGCCATATTGTGACTCTTCTGTCACCTCCCCAACTGATCTGGCAAGGAAAATTACTGAATCAAGTTTATAGCCTCCTATGGTGTACACTCAAAAATGGGCTTTATAGGCCAAGCAACAGTCAAGAAAGAATTCTACCCTGAGATCGAAAGTGATCTTGAGAGAGAGCCCCCCACACCCCTTTCTCTAGTAGTATTTACTTAACAAAATTAGAGTTAAAAGCCCTGTGAAATGGAAGTTGTCATGAGAGCCGTAAATTCATTACATGTGTTTTCAGATAATAGAGCTCTGGAAAGAAATACAGAATTGTAAAGAAAATTTAAGTACAACGATGTCTTTCTTGGGGATATGTTAATACAGTATGGTTTACTTCCATTAATCTACCTTGGAAATATATACACTGATAAAAAAAGTTTGAAAGATTTGAGGATATTTTGTAAACAAAAATAAATCTTATCAGTTACTTTCTGTACATGACTGTCAAAAGGTGGAACTTGAATAATTAAGTAACAATTGAAGTATGTCAATTGCTCTCGCTTGTTTCCTTCAGATAAATCTGGTTTTTACAGGCCTCAGTGTACAAATGCAATAGTGATAATTTTTTATAGATTTATTTTATTTATTTATATACTGAATTTGTCACCACCCATCTCATTGAATGACTCTGGGCAGTTTACAAAACAATTAAAATCAATTAAAATTACAAGATTACAATAATAAATAGAAAATAAATAGATCCAAAAATAATTAGCAATCACTCAGGGAACGTCATCAAGGTGCTAGCCACCCCCAGGATTGGGTAAGGTTGTTATCACCCCACACAAGCTGGCGGAGCCAGGTCCTTAATTCTTACCGGAAGGCTGGTAGGGTAGAGGCCTGCCGCACCTCTGGGGGGAGAATGTTCCAAAGGGTGGGGGCAACGGCAGAGAAGGCTCTCCTCCTGGGCCCTGCCAGTTGACATTCCCTCAGTGATGGGGTCTGCAACATGCCCTCTCTGCCTGACCAGGTGGGACAGGTTGATGTGACAGGGGTAAGACAGTCCCTCAGGTAACCTGGACCCATGCCATGTAGGGCTTTAAAGGTGATAACCAACACTTTAAATTGGACCCGGAAGCAGATGGGTTGTCAGAAGCCTCGCAATCAATTAAATAGTTAATCAGCTTGCTTGCTTCGTTTCTGCCATTTTGGAAAAGGGGGAGAGGGAGAAAGAACTGTTAGGCGCAGGTGGACTGTTATCGGGTTCCCAGAGACAACCAAGGTCGTACCAGCCTGAGACCCAAGAGGAGCTGAGATCATCAACATGAAAGGGATGGACTGGGAAAAGTGGGGTGAACGCAAGGGAAAGAAAAGGGGTTTGGGCGCAGATGGGCTTTTAGTCTTGGCAATAACTTAGAACTGTAGACTGCTTCTCAATAAAGAAATTCTTCTTTGAATCTATTCTAAGTTTCACTGAGATTTACTTTTATTGGGGATTGAGTTTGGCAGATTCTTACACAGGTACCCAATGCAGCTCATGTAGTAAAGGTGTTATATGCGCCGTTCTTGGGGCACTTCCATCCAGATGTGTTTATTGTATCACCCATCCAGACATGTTTATTGTAATGTTTGTGTACATGCTATATATATGTATACTAGTATTGTAACTTGTTTTAAACTGTCACAGATTTGTGTTCTTTAGTGAGAGAAAAAATACAGTATTGCCTCAGAGAATGATTTAAAAATCTTGAAATGCCCCAAATATGTCCTATGAAAGTTTGATTGTTACTTCAAAAATGAAATGTGTCCACCTAAATGTGGCAAGTGAAAAACTGAGATAAAACACAATCACGTTAAGAGATTTTTGAAGCAATAGCCCAATCTCTCACAGTCTTGTTAGAGGGCAGAGGAAAATGACAGAACTTTTGAGTATGGAAATGTCTAGCTATAATCTATTCATATGTTGGTTACTATTTTAATTATATCATTACAACTTGACCACTAATATGCAAGAGTTACGTGCAGACAAGAGGGCTGTTGTTCATTGGCATCTGTGCCATGATGGAAAAACAGTTGGTTCCAAATGGTCATTTGTGACACTATTGTAAGGGTCCTCGACCTTTCTGACTAACGAGAACATTTGGGATTTTAGGAATACGTGGCAATCATTCTTACAAAATGGCTGCTAGGAGCCTTGCTCATCCACAAAATGGCTGCCATGGTGTTAACTAATAAGTTAGAATACACCCCTTCGCCAGAATGTTATCAATTTCTCCTCTGTAGGACTCTCAGTACTAGTCTTTGCTTTCGACTGGCAGACGTACTTCAAAACTGAGCGCTGGACAGCAACTACTAATTGTGCTTACTTTCTAAGAAAACTTTTGAATACTTTTCAAAAATGAAAAACATCCATTTGTGTAAGGAAGCTGGCAGGCATCAGGGAAAGTACCTGCAGGCATCCTGGCATCCCACCCAAAGGAAGCTAGCCCTTTTCTTTAAACAGTGGTTATTCAACAGCAACAATACGATGAAAGATACAGTCCAAGGGCAGGCATAGCCCAAAGACATTTCACATGCAATCTTTAGGGATGTGCACGGCATTCAAAGGAGGTGCCCTGCAACATGCAGGAATGCAGACAAAGTACCAAAGTGTTAAGCATCTTGTCCAAAGCTCCTGTGGCTGCTTCAGAAGTTGCTCCCAACTGTCTCTGCTGTTATGGGCAAAAGGGTAGTCCTCATTTAGCAACTGTTCACAGTTATGATGGTGATGAAAATGTAACTTTGCAACCAGTCCTCACATGTACAGCCTTCACAGGTCTGTAAAACAAAGGAAAGCTGAAGTAAGATTGTAAGCACAGTTGCAGTTTTGCTTAGCAACTGCTTCGCTTAATGACTGAGTTACTCAATGAAGACTACCTGTATAAGCTACTCTGTCTGCTGAGATGGCTAAGAGCAGCTTCCAAAGCAAGTGTGTAAGCTTTAGGAAAGACTGTAACTATCTGAAGAAAAGTGCTTTGTTTGTGCTTCTGCATGTTGCATAGTATCCCTTTTAAAGATCTAGCATAACTCTAGAAAGCTCATTTCAGTTGGTTGGTGATATTGAATATAAAGTCTATAGTGGTCAACCCTTCCATTTATATTATACATTCTCTTCTTCTATTTTTTCTTCTTTGTTTGCAAATAATAAACATTCAGTGATTAAAATCGTTCTTCAATTTAACAATATACTGAAATGAGTTGAAGCAAGGAAGCGGTACAAAAGTGACCAATGTGGCTTGGGGGCATTTAAGTGGTTGAAAATAAAGAGTAGGCCTGCACAAGGAGGTTTGCATCATGATTTGCTTAGGTGAAGGGATTCCTGTGCAGGCCCTGCTCCCAGATGCAGCCTCTTTGGACTTGGGCAAAGGCATGCTGGAGAAACAGGTGTTCATCAGCACATCTTACTAGATCTTGGAGCAAACCGTGCATGAGAAGTGATTGCTGACAAGAACACTGGATTGGCAGAAATTGTTAAATCATTGTCCTGCTTCATTTCAGTTTCTAGGCCATACAGTCCAATTATGTTTTCCTCCTTAATATTTTCAACTTTGGCATTCCAGTCTTCAACTACAAGCAGCACATCTTACCTGTTTTGTCAATTTCAAATTGAATTTGAAAATAAAACTCATGGATGGAACATAAACTGATCTTCCTACTGTATATCCATCCTGGCCATGAAAGCAATGGTTTCCTGTCCTTAGTAAACAATATGACTCTCTGACTGAAGGTGTCCAATTCCCATCCATTTCAATTTGCTGATGCCTAGGATGTCAATGGGTAGTTGGTTCATTTCATCTTTCGCTATCCTGAGCTTTCCCACATTCATGGTTCTTATGTTCCATTTTCCCACAGTAATTCTCTCTTTGCAGTTTCAGATTTTCTTTTCCAGCACAGCAGCATCAGCAACTAGATATCCTGAAAGCTTTAATCTAGCTACATCATAAACACCATTAGTTCTCCCAAAGATCCTCACATCTTCCTCAACAGCATATTGAATGCCATCCAACCTGAGGGGCCCATCATCCCTGAGTATATCAATCACTTTATAGTGTCTACCCATGTGGTTTTCTTGGTAAAATACAAGAGTGATTTACCACAGCCTTCTCTCATGCAACATGAAATGATGCCTTTGCTGTTGTCACTAAAGTGATCATCTGCCTCCAGCATCTTCCCATATCGGTGCTGCCCAATACAGATGCCTGCTTGCTTTAGTTGGGCAGCTGGGATGACCTTCGCATCTCATAGACCCTGCTGGGATGATACACTCTTGGAGTACACTCCCAGCATTTTTTGTTCATCCCTCCCAGGAACCTATTTAGTCTGCATTGTAGTTTTAACCTTTTAGCTTAATTTTAACTTTTTGTAGTTTTTAACATTTTTTAAATGCTTTTATAGTTTTTTATCTGTAATGCTGCCTAGAGTCACTTATATAGTGAGATGGGCAGCATACATAAATACGTATATTTTTTGAAAAAACATATATTTATTTGAAAAATATAAATAAATAAGTAAATAAGTAAACAAATAAACCCATCCTACCATGTTGAAGCACCACAGCAGGCTCTGAAGGGGAAGCACAGCAATAATTAATTTTCATCTAATAACTTTTTTCTAGGAAGATCATCTACTCACTCTCTTCACTTTCTTTAGTGAAGCAAATGAAAGTGATAGATGCCAAGGATACAGAAGCCTGTAGCACTACCGGCTATCCAAAAAGTTACCATTTTTTTCAATGCTGGCCTTGGTTGATACATCATTACACTCTCTGCAAAGAGAAAGCTAGTAGGTTAACAAAGAGATCCTAGTTGTCTTTTGTCAGCTGTTCTGATTTTCTGTTTCCCAGGATGATTCTGATCAAGCATGTCATTAAAAATATATTTTCTCCTCCTGCCTGCCGTATTTGCAATGGTATTGTCTGTTTTATCAAGTCAACAATTTCCCATCTTATTCTCCTTCATATACAAACTTTTTGTCTATTGTAGAGAAAATTGTGGAAAGAGAGGAGTGGCTGAGAGGCCAATGGCTTTTACAAGAAAATGTGGAGTCCTTGGGGTTCTCTGAGCTTGGTTCTTTTCTTGCAAACGTTTCATTACCCGGCTAGGTAACATCTTCAGTGCTAAAGTGGGTTGGGATTTGCTCTCTATTTATCTGCTGTGGCATGCCTTGCCAGTGCCAGTCGGGGTGGGGGTTTTGTTTTGCTCCTCCGGTAGTTCCTTGATTAGCATATGTTTACTGCTTGATTGTGTGCCTGGTGGTAACCTTTGCTTATCTGGGGGATGATTGCTGGTGAGGCGATCTTCTGTCCTTTTGTCTCTTTTGAATAGTCTGTAGATGCTGTTTATCTCTAATTGCTGCCTTGCCTGAATACCAAGCTTCCAAGAATTCTCTTGCATTTTTGGATTTAGCTTGGTCTAAAATGCTGACAGTTTCCCAGTTAAAATTATGGTTCAGTCTGTCCATGTGTTGTGAGATTAAGGAGTTTTCATCATGTCTTCTGACTGCTAGTTGGTGTTCGTGGATGCGCTCTGCAAACCTTCTGCCTGTCTGTCCTACATAGTGTTTGTTACAGTCCTTACACTGTATGTTGTGGATGACTCCTGTTTTTTCTTCTTGGGCTACTGGGTCTTTTGGTTTACTTAAGATACTTACTTTGCAAGATTGATACTACTCTTGGAAGCTTGCTGTGGACTGCTACGTGTCTTCTCAGGAATAAATCATTTCAAATTCAGTAAGGAATAGGACTGTTATCCAAACTTTTTGAGGCAAATATTTTTGCTCAGAAAGTGCCTCAGTAGCCCTCACAGAAAAAGAAAATATCCTTTAAAATAACAATATAGAGAGGTCTGTGGTATTGATATTGCTGAGGCTAAGAAAACTTTTATTTTCTCTGATGATGAAAGTACTTAGAATTGTGCTTCCTTTGGGAAACTGTGGGGTATTATCCTAAGTAGGCCTACCATGTGACAAAAGAACGGATTGTAGCATACAGTAAATGAATCAGTAAGTAAGTAAGTAAGTAAATAATAACTAAAATACTGCCGATCCTAGGCCACCAAATGCATATGCTGGTGTATTGCAGTGTGTGGGCATGTGACGATTCATCTGCTAACTATTGTAAGTTCAATCTGCTAACCATGCCTAGCTAAAAATAACTTACCCTACTGTAAAATAGCCAAAATAAAACTCAAGTCCTCTTTAAAGTACAAAGTTATGCTAAGAGCAGTCTGAGATGTTTTACTGGCACTGCCTTGAGCAAAGGCTGAAGCTGTGTCAGTAATAAATTTCTACATATGCATTCCTCACTTACTGTTTTCTTAATGAAGTTTTTCATTTCCCTTGTTGCTAAATTGCTGTTTCATTCTTTTGGCTCATTCATTCCCTCTTCACCTCAGTTCCCCCACCTTCCTGATTTCCACAAGTTTTATTCTACTGTACACTGTTGCTTAGCAACATGTTCCTCTCTTCTGTATTTTACTTAGGAGGAATAGATCAGAGACACCCACAGTTTTTACTTATTTTATAAATGAACTTGAGCAGAGACCTTCCAAATGTCTATGATGCTTGCATACGGAGAAGGAAAAAAGTGTTTCACCTATAAATTTCAGGAAAAGTAAGGTCCATCCTCATCCAAAACTGTTTTAGTTATTATCATTTGGCATCTTTTCAAATTCTTCTTCAGAGTTAAGGATCTTTAAGGTTCATTCAAGTAATAGCTGCTGTAGAGTTTAAAGAACACTTTAAGAATGGATGTAATATTGTTAGCATATTCATAGATGGCTGACCCTCGTTCTGGTGCAACTGAAGACTGAGCATGGGCTAGAAGTAATTTATTAATTAATGCCTTCATTCAAAAAGCAGATATCACTACAAGTTCATACTAGAGGTAGGATACTGCATGTCTGAATATTCTTCCAATCATCATCATCATTATCATTGCTGCTATTATCATGATCATCCCTATCTCAAAAGCCAGAATGCTTTTTAGAATGTATTTTGAATCTTTGCTCCTAATACATATTTTTTCACTGCATACTGTCATCGTTTACCTTTTTGTAAGATGCAGCTCTCAGTGTAGGATTTGCTTGCAGAAGAGGAACTACTTTACTAAGAGGCACAGCTCTGTTGTTATTTTGAGTAATAGACTAAGCAGAGATGTAGTCACACTAGATATAAAGTGACAGGGTTGTTTAATCCAGTGTTTCTCAATCTTGGCAACTTTAAGATGTGTGGACTTCAACTGCCAGAATTTAGCTCTCAGTCTAATCTATAACTCACAGTCTAGCCTACATACAATGTTAAGCCACAAGGTTGGAATTACACATTAAAAAGTAAGGTTTTGGTTTTTTTTAATTGAGCTTGACTCTTGGTGTCTTCATGGGCATGTCTGTTTAGTAATCATATGGAAATGGTTGCCACTGCCTTTTTGTAGTAATATAAAATTTCTCAAGTTATTTTACAGGGTTGGGATTTCCTAGTGATCTCCCATCCAAGCATAAATTTATGTAACTCTGCTTAGTTTTTTGAAGATCAGATAAGGGGAGCTAAGTGTTACCACCTGTAACCATGGTATTACTCATTATTTCCCAATAGCATCCACTGAGGCTAGATGTACACCCATGTACTGTACTCTGGCACTCCATCCTTCTCTTTGTACTAAGTATCTGTACAAAGCTGTGCCAGGGTCAAACCATCCTCTCCCTCTGAGATGCTTTGATTCTGAAGTAATCCACGCCAAGGCATGAATTGCAACTGAAAAATTAGGTCCCCTTACCGCCACCACTCCTTCATCACCAACCAGTTTTTCATTTCCAGGGGTCAGGTGACTACCTCTTGGCACATAAGGCTTTGGTTTGTGATTTAAAGGACCAGTTGCCCCCCATTACAGCAACCATGGTTGGAAATGCAAACTCTATCTTCATTATTACTTCCTTTTTTCCTTTCCTTTCCTTTCCTTTCCTTTCCTTTCCTTTCCTTTCCTTTCCTTTCCTTTCCTTTCCTTTCCTTTCCTTTCCTTTCCTTTCCTTTCCTTTCCTTAGAAATATCCTTTCCAAAAATACGGTTGAAAAAGAGTTAGTGGTTCCCCCTAGCTCATCTACCCGTTTCTATGAGAACATGTCCTATTTTTGTTACATATTCTATTTTGGATACCGGCTTGAGCTGATCAGTAGAACTTGGTTTTATTTACTGTTCAATTGTGTGCCAAAAGGGCACATACAAGAATCCAGGCTACACTTAATTCCTCATCTCAGCTTTTTTTCCTGGGTGTTCACAACTAACAATTTCTCATACTGTCCAAGAGCCAAAGTGCTTTCATTCCTCCAAAATTCAAAAGGTTCTTCATCCAACAGAGATGGCTTTGGATTGGGTTGCTCCGAGCTGCAGAAGTGTGCTGAGAGCCAACTCTCTGCAATCTTGGATGCCTGCAGCCCTGAGGAGAGAGAGGGTCCTGGCTGGACTGCTTTGAAGGTCCCTGAGGAGGACTCTTACCTTCATGCTGTGGACCTCTCTGGCTAGTTACCTTCACCATCTGCAAGCGGAAAGGCAGGCTTTTTTCAGGCTATCACCCATTCCCAATCCAGGATGCCTTGCCAGCTTTTCTGCACTTTTCATTCTGTACAAACGCCATCCACCATTCCATTGGAGAATACGTTGTCTTTCTGCTCCTCTCTTTCAGCTTCTCTGTAGTAAAAGTGATGAATATTGGTCATTTTTTTCTTCTTCCTGCTTTTGAATCCATCCCTATCTTAGAGGATGACATCTGACAAATTGTGGAGAGCTTTCCTACTACTGCTTCCTCTGCTGATCCTTTCCCCTCCTTTCTTGATCCTACTCTTCTACCTGCCTTTCTCTTTCTATGTTATCCAGTGAGCTGTTCTTTAAATAGTGATAGTTTTCCAGACTTTTAAAACCTTGTTCTGTGTCCCTTGTAGAAGAAACCTCCTGGGATCTTTGTGTTTGTTATTGGCCTGTGACTCTGCTTCCTTTTTTGTCTAAAGTCCTTGAGAGAGTTGCCCTCTTCCCATGAGTCTTCTAAAAGCCTTCTCAATCTTGCTCAATCAGGATTTTTGGCTGGACACTCAACTGAGATGGCAACTCCAATTCTGAAGGACATTCTGGTGGCCAAGTTCCCGCAGTTTACATTGGTGTTATCCCTTTTGGATCTGACAACAGCATTTGACACACCAAACCATTCAATATTGTCTGGATGTAGCCTTTGGGCATCACTGGTGGTGTGCTTGTTTGGTTTGAATTTTTGTCTTCTTGTTCTTTTGCAGTATCACATGGTGAGTTTCAGTCCCAGGAATTTCTTCTTGCAGTGGTGTCTGCCGTACATTAGTCTTGGGTCCTATTTTATTTATTCTTGATATGCTTCCCTTTATATGGGTGCCCTGATTCACTACCAGGGCTTTGAATATTATTATTACACTTTTGTGGCCCTTGATCATAATGCATGGTCAACTGTGATGGAATATCTTCTTGGATGTTCTGCCACCACTTTAAATTAAAAGTGGACAGGACTGAACTTGCCATATTCAGCCTGATCATCTTTCCCATCCTCAACTGAGTTTTCCCTCTATTTGTCTTCAGGGCTCACAAACTGCTCCAGTTTCCTCTGCCCATTTATTGATTTTACCACTAAGATGGTCAATTTTAACGTTCTGACACAGGGTTATTGGTGCATATCTCAGTTCTCTTATGCCCTGATTATTGTAATAGTCTTCCAGCAGGTATTCCCAATTTCTTTCTCAGTTAGTTCAAAACAGTGCTATTTGCATATTATTCTCATATTTCAGTGTGGCCAGGATTTTTCACTGGCTCCCTGTTCAAGCCAGGGCTCAGTTCAAATCACAGATGCTTATGTTTAGAACCCTCTGATCACAAGCTTTGCAATACTGTATCTGCTTCCTTTTATTTTTCCCTACAATCCACTTTTGACGTTCCTCTGAACAGGAGGAAAGTTCCTCCTTTCTCCCTTTGTGAAAATTTGACCAGGTTAAAAGGGTTTTAAAAATGTTTTTATTTGAATAGTATATTAGTGTAGAGTCTGATTTCTCCACCCTATTCTTATACAGTATAATGTACACTTCCAAGTGAACACCTATTTTAATGGTTATCACTTGGTTTTTAATATATTGTTGTTGCGTTGGTTGTTTTAGTGGTATTATTTATTTACTGGGTCCTGAGGTAATTTTGTTTGTATTTATTTTAGGGTTTTGTTGCTTGTTTTATACTGCACTTTGGTAAAAGTATGTAATTGTTGTTGCTCCTTCTGTTATTATCACAGGGTTTCCTAGAACTATTTTAAATCATTGAACTACCTGATCTTATTGGTAATTGTTTTTAAACACAAATGGATGGTTTAAACCTGCACTTAAATAATTTCTAAACCAAGGTCAATCAAATCAATCAAGTTACCTGAATATTTCTGGCATTCATTATTATTAGGTAGAAACAGAAGAGCACTGAAATCCTGTAAAATTAGCAAATAAAAATTTATTCAATAAATTTGATCAAATAAAAAGTACATTTGGTGAGTTCATAATCAAAACACCCGTATTTATCATAATTTGATATTTTATTTCATTAGAGATTTTTAAAGGACTATTGGATATTATTATTAATATTGTATACACAACAACATGAAATCACAGCTGCCACTTCTTTAGCTGGTGTTGGACTTCATTCGCATCGAGTTCTTCCCAAGAACCTAGGATGTCGTAATGTATCGGCCTAGTATATGTACATTATTATTATATTCATTTACTATTACTTATTTATTTAAAACATTTATATAGCTTATATATTTATATATCTTATATCGAACTCTGGGCGGCTCCCAACCAACAATTAAAACATCATCAATAATAAAAAAAACATTATACATTTATCTATTAAAACTGTAAACGTTAAAAACCTGGCACCGAAGTTAAGCTTCCACCTGCAGTCCATCATTACATCTTCTTATCCACCTCACCCTTTCCCAGCACCTGGGAGAAAAGCCAGCTCTTAAGTGCTTTTCAGAAGGCTAGGAGGGCAGAGGCCTGCCAAACTTCAAGGGGCAGGGTGTTCTACAGGGTAGGGGCTGCCATGGAAAAGGCACACTTCCTAGATCCCATAAGATGGCAACGCTTAAGGGAAAGGGCTAGGAGCATGCCCACCCTATCTGATCTGGTAGAACAGGTAGATGTTCTAAGGGAGAGATGGTCCGACAGATAACCTGGCCATATAGGGCTTTAAAAATAATAACCAACACCTTGAATTGGACCCAGAAGGAAACTGGGAGCCAGTGCAGCTCACATAACAGAGGTGTTACATGAGTAAAACTAGAGGCACCCATCACTGCACAATGCCGCATTCTGGACCAGTTGTAGCTTCTGGGTGGTCTTCAAGGGCAGCCCCATGTAAAGCGCATTGCAGTAATCCAAACAGGAAGTGATCAAGGCCTCTTGGTCCAGGAAAGGGTGCATATTTCAGTGTGGCCAGGATTTTTCACTGGCTCCCTGTTCAAGCCAGTGAATCTCTGCAAAGGACCCCCTAGCCACGGCTTTCACCTGCTCCTCGAGCACGAGCCGTGAGTCTAAGAGGACCTCCAAATTGAATACCAACTCAGTCCAGGGGAGTGCCCTCCCATCCAGAGTCAGAGATGAAAACCCAGAGCCACTCCCTCTTGCCAGGGCTGTATCAAAGCTGGTTTCTCCTCATCCAGACCCTTACAACCTCCAGGCACTCAGACAGCACCACCACAGCATCACCTGTCTGGCTAGGGGTGGAGATATATAACTGTGTATTATCAGCATATCCAGATATATAGAGAGAGATATATACATACATACACACATACATATACATACACATACATATATACATACATATATACATATATACTTATTATAATTATGGTTAGCCGCAGTCAGCCAGAACTTTAAACTGGATTTGGCATTTTTATCCACCTATCAAGTCCTTCCCAAGGACCTGGGAAAGGCAGATGTTGTTGTTTGATGGTGTTAAAGGTATCAGCACAGGATGGAAGCTGTTCCAAGTAAAGCTGCCTTTTGCAATTGACTGGTGGTGATTTTGTCAACGCCGATGGTCTTCAAGTGGTGCTCCAGATGCTTCGGAACTGCACCGAAGGTGCCTATATAACTATTGGTACTATCTTTGCTTTCTTTTCCATAGTTGTTCTTCTTCTATTTGCAGATCTTTATATTTTGTGATTTTCTCCAGTTCTTTCTCTTCTGTTCTGCTGTTTCCTGGTATTGCAATGTCCACTATCCAGACTTTTTTGTCTTTCTGATCAACAATTAAGCCTGGGGTGTTATGTGGCAGGTGCTCAAATGTTTGAATTCTAAAGTCCCAGAGCACTTTAGCTTCTTCATTTTCTATTACTTTGTCTGTTTGTGGTCCCACCAGTTCTTGCTTGCAGGCAAATGGTATTTCTTGCAGATATTCCAATGCACCATTGTTGCTACTTTGTTATGCCATTGTTTGTAGTCAGTCTGTGTGATCTTCCTGCAACAGCTAACTGGTGGTCCACTGTTTCTTCAGCTTCTTTGCAGAGGTGGCATTTGCTGTCTGTTGCTGTTTTCTCATTCTGGCTTTATATGCATTTATTCTTAACGCTTGGTCTTATGCAGCCAGAATTAGCCCCTCTGGCTCTTTCTTCAACTTTTCCTGCTCTTAGCCATTGCCAGGTCTTGTTGTTATCTGCTTTGCCTGCTATTGTGTGTGTGTGTGTACTGGCTGTGTAATACTTTGCCTTGGCATGTCTCTTTTCTGTTCTTCATTTGGTCTTTCTTGTAGGCCAGTTTGGTTTCTTTGATTATTCAGTAAGCCTTCATGCTGTACTAGCTTCAGTGCATCTTCTTCACTGCCCTTCAGATATTCTTCCAATGCCCTTGTTTCTTCATCAGCTGTCTGATGTACTTGTAACATTCCACACCCACCTGTGCTCCTTGGTAAGTAGAATCTGTCAATGTCACTGCATGGATGAAGGGCATGATTCATTGTCATTATTTTTCTGGTCATCATATCCAGGGCTTCTAGTTCTGCTTGAGACCAGTCCACTATTCCAGCTGTGTATCTAATGACTGGAATTGCACAGATGTTAATTGCCTTGATGGTATTTCTGCCACTGAGTTTGTATTCTGATGTATTCACTATTAACCTTCTTCTTGACTTCAGTGTGCTTGATGTTGTCAGCCTGAAGGATGCCCAGATATTTGTAGTGATCTTCTTCATCCAGACTCTTGATGTTATTTCCATTAGGCATCTTGAGTCCTTCAGTTTTTACTATTTTTCCCTTGTTGATGGTAAGGGTGGCACATTTGTCCAGTCCAAACTCCATTGCAATATCTTGGCTGTATATTTGGACAGTGTTGAGCAGCAATTCTATTTCATATGTATATGTGTATTATTATACATATATGTATATTATTGTTATAGTAGTACAATATTATTATTTTAATCTACCATGTCATTTTTCAAACTCAGAGGAGCAAACATCCAGCAGATGATGCCAATTTCCAGCTTATTTAGCTCTACTTTCATAGACAGAAGATAGGCGAGAACCCACATACACTGTATATTTACACAACCATACCACAGTAATTTCCCTGAGATCCAGAAGATAAAAGAGCCCTTCCCTATAGGGGAAAAACAAACAAACCCTCTGATGGAACCATATGGAAAGTAATAAATGGGCATTCAGATAGGAAGAAAGATTCACAAAGGTGACACAAAGGGCACCCAGTTACTCTGAAGTGGCAGCACATGGGTGTTTACAGACACCAGGAGCATAACGGCAGGTAAGAAAGTTGCTAAAGGCAAAGGAGGTGCCTCCTATCAGAAGACAAAGTTCACCACCATCCAGTGCACTTGCTGAATGAGATCTGTGGCTGTCAAGAAACTGTTCTTCCTATTTTCTAATCTTCCTTGCCTTGGGACATCTGGTTGATTCTTGTTACATTGGCAGGGAATAATGTATATGGAAATAGTCCAATCTCAGTCAAAATCCATGTATTTTTCTTCTTAAGATCAAGTAGGAACCCTTGCACACCACTCGACTCTTTAAACAAAATCTATAAATCAGGTCCTGTCAGCTTCCCAAGTAGACCAGACAGAAAACACTACAAGATGAACTAATTCTACTTTATTGTAAGACTATGTTAATAGAATGTTGCAAGTCTGAAAGTACAAATCTCCTGCCGTTTCTTTTTACCGCCTGAAAGTTAAGGCGGGTGCTTCCTAAGTTTATTTCTCTGGCCATTAATCAGTTGTGGTCTTCTCCCCCTTTTGTCTGATCATTCCCTAGGCAGCATCTCTCTCCCACCCATCTTCCAAGGGCATTCTCACGTTCCATTACAAGTCCACATATAGACTGTACCTGCCTCTCTGCTAGCTTTCCAGAACTTTAGCTCCAGGATGCATAGATGGAAGCCGCGGCTAGGGGAGGCTTTATCCAGTTTTGGCTGGTGTACCAGTTGCGGCCCTAAAGGAATGGAAGGCCCTGGTGACAGTGACTTATGCTTTTATCACCACCCATAAGAACTACTGCCATGAGTTTTACATAGGGTTGCCTCTGAAGACCGCTCAGAAGATACAGTTAGTGCAGAATACAGTGGCCAGCATGCTGGCAGGCAAAAGCTGCTACAGCTATGTAAAACTGGTGTTGTGGTACAGCATTGGCTGCCAGTAGGCTTCTGTGTGTAACCAAAAGAGCTAATTTTAACTTTTAAAACCCTACATGCTTTGGCACCTAGGAACTTTCAGGTGCTGCAGGTTGAAAGTATCTGTCTGGTGCACTGATTTGAGGTGGAGAAACTTAAGGTGTCTCACAGTCACAAGATGAGGGGAATGAAGGTCTGAAATCAGTGCTTCTCTGTAGTGGAACCTCTACCACCACCCCAGAGATTGGGTTGCACCTATTTTAGCATTTTTTAGAAAGGCCCTGAAGACAACTTTTCTGCAAGGCATCTAAAGTCTAATAGTTTATGAATGAATTGTGTGGCACCACAGTTGCATAATTACGATATTATGTTGTTTTTTTCTGTTGAATTTATGTTCATATTGTAAACTGCTACAAATTTAATAAATAAGTAAAATAAATATAGAATCATTCTAGACTACAATTCCAAATTTTGCATAGGATCCAGAAGTGGGTTAGGTATTATCAACCTTTATATATGCTTGGTTCTGGCATCCACTGGCAATTTTAATGTATAGGTTTATAGGAAAATGTTACTCTTCTCCTAATCCCTGGACACTATGTTGGAAGATGAGGCTACTTTACATGTTGTTTGAGAGCATGGTAACATATTTGGGTGTCAGCTCTGTCATTCAACTTTATTCTGATATTAATGCACATTTCTACAATAAAGCTATAGATAGGGAAAAAAGGAATTTACTTCAAGAGCACAAACTATATTAAAAGCTTTATATAAGTAGAGGCTGACATAACTAGAAAAAGAGGATCCAATTTCAGTAAATAAATAAGGGAAGAGCTGTCTGGTTTATATTGACTTAATGAGGAAATCAGTTGTATCTTTTTGAACTAGACAGCAGATGTGCATGCAGGCATGTGGCCACTTCCCATCACTGACCCACTGGCAAACACAGTTTTGCTCCTGCAAATGGACAGCATTGTATCATCACAAGATTTTCCCCTCAAAAATGTGAACAGTCACAAGTGATAAAGTAGTAAGAAAAAACTCTCTGGGGACTTGCTATAATACATCTGTTGTCTTCTTCTGTGCTGTCAGGAGCCCCAAAGGAGAAATGGAAGGCCTTGACACAATGGATACAAACTATAGCAATGCCAAAAAACCATGTCTCTTCCCAAATGTGCAAGGATTTGCAACACTTAACCTCACATCAACAATTACTTGCCATGGGGGGGGTCTTCTGAACTAAACATTTTATTTGTAACTGACATGACAAAAGCCCCACTGAATCATATCCTAGGGCAGCATTCTCTTCCCTCAGTGTGCCTACAGGAAATCTTCAAGCGGATATGAATACCATAGCATCCTTACCACCACTAAAAATTTCTATTTTATAATTTTTAAAAAAAATAGTAATAATGAAAGGGGACCTGAAATTAAAGCTTTTTATACTAATTGCAGGGAACTTATAATGATTCAGTGAAAATTCATCAGTAATCCCCAACCATACCAAAGAAAACACAATTTGATTATTACTTGTTCTAATCTTCTGTAAGACATTATCAGCCCTACGAGGTAGACCAGATCAAGAATCAGAATCCACAGGAAGATTAGAGCTATACTTTATTGTGATAGACTATAGTAACAGAATCTTGCAAGCCTGATTGTGTTTTACCTCCACTCCCTCTTATACCCCAGTGAATCACGGAGGCCCTTGCGTGGATCTCTTTCAAATACTATCTTCCTTTCCAGGGCTTAAGGAATATTTCAGCTTTCTTTGCTTATATAACCATTCTTGCCTTTTTTTCTTCAGGGTCATCTCCTTGACTCCACCTCAGCCATCCAGTGCCATCCGTGAGTGAGACCTTAGAAATTGAAATAATAAAGGCAGTAAAATACAGAAAGACGCTTCCAATTAAAACTACAGAATTGTGCAAATTAGTACTTAATATTATAGAAAGCGTTTGGCCATGAAGAAGGGCACAGTTGTATAATCTAGTGCTATACTAAATGATTTCTGAAATGTTTAATTCAGTGTTGTCCAAACTTGGCCACTTTGAGTGGACTTCAACTCCCAGAATTCCCCAGCCAGCATGGCTGGCTGGGGAATTCTGGGAGTTGAAGTCCACTCAACTTAAAGTGGCCAAGTTTGGACAACACTGGTTTAATTGAACTTCCACTGAGCATGTGGAACCAAGGCATCAGCAAAGTTAAAAGTCTCAGAAGGACACTACTCCAGAGGAAGCTTCCTGGAACTCTCATGTCCAGATCTGATTGTTCATATTCAAAAGGCTCTATTCCAAGTTCAAAATAGCTGTCCTGACTTTATAAAAATAAGTCCGAAGATTGAAATAAATAGCTGCTTCGAATGGTTAGAACCATGTTGGAACACTTCTGGAAACAACCATTCTGAAAAACTGCTTTCAGTTCAAAATGTTTCGAATTAGAAACATTTTGCACACCTTTTTAAAATGGCTATGTAAGAGACCAAAGTTCTCTTTGCACTGGCAGCTAGCTTCCATTTATCAGTGATTCAGAATAAAAGAAAGCAACACAATGAATTATATTTCTAAAGCATAATAGTTTGGCCGAAATAAGTAGACCTTGGAAATGGAAAAAAAAAAGCTTTTATTTATAGCTTTTGCAAATCAAAACTTAATGCTCTGGGACAATGTTAAAGATGAATGAGTGAACATTCATTCTAGTTGCCAAGGTGAACTATGTTCCCATGATGAACTTGTTGTCTCCATAATACAGTAATTTATTATATTGTTACAGTTAGATCATAAAGACTCTTTTTTCTTCAAAATTCTACAGGTTGTTTAACAAAACTAAATGCCTACAAAAATTAACTTGGCATTTGTTAGTTTTAAATTGTTTTTCTGCAGTTTCCAATCTGATATAATTTGTTCTAAAGTAAAGTCTCCTTTCAATTATGTCTGATTCCTGGTGACCACATGGACATGTTCATGTTTTGTGGTAATGATAAGGAAGAGATTTGCCATTGCCTTGTTCTGGAGTGAAAAAAAAACACTTTCCTATAGTATAGCCTAGTTTACAGCCCTGGGATTTTCTGGTGGCCTCCAAGTATAATCAAATCCAACCATGCTTATCTTAACCAACCACTGGAAAAAAAAAAATACACAGAACTGGGGTTTTTCTATCTCATTTCAATCTTCCCCCAGTAGATTTCATAACATTTTAACTTCCAGGCTGATAGCCAAGTTAATTACTGCAGAACAGTCAAAAGAGTTTGACTGTTGTCAACTGCTGTTGCATTTTAAGGACATGCTATGGTGGCTTCAGGTTTTTGGACTAGACCCCCTTTCAGTGGATAATGAAGAAGTTTGCCACAATACATGTTAGTCTTCTGTGATACCACAAAACATTTTTCCATAATAGTTGTTTTAAATGGTTCTTAAGCCATTGTAATAGGATGCAAATCTGTCTAGAGGCAAAAGTTAAAGTTGTTCCCAGTGCAAACAACAGTCTCTAACCTTGATAATAATATTTCTTTGAACAGTTCTGTCCTCTGTCTAATTGTAATCTGCTGATCTGAAATGGGCTAATAAACATATAAACTCTACATTTTAATGTAGCATCTTAGTCTAAATCAGGTCAGCTTAAGTATAAAAAGGCCAGGCAAACTGATGATCTTGCCTTAGGAATGACATAAAATGGTCTTTGGGCCCTCTAGACACCTTGCTTTAGAAAACCAGAAATAATTTGAGCTGAAAGCAGAAGTTATAAATCATTATGGCATTTGTTTATAGAATTTATATATCCACTCCACTCACAAGTTGTGACTCTTGGCAGAGAGTACATCAATAAAAACACAAAACAATCAAAATAAAAAAAATAGATACAATATCAAACCAATATAACAAAACATGATCAACACAAAGCTAAGGCTGGGTATAGTAAATACTCACTATTGCAACAGAACTGGCTCATTTATCAGCCTGGTCCAATGCACAGGAAAAAAGATGGTTCCTGGTAGCTAGGTAACTTCTAGTAGCTAGAAGCAGGAGCTAAAATAATATCTATAACAAGGGTAGTAAAAAATGCAAGCTAAATACAAGTGTTAAACAATATTTCAGTGCTGAATTCATGTCAGCAGGAGAGTTAATTTTATCTTTTGTGCCACGTTAATCTAATCTAATCTAATGTAATCTAATCTATAATGACTATAATAAATAATCCTGGTGATTTTTTGATTTGTTATCAGAATAGTTTTGTTTTGGATAATTACAACATAATATGCTTTAAACAGCTTGGAATGCATCTCACATTAATGTTTTTATGCTATGTAATTTTGAAAGTGCTTGTTCTGTATCCTGGTGTCACCTTGATATAGAAGTCTTACTAATTATCTTACTAAGAAGTAATTGTGGGCATCCATTACAAAATGACTTATCTTCTAAGCAATATATCTTAAAATCTGTGAACCTTCATTTGATGTATGTGTGTGTGTGGAGTGGAAAGGGAGACATTTTCAATTTTTTATATGAAAATTATCAAGGTGATTATTTCTTTAAAATAAAATATTAGAATGGGATATCAGGAGACAGCATTCAGGAATAGTAAGATACCTTGCTGATATTACAGTGATAAACTGTGTGCAGCCACAATGCCAGGTACCATCTGAAGCTTTATCTAGGCCATGTGGCTGAAAGTTATCAGCCATGATATTGGAAACAGTTACAGGAAAGGCTGATAGCTCTGGCTGTTAGCATCCATCACTGACTATGCTAAAGTACCATTATGCCAGAAGGAAATGAGCCTGTTCTATTTTTTTCAGCCCTAAAGCAGGTTTTTATCTGGGAACTTCGCAGGTGTTATTTTTATTATTTATAAAGTGTCAATTGTAGAAATTGATTGAATACACATCCAGCCAGCCATAGCCCTATTCAGAATTTAAAATATGAAATTAGGCAAGAATGAGACACAAGAAGAACATAATAAAGGAGAGAGCCATGAATTCATGACATTTTATGGCTATCGTAGGGTATCTAGCCAGGAGAAAACACAGGGGAAATTTTAGTGGAAACACGGAATTCTGAATCATGAAAACTGGCAAAACATGGCCAGGCAGAAAGTGTCAGGAAAGATAGAGGAGTAAGAGCCAGTTGAAATGCAAGTCTTTGAAAATGAAGTTCACAGAGAAGTTTTTAGTAAGAAATAAGCAGCAGAAATTACGGTGGAGGTAACTGTAAACAAGTAATGAAACTGTGTTGTACAGTAATGGTTTCACAAGCTAGTTCAGGGAAGGCCTGATATTCTTGGTTTAATTAGCAAGAAGAATAATGTTAACTGCTGCATTTTAACAGGAACTGAAAGTTCAGCAAGAGAAAGATGGATGGTTGCAGTAGTTAACGCATGAGAATGATTGTACTAACAAGAGCTGTAAAAGCCAAATTATCGAAGATGAAACTCATTTCTCCCCAGATGCCCGAACACCAAGTGTTCCAACAATGTATTTCAATACCTATTTTAATCTAAAGAAAAAGAAAATAGCAAATCATACATTTCTGCATGGGTTAGACATCACTCAGTTGAAGGCAACACGTACAACAAAATAAAATTTGCTGTTGAAGCTGATTTCATATTTTTATGGAAAAATACTCCGTAACAGTGATCCACAACCAAGGTTCCATACAGCCCCAATGCCATGAGTACCACCCTCCGAAACCTTTCCCCAAATTGCCACCCAATAGTAACTAATTACTGTTAAAAAATAGTTGCCCAGAATAGCACTAAATACATGTTATTATTAAATATGTCTTTTCCATTTCTTTATCCTGACCCCATCTATTTTTTACAGTGTGGCCCCTGGCATGCGGCTGTAAAGTCCAATATAGTATTGGCTTGAAAAATACAAGATAGGAAAAACATTACTTGGTTTGAAAAACATGAACTTCAATGATTTTGATGACAGGAATTTGAGGGGAAAAGATGTTAATCAGGAACAGCCCAGGGAAAGTTATGTGGACACTTAACTTAGGAACTGGCATTTCTTTTTCTCACAGCATCTTGTTCCTTGTTGTCATTTCTTAGACTGAAAGCTTAAGGGCAAGATCTACATATTTTGTATCATTTTGCCTATCAGATGGATGTATGCAGTACAGCTGTCTAGATAAATAAATGCTACTGTTCTTTATACTGCAGGTAACATATACAGTAAATAAACTGGCAGTGCAATCACAGAAACTCTTTTTCTATTGACCTAATCATCAAATTACCATGTTTAAAAGAATGTAGATACAAGCATGATCACAAACCTCCTCAAGTCCTGTTATGGTGCCTCATCATAGCAGGTGTGTATGTGTGTTTCTGAGAGATATGAGTGATGAATGCTGGGAGTGTATACCAAGAGTATATATGCCCAGCAGGGTCACCCAAGTGTCATGGGTTCTTTTTTAAATTGTAATCAATTTGATTGACCCAGACTCAAAGGATCCACCAAAAGCACTGGACCCTTAGATACTTGGATTTTTTTATCTCCCTAATAAGGCTTAAGGAGATGTTTTATTTTTAAAAAAAACTATCTAAGATACAAAAGTGAAATATAAAGCCTGTAAGTCTATATATGAGTGTTTTCTATTGTCTCTATCCTATAGTCTGTTGCTATTACTAATACTATACAATTTTCTTTATACTATATTCTATTACTATTACTATACTACATTCTATACTATTACTTCTGCTTCTATGCTAATTACTATTACCATAACAATACCCATGCTCTATTACTATACCATGCACATCTCCTCTGTTCTCCTCCTATCTCCTCCCCCACCTGCTTCAAGGTTGCAGCTTTACTGGCAACTCTGCCATGCTGATGCTGGGGAAAAGGCTCAAATAGGAAGGGAGGAAGACAGCACAAGTGCCTGCAATTGTTTCTCCACAGCCTGCTTGTCCACATCCATATGAAAGTCATCCCAGCTAAAGCAAACAGGCACCTATATTGGGCAGCTGGGATACAGAAAGATGCTCAGGGAGGAGAATCACTTTAGTGACAAGGACAACAGCATACTATACGGCAGCAGGCAAAAACAATCTTGTATTTTACAAAGGATAGACAATCCAAAGTGATTGGCAATATAGAGCCAAATTATGGACTTTTCAGTCACGTGGCACCCGAATATGCTACTGAAGATTTCTTGGAGTTTATGGTGCTTGTGGCATGGCTAGATTAAAGCCTTCAGGATATGTAACTGCTGATGTTGCCATGCAAGAAAAGAAAATCCAAAGCTGCAAAGACAGCATTACAGTCAGAACATGGAGCATATGAAGCAAGAATATGGGAAACTCAATGCAGTAAAAGAGGAAATTAATTCACTACTCATTGACATCTTAAGCATCAATGACCTGAAATGGACTGACTTTCAGTCAGAAGATCGTACTGGTTATTCTTCAAGGCACAAAAAACAAAGAAAGAATGGGGTTGCTTTCTTGGTCAGGAATCATATAGCAAAGACAAGACTTGGATACAATGCAGTCAATGAACAAATAACAACAATCAGACTTTGTGGACAACCTTTAATATGATGGTTATCCAACTTAATGCTCAAATCACTGATTCAGAAGAAGATAAGGTGGATGAGTTTTATGGTCAAGTTCAATCTGAAATTGACAGAACATGCAAACAAGATGCACTGCTTGTGGTTGGAGACTGGAATATCAATGTTGGAAATATAGAGGAAATGTTAGAATGTATGGCCTAGGAAACTGAAGTGAATCATGAGAATGATTTACTAATTTCTGCCAATCCAATGATTTCTTCATTGCTAAAACAATCTTCCAACAAACACAACAATCCTATATATGGACATCACTAGATGGACTACACAGAAATCAAATTTACTATATTATTGGTACAAGAATGTGGAAGAGTTCAGTTATAACAGCAAATACATGACCAAGGGCTGACTGTGGAACAAATCACAAAACGTTTATGTTCAAGTTCCAAGTCAAGCTAAAGTGGAAAAACAAAGCCAACCAGTTTCCACAGTAAAATCTTGAGCATATATCCACCATTTTCAAGGAGAACATCAAGAACTGCTTCTGAAAGTTGTTGATAGGGAATCAGAAGAACTATGGAATGAAATCGAGTTATTAAGGATAACTTTTAAGAAAGACTGCCAAAGGCCAAGAAAGAGAAAAAAAACAAAATGGGTGTCAGAACAAAAGACAGAAACTGCCAATACAAGAAGAGAAGCCAAAGCCAGCAAAGATCTCAGGAAGGAATGATTATTGTTTTTTACAAGATGGCCAGCCATATACTCTTTTAAATAAGTAAGTAAGTAAGTAAGTAAGTAAATAAATAAATAAATAAAGGAACTTAACAAAGAATTTCAAAGAGCTGTTAGAAGAGACAAGAATCAGTATTACAACATCTGTAGGGACACTGAAGATGGAAATGGGCATGGAAAAACAATGACATTTCCTAAAGTCAGAAGAAAGTTCCAACCTCAAATTAGTATGCTAAAAGGCACCAATGGACAGATATCAGGAGCCTGGTAACACCTTTTCCAACTAACAAATTTTATTAAAAAGCATAAGTTTTCTGAGCTGCAGCTTACTTCATCAGCTTCATGAAGTGGCTAGACTGACATGGGATTTACAGTAAATTGGAATGAAATGCAGAGGAGGGGAGAGGAAGATAGGTCAGTTTTTCAGATGCAGGCTGCCAGGTATTCAGGAGACTGAATTACCTACCCAGTAAGATCAATAGACAAATTAATAGAGCCAATTCAATTCACAGGAGGACCTATTAAAAAAAACATAAAAACAGAATGGAATACCACAGGTTATCACCTACAGTTCATAGTTCAATCCATTCAAACATATTATTAACAAACTACAGCCCATACTGGACAATGACACTGTACTTTCTCAACGAACAGCACCATCATAGACCCCAGTAAGTACACACACAAGATTAGAGGCAACTTCACATGCTCTTCATCTATTGTGATATATGCTATCATCTGCCAGCAATGCCCCTCTGAATTCTACACAGGATAAACATGCCAAACTTTGTATAAAAGAATTAATGGACACAAGTTTGACATCTGGACTCAAAACAAGGACAAAGTAATATGAGAGCATTTCAGTCTCCCAGAATGCTGCATAGCAGCCCTCAGTTCTGGAAAAGCAGGACACTAACTGCACTACTAAACGAGAAACTGTTGAAGTCACATACTGTACATCAAAAGGTTTGAGGCAATCTCAGAAGATCTTAACAAACACAATGGGTTTTTAACATATTACAGTTGTTAATTGATAAGGTATTTGCAATCTGTCTCACATGTACTGTAACCTGCACCTCACAAAAATGTATGCCTTTTAATAATGCTCGTTAGTCAAGAAAAGTGCTACCAGACTTCTGATTTTTTGTCACCATAGACTAACATGGCTTTCCTCCTATCATGGACAGATAGTGATTCAAAAAGATCAAACAAAGATGGAAGAATATACTGAAATTCTGCATGGTAGAAATGTCAACGTCTTAGAAAATATTCCCTATTTACAAGAACATCTTATGCTAGATGATGAAGGTAGATCAGTATTTCAGACATTATCAAATTGGAAGGCAATAGGGATTGGTGGAATATCTAGAGAAATATGGCTAGCAACTGAAGAATCTGTAAAGGTTCTAAGCAAACTATGCCAACAAATCTGGAGAATATCCTTAGTTTCACATGCCAGCGAAATAACGCTCAGGATCATCCAAATGCAGATTAGAGCCCTACATGGAAGGGACATGTCAGATGTTCAAGCTGCTTTCAGAAAAGGCAAGAGGAACAAGAGATATTATTACTGATGCACTCTGGATAAATGAGAAAGCCAAATAATATGACTTTAAAAAGAAAACAATGTGTGCTTCATTGATTATAGAAACTGCCTTTGATTGTGCTGACCATGTCAAACTGTGGAATGTCCTTAGGAAAACTGGAATCCCAGAACATTTCATTGTACTTGGATGAAACCTATGCGCAAGACAGGAAGCCATAGTCTAGACAGAACATGGCAAAACAAACTGGTTCATGGCTGGCAAAGGAGTAAAATAAGGCTGTAAACGTTCTCCTTATTTATTCCACCTGTATGTTGAATATATATTGAAGGAAGCTGGATTCATGGGCAGAAATGGGAGTTATGACAACAATCCTAAGCCCCCAAGTGAATCTATAGTAGAGTAAAGCAGAAGAAATTTTGGAAAGCACCATAAATCAACTGAAATGTTGTGACATAATCTGAAATGAGCAATTCACACATGCAGCACCAAAGTATCAATGAATTGAAGCAGTTCTGAAAATACCTCCAAATCAAGAATGGGATTGATCAACAGCTACAAGGAATGAGCTAAAGTAAGAGCCATTAAACATAAAGCTTCACATATTTATTCTAACACAGACAGTGAATGTTAGTTTAATGTGTTCAATAAAGATGGGATGCAATACATTGTTTTGTGTGCCATTTGTTTAATCAGAACCAAACTGTTAATAGGATTAGATGAAGTTCAGATGCTATTGTAGGTCACAGTACAGCAGGATTAGACATAGTTCTAAAGGATTCACAAATTTCTCTTACCACTGTATGTTATTGGTTGGATTTCACGTTTTAGAAAGCCCTGTATAGTTAGAACTTCAAAACTTGAAGCCATACTTTCCTCAAAATGTACTGTACCTGAGAATTATATTTTGTGTGGATGCTAGAGGGAGCCTATACTTTTTCCTAAAGACCAAGCTAGCAACATTGTCTGCTTTTTAGCAGTGGATAAACTCTGGGTGGGGGTGTTTTATTTTTGCATGTACAATGATCAGATTCTGGCCATGTCACACTGGTCTTTAGGGAGGGAGGGAGGGAGGGAGGAGGTTCCGATTATTGTATAATGGTTATTGGTGTTTTAGGATGTTTAGTCATTTTTTAAAATTTCATTGTATTGTTTTATATATTTCATGGATTATAACTAATACCGTAACGGCTAGGCTATATAAAATGCAATGTAAATCATGAATATTCTGTTTTTCCCCTCCAAATATTTTGTTTTTTCCCCCAGAATGGGGCAATTGAAGTGTTCCAGTAAGATGTTCAGGATTTCCAGAAATGGCTTGTCCAGAATAGGAAGTAGTTTGCAGTTTTCTGGCTGCATTAGGACCCAATATATACAAATGGTACATTTTCCATATCTCTGGTAGTCAGTGCTAATGGTTGATTTTATAATGGTTTTTCCCAGGCTGATAAAGATTCTGGAGACCACTGTGTAAACAACCACCTGCAAGCTCCTTTGTTATCAGTGAAAACCCAGCAGTTCACAGGTAGTCAGTCAAAAAGAAAATAAAGCATTCTCTGCCCTACTGTCCTTTGGGCCATGTATTGCTTATAGATTATTGCACACTGGATAACTGAGAAAACCAAAGAATATAAAAAAGAAGTCAGTACATGCTTCACTGATTATGGAAAAAACACTGATTGTGTCAATAACATCAAGCTTTGGAATGTGCTTAGAAAAATAAGAATCCCAGAACATCATATTATCCTGATGCAAAACCTATACACAGGTCAGAAATATGGCAAAAGAGATTGGCAATTGAGTCAGACAAGTCTGTATACTCTTCCCTTATTTATTCAACATATATGTTGAATGTATCCTAAGAAGCTGGATTGGGAAGAAGATAGACATAATTTTAAAATTGGAGGAAGAAACATCAATAACCTGCACTATGCTGATGGGACCCACTTTGCTAGCCAAAAATGCAAAAGATCTGCAAGCTCTAGTAATAAAGTCAAGAAACAGTGAAAAAATGGGACTAAGATTAAATATAAAGGAGGCTAAACTAATGACAAAAGGTACACCAACCAGCCTTAGAACTGACAATAAAGTTACTAAAGTAGTAGATAGCTTTTGCCTTTTAGGTTCAACTATCTACAGCAAAGGACCCAGCAGTCAAGAAATACATTGCAGACTAGCACTTGGTATGGTAGCAATGAAGGCCTTGGAAAAGATATTCAGATGCTGGAATGTGTTTATACCTACAATGATCAGAATTGTGCAGGCAATTATTTCCCTGTGATACTCTATGGAAGTGAAAGTTGGACTTTGAAGAAGCAGGATTATCTCTTTTGAATTTTGGTGTTGGAGAAGACTACTGAGAATACTGTGGACAGACAAGAAAATAAACGAATGGATCATCAAACAAATCAACCCTAGAGTTTTCACTCGAGGCACAAATGACCAGGCTCAAATTGTCCTACTTCAGACACATTATGTGAAGACCGAGCTCTCTGGAGAAGTCTATAATGCTGGGAAAGATGGAAGGAAAAAGCAGAGGACAACCAGCACTAAGGTGGATGGACTCAATTACAGCAGCGATGGGTACACCATTGGAAGACCTGGGGGACCAGGTTTGGGGCAGATCATCCTGGAAAAAAAATCTATCTATATGCTTGCTAAGAGTTGTCACCAGCTTGATGGCACATAATCAATCAATCAATCAATCAATCACTTTTAGTTGGGAAATAGTTCAGTTGTCAGAATTCTCATAATCCCAAACTTTCTGTCTCAATAAATCTTGCTAGACTCTGAGAATTGTGCTTGGAAGACAATCAGTTTTAGTTTTAGGCAGACACCAAGAACCTGACAGATTTTCTCTAATGTACTTGGTACAGACTATTCTTCACAATTTATTGGACTGACTTATTGCATGTTATTTTTAATTATTTAAAACACCTGGGATTTGGTTTCATGAAGAACTGTCCACAAATTCAAGCAAGGACGGGTAGCTTAGTGACCCACCCCTATAACAGATGGAAGAGGAAGGACCCAAGGCAAACTTCTCCATAGCAGCCCCCTTGCTTTGAAACATCTTACCAGACACCTTCTGTATCAGCTTTCTGCACAGCTGTTAAGACAGTCCTGTTTTGGAACTTCCAGAGAAGCAATGGTGGACTGAAGATGGCTCTGTGGCCACAGCTGAAAGAGGAGCCGGTGAATAGATCAGCTCTTCAGAACTCCTCTCTGGTTCAAGGAGAGGACTAGGATCATGCACAAGTTTACATACAGAGGCTCCCCCTGAAGAGCTTGTAAAATAGCAGTCTCCAGCAGGTTTGAGAGCTCTGGGAGCCAGGAGGAAAATCATTTTGCCTCAGCCGGGGTTCAGCACCTTCAAATGGACACCGAGTTCACCCAATTCCTCTCTTAATCACTTTAGGAAATTGCTTGTTATTGATTTTTTGGATGTTAAGAACCTTCAGAAGGGCAAGTTTCATTACGCTGGAGAGTTTCCATCTACCCCTGATGAAAGAAGTTTCATAAGTTTAAGGATTAAAAAGAAAAAAATATTTTTGAAAAATAGCAAAAGGGGGACAAGAACGTTGATTTTGGAAAGTTAAGGGGCCAGATGGACTTGAAAGAATATTTCCTGTGGGTTGTTTATAATTTCATAAAATATATATATGAAGATTTTGAAATTAACTGTAAGAAATCCTCCCTCCTGGGAAAGTTTTGTTGATTGGAAAATAAACATATAATAAGAGGGGATTTTGAAGGTTGACTAGAGGGAACCAGAGAGAACTAAAGATTATAATTAAAGGAGAAGAGATCTATTAATACAATGGAGCAGTATTATTTGACTATAAAAGAAATCAAGGATATTTGGGAACAACGTACCCAGAAATTACTCTTAAGATTGTCTGTCACTATAAAAATGGATTTAACAGAGGCTACAGAAGAGGAACAGATTTTACTGGACATAATAGAAACTGAAGCTGATGTGAATGTGGATCTGAAAATGGACTTAAAAATGCCAGATTACACGAGTGATATATATTTAAAAAAGCCACATTGGATTTATAAATGAAACCGGCTGATGTCTTAATAATTAAAGGGGACATACAAATAATAAATCAGAAGAGTGACTTGGATAGCTTTCTTATCTTGGATTTACAAAAGAGACATGTTAAACTAGCGAAGGAATTTCTGAGAGGAGACACAGAGAAAATGATTGTGGGACAATATTTTAAGGTATTAAAGATCAAGCTTTTAAAAAGTAAACAGAAGGAATATAAAGTGTATTTATTTGTTCAGGGTTAAAATATATATGTTGTGGTTTCTGGTAGCTCTTTATGGATTTCTTTACCAGGACTGAATGACAAGGCTTTAAAGATTTGTTTATAGATAACAGATATGGGGAGATATTTCTTTTGCTTTATGTTTTAGAGAAAGTGATAAGTTGGAATATAAAATGGATATATTTGATTAAGGTTAAAATATGTAAGTTATTATTTCTGGTTGCTCTTAATTGAATTTTGCTGATTATGACTAAATGAGTTTTTTACAATTTGTTTATTGATAAGAGATGAGATATGGGAAGAAGAGATTTTTTACTGAAATAGTGAAGGTGTTAAGTTACTGAAATTGTATATACAGTGGTACCTCTACTTACGAATGCCCCTACTTACGAATTTTTCGAGATACGACCAGCTCCGGCCCCAAAAATTTACCTCTGCTTACGAACTCGCTTCAACTTACGAACCGGATCCACGGCCATTTTCCGACCATTCCACGTGATCCGCGGCCATTTTTCCACCCATTCCACGTGGTCCGTGGCCATTTCCCCCCCATTCCACATGGTCCGCGGCCATTTTCCCACCCATTCCACGTGGTCCGTGGCCATTTTTCCGCCCTGCCGCGTGGTCCACGGCCATTTTCCACCCGTTCCACGTGGTCCGCTGCCATTTTTCCGCCCCTGCCGCGTGGTCCGCAGCCATTTTTCCGCCCTTCCGCGTGGTCCGCGGCCATGTTTCCGCCCATGCCACGTGGTCCGTGGCCATTTTCCACCCATTCCACGTGGTCTGCGGCCATTTTTCCGCCTGTGCCATGTGGTCCGCGGCCGTTTTTCCGCCCTGCCGCGTGGTCCGCAGCCATTTTCCGCTCTGCCGCGTGGTCCGCGGTCATTTTCTGCCTGTTCCACGTGGTCCATGGCCGTTTTTCCGCCTGTGATGCATGGTCCGCGGACGCCGGAATTAACAGTAATTACCGGATTAACGGTAATTACATTGAACCTTATGGGAAAATTTACTTTGACTTGCGACCAACTCGACTTGCGATCAGTGTCACGGAACGGATTAAGTTCATAAGTAGAGATACCACTGTACTTATCTGGAGGGGGGGAGAGTCATTTCTTTTTATGTCTTTTCACCTTTCCCTCTGTACCTTTTTTTTACTTTTTATATTCTTCTTGGCTTGTATTAGGTTTTTTATCTTTGTATTTGTAAACTTTAATAAAATTATTATATAAAAAAAAAGTCCTGTTTTAGTAGGCATTAAGTGACCGATGTATTAATTCTCTGTTTGAGTGTTTGCAAAAGGGCTGACATCTTTGTATTCTGTTGACTAATGTTGACACACACACACAGTTATCTTATAAACGACCTAGGGTCCCTGGAAATGGGTGATATATAAATTCTTCTAAATAAAATTATCAATAAATTAGCAAATAATAGCTTTTTTCCTGGATTTCTGGGTTGCCTTAGCTGAGGGAAAACCAAGAAGAATGGTGTTGCAGTGGCTGCAGTCCTTTCTGGAAAGATGAATTTATTAACGTTGGTTAAGTCTTGCTAATCTCATGGTATTTGTTTGGCTTTGCTGTGTCTTACTGTTGTTGTTATTATGATGGTTGGTCGCACAGTCAGCCAGATGTTTAGACTGGATTTGGCATTTTTATCCACCTATCGAGTCCTTCCCAAGGACCTGGGATAGGCAGATGTTGTTTGATAGTGTTAAAGGTATCGTCACAGGATATAAGGTGTTCCAAGTAAAGCTGCCTTTTACAATTGACTGATGGTGATTTTGTCAATGCTGATGGCATTCAAGTGGTGCTCCAGATGTTTTGGAATTGCACCTAGGGCACCTATTATTATTGGTACTATCTTTGCTTTCTTTTGCCATAGTCATTCTACTTCTATTTGCAGGTTATATTTTGTGATTTTCTCCAGTTCTTTCTCTTCTATTCTGCTGTCTCCAGGTATTGCAATGTTCAGACTTTCTTATCAACAACTGTTAAGTCTGGGGTGTTGTGTGGCAGGTGCTTGTCTGTTTGAATTCTCAAGTCCCAGAGCACTTTAGTTTCTTCATTTTCTATTACTTGGTCCATTTTGTGGTCCCACCAGTTCTTGCTTGCAGGCAAATGGTCTTTCTTGGAGATATTCCAATGCACCATTGTTGCTACTGTGTCATGTCATTGTTTGTAGTCAGTCTGTGAGAACTACTTCTACTTCTATTTATTATTATTATTTTATCCAGCCTTTTATATATAACTCAAGGTGGCGAACTTAGCTAATAGTCCTGCCTCCTAGTTTCCCACTTCAACCCTGTGAGGTGGGTTGGGCTGAGAGTGTGTGACTAGCCCAAAGTCACCCAGCTGGCTTGCATGCCTAAGGGAGGCCTAGAACTCACCAGCTCCTATATCAATGGTTCTTAAACTGTTTGACCCAATTACCCCTTTTCCCAGTCTTGAATAATGTTACAAATAAAAAAGTCTTGTTTTACACAAGTATCTCAGCAGTAGCAGTCCCAAACTGGATCAACTCACAAGCAAGCAATTACAAATTGCTCCATTACTCCCAGGATATGCCTAAATTATCCCCAGTTTAACAATTGTTCTATATGGATATTCTGGGAAAAGTCAGAAATTTGGCTTGATCTCATTTCTTCCAACTGATCTTTGTACAGCTATGGAATTCCTAAACAGGTGTGCAAAGCAGTTTCAGGATGGATGAGCAGAACCAGAGGGCAGGACCAGAACCAATAATTAAAGTTAGATAGTAGGAGAATTGTCAACTAATGGATAATAGGAGAACTGCCAGCTAATGGAATAGGCTGACTCCTGAACTGGCATGGTCTTCTTCACTGGAGGTCTTCAATGAAGCTGCATACCATCTATCTGAAACATTTTAGCAAATCTTGCACCAAACAGGGTTGGATCAGATGACCTTTGAGGTTCATTCCAACACTATAATTTCTTGATTTTTTGTGAACCTTGTGTTATTTCAAATGCATTTTAAGTACCAATTAGAGCTCTCTATATATTATTTTTCAGTTTTGTAAATCTTGTATCTTGAGCTGTGCCTTAAAGTTACAAAGGTATTTTAAATGAATTAGTTGAGCTCATTTTATAGAAATAATGAATTTACTTACACACAAAACTGCATGAAATTGCCTAATGTTTGACACATTATTGTGCATGACTTAGGCACGGAATATAAATGCAATTCCTAGTACCTCGTAATACCTTCACAAACATAAAAAGAGAGGAATTGAGGTACGCTCCTTCGCAGAGGGGTTCATTTTATAAGGTGCGGTCATGGGAATCGAGCTTGACGTGAGGGTCTCTGCACGTATAATAAACATTAGCAATCCTACGCATACTTATCCGGCAGGAAGCCTCACCGAGCGAGGCTTACGCTGTTCAGGCCGACCGCACGGCCGCGAGAGGCCCGCGGCTTTCCAGCCACGGAACGCTCGCTTCTCCTCGAGCCCCAGGGATTCCTCCCTCCCCCGCCCGCTCCTTCTCCTCGCTGCTCTCAGACCCCCTCCAACTCGCATCCCTCGCAGCCACCCGCCACTCACGCGGCCACCCCTCCCTCATTTCCGCTTGCGCGACCGCGGCTTGTCCAATCCTCCTCTACGCTTTCTTCCCGCCTGTCTCGCCGTGCGCATGCTTGGGTTATGCAATAGGCCCTGCGCCCTCGCGTCCCAGCTGCAGGGCGGCGGCGCTGGGGCCGCTTTGATTGCTAGCAGAGGCTCAGTCGAGGGTGGCGGTGGTGGTGGAAGAGGAGCAGGAGGCGGAGGGGGAGACGGAAGGGGGAGCTGGCCCGGCCAGCCTGCCCTCCCGCCCTGCCTTTCAGGTGGAACTGGAGAGAGGGGAGCGCGGGCCGTCGGCCCCCAGCCAGCTGCCCTCCAACTTGCCCGAGCGAACGAGCTGGCGGGCGGCGGCGGCGGCCTCGGCACTCCGGGCCAAGTCCCGCCTGTTCCGCGACGGCGAGTGGGTTGGCTTCCTGCGCGCTGTGCCGCTCCCCCCTTCTTTTCCTCCTTTCCCTTCCTCCTCCTCCCTCCCCTCCTGCTCTCTCTCGCTTTTCCCTCCCTCCCTTCCTTTCCCCGGCAGTAGGAGCCGCAGCGGCAGCAGCCACAGCAGCAGTAGCCCGGATCCCCTGAGCCATGGCGCTGTGAGAGCAGCACATGGCGGGCGCAGCAGCCATGAACCCCCCACTAATCCATACAACTCCCCCCTGAAGAGCCACCGTGTAACTGCAGCCGCCGCCCGCCCGCTCACCCACCAACCAACCAGCCCGCCTTAGTTGAATAATATTAGCCAGCCAGCACCATCTCTGCCCGGCACTATCCATCGCAACTGCTCCTGCCGCCTCCACGCCCGGACCGAAGACGCTCTTCTCAGCCAGCACCTTTCCTGCGCCGCCGCCGCCGCCGCCGCCACCCAGTCCCCCGCTAACAGCCAGCCTGGTCCCGCCGTCGCCATGGGAGTGCAGGGCTTCCAGGACTACATCGAGAAACACTGCCCCAGTGCCGTAGTGCCGGTGGAGCTGCAGAAGCTGGCCCGGGGCAGCCTGGTGGGTGGGGGTCGCCAAAGGCCTCCCCAGACCCCGCTGCGACTCCTCATCGACGCCGACAACTGCCTGCACCGGCTCTACGGCGGCTTTTACACGGACTGGGTGAGCGGCGGGCAATGGAACCACATGCTGGGCTACTTGGCGGCGCTGGCCAAGGCCTGCTTCAACGGCAACATCGAGCTCTTCGTCTTCTTCAACGGCGCCCTGGAAAAGGCCCGGCTCCACGAGTGGGTGAAGCGGCAGGGCAACGAGCGCCAGACCGCCCAGCAGATTGTCAGCCACGTCCAAAACAAGGGCACCCCGCCGCCCAAGGTCTGGTTTCTCCCGCCTGTCTGCATGGCGCACTGCATCCGCTTGGCCCTCATCCGCTTCCACATCAAGGTAAGCGAGCGCAGGCAGCGGCCTGCTCAGAGGCTGCCCATCACCGTCTTACGTTCGGGTCCCCGGCTCGTTGCCTCAGCGCCCCCTTGCATGCGTCTCCCTGCCCCGTGACACCAGGGCCCTCTTGCAGCCCCGGTCTGCCTCTCGAGCCCTGTCCTGACTTTGTGCCCCCGCTTTTCGCTCCTTTTTACTCGCTTCGCGCTGCCCCGGGTCTCTCGGGGGCCCTTTAGCAGGTGCCCTGACGACCATCGGGGGCCAACTCCTGCGCTGCCGTCCTCCTGTCCATTGAAGCGCCTCGCCACCTTACTGGGTTAAGCGCCCCCCCCGCGGCGGACAGAGGGGCAGCATTATAAAGATGGCAGCTGGCTTTTCCCTCCTGGTTATGGTTTGACTGATTCCAGAGGGAGGAAGGGAGGGAAGTTCTGTTTTCCCATATCCGCAAAATGTCGTCAAAAGCTGGCGGAGTTAGATCCTTGGGCGGGGAGACGAGGTTTCCTGGGATCCAGCGTGCTCCCCGCTGGTCGTTAATAATCATCCAAGGTTGCCCCCAAAGTTTGTATTGCGTCTGTCTTGATTACAACTCTCCCCACCCCGGAACAGAGTAGAAATAAGTCTCCCTGCGTCCTCACTAACAAGCAGGAAGCTACAGGGTGCCCAGAGCCGGCATAGGAGAGGACTTAGTAAGCAAACTGATGTCCTCAATCAGTACAGGGATTTTTCTATTTATACATAAAGCTTTGAAAATCAGATGAGAGGAACCGGGAACATCCAAAGGCTCCAATCCACAAGATAAGAAGTCCTAATGAGTTGCTAATATTAAACGTTTAAAGGTGATGCTACAATCATCACTTTCTTTTCCCATTGTTCCTAAAGCTGGATTTCTGGTTTGTTAATACTATGAATTTTTTGCCATCTCTCTTCAGGCCTTCTGCCATCATTCTTAAGTACAGGTCAGGTCCCCATTCTTTCCCCATACAAATAGCAATATAAACTGTAAAGAAAGATCTTTGGTGATTGGTGTATTTGGCTCAGGATTGAGAGTTGCAATGCCAATTTAAAACAAAATCCATCTGCAATATTTCTGTTCTAGATTCACCCTAATTAATCTTTTGAAGTGTGTCTTCTGTGTTCTTTTTGAAAACACCACGTTGTTCAGGTTGCCATTGTTCTGATCCTTCAGATTTGTAAAATGACCCTTGAAACTAGTAACCACTCTTTGAATCAGATTTATTTTTGGATCCAGCTATTTGTTTTAAGTACAATGACTTCTATCGTTTGTTTCAATCATAAATGGGAAGTTAGGCATTAGTTTGTCAAGAAAATGCATGTAAGCATGCAAGTTTTTTAATCTGTGATTTAGGGGTGAGGGGACTTGTGGCTTAAACTACACAAACGTTTGAAGTTTTAGACTCTAATAATATAGTTGTAAACCATTTAATTACACTTTTGTAAATGATATTAAGTTTTATATTATTACTGTACAATCATGAAGCAACACAATTGTTATATGCAGTTGAGTAAATGTATATGTGAATTTGCTTTGATTACAGATTCACTTTTATTGCATGTAGATCAATGACAAGAATGCCCTTCTGATTCCTCCATGTTTTCTAGTGTTTTTTTTTTCCTGGACATTTAAGAAGTATTGTTCTTATGATAATAGTTGTAATAGTATCATTTTATTTCATTTTATTTTGTCCTTAAAATGAATCCAGTGGTGAAGTAGCCTGCATGAACTCTTAGTTCTCCTAAGTGGAGACTTTTGTCAATATTATTGCATAGTTGAATAAATATGTGACCTTCAGCAACATGTACAGATTTGTAATTGGAGTTTAATGTTACTAGGCTCTACCTTGTGGCAGATAAAGCCATAGCTGTAGAGAGACAAAGGATCCCCCCACCCCACCCCCCAGGATGGTGTGAGTTTTCCTAAAACTCATTTTTTAACATATTTTCAGAAGAGGATATTAAAAGTTAGTTTTTAATGAGTTCAGTGAAACTAAAAAAATAATAACTGTTTTCTGGAAATGTGGGTTACATTATTTTCGGATTGAAACTTACAGTTTAAGGCCTAGAATTCATTCTGCATTTTAGAGTGGCTGTGATACTTCAGACTAAGTTGCTAGTGGAAGTCCCTCCCCTTGTTTCAGTTGTAACTGGTAAGAAATTTAATAAGCCTACAAGTCGACAAATCTAGTGTAATGATTGGCTTGCATAAGTGACAGACATGAAGTGTAACACCATAGTGAACAAGTTAGATTGCTCTGCTCTTGTTATTCATCTATCAGAAGTGGAAAGCTGTAAAGTGCAATCATATTTCTCTAAATCAGATGTGACATACATTTCTAATGAATACATGATTGAGGCTAGAAATTCATTTTCACAGTAATCTTTGCAGAAAAAGAATCAGCAAATGTGATTTCAAAGAGTATTTATTTAAAAATTTATTTAAAATTTTTTTCTTTCCAACACTTAAGTATTTTTCTTGTAAAAAGGGAAATAAAAGCAAGTGTTATATTGTAATGCAAACTTCTAAATCCACTAGCAATAGGTCTTCTTGTTCTAAATTTACAGAAAATTGCAGATGGGATATTTATTCCAATGTAGTAATCCTTTAAATATGATCTGGCTTAAGGCTATTACATCTAGTGGAATAAAGGTACAGTAAATTATATTAAAGATAATATTAAGAATATAAAATAAATTCCATCATGATGACAGTTGATGTTATAATTCAAATATACTAGGACTGTCGTCTGATTAATGAAGTAATAATTCACGTTATATTGGAATCTCAAGTGCCTATTTCTAGTAAATTGCATAAACAATTGAAAATGTCTGTGAGTCTAAACAGTAAGTGTAAGAGGATCATGGGAAGTAATATTCAGAACACATAATATGGCAATACATGACACACTATTTATTTTAACTATGTGTTCAGATTATAAATACATAATGTAATTTTAAATAACTTTCAGTGAAATGCTCTGTTTATGTAAGTTGACACTCAACACTACATATTTGATTTTTCCCCCCCAATTTGATAGTATCCAAATGTGTCAGATTATATTTTCTGTCACCCATCTACCCTGGCCAAAGTTTGTATTGACGGAAGATGATAGGAGTTATAATCCATTACGTTTGAAGGGGATCAAATCTGGGAGGCCTAATCTGTAATAAAACTATTTTAAACCAAACAATTAGGATATCATACACAATGTATTTGCTTTCTTTTTCATGATTTTGATATTCATAAAACTCTGGGGAAAATGTAATACAGTATTGGATTCTTTCCAATGCTTCTGTTACTTTAATTAGCATTTGCTCCTAAGATTTGACTTACCACTGTTTTCCCCCCATTTTGGTTGTATGTGTGGGCATCTAGTCTGATGCTCACCGCCAACTTGGCATGCTTCTTTTTTCTGGGCAATTGAACAAACCTCTGAACAGAATGGTGACTGTGGGGTTTGAACTTTATAGTTTTACTTTTTAGTTGTTTTTATGGAAGATTAATACAAAAATATGACATTACGGAATTTATAAAAGGAAAAGGAAGATATGTGTATGGATATGTTGAGTGTGGGTGTGTTTAAGTGACAGAGAGATAATGATCTAAGGAAAAAATCTCAGTTCTGTTCCCCATTTTTTTAACTATTGTTTTTCATAATGGATGTCATTCTGGGTTGAAATATTGAATCTGGATATTTAAAATAGTTGTCCAATTTTCTATGAATTATATTGTATAAGGAAAACTAGGATATTAATATATTAATCAATAACATAAAAATCATAATAAGTTTCCTAGAAAAAAAGTCAGTGTGACCTGCATGATTAGGCAGGTACTATAAATACTGTTTTTCTACCTGTAAGATGTCTAACAGTCTAGGATAAAATCTAACAATTAAAATTAAATGCAATAAGTTGCAAATATTATTAATTCAGGTTCTTAAAAAGATTGGTGAAAAAGTTGGTTTTAACTCCTTTTATGAAAGTGTGGAATCTAAATGTGGAATACATTTCATAACTTTGAAGCAATGTAAGAGAAGGCCCCTGCCTGCTTGCCACAAAGCTGGACATCTGACAGTGTGGCATCTTTATGGGTGCTTCTCTTGCTGATCATAATGCCTAATCAGGTTATTCTGAAATTCCTATGGTACAAGAGAATGGAAATTGAGGAAATGATAAATATGGCCTCAGGATCATCAGATGAACCCATGCTGATGATCTTATTCTACCTAGCTATCTAGGTGTGTAAACTTTCCAGAAACGTTGATGCAGCTAGAAAAAAAGTACTATTTCTGTTGTGAGTGGACCAGCATTTTGAGGAAAATGGAAATATATGAAATACATAAATTTGAAATTTACAGACTTTACAGATGTCATGTTGTTAATTTATAAATGTATGAAATATGCTTATAAAATGTAACAGTGGAGCATATAGTTTTATTAAATAATAATTTTAAATTTATTGCTAGTTTAAAATTATTTTAATTTTGTTGCAAATATGATTATAGATAGTTGAATTCTAAGAAATGTGGCATCTATTCAATTTTTCTGGGTAAGGAGAAGCCAGCAGCCCAAAAGTTTGAAAATGGAAAAAATCATTACCACTGCAGTAAAGTGAAGAAAGTTTTATACTGTAATATATGCAACAAATATTGAAAGCACAGAATTTTAGGAAAAAATATCTGAGAGTAATGAAGGGGAAAAAAAGGTTCAGAATACATGTTTTGCTACATAAAACATGTAAAGTCTTTCTGAATCTGAAGTACTATCATCAATGTTTACTTATCCTTTATTTTTAATCATTTTAATACCTTTTAAGAATGAGATTTTGCCTTTTTTATGAAAAACTTCCCTATCCTTTCTAGTTTTAAATTATTCTGTATAACAATTTATTTTGCACATTAAAGATTGTATTATCTTTTAAAAGCAAAATATTATAACCCTTCATAACCCTTTCTAAATTTTTCAGCTTTCAGTTATCTAAAACACGAAATAGCTCATTTTCAAGGTATTGTTGTTCCATAGAACACTGACCTAGTCCAAGTTCCAGAATCTTTCTATAATGAGTACAAATGGAATTGTAGGTGAATTTCAGGGAAGGCTGCCAAACCACAGGAGGAGTCCTTTGGTTGATCTAACAAAGGACTCTAGCACCAGAAGAGTAGGATGGGATATGATAAACCTATTAAGGCAGCTTTTCTCAAAATGTAGGTTGCAACACCCCTGTGGGGGAGAGGTCATAAAGCATTGGATGGAGGGTCACTACATCATGCCTTCCTTGCAAGTTTATTATAACCACGGGTACTAGTTTCATCCAGTAGAATGCTGAATGTAAGGCACTGTGATGTCGACAGATGCCTGAGTGTTATTTTTGTTTAACTGTATAATGTTTAGCAAGCTAGAACTTCATATTCTAAATATTAACTTTTTAAAATATGATATTAATGTAGATTTCAGTTTATATGTACAATTAGGTGTTAACTTTTAATATATTCTTTTCTGCATCTCCTTTTCTTTTCTTTTGCGTAGGTTGCACAAAGTATCGAAGATCACCATCAAGAAGTAATTGCTTTTTGCCGAGAAAAAGGCTTTCATGGTTTGGTTGCATATGATTCAGATTATGCATTGTGCAACATACCTTACTATTTCAGTGCCCATGCCCTAAAACTGAGCCGTAATGGAAAAAGCCTCACAACAAGCCAATACCTGATGCATGAAGTTGCCAAGCAACTGGACCTGAATCCAAATCGGTTTCCTATTTTTGCTGCTCTTTTAGGTAGGTAAAGTAATACACGGCAATCTGAGTGTGCATGTGTGTGTATATCCTGAAAATTTGTTCATGGGAGACTTGTATGTTTCTATGTATAAACAGTGAATGTCCTGAAAGTTTCCATTCAATCCACATTTTAGCTCTTTGGAAATCAGCCCACTTTAATTGGGAAATTGTCAAGCCCAAACCAAAAATTTCATACCACCTAATTGAATATTATGGGAAATACATGTTTTTAAAAATCTTAATTTAATTGGATAAGATTTGCAGGTGCAATCATTATTATGAAGGAATAAAGCCTACTAGAGGAGAGAGTTTTGGTCTTGGGTACTTTTAAAAATGAAGAGACTATGTGAGACCACACACCAGAGAAAGATTTGGTTGGTTGGTTGGTTATTTATTTATTTATTTGAGAGAAACAGAGAGAGAGTGGAATATAATTTTTTACTGATTTGCAATGGTAAAAAAAAATCCCCCAATACTTCTGTTGTTTCATTTATATAATTATTTCTGTATAGAAAATTCTAAAGTCCTATAAAATAATTCTAGAATAAAATAAGATAAACATGGAATGCCAACAAAATAAAAAACTAAAATCATTCTAGAATAAAATAAGATAAACCTGGAGTGCCAACAAAATAAAAAACATCCATTAAAATAGAAATCTTAGAAGGAGTTAGTGACTAAGGAAGTGTGGGATTTTGTACTGATTCGGCAGGCAGGAGTGCATGCAGCCTAAATTACTGTTTGGTTTCTTTAATTTTGCCATTGTGTAAATCCACTTTTAATGGCATAGTATTATGTACAAAACAGGCCACTATGACTTGTTCAATTAACAATTCTTAAAAAATTAATCATGGCGTACAGTTAGATGTAAATGCCACCAGATGACACTTATTTAACTAGAACTTAAAGGATTTTATTGACCATATTATAGTTAGATGGACACTTAATGAAATGTAGTATTACAGTCCTACATATGAATTGCTTAATTCTAATAAAAATCTGAGTAGGACAAGAAATAGTGAAAGAAAGGTGTTCCCAACTATACAAAATTGCCTAACCTAATAGTGTCAGAGGTAGTTACTAAGCAGCAGCAAATTTATGTACACTTAGGCAGCAGAGATAATCATCTAGTTTGCATATAATGCTAATTAATATGTATTCTGCTTATATATAATTTATTTGAAGTTTTACACCATTCAAGACTTCAAATGGTAGTTTATTAAGGGCAATAAACCTTAATTTTAAATCATGGTTTCAAGCTGCCTGTCAGCCTTATGAGATAGACCAGACAGGAAACACGACCAGATGAGCTAATTCTACTTTATTGTAAGATTACATTAACAGAATCTTGCAAGTCTAAAAGTACTTCTCTCCCCACCTTCCCCTTTACAGCCCAAAAACTAGGGAGGGTCTCTTCTGAGCCTTTTGCCCCATCCACATTCCTGCTGTGGGCTCAGCTGCCTTTTATTTGACTGTTCCCTTGGTTGCATCTCATTGCCCTGTCTCCCAAGGTCATTCCCACATACCTTGATGGATTTATTTATTAACAATATTTGTAGCCCATCCCAATCAACATGAACTCTGGGTAACAAGTCGTGTAATTCAAACTATACACACTAGTGAAAACCAATAAGTAAACATACTACCTATGATGGTTTCCTATATTCAACTAAAATTACTTTAACTTGCTTATGAAATAAAAGGAGAGTTGGGTCTGGTCATACTAGCAGAAGGATATTCCATTAAGTAGAGAGCACCACTGAGAAGGCCTGTTATCCGATCCTCACGCTGTGTGCCTTATGAGGAGGAACCTTTAACAGGCCCTCTCTAGATGTGCTTACCAGACAGACAAATTCTATTTTGGCAAGGCCCCCACAAATCATAGGAAAATAGCTAGTTCACAGAAGAGAAGTCAGTGATGCTCAGAAAAACTTTTATTTACAAAACACATTGTACAAACACAAGCACATACAAAATAAGAAAAAGGCGCTAATACACCCTAAACACAAAGACAACACTTTCCACTCCATACAAAGAGAGTCACCCTACAAATACACTCACTAACAGACTCTTGTTCAGACTTTGGGTAACCAGTTAGGTATTGGCAAAAGAGATAGAGGGAAAACTCTTAATTCAGCTTAAATCAAATTTTGGTTTAGTGTTTGAATGTAGGCAAGCTGCTACCACAAAACTGATGTACAAAGACTGCTTTCAAACTATAGATCAGATCTTCAATTTTGTGTTTTAAAAGATGAAGACAAGAATTACAAATATGGTTGATGCTATCAGCAAAGACAATGTGGAATCTCTAAAAAAGAGGAGTGTGCAGTGTGGCTTACTTTGTGAATCTAGTTAGTATAGGGCTCTAAAGGCTCTCCTTGACTTTATGAGTTACCCATAGCAGCGGTGATACTGTATATACTTTTTCCTGGAATAGTGACTCCATCTGGGTTGCTGAATTTAACATTAGTTATTGATGTAATTCTGATTTAGCTGTTTTCCACAGGATCCTGAGGATCAAGAGATGTTTCAACACAGGGATTGCCTGACTGAGAAGGCAATACTGAACTGGAGTTGAAGATATCAGTGGCTCTAGTATTCCACCAAATGCAGTATATTGCTTCAATAAAAGGCTGGGCTTTTATACAACTCATAAGCCTTGACACCTCATGCACAATTTTATTTCTCTTTTAGGAGCTCTTGCATCAAGAATGTAGATTCCCATCTTATTCCTATCTCAGTTGCTCAGCTCTGTCTGATTTTTCCTATAGTTGCTGAGTACCTTTGACGCCATGGTGGAAGTAGCCTATAGTATTTCAGTATGTTTTGATATGGCTGAAAATAATGATGCAGCAAAGTTATATTTGTTTCCCCAAATCTGGAACATCCTTGATAGTGAACTGCAATATGCCTTGGGAATTGCCTTCATTATCGTCGTCGTCGTCGTCATCTTCTATCAGTGACCTTATAATTACAGATGAATAAGTGCCTGGCCAGCCACTTAGCTAAGGCCTCTGTTTATATATTCTGGTATATGGGATAGGTCCATCTTTATTTTGCTTTCTGCGCTCCAGTGCTGTCTCTAATCCCTGACCATACAAGTCCTTACTAATGCACTGTGAGAGGAAGACAGGATTGCAGTTAGTCTAAACATCTTACCATCTGAACCTACACTGTCTGCATCTCAACCTGCTGGCATGGTAGAACAACAGTACCATTATTCTGCTGAGGATAGCACATCTATGAGCATCATCACATGCCTGAAAGTTGAATATCAGCATTTCATCTTTGTTGATTGGCAATGTTGGAAAATTATCTGTTATTTCCAGAAGTACAGGCAGATAGCATATTGGAACAGTTCCATACTATGCTGCCTAGTCTATACTAATGCAGAGCCATGGCTGAAATTTTGGTTTATCACCACCACAGAAGTAGGGGTATTGGAAGAAGGGATATTAGGCTTGTGCCTCTTGTCTCCTTCCTCAGCATTGGTCTCAGTGCTGATGCTTTCTTCTTTATGAAGTTATTGAGGCTGTGAAAGATGCTTCCTCCCCTTTTTGCAAGTCCAGTATATAAGAATGCTTCTTGGGAATCTTATGTCTGTAAGGATTTCTTCTCCTGCCACTTGTATCATCATGGAGTGAGGAAAGCTAAGCATTAATTAATCAATTTATATAGCCGCCCATCTCACCACAGGCAACTTACCACAGGCAACTGTACAACAAAGCTAAAAACAGTAAAATACATTAAAAATATATTTCCACTGATTTCCTTTCTGTGGCCTGCTAAAATGTTTACCCAGCTTAGAATGGTCCAAAAGCTATTCAGGTTTTGCCTTGGTGAACTATAGAAACTCTTCAAATCCATGTTCAATTTTTGTTTTATGGTTGTTGCTTTTGTTGTGACAGAAGCAGAGTCCCTGATTTCACATACAGCAACTTGGGAATTGTTTCATTTTGTTGAAGTGATCCATGTAGCAAGTGATATCTGAAGATCTAAACATGATTACTTGGAAATAAGTTTCAGTGATAGGGGTTTTACTTTCAGATAAACATATGCAAGAATTAGAAGCAATATTAGGAAAACTGTAGATTTATTATTTTATGACTATTAACATAATGGAATTATATGATTTGTAAGTAGAATTTGAAGCTAATCCCTTTTTTTTAAAATTCTGTCAGGCTTCATTAATTCCAAGCACTTATTTTAAGTTAACACATATGTGGAGATTCATCTAAATATATAAACATACTATTTAAAGTAAATTACATACATATTCTTATGGTTTAAAAAAAGTTGTAGTGACCCTGATTTTAATTACTATAAATAGCATATTTAATTTTCCAGATACTGGTGTAATTTATATGGGCATGTATTGTATTGTATATTCTAGGTAATCACATTCTACCTGATGAAGATTTGGCTTCATTTCATTGGAGTTTACTTGGTCCAGAACATCCACTAGCCTCTCTTAAGGTACAATTTTAATATAATTTGTTTCATTTTGAAAAAAAAAAGGGATACAAATAATCCATAATATGAGGCATCTTTTAATACTGTTGGATGTTTCCTGAAAAATAGTCTACTTATTCAGAAGAAGTGACAAAGACTGATAGAGTACTACTGTGGAGATAACAGATTAAATTGCAGCTGCTAGCTTTAAGGGTTTTTTGTTACACATACACTAATAGGGTATTCTAAATACTGTTTTTCTAATTTCAATTCCCATTCTGTCATTCTAGAACCAGCAATATGTTTAGACCTTCTGGTTTTCACTCTTACCCCTCTTTTATTAACAAACAGTCTGAAAAAATAGAATATGTTTTCAAGTAAACTAGATATATTTACAAGCTTAATATAAAATTTGAAAGATTTGTGGAACTACAAATTCTCTTATGAAAATCCAAGCCCCTTCAAAAATTAAATAGAGCGCTTGTATGTTGATGAACCAGAGTTCATGAGTTAGGTATTTGAAAGAACAATTGTGGATTGGGAAGAATTGGGTTTATTGGATTTGACTGGTTATGCATTCCTTTTAATCTGGCCTGGTAGCTAAAAGATAAAGCAGCTAAATTAATTTGGTTAGATTAAAGCATTTGAAATACCTTTCCTGTTATCTATAACCAACATTTTAAAAAACCACCAGCAAACTCTGGGGCAAGGCAGAAATAATTTGGAAAAAGTCCTTTGAACCCTGCATGAGCCTAGCATCTATCTGCTGTTCATTAAAGAAGCCTGTTGTTTTCTAGACTTGTATGTGAATCTGAAGAAGTTGCAGCTGTGTAGGAATCATATTCACGTTAACTAGTAGATTTTTTAAAGCACTGCACTTTTTTTTCCTATCCTCATTCAGTAACCTGAAAAATAATAGGTTTCTTTAATGAGTAGCAGAGAAGTGCTGGTTCTGCATAGAATCCAAAGTATTTTTCTGAATTATTTTCAAAATACACATAGTCCTTATAAACACAGTTGGTTGTTTAAATAAAGCTTTCTAGAATTTTACTACTTTCTCAACTGGGCACATTATTTTACAGTAAAAAAAAAATAGCACTTATGGAAAAAGTATAGCAGGAACTGTAGATCCATTTATGGTTTTTAGATTCTCCCATTCTTTCAATTTTTTAATACTGTTATCTTGGGTAAATGGCCATTTGTGTACTGAGGAAAGCATCTGTTTCAAGACTGATTTTTAAATAGGATGTATGGAAAACACCAGTCATAATTATCATAATTATTAATTCTGTGTTAACATTACTTGGAAGTAAGTACTACTGATGGAAGTGGAACTTGATTTCAAGTAATTGTGTTTATGATAGTAGTCTAAGCAATCTATGGCTAATGTAGCATCACAGATTCTGAAAGATACTAATTTTATTTTTTTTTTAATTCAATTTTACATGCTGTTTACAAAAAATCTTGGAAGGAATAGAAGTACTGTTAGACCAATCCTCCAGCATTACAAGATCACAAGCATGACAAGCCATGGCATCACATGTAGATAGGCTACTACAAATCTGCATGCAGGTTGCTGCACTTGATTTCACTTTATATTAATGCAGTCATTCCCTTTCTGATCATAAGTGCCAATAAAATTACTTTCATTGGGAAATTCCACACAAATGTTAATTTGAAATACTTTGTAGCCTATTGAAAAGGGCTCCAATGTCTGCAAGATTTAATGTATCTGTCTTATATATCTTATTGAGTCAGTAAGTTTTAGTCATCACCCACTAGCCAGTTGCCCTTTCTTCTTTTGTAAATCTGAACAGATAAGAACACCAGTTCAGATGTCTCAAGATGGTGAGCCAACCATTTGCAACAAAGAGCTCTTAAGGCTGTTAACAAACCTGAGCAATGAAGGCATGTTTTGATTTCTAAGTAGTTTATTAATTTAGAGATTCAGTTAGAACATATAGGGACAGCTTTGTACATATGTTTATATGTCTCCTCTGATGTATAAAATGGAGTAGAGCAAACCTAATCACAGCAAAGGGACATTTGTTTTAAGGGATTTGTATCCTTCCCTACATTACCTTCCGTAGTTGTTTTGCTGCATTTTACCTTGAGATCAGTTCTGATTTCATAAGTTAAACCTACGCCTGTCATTTATTTTAGATGTGAGCAAGGCAAATAAACAAAATTAATGCCCATATCCTATATCGTTTTCATGTTAGAATTTTATACTATGGGGTCTTCATTTATGATTGGATATGTATTTAGAGATCTATATTTATAGAAGGCTGTATTTTTCGCAGATGAAAGTAGCCTAGCAAAAACATACCAGGTTGTAGAGAAGGCCTGATATAAATGTATTAATATTACAGCAATTCTTTTTTTCCGTTATAAAGTTAACAAGGAAACTGCTAAAAGGAATTTATAGCACTTGTTTCATTCCATTGAACTTTCTTTTATTTAGGATCATATTGATGGTGAGAGAATATAAAAATATAAAATTTTTTAAAACTAGAAACCATGGGAAGTTGAGTTTTTAATACATTTGTTCTTGAGGAAAAGTAGAAGCTTAAGAAAAAAAAAGTAAATGCAGTATGGACTTTGTCACTTTAACAACATGAAATGCATTATGTATAAATTTTAATACTGTTAAAATTGAAAATAAATATTCTTCAATCCACAATAATTATACTCCCAAGGTTCCTATGCTTATCTTTTTAGTTAATAAGAAGAAAATTATTATAAATATGAATGAATAACTATTTTATTTTAATTTTTTTAATACATGGTTTATTAGGTTATTTCAGCCCATTTATAGGTTGAATGTAGCTTGAGATTGGGATATTTTGATGGATTTGTTTGTGCTATATGTATTCATTTCATTTATTTTACTGTGCTTTTATACCACCCAATAATGGAAGTTCTTTGGTTTGTTCAATAAAGTAAAAGTTAAAATCATAAATAAGAAAGGAACAAAAATTTAAAACAAAAGCAACAACATAAAACCAGCATATGACAGAAACAATAAATGATGTATTTGGCTTATGCAGTCAGCAAGTTTACTCTCCCATCCATCTGGTCCCCCTCCCACCCAGTACAACAGGGAGCTATACAAAATCCAATGTAGTTATTAACATGATTTTTAAAATAATAGCTTCGGATTTTCCTGTTTTAGTACACCTCAGAAGCACAGCATTTTTCTATTCTTTTATGCCCTATCAATGTCAGCACCAAAAAAAAATGGCTTGATTCACACATCTTATTAAATCATGTGTTTTTAGTGCCATATGTGAACACAGCCATTGTTGTTTTTAAACTATGATTTATGGCTTAATATATTGTGTTAACCAGATCACTAAGCCTTGTTTGAATGGACTAGCTCAGAAGGAAGCATTAAAATAGCCACTGTCTGATAACTGATTACTTCAGATTTTTTCATCCAGGATCAGTAAGATAGTTTAGTTTTTTTCCTATTCCATTTTTCTAAAGCAAAACTGGGTAATTTCAGTCTTGTCACTTTTGCTATACTACAGATAATAATTTTTCTACATTTTCTACATATAATGTGTTTCTACATCTACAAAAGAAAAACACATACTGGAATTTGGCAACAGCACTGAGTATTTATGAATATATATTGTTGCTTAAGGATATAGAAGGATCTTACTGGATCTGAGCACTATTAGTGTCTACCAGTTTGGGATACTTTGCCAGACTCCCAGCACTTCATGGTGTACTGTAAATTGACCAGCAGTCTGTTGACACATACCTTCTCCACACTAAAGTCTATAAGTATTTCTAAAGTAAAACATATTAATGAATAGAATTGGTGCTAACTTCTCCATCCTCTTACATTGCTATGAGGTTCTTTGTAATGGACAAATGACACTCTATTTTTAGCAACCTTCTCATAAAGTACTCAGTCTAGCTCCTGTCTGATTTGGAGAAGCATGAAATAGCATGTATTGATTTCCATGCCATCATGATAAGATCATATGAATCAGAGCACTGCTCCTGATTACGGCAGTTCTTGCTCTTGTTATTTATGGCTTCTTCAAAGTGCCATTCTTATTGTATACCAAAAACATTATATATGAAATTATGCAACCTGTATGTAGATTATCATGTAAAAGTTACACAAGCATGTAACCTTTATCTTCTGTTTTCAGTTCTAAAATTAATCCATTTTGTCACTGGTTGTACTGTATTAGTTTTCCTTACTGTTACCTGCATTGGTATCCTTTTCTTTTTATATTCTGTTTAAGCTTCTATTGACTCCAGAATATATTTGTTCTTTTGCTCCTCTTTCTTTACTATCCATTTTCTTATGTTGTTACCTTGGTTCCTCTAATACCTATGTTTTCTGTAAACTAAATATTCATTCTTTTTATGTGCTTTTATGCATTCCTGCTTCATTAGAAGCCTTTACCACTATAACATACACGTAACTCCTTCCATTATTTTTTTAAATGAACGATGAAAGTTCATTTCTTCACTGTTTGATTCTTCTGCTGATCTCTCACTGTTACCATTTATAGCCACTGCCTTTTCCTCGTGTGTCTATTTAGGCTTCCACTTAAAAATTTTAATGCTTAAGTTGCTGGTACATAATGCTATGTTTGTTTAGACACTTTGAGAAAAATTAACTATATATGCATTGTGGTGAAATACACATATATATGTATACACACATATATATGCAGGTTTTCTCCCTCCATAATGTCATTGCTGGAAATGGCTCTTGGAGCAGTGCTGCTGGTCAATGAATTGTCACAGGTCCCAGTGGATTTGCACTTAGAAGGCAATGTAAATTTCTCAGTTCCTTAATAGGAAGTATCTACTGTAAGATTTCATCATATCACATTGCCGGGGTCAGGGTTATGTTTTGTATCCTCTTCCATATTCAAGAAGTTACCTCTACAAAATAATGTAACATGAAACACTGGATTAGAAATTTTTCAAACCTATATCTTTGTATGCAGAATTATTTATATGGAGGAGTCTACAGAACATGAAACCCATTATCTAGTGTCTGAAATAGTATGGCATAGTTGTACTAAATGAACTCGAGTGAATATTATGATGTGCTGTTTGTTGTAAGCAGGACAGGAAAAAAAGTTGAATAAACATGTAATAAATAGGGAAAGTTATACAAAACAAGTGGATGTAGAGTTAGCCCTGAAGGATTCTACTTTCTATGTAAAAGATACCATTTAGGAGATAATATAGTGAATGTGACAGTCTGTTTTTGTTTGTAGTTGGAGCATGCTTGCTCACTTATTTCTGTAGAAATGGAGAACCCAACATAACAACATTTCTGAAGTCCTTTATGTTAATTAAAGATTTTGAGATAAAGAACTTTTCAGTTGTAAACATTAGGAAATCTATCTATCTATCTATCTATCTATCTATCTATCTATCTATCTATCTATCTATCTATCTTTCTTTCTTTCTTTCTCTTTCTTTCTTTCTTTCTTTCTTTCTCTCTTTCTCTCTTTCTCTCTTTCTTTCTTTCTTTCTTTCTTTCTTTCTTTCTTTCTTTCTTTCTTTCTTCTTGTTTGGCTCTGCACTTCTGCAGAGTGGAAGAGTTTGCTTACTGCTATCAATGTGCATATTGATTTAGAAAACTGTTAGCAAATAGTCTAGTCAAGTCTAGAGGACATAATGGGCTTTTGAAACAGGCAAAATAATATTTGGTGTTGGTGTGGTATTTAAATATACTTAGACCTTAAGAAAATACAGTCTTTGGGAACTTGCTTAAAGCACTTCTATGAGCTTTCAACTGCAAAAGGGGTTTGCAATCATATTTGTTTCTCATGCTCTTGAATCACATTTGTTGTAGTTTGTTTACCTGTCTTACATAGTAGACTTAACAATTTTGGCTATATTCTCAGTAACCTTATTAAAACTTGACATTCATTTTAAAACCATCTAATGGAGCTTATACATTAGCATACTTTTTTTTTCTTTGAAAGAATCTGTAACCATTTTCTTTTACATGATCTTCTCTGGCTGTGCTTTATGTCCTTTATGAACTTCAGAGCATCCGCATTGTACTAGCAGAACTTTTTGAGGTATTTCTTCTAGTAGTTATAGAATAAAACTATTCACTGCCTGTCTTTTTCAGCCACTTAATCTGCTGCTGCTGCTACTTTCTTTTGTGGACTTCTCGGTTCCAGTTACTGGGTAAAAAAATTAAATCTTCTCCAGGATTGCAGAATTCTCCTTTCAAACTTCCATTGTCCAGGTGTGATGTCACTTCCTCCACCATAATTATAGTGCTACCCAGTTAGATTTCTTTTTTAAAAAAATAAATCACTTTTGTGCTTTGTAACTGACTGCTATGCTATTAAGTGCTTTTGTTACAGCATCTCTATGTTGTGGCTGTAAGAACTGTACCATAATGAATTCTGACTTTCAGTTCCAATAGAAATGTGTTTTCAGAATTGATTACAGTATGAAGTAAATCTAAAGTTGATGACTTACAAAAATGTTACATATGGTGTTGAATTTCTGATAAGTGTAATTATGGGCAAAGTATAGATACCTTTTTAAAATTAAAATCAAAAAGAGCCCCTAAAGCAGTGAGCATTTTTAAGTGGTATTTCATTAAAAAAATCCCATATAAAATTAAAGGCCAGGGTATTCCCTTCCTTTAATCTGAGGATAGAAGTAACATTTATAAGAAGTTGTTTTCCCCTCATTACCACCTTGTTTTGGAGGTTTAAAAAGAAGTGACTTGACAATTAAAATTTTAAAACTTGTCAAACTATAATTTCATAATTAAAATACTGTTTTAAAAAGTTTGTATTAAATTAAAGGTGGTGCTATTCAAATAGTGTGTTTCTTGGTGAAACAGCATCTATAAATGAAATGGATTGATCTTTCTCCTGCGTCCTGAATGAAATATGCACTCTGAAACAGAATGTGGGAGGAAGAGACTGCAGCAAGGAAAAGCTGTGGAAGAGTAGAAGTAACTTTACTCAGTGTTGGGTATCAGTCAGTGTGGCTTTAGGTTTTTTTTTTTTCCCCTTTTCTTTGAAAAAATAATTTCACTTTATGTCATTAAATAGTTTTACATTATTACATTGACTGTTTAAAATTTCTTGTACTTACAAAATTTACGTTATTCTAAACTTTTATTAAACCTCAAAAATGTACTTATACTATTATTGATTTTTCAGTGCACTTAGTAATACTAATTCTACTTCTTAAGCATAAATTCACACAGGAATCACACAGTATGGCAAAATAGTTTTGTGAATGGACACCCTTATAGGGTAAGATCCAAGAGTTCATTAGAAAGCTGGCCTTATTAGGCAGCTATCAAAAATACAGTAATATTCATCAAGAACATGTTAAAAAGTACTTCTGAATATGTGCCAGGTGACTTTTTGAAATGATTCTAGTTCTATCACAGTATTAAACATAGGATTTATAAGATTTTGTGGCTCTTGTGAGGCCCGTGTCTTGTATTTCTCTTAGAAATAAAACTGGGCCCCTTTTTGCTTGTTGATCTAGAGAGCAAGGTATTTCTCCTCAAAATAATCTAATATTTTAATATCTCTTTGATGTCTTTTTATAGGTCAATACACTTTCCCTTTTTTGCCTTCTTTTCAAGTTAAGTCAATCTGAACCCGCAGTTACTGATATGAAAAACTAGGGGTCTTACTCCAAGGCCCCCCCTTTTTTATAAATGTCAGTAATATACCTCATTACTTATCAATTACAAAATTAAGGCACATCAATTTAGCCAAAGATCACCACCTCCAGATTTTTTTTGCCTTTTTCTTACTTAGCAGTTTACTTTTTTCTTTAGTTCCTGCTAGAAGTAAACTTTTTAAAATATCTAAGATAAGACACAGTGATCAGAATTCTGCCTTTCATATGAAAGGTATTTTCAATCTTACTTCCAATAGTCTATTTATTCTTGTTTTCAATATGAGCCCCTTTTTCTGATAAAAGTTATAGTGAAGATAGATTGGAGAGTAATAGGAGCTGACAAAATCCATATATTCATATTTGAAATCTCGTATTCCTTAAGGCAAGCACTACTTCTAAAAAGATACACACATATCTGGCTTAGGAACTCTGTGTTATTTTTTATTATTATTATTTTTTAAGATTATGTAATAGTTATTTACTTTGATTTTGGCTGCTTTTTTCCACATTGGTTTAAAACTTTAAAAAGTGGCTCTTGAAAAGAAACTAGATTTAGTGAATGACACAAGAGTTGGAAAAGACATGTTGTGCCAGTGTGGGGAATGCAAAGGTCTGTCTGAAATACCATGCATGTTTTTCCCTAGATGACCATACTCAGAAACAGGTCTAAGATTCATCTTTGGTTAACAGGACTGAAGTTGGCTTGTGGTCTTGAAGTTTGTTAAATTTTTGTTTAAACTTCTGGAAAATCTCTTGGGAGTGGAATATATGCATACTACTTTTCAACCATAATGCTGTTCCATAATAGTAACTTCATAATATAATTTGTCTTTTTTACATAATTTGTATCCATTTTCTTGACTGAGCAACTCACATAAATGAAAAAGAATTGAAAAAAATAAAAATAATTCCATCATTAAAAACTTGATACTCATGACAGAATTAACACATACCCTGCAATATGTATTACATGAACTCCAACTGCTTGTGGAAAAAGCCAGATATTCACAGCTTTCCTAAAAGTTAGAGGACATCTGGATCTCTTTGGGAATATTGTTCCAGAAGGGTAGGGCTGCTGCTGAGAAAGCTTGCTTCCAGCTATACCCACTAATCTTTCATAGAGGGGACCTCCAGCATCCCCTAAATTGATCTAACATGACAGGCAGATTACATTTGCAGTGGTCCTTTGGGAACCTTGTTCCAAGCCACATAGGGCTTTGTAAGTCATCACCAACATCTTGAATTGTATTTGGAAACTTAATGACAATCAGTATTGTTTTTCTTAGCATTTGCCTTGCATGTTGCAGGATTTGCTTGTTTTTGCATTAACCTTGCATAGTTCTTACAGGAAAGCTATCACTGAATTATGGGACAAGAATTTTTGTCTGTAATTAGCTGGCTTTTGTCTAATTAGCTGGCTTGTTACAGAGCCTGATGCTAATTAGTGCTGAGAAGGAGTGACTGGCCCAAAGTCACCCAGATGGTTTCCATGCCTAAAGGAAGGCTAGAACCTGGCTTCCCCTGTTCCTAATCCAGCACCTTAACTGCTACACTTCATTAATTCTCCAGTGGCAACCAGTGTAGCACCAGAATATTGGTGTTGAATTGTTAAAGTGGCTTTTATTTCACTAGCATGAGACCTATTGTATTTTGAACCAACTGCAGTTTTTGGGTAATCTTTAAAGGCAGTTCTAAATAAACACAGTTACAGTAATCCACTCTTGAGATAACAAGGGCATGAGTGGATGAATACAGCCCACAGGTAGCAAAAATCATTCCACAAAGAACCCTACCTGCTACTTTATCCACAAACCCAAAGGAATCCCAGATGATCTTGCAAAAAGTCCTGATTACTTTATTTGATTATGTTAATGTGGGTCTAGATATAACAAATCCAAGCCTTTATCAGAAAAGGCTTGAAGGAAACTTGGGTACTGTCCTTCCTTAAGAGGGTGCCAATTATAATTGTAGACAGATAATATTCTTACAGTAACAGTTCTGATGGGCCAGATAGCATTCTGTTTATCAAACTATGACATCATGGGGCTTGTAGTTCCTGTCATGAGTTCTTTTTTTGAACCACCAATAACCAGATTGACCCAGACTCAATAAACACAAAGCACTGGAAATTTGGACAGTTGATTGGGGTTTTATATCTCCCCTCAGTGGCTGGGGGTGAGGGAGTCTTTTGTTTTACAAAAAGAAAGCTTACAAATAAAGGAACTTGAAGACTAGTGTAAAAATAATAATAAAACTGTTTTCTATTTTTGTTCTGTCAAAGTCTTTACTTTTTCTTCATCTTTTCTCCTTGTTTGTTCCTGGCTGGGCCCGTTGATTCTTCACCTTCCCAATCTTTACTGCATGTGAGGGAAATGGCTTGAAGAACTTTTACCTCACGCCAGCTTTGATGGAAGAAAATAAATGCCTTTCTCCCCCCATTTTTCTCAATTTCTGGCTGACTATCTTTTAGTTTCCCTCTTTACTTTGGCTCCTGGGCTCTGTTTATTCAGCCTATTCATAGTGAAGCCTGGCAGCAGAGCTCCCAGGCAGCCATCTTATCTTCCCTCCTTCTGGCCTCCTGTCCAGGACTGCTGTTTGATTGGCAGCTGGGTTGCTTTGATGACAGGGGAGGGCCAAGAAGGAAATGGGAGGAAAGAGCACAGGGGCTTAGAACCTGCTCAGGCAGTCTGTCCTTCCCCAGTTCCACTCTTGAAAAGTAATGCAAAAACAGTGTGTGCAGAAATACAATTGTCTGTCATATTTCTAGTGAAACAAATGGACTTGCTCAGATCTTCTCTAAGCAGATGGTTTCAGAGTCTCTCAGCCCCTACAACTTTGAGTTAATAGCTTTTGGAAAGTGCTCAAGTTAGAGTGTATAAAGTAAACAGTCACCTTGTTGATTTTGTTGCCTCACCAGGCCTGTAGATGTGATTATAGTGGAAAAGACTTCAACCTCTCCCGCCCCTCGTTAAAAACTGCCAAACTCCTTAATGCTTTACAACCTCTGTGGGTGAGTTAATAACCAAATACTATGGTTCCTGATTCTACTTCTCTGACTAAAAAAGATAATTAGGAAGCAGAGTTCTGTAGAGATTTCTTTCCAGTCTATTATTGTTAATAGTGTCATGTCTGCCTCCAGTTAATCAAAATGGCAGAATTAAGCGTGACAGAAGTTGAGAGTAGGTTTACTCTGCAGTTTGCTCCTTGAAAAAACTATAGCACTGTTACTGTTGCTGCTCTCCAATCCTCATTACTGGAATTACTGTACTAAAACATTTCACAGTCGCTCATGCTTTAGTCACTTGCCGTGTGGATTACTGCAATACGCCCTACATGGGGTTGCTCTTGAAGACTGTTCAAGAGCTGTAGCTGGTCCAGAATGCACTGGCACAGGCAGTTACGGGCGCTCCTTGGTACACCCACATTAAACCTCTGTTCCACGAGCTGCATTGGCTCCCAGTGTCTTCTGGGTGGAATTCAAGGTGCTGATTATCACCTATAAAGCCCTCCATGGCACAAGGTCAGGTTATTTCAGGACTGCCTCTCCCCAGTTGTTTTTATCGGTCCCACTAGGTCCATCAAGAGGGAGATACTCTGGGTCTCTTCAGTTAAAGAATGTAGTCTTATGGGACCTCAAGTGTGTCTTTTCTGTCACAGTGCCTCCCCTCTGGAAGACTATATCCCCTGAGATCAGGTTGGCCCTGACTCTTTCGTAAAGTGCCGAAGACCTGCATGTGCTCCATTTCCTGGGGGATGGGAGGTTAGATGGCCTGTTGAGAAGTTTCTGTCTACTGTTTTGTTGGGTTCATCCTCAGTGACCGTTGTTTTATCCTTTGCTAATTTTTTTTTAAGTGTTTTAATGTGTTATTAAAACCGCCCAGAGTAGCATTTGTGAGATGAGTGGCCATGTAAATAGATTTATTAAATGAATAAATAAATCTTCCAATGAGGCTAGATGAAAGTAAGATTTGTAATGATTTAAAAATGCAAAATGTTGTTTAGTCTGAACTATAGTAGAACAATTGAATTGCAAAGGTAGAACTAAATGTGCAGATACTCTAATGTTACTCAAGGCAATGCAAAGCAGTAGTTCTTTGTTCAACAAGAAATACACAGTTCTTGGTTTTGACTTTAGAGATCATTTGTCCAAGTTCTCTCTGGTTCATCAAGATGCTGGATGCTTCCATCATTCTCCTGAGGCAGCTTCAGTTTCAGCCAACAGGACAATGCAACATTTTAAAACTTGCAGCCTGAAGTTAAACTCCTATAGTAGCAGTACAAATGCAAAAAGTGCTAGAAGTCCAAAGATTCCCATCCCCTTGTAATTCAGCCGTGATCTTATAATATATAAATCTGGTTTTCCCTATAGAAAGTGATCGGTATTGTAGACTCTTAATATTTACCTATCATTTTGTTTTTCCCAAAATAATAAACTAATTCATGACTCGGCCCCAGTCAGTTCATGGGAGTTACACTATAATTCTTCAATAACCCTATTAATTGACTTCTGTTTTAGTTCATAAATGGTAACAAACCCACATAATTTCCACTTGGTGTGGCTATGGCTGAAGATTATAAGATCTATAGCACAGCTATCTGGACTTAGAAAAGGCTGCATTTACAATTTCAAATGTACTTACAAGAGGCTTGTAACGTGGGTGGAAGATGGGAAGTAGAACTGCTTTCTTAAGGATGACCGGTGCTTTTCTTATCTAATGTAACTTCCTGGATCAATGCTTGGTCACAAAGTGAACCTATCTAACATATGGGGAAGACGGGGCAGAGAAAGTTGCTGTTTCTTTGACCTGTCACATTCTTAAATGGCAACTTTCAACATGTGAAGGCATGACTACTCAAACACAGGTTTTAAGTTTTGAATGGGCAGAAAAAGTGATCTTTGCTTGTTGCTGAATAGAACCACTAGTAGGTGATTCGGGGTCCTTAGGGTTACCTGATTACCATAAAAGATAAACATGTTGGCAGCTATAATTATTAAGTCCCCCCTCCCCCCGTGAGCATTAACTTCATGCTGGAGCAGCTGAACAGTTTTATAGCCACACTAAGCTGTTTAAAATGCAATCTTACAGTAGGCTATTTTCTACAGAGAATTCTTTTCTTGAGGGTGAATAGCGGTTGCCTTGCCACCCAGTTTTCTAAATGGGTTCTACTGTTCCCTTTGCTTTTCAGGTAAGATTTTGTTCTTAGGTTTCTCTCTCTCACATACACACAAACACATTTCACACTGGAGTTACAGATGTTTTCAAGATCATTTTTACTTACTTAATTTACATTCCAATTTCCTACCTACACAGTAATATTAGTTGATGTCAGTGCTAATATATTTTTTTTAAAAAGATGAAGTTATTTTCATAGTCATTGCATCAGAGTTAGAACTGAAAAGATTATATTTCTGAAGCATATCTGAACAGATTATAGTCTGAATAATGGATATTCTCTGAATAAATATATTTTGGAATATTTTTATCAAGTGTCAGGCAAATTAGCACAACACTCATGTATCTGTCTAGTCAACTATTGTTTTCTCAAGTTAGCAATAGCTCTTCCTTCCTTGACCATGATGGCTAAAAATAATGGAAGTTTTAATCTAACATCCAGAGGTCACTAGCATAGAAAAAACATAGCATTGGTGAATATTATATTTGTAAATTTCCATCAATATTAAATACAGATATATTTCTAATAAATAATGTTGCAGTTTTCTATCAAAACTCACTTAAAATTGCACCTAATTTTTTTTGTTAATTATTTGTTTTAAATGAATTTTAACCACAGTGGTACCTCGGGTTACGAACTTAATCCGTTCCGTGACTCTGGTCGCACCCCGAATTGGTCGCAACCCGAAGGAAATTTCCCCATAAGGTTCAATGTAATTACCGTTAATCCGTTCTGGCGTGGAGGACAGGGAGGCGGCTATTGCTTGGAGGGAGAGTCCCCCTCCCTATGACCACATGTCGGGGCGGAAAATGGCCGCGGACCACGTGTCAGGGGCGGAAAAATGGCTGCAGACCATGTCACGGGAGGGAAAATGGCCACGTATCCTGTTCGTACCCCGAGGCGGAGTTTGCAAACCGAGGTAAATTTTTGCGGCCGGAGCTGGTCGTAATCCAAAAAGTTCGTTAACAGAGGCGTTCGTAACCCGAGGTACCACTGTATTCTTATGCCATATTTCTTAGAACAGATGTCAGTGTAGCAAACACAATTAAAATAATAAAATAATTATTGTAAGACCAAATTACTGAAATTAAGAATATCCCTAATAAACAAGTCTTTATTACAGTTAATCACATTTCCATAACTCTTCCCAAGGTACTTTTTCCAAATAACTACTTTAGGGTTTGAAAAAGACTCTGTTGATGACATTCATATGAGCTTTTCTTGGGTAAGTTCTTCAAATATTTTTTAAAGTTTCAATACGTCCTTCATGCTATTCTAGCTACTGCCATGCAAAAATTTCATGAACGGGACATCAAGTAGTGATTGAGCAAAGCAGCCATGCAACCAGAGTTCCATGAAATTGCATGGATATCTGCACAAAAAATAATATCTGTGATAGGTTGCTCATGTGCTAGCTTGAATTTGTTTCAGAATCCTAGATTACATGGAAGTTGGCACACAAATAGGGGTCCCTGAATAGGCTTTTTCAGTACCGTCCCCAGGTGAACATAAAGCAGCCAGGATCAAGACTGACAATTCAGCCCCAGTTACTGGACAAACCTATATAGTGAATAGTGTACATATTGCCAAAATTATAGAAATTCTGGAAACAGAATTTTCTGCAGGTGTTGAAGTGAAGTCATGTGAAGTAAAGCCTTTACGACACTGCTGATAAAGTATATGGTATGTGGGAGGGGATAAAAATTAGTTTCTCCGATCTATTTGAGAATCATCTTCATTTACAAACTTTGTTTCATGTCCTTTTTGTTTGTAACTTCTCAAAGGCAGCTTTTATAAAACGGGTTTCTCTGTACTGCATTTTAACACCAGATTGAAAGTGACAATATATGTATGTATGTGTGTATGTGTGTATGTATGTATGTAATTTCCTTTGGCTTCAAGAGTGCCCTCTGGTGGTTTTATTTAACTAAGGTAACACTTGTGCAAGATATTTTCTAACAGCTCTGTTCAACTAATAGCTACCACCTCTGTAAATAAAACTAGATTTTTAGGACTGAAATAAATACCAAGACAGCTAAAATAGGTCTGGGGGGCAAATAGATATAATTTGCATACATGTTTTCAAATTGTGAGAAAAAGGAGCTGGATGAGTAATCACTTGAATGTGGAAACATACAGAGCCAAGAACAAATATGTTTCTTTGATAGTAGGAGTATGTTGAAAAAGTGTTGGTTCTGTATCAAGAGGTTAGTAGGTTCTGAATAGATCTCTGTGTTTGCCTTGGCAACTGTGAAGGTGGTGGAAATAATAGCTGGTTAAGATGTTACCTTGAGGGAGGAATGTCTGAAGACTGTAAATTACCAAAACACTTCATAGAGTTAATTATAAATGCCTTACATATGGAATAATAAGTATCCTACAAAGAAGAAAGCTTTGTGTTTTATGAAGCTAAAACCAGAATGTGTATTTGTGTTTAGTGTTAGATTTCTCTTATCTCATATGAAGAAATGGTATTTCCTAATAAAATTGAAAATTATCTGATTGGCAGCAGCACTCTAAGAAGGCTACAGTGTACATAGAAATATTTTTTGTATAATGCTGCAACAGCTCATCTACTATTATTCTTGGAAGGCATTTTGTACTGTTTTGTACTAAAGGCTTACCTCTTTAACTGGAACCCCTGTAGTCTGGCCTCTGTAGCATTGTACTATAAATATCTTCTCTCTCCCCAACTCTCCTTTGCTACGAAAGCCATCACTGCTCAGTTTGTTGTGGCTGTAGTATATAGTATATTTGTTTTATTTAATTCTAAACATAGTCCTTTTCATTGCGATTTATATTATGGTGCAGATTATAGCTATTTCCAGCATGCTGCTGAAGTAGCCATACATGCAACAATGTTTTGATACCCTTCATATGAAATTTTTTAAAAATTGCTGTTACCGACTGTACTGGTGCTAAAGCTAGACAATTTGTACTCCAGGGAGGCATATAAATATATTACAAGTCATGCTAACCTTTAGCAGTAAGAGATGCTTAAGTAAAGAATAAATTTTATTAACCTAGACTTAATCCATGTTCTGAAAAACAGTTTAGGAATGTTGACTTGACCATAATCATATAATACTAGTCTTCTGGTGACATGGGCATTTGCTTTAGAAGGAGGAAAGTGCTTATAAGTGCTAGTATTTGGTTTCTTTGAATACTAAACAAATTAATTTGCCTTATACAAATTATACCATTCATCTATGTAGCTTTCCAAGATGTTAAGGAGATACTATCACAGCACTTCAATTAAAGATTGAAAGTGGTGGACCTTTTCCATGCAAAGAATGAATCACTGAGCTATGAGCAGCCGTGTAAGGCTGTTGTTGAACTTGTTTAGCTGATACAGAAGGCAGCAGCCCATGTTCTAATGGGTGTACATTGCTTGAGCGCATTATTCTAGTTATTAGAATAATGGCTCTCAAGATCTTACCCCAATTCCAGAGTATAAGCTTGATATTTAGAACTCTCCATTGCTTTGGATCCATCATGAAGACTGCCTCATTTTCCATGCCATGTAACAATCTGTACAATTAACTTTAGCTCTCACTTCACTATACCATCTCTGTGCAGAATCCATATGACAGGGATGCAGAGAGAGGCATTCTTGGTGGCTGCTCAACCAGTTACGGAACTTTCTTCCCTTGGAGACTTGCTAAAGTTCATGGACCTTTCGGAAGCATTGTAAGATGTTTTCATTTGGTCTGACTTCTAGTGACTGGGGTTAAGCCATTAGCAGGTTTATTAAAACTTACCTTTAAACGATTTCAATGTAAAAGTAATATTGCTGGTTTCTGTGCCTTGATTTTTTAAAGTATTCTTATGAAGATCATACTGGGCAGGACTTTCACTTTCCGATTCCTGTGTCTTGGAATACTGATTTGGGACACACTTCAAGCAGGCAAGATTTATATTTAAGGGCACAGAAATACAATTCATATAATGTTTGAGAAGTCTACAAAAAAGACTTAATTGCAGTCCTAAATTTGTTTGTTTTGAAATCAGGCAGAATGTTTTCTAGGAAAAAAACAGATATAATTTATGTTAGGCAATAGAAATAATCAGAGGTTAAAGCTGTACCTCTGAAAACATGAAGGATTGCCTCTTTTTATTTAATTATTTGTTGCTCACTCAGCAAATAATTTTCTTCTGAGCAGTTTAGCAAAAACCAAAAAAAACTACATGAAAAAAATGTAACATTAAAAACTCAGAAAAATCAAGGCTATGTTTAATTTCAGGCCTTGAAAACTAGAATGGCCCTTGCCTAGCATTAAATTAATGACTGTCTAGGTGCCGGAGGGATGTCCGGAGTGGGCCATTGGTTCTAAGAATTCTCTCTCCTTAGTTACTACCCACCACATCTCATTTAGTGAAGAGTCCTGAAGAAGAGCTTCCAGTGATGATGCAGTGTTTTATCTGAAATTTTAAAAAGGTTCAGATGCATCACCTTTATTTGACAACTTTGGTGTGAGAGCTGTTGGCTGACAGGAACAACTTTCCTAAAGATCTCAAAGACAGTCTGGATAGAAAATTCCAGTTATATTTATATGCATATATTACATCATTTGCAGAATCTAGTTATCATGGATTTTTTTTTGCTTTTTTTGATCAATTCTCCACAGCTTAATAAAATTGTCAGATAAGCATTGGAGTTGCTAGATTAAAATTTTGAATCACAATTCTCCCTCTCCCTCACATTTTTGAAGCCATAACTATAAAGGGCTGTTATTAGCATACAAATGAGATTATTTATTCTTAGGTAAAATAACATTTTACTATAAGAAAACTGTAATAATTTCAAGCTTGGGTTTGTCAGATGAATATATATTGGTGACTACTTATTCTGGCACTTAGTGGTCTCTCTATTTGATTTTTAAAAAAAACATTTACAATACAATCCTGTACATTCTGCTCAGAAGTAATTACTAAGTTCAGTGAAAGTTTTTACTCTACCAGGTAATTGTATAGGAATGCAGCCTTAAGGTTCTATTTCCCCCCCTTTTTTGAATAATTAAAATTATTTATGTTGCATAGTCCAATGAAATTTTATAAAATATGCAGGATGATTGTGTGTGTGCGTGTGTGTCCATATCCCAAATCATTCTGCTTTAAATATCTTGATCCAGTATGCTTCTTAGAATATGGGAAATATGTTTTAGGCTGCAGTCCTATCTACACTTACTTAAGAGTAATAATCCGATCTCTGCAGCTTGCTTATAAAAGTCTGCATAAGGTTGGGATATTGAAATAATATGGAAAATGGAGGAGGCTATTTTAATGGATATGCTCAAACCACCTAATACAAGTATTTTTTTGTGGAAGCTATGTAAGGAACTTTCTGAAAATTGCATTAATACAGTTAAAATCAGAAATGAAGTGAATATATTGTATTTATTATAGCCTTAAGTATAAAGTGCTTTTAAAAAGTTCTCAATTGCCCATGCAATTTCTTACTAAATTTCATTCTGATTTACATATTTTACCAGCAGTTATTAGAAATAATTTGCTATAAAGTTTGCTTTGTACATTTTATTGTTGATTATTGAAACAAGAATAAGTTATTGTTCAAAATGATTTAATTGAAAATATATATATATATATATATATATATATATATGGATTATCTTAATTTTCCATTGTCTCTCTGAAAGTGTTGAGAACTTTTGATGAACATATTTAGACTTTAAAATTTACGTTAACACACCCAGTCTGAATGTCTTTATCAATTTTAAATCCAAGTTCTTCATTAGATAATTAACATATTTCCTGGTCAAATATCATATTCTTTAGTTGCTAAAATCAGTTAAAAAGTTTATGTGAAATGAAATAGTAGAATCTAGGAATATGTGCTAAAATCTTTGCTCATATATCTACAGGAACTGCTTTGATTTGCTATATATTTACCTGAAACTATTAAGCAAAATCACTTAGCTGTAATTACAGATTTGTTGAACAAAGTGAGATAGTTATTTTGTAGCAAACATGCATAGGATCCAACTGTTAGTGTCCAGAAGTTTCAGAACTAGAGCTGATAGCAGGAAAACAGCATTTCTATGGGAGGAGATGAAAAATTGTTTAGGAGAGTTATAATTTGATAGTTACATTTTAAAGATGAACATTATAAAGTTCAGGTAAGAGGAAAATGTCACTCACATAAGTTCAGAGGCTCTAATAAAATGCTGTGGCATGTCCTAGACTATATATAGTATTGTGAAGACTTGCTAAATCTTGTGTCTGCTAGGAAGACCACCCTTAATAATATATTTTATGGCTTATTGTGCCTTTTTTTTTTTTTTTTGTCTGTAGAAATTAGATGTTCCCTCTCCCACTCACCCTTATTTCTTTCCTTTACAAGAAAAGTAGCTTTTAATAGATCTTTGTAGTTGGCTGAACTTAAAAGGTATTTAGACTTTAGTATGCTCCTTTGTATTTTAATTCCATTTTAAATGAAATAACTTTAAACAAGATACTGTATAATTGAAATGTTAAAATCATTTTTTTTAAATGCATTGATTTTATCCAGTTTGCAAACTTTCAGACTGCTCTTTCTCCATTAACTTTCTTCTTGCTCATTGCCATCAAGTTTTAAAATGTGGCTTCCACTTGATTATGCTCACATGTCCCTAATGGAAATACTTCAGTAGCTGCCACTTAATTACCAAATAACTGCTACGTGTATAGAAACACGCTTCACGTCTTCCAAATCAGAAGAATAGCAACAATATAATTTGCTCTGTTTTTTAAAAAATGCCCCAGAAATACCTCAAATGATAATCTGTTTAAGTCTTCTTGTGTCAATAGAATTCCTTGTTAGCATATTTTACACTAGAATGTAATTCAAGCCCTGTTACTTGTTGTAAATGTGAACTATGAGTAGGGCAATTTTAACATGTGTTTGTGTTTCTAGGTACGAGCACACCAGTTAGTTTTACCACCTTGTGATGTAGTGATCAAAGCTGTAGCTGACTATGTCCGCAATATTCAGGACACCTCTGATTTGGATGCCATAGCTAAAGATGTTTTTCAACATTCACAGGTAAAAGAAGAATAAAAGTTCATGAGTGTATAGTTCTTAAGAGTATGTTGTGGTACTTTGAATTGTAATAAATGAATATGGGTTTTGTTTTTATTTTTAGCTTACGCTCTATTGTTCTCTTTATAAGACTTGCTACAGGTGATTAGAATTTAAAATATTTCTTGCTTATTACTTGTTTATGAAAGACACCCTTGGATTGCTTGGTTGCCTTTGCACAGTTGCCTAAAGTTTATAACTATATATAGTAATGCTGGTAGGAACTGATGATAGTTCATTTATATATTTAATTTTAATAAAGATTTTAACATTCCTTTTAGTCTAGAACGGATGACAAAGTTAAACGATTTAAGAGAGCAGTTGCATATTATTCAGCAACTAATAAGCCTATGCCATTTCATCCACCACATTACCTAGGTAAGTTCTTATACTCATGTAAGATACTGAAGGATTTTGGTTAAATATGAGCTGTTTCTTCAACCTGGCAACTTGCAGATGTATTAGGATCTCAGTCTGTAGTACCCAGTCTGAAACTGGGAAAGACTATCTTATGACTTGAAAAATAATAGAGAAGGGAAGACAGTTGTACTACACTAATCCTGTCAAATAGTTGACTTTTACCAGTATTTTAAATATAGTGATAGTGTGAAATACAGTATATTAGTATTTGAAATGTGTGCATGAGATGGTGGTCATATTGGCTCTTTGGCCAGTGTAGCATCTGGACACAAAGGTAAACTTTGCTTTGAAAGAAGGCAAGAATTAATTTTATGCAGACTCAGAATGAAATCTTTTACTAATCAAGACAGAGAAGTTGTTGTTTCATATACCCATATGAAAATCTAAAGCTAGAGCTTTTACTATTAATTGCTAGCAGATATTGAGATACTTGTCTTCCTACTTCACAGTAGTCTGCTTATTTTGAGATAAATCACCTTGGCAAAGGATGCAATTTTGGCTTGTTGCATGGATTGTCTTCTGTATCTCTTAAACCGAAGACTAAAAGAGCAATCTGTTTATTCTCTTTAGAGTAAAACCTATTTTCCCAGCCTTCAGTAGGCTAATTAAAGACAGAAACATCAGTGACTATAAAAGTTGCTTGATCACAGTATGTAAAAGGAGGCTGTCTTCATGCACTTTATTCTTCTTCATTTTAAGTCTTGGTTTCTGACCACCAAAAGACAGTATGTTACTCATCTCAAAGAGTTATGAATTGTTTTCTGCCATAATAAACTTCCAAGATTCTATGTTTCCATTTCTGTTCCTAATTGTCAAAAACAGAATTAGAGGCAGTACCTGTCAACTGCACTTCCTTTTCTACTGAGAAAAAAAAAAAAAACAGTAGAGACTAAAATGGTGGGACTGGCTCTCTTATGTAAATAGAAAAGGGGAGTGTTTGGGAAAGAACACGAGATTGCCAGAAAACTTGGCAGTCAGCATGGAAAATCTCTGCTGAAAGAGGCCGAAAAGAAACAGAAATTGACAAAAGCTCTGAAATTTGAAGTAGACAAAAATAAATAAATATCTCAGGTCAGAGTTAAAAACATAAAACAAAAGCCTAATATCATGCCTTTGTTCTTATGCAGTTTTACTTTTCATATTAAATAGTCATCCAGACTTACTGTTGGGCCACACTCTGTGTGAGAATTTTTTTTTTTCCCCTAAAAACAGCTAGACCAAATCAATTGGGAATGCCGGGTATAGTGCCACCATATGTGTCTCCTCAGATGCTTAACATTCCACAGTCTGCCCTGCAAGCAAAGCAAGCGGCAAGTACATTTCCCCCCCTTTCTGCTAATCCTTCTGCTGTTGGAACCCATGATGCATGTATATGCATGTGGGCAGTTTGCACAACTTTAAGAAAATATGGCCTAATTTATACTTTCTTTTAGGCCCAGCCTATCTCTAGTCATGGTAACACCCAGGGTCAGGGCCCATATCCCTATAATCTGTCAGAACCAGCCATCACGTTGGACACAAGTGGAAAAAATCTTTCTGAGCAGAATTACAGCAACATTCCTCATGAAGGAAAACATACTCCATTATATGAACGATCCTCTCCAATAAATCCAGCTCAGAGTGGGAGCCCCAATCATGTTGATTCAACGTACTTTCCTGCCTCTTCTACATCATCTTCCTCAGACAATGATGAAGGCAATGGAGGTGCTGTGAAGTAAGTACAACAAAAGACCACAGGATTTGGTAAAACAACCTGCTGTTTGCCTCTTGAATTTGTTAAGATGGATCCAGATCTGGGCAGATAATTAAACTGGTGGAAGACTTCCCAGCTGCCTTATCAACAGTCCTTCAGCGTGAAAAATATTACATGGGAGAAAGGGGACCTTGGGTGAATGGTGTGAGCTGTAGAGAATTTAGTGAAGACAAGGGTGGGAATTCCTTATTTAGGGGAACCTTTGGTGTGGGCCCCTTGGCTTGGAAGAGACTGTTGAAAGGCATGGTGAGGTTGGTAAGATGAGATGAAGTAAGCAAGATCACTTTGTGTCCACCGATTTCTGTGGGATCCATCTGACCTATTGTCTCCACTCCTTTTGTTCTTTATATATTAATCCATGTTTATGGTAACAATTTTGCATATGGAGATGTATTGGTAATTACATTTATTTGGATCATGCTTGAGTTACAGTGCTGGATATTCTGCTCTTAACTGATTCAGGTGTCAAAAGCTTTAAACTTTTGATTAAAAGTTTGATTAAATATCAGCCTAAACCCTTCAGAAGATTGGAAGCAAATTTCAAAAGCAGTGATAACATGCCATAGTTTGCTCTGTACTAATCAAAATAAGTTTTAGCTATTACCGATAAATGTAACCAAATAACATTCATTAATTGTCACAGGTGCATGTGTTAGACATACTGTATATAGTTGCAGCAGATGGAAAAAAGGTTAATCTTTTCTAATGTTTTTCTGATTGATTATTTGGAAACAACACACACTTTCCATAAGCATTAGAAGTGACTATTTGCACCCATAATTTGGGTGCAAATGTGACTCCTAAAACTAACCTTGTATTTTATTTCTTTATAGATTTATAACCCATCCTCCTCCATATTCTCAGGGTACTTCATTTAAAATTAATACAATATAAATAAACCATGCAAATATACAAAAGCAGCCATTCTAAAAGGGCAGTGTAAAACAATAATTACATTAAAATCAGTTTTAAAATGTAAAAGATTTTGCCTGGCATTGTCATGACATCAGCTTGGGTGCAAAACAAGTCTAACTGAGGTCTGCATTCAAAATATCAGGCATGCTCTTTGAAAACACTGTTTCAGCTGCTGAAAGTAGAAAGAGAACCCCAGGGCTTTTCAGTATGCGACCACACATATTGAAGGAGAGGGAGAAAGGTGGAGAAAGAGAGAGACAGCCATCACAGCCCTTTCAAGGAGAAGATCATCACCTTGACTTGATCCTGAAATGGATTGGAGCCAGTACAGTACAAAAGAAATGTGTGTTTTGCCTTGATACTACTTTATAGTGTCTTGCATTATAACCCTGACAATTAAAATTGTGTATGTTTGTGTGTGTGTATGTGTGTTTTTTTCCCTCTGTTCAGTCATGTTGGCGGAAACAAATTGAGCTGGGAAAAAATAGGAACTCAGTCAGAAAATCAAGTATGCGGGGATCCAGGAGACCAAACAAAGGTAGTGTTTTGAGCACGATAGTTTTTGTTAATGAGACTTGTTAATGGGCTGCAGTATTAAATTTGTGTGTATGTTTTAATAATTATTTGGTTGATGCTAGAAGATATGGGGTCACCAGGAAGATGCACCCATCATCTTTTATGTGAGATGTGAATTGGGCTCCATCCATTGGTCAGTGTAGCAGTGTCTTCCCAGCTTGCTTCCCTCCTCTGTGCCAGAAAAAATAGTCTTCTCTGACTGCCATTTGACTTGGACTGCAGAGCAGAAGGAAAGTCGTCTCTAGCCTCTGCCAGTGCTTAGAAAACTGGGCAAGTTGTAACCTAAAGCTACTAGTGAAGTAATTTTATTAATGCCATAGTTTTATACATCCTGGTTTAGAACTCTGAACCTACTGAACTCTGTTGTGTTTACTTCTGAGCAAAAATATGAATTACCTTGCCCGAGGTAGAGAAGAATCTGATTGCATCCAAGTGATATGCTTTGCTTTGCATAATAATGAATGTAATTCTAGGTGAGGTGAAGAATTGACTTGAGATTCTGATACAGATTTATTCTTTACAGCACTAAACAAATAACTGCAGCAAGTTACCAGATTAAATTTTTTTCCTGCTGAGAATAATGCTCATTGTGGCATGGGCACAAGTGGAAAAACAAAACACAATAGGTCCATTCAGGAACAGTAATAAGCCAATTTTCTTTAGAATTTGGCTTATCTAAGAATACTAGTTTATGAGCTTGAGCCCTGTTAGGTATCCTAGCTCAATTTTTCCTGCTAGTGGACATGACTAACACAGATTTTTTAAATCAGTTTGTACTGATAAGAAAATCACAATGCCAAAGTCCCTTCCAAAAAACAGAAAGGAATGTTTAGTCTACTCTCCAAAAAGCTTTTGGGGACTTGGCCATGATTCATACATAGAAATACTTAGTATCGCATGCATCATCACCAGCCCAGGCAATTATACTGTCCTAAATTGGAGAGGAGGCACCCTGCTTTAGTTTCTCTTTTCTCTCACACCTCCTCCTTCCCCCTCAAATGCACATTGTAATCGTTAGAAATGATACCTTTAAATCTGATGTTGAAAAATGTGCAGTGGTTTCCAGTTAGTTTCTATGCGCAATGCAAAAACATGCACAAATGCACAAAAGTAAGCTCTGCCCTCACCTCACAGAACAGGTCTCCAAGACTTCTAGTATTTGGCTTCATCTCAAGATCTGCTCCATTGGCAGTGGAGCTGCTATCCCTACTTCTCTAATCCATTGGCTGGTTCAGCCAACAGAAAAACGGAGCTTTTGATCATTTCTTAAAAATTATAGTAAAGAATGCAGAATAAAAGCAATTAGCACTAATGACAATACAATGTTGATCAAAATATTAATTTTGATAAAATATTAAAATGTTAATAGTTTAGGAACTTTATTTCAGATGCCAAGTTTCAAGGCAAGCCATTTATAAAGGAATTCAAGCTGTGCTTGTTCATGAATATTACAGAATTATAGAAGAATGAAGTCATTATCAAGACACAGACTCTTCATTCTCAGCCTCACCTCTTCTATTCTGTAAAATTGAATTGGATTATTTGTTCAGTTCTCTAGTAAAAATAAGCTGTGACCCCTTTTTGCATCCATGTTAGTACTGTTTGCACGTATTTCCTTGTTTGTTGTCACTGCCAAAATTCAGCCAATAGGCCATCCGTACTTAATCTTGTAAAACTCTGTTCTTCAAATAGATGTAATATTTCTTTCATGACTACCAAAAAAGTGTTCACTCCAGTTATGTAAGATAGATTTACATACTTATATGTAATGGTTGGGTGATGCTTATTGTGTTGTGTATGTGACTGAATATACCTTGCTCTTGTACTTTTGTAATTGTCATTTTAAAAGTGTTTCCCTGTTTCAAAAATGACTTTATTGTACATTATAGGTGGAAGGTTCCTCTACTGTTTCTTCAGGGAATCAGGCAGCTGAAGTTAAAGGGAATCAAACCAGTAGTGCACAAATCCCATGTCTGTTGTCAATGCCCACCAGGAACCATATGGATATTACCACTCCTCCATTACCTCCTGTAGCGCCCGAAGTATTAAGAGTAGCAGAACACAGACACAAAAAAGGGTTAATGTACCCCTACATATTTCATATCCTAACCAAGGTAAGGTTTTCAGGCAAGGCAAGAATTCCAAATTGATTGCTGTTATCTCTTGTTTTTAGTGCGTGTATGGGAGAAACTTTGGATTTAGTAAAATGAACAATTTTTTTTTGGTTCACAATTATTCACTTTAATGCAGTACTGCTTAAAAGAACTTGGGCTTCCTTTGACAGTGTATTTTACAAGATCAGTCCTACTCCCAGCTCCATGCCAATCCTCTCTTGATGGATGAATTGATGGAGATTATTGTGCATAGCAAAATGCCTTTAAGCAGCGGCATCCAAAATTCTGAAAAATGAATGAATGTTAAAATGACTAAATAGGAGAGCTACTCATCTCTCCTACTCTCCTCTCTTGTCGAGCCATTGAGGCTGTCTTATTCTTCTCACAATTTGACCCAAGGATGTGAATTGGGCGGCTCTTGAGGTCTGCCCAAATGAGGGAAAGTAGTGGAGAAAGCTCCTCAAATTTCAGTGGGATCTGATGTCCATATTTGTAATATGAAAATCTTGAATGCTTTTCCAATAATTATTTGAAAGGATCGACTTTGCTTTCCTTGCTCATGTTTCCATGAAAGAACAAGTGGATTTCTCCTTTTGTCAACAAATATCTTTGGAGGTTATGAACTTTTACCAACACATATAGCTTGGTAGTACATGTGCATTTCTAGTTGACATGCCCCTAGTTTTATGTGAATATAGGCTCTGTAACACACTTCAATATTACCTGAATGTGTTTTAAAAACAGGGCTTCCCTGAGGTGAAAAGTTATTATTATTCCCTAACTAGTGACATTATTTTGACTTGTTTCTTTGAATAATATGCAGAAAGCCTGCTTCATACAAGACACATTTTATACTAGGTTGTTTTTTAAGACCTAATTTTTCACCCAGGACATGTCTCAAAACTGCCTCTTCAGTTTACCTAAAATGTGTTATTTCATATTCTTTTTTGTTTTGCCCATATCACCTCTCCCTTTACATGCTCCAGTGTTACTTAGTGATATGCTTTGGAATCACATTCCTATCAAATGAGACCTAAATTTTAATATACTTAATTGAAAACAGCAGCTTTATAGAATTAGGTTTTATCAACATGGCTAAATTATAAACATACATTTTTAAAAAGACGAAATCAGGTAAACTGAATTGGAAATTAAAAGAGCAGTGGTGAATGGGGTTGGGGTATTAAAGTTATGGTGAAAATACTGAAGAGGCCAAAGCAATCAAATTTTGAACCGTAGGTTGTTCATAAAACAATGTGTATTAAGGTTTTAAGTGTGTAATGCAATATGTATGTCATACAGTTTGCTGAAAGTTCAGTAAATCTTTCAGCAGGAAAGATACCATACCATGAATAAGGTCCCTAAAAGCTGCTCATCATTTTGTTCATGTACAGGGTGAAATTAAAATTGCAGTTTCTATTGAAGATGAAGCAAACAAAGACCTGCCTCCTGCTGCTCTTCTTTATAGGCCAGTTCGTCAGTATGTTTATGGAGTCCTGTTTAGTTTGGCAGAAAGCAGAAAAAAGACAGAGAGGCTTGCTTTTAGAAAGAACAGACTTCCTCCTGAATGTATGTATTTGCCTTTTATTATAATGGTGAATTCAGTTGAAACTTCACTAATCTGTAGTTTGCATCAATTATGTTGTAGAACAAACTGATTTAAATTTGCAGAGATAATAAAACCATAATTTGCCAATATATTTCATTTTCCAGCTGCTCAGCATTTCTGTACCTACAGTGCGAGAATTTTAGGATGTGAAGTAGTGCCTTAAATAGCAGGTAGCACATCAGGATTTGGAAGGTTAAAAATCAGCATTTTGAATCATGCTCTGGAACAAACTGGAAGCACTACAATTTCTTTTAAAATTTATAAGATTCAGTTAAACATCACAACCAATAAACTGGGTCCTCTATCCTGGGTTGGTTGCGAATTCTGAATATTCATCAGAAGTATGGATAATTTTGTCCAGGCTATCTCTAGCCAGGGAGAGATATCACTTAGAATTATTTATATTTTCCTAAATTTTTAATCTAAAATTAGAATAATAAAAGTTGCATTTCAGTAGTGTCAAGTAAGCAGCACCTTAGTAGTCTGTAAATTCTTGCCATATCAGGAAAATCAGTTGAATTCAGTTGGAAAAAACACCTGAAGAGAACACACATCTAACTTAAATTATTGGGGGGGGGAATATTCCTTTTATCTGTTCTCTTACCTTTCTTTCTTTTCACTCAGGCTACTTTTGAACAAAAGTCAGCATATTTCAGTCTTCTCCAAATGTAGCTGAAATTGTTACTACATGAATGCTGCACACCATGAAATCAGTTTTTGTTTCTTATATGGAGTGTGTGTGTGTGTGTGTGTTTAATGAAGACTTGACAACTATATTATAGTCTTGTTGTGACTGTATCTTGAATTTATACCAAAAAAAAAAATCAGTTATATTATTTACAGAATTGCATCATACTTGGGTATCAAGAAATATACATAACTTCATTTCTGTAGCAAATTATTTGTTAAAATTCAGTGATTTAGGAATTATACAAGTCTAATCAAGGAAGTTGCTTTCCTTTTTTGAATGTCTTGCACGACTCTGCATTCCAGTCTGTAAAGTTAAACCTATTCTAGTATTACTTGTAATTTGTATCATATTCAGTAGTGCTGGAATGAAGAACTTTGATGTGTGTAAAATGTGCACAATCTGACATTGGATATAATTTACTAGACTTGTACATAGGTATTCCTAAAATAAATGTAACTGTTCTGATAAAATTTAAGTTACATAAGGGACTGTAATTCCATCCCCATGTTAGACAGGAACAAACCACTTTATTGTATAATGGGAAAGTGATAGAATTAAGCTACTCTTTGGGAAGAGATGAAGAGTTATTAATGGCAGCAAATGGGGGAGTGGGGGTGAACACAAAGGTTCATCCATCAAGGTTTGTTTTCAGCAGTTTTGGCAAAATAATATCTTTTAGCTGGGCCTTTGCCATTTTTCAACTAAAAAAAATTAGGTTTTTTAAAATTTCTAGCTGTGAGAGCAGGGGTCAGTCAGGTTAGGGAATCAGATAAAGGGGTGCCAAGAGAATCACCACCAAGAGGCACACTGAATAGGTTGCTAAAACATTTTGTCCAGGACTTTAAAGAGATTAAATCATTAAAGATTGGAGCTAGGTTTATCTGAAGAGGGAGAAACAAGATGCCAGAACAGATGATCATCATTATTTGTTACTGCTTGTTGGAGCTTTGTCCATTTCACTAATGAGTAGATTTGCTTTTCTTCTCTCAGAAGCTTTTTATAATCCTTTTTTAGTAAAACAAAAAATTCAGAAGAGGGAAGATCATTATAGAACTGGGCATTTCTAGAAACTGAATTACCATAGCCTTGGCTTGAACACAATCTGTATCAAACCAAGGTTTGGAATGCTTATTAGAGCAATAATGGGTTGGAGTTTGATTAGACTTTAAATGGTCCTGAACTAAACCAATAATTTTTTGAAAAGTGTCAAAAATTTCATGAATGTCACTGGTTGTGCCAGTAATCACTCTTTTGAATGGAAGAAATAGGCAGAAAAGTTATGCATCTTCCTTTCATTGAACAATGCTGCTTTCCAGAAGAAAACAGTGACCTGGGTTTACAAATACTAGTTGGCTATGGAATGTGTAATTCTGGCCAGTTTGGCTTTCAACTGTTTATTTGTTAGTTATTCCTGAGTTAGTAGGGATAGTATTTCTGCCTTCTGTATTTTATTCTAGCTATTGTTTGCAATTTATACAGTGTTTAATTTAATTTGGCAGAAATGGAAAGCATACTCCAGTTACTATACAAACATTAAAACTTAAGGGAATTGCAAAAAACATAAGAGGTACAGAAATAATCATTTACCAGAAGGACCTTTTCCAAACATTTCAGAATCAGGCTTGCCTCTGGCTCTGAGGAAATTCAGTTAAAAACATATATTCTGGCTTGGATCCTAAGCTACTTTTCCGTTCATGCAAAAGAATGGGGCAGTTTCTGCAAATTTGTCCCTCCATTTGCAGATCTTTGCACCATTCTCTATATTGCCCCTTATGATTACCTAACAGGAGCAGATGGAGGACACAAGAAGACTCCAGTGTGAGGTGGCAATGGAATAGTCCTCTTCTGTAGATGGAATCTTTATTCCACTTACAGAAAAGAAGCTAGGGTGTAGCATTGCATTGAGTATCATGAGCAGTCAGTACTGGAAGGAGCCAAGTGTTGTTTGAAGCTACACTCTGCTGATCTAGTGCAAAATCAGTATTCCTACTCACTGTCAACTTGCACTTTCAAGGTAATAGCCATCTCCCTATTAACTTACAAGACATTACAAGTTTTGGACAAGCTCACCTAAATGCCTTGTCTGGGCTTTGAATCTAAGTAGCATTGCACCTAGTTAGTACTTGGATGGAAGATTACCAAGGACTACCAGGGTAGATTTGAAAATCAAAAAACATTCTATACGAAGACAGTGGTGAACCACATTCCTACTTTTGCCAAAAAGCTGTTGGGTTGTATTCATGTTGTCATCAGGAGCTGAGCTCAACTCAAGGATTTCACCTTTTGCTTTACTGTACGTACAGTTTCACAGAATTGTTGGATTGGTAAAGATTAAACCATCCACTAGAATCAAAATGTTTGAATCTGATTTCAGTTAGAGCTAATACATAGCATTATCAGGAGTAAAGGGCTCCAACTGAATAGTGATGACTAACTTCATCTATTCTTCAGGGAAGATTATTTCTTGGATTCATTTCAGATCATGAGTCAGAAACTGATTTAATCAATTTATGGGATGACCTTTGCCAAAAAGAAAGAGAAAGAAAAGAAGTAGGTGAATACAACAGTATTGTTTCTTTTGGACTTCTGAGTGGCTTTTAGTACCATTAATCACTGGGTCCTTTGGATCAGATATTTGTATTCCTACTTGGATTCACTTTTCAGAAGGTGATGCTGGGTGATTATTGTTTTATTCCATGGCAACTATTGCTCTGTTCCATGGCAGTCACAAGGTTCTTCAGGGTTTAGTTTTATCCCCACTGTTCAAGTCCTGCAAAAGAGGAGGTAGTCTCATCAGCCTGAAATGCCACCCATTACTTTTCATATAATTAAGGTGAGATAGTGAATTTCTTAAACTGGTCCCCCGAACAAAATAATGGGCTTGATGAAGGCTAATAAATTAAAGCTCAGTCTAGGCAAAATGAAGGTGTTGGAGGTGGATAGATTGTCTTTTCTCATCCATGTTCTTCATTCCACTATGGAGGAATTTTTGTCAACGGAGATACAAATAGTCTCAGTTGTTAGGACTGCCTTTTATTGGCTCAGTTTGATATGCTGGCTGCAGCCCTATTGGACAGGGTAACTTGAGATCATTTATACATGAGCTAGTAACTTGTGGTTAGATTAATGCAACATTTGAACATATAAGCTACCTGTACATATGGTTTTGGAATTTATTTACCCCAAAATACAACTGCCAGGTTATTGAGATTGGTCTCTGCAATTGTAGTGTCCATACTGGCTTCCAGGCCTAATTCAAAATGTTAATGCTAACCTTTAAAGCCATGAACAATTAAAGTGCCAACTATATTATCAAAAGTCTCCTCTATATCTCTTTGACCTTTGATCTCAAAGGACCTTCTTACAGTAGTGTCATACTTAGGAAAACACACTCCCCAAGGAGGATTGCTTAAAGCCCACATGGTGTGTTTAGGCAATTGTTTATAAAGACCTTCCTAGGCATTTTAGATTTTAACAATTGTTAAAATGCAATTGGTGCATTTTATGTCTTTATAGCTAGCTCTCTAGCTATTTTTCTTGGTAGATTAAAATTCAGAAAATTCATCAAAGAAAAGTTTTATATGAATAAAAGCTAAGCAGCATTAAGGAGGATGCATTTTGCAAGTGAAAAGTGGAGTTCAGGTTCAGTGTAAGAAAGCAAATCTTTTGGGGTTGATTTCTAGTATAAATCTAAATGTTATAAATATAAATAAAATATACTGATTAAAAACATATTGGCAAAACAGTATTTGTGCACAAACTATTTTCTTTCCTTTTTTTTAATTCTGTAGTCTCACCAGTGATAATTAAGGAATGGGCTGCTTACAAGGGAAAGTCTCCCCAGACTCCTGAGTTAGTAGAAGCTCTTGCATTTAGGGAATGGACTTGCCCCAATTTGAAGAAACTTTGGTTGGGGAAAGCAGTAGAGGACAAGAATCGACGAATGAGGGCATTCTTGGCCTGTATGAGGTCAGACACACCAGCAATGCTAAACCCAACTAATGTGCCCACTCACCTAATGGTGCTTTGTTGTGTATTAAGGTGAGTATGTTGATTCAAGTTAGCATAGGGTAAAAATTCCTCTTGATAATGCTGTATATGTGTAATTATGTAAGAATATTATTGTTTTATTGATAGAACTTTTCATGTGACTTACAGTACAAATAATTCAGAGAACTGACATTTTTCTCTAGACTAAACACAAAGCAAATTTCAACTCAAAATTTTGCCATTCAGTTTACTTTAGAGAACAATAGAATTACATGAAAAGACCTGGGGTCGGGGAGGCAGCAAAGTATCATTTCTGTTTTTAGGGTCTATGGAATAAACAGATTGGTTAAAAGAGAATGATTTTATGGATGTAATAATAGGTTGCAAATAACTTCTGGTGAATAAAATAGTGAACAGTTTACAGAAGGCAACCTTAAGACTTCCAGGGCAATCAGTCCTTGATTTCAGCCACGTTGGTGTGATGCTAACACTGAGAATCTTATATGCTGTTATGAGCTTAGTTTAGTTCCAGACACTGTTCCAAGCTTCTTTTGCTTTAGTTTTAGTTAAATTGGCTAATTTAAGATTCACTGGCTTTTTAAAAAAAAAATTATTGCAAGAAAAGTAGGTAGAATCCAGAGAATGTAAAAAAACAAAAAACATTCTAAATCTTTATTAAGTAGATGCTAATAAAAGTGCTTTCTATAAAAAAAATGTACTTAATTAAGCTTGGTGTTGTAAAATCATGAGCTGACTTCAGAACATGTCTCACACAAATTAAAGGCCTTGTCTCCATATCATAGAAAGAAAGGGAAAGCTGTCCGTTGATTTTTTTTTTCTCCTGTACCACTTCCCTGTTGTAGATTATGCCATGGTCTCTGGAGCAGTTTTTTTCATTTCTCTGCCTCTTCCTTTCATAGGCTTAATTTTGCCCAAGTTTGGATCCACTTCAGATGTAATTACAGTGCTTTAATTAATGGTATACCTGTTTAAACATTGCTGTACACAAACATCAGAGTAATACAGCTTTTCAGAAATGGTTTATCCAAGGTTTTTGCCTTTGTAGATATATGGTGCAGTGGCCTGGAGTTCGGATACTTCGTCGCCAAGAACTTGATGCCTTCTTGGCTCAAGCTTTATCTCCAAAACTCTATGAACCTGACCAACTACAGGAACTAAAGGTGATTTCTGAAGTTGGCTTTTGTGGAGCATTTAATCCATATTAATTCAGGCGCTTTGTAGAGCAGTATCATTTTCTTTTGTCAATATTCTCTATTTTCATCTACTCGTTCAACAAAATAGTATGTGGACAGGAAGAATTTCTGCCTTCAACACCAGCTCAGAGTTAACCTGCAGATCATGAAATCTGCTTCAATTTTCAATGAAATGTGCTGGTTTTTTGCTTTTCTTTACCTGATACTGTATTCATTTTTACGTTTTATATCAGTGGCTTTCAGACTTCTAACCTTTAAATCATCACTTTTTCATTTCATTTTGTCTTTTGCTAAAGAATGCCTGCATGTCTCCACAAGATTCCTATTTGTAGCTGAGTATTATGAGGCATATCTTAATGTCTGAAAATGCATCCTAGGATAAGCCCAAAGACTGCCATCTATGTACTCCAAGGGTAAATCAGTAATATCAGAAAAATTGTTACCTAGGCATATTGATCATGGTTACTAGTCTACTATATGGTAACAGGATAGAATTAAATCCTATTACCAGTTTTCATTTTCATTTGAATTTCTCCATTTAAAGTAATTATATTAATATTATTAAAATGAAAATTTACTACCACATTTTAAAATTCAGTCATGGCCTTGTTCAAATATATTAAGCATCCATTTTCAGTAAAGTATTTATAGATAGATGCATGGTAGATACTGAAAGCTCCTGTTGCACTCAAGCACTATTAATTAAATACTAGGTCACCTACGTATTAATGACATCTACAAGACATTTCTTTTCAAACTCACAGAAAAACAGTATTTTGCCCAATAATTTTTGCTTCAGAAGTATTTAAGTGGTTTACTTTAAAGTCCTTGCAAACTTTGTAGAAAAAGTTAAATAACAAGTTAATCTCCCTACTTTGTCTACAACCAGACACAGTTCCTTAATGGAAATGACATTCATGATCAAAAAGTTTAAATAAATATTTGATAGGCTAAAGGATCTGCATAGGGGGGTGTGTATACCTTTTATTAGACAATATTTGAATCTCAACTGAAAGCTTTAAATTAGGGGAATCAGGGATTAGGTATCTGGCTAGAAGACTAAATACATGGTTTATCTAGTTATGTGCTTTAAGTAAAGTGCCGCTTCTCTGTCTTCTCACCAACAAGAGCTGGTGTTGGCAGATGCTTGTAAGCTGTGGCTTCATTTACAGTGGACATGGGGAAATGCATGGAGTGGGCAAAATCCACTTTTGAAGTGCAAGCGTAAAAAAATCTGCATTTCCTCCACTCAGATAGGACAGCAGACAGGAGAGAGTTCCACCCTGGACTTCATCCAGTCTTTGGTGGATTTACCCACTTGGATTTCAATCAAGGGTTTTCAATCAGTCTTTTAAAAGGTTATTTGAATTAGCCTCTCTTACCAAGGAACCCCAATACACTTATGCCCATGTTATGGAAACCACTGACATCATTTTCCATACCAAAGATGTTCTAAAAAGTCTCATAATAAGACATAATTAATGCATAATCTCAAAAGATTCTCAAGCCAGTTTAGATATAGAAAATAATAACATTCAAATCATTCAGCAGAAAGGGTTTGTGATTTTTTTTGTTAAACTGAGCTTTTTGATGAAGATTTTGTCCCATCTATATGGGTAATTTTTGTTTTTGCTTGTCTTGCCTCTTTCTGTAGAACTTCCCTTTCCTCCCCTTCCCCACTTTTCTGTCTTTTTCTCAGCAACCGCTCACTGCTTTCCTGCTAACAACTTGTACTTCCTTAGGGAGGCCTACCTCACACCATGGCTCTATCGTCTGATATAGGCTAGCGTTGAAGACAGGATGCTGGGCTAAATTGATCATTGGCCAGACCCAGTAAGGCAGTATTTGTATTCTGAATGTAAATTACCCCAGTTAAATCAGTATGAGCTTAGAATTACAGGTGAGTGACTTGGAAAAGAACCATACCTGGATGACAGTAAATCTCAAATTTTGTCCAACAATAAAAGGCTGAATTCATCTTGTTGACTTGTACTTTCATTTTCAAAATTCAAGCATGTAGAATAATTATGTATACACAGTCTATTTTATTAGCAAGTCAGGTTTGTCAGAACTAGCATACTATTTTCAGTCAACAGTAATGCATGCTATGTAATACTTAATGGCATGCTGTGCACATCATATAGCACTTCATTTTCATAATGCTACTGTATTTATTGCAGTTATGACACTCTCACCATAAGTTTGTTTGTATAGACATTCCTATACAAACAGACACTTTGGAAGTACCTTGAGAATTTGATCTAACTGCTCTTGTTCTGTAAACCCATCCCTGATATATATAAATCTACATTTAAGAATTTGAATGTTCTGGCCTAATCATTTCTTCCCTTGGATCCTTCAAGTGTATTAGACTTCAGCTTTGGTATTTCCTAGACAACATGGTCATTGGCTGTGCTGGTTAGGATTTGTGGAAGCTGAAGTCTAAAACCCTTGGATAGCATCTAATTATTGTCCAGTTTCAAAACAAAGGCTGATATTGATGGATTGTTGTACCAATGTAAAGTTACTTAACATTTGACACATGGAATCCAAATGTACACTTATGACGATAAAAGGATGTTTGGTCTATTGGAAACTTTTGCTAATGGAAGGTGAAAGGATCTGATTGTTACCAGTCTCCTACTTCCCAAAGCTACCTCCCATTCTGTACAAATCTTTCAGTGTGTATTTCCAGAGCTACAGCAAGGCAAAGAACAGACAAAATATTTCCTCCTCTCTTTCCAAGAGCAAAACTTGATAGTACACTTGTTAATTCAGTCCTGTATAAATATGTCAGAGATAGTCATGTTACTAATAGCTACCAAGGTGTATATGGATATTTCCCTATCTTTAATTTTTAAAGGATTCCTTTAATTTAAAAAAAGGAAAGCTGGCATGCTACAAAAGAAAGCTCCAGCTTTTAGCATCATCTTTATTTAGCATCATGTCTCTGTGCTCCACGCAGGCTCCACAGACATTCTTAGAAAACAAAAATGGCAGGTAAATGTAGCTCTGTGCTAAATTTAGATGTGTATCTTCCTGCTACCCAAAGCTAAAGAGAGTTGGCAGACAGTACTGTTTGGCAAAGGTTTTTGTGTCTTATAGTGGCAGCCATTTTATAATTAGGCAAATCTCCACCTGTGGCACCCATTTTGTAAATAAGAAAGCCTCTACTCATGGAAGCCATGTTTTGAGAATACACGCAGCAAAGTTTCAAGAATCAAACATCCTGACCAGCCTGAAAAGCTTGCTTACCCCTGCAGTAGACTATTAGAATTCTTTCACACGTAAATTAGTTCTAAGCTATTTTTTCTCTGTGTAGAAAATCCAGTCATATCTTGGGCTTTGCTTCTTGAGGAGTCTGAACACTGGATCATCCATCAGTTGTAATAGGTAGCAGCTCCTCTGGTCCTTAACTGAGAAAAGGAGAGAAATAATTGGAGCTTTATAAATGGGTCTGGCTACAAAGCCACCCCAGTTTTCTTTTATAATACCAGTCTTGTAAAAAAATGGAAAGGCATGTGTTATGTTTATCAATGTTGCTAAATATTATATTGTAACAAAAAAGAATATGCCTAAACCTTCACTGCAAATATTTGCTATTCTGTTAGTTGGATAGTGATTTCCATCACTGATTTCCATAATATGTCTCTGCAAGTTTTTCCCACAATAAAATCAATTTATTTTAAATATTTTCTTGCCTACTGAGGCATTCTTGCATTTTGCCTTGCCTTTGGGACATGTTCTTCTCTAGCATTATCATGGTAGCAGTGGTGTAGCTAAACTAATCACACCACTGTTCAGGATTGTCAGTAATTGGGACAAATTATATTCTTTTTGAAAGAGGCAAGAGACATGCTATATTCCAATAACTAAAGCAGGCGTGGGCAACTTTTCAGCAGCTACAGACTGCAGTTATCATTTGGGGAGAATCAAGTGCTACAGTGAGCAACATTTCATAAGTGAACGGAACTCAATTTGTGGGGATTTTCCTTTTGAACTGTGATTTGCCTATTTTAGGCAATTTAGGCTTGCCATTCAGTTTTCATGTTTCCAGACGTTAGTTTTCAGCTACCATGTTGAAAGTGGGCTTGGGTGGGTACAAAAGGGAGCTTGGAGACCTTATGCAGCCCTGGTACTGCAGGCTGTCTATCCTTAAGTAAGTTAGGACTTCTGTGATGTGGGGGGAGCAAGCATCTCTTCTTAAAGTCAGTCTTGTGCAAGGTTGGCAGGAGAGGGAGAGAGAAACTAGCATAGGCATCCAAATAGTTTAACACGCATTGCTATTTAGATATCTGTGCAAGTGTCTCTTTCTTTCATAATGGGCTAGTGGTAGAAGAAAGCTAAAGGCTCCCTTAAGTCAGGCTCAGCTCCTGGTAACTCCACAGGCACATCCATGTACTTCTTTTGGCAACAATATGGAAATGCCATAATTTCTTCCATAATAGTTTTTCCCAGTATAGCTTACAGCTCTGGTGTAGTTTTCCTGGTGGTTCTCCATCCAGGTACTAGCCAGGTCTGATTCTGCTTAGCTTTGGGTGAGGTGTGGAAATCAGCCAGTGTTGGCTAAGTGCTATGAATATTAAAATACAATTTCCAAATTCACGTGCATTCACAGATTTTTGTGGCATTTGCCCACTAATATAATACAAAGAATAGCTAAGCAAACTGTATGTTTCATGGGCTGTTTCAGCAGACTGTTAAGCAAGAATGACTGCTTAACAGCAGTGACTGCAAAAATTCATGGCTATATCTTTTTAAAAGCATTATTTAAATTTATTTTAACACTTTGTCTATAACTTAATTCTTGAATCTTGGATCCTTGTATAGTCTTTAATCAATAAAGTTCTACACTTTTGTTTTTAAGATTGAAAACCTAGATCCTCGAGGAATTCAGCTCTCAGCATTGTTTATGAGTGGTGTTGACATGGCATTGTTTGCCAATGATGCTTGTGGGCAGCCAATTCCATGGGAGCATTGTTGTCCATGGATGTACTTTGATGGGAAGTTGTTCCAGACCAAGCTCATCAAAGCAAGCCGGGAGAAAGCTCCCCTCATTGACCTCTGTGATGGTCAGGTAATGTTGGTCCTGAGATGTGCGCTATGCCTTATTGAGTGTGTGTGTGTGTGTGTGTGTGGACAAATTAGGCAGGTAGGTAGATGTACAATATTATTGTTTTTTGTAATGAGCTTGAATTCATTTGTAGGCAGGGGGTTTTAGCCTAAGGGCAAATGTGTATTTAAACATATGCTACAATGTATTATTTATCTGACAGGTTGTATCCTGCTAAAGGCTTGCTTGAATATAGATTGTGTGTGTGTATGCAAGTAAAGAAGTTAATCCTTGATTTTTTAAATTCTTAAAATGATGATAATTATTTTGTACTGCAGTGTATTGGATTGATTTGGAAGAATATTTTTTTTTATTTATTACTTCCATTTATATGGCAGCCCATCTCAAATTCATGACTCTGGGTGGCTAACAACGGTTAGTTTGTATCATTTTAGTATAGAGGATGGACATAATGTAGGTGATCTGTAAAACATGTAAGTTTGTTAATACTCTCTTCCTTACTTGTTACCATGTAAGTGGTCCAGATGCTGCTCTCCCTTTTTTGTCAGCTAGGATGCAGTGTTTCTTTTAAAAAAAGAGTTTCCAAGTAGGTAGAGATGGTATTATTCGCTTCCAGGAGAGCCTGTCTGTCTTTGACAGTCCTGTATAACTAAAAATCAAATAATCAGAATCCTGTGTGTACTATTTTGAAAGATTTTTAAAGCTTGCAAATCAACCTGGGTATTATGACAAACTGTCTTCATTTTCCAAAACATAAACAACAAACAGAAAATACACTGTTTTCAAGATTTTTTTTAAGAAAATGAAACACTACATGGAAAATAATTTCTTGTTACAGGGAGATAATTCGGTGATGTCTTGATTTTCTGTCCCCTAGTGTTTCATGTTTGCAAATACTGTCAGCTAGCTACCTGCTTTCAATAATGTCATTTAGAAATGTATAAATACACTTGTATTTGTATTCATAGTATAAATATGTTGTGCCATATTGTTTGTTGTAGGCTGAACAAGCTGCCAAGGTAGAAAAGATGCGCCAGAGCATCCTTGAAGGTTTAAATTTCTCCAGGCAAAACCATCCACTCCCTTTCCCACCACCACCTGCCATGCCTTTCTATCCAGCTTCTGTTTATCCTCGACACTTTGGGCCAGTTCCACCTCAGGGCAGAGGCAGAGGCTTCGCTGGTAAGACTACTTTGCTGTTAGACTGTTAATCCAAGATAAATTAATGGGAGCTTGTATTAGGGCCTGTACATAGGGAGTATATAGTGGCTAAGATGTTGGACTATGATAGAAAGACTCAGGTTCACATCTCAGACCAATCTACCTCACAAGAGTTGTTGAGGGGAAAATGTAGAAATCCTAAGTTTATCACCTACAGCGCTGGGAGGAAAGGTGGGATATCAGTCGAGCAGATCAATAAATACAGAGGTTTCTACTAGCTTACCATCTGTATCAATTATATAGCTGCCAGTTGGGTATTGACTAATATAAACATGTCTAGTGTTAGCCTAATAGTAAATAAAATTGGCTGTATCATATTGGTTCAGTCCAGTGACAGGAAAAATAGCTGCCAGCATTATCCCACAAATGGTTTCACTAGAGTTCATTAAGAATTAGAAGACAAATGCTATAGCAATTTTCAAATTATAATGTGTGCAAAAAGCTTCACAAGCAGAAATTCCTATTCAAATTTAGTTCTTGCGAGCAAAGACCATTTCTGCATGGATCCAACACTATATCTACAACTAGAATTTCATTATTGGAAGATACATTAAGGAAAAATGCTATATTTTGGAAGAAAAAGCATACATTTAACTTTAACCATAAAGCCCTTAGGAAAATTGAATTGACAAAACCTTTAAATAGGTAAGTTGATTCAAATTTACCTTGAAAGCTGTTTACAGAAAGAGAGAGAGATTCCAGTCTAGAGAATACCAAATTTAAATATGTAATTTAATTATGTTTTAGGTTTTTAAAATATAAATCATCCATCTCATCATTTAAGAGTAGGTATTAGTTTATTTAAAAAACCCTTATGTATAACATCTGCATGCATCTATGAATTGACAACCCAAAAGAGATTGATTGATTGATTGATTAATTGAATAGATTTAGGTGCCACCTGACTCCAAAATGAGGCTGGGCAGCTCACAATTTTAAAAAGTAGCAGTATTAAAAAATGCACAATACAATATAAATAAACAAGACAGCATATGTCCAAACAGTACTATATCTCTATCCCTATCCCTATATCTATCCCTATATCTGTATCTATATCTATCTGTACATACATACATATATACATATACACACATACATACACATATATACATACATACACACACATATACGCGTACAAACATGTTTAACAGAGGAATGACATTTGCCCTACCCCAAGAATGTTGTTGTCCCAAAAAGAAAAACCGTATATATGACTATAATTTGTTTCAGTTCAAAGCTTGTTAAATAACAGCAGTTTGTACTGGCGATTTGTCTGCCATAATTTTGAAACTGAAGTTATTTATGGGGCAGGGTTGGGACATTGTTTTTAGCATTTTGCTCTTTGAAACACCCCAAAATAGAGAAAGTCAGACTGATTTTGTGGGAGGGATCAAGGTTTTTAAGCGGAACGTACAGAGCATAGGGGGTGTCATGAACATCTTTCAAGCCTCTCTCTTCACAAACCTTATCCAAATGGGAAAGAATGGTTGAAAAGCTGACCCTGCCCAATCTCAGTATGCTCTGGGGCAGCTGAACCCATCTTAAAGCAATATATCCCATTTAAAAGCAATATATCCCAAAGGACATTAAGAAAGAGACCTTTGTCTTCTTGTGGACCTGCAAACTATTGGATCTTTTTAACCTGCAAACTATTGGATCTTTGTAAAAGAAGTTGAACTTAGTAGTTTCTCCTGAATCTTTATTAGTCTGGGAACTAATCCTTACAGAAGTCCTTATACATGTGTCCTCTTTAAATTTTAACTGTATATTTATTTATTGTTTTAATATGTTGTAAGCCGCCCAGAGTCCCCCATTGGGGGGAGATGGCCGGGGACAAAATAAATAAATGAATGAATGAATGAATGAATGAATGAATGAATGAATGAATGAATGAATAAATAAATAGATAGATAGATAAATAAATAAATAAATAAATAAATAAATAAATGCATCTAGCATCAATGTTAATATATAATGAGTCCAGCAAATTCCTCTGTTTCTGGCTTGATGTTGCTGCTCAATTAGTATATTATCATCCATCAGCCATGGAAACTGTGGTGAAAGAAGCAGAGGTCAGGGACTAATTCCATGGGACAATTCTGATCTGTCCCCCTCCCTTCCACAGGAGTCTATGGTTTTGGGGGCCCTTATGGGGAAACGGTTGCAGCAGGCGCTTATCGGACCTTCCGAGTGACTGCCACAGGAGGACACTCCGGAGCTTTCTCTGGCGGGGACGGCAACAGGACTAGCAAGTTTCAGGGCGGTAATACTACCAATCCCCTTTTCTTATTGCTCACAGCAACAGTGCGCTGACCTGAACTTTCCATCATTCATTGTATGAGTTTGTGTTTCCAAAATAAAACACATGCTTTAAAGAAAGAGTTCTCCCATTTTCTTCAATGCATGTATGTGGAAAGATGGAATAGAAAATTCCTACACTTTAATTACTTTTCACAGATTCCTATGTGCCCTCTAAATCAAAGATCTATTTAATCTACACTTAAAGGTAAGGATGTCCTCAGACTGAGCTCAGGCCCTGGTGATTACAGCCATGCAGTTTTCTTTGTAGTGTTGTGGAAGTGATTTGCCACTGTCTTTTGCTGAAGCACTTTGCCAACTCCCTAGTAGTCTCCCATCCATGAACTAACCAGCCTAACCTTGCTAAGCTCTTGAGATCAGGCCGAGTTGGTTTGATACTGCACTTGCCATCTAGTGCTTAGCAGCCTAATGTAGCAGCTAGTGTGCTATTACCAGATAACAAGGTACAAAGAAGAATGAAATTCTCTGACCATATCAACATTGTAGTCATTAGTAAATTTACATTTACATTACTTCTGGTTCTAACTACTTTTAACCTTTTTGCTATTAGTTTAATTAGTCATGTATAGCTAATGTTCCTTCCTTAGATCTTTGGAAATGATTGTTCTAAACTAAAGTAGCAAATTGTACTAATAGATACAAATATTCAAGTTTAACATTAGATGCATTTTGAAAGGAAAGCTTTCTGAAGGTTTTAGAATGCATCTGTAGCTTGTTTCAGTGTTTTAAATATTAGTTAATGCAACTTTCCTTTTTGATAAATATGAAACATCTGAGATTCTCGCAGCAACGTTGAAAATTATACTTGTAGATTTTTTTTTCTTCCACATTATTCAGTAGGAAAGTCTGAAACAACTGGGTTAAAAGTCCAAATACTTCCTTTGAAATAACAGGACTACCCTGGCTAGTTTACATGTTAGCAGCTCCTAGTCATTCACTTATACACCAGCAAACCCCAAACTACTCTTTATTTACAACAGGACAGGGCTTGTGGAAGCTTACATTGGGGCAGGAAAGTTTGGGATCCAAAACAGGTCATTTACCCAAATGTGATTTCGGAATCATAAACTCATATTGTACTGCATTCATTTCACAACAGTTAATGAATTGGATGCAGCATTTTGTCTGTACTTGCTGTGCCACTGACCTCAGTGGCCCCACACCTTACTTTGTCACAAAGCTATGCAGGTATGTGCAAGAACTCACTCTTAAAAAAGAAAAGCTGTTTTTCAGAGGTAATAAATTCCTCCATTTAAATTTCCATTGCAGAGTAACACCTCTTTAAATCTTGGTTTAGGTGTCCAACCTATTCCTTCTCAGGGAGGGAAGCTGGAAATAGCTGGCACTGTGGTGGGCCATTGGGCTGGAAGCAGACGTGGTCGAGGAGGAAGCAGAGGGCCATTTCCTCTGCAGGTGGTTTCTGTTGGCGGGCCAAGAGGGTAAGCAAAAATGAACATTGCATTTATGTTTGGATTAATTAAAAAGAGATGCTTGCTGGATTTTGACTTGATTATGATATAGCAGTGGTGACTGTCCAGTGAGCAAACATTGGTTTGCAGGTATTGGCTCAACTGCTTAGAATGTAAAAATAAAGAGAGATGTCATTGTTTGCTATGTCACTACTAGTGGTTTTACCTGTGAACTTCCTTCATGGGTCAATGAAATTGGCATAAATCTGTGAAGCTTTTCTCAACATAGAAGGCCACATTGCTGACTGTGAATTTACTGAAAACTCTCTAAGGTTTAAAAATTATTGTAGTATACCAATATTGAAAGACAAAATAGGCAATCTAGTCCTGGGAGAATTTTAAAAATTAATATATCATGCTAATTTATGGTGAATGTAGAATCCATCCAAGACACATTCTAGAGAATACAGATTCTCAGTCCACATCTCTGTGAGCAAGGGGTGGCTTCTTGTCATATACAGAGTCAGATCACCTCAGCCCCTCCTTCTGGTTATAGAAAAGAGGTTATTTTTTGAAAAATGAGCACAGAAACTGGGTGAAGAACATGGCACCCTGTGTTCGTAGCACTTCTGATTAATATTGGAATCTCCAAGCAACTGGACAAGTCCAAAAATTGAAGCAGAGGACCATCTGCTTCAGGAATCCTTCTGTTTCTATAGAAATAGATGGCCAGGAATTTGTGCTAGGTTTTTTATTTCTAAAGACTTTGTGATGTTCAGTTTAATCCATCATGCATATTTCAAACTAGTTTCACGAAGATACTTTTTTTTCTTCAGAATTGTGTTGTTATTTGTAATATTTAGGCAGAGAGTTCTTCATCTGTAGTAGACCACCCACCACTTTGGGGTCTCTAGAGAAAATTAATCACGACACCTGCATGCACCTTGGTTAGGAGGTGACTACAGTAGCTTTTGGATTTTGACTTTTTAATGGAAAGAAAGGCAGCACGGGAAGGGAAAGATTTATCTCTCACAGCATACCAGGGCTAGGGGTGGGTACCAGGTATGGCACCCCCCAAAAGATAGTGGGTGGCATCAGAAACAAGCCACTGCCCCAAAGAAGTATTCAGGAGATGGGATTAGGGTGTGAAGAACCTGTGGGAGTGGAGTTTGGTAAGTTTATAATGTAAAATCATTACAGTGGACTACTGCAATGCACTCTACATGGGGCTGACCTTAAAGAGCATTTGGAAACTTCGGCTGGTGCAGAATATGGTGGCATGGGCAGTTAGGGGCACTTGTTGTTCAGGATATGTGTCATCATGAGGTGCATAGGCTATCAGTGTGCTTCTTGGTGCAATTCCAGGTGCTCGTAGTCACCTTCATGTCTTGGGGCCAGGTTACTTACAGGACCATCTCTCCCCAGTTGTTTCTACCCATCCTATCTGGTTGAGCAGGAGGGGCATACTCCAGGTCCTGTCTGCTAAGAAGTGTCATTTGGTGGGGCCCAGGAGAAGAACCTTTTCTACTGTAGTGCCTGCCCTCTGGAATACCATCCCTCCAGAGATCAGGTTGCCCTGACCATACTGGCCTCCCACAAGGCCTTGAAGACCTGGTTCTATGCTCAAGCTTCGGGCCCCGGGTATATCATAGAGCCAGTTTCCTGATTGTGTTAATTGTATGATCTTTTAAAAAATTGTCCTTGGCTGCTATGCTTTTTTATGTGATATTTTGTATGTGGTTTTATTATTGTTTGCTTCCCAGAGTCATGTATTTGAGATGGGCAGCCATGTAAATCCAATAAATAAATAAAATTACATTGCATTATAATTGGGAAATTAATGTTACTATAATTAGGAAATTAACCCTACTGCAATTAGAAAAATATAGCAGTGCTAGGGTGAGATTGCAAAAATTGAGTGGCAATTAAGAATTAATAAAGAAATACAATTGAATCTATTCAGAGGAAGTTTCTTCAACTCTAATCTTACAGTTAAGGCTGCTTAAGAATATGTTCTAGCTATGAGCATGATTTTATTCCAATATAAAATATATTATCAACAATTATTCAAATGAATGTAAACTTTTCTGTTGCTAGGTTAATTAGCTGTCAAGTAGGAAATGCATAATGTAAAGAGAAGAAATATTGCAAAGATAGAATTCATTCTATTAAAATAATAGGTTTTGGTTCCTTTCTGAAAATACAGAAAAACAACCATCTTTCTGGTTATGCATGGGAAATTGAATTCTACTGTATTTCCAGAGAAATTTATGAAGTTTAAACTTTTGTTTACCTTTTTCTGGTTCTATAAAGACGTCCTAGAGGAGTTATTTCGACACCAGTGATAAGAACGTTTGGCCGAGGAGGAAGATATTATGGGAGAGCTTATAAGAACCAGGGAGCTATTCAGGTAATGGAAACAAAATCAGGGATCAACTATTTTTGTTAATGTAAGTTAATGTTGCCTTGGGATTGTTGTTTTAAAAAGATATGTGCATTAGGCCAAACAGAGGATTAAGAAATCCATTTTTCTTGTAGTTTTCATTAAAAAATAAAAAAGCAGTGCCAAATTGTTGGGTGATATCAAAGTCTTACTTAGTATTCTATTTCCATAGTAACCAGTTAGTAAACCTGGACATTGTCCATTGGATATTTTATTATCAGGTATTAAGCCAGTTAATATGTCTGATGATGTGGATTGCAAATGGCTGTCTAACAAATGCCTGTTATTAACACTGCTTCCCAGACCGAAAATTACTGTTAGTATCATAGAATTTTTTTTTAAAACTTCAGACATTGTATTCTGTGTAATAAAAATCCCAAGAAATGCTAAATTTCAGTAATTTTCCTAAGTTGGTAACTCTTTCAGTTATATTTAACTAATCTCCTCCTTTGTTTTTGTTTTTTTATTATTTTTATTGTTAAAAAACAGGGCAAACCTCCTTACGCTGCTTCAGCAGAGGAAGTGGCCAAAGAACTTAAATCAAAATCAGAGGAAAGCAAGTCCTCTATTGTGTCTTCAGAAGGATCCCTGGCTGAAAATGGCATAATGAATGAGGAGAAACCAGCTTCCCAAATGAATGGGAGTGCAGCAGATGTCAGGGCTTCCAACCAGTCTGAAAGTGCCTTGAGTAATGACTCTAAAATGTGCAATACAAATCCTCACTTAAATGCACTAAATGCAGACAGTGTTTGCCATAAAGACGATGCTCTTGAGGCTACTGTCTTAAAAAAAGAAGAGTAAACTTATTTTTTATAGAGGGTGAAGGATGTTGGAAGGGTCAGGATTAGGAATATCTGGAAAGAAAGAGAGCCTACAGTTACGTACATTTTTTCCTTTCCGTAAGAGAAAAATGAGGACTTGGAAATTCGGATCCCTCTTGGATGTCAGAGATTTAAAGAACACATTTTTAGTTTTAACCAGTTGTAGTCAAAATGCTACAATACAATAAAAATGAAAGAGAATGAAGAGCATTTGACTCCCGCACTTAAAATGAAGTATACACAAAGTTTAAACTGGTTATGACAAAAGCTTGTAGTTTTTGTTTCTTGAAATATATTAAAAAGAAAAAGAAAAACAAATTTTGGCAGTCTTTCAGTATATATAGCTTAAAATATAATTTTTAGTACTTGGCACCATATGTATGCCATTATATTTGATTTTGCATTACTGTGTCACAAAGCTTTCCTTAAGGCTTTGATTTCTTGATTGGGGGGGAAAGGCACAACCACAGTTCTTTCTTTTCTTAAATTTCATCACTGTTGATGTGGTTCTTTTTATGTTTAAAATGTGCAAACTATCAAAATAAAAAAATTATAGAGTAATATTGGAGTTCTGCTGATTTTAAATATACATCATAATACTTTACAAGCAAGTTAAAATGGATTTAACTTGAAAATCATAGAAGATGCAAATGACCTTTTCAAAAGAAACACAATGTGTTCTGATACTTTTTGTGACTAATACCATGCATCCGTGATCAATGAACTATGTGGTTTTTGAATCAGACGTAGACCATTAGTACTACTATTTGAGCTAAACTTCTGCATGGTTCATAATTTTAAAGTGTGTAGTTAATATTATGCATGTTCTTGTCCTCTTTCTTCCATTCTTACAAGTACTGTGCCCATTTGCAAAACAAAAAAAAAGCTAATAATCAGTAATAGTCCTATAAAAGATGTTAACTATGTTTAGTCATTGACTGATCTTGCTCTAACCTTAAAATTTTGTGATTATTGACCTCTGTTGCATTTATTCTAAAACAAAAAAAAATTATCTAGCCGTTTTGAATATCAACGTTACCCTGGTGTACTCATTGCTGTATGCATTATTGTTCTCTGTTGCTGTTTTATGCCTTCATATTAGCAAATATGAAATTCTGTGGAAAAACAAAAAAAAAAAGCTTTGATCTTCAAGAAATACCCCCCTTCTGTAGCAGGAAACAAATGGCTTGTTCTTGAGAACTTTCCCATCAAGAATTTAGTATAAGCAAATATACCTGTATCATTTTGATGTTTTTGTTAGTGTTTCCAAACTTAATGTACTTCAGAATCAGAATCATTTCTTTATATTCGTTTTCATATAATTCTCCTGATGCTCTTCATCACACATTAGTGATCAGAAATGAGGTGTAATTCCCCATTCCCTGCCCGCAAGAGCTAAGTAGGTATCTTAATGTAAGTTGAAGGGAGTTCTGCCCCAACTCATGGATTGTGCAAGAATGAACTACTGTTGGGTTTGATTGGTTGTAGATGGATTGTGGTGTGGTGTATTTGAAGGCTATTGAATGCAACTTACAATGCTTAATAAAAATCTTTATTCTTTTAGTATAACATTGTGGTGTGGTGTCTTAGTTGTGTTTCCAGTAATTCTTTTTCTTTTTTTGTCATAACTTCTTAAATAGATATATATAAATAGATTTGAAGCAAGTCTTCAATATCACCAATTTTAATAGTTTATGATGAGCTCTAGAAATTATGATGCTTGTGACAACGAAGTAGAATAATGTTGAGCAGATGTTAAAATTTGATTTGAGAGCATAGATGGTTTTTGGTCATCAATACTCTTCCCCCTCGGGGGGTTTTATGTAAATGATAAATGTTTCTGTTGCAACATAATCACAAAATCCTTGAATACCCTGGAATATAAAAATGAATTCCACATTACCTTTCCATCATCAGGATTCAGAACTCTGCAAAATCCAGTGAATACTCATAATAAACCCTGCTACTTTGAGTTCCATAATGTGCCATAAAACATCTTGCCAGCAGCAACCAGTGATTTTGAGAGGACATATAACGTCATATCAGCACATGTCATATCATCATACATGGTTTGTAATTTGCTATGGAGCCTAAGCTAAGAGAACATTCAATTTCTGATTCCATTTCTGACAACAGCCTGGTGGTTCTGTATTTAATCCAATAGCAAAGCTATGGCATTCTCCACACAATCCAGGAAATGACTTCTTCACTTGTATCTAAATGCCATGGATAGTACAACTTTCCTAATGGTCTTTAATGAAACAAGGCTAACATGCAAACGTTCCAGGTACTGGAGATTACCTCCTGATTCAGTAGCTTCCCATCTTATTGTGCAAAGCTCATTTTGGGGGAGGATAACATCTCAAATGTGCATGGGGATTGGGACAGAAAATGAATTTAATTATTCATCAGCAGCTGCCATTTCCAAAGTGAGGTGTTCACCTTGGGGATGCCAGCAGTTTTATGTTAACTAATCAAGTGCTTGGTAGCTAGAAACTCATCTTCATTGTCAAGAGAAGGCAGCTGTTTCTTTATCTGGGTAAATAATTGTCTGGAATTAGTCTGCCTTTGTGCCTTTCTGTCATTTTTCTAGGCTGATAGGGAAAAACACATAGGAGAACCAAATCAGAGTAGATTGTAATAAGTGCACTGTGTTTCTGTCTTCTGGCTATCATCGATGGAGAAAAATCAGGAAGGGAAAGAAATACTGCTAAAGATAGTGAAGCAGCCATGACCACAGTCTTCCAAGTATTGTTTCTGATCCTCAGTTGTGTATTTTCCCCCATCCCCTGGTTTTCTCTACACCTCCTGCTCTTTTCCACTGTCCCCAAATTGTTACTGTTAGTGTGTATGCATTCAGTTAAAACATTAATAGCTATTTTTGTGCTGACTATGCTGAACTGCTTGTTTTTGGAGCAGACGTACTGTTTTAGTCCTTTGCTTCAAAGCTGCACTGAAGCAAATCTCCACCAATCATCTGGTGCACATTTCTGGGATGGCACTGCAAAGTGAAGGAGAAATCCACTCCACTCCATTGGTTTCCACCGTTCTGGTAGTGAATGGGCAGCACAAATTGCTACCTAGTGAATTAATAACAAGCTGCTTACAAATCCTGTAGAGTGAATAGATTCATTACAATAATAGAAGAAGAAATCTTAGAGTTGCCTAGGTCCTCCAAATCAAGTGCTCAGTAAAGGATTACCATTAGATAGCTATCCAAACTTCCACTTGAACATATCCAGTGAGAAGGAACCTTTCACCTCTGGCTAATTTTACTGTTGAATTATTTCTAACATTTAATTGAAATCTGCTCTCCTGTAACTTAAAATAACTATTCATGTTCTGCGCTCCAGAATGGTATTAAAGTAGTATTTTCCATCACATTTGGACACCAAGAGTAGCCTGAAGATGTATAAATTCTTTTAGCCTTTGTCCTCCATGACTTTGGAGGAAAACCAGGGAAAAATAAGAAGATAGGGATCAGCAATGGAGAAAGGAAAGTTCTGCTAGTATACTGTAGTTCTCTTCCAACTCAAGGATGGGTGGAGAAGACTTAACACAATCAACACATTTCACAGGATTCTGATTATTGTCCTTAACTTATAAGCCTTCCTTGTTTTTTCATTGCATTGGTTCTTCTTTTTTCCTCTCTACAAAAAAGGGAAAAAAATTATGAAAAGAGGGGCACAATAATTACATAATGCCTATGGATTAAAAGGAACCTTCAGGAGCCTCTTCTGCTAACTGTGGAGATTCAATGATTTTCTGAAAACCCAACAACAGTCTTCATTTTGCAGAAGACAACAACGTAGTTAGAGAAACATCTTTTCAAGTTCCAGCCTCTGGCAGTTATGTGAAAGAATAAAAGCAATTCCAAAGCCAACAATTAGAATGGAAATAATATGGCCAGTTGACTAATATATAATCTATTTTTGTTTATAACAATTGTTATGATACCATTAGTCTTTTTTTTAACTGCATTTTAAAATTTTAGATTTTTTTAAAAACTGCATTGTGATCTTTGAGCATTAAATAAATCAGCAGATGAAAGTACTTCAGCATGTCAGTACCCTGTGGGTAGACTTAAAGTTTAAATGAACCTCCATGTTAAGTTGATGAATTGTTGATGCTTATATAAGATGCTGGAAGAAGAATCCTTAAGAGCCCTCACCATGGCTGGGCATCAGCTGAAATGTGGATATATAGCAGGATAGAAGAATAATACTTTCTTTAACAAGACAGCAATCAACCTGCAGGAGGTCCTTAAAAGATCTTGAATGTGGTTAGTTGTGTTAACTGTTCCACCCTCTTTAATAACTAGTAGTTGATCATTTTGAACTGTGCTGCTAACCTTCTTATAATGAACTTTTCCTTTACTTTGTCAATCATTGAAATGTACAATTCTGTCTTTGCTGGTTGATGGGGTTTTAAAGGAACAGTAGCAGGATTTGATGGCTAGGTGGCAAAATTTTATGTAAATTAATTTTATGATCATTCATTCTCTTTATTTCTTTGCATCTTTAGTTTAACACATTTCCAAAAAGCCTTTCAGAAAGCCCTTCTAGTACATCTTACAAACAACAACAATATATATAATGATACATATAAATTTAAGTAAATTTAAAACATAAAGGTTCAGAAACATCATTTATTTTTATATTTATTTCTCTATTATTTCCATTTCTACAATGGCCTACTTGCCATGACTCTGCAACTATCATACCTAGGGTATTAAAAATCCAATACATAATGCAATCACTTGAAATCTCACAAGACTGCTAAATCTCAGTTTTTGGTCATTCCAACAAGACTTATGTCTCATGACATTTTTGTCTACTGGTAATTTTGTGAGATTTCTGCATTTTGCATGAGCTCTCATGAGATTTGGTGATTTTTTGAATTTCACTCATATACTGTATGTATGTAAGTGTAGAACATGTGAAGGGAGAAAACAAGGTAATCTCTAAAAACTGTAGAGACCATCTCAAAAAGCTAAAGCTCTGAAGAAACAGATTCCACAAGAAAATTAGAACTACACTTTATTGAGATAGGCTATTGTAAGAGAATATTGCAAGCCTGACTGAATTTTCTCTTTCCTCCCTCTTATATCCCAGGGAATCAGGGAGGAGGAGCCAGTCTGTCTTTTCCTCCTTCCCTGTTTCCTGGGCTCACATCATGTTTTTGTGCATGTTGTTCTTGTAACAAGCTCTGAATAGTTTCTCCAAAGTCACCTCCATGGTTCCCTACACGATACCAAAACCAACAAAAAGGATTAGACTCCACTTGGAGTACTGAATCCGATTCTGGGCATCATCCTGGCAAGTATTACTTTGCATATGACAAAAAGACTACAAAGCAAGGAAGGGCACAAAATGTTCCCATATTTTGAAGTGGCAGATAGTAGTAGAAGACCCCAAATAGGTCTAACATAGTGTAAATGCTAAGAAACTCCCCAAACCCTCCTCAGCGCTGTGGACATCTTATCCCGGTGTCTGGAAGCTGTGAGCGTCTGGATGGGGAACAACAGGCTTCAACTGAACACTGGCAAGACTGAGTGGCTTGGGTTTTGGACCTCCCCGGTTCTAGGACTATGCCATCTTTGGTGCTAAATGGGATTGCATTGCCCCAAACAGATGCTGTGTGCAATTTGGGGGTCCCCTGGACTCAGGACTCCTGCTTGATGAGCAGGTGGCAGTCATGGCTAGGAGGACCTTTGCACAACTTCATATTGTGCCCATTCCTATATCAAGAGGCCCTACTCATGGTTACTCATGTCCTGGTAACCTCCTAGTTAGACCATTATAATGCACTCTACATGGAGCTGCCCTTGAAGAGTATCCAGAAACTTCAGCTGGTGCAAAATGTAGTGGCTCGAGCAATTATGTATGCTTCTGGTAAAACACACATGATACCTCTGCTTTGTGGACTGCATTGGTTACCAGTTGGTTTCCGCGTCCAATTCAAGGTGCTGGTTTTGACATTTAAAGTCCTACAGTACATGGCATGGGACTGGGTTACTTGAGGGACCACCTTTTTCCGATTACATCTGCCAGTCCCACCAGATCCAGCAGAGAGGGCATGTTACGGGTTCTGTCATTGAGGAAGCTACATTTGGCGGGGCCTAGATGGCAGGCCTTTTCTGCTGTGATGCCTGCATTGTGGAATATTCTCCCCACTGAGGTGAGATTGGCTCCAGCACTTCTGAACTTCCATGGGTCTTTCAAGACCTGGTTGTGCCATCAGGCCTGGGGACCCTAAGGGACTGGTACACCAATGAGGTGCTCCATTATTATTAAGATCCTTTCACCTACTATTTCTTAGTCTTAGCTTTTTTTATATATAGTTTTTAATGTTTTTAATAATAGTAATGATAACTGATTTAATCTGCCCAGAGTCACTTGTGAGATGGGCGGCCATATAAATTGGACAAATAAATAAATATTTTTTAATTGATGGGCTCTGCCAGTCAATTAAAAGAGCTGCTTAACCTCCTTCAGCTGCACATCCCCTCCCCATCCCCAACAATAATGGATTGCATGTACCCTAAATCCATAAAGTTTATTATATGATCTTTACAAATTTCTTTGTCTGGTACTTCATTCCTTAATCTGCTGTAAGGGTTAAACTTTGCTTAAATTAATGTGGCGATGTTTCTTTATTTAAGAAATAAATTCTGGAAAGGAAGTTCAAGAAGAAATTGAAATGAATGAAATGAAACAGAAGAGCAAGTGCAGGAGTTAAGCTGACAGCCAGAGCTTCTCAGTGCAGAGATGTCAATTATGCCAATAATCAACAGTTGGCCAGCTTCAGGATTAAAAGTCACAAGACAAAATTCTTTAATCCATGGGGAGGGTGGGGAAAAAGAAATACCACAATAGGTAGAAGAAGGGATTTCACTTTTCTGCTGATAGAGGATAATCCATTTTTTAAGTGGTTCCATCTTAGTAGACAATAAAACTTCTTACCCAACCATGTGTCTTGAGTCTCCAGTTGAGATCAAGCCTAAGAGTCAAGCCATGTCAAGCCATGCTGCCAAGTGTCTGGGAAGCACTACTGAGTCCTTGTCAATGAGCTGAAAGTACAATGACTGAGTAGTAATAATAGCGATAAGGATAAGAACTAATAGAAGTCCTCTTTCCATCTCCATTAGTGATGGAATCCTCTGCTTTGGGGCTGGTGGCATTCAGTCCCCACTTCGCTGCTTTGTTGTCACTCATAGAACTTCATAGAAAGAAACAGTTTTGCTACGTTATTGTAGAGACACCACTTTCTTACCATGCTAACTGAAAACTAAGAAATACTGTAAAAATATTGGGCTTACTGACGGAAGAAAAACAATGAACATGGAAACAATATCAAGGGGGTGAAGAAAACTGCTTTTTTCACATCTTTAGACGATATGCAGTCAGCTATGTCCTTCTAGAAATAGATTTCTTTAGGTTAATAAACCTCATAAGTGAATGGATAGTTCTGAAAAAGGAGTTGTTTGTGAGCCATAAGATTTGGTAAGCTGAAGACAATGTCTGATCATTTGGCAATATGGCTAGTGGAGAAAGGCTGTACCACTGTGCTTTAGGGCTGGCACACTTCGATAATGATTAGGAGGAACTGCTTTAAATCACACAAAAACTTAACACCACTCTGGTGGGCTGGTCCACAGTAAACAGTAAAACATTACAACATCTATGCTAATACTGTATTAAAATGTTCACAATACAGTATAACAAGTAGAATTATCACCTTACTGGCATAAAACCAGTAATATCTATTACACAATCCCATTACAGTTATACCATATCCCATCAATGACAATGACAAGACAGTAACAAGGCAACTCCCAAATTCCCTCTGGAATAATTGTTTAATGCTTCCTGGAAAGCCATCACAGTGGGGGCTAATTTAATATTCAGAGAGAGATTGTTTCATAGTGTTGGTGCTGTGAATGAAAAATATCCCCTCCTGATTTTGGCTACCGACCCCCCAACCCCACTATTTCATAGAAATATGGAATTATCGTTTTCCCCCCAAACACAGATAAATATGCTTTATTTAAAAGGAACTCTGGCGAACTCCCTCAAAATAACCCTACTATCTCTTTTTGATGTGTGGAGATACAAACACCCTGTAGAGAAAAAATACATTATCACTATTCAATTCATAAAACATACTTGAGAACAGACATGTGCTGGATTTCTACCTCACTGCTAACCAGCTTCATAGACATGGAAGTTGCAGCTCTTATGTATGAAGGTCATAATCTAATAATTGTAAGAATAAACAGAGGAACCTCCAAGCCCAAAAAGGTGAAGACTTAAAAAACTTCTATTATTGCAAGAGGACATCAAATTGAAGTGCCAAAAGGAATGAAAAAGCTTCTTCCAAAGTAACTTAATTTCTGGTGTTTCTTTACCTACAGTATGTGAGTCCAGCAAAGCATTAATGAGAAGATTGTTCATTTCTCTGACATCAAAGAAAGGAGGAAAATGATGCAAAATTAGGATCCTCTGGTGAATAAACTGAAGCAATTAGTATTAAGGCACAAACATAACCCAGATTTGGACTCAGAACAAAAGATAAAAGTGATTCACAATTAACTAAATTTAATGGAAGTAAATGAGACCTATAAAAAGTTGAATTTTGTTAAACAGAAGTATTTTGGGAAAAGCAACAAGTCAGATAAGTTGCTGGTTTATCAGTTGCATAAGGAACAACACGAAATAAATATACTTCTGTCTGGGATGAAGTTAGTCAAATAATGAATGAGATTCAATAATGTCAAGAATTTCCTTTGACGTGGAAAGAAGTGCTCATCTCTTTGATCTACAAAGAAGAAAATGATTTGACCTGTCCAAAGTCATATAGATCTATTTTCTTATTGAATGTAGACTACAAGCTTTTTACAACAATATGTGTAAAGAATAAATTATTACTGATAACATAAATAACTCCCTCAAGAAGGTGTCTCTGTTCTTTTTTGATGCAGAGAAAGCCTTTTAACTTGGAATGGTCTTTTATGCTTACACTTCTGAGAAAGGTGAATTGTGGCTGTACCTTTTTTACATAGATACAGAGTAGTTATAAAGAACAAGAAGGTAAGATAATAATACATGTTTTTTATGACAAATTGTACCATAAAGAATGAGATAAAACAAGATTGTCCTCTTTCTTCTTCCTTATTTTTATAGGCATTACAGCCACTGGTAAAGAAGATACATCAACAAGACAAAATTTCACAAATTAAATTAACAACTCAATAACATAAATGTAAATTATATGCTGATGATGTTGTGCTGACAGTTACTCAGTCAAATTTTTCTTTAACATTTATAATGGAATACATACAGCAGTATGGTTCTATGTTAGGTTATCAGATCAATAAAGATAAAACTCAAATGCTGGCATGGAAGTTAACAAAGGAAGAAAAGCAATATTTGTATCAAATAATGGGGTTCAACATCAATGTCTAAAAGGTCAAAAACCTAGGAATCTATTTCACAAAAAAGACTTATTTATAAATAATTATTTAAAGATTTGCAAAAATATAACAGCAGATACTTCAAGATGGAGAAAATTTAAATTTTTGGAAAATTTATACCAGAATAAAACAGATGCTAAAAGTTGAATTTCCTTCCAGCTTGTTATTTTTTAAATGAAATACTACTAAACCTTATATTCTTGCAAAATATACATGGATTGTACATGGTAACTGCTACAAGGATACTCTATGGTTCCTACTAGAAACCATAGAACAATTCCCTGTATGAAAGATGACTAAGTTGTGGGAATACATCTCAATGTCCAAATATCTCAAAAGTGAACCTGACACAGAATTTAACTCAATTTCAAAACCATTTTTGGATTTCAGTTCTAGATATGGGCTTGTACCATATCCAAAACTGGGGTTTCTCTTAACATAAAGCCTTAATATTCTAGCTCTAAAGGATCTTTTAGAATAGATCTTCAAAAGCTTGGATATAATTTATGATAAGTTTTAATCTTATTTTATGATTGATACTGTGCTGACCACTGCTGTTGAAAGTTATATATTACTTGGACTCTAACAATGGCCTGTAGTTTTCAAAGTAATATTATTTTATTTTATTTAAAATATAAAAATCAATTAGTGAACATTCTGACCTAAAAAAATGGGATTATCAGGATTTTCTCTCCTGATTGTATGTACTACACAAGTCAGTTCAGGTGGCAGGAAGCAGACCTGAAGTGGCCATACAGCCAAGCCATATGGCACTTACACATCAAGACCTGTACTTTGAATTGCACCCAAATCCTATTGGTAATCAATACAGAGCCTTGAGCACCAATGTAATGTGTTCCTAATGGTTAAGCCCTGCCAGTAATTCAGCTGCCAATAATATTCTGTACCAATTGGAGCTTCCCAGTGGTCTTCTTTTGCAGTACAGGTGGTCCTCGTTTAGTGCCTGCCTTGTTTAGTGACCATTCACAGTTACGACGGTGATGAAAAAGTAACTGTGCATCCAATCCTTGCATTTGCAACCTTTGCAGGTCTGTAAAGCAAAGAAAAGCTGAAGCAAGATTGTAAGCATAGTAGTAGTTTCACTTAGCAACTGCTTTGCTTAATGACTGAGTTGCCAGTCCCAATTGTGGTCGCTAAACAAGTACTACCTGTAGTCTGCTCACATGGAGATGAGAGCATGAATTACTCTTGCAAGGTCCTCATTTTCCAAGGATGACAGCTACTAATCTCCTAGCCAAAGCTTGAGTACAAAATAAAACAGACTTGGGGATTTCTGCAGAAGAGAAAACAGAGAGGACTAAAGCTGGATGGGAAAAATGGCAAATAGAGTAAAAGAAAGTTTCTCATTCCTACTTCTGCATTTCACATAGTTCTTTCAGAGTGCAACTTCATTTTTGTTTATTTGTAAGGGCATTGGGATAGAATGTACCCATACAGCTTACCTTCTGCTTTCTTCAAGCAGAATGGAATATCATTGGACATTTCTATTGATGCTTTCAGCATCAGACTGACAGCTGTTAAAAGGGCCCAGATGAGCTGTTATTATAAAAGGTAGAAAGCTGGCACTTAAGGCTGGAAAGGGCAAGGAGGAATCCTTGAAAACTTAAAATACTCTTACACTCTTCAGCTCCAAGCCATGACTCTTGGTAAGATATCTCAGGGGCTCATGGAAGAGTAGTGCAAAAAATCCTCAAATAAATGGGTAAATAAAAGTATAAAGAATCATAGATTAGAAATGCAATAATTCTCATGCAGAACCTGAAGAGGGCTGCCGAGCATTATCAGAGTCTGCTTTATGAAGCAGGAAGGACAGAAACTGATGCCAACGAAGAAACTGCATGAGATTAGGCTTTAAGGTGTCATTTTTATAGCTGCCATTTAACAGTTCCCAAGGGCAGAGCGCTTTCATTTGTGCTTTTAAACACGTGTGAATCTCCTCCACGACCAATTAGGAGCTAGTATAAATGCCATCGTTAATAAGGTAAAATTATTTTGATGTTTTTCAGTTGCGTAAAAAGGATGTGCATGCACACCCAAGCTGCAAAGCAAGAGCAGTGTCTTGGGTAACTCCCGCTTGTTTAAAGGCAAGGAATTTTTAGAATAGGATCACCAGTCAACAGGTGAGTCTGGAGGTGTCCAAAAAATCAAGATAGTGGACCCGACCATGTGATCAAAGTTCATGTGCCAGGCACGTGCCAGGCATCCCCCACAGATGCCCCTGCCGGTCCCAGCTAAACATTTCACGTTCTTTCTTTTGAAAACTGAGCTTACGAAAAGGAGGGATGACAAATTGACAGTGTCCTCTTATCAAACGTCTGGAGGGCTAGCATTTACCTTTCTGAAGCATTCATGCATGGGGACTGGGAAAGTCTGAGTTTATCTCAGTAACATGTTTTGGCCAGCACTGCTTCCAAAAAAAAAGTCACAGTGAAGTATGACAGTACAAGATAGCATTCCTCATTAGAAGACAAGTTGCTTCAAATCACCTTGGAAACATCTGATTATAGTTACAGTATATCAGGTGAAACCTTTCACTTCATTACATAATCATTTTAATTACTGTAATTATTATATAATTATAATATGTGTGTGTGTGTGTAAAATATTATTATAATGTTATTATTGTCCCACCTACTTACTTTCTACTTAGTGTATTTCCACACTGGGCAGGGGGTTGGACTAAGTGATTTGTAATTGTAATGGAATGTGAGCATTACCTTGGAAGATGGGAGGCGGGGGGAGAGATGCTGCCTAGGGAACTATCAGATAAAAAGGGGATAAGCCCACAACTGAGTAATGGGCAGAGAAAGAAACTTAGAAAGGACCCGCCCTAACTGATCAGGCAGTAAATAAGGACAGCAGGAGATTTGTACTTTCAGACTTGCAAGATTCTGTTAAGGTACCCTAACAATAAAGTAGAATTAGCTGTCTGGTTTATCAGTAGGGCTGATAGTAATATCCTTTCCAATCATACATGCGATGATTCTATATCACTCTCAGGAATCATTTTAGGTATTATATTTGCATGCAAAGAAAAGTGCTCAGAAATGGAGTAGCCACTGCAATGAAGACTTTCAAGGAGCTCTCCCCACCCCAACAACTCAACAATTGTGCTCCCAACTGGCAAGGGCTGTCAGTTGGAGGCTGAGCTTGATGGAAGGTTGGTCTGGTCCTACTGGAGACATACAAACTAAAACTAAGTATACCAAACTCTTCTCTAATGTGGACTTTCTTATCCTATTTGGATACTTGCATTGTTATCTCTCCCTTACCCTGGAAATGACTTGCATGTCATGTGCAGTAGAATCACTATTTTTGTATACCAAACTTTATGACACATGTGCTTGTGTTGTCCAGAAATGATATATATATTGCTGCAATGCTAGCTTTACAAATACATTATAAATTCTCTAATAAAATTATGCATGCTTTGTAGGTAAACCCAATATGATAATAAGTACATAATTGACACTTCAATGATTTTTTTTTTTTTTAAGTTTCAGTAAATAGCATTTGATGGCATCCTCCTCTGGATGAGAAATTCAACCATTTTCTTCTGGAAAAGTCCCAAAATGCCCTGTCCCTGAGAGCAACCTTCTATATCATAAACAAAAGACCCAGCTCCCTGGAGAGGTCTATAATGCTGGGAGAGGTGGACGACCAGCAGCAAGGTGGAAGACCTGAAGGACCAGGTCAGGGACAGATCATCCTGGAGGTCTACCAACTTGATAGCACATTATATACATATACATATACATATACATATACATATACATATACATATACATATACATATACATATACATATACATATACATAGAGAGAGAGAGAATATATATATATATATATATATATATATATATATATATATATTTGGGTTTTTTTACTAAAGCAAACTTCATGATATTTCATGATATCTACTGCAGACATAGAAGATTGCATATCCAACATTTAACACACACCCTGCAGACCCTGGATACTGCCTGAAAAGTCATGACTGGCACACATGACTTGGGCCCAAAAGATCCAGTTTCAAGAGGATGTGGTTGCTCCTCTGTCAGAAAACACCAATTTGAATAGTGTGGATCAGCAATTCTTTGTCCAGGTGGGTTGGTGCTTAAATCAAAGAACAGCCTCAGCAGCATTTATTCTAAGGTTTGTAGAAGAAATGTAAAATAAGGTAAATAATACATTCAATCTGTTCATTCCATGCTAAGGTTTACATTTAGCCCCATTATGTGAAATTCATTTATCAATTTCTTCCTCGCAGCCAGTCATAATGAAGTCATTACTGCTTTTTATAATACAGCCACTGATGTCCAGTCTGGAATCAACTAGAAATTCTGTCACCCTTATCACATTATATTAAAAAGATGACACAATCTGTGGTTTATCTCTTGGATTAAATACATCTGCAATAATAAACTTATCCAAAAGAAAGAAAAAAAGGAAGAGAGAGAGAAGCCATTGTATCAAGTGAAAGTCTTTGCTATTAAAATGATGAGTCAGGGCGCAAAGAATGAACATCCCATTAGTCATAAATTTCCATCTGGCATCTCCAGCCTATTGGGCTAAAAGAGAGAGATTCCCACTATTAGTTAACTCTGGACATCATGTCAGTAAACTAAGCAGTCTGCCAGGCACCAGATCAATGCTAGAGAAAACTACACTGAAGCCACCCATCAGAAATCTTGGATCAGATCCCTGTGAATCCAGGAAGAGGCTTACCTGTTTTTATTCCCAGGAGACAGTTACTGTTAAGAGCACCATGACTGTTAGGCCTTACTATATCAAATAAAACAATGTAATGTACTATACACTATATCCTGCAATGTAATGTTTATTACTGAATATAAATAGCCAAGGTAACATGTTCAGTTTATGGATGGAAGGACAACTGATGTATATGCATTTAGGAATCATAAGTTTGCAACTTTGCAAAGACACTTCTTGTGCAACCAGTTAGAAAGCAGCTCAGAAAATTGTAGGCTATATGATTTGTCAATGTTTGCATCAGATATGGTATTATTAAACATAAATAATCAAACATATAGAACAGTGTTTCTCAACCTTGGCAACTTGAAGATGTGTGGACTTCAACTCCCAGAATTCCCCAGCCAGCCATGGTTGAGGTTGCTAAGGTTGAGAAATACTGATACAGAAGAATGAACTTTATTGAAGAACAACTAAAATGGCTTCTTCAAAAGAAGTGTTTCACTTAATCTTCTGGTTTTCTTTTAGGGTACCAGCAAAAATATAAAAAAAGGGGCACCTGAACTTTTAACAAGTTTTTTTGCAATGCCTGTCATAAAGCTTCACTGCCAAAACTCAGCTATCATGGAATTAAATAAAAGGTACTGTCACGGGCTAGTTACTTCTTTAAGAAACAGTAAGCAGACAGTAGGAATAATGCATAAGTGGACAGCTTCCCAAGGACCAGTGTGGTTTCTTACTTGTTTATAAATGACCTGGAGTTAAGAATATGTTGCTAATTACATTAAATTATTCAGGATGATAAAGTAGAAGGAAAAAAGATAGCAAGGATCTTTGAAAGCATCTCTCCAAATTGGCTGAATGGGCTTCAAAATGCCAAATGTAATTTGATGTAATCAGGTGCAGAGTGAGGCACATTGGCATATAAAGTCCAAATCTCACATCCGCGTTAATGGGGCTCTGAGTTGACAGTGACTGATCAGAAAGAGAATCTTGGAGTCATGGTGAAGAGCTCAATGAAAATGTCAATAGGGTGTGCAGCTGCTGTAAAAAAATAATGCTAGGAAATATACTGAAAATAAAACTGCCAATGTAGCAATGCCCTTATAAATTTCTGGTGCAACTGCATTTGGAAACCTGTGCGTGGTTCTGGCCACAGCAACTGAAAAAGGATATTGTATTGTTGACCAAAAGTATGACCAAAATGATTCCACTACAAGGAAAGACTACAGCATTTGGGCTTTTAATGTAGAGTACCAGTGGGTAAGGAGACATGATAGAGGTATAGAAAATGCATGATGCTTAAACATGGACAGGGAGAAGTTGTATTCATCTCTCCCAATGTAACAACTAGGATCATCCGCTGAAACTTAATGTGGGAAACTTCAGGACCAGTGCATAACTGGAATTGGCCATTAGACAGGTTTAAAAGGGAATGTGTGTGTGTGTGCGCCTTCAAGACAGTGTTGACTCCTGGCAACTGCCTGGACAAATCCCTGCAGTTTTCTTGGCCAAGTTTCCAAAAGTGGTTTGCCCTTGCCTCCTTCCTAGGGCTGAGAGAGAGTGACTGGCCCAAGGTCACCAAGATGGCTTTGTGCCAAGGCGGGACTAGAACTCTCACTCTCTCCTGGTTTCTAGCCTGATGCCTTAACCACTACACCAAACTGGCTCCCGTATTAAAAGGGAATAGATACGTTTATAAAAGAAAGGGATACATTAAGGATGGTCTGTTGTCTATCTCCTATGCAGGAGCAATGGGGCAAGAAGGTTATTACCCTCCTGTCCATGTTTCTGAGATACTTGCATGCATCTGACTGTTAATGATATGGCATGGAATTTTGAACTAAATGGTCTTTGGGCTGAGCCTGATCTAGAAGAGCTCATCTCATGTTCTGAAATAATTGTTCAAAGTTAATTTTTTCCAGAACTGTTATTAATTGGTCACCGCAGTCCTTTCACACACGAAATAATGTTCCTATGTATGACAGGATGTTGAGCTGCAATGATTTCTGGGGTTACAGTGAATAGACAGCTAGCAGTCCTATAGTTCAGATTAATATTTCTCTGTGCTATGATGTGTCTGCAAAGTCACTGTGAGGAGAATATTATGGTTCAGATGTGCAACTGTCTTCACGCCATCAGACATTATTGGAACCATAATATTCCTTTCAGAAGGAAAAGGAAAAAAATGTTATGAGATACCTATTCCTCCTGTTGATCAACTTTTCAATAGCACTATGTTTCACACACAGAGAAATAACACACATCTTAAATTGGAAAACTAATGAATGCATCAGCCATTGTGAAAGATGTATTATTTTCCATAGCATTTTTTTTTTTTTTTTTGGATGGGAGGGAAAGATATTGCTAGAGTGGTTTGTTCCCCTTCCTTTTGGATCACAGAATCAGTTTGTTTTTCAGGTGAAATAAGCAACTTCTCAGAAGGCAAATCTTTTTTGCTTGACATGAGTGCATATAAATGTGTTCTTATTCAACTACAAATTGGTTCAGATCAGATCCTAAGGGGCTAAGGAAGTCAACACTCTTGGTTACTGTTGGGATGCCAGTAAACTGTTTGTCAGGAGTTGTGCAAAAAGCTGAAATACAATTCTGCCACTGTCTCCATATTTCCTATAAATCAAGCACTGAACGCACACCCTTAATCTGCAAATATCCCTTTCAGGAAAAGTGGCCATGTGCAAAATATTGAATGCTGAGAGATGTCAGAAAATGGCTGTCATAGGAAGGTGAGGCTGCCAAGGTTAGTTAAATTGTAGCTTTCAGAGGAGAGAGCAATGGCCACCCAATGGTGGAGTCATTGTCCTAAAATGGCTCCTATGATGGATTTGATTAGTCATAAAATACCCGCTAATCAGAAAGCATGCTTCCTGCCACACCCTTGGATGCTCCCTCCTACTCCTGCTTACTTTTCTCTTCTTTTTTTTCTGGACATGTGTACATGCTTCAGAACACAGCAGCTATTCCACATTTCCATTTAGATTATGAGGCATTCTTATCAGTAACGATGCTACTAAAGGCTGATGTTTTCTCATATGCCAGCCTCTGTCTGTCTGTCTGTCTGCCTGCCTACCTACCTACCTACTGTACCTACCCATTCTGTAATAATATAATATTTTCTTAAAATGCATTTGGTTGTCCTTAGCCTAGCTGGACCATTGAGCAAAGGAAGCTCATTCATCTGATTCACAGATTGGGTCACCACTTTGCAAAATATAGTTTACAGAGATTCCTTCAGAGAAGGGTGACACCGCAAATCCTAATTGATTTTTTAAAATTATTTTTTTATAATTTAGCCAGTGAACAAATATTGGACAAAATAAACATTGTTTACATTTATTGATTTTACATTTATTGGTTTTGAATCAATGGTCCTCTAATCCTGTTGTGCATGATTTTTATAGCCTTTAAAAAGCAGGAAATCTCTCCAGACAGAAATGTCATGATTTCTGAAATGAAACTTTGATTCATAATCTTCTGAAGGAAATAATTCTTAGAATAACCCAACTTCTGAATTTCTGAAAGTTTGCTTTCTTCTTTTCTTTTGTCAGGCATCTCATGGAATAATAGCTTTGCAGCTGTGGTCCCCCTGCACCCGCCAACCCAGACAAGTGTTTCATGCCCCTTCTGTTCTGCAGCCCTGTGACTTCCAAAAACAGCTTTTTTAGGGATTCAGGGAGCTGCAGTGAGGGCACTAAGTAACAACACTGGGGTATATCTGGAGGTTTTTAATAAAGTAGTTTACATTCCTCTCCTCCAAAGTTTGAGATAATTAAACTACACAGGATGTGTGGCAGGTCCTAAATTGTACTGGTCTCTCTACAAGTAGAATCTACTTTTTTTAGTTTTCCAAAATTTAAGAATACCAACATTAAAATGTGTGGGCTTTGGTGAGGTTTGTTTAGAGTTCCCTTGAATGATAAGACTTCAAATGGTAGAAGAGAGTTGTGAAATGTTCTTTGGTTTGCAGAGGGTCAGATGACATTGGGTGGCAACTCATAATACCTCAGTACAAAAAATTCAATGTGAATATTGAATAAGTCCTATGACTGATTCCCAGTTCAATGACAATTAGCATCTAAGCTTTCTTCCCAGACTTTTAGGTCTTGCTTAGATTCACTCAGCTTCTTGGACCTTTGCCAGCATAGTTGACAACCAGGTATGTTATGTATGCGACTGAGATTGCATTTGTTGCTCTGATCAATTATCTCCTCATAGAAATTGATGGAAGCAATTGGACTATATTGATCCCATTCTGTCTTCTAGAAGCACTGGTTACCATTTACAAGATTATAGTGACATGAGACAGGGTTGGTATTTATGGGATCCCTTACTGCCAGCTGAAAGATTCTGAAAGGTTATAGTCAGCTTTTCTTCACTAGCATTTTTGGATCCTTCTTTGGGAGAGTGTAATATATATACTAATCCATGTAACAATCATCATATGAATAGGACTATGTAACTCTAAACACCTAAACAGTAGCTATTTTTAAGGATTACTTATTTATTTGTCTAATTTATACAGGTAGTCCTCAACTTACGACCATTTGTTTAACAACCGTTTGAAGTTACAATGACACTGAAAAAAGTGACTTACGACTGATCCTCGCAGTTACAACCATTGCAGCTTCTCCATGGCCACATGATCAAAATCTGGGCACTTGGCAACTGGCATGTATTTATGACAGTTGCAGCACCCCAGGGTCACGTGATTTCCATTTGTGACCTTCCCAGGGGGCTTCTGATAAGCAAAGTCAATAGGGGAAGCCAGATCTGTTTAACGACTGCAGCAAAAAAAAAAAAAAAATTAAAATCAGGTGTGACTCAATGACTTCATCGCTTAGTGACTGAAGTTCTGGTCCCAATTGTGGTTGTAAGTTGAGGACTACCTGTATAGCCACCCATCTCACAAAACAAGTGACTCTGGGTGGTGTACACCAAGCTAAAACAATTAATAAATACCTAAAGCTATTAACATTATTAATTATTTAAAAAAACAGTAAAAACTATAAAAAACAAAGCTAAAACAGAAAATAATAGATGAAGGGATGTTACTAATAACGGAGCCACCTCACTAGTTCTCCAGTCCCCTGGGGTCCCCAGGCCTGCTGGCATAACCAAGTCTTGAGGGTTCTATGGAAGCTCAGAAGTGAGGCGGCCAACCTCACCTCAAGGGGGAAAAGATTCCACAAATTGGGCACCACAGCAGAAAAGGACCGCCGCCTAGGGCCCGCCTGGGTTATCCTTCAAATAACCCAGTCCCAGGCCATGCAGGGCTTTAAAGGTCAACACCAGCACCTTGAATTGGATGCAGAAACAAACCAGTAACCAATGCAGCCCATGAAGCAGAGGTGTCACGTGTGTTCTACCAGAAGCATATATAACTGCTCGTGCCAATGCATTTTGTACCAGCTGAAGTTTCTGGCTAGTCTCCAAGGGCAGCCCCATGTAGAGCGCATTACAATGGTCCAGCTGGGAGGTGATCAGGTCATGAGTGATCATGAGTAGGGCCTCTTGATCTAGGAATGGGAACAACTGGCGCACAATATGAAGTTGTGCAAAGGCCCTCCTAGCCATGACTGCCGCCTGATCATCAAGCAGGTTTCATGAGTCCAGGAGGACCTCCAGATTGCACATGGGGTCTGTTTGGAGCAGTGCAACCCCATCTAGCACCAAAGATGACATAGTTCTAGAACCAGAGGGCCTCAAAACCCAAAGCCACTCAGTCTTGCCAGGGTTCACTTAAAGCCTGTTATTCCCTATCCAGACCTTCGCAGCATAAGACGTCCACAGCATCACTTAATTCACCAGGAACAGAGATGTACAATTGGGTATCATCAGGATACAGATGATACTTCACCCCATGGTGTCAGATGGTCTCACCCAGTGGTCTCATACTTCATGTAGATGTTGAATAGGAGAGGAGAGAGCACTGACCCCTGTGGCACCCCACACAGTAGGGGCTGAGGGCGGGATCTCTCCTCCCCAATAATCACCAACTGGAATTGACCCCGAAGAAAAAAGGTGAACCAGCACAATACTGTGCCACCCAACCCCAAACCTCTGAGTCGATCCAGAAGGATATCATGGTCGATGGTATTGAAAGCTGCCAAGAGATCAAGTAAGACAAGGATGTATGCACAGCCACCATCCCACTCACATCAGAGATCTTCCAAAAGCACGACCAATGCCATTTCCATTCCATACCCAGATCTGAATCCTGACTGAAAAGGATCCAGATAATTCACTTCATCCAAGGTCCTCTGATGCTGTTGGGCAACCACCTTCTTGATCACCTTCCTCAAAAAAGGGGGGTTGGATACTAGATGAAAGTTGTCCAGTATCGTGGGGTCCAGTGATGGCTTCTTGAGGAGCGGGTGCACCAAGACTTCCTTAAGTGGTAAAGGAACAATCCCCTTACTCAAAGAAGAATTCACCACCACTGGAACCCATTCATATGACACCCCCTGAGCTGCTTTCATAAGCCAGGAGGGGCATGGATCTAAGAAGCAGGTGGCTGAACTTACAGTCCTAAGGACCCTGTCCACTTCCTCAGGTCCAACAGTTCAAATTGTTCCCAGATAACCAGGCAAGACTCCATCCTACACTTCTCCCCAAGACCTGCAGCAAGGCCAGCATCCAACTGCGAGTGAATCCAAGTGATTTGGTCTGACAGAAACTGAGCAAATTCCTCCACACGTCCCTGCAAAAGGTTCCCTGGGCCCCCTTTACCCAAGAGGGCTCATGTCACCCAATACAGGGTGGCAATAAGGGTGGAGAAATACTGCTGCTTCACCACCCTTACTGCCACAAGGTAGGCCTTAATAGCAGCTCTAGCCCATATTTGGTCCAGTTCATCCTTAGTTGAGCACCAGCGGCATTCTAGATGTCTCTTCTCTCATTTCATCTTCCATAGCTCCTCTGTAAACCACGGGGAGTGGCAGGATCCCTGAGAGGGGAGAGGTTGCATAGATGCAATCCGATCTGATCCAAGGCTTCACCCACCTCTTTATTCTAAGCAGCAATCAAGGCTTTGGGTGGACCTTGCAGCAGACCAGCAGGAACAATCCCCAGCTCCCTCTGAAACCCTTCCCAGGTCCGTCAGTCACTGGGGGCGGACCAATCTAATGGGACTCGCCTCCCTACGGTGGATAGCGGCGCCAGAGAATCCCATGGCAATCAGGGCATGATCTGACCATGACAAGGGTGACACTGAAAGCCCCCCAGTTGCAGATCACATAGCCACTGCTCTCAGGAACACCAGATCTGGTGTGTGACCACTGTCCTGTATCAGGCTCTGGATGACCGGAGGAGCTCAGACAGGGAGACTGCTATGCTGCAGGGAGGCTGGTACAACAGCAACAATCGCAACTGATCCCTAGAGCCCAGCTTAATGAGCAGGGTCTCACATCTGGTGACCAGCAGGGCAGAGCCCCTGAAAGCCATAAGCAATTCTCGGATGACCATTGCCAAGCCACCACCCCTGCCCTGTGTTCTCAGCTGGTGCCACACTCAAAACCTGGATGGGCATATCTCCGAAAGGGCCACCCCCCTGTTCTGGGCCCAGCCAGGTCTCGGTAATACATGCCAAGTTGGTCCTTTCATAGTAGCTATAGTATTATTGTGTTGGTAAAATGTGATCTAGATAGTTTGTTGCCACAGCTAGGAACAAATCACATGATCCTTGTGAAACTGTACTAGAACTCAGATTTCCACTTTTAAATATGAACCATTTAAAACTTATTCAGGCATTAATTTACATATAATATCTAACCACTACAGTATTTTCTGGGTATATCTCTGCAGGCTTGACACCAGGTGATTCCTGCTGACTTCAGGGCTGCAGTGTAAGTTTTATTTACGGCAATAGAGAAGTGGTTTGCCTCTGAGCTGGCAAAAAAGTTTGCTGGCACAAATTCCATTGCTCTGACAGCCGAGTTCTTTTTTGCCTCAGTACCAAGACCAGCAAATGGCGCCGTCCTTACAATTTCACTGTGGGACAAGATAAGGAAAGTGATTCATGGTTTCTCCTGGTTTTATTTCCCTCCTAAGGAGTGTCCCTGCTGGTAGGATGGACAACCCCCAGTGGCTCTCACTTACCTGGGCTGGGCTGGGCTGGGCAGGGCAAGTAGAGGTGAGCTCAGCCATATGCCAAGTTGCCCAACTAATAAGTGAAAGATGCAGAAGCCGGGCATCCGGTCTAGTCTTCAGCCCAGGCCAAAAGGGCCGTGGAGGACACTGCTCAGGGAAGGGGCGTGTCTGCAACAGCCTAAAGAGGCCATTAGGAGCTGGGCAGCTCTTGGCCCTGGACTGCATGATTATGATTATATGATTATGATTATGATTATGATGATGGTTGGTCTCACAGTCAGCCAGACGTTTAGACTGGATTTGGCATTTCTATCCACCTATCGAGTCCTTTCCAAGGACCTGGGATAGGCAGATGTTGTTGTTTGATGGTGTGAAAGGTATCGTCGCAGGATGGAAGCTGTTGTTGTTGTTGTTGTTGTTATTATTGCTATATTTTTATCCTGCCTTTTTAATATTTAATTCAAGGCGGTGAACATACCACATACTCCTGCCTCCTATTTTCCTCCCAACAACAACCCTGTGAGGTGGTTTGGGCTGAGAGAGAGTGACTGGTCCAAAGTCACCCAACCATTGCTAACCTCATCATTGATGAAGCCTTCTAGGGCCAGTGCAGGGCAGAAATTATGTCAGGAGAGAAGGGAAAACACTGCTTTAAAACTGCATCTGCTAAAGAAGATGTTAAGCTGCCTTACCTGTGGCCAGGGGTTGACCTAAAGCCCAAACAATGAGGGCATGTCCTTTGAAAAGGGCTACCGGGGCATGCTTGTGCTGCAGTTAGAAGGATGTGACCGTGAGCCGTTCAGTCTGATACCTGCGCTCACATCCAGGCAAAATGCACAGACTCCACTTAGCAGCGCCAAGAAACAGCAGTGTCCATAATTGTGATGATACTAACGTGGCATTCACACAATGATGTCCTCATGCAAATGCCATGATTATGTCCTTGCATTGCGATATCTGATGCAAGGACTTAAGTTGCAACATTGGTGTGGTGATGTCCCCCTCCCCTTGGTGATGTCCCCCTCCCCTTGGCCCTTAGCCCCCCTCTGCAGACACCCATGTTAAGAAATATTGGAAGATCTATTAATATGGGAACATAGTTACAGATTAGGGCAGGAATAAACTCAAAAATCAACATTTTAAATGTGAAATACAGAGTGGTAATTCTGGCCAGTGCAACTACCCTATCACGCAAGGACTGATAATAAACTGTGGCAACTACAAGTAAGCCTGCTTGATCCGATATAGTACACCTATATATAGAATAGTCATAATGTGCTTGGGGAACAACAGGAGGTGGCCTTCACGCCTTGCTGGCAATTTTTTCAGCGCCACTTTGAGAGTAGGGGATGGTGAACTAACGGCTTTAGCCCTGCATGAGTACTTGGCAGGATCGGTACGGCATCCTACCCAAAAATTAAGGAAAGCTAACAATCGCAAGCGTGTGTTTGTGTGTGGGGCGGGGAAGGGGGGGGGCTGTACTACCGCGAGAGTTAACGTATGGCCACAACCGTGAATTAAAGCAAAGCAGCAAAGTGACACGTGGTACTTTCAAAAACTTTTGAGCAGGGATGGCGGGAGGGGAGGAGGGGCTATGGTAAGAGTAGCGGTTTTTTACGAAAGCTACAGGGGCTTCATTTCCAAACTTTGTTTTTATGGGTTCAGGGGAAATCGCAGAACGCCAAATACCGGAACGCCTAAGACCGGAACTGCCACTTCCTCGGATCAACTCTCAGACTCGCTTCTACTTTCATTAACAAGTAGAAAGAAAGGAGGCGGAGTCGCACTTTCGTTTGTAGGAGTAAAACCTCAGAAGATTTGTCCTAGAAGTTTATTACACCAGTAAAAGTGTCTTTCTCCCTCTTTTTAATTCAGTTCTGTTGCAAAATCACGGGGGGGGGGGAGAAGGGAGGGGGAAGAAGACGAAATAAGGACGGACAGTGTTTCTGGTTTGTTCTCTCTCTCAATTTCTTTATCCTCCAACGTTGGTAAGCTGGAAGACTGAAGAGGAAGCAGGCTATTACATAAAGGTATCTTGAGAGTTTAAATGTCTTAAGATAGATAGAGTTTCTTGTCCAACTTTTCGATCTTCCGTTTTATTGCATCAGCTGATACATCGATTCTTTCCCATCTACATAATTTCTAACTTTCCACCCGACCCTCTGAACGGGGAAGAGTCTCAAGAACGAGGTTCCCAACTGCAGAGACCACTTTTGAAGCCGCGACAATATTCCTCTCCTTTCAATGAAGCTTCTTCCCTCTCCCCCTCCCCCAAGAATCCTCGGCTAAATCGTTTGTAATTTTTTAAAAATCTCCCTCTTTCAGCCGCTCCGGTTTAGCACGCCTCCCTGTTTATTTTCCAGCTCCGAGAGTGGTTGTCTTCCTGTTCCCCACCACCACCACCACCCTTTTTAATATTTTGCACGGTGCCAAGCTTGGGAGTTTTCGCATATTCGCCTCCCCTTTTCTGCAGCCTCCCTCCCCAGCCCCATCAGAGGAAATATTACAATGTTGCAAGCTGACGTAAGGACATTACAAGGAAAGGGCTACATTTCGGAGTGTTTATGAAAAGCTTCGGTACTGTACTGTCACCAGGGGGCATGCAATAGAATGCATTTCGTCCAACATTTGGGATAATGATCATTTAGAAACCACTACGACCAAAAACAAAAAGAAAAAGAAAAGAAAGAAAACGAGAAAAAGAGCGAGCGAGCGAGCTTCCAGTGAGCTTTGGAACCGGCGCCAGGCAGAGGAGCCATGCAGTCAAACTTTCGGGAACCCTTGGTTATTTTTTCTGACATTGCAGCTCGCCCTTGAGGATCGCTTACTGAATTCTCCGGATTTTGTTTTGCTTCTTTTTCTTCTCCCTCCACCTCTCCCGCCGTCTCCAGGCCCGGTTGATTTGCTTCCCTGTGGCAAAGGAGGAGAGAATCGAGCGAGCTCCCTAACAGCGAGGAAGCCGCAGCAAAACGCCCTGCCTGCTCGCTTCTCTCCGCTGCCTGCCTGGCTGGCTGGCTGGCTCGCTCGCTCTCCCACTCGGCTCGCTTGCCTTGGGATCCAGTGTTGTTTTGAAGGGAGCTAACATGGCGACGGTGCCCGTCTATTGCATCTGTAGGCTGCCCTACGACGTAACCCGCTTCATGATCGAGTGCGACGCCTGCAAGGACTGGTTTCACGGCAGGTAACACAAAGCGATCGGGCCTTCCCCCCACCCTCCGCTCTAGGGCAGAGATCCCCTTCCTATCGCTCGGGGCCTTTCGTCTCTTTCGCTCGCTAGGGCAGCCGCGAGAGCGAACGGGAGAGATGGTGGGTTCCTGGCTGCTGCTTCTGCTCTGTGCAGTTTTCCAACAGGCCTTTTTGGAGAAGAGGAGGAGGAGGAGCCACTCTCTCGTTTCCCTCTCTTGTATTTTTTGTGTGCGTGTGTGGTTTTGTTTTTGTTTCGTAAATTGTCGAGCCCGGGCATACACAATGGACTCCCCCCCCCTCCCGGGGCTCTGGTGTCAAGGGGCTGCGGGTAGTGGTGGTGGTGGAGAGAGCTATTGTCCTTTACTCGGGGAGGGAAGGAGGGAGGGCGGGCGGGCTGGCTGACTTGCTTGTGCTAAAGGGTGTTTCTCCCTTTTTTTGAAATTATTATTTTATTAGCTCCTGGTTTCTGGCCCGCTGCCTCACTGCCCCTCCCCCGATCGGGGTCTTATTGGGTGGATTCTGTGGGGAGGGTCAAGGAGAAGATTTAAGGTTAGATGCACCCCCCCTCACTTTCTCCAGAGAAGGCATGGAGAGAGCAGAGCCGGGGGCGGGGAGAGGTTAAGAAAAGCGGTTCCACAATGTCTGGCTAAGCGGGAAAAGCCAGCGAGCCAACCCCGGGAAGGATCCCTACGGAGCAAGCGGGAGCCGCTAGGACTCGGGCAGCGAAGGCGGCTTGTGGAGAGCCCGCGCTCCGGGCGGTCACTTGCCTCGCGCCTCCCGAGGGGAGGGGGCGACCGGGGGGTGTTTCCTCGCCTGCCGGGCGCACCGATTTGGCCAAGGGACGCGCGGGCCCCGAATGGCAGCGTGGAGAGAGGAAGCGAAGAGCCAGGGCGTCCCCGAGAGCAGCGGCCACAGGGCATTCCCCGCCGCGCAGGCTGCTGAAGCCTGGAGCTGACGCCACTTCGCCTCGGCTAGACTGTGGTGGGGAGCGAGCGAGTCCACTCCGCCAAGCAGTGGAACCAGAGCCCGCGGCCAGAGCTCACCCCGAAAGGTGGGCGGAGGAGAGCCCCGGAAAGGCGAGACCCCTTTCTGGGCTTCCTGAGGTAGCGCTCTCTGTGGAAGCCCCCCCAAATGTTGCCACGTCCGCCTCTGACACTTCCACGGCGCCCCTTTTTTCTTTCTTTTCACGAAATGAGATACAAGGGATGGCGTGGATTCTTTGACCCAGTCCCGGAGACGGCTGGGGCGGTTCATTCCCTGACGCTCCCCGGTCGAAGCTTCGGCTGCCGTCTCTCGGCGGCAAAGGCTGCTCTAATTCGCGTTGCCCACAGTCAGCAGTGGAATCTGAGACAATGTAACGCGCAGGGGCTGGAAACTCCCTCGGCCACACGCTCGTCCTCGCTTTTGATTAGTATTTGATTTGTACAGGAGGGGTCCCCGCCCCGCGCCTTTGTCAGGCTTTCTTGGTGCTTTAATTATCACTTCACCTCACCCGCGTCGCTCCGATTGCCTTGTTGCAGGGACTCTGGATATGATCTGACTATCAACCTGATCTTTGTGCCTCGCGGTGGCGGGGTTGTGTTGCATACGGAAGGCAGACGCGTCGCTCATTTAGAAAAAAATGGAGCTGCAGGAAGAAGCGGAAGGGACTTCAGCCGGATTTCCTAGGAGTTCAGTCTTAGGCAGCTTGCAAAATAGGTCTTGTGGAAACGGAGGCACCTCTGATGGAAATCGGTGACGCTGACGCGTATCGGGTCTGCTACCTGTGGGTACGGGCTGCCAAAATTAAGCCCCTGTGTGAGTCGCCGGGTCTGTTCTCGCGGCGGTCAGCAGGACTTTGTAGGACTTTGGTGTTGCTGTCCTGAGTGTGTTTAGGGCTTTAGCCGCGCATGGACGATGAGGTGTCTCTGATGAATCATCTTCCTGTGATTCGCTGCTGAACTTATTTGCAACTTGGTTTCTTGACAACAGCAGAGAAGGGATCAAAAAGCAGGTTGATATTCGGGAAACTCAGTTTCAAGGGCAAGGATGATTGCCTCCCCGCTGAGGAATAGACAAGGTAGCTTTAAAGTAACTAATGACAATGGTGTGATTGCTTTGGTGATGTTTGATGCTTTTACATTAATTTGTAGTAATTTGTTTATTTTGGGGTTTGTCCACCACTCTGGGTATTATGCATTGTGAAAGTCCATTATAAAAATAATAAAATCATTGTCAGCCAAAAACTGGGAAAATCATGTGATTGGTGGTTATAATTCAGTGTGCCTGATGCATAGAACAGCGTTTGCACTTGGTTCTTCAAAATCATCCAGCTTCAAAGAGTTGTGAGGATAAGTACTTGAATGCAATGGGAAACCATGAATACTGTCTTGACCTCTCTGGGGGAGAGGACAGTACTCACATGCACACACACACCATTGTTAGAAAGAGTTGCTGAGGAATTTAAAACAAAAACAACAAACCTCCAAAACGATTAAAACACATTCACTTGATGCTGAAGTAGTGAATCATTCTGTATACTATGAAAGACTTTCTAAAACTCTGATTGGTAATAAGATAACCCAGCTCAATTTTATGCAGAGTTTGGTGCATCATTAATTTCAGTAGACTAAGGCACTATTATTTCTGCTTTGAACCAAACTGTTTAAAATTAGTCTGAGATTAGGAACCAGACATAGGAGAGAGTAACCCCCCTCCCACAGACAAACAGATCGTGTCTTGAAAATATTAGCTGCACATATGTAAGGATTTGCACAACTACATATAATTCAAAGTATATGCTGCAGTTAAAAATATGGTGTTTGTTAGCCATAGTGATCTTTTTTGTCCTTTTTAAAATGAAATTTATTTCACTATAGTTTCCCTTTCTGCTATCTATGCATTGAAATTGCCAACAGCCAACTATTAAAAATACAGTAAGAACATGATTTTTTAAAAAAAATAACCCTACCTATAATATTCACAGAGAATAATCGCACAATTGTAACTTGAAAGCTTTAAACAGTGAAGCCAGTCTTGGGACATAGCTTGCTCACTCCTTAGTGTGTACATGATGCAGTATGTGATGCTATATATTTCTGAGGGCGAAGGATCACAAAGTTGGATAATACCTGCAGAACATTTAAGCATACATATGTATCTACACTACAGGAGAGAGAAAGAGAGATGAGTCATTACACTGTGAGTCCCACCTCCCAAAAGCTACTTTTTGCAATTTAAAAACAGCTGTTAAAACTTTTTTTGTTTAAAAGATGTGAAGAATGCATCTAAACAAGACTTTTGTAAAATAACGTTGGTGAGTAATTGACAACTGGGTAGGATTCAGAACAAATATTCAGGAAAATCATACATAATATTAAATAATGACAGCATTGGGTTGCCCTTACCATTTAAAAGACGAACCTCTCAAAAGAATACCCCATGTACCCAGGAAAGTGTAAGTTCAAATCTGAAAACAAAAAAAGATACTGCAATAAAGTTTTCCCACAGAAAACAGGGTGATTTTCATTAGCTGCTGTGATTAGAATTATATATCTATAAGAAAAACTGGCATATGACCAGTTTAACTGATAAATGAGAAACTTATTTGAAAGTGTCCTTAATTATACATTTCTAAAATGTGTTATCTTTATGATCTATAGGTAAATCCAGCATTATGTTTAGATTAATTCTGAAAGTACTGTTTTTAGTATGTATGTTATGAACCTTTTGTGGAGGATTGATGTTCCCTAGAAATATGTACTGGAAGTTTAAATCCTAATACATCTGCAGGCTACAAATTGGAGGAGGCTGATTTACTTCTTATATTGTTTCTGACTTTTCAGTTTTGTTGGCTATTTTACCCTGGCATAAGATCATTGTTTAGATTTTAAGTGTGGTACGTTCATTTCTGAAATAAATGCAGACCATCATGTTTTAATGGATTCTGCCCAGAATATTTAGCCAAGAATCATACAATTTTGGGAACTGTGGTCAGCTCTCAACACATCTGGAAAGCACTAAGCTACATCTTAAAATTAATTATGGGTGGATTCACATATCACACTAATGGTTTCTTTAGTTTTGGTTTAGCAAGATGTGTGTAGATTTAGCTACTGTTTACATATAGCTGGATTCTACATTTGTGTATTTGTACTCAATGGAAAATACTTTCCAGTTGAAGTTGATAGGATTGTGTCCTTAAATATAAATAAATATGATCACATCATAAGGTGTGGATCTGGTTTTTAAAATAAGATAATCTTAATGATGCAATTATTAGTGATACCACCATTAATTATTATATTCTTCATATAAAGTTTAAATCATTAATTACTATCCGGTGTCTTGATGTTCTAGATGGCAGGCAATTCAGACTATCTTAAATAGGAGGAGGCAGCCCCATTAAAAATTACTTTGGGGTAGCAGTAACATTGGACATTGTGGTTTGGGCACCTTTTATCAGCTTTAGCTAATATACCAACTATAAACTTACTTGAACAGAAGCCTAACTATAACTGCTCATCTTTAAGTATCTCTTGTTTGGATTATTGCAGTCCATTAACTACGTGGCTGCCTTTGACACTGTACAATAATTTCAGACAGCCCAAGTTAGGGTAGTAAGGTTATTGATTACAGACTGGGGTGAACTCTTCAGTCATATTATGCAAGTCTTTCATAGTCTTCACTGTTTTAACCATTTAAACTTGGGTCGATAACATGCTGCCCTTGGAGGTTGCTTAACTTCCAATGCATGTAGAGGTGGGAGTTACCATCAGATAATATCTGCATAGACACATGTCACCCATTGTCTACAGGGAAGGTAAGAGGAGCAAGTGATGTAATGTGTGTCATAATCTCATTGTGAAAATGGTATGAATTATATAATTTGCATCAGTTGCATCATGACATGACCAATATAAATTACATAATTTGTATTATTTGCACAATGAGATCATGATGCATGTGAAGCCATTGTGACTTGTGGCTTTTGTGTCTATCCCTGGGTAAAAAAACCTTAAAGCCCTCTAATGACCCTTCACAATCTTAAAGGTTCGGCCAGATGACGTGGGTTGTTGACAAAGAGAAGGCTTTTGCACTGATGGCATAGCCGTCTTTAGAAGCTATAACGGTATCATGCTTCAAAATGTCATGGTGCAAGTGAAGCAAATTATATAATTCAGATCATTTGTTCAGTGTCATGATACAGGTGATGTCACTTGCCCCATTCGCTCAGGATAGCCCTGGCTGTAAAATGACCACATCAGAGAGACTGCTGGTTTTTTTTTTTTTTTTGGGGGGGGTGCCTGTTAGATAAAGACAGTTTTTCTTTGACAAGCATTTAGTTATACTTTCTCATTTTATGTGTCATACTTTTATTTTCATTTCAATTGTATTTTTTTTTAGCTTTTTGTACTATGTTGTCTTGATATTCACTTATTAGCATTTTAGACTGGATATTACCTGATCTAGAAAAATATGTATTATTTATGAAAAATATTTCATATAACAAGAATGGGGAAAAGAATTTATTTAAACCCAACATTGAATTTCCTTCAGACAACAGTCTTTTATAAATTCTAATCAGTATAATTGAAGAGTAAAAATATTCAGGCTTTCAAAAGAACTAAAATACCTCGAACCATTCCAGTAAGATTTATGTAGTTTTACTTGTACATTGTTCAAAGTAATAGCATTCTCTCCTCTTGTTGAATGAGCTTGTTCAAAATGAAAAGCACCAGTTTCCTATAATTTTACAGCCTGTTTTCTAGAGCATTCAAAAGATACAATATGGCTTAAATAATTGAAACAAATAGAAATATAAAAAGCATTTTTGCTATGGAATTGTAATGGTATTTTGTAAATGAAATCCATGATGTTTGGAGGAGTTATAGGCCATGGACAAGAATGAAAAAATACACTAATGAGCTGCTGTTTCATGAAATATAGAAATATTGCTAATTTATCAATAGAACCTTTTAAAAAAATGAAGGGGTAAAGAATCAGTCCACTGCAACCGTCATTTAAGACAGAATGAATTTGGGCTAATGGGCATGTTTGGAGTTTTGAGAACTCAGTGCTATTGCAGAGTTCTAGTGGAGGGTGAGAGCTTTCTCATTCTACCCTTTTTCCCCACTCTGATGAGTACACTTTCAGGCAAAGCACTGAGTCGTAGTTCTTCATTTTATTTTATTATTATATTTTAAGTGTAAAAATTTGTTATGTAATTTGCTATACTGTTTTAATCTTGTTTTAAATATTAAATATTAAAATTACTTTTTAATTAATTAAAAATTAAAATTAAGTATTAAAAAAGTATTAAGAGAGCCAGTTTGGTGGACTGGTTAAGGTGTTGGCCTAAAAACCGTGAGAGTGAGTTCTAGGCCTCCCTTGGGCATGAAGCCCAGCTGGGTGACTTTGGGCCAGTCACTCTTTCTCAGCCCAGCCCAACCCACCTCACAGGGTAGTTGTGGGAAAAATAGGAGTCAGGAATATTCGCTCCCTTGAGTTGACCAAAATAGATATTAAAAAAGGCAGGATAAAAATCTAATAATAATAATCTGCCCAGAGTTGATTATTTGAGATGGGTGCCATAATATTGAATAAATAAATAGTCAGATTGTCACAGATCCAGGAAAATATCTGTGTACACTACTAAGGTTGGAGAACTTTTTTCAGCCTAAGGATCAAATCACAATGTGGAAATAGTCCTGAAAACATCAGTCTAATAGTAGATGTCATTAAAACCAAAGTGATAAAAATTGAAATATACTTAGAGTAAAGTGAGAAATACTGATTTTTTTTTTCAATTCTGTGCATGTTTATTGACAGGTGAGTAGAGAATCCAATCCTGCATGCATGGTTAGAATACCATCTCATCAGAATCATGTTCCTACCTGGAGGCCGTACTGAGAAGGACTTCAGAATCTCAACAGAAATAGTTGCGATAGCAAATACCCAGCAGAAACTGCCCCCAGGAAGTGCATAAACTTTTAGCAGATGTAACAAAATCTCCCCCCAAAATTAAAGGCTATTTACATGCAGTAATAATAGATTCTCAATGACAAATACACAAGCCTACAAGAAATATTTTAAAATTCCTCAAAACCAAGCCTGTGTTAGTATGCAATATTGTACTTCCTAGGTTTTGGGTAATAGTTTGAAAAGTAATATCTAGATTAAAACTCCTAGCTTCCATAGATTAGTGTGAGTAAGGGTAAAATTAGCCTTTGACTCTGCTCATGGTATGCTTGTCCTTTCTGTTAGTGTGGAATGATGCTTGTGGCACAGGGATTACTGTAGCTGGTAACCTAATCTATTCTCTGTCTTACTAAAAAGCATTATGTGAAAGTCTGATTTAGCAAAGCTGTGATGGGCAGCAGAGGTCAGGATCTGTGGACCCTTCTGGGGCATAGAAAATGGGGACTTGGAATGTGAATCCTGGAGAACTTTTATTTATCCTATCCTGAAGAAATTGCCTGGCAAAAAAGCATGACTTCTATTTGTCCCTTTACCTGGCTGACCACTGTTTGATTATATTCTATCTATCTATCTATCTATCTATCTATCTATCTATCTATCTATCTATCTATCTATCTATCTATCTATCAATCAAATTTATATGGCTGCCCATGTCACAAAAAAGTGACTTTGGGCTGTGTACTACAATGAAGTCAAACAATAAATATATAAAAAACAGTCATTATTAAAATATATAAAAACAATTATTATTAAAATATCTAAAACTAAAGGCACAGGAGAGAGTGAATATTAACTGCAATAGTAGAGCCATCTTAAAATGTTACCAGTCCCCTGGGAGCCCCAGGCCTGTTGACATAGCCAGGTCTTGAGGGACTTCCAGAACAATACAGGTATGGAGATAACCTCATTTTGGGGGTGGGGGAGACAGGATGTTCCATAAGGCAGGCACCACAGTAGAGAAGGCCCGCCTCCTGGGACCTGCCAAGTGTAAGTCCATAGCGGGTGGGATCTGCAGCACACTCTCTCTGCCGGATCTAATGGGATGGGCAGGTGTAATTGGGGAGAGGCAGTCTCTCAGATAACCTGGTCCCATGCCATGAAGGGCTTTAAAGGTCAAAATCAGCACTTTGAATTGCACCCGAAAGCAGACTGGAAGCCAATGCAGCTCACAGAGCAGAGATGTGACATGTGCTGTTCTGGAAGCACACATAACTGCCCATACCTCTGCATTCTGCACCAGCTGAAGCTTCTGGATACTCTTCAAGGGCAGCCCCATGTAGAGCACATTACAGTTGTCCAATCTGGAGGTGCTTAGGGCTCCTAGAGCCCCCCCCCCAATCTAGGAATGGGCACAATTGGTGCACAACACAAAGCTGTGCAAAGGCCCTCCTAGGCACAACTGCCTTCTCCTTTTTGAGTAGGAGCTGTGAGTCCAGGAAGACCCCCAGATTGCGCACTGGGTCTGTCTGGGGCAGTACTTCCCTATCCAGCACCAAAGAAGGCACAGTCCTAGAAGTGGCAGGCCCCAAAACCAAAAGCCACTCAGTCTTGCCAGGGTTCAGCTGAAGTCTGCTGTTCCCCATCCAGACCCTCACAACCTCCAGGCACTGGGATAAGACGTTCATGGCTTTGCTTAATTATATGCTTCTGGGTTGCCCATTTCTGTGCTTCCATATATATCATCTGCCTTTCCTCAGATTTGGAAAATCTATATTAATGTTCTTTGTTTTCAGTCTTATATACCTCTATTTTTATTTGTTTTATTTTTTGTTTGACTGCTGGCCTCATGGCTGTAATAAAGATTTGATTTCATTCAATTTGATTTGACTTGACTTGGAATGGAAGAGGAGTAAATGATAACAAGCATTAATTAACAGATGAAATGAAAGAAAGAAAAATAGATACGTTGTGTGGTCATGAAACTGAAAGTGGAAGTATGTAATTCAGTGGTCTGATCTTGTGAAGCAGGGATGTAAAGTTGTAGGTTATTATGTTCAAAAAGGTTAAAATGTATGTCAGCAAGTGTGAATGGGTGACATCTAGATCATTGTGGGTGCTAATGAAAGTAGGAATTCATAGGTTGATGATAGCTGTATGTGGACACTCCAGTGAATAGTGATGATGGAGGAATCAGACATGAGTTTCGGGAGGGCTTTTGAGGGTGTGGAAGTTTAGTCTACCCCCAGGAATTGGGCTGACATTGGAAGTTGATTGAAGCTATGTGACACTTTTAACCCTGTGTTTAGCATTCTGTAAGCTGCTATTGGTATCAGTGGTATAGAAGCCCCAGTGAATACATTAAAAACGCACACACACAAGCAAATATTTTGAATGTGATCCAAGAAGGAAAAATTATTCTGTTAACTGCCCTGAATGGATAGGTGGGAAGAACTGGGGACAGCGCAACAAGTTGGAGATGCTTCCTGAGCTGATTGCAGAAATCCCAACACTTTATTTCTGTGATTTCAGCTGAAGAGGAACTGTTTAACTGAACCATAATTAACAACAGTGATGACAGATAGCTAACCAATTCCTTAATTTCTTCCTCTCTTGATAAACTGTGTAAAGTGGCATAAAAAACAACTCCTCACCATTACTTTAAGGACTGATTAACATTCAAAATAGATCATTAGACAAATTAAAATAAGATATAATAAATCCTGTGACATTGCAAAAACAATGTGGGCAAGAAAAACAGGTTAAGGTATTTAAATCTAGACCTATCTGTCTACAAGTATCTGTCTCACAAAAGCAGTGTTGCTCAACCTTGGCAAGTTTAAGATGTATGGACTTCAGCTCCCAGAGTTCCCCAAACAGCCATGCTGTTTCTGGAAGTTGAAGTCCACACCTCTTAAACTTGCCAAGATTTAGAAACACTGTACAAGAACGATGGACTTTAGTCTTCTGTCAAGAAGAATGAGGATCTCTGCGATCCTAATGTATTTACTACTTTTAATAGAAAAAAAATTCTCACTTCTGTCCTGCTGATAATATTGAAAATGCAAAGGCAAGAATAATAAAGGATAACAAACAAGTGGTAGGTTATTTTATTTCTGAGTTCAGATAAAATTCTTTTCAGAGGTGAGTCTTGGTTCATATTCAACTCTTAGTAATTTTAGAACAACATGTTGTAAGGTAATTGAAACATATTTTTCAACTGTAGTTAGGCATTTCACTTACCAGTTAAAATGATAATGCAGTTATAGTATTGGACACAGTTCAAATAGACAAACGTTATGTGGTTCTCTTGTTCCAGATGAGAATTTAGCTTCAGTCTTTACAACATAAAGTATACTTAAAATGGGACTGCCCTCTCAATATTCAACCCAATCTTATGAACTGTACAAAGAATGTGGTTCCATGCAGTGTGTATGTATTGGGGATGCCTCAGACATAGAGATGATTTAGAAAATTCCTCTTATCCCTGTGTATCTTCAGAGTGTTTGTAAGGAAATAGTTAAAGTATATTTTTCTATAATCTAACTTGTTTCCCTGTAACAATGATTGGCCTATGAATTTAAAAGAAATTATTGACTCCACTAGAAGATTTTTTGAAATCAAAATGTATTAGGATTGATAATGACATTCACATTCTTCATGAATTCATGTGAAATTACAGCAATTATAATGTTGTGCTAATAGCATAATGCTCTTATTACAGTATAATCTCAATTAATGCATTATTACCAGTAAATCAAATCTGCAACTTTTGCTGATCTGCTTTTTTTTCTCACATTAATCAGAAACTACTTTTGACAAACATTGGGCTGCATACAGATGGCTTCACTATTCAAACTTACTATGTAAAGATGTGAAATGGATCCAGAAATCCTGCTATATTCTATAGGCATATTGAATCAAAGTCTGTAAGAAATTAATAGCGAGTAGAGAAAAGATAAATTTAAAGACTGTATATTTTTGCTTTTGTAAGAAACATTTCCTCTATAAGTATAAAACATAATTACAGCTAAGTTTGGGAAGAAACAAGTTACTCAAAGATGAGTTTTATATATGTGTAGCAATAAAGTTAAAGAATAGGACAAGCTTTATAAACTAGGAGCTAAGATAAGCTTGCAAAAGTTGTATAGATGAAGAGCATTTTGGAAACAGACATGGGAAAATGTCCCTTTCCAGAAACAACACCTATTACAGGAAGCAAGTTTGTGTCTCCGTTCTGAATAAGTTTGTCTTAACTTTTAACTGTTAACTGATTTTGGTATTAATTTTAGTATGAACTTTAATGTATATTTTTGAGGTTTTATATTCTGCATTTTAAAAGTTGGTTAGCTGTCTTGAATACTTGTCAGAATAGATTAACAAAGCATGAATTAAATAAATAAAAATATTAAACTAGAAAATTAAAATCAATTTATGCAGTAATAACCATATCCATTTAGCGGCTTTCATATTATTTCATGTGGAATCTGAATATTAGATGAATTGCATTGTGAAATTAAATACACTTTAAGAATCTGATCCAATTCCTGGAAAATAGAGCTGGTTTGATGTAACAGTTAAGATGCTGGACTAGAAATTAGGAGACTATGAGTTTTATCTTCTCTTCAGCGCAGAAGTCAGCTGGGTGACTTGGGACCAGTCACTTATTCTCAGTCTACCCCAGAGGGATGTTGTTGTGGGGAAAGTAGGAGGGAACATTATGTACATTACCTTGAGTTGTACAGAATAAAATCAGGATATAAGTCAAATTAAAAAATAGACTACCTTCAGGAATTCAGAAATTGCCACAACAAAGAATACTTTAATCATATTGTCCTTAATCAGAGGAAGACCATTTCCATTGGTCTTACCTGAGGATAGGTGGAGAGAGAGAAGTAGAGAGAAGTCTGTGTGTTGTTTCTGTTACAGGGACTCCACTCTGGAATTTATTGCTTCTCTTTGAGGGCTCGCCTACGTGTCCCTTTAATTGCAGCGCCAAATGCCCCCCCCCCGACCATTTTTAAAGGACATAGTCTTTCATGTTGCCTTCAGTTCATCCTTAGATTACTGTGGAGGCAACAGCTTATATCTGCATATAGTATTCCATTTTTTTAAAGTAAAGTCTTCTGATCCAGTTTTGTCTGTGGCCATAAGCTATGGTGCTTCTTTGATGTTATGGTGGTTAATGCAGTCAGGGTCTGGGACCTGTCCAGCTCCACCTGGACTGTTGCAAGTGTGCTTCCTTCCCTCTGGACTCTGAGCACGGCTGTTTGTGGCCCTTTTGCTTGGATGCAGGAGAGACCGGATCCCTGGTTTCTGCAGGGGCGTCTACCCACATAATGCCAAGACTGGTGCTTTGGAAATCACTGGTAAGGCATTATACTGGAGATTATATGGGACGCACACACACACACATGCACACACAGACACACACACAGGACTAGCACTCTCTGGAGAGAATGATGTGCTGTTTTGCACAGAAGACTGATTTAAACTGGGAAAGTAAGTTGAATTCTCCCAGCGATTCTCTGCTGATTCTGCCCCCAAGGAACGCAGTACGGGTTTTCTGCTGCTTCTGTCAAGTAGAGATTTTACGTGGCTATAGTTTTTGCTGGTTTTATTACTTGGGAGAAGCAGGGCTGTTGTGCCTCCACTATGAACCACTTATAAAGATCCGAACTGACATTGCTGCCAGAACTGCCCTTCATTTGCAGTGAACCACGGAGTAAGTAGAGATGTTTAATTACACATACACATTTCAGTCTATTCAAATACCAACTGAATTCCACCCAGGAAATCTGACAGGTCACTGAAGGGTACTGGGTGCAGCAAGAGATTAGCCTCCCCCAGTCCTCCTCCTCACAATCCCTCCTCTGCAATAGTGGCCTGTCATTTGGGCTGTTTTCTAAACACAAGGGGAGTGCTTTTTAAAATGAACGTTCAACCAGCCTTTGTTTGAGCCATGGCTTATTGGACAAACTATAATTGCCTGACCCAAGGTAAACCATGGGTAAACCATGAACCAAAGTATGTATTAATCCAGCAAAGAATATGAGGTTTAATCATCTCACTGTTAAACATCTAGCAAAACAGGTATGACATCTTCCTTCTTGGCTTGGCTACCAATGCAATGTTGGTGACCAAATATTCCAATCCAGGATTTATTTTCTTATATACGTAGCTATAAATGCAACTTATTTATCGTTTTAACAGGAAGCACCACCATAATATAATAAACAGGTTTTCATAGTTTGGAAAAGTCAATTACTTAAATTTGAAGTATAAACAAGTTGGGCAGGGATATGTTTTTAGTACAGCAAATTATATGAATAGCTGTTTGAATGCCACTATTTATATAGCTTTTGGTTTCCATTTTGATTATAGTAGCTGCTGTACAACACACTTAATTGCAGTTTTCTTTTCAACTGAATGTTATTTTGGACTGGATTCTGATTAGTTCATATTTGTATTCACATTTTTTAAAATGCAAAATAACTTGCATATATTAATGGTTTTAAAATCCAGTTTTTCCCTTTGTTCTAGTAAATTTGATGTATGTATCTTTAAAGACTTATTTTCTAAGAAAGCTCTGTGCTTCTATGAAATTGTCTGTGACTTAAAATAGTTGTGAAGTGATAAGCCAATGTAATCTTATAAACATGTGCTAGAAGATGCAAACTCTAATGTATCATAAAGAATCAACAAATCCAGGGGCAGTTTGATATTTTTTCCTAAATATTGGGAATTTTATAAATGAAAAAAAAGAAACAAAGCAAAACAAAAAAACACCAAAAAAGATATCTTTAACCTCATTTTTTTCCTTTGGCAGTCTTGAAAACAGGCAATATAAATGTTCATGTCTCTTAATATCTAGGGTAAGTGCAAACATAACCAATCATGATATTAAGACAGCACTGTCTTTTATATAAGATTGTAAAGGCATTTGTGAAATAAGTACTAGTCTCCAAGATGGTATCTCTCTTTCATTTCAACATGAGATAAATGTTTATCTGTATCTTCCATTTTGTATGAAGACACACATATAAGATGAGTATACTCTAACTTATGAGCTACCTATGTGGATAGGATCTAGATGTCTTCATGGATCACAATCAGAATATGAGCCAGAATGCAGTGCAGCTATGGGAAAAGCTAATTCAATACTAAGCTCCTTAACCAGGAGCATTATCTGCAAAATGGCAGGATACGGATTGTATACATAAGTAAATAACGAATTCAGACCATAGATAGGTATAATTCTACTCTAATTTGGATTGATCAGGCCTCATCTGAAGTACTGTATTCATTTCTGAGTACCAACAACATTGACAAACTGAAGCACATACTGAAAAGAATAACCAGGATAATGAAGACGCAGGAAAACGATTCTTAGGAAGAAGCAGATCTCTCTGACTCAGTATTTCTCAACCTGGACAACTTTGAGATGTTTGGACTTCAGTTCCCAGAATTCCTATCAATGAACAGCACATCTTGAAGTTGCCCAGATTGGGAGATACTGCTGTAACTAAAAGACACTGATGTTAAATGCCAAGCTGGTAGCTAACAAGGTATTTCTCATCCAGATTTTAATTGCTGAATTGGTGTGTATTGCATAGATCTGTGGTAAGAAGGGGGTTATTTCTTCCAACTCTCCTTTGCCTCATACACCAGGATGCGTGTCAAGCAGAGGCAGATTAGTTGGTGGCTTACCACAAGCATTTTGTAAAGTTCTCAGTGGATAACATTGCTCAGACCCACATTAGCTTGGCCTGCAATGTTGGAGCACAGTATAATGATGTAACAATGGCAACTATTTGCTGTGTTGTTTGGAATTCTTTTCAGCTTGTGAACCTCAAGGGTGCAGACAGGGTGTCTGGAGATGGAGCAAGCAAATGCCTGGTGAGGGCATTTGCTTGCTCCATTAAGTCAGCTAGTTCAGAACTAGTTCCATGATTAAGGGAAGTAATTAACTTTAGGAGAGCTATGTCCTTCCCTGTCTAAGAGAGATAGTGACAAAATAGTTGTTAATAAACCTTTCCTTAACCTCAATAACCTCAGAAGCCAGTGACTGGTCTCAGATGTCCCATTTTTGGCAAAGGTGACTAAGAATATTGAGATTTTACATCTCCAAATACATTTGAATAATATTGGTTATGTGGACTCATTTCATTTGAGTTTGGCCAGGATAAGGGGTTGAGATTACTTTAGTCAACTTGAGGAATACAAGGAAAAAGAGGAGGGAGTGTGCAGCCTTATTAGTTTTTTTGGACCTCTCAGTAGTTTTGAATATTATCAACCAGGGTGTCCTCCTTTATTTTGATTGTCTGGTGGGGCTGGGCCTTGGCGGTTTTCTTTCATGGTGGTTCTGGTCTTTCCTGTTAGGCCATGTCTATTAAGTGATACTGGGGATCATTATTTAGCAATTAGTTTTTGGTCTGTGGTATCACATAGAACTCCATCTTGCCCTCTGTTGTTGTCCAATACCTACATGAAACTACTGAGAGAAGGCTTCTAGAGTCCTGGAATAAGATATCATCAGTATTCTCAACATACTCAGTGTTGTTGGTCATCTAATTCTGAAGAAGTGGTTTATTCCCTTTTCTAGTACCTAAGTTTGATAATGGGCTGGATAAGGATGAACAAGGTAAAATTAAATTCAGACAAAATGAAGGTGTTATTTTCAGGAAGAAACTGGGTTTTGGGGTTGGATTCAGCTTGTTCTTAGTGTGATTACTGTTTCCCTAAAAGAGAACCCTAGGGATCCTCCTTGAGCCCATCAATCTCTGGATTTCTAGGTGAGAATATCAGCAAGCAGTGTATTGGTTCAGTTACATGTAATATGCCAGCTGCAACTGTTCCTAAGCTGATTGGCTTTAGCAACTGTTAGTCATGCCTTAGTTACATTCGGCCTTAATTACAACAAAGCATTCTGCGTGAGCCTATTGATGATTTTGAGCTTTGGTGTTAGATAAAACTCCTGAGAATACCATGGATAGCCAAGAAAACAAACAGAATTTCAAATTATTGTATTTTGGACACATTATGTGAAGACCTAGATCTCTTGAATAGTCTGTAATGCTGAGAAAGGTGGAAGAAAATGGGATGACCAGTAAGGTGGATAGACTCAGTTACAGCAGTGATGGATGTAACATTGGAAGATCTGAAGGACCAGTTTGAAAACAGATCATCTTAGAGAGAATATATCTATATGATCTCTAAGAGTTGCCACAATCTTTATTGTACATAATCCAGAAATGATTGAGAAATGTCTGGAAGACTCAGTTGCTGCAGGATACAAGGAATTTACAGAATATTGCCTTTACTGAAAGACAGACAGATGTTTTTTATGTACCAGTGAAAGTGTTGACATTGACCTTTAGAGGTCTAAATGGCTTGGGGCCTGAAAGACTCCGTAATTCAATATGAACCTACCCAGACATTAAAGTCAGCAGGAGATGCTCTTAATTTTGAGGATCATTTGGGCAAATGGGAAAATTCTTCTGCTCTGTTGTTCCTAAGCTACACACTGGGTTATCCCAGGCATTACATTCAACCCTCATTTTGGGGCTTTTAGGAAAGAAGTCAAGATACTTCCCTTTGAACAAGCCTTTTCAAGTTCAATTAGTTAAGCATAATTTTGATTTTTTTAGTAGGTGTGATATGAGGGTTCAGGTTTTGGACTTGGAGTGGGGAGACCCAGATTCTAGTCCATCCTCAACCATGGATCCTTTCTAGGTGATTAATAATGTATTTATTATTAGCTGCTTTGACTGTCCCCTGGGCAGAAAGGCAGGATATGAATAACAACAAAAATAAAATAACTTGAACATCTGGGTTTGGCCTTCATGAGAGAATATTCATGATAAGGGATTCATGAGAGTGGTCTTCAAATACCTGTATGTAAAAGCCTGCTATGTAAAAGATGGAGCAAAATAATTCTATACCGCTTCCAAGAGCAAAATTAGACTTCATGTTTGGAAACTGAAGGGAAGCAGATTTTCACTTAACATTATAAAAATTATGAGAAATGTGTGTCCGAGAATGAAATGAGCTCAGCTTCATTTGGAGAAGAAGAGGCTGGATGGAGCAGGGATAATGTAGCAATATTCTGCACTGAGAAGGATAATTTCTGCACTGGACTGGATAATTTCCAGAATCCCCTCCAGGTCTACTAGCATGTTGGTGTTCCCTTTGGCCTAGAATTCAAGTACTGGCATATTGCAAGAACTCTGGTGGACATTGCTGTGTCTTTATCTTCTGGCTTTTAATAATAGAAGGGGCAAATGTCAGACAATTACCTGATTAATTTCTTAGAATGGAAATTGAATAGAAGTCCTTTAAATTTTGGAGAAGGTATTACAGTAAGGCAGGGTACCTTTTCACAATGTAAGCAGATCTATTTTTCCCATTTTTGGGGCTGTCTTCCTGTAGTAACCAACTGACAATCAAACAAGTTTTCTGCTTGTCCAGGAATAAAGTGTTTATTTCCTATGGATGAGCAGACATCAGGATAATTGTGTCACAGCATCAGTCGGTCTTTGATTGCTATATTAGATTGCTATGCAGAGTGCAGATTATAATGACGCCATCAGTAAAGTAATTGTATGAAGTCAAGGGCACATTACTAATATAAATGTAAGCAGGATTGTATGTCTAACATGCAACTCTGTGCCGATTATAGTTCACACATGCCTGTTCTCACAACTGTAAAAAAGTCGAAAATATTACTTCAGGGTGGGATTAGTAAGGATGATGGGTGCTGCACTTGCCTCATCATTTTTCAACATTTTGCACTGCTTCTACTGAAAAGCAGAACGATTAATATCTGTACCTTAAATACCCTTTAATTGAATACAGAAGTGAAAAGGGATGTATTGCTTTTGATGTTATAACTCAGTGGCTTTGAAGGTTTAAAGATTGTTTGCCTTCTGTTTTCTCCCTTCCCCCACGTCTACTTTGCAGAAAAATAAATCTACTTTTTATTGGTGAAGTGGCTTTGGTGTAATGTCATCTAAGACAATAAATGGGTGCGAACACTTTGCTAGGTGAATGCTTATTTTTGTAAATCCCTATAATTCAATATTTCATAAAAGTTATAATGAAAAGCCTTCTTTACATAAATACAAACAAGAAAAATATTCAGAAAGCAAAGGCTTTTTTTAAAAGATACTAGGGCAATATGTTTTTTATGTCAACTCAGAAATCACTAATAAAGATATAAAAGTTTGTATGACCTTTACGTTACTACAATTAAGACATTGCAATACAATACTAATGGATGTCAGAAAAAAATCATTTAAAGATTAATGGAAAACTGCCTCTGTTCAGTTCCCTAAGGTAATAGACAATAAATCTGGAAAACTGAAACCTTCCTACATTCTAGGAAGAAATAAGCCCATCAATGATGTTCACAGGGGCATTTAATCTATTAAGTCTGAATTGTAAAGTTTGATTACACATTTATTTTTATTTGTACCAATTGTTGCTGTTAGTGCTTGTCCATTTATTGACAGAGCTAAGGTAAATTTAATTCAGGATGAACAGAGGTAATAATTTGCAACACACGGGTATCATCCAGTTATTAATGATAGCACATATGATGACAATGGTGATGATGACGATGCATTTTTTTAAAGCTCATTTTCTTCAATATACTTACACCATTTCAGAGACTTGTCTTGTTAAGAAATATTTAGAAAATTGCAGACTTGAGTGACAAGCTCTAAGGGAAAATAGATTTAAAAATGCTTCTGCAAAACATCCTCATAACATAATAGATCAACATCTGCATTACTACTGATAGATTAACATAACTGCATTACTACACTCTTGTTTTGGGTAAAGCAAAATAAATATCTACTTAATAAGTAGATGTCATTTTATTTTATATCAGTCAAATACAAATACAGTTGCATCTTTGCAACAGAAATTTTGCTAATTTTGTACAGTTCTGTATGGCTGCATAAAGATAGCACAGTTCATCAGAATTTTTCAGAATTCTGCTCTTTTGAAATAAGTAATATTCTGATGAAAATAACTCAGTTGCGCTGACTTGCCTCCTCTCGGTGGAAGTGATTGGGAAGGGATCATCCTTTCATGATTTCTTTATGGTATGTGTGAATCAAGATTCTGATTTCTCTCTTCCAAGTAGACGAGGCAGGATTTGCAAGGTCAGAACATACTGTGATACCTGATTCTGGCTTGTTAGGAAGACACAAGCCAAAATTCTTGTCTTATAGATCATAATAAACAAGTCACAGAAGGAGCTTCTATGATTTTTCTAGCTGCTCATTCTGATGACTCTCATTCCGATGCACTCTAGCTATGTGCATTAGGCTGCTCATTTCAGTCTGAAGACCTATGACTTCTGTGACGTCCATACACATTTCTGTTATTTTCTTTTATTATTATTTATTTATTTATTTATTTATTAAATTTTTCAACCGCCCATCTCCCCCCAATGGGGGAACTCTGGGCGATTCACAATAAACATTAGAACATAAAATATATAAACACATAAAACCTTAAATTAAAACATTAGTAAAAAGAAGGAGAGACCAAGAGGATGAAAAACCTGAGGTTGAAGGCAGAGACCTCTATGGGGTTAGCCAGTCCCATACTTGTATTCTCACCCCACCCCAGGCCAGGTGGCAGAACCAGGTCTTCAAAGCCTTACGGAAGGCCAGGAGTGTGGGGGCTAATCGCACCTCCGGGGGCAGGATGTTCCAAAGAGCAGGGGCTACCGCAGAGAAGGCCCACCTTCTGGACCCTGCCAGTCGAAGTTGTTTCACTGAGGGGGTCCGAAGCATGCCCTCTCTGTGTGATCGGGTCACACATGAAGTCATAGGGGAGAGGTGGTCCCTTAGATAACCTGGTCCCATGCCATGTAGGGCTTTAAAGGTGATAACCAACACCTTGAATTGGACCCGGAAGCAAACTGGCACCCAATGCAGCTCGTGGAGCAGAGGTGTTACATGGGCCTTCCTTGGGGCACCAACAATAGCTTGTGCGGCTGCATTCTGGACCAGCTGTAGCTTCCGGATACTCTTCAAGGGTAGCCCCATGTAGAGCGCATTGCAGTAGTCTAGTAGTAGTCTACATTTTAGCTGTAATTGGTCTTCCAGTTCTGTGTTCCAAAGCACCCATGAAGTTCCTTTATGCACAACTTTCCTTTTTACTAAAGAATATCAATGTGTTTTTCTTCTAAAGTAGAAAATGGTTTTAATAAATATTTTAATTTGAATTTCATACATTAGCATAATGAAAAGCAATGGTAATAATAGTGACCCAACTATTATTAGTAATACATTCATCAAGTGATACTATATTTCTTAAAGTCTGTTAGAGACACTGCAAAGAAATGCAAAGTCTTTGGAAAATCTCTTTCCGTAATGAGTTAGAATAGTTTGGTTGAGCCATAATAACTTTTAAATCTGTAATGATCACATTTCACATTATTATATTTCAAGGACAATGTGCTTTCTTATTTGTCTTTGGTCAACTTTTCTACAATGGTAATGGTTCATAACTGATTAGATTAAAAAATCATTTGAAAAATTTGTCTCAATTTTCCCCTAGTGTATGAGTATCACTTGTCTAGCAGTTACAAGTAGCTAATTAGTTATCAGAGATCTTGTTTTGTATGCATTGTCAAAACAAGAAAATGTAACTAATTTTTCATTACCTGTTGGTATTTCTTTTAAAATGTATTTTAAAATGTATCTTCTTTGTTGCAATCTTGAAATATCTTGTTCAGAATTTATCCAGCACTGTATATTATAATCTCAAACCGATATAAGGTTCCGTTTTATTACATCCTCTCCAATTTTTAGGATGTAGCGTATTGTTTATATAGCTAAACATGACAAAGATTAAGTGTAATTAGTGTGTGGTTTTAAGAACATTTCCTCTTTGCTGAGTTTGACTTTTATGACATAGAGAGTGGAAATCTTCTGTGGATCAGCCTTGGGTATGTTCTGTATCTTCACTTAATATTTGCAAATCAATGGACCAGGAAATTCTCTCCCCAAAAGACCATACAGAGTGATAGTACTGTGGTATTTGTAATGCTAAAGAGAAATCTATAAATTGCATGAAGTTCATTGATTATTACTGCTAAATTATTTTTTGATTAAGCGTATATCAGAAGTTCCCATCAGATGCCCTGTTCTTCAACAATTTTAAGCTACTCTGAGTTGAAAACGCAAAATTATGGAAGTGTATGCGGTATTTAAATATAAAACGAAATAATGCATTCTGACACCCTTTAAAGGCCCATTTTGCTACTGGGATAATGAAGAAGAGCATCTGCTGCTGCTGGATCTAACATAAAAAAAAGAGAATGTTGACTATTTTTAGAAATAGAAAAAATTCTACATGGATCATTAAGAGGTTTATGGGCTAATCTTCTAAATATTGTCTGAGTTTATTCTTGAAGACAGCATTGTGCTAGGTGAATACAGGGTTTGTAGGACTGATGTTAAAGTTACCTGCTACCTATAAAGTATTGATGTGACTTGAAATGTTACAAAAACTTTAGTGGTCACTTTGGTATTTCCATTATGCCAACAGACAAATAACTTTAAATGATTTCACAGCTTATTAACTTAATGTCTTTTAGTTACGTTCACTACCTGGATTTCAGAGCAAAAAAACAGCTCTCCCCACTCCAGAGCACTTCATAGTGGTGTAATACTTGCTACTACTATGAACAGAATCTATTGTTTTTGTTTTCTCTTTGTAGTATTAAATTCAGACTCAATAATTTTCAGCAATAATAACACTCCATGCCATTTTTCAATGTTGCTCTTCCTTGATATTTATTGAAATACATTCTATACAAAATACTAAGAATACAACCTGATCATGGGTGAGAACATTCACCTGCCCTGATCTTACCTTTATTTGTCAAACATATTTTTCTAACTAGAGAAAGGTGATACCTGTAGGCTTGAAAAATCTCAGAGTGATGTCATGCACCCATTACAAAGGTGCATTTTCAAAATAATTATTTAGCTCAGTGGTAGAGCACAATACCATACATATAAAAAAATCCCAGTTCAAACCCTGGCAACTCCATATATGCTGAAAAAGAGTGTATCTGAAATATTAATGAGTCACTGTGTATGGGTAGACCAGAAGAAGAATTGCACATGCCCTCTTTCAAAATAAGAGTTTTATTAGAAGGTTTTTGAGGAATGTTAAGAAAAAAAATGTATGAAGGAATTATTGACATCAAGGAAATGTAAGAGGTGATGGGTGCAGCTAAAGTGAACAAATTCTGCGGAGAAGAGTTGGAGGAGGAGGAGGAGGAGGAGGAAGCACTTAAAGTAGTAGGCATAGGTAAACAGTTGGTTTGTAGTTTGTATTGTTAAAAAGAATACTCAGCTATGGTGAGTAAGAGCTAGTTATTGTATAGAATTATTTTTCATATTTATTTTATAACTACTTGTTCTAAATGCTGAATTCTGTAAGTAAAGTTGTAATTATGTGGACCATAGAATCTAATAACAACGCACATCACCTCTTACAATGATTTTGGACTGCTACTGCTATCTGCACATCAGTAAGATATCAGCAAGCTATTTGGGGGGATATTAAAGGAAATCTAGAGTAAATGATGGGTTGAATTATATAGTAGTATTTAGAATGTGGGGCCTTTGGGGGAACCTTTAGAATATCAAATAATGATTCCAAAGAAAGCTAATGATAACATCTACCTGGATTTTTTGGTTTCTGGGACCAAAGAATTTTAAGAAATTGAATGATATCCATGAAGCCAGATTCAAAATGTTTCTTTTTTTCCTAGGATATAATTCTTTCTTAGGATAATATTCCATGAAGGTAATTTGATAAAGCGAAGTAGAGTCCATAAAATTTATATATAGTGGGTTTTCTATATTGAATTAAGGGAGTGTTACAACTCTGTATAAAAGTGACAAATAAAATAGGCATAATCTTAGATTTTACAATACCGTGGTAGTTTTAATTTATACTGTGAAGATTGAAATGCATGAGGAGATAATTTCAACTTCAGGAACCAACTCCATCATTACCTGAGTGAAAAAAAGAAGGAAAAATTAAATGCAGTGTTGTGCTTAAAGGGTTGGTCTGGGACTTGGAAGACTAAACTTCAGGTTTACTCTAAGTTGTAGTGCCATTAGCTTCAATTGCATACCGATAATTATAAAAAGGTTTTGTGGCTATATGCCAGCTAGTTCTGATGATTACTGAGTGATCTCCAGCTTTTTTTTCTCCTTCTGCCTCACAGACTCTTAAAAGAAAAGAAACTTCAACCCTTAAAAAAGAAAAGTGATCAGCTTGGCCAACCCAATTGGCACTGCTGCTTGGAGCTTGGGCCCAGTACATCAGTGTTTCTCAGCCTCAGCTGCTTTAAGATGTATAGACTTCAACTCCCAGAATTCCCCAGCCAATATTCTGGCTGGGGAATTCTGGGAGATGAAGTCCACACATCTTAAAGTTACCAAGGTTGAGAAACAGTGCAGTACATTATGGAAACAGTTCTTAGTAGGGTGTTTTTCTTCCACAATTTTTTTTCTGCCTGGTGACAGAACAGAAATGTCAAGCTCTAGGAATGGACAATACTTGCAGAACATGGGCTTTGCTACCATATACCTTTTAAAATTGTAGCAGATCAGTAGCTGAGGATTAGAAGACAATCATATAAGGGAGAACTGTGTTTTCTTTCTCACTTCCCTTCTTTGTCTGTGTTGTTAAGACCATAATGTGTTCAACAGAATTTGAATAGGTTACCCCCTTGCTGTCTTTTCTGTGGACTTTTAAAAATCTTCTAATTCTATAGTGTAACATGAATTCCTTTGTGTTTTAACATAATTTAAAAATCAGTTTGGTTTGAAAAAAAAGGAACAAGAGGGAAAAATATATTAGGGATGTAATATTTTATTAAGATAGTTCCTTTTCTGTCTTTTTCTCTATTTTTAAATTTCTTTTTAAGAAGGGATGTTCAAATACAGAATAAGGGACACCATATCTGTCCACACGAAACTGTTTTCCACAACATTTCCTTTCAGTTCAAGAAGCAGAGTAAAAATCTATAGTATAAGAGACACAAACCTTGTTGCTTAGCTTTTTGTCTTTGAAATGAATTTGCTTCCATTTCACACAGTGTGGTCCACATGCATATTGGTGTGTCCTAACCAACTCATTCTGGATACAAACCCTTGTGTAGTGCGATAGTTCTCCCCTCTCTGCTTGCAATAGAACAAGATGGGAATGAGGTAGCGGAATCTTGAGACGATGGGATGGACTACATTCGGTCGTTTAATACAACAAATTGGCAATGTCACTTATCTGTGTTTTATTATGGGAAAACGTCTTTGCGAGTAAAAACCAGCACAGGAGGGAGAAGTTTGGCATATAATCTTGATGTAGCAGTATATGTGCAGTATTGTGCTTTATTTTTTAAATGGTACTTCTTCTCTCCCCCCCTCCTTGAAATGGCACAATGTATTTTTCTAATCCACTTGTCTGTGACAGGGTATGAGGAGCTGATACGGTAGTTTGGTGAAAAAGAAGAAAATCTGTTGTACCAGAGCTTGTCCAAGCACATATCGAAGGGTGCTCTGTGGATTTTTTTTTTTTTTTAAAGACTTAGTACTGCTTTAGAGAGCTGCAAGCATGTGCGGTTATTTTGGGAAAGTGATGCTGTATTCCGATTAACACTGCTCCACCTCTCCATTTGTAAGTAAAACGTTACAAAAGGACCACAATCAGGAGACTAGAATGGCCCAATGAAGGCAGGTTCATGAAGAATAAAATATGTGATGGAGATATTTATTAAGCATTAAAATTATTTCAGGAATTGGCCTTTGTTTCTCTGTAATTTACACAAGCATTATGCAATCCACCTCTTATATTTTCTCTTTTATGTTTGCATCTTAGTTAACATTATGTGCTCAATGCTGCAGGCAGGCCGTCTTTCCTTCCATTTGATTTTTCTGCCTTCCATCTCAGGTCAAGAATGACGATTGTTCAGGAAGGTATTTATTCATTTCATAAGCAGAAATAATTTTATTCTAAATAAGAAGAGTTTCTGTGACATAATTATGGATTGCTTTTGAAAGAAATGCAGATATGTATAACGTTACATGTATATTACACTAATACTGTACCACTGAAAATGTTATCAATAGATGCAGTAAGAAACAGAGGTAGTTGGGGAGCCATGAAAGCTTATGTGATGATAAATGTGTTAATCTTTAAAGTGCCTCGAGATGCTATGTTGCTTTGTCTCCTGAAGGACATTTCAGAAATAACTTTCGAAATGATTGAAGTTTTAATATATCCATCTTAGAGCACAAGCAGGACAACACACGTTGTGCCACACGAAACTTCCCACTCACTTTCCTGTGCCCTGGCTAGGGGTGGCCAGAGCCAACTTCATGCAGATTCTGAATCCCCTTCAAAGGAAATCTAGTGGTCCCCCTCTCTTGAATTTTTGATGATGACCCATAAATCCTTTTTCTTTTATCAGACATGGTATATAATTCCAACCTCTTCAGCTGTTTGTTTCTGCTTTCTTGCTTCTAATGCTCCCCCCATTTATTGATTTATTTATTTGCTAATAATGTAGGATAGATTTGCTTAAAATATTCTGTTTCCATTTTTAATTGTACCTGTATTTTATATATTTGTGTCAGCTCCCTTTGAGGGTTGTATATATGTGTAAACACATTTACTGAATTCAGGCTGAGTTGAAAGAGTTTACTCCAATAGAAGTATTTGAGTAATTGTAGTCTCAGTAATTTGTTAGGCAACTTGAAAAGTTGCAATCTGTTAATTGGCAAGTGATGGACATAATTCATTCAGCTATTCATTTCATTTGGCTATTTTTAGTTAATATCTGATTTTGGGTGGAAAGAATGAATCCATTTGTTAGAATATTTTCGCTTTCATACTTGGAAGTCATGCAGTTAATTTTTCAATTTGAAAGAAATACTTAGTCTAGTAGGATATTTTTCCATGCAAACGATTGCATCATAGGATGTTCAGGAGACATGCTAAGCCAGGCAAATTGTTTAGTGTGGAATGTGCTTGCTCACCAGCTTCTCTGAACAACAGGTCAGCTAATTTGGTTAGTAAACCATCCTGAATATTGGCATCCTTCAGAAGTGTGATCTTCAGCTACCCAAATTCCTGGGCCATCATGGCCATTGCTGAGAATTCTGGAATCTAAAGTCCACACATTTAGGGGGCATCAAGTTTGGGCAAGACTTTTGATACAAATTATTTCTGGTTGCAACTGAAGGTGTTGTGTAGTGGTTAAAATATTGGACTAGGATCAAGGATACTAATGTTCAAGTCCACCTTCAGCTACTTTAGCTCTCTAGGTGATTCTGAGATAGTCATCCTCTTCCAGCTTAACCTACCTCACAGGGTTATGATTGTTGTGGGAAAAAATGGAGAAGGAATTGCTGGGCATGCTGCTTTCAACTCTTGAAGGTAAGATTTGTTATAAATCTAACAAACATCTCTGTAGAAAATGTATTCACAAACAATTGGACATGGACATGATTCTCTTGGTAACTGCAGCTGAAAATAGTATGCATCCTGCTTCCAGCCAATATGCCAGGCTGTAAACTAATGAAGAATGTCTGTTTGTCAGTCAGGAGACTTTGGGAAGTAGGCATGAATAGGCTTCTTCCATACTAAGCTATTAGTCTGGCTTAGTTAGTTAGTTTATTTATTGGGAAAATGTATGTGGCCACCTATCTTAAGAAAATATTTCTGGGCAGCTAACAGTAGGAACCAATATAAAACAAAAATACAATAAAAAAACATAAATGCAAAATATTTATATCCTATTGGCCTTTACAAAGGCAGTGAAGACCTGCTTTCCCCCTGGCCCTGGGGCCAGGATGTCAGTGGAGATGGCATAGTTGTTTTTGATCTATGGGTGTGAGGTTGGGGCTTTGATTCTTTCTATCTTTTTTTTTTCCTATTTCAGTGGATTTTGACAATTATGTTGTGTTTATATTCTTGTTTGGGACACAGAGTTCCTTTGGTAGATGAGCAGCCAAATGAAATTGTTAAATAAATAAATACATACATAAAATACAAATGCTGAGGTATCTTACACGTAACTCACAATCCCAAACACACATATACTGGCTTTGCTAATAACCCAACCCAAAGCATGAAGGAAAAGCTAGTTTTTTATGGCTTTCTGGAAGGCCAATTGGGTTGGGACCACAACAGAGAAGTCACATTTCCTGGGACTGCAAGATGGCACTCTTTCACTGAAGGTATGTCCACACTGCCAGATCTGGTGGAACAGGCAAAAACAGGTGGAGACAGGTGGTCCTGCAAATAACTTGGCCCTGTGCCATGTAGGGCTATAAAGGTGATAACCAGCCCCTTGAATTGCACCTGTTGTCTGAATATGATCTGTATCTTGTGTCTTGAATCAGGGATCATCAAACAAGAGCTAGGTAGTTTCAGGATAACTCTGCATATTCAATATCTGCTTTTTTGGATATTTTACTTATTTAGTTATTCTATTATTAGATGGATATTTTCATTTCATCTATTTAATTTTTATTAGTTGAATCAAATATGGACCTGTTTTCTGTTTAGACCATAAGTGTTTTTTCTCACTTATAAAATGCTTGATTCTAAGTGTAGTTTTTTCAAAATAGTTTGCAACAATCAGAGAATAGGGGCTTCTAATGAGCATAACTGCAGAAATAATGATACATTTATGGACATCATTTTTGAGAGACATTACAGTGGCTAGTATAAAAATCCTGTTTGGTTTTCTTTCTGCACTGTGGCAAGTGCTTCACTTAATGGAAAATATTTTTGCTAGAGTGCTAATATTCAGTAGGACTACACAGACTGTTGAAGATAGCATATGATCCAGACAAAGAGGTAGCTGCTTCAAAGAGTTGCAGACTGGTGCTCCATTTGTGCCCCTGGGAGCTCCAAAACATTGTTATGCAATTAAGTCAGAAACATTGCACAGTGCTAAAGTTTAATACATTTTGTTGTCTTTGGAGCTTGTATTTTATAATTGTTAGCAAATAATCTCTGATAATTTTTTTCAGGTATCTCCCAGTTTGATCTGAATTACAGACATAAAATTAAAATTGGATTCATTGAATTACATATTTAAAAACAATATTATATCAGATCATTTGAAATATTGAAAGATAACCAATGTATTTCTTTTTACTGGATTATTCTAGTTATTATCTAGATTTGTTGTGTATACAACATCTTCAACTGAAGAACATCCTATACTGTTTATTTTACTTTGTATAAAATTATTACTGTTTAGAATTTAAATTATTATTCTATTTTAATCGTTTTTGTTCCTTAATATAAGCTGCTCAGAGCCATTGAGTGGCATAGAAGCCATAGGAAAAAATTAAAAAATTATTTGAGAGGGCTCTGTGCAAAACATGGCTTGAAAGTAAGTGTTGCAGATCTTTGTTTGGATGTAGCATGTATTGAAGTTCACGTGGGAACCCCATGTGAACCAATTTGAATACTATAGGAGGATAAATAGGCTGGGTTAAGTGTAATTGATATTCTCTTCTTCTCATTTATGTCTCTTCTAACCACAAATCCATGATACCCCATGCTAAAGTTTATTTATTTATGTTGTTTCTTTGATTGTTTGAACTGACATGCATTGGAATGTGTCTAGGTTTCCCCATAGCGTACTGGGAAAAAAATCTGAAAGTATCTCAAAATTTTTTGAGCCAGGGAACTTTAGGAATAACTCAGAAAGACAATACTAAATGTTAAAATAAGGAACGTCCATCTGAAAGCACATCTCATTTTTGTGAATACACAATGTACACATTTGCTGATAAGAAAACAAAAAGTTTTCTTTTTGTTGGTAGAGAAGACGGAATCACCCCAAATAGGATGGAAACCCTTAGGAAGAGGGTTTCAGAGGACCATAACGAGGAGGAAAGGACTAGAAATTATGCCTTAGATTTGTCCTTACATTAGCTCATCCAACTGTCCTGCTTGCTACGGCATGAAGATGCCCCTCACCCATGAAGCTGGCTTCCATGTGAAAGTGGAGCTTCTCCTTTTAACCTTATGCAAAACCTCCTAGGCAGGCAATTGAGGATACCTGTAGGGAGGTCCTTGGATCAGTTTTGGTCAGGGACAGTAATCTGTTTAGCTCCAGTCAACCCAGCAAATCTATTATGGGAGTGCCCCTCCTGTCCAGTAACTGGGCACTGCACTACTATTTGGCTGTGCCTAGGAGACCAGATATCTTATTAGCATAGCCTATTTCTTCAGTTGATGGATGATCCTAAAAGGCAAAAGCTATCTACTGCTTTGTAACTTAATTGTCAGTTCTAAGGCTGGTTGTCATACCTTTTGTCATTACATTGGTCTTCTTTATATTTAATTTTAGTCCCATTTTTTCACTGTGCTCCTTGACTTTTATTGTTAGAGCTTGCAGATCCTTTGTATTTTGGCTATCAGAGTAGCATCTTCAGCATAGCGCAGGTTGCACAAAATTCAATTGCAGGAAGGCAGCAACACCACCTAGCTTGATTGTTGAGGTTAGGATGTGGTGGCAATTCCATTCACGTTGATACACTTTCCTCTTCACTCAAGGATGGGACGAAAGTACATTAATGTGGCCATGAGGAAGAGCCCATAGTTGTTAAGAATTTTCCCTGAACATTTTTTTCCTTGATGCATGTTGAAATCCTATCTTCAAATAGGTTTAGTTGTCCTAGTTTGGAAGGTCTCCCCCAGTCATAGGGAGAAATAGTCTTATGTTGAAAATAACATTGACAAATATTTGCATTTCTGACCTCATTCCAAACCCATTTATGTTATAGAATTATAAAATATTTTAAATTTACATTCTTTAATCTGTCATTCCATGCGGATTCTGAAAGGAAGACAGCTAGTAAAGTAAGGAATCAGGATAGAATATGTAATAATATTAAAACCAAAGCTTACAAAAACAAATCAATAAAGCAGCATTTGTCTAATGCCAGCTAATAAAGGAAAGACACCTACTGACAAATAAAACAGCAGTTGGATGACTCGAGATAAAGCCTATTCTAAATAGTCTGTAGAGTCCAAGGGATTGAGCCACACTTTTCCCTTTTTAGCTAGAAATATGAACATGAAAGGCTAATTCCTCAAATATATGGCGGGCACCTAGCTGGGCTGAGATGCCAGGAGCGATGCAGTAACAGATTGGGCTGAAGGTTGTAGGTAGCTGTTCTGCAAACAAAAGACAAAAGCTGTTACTGCCACTCTTCTTGGCACTTCCATGCCAAGAACCATTAAAATAAAGTCCAAGGTTCTGTGCTGGTCTGCTCTGGGATAAGTTTTCTAGCCTTCTGTAAGAACCCACAAAACTCACAGGGCCAAAAACAAATAAGCAAGCGTGGCACTAATCTCTCTCTCTCTCTCTCTTTAAAAAGTGCAGTTGATGTTGTCTGTTTTTGAGAAAAGCAGCTGTTTGCTTTACACAGGAGCACAGCTTAATGCCTAGCCAAGAGACAGTATTTTTGTTAGCTTCAGCTGCAGCTGTCGGAGTACTTGCCAACGAAATGAAGTGGTGTAGCTGCACTACTGAGAATAATAATAAAAAAAAGGAAATGAAAAAGCATTGAGGATGTTTCTGGTTTTAAACTGGTTTTTTAAAAACGATTTAAATGTAGGCCCCAAACCCCAAGTGCTTTTAATATACAATATAGTGCCACAAGGTAATTCATACCCTAAACTGCATTCCAGTGAGAACTACATTAAAATGCTTTGTACTGACTTCACAAGAAGCTTTGGATTTGGTTGGCTTGCTCTTAGGGCTGCCATTCTGGGGCAGCAAAACATAGATGATCTCTAGATGGAAGCAAAGAGTTAGGGTTTTCTATGTATCTTTCCTGCTATCTAGTTATTGTTAGGACTGTTGTTATCAAATATAATAGCCCTACTTGCTGTTGAAAATGAGAGCTAGTTTGGTGTAGTGGTAGAAACCAGGGGACCCTGAGTTCTAGTCCCGCCTTAGGCACGAAGCCAGCTGGGTGACCTTGGGCCAGTCACTCTGTCTCAGCCCTTGGAAGGAAGCAATGGCAAACCACTTCTGAAAAACCTTGCCAAAAAAACTGCAGGGACTAGTTCAGACAGTTGCCAGGAGTCAAGACTGACTTGAAGGCACAATTTTTTTTTTTTTAAACTTGCTGTTGAAGAGAGTAGAGTGCTTTTCTTCTTATCACAAATCTAAACTTGAAACTACTGTATAGAATATTTTTTTGAGATGTGATAGATGATAATCACCAAAATATTTGTTAAATTGGCTTAAGGAAAAAACCCATTTTTGAATGTATGCATATTTTTCAATGTTGTATTCTGATAAATCTGTGGTTTTAGAAAGTCATTGCCACAAGATTGAGATAGAGAGAGAGGTGAATGAGTGTGTTTGATTATGATGTAACTGGCTCATATAATTTTGAATCACCTTTTTAATCTGCTTTCCCAACTAGGAAAACAGGATTCTTTAGCTACTTCCTCTTTGCTTCGATTATCCTATGGCCAACAACATTCACTGCTAAGTCATATCCCAGACTGTATGGTCCTGTTTCACATTAGAAGCTTAAAGGATCCTGTTTTAGAATTGGCTATTGTGTGTGCTATTAGCACTGTGTGCTAATTTGTGTTGGATATAATATTTATTAATGTATTATTTCAATTTATCAACTCATTGCGGTTAATGATCTAAAAGAGAATATACACAAAAAGAAATTGGTAAAATAACAAAAATTATAATTGGTAAAACTTAAAGCCCTGGATGAAGAGAAAGGTCTTAATTCTGTTCCTGATAAGTTGATGTTTATTTGGATTAATCATCTGATCTTTTACTGTCTAATTACTGATCTAGCTTAAACCATGCAGTTTGCAGAAATTCAGTTAGAGATACTGAATGACCTAGAGGTTGAAATGTAATTGGCAGTTGTACATGAGAAGGCCACTGGTGTCAGTAGTTTTCATCTGTTGAGTTCACCTCCAGTTCTCTTTCTGTTCTGTTTTGCTTGTCATGGGGGACAATGAATTAAAAATGCCTTTAGTATCTGTGATAGCTTTTCTATGCCATCTTAAATATTTAGTTTTTCATTTCTTACTTGGATAACACAGCCACACCATATTTGGGGCTGCAGAAGTTAGGATGACCATTTGATAGCAGCAAAGCAATACAGAAATCTCTAAGTCTTTGCTACCATATGGTGGCCATCTGGATATTTGGATCCCAAGTATGGAAACCTACTTCAATAACATATTGTATCTGGAAATTACTTTGGAGAAGGGAGAGTGACACTAAGGTTAAATCATCCATTTGTAAGCTATCATGAATATGCTGGAGTCAGGGATCTATAAATATGGTAAACTATTCAATGAATTAACTTTAGCTCCACCAATTAATTAATTAAAATGTATTATCACTAGATAAAGCTGCCCCTTTATCAATTTAGACTGTAATCAGATACTCACCTGCCAGCAACTGCCACTGAACTCAGTAAGATTTGCTTTCAGATAAGAAATTCTTTCTGGAGGAGAAATGTTATAAAAATAAATAATATGATCGCGCTGCAAAGAATGAATAATTTCCTTATTTAATGATTTCAGTTTGCTTTCCCATCCCTGTGTTATGTTGTGTGTGTGTTTGCGTGTGTGTGTGTGTGTATATATATGTGTGTGTGTATATATATATATATATATATATATATATATATATATACACATACATACATATACATATACATATACATATACATATACATATACATATACATATACATATACAAATACATATACAGACACACATATATGCAACATACAGAACATATTTGTGTCTCTGGATGTTTGACGGGTATGTATCCTGCTTCATTTTGGAATTGACTGTGTCCTAACGTGTGTTCTCCTTGTACTCCAGATGTTTTCTTGCATCCCCTTTAAGTTCTTGCCAGCCTTTTAAAGTCTCAGCAAAAGTGATTGTCTACTCCTCAAACATGGCAACAAGCTGCTTAACAAATGGAGCAGACGGGGGTCTTTTCAAACTATGCAAAGAGTAATTCCCATAGTTTGCCTGGGGGGCAGTGCTGGTGAATCTTGAAGTGTTAGCAGTGTGCCTGCTGAGGAAGGCAAGAAAATGTTAATAACTTGATTATCAGTGGGACTAGTATTCCCAAGAGTACAAAGGCCAATGTGCTTGCTATCATTATGTTGCTGGACCATGGCAGAATTATTTCCCATGATTAGGACACATCATGCCACAGTAGAGGCAGCAGCCTTATACCATGTCACGCTGCCATTCATGTCTCAGTTCTGAGGTGAAAAGCAACCAACCAGCCTGTAGAAATTACACTAGTGGGTTTATAATAATCCCATATCATGAATGGATGTTATATTCTGTAAGATTCACATGACTGTTTCTTTGGGTTCCTTTTACCTTAGCAATTATAGCATAATTCAAGATAGGCCACATGTGAACCTCCAGATGTGCTGAACTACAGCTTACAGCATCCTTTCCCATTACCCTGCTGGCTAAAATACTGGGAATTGGGGTTCAGCAACACCTGGAGGGCTGCGTTGCTTATTGTCAGCCCTAATGGATTTGGCCCATCTGCAATTTTTTGTTGCTGCTGCTGCTGCTGCTGCTGCTGCTGCTGCTGCTATCTTTGCCATCCCCACTGTCTTCCTGCAGACTCAAAGACAATTCTTACAAGCTTGCTGAAGCCAAATGGGTAATTCACAGTGTTGTATATCCTGGGTTTGAGGTTTTTTTGGTTGTTGTTAGTGGAAGTAGAATTCTCTGATGTTATTCCACACATTGGAGGTTATTGCAGCAGGGAGAGCCAACCTTGCAAATAAAGAAATTCTGCCGTAGTGGTAGTAACAATGGCAGCAGGAATACTCACTGCCAAGGGGGAGTAGACTGAACCTCCAGATCAGTTCCCTCTGGTCTCTTTTCTTGAAGAATTAAAATAGAATGAGAGAATGGGGGCCAATGAGCAATCCATCTGCTATGTGCTGCATGAAACCTGGATACTGGTTCCTGCACCTGGCACTGTTGAGGAACTGACTGTTGTTTGTATTACCTATTAATATCTCACAGCACTGGGAAGTTTGAGTATATTTGACTTTTGGGTTCTGTATTATTCATAAACAATTGCCATTGGCTCTGAATGGTGATGATTGATATTGCCTATTAAGTGATGAATTTAAAATGCTATGACGCTAAGTTTTTTTTTTTTTAAATGAGTGGCTTGTTATATTGCATTTCAAAATAAACTGGTATATTCCAGTGATATTCTGATGGCTGCTCTTCTTATGTTATGAACTTCTTTTGGAAAAATGGCATATAAATTAAAAATGAGGGCGATGGTTTTGATTTATATCAGCCTTCCCGACCTGACATCTTCCAGATGTTCTGGGATTGCAGCTTTGAGAATTCTAAGGAAGCAAGTTGGCTGGGAATTGTGTGATTGCAGTCCTAACATATTTGGAAGGTGGCAAGTTAAGGAAGATTGGCTTTATGAATTAGCCTGTAGATTTTCCTTGGAAAGTTGGTGTGATGGTAGATAAGGTTTTATGAAAATGAGGGGAAATACTCCAGGGAGAAAAATCACACATAGTTTGCCAGTTCGTACAATGATTTATTTTTATTTTTATTTTTATTTTTATTTTTATTTTGTTTGTTTGTTTATTATTGCCCCAGTCATAGACCCCAGATGGCTTACAGTCAGGGAGATAATACCATGAAACCATTAAACATGTAGAACAAACTAAAACCATAAGTTATAAAACACAACAGCTAGACTGAAAAAAAGCCATGGAAACAATATGGTCTGTTCAAAAGACCTGGGGAGAGAGGATTGTCTTTAGGTCCTTCAGGAAATGTAATGGTGGGAACAGGCTCTCCTAACCTCTGGAGGGACAGAGTGGTTTCTCTCTGAGTTTCTATGCAATCTATGTGGGAAAATATTCAGATCAGTTCCAAATGTCCTTTGGGCTCCTTTTCTCAGAAATAGAAGAATTGGTGACATCAGGTGGATGATTTTGTTCAAATCTGAGACTCAGCAAAGTTCAGTTTATCTGCCTTCTTAAGTTGCGGTGTGGAAGTGTCTGCACATGTACACTTACTGCATAGATTCAGCTGACTATCTGGGAAAAGCAGGAACCTTTAATTTCTTTGGGTTTGGGAAAAAAAAGTGTGGGGGGAAGAGTCTGCAAAAATATACATTCCATATTCCTTAAATTGTTCACATATGAGTCAGTTAACAATAGGAAAAAATGAAAAATTATGCATAGAAAGTAGTGCATTTTCCCCAAATATTTAAATAGTCCCCAAGTTGGATCCTGCTAGAAAACTGTATGTTCAAATATTGGAAGAGAGGTGAATTTTCCAGAGCAAAACAGTGCAACATGCAAAAACATCCTAGAAGGAGGCCATGTTGCTAATGAAAACTACATGGACTTATCGCTGAGCTCAACTCGAGAGAATCTTAACTTTTTAAGGTAACCTGCAGTGGTGTGAATGTGTTTGGGGGGACATTGCCTCCCCCCACCATCTAGAGCCTCTGCTCTCTCATAGACATATACTGACCCTTCCAATTTCAGGCAGTATGAAGTTTCTGCCTTCGCCAGGTTGGGTATTGGGCTGGGCAAACTTAGAGTAGCCATGAGCTATGAAACAATTTAAACTGTTAATAGTCAGGTTGCACTGAGATTTTTCAAGCACTTTCTTTATGTTTTGGAAGCGCTGAAGGTTCCAAATAGAAGGTTCTCCTATTTTTTGAGGTGAGTTATGCCAATTCAAAACCAGTTTTGCGTGGAAGATTTTAACTTGCCTTTGAATTAGTATGATCTTGGTAGGCTTTTAATGAAACAAAAGGTTCAGGGTTTTGTGCCTTTTGTCCTTGCATGTCGCATTCTCTTTGCTGGATTTCCCCTACAATCTTAAGCTTCTAGTTTATTAATGGCCAGTAAAGCAGTTTCTTGGAAAGCCATCAGCCAGGTCCTGGCATCATTATGATGTACATGGTACACGCCTGATCTTGCCAGCTTCTTCAGCTTCTTTGAAAACTAGCAGAAGGCCTTCTGGTATTACAGTTGTTTGCATTGTTAAAATGGAATCATTTGGATTAACAGTATTGCAGATGGAATCAGTGAATGAAGTTGCTGTAGGTCTTGCTTTATCAGTAGAAGAAATGAAAATGATTTTCATGATTTTGGCCTATTTTAAATTAAAAAGTCTTTCTCAATTACTGTCTGAGTTAACAGGATAATTCTATTGCTTATGCGTAACTTAAAAAATAAATAGGAGAAACCAGACTAGCCCACTGCACAAGTAAAATGCTATTGCTAATGCTGATTTGGGGATTCTAGTTGTGTTCTAGAAAAACATATTGCATCTCTAGAATTTATTACTTCTAAGCAGAACATTGCCACCCCCCCATAACGAAACAAAATGAAATGATGGTGTGATTTAAATTGCTGTGATTTAGCAGCTGTATGTATTTCATTTAGAAAACAGCATCATCTTTGTTTCTGCAAAAGACATAAATGCTATTGGCTGTACAGCAAACAGTACTTTTCTACATAATTCTGACAAGCAGTGCAGCTAAGATCTTGCCTAATGCATTTTAAATTTGCACATCATTGAAGGAAGGAACAAATTAACTTTGTATGTGATTGTACATGATACCTATTTAGTATCTTTCAGCCTAAAATTGACATACTTTATTGTTCAATGTGAAATTAAAATGAATGGCTCCAATTTTTCAGTCAAAATGGGAGTTTCATTATTTCAGATACTTAAGAGAGACTTTATGTTATTTTCTGTGCATCCCAACAGAGTATAGCTTTGGAGGACAGTTTAAAAGCAATTACTCAATATGATTTAGCATAATACATTAACATTATGTTTAGCATTGCTTTGCATAGAGAGCTTTTCTCAACATGGTACTATATATATAATCTGACTACATATACTTCATCCACGGAAAGCAAAAAGCGAAACTTAACACAGTAATCATAGTTCAGGCTTTCTCAGTACTTCCCAAATTGTGTGCATTAATTTAGAAGTGGAGACATCAGAATTCCCGATTATATAATGTGATCAGGAACTTGGGTATGACTGCCTGTTGCCATTTGTGCTTTGATAGCAGAATTTTAAAATATTAGGGAACTTCAAATGGTTCAAAACATACCGTAATAGCATTGTCAAAGGCTACAAACTGGCAGACGTTGTTCAAAACAAAGCATACACATTTTGAAAAAATTGTTTTGGCTTCCTGAATACTTTTGTGCTCAGTTCAAAGGATTGTTGTTAACCAGGGCTGAGTTGCGAAGGGCTTTGTAAGTTGTTTCAACAATTGCTTGTTTCTCTATGAGCTTGCCCAGTCTTTGAGGCAGTCTTCCCCAACTTAGTGCCTTCGTGGTGTTCGGATTGGAACTCCTAGTATTTCCAGGTAATGTGAGGCCTTTTTTTAGTGCCCTGGCTTATGAAGAGAGATGGTGACCAAGATCAGTCCTTCTCTCTTACTGTACCCCAAATCTGAAATGGTTTTCCTAGAAACAGTTTAGTTTTAGGATAAAACCATTTTATTTGCCCAGTCATTTATAAATGTCTTATATATATTAATCAAATTTATGCACTGCCCACTCACTGTATAAGTGGCTTACAAATAAAAAAGTGATAAAAAATAGTAAAAGTCTTTACAAAAATATACAGAGTTAAAAGATGGAGACAGGATCCTCAAACCACCAACCACCCTACTTGTATCTACTTGTTTAGAGGGTTTTTTAAAATAAACTTTATTAAAATTCTACACACAAAGTAAACATAACAAAACACAATACGTAAAACATATACAAAAACATAAATCTGCAAATACAAAGCTAAACATTTAAGTTAAAAAACATATAGTTCGTTTCTGCCCTTCACTTTCCTCGCAGATCCATTAACTATTTCTTACTCTTTTATATTGTTGTAATCACTGTTTCAGTTTTCCGTTATCTCCCTGTTATCTATAAAACCCTTTAACATCAAGCTATTTTTTCTCTACTTTTATAATATAATCAATAAATGGACTCCAGTCTTTAATAAAAGCCTCTGTAGATTTCTCTCTCATTAAACATATCAGTTTTGCCATCTACGCCAAGTCCATAACTTTAAATATCCAGTCTTCAACATTTGGAGCTTCTTTATTTTTCCATTTCTGCGCATATAATAATCTTGCCACAGTGATCATATACAACAATAAGACACCATGCTTTTTACTCAGTTCTTCTTCCATAAATCCTAATAAGTACAATTCTGGTTTCATCTAAAAGGGGATTCCTATTATTTTCACCAATGTCCTGTGGATCACAACCAAAGTTTTTTGGCCAATTCACAAGTCCACCACATATGTTCCATCCTCTTTTCCACATTTCTAACATTTACTTGAAACATTCTTACACATTTTTGATACATCATTTTATAAAAAAATTGTCTTAAATTATTGCACAGAGTAAATTTAATATTTTTAGTCCGCATTTTTTCCCAAGTATCCATGCCAATATTGTGCTCAAAATTTAGCATCCATCTAATATTACGTTCTTTAACTTGTTCAGCTTCTGTGTAATTTTTAACAGCAGTTTGTATCTATGTAATTCTTGCAATTATATGTTTGTCATCTTTGCATAATTCTATTTCATGTTCATTCCTACTCCCTCCTATACCTCCTTGTTTCACATCCTTTTCAAATTGTGCCTTTATTTGTGCATAGGCAAACCAAGTCAAATTTATACCTTCTGTACCTAACTATGTTCTAGTCTTAAGTATAGGTTTGCCACCAGTAAACATCAGCAAATCCTCATAATTTAATCATTTTTCTTGGCCTGCTGTCACTCTCCTGTGAAAAAGCTTCTTGAATTGAGGTGTATAATGGCAATCTCAGGGGCAACCTCTTCTTGTATTTATTCCAGGTTTTTAATAAGGCATCTCTGACATAGTAATGTTTAAACTCAGCATTTACTTTAACCTTATCATACCAGAGATACCCATGTAGACCATATCTGAGGTTGTGCACCTCCAAATTTAACAATCTTGTTTCCTCAACAAGTTCTACTCCTTTAACCATACTAGACAGCTTGCCACAAAATGTAATTTCAAATTAGGTACTGCCACATCTCCTCTTTCTTTAGCATCCTGTAACACTTTCATTTTAATTCATGTTTTTTGCCCTGCCATATGAATTTACTGAGATCTTTTTGCCATTGTACCAAGGGCACATCATTTTTCAATATAGGTGTTGCCTGGAACAAGAAAAGCATTGTAGGTAATACGTTCATTTTAATTGCTGCTAAACCTTCCTAATAATGAAAGATGTAGTTTTTCCCATCTCTCTAAAACTTTTTTTATTTCCCTCCAAACATTTCACAATTATTTTTAAACAAACAGGCATTAGTTTTGGATACATTTGCTCTCAGATATTTAACCATCTTAAGTTCCAGTACAAAACCAGTTTAATCCGCTGTTTTTATTCATCCATAGTTAGTGTCTTAGTTTTTTTCTTATTCATCTTAAAACCAGATAATTTTCCATATTCCATTAACTTATCCATTAAAACACCAACATTTTCATTATGATCCATTATTGTTACTTGTTTAGAGTTTTGTTGTTACCTCTCTGTTGTTCTTAACGATGCTTTCCCATTTCTGCTGTAAATTCATTTACAACAACTGTGTACAGTATGTACCTATGTATAGGTGTGTATGACTTCATTTTTGTTCTGCGTGCATAGAAAATTGATCTGGGTTTCTTGTCTGGCAGGCTTAAAGTGGGAAGAGAACAGGATTAGGGACACAGTCTATCCTACCTCCCTTTACTCTCCATGTATTCAGGTCTTAATGCATCTCGGACTCAAAGCAGGGGTTCTGGATTGTATTGATATGTATAAAGCACATTTACACAGGAAACACTTTTTTCCTGCTGGTATAGATTTGTTTGCATTGTATTATGCATTGGTCATCTTTCTATCTCTTTTGAAAATAAATACATATATAAATAATAGAGATTTTGAGTAGGAGACATAGGTATCTTTCCCTCCAATAGTTACTCATACGGTTGGTCCTAATCAGTGGACTGATTGTTCAGATAACAATAATTTTTACATTTGGTAATGTATTATTATTTATTACATTTATGACCTACCTATTCTCTAGGGCAGAGTTTCTCAACCTTGGCAAATTGAAGGTGTGTGGACTTCAACTTCCAGAATTCCCCAGTCATGCTGGTTGGGGAATTCTGGGAGTTGAAGTCCACACATCTTCAAGCTGCCAAGGTTGAGAAACATTGCTCCAGGAGTTCAAAGCAGGTTGTCTTCCTTATCCCAGCATTTCATCCTTATAACAATATTTTAAGGTAGGTGAAGCTGAGAACTTGGTCCTAAAACTCTAATCTAGTACACTTGCAAAATATCTTATTTCTATCTGCAAAATTTTGCAACTGCCATAAACACTAGGATGGGACGATGATGGAGGATGCAGTGATCAGTAGGTATGCCTTCAACTCATAATATCCCAGGCAACCAGACCATTGTTATTTACCTCAATTAGAATGACACTGTCATCTGACCAGTCATAGTCACAGGACTGATGTGGTGGACAGACCTTAGAAGAGAGTTTTGTTGTTCACTTCACCTCATTGTTTTGCAATCTTAGCAGTTGTGTGATGATATTTTGGGAGCTATCTTAAGTTAGCTGACTAGGTTAATGGCTAATTTGTTTTACTGAAAAATCCAGTGAGCTCATCATTTCAATTTCTTGCCCTTAACCTCTGACAATCAGTTGCTCAGTTTTCAAGCAGGGAAACATGCACAGATATGCTGAAGGGGAATTCGGTAAAGAGAAGGAAGTACATAAGTACTTTGCACAACCTCACTTCAACCTATTTGTCTAAATTTTGCCATAAATATTCATTATGGTAGGACCCATTTTCACTGCAAATTTCATCACAGTCAGATCAAAGGAAAAAGTTATGGATGCCTTTAAAAATTACAATCAGAATTTGAAGGAGCTTAGTTTGGTAATCCCAGCCCTGAGTTCTGTGAAGTTTGGCACTGTTTGTAGGACGGGGAGCAGCTGATTATGTGCTTATGATTTTATCTTGCTAGATAATGTAAAGGTGAGCTCTGGATCGCATCCCGGGAATGGGAATAGTTTAAAATGGGCTTTCCCTGGATGGATCTCAGCATATCACTCTGCTTCCAAAAGTCCTGGATTTGGCTCTCAAAGCACTTTGAATTTTCTTTGCCTTACAAATAGAGAGAAAATAGCAATCTTTATGCTGATCTGGAGCTCTTCTTGATACTTTTTATTAAAAGATGTTTATACAGCCAGTCATTTTGACTGACATAATATCTGTTAGGCCTGGGTGAGGCAGCCTGGTTGTGGTGTGGGGGTGACATGACTCTTGTTAAGCTGAAGAGGTAACACCTCCTCTCCTTTGTAGTGTCTTGCAGCTAAACCTATTGGTAGTAACTTCTGTGTATTTACTTCTACACATAAGCCTTTTCCAGTGTTTCCAATCACTAACTGGAAGTCATTCCCAGCTACTGCAAGGACTGGTTGAGGAAGCTGGAGCAGGTAATACAACATACTTTGCTCTTAGAGGTAAAAAAAGTTGCCTTATTTCACTTGAGACTAACAAAATCTCAACTGAAGCAAAACAACTCTTTCACTTCTAAGAGCAAACACCTCCCCATGCCAAAAAAAAAAAAATCTGTATAGTCCTACTGTCTATTTTGCAAATAACTTATAATTCTAAATGTTTGATTGTAATTAATAAATGTATAGTCTGGTCTTTAGTACAAAACCTTACAGGATGATGTGCAACTGAAGATCCTTCATAATCCCTAAAGCAGATTTGGGAGATTGTGCTCCAAAAGGTGTCCATGCTGAAGAAGATCTGACACCAATTTCATTAACTTTTCAGTATCAGGCAAAGACTTTTAAATTCTCCCGTGCTTTTAATTTTCTATTCAAGCTGCAGTATGATTCTCTAATGACTTTTATTTGTCCTATTTGATTTCTAATTTTTAATAATTGATTTAATTGGTAGTTTAAATTTATTGCTTTATTATATTTATTTAGTCATGTTAAGACTCTGTTTTTGCCCTCCCTCCCTCCAATTTATATAGCCACCCATCTCACCACAGGTGACTCTGGGTGTGTATAACAAAGCTAAAAACAATCAATAAATACATTAAAAATATAAAAAGCAAAATAAAACAGAGAATAAAAAGATGTTAAAAATAAGGGAGCCACCTCACTAATTCCCCCATCCCCTGGGATCCCCAGGCCTGCTGGCATAACCAAATCTTAAGGGACCTCTGGAAGCTCAATAAAGACGAGGCCCACCATTTTAGTTTTTGTTCTCAACTTTTTAGATACTGGTTTAAAAATATATCTAAGGTCAGCACTTTGAGAAACTTTCTGTTTCCAAAGAGGCATAAAATGATTTAATAATTAATTTTAAAATCCAATATAATACAATTGTACTATATTGGATTTTAAAATTAATTATTAAACTGTCAGTAATATGCAATTATCAATACATAAAGATTTATATCAATAAAATCTAAAAAAAGCCATGAGACTGCTAAGATTTTTTATTGCATTTTATCAATATTATGAGTATATATAGATAAAGCTTTATTATGGCCAGAAGCAGCAAATCAAACATACAGAGAACAAAAAACAAACAAGGTTCATATGAGTGGAACTTGAATTTGAGGAAGAATCTTCTGTTGGTGTCTTGAAGCTAAGTAGCAAAATTTGGTGACATTTTAAGTGATCTGGAAGTTTTTATCAGCTTGTAGGAAAGCTATAGAGGAGTCACCAGACTGCTGGTGGAATTGTTGCTAGAAAAGGGAAAATTAAATTTTCACACAAACCTGAATAAAACTTTGCAGTATGATAGTTGCGTGATTGTTTCACCATAAGGACAGAGGCAGCAAGTTAGAGGAATATTGTAGAACCTCCCTTGGAATAGCACTGAGAGGAAGGTGTTGAAATATGTCTTTGTGAAAGCCCAATGATAATTAGTGTATGAAGATAAGATGCAATGACTGTCCCATCAAATATAGTTCAGGTCCTACTAAAGCTGGGCAAAGTATTATGAATATAACTGTCCAAAGATTGAAGATGTCAAAATTAACATTAGTTTTTTGGTGAGAGGAATTACAGAAATATTTGCATGGCACATTAATAACAAAAGAGTGCAGCAATATCATATATAAGTACTTCACCTGTATGTATGTATGCATACATACATATGTATAGTTTTTTGGTCTATGACCAAAACACACACAAATGATCTATGGTCTCTCACACACAAGTAAGAACCTGCGCTATGTTATGCACTAATTAACATCTAATTAATATGGAACTGAAAAGCAAAATAGATTATTTGAAGAATTATTCAACAAATGAGCAATTGGTTTTGCGAAACTTCAAAACAAAATGTATATCATTATATGGAGCAAAATTATTGGTATGGATATATAAGGAATGATGGAGTTAAAAATATGTCCCTTTTCTTCCATTCCACTAAATAGGTATTACTTTTGCAAGGCCAAGAATTTGGCAAACAAGTGTACAGATGGAGATAAAAACAGAGCTGGAAATTTGGAAAGACATATAAACATATAGAAGAATGCATGAAGAACAGAGAAACAAATGAGAGAATGTCCACAAAATGAAGAGAATGAAATAAACTCAAAAACATAGAAAGGAATATTTTGAGGATGACCTTATAAAAATGTTAATGTTCTCTCACTTCAGTGATATACACAAATTAAAAACGGATAATTGTATAGATATATCTGGCTTTTATTTTTTTTACCATTACAGAGATATAGATATGGATATATTTAAATTTATGGGCCACCCAACTCCAGTGGACTCTGGATATCACCCAGTTAAGGCATTTTAAGTTGTGTTTGTATATATATTTGGACCATAACATCATCCATTGTTTTCTCTTGTAGAAACTGTTATCTTGTGTTTTAGAGATCAAAAATGTGAGCTGTAAAGTACATATATTTGCTGTGCATAGCATCGTTCATGAGAATGACAAAGTGTGCTTCAGTGAAGTTGAAAAATAGTGATGTCAGAGTGATTACATTTTTGAAGCTGGTGTACTACAGTTGCTTTACAATCAATCCCATTTCTCCTCCAGCTTCTGGCCATGAATGCTAACATATCATTGACCTAGAAAGCTGAGCTTTGTTTCTTTTTTTGTTTTTGCTGCCATGGTTTCTTTTTGGATAAGAGAACTTTGTTCTTTTGTGAACATTCAGAAGATAATTTCAGATAACATCAGATGGCCATGACAGGGATTAGAAAGGCAAGCAAGAATGGAAAAGACTGTCTTGTTGGAATAGGAACAATATGAGTGCAAACTAACTCCAAGTGTAATCAGTGGAGTTATTTACAACTGGAGTTGCTAAGAGCTGTCCACTATCGCTGGATTTTGCTGTTTTGTCCCTGTCATCTCCTGAACATGTCAGATCAGGATGCAGAAGCTGTGGAAAAGCCACATTATGCTTACTAGGAAAGGGATGTAAAGTAAAACTTCCAATACCATACTGTTTATGAAAATATACATGATTATAGAACAAGAATAGAAATACTTTTCTCTTGTTCTGATAATACTATGCCCTATAAGGCTGACTGGTGGGAGTTTCAGGATTGATGAAGGAAATACTTCTTCACTCAGTATGTGGTTAAGCTAAGGAAAGTGCTCGTTTAAGACAGGGTGAAAACCATTATTTAGATGGTTTTAAAAAGGGATTTTATTATCTTTTTGTGAGGAAAGTAGAGAGGTACAGAAAGTCAGCATACCCTGCCCCCAAAACAAGCGAAAGCAAAAGGGAATTTGCTCTCTAGGCTGTAGAGAATGGCAGATTGGCAACCCTCTTTCCCGCTAGCTGAGCCGGCTCATAAACAGAAATGCTGCATTCCAGATATAAAACATGGTGAGCCATTGGGCAGCTTGCCCTTTCCCTGTGCCCTTCTGTACCCACGAGGAGCAGGAGGAGGACAATAGTAATAATATGAACTGGATTTTAAGTACATTTTTACTATGCTGTCCTAAGTATATGGCAGATGATGCAATGCTATTGAAATAACTCACTGTGTTTGTATGTAAGCGCATTCTTGTTTATACTGACAAGTGATTTGTTTGAATGGAAATGGATTAAAAAAACATATTTCTATTTAGCATAGTTTAAATCCCTTCTTGGGATTACATTATGTAATGGCATTTTTTGTATTTGAATTAAGTCAGAATATAAAGAACAACTTACACTGAATTAGTCTTTTGGCATTTCTAAGAAGAAATTCTGAGAAGAAATTTCTGAGAAGAAATAATACATTTTTTTTTTTTAATTGATGGTGTCAGGAATTAAATCTGGGAATCATATATGCAAAATGTATGTGCTTGACCATTTTTTCTTAGGACTGTCATATGGTTTAGAAGCAGATGTTCATTCCCTTTTAAGCAGCATATTAATTTATTCTTAAACTAGGTTAATATATGTTTTATTAAAGACACTTTCCTATTGCTAATCATTAGTGAGTGATGCTCAGTAATGGAAAGTACTTTGTAACATGTTCCTAATTCCTATAGTTCTAAATTAAAAGCATTGCTTTTTAAAAAAAAATGGTTTGGTTCTAGACCCAGTCATACTTAGAGTAAATCTACTAGCATAAATAAGAATTAAGTTAGTTAGGGCTTGCTTAAATCCAGTTGATTTCACTGAGCCTATTCCAGATATGACTAAGACAGCTTTGAAATTATTTTTGTTCTACACTTTCTCTCTATGCATATACATGTGTGTTTGATGGCAAATACCGGAAGAAAGGAAGTAGTATAGCAGAGGACTAAACAAAGTCGATGAGATTGTTTGCCAAGTGTAGCTGGAATGTCCAGTCAATTCAGAGGAATGAATCTTTGGAATGTTGTCCATACCCAGCTACACCCATCTGTAAACAGGTATCATCAAAGGTGATAGCATTGAGAATGAACAATAACTTGAACTGTGTACAGCTTTTGTATTATTTAACATTCTGGATAAGAGGCAGGGTTTATCACATGCTTAGTCAACAGACTAGTTACAAATGAGTCAGATACTGTTAAATAAAAGTCAAATATCTAAAGCATCATTTTAGTCAAGGACAGAAGGATGATTATATTAATTATCAAAGGTAAGTTGTTGAAATTATAAAATTGAAATCTTATCTAATCAAGGATATTACTTGTAACTAAAAGCATTGCTGTGAATTAGTTATGTGTAAGTGAAACTCAAGAGGTTGAACAGAGAGTGACTTTTATTCTAGAATTCAGAAACTATCTTGCAGTGTAACCTTGTCAAAATGGATGAATTTTGGGGAAGAAGTTCTTTTATTCCTGAATGTCCATTATTCAGATAGTACATTATCAGTGGTGACTTCATTTCACAAATTACATTTGCATCCATTTGTGTCATTTCTGTAAGGAGGTCATTATGCAAATGGTGTAAATAGATGCAAATGACACAATTAGAAAAATGGTGTTATATATAAATAACTAAAATAATGTAAATACAATGGGAGTATTGCTCGTTGCATTTGAAGTCCATTGCATCAAGGTCCACTAAATCACTCTAGTTAGAAATTTTAGTTTAAATTTAAATATAATTTCTTTCTCTGAAAGAAATCCAGTTTTAAAATGTGATTGTGGTTATAACATGGCTGGTAACATATATTGCTAAATCCTTCTGTCTTGTTATCTAGACAAAACTTTATTTTCTATCAGAGGATATTGTGATACATTTAAAAGAGGTATTCTGACAGGCAGTCAGTTTATTAGTGATCTAACCCCAAGAAATACTACAATTTTTTAGGAAAGGAATCTTAGCCCAATATTCTCTTTACTTTAAATCCTAAGTCATGAAACCATAAAGATCTGATCTTGTTAAACTGCTGGAATTTCATTTGTTTCAGACACAGAACTGAACTGTAAAGGACCACGGCATACTCAGAAGTGTGTTGTGAATATGAATTTGTTTCACAGATATATTGCTATTACCAAAAATGCTATTCTGAATATCCCTTTGCTGGAAGATCAATTTGTACATAAGTTGATAACTATTTTCAAAATGTTGACATGGCCATTAATATCTACAATGGAAAAGTCACCAAGTAGAGTGGTAGCTGCATATCCATAGCAGAGGTTGAGGTGGGGCATATGGCAAGTGGCAGCTTTGGTGCATGCTCCTGAGCATCCCTCTAATATTCCATTCAGATAAAATTATCACGTTTGCTTTGTATACAGATATTTCATTCTGTCTCTCTGAAGTCATTCTTGAGGAATTCAGTTTATACTAAATTCACTATTTAGTAGTATGTGTTTATTGCCTTGTCTTTTCAACAAGAATTTAATTTCACTTAGTACACTACATCTCCAATACTTGACAGCCATAGAAATGCATATGAGTTTAATAGAAGAAGAGGTGGAGCAGGAGAAAGAAGAGGAGGGAGAGGGAGGAGAAGAAATATTATCCCACAATCAATCTGGGGATAAAATATTAGCAGGAGCTAGACTTTGGCCCATTCATTATATCTGTAAGTGCATGTTATGGAGATACTAATATTAAGCTGTAAGTCTTCAAATTACATCTTCATAAGAAGAAGAACATCTGAGAGTACAGTTTTTGAATCAGATGTGCTGCCTTTGAAATAAGTATCCTAATTATAGCAGTCATAACTGAACATTAATTTAATGAACGTCCTCATTTGTTAAGAAAAGCTTGCCAGAGAGTATGTATTGCCATTAAAACCACAAATCTCCAAATGAGCAGGGACAGCAATGAGTAGGGTAAAGCAGGTAGATTAAAAATAAAATCTGTAATTGAATGCTAACTACCATGGAAAACTATATATTCACTTGTCTTTTCTTTTTACGCCGTTGTATCACACAGACTCTGGATGTATTATGAAATTGCCCATGAAATAACAGCAGTTGTGCTGGATTAAATGTCCCAGTGATCATATTTTATTTCATAATCTGCATTAAAGAATAAAGATCCTTTTTGATTCTAGTTGACAAGCTTAATAGCAGCCTAAGCATTAGAATCAAGGTTCAAGTAGAAGCAACTCAACCCATAGGACCAACAGTTTAATTGGATGTTTGAACACATTTTTAATTTGAACACATTTTAATGCTGGCTGGACAACCCGTCATATTTCCTGAATATTGAAATTATGATATACAGTACACTGAAATGTATGGAATTTGTCCATGTTCCTTTGTGGGTTTTTTTCAGACAACTAAGATAGATAAACCTGTATTTGTTTGTCTGGCTACTTAGGTTGTACTTGAATGTGATGCAAACCTTTACTATTGAGAATGAATGTCAGTGAGCCTCTGGCTAAATTTCTTCTCTCCTGTCCCTCTTCTAACATAGTTCAAGGAAGATCTCAAAACTTCTCTTTTATATTAATTCAATTTAGTGTGTTGGCTTAAACTTATACTGTATTGTATACTGATCTTTGGTTGGTTAGAACCATGCAGTTGTCACAACTTGCTGTGATTAACCTAAAATGGAAACTTCCAGACTTCTTTTTATAGTCATGCTGGAGGGAAAAGGACACACAATTCTCAATTTTACGTCCTTATAACAGTCAGCCAGAGTTGCAGACATCTATACGGCTCAGCCCTTAGGAAAGGTTGTTGCTAGATAAAAATGGCAAACTATGTTATTTCATTAAAGAAAAAAAAGCATGAATAGTATAATATATTTTACTTGGACCAGTTAAAACATTTGCTAATTTCTCCCTCTTTTATAATGGTAAAGTAAGCCAATGTGGAGTGTTAGTTAAAGTTTTGCACTAGGACTGGGAAGACTCAGTTTTTAGTCTACCCTCAGCCATCTACACTGGTAACTTTGAGCCAATCATTGTTTCTCATCCCAACCTATCCCAGAGGGATATTGTAGTTGGGATAAAATGAAAGAAAATCTCCATATAAACTGACTTGAGCGCTGCAGGAAAGATATCATACATAAATAAATTATTGTTATTTATTTGTTTTACATTAAATGGCTTACATTTCTAAACCAACTACCCTACAATAGAGTGAGATAAAGCAATATCTTTCTGTTTAAAAACATGACATAAATTCATAGTAAAAAAGTATTTTTTTTATAAAAATTATCTTATCCAGCAAAATAAAGCATAAAATTAAGAAACAGAGTTAGACACCAAAGAGTATTCAGAGGCAGCCCCATGTGGAGTACATTACAGTAATTCAACTTTAAAGTAATTGAAGTGTGAAACTCAGTAGACAGTTAGCCAGCAAATTAGTTTGGTGATAGAGAGTAGTTTGCATTCCAGACATAGCCTGAAAATCTAAGAGCAAGATTAGATCCATACAGTCCTTGGAGTTCTCTGAGCTTGGTTGTTTTCTTGCAGAGGTTTCATTACCCAACTAGGTAACATCTTCACTGCTAGAAGGAAGTGAGGTTTGCTCTCTGTTTATATACAATAATATAAGATTAGATCTGGTAATACCCACATACTGTAAACTGAGTCCTTACAGGAGAATATCATCCTACCCATATAGGCATGTCCCCAGATTACGAGTTGACTGTTTTCCTACTACAATTCTCCCTCATTTGGATCCAGTTTATATATTGTTCTTCTTCCTCACTCAGATGCACACTGATCACAGACAACTGTTCAGGAACCTCCTGATATCACCTGGAATGGATGAGAGGGGCGTCAAAACTTCATATTAAACATAATATTCTTGGTGACCTCTTTTACCATGGTTTTAATTAGATATTAACATCAGAACTCTGGAGAATCCCATAGGTCTTTTGAGGAACAGCAGCAGCTGTCTGGCAGTATTGCGGAGAAATCCTCTTCCAGAAAGGAATGAAATAAGTTACAGTGGAAGCCCAGCCTAGCCCCCAAATTGAGGAGCACTGAACAAGGATAGAATGAGTTGTGTTTTCAAAGGTTATTCAGAGAACCAGGAAACTTCACAGGGGATGAGTTCCCTAGCCTTTCTCCTTGCAAAAGTTTCAACCTAGTTTGAAATAAATTTATATCATCTGCACAATTTGAAAATGTTTGAAGCAATAGATTCTATTAAGTGATTTATCTTTAAAAGACAGGTTGGAATTGGCCAATAATTCTTCATGTCACCCAAATCAAGGTAGCTTTTAAAGATGAGAACTAACAACGGTCTCTTTCATGCAAAGAAAATATTTCCCTTCTCTTCAACAAAGATTGATTCTTACCTTTGTACCCAAGAGTATGGTTCAAGAGAACAAGCATCTCATTTTCATTCTTGAGTGCCATTAAGGTTTAAGACAACCACATTGTTAGGAAAGGAGAATCATACCATCTCCTGCCCTTAGTTGCCTCATCATTAGCATTATATTAATTCTCCTACACATGGTTTAAATCACTTTACAATCCAGTTAACAGAATCCTGCCTCTTGGTTTATAGATAGTTGCATTGTTTAAGTGTCTCCTTTCAGGTTGATTTTAAAAATATCTTCTGAGATTCTGGGATAACTTTTGGCTACATGTCAGAAAACCTATTTCTAACAAAAATAAATATTGACTAAAGTCTGTTCTGAGATTACATATCTGATAATCTGGAGTGGTGGGGAAAGGAGAAGAATCCTTTAACAGAGCATTGTGTTGTTCATGAATTAAGAAACAACATTAAGATATAATGTGTAACTGTTGAAGTCGTAGTTAGGATCTACACCTTACTAAGGTATGTTATAAAGTAGATCTGTGAGTATTACCAAAAATAGCATGCTTAAATAAGTTCCTAAATAAAAGCATCAGAGTTAACTTATTTTCAGATTATTCCAACAAGAAGAGTTGTATAATCTTTAGAGGTAGAGAATCAAAAATCCCTATATTGCTTAGTATGATGAAATATGAGTATTAAATACAAAGATTTGTTGAGGCACCATATTTTGTCTTTTATTACGTTTGGTACACATTACTGCAACTTCTGAAAAATCAAAGGGCCAAAACTGCCTAATGATGTAAGACTGAGTGGTGAATTTAAACAGATAAAATTTGGGGTTTTTCTATCTATCATGTTTATGACCCCAGGCACTCATCTGGGAATGGATTTTATGAAAAAGACCAAGCTTATTATTAGATGGCAAATGAATTGATCTTTATACTGCTTTATGTAAATACTTATGCAGCAGGGTTATTAACAAAAGTGTTCTATGGCATTCAAGTGCTGCATAATTAGAAAAGCATCCAATTCAGAGTTCCATGCAAGGGAATACTTCTAAAAAAGGAAGTATTCCTTATCCAGTGTTTTCAAAAGAGAATTCATGCAAAGACTGAAATGTCAGCCTTTCACTGGCCAGAATCTTATGCATTAGTGTACCTTAGAAAACCATGTTGGTTCAACTTCTACACAATCCTTTGCTTATATTTGTGAGCGTACCCTCTCTTAAAATGGTATGAGAAGTCACTTGGTTGTCCTTTCTTTCAGTTTCTAGATTCTCAGAATGAAAATTCTATGAAGATTTCGAACTGTCATTGGCCATATTTCGGTTTCACTCTTGTTATTTGTTACATTGACTTGTGTGCTGTATTCCTGCATATAACATGTGTATAAAGATTTTATGGTCTATATACAGGCTGCCTCTTTCAGTTAAAATGTTGTCTTGGGTGAGAGGACAGTAGAAGTTTAAAATAATTTAATAATGGCCAGAAATGTGGGTATTATTGGGTCATGTTCATATCACTGCTGGTTTCAGTATGGGAGAATAATTCCAAACTTTCTGCACTTCAGAATTGATAGGGTTTTTCCTTCATGGGCATACCTAAAATGCTGCAAAGTGACAGGGTTTCGCTTGCATTCAAGTGAACAGGTAAAGGCATAGTAGAGTATAGTGGTTTAAATGCTAGATTCACACTTATTCGAATCAGGTACAAGTCTCCCTTCAGCCATGGAAGCTCACAAGATGACTTGGGACCAATCAGTCTCTCTCAGTCCAACCTATTTCACAGGACAGATGTGAGAGGGGGGAAATGGAAGAAGGAAGCACGATGTATACTGCTTGGAGCTCCTGAAGAAAGGGTGGGATATAAGTCAAACAAACTAACAGTAAAATCTGATGATTGTATGAATTGTGCATTCATGAGAATAAGGGAGGGGTTAAAATGCAAGGCCCTTTCATCTGTTTTTCATACATTCTAAGAAAAGCATAAAGAAGGCTATTGTAAGAGAGATGCCTAATAAACCCCTGCAATGCCAGATTCTCAACTTACGACCCCCATTCAATCAACTGACCCTGTGTGTTGCCAGATGAGAGAACATAAACTGCAAAACAGGGAGAAATAATATGAAGGCAGACCATTAAACTTAAGTTAGAAATTTCATTGCTTCTAATATTGATATATTGTATAACCACATATGAGGGTTTATTCTAGGATTACCCAACTGTACTTTCAAAAATATGCTGATTGATTATATTTTAAATAAAGCAGGATACTTCCACATTTTCTGTTAGGTAGCTACAATATCCATACTGCAATATAGATTTAGCATATGTATTAAAATCTCCTTTTGTAGTTTTTAGGAATTTTTTTGGAGATGCTCTGTCAGGGCAGTAGAAAGAAGCATTGGAATTAAATTACAATGAGTATGAAGAAGAGAATTCCTCTTCTTGTTGACAGAGGGCAATCAACAGTTTAGTAGCTCTGTCTTATGTGCAGTAAAGATTCTTATCTAGTCAAGTTGTGGCTAAGAGGCTTAAGCTGAGTATAAACTTAGAGGCTAGTCAAGCCATGCCAAGTCAAATATCTGAGAAATTTTGCTAAGTCAATGCCCCAAAACCTGACACTAATAGCATCCTTATATTCATTGTATTTCAAGGTGGCAGGGTGGCTGACTGGCTCCATACAAAATAGCATGGTATTCTTTTAATAATTTAGCTTGTAATTTCCCTAATAATGTTTTAGGATTCTTATTGTTCCTTCTGAACCATTGGTGGACTATTTAAGTTAAATACTATTCTTAAACATATGGGTTTCTTTCATCCATATGGAGACCCACCATAGCTGTGTATTAACCAAAGAGGGAATTAGGAGTGCTGTTTTTCAAGACTTACATTATATTGTATATCTCTGGAAATTTGTGTTCCAAAATTTTGGCCTAGCTCTTCACCTAATTATGTTAATTAACCATTTGATACTGATTGAAATTAATTGTGTTTATATCAAGAGGGGCCTTAATTTTTCTAGCTTTAAAAAATGTTTCCAGTTTTAGAAAGGAATAAATGGTTAAAATATTTCAAAATTCAACTGTAATTCTTTGAAGTATTTTACTGACTGTATAGTAATAATTTTGTTCCAGTTTTTCATCATATACACATGCAAAACAGCTTCCAAAAAAAAATCTAAATTAAACATTAAAATTTATAGTACTATAAATATTTAAAATGATAAATTACATGATAAAGCAAGTACAAAATACATACGGGGAGAAAGAACTTCACCTCCTCAAAAATGTGAAGGAAGCCAGATGGTTGATATTATTTAATAACATAAATGGCAGCAAAGTTAACAGAACATATTTACAACCTAGGTAACTGAAGGTCTTGTGGCAGTAAGGACTACATATGGCTTCAGTAAGAGCTGACAATCTTAATGTGTGAGTCCAGTTTATTATTTTTTTTAATGGCCAAATCTTTGGGCTACAGCAGCAAAATAATAATAATAATAATAATAATAATAATAATAATAATAATAATAATGCATCCCAGCTGTATCCACTTTTTTGAATATTCAAAAAAGAACATAAATGGCATTCTGTACAAACTACCTTAAACAGACCTTTAGAATGTCTAAATGGACTGTTAAAACTGCGCAGTGTCCTTCACTGTTCATAGAAGTATGACTGATCTTCTGATCTTCACCTCTTTAAAGGAACTGTATTTCTTGTCTGGCTGCCTTCTGCAGCCACTGCTTGAGTGTCGGAAAAGACCCAACTGCATGAAAAATAGTGGATAGGTGTTCTATTACAGTGTCAGGATCAAAAAAGTCTACTCTTGTATTGGCCAGACTGCACTTAGAATGTTGTATCCAGTTCCTGGTACCACATTTTAGGAACGATATTGACAAATTTAAGCATGACATATATTTAAGCATGACCACATTTTAGCAAAGAAATTGACAAATTAAGCACGGCAGATTTCCTTAACACCCCCCCCCCCGCCCTTTTAAATAGGTAAAATCTAACCTGTTTGAATTTATTATAGCCATCCAATTCCAATGGACTCCGGCTGGCATACAAAGCCAAAAAATCCATAAAAGCAGATAAACATAAAGGCACACATACAGCCCAGACTAAAACAATCATAAAAATAACACAAATCAAACAAAACAGCCCCCCCCCCCATAATACATCAGTACATTAACTCTAGGCCTGGGACCAAAGCCAGGTTTTCAGAACTTTCCAGAAGACTGGATGCTGTCTGTATTTCTGGGGGAATGCTGTTCCAGAGAGTGGGGGCCATGACAAAGAAGGCACGCTTCCTCGGTTCCCCAAGGGGACAACATTTAATAGAAGGACTTGGAACACACCCACTCTGCCATGATGTGCCTTATTCTATGCCATTAACAAATGTATTACACAGAAGATTATAAGATTATCCAATATATTTATTTAATAATGCCAGGTGAGATGAATGTAGTATCAAAGTTTGAATTTTCATGTCACAGACTTTTGAATTTGCTTCGTTTGAGACTGCTGTACTGCCAATGATTTGTCTAGTTTCATCCACTTTAAACCTAACATGATGTGGTTTTGATGTACAAATGATTTAAGCTGTGAGTTTTAGCTTGGCTAATTCTGTTCCCTACAACAAGTATGATGGATGATGGAGAGAATTCAGCAACAGAAGATTCTGTGTTTGGCACTGTATTCTTTCTTCCCTAACACTTTACATGTAAGAGTTGCTTGCTCTGGCAAGACCTGGGAATAGAATGGAGTATTCTCATCAATTTTATTAGGGTTTTAATCAGGCTTCAGTGTATGAATGAAAATAAACATATTTCCATAATGAACCAGCCAGTAAAGCATGTAATTAGAGAATTATTATTAATATTAAAGTATTTTATGTAATAGGTTTCAACAGGAGCCTTGGGATGGAAGAAGAAGTACAATCAACTGCTTGAATTTTCTTTTCGATATAACCCTTACAGGAATAGTTGCCATCACAATTGAAACCATGCTAGAATTACTTCCTCTGATACTTTTGGAACTGCAAAATCAGTGCCTATTATGCAGTATAGTGGAAAGAGTTATAGTTGTAACCATATTAAATGGTCAGATTTAGGATGAGATCCATGCAAAATAAGATGCAGGCCACTGATCTCTAAATAATATCAGTTTAGCTTTGTATCTTATGATGCAATTAATGGATCATCTTATGCATTATACAGGTCGCTTGGGTTATGTTTCAGCCTAGGTACCACAGTGGGTGGAACTGTTGATAGTGAGATCTTGAGAAAAAAAGCCCTTCCACTATTTTCTGCATGTATAAAATAATAATAACAAAAAAGCAAAAAATGTAGATATACAAAAACCTTGACCATGAATACCAAAATCTGGTCTCTTTTTAGCAACCGGCAGGTAATGGAATGATGGACAATGAAGCCATTTGTACTTCTTTTTATAGGAGTCAGGCCCCATGGGCTACCCATTGTGGGAGCTAAAGTTCAACACCTTCAGCGGAGACCAGGTTGGGGAAGTTGCTTTAATGTTTTTTTTTTTCTTGGTCAAGGCTTAGCAAACTCATGGAAGAGTGAGGGACCTCTTTATTTCTTTCCCTCCTCTTTAACTGAAATCAAAGAGAAACTGAGATTATGAGACAGAACTTTCTTTTAGTAGTGCTATATGTGTGTCAGAACAACCTTTCAAGGGATGCCCACTTGTGAAATTGTTGTTATTTAAGACAGTCTTTGCAAGCAAATGGTAACTTGAGTGCAGGCTCAAACTCATATTTGAGTATCCTTTTGTATAATTTGATTCTCTGCTCTCTTTTTCAATATGCTTTCTGTCTATTTGTTGTTAAATTGATTTAGAATATATAGAGGGCAGGTAGTCCTTGCTTAACAATGCTAATTGGGACTGGAAGCTCTGTCATTAAGTGATGCGGTTGTAAGTCAAAAAACCACGTGACTGCACCACTTAGTGATGGCAGTTCCGGCAGTCCTGGTTGCCATCATTAAGCGAGGACCATGCGAGGATCTCACATGACCATGACTTGCAATTTCCTGCCAGCTTCCTCATTGACTTTGCTTGTCAGAAGCCAGCAGGAAAGTTGCAAATTGTGATCATGTGACCGCACAGATGCTGCAATGGCCATAAGTACAAGGACCGGTTGTAACTACCACTCATTCAGCACCATCGTAAGTTCAAATGGTCATTGAATGAGTGGTTGTTAAATGAGGACTACCTGAATTGCTTTGGAGTAATTTGGGACAGAATGTCAGGGTGAGTAGTCCAGATGCTAAAGGCATTCTTGCTTTTTTTTTTTTTTACTGTTAAAGGTACAAAGAAGAAAAAGACAGCCTCTCTTGTCAAGTATCTATTTGGCTGCTGTACAAAACAGACAGTAATGCTCTACAGGCATTTGGTTTGTGTCACAAAGGACTTTTGGAACTGTGATCATATGTTGATGACTTGGTGACTTTGTTTCATTGTTAAGGACCAAGGAATAGGAGCTAGAATAAATGTCCAGTGTGGCTGGTGGTTGGGGTGAGATTGCTACTGTTGTGTCCTGGGTAATATGTCCTACTTCTATCAGCTTTAAAGGTCCAGAAGGAGTCAGACATACATTAGTGAAAGTACTGTATAGACTTTTTTGAAGCTGGAGGAGCTAATTAGGTGAGCAGATGCTTGTGTAATTGCAAGGTATATGGACATAACGTCATCAACCAATGGAAGAACATTTATTTATTCAGAACATGTTAGGTAAATTCTTAAAGTAAATATGGAAGAAAAATACTCTGCCATCTAGAACAATTTTTTCCTTCAGAATTTCTAACATGGGATCTTCCCCAAGTTTTCAACTTTTTGAAATCCGCTTGACTAAAATCTGTGATAGATATCCATTTAGGCTAATCATTTATATCCTTGGTATTATTTATTTATTCATTGCAATTATATCCTTCCTTTTCCCAGGAGATCAAGGTGATACATGTACTGTAGCATTCCTTTATTTATTTTTTCCTCATAATAACCATCTTGTAATGTATTTGGATTGAGAGATGGTGACTGTCTAAAATTCATCCAAAACTTGAATCCAAACTCTTAACTATGACATCACACTAGGTTTTAAGTTTCCAAGATAACATGGTCACTTTTATTCAATGCACCTGTCAGATTTGCTTTGTCTACCAGTTCTGTTAATTAGGATTAAAGATGACATAGTAATGTCCTTTTCTCCTCCTCCTTCCAAGAAATGAAGTAATCAGCAAGACAAATCAACAGTTCATTGGATATTCTGTTTTTATCAGAGATTTCTAGCAGATGTCAGGGGACTGGTATTTCCCCTTGCTCCTTGGGGGCATGCAGAGTGGGCATGTTCTGCCTTGAAGCTTTGCAGACAACGTACTCTGCATCATGAAGCACTGAGCCAGGCTGATCCACCTTGCCCAGCAGCCTTGCCGCAAAGAGAGCTTTTCCTCTGGTGGGACCCCATCTATAGAATGCTCTCCATAGCAAGGTGCAAATGCATTAGCATCATTTCAGCACTAGGTGAAGGCCTTTTAATGGTATTCTAATTGTATATTCATTCATATTGTTTTACATTTTGATGATTGCTTGTCTCTAGTTTATACAGTGTCTTTATTTGTATTTGACTTGATTTTACTGGATATGTTTTAACTTGAATTGTACTATTCCTTTTTTCTTTTTTGGTGAGAGAGCTTTGGCTATTGGCCAGTTTAAAGATAAAATAAAATAAAATAAAATAAACTAGCGGCTTCTGCACATTATATTACTTCTAAGTCCTTATGAGGTGCACACCATTCTTTGTGAAACAGAAAAGAGAGTGCACTCTTATCTCCTGCTGTCTCTCCTAATGAGATTCTGTTTCTCCTGTGTGCACTTGGCCAAAGTAAGGGGACTGTAGGTCCAGAAGGTGTCCTTGTCAGTAGCTGCTATGGAACTGTGATACTTGCCCACTGTGATGCTTGGAGGGCCCAACTAGTTTGTTTTTCAGAAGGCCATGAAAACCAGTCTGTTTCAGAGAACATTTGGTAGGTAAAAGGGCAGTGGGCTCCCCTTTGGGGGTTTCTTCTTTTGTGTAATTTAATTTAGTGAATATTTACTGGTTTGGTTGTTTGGTGCTTGGAGATAATTTTATTCTTTTGATTTGTGCTTGTAAAACCACCTTGAGTCTTTGAAGTCAGCAGTACTGTATATACATTGCTGTATAAATAAATAAATAGCTCCATTCGGGGAAGCTTGGACTCTTGTCTTATAATAATGATATTTGCATATACTTTGTCGTGTGGTTCTTTTTTGGGGAATGTATTTTTCATTGGGTCATCTGTCATTCATGTTGGAATGTCCTTCATAAGCACTGATCTTCAAGCCCTCTCCAGGCATTCAGCCGGAACTAAAAGTGTGGTGAGGTGATGAAGCAGGCACCTTGACCTTACTTGCCTACCTTCTCTTCAGATTGCATATTAAGCACTAATTTCTGCAGGTGGAATGGAGGCTTGTGAGCACAATCTCTCTGCAGACCTTAGAATTCAGTAAACAAAGGTATTTAGGGTAGCTTTCTCCAACCTGGGCTCCCTTGAGATGTGCAGATCATTTCCCAGAATTCTTCATACTGTTAGTGTTGGCTAGGAATGTTGGGAAATGAAACACACACATGTAGAAGTCACCTGGTTGGGAAGGTGGTTTAAAGGCATCTGGATAAACCCTGCAGACCACATACTTAATTGTCATCTGTATAATATACTATGGGGTATATTGTTTTAACATTTCAAGTATTTGTAATGCTTTATTGAAGTTCTTTTAAATACAGTGGAACAACAGTAGCTTTCCATCACTATAAGGATATATGTCTTTTCTTTTTTTTGAACTGTCTCCTCAGAGAGCCTTTCCTTTCCTTTCCTTTCCTTTCCTTTCCTTTCCTTTCCTTTCCTTTCCTTTCCTTTCCTTTCCTTTCCTTTCCTTTCCTTTCCTTTCCTTTCCTTTCCTTTCCTTTCCTTTCCTTTCCTTTCCTTTCCTTTCCTTTCCTTTCCTTTCCTTTCCTTTCCTTTCCTTTCCTTTCCTTTCCTTTCCTTTTTCCAGCATCGAGAAGAAAACTTTCTATTCCTTCTGCTTTTATAACATCTGATGAGTTCTAATATTTTGAGTATTAATATAGTGAGTACTGAATTGCTGTATTTTTATTAATGCTGTTTTATTATATTCTTGTGATTTTGCTATGATTTTTAAGAGTGTCTCTGATGATTATTACTGGGTGCCTTTTTTTCTGTCGTTGGGGGCCTCATATCAATATTGCATCAAAGCCCAGTATTTACTTTTGTTGTTGTTGTTCAGTCGTTAAGTCATGTCCAACTCTTCATGACCCCATGAACCATATCGCGCCAGGCCTTCCTGTCCTTCACTGCCTCCCTGAGTTTGCTCAGTTTCATGCTCATTGCTTCAGTGATGCTATCTAACCATCTCATCCTCTGCCGTCCTCTTCTCCTTTTGCCTTCAATCTTTCCCAGCATCAGGGTCTTTTCCAAGGAGTCCTCTCTTCGCATTACATGACCAAAATATCTGAGCTTGAGCTTCATCCAGTATTTACTAGACTGCCATTTTTAACCAGAAGCCCCACATTCAATACTAACATCCTGGCAGAAACTCTGGATTTCACTGGGGGAAAAGCCAGGTCTTAAATGCTTTCTGGAAGGTTAAAGGGTGGGGGGCTATTGGATCTCAAGGGGAAGGGTGTTCCACAGGGCAGGGGCTGCGATGGAAAAGGCACACTTCTTGAGTCCTGCAAAATGGCAGCATTTAAGGGAAGGGACCTGGAACATGCTTAATCTTATCCAATCTGGTAGGATGGGCAGATACCCCCAGGGAGAGGTGGTCTCACAAATAACCTTGCTGCATGCCAAATAGAGTTTTAAAGATGATAACCAGCACCCTGAATGTGCAGCTTGCACAACAGGGTGTAACTTGGGTAAACCTAGGGGTACCCAGCACTGCATATACTGCCCCATTCTGAACCAGTTTTAACTTCCTGGTGGACTTCAGGGCAGCCTCATATGGAATGCATTGCATTAGTCCAACTGGGATTGCTATTATAGAGCTTTTAATGATTGTACCATGTATTGTATTATATTGTATTGTATTGTATTGTATTGTATTGTATTGTATTGTATTGTATTGTATTGTATTGTATAATGCTGCTGAGCATCTGATGTACACTGTGGCAAAATAGAAATTAGATAAAGATTGGGAAAAGAACCAAGAATAGGCAACTACGCCTTTTTACTGCCCCATTTCTTTGCTCATTTACAAACATTCCATCCACATATCCTTCCCTTCTTTTTGTCTCAGATGCCTTTTCCAGTTAGATACGGGAAGCAAAACACCTCCTAACAATTCTGGATGGGACCTTCTTTCTGAACCAGATTTCTGTCCCAGAGCGTGTTGGGTGGGGGATTCTTTTAGAATTGCAGTACAGGTCATTCTGAGGTTAAGAATCTTTGGCTGCATTTCTCTTTCACTCTCTTAACTGAAGGGAGGCACATTCAGAACATTTAAGGTCTAGCTACTAGAGCATAGCATCAAGAAAACTCTTGCATTCACTGCTGCACTGGGTGGTTAAACCAATAATGTGCATGTTCCTCTTACTTTCAGTACAGTGGTACCTCGGGTTATGAACGCCTCTGTTAACGAACGACCAGCTCCGGCCGCAAAAATTTACCTCGGTTTGCGAACTCCGCCTCGGGGTACGAACAGGATACGTGGCCATTTTCCCTCCCGTGACACGGTCCGCGGCCATTTTCCCTCCCGTGACACAGTCCGCGGCCATTTTCCACCCCTGACACGTGGTCCGCGGCCATTTTACCTCCCCTGACACGTGGTCCGCGGCCATTTTTCCGCCCCTGACACGTGGTCTGCGGCCATTTTCCGCCCCTGACATGTGGTCGTAGGGAGGGGGACTCTCCCTCCAAGCAATAGCCGCCTCCCTGTCCTCCACGCCAGAACGGATTAACGGTAATTACATTGAACCTTATGGGGAAATTTCCTTTGGGTTGCAACCAATTCGGGGTGTGACCAGAGTCACGGAACGAATTAAGTGCGTAAACCGAGGTTCCACCTTTCTATATGCACCTTTCTCTTATCTCTTCATGACTAAGGATTAATATCAAAGGGAAGAACTAGAGACAGAGGAAAGGGAGAGAGGGATTACTGTATAGACAAACAGGTACACACACAAGGTCAGGAGCATGCAATTTCACTATATGGTTGCTCCTCTGACCTTGTTCCAGAAATTTAATCTCTTTCTGTGTCTCTTTTCTGTCTGGACACTTCAGCATGGAGATCCACCTCTGTTGATCTCATATCATCACCTTTGTTCTGGTTCTGTTGGTATCTAGAATTGGATGAAAGACAATCTTTCCATTTACAGTGCAAAAACTAGGTACACCTTATGGGCTGACCATTTCTCAATTGGCAGAAATTGCCCCATCTCACCTCTGGGCTCCTGGGCTGAAATCAGCCATTTCCCCCTCCCCAAAGATGTTCACCTACTGGATGGAGAGGGAAAAATGTATTGTTGGCTTTGCAGCCCTCTTCATAGCAGCCATTGATTTTAGGAGGGAAAATCACTGGATAAATGCAAACAGCATAACTAAAAGCATGCACTGGATGGCATAGCACTCTTTGTTGGACAACTGGGGGAAATAAGTTTGGTTCATGCTATTCTCAGTGTTTTGAGATTGGTGGCAATAAAGATGACCATGGATTTCAAACTGCTTGTGAGGGATGGGGAAGTGGAAATATGGAAATGCCCCCATCTCTTTTGTTCTCTTTGTGCAAAGTGAAGAATGAGAGGCAAACAGATGAATTTGTGGGGTGAGAGTCTTGATTAAGAGCACAGAGCTTAGAAAACCTTGTGACAGTTACTTTTACTGCCATGTTATATGCTCAAGATTATAAACTTCCCTTTCTACGCTGTGCATTTCTCTTTCTCTCTTTCTTAGCTGTCATTAGATCATGGCAAAGGGAGTGAGAGTGACAAAAAAATGTTCAGTGGCAAATATTAATAGAGCCTGTCTCCTCACTGTGTGGGTAATTGATGTCTGGCTTCTATGTGTTTTATTTTTATTTTTTATATTGTGTATTGTGTGTATTTTTATTTATTTTATTGTAAGCCACCTAGAGTTACTTATGTGAGATGGGCGGCTATATAAATTGAATGAATGGATAAATAAATAAATAAAGTTCATCAAGAAAAGTGGAAATGGAGGAGGCATTCCAACTCTAGCTGACCTTACCGAAGAAAACAGTGTGTCTCCTGGAATCTATACAAACAGGATTTTAAGGAATCCACTGTGCATTCCTTATTATTACTGTATTGGCAGTAAATAAAATGTAATTCTGAATGGCTTGATCAAATGAAATACTGTAAGAAGAAATGAAGGTATGGGGGATGACATATGTAGATGTCTGTCCTGCAATTTTTGATGGGTTTTTTTGTACCTATGATTGCCAGGAGAATCTGTATTTAATTTGAAAAAGGAAGCCTGAGATCATCCTGTATGGTGGCCATCATGAAATGATTTCCTAAATATGGTGCTGCTGGCTACTAGGTGCTCGCCAAAGGATCCTTGGGGGTGGGGGATTTACCTGACAAGCTAATAAGTATAAATCCAGTCCCCTGTGAGTGAGGGCCTATAAATCTCAAAGTGTCCTCTGTTGCCTCACATTTCATTTTAGGAAAAGAACTGGGAAGCTTGAATAACAGTTGATTGGAGGAATAGTTAGGATAGGAATTTGGATAAGAAAACAAGAAGATACATGGGTGACATACAGTATAACTTCTTTTTCATGCTCATATGAGACAGAATTAAGAGCACACAGCTTATGTTGATTTACACAGGAAAATCATGACATTAAGTGCAGCAACCGAATTACTGATTGCAAAGCCTTGATGAACTTCAAGGATAGACCAATCAGTCACTAAGTCCACACTGGCATTTTTCAAATTTAGAAAAATGAAATGAAGGTATTTTTTTCCTCAACACCTTTTCTGCCTTTCTGGAGCCCTCATTCTTAAATCTGCAGGAATGTCCAGATTAATTTCTGCTCTCTTCAGAGGGAATCCTGCTTTGCCTTAGAGAACCACTGAACTTTTGATTCTCCTTGGTATCAAGCTTAAAAAGAGCACATCCCTAGATATTTCCATGGATTTTCATAAGGGGGAGGTTGTCTTCACTGAATCTGATTCTGTTATCTTGTCGATTAATCACATGCTTAATGACAAGCCCCTATGTGTTCTTGTGGCAAAATTAACTTCCTTCCTTCCTCCCTCCCTCCCTCCCTCCTTCCTTGGTGGTAGTGTTGGGGTTTCCTGCATGAGTTGTCATCATTGTCTTATCAGGCATATTTCTAGATACCATTGTTAAATCAAAGAGGGTCATGGTTATCATATGTATGACGTTAGAAACCTATCTAAGTGTAAACATTTTCAGTATGAACTTGCTTTTAGATAGTGTTGTAATAATATTTTCATTATGCTTAGTCTATAAATGGCAGAAACTTTGTAAGATGATTCATATTCTTCCTTCAAGTCTGATTATTATTATTATTCTCTTGGGGAAAACACACCTTGAATCTCAACTCTATCTTACTAGACTGCATCTCGTACAAAACAGATTTTTGAAAAGTTTATCTTACTGGGTGTGGGGGAAAGGTAACAAATGGAAGACATGTAAAATTATGTGAATGAGGCAGAAAAACTCCTTGATAAAAACATTGCCTGAAAGTTCCCAAACTCTTCTTTTTGTGCTTTTACTTCACTGTAATTATTTCACTTGCTTGCTGATTCTCCTGCATTTAGTTGTTTTATAAGCCTCACCTTCCAGTGGGATGACATTTTTTATTTCTAAGCTGAAGATAGCAGTTTAAATATATACTGTAAATGCTTTTCAAAGTGGTAAGCAATGTGACACCTTGGCACCTGCCAGGTTCCCTATCACATGTTATTTTTTGGGGAAAAAATACTTTAAAAAAACAAACAAAAACAAAATTGGAAGTAAGGGTGATTCAAAGTAATGGGCCTCACTCTAAATCATTTTTATTTACAAGAGTGTCACACGGGCCTTCTTAAAAGCAGAAATAGTAAGTGGTTATGGTTGGGTGCTTTGTTTGGAAGTGTTTTCCTGCCCATAAAAAAGACAATGTTCTTGCTTTTGCTGGAGAACATTCTGTGGGGTGAGTGGAATGATGGGGAGCAACCTTACCCACTTCCCTTCCAGAAAATAATACCACCATAGCTTGGATTTTATCATATTTAATAATTGTATTTTATGCTGCATTATTTATGTTTTTATTGGTTTTAAATTGTTTGGTTGTGAACCGCCCAGAGTCCCTCCTTGTGGGGGAGTTGGGCAGTGATATAAATTTGATTTATAAATAAAATAAATAAATAAAAAATACATGCAATGTAACTGGGCAGGCCTACCTTGGTAGCCATTTCATGATTAGCTGTGACATGCTCCCAAAATTCCTGATACAGGGAGCCCCTGGGTTAAGAGCGCCCAGATTACAAATGACCCACAGTTAGGAACGGAGCCTTTTGCAGCAAAATTTGAGTTAAATGCACAATGGTTTGAGTTCATTACACAATACTACTTAGGCAGTATTATATAATAATACTGTTCTGGCTTATGTACTAATTCAGCTTAAGGACAGGTCTTGGGAATTGAACTCATTCTTATACTGCGGACTACCTGTATGTCTACCAGCTCAAGCAGATTGGCTATCCCTGCTTTTGCCTTAAAACGAAGCAAAAATCCTCAAGAAAATCCTTATGAAAAAATAGCAGGGGATAGAGGGGCTCATTCCCTCTGAGCTGCTTTTGTTCTGTATGCAGAGATACTTGGACAGGGATTATGTAGAATTGGCAATAGTTGGAAAATAACAAGTGATGGTCAGACCCAGTGCTTTGTTTGGAGGTGTGTTCACCTGCTAAGAAAAAGGACCAGAGTAATCAGGTGATGGGGAATATCCACCAGCAGGGAGCTGTGTCAGGGAGACAGGCTGAGAGCTTGAAGTTCCCATGGCAGAGAGGTGAGTTTTATCAATAGTTCATCACAGTTCAGCTTCAAAGCCAAGAAATGCACAGCAAAGAACCCCTGAAATATAGCAGAAAGAAGAAGCCATGGGTTTGAACTGCCAGGGGCATAAGAAGGAATTTGCATCTTCAGTCTGATAGAGAGTGATCAACATTTTTATATAGTTTCATCCTAGCATGCAGCAAAGATTCTTATCCAGCCAAGCTGTGTTGTGTGCCTGAGAATCACTAGTGGAGTTGTAGCCTAGCAGTCAAGTCAAGCCAAGCCGAGCCGAGCCCTGCATCTGGAAGTTTCTGTGGAGGTTTGCTGAGAAAATTGGCAGGAGACAATGAAAGAGTGACAGGTCATAACCTGGTAAATTGATGCTTTGTAACTGTTATGATTGCCCATTTGTGAATGGGCAAGCCTCTCCCAGAAGTTATTTTGCAAAAAACATCAACAATAAGGGTCCACCACCCTTAACGGGGTAGTAGGAGTATTTGGTATTTTAAGGATATGTTTTGCGAGGGAATTTCCACAGAACCGTTGCCTGCATGGGCATGTATCAGAAAGCAGCAAATGACTGGACTGAAACCATCCACTGTGATATTTTTAAGAATGCCTCTTTGGTCTCTGGGCATATGTGCACTTTCAGGTTGCCCTACTGTGAATCAAGCCACCAATCATTTCTGGACAGCAGGAACAAATGACATTGTCCTTGCACAAAACCACTTGGGAGTACCACTTGAAGACCATCGGCATTGACAAAAATCACCATCAGTCAATTGCAAAAGACAGCTTTACTTGGAACAGCTTCCATCCTGCAACAATACCTTTAACACCATCAAACAACATCTGCCTATCCCAGGTCCTTGGGAAGAACCCGATAGGTGGATAAAATGCCAAATCCAGTCTAAACATCTGGTTGATTGTGCAATTAACAACAACAACAACAACAATTTTTCCCGAGTCCAGTGCAAAAGTGACCTTTGTCAGTGTTTTCCTAATCTGTGTTTAAAGTAATGCTTTCTGGCTTCTACTGGTTCAAGTATTGCTCTCTGGTTTGTCTGTGGTGCATTACTTTTTTCTGGGCAAGCCCCTTTACTTTCTTGCATTTTCCCAAGTCCGGCTCTTTATAGCATCAGCCTGAAATGAAAGAGCAAACGAATAAGGATTGCAATTCATTATTTATTTATTTATTTATTTGGGGCATTTGGGAGCTGGTGTGAAGGAATGTAGACCTGGTCTTGGGCATGGGGAAGGAGCGAGTGAACCATTAAGGGAGAAATTTCAGAAAAGATTATTCAGTCCCAAGGAAGAGGAAATCATGAATAAGAAACTTGAAATAATCCTGCCTTGATTTTAGAATAAAATGGGGCAGAGAGAAACTCTGATAGGCTTTCAAGATTCTGCAATTCTACCCAACAACAATAAAAAGCATCCCTGCAATCCATGCTCTGTCTGTTTCTTGATCTAGCCTACCTCGAAGGGCTCAGCAGCTGGAGTTAAAACCCTCTATCTCAAATAACAGCAAAAAAAAAAAGAAAGAAAGAAAGAAAGAAAGAAAGAAAGAAAGAAAGAAACTGATGCACTTGTTTCTTTAAAAAAAACAGTAAAATGGGTATGTCAGGGAAATGATGATGATGATGATTGATGATGATGATGATGATCCCTTTTGGGCCCACTAAATTTCAGATGCTCTCGTCTTAACAAAAAAAGTATTTTCTCTCCATGGGACAGATAGAACTGGGCAGGTAGTGTTAACTCCGATCGATCGATTGATTGATTGAATGATTGGTGTTCTGTAGCCAAGCATCAGTGGTTATTAGTAGGAAGAAATTTATAATACCTCTTTCATAATTGGAGATCTGATTACTGATTTACTGTGCAAAGGATAGCTTTATTCAGTGAATTCTAAACCAAATCACAGCCAGAAAAACTGAAACAATCATTCCAAGTGGAAATAAATTTTCAAGTTTATATTAATGGGAATTGTTGACATTTTAAATCTTACTGACAATATTAAACATGGACTTATAACATATAACCACTGAATTTATATGATCAGTGTCAACCTATGACTTTGTGTTTTAATCTGTTTTTCTGAAGAATGAATTAAACTAGCTTACCATATTCACATATACACTGTCTTACAGAATTGTTTTATCTCTATAGTGTTGAAATAAATGTTTCTCTTTTGCTGAAATGGCATTATGTTTCTATCTACTTTCTGTGTGGGTTGGTGTGCCGGCTCATTGCTTTAGAAATTGAGTTAGATGGGGTGTTCCATCAAATTACAAAATGGAATAAACTTCCTGTTGTATTTTCTGTAGGAAATATTGCTGCACTGTAGTTGCAAAATAGATGTAAAATAATACAACCAGCTTGCTGAGAGAAGCTCCATGGAATGCAGCATTGTGCTGTCAAGAATGATGTTAAGATAACGCTGACTTCATAGCATCTAGCCTTCTCTCAGTAAAGCACAGAGTCTAACGATCTTGATCTACTGTCTAGTTAACAGTGCAGATCTTGGATTGGATTGGCTTGCTTGGAGCTACAGAGGAGTTCCTTTTAGAGTGAGTCTAGATCCCTTCACAGATTGTTGAGGCAAATATTTGGTGCTCAATTGCAATAATCCCCAGCAGGATCAGACACACCAGCTGCAGTCTCTTGATCAATGCCACTGCCACCGTCATCTATTTTAAGAAATTGTTATATTTTCGTTAAGTGTCGTTGAGAAAGGGGAAAAAAGAGAAGACAAAAAAAAAGGTAAAAAAGAAAAAGAAAGCCAAAGTGAATTAATAGGGCTTTTACGAGCATAATAGAATTAGGTAAGAATGTTCAATATTTCATTAATTCGTTTTAAATAACATACCATTTTAAAAACTACACATCATTGTTAAAATCCAAGTAATGTATAAATATCAGCAGCAATAATCATCATAATATAAATCTAAAATGAGGGTGGGAATTACACATTTCTCTCCAAGCAATTGAAGATCTATCCTCATTTATCATTGGAGGGTAGAATATTTATGTTAAGAGAAACACAAATTTTTGGATGTGGTAGAAGTACATATATAAATTAAAATCCAAAAAAGTTTGCAAATTGTGCTAAATTCTGTGTCAGATTTGCTTTTCAAATACAAAGTTATTTTGGATATGAAGATATATTCCCACAGCTTAATAAGCCATTCTTCTAAGGAACTGTAGGTACTTTCCAATACAAACTGTAAAGTGTCCATGCAGCAGTTGGGCACAATTTGTGGGCGTGTAAGATTTAGTAATAGTTAATAAAAATAGGCTGAAAATTCAGCTTTCAGAATTTGTTTCCTTCTATTATAAATCATTTTCCAAAATTGCTGAGCTTTACAACATTGCCACTAAATATGGAAAAATGATCCAAACTGTTCCATTTCCAGCAATTTTTAGAAATGAACTGTCCATTTTAGCAATCAATACTGGAGTGATGCTCCAGCAGTAGAAGTTCTTATATCAGTTTTTTCTAAATACAGTATTTAGTATAAGTATAATGTTTTTTCTTTCTTGAAACTCTAATTGTTGCAATGGGTATCATATTTACTAGATGTAATGATATATGGGAATGACCTTGGGAGACAGGGGAAAGAGCCACAGCCTGGGGAATAGTTGGACAAGCAGCAGCGTAGCCCACAAAAGGAATGTAGGCGTGACAAGTGTCTCAGAAGGGACCCTCCCTAGTTTCTCGGCCTGTAAAGGTGACGGGAGAAATGTACTTTCAGATTTGCAAGATTCTGTTAATGTAACCTTACAATAAAGTAAAATTAGTCCATCTGATCATGCTTCCTGTCTGGACTACCTAACTAGGCTGATGCTAGCTTTTTGGTTTTGAGGTTGGAATAATATTCATGAATAATATGGACCACAGGTAGCAGTAGTAGTGAGAAGAATTGGGACAGTTTTTGGTCTCATCTCGTCAGGTTTTTGGATATCCAAATAATATCACAACTAAGGTATCATGAACCTAAAGTGAAATGTTGATGACTACTGGAACATTTGGTCTGGTTGTAAGCAATTTGGTATTTGACCCAATGCACAGGTGCTTGGCTTCCATATGGAGATTCAGTTTACTTTGGCCAGATCTAATAGCCAGCTCTGTCAAGCAGCCACAGATTAACTCAGGCGTATTAGGTGATAATCTCAAATGGTGCAGTATTATTTATTTGAATAGTAGCTAGACTGGCTATGTGGATCTTTGGATTCTCAACAATTTATTTCATCAGGAGACCTGAAACAATATTTGTTGTGCATCTGATGGAGATACGTTCTACCTTAAGACATATCTGCGATTGGCATTACATGCATCAAGAAATAGGGGCATTGGAGGGATTGCCACAATCTGGGTTTCCCAGCTGCAGGCTTTATGAAGATAAACTTGATTTAGGAATTCTGGTCAAAGAAGGAAGAGCTGCAGCTATCATATTATATGCTGGGTGGAAATTAAACGTCACTTTTTCATCCTGGAAACTGAATTGGGTTTTCCATCAGAACCGAGAGAATAACATATGCATTGTCCTTCTGTTGCATGTGGAATGACAAAGCATATGAACCTAATAGTCATGGGATAAAGACTGTGCCCTTTGGGAAAAAAAAATTCTTATGGATAACTATTTGAGTAGATATTTTTCTGTGCAATTCTATGGGATTTTCTACGTATACAAACATATTTTGTGGTTGGATCTGTTGATTGTTCATGGATCCATTTTGCTTCCAAAGTAAGTGGGCTAGGATAATGTGAATATTACTATAAGAGAGAATAATTTGCATGCACATATGCACACATTCACACACAAATACACCCAAAATTCACATGGACACTGGCAAAAAGTTTTCTTCATTAGAGAGCTAAGAACTCTCTATGAAAGTTTCAACTTTTAATAGAAGTGTTTGTCTGTTGGAATTTGTAGCTATGATCAAATAACAATCATTAATTGTTAAGGGGAGGATTTTGAAGACAGCATCTCTAATACTTAAAAGGAATGTTAATTCCCTGGAAGATCTCAGTCTCAGTAAGTTTAATTTAGAGACACATTATCCGTTGAGATTAAGCGTTGTGAAAGTGCTTCAGTGCAATGCAGTAGAAGCAGAAAAAAGAAACCACTCCCTAAAATGTATAGAGTCTGTAGTTGTTTCAACTAAATTGCTGTTTTTGGGGATGATGGAAGAAGACTGCATAATCCCACAGCTTGTGCAATGTCAAAAATTTACAAAGCTAAAAGAATGGAAGAAAGATGCTTCTATTCTGAAAGGTCTTGCAGGAAGATTTAGATGGTTTGTTTAGTTGCTTTCTCAGGAGCAGCAGTATATCTATAGTACTAAAACAAATGTTGCTGAACTCTCCAAATATTGCTGAACCACAAATGCCAATATTTCCCAACACTGGGCATGTTGACTGGAGCTGCTGGATGTTCAGTAACATCTGGAAGGCTATATGTTCCTCACCTCCACTTTTTCCCTTCCCCCTCAGGACCATTTTCACCCAACTGCCCCGTGAGAAAGATCCTGGCACTAGATACTTGGTTCCTTTGCAGTTGTGTTACTTTACTGACCTACATGCAGATGACAGTGCAGGCAATGCAGTGTTGCATCGTAACTTCAGTGGATATCCTGAATATCTGATGTGTTTCTGGCATTCAAAAAGTATTGTGTCCATCTCTGTGCAGCAGGGATTGATTTTGGTAGCAAAATACCTTGTACAAGCCAGAAGTCTCAAATTATATGACTATAATAATCTATATTCTATGTCAGAAAAGGAGGGGATTGATAAATTCAAAACACTGCTTCATGCTGATTTGCCAGAACTATTAAGGATACGGTGATAGGATTCTGCTCTGTAAAACTTCATTTTCTGTATTCAGGGCAAATTATATAGAATAGGTATATGTGCGCAAAGTTTCATACTTAAAATTGGTTGCTCAAATTACTTGGATACTAGTATATTTTCTTCTGTGTGTGAGAGAGAGACACAGAGACAGAAAAAGAATGAGTAAAACTATATGAGTGTGTGCTTGTAAACGTTTGGAACAATAACTGTATTGCTAATTCTTGGGATACGCTGGAGTTTATTTGCTGTAAATATGGTCCTTTTAGCAATTTTCAAGTATTCAGCAGAAGTATTCATTGATTTCAAGCTTTCCTTTGCAGCTCTAACCTATTAAAGAAAAACAAAAAGGAGGTAATCATCATAATTCTAGAACAGCATCATAATTCTGTATTTATAGCTAAATCATCAGCTTCCCATACCCTATAAGGATAATCTATATGGAGCAAAGAATGAATTAAAGTGGTATTTGTTAAAGCAAGTGAAAAATGCAAGAAAGGACCAGTTCCAATTAGTTCTCATCCAGTGGCACTCACTGTATAATTTTTTTGGGGGGGGGAGGGAGCTTACTTTTTTAATAAAATTAGAATAAGGAATTAGAGGTCCTTATTGCCTGGCTTCACTCAAAATATGTATGTCTTTGGGATGACATTTTACACTTAATTTAGATTATAAAGATTAGTAAATAGATTACACTTTGTCAATTCTTTAACAAAGAAATAGAGTTGTGCTAAAAACATCAAGGAACCTATCACACTGTTCTTATGACCCAGGTCCACCTGGCCACTTGTAATCTGACACATTATCTTAGGGGGGAGCCTGAAATACATTAATCTCCCAGTACCACACAAAGCTGAAATAGGCCATCATGGATCAGCCAAGGTCCTGTAACAGGACTTAGGAAGCTTGGACATGAGAGTTGTTATGTCCTGAAACATCTGATTATTTTATTTGTTTTTAACAATGACTTGTTCTTTTATAAATTTCAGCTGTGTTGGTGTAGAAGAAGATGAGGCACCAGATATTGATATCTACCACTGTCCAAATTGTGAGAAAACCCATGGGAAATCTACTTGTAAGTATACTCCTTTGTCAGGTCATTCTCCTGTTCAAAAAATCGACTTTACGGTTTCTATTTTTCTAGAACCTATCCTGAATATATAAATTCCACTAGAATCCATGGTATTACCTACAAATGTTTTTAAAAAAGAGAAACTAATTAGGCAGTGTAATATTTCAGTGCAAATGTGATATGAGTTGGTTCATATGAATTTGAATGTGAAAGAAACCAAAGGTTGAAATTACACACACACACACACACACATATTCAGATTGAATAATGTATCTGTCTATCTTAACTGGGAACCACCACTATCAGCTCACTAGGAATTACTTACAAATAAATATGCACAGGATTGGATGGCTCGTAAGAGAACTTAACATGACTCAACATGGTTAAGATTATATTAATAATAAGTTTGTGGTTGACACAATGTAGCAAGCTGTTTTGGGTAAACAGTAAGAATACACTTTAAGGTGTCAGCATTTACATCTTCTTTAAAATGGGATTGAAATTGTAAATCTTCACTTCAGAAAGTGAACATCCGAAAGGGCTCATGTCAAGGGAATAATTTTAAAATTGAAGTAATGTGGCAGAAAATCTCCCTTATCAATAATGACCTCCTTATAAGAAATAAAATGTTAATTTTCTTTTTGGCTCCTTGGATGGTTTTTTTCCCTAAAAACACAGCAATGCATGTGATTTTTTTTAAAAAAATGTATGACTGAAAAATAAACTGAAGTGATTGAATGAATGAATGTGAATGACCAGCTGAAAGATAAGTACGTTAGCAGGAATGAAAAATAGGTAAGATACTATTGTATAAAATACTTTTCTTGGATTATTTTAATACACAATTTAAGATTTCATCTGTGAAAACCCTAATGATACCTTGATTAGAGAGGGGATAATTTTGGATGCCCCCTTTTCTATTTCTTCCCTGTCAAAAATGTATGTGGTTTGCTGGTAGAATTCCACTAGCTGCATCTCAGATATGTTTTACTATTATCAATTGCAGTATATTTTCAGAATTATAAAATCCCACCTATCTTGTTCATTTTGAAAAACATCCTGTGTACTTTTGATGTTCAAATCAAAAGCCATCAACTTCTTTGAAAGGATGACCAACTATACTATTTCAGTGTTTATGACAAGTATATTGGATTGGGACAGTCTATAAACTTAATGCATACATACATAAGTGAGTGTTCCAGCATTTGAATATATGACTCACTACAGATGGCTTCTTTGTGTAAACTGTTTTATACAAATTCATCATTTAGAAAATCTAAATATGATACACAGCTATTTAAAACTATTCAACCATTAATTCTTTGGCATCTCAGAGGGGAATCTTTGTGGTACTAAGAAGCACTATATTTTGTAATATGCTTAAAAATATAATTAGAACTGTGCAATAATTATAACTTTGTTATGACTCTGAACCATCTTCCTCATGGTAGCAAAAGCAATTGAATCTCTGTAAATTGAAGCCATATATGCAGTTCAAGCACTAAATGACTCCTGGCTAGATATAGGGTTCTACAACCTTGGCATTTCCTGAATTGACACATCTGGAATTATTTTGACTATGTAGTTTCAAGAAGACTGGAGGCCATTGGATGGCATGATCTGCACAGTATTGTACCTGAACTTGGCTATAACATGGTTTTGATGAGATTGAAAAAACATTGAACAACGTGGCAGGTTTGCAGATGCATCTCATGTCAGTAAAAATTAGTTTTCTAGGTTATAAATTAAAGTTGAAAGCAATGTTACCATGATACGATCTTGCACAACCCCATTTCCATTTTACTTGATCAGGAAACATTTGGGAGAAATGTTCCTACTGTAAAACACAACAACTTTAAGTAATGTTTGTAACAGTCATATTGCTAAATCCAAACCATAGTTTGAACTTGCTCTGAGAATCTACATTTCATGGGACAGATCCACAGATCCTCTAACTTTGGCTCAAAAATGTCCTAATCATTCTTTAAAGACCACAGCCTTCCTCTCATCCCCAGTCCATAGCCAGTCCAGCTAAAGTTTTTTCTGAACCAGTGCTTTCGGTCTTCTCCTAACAAAGTATGCTATACAAATGTTTTGTGTCACTTTGTAAGCAGCTGCAGCAATGACTTACTGATTCTTTTCAGCTGCCGGTCATGCCCCTTTCTCTGCAGTCATGCTGATTCTCTTCATGGGCTGTTGGGTTAGTGCTGCTGGACTGTCATGATGTTGGAAGAGGAGCATCATTATCATCATGAATATTGCTACAGATAGTAGGAGATCAGGACCTGTCTAAAGTGACTTGCCTATCAGAGAGATCCTGGTCTACTGCTTTTTCTGATGATCTTGGGCTACTTTAGCAATAGTTAATAGATCAAGCCCTCTCTGTTGGCTAAAGCTACTCCAAGATCACTAGATAGTGCTGTAGACCAGGATTTCTCTAAAGTGGCCTGCCTGGCAGCCAAGACTTTCCCCCCTACCTTTGTTTGACAGGCAGTTTGCACTAAGATTGCTACAGCAGCGCTTATATTTAAAAAGTTCTGACAAATGGCTACACCTCCTGTAATGGCATATTTAGAATCAAAAAGAGATTTACATTCTAACCCACTGGGCTTTTCTTCATTAGCAATTTTAAGAGAACAGCCTCTTCTCCAGCTCACACAGGAGCTGAGTAAAAGATGAGAATCCCTACTTTAGGAATCTTGAACATAAACTGAATTCTAAAGAGGGAGGACAGTCTCATTGCTGAGAATTCTGTAATCCTATCCTATCCTATCCTATCCTATCCTATCCTATCCTATCCTATCCAATCCAATCCAATCCAATCCAATCCAATCCAATCCTACCCTATCCTCTTTCACTAAATCTTGATAAAGAAACTCTGAAGAATCTGACCTTTTGTGGAGGTGGACAGCCAAGAAGTTGACCTCAGCAGTCAAGCCATCTGGCAGAACCTTCGTCCTCCCCAGCCCATGTGAGGGGGAACAATTGGTGGATGTTTTTCCCCACAGCTGGTGACCCCTTGCTATGCGTTAATTGCCCACAGTAAATTGTTAGAACAGCACTACTCTCCAGCCTCATTCTAGACAAAGTAGAGATCAGCTACTTAGACAGAACATATTATGCCAGATTACTTTTGTGCTACCTCCCAGACTGGAGGAAAGCACATTAAATTGGTTGTCCTAATACACTTCTATGTTTTGTACTTAATCGGCTTGAAGAAGGTTGTGAAGAACTTCAAACTGTGCTCCCTCTTTTGTGACATTTTGATGGGGTAAATAAAAGGATTTGCTCAACATCAGAATGTAGAAGTAAATTAATTAGGAAATTAATTTTTTTTTTGTGCAAGTCCGAAAAATGTTCTGTCTTCTCATCTGTCAGCTCACTGTTACTTATTTATTGCAGAATTTTAGGTACAAAAGATAAGTTCTTATTATGCAACTTATAGGATTTTTTTTAAAAAAACGAAAGAATGTCTGGCATACACTTTCAGTGATGGATGCCTTCCAGATGTCAATATAAAAATAATTTCTTGTGCTTTCTACTTTGCCCCTGTAGCCTGCTAGCTTACTATTTTAGAAAATTGCTTTCCTTATACAACATTAACAATAATTTTGATTTAATGGTATTTTGGAAGGCTACTATGTAGAAGAAATATGCATTTGTTAAAAATGTAGTTCTTGAATAATTTGGAGAAGGCAAAATGCCTCAAGGAAACCAGAATTGCATCTGAATTATATTGTGGTAGAAAACATGTTCTAAGTTTTCTCCTGAAACAGGACTTCATTCGTGAGACCTCTGGCAAACATTTTGAGAGCTGGAATGTTAATGGTTAACTCCTGAACCAAATGAAGAAGGAATGAGTTGCAATAGGTTTATATATATATATCAGTATGAAATGAATTATGAGACTGTTTACACATGAGCAGAGGGACTACAGCTACAGGACAAGCATGTTGGGATAATGCTGTACATGTTAACAACCCATTATTAGTAGTTATAGCCAGATGGTTATCATGAGTCCCCACATTTTTTTTAGTGAGGACAGTAATAGTTAAAGTCATCGTTGTCATTGGGGAGATCCAGGTTCTAGTCCACTCTCAGCCGTGGAAGCTCATGGGGTGACTTTGGGCCAGTCCCTCCCTCTCAGCCCATCTACCTCCCAGAGTTGGGAGTATGAAGCTCTGCCTTGAGTTCTGGAAGAAAAGGTGGGATTAAAATTTAACAAACAGTCTGACAGATAATTACCATGGTTAACAAATATGAACATGTAAAATTTCATGTTTTGCTAGCTAAGGTATTTCCTAGAGAGGGTGCTAAAAATGTGTTCTATTTTACTTAAGCAAGCCACAATTTTTCAGCTATTTTAATATCCCTACATGGGCTAGTAAATGAGGAACAACACTGTATCCCGCTTGGCTCTTTCATGATTCTGTATGTTTTCTATGCAGAACAATTACTGTATGAAGAAATGAAAATTGGATTTAGTAAATATGCAAGAGATATTTTCTATACAGTAAATTATTTGTCAAGATCTTTTAGCAAATTATTATTTCAAGGGTTGATTTCAGTAAAATTTCTTCACAAAAGTTGAGTATGAAAATTTATTTATTTATTTTAAAGATGTATATGGCTACTCATCTTATACAACATAACCCAGGGTGGCTCTCAACAACATAACAATAAAATAAAAACAAAACAAACCCCAAAACGCACAAAAAAATAAAACCATTTTACACAACCAAGACATCATAACATTCTTATCCCAAATATACATGCTCTGGGCTTAACTCCCAGTCATTGCCTCTCAGTGTAACTTTCCTCCCAATTTTTGTAAAGATAAGACATCTTACAATTAGTCCCCATTTTAGCTATAGTTAAACTGGAATACATGAGCCATTGCATCACAATTTATCTTGAAGGAAATATATACATTTAGTGAGTTGATAAGATACTGGCCTTTAGGAACTGGACTACTAAAGGAATCTCTTAAATATTCTCTGTATAGAAAATTAAGGATGCCTTCCTCTTGCTTTGAAACTTCTGTATGTTCCATTAGACAACTCATTTTTTCCTGACCTCAAGCAAAGAAGTTTGAGACCTACTTTGGGAAAGTTAGACAAGATGAGAATGAGAATCCATTAAAGAAGAGAAGATACCTTAGCAGCAATTATATACGGAGAACCCTTTTCAGATAAGGATATAAGCCCCTGTCCAGTTCGCACACTAGAACTGATATATCTAAATTGTAACTTTTCATTGGCCACAAATTTTGATATAATTAAACTTGCAATACAACCTAAGCACCATAATCCTGAATGATAAATGACTGAAAGGATTGTATCATGAGGACTTGTAAACATAGAGTTCAGTCTTCATGTCTTTACTTAATCTGATCTGACACATCCTTTGTTTCTTATTGAATAACAACTGAACAGTGAGCCTTCACTGTGACATTATTGTTTAATTCATCAATTTATCAATTGCACATTTTAATCAATAAAATAAACATTATGAAAAGAGAAAGACTATGCCTTTGTTATCTGCCTGGGCTGACTTTCTTCCTTCGTACATGATTCAAAGCCCAGGTAAATAATAAATTGCACTGTGATTTAATTTTATCTTGTATCAGTCTTTGACATGTATCATATGTTCTACATTGCAATTTGAAGTGTTGCCCTTAACAGTGGAGATTAAGTGTGTAGTTTAGTAAACCTGAACTCTGTCCAGGATTTACATTTTGCTTTATAAAAGCTGTATAGCTCAGTAGTTAATTATATGGCTGGCTGCTCTCAGTGCTACCAAATGATCACAGTTCAGCACACTTCATATAGGCCACAATGTTAACGTTTATAAACAGATGAAAAAACAATTGTCAAATGTCTCATTGGAACAAAAATTTACTTTATCCTCCTTTGTTAGAATTAGCATTATTATTATTACATCTCCTAAGAGGTCCTGTCAGGCTTATAGTCAAGCCAAAATGGCAATTTTCTCCATTGTCATCCTCCCACACCCATTATATATAATCTCATTTAATTCTTTCTCTTTCAGTGAAAAAGAAAAGAAATTGGCACAAACATGACACTGGTCAAACAACAGAAGTAAAGCCTGTCCAGAATGGTAGTCAGGTGTTTATCAAAGAACTTCGAAGTCGTACATTCCCCAGGTAAGTTGCTAAGATTATTCTTGTGTCATTAATGTTAAAAGAAAGGTTTGGGTACAGATGGGTTGTCCTTTGTAAATCTATATAGCCAGTAAACCTACAGATCTTGGTCTCATAGCTTTCTCCATAATTTCCTAATGCAAACAAATCCTCCACTCTGCTTATTGATAAATATTGGGCCATATTTGATCCTTACAAAGCCTGGAACAGTTCCACAATGGTGGGTGGAAACAGCATATGATATACAGTACAGCTAAAAGAAATACGTAACGTAAATTGCTTTCACGTTTGGGACATTTAACACTGCTGAGGCACTGCTTCTCCACAGTTGGAAACAAAATTAACATGGCGGTTATTTCACTTAAGATATTTACTCTACCATTCGTATGTTCCTCAAAAAGATTTCACTTCATTCAATTATATGACAATGTCCTGCCAATTGCCAAATTTCTTCTGTGATTAACAAAATATAATTATCTTGCAATATTAAATATCCATGGCCAAGATCCTTCTATAACATTTACTTACAAAAATACTGTTCAGTAAAATCTGTTGCATCTTTAATTAGATTATTTTGAGTCTCTAACTGGCTTATATTCATATGGTATACACTAATGGTAAACAAAATAGCTCAATTCCATAATATTAAAAAAAAGGTGGGGGGAGAAGGAACTGTAATTAATCCCTCCCCATGTAGTGAACAGGAACTAAGGGGTATTCATGAAGTTCTTCATTAGAAATGTTAAGTTGAGCTGAAGAGGAAGCAATTAAAGGCCAAAGTCTTCATTGGACCGACTGGATTTGAAGGGAATTGCCCCATGCTAGATTTTAAAAAAGGGGCAGTGGCCATGCTGAAAGAGTACAGCAAGCATCAGTATACAAAAGCAATGGTGTGAAAGATGGCAATTCCAGGCTGTGTTTGATAGAGGCAACCCGGCTATAAATCTTTTGTTCTTTTTGTTTTCACAGTTTTGACCAGGAACTAAAACCAGAAGTATGGATAACAGTATGCTATTTCTGTAAGCTGAATTGTGGAGTTTGCGTGCATTGGCAGGCATAACAAAACATTCAGCATTTCTAAAAAGAACTCCTTTTTTCAACAGCAGTCAGGAGTTATCTGTCCTTATAGGCTTGGGTGCCACTTGCATAGTACACTACAGAAGAGCCTTCTGTCCCCTTCCCTGCCTCTCTGTTCTTAAATTAAGTTGCTGTAGTAACTATAAGCTATTGTATCTTTATAATCCCTTTATCAGAGAATGGGGGAAAAGAGAGATGGGAGAACAACCCCTCCCCATGTATTTTTTCCTCAATCTAATAGGAACTTACATCATCTGATCCTTGGTTAACTAACCTACAGTATTTATTTATCCACCCACCCACATGTTGGACATTCTAAAATCAATGGATTTAGAATTCCATTCATATAGGTGTCTTTATTCTGGATGTCCACAGTGAGTAAACATCAAGGGCAGGGTGTTCTGTATATTATGCTGGGGACAGGACCATTTACAATAATACTAGAACCTCTTTCACTTGAGTAACATATCTTTGAACTATATGGCACTGAAGAAAAGTGGCTACAAAACGAAGACAAAATGAAACATTTCTATATTGTGTTCTCTTGATTTAAATGGTACTGTTTGGTAATTAAGAAGAATTGCACTAAAGAAATTTCTGGCCCCTGTTTTCAATTTAAAAAACTGGTGTTGACAATCTGGTGGGAAAAAAGCCAGGATTGCTCAAAGCAAACCCACTGTCATCATGGAATCAATAATAAGAGATATTAAAAAGCTAGAGTTTGTTTTTAAATAATTTACCCCCCCCCCCCCCGGTTATAGATGAGCATGGATGACTGTCCACACCTTTCTTAAAGTTTAATTTATACCTTCATTGGCTACCCCCTTGAAAGCCATTTGTGTGCATAGAGTAAGGGATGTAGTTTCAAAGAGGCACAGAAGAGGGCAGTCGTGCCTTACCCTAAAGAGATTTTGGTGCTTTATGGATGCACGCATATGGGAAACTGCTACCATCACAATGAAATCCTGTGCTTCAGGCTAAAGTATAAAGTAACATGTCTGCTTAGAAGAAGCTTTGACCAAAACATTCAGATATTTATTTTTCTGAGTATCTATTGACACTCAGAGATGACAAAACTGGCCATTCTGGGACTATATTACTATTAAGCTTGTTTTTGCATCATTTCACAAACTGGTAGCTGAGCAGAATATTACATCTAACCTTTCCCTAAACATCCAAAAAGGATTTAGGTTAGCATTTGTCAAGATATGATGGTAGTCTGTGTTTGGTTACAGGTTGGTTGTCAAAAGTACATAAACAATCATAGGGTGCAGTATTCCATTGAAGGATTTAGCAGCCGCCACCAAAGTGTAATGCATCTTGATCATGTTTGCTTATCTATCCAAATCTTTATATGAAGTGTGGTGTTCTGCTGTAAATGATTATTTTCATAACATTATTTAAAATTTATATTTCTATTATGTGAATTCTGAACATTTTCAAAAATACTTAATTACAGTGTTTTGTGATTTGGATCAATTATTAACAGTGGAACCAGGGCAAAATGTTCTCTTCACGAACACATAGGTTGCACGGTATTGTTGTCATTTGCCAGAAATATGGTCTTTGACTACAAGAATAATACGTGTGTGTGTGTGTGTTTTTCTGAGTTATCATTAATCAGGCAAAGGAGAAAAGGAGGGCATTAGCTTCAAAGACTGATAGGTCCACTTACAAATAAAAGTGATCACTAGGCTGTGTCTGCTCATTCTTTTTTGAATGGATTGCAAGTTCATGTGAAGTAAAAAGGGTAAGAAGAGAGATGAGTATATAATTGTTGCTGTAGCCATACTCACACTGTGTAATGACTCTTTCTCTTCCAAGGATCACCTCATTCATTTTTTCAAACCACCTTTTCATTCCCATTGTCCTTGTTTCTTCTTCAGTTTATCTTGGATAAGTTAGTTAGCTTGACTATCTTCCCATCAGTTTACTTTCTCCCTCCCATAATCTTCATTTAGTTTTTAAAGACAATAATTTGATATTTTAAAAGATTTTTGTAAAGACAAAATTTTGTAAAATGATTTGATTTTTCATTTTTACTTTAATTAAGGCTTCTTCCTCATTCGGTCATGCATTAAATTATTATATTCACTTCTGGTTTTTTTCAATTCTATGAACAATAATTGTAGAATTAATATGTATGTGTGTGCCTTCTTTCCATCTTTTGTCTTTGTCAGTAGTATCTCCCATATTCCACAATGATCCTATTGATAAGTGTATGTTTTTGTGTTAGTATATTAGTTAGTGCTCTTTTTGACTCTCTTCATTTGTCTTACATCTTGTATCTGTTACTCACAATGCATGGCATGTGGGTCTTTAAGGGGTGATTAGGCAGAGGTAGAGGCACTTGGAGGAAGAGTGATGTCTGACTTTCTCACGAGGAAGAGTCATGGTCCCCTCTCCCTAAAATTTAATGACCAGCATTTGGCACAGGTATTATTCATTTTGAATACAGAAGATTTTACTATTCTGGGAATGCAGAGAAGAAAGAAGAACTGGTAACAGCAGGACCAATAGAATCGCCATCACCGCTAACCTAGGAATAGTTCCAGAAGAAGATAAAGAAAATATCTTGGTTCTTCTATCTATGGCACTAGAAGAGGAGATGGTGATTAAGGAAAATGGTGGTGATATTTTGCTGAAGAATAGGATGCAGCAGAGTGACTTTTGACCCAGTGCTCTGCCATAATTCCCGATACTGTAACTTTAATGTCAAGCTCCATGATTCCAGCAGTAGACAGTGTTCCTGCAAAGAAGCTGGTTGAAGCAGAATTTAGGACCATTTTGAACCATTTGAAAATCTTAGCTATGCCATCTCTGTGCAGTGGAGAAAAACATGAATCAGGGGAAGTAGTTACAACATTAGAGTATTACAGTTTGCTTTTCTATCTGAAGAGGTGCCATCAGGCTAAGTCAGCAGATTGTGATATATAACATGAGCAGGGGCAAGTATGAGTCTACCTGATGGTGGTTTTCAATAGCAGCATGTGTGACCACCTCATTGTTAAGCAGAAAATTACAGAAATAGAATAACAATAGCACATGGGCTAAAACTCTTCGAGGAAGATATATAGGTACTTGAAAGAATAATATTACACAGATTCTTGAGAGTCACAGCAGGATGCAATCCTGTGATTAATGAATCTTCAAAATCTGCCTCTCCATCATTACTCTAGGGCAGGGTTTCCCAAACTGTAAGGTATATTTCCTTTGGAGAGGTGCAGTCAGAGTCCAGAGGTATGAAGAAATTTTTAGTTGTAAGTTCCTACAATAAATTCACCTTTCCCAAAGTTTCATTGTATGGTTTTCATTGTTCATATGTGTTCATTTGGTATTTGGATTTTTAAGGGTGGTGTGTACATTAAGATTACACTAAAGGGAGATATGATGGCAAAAAGTTTAGGAACCTCTGCTCTAGGACTTCTGGATTGGCCAATGATTATGTCAAACAGCAGAATGACTGGAGAGATTAAGAATCACCAGTGAAGAGATGGGTCTCATTCAAACTCTGCTCTGGAAGTGGTCCAAGGAAGTAGTTTTTATGATCAAGAGATTGCTTCCCTAAATGTACAAGATGTCTATGAATCCAGAGTAAAAATTGTGATCCAGTTTGAAAAATGTTGTGTGTCTAGAGATGCAGCCAGGAAATTATCCAAACTGGGCTTTGGGAGACGCACGTTACCATCCCTCCTTTCTTTGGCAAATGATCAGCCTGTTCTTTCTGTTCGTAGCAACTTGCTGCTTGAAGTTTGTGTGGTCTTATGGTGGAATCTGCTTCAGTCTACTCCTCTAGAGAAATTCTTGAGGATTGCCATGGGTGCCCAAGACATGGGGAATAAAAAGGAAGGTGATGTTTGGCACCCCAGACATTTTCTCAGTCAGAGAATATAGGAAAGAAAGAAAAAATACATACATACATGGGGGGATTTAAAATCAAATATTAATGGTAAAGGGCTTCAAATAATAGGCCAGAGCTAGGAGTAAATCAGGACAATTATCCCTTTGTGCAACCAAGGTAGGCTGGCTGTTTTCTAAAAAGAGGGTTTTGCTATGTAGTGGGTTGGGTGGATACAGGGCTACCCTATGTAATACTTAGTCTTCCTAGAGCAGTGATACAAGTCTAACGGACTTTGGCCATAAGAAAATTATGAATATAGAATATAGTGATGAATTTATTGTACTGTATTTTGAATATATTATTGTAGGACTGATAAGCTTATCTGGATTTTAACACTGTATTCCACTGTATGTAGCACAATTCATTTTCCAAACTGTTTGCTCTAATCTAGAGAAAGCAAGTTTGTGTTCCATTGATATCAACAGACTTAAGTTAGTTCAACAGTTCTTAAGTGTGACTAACAGTAAATTCTAGATCTGAATATAGGATCAAATTATATGTGAAGAAACCATCTGACATACATATGCCCACTAATATTTTCCCAGGCTTTATCTTCTTTAAACTTTGTTTACACTAATAAGTAGTCTGTTTAGCTTTTTCAAGATCAGTCAAGATTGAGTGTTACATGACCTTACAATTAAAACAAGATTTCAGTAGATCAGTACCGTTTTTAAGACAGCTACTTTTCTATGAAAATGTGAAAACACTCTCCTCCCTTGTCTTTATGGCCATATTTTGGATGAAAAATGTCTGTTGCATTCTTAAATAAGTCATTGAGAGTACAATGGGGCCTGAATGCCTCCTTGTAAATCTTACAAGCAACACTTCCTATCGTCTCTTGTGTTTGGGATATTGCAGAATTTGCCCATGAGGACATCCTGAGCTTAAAGATTCCTAGAACATGTGATTTCCAGGGCAATTGGAAAATTACATGTCCCAGAGCTCTGCTAATTTGCACTTATTCAAAAGATCTATTAACAATCCTGAACCAGAAAAGAATCTGTCAGAAAATGATGAATTATTCAAAATGCAGTCAAACTTTATGAGCTGGAAGAACCTGCATTTCAAACCAGGAGGCAATGAACTCAGAGATTAGCTTGCATATAACAGAAACCAGGTATATTATTTTGAGGTTCTTCAAAACCATCTAGTTGTCTGATTAAATAAAGCCAGTGGGGTCAATGCAAAGAGCAGGATTTTGATCTGTATGCCTCCTCATCAATATCCAAGCAAAAGAAAATACTGACTTTGGTGTGAATTTATTGTATAATTGGACTGCAAATTTTGTTTTGAATTTTTAGTGCTGAAGATGTGGTAATAAAAGTGACTGGAAGCCAACTAACAATTGAATACTTGGAAGAAAATGGATTCACAGAGCCTATTCTCATTCCAAAGAAGGATGGCTTGGGCTTATCTGTTCCTGCACCAACGTTTTATGTTAGTGATGTTGAAAACTATGTTGGTATGTATTGTTGTTGTTGTTGTTTTACAGTAGATATGAATAATCTCTGGGGTCATTTCCTACCAAATGGTTAGTACCAGTGTGCTGCTCAGGGACAATGGCAGCTATAGTCTGGAAGATATTTGATTGGGAGACTTATTTACCTTTTAATGTTGTTTCTCATTTTCATTTAAAAAAAATATCATCACGTTCTCCAAGTCATAGGGTCACACAGGCCATACTACAAGAATTGTACCTTGCAGCCTGGGTTCCTTCTTTACCTGCACAGTCTTTTCTTTCAGATTTAGTTTACAATTCAAAATGGCAGTCCTGATTTAATGTATCTGAAACTACAGCTTTAAATAAAGAGGAATACACAGATTATATTTCTGACTTTTAGGTGAAAGGGATACAGGTAGTCCTTGTTTAACGACCATTCATTTAGTGACTGTTGGAAGTTATGACAGTGCTGAAAAAGTGACTTACAACTGGTCCTCACACTTATGACTGTCACAGCATCCCCACAGTCATGTGATTGCCATTTGTGACCTTCCCAGTAAGCTTCCAACACACAAAGTCAATGGGGAAGCCAGCAAGAGGTCACAAGTCATGGTCACATGGTGTTTCACTTGATGACCTGAGTTATTCATTTAACAACCACAACCGGGACTGCTGGAACTGCTGTTGCTAAGCAGGGCATTCACATGATGTTTCACTTAATGACTGCTTCGCTTAGCGACAGAATTGCTGTTCCCAAGTGAGGACTACTGTATACAAATGCAGAATACTTTGTCATTCCACATATATAGCTACTGTCCTATTATTGTCATTTTGTTTTACAGCTTCCCTGTAGTATAGAGTATGTTGCCCACAGCCCTTAAGTTAAATTAAAATAAAATAATGAAACCATTAAAAATGGATTGAGTCCTGTAAGATCACCAAATCTGAAGTTTTTAGTATCTCTTTTATGTCCTACCCCTTTTGTCTTGCTTTTATTTGACCACTAAGCTTTGTGTGCACCTGAAGGTCAAAAGGGAGTTCATATGCCTTGTAAAAGCTGTATCAGGGTGATATTCTTTGTACCAGGCCCATATCACTACTGGGGAAGTCAAAGCTACAAATCAATTTCTAGAGATGCAGTTGTTAGTATATTAGAAGGCTACTGCCACTGTTGACAATATGATAATTTCTCCTATATTAATCCAGTACTCTAGCTTGAAAGAATCATCCTCATCCTATTGTATAGTCTGGACTAATCAACACTTTATATTTAATTATGTTTGCATATAATCTGTGTAATCTTCTATACCTATCTACCCCTTGTTTCCCATTATTTTATTTAGGATTCCCAGGGTCAACCAAAAATTAGTTTGATGACAAGGAACTTAATCATACTTTGAGTGTTCTTCCTATGGCACAAATTTCAGGCATTTAAAAAATGTTTAATTCTTCTTTTTTAAAAATTGTAATGTTATAGCATGTTATAGTATATATGGCATTTAAACTAACAACCCTGATCATGTACTTCCTGAACATACAATAATGTAAGACAAATATATTTGCATTTTTCCTTTGTGACATTATTATGCTGGTGTATCACATAAAAATTGCAACCAAAATTTTATAGCAGTTCCCATCCAATTTGTACCTAGTGGGAATATCATGTTTGCTGATCCATCTCCTGTCCTTAGCAGATTTTGCTGCATTATCTGGATGCTTTTAGTCTCTGTTGTCTGCTTTTCTGTCTACCAGCTGAAGTAACCCTGTGCTAGCCAAGAAGCGCTGTAGTCATAAGCAAAAGAACAAAGCAAACTGTTTAGCCTACGGATCTACTATTGGCCTGATTGTCAGGTTCCCCTAACCAGGACCCCCTACTAAAATACAGCCCTCCTTACACTTCATAGCTAGCCTTAACTAGGCAGATGACTCACCTGGGTAGGTTAGTATTGTTATTGCAGACAAGAATGAAACCACATATCACACAACAGTTGATTGGCCACTGCAATGCAAAAATGTCAGGGATGGGTGTGTGTGTGTGTGTGTGTGTGTGTGCGTGCGTGTATTGGGTTTAAATTCAAGACTTCTTCCTCCCACATTAATACATACTTGGCCTGGCACTTGATAGCTTTGAAGCTGAGCAGTTCCTGGTTCCCACTTTCCCCAGTTCAACCCTTATGTGGAGAGGTTTGGAATTATCATAAATTTGGGGTCATCTGAAGTTGGGAGACATGCTTAGCAGTGAGGTTACATCATTCTAGGACATAGCTCATTGTGTTAATACTGAAAATTCTAGCTGACATTGTTGCAGGGAGCAGCAATAAATGGTGATTTGTGAAATAACAGGGTGGAGAAAACATCCAGATCATGGCTTCTGGAATTTTTCCAGCCTTTTCAAAATAGGTCGGCTTTAGGCCATGTGACCTAAAGGGAAGGAAAAGCGAGGGGTGCCTAGAATGCAGAGCAGCAACTTTCAAAGCTCCTACCAAACTGCCTCTTCCCTAGGGATGAATTAAGGAATTGGGGGGTGGGGGGTGGATTTTTTCTCTGCAGCCCCTGGACAAATCCAACCGAGTTTTGAACTTGATATTTAGTCCTGGTATGTTTTGTTTTCAGAGCGTTATCCTGCAGAAAAAGCAGATAGAAAACAGAGAGCCCCAAACCTCTTTACATATTTTCCCTTTAAATATTTTATTCCCAACATTCAACTGGGTTGGAAAGAAGAAACATGACAGACAAGATCACTTTGCCATTCATCATTGGAATTTGGATTTTACTATCACAAAGGTCTATCTCAAAATTAACTAATTCTATTTCTGCTTTTCTGCATCATAGTTGCCCCACACATTTGTTTTTTGAACCCTAGTGAGCTTTATTTGGCCACATCTAGAGCAGAGTTATTTTTGAAAGCCAATAGCAGAATATATTAGATAATGGTGTGTTAGGATTTTATGTGTGTTTTCCTCCTATTTATATATGGTTTTAAGTGCTTTGAAAGCTGAGAATGTGTAAAACTAGGATTCTTAAAATGGAAGAAAATCATTTGTAAATTTAGTTGTAGAATTAATGTAAATGTAAGAAATAGAGAAAACAAGAGGGAAAATAATACTTTTTTTACTGCATGTTTGTAGATGAACTCTCTTTCTCATTTAATTATTGTGGTTTCCTCAAGAGCAAAATCAGAGCTTGTTTAAACAGCTTTCCTTTTGCAAAGGCTACTCGTGTGGGTCTGCAAGGGGAGGATGGGGCAGGGACAGCAGGAATGAGGATATAAGTGCATGTCATCCTTTCTATACCTTCCCCAGTGGTGGTTATGGACACCTGTGATACCACTTCACAGTTTCTACAGTAAGATCATTTTATTCCAATACGCCTGTCGCTTTCACATGGCAAATAATAAATTCCCCAATTACTCTCTCCTGACATTATTTTTCCTCAGTATTCTGCTTTTTCCCCCAATTATATTTCTGTGCATGCACGATTGCAGTTTATATGCAGTATGAAGTTCTGCATATAAACTTCAATCACCTACTGGTGTTACACCTAGTGGTGTGACGCCTCTTATCATTGGATGTAGCTTTGGAATCTGTTTTGGCTGTGGAATATATTTTGACCATTTTCTTCCATTGCTTCCTTTGACCTTACAAGGAAAGAAGAGGTGGGCTGACAGGAAAACTAGCAAAGCAAAGGACAAAAATGTTTCCAACATAAAGCCAACCTTGATATTTGGTGCAGTAAATTAGTATACTGCTTACTAAAAGACGATGAGCTGCCATTCTAAAATATGTGGCTTATAGCCTTTTTTAGGGTTCTCTTCACCTGTGTCCTTTTGTTTGCCTCACTGTGCAAAACTAGCAGCACAGAAAGCTACTGCTTGAACAAGTCACCTTGCAACAGTAACCTCTCCATCGTGGTATATTTATATAATTCTTATGATACTGAGCAATTGTTTCAAATATACATACCATTTAATGTATGTATGTATGCATTTATTTTTTAGCCTTTTAACATTGTCCATGGGGTTTTCTTGGCAAGGATACTGGAGTGGGTTGCCATTTCCTTCTCCAGTGGACCACATTTTGTCAGAACTCTCTGTCATGACCTGTCCGTCTTGGGTGACCCTGCACGGTATAGCTCATGGCTTCACTGAGTTACGCAAGCCCCTTCGCCACGACAAGGCAGTGATCCATGAAGGGGTTTTTCAACCATGATTGCTCATTGGAAGGATCGATAATGAAGCTCAAGCTCAGATATTTTGGTCACCTAATGCGAAGAGAGATCTCTTTGGAGAAGACCCTGATGCTGGGAAAGATTGAAGGCAAAAGGAGAAGAGGACGGCAGAGGATGAGATGGTTAGATAGCATCACTGAAGCAATGAGCATGAAACTGAGCAAACTCAGGGAGGCAGTGAAGGACAGGAAGGCCTGGCGCAATATGGTTCATGGGGTCACGAAGAGTCGGACACGACTTAATGACTAAACAACAACATGCATTTATTTATTTTATATTTTATACTCCACTGTTCTACTCTGGCAAGTATTCAAGACAGCAAACAAAATTTTAAAAAGTCAAATCCAAAAAAAATAATAATAATAAAAACTAAAAAAACTTATAATAAAATTGATGGTAAAACCCGTTAACAATGAAAAGATTAGTAAAAGTGTTAAGAATACAAATCTCTATCCTAGATTATTTTGAAAATAGAGCCATGATCTTGATCCTTTGTCCTTGGATTCAGAGGATGTATTAAACATTTAGATTAGGGGTTCCTAAACTTTTTCCCATCACACGTCCCTTTAGTGTAATCTTCATGCACTCACCTCCTGTAAAAATCCAAACACTAAAATGAACACAAATGAACAATGAAAACCATACAATGAAACTTTGGGAAAGATGGATTTATCGTAACAATGTACAACTAAAAAGTTCTTCATACCTCCCCTGGACTCTGCCTGCAACTCCCCAAGGGAGGTCCACCTTATAGTTTGGAAAACCCTGATTTAGATACACAGGCGAATGAATTTTACAATCAGTATTTGTTTTTACAACATTAATTGGGAAGGTGAGAGGGACGCAAATGCCACTAATCTACTCCAAAATATTTTACTTAAAAAGTAGAAGTCACGTGCATTTCACTTTTATATGGGCCTTGAACTTAGAAAAATGAAGAAAAAAAAACTCTCTAGAAAATAATTATCAATCAGGAAAATATATTCTGAACCAGCATAATAGAACAGGTTGTGGTGGCATGAACATAGCACCTTAAAACAGTTGTTCCTTTTCCCAGGATCCCCCAGCTGCTCTTTGCAGCTCCCACACAATCCTGGGAAAAGACACAGTTGACTTAAGGACAGGTAGATGTTTGTGCTCCCAGCCATTTCAAACTTTTGGGGGGGTCTTCAAATTGAAAGTGACAGACATAGTAACCATAGACATAACCATGAGCTTGGGTGTGCCAGGCAAGATATTTCACCTTCTAAATTTTCAAAATAGGAAACTGGTGTCCGATTTCTTAATCACCTTTTGCATGTCCAGTTGTTTTTGTACTGAAGAGCAAACTTTGCATGTGTACATTTTCATGGTCACATGAAATGAACCTTTGTGAATTATACCTTGGCTTACAACTTGCACTGTATCCATGTTTACATTCCCTTTTTCTTATGACTTTTTTTTTAGGACCAGAAAGGAGTGTGGATGTTACAGATGTCACTAAACAGAAGGACTGCAAGATGAAGCTAAAAGAATTTGTTGATTACTATTATAGCACAAATCGAAAAAGAGTCCTCAATGTAACTAACTTGGAGTTTTCAGATACAAGGTGAGATAGTACATGAAGCCACAGATTCTAAAGATCTTCTTTTTCCCATCATATTTAGAATACTTTTGAGAGTAATAACATCTATATCCTGTGGAATAATGGAATCAGTAGTTTGGCCTTACTCTATAGACTAAGATACTGTTTCCAGACAAATTATTCAAATCTGCATTTCCACTTAAGTTTTGTTTTATGTGCAAATAGCAAATTGATGAATTGCTGAACTACATCATCTAACTTTTTTTTGGTAGGCATTCTGAGTAATCTATGGGCTGGAGAATGCTGTTTTATAAACAGAAAATGAAGAGCTGGTCAAAAACAAACAAAAAAGATTGCTGGAGAAAGAATTCCATTTTCTTAGACAAGAGACTGCAGTGATAATTAATGCAGATTACAGAAAGGCTGAAGGGTGATTGCAAAATCATTTATTTTGCAGTGTCCATATCTCTCTATTATTTATTGTTTTAATAATGTAACCCCCTTTCCTGCACACAAATAATCAAAAATAATTTTTCAAAGCAGTATGATTATAGGTATTTTTCAGTAGGTTCTTTAAAGATTTTTTTCAGTCTTCAGAAACAATTGTAAGGGAAGGCATAATTGCTGTGAATTGCTCATGTTACAGTGTCCTCATATACTACTAATTTAATAATTGGTTAGCAAATATTTTTTTCAGCAAAAAGTACAACATTTTAAAAAGCTCTCAAGCTCTATCTTGACATGGAGGATAAATAAAAAATAGGTTTACAGTGAGAGCATCTTATACTTAAGATCTTACACAAAGAGACATTTAAAAAGTAAAATTACAATTCTACCTCCGTTTAATTGTTTTCTAGCCTTTGAATAAATAAGCATTCAGAAAGTGGTGTTTGTTTGCCCTTTCAATTATTTCTGCATTTTGGATAATAAACCTTTTGATAAAACAGTTTTTATTTAGGATATAATTTCTGATTTCTTTAGAAAAGATTGTTGTAGTAAAAGATGGCTGTCAGATTTATTTATACTTAATATATTCATGCACTGCCTTCCATTATTGTACATTTCAAGGAGGTTTACAATACACTAAAATACAAAATGCAAACAAATTAAAAGCATAGAAGACTATGAAACTGTATATTTAATTTAAGTAGAATAAAAATGAGACCTGCAAGGAAAACTTTCACTGTAGAGTGCTCTTCTTTAGGATGCTTGACTGTTTGTTGCATTTCCTTCTACCCTTACTTTTCTAATAGTGAATAGCTCATAAGCATGCCTCTGAAACTGTGCATACTCACTCCCGCCCCCCTTAAAAAATTTTTTCTAAAAACAAAAATAAGTACTGTCCTTCAACAACCTGGTGGATTCCCCAAGCTCACTGATTAGCTCCTTTTTCTGCATAGATAATATTAGTTTGTTTACATGAGTACTATGCTCGTAGAATGTAGTTTCCTGTTGGTATGTACAAATGAATAAGATTCTGGCTGCCCCATTGTATTTGACCTACTCTCCTGAATTTCCCTTTTGTATCCCACAAAACAGAAAACCAGACTTCCTTGGAATGCATTTCTGGGTCCTCCCTAAGTCTTCCCTCTCCCTCCTTCCCATTCTACCTCCTCAAATAGCCCTGTTTGGGTTTGGGTGGCACTGTTTCGGCTACATAAGCAACAGCATTTACAATTGACTGTTGTAAACCACAAGATCCAGTATAAGCTCTCTCAAGAGTTTTGGTACACCATTTTAACTCAGTGGATTTCTTGCTTGCTTTTCTCCTGCAGGTGCTTAGTTGTTATTCAGATGCAAAATGCACAATGTTTTTGAAACCCATCAATAAATATTAATGTTAATGTTAAAATTAATAAACCGTTAAACGCTTGGTGGAAGAGATGTGCCTTAACAGCTCATCTATAAGCAGAGGGAAAGGGGCCAAATACAGCTCCAGAGGGAATGCATTCCTGGCAGGGAGGCCTCTTCCTGATCTTGCCATTTTCTCAGAAACAGGAGTCTGATCAAGACAAACTCTCTCAATGTCCTTTAATTGAGTTCAGATGCTTTAATTTTTCTTTCATGTTTTAAACAGAATGTCCAGTTTTGTAGAGTCTCCTGAAATAGTGAAAAAACTCTCTTGGGTGGAAAACTATTGGCCTGATGATGCTTTGCTGGCAAAACCAAAAGTGACCAAATACTGTCTGATTTGTGTGAAGGACAGCTACACAGATTTCCATATTGACTCTGGTGGAGCCTCCGCCTGGTATCACATCTTAAAAGTAAGATGCTTTATTCCTGTTAATAATGAGTCATTGCAAAGTGTAGCAATTTCACATTAAACTTTGGAGTTTGCAATTTTTGATGGTAGAAATAACAGAAATTTGAGAATCAGCAGATGTTGACATGCAGTGCTGGCAGTGCTCTTGTTGATAGGATCATCCAGAAATTTACCCAATATAAGGAGGGGGGCAGCATGGAGAAATAACTTACATTGTTTAAATATCTAAAGCATGGCTAATTCTAATGTGCAGTTATACATGTTTTGTGATGGGTCAAAAAACTGCAATTGGGGCTGAAAAGAAAGAACTAACAAAATGATAAAAAGGGAAATAAAGTTCCCTTTCGGTCTCAGTCATCTTAAAAATATATTATAAGACTTATTAGTCAAAGCCATATAGATTCACCATGAACTGTACCTAACTATTGCAGAGCAGTGCAAATATAATAAAATAAAATGGTTACATGTTATTCCCTTCCTGTATCATAATTTCATTTTAGCATTATATTTTGCTTGGACAAGATAATTAATAATTCAATTTTTAATAAAATTATCTCCACCAATTCATAAATGTATTTTTTGTGTTATATTGATGATTTTTTCTATTGAATCATAAAATGTAAGTGTTGGAAGGGACATGGGATATTATCTTATTGAACCCAACATCCAGTGCAGGAATTCACCATTACAGCATCCTTGACAAATGGCCACCCAACTTCAGTTTAAACACGTCGACCACAGCAGGGCTGATCACCTCCAGAAGCAGTTAGTTCCATTGCTGAACCACTCTTACCATTAGGAATTTTTTTTTGATGTCCAACTGAAACTATTTCCTTGTGATTTAAACTTTCTATTCCTTAGTCTGTTTTCTGGAACAACTCTGAAAATTCTGTCCTGTTTTCTACACAATGACCCTTCAGGTACTTGAAGACAGCTATCATGTTTCTGTACAACCTAATTTCTCCAAGCTAAACTCATAGCCAACACCCCAGCTGTTCCTCATAGCGTTTTCCTTCCAACCCCTTAGTTGCTTTGTTCTGGATATATTGTAATTTATCTTCCAGCTGCTTTTTGCTGGGTAAAAACCATTACCATAGAAGAAGCTTAAGCTACTGTTTATCAGTAGACAACTAGAACTGATATATATCAGGGAAAACCACTGATAAGAATTTGCTTTCTATTGCTTGCCATCTGTTGCAGAAACAAAAGGGAAAGGGAATATTGGAGAAAGATCAGTCTTTTGGGGCTCCAGGTCATTCCAATCCTTGGTTCTCTACTACAGTATGCAATCTAACAGATTACGCCTGAGGGAATGTGATCCTTGACCAAAAAAAAAAAAAAGCAAAACTAAAAGGCATTTTAAAAACCCATGAAATCTCATCAGTCGCAAACAGAGTTCAGTGGACCAAAGCAGAATTTTTTAAGAGAAAAAAATTCTAGGGCTTGGGTCCAAGTGATCAAAAAGCCTACCATCCATGATTCCATTCTTCAAATGCTGACAGGACAGAAACTGAATCTGAATTGACCTAAAACAATTTTTTTTTTTTTTTTTTGGTTTCAGGGAGAAAAAATATTTTATCTCATCAAACCAACCTCTGCAAACATCTCCCTCTATGAGCGTTGGCAGTCAGCAGCAAATCACAGTGAGATGTTTTTTGCTGATCAAGTGGATAAATGTTACAAATGCACAGTTAAACAAGGACAAACGCTCTTCATTCCATCAGGTAAGGAAGTAGTTGCAATTAAAAATGAGAGGCTTGCTTTGAACATGTTTGTTGGTTTGAATTCTGGAAGTGCAAGTCATAGAAAAGGAGAGATAATATGAAGTTATAAAATGTACAGTTAATTTCTATAGAATGTGAATCCTTCATTGCAGCATGCCAAACCTGCTTATATATCTGAGGAGAGACTGCATTCCAAGTAACAAATAAGTAGCATCCCCATGTTAGCTTTTAGTAATCAGATTTGGACTTTTCAGAGGGTGGATCTCTATTAGGAATAGGCATCCTTTGGCCTTCTAGACATTATTGAACAACATTTCCCAGAATCCTTCAAATTGGCCATATTTGCTCAGCTGTTAAGAATTTTAGTTCAGCAACACTGGGAGGGGTGCAGATTCCTGGACTAGATGTTAAAAAGGAGAGATCTTCATGTGTACAACAATAATGTATGGGGGGTGGAATGGATAATTCAGTACTTAACTCTTATCTCACCTGCTGAGTCACCTTGTAAATACATCACTGGCTATTTCTCATCATTAACTCCTCAATTGGGTGTTGAAAGCCAGAGGTAAGTCTAGCAAAGGATAAGGTAGCTAACAAAGGATGTCTACAGGAGAGAATAGAGGGGTTTTCCTTTTCTCCCAGCAGCTTTCTCTTGTCAGTTCCTCTCATCTCAGTCCAGTTTCCACAGCACAAAGAATGTTGGTGGGAAGAGGTGGAGCAAGTGTACTTAGCTCATATTTATGATCCTATTATTAGACTCTATACACTTTTAACATGCTCAAATAAGGCTGTTTTTCATCATACATCATTTCTTTTAAGTTATTAGGGATGCTGCCCACCGATAACCAGATCTGAAAACTTATTTGTCACATTAGGCACTAAGGATCAGATGGGATAGCTACTGCATTGCAATCCGTCCTCTTGAGCTGCTTGATGTATGGCTGGGTTGGCAGTGGACCAGCTTGCGTTTCTTGGGCCTGGAATTGGGAGCAGATTGGGAATTCATGGCTATCTTGGCAATCATGGACTTGATCCACGTTATTGAGGTCGCAACTCAGTGAGGGTCATATGCTAGATCTGGTTTTTGTCTCAGGGCAGTGCAATATGATCAGTCCTTTCTTATGGTCAGACCATACCCTTAGATTTCTCTGCAACTGCTCCCTGCCACAGGGAGGGAGGACCTATTTGATTGGTCTGCTCCAGTCTCCTGATGGACCTTATTGGGTTTTAGAAGGGGGCCCTGTTGCAAGATTTGATGAAGGCTGATTGTTGCTTAGAATGAGAAGGTGATGGCAGCTTTGGATCGGATTACACCTATATGGACTGTGTGCAGATCCTGGAGGGTTCCCTGGTTTTTAGAGGAACTCCAGGAGATGATATGTCACATGACATTTAGGATTTTAGACTGGGTTATAGTATTGAGATGGCATTAATTGCACTTGTTGATGACCTTTGAAAGGATGGGGATGGTGCATCCATCCTGGCCCTTCTGGATCATGATATCCTTCTAGATTAGCTTATGGGTTGGGTGTGGGTGGGACACAGTTTTATGGCGGTTCTCCTCCTTCCTTTGAGGTTGGTTCTAGTTGGCGTTAGTGGAGGAGAGAAATCGATCTGTACATCCCTGCACTGTGGGGTGCCTCATGCTCTACTCTCTCCCCACTTCTGTTTAACAAGAACATGAAGTTACTGGGTGAGGTCACCTGTTGGCACACTGTGAAGTATCATCGGAATGCTGCTGATACTCAGTTGTACATCTCTGCCAGTTCCCAGGCTGCTCAGTCAGTGTTCTCAAGGTTCTTTCCCAGTATCTAAAGGCACAGTCATGCCAATTGACCCTTCCCCCACCCATACCTTCTCTGCTGCAATAATTCCATATTACATGGAAACTTTGAGGCTGAGGCCTGCATCCAGCAAAGTTCCACTGTCTTTCTTAGCCAAGAGCTTTGGACTTAGTCTGCTTTGTCTGTCCTAAAGGCAGAAGTATTTCCCATATAGCAAGCACATACCAATTTCCAAAATCCCCCTTAGGCAAAAGGAGTTCCCAGTGAATTGAAAAGATGAACAGTGTGGTTAAATTGGTGATTGTAGTAAATGTTTAACAAAAATCTTATATGTTTCCATTTTTTTTAAAGGATGGATTTATGCAACATTAACACCCGTTGATTGCCTGGCCTTTGCAGGACATTTTCTACATAGCTTAAGTGTTGAAATGCAGATGAGGTGAGACAACTGCGGTTAATTTTAATTCTTGTACGCCTTCCAGAGTTGCTTTGTGTGAGATGGGCAGCTATATAAACGTGACAAACAAACAAACAAATGCGATGTTCCTTTTTTTAATAAGATGAGAGTTGGTTACAGCTTTAGGGATGTGCGCTTGGCATATGGAAGTAGATTCCCAGCCCATTCTTCCAAGCTGCTGCCCTTTCAGCTTCTTAAAAATGCTCTTGGGAGGGTAGGGGGACAGGGTCCATAATAAATGGGATATACTGTGGGTGGCTAAGTGGAAGAGTTTTTAATGAGACCTTGCAGATTCCCTGTGCATCTCAGCCTCTCATGCCACAACTTATAATTTTTTTCAGCATAGTTGGAAGGTGTGTAGCAGTTTCCCAGATTTCCTTGTCAAGTGTTGCACATTTAACGGTGTGTGTGTGTGTGTGTGTGTGCAATGTAAAGTAGCAACAGGTTCATTAGAACATTTTTCTTGATTTTTTAAAAAGAAAACAAGGTTTTTGCAATATTGTTCAACAATTACTGCAACTGCAGTCTTACAGTATAATGAAAATGTTTATTTCCACTATCCTAATCTCTGTTTGAAAATTTTCTTGTATTTGTTCACAATTAATATTCTAGTCTTCTGAATAAGTATGAGTAAATTGTTGTGTTAGGCTTCAGGAGAATAAGTGCTTTGGGCTACATTACAGTTACTAAATGAATAAGTTACATTCAGTCAGACTTAATTCTGAGGAATCATGAATAGGATTGTGGCACTCCTATGTTATAAGTCTAACACTGTATGCATTGTATAATTTTGTGATACATTTGTTCAGAGTTTGTTGTTTTTAGCTGTTCGCTTAAAATCAGCAAATGCCATGTAAGATGCTCTTTGTTTCAAATTATGCTGTATATTTCTGTGGAACTGACAATTCCAGATAAGCACCTGGATATCAAAGCCATGCCAGGTGTATTCTGAGCAATGATGGTAGAAATCTTTTTTTGGGGGGTGGGGAGAACACTTGAAAACTGTTTGTGATCTTTGCAACTGAAACTTTTTTTACTGTGTCTCCTAGAGCATATGAAGTTGAAAGGCGATTAAAAATTGTCAGCTTAACCCAGTTTCCCAACTTTGAAACAGCATGTTGGTACACAGGAAGACACCTGCTAGAATCATTTAAAGGTAAACGAAAGTGTCTTTCCTGTTCCTGTTCTATAAGATGACGTTATTTTCCATTATAAGCGGGCAACCATACCTACCCATTTTTTGTAATAATCTACATGCATTTTGGGGGGAAATAAACACTTCACCAATAAGGTACTAGAATTAATCCTAAATATGTATTTATTTATGTATTCATATCTCACTTTCCTCTAAGATCTCAGAGGGGTCCCAAAATTTTATTCCCATACAACAACAGTAGGAAGCAGGTTGAGACTGGTGCAGAGTTCCCCACTGATCTTTGTGGTGGATTAGATATTTCAACCTATATTTCCCTGTTTCAAGTCCAAGCTCTTAACTGCAATACTACAATAGCTCTAAACTGACCTTGATCCTGAAGGTGATTTGAGTTAAATATGAGCCCTTTTTGAAGAAAGGACTGGAATTGTAGCAACCTAGAAGCAAAGATTAACAGGTGAATCCTCTGTATATTTGCCTAATTGCCTTTTAATATTATCACTATATCTTATGGTAACAAATGTTGTAATTTCACCAACTGGGTGAATTTTATCAAGAGTGGGAAATTTGTGTTAGGGTGGGGTTCACAGTTTGTTCTTCTAATCAACTGTGGTTCTGTCACTGGAATGATGATGAGATTACCAGAAGTGGGAATACCATTTTTTTCCACACATTTTTTTCCTTTAGGGCTTTCTTAAGGGTTATAATGACAGCCATCATGGGGCAAACATCCCCCATTTCTGCCCTCCCACTCCCTTTCCCAAATGGCTAAAAATTGTGTCTCCAACATTTGGGGCACACTGGGTGAATTTCACCAAGTCTGTTTGAGGAAACTTAGGAAAAGCAAGTGGGTGGCCTGTTGGAGGTTTCCAGCTCATATTCACACCTTTACTTTGGAAGAAAATATTGTGTCACCCCAATCTAGTGTTTTGCTGTCCTATTTTGCCAGTGAACTGGGTAGGCTACAAATTGAGTACTGGAGTAGCTTGCAGGATACTTGTTGGCCACTCCTGCACTGGAAAGATTGTTACTTGGTCTCCACCCCAAGCTTTTGGCCATAGTTTTCTGAAGATAACTTTTTAACATCAGCTTCCCAAAGGTCTTACCTTTGTAACCTTCCTAATTTCCCCTCCATAAATTCATCCTATTTGTCCCTTTATTCTTGGTTCTTGCCTTCTTGGAGCTATTCTTTACTTTGGTTACGTGCTTTTCATCTTCTTATGATTTTCTTTTAAAAAGTACAATATTGAAAGTCTTCATCCTTTCTTAATGGTTGTATCAACATAAATTCATATATTGATTGCATTTGCCCAAAATGCTAAACATTGGACTTTGGTAGGCAAAGAGGTTAGGAAAAACTGGATTTAGGTCTATATGGCAATCTTTCCTAACTTGTCTGTTGATACACTTTTGAGATGTTTGCATGTGAACAGATAATAATGAATCAACAGGTGAGAACTCACAGAGTGGAAACGAATGTTTTGGGTAAATGCTTTACTTTTAAAACTATGAAAGTCCAGTACTGAGCATGAGAAGCCCAGTTGAGTGATGAGTTTCTCAAAATATACAACTTCCCGGTAGGGAAACACAGTGAGTTGGGGGAGACTGAAGTGGGATCTCAGATTGGTGAAGTAGATAAAGGATGTTTGCATGAACCAGATGTTGCTCGTGCAAATTTCTTTTGCCCAATTTCTAGGCAGGGACCTAGAAAGGGAGCAACAATGAACAGAGGAAGTGGGAATGTTCTCTCTACTAATGCAGTGTTAGCTTCAGTTCTATGTCTTTTAATACCAGCATCCCCATTTTGGTCGGCACAGATTTTATCAGTTAAAATATTGTCATTAAATCTAACATTTGTAGTCAAGCCAGAATGTAGCTAAGCAAAATACAAATGGAAGGAAGTTCAAACTCAGATTCAAAACTAATCTTCAAGCTTTGGAGCTACTGATTTATGGCCTTAGATGTTCAACTCACAAACTTTTTGACAGCCCACTTACTATCCTACATATATGATTTTTAAAATCTACATCAAGAGAGAATTGGTCACATTCATTGAATGGAATTCTTTTTTTCTTTCTGTCAAGGACTGCACAAAGCTGGAAAGCAGCCTCCTTCTCATTTAGTCCAGGGAGCAAAAATTCTAAACGGTGCTTTCAGGTCTTGGACTAAAAAGCAGGTAGGGATCTTTCTGCTGTATAAGTTTGGATGGCAATTCAGAAAAAAAGGAAATCAACAACTTTCTAGGTAACAGAAATTACTTTCTATAAGATCAGAACAGTTTTGCATCCTGATTTACATTGTCACTCAGATGTACTGAAAGAAATACTTGAGTCATAGCACTGAAGATAATGGTTAGGGAACCCACATGAAATTCTGGGAGGGGGACCTGGCAGAAGGAAGGGCAGGAAAGTGTGGGAGATGGCATGGAGGATTTTGGGGGAAAGGAAACATAAAAAATGTGACTTTCTTTCCATAAGAGGCTCTAGACCCTTTCCATATGCAGGATCTTGCTGTGAATGGAGGAATGCCTGTTCATAATTCTAAACTACTAATTTTTGTCTTGTTTGAATTACTCCATAAAGTTAGTCCTGCATGATTTTAAATAATGTAACCTTATAAGAACTTTTGACACATTTTTAACCTTTTGTATTTTGCTTTATTCAATTCAAGGCTTTAGTGGACCATGAAGATGAACTCCCAGAAAATTTTAAGCCAGCACAGCTAATTAAGGACCTTGCCAAAGAAATAAGATTAAGTGAGGTGAGTATCCTTTATTGAATAAAATATCTCATGCATTTTCCCATAAAGTACCAGAAAAGGTTCTGCTTATTTCTAAGAAATGATTTCCTGATCTCTGTATGATCAGTTGAACTCCTTTTCCTGAAATATACAACAGTCACTATTTGTAGTTTAATGTGAAAGAAAGTCTTATTCATTTTAGGCCACATACCTATGATTTATGTTTTTAAATGTAACAAGTGTATTTCATTACGGCTGGCTTTATCTAATACACCTATATATAGCCTCTGTTGGATACCTGTCTTCTTTTATCTGCAAATAAAGCTTCTCTTAAATTTATTTTCCACGCTGAGTTTGGACTCCGTTTGGCAGCTTATTAGGGCAATAAAGAATAAGTGCTGGTGTAGGAAAGGTTTTCCAAGAGGTAAGGGAGCTCCAGGTCCAAGAGATGCTTTGTCATCTTTGATAGTGCAGCCCTGCAGGTAGCTTTCAGATGAAGCTGTTACTATAAAGGATGGCAGCCACTGAAATCGTCTGAGTGAGTTACTCTTAATCAGACCCATCCAAGCCCAGCCTAGCCAGATTCTTCTCTACAATGACCAGCTACAGTGTACCTGTGCAAAGCCCCCAAGGAACTCAGCTCATAATCTGTATTTTCTTTTTTTTTCCCCTTCAGTATTTGTTTTATTAAGCACATAAAGAAGATTCATGGACAAACAAGAAAAAGAAATAGAAAAAGGAGTAAAATAATAAAATGCAAATAAATAAGCAAGGGATTTACAAATGTCATGGAGGTTTTAGTTTTCAGAAATATCATTAATTAATTAGGGGTAACTGAACCTATCTGTTAAGCTCTAAACAAAGCATGAATTTCAGTAACCATGATCAAAATAGTATAAATCAAGTGAAATTGTAAACCACAATAAATTCTATCCATATTAGTAAAAGTCTGTTGTATCTGAAAATCTGGTAAACTGAAGTATAGACTCCAAGCATAGAGAAACCCAAAGTTTGGATGTGGTACAAATCCACATGTTAAATAGTAGTCTAGAAATGGTTTCAACTTTGAATTAAGTTCTATATCAGATTTAAGTCATAAAGTTATTCTGGTCATTGAAACACGCCTCATAGCTTGGTTAGCTATTCATCCATGTAGGGATCGTATGACTTTTCCAATAAAAAGCCCATAATATCCTTGTAATAGTTAGCATGTGCAAAGCTAATTCAGCATACTTTGAAGGAATATATGATTCAGTACAGTTTAATAAAAAAAAAATATCAGGTCAAAATGGGAATTCAACTTTTAAGATTCGTTGAAAGCCCACAAGCAACTCTTGAAGAACACTGCTTCTGTTACCAGATGTTGATATTAATAGCTATTAATACCAGAAAGTTGTCTAATTCTATAGTTCAGCTGTGCACCATAAGCGTTTGTACTTCCTTTTATTGTTCACTAATCTCCTATCATTGAATTTTACCCAAGTTGTACTATGAGCACTTGTTTCTTTCTGAGGGCAGGGAATCAAGGCAAGAAAAGTAAGCAATTGGCCTTTTATGGGTTTTGCACACAGTATGAATTTTGATGACTATTAAAATGGCAGCATAAGTAGAAAATAATTTCATTTTAATTAATCATACACTGTTAATGTTTATTGTTCTTTTAATGACCATTTTACCTTGGGAGGAAAATGAAATTCTCTTTTGTATCTCTCTTGCAAATTAATTTGAATTGTATTCTTTTTAAACTGATTAGCATTTTAAATAAGGGTCTGTCTTCATTCTTTTAATAAAAAAGAATGGAAGAAACTAGGATTTTTGAAAACAAAAAATAATAATAGAAAAATCAACTTAACAACTCTCTATATTTAAAATGATAATTAGGTGATAATATTTTCCTAATAAAAACATTTCTGAAGTAGTGTATGACTGCCTAAACACTTCTGCACAATATTTAAGTGAGGCTTAAGTCAGACTTTTTCAATTTTATATTTTGCTATAGAGTCTATAGAAACTATACAACATACAAGAGAAAATAAAGGCAACCTGCCACATTAATGCTCAGAACCAAAATATGCAACATTTTATTTTTATAACTACTGGTGTATAAGGGAGATTTTTTTCTGAAAGACATACCAAAATAGCATTGCTTTAGTGCAATATTACATGTAACAAAATAAAAACAATGTATGATAGAAATTTCAAACTGAAATAGTAAGGACAGATTAGTTCTTCCCAAGACCAGATTCTTTATTTTCCAGTTAATAGCCTGCTATAATTATCTCCATAAAACATGCTTGACGATTGCCTATTTGGGAAGTAGCTAATTTAGATGGGTGGTAGGAATTGTGTTACCATGGACATGGACTGACCATATCATTTGGGTTCAGTATTGATCCTCAGTCCCATCCTGAAATAACAATTTAGGAATAAACTATAGGAAAATGATCGTAGAATGGGTTATATCCTCAGTTTTTTATGGTTGTCGTAAGTGGAGCAAGATAGGATAAAACCATGATGGAGAAGCAACTCTGGCTTGCTCTCTGAATACTGTCAATCAAAAACAGTAGAACCGTTTTTGGAAATCTTTGGGAAAATTCTGAAAATAACATTGAAGATTGCCTATTTTGTAGCAGTGAAAATATGAAACTTGGGTCTGACAGTATGCTTATATTCTCTTCTCCTGAAGAATGCTCTGAAAGTCAACAAACCTGAAGTGGGTGCTAATGTGAATGTTGAGGAAATCAGTCCTGTGGAGAAAGAAGAAATACCGTCACCTGCACCACAAACGCCTCCACCACCTCCTCCACCACCATCGCCGCCTCCACCACCTCCACCGCCACCAGCTGAAAAAGTCCCTAAGAAAAAGACTCCCAAAGCAATAAAAGCACCGAAACCCACCAAACTATCTAAACCTCCCAAGCCCCCTAAGCCTCCCAAGCCCCCTAAGCCCCCCAAACCCCCCAAAGCCCCAAAAGTGAAGGGGGAAGGGAAGAAAAAAGGCAAAAAAGTTAAAGAACCGCCTCCACCTGCCATTCCAAATTTAGACCTTCTTGAGGCCCACACAAAAGAGGCCCTAACAAAGATTGAAACACCAAAGAAGGGAAAGGTGAGCAGAGTTAATGTTCAGTAAGAATTTGGGGCCAGAGATCTCTTCATAGATTCTCTCCTGCTTTAGCTCATGGGGTTATGTGAGCTTCCAGCCTCTTGGTATCCAAGCATAATTTACGAACATGATCTTCCAGAACTGATATACCCTTCCTAGTCCATTCCCTTCCCCTTCTGTTACCCTGACTTTGTGTGGGCTCCCTTTATGAAATTAGTTGTGGTGACACTGCCAGTTTTCTGTCTGTGGGTTTTACTGGTTTGTTGGTTTGTTTTGCAGTATAATCAGTGGATGTTCACACTAGAGTGGGAGTGTAATGTGGAAGGTTTAGTGCCTTAACCAATGTCATTGGCAATATGAAGAATTTCTAGGAGCTAATGACGTTTTGTTTGATTATTCCACATGCTGGAGATCTCTATGGATTGCACAAGTTGTGAGAATTGGTCCATAATATGCCAAATAGTACATTAGACAAGCAGATTGACACGTTTTCCTTATTATCTGCACCTTGGAGTGCTTTTAAAATAAAGAATAATAATTTTCTGTTTGATGACATTTGATCTTTTAACCATCAATGTCAAATTATTTCTAGGCATATCTTAGCTCCTATTATGCTGAAAATTCACACTGACCAAATTGACATATGGGAAGTAGCAGGAGAGAGACATATTTTTTTGTCTTTGCATCTGAAATAACCTGTCAATCTCTATTACTTTTAACTAGGTTGCCAAGAATGCTTTGAATACCCCTAATAAAGAACCCGTTGATAAACAAAATGAAGTGGAAAAGTTTGAGGTTCGGGAGCAGAATAAATCCAAAACAGAAGCAAAATGGAAATATAAGGTATACCCTCTCATATCTTGGGCTTCAATAAACATTTCAGGAAGGACCATGGTTATCTTTAGTGTTCGTTACTAAATATTTTAGCACAAAGAAGAAGGAATATAGCTTGGAGAAATGTTCTCTGAAACTTCTCCTGACTTTTTGCTTTTTTGTTTGTTAGTTTGTTTTGCTGGTTAGACCAGTTTTGCTGCTCCAGTGATCTGTTTCTTTAACTTTTTTTTTTAATTTAATGTTTTCAGTTACAGGGTTTTTGTTTTTTCTTTGTTGAGTATTCAGAAATGATTATCACAAAACTAATTCAGAGTGAGGACAAAATTTCATGCATATCATTAGCTCTATTGACCTCTCCCTTTCTGGAAAATTGCCAGAGGCCCAGCTTGGTTTTTGTTTCTCTGTCTGGGTTTTTTGGGGGGTTGTGCTAGGCAAAATGCCTGCCCCCCCCAAAGGAATTTGCCAGTTTCAACTCAGCAATAGTAAATTATTTTATTTATTGATGATTGTTCTTTGCTTTGGGGGGGATTGTATTTGAAAAATGTTTGCAAAAAGCATTTTTCCAGTTTCAATTCAACCATGGTCAACTATTTATTTATTTATTGTTTGATTTATATGCCACCCATTTGTTAACAAACAATATGTAAAGACGGTTTGCAATTGATGCAGCATGTGAAACACAGTAAGTAAAAAGATAATTGATTAAATCATTAATAATGAAATCAATTAGCCCAAGAAATTATTTGGAGTTAAGAATCACAAAGTATGTATCACTGAGAAACATAATAATGGATACTAATTAATACACTATTTGCAAGAATATCTCCTTAGCATAGTTCTACTTCTGCTAGTGTGATGGAAAAGAAGCAACTTTTGCTAGCACTCTTTTTCCAAATAATTTTGAAGCACTCAGTGTAGTAGTGAAGGGGAGGTTTGAAGGAGGTTTTGCAGTGAGGCAGGAAAATAAGTGAAAAGTGCTTCCTGACTCTCTGCCTTCAGCAATATTGTGCACTGGATTTCCTTCTGTGGATGAAAACTATTCTCACAAGAGGTCCCAGGATTCAACTTACTGTGCAATTAGTATAATCACTTGACAAATGTACAATCCCATTTGTATCATATGCAGATGTATTTTTAATTGATCCTATAGATGCACATTCATTTCACAATTTAGGGAATAGTTTTCATCAACACAGCATTCAGTGGCATAAGGCTAGTGTGCAATTCCATCCTGTCTCTTGTGCCGTGTCCCATCATAAATCTCACTGAAGTCTAATTCACATTTTCACATCCATGCATAGCAAGATGTGAGCTGTTTTGCATGATCCAGTCCCACATGGCTGTGAAATCAGATGGCCCATCGGATTCTGTTGCTGGAAATTTAAGATATAGCACATTTTTTAACCAATGCCTTTTGTCCTTAAATACATTCTAATGAAATGGTAATTGTTTTCCATCACCCCTAATTTCTTTCTGTTTTCCTCTTAGTTTTATCACATAAAATTGACCTCAGTGTTTTAGTTTACAGTTAAAACTCCATGCCGGTTTTAAGCTCCAAGGAACGATGTTGTTTTACAGCAGCCAACTATAAGGACTGTTTCAGTACCCTTGTTGCTGTGCTATTGGACTATTTAGGGTTTTCCTGAGCAGCCATATTACCAAATAAGTCAACATATGTATTTTCACTTTGTAACAGATTATATGACTCAGAACAGTTCTTATGGGAGCAAAGCTGGGATGTACACTGTGCTATTTATATTCCATTTATTTTATGGAGCAACAAATACTCTCACAGCTAAAATAATAATTGCTTCCCTCTAATTTTCAGAACAGTAAACCTGATTCATTACTAAAAATGGAAGAGGAGCACAAACTGGAGAAGACACCGCTATCAGGAAATAAAGACAATAAATTTATGTTTTCCTTCTCCAACAAGAAAATACTGGGGTAGGTGAACACTGACTAATAAAACCAGTACTTGTTCTGATGATTTTTGGGAGCCTGCTGAATTTCAAAATTTACTTAATATGTCCAATATTATTCCCAGTTGAACCTAGGTGTAAGTAGACATGCCCAAACATATTTGTACTTGAGGTAACGTAATGAAAAGGAAGAAAGAGGAAGATGGATATAAAATGTTATCTTTGCTGTACGTAACTCAAAGAAGAACTCTTGTATGAAAACATGACCCAGACTTAAGCATAGATTTGTACCACTGTTAATAATGTAGGTCTGCTTCTCAGAAATTAGATAGAGGAAGCTTGGTAGTGCAATTGGCAACTTCAAAACAGGTATTACTAAGCAAAAGTTCTAGAGAATTCAGGGGTGACTGTTTCCAGCATATTCGAGTCTAGATCCAGAACTCCAGAAATTACTCGATCCCACCTAGGTGACTTCAGAAGTTGCCCAACTTGATTCAGTGATAAGGAAGGAAGGAAGGAAGGAAGGAAGGAAGGAAGGAAGGAAGGAAGGAAGGAAGGAAGGAAGGAAGGAAGGAAGGAAGTAGGTAGGTAGGTAGGTAGGTTTTGTTTTCCCATAGTCCCATAGCATGGGGAAAACAGAAACAAATAAAAGATCTGTGCCCTCATTCCTCACATTTAGAAAAGGAGGGAAGAACTGGCTCTTTCAAAAAGCATTCAGGGTCTGAGGTATTAGAAATGGGAGGTACCTGCAATATGTGACACTGTTCTGATGATATTTGATGCTATTTTTCAAGATGATCATAGGATGAATTGTTATTTCAATAACACAGGGTATTTTAATGGTATGATTTATTTCTATTATGAGTAATGGATATGTATTATTTATATTGTACTGTTATTGTTGGTTATGAGCTGCTTAGAGTCATAATGACTCTAAAAAGCATGTGTAGTAAAGGACTACATAAACAAAGGAACAACTATAGGCTTTTTGGTTTCTAACTAGAAAGGAGTGATGTATCCAGAAATGCTGCATCTCTATGAAGAGATAAAAGTGCTAGGAACTTCAGAGTTATACTCTTATTAAAATCTGACTCTTTAAAAAACTGTCAATAAATATTTCATGTTGAGACAAAACATGATAAAATTGTAAGCATAGTAGGCAAAGTGAAGAGCTGATAGATGACTGGCCAATCTTCTAAAGATAAACCTTCAAAATAAAGATGGTAGCTTGCAGCATCAGACTTGATGGTGCAGTCTTCATATCCTGGTGGTTTCCAGTAATTCTTTTCTCACACTGGAGAAGGTGGGGAGGCCCAGACATCATGCCTATACTAGAAGATTGGCATGATCCAGAGTCAGGCATGATTGATTCAAAGTTTGGATAAAGATCTTCCTTTTGCAGAAGGAGAGGGTTCTCTTTATGGTTCCAATTCTGAAGAGGAGGAACCTCATCCTTCATTAGGAGTTGGGGGAAGGAATGGTCCTAGCTGTGCCTGATGAGAAGGAGGGGTTGGATCAAGAACTCCTTCAAGAATATTTCAGTTTGGGAATCCACAGATGCTATTGCATGATGTTGTAGGTGCTGACTTACTATTAACAACATCTTTCATCTGTCCTTCTTGCCTAGTCATTTGATTGTATTGGAGTGGGCAGCCATAATAAATTTAATACGTTTTTCCTTTCCTATTTTTTTCTGACTTCAGTGTCCCTTCACCCTTTTGATTTATACTTTGAGGATAGCATAGAAAGGAATATAGAAGTCATAATGGATGCTACTTATCTGTAACCATAAACATGTAATCTCATGTTGGTACAATCTCATGCCACAATCCCTCCCCCTCAATTTTTAACAATCTTAAACATCTGCAACTGCTTTAATCAATATTATCACTATCATTAATAACATTTCGTTACATTCAGCCTAACCTGAAAATAATTATTTCATGCTGTGTCTTGACAACTAAGATAAATGAACTCATTTTTTGCTACCTTTGTTCAGAATTTTCTTGAGAAGCAAGAAAATCTGTTTTAGTGATACTAATGATACTGTTCAGTTGACAAAGACTAAACTCAATAGTATTAGTAGATATTAATAACAGAACCTTTGGTTGATAGCATCTTTCATTTTTTCATATTATTTTTTTCTGTATAAATGGGTATGTCTGTAGAATGTATATGAACTACATATTTCAGCGTTTTTATACATGATTATATTGTAAACCAGATGGTGCTGCATTTGAATTTAATAGAGTTCATTTTTTTCTAACTTTTAAGATCCATAGAGGTTGGTCGGTTCCTAGCAGATGAACACATAGTCTATCAGATGAGTTTTAAAATAAGCTACATAATATTAACATCAGTCTGTATTAGAGTAGACTAGTACAGTCATATATTGATACTTACATTTAACTCGATTCACTTAGCAGAAAGCTAAATTCCATATGCTCACATAAAAGAGATAGAAAATTTATTCTTAATTATTTTTTGATTCTCTGGTAAAAGATTCTCAATCTTTTTTTGATGCTTGTATTTAAACAGGTCACGTAATAGATTTGCTATAGATCTATTATACTGACCAAACTATAGACAAGGAGAAAATATGTGCCACGTCTTGATTTTCCTCAGTATGATACATCAGAAAGCCCTACTGTGTGTGCCCACTTGGACAACTCACATTCATTCTAAAGGGGGTTGTGCAGGATAACTTTTCAAATGATTGTTTTCTAAGCATATCTGCTGATGACTCAGATGCATAGGGCTTCAAACTTCATACAGCAAGAAAAGGAAATTATTATCACAAATTGATTGTTACCACGACTTAACAATTAATGCAGCATCAGGGGTTGTGCAATATGGAATGTGAAGGTTGTGTTTTATGTGTTTCATGTGTTTTATGTGTGTTATGTGTTTTATGTGTTCTATGGTTTTTATATTTTTAAAGCTGCACTGGGGTGGCATTTAATTTCGTTGTACAAGTAGTACAATGACAATAAAGATTACTGCTACTACTACTACTACTACTACTGCTACTACTATTGTTACCACCATCCCAAATCAGTCCACTGCAGGATAAGGCCTCTTTATTAAAGGTAATGGACCATAATTTGCCGCACTGATCCAGACACAACATGTACACAAAGGAATCCATGAAATTTATTTTGGATTGCAGTCACGTGCATGAACAGAATTTTTATAATGAGAATACAGTTTTACAATCTGTATTTCTATTATCTTCTCCTTAATTGTAATTTTTCTGTAAAAGTAATATCTCACTTCCGTAGTAAAGGTTATATATTGACCACGTAACGTGCATGTGTGTGTGTGTGTGAGAGAGAGAGAGAGAGCCAGAGCTAGCGTGGTGTAGTGGTTAAGGTGCTGGACTAGGAGTAGGGAGATCCACATTCTAGTTGTCCTTTGTGAACAGAAGCTGGTTGGGTGACTTTGGGTTGGTCACTCTCTCTCTGCTTTATACTGGGAAGTTAAAAACATCTATCAGTCTGCACTGGACCAGGGTGGTAGATTATCATCTGTAATCTTTAGTGATGATTCATTCTGCAGTGGATTGATCTGGGATGATGATGGTGATGGTGATGGTGATGGAGGAGGAGGAGGAGACGAATTATTATCATTATCATTATCATTATCATTATCATTATCATTATCATTATCATTATCATTATCAATTTAGATACCTAGTTGATTAAAAATCCCCAGAAGGATTGTGTTTTTGGTATCTTGTACCATGTATCTTGCTGGCTACTTTCCAATAATATTACAAATAAAATTCACTGTTTCTCTACATATATACATTTGTGGATTCTAAATATCTGCTATTTATTGTAGGCCAAAATGGCTGTAATGTGATGAAATTTCTTATTTAAAACTTGTTCCAGTATTGCTCTTCCTGATTTAATTTCCTTTATCTTAATAGATCAAAAGGAATGAAAACTCAGCTGAATCCTGGTATATTTGGGTCACAGCAAAATTTCAAAGAAGATAAAGCAAAACCTGTGAAAGATGAATATGAATATGTCTCAGATGATGGAGAACTGAAGATAGATGAATTTCCAATTAGAAGGAAGAAAAACACTACAAAAAGAGATTTGTCATGTAAGACTGTTTCTACTCTTGTGTAAACAAACCAAAAACAACAACAACAACAAAAAGAGTGCTGAGGATAATTTTCTATTCAAAGTAATGACTAAGGAATTCTGTGTGTGGCCCTCAGAGTTACCAAAAGAGGGTTGTCTTAAGCAGATGTCAAGGCACTGACTACTGCAGGTGTGGGTATAATTGTTTGGACAGTGTCATTTTTTCCAGCTTTGTTTAATCTGTTTGCAGATTGGTTACATATTTTGGTGATTCAGTATGTGTGATGAAGACCTTTTAGCTAATAGTGCATGTGCAGAAATGAATTATTACCAATGTAGCTGGAAATACATTTTAAAAATAAAATGGATTGGCTACATGCTGGTTTTACATTTGAAATATAAAATCTATATTTCAATTTCTTTCTAGTTTTATCAGATAAAAAAGAGACCACACAGCACACTCCAGTTAAGAAGCCAAAAGTGGAATCAGTATTATACAAGGTATTCTGTCAGTTTGTAATTGCTCTCATCCCTAATAGGATTTGTGCCGCTTAAACAAAATTATAGACATACATTGTATATTGATTGCTTTTATACACTGACAAGAAAGGTATTTTCTTCTTATAGCAATGCACATTTCTTTCCTAGAAGACCTTAACATCCATCTATGTGCTTACAGGGGCTTCCATTAAAGTGAAGGGACTTTGCTTTCCTTTATCTTTCATTCCTTGCAATCTTCTTCAGTTGTTCTTCAGTCCTCTGGAATGGATTTGGAGGGTACATGCTGAAGGAAAAATCCATGTCAAGTGTCCTTTCCAGTGATGAATAAATACAGTTGGACACAACACTATATTTATCACTTGGTTACACAGAACGAAACTTCCCCAGACAGGGTTGAGGAAGTTTTCTCCTGAAACCCTGGATATCTATTGCTAGTCAAATATTAATTATGTTATGCTAGTTGGATGAATGATTTGACTGGCTTATGGAAACGGCTTAAGTCTGGAATCTAGTGCCCCTCCAGTGGCCTTCAGCTCTTATAAGAGTTTTATTTTTCTCCTCTTCCTGGTGCAACCCTTTGCTCATTAATAATAATTAATAATTCTGTGGGTTAAAGAATCCTTAAGAATTGGATTTGAGGATATACCGACAAACAAGAATTGTCTTTCTCTTGGTACATCAATAGAATCCAGTAGAATTATTTGGACTGTATCTAGATTATTAAAAGTAGTGTTTATTTTCCAAAATCATTTTTATAATGATATCTGTCAAATAACTGCTAAGTGGACATGTATTGGGTTTTAGTACCGATTAGCATAATTTTTATTTATTTGTTGTTTGTTTGTTTGTTTAGCACCTTTACATAGCCACCCATCTCGCAGAACATGACTCTAGGTGGTGTACAACCACAGTGACAATTAAAACAATATAACACCAAAACACTAAACATTAAAGTACAAATTAAAATTTAAAAAAAATAGAAAAAAGATTGTGGGAGAATACCAATCAACTCATATAATACAACCACCTTGCAGACTCTCTGTGGGATTCCCAAGGTTGTGGAAAAACCACATTTTAAGGGCTTTCCAGAAGGCTAACAGGGATGGGGCTAATCTCACCTCAGGGGGAATGATGTTCCAGAGGGCAAAGGCCACAGTGGAGAAGGCACATCTTCTGGATCTCATCAGATGGAACTCCTTAGTAGACAGGACCCTCAACATACCCCTCCTGCTGGACCTGATGGGACATGTAGTTATAATTGGGAAGAGGTGGTCCCTCAGATAACCTGATCCCATGCCATGTAGAGCTTTAAAGATCAAAACCAGCACTTTGAATTGCACCCGGAAGCAGGCTGGCAGCCAATGCAGCTCACAGAGCAGAGGTGTGATGTGCACCATCCTGGGGGCACACATAACTGTCCGCGCAGCCACACTCTACACCAGCTGAAGCTTCTGGATGCTCTTCAAGAGCAGCCCCATGTAGAGCATGTTACAGTAATCCATTCTGGAGGTGATCAAGGCACGAGTGACTGAGTTATACTCTTTTTCTTTGGCTTTTGCAGAGTGATGACTCCTCTGATGAAGATTCTCTTCACATTGACACAGAGGCCAAGCCAGGGCGCAATTCTAAAGCGAAGAAAGAGACTGGAAGTTCAGCAGGCATTCTAGATCTTTTGCAGGCAAGCAAGGAAGTTGGGGGTTTAGAGTACAACAGCAACAGGTAGGCGTAAGGGAGGTATGACCTCTAAATAATACGTGTTTATAATATTTATTTATTTATTTATTTATTTATTTGGTTTATTTAGTCGCCCATCTCACACAAGTGACTCTGTGTAGCTTACAAAGATTAAAACACAGAAAACCCACCACATGTAATCCCTCAGTGCCCAAGAATAAACAAAAAACACATCAATAACAACAGACCCAAATGCCTGGGGAAAAAGCCAGGTCTTCAGTGCCTCGTGAAAGTCTAGCAAGGTTGGGGTCAAATCTCTGGGGGGATGCTGTTCCACAAGGGAGGCGCTGCCATTGAGAAGACATGATTCTAAGGTCCAACAAGATGGCATTGTTTGATACAAAGGACCTGGAGCATGTCCTCTCTTCTAAATCTGATGGGACATACATATATAGACATTAGCCATGCTATTCCATAATAAATATATATCCCTTTGAGTGAATTTTTATTTTTGTTGTTGCTAGCATTTTTTGTCTCATGCCTATAGGCAGGCAATTGCAGAATGCGTTTGCAGTACAGTTAAGAAACTAGAATGCATCCTATTAAAAGTGCTGAAAATCTACCACAAAAATCCTATTATATTTTGAATACTCTAATTAAGAGAATATAAGAATCACTTAATTTATGTAGAAAAATATATTTTACTCATTTGCTCATTCTCCTAATTATTGCTTCTTTGGAAGGATGCACTAGACAAAGTTGGCTTGAAAAGCCCAGGAAAAAAAAGCAGAGAAGTCTGTTTTTTAAAGGAAAACAGTTGCTGACAGGCGCAACATGCATCTACATGTACTCTAAACCACCTTTTCCTGTCCAAACTGAGATCACTGCACAACCTATTGTTTCACATTTAAACTGCAGCCTATGGTGGTCCATTTTCCTGGACCATTTGCAGTTCTGGATATGAAGTTTGCAAAGAACTTACAGGACTTGTCCTTGTACTGAAATCAGAATCATTTTAATAGATACAGTATAATTTCTCAAAGCAGCACAACTTTTCTGCCTGTATATACCCTTTATATCCGAAAATGATGGAGAATTTTGTGGCATCTTAAAGATTAGCAAATGTATTATGGCAGAAACGTTCCTGAGATACCTCCATTTCACTAGTGCATTTAAGGCTGCTCAAGACAACCTGAATTCTTTAATGAGGAATTAGAATCCATTCCTTCTGAATTACATCTCACATAATGTATTTTAGTGATTAAAGAACACTGGGTAGATATATAGATTTAACCAATGTTGGTAGATTCTGTTTTACAACACATCATATACAATCCCTAAAAGCCTTAACCCTCCAGAACCTAGTCAAAGACTGCCACCACATTATAACTATTTAATGAGTAGTGGGAGAAATGATTAAATATGCAAGAGTAATTATATGGATTACATTTAATATAATTTAAGTTGCATTAAAATCCAGTATAATCAATTTGGGAAGATCATCTGATCTTGTCTACTTTTTGGGGATCACCCTCAATATCCCACCAAAGAGCAAATGCACATCTTAGCTCCCCCACTCCTCAGCCTAGGTTGTGTATCATTGCTCAAGGCTAGGCACTGCTCTAGTTCCAGTATTTGTACCTTAGCTATCTGGTGCATGCAAACATTGGTAATCCATTGAATTGATGATCTCTGATTTGTTGGGAGAATTAATTTAATAGTTTTTTTTTTACAAAAGGGACATTTTGCTGATTAAATTGTGACATTTAATCTCACAATTAATTTCAAAGTAGATCATTATGCAATTGCTTCAAACAAAGAATTAGGAATAAATGAAACTCCTGAAGAACTCAAGGTATAAACCATCTCTGTACTTTATTGAGAAGTACTTCTAAATCAATCTGGAGCTGATTAAGCAAATCTTGATATCATTAAATCTAGATTTGAGACATTTCTGGACAAAATACCCCTTCCATTGTGGGAAGAATCCTTTGAATTGCACAAGTGTCTGGTGGCTGAGTTTTGCTGCACTGTAGCATCTCACAATGTATTGGAGTAACCCTATTCTGGAGCAATTTAGAAAGCTAATATAGCAGTTGATCTGACTGCTCAGTACTGATCGTTGACTAGATGCAGTTTGTCTGTCTAAATCAGTATCTATATAAACATTAACCTTCTGGGATAAATGAAACCACAAGCAGTTACACAAAGATGCAGGTATTGATACTGGTTTCATAGCTAGAGAGATGCTAGATCTCTCTGTAGAAAGCAAGATGTTGGAACTGAATTTGGAGAACCTCCAGTCAGGCACAAATTTTGGGGCCCGTGTTGTAGAAATAATACATCAAGGTACAGAGTAATGGTTCATCGATGTTTTTTTTCCCCCAATAAGGTTTCTAATACTTACTTTTTAACACAACCATGTTGTCTTTCTGAATTATTAATAGTAGATTCTTGATACAGCAGAAATGGAAAAACAAATGGACTGTGTCTGGATAAAAAAACCTGGAATAGCCTTTTGTGCTTCACTTTTGGAGAAATAGCTATCATTTGTAATGCACTGGAATTTATATTATAGTTATATACTCTTTACAGAGAAATATTTTTGTAATTTTATATAGAATTTTTTTAAAATCTACATATGAGGCATAAACTGAACAGTTAAGGTCTGCTTATTCAAGGTAAAAGTGGAAGAATGACAGAACTAATCATAGTTTTGATACATAACAGGTAAAATTAGCTATGAGTTGTTGTTTTTTTTTACTGTATAAGCTGCATTTTGTATAATTATCCCCTCTAGATACCATTTTAAATTTAATTAATACTAATGAACAAAAGAAAAGTACAACAGGATTATATACAAAAGCATTAAAGGATCAACACAACCTCACATTGATAAACATGACAATAAAAAAGAGAAAGGAGCCGGGGGGGGGGGGGTTAGGCCTGGAAATTATGTTATAAACAGAACAACTCCAAAAATGTTGGCCAAATTGCTCAAAATTCTTCTTCCTTGTACATGGCTGAAAAAAAAATTCATTCAAATGTTGACTGTCAACACATACCATACATATGTTTTAAAGGAACCAGGAAGTTTCCTGAGGTTTTGGAGTTCTATGATTATATTATTTTCAATGTAATGTCCACCCACAGTTCAAAGCTGCCATTCAGCCAGAGAACTAGTCTTAATGATGTGTAGAATGTGGCACCGGCCATTCACTACATATCAAAAAGCTCTCCTTCAGCATTTGCTTTCATTAAAGAAAAATATATTCTAATAATCACTAAAACTACAAAAAGGGGATATGACTTTCCAGACTTTAATAATTGTTTCCTGTTTTATATTTCACTTCGAGCAGATCCAGCTTAGAATTGCTAAGCTGCAAATATTCTTAATGAAAAACACATTGGGCACAATCCAATGTAAGCACCCCTTGCACAGATCTCAATGATATTAAGGAAATTGTTCAAGAACAGGGCAACAGAATCTTTAAGCCCACGGCAAAGTGACAGGCAGTTAAATTAAAAATAACACAATCCTTCAGGAGCCTCTTCCATTTCAGTTCTATTTAAATAGATGAAGTTTACTCAGGAGAGGCTTCAGTGCTTGTGCTTGAATGCTCTGTCACTTTAAGAGTTCATGAAGAACTTGGTTTCCCTCTCCCTCCCCAGCCACTGGTTTTGATCAGATCCCACAATTTATTTGCTAACGCTCACCTTGCTTTAGGCAGTTCCTCTCTAATGTTCCCATTTGGCAGGCAGCTTTTGATGGTCCATTTACATTTGATACAGGGTTCAAGGTTTTAAGAGAGCTCTTGGAGAAAACAAGCAAATGTCTTAAATGCTCATGGAGTTGATAATGGTAAAAACAAAACAAAACAGATCTGCTAATTTTTGGTATAGCACTACAAAAGGGACAAATTCCTTAAAACACCAACTCCACCCAAAAGTGATCCAAACATAACATGCTGAACATCATAGAATGTCTTTCCTGAGTTTAACATATTCCAGAACAGTATTGTATTGTATTGTATTGGCTGTCTTCTCACTAACTTCTCTTTTGAATTCATTTTCTTAATGAGGGGAAGCAAGTGTTCACCCATATCCTGTCCTGCTAAAAAAGAGCTACTGTTGTTCTTTTCATTTCTTCAAGTCCCTCACAAGAAAATTGACTTATAAGTAAACACAGTTGCATGCAAGCTGACACAACTTTAGCATGATACAAAGTTAAACACTACACCTTTCTGCAAATATGAATGCATGCTTACTATTTATGGACAGCTGTTTATGCATTCAGAATAAATAATGAACATGGCAGGTGCAAAACTCTGGACACCCTTTCAGTCAGTACTTTCCAACACCTTCTTTGGTGGAAATAGCAGTTTCACAATGTTTTCTGTAACCAGTTAAGAACCTTTGAGATTTTTTTTTTCTCATTCTTCCTGCAGAAGTCTTCTAGCTCAGAAATATTCTTAGGTCTCCTCTATGCATTGCATGTCTGAAATTTCCCTCACAAGTTTCAATAATATTCTAGTCTGAGGACTGTGAGGGCCATTCCAAAACTTCTCTTTCTTTCCTGTCCTTCATGGTTGATTTGGAGATATGGTTTGGTTTGCTTTCTTGCTAAAATAGCCAGCCTGTTGTCATCGTCAGTTTCTTCACTGATTGTGGGACATTAGCTTCTAGGATATGTTGATATTTAGTTGAATCTATTCTTTCTTGTACCCCCAACATTTCCTATGCCAGTGACTGTCACACAACACCAAAGCATAATACAGCCATTTTCATGCTTCACCCCTTTTTTCTCCAAGTGTATCTTGTGCAGTTGTAGCCAAATAGTTCAGTTTTGGTTTCCTCAGTACAAGGAACTTTTGCTTTGTTTTATTTTAAAACATTTCAGGCTTATCAAGTGTTCTGTTGCATACTTTAAATGATGACTTCTTGTGAAGTCAGAGAAAATGTTTCCTTCTTCCGTGCAGATCACTGTGGTATAAGCAATGTTGCAGCGTGGACCTGTGGACAGCTACCCAGTGGCATCTAAAATTATACCGGGTCATCTGCAGTGATCCGTGGATTCTGTGTTGCAGTTCTGATCAGGTTCCAGGCAGTTCTAGAAGAGATTTTTCTTGGTCTTTCAGTTCTTGCCTGGTTTTGCCTTCAAGCACTATGTGCAAATTCCATTTCTTTACAGTGTTTCTCATTTGAAATTGCTAGCTGGAAGTACTTAGATAATTTTTTTGCCTACTCCTGCTTTGTAAGAGTGAATTGATGGAGCCATTCTTGAAAATAAATAAAACAACAATTACAGCCAACCAAAACATGAGAAATTCAAGGGGAGAAACTATGTGCTTCCCGCTGGACTTGTTTTCGCTTGTCTGTATTTTACCTATTTCAGCCCTTTACTTTGTAAGGAAAAAGAGAATAGCATTGAATCAACTGAAAGAGCCATCCATAATTCCTAATTTTGCAATGAAATGTAATATCAGAACATCCATGCTAGAATTTTCATTAAAATTGTCCCTTGGGACTTCTGTATTTAAATATACTGGATGGATCCAATTAAAATATTCAATTGATAGAACTGTTTCTTTCAGCAGAACTGGGAACAATGATGTCTTCTTCTAGAAGAAGGAAATGTTGGAAGTTCAGGCGGGAGGTGAAAGTGCTCTCATGTTTCAGATGAACCTCTGAAATCCCCTTCTGCTGGTTTCTGTAGGTTTCTCTCCATAATGTCCAATCTGATTCTGTACATTTGCTTATGGGGGATTGACCTGTTTGGCCTAAGAAGGTGGTGGAAAAGAGCAACAGATATTATAGTGATGACATAGATGCAATTTATGGCATTATGTATTTATTCTGTAACTCCTATATGTGTTTTAATTTGAAAGGTTTCGCTTTTCCCTCTTTCTTTTCTTTTAGTCAACCACCTGCATCTCCCAGCACACAGGAAGCTATCCAAGGAATGTTGTCAATGGCAAATCTCCAGTCTTCAGAGTCCTGCCTACAGCCTTCATGGGGCACCAATCAAGCTAAGAATAATTCTATCTCTGCCCCCAATTCCAAAAAATCTGGAAGCAGCAACAGCAAAAATGCAGGCAAACGATTATTGAAAAAGACTGCAAAAAACAACATTGATATCGAAGATTACGATGAGGACCAGGACCACTTAGATGCCTGTTTTAAAGATTCTGATTACGGTATGAAAAGCCTACTTAAGTTCTCGCCTTGATAGTGATTGTTGAAATATACTTATGCAGTGAAATGTCTGAAGATAGCTCATCTGAAGTGGAAAACAGTAGCACCCTGTTTCTTTGTCAGAGATCCTGAGGCAGAGTCCCAAATGTTTGCTGGTAGTCTGTCTTGCGCAGCTGATTCAAAGTGAACATTACATTTGCTCATCAACTTTGACTGCATTTGGCAACTTTCTCCTTGTGACATAGGAGTGGGAGTTCACTGCAAATTTTGCAGCTGAGATCATATTTCAAATTTACAAAGTAAGTTTAGGGAAGTGTTATGTCTGAATGTGTGTTGAGGCTTATCACACATGAGTTTTTGAAGGAATCTGAGCATCAGTTCCAAGACATAAGAGCTGCATATCATCTCTGAAACATTAATTAGCAGTTCCCACGCTTACTTTCTGCCCTAATTTGGTAGCAAAATTGCAGAGAGTTAGGTAAGCAGCAGGCTAATTCTATATAGCTTCCTCACTTGGATAGTGTAATAAAGGCTGTTTGACCCAGGCTTCGTTGAGTTAGTTTTAGGCTGTTACCAAACTGGGTAAACATTCAAATGATTTTCCCTTGTGTACCTGTGTGGGGATAATTTCTGATGCCTTGACAGAAAACATTCCTTTATGATAATTAAAGCAGATTCCAAGAACTGGGCATCTGTAAGTTCAGAACCATAACTTTAGCTTCGCTATGCAAAACAAAATTTGTTTTCACCAAGTCTTTGTTCAAGAAAGTTATTGCAACTTCTGATTGTCCTTATCAACCATAAAATCCCAGTCCAGAAATGTGTAGACAGATCTCTCTGTGTTCTTCTTCTTCATCCTGTCAATTAACACTTTGTCTTCCTGTTTCCAGTCCATGCTGTATCATATTCTATAAATTTTAAAAACAGCTTACGTTGCAACATGCAAGTTCAATTTGGGGGGGGAGGGCGGGGAGAAAAGGAGAAACTTGTGTGCTGCTTTTTAAAATAAGTGATTGAGTGATTCGAGGCACTGAAGTAATGCTTCATCAAAGTTAAAGTAATTTCATTTTTTAAATGGAATGTTAAGGGTGGAAAGAGAGCCAGTTTGGTGCAGTGGTTAAGGCACCAGACTAGAACCCAGGAGACTATGAGTTCTAGTCTTCCCTTAGATATGAAAGCCAGCTGGGTAATTTGGGCCAGTCATTCTCTCTCAGTCTTAGGAAGAAGGCCATGGCAAGCCACTTCTGAAAATATTGTCAGGAAAACTGCAGGGACTAGTTCAGGCAATCACCAGGAGTCAAGACTGACTCAAAGGCAGCAAAAATTAAAATAAAGTGACAGACTTTGAGGTGTCTGTAAAAGTAGATGGATATACTATTATTTAGCTTCTAAGAAATATACATATTTTAGGAATGTACACAAAATTCAATTAAAATAGTTGTCTTTGATGCAACCCCTTAAAAACATATAATTTGTCTCTGCTTTCAGCATCTAATGTGCTGAATATTAAAAATACATATTGAAATCTTATGAAATTAAATGAAAACGTGACTCCTCATTGTACAGATTTGACAAAACATAAACACATGTTAAAATTACAGTATCTGAAGATATATCACTCAAGTTACATTAACTTTAAAACTTTGCAGAAGTATAATGTAGAGACACGCACTTAATGTGACATCCTGAAAGAAGAGAAGATTGTACTGGGGAGATAAACATTCTAGCTAATTACATATTTATGCTACCACTTAATAGGTCTGCTTTGTTGTAAGATGGTTTATTCCACCAAGGTTCCATTAGTGCTACATCTGGTCAGCACATTTTCAGTTAGCGGCTAAACTGTGCAGTTATTCCCAGTGTATATATAGTATTGCCCTAGCAGAAGAAATGAAAACAAAACCTCCATTTTGGGTAGGTTGTTCAGTTAACTTGAATTTATTTCAAACCATAATGCAATTTAGCCTAGAAACTGAGGATTATTGAAAGGAAAAAAGAAATGTCCCTACAGAAGTGAAAATGGAATGTTAGGGAGCTTTGTTGCAGAGAAAGCAGTATTAAAATAATTTCTGTCTAGTTATAGAGTAAGCTTCTCATATAGGTGGGATAGATTTTAAATATTTTTTAGCGTAGTGGTTAGAGCATCATCCTTTGATGCGGAAGACCAGGGTTCAAATCCCAGCTGGTACCTACCTTACAAGTAGGAGTCCTTGGGCAAAGACCCCCTAACGCTTCACCTACCTACCTCGGGTATGAGAGTGACATGAACTAAGAGAGTCATGCCAGCGTGGACATCGCCCAGATTAATAAGGTCCATGCCAGATGTTGGGGAACCAGTACAATCTAATGATCACATGCTTGTTAAAAAAAATCCAGCTCCTCCAATGAATTCTTTTGCTGGAATTCACTTAACAACCATGCGATTTGCTTAATGACCATCATAAAATGGTCATAAAATTGGGTCCAGTCACATGATGACTCACTTAATGACCATGCCACTTAATGACCAATTTTCTGGTCCCTATTGTTGTTAAATGAGGACTATCTGTATAATATATAAATAAATCAATCCCCTCTCACTCCTATGGGTGGTATGTCTTCCTCATTCTCAAGGCCTCTACCAGAAGCCTGGGAGTTTGAGGGTTCTGTGTAGTATCTTCGCTGATCCTAGCACTGCACTCTTCTGGACAGAGATGTTGTCCTTGGGATCTGTTGGAGCCACTTGAATAGCAGAATAATTCTGCTGTTTTCCCCAATGCAGGAGGCCAGCCAGCTACAAAATAGAGAAGAGGCAGGAAGCTATGCCAGTAGCTATATCTGTTGCTGCTTAAGGTTCAGTAGCATGGAAAGGCCAAAGTCAGTTATGCTGCCAAACTGTTGTTTGAGAACTGATGATATTAGTCAGTTTTCTACAAGGATGAAAGGGTTGCCCTAATTTCTAATGCCATTCCAGGCTCTCTTATTATTATTTTTCATGTTTTAGTTTATCCCTCCCTTGAATCAGATGAAGATAATCCAGTGTTCAAATCCCGATCAAAAAAAAGGAAAAGTTCAGATGATGCACCATACAGCCCGACAGGTAATATTTTTAATATTTTTAAATGCAAACTCATATAAGATAAACTCATCATAGATTTCAGTGATTTTAGTGTGGAAAATATCTTGCTCTAAGTAGTTTGTCCTGGCCTGTTGGCACCCAGTCTGTTTTCTTTACTATCTTTTAGTATTACAAAAGACAAAAGTAGAAAGAAGAGCATTACTATTTTCTGGATTGGGTTTTGGAGATCAGAAACATGGTATTCTTGAAGAATTTCTACAGAGTTTTTTGGATCTAACTAAAGTCTTTTCAAACCAATTTTGTATTTTGTGCACTAATCGTACAGTGGCTCTGCTTTTAAATTTCTTGGAATATTCTGAGAAGTTTTGGGGCCAAATACTCCAAAGTGCTTTGAAACACTGAGGATCCAAATCATACTCAGGACTCAACTAGTTTTTTTTTGTCCTTCCCGGGGGGTGGGGAGGGAAGAACTGTGGGGACCAAGGGAAAGTTTGCTTTGATTACAAGAACTTAATAAAGTTTTTGCGAAAATCCATTCTATTATTTCTTCATTTCAGGAATCTAATTTAGGATCTGATGGAAAACCTGGGCATCAGAATCCTTGTTCATTTACTGCAGATCATAGAGCTATTTATCAGAGTTTTGCTTACTGAACAGACTTTTTTAAACCTCTCCCTTTCTCTATTTTTTAAACCTCTCTCATCCTGTAATTAAATGCTCCTAGACTGCACCATACTCTAGAACCTGGCTAAAATGGGATTGGGTTATTTGTGGTTTGGCACAAATACAGCCAATGCAGGCATTGTCTTAGCATCTTGTGGGAATCAGGCCATCACATTAAGCCATAATAAATGGACATAGCATGTTATGTGATCATAGTAATATGTTTGCTTAACCTAGGTTTAGCAGTTTGTGGGAATCCAACCTATATTTCATCTTTTATATTAGAGTTTATATTATTTGTTTCTTTGCAGTATTTGAAATAGTTAAGGTCCTGTCATTAGCAATATGTGTGGATTGTATATGTACTCTACTCTGTTACCTTTACTGTTTAATTTTCCTTCTGCATTTAGCAAGAGTTGGTCCATCAGTACCACGGCAGGACAGACCAGTCCGAGAAGGTACAAGAGTTGCTTCTATTGAAACTGGACTGGCGGCAGCTGCTGCCAAATTATCTCAGCAGGTGAGCTTTCCAAATAGGGTCCTACCATCACCATCCCAAAATGTTGCTGTTTGGCAACCAGTTTTTGTGGTTTCTGCTTTTAGTATAAAGAATTGTTCTATTTTGCAATCCTCAGCCAATGTTTAGGATTGCCTCAGTAAAGCATTTTGAGACTTCTTAGAAATTAGAGGAACACATACAGGGCAGAAAGTAAGGTAAAATAAGCTTCAGAATGCTGCAAAGCTTGGATACACATAAGTGATTACTCCCAGTGGCATCTGGGGAGAGCAGCAGGTTTAGGTCCACCCACATGAATTTACTGCTTCATTCCACTGAGTGGTAGGGTTGACCATTAAGTACTGCTGAGGAATTGCACAAAGATGCTTTCAGGCTAGTAGATTCAAGTCTGAAGGGTTCAGCAGTAGATTTAGCCAGTCTCCATGGCATCACCCAGAATCCAAGCAGAAGCTTCAAAGTTTCAGAGAATTTCAGACATGTTTGTTTTGTATTTCCCGGAAAGGAAGGATTACAAAGATTATCATAGTAAGGAGTAAGGCATAATTTAATAATGCTCTGGTTCAGAACTAATATGATAACTTTATTGAAATTCAGACTTAACCTCAAATAAAAGGCGTGTAAAGAATTTTCTAAATTAAAATCATTTTAGAGAAAAAATTAACTAATATTAATAGAGGCAGCTATCTTAAGATAGGAATTGCTTACTGTCATGCTTTCCAGCTACCAAAGATAGATTGCAGTCCTGTTAATGTTAATCTGGTGATAAGGTCTGCTGTATACAGTGGAACGTATTTCGATAGCACACTCAGGATTTGCATTATTTGTTGATAACAATTAGATTCAGGCACACTCAGTGAAAGCACCTGATCTATAGTATGTATGGAACACCCTTAAATATGCCAATCCAAAATGACATTTATATTGCAGAGGATTATCTATAGATTTGACTAAATTTATCATTACTTTGATTGATGCTTCCCACACACACACTTTTTTTTTTTTTTTGGCAATAATAAACCTAGCACTGGCAGCAAGAACTGAATCAATTTTTAAAAATTTATTTATTAAAACATTTGGGGAAAAACAGAATAAATAATAACTAAAAGAAGTAAAATAAGAATAGTGGATAAAAGAATAAAATATCAAAGAATAAACAGGTAGTTTACAATTGTTATGAACTTTGAAGTTCAGTATTTGATTATGTAGAAATGAGTACATTGTATTGTTTAAAAATTAGCTGGAAATATCTATAAAATAACTATGAAATCTCTGTAAAAAGATATTAGTATCACCGCTATTTATCATTATTCCGAGGCTAAATGCACATAATCATATAAAAAAACAAAATAGAAAAATAGAAAAAGAATCAATAACAACATTATTGGAAAAATCCTCACTTTCAAATTCCTTCCCATTGTACCCCAACTTATAATTACAATCAATATGTTTATAAGCATTGAACTTATTTCTGATTGTAGTCCTTACATCAATTGTTTTCTCCATAATTTAAGTGTCTAAGTTTGCCTTGTTGTGTAACGTATGATATACAGGGGAGCTGTTCTTGCTTAAATCTGGTCAAGCTTCTGTTCTGCTGAGTCAGTTTTAGAAGTTGTATCAATTGATCTGCATTAAAGAATATGGACAGTAAAGGTTGTGTACCTTCAAAAAACAATGCTGCAAATTCTGGCTTCAACTTTTTTTGTGACATCATTATTTCACAGCCCTTCCCAATGAAGCCTACCTGGTTTTTGTTTGCTTAGTTTGGTTTTTAAAGTAGAGCTGCTGCCTAGCAAGACATTGGATAATATGTATAGCTTTACTGACTTCTAAAAGCTAAATACTGTGTTTTATTTCTTAAGGTTTTGTGTGCGTGTGTTTATTTTTCTCTGTCACAAAGGAATCACTTATGATTTCTAAAAAACATAAGAACAATTCTAATCATTAACATGTTTTCAACAAGCTTAAAGTACTCACAGAGATAACAATACAACTCATGGAAAAACTTACACAACAGGCAAATATCTGTGGAACATTTCAGGATCAACACCCTGAATTGTTCTGGGAAACTGACAAGTTATTTGGGGTGGGATTAGAAAATCAGCTCCTTGTTTTTTTTAAAAAAAATCTTCAATTCTTCCTCTTTGTCTGCATTTTTCACAGCGCACATCAGTTCTCTTGCATACATCCTTTGAGTAGGACACTTTCCTTAATGACCATTTATCGCTCTTTGGAAGCTAACGATAGATCCTTGTCTCTCCTCCGCCTTTCTCTCTCTCCCTCCCTCTCACACCCTTTGAAAGGAGGAGCAAAAGGGCAAGAAGAAAAAGAACACCAAAAAGAAGTTATCTCCCAGCAATGCCAATAAAGTCCCTCAGGAAGGCAGCTCTCCTGAACCCAAGCTGGAGTGCCATAGCAGTAGCTTAGCAGACCATGAGTACACAGCTGGTGCCAGCACGCTTGGGGTGGCCCAAGTGAACAGAGGATCTCAGCCCATGGCCCCAGGAGTTTTCCTTACACAACGGAGAGCCTCATCGTCCTCGCAGAATAATGCAGCTGCCAAAGGTACTTTCCATAGATTTGTCTCGGAAACGGTGTAAGATCTGATCAGCCAACCACAGGCTTTCTTTGTGAGGCTGGAATTGTTTTATGTAATCGAGTTGGAAGGAGAGTTCTCCTATTGCTTTTAAACACTCTTCAGATGTTCTTATTATGCCCGTATGCAATAAGCTGTGTGAAGGACAAGTCTGTGTACGTTTGTTCCTCATCTAAAATCAGGGATAGGCAAACTTTGGATGGTAGTGGAAGAAATTATGTATATAAGTACAGTATATCTACTTTACCGTGGGGGAAAACTGAGGAGGACAGTAGGCAAAATAAATGGGATTGTGCCATGTACTTGGCAAGGGCAGGATTTATATTGGATCTTTCCCTGCCCCCCCTCCTGCCCAAGGGATTTGCCTGTTCTAGGGTTTACCTCTAATTTCCATGTGTTTCCCATCTCAAAATGGAAGGAAACTGCACACTCCTTTTCAGCAATTGCAGGTGTGGCTCTGGGTGCCACAGGAGGGACTGGAGGTAAGATGTAGCCCAGGAGGTCTCGGGTTCCCCATCCTTGCTTACCTCAACACATCCTTCATTATTTTTCTATTTTATTTTATTATTTTAACAAGTACTTGAAAGCACAATCAAGAAAAAAGAGGAGAAAAGGAATAGAAGAGATTTATAAGCTGCATCACATGGAATAAGAATGTTCAAAGTAGCATTAGATTAGTGTTGTACATAAAGGTGTTCTTCTATCAGTGTAGTACTTTAAAAACCACTGTTAATATCAAATCCATATTCAGTAATTAACAGAGGCAAGCAGTATAATAAAAATCCTCAACTGGAATAAACAGTTAACAAGGCATTTGTATCTTATCCAAGATAGTCTATCTGTATTATAAAAACGTACTATTCATAGTAAATTATATCTATCTTTCATAAGTATTCTGATTGTTGCATATCAAAGGTCATGTTTAAATTCTGCATCCATTTAATCATACAGTCTTTGACTTGTTCAGTTTCTGAATATTAAATATTATTTACAATAATCCCTACGTAGTGTTCTGAATTTTGTGTTATAAGCTTTTCAAATTCAATTAGGTCTCAGAATGTTGTTTTTGTAGTTTGTTTTGAACTATACTACTTATTTGAAGACATTGAAACCATTGAGGCATTTCTGAGAATCTCAAAGGATTTCATGTTTCTTTTGTTAGGAGTTAAAATTTATAAAATTAAAATATATAAAATTGATTAAAATGTCATCAATCAATGCTTACTGTATTTTTAAAGTAGATTCCCAGGTATTTGATCAGGTTAACAGTGAGGTTAAAACCCTGGTCTTTGCTGTAAATATTGCTTTTCCAATTCAGATAAGTTAAAAGTAATAATTTGAATCATATTAATCTGATATCCCAATATGCCCTTCACATTTGTCTGAAAATTAGTACCTATCTTCAGCTAATTTGAGGCTCACCTTCATAAGGGGATGTCTGCATGCCATGCTGAGTGCTACATTCATGTTCTGATGAACATGAGGGTATCTCCCCTACAGACCCAGTGGCGAAAGGAAATAAAGGAGGAGGTAGTGCCAGAGAAATCTACAAGCAAAGAGAGCCAAGATAATTGCATCTTTTACATAGTTTAGTCCTCAGAAATCCATTAAATATACTTGAAGAGAATTTTAGCTGTCTATATTTTGTAACTTCTTTCTAATCGCTTTCATGAAGATTTTTCATTCTTACAACTGGCAAATCAAATCTCCTTTAAACTTTTTTTCCAATGGAATTGGGTAAAATATGGGTATAGAGGAAATGTGAGGATCTCTTAAGGTGAAACCAAAACCAAAACTACATAAATTTTGACTATAACTTTCAGGTCATTTAGCTGCTGACCAGCAATTATCATACATATAGTATTTGGCAAGTCTCAGTTCCTTGTACTAATCCCAGTAAAGAAATATGTCCAAAAAGACATACAGGTAGTGTAAACTGGGAGCATCTGATCCTTTGGCATCATAAGGATATTTCAGCTGATAAAAAGGTGAACAGATGGCTTCCACAGACTCAGTTTTGTTTTTCTTCTCTGACACTGTAAATATTCCAGACATTTGTTCATATATGTTTGGAAAGGTGAACAGCTGTGGAACACCTCTGAAGAACCAGATAAGTAACAGCTGGATTTTACATTTTTCAGAAATGGGGGTTCTGTTCATATTTGAGTCTTTATCCTGGCAGCCTTCAGAAGGGTCCTGGGTACAACCTGATACTATCTCAGTCCCTGAGAAGGCCTAGTTTGAAGCCAACTCCCATGTTTAATGACCAAATGCCTCTTTTTCTGTTTGATTTGTTTGCTTGTTTTTCACTGACTAGGAATTCTGAGAACTGTTGGTCCAATATATCTGAGGGCACCAGTTTGGAGAAGCCTTTAATACACGATCAATAATATAATTGCATACCATATGGATTTGGGGAAAAAATGTCAAGATGACTGATATAAAACATGAGCAATGAGTCTTTGCAATTCTTATTCAACCTGCAAAGTCTATGCAAAATAGTTTTTGGCTTTACAATTTATTGAGAATTTATTCACAAAACCCACTGAGATCTTCTTTGTTGCTCTTCAGATAATAAACATTTACTCATTTTTATCTAAAAATAAATGTTTTTATAACCTGAATTGACCATCCAGTGTACTGGCACGCATGGGGTATTTATTTTATTATGAGGGAGGCATGAATGGACAAAACAATATATAATAGACTAAATTATCCACAGAAGCATTTGTGAAATGTGTCCCAAGATAGATCAAATTGTGACCTTGCCTAATTCAAGAAGTGGCAAGGAAGGGAAAAGGCAGGAGATATCATAAAGAAAATACCTTTTTAAAAAAATACTCAAATGAATTGAGAATGACACCATTTACTACTTGTCACAAAATCTAAGCAATTATTTGAATCAGTTTCATTCCTCTATAAAACTAATACAGGATAAAACTGAATAACTAAGCAGCTTTTTTTCAACATATGGAGAACACATGTTGTCTACCCTCCACCTTAGTGTAGAGGATGATACGATGACAGTTCCTTCTGTGATGCTTGACTTCTGATGGATCATTTGTACATGCAAAAAATTACTTAGAGCTGTAGTAACTTAGTGATAAATGTGCTTCTTAATCCAAGGCATAGAGTCATGCAGTAATCAAGAGTACTTGGGAATTATCTGATTAAAATACCACAATTTTGAATTGATTAGATGGTTGTAAGCAAGCTACCATTCTCTTCATCCACAGCCTTATTTAAATTTGGGGTGGGAAAAGGTGCTTGAAGTATTTAACTGGCTGTTTCTTAAATGCATTTGTGTTAAAGAGAAATGCAGTTGAATCTTTTCTAAATGAATTTTCAGTTGCATTTGTTTCATCCCTCTTGGTCTTCAACTTCTAGTTTCTTTTGGTTGTTGCTGCTACTGTTGTTTTCTGGCTTACCCTGTCTCTTTTCTGCTACTTCCAGGGAAACGTACAAAAAAAGGCATGGCCACAGCTAAACAAAGGCTTGGGAAGATTTTGAAAATTCATCGGAATGGGAAACTTCTCCTTTAAAATCCGGTCATAATTGGGACTATCAAAGTTCAGCATATCCTGAGCTGTCACACTAACTCTTCAACTCTTGAAGGACTCCAGTAGTATTGTGCAACATCTTAGGGACAATACCAGTTAACTTTTTGCCACCACTTTAATAAATTCTTTTTAACTTTCAGCAGTTAAAACCTGTACAGATACTGCTATAAATATTTTTTAATATAGATGTCCTTTCTCAAATTGCTGAGAGTGACTAGTTCGCAAAAAGTTAATACTCCAAGACACTGAGGATCATTCCAGTTTTAGGAAAGTATCCCCTTTAACTTGTTTATAAGTGAAGAAAAAGCTGTTGTTTTTAAGAGTATGCACATTCGTTTCAGTTACACTTCTTTTATCAAAACTGAACCAATTTTAAAGAGGTATCTGGTTAAGAGGCAGAGTTTTTAAAAAGTTCCTCAAATTGACTTTTAGACAAGGGAAAGAAATTTCTGCCATGACTATTTGTGATATAACACATGCATGGAACAATATGCATAATAAAATATCTAGTTTTCTTTATCTGGCTCATGATAAATATGATTTGTTCAGTAGAGAAGTTAAAATTGCACTTCAGCACTGCTAAAACTTTCCCTATAACCAGACATTGGAGAACTGTGGATAAATTAATTTATTTTATGTGCAATGCAAGATGAATTCTTAGACATTATGGATTACAAATCCAATTTAATTGGGTAATGATTTGGATGTCCTGTAGGTAAATAATGAACTGGTGCAGTTCTTTGGAAATCAGTAGGGTTTTTTTTTTAAAATTAGCTTTGGTTGGTGTTGGATTGCAACCTTTTCGCTGATAAATTTTCAACACTCCCCATTTCTTATATATATATTTTGTGTTTTACTTTAGCCCCTATGGTATATTTCCCATGCTCAATGTCTCTGTTCTCATAATTGAAAGTCAATAAGTGATAGGAATTAAACATCAGCAAACAGTAACAACCCTCCTCTCCCTGCTAAAATCTCACAGTTATGTATAATTGAGTAAAACATTACAAATGAATTGGTACCTAAAAATCAAGATCTGAAAACACTGACTCTTGACTGTACTTGTATAAGATGGTTTACAACCTACAGGGGCTAAAGCAAAATCAAGCCAACTATATTATATCTTAGTATGTTGTGTGAACCAGGCCATCAACTTAAGCCATCATGTTGTTTGCTTTGGCTTCACATATTATGTGAATAGAGCCACTGTAGTTTTGTAACCCATAGTTCACAGATTAATGTGTTTACATCCGGTCTGAATTTGATCGTTTCTTTTCTCTTTCTCTCTCTCACCTGTTCTAGCTAAAGTTTGTTTACATGACCACGGAAACTGGAAGTATTTCTTCCCCTGTGCCAGTAAATCCAGCATAGCTGTTTTGAAATTATCCTCATTAATTTCCAGCATATGGAACTCTGTATGACATGGCAGGGTGGAATCAGCCATTAACATTGTAGCTTCTGCGTGGGTGCTCACAATGCACTGATAACATGCAAAATGAGAGAATATGTAGGAGAAGAGATGCCACCGTTTCATCCTGAGATGATGCTGCCAGCACCCTTGGCCTGCAAAGGGACAGAGTCTCAGTTTTAGTTGTGTGACCTGAGTGGGTGGCAAGCATATCACCAACGTATTATAAGGTGGCATCCTTAGTCAAATATCCCCTTGCTTATTTTTTGAAAGGGCTTTTGATCTTTGCACCTACATTCATGACTACCTTTTGCCTTATAAATCATTTATGTTGTCCTGAGATGAAACAAATGAAGACAAAGGTATTATTCACCAGTGGCTCTGTTTTTTCACCTTTAGTTCCCTGGATCATGGATTAATCCCTGGATCATGTAAACAAACCAAGCAAAGAAGTTGTTGTCCTGGGACCACAAGCACTTACCTTCTGCCCTATCACCAAACCCTTTCCTTTGAGCTGCATATCAGGAGAAAAAGTGCCCCAACAAAATTGTTTTTTTCAGAAAGGAACCCACATAAAACGTTTTAGTGCTTGTGAACCCCTTTAATAATATAAAATAATGGATCAGCCATTTGTAGAAGCCTCAGTTGCAAGCCATGTAATGAGGTGGAAAGAATGTGCAGCCCTATCAGAGAGGTATTGGAAGCTTGTGACCTTCATATCAAAGCACTTCCTTTCAGATATGCTCGTCTGAAGGAACAAGGGCTGTGCCCACCTAGGGGTCAGGCCAGATGAGAGCCAAGCTTATTGACAGTTGAACTGGATACTTGTTGCTTTTGAACTCTCTTAGTGTTTGGTGTAGAATGCATTATATTTTACATTAAACTTGCTTGTCTGCATATAAACACTTAGAGCACAATCCTATGCATGTTTACTCAGATATCAAACCTGTTGTGTTCCATGGAACTTAGTCTCATGTATAGAGTACTATGTACAGGATTGTAGCCTTAAGGCGTTACATTTGTTTCTCAGGCAATTCCAGATTTTCATTTATAGATATGTGTCTGAAAGCATATTTTTTCATAGAATCTAGCCTGTAAATAGCTTTTTAAAGTACCTTCTTTTTTATAAGATCAAAGTATCTTTAGACATTTCTTTCTATAGAATAGTTCATTAACCTTTATACAAATTTTTTGCTGAGTATTTTGCTGGGTATTTTAGGTTCTTGACTCTGTAAGAGATACTCTGTTTTTGTCCTTGATTTAAAAATTACTTTTTTCTCCCTTTTTTAATTTTGGCATTGCCTGAAAAACAAGTAAAATTTTGTGCAGCCTTATACAGAATCAAATAATAGTACAAAATTATCTATTTAAGATACAATATGAAGAAGAATCTTCGACTTTATAATACCAGCTCCTTGTCTCAATTCTTGTATTATGAGGGGATACAATTATTTTATTAGCACCTTGTGAAGTGTTTCTGTGTTTTGTGATGATGTAATTTATTAATGTTTGTAGCTTTTTATATTTGTACATTTCTTATGAGCTTTGTTTATATACACATTACCTGGATGTGATGTCCATGAGGAAAAAATAAAACAGCTATAGAAAACAACTGAGGCCTTATTAACTAACCTTTCTAGTTATGGTGGGAGACTGGGTCTGAATTCTTGGCGTCAAAAATGTTAGTTGAATAGGGCCCCAGGGTTAAGCAAGTTTTTTAAAGCTTCCCTAGTATACTGTTATTGTCAAGCATTTATATAACGCAGACATCATGCTGGTTTTATTATTATTATTATGTTTATGATTATTATTTTCACAACATGTACATTTCTAACAAAGTTTATTGTGGCTATCTATTACAGTGTTTTATTTACCAGTTCATATCAAATGCTCTTGTATCAAGTCCATGAAATCTAAGTAAACTTAGATCAAAATTTTAAAAGTAAAATATTTCAGGTTTTGTATAGAATTGGTGTTGGTGTGTTTATTTATATTCTACATTTAAATTATTCTTCACCAGTGACTGAAGAGCATTCCCTGCTTTGTTGCTCTCAGAACTGGTTTCCTGCCAAAGCATGCCAGCCCTTCAAGGCACATCTTCGGCTAGAAGTCAACGTGGCTTGATCAGTGGAGGCCAGGATCTGAATCCTGGTAAGATTGATGGTAGTTCTTGCTCCCAGGAAATGATAGTTTGCCGTGCTAGACAACCTCAATAAAGGAACAAATATACCAGCTTCCCAAGTCACTTATTTTAAAAGCCATTTCACTTCCTGGACAAAGATAATCACAGTGGCATTTATTTCTTACTTGTTTGTGTATTATTCAGCCAGTGATGCATTCACTTTAATCTCACATTGCACGGAGCTTGTGCTTATGCTGGGCTGTGCTTATGCCTAGCCCAGCACAGCAGTGCCTAGCTGGTGCCATTTTACTCTATTCCAATAGTAAGGAATGTATGTAGCTCAGGGTGGAACTGTTGGGTTCTTGGTGTTCTCTGAGCTTCATTGCTTTCTGGCAGACATTTCATTACCCGACTAGGTAACATCATCAGTGCAAGGGAGAGTGGGGTTTTCTGGCCATTTATATATAGCTTGCCCTGCCAATTTCAACTGGGAAAATGTTGACATTCTAGACCAGTGTTTCTCAACCGTGGCAACTTTAAGATGTATGGACTTCAACCCCAGCATGCTGGCTGGGGAATTCTGGGAGTTGAAGTCCATACATCTTAAAGTTGCCAAGGTTGAGAAAAAATGCCAGGGAGTTCCTGGAAGCTTGACATTCAGACAGATCAACCATCAACAGACACAGAGATAAACCTCATCAATGCACCATTTAAGAAAAGACGCAACCAAAAGTCAAGGAAGGAAACAAATAGCCCAGAGCACATCCTCCTTAGCAGCTGACATCCAGATAAGCAGGGAACAGCACCAGATAAACAGTCAAAGAAGAAACAATACCCTAATCTAGGCACCATCAAGAAAGAAACTAGACCCCAGCCAAGATTGGCAGAGCAACCTATATATAAACAGCCAGCAAACTCCACTGTGGAGTAGCAAAAGGAACACAGTGTTGATGACTGCTGGGTAATAAATGCACCAGTCAGAAAACAGAAATCTCATTCTCACATAAAGTTTATTTAGGAACACTAGATGCATGTCAGGCTGTGAGGTTTAGGGTGTTTAAACTATAGTAACAATGTAAAAAATTACCTATTAACTTGGATCTAGAGATCTGTATTTACTGACTGTATGTACTATATGTACTTTTGCTTCAATGATACACCAACACACACAAAAAATGCACATTCAGAAATGTATCTAAGTGCTGACACCTTTGTTTATGCAAGATATGGTCTGGGCACCATAGTTTCTGTGAGCAGAAGAAAACATGAAATCAGCCTGATTACTTTCTTTCCCGATGACAATACCAAGATGTAGTTGCTCTTTCTGTTGTTGAAGACACGTAAGATGGGGCTAGGGGTTTATTTATTTTATAGCACTTATATGGCTGCCCAGCTTGAACAATGTGACTGTGGACAGTATACAAAAATCAGTAAACAAAGATACCAGAAATTCGATATAAACAATTAATTGGCAATTGGGAATTCAATTTTATTGCATTCTTCTAAGCAGGAGCTCAGATCATCCTGACTCAAATGTTCCAGGAAAGAGCCAGGTTTTCACTGCCTTTCTAAAGGCCTGCAGGGTTAAGGCCATCCATACACTGGAGGGAATATCATTCCAGAGGGCAGGCGCTGCTGTAGAAAAGACATGTCTCCTAGGTTCCATAAGATGGCATTATTTCAAAGGGGGGACCAAGAGCATGCCTACCCTATTGGATATCATTGGGAGAAGGTGGTCCTGCAAATAGCCTGACACTATGCCGTGTAGGGCTTTATAGGTGATAACCATCACCTTGAATTGCACCCAGAAGCCTATAGGAAGCCAGTACAGCTTACAGCTAGTGGTGTTGCATCTGTGTATTGAGCAATGCCCATAACTACCTGTGTGTCACCACATTCTGGACCAAGTGTAGTTTCAAGGGCAGCCCCAGGCAAAGTGCATTGGAGGAGTCCAAACAGGATGATTAGAATGTCCACAAATGGAGCCTCCTGATCTAGGAACAGGTGCAATTGGTGTACATGATGGTTGTGCAAATTTGATAAGTCAAATGCTGCAGGTGCTTAATGAGAATGGGAGCTGGTATAAATATCTATTGAAACACAAACGAGAAATCTTCATCTCCTACCCACAAAAATATGATATGGAGTGAAACTACGCAAGAATGTTACCAAATATTACATGAACTGGCAAGCAATATGTAATTTACAGTGTGCCATTATCACAACAAATGTATTGGTTTCCCTGTGGTGAAAAAAAAGTGGAATTCTGGTTTGCAATATAGCATCAATGTGAACATCTGAAGATGCCTGTTCCTGGAAATTTCTCTGGGATACACATCTATATCTTTGACCTTACTTTATTATCAATATCTACCTAGGGTATCGCTAGATTAAAAGGTGAATGACAGAATAAAAATAGCAGAGCTGTCAGAACAAAACATGGTCGTTGGAATCCTATTCCCACTCCTGGTAGCACCTTTTCCAGCTAAGAAATTTTATTAAAAGGCATAAGCTTTCAAGAGCTGCAGGTCATTTTATCAGATGGATATTTATTTTTTTTTGCCACCAGAGACTAACCCAGCTCTCATCCTACAGTGTGCCTAATGGCTGAACAAAGCTGTAGACCTAAGATCCTGGCAGGATGCATACTCAGAAAACCAAGGTTCCAGTCTGAAACCCTGTGCATGGAGCAGCATGAGTGAGAAAGGTAGGAAAGAACATGTTGCAAAAGTGGAAGAATATTTTTCTTGGAACTTTTATTCTATATAAAATTGGAAGTCTTCTTGAACTTTCTGTGATATTCAAGTACTGTAGGTCAGCATTAATCATAGGAGAACATGCAAGAGGGTGAGAACCACTGAATCCAGTGGGGCTTATTTCTAATTTTACATGCATAGAATGTATGTCTAATAATACATATCCTGATTTTTTTTCAATTATGAAAGCAGTGACTTATAAAATGCAAAATTATATGATAATCTAACTCTCCCCCAGCCCCGATTGAATTTCTTATAACAATTAGTCTGGAAAAGAGGCACTTTTCAATTCGTTGTCTGTTTAGGGAACAGAAGAGACTTTAAAAAAATTAAATAGACGTTTACTGTCCACAAGATGGCGCTCTGCTTCTGCATCAGAGATCCCATACCCTATAGATATTTTTTACAAAGTAAACAAAAAGGATCTTTCAAAAATGAGAGCAAAACTTGTCGAATATTCAGTTTCAAGATTTTTCCACTTGTAAATGTTCTAGAGCAGATGTCCATTTGCAATGGTTGATTAAGTCAGAGAAGTTATGACTATCTTTGGAATTACCTTGACCTTGTACAGTACAGGACCTCTCAGTCCAACACACAAAAAGACTTACAGTATCACACCAACTTTAAACCACTTGGAGCTATAAAAATCAATTCCTAAATCCTGAATTGAGCTTGGAAATGGATCGGCTGCCAGTTCAGCTGATGGAGACTGTGGCAATATGATTCTATCAGTCAGACCCAGTTACTAATTTTGCAGCTGTTCTGAACTACTTAAAGTTTCTGAATTGTTTTGCAAGGTAGTTCCCTGTGCAGCTCATTGCAACAATCCAACCAAGAGGTTATTCAAGTATGAACTGTGGTCAAGCTTTCCCAGCCCAGAAAGGTCATAGCTTGTATATCAGTCCAGAATAATAAAAGAGTCCCCTTCAGGGATCGTGGGAGATCTCATGAGCATCCTCAAAAGAATATCTAACACCTTCCAAAAGAAGCTGAAGGCCACTTATCTGAGCACTCCTGAATAATACCTCCCTCACATCTGGAATGCTGTTCAACCCATTGGCCTTCATTACCTTGCTCAGGCACAGATTTAGAACATGTACTGTCTTACCTGGATTATGTGAAAAGGAGGTAAAGCTGGGTGGCGTCTGTGCATACAAGCCGTTGGGTTGTTCTTAACCAACTCACTATTCTATGATTCTAGAAACAAGCACACGCAGAAATGAGTACAACTGTTTGCATTTTACTACTGGATACCATCTTGTAGACTGATCTGGGAATATAACTGAAAGATTGCATATCTAAATAAGCAAGTACCTTTCTTCCCTAATGTGCTACCTTTCTAGGTACAAGAGACTATTTTAATTAAATAATGTGATTACTCTACTAGTTAATTATGGAAATATGTACAGGTGGTCCTCGTTTAACAACCACTTATTCAGCAATCATTCACACTTACGATGGCACTGAATAAGTGATAGTTATGAGCGGTCCTCAGAGTTCCAGCCATTGCAGCATCCCCACGGTCACATGATAGCAGTTTCTGATGTTCCCTATTGGCTTTCCACAAGCAAAGTCAATAGGGAAGCTGGCAGGAAGTCAGAAGTGGTGGTCATGTGAGGTCCTCGCTTAACAACGGCAACTGGGACTGCTGGAACTGCCATCGCTAAGCAGTGCAGTTATGTGATGTCATGCTTTATGACCACGTTGCTTAGCAATGGCAATTCTGGTCCCAATTGCCATCGTAAACCGAGAACTACCTGTATTCCCTGGAGTACTATGGCATGTGCTTTGGCTGAACACAAAAATCTCCTCTCTTCCCCATCCTGCCCCCCCATCTGTTCACTTACATATGCTGATACCCTGTATACGTTTTGATTCTCTGCAATATAGACAGTGGATTTTTTCCCCTGTGTTATTTTCATTATTCCTGACTACTGCTCTAGATCAAGCCTGGAATCAAAAATAGCATGAACAAAACAAGTTTTCAACCTGACTGAAACTGTATGGTTGAGAGAAAATGATGAGATTCACAGACAGACACTCTACATGAGGAATTAGTTTAAAATACTTTCTGAATTAACGTATGAGTATTTTCCCATCACTAATTACAAGTAAAGATATCTTCAGGTAGATTGAACAATGGATATACATTTTTGGCTGGCTTTTCTTTCTTGCTGATGTGAATTCCAGCTTAAGAAACTAGCTTTAACTTGACATAAAAAGTGTGTGCAGAGGGTGTACAGAGAAGTAATTTAAAGTTAATGCTTATCCTGAAGTAAGTCCCACTGTGATTAGCAAGCTTAATCCTACATAAGTATGTACAATGGGTGTGGGAACCAATGGATGGGCAGACCTCGTTGAATGAGAACCTTCAAATGTTGGAGGTAGTCTTACCGAGCTTTCTGCTCAAGGTGACGACCATCAGGCCTCTCCTTAAGGAGAGAGTAGTGAAGGGAGGCACCTGAAGTATTCCATTCCCACACCTGGACAGTTAGGATCATTAGGAAATCTATCTATATACTATCAAAACTCTCATGTCTGTTTGTTTGTAACCTTTAACTGGGCAAAACAGTGTATCATAGGCCAACAATTTTTGAACCAAGGTACCTCAAATGGGCTAACTTACAGAATGTGTCCAAAATCCAGGACCAATGATTCCTGTGGAATTGAAATTTGGCAAATTTTATAAAACGTTTTATGACATAAAATTGTCATAAAATGTTTTATGATAATTTTAATGTCATAAAATGTTATAAAATACAAAATGTTATAAAACATTTCCTGTGGTCAACTCCTAATGTTTGACTGTGCTATACAGTTCAATATGAATGACATGGGCTATTTTCAAGGCAGATACATCTCTGAATATCTCCCTGAATTTTTAAGAACTTTTCCAGTGAAGGCAGTACATAAGAAGCTCTGCCATTGTTGAAGGCATTGAGGAATCTGCTAAGGAAATACTGTATCTCTGAAACAATGACCCAATGGGTCACAGGTTGTCTAGTTTCTCTTAATGTTCAGACACATATGTGTTCCTCGCAGTTTCAGCCATGCCTTTTAGTTGTACATAAAACAAATCTGTTCCATCTTCTACCTGGGAGACCTTCCAATCTTTAGAGTTTTTTTTCCATATTTCCATTGTCTAAACATGTAAATATTTCAACTCTTTCTCATTGGACTTGCTTTCCAGACTCCTCCACATTCTGGTCTCCTTCCTTAAGGACATGCCAGTTTGTCCGTGTCCTTTTGGAATAATCTATCTTCTTGGAGGCCTTCACTCAGCAGATCTTGACAGAACAACTTGTGTCTGCAAGCTTGTTTAAAAGCTGTAAAAAAGGGATTAGCTAATTTACAGGATTGGTCTGCTGGAAAGCATCATTTATATGAAAGGAACATTCATAAACATTTACAATACTTAGCAGTTCCATTGCATTTTTCCTTTTGATTTCCCTAAAGAAGTGGTGACCAATATTGCAATATCAACTTAATGAAAGATCATGTAGAAATAGAATGATCCCCATTCCACTTTATCAGCTTGGCCTGTCTTTCAACAAATACTACCTCTGTACAATGACCTTGCTCTTCTTGGTGAGATAGTTGTGAAGAAAAACCTCATGTCAATATGCTGGTCCTTCCCCATTTCCTGGACTGGCAGTTTCAAACCTCCAAGCTGACAAGACTGTCTGATATTGTGAAAGTAATTATATCCCAGACTGCTAACTGCCAAAGTTGGGAACAAGTTGGCCAAGGAAGCTACATGCAGAAATGGTTTTATCCTCTCTTTTCACTTCCTTTGGCACAAACTGGAACAAGTGTGAGAATGCAATCAGAAACATTCTTAGCTTGTCAAGAGATATGTAAATTATTCCAAGCAGGCAAACTTTAAAGTAAGAATTTTAATAGCTTCCATTTGCATTTCAAACACTGTATGGACACTGGGCAACTCCTGATCCAAATGTGTTCATGTAGATAAACAGGGCTGCACGTCAGCAGTTTGGCAGGAAATAAATGCATTTCCCTCTTCCCACCATTTTTTAAAAATTGTTTTCTGACCGATATGCCCTTTGCTGTCTCATGGATTAGAAAGGTAACACGTGTGTACTCCCATCTGCCATCTTCCAGCTGGATTGGTGTGGTTGCCTTAGAAGGATTTGATGGCAGAAATTAAAGAGGCAGAAAAATGAAAGATCTCCCATTAGAATCACATTATTATAGACAGTGATCTTTGTTACTTTTCCTGTAGTGTGAGTGTGTTGGGGGGAGGAGAAATGATCAGCATGGGTTGTAAAAAACAGTCAGAATAGATGCTTCACAAGGTGTTAGTCTGAGAGTTGCGCAGCTGCTTAAAAGACTGCGTCTGGCTTTCAGTGCATGTGTGCTCATGCATAGCCACATCACTTTGGTGGAACTTCCAGCAAAAGTGTTATTTTCCATGATGCATTCTTTTAATAAAAACAATGCAACATTAAAGTCAATCAGGCAGGAAGACTTCACATTATGGAAGAGGTCAGTCATCATATTCCTACCTATGTGCACCCCACTTGTTTAGCAGATGCATGGCAACTGAAAGACACCTTGAACAGGATGAAGGGAGTCTTGTTCAGAATGGTCTGTTTCAAGGCTGCAAAGCTATAGGAATGGGGACAAGGATGGTAGAATGGACAGGACTCTTCCTAAATGTATTAGCAGTGAGAAGCCTTAGGCTAGCGCAGTGTTTCTCAACCTTGGCAACTTGAAGATGCATGGGCTTCAACTCTCAGAATTCTGGGAGCTGAAGTCCACACACCTTCAAGTTGTCAAGGTTAAGAAACACTGGGCTAGCTATTGGCCCTGAGATGGGTAGCTTACCCAAGAAGGTAGGAGAAAGGAGCAGGGGTGTCCACAGGGGTGTAAAAAAAAGAAAAGAAAGAAAAATAAAGTCCAGATCGTGGCCATGATTACATTTGCAGCATGTCTGCACCTTTACTTTTTACTTTTCAAAAAGAGCCACTTCTTTTTTGAGGTGATTCAAACCATCTTTTAATTAGGCTCATCTTTTTGCCTTTCTTCTTTCAGAAATATTTCCCAGTTAGATTTCTATTCCACCTTTCCCCCAAAAGCTCAAGGAGTTATTGATAGTTCTTCTTGCTAGATAGATAGCTTGGGTAGGAAACAGCATCTGGCCCCCAGTCACCCAGTGAGCTTCCCCAGCTAAATATGGACTTGAATCTCGGTCCCCTTGGTCCTGATTTAACATCTTAACCACTAAGCTACTCTATAAAAGTTAAAGATGTTGTGTCAAAAAGTGTATCCTGAATCTCAAGTCTAGGTGGAAATCTTAAAAACCTGAATGGCATGGGGGACATGGTAGAAATCTTAGACTGCCAAAAAGTCCCAGAACATAGCAATGGTTAGGGATCCGCTTATGACTTGTGTGTTGGCCAAACCAGGCAAGGCAGAATGAAGGCTTCCTGGGTATCTTAGTCCCTTGGCGCAACTGGGTGGGACAGCTCTGTTTGAAGCCTGCCTGTCAGCACAGCAGGCGTGAAGCTGAAGGCTGTCAGTGCGCCATTTTGTTCATTAAATGAGCGCTCTCCGTTCTCTTGCAGTATGATTAAAGCAAATAAACCAAAGCTCTTGATTGCATGTATATATATGGAGCATGGGTAAAAGAAGAAATATGGATGTAAACAAAAATACTTGAAGTCAGGCTGTGTATATTACAAAGATCCTGACCATTTGTCAGACAGTGACTTGCTTGGCATCTATTCCTGAGGGTCTTGCCTTGCTTGGTATGAGGAAGATTGACTCCCTGGGTTTAATAAAGCTCATAGAGCTGCCATTGTCGAGCCTAGAAAGAGCCAACAGAGTATGCAATTTGCCTTCCAAGGTCTTCAGCCAGTTTTATTGTAACTGACAGGTCAGGCAGCACTTTGAGATAGAAAACCCACACATGTTTGGCACACGTTTTCCTACAGGAGGTTCTTCCAAGTGATGACAGACAGGACTAAATAGCTTCATGCCCATATACATCCCATTTCCTCTGCTAGACCCTCACCCCAAAAGTGCAGGGATGGGCAATTTACAATTGCCTCAGGGAACTCTCATTGTTTAGCTTGCCCTATCTGGGTGGCAAAAGCTCATCTGGAGGAAAATGAAATGAAATGATAAAATAAGTTAAGCCTTGCTGCGTGTGATTTGATAGCTCACTATATCCTTCATTCTGTACTGCACAATTACAGAATAAAGGCCCAAGCTCTGTCAAGGGTAGGTAGTAATTCATCTTCCCCTAATGATTAGTTGTAAGGTTGTATAGTATTTGGACTGCCAGACAAAGCAGCTCATTATTATTTTGTACAAAATAGCATGTATTTACTTGATATCTCCATTGTCTTTCAAGAAACCCAGAGCAGCATTCATGCGCTCACCACATCTTATTTTTACAATGACTTTGTGAAGTAGGCTAGGCTGAGAACAATAATTCAGTCCAGATTGCCTAATGAAGATCATGTCAAATGGGGTGTGTATCTTGGTCTCTCCTGCATAAAACCACCCAAAGAGATACACAATATAAGAACTAACTCTACTGCTAGTAAAAACAACAGACACAAATGTGCATCTGTGTTTAAATCCTTAATGGTTACTATGTCTAGATGGCATTTCAGCATATCTACACAACTACAATCCAATTTCAAACTTACTTTGGCCATGGTAACGGTGGATTTAATCAGTGGTTCTATAATTACTGAACAGATAGTCTTATATATTTTTCATTAACAGCTCATGATGTTAATCTTAAGCTAAACAACTATATTGCTTTCTTAGTCAGCATCTCTCCCTCCCACTAGCTTTCTTAGTTCCTTCCTGAATTCTTGAAAAATCTAGGATATACAATGATTTAAAAAAAAAGAAAGAAAAGCTTTTCCCTTTGAATTCAGTTCGTAAAATATTTTGCATGAGTAAATTTGTGATTAAACACTTAAAACAATAATTTACTGATTTGGATTCTGAGTTTCTACCAGACTGAAGTATGCCGCCCACCAGTGTTTAAGGTTAAAGGTAAAGTACCTTTAACAATATCAAAAAACCCACCTGGATAAATTTTGCAACATAATATCTCTTCCATCTCATTTTCTTCGCTAATAATGGATATAGTAGAATCAACAAATTGAAGATAAACATTAATTACTAAATAGATAGTATTTCCTGGAGAGCCTTAATTGGTTACCCGTCAAAGTAGATCAATCTGAAATGTCTCCTTCAAAGGCTGTCCTTATCTCTTGTTGTCTGCAGCTTCAACCATGTTTTCAACACCCGTATTACAAATGTCCATTACAAGCTTTTGGTCAGGTAAATTACACAATGACATGGCTGGTTAAAGTAGGCAAGCTGCTTTGTCTGCTAAAGGAGTGACGGGTGTTTGTATAAATCTTTCATCTAAAGCCTTTCAGTCTTTTTAGGGCACATTTATCTCGCTAAAAGAAAAGGTGACTGCAGAGAATCTCGTTTGTGACAATCATTTGATTAACCTCCTCCCCTTCCTGGTCTATTAATAGGAATCAGCTTCTTAATGGACATGTTCATTATTTAGCAGAATTCAGCTTTCAAGTCCACAAAATATTTGAGGGATACAAGAATTTATGTAAGAAAATGTAGATGTTTCAAGAATTTATGCAAATGCATATGCCGTGTTCATTTTATTTGCTAGAACAGAAAGAATGGAGACTCCAATAATAAATCCAGTCCTTGATTTTTCGGTGGCATTTATTTGTGGCATTTTTTTCTCCCTTGTTTTGATTTTCCTTCACAGTTCTAAGCTTCAGCACTCCCCCTATTCTTATCCATTTAATTTTTGTTAGCCCTGGAGAGGTCTTATATGGATATCCAAAGGAACTTAGGGATAGCTGGATTAAAACCATTCAAGGCCTGTGATTTAGTCAAATACGAAGGTTCAGTTAAATGACATAATGACACCTGACAAATGACATTTTACCCTGACCTGCTTTTTTGGTGTAGTGATTGGCTTTGACCAGCAGGAGGCAGCATAAAATTCAGCTTAGATATCCCTGATATCCTCTTCTGGGACTCTTCCATACAGTGAAATCTTTAAAAACTGTGCACTTCCATGTTTGACATAGACAGACAACTGAATAAAACTTAAGTCTGCAAATGTGTGTTGTTTTTTTTCAAAACGGCGGCAAAACTATTCTTAATCGAGATTCATGGGACAGATGTCTCATGAAAAGGGTCTGACGACTGGCATGAGCACACAGTTCTGGGGCAAAACTTCCCAAGCCTATTCTAAAGCTGCTTTCTAGCCTGGACTCTCCAGTTGCATTAGACTACGACTCCCATCATCCCCAGCGGCATCAAGTTACTAAGGGCCACTTACCCCGTAATTGCTTTTGTGGCAGTAAGAGTAAGCTACACATTATGATTAATGTACAGAGTGAAGGTTCGTTTCCTGGTCAGTCGTTAGAAGAGACTGATCTGGGGGGAATCACAGCATCCATAAGAGGAAGTTGATTTCCCCCACCCAAAGAAACTCTGCCCATCTGTGGATAGGAACATCAGTAGAGAAAACTCCATGGCCACCTTGGGCCTCTTCCTAATAATGACAGGCAATAATTACATGATCTCCAAGTAAACAAGCTTTTCTGCTACACAAAACAATTGAACCAACCCTCTACTGTAATATCACTGGGATGCTGGAGAGATTCTGTTGCTGTGTTATGATACGGCAACCTTCTGAGACTTAATGGGCATGGTGTAATCCTTCTGCCCGTGTGTGTGACTACCCTCTAACTACTGAGCATTTATCTGATCTTGTCCTAAAAGCGATGTGTTTAGGGGAGGAAGGCCAACCAGTCCGAAACTAGTTATGCTGGTCTTCAGCTTACCTTCTTTCCAGCCAGCATGAACAAAGTCAATATTAGGACAGGGGAACTTGTTTTAGAATATGGAGAACATAAAAATAAAGATTGTTTAAATCTTTTATTTCTCTTCTGCTGTTTCACCAAGAAGCTCAGGAGGATAGCACACAAAGGATTGTCCCATGGTTCATGCTTGCTAAACTTGGCTAAGAAAAAAACCCAAGAGAAGGGCTCACAGGGAAAAAACTTAGAAATGAGGTTTCTTCATTTTCAACCTTCTGCTGGCTACATTACAGGCTCACTGCGTGAGGTAGCTGAAGACTGCATTTTAAAATCAGCGAGCTGAAATAGTGTAAGAGCACACATTCCTTGGAGGAATTCACAAGGCTGAAAGGGCAGCATATGTCAGATGCAAGGGCACCATTGGCCAGCCTTCTAACAGAGCAACAGAAGGACACCTTATCTGCTGCTAGCAAACATGTCACCAAGCATCTTATCACTGGAGGTACTGATGTGAATGCTTTCTAGGTTATAACAGGCACTCTATATTTAACAGAGTACAAATCAATCAATTTCTTGACCATCATTTAATCATGGCAATCAGGAAGTAAGGATTGCCATACATGTTTATTTCTGGGTGGCTGCATGAGAACATTTTAAAAACTTTGGCCCTAAACTGGGTAAAGATGGAGAAGTCCTTCTAAACTTGGTCTTTTTGAAAACAATGCAGATATCAGAACCAGGAAAGTGGTGCTGCACCAAGGATTGTTAAAGGAGATGTATGAATCAGACAAGATCTGATTCAGATTTTGGATTCAATTGACATTTGCAATTCAGTTTGATTTGGGAAGTTGAATCAATCTGAAAGGATGATTCAAAGAGTCACAACGATTAGATTCTCCTGAATTGAAGAAAAAAAAAAGACACGTGACTCAATATGATGTATCAAATGAATTTGAAGATTTGATTCAAAGGTGTGATTCAGTCCAGCTGTCCTCAGTTTCAAGCTTTGATGATTTCCACCTACAGACTCCTAAAACTCAGCCTTCTTTTCAAAGGGAATAAAAGCTGGTGGGTAGTCACTGAGCCCTCCCAGCCATATCATAGAATTTCAGGGGGTTGACTGCTGAAAACTGGTGCAATTTCCAGCTTTTTAAAAAAGCAGAGCAGGCTTCACATACTAAAAAGAAAAACCTCCATAAAATAAAATAAAATATCCTGGAAAATATCAAATACTGAAATCCAGTGTTAAATATAGATAGAAAATGTTTAGCGCATATTTTAACATTCAGAAAAGTACTTTAAGAGCACTGAACCTCAACAGACAAAAGGAGAGAAAGAGAGAAAAGTGAACTGTGAATATTGTTTCTCTTTGCCTTTGATGGGTCAACATTCAGGCTGGCTAATAATTGTAGGGTGCAAGATTACAATAAGAAATGTAGAATCACCAGTAATTCAGTGGCAAATTTTAACAAACAAGAAAACTATCCTTGCCATAGGCTAAGGGGCATCTTAAGGAAACAGCTAATTTGAGTGATCCCAGCTCTTAAAGCAACAGCACCTTTTCTTCAGGTTCTCATGAAAATGAAAGCAAGGAGGCGGTGTGCTCATACATTTCTTCCAAATTATTTTTGAAGCTGTACAGCCCTATAATCTTTATTTAAGATCTTTCCCAGCATCCTCTAACTACTAACTACCTTTAGCCTTTCAACATCTGGAAAGCAGACAAATATATGTCAGATTGAAGCTCATGCCCTCCTTTGAGTAGGATTGCAAGAAATTGATTGTTTCAAGTTTTAGTGGGCTTAACACAAAAACATTCTTATCTTTGTAAAATGTATGAATCGCTAATGTACTTAACTTAACTTCCATGTAAGGGCAAGATACATGAATTTGTATCTAGGGGGAGTAATAATGAATCTTACAGAAAAATCAGAAGTATAGGCAGTCCTAGGAATTCAATATTCCTACGGTTCTTGAAAAAGCACCGTGCTTCAACAGGGCTTTGAGCAAAGCACCCCTTCAAAGCACCTCTGCCAAGCAAAGTGGTGGCCTACTTTTAATGAGCGAAACAGACTGGCTGCACTGCTTCACTGTGCCCATCAACAGTGGCTTCCTTGAGCAAAAATGACGCATCTCTGCAAAGCACTTTGTTACAGCAAGGCAACACAGCATGCCTCCGTGAGGCAAAGCACCTAGTTGAGGCGGATCACCTGCAGTCTGCACCTGCTTAATAGACAGGCCTTTTTCACAAGTTCTCAGCTTTGATCAAATGTAAACAATCTAGTCATAAATCACAGGAGCACTTCCTGGTGCCATTGTTTATCCAGTAATTAATGGCATTCCAGTCTTCTGTCTGGGTTGCTCTGGCCCCAGCAACAGCAATGTTTTGAGTCAAGCCAGGAGTCAGGCATGCCAGTGGACAATCCAAGTAAGAAAGTCAGGGTCAAGAAGCAAGACAGTAACTGAGGTCAGGTCCAAGGATCAAGAATGCAAGAGACAAGCCCAGGACCAGGTAAGGAGAACTGCAGAAATGGTTCCACTAATGAATCTTCCTCTGAGAAGTCCTTAAATAGCCAAGGTTCCTTCACTCCTTCTCTAAGGGCAAATGAACTTGAATGGCAAATTCACTTCAGCAAATTTCAATTTCAGCAAAGCCTTAACTTCAGTCAGACGCCAACGTTTGCAAACGAAACCTCCCCTTGCACTCCTTTGTCTCGCAGCCTTCTGGCTTTTGACACGTCTCCACCTGCGTCCCTGAGAGTTAGAGGGCATTTTCAGCCTCAAAGATTTTGTGTCAGATTTGGGGATGGCAGGATATACACCTGTTCTCTCTCTGCTGTTGCAGGTTTGGTTCCTCCACTCTGGTTCATCTGTTTGTTAATTTGTGATGATGTGTCCAGCTGGATCTCGGCAGCATGGGCTCTCATGCCAGGGTAACACACAGTGGTGTGGTGAAGTTTTGTGAGCCAGTTGAGAGCAGAGTTGAGTCGGTGCACCTAGCACACTCATCAGCTGCTTGGCGGTTTGCGGGGTGGTCCGGTGGTAGCAATGAAGCTGGAAGAGCTATTATACATTTATCAGCACCCCACAGGTAACGTGTTACCTTTGTAGAACTGCAAGGAAGAGCAGTATAAATCGAAAATAGCCTTTTCTTCTAAGCTGCCCTAGGTATTTGCTGAGATCAACAATATGGAGTTACCAAAAAGGTCCATTGTAGGTCTAGCGTAACTGAGATAAAAGAACTGATATGAATCATGACCTTGAAGACCGAATATACAGGGGTTTCATAGGGAACTGTAACATTAAAACTTGCATAGGCCTTGTAGTGGTTCATGAATATTAACATGGTGAATAGCAGGGTGGGAAACCAAGGCTTAGAAGGTCAAACTCAAGCTGACATTGGAGCTGCATGATACAAGGCATATATGTTGGTGTTCTGCCTGAAGATAAAAATTCTTTATTCTTTAGGTTTTCAGGGGAAGTGGGGTATGTTAGAGTCAGGCTTCCTTACCCCATTTGATAAGCCATTCCTCTAGACTAGCCTTTTTTCAACCTTTTCACCCTGAAATAATTTTCAGGTCTCAGAGAACCCCTGCATAAAAATCATGCACACAGACACACGCACACAATGAAAACGTCACAATAAAATTCACTTCTAACCTACACAATGCACACTTTACATTTACAGCTGCAAAGTAGCAGGCCAACAGCTGAATCAGGGCACACAAAAATTCCCACTACTGCAAGAGCTAGCATTATGCAGCATGCAAAGTTCAAGAAACAATGTTTAATTTTTTGAAATCACAATCTCTCGTGGAACTCCTAGCAACCTCTCACAGAATCCCAGTTGAGAAAGTTGAACTCAGTTGAAGTCCACATATCTTAAAGTTGCTAAGGTTGAGAAACACTGCTCTAGACTTTCTGAAACCAAAAATCTACCTGAATCCATATCTCAGGCTGATTTCCTATGACTCAGCTTCATGCTGGACAGATACTATGGAAATTGCCTAGAAGATACCTGATTGGCTCTTCCAAAGTACTTGGTCAAGTTGAACTGAAGATACTTCCTTCCAAGTTCTTCTCTGGATGAACTTGCTTTGAACTCCAATGGCTGCTTCAGCTCTGAAGTCCCAGGGAATCTCCCTGTAAATATTCTTAAAGATTAAAGCTGCCAATATGTTTAGATCAATATGTCTAATTGTAAAAGAGTCTATATTTTGTTTTCTTTTAATTTGCAGCTGACTGTTCTGACTGCTTTCAGTTGTATTCTTTAACACATATACTGCCAAGAGGGGAACTGGATTGGATTTTGCCTTTTTGCCCCATGGGGGAAGTGGTCTTACCTTGTGCCAGACTGCTGGGGCCAAACATTCATCTGGCTCCTAAGGGGAGAAATGGAGTGCTCTGGAGAAGAGGCTTAGCCATTTTCAGAAGTGAAGCCCTTAGCCCGGCATCTTGTGTCTTCAGGCCGAGGCTTAGCTATAAATACTGCAAGAGTGTGGCAGCATATCTATTTGGAGTATATAACAAAAGGCTTCTGGTAGCCTGTTAAAAGGGAATGTTGGGGGCGGTGGGGGGAGGGTGAAGAGTTCTTTGGTTTTTAGTGTTCTGAATGCTATAGGGAAATTTTCAGGGAAAGGTGTGGGGGTTTGGGCATTTTTGAGGATTCAGACTTGGAACTTGACTTGAAGACAAATTGTAAGCATCATTCTTCTACCCTAAAACTTACACATTCATGAAATGATGTATTTTTTAAAATTGTTAAACAGTTTTTCTTTAATTTTAATTGTATCTCAGTTATTTTATACAAAGGATAACTATATCACAGATCCCCAATTCTTTACAGAACTATATATACTGTGAGACAGTATTATAGGAAGCTGTACTGGTCAGATGAAATTTGGCTTTTTCTTTCCTTTGAATATCACCTCCTCAAAGGAAGGTCTCATATAAAACCTTACATCTGTATTATATTATTTAAGCAAATTGGAAATCTATGATTATCACACATAGCTATAAATACCTGAGAAATATAGAGAAATTGTTCTGGCACATTTCATCCTGGGCACTTCTTACTTTCTGTCTTACTTTACCCAAGTAAAGTAAGAATAAAGTGCTTAGGTCCCTTTTCAAAGCTTTTTATTTGATGCTTCAACTTGAGTTGGTTTCTCTTCTGGTTTATGCTTTTATTCTTCCCATGTGCCTTGCTACTGTTGCTTTCATTACTCCATTTCTTCGTTTAGTCATCCCGGCCCTGTGCTGTAGCGTGAGAGAGATTTTCATCTACTTTTAAAAGAGCAAAGAGAGTAATCTGACTTCTGACTGAAAGGTTTTTCGACATATGACACATTTCCTGGTTCTCCTTAAAAAGATAAAACATTTTAAGATAAAAAGTTATCTTAAATTTTACATTACATCTAACTAAGACTGATAACTTTAGAATTCCATGAGCCCATGGAACTGCTGAAGAGATAACAAGGCAGAGTCTTGTTCACTTCAGTTGAGAAGATGGCTCTCTGTGTTCATAAAGTGCGCGAGAATATCCTTTCCTAGAAAAAAAAAGGTCACAGGATCCATAAGGAGAGTGCATTCTCAACCACATCTTGGATTAAAGATGCTGGATCCTAACATATTCACGTGTAATGGAAACCAGTCCAGTGCTATAATTGAAAGAGAAAGTAGACTAACTTCCATGATTCTAGCTTCATTTTACATCAGGGCTTTGTCCAGAATAGCTTAACGTTTTGAACCGTCTCCATTGTTTGTAGTAGTTAACTCCAGATGAGCTTCATTAGCAGAGCAAATAAGTTTGATTAATCGTTGGACAATGCTGAAGGTTTTCTCTCTGTTGACCAAATTCTCCCAGTGCTAAGCAGTGAAAAACTAACAAGGCATAATAAAAACAGAAGAATAGTTGAAGTTTTCTCAGAAAAATTCCTTTCTTTCATCTACATAAAGGTTCTAGTGAACTAGCTGGTTACACCCACATCAGGGAAAGAATTTGGTTTGAAACGTCGAGGGAAATAATCATTCATTAAATATTTGCCAGTATATAAAACCTATAAGAATTGTTAGTATACAATTGTTTTGGTGAGGGGAAGGAGTAAGTGTACTTTATGATTGACTTTTATGGTGACCAGCAACTGGAAATACTTCATAAATCTACTTCTCTCTAAACAAAGGATGCCATTAGCAAAGAGGTAATTTCTGCACGGATTATATGCGGTGGAGCTGTCGGTTGCTGCAGATAAATTATCGCTAATAAAAATTTTGTTTCTACTGTTTCTCTGCTCAGACCAATGAGAGTCTTTCCAAAACTGACACTTGGCACCATCCCACATCAATCTTGCAGACATTGCATTCATCTTGGCAGTCCAGCTAAATTAGAGAAAAGCATGCGTGTTATTTTAAACAATGGCAGGTTGCCATCTCCCCATAAAAAGGATGAGATTTCCATTAGCATCTGACATCGGTTTGGATCCAGAAACAGCAGATTTCACAGCAGTTCAGTAAACAGTTTAAATTTGTTCCCCATAGATGATGAGAAATTCTGCTTCTTTTCTGCTCTTAAATGTATAATAATGATAATGAATTAGAAGGCTCTCCACTTTTCAGATGCTGCAGATGTACAGTCTTGGGCCCTACTGCGGCTGATGTTATTTCAAACTTGAAATAATTCTGACCTTACTTTCCTGCATTTGCTAAATATTTATCTCCATTGGGTCTTTTCTGATTAGAGACAGAAAAAAATAAAGACAGTTTAAGATTAGCTATAATTTCCTTTATGTCACTGTGTTGTGACATAAACATACACATTAGAAAGGAGGAGGCTGTATATTTTCTTAAGAGGAACTATGGGTACTATGTTCCCCTACTAAATTTCACAGAGACACTGTCCAACTCTCTCCGTTTGGTGTGAGTGCAGTGCATTATTGATAGATGGTTTCGTTAGTTTTAAAACGAACAGCAACGTTTCCTACCAGCCGCAATCCGAAATCATAAGCCATACAATGTACCATCACAGAAATGATTGTTGAGGATAAAGAAGGAATGACTAGTTTTGCCTCAAGATATTTCTTTTTCAGAGATGTTGTTCACTACTACATAAATTCTAAATACTGAAAAACATTTCTACTTCCCCAAGCCCAGATACACTACCACCATAAAGCACATTTATGAATCTGGTAGCACTGAGACTTCGGATATATTTCTAATATTTGTTTCATTTACAGATATCCAAGCAGACTATATTAGAAGCAGCCACACCCACACACTCACACACACCTGTTTAGTGGGCAACACATCTCCCAAACCTGCTTCAGGTTCCCTTAGAGAGCAACTGCTGTCCTTCCACACCCAAACAGCAGCTTTCACTCCAACTGAAGATAATATTCTGAGCTTCATTCAGTGTACCTTTCAAACTCTAGAGACTGCTCTAGTTCTTACAGATATTACATTCTAAAATTAGGGAAGAAAGAATAATAATGAATCATCAGCAGACATTCATGCTGTGTTTTCAGGTCTCTGACTACCCATAATTCACCAGGTAAAACACAGCAAATGGTTCATGTGCATTCAGTTTATGATCCTATAGGTAATACCCATATTATATATGGATTCTTGTGTTGATTTCCCCAAACATATCTGTGGATAACAAGACGTTCAAAAACACTTTGCGTCTATAAAAATTAACACTGGGAATAATTTCCAGAGAGATAGTCATGTTCATCTAGATCAGGGTTTCTCAACCTCAGCAACTTTAAAATGGGTGGACTTCACTTCCCCATGCTGGCTAGGGAATTCTGGGAGTTGAAGTCCACCCATCTTAAAGTTGCCGAGGTTGAGAAACCCTGATCTAGAGTAGCGGGAATTACAAAGAACCAAGTGGCACCTTAAATATTAAATAGTTTGTTATGGAACAAGCTTCCAGGTAATAAAATGTGCCAGTTTGTGGTGGTATCAGCTCCAATCCACTGGCTGACCAGATTGTGCACTGCTGGCACATGAAGCTGATTGAATTGTCTGGAGAAAGGGCATGACTCTTGGTTGGCTGTATCCTGTTAACAGGACCTTTTTGTTCCTTTTCTTTAAAATAATATAGAATACTTGACATTTGTTCGGTAAAGGTAATTATAGAAGGTAAAAAGCGTGGCTGAAATCTAAAAATCAGGGTTCTTCGTTGACCTTTGGCAGCACAAAGTACAGTTCCTGGAGCCAGATTTTCTTGCTGGGTCAGCAGATTGCTGAGAAAAGATCCCTGTCTTTTCACTGCCAATGACAGCAGGAAATCAGCAGCTTACATCAGGATTGCTAAGCGGGCCGGAGATGAAGCCCTCCCAGGCCAGCAAACCTGCTTGGCTGATTTCCCCTAGTGGGAAACCAGCTGTCTGCAAGCAAGGTTGTTGAAAGAAGCCACAATGGGTGATAGGTGGATAAATGTGTATGGCGGGTATATGAACCATGGCTTGTGTCTGAGCATATAACTTCCACTTCTGCAAGGCAATCTTTTACCCCCCACTTTTGATGCAGCTCTGGGGGGTAAAAGATTGCCTTGCTGGAAGGGTATCAATGCTTTCATGATGAAGGGCAGCTGGAGCAAGCAGGCACTTTCAGCAACATTTAGGGTTCAGGCATTAGCTGTTTGTGAAGTCAAAAGAAATAACAGCAAGAAATGCACACTCCCCCCTCACCCCCCCCCCGCCACATACATTTTTGAGATCTTTGCTGTCCAATTGGCTTTATTTTTAAAATAATTTGTTGTTTGAAAAACTTTTGTGAAAAACTGAAATCTCCTTTTCAGGTTCACATTAGCATTTCCTTCTGAGTGTCTTTATGAATACTGCGAAGATTAAACATGCACTGGAGGTGGGTGTTTTATTTTATTGAAAGCAGCCCCTATCCAAATATTCAAAGTACATAAATGGGTTACCTATTCCCCATTTGTTCTAATTGTCTTTCTTTCTTTCTTTCTTTCTTTCTTTCTTTCTTTCTTTCTTTCTTTCTTTCTTTCTTTCTTTCTTTCTCTCTCTCTCTCTCTCTCTCTCCTTCCTTCCTTCCTTCCTTCCTTCCTTCCTTCCTTCCTTCCTTCCTTCCTTCCTTCCTTCCTTCCTTCCTTCCTTCTCTCTCTCTCCCCCCCTCCCCCCCCAGGCTCCTTCACTTAATCCGGTGATGATTATATGAATAAACCAGAGATGTAATACATCAGTGATTTCTCTTGTGGCGGGGGGAGGCATCATCAGGGTTGAAACACTGATGACTGAACTGATTTTAAATCCAGAAAATGAAGGCTTAAATGGGATGGGCCTCATATACATTACTCCTATTAGACTTACAGCAGCAACACCTAGATGACCTATATATTTCCTCTGTATTATGAATGTGGGCATAAATGAGAAAATAAAATGAAATGGATACATGTATAGTCTATTTATGGCTGAGTCAAAAATATGCCTGCTTCATTTGGTCACTTGATCTCTCATTTGACAGTGTTGCCACAGGTCTGCAGCCAAATTCAGTTGATCTGGGGTGGTTACTCTGCTTTTTCCAAGAACCACCAGCAACATGAGTGAGATACCAAGAAATTTGCCATATGAGAGTAGCCAGAGAATAAACGTGTGTGTGTGTGTGTGTGTGTGTGAGATGGGCATGATGCACATGTATTCAGAAAAAAATGTATTTCCAGTATCATACATACGGCCGAGTATGATGGCTTTAAGGAACTTCTGACAACTAAAATTCAGTTTAAAATTCAATGTAACAATTCCATTCAACAATTAAGCAGTGTAGCTACTTCAACACAGGGCCATTTAGCACATGCACTACTGCCATCTGGACCAGTTGCAGTTACTACAACAATATCCTGAAGAGCCCATTGCAATAATCCACTCTTGAGTTGACAAGTGCCAGGTTGTTTCCTGTAGGAAATAGTGGCACTGGAATAAAGTTCTATTTTTAGGCCCAAGCCCTTAGGGAACAGAGAGGGGAAGGGAGGAAGGGAGGAAGGGCGGAAGGAAGGAAGGAAGGAAGGAAGGAAGGAAGGAAGGAAGGAAGGAAGGAAGGAAGGAAGGAAGGACTTATTTAACTGAATAGTTTTATCCCAAGTACTAATTCCCAATCTGCTTATTAAAAACAATAATAATTAAAAAAAACAGATACCACATTTTAAGTAGGTAGCGATTGATTAAAAGAAACAAAATGAGACTCTAAACTGACCAAGTGGATTGATATGTGGATCAAAAACCAAACATCAGATTAAGAGGACTCATTAGGACACGTTAACATTAAGAAGAATGATAGTTTCAGTATAAATAATGACAATATCACAAATGATTTTCTCCTTCAGACTTTTAGTGCCACTTTGGCTGAAATTAGTTGGAAAAAGGAAGATGCAAAAAAAGAACAACAAAAAGGAAAGAAAAGAAAAGGACAAGGACAAGAACTTCATACATGTAGACAAGAACATTACAATTTGATTGCAAGGAACAACATAATTAATCTTTCCATTACATTGATAAAGAACCAGTTCAAAAGCGAAGAATAAATGCAAGAACCAATTCTTGCATGAATGTTGATGAGAACCAAAGCCTGAATAACTAGTTCAGATTTGTTTATAAGACGAATTTATAACTAGCACAAAATAAATCTGAGCATATATATTCCATGTCCCATAGTAGAAGAGAAAACCAGATGATGTAAGGATCTGATCTGACTGAGAAATCTTTACGATAACTCAGTTTAAAAGAATAAAATAAGTATTATTTCACAGTCAGTGGAGCAATAAGATGGCCAAAATTCTTCTTGCTTTATAACTAAGAAAATGAACTATGATAAATTGACAGATAATTTACTTAGAAAATACAAATAAAAATCATGTCTTGGCTTTTTTTCAAATAATTCTTTATACTGTTTGTTTGTTTGTTTGTTTGGGTGTGTGTGTGTGTGTGCCTTTGAGTCGGTATTGACTCCTGGCAACTGCCTGGACAAGTCCCTGCAGTTTTCTTGGCAAGATTTCAGAAGTGGTTTGCCACTGTCTCCTTCCTAGGGCTGAGAGAGAGCGACTGGGCCAAGGTCACCCAGCTGGCTTCCGTATGCCTAAAGTGGGACTAGAACTCACAGCTTCCCAGTTTCTAGCCTGAGGCCTTAACCACTACACCGAACTGGTTGTCTTTATACTTTTAGGTTTTAAGAAATAATTTGTCTAGATTGATCACAGAGATCAGTTACTATTACTGAGAATCCACTAAATAAGTATTTATTTATAAACTAAAGTTAAGATTACAGTATAAGCAATAGTCTTCAAAAAGTATATTGACAACAATGCTATTCCCAATTATTGTGCTTCATACCAGCTTAACAAAATATTTGCTTATTTGCTCGTTACTTCAGGTCTTAGCCCAGTATATTTCAACGGGCTTTGCCTGAAGAAGAAGCGTTGTTTTGATACTCATTTTTGTTGCTGTTGTTGTTTTCCTGGCAACATTTCAATAAGACCACTGAAGTCTATCAAGAAAGCACTATTTTAAAAAAAACAAACCTGACAATATCACAAATAATTCTGTTTTCCTGGCCTAAATAATTCAGCTAACCTGTCGGTATTAGCAAATGAGTGAAGTAAATTGCATTGACAGCGAGAGAAACACATTTGCAATATAGCTGGTATTATTCTGTAAAGTTGTGGAGCTGGAAACATTCAGACCTGAAACAATAGAAGCTACCAGGGTCATTTACAAGGATAGTGTTACTGATCTTGGCACCCCCTTATTGTCAATAGTGCCAAGATACTTAAGCATGTGACTTGCAAACAAAAGTAGAAAGATATCCAATTAGATTTTTTTGGAATACAGGGACTGTAACAGGATTTTTTTAAAAAAAATCCTCTGATTTCACTTTCAGTAGCAAATCTCATGAATAGGGTTCCAACCATGGGGTCCTTGGCTGAAAAGCCCTCATTTGTTATTAGGGTTTATTTTTCACTTCTTTAACCCTATGTCTTTTTCCAGCAATATCGTGGACACTTCAATGAAGCATATGGGGATGATGGAAGCAGAGATCCTCCTCCATTATGGCACCATATTACACAGTGAATAATGCTAGTATAGGAGAAAACACTAAACCACCGTGGGGGTCCATGCATGGTTGGGGAATTCTAGGAGTTGAAATCCACACATTTTAATGTTCCCAAGGTTGAGAAACACTGCTATAAAGGATTGTGATGATAAGCCCTGTCTTGGGCCTGTGAATATCTATCTTACTCTGGTCCTACATAGATACAAATCACATATGTGTCTGGGACCCTGCAGTTTGCAGGTGACTTAAGCCAGGCTCAAATTTTGTGCTAAGTCATAGCTTACTTTAACCAGGGGTTAAGACATAGTAATTAGTAGACGTAGCATAAGACATAGGAGCTAGCTCATACCCAATGTTAATCTATAAACCATAGTTTCTAGACAGTGGCTTAGTTCACACATCCAGGTAAGCCATATGTCCTGTTACGTCTTAATATATTTTGCCAGCCAAATTTTTGATTCTATGTGCATATGTACCATATAGATCCATACAAATTCAAATCAGTGGACAGAGAGGGCTTGCTATTCAGTTGTCCCCTTTTGCTATTGATTTGTGGTGTGCGCGACAACTGTGTGGTGGGCACTGGTCTAGACAATGATGATACTGGCCATCTGTTGACATCTCTTGTAAAGGAAGCATAAAATTCCAATCAAGGGCCCTTTTCTTAACTTCCGTTATGTAATTCAGCTCCTTGACCACCTACTTGCTTTGTTTTATGACACTGTAATTGTAAAATGTTTTTGAGTGGCTTTGGGTGAAAAATTAATGCCTCAGCAGAATACAAAATATGACTGACTCCGGGAAAGGAGAGATGGAATATGTGGGTGGGATAGCAAAAAGGAGAAAGCTGGACATTTCTCGGCGAAGTTGCAGATAAACATTTCAGCTAACCCATAAAACAAGATACTGGATAATGCGCAAATTGCATACTATAAGCTTAGCTTTTTGCCTCATAAAAGCAAAAGCTATAATTTCACTTACTAGCATTTATATGAATACCCTGAGGCTTAGCAGGGCAGCTCCTTTTACTTTATGCCTGCAAACTTTTCTCAAGAGTTTTTTTTTTTAACTGACTATGGAATGAAATATTAATTGGGCTCAAAATGTAATGTAATCTTTGTCACTTTGTGTGGCCTCTATGAAGAAACCTGGGCTCTTTTCATCACACCTGGCCCTCTGAAGCCCTGAAACAGCTCCATTGTGTAGTGCCTTTCTTCACTGAGTTCCTCAGTTCTTGTTTGTCACATTCTTTGTAACAGCCAGCCCCGCAATTCCCAAAGAAATCAGTCATAGCTAAACTGGACCCCCCCCCCCAGCTTAATGGGAACACAAACTCTAAACAGGCCTGTGATTCTCTAGAAGGGGGCGAGTTGAATTAAGGCCTTGGCCAGTGTTTAGTGGAAGCAACAGTGTATACTTTTCAATGGAAGCCTGCTGCAGCCCATCAACAAGCACGAGACGAGCCTGGAAATAAAAATTCACATGCACAAACTCTGAACACCATGGTGGCCAAACCAATAATTTGTTCCCCATTGATGTCGTCATTCCTGTATTCCTTTAATTGCTCTAAAATTAATTGCTCAGTAATTAATTAATGAGTAATGTTAAAGAGGGAAGGCAATCTGGATAACACAATTCCAGCAAAATAATAAGATTTTTCAGGAACTAGAATCATATTTGCATGTTGCCACTGAATAGATTGTAAATCCTAATTTGGACATTTGAAGATCGATAGTTCCCATTTCTTGTAGTAACTATTTATCCAAGGAAGGGGATCTGGTGAAATACTTCCACTGCTAGTCAGGTTTCATGGCTATTTGTTTATTTATTATATTTATACTCCACTTTTCTGGTATGTAAGCATACCAGAATTAAAACAAAATACAAATCCAAGATAAATATACATATTATGAGAATAAAATAAATACAATTGGACTCAATTAACCATTAAAAGTTTGGTGAAAGATTCAGAGCAGGAGAGGTACTGATCCACTCCAAAGCTCCAAATTAGCTCCCCAAATAATTTCATGGAGAGGGGCCCTATTTGTGGAAACCCCAGCTGACATCAGTCCAGACATTTCATCTAGACACATATGGACCTGCGAGACTCTGATCTTCCCAACAATTACAAAGCTCTTCCTCTTCTGAAGAAGGAGGGCTTCTTCAGTAAAGATTTTATAACTGTAATAAAAGTCTTAAAACTTGAGCTATAATGTTCATAGTAACATAACTATAACCTTATAATTTTAAGGGCTCATTCCCAATGCACAAACAACTGAGGCTATTCATAGACTGAGACTATGAATAGCAGAATCTCAATAATAAAGTTTCAATTGTCACACGATTTTAATTGCCATCTAGTCATCAATAATACTTTCAGAATAAAATGCTTTGGTACATTGGTTATCAAATGGAAGGATAAAAGGCTGCTGTGTCAGAGGGTATGGTATCCTATTGTTCTTCCTCACTTCTGACAATTAGGCAGTGGGAATTAATCACAGCCTTTTAACACTCTTGTGGAGCAACTGAATGTGGCCACTGCAGAAGCATTTTAAGGTTTGATGCTTACAGTATTAATTGAAAGAGCATCTTTTATTATTTTGGAAATATTATTAATTCTAACCACCTTTAATTCCTGGAAGACGTGGCACATAAATATGATATAACAACAAACAGTACCATTATTGACAGTGATTCAGAGAAAGGAATCCCATCTAACAAGGAAACTTTAATTAAGATGTAGTGGGTTGTATGTAATTTTCCACAGCTTCCGGCATATGCAACCCAACAGATCCTGGGAAGGTGCCTCACAGGCCCTAGGATGGGGGTGGGCTGGAATAGTCCTCTGTGGGCCGAGAAACAAGTTGTTCTTCAAGAGGGTGATTTCCCTCATATACCATCTTCTAGCTCTAATAGAAATGTCTAGCTCTGACATTTGAAAGGGGGTTAATGAAGGAATTCTGGTGGGAGGGGAAATTAGGGGGGAAAACCCCTAATGTGAGGGTTTTTCCTGAGGGTAGAATTAATGAATGTACATCTTTCCTGAAGGAGATCACAAATAAAGGCAAACTCTTTTAACAGTGTATGATTCTGGTAATAGGAATGGAGAAATCTTAACATTAATATTAGCATACAACAGAGCTTGTCCAGAGGGTGTTTGAAGGCTGATGCCAGATAATATCTGGGATAGATGTTCTTGTATTTTTGACTAGAAATTTTTATATTTGTAATTTGTATTGTTAATCTCTTTTTTTGATGTGAGCTGCCAAGAGTCTGCACACAACTGTGATAAATAAATAAATATTTGCCACTGAAACTATATACATATATTATTTGGCCATAATAAATGATCACAGTGTCATCATAATAGAAATGTTTTGATACAACAAACCATGCTCTGTTCTGTTTTGATCAACTAGCTCTCTGTAAACTTTTGACTCCAAAGAAACATTTGGCATTCTGCTGTCTTCTGACTAAAGCATTTTCTACCTTGGTTGATGATTTTTTAGGCTATTGTAACAACAAGGTCTTTATTCCTTAAGCAAAGTTAGGCATGAAATGTTTTTCCCCATGATTTTAAGCATCTTGACCTGCTGAATGAGAATGATGAGAGCAGCAATAAATCTGTCATAAAAAAAGCATGCAAAGCAATTTTTTTTGTTTAAAAGTCATGGTTAACTAGCAATGAAAAAGGGCTTATGGACTGTATTACTGTGGTAATGGCAATGTCTTTTTTTTCTGTTTGTTCAAATGGATATCCTCAGGCATGTCAGCCCTGACTAGAAGCCAAAAATTGTTCGGTTCAAACTGTTTATGGGAAGGCTTATTATCCCTGAAATGAAAAAAAAAAAAAGAATGATAATAAAGCTTTACCTTTTCACCTTACCTGAGAGAGTGGAAATACAGTTAGAGGAAACTACAAGCAATTTAGTCCAAGTGCCCTGCCCTTCTTGCAACCTGTTCAAGGATCTTCGCTGTTAAACACACAGCCAGTAATGTGATTTAGAAAACACCTACAAGCACACACCTCTACTCAACAGACCATGCAAAATGTTGGCTTTGTCACATTCCTGGAAGTTCTAGCAAACAAGGCACAAGCAGGCCATTCCTTGTCCGCTTTCTGAAGACAGCAATTTACTGGACTTAAATGCTGATACGTAACCAACAGATGCGTCCACAAAAAACTTCTATTTTGAGTTGAATTTAAATATTGGGTGAAAGATAAGCCTCTTGTCAGACATAAATTCCTGACTGTTTTTCCCTCCTTTGCTCTACTATAAACAATTATTTTTCATTAAAAAGCAAGACAATTCATAAGCTCTTAAAAGTTTCCTGTTTGGTCTTGTTCACCACATTTTTTATAAAGAAACATTTCCCGAGTTCATAGACATTCATTATCTTTCCTTTTCCCTACTCCCCCAACCCCACTGTTAGAAACAAAGAAAAACATCCAACCAACTGTAGTGAAGCATTCAGACTTGGCAATAGGTTATTCTTCTTCAAGTGGTTTGTGTGAAAAAGAAAGATTCTCACTTGATTCTAGACTAGCAGCATTGTAGAGTGGCAATGCATACTTTCTATCAGGTTGGACGTTGCAGCAAGTTTAGCGTGGCGTGTAGAAGGCCAAAAATGGACATGGCTGGAATATTTTGGGGAGGGGGCTCCAGAAGTTTGAAATAGTGAAATGGGTTTGAAATCGGCATCTGTTTATGGATGCTTAAGACACTGGTTTTCTTCACAATCTCCCAGTGCTAAAAAGGCCCAAATTTAGGTCCCACCCACTTTGGGGAAGAGGCAGTGAGACTACAGAAGGGATGTTGCTGAGTTACATGGGCTTTACAGATTGCAGTGAGTCCAGTTCTCTACTGAGTGCAGAAAGCCAGATTAAAGCATGCCTGCCTATGGCTAGATCTCAAATGATGTACACATAACAGAGGTGGAATAGTCTGAGTGATATGGTGTGATTATGATGCAGATTGCCAGGCAGACCAAGACGGAAGCCTGGAATAGCTGTTTGGAGCAAAATGGTATGCAAAGGGAATACTTTGTCCCACCTGCCATTAAATTATTCAGCATTATTATTACATGGAGCTCATGTGGAGCAGTTCCAGTTTTGCTCCCTGTGAGACTATACCATCAGCCTTCCTAAGAACACTTTTTCCAGCCCGGATATGTGTGCCAAATGGTTCCTTGAGATTGCAGCTAAGACTGCCTAGAACAGAGCCCAGATTGGCAATCAAATCCCCAGTATTTTGGACCTTTACTTGGACCCTTTTTTCTGGTGAAAATGGACAAGGGCTACACCTTTGTCATTGTGGCAAGAACTGCATATGTGTCTTCCGTTGAGTTTTTTTGCTCAACACAACAGAGGCCTTCTAGAGATTCCATGGATTTGGAACAGGAACACACATCGCTAGGTTTCTTCCAAAGAAAACCTTCCCACCTTCCAAAAAACATGCTCTGAAGTCAATTCAGTTAAAGGATGGTTCTTCTGTAGCATCTTCAGATTTGCTCAGAAGAGTCTTGAGAATCTTTACATCAGCTTCTGCAAGTCCATTTCATTGTGGATATTCAGGATTTGAGGCGATGTGTTCAAATACAAATGTTGAGGCAGATTGTGGTCCATTTTCTGTTATCACAACTTGTGGTATGTTATGTTTAGCAAACACAGTTTGGTGTCTTAATTGTAGTTGGTGCTAACAAGTCCTCTAGCCGAGCTACCTTGCATAATTTGTTATCATAATGTAGTTTTTATCATGTAGTGTGAAGACTATGTTGTAATAATGTATTATTTTTCAAATTGCCTACTTTTTCCCATGAGGCCAAAGCAAATCCTCATCTCTAAGGTCAGAGAGATAGAGAAGTAGGGAGTCAAGGTGAAGACCTTGAGGGAAATAGGCAAGAACCATTGCATAAGCAAAGAGGGCTTGAAATGTTCCTTAAATCCTGAGAAACAAGATCGTATTCAGAAATGACTCAGGCAGGCACCTCCCTGAGGAAGAGGAGGTAGAGCACGATCAGGCTTGCACGATTCTGTTATCACAATAAAGTATAGCTCTAACTTTCCCATGGAGTCTGTTTCCTGATCTGGTCTACCTCCCAGGACTGACAGTTTCACAGATAAGATGGGATATGTCTGACAAATCTTACGTTGAACAATCTGTGCTCTTACTGTGTTGGAGTTTACAGTAAGCCAGTATAGAGTGTCTCTGGCATGTCTCTTGAACTTCTTGGTCCCTGTGTCCCTGTACTTCCAAGCAGGCAGGCTAAAACCGTGGGCTGTAAAGCATAGTATGATGAAGCAGTGACCTTGGAGAAGCACACCTTTATATTCTGAAAGCTCAGAGAAAAGAAACCAAAAAGTTCTAGTCATTGTATGCTGCTGAGAATATGTCAAGCACATATTGTTGAAGTGCCAGCAACAGTTGCTATATTCTGAGTAGAGTGTTAATTAATTTTTCAGTATAATTCACTACAATTGCCATCTTCACAGATAGAGATGAGATTGTGAGTCCAAACAGCAAACTAAGTGTCTCTTTTTGTATCTGAGCATAGATTTGTTCAGTAAAGATCAATGTACATGAATGTACATGTACATAGATAGGATGACCCATCAAGTTCTTGGAATAAAATAGCACCCACGCTGTCCTTGGAAGTATCTATGGACTAAAAGAAGACTTTTATAAAATGATGTACCATTGGTATTTGACACTGGATAAATTAGGTAAGATGTATAAAGGAATTTCAAATGTATGTTGGAAATGTAATCAGTGTGAAGGTACTTTTTATCATCTCTGGTGGATCTGTGAGAAAACTAAGAAATATTGGAATATGATATGTATTCTGATTCAAAAAAATTTAAAAATGGGTATACAATTGAGACTTTCCTTTTAGATATGATGGATAAACAGATGGAAAAAAACCATGGGAATTTATTTCTTTATATGATAACGGCAGTGAGACTTCTACTGTATATGCATAAAATGTAAAGACAAATACCTACAGCAGCATAATGGATATTGAAATTAATGGAATTGGCAGAGATGGCGAAATTGACTATTCTGATCAAAGAAAAGACATTGTCTAGCTTTGGTTCTTATTGGAAACCATTCCTGGACTTTTTACTTGAGACTCAAAAAAAAAGAAATATTGATTTTGGGGTTTGATGACTGATTTATTTTATAACTAGAGAGATACTTTGCATTAATCTGATTTTCATTATTTGTTTATATAGATGTGTATTGTAATCTTTTAAATATCAGAGTAAGTGGTGAATGTATTTTATATTTACCCCTGTACCAAAGAAAGTCGGAAGTTATCTTCTTTACTCTTTTTTCTTCTGAATTTTTTTCTTTTGCTATTTTCTTTTTTCTTCTTGTCTTTTTATCTTATACTGAAATGTAATAAAGTTCTTTTTTTAAAAAAAAAAAAAGGAAGTATATATGGACATTTTACTTCTTTTAGAAGGTTTATATTATAAAACAGGTGTTACATTTAGAACAGTGTTTATATAATTTAGGTCCTTGTCAAATGTCAGATGGCATTTGTAATGATATGTGCTATCCAATTTGTGGTATTTACCATCTCTTCTGAATCTCTTTCTGGCATGTCAGTTTTGGCATATATATGATTACCTTTATTTTAGCCTAGTCTGATTTAAGGCTATCTCTTGTTACTATTTCTCCCAGCTGCTATGTTTCTCGATTTTTAAAACATTTGCTTTTGTTCAATTTAATATTATAGGACCTGGTTTCTTTTAGTACCAGTTTTAATCAGCAATCATGTTCTTCTGTCTTGCCTCCTACAAGTATGCTATCCATGTATCCCATGTTTCTGGAATGTCTTCCATCAGTTGTTGCAAGGTGTGATGAAACATTTCAGGAACAGAGCACAACCCAAGGGACATGCATTTAAAGCTGTATCAGTCCTATAAGTGTGTTTTCTTTATCCAGTGGTATGTGCCAACACTTGGCTGATGCCTCCAGCTTGGAAAATATCTTTGGGTCTGCCAGTCATGCTAAAACTTCCACTTGTACCAGGATGTGATTATGCTGTCTTTCAATGCGTGCATTTAGGGTCCAGGAAAATTCTCAGACTTCCATCTATCTTGTGATCTATGACTAAGGAATGAACCCATTCAGTTGGCTCTTCAGTATGGTGAATAATTCCTCTTGTTTCCATTCTGCTTTCTGTTTTGTTCTCAGTGTTCTCAATATTACTGGCACATTTCTCAGAGCATGTACTACTGGTTGGGCATCTTTCTTAAGAGTAATGTGCTTGGGAGGCCTCCAATACCATGAAAGATACCTTTGTAACTGCTTAACCATGGAAGGATTTTTTCCTCCTGTGGTAGTTTTTCAGAGGTTTCTAGGCCCAGGATGGTCCTTCACAGATTTAGCATTACTAACACTTTTATACCATATGAAATACCTTTCCCTTTTGAAGTGAGATCACAGCTGCCTGGTAGATCTTCTATTAGATCTTCAATATATGACTTTAGATGCATGGTTACTAAATACAAATCTAGCTTAATCATAGTAGCAACTTTCAGCTATTAAAGTGACTTGTGCACCAGTATCAATATGATACGCAATGGGCTTACATTAGCCGGTATTCTGTTAACCCAGCTTTCTTTCAGATGTTCCATCCTATCTGCAATGGATGGCATGAGTGGGGAAGATTCTGGAATGGAGCTTCAATATTGTCAGGAGGGGGGAGAGACATTCCAGGGCAAGCGTCTCCCCAGCCCACAGCAAGAGTGTGGGAAGATGAGAAGGATGAGGCTGGACCCTCCCTAGAGTCTCACGGGTTATAGCCACTAGTTGCTTTAGCATAGGTTGAGTCTGGCGAGATTCTGTCTATTAGGTGCGAGCTAATAAAGGAACTGAACTGTACTGGATTGCCTCGTTGCTGTTCTTGGGCTGGACCTGACATATCTACATCAAGTGATCCTATGCCATCTACTTGATCACATTCTTGTATAATACATTTTGGGTACTTTTGTACATTTTACCTGGATACTTTCCACATTTGTAACGTTCTGGGTCTCGGTGGGACACTGCCTATAGGGATCTTTCATACTTTATTGATTATATGGTTTGCGTACTGTTTGTCCTGTTCCCAAACTTATTTGCCTACTGCTGGTTCCTTTGTTAGGGCCAAAGCCATGTCTCTAACTACAGTCTACTGGTCTCCTTCTTTTTCATAAGTCTCTGTTAAGGGGGATGGTCAACATCAGAGTATTGTCTTTGTTGTGTCACATAACTTTCACTTATGAATGAACGACTTCTGCTGCTTGGCACACATCAGCAGAGTTTTCTAGAGATAAGTTCACCTCTCCAAGTAAGAGTCCTTGCATTTTCTTATTTCTTATGCCCAAAACAATTTGTTATTTGGTCAAAGATACATCAACATACCAAAGTCACAAGAGTTACTCTTTAGTTTCAGATGTTACAATTTTTTCAATTCTCTCAGCTGACTTTTGTAGGTATGATGAAAAGTACTATTTTCTCATCCTTGTCTTCTTCTGAGAGGTGCTGCATCTGAGGAGTTAGGTTGGTCTGTTGACAGGAGTTTTTCCTGTCCCATTCTGGAGTTTGGGGCATTTTGATTAACTTTTAGGCACCTAAGCCAAGAGTTAAGCTGCGAAAGCCCTTGACTCCTCCAGGCTGCATTTCATCATCTAGCACCCACACTGATATTTTTTTATTTAAAGGCCAACTGCTGGACCCCCAAAATAGCCACACCCCCTTTCTGGCAGGCAAAATTTAAAGAACCTCTGAAAGAACTAATTATTGGATTATTGTTGTTTTGGATCACACAATCACGGTCTACCAGGCTAGGGCAGGGTGGGTTAGTAGAGGGATGTTTCTTACTTCCCAGTCTAGCGCTGACCCCAAATTACCTTCACATCACCTGTACCAAACCCTGCGACATGCCATCGCTGCTGCCCAGGAAATCAGCTTCACTTCTGACACAATGAGGTGTTCATTTATTAGGTGTCAGCTTGGACACAACTGGAACAAAAAGCACCAAAAAGATTTAACATATTGCAAGGAACATATCATAACTCTCTGTAACTTAGGAAAGTTGAACCGCTTTTAAATACTTGCTTTCGCACGTGGCTCACTAAATGGTGGTGAACCACCACTGGCTATGTTAGATGGATTTTTAAGGCAGCAGCAGCAGCATCTGGAAAACTGTAGGTTCTCCATTTTCCTCCCCCAATTTATTGCCTGTATAAATGAATTCTCTGTTAGCCTGGCTTAAAGTTGCTCCAGGAATTATACAGATCTGTCTAAAGCTAGTTAAAACTAACTGCCTGTACAGCATATCACACTGAATTCCATAAATGCTGCGTATGAACTAGGACCGTACTTCCTTTGGTCAGTCCTGAACTTAATCCTAAGAATTTTTCTTAAGTGAACCCAAATCAAGAGACTTAAACCAAGGACTCCTAGGAGACTTAAAAGAGAGCATTGCTATATTTTTTCCGAAAGATTATTTTATACATGTTTATCCTAAGTTAAAAAGAATTGGGCTTTCCTGATACTTTAGCCTTGAATTACCCCATTTCTGTTCTCCAGATATCCAGATGTGTGCAATATTTTAACTGTGTGTCAATATGATAAGTTTTAAAATTTAGTTTGTTTTTGTTTTGTTGTTGCTGTTGTTTTGTGGCTGCTGATTACAATGTCCTGAGCTGATATTATAAAGGATATCATACCAGCATTTATTTGTGAACTTCCTTAAATTAATTGATGTAAATATTTAATACCAAATTGGGGTAATTCCATTCTTCTCCAGTGGCTGTCAAACAAATTGCCCACATTATTGATGAAGGGTCTCAACCTCCAGAGAAGCTTGGGAGGGTATAGAACAGTGTTTCTCAACCTTGGGAACTTTAAGATGTGTGGACTTCAACTCCCAGAATTCCCCAGGCAGCCAAGCTGGCTGGGGAATTCTGGGAGTTGAAGTCCACATATCTTAAAGTTCCCAAGGTTGAGAAACACTGGTATAGAAGATGATTGTGGAAATGAGTGTTCTAGAACTTTATCATTTATGAAATCTGTTGGGATTCCAGCTGCAATCTATTGTCTCAATTCTTCCAGAACACTGCTCACTTTTCTTGCTTAGAGTATTATGCAAACTCACGAAGTGGGTTAATTAGCAACAATGTGAATCAAGTTATACAAATGCAATCTCTAGATTCCTCTCTCCAGCAAAAGCTAGCAAAGAATATACTGTATAGTCAGTTAAAGTACTTGGGACTTGTTTTTAGAGAAGATGGAGGTTAAGGAGTTGTGAGGAAGGCATCACAACCTGTTCAGTAGGAAACAAATGGAAAATCTATAACCTCGACTACATTGCATGCAATCCTCTGCCGGATTTTAAAAATGCTTTGCAATCAGTCAATCAGTCAATTCAGCCCACAGCCACTGCTATTCTCCAGAAAAACAGTCCACCCTAGTGGCTTATTGCATAACAAGGAAGAAAAAGAGAAAACACACCAGAGAAAGTGGAAGGAGAAAGAGATGCCAGGGAAAAAAAGAGGAATTACAGAAATAGATACTGCTGGACCCATCTACTTTTTGCTCTGGCCCTACTCACATCTTTTTCCTCAGTAGAAGATTGTAGAAAGATGACTCTCATCAGAAAAGCAGTTGTGTGCAATACAGCATATGGGTAGAACATATACGATCGTCATAGAACATTGTACATTCTTTTCCTTCAGAGGAATTCAGCTGAATACATTTGTAACCACTTGCTATTTGGGGAGCAGGCTTCAATTTTGGGTAACCACCACCATCCTTTAATTCTTTACCATTTTTGTGTTTAAATGGATAGAAAGATCACCCAGAGCTATTCTACATGTTAGGAACAGAAACCACTTTTCTAATGTTAAGACAAATAATAACCTTAAGAGGCAAGATATTAGCAAGCAAGGAATTTCCACACTGGCTCCATAACTAGCCTGCCTGACCATTTGGACAGGTCAGTTCATTTAGGAGGAAAAGATAAGAAAAGTCTGGTTCCAGCTTTAAAAATTCCTTTCTTGGACTGAAATTGAGACATTCCAAACTAAATGTAATCAGGATCATTTACAACTTCTTTTGCAAACTGAGGCAACTGTGAGAGAATTCACGCTTCTCTTATTTCAAGACTAGCTTCAACTGGGGATGGATGCAAACAATTTTGGCTATGGCCATGGAATGGGATCAAATATATTGTGGTCTAGAAATTATAATTCAGTTTGGTTTACTGTGCAGGTTACTCTGGAATCTTACACCATTCAAATTGGAAATAAAAAATAACTTGGAAATCTTGCTTACATGAAGCCGCCTTTCCTAGGAACATATATGACATTAGACCAGCTAAGAGGATTGGTCTGCCTAATTAATATTTGCTACCTTGTCTGGAAACAGCTCTTTGGAATGTCTCACTTTCCCAGAAAATAGTGACTGAACCTGAAGAGGCTGTAGTGTTAAGAGAAAGTTCTTCGCCCAATGGCAGCAAATGGCTGCCACTTGATGTCCCCCAAAGTATAATTCACACAAAGGGAAAGGTGCAGTTATTGTGCCATGTGTCCCTAACATGGGTTTTGTTTATTATTTATATTTTTAGGTCACTTGCCCCAAAGCAACTTATTTCAAAAACAAGCCATAAATAAATAAATAAATAAATAAATAAATAAATAAATAAATTCTACTCTCAAGAGATGCCAAAGATGTAATGGAGAAAAAGTGTGGCTTATCTATGGTGGAAAAAATGCATTTAACATAATGGTCCTGCAATGCACAATGTTTGGAAATGTGAGTCCAACAGATCTGGTAGATTTTTAAAAGTCTCAGTTTAGACTTTTATTATTTAAAAGGTTTTATAAATATGTTCTAAATAGACCATGGAATTGGTCTAGCAATTTTTGGGGTTGGAAATTACTCAGCCATTTGGTTCTTATTTTATGAAATGAACAAGCATTTGAACACTCATTTGATATGCTTGTTGATGCATCACGAAAAGGAGATATGCTTTGAATTCTCCTTAAAAACCCCATGTAAACATACAGCTTATGTATAATTGCAACAAAATACCATCTCCTTAGAAAGTGCTTTCACATGCAATTTCCTCTTTGACTACTGCATGTAAACATAGTTATTGAATTTGGGGAAACTTGTGGGCTTTAAGTGGTGCAACTGGGATCAATATCTTAACAAATGCAAATTATATTTTACAGCGTCCTTGCACTGGAGCAAAATACCTGCATCATAAAAGGGACAGAAATAGTAACAGGTACATTTCTTTAAACAAAAGAAATTAATCTGGATAATGACTCTATTCCCTGGTTTGGTTATTCCATCCTTCTGAAACTTTGGAGCTGGGCATTACACAATAACTCAGAGGGCTGAGCAATCTGGTGCCCTCCAGTTGTTTTTGAATGTAACTCCTATAAACCCCAGTTTGTTTAGTCAATGCTCTGAGATTATAGGAACTGTATGGTAAAACTACCTCTGCACCCCACTCAGTGAGCATGAATCCTCAATTTGGTTTTAAGACATTAGGAAATTGTCTTATGCCAAACCAGACCGTTGATTTATCAAATTTGGTATTACTTGTGCTGCTTGGCAACAGCATGTCAGAATTTCATTTTGAAGTCTTTGTCAGCTTGACCTGGAGATGCTTGAGTTTGAATGTGCCTTTTGGGGATACAAAGCATGTGTTTTATTATAAAGTTAGATCCCCTCTCCCCCCAATTCCTTTTCTCACTGACATGGCACTAGATTTTAGTCAATGGGAAATGCAGCTCTGTGCCATTGACTTGGATCAAAATCAGTTTCATACCGATATACATACTTTGCCCAGGAAGAGGGAGGGAGAGAGAGAATACTGTATAGACATCAAGGCAGTGATCTGGAGCAGCTGACCAACTTATAGCAAGAGGATATTTACCTTTTCCTCGGTTATATCCCTGCTAAAAATAATGATCAGTTGCCAAGTGCCCTATAATGAAAAAATAGGTTGTATATCGACATGTTAATATATAGTACATACAGATGGACTAAAATAGCTTGGAGATGTCACTGAAATGTAATTGGTAGCATCCTTATTATGGAAGGGAGGGAGGGAGGGAGGGAGGGAGGAGATATCAGAATAAAAGCTTGTTCAAAAAGTATTACTGTTAAAATAGTCACCCATAACAGATTATTGGGGGATTCTACTGGTAATCCATCCTGGAAGATCTTCCACATTATATTGCTATTGCCATAACATAAGAGGATGTTAGAAACATAACAGGATAAAAGAACAACCAGTTGATCTATTGGATCCACCATTGTCTACTTCAGCTGGCAATCACTCTCCACAGTTTGGGTAAAAGGCCTATACAATACCAACACCTAGAGTTAAATTGAAGATTCCTGGGTTTAAAGCTGGATTCTTCTGCCTGAAAAGTAGGTGTTAATTATGAGGTTGTTTTGCTTCTTTGCTTCTTATTATTTCTTGCTCTCTTCTTCTATTATACTATTTTATTTCTATTATACTCTCTTTTTCTATTATACTATTCTAGTATAATAGCAGTTTCTACTTTGCTCTGGGACATATTCCTTGTACTATGAGTTTGGGCACAACTTGAGAAAAAAGCAACATAACCGAATCATAGAATGTAAAGTTTGGAAGGTACTTAGGATATCAAGCCCAAACCCCTTCCCAATGTGGAAATCCATTACAATAGCATCACTGATAGATGGCCATCCAGCTACTCTTTAAATATTTCCAGTCAAGGAGAGTCTGCTAGCCACCAAAGCAGACTGTTCCATTGCTGAACAGTTCTTATTAGGAAATTCTTCCTGATATCCAATCAAAATCTGCTTCCTTGTAATTTAAACACAGCGGTTGCGTCTCCCCAAAGTCTTCTCTTCTCCAGACTAAACATACCAATGCTTTCAATCCTCCTTCCAAACTTTCTTCCTCACAACCCCCTTATCATCTTGGTTGCTCTCCTTTGGGCCTGCCTCAGTTTGTCCTTCCTAAAATGCAGTCTCCCAAATTGGATGCAATAATTCTAGCTGTGGTCAAGCCAATGCAGAATACAGAGGAATAATAACTTGCCTTAATCTTAACACTACACTTTTGTTGATGCAGCCTATGATTAGTTTTTTCTGTGTGTGTGGCTTTGCAGGTGCATTGCAGGGTGGGCTCAAGTCCAGATTGTTACCTGCCAAAAAACCAAGGTTGTTTTGGAAGTGCTGCTGTCCACTACGGTCTCCCACATCCCATATTCATGCCTTCGATTTCCCCTACCCACTTGAAGGATTTTATCTTTACCTTTACTTTACCTATTACCTAATAATAATTCATCCTATTTGTTCTGTTTAAGATCCTCCTCAGTCTCGATACTGTCCTCAGAGGTCACTACTAACCCCTGTCTTTGTATTGTCCACAGTTTTGATAATCATATTTCCTACCCCTCTCATTTAAGGTAGGAATAAATGTTAAATAATATATGGCCTAGAATAGAGTCATGTGGTACTCCATTGCCACTTCCTTCCAGGCTAACGGAGGGAAGTGGCAAATGGAGCCATTTATGTGCAGTCATTCAGTAAGATTATTCAACCAACTAGCCAGAGCTTAAACACAGAGAGCAGCAAATGGAATAATATTATTTCTCTCCTTCCCCCCCCCCCCCCAAGTCACTGTCAGGCAGACAACACATTCTATCCTTTTATTATATTTTTAAGCAGAGCTATACATTACTTTTGCCATTGTGACAATTACTTACTTTGTGAAGGAAATCTAATATTACCAATATGGAGGAGGCTAAAAGTGCTACTGAAATCAATTCAACATAACCAGAACAATGTAATAAGATTCCAATAGTCTTCCAATTTTGTATATATAGAACTGTCCATTTTTGTGTAAATATGACAAATTCCATTTTACTTTACTTTTCTTCTTTCACAGAAACTGTGTGGCATTTTTGCTTTCTTATATTCAATATTTCTTGGAACATCTTCAAGGAATTCCCAAGTTATTACCTCAACCCTTTTCTTAACACTTGTGGGACAGGGTTCTTGTTCAAACACATTACACAATTTGAAATAGCCGGATTTACTTCTTTTTTCCTTTTTTCCCCTGCGTCTCCAAGTGATTTTTTTTGTGGAAAAAAAAAACTTACTGATATATAGCAATAGGACATACATGTTAGTTAATTTTACTTTTTCAAGATGACTAGCTTCTATGTGGTCTTCAAAGGCAGTTCCATGGAGAGCACACTGCAATAGTCCAGACACCTAATGACTAGAACATGAGTTACTGTTTTAAGATCCTTGCACTTCAGGTCGAGACAGAATTGGTGCACTAGCTGGAGTCAGGCAAAGGCCCTCCTTATCACGTCTCTATCTGCCCATGCAACAGTAGATGGAAGTACAAGAGAACCTCTAAATTGTGGACGTGCTCCCTCAGGGTTAGTGCGAGATGAGACATGATTCACCTGGCCAAGACTCCAAGGGAGCAAATAGTAACTCTGTCCTGCTTGGGTTCAAGTTCAGCCTTTGTCACCCCATCCAGATCCTCATAGCTTTCAGACACTAGGACAAGACTTCTGTTGCATTAGTGGTATGATCCAAAGTACTGATGTACAACTGGGTATCACCCGCATACTGATAATATCACACCCTGTACCAACAGATAAATTCTCCCAGTTCTCCAACAAAAAGGTCAAATACCCATACTTCTAAGCAAAGAGAATTTAGAGGAATCTGTTCCAAAAGTATGTATGTATGTATGTATGTATGTATGTATGTATGTATGTGGGTTTCATCCCCTATTAACACCTAAAAATATACCAACAGTTCATTATTTTCTATGCCTGTCAATTAGGAAGAAAAAATCAGTTTCAGACTTAAAGTGGGCTATTTCCTGAAGAACCAGACTGGGACAAACCATATCTTGTTCTCACCCCATATCACTAATATTGAACACCTACTGATTATGACTTGGAGCTAAGAGTGACTTTAAGATGAGTTTACACATAATGCTAAACCATGAATTAGCAATGATGTATTGCAACAACGGGCAACTTTTTGATGCCAGAGGCCATACTCAATATTTTGGGTAACCACATGCTGCAACGGGTGGAGTAATGATATCAAGGGGCGGTGAGGTCCTCTGTTAGTGCTTTTTAGGGGGAATTAGGTTTTGTTTCAAACTATGTTTATTTTATGGCTTACACTCTACATTTTGAGAGGAAGCCCTGATATAGCAGCAGGAAACTAGGCCTTTGGTTTTCAGAGTCTGGCAGAGACGGTTCCAAGGTTTGGGAGCCTCAACTCTCTTTGACTGGGCTCACCCAACATGCTAGGTCAAGCAAGCCATATTTTGGCTTAGTGTAAGTTGAAAATCCAGCCTGCTTAATTTTTAATGTTTTGTTTTTTCAATTGTTCATACATTTTGAAACAGGAAACTGAGACGGTTGCCTTGAATACCTATGTTTCTCCATCATAAAAATGGAGGAAAGCAGTGTTCACGCCTATCAAGAAATGTGCTGAGTGCCTTTTCTTTTATCCTTAGACCCATCTGGGCTGCTTTTGAAGCAAAGTAGCATTCTCAAGGCAACTGTTTTGCTAATCAGTCACATGAGCGTTGCCAGCAAGTTGGATATAGGACACTCCATCTTTACCAGAAGAATAATCTTTCATTCTTTTTGCAGCAAAAGTAACTTTATGCATCTCATCATTTCCCGGCTGATTTTTTTTTTCCTGCCTGATTTTAAAGCCTGGCATCTGTTATTACAACTCACTTTTTAAATAGGTAAAAAAAAAAAAAAAAACCTGTATCACATCTACAAACAGAAGGCAATGTTCTCCTGCAAGAGAAGACTTCCCACAGAAATCCAGTTCAAAATGGTTGAACTTCTTTTCTGTTTACCTTGGGAGAACCTCTCCCCCTTTCCTTTTTAGGTGACATTTAATTGCAACAATAATATTTGCTGTGTCACAGTCTGATAATGAGTTCTCTCGTTTCTTTCAGGTAATTGCATATTAGTGGATGCAAACAAACAAACAAAAGGATGTAATGTCCCCCACCGCAAGGTCATTCGGGGCATAAAATGAAAGGAAATAGGTATTTAGGTAACTGTGGGCATGGTTTTTATTTTCACTAATTTTCAGATTACTCTCAATGAGGTCTCTTCAGAGTCCAAACGTCTTGATGTGAAAAAGATACACGCTCTAAATCATTAGAGATCATTCCCTGCCATGTGCCACCTTTTAGGGCAATTAAACCTGACCTTGGGGTTACCTAGCTGAACACTCTCTGACCTGGGGCACTTCCTCTGAATATGAATAAGGCTGTAATACAAATACAGTCGGGAAAAACAACCTCCCAGCTCCTGGCACAGAGAATGCCTGGGTTAAAGGGAGCTGAAAGGCTGACGGAAGGCTCATATGGCACCGGGATATGTAGGTTATTGATTAAGAACATTCTCTGTTGGGATTAACCTGGATCGTTGTTGTTGTTTTTTAAAGATGACATCTGGAGTCTATCCTTTCAAACCCCCCTCAGTAGGCAACCCTGCTAACCCTAGGCTCAAAATAAAAGGGAGAATAGAACCCGGACCAAATTTCACCATCAATTTTGTGCCAGAAAAGTTTAGATTCCTATTTTTGTCAGTTTCTGATCTATATCGAGCCAAGCCAAGCCCCTGTATTTCCACCACTGTTTCTCTCTAGGCACACTCACATCTTCTTCTTCAGTTACAACATTATTTCTTTGTACTCGCAAGTTTTAGGTAGTTTTTCTTGAGGTTTAAATGGATATCACCTGTGCACCAGATTTATAGCCTTTTGATCTCCATGTATTTATTGGACAATTTGCTCCCATGGCATATTGTGGATGAAAAGTCTCCTCAGACCATCATGAAACCTTTCCAGCTTGCCATTGTGGTTTCAGCTTCTGGATCTGGCAGCATAAATAAAAGATCACTATTTGAAAGGAAGATAATGGAGGTTAGAAAACAGGAAGCCAGGAAACTGCAATTATATAACCGAATATGAAACAATAATTGCCAGGATTGTTAAAATAATGGAAAAACCTTACCTATCTGATTCTCTCCAGATGTGTTGAGATTGCAGCTATCAGAAGTCACACCCAGCATGAGGATTGATTATGATGGCTGGGTATTCTGGGAGTTGTAGTCAAACACATCTGGCAGGCCCCGCATGACAGTAGAAAACCATTATATGCTGGTTGCATCAAACAGCAACATTTACCTGCATGATAAATGGTTCGTTTATCTTCCCCAGCTATGGTTAATACTTAACAGTCCTGAGAAATGCCCCAATAAGCTTATTTCACTCTTCAAGCAAGCCTTAAACGAAGGGGAAGTCATGACACATGGAATTCTTTAGCATGGCAGTGTGTCTTATCTTAATAGACGCTGCCATGAAATCTTATCCCCTCAGGGGCCTTCTTGAGAAATGCCTGGGACCCACCTGTTCTCTAAAAATGGTCTTCTGAGAAAACATTCATGGATTACTAATAGCGGACAATTTGCAACAGCTTTTTTCTTGGGACATATGGGAAACAACCAACTAGCTGTGTTTGGAAATAAAAGGCTCTCTAGATCCAAAATGTAACAGAGGTCCAGCAAACTGACAGATGGCTTTTGTTTAATATGGCAATCACTGCCATGCATGAAATACTCAGTAGTCTAGTAATAGAGAAAATTGTAGCCTGGTTCAGAACCATTTCTGGCTTAGAGACACAATTCCATGTGGGCCAGTAGAATTCATCCACATAAGTGGGTTCTGTTGCTCACAATTGGCACATACTTTTTATTAAATATATTTTTAATTGTACATTGTTTAAAATGTATTCCAATTTGTATTTAATAAATTGTATTCCTATTAATATTTTATTCATAAAATTCTGACAATAACTGACAGCAGAAATAATTTCAAAGGATCTAAATTTTATGAACAAGGCATTTATAAATAAATAACATGAAGGAACATGCCATTTATTGAACAATGCTTTTATTAAATAAAGCAAAATTGGCAGTATTATCACACAATACCTTAAGCCATAAATAACTTGGCTCTTTGAACCCAATATGATTTTTATTTGCTATATTAAGATGAGAATGTTTTCTTTGCCTTCCTAATATATTTGGCTTCACTTCTAAAAGTTTTCAGAGCAGAAGGAAGCATAAGAATATGTGTAGGCTATAGGCATGGAGTAGGATGCCTGGGAATCATAGGGCGGGGGGAGGTGCGGCTGACTCTCCAGTTCCAGGCACTGGTCCATGCAGTGCATCCAGAGACATTACAATTCGTGGTATTGGAACTGTTGGAGACAGTTGGAGCTGAAAGGTCCAGCTGAGTTCTGTGCAAACTGTGGCCTCTTATGTCCACTGTTCTGGGGCTTCAGGAATACAAGGAGACTGTCCTTGCTTACGTTATTTAGTGGCCCAAATATGGTTGGGCAATGTTTATACAGTGTGTTTAATAAGGTCAAGTGAAGGCCCAGCAGATGTATGTGTGCAACATGCTAAGCTTCATTACAGGTAACCATACTTAGGATTTTTTTTGGCATGAAGCCAGGAACCCAACTGTTTTCTAAGATGCGAACCCAGAAAAATGGGTTAATTTAGTTACCAGGTTATGTGTGTTGTGTGAATGTAGTCAACAGAATGAGGATTATCCTTTCTGTATTCAATGTAATATACTTGGTTATGTTATTTAGGAAGAAGTATAAGAAGCTGCTTTTTCCAGACTAGACCATAGCCCCACTTAATCTGGGCCTGCCCACTTTCCAGAGGTTCAAATGTGAATCTTTTCCATGCCCAACCCTGGGAATGCTACAGTTTGAAACTGTGATCTTTGCCAGCCAGAGTATGTGCTTCCTCACTAAACAACAATCCTTCCTACTATGGGCTTTTAGTGTCATTTTTATCTTAATAATAATATTCTTAATGTTATATTGTAAAGGTACATGCAACTGTGACAGCCCTCTAAATTCTTCTCCAGGAGTCTCTAACATTTTTATTGGAGTCTGTTTTCAGATTAATTGTATGATGTAATTATTTTGAATACTGTAAAAAATTGGGAAAAAAACCTTAGGACCAGTGTCAAAATAAATAGCTTGCTTGTATAGGGAACAAAAACAATTTCCCTTGAGTTTTGAATGTTGATTTTAAATCTGGCTGAAACCTCTGGTGCTGCCAGAATGAAAATGTGAGTATTTAGGATTTACAGTTGGTAAATGTTGGGAAGGGGGGAGGAGAAAATAATTTATTTAGATCAGAACCATTAATTTTCAGTGGTAGAGGTCTGATAATATGCAATTTTGAATTAAACTTGGGTATTAATCTAGACCGACAAACTTCTTTCTTAAAATTCTTTCTCTTTCCAGCCAGAAGGTGTTAGTTTAGACTACAAAATGATATGAATAATGGACAATGTAGATTTTGCAAACATTCTGATTTTTGCTTCTTCCCAACTGGCATATCAATCACTCAAAGGACACCAGCGGCAATTCATCATAATCTAAAGTATTGTACTTCTCTAAAACAACAGACTAAAAACATAAGATGCATGTCTGATCTGAAATCTGAAACCCCATTAAGATTAAGGGGACTTATCCCCAGGTAAAAGTATATAGAATTGCAGTTTGTTTCTTCCAAAAGAGTGCTTAAAACATCAGAAAAAACAGATTCAGTTAAGCAGACTTCCAGTAAATGTTGTGCCAGTCTTTTAAAAAAGGGTTCAGTGAGTAATGAAATGTCCTTGCCAGCAAAAACTTCCCACTCTAGCCTCATTCATGCATTTGAGAAAACGCTTATGTGGTCAGATTACTAAAGCAGGAAGAGGTACCATGGTCTGTGCACCACACGCTATCCCCAGACCGTTGTTGTTATCACACCATTGATATTCTGCAGCACAACGTCCAATTACAGCGGCACCATTTTCTACTTTTTACAACGAGTTAAATCCTTTATTAGATCTCTGACAGTTCTAAAGCACCTGTTTTATAAGCTGGCCCCAACCCCTGTAGCAAGGTAACCGCATCTCTCTCCTCTCCTCTGCCCCTTTACAGCTCAGATGTCCATTAAAACAAAAAGCCCGTCATTACAGTCTAGCCATACAAAATACAGCAAAGCCTCATTTAACTTACATGATTTCCTGTCAGGGGAGCGATGTGGTCGAATAGATCCCTTTCTCCATCTAGAAAAGTGTCTTCCTATCCAGACATTTTGTAACGTAATTTATGTCAGCAGATATTACAGGCAATATCCTTAATCTAAACTTCTACATATTTTTGCTAAAGAATTTCCTGGTTCTTCATCAATCACAGCTGCAATACAGCTGCCAAGGGGAGAGAAGAACAACTATGCTTGTTATTTACTTTATTAAAAGATTTGCAGATCACCTTCCAGGGCACTCTGACATCAGAAGGTGGCTTTTGAAGATTGTGGAACACATAAGAAAAAGGTGTCCCAGAGGTCATCTGGTGGACATCCAGTGAAAACTCATCTTCACCACCCCAGTTCCCCAAAAGCCCAGCAAGAATAATTCATTCCCTGATAGTTGTCTTTTTGACTACACCCAGTGAGCCATCACAGTGATCAGGAAACTCAAGCAGATGGTAGCAAATAAGCTTGGTCCACTGTGATACTTTGGGGAAGTGGAGAAACAAATTATGGCTATCATTATGCTCTTCTAAAGAGAAAGCTAATAATCTTGTCTGTGGCTGACTGGTGTTCTTTGGACTTTCCTGCCAAAAGTAGATATGTACATGGAACTTCCTGTCTGATGAGTATGCATAGGATGATTACCACAGTTTTTAAGGTAAAAGCTTCCAATTCGTCACTAAATCAAGACTTGCCAACTGAAGTTAATAGACTTTATAATTAATAAAGTTCAATAGACTTTGAACATGATAATTAAAATATGGAATATATTTATTTTTATATAAAATAAGAAAGAATTAACTAAAAAAACCTACTAAGAAACAGCCATGCAAAAGCATATTTACAAAACAGGGATAAACCAATAGATTTATCGAAATCCACTAAACTGTGTTATCTTTATTGCAGAGATATAGTTGTAGGCAAGGGGGCTTAATCCTGTTCATTTGTGAATGTGCCTCTTTGTAGCCTGACACCTCTCCAGTCCAAGGGCCAAGGAGAGTGAACATTGCAATTATCTTATCAGTCCTAGACCTCAGGGAGGAGCTGTTCAATCACCAAGCTCTGTCCAGCTCTTCCATATTCTCGACTGCATCTTGTACCAACAGTTTGTGTGTGTGAAAAATAAAAAATGTCAACTGCTCCTCTGAGGATCATGTACTCTTTGCAAAGTGCCCCAATCAGAGTAGCCTGTGCTTTTGACCTTTGAACCCACCGAGCATAATTAATTGGGGCCATTTTAAAGACAACCGTGGCCTCCAGCAAGTACCTGCTATCAGTATTCAGTTCTGCACATCAAACCTCCATGTTAGAATAATCACTGACATTACAAGCAATGAAAGAAACCTGTTGTTAAGAGGCTGGGTTGCATGGCTCCCAACAGAGATATATCCTGATTCCACACATCTTGCTTAATGGGAAAGAAAGAAAGAAAGAAAGAAAGAAAGAAAGAAAGAAAGAAAGAAAGAAAGAAAGAAAGAGCTTGTCAACATGTCCACCATCTTAAATTTTTCCACAAAGGGATGACTGAAAGCCCCAGAGTGGCATTCAAGGACAGTTCTAAGCAGAACGATATTACTAACTAAACATAACAGCCTGTCATGCCTGAATGATTCCTAAGAGATGGGAAAGATCAATTCTTGACGGTACATATGCCATCCAGATGCAACACGGCCTGTTTTTCAAGGACCCAGCATTCTTTGTCTTAGAGATAGCATATCCACGACCAGTACACCCAATAGGAGAATTGCTCCCAGGGGCTGCCTGTGGGATATGTCGGTGTCAGGCGGCACTTTCCACTCTACTTCTCTTCAACCATCCCATCTATCTTCATCCCCAGATTCTCAGAACTGAGGAGGAGGCCATAAAATCCACTCTGAACCTTTCTCTAAATCTAATGTTTTAATATATGCAGCTATTAACGTTAATGAAAAAAGGAGAATCAAATTCTTCCCTAGGAGCTCCCCTTTTTATGAATCACATCTCTCTGTACACAAATGCTACAACATCCTGTTTTTGTGCATTTACTCTAAATACAACTTTCTCTTCTTTAGTTAAAGTAACAACTTCAAGTTCTTTGTGTCCATATATATTTCAGAACAGCCAGTGAGGTATAGTGGTTAAGGTGCTGGATTAGGAGTGGTGGGGTCCAGGTTCTAGTCCTTCCTTTGGCACAGAAGCCAGCTGGATAGCTTTGGGCTGGTAATTCACTGTCTGAGCCCTCGGCTGAAAAGTTGAAAGCCCACCTTTACTGGACTAGTGTGGTAGATGATGGTCCAAATCATTCAACGAAAAGGACTTCATACTGCAGTGGATTGATTTAGGATAACAACAACAACAACTGTGGAGTCCTTGGGGTTCTCTGAGCTTGGTTGTTTTCTTGCAAACGTTTCATTACCTGGCTAGGAAACATCCTCTGAAGATGTTACCTAGCCAGGTAATGAAATGTTTGCAAGAAAACAACCAAGCTCAGAGAACCCCAAGGACTCCACAGTTCAACCCTGAGCCACACATATTCACTTCTATTGGTAATAATAAGAACAACAACAACTACTACTACTATTACTATTACTGAGAGAGAGGGAGGGTATATAACATAACAAATGCAGAAATACTATGCAAATGCAAAATAATCACTTACTTGTTTTCATTTAAGTGTCTTTTAGCATGCCCTTCAGTGCAACTGTGCTCACAGTGACCCTGCCCCACCTTATTTAACCTCCTATAAGGGAGGAGAGATTAAATGATTGGAGCTGAGCTTCATTATTACTGAGATTTCCACAGTCCTAGTTCAGCACTGACATAGTCTCATTTTGGTGAGACTCATTTTGGTGTTGAAAAACCATCAGTCTTTATGCTTTTACCAAACTCTACCTTAAATTTCTTTTTTATTGTTATGGAAGTGGGAACTTGGAGAAAATGTATTATTGTAAAAAAGGACAAAATGAAATATTTGCATAAAATAGCACTTTAAAAAAATCAGATTAATATTTAAAATAAGAACTAAAATTTAAGTAGAAATATTGAACATCGCACAGAGCAGGGAAGTCAATGTCTAGGTAATCTCTGTTAAAGCTGTGCCAATTCTTATCAAAGATACATTTAAATTGGGAAGTCTCTTCTGATAGGGATTAAATAGAACAGGATGGGTAGAATAGAAAATACACTGGGATTTATTGTCAGTCACCAATGATTTCTGAACTCTTTCTTTTTTTAAAGAATAACCCCCAAATTAAACTAGCTAGGAGAAAACTCTGAATGGGGTTTTGCAAAAGCAGAAAAGATTGGGGGCTTGGTTCTGACAGTGAAAAAAAAGTGGGCTGAGATAGATTCAGCCATATTCTGATAATTAATTCTAAGTGTACATCTGCTCTTCTTTATAAACCACCATTTTACACTTAAGTTTAGTTCGTGATCTTCTTTCCAAATAGAAGACTCTCTTCTGAAAAGTAAGAAATACACATGCTAACAGTATTTGAATAAATGGATTGAATCCAGTGAGGTAAAAACTCAAATTGTATTTGTTCAGAGATAAAGCCTGCTGAATAGATGCAGTCGTATTTAAACAGGAATGCATTTTGCATGGGCTTTCGGAAACACCGCAGACACTTCAGTACCAGTGGATTACAGAGGCCGGCCCCACTGAAGCCACTTCACCATGTTATTGCTTTCCAGGTGAGTTCAGAAATAGTTCTGTAAGAACAACAGCCAAACATTCTCTATAGTATCATTATGTAACATTCGAAATAGAGCATACTGAATGCGTGACTTAACCTATTGTTAATCTAAACTAAATTCCCTTTCAGAATTAGGCGCAGCACAATAAATAATAGATACTTAACAAGTTGCAGAAAGGTTTGTAATAACTCAGAAGATACTCAGCTGTCAGCGGTTAAAAGTTCAGAAGAGTCTTTGCCACGATACCCTGCCCTATTGTTATTAATGGTTGTAAAGACTGTTTCACCAGCCTGCATATTAAGAAATTCCCTATTGTTGGAAGCCTGTGCGGTACTATGAATTAAACTTTTCCAATCAGGCTATAATTTAGAAATGATTTAAGCCCTTTGTTCCAAGTTTGAAACAAAGGGTAGTTCATCTTCTTTAGTGAGTGAAATACCATTTAGAAAGACTTACGTTAAAAAAAAAAAGAATAATTTATTATTCCTTTCATGAATAGCATGCTGTGATTCTATCCATCTTTCACTCGGGGGTTCAATAACTTCCTGTTAGTGACTTATTAGCAGGTATTTTAAAGACTGACTTGCTCCACTGTGGAGCAGAGCTGGGCGTGTTGTAACTGATCTGATTTACTGAAGTGCCATATTGTGGCTTCAGCGCTGAAAGAAATAATCTTTGCTTTTCAGGCAACAAACTAAAAAAGTTGTCAGTTTAAAATCAGTGGTGAAAACAGATATTGTGCAAGTGAAATGTTAAGTTTTCACCCACTGTTTTGTCTGGCAGTACTGATGTTTTGTCTATAGCATGGAAGGTCTTTTAATTAAAAAGCAATAAAAATAAATATTAAAAAAAGCATGGAAGGTCTTTTAAAAGCAGAATATTATATATATATATATATATATATATATATATATATATATATATTTGGCAATTTGTAACATACTCATTAGGCAGTTGACAGATTTGTTCTGTTTTACCATTTATAAACAGCCACTTTTTCATAATGTTACAGCCTAGCTTGCAGAAATGGTAGGTGAGAACCTCAGCAGCCCTATTTGACTCTAGAGTTAGCTAAATTTACTCAAATAATCATTTATTTAGAATTCACTGCCATGGGTTGTAGTGCAGGTACTCTGCTTACCGACTGCCTCACTTAGTGACTTCTTGAAGTTGTGACAGTGTAAAAAACTTTGTGACCAAGCCTCACATTTACGACCATTGCAGCATCCCACGGTCGCGTGATCATCATTTGGGTGCTTCACAACTGGAGCACATTTATGACCATGGCAGCATCCTGCAGTCACTTGATCGCCACTTTCAAGCTTCACAACCAGCTTCCAATAAGCAGAATGAATGGAGAATGCGGAAGTAAAATCACAAGTCATGGTCATGTGATGTTTTGCTTCACGACTGCAGTGATTCATTTAACGGGCGAATGGGAAGTCTGTCGCTGTCACCTGATTTTCCACTTAGCGATCAAGGAGACTACCTGTAGTGAGAAACATTGGCTCTGATGGCTTTAAAAGATGAGTATCTTGCCTTTTTTTCAATGAATTCAAGCCAATATGTATATTCTCCTTTTCTCAACAACAGCACAAGTGTCAGGGGGGGTGCTGTCAGAAAGTCCAAGATGGCACCCATGCCCATGTGACTGAAGCCCCACCCCTTTTTAATGTCTGTTGTGCACATGATTGCGTAGTTGTATGGCTGTGGATTCCGTCCTGACTTTTTGACACACACCCCTGCAGACCCACCTGGCAACAGCCCTCTGAAGTAAACAGGTCTGAAAAATATTGACTGGCTCTAAATCATCTACTGGAAGCCATGAGATTTGCCCATCCCCAGCATATACTGAGCTTAATCAGCAATTAAACCCACATTTTTTATTTTCCTAAGTTCCCAAATATGGATTTAGTCACCAGTTTTTTTTGCTAAAGTGGGACTGCAAGAACAATAACATTTATGCAAGATTTTCTCCCTTGGGCTTTAATTCTTGAATAATATGTTTCTAAAGGATTAGGCTCTCGGGTTTAGCTTTCTTTGGTGTATTTTTGTATTGGTATTACTTGATAATCAGCACATTAAATCATAAATTAGATAAGTGATCAGTATTTCCATTTGCATGCACATTTTAATTGTTTAATCTTGACTTTGACCTTTTTCATCAATCAAATGTTTTGAACTGGTAAATTAGGGGCTGCTGTATCTGAGCTGCAAAAAATGTGGACAGCAAACAGATATAGAAAGCTTTCTCCTTTCTCTTAAACTTACTCTTCCCCAACCTTTCAGATATATTGGACTAGAACTGTCATAAATTATAGCCAGGATGGCCAGGGAATTTTGGCAGTCATAGCACAATACATCTGAAGGGCAGGTTGTAAACCATCAATAAACTCCTTAAAAATTTAAATATTATTTTTTTTAATATTAACCATAACAGCAAATTGGCCATTGCTCTGACAAAATTACTGATTTCCAGGGGATCTTAATGATCCTAATGTCTACTCCCTCGAATCTGGTGGAGTTTGGCAGCTAAATTGTTTTGACTCTGATCAACTTTCAGGCAGTTCCATCGGAGACTTTTCTTGGTCTTCAAGCTAAAGTCCCACAGGTAGAGAAGAAATGGAAGCTTGAAAAGGTTTGATATTTTAGGAAGACAATGATCTGAAACATACTTCCAAATGAATCATGCAATCCTTGCAGAAAGGAAAGTTAACGTTTTTAGAATGACTTCCAAAGTAGAATATTATTGGAAATCTGGAGAGAGATCTCAAACACGAGGTCATGCAGGGAGACCTAAGAATATTTCTGAACTAGAAGATTTCTGCAGAAAAGAGTGGGAAAATATTCCAAAAGCAAGAATAGAATGACTCTGAACTGGCTACAGGAAATATCTGGAAGCTGTTATTTCTGACAAAAAAGGTGTTATAAAGTACTGTCTGAAAGGTGTCCAAAGTTTTGCACCTGCCATACTCACTATTTTCTTATTTTGAATTCATAAACAGCTGCCCATAAATAGTAAGTATGCATTCAAATTTTCAGAACAATGTTTTTAGCTTTGTAACATGCTAAAATTGTGTCATTTTCTATTCACTCAGGGATTCATTGAAAAATACAATTTGACCAGAGGTGCTTAAACTTTTCCACGCAACTGGAATTTTCTCTTTTGTCAGAGACTAGAAAAAATATGTAGCCAGACAAATCAAAGTCTGAACTCTCCAAGATCCCTTCCAGGTCTTACTTTCTATGATTCTATGACTCATTAGCACTGATCAAGTCACAGCTCATGCTGGAAATTTATACCTATCTGCCTCAAATATTACTTTGGTTTCATAAGTTTATTCTGGGCAACAAGAACAGTCTTATATGATGGTTGGATGACGCAGAGATGCAACCACGTTACCTTGGGAGCCTTTGAAAGATTCATTTCAGTCTTGCCAGAACATGTCCAATGACCACATTTGGATTTGAGAAAAACTTTATTTCTGGAAAGTCAGTATAGCATAGTGGTTAAGGCACTGACTACATCACTCACTGGGTTACTTTGAGTTAACTACTTTCTCTCAGTCTAATCTTCCTCATAGGTTAGTTGTAGTAATAAAAAGAGAGGAGATCCCCTTTTATACCATCTGAGTTCTTGGAGAAAAGATGGGATGAAACAACGGAAGGAAAATTAACTGCCCCTAAGTTGTGGCCAAACTCGTACTCTTCAAAGAACTGTTCTCCAAAGAACAGTATACAACAGAAAAGTATAACCCAGCTGGGGGAATGGGAGCAAAAGAGGGATTTTAGTCCTTAAATACTGTTCATATATTTGAATTTCGATGATGTTGCAAGCTGGCAAAAAGGCTTATAACAGTTTCTTCTTCAGCTAAAAAAATGTATAGAGGTGCTAATTCTGAACAGGTTGTAATAACTATTTGGTATTTGGTGAATGTGAGGCACTATAAATATCTTATTATATCTGAATTAAAACCATATTTATATAATGGATGTGTTACTGAACTTTATAAAGGACCTTGGCAGAAAAATGGATTTATTTCAGGAACTGTGGAAAAACCTACCAAACACTGATGTCAAAATGTACACAATTATTTTTCAGTGGTGAATTACTGGAAATGTGTGTTGCATGGAAGGCAGTGTATGTTTTTCTTTCAATATTCATACGATACTTGAAATATTTAGATGTTTGAAAATACAGAGAAATGGAGAAGTTGTTGACATTCTTTGTGGTTCTCTTAATATTCTCAAAATTCAGGGTTTTGGACCCCCCTTATTAGAAATATTCAGGCTCTTTAAATAACTGAAAACCAGAAACTCATCATGAATATTTTGTATGGAGCCAGATAGATTCTCTAGTACATTCATTAAAAGGCGCTTCACTAACCAGAAAGCCTCCAGAAAGACTTACTGGGTTATAAACGTTATTAGTTGTCCAGGGATCAGGGGAATGGGTCCCAGAATGGAGAAAATACATTGACCTTCTGTGACACTTGAGTACTCCTTATAATGGAATGGAGAGCTTGTAGCTCTTCTCCAAGATAGAATGCTGCCTATGACTGTGTACGATTACACTCCACCAAAGCTATTCTGAATGTAGCAGTATACCGCTTTTTAAAAAAAATCTGTTCAATCATGTCTTATTCTTGGAGACTGCTTGGACAAGTACCTGCAGTTTTCTTGGCAAGGTTTTTCAGAAGTGGTTTGCCATTGCCTCCTTCCTAGGGCTGAGAGAAAGTGACTGGCCCAAGGTCAACGCAGCTGGCTTTGTGCCTAGGCAGGACTAGAACTCAGGATCTCCTGGTCTCTAGCCTGATGCCTTAACCACTACACCAAACTGGCTCACTGGCTCACACTGCTTGTACCTCCTAGTTAATGGTATATAGGCAAGCAGTCTGAAGCAGTCTCTAGCAACTTGTTTGGGATGAAAGTGGCCTTTGGTCATGCTTGTAGCATACAGACCAAAATGTGCCCCAAATGACCCAGTACTGTCATCATAATTAGCAGGAAGTACTGTGTGTGGCACAGATACAGCTCAGGCTGGTAATCTGCTATAATACACCTTCTTCATCTTCCTAAAAAGTGTTACATGAAAGTCTCTTATTGGCCAAAGCCACGATGGGTGGCTAAGGTCAATATTTATGGGCCCAACAAGTGATAATCATGACATATTGAAGACTCCAATTTGGAATGAGGAGTAAATGATAAACTGCATGAATTAACTAATGAAAGAAAAAAAAACACAAATATGTTGTGTATCTGTGAAACTAAGAGAAAGGGGCAAGACATAATAGATCTCACTGAAAGGGGTTTAATTTTGAGGAGTTGATAAATACATGTGTGGAAGTGGAGATATAGGTTTATTAATGAGAGGACCAACATTTATGAACTGTTATCATCTAGGTGCATATGAAGTTAGGAATCCAGTGCTTGATTATAAAGTCATATTATGCTATAGTGAATGGTCATAATGAAAGAATCAAGGATGAGTTTTGGAAAAATTGAACGTAATCTGGAAGATTATTGTGTTAGGTTACACAAATAGATGCATAGAAACAAGATGACAACAGAAAAAGTAGCTGGGCCATTCAGAGGTTCAAGAATGAATGAGAATTATAATAATTTGGTGAGCATCTGCATAGAAAAAGGTCTGCTAATTTCAAACTGGTTTAAGTATTGGTTTAAGCATGTCTGTTCATCTGAACACAAGGCAAAGAAATGGATTTAAATCTAAAAGTATGATTATTTGATTATTCATGATGAAAGACTGAGAGAATTAGTGAAAGATACAAGATTGACAAAGGGTTCTCAATATGTAGCAGACTTTTTTTTTTTTAAGTAATGTTAGGAATGGAATTTAAGGAAAAGTAGACATGGAAAGGAGGCTGTGGCAAACCACTTCTGAAAAACCTTGTCAAGAAAACTGCAAGGACTTGTCCAGGCAGTCTCCAAGAGTTGGACACGATTGAATGGATTAAAAAGAAAAAGACATGGAAGGAAAGGAAAGAAGTGAACGAAACAGAAGTGAAAATACAATGACTGCAGGAAGAGAAAGCATTACTTATGTATGAAAAAGTATTCGAAAATAGATTAATCTCTCAACAGGGTGAATGGAAAGTGGATACAGTATAAGGAAAGAGCTGGAAGCTGCTAGAAACAGAGTAAAAAGCAATATGTTACAGAGTGCTAAAGTGTATGGAGTTACTCTAATGGGAAATATGAAAAGGGATACTTGGTGGAATAATGAAGAAAGAGGCTGTGGATGAAAAAATGCATTTAAGATATTGATTTCTGCAAAAAAGGAGGAAGTCAGAAGGATTTTGTACAATGTATATACAGAAAAAAGATAATGACAAAAATTACAAGGTAAAAGAACAAGGCAGAGAAAAGAGGCAGAGAAAATGCAAAGTGATTTTAACAAAAAATTAAAAAATAATTGTTTGGAAAGTAGATAAGAAGGGCTAAACAAGGAGCCTTCGGCAGAATCAATGCAATTAAAAATAAAACTGATTCAATTATCTGGAGTGAAACTGAAATAAAATGCTGGAAAGAGTATTTTAGAGATTTTTATGAGAATGATACCCCAAAGACTAGAACAGAAATGATGAATGGTGTACATGTTAATACCAAGAACAAAAATACAAAGGAATGTCATAAATGTGGTAAGAATGTTTTAAAATAGACATTGTAACTGGAGAAATGTTATGATACTGATTTCTTCTGCCCACTACTACTGTTTCTGGACCTTAAACAATGTTGCTTACCCCAAAAGGGAATAGCCTGATCTGGGTGTATATATAAATTCATTGGAATGTTCTCCCCTAAAAACCTCATTGATTAAGGAGTCAGTAGCAGAATCAGGATCTGGGAAAGAAACACAGCAGCAGAACTCTGTATCCTGGGGCTGCTTTCGCATCTGTTGTTTCTCAGTAGTAGTTACCATCAAAGGGGAGAGAGATCATCATTGCAACATAGGCCTGGCCCTGAATGAGTGAGTAACGTTTCTAACTCTTGGGGAGCTGCAGACTAGTTTCACATGACACCAAGATGCTTTGCTTTAGCGTGATGTGTGAATGCCAATCTCACTTGGACCTTATTCTGCAGTTTAGGATTTAGCAGTGCATCCTGTGGATCACCATACGCTACTCTTTCTGTTGTAGCTCAGTGGTACAGCACCTGCTCTGGTTGTAGAACAGCATTTGTCAACCTTGGCAGCTTGAAGATGTGTGGACTTCAACTCCCAGAATTGGGAGAGGAATGCTGGCTGGGGAATTCTGGGAGTTGAAGACCACACATCTTCAAGCTGCCAAGGTTGACAAACACTGTTGTAGAAGGTTCCTGCTTCAGTCCCTAGCATCTCCAGATACAGCTTAGAAAGACTTCTGTTTGTAACTAGGTAGGTTGCAAACAGTGTGAGTTTGAATAATGCAATATTCAATTAACTGCAAATTGTCAGTTGATACCAGGTTGTGTTTCATGAGACCCAAAATTCAGTTAACGCAAGGCTAGCGTGTGTGCCACTGAGGCTAGTCCATGCACAGTTGCGGTTGGGGTTTTAGATGCTGCTAACCTTTGTCCATACGAAACGGAGAAAAGGAATATTCTGTAAGAGGTAAACAGCAAATAAGAGGCTCATTATTATATTAGAGCAAGAATCTGATGTAATCAAATGACATGAACATAGCCTAGCAATGCTAAAATAAGATGAGACAGTGGAATGCCTGAATCTGGGGTAGGTTTTTTTAAAACTATTTTGCTTTCTATAACTACTCTGTGACTTTGTTAACCATCAATTTAAATTATAAGTATATTCTTTTTATACTTTCCAGTAATATTTCATTAATATATATTGATTTGAATATTGAATATTTGAATATTGAATACCTCAAGCATGGGGATGGCTAGCCTCATAGAGGCCTTCTGCCTTCAGCCTCAGATTTTTTCATCCTCTTGGACTCTCTTTCTCCTTTTTAGTAATGTTTTTAATTAAGGTTTTATGTATTTATATATTTTATATTTTTAATGTTTGTTGTGAATCGCCCAGAGTTCCCCATTGGGGGGAGATGGGCGGCTGAAAAATTTAATAAATAAATATATGTACACATTTATGTTTAAAAAATTTCATTGCCTATTTCCATTGAGCTGAAACCAGTTACCCTATTTTTCATAGAAATATCCATTGGAATCGTGCAAAATCAAATAATACGACCCTTTCGTGAGATTCATTAACTGCACCGAGATCTATCTGTATTGATTGCTGCTGGTGGTCAGTGTACATTGTGTACACTGACACAGTGTACGTTGTGCTGACCTAGCTGGATCAGTCATCTGGTCAAGACAAGACTTCTTTTGTTTCAAGCTTTCACTTCATAGACCCTTGAATGCTATTTGCTAGTGTACAAATGTAATTTGCTAATGTACAGATCTTTTCAGATGGCACCATCAGCAGAAAAGGCTATTTGGTTTGGCATAACAAATCTGGCCCATTCAGATTCAATATTCTGGTGCCAAATAAGTAAGTAAGTAAGTAAGTAAGTAAGTAAGTAAGTAAGTAAATAAATAAATAAATAAATAAATAAATAGTGGTCTATTTAACACCTTGGAAGGGGTTCTTGTTAACTCCATAGGCACATTCCAATAGAAATTACAGAAATGTTGAAATTAATAGGCTGATGAAATGTACATCCAAATCTCAGGAATCTTGTGCGGTACAAATGGTCCTGTCAGCTCCAAAAAGCAGAGAGTTAAGAGAAACATATCAGCTGACCTTCCTTTAAAGAAAGACTTAATTTCCCATTATGTACTCTGTTGTGTTTGCGTGCAATGTGCATTTATGTGTACATAGCCATTCTAATGGGAGGGGACACACTGTCTACTCATAGCATCATTCACTGAGCTCAACTCCTAGTGACTTCTTAGACATGCCCATGCAATTTTCTTGGCAACATTACAGAAGTAGTCTTGCCACTTCATTCATCCAGGGTGTTTTCCCAGTCTTGTCTCTAGCCTTAATATTCCCTGGTCTTCTCCCATCCAGATATAAACCACACCTCACCCTACTTAGCTTCCAAAACCAAATGCAGAAAGGTGCTGCCACTCACTAAGGCACATTTCTTGGGCAATCACTCCTAAATATAATCCAGATACAGAATCAGTAGATGGTTACAGTGTTGTACAATTTAGGGGTAGGCAAAGTGATGGTGGTGGCTTCACTGTACCCAAGAGACTTCTCTTTGGGTTCATGAGACTCCCTGTTCATCTAGATTCTTCTAATAAAAAATACATGAAATAGGGGGTGCTGGCATGCTTCAGTGCAAAGCAGCAGCTTTTTGTATCATATTTATTTTCTACAATGCCCCACCTCTTCCTACAAGCCTAGTTTACCTTTCTTTGTGACTGGCCATGCCCATAAAGGCAACCTATTTGGAGAATAGGCAAGGGTCTCCTGCCATTCTGTGGTGTGCCTATTACCTACTTTTAACAATCCAAATGTATCCTTACCCCAAGAAATTTGCCTCTCCTTGCAACACTATATATCTGCAAGGTTCACTACATCTTTTGCAGGACTTCCCTGTTTTTTAATTTTTGGAAGCTGCAAGAAGACCTGTAAGATTCCAGGAATCAGCAGAGCTAATGAAGGATGTTTCTTTTTGCCATGCTGTCTTCCCGATCAAAATATGTCAGATATTGTTCTCCCACCACCATGACCTAAAAGATTCGGATAGAAGGATTTTAAATAGGGAAAAGGTGGACATTAAGCACGATTTTCTCTACCACTGATATTACAATCAAATTGATACTCCTTCTGAGAGTGAATTAAAGATAAAATAAAAAATGTTGGAGATACAGTCACAGATCTGTGTAATGGATAGTGTAGCCCTTAGACCAAAACAACAACAACCACCACCCCATGAGTCCCATCAAGAATATCAAGAAGCCTCAGAAAGTCATGCTTCTTAAAGAAGCATATAGTTCCCTTTAGTTTATTTCTGAATACCTTCCTTCAAATTCAATAAAATTCCTCTCAACATTTCCATCTGGCTGCATGCTGCATTTAGATCATCTCACACGGTTTTCACCTATGCATAGATATATGCATATGGAGTTGGGCTGTACTTGAATATTTGCTGAGGCAAAACAGTTACATGATTTGCCTTTGATAAAGCACGGTGTGTCACCTCACCTCCTTTCCTCTTACCTCTTCTTGCACAGCTTCCTCCACCACTTGCCACAGACAGAAGACACTTCTGCATTCGCATTGTACATACAGAAAGTCCTCGTTTAGGGATTACAATTGGGACTGGCAACTCAGTTGTTAAGCAATGTGGTTGCTAAGTGAAACCGTGCCTATGCTTACGATCTTACTTCAGCTTTCCTTTGCTTTACAGACCTGTGAAGGTCATACTGTAAATGCAAGGATTGGTCATAAAGTCGTTTTTTCATCACTGTCATAACTGTGAATGGATGCTAAATGAGACAATCACTAAATGAGGAGTACGTGTATGCAGGAGCCTCTCCTAGTTATTGCAAGCATCAGAGGAGGCTGTGCAAGAGCAATAAGCATATTGCAGGAACAGGGAAGCAAGTCAGGGGAAGCAAAGCAATTGTTTTCTGTTGTGAAGCAGCTTCAAAAAGGTGCCTTACATGAACACTCAATGACACAAAACATCTACATAAAGATTTGCACCGCCTTAATAATAGGGATCATTCAGTCTGCTCATGTAACTAGTACTTTCTGCAGATGGTGTCATTTGCACAGATGTAACTAAAGAACCTACCAATACGGTGCAAAGTGATCACTGATCAGATCTAAAAATGAACAGGGTTCTGATACCATATGAGGCCTGGACTAAAGATCCAGGAAAAAAAGCATTGTAAAAATTGAAAACGAGTGTAACATTTAAAAGATCACAGTAATCTCAGTACTTTCATGGTAGAGGGGAGTGGTCTTCACTCAACCCTCAGGGAGAAACCAGAAGTGGGCTGTCTGGAAAGCATACTAGCCTGGGTTCCGGAGGTGAGGCACAGCAGTAGCAGTGAATCCATGAAACACCTCTCTGGAGCCTTGTTTGTTTTGAGTTCAGGTGCCAGCCCATCCAGCCTCAGTTTCACATGTAGGGATTCCCCCCTCCCCAACCTATTAACATAGTTTGATTATGTGGCAGAGGGATAGGCAGGGGAATGCCTCCACTACATTGCTGTTATTGTTAGTCTACCGCTTGAGTGCCCATGTGTCTGCAGGAACTTTCTTAGGTTCTAGAAGGTTGCATGTGCACTTTATATCATCATAATTTCTAAGAAAGCCTCTGGCTCTATGTATACCCTGGAAACGATGCAGGTGGGGAAGGCTCTGTTTAGAAGTGTCCCATCTGCATACAAGAAAGAAAGAAAGAAAGAAAGAAAGAAAGAAAGAAAGAAAGAAAGAAAGAAAGAAAGAAAGAAAGAAAGAAAGAAAGAAAGAAAGAAAGAAAGAAAGACGAGGGAGGGAGGGAGGGAGGGAGGGAAGGAAGGAAGGAAGGAAGGAAGGAAGGAAGGAAGGAAGGAAGGAAGGAAGGAAGGAAGGAAGGAAGGAAGGAAGGAAGGAGCCTTACTAGTTTTCCTTGTGGTAATGGAAGTTTGGTGTTACCTTGAGAGAGTCCATAACATGCTTTTAAATTCCAAATGAAATTAAATGCCTATCACCTCAGAAAAAATGAGGACTGGTTTAGAGAGGTTGGTTGTCAATGCAGCATACAAGTAGTCCTCGGCTTACTATGGCAATTGGGACCAGAATCGCCATCGCTAAGTGACATGGTTGTAAAGGCCAATGCCACATGACTCTGTCACTTGGCAATGGCAATCTGGCAGTCCTGGTTGCCATCGTTAAACAAGGACCACGTGGATTGTTAAGTGAGGACCTCATGTGACTGCAACTTTCAACTTATGCGACATTGACTTTGCTTATGGGAAGGTGGCAGGGAACATCAGAAATTAAAATCATGTGACCATGGGTCATTGCACCATTGTAACTGCAAGCTGGATGCTGAGTGCCTGGATCATGATCATGTGATCATGGGGATGCTGCAACAGCTGGAACTATGAGAACCCATCGTAAGTACCATTTGTTCAGTGCTGTCATAACTTTGAATGGTCACTGAACAAATGGACATAACCCAGAGACTATCTGTAGTCTAGCATGCAAACCTTTCTTTCAATGGAGGAAAAATTAAACTTGTAATTTGCTAATTTCCCTGAGTAGGGCACTTGCCCTGGTGGGAGAGAATTAATTGTTGTAGACAAAAGTTTCTTAGTCCGATGCTGATCAGCTATATTGGACTGCAGCTCCCATCATCCACAACTGGAATGGCTATAGATGTTATCGAGCTGTAATTCCAACTGTAGAGAATAAGGAAGATGACCTTGATGGAGATGTGCAGGAACTCTTACTAGGGAAAAAGGGCTGAATCATTAAGTCCAGAATAGCGATACAACATCTGTAAGCAGCTCAGGCATACTTCCTGATTCACAGGAGTATAATAAGGGTATAATCGGACTCGCAAGATTCTGTTACGCTGAAAGTTGCCGGCCAGAAATGGTCGACGCTTCAGCGGTTCGAGTCCAGGCTTCGCGTTAAACAGGGTGAGCTCCTGTTTCCTCCCCAGTTCCTGTCAACCCAACAGTTCGAAAACTTACGTGAGTAGATAAATGGGGACTCTCACTCCGGTGGGAGGAAAAATGCTGGCGGCGCCTTGCAAAAAAGGAGTTGGGAGCAGTTGCCGGTAAGCGCGAAAAACCGCGCGCGCCCGAAAAGGGCGCGAAGCAACGGAAACCCCGCCTCCTGCGCTTGCCAGCTGGGCTCTGCCCTAGGAAGGAGGCTCTGGCAAACCACTTCCGAAAAACAGTTGCCTTGAAAACTGCAAGGACTCGTCCAAGCAGTCACTGCAGGGTCAGCAATGACTGAGCGCAGACAAAAAAAAAAAAAGTAGTTTTAGCCTTCCTCTGGAGTTGATTTTCTGGTCTGCCTACCTAGTGTGGTTGACACCAACCTAGGTTAGGCAAAGATGTGTTAACAACATGACTCATTTAAAAAAATCCAGCACGGCATCTCTTCTCTCTTTGCTACAGGGATACTGATGCAAAGGGTACAGGATAAAGAAAAGAGAATAAGCAAGCAGCTAGGAGGCTGGGAGTAATGGCAATGAGTGCAAAAACAGGAGGACCCTCCCCCAAAGGAACATGAGGGTTCCACTGTTTTGGCAATGGCAGATCACCAGAGACCCTCCAGATATGATGAATTTCAGTTCCTCTAATCCCTCACCTTTGGCCAGGTGGTCTTGTGTTGCTGGGCACTAGCTAGAGTCCAACAACGCATAGCGAAGTGAAAAAAAAATGTGGAAGTTAAACTTAAACGCTGCCATAGAAAACAGGGGAAAATAACATCCTCTTTGAAACTGATTACATGTAAAGCTGCACCCATCTCCCGCTCCATCCCTGCTTTAAAAAAAAAAAAAAAAGATACCAGACCAATTCTGTACTCTGTTAAAAGGCCTTGCTTATCTTCCTCCTCCACTGTGCTGTTCTACAGAATGCCAGTGTTCTCAAATAAAATAAATGAACTGTCAAAATATTGAACTGAGATTTAGGAATTTACTAGCATAGGAAGATTAAGACAATTATAGCTTAAATTGGTACCATTTTGGGCTAATTGGTTGCAGATATAGAGCAATGCCTGAATGTGTTGATTTGAGAAAGAAGCATGATTGTATTTAACTATTGGTAGAGAAGAAGGACATAGGAAGATAATTAAATTAAAGGTGTAAATCTGCACACCTCTGCTAGAACATCCAGTCCATTTGATGCTGTTCTCTTTTCTGATCTAAACTGGTATTAAAAGGAATGTTATAAAATAGAATTGTACAATCATGATTAGCAACACAACTGTAGTGTAATTATTTAAATTTAAGTTCTGTTGGCATGGAGCTAGGAAGGGAAGAAAAAGTCCTTGGTTTTCACTGGAATGAAAACTTCCTTAGTTTTGTTATTACAAAGAAACACTCCTCTCGACCTCATTACCCTTTGAAATTTGCATTTCTTTCCATTTTGCAATGCAGTTCCCCCTGAAAGAAGCATGAAAGAAGCATGAAAGAAGCATATAGGTTAGGGAAATTGGAGATTAAACTACTTATCTTTGTAACAATAATGCACAAATATGCATTATATTAGGTAAAGCTGCTTCCAGAAATGAGCATAGCAGTTGAAACTGTGTACAAAATGTGCATCTTAGAAGAAATGCGTAGGAAAAACATAACACTCTTTAGATCAGCCACCCTCTCCCCTTTTAAATGGTTTTCTCAAACTGATGTGAAAACAGGATAAATTGAATTTAAAATTGGGAAAATAAGAAAATGAAAAAAAAAATGAAGCTGACAGATTCATCCATCCCTTCTAACTAACTGAGGGACAAACAACATGTCTGTCTGTCTGTCTGTCTGTCTGTCTGTCTGTCTGTCTGTCTATCTATCTATCTATCTATCTATCTATCTATCTATCTATCTATCTATCTATCTATCATCTATCATCATAATCAGACATAACTTCTCCAAAGGATGTGTCTTTTTTTTTAATTTAGAGGCAGGAATTAATTTGGGCAGCAGAAGTAGGAGATGGGGGTGGTGGTGGTGGAAGGATTGTTAATCTTTTCCCTCTGTAACATTTCCCCAGATTTATACAGCCTCGACATATTTTAGCTCCAGTGGAAGAAATGCTAAAGAGTCAGTTTCACCCTATGCTTCAATCTCAGGGTTTGATGATTTATCTCAGGATAATGGCAAGGGCGGTGGTTCATTTGTTTAATTTCTGTTTCCAGAGCTGTCCTCAGAGGGGAGCAGATATGTGATTGCCTACGCCTCGCCTAAAGAGGTGGGGGGTGGCTATCCAAAATGTATCTTTGGGACATAAAATTGTCAAATAGATCCATACTTTTCATTCAGAACCGAAAAACTACAAAGTTGACACAAAATTCTGTTTATCTTCAGCACACATTATTGCTAACCACAGAAGGCATCTTCCTAGGCAGCATTATAAAGCCTGAACTAGGTCCTGGGGACAAGGCAGATTGTCTCTCAAGCAAAACATTCACAAAGGCTGGAGCGTCTGCCCTGAGCTGGAAAAAAAACCCGTTTCTCTGGGAGTGGTCATGCTTCGAAGGGTTTCTGTTTTGTTGTTTTAGTTTTCAACATTTGATTTATTTTTTCATTATTGAATTTGTACTCCATCTTTTTGTTTATTTCAAACTCAAGGTGGCTTACAAAAAAAAATACAGAGTATAAAACAGCACAAAATTAACACAATTGAAATTAAATATTGAAATGAATAATTAACATAAAGAAGAGCTTGTCTTAGCCTCTTCTGAAGTATTGGGAGTGGAGGACCCAGAGGTTCCTGCCTCCCCAGTGGTGTACTCTGTAGTCTGAGAGTTACATCAGAGAACGTCCCTTCTCATGTATTGAAGAGTTGAGCTGTTGGCAACAGGGCATCTTCAGAAATGGCCCTCTTGCCGATTTCAGTATCCAGATGGGTACATAGTAGAGAGGAACTGCTTTGGCATCATCATCATCATACAATAGCTATAGGCATGTTCAGGAGCAGAAATGGATATAATCCGTATGAGGTGACTCCATTTAAGGTTTTCATTTCTGGTTGAAACCAGAGGATAGTACTATCTTTGGTGCAAAAAGAGGTACCAGAATGCACAAGAACTTGGCACCTTTCCTTTGAAATCTTTTTGTGAGGACACAAGGCCTTTTAATTTAAGGGAAAAAGAGATGGTTGATAGAAGTTTATAAATTGAAATAAATAAATAAAGTTATACATTGATATGGTATTGAGCATGTCATGGAAAAATTGTCAGTACCTTTGTGTCTTTGTGTCAGTGTCTTTGTGTTTTAAGCAACTTCCATTTCTGGAATCAGTATATTTCTGAACATGAGTTGCTGGACAGGTGGGAAGTTTTGAGGGGCAGCTAAATTATAACCAAAGGCTATTGCATTCTTGAGATCACTGTTTCTAATAGCTACTATCCTTGGTCTTATCCAGGAGAACATTTCTGTTGAGTCAGATGAAAGGTTCAACTTTGACCCAAGGCTCTATCAACTCAGGGCAAGGAACATGGTGCTGGCTGTTCTGTGTGAACTGGTGACACTGAAATGGTAGACTGATAAGCACTAAAGTCTAGAGATTCCCTTTCTAGTAAACACGACTGGGGAAGGATTTCCATCAAGTCATTTTATATTGAATAATATGCCCCTGTTCTGAACTGCTCAGCATCCTTGCTCAGCACCTAAAGCCAGGAACTAAAATGAGCTTCTTGAAGTTTTTCAGTATTCCTGAACCTAGAAAACTGGTTGAAGTTCATTTAGATGGACTTCATAGAAACAGTGTTTTCTTGGTACATATGCATCCCATTGTATAGGTCTTTTATTAGTAAATAACAGAAACTAAGCAGAAATCTGGTAATTTATCAAAGGCATTTTGCTTTCATTGTTAATGAATACATTCTTAGCTTTAATTGATATTCAGCACTTTCTATGATGCAGTAAGGGGTTATTCTGTCAATTGCATAATAGCTAAGAGAAGGTCATTACCCTTTTGATGATAAATATTCTCCCATTTTTTTTCTCCCAGATTCTGAAAAATATGTATCTTTAGGAACAAATTATACTGTATGTGTAAGTGAAATACATAGCACTTGCTCATTTTCTTTTTGCAATTTTATTCTACAGTACAGGAAACCAATCTAGATTAGAATCTCTGTACATGACATAAAACATTTACATTTTCTCCCGCTTGTTTTCCAACACAAAATATAGATATAGATCAAAGAAGGGGAAAATAAAAGTGTAATTTAAAAAAGAAGGCAACACATAACAAAAGTGTTGTCTGTGGGTTGGAAGTTGATACTGACTTCTTCTCAAAAAAATAGAATGTGACTGTTGTCATTGTTTATGCAAGTAATTACATTCCAGTATCAGGAAGGGGCAAAAAATGTCCATTAATAATTAGAATGAAAGGGTCTTAGGTTTAAATACCACATATGAATTCACCTGGGTTCTGCTATCTGAACCTGTTTGCCATCAAGTAAAACACAAACTTGGAACATACTGAAACCTAGACGTTATATGTGAATCCAGATTTCCAAGGAAGCCATACAAACCATACAATTTCAAACTGTTAGCTAAAATGTATATTGGGAAACACATGCAAATTTTAGCCCTTATTTTCAGCTGTTTATGCTTCTTAAACAGGCACGCACATGTACGCACGCACGCACGCACACACACTGTGTACCAGCTGACAGGAATTATAAATGTATTACCCAAATGCAACAGCATTGTTTTCCATTTAAGGAGCCAATTGGATATAAATAACTTCTTGCTAAAATCCTTTGACTGAAAGGAGAATCCTTCAGTACTGGGAAAATTAATGTTGCTTTCAACGAAAGAGCAAATAGAAAGTCACCATCAAAGGCAGGCAAATCTTAAGATTTAGTCACAAACTCTAATGCATACAGTAATTAGTACCAAAGTCGATAGGCTGTGGTAGCATATGAAACAGATCTGAGCTTGAATCAAACACTACACTCGAATGCCCCGTGTGTCTGTTTTAAATCAGAGCTAGGCTGTTTGGATCCATCTTTATTCTTTATTCTTAAAACTGCAAGAGTTTCTTCTAATTGTTGTGGCTCCTGCAGATGTGTGATTTAACACATGTATGCAAAAATATAGTTCAGGTGGCTATATTTTGCTTCAAAATACTTTGCAAATAATCTTCTTCAATAAGCCGCTAAGAAAATCAGGTTGGAGTTCACCCTTTTAAATGAGTCTGTATGATTTGGAGAATCTCTTATTCACAATGATGGTGTCAAACTCTGAAGCTAGTCTTACCAATCTTTGTAGAGTATTATGATCAATGAATATGTACAGAGGGGGAAATACATTCATCATTATACTTACTTGGATTTTCAACAGTTGAGATGACTAGGATGTATCTTGTCTTTCATTCATTCATAAATCCAACTTTTATGGCTGCCCATGATTCTGAGTGACAAAATTTATGTACCAGATTGTTCACAATAGAAACAAATGGGTTCTTCTGGACTTCATCCGCTGAGACAGTAGTAGGACTTTTCTATCAGCCCTTTTGAAAGACCAGTTCCATCTGGTTTCTCTTTCTCTGAAGTGTATCTAATGAATATTTAACTACACAGGGTACTTGGCGCATCATCTTGATAAGCACACTGCTTTTACTGCCATCTAGCAAACTTTTTATTTTATTTTTATTTAAGAAATTTATAAGACTGCCCAACTTATAATTTATTACTCTGGGTGACATGCATCAATAAAAATAAGAAACAATAACAATTAAACCAAAAACATACACCCCACCAATTAACAAACTACAATAATGCTTACCCATACCCATAGACATAACTGAAGGTGGAAATAACATTTGGCCATCCATAGCTGGCTACATCCATATACTTTGATCAAAGATTCAAATTGGATCCATGCTTATTATATGTGAAATTATATATGTGAAAGGTATATTAAGCAATGACATGATCTCCCTCTTGCAGTGCCTGGAGGCTGTCAAGGTCTGGATGGGGAGCAGCAAGTTGAAACGGAACCCTGGCAAAACAGAATGGCTCTGGGTTTGGGGTTCTTTGGTCCATGGAGAATTGCCATCTTTGGTCTTGGATGGGGTTGCGCTGCCCCAGACGGACCCGGTGCGTAATCTGGGGGTTCTCCTGGACTCGCGACTCCTGCTCGAGGAGCAGGTGGCAGTCGTGGCCAGGAGGGCCTTTGTGCAACTGCAGGTTGTGCACCAGTTATGCCCTTTCCTGGACCAACAGGCCCTGATCACAGTAACCCACACCCTTGTCACCTCCGATCTTGACTACTGTAATGCACTCTACATGAGGCTGTCCTTGAAAAGTATCTGGAAGCTTCAGTTGGTTCAGAATGTGCCGGCCCACATGGTTTTGTGTAGACCTACATTTGTACATGTGTCATCTCTCTTACGGGAGCTGCATTAGCTGCCGATTTGCTTCCAGGTCCAATTCAAGGTGCTGGTTATCACCTTTAAAGACCTACATGGCTTGGGGCCAGATAATTTGAAGGACCGCCTTTTCCCAGTTTCCTGGGAGACAGCGGGAGAATTGTACTTTCAGACTTGCAAGATTCTGTAGCTTTACAATAAAGTAGAATTAGCTTATCTGGTTGTGTTTCCTGTCTGGTCTACCTGGTAAGGCTGACATCAATCTTGCAAGTTTGAAAGTACAATTCTGCCACCATCTCCTCTACAGCCTGAGAAACCAGGGAGGGTCTCTTCTGAGCCTCTTGCCCTGCCCACTATCCAGCTGTGGGCTATGCTGTCTCTTATCTGACCGTTTTCTAGCAGCATCCCTTTGCCCTGTCTCCCAAGGTCTTTCTAACATACCATTACATTAAGTAAATACATCTTTATAGTCGTTGTTTTGATTTATATTATTTTTTTTGTCCTCTGGAGACCACTCAAGACTCTCTGACAAAATCTGAACACAAAATGTACACAAGCACTTAAAAATACAAGTTAAAAATAATGATAAAATACAATTTAAAAGTATGAAAGTGTTATAATCCTGCTTGCAGATTTTCCATGTTATACTACAGGGAAGGGGGAACTGGTTGAAGCTTTCACACTGAGGGTGCCATTGAGGGTGAAGGAGGCTGATAGAGACCATGGCATAATATAAGGTGCATTGAAATTCTGACCAGATGATCCTCTGTCAGAAAGAACAGCTTAGACATTTCTGCAGGTACAACTTTTAGGCCTTCATAATGGCAGTTATGGATAAATGGTAAGAAAATATATGAGGGCTCTTAATGAGGTCTGAGTGTTAACATGCAACAAATCACAGAACCCTCAGAACTGGGGAGATATATAGGATATCCCCTTAGAAACTGAAAGAAAATAGTCATCATTTGAAATAGAACTATAATGTGTACAATGTCTGGATCTCCTTTTTGGAGCGTTTCGTGTTCCAAAGTATCGAGATTAACTATAATGGTTCCTTTAAAAACACACCAGATCTGAAACCTGTTCAGAATAGCTGCACGAGGTTGAGTCAACGTCTGCTGTTAGCTGATTAGAGACATCTTGAAAGAATTGCTGGAGCAGCCCTTCTCGCAAGTCTGGAGTTAGCCTTCTGTCATTTGGGTGCTCTTTCACAATTGAGTTCATGCATGCAAGAAAGCAGTTGATTGGAAGCTTCAAGGACCTGTATGTAATCAAAAGCTTTGAACTCTTTGTAGTTTGTGGAGTTCCTTTACCCCTAGCTACAGGGACTATCAGAATATATTACAATGACCTAAACCAGCATCTCTGGCAACAGCTGTGAGTTTAATCCATACATTAGTTCATTAATTCACAGTAAAATATTTTCAGCTTGCTTTTAGCACAGATAGAAGGGTTTGGGGTATTTGGCAAAATATATAGCTCCACTGAAAAGTTACCAACACTTAAACTTTTTAACATGTTGTGTAGGTACTGTTGTGGCCTATTAGGATTTTTGTTGAGCGTTCTGTTTTTTTCGGGGCTTATAGGGCAGAAGTTATTCTGTGGATATACTGAGCTGAACTATCCCAAATAACTCTTCAGACTACCAGTCTATTAAGTTCTCTTTGCTTCATTAATTAATTTAAAGCTGCATTGCGAACATATGATGAGCACCACCTGGATGAATCTGCCTAATCCTCATTTCAAATTGTATGAGTTTCTGACCATTGTCACACTTTCTGTAGAGATACAAAATATGCAGGCAGTCATGTGGAGACAGGGATTTGGAATGTTGAAAGTATGTGTTTTGTGTGCTGCTGTGTCTGCCAAAGGTCTGCCAAAATGTGCATACCCTTGGGCTGTGACATCTGGACGGCAAAAATCTAGATAGCCACACGATGGCAGCACAGAGATATAGAACTTCTCTGTTTGCAGAGAACTTTCATCATCTGCTTTATAATAATAACAACAACAACAACAACAACACAATTTCCTCACCTTTGATCATCTTAGTGCCACACTTTCAACCAAGCAGTCGTTATGATTATTGAGGTGCCAGATGGTTGAGCTCCGTTGTCACACATCTTCGTCATACAGTGAGTGCTATTTTGTTAAGGGTGCATGACAGACAGTGAATTTAATTTGAACAAAAACATGATTTGACTGTGTGTGTGTCTGCGTGTGTGCGATTTTTAACATGTATTAAAATTACACTGTTGAAATGGCACTTTTTAGTATACTGATACTTCCCTAATGATAGTTATTATGTTGCATCCAGGGATAAGAAGAATGGAACAAGATGTCCCACTAAACAGGATAGCTAAGTTATCTTGATGGACAAAGCCTCAGATATTATTATGGGTATGGCAACTAGGTGGAGCTATTCTCCTCAGCGCCCTGCCTGGTAATGCTATTTGCTGCTTGTACCCACAGAAGAAGAAAAGGAAGGTGCGCTATTTGTTTGTACGTGTGTCATCACTGGGATGTGACTGCATTCTGTGGAAGGTGAGAGAATTAGAAAAAAAGGAAATCACCTATCTTCTTGAGTTTGGCATACCTTATAATTAGAGTGGGTGTCCTGGGAAGTGACCATTAGTGAATGACAGCCTCCTGCCGTTTCTTAAAGAATGACCTCTGGTGCGCACATACAAAACACTCTATGCCCCCAAAGTGTATGCATTCTATGGCAATTCCACACACAGAGAAAGAATGGTGATAGGCTGCTGCTGATAGCCAGGCCCAGAAATAGTTTAGACACAGAGAACACTCAGCTAAGTTCTCTGTGACTGAGATCAAACCTACCTTCTTGTTCAATTTACTATAGACATCTGTCAGATAAAGCCACTTGGATCCTCTCTGAGTTGGATTCTGGATGCACAAGTCCTTTGAAGGCAACTGAGGCATGTCTAACATGGTTTTCTGGGAATTGTTCAAGCCTGTGGTCCTATGGAAGTAGACAGGGACATCAGGGCTGTGAGTACAGCCACCTGTATATTAGGTCCTTATGTGTCCTGGCTGGTTAAGGCCTCCTGGGAAATAACAAATGGTTGGATCCAGGTGGTAATGAACACCACTTTGAGGGAGGAGATGGTTCCTCTGGAACTCAAAGAGGCAATAGACAAATTTCACTTGATCTTCAACCTTCCCTTTCTAGGGAAAGTTGTTGAAAAAGTGGTTGGTTTGCAGCTCTAGAGAGCCCTGGAAGAAATGGATTATCTGATTTTCAGTAAGGTTTCAGACCAGGCATAGTACCAGTATGGCATTGATTGCACTTGCCAATGACCTGTGACAGGACCCAGATGGGATGACCACTTCATCCAAGCCCTTTTTCATCTCTCAATGGCTTTCAATACCATTGACATGATACTCTCCTGGACCAGCTTTAAGGCTTAGGAGTGAAATCAATTAGAAAAGATTTATGGAAGACTGATTTTATATATGGCAACTACAGATTTTATAGATGGAGGAATGGATTGTAAAGATGGCAGAATTAGCAGAAATGGCAAAGCTGAACTGTCTGGTCAGGGATAAAATAATAAGTACTTTTATAAAAGATTGGAAACCTTTTATGGACTTTTTGCTAAAAATGGAAGAAAGTGAAATGGTGATTTCTGAAATCACTGGTTGAAAAAGGGGTTGAATATGGGACAGAAGGGATCTTTGTAATGTAATTTTGAAGAGGGAGGAAGGATAATAAGTTTGCTTGTAGCTGCTGCAAAGAAGATCAGAAGTCACTTCTTTACTTTTTCTTCTTCTTCATTTTGTAACTTTATTGCTTTTTGCACTTTTTCTTTTATCTTCTTTCTTCTAACTTCCTTTATATATTTTCATATTTATCTTCTATCTCTGTAAAATCTTCAATAAAAATGATGGCTGGCTGGCTGGCTGGCTAGGAGTGAGAATCACTGTGTTGCAGGGCTTCTCCTCTTTCCTTCAGGACCAGCTCAAGTCAGTATTGGTGTGGAGGAGAGATCTAGCCCAAAGGCCTGCTCTGCTCTGCAGAGTTCTGTACACTCTGCCCTCTGATCTAACCCCTACATGAAACCACTTGTTTGTGCATTTGTGAGGTCACTCATCAGTATAGAGTTGGGTGACATCAGTATGCTGATGAGTCCCAGTTATACATCTCCAACCTGGGCTGACCAAATGATGGCCTTTCCTAGTGTCTGGATCCTGTGTGGGTCCGAATGGGGAAGAACAGACTTGAGCTTATCTCAACAAGACCAAGAGGCTGTGGGTTTGGGGTCTCCTGGTTCTGGGGACTCTCCATCTTTAGTTCTGGCTGAGAGAACAGTTGCTCCATTTGGGGTTCTCTTGGCTTGTACTGGAAGCACAGGTATAGCCATGACCAAGAGGGCCTTTGTCAAATCCATCTTGTGTGCCACTTTTGTCCCTTCTAGGATTGGGAGGCACTGCCTGTGGTCATTCATGTCTTGGTCACCTCCCATTTGGATTATTGCAGCATGTTCTACATGTTGAAAATGAAGACCATATAAATGAAGTCAATTGGTCCAGAATATAATAGCATGGATAGTTATGGATGCACTATGGAAATCAGGTAACACCAGTATTTTGTGGGCTGCACTGGCTCCCTATGGTCTTCTGGGTGCAATCTGTGGTGCAGGTGAGTATGAAGATCTCATGGCACAGGGCTGAGTTATTTGCAGGACTACTTGCCTCTCTTTGTCTCTGCTTGTCCCACAAGATCCTTTAGAATGGCATGTTTGAGATCGCTTCCATGAAAAAATATCATCCAGTGCCATCCAGGAAGCACATCTTCTCTGTTGCAGTGAGTGCCCTCGGGAACAGTCTTCCCGCCAAGATTCAGATGATTCAATCCTATTGGCCTTTTGGAAGGCACTGAAACCCTTGTTTTTCATCCAGGCATTGGAGCAGAGGATTGGATGAGCCTGTCCTGAAATGACTTGGATTTGGAATGTGCTGTGGTTTAGCCTTAGCCTGTTTTGAGTGTTTGGTTTGGTTTCTCTGTTTTATATGTTTAACTACTATATATATAAGTCACTTAGAGTCACTATTTGCAAGTTGAGTGGCCATATAAATATCAGGCAATATCCTGAAACTCCTCTAGGATGTCTTTCAGTGCCCATTCAATCTATTGGCAGCTGATTTTGAATGGAAGAGCAATTACTTTATATTTCCTTTCCTATGGCCCAACTGCACATAAGTATGTGCGTTTCAAGGAACAAATTACGTTTCCCCCCCCCCCCCTTGTCATGGCAGAGTAGCTGTGGTGGAAAATCTTGTCTTGTATGAGCTTCCTCAGTACACATTTCTTCTTCCTGTAGGAATAGAATATGAATTTTCTTGAGACCTTTTTCCACACACGCAATTGAGATATGCCACAAAAATGCCTCAGCTTTACCAGTCAAAATCTGTCTGTCTAATGAAGCACTCAACATTTCTTGGTCCAAACTTTATTCAGTTAGGAGACCAAGTCCGTAGTTAAGGTTCTCTATATTCCATTTTGTGGCCTAACAGAATATTTGAAGGATGCCAAATATATTTAGATGGCAAGATATTATTCTGGAAGATGCAGAGGAGGGTCAGATGTGTGCATTGATTATGCTAAGTTATAAAAGCCCATGCTTGTGAAGGAAAACCAGAGCTTAACTAAAGTCAGGACTTTGTTCAGACTATGTCAATCTCAGAGATTGTTTTCAGTTTCAGAGTTTGTCCTTGACATGTGATTAATAGAAACAGCAACTACAGAACTTTATTTCTTACAAAAATGCAGATTATCTTTCCATTTATATTGAAAAACTGCATCCATAATGCACAACTTTGGAAAATGAGAACAAGTTTATGAACTAATTTTCTGGTGTTGATTTAACTTTTTTTTTTTTGACAATAATTGCATACAACGTACCTCTTTTTTTGTTTTTAAGGGACAGAAATCTATAGGCCCAAAATCATGGCCTTCAAATTCAGGATGAAATTACAATGTTCCTGGTAGGTAGCTGTTCAGTTTCTGCTTCAGTGCCTCCAGCACAAAAGAGAGGGTGAACACTACCCAGGGCAATTTGTTTCACTGCTAAATAATTCTAAATGTTAGGCATTTTCTCCCCACATTGATTCTTGCTGGATCCCATGGTAGCGTCATCTGAGAAGATGTGGGGACATACTTGGTTTTAGTCTTGCTGTAACCCTGTCCTTTGATTTGTATCATTGTTAGGTGGCTCAGTGAAATGAAGTCCAGCCTAGGTTCAACAAAGCTAGAAATACAGTGTTTTTGCCAATTTTTACTGTTGGGAATGGTCACTGTCACTGTGTGTACATTAGAACAGTGTTTCTCAACCTCAGCAACTTTAAAATGTGTGGACTTCAACTCCCAGAATTCCCCAGCCAGAAACACTACATCAGAGCTTTGCAACCTGTTCCTTCTGCATTTCAGAGTCTTTTGTTTTTTCCATACTCAGGTGTACATTCATCAACAGTAGATAACTGTTGTTGATAAAATAAGATCTTATTTCATTTATGCTATGAAAACCTTTTAACTGTTTTAAAGTTCAGATAGCTGTTCCTTTGAGAATTAGCTGTTTCCTTTTATTTTTTTTTCTAGGTGGAGCAGAATGTAGAGAGTTCACTTTGTCTGTGTAGGCTGGTTGAGACATGTCTTCTGGATAACTTAGTTGCTTGCAGGTGGACTCCATTCCCATGTGCAGAGGAAGAAGGAAAATCAGAGAAAGTTCAACCATGTCAACTTTCATGAGCCCAACAGTATATTTGGGAATATAGAGACTAAGTCATTGCTTTGGATGTGTTAAGGTGATTATGAAAACATTGTTCTGTAACATGCAATTTTGTTCAATAACAGATGGTCAACCTGTAGTGAGCTTGATCTGAAATTTATAAATGCTGCAATGTCAAGTGATCTTGTTCAGGTTGCAACTAGGTAGCAGTATTCTCTTCCATGTCATGTCATGTCACGTCACGTCACGTCACGTCACGTCACGTCACGTCACGTCACGTCACGTCACGTCATTCTATTCTTCTTTTTCTGTGTCCCTCCCTCCCCTCCCTCGCATGCCCAGACATTCAACCCTAACATCTTTGGAGTGTTTTTTTGTTTTTTGTTTGTAAGTATCACCTGTGCTACATCTTAGTGGTTTTTTTCCCCATAATTTTTCGCATTTCCACACACCTTGGAATTCTCATGAGGATTCAGATTTCTCCTTGTCTTCAGAGTCCTCCCTTAGATAGAGTGGCTGCCACATATACCCTGGAAAAGATGCAGCTGCTTTAAGGGTGCTCTGTGAGTTCCCCTAGCATCCCAGGGCATTTTTTGGCCCCCAAATCAGAAGAGTTGTCCAGCCCTAATACTGTATTATTTATTGAATTTTCTAAGCTTTTCTAAGTTTGAAGCAGCTTGTATCAGGAGTTCCCATGTTCTTCTGTACGGAGCACTTATTCTGAGTTACAGTTTGGGTACTCTCAAACACTTCCTTGGACAAATTATTTGTATGCAGCTCATCTCATTTGGCCAGATTTGCAAGTTTCCTTCAATTTCTATATCTAGATTAATGCAAGGGAAACTGGACATTCTCAGGCATTTCTTCTGCTTTCCAAGAATCAAACCCTGAGAACTTTTACCCTAGTAGTCTTTCTGTCTATAAGTCTAAACTGCCGGTTTCTGCTATGGTATGACCCAGCCAGAATGAATGGAACATTAATCTAAAGATAAAAATATGTGCTTATTTTTTCCCACTGAAATGAAATCCTGTCAATGAGCCTTTAACATGTTTATGTCGTCCTGAATCATAGCTTAAATCGTGCTTCTCTTTCCATAAAAAATGCATATATGTAGCGGTGGATTTGATTCTAAATGGCAGTGGATTTTCCAAGGGGATAAACTTTCATTTAGGTTAACTTCAAAACTGTCTGGAATTTCAGAACAGCAATAATTAATATAATGATTAAAAAGTATAATGCTGTAAGTTTCCACAATTTATATTTTGTTGATTGCAGTTCTTCGAGGTTTCTATTTGTATTTTTGTTTTGTTTTATTTTGCTTTGGTCCAACAGAATTAAATCCAACTAACATTGGAAAAGGCACTGGGGGGGGGGTGCTCTCTCTACCACATGTGGCATAAAAAGCCCATGTTGTCACTGTTTGACAGGTGTGTGCTCGGGCGCTGCTGAAACAGCTCTTGCCCAGAGTTACTCATGAAATCCGAGAGTGTTTGTAAACAGTCTGTACTTTCTCAAAGGTGCCCTGGAGATTTGTTACAGGAAGTCAAATTGCTCAAATCTACCTAATTTGGCACGATACGTTGAAAGCACGCTTGAGTGGTCATAATTGCAGGGGGACTGACTTCATTTAGCAATCTTGGGCCATACCTTTCCAATAACAACTGCAGGCGATATAAATTCAATCTCTTGTTTGTTTCTGAAAGTGATTAGCCCGAAAAATTTGGAATTTAAACACTCATAATTGCAAAGTGTTATTTACATTCACTTTTGATTAAATTCAACAACATCAGCAACAACAAAAAAAGAAATTAAAGGAGAGTCACCTTTCTTTGGGAGGGTGGAACTCAAGACAGTGTTTATTTGGAATAATGATGGGATGAGAACATCTATAAATGAGGTACCATTACCCTTACAAACCTTTGTACTTCCTACAGAAAGAACTGTAAGAAATGTTTTAAATATATACAGAAATGGATTACACTGTAGAAAGGACCATATTTTAAATATTGAGATACAACTGAAATTATATGAAGGCTGCTTGAAATTAGCTAGAAATAATTATTTAGTTTGGGATAATTTCCAGCCTTAATCCATGTTTCGGGAAACAGAATCTAATGGAATGTTGCCCTTAATTCTGAATATGCTTACTTTCAGCAACATCGTAGGGTTATAGCATTTAGTTATAAAATGCTATAAAAGTTGCTTTAGTCATAGAATTAGTAGCAGTGTATTCTATTCAACTTAATACCCATCTCACTTTACCAAACCATCTTCATGACAGTAGCATTAAATACTTAGGCATTGCCTTGCTGAAAGTCTGAGAAAAGCTTTTTTTAATGCATTTTAGGAATCCATTGTAAATAAGGATAGCCAATTTTTCTGCATTCAATTTAAAAATATATATATATATTGTGCAGGTTAAGCAAGTCTGTATTTTGTGCTTTTGGGGAGGAGAAGTTATTTTTTGGAGAAATTGTATGTGTCGGATTTTTATTCAAAATATTGATATCCTTTCATCATCCACCGATCTGTCTGTTGCCCAATTAATACAATGTTGAAGCAACTGGTTTCTTTTCATACTACACATATTAAGTCACTGGGCCAAGAACATCTTCGATGCACACAACAGTTTTGTTGATGGGCACTACGTGGATGTAATTCCCACTGTTTCTGATCTCTCCTTTTATCATCTCCCATTTCTGCAACTATGGCTAGGTATATACATTGCTCATTCCCCATGAGTAATTGCTCACTGCTCATTCCCTAATACTCCATAGGTCTGTTGAGATGGACTGTGAAACATGAACGCTTATGCAATCATTGGGCTTTTTTTTCAGTTTTTAAGATGCCACAAGATCATTTATTGTTTTGGCCCCAAATAGATACTGTTTTTAGTTAAATTTTATCCCAGCCTTATTCTGAAAGTTCAAAAGCCTGTGGTGTAGATTAAGTGTAGAAAACCTCCGTACTACCACTGTTACTATTCCCTGGTTCCCCTAAAAGCCACTCTGCAATCATCTTCATTTTGCTAGACTCAAAATGCCAAGAACATGCAGGAGGTCTTCAGTGCTCCACGTAGCTGACCAATAAAAAAACACACTGAACGATATTCAGTCAGTTCCCTCTTCTAAGCTGCTGCCAGTCTTGCAGTAAAAGAACAGTAACAAAAACTCTTCACGGGCATCTGCAAAGGAGACAAAATGATAAAGCATCACAATGCAGCTTTCACCCTTATATACCTGAGAGTTAAGTATGAAGGGTGGAGCTCGTGTTGTGATGCAACATCAGTTGGGTATCATCATGGTTAGGAATGTACACCTATGATCCCCACTTTATAAAAAAGAAAGAAGCCATTGCTAGTGCCCCCTCATCCATGACTTTATTCAAGTTGTGAGCATTAGTTTTGTCATTCCCAAACACCCCCCCCCCACACACACACACAGAGCACTTGAACAATTCCAATGAAGCAAGGCTTCAATTCCTCTGTTGCATTGAAAAGGCCCTGTGGAATAGGATCTGGGAGGAGGCAAGAGTGCTTGCTAATGAGAAAATAGCTCATCTATCAGTCTGCAGAGTTTCAGCCATTAAAAAAAAGGTCTATTTTTCCTAAATGTTCATACATGCAGCTCAGCTCATCTCCCAAACACAGGTGTGGTAGTGAAATCAAACAACTCTCAAGCTGATTCTGAACTGGTAGGAAGTCTTCATGTACAACTACAACTGGTACTTAGTCATCCAGTTATTTTACTTTGTCCTGGGATCTGAATCCTGGTGTTTCTGTTCTCAGCCCCGCACTTAAAGCCCACTTTTTAGCCTGCAATCCATAGCTAGCTACAAGTGCCTTTGAATGGAGAAGCAGTAGGAAACGGAAGCTTCTTTTCAAAACCTTGGAATCAAAAGCTTGGCCTTTCTTACATCATATCCAAAGGTGGCCTAAGAATATCTAGGCAAGGTTCTGTAGTATTTTTCAGAAGACACAATGATTGAATGATCATTTCCCTTTTCCTGTATGCGCTGCTATGGAAGAGAGCAACTAAATGAACATGGAAAAGCTGGAAAAACAGGTAAGTGATGCTTTCTTCAGTAGAAAAGGTGCAGGTGGGGGAGTCCCATTGTTTCTTCCATGATCATAAGTACATGACTGTCAACAGTTTCATTTTAAGTTGGCTGGACCAATTAAGGTGACAGCTCCTGTCAACAGATGAGTTAGTAAGAAGCTTATCTGAACATAGCTGGCTTTCATATTCTGTCTGTAGCTCATTGTCAGCCTAGCACATTAATGGAAAGCATGCTGGGGAAACAGTGCATTTGTGACCATTAAGCACTGTCATTGCTGCAAGGGATAGTACTTGTCATTTTAGTTTTAATTGTAAATCAAGTGTTTCAATGGTGGAAAAGCATTTAAAGCAGAAGAAAACATGATAAAGTATAAATCCTTTCTTGACTAGAACAGCCTTTCCCAGATATGTTTGGCTATGGTTTCACAACCATCAATTGATGTGTCTTAAAAAAGAGGGCTGACACAGTGGGCAAGGCCAATCTAAAAACACAAATTTGCCAGAAAACCAATTGATTAATTAGTTGGGATCCTTACATTAAAACAACATATTTCATGTGCAGCCAGAACCCAAATATTATGTATAACATGGCCCTGTATCTGAACAAAACAGTACAAATGAGAACTGCGTATGTGGATCTGATTGGGGTAAATTGTAGAGGTGACACAGAAATACGATTTGCATTTCCTTTTAGTTCTGTTTTGCTTTTTACTTTATTTTGTAACACATGGTCTTATTATTCTATATTTTGTATTCCGATATGGCCTAATGGTTATTCAATAAATTATTATTGTATATATAACAATGTGAAGTCACAGCTGCCAGTTCTTTAGCTGATGTTGACCTTCATTTGCATCGAGTTCTTCCCAAGAACCTAGGATGTCGTGATGTATCATATTATTAATATTATCTGATGTGATTGTTCCCTGCCATTCTTTCTAGTCACCTGGATACTTCCTATCAAACTCTAGCTTAAACTTGTCCTTGAGCAGAGGGGCAAAGCACTGGGCTGAAGCCACCCACCATTTTTCTAATGAATTTGAATGGGCCCTGTGTGGAATCCAAGGGCATTTTTGGAAATAAAAATGATTCTAAAAGCCAGTGTATTGCTTTGCAGGATGCCAGCTTCCTTTTAATGTTGTTTATAATTGAGAACATAATTTAAAAGCTTAAGAAGAATGGACAGATATAGGAGGCCTGATAGGTGCTGAGGAAGATTGCAGAGTGCACATTTTGGGGAAATTCCTTTATACATCCCTGAAGGTAAGAGCAACAGGATGATGCAGAGTACAAAAAAAAATTAAGTACAAAACTTTCCGGCATTTTATAGTCTGGGTCACAAGTTTAGTTAAGATATGATGGGGGAGAAAGATTGGTTTATTACATTTGAAAATGAGTAAAATTATTCCCATTTATATATAAGATGCCTAGTAAGATCCTTAAGTCCCAAGTTTACATTTGTCTGACTGTACCACAGAGATGAGTGGGTCCAAATTTGTGAGGCATACATTTTTTAGGAGTGAAGACGACTTTCTGCTCTGTGACCCACGTGCTGACTTCTCTGTCTTTTTAGAATTGCAACCATAACCAAGTACCAGAACGAAAACAATTCAATAAACAAATGAGAAGAAAATGGCATGAAATGTCACACAGTGGGACTCACAGTTACTTTAGAAGCAGTCCAACAGTGAGTCTCATCTTAGAGCTTCTCTGTCTCTGTTCCTTTGCACATTCCCTGATGTGACAGGATATTCTTCTATCCAGAATGTCAGTAAAAAGCAGAGAACAAAAGTTTCAACAAACATGAAAGGCCATAGGTACTTTCAAGAACAAATGCCCTTTCTTCAGTGCATCTCCCCTGAGGATAGGTTTATAGAATCATTTATGACACAAAAAGGTCACCCCCCTGCTAAGATTTTCCTTGTCACTCTTCCATTTCCTGTCAGTTTTCTTGATTCTGTAATCCCTGTTTTTCTGTCATTTCTGATTTATTAATTCATTCTTTTCAACACATTGCAACCCATTTACAGATACTTGTTAACAAGATCAACCCAATACAAAAGGCACATTAGCCAACTGAAGAGTTCCACAGATCTTTACAATTAGTTACCATTGATCTAATTTCATATCAGATTACTCAGATTATATATGTAATGTATATATACATACACACACACATTTTTGCCAGACTCCTAAAAAGGACAAATTATGACAAACATCTAAGTTTATATCAATTGAATGAATATAACTACTATTTTCAATTCATTGCCTGTAAATTAAGATATTCCATTTATAAACCCTTCTGTTCCACATCTTAAAGAAAAACAAATCTTCTACCTAATCTGCAAAGTCCTCCACACTTTTCTGCCATGATGTCTACAACTATTTGCACTATCTCCAACAGTGTCTTTTTGTCAATGAATGGAAGACAACAGTTCCTCCCATTCACATCATTCTTGAGGGGAGGGGGGAAATTCCAGTCATGTAGATATGGTATGTTTCACCTAGACAGGTGTTATGTCAGCCATCTATTCTTACCAGCATGTCCTATGAATGTGACACCTAGTATTGCAGATGTATGACATGGATAAAAATTAGACCTAAGCTAGTATATTAGGTTGACATTGGGATCAATGAACTTTGACAAAGTGATGCCTTGAAGTGACTTAATGGAAGCCACACTCTCAAATGCAGCTGAGGCAAGACAAAAATAAACTTGATTTAAGATATCCTTATTGTCTTCTTTTCGCCTGCCTGCCTGCCTGCCTGCCTGCCTGCCTGCCTGCCTGCCTTCCTTCCTTCCTTCCTTCCTTCCTTCCTTCCTTCCTTCCTTCCTTCCTTCCTTCCTTCCTTCCTTCCTTCCTTCCTTCCTTCCTGTGCCTTCAAGTCAGTGTTGACTACTGGCGACTGCCTGGAGTAGTCCTTTCAGTTTTCTTGGCAAGATTTCGGAAGTGGTTTGCCATTGCCTCCTTCCTAGGGCTGAAAGACAGTGACTGGCCCAAGGTCAACCAGGTAGTTTTGTGCTTAAGTGGGACTGAAACTCACGGATCTCCTGGTTTCTAGCCTGGTGCCTTAACCACTACATCACACTCTCTCTCTCTCTCTCAATATACAGAGAGAGAAAGAGATAATATTACTATAGAGATATAGATATAGATATAGATATAGATATAGATATAGATATAGATATAGATATAGATATAGATATAGATATAGATATAGATATAGATAGATATATATTACTTATTTATTTGATTTCTATAGCCACCCATCTCAACAAGTGACTCCCTAGATATAGGGAGAGCCAGTTTGGTCTAGTGGTTAAAGCTCCAGCCTAGAAGCCAGGAAACTAGTTCTAGTCCTGCCTTAGGCATGAAAGCCAGCTGGGTGATCTTGGTTACTTTCTCTCAGCCCCTGATGTCTGGGTTGGATAACAAGCCAGTTGGTCACTTCCTGTCACAACCAATGGATCAACATTTGGTTCATTGTATTGGTTGTGCTGTCGTGGGTTGAGTGGTCAGGTACTTTTTGATAAAGTTATGCGGGTATCTGTTTTGTTGGAAAATGTTGTATAGGCAATCTGTTTCCTTTTTCTGGTGTTCTGTCTAGATATAGCTATATAGATATTGATATATATAGAGAAAGAGAGAGAGAGAGGATAGATATAGGTGAGACAGACATAGACATGCAGTCATAGACATAGTTCGTTCTTGAGAGCCAGTGTAGTATCGTGGATAGGGTGCTACATGGGTAACTTTGAGTGAATCATTCTCTCTCAGTCCTAGACTACGAAGCTGAAAAGCATCTATCTACCTGTTTGCACTGGACTATCACCTTCAATCAAGAGGCTTTCATCCTGCAGTGAATTGATTCAGGATGATAACAACAACATAATTTTATCTAATTGAAAGAGTCAAAACATTAACATCACATTTCTTATTCAGTGTACTGTAATTCAACAGATCCTTGCTCAGGGATAATATCTGAATTGAGTTTTGAGCCATTGCAAAGATATGACTCAGCTACAGTGTCCTGAATCAATCACATTTCTTGCAAAACCAAATAATATGTGAAAAGTAAACACTGGATTTGGTAGTTCCTTAAGAAGCTGCAGTATTTTACTGAAATAATGGAGAAAAATGAGTGATTATGGTCTGAACCTTGGTCTTGGAAGTCCCTAGACTTAAAGAAGTCTGCCATCCCAGTGGCACTTAAATGATCAAGTGATTTATGTTATTAAAGCATATAAAGCAATAGAGGAACTCATTTCCCCCCCCCAAAGAATTTGATTCACAATCCTCACCCCCAAAAAATCATTATTTCCAAGAAGTGAAAACAGATTTAACCATAAATGCACAAAGTGGCCAAGGGGATTGTGCTGCTTGTAATTAACAGGGTATTTTATGCCCAAAGGAAAAATATTAAGTAGGTGCCAGGACAAGGGGATATGAAATGGCATGCCTGGGAGCCCCTATAACACTAATACAGTACAATAAGGATATTTTCCACCTTGACAAATCTTTGGGAAAAAAAAACAACCTTTGCCTATAATTTTGCAGGCAAAATTCACAGGGTATATAACAAATACACTCCATATCTTTATTGACAGTTGGAGTCCTATTTTGACTTAATTTACTAGGAAAACCAACCACTGAAATGCCCCACATAAGAATTATGCAACATATACATATTTGGTAGCAATGGAGGCGAATATGTGTAGCTCAGGGTTGAACTGTGGAGACCTTGGGGTTCTCTGAGCTTGGTTCTTTTCTTGCAAACGTTTCATTACCTAGCTAGGTAACATCTTCAGTGCTAAAATGGGATGGGGTTTGCTCTCTATTTATCTGCTGTGGCCTGCTTTGCCAGTGCTGGTGGGGGTGGGGGTTCTGTTTTGCTCTTCTGGTAGTTCCTTGATTAGCATATATTGACTGCTTGATTGTGTGCCTGGTGGTGACCTTTGCTTATCTGGGTGATGATTGCTGGAGATGATTGCTGGTGATTGAATGGTGGTGAGGTGATCTTCTGATCTTTTGTCTCTTTTGAATAGTATGTAGATGCTGTTATCTCTATGTGTCTGTTAATTGCTGCCTTGTCTGAATACCAGGCTTCCAAGAATTCTCTTGCATATTTGGATTTGACTTGGTCTAAAATGCTGACAGTTTCCCAGTTGAAACTGTGGTTGAGTCTGTCCATGTGTTGTGCAATTAAGGAATTTTCACCATGTCTTCTGACTGCTAGTTGGCGCTCATGGATGCGTTCTGCTAGTCTTCTGCCTGTTTGTCCTACGTAGTGTTTGTTACAGTCCTTACACTGTATGTTGTAGATGACTCCTGTTTTTTCTTCTTGGGCCACTGGGTCTTTTGGTTTACCTAGGATATTTTGGAGTGATTTTGTTGGTTTGTGTGCTACAGAGATGCCATATGGTTGTAATAATCTGTTGGTGGTTTCTGAGATGTTTCTGATGTATGGCAGTGTGATCCTTTTCATGGCTTGTGTGGGTTATGTTGTAGTAGGTTGAGTGGTCAGGCACTTTTTGATAAAGTTACATGGGTATCCATTTTGTTGGAAGCAGTCAACAAAATTTACCCTGGTTTGGGGTTCTTCAGGCCTAAACTGAAAAATGGACAGGCAGAACAAAACGAGGCCTAGGGACTAAAACCCAGATGTTCTGGGCTGAAGTGGTCTGCTGGAGGTATGAGAGGAAAGCGGCAGCCGGGGCTGAGGACAGGCAGGAGCATGCTGTGAGGGCGAGGGATACACAGCCCAATGGGAACTCTTATACTGGAAGCCTTTGCTTGTCACTCATGGGTGTTGCAGGGAAGGGTCAAAAAAGTCAAGATGGCTTCCACAACCATGGAATCCAAGCCTCACCCCTTATTTATGATGCCCTTTAAAAGGATGGGACTTTGATCTCATGGTTGTGGCCTAAATATCTCTGGTTTAGTATAAGGCTGTGAATTCACCTGGCAACTGGGACACATGCAGTCTTACTGACATGTGTCTGGTTAACGATACTCCACAGAGGCAAGATGGTTTCATAAAACATTATCCACCATTTTGGTTGAACACTTTGCTTTATTTGATTATTTAAAGTTCCTTAGAAGGAACCTGAATCTGAACACCCAGGAACAGACTACATGATGTGACCAGACAGAGAGAAATTAAAAAAAAAAAAAAAAAAAGCAATATGAATGCAGGAAGTTCAGTTGGAGTCACCCCACATAGCACATTGAAGTGCCATGTTTTCTTTGTTGACATGAAGCCTGTGTTATCTCTCTGCTTGAACAAGCAATGAGAAGATCTTCAAAAGAAAATGTTTTTCATTCTCCGTTCTTAATGACAACACTGCCTGGTTAAAGTGTTGCACAGAGTATGCGTTAGTTCTGACACTGTCATTGTGACCTGTAATAAATCAGAGCCATGCTTGAACCCAAAGACCGTCAGCAAATTAACAGCTTAATTAGGAGTTGATAAATCACAGTCTCATTGGACCTCTGATTAAGCCCATTGTCAACAGGACCCTCGGCCTTGTATCTTGATGTGGCAAGTGTTTATGTGCTTGTAACAAGGGCCTGAGAGGCCTGCACTTTGTCAGGGTTTGGGTTCTTTCGCGCGTTGACCTCCCATCCTACTTTTCTTAGTCCGTCTATTAGCCTCTATTTAACTGAGCAATTGCATTGGATGAGCCAAGATGCAGGACAGTTCAAAAAGGAATGACATAATTCAGCTTTTGGAGAGTGAAGCCTTCTGTTTAGACCAGTGTTTCTCAACCTTGGCAACTTGAAGATGGGTGGACTTCAACTCCTGGAATGCTGGCTGGGGAATTCCGGGAGTTGAAGTCCACCCATTTTAAAGTTGCCAAGGTTGAGAAACATGGCTTAGACCATCTTCCCATTCAGTCTGGTTAATCAGAATGCTTTCCCTGTCCTGAATGAGAAATCTCACTCAAGAAGCAGAGCAGTTAAAGATGTCAGCAGGGCTGCTAGCAGTTGGTAGCTAGCCTACCTCAGAGTCAACCACGCACTGAAATACTTCTGTGCAACAGTTGGAAAATGTTTCAGACTGCAAGATAATTACACAAAATGTGGTTTAAGACATTTTGCTTATTTTAGGATAAGTTTAGATAACACACTTCCTACATCCTCAGCAGGCTGATGAAATTGGCAGGGAGGTCTTCGGGCCAGAGTATCCGCAGCCAGACAGAATTTCATCAAACGGGAAAAATTTGCTGTGATGTCATAATGCAAGCTTTGCCCTTTCCTTACAGGCAGGCAATCCCATGAAGCAGATACGCAAAGGGGTGGAGTTGCATTGCCGCATTACAGCACATTTTGGCAATTGCTCCCCTTGCCCTCTCAGCTCATGTCATGTACAGTATGTGCCTGGGGGGGAACAAGTAGGTAAAGACAGGATTTGCCTGCTGATGACACAATGTGTGGGTCCTCATTTGTGTGCCGTTCTGACTTCTTGTGGACATTGCTGGCCCTGTTGTCTTAAGCAGCAACACTTTGGCTACAAGCAAGTATGAAGATGAGCCCAATAATATTGGGAAGTCTTGACTTTCATGGCCAAAAATATAACTTTGAAAATTTAGCACAGAACTACAAGGGAGAGGGGACATGCAAGAGAGCCCTTCCTCCACCTTTGTCCAACACATCCTGGAGGGCCAGTGCAAAACATTTTGCTGCCAGATGCACAGAAGAAGATGGCACTCCTCTCCCCCTACATTCATTGGGTTGATTGGATTTCAGCAACCAGGTAGCACATCTAAGAGCAGCCAGCCAGCTTTGATTACACAGCATAGCACACGTAAGTCTCTCCTGACATGTTATTGCCACTCCCCATTCCAACACAATTGCTGTACTTTCTGTTTAATGTATGGCCAGGCCTCTGAGGCTGAGTTTGTTTATCTCCTTCCTCATGGGAGAAGAAGAGAACATTTATAGAAGAAGTATGTGGGGAAAACCGAGTCCTAAAAGTTCCACAGCTAGCCGCAATGAGGAATGAGGAAACGTGCACCATGACATCATAAGGTAAGCTCCATCTTTTCATATTGCATTACAAAGTGCAGAAGGGATGCACCTTGTATTATGATGTCATAATGTCATTTTGTCCCTTCCTCCCACCTTTGCCCTCCCCTATGCTGGATCTTTGTTCTAGGCAGCTAGTTTTAAGAGCCAGAGCTCTTGAAAGCTAAAGCTTGATTCCTAGTGACTTCATCAGTAAACTTCTCATTTTCATAGCAACAATACAGAAATAATTTGCCATTCTTCTTCTTCCAGGAATTTTTTAGCTTGTCAGTCAAACTTATAATTCTAGCATTTTCTCAGGGTTCCCCATCCAAGTACTAACATGACCAGGCTTGCTTAGCTTCCAAGCCCAAAACCAACCAAGTGCTGCCCAGAGGCATTCTGAGGTGTCAAAAAAGTCAAGATGGCTACCATGACCATGTGATCACAGTCCCACCCTCCTTATGTGTGTCATGCGTGTACTGCCTGTAAAAAAGGGGCACAGCTTCAAATCATGCAGTTCCAGTTGCCATCTTGATTTTTTTGCCCTCTCTGCAGACATCCCTGATGTTGCCGCATAATGAATAAACTACCCAACAATAATTTGTAATACAGTACCTAATATTTATGTTCCTTTCACTAAAATGTTTTCCTTTATGTTCTTCAAGCCTTTTAAACAAGATTTAAAAAGAAAAGAAAGAAAAAACACTCCAGAATTTCTGGATTTATGTAGATAACTTCTAAAAAGGGAAGGATTCTAGAAACTACTTCTTTGAATATCAAAAGTCTTTCAGTAGCAAATTTAATGTATAGTCAATTAAGTGCATAGAAAAAGTTCCTACTACAGCATAAGGCACTTAATATGTGTGGAGCCGCTTGTGGTTACATTTAAAACCTGCAATTTTGGCTCCCTCTTTAAGCAAAGGAAATAATAATGGGGACCTTAATTGCAAAAAATTACCGTTGTTACTTTGAGTTTGACATGTGCTTAATGATGAGGCGGATGGAAATGTTAAGGCTAATACCATTTGGCAGACAACTGGGGATGATCATCATTCCCTATAATGCTATTGGGGGTAACTATGAACCTATTCGGCTAATTCCAAGCAGAAGTGGTTTATTGTGCAGAAGTAAGTTTTAGCCTGCAGCAGCAAACATCCAGTATTCGCAGACCCCAAAAAGGATGAATATTAAGAGAGACAAAATGTTTGCTCAAGCGCTTTTATTCTTTTTACAGGAAGGGAATATTTTTTTAACCACACATTTAGTCTGCTAAGAAGGCTTAGGCACATGAGTTGGGATTGTAATAGGGTGAAAGAATGACAATTTAGCTCCCAGAATGAAATTCCTGACAATTGTGAAATAACAGTAACTATCAGTAATAACCCACATGCCATGAACCCATATTCCCACCATTTGTAACACTGGCCAGTGGCCCGCTCGGCTGCTTCCTCCCACAATGGCTATGTAGCTGAGCTTTATATTAAATCCATCAGTTGGTGCAGATGGCTGAGATGATTGTAGCTTGGAGGGGGACGGGGGTTATTCTACAGAGAAAACCCATCCTGAATTCTCCAGAAACGAGGAATCACAAATCATCCTCCCACCTCTTCTCTGCATCAAATGTTAGCCAACCTTCATGCAGAAACAGAATCCAGTTGCTGATGAGGATGAAAGTGGGGTGTGTATTTCTGCTGCTACAGAACGGGTCACAGCAATTGTTTTTATTTTCTGGAGAATCTGAAGTTGGCTTGTGCGTGCATGCATAAAAGCAATTTTTTGCTGGGACTAAATAGTATCTGTTCTCTCCTTATCATCTGCTGAGGATTGTGCAACCTGATACTGGGAATCGACACACAAAGTCCAGTGCGTTAAGTGGGACATCCAGACCTTGGTTAATGTTTGGATCCAGGGAAGAAGAGAGCTGTAGAGCGCTGGAAATAACGCTATGGATAATTAGCATGGACAGCCAAAGGGAGTGGCCTTTGGTGTTCCAGCTTTAACCCTTTTATATACGTAGCAGTAACGGGTTAGAGATGGAAAGTAGGACACAAGGTGATCCTCTATTCTGCACCATTAAACAAGGAATTTGTTGGACAGGGATGATGTATCCAACAAGGAGGAGCAAGGTGTTTCAAACGACCCCAGCTACTGCAGAAACTGAGGACAGAAAGAGAAAAGCATTCTGCTCTGGCAGTCAGCCCCAAAGGGCACAGGAGAAAGACTGAGTGTCTGCCCAGTGTCCTTTGCAACCACAGTGACTGCCACCAACCTGGCCAGGACTCAGCTAATTCCTACCACACCCCTGCTGTCACCCTATTGGCCAAGCCACTGCCCTCCTTCCCACTTCTTAGGGCTGAGGAGGGGTTTTGCCTTGGGCTGCCTTGGCCCACCTGCACTGCCCAGGCATGGGAGCAGAAGGCCAGGCAGCCCCCCCCCATCCCATTTGTGCCCTGCCCTGCCCAAAAAGGGAGAGAGAAAGGCAGGGAGGGCAGTTCTTGGAGAGGGTGAAGAGGCACAGAGGCAGAGGTAAGCCAGTGATCACTGTATTAGACTTTGAAAATCCCCCCTAAAGACTCTGGGATAAGCTTAGTAGTCGTGGGTTAAGAGGACAGACCTCCCATGTTTAGGTGACTGGCAACTCAGTCGTTAAGCAAAGCTGAATGAAACCTCAACTGTGCTTATGATCTTGCTTCAGCTTTCCTTTGCTTTACAGACCTGTGAAGGTCATAAATGCGAGGACTGGTTGCAAAGTTTTTCATCACTGAGGTAATAGCAAAAAGTCACTAAATGAAGCAGTTGCTAAATGAGGACTACCTGTAGTTTATAACGTTTTTCATGGCTTGGGACCTGGATGTCTGCAGGGCCACTTAATCCAAATATAATCTGCCCACCCAGCGCGTGCTAGTTGAGAAACCATAAGGAGCAGCAGGAGAGGGTTCGGAAACAAGCATTCTCTGCTGGAACTCCCCTCCTGTGGAACTGGTTCCCCAGAAATAAAACTGGCTGTACCTAGGATGTACCTAGGATGTATGTAGGCAGTGCTAATTTTGTTGTGATTTTCTTATCATGGTGATTTATTATCATTATTGTGTAGTTTATTGAATACTACTGCTTTTTAAAGCTGCTTTGATTCATTGATAGAAGCAGTGTAAAAGCACTTGTAATAAATGAATAAAATAAATCACCCACACCCATATATCTGCCTGCCCTTATTTCTCCCTGCAGTCTTGCCTACACATATACTGTAATAAAGGAGCAGGGCTTTGATTGATCTTGACTTTTTTGACCCCCACCTTTTCATTTGACTGTGGGTTAGTGTGAGGTTTGCCCTACTTTCATTAAGATTAGTAGTTTTCAGGTTAACATTTCTTCTGTTGGTAGGTTAACGTTTGTTTTATAATAATTATGGGTGTATGTGCACTCTGAATAAAAATATAGGGTGTACCTTTTAATGTGGTTTGTTTTAGTTATAAATATATCTTTTATTGGGTTAATTTATTGGGTTAGTTAGGGTTGTGAACTAATTTAGTTGGACAGAATGTTGTAACTATTGAGTTTTCTTTTAACCTGCGCTGTGCCTTGATAAAAACATGTAAATTATAGCAATAACTATTACTAGTAATTGACTGATTGATTATTTGCCATCAAGTCACATAGATTTTCTCCATGATGATCTGTCCCTAACCTGGTCTTTAAGGTCTTCCAACAGTATTACTAATAAAGACTCATATATTGTAATTCTTGCTATAGCTTTTACTATAAATGCACATTTCTGTCTGTAAGGCTTTTCTTCATTTAGAAATGGATGAACTTAGGATGTACTTAGAATCTTAAAGCTATTTCCTTCTGTCCCAATGTTGAATTGACAATGACCATTTTATGCATACATACAGTACTACGCAGTTGAAGAAACGATGTCCAAGAATTTTCGTAAGGAAAGTCCACTGGTATGACATATTTTCCTTGTTGCTAAGAGTTACATTTCGTGACATTTGAAAATCTATACGGAGTGGGAGAAAATTCCATTTGGGAATGAAAAAAATCTACATGGTGAGGAAGAAAAATCAGCTCCCGACTTCAGTCCTAAACTGAGGCTGAAGGAAATGATTAGAACACAAATCATATATGCACCTATAGCTTTTATACTGTGTTATTTTATACGCATGTTTTGTTAGATGCCCAGAGTTATTTGATTAAGATACACAGCCATATAAATTTAATAAATAGTTAAATAAATAAATTACACCCAGAGAAATTTGCTTTGCCATGGCAAACTTACACTATTCATGCATAACTCATATCTATTTATTTTCAATGCTGAGGAGTTTGTGTTGCTTAGTTGCTGGATCACAAAACTGTAGGTTCAGTGGGTTGATTGCCAGCATGTGTGCAAGGACACAGACACACTTGTATGTACATACCTTAGTACTTAGAATACTAAAGCTGTTTGACTCTTTTTTTCCCTGCAGTGAGTTTTGTGTTGTGCAGCTGCTAGAACAGGAAAAAAAAAAAACTGGGTTAAAATGTGTTTTAATATGTAAAACTTTACAGATGTATCTGCCGTGTCCTATGAGGATATAAGAACTGATCAGCATTGGTATCAGCTGTGAAAACAGCAAGACTAAGTTTCTATGCAACTGTAGCTTCAAAAACTATCACTGTAGTGGCAAAAGGGAGAGAAATGTTGAGCAGCGTTTGTACTATCCATGCACCTATTCTAGTTCTAAAACATTGGCAGGTATAATGTATTTGTTTCCACATACGTTTGTTTCTCGTGTCCAACATAACATCTTAAAATGAACCTCTGTTTATTTATGATCAAATATACCTTTCCCTGGGACAACCAAGAAACATCAAGAGGATCAATAAAGAAAATATGTAATTGAAACAGGATGATGACAGCCAAGGGTCCTCCTTGGATCCATACTTGTTTCAGCTAATAAAAGTTCTCAAGGAAAGTTGTCCAAAACGAGTGACAGAGGACATGTAGACTTCCTTGAGACAGGGATGTTATCTGGTTCCCCTAAAAAAGTTACAGTAAAATCTTCAGAAGATCATTATCAGCCAATACTGTGGTGCCAATTTAGTGCTGTAAATTAAAGCTAAAGATTATTCTGCACCATCAGGGTTCTAAGGCTATACAGCATGATGACTTGTTGCTTTCTAATTTTAAAGTGGCACTCAATTTATTTATTATTTATATTTATTGTCTTGATTTTGTCCTTCTGTTTTGGTTCTATGGCAAGTTTTAATTAACACTGTTATTGTACATCATCCCATATGCCAGAGAAAATTAATTAAATGTGTAAATCCTGCAAATAGCCCCTCCAGCCTTGAATCTGTAGGAGGGTCGGGTGGATTTACGTTTGTGGCACTGATAGCTGCAGGTGACTGTCATTTATTTCCCCGACAATACTTCCAATACTGGAAATGTAATGATCAGCTCTCAGGAGGGTATGCGTGTCAGTTGTGGACAATGCCAGAGCGCTTGGATTGTGGCCGATTCCTGAGTAGCTGGTGTTGATGCCAACCCTGTACATCCCAGTCCATACTGGCTTGCACTCTGGCATTTTGTTTCATGGTGATGTTTCCTTCACACAGCCTGCTGATTCTTACTCTCTTGAGATGGGAAAAGGGGGAGAGAGTGTGTGGTCTGAATATTTGACTTGTATTATTAAAGGGAATAAGATCCCATGAAATTGTCCATATCTTGTAACTCCGTGTTCAACAATTTTTCCTGAAAAATCAATAGCTGTCACAAATGTAATGCTTTTACTCATGCCATGGCAAATTTAAACCGAACAGAAAACAGCATTTTCTAGTTAATTTGTAACCCACAACCTCCCAAGTAATACATAACACAGCTTGCTTCTTTCCAAAGGAAATAATTTCACAAGTAAAACCTTTTCCTTCTAGTGCAAATGAGACCAGGAGAGTAGCAACAGTGCAATGTCACTCATTCAGAACCTCGTCCATTTTATTACGGCAGGCAAACCAAAGCGCATGAGCCAATGACATGCATGCACGGAGGTATCTCAGAGGATCAGCCTATGCTTGTCCATGTTGTTTGGCTCTCTTCCAATGAGTCTGATGCCAGAGACAGTGGGTTCATGTAAGAAACAGAAATATAAGGATGATTCCTTATAACATCTGGGTTTCACAAGCAAAAGGCAAACCTCCTTTTCCTCAAAAATTTACAGCTGGAAAGTTGACTGTGAAGAAGCCAGAGTGAGAGGGAAAAAAAAGAAAGAAATCTTGTAATCAGGCTGTAAAAAATCAATATGTATAAGTACATACTTAAATTGATTTAGGTTTGAAACAACCATGCAGAAGACTGTTGCCAAAATCCAATGTAAGATTGTATTTTAGGCTTTTGAAATCAATGGCATTTACACTTATGTTTGTGTTATATTTTGACCTACGAGGATAACTGAAATGCTTTCCCAAAATGCGGGTCCTTATATAGATGCACTGTAAGCCAAAAGCACAGACAGGCTGCCTGGATGAGTCATTTGAGGAAGCAGTGAACTTCACATGACTGACCATAATCCAGTTAGAGGATGTTTGTTAGATTTATACCCCATCTTTCTTCCAAGAATTCACGGTAGCTAACATGGGCATACCCTTCATTTTATCCCACAGCAGCAATCTTATGAGGTGGATTGCATGGAGAGAGAATGACTGGCTCAAAGCCACCTGATGAGGTTCCATGATAAGCGTAGATTGAACCTGCGTCTTCTCCAGGAGGATTCATCCCTAACCTGGTCTTTCAGATCTTCCAATGGCGCACCCATTGCCACTGTAATTGAGTCTATCCACCTCGTTGCTAGTCGTCCCCTTCTTCTCTTTCCTTCCACCTTTTCCAACATTAGAGCCTTCTTCAGGGACCTAGGTCTTCGCATAATGTATCTGAAGTATAGGATAATTTGACCTGGTTATTTGTGCCTCAAGTGAGAACTTTGGGTTGATTTGTTCAACAATCCACTGGTCTGTTTTCTTGGCTGTCCATGATATTCTTGGGAATTTTCTCCAAAAGCAAATTTCAAAAGCATCAACATTCTTTCTATCTTACTTCTTCAAAGTCCAACTTTTGCTTCCATAGAGGGTCACAAGGAAAATCATTGCCTGCACCATTCTAATCTTTAGAATAATATATAGATACTGCAAACACACAGTTATGTTAAAGCAGCATCTATAGGTATATTTTTGTAAAAAAGCAAATTTTAGTGATTTTACAGTAAGGCTAAATATTAAAAAATGTAAGATGTAATCTCTGTAAAAATATTCCATTGATTACATTCTTTGATTATTATTTCTTTTTTATACACAATGGTTTATCCTTTTAATGTTTTAAAACACTTGTGCACACCATAGCCAGATTGGATTAATTTGGTTATTGCATTAACATTTTAGTGACATTTTATCTAAGAGTTCATGGAATGCTTTAAAAATCCCAGCTTAATGGAGGCCAATCAATCATCACATTTTTCAAAGCACAAATTATTTTAAGTTTTTGTACTACATGGGAATAATCACTGCAGAGAGATAGGCATATCCTATTGTTTTGACTGATGTCATTCATTTCTCTTGAGGCCGGCCCGACTGATGGCTTAAGTGCTGAAGTTAAGCGGGCAAATTGATGTGTTTTTCCAGGGGTGTTTCCACCGCAGCTGCCTTTTTAGCTCTAAAAATGCCAAGTCTCTGATAGCAACCTTGCAGCTGCTTCGACTCAGAGTGCCGAAGTGAACTGGAGCAGGCAGTGGCAGCACATGCTTGTCCCTTTTCATCATCACCCTCAAAAGAGGTGACCTACCACATTTTTCAGAAATGTCAGCTGGGGAGGAGGCCACTCCTGAAGGCTGGGGGTCCCCCAGGAGAAGCTTCAGCAATGGTCCACTCTTAACTTCATTTGTTCCCCCTCCTCTCTGAGTTGTAAGTGGAAAATCTTTTCATTTCAAGTGAACCTGGTTTGACCAGGCGACTTTCAATAGACTTTCAAACTGAAAGGGGTAAAAAAGTCTCCGCCTTTTCTCTCTCCCCAATTTCCTGTTATAACAACAAAATTCATTAACTGTCCCAATCACTTTGCTCTCTCCAAATCCAGTTAATAGGACTTTACTTTAATCAATATGCTGATGATTATCTCTTCATTTGAAACAGGGATTTGGAATAGATTAATCAGTTACTTTCCAGTCATGTGGTTTTTATATTATTATTATCTTTCCTTTTCCTTCCAATAATGTCTGATGGAACACACAAATTCTGCCTTGCTCCTTTCCCCATCTCAGTATGGTCCAACTATAACAGTATCCCAAAATTCCTCTGTCTCCTGACTTAATTTGATTAATAAATGATGTATCCATTTATTTTCTCTCAAAAATAGTCACCTATAACACATTTTAAAAAATTTGTCCTTCCTTCATTTGAATTAATACATAAATAGACCACTGGTAACTGTGAGGGATCCTTGAAAAATTTGTTTGTTTTTAAATGTACACATGAAATATAATGTGCAAGCATTGTGTATTACATAAAGTGTAATATGTAAGCATTATGTGGTCCCCAAACATCATCTATATCATGTAAAGATAATTTTTAGTGAGCTAGAATAAATAGTTTCCTCTCTTTCTATATATATGAGACATTTACTATCATAGTCTTCTCCCTAAAACATTTTGTGGAGTGGAAATCTCCCCCCCCCTCTCTCATTAAAGCAGTGTAAGCTTTAATGATAATTCAGGGTTCTGTTTTCTTTTCAAAATGCTTATATTTATTCATTTATTTAATATTCCACCTTTCTGGCTAGATACGGCTCACAAGAGAGCTCAGAAAAGCAAACTATAACCACTAAAAATAATAAAAATAAATGAAACAGTTAAAAAACAAAAGGAAAATAAAAGATTAAATCAGCAAGAAACCAGCAGTTAAATCAATTTATCACCCAGAGGCTTTTGGAAATTATACTTTTTCAACATTTTAATTTGTCTCATAAAAAAGCACATAGTGAAATGTTCCCTCTTCCAACCTAAAGGAATTATTTGCTCAAGGCTAACCAGATTTATCACAAAATATAATTGTTTCATTTTATTAGTCCCTAATATTTATCTGAAAGAGAACTTAGCCATGTTCCAAAACAGCATGTTATGCAGTTAACTTGGGTTGGACCTCACATTCCTGAATGCAAAGTTTATCCATGTGGCAAATACCTTTAACAGCAGCATGAAGGACTTGTTGATATAGGGAGGACATTTTGGATGTTTACCTGACAACTCTGAGCTGTTATTCATAAAATGCTCTATACATCTGAGAAACCCTGCTACTGAATATTGAATTGATATGAATTAGCTTAGGATCTTAACTGGATCAAAAATGTTTTGTTTTACCTTGCTCAGGCTGTCTTCAGGTGCAAAAGAAAGCTGGTGGGACACTTCATCTCATCTACCATATCAGATTACAATGATTCTCCTGTACAGTACAAGTGTACTAATTCTGAGAACATCACCGGGTTGATGGAAGAAGTTGAAGTGGGAATTTGGCTTAGTGGTTTTATGACAGGAGTCCTATGAGCACAGCAATAGGGAACAAAAAGTTAGTTTATCATAATGTCATTATTGAGGAATTGACTGTATATTGTTTAATGGCCCTTTGCATTGCTACAAAGTGTTAAGTAAGGCAGAAGGGATGGATAGTAATATAAAATTCATGACTACAAAAGTGGAAAGTATTTGATCTTAAATTTGATAGGCAGATTGGAGGTTACTATTCCATCTCTTGTTATTTTATGACTCTGGAAGTTTAAGACTCAGATCTCAGTATAGAATTTGCAAGCACCATTGCAGCCACAAAGCTACATGGAGGTTCTTGTCTTTTCTTCATGCAAGTGTATACAGCAACTTACCTCCTCTGTTTGTACGCAGATAGAATCAGCCAGGTTGTTGTTAGGTGCTTCTATATTCTTCTAGTTTTTAAAATTTATTTCGATTTATATGGCCACCCATCTCAACATCATGACTCTGGGCAGCAAACAGCAGTTAAAAGCAAAAATAACAGTAATCCCACAATAAATGTGTAATTGGCAGCCAAGGTAAAACATAGCCATTACACAACCATCCCTGGGCTCTGTCATATGTTCCCCTCCACATGCCCGGTGGCATAACCAAGTCTTCAAATCCACGTGAAAAGCCAGCAGGTTTGGGGCTAATCTAATCTCCGGGGGGAGGGGGATGATATTCCAAACAGCAGGTGCCATGACTGAAAGGGCTTTCCTCCCGTGTTCTGCCAGAAGTCACTCTCTAATAGACAGGACCTGGAGCATGCTTCTCCTGCCAGATCTGATAGGATGGGTAGACACAATTGGAAAGAGTCAGTACCTCAAATAAGCCAGCCCCATGCCATGAAGCGCTTTATAGGTAGCTACCAGTGCCTTGAATTGAACCAGTTTGCAGAGCAGAAGTGCAAGGAGTGTACATAACTGTCTGTGCCCCTGCATTTTGCACCAACTGCAGATTCCATATGTTCCTCAGTCCCATGTAAAGCGCATTGCAGTAGTCCATTCAGGAGGTGACCACTCTCGTTTTCTCCCAATGCAATTGAATACAACATTTTCCTTGTCTACTTGCATTGTGACAAAAATGCTCTCCTGCAGAAAAAGCAGCAGAAAGAAGAGAAATGACAAAGCATTCTTCTCATCCAGCTTCACTTCTGAGTATGTAATACCGAATTAAGCAAGCATTTATTTGAGTCATGAAAGGGTGATACTTGGGACATACTTCATTTTGCCATGTCCTTGGTGAGACACCTGGGTAGAGTAGGTTGATCTTTCTCATCTTCAATTCCAGAACCTTAGCAAACAGATATTCCTTACTTTTGAGATGGTCTCATCACCACCTGGTATAAACAAACACTCCTTAACCTTGATGGAAAAAAATCATAACCTTGAATCTCGACTCATTTCTGACAGGAGTAGACAACATATTCCAAGGTAAGAAAAACTCATCCTGTTTCTCCTTGGTAAAATCCAGTTGGATGACCTCACTGAAAATAAGTATGAGTAATGGTGGCTCAGAGCCTTCATAAGCTGTTCATAAATCCCCATGCAGATGCAGACCTAATAAGGAGAGTGCTGAATATTTTCTGGCTTTGAAAGGTTCTGCCCGCCATCTTCTCTTTGGGGTTCCCTGAGTGGCAGGAAAGGCATGAGGTTTTTCTTTCTGTATCTTACTCTATTTTTGCATTCTTGAATATTCTTTGATTGCTGCCTCATGTTATGTGATTATGTTATTTTCTTATACTGCCTTGGAATAAAGCCTTAGGTACTCATACTGTGTGGTCATTTTTTCCTAAGCCAAAGGAATTTGTGACCCAGCCCTAATGGGCTGGGAACAAAACAATACAACTGGACAGCTTTCTTGAGAGCTGGCTCAATTTAGGTAGAATTGCAGATGAATTTTGGTACAGTTGGAACAAGCTTTGGGGTGAACATGTGCTCATAGTAGGGCTTAGTAGAAAAAGCTCTGAAGAAGTAGCATAAGGGGAGAGTGTCTGAAAAAGGGGGAATGGTGATTTTGAGGAAGGATAAATGTTTTGGGGAAGTATCTGCAATTTTTAGTTTAGTGTGGTTTCTTGTTTTTTTCCTTTAGTTATAATGCAGAAACATTGTCAAGAAGTTTCTGTAATTTAGTGCTATCAACTGTGTAGACAGTGAAACAAAATGGTAATCTCATTTTCATTTAGCATAAATCCCTGTCTTGACCCCCATTATCTTCTAAAGTTCTATAGATTAATTATTTTGGAAAATCTTTACCAGGTATGTAAACAAATTACCATAGACATTCAGTGCTGAGGTCAGGAATTATTCTGGGTGCTCATTCCAAATCAATATTTTGTTATTTCCTGCCTGTATTATATAGTATGTACAAAGGAGATGATACTTACTTTCCCTGGGCTATAAGCAGGAAAGGTTTTTTTTAACCAGTGAATAATGGATCTAGAATTTCAAAAGTGATAGGATTTCTGATAGGATTCCTGATCTTCCTATTGCTGATGATCACAGGTATATAGTAATACTGGTGACATCATTTATGCTGCTAGATTTCTCAGAATTAAAAAAGGCTTTTCCTTTAGTGCATTGTAAGGGTCTCATTTTGGCTGTCTTGGAGGGCTTATGGCTTATTCATTAGCACAGTAATATGGTAACCCCTTGATTACTAGACTAATGGAGAAAGGAGTGAATATGCAATTTGAATGAGATTTACTAAATGTGTTTTTAAATATTTTATGCATATTATGCATATGTAAAATAAGGAATGGATTTTATGTACCCCCAAAAGCATGCAGTGTACAGGCAGATTTTGTCAAACCAAAGTCTATTTATGGAGGGTTTGCTGTATTCAGAAAAGGGTTGCAAAACTTCAGCTATCTCTGAGTGAGGATTGGATTAAGAGTCATGTTGAATAGCCATGGGAGCAAACCAAGTTAAAATGGGCTGTTTCCCAAATTATGGTTAGTACACACTGCTGAGTCCTTATATTAAACCATGAGGCCATTTTGTTTCAAGGCTATTGAACATATTTGAGTAGAGGTAATTCTTTCTCATGAGAAAACCTTCATAAAATACCCAAAAAGATTGATTAAAGTAAATATGTTGTTCCTACATAATGGGGGAAAGTTCTGAATTTTTAAAAACCCAGTATCCCAGTTGGCCAGCATAAAATCTACACATCTGGAAGAAATAAAATGCAATCAAAAAGTCATTCCACATCTTTATTCAAACACTATTCAACTTACTTCTTTGGACAATTTGATCAAAGTATTTTACAATCCTTAATATATTTATATTCATAACATCCCTTTGAGGTGAAGTGTTTGGGCTTTTTTTTTTCTTTTTTCATTTTTTGTGCCAGAACAGATGGTAGTCAGAGAGACCCATTTCAATACTGAGAGAATTTTTTCTCTGATCTGATGAACTCTGACTTCAGTCCCATTTTACAAAACTTCTGGTGCATTCTCTCCATAACGTGAATGCCAGCAATAGACCAAAAGTCCATCTAATAAGACCAGCCTTTAAGGAATGATATGGTCATTTATATTGCAGTATTCTACATATCTGTCCTGAAGTAGGATCCGTAGTAATTAGAGATTAGTTCCAGGTAGGTTGTGTATAGGATTTCATTTTGAGTCAGTTTGCTCAAGGAAAAGAGAAACCACCAGAAAAATCAGGAAGACTTATTTCAAGAATTCTTCCTTGAGATGTAAGTTCTTGAGCCTCTCCTCCTTTTCTCCTTTCCCTGTCCATCCACTGTAGCTGTCACATTACTTTATTCAGCATCAGGGTCCCTCTGGGAATCAGTCTTCTTCACTCAAAAGAGCTTCCCAGAATGAAAAAGAAAGAAAACCCAATGATATCAGTTTTGGTTTCTACCTTATCTAACATGATCTTTCCTGCAAAATAAACAACAAAGAAACAAACTTCTATGAGCAACTGGGGTCCTATGAGATCTGCTACACAAAGCTGGCACTTGAGACACAAACTCCAACCAGTATTTTTCCTTCTCCTTGGCAGCAAAAAAGCAACAATAATGAATATAATAATAAATATGATATTTTTATGACACGCCAAATCTGCTGTCAGAGGGAGTCGTCTGACTCTGCTAATGATGTGGCTGACTTGCTAAAATTAGAATATCAGCAAACAGTAGCCCTGTGTGGTTGCCATGCTAAAGCACACATAGAAATAGAGGTCAGGCTTCTTGCATGATTTCTTCTTCTTTTTTTTTTTTTTAGAGATAATAAAATATTTATTCTGCGCAGAACAAAGACGATGCAAGGGAATATTTTCCAAAGCGTGCACACATGTTCTCAAGTTAGCAGAGTTTTTATACATTCTTGCAACAAGATGCAAAGTCTTGCATGATTTCTGATGGCTGAATTTGCATCTATCTGGAAGATGCCAGTTGTATAAGAAAATGCACACAATCCTCATCAATCTGACACAAGTGTGGCTTTGATAGCATCTTGAGCACATCTGAATAGAAACTTGTGGCAGTACGCACATATCTCCGTATCAGTGGGAAAATGAAAGCTTCAACTCCATAGCCACCTACTCAATATAAGTGTTATTGAATTTATTGGAATGTATTTCTGAGTGCATGTGAAAAGAGTTGTGCATAGGTGTGATACAAGATGGCTTTCCTTGAATAAAACTGCTTGTTTGCTTCTAGTTCAGTTATTGCATTATCACTACTTTAGATTCAGAAAACTAAGCCTTTAGATTCAGAAAACTAAGCTTTTGAAATAGCTGGAATGTTGCCCTGTAGCTTCTCTTAAATCCCATAGGAGCACCAACATAATAATGATAGGCTTAACTAGAATATAACTGTATGAAGAAATGGAACCATTTCATTAACTCTTTAATTATCCATGATTTCTCTCAGATTCAATAGTATTCTAGAACATGCAATAGATGATTGGAATTGTTTTATTCATGATATTATTATGATTATGATTATTCATGGCAGTAAACATTTTTAACCTTCTGTAATCCTATAAAAATATCAGTGTAAACAAGCCTATGCTGAGTCTCTGTTTCTGGTCATTAATTCATTTGTTAGACTCTGAGTAATACTTAATAAATGATTTTGCCAAAGGGTGTATAACTGGAATTTCTTAATATGCTGTAACTTCTGCCACAGGGAGTATGGTTTCAGCTTCATATTCCCCAGCAAAGGAGTGGGTGTTTTTAAAGCAGGACATAGGTGTTTGTACATGACTTGTACTGGCTCCGGGGGGAGTTCTTATTTGGAGTACATTAAATACGTATCACTTAAAATATATCTGTAGTTGTCTTATAAACAAATGTATGATGGGACTGACTTTCACTTTTGTCCACACACATAAAACCTAATGTAAATCCAAAAAACAATTAATACCTTTTATTCTACAACTGAAGCTTAAAATGAGCTATCAAAATAATTACACCCTACAATTAGTGTTTCATCTGGCAATTATACAATTTCATAAATCACATGGAATATTAAGTCCTACAAGTGTACTTCCATTGACAGAAATAATATTTAATACTTCATAAAAATGTATTTGCTTTTTTAATGACAAAAATGTTTGGGAATATGCCAGAAGTACATTACTGTTTCAATTAAGAAAGAAGAGGAAGGAAAAATTGGGCAAGCTTTGGTCAGGAGTAGGAGTTTCCCACACCCACACCTGCACTCTTCTTGTCAGTTATTTGCTTCCAAAGTGCTATTTTTCCCTCACAGAATCATAGATTGGGTGGGATCACTTGATCCTCCTGTCCAACTTCATGCTCAGCACAGGAATCCTAATTAAAGCATCCCTGAGAAATGGATGTCTAATTTTTGTTTCAATACATCCATTGATGGGGAACCTAATACATCTCTGGGTAATTGTTCCATTGTCCAGTCCAGATCTTACCATTAGGATATTACTATTATTATTGTTGGTCACACAGTCAGCCAGATGTTTAAACTGGATTTGGCATTTTTATCCACCTATTGAGTCCTTCCAAAGGACCTGGGATAGGTAGATGTTGTTTGATGGTGTTAAGGTATCGTTGCAGGATGGAAGCTGTCCCAGTCAAGACAACTGACTGATGGTGATTTGGTCAATGCCGATGGCCTTCAAGTGGTGCTCCAGATGTTTAGGGATTGCAGCTAAGGTACCTATAACTATTGGTGCTATCTTTGCTTTCTTTTGCCACAGTCATTGTACTTCTATTTGCAGGTCTTTGTACTTTGTGATTTTCTCCTTTCTCTTCTCTTCTGCTGTCTCCAGGAATTGCAATGTCCACTATCCACACTTTTTTTGTCTTTCATCAACAATTGTTAACTCTGGGGTGTTGTGTGGCAGGTACTTGTCTATCTGAATTCTAAGGTCCCAGAGCACTTTAGTTTCTTCATTTTCCATTACTTTGTCTGTTTTGTGGTCCCACCAGTTCTTGCTTGCAGGCAAATTATCTTTCTTGCAGATATTCCAGTGCGGTGGGCCCCCACTCTCCCAGCTTTCTGGAAAGGATTAAAGACCTGGCTCTGCCAGCTTGTGTGGGGTAATAAGAATTTTGACCAACCCTGGGGGTGGCTGGCACCCTGATGGTACTCCCCGAGCCTAATACTCGCTAATTACCATCAATCCTTAGAATATACTTATTTATTTAGGACTACTCTTATATTGTATTTTTAATTAATTTTATCTGTTCTGTAAACCTCCCAGAGTCGCTTTTTAATGAGATGGGCAGTGACAAATGTGATATATATATATATATATATATATATATATATATACACACACACACTTTTTAAAATAAATTTACATAGACTGATTTTAGATATTTTTATTAGAATATGTGTGACTAAAGTTTTTCTTGGTTTCGCTCTTGAATTTTCCTTTGTAAAGCAAAGTTATAAACAATTTTTTTATCGTTATGAACCTTTTTCTGATTTGCTTCTTTTTCAAGTTTGTCATTTATTTTTTCCAAGAAAATATGGTCACCGTAATCATACATCTACATGGGCAGCATGACTGTTCTGAGCCAGAGTGAACTCCGAGTTCTCTCAATACTAGCCAGGATGGCTAATGGTTAACAAGCGGAAGGCTTTCTTGGGCTAAAGAACAGTGTGCCGCTGGATAATTTCAAGCACCATAGGCAGTGGCTGAGAATTTGGGATGCACAGAATCAGTACACTTATGGGAGAAAAGCTTGCTTATATCACCTGTGGAAATTTTTCCTTGGATACAAAACTTTGTGTATGCTTGGAAGAAAGTAAAGAGTGCCCCTTTCCCTTATTTTCTTCAACTTCTTGGTGACTTTTTGTAGAAGGAAACTGCTGATCCATTAGTAGAGATTACAATAGCAACCATAAAGAAATGATTAGTGCCTTTGAAACAATTATGTGTAAAAAGAAAATGGGATGTGAAATGTTTTCCTGGCTGCTCAAGGAAATTATGTATGCACTTTAGTTTTTCTAATTCTTGAAGTTATAATAACTTCACTCACATTCCCTGTTATTACATGTTTCACAAAAATACAGTATATCTTTTTTTTAAAGATTCAATTTGTACATTGATGTGACAAATTTATTCAAATGTAGATGGAGGATAAATTATCCTAAAATATCTTAATCCAAGGATGAGCAGTATGTCATCCTTCATACGTTTTTAAACTGTTCTTCCCTTCATGCCCTGTGATTACTCATGTTAGCTAGAGCAGATAAGATTTCGAATTCGCTAACTTAAGTCCTGCAATGCTGCCTCATTATGGCAGAAGTATTCCTGGAGAGATAGGCAATGAATGCTGGGGGTGTTCACCAAAAATATATACTCCCAGCAGGACCACCCAAGGCATGAAGGTCATCCCAGCTGCCCAGCTAAAGCAAGCAGGCACCCATATTGGGCAGCAGCAATATAGAAAGATGCCGGAGGCAGATGATCACTTTAGTGACAATGGCAAAGGCATCATTTCATACTGTGTGGGAGAAGGCAATGGTAAACCACTCCTATTTTACCAAGAAAACCATGTGGATAGACAATATAAAGTGATCTATTATATAGATGCTAGATCCCCTTAGGTCAAATGTCACTCAACATACTACTGAGGAAGAGGTAAGGATCTTTCAGAGTACCAGTGGTGCTTATGACCCAGCTCGATTAAAACTTTCAGGATGTCTAGTTGCTGATGTTGTCATTCAGGTCAAGAAAATCTGAAGGTGCAAGACAGAATTACAGTGGGAACATGGAATGGAAGAAGCTTGAACATGGGAAAGCTCAACCCAGGGAAATGTGAAATGAACTGACTGTACAGTACACTAACTTAGGCAACATGAATTGAAATGGGCAGGAATGTGGCACTTTCAGTCAGAAGATCATATTTGCTACTGAGGACATGAAAAACAAAGAAAAAATTGTGATGCTTTCATAGCCAGGAAGGCTACAGCAAAGAAAGTACAATGCAGTCAGTGACTGAATAATATCAATTAGATATTGGGAATGTCCCTTTAATATGAAGATTTCTATGTTTATATTCCAAATGCTGATGCTGAAGAAGAGGAAATTAATTACCTTTATGGTCAGGTTCAATCTGAATTGATAGAAAATGTAATCAAGACCTCCTGCTTGTGGTTGGAGACTAGAAGGCCAAAGTTGGAAATGGTAAGGAGGAAAATGTAGCTGAACTGTACAGCCTAGGAAACAGAAATGAAGCAGGAGAAGGACTTATCAGTTTCTGTCTATCCAGTGATTTCTTTACTGCTAACAGAGTTTCTAAACAACCAAAACAATGCCAATATACATTAATAGCAGCAGATGGAGTGAGCAGAAATCAAACTGACTACGTTATAACACTAGGAGATGGAACAGCTTAATTGTAACAACGACAAGGCCAGGGGCTGACTGTGGAACTGATCACAAGCTAAAGCAGAAGAGGAGAGCCAATTGGTCTCTACACTACAATCTTGAACATATACCCACCATTTTCAAGAACAACATCAGGAATTACTGAAGTCCTGAACCTCATTGATGAGGTTTCAAGGGAACTTGGGAATGAAATCAAAGAAGTTGCTGAATGTGAAAAGAAACTGTCAAAGGCCAAGAAACAGAATTATCAATGATTTCTGTTGGAGGAGGTGGCACAGGAAAGCAGGCTTAGGGGATGTTTGCAGGGTTTGGTGTCATGAACTGCCCACTCCCATCTTTGAATGCAAAATTCCTTCAACAAGAATAAATCAGAAAGAGGGAATCTGTGACTGTCCAGGAGCTCCAGAACTACAGCTTGAACCACATCTCTTTGATAGTTGCCCTTTGGAACATGTTAACTATGATGACAAAAGGGTAAAATAATGTGATACATCAGCATTGCAGACAAATGCAGATTAGTAGCATCCTTACAGTAAGAATGCCAAAGCTTAGGCTAAGAACAATATCAATGCCATCTTTGTGGGATTTGAGAATTTTACAGTCCAATCACATATTTTCTAAATAGGATCTTTGGAGAAAGTGAAGAGGCATAAAGTATCAACTGTCTTCTCTTAGATGGTTTTATAATAATCTGATTTGTTAGTGATGTACAGTCTTCTCTTTCAAAAATTAGTCCAAAACTTAAAACTTCAGTGTAAACATCCCATAGAGATAATCCTACCTAACCAGATGACCTGCTATTTACAATCAACTGTTTCTATTTATATCAGTAAATTATGTTTATTAAAAACACAGAATGGCCACAGATGTTTGGCAATATTTAATACTGAATTCACTACATAGGAAGTCAATGATCAGTTAAAGTAATGTGGTGATCATGCATATTTATACATTCCGCTGAGTACTCAGTGCTATATTCTGCTAGATTTACCATGATTGGTTATTTAAAGGAAAATCCATTCTGATGCATGTATGGAGTTGCTGTTCTTTGAAAGTGTTCCACAAACTTAGTAGTATTTCAAGGAAGTTAGTGACCTTGGAGGTGAAGGGCTCATGCCAATCTACAGTATTTAGTAGTGCAATATGGCAAATGTCCAGAGTGACAGAAATGTATTTTCAGCCAAAGTCATCAATGCTAGATTTAAACCTGGGTCTCCAGGAATGAGAGCCTTGAATATATAAAATGACTAGGTTCTATGATTCCCAATTAGATATTTGAAAGTGTTATGCTAAGGGAATATAATTAAAATTCAAGGCAAAACCTTATGTGGTATTATTAACAATCATTTCATTCTTTTGATTGTGTGTGTGTGTGTGCTACAATTGCTATACCACAGAATAAGAAGCCAAACATCTGAGCATAACAGCCAATCACTGCACCTGGAGGTGCGATTGGCCCCTTCACTCCTGGCCTTCTGTAGGGCTTTGAAGACCTGGTTCTGCCACTTGGCCTGGGGTGGGGAGTAAATATCTCAAGTATGGGGATGGCTAGCCCCATAGAGGCCTCCTGTCTTCAGCCTCAGAGTTTTCATCTTCTTGGACTCTCCTTTCCCTTTTTTAGAAAGGTTTTTAAATTGTTGTTTTATGTATTTATATATATTTATGTTTTTAATGTTTGGTGTGAGTCGCCCAGATTTCCCCCATTGGGGGAGGGGCGGGTGAGAAATTCAATAAATAAAATAAATAAATAAATAAATGTACAAAGGCAAGGACCTCAGGCTTATTCCTTTCCCCTATATATGTTAACTGTAGATATATACGGCTGTTTAGATCTGAAGCCTTTTCCTGGGCTCACATATTAAATAGAAAATTAGTTATTTGAGCTAAGGACCATCTTGGTACACCTTGTTGGTGCCTCCTTAACGCAAACACATATTTTCTTGGGACTGTGTGGCTACCATGTGAATCCAAGAACAGACACATCTTGTTTAAGGAGGCTCCAATAGGTGCAGCAAATTTCAAGTGTGCCCACTGTGAGGCACATTTTCTACTATCCAAGTGTGCCCACTGTGAAACACATTTGAATAACTACCCATTCTTAATTAATGTCTACTGGATGGAGCCCCCTTTGTGTATAGCTGTATACCCTGAGGGCTCCATCAATAATCTCATTTTCAATCATATGGTGATCACTCTCTGCATATGTGTCTGGACCTCTCAACCTGTATGCTTGAAAAAAAAATGCCACTTGAAATAAAGAACAAGATGATGCCCTTCTCCAATCCATATACCAAAACCAACTGAACTGATGGCTGAATCTTATTCAGAACCAATGATGAGGAGTGCAAGGAACACAGATCTCTGTCCTTCAACACCCTGCCATCTCTCCTGATTCCTTAACATCTGCTGCCTGCCCTGACTATTGGTAGGCCAGCTCTGTCATTAAGAACATTTATACATGTTTACATGAAGGGAACATCACATAAGAACACATAGGTTTAGGACATTTAATCAACATTTTGTACTGAAATTGCCAATAAACTGTTGTTCCTAAAAATAACTATTTCTTCATGTTTACAGATAAAATAGCATTTTGAGATAGGCCTTTGTAACTTGCTTTTAAAAGAAAACATATTTTTTGCATTTTCTCTTAAGTTCATCTGTTTAGTGAAGCTGGACAGAAAGTTGAACATCTGTCTTTGTTTCTTTGCTAGGGAGCACTCAAAATGATTTAATTTCTCATGCACATCTGCTGTTATCTTCTATAAAATATTGTACTGAAGATGTCTTCCACATTAATGGAAGTGGGAGGAAGTAGGGAAACAGCTAATATTTTTACTCACAAGTTTTTACATCATTAGGAATTAACAGCAAAACTTTATCTTCAGTTTCAATCAATGGTTTTTTTAAAAAGTTCTATGTGTTCTGATTTACCACAATCACACCATTATTTTGTGATAGTGTTAATTGCATCCATGAACTATTTTAATGGATTTATAAGAATATTAATAAGGATCATTAAATGCATTTTATAGCACTGTTTTGTTTTATTAGCCTTCCAAAAATAAAGCTAAACTTTATTTAAACTTTATCAACACTACTGGCTTGTGGAACATCTCAGGAAACAAGAAATATTAGATAACCAAGCAGTTGTAACAGTTTTTAAAAGACACAAGATTCATATTTTAATGCTATAATTCAGCTAAATACTTTTCTTTTTTCATTTTCTGTAATCCTAACATCCTAACACAGTCTCTCAGATAGTTTCAATGTTATGATTTTTTTCACAGACCACTTTCTATTACAAGTCAACTTTTTCAAGACCTACAATAATATTGTGGTAATATTGTATTGTATAATATTTAAATCCAAATAGACACATTAGATTTAATGTGCATTGGTCCCATTGCTAAGAATATTAGCTCAGTTTAAATGCCACTAAAATCAATGGTACAAATTGATTTCTAATTTAAGGTATTACCAGTCATCATCTGGTTAGTCGTGCTTTTTTTTCTATTTCATATTGTATTGCAAATATTTTTATTTTATAAATTGCCAAGAACAGTTTGATGGGGTGGTATATAAATGATTGTATAAATAAATGCATAATAAATAAGGAAAAATTGGTTTGCAGTGAGTGTAACTGTAAGTGTGGAGAGTGCAAAAAAAGTTTATGTCTTGATTTCATAACAGTAGACTTTGGCATTATTCTATGCAGAAAAATAGTGAGGGATTCAGGAATGCATATGAAATATATAATTGTGAGATAGCTTTAAAGAGGGATTTTAAAAAATCATGGAGAGGCTAGTAATCATGATGGATGTATTATCTCCAGAATCAGAGGCAATATGCTTCTTACTACCAATAGCTGAGGGACATGCCTGGAGATACACTATTATGCTTGTGTCCTGCTTAAGAGCTTCCCAAGATATATGGCTGACCAATGTGGGAGAATGCTGGAATAAGCATGTGATCCAGCATGTCTCTGCTAATATTTTGTTTTCAGGTTGGGTTCAGAATTCACAGCATAAGCACTTTTCCTGGCTCATCCTATGCCCCTGCAAAATTTGCCTCAGGAAGTAGAAGAGTCCTTCAGAACAGTATGAGAACTAACATGGAAGAAGTGAGAGTTGAAGGGGAAAAGAAAAATTGGTGAGAATTGCCTGTGGTCCATTTCTATTCACAGATGACTCTACTATGATCCTTCCATCCATAGCATGAGCCAACCTGTTACTGGAAGAATCCCTTTTATTCATGGAAGAACATCTTTGGATCTAACCCATTGTATCTTCTGTGATATTACTGAGATGCATGGAAAATGCATAAGAGTTTCATCATTGGCTTGATGGGAATGGATCAGGGAACATTATTAGCAGGAAAGTGAGTTGTACTGTTTCATGCAAGTATGTAATTATAGGGAACAGACATAATTCAAACTTCTTCTTTTTTTTGTGTGGTTCAAAACACTCTGAATTAAAATAGCAATGGTACAGAATTACAGGCACAAACGAATTGTTTAATTGTGCCTAAAGATACAAAACAAGGGTGCAGACTTAAATTCAGCTCTGCAGGGATTTGCTTAGAAACTGAGCCATGGCGTCATGGAAGTTTTCAGGGCTTCAGATGTGCTGCAAATATTGTATTATATACTATTCTTCTCTGGAGTATTGTGAGAAAAAAATGTGATATACGGTTAGGGAACAGTGGCATGTACATTTCTGTTGCTATTACAAAATAGAAAGATAACCTGAAGACAACAAGAAGAAGAAGTTTAGAAAAACATAAAGAGGGACTTACAGCAAAATACTAAAGCGTTAGGTACTTCTATTCAGAGCCACTCCGTTTCATTTCTGCTCCCCCACAGTCTTCTATTTTGCTCTCTTTCATTTACCTTCGGTTTCCCATGTCCTGTTCCTCATGTCAATTCCTTCTTGGCCTAGGCTCTTTGTTGTCTCTTTGTTGGAGGCAGGAGGTACTTTGATTTTTTCCTACTCCAAATTCTTCCACAGATCTCAAGGTTTTTCTGAGCCTCTCTTGTGTGGTGCATTTTGGCTACGCAAGGATCCAGAGTTGGAGTACTGAGGTTGCTATTCCCGTGCACTAGGAATTCTGGAATTTTAGGTGGACAAATCCCAATTGTCCATTTCTGAATGGAGAAAGATGGACTTCAGCTGAGGCTGGGATTGGGGCTAGGATTGGGAGCTAGCTTAAGGGTTTTCCTTCCTTCCTTGCATCCCTGCCCACGAGGTCATCCATTTGCTTATATTTGTGAGGATGATGTTCTCCCTCTTGAGCCATACTAGGTTCCTTATCAAATCTTTATCATGGTCCTAGACCAGCATAAGGTTCCTTATTCATGATCTAAGTATGTCTCAGTGTTTTTGTGGCTATGACTTAATAAGATCCTATCATAATGAATGTGAATGTAATTACAAAGATATTTGAGTGTAAAAGTGTGGTAATGACTCTTAAGGAAAAAGAAGATAATGGATTGACATCATTTTCTGCCTCCACCTATAGAAGAGAAAGCACCACACAATGTTATTACCTAGGTTAAATAGGAACATCTTTCTATTCATGCTATGTTCTTTCATGGAGAGAAAAAGACTTCTGCATAGTTCTTTTTTACAGTGAATGAATGAATGAATTCAGCCTGCATTACTAAAATAACTGACAAAACTTTCCAAAACTTTTTCAACTGTTGTTTCACCTGACTGGATTAATACTCTTTCCACTCACTGGTGTGAAAGAGGTCTGTGACACATAGTCAATAAGAAATCCCAAGCAGAGTGTAAAGTTAAATATAAATTATCTGGACATTTGTTATACCAAAGTATAAAAACACATAATTCTATCAAGTAGAATGGGATGACTGTCAGAAAGCAAAATCCAGCATCCAAAGTGAGTATGAGATAACCCGTCTGTTTTTTTAAAAGCTTTAAAAGTTACTGTAATCCTTTTAAGGCACTTTTAAAAAATGTGCATATTAGGCTGAATTAACTGGTGGTGTTTATCATGCTTTCCTTTGTGGTTTCAGGAAACTTTCTGGCAACACTGAGATTTTACAAATGGATTTAAAATTAATCAACATCTATTTATGAGAAAGTTTAAACCATTACTAATTCAGTACACATATATCTATCCCTCCATCTAAAGGACTGGCCTTTTGTGCCTGCCATCTGCTGAATTGTTGTAATCACTTTTTTATAAAGCACAGTCATAATTAATTATACTTCTTGGGAAAAGAGGATCTTTAAATACATTAGCAACATTTTAAATTGCACTTGTGGAATGCAAAATTTTCCTACTGCTCTCTGTTAAAGAAAAAAAAAACCCATATGGTTGTGTGACTGAAAACCAGTTGAGTAATGCTTGACTTGTGGTAAGGTCTGTGAACATTTTGTTTTAATCTATGGCCCGGGCTGTAAATATTAGAATTTTTGTAAAATAAATAAATAAACACTAACACTCATTTTCCCAAAGTACTTGAAAGTACTTGATCTTCTAGCATGCATAGAGATGACATTCAAGCATAAACACAAATGTTTCATTAAGTTCAAAACTGCTGTACACAGGAACTAAAGTGTTATTTTTGTGTCCCTTTCTCCATTTTAATTGGTGATACATTGACACACACACACACACACACACACACACACAGACCAAAAAAAAGTATCTTCTGTTTACTAGATACTGCCTGGGCAATCTGTTAGTCCACAATTATAGGTAACTGAAAGAGTCTATTCTTGTTTAGTCATTTTCCTCTCCCATTAGGAACATGGAAGAGCAGTCCTCTCCTCATCTACCTTGGGGTGGGTTGAATTCATGATTTTTATTTCTGAACAGATTATAGAATTGCAGTAAAATATCTTTTTATATATTTTTATATTGGCCCCCTCACTCCTGGCCTTCCAGAGGTATTTGAATACCTGGCTCTGCCATCTGGCCTGGGGTGGGGAGGGAAGACAATCAGGTGTGGGGATGGCTAGCCCCTTAGAGGCCTGGTGTTTGCTGCTCTGAACCATCGGCCTCCTGGACTCTTTCTTTTTCAGTAATTGTTTTGTACAGGTTTTAGGTTTTATGTGGTTGTGTATTTATTTATTGTTTTAATGAGTTGGGGGCCACCCAGAGTCCCCCATTAGGGGGAGATGGGCGGGGATAAATTTAATAAAGAAATTAAAGAAATAAAAAAATATTTAGGAACTTAGTCTTATCTTATGTGGAAAAGTTGTTTTACAATAATTATTTATTGCCTACATTGGCAGAAGCTCTCCAGAGTTTCAGATAACATTGTTTTCCAGCTCTACCTTGTTGCAGCCACTCTGAAAGTGTTTTGAGTTTGAATTTGTTCTCTTTCAAACAGAGGCTTATGACATCTTAGAGCACTGTTTTTCAGCATGCTGGCTGGGGAATTTTGGGAGCTGAAGCCCACAAATCTTAAAATTGCCAAGGTCGAAAAACACTGCCTTACAGAATGGTTGGAACTCACTTCCAAATTAGTTGGAATAAGTTACTCAAACAAGAAATAACTGTTTCAAACTTAGAACACTTCAAGCTAAAAATATTTCACTTTCAAAATGTTTTGGGGCACCCTTAACGGTCAACTGGCAATGTATTTCTGCCAAAGTAAAATAGGCAAAAGGCATAGAGGCCATTCCTCCACTGGTGCTAGAAAGTTACCCACAACCTCCAAGCCTGTAAGAATAACATTATTGGCAAGCAAACTCCAGATGTGGCTAAGGGGTCTGGAAGGAAAAAGTTACTTAGAACAGTTGGAGGCACTGAATATATTTAACTGGAGAAGAGGTCTCTGTAAGGAGACATGACAGCTTGTTTCTGCTGGAAGGGCTATCGTGTATAGAAGATGGGGCAGAGTTGTTCAGAGTTGTTCCAGAAACTAGACATGAAATCATGGGCTTAAAATATAAGGGAGTAGCTTTCAGGCTGATATCAAGAAAATTTTCCTAATGGTAAAGTTGTTCAATAGTGAAACAGTCTGCCTCTCAAGGGGGTGGAATCTCCTTCACAGGAGGTATTTCAACAAAGGCTGGATAATCTGTCAGGGATGCTGTAGTAGTGGATCCGTGTGTGGACAGGAAGAAGGACTAAATTATCTCCAAGGACCTTCTCAACCCTTCTACATATATTCTATAATTCTGGGACAAGCTAGTTCTAGCTAACAGTAGAGTGAATTAAACTGAGTGAAATGATATTTCTGGGGTGACATCCAACATTATGCTTATTATGTTCATATTGCAACACGTCCCATTGTCTCTTTTCCCCTATAGTTCCTGCATACCCTCAAAATCTGTTCTGGAAAATGCATTAATCTTCTGGAACATATATGGAGGAATAGGAGAAATCTGCTCAGCAGATGGACTCAATTGGATGCTAACTTCTCCATGAGAAAATAAGGAAGTAAATTGTGCATAAGCTCTGGGGACTAGAGGATGTTGCATGGCTATTCAGATTTAGCTCTCGTAATCTGTCCTGCAGCTGATGTAGCTGAAAAACAGATATAAAAAGAGAAAGCAGTGGCTTTCACATGCTTTCTCGCATGCTTTCTTCCTTGAGGGTTTGATCAGATTTGTGGGTAGTGTGGATGCAGGTTCCTTTCTTCTGTGTTATATATTGCAGATTCACAAATGCCTAAGTAACAAGCAAAACAACATTATCTCATTGAAACAACACACTGAAACTGACGGATAAGAAGGACTCAAGGAATACGGAATGACCTCAAGTTTCTGAAATTTATGGATTTTCCATGCCCGCAGAAATCATTGGCCTGACGAACGTGTTTTTATTTGTTTTTTTAAAAAAAACAACATATTTATAGGGGAAGCTCTTAGAATTTCCACATACTGATGTCAGCATGGTCAGCTGAAAGAAAGATTCCAAAACACTGCATGGCTTCAGCTAGTGACTAATCACTAAACAGCATGGTAAGCTCTGGACCCAGCCAATAAATAACTGGACAGTGACAGACCCCCATCCTCTAATAGCTGTAATTGTTTCATTGGGATGACTGGAAAACATAGTTATTTGGGAAGGGATTTTCCTGAAAAGGCATTTAACTCAAACACAATGTGTGCTGTTTCTTCTATCAATGTAGCAAAATACTCACATGCTGATTAAATAAAGAGGTAAGGTAGAGAAAATATCAGAAAGTTATATGTACATACAGTACAGTATATACATAATATACAGTTATATGAGAATAACACTATGAAATGCTCTTGGACCCAAACATAGTTCCCCAACCATGTACATAGCAATGTATTTAACAATGTATTTGTTAAACTGTCATATTTCTGTTGTTAAAGTGTCATATAAACAGCACATTTTTAGAGTTTGAGATATACTAGTTTTATCAGTTCAATCATAAAAATGCTATTTTTGTTTATGATACCTTGTTCATTTTTTAAAAATCACATATCAATTTAAAATCTATACAATAAGTGTGTGTGTGTGTGTGTGTGTGTGTGTGTGTGGCTACTGAGCTGAATGCTCTATATTGTTAAACAAAAGTCCTACTGGAATGAAATAATCATAGACTCATAGGGCTGGAGGGGATAATTGGTCTAATATTTAGACCAATTTAGACCAATTATTTAGAGTAATCCACCAGAGCATTTCTGGCGTAACCATCCAGGCTCTGTTTGAAGACCTCGAGCAGAAGAGAGCTCACCACATACACCACAGCCTGTTCCGCTGACTGACAGGTTGTACAGTCAGGAAGTTCATCCTGATGTCTGGCCTGAACCTGCTTCTCCATCGTTTTAACCACTAATTCTAGTCCTGCCCTTGAGGATAATAAAAAATAAGTCCATTCTCTCTTCTGTGTGATAGCCTTTGGATATCTGAAGACTACTTCTGTATCACCCTTTAGTTGTCTTTTCTACTGGCTAAACAAATCATATCCAGACACTTTAACTGTTCCTAATAGGGCTTTCTCATCATCACTCCCTGGCCCCCAAACTAGCCAATGTTGATTCAAGTTTCATCTCCATGGGATTACTGTTTGACAGCCAGGTGCCACTATCAAGAAAGTCTTATTGTCAGTGACAACAGACTAGGCTTTTTTTGGTTATAGTATAACCAGAGGAAATCCCCAGTAGATTTCAATTGATGGGCAGTGTAATACAAAGAGAGACACTCCCTTCAGACGTTAAGGAACAAAGGTAGGATTAACAAGGCAGTGAGAAAAGTGCTTTCTCAGAATGGGCACCCAGATAGACTGTAATATTAATGGGTTTGCATTAAATGCCTTTTCTACAGAGTGGGTGAAAAATCACATAATGCCCATGGATATTCAGAAGAATATTGCCCTTGTCAGCTGTTAAAAACACATCCAAAATGCCATCGTACAACTTTCCTGAAAGAGCAGATCTGATCAATATTTATTTTAGAGCAATAAAAACAGGAGTAAAAATGACTGCAATGGCTGAAACAAAGGTGAAATTTTGGATTATATGATGGAGGAGCTTTTTTAAAGGAGTTATAGGGTTGCACTCTTCTTAGACTTTTAAAAAATATTTGGACCTCTCTCTCTCTTTGAGAAATGGTATATTTCATCATGCCCTGAATGCTGTCTTTTCACAAACCCATCCAAGTCCTATAGCTAATAAGATTTTTAAAACCTTGACTGACAAGTTTTGATACAGCTGACTTAAGAGGGTTTCCAGAAGATCAGCTCTGCCATTATCCATTCTGTTATCCAAACGTGGGGTTAAATGCAATCAAATTGGTTTATGAATATTGGTAGTTTCTTAATGCTTATCTCATATTCATATGTATTCCATCCACTTCAGTGAGCAGTGAATGCCAGAATATTTGTTGACCAAGCCAAACAATCAACAGTTGTCCTTGCTGTCCTCCAAGCTGGCCAATTAATCACTAACCTTGCTGCCTAAGTGCAGGTCCTTTCCGATTGCATTTGAACATGAACAGGTTCTGAACTGATATTTCCTACTTCCACTGGAAGACTATAAAGAAATTACTCATGGCTTCCTTCCTGCCCCCTGCCCATTTCATCTATTTTGCTATTGTAAACAGAACACAAGCCTTTTGAAAGCTACTGGCATCATGAAATGAATGAAGACCTGAGGGAACACTTTTCTTGGACGTGATGTCCCAGAAGGACCAGCTTCCAGGAGAGGAGAAGCTTTTAGAAATGTCTGGATTTTGGCCCATTTCTGAGGAAAAAGCATATATACTGTATATCTTAGGAGAAAAATGGGAGAAAAAAAATTCCTAATGATAAGAGCCCTTTAGCATTTTCTTTTGTCGAATGATTTAAGTAGAAGCTGGACAAGTATCTGTTGGGGATGGGAATCTTTAAATTACATTCCCTCATTGAGCAAGAAGCTGGACCCTGTGGCTGATTGACCTCTTCCAACTTAATGATCCTATGATAACTGACATCATTAGGACAACCAGGACACTTTGTGTAGGTGGCCATTCTTGTAATAGTCTAAAATGGCCATCCATTTTGGATGTGAAGCCAGCTGGGGGACCTTGGGCCAGTCACTCTCTCTCAGCCCTAGGAAGGAGGCAAGGGCAAACCACTTCTGAAAAACCTGGCCAAGAAAACTGCAGGGGCTAGTCCAGGCAGTCGTCAGGAGTCAACGCTGACTCAAAAGCATGCAGAGAGAGAGAGGGAGAGGGAGAGAACCCTTCACTTGATGGCATTGTTCATGCTTGCTGGAAATTTGGGAAGTTGTAGCACAGCTTGGAAGGCCCAAAGTTGAATGAAACAGCTCAAGAGTAGTCAAAATTCAGCAGAAAAACATAATCTAACTACATCTTAAATCTAAGATGTAGAAGGATGTATCAGATGGGTCTTAGTAGGAGGAGAATTGGTTTTCAGATTATTATCAATTTACACTACAAAAACTGCTCAAATGCTTCCACCTGTGTTTGCTTGCTTCTGTGTACTGTTGACTGAAGTGACTCAGACTAATATAGGTGTTAACATCTGTGGGGGGAAAAACAATTAACGTATAAACTGTCAGCTCTACAAAAGGAGGTAAGCTTCGAATTCATTTTGTTCACAGAGCTTGTCATTACAGCTGCTGCTGGGGCTTTATCCTTTTGTTCAGCTAGAGTTCACCCTACCGGGGAGAAGTTATCATTTAACCTTCCTTTTCAACACCCCTTTGTCACTTTTTCCTCTGCACTAGTTCAGTCACATGCCTTTGCTATTAGAAGCATTTCACTCCACCCTCTGACCCCAGACAACAGTGTGGTTAGCTTTTCAGGCTAGCAAAGCAACCTGAAGACAACGTTGCAAGCATTCAAGTGCCATACAGACCTATAACTGGACCAAAAAAAAAAAAAATCTAACCAGGGCTTTAGCTGAACTCCATTTCCTGAGTGGGGTGGGAAGCATGATTCAACATTTCCATGGATTTCAGTCCCATGGATTTCAGCCATTACTTGTGCTGCTATGCTTCCTGTTTTTTATTATACTAGATAATATTCTAGATAATCAGGAATACTTAGAGAACTTTAAGTGCATTCATACCGCATTTTGGATTAGCTACATAGGCAGCGTGTTTGGGATAAATGAGCAGATTATTCTTCAGAGATTCTTTACTTGTCTTGAGATAGGAAGCAGCAAATCCTTTTTGACTAGCAGCTGGAAGATCTCATTTGTGAGGCACAAATGCATTGCAGAGCAATACATTACATACTCACAATAATGTGAGTTTTTATATGTATGTATGTTAAGGTGTAGTGGTAACAGTTACTTGTGGAAAGATAGAAGAATAATATAGAAAATGGTAGTAGTAGTAATAGTAAAATATGTTTTATAAATTTCTTGGGTTTTTAAATTCATGTTGAATCTTATACCATTTTTTTTTTTTTTTACAAAGAGTGTTTTTATTGGATTCATATCATACCTTTCCTCCAGGAGCTCTAGGTGGTATACATAGTTCTCTTATCCCCACCCCCCATATTAAAGGTATGGAAATTAGAAATATAAATTAAATAATTTAGCCTAATCTCCCTGCTGTGCTGGGAGGGATGAGCAGAGAATGCCGAGACTATATGCCAAGAGTATATATTCCCAGCAGGGTCATCCAAGGCATGAAGGTCATCCCAGCTGTCCAGCTGAAGCAAGCAGGCACCTATATTGGGCAGCAATGATTCAAGAAGATGCTATAGGCAGATGATCACTTTAGTGACAATGGCAAAGGCATCAGTTCATACTGCACAGGAAAAGCCAACAAACTGGAAGAGGTCAATCTACATTCCAATAAAAAAAGGGAGATTTAACAGATTGGGCAAACTATCATACAATATCCTTAATTTCACAAGCTAGCAAAATAATACTTAGGGTCATCCAACACAGACTAGTGCCCTACGTGGAAGAAGATATGCCAGATGTTCATGATGGCTTTAGGAAAGGCTGAGGAAGACAAAATATTATTGCTGATGCCTTGGAAAAACTATTCAGATGCTGTGATGTGTCTATACCTATAAGATCAGAATAGTGCAAGCAATGGCTCTTCCTGTGGCACTCTGTGGAAGTGAAAGCTGGACTTTGAAGAAGCAGGATAGGAAGAGTAGTGGTGCTTTTGAACTTTGGTGTGGGAGAAGAGTCCTGAGAATATCATGGCCAGCCAAGGAAACAAAAAAATGGATCATCGAACAAATCAACCCAAAGAGAAGGACAACCAGCAGCAAGGTGGATGGACTCAGTTACAGTGGTGATGGATACACCATTGGAAGACCTGAAGGACCAGGTTAGAGACTGTAATGGACAGAAGGAATGAACTTGAGGGACAAGAGGAAGAGCTGCTACCAAGACAACAGTCGGACATGCTGGGGCAGAACTGTAACTTGAGAAAACTTCTCAAACAGGACCCTCCCTAGTTCTCACTAAGATAAGGGAGGGAGGGGGGAAATGCATTCAAACTTGCAAAATTCTGTTACTATAACTTTATAATAAAGTAGTATAATTTAATGTCCCCACAAGCATTCTTACATTTATTCATAAAGACATCAAATAACCAAGGGGATATCAGAAATCCTCATCTTACTCTCTGCTCCACTTTGAGGCATTTGCTAAGTATTCCATTTATTCTCATACATGTTTATTTCCATCTGTTGTGTGCAAGCTGCAGACTCAGGCCCAGAGTTTGAAGCAGATGTAGGCTTTCTCAATAAATAAATCTATGACGAAGAGATATATGTTCCAAGCTGTGTACAGAATCAGATTATCCAAGTTTCTCCCAGTTTTTTTCCTGCTAAACCAGGAAGAAGTTGCTGGACTAATATTGGAGAATGTGGGATAAACCATCTTCCCTGCTAAATGGCTGGAATATCCAGTAATTTGTGGAGGAGCTCCAGGTAAATTGAAAAGCAGTGGAGACATCTTTTTAAAGAGTCTCTCGAGACTGGTAAAGAGCTGGCCAGATCTAGCCAAGAACTTGTGTCAGATGTGTCCCTTACGTTCTCCAAATCTTTTAAACAAGATTAGAAAAGAAAAGAAAAGAAAAGAAAAGAAAAGAAAAGAAAAGAAAAGGATAACACTCCAGGATTTCAGGATCTATGTAGATAACATTTCCTTTAAAGTGAAAGATTCTAGGAACTAGTTCTTTGAATATAAAAAAAGTATTTCAGTAGCAAATCTGATTTATTGTTCTGTTTTGTGTAGGTTATTTATTTAACAGTTTTTGTAGTCCATGCTAATCTGAATACTATAAGTAGTTTATAGCAAATAAAAACACCAAATAAATAAATATGATGCTTATTATAAATAAAAAACCCTCACTTCCCAAAGTTGAAGGCTAGAAAACAACCAAGTAAGATTAAAAGCCCAGCAGAATAAGACTGACTTTGACTACTTTATGAAATGCTAGCAGGAGGAGAAGGCTAAAGGAATTTCTTGAGCTAGAAACTCAATAATGCCATATTTCAGCTTTTTATGCATATATCAGATTATGGATAAAATATCTGGTGGCCTACAATGTTACATTGGAACTTGCTGCCTCATCTCTTTTCTGGAGCCATTGGGCATGACTGGAACATTGCATCTTATTTTAGATTTTTTTTCCTCCTCACCTACTCATTTGGAAGCAGCTACAGTATTTTGTGAAGGCAGCTCTGAATTTTTCTCCTTCAACAGGAAATGGTTGTGTGGTAATAAAGTTTAAAAAGATGGATTATACAGCGACCATTCATTCAACGACCATTCAAAGTTACAGAGGTGCTGAACAAGGGGACTACGACCATTTCACTTAGTTGTGGCCATCACAGTATCCCTGTGGTCACATGATCGTGATTTGGACACTTGGCAACTGGCTTGCAATTACAGTACAAGGGTCGCAGTGTCCTGCAGTCATGTGATCTCCATTTGTGACCTTCACTGCCGGCTTCTGACAAGCAAAATCAATGGAGAAGCCAGCAGGAGGTCGCAAATGGCAATCACATAACCAAAGGATACTGCAACCTCACAGGATTTGCCTAATGATGGCAACTGGAACTGCTGCAACTGCCATTGTAAGTTGGCATGGCCATGTGACGATGCACTTTATGTCCACATTACTTAGCAATGGAGTTGCCAGTCCCAATTATGATTGTTAAGCAGACTACCTGTATTTAAACTTTTAAAAGTTTGATTTTCTTTAACTTTTATGAGATTGATCTATCTCCCAAGGAATCTTTTAATCACATGTTGAGAGGGGCATGTGTGAGTTTAAGTGGGTTTGAATGTGTTGATCTGCTCTCTGGGTGAGAGTTGGAGGAGGAATTTAATGAAGGGTGAATGGGTAGGGCGCCCACTGCCTGCTGGTGGGGACAGCAAGGGTGGTATCCCTGTGCATGTTTGTGCGTGAGACTCTGGTAAGGAAGTGGGGGAGGTGGTTGCTGGATTCTGATGGCTCTGAGAGCTAGTAAGCTAAAGAGCCTCGAGGTACCCAGCTCCCAGGACAACAGATGCTCCCCGGTCTTAGGAATTGAGGGGCTTGGATATAGGGATGGAGCTGCTGTTGGGGGGATGGGGGAGCCAAAATATTATGGTGGTAATGGGCATGGGGAGATATGGTGGGAGACAGGGAGGAGGCCATTTCCGGGTACCATGGGACCGTTGTTTGTTACTGGTCTCGCAATCTAGCTCCTCGATCTCAGCCCCAGTACCCTGTCATTAGACCTTCAGAGGCTCTGCTATCTGGCTGCTACTTCTAAAAGGCAGGTCAGTCTGTAATAAGGCCTCCCTCATCAGTGATTTAATCACTGATGAGAGGGCTGATCTGGCATGCATCGAGACCTGGCTGGATTTGGAGGGGGGAGTAGCCCTCACAGAGTTATGCCTAGCTAGGTTTCAAGTGTGGCATCAGCTGGGAGTCCGGGGCAGGGGTGGAGGTGTGGTGATTGTCATCTGGGAACCTCTTACAGCCTTCAGGAATGCTTCACCACAGGTCATCGGATGTGAGACCCTGTTCATTAAGTTGGGCTCCAGGGATCAGTTGGGACTGCTGCTGTTTTACCGGCCTCCCTGCTATACAGCAACTTCCCTGCCTGGGATGTGATCCGGCCTAGGGCTCCCAGGGGACCAGGGAGATTTTGCAATGGCTCTCTCTCTAATTTTATCCCCTCCTGTTTTGTGTGCTTTTATAGTTTTTAATTTGTAATTGTTTTTAATGTATTTATTCTTTTTAACTGTTGTATGCCGCCCAGAATCACTTTGTGTGAGATGGGCAGCCATATAAATATGATAGATAGATAGATAGATAGATAGATAGATAGATAGATAGATAGATAGATAGACAGACAGACAGACAGACAGACAGACAGACAGACAGACAGACAATAAGAGTAGGAAGTGGAAGTACTGAAAATATTTCATTTTTTCCATTTTTTCCTTTTTTAATCACTAGAATGGTAGCAAAAGTTGTGAAAGTCCTCTCTTACACACTGGCTTGGGGAAGAACATCAGGTGAGTTTCCCCCTGGAACCTAAGTAGTGGTAGCAGGAACTATCAAGCCACACTGGTCCATCAAGCAGGATGGACCAGTGTGTGGGGGCCAAGGGGACTCCTGGGGAAGAGTTTTAAGGCCTCGAATCTTCCACCTTATGGAATCAGCTGTCCTACTAAACAATCATATACTCCTCTTATCACACTCAGCAACCAACTTTTAACTCTATATTCATGCAAAACATTCTATAATGTAAGCCAATTCATTTTATCATGCAATAAGCATTAAATTCTCCCATTAAAAAAACTTTCAGTTATCTGCTGAAGAGCAAAAATCTGATCTGTATACCACCTGCCTAGTGTAAAGGCACACTGCATTTCCCAGATTCGTTCACTGCCACCTCTTTATCCTTTCGGTCAGAATTCTGTCAAAAACCTTCCCAGCACACTTAATAAATTAATCCACCTATGCATTTGATATTCATTCTTGCTACTGTCTCCTTTGCATAAGAAAGGAATCCCTTTGAATAATGGCATTCTTCCAATCGTCAGGGAGGCTGTCTTTATTCACTAGCTAACCAAGGAGGACAGCCACTCCATAACCAAACCACATCCATATTCAACACTTTTCTGATTGCACCATCTACTCCTGCAGCAATTTTCAACATTTTCTCTTCATTTATGATTTTCTTTTCATTTTGGGGGGCAGTAACCTTTATAGCGTTCATTTCAGTTCTGTTCTTCATCATATCATTCATATGAAGAGTTGGAATAAGAATTCAATCATGTAAGCAAATGCTTGCTTATACCACTATAGTACTGCATGCTTTTAGGTGTATTTCTCCGATGTCACCATTAAGAATGGCATGTTTACTGCTGTGCCATGTGGTTCCTTTAGTGACTAATTGATTAAAGAACGTATATCTTGAAAGGAGGATTCAAGGATGGGTATTGCTAGGCTTCTTTATCTCTCTCCCTCTTTCCACAGTGAGGCACAGGGTCAGCGTGTGATAATAACAATTAGAGCTTGACACCTCTCATATGTCACAGCTGCTATGTTGTGTTTCAAAGAATGTGTCTGTAATGTTTTCACACTATGAAGGATATGTCTCCCTTATCTGCTGATCTCATTCCCTACTGGTTGTAAAGTTGTAAAACTATTCTTTCGCTACAGGGGCTTCCTAGTAATGTATACACTCGCTTGGACTGCCTTTGATTGAAAATTCTGTATAAAATCTATGTAAACTTGTGGTTCTTGCTCTTGGCTCATCTGGGTACAAGACTCAGTTTAACCTGCTAGTTTTGGAAGATAAAACAATCATTGTTTTATCTTCCAAAATGCATTGTTGGCATTTATTGGGTGAGCTTTCCACCATATTATCATTTTCTTTTAAATCTTTAAAATGCTCATGCACATTCCCTCATTTCAGCCTCATCCCAAGTAATTTCAGCATTTTTACTTTTAAACTCATTCACTCTGCTGCTGTCTCTTTGTTTAGCCCTACTCATGCATTTCCAAAATAATTTTTTATTCCATTGAAATCACTCCATTTTCTCTGCTCTTTTAATCTTGGCCACATCTCTTTGACTACATTCTTTGCAACTAACTTTTTCTCTCAATACACATTCTACAATACCTTTCTTTTCTCTCTCTCTCTCTTTGCAAAAACCATTCCCATATATACATGTTCTTTCCTCTTTCATGGTCTCTTTCATTTCACTATTGCACCTAGAACCCCTATTAATACTTTCCAGTAATATAACCCCACAAACTTCTTCGCCTCTATTGGTACTTCTGTGGAACTCTGTAACATAATTATTTTCACTCCATTCCAAACAGCTTCAACATTCTATTTCTTTATGTTCCCTCCATTCATTCTGCTAGGAGAGCACTCTATATAGGTTTTTAGGTTTTATGTAGGTTTTATACTTCTTCTTCCTTCAGTTATTTTATATTCACTATAATATTTTTTCACATATTTCCTTTTTTTCCATGTCCATTTTTCCCAAGATCCCCTGTTGACAGTACCAAATGATCATCTGTCAACTCAGAATTTCTTATCACTTGTATATCCTTCAATAATTCTGTCACTCTTTATGACATAAACAAATAAACTGTGCTTTTTGATTCATTCATTTTCCATGTATACATATGAATAGACTTATACTTAAACCATGTATTCAAATTTTTTTCTAAGCAGATACACTCCAAACAATTGCCATCCTCATTTATTCTTTAGTCTCCAAATGTTCCAATCACTTTTATTGTCTTTTCTAATTCCCACTCTTCTATTCATGACACCTTAATATTTTCCTCTGGATAATTTCATTCAGAATGTTATATACTTTTTCCCCAAATTCATCCTTACTTTTTCCCCAAATTCATCCTTGCTTTTTCCATCATCACCATTCATTAGAACATAACATGCAGCTGTCACCAACCTATACATTCATACTCTTATATATATCCACAATTACTTCAATGGCACCAATTCATACATTCCAACATACATTTTGGCACTTTCATAATTAAACCTACGCCTTCATCTCCATGCATCTATTCATCAACTCCACAAAATTAAACCACCTTCATTCAGATTTATTATGTTCCTCTCCTTTCTCTTGGTTTCACTGATGCACAACATACATACTTTTCATTCTTTAATTTCTCTTGTTAATTCATAGTCTTGCCATTAACTCCTCTTATATTCCAAATTACAATCTTCAGTATACAATATTTGTCTCCAGATGGTTCATAGATATTGATTCCTGCTGCCTATCATGGCTTTGGTCAATCAATACTAAACAACCACTTGCTCAGGCTATTTCTGCAATATCTTCAAAGCTTCCAGTAATCTTTTGCACTCACAATTGGGCTGAGATCCCTGTTCAAATTCAACCTCTCTGCCCAGTCAGTGCTAAAATAGCTGATATATAAATAAAATTCTACTATTCCAAACTACAAGATCTGAACATCAATTTTCAGCTATTTAGGGATGCACTATTATTCTATGTCCCCTTCATGGATCACTGCCTTGTCGTGGTGAAGGGGCTTGCGTAACTCAGTGAAGCCATGAGCTATACCGTGCAGGGCCACCCAAGACGGACAGGTCATGACAGAGAGTTCTGACAAAATGTGGTCCACTGGAGAAGGAAATGGCAACCCACTCCAGTATCCTTGCCAAGAAAACCCCATGGACAATGTTAAAAGGCTAAAAGATATGACACCGGAAGATGAGCCCCTCAGGTTGGAAGGTGTCCAATATGCTACTGGGGAAGAATGGAGGGCATTTCCAAGTAGCTCCAGAAAGAGTGAAGCGGCTGGGCCAAAGCCGAAAGGACGTTCAGCTGTGGATGTATCTGGAAGCGAAAAGAAGGTCCGATGCTGTAAAGAACAATATTGTATAGGTACCTGGAATGTAAGATCTATGAACCAAGGCAAGCTGGATGTGGTCAAACATGAGATGACAAGATTGAACGTCGACATCTTGGGAATCAGCGAATTGAAATGGACGGGAATGGGTGAATTTAATTCGGGTGACCATTATATCTACTACTGTGGCCAAGAAACCCTTAGAAGAAATGGAGTTGCACTCATAGTCAATAAGAGAGTGGGAAAGGCAGTAATGGGGTACAACCTCAAAAATGACAGAATGATCTCAGTGTGTATCCAAGGCAAACCATTCAACATCACAGTCATCCAAGTCTATGCCCCAACCACTGATGCTGAAGAAGCTGAAGTTGACCGGTTCTATGAAGACCTACAACACCTTCTAGAACTAGCACCAAAAAAAGATGTCCTTTTCATCATAGGGGATTGGAATGCTAAAGTAGGAAGTCAAGGAGTAATCGGAATAACAGGCAAGTTTGGCCTTGGAGCACAAAATGAAGCAGGGCAAAGGCTAATAGAATTCTGTCAAGAGAACAAGCTAGTCATAGCAAACACTCTTTTCCAACAACACAAGAGACGACTCTACACATGGACATCACCAGATGGTCAATACCGAAACCAGATTGATTACATACTTTGCAGCCAAAGATGGAGAAGCTCTATACAGACAGCAAAAACAAGACCAGGAACTGACTGTGGCTCAGATCATGAGCTTCTTACTGCAAAATTTAGGCTTAAATTGAAGAATGTAGGGAAAACCACTAGACCACTCAGGTATGACTTAGATCATATTCCTTGTGAGTACACAGTGAAGGTGATGAATAGATTTAGAGGATTAGATTTGGTAGACAGAGTTCCTGAAGAACTATGGACGGAGGTCTGTAACATTGTACAGGAGGCAGCAACTAAAACCATCCCAAGGAAAAAGAAATGCAAGAAAGCAAAATGGCTGTCTGATGAGGCATTACAAATAGCTGTGGAAAGAAGGAATGTGAAAAGCAAGGGTGAAAGGGAAAGATATAAGCAACTGAATGCAGATTTCCAGAGAATAGCAAGGAGAGATAAGAAGGCCTTCTTAAATGAACAATGCAAAGAAATTGAGGAAAACAATAGAATGGGGAAGACTAGAGATCTCTTCAAGAAAATTGGAGATATCAAAGGAACGTTTAGTGCAAAGATGGGCATGATAAAGGACAAAAAAGGCAGGGACCTAACAGAAGCAGAAGAGATTAAGAAGAGGTGGCAAGAATACACAGAAGAACTATACAAGAAAGATCTTAATGTCCCTGATGTCCATGCTGGTGTGGTCACTGACCTTGAGCCAGACATCCTAGAGAGTGAAGTCAAGTGGGCCTTAGGAAGCATTGCTAACAACAAAGCTAGTGGAGATGACAGTATTCCAGCTGAGTTATTTAAAATACTAAAAGATGATGCTGTTAAAGTGCTGCACTCAATATGCCAGCAAGTTTGGAGAACGCAACAGTGGCCACGGGATTGGAAAAGGTCAGTTTACGTTCCAATTCCAAAGAAGGGCAATGCCAAAGAATGCTCAAACTATCGCACAATTGCACTCATTTCACATCATAGCAAGGTTATGCTCAAAATCCTACAAGCTAGGCTTCAGCAGTACGTGAACCGAGAACTACCAGATGTACAAGCTGGGTTTCGAAGAGGCAGAGGAACTAGAGATCAAATTGCCAACATTTGCTGGATCATGGAGAAAGCACGAGAGTTCCAGAAAAACATCTACTTCTGCTTCATTGTCTATGCAAAAGCCTTCGATTGTGTGGATCACAACAAACTGTGGCAAATTCTTAAAGAGATGGGGGTACCAGACCATCTTACCTGTCTCCTGAGAAATCTGTATGCAGGCCAAGAAGCAACAGTTAGAACCAGTCATGGAACAACCGATTGGTTCAAAATAGGGAAAGGAGTACGACAAGGCTGTATACTGTCACCCTGCTTATTTAACCTATATGCAGAGTACATCATGAGAAATGCCAGGCTGGAAGAATCACAAGCCGGAATTAAGATCGCAGGGAAATCATCAATAACCTCAGATATGCAGACGATACCACCCTAATGGCAGAAAGTGAAGAAGAACTAAAGAGCCTCTTGATGAGGGTGAAAGAGGAGAGTGCGAAAGCTGGCTTGAAACTCAACATTAAAAAAACTAAGATCATGGCATCTGGACCCATCAATTCCTGGCAAATAGAAGGGGTAGAAATGGAAGCAGTAACAGACTTCATTTATTTGGGCTCCAAGATCACCGCAGACGGAGACTGCAGCCATGAAATTAAAAGACGCTTGCTCCTTGGGAGGAAAGCTATGGCAAACCTAGATAGCATATTAAAAAGCAGAGACATCACCTTGCCGACAAAGATCCGCATAGTCAAAGCTATGGTTTTTCCAGTAGTAATGTATGGCTGTGAGAGCTGGACCATAAAGAAGGCTGAGCGCCGAAGAATTGATGCCTTTGAACTGTGGTGCTGGAGAAGACTCTTAAGAGTCCCCTGGACTGCTAGGAGGTCAAACCAGTCAATCTTAAAGGAAATCAACCCTGATTGCTCATTGGAAGGATCGATAATGAAGCTCAAGCTCAGATACTTTGGTCACCTAATGCGAAGAGAGATCTCTTTGGAGAAGACCCTGATGCTGGGAAAGATTGAAGGCAAAAGGAGAAGAGGACGGCAGAGGATGAGATGGTTAGATAGCATCACTGAAGCAATGAGCATGAAACTGAGCAAACTCAGGGAGGCAGTGAAGGACAGGAAGGCCTGGCGCAATATGGTTCATGGGGTCACGAAGAGTCGGACACGACTTAACGACTGAACAACAACAAATTATTCTACGTCACTTTAGCAAGTCCTGGCAAAAGCCACCAAAATTCTTTTAGTAAGAATTAAAGAGAACAGATTAAACAATGCAGAGTTTCAGTCAAGAAATAAATGCATTTGGTTTTTACATACAGTTAATGGACATAATAGTTGACAGATCTGTTTTTCTCATTAATGTACAGTATTGAACTTCCAATTACAGGTGATGTAAGGAGCAATAGTCATGTAATGATAATATAAACTATCTAATTGTAAGATTGTTGAAATAATTTGTTGCATGTTTAATGGATAGAAGTCTTAAACTTTTAAGTTTCTTTTTCATTTCAGCCTGCCTAGTTTTATCTGGAACTTTATTCATATGGAACACTTTGGTTGATTTCTGGTTCGGTGGACTTGTTCTTGGAAATAGCCAAGCCACTTTCTGGAATGACATGGTCCAGAGGAAGTTCAGCCTGGTCCAGAAGGCAATAGTATGTTACAAAGGCCATTCCCACATTGACAAATTTTGCTCATTCCTAGCTCATATTGTCAAGATTGATCCCCAAGAAGCTAATAACATAGTCCGAACTGTCCAGAGGCCCTGGGCTGCAGAAGACTCCAATGAAAGACTCAGCCTATCTTCACTGAGGAGTAGCATGTTTGTTCCCCAGTCCTTTCCCCTGAAGTCACCAGGAAAAATAGGACACACAAAAGGAGATCCTCCATGGTGCAAAACACCTTTAAATTTCTTGGAAACACTAACAACCTGCACTATCCTGATGATACTATTCTGATAGCTGAAAATGTAAATGATCTGCAAGCTCAAGAAGTATGTCAGAAGGAGCACAGTGAAAAAATGGGATTAAGATTAAATATACAGAAGACCAAATTTATGACAACATATAGAGCAATGAGCCTTAGAATTCACAGTGAAGATACTGAAGCTTTTGCTGTTTAGAATCAACCATCAACAATAAAGGAACCAGCAGTCAAGAAATATGCTGTAGGCTAGCACTTGGTAGAGTAAGAACGAAGGCCTTGGAAAAGATGTGTCTACATAAAGATCAGAATCATGCAGGGAATGGCTTTCCCTGTGACACACTATGGAACCAAACGCTGGACTTTGACGAAGCAAGATAGAAAGAGCATTGACACTGTGGAGAGCCAAGAAAACTAATAAATGGATCATTGAAATCAACAAATGACCTACTTTGGACACATTATGTGAAGACCTAACTCTCTGAAGAAGTCTATAAAATCTACAAAGAAAAGAGAGGAGGGAGAGGACGACCAGTGGTAAGGTGGATAGCAGTAATGAGTGCACCATTGGAAGACTTGAAATCCTGGTTGGGAACAGATCCTCCTGGATCAAATCTATGTGGTTACTAAGAATTGACCCCAACATGATGGCACATAATCAATCAATCAATCAATCAATCAATCAATCAATATTTTATTCCAAGGCGTGGTCTGAAACACACTGGACTTCATATGGACCTAAATTTCTTGGAGTTTGTTCTTGTAAAAGAAAATGCTCTAGTTTTATGCTACTTTTATAATAGCTTAGTATATCATATTGGGAGGCAGTTTTGTGTAGTGGTTAAAAGCATCAGGCTAGAAATCAGAAGATCATGAATTCTAGTCCTGGCAGAGGCATGAAGCCAGCAGAGTGACTTCAGCCACTCACTTTCTCTCAGCCCTAGGAAGAAGATGGGTAGCCACTTTTGAAAATATTGCGAAGAAAACTGCATGGAATTATCCAGAAAGTCACCAGGAGTAAAGATTGACTCAAAAGCTCATAAACACACACCCCAAAATATCTCTAACAGATGCAGAGGTTGCATTGGCTATGCATTCATCAAATCTGGTGAGTAGCAAATCACCACAGCAAATTAAAAATAGGCCTACAATATAAGACAAGAACTCTGTTCTCATTTACCATAAACTCAGATAGGCAGATATGTTATACAATGGGGGCATATAGCAAAAAAGTTTTAATTTAGAGACAGTTATCATCTGCTAGTATAACATACTGCATAACCAGTTCCAGTGCATAAGCATTATGCATAGCCAGTGGAAGGGCAGAAGCTACATTCTTGTATAAATATAATGTAGTATGCTCAGTCAAAACTGTTCAGCATGAATGAAACTAAAGCAAAAGGGGCAATTACTAAAGTAATTGGAGCTGAGTTTATATAATGCATGATACATCTGCAGAACCTGAGACAATACAGAGAAATCCAAGCATCAAGGTCAAAACCAAGTCTCAAGAGAGCAAATGAAGCAGTACAATACCTTAGTCTAGTTCTGCTATTTGTATTCCAGTAGACTGGTTCAGAGACCCATTCATTCAGGTAGTACACTCAAAATGCTCCCTAAAACAGCTCTGTTGGGCAATGGTCACACCAAAATTGCCAAAATAACTCAAATAGTCTTTCATCTTGGACAAACCCACAGCTGTACATGAGATCATTAGTTAACTTTCTCTTGAAAGATGAGAAGTTTAACCCTTAACTTGGTGACATCACCACACCTGGATCCATCTATGGTTTCATATATAATTAAAAGGCTATCTATGTGGATAGGCCTGATATATTCATTTGTCTATTACATCAACAGCAGGTGCTAAAATTGGGAGAAGGAGTATCAAAATCTTTGAATGTGGGTTGGTTTTGCAATTGAAGTGAATGAAATCATGGTTCTATGCAGAACAAATCATTTGAACTCAATGGGTCTAATGGAATAAAACACAAATTCACTAATATGGAGAAATTTTATCTAGCACAGACTCTTTTCCATTTCTTCAACAATTGTAAAATAGAGTGCTAAAATATCAGAGCAATCCAAGACAGCAAAATGATATCATGATTGAAGTATCATAGTCTCCAGTGCACATTAGTCAAATAGTTATAAAACCATGGAATATTGCTTATGAAGTTTTGAATGATTCTGCATCAGGATATGTTCAACCCATGAAGTTGGTGGGACTGAAAATTCACAAGGATTCAAGTATCAGGAAATGGAGAAGTCTGCATTTTTGGAAGAAGTCCTTGGAAGTTGGAAAATCAAGTGACAAGAAGACTAGGAATAATGCATATGGAGGAAAATTGATAGCTGCACATGATTTGACAAGAGTGAACATGAAGAAACAATATAATACGTGGAAAATGGCAAAGAACCATTGTTTTGAAGCAGTATCAAAACTTCTTAAAGTCAGAACAATAGATTCTAGATGTTCTGTCCAAAAGAGTGTAAGACTTTGCAGGGGGGCTGGGAAAGGAATGGAAGAGAGAGCAGACGTGAACAATCACATGACAAAAGGTGAGTTAGTTGACAACTTATCAACAGCAACTTAGCCCAGATGGCAAGAAAGCCAGGATAAACTGTTTTAAATAATTCAGAGTCTCCGTCTTAATTTACTCCCTATAAATGAACTGGGAAATTCCCTCTGATAGATTCCAAATTTTCCTATTACCCCAGACTAACATTACAGATACCTTACTGAAGTGTGGGTAGTTTTTACTTCCTTGATCTTGCCCAGCTGCATGGGGCTTGACAATGAAGATAGCTAACCTCACAAGAGTTAAGACATTACATTGAGAAGAGAATAAAAAAGATCTAGAAAAAATAGAGCAGTGTTTTTCAAACTTGGCAACTTTAAGGTGTGTGGACTTCAACTCCCAGAATTCCCTAGCCAGCAAGGGAGTTTAAGTTGAATTAAGTTTATATATTTTAAAGAGTTGTATAAAACAGGAGATTCTGCCAGTTGTGGCTTCTGCTGTCACTGCAGCATAGTAATTTGACCCTTCTTCAGAGGGCTGGATTTCCTGGATTGAGACTTTTGGCAATGTTTAATATGGTTCAATCACTTCTTCCTAAGGCATCCATACTTAATTTCTTGACTGTTTTCTGAAACGTTTACTCAAGCATTTTCTTGAAATACTTGAGAGAATTAGAATACCTCAATTACCAATGTTTGCCTATTTTATTAAATATTAACACTAACTGAGATGGTTGTTTTGCCTTATTGCTGAAAGATTTTGTACAAATCAAGGAATTTAATAATGGTGAAATGGATCCAGTGTGTCAATTTAAATGGTTTGGGGCAATACGTTTTTCTTTTCCCACTCTAATAACAACTACCAAAAATTATAAAGCTGTAAAATGTGACTAAAAAGAATATACTCAAAATGAGCAAAAATTCCCACCCTCACAAATGAAAATATGAAAAAGCCAAACTCTTTTTTTACACTGAAACATAGCTGGTAATGTGATCTTACACTGAAACATAGCTTGCTTGGTTAAATAAAATAAAAAATTAAAATAAAACCTTGCAACTCCTTTAAAGTCTCCCATTTTCAGAAAGTCATATAACCCTTTTTCAAAGAGTCAGGAGCCACATGCAATTATTGTGAGTGTTTGAATAACTCAGAAAAATGTTATGCATAGAAACATGATTTGAGAAGCATTAGAAATTCTAACTTCAGGAAAGTCTGATCATAATTGAAAAGCAATTTGTGATTGTGCCCAGCTCATTTATGAATGTGTTGTGATCTTTAAAATGAAACATTTTCCTTAGCCCTAATGGAACCTGATCAGTGGCAGTTGAGTTGTAATTCAGTGCGCCAAATACACTGTTAAAGTGCTCTATATTTTACTGGGTATTGTAGGATAGAGGAAATCTAGGAAGATTTTAATCTAGATATTCACACAATGCATTTGAAATTATACTTTAAGATCTTTTAATCCAAATTTATATTGATAAGGCATTGGCACCAGATTTCTATCTCAATCATATGGAGAAACCCAGGGAAAAAATGTGCCAGTGAAATAATGTAATTAACTTGAATATATAAACAGGTGACTCTCAAGAAACAATGGAAGCAGAACAAACTTAACCTTCAATTCTAGCCTCTCTATTAATTTATACAGGCCTTGCCTTGCCTTGCCTTGTCTTTTTATACCATTGCATTTCCTGATGACTCCTAGTGGTTAAGTCAAATAGTGCTCATTCCAATTAGAGAGACTATCCAGGTTCTTCCCAGATTGCTCAGTGAAGACAGTTAAAAAGAAAAATATAATTTTACAAGCCTTTTTCTCCAGCAAAATACATCTAAGAAGAGATGAAAGCAGGATTCTTCAGGATCCTCACTTCTAGGTTGCTGATTCTGTAGACCACTTTCTAAACTAGCAAAACATCCAGATTGGCAGAGAGGTTTAAGCTACTACTTTTCCTGGCAAGGACTTTGGGGCAGCTAAGGATGTATGATAGAGCCTACTTCTTCCTTTTTGTCTTCAAGCCAAAACAGACTACTTTTATGAGTTTTGCAAGTAAAGAAACTATGAGACAAATAGGGGAAGTGTTCAGTACTGATTTCAATACATATCATACACTCAATTGACTTAATCAAAATGCATAACCATAAGAGACTGCCTATAATTAATCTTATATCTTCAAGTACATAGAAGTCCTGATCCTAGGTTTGGAGTGCAGAGTTTTGCCTTCACCTACTTGGGAAAATTGGTCTCCTATTAAACAAGCCAAATGAGATGGGGCTATGCCAGTAAAGAGCAGAGCCAAGTGCCTAGCACCCATGATCAGCATATCTCGAAAAGGAAGGAGGGTAGCTTAGAAAAGGTTGCTATCCAGTCTTATCTCTCCCTCTTCCTCTGGTAGCAGAAGGCTAAAGAAAGACTGAAGCTTTTGTAATAGCACACCTGCTATGTACGCAGTAGACACCTGGTGCAGACAAGGAAACTGAGTTAATACCAGGGTACAGTATTTGAACTCTTAGCTCATCCACTTTCCTCCCTTGTCCCAACTAAACAAGCCCAGTAGGCAGGCTTTATGCCAATTCAAGTTGTTTGGGGAGCCTGAATCTTCTGCTGGGCTGGTTGGTGCATTGTAAAGATTAAGGGCCTTACTGTTTAGACACTTGCAGACTTTTTCTCAAGACTACAGGGCCATCCCTATTTTATAGCAATTTTTTTCATGACTTACATGAAGGAAGGGTCATCCCAGAGCAGATCAGAGGCTGCTCGTATGTAGAGCACTGGGGACTTTTGCCTCTCAGTGAGTTTCTGCATATGAAATGCAATTGTTTCCCTTCTGTGTATTTAAACAACTTTAGGGGCTTTTAGAGTTAGTGAATTAGTTGCAGGGTGCATGTTATGATGTGTCTTTCAGAACACTGGTGACGGCTGACAGTTACAATGGTAGTCATCTTGCCACCCTGCAGCTCAGCTGACCAAAAAAGGATCAAGCAGGCCAATTTATGGTGATTATCTTACATGAAAGAGATCGGGACCCTGGTAAAATAATACTGGACCTGAAGTGTTACAACTAGTAGCGTAGCATTTATTTACCCATCAGGATGACCTCCCCGCTTTCGCAAGTTCTCAGTCTGGAGCCCTGTTTTGGCCCATGTTCTGTCAGGCCTGGGGCCACTTCAGCAACAGCTGCCAGGCCAATGGAAGTTGGAAGCATACAGGAATTACGCATGACAGACATAACTGGGAGCATACTATGCTGAATGTTTAGCTCATGAATTTCTAGACATCCAGTGGTTCTTGCATTGGGCCACAACATTCTATTTTTAGCCTTTATGTTTACAGCACGATCCAAAATTAGCTAGGCATTCATAGCAGAGATTTCATTGACTGGGGAGAACTAAGAGGACTGTGTTATAACTTCAGGTGAAAATGGCATCAAGGAGAGAGTTGTTGTTCAAAGACTTGTCTGTAGTTATGCTCATGCCTCCTAATATTTTGATTACCTGGTCAGGAAGAGTGCAAAAGGTAGGGCCCACAAGAAGATGACAAGGCAGTCAGCAAGTACAGTTGCAAAAGGAGGCCCCACAGTTAAGCATGGGGGTGGCAGTGGAAGGTTTTTCAGTTGGACAGAATGTACCTTTCAGAATGGGATGTTCATGTTTCTGGATGGAACTGTGGAAGAGCTTCTGTCTGATACTCAGTGCAGGCCCTAAGGTGGCAAGGTTCCTAAACTTAGGCTGACTTTCCCTGAAATAAAATGGACTTGATTTATCAGTAGTTAGTTGTAGCTCATATTGGACCATTCAGAGGGACTGGCTGGGCAACTGAAAAGGAATGGGTGGTAACAGTAGGTTCCACAGGTTATTTTCCATGTAGCAGCCCTCACCTGAATATTGATCTTAAGCTGGAAAGCTGGGGGTGATTCACTGCTGATCCCACGTAGCATGACTGGCCTGCACAAAGGAGGGAAGAGGGCAGCATTAATCTGGGGCATTCCTTTCCTCTGCATTTCTACCAGTAAAATTGTGGCATTAATTTCTCACTTACTTTGTCTTGAACTTGACCTGTGTCTTCATTCTGAATGTGGAAGTAAAGAGACTGCACCAGAAGGTGAAGGGGATTAAAGATGCTTTTGGAACAACATTTGCTGTTGTAACAGATGAATTATAATGTGTTCCTAATATATCAAGTACATATTCATGTGATGTTTGTTTATTATTGGATTTATATCTTACCTTTCTATCTGTATGAAAATCAAGGCAGCTTACACCTGTAAATACATTATAAAATAGAAACAAGGCAAAACTGATGCAAGTAAAATACCAATAAAAATCCAAGATTGAGATATATCGTACCACAACTTTATGCTCTGGACTCAGATTATTAAATGTAAATAAATGCTTAGCACACACTGAACAGAGCACTTTTAAAACCATTTTGCCCTTGAAATCCATAGCAGAATTGTTCCAGCGGCAGAAACAAAAGTGTTCTCACTAATGTTTAGTTGTAAGTCAATTATCCTTACTTGTTCTTCCTCCTGGAATATGCCATTTAAATATATTAAATCTGCATGTTTTTGAACAGAAATGTTGGGATTTCACAGAAAGCTGGTTCCTGAACTGGAAGACAAGGACTGAAGTGGAAATTTGACACAGGAACAGGTCAATGTACTATAATTTAAGAATTTTAAATATTATTATAGCACCCTTTAATCTGAAAAATGACCTGGGGGTAGTGTACTGAAAAATTAACATTTTAATACAGTAAAACAGAACCAATAATACAATTTAAACAATAGGATTAGTAACTGTATCTTTAAGACAGGTATTTATGTGAGTGTTTACAATGGCCATGCACAATTAAATGGACATCCTTAGTGGCATAGGTGACTTATTTGATCAATAGATATATTCTTAATTTTGATTGAAAGGAATGGTTCATAATCTGAATGTATGACAAGCAAGTATTGCCACATGTCCACAAATACAAATTCTATCTACTGCTATAGTTATCGCCACAACAATACTTTGTTTGGAACCACAAATATTTTTAATAATATCCATAATCAAAATACAATAGTAACTCATTATTTCTAAAATCTCGTATCACATTTTCATTTCCGTTGTGTCCCATAATTAAAGGAATCAAATAGAATTCTTAGAGTTGTAGTCTCAATCTATTTGGAAAACTGACTTAAAACATCCTCAAATGATTATTCCCCACATTTTAAAAAATAAAAACCAGAAATGCCTTAGTTCTATCCTCATTTTTAGTGCCATGAAAACCTACTTGTAGGGATTTTTCCAATGTTTCTTCTCCATACTTGACTACTGCCCAGTAAAAATAATTAAAAGTTCAAAGAGTACAGATTATCTGTCTTCAGGCACAGGGATTCTAAGAGGCTTCTCAGTAGAAAGAATGGCCAACAGAAAGTCCTCTAAGTTGGCCTACCTACCAAGTTTGAAGGAAAGGTCAGAGCCTGACAGAGATTTGTGAGGAGATCAATTTGTGACAAATACATGCTTTCTCTGCAAATATCTGGTTCTCAATTTAAATGATTTGGCTACATATTTTTATAGGAAATGCAACTCTTTTCTCCTTGGTGTTACAAGTTGTCTTCTTCTCAGATTTCCCTTTTTTTTTAACCCGATGCCTTGGTCTGATCCTTTTCATCTGGTACTCAGAACTGAATCTTCTCTGGCTTGGAAATAAAGGGTTGGAACAAGGATCAGGAGCCTGTTATTTAAAGGATCTTCGTCCCTGTCATTTCCTCTGCTTCATAAAACTGAATTAACAGTAGCATTTAGCAAATGACTGCAAGTACTTAAGAAGAGAAAGCGTATGAACAATTGATTATAACTTACATGTAAGTAATACAGTAATACCTCGGTTCATGAATGCTTCTGTCCATAAACAATTCGGTTTGCAAACAGCAGCGTTCACAAAATTTTGCTTCCAGTCGTGAACTCCACATTGGGTGATGAACATGACCCGCGGCCATCTCCCCTGCTCTGACACGTGGTTGTGGCTTCCTCTAGGTGAGATCGCAGTCGCAGACAGACACTTGCTGTGAAGCTTTTTGGCATGCTTTTTAGCACATACAGTACATCCAGCATGGCTCCAAAGAAAGTGCAGAGCAAGCATAGTTGTAAAAGAAAGTGCAGAGCGGTAATGAAGGTGACAAGAACGTGCAGAGCAATAATGAAGGTAACAAGAAAGTGCAGAGCAAGAATGGTAAGAAGAAGGTTTTGAAGAAAATAACTATTGAATTGAAGAAGGAAATTGTAGAAAAGCATGAGCATGGTATTCGTGTGACTGATCTGGCCTTGGAGTACAAGATGGCAAAGTTGACAATCTCGACTATTTTGAAGAATAAAGATGCCATCAAAGGAGCTGATGTGGCAAAAGGAGTAATGATGTTAACCAAGCAGAGGACACAAGTGTTGGAAGAGGTGGAAAAACTTTTGTTAGTATGGTTGAATGAGAAACAGCAGGCAGGTGATAGCGTTAATGAAGCTATGATCTGTGAAAAAGCCAGGAAATTGCACAGTGATTTACTGCAAAAAAAAAAAAAAAACCCTCTACAAGTGCAACAAGTGAAGAATATAAAGCCAGTAGAGAGTGGTATGATAAATTCCGCAAGAGAAGTGGCATCCACAGTGTGACAAGACATGGTGAGGCTTCCAGTTCTGACAAGGCTGCTGCAGAAGCCTACAAGAAAGAATTCGCGGAATTCATGAAGGCAGAAGGATACGTCGCTCAACAACAGGATTTCTTTGAGAAGCACCACAACATAACTGTAATGAACAGAGTGTTGAATCTGATGAAAGATAACGTGGTCTCTCATTTCCGGAAGGTTATGCAACGCAGGAAAAAACAAGTGACATTAGACAGATTTTTTGCCAAAACTGAGCCTGCAGCTAAGAGACAAAGAAGAGAGGAAATCCCTGAAGGAGGTCTCCCCGATGTCCTTATGGAGGGGGACTCTCCCTCCAAACAATAACCGCCTCCCCACTGCCTTCCTGTCCTCCACGCCAGAAGTTGCGTCAAGCAAGGTTAGTGTTCTCTCTCTTCATACTGTACTGTACTGTACTTTGTTTCATATTTTTGTGGTTAAAAAAAAATACATATGGTTCAGAACGGATTAACCTTATTTACATTGAACCTTATGGGGAAATTTGATTCGGTTTGCAACCAATTCGGTTCGCAACCAGAATTGTGGAACGCATTAAGTTTGTGAACCGAGGTACCAGACATCTCAGCCCCAGGCTAAAATTAATGAATGAAGGTCTGGTAAATTTGATTCCATTAATAAAGTGTTCACAAACTTGATCTAATTGATTAATCAATTGCACTCCATTTTTAACATCAGTGATGAGAGATAATACTTTTTTGAAAAGTTCTTGTGATATGAAATAAAAGGAAAATGCAAAAGATAGTTTCCTGGCTATTTATTGTAATAATTTTTGCTTACTGAATTCACACTATTCTCCAGATATTTGAAAGACTACTTGTCACTGTTTCTGACTAGCAAAGTTTATTAGTTCATCAGTTTTTTATTTGTTGATAGTGCTGCTATTAATACAAAGGCTACTCAGTAGGTGGGACCCAGCATAAGCCTTCTGTGGAGGATAAGGGTGATACCAATATTGCACTTTTGATCCAGTGGAAATTTTCTTCTGAATGGTGAGGAGGTGGCTCCCACACCGTCATCTTCAGTTCATTATGCATCCACTTGAAAACAGGGAAGAGATACTGAGGTTTGCACAGGGATATCCTCGGGCAGAGTCAAAAGAGTCAAGATGGCAATTGTGACTGTGCAGTTGAACCCCCACCCTTTTCCTCCCATGCAATGCCATGCATGTAAAAATGGGGTGGGGCTTTGATCACACAGTTGCAGCTGCCGTCTTGACTTTTTCAAGCTCCCCTTCCCTGCTTCAGGGTAAACACCATCCTGTGCTAGAAGTGTTGTCCCTGTGACTCAGAAAATAAGCATTCATTGTAAGAAATGTCCTTTTTGTCCCTCTCTCAAATGATTCTTGATGTAAATTGCATGAGCAATGTTGTAAAAAAATCTGCCAGTGCCTATCTGAACACTTTGTGAACAGTAAAAACTTCAGAAGTCCCCATGTTTATCACATACAATTTTCCCAGTTTCATTTAAATAGTTCATTTTTAGCCAAAAGCTCTTATGAAGAGGACTATATAAAACCTTTTTCTAAATCATTTATGTCATAGGGTCCCTGGTCTTAAAACACACTGTTGCTGAGGACCAGAGCAGTAGATAGAACCTTAACCTTCATCCTTACTTCATTATAAATACCGAAATTGCAAATTATGTTCAGTGGCAGCTAACAAAAAGGAACTTTTTTGGCAAATCCTGACCAAACTAGCAAATCATCATAATCACTTGAGGAAAAAATATTTCCACTGGTCCTGTGTGTGTGTGTGTGTGTATCTATCTATCTATCTATCTATCTATCTATCTATCTATCTATCTATCTATCAAGGGGACCAGTGGAAATATTGTATGACATACATACATACACACATACATACATATATTTGTTTGCCTTGATTCCTTCTAAGATTCCTAATTTTCTTTATAATTTTCTTATCCAGAATCAATTGGAAAACAATCTTCTCACTGGATTAACACTTTGACCATGCTGTTAAGAGATGGTTATGGCACACTTACTGTAAGGATCTGGATTCTAAGACTGGATGGGACAAGCAAATGGGTTAATTAAATAATTTTAATTTAAGTCTTCTATTGGTTTTCCCTTTTAATAACACCTTTCTCCCTTCTCTATAATTTTTATTCCCTCGCATACATGTCTCCCAGAATTAAGTCACTGAAGTATCCATTTACATAGAATACTCAACACTTCCAATCCTCATACGTTCAAGAATATTTCTTGAGAACTGCATGAATTAGAAAGGAATCTGTCAGCAAACACCACACCCCCATTAAAGTATTATTTTCATTGTGTTAGTTTGTGGAAATAGTATAACTAAGAGCTTCTAAGATGTTTAGTTTGCTATTAGAATTTTTTTTACTAGTGATCACTACACTGGCAACATGCCATTTGTACTGTACCATCTCTACTGGTTGAAGAGATTTGTGTGTGCATGTATGCATGCACACATATGTAGAATTAACCAGTCTTACATACTGTTTCCAAAGCAGTCATCCTAGCACTGTCTCCTAAAGTTCTAATCAGGCCTGAAATGAAACAGAGGCAAGCTAGTTGGTCAGTAGTTTCTCTTGAGAATTTTCCAAGGGCTTCTGATCAGATATGCCCATATCTGCCTCTCCCACTACATGGATGTATGTGTGTTTCTTTGTGGTAAAATATTTTACTGAAATTTTAAAAATTATTTGAATGGAAACACTATTTTGTGTAATATTCCAGAGTGAAAATACTTCAATTTCTGCTTCTTGTGAAATTACCCATTTCTTCTCTATATAATAGCACAGTTTTATTTTCTTTTTTAACGATCTTCTTAATTTCCCTCTTTGGTCCAAACTGCACCTAATGCAAACACAAGAAAAGTTCCCCAAAGCAGAAACTAGACATTTACTTGACAGGCATGACTTCTATTAAAATATACGAAGTTCAAATTATTCTTACTAAAGAAGAACACCCCTAGCCTTCACTTTGTACAAATAAGTGTCTAATGGAATTTTTTCTAAGGTTTTCAATCTTTTTTTTAATGCAATGAACCTCATGAATGTGGTACATTAAGCAGAGGTGTCCACAGAGGGTCAAAAAAAATCAAGATGGTGACCACATCCATGAGGTCAAAGCCCCTTTGTCTTAGAGTAACAAACATTGAATACAATTATACTCAGTGGATTTAGCTGTCTTGTTCGTGGTTAAAGCTTTTTTTTCTGTTAAACAAAAAGCAAGAGGGAAGCAATTCAGTGTCATTTCCTATTTATCATGGCAATTCTTTTTCCAAAACATCAGAATATTGCCCACTTCTGTGAATCTCCAAGACTGCCTTCCCACTTTCACAAGAGGCCAATAGACCACAAAAGTGGGGAGAAGCATTTTTGGCTCAGGGTACTTTATACAAATAGACCGGTTTAGCAGAAGAAATGAAGGAATTAGCAATCTTGCATAATTGAATTAATCAACCATTTGGCTCTAATTATTGTGCTTTTTTAAAAAAAAACTGGTCATTTTGCAGGTCTGTACATTTTTTTAATATCAAAATCATTCTAGGCATATGTTAGAAGATAGTCAATTACAATATTTAGAAAGTGACCTTTTAAAATCTATTCTGTGCTTCCAGATTTCTGAAGGGTCCAAAAAATTGCTACTTCAATAACATTAAAAATGATTGATGTTGTTATCCTCCTTTAGCATCCTGAGCTTACAAAACATAAGAAATTTCTCCTGTTTTGTTTCTAATGTCCTGTTTTTTAACGGGATCTGTATTCTGTGATTACGTAGAATCCGATTAAAATTTTGAGCCATTATGTTCCTGCGTTTCACTAAACAATTGCCATCTGTTTGCTTTCAGCCAAAATTATATTGATCTTCACAAATACTGTATATCTTGTACTAGTTTAACCTCTTTCCAACTTAAATTACTTTTACCGTATTGTTTTCATTTGATTATGAGTTAGAGTGAATAAATAAAGAAAACTGTTTACAGAACAATTCTACAGTTCAGCTTTGAGAGACAAACACTGTAAGATTTGCTGGCATCAACCTGAAGGAGAAAAGAAAAGTCATTTTCCCACTTCTTCACTTTGGGGAAGGAAACCCTTTGTCAGCTAGAGTACGGTTTTCTAGTGTGAGAGCTTTGGGTACCTTGTGCATGCGTCCCTTAATCCTTTTTTTTTTTTTTTTAGTTAACAATATTTTTATAGCTCCAACATCACCAGATTTTGAGTGGTGTTCAAAAAAATGTGAAAACAATCCATACAATAAAACATAACGAAACTCACCTCTAAACAAGAACAAAATAATTCTCCCTCCCCCAAAGCATAAAAACATATAAAAGAAGAAACAGTGGCAGTTCACCAATTACCTTCCAGTTTCCAAAGCCCATTGGAATAAAATTGTTTTCACAGTCTTTGAAATGCCAGTAACGAGGGGACCAACCTCATTTTTGGGATAAGCATTGTTCTCTCTGGTAGCGCTGGGGCCATCAAAGAAACCTGCTTTCACGCCCATGACCTTCTCATCTCTCTCTAGATCAGCCTTTTTCAACCTTGGCAACTTGAAGATGTGTGGACTTCAACTCTCAGAATTCCCCAGCCAGCACTGAATTCTGGGACTCGAAGTCCACACATCTTCAAGTCTCCAAGGTTGAAAAACGCTGATCTAGGTGATTTGATAGGCTAAGTAAACATTTTAAGAAAAGGTATACTGATACAGCCTGGAGCTACACCATAAAGGGCTTGTTAATAATAACCAATACTTTGAATTGGGCCTGGAAGCTTACAGGCAACCAGGGAAGAACAGGTGATATACTGCAGCACTGAGTCTCACCTACCGGCAGCTGGCTGCTGCATTCCTGTACAGTTGTAGCTTCCAAGTCATCTTCAAAGGCAGCCCTTTGTATAGCTCCTTGTAGTAATTGAGCCACAGAGGGATGAGGGCATCAGTCACCATCACCAGGACTTCCTAGACCAGATAGGTCCTCAGATGGTGTCCCTGGCTTAAGTTACTTGCCTTTCTAGCAGAAGCTGTGAGATCAGGAGAACCTCTATTTCAGGGAGTGTGCAACGCCATATAGAGTTATTACTGAAACTGATGTTCCTGTATAGTCCAGATGTTTATTAGTGACAGTACTTCCATCTGTTTAGGATTTAGTCTGAGATTTTTTCAGTGGCTGCTAAAGTGTCAGGGCCAAACAAGGAACACAAGAACTGTTTTAACTGAATACATCACTATTTGGCTAGTTTGGGCAAAATTATATTCCTTTGGTAGCTCTTCAAACAGTTTTAAAGTATCATTACATAATAACTAATTAAGAGTAATTATCCCCTTTTCAGCCCATGATCCCCCTATTTTCCTGACATTTTAAAATAAGACTTAAAATAAGGCATTTTAAAATAAAACGTGTCAGTTTATCTTGAAACCTAAAATCATATTGTAATTTCTTCCCCAAGGAATCCAAAATATGTCAGGCTTTCCTAAGTGCTAGAAATGGCATAAGGGTCCTACTATAATTAGAACCAAGAACTCAAAAGGTATTAAGTAATGACAATCATATTGAATCCACTATAGAACATATTCAATATCATTTTCACCCTAACTTGAAGTTAACAAATATGCCAATCATCTCCCTTAGAACTGGAAAAATTAAGACCACTATTTTCATATGACACCTATACCTTTGAAAGAGAAAGCCTTCCATTAAGAATTAATCATCAACTTATCAAAAATTTAAAACCTTTAAGTGGAACCAGCATAATATAGATCTCAACGTGTAACAAGCTAGAAGCTTTTTTTTTTTTTTTTTACCATGCTTATTCTTTTCCATTAGCCCAGCAGTATTTTACATCCATCTCTCTCTGTCAACTTTCATCAGGGTAACATAATTTGAAATAGTAATTTCAACTGAGAGAGATAATTTTCCAGGGAATAATTATCCTCAGGTATTTATTATAAATCCTACAGGTGAGGAGATCATGGATGGTAGGAATAATATTGGACTTATTCCACTTTATTGTATACCCTGAATATTTACCATATTGTTATACCATTTCTGTGAATGTCAATAAAACTCTTTTGTTGTTGTCGTCGTTTAGTCGTTAAGTCGTGTCCGACTCTTCGTGACCCCATGAACCATATTGTGCCAGGCCTTCCTGTCCTTCACTGCCTCCCTGAGTTTGCTCAGTTTCATGCTCATTGCTTCAGTGATGCTATCTAACCATCTCATCCTCTGCCGTCCTCTTCTCCTTTTGCCTTCAATCTTTCCCAGCATCAGGGTCTTCTCCAAAGAGATCTCTCTTCGCATTAGGTGACCAAAATATCTGAGCTTGAGCTTCATTATCGATCCTTCCAATGAGCAATCAGGGTTGATTTCCTTTAAGATTAAAGATAAAACTCTTTAATAATCATTAAAAAGACTCCAAAATGTCATCTGCATACAGTAACAACTTATGTTCACCCTCTGCTCCATCAAGTCCTGAATATTGCTGGATTGTTTTTATTGCACCAGAGATTTGTTTTTATTAGCAAAGATAATGGGCATTCTTAAGATTTCTTTTCGAAGTATTTCACTGTTTCCCTGAAAGAAACCTTTGGGAACCTTGAGATGGTGTATTCCTTTTTAAGACTGCCCCTTTGCCTTTCGATTATAGAAGAAATTGTCCCATACATGATCACCCAAGCAATGCATTTTATTTTAAAAAATCCAATCTTCTTTATCACTTGTACCAGAAATTCAGTTCTCTCTTCTTGCTTAATTAGTCTTTGAGAAAAAAAATTATAAGTGTATTCACTTCCTTTGACTAGCATCAGAAAATTCTCTAGAGCTCAGAATCCTCTATTTCCTTTCCCGGCTAGTATCTCCAAACAGGATACATCTGAAATAAAAGCAGTGGTCTCACGAAAGATGTTTGGACTAAGCAACTACGCTGAATCTTTGCTGCCCAAACCCCAGCATGGGTAAATTTCTTCAGTCTTAAAAAGAATACACAGTCTCAAGGCTCCCAAAGGCTTCTATCTTTCAGGGAAACAGTGAAATACTTCAAAAAGAAATCTTAAAAGTCTCGGGTCCTGTTGATCCCTTTTAGAAGGGGATTTCAATCTACTGCACTAAAACAAGGGCTGTTTAGAAATGCTGATCTGGAGAACTCATCTCCATACCCCAAGCAAATAAAGATGTTTTAAAAATGCTGAAATAGGCCTTAACTTGAATGTTTTGCTAGGGAATAAGTGTTAAGAAAAATGATTTCCTTTTGGAATGTATAGGAATTGGAAAATTCATTTTCTGCCAGTATATATCATGTTACTTTGCTATGGATTTTGACATGTATTTGCATGACTGTACTGTAGCATTCTGCTTTGTAATGCATTTATTTTCTTTATTTATTACCTTTATATCTTTTCTTTCTTCCCCAAGCTGAAGGCAGCCTGTACCCACAATACGAGCGCTTCTGGTAGACTGGGCTGAGAGAGAGTGACTGGCCCACAGTTAGCCTCTGAGTTTCAATGGCTAAAGTTGGACTACGGTTTCCCCAGTTCCACCCTTGCATAAGTAGATCAGAAAATTAGATATTAATCCTGAATAAAGCCATGCCCATAAGCTGATTGAAAGACTTTAAATAGGGGTAGGAATATAAGAGGCTGAACTTGTGTGAGTTTGGGACAGGAGCTTTGAATTGTCTCATGAGAATCAAAAGGGGATCAAAATATTGATCTCTATTAAACCTCAAGAACTAACCTTATTAATTTAACTTGATTCATTCTTAATTCTATCTGTAGCATCCATGGGGGGTCAAAAAAGTCAAGACTGCAGTCATGACTGCACAATGGAAACACCACCCTTGTGTATGGACATGTTATGTTGGCACGTGTATAAAAGGGATAGGGCAAAGACTGTTTGGTTGTGGCCACCATTTTAACTTTTTTGACCATCTCTGCAGAGGTCCCTGAATTTTATACACTATATTGCTGTATTATTATATATTTGCAATACATACAAATACAGGTTTGCTTGCATACTACAAATAGATCAGTCTGAGCCTCAGAGGAAATGTTTGGTATATGGCCTATTAATTCTCAGATTACAAATATTTCTCTCAATTCAGACTTTGGAATATCAGCAACATTAAAGAAAGAATCCGAATTAATATCCCCAATATTGGTGTGCCATTTCAAAATAAAGTGTAAAACAATTCCCTGTGTCTCCCCAGCCCAGGCCTATATGGTCTTGTAATTCCACCGTATATTCTGCATTTGGAACATTTCTATGGATGTTTAAGGTTAGGGTTCAATGAGCAAAATTATTTATTTTTATTCAATAAGCAAATTCATTTATTTTTCTTAGCATTATCATATGTTGGGCCCCCAAAAGAGTGCTGCCAACATTGTGCAAATAGGCAAACTGTGCAGGCTATAAAACAAGGGACCAATGATTCAGATTTCACAAATATGTAAATACTGAGAGTTCAAGCTGGAGATAGACTATTGAACTGCCATTTTAAATTTGAAAAACATGCTCTGTGTTAATGCATAGAAGATGTTCCCTGGGTAAAATCAAAAGTTATATTTGATGGAGCTGAATAGGGAAAAATTATGATCTGCAAACATTTACTGCATTGAGTGGCTCTGCAATGTGGAGCAGCCGAATTGAGGGCAGCGCAGTCCCTCCTATAGAAAACTCTTATTCTCCTGGTCTTGCTTTATTTTGGTTTCACGTGACAGACACTCCTAATTTGCAGAAGGCGTGACCTCTAGGCCTCCTTTCTTCTCCCTTGGGGAGGGCCAATCAGTCAGATTTCTGTGTGCTCCCTTTGCTACTAGAGTATTTCAACTGGTTTCCCTAATTTCTGCTAATTCCCATTTCCTTCATAATCACAGGCTTTTATGTGACTTGCTGGCCAAGCGATTTTCAGGGGAACGATAATTGCTGGGGGTCTTAAACATTAACCCTGCCAGGTGTCACTGCAGGAACGACTTCGGCATTTGATTAATGAGACCAGAGGAAAAAAAATGTTTTTTAACTGGAACTCCTGTTTTTCTTCTTGTTCTCTGTACCTACTTGCACACATGCACGCACATACATGTTAAAACCTCAAGTGCTACTCAAACAGTCTAATAGTTTTATTGACCATAAAAAAGATACCCAAAATAGAGGAAGGACAAGTCTAGAAAGTAAGAAAAGAGGTGTAGCTGGAGGCATGTCTTGACTATAGATCAAACATAGATTTATGTCTCAAACAGGTTGCATTTTGTTAATTATATACAACTGGCAAACAACTGCATGCAACCTTAAATGGAAAAAAATTGGAAAAAATATATTGGTCTCAGCAAGTATGCATATTTTTGCTTATTGAATACATAATACATCCATACACTAAGCATCAACTATATTTACAACTTCGGTATTATACAGAGAACTAAACACAGGTCGACTCAATACAGTGAAACCAACTTCAAAGTGAGTTGGTATTGAATCAGGTTACCAGTCCCATTGATCTGAGAATGAAATGCTCTTATCTATTAGCATCAGGGAGATAAAAGGTCATTTACATTTTCCCAAACTGCACCTGCAGGTCATAGTCTAGTAAAATGAAGCCCCATTGAGTTCTGGGCAGCTTAAAGTGCAGTTGTTTGCTTGAGACTAATTTTGTTATCATGACAGTCTGATCTCCCCAGTCTGTCATCTAAGACTACATCCATCTCACCTATGGCTGACCGCATTATGTTCAGCGGGCTCATTTAAGTTGGAGAATCAGGCCTGGCGTTGGGTACTCATTTGCTCATGAAAGTCTTATTCAGTCAAGCTACAATTTTCTCATGCAGCCATTGGCAGGGGTTTTCGATGAGAGTTGGCAATAAAAGTCCCGTGTGTTATGCATAATTGTAGCCAAGTTAAAGGCTGAATACAAAGTGTGCATTTTAACTTCAGTGCTTTTAAAAATATATCATTTTATTCCCCTTAATTCTGCATTAAGAGAGTGCTATCTTTAAAAACAAAATCCCAAGCCAGCCCCCACTTGTATAACAAAATGTTTAGGAACTAAATTCATTAAAAAAAAAAAGAAGCAACCATATAATTTTTAATCTACTTTGGGGGCCACTTGCTCAATTCTAATTCATATTAAAATATAATAACCAAAGATATAGGCTACTTTTTAACCTTAACACTCGTTTTAATCAACATTTTACTAGGAATATCATCTTGAATATTTTAAGCTTTTGTTCTTTTAGATATATTGCCTCAATTTAGTTGTTCATTACTTGAACCGAGAAATCACTATACAAATAAAATACTGATTTTGTTTGGGCCCAAGTTTCACATTTAACTAATGTTAAGCATGGGCCCAGACAAAATCAGTATTTTATTTGTTTATGAGTTGAAATGTTCTTCTACACCTCAATCCTATTGTGCTTTTTCTGTCTTCCTGTTCTGCTTACTGCTGTGGGAGTTATGATACGCTAAGAGCTTGTCCTCACATCCCACTAACTGCAGCATGAAGATGGTGTGCTAATCATTTTTAAAGGTCACCTTCATCTCATCCCTAGCCTACTGTCCTTGGCTGTTCCAGTTTTAAAGTAATGTTTTCCTTTTTCTCCTGACACCTCTTTCTGCATAAATAATCTACAATGCCTTATGATGACGTTGGTGTGGTCTTAATATGGCTTTCTGGGAGTAGGGAAGCCTTTATCTCATTCTGCTAAGCATCCTAATCAATTTTACTATTATGTCATGGCAATAAGAAAAACGATCAATCATCATCTGGCTGCTGATTTCTGAGGAATGGGAAAAACTGAAGTTTCTAAGAGCGCTCAAAAGCTGCTGCAGCCTTTAGGCCACAGATCACCGATACACATAACAAACAATCCATTTTTAAAACTTTGATCTGGTTATCCAGAAGAATATATATGCCTGTATTAGAAATATAGACTAGGTTAATGATGTTAAAAAGGGAGCACTGATACATACACTTTCTGAAACTTTGGGAACCTGGTCTTCAACACACTATAAGTAACACCATTTTTTGCCCTCTTGTTTTTCACATTGTGTTTGAATAAACTTACACACTGAAAGAAAAATTAAGAGGCTTAATGCAAAACAAGAAATTTCAATGTTTGATTACAGAATAGCATCAACTTAATTAAACTCCTGTGGGGATTCTTTTTCTCATTTTAATTTGAAATAGGACATTTGCCCTTGAGTGTGTGCACGTGTGTGTGTGTGTGTTGGAATTTGGCCTTGAGAGTATTGTACGCAGAGCAGTAACAGGAAATTATAATGGGAATTGGAAATAATTTTAAACTACAGCATTTCACAGCAAACAATTATTCAAACTATTTGTTTCAGACACTCTTGATATATATTTCCTGTAGAGTTGGCTCAATGTGTAATAAAGAAAGCCAAAGCTGCACATACAGAAGATTTACTTGTAACAAGATTTACTACTAACAAGAATGTAAAGTTGACACCAGAAGAGACAGAGGTAGAGTGGGGCACAGAAAAACCACAGTAAATGATCTCTTGTCTCTAAACTGTCTAGATACACATAATAATAAAGCGCTAGATGAGTGCTGAAGGGACATATGTCATTTCAATTAAGTATATAATAATTTTAGTTGACATTTTAAAACATTCCATGGAAAAGCATTTGAAATGTAATATGGGGATGCCAATAAGAATACGCTCTTAATACATTACAGATTATATGTGATCTTAAGTTTAAGACTATCATTCCGCAAGCAAACGAATTGAAGCAGATGTTTCTCCTGTCTATACTGTTTGCATCGCCATCTTTTCAAATGCAAACTTCGAAATCTTCTTCATCTGATATGCATAGAGGAGGAATGTTTTTAATTTTTCCAATCCCATTGCAAATATGTTTAAACGTTTTATTATTAAAGGGGCAGGATTTACATTTGCCTTGGTCGGTTTTAACAATGTATTTGTTATGAATCATGTTCACTTTTAAAGTTCATTTAAACCTGGGTCATCGATTACTTTTTTTAAAATGGGATGCATTTCTTGGAGCTACAATCCAAATTATTGATTATTATTATCAATGCAGATTTCAACATATGGTCCTTCTGTAAATGCAGTGTTTTTCACAGGCACAAACAGGAACTTCATAGATGGTATTGAATTTCAATGCTATTAAGAATATCAAGGGTTTCATGTATAGCTATTAAAACCTCCTGAATCCTAGTCATGATTAGGATGAATGTTATGATGGCTATCTAGATTTATTTTAGAAGTGCTCTCTGTGAACTCTGGATCATTGGAAGGTTCAAATGTGCAGATGGAGGAAACAGAAAATTTTATTTCTATGGCACAAAATGGGAATGTGGATGAAATTTCCATGTATATGCTTGACTTCACCATAGTTTAACAATTTGCTTTCAAGAAATGACATCAGAAGTAGTAGAAACAATTGAGGATACTGTCAATATTTCCAGGAGTTCCACATACATAAGTTCTAACTCATTATTCTAGACAAAGTACTTTGCAACTACAGTTGGTGTATTCATGACAGATATTGGGGGGAGGGGGGATAAGGGGATGAGTGTGGCATGATTGTGACCTGTCCTTCACATGTGTTAACATTTTACTCCACTACTGCATTGCTTCCTTACATTACTTACCCATTTATTTCCATGCACAATTCAAAGTAATTATCTTTATCTCTGTTTCAGAGATAGGCTCTGTGGTGCCTACAGGCATCAGTGTGCCACCAAACATTATTCTTGGTGGCCACCAGGTGCCCTACCATCTGACTTTTTAAAATGTCCCGTTCATTAAAAAAAATAGTGCAGAGCAAAGTACAGCTTCTAGTATCATATATTTTGCAGGAATACATTTAAACCACAAAAGTTCCAGGATGGTCAGTAGCATCCTGAAAGGTGGCCGTGCCCACTATGGCATCAGTTTTGTGAAAAAGTGAGACCCATGGCAGCCATTTTTTAATATATTTACTGTAAATTCTCAACATTCCAAATGTGTCCCAGCCCAAAAGAATTGCTAATACCTGCCCCAAAAGCTAATTTAGAGATCACTTCCCCTCATTTAGGAACCACATCTTCTCACACCATCCTGCCTACATGCTAAGATCCGATATGGAAGACCTTCTTTATGCCCCAGCTGTGCTATAGGTGCAATTGAGAGGAAGAAAGAAAAGGTCATCTTAGCTGCACCTCTACTATAGTGTTCCTACAGTGGAAGGCTAAGTTAGTATCTTCTCTGATCCCCTTTTCCATCCAAGACTTTCTTATTTAGGAAGGTGTTTTTACTCATCTGAATTTTTGCAACAGACTGTTTTTGTTATTTCTAATTATTTGTTTAATGCTTTCTTGAAATGGCTCTAATTATTGTTAGATACTATGCATTGTCCATAAGCATTAAAAAGGCTGAAAATAAGAGGTCATAATGATATAAATGAAAATATAAAACTCCTTCAATAACTGCATGCCTACGTCAATAGGCACACATTAATACCATTGCCATAAATTGAAGCTTGAAGACTATCACCTTCTGAAAAGTGGATTGGAAGCACTGCTTTTAACATGCATATGTTTGTATTCATCATGCATTACCTTTACAAGCTTTTTATAGATGAAATTATTCTATTCATATATAACATAATTTGAGGTCTACTTTTAAATTGCAAGATACAGGACAAAATTTGGAAAAATATAACATAAGATCTTCCTGGGTGGGGTGGAACATATAGGAATTAAAACTGAACTTCAACAAACATTAAAACAAGCATAAGCATATTACACTTCATTTTTGGAGAGTGATAGTGCCCACTGTTATGAACAGTACTCTCATTAAAAGAGTGTTACAATTTTTTTTTCTCTAGTAAAATTCCTGGGCCAGTTCTGAATGCAAATGTATCTGTGACAACGAATAATTAGATGTATATACTTTTCCTTCTCCAGTTTCAACTAAACAACATCAATAGGGCATCTATGAATCATCAGTTGTATGAGTACAATTGTCATTCCCAAGATACACAGATAATACTAAGATTAATTTAAATATATCTCTGAAGGTAGAAATGACCAGGATCAAATTATTATACTTTGGATACATTGTGTGAAGAACTAGGCTCTAATGCTCGGAAAAGTAGAAGGAAAGAGAAGAAGATGACCAGCAGCAAGATGGATAAACTCAGTTATAATAGGGGTGGGTGCACCACTGGAAGACCTGAAGGACTGGGTTGGAGACAGATCTTCATGGAGAAAATTATCTATGTGGTTGCTAAGAGTTGATACTGACTTGACAGCACATAACGAGTTGATCAATCAATCAATCAATCCAAATACAAGAGATGGAGAGAATTTTAGCTTTCAGTACCCCATTTGAGAAACTCTTGAATGTGACATTTCTCTGGTGGGTTCCATCCTGTTATATGTTATATATCCTGTTCAATGGTAAGTCTAGTGGGATTAGATCTGGATTCCGCTGCATAGTTTCATAAAGTTAAATAACATAGACAACAAGGTGATGTATACTCCAGGTCAGTGGCAAATGTACTGAACAAGAGTTCCACAGTAACACCTTCTGAAACTGCCCTCTAAATAGGAAAGAACCACCCACAAAAAGGTACTGTATGTTTAATTCATTTCATGCAGAAAGCCTGAAAAAAAAAATGGTTCACAAGAACAACTAATATCTCCACAGTCTTATAAAAAAATCCACTATAAAAGATCCATGCCTTATAGAAAGATAATGTCAGTGTCAATCCCTATACCCATATTTAAATGAACTTAAGATAGTTGTACTGGAAAAACTAGTAGCTGGGGCCCTGAAAAGCTACTTTTACTTAGAATGCCTAATACTAGCCTTGGTAAATCGTTAGTCTAGCAAAAAAAAAAAACAACCCCTCCTCCTTATATAAACCAGTGCTCCTTCTAAGACATATGTTTTGAATTGTTGAGCTACCATCATTTCTAATTTTGCATGCACATCAATAAATAACCACAAGTAATAATAAGATTTCCAGCCAAATCATTTACATACTTGGCTTTTATGAGATATGGCAATTTTGACCATATAACATATTAAATATAATTCACAAGCCCTTGTAGTGATTTATTTTCAAACTGGAGACAAAATATTGATATGCACTATCCACCATAGACAAGCTTCTGTTCACTGTGATGACAGAAGGCTGTACTGGAAGCAAAGCAATCAGGCTACCTTGTGATTAGTGGCAATGGCAGGGTTTAGGTGATTATCATAAGAGGTAATAGCAAGTATTATAATTTTACCTTTGCTCACTGCATTATCTCAGTAGGATTGTAAAAGGTCTATGTTGGGCATTGGGACTATATACAACATACGGATATAAACCATAGTCTTAACATGGCTTACAATAGGCAGGACCATTAAAGATGGATACTACTTGTTGAACTTCCACCTTTTTCAGGAAGTATTGGTTGATTAAGTGCCATCAAGTCAGTGTGAAATCTTAGTGTGACCACACAGATATATTTTTCCATGATGATCTGTCTCTAACCTGGTCTTTTGGATCTTCCAATGGTGCACCCATTGTCACTGGAACTGAGTTAATCCACCTTGCTCCTGTGAGTCCTCATCTCTTTCCTTCCACCTTTCCTTGCATTAAAGCCTTCTCCAAAGACCTAGATCTTTGCATAATGTATTCAAAGTAGAGATTCTGTTATTACAGCCAATCTCAATAAAAGTGGCTTTAGCCTTCCTGTGGAGTTGATTTCCTGGTCTGGTCTGCCTAGTGAGGCTGACATCAATCTTGCAAGTCTGACTGTGCTGTACCTCTTTCTCCCTCTTATAGCTGAGTGAATTAAGGAGGCATCTACCTGAGCCACTTTTCAATGTTATCTTGTTCTGGTCTTAAAAAATGTGTCAGCCCTTTTTGCCTGGGCATTGGAGCCTGCAGATCTCCATCATGATCATCTTCCTTACTCTCTACAGGTCCATCCATCCTGGTGCTCCGTGATTTCTCAATGGCTTTTGATACCATTGACCACAGCATCTTTTTGGACTGTCTTCAAGGGTTGGAGGCACCTTTTTGTGGTGGTTCCCATTCTTTTTCTGTGGCCAGTTTAAATTGGTGTTGACAGGTAGGGAGAGACTTTGGCCATGGCCCCTTACTTGTGGGTACGGCAGGTTTGATGCTCTTTCTCCTTCTATCTAACATCTACATGAAACTGCTGAGTGAGATCATCTGTTGATGTGGGGTCAGTTATCATCAATATATTGATGATACCCAGTTGTACATCTCAACCCTGGGCTGGCCAAGTGATGCTGTCTAAGTCCTAGCCCAGAGTCTAGAGGCCATGCAGGTTTGGATGGGGAAAAAACAGACACAGGCTCAATCCTGACAAGACTGAGTGGCTGTGCCTATTTGCCTCCCCCCCTCCACCTCCAGGGACGTTCCACCATCATGGGGTTGCACTTCCCTATTCAAGATTGGTGCGCAATCTGGGGTTCCTCTGGGACTCTCAGCTCCTACTTGAAGATCAGATGGCAGATGTGCCCAAGGGAGTCTGCACAGATACATCTAGTGTACCAATTGTAGTCTTCCTGGACAAGGATGCACTTCAAACAGTCATTCATGCCCAGGTCACCTACTGTAATGTTTCTACATGGAGCTGTCCTTGAACACCTTCTGGTCCAGAAAGTGGTGGTGTGTGCAGTGTTGGGAGTGTTGCATTAAGATCACGTGACCCCACTGTTTTGCAAGTTGGTTACCAGTCGGCTTCTCAGTGTAATTAAAGGTGCTGGTTATCACCTTTAAAGCCCTTCAGGACATAAGTCCTAGCTATCTGAGGACCATCTATCTTTGTTGCAGTGCCTGCCCTCTGGAATGATGTCCTCCCAGAAGCTTTGGGATAGGATAGTTGGGTGGGAGGGGACTTTTGTTACATTTGCTATTTCTGCTGAATGGTATATTGTAATTCTGGGCTGCCAGGATCTTTTTTTACTTGTATCTCTATATGTTGTTCTTTTTATCTGTAAACTACCCAGAGTTGCTAAGGAGTTAGGCAGCCTCTATGTATGGATAAATAAATACATAAATAAAAAATAATAAAATAGCTAAATTTAGCTGGGACAGAATTAGAGGCTGCATGAATCATCTTACATAAGAACAGAAGGAGATCATACCAGTAGCCAGTCTGGTCCAGATTCTGTGTCATACAACAGCCAAATATACTTGCAGCCTTAATCCAAAAAGGGATTTTAAAAGTGGTCATAACTGCTTTCCTTTTTAACAGAAAGATGAGATGAAGCCTGCCCAATTTCAAGGAAATAGGCAGAGATGTTGCAGAACTACACTCCTTTGAATTCTACATTTTTTCAAGTCGAAAAATGTTTGTTGCTATGTTAGTTTAGAGTAGAATTAGAAAATTATTTGTAAGCGATGCTTATTTTTAAGCCTCATTGCTCTTGGAAATAAACCTGCCAAATTTCTGACCAATAGGTGCTTAGGGAGGTTTGTATAATTTGGGGACAGTAAAGAAAAGGTTCATGAATAGCCTACATTATTTGTGGGCAATGACAATGAAATTTTGTTGTAGAGGTGTGCTTTGAAAATGACATACAGGTTCAGAGCTACAGTTGCAGAGGATTTAGAGCTGAGCTCATTTTAATTTTTGATTCCCTAAACAAAACAGAAAGCAAAACAATGCCTGTATTTCTCATTTGTTAGCCTTAAGTGGCCTTTGTTGAGGGAAAACACTGTAAACAAATATTCTTATTTAGGGATAGTTTCTAAGTGCAGTACTCATCTACAGCAAGCAGTAGGGCTATACAAAGCATTGGCTTGCAGACCACATCTTGACTGGGATGCTTGTGAATAGCTGTGCATGAACATGAATGTGGACTTCAGAAATCTTTTGAAGCAGCCACCCAATTCTTCCAGAGGACTCAGCTACTCAGGACATCAAGAAAGGATGTTGCTTCCCCCACTTTACTTTAGGAAGTGCTCTGGCAAGTATTTTGCTTTGAAGATGATTCCTATCAAATAACTGCTTCTGCTGAAGGAAATGCACCTTTGTATTCCACCCAAACTCTAAAAGGCCTACAAATGACTAATTATAATAACAGTACATTAGGAGACACTCTTGCCTTGCCTTTCTTTTGCAAAGTAACCTTGAATATATCCAAGAGTAGGCCTTGAAACTTGACTGAATCTTCTCCCTTTGAAATACCGTTTTTCCTCACCAGCTTACTCTTCCTTATCATAATCTGAAATGGTACCCATCATTAGGCTGGGACCCTTTATTTCTGATCTCAATCCCATCTCATCTATGGGCTTGATTTACTAATTGAGAAAAATCAAATTCTGCCAGCTTACAATGACAAGAGAAAAGGTTACAGAGGTAGATTCCAGTTAAGTGCTTCCAACACAGCTCACATGAATAGCTTCTCGTAGCATAGCAGGAAGCTCTCTCCTACAAGAACTGTTTAATGCTAGAAAGGGAAGCACTCAAGAAAGGAAAAAAATAGGACAAGCTGGGATATGCCCCCAATGCTTTAAAAAGAACTAAGTGGAATGCAGAAAAGAAAGCCAAAAAGGAAGAGATGAAAGTTAAAGAGTTTAAGGCAACAGTATAGTTCAAGTCAGCCTGTGTTATTTTCTTTTTAGCTATGGCTGACAGACACAGCATGACTAAATAGCTAAATATGAGGCTAATTAAAAACAAACACTTCGCTTAAAAATGTATTATTGACCAAAAAATATTATTTTCTCAGGAGCTTGTTACATGAACATTACTGGCTTGATTGGGGATTATTAGCATGTCAATCACATTTCGGCTATTTATATAACCTTGTGCCTGGTTTTTCATTGCAATATATACAGATTAAAAAGTAGATATACACAGTACATAGTTCAGGAATTTGTAATCTCTATTGTCAGTATATTTTTGTTACAATTGTAGCAGTGAAGATTTGAGAAGGGATGGGGTCCTTCATGGGACTGTTTCTTCTCCACGCTCAACTTCATGCCTGTCCTTGACTCCCTTATGTTCCATAAAGAGGACACAGATGTCATAACCTGATTTAATCTTTGATCTTTCTAGTGCTTAACAGTTCTCTCTTCAGCTCTGAAATGTACTCACATGAAATCCACAAGAAGCTGCAGTTTGTTATTGGTCAAACTGTCTTATTTTTATTCATTCATTCATTCATTCATTCATTCATTCATTCATTCATTCATATTTGCCATAGCCACCCAACTCCAATGGACTTTGGATGGTGTACAAAACCAAAAAAATCCATTAAAATAGATAAAACATAAAACCTCACAGATAGCCTGGACTAAAACAATCTTAAAAGCAACATAAACAAAACTTCCCTGTTTTGAGTGTTCAGACCAGTTTAGATCAGCTTTTCTCACCTCGTGCCCTCTGAATATGTTGAGATGTGCTGGCTGAGAATTTTGGGGACTTGCAGTCTGAGTCTTGGATGGCATCAGTTTGCAGAAGATTGTGCTACCTCTAGGTTTAAATATACCAACATCAATTTTCAGCAATTTCTTATAAAAACCTGTTTCTCATTCCTCTTGAATGTACTTCTTGGTTTGAATTATGGTACTTTCTTCTTTCTGTCCTTTTGTGGTCCCACTATTGCAAAGACAGGGAGAGATAAAAAGAGAAGAGATTGTATATATTTATCCTGGTATGGAGAAGATTAAGAGAAGGAAAAATCAGTAATCTCAAGAAAGCTTGTTCTCCTTAGCTTCAGGAGACAAAACATGTATCAATATGTATAACATGTGGAAAAGGTCTTATAAGATCACTTCAAGAGAAGAACAGATTACCTTAGAAGACAGTAGACTATTTTCTTGGGAGTGTATGAATGGTTATTTCTGAGAGATCCTGTAATTGCATCATGGCTGATCTGTTTTGAATATGTGTTAGTTGATTTCCCAGGACACTTTCAGTTCTCTGATCCTTGTATTGTTTTTCTCTCTCTTTAGATTTTTTTTTAATCCCACCTTTATTATTTTTTTATAAATAACTCAAGGCAACGAACATACTTAATACTCCTTCCTCCTCCTATTTTCCCCACAACAACCACAACCCTGTGAGGTGAGTTGAGCTGAGAAAAAATAACCGGCCCAAAGTCACTCAGCCGGCTTTCATGCCTAAGGCGAGACTAGAACTCACTGTCTCCCTGTTTCTAGCCTGGAGCCTTAACCACTAGACCAAACTGGCTCTCTATTGTTGGACTCCAACTCCCACTGTCTGTAGCCAACATAGGCAATTGCAATAAATAATGAGAGTTGCAACTTAATGACCTGTGGAGAGCTATGTACCCACTCCTGTTGTAAACCATGAAATGGAACTGAAAAGAAAAGCCACAAAATGTAAGAAGTAGAAATGTTCATATATGAAATTTCATCTCTAACCATGAAATATAGAAAAGTGACCTCAGAATTTGAATTTGCCCATTCTGACTGTTACATGGGGATAACACGACATCTGCAACTAAATTTTGATACTAAGCAGCAAAATAGGGGGGGAAATGGATATACTTGATTTATGTGGTCCTTTTTAGGCCTGTGCAAATCAACCACAATTTTATTTGAAGTAGTGATCAAGATTCAGATAGGGCATGATTTAGTCTGAGTCTGTGATTTGATATTTAGAGCAAACCAGTTCAACTCAAACTGCTTCAAGATTTTAGATCCAGCTTTCTAAAAAGGATGAATTCATGGGTTATACTCAAACACCTGCAGTGGCTTTACTTTTTGGTAGAACTGTATGGAACAGCATGTACTGCATGAAAATAGCAGGGATGGTAGACTGTGGATGATATTATCCCTGTCACGTTTTGTCAATGACTTCAGCAGAATAAATTTTGTAGTGTTCCTCTTATACATCTTTTTAGACAGAGAGAGTTGGGATAAGGAAATAAAAACACAGTATCCTTCAGACTGACAAGCAAAGAGCCTACGTTTCATTGAATAAAGGCAGAAAGTGTCCAGTTCCAATTTCTTTTAAAAAGCTGTCAAAAATAATTAACCAGAACTTTTTTTCCACTTGCTTTCTTGGGGTGCTAAACTTGGCATGAGAATGAAGAATGATCAGTGACATTCCTTGTGAGATAGTCTGCTTTATTGGCTGTGATCACTAGGTTTTGAAGTGCCATGAGGACGGGCAAGCTGGTTAGTATGCTCAGCCCTTCCTTTGAAGGATCTCTCATTGCTGGCCTCAGTGGAATGCCAGACAGGGCACCTTAGCAAAATTGGCCTCTTCTCATAGTACTTGGAAGAATAACCAATGGTATGCCTTTCTGAAGTAGCATCCTTTGCTGCTTCTTATCCCTGGGGTTTTCTGTAGTGCCAGGAAGGTTAGCAGGAAGGTTAGCATTGTCAAGTATGGTCTCTTCTAGGAATTGTTTTCAATCACCTGCAGGACTTTGTTGTGCCACAATTATGGTTTACTTACAGTACTCTATGTTATCTGATTAGCAGAGACAGTAGTAGCAGGTTGGTATAGTAAGATACCATGCCAGAGAGAGAGGCCAGTCACAGAGAAAGAGGGTGACCCAGCAAAAATGGCATTTGTATCCTTGCAATCCTGATTCTTAAAAACCATAAATGTTTACTCTGATAAGGAGAGTTTCCTAGGATCATTAAAAAAAACAACCCTATAAAGCAGAAATGTACAGATAAAAAGATAAAACTCATTATTCATATCAGTATCAAATAATTCCATTACACCACTCAATAATGTTCTCTGTAGATGGAAAGTGAACTTGCAACAACATTGCATATTATCTGTAACAACCCCAGAAGCAATGGAAAGGCCACAGAAGCTGCATAGGGCTTCAAAAGGCTACAAAAGCACTTTGAAGCCACATGATTTGATTCAATGCTTCAAAGCAGTTCCCCACATCAATTTGCAGAACTGCTTCAATGGAGTGATGCAATAAGTGTTCATGCACCCTTTTCATGTTGTGCACAACAGTGGACATTTATGGAGGCTACATTGCTGAGCAATTTGGTTATATAATATTCAGTAGCGAGATTTTTTTAAAAAATCTAGAATTGTTGGAATTCTTCAAACTGGTTGCTGCTGCTGCTGCTGCTTCTCAACTAAAGATTTCCCTGTAAATCAAGGATATTGCAAGTCAAGACCTATGGGATAGAATAATGGAAGGAGGGAAGCTGGATATTCAATAGACCAGGAATGGAGACCCATTGACCATATGCAATCCCCCTCCCAAGACCCCTTTGCAGCCCCTAAAATACACCCAAAACACTGAAATTCAGTAACATAATGACTGATTTTCTATGGCATGATTACTTGATTTGAGGATTTGTGGTCAGTTTTAGAGCAGGGAATGTAGCTGAAGACTTCTCTAATAGATACAGTCAGGTGGCTTTGGTTGTGGTAGTGTCTTGTTATGGAAGCAATGTATAGAACTAGAAATGGAATAAAATAAACTCCACCACTTGCATATTAAGAACCAACATGTTGTGATCCAACTTATAGTCCTTTCCTGTACAGTTGTAACACAAGGAGAGGAACATGGTGTCACAATTTTGTGTATTACAGAGAAGAAATCAGTATTATATCCTCCAGGTGTGTTGGTTTTGCATTTCTGAGAATTCTCACTCAGAAAATTGACTGGAAAGTCTGGAAGTTGCGAGCCCTGCACCTCTGGATAGAGCCAAGTAGGGGAAGACTAGGCTAGAGAGGAATTATGATGTAATATAAGAGACCCACCATAATATTCAAATAGCAACTAAGGGAGCAACGGCTTTTAAGTCATTTAATTTTTATTAAATATCATTTTAAGTGGTTTCATGAGATTACTACAGGCAGATTTTCATCCCCATTGATGTTAAAAATCATGTTAGAAATCTCTGATGTGCATAAGAAAGGAAAGAATAAACGTGATTTAACATTCATAATCGTGGAGACATCAAAACCAGAGCTGCTATGAAGAACACTGCCATTCATATAAAAGGCCCAGTTTAAGATTTGTTTAGATCTAGTATATTAAATTTACATACAGATGTGTTTCATAAGAATATGTGCACCAGCCAAGGAATAGTTATGGCATCCCAATGAAATGGCTAAACATCTCACATAACACAAGGGTATGCCAGTTAAGAAATATAAATACTGTAACTTCAGGAATTAAAGCAAAACTGACTGTAACATGCCAGCCTTCAGTAATATAACAGAAGCATAACATCTAAAATGCATTTTAATTACAGATGTCATGTGCAGAAGGCGTGTGTTCTTTAAACTGTACATGCATTTCTTTTGTATCCAAATAAAAACTTCTTTATTTTTCTAGGAAATAAGGGCTGTGTCTTCTTGGGAGGAAAGGCATAATGAAACAAACAGACTCCTTCCTTTTGTGCCCCATTGCTAGAGTTTACCATATCTGGACTGCACAAATCTGGGAAGCTAGAGGTTCTGTATCTCTTTGCTGCTGTCTAGCGATCTCCCAGATTTTTAACAGCCTAGATATATTAAACATTATACACTGGGCTATAGTTGGCTATATCCAATGAGTTCTGACTAGAAAGCTACTTATGAAGAGTCCTGTTATACAAGGATTTTGCTCCCCATCTGCTACTGGAGACATCCCCAACCCTGCATGATGTAGGCTGCTAAGGAAGGCTGGTGCCCTACAGTCTGTAAAGGATCTGCTCCTTGCTATGGCCAGAGAAACAGCTGCTTTAAAATATAATTTTACTGTGCTGAACTAATTAATAAAAGAAAAAAAATTAAAAATAGACAAGAGTATCAATGAAGTAATATAATTTAAAATTAATAAAAATAACAGGGGAAAGTGGATTGGAAAATTATATGTATGCCTATATGTATAATTTGTCATTGTTTTAATTGTTTTAATTATTGAAATTGTTCACTGCCCAGAGTCACTTGGATTGAGATGGGTGGCTATAGAAATCAAATGAATAAATTAATAGAATAACTTCTTAAGTACTCTTAATTTCAGTAGTTCTTCTCTGAAAGAATGGAATAAGGCTGGTCCTAAGTCCATAAAAATAAAAACCCAATTGAACAGATAGTTATTTGTTCCTCTTTTGACTGATAAAAGGGTTTTTTAAAATATTTTTTGTTCTTAATGCTTTGTTAGGTCACCACTTTCAGACCTACTGTGGCCCAAAGATTTCCTCAAGCACAAACATTCAGGTTCACCTTGCTTAGCAAGGCTGAACTTATGCAGTCTCACCCAGTGATGGAGAAGGCAGAGAAGTACTTCACGAGCAATCCTGACTGATGACAACAAAAACAATTTCTTATTATAGATAGAAAACAAGTCCCAGATGTATTCATGTGAACTGGCATAAAGCTAGCTACAAGGCTGCCAAATCCGGATTTACAAAAGGGACAGAGGAAAACAACAAACACATTTTTAGCTGAGATCTTAAGCTTTTCTTATAATAAATCAACACAATGTTTATTTCCCAAACTAGGTAATTATTAAATTAAATTTTTCTTAAGTCACAACTGAAAAGTTGCAAATGAAGTAACGCTGTTGCTACTATGTACTCCTTTCTGATGCATTTTACAATGTCTTCCAATAAAAGGTAGTTTTATAGAAGAATCATGATAGTTAATATTTAATCACAAATAAAGTTTTGCTGATCTTTTATGAATGCTTCTTAAAACAAACTCTGGTATGAATCCTGAAATTATCCCTTTGTACAACTTTTTTAGATTTGTTCCTTTGTGAATCTTTTGTCTTCTATCACAAAGACATTCCACTGACTCTGTAACAAAACAAAACCTTAAGCCCCAAAAAAGACCTGAATATTCTAGAAATACACATTACAGTAATGGGAAAATCATATTACTAATAGTGCTTTTCCTAAAGATGAAATCATAACAAATAAACTTGTAATTGTTTCTATGGCCCTAAACTGGCTTTTACAGCGCAATCCTCTGTTTAAATTATATTGACCCAAGAGTGACAGATTACTGTAGAAGTCACACTACATTGGCAAAATACAAGTGGAGAAAAGATCCAGGACATCTTAATAGCATGTCCAGAACAGGTGTGGATGGAATAGGGATGGTAATCTTAATGCTGATGGAAGGAGGAATATTTAACAAAAATGTCCATCCCTTCCATGTTGCCACAGCAAAGCACAGAATAAAGTGGTGCTAGATATCCCTCTTGGTATCTGCAAGTCTCCCTGCCCATCTGCTGAAGTTTTAAAATTATCTTAGATTCCTTCAATAATTAATGGGTGAACGGATGGGTGGAAAGCAGCCATGGTGCAAGGCATCATTTTTATTTTCAGGAATGCCTCAGGGCTGCCAATAGGCCCCCTTGGCATTCTTAGAAAATCAAGATTGTGGATGGTCAAGAGCTACTCAGAAAAAGAAAGTCAAAAGTAAGGCTATTTTGGAGAATTAGAGGTAAGACAATGGTTTTACCAATTTGTTCTTAACAATGTAATTTACCATGCCCATTACAACAGCCATTCTGTAGTAAAGGATACACTGTGCTCTCAAAATTTCAAGGGTGTCAACCAACCCCATCAAAATTGCTTCCCCTTGAAAGATAATGAGACTTATTTTCTAGTCTATTTTCACAATAATGGACACATTATTAAAAAAAAAAAACTTAGAAAATTTGCACTTCAGGAGTTTAGAGACAAACTTCCATTTTAATCCCAGCTACTCCTGCAATTGGGAATACCAGGTCAGAGTAACTCCAGTGATAATAAACCTAACACAATGCAGTATAAGTGCTTCAACTTCCTCCTATGTCTCTCCTCATCACCACTCTTGTCACACCCATAAATCCTTCCTTTCCATATGGGATGAATGTCTTCTCTGATCTATCCAGCTAGTAACACTCACATCATCCAGCAGCAGAGAGCAGTGTTTTCCACTTGTGGGGTAGAGATTCACCTTCAGGTAAGCTCAGGTTGATAACAGGAAGGCAGTCATCTATTTAGCTATTCACTGCTCTTGGTGGGGGAGGAGGGTCCTTACATTTCTAGGTGCTCACCCAGCTCAATTTCCCTCCCTCTTAAATTGTCTGCCTTGGTGCTCTTTTTCTATTTCTCATCTGTTGGGATCCTGGGAATCTTCTTTATTTTTTCCTTATCCTTAGAAATTAGCTGCATTGGTACCTACTCTTCTGTGGATTCCTTGGTGCTCTCTGAGCTTGATTGTTTGCTTGCAGACATTTCATTACCCAACTAGGTAACATCATCAGTGCTAGTGAGTATGGTGTTTGCTCCCTGTTTATATACAGTGACTTGCCCTCCCAGTGTTGGTGGGGGTGTGGTTTTCTTCTTGGTAGTTCTTTGATTAGGGTATTGTTTTCTGCTTGATTGTTTGTCTGGTGTTAATCCCTGCTTATCTCGGTGTTAGTTGCTGGAGAGGATGTGTTCTGATCTTTTTGTTTCCTTCTTAGCTTTTTTCTGTCAATCATCTTTTTGTTTTAGCTTCTTAGCTTTGTTATCTAGTTGAGTAATGCAACCTCTTCCCTTCCCTTCCCTTCCCTTCCCTTCCCTTCCCTTCCCTTCCCTTCCCTTCCCTTCCCTTCCCTTCCCTTCCCTTCCCTTCCCTTCCCTTCCCTTCCCTTCTCTTCCCTTCTCCCAGTAGTGTGGGCCCTCAAGCTATTTCAATTTAATTCAAGTGGAGTTAAACCTATGCAGCTAAAATCCAGTCAAAGTAGGTAAAGGCAAGGAACAGGAGGTGAAATCAAGGTAGAAATCTTTTTATGATAAAAAACATTTCCTTGGAGAGCTCCAGCTGCTGGCTGAAACCTTTTCCCAGCAGGGCTTCTTTGAGAGCGTGCTAGACTCATTGTAATGTCACCCTAACTACGGTATAGAGATGACCCTTTAAACATTTTTAAAGTAAATGTTTTCATGACAATGCCTTCATCTCATCTGAAGTCTCCTGCAGAGACAGCTTAAAGCCATTCTTAGCTCCACCTGTCTAAAAATAGCATTTTCCTGCTTCTGTAACAAGTCTTGCTGTAGACCCAGGCTATGCTGCATCATGGATAGTACTGGTAATGACATGTCAGGGGCTAAAATCTGCTCAACTTAAGGTACTTGAGGCTGCTGAAGGCACTTCCTCTGCCCACTGGTGGAATCTTCCCTCAATGAGCACTTCAGCTGCAGGAGAAATCAGATACTCAATTTCTGCAGAGGCATCTGCCTACGTAATGCCCGAGCAGATCTTTCTGAAGTGCTTGTCATGTATTCCTCAGCCCCTTATAGACAGAAATAATGCTGTCTTGATAGAGTACTAGTCTTTGGATATCCATGTCCATGAATGTGTGGGTGGGTGCTGTTAGTAATATTCATTGTGGCCTTTAGCCTGAGAAACTTCCCAGCTGGCTGGGAAGGCCATGGGAATGGGTTTCTTCAAGACTGCAATTAAATTCACATCTTGTGGTCCATGTGGGAATGGAAAGAGCTAGCTCCTATTCTTATCCCCAAATCCAAGAGAAGGGATGCATCAATATACTGCCAAACAAGACAAGATTTGCCTGGGAAATCACTGTCTCGAGCCTGCTAGTCACCTTCACACAAAGCCTTTTACATGGGTTAGAGAAGGAGATGGTCAGGGAAATAGCTTGCCTCTATAGCCTTGCTTGGCCGACCCAGGGTAGAAAGATATAATTGGGTATCATCAGCATATTGATGATACTGGACCCCACATTGGTGAATGACCTTTCCCAGCAGTTTCACGTAGGTGTTGAATAGGAGGGGAGAAAGTGTCAAACCCTGTGGCAACCCACAAAGGAGGGGCTAAGGAAACAGTTCTTCCCCTGTAACCAACACTGACTGGAACCAATCCTGGAGGAAGGAAGAGAACCTCTGCAATATGGTACCCCCAATTCCTCACCCCCAAAGCTGGTCCAGAAGGATGCCATGGTGGATGATATGGAAAGCCACTGAGAGATCAAGATGCACCACCCCATCCTGGCTCCATCACAGGTCATCAACAAGCATGACCAAGGCTATTTTCATACTGAATTCTGGCCTTAAATGCAAGATGCTATTGCATTGTTCTATTCACTTTTTAAAAAGTCAGCATTGGCATAATAAAAGTGACTTCAGCTATGGTGGATGCTTGCTGGAAGTTTTATACAATAGTTTGGACAATTTACAATAAGAGCCTGAGCATTCCAAGGCTGACTTGCTGTTCTGACCTTGTCTCATCTCGTCTCGTCTCATGTCAGAAATGCAGGAACTGGAAGGGAGATCATTATTAATCTAAACTTTTAAAAAATAAAAACTTTAATAAAAATATAGATTTATATAATTCTTGCCCAGTGCTGGGCCACATTGATGGCAAAGGTATTTCTGATCAGCAAGTCATTTTGTGTGCACATCGGTCCCAAGGAGCATTGCAAAAGATGGATAATTGTTTGATTATAGCGCCACATTCACAATAAATATCCTTGTCCTCAGGAAGAAACCCCCATTTTTCCATTTGATCTTTAGTTCTACCCAAACCAGCGTGCAGTCTGTTTAAATATCTCCAAACCGTCCATTCCTCCTCCAAACCTCCAGGCAACTCCTCAAGCGGTTCTGACTTTGTAAGAATATAGATTTGAAATCTGGAATCTCACTATTCAGGCAGCCTTAACTGACATCATTCCAGTCTGTTTGTTTTGTAGCAACATCAGGCTGAAGGCATTCCACCTACAGCAGAAATGTAAATGAAGTTCCTTCAATCTGACGTTAGGTGTAGGTTTCAAGGAGAGAATGATGAGATGATAAACTGATGCGTAGACTGCAATAAATGTAAAGAATGAGGCGGTAAGAAGAGCTTGTAGCTTAGCTTGCAGAGATAGATGTTGATTCTGCAATCACATTTCAATAATGGAAGATCCCAGACCTCTCTAGATCAGGTTGCATCCTAGCTTGACTAAACACCAGAGGATTTTAGGATTTAAGTAGCTGTGATGTAAACCCATCAATGAATGGGCAAACTACTGAGGCAGGATAGATTAGAGGGTCTGATTGACACGCAGACTAATAGGCAATTGAGGCAGGCAGTTGAAGGCAGAACACCTGCCTGCCTATTTAAAAAGCTGAAGAGGAAGTGGGCACCCCCTCCCCACGTTTCTGGAGGTGACAGATGATGGGGAAGGACCTGCAGCACAGTGCACTGTTTACACTGAAGCATGGCAGGTCAGCCTTGCTGGCTGTTTGGGGCTTCTTAGTAGAGGCAGCATATAATAACAACCCTGTGACCCAGCTGCCATCGGCTTCCTGTGATAACCCACAGAAGAGCCTGGAATAAGAGGAGATCTACTTAGAAACTGATTTATTAAGCTTGGTTTACTGCCAGCCTCAAAACCTCTTGGTTGTTTAGACTAAAAAATAGTATTTGAAACTCAATCTTTGTTGACCAGGATATTAGAAAAGCTATGTCTTGTTCCCATTCTTTTTCTTTTGTCTCTCTTTTTAAAATAGAGCATTTGGAAGTGGAAATTCTTCATAATCCAGTCCCAGCAGAAAATGCTATGCTTGTAGAAAGCATTTCGGCATAAAACTGGATTTGGTAATTTGATGAACATGCAAACAGAAAGCTAATAACTTTTTCTAATAGTTGTTCCCTCAGTTATTTAAAGGAACACACACACACACACATGGATACATATACATATACACACACATAACTTCATTTAGTCTAACCAGTTCAATGACAAAGATTTTGTCTCAAGTCCTCAGCATAATGTAAAGTACAGTTTTTAGCTGTGAGATAGAGATAGATAGATAGATAGATAGATAGATAGATAGATAGATAGATAGATAGATAGAATCTTTCTTTCTTGATGGAAAAGATTGGCAAACAATTAAGACTGTTTTAGCAGGTGTTACTGCTGTGATGCTGAATGATTTATAGTTTGTGCAGCCAAAGAAAGAAAGAATGAACATTCAGAGCAATGCACAAGATAATTTTTAGTCCTTATAATCCAAGACAAACTTCTTCAGGTGCTAGAAAAAATATTAAATTATACCAATGATAAAAATTGTAAATTACTGTGATTTTATATTTACATGATTTTGTCAGGTAAAAAAATCTGCTGCACGATGGAAAGAACATGAAGAGGTGACACCAAGTATTTCCTTTACTGACACTACAAAGAAAGGTTTTGGTAGTACAGGAAAATGGAGAGCTTAAGATGAAATCAGGAGAACAATTGACTTCTGACGGGTTTAGTTTTCAATGGCTTTCATATGCACAATTAAGAGAAAGATTTAATATAGATTAAAAAGTACCAGGAATAGCTATAACATTCAAATGGACCAGTGGGAAAGAATGTGGTTAAAAGGTTTGAAATTCACATTGTCTTACAATTTAAAAGAGAACTTTTATAAAATTATGTACCGTTGGTACATGACACGAAAAAAATTGTCTGAGATGTGTAAAGGTACATCTAATTGCTGTTGGAAATGTGAAAAACATGAAGGGGCATTTTATCATGCATAGTGGACTTGTGATAAACCAAAACGATATAGAATACAGATATATAGGTTGATGCAGAGAGTTTTAAAAATTAATATTCAGATGAAACCAGAACTTTTTTTTACTAGGACTTAAGGACAGTCAACTAGAAAAGGCTCATAGGTTATTGCTTTTATGTATGGTAACTGCAGTGAAGCTATTGTATGCACAAAGATGGAAGAATACAGAAATACCCATAATGGAGGAATGGATTGTGAAGATGGCTGAGTTTGCAGAAATGACTAAATTGACTTGTTTGATTAAGGAGGGAACTACAATTATTTTTATAAAAGACTGGAAACTCTTTATGGACCTTTTTGTTGAAAATGGATAAAAATTAACTGGTAATTTTGGGATTTATTGATTAAAAAGGTTTGTTTATGGGAAGAAGAGAACCATGATATGTAATTTGGGAGAGTAGAGATGGTAATTACTGTGTTTGTAACTGCTACAAAGAAGAATGAAAGTTGCTTCTTTAAATACTTTTCTTTTTCTTTTGCTATCTTTCACTTTTATTCCTTTGTATTTTCTTTGTTTTCCTACTTTTTTTTAATGTTTCTGTAGTTTTTTAAGTGTATGTAAAATCCTCTCATAATAAAAATTACTTTAAGAAAGAGACTACAAAGAAAGTTTGTGCCTGGTTCAGAATACTGTTATATTATGATCAACCCTCCTTCACAGCATAGGCTCACTTTAATGTAAATGTGAAGATGTTCACAACATACATTTACATAATTTTGCTTAAATATAAGCTACTCTGGGTGAAACATTCACTTTCAGCTTGATTCATTCAGAATAATGCCCTTATGCTGTATATTAAAGTTCCATTTGATAGGTAAAAGGGGTAATAATTGTTTTAACTATTCAATAAATTAAGCTTTAATTAAGACACCTCTTCTCAACACCTTTTACTTGGATAAATGAAGTTTCTGCTTGGTTCTCTGTGTGTTTGTCTATATATACAGGAACATCTTTGTAGGCTACAAACTCTGTCAAACTGGTTTTGCAGATTTTCTAATATCACAACTTTTACCCTAGAAAAGTCAAAACTAGACATTGGAAGTGCCTCTGGAGTCATTTTATTCTTCGTGTCTTCTGATGGAATAGAGTCATAGCTCCACTGAAGTTGTGACCTGAATACTTCCATACAATACCATTCTAAAGATAGTCAAAATTGGGTCTGCCTGCAAAAGGCATTTTAGTCTAAAGTCCATCTGTGAATTAGAAGTATCTTCTATTTCCTCTTAGAATTTTTAAAAATCAGCAGCCCAAATTCATAATTATGTATACCGATGGACACATAATTATTAATGTTTTTATAAGTGTAATTGTAAGTGTAATTATCAGTCATTATCTCCTACCAAACAAAAAAAAAAAAAAAAGGAAGATGCAATGTGTCCAAACTAAATAAAGCTAAATAGCAAGTCTTCATTTCTAAGGAAAGAGTCAATTATGATTCCACTACAGTATTTCTTTATGCCCCTTTTCATTAGTACCATCAATAGGAGGATGTACGTATTCTGTTTAGAACTCGAACCTAAAATGAGCACCAAACAGGTTGTACAAATAAGTAACAGGGATGCTTTGGAAAAAAAGCCATTGTTATACAGGATAAAACCAGGAAAATGTCTGCAAAATGGCATTTTAGCATCTAAAGCTGTTTCGCAGTGTCAGATAATCAAAATTAGCCTGGATACCATACTCCGATCGGTGCCATCTCTGCCACAGCTACCCTGTGACACATAACTGGGATAGGAAAATGTTGCTTGATCATGGTGTCTGACATAGCACATGAATGTATCACAACCTTCTAAATATTGGCCACTTCAAGGTCTTTTGAATATTAACAGTACTATAAACTCATTCAGTTATTACTGTTTTGCTTATGGTTATTGCCATTTTGTTGTTTGTTGCTAATATTATCTTTAATTTCTGCTGGCACTTCTTGTATCCTGCTGTGCTGGATGTGGACCACAAACACTTTGTTATTTTATTCTGTACACTTCTTGGAGAATGTGTTTGATAAAATCACTAGCAAATCTAAGAAAAAGATAAATAATTGCAAGGAATGTAAAGGATAGCTTTGGGTGGCACATCAGGGAAACTCCTAGGAACCAAGGGAACTTTCTGTAGGTTCCCCATAACAACTAAAGATTTCAGATGTAGGGCAAACTATACAGATAGTCCTCGGGTTATGACGGCAATTGGGACTGGAATTTCTGTTGCTAAGCAATGTCATAAAGTGAAAGGTCACATCGCTTAGCAACAGAAATCCTGGTAGTCCCCATTGTGGTTGTTAAGCGAGAATTATGGGTTGTTAAGTGAGGACTTCACATGACCATGACTTGTGACTTCCTTCCGGCTTCCAACAAGCAAAGTCAAGGGGGAAGCTGGCAGTCATGACAAGCCTTTCCTTAGGTGGCTCACAAGCAGGTTGGCAGGCGGATGAGTGCTAAAGAGTGCTGGAGGGGGGGAGGTTGCTAGGGCACGGCATGAGTACAGGCAGGTGAGGGGTGGTTGTTGTGGCCTAGTGCGAGCACGGCTGGACAGGGGAGTGAAGGATGCTGTGGAGTGCAGGTGGGTGCACAGGTGGGTGCTGCAACCCAGTGTAAGCGCAGTCATGCAGAGGGGTGCTACAGAGGGCAGACAGGCATGTAGGTGGGTGCTGTGGCCCAGCACGAGTGTGGCTGAGTGAGGGGGTACTGTGGAGTGCAGGCAGCCAGGCAGGAGGTGGTGCTATGGAGTGAGGGAGGGTGCAGATGGGCATGTGCTATGAAGTATGAGATCCCTGGGAGCTCCTTGGGAGAAAAAACAGCAGGTGTGGGAGCAGCTTACAGGAGTGACTTGTGACCTTCCCTGACAGCTTCCCCATTGACTTTGCTTGGAGTTGAATATGGTACAGAAGTGATCTTTGTAATGTAATTTGAATGGGGGAGAAGGGATAATAACTTTATTTGTAACTGCTGCACAGAAGATTGGAAGTTGCTTCTTTAATTTTATTTTTTTTTTCTTTAACTGTATTGCTTTCTTTAATTTTTCTTTTTTCTTTTTTCTAACTTTTCTTTCTATATTTCCATATTTATCTTTTATTTATCTAAAATTTTTCAATAAAAATTATTTTAAAAAAAAAGACTGTGAAAAGCTGCCAGGGAAGGTCGCAAATGGAGGTTACATGACCGTGGGCACTGCAACTGTCATAAGTGCGAGCCGGTTGCCAAGCATCTGAATCATGATCATGTGACTGTGGGGACATTGCGACGGCTGCAACTCTGGGGACCAGTTGTAAGTCCCCCTCATTTAGTGCCGTTGTAACTTTGAATGGTTGCTGAACAAGTGACCATAACTTGAGGACCACCCGTATATGGTAAAATAGGACAAATGAAATCAGGCTTCACAAAGAATAGATATCTTCCCCTCTTTATTAGCAAGAATTGCTAACTGGTGCCCTTTCTTGAATCATTCTTTAAAAGATGCTTGTGAAAGAAGCTTCCTAAGTTAAAACAAGGGGCACTGAGAGAAGCCTACATTCTGGGTCGGAAGAAAAACAGAGCAGAATTCATTTATTGTGACTGAATTAACACAAAAAGACTGAACGTTTGTAGATGTTATGCATGAAATGTCTTTTCATAACTGTGGATGAAAGTGGCTTGCCTTCTTAATGGGAAATTAATGCTGTATCTTACCAAATCATCTGTAGATAAACAGAGTTCACAGCATATCAACAAATTTCCACATCAGTGATCCTTTTTGTTTAGGCCACAGAGGCTATGCAAACACTTCAGAGAACCAGTCTGACACTTCAAAGGATATTATACATTAGCATTACTAAATGATTGCAAACATAATGGGAGATAATTGCTTATGCAATAAGTATGACAAATTGCTCTTAATAAAGATGGTTTATGACCTCTGAATGCAAGAACCATAGTCAGTGTTAGCACTAAGGATAAGGAATAGGTAGGAGACATTGGGGCTGGATTGGGGTACTGGCACGATAAGGATATGGATCATAAACAGACATATAGGTAATGGGTATTGATACTTTTGAACTTTAATGTTAGAGAAGGCTCCTGAGAATATGATAGATGGTCAAGAATATCATCAAATGGATCATTGAACAAATCAACCCAGAGTTCTTACTCGAGGCACAAACGTCCATGCTCAAATGATCATACTTGGGACACATTATGTGAAGACCTAGCTTTCTAGAGAAGACTCTAATGCTGGGAAAGGTGGAAGTAAAGAGAAGAAGAGAATGACCAATAGCAAGATACATGGACTTAGTTGCAGTGGCGAACTGTGTACCGTTGGAAGACCTGAAAGACCAAGTTAGGGAGAGATCAACATGGAGAAAATCTATCTGTGTGATCTCAAAGAGTCGACACTGACTTGATGGCACATAATCAATCAAAATCATATAACCACTATTTTTCTACCATAAGTTCTATGCAATATCCAGTGGTTACGAGAAGGTATCATTCTATCTTTCTGGATCCAGACGTTTGAGGACCTGAACTTACCAGAATTCCAAGGCTAAGCACACCATGCTGGGAAAAGATTAAAGTCATTCTATTCACAAAGACCACAAAGAGCTGGAGCAACCAGCATCCAGTCACAAGAGAACCAACAATCACACCCCCAGCTTTTCTCACCCCAGCGTAATACTTCCAAGAGCTACATTGCCTCTTGGGACTTGTACTAAAGATTCCAAGAGGCAATATAGAACATCCTTATGCAACAAACTCCAATTTATGCAGAACTTTCCCAAATAATATTTAATATTTTCAGACAATCCTTGTAATTTGAAGCACAACCAGAAAAGTAATAACATTCAGGCTTGCTTCAACCATCACTACATATAATTTGCATTGATATATGAAGCATGATTATTTGTTAATTCTTTGACTTGTGGCCTCTAGAACTGTGGAAACATTCAGTTCAGAGATTCAGCTCAAAAGCAGCTTGAATGGCTTTCTGAATTTTGAATTTGAATAACCATATTTGGTTGATTTTCTAAATCACATCAGCTATTCAAATCAGATTTTGCCTCACATTGGCCACATTAGTCAAATATAAGCACTACTTACAATTCTTTAGTAAAGTTAATACTGTTACAAGAGCTGTAATTGAACTGAGACATACTTAGAACTGACCCCTTTAAATTAATGAGACTAAAATTAAAACAATCCTAATTAAAATCTCATGGATTTTAATGAATCTAATGTAAGCATAATTAAGTCTGTCCAGCCTTATATTACAACATAACTATGGGCATTTAGCAATGTAAGATGACAGCATTTTATTTTTAAATGCCTTTAGCTTTTAAATAACTTTTGGGAAACAGCAATAAAAATTATTTTGCTTAGTACTGTCATCTTGAAAAATGATCTAACTTTGGAGTAAACATGAACATGCCATAAAAGTGGTTTTCTCACATTAATTTTAAAAGCTGGATAAAGAGCCCAGAAACTGCTGGATATGAAAACATGGTTATTAATTATTTACTAGGTGGGGGGGAGGGGTGTTTTAAAAATCAAGATCTATTTTTTAAAAGTCTAAAATGAAATAATTAAGTATCTAGTTTTTAATAAGATAGCTATTTAATTAATTAATTAATTAATTAATTTAATTTGTATAGCTGCCCATCTCACCTCAGTGACTCTGGGCCGCTCACAACAATCAAAACAATATACCCCAAAGACAAAACAATTAAAATTAAAACTTACAAACATATAAACCACCAATAAAAACAGTATTAGAAACAGAAAAATAGCCATAATCAGCAGCAACGTCCAGTCAGTACCTCACAGTCAACACAGCCACTGAAGAGACTCTCCACTGCCACTTGACCCCCAAGCGCAAGGGCACAGCCATGCTTTCAGGACCTTCCTAAAGGCCAATAGGGATGGGGCTAATCTAAACTCCGAGGGAAAGAAGGGGTGGGCATCACAGCAAGAAAGGTTCTCTTCCTGGGTCCCGTCAGATGACACTCCTGTCCATAGACAGGACCCACAGCATGCCCCTCCCGCTGGACCTGATGGGGTAGGTAGATGTAATTGGGAAGAGGTGGTCCCTCAAGTATCCCTGTCCCATGCCTTATAAAGCGAAAATGGATGTTTTGCACTGGTGATAATTCTGCATATATATTTGCATTCTTAATATATACATGTGCAATTAGATGAAATCATTGAAATTCCTGTTTTATTTCTCATAATATTCAGAATTCCTTAATTCTGCCCTTGTTCCATAATTTGGAACTATAATTAGCTCAGCTAATGTAGGCCTGTAAAAGTAATTTGATTTTGAACAATATACCAGTTTTTTGTTTCATTTTTATTTTATTTATCATTCAGTTATACCAACATTTCCAGAATTATGAAGCAGTGGGCTTCTTTTAAGACTCTTATATTGTCTTAATCTTTTCAAGACTGCTTGCAAGAAAAATCACTTTATTCTTTGTCAATGTTCCATTAAGAAATCTATGAATTTCCATTAAAATTGATTTTATCAAAAAACAAAACAAAACCCAAAACCCATAACTGACTTTGTTTTTTAAAAAGTCACTTAAGATGCTAAGCTTGTCATCCTATTGTCACCTTGACATGGAATGTTATCTTCATACTTATCAGGTGAAAATACATCTAAAAATTCTATTATAACCTAAGTATGCCAAGTTTTATTTACAAAAATACATCTTTGCCCATTTTTCCTTAGTCAGCCCATCAGTAAGGTTTAAATAAAATATGGGTCACTGTGACAGTTGATATCTACCATACATTTAAGCAAATAACTCACTGAAAACATGTGTACAGTGTTTTCCATTTTGTCAAATTGTGCTAACACAATTTTACAATCTTGTCATTTTAAGCTGCAGTTCAGAGGGGAAAAGTCAGAGAAACATTTGCTTTGGCACCAAGAACTGTCATATTTTTCCATTTTGAACAATGATAAATGACTTCAGCTTGATCATTTTTCTGAACCTAAATTTTGTTTTGTTTTGTTTTCCATTTATTTATGGCTTCTATAAGCATTGACACCTATACATTTAATTACCTAATGAACAAGCAGGCCTTAAATAGATAAATTATGAAAATCTAGTTAATGAGTGACGTGACAGACATGAAGTTTTATTTACCGTTGGCATGAGCCTTCATATAAAATTAGTGGCATAAGAAAGCCAGGTTTTGTGAATGCACATAGTCATTCCTATTCATGGTCCTCTTTTTTTTTTTTTCTTCTTCTTCTTCTTCTTTAAAGGCTTGACATGAGACTGTGGCCTGTGTGTAATTTCATTGCCTGGAGCAAGGTTAGGGGAAAGCTGCTTCATCTGGCAATTTCCCTTTGACTGGCACATAGTTAAACAATGATGCAGTTTGACAAATTTCAACCCAGGCTTATGAAAAAATAACATAAACACAATAGTCACTCTGAGTAGATTGTCCACCTGTGCAAGCGGGCATGAAGTGTTAAGTAAAGGCTGCTGGTAATGAATAAAGATGCTCAGCCAGGCCGGATTAGGTCGTTCCAGTGTAAATCACTGTCAGACAAAGCACTCGTGTTTACGCGTCACGTTAATATTTTGATCGGTGTGTTTAAGAGAATTAGCTTCTTAATGCAGATGTTCTCATTTGGACCTTCACACTTGGAGCATCAGCCAACTCCTTTGCCATCAGTTATGTCAACATGTCATAAATCTTCTGCAGCTTGAACTCCTATTCTAAACAAAGCTTTGTTGTAAAACTTGGAGGCGTGTTTCCTCTGAGTTTTATTTTTGGCAAATTTTTTGTTATTTTGTTGAGAATCTGACATATTAATATCCAATTAACCATCTTTGAGGATCTTACTGACAAGGATTCCAGCAGTGCTCCAATGAAGTTTTTTATTGTGAGAAACCTCTGCCCCCACTGTGCCATCTGTAGGCTTGATTTGAACAAGTAGTCTTTATAATCTTTATTCCATCAGAAGACACGAACAATAAAAGCTTTACATTCAATGGAAATTGAGCTTGTGTTTCAACAGCTATGTATTTTGGCTCCTGTCCTAAAAATGCTTACTCATGAGTAAGCCATTCTGCATAAAGTAAATAAGGACTTTTATTTAATTCCCCCAAGCCCCCCAACAACCACAAATATTAAAGTATTCTGTTGAATTCTTGCTTATATTGTGCATTCTGAACCAAAAGCAGATACCTGATTTCTACATATAATATGCTATTTTGAGTCAAGTTGGTATTGACAAAACAACTTCCAAATATTATAAAACACTGTTAAAATAGTCCATTTTAAGATACCCTAACTTTCACACAATTGACCTGCTCATTATGTGACTAAAGTTGTGTCATCTCATTTCTATCATCTTTACTAATTTTTTTGTTGTTCTAATATGTGCAAAAAATCATAAAAATCATACACTTATCTGTTTATAAATATGTCTTTCAAATACATCCCCCACGTTTCCAAGTTTATTCCTTCACAAAGAGGGCTAGGAACATTCTAAGTAAGGAATACCAAGGCTCTTGGAATTCTGAGGTCAAGGCCACATGGCACGCACATGCTTCCAATTTGATGCAACAGAGCATACAGGAAGTCTTTCTGGAAACCTGCAGAGGTTTCCATTTCATCAAATCATCCAGACAGCAACCAGGGGGAAGAAAAAAACCTAAACAAATGCATGGATCACAAAGCTTGCATTAGTTGATGTGCTGAATATCAACCCCATAATAAGCCAAAATGAGAATGAAAGCATAAAGATGGGATTAGATGTGAATGGGTAGTCATATCCCAGTTCCTCAAATCATTTGCTAATTATGAAAATCATATTATTAGTCTTAAAATGGGCTAAAGTTCTCTTTTTTCCAAATAACCCCTTGCTACAGTAGAAGGAATCAGAGAGTTGGTCTTTCCTTATATATTTTCACATCTAATTTGCATGAAATATTGAAAGACATTTAAAGCTGCAATCTGTTGTATGCACCTTCTTTAGCACAGATCCCATTGAAGCATCTGGTGCCTTAAATATGGGTGATCAAGTGCAAAATTGCATTTTTACTCCCAAAATATCTTCAGCTGACTTGCACAGCTTCACAATCCTTCATAATTTGGACTTCTTTTTCTTATACACAGACATTCCTCACTGTATTCCTGTGTGTGTGTAAATTGGTGGTGCTTCTGCTTCGTTATCATATTCTTCATTCCTCAAATTTTGATCTCTCACTTTCACTCTTATAAGTTTAATGTACGTTCCTTTTGGTATGTTTGGTATACAGTAGAACTTATTTCACCAGCCTGCCCACCCCCTCCTGTTTTGTCCTGATTGTTCTTTGAATAATAGAGGCAATAGCCTGGAGCAAGGCATCTTTTCTTCCCATGGAGGCTCACCATATGATTTAGGAGCAATATCTCATGCCTCAGAGTTCCCAATCATTGTTCTCCTGCCCAGATGTAGATCCTATTTTCAGTGCTTGAAGAAGGTTTAGGTGAAGCTAGCAATAATAATGGGGACAGATGGGATGTTGAAAAATTAATCCGGAAGGAGGGAGAGGAGAAATGGGTCTAACTAAGCCCTTAACAGCTTATAGCATCCTGAAAATAAATACTAGATCTGGGCAGAAGTTTGACAAGTGGTTTTAAGAAACTTCTTCTCCAAAGCACTAATTCTGGGCCTCTTAGCATTCTGCAGCACAATGTGATGGTGACAGAAGATTGGGATTAAAAAAAAAAAAAAGTCAAGACACAGGAAAATCACTGCTAAGAACCTCTTGTTCTAGGTTGTTTGGAACCTCTGAGCTAAACTGCTCAATTAGGGACCAGGAATTTCTTGCAATATTTTGCTGCAAGTATACTAGATTATGTAGTTTTTAAGGGATTGAGGCTTTTTTTCTTCTCTCATTCACTAAGTGGTTCTTACCTAAGTTGAAACTAGATGTGATATTAAGTGACCAATATTGAATTTAACAAGTGCTTTTTTAATAAAACAAAAATGTACATAGGTATTGGAAGAATAAGAAGTTGACTGTAATAGGTAGAAAGAAAGAAATTCTCTACCACCATGATTCTGATGAGAACACACATACACATTTGTACTGCGAGGGATATGTGTATTATAGCCAGTTGGTGTTTTCCTCCTCCTGCAGATAAAAAAACTTGGGCAGAGAAGGATTTTCTGTAGGACCAGCTCAGCCAATAACAGTAAAAACATTTGGTGGTTTCAGATATTAAAAGATGGCCCGGTGCTGCCATGTTTAGAGGAAAATTTAACCTACTGATCCAGGGTCAAATCTTGTATCTGTGCTTTTCCCCATGACCCAATGGCCATGCATACAAAAGGCAGCCTGCACATTAAATGCAATCATACTTTCATGCCAAATTGATTTTAGCATGTACTGAAATCCTCCGCATCTTCTTCCTGAGAATAATGTGATCTGATACTTAGAACAAACTCTTGGTAAAAGCCAAAGGCTTTAAAACTAGAACAACAACTATGTCTATTGGATTGTTAATTGACAATGGTTTATTTTGTTAACTGTCTCATTGGGTTTCAACATATTCAGTGTATACGTAAAGGAGCAGCATAGTGAAAAACATCTGTCAATAAGGCATATTTCAAGGACTATAAAAATGCCAGGGGCTAGCATTAACATGGCTAGGACTCCCATTGCTCTGTCATCACAACCAGGAACCTACAGTCTTGTCCAAGCACAGCGTAATAGGTGGAAGGGCAGCATCTGAAACTGTGTGGCAGAAAAGAAAATGAAGAGAGCAAGATGAAAATCTGGACAACATCAGATACAAAACCTGCACTGACTTTCATTACATGTAAAAGTCTGTGCAACACACTCTTCTGCCATGTCCATCTGGTAGCTAGTTTGCCATCTGTTCAAAGTCAAGCCCCAATTTTCAGAGGGAGACCTGTAATACAACACAAGTTCCAGGTTTAAGAAGGAGGCACTTAGTAGGCAGCTGCAGAGATAGGCAAATGTTTCAGAGAAGAGCATCAGTGCTCTCACAAAATGGCTGCTGCAAGACGCTTGCCTATTAAAAGAATTGGCTGCCCCACTGGGCATGGGCAGTTACCAAACACTGCAGGCACCTCATTGGCCACATCTGCTTTACTTCACATCAGTAGATTTTCAGCCTGCCTTCTGACAAATTTCACAAAAAAGTGACTCAGATGCGACCTATATGTGATTTCAGAGTAAGGGGACAAAACAAACTCAGGCCTTTTTACATGGGGGGGGGGTGGATTTGGGGGTTAGTGGGGGAAATGTGTGCTTTAAAACCTTTAGATGCTTAAAACCCCAGAATTCCACTCCCCAAAATCAACTCTGGTCCTGCTTATTTTTAGAATACACAATTTGACAATCAGTGCAAAGCCAGGATGGCCTTTCAGATGAAGGAAGTTGTGTATCCCTGTCTTTGACCTACCAGTTTTGACTGACAAACTCTAAGTTCAAGAGCAAGAGATTAAACAAGAAACTGAAATATTTAAGGAAAAATGAGCAATCAGTTCCATTGCCAAATTGATCCTGTTGTTAGGATGTTCCAATATGCTAATAGTAGAATATTAGATAATAGGAATAGGAATAGGAATCTTTTATTTCCTGGGCCCTGCCTTTCTTCTTGTAGATATTTGTAGGTATTCTTCTTTCAGGTATTTGAAAAGTGCTTTCTTATCTTCACATCCTGTTCCAGTCTGGTCTTCTCAATTCCCAGTTTGTTCATCCCAGTTATTCATTCTCCTTTCATAAGATTTCATTTCTAGCCCCTGATCAACTTTGTTGCTGTTCTCTAAACCTATTCTTTTTTTTCTGAATTATTCTTGAAGAGTGGTGCCCAGAACCGGGTATAGTACTTGAGATGTGATCTGATCAGCACAGAATCTAATAAGATAATTACTTCTTGTGATTGGGAAACTATACGTCTTTTGATACAGCCCACAATTGCATATTATTAGTATTAGTATTCACATTACCATGCTGATTCATATTCAGTTTGTTATTGACTACTATTCCAGATCTTTTCCCATAATTACTGTTGTTAAGTCTGGCGTCCCATTTAATATATTTTCATTTACTTTATATTTCTTAAGTGCATAATTCTCCATTTGTCTCTACTGATTTTCATTCAGTTATAATTATAATCACCCCATTTGTCAAACTTACCAAAATTGTTTTGAATTTTATTGCTGGTAGCTATCCCCATCAACTTTACATCTACATATTTGATAAGTGTTCTCTCTACCTCCTTATCCAAGCCTTTAGTAAAAATCTTGAGTACAAATCACAGGACGGGATGTTGTGACACTGCACTCAGCACTTCATTTTGTTAAGAAGCCACTGATAAGCACTCTTTAAATATGATTGCCAAGCCAGCTATGTGTCAAGTTGATTGGCAGGCCTTCTAGCCCATATTTCACTAGAGAATACTATAAGGTACTTTGTCAAATGTGTTGCTGAAATCTAGATATATTACATCTATACCATTCCACAGTCTACTAGAAGGCTACCTGATTAAAAAATAAGATAGTTAATCCCCACAAAGGTATGTGGACTTCTGTTAATAACTGCATTTGAAAACAAGGGGTTTACAGTCAATCACTTTATGATCTGCTCTAGCATCTTCCCTACTTTTTGAAGATTTACCTCACAAGGAATGGTAAAAAGATATTTGGCTGAAGCAAGATCAAACTAGGCTTGAAAGGTTTATGGCCACTATACTGGTGTAGGCTTTCACAACCAGTATCTGTTGGGCAGTACTGGGCTTCAGGGTTTAGTGACCATGGTCTAGACAATAGATTTCCTGACCTTTCGCCTGCAACTGTGGCTGGCATCTTCAGAGGCAAAGGTGGTCTGCTATGCAGAGCGCAGGCAACTGAGCAGGGACTGACTGGGCTCCTGTCTTTATAGCCAAATGTCCTGACTTCTGATTGGCCATTAGCCGAGCTGGCTTCTGATTGGTGCAGATTGGTGAGGCTGGTCTTTATGGCCACTGTCTATGCTCTAATACTCAGAGTATGGGAAATAAACAAAATGAACTTGTGCTCTTATACAGGAAGGCAAATATGACTTCCTGTATAAGACAAATATGAAACACAACTCTCTTTTTATTGCTTCATTCCTTTTGAACAAATTGTATCCTTCAGTTGAAGTATTTTTATTTCCCTTTCCATCCTTTCACTTGGACAAGAAGAATGTCACTTGGACAATGCAAACTGCTTACTTCCTAGATTTCAAGATTCACATTGATTGGTTGTACTTGCTTTGGCAGTATAATTTGTCATGCCTTAACAAGACAGGATAATTTATAATGGATGTGGTTCTATCATATCCTGATTCTTGCTCCTGGAAGACAACACATTTAATGAATTGATTAGTCTGGTTGGCACACATTTATTTCAGTTTTTTGTGATAATGAGTAACCAATTACTTTAACTTTTCTCTTTGTCTCCTTCCATGGCCTGGCTACATCCTTTTTTAATTTCCTTGAAGTATCAATACTTGTTTCTGTGGAGAGTTGGTTCCCCTGTCAGTACTCTCTTTCCTTAACAATTTTTCATCCTTTTTAATAAATTGTATCCTTTCTTATTTTTATTATTTATTACTGCTTAATTCCAAAAAGGCTCTAAGTGGTTTATAACTTATACAAAAATAAAATAGAAAGAATAATAAAAAACATAATAAACTCCCTAAATCAATAGCAACAATGACCTTCCTGTCCATTAATACATTGAGGAAAAATAATCATGACAACAACCACCACTTATTGCAGGGAGGGAATCTGCCTTACTATCAATCTCTGAAGGCTGATTTTTATGTATTTTTTTCTTCTTTTTGTAATAAAAATTTTTAAATAAATAAATAAATAAATAATCTCTGAAGGCTTTCCTGAGCAACCAGATCTTGGTAGCTTTCCTGAATGCCAGTAGGATTGGTGCTGATCTGAAGATCAAGAAGAGCACTGTTTCAAAGGGAAACAACAGAAAATGAATGCTTTCATGGTCTCAGGTGATGACAACATTTCAAGGATTGGATGCAAAGGGTGTTCTCCCTACTAGATCTTATTGGATGAACAGAACTGCTGGAAAAATATGATCCTCCAGGCATCAGGATCTGTGCCATGTAGTGCTTTAAAGGTGACAACTAGAATCTTCCACTACACCCAGAAGCCAACCAGCAACTCTCAGAGTAGTGTGTTGCTGAGGCAAAGAGAGAAACATCCTTAATTACTTGAGCTTTTGCATTCTGGACCAGCTATAGGTTCTGGGTGGTTTTCAGGGACAGACCACATAGAGCAAATTGTAATAGTCAAATCAAGAGATGACCAAGCATGAATGGCTGTGAGCTGAATGAATGACTGATCCAGAAATGGTCATAACTGATGTATAAGTATCGCCACTCACTGCTCCAATTATCTGACTGCTTCTTCAAGCATAACTAGAAACCTGCACTTGTCGCAAACACATTCCAGGTTGTTTCCAGGAAGGAATGCAAATATGTCACAAGCATTGTAAGTCATGACTGCAGAGTCATGTTCATCTTCACTTCTGTTTCTTAAGGCACCACCAAAAGAAATTATTTTCTTTCTTCATGTGTCCTTTTATTCAAGTATCAAGTGCCTATTACTAACCTAGGTTGGAAATTTATTAGGGGGCTTTGCATGAAATTCTCCCATTGAACTGTGTTACCAAGCTCCTGTTAGTCAACCTTGCTTGATATTGACTGTCTTATATTCCCTATAGAATCTTTAGAGAAGCCTCTTGTTCCTCAGCAGGAATCAATCATTCAGTCACACAAAATGGGCAGTCAACTTGTCTCAGAACATACCTCTTGCAATCAGCAGCTAAAGGGTTGTTCAGCACTATACTTTCTCCTATATTTCTAATTTCAAGGCAAAATTATTGGGGATTTTGAGGTATCATTCTGATCATGACAGTCTCTTTCTATTTCAGCTGACACCATGGAGGTTAGGTAAGCTGTCTTGGAAAAACTCTCTTTTAAAAGATGGTTTGCCTTTTAAAAAAATTAATTCATAGAGAAATGTAGATGTCCTAAACCATTGCCTTAAGGATTATACCGAGCTTATACCGGCAATCTCGCAGAATGTCATATGGGAGCTACAGAGACATTAACATGTATTATTTCAGTGTCATCCTCCATGCTGTAAGCTTAGTGGATGTCACCTAAATTAAATCAGTTCTGAAAGGCTGGCTCCTGGGAACAGACTGAATAAAATAAAATATATCCCCAGTAGATTATTCCCAAATATTAGTCTTTGAATTAAATGTATAGCAGGTATAATATTTACTGCATCTGTTAACCTCTGCTACTCTTGCAGGCATGTACCTACATCAGTTTCATTCCCCAGGCCCCTGGAATGTATCTGTAACAGACAGTGTTGTACTGATTTTCAAAGAGTTATTTTAAATTCCCTTTAAAATTATTTTTATTCTCTTTCCTCCACTTGCATATTCATAATTATTAATAGGAGCTTTTTAAGTAACCATTTATTCACAGATATGTCTTCTGCTTTTAAATTTCAGTGCACAGATATTTAATCAGTTTACCTGCCATCTGTAAAATGCTTTCACAAACTTCTAAAATTCAAGAAAACATTTACTTTAAAGGTCCCATTCTAGCCTGCGTGCATATCTGTCTTTTACATTTCCATCCTGCAATGAAGACTTTCAAAAATCTCTTTACTTATTAACACTTTATCCCCTATTAAAAAACACAACAAAATGAAGAGATTGTATGGCATAACTTTTCAAGATTTATTGTTGATTTCCTTATCAATTCTACTTTTTTCCCAAGCAGTCACTTAGGTGAGATGGGCGGCCATATAAATAAATATAAATAAATAAATAAAGTAAGTAAGTTCAAGATTTAATGCTTTCATCAAAATGATGAAAGCAGCATTGCGCCATTATAATAGAAGCTCCACTCTTTTCGTACATGTGTACAATATCACAATACTTGTGCAAAAGGGTGGAGTTTTCATCCTTTGCCCCTCCCAAACCCTCCTATGGATAAATCTAATAATATTCCTTACTATTTATGCTATTTTTTGTTAGCATTAGTTGCTATTCTTGCAGACTGAACAAGTTGGAGCAGCTGTTCCTAAAGTTAGCCTTTTAATATTGGAAACATTTGCACAATCTTTTATCCTTTATTCTTTATGTACTGTGTCTGGGTTCATAATACTGAATTATATGCCAGAATTATTTATGGAGACAATTATTAGCTTGCACTGATTTAAGATTGCAATAAAAACAGCATGCAAGTCTGAGCAGACATCAAGTTTTTTATATTACTGTATAGCTTTCCTTAAAAGGTACTTAAAATTTACTCAGACAGGATATAATTCATCCTTTGAAACAACGTTTGGCAGTTGAACAGTTTTCCTGAAACTAATGGGTCTAGAGCTTCAGTTTTGTAATGCAGTTGTGTGATACCACCACGTTGCTAGTTATTATTGTTAGTTTTTTTCTCAATCACAGACATAAACAAAATTCCAGTAGAATTCTTTCCACAACTGATTAAAACTGAAGCACCTGTAGCAGGTGTTTCTCACAACAGGTCCTAAACATTCCAGAAGCAGCTGCTTATCTGATTCCAGGTGTGAGGTGGTTGATCATCTTCCTTGAATAAATTTTTACTTGGAAAGAATAGATAGATCCTGGGCTCCTATGTTATGTCCTGGGCTGGGACCTCTTAAATAAGAAATGGTCTTGAATTGGGAAGATCCAGTACATACATACTATAAAACTTATGTGTGTATATAATAGAATATTCAAAAGTAGAGATAAAATGGTATAATAAAATAAAGCAAAAAGTAGAAAGTAAAAATGATTACAATTCTTCAGTCATGACAAATTACAGATGGTACATGTAGAAGGACAAAACTGAGCTACCCTGGAGTATATGTCTGAATCCTGGTCAGATAGAAGGAAAGGCAGATAGGTCATGCTCTCTATCTAGGAGTTTCATCAGGACTATACAGTAAGATGGGCATCATATAAATTTGATAAATATATAAAAATAAATGTGCCAGCACAGTAAGATAAACCAGCCTAAGAAATAGACACTGTGAACATCTAAAGCTACTTTTATTAGAAGACTTATAGTAACAGAATCTTGCAAGATTGAATGTACTTCCTTTCCTCCCTCTTTTATCTTTATGAGAATTAAGGTGGAGACATTTTTGTAAACCGCTTTCTTGGCCTGGGCTCAAATCTCATTTATTTGATCATTGCCTTGGTAGTGGATCTTCCTCTGCCCTTCAAGGCCATCCTCTTTACTCATTACAGGATGGGATGGATAACAATCATCCAGATTCCCTGTGAAGAGGGCAGAAAAGAAGCATCTGGCTCAACAGTGCTACTGAGCCATCCCTGCAAGGACAAATACGCTGATATAAGGGGATGTTTTTGTAATATCTCTGGGGGAGATGGGTGGCATACAAATTAAATAAATAGATAGATAGATAGATAGATAGATAGATAGATAGATAGATAGATAGATAGATAGATAGATAAAATGTCCCAGCAAAACAATCGAGGGTAAGTCATCCAGACTGGTCAAAGTAAAGGCCTGCCAAAGCTTCAAAACAAAAATGGAAGGAAGCTTGCACATGCAAATTTGAAAAAAAAAAACCCACAAGCTGTAAGGTAAGGAACCAGACTTTGTTTGGAAAATCTATAGGCCAGATATGATGCTTTATAACATTTCTGGCACTTTCAAAATCAAATAGGTATAGGCTGTCTAGCTAAAATCCTATTGCGTTTTTAGCCGGGTTGACTTACAATAGTCTTGAAGAACCACTGGGGCCAAACCCAGTGGAAAGAAAATTAGCTTTAATCAAAAATTAAGAAGATAATACTAAGCTCTAACATCTACAAATACCAAGCCTGTGTCTAAATATAAAGCAGCATTCTTAATACATCTTGAAACTGCTGAAATAGTTCTAAGAAACTTAGACTATTCAAGGATATCAAGTTTTATAAAAGTACAGATTTGGAATACCACAGAGAAGGTGAAAGATGACATGGGCTACATTTTTATTTGTATTTTGTATCTTTGTATTTATTTATACTCATAGGTTTTATTTTATTTGACTTCTAGCCTATGGCCATAATAATAAAGATTTGATTTGATTTGATTTGATTTGATTTGATTTGATTTGATTTGATTTGATTTGATTTGGCATGATGCTGCTTTTGTCAGGTAAGGGGGCATCCTCATGAGAAATAAAGGTATTTCAATGAAAACAAGGATTAGAATAATGAAAGCAATACTCTTACCAGTGCTAATGTGCATTTAAGCTGGAGAGAGAGACAGAGAGAGAGAGAGAAGATACCTTCAAATTACAGAGTTGGAGATAGTTGCTCAGAATACTGAAAGAATAACCAAATAATCAGTCCCGGATCAAATGGACTTGGTGCTCCTTTGAGGCAGTGATTGGCAAGCATAAACTCACATGGGCATGTGATACAAGCTTGTGATGAATTAGAAAAGACTTGGCAAAGTTCAGGGTAATAATAAGGGGAGGATAATGGATAAGATGAATAGATAAAATCAAAGAGATTATTAGAATGGCCTTGGTAAAACTACAGATTTTTTTCCAGGAAGAAACCTGACATGGAAAGCATTCATTGGTACAACTGAGCAGTATCTGCCCAGCTGGTTCAATCTGGCAGGCTTGGCATGCTCCAGGTCCCCTCAGTTAAACAACGCCATCTATCTGGACCCCAGGAGTGTGCCTTCTCCATAGCAGCGCCTGCTCCCTGGAATGAGGTTCCCCCAAGATCCAGTGGCCCCCAACCTGCTGTTGTTTAGAAGGCCCTTAAAGATCTGGCTCTTCACCCAGGCCTTTGGAGGGGACAACTGGCGCCCCTTTCTTCCTTTTTCTTGTTCCCCTCTGGGGTTTTCGTTGTCATTCTTGTTCTTTTGTTTTGTGCTGTTTTGGTTTTGTTCTTTCTTTTTACATGTTTTAACAATTGTCAATTGTTGGGTGGCATATACATTTAATAACAAATTATTATTATTATTATTATTATTATTATTATTATTATTATTAATCTACAATTATATTCACAAAGAGTGGTAAAAACTTAATAATTCAAGAAAACGTAATAACCAAGGACCTAAGAATTATTCAGTTAGCATCTATTGTCGTCATCATCATCATCATCATCATCATCATCATCATCATCTAACCAAATAACATCACACAGTTCTGTGTGGAGGGTGCATCTACAACTAATATTTGTGCATCCCTTCTCTTACAGCTAAGCTATGAGACATACTAGGAGTTATGTTTCACTTCCCTTTTTCTTTTTAATGGAATACAAAGTGGAGGGATTACTAAACTCTTTAGTAAAAATGGTGTGAGACCACATAACCCTTTTCCCTGCATCCCTTTTGCTTGAGAGAAATATAAGGTGTGTTGTTGTTTTTCACAGATGCTTGCATTTACATTGAGAAAGTAGCATGTGTGTAGGGGTAGAATATTAAATGACACTAACTTGTATTGCCATCACAATCAAATCAGGTACTTCACCATTCCATTAAAAAGAAAGAAAGAAAATTGGGAGAGCCATGATTGATAGCAAGCTGTTTAGCCAGTAGACTATTTTCATATTATAAAATGACAGAATCATACTTGAAAATTTGGTTCACTACAATAGAGATCAATATTTAGATCCCCAAATCCTTAAACAGGTTTTTGTTTAATGAAACCATTTTAAAATCTTTATAGCTGAAGGCCTTCAGTATTCTAGCAGTAAAGCAATTATATGAAAATAATACAAACTGGCTTCCTTCCAGTTCCATACAATCATGATAATTGGAAGGGTCGAGAATGTATATTTTCATAAGCGATTAGATTGTTACTGGGATCCAGACTGAGCTAAGCAGTACAGATGATTAGTAATTCTGGAAATGTTTACTAGATGTAACTGTAGTGACTCAAATATCATCTTACCTCAAAGCATTTGAAAATCCACCCACAGAAGAATTATTGCCATGCTTTGGTTGCTCCTAAGCAACTCATATTTAACTTTGGGTTCTAAATCTCAAAGTTATTTTGAGATCCTTTTAGGATATTGAATGTTTTTATAATCATAATTCATTTTAAATACTTTTCCCTTCCCCAATTGTTTTGCTATGAACCTAAGGAATAGAGAGTCCTATCTTGCAACAACGAATGTGCTCTATATGCTTCTAGACAAGTTGTGTTCTGTGATGCTCAGTACGATTGAAAGTCACACAGCAGGATAAAACTTCATTGCATCTGCAGTTTTGTCAGACTTCCTTCAGACTACAGGGTAGACAGCAAGAGAAAAATTAAATCCATGTTTTGAGTTCATAGCCCTATCATTTTCCAGAACAATGACTAGTGAGGTAGCTCATCTACTTTTTCATCTGATTCTTTGGTCAATATGGTACAACAGCTATAATGTGCAAACTTTAGAAGGGAACAAGAAGCAGGAAATTTCAGCTATACTCTGTTCTAGATGTCCAAAACAAACACGCAAACAAAAACTCAGAAATGATCTGAGTTTATGGCGCCAGAAGCAGTAGCCTTGAATTACAAAGAGCACACCTTTCAAAATTACACTAGTTTTAAAAATTATTTTACTGCTCAAACTATTCATAATCAGGATGGTAAAAAGGTTATCATGACTAGAGAAAGAAAGAAAGAAAGAAAGAAAGAAAGAAAGAAAGAAAGAAAGAAAGAAAGAAAGAAAGAAAAAGAAAGAAAGAAAGAAGGCAGGCAGGCAGGCAGGCAGGCAGGCAGGCAGGCTAAAAAAAATATTGCTAACCTTCAACCTCTCAGTTGTCTCAGCAAAATTGCTCCATAATTTCACATCTGTTGTACTGTAATGATGCCATAATATCAAGTATCCACAAATCCTCCTTGCTCAAATTTTATCAATACAACAAAAATGGGGGGGGGGGCAGGGACCTTGAACCTTGAATCCGAGGGAGGCTCACATTGCTGGAACTGGCTGATGGGATGATTGATACTGTTCCCCCATCATCTTGAATTGTACACTGGCTTTTATAAAATTGTTACCTGTGATTTTAATTGGGGGATATTTATATTTTTATTGTTTTTATTGTTTTTATTGTCTTGGTTTTTAATTGTAAGCCACACAGAGTCACCCTCTGGGGAAGATGGACAGCATATAAATTTAATAATAAATAAATAAATAAATAAATAAATAAATATAAAAAAACCTTGATATAGCTACTTTCATTGGCCTTAGGCAATGATGTACAGACCCTGTTGACACCTTACATTCCCAGGGGCATTTCTGTAGCAATGCACCTCTTCAAGGTACCTGTAAATACTAAAGCCAGAATGGCAATTGGTGATCCAGTCAAGTATCTTGAGAAATGCAACTTCCCCCAGTTCCAGGAGTAGCTGAAGACAGCATGTCCATGTACTCCTAGAGTTTCATCTGTAATAACCCATAATTGACAAGATGCTAACTTATGCTCAATACTAAAGCTGTAATTACACTTTATTATTTTTATGACATCCCTCCTTTCAGGAATTGGTTTTAAAGAGAACTTGAAGGGCTTTCTTGTACATCTTCAGTAATTCTTTTATTTACTCGCCTGCCTAGGAAAACCCAATTCTTCATCCAGCCAAATCGTCAAAGAGATGGAAAATTTGAACCTTTCCAGCTCCTGCAGGAAAAGTTTCTTCCAACAGCTGTCTTGCTTTATGAAAGCATGAAGTCAGGACATCCAATCTTATGCTATCAATCACACAGGCTGACATTTCCTGCAAACTGTGTCCACAAGACAAACGGGGAAAACGAACCTAAAAGGAACAACAAATTGCCAAAAAGCAGATGGAATTATGTGCTCGTGTTTATATTTGGCTGTTCACATGAGCCCAGACTAAATGCCTTCTTCTTCAGAACTACAGCACTAAGCACCCATTTGTGCCGTTGCTGAAAAACACCTGACACTAGTATTAAGAAATACTGGGTTTAATTGCAGTCCATTAAAATGTGGAAATGTCTTCAATCGAGGATTAATGATTTAAATGAACTGTCGGCTTGCAGAGCATTTTAGGCCCTCCTATGCAGATGCAAACATCCTCTCTCTCCCACCCTCCTCCCATCTCTGAACTCTTGCTAGAAAGGTCCGCCACATGTTTTTCATCTCCTAGCTTTAGGTTAGTAGCATTTTAAAAGGCTTCAACATCAGGTTTCTATGATTTGTGACTTTCAGAAGAGTGTTTGTGTGCACAAAAGATGTTAAATTATTACTTGAACTTTGCTTGAAACAATTCTCACTTCACCTTAAGAACTGCTTTTTATAAAGAAGGCTCAAACGAAGAATTCATTTTACTTTCATTGTCATGTTTTAGATAAGAGTGAGATCTAAGTAAAAACACTGGATAAAATTGATTGAGTGTTGGTACTTAGGTATAAACCTCTGCAGCTCATACTTAAATGGGAATTCACTGCTGAATGAGCGCCATCTTGGCTTCCAAGCAAAATTCAAGGTGATGGCTTTAGATTCATTAAGCTGTAAGTGGCAGGAGTCCAACATGCTCCTGTGTTAACTCAACTGTTCACAATAGTCCTTCCTAGCACAAATTACCATTGCATTTGGTTAAAACAGACAAGTGCACCCTTCATTTATGGAATTAACTGCCACGTTGAAGGCCCCTGGAGAAGCAGTCCTCAAGTGGAGCACCACCACTGAAAAGGTTTTCTCTGCAGCATCTTCTACTGCATCAGGACCACCCAAAGAACAGCCTCTGATGCTGAGCTCTACTGCATGCCTGGGCAGCCTAAACTTTTAACCTCTTGCACAGTTCAGGAGCTGTTATTCTCCTGAAGAATTTAAACAAATTTTCTAACGTTCTACTCATTCAGAACCAAATATGTGTGCTTTGGAATTTTCAGGACTTTTGGGTTAATTGTTAGGTTACTTTACTTGTTAGATGTAAAACTAAGCATATGTTTTATGATGATATTTTCTGTAATTCATCTGTTTTCTACAAACAAATAATTGGAAATGTATCCATCTGCACTGTGGCCCGCATGGACCTCTTGGCAACAGAAGGAATAAGTGGATTGCTTTTAGTATCTCCATTTTCCAAACACCATCAGATCTGATCATGTGAACTATGTTAGGAAATATCTTTATATCTAACAAGGATGAATTACTGTGTATGCTAATGGTAAATGTGTACACGTTTATTTTGTCCAACACCTTTCTTGATGCAAGAAATTGATCCAGTAAGTGATTCTCATACATAACCCTTGCCCCTAATGCAGTTGGCCCTTTTTGTATCAAAGCTTCTGACCAGAAATATGAAGGTTGTCTTTAGCATAATGCAGAAAAATCTAAATGTATATAATATGGAAATAACTTAAATTAAACAACATTACTAGATTCCCACCATTCAGTTCTAACCATGATTAGTATTTTCTATGAGCTAAGTTAAAATATACTGCACATATTTGATAAAATAGAAGTCAACAAGAATTCATTTTTAAAAGTAATAATTTTGATAAATGAAGTGAGACTATTGAAGCAATTAAACATCTTCTGAAATCTATATATCTTCTGCAAAAGTCCAGAGTTCCAATCAAAGGTTATTTGTGTAAAGTTATGTTAAGTTAACCTTATAAAATACTGAATATAAATTGTATATCTTTATGAACTTTATGAACCATGTTTTCATAGTATTTACTTTACATAAAAGCAGTCCTGCTTAATCTGACATTTTGTTTCTCACAATGGACAACCAGATACTTCTTGGGTGCTCAGAAAAGGAGATGGGGCCATACCACTCTCCCACTCCATCTCCTACTGCCATTATTTGGAGGCGTGCTGACCCCAATCCAGAGGTAACACCAAATATTCAAGACTGATAGTTCTTGATAAATCTGTGCCGTATGATATCTTGCCACCCAGGTTAGCAACATTTTTGAAAACCATTTCATTATAATAAATCCTGTTCTCATGCTTTTTCAGAGACTCTTCTGTGAGATCAATAATGTCTGATGTATTTTTACTATAAGCTATTAAAGGCTTCAGTAGGCCACTTTACTGTTTTATTATATTCCCAAATTTAAATTTGCTTCCTACCTCTGTTGAGACTCAGCTGCTCTCAACAGCATCTTTAGAGCTGTTTCTTTTTTCTTCTCTTTTTTCTTCTCTTTTTAATCTTAGTGCGGAGGAAGGAATTAACTCATTTTGTATAAATTTCCTGGAGAGAAGCAGATAGAAGCTCACAGAAGACAAAGGAATCTTAATTCTGTTATGATTGGATAATGGAGGATCCTACTTCCTTTCCCCAAAAAAGAAAGAAAGAAAGAAAGAAAGAAAGAAAGAAAGAAAGAAAGAAAGAAAGAAAGAAAGAGAGAGAGAGAGAGAGAGAGAGAGAGAAAGAAAGAAAGAAAGAAAGAAAGAAAGAAAGAAAGAAAGAAAGAAAGAAAGAAAGAAAGAAAGAAAGAAAGACCCTGTTTATAACACGAGTACAAAGTGTAAGTTGTTTCCAGACATTTTTTTCAAGTCCTTTGTCTTATTAATCTGGAAACTTGCAGAACTTTTTGGAGGGGAGGGATAGTTTTAGCATTATAGATTTCTATATTTCTAAGTTCCTAGAAAAGTCCACTCAACTATCAAAGTTATTCTTTGAGGTCATTAATAAATGCTGGGGCTATGGAACTGTAGTCTTAGGAAAAGCTTGTATAAGAGGCTATAGAAATGCACTACTGAATGCTGCTATTTAAAAGAATATATATATATATCTCCATTTTAAAAATATTAAATAATATAGTAATACTTGTCATTTGGGACTCATACAATTTATCTTGTTGGTGCTCTTGAATGAGTAAGATAGGACAATGTTCCTTTATTTAGAGGTGAAGGAGGAAAACTTGCCTCATTCTGTCTACTGTCCTGAGTTCAAGGAGTTAATCCAGGATCTTTCTAATACATTGCTTAATCTGATAGGCATTAAGGACAGCATTAACCTCAACAGCACATTCTGAGCAGGATTCTGTTCTGCTCTCTACCAAAATGCCAGGTGCCACAATACATTCTGGGCATGCAGACAAAATTCCACTGTGGCTTGACCTCTTGGTTCATGTCTCCTCCAACCAAAATGGTTTGTTTTGTAGACTTCGGGTTATGCAAGATGACAGCTTACTATTAGAGTTGTGAATTCCTGCTGGCTGTCCTAATTCTCTTTTTACGTGCTGCTACCTAAGAACTGGGTATAAAAATATTGCTGTTCTCATACTGCTGGTTCAGTAATGCTTCCATGCCAGATAGCACCATGATACAATTAGCAATGCACACTAGACTGGCCAAAAGCATTTGCAACTTGAGAATTTTCAAGGAATAGCCTGAATAAGGAAGTCATGTGATAGATCAAACACAAATCACCAAAGTTGGGCAAGAACCTATACATGATTAACTTCAAAGGGGAGGAGGTGGTCCAACCTCTGGAGGGAATTCTGAGGTCAAAGAAGCACCCTCTGCTTTCAGTCAAGGCACAGATTATTACAGATGTGCCTCCCCTATTATCAGCAACCACTGTATTTCATACAAGTTCCACTCATGCTTCTTGATCAAGGGGAAGGTATAAGGTATATCCTGAAAGCTCACTCTTTAACACAAGCTAAGAAAAGAATTACAAAACCTGGTCTGTCTATGCTTGATGTATCTCATTATACCCATGGATGCCCAGCACATCATGTCCTTAAAGCATTTATAGCGTCCCTTGACAAAACATTTGACAAGGAAAAAAACAAAAAAAGACAACATGATTTAGGGAAAAAAATGCAATAAAATATAATAAAGAGAAAAAATAAAAATCCAAAAGAGAAGACCATTAGTTTCAAAAAAGAAGGGTTAAGCCAAACTGCACTAAGATTACTAACCATCACCAGCTTTCCTAAGAAGAAAAGATTTTTAATGAATGTAAAACCAACACACATTAAAAAGGAGTGGGACTTCAATTGCGCTGTCACAGCCACCATCTTGACTCCAGAGAAACTGTGACTTAAAACTCCCTTTTGCTTAGTAGTTTTAGACTCTCACATTTCTTCCATTTTGTTCTTTTCTCACTCTTTTAATGGAATTTAGAGCTGACCTTGGGAAAGGATTGAAAGAGCCATGAAGAAATAAGCCATGAATGGGGGATTTGGAGTCTAGATATAGAAGGCAGTGTGAGAAAGAAACTCAGAATAACCTAACCTTGATTTTGTTTAGCATAAGATGGGACAAAGAGAAATTTGGACAGGCTTTCAAGATTCTGTTAATATACCCTACAACAATAAAGTAGCATTCCTGGAATCCCTGCAGTATCTGTTTCTTGACCTAGCCTACCTCAAAGGGCTGACAGCTTTTTTTCTTGTTCCTGTTCTTCCTGTCTACCTCAGTGTCTTCTGGGACTTGTAGTAGTATCCTACAATGAAATCCCACCTGAAGTCTTTTGCACATACTGTGCAGTTATTCAAGGCCTCTATTGCAGGGTTCCTCAACCTCAGCAACTTTAAGATGGGTAGACTTCAACTCCCAGAATTCCCCAGCCAACCAGTTGGCTGGGGAATTCTGGGAGTTGAAGTCCACCCATCTTAAAGTTGCTGAGGTTGAGGAATCCTGCTATATTGTACCTCCTTTCTGGATCTTCTGGGGGTTATTGAAACTCAGTGCTGAAAAATATTCAGCACTTTTTATGAGCTATCCAACTCAAATCCTTTAGTGTGAAGATATGAGTTCTCTCTGAATTCTTCCCACATTCCTAAGCACACTTTGGATCCCAGAATTCTCCATGCATGGATTATTTGATGAGAAAATGTAATAGAAGTTCTTTTGACATGCAGAGTATATCTATGATTTCTCTCCACTATATGATCACCAAGATGGTTGCGCTGGTAGAACTTCTCTCCATGTGTGGAGTATTTATATGGTTTCCCTCCTGTATAAATTAAGGCAATGCATTAGCTGAAATTTATAATATGAATCATGGGCAGTAAGCATTGCTAGAACACTTAAGTCAGCCAATAATTCAATATAAATCCAGACCTTATCATGGGTGCCTGCTGGATCTTGCTGCTTTTCGTAAAATTATGAAATCAATGTCACACCACACAATGTCACACCACACATCTGGCACTTTTGTACATGCATATGATGTCATCAGACATGACATCGCAACACTACTTTCACTATTTTGTCCTGCCTTGACTTCCCTTGAAGATGCCATTGAAACTGACTTTAAGCAGTGACAGATTTAAAATTCCATTTTGAAACTACATATGCAAGATAATAGATAAATAATAAACACCAAAATCCTATAATTTTATAGAACATCTTTGTTTAGAAAAAAGTACAAATTCTGTAACTTAGTCATTTATGAGGCTGTTAATTCCACAGACAACCAGTGTTAAAATGTGAGAACCGTGTTTGAGGCAGGAGAGGGACACAGCTAGACAAATAAAAAAACGTGAAAGGATATAGAATGAAAAAAGAAAAAACTACCAATTTATAATTCATACACTTTTCAACAGGAACAATCATCATACTTTTCAGTGCCAAGAACTGATACTTTCTAAGAAATAAAGAAATAAAATATGTATGAGAATATTTTGTATGCCAACGATAACAACTCATACCACAAATATACACTGGAATTCAATATCATATTTATTTCTTTATTGATTGATTGATGCAATTTATTTACTGCTTCAGTACTTATGGACTCTAGGCAGTTTTCATTTTAAAATTTAATTGATAACAACTAATATCAAATAATAATAATAATAAAAACAAATACACACACACAGCCCTGTAGACCTACAGTCAGTCCCCAAAGGCCTTGCAGAAAAGCCAAGTTTTACTAGCTTCCTAGAGGCTGGGAGCCATCCTTGCCACAGGGAGCAGCTGTTCCACAGGAGAATGCCTGATGTTGGATGTTGGACGTCATCCTGCCACACCTCCAGGTAGGTAGAAACCCCTTAGCGGGTACTCTCTGAGTGTCCTGGTCAGACAAGCAGAGACTACTTGGGAGAGGCAATCTTTTAGATACCCAGATTCAGAGAGAGACAGAGAGACAGAGAGAGAGAGAGATTTGTTTGCTGCCTTTAACTCTATTCATTAATGGAAAGAAAGGATATCATCAGTCAATCAATCAATAACTGTAAGATAGGGCAATGAGTCAACCACTCAAAATCTAGCTATTTCAAAATTCAGTATTCCAAAATTACAGAATTCTTATTTTTGCCAAAAGAAAAATAAATGGCTCAAAAGACTTGCTAAATAATATATATATAAGCAATAGGAAAACACTAAACAATTTTAACATCTCCAGTTTAAGTCTCAATAATTTCCTTAATATTATAGTTCACCTTCAACTTTGGTATAGGACATGTAGGGATGACTAATGGTTAATATTTGTAGATTACTATTCAAGTTTCAACACTGTTGTGCTCCTGCAACTCAATTTGGCTGATTAATGATCTTAACTTTCAGTTTTCAACAGATCAGTTTCTATTTAGGGTACGACAATTAAAAATATTGTCTTGGACCCAATATAGTGATTTATGTCAAATGCAAACTTCAATTCTAGTTAGTTTACCTAAGATTCTGCTCTGGCTGGAGCTGAGACCACACACTTTGGGAGGTATGCTGACAATTCCAAGTTCCGTTCCAAATTTCTCTCTTTAAAAGATTTCTATATGCAGCAGCTGTGAATGAGCTCTCCCTAAACCTTGGTGACTCATTGCTGGGCGCTTAGGCAATGCTCGGTTAAATGGATTGTCAGCTTCAGTCAAAGGCAGATTCACATGACCTTTACCCTGTTTGATACAGGAGGGGTTTCAGTTGCTCCCAGCTCAGGAAAGCAGCACAGTTGAACATAATCTAAATAGCTCAGTACAAAACCTACTCAGAATTAGAAAGATAATGTTTCCAGTTTGCAGGGAGACTGGCAGTTTAAAAACTGGAGTATTAGTTTCAAAACATACATAACTTACATAATAAGGATACCTATTTCCAAACAATTACAAGAGAAAAACAATTTTACAAATACCCAATCTCCTTTGGGATGTAAACATTTTATCAAAAACCATAATACATCAACTGTCTTTCACCACAAATAACACACACATTCCAGGCTGGCCTACGCGCACAATTTTTCTTCAGAGTGGATGTAGGTCATTACATGCCATTTGTCCTTAAGTGTTTCACTTTAGTTTTGCAAATCATTTAATTTAATAAGTTCTTGTCTGTAGAAATGCAGTTCTGAGAATGAACTGCCAGTCTAATTGCTGAGAAATTTCAGCAATTAAAAAGAAACTACTGAATGAACTCCGATTCTACTATTTCACTTTGTTTTAAAAATAAAAGGAAACCTGATGCCTGGAAGCTTTAGGTGGCATGATAATTACATTACAATTAGTGTAAGCCTAATTACGTTGTTGATTATGACAAAACACTGTAATGGCATGATGGCTAAATGCTATAATGACTTGTAAGTTAAACTCCATAATAATTGCTGTACTGAGTTAAACATGAGGACTGGTAATAGGAGGCCAAGAAAGTTTAGACAAATACTATACCTGAGGAGAGACAAGAGGTTGTAGCTGATAAAGAATGAGCCAACCCCCCTTTTTAGACCCCATGTTTGCCTCCATCCCAACTAGGATGAATTCTGAATGTTATATCACACATATGGAGTTTATCATTATATGAAGAATTATGTATCTATTATGAATGGGATTGGCAAAGAAGATAATTATTTAACAATAGGAAGTAGGAGTATTAGGTATGTTTGCTGCCTAATAATTAATTATTATTATTATTATTATTATTAATCCCACCTTTGTATATATATACAAAGGTGGGATTAATAATAATAATAATAATAATAATAATAATAATAATAATAATACTCCAGATTTACAATCTTGGAATACGGTTGTGTGCTTACTTTCTGTTTATGAACTAGTGCTCTACAGATACAATAGAAAATTTGATGACTATTACTTCATATGATCAAGCTTTAGTTATTTAAAAACAAATAGCAATACCTGGAGACAGCAGAATTGAAGAGAAAGAACTGGAGAAAATCACAAAATATAAAGACCTACAAATAGAAGTAGAATGACTATGGCAAAAGAAAGCAAAGATAGCACCGATAGTTATAGGTGCCTTAGGTGCAATCCCAAAACATCTGGAGCACCACTTGAAGACCATCAGCACTGACAAAATCATCACCAGTCAATTGCAAAAGGCAGCTTTACTTGGAACAGCTTCCATCCTGCAATGATACCTTTAACACCATCAAATATCTGCCTATCTCAGGTCCTTGGGAAGGACCCGATAGGTGGATAAAATGCCAAATCCAGTCTAAACATCTGGCTGACTGTGTGACCCACCATGATGATGATGATGATGATGATGATGATGATGATGATGATACTCCAGATTTACAATCTTGGAATATGGTTGTGTGCTTACTTTCTGTTCATGAACTAGTGCTCTATAGATGCAATGGAAAAATTGATGACTATTACTTCATATGATCAAGCTTTAATTGTTCTTTTTTTAAAAAAATAGGCTGAATGATATCTGCTATATGTAATATCATTTTGTCTATTTCTTTTTTATATATAATCAGTAAACGTAATATAATAAAATTTCAAAAATTGTTCGTGGTCTTTGAAAAATAAGGAGAGAATATTAGTCACTACAGAAAGGCCATTTTCAATTGCTTTACGTGGCAACTTTCAGAACCCTGGACATCATTAATGTGCTCCAGCTCAGCACATATTTGACATTTTCTCCATGTCATCACTGGGAGTCTTTTCAGAACTTTTCTGACAATAGAAGGACCTCTAACTAAGCCAATGCATTCCAGTGATTTATTTCTTGGAGACAGCCACCAGCCTCCATATGATAGGTATGCCATGTGAAATAATACAGAAGTAACATCAGCCTCTTCCGTCTTAATCTAGTTCCGGAGGAGGGAAAAGCTTTAGGGAAAGCTCATATTTTATTATTTGCCACAGATACTATCTGTCCTTTTCTACAGATAGGTTACCAACTTTGAATCAAATCCTTCTAATAGTAATAATGCAACAACTGGCAGTTGATTTCTATATCTACTTTAAAAGAAAAATAAATGTGATTTATTTCCATTTAACTGCTGTATTATAAAATAATCCTCTGAAAGGACTCCCAAGCATTATTGTAAATACCTCATTCCATAGTCTCAAAAACAGAAAAAGGTACATTTCAGAATTTAGTAATTTTGTCATAGCAGCCGTAGAGGGAAGAACATTTTACGACATAATACTATGCAGATACTAGCCACCAAACTGGCTATGTAATTTGGCCCCTAATTTTCATCATAAGTTACTTCTAATTTAATAAACAGTACAACAAGTTGATTAGGTAGGCTGTAGACTATTACTGCTTCTAGATTTCCAAATAAATATTAACCAAAAAAATAAAAAAACTTTTTGTTAAGAGAATTCAGAGCTGTTATAATGGATGACTTTAAGTGTTACCCATGCCACAATCCAGACCCTTACTGAAATGTAGCATCGGTTTACACGGAGAAATGTTTTCCAGGAAAAGTGGAGACTTTACAAGGCAAAATCAGGAGGTAGCCATAGCAGATGAAATACTAGTTTTCAAATACAGCATGTCCCATATTTGTGTCTTGATTTCATGATGTAGGCTTTGTTCAGTATAATAACCAAACTACGGAAGAAAATGTGGGACATTACTGTGTGTACCGATATAGAAAAGAAAGATACTGTCTGGTCCAAGTGTAATTAACATCTGTCAGAGCAGGGTGGGCTCTGTCTAATGAAAATAATAGCTTGAGTTAAGCAGGAGGCTGTAATCCTAAACATATTTACTTGGAAGTATATCTCATGGTGTCTATTCTTGCAAACAGTTACCCTGTGTTGTATAAATATAAAGACTACTCAGGAATTAATGTATTTTTTTAACACTGCATACTAGAAACCAAACCTTATTTTTTCCTAAGATAAATAATAAATAAAATCATATCCAAGACTTGAGGATAGCCACTGATTTATGACAAGAATATGTTTAAAGAATAGTATGACCACTGTAAATGATTTACAGGGAAAATGAAGTCTTCTTTAACCGAGTTCGTTAAACACAAAATTCCAGCAGAGCTTAAGTGTTATTTAGAATGTCCTTCTCAGTTTGACTATGGCACTAATAATGGTGTTATAGTTGAACTTAAAGTGTTTTATTTGGACTTTCTTCCATTTAAGGTTGTTAATGCTGACATGGGAATACGGACTTAGTAGAGCAATTCACAAAGGATTCAATTTCTTTAGCCAGCCGAACTAGCATATGGATTTAATTTTAAAGGAAGCATCTACAAAACATGAGCAGAAGATACTGGGGTTATCTTGCTGCAATTTGGAAAGTTATCTCTATCCTACTTCGATTTAATCCAACATACACCTAGGTATACAGTTAATTTTAGGATTAGAACTGAGTGAAGTGCAGTATTTTTTAAAAAACAGAGAATAGTAGACTATGTTGCCATTTATAGCAGACCTACAGCTGGAGTACAGAGCTTACATTAATGGAGGAATCACATTTTTTTTCCCTCCAGGTACCCAGGGACCCCATTCATAATTGTATCAACTCATGAGTCTCAATTTTACAATCTCTTCCTAATTCTAATCATCCATTATGATTTATTAATTATTTCACGTCTATCATTTATTCCAGGTAGGGGGGAAAGATGGCTTGAAAATGCAATCAACTGTTAAGATCTATTTTCAGATTATCTTCAGATTTTACCTCCCTAATAAAAGCTTGCTTTTTGCTTGTCTCTAGCATGAGGAAGTGAGTTTCAGCAGTAGAACTCAGCCATGAAACTCTATGGGTTCCTTTGTTGATTAGTTTTAATAAAATTGTGACTCTTGCTCACTCAGTTCTTTTTGTGTTGCCTCATTATTTCAGAATTAAAAACATAAACATCAATGGGAAAGAACTATGTAAGTGTATTATTTCTTCCCACTTATGAGGTTGGAGTTCTACTTAGTCACAGATTTCCAGGTGGCACTGAGGCATTAATTATTTATTTCCCCAAAACTATTAAACAAAGCTGTGCTATGCTCAAAATAATTTTTTAAACTGTCTTTTGAGTGAAGAAGTTCTAGACCTATCTATATGACTTCATCCTTTTTAAAGATACATTTACACCTTTAAAAATATATTTCACTACATAGTCTCAGAGTCTAGGTATGTGGTCGTTATAGACTTATTTATTAGATTTGAATCGTTTCTAATGTTGATGTCAGAGGCTGCATAGGAAGCCAGATGTGCCCAAAGCCCTCCAAGGCTATCTCTTGAAGCTGATAAAACTGTTCACCATTTAAATCTGAGTCAATTCTCAAGCTGCACAGATCTTCAAGGTTGGACTGAAATGCCCCTGCAAAGCTGTTTTGCAAAGCCCCAGGGTCTGAACTAAAGCAAAGCAGCTTTTTTCACTTACCTCCTCTTGCCCTGGAGGAGGCTTCTGTACAGACCCAGCACTTGTGCAAATGCATCTTCTGCCTTCTGCGAGTGGCTGGCAACCGCTAGGATGAGATTGCGAGGCATCAAGGTTCCCCGAGGGAAATCACGTCCTCTTCTCACTCCTCAGCAAAATAAAGTGAATCAGGTTGTCTCTGCAGTGTCAGGCAGCTCATCAAGGCAAATCAAAGCCACATTATATAGGCTAAGTATATACAACAATAAATAGCAAGAAGTGGGGAGTAAAATAAGTACTGCTTGAGGAGTTTAAGCCCTTCGCAGTCTGTCAGCCTGAGCTCACTGTTCATTAACAAAGCTCTATTATGTGAAAACGGTATTGTCTTTCTAGAAGGCAGTTGTCAAATCATCGGAGCCATGCTACATACAGCATATCCAGAAACTGTGTGCGTGCAAGCATTTACTGTGAGCTACCTATCGCAGTCTGGAATTCATTCTGAAAAGTGAAAAGACTGTCAATGAGAATAGTACATACCAGGCTACTCACCAGAATCAACCAAAGGTACTCTATGGAAGTGACCCTGCTCCAGAATCCATAATGCAGGATTTGGTTCAGAGGAATAGCTTTTTGATTGTAGTGGAATCTGACCCAAAATGACCCAAAATGTTCTTAGACCAATCACAAACATCTAATGTGACAGCCACAACCCTCAAGTAATTAGTCTCTTACAGTTGATCAACATGTAGAATAAGTGTATTTAAGAATGTGTACCCAGGTTGTTGCATCACATCATCCTCAAGCAAATTGCCCAGAAGAATTGAGTGTAGACAACAAATATAGTAAAACAGATTTCTAGTAGAGGTTGCCAGATTTCTAATTGCTCAATGTCACTCCATGCTCAGTATCTGTAGCCTCCCCTGCTGAGATATTAATGGGGTGGTATCTCAAGTTCTATGTCAATGTCTTCCCAATAGACTTAGCTGGGAACTAAGCTGAGAATATATTCAAGATACTGTTCTGTCACACTATTTCTTCACTCACATTAGAAGGACCAGCTTTTGCTAGGAATTGTAGAGCTAGACTAACATGCAAGCACTATTGACTTCATACGGTCACAATAAAATAGCTGGTATGACATCTCTGCTTTGATCAATTCTGCCTTGAGGAACTGGTAAGCAGCACAACGATAAGTAGAACCTCTTTTGGTATGCATAGTTAAGGTTGCTACTATATATCTTTCTATATCTCCTACCAGTGATTCTAACCAATGTAAATATGCATGTATGTATGTATGGGTGTGTATGGGTGTGCGTGTACACACACACACACACATATTCCACAAAAGAAGTAATGTTAAGTTGTGAGCAACAATTCATTTTTACACACGATACCAGGATTGACACACGCTATTATGAACATCTGGACTTTAAAAGTTTGTGTTTTTAAGTGGGCTCTGAAGCAGTGAAGTGCAATGCAGTCAACAAATTATATCCATCTCTTCATCTGTTTTTCTCCTTGAATCCTAAGTACGATAGACTTACATAATACAGTAGAAGTTACTGCCTTTAATGTCAGCACTATAGACGTTCTTAGACTACTGATGTCCTTAGACCAGACTATTAATCCTCTGGCATTTTATTATTCTTGCCACACAAACAAAACATTATTTATTGCAGTCTCATATTGTTGCCATACTGAGGATTTCCTGTGGAAATGTTGGAAGGACTGTTAGAAAAACAAATTCTAGAAACTAGTGACAAAGTAGTTTGTGAACACAAAATAGTCTCAAGAGAAGTGGATGTTTCAAATCTTTTTCTCCTTTTCACCTATGCTACTCTCTCATCTTAGGTTCTACGTACAGTAAACATCTATTTCATCATGTTTAGAATCATCTTAGATGCAGGAACTCCATAGAACTAGATTTGATTTTTGTTACATATCCTTAAGTGTGCTAAAACAATGCCCTAAACAATGTGCCGAAAGAAAGAAAGAACAAAAGCAATGTATTTTAGTCTATCCACACTGAAATATAACTGAGAAAGAATAATGTTAATTCAAAATGCATAAACTGTAATTATACATGGGAGTAGGTTGTGTTGGTCTGTTTAAAACAGTAAAATTTGTACTGCTGTTTCACAAATTAAAAAACTGAAAAACTTTTATCTTGCTTCATAGCTACACTCCCTAATTAACGCTGCAAAAGCCTCTTGCTTTCATTTGCCTGCCAACAAGTTAACTTTTTAGCTCCCTCTACTGGTCTCTGGATAATGACTTTGCATTTGTATTACACATTTCATTATGCTAAATCCACACCCTCCCCTCAAATGACTAAGATAATCTAATGATTTCAGAATTTGAACAGCATAGCAAATCACAACTTTATGCAGGGTTAAAGAAAGTGATACTTAATTGAGTCGCCAGATATAGAGAGAGAACAAGATGATGACCTGTGGTGGAGCCAGGATGGGATGCTGCTGCAGAGAATAAGGAAGAGAACCTTACGGAGATACGCAGGAACGTAGGCAAGAGGGGCTAAAAAATACACTTTTTATGTACAGAACGTCTGGCCTCTGGATAACATTCGGAAGCAGCTCAGACAGACACCTCCCTAATTCACTGAACTATAAGGAGGAGGAGGAGGTACAGCACCATCAGACTTGCAAGATTCTGTTATTATAGCCAATCTCAATAAAAAGAGTGTTAGCCTTCCTCTTGAGTTGACTCCTGGTCTAGTCTACGTAGTGGGGCTGACATCAGCACCAATTACGATGCTTTGTTTAGAATAAAGTAAAATGATTGTTTACAGTGCAATTGTAGGCACAAAGATTATATTATATTTCCCTAAAGTATTGAGGTTCCGGTTTTGTCCAGCTTCCATAAAAGGCAGATACTAAAATATGAATTTATCAAGTCAGTTTTTAAAAAAATATTATATTTATGATATGATACTACCAGTTCAGAAGAGGTTATTTTCTAAGGATTCATAGAAAAAGTTATTTGAAAGAAGCCCAGAACTGTTGAATATAAGCCCAGAATGGAAAAGCTGATTTCTGTGTTGCCAGGTATCTTAATACACTAGCCAAAATGATTAATGTTGATAATTCCTCTCCTGTGGACTCATTAAATCTGGACTTATTTTTATTAGAGGCTTTGACATTTCCTCCTTTCTTAATATCAGAGGTAATGACAGTGGTATGATTATATACTTATTCCTTTCTACCTTCAAGCAGTTTTCTTTGGCAAGACTGGTGCCCTCTCTCTCTCTCTTACCGAAACCTTGCACATGGGGACTCATTCTTTCCTGTTAAACTGTTAAAGCTCCATTAGCAAAACTAAATGGTAGTGTATGTTAAATGAATGCACAACACCCCCTCCCAACCCCATACCATCTTTAGGAAAGATTAAAATAGGAAAGGCACCATAAGAAAGACATTGACAGAGAAATTTAATTTATCATGAGGGGTGTTTGGGGGCCATGCTTTTTAATTTTCTAATTTTTTTAAAACCCTGTCAAGAAATGTCCAAGTTAAACAAAGGAGAAATTACAGAATGAATCTGGATCTCAGCCTTGAAGAATAAGGTTTCAGTCTAATTGAGATCATACGCCGCATGTGCAGTTTTGGCACATAAGTCATATTAATCAGAAACTCTTTAATCGTGGATAATTTCTCCTGTGTGTGCCAGATTGGGCATTCTCCGGCTGGCCAGCTTTTGAGTCTGTTTCAGAATGCACCTTTGACTTCACAAACACCCGCTTACAAAATTGGGGTCAACTTCCTTCTAGGAAGGCATGCTGGGCTGGCTTTGCAGAAACTTTCTCTAATGATTAAATTGCATCTCAGATGGAAATCTGCAAACTACAGATTCCATTGGAGTGACTCTTTCCCATGATTGCAACTGCTTTGAGTTGGGAGCACACCAGAGATGGAGCGAGGTGGAAGACGATCCCGCTGCTGCTGCTGCTGCTGCTGCTGCTGCTGCTGCTGCTGCTGCTGGATCAATTTTACAATGACTGGACTGAACGTTGCTCAAACTACTGTTGTTGCCTTCCTGCAAAAAGGAATCTGTATATATTGGGGATAACTCAGCTACAGGAACAAGTTTGCATCGGCCCAAATCTCTTTCAGATTTTAGGAAATACTACATACTCAGACGGCATTGGTTAGGCACTGGGGTTTTTGTTCTTGCTTTTTTATTTGTTTTATTTTGGGGCAAGATGAAATCTGGATTTATCATAGTCAGTCACAAATATTTGATATCTTTTTTGCCAAGGTGAATATACATTTTTTAAATGGATAAATAATAGGAAAGTATATGACAACAAATTCTAAAGTCTGACGAAGCTTTTTTAAATATCCCTATTGCAGCAGATTGTTTTATGAACATACCCTGTTAAGGGAAGCCTCATTTCATGTACCTTCAATAAAGTAATTTCCAACATGTTGTTGTTGTTGTTGTTTAGTCGTTAAGTCGTGTCCGACTCTTCGTGACCCCATGAACCATACTGCGCCAGGCCTTCCTGTCCTTCACTGCCTCCCTGAGTTTGCTCAGTTTCATGCTCATTGCTTCAGTGATGCTATCTAACCATCTCATCCTCTGCCGTCCTCTTCTCCTTTTGCCTTCAATCTTTCCCAGCATCAGGGTCTTCTCCAAAGAGATCTCTCTTCGCATTAGGTGGCCAAAATATCTGAGCTTGAGCTTCATTATCGATCCTTCCAATGAGCAATCAGGGTTGATTTCCTTTAAGATTGACTGGTTTGACCTCCTAGCAGTCCAGGGAACTCTTAAGAGTCTTCTCCAGCACCACAGTTCAAAGGCATCAATTCTTCGGCGCTCGGCCTTTTTTATGGTCCAGCTCTCACAGCCATACATTACTACTGGAAAAACCATAGCTTTGACTATGCGGATCTTTGTCGGCAAGGTGACGTCTCTGCTTTTTAATATGCTATCTAGGCTTGCCATAGCTTTCCTCCCAAGGAGCAAGCGTCTTTTAATTTCATGGCTGCAGTCTCCGTCTGCGGTGATCTTGGAGCCCAAATAAATGAAGTCTGTTACTGCTTCCATTTCTACCCCTTCTATCTGCCAGGAATTGATGGGTCCAGATGCCATGATCTTAGTTTTTTTAATGTTGAGTTTCAAGCCAGCTTTTGCACTCTCCTCTTTCACCCTCATCAAGAGGCTCTTTAGTTCTTCTTCACTTTCTGCCATTAGGGTGGTATCGTCCGCATATCTGAGGTTGTTGATGATTCTCCCTGCAATCTTAATTCCGGCTTGTGATTCTTCCAGCCTGGCATTTCTCATGATGTACTCTGCATATAGGTTAAATAAGCAGGGTGACAGTATACAGCCTTGTCGTACACCTTTCCCTATTTTGAACCACATGTAGAGCCTTTTTAGTAATAGCCCCAGGATTGAATAAAGAACTCTCAAGAAGATAGGATTATATACCCTCCTGTACTGTGTATAACTCACTTATTTTGGGAAACTTGAATTTTTGAGGTTGAGGTAGAATGGCTGGGAATGGCATTATTTTATTGCATTATGTCATGCCAGTAAACTGAATTTTATTGCTTTTAATCTGTTAACCAACATTAGCCTGATCAGAAATGCACCATTTTTATTATTATCATTTAATAACATTTGGGAGACTATTTATACATATGAAATAAGTATTAGTCTGGTCAGAAAGGCATCAATTTGATGATTATTTAGGCCGATAGATGTGATCTCAGGCTGTCATCCAATCAAAAAATTCTTAGGCTTCAATTCAAGCCACATTGAAATAACCTCCGCTGAATTCAGTGGGGTTAATTTTGTATTGATATATGTAGAATTGTGCAGTTTGTCAATTAATCAAGTAAGTGGATTAAATCAGCTTTATTCTGCATATTCATGCAACAATTTGGGAGGAAAATCCCACACAGTTGGGGCATATATATGTCGCAGAAGGAGCCAGCTTAAAAAAGATTTTCCAGTTTGAGGAAGAAATGCCTCTTCAGTGTTGTTAAAAATACACCCAATTTTAGTTTTCATAAATGATACTACTATCTTAGTTGTTAATGGGCTTTTAATTAATCAATCAGTCATTCAGAATTAATGAATGAGTGAAAGCTTGCAACAGGAATCCATCCATTATTCCATTATCCAAACCAGCATTTTAGACTAATTGCAAGTCAGTCCATTTCAGTTTCATGCTGAGAGAAAGGAGTGATGTAGTCTGCGCACATATGCTTGCCATGTAATGGAATCCAAGACACGGCACATTTTAATATTGCAACTTGCCACTTTTGAATGCAAAGCATGATAACGCTGAGAGTTTGTTCTTTGCTTAAAAACAACAGATGAGGGGGAAAAAACCATTCTTAAAGTTACCTATAACTCTTGTTTGGTTTATGAATGAGTTTGAAGGGACAGGACAGAATTTAAAACAGACTCATAAAACAAAACTAATTATTTCACCCGCTTTATGAAAGCCTCAATAAAAATATAATGGAGACCTGATTGCTGATGGTATTTACACTCATTCTAAGAATTCTTGCGTACAGTGTCGCAAATATCTACCCCATCTTCCAAGAGTTTTTGGTGCTGAAGATGAAATCAATGGATAAGCACTCTAGTCATTTGTTTAATGAAATAGGTGCAAAATAAAACTATTCCAAGATTGTTCTTTTGTATGATATTAAGCTAATAAATAAAACATAAGCACGCTGTAGAACAATATGCTGCTTTTAAAAAAGAAATTAAGAAGCCTCTTTATGTAAGTAAACCATATCCGTAAAACATTAAGCATCCTGCAGTAAGTGCAATAATTCATTAAAATGGCTCAGGTGGAAATTTTAATTACTGTATATCCTTTACCATTGCAAATAGCATTTTTGGTGTCCAAGTCTCTCCAGAGCCTTGCTCCAAACTTCAGCTCTTTCTTTCCCTTGTTGTTCTTACTTACCAGTCCAAAACCGAATTCCCATTTTAATCGTCAGTGCCCTTTGCCTCGGTTTGTTTCCACTTGGAGGAGTCAACTTCCCTCAATTTAGATCGCTTAACATAAGATAGCATTTCAGCTCCACTGAGATAAACCAAATTTGATAACCCAAATTCTTAAAAAAGGGGGGTTCTCATATACACTAGGTTAATAGGCTCGTAAAAAGCAGATTAGTCAATTGTGAATGGATTTATTTATTTATTTATTTATTTATTTATTTATTTATTTATATTTCAAATTTGGACACAACCCATCTCGTGAGGAAGTGAGAATATATATATTAACGCCTGTCATATCTGTTTAATTATACATTTAAAATATATCCGATAATTTTTTTTAATCTTTACCTTTCCTAATTCCCAACTCTATTTTAATTAGAATTTAACTTTATACCAAAATATTTTCCATTAGTAAAAAGACGCTAGAAATGCCCTACCTATTAGCAGAATTCAAGAGTTACGGCATTGTGGCTGGTCACACAGTCAGCCAGATGTTTAGACTGGATTTGGCATTTTTATCCACCTATCGAGTCCTTCACAAGAACCAAGGCAGATGTTGTTTGATGGTGTTAAAGGTATCATTGCAGGATATAAGCTGTCCCAAGTAAAGCTGCCTTTTGCAGTTGACTGATGGTGATTTGGTCAATGCCGATGGTCTTCAGGTGGTGCTCCAGACATTTTGAGATTGCACCTAAGGCACCTATAACTACTGGTAGTACCTTTGGTTTCTTTTGCTGCTGCTGCTGCTGCTGCTGCTGCTGCTGCTGCTGCTGCTGTTGTTGTTGTTGTTATTATTATTATTTTCCCCCTCCTAAACATCCTTTTCAAACTAGTAAAATGAGTAAAGGAGAAGAATATCAGGCTCCAGAAAGAGACTGCAATGTTTCACCAGCCCCACGTTACTTGCAACTTTACAGAAGAGCAAAAATGATGACTTTATAGCTGCAATTATATCTCCATAACTAGCAATGGACAAATTAGTTCTAAGTCACTTTCACATGAATTCATTCCTAAGTCTGTTTCCTATTCATTATGTATTCTATTTACTATTATTGCAATGTGTGTTGGCCTTTCTACTCTAAGAAGGCGCTAACGGTCAAAAAGTCAGCAAAGCAGAAGACAATGATTAATCTAATTCCCAAGGTCTGACTTGTGAAGAAGACTTGATTCCGCTCCTGAAGGCAGAAAGAGTGGGTGCTAAGCCTAATTCTGAATGGTATATGCGCTCTCTTAGGAGGGAGGCAAAAGAGATGCTCAGCCAATGAGGCCTTTCTTTCATGGGCTTTTTTTGCACTAACTTCATCTCACTTTCACACACAACCTTCCCTTGCACTATGTGGAAGAACAATCCAATCCAAGGGCAAATGCTATACATTATACATTAAATGGAAAGTGCAAGTTAGATTGATTCATTTAAACTAGTGAATAACATTTTCTCTTATAGTTTCTACTACAACAATGGAATGGTATTTTCTATATTCTCTTCTTCTTCCTTTCTCCTATTTAACTTCTCTCAATTTCTCCTACTGGCCCTTTGCCCTCCGGATTCTGCCTTAGCCTGCCACTGCCAAACAAACATGCTAAAAGAGTTAGAATATTACATCTAAGAACTTTGGGTATAACAAGTTCATTAATCTAGAATGACATGCTAACAGTTAGTTGCCATAATTACTAGTGAAGATTAAGATTTGTGAATTGTCATAAACATACACTGAAATATGTTCTTTATAGGGATTTCTGGGGAAGAAATGGAGAACTGAAGAGCGAAGCTGACAACTGCAGTGGAACGAAGAGCCAGCAAGTAGACCAGATCTTTGTAATTCTTCTCCAGACAAGGAGAGGACAGGATCACCCACAAGTGCTCCAGACAGTTGCTCCTCATGAGAAGACTGTAAGACAGTGGTCTCTAGCAGGTTTATTGCTCTGGGAAATCTTTTTTTAGCCATCTTTTTGCTCAAACCATGGTTGACACCTTCAAAAAGACACTGGGTTTGTATACTTCGTTTTCTAATCACTTTCGGAAATTGCTTGTTAACTGCTTTTCAGCTATTAGGAACCTTTGGATTGACAAGCTATAAAGCACAGGTGAGTTTCCTTCAATCCTTAGCAAAACAAGTTTTAAATACAAGTTTAAGGACTTAAAAAATTATTTTGGAATAAACAGCAAAAGGGTGATTAGAACTTTGATTCTGGAAAGTTACAAATGGACTAAGGGTCCAGATGGATTTGAAATAAGATTTTGGAATTAATTATAAGAATCGTTCCCATGGGAAAATGTTTTTGTTTTGAATTCTCTTTTTAAAAAAAATGATAGGATAAGACTTTGAAGGTTAGACACTAAGGGAACCAGAAGGAACTAAAGATTATAATTAAAGGAGAAGAACACTTAAATTTGACTTACTAATACAGAATGGAGCAAAATATTTTAACATTGGACATATTGAAGAATATTTTTGAACAATGGACCCAGAAGTTAATTTTAAGGGTGTCTGTCTCTATAGATAGACTGTGTTTCAAATATGTTATGAAAGAGGAAGACGTTTTACCAAACAAGATTGAGACTGATCTGAAAGTGGATTTAAAAATGACAAGAATGATATAGAAACACTGGACATACAAAAGAAACCAGCTGATGTCTTAATAGTTAAAAGGGATATACAAATTACAAACCAAGAGAGTGACCTGGATAATTTTCCTATATTAGATTTACAAAAGAGACTTGTTAAAGCTTTGAAGAATTTTGTGAGAAGGGACAAAGAAAAAATAAAAAGAAATCAAGTTCTAGGACATTATTTGAAGAGACTAAAGGTCAAAGTTGTTAAAAGTAAAAGGAAGGAATATACAGTTATTTTATCTGATCAAGGTTAAAATAGATACGTTGTTATCTCTGGTAACCCCTAATGGACTTTTGCTGATCAGTACTGAACGATGAGGCTTTAAGGATTTGTTTATAGATGAGAGATGGGATATGAGAAGAAGAGATCATTTGTTGCATTTTAAGAGAAGGTGATAAGATACTAAAATTGTTTATACTTGTGATGAAAGGGGAAGTCATTTCTTTATATCTTTCTTTTCATTTTCTTTACTATATTCTTATTTTTTTTCTTTCTTTTATATTTTTCTTTCTATTTTTTTCATTTCTGCACTTTCTATTTTTCTTTTTATTCTTTTTTTTAGTTTCTATTAGATTTTATCTTTTTAATTGTAACTTTTAATAAAATTACTATAAAAAAGACATGTTCTTTATAAATATCCACCCTTTTGCTGGTTTAAACTGGTGGATAGCTACTAATTTATCTAACTTGCATATTCCACCTAGAGATCAAGGAATAATTTCAAATAGTTTTGCAACCATTTGGAAGATAGTTACATGAGATACATAAGGCTGCTAAGGTTCATATTGCTATATATGAAGCATATGCGTGTGTGTGTGTGTGTGTCTGTGTATGCATGTCTGTGTGTTTATGTGTGAGTGTGTGTGTATAAAATACATGTGTGTTTACTTGAGCAAGTACTTTAAATCATACCTTTTTCTGCAAAAAAATAGTAATAGAATTTAAAATGCATAGTGATTTTTGAAAGGAGAAAAACCCCAAGAGCTAAAATGGCAAACATTTTGCATTTTATCAATACTAATGAATCCCTTAAACCCCAGGGATGCAAATGTCATCAGTTCAAGGGCCACACCAAGCTCTGCAAGGCGTATAAATGTCTCACTCCAAAAATATGAAAAAGCAGAGACCTGATTTTGGCAGTGTCATTTTCAAGGCGTAAAATCCAGAGGTATAAGGCTCCTATTTTCCCCCTAAACTCCTGCCAAACCCTCAAATAAAAGATTAAAACTCCCATTTCAAGGGAGGGTTCAAGGGCTCACTTTGTACCTTAACCATTCCTACCAGCCCCCAAAATGCCGGAAAGACCTAGCTGCTCTTGAGGAGCTCTGGGGGCTACAAATGTTTAACAGCCTGTGATGATAAAGGACAAAACAGGCGTTTACATGTGTAGAAATGTACATACCTGATAACAGTTTATTCCCAAAGCGATGTTTTTAATATTGGAAATCTCTTGCCAGATGTTTTCTTCCACTTGTTAAGAAGAATGAAGATTCAGAAGAGGATGTCTCTCGTGCCAGACACTAAGACTCACAATTTTCTAAACTGTGATGGAAGCAGAATGATATTTTGGAAGGATGTTCCATGGATTACAAGGAATATGATACTTATGAAAACATTGGCTTGCCAGAAGATGAGGAAGGGTGTTCATACATGCCTTTATTTTGGGTAGTTCGTATCATAAGATCTCATCCAATTTTAACTCCTATAAACAATGCATCTAGCAGCTGATTAATATGCATACATGTGTAATTCTATTATAATTATTTAGTGTGGTCTGTGGATATTTTAAGCATGATTTTTTTTTAAAAAAAGAGTGAGTTCCTTTCTGTTCTGTTGAGCAAACATAAATTATTTCCCTGCCCTCCACTCAACTATCACAGACTTTAATAGAAACTTTTTCACTATGCCATTGGTTCTCTCTTTGCCTCCTTCTGGAGAGCAGTAGGCCTACTTAAGGTATTGGAAACAATATATATTTGTTTCCAAGGCAGTTGCTATTTGTTTCACTTAATGCTCTCTTAAAGGTTTTATTTCCTTGAGAAAAAGGCTACTTTTTTTTTTTAATCACTTTATTCTCAGGATGCTTAACCTATTTCTTGTGGTGGTGCTTTTGTGTTTTTTATTAATGGAGCTGGCAGAGGATGCTACGGTTGGTACTGTCTAGTTCTCTTTCCCACTGCCACTGGGGTGGCTTTCAAAGTAAGATGATAGCATCTGCACAAAAGTAACTACCATCTTTCAAAAATGGCAGAATTGTATGGGATATTCTGTTGTTGATTTGTTGCTTGCTTTTGCCATTGTGACCACTGACAATCATTTTCGCTGAAGCATTAAATAATATTGATTAACATGGAACAGTCTCTGATGAAAGGTCAGTTGCTTATTGAATGGGAGGGACAGGCTGATGAGTTTGTCGTGGTGTTTCTCTCCTGGTGCAGAACAGAAGATCAGAAGATGGGGTGAGTCAGAGTTTGGAGTGGATAGTAGATGTTGGATGGAGATGTAGAAGTTGCTGAAAGGTTCAAAAAATGGGAGAGAAGGAGAAATCAGAAGTGGATAGCAAGAAGGAAAAAACATGAGAAGTGTGGATGAAGGATCATTTGGAGTGCTCATAGTATATGAATGAAAGAGGAAGAAGTTGGACTCAAATGTGGACAGAAAGAGACTGCAATAACTCCACCCTTTCTCTACCCCATGGCAGTAGAGATGACAAATGAATCTCAAATGTAACTGGGTGTGATTTGTAATGGGATGGAATGTGGTAGGATAAACACGTTCATAGCTAGGTGCACTCTCCTTCCCTTACAGAAGAGCAATGAGCACATCACACTAGAAATGATATCAGGATGGGTGGAGGAGCCTGAGTTGTATCACTAGGGAGCAATAGGCTAGGATAATGAGAATTCCCGCAGTTCCTCTGCTGCTTCAATGACTATTGTCTGGAAGGCCACAGGGCCTTTCCCCCTGGAGGCAAGGCTTGCTGTCTCACAGTCTATGGTTAAGGGGTGGCATTTCCATTCCCTGGAAGGGGGAGTGGGGAGAGAGGTTTCTCTCCTGCAATGGCAGGGCAGGAGAGACACCCTCAACTCATGGAAAGCCAGGGAATGGGTGTGGAGAAGACCATCCCCTGAACCAGCTGAGCCCTAGTGGAAGAAGGGCTTAGCAGGTAGGGAAGGCGTAGCTTCCTGGGCATTACTAGGGATCAGGTCTTGGATGGGGAGTTTGTAAATCTGATAGGAGTGGCCAAAAGGTCATCTAATTAGGGGAGGAGAGAGGAGAGGATAGAAATGTTGATGGAAGGCTGTTCCAGGGAGCCTGGAGAAGGAGCTATGAGGTTCTGCAGCCACTGGAATATGGAGACATGATGGGAGGCTCTGGGATGACCATTTCAAGGTGGATCAGCGGTTCAGAGCCAGTCCCCACTTCTAGCCTTAATGCCTCATCCTAAGGTCCTGGATGCTGGATCGCTGGGAGCCTTGGCCTCATACTGTTGGTGTTAAATACCAGGCTTGTATGCCATAAAACCCTGACATGTATTACTGAAACTTGTCTGGGTAGGACAGGGAGGTTAGGATGGCCTCCTCCTTGTTACCCTTTACAAAAGAGATAAAGACTAAAGAAATTTATTTTATCTGATTATTGTGAGCCACCCAGTGTCTATGATTTGGGAGGCATATAAATCATATGAAACCACAGACAAACACATTCCTTTGTCACAGAAAACTAACTGGTAAAGTAAAACTGCTTAAAATGATGGGTTGAACTTCTTTCTTAATGCTTTAGACCAGTGTTTTTCAAACTTGGCAACTTTAAGATGTGTGGACTTCAACACCCAGGATTCCCCATGAGTTACCCATCCAAATTGGCAGCTTACCTGGGAATGTTTAGAGGCCATGATGCAGATCTCACCCACCCACTCACTCTGCAGCGTTTTTAAAGGTGAGTAATATGGAAAGACTCCCCTTCGAAGCGTAATTTAATATTTGAAATGAAACTGTAGGATGGTTCAGTACTATTCACACAAGAAGAAAAGCAAATAAATTAAAATATTATTTCAAGTTTCACTACACGCTCCTGATTAATAGGTAAAAACCTTCAACGGTAAAAAAAAACAATAGACCAAAACTTTGCACTGGCCTAGGATGCAGTGAAACAAAAGAGGGGGGCAGTGTACAAATGACCATTCAGCCCCCAAGCCTCCCCCAGTCATAAAAAGGCCCTTGCCCTCAAACAGGAATGCCGAAAGGGTGAGGCCAAGAGCAAGGAAGAAAGAACCCTGGGTGGGGAGGAGACCAACGTGATGCAAGAAAGAGCCTCGCTCTTAAGTCAAAGCCTCGCTCCAGGTCCCTTGTGATCCTGGGCAAGAGAGCTGATCCTTGGCCTCCAGCAGCAGCTGAGTTGCAGTAATCCAAGTATGCAGAAATCAGGGTTTTTTGCTTTGTTAACCTTACTTGTAAGTACAAACTTGGGAGGGAAAGAAAGACTTTTACTTTGTCCCAATAGCTCACCAAACAATTGCATTTAGGGCTCTCAGGAGCACAGCTGCACTGAGAAAGAGGGCAGATCCACTTTTTCTCCATGCATCTCCCAAATGCATGTTTTCAGAGGGCTCTTTGAATGCAAGCCTAAAGCCAGCTTTGTTTTATTTTTTCAATGTACATCAGCCAAACTTTGCATTTGTCAGCTGTAGTCACAGTTGGGGGCAGCCCTGCATAACTCAAAAAAGTTATGTAGGCTAGTGTTTGGATGGGAGACCATCAAGAGATCCCAGGGATGTAGGCAAGACTGGGAAGTTAAAAAAAAAAGTCGTAGAAGGAAGCAATAACAAGCCACTTTTGTAATGCCTGGGAGTCATTCTTATTTTACTCCAGCCTATCTATGTGGCTTCATTATCAGTCACAGTCAATGCTTCTTACTGTAGAAAACTGAGTTTCCATTATGTGTGGGTTTTTTACATCAAGATTGGGTTCAGAGTATGGACAAAAATTCTAAGGCTGCCATTTGTTCAGAATACTCTAGTTGCTCTTAACTGGCTTGTGTTTTCTCCAGTTCAGGAGGGCACCATATAGAGCCCTCAAAATAGATGTGGTCAGGCTTGTCTTCAAAAATAACAATTTAGCTTAACTACGATTCTCTACATTGTAAGCCAACTGTGCTGGAAAGCCAAAAACTTTTATTTCAAAAGCTGGTTGTTTTTGAAAAACTTCAACCAGATATCACATCACTTATAGAATTCAACCACTTAAAAAGAAGAAAGTGGTTAAAAGCACCACAAGTATTGAGCCTCCCACACAGACCATGCATGTTATAATCAAATATAAAGGAAATAACTACTTCATCACACACAGCAATTTTCACTCTAATATATGCATTGCTTTGCTTCGGAGATTTGATTTATTTGATTTTGTGTTGATTCTACCGCCTGTTTAAAGGCTGCATTTAGGGGAACACTATTAACTTTAAATCTTCAGAGCGATTAGACTAAGACTGGCTAAAGTCAGGTTGAAATATGCAGTTTAACCATGAAGCTCATTTGATCCCCCTGAAGTAGCCACCATCTGTGAGCCTAACCTCTTTCCCAGGGTTATTAGACAAAGAGTGGACGATAAATTACCAAGAACTTCTTGGATGAAAGGTGGAGTATGAATTAAGCACGCATCACCCCACTGAAATCAATGGTTTCAGCATGCCAAATTATAGGATGGATGGGGGCAGTAATATTATAGCTCATTGTTTTTCCTTCATAGTCCTGCTGCAGCTTACATTCCTATCTAAAGCCTATTTGGAAAGTATATCCTGCTAAAATTTATGGCTGCGAAATGTTGATACAGTCGAGTTGAGTGTACCATCATTTTTAACCTAAGCAAAGTCAGAAGGAAGGTTTTAGCCAACCCACTTCTTCTCTGCAAGTTACCTATTTGTAAGAGAGATTTATTTCATTTACTTACATGCATGGTCTAGTTCTCCTGCTGCATTTTGGTCACTGGGAGTTGCGTAAAGATAACACATAGTCAACATTGGCATCCATAAGGGAGAACAAAAGGCGCAAATGATGATCCATGCATCACCATGTCACAATTAGGTGAAAGGCTGGGGTTTGTGTCATGATGAAATTTCCCATAATTGTGGTTTATACCAAATGTCTAAGATCAGTGTCATCCAAGAGAGCCTGTATCTGATTCTTTCAGCACACATTAATGAACCTTCCATCAATATTATTAAATTTATCAAGATCCAGGAGATTTGTTCAGGAAGGGAAGGGAAGGGAAGGGAAGGGAAGGGAGGGGAGGGGAGGGGAGGGGGGAAGGGAAGGGGAGGGGAGGGGAGGGGGAGGGAAGGGAAGGGAAGGGAAGGAAAAGGAAAAGGAAAAGGAAAAGGAAAAGGAAAAGGAAAAGGAAAAGGAAAAGGAAAAGGAAAAGGAAAAGGAAAAGGAAAAGGAAAAGGAAATCAAACATGGCATGGAAAAGGTTTTCCCTCCTTTCTCAGAATGCCAGTACGAAGAGTCACGCATGAAGCTGACCAGGAGGAGACCAGACAAAAAAAGCATTTCTTCACCCAGCACATTGTTAACCTATGCAGTTCATAAGCACAAGACATGGTGATGGCTACTTACTCGGATGGGAGAATGGATAAATTCACATAGGACAGGTCTAACAGGGACTATTAGTTTTGAAGTTTCAGTCTTACCTTCAGACTGGAAACAGCATGCTTCTGTTTACCAGTTGGCAGGATATGTGTCCATCTGCTGCTTCTGAGCATCACAGAGGCGCCTGATTGGCCACTGTGTGAAACAAAATGTTGGACTAAGACGTGCCTTGGTCTGATCCAGTGAGACTATTTTTATTGCCTTATGTTCTAAAATGAGAACACTTCTTGTCAGCCTCCACTGACTAGAATGTAATCAGCCTTGAGGAGCAAAGTTTAAACAAGTTCATCTGAATCCATCCAGTCTCAGCACTTTCAATAGCAAACCACAGCCATCAGCTTGGATAGGGATACTTCTGGTTGGAAGGATAATGTAGCGCTCACCCAACGCACAATATAAATATTCCAGTTTGACACACACCCGAATACAGTGACTGAAGAGTGTGATACCCTCTCCTCAATCTTGAATCTTGTTCATAGTGAAAAGAAGCTAGAAAAGACTCATTTTGTTTTCAACTCCCAACTATCCTAGTTAAGCCCCTGTTATACACTTCAGGTGGAATCTCCTTCACAGTCCAAAAGTGTAAATTTATTCAAATAGTTTTTATTTATAAAGAGGAATATTGGTAAATTATATTAATTTTCCTTGGTTGACAGCCTCAGTCTAAAGACAATACACAGTTTTATATGCATAACAACTCTGGATGGCCTTAATTATGGTTGCTATTGCTCGTGAGCTTCTAGGATTGTGTCCAATATTCAACTGACAAAATTAATGAGACTGCACAACCTCTGGCCTAGTTGTACATGAAAAAAAATAGTTAAGGTTTTAACATCCTTTTGAATGTAGCAGAAATAACGTCTCAATAGATCAGAGTGTGGCAGACTTCAGGGAATTGGACTTTATTTAACTTGGAGCCATTTGCAACTTTGTGGAGTGGATGCTTATTATGAAAAAATAATTATGTAGTGCTCCCTTTTCCAATGACATCAAGCAACCACTGCTATGTAGTATCCCAACATTTAAGACACACTGGAGTCCATATTGCCAGGGGAAATATTGTTCATAGTAACAGAACCCAACAGAATTCCTTCATCTCATCACCGTGGCTTTCTGGCAGGGAGACAAGCAGCAGAAACGCAAGGACTGATGCAAACAATTTGCTCATTAAGCAATGGCAGTCTCAATGTAAAGTTCATAATTATTTTATACAAACTAAGGAAGTTAACAAAAAGTCGAATTCCTTACCTTAAGGCATTTCCTATAAAAGAGGGGAAATAGGTTCCTCAATAGGTCTCTGTTGTTGAAAGGGCAAATTAGCTGCAAGAACGGGATGGGGGGGTGGAATTAATTTTTTTTTTCTTTTCAGTTTACTTTTTCAATCATTGGGAAAACACAGGGGCATTTTAATATCGTATTGCTTTTGGAAGCCATTCAGTTATTAGGTCTTGGTGGGTGGGTGAGTCTATGTAGTATAAATTGTAGCAAAAGAGTTCCTCTTCAATTTTCCTAGCAATTATATTTTTTGAGGTAAAATTAGAGATCTCTTATAGATGGCATTTCAGGGAAGAACCACTTAATGTATATTTTCATGATTGTAATACTAAATACTGAACAAAATTGCTGCTGGAGGGGTGGTAGGTACTTTAGAACAGCAACCAGGAACTCCTGGGACCACAGCTTGTTTTTCTACTCCTTATGCTGTCAGGGCAGCTGGCCAAGGCAGACAATTCAGTCAGAGGAGAAAGAACATTCAATTTGCCTCGAATCATCTGTCTTCAAATTTCAGAAGATATGGGATTACTAGTCCAGGGCCACTAGCAAACATAAGGAAGCTGAGTTGTGCTGATTGCTTCAGACATTCAGTTCGCACATGTGTGCCCCAGATAACTGGTCTCCAATGTTCAGCCGCTTGTTGATGTTTCAGTGGTGCTTGTCCAAAGGCTTGTGGGATTTTTTTGTGATAAAAAAGAGCATCAGGATCCCCAGCTAAGACTTAATGTGCATGATACTTTATAGAGTAACATAAGAAAAATATTATGGCTCCTGTTCTGAACACTTCACATTCTAAGTATTAAGAAAATTTAAAACCAGATCCACTCCACCATCAGCAGTGCTTTGTCTTGGCCAGGCCAGATTGGACTCTTTCACATTTTGGCTCCGAAGATATTGTCTGCTGTGCTGTAATGCAATATAAAGTATTAAGTTGCAGTCTTATGCATGTTTAGGTTGATATAATAAGTGGACTGATTTCTGAAAATACACTTATAGAATGGCATGGTTAGTGGCCAAAAGACGTCATGAAATTATTTGGATTAATATTTTCACATTCAATTTTTTATTTACATATTTTATCTTTTACTTGCTGATTAAAAATTCAGTTTTGGACAAAGAGGGCATGCTATTCAAGATTTCATTACTGGTGGTTGGGTACATGCATTTTTAAATTGTTAATACAGAGATTTTTTATTTATTAAGTTGATTTATAGGGCTGCCCACCTCACAGATGTGTCTCTGGGCAGCTCATAACACATTAAAAATAATAAAGAAAAACATTGAAAAAACTACAGTGGTCACCAAGAATAAACCAATCTAATCTTGGGGAGATAGAGTATTCCAGAGGACAGGCACTATGACAGAAAAGGCTCATTTCCTAGGTCCCCGTAGATGAATTCTTTAACTGAGAGGATCCAGAGTATGCTCCTTCTTTCACACCTAGCAGGATGGGTAGAAACAATCAGGGAGAGGTGGTCCTGCAAATAATCTGCCCCCCTGAGATGAACAGCTTTAATTCACCCAGAAGCACACTGGGAGCCATGGAGAAGTGTAGCATGGGTGTACCTATATGTACCCATAACTGCCTGCATTGCCACATTCTGGACTAGTTGCAGCTTCCAGATGGTTTTCAAGGACAGCTCCTTGTAGAGCGCATTGCAGTAATCCACTTGGGAAGTGACTAAGGTAGGAGTGACTGTAACCAGTGCCTCCTGGTCCAGGAAGGGGTGCACTAGTGCAAAAGCCCTCCTGGCCATGACTGCCACCTGCCTTTCAAAAGGATCCATGAGACCAGGAGGACCCTCAGATTATCCATCACTACTCTTTGGGGCAGTGGAACTGTATGCAGAACCAAAGAAGGAAAAGCGCTGGATCAAGGGAGTCCTAAAATCCATAGCCACTCAGGCTTGCCAGCGTTGAGCTGAAGCCTGCTTGTCCCAATCCAAGCCCACAGGGCCTCCAGACCTTGAGACAGAACCTTCACAGCATCACTTGACTGACTTGTGCCTTTGTGTAGAGGTTAAATAGGAGTGGGAGAACATAGAGCCTTGTGGGGCCCTACAGAGAAGGGGCTGTGGGCTAGATTTCTCCCCCTATGAACACCAACTGGAACCAGCCCTGGAGAAAGGAGGAAAGCCAGTGCATAACTATGCCTCCCGTTCCCAATCCCTGGAGCCAGCCCAGAAAGATATCATGATCAATGGCATTGAAAGTCAAGAGATCAAGGAGAGTCTGGATTGATGCGCCATCTCCATCCCGCTCCCATCAAAGATCATCCACAACTGTGATTGATGTTTAGTCCTGTGCACAGATCTAAAACATGACTAAGAAGGGTCCAGATAATCCATTTGCTCCAGGATTCTCTGAAGCTGTCATGTAGCAACCCCACGAGGTAGACCAGATCAACTCCAAAGGAAGGCTAAACTATTCTTATTGAGATTGGCTATAATAATAACAACAAAATCTTGTAAGTCTGATTGTGCTGTATCTCCTCCTCCTTCTTTTACTACAGGGAATTAGGGAGACATCAGCCTGAGTTGCTTCTGGGTGTTATCTTGCAGTTCTGGGCTTAAAAAATGCTTTACCACTTTTGCCTAGGGAATGGAACTTGCATATCTCTGTCAAAGTCATCTCCCTTACTCTCTACATGCATGACCATCTTCTCCACAATCTGCTCTTTAAAAAGAAGATTGTAATTAGCATGAAAGTTATCCAAAATGGTTGTATCTAGTGATGGGTACTTGAGGAGGGTGTAAACCACCACATCTTTAAGCAGCAGTAGGACTATCCCTTCTCTCAAGATGAAATCAGCACTGCCAGGATCCAACTGCATATGGTCTCCCAGGAAGCCTTAGCTAACCACGATGGACTTGTGTCTAATGCACAGGTGGCTGAGCTAATACTTCCTAGAGTCCTGTCCATCAGAACCAACAGGATCAAACTCATCCCACATAACCAGCTCAGATTGAGCCTCCATCATTTCCATAAGGATCTGCCTCAATGCCAGAGTCCAGCATGGAGTGACTCCAAGTGACTTTATCCAATGGATGCCTTGAATATTCCTCAAAGCAGCTTTGAAGAAAAATCTCCATCTTGACCCTCCCCAGGAGGAGTCAGGCCACTCTGAATAGGGATGTCAGGTGGCTATCACTTCCATTTCCAACATTAAGCGAGTCACCACGGTCCTTAAGCAAGACATCACGTGACCGTGACTTGCAATTTTACTGCCAGCTTCTCCATTGACTCTGCTTGTTGGAAGCCAGCTGTGAAGTGCGCAAATGGTGATCATGTGACTGTGGGACGCTGCAATGGTCGTAAATGCCAGCTGGTTGCCAAGTGCCCAAATATCAATCATATGATTGTGGGGACACTGCAATAGCCATAAATGTGAGGGTTGGTCACAAAGCTGTCTTTTTTCAACTGTCGTAACTTCAAATGGCCAGTAAACACGGCAGTTGGTGAGTGAGGACTACCTGTACTTCTAATAGTCATGATTAGTTATACTAATTTAATATGGCCCCCATGAATTCATTTCAGTTGCCAGTATCTGTATATGCTAAAAAAAGAAGCCGGAATTGAATACAGGTAGTCTTTGAGTTACGACCATTCATTGGGCGACCATTCAAAGTTACAGCAGTGCTGAAAAAATGGACTTACGACTGGTCTTTGTGATGACATATATGGCTGTTGCACTGTTCCCGCAATCACATGATTGACATTTGGGCACTTCGCAACCAGTGGGCATTTACAACCACTGCAGCATCCCATGAAGGAGGGAAGGAGGGTGCGGTATGTGCGTGCAAGTGAGTGAAGGAGGAAGGAGGGCACTGGTGCATGCAAGTGAGGGAAAGAGGGAAAGAGGGCATGGTGCATGCGAGCAAGCAAAGAGGGAAGGAGGGCCAAGAAGCCCCTGAGCTGCAGCATGGCAAGCAGCCCCAGAGCCATGCAGTTCTGGGGCTGCTTGCTGCCCTGCAAGGCAGGGTGCAGTGTGCAGGGCAGTCAAAAGGGTAGAGATGAGGGGGGAGATACACAGGTGGGGGGAGTTGGAGGCAGTCGCTTATCTTACTGAGGCTCAAAGCTGGGAGGAATGAAGCCTGGAATGGCTTGGATTGGGGTGGGTCTTCCGCTAACGACCAGTGGAATTCACTTAACAACAGCAATGGGGAGTGCCAGAATTGTTGTTGCTAAGCGATGCAGTCACATGATGTCTCACTTTACGACCACATTGCTTAGTGACAGAAATTTCGGTCCCAATTGTGATTGTAAGTTGAGGACTACCTGTAATGTGCAATAAGATATCTCTTTATGAAAAGATCAACACTTTGGCTTTTATCGTAGAGGAACCGGCAGGCATTTACAACCATTGCAGTGTCCCGCAAAGAGGATGTTAGCAAACATTAATAGAATAATAATATTGTTATCTCTAGTGAGCCAAAACATCTACAAGTCCTTTTAATTCACAAAAACAGCTGCTGCATAAGATATCTCTAAAACTTAATCTGAATTCTCAATGTATCCAAGTCCCATTTCTCTACATTCTTGAGGAATAATAACCTTGGGGTTTTTTAGATATCATTTAAAAAAAAAAACATATGCCTCTAGATGTTATTAGTCTCTTACAAAAAAAGATTTTGAAGTACAGTTTTTTTACATATGCGTAGCACATTTCTGGAACATAAATTGTGGATTTAAAGAAGACTCAACTGTAAGTAGAAGTCTGATGAAAATTGCCAAGATGTTTCTTCTCTAGTAAGAGAGCTGGAAAAACAATATTAATTTCCATTTTTGACAAAGTATAAAAAATATGCATTTCTTATAATACTTCAGAATATGTGCCAAAAGTGGCTAAGATATCAGAGCATATGTAGCCACAAAGAGTCTTCTATTTTTCACCAAAATCATAAATCAAAATGAGTTTGTATATGGACAAGATACATCTTGCCAAATGGTTCTGGTCTAACATAAACCTGATACAAAAAACTTACAATTTTGCTATAATCAATGCATTTATCAAGAGAAACTAGTAAAGAAAAGAGAATTGCAGTCCAAGAAATGGTATTCCTACAGAAACATGATATTTAATGTTTCAAAGATGGATATTCTCCAAAAATTTGTTCTAGTTTGGTTAAACTAGATTTGGAAGATTGACGTGTTCAATGTTCATCTGCAATTCATCTAAGCAACCCTATGTGACAAATGCAGCCTTCCCCCTCCCCTTACTTAAATAGCATCTTTGAAAAATAAGTACATTGCAAAACTGATGTAAATTACTCACCTTATAATTATGATGTTAAAGATGCAGAAATCATCTCCGGGGATACCCATTGAGGTTATCCCAGCTATTGATTAGTCACTTGACCTTCCATTCCTGGAAATTTCCCAAAGCATCTGTTATCTTGAGCTGATGAAAAATGAAGCCCAGCTTTTGCTCTGCCCTGAAGCTACTGATTCTTATTCCTGGTAGCTGTTAGCTATTTCTATGTTTCATTTTATTTTAAAAGCATCTGACCTTTTCTGAGCTTCTCTCTGGCTGGTTCTTCCATAAATATACTCTGTTGGAGACTGGAGTTAATTTTATTCTTTGCCTCTTTGGGGAAAAGCAATAGTTCTAAGTGTCAAACTTCTCTTAAGGAACATAAAGGAAATTCTGGAGAAGGGATCTACGGGTAGTCCCTGGGTTAAGAATGCCCGGTTTAGAGATGACCCACAGTTAAGGACGGAGCCTATTGCAGCAAAATTCGAATTAAATATACAATGATTCCAGTTAGATACACAATGGTTTGAGTTAATTACACAATGCTACTTATACAGTATTATACAATAATAATATTGTATAATACTATATTATTGTATAATACTGTTCTGGCTTACATACAAATTCACCTTAAGGACAGACCTTGGGACCAGAACTTGTTCTTAAACTGGGGACCACCTGTATTCTCCAGAGGAACAGTGTGAACTTTCCCCCATGAGCATTCATGCCAGAGTTAATTATTCTGGGTGAAGACAACTCTGCCTCTGAAACCTGCCATGAAGCGTCTGCCATTCTGTCCTTCTGCACAGAATGGGGGCTCCAGACACTCAATTGCCAGGCCTCTCAAACAAAAAAACAAAAAAGGGGGGGGGGAAGCTCCCCTCTTATTGCATCACCTCTGATGGAAATCCATGCATAGCTTGCTTTATGCAGAGCAGTAGTTCTAGTCAAGACTTCAGAGGTATTTGGGCTTCTTGTTTCTCAGAGTAGCCCATCCTCCAGAATCAGATATTTAATTCTTAAGATTTTCTCAGCCCACCAACAATATGCTGAGTTGAGTGGTCTTTTTCCACATTAAACAAGGTAGGGAAAGCAAACCTATATCAGCAGCGTCCATAGGAATATCTGAATTTTCTTCTGTGAAATAACATGTGCGCACAAGGACTTACTCCTCAGGGATTAATCAGGGTGGGTGCATAAGCGTTGCCTCTGTGTGTGTGTTTTGGCTCTCCCCTCATGTTACATCTCTATGGTTTTGTGCATATGTGTGCATTGGGAAGTGGGGTGGGTGGGTAGGTAGGGGGCTGTGTATGTTCCATTCTGGGTTGTGTAACCAGAAGGGAGAGGCCTTTTTTCAGGAATGTTTTTTCTCTGCAGCCCCTGGTTGGATCTGGCCCATTTTCAATCTCTATCTTTCTTTTGCTGAGTTCTCCCCCTTGCCAAATTTGGTCCCATTCTGTTCAGTTTTTGGAGAGTTATCCAACTGAACGACAGGCAGGCAGACAGAGCCCCGGCCCCATTTACATTATTTCTTTCCAACATTCCATTGGGTTGGAGAGAATAAAAATTAAGGACAAAAATACTTGAAAGTGTACGTCAAGAAGGAGTGTCACAGACTTATTTTGAAAGGAACCTTCCTTGTCTCCTTCTTCCCCAAATACAACTTAAGAATGAAATATGGTTCTCAAAGGAGAGCCCTCAAGAGATTACCATATTTAGTCTACAAAATAAAAATTATTTAGGGAACATGACAAATAAAATGTTTTTTACCATTCAGAAGTTATTAATATTCCCATTTTACAGTGTAAGAGCTGAGGCTGAAGTATAATGACTCGCTCAGAAACTGACACTGAGTTTATATAAGCCCAAAGATGCTGCACTGGGTCCAAGCTCTGGGAATTACTTGATAATAAACTGGTTCTTCTTCACAGTTCTTTGGCCTGAAGCACATGCTGAGATGCATCATAAGATGTCAGGATGAGACGGTTAACCCAAACCTTGATCATGGTTTGGCTCTGGAAGGTTTGTGCTGCAAACAAACTCTGCACAAAAGTTAAATCAAAGCAGTCTGGGACAGTTGGGTCTCTGATTTCATTTTTCAAGTGCTTGGATCTGGAAAACTTAAAATGTGGTTTGGGCCTTTCCCCCACAAATTACCTCTTCTTGGCCCTGGTATTTTGTGCTTACCAAGTTCACAGTATATATTAAAATATCACTTTGGCATTGTCTCTTTAAAAGAGGAAGCTGCAGATTGTGACTGCCAGAAATAAAAAGTGATTGTCAGATATAAAATGGAAACTGCCGTGCTGATCAGGATATTGTTACGAGACAACATTCAGAGAACTGGGTTACAGAATGGGCAAAAATAACACTTGTGCATTTACAGCTCTGCCATACTGCCATAAGAAGAGTCCCAGGTCACATGCCAAAACACTACACTATCCTGGCACCCTCTTTGTTGGCTCTTTAGGAACTTTTAAAGACAGAGCTGCTCTGCAGAGCCGTGGGGGAGTGAATGGTCACCCTTGGTACGCAATTTATTGGTTTTTAGATTTTTTATAATGTAAACGTCCAGGATTCATCTTCCTTCCTTCCTTCCCTCCCTCCCCCCCCCCCCAGTTTCTTTTATTGGTTTGCTTTCTTTTTAATCATTATCCATCATCCTGAGCAGTGCACTGAATGGTCAGGATACCCTTTAAAAAAAAAAGCAGAAAGGAATTCCTACAGCTTGGAGTCTAATTAATTTCTGGCTCAGTACATTTTGCGGGGAGGAAACAAGAAAGGAGAATTTTTGAAATAGACTCTTCCCTTAGAGCAGTGTTGTCCAAACTTGGCCACTTTAAGATGAGTGGACTTCAACTCCCAGAATTCCCCAGCCAGCCATAGATTCAAGTATGCTTTGCTTTATATACAGGAGGCTCCGCCTCTTTTTTTGAATTAACATTTTGATTAAATATTCCAAGCAGTTTACATTTAAACAGTTCAAATGGAAGGTTAAAATAGTTGATAAAAGCATACATTAGTACACCGTACAAAATATGCAAAATAAAATAAATGACAAAAACACAGCAAAACAACAGAGAATAAAAATAGCAGTAAATTTAAAAAATATATATGACAGCAGGATTCACAAATCCTTAAAAGGTTTGGGAGAAATCAAAGGGTCTTTATCTGTCACGGAGAAGACAAAAAAGGGGCACCTCAGTTGAGATGTCATCCCTAAGGCAGAGGGCTACTCCTGTAGAGGCCTCCTTCTGGCTTGTGACTGGTCAGCTTTAACCTAGGCAGATGCCCAGAGCTGGCTCTCTGAAGAGCATCTGGGTGGACAGGGAGGAGCACACAGGGACAGGCATTCCTTCAGACATTTTAGATACTTCGCCCCTTATCTGGACCAGGCCCCACTTACACCTTGACTTGTCTCAGATACAGAACTGCTTTTCTTGGCTTTTTTAAAATGCATTTTTATTGTTAAAAAATGCACACATGGGGATTAAAAAGAAAGACAAAAAGAACAAATCACAGAAATAAACATTAATATTTCCTTAGTACTTCTTCCATATATATAGGGTTTTTTAAAATTACTTACACACAAAGGAACTAAACCTCTGATTTGAAACATCATAAAAGTTACAACATCTGTTCTGTAACTACACTCCTACGGAGCTGAGCAGCATGCTCTGCTGAACTCAATGATTCAGTAGTCAAGCTAAGTTATATATTTTTAGTGGTTTCATTATATTTTTAGCTTAGCATTTCCTTATATTTTTAGCAGGTAGAAGTATTGGCGTAACCTAAAGGGAATTTACACCTTTAAATGTTCTATGTGATACTCAGTTGAATGGTAAATGTGATACTCATCTTGGGAATCGATAACACCTTGGAAGCCAGTGACAAACACACAGAATATTAATATTCCAAATCAGGCACGGGCAACATACTAGGACTATGCCTTTTGGAAGGACAGTCTGGGGAAGACATCTCATTTCTTCTTTGTTTTTTTAGATGTGCCCTGTACAACAGCTGAAATGCCTTTGTGCTTGAATCGTGGCCAGACAATTGCATAAAATTGTTAATGGCAGTTTGCCTTAATTGTTAATTGGTGACAGATTGCTGCTTGCAGCCAAATGTTGGGAGTCCAATGGTATTGGGGAATGCAAGTTTCTATGGGCTATAAGTTGCCAACTCTGTTCTCCCGCTCATAAGAGGATTGTACCTGAAGAGTAGAACCAATACAGTTTTCCTTAGTAAAGAGACAAAGGAAGGTAGATTTCTGGACTCATCATGGAAATGCAGAAGTGGGCACATTTTGTCGGGCAGAGATGAGCAAAGCTATACTGAGTAAAACTCCTTTTCCTATCCTGGGATTTCCGAACTCCATTCCATGGAACACCAGTGTTCTCTATGTGACTTAAAGGTCTTCCTTAAGCAGGTCTCAGGAATGAGAAGTATCCCATCTGTGAATTCAGAGGACCTGCTAGCAGAGCTCTTCATAGACGTCACACCAAAAAAATTAGCAACCACTTAAAAACCTTTGAATGAAAACTCACAAAGAATACGGGCTTTTGAATCAAAGGCATTGAAGGTCCTACTACCTTGTCCTTCAACCATATCTTTCATCACTTCAACAAGTTTTCAACCAACTTGTTACAACCTTCCTACAGCCAAGACCAAATACCAAAATAGGCTGAATGTAACCCCAACTCTAAGACTTCAAAAATAGGCTGCCCCATGCAAGCTCATACACTAAGATTTTTAATTTAGGTATTAAATGTGAGGAAAACTAAAAGGAATTATGAAAACATGGTTTATTTCAGTATTCCTTCCCCTGCCACTTTTTTTTTTAAAACAGAAACAGTCATAAATGTTCCAGGTATGGATATAGATATTCCAAGGTTTGAAAATGTAAGAAATACTGTTCACCTCAACTCTGAACACCAGCAGAGCCCTTCCCTCTTTTGTCGCTCCGGAACTGGAGCTTTGTGAGCTCCACATGTTTACAGCATCAGCATGCCAGATATTTTTTAAAGAACAACATTTCTGTAGGGATGATTTAATAACATTGAAATCACTTAGAAACCAATTGCCCTTAGCAGTGAAAATTCTGCATCAGCTATATTGTTCAAGTGTGTTATACAGAATTATAAAGTTTTAAAGTAGTAAAAGTATTTCTCTACCTATTGCAAATTAGGACTTCAATTGGCTCTTACAGGATCATCCGAGATGTTTTATTACCCGAATTGTTAATTGCTCGAGAGCAACGTTCTGCTTCCAAAGCATCCTACTTTCCAATTGCCCTGAGAACCTCGAGTAAGTGCCATATTTCTTCTTGTTTCCACAAAGTCTAATCATTACGGTGCATACAAAGCTGGGATTGTTTGGTAGGCCAGCTTATTTCACTTCACTTTACCAGAGCCAAACCAAACACTGGCTTTACTCTCCCAAAGTTGAAATAGTGGCAACCAATGAAAGAGGAAGAAAAATAGTTTCACTCAGTTCTGTACTCTGTGTGAGTTGTGCATATTCACAGTTTTCTGTATGTTTTGCAGCAACTTTGCTTTAAATTTTAAAAAACCAGCTCATTAAAGAAAATGTCTGAAAAATACCAACTCCCCAGAGAAAATGCTTTCTAATGGGGAGAAATTATGCTGGGAGTCAGGTGGCTGCTGCTGCTGCTGATGTTAAGTTCATCTGGCTAATGGGTTGGAGAAATATAAAACCTGGGTCAGTTCCTAGAGACCCAAAGATTCATATCAGCCCTGATGACAGACCAACATTTGTATCCTTAATTGATCAAAGAAGCCTGCATCACAGGATTTTGTTCTGATGCAAACTGTCATAACTATTGACAACTTTATGTAATGTGTACAATAAGTTTTGTTGGAGTTCCAAGGGTGTATACTGTCATAACACCCTGGACATTTTTACATGTGTTTGCATATTGAGATCTTTCTGAGACCATCACTGGCTTTGGTGAGGTCCAAATCACTGGTTTACTAACCTTCTGTACTTGGTGATTCAGTTATAGAAAGCCTGTTCGGGCATAAGTGAGATGAAACACAGCATATAGAAGTCATGCTGTACATTCTATATTCACGCTATGAAAGTGTTTGCCTGATAGCACTAAGCGAAACTCAGCTTGTCAGATCCTTCAGTTTCTTTCTGGCTGACCATTGTTTATGAGAATGTTAAATAAGCTGGCTTTCTTTGCACCCTCTTCTGCTTCCTCCAGACTGAAAGGTTTCAAACACAATTCATAATACCAGTTCCTGGGTCAATGAGTTTGGGATTGGGTCTTGAATTTAGCACTGGAGTTTTCTAACTTTATACACCTCAGCTGTATAGTATAGGATCTCAAAACTGATAGACCAGTTACTGTTGTGACATCTCCTTCCTGGCTTGACTGGAGGCCAGTACTGAGCACCTTGGAACATCTTTCATGCCCAGACCAAAACATTTTTTTAAGCAATCTATCCGTTTTTTCCCAAATGCTTTATTTTTGTCTTGGTATAGCTTTGTCCACCTCCAAGGCCATCTGTCATGATCGCATGAGGTTCCTGTGGGTCACGTGATCACTTGCTGCATCTTATTGGTTCAGCGTTCCTAAGACTCCAAGACTGCATCTCACAGAGAAGGGGGCAAATTCCATTTCCGATTAAAGTCAGCCCCTAAGTGACAATGATTGCCATATTTACAAATATTACCAAAATGCAGCAAAACATATTTCCTTTGGACTCCTTGAAATAAAATACAGTTCACTTCTACTGACGTTTAGACATTTATGTTCCCATTGAACCATTTCTGTAGCTGGAGGGATGTTTATTTATCAAGCATGTCACAAATGAAATTTAAAGGAAAGATCTGTTTGCATAAATACTGATCATCTTGATGTTTTAATAGCCCCATGCAAATGTTCCTGGCTTTGGAATATGAGGAAACTGTGAAAAGATGGTTGTGATTTCTATCGTTTCAAAAAGTACATCATTCCTGGACAAACAACTGTTGCTTACAAATGCCAACCCATAGTCTGAAGCTGATGAAAGAGATTTATTTGCATTAATAGGCTTTCATTAAGCCTTGAAAGAGCAAAACTGTTATGCAGCAATATTTAAAAGCTTGATCACTCAGTATAAACATATGCTTCCCTTTAAATACATAACCAAAATTATGCAAAAAATGTTGTTCACCTGGAAAAACAAACATTTATTTGATTTCAATAGTGAAATACTATGGAGCGTATCCCAACTAGTGAGTCACAGACCAGATACTGACTTGATTTGTGCTTTAGCACTTTGGCCCAACCCATGGCTTGTTTAATCATTTTTTACTGAATAAACCTCAACTGACCATAATTTCTTTCTCTATTTTATTTTATTAAATTTATTACGGCTGCCCACTCCAATAGACTCTGGGTGGCTTACAGTGTCCAAATATACAATCAAAATAGTTAGAAACAGTTAAAGCTTGATTTGTAACCACAGTAGTTCAGTTCATACAACATGCTAAACCAAACCTGGACTTAAACATATATATGAACACAATCATAATATTCTGTCGCATGCCAACTCTTTTTCAGCTTGCAGGCATGCAAAAAGGGCAGGTAAATGATAAAACATTTGCCAGCTGACCAACTCATTAGAGAAAATTAGGTAGCTGGACACCTACTGGAAGATCCTGCCTGTTTCCTGCTGGAAGAATAGTTATCGTGGCATCTGATAAATCCCAAAGAGATTACTTCTTTACAACTACAGGACATTTGTATGCCCTGTAACAATTAAATTATTAAATTAAATTAAATGCCACCTGGCCTGGGGTGGGGTGAGAATACCTCAAGCATGGGGATGGCTAGCCCCATAGAGTCCTTCTGCCTTCAGCCTCAGATTTTTCATCCTCTTGGTCTCTCTTTCTTCTTTTTAGTAATGTTTTAAATTAAGGTTTTATGTGTTTATATATTTTATGTTCTAATGTTTGTTGTGAATCGCCCAGAGTTCTCCCATTGGGGGGAGATGGGCGGTTGAAAAATTTAATAAATAAATAAATACATAAATAAATAAATACATAAATACATAAATAAATACATAAATAAATAAATAGTACTGTATCATCTTTGGATTGCCTTAGTATTGGATTAGATTGGATTGCCTATTGACCCACAGAGGTAATATGATCATATGTTTTGGCGGTATCAGTTTTAAACAGTGGCGTACCTCTTCCCCAGATCCATATGATCTTTTTGAACTACAGGGGATTCCGTGTTTTGGCATACGGCTAGCAGTACTTTCTGAGCTTTGATAGAGATGAATCAGTTTCCATGGAATTTTAAGGAATTTTACCTCAAAGCACAAGAGGGGAGCATAGATTCTGCTTTTAAAAAATGCCTCTTCTCCAGATTTCATGTAAGGAGAAATATCAATGTGGATTTACAATCTATTAATAGCTCCTCTAATTCTAATCCAAAATCGAAATGAATAAAATTATATTCTATTTGAATTTATTTAGAGAATTAAAGTGTTTGCCATTCCTTTTCACATGGAATAACCTTTAAATGATTTACACAGATTAATACAGCAGTACAAAACAAGGTGAAAATGTATAAAAGCAGTGGTCTAAAAACTAGTGAAACTGGTACTACAGTATCTATTATTATTATTATTATTATTATTATTATTATTATTATTATTATTTAATTAAATTTATATGCTGCCTGACTCCCAGCAACTCTGGGTGGTTTCAACATTAAAGTAAAACTTGAAATGTGGGTGGGTAAAGATGCTTCAAAACTGAAGTCTATAGCTCACTTTTTTCTATCACTGCCTTTTTAATCACTAGATTGTTATTTTGGTTAACGATACAGAGCTCTTGTCCTCACCACCACCACCATCTCCCAAAAAGGTTTCTGCAGACACTGCTTCATGAAAGCAGATAGTCTGGCAACAGCCAGATGCTTTGATGTCCATTCCCACCAGCTTCAGCCAACAAGGGTAATGACAAGATATTGGGAGAGTTGTAGTCCAAGCCATGTTTCCTACTCCTGTTATCTGGTTCTGAGGGAAATTTGGGGGTTGCAATGGAAGAGAGAAAGCAAACAAGCACTAGCTGTTGTGTTATTACCAAGAATGTTGGTGAAATTTTATCCACATCTCCTGCCTGAAAATCACTGAAATAATTGCCAAAATGGTTCACCTCTGTGTGGGGAACTAAAATTGATGAGCCCAACTCAGATTAGCCATAGTTGAAATGCCTGGCAGCAAAATAAGGGTGACTACCTGAGAAATATGTCTAGGAAAGGAATTCATGGCAGTGACTCCAGACTAAAAAGGCACTCCCTTATAAATTGCACTCTCTCCATTGTGATGGCTGGGGCATGCGGCTCAATGCCTCATCTGATTATCTTTTTTCAGTGGCAGATTCATAAGGCCAAGTCCATCATTGCCTTGAATCAACACTATTTGGTGTTTTCTAGATCAGAATTTAGATTCTGAATTGGAAACAATTTGGTAACTTCAAATACCAAGAAATTATTATTATTAGTGTCAGGCAGAACCTTCTTCCAGTAAGCCCAAATGTCTGCCTTTGTCCAACAGGCTTTGCAACCCACTACCAAGGAGGGAAGTCAGAAGATTAACAGTGACTGGGAACAGAGGCAAAAGAGACAATCAGTTTCAGGCTGGTATCGTTTCCTGCTGGCTCAAGGACTGGAGGAAGCATTTTCACTCAGCCGGGGGAAAGGATCAAGATTGGCAGAACTGTGGCTGGTGGATCCTCTGCCTCTTCTGGCACACCCTGATGGTCTTCCAGAATACCCTCCTTCTCTTTGTTTCCCTGTCCCCCCACCCTGACCCAGGATCAGAGTTTCAGCCCAATCATTGGTCACTGGAGTTTATGCAGTAACAGGAGAATGCAGAGATGTAAGCCTGGGTCATTGGCCTGTACAGTAGCAATTCTTCCCACACTAAATCCTTTCCAAACCAGTAAACCAGAATGAAAACTGAGGTGGGGAGGCAGGGTCTGAAATAGCATCCTCAACCAGTATTAGATAACTTTCTCTGCCCCAAGGAGCCCAGGAAGCAGCCCATAACAGCCAGCCCAAATTCCCCATTGCACTTCTCCCCTGAGAAAAGATAAGCTTTATAGCCTTTGGGCTGTATAGAAATAACTTTGTTTCAGCAGAGGGAGTGAATAAAAGAGACTGTGTGCGCATGGGGAAAATAAGTGTAATGTTAAGTATTAATTTTGACACATCTGAATTCCTTGCTTATGTGTGTGTGAGTGAATGTGTGTACACCCACACACACATAGTGTTGGGACTTCATGGGGAATGGGAAGGAAGAAAAAACCCCATGAAGCTGAGTAGACCTTGTGGCTTGGACTCTCACTCTGCAGCACAGAATAAAATGGGCTGTGTTAATAAAATGGGTTGTGACAGGCCATGGTGAGTGTGGTCTGACTGTATGTATTTAATAAAAGGGCTTACAAATGTGGTAAAAATAGGGATTTACAAGTGCAAAGTAAGTTTGGGAGGATATTCTCTAAAGATTTCTGTATGTTGACTAGCCTGCCAGACACACAAGACCTTTTCAGCTGGTAGCATTTGCAAGAAACATGATGTGATGGGAGGTTTACACTTCAAAATGAAACCAGAGTTTACTTTAACCAGCTACAAATTTTTCTGTTAGTTCCAGAATGAAGGCCAAAACTCCTCTTCTCTCCACTGGGAAGGGCATCAACTAAATGAGGTGATAAAACTCTTCTACTTCTTTCCATGTTGACAAACAAGATTAAGGATAGCCCAGTCTGTATTTGGACTGCAGCACTGGGGTGGGACACATTTTCCAGATTACCGCCTTCAGGGATTATTTTTTATCTGCCCTGTGGATGAACATTTGGATTACATAGAATGTACATCTTGCAAGAGAGCCAGTTTGGTGTAGTGGTTAAGGCACCAGGCTACAAACTGGAAGACCGTGATTTCTAGTCCTGCCCAGGCACAAAGCCAGCTGGGTGACCCTGGGCCAGTCACTCTCCCTCAGCCCTGGGAAGCAGGCAAAGGTAAACCACTTGCAAAATCTGGCCTAGAAAACTGCAGGGACTTCTCCAGGCAATCACCAGAAGACGACACTGACTTGAAGGCCCACACATCTAAACTGCAAAATTCAGATGATCACTGTACTTATCCAGAGTTTTGCAGCCCTTGCTGGTATGAATACTAGATTAGCCCCACTACTTGTAGTGATTTTTTTCATATAAAAATTCTCTTCAGTTTTCCAGAGAAATCAGAAAACACTAAACTGAATCTGACCTTAGTTACAAGTGTTCCTGAGTACAGCTGGCACCTCAAAGTTTTCCCAGCCTGTTAAATGGTGTAACACACCATTTTTGTTATCCCAAATATGGAGGTTTTAAAGAAGACAAGACTCATAGATTATTAGGTAGGTACAGAGATAGTCTTCTACTTCACAAAGTTGTTGGCGTAACTACTGAACTTCTTGTTTTTGTTACAAAGAAATGAGTCCAAGAGTTCTGTGAAGTCACAGTCTGCCTGGCTGCTACAGCATGGGAAGGATGGTAATTTACACCTTCGTCCAAAGCTTCCCAGTAGGAGAAGCTGCCAACAGTCAGGCTGAATTTCCCAGCACTCTGTCCTGTTCTACCCAGGACTTTCCTCTTTAGCCCAACAATGGCAAAAAATGAAAAGGAAGATGCTTTGCATTTTCTTGCCCAAAACCAACAATACAAAATGTATCAAATCTTATGCCAATCCTGAAGTATATAGCCTAGCTGTGTAACCTGGCACGTGAGGAAAGCTTTAATGAGAAATTCCTCTGTTAAATCAATAAAGCCAAACGTCTAGATATAAAAATAATTACATTCGGAAAGGGAAGAACAGGACAACAAAGGAAGTCAATAATCACGTATAGAATTCCAAATAAAATCAATACAATTGGCCTAACTTAATTTATAATTACTTGAAAAAGATTCAAGTTTTAGAAGCTGTTCAGATTTCATTGCAGAGAAAGTAGTTGGAGAGAGGTTTTCTAGGCCTCTTGCTTGGATATTGTTCTACTGCTGTATTTCCTCCTTTTCTTTCTGAACACCGCGTTACCTTTTATAGAATGTGGAGAACAGCTAAAAATCAGCTTTTGGGAGGATATTAACAATTGCTATGCCCATCAAGCTAATTCTTTCATCTCTGATGTCATAGATTCAGCCAGTTGAAAGCTTTTTTGGGAAAACAGACTACTTGTATAAAGTAAAAATAATTAGGTATTCTGAGTTGCTACCATGCCATACCAGAAAAATAGGGGTTTGTCACACCTGGTAGATATGTTATTTTCATATTTAGATTTATGTGGGATTTTCAAATAGGTTTCTTAAATACTTATTAAGAGTCATTTCTTTCTTTTTTCTTTCTTTTCTTTTCTTCCTTCCTTCCTTCCTTCCTTCCTTCCTTCCTTCCTTCCTTCCTTCCTTCCTCCCTCCCTTCCTTCCTTCCTCCCTCTCTTTCTTTCTATCTTTCTTTCTTTCTTTCTTTCTTTCTTTCTTTCTTTCTTTCTTTTCTTTTCTTTTCTTTTCTTTTCTTTTCTTTCTCTCAGTTTCTCATAAATCCCAATGTGTGCATTCAATTAATAGCTGTTGTCAATTAAAAATTAAATTGTACTTTTGCAGATTCTTAAGGCAATTCAAAAGTAATTTTTTGGTTTCATTTCAGCCATAGTAAGAACATACTCTCAGTCACATCTGTAGAAAATATATTATAAACAAACTAAATGCCTGTTCATTTTTCCTGAACAATGCAACATTCTTCTGATGTTTTCAATCATTCTTCAAACATGGTGTGTGGGGTGGGTGGTAAGAGGGGGGCAGATTTTTTTCACCCCATAAAATAGAAGTGTTTTTTTTTTTTAACTATATTACATACAGAGAAAGAAAAATGAAATCATAGGAGCTGTGGTATACATTAAATGACACATATGCAATTGAATTATATCCCACACATGAGGAAAAATGGTCTCCACTTGCATATATGAACCACAGCTCACAAAATAGCAAATGCAGCCTCAGATGGCAATCAATGTGTTCTCCATTACTATTACATATAGTGCTTTTACTGTAGCATAGTATGAACTTTGATACTTTTCCTGGTCTTGGGAAGACAAGAAATATCACTTGTATTGTATCCTGGAAGGAAGCAGGAGAGGTGAAATGGTTGTTCAGCCCTATGTAGAAGAAATTTGGATCAGCCCTGCTGGGGTTCCTGTTGTCCTTAAAAAAAAGTGGCAAAGGTTTTGGACAGACTTTCAAGATTGCTACTATACCATGCAACAATAAAGTTGCATTCCTGGAATCCCTGCAGTGTCTCTTTCTTGACCTGGCCTACCATAAAGTTCTGACAATTCATCAGTTAGCTGGTTAGAAATTTCATTACTCTATTTTCTTTGATAGTGAAGAGAAAGGCTGCTCCTTGTTTCCCTCTTTTTGTTCCTTCATCTGGTTTCACTTTCTGTTCTTTTTGCCAAGTTTGGTCTTCATTAAAATGGGCAGGACGGGCAGCAAGGTTTAGAGTATAATCTGATGCCTGCCAAGGCAGTCCACAGTGGTCTACAGTCTATAGCCTCATTAAGGTGCTGCTGGGCTACACCTATTCCTCACCTCCTGCCAGAGGTCTGTTTGCTTCTCCTTCTTTTCTTTCTCCTTTCCCTAGCTCTCAATTTGTGCTACCTGGTCCTTCTCCAAAACAAGACACTGGAGCAACTGAATCAAAGTAGCCTCAGAGTCCCCCAGAAACCAGGGCCACCACCAGCTATTTTATTGCAATGCCAGACAGAGGATCCACTTGTCCAAGTGTCAGTAGCACAGGCTGTCTCTGGGGCTACCTTGCTCCCAGAGTGCCTCTCTCTATGGAAGGACCCTCATCATAATGCCAGAGGTTTCTTCTGCAAAGGAAGGGATTTGACAGTCTCCCAAGTATGGTGATCTTGGACAGCCCTGTGAAGTGCAACCAGGTTTTGCTGCTGTGGCAAAGTCACTCCAAAGTCACTCCACTCCTCCTCCATGTGGGAAGCATATGTTCTCAAGAAGTGGATGATTGAAAGCAAGGGGTACCTGCCAACTGGTCCGAGGGAGGTAGCTTTGATATAAGACAGAGAGCATAATCTTCCTCTCTTCCCAAAGACGACAAGACTCATGAAACACACTGTTGTTCACAGAAGGGCCAATCCTCACATAGATGGAGTCTCCAGGGAGCACCACAAACAGATTATTTCCAATGTAAGCACATGCATGACAGAAGCAAACAGTAAGGATCATTGACTGGGCCCATCCTGCCCTCCTTCCCCCAAAGGGAGCATTCTGAAGTTTAGGGTGAGTCTTTTCCTGTCTTGCAATGGCTCCACATAATAAGAGAAAGAAAATTGTATAGAGCTCATCCTGCCCTGAGGATAAAACCTCTGAAGGTTAGATCTCTCTCTCAGCCCTTCAGAAGTGGCAAAAAGGAGACAAAAGGAGCCAACCAAGAAGAATGCGGAGGGAGGGAGGGAGGGAGGGAATCATTCAAGCAGATCCTTTGTGATTAATCTCATGTTTGCCAGTGATAATCGGACCTCTTGAGTATGAAAAGATAAGCAGAACCTTTTTTGCTATCACTGATAATGAGGATGCTTGAGTTGATATGATTGACAATCCATTCACTGAGACGCAAATACACAAACTAAGATATAACTACAAGAAGAATTTTGCACAAAATACTATCAAGTTAGAAGAAAAATGGATCCAAATGTCCAAATAAATAGAAGAAAACACTCTCATGGAGTGGATTTGATCATCTGACTTAAGTTTTACAGACTAGAATTTACATATGACAAATTCTTTACATACTGTATTTAACATTCAGAATTTACCCAGGTACACAGTGCAGACTAGACAGAGCCTTTCACTAGTATGAACTTCATGCTAAGCAGTTCAGTTAAAGGAGGGCCAAGATAATGCATCTGTGGTTCCTGTACTAACATGTGCCCTCTGGTGGTGAAAGGAAAACCTGGTAAAGTGCAAAGCTCCCTGGGGAGGTGGGGGGAGCACAGATGATTTTCACGTGATTGGAGTTTACCACATGTGGGTGTATTTAGAAGAATGAGTCACCATGGAAGAATTGCAGGAGAAAATGGAATATGCTTATACTACCACAGCACATGGCATTTTTGTTCCATTGCCAAGAAGACAATCCTGTGTCGTCCCCCCCCCCCGCCCCCAAGGCCTCTATATCCATCACCTTTTATAAGCAATGATTGCAATTTAAAATTAATGACAATAGAGTGAACTTAATAACTGGCACTTAGTTAAGTACTTTCCAGCTGCATCACATGGCTTGCAGGCTTAAAGTGTTTTTTGCTGGCAGAATTTGCAAACAAGCTAAGAATATTTGCTTATTAGAGTGGGAAGAAATCAAAATTTCCAAATGCTAATATGTTGCCTGATGCAAACCAGAGTCCTGTTTCACAATGAATTAGCCAGCAGTCACTTAAACTTGTTTCCACATTGTTTTGTTTATATTGACTGCATTTATGATGCTTCAGAAGTTGCCAGTAAAATATTTATTTAGCAGTTAGAGTCTTCTGCAAATGATTTTGCTGTCTCTAAAATAAATATTCTCAGCATCCTCAAATGGGAGAACTAGCATGGCTGCTAAGGAAATCCCATTTTGATCAATCCTCTCAAGTTGCAAATAGCCATTGTTCTATATCTGAAATAGCAACACTGTTGGGGAGAGGCTATTTATTATAATTAGAACTAAAACTAGAGATGTCAAATAAGCAACAAACTCAAGCATAATAAAGGATCCTGTAACAGTTTGACAAAAGAAACGTTCCTCCCATGGAAGTATTGGTTAAGAAGGGTGTAGTAAAATCCCACTCTGAAGTATCATTTGCAACTACAGTAGCGCCAGGCTAGTATGCAGGAACGCAGCCAGTGTGAGACAAGAGATCCAGAATTGGGTTCCTTATATAATGGCAATAACAGCAGTCCAGAGACAGGAAAATTAGATCCAGAGCAGGGTGCTGAGAACACACACACTACGGGTACCTTGTCACTGAAGCAAACACTATGAGATCCCATATTTCCAAGTCAGAATATGAAATCAAATGGCAGCCATCCTCTTAAATCTTACATCGTGAATGCAACTATTTACACAACTCCATAAAACCAACTGTCTCACTTGAATATTGTATAGTTGATGGCTGGCAGTTAAATGTGTGACCTGGCTCCACCGAAAAGCATTTCTGTGTGAAGTGATGGGGAGATGAAAGTGCTATTTCTAGCCATCTCTGATGGCAGATTGCCATCACCAGATAAATGCTGCAGTCTGTGACTATTAAAGAAGACATAGAAGCCAGCCCTAATACAAGGAGGATCTTGTTTTGGCTGCATCCCATTTCAACATTAGAGGGCAAACAACTTCTGATTATTCCCTCTCCACCCCACCCTCCACCTCCCCATCATTTGCCCAGATGTTTTGAAAAGAGTTTGATCTGTTTCTCTGCAGAGGTTACGTAGGCACAAACGTTCCTTGGCAAAATTTGTACTTGAATAAAGATCTCACAGTGGGATCCCACAGTTTCTCCTCAAGAAATGCAGTGTAATATTTCTATATTACATCTGACATGTGTCCCTTTGAATGGACTTCTGAGAATACTTTATACAGTGTGCTTCTGGCCATATAGCTTTCCTGCAAAGTCAATATAATCTAACAGAACCCCTCCTGGAGAGACTCTGTGGGACAGTCAAGGTCATGTTGACCAAATGCCCACTAATAAAAATACCACTGGGAAAAATGAGCTAGGTAAATAACGGGTCAGAGAAAGAAACCCTTATGGTTCTTATACCCCCAAGCCCAGGAAAAACAGCTTTGTGCACTTTAAAAGGAAGGAAATATAGCCATGTGCCAAAGTCTCTGGTGTGAAATTGTTAGTCTCCAATTTGAGGCTCTCTGGTTTAAATGGAATTTTTATTTTAAACTGTCTCACATGGATCTAATGAATACTCATATACTGACTATCACTAACTGAAGTCTTATGTCTACCTGGCACATGATAGTGCCAGGCATGGGAAGAGAGTGAGTGTTCTATTTGTAGAAATTACCTGGATTTGACAGTTTTAAGACAAGTAGATTTTGTATCTTTCTAATTAATGAAGTCAGTAGAACTCCACTGAAGGTTAGAAAAGGAAGATTTCCAAATTATCTAGCAAGTTATGTCACTTTATTTGGATTCTGGCATTTGATGGTTATAGGAAAGACTTTGATTGTCTTCAGCAGAGATAGGCAATGTAGTGCCTTCCAGATGTTTTAGACTATAGCTTTCATAAACCCTGACCATAGGCTATGTTGGGTTTCAGCTTTTGGAAACCGTAAGCCAAAATATCTAGAAAGCACAAGACTGACTGCCTATTCTTGGTCTACAGCAATGAAATGTATGTACTTGGGTGAAACTGATTCAGAAGTAGACATGTTGTAGCTCAGACTGGTGCTTCCTAAACTGGTGCTCTCCAGTTGAACCCAGTATGCAGCCAGGATCAGCTTGGAGAAAACCGGTCTGGTTTGTTTTTTAATCTGTTTCACATATGCACATAAATTTGATTGCTCACAAATGACAGTGAAAGGACATTCAGCCTGTGTTGCTTCCTTGGTAGTGCTGGGAGTAGATCTTGAGGCATATTCTCTTAACAACAGTAGGTCTTTCTTTATTTATTCCTGCTGTGCTTAAGCAGATTATCTCCCTAGTCCAAAGAATACATGGAATCAGGACAGATAACAGGATCTTCCAGGCCTAACTTTTTAGAGCTGTAAAATGTTACAGTGAGACAATTTGCAAGCACAACTCACCACCATATGGAGAAAAAAAGGGAAAAGGAAAAGCCCTATAACCCAACCATACATTTTTGAGAGAAGGTCCTGGAGGTTGCAGAAGATACAGGACAACAGAAATGTTTCATAGCTGCTGATTCAATAAAAGGCTTGGCTGCTACTCAAAGAATTATGCCAAGAGTGATCAGCAACCCTTGTGGCCTCTTGGGCTCCATCAGTTGCCAGTCAGAGTATGCATAGGTATGTTTGTCCAATTATGAACCTGGGCCTACCCACTCTCATGCTCAGGCTAGCAAAAACCAAGGATCCATTTCCCTAAAGTCAGCTGATCAGCTGGCTTGCAGGAAATGTGAGCAGAACTACCTGTAGCACTGAAGATCACACCTTTTGCCTTGATTTGCCGCTTGCAGGCTCTGAGTTCCTTGTTCAAGGTAGTCATGTGCTTTTACTGTGCTACCTATTCTGACCTTTGCTTGCTCTCATGTTCCCAGATAAAGATGGGATTTTGCCTTTTTCTTCCCACTTGAACACTTTACTTCTGTCGTACTAATTGTTTTCCTGTGAACAGTTTCTGCCAACTCAGACCTTCCTCTTGGGAGTTTGAATGCTGGCAATGGAACCACTCTGGACTGGTGAACAATGACTTTGTTCATTGCTCACCTGTTCAGTCTTCTTCCCCTCAGCTTGTGGTCCAGTAGACTGAGCCAACTAATACTCTGTCCGCATCTAAATGCTTTCTTGGAAAAAATATTAGTTACGGGCAGATAAATTCTCTTGTATTTTTCCCCACCAGAGGGCATTCAGTTTGATGAAGAGAATTTGCTTAGAAATTATTTTTTAAAAAACAGGAGAATTTGTAGGAAATCTTCATAACTAGATTGTGGTGTCCCTGCAGCTAGCTAAGAGGTGGCTAGGGAATATGTATACATTTTTTGTCTTCTACAATAATTTCTCCAGCATCTGCCACTTTCCTGGTTTCCCATACTTCTGCTAAATCCAGGGGTATCTGCAGGGTATGGTCAACAGGTCAAGATGGCAGCCACCATGGTGTGATTGAAGCTCTGTCCATTTCTTATGTACATTGCACATGCAACACATATATGAAACAGGTGGAGCTTTTTATATATATAGTTTTTATTAAAGAAATTTAAAAAAATAAAAACAATACAATTTTTGAAAGAAAAAAGTAAGGAAAGTAAAGAAAAGTAATAAGTGAAAAAAAGTGCAAAGAAAGAAATAGAGAAAAGAAAGAAAAGAAAAGTTATACAGAAGCAGCTTCTGATCTTCTTAACAGCAGTTACAAGAACATTTATATCTTACCCCCTCTCTCTAAGGTTACAACATAATTTCCTTCTTTCCATAGTCTACCCTTTCTAATCATCAAACTCATAAATCACAAATTCATCTTTTTCTTTTTTCAGAAAAAAGTCCAAAGTGGTTTCCAGGCATTAATAATGTACTTATTGTCCTTTCTGTAATCAAACAAGTCAATTTTGCCATCTCTGCTAATTCTGTCATCTTCACCATCCATTCTTCCCTTGTGGGTATTTCAGAGTCTCTGTGCATATAATAATTTCATAGCAGTTATCACATATAAAAACAATCTTCCATAACTCTTTTCTAATTGTCTATCCATTAGTTCCAACAAGAAAAGTTCTGGCTACAACTGAATATTAATCTTTAAAATTCTTTGTATTACTGTGTGTATTTGAACCCAAATTTTTCTGGCTTTTTTGCAAATCCACCAAGCATGGTAAAATGACATGTCATGTTTTCCACATTTCCAACATAAATTTGAAGTACCTTTATACATTCTAGATAATTTTTCTGGAGTAATGTTCCAATGGTACTCATTTTATAAAAGTTCTCTTTTAATTTATAGCATAAGGTAAATTTCAGTCTTTTCAGCCACACATTTTCCCATTGTTCCATCAGCATATTATGTCTGAAGTTCTTAGCTCATTCTATCATACAATATATACACAATTTTAGTAAAAATTTTGATTATAATAGTAAAATCTAATGCAAACTAAATTTAAAGAAAGGAAAGAGAATAGAAAGGAGTAAAAAGTGCAAGAAAAAAGAGAACAAAGAGAAAAGTAAGAATATAATAAAGAAAGAGAAAAGAAATATATAAAAGTGGCTTCCAACCTTAATCACAACAAGGATAAACAAATGTAGTGATTCTTCACCTCCTCTAAGGTTACAAACATTTATCTCTTCATCCTATAGCCCATCTCTTCTCTATAAACAGATCCATAAAACATCATCTTTTCAGTCCTGGTATCAGCAGAATGTTCATAAAGGGTTGCCAGAAGTAACAACCTATCTTGTTTTAACCTTGATCAAATAAATCAACATTATATTCCTTACTTTTACTTCTAACAGTCTTAATCTTTGGTTCATTCAAATATTGTTGTAGGATTTGATTTCTCTTCATTTTTTTGTCCCATCACACAGAGTTCTTCAAGATTTTAACAAGCCTCTTTTGTAAATCCAGTAGGAAAAAATTGTCCAGGTCACTCTCTTGGTTTGTCATTTGTATTTCTGTTTTGAATTTTAAATTATCATGCACTCTTTTACTTGTTCTTCTTCCATTTCAAATTTCAACAAGAGTTTATACATTTTAGCAATTACATGTTTATCAATTTCAAATTCTGTCTTGTACTGTTCAGGTCCAAATGTCCTGTTATCTACCTTAAATCTTTCTCTGAACTGTGCATATGAAAACCATTGAAAACTGAATCCCTCTGTATCAACTGATCTCTTGATTTCAATTTCATCTTATATTCTCCATGCTCATGTTGTAACAGCTGTCTATATGTTAGCCATTTCTCTTTGCCTGCTGTTTCTTTTCTATAAAATGCTTCTTGTGCTGAGACCCATAAAGGCATTTTCAGGCACAATCTGGGTCAATATCCATTCCATATTCTCAATATGGCACTTCTAATATAGTGATTTTTAAAAGCTACATTAACTTTAACTTTATCATACCATAAAAAGCTATGCCATCCAAACCTCAGGTCATGCCTATCTAGTTCTAAGCTTCTATTATTTCTCACCAGAACCCACTCCTTCATCCAAGCCAAACAGCAGGCTGCAAAGTACAATTTCAAATCTGGCAGTCCCTATCCTCCTCGTTCTTTGCATCTTGGAGGATTTTATATGTAACCCTTGGCTTTTTCCTTTGCCATACAAACCTAGGTATATCTTTCTGCCATTACTTAAATGGTGTATCAGTTGTCAAAATAGGTATTGTTTGAAACAAAAACTTAATCCTAGGCAATACATCAATTTTTATCACAGAAATTCTCCCCAAGCATGACAATTGTAATTTCTTCCATCCTAGCATATCCTTCTTAATTTCATTCCATATCTTAGCATAATTATTCTGAAGTAACATACAATTTATATTAATCATCATAATAACTATTTCACTTTTTTCTCAATCTTAAAACCAGTTTTTTCCATCAATTCTTTTGTTCTTCCATCATCATGTTTTTGTCAACATCTTCATTTTCTCATTATTAATTTTAAATGCAACTAATGCACCAAAATCCTTTAATTTTTCCATTATATTTCTATTTCTTCCAAAGGATTTTCCAGAATTATCACCAAATCATTGGCAAACACCCATAATTTATATGTGTCTCTTTTAATCTCTATTCAATACTTCCAAAGCTAAGATGAATAACAATGGTGATAATCCTTGTCTTGTCCCTTTATGTATCTCACAAGGTTTTGTTAAGTCTCTAATTAACTGTGCCTTTTGCAAAGTATAAATCAATTTTACTCATTTAATAAAATTCTCACCAAAATCCATAACTTCCAAAATTTTAAACAAGAAAGTCCAGTTCAAATTGTCAAAGGCCTTTTCTGCATCTAGAAAGATCAGTGCAGCTTGTTTTTCATTATGTTGTTCTAAGTATTCTACAATGTCCAATACATTTCCACTATTATCTCTCAGCTGTCTTTTGGGTAAAAAGCCACATTGATCTTCGTGAATAAAGTCCTGTAAAAAAATTTTCATCCTCTTGAGAAAACAGGCAGAGCTTTGATCATGGCATTGCAGCCACTATCTTGACCTTTTTGACTGTGCCCCTGGTTAAATCCCAGATGAAGATATCTGGTGAAAATCTTCTCCTTGGGCTTTTCAAATAAATGCACTACTATTACTGCTCTACAGAAATCGATGGAGGCTATCTCCTTCTCCTGGAGAAATTTAGAGAAATCATCCATCCAATTTCTCTGTCCACAAACTTGGTAGAGAATTTCAAAAGACTATTTGTGTCCAAGAAATGCAGAATAAATGTAATAATAAAACAGCGCTGCTGCAATCAATTCATGCTGCAGATTTGTTATTATAGCCTTACAAGAAAGGTAGTGTTAGTAGTTATGATTTGTGTTTCTTCTCTGGACTACCTCGAAGGGCTGATATCAGTCTCTCAAGTCTCAAAGCACTTCTTCCCTCCTTTACTTTTACTTTCCAGAAAACTAGGAAGGGTCTCTTCTGAGATGCTTCCCACATCCCTTTTTCTTCTGTGGGCTGAGATACCTTTTGCATGATGGTTGTCTAGGCTGCAGCTCTTTTTCCTGTCTCCCAAGGTCATTCCCACATACCATTACAACTAAAATACAGAAACTATTTCATATAACCTGGTGTTCTTCTCATTCAATAAATGCCATTTGAAAATCAATAATTCTCAAAGTTGAGAGCTGAACTTACCGTATTATTCCGACTATAAGACGATACTTTTTTCTAAAATCCTTACCCTAAAAACTGAAGGGCGTCTTATTCAAGGAAGTCAGCTGAGAATCACATGGTTCCAAACTGCCCATACTTTGTTTCTGCAGAGAGGCTTCCTCCTATTGCTAGCCTCCAATCACGAGTGAAATAGCTTGTCTCCCAACAGACTTCCTCCAATCACGAGCCTGATGCAACTGATGTCAGCTGATGCTGAACAAACCATTTAGAGGAAGGCTGATTGCAGAGACAAGCTATCTCCAGTTTCACTCGTGCTTGAATGTAATCAGTTAAGCAAAAGAGCCTGGAAATACAGCTGCAGAGAGACGGTTTGGACCTCCTCCCACCTAGTGTATCAGGTCAATGTTAACTAATTACTAAATAAAAATGTGTTCTGCACTATCTTTAAAATATTGATTTTTTAATTTTGGGCTGGAAAAGTGGGGGTCGTCTTGTACATAGGGGCGTCTTATTGTCGGAAAAATACGGTATTTATGAGGCTATCTGAATAGAAGTTCAAAAACTAGCAACTTAAAATTATCCAAATGAAAAAAGTATGAGACTAGAAAAGACAAACAGTTTCTTAGCACTCCAAGCTAGCCCTATTTTTCATCTTGATCCCACCCTGCTAAAGATTTATACACAGCCTACATAACATTCACATACCTAAACATGTATTATTGGAGACACTGAAGACTCGAGGAGTTGTAATTCAGAAAAGGAGGTAGTGGCCATTAAAGCATTCAATTGAATTGTGGGACCCTTGGGAATATACATTATGTGTCTGAAAGAAAGGAGGGGAAAAAAGAGTTTCAGTAAAATTAGCATTCTAAATGAAATGACTCCCTGACTACTTACAACTGTATAAATCTATGGAAATCTATGGGACCATGTCTGTGGATGTGTCTGATGAATCAACCTCAAGCCCCCCCCCCCCGAAGAATAAAGAATCATCATCAGCACTTTCCTTGATCAGCTTTGTTTTCTTTTGTTTCTTTTTATCTTGGAGGAATGTGTATGAAGTTGGGGACACGCTGAGTATTTTCTAGACTTGGTGTGTAGTCAGAATAGAAACCATTTGGAAAGAAATTAATTTTTGACACTCTTCACACAAGTGGTGCTTAGAGATCCACTGCAGAACATAGATGGAGACAAAGAAAAAGTTACAAGTGTTTCTTTTACTCATCTCTAACATTTTCCTGTTATGATTTTTTTCATTAGTCATACAAATATGTCTTCAATATACCTCAACGCTTGGGATACCTTAAAATGGCCTAGACTGTAAAAATCTGCAGCAAATATAATTATTTTTATGGAACTTACTTTCCGTTAAAGCAGTATTAGATAATAATATTATTGGGTAGAAGGACTTTCTCTGTATCTAATTTTCGATCATTTTCAAACTGCTGATTGGATACACGATACCGTATATTACTCCCACATATTCTTGGAAAAGGTATCATTCTGATTTAATAGGGCAAAACTTCTATGATCCAGAATGTTAGGTAATCATACTAACCTTTCCTTTCTACTTTTCCTTCTGACTGGACTAGCACTAGAAATAAAGTCCAATAGAACTTAGTCTCAGGTAAGAACTGTGATCTTAACCCTGAAAATAAAATCAGAATGGTGGGACAGAAGGGGATGCTTTCTTCATAAATATATTCCTTCTGGTTTGCTTTTTCAGGTCTCCTCTCTAAGTGCTAAACAGACCAGACACTGCTGAGCTTCTGAGGCCACTAATTTTTTTTCTATTGTGCTTAGAAGTCCTCCTGATCTTTCTACTGGGTGGATTCCTAGATCATCACCCTAAAGGCCTATCTTGAGAGCAGGAAGCCTAGCAAGAATATTGGATGTTTTTAAAATATTGAAATGCTTTTGAAATTTCTATACAGGTAGTCCTCACTTAACTCGTAACTGGGACTGGAAACTCCATTGTTAAGTGACATGGTAGTAAGTCAAAAAACCATGTGACCATGCCACTTAGAGATGGCAGTTCCGGCAGTCCCAGCTGCCGTCATTAAGGGAGGACATCACATGATTGCGACTTGCAACTTCCTGTCGGCTTCCCCATTGACTTTGCTTGTCAGAAGTTGGCAGGGAAGGTCGCAAATTGCGATCACATGACCGCAGGAAGCTGTGATGTTGTAATCTCAAGATGGACACTGAGCGCTGTTGTAAGTTGGTCACTGAATGAGTGGTCATTAAATGAGCTTCACCTGTGTTAACCTCCACCAGCTGATACCCTCCAGCTGTGTTGGGACTTCAGCTTCCAGTAATTCCATCCAATGGAGCAGTTGGCTGGAATTGTATGATCTGTAATCCTAGTACATCTGGAGAGTACCAGTTTGTTAAAGACTGTTCTACATCTTATGTGATGGGGCTAGAAAAACAGACAAGTTTCCACACAAAGCTACAGGGTCACCAACCAACTGCAGAGGAATCAGGAGAGTGGGAAGGTAGAGCCCAGCCTATCCACATCCATTGAAGTAAGTCTCATTCTTTTCAGGGGGATTGACTCCAGTGTAATCTTATATTCTGTTGGCTTGCCTTGATATATGCCCTCAATATATCAGGGCATTTTCCTATTTGGAGTAAATCCAGTGGTATTTGAGTCCAGATACTTCCAAGTAAATATGCATGGCTCTTCTAATTTTCTGAAGATAAAATAAAATTTGCAGGGGAAGAAGAAAGCAGTACATATTTCACCTAGGTTTTTTTTTTCTCTCTCTCACACACACACACACATACACGCACACACACCTCTACCTCACCCACTCTTTCTTATTTTCCACTAAGTGGGTTTCTGCTTTATTTTTGTTGGTATTTTTCCTTAGACAAGGAAGATAATTGTCTGCTTCCTCAGCCACACTATAATTTCATATCAAACAGGAAAAGGGGGGGAAAATCCATGCCCACAAAAAGACTGGAGCTGAAATACCTTCCTTGAGAGCTGGGAATTTTATTTGTAACCTGAGGCTAGAGGCAGAAGATAATTTTAATGAAAATGAAAGATGTGGCATTCTCCTTGAGTTTCATTTTCTTTCTCTCTTTAGTGTTTCTGCCTCATATTTTGTGGGGTTTGGAGGAAATGCTCCAATGAAAACCTGCCTTACCTTGGGACAATAAACATGATTCCTGCCACCTTCAGGGGAAGGACCCAAGAGAGAGACCTCCAGGCCTTCTGCCAGAGAAGGTGATCTGTTTGACTGATAAGGTCTCCATCTAGGTGAGCAAGTGGCTACTGGTGTGGACCACTTGCCTGGCAGACTAGAAATTCTGTTGCCCTGGAGGAATGATCTGCAAGTCAGTTCTACAGCTGTTCCTGGAAGAAAACCCATTGGTTGTGCATTTTGGGGAGGTGCAAATTGGATTGGATAGCCGATGAACCAGTGTAGGCCTCTCTTGATAGCTGCTGGATACTTCCATTTCTAATCTTTTGACATGAGGAGGCCTTTCCAGTTCAAAGGATGGAAGACATAGCTCTGTGAGCCCAGCTGAAGCAGGTGTCCTTGAGTGCAAAGGCTCTTCCCCTTTCAGGCAGGCTGGAGGTGGGGAAGGAAAGGAGCCAGGGAATCCTTCAGCAGCCAAGGAGAAGAAGGTTTAGGACTTTGCTTGATGAAACGCAGGCTCAAGTTATCCTACTTCAGACACATTATGCCAAGGCCCAGCTCTCTGGAGAAGACTGTAATGCTGGGAAAGATGGAAGGAAAGAAAAGAAGAGGACAACCAGCAGCAAGATGGATGGATAGATGGAAGTTACAGGGGTAAAGGGGGCATTGTTGGGAGACCTGAAGGACCAGGATAGGGACAGATGGCCATAGAAAAAATTTATGTAGTTGATGCCACCTTGATGGCACATAATCAATTAAAATTAATTAAACAAGTGCACATTGTGGGCAAGCTGCAAAGTAAGGAATGGATCACCCTCATGAGTCAGGTTAAAGATGCTGAAAGAAAGAGAGAAATTTCCACAGCAGCCAAAGAGATGTGCAGTAAAAGTTTTTTGGGTGCCGAAATCTAAGTAATAGACCTACTCCATGAATCTGTCAGCAGCTAGAGTGAATATTCTGCTGCGTTCATGGGAGAATTCCTTAAGAACACTTTGAAAATGTTGGCTTAGACGTTGCTCCTAAAAAAAGAAAATGTTACCATGTAATGAGAGCAGGCCTCAAAATCACACTTGAAAAAAAGGGAGGATATCTGTGAAGCACTGGCATGCCTGGCCCAAAGACACGTACTCTATTGGCTTCATTTGTGGGAGACGTAGAATTGGGGCTAATGTAATCCTGATTTACTCAGTCCAGTTTTTCTTAGTTTGCATAACACCTTCAGCCATAAACTAGCCAGGCTGGCCTTGTGCAACACACTCATTGAAACCAGAGTTGGCTAGTTTGTGGTTTAGTGTATGGCACGAAGCCAGCCAAATCATTCCCAAAACATCTCTGAATTCCAGATGAGGAAAGAAGGGTATCTTTTCAATGTTTGAGATGATTCAGACTCAAACAAATAAGAGAAATATGCTCCTTAAAAAAGAGGTTGATTATACAGGAGGCTAGAATGTGTAGGAAAAAAAATTGGTTTCCCACAATCAACTTCTATAAGAATTCAGCTGCACAGAGCAAACCATGCTGTGGCCTAATGTGTGGTGCCAATGCACCAGCCTGGTCAGTTTACTCTTGTGTTGTAAGAATCCAAAAAATTAGATCCATTCAATAAGATGTGATTCAGTTAACCATGTCCAGTGAACAGAACCATAGACTTAATTCATTCTAAAACACACCCTATAAAATAAATATTTTTGCCCAGAGCATGGCAAGCAGATTACAAAGTAATGGTGCTAAGTTTGCATCTTCAGATCACATGGGAGGACTTTTCTCAGAATTAATGGGAAACTTCTTATTCTGCCCTCTACAACAACGCCAGCAACTTTCATGATGACTTTATAAAGATCAAAATATTTGATACACTACTGTGCAAAAGTTTTAGGCAGGTGTGCAAAAATGCTGTAAAGTAAGAATGCTTTCCAAAATATATATTGTAATTGTTTGTTTATCAGTTTACAAAATGCAAAGTGAGCGAACAGAAGAGAAATCCAAATCAAATCAATATTTGGTATAACCACCCTTTGCCTTCAAACCAGCATCAGTTCTTCTAGGTACACTTGCACACAGTTTTTGAAGGAACTCGGCAGGTAGGTTGTTCCAAACATCTTGGAGAACTAACCACAGATCTCCTGTGGATGTAGGCTGCCTCAAATCCTTCTGCCTCCTCATGTAATCCCAGACAGACTTGATGATGTTGAGATCAGGGCTCTGTGGGGGCAAAACCATCACTTGGAGGACTCCTTGTTCTTCTTTATGCTGAAGATAGTTCTTAATGACATTGGCTGTATGTTTGGGGTCATTGTCCTGCTGCAGAATAAACTTGGGGCCAATCACACACCTCCCTGATGGTATGGCATGATGGATAAGTATCTGCTGTATTTCTCAGCACTGAGGACATCATTGATCCTGACCAAATCTCCAACTCCATTTGCAGAAATGCAGCCCCAAACTTGCAAGGAACCTCCACCATGCTTAACTGTTGCCTGCAGACACTCATTCTTGTACCGCTCTCCAGCCCATCGGCAAACAAACTACCTCCTGCTACAGCCAAGTATTTCCAATTTTGACTCAGCAGTCCAGAGCATCTGCTGCCATTCTTCTGCACCCCAGTTCCTATGTTTTCATGCAGAGTTGAGTTGCTTAGCCTTGTTTCCACGTCAGAAGTACAGCTTTTTGGCCGCAATTCTTCCATGAAGACCATTTCTGGCCAGACTTCTCTGGACAGTAGATGGGTGTACCTGGGTCCCACTGGTTTCTGCCAGTTCTGCACTGATGGCACTGCTGGACATCTGATGTCAAAGGGAAGTAAGCATGATGTGTCTTTCATCTGCTGCATTAAGTTTCCTTGGCCGACCACTGCGTCTACGGTCCTCAATGTTGCCCGTTTCTTTGTGCTTCTTCAAAAGAGCTTGAACAGCACATCTTGAAACCCCAGTCTGCTTTGTAACTTTTGCCTGGGAGAGACCTTGCTGATGCAGTATAACTCCCTTGTGTCTTGTTGCTGTGCTCCGTCTTGCCATGGTGTATGACCTGTGACATGAAACTGTCTTCCACAACCTCACCTTAGTAGCAGAGTTTGGCTGTTCCTCGCCCAGTTTTAAGCCTCCTACACAGCTGTTTCTGTTTCAGTTAATGACTGCATTTCAACCTACATATGAAATTGACAATCATTAGCACCTGCTTGGTATCATTAGTTAATCATACATCTGACTCTAATCCTACAAGATCCCTGACTTTGTGCAAATGTACAAAGTTTGCAAGTGTAAGAACTGATGCTGGTTCTTACACCAAAGGCAAAGGGTGGTCACACCAAATATTGATTTGATTTGGATTTCTCTTCTGTTCGCTCACTTTGCATTTTGTAAACTGACAAACATAAACAATTACAATATATATTTTTGAAAGCATTCTTACTTTACAGCATTTTTTCACACCTGCCTAAAACTTTTGCACAGTACTGTACATGTGGGAAGAAGGGTGGACCTTGTTCATCTTTAATACATTTATTATGGTACAGAAAGTTCTATTGTAGATCTTGTTTTGTACATAGGAAGTACCCAACTAACCAACTTTTCAGAAACAAAATAATAATAAATAGTAGCATGGTAGCTTACTAGATAGCATTTGGAAAGCCACCAAGTCACACAGAATTCTTTCTCAGCTGGATATAGTTTTGTGAAACAAAAAGCCCACTCTTTTTACATGCTGCTTTGCGTAAGGCTATTTTGTACCTGGGACTTTCACTCCATTCTAATCAAGCTATTCTGCTGCCTTGAAGATTATTCACCCATCCAAGACCCTACCAAATTGGGGGATACTAAATAGTTAAAAAGGAATACTGTTTCTACCCCTGGTAGGTGCCAGTTTGGTGTAGTGGTAAAAGGTACAGGACTAGGAGTGGGAAGTGGGGAGACCTGAGTTCTAATCCTCCCTTAGGCACAAAAACCAGCTGGGTGACCTTGAGCCAGTCCTTCTCTCTCAGCCCTAAGAAGGAGGCAAGGCAAACCACTTTTGAAAATGTTGCCAAGAAAATTGCAGGGACCTGTCAGAGGCACCAGGAATCAAGATTAACTTGAAGGACAGTAACGACAACAACGACAATTTAAAGTGGAAACAACAGGCACTCAGGCCTCTTCATTATTGCTGCCTGTTTGATTTCCACTAAAAGGCTCTGTTGCACAAGATTACCTTGTTTAACTGAACCAGAATTAATTCAATTAGCCCAATGGAATAATACGATCAATACATGTAAGCCAATCACACAGGCTGAATTTGCACAAATTAGGCCAAACTAGGGTTGCAACTTGGTGTACATTCTATTGTACACCGATTCTGTTTTGTTCATACAATGCCAACCACATTTTATTTCTCCTTTCTGCCTTACAAAGGCCAAGAGGTTCCAGTTCAAGTTACAACAGATCAAATAATTGCCTTGGTATGCTTTAGTGCAAGGCTGACTATTTTTATTTGGGGTACAAATTAATTTCAGAACCTCTTTTTCTATCACTATCTGAATATTGTGACGTTAACCTATTCTTCTTGCCAGCGACTCCTTTTTCTCCTCTCCCCCCCTTCTTCTCCTCCCCCCTCCACTCTCCTGTTTAATTCTGAAGAATAAGTTTATAAAACTTATTGTCGGAAGGTGCTTTAGTTGCTTTCAATAAAGCTATATGATAATGTGCTATACTATAATAATTACACACTATTACACATTCCGTGAATGTGTCAGACTAACATTTCTGTTTGAGCTGTTTGGCCCACTCACCCCTCCATCAAACCTGTTGCAAAACTTCTTCCACTGAGGACACATTTTGTTCAAAAGCCCCACTGGGACAGCTGGCCACCACCCTTGCACCAGTTTTCCCCTTGCCCATAAATTGTCACCCTGCCTGCCGCTTCCGTGAAAAGCAGGGTTCAACTCCACTCCCCTCGCGGCTTTAACAGTGCACCTTCTCACTTGCGGGCGGGAGACGCTGGTCTGTACACAGCTTGGCGCTCTATTAATCGATAAAGCGCCTTTAAGTGCTTTTGATGTAGAAAAAGGGAATAAAACTAATGATTTCAGTAAATAAGACGGGACAAGCCAGCTGTCCTTCGACAAAAATCCGTTTCATGAACTAACCTACCACAAGATGCCCGGGCACAAGCGAATCCTACGCTGTTCAGCGGCGCTTCTGGCGGGGGAAACAGACCTACTAGAGCCGCACGTTCCTCAGCCGAGCCAATCCTGCATTAGCAACTGGGTGGCTTCCCGGGTCTCAGGCGCTGGCCCTTGGGGGTGATTGGTAGAAGGCAGGCCTTGCCCAGGGTTCAGGCAGACAAGGCAGCGACCGCTGGTGCGGACCCATGGGAGGCTTTCTGCCTGCTGCTCAGGCTGGCCATGCGCTGCTCCTCGAAGCTAAGCAGCTTTCTCTGCCTGGACTGGAGAAAACCCGAGGTCGGGACAGCAGCCTAACAAGGAAAACCACCTGGAGCTGGCTGAGGGTCCTCGCCACGAGGACTGAGCAGTCCAGCATCCTCCTAAACCTGGAAGGGAGGAAGACCCCCAGCACTCCATGCCTGACGCTTCCTTGCGGCTCCCCGAGTCACTTGTGCGCCTCCCCGGGGCCGACCCTCCACTGCTGAGCTCCAGCGTTCAGGCCCTCTCTGGCCAGGGACATAAATGCGTCTAGATCGATCGCAAAGCAAGTAACCTCCACTTACCCTTTTCTAAGGAAGGCAGTGGCAGCGGCGGCGGCTTACTCCAGGTTAGATGGTCACCTAAGGCGCAGGCTTAAAGGGAGATGTCTCCGCCACCGCGCAGGCTGTGGCCATTTCCATCTAGCCATCGCTGTGGCGACAGATCAAGAATCCAACTAGGCTTTCAGCACTGCTGGGTTTCTCCCCAGCCCCACCATCTGTTACTTTCCTAAGGACTTATTTACTTGGAAGAATAGCCCCACTGAAGACCGGCTGCCTGCTGAAGAAGCCTGTTTGAATAGCCTGGCCCGTTCTCATTCCTTTCTCTTCCGTTCAGACTGAGCTCTGAAGTCCTAAGTTTTCCACCAATGAGAAAGGTTGCATTAAGTAGGGCTGCAGAAATCTGGAAGACCACTAGATGGCAACCAAGGGGATGTTTTCTCTCTCCCTTTTGCTGCCCTCTAGTTGTTGCCCCCCTTGTCGCAGCCCCATTCATGAGGTCCTTGGGCTCGTTAGTGGGAGAAAAGGTAGCTGAGGTGGCCGCTGGTGGAGCTGCCAGGAAAAGAGAACATCCTAACGCCCTACTACCACCACCACCACCAAGCCGTGGAAGCCCCTGAGTGTCCTCTTTCTCAGCCAGCCTGCTTTGAAGGTTCTTGTCCGAATAAAATTATGGAAAGGGCAAGGCGGTCAATAATGCATAGAATACATAAATGAGCACCGTGAAACTAAGGTGGGGTATGCCCCAAATAAATAATAAGCACCCATGTTTAGGATTACGGCGCATTGCAGCCCCAGGCTAAGGGCTGATTTCCAGGGCCTTCGAGTCCACTCCAAGGACACCGCTAAGAATTGCAGCCCATTTCACATGCTCACTCCCCCACTGCATTCCAAAAGTCTTCGTTCCCTTCAAGATGGACTGTTCCAGCTTCTTTCAATATGAAACTGGGCTCAGGTGCTGGAGACAGTAACCCTGCCTACAGTCTCTGGAGAGCCTTGCCAGCTTCCGAAGAAGCTCCAGGGTTGCTGTTGGAAAGAGTGCCTGGGGAGGGACCCGCCCTCCGGGAACCACACTCAGATGGCACTCGTACCTTAGGTGACATACAGCCAAGGACATTTCGAGCCCACAGATTTCAATGGGGAAGATTAACCAGGATTGCGCCAGTCTCAAACTTCAGGCGCCGGGGCTGCAGTCCTGGGGGGAAAGGTCCAAGGGGCTCCAGCTGCCACTGGCCTGATTTGAGTCAGAACTAAAACGGCAAACAACTCGTGACACCTTCTCTGATTCCAGTCCTCCAAATATGCTAGATTTCCACTCCCAAAGTTCCCAACTGCCGTACTGAAGTCCAGCACACCAGACTGGAGAATTTTGGGATAATAAAGGGTAGCCGGAAGAATATGAGGGCTTTGGTGTGCTACCAAACCTGGTGAGAGGAAACCGTGAGTTGTTTGTCTCTCTGCATTGTCCCAGCGTGCTGTTGGGTTCGGGTTAGCAAGCTGGGGAGCTACAGCTGAGAAACACAGCCAGGGATGAGCCGTGCCCCATTAAGGAAGTTAGAAGCAGAAAAAGATGCAGCCCCTTCCGCGAAGGATGTTATGGCAGACCTTCTTCCGTTCTACGCTCAAAGGCAAATCACTGCAATCCACTGACTAGGAGTCTCAAGAACCACGAAGGGGCACCACTCTCTCTTGTCTCTTGGAGACCAAGCCCCGTTGGCTCAGGGGGCTTTACCGCCACCTGTAGATACAGCACCTCCGAGCCTATCTGAGGGCTTAGCATACTGAGAACTTTCGCCCAGCCAAGCAGAAATGTCTCCGTTTTATATCACGATAAATCCGCTGTCTCTGGCTTGAAGTAGCGCAGACCTTACCTTGGATGCCATACTTGGAAAGAAGGGCCCCTGTTGATGATAGGAAGGATGGATTCACAGAGAATCCCTATTCACGAGAGAAGTAACCCCCAGGCCCCCTTCAGTGATACTTACTCCAGGAAAATGGAAGGTTTCAGCTGAGTTGCTTTTGTGCTTGTTTTATCAGTTACGGTTGTCCTGCCCTCCTCCCAAAAAGACTCTGTGCCTTTCTCGGTTTGACTCTTGGGAGTTAAAAAAAAGAAAAGAAAACGGTAGGGTAGGGTTGTTGGAGGGAAGGCCCAGGGTGATCCCTTTCCTTGGTGAGAAGAGAAGAGAAGAGAAGAGAAGAGAAGAGAAGAGAAGAGAAGAGAAGAGAAGAGAAGAGAAGAGAAGAGAAGAGAAGAGAGAAGACTTTATTGTCAGGATCACAACACAGCACACAGGCTCCAGCCTCTTCCAGAACTTTGCATTAGACGAAACCGCAAAGGACGCAAAAGAAGCGGGAGAGCTGGGAGCCACCCAGGCTGCCTTAAAATGGGAAATGGGATTCCTGCAGGCTTCAGATTAGGCTGGGCTAGGTAATGAGGTGGCTGGAGGGCAGGAGCGCCTTAGCTGTGTTCCTAGGGCTGCTGGAAACCGAAACCAGGCAAGCCCCCCACCCCACCCGCAGCGCGCCCTGTGCTAAAAAAGATAATCCAGTTGCTGCTACTTAGAATCATCCATCTGGATGTACAGACACACATGGTCGAGCAGGCATGCTGAAGTTTGAGGTGGGTTGCTAGTGATCGGATTTGCACGTTGCGCTAAATCATTAGTTTAGCCTGTTATATTAATTCAACCTGTAGTTTATTTGATGAACCATGTCTGAATGGCTTTCTGCCATCTATGGACCCTGCCACTTGGCCGTGGTGTGCTCTACAGAGCTTGAGAGCAAAGCACGAAGAGACGGGTTTTAACCAGGTCCCCTTTTTTTCAAGTAGGCAAAGGTGACAAAAACAAACTGAAAACATATGTCCAAGTAAGTGGGAAGATAATCGTTGATATTTGAAATGTAGGGCACCAATTGAGGCAGATTCTGCTTTGTCTTTATGTGGAAGAAGATGAGCGACATTGCAAAATGCGCAAGGAAAACCTTAATCAGAAAACCTATCCTGATTTACTCACCAGCTACTCGCCCTACTGATTTCAGACTGTGAGCTGGCGTCTTTTACTCAGAAGTCACTTTCTTGTATTTCAGGAAAAGAGTTCTCATGATGAATGCTACCCTAAACACATTCTGTTTAGTGGCCATTTGGGATACTGAGCTCTCACGAGGCTTAGCTGCTCCGCTCAAGGGGCAGAAGGCAAAGGCATGTTCGCAAATCGGTAAGATTCCACTGATTTTCAGGGCAGCACTTTAAGGCGGGGACAGAGAGCCACCGGGTGAAGGCTGCTTGGATCTTGCTCCGAGGTTGTTTCAGTGGTATGGTTTGCTGAATCACAGCCCCATAGGTTTCATGAGAAAAGCCAAGTCTCCTCCAAGTGGAGCGCGCCTCCAGAGTCCTCCTGGGTACGTCCCTGTGCTTTTCCTGGCAAGGATGCAAAAGCGGGTTGCCACTGTTGTTTTCCAGATTTTTTTTTACTTCCGATCTAGCTTATAGCCTTAGGATTTCCTGACCATCTCCCATTCAAATTCTAACCAGGCTCAGCTCTGAATCGATTCGGAGCAGCACAGATGAAGTTGACCCAGTGCTGAGGCACTTAAGGAGAAGATAAAGATGCCAGATCAGAGCCCTCGGCTGCATGCCTCCTTTGAGCCAAATTTCCTTTCCCAACTGCTCGGCAAGCCTCTTGATCCTTAACAGCTTTGCGATTGGACTGGCTTCAGAATATGAACCTTTTGCAGGCTTACCTCGGAGGAAACCCTCTTGAACGCAGCAGGGCCTCTTCGCGAGGAGGCCTGCGGAGAATACGATGGCATTATACATGTCCCAGGAAACGAAAGCACAACACGCCTCAGCCCCATCATTCATAAAATACTTTATTGAAATAAAATCAATATCTTCACGTTAATAAAAACCGGTCGTAAAATGAGTTTGCCAAATAAGTTCGGAGATGGTCCCCCGCTCTTAAACAGCGCAAGAACAGCGACGGGCGAAACCCCAACCCTTCCTCAAGCCCACCCAGAGGGAGCAGCTCTTCCTTAGGTCCGCACCCAGGGAGAGGGCGGCAGGGCTCAGACGCCTAGGAAATCCTACAACGGAATCAACTGGGAATCGGAGTCCACCCCAACCCCACCCCGATCGTCGTCATCTCCTTGCACGTGGCAACTTATTTAAACGGCAGCGAAAGCGGCTGCAAGGCCCTCGGCTTCAGTGGCCCCCTCCTGTCTACACCCAAGGCAGGCGATCCACGGGATGGCATTGCAAGCCGGACGGGCCTCGTCGCTTAGCAAGGCGCGCAAGGCTGAAGTTCAGTCCTCTCGGCCGCAGGTCCCAGGCACCCTTCCAGGCTAAGCCAGGAGGTTTGGGGACCTGCAGTCCAGCATCAGCAATCTGGGTGCTAGATCCTTAGTCCACGGGCTTGCGGCGCTCCGTTATTGCTCCTGGATGACTTGGCAGGGAGAGTCGAGGTTTTCAGCGTGCTGCTTCTCTGCTTCCCGGGCTCGCTCTTGCTCGGTTAGTTGCTCGCTGGTGGGGATGGAGTTTTTCTTCGGGCGACCTTTGGGCTTGGTGGGAGACTCAAGGCCTCCACCTTGCAACACCTGTAAAAAAAATCCACAGTCTGAAGGGAACGAAGGGAAGCAAAGCAAAGGTCTGACTTAACTAAGAGTAGCGCTGGGGAAGAGGGGGAGGCGAGAGAGCAGCCTTGCTGAGAAGGTCGGGAAACTCAACATCACCCTCACCCGCCCCCCAGCAATCATGGCCAATGAAAAGACATCAGAGCTGCTTGGCCTGTGCAGCGGTCAACCAGCCGCCTGGCCCCTACAGTATTTCTGTCTGCTGGCTTTTGTGGGGAAGGTTCCTACGGGTTGATCTAGAGCTTGAAAAGCAAATACTCAGCTGATCAGCCTCCCCCCCCCCCCCCCGGCAATACACCTTGAGAAAAACTCTCCTCAGGAATCCTGTTGGATTCCTTCCTCCCTCTTGCATTTGAGGCTGGTGAACATGAGAGGCACCATTTCTCCTTGCGGAGCAAGCCCCTCAGGGGCCTCAGGCCTCCCCTGGAGCAAGACTGAACTGGGAGCATCTCGCTGGTCTCAGCGGCTGAGCCCGGAAAAGAGCTGAGTTGTCGGCCTGTTTGGTCTAGGCAACTGCGGGTCGGGTCGCTATTCTCCTGACTTCTGCCTCAGTTCTTGTCCAAAGGGAGACGACGCAATGGTCACTTCCAAAATGATGGCCAGTCCGTGAGGCTGGCAAAACAGGCTCACTTCCAGCCCAGCAGGGACAGAGAGGGTGCTGTCCTTCCTCCCACTAGGTCAGGACTACAAATCCCAGAATGCCGATATCTCAAGAGGAAAACTGAGGTAGCCTGCCATCTGGAACAGAAGCTGGAGGCATGGAGATTGGGGAAAGATAAGGACTACGGGAGGGTCTCTTCTTCCACCCTCGCTTTCTAGGTCGGGAGGCATCGCGCTGCAGGCAGCCTGCCATTAGACCACCTGGGAAAGGCCCCCTTGGCAGGCACTCTGCTTTCATTTGTTCTAGTAACTGGGTTTGCACATTGCGCTAAGCCAGGTTCCTTTAGCCACTGTTTAGTGCATAGACCACAGTTGATGGAATATTAAGCCATGAACCATCATTTACAAGCCACAGTTGGCTGGGTTCTGACAACACCCTAAGCCAAAGCTAAACAAATCCCATCACTGCATGTTTTTCCCCACTGAGTCTTATGGCCAGGGGCTTTCTTGAAATGGAACCTCGGTCCCCATGGCCACTAGAACCTTATTTTCCTCCTTCTCTCTGCCTCTCCCATATTCTGCTGTAAAAGGTTGAGGAATAATAAGGTTAAGCAAAGTCATCGTGAATGAGACAGGTTCAACTGCTTCAGTCAAGTTCACTTCCACATGGATGTGGTTAGAAATTGGGGTAAATAAACAATAGCTTCACCTGAAGCAAATGGGCTACGGGTGACTAATTTTAAACAATGGGAGCATAGGTTACGTTTCATTCAGGTTTAAGAAGTGCTGGTTAAGGAAGATGGCAGCCTTTCCTCTTTCCGGGTATTGCTTGGAAAATCAGCTTCTACTCTCTAAATGCTGTGCAGCACTTTGAGGGAAACGGATTAAACACCCCCAGTACAGACATTGCATTTCAACCCAGGAATTTTCCCTGAATGCAAAGAACGGCACAACAAGCTCGTTGTGAAGAAGCTTTCCCCAGTCGGCTGCCCTTCGAGTACACTGGACCACAACTTCCAACATCTGGAAGACCAGATGGCTGGAGATGGGATAAGACATGGCCTCAACACTTCTGGTCAGACAATGTTGGGTTAATCATGATAATCTTCATGCACAATCCTATACTTTTTGCATAATCAAAAGTCTTCTTTTTGCCTTCAAGTCAGGCTTGACTCCGAGCTGGTCTAAGAATCTCTCCTCTCTAGCTGAAGGCTCCAGGGAAGGCTAGCCCGCCCCTTCCCTAAGTCCCCTCCTGGCCCCACATCTGTAGTTTGAGCATATCCCACTGGCTATTCCAGTCTGGCTGTGTCTTAAGGCAGGGGTGGGGGTGGGGGAATTGCTCATAAAACCAGCTGGCTCCCCACTTCATGAAAAGGCTTTCCCCCACCCAGCACCTGCTTCTCCCTAGCAGCCCTATTTTTGTGAGGAGCTACAAGCAGCCTTTCAGTCTTTGGTCCAGCTATAACAAGCCCTTGAGATGGGAAAAATTGCCCTGCCCCACCTGATCAGTCCACTGCAGAATGAGGAGAGCCAGCCAAAATTCCTGCCTCTCTATTGTATCCTGCCTCATATTGTATTGTATTGCATGAGGAAGGCCTCCTCATGCACTCAGTTTCTTTTTCCAATGTGGAATGTCCATGCTGGTTGGGGATGATGGGAGTTGTGCCTCAAAGGAAGGGATCCCTGGGAAGGGCTGAAGCCCTGGGAATATTTTTCAAGAACATGTTTGATAGGATGGTAGTCTTCCTCAGGTTGCCTGTGTAAATATGGGCTGGGTGAAAATTTCATAATCTGAACATCAAGACAGCACACTTACTATTTTCTTCCATTTCATTCTTCTATTTTGGTACCAGGTTTTCACCTGCAGTTGACTCAGGCCCAGGGATTCCGCCAGGTCTATCCTGCAGGAAGAAACAGCTGCACTGATTGCTGTTCTGGCAGATCCGCTCTGCTTGCCTCCCCCGCCCCCTTAGGCGACTCTTGAGCGTCTGGCGCACTGAAGGCACGGCCGCACTCAGCTCCCCTTCGCGCCAAAGCGCCGGGAGCAGCCCAGCGAGGCCGGCTAGCTTCCAGGAGAGGCGCGACCGAGAGTAGCTGAGCACCGGTTGTCTGAGACGCAGCTCCGGGCCAACACTCCCTGCTCAGGGAATGGTTGTCCGGCCTAGCTTAAGATCCCAAGAAGAGGGGGTGTGTGTGTGTGTGAATACCTTTCCTTCTGGTCACACTTTTGAGGAACGCGAGTCCTCCTGCCCGCGCCCCCCGCCCCCCATGCGGGACAAGGCCCCATAAGGGTGGTTTTTCGCTTGGGATTCCCTTGCTGGAAGGAAGGGCGGACACACACACAGACACAGAGACGCACTTTCCCTTCCCCGATAGCACTGGACCACCGGCAGGTCGATGGGTCGCGTCCACCGCCCCCGCCCCCCGATCCTCCTCTTGCAGATCTAGAGGAAATGTCTCTCCGAAGTCAGCCCCTCACCTCTCTCCTGCGAGCCCAGAGTAACCCCCCGCGGAACGCTGACCTCCGGGCGATGCCCACCTGTCGGGCGTGGAGAGGTACTTCTGCTTTTCGAAGCGCTTCTCCAGGCCCATCAGCTGCAGTTCAGTGAAGACCGTGCGGCTCCGGCGGCCTTTCTTGGCTTTACTGCCCGCCTCGGGGGCTCCCGGCTCCAGCTTCCCGCGGAGGTGCAGCTCCAGCGGCAGGTGCGGGGGCCCGGAACCGCCTTGGAGGCTGGAGCCGGCCGCCAGCAGCGCCGAACTCAGACCCGAGCAGCCCAGCGGCGCCAGCGGGAACTTGAAGACTGCCGCCTGCTCCGCCTTCAGCACCGCTGGGGAGAGAGAAAAGCAAAGAAAGAGAGGGTGACACACGGGATATACGCTGCGTAAAAATAGAGAAACCCCCACCCCCATCCCCAGAGCGGGTGAGTGTGAAAAGCACGCAAAACCCTGTGCAGGGGGCCAGGACAAAACGTAGTATTTTCTCTCTCTGCTCGGAGAACTTAGGGACGGTGGACTCTACGTGCTGCCTTCAGCCCCTCCTGCTTCTCGAGTGGGGCTCCCAGAAAGGCAGCTGCGGCCTGGGAGAAGGACCATCAGGCGCGCTGAAGCACCGCCTTTGCTCTCTGGGACAGACCCTCATTCTCAGCCGTCTGCATTCACCCGGGGGTTTGGCAGCACCTTAAAAGCAAGGGGGGTGGGGAGAGATAAGGGCACCGGTCTTCTTTTTGCAGGAAGGCACCTTCTGGATGAGATGGACTCTGGCAGCAAGTGTCCCCAACCAGAGGGGCCAGTGACAGGAGCCCAATACATCTAGAGGGCGCTGGTTGGGGCAGACGGACAGATGGGGGCTTTTCAGGGTGTTCAGTTTGGCTTCGGTTTGCCACGACCGGCTAATGGGAGTAATGGTTAAAAAAAGGGGCCATCTCAACTATGAGCCGCCTTGATGCCCCCCCCCATTGGTAGCGTCCCCTTTGATCCCACAAGCACCTGACTGGCCCAGGCAGAAGTCCAGGGATAGGCATTGCACACACACACATATACACACACACACAGTCTCTACTTTGAGATTTAAGAACTATCCTGTAGGAAAGAAACTTGGGAACAGCGACAAAAATCCAACCCTGCGGTGCCTTTCTTGGCTAACCTTCCCCAATCTGATGCCTTCGGATGCCCTGGGCGCCCCTACCCATTACCCCCAATCTCCACAAGCATGAGGGTGATGGAACATTTAGTCCATCCCACTGAGGAAGGCTGATACCAGGTAGAAGAGGGTTCCCAAAGTTGCAAGCGCCACCCAGCTAAAGGTCTGGACTTGGGAACTAGTCTTACGGATAAGAACGGGGCTTCTTTCCGAGGAAACATGGTTGGCTGCAGAAATGTGCTCAGGGCAAGCAAAACCCTGCCCCTGTTCCGTAGGTAATCCAAGCTGCAGGGACCCAGAGGTGCGAGCAAAAGCAGCTCCTGGAAAACAGCACCCTTGAGCTCTGGGGTTAAACTAGAGAGGCTCTGGGATGGAGGCGAACGGAGCCCCCTTGCGAGCTCTTCGGGGATGGGAAGGGACGGAGTTTTCTACCGCGCAATCCTACCGATGCTGCTTGACCGCAAGTTTCAAGGATTAAGCTGCGATCCAGGCCTCTTAGTTGGAAGCAGTTCCAAGGAAACCAGCAGCCAGTTACTTCAAGGGGGCCCTTCCGTCGTAAATCAATACAGTGAATTTTCCATTGATTATGGGAATTAACGGTACCCTTCCAGGGTTGTAAGTAAGCCCCTATGACGTCAGGGGAACCTAGTTATTTCCAGCTTGAAATTTACTCTGTTTTTGTTGAGGTTTTAGGGTTTTGAAGTACGTCTGCGAGGCATTAAGACAGCGGTCAATATTGGCTTATTTAAAGGTATTATTTTATTAAGCTGCTCCCAAGAAATCTTGGAGTTCTTTCTTCTTCTTTCTTTTGGTCCGGGAAGCAACAGATCAGTCTTTATATTCGGGAAGCAAGCAAGCAAGCAGCTGTGCTGCTAAAAAAAGGACCAAGGTAATTTTTTAAAAAATGCGACTAATGCGCTTAAAGTTTTTTAATTAGGCAAAAATAAAAGTAAGCAAAAATAAATTTGAATTTGCTAGAATTTACTTTTTCATCATACATGTGGAAAATGGATAATCGCTTATTTTCTTCTATAACTATATATGCAACCTATAAGCATTATTTGTTAAAGTGAAGCATAAATCCTTCTACTCTAGAGCACATAACAATAAATATATGAAAATGATATAAGCTGCATTTTTGAAACTTTTATCTGCTTTTCAAAGTTAGCATTTAATTCAATGATATAGACAAATTTAGAAATCAACAGAGATATATTCTGATCTTTGGGTGAAATGAGAAATAAATTGCTCTTGGATGTAGCAGGATATAAAAAGTAAACTTGTAAGAGCATGCAGTTATACACTTTTTCATTCAGTTGAAGTATAAATGAAAACAGATATAGATGTACTTCTGAATAGATTCTAAAGAGACTCAAAACTATATTATTGCATTAAACCATGTTTCCTATGTTTGGGTCAACAACAATAACAACAACAACAATAATAATAATAATACAGGATTTACTCAACTTGTCTAATTCAATTCAGTTTTATGTGCATTTAAATCATACCTATTTAAAATCGCTGGGACTTGGAACACATCCAGTCTGAACTCTTTGGCCCCATTACTTAGTACTGAGTCTTCTCAGGCAAGTTTATATAGAAGGCAAATCCCACAGAACTGAATGGAACTTGAGGAATTCCCCCCAGACTTCATAGCAGGAAGAAGCCATGTTACACTTCGGTATCTTACCGAGCCAACAGTAATAAAAGGCGAGGACACAATAACCCAGAATCGTTTACCTCTTTCGGAAGCTGAGAAGAGAGGAACAGATCATGGAAACATCCGATCAATGTCTATTTTCTTTTTTTTTTTTTAAGGCAAACTCCGAAGTGCTTATTGTTTCAAGGTCTGTTTATCTGGTCAAGAAGCTCCTAGGAAAGCTTTGAACAAGTATTCTGTCTCCATCTTAGAAACATTAATTCTTGAATGTTAGTTCCAAAAGTTATTCCCTTCCTTATCCAGGCAAATTCCAGTCCTAACCTCAGCCTTCTTGGTGGTACATCTTAAAGAACAAACATAGTTTAAAATAATTTCATGGAAATATGTCCATTTTACTTCCTCTGAAGACTTCTGAAAGGCAATAGTCAAGCTGACAACAGTAAATTAGTGGGGGATGTAAAACGGAGCAGAGATCCCGCCGGAGTTGTTCCAGTGGCAAAATCTGCTATAGTCTTGCTCTGGAATTTCCGTTCTGGATTCTCGCCATTGATTAATCGATAGAGAGCCAGAGAGTCTCTCTGTAGACACACAATCCTTCTGTCTTCCTTGCTGAAATGAGTTTACAGCAATTCTTCCTCCTAGGGCCGCATTCCTTGCCTTTGGCTATCAGTCCAGTCCCTCCTTAGCAACAAACCTTGCGGGGTTTAAGCAGAGCTCCCTGCAGGCCAAGGGGCATTGCCGCTAATATCCAATATATTTTTAGGTGCAGTGTCCTGGCCGGTAGCGCCCAGCCCAGGCACTGTGCCTAATATAATATATATATATATATATATATTCGGGGAGGATCTGCTCCCACCTTCTAAAGGGGATGGTGGAGAGTGGTATTTCGACACTTCTGGAGGGCACCAGGTTGGGGAGGGCTATGGAGAAATAACAGAAACATAGGTCCTGCGTAAAGCATACCCAAAAGCAGGAATGCAGTGGCCCTCCAGAAGAGCTCTCCGAGGCAGAATGTTTATCTTAGAGCCACCCCCTATTCGCATCACATTAGGCCTAAATATTTCATGAGGTGATATTTTCAGAATGAAAAGGCAGGGCAGAGGAATAGAACAATGTCACTTCTTTCCAGTGACTAGTCACTTTCTTGCTTGATGTCACTGAGCCACCCTTATGGAGATCTAGCACTGTCCTCATTACTGATATAGCAACAGTACTACATATGTCAGTAGTGAAGGAAGGGCCTTTCATCTGAAGAGGCACTGAGGGCTTCGCTTGTTTTACACATCGGTTCCTCTCACCGTCCTCGATCCAAGCAAAATCTGGTGAAAGGAAAATCCCTGCATTTCCTCCACCATGTGCTCCTCTCTCTTCCCCCATCAGCCTCGAGCGATTTCTTGGTGAGCAGCACCTTCAAGGGAAGGGGCAGGGGACGATTCACCACTGCTTCAGGGTCATTCTCCAAATACAGAACAAAACAAAATAGGGGGAACAAGCGACTCTCCAGAATTGAGTCTTTGAAATCGACTGGATTGGATCTCGCTTTTGAAACACTGTGAAAAGAGCCTGGTCGATCTCAGCCGGCTCTGAGGCAGCCCTTGTCTCTTGTCTCTCCCTCGCTTCATCGCCCTCTGGAGATTTAAGCTTGCAGGGTCCCGATTTAGAGAGACACCACTGAAATCAAGCCAGTCATAGTTTTCAGCTCCCAGCCGAATGGAGGGCAGGAAGACAAGCGCAACTTCCCGCCCGAGGTACCGACAAGGCCCTCTTGTGCTCCTGGTTTCTCGTTGAAGTGCCATTTCATGGCTCAGACACTGGGGAGGACCAGGTGGCAAGGAGCTGGCACCCAAGGGGACTCAGCTGGGAGCCCTCGGCCAGGGCACCTTGCGCTTTTCCAAGACCCCAGGGAGGCCCGGAGCGCAGGAGGGACTGCAGCGGCCAGAAACAGACCCTGCCTCCTTTCTCCTTCTTTCGGCCCCTTGGCTCTGAACTTCCAGCCCACCGATTGCTCCTGAGGGAACAGCCTAAGGTCAGTCTAAAGCAGGGCTGGAGGGCTCTTCAAGTCCCTCAGCAGGCCCCTGGGGGGCTTCTTCTGCACGCACAACAGCAAGCTGAGAGGACCCGAAGCAGAGAGGCGGCCAAAGAGGTGTTCCCGCCAGGCTCCCTGAGAAGGCCGGTCCAGGACATGGGCCTTTCCAAAGGTGCAGATGCAAGGTGGTTACCTTGGCTGCCCCTGCCCAAGCCTCCTCAGCCCTTCCTATCCCAGCTGCTGCTCCAGGGCCTGGACAGTCCAGCCCCCTGGAAGTTGCGCCTGAAGAAAGTCTGGCAGAGCTTCTCCCCAAGTCCACCTCACTACGTCCCACTCCCCAGCTGGGTTGGGGCCTTGGACTTCTATGAGCTTTCGCCCTGTTTTGTTTTTTAACCTTTTCCCTGCCCACTGAAGAAATGCAAGCTTGGACCAAGCTGTCAGCTTGGATCCGTAGCTCTATCCTGAATGTATTAAGATAGTGACTAGAATGATATTATGTAGGCCCTTTGTTACTGCATCACTCCGAGCAGAACCAGCCTGAAGCATAATTTTTAAGGTGGGGAGTGAGAGGCCAGGAGTTGAGATTTTCCAAGGGCCTTGAATCATTGGGAAGGAAAATATTATTCTCTCAGGAAAAGAGAATGCTCTAAGGAAATCAGGCTGTCTTCGTTTAAACCCACTAAACGTATTTGCCACTCGATTTTCGAGGGAATTATTCTGTGCTTGTGTGCCTGTCCTACCGCGGCAGCCTTAACTAAGCAATCGCAGGGGGGTGTCACAGGGCCCTCCGTCCCAGCAGCTCTGGGCACGAAAGACCCTCATCCTTCCCCAGGATCAACTCGCGGGTGATTGCCGGATCGCAGCTTCCTGTGGAGTCGGAGGGGCGCCTGAAAAGAGGGGGGGGGGGCTTCCTTCTCCAGCGGCAGAGTGGATAAGCTCCGGCCGACACCCCGAAGGCAGGCTACATGGGGCGGAGGTGGAAGGGAGCTGCGGTTCCTCTGGAGATCGAGGGGAGCCAAAGTCACTGATTTCAGAGCGGAGGGAAAGGAATGGCTGGTTGGGGGACGAATATTATTTCCCGCAAGTCCTTTTGAGCAGCCCCATCCTCTACCACAGATTGATTTCCGCCTTAGCCTCCTCCCAACAAGAATACCGGGTCCTTGCCCCCTCGTCCACGTCCCCCGCCCCGGCTCCGCCAAGAGAGACCTCGCACAAGAGAAGAAAGACCTACCTAGGGGGTTGTGGTAGGGTCGGGCCGAGAGTAGAGCCTTCACGCCAAATTTGAGCAGCTCCCCGGCTGGTGCCGCGCTCTTTGCATCCGGGTGATCCGTCAGGATTTCCTCGATCATAAAGCTCCGATAGCGATGCGACCGGTGGTCGACGAAGGGGTCTGCGGGGAAATAATGGGCGGCGGCGGCGCCCAGGTCCAGGGGGTGCTGCATTGTTTCTGGTGGGAAAGTTGCCTTCCCTCCGCCGACTCAGCTCCTCTCCTCCTGACTCAGAGCAGCCTCCCGTCTGGCGCTTCGGCCGGGATACTCGGAGGCCTCGGGCAGGCCGGGGCCATCCTCGCTGCTGTGGGGCGCTGGTCCTGCTAATGCTCCGGGGATCTCCACCGATTGCCTGCCACCAGCTGGCTCCGCTGCTGTTGCCGCCCCCGCCGCCGCTCTTCCAGCGCCAGAAGGCCAAACAGGGAAGGCTACAGCCTCGGCTTGCTCGAAGGCGCGGCCTTGGAAGAGCAGCTACTTTCTCCACCCCAGCGCCGCTCCAGACGACAGCCTATTATAAGAGTGACGCTGCTCGGAGCGCGGGGGGCTTGGGATGCCGACGCGGAGGGGGGGGGGCACTGCGAGGGGCGGGGAGTACCTGGCAAAGCGCGCTTGATCCGGCGCGGAACCAAGCGGATTGGTGGCTGGGCTGGCCGGCTGAAGCGCGCCCGCCCCCTCTCCCAACTCCATCTGCGAAGAAAGCCCGGGGTCTGCCGTGCCTGCGGGCCAAGCGCCCCGGACAGCCTCGGAGGAAGGGAGGGGAGGGAAGGGGAGGGGAGGTGCAGCGGGCCCCCGAGCTGCTGAAGGGGGATGACCAAGTCCCCACTGCCAAGGCCAGGGATGAAAGGGAAGGAGCGGGAGCGGGAGCGATCCTGCCTTCCTCTCCTTTAAGGCATCTTCAGTCCCTAAAGTTGCCTGCTTAGTTTAATCGCTTTACAGACTGTTTTTCAGGTTCCAAACGCTAAAACCAATCCCAGCGCTTTGTCCGCGTTTGCAGATTTACAGGGGCATTTACTCAGGTGCCTCTGAAGTGCGAGGATGCGGTGCAGATATATCTGGGACTTGCATTTAGAAAGAGCGCTTTACAACAAGTTTATCTTTGTATTCCACTATCTTTCGCCCTGAAGAAGATCGTTGTAATTTAAATAATTTTTCATAGTATTTTCTACTCCTTTCCTACCTTGGCTGACAATCAAGGAAAGCATCACTTGTGAGTGATGAGAAGTGAGGATAATGAGAATAATGTTTCAGAATGTATCATGCTCCTTTGGCAGTAAAAAGATTGGCTCCATGAATTATTCCACCCGTCCCCAACCCTGCTGAAACAGGATTCGAGAGTCATAATATGCGATGCTTGAAGACCAATCATCCCTAATCAGACTTGTGCAGCAGCACAGAAGATCTTGCTTATAATGCAAATGTTATAGACCTTATAGTACTTTAGGGTATCTGAGAATCATTACCTGATAAAATATTCAGGATAGTTAACAATATTATGTACGTTTGTTTGAAAGTTGTTTTGTAATGTTCAAGAAGTTATATGAGACACGTAAGATTGCAACCTAATACTCATCTGGGAATTAATGCTGTTCAACTAATTGGAGCTGAGTAGATTTGGACTGTCCATCTTACTAAAACCAAAATGAGTGGTCTAACAAAATGAGACACTTCTATGCCTGTTTATCCAGAAGCATCTCCTGCTGAGGTGAAAGGGTCTTATTTACAGGAAAGTATACAAAAAATCGAAAGCACTGAAGCAATTAAGCATATGCTAAAAACGTCTCCAGCTGCAATTGAAAAAAAAAATAATAAGTTTGCCTTCCTCTCCTCCTTAGGAGTAAGTTGTTCCTCCCGCCGGAGTTCTCTGGGAAACCATTGGGGAAACATATATAAAATTGATGCAGGAGAACCACGTGTGAATTTAGATGAGATTCTGTATTTCTTTTGGTCAGTTGTTAGATTTCTCTCTCTCTCTCTCTCCCTCCCTCCCTCTCTCTCTCTCTCTCTCTTACTGTTTTAGAAAATGTTTACCCAAAAGCCGCCCAGAGAGCTTTTATGCATATACACATATTTCCCTAATACTAAAAGAATCAACCCATCGTTGCCAGTGCCCAAATGTGTCTTGCAAGTTTAGGGGGAAGGACAATGAGCAGAAGGCGAGGAGCTGCATTTCAAGTCCAAAAGTGGGCTAGTGTCTCCTAGGAAGCCTGGCATTCTGAAGTAGTGGAAGAAAGCTTAAATCAGGAGACAATACTTGACTTATCACATTTTTAAAGCTGCCCAATGTATGACTGTGTGGCGTCTAAATTAAACATATTAATTTATGGCAAGATCCAGCAACAATTCACCCCTCTGAGATGTGAGCAGCTCTAGCCAGGCATATCCGAAACTTTATGCCCCGGAACTCAGTGAGACCGAAATCTGGGCGTGCAAAGGATTGCCCGTTCAAGACACCCTTATTGCTGGGGCTAAAGACAGGGGCGTTACTTAAGAAGCAGGAGCCCCTGGGACTGAGGACTTTCCTGCTTAGGAGCACGCAATGCATCTCACTGCCTCTCTTCCCAAACGGTTTAAACGCCTTTACCTTCCGCTGGATGCTCCTGTCCTTTGACAGCTGGAGCTGTTTTTGAGCGTGTTTATTTTCTGCTGCTATTTTAGGAAAGTGGTGGGGGCTATGCTTGGTTTCATCTGTGCTAGAAATTGGATTTGTTTCCGAACGCTGGCCAATTCACTATTTTGTAATTTAATAGAATGCCTAGCCCCCTCTGTGATTAAAAACAATCCCAAACAATACCAAAAGAAGCTTCTGAAATCAGCGTGGAACAATACCCAAGGAAGGACCTATCATCCTGCCCCCACACATTGAAAATGGCACTCCTGATTTAAAACAAAACAAAACCAAGCCCAAACCTAAAGTAAACTGAAAGAAGAAATGAGCGAGTATGGAAGGGGACCTATAAAAGAATAGAAAAACAGTGAGCAGGGATCAGGATAAAAGACTTGCTCTAAACGTGGGAAGGGACACCTCCTATTCACACCCTATCCAAAAGAGTACGGGAATCCTAGGAAAGGCAGCAGCTTCTTTGCGACCACTTAACAGGCGGTTGATATACTCCTTACTGGAAAAGTCGGGCAGTCTCCTTGCCGGCAGTCGTTCTGTACCGCACCCAACGCGGCGTCGTTCCATGGGATCTGTCCGCAATTTGGAGCGCCTGACTTTTGGTAGGGAGGAATTTAAAAGCCAGTCCAAGGTTCTGTGGAGAGGTCAGCAAAAGGCACTATTGAGAAAACCATGTTTTCTGCTTTTGGCCTTTCCAAATGGTATCCACCTGGAATTTCTCCAGGCTTCCATTTTCTTATGTCCCCTTTCTTTGCTCAATGTTTAAACTAGGCTGGAATTTCTCCAGGCTTCCATTTTCTTATGTCCCCTTTCTTTGCTCAATGTTTAAACTAGGCTGGAATTGGTAAGTTTCTCTCAATCTTCTTTTCCCCCAACCCGGACCTCCCATCGGGGGACTTTTGCTTAGGAAGTATTTGAAGAATGGAGACACCTTGTTGAGATTGGACGGACTGCCTGGCGTTTTAACTTAGTGTATCATCTTTTGAGTATCAAGACCTATTCTGCTGACGATTGGAAGAGGCAAATTAGATTTTATGATTTTAAGTCCAAATATTTGGACTGGAGTTTGAATCACCAGTTTTCAGGCGGCAACAGGAAGACGAAATAAAAGGCTATGTAGAGCATTGGAGTCCTGCTATAAAAAGGGGCGGAATGACCAATGTACTCTGCGCGGAGGGCCTTCGCTTTCACTCTCGCTGTCCGGCTGCTTCGCTGAGATTCGCGCAGTCCTGCAGTGCGATCCGCTGCTTGCCTAGCCAGAGTTCGTTTCGCAAACATTATGCCAGGCTGCGGGCAGGACAGAAATGGTTTTCCGAAGTCCCTGCCGCCGCCGCCACTTCCTTATGGTCCCCAGAGGTCTCGTTCGGACTCCTGTCGGAGGAAATTGATTGCAGCCTTTGCTTCCCTTCCTTGTCTGCCAGATTCGGGTCGCAGCGACCTGGAAGATTTGCGGCGGTCTTGCGACCATTTTCACAAGCGGGGCTGCGCAGACGCTGGCGCGTTTGAGTCGTCTAACCTTACAAGCAAGTAAAGTGCTTTGAGGAACCCAAATGGGGGATCGTGGAGTTGCGCTGCATGGAACTTTTTAAAAAGGGTGAAACACGAACCAAGACAGTCCTGTAGTAGGGAGCTGCTTGGTTCCGAACTGTTCTCTCCCCCAGCCCCCCTCCCTCCATGAAAAGACAAGGTGGATTCGATTAAAACCGAAGTGACTAATCGACCTCAATTCCTTTCTACCTTATGCAACACAGCAAAGGGGAAATACAAGGTGGCACTCCGCAGTTTAGTGGCCCATAACTTTGTCGGATTACAGACCCATCTGGGATGAGAACTATAGTCCATCACATTTGGAGAGCACTGGGTACAGGGAGGTCGATGTGATAAGGATAGGAGGAAGTAGTCGGAAGGGTGGAGGAGCCAAACCTGATGGTGGATTCAGAACTGGGAGTGGAGCAGGAAACTCAGTTGCAATGCTTAAACTGGGAAATGGCCAGCGCTCCTTGGGTTCCCCAGGGCTCCTACGTTGCTCCTAGAGCGGGCTTTGGCGGGGGGGGGGGGGGAAGGGGAGGGGGGGAGGTGTCACTTTTTGCTGTTCACGATAAACCCTGGTCTAACTTGAGCTGCCTTTCCTACTGGATTTGGTCGCATTTCTGAGAGCCCCTCTGCACATCTGAGTGCACATCCGAGTTCTTTGGTGACAAGCACGCAGGAGATAAGCCTCTACCAACGTCTGGCTTGTCAGGAAGGACAACTTAACATCTTCAGCCCTGCCCCGTCCTGAGGATAACTGGTAAAAAATGAAGGGAGTGCCAGGGCTCCTTTTGCTATCGGGGTAGGAAGACAGGACAATGCCCCCAAGTTCCACTGGGCAGCATAATCTTAAGGGGAGATGTCTATGCTTATGGGGTTCCTCCTCTTGGACACAGAGACAGAGGACTTATTAGATTCGTTTTGCAGAGCAAGAGAGAAGGGAGTGCTGATCCTTGGGATGATATTCTGGTAACTCTCCATGAGGAAAACACAACCTTTCTCCGGCCAAGGGCCACTCTTGGCTGGGGTGTACTAAGAGACCAGTCTGGAAAATGGATTCAATTTATTTCACATAATTTACATTACCGTGTCATCCATATTATTATTCTCCAAATATTTAATACTAAATTCCCCCTTCTACCACTTTATTTCAGAAGCAGTCTTTGGAGGCATTCTGGAGAGTCTCCGGATGCAACTCTTTGCTTTACACCATAGGTGTAAGGATCTGACTCTGGGGACATCACTTCTGACCACACAAGTCATGTTTTCCACAGCTTCTCTCTCTCCTGAGGTGGTAAGAGGACAATAATCCTTTGATAAAGCCCAACCAAAGAAAAAAGAAATAGTTGGCATGTATGCAGTTTTGCAACTGAATAGGACTTAAATCAAACCAAAGGCATCAAATGGCAGACTTCCCTCATGCTAAAGGTATCAGCCTTGTTTTGTTAGGTAAGGATCATGTATCCTGAAAGCAAGGATTATAAAAGATATATCTGTGCGCATGCCATGCCCCACTGGCTGCTTTTGGCAGGAAAGAAGAGAAAAGAAAAGTCATGTTTGCCTGCCTCTATCTTTAATCTGGTGTTGAGGTTCAGCCCAGCCATGCCACGCTGCTGTCAAATTTACCAAAGCATTTTGGAGTTACAGCTCCCTCAATTGTACTGAAGTCTAGTTATTAATCTGCCTGGATGGTGAAGGTTAAAGGCTTTGTTGTGATCATCTTGGTCTTACTGGACCAAGAGTCTGTCCCAACAAATGATAACACGGTTCTTGTCCTGTCTGTCCCCCCTGCCCCCTCAGCTTGGCCAGCCAACTGTACACCCAGGGGAAAATGATGATTCAGCAAAGATGCCTGGGCTGCACCAGCATCAGGGGAGAAAATAGTTAAGCTTGTAACCAGCAAGGAGGAGAACTCCAGCTTGTTAGTTTTCTAGTCATATTGCGGTTAAGGAAAAGGACATCCATTGCACACATTTATTGCATCATGCAAATATCTCTGGAAATGCGTAAGTCTGCACCATGCATTAAAAAAAAATACTTTGTTACTTACATACCAGCACAAGGATAGTTGGATGACACTTTAAGATGCTATAAATCACTAGTGTGGACAGAGATGCAGTCAACCTGGTTTGTGTCTTTGAAAGCAGGATGAACAGAAATCAAAGCCACTTTCTTTAAACTACAGGAAGTGTGACCTTCTTGTGTTATGATGAGAGGTAAGGAGCATTGTAAAAGTGCAATCACACACATTTCTGCTCAAACTTAACACCTACTGATAGCCTAATTTTTTTACCCCTGCAAATTGTTCAGTCTTCTTCAGCCTTAACCCAGGTCAAATCTATCCCAAGCACCCTAAGCCAGGATGGATTTACTCTGAAGTGAAATGGCAAGATTTTTTTTCCTTCTCTCCAATGGTTGTTGTTTGTTATTTAATTGGGAGGTGGTAGCTGGATAAGAAAGTAGATGCTAGATAAGAAAGGTGTGGAGGAGGCTTTAATTTGGTCCAAATTAATTTAATTTGCCCCCTCCCCCAACTCTGGGAATCCAACCTACAAGAACTCCAGGAACAGGAACAAAGTTCATTTTGTTTTGTTGCTCCAGGTCACTTCGGTGACAGCTAGGGATGCTATAAATGACTGGTAAGAAAATAGCAAACTCAACCTTTCAATGTGAGCAAATGTCATTGACAGTTTGGAAAGGAAGAACTGAGAATTCAAAATGAACAGTCAGAACTCTTACATAAAAGTTTGTTTTGATTTTTGACGTATGGTCACAATGATGGTTGGATGGTGCTATAAATCACTAGTGTGGACATGGCTTAAAAGTCCCTCTGACTCCCCTCTGCTGTGCAGCCTATACTGAGAAGTAGAGAGGTCTGGAAGGGAAGGAGGCAGAAACTAGCCTCGTCAGACAGAGCTTTTGAACAAACGGAACACCCTAAACATGGGCTGGCCTTGAAAAGGAGAGTATGCTGATCTCCATCTCCACACGAGCTTGAAAAGTCTTTCCATAGCTGGAAGAAACCCCACTCTGCTAAAGGAAGCTTAATGTTAGGCACTTTGTGCTGGGGAGAAGTTAGAGCATCTACCAAAGAAAGATGGTGCAGAAAAGGGGAAGGGGATGTTGCTTGTCACAGACCAGTTCAACAGGGACTGGGTTCACCTACCATCCCTGAGTTATAGAAAATGAAGTTTGAATCGTGAGCTGGTCCACAGGCCCAACCTTCTCAGCTAGCCTTGATGAACGCACTGGGGCATCCATCAGTGGTCACATCCTTAAAAGGCAAGGATGTTTCAAGCTGAGCTCACATCCTGGAGACTTTGTGGACATTGTTTTCCCTTTTTTCCCCTGCCTTCTTCACTGATGTTTTGTCTGACTTCTCAGTCTAGTGTAAAGTCCTGGGCTTTCCTGGTAGTCTCCTCTTCAAGTGTGATGCCCCTTAAAGCAAGATACTTGCTTTAAAAGAAAAAAAAATTAGCACTAGCATAGGTGGCAGGGAAGTTATATGATGGCAGATAGTTATTTTATAATTTGTATTTTGTCATATGTTTTTCTACAATAGGGTGCTTGCTTCAAAGTGTGAGGAGAAATTTTAGTTGCACTCCATTATTGAAGAAACATTGAAGAGCATTTGGGAGGGGTAAAATTATCCAACTACACCCTGGCCAAAGAGTCAAGCCTCAAATAATTTTAAGAAGAGAAAGTCTGTATAATAGTGATTCACTGGGGCACGTTTACTTGCAAGGAAAGGTCATTAAATTCCAGTTAAATCACCTGAGGATGATACTGAAGAGAAGGAATAGGCATAGGATCTAGTATTAATCTGTGTAGGAATAACTTGTATTTAATATATTGTGGTTAACTTTAAGAATAAGAGATTCAACAGAATATACATTAACGGTATATATTTGCTTCCTTGGAAGAAATCTTGTGTTCAGTGGTCTTTTAAAGTCCCCATAAATATGCCCACAGGATTACAACCCAATAATTTATCAAGACTGCATTCTGTATATACTTACCTTGGAGTAAGTATTAGAGAATTCGAGAGAACTAATGCAGGACTGCACTGTAAATGAGTTAATTATTTATTTGTTCAATTTATATGGCCTGTATATAGTCTGAATATTGAGGTGTTTATGGTACATTGGCTTATTGTGTTGTGTTGTTCCTTTTAAATAAATTCTAGGTACTCAGAAGGATATATACCAAACTAACCAGATGGGAAAAATACAACGTACACTATATTTCTTTTTTAAAATATTATTATTATTATATTACATAATTCCTAAGCAATTTATTTTATGAAGCATTTAATGGATGCAATGAATAAATTATTGGCCCCAAAGGGTCAAATCTTATCACACCGACAAGGTCTTATTCCCATATACACATCCATAGGTCAGGTAGTGTGTGCATTCAGCATTATCCTTTTTTGCCTACTTTCAGGTAAGCACCTTGGATATTGGATATCAACTTTAACTTTGTTCTGCTTAGCCCTTCTTAAGTAACAAAAGGAATAATCTATATTGTTGCATAATTATTTCACTACATTACAAATATCTAATTATAGATACTATTCTTTTTGCCTTGTACAAAATTATTTTAATTTGCATTAAAATAGAAAACGTTCCAGTAATAAAAATAAGACAAACATTTGAGGTTTTTTAAAAACAAACAAAAAATACCGCCCCCCCCCCCAAAAAAAACCTGGGAGACTTGCTCTACAGTCCTGCAACGGTCTGCAGTGACTGACCCAGGAGTAACCCTTCAATTGGTAAGAAAATGGGAACTTTCTTCCAGGTCAATGTATACAGGAACACACTACACCACCCTCCCATAGGCACAGCCCAACAAAGCCTTTTCCTCCAGTGCCTGAACAAAAGATTTGGGGTAAAGTTGCTTTCACCTGGGGTTTGGCCTGCACACAGGGGCTGCCAAGGCCATGCCTGGCACTGTCGGTTTTGGCCAAAGGGCACGATGGAAATGTGTCCCCCCATGACGATCCCAAGGGAAGCCAAATTAGCCCCTGTGGAGGTAGCCCAGAGGGAGAGAAAGAAGCTCTCTTCCCAGGTCATTCGAGGAACTGAGAAGGAAGCCACTGGGAAGAAGAGGGTTCAGCTCAAGGCTGCCCAGACAGTCAGGATTCCCACCCACCCCTTTTCTTAAAGGGGCTGCCCGGGATGAAAACAAGTGCTCGGGTTGCAAAAGGGCCTCCAGAAGGCCCTTCCAGACTCCGACTGAGTTTTGACTCCAAACTCCATCTGGAGGCAATTTTAGAGCCACCCTCCGCGCCCGTTCCGTTGCATTCCGGACCTGACCGGGCTGTCCTACCCCTCCCAAGGAAACGGGTTTCGTTGCACATTCAAAAGACAAAGCCAGGGCTGGAACAGAATCCGAAGCGACAGCGAAACGGTCTGGGCGACTCTCCCCTCCTCTCGAGGAGAAAGAGAAAGGCGGCGAGCTCTCTGACGGGGAGAACCGGCGCTTCTCCTCCAGCCCTTGCCCGGTTCCCTCCAGCTGCTCCTGGAAGGGAGGGAGCCGCCAACCCGGGCTCACTCCCGCCGTTCAGGAGGAACACAGGAGACCGCGGCGAGCAAGTTCGAGGGGCTCCCCCCGCCCTTCAGCTCGCCCCCAACTGCTTCCCAGAGACAGCCGGAGGGCGGCCAGAAGGGCTGAGATCGCAGCTTCCCTGGGCGCCCTTTGCAGATGTCCTCTCTTTGCGCGCCGCCGTCCCCTCGGCCCGCTTCGCCAGCTTATCTGGAGCAATGGCTTGAGGGCAGCGCTGGGGCTGTGAGGCTCCCGGGCGATACCACTTCCGCGCAGAGGCACTGGGGTCGCGGCTCCGTCCCGGGACACCCGCTCCTCTCCCCCTGAGTTTCCCACTCGGCCCTCGGAAAATGCGGGGACGAGCAGAAATAAAGAGCCCTCGAGCCGAGAGGCGCTTCTTCCGCGTCAGGAGGGCGGAGGGCTGCCCTGCGAGCAACTGCAGCCGCCAGAGCGCTGCCGCCGCCGCCGCCGCCGCCGCCCCCATCGGCGACCTGCTCGGGCGGATTTGATTGGGGGCTTGCGCGTGGGGCACGTTGCTTTCTTCTGGCCCATTTCGGAAGCCCTGTCAAGCGTCGAGTCCTGCTGCTCCGTCTGCTCAGCTGACCTAATGGAAAGAAATCACATACACTGGGTACTCTTTAAAGTCTGCGATTTTTTGAAAAACCTCAGGGAACTCCAAATGCCTTATTTCTACCTCGCCGAGGGAGCGGCCCCATTTCTTCCGCGAGCGTGAAAGGGCGTCGCTCATAATGACGGGGTTAATTATACCTGACCTAATGATATGGACGAAGCAGCCAGATGACCTTCGCAGTTTCCGTGAACCTCCAGGCACGCCGTCCGCAGCCTCAGCCCAAGCAACGGAGGTGGCTGGACTCCTTCACGGGCTTCCCGCGCCCTTTAGATGCGTAAGTCAGCCTGGGCTGGGAGGACGTCCTCTCGTCTTCTCTCCGCGACACTCTCCCGGTTACCGTTGCGGGAAACTTTCTAAGGCGGCTCCAAACTGGGGGAGAAGAGATCGTCCACAGCGATCTCGGGTGCCTCAGTCAGTCTGCGTTCATTTGCTCCGCACCGAAAGGCTTTTTCACCCGTCTATTCAGAGGACCTAGAAGTCTAGAACATCAGCCGATCTCCAGTTGCATTTCTCTTTCCACCACCTCGCCTCTTCAAAAATAGAGCCCCCCCTCCCCACTTTACCTCTGGACCAGAGGGAGTCCTCTCATTACCACAGGATCCTTGGCTGACAGAAGATCCAGAAAAGAAATTATTCGGTCCCTGAAGTTGGACCGGCCTTTCCTTTTGCCTGTTGGTTGCAGAAAGGACCCCAACGTGGGCAAGAGCTGAAAATCAAAGCCTGCAACGTTGTCACTCACTTCCCCAGTTGTAACCCAGAAGGATTATTTGCAGTTGCTTGGCTACCTTACAGGGTAAGGCATTGAGCCTCAAAAGCAGCAGGACTGGAGGAGCATGTGATTGCCTTGGTTAATGATATAATAATATATGTGTGTGTGTGTGTGTGTGTATGTGTGTGTGTGTGTGTGTATACACACACACACACACACACACATACGATGTTTACCTTCCTGTTCTTAATACAGTAATCAGAGATTGCAAATAAGATCGACTGCTAAATTCACTTATTTGCAGAGCAGAACAAAAATCCATACTGCCCTTAAATGATTTTAAGCTTTTAGCTATGTTATATAGTTTCATTTGTCCTAATAAAAACGTTACATCTCTACAGATTCCAGTAAAATGGCAGTCCGATACATTTATTAGGTGTAAATCTAATTGATAGACCTATAGTCTGCAGGGCACAAAATGACTTCAGGGCACGGAAGTCATTTTTGACTACCTTAGACTAAGACAGCTCTCCTATAATGAAGTTGTTCCAAATAACTCTGAATTCAGGAAAGGGGATTAAAACTGCAATCCTGTACACAAACACCTTAATTTTATGAAAATGGGCTGATTTGGAAATCAGATTAAGTGTTTTGTGCAGTCAACTTCCGATTTCTAAACTGGATTCACAGTTTAGATCAACAAAAGAAAATCAGGCAGTTGGAAAATAATTCCAGTAGGAAAAATTCAAATGGTGATCTGGGACTGGAAAGCTTGGATTCGGATTGTTCTCCACCCCCTATAAAGCACTTAGCCCTTGGCCAAGGGCTTCCCTCTCAGGCCATTTCCTCATTACTGATTTACAGAGTTTTCTAGCGTTACTAGTGATTTAAAGCCTTGCACTATTATTATACTGGCACAGTGATGGAGGGAGGATGACGAAGCTAGGAGATGCTATGAGCTTTCTCTACTGCTGAGTTAAGCACTGTCTCCCCAACCTTAAAAGGGGCAGAAAAATATGCAAGTGTGAAATTTGCTGTACCTGCTGCTGATTTGCTGTACTCCTGCCTGTATCATTTCTGCTTGCAGTCACCGCACTGTCCTGACATTCTGCTAAATAATTGGGAAACAAAGCCTAAAAAACCTTATACATCATGAAGCTGCCCTTGGATGATGCTGGAATAAAGGGGTGAAATACTGATTTTAATACTAATACTAAAATGTCTGAAGCCTGTCTCACTCATGGAGTGGGATGAGAAGTAGGCAATCTCACGGAGACACGGCAAGAAAAGGATGTTGCTGGGGCATGTCCATGCTTTGGTTAGATGTAAGTGTGAAAAGGCTTTATGAGTTAAATATACAGAGAAATATTAGAAGATACATGTATGTTGTCCTGTTCTGACCTCCTTGAAAGAATAGTTGTATGCTATAGAAGTGAGAGGGGACCTGATAGAATTACAAAGCCATGGTTTGTAAATTAATCCACAACCGGTTGGGTTCCTCAATCACACTAATCATAAATCATGGCTTATAACTAGGACTTAATGCAATGTATAATTTCAACCATTACAGATATAGTGACGCTAGAAGCTGCAACTAGAAGCAGCACTGGATTACAGTTATCCATACATTACATGCTTACTTAACCTGTAAATCACCAGCCTACTAACTCCATGCTCACAGTCCATGGCAGGTCATCTAGTTTAGTCTTCCCCAACCTGGTGCCCTACAGATTTGCCAAGAACAGAACTCCAAAATTTCCCAGCCTGACAGGATCCTGAAAATTGTCCTCCAAGTTCTCTGGAGATCTGATGTATTTGTGTTGTGCTAATTAATCCTTGAATACTACACCTTACTTCCAGATTACCCCACGAATACCCACTTTAGCCGTTTGCACTGAAACAATGGAGAATTCTTCGCATTAAGCTACATTTAGCCACTCAGTTCGGCAAGTACAAGTGCACGCATTTCACATTATATACATTATGAACCTGTCCTGCTCACAGGTTTGGCAGAAAAGGCCTTACTTTCTGGCATACAAGAGGGAACCTTCTCCTGCATTGCTCTTGGACTACAAAACACACTCCTTTGGGAATGGCATCTAGCCCCATTTTCTCAGTAAACTTCTTCCTCCAGGATTTCAACCACTAAAGACTTTTAACACCTGTTTTATTGTTAATTTGCATCTATGTTTTAAACTTTTTATATTTTGCTTTAAAAAAAATGAGTTAGTCATCTCAAGTACTCACCAGTGAGCTTTATATATGATTTCATAAGAACATAAATTAGCAGAAGGTGTTTGAAACCAATGGGTCCATACTAGTATGAGGGATGAAAGAATCTGATCAGGGCACTCTTCCCCAGTCGGGGACCCTGCAAACGTGTAGGATATCTAGGAAGTAGGACTGCTGAAATTTAAGGCCCCAAACTGGGAAAAGCTGAATTTAGGTAATACAGGACAATGCAGACAGAGAAAGGGACAGAGGTTACTCTTTCCTCAATCCTCTCTTTTTTCTAGCATCGCCTATTTCGGCATTCTCCAATCTAGCACTTTGGAAATGTATTTGGACTGCCACTCCCCAAATTCCTAGCCAGCATACCACTGAGGAATTCTGAGAGCCCAAATCCTCACAAATCTAGAGGGCACCAGGATGAGGGAGTTACAGCAAAGATATGAGATGTGATGAGTTCTTTGCTCCTTTCTGAGGCAACCTGATCTACATATTTGTTGCAACTTGGTGAAAATTATTCTGACCAGAATCGGTTTTCACTCAGAAACTTGATTGGCATTTAAATTATATTCCATGACACTCCTCCCCACCCCATCAGATTCGATGACATTTCTGACAATCAGCGTCTAATTTAAGCTAGGTCTTAAGTCTATCACCTGTCTGTATTGCTTGCCTGTAGCTATTTGCAAGCAGAAATGGAAACGGAATCAAGTGAAAAGGCCTTTCCTTTGCCCATTAGCAATCGTAGCAATGGGAAAGTGACAAGGAACCTCTGCTCATGGGTCAGATCTGGACCACCAGTCCTCCTCATCCAAGCTGTCAACACCTTGTTTAAGGCCCAATCCTCTTTCTAGCCAACTGGCAAGGGAAGTCAACTTAGTTTTGTTTCTATTTCTCCAAAAAGCCTGGAGCACCTTGAAGCAGTGGTTCCAGCACACTGTATGTGCGAGAGAGGCAGATAGAAAAAGGGATGCCCTCACCTTCTACGGGCTCTTCTCTCCTCAGGTTCTGATGCACTTTCTTGCAGCATGGAGCTTCGGACTGGTTGAGCCACAGAAAATCTCTATCCCTGTAGGAGAGTCAGAAAGCATATAGCCCAATGAATCAAAACTTAAAAACAATATAGTTCAGCTAATTTCTCCCAACTACTGCTTTAATAAATTATACCACTGGAACTTAATATTAGGCCCAACTGCACTACTAGACCATTGCTAGGAAGCCGCTGAAGTAAATACCTTTATAAGAATGGAAGAAAAGCTCTCCTGGATCAGCCAAGGCCCAATCTAATCTAACATTCTGTGACTAGGAGATCAGCTTTCCATTTATGTTCCTAACAACACGTACAGAACAGCATTAATGTATAGTGAGAAAAATGACTAGCCACTGATAGCCTAGTCCTCTCTGATCATGTATAATCTTTTTTTAAAGTCACTGAAATTGGTGACTATCATTACATCTTGCAGAAATCAGTCTCATAGTTTAACTATGAACTGTACAAAAAAGCATTTCCTTTTTAGAGAAGACAGTGCTTTTGCTGTAGCAGAACATGTTTTTACTTTGTCAGTACTCAGGGTTACATATGCCTTATAATCAGCCCTGGATTAACCATTAAGCAAAAGAAGCCGATGCTTAGGGCACCAAGAGAAGGGGGCATCACTGAGTTTTTTCCCCTAGTTATCACCCCCTTAACTTTTTCACTGCCACTCGACTTTAGTCGATTTTTTTTTTTTTGTAATTGTCCTTATCTGCCGTGTTCAACTTTAATTTGCATTGTTAAAAAAAAGTTTTCTTTGGCATGGAGAAGTGACTAAAGTTTAAAAATTTGGTTTGAAGGATTTTCAAAATTGAAAAGTATGCTCTCAAGATCACGTAATTTTAGTAGAGATACTATCAGATTTTATTTTACTTTATAATCTCTAGAAGGGTGATTAAAAATAGTTTTCAGCTTTTTTTTTCTATTTGCACTTTCCCTTATACTGTAATATTTGTATTAAAACTGCATTAAAAAGTGTTCAAGGTTTGCATTTTTTTCTGTTGCCCTAGGTATAAGTAAATAATTAGCTTATATTGCTTTTTATTGTTAAATAAACACACTTTTTAAAAATGTTTATATTTAATATAGTTGTGGGGTCTGACCTGGAAGAAAACTGAATTTTTAATTTCTTATTTCACTTGCACCTTAAGAAACTACAATATAGGTATAAACTAAGATGAAAAAAGAAAATATGCCTCTGGACTGGGAATGAGATTTGCTTATATGAATATATATCCATATAGCATAGATAAATTATTTAATCAACTGAGAAGGAAGCTACTGATTAATAACTGGATGTGATAGATTGGAGATCTGAAATCTTATACTGGCAAAACTCCCTTTCCATAAAGATTTTTCTCCCAAAAGAGTTATGATAGGTTACTACCATAGGATAATAGGTTATGGATTTGAAGTCCTGTTAACAAGGATTAGAAATAAGAAATAAATATTCCCTCACATTGAGCTTGACAACCAGGGACTTTATCTAGGCAGTTTTCATGGCAGCTTTATGAAGGAGTTTGCTGTTGCCTTTTTTCTGGGACTTTTTCCCCAATTTCCCAGTCAACATCCAAAGGCCCTTGTATTTCCTGGTGGCCAAATGCTATCCAGGGCTCACTCTGCTTATGTTCCAAGATCAGCTAATGCTGGCTAGATGCTACCACTTGCTGAGGTGCAGATTAACAAGGAATTTATCTTTAAACTCAATTACAAGGCTTACTATTTTAACTGAAAATTCAAAGTTGAATAAAACTGTACTAAATATCATTAGAACACAATTAAGTTTTATTGAATTTCAGGATACTACAGAGTTCCTTGCAGAAAAGGTGGTCAGAAGGTACATTAGTCCCTTGTAGGGCATCTTTAGGCAGATTCAGATGCTTTAAAGAAGAAAAAATAATTGTTTCCATTATAGAGTCCATTTAGAACAGCCAACCAAATCCGGATGCATTGACTTCATTCATATAATATTCTGAATGACGAAAAGTCCTAACTAACTCCGAGTCTTCCCTCTGCAACTCCTCTACTTGTCACAAACGTTGGACAGCATCGTTTCAGTGGTACACACATTAGTCAGCTTGGCTCACAGGTCTCATAGTGAGGCTGCAGCGGCTGCATGGAAAACCCCAGGAGACAGCTCACAATGTTCTTCACTGCCAGTTTGGGTGCCAGAAGAATACAGGTTCAGCTTCTTCCACTTAAGCTTTCAACATGATGCCTCCAGACCCTAAACTATAACTTCCTGAATTCCCCAAAGGACATAGCCTTTTATTTCTTATTCCTCCTCTGTTGCAGTGCATCTGGAAAGGGAAAATCAATCACTAATCTCCAGTTGACTTCCTGTTTATGACTCTCGTTTAGGGAAATCACCAAATGTCATGGAATATGTGATATCACAGTCTAGATTGAACAAAGCATCAGCATTCCTGAAGGCTTAATTCAGGGTTGAGAAATATGTTTTATTTCATGGTTAAGCAAAATTTAATCAGCACTTATACATGTTTCACTTTCTCCCCCTAAAATGATTTTTCTGCAAGCATCTGGCCCTAGCAGACATTTGGAATATGCAGTGATTTTTAAAAATGTATCATGAAATCACTAAACTACATCGCACTGATCTGAAGATTTTCTCACCTTTGCACCACCATCTTCTTTCCAGAACCTTTAATAAGAGGTTCTTCTAGATATTTCCTAATGGATGGAATACTCAAACAAAAGAGGTATAAACTACCCACGTCTGCAAGATTTAATGCTGGATACTGAAAATATATAATGAACGCAGTATCTGTGACAGCTTTATACCATCTTTTATGTCATCTGCCTTCTGCTTTCAAACCAGGTTCCATCCTTAACAAACCACAATGATCTCCAAGAGTTAAGATGAAGAGGTTACGTGAGGAAACTCGCCCTTGTTCTTGATTGCTGGAGTGGCCATTGCTGTAGCTAAGGCTATGTAGCTTGAGGGTCCAAATTCAGTTCTAATAATTCTGGTTACAGGCAGAATTCCACATGAAATATCCAGCTGAGGACAAATTAATGTTATAAAGTGTATGCATTATTCACAGTAAGATTTTTTTACATTGATATAAACATCATTTCTGATTTTAATTGGAACAAGAAATTAACAATAGTATGGAGAATGGAACACTCAGCTTTCTCTAACCTGGGTGCCTTCCAAATGAATGGACTTTGATTCCAGAATTCCTGAACCAGCCTGATCAGTAGTTTGAGAATCAAACTGCAAAACAAGTATATGAAGGAAGATGGAATGGATCAAAAGGAAAAAGAAGTTTTGGTTGAGAGGAACTGATGAGTTCCTCAGAAAGAGAGGGGCATGAAATTTAAAGATCAAAAGGCAATGTATGAACAGATCTGGTGGAAGAAAGGAAGGTTTGCAAGGATAGAAAGATATAGAGATATTTAGGGAGGGGGGTAGGTATGCATTAGATTTAGCTATACTTTTTTTTCCTTATCATATTTGTGTCTTTAATTTCTTTGGTTTGCTATTTATTACTCCCTTTCTGCACTTTGCACATTATTTACAACAAAAATGAGTAGCCTGATGGGGAAGTATATATGCCAAGAGATCAGTAGCCAGGTTTCCTCAAGAGACAGTATTTATTGATTTTATTTATCAAATTTATATGGCTGCCCATCTCACACAAGGTGACTCTGGGTGGTGCACAATAAAACATACCATCCAAAACCAGACCACCAACAAGATCTATTAGGGACAGAAAACAGCATGGTGATAAAGCATATAGCATGTTCCACTCGACGGCTTCTCTAATTACAAATGATGGGAAAGACCTTTCCGCTGAACTTGGAGACCCATTTGCAGTCAAGAAGCGGTAACTACATTGGCTTAGACTGGCTGACTGATCCGGAAATCAGTTACTTCCTGTGTTTTGTCACTATTATTTTACTTATTATTGTTGGTTTCCTTAATGGTTTACTTATTATTGCTGGTTTCCTTAATGGCTTTCTTCTATTACTCTTTGAGATTATTTCTGTACTTGTCTTAAGACAATTCGTTTATTGAGTTACAGTATAAACCATCTTGAAAATTGTTTTACTGAAGACAGACTAGAAAAAAATAATAGCAATAGCAATAATAATATGGAAGTATGTGCTTGGATCAGCATAAAGGTCTTTGTAGCCCAGTATTCAGCTAAATATATTGTCATTTCCCCCTACAGCCTAGCATTTTAAATCTAGATTTGAATCTCTCTTTCTAACAGCTATGTTTGCTGATGAGTGTCAACAGATACGTAGCATAATTTGGAAACAAAAAGATCAGGGTGCTAAGTGAGCAATGTCTACTTAGCTTAGAACCAAACACAGCTGGTTAACTGGCATCAGGAAAGTATTCCATGAAATACATTTCTGCTAAGTTCAGGGATTTTCCTAAGTTCTATGTAAATTAATCTTTGTAGTTTTTATAATGTACAATTCTAGATTAGAAGGTTTCCATGTATCTAAAATTGAATTGCCAGAACAGATTACATAACTATTTGTATATATTGTGAAATACATACACAACCATGAAGGTGCTAATGGGATGGTGAAGCACAGAAGAGTGTTGCAGAAAAAATAAAGTAAAATCAAATGGCTTTTGTGTTCTTTCCATTTGCAGGCAGACTCCCAAGGCCAACTCTGGCAGGACCCAGACCAGGAGCGCGCCTACAGGACTGTCAGATAGCAGGCCTAATTTCTCTTCATAGACAAGGGCTCCCTCTGCTGGCTTCGGAATGCTACTACGCCAGAGTCATTGAATGCGACCTGCACCACAGATGTTGTTCCCTGCAAATAGCATTTTGCATTTCTCCAGACCATTTATTTTCTAAGTAGCATTAAAGGTGCCCAGGTATACTTATTTGTATTTTAAAAACACCGTTAAATTTCGCTTCTGAAATGGCTTAAAATGAACACAGTCCAGCAAATGGCTTAAACTGAACAGAGTCCAGCAAAAATTAAACACATTGCCTGTGAATGAATGTGCTGCCATTTGCCAACTATTGTTATTTATAGTGGCTGTGAGAAGCCCAGTATGTATGCTACCCCACCTCCCCGCCCAGAGCAAATTTATTTGCAATGTCATTATTTAGAAAACATGATTACCTTAACTCATGAAATAAAAGCACCAGAGAAAAAATACGTTGGGGGAAACGAAGGAGACATATCTTCAAAAGGTGGAACACAGAATTCTCTGAAAGTTGGTGAGAGGACAGAACACTGTAAGAACTGTCTTAAGACTCTAGTCTCCTAGGAAATTTTGTCTCGGTTAAAACTTAAACTACTGCAGAGAGATGACACACTCGGAGGGAATGGCGCAGAGACGCCTATTGGAAGCAGCAGGAACTTTCCCTCAGTCACATTAAAATTAAGTTTTAAAACTTTAAAACAGGTGCCAAAATTATGCCAAAGATTCTCAACATTAGAGATAATGTTCTGAGCATTCTTGCAGATAACTCATATTCGCCTTAGCAGTACTTTTAAATTATCTGCATAAAATACTGTTAATTTGGAATTGTTCAAAACACATTTCCAGATATAGAGATATTTAGGGAGGGGGGTAGGTATGCATTAGATTTAGCTATACTTTTTTTTCCTTATCATATTTGTGTCTTTAATTTCTTTGGTTTGCTATTTATTACTCCCTTTCTGCACTTTGCACATTATTTACAACAAAAATGAGTAGCCTGATTTTGGGCCTGTCACTCTCCCTCAGCCCTGGGAAGGAGGCAATGGTGAACCACTTTGGAAATTATTGCCAAGAAAACTGCAGGGAGTAGTCCAGGGAGTTGCCAGAAGTCAACACTGACTCAAAGGCTCAGAAACAAACAAACAACAACCCCCCCAAACAAACAAAGAAATCCTGGGATAAAGTTTGATTTGTTTGCATCCACAAAGAATGTTTCCTTGGAATAATTCTGAGATGCTTAAAGGGATCTGAACAAGTAAAGCCCCAAGTTCCAAGTTTTACAAATTTCCATAGATACACTAGAGCCTATAGGAAGCATATGAGAGTTATCCAATTAATTGAGTAATCTGTTCTACTATAATAATAATTTTTGATATAGAGCATTCATAATAATCACCAAGACATTAAATATCATCATCATAGAATAACTATTGTTGTTTGACTCCAGCTGCTTTTACACCAGAATATTCTCTGGTTGCCTAATGAGCTAGGCCAACAGTTCCTATATCAAACTAAACATAAGAAGAGATATTCATTTATATATAAATAAATATTTATTATATATATGTCATAAGTTTTCTTCAGGAATTCAGGGCAAACTACTTCTATTTTTATCCACAACAACTCTGTTGCAAGTTCCATGGGACATCTTAGTAGATGAAATAATTCCATTTCTAATAAACTTGGCAGATGGATTAGAATACTACATGTTAATTCAGTTAATAAAGAAAAGAATGATATCTATATTTGGCTAAAATTTACTCCCAAAATTTCCACCGTATCATATCAAAGGCTTTTTTTCACCCAACAAAACCATCACTGCCAATTTCAGTTTATCTGACTGGGTAACTATAATATCAGTTAATAATCTAATTTAATTATGTGGATAGTGATCTATGAAACTAATTACTGTAATATTTACTACATACATGCATCTTTTAGGGATAAAAAATGGATATCTGCAAGCATGGCATTTTATAATCTTCCTGCCTTTTAATTTTATATGAATTAAATGAAAAGAGCATAGTTGATTTACAGTAATTATTAAATATAAAGTGTAGGGGATATGCTGCTTAGGAATTTTGCCCAAAACTGAGATTACTAAGGGATAAAATGATATTTGTCACAGAACTCTATGTGTACATTGCACTTAATGGGATACTTTCACGTATAATACATGTTTTTTTTCTTCCCCCAAAGCAAATGCCCTATATATCTTCTTGTTTCTGTTTACATTGCTTTTCACAAACACAGTGAAGCTTTTTATGATGTCTGATGTTATGACTTCTCCTCATTACTTCAAAACAGGGGCAGCTACATAGAAATATGGAAGTGTATTTCATATATTTTCTTTTCAAGTTACATCAGAAACATAAAAACTGTGACCAGAAGAGGGCTGCAGAATCTAAGAGAATAGCAAGGCCATGCAGATCAGGTGGTGTTTCTCCTCCTGTATTGTTGAAATGATGTAGTAATACTGTACATTCAAACTCTTTCTACAATAGACAAAAATGTTACTTTATTCTATGTCTATACCACCATCTCTCCAAGAAGCTCAGGAAATATTACAGACACTGCTAAACAACAACAACTCTTGTTTTGAAAAAATTCATCAAGGTCATTCAGTGAGCATTGTGTTGAGTAGGATTAGAATCTGGGTCTCCCTACTGTGTATCCAGGTCTATAGCTACAACATCAATCACCATATGTTTGCGATACCACCTATTAATAACCAAAAACTAGAAATTCCAACTATCTCTGTCAAGAAGTTCCTAGGCATTTCCTGAATAAGAGCTAGTCATTAATACCAGCTGGTCAGGCATTCAATTATTCTACTTGTGGGCTTCCCAAAGACAACTAGTTAGCTATTGTGGAAGAGAAGGCTGGATAAGACAGCTCCTAGTCTGATCCAGAGCAACTCTTCTGGAGTTATTGACTAGCTGGATTGGGTAGGAGGAACAGGGATTGTAATTCAACAATATCTGGGCAGCCATAATTTCCCTATCCCTGAATGTCAAGTCCTATTAATCAGGATCCAGTATCTCTCTTCCCTTTTACACAGGGGAGTCCACAGAGTATGGTAAAAAAAAAAAATCAGGATGACCATCATGGCAGTGCAAAATTCTGCCTGTTTTTATGTGTGTTGCACACAAGCACACATTAGAAACAGGCGGATCACGTTGTGGCGACTAACTTTACTTTTTTGACCATCCATCAGGAACCATGTCTCTGCATCTTCATAAAGGCCTACCAACCTCCTTAAACTCCTGGGGATCTGGGCATCAAACGGCCAAGTTCTTTTTTACCCAGTAATTAGCCATATCATATTCCTTTCTGTTTATATAGAATTAAGAGATTGCCTATCAGTGGGTGCTGAATTATTTCTCACTGGAAATTGGTGTTCTGTCCATTTCTGCAGCTGGTGACTCTCACATGAATGGAAACAGCAAACAAGATTCCAATTTTGCCTCAAGATGGAAAGATGAAGGTGCAAACAGACTAAGTATGTCTGGAAGCCATAGTCATATTAATTTCCAATTTTGTGAAGACCTTACAAAACAGCTGCAAGAACTTCACAAAGATCCGTCTTTAAAAACAAACACTCAAATGGTAAAAAGTTGAGCGCAACTCTTTAGCAATCACATGGATGGGATCATACAATTTTTGTCACTGCCTTGTGCTGGGACATTTTCTGACTTCCCAGTCTAGTCTGCCACCCTAACTCTCGCAGGTGATCTTCCATCCAAGTATTACCCACACCTGTCCTTACTTAGTTTCGGAGCCCAGATAGGTTAGCCAAGTGCTACTGCCTGTTGAGACAGGTCCAGTTAAACAGCATCCTGAATAAATCTTTGCATCTTGCATTTAATGAAAATACAGATTGTATATACTGGGAGAGGGGAAATCAAAGCAGGCATGGAGATGGAATGTTACCTTTGTCTTCCTGTTGCAGTCCTGAGAAAAACTGTTCCTCTGAAGCTGGTATTTTTGCGTTAAAAAGAAATACACTAAGGTAGGGGTGGTTGTTTTTTTTTTAACACCCAAAACAAGTAACAATTTCAGAACAGGGATCCTCCACTGAAGAACAAGAGGAGAAGAATGTTTGCTTGCATCCATCAGACACAAGTTGTCTTTTAAATACATACATACATACAGCACATACATATCCTATTCCCTATTGGACTAAGCAACAGTTTGCAAAGCATAGAAAGGGAAAATGAAACAGTAAGTCAAAGAAATTAAGGACGTGAGAGTTGAAAAGGATCTATAAATTTAGTTTACACCAACACCATTTTCTATGTTCCTTTATAAGTTTTCACTCTTCAGAATAATTCTGGTTTCCACCACATCCATACATTGCCTTTTGTCATTAAACTTTTTTTTTTTTTAATGATTTCATCAATTCCACCAAGTCACATTTTTTTTTGCTTCTCTTTTTGCCCTACCCTTTTATCCTTCTGGAAGGCCATGAAGACCTGGATCTTCCTTCAAGCATTGCACTAGGATGAGGATGAGTCAGGGAATCAACAGTATGCTGGTTCTGGCACCTTGATGTCAGCCCTACAAGGTAGACCAGACTAAGAAACCAATGTATGGCTACTTTTATTGTAACAGCTCTTGTAACAGGATCTTGCAAGCATGAATGTGCTTCCCCCTCCCTCCCTTTATCTTCAGTGAACTAGGGAGGGGCTTGTCTGGGACCTTTTCTCCAGTTACTTTCTTGACCTGGGCTCAAGCCTCACTTATCTGAATGCTGCCTTGGTGGCGGCTCTTCCTCCTGTCCTTTGAGGCCGCTCCCTCTTCCCTCTTGTCAGCCTTCAAGGTAGACCAGACAAGGAAACCAAAGTCATGCATGTTAATATTACTTTTATTATAAGGTTATAGCAAGAGAATCGTACATCTGAATGTGCTTCCCCTCCTCCCTCCCTTTATCTTCAGGACAACTAGGGAGGATCTTGTCTGAGACACTCAGGTTACAGTTCTGATCCAGACTAAGATTTATTTTATCTGACCATTGTCTTTGTTGCATCACTTCCTCCTGTTTCTCAAGGTTATTCCTTCTTCCCATTACATCTCTGTACTTGGTGGGAAAGGTACAATGGGTTTTTATGCTGTTGTTTTTATTGGTTGCTGTGAGCTGCCTAGGATCACTGTGTGACATAGGTGGCCATATAAATTCTTTAAATAAATAAATATTAAAATTTATCCATCTAGTTCCCCATATTTAGTAAATATTTCATGAAGGTACACAAATTCATCTACTTGCTCTATTTTTTTTTTGCCATTTATGTATGGGTGCAAGTCATAATTATCTTAGTGCTTGATATACTTGTCTTCAGATCCATAAATATTATACAATATATCTAACATTAACTAACATTTGGTTCTTGATTAAAATATGGCATCATCTGCATGCATACGTTTATGCATATGTTTATGCACATTCATGTCCCCAACAAGCATACCTCTAACATCACCACAAATATTCCTTATATAATTATCTATAAATGCATTAAACAATCAAACAGACATCATGCATCCTTGCCTTACTCCCTGATTAATTCTGAACCCTTCATGAAGCATCTTATTTATTCCTACACATGCTTTCCTTCCATTAAATAGTGCTGTCAGTGGTTTCATCAACTGGCCAGCTGTTTCCCCCCCCAAACTTATCCTTAGTTCTCTCATTATCACCAACTTATAAACTCCTAAGTAAACATACCCACGATAGTCAAGGTGACACCAATTTATGTGCTTTGACACACCCACACACACCCACACATACACATACATACACATACCATTTTCCCCTCTTACACTCCACATAGGCCGTGGTCATCACCCAATGGGCCCACAGATATTGACTTCTGCCATAAATCTTGGCTTTGATCACATCATACTTTTCAGTAAACTAGAGGAGACATAGATTATGTTTCCAGCTTCAGTTTCACTCATGCCACATGTAGCATTAACTACTATTGATAAGGACGGCACTAGACAATTCTGGTATGTATTTGGCACTACATTACAAGTGAAACTGAAGCTTACTTTTATCTGAAGCATCATCATGCTGTTATGCGCAACCTAGGATCTCTAATCTAGAGATTACCTTTTATTGCTTACATCCCATTAGCTACAGTAGGAGATACATGTGGTAAAGTGACACAGATACAGGAGAATGATCCAATTATATTTATAATCATCCAACTAATTTTATATTAAATTAGATATTAATTTAATTAGCTGTCACATTGCATAGAAAAAATTAGCCCACAGAAGGAAGTCCAAACAATAAGTAAAATTCATAGAAATATGAAAAGTAGTAAAATTGGGCAAGCCAAAATTATTTGCCTGTAAAAATGCAGCTGAAAGGTAAGTATGCTAGCTAGCTGAATCTCAGAGAGCCTTAGCTGAGCTAACTGTGTGTGGCTGAAACACATCAGGGAGCCATTAGGGCCATATTTGCATCACTTTAGCACAGGGCTTCTGTGAGAAGGCAGGGAGAAGTGAGGGCCTCAAACGAACCATGTTTGCTAAGGGAGAGCGCTGTGCACCATGGGGCAGCCTTGGGGGGACGGCAGGAGGGAGGATGGGCAGAAGGCACACTCGCATCAGAGTGGAGAAGGACGGCAGGAGGGAGGAAAGACTGCAGGCAAGAGGCACGTTCGCACCAGAGTGAAGAGAAACGGCAGGGGGCGGCTGTCGGGTCAAGTGGGGATTGGAATGTGTATTGCGCTGATTGGATTCGGAAAGTGGAATGTCTGCGGTTTTGCGGTTAATTAGCGGCGCTCCGGGGCGGTAAAAAAGGTGAGATTGTGAGCCAAGCCCTGGTAGGAGGGGGAGGACAGATAGGGGGTATAAAAACCTGTCAGACCTTGCTTCGGGGTTCCTCCATTGCTGCGGGAGGGACCCACCTTTGCAAACGTGCCCAATAAAAACTTCTGTCTACTGGATAACCGAACCCGTGTCTGTCGTTTTCTGACAAAATTGGCGAGCCAGCCAGGAGTCCTCGACGTGGACCGGACTGTGGGGAACCGGTGAGTAATCGGCCGTAACACCCCGTTGAGGTGTCTCCCGTTTTCCCCGAAGTCGGGTCCAGGACGGGACTCCAATCGCCAGTCAGACAGAAGTAAAGAGGAAGTCGGCCGACGAGGGGACCTCCGGGAGGTCTGGTGAGTACAGCCTACCCATAATCTCGGGGAGATTAGCGTGGTTACGAGGCGTTGGACGCCGCAAGGGGACAGAAGAGTCCGGGACCTTCTGTAAGGTGGGAAACGTAGTCAGGAAGGATGGGTAAGGCGCAGAGTAAGAGTGTAAGGCCAGGGGCCAGTGGGAAAAACGCAGTAGGGGGAATCCCCATGGATTCTCCATTAGGACAATTGTTGCAACAATGGGAGACACCCTGGTTGTGTCCATTCACCAGGGGTCTGGAAAAACCAACCATGATAACTTTGTGCACTAAAGAATGGCCAAAATATCCACTAGTGGACCCCGAATTCCCCTACCATTGGGATACTCTTGGAATCCCCAGTAATTACTGGGTGACCCAACTAAAAAACTACATTGTGGAGCATAAAATGTTAACACAGGAACCCTATGTGGAAGTCTGGTTCCATGTTCATTGGGAGGGGCCTCGACCCAAGTTAGCCAAAATTTTTGTCCAAAAAGAACAGGAGGATGAGGAGGAGGACCTCTGGCTGACTAGACCTCAATGGGGGCCGCCACCTCCTCCTCCTCCTCCTCTTCCTACCGCTCCCCCTCCGGCGCCCCCACCCTATCCCGGGCTGCGGAAAGAGCTGGACCAGCTGAACCAAGACATTCAGAACTTGCCCTTTAGTCTAAGGTCGGCCAGTGCCTTCCCCGTCCGGGAAGTCCCGAACGGAACGAACGCACAGGGGGTGACCGTCACCAGTTACGTAACAGTTCCCATCAAACCCAGTGAGTTGAGGGAATTAAATTAGACCCTCCCTCGTATGCAAGAGAATGCCCATACCGCCGCCGAACAATTGGAACTTTTCTCGGCCCGGTGGAATACTCCTGGGGGAACTGAATTACATTTTAGCCCACCTCTATACGCCAGAAGAGAGGGGCCAGATTCGGCGAGCTGCGCTCGGGGCTTGGGAGCGAAGGAATGCAAATGTCCCAAATGCCCCGGCCGCAGATACTAAATTCCCTCTGGCAGACCCAAATTGGGATCCCAATAATGCCGCACACCGGCAGAACATGAGAGACATGAAAGAGATGATTTTGGAGGGCATCCGAACAGCAGTGCCCCAGGGGAAGAATTTGACCAAGGCTTTTGAGGTAACCCAGGGGAAGGATGAATCGCCCGGAGATTTTTGTGAGAGGATCCGAGTTGGCCTGACCAAATTCTCGGGCGTGACTCCGGACACCCCAGCCTTTGAGACCTTGTTAAAAATGCAGTTCGTCACCAAAGCATGGCCAGACATTCAGAAGAAGATACAAAAACGGGAGGGTTGGACTGAACAGGGGATAGGGGAACTCCTAAGGATTGCTCAACAGACCTATGTGGGGAGGGAGGAGGCGAAGACCAGGCAGAAAACTCAAATGATGATGGCAGCCGTTCAGGCGGCGGCCAAGAATGAGACGAAGGGGAGGGACTGAGGGAGGCGCGACCTTCTCCCCATCTGGTCCGGGGACCTTGGCCCCGGAGAGGTGGCGTCGACCCCAGAAGGGAGAGGTGGACTGGGGATAGGCAAGGTTGTTTCCGCTGCGGGCGAGTAGGACACTTTGCTCGGGACTGCCAGGTGGATCGCCCCACGGGTGAGAGGAGTTTCCCCCTGTACAACTAGGGGGGTCATGGTTCCCCAACCGGGACCCACGGGGAACCCTTGGTAAACATCACGGTGGGTCCCACCGGCGAGGAACGGCAGTTCCTCGTGGATACCGGAGCCTCTCGAACATCGTTGTGCCAACCGATCCCAGGGATTGCGAAATCCCAGGGCGCGTCGGTATCGGTGATGGGGGTGGGAGGTTCTCCGGTCAAGGCAGACGTACTGGAGGGAGTGAGACTGGAGTGGAATGGGAAGGAGGTAACTGCAGATGTGTTACTGATCCCACAGGCAGGGGTGAACTTGCTGGGAAGGGATCTAATGGGTAGTCTAGGAGTGGAGTTGTGGAATGTGGAACAGGCAGAAAGGATGTGTTTGTTGCGGGAGGCGGACGTGGAGGTTGTGAACCCTGAGGTATGGGCAGGAGAAGGGGGGGCGGGTCGGTTCCGCATTGCCCCAATTAGCATCCCCTTGAAACCGGGGGTGACTGGTTTGCGGCAAGCCCAATACCCGCTGTCCCGGGATGGGAGGCGTGGGCTGAAGCCCATCATAGATGGGCTGAGGCGGCAAGGGCTGTTGGAACCGGCTATGTCCCCCTTCAACTCCCCTATCTTAGCTGTGAAGAAGAAGGACAATAGTTACAGGCTGGTGCAGGATCTGAGGAGGGTCAACGATTTGGTCTTGGCCCGGACCCCGGTAGTGCCTGACCCCTACACTTTGATGGGGAAGATCCCTCCCGGGGATCGGTGGTTCACGGTGATAGACTTGAAGGATGCTTTTTGGTCATGCCCTCTGGCAGAAGAAAGTAGGGATCTGTTCGCTTTTGAGTGGGAAGATCCGGAGACTGGGAGGAAGCAACAACTGAGATGGACGGTGCTGCCCCAGGGGTACACCGAGAGCCCCCCTCTTGTTTGGACAGGCATTGGAAGAGAAACTCCAGGGGTTCCGGGCCCCTGGGGGTTCTCGGGTGCTGCAGTATGTGGATGATTTGTTGGTGTCTGGAGAGAAGGAAGTAAAGGTGAGAGAAGACTCAGTGGCTTTATTGAACTGGTTGGCTGAAGAAGGATTGAAGGTGTCAAAAGGGAAGGTCCAATTTGTGGAAAGGGAGGTCAAGTATTTAGGACATGTACTCCGGAAGGGCGAGAAGTTGATTGATCCTTCTCGGATACAGGGGATAATGCAGTTGAAGCCCCTCATACTAAAACGGAGGTGCGGCGGTTTCTGGGTCTAGTAGGATATTGCAGGCTATGGATAGATGAGTACATGAGCAAGGCTCAGTTTCTGTATGAGAAGTTGAAAGGATCATCTGACAGGGTAGAATGGACAGACAGGGACACAGAGAAGTGGGGGGAATTACGAAGGAGCCTGGTGATGGCCCCGGCTCTGGCTCTACCGAACTTGGCCCTCCCCTTTCACCTATACGTTACAGCCCATGGGGGAACTGCCATTGGAGTACTGACTCAGAGACGGGCTGGGAAATATCAACCAGTGGCCTTCCTGAGCAAAGCCCTAGAACCAGTGGTGAGGGGATGGCCGACTTGTGTGCAGGCAGTGGCTGCCGCTGCTGTGCTAGTGACAGAAGGGAAAAAACTCACTTTTGGGAGCCCCGTGATTGTCCATTCACCCCATCAGATCTTAAGTGTGCTTAGTCAGCAGGCGGCTGCTTGGATGACAGAAGGGAGGATGTTGAAATATGAGACAGTTCTCCGGATAAGTCCTGATGTGGTGGTAGGAACAGACAGGAATTTGAACCCAGCGGAGTTTCTTGCGGGGGAGCGGAAAGAATGGGAGCCGGCGGAGCACGAGTGCTCCACCCTGTTGCAGCTGCAAACAAAGACCCGGGAGGACCTGCAGGAGGTCCCGCTGGAAGAGGGTGAGGTCTGGTTCGTGGATGGGTCTAGCCGAGTAGAGCAGGGACAAAGGAAGTCAGGGTACGCAATAGTGACTGCGGAGGGAGAGACAATAGAGAAGGGGGCACTACCAGCGGACTGGTCGGCTCAGCTGTGTGAAGTGCACGCTTTGAAACGGGCACTAGAGTTGGGAAAGGGAGTGTCCCTCACCGTCTACACAGACTCGCGATACGCCTGGGGAGTAGTGCACACTTTCGGGAAAATTTGGCTGGAACGGGGTTTACTCACAACTGCTGGGAAGGAGGTGAAAGCTCGGCAACTGATAGAGGGGATGATGGAAGCTCTTCAAGAACCCGACAGGATTGCAGTGGTGCATATAATGGGACATCAGAAGGGGGACTCGATGGAGGCAAGAGGGAACCGACTTGCTGATCGAGTAGCAAAGGAGGCAGCGGAGGGTGTCCCCATTGCCATCATGATTGCAATCCCCCAGATAGAAGAACCTCCGGCTTGGACGCCGGGGAAGTTGGATGAGGTGCTGCTGGAAAGGGAAGGTTGCAGGGAGGAAGCAGGTCGTTGGGTTACAATTGAGGGGACCCCAGTAGTGAGCCGTGCTGACATGAGGGGGATGTTGGAGAAACTGCACGAAGGGTCTCACTGGGGGTGCAGGCTTTGATAGATACTGTAAAGCCGTGGTACTGGAGCCTGGGGATGTGGACAGAGGCGCAGGCTGTGTGCTGGAAATGCCTGATTTGTCAGAAAACCAATCGCAAAGCCATGAGGAGAAGGGAGAGGGGAGGAAGGCCCTTGGCAATATGGCCCTTTCAGCGAGTCCAGGTGGACTTTACGGAACTCCCTCCTGTGGCTGGGTTGAAGTACCTGTTGGTACTCAAAGATCACCTCACTGGCTGGGTGGAAGCGGTGCCCAGCCGGAGGGCGACTGCACAGGTAGTAGCAAAAGTTCTCCTGGAACAGATCGTCCCCCGGTATGGGATAGTAGAGAGTCTGGATTCTGACAGGGGGACCCACTTCACCCACAAGGTGCTGCAGGAGGTCATGCAAAGCCTGGGGGTTCGATGGGAACTCCACACCCCTTGGCATCCTGAATCCAGTGGGAAAGTGGAAAGAGCTAACGGGGTATTGAAGCAACATCTCACCAAACTGGGATTGGAAACAGGGCTACCTTGGACAAAGACACTTCCGGTTGCCCTGCTTCGAATGCGGACAGCCCCTCGCAAGGATGTGGGGGTCTCCCCATTCGAGCTGATGATGGGAAGACCTTTCCTGGCTCCAATGGGAGAGCCTATCCCCGAGCTAAAGGATGCCTTCCTGAGAAAGTATCTCCTGGTACTGTCACAATCTCTCTTATCTTTAAGAAAACAGGGACTCCTCGCTCAGCGGCCCCCCTTGCTGGAAGACCAACACCCCCACAAGCCAGGGGATTGGGTCCTGATAAAGACGTGGAAGGATGAGAAACTGAAGCCGTCTTGGGAGGGACCATACCAAGTTCTCCTGACAACTGAATCGGCGGTTCGAACCCGACAGGGGGGTTGGACCCACTACCATCGGGTTAAGCGAGCTCCCGACCCCCGACCGTGGACTGCCCAACCAGGAGACGGACTCAAAGTAAAACTTAAAAGGAACTGAACTAAGGCAGGGGAGGAGATGAACAACATGAAGGCTTGCATCCAGGTTATTCTATTATGTCACTGCTTAGATGCTCTACAGCACAGCTCTAACAACAATTTTTTTGTAGAATTGGCACAGACAGCTTTGAACAGCACAACTTTTTGTGTGGGGCAACTCTTGACTGTGAAGGGTGTCACCTCCACCTGTTTCTTTGGAATGCCCATCAGCTTGGAAGCATTGAAGAATGTTACTCAGATAGCGAATATTGATATCACTGGGGATGATCCCCCGTGGGGGGGGATGTTCTATCATTTTGGGTCTTCTCCCACTCCAAGACCCTGGACTAATCAAAGGCAAATAGCTCTAAATCTCTTGGGGATAACCAATGCAACTCAATGTGTATATTTCAACAATACCCAGAACCGTACCCACCCACTGCCCTCAAAAGGTCCTGCTTTCACTTGTGGAGGGATCTATAATATCCCTTACGCCTCAACCCCTCTATACTTACCTAAAGGTTTCTTTTTGTTATGTGGACATGAAGCTTACACCTATGTTCCAGCCTATAGTTCAGGGGGCCCTTGTGCCATAGGGCACCTGACCTCTCTATATGCCCTGCCTCCAATACAAGCGCACCCATCAAAAGAAAAAAGAAAAAGGGAGCTGCCATCTGATTGTGAGAGTGATGTGACACTCTTGTCTGAAACAGAAGCCATGGCTCTGGCCCTCTCCTTAGTAGGGGTTCCTGCACTAAGTGGAAGGGCTTACCTGGACCTAAGGAAGGTGGCCTGCCTCCTGGCTAAAAGTGTCAACCTTACATCCTCTCTCATTGCAGCCCTCACTGAAGAAGTCACTGAGATCAGGAGGGCGGTCATTCAAAATCGGATAGCTATAGACTATCTCCTATTAAGGGCAGGACAAGGCTGTGAATCTTTTCAAGGTCTTTGTTGCTTTAACCTAACCAACAATAAGAATTATGTTGAAGCAAAACTAGCCAAGTTGAAGACCTTAGCCTCTCGCATATCCGAGGATCCAGAGGGATGGAATTGGTCGTGGCTCACTAGTTGGTTACCTAACTTTGCTTGGTTAAAACAACTTTTTGTACTAGCCATTGGTTTCATTGCCTTACTGGTCCTAGTATGTTGCTTAATGCAATGTCTCCCTGCTTGTGGGAATTACCTGTCCCAGTGTGTGAAGCCCCGGGTCCGGGACGAGGGAGCAATCCTGTTAGCCAGGTTTGAGGCCCAACAGAGGCGTGAAAAGAAAAAGGGGGGATTGTGAGAAGGCAGGGAGAAGTGAGGGCCTCAAACGAACCATGTTTGCTAAGGGAGAGCGCTGTGCACCATGGGGCAGCCTTGGGGGGACGGCAGGAGGGAGGATGGGCAGAAGGCACACTCGCATCAGAGTGGAGAAGGACGGCAGGAGGGAGGAAAGACTGCAGGCAAGAGGCACGTTCGCACCAGAGTGAAGAGAAACGGCAGGGGGCGGCTGTCGGGTCAAGTGGGGATTGGAATGTGTATTGCGCTGATTGGATTCGGAAAGTGGAATGTCTGCGGTTTTGCGGTTAATTAGCGGCGCTCCGGGGCGGTAAAAAAGGTGAGATTGTGAGCCAAGCCCTGGTAGGAGGGGGAGGACAGATAGGGGGTATAAAAACCTGTCAGACCTTGCTTCGGGGTTCCTCCATTGCTGCGGGAGGGACCCACCTTTGCAAACGTGCCCAATAAAAACTTCTGTCTACTGGATAACCGAACCCGTGTCTGTCGTTTTCTGACAGCTTCTCAATGTCAGCAACTTTAAAATGTGTGGACTTCAGCTCCCAGAATTCCCCAGCCAGCCAGCATGCTGACGTTGAGAAGCCCTGCTTTAGCAGGAGTATTCAGCAGATGTTGTTTTGAAAGCTAACCTCATCCTTAGAGAAACATGGATGCTGGTACCGTTTCTAGAGTTCTGGAAGTCTACAGTATTTTACATTAGAAGACATTTAACAATGGTATAGGCCGTTTAGAGAAATGTCATATACATATTCATAAATTAAAGGGTGACTAAAATTGCTTTGTTTCAAAACACTTGTGGACATTCAGAACATTAATATAAACAGCAGTTCTGGGAAATGCAAATTCTGCTTTAGAATGAGTATGCTGGTGTGGTAAGAGCTGCAAGAAGAAGCTACTTAGAAGGTTCAGATAATTAAAATTTAGATCATGAGAGTTTCACTGTATTTATAATATACTTCTGAATTTGCCTTGTTTAAGAATAATCTGGAATGACATTTAAGTGAATGTACAAGTAAGTTACATAGAGACAATGGCTTCATGCAGCTACCCACGTCTGTAAAGCATGCTGAGTGAAAACATAATTAGCTATTGACAGTGTTGCCTTGCAACATGAAATAGAAATTAAATGTGGCAACTTAAGTCTCACGCTGGTAGATTGGTTTGGCATTCACCTTTGATAGAGCAAAATAGGACAAATGAATTGTTTTTAGATAAAAGCAGTGGTTTTTCATTCCCTGTGTTTGCAGTTGAGTATCTAACTCAATGTTTTTACACAGTCGGTTGAAAAACAGCCCTCTCTCTGGCCATAGTGGGAGTACACTTCCCAGAATTACCAGCCAACATAACCTTTGCCCTTGTTGGCTGGAAATTCCAGCAGTTGCAATGGCAACACATCTGGAAGGCTATTCTAGAGCTTCCTTAAATGTCTGGCAATTTATTCTAGAAATTGTTCCTATTTAACATGGCAGATAGTACCCACGTGTTGATTATATTATGAGAGCCAGTTTGGCTTAGTGGTTAAGGTGCTGGCCTAGCAACCAGGAGACAGTGAGTTCTAGGCCTCCCTTAGGCATGAAAGCTGGCTGGGTGGCTTTGGGCCAGTCACTCTCTCTCAGCCCAATCCACCTCACAGGGTTGTTGTTGTGGGGAAAAGAAGAAGCAGGAGTATTAGGTATTTTTGCCAGCTTGGAATATACATAAAATGATTTTAAAAAATCTAAACAATAACAATAATAACAATAACAATATATACATAACACACTAAGCTATATAGAAATTCCATGTATAGGTAGCTTTTAGAGCAGTGCTGCTCATGGGAATGCCGGCTAGGGAATTCTGGGAGTTGAAGTCCACACATCTTAAAGTCTATAAGGCTGAGAAACATGGCCCCAATCCTATATTTGCTTACTTTTTAAAAGAATGTACATACTTTGTTCAACCACTCTTCTGAAAGCAGAAATAATAATAGCACACACACACCCATTGCTTTCTCGACATAGCAGAAGAAAACAAATGCTGGATCTGCTGATGAGCCTCCTCTTTTGTTCCATTGTCACAATCAAGGCAGCAATTGTATAATGTGTTCTGTGTAAATAGGGCGAGAAACACAGCTGCCTCTGGGAAGACTGTGTTCAGTTAGCTAGAGAGACAAGGTAAAGCAACTTCCCGTAACAGGCACAACTGAAATTGGGAAAGATGAAACATGTGACTTTCTTTTCATACCTAGAACTGGAATGAAGTACACGTTGAGAGTAGCGTATGGTTCTGCGAAGAGATATTTTTTCCCTCCAGGCAGTGATTATATCAGAACTATACTGTATTGACTTCTTCTAATTATTAATTTTAATACTGAAATCAGCTGGGGAGTGACAAAAGCTTTATAGCCTAATAATTTTTAGGCTATAAAGCTTTTGTCACTCCCCAGCTGATTTCAGTATATATAATTTTTAGGCTATAACAGAGCAACAACAGGGAAGGGATGAAATGCACATTAAAGATGCTGCCTGCTGAAATATCCAAATCTCTAAGGAAATAAAAAGACAAAAATCCATAGAATATCTTAACGAAGAGTGGGGATATTCACCTGGGTACAGATTACCTGAAGTTGCTAGGAAGAAAAATGATAATACTGACCCAAGTCCCCTTCCTAATAAATAATTAATACTGGAATTTGGCCAAATAGCAGCAAAACCCCTTTATTGCTTGGAAGAAACCAGGTTCTCCAATATGATGAACAGTTACAATGTTGAGATTATGATACGGGTCACATTCATAAAATGGCTGCCATAGTTTAACCTTTGGCATGTTTGCAACCAAAAGTTTTCTATTACTCTACACCCAGGATTACAGTATTCACATAACTAGAGCTTATGTATATTACTCTTTCCAGAAAGGTTTACACTCTCTTCTCATTCTTTATTGTGGGGCCTAAATAAATGATAAACACTAACAGATATAAAACATGATATAGTGGTCTTTTTTGAAAGGGAAACTTTGTCCCAGGGCAATGTCAGTTTTGGAGCTGAGAAATAATGGTTTGGAACCACCAGTCCAAAACCTTTTTCTGCCTATCACATTCACATTCCAAATCATTTCCTGAGTTTCTCAAACTGGGATTTCCAAACATACATTAACTTTTCAGATACATACTTGGAACTCTGAAGAGCAAATAGTACCTTAAAGGTGAATTTATACTCAAGTGTCAACCAAGAATTAAGCAGCCCGCTGCTTCTATCGCAGCAGGTGCCTAGCCAAGCTCCCCTGGTCTCAAAAAAAGCTAAACAGGATCAACTTTGGTTAGGACTTAGTGTCAGGCATCACACCAGGACTCTGTAGTAAATCAGAGTTCTCCAGGCTCTTAAGCTTTTATTTAGATTTGGCACAAGATTTCTCAGAAATAGCTCAGCTAGATTATGATCTTTATCGTAGAATGAAGCCTTAAACACAACAGTTCATTGCCAGTTTGCAGCACAAAGGAGTCGGAGACTCCAAGAATTGAACTCCACACATCTTCAGGTTGTCAAGGTTGAGAAACACTGATCTAGGCTATGGAGATTAAACCACAGCCTTTTTCTTCCTGCTGTTGTGAGTTAGCAGATAGGGTCTCTTGATGGCCTAGGGAGGCAAGTTTGTTTAGGTAATGGTTCTCTCTAGTCTTGCCTCACCAGCCCTTACCACCTATAGGAGACTATGGGGAAATCTCAAAATTGTAGATTAGACAGGGAAATTGAAAAGGCATCCTCAAAGAAGACAGTAGCAAACTTCCATATTATTGCTAGGAAAACTACATGGATATGTCCATATAATCACCATGAATTGACAATTTAAAAAATGACCATTTCAATGGTTCTTCATTTCAGCAATAGCCAGAAAAGGATTCCCACCCTACTAATTCATTGTATTTAATTAGTGGTTTATTCATTCCTGGTTTATTTGAACCATAACCTTATTTAAGTAAGTAATTAGAGTCTATTCACTAGTCTAATCTTTTACCAGCCATGATGGATGGATGGATGGATGGATGGACGGACAGAGATAGATAGATAGATAGATAGATAGATAGATAGATAGATAGATAGATAGAGTCCCAAGACCAAAAAAAAAAATGGCTTAGCTTGATTTGTAAATGCTGCTACTAGCATGAAGGGCTAGACTATAATTTGGGGATCCACTGCAAATTTATAGAATGGGGTCCTTTCTATATATGAACCTCAGTTCTATTCCTTATATAAAGTACAAGCTCAAGAGTAATGCAAGAACAATTTTTATTTTAATTCTCAGCTTACATTATTTTATGTTTTACATTTTAAGTAGTGTACACTGAACTTTTATACCAAAACCCTTTGATAGAACATTGACTATTTTTGTTGTTGTTTATTGTTGTTCAGTCTTAAGGACATGTTTATAAAACTTACCAATTATTTTGTAACTTTTTGATTGGCTCTAATAAATGCATTTAACTTGCCAATCTTTTGATACTTTTAAAAAATTCTAATAGGCAAATGTAGCTGCAAGTATTTGATAAAATGCTAAGCCAAGTTTATAAGGTAACAGTAGCTGAAATCACACACTGCATGAATTGTGAAGCCAGCTAAAATACTTAGGTAGCTTAAACTGTCCTGGTCACACAACACAGTGTTTCTCAACCTTGGCAACTTTAAGATGTGTGGACTTCAACTCCCAGAATTCCCCAGCCAGTTGGGGAACATTGCACAACAGAATGCCTGCAGTTTTTGATGAATGCTAGGGCTGAAACTTCTTTCAGCTTGTTCAGTTACTAACAATGTCTAAAAAAAATCCACAGAGCTTCACTGTAATTTAGTTGCAGTGAAAGGCAAGTATGAATAGCCTTGCAGCTTTTTAACTTTTTAATTTTTTACAGAAATTCATTTCACAATTTTTTCTTTCCAGAAATCTCTGCCTCATTTCTACTTATAGTCTGACATGACTGCATTGTGTGTATGAAGTAGATTCTTATCACCTGTATTTTGTACCTGTAAATCCTACTTACATCATTTAATTCTCATTGTCCCTTGGATCAATGATTCTGCTTATAATGTTAATTTGACATCCATAATAGAAAAACTCTGGGATTTGAAGTTCTTAAATTGTATAACAAAAAAAGATAACCAAGTATAGGTTAATTATACATTTTTCTCTGTTCTAGATAACAGCTTGGGTTCTGAATGTTACCTGTCCTATTCTGAATGTTATGTAAAAATGATTTATGTAAGTATCCTCAAGCACACTCTAGCCAAAGTTTTTCCTCTTTACAAATGGGCTGCAATTTGGGCCACCATTCCCAACATGGATTTTCAGCCCCTGGTAAAATGCACCCTTCCTCATCACCCATGCTTGGGTCCTATTAGAATACTATATAATATTTATTTAGGATATATCCTGGGCCAAGAATTGCTAGAGTTCAGAAACATTTGCAAGTGATACAATCAAGAAAGCAATGTTCTGTTCTTCTCTCTTCTGCAGATTGGCATTGCACTGGAACAATGGAACAATTCAGAATTCCTACAACATTTTCTGTTGAACTCAGAAATCCAGAAAGGCTAATATAATTCAGCGTGACTATGCAGCCACTCTTTTGTCCTGATTGTTTTTGTACTGTGAACAAGAATAAGGCCTGCTGGAATGGAAAAGGGGGGAAAATGCTTCTCCTGCTTTGGTCTACTGAAAGTATTGAATGATTTTCTGTGTGGTCTAAAATAGTGATTTTATCAGTACAGAAGGCTTGCAAAAATACAAGGCATTCCTTGTTAAATATTTTAACCTCAATTTTTAATCAACTATTTTCAAAGGCAACTTAAAACTCAATTGTTGTATGCCGCCCAGAGTCGCTTTGTGTGAGATGGGCGGCCCTATAAATGCAATAAATAAGTCCAAAAGTTTCATCTAGGGCTTACAAACTCAGAAGACAAGGGACAAGAGAAAAGAGCACATTAAAAGTGCCATAAAGAAGTGGTGAGTTTTAAGGGGCCTTTCCTTTGCTGTCGTTTTTATTTGGATGGAAACCTCTGCTAGATTCTTGCTTCTCTGGCCATGGTGGGAAGAGAGTGCTTTTGCCTCATTCCTGTGGTCTGTGGACAACTGAACAGTGAGCTGTTCCTTTTCCAGCTTCAGCTGGACCAGCTTATTTTTCTGTGCAAGACGAGTGCGGCTTGCTAACGTTCTCAGACTTGCTAGAGCTTCCGGGGAACTCAAATGAGGCTGAAGAATAGCAGCTCTTACCTGTTCCCCATACTCAAAAATAAATATGCATCACCGATTGAGGTTACCATGTTTTAATCAGCGTGAACAGATTACCATCTCTTCCATGTGAATCTCTCTAACCCAGTGTTTCTCAACCTTGGCAGTTTGAAGCTGTGCAGATTTCAATTCCCACGCTGCATGCTGGATGGGGAATTCTGGAAGTTGAAGTCCACACATCTTCAAGTGGCCAAGGTTGAGAAACACTGCTCTAACCCCTTACTTTGAAAAACATCCAAGTCTTTCCCCTCTGCTGAGCTGAATCGCTATTGACCTCTCCTTAAGTTGACAGAAAACTCTCTAGCATGGAATTGGGTCTCCCCATGTCTGATCCCCATCTTGCTTCTATTACCCGTTTGAAGTCACTAGACCCCTGACTTACCTCCATAGCATTGGGTGTCAAAGCTTAACTGGTTTTACACCTTTGGGTGGGATAAGGATGACTTAAATTTGTCTCCTCCATGGGCTGGGAATGAGATGAAGGCAACATTGTGGAGACATGGCCAAACAAAGAAATGTTGCTATGGTATGTTTATGCCATGCTGGGGAGGGGCAACTAGCGAATTAGCAGTGCATGGAATTGTATCTTCTGGTGGCAATGTCATCCGGCAATTCTCCTACAACAGCCAGTTTGGAGTACTGTAGCAGTTTAGAAACCGGGAGGCCCTGAGTTCCAGTCCCGCCTTAGGCACGAAGCCAGCTGGGGGACCTTGGGCCAATCACTCTCAGCCCGAGTAAGGAGGCCAAGGCAAACCACTTCCGGAATCTTGCCAAAAAAATCGCAGAGACTTGTCTAGGCAGTTGCCAGGAGTCAACACTGACTCGAAGGCAATCCCCCCAACCCAAATCCTACCACAGCTTTCCCCAAGCCGGTGCTCCCAGATTGGTTGGCTGCTGGGGATCAGGCAAAGGGGGCGGTGCGGCCGGAGGAGGGTGAATATTTAGATTTTAGGCCCTGGTCTTCACAAGGGACTTTTCACGGCAAAGCTTGTGTAAGAGGGGAGCGTTCGGTCCACTCCCAAAGCGGAAAGGCCAACGGCCCTGTCTTTGTGCAGCAGGGCACAGCGCAGGCCGCTCGTGGAGCATCTCAGCGAGGGCTTTCGCGTTTCCCGCCCGATCAGCCCCGCGAGCGAGGCCGGCCTCCCGCGCCACGCAGGCGCGCTGGCAGCCCCTTCCCTTCCACGGCCGGCGGCGCCCTTCCCTCGCCGCTCCCTGCCCCTCCCCTCCCCTCCCCTCCCGCGGGCCTTCTCCAATGCCGGCCGGGCCCGGCGCCGGGAGGAGGCGCGGGAGCGTCGGATGGGGCTCTCCGGGTACCGGCCCTGATCAGGTGGGTTCGCTGTCGTCGCCGGCGCGGTGCGCTCGGGAGTCGCGTGTGGGTCTTCCTCGGCCGCGCCGCTTCGTCGCGGCTGCGTCCTCTCCTTCTGCGGCTGGTAGCTACTTGCGGTTCCAGGCTCGGTTTCCACCCGCGGCTCAGCCGCTCCGTGCTGGGGCTTGCCAGGGCCCTGTGGCCTTTCTCTTTCCCCTGCCCCCGATATGCCTGTAGCAAGCCCTACCTCCGTGACTCTCGAACCGGTCCTCCTCCCCCTCCTCCTCCTCCGCCTCATTATTATTATTATTATTATTATTATTACTGTTATTGCAAGCAAAGGTAGTCTCTGTTGCGATCTGGGCGCACGTCTTCTTAGCACCTTGCGGGCTTCAGCATCCTATATCGCCTTCTGGGGAGAGTCCAGGAGCAAGCAGGCGTGAGGGAGGGGAAGACTCGGTGGACCTTCCTAGACTGTTTTACGTTTGTATTTTTGGCTAACCATTCACTGTTAGCCTTTCCTGATTTCAGTTTATAAATAACTATTTTTATTCAAGGTGCTTCTGAATGCTTGACAGCTCAACAGCTTTGTTTGTACTAGGGTCAGAAGTCTCTGTGTTCAGAGGGCTGCAAGAGCCTGTTCCCTGTTCAGAACGTTCTGTAATAAAGCATCTAGCGGTTTAGCATGTTTTTACAAACAATTTGCATTTGGTTTCTTCTTTGGGCTTAGCGGCTCAGTAAATTTGAATATGTGAGAAAACTCTTAGTAATGAAACTTCCTGGGATTTTTACTGCCTCACATGAAAAAGATTGGTCCATCATTTTTGTTTTCAATATTAAATTTGTGGGGTGATTGACCTTGGGGGGGGGGCGTCATCTTGAATGTTTTTAGTATTTACGTACAGGTTTTGTTTTTTATACTAGATTTTTATGGATTAATTTATTTTATTATTTATGGGGTATTTTTAATTGTTGATGGGGTTTTTGATTTTAACTGTGAGCCGCCCAGAGTCACCCGTTGGGGGGAGATGGGCGGCGTACAAATTTAATTATATATAAATAAAATTTTACTTTGCATAACGTACCTTCCTATGGGGGACCCAGACAAATGCCCCTGTTGCATCTCCTTAAGAAAGCCCTGAATGCAAACGTCATCATTAGTCCAGTTCATTTTCCAGTAGCATAATCCCATTGGTGGAATTAAGCAGTATTAAAATATTATACATGTTTATGTAAATGACTTGAGATAAGAGTATATTTCTTCAGTGATCTGGTTTGTCATTACTGCATAATAAATGTCCCATCCTTACTTTGAACTTAAGTAAATTATCTATTTCATACATAAATATTTTGATTTGTGGGGTTTGATGAATTTTGGATATGGCGTTACTCATAATAACTATTTTGAGTTTATTAAAATTACAGTTTGTGGTTCAAATTACATTTTTTGAAAAAAATGTGCATATTTATATTCTAAATTTGTAAAACCTGCTCTTGAATTCTTTGTTTTTGAAGTTATGTATATATATATATATATTTTTTTTGTCTGCGCTCAGTCATTGCTGACCCTGCAGTGACTGCTTGGATGAGTCCTTGCAGTTTTCAAGGCATCTGTTTTTTCGGAAGTGGTTTGCCAGAGCCTCCTTCCTAGGGCAGAGCCCAGCTGGTGAGCGCAGGAGGCGGGGTTTCCGTTGCTTCGCGCCCTTTTCGGGCGCGCGCGGTTTTTCGCGCTTACCGGCAACTGCTCCCAACTCCTTTTTTGCAAGGCGCCGCCAGCATTTTTCCTCCCACCGGAGTGAGAGTACCCATTTATCTACTCACGTAAGTTTTCGAACTGTTGGGTTGACAGGAACTGGGGAGGAAACAGGAGCTCACCCTGTTTAACGCGAAGGCTGGACTCGAACCGCTGAAGCGTCAACCATTTCTGGCCGGCAACTTTCAGCGTCATTAAGCCGCTGCGCCACCGCGTCCCCTATGTATATATTACCATTTTTTATATATATTCTATGTATTTTCTATATATATTCTATCTATCTATCTATCTATCTATCTATCTATCTATCTATCTATCTATCTACATTCTATATTTATATAGAATTATAATATCTGTATTTCTATATAGAAATATATATATTATATATATTCTATATTAACTAAACAAACAACCAAAAGTGATAGACTAGATAGCATGCTGAAAGGTAATTATTTTTTTCTTTTGTGCTGTTGCCTTGATGCTTAGTTTATTAGAATGAACAACTTGTTTCTAGCAGCCTTGCATTGCTGCTTGTAAAAACTGGGTGCCAGACCTGTGGGGTAATTAATCTCAGGGTAGTATGTACAATTAAACCAAGCACTTACAATTGCTTTTCAAGCAATATATTCTCTTATTTTTCTCATCAACAGTAAGTCTCCTGAGGTAATTGTATGTGTTAGATAACAAGGGAATAAATAAATGAGGCAATATTTAAATGTTCTGGCTTTACTATTATCTTTAAAGAATGCACAACAATTCAGAAGTGCTTTATAAGCAAAATGTTCAGAATTGCAGCTTATTTCAGTGTGTAGTCGACTGTCCCATTTTAACATCTAGCCTGTGTAATTGAAAGTTACACTTTGAAAGTTATTATTGTTTTGTTCTCTTACTGTTGATACAAAACGCTTTGATTATTCAAGCAATGTTATACATGAGCATTTTTCTTTTCAGTTTATGAGTTGCCATGAGCTTTCAGAGTTATGCACATTAAAAAATAATGTCCAACATGATTAAAACAGTCAATTTTAGCATGATTAAAAGTAGCAGAAAAATACAATGTGCAAAAGTGAAGAATAACAGTGTGAAGCTTAATTTCCAAAGATATAAAACAGATCTACCTATAAAGAACATAGTAAGGGTGTGTGTGGGGGGCCAAATAGTTATACCCAGCCCTAATTAGTGTAACAGGTAGTCTTTGGTTAATGGCCATTCATTCAGCGACTGTTTGAAGTTACGACTGCACTGAACAAGTGGTACTTACCATCAGTCCTTGAAGTTCCGGCTGACCCAGCACCCCTGCGGTCATAAGATTGCAATCTGAGCACTTGGCAACTGGCTTGCACTTATGACGGTTGCAGCATCCACGGTCACATGATCACCATTTGTGAACTTCCCTGCCAGCTTCCCGCAAGCAAAGTCAATGGGGAAGCTGGTAGGGAAGATCGAAAGTCACTCTGGTAAGTCTCCTGCACCTGGTAGCAGCCACCCCAAGCCCACTGCGCTTACACTGCACTGGCCCCTCCTGCGTCGTCCTGTACCTGGCAGCAGCCACCCCAAGGCCTGCCACTCTCATGCCTCACTGGCCACCACACACTCCCACGCACCTTTCCCCACATAGCAGCTGCTTACCTGCCTGCCGGGCTACTTGCAAGCCGCCTGGGACTTGCAACTTCCTGCTGGCTTCCCTACTGTCTTTGGTTGTTGGAAGCTGTCAGAATGTTGCAAGGAGGTCCTCGCTTAATGACCTGTGAACCTCGCTTAACAACTTCAACCGGGACTGCAGGGAATGTCATCACTAAGCAATGCAGTCACCCGATGTCGCACTTTACAACCACATCACTTAGTGATGGAGATTCTGGTCCCAATAACCATAGTTAACTGAGGACTATCTGTACTGTCACAGTGTTTTGTACTACAGAAGTATCTGGACTGTCTTCAGGAGCAGCATTGCATACGACTAATGCAGGAAATTATTTATTTGCATGATATTGCTGCTCCAAATCAGTAAAATGGGATGTTTTCTGACACTGCATGGTTTATGGCTGATGTTTTCTATGTGAAATAAATTAGTGGATACTTTTCCCCACAAAAGGTACCTGTGCTAGGGTACCCATGAATAGTATTGTTTATGATGTTTTTAAAATATTGTTATTCATAACTCAGAAAAAGATATAGTGTTTAGATATTGAAATAGTAATTAAAGCCCATTCATTACTATACATCATAATTGTCTGATTTTGCCTTGTGTGAATTGTATGCCCGCTCTAGTGGTCCCTTGAATCCCTGAGATATGAGCTGTCCTTTGCTGCAGATCAAGCAGGGATGATCTGAGATATTGATACACGCTCAGTCTACTTGAAAATGAATAGAAAACTGAAATGAAATTGAATGAATTGAAAATGAATGAATAGAAAATAAACATTCATTTAAGTGAGGATAAGACTGTACCCTCTCCTTTCCCAATTCATACTTAGATAGAGTGCCTGTGAATAGAACTCTACTGGCTATTACATTAGTATTGTCTTTATGCAAAAATATCTGTTGAAGAAGTAAAAAATAATAAAGAATTCCTCAGTTGAAACCCAGTTCCTTAAAAAGATAAAGATACATCCATGCAGTTTCCTTGGCAACAGTTTGGAAGTGGTTTGCCATTACTGTACTACTACTACTACAGTAGTCCCCGGGTTAAGAATACCTTAATTAAGAATGGAGCCTATTGTAGCAAAATTTGAGTTAAATACTACCTTTTAACTTCTTGTTAAGTATTCTGCTCTGATATTTCTGTATGATCTCTCACTGAGTACTACCTAGGTCTGACTTCGCTTAATCTCCTACTTGTGGGCTTCCTAGATGCATTTATGCCCATGTGAAATGGAATGCTGGCTAGATGGGACTAAAATCAGGGCTATTCTCATTTTCTCAAAGTCAGCTAGATGCTGTCGCCAGAACTGGCTCTGGAGTGAAGAACAAAGTTTAAAACTGCAAGTAATTGTAACAAAGAAAATGACATTAAAATCCAATAAAGACATAAACAGCTAACATAATATAGAGCAAAGATAGGAAATCTTTTGGTGGCCAAAGGCCACATTTAACATTTTTTGGCAGGTTGAGAGCCACAATGAGCAAGGTAATGAAGAATGGATCGAGACGTGTCATGTATGTGATTGGAGCCAAGATGTTATATATTTTTTTCTGTCTGTCTTTTGTTTTTTATGTATTTCTAGGGAAAGTGTGGATGTTTTAAAATTTGTCTTTTTAAATGAGCTCACTGCAACGAGCCAAAATTTTACTTTGGTTAGAAACTCAAGTGTCTTTGTCTAGTAGTCAGAGACAAATCCTTAGCTGATACAATATATTTTAGGATTACATTGCAGGTTGAGGCTTCAGGCGTAGCTGCCTCTAGAAACTTAATGTTTGCATAAATAGAATAGATACCTCTTTCTAAAATTTAGATTACTATATTCTAATGGTATTAGATTATAATGAATACAGTGACTTAACGAATTGTCATAAGATAAAAGGAGCAATCATTAGATCAAGTAAACTTGTGGCTAAATTTTAATTTCATTTTAGCATTGTAGACTGTTCCACATGCTGTTTACTGTTTTTTGAGTTCTGATACACTGTCCAAAATTATTTATCTTATTTTATCAGGTTTTGGCAGCTGCATTTATTTTAGCCTTTTATTGTCTTAAATTGCTACATTTACTTTAATTTAGCTATATCTTGCCAGTCTCTGATGATAAGAGAAGAGCATTAAGAAAAGCACATGAGGAAACAAATGAATTATTAGAGGAGTAAGAGTATGCATAACTATTTCAAAATTCACAGGTATCTGTAAATATCAGGAGTGATTATCTCATGCCCTCCAGACATATGGGGCTACTGTTTCCGTGCTCCCTTATCACTGGCCCTGCAACTGATAGTTGTTAAAGATTTAGAGGACATTCGTTCTTTATTCCTAAATAATAAAATTTCAGAAAGAATGTTAATAATGCAAAAGTAAATTGAATTAACTTTATATATAAAGGGGAGAAATTAAACTAAATTTGATGCACTTAATTCCCACTGAAATTAATAGTCATAACACATAACCCATTGATTTCAGTAGTACCTGAATTCAACCTACCTAGCCTGCAATCTTATACTCATTTACTTTGGAATAAAGCCCAATGAACTGAATAGAAACTGGATTGTACTGTAAATATGGATCTAGTTAAGCATTCATAAAGTTATGCTTATTATATATTAATTTATTATTAATATCAACTTATTAAAATTGACAATCTTAAATCCGTTGGATTTCAAAATAGTAAGGACTATTGCATTATGATTTCTTTCTTTAAAACTGATATTAATATAAATGCTTTGGTTGGTCTCTTTTATTAACTTATTTCATTAACTATGTATTAACTTGACATTTTCTAGGTAATTTGCAATAAACAAAATAAATGCAAAATAGACAGTAATGCAATGAAAATGAGAAGAAACAGAACAACAGGAAATAAAACTGAAAGCAATTCAAATCTAAATAAATTAGTAGTACAGTATTACATTTAGTACTTATTACGTAGTACAAGAGAAACTAAGCTGTTAATGACTCTTCCAAGATTACCTTTTACAAATCCAATTAAGCACAGCAAAAGCTGCAGCACTCCTTTTGTAACCTTATGGTGCAAGCAGGTATTTCATCATGGTTTAGTTCTTGCAATTAAACAGAACAGAGAGTAATGGAAGAGTCTGCTATTACCAGTTCTTTTTACTGGGTTACAGGTAAGTGAGGCTATGTGAAATTAGTATGCGCTGCTTGTTAAATTCATTTGAACTAAGGTTAATTCTGCGGTAATACTGGATTTATGAAAAGTGTGGGTATAAAAGAATTACAGCCAATTTGTTGAAAAATAGGCAAGTTATAAAACAAAAATGCAGGTATAGTTATTTAATCCATATAATTTTAAAACTTGATAATCCATATAATTTTAGGAGCCGGTAATTCTAATAAAAGTGAAAGAAGTGAAAAATGCCATTTTTATTTTGGAAGCAATTGCTGTGTTCAATTCTCTATTCTTCCATTATAGTTTTCAGTGTTCATTTTTACCTAAAAACTTGTTCAGGTTACTGTAAAATGCCTGAACATTGTTATGCTGGGCCCTGTCATGATGGCATTTTGGCAATTGATTATTTATTGCTAATACTTTTGCTTTTAAATGTAAGGTGGTTCCAAATGCTGAATAATAAATACTTTTTATAAGTGTTTGATATATTGTAAGCAGCGATGACTGTGTAAACTTTAAGTTTAATGATTAAGTAAAAGTTGTGATTAAAACAGATGGTGAACGCCTTTGAGTAAGAAAAAGGAATTTTCTTGGAGGTTGGAATTCTTTTTCACTTATCTGTTATCTTAAAAGGTTGGCCTGGGTTCATCTTGCATCTTATGAGAAAGATTGTGCCAAGTCTGGAATTTTTGTTTTTACAAAGATATGTAATTTATATATATAACATTCACAGTGTAAATCTGAGGGCTTTAATGTAATAATACTGGATGCAGTGGTCTCCTCTGCTACATCTCTGCATCAGAATTTCTGCCCGGAATACAGCTGTCTCAGGTTTGAAGCAATGGCTGTTACCAAGTAAAAGAAAGCACTTGGCAAGTTCAAATCCAACTTATACTTTAATTTAGTGACCTTTGGTCCAGTGTTGAGTAGTGATGATTCTAAATTAATTTCAAGAGCTAACTGGAGTACTACACATTAAGCCTTCACACTTGCTATATATGAGATGCTACTACTATTCTAGATATATCATCACCTGTTCTTTCTGTTGGTCACAACTTAGGGATTTATGAGATTAATGCACTTGGAAGTACTGAGTATTATGTTCGACTATGATGCTTGTCAGCTAATTATATCTGACAGTTGAATGCTATGTATCCTGAAAGACCCATCATCAGAGAATCCTTCCAGAGCAGCGTAAAGTTTCTGCCCAAAAGAAAAAAAAAGTTTTTATTTATTTGAGTTATTTTATTAGATTTAGGTGCTACCCAACTCCAAAGCAACTGAGTGGCTCACAATATAAGACAAGCAACAATATAAAAATGCACAATAATACACAAATAAAAAATACACAATACAATGTAAATTCTTGCATTGTCTTCCTTATTTCAGTAAGTGTATGCCTATGAACTCCAGTAGTTCTGTTGGCCAAGCTATGGGTTGGCCAAGTCAGATGCTGGGATCATTCACCCGTTGCGAAGAGCCGGAATCACAAGCTGGAAAATTGTACCCTGTTTATTCTGTACAGCAATAAAGAGGAACTCTCGGGACCCAAGTCACAAATTGAGAGTCCCAATACACAAATTAGCATAGTCTTTATACACTTGTGAAAACAGAAGCACATGATCATTAGCAAGCAATAGGCAATAAGCAGTAAATTATTCACACCCCTGGTTGGGCAGAACCTTGCCAGTGGTGGGCTTCTTGCTAAGACATTATAGCCCCTTCCTTTCTGTCCTTGGTTGATGAGGTTGACTTGAAAATGCGAAACTCAACTTATCTATGACAAAAGAGGGAAGTTGGCCTTGAGTCTAAGACTGATTTGGGTCAGGATGGTACAGGTTTCTTGATAATGGCAACCACATGATCATTCCAGGAATTTTTGCAATGCAGGGTAAAGGGGCCCAAAGGAGAGCAGTCAAAAAAGAAAAGATGGACAAAATGGGGTTTCTGTGGCTCAAGGTTCAAGCTAGCTGTACCAGCCCATCAGTTCCACTGATTTTCTTTGGCTGGGGACTTGAAGTTGCCTGTATTTTCATTCCTCAGATAAGATTATGGAATAATTTTTGGTATATTACTGATTCGGTAAATATGGTGTACTCAGTAATATATATTACTATTGATGCAGTATGCCTTTACATTGTAAAAGCCTTATTCAGTTTAAATCTGTGTTAAATCTGTTAATGCTTTTTTCCAGGTGACTTCCTTCCTTCCCCAGTCCCCCCACAAAATCAACTTGGGAACAACATTGTGGGCATTCCTGAGTTATTATTCCTGTTATAAATTTAATATAAGTGGCAGTTAATTCAGTTTGATATCAGATTTTAACTTGATTTCAGTAGCAGAAAGCACAAGCATTTACCTAAAGCTTAGAACTGAAAGCTTTTGAATTTTATCAGGGGATGAAAATAGGTGTTCACAGTTGAACTAGCAAAACCAAAGCATTTCTGAATGGCTAATTTTTCCTCCCTGATTATTCATTGTCTTTGAGATATCTGCTCCCTCAGTTATTACTTATATTAGGTATGTAACTGAATCATGTTCCCTTTCTCTCTTTGTTCCTTTAAAATTCATGTCTTGACATTAGGTGGCATAAAGACAAAAAACCTGTCACAGACCTACTTCTGTAATTCCTTCGCAGTTTTAAAATTATCCACAATCTTCATTGTATGTGTGCACGCATTGAGAGAGAGAGAGAGATTCAAAACAAATACACTGTTTAAAAAATATATTGTTAAAAAAAGTAATAAATGTATTTTCCTACACTTAAATGTTCCTTATGTCCTGTTTTGAATTTAAGATTGTATGTAAGTACCTTTTTTTTAATTTGAGCCACATGTCAAGTTTCAGTATAGAAGCTATAAGGCAGGTGGTATTATGCAAGCTTGACACCATAATAAAATGTAATGTAATCCTCTAATATATAACCACCATATAAGCCCTTAATAACTATAACTGTTAATTCCCAAATCCTTTTTTTCTTGCTTGTATTATTTTGGATTTTTATCATATATACATAGACACACTTCTGTTATAATTCCTAATGCTAGCAACATAATGTCGTTGATTCTTAATAGAAAGCTCCAGCCCTGCATTGGACTGCAGTAAGACTGGGTCTCTGTCTTGATGATATCTTTGTTCTGGGAATCTGGACTAAGCCAGTCTGGAAAGAAGCATTTGTATGGGATCTTTCAACATGGTCCATGGCAGGTTCAGTATCAGGTATAGGCATCAATGGGTATGTGCCAAGGGCCACATATTATAGTGAGGCAGCAGTGTTGACCCTCAGAATCTTCTGTAGCTTGTTCTTCTTTCTTCTTACTACTTGTTTGCCTGCCCTCATTGAGCATGTAAACAATGATAGGAGTGAAAAGATGCAGCACCTCCTTCATTTGCCTAGATAGTTATATTCTTGCACTCTAGGGCAGGAGTGCAGAGAATATGGCCTATATATTACATATGGTCCACCAGCATCTTTTGGGCAATTCCCATAGTCCCCATTAATGAACTGGTGAAACCAACATAAGGCTTTTCAAAAACATTCATCCTTTCTCCCAGTTGAACAGCTGATCAGGGGACTACATTTTAGTTCTGTTGAATTAGAACGTGTAAGCCTATTTCAATGGATGCATAATTTTTATTGATAGTGGAACACAATTGTTATCCTGATTACAAAACTTGTCCAATTGCTTATGACTGGAGCAAAGTTAAGCAGCTACTGAACAACTCTGAGTTAAGTTTTGCATTTGTAATTCACATTTTTAAAAGTAATAGAGCTGATGTTTCTTAAATAAATGAGGATAAAGAAGGAAATATGATTAACAGAGAACTGGGATTAAAATTCTTGATTACTTAGGCTCCTGCAAGAATTAATTTATTTTTTATGCAACCTCCTAAATACTATTTGAGAACTTTAACAAACCCTGTGAAATCTGTTAATGATTGTCTGGGCAATAAAATCTAAGCCCAATGTTTGGAAAAAACAAAAAGAACAAATAAAAGAGTACTGAAAGAAATATAGTGCCAGACATTAAGATGAAAGTAATAAAAAAAATGTTAAAGTGATGCAAATAATCTTAACAGCATAGATTTTCTTTGAGAAAGAAAAAAAACAGTGATTTTTTTCTACCCTGAATATGCCCCATCAGTTTTACTGAAGATAGTAGCATTAATAAATATCTTTATTTAGTTATTTATTAAGTAGCATAATAAAATATATTCTAAATAGTACAATAAGTAGATAGCAGGCTATAATTTTCTAATGCAAATCTTTTTATACAGTAGTATTATATTTCTAATACTTTATAGGAGAAGAGGAAGTCTATAGAATAGATATCAGGAATAAATTATATATGTCTTCATGAAGTAACATATTAATATTCCCGTGCTTTCTTTTCATAGCATTATGGTTATTATTTATTAATATTTATATACAGAAGTCTTGTTTTAATGGACCCTTGAGGGGTATCCATTACTTCCAAATGCCCATTAAAGTACATCACTGCCAAGAATTACATCATATGTATAATGACATCATAAATCACCACTAATGTCTTAAAATTAACATAAATTTAACTGCATGAACTACTTTGTCTGCATGAGACTTATCCATTATTTTGGTGTGATGTCCAGACAGAAATCTGCTCCAGAACATCAAAGTCTATTAAAGTCTATTTGTTAGCCTGTCAAATTAGGGTTTTGCTGTACTGCCTTCTCATAAATATACAATCAAGGCAATATACAACAGAAAGGTAAAATATATGTAAAACAATAAATATTAAAAAGATATTAAAATTGTAAAACACTACTGAAACAGTGTAGAGGATATTCTGCTACAGAATTCCTTTCTAAAATGCTGACAGAAGTGGTCAGTCATAGCTCTGAAGGAATGTTTCACATTGGGAGGTGATGCAAGGAAAAGGTCTTTCCTGCATGTCTGAGAGGTAAGCTTCTGTGAATGGGAATGCCCTAAAAACGGATCTCTCCTGCTGGCCTTAATTATTGGATTTAACACAAGGTGAGTGATCCCTCGGATAGGCAGACCTTAAACTGTTTAAAGCTTTGAAAGTTGAGGCCAGTGTCTTGAACTAAGCCATAGAAAGCATTTGACAAAAAAATGCAGATCTTGCAATACTGGAATAATGCAAATACAATTCCATGCATCCTTGAACAGCTCTTCTGCATTTTTAAAACCAGCTGAAGCTTTTGCACATTCTTTATGGATAGTCTCATGTAGAGTATGGTGTAGGGAGTATTGTTCTTTAACTGTGGTGTACGTTTAGATAATAAAGGCAAAGATTTCTAGATCAGAGTGACTCAGGAACTGTCATAGTTGGTACAGTGTAGCTAAGCAAAATATTATCCTTCTTACTACTGCCATGTGAATGTTCATCTCTAAACTTGATCTTTCAGCTCAAAACCTGATCTTTTAGGTAGGTGGTCATGACTCCTTCTAGAATATGTCAGACCCTATTCTGTCTTTCTGGATTCAGTCTTGGCACATTCACTTTCATCCACCATGTTGAGTCTCCTAGCAGTATTAAAGATTCTGTTTCATGAAATTAGGTGAAGGAACCAGTATTGTTGAACTTAATTTGCATATTAGAGGCATTGCCTTCCAAAATGGATTATCTTACTGAGTACTTCCATGCATTCTTTAAGTAACAGAGAACAGAATTATGGGCTAGACTTGACTGACTAGAATGAACTGGAGCTGAACAGTTGTTACCCAGAATCATCTTCTGGACAAGACCTGACAGAAAGAACAGAGCCAATGCATTATACTGTCCACAAAGCTGTATTTTGTAAGGGGTTCCAGAAGGAAACAATGGTTCACAATAGGGAAAACATCAAAGGGGTGAAGAGAAAGAAGACAGCCTTCTCCCCCTACACACATCTTGTAACTGGTATTGACGATAAACCTCAACTACAATAGTCTCAGATCCTGACAAAAAGTTCAGTTAACATGGGTCCAGGTAATTAGTATCTTTCAGACATGATCTTTTTAGGAAATGGTATTAATCAGTGTGAGGTGAAGAAAAAATTCCATTTAACCCATGCTTCTATGATTACAGATCCATTTCGAAAGAGATGGCCTTGAGGGAAATAGGCAAGAACTATTATACAAGCAGAGAGGGATTAAACATTCCTTAAGTTGTGGAAACAAGATAGTATTTGGAAGAGAGTCAGGCAGGCTTCTCCCTGATTCCATATAGTTTCTTATCTGTCATAGCAGTAGAGGTGCATGTTACCTAGATAAATGTAGTTGACCTGATTAGCCAACAGCTGATGATCCAAAGGCACATGGCTTCATTATCTGTGCAGGGGAATTAGGAACATAACCTGAAATAACATGCAACATCTCTTGAGTAATAAAAATCTGGAAAAAAGTTAACCAATTGTTGACATGAACATCTTCCTAATAGTTATTAATTATAGTTTATAATACAGTTTAAGTAATTGTCTTTTTCCTCTGTTCAGGAAAAGAAACATTTTTAATACTGAAAAAGAAAGCATTCTAAGAATCAGAATGTTTGATTAATATACAAATGTAACATTTTTCACATTCTGTAAGTATAAAGGCCTTCTCTGTGGTCTTGAAAATTAAGAAGGGGTTGGATTGGTATACAGTTCAGTATTCTATTGAAAATAGGAAACTAACTAAATTTTGAATGACACCATCATCTCTGTCAGGAATGCATGCAGCTCCTGAACACCATTGCCAAAAATTGGGAGCAGGTTCCCCACCAGCATACGAGATGTAAAAACTATAATGTAGCTCTGGATAGTTTTAAAAAAGGTACACAAAGAACACACAAAACCCAGAAAATCCTGGCCAGCTGTGTCTGTGAGATGCTGCCCTAACTACTTTGCATCATCGAGTGTCCAGCAAAGCACTTTCCTTTGCACTTGCTCTTTTCTTCAGGAATGTAGAGATTAAATTTGGAAACTATAGGTAGCCCTCGTTTAGCAACTGCCTCGTTTAGTGACCAGTCCTCACATTTATGACCTTTGCAGGTCTGTAAAGCAAAGCTGAAGTAAGATCATAAGCACAGGTGGAGTTTCACTTAGTGACTTCTTTGCTTAATGACCAAGTTGCTGGTCCCAGTTGTGGTCACTAAACGAGGACTACCTGTACCAAGGTAGAGCATACACAGTGCCATTGAACTGTAGCAGCCCTTCAGTACCAAATATTGTCTTGCTATATTTTGGAGTAAATGTTGCAATAAAGCGGGCCGAACAATGCCAGCACAAGATATTTTGCAGTGTCACCTCTCAACTGTGGCTGATATTTTAAAATGGTAACAAATATGGCCTGCCTTGTTCAGGCAACAATTCTTGCCTTGATTCATTACCACTCTGCAGCTTCTGCCACCACGAAAAGCTTTGTTTTTCCAGATAACAGCTGGCTTTGAAGCTTCATATCCTTGATTTCAAAAGAGACATAGTGTTTCTTCTTTTCAGACTTACTGTTCATCAGGATGTTCAGATAAATATCAATTGTGTATGATGGATTCTAGTAATTTTGTGAGGATGAAACGTATATAGATAATCTCTACTGAATATTTTTTTATGGGGCAATCATGTTTCCTATACTTTTGATGTGGATATGCAAGTAAAGTTTAAATAGATGTTGCTTTCCACTGAGATTAGTCCTCCCACTTGCCTTTCTAGTACAAAAGCAGAGGCTGGGTATTATAGAAATCAAACAATTCACCAATATAAAGTTCATCTGTAGATTTTTTAAAATCAGAACTGTATAGGTCTCTGGAAGCAAGTAAATATATTTAAAAAGCCTGATTGCCAGCATGAAAGAAAATAGGCATTTGAAGTGTTGGCTGAGAGATCAGTTCTAATTTGTGAAAATATATATAATATTTATAAATGAATATTCTGTCTTTCCACATAAAATGTGTAAGGCTATTATTACTAAAAATACACAGTAAAGTAATATTAGAGAGCAAACAAAAAATATCATTTTATTAAAAGTTATGTTGGCAGTCAAAAATTACATCTTGAAATAAATTGGTGTATTGAAAATTACATGAATAGTGAGGTTTCAATTCCAATGCTTATCCTGGCTTAGCTTCTTTTGAATTAATCCATAAACAATTTATTGATGTTTTGTAATACTTTACACTATATAAACTGAATGTTGTACATTCAGTTAACTGGAGGCCTCATCAATATTAGAACCTTGCAAGAGTTTAAGAGAGAGGGGAAAAAAATCCCCTTCTGGAATTTGGACTAAATGCCTTTTCTAAAAAAACAAAACAAAAAAAAGGACCACCATGAAATGCTGTTACCTACCTCAGCATAAGTTAGATGCATGTGTTCATAACAGCCTCAAGCTCTTTTGTCTTAAATAAATACTTTTATTAAGAACTATATCTATATGAATTGGTAACGTCCATTCCAGTTAAAAGCCAACATAACAATGAAGAATAATGTTAAAGCACTAACATTACAATGAACTCAATAAAACGGTGCTCTAGATAGAAAAGGTAACAGAAAAATTTCCTTTCCTCAAATGAAAAATTGTACTAATCCAGAGAATGAAACCAAATAGCTATAAATTCAAGACAGACAAAAGAAACTACTTCTTCACTCAACACTTTGTGTTGTGTCACTTTGTGTGAGATGGGCGGCTATATAAATATGATAAATAAAATAAACATAATTAATTTACAGAATTTGCCAAATAAAATGTGATGGATTTAAAATGGAATTAGATACATGTAGAAGAAATGAGACTTATTGCTAGCTGTTATTCATGACAACAGTAAAACTATCACGTAGGAGGTTAAAAATAAGCTGGTGATATCTATATAGTGAAAGGACCTTTTGGTATGTAGATATGTTTTTAAACAAAATATTTTTAATTTAAAGACAAACAGATTTAAAAAACCCCAATGTGGACCTTTAAGCTTTCAAAACTTAAATAATCTTGCAGGCAATTGTACCCTTCATTATTTGAGATGGAGCTTCCAGGTTCATATAGAATGCCAAAAATCTTTACAGCTAACTTTGCGTTTGAAAAGATGCAGCAGATATACTAAAATATTGGATTTCTTTATTATATTCTATAAACAGCTCTCACTTTTGCCTCCAAGGAAGAATTGTGTCTGAAGGAAACATATTTTTACATACATACATATATACAGAGTGTGTGTGTGTGTGTGTGTACACACACACACACACACATACTATAAATAGTTTTATTAAGACTTTGGATTATAATAGTAAATCTAATACAAACTAAATTTAAAGAAAGAGAAGAGAAAGAAAGAGTAAAAGGTGTAAGGAAAAAGAAAAAAAGAAAAGTAAGAAAATAATAAAGAGAAAAGAAAAATATAAAGAAGTACTTCCAATCTTCATCACAACAAGTATAAACAAATTTAGTGACTCTTCACCTAAAGGATACAAACAATTATCTGTTCATTCCATATCCCATCTCTTATCTATAAAAAAATCCATAAAGCATCATATTTTCAGTGCTGGTATCAATAGAAAATCCATAAAGGGTTGCTAGAAGTAACAACATATCTTGTTTTATCCTTGATTAAATAAATCAACAGTATATTCCTTTTGTTTTTACCTCTAACAGTCTTAATCTTTAGTTCATTCAAGTATTGTCGTAGGATTTGATTTCTCTTCATTTCTTCTTTGTCCCATCGCACAGAGTTAACAAACCACTTTTGTAAATCCAACAGGAAAAAATTGTCCAGGTCCGCTCTCTTGGTTTATTATTTGTATTTCCCTTTCGAATTTTAAAACATCAGCCAGTTTCTTTTGTAGATCCAGTGAAACAGCCTTTTCCAAGTCATTCTCTTGGCAGTTGTAAATCCAGTTTTGATACCATCTCTATCTCGTCAGATCAAATCTGTTCTACATCTATCATTTCTTCAGTAACATCTTTTGGATATAGTCTGTCCATAGAAGCAGACATTGTTGCTTACATTGTTAATATTGTGGCTACTGATTTCTCCATTCTTCAAAAGTCTCCTTCAGTATTTCAGTGTTATAACGTTTTGCATCATTTTATAGGCTTGTATTTTTTTCCTCTACCTAAATTATTTAGTCCCCTATAGTGTCCAGTTTTCAAAATCATGCAATTACTTATCTTTGTTATGTCTTGCAAAAAACCAAAACAGGATCTATTTCCCACAAGAAGCTGTTTGTTCTTTATAATTAATTCCAAAAGCTTATTGCAAAAGTTTCAATATTCCAAATTTATCTGGACCCTTAATCCATTTATAACTTTCTAAGATCAAAATCTTATTTAGCTTTTTGCTGTTTATTTCAGATTCTTTAAATTCTTAAGTTTATGATTAAAACTTTCTTTTGTTCAGGACTGAAGGCAAACTTACGTGGCATTTTCAAACTTGTCATTCCGAAGGTCTCTAATAGCTTAGAAGTACAGGTAGTCCTTGGTTAATGATCACTCGTTCAGCAACCAGTCGAAGTTATGATGGCACTGAATGAGTGGTGCTTATGACCAGTCCTTGAAGTTCGGCTGTCCCAGCACCCCCACGGTCATGTGATCACAAATTGGATGCTTGGCAACTGGCTTGCACTTACGATGGTTGCAGCATCCCATGGTCATGTGATCACAATTTGTGACCTTCCCTGGTTTCCCACAAGTAAAATCAATAGGGAAGCTGGCAGGGAAGGTTGCAAGTTGCTCAGGTAAGTCTCTCCCACCTGGCAGCAGCCATCCCAAGCCCTCCCACACTCATGCCGTGCATCCCCCACCACTTGCGCACCCACTCCCACCCAGCAGTAGCCACTTACCTGCCTGCTGGCCTGCTTGCAAGCTGCCTGGGACTTGCAGCTTCCTGCTGGCTTCCTTACTGCTTTTGGTTGTTGGAAGCTGGCAGGAAGTTACAAGGAGGTACTCACTTAACAATGGCAACAGAGACTGCAGGGATTGCTGTTGCTAAGCAATGCAGTCACATGACATCGTGTTTTACAACCACATCGCTTAGTGACAGAAATTCTGGTCCCAATTGCTGTCATAGCTCAAGGATTATCTGTAGTGAATGAACAGTTTTCAAAAGTGATTAGTAAGTAAAGTTAGGAAAATCAGTGTCCTTTAAAAGGTGGCGACCACCGTTGCGAGCCAGATGGCTATTCCTAGTGCTGAAACCCATTGGAGACCGCTGGCCTGCAGTCTCCTCATGAGGAGCAGCCATCCAGAGCACATGTGGCTGCTCTTCCGTCCTGTCCTTGTCCGGAGAGATTCCAAAGACCGGTCTACTCACCAGCTGAGTAGATGAGACTTCCTTCATTTGGATCTATTACTTCCTTTCTCTTTCTCTTTATTCTACAGACATACAGCATATCTATGTTCATTTCATTTCATTTGTTAATTCTTGCTTTTTACCATTTATTCCTCTTATATCCCATTGGTCAATCAAAGCTTTCACACTGTTTAGTAAGATTGGTAAGGTGGTAACATTTTTATGAACTAAGCTGTAAGGAAAAGACGTGTCAGTGGTTGATTAAAATGTTTACAAACTGCTCAAATAAATTGAATCTGACCTGCGTAGATTGGTGCCTATGTGTGTGTATGTATGTATGTGTACACACACATTGTAGAGGGCATAGGGAATGGCCTTGAAGGACAGGAGAAAGAGCTGCTACAAAAGCAGCATTCAGATAAGTGAGGCTTGAGCCCAGGCCGAGAAAGTAACTTGAGAAAACGTCTCAAACAAGCCCCTCAGATGAAGATAAAGGGGGGAAGCACATTCATGCTTGCAAGATTCTGTTACTGTAGCTGTCCTGACTGTATGGTATTGGTTACATAGTCTGGTCTACCTTGTAGGGCTGACACACAAATACGTACACACAAATACATGCACATGCTTATTGTTAAAATTCTGTTCCAACAGGTACTGCAATGGCTGCTGGAGTCTTACTGCAAAATGAGGCACCTTATTGTTCTCTGATAACCAGCAGCACAACCATGAATACAGGTAATTACTTTTTTAGTACATGAAGTTTGGCAGATAGGACTAGTAGTGAATAATAATAGGGATGGGGTACTGGATTCACCTAAACTCTGAATGCAGAGCTGAAGCAGGCTGTTTCAAGTTGATTTTATGGTTCCATAAGTTGAAATAGAATCCAGGTACAGTGACCAGAACCAAATCAAAAACACCAACAGATTTTATGAATAACTTGTCACTACTAGCCCAGGTTCTTGCAAAATTTGCCACAACCTTTCACCTGTTGTTCAAGGATTCAGGAGAAGAAGGTAATGGAATTAAGTGATAGGTCTATAGTGGAAGCATTATTTCTAGACCATGTAACTGCTTATGTAATACAACTCCAGTGCAAATTTATCTTGAAATATGGAAGGATTTGTCTTGCAGGAAAGGCATGCTAGCTGTCATTGTATTGGAATTGTGAAATTGTTGAATGGCATTAAAGCAGATTGAGAAATTGTATCTAGGATAGGATAGATGATGCTGGGGAAAGGAAAATGAGAAAGGGAGGAAGATCAATCCTTCTTTACCCTCATAATTCAGTTTTCTGTGCAGGAAGGAATGGCAAATCATAATTCCCACTCTTCCTCTTCCCGGAGAAAAATATTCCATGCAAGATAAAGTAGGAAGCCAGGACTGACTGTTTCATCATACATAGGCTGCCAGCATTCATGCAGAATGAAGCCAGGAGTACTGACTCTCTGCTTTCTCCTGCATGGATGAAACCATCTGTGTAGGACAAAGCAAGGAGCCAGGTCTCGCTATTTTGTCCTACATGGAGTTGGTTTAGCCCCCTCATCCCTTCCTTCATTGGGTAAAACACAGAACTGCTGAAGGACCACAACTCTTCTAGATGGTCCAACCTTGACAATGGGAATGGAGTAGGGAATGGCCATAACTCTGCAACTCCCTTACCCAATTTGAACGTTTTTGTTCATATTGATACCATATAGAGCAGACCTGCACAACTTACAGAGGGGAAAGGGCCACATTGATAAATTAAAAATAATTGTGGGCCACAAAGGAATAGCTTGCACGCCAATCAGCTGTTTGGTAAATATCTCCTGTGTATCTCTCTCACTTCTGCTGATATTACCTCCTGACTGCATTATGTTCTGTCCAACTTACTTCATCAGGATAACTGTTTTCTGAGTATTAGAGATACTAATACTCTGTTAGTGTTAGAGATATTTGAGTGGTACACGAGAAAGCAAAATTTTACTTCACTTATTGCAAAAGCAAATGTTTCTTAACTGGATACTTAAGCATCATTTTACTGTGGAAATAGATCTTTAACAAAAAAAATTAAGCAATGAGATGATATCACAGTTTCCCTCAATAAATATCTTTGCTATTTAGCTTAAGTTATTCCTTAGGTTTATTGCTTCGTATACTTTCAAACTTGACATTAGGTTGGAAAATGGGCAACTGCACCAGAAGTAATAATGAAATAAGAATTCTGTGTATTAATAGGATAATACTGACAGGAGAGGAGAACAAATATTCATTGTTACAATTTGCAGTTCGGATTCATAATTTTGGCGGAAGATTTTAAGATCAATGAAGATTTTTAAAAGCAATATAATCTCCGTCTTTGTGTTCATACAGATTTCCAATGACAACTAAAAAAATAATTTGGAGGACTAAGGATAAGCTCTATGCTTGTGTATGTCCTCATGTCTCAAGCTTAGTTTAACAAAACAATCATGATTTTGAAATTCATTTAAAGCACAGTTTGTTTGTTTGTTTGCTAGTCTAAACATAATAACAATTTGAGTCTTAATTAAATCAAGTGTTCTTAATTATGCGAAGAAAGAATGTAATGCATGAACACATTCTGGAAAATTACATCTGAATGCAACTTGTCTCATAAACGTTAATAAATTATTCTGCCTGTTTAGGTTTATCGCTTCATATTCTTTGCAGAAACTGACCAGTAATTGCCATCTCATTAAAATTATTACCTGACTCCCACATGGCAATGTTGTGGAATGTTGTTATATGCATGAATATAACACCCTTTAATTTTGGTTATGGATTAAATTAATAGGTTTGGTGCACAATATGAATATCATATTTTCACTAGTCCCAAGTCATATTGTGTTCATTACAAATACTAAATGAAACCAAATCATTGGTAAGACATCAGATGAATACAATGGGAGTGAATATGGTGAATTTTTAAGTGATATTAATAACAAAGTCATATGGTATTATAAAAACTGCCAAATTAGCATGGTGTTGTCATAGACTCTAAAGTGCTACAAGATTTATGATGTTGTACCTAGGAAATATTAGCTTATGCTGTTTGGTCCTTATCCCAATATTCTTAATAATTTGCATTCATACAAAGGTAATAAGTTCTGCAGCTTTTTGTGTGAACTGGTTATTCATGGAGGCTTATCCTCTTCTTGGCAGTTAGCTGTAGTACACATGTCTTCATTTTAAATCACACTAACATATTAATACTTGATCCAGGACATTTTGATGTCTGATGTACAAACTCCAAATGGTGCCTGTCATGCTGAAGTGGCAATCTGATTCAAGGCTAGTGTATCTTTTAGAGGAATAGGGAAAAATTAAGCATTGTATGATCTTGGATTTGTCTATTTATGTTGCTCTTTAAGCTTTATTGTCTCTGTTATTTATGCTTTCTGTACACAGTAAAGTGTGTTTTTATACAGTTTGGAACCTCTTCATATCAGAGTCCCTCTAAATCAGGAGCATACCAAAATCATCTTGTGTCTGCCCAGAACCTTAAATTATACTTTATAGTTTTTCTATGGGAGGTCCTTTTAAGTTGCAGTCTGTAATTAGAACAACTCTACAGTATATTTTTATCTCTTTTGCCACTGAATATTTTACACATGCTGCTGAAACCCAAAAAGGGATTTTTACATTTTCTTCTTACTTTTTTAAGAAATAAAGTTTGATTCTATTTATACCTTGGGAGATTGATCAGTCTAATTTCCTTTGCCATATGCTTCAATGCATAAGGCCAGGAGGTAGTGCTATAGAATTTATTTTCCTTTTTTCCTTTTATTTTATTTTTGTCATTTACTTGCATAGAGGCATAAAGGCTGTGTGAGTCCTATGTGTCTTACACAGCAGGATTAGGGGGGAGGATGACAGGTAAAAGCACCTATTCACTCACCAAGAAGATAGATAGTGCCAGTGAGAACTACCAAACCACTTCACTAAGTCAGGAGGCAGAAGTAGGGTGTGTAGACTCCAAGAACTTCTGCAAAGGGAGCTTTGAGACTTTTACCCTATGGGTTTAGCCCAATTCTGCCATTACAATTGTGAATAATGCTATGATTCTAGTATATCATTTCCATAATACCTGTTCAACATAGGTATTTGTGAGTTAACTTCACAAAGATTCTGAACCTTTAAAATCCTTCCCTATAAAGGTTAATTAGAACTTTCCATCCCTTAATACTTTGTACCTAAATGCATTATATCTGCTTACTAAGTAGGCCTATTGTATTTGCTGGATGGGGCAAATCTAAAGTCTGATAGTCCAAACTTACCTGGTTTGTCATTTAAAAAATGTTGAAATGTTGTATATGGATGATCTTGTAAAGATTGGATTTCAGAATATCCATTCTAATTCACAAGGACTTCCTCCACATTGATGTGCTGACAGGATCACGTTACTTGGGGTATTGTTTAACTTATGGATCAGGTGTTAAAGAAGAAATTTAATTACTGGTCGGCAATGTTACTACATTTCTAGGAATAACTGATATAGTTTCACATTTGTAAACTTGGCTAGAATGTAATACTTGCCATTGAATTATACTTAAGAACATCAGCTTCTTCAAAACAATGGCAGTAATTTTTAAAGAATACAGACAGAAACTGAAGTGTAATCATAGGACTGTTCTTCCATAGAGTGGTATGGTAGATCTATTTTAAACAGTGCATTTAGTTGTATATCTTTTTGCATGGTGGTCTACACAATCTAGAAACAACAGCTAGAAATCCTTTTTGGTAATAAGTGCTTCCAGATATTGACAGGACTACTTTGTTTAGTTTGGTTCTGCTCCATCAACCAGCATCCATACATTCTGTTACAGATCTCATAAGACAGCAGAAATATTGTTTGTGTACAAGGACCTTGCCTTTTCTTGCTGCTGATTAAATGCATGTGAACGATTGACTGGATAGTCTTTCAAACTCTACTCTGTCTTTGTAAACTCTTTCCTTAATGCTAGTGCTAAAAGCAAATGTATGATAATTGCTTTGCTAACAAAATGAGCACGTGACACAATTTTTGTGGGAGGAGAAAAGATTGTTAATTTATAAATGTTTCTGCTTTTCATTTTACAATCCTACCTAAGTTGCTCGTTGCCTATATTTATATCTTTATTAACTTGAGATTATTTGAAGGATACAAAGTTCTAAAGGTCTTCTGAAGAGTTGGCTATTGCTTGTGATGTTAAAGTCAGTACTTCAAATTCCAAGAATCTTTTCTGTTTGTAGGAAATAATTTTGGAATTCCTGGTTTATTTCAGAATTACCTGCTTTAAGTGATTCGGTAGTAGAACACTTTGTTCTGCACAAAATCAATGTATATAGAATTTAGTTGGCAAAAGGCGTAGCTGCCACCAGTGAGTTCATTGTTGGTTTCTATGGAGACAGAGCAGCCTATCCTGAATGGCTGTTAGATCTTACAGAAAGATGCATGTCTCTGTATAAGTTCAGTACTGAGCAAGTGAGCTTTCTCATTCAGCTTCATTCCTTACAGCGTATCTTAACGGCTTCAAGTAGTGGGTGACCATGCAAGGATCACCCAGGCGGCGCTTGGCAGTGAATATTTTTAGCAACTTTTTTCAGGGCCGGAGACATTCTTCCTCTGATCCTCTTCTTCGAATACTTCAAAGGCGACGGAGCTCAGTTGTAGAGGTCCTCTCGACTTCTACACACAGGGTTATGGTGGCCATTTCCTCTGTAAGCCCTGAAGAGCTAAATGCTGCTTTCCATGAAAGAAAAAGTAAAGTATTGGCATTTTTATTGTCTACATTAATTCTGATCTTCTTTTATAACTAAGCATTTGAGTTGATCACATCACTTAATTGATAAAATAATAGTGTATTATTTTTAAGCATTTTTGAGCATATTGTTTTTATGAGTTTGTAATGTGAAAAAGAAAACAGCTGTTATTAAATGTTTCTAGATAATGAGATGATCCTTCCTTTATTAAGGAAATACTACATATACAGTACTGACATAAAGAAAAGTTGTCTTTTCTTAGCAGATGTTTTCTTGATCTTGTTAATTTTTGTCTTTTTATATTTATTTTTTAGAATTCATTTTTGTTGGAAAGTTTTATTTTGTCTTGCCATTGTATGTTGTAGGAAGATCTAGACGTCCAACTGCAAAATATACAAAAGTTGGAGAACGCCTTCGTCATGTTATTCCTGGCCATATGCAGTGTTCCATGGCATGTGGTGGCCGTGCTTGCAAATATGAAAATCCAGCTCGATGGAGTGAACAAGAACAGGCAGTTAAAGGACTATATTCCTCCTGGTAGTATACAGCCTTCATTTCAGCTACACTTCTAAAAATGTTACTTTTAAATATCTTATGAAGCATTTCATAACTTTTTTGAACTAATTTCTGGATAAATATGCTTAGGATCAGACTACACATTCAGTGAAAGAAAAACAATTTGATATAGATTTAGGTGAGAAGTGTTTCAAAAATGCTGGACAGTTTATACATAGTATCTGTGTGTCCATGAGATTTATGCTTGAAACATTTATATGCTAAAAATGTTGGTTGGATTCAAACAAAAGCCTGTTGTTTTCATTTAGGTGTAAGTCATACCAAATGCATTCCACTGATGTCAACAGAAACTAAATTCAAATTAATCCAACCCATTTTGTATAGCTAAAGCATAGTTTTCATTATAGATATCTTTATTACAGACTTAAATGTAACTCAGTTTCAAATATATTGATAACTTAATCGAACTGAAATGTTGAATTAAAAAAAACAACCGAATATAATGAAAGCACTGTCAAGCTTTTATTGATATTTATGTGTGGGATCATTTTATAAACTTTTTTTAAAGATCACTCTAAAAAAATAATTGTTTTATACATGGATAAAAAACTAGATGTGAATGCTGTGTTATCTCTGTAATAATCACCATATCTTAGCATCCCATTAGCATTTTGTTATGTAAGTATTTGATTAAACAAAGATAAAAGGCATTTAATGGTCTGAAAGCACAGTATGTAAAATGTTATGATTCATTTGCTGAAACAATTAAACATGAGAGCTGCCTGAAAAGTATTTTAACTCCTACTTTTTCATGTCTTCTTCCCTCATCTCCTCAGGATAACAGATAATATACTAGCTATGTCTCGACCCTCCACAGATCTTATTGGGAAATATAATATTATTGAACAGTTCCAAAGGTAAAAGAAATTGGTAATAAATTACTAAAGTTCTTATGACATGGATGCTCATCTCTTTTTCCCTCCCTCCACTGGCTCAGATCATTTGTAGCAATTTATTCTGAAGTAAGAAAGAACATGGAATGGGGGTGGGAAAGACTGTGAAAGGATGCATAGTTCAATAATGCATCATCTTTTTCTTTGCCTAAGATGTGACATAAAAACTGTAATTAACCTTCAGCGTCCTGGGGAACATGCTAGCTGTGGGAATCCACTGGAACAAGAGAGTGGTTTCACCTACCTTCCTGAAGCCTTCATGGAGGCGGGAAGTAAGTTTGCTCCTGCTGCTGCTGTTGCTGGTTAATTATAAAGTGTGTTGCTTGCAGGCTGTTTCTGCCACCTACTTCTGAGGTTAAAAGCAGTGAGTTGAGGAATGCTTATTGAAAAAAGTAACATGCAATAACATACAACTAATGAGAATGTAGAAACAAAGATGAGAGCTATCATAAATGACAAAAGCATCCCTAGAACTGACAGCTGAATATTGAAAGCTACATCTGCCGATATCTGTAACAGTAATAGCAAATATTCGCAAAACATTTCACACATTCACAAGATAACAGGCATATATTTACAGGCACTAATTGTGTGTGTGTGTGTGTGTGTGTGTGTTTTACAGACACAGGCATACCCACTTAATTAGCATCTGCTTTCATAAGAAGAGTTTTCCACACTCTACAAATAAATAGCTATGTTGTTTGAGTATTTTGAAAAGGATATAATTAATTTAGGCATACAGACTGTGTATTTGTATATATGATCTATGTGTGCATGTATACACATACACATACACGCAGAGAGACTAATGCACTCCCCTTCCATTATACGTTTTATAATCCAGCTTCTAAAGGAAACATCCTGCTGATTTTGGAGTGTAACATTTGAAATTCTATTTAAAAGAATTCTAGAATGCAGGAAAAGCATTCAGTCTCTTCTGCTACAGATCTTAACAGTGTTGTAGTTAGGATACACTGAGTTCTGTTTGGTCTTCTAATTATAATGTTCTAAATATTTTTTTCTAGTTTATTTTTATAACTTTGGATGGAAGGATTATGGTGTGGCTTCTCTCACTACCATCCTCGATATGGTCAAAGTGATGACCTTTGCCTTACAGGAAGGGCGAGTAGCTATCCATTGTCATGCAGGACTTGGCAGAACAGGTACAAATATTCAACTGCTAGTTTAATTAAAATGTATTTTTCTAAAATCCAGTATTGAACTTTGTGCATTGTACAGTGTGCATTGCAAAGTATGCACAAAGTATTAATTGTTAAAAACTATTTGCTTGCTGGCATTTCTTGGAATTTTTCTTGGAGAGTGGCCCATGCTTCTTCTAAACTGCTTTTTGAGTTCAAAGAAGAAATTGAGGATTTAGGATGAGAGCTTCTATAAGGATTAAAGAGAAATCCTAGTTTTCAACTTTATTTCAGTTGCCATTATTTCAAAAGAAAACAAAACTCTGCAGTAGAGGTTTAGTTCTTTCCAAAAATGTTACTCAAAGGAATAGGAATTCATTAATTCCCTTAAATAGAAATGCAAACAAGAGTGCCTTCTATCTCTATCTGGATACCTACCATTTGGAAATATTTGTTTGATTTTTTTTTTTTGAGAATTTTTTCCATCTCCACTTCCAAAGCAGAGAAAGCATTTCTAGGAAAGCTTAACCATAGCCTTCTTTGACTTTATTTCCTCAGCAAGTAAAACTCTCTGCTTCAAAATGCTTTCCCCATCTGTAAGCTTTAATTTTGTATGCAATTTGTTCATAAAATCAGTTTGTTTAATGTCTACATTTCAGTATATAATGTTCATGTTTAATTTTTTAAAATACTTTAAGTAGTATTTGTGTGTGTGTGTGTGTGTGTGTGGGGAGAGAGAGAGAGAGAAATGTCTAATCTAATTCTTACAATTGATGGGAATTTATATACTGATAGATAATAGTCTGCTGTGATATAAAGGGCATCCGTGTGTTGTTTTCTGAGATTATCATTGTTTTATTTAGCCTTTACCTAAACTTGGAGATTTATCTATTTTTATATTTTACTTTCCAGGTGTCTTAATAGCTTGTTACTTGGTTTTTGCAACAAGAATGACTGCAGACCAAGCAATCCTTTTTGTCAGAGCAAAAAGGCCTAATTCTATTCAGACTAGAGGACAGTTGCTATGTGTAAGGGAGTTTTCACAGTTCCTAATTCCACTAAGAAATGTTTTTGCAACCTGTGAGCCCAAAGCACACGCAGTGACTCTTTCCCAATACTTGATCAGGCAGCGGCATTTGCTTCATGGATATGAAAGCAGACATCTCAAGCATGTGCCAAAACTTATTCATCTTGTTTGCAAATTGCTCTTGGATTTGGTTGAAAACCGGCAGGTGATAGAGGAAGAAGTAATAGATATGCCAGACCTGTCAGCTGAAATTGAGGAGACAGTTTCCCAGTTAGCTTCTACAGAACTTGACAAGGAGTTAACAAGGCAAGACAGTAGTACTTCAGAGCCATTCTCTCTCTCAGGATCAAATCCTCTTCATCCCAGGGAACATGAATTTGATCCTCTTTGCAAAACGAGGAACACTGATTACTTTCTGCCTCTTAGCCATTCAAAAAGGCGCCTTTGCTATAGTGACTCAGATTTAAGAAAAGCTGCATTTATTGCCGAGCAGGGAGAAACGCTATGGTCAGTGCCCGCACAAGTGCCACTCTGCAACAAATCCAACCCGCCAAACAAGGTGGACAATTGTCAGCCTCTTCACATTGAGCTAAACCAAGAAGTCTTAATTCGTAATACATTTACTTTCTCAACTCAGGGAAAATTTAATCTAGAAAGAAAAGAAGATGATTCTTCTGTTTGCCATAGACCTAGACATCCAAAAAGAGTACTGCGTAGTAAAACATTTTCTTCAGGCCTTGCATATGATTGGAAAGAAAAAAAGGAGGAGGAGGAGGAAGAAGAAGAGGAGGAGGAGCTAAAAGCACTGAACTATAATCCTATGAAAAAAAATATTTATGGTAAAAGAGTATCATCTGAAGATTCAGGCTCTTCTAAAGCAGTAAATGAGATTTGTGATACCAGAGATCTCTCGGAAACAATCCCCCATATTGTTGTGCAATCAGAACTAAATCTAGAAGCACGAAGAATTTTGGCAGCCAAAGCCCTGGCGGGTCTGAATGAATTTATGGGAGCCGAAGAAGTGAAGTATAAAGTAGAAATGTGGCAGGTGGTTTCATTTTGTAATATTTTTATCTACCAGTGGTGTATACATTAGGTAAACATGGGGAGAATATGCCTGGTTAAGAGCCGTTGAGATCTATTTCCTAAGCTTCAGTGATAATAAACAGCCACCCATGTTGTGTGTGTGTCTTTTCCTTTTGAATAGGAACTAGGGAGTGCAGCCTAAAACTAAAATGGATATGGAAGAACCAAATATTCTACACTCTCCCTCCCCCAAGTTTTTAATGAATGCAATGCAGATTAAAGGTAAAACTGCACTTTACGATGCAAACAGTTTTTCCTCAAATGCCAGTGTGGGCACAATGTATTTATATGGGAAAGAGCTGGAGGAAGGTTGTGAACTGCCCTTCTCTGCAAATGTCTGGGGAATGGAGAGATTAGGATATGCAGTTGGCATTACAGCATGTACAATTTTGCAGGGAGCATTCTTTGGTAGAAATTGTGGCTTTAATGCCCTTGGCTTTTCCAAAGTTAGGGAGGGACACTAGCAGTATATATCTTGAAGGACTCCCACTGGAATTTTTACTATCTAAATAGACCAAACAACAGAAACTGTCTTTTGCTTGGAGAAATTTACTTTACAAGGAAGCATTTGCTACATAATAGTAAGACATTTGCTCTAGATTAAGAAAGGGTTAAGGATTCCATGCTCATTGATTCTTCAGCAGAAAACAAAAACTGCCTCTTTCTACAGTCTCATTTTCTTGGCACACACAGATTGGGAGTACATAAACCACACTTCAGGTGTTGACTTATCGTCATACTCACCTGAAGGAAGAGTAAGCCCCCTGCCACTGTCAGTACGCTAGAGGTTATCTGAAGAGCCTGTAACGTGGGGATCTAAAGATTAGAACAAACATGGAGAACGATTATGCATAGAGCAGGTATACCTTTCCTCAGGCATATAAATGTCTGAATAGTGACAGAGATTGGGCAGGTGGAAGACCAGTAAACATTACCCAACTATCTTCTTCCACATGATTATGATGTTATAGAAGGAAATGCTTTTGGTGGCTATTTTTGCCAAGAAAAACCACAGTCCTGTCTTAAGATTACTAATGTAAATGCAGTTAATAGAAAATTTATTTAAATCTTTTTCTTTTGTCAGAAAGAACTGAATACTCAAAATGGAGCCTGGGATAAAATGTGTACTGAGAGGGATCCCTTTATTCTCAGTAATTTGATGTGGTCCTGGATAGAGCAACTTAAAGAACCTCTTCTAACCAAAAATGATGTTGATGTGTTAGCAAAAAATAATATAGACTTTCAAGAAGCATTCAAACTGCTAGAAAAGGTAAATAATATGCGTATCTGTTCACATCTTTTTGTCAGCAGCAGCTACGGGTTCTAGCTGCTTTCATGAGAATGATGAAAGCAGTTGGGCCATCCTATCACATGCCGTTTCCCTGCAAGCTCTGCCCCTTTTTGCACATATGTTGTGACTCATGTAGAACAGTGGCAAGTTTGCATCATGATGTTACGATGCTGTTTTTGTCAGCCTGACTCCCTTTGCCTCCCCAGATGAAGCTGCTCTGATATTTTACCCTGCTTGTATACAGTGTGTAAAAAAATGAGTGGTTTATTCATATGTTTATGTGTACTCATATATTGTATATGTTTATCAACCTAGGGGGAGATCTCTAGGGGGAGAAATGAGTTGCATTGGATAAAAGTACAATATATATACTTGTATTAGTCAACATTTAAAACCAGAGGAATTGAAATATAGCAGTTGAAAGTCCTGTTGCAGAATGAATGGGAGGCAATTTATTCTGCTTACTATATTTTTACAATATTTACTTATTTACAATAAAGTCTTCTGTCTTAGGTAACTTGTATTTGCTTCTAGGTTACTATATATCTTTCTTGTTATATTAGTGACAACCCCTAGTTAATTATTTCATTCTTTATCATCTTTATCTTTCTTCAAAGGTAGTTTTGGCATTTCTTTCCAGGCATTTTTTTGCAGAAAAATGAAGATAGACCTGTTCTTAATTTTGTATGAATGGTGCATGAGTTTTTATATCTATTCCTTTCTCTCTGGTCTTTTGCTGATAGTATTCCTTTTTCTCTTTTAGTAATATATAGTTACAGATTGAGAGTTAGTTTGGTCTAGTGGTTAAGATGCAGCTGCTCTGATATTTTACCCTGCTTGTATACAGTGTGTAAAAAAATGAGTGGAGTAGGAATGGGGAAACCTAAGTTACAGTCCTGGTTTATGCACTAAAGCCAGAAATGTGACTTTGGGCCTGTCTTCCTCTATCAGGTCTAGGAAGGAGGCATGACAAACCACTTACAAAAATGTTGCCTAGAAAACTTCATAGATTTGTCCATGTAGTTGCCAGGAGTCAAGTCTGCTTTGAAGGCAAATCAGAGGATGGAGAGGGGCAGTGAAGCTGGGTGATCTTGGGCCAATTGCACTCTCTTGCCATGATAGATAGATAGATAGATAGATAGATAGATAGATAGATAGATAGATAGATAGATAGATAGATAGATAGATAGATAGATATACAGGTAGTCCTCATTTAGCGACTGCCTCATTTAGCAACTTCACCGTTACGATGGTGATGAAAAATTAACTTTACAACCAGTCCTCGCATTTATGACTTACACAGCTCTGTAAAGCAAAGGAAAGCTGAAATAAGATTGTAAGTATAATGGAGGTTTCACTTAGAGATTTAATGACTGGATTGCTGGTCCCAATTGTGGTTGCTAAATGAGGACTACGTGTATGAGACAGGTTAGGAGAACTTATTAGTGCACACTATATTGTATGTCATTTTCTTCGTACTGTTAGCCAAAATTGTCCAGTAGGTAGGTGCTAGAAGAAGGAAGCAATTCCTGTCTATTTTATTAGGTGACTATTTATTAGGTGTCTATTTTATTAGCTGACTACTGGAGTAGTTTTAGGAGAAATGTTACTTTTTGCTCATTGTGGAGTTTTTCTATGATAAGATATATTTTCAGACATTGAGTGACTGTCCACCTCACAAAGATTTTCAACAGCAGTTCTTTGGAGAAGACTCGTATTAACAGTAACATGTAAGAGAGTGCCTCCTCTTGTATGTTCCCAAATGGTTGCATTCTCTTCCTTCAGCAAGGGAGTTAAAAAGCATATCTTTAAATGTCCTTTTAAGTGGCTAGTAATAGATTATAAATGTTATGCAGTGTTCCTTACATATTTTTAAATTATTTTACTAAGTTTAAGTTATTTTAAAAATCATTGCATACTATCTTGATGACATTTGTGGAAAGGAGATACATACATTTTAAACAAATATTAAGTAAATACATTTCCTGTTAGTTACAGTTCAGTATCAGGTATGCTTAAATGAATAGAATTATATGATCCAAAGTTATTAACCTTTTGTGAATGGAAAGGCTCCTTCCATTCAAGTAATGAATCAAGATCAGGTGGAAAAGGTGATGCTGTGATTCCTTCTCTTAAGACCCCCTCCTCTGTTTGGGGACCCTCTTCCACACAGTTTCAAATGGTGCTTAGAGCTATAGAACCTGAGACAGGAGTCCCTATCCTGCATCTTTTCATCCACTGATAGCTGTAGAGTACAGTTGGCATCCAAAGGGTCAACTCCAGAGGACTTATGTCTTGCTTAACTTGGTATTGAATTGCATCCTGTTGCCTTCAGGGTGACTCTCTAATAATATCTAATAACCTGTTTTGTGCTTCCCCAGGGAAAATATCTCACCATACTGTGTATCTTAAACTGCATGGTGAATTTGCAAAGAATACCAACAGATGTGGAAGAGCTGCTTCTTAATCGTGCCATTAAAGCATTCACCAAGGCAAGTAGCAGATGACTGTGGCTTCTTGTTATAAATACATCAACAGCTGCTGATCAGTCTACAGTACTAATCATAATCCTGATAATAAAGTATTCAGACAGATATTTCTTGCCAGGAACTTGAACTGTATCCTTTCTGTACTGAGACCAATTTACAAGTAGATCCTCATCTGTTTAAGACTGTAGAATAATTAATATGCACCTTCATATGGAGTTTGCCTTATAGCTTATTAATTTCAACAATTTATGTAATGCTTTGGGTAGTAAAGTTATTGGATCTTGGATCATTTTCAGTCTGAGGACAGGTTTATGCTAAGAAGAAAAAGAGGTATGATTTTAGAGTCTTCCATACTGCAGGCCATTGTCTTAATATCTTAAATCCTTTCTAATAAGTGTACAGAGCACTGGGGAAAATGATTGACAATGGCTGTAAGTTGTTTGTATGGAGTCCAAAGTTGAAAGTGAGTTGAAAGTATTCGTATTATCTCACTCTGGCACATTCATGTTGCCTTTCCGCACAGGGAATCTAAAGAAACAATAGCATTGAAAGGAAATTCATATGACTCTGTATCCTTCAGTCAGTATTACTGTTTATGTTGATATAACACAGATTTCTTCGTTATTCTTTCTTCACATGTGACAAGAGTCAGGGTAGATTTATACAAAATATAGAAAGTTGTACCACTTACCCATTTTCCCTTGTGTACAAAACCAATTGCTTCTGCCTAGTTGTAAGAAAAAAATATGAAGTACAATGTATGTCTTATTAACATTTGCTTTGATAAAGTATGGAATAGCTGAAAGAAAAAGGTAGTTTACCAGAACTTTGAATAACTACTTCATAAACAATATTTCACATATAGCTCTCATTATTCTATTTATTAGTCTACATCTTATAGCCATTGTAAATAGTATATTTGAAACATTATAGGTAAAACTATATTATCTGAGTATTTTAGTACCAGATAAATGTATTTGGCATTGAGTCCTTTATATTTTATATTACTCTACTGGGATAAAACCTGATGTTGCTTATATTTGGTAAGGTAACTTTAAGTTTGTTTTCAGCAGATGAATTGTGATTCTGAAGGTGGATCAGATGTTTACAGCATTTTAAAGAATGTTTTCAAACAGATACTGGAACACCAAAGACAATATGCCAGTGAAGAAACTGAAAAGCTTTTATGAAGTTTACATTTCTAAGCTACAGTTTTTTGTAGTGCTGAAAAATTACTTTTCTTTTGTATCCCTTGTTTTGCATTAACTAAATTTCTGTTAAAGTTGTTTATTAAATATCTGAAGGTTGTTTTCCTATATATGTATATAAATTGTTATTTAATAACTTGCCATTTTTGTGATTGTAATGTGGCGTTTTGGTTTTGAATATTGCATAAAAATGCAATACAGTTTTTCAATGATAAGTTATTGGTTGGATCAAGGAGAAAAATCCCTTTGTCCCATAGTGGATAATGTGATCTTTACTGATTCCTCCTCTCCCATGTGTCACCAAGAATCTGTTCAGGAAGGTTAGGGGTGCCTCAGAAGAATGGAGGTGATGGTGTTGGAGTTATTGTTGGAGGGGAATCCACAAAAATTGCCTTTCCTTCACCACTTTTTTCTCCAGCAGGAATGATCTGAGCAGCACCATGTCAGGCTCTGTTCCCATTGGCAGAATAAAAGCTAGATTCAGCCTGCTGTTTTTCACATTGAACTGTTGCTATAATTCACTGCCATAATGTGCTACGGTTTATTCAGTTAAATATCTGTGTAGTAAAACTCTTAAGCATCAATGTTGTTTACATTAATAGTATTACGTTTTACTTTGTGATTAGTAAACATTGACTGATATAAATGACTGTTGTACAACTGTATGGCTTTACCTTGATAGCCATAAAAGAATTGATTGCAATGCCAAAATAAATTTGTAGCAAGAAAATATAAACATGACTTAAAGTATGAAGTTGGACAGCTGCCAGCCAGTAAATGGTTATGAGAAAGTCAAAACTTTCTATTTTTTTTAAATAAAATACTGCAAATGTTAAAAGTGAGGCTTGTGTTCTAGTAGCTCAAAAAGTATTTTAAAAAATGAATAAAAGAAATATTTACAATGAAAAATGTTCCTGGTTGTTGTTGATAAATCAGGGTTTCTTACCTCATTAGGACAGTAATATTCCAAGAGATTATATAATGTAGTTATTTGTTGAGGCAGGAAAAAAAAATCCATGTTTTAGTTGTCCTCATGATTACTGTCATTCTTGTTTTATCTATTCTAGTTTTATCTTAACCCAGAAAACTCTTTAAATTCATCCCAAAAATAACAAAGTGTTACTTTGTTACTTATATAGGATCAGTACAAAAGATACCAGAAGGGGATTTAATTTGACTATGAGATCTGGTTTATGAAAAGTAGAAGATCATTTGCTTCCTGGCAAACTCTTGCTTGCCCAGTATTTGTACAGCACTACTGTAATATAAAATATCCTCCCAGAAGTAGTACTGATAGCAGGATCCTTGACAATAAGATCTGATGGGAATCTTCCTTTGTAGATGTCCCTCTAGAAGAACTAGAAGATAAGGTTTCATTTTTCTCTGCCTTTCCCACAAGTTTTGCTTTTGTTCTCATAAGAATTGGTCTCTTCCATCCCTTCACCTTATTATCCCTGATACATAACTGCATTTCTGGAAGTGGAATCTCAGTGCACTGACTATTTTTTTAAAAATCTGACTGGATTTTAATAGTGTATGTGGGATAAAAAACACTTCTTGATAATCAGTGATGTTGCAGGCTCTATCAGACCCATAGTAGCCATATTCACACCTATTGTAGTAGTACTAGATGTAGTACTAGTAGTACTGCGAGCTAGATTTCATCAGATACATAAGAGCTTTGCTGGATCAGACTGACTGTCCATCTACTTAAGCATTCTGTGCTATATGAAGGGCAACTAGGTGTCTTCTGGATACTCCCAAACAGGAGAGGAAAGCAATAGCCCTTCACTATAAATCTAGTAACTGTATTTAAGGTATGTCACTCATGATTGTGTAAAGAGCCATCAAACCGAGTAGTTATTGATAGCCCAATACTCCATCCATTTGTGTAGTCCCCTTCAAAAACCATTCAAATTGGTGGCCATCTCCACATTTAATGGCAGCAAATTCCATTTTAATGATATGTTATACGAAGTACTTCCTTTAATCAGTCCTTAATCTCACATTTAGTTTAATGGATACTTGAGTTTTAATTTATGAGGCAGGGGGGAAAAAAACTCCTTATTTACATTTTTCATTTCATGCATGATTCTAAATCATGTCTCTTTTGTTCCAAACTACAAAGTCTCAGACATTGCAGTCCTTCCTTGTATGACAGGTACACTTATTGCCTAATCAATTTGATTGCTCGTTTTTGTACTTTTTCCAACTACAAAATCCCTTTTCAGAAGGATAACCAGAAATTATATAATACTCCGAGTACTTACTGTAACCACTCAGTGAAATCTGTATAAATCTGCAGTTAAAGAAAATAGTTTTTCTGATACAAGTAATATAGTTCCTTTGATGTGCAATTGTCATATCAGGAATCATTTTAGACCTCATCTGTAAATGTGTGATAAACAAAACCACTTTAAACAATGGATGTGGTATGCAGATTTTGTAAAGGGAAGGGCACTTGCCCTGCTTATTATGCTGAAAATAAGCCAGCATCCGTCAACACTGATCATGCTGGCTGGAATTGCTGGCAATTGTAGTTGCTGTATCTGGAGGTAGCAATATTTGGAGGCAGCAGGTTCTGCACTGTTCTAACCTCCTGCATTGAAGTGGGCTGAATTTGGTGGTAGTTTTGCTCTTATATAAGGAAAAGCTTCCAATTTTCTCCATCTGTCTGCAACACCTTAAACATTCCTGGGGATGATTGCCACATAGTCCTGGAAACTTAGGAAGAGGAGAGCCACACTAGACTATGGTGGCAAAACGTCTTTTCCAACTAACACATTTTATTAAAAGGCATAAACTTTCCATCGTCCTGGAAAAAAAAAGCCGCTTTAAAATGTTGCAGATAGGTGCTATTTTTATGTTCTAAAGCACCTTTTCAAGAAAATTCCAGAAACCTCAGAAATGCCATTTAGGAGACAGCGAAAATTGGATGTGTAACAGTGCAAAAAACATTCACCTCTGCTAATGAAGAAAATTCCTTTTCCCTGTTACAAAACTACCACTGGATACTATCCATTTATTCTCTGAAATGAAAAATATATGTGAGAAATGGCCAAATTATTTCCTTCTATATTTGTACTTCAGGACATATGCCAGAGATATACTGCATTGTTTTTGACATATATATTTGACAACCAATAGTTGTTTTTATATAACTCTTAATTTAGGCTCTCACCTGGAGCCTTCTCAGACAAACAGCTGATTGAGGATGTCATTAGCTGTGCTAATTAATCCACTGCTCAGTTGAACTGCTTACTATTTGCTCTCTCTAACAGGAAATTACAAATCCTACAGTAAGGCAGAACAATGGGTTAAAACCTCCAGAATTAGCAATCCTTACAATGGAACAATGGAGTTTACATTAGCGATGACTAATGTAAGTCCCATTGATTTCAATGGCTCTGTTCACTGATGAAAAGTCTGGCTCCAAGTCATTGTCAAACCTCAGTTATGTAACTGTTATTATATAATATATTTAATATACATATTTAATTTACATTTCCGTGATATAAAATTGGATACTTTAAATTCAGAATTCATTAGATCTCACTTCTGCAAAAACTGAGGTGTTACTGTTGGCTTATGTTGCTATGGAGTTACTGTGACAAATGAGTCATGGAGTGACATTCTAGAATTTAACTGTAAATGTAGCTAGAAAAGAGCATTAGAGTTGGTCTATCTGTGTGAGTGTAGCAATGTTATGGAGGCTTTGGCACAGGTGCTGTCATGTCCAGTATGCCTAGAACTGTTCACTCCCCCAGTGCTGGTCCTCTCTTGTGCCCATAATTTCTGCAAAAAATGCCTGGAAAAGATTCTCATCCTCCAGAATTGTAGACATGTCAATGGGCAGTTCTCTTGCCCCATGTGCAGAAAAGTAAGTAGGATCTCAGAATGCTATAACTACATATTTTTTTATTGTTCCAAACAAACTTGTTCTAATGTTACTCAATGAATAAAAACTTCAAGAATTATTTTTATTTATTTATTTATTAATCAAATTTGTATAGCCACACATCTCACAGAAAAGTGACTCTGGGTGGCTTACAACAATCCAATAAAAACAAGACATACATAAAGAATCAGTATAAAAACATAAAAATCAATATTAAAGATAAATACGATAAAAAACAAATATACAAACCCTAGACAAGGGAGAATAAGAATAGCTAACTCAGCAATGGAGCTATCTAAAGGATGCCTCCAGTTCCCTGGGAGCTCCACGCCTCGTGACATAACCAGGTCTTGAGAGACTTCTGGAATGTCAAAAGGAATGGAGCTAATCTAATATTGGGGGGGGGGGATGTTCCACAAGGCGGGCGCCACAGCATAGAAGGCCTGACCCCTGGGACCCACCAAATGTATGTGCCTAGCTGATGTTACCCTCAACATGCCTTCTCTGCGAGATTTGATGAGGTGGGCTGATGTAATCGGGGAGGTGCTGTCCCTCAGATAACCCAGTCCCATGCCATGAAGGGCTGTAAAGATTAAAACCAGCACTCTGAATTGGACCTGGAAGCAAACTGGCAACCAATGCATAGGTGTAACATGCACTGTTCTAGGAGTGTACATAACTGCCTGCGCCACTGCATTCTGTGCCAGCTGAAGCTTCCAGATACTCTTGAAGGGCAGCCCCATGTGCAGCACATTACAGTAGTCCAATCTGGAGGTGACTAGGTATGAGTGATTGTAAGCAGGGTCTGCTAGTCCAGGAATGGGTGCAACTGGTGCACAAGAGGAAGCTGCGCAAAGGCCCTCCTAGCCACGACTGCCACTTGCTCCTTGAGCAGGAGTGTGAGTCTAGGAGGACCCCCAGATTGCACACTGGGGCTGTCTGGGGTAGTACCACCTCATCGAGCACCAAAGATGGCATAGCCCTAGAACCAGTGGGGCCCAAAACCCAGAGCCACTCAGTCTCACCAGGGTTCAGCTGAAGCCTGTTGATTCCTATCCAGACCCCCACAGCCTCCAGGCACCAGGATAAGATGGCATCTCTTAATTTGCCAGAGGTAGATATAATTGGGTATCATCATACTGGTGACGGATGAGCTCACCCATCAGCCTCATGTAGATGTTAAAAAGGAGAGGAGAAAGGACCAAACCCTGTGGTACCCCACATAGTAGGGGCTGAGGGTGGGACCTCTCCTCCCCAATCAACACCAACTGGATTTGGCCCTGAAGGAGGTGAACCAGCACAATACTGTGCTGCCTACCCTTAAGCCTCTAAACCGATCCAGAAGGATACCATGGTCAATGGTATCGAAAGCAGCCGAGAGGTCAAGAATGAAAGCACAACCTCCATCCCACTGATGCCAGAGATCATCCAAAAGCACAACCAATGCTGTTTCCATCCCATACTCGGGTCTGAATCCTGACTGAAAAGGAGCCAGATAACCTGCTTCTTCCAAGGCCCTCCAAAGTTGTTGCGCAACCACCTTCTCCATCAACTTCCCAAGAAACAGATGTGAGATACTGGACAAATATTGACCAGTATGGTTGGGTCGAGTGATGGCTTCTTCAGCAGGGGGCAGACCAAGGCCTCTTTAAGAGGTAGAGGAAGAACCCTCTCACTTAAAGAATTAACCACTGTTTGAATCCACTCACATGACACCGCCCCCTGCAGGCCACTTTAACCAGCCAGGAGGGGCATGGGTTTAAAGAGCAGGTGGCTGAGCTCATAGACCTGAGGACCCTGTCCACTTCCTCAGGCCCAACAGGATCAAACCGTTCCCAGATAACTGGGCAAGACTCCTCCTCAGTTCTCCTCTGAACCTGTACCAAAGCCAGCATCCAACTGGGAATGAATCCAAGCGACTTTATCCAACAGATGTTGCGCAAATTCCTCCACATGTTCCTGTAAGAGGTTCCCATGCCCCCTTTACCCAAAACGGCGTGTGTCACCCAAAACAGGGCTGTGGGGTGGCAATATGTGGATGCAATAAGGCCGGAGAAGTACTTAATAGTGGCTCTAACCTGTGTACGGTTGAGTTCATCCTTTGTTGAGCGCCAGAGATGCTCTAGACATCTCTTTTCTTGTTTCTTCTCCCTCAGCACCTCTGTGAGCCACGGGGAGTGATGGGATCCCAGAGAGGGGAGAGGTCATATATGCACGATCTGATCCAAGGCCTCAGCTGCCCCCTTATTCCAAGTGCAACCAAGGCTTTGGATGGATCATGCAGCAGACCAACAGGGACAATACCCAGCTCCCTCTGAAACCCATCTCGGTCCATCAGTGCCGGGGGCGGACCAATCTAATGGTTCCAGCTTCCCTGCAGTGGATAGTGGTGCTACAGAATCTCATAGAAATCAGGGTGTGATCTGACCATGACAAGGAAGACACCAAAGGCTTTATGCTTTATCCAAGAGAGCAGCCAATTACCAAGAATTTATCTGTGGAAAATGAAACCTGAAACCACAGATCATGGGAAAATCTGGGTTGTTGACTCTAAGAACATTTAAAATCCACTGTCCTAACTAGGGCAAGTGAAAAAAGTCCCTCATATAAAGCCACCTTTTGATATGGTGAAATGAAAAAAGTATTTTGTATTGTAATAAGGCCAGTTATATAAAACCTGGATACAACAAAATTATGCCCTATGGAATGAAAGTGATGCAAGGATTCACCATAACTTTAAGTCAGAGAGCACATCTTTAGGAAAATATTACAAAATGGCTATTTTGTGAGCCCATATACACACAATCAGTAGTATAGTGTGTATGGCCACAAACATGCATTTCACAGAAGACAAATAGATGAGGTTGAAAAATTTGTTTGCTAAAAGAACTTGAGCATAAGGCAGGTACTAAAAGAGAAGTCTGTTTATACAATGGTATTGTTTCAGACTGTGCACTTGAGAGGAAGAGGAATCACTGGATTGCCAAGAAATATCTTAGTGGAGAGTATCCTGGAAAAATTTAAGTATGAGCTTGAAAATCTGCATGCCAAAGAACAAGACCAGTTGTCTCAAATATGTGAAGAGCATGGAGAAAGTATGAATTTGGTATAAAATCAATCATATTTCTGTCTAGTTAGTAACATAATTTATCAATATTGTGTTTCTTGGAGGAAAAAAGCATGTTCATTCTAAAGTCTACAGTTCCCGCCACCCCCACCCCCCCACATTTCAAGTATTGTTGAACGTAATGGAGGCTCATAACATGAATTATCTAGGCTGATTAAAATTCCCAAGGATGAGTAAAGGGTATCTTCAACACATTACATGAAATGCTTCCATTATGGGATTACTGCATTACTGCAGCTAATGTAATTACTGATTTTTAAAGAAATGCCTCAACCTACCCAATCTTAATAGAATGTTACACCTGTTGGCTACTGCTTGTGATGTTTCCAGCGACAAGCAGTACTTTTACTTTATAGCAAGGAAGGGTGAAAAACTTGTGGCCCTGCAGATATTGCTGAATGAGTAGCATGTCTCACCACTGGATATACTAGCTGAGGCTACTGGGAGTTGTATTTCAGATTGGCTCTATCCGACTTTAGAAGCTCCAGATTTCTTATAGTATCATAACCTCTTCATTCACCCTTGGGGCACCCTGTATAGGCTGTATGCAGCAAAGATATATAGAAACCTTGAAATCATCAAGTGGTCACTTGAAGTTTTACAGTTAGGGATTGTAGCCCTAATCTAGCCCATAAGAAAAGCAGCAGCAGCCACAGCCGCAGCAGCAAATATTATACTGCAGCCTAAGGTTACACCACCAGATAACAACATAACGTCTCTTGAATTTTCATTCAGGTATGTCTAACTGACGATAAACCAATCTGTGCCATTTGCAAGCTCTTCGGAGACCATGAACCCCATACTGTAGCAAAAATTACTGAGGTGTATGCAGAGAGGAAAAAGAGTTTCATCAAAGATTTAGACTGGGTATTCCAACAGTCTGAATATGCTGAAAGGGCAAGGAAGGTAAAGTCCAAGAAACTCGATTCCTTCATTTTATAACATGACAATTCTTTTATTTCAATGCTTTTATTTCATGATTTCAAAAACCTTGTTTTCTTATTAAAGTAAGGCTTAAAACTAAAAGGTATTCTAAAAAGCAATCCATTCCACAACAGGATGGATGCTATCTGTTTGATCAGATTAATTATACAGATTGAACTTCACTTTTATCTCTCATTGAGTTCAGAGCTTCTAATGTTTCACTTGAGTCCAATAAAAAGGAGCATTAAGATGTCAATGAAGATTAACTTGCATTTATTTCAATAGGATGATCCTAAATAAGACATACGTCTGGATTCAGTTACAGAATTGCTGTTGTCACAGTGCTGATATTTCACCAAAAGCTGCCTAAATTTCTTGTGTGTATGTGTGTGTGTTCCTGAGAGCAGGAATCTAACCTGAGCAATGAATATGAAGCAGGTTTTTTAAATATAGCCAGAAGAAAATGCATTTACAGGAACTAAATTATATGGTTAGGCAAAACCTAGCACCTAGCTAATTACATCTTACTGGGAGGAGAATCAAGGCTGTGAGTGTGTGTGTGTGTGCGCGTGCATGTGTGTGCACTTGGGGAGAAAGGCAAAGGGAAGAGACCTGAGAGTAGTAATCTCTTAAGAAAAGACTGGACAGAAGGATAGGCAAGAGGGGGCACAGTGTAAATGCTTAACTCTCCATCTACACTCTGCTGCTCCTTTATAGTCAGTAGGTCATGAGATGCTGGGGTCAGTGCTGTTGAATTTGGATCTCCAGCAATTAAGAGGGAAGGAATGACAAGAAACTAGGGGTTGAAACTGTCATTGGTATGATTCCATTATCATATTAGTTCTTAAATATGTTCAGTTGTATTACTATATTAACTGTTTATGCTGGGCCACAAGGATTAGCACCTTTCTGAGCTTTATATCTATAGTTTTTAATCTAATAAACCCATTTCGGTGTCACTGTGGGCACTGAAATCACCCTTGAGAAAACTAATTGCCTCAGATTGCCCTAGACTTCAAAATATTCCATGTGAAACTAGCATTGATGAGCATTCAGGGAGCCCAGAAAGGAGTTTCTAAAGCACAAAAGCAAAGGAAATGACAATAACAGCCATTTGTCTTGCAATGGCCTAAGGATTTCTGCTCTGGTGGGAGGCTGGACTAGAAGACCTCTAAGATCCCTTCAAACCCAATGATTCTACAACAGCATTATTCTGTGATGTGCTGAATAATTGATTATTTTCCCCCTTGGGCAATGGGCCAGGATCTTAGGTGAGCTCATAGGTGAGCTTATTTTCAGGGAGTTTATTAGTATAGAAGTATAAATAGCCTTGGACATAATGTGTTTTTAATTTTGTTTGGGTGATTTTTGTTGTTTTTATGTGGAGGTTAGCCTCCAAGAGTTGCACACAGTTGGCAGCCATATAAATTAAATGAGCAAGTAGGTTGGTAGGTAGGTAGGTAGAGATAGATGGATAGAGACAACACTTAAAGTAATTAGAAGGCAATTCAGTGTTTGCTATTTATTTTATTTATTTATTAAATTTGTATGCTGCCCATCTCCCCCAGCAGGTGACTCTGGACAGCTCACAATGAAAGTAAAACCCACAGTTAAAAAATCAATACCCCCATTAATTAATTAAAATTAATTAATTAATTAAAAAGTCAAATTACAAAAACAAGCCCTATACATAAAAAACTAAAAACATTCAAGATGACGGGGGAATAAAATCAATTACCCCACAACCCACTACCACCGGTGTGAGCCCCCAGGCCATCTGGCATAGCCAAGATTTCATGCTCTTCCTGAAGGCCATGAGAGTAGAGCGCATTGCAGTAATCCAACCGGGAGGTGATCAGGGCATGTGTGACTGTGCAGAGGGCCTCCCGATTGAGGAAGGGGCGTACCTGCCTCACAACACGAAGTTGCACAAAGGCCCTCCTAGCCACAACTCCCACCTGCTCTTTGAACAGGAGTCGTGAGTCCAGGAGGACCCCCAGAATACACACCGGGTCTGTCTGGAATAGTGTGACCCCATCAAGAACCAAAGATGATAAACTCATAGATCTTGAGGCTCCCTGTATCCACAGCCACTCCATTTTACCAGGGTTCAGTTGAAGCCTGTTGTCCCCCATCCAGGCCCCTACAGCATCACTTAGGTCACCCAGGATGGAGATATATAATCGAGTATCATCAGCATACTGATGATACCTCAACCCATGGTGCCAGATGATCTCACCCAACCATTTCATGTAGATGTTAAATAGGAGCAGTGAGAGCACCGAACCCTGAGGTGCCCCACAAAGTAGGGGCTGTGGGTTGGACCTCTCACTCCCTATCAATACCGATTGGGTTCGGCCTTGGAGAAAGGAGCTGAACCAGCACAGAACTGTGCCACCCAGCCCCAACTCCTGCAGCCGACCCAAAAGGATACCATGGTCGATGGTATCAAATGCCACTGAGAGGTCAAGAAGAGCAATGATGGATGCACTACCCCCATCCCGCTCTCACCAGAGATCATCTAAAAGTGTGACCAATGCTGTTTCTGTCCCATAACCGGGCCTGAAACCTGACTGATAGGGGTCCAGATAATCCGTTTCCTCCAGGATCCTCTGAAGCTGCTGTGCAAATATCTTTTCCATCACCTTTCCTAAAAAGGGAAGGTGGGAAACTGGATGAAAATTATCCAGAAAGGTGGGATCTAGCAATGGTTTCTTGAGGAGGGGGCAGACCAAAGCCTCCTTAAAAGGCTTCGGGAACACCCCCTCCTGCAAGGGTGAATTGACCACCACCAGTACTCACCCTAAAGTCACCTCCTTGGTGGCTTTGACCAACCAGAAGGGACATGGATCTAAAATACAGGTAGCTGCGCTAACAGCCCCAAGGACCCTGTCCACTTCCTCAGAGCGAACAGGATCAAACCATTCCCAGATAACTGGGTAAGACTGCTCCCTGGACATCTCCACTGGACCCGCCTCATGCTCGGCCTCCAACTGAGAACAGATCTGAGTGATTTTATATGTCAGATGTTCAGCAAATTCCTCTGCACAGCCCTGTATAGTCCTCTGAGCCCTCCCTACCCAGGAGGGACCGAGTGACCCTGAACAGGGCTGCCGGGGGACACTCTGAGGATGCAATAAGAACAGAGAAATAATGACATTTTGCTGCCCTTACCGCCACAAGGTAGGCCTTAATAGCAGCTCTAACCCGTGTTCAGTCGGACTCGTCTTTAGTTTTATGCCACCGGCACTCATGATGTCTCTTGGCCCTTTTCAGTACACTTAACTCCTCCGTAAACCATGGGGAGTGCCGGGGGCAATGGGCCAAGAGAAGCCGCACAGGTGCGATCCTGTCTAAGGCCCTAGTCACCTCCTTATTCCAGGCTGTGGCCAGGGCCTCCGCTGGACCATGCAGCTATAGTTTCCTGTAATGTGACTTTTTTTAGAGGAAAGCCCAGATGAGTCAAGTCTCTTTTTACTTATTGTTTGAAGTTATGGGAGGATTATGAGTGCATATCCATCTCTACCACTACCAATGGAGACATAGTAGTTCAACTTCATGTGTTTTTATCTGAGTTTGTATGAGTCAAAAGCTTTTCCTTAAAAGATGGCAAAGAATATTTCTTACATTTACCTTTTCTTACTATTATGGTCTTTGAACTAGGGTATAATAACAGTATCGCAAAATTTTATCAATATTGGTAACTTCCATGTAGGATTTGTTTTCTTTTTGTTCAACTTTTTATTTTAAAATGGCAGTCACATTGCCATTCAATTGCATCACATTCAAGGTGGCTTCCACATAATCAGAAAATATGAAGCCCTAGTTTAAAGTAGGAATTCCTCCGAAGTGCTGCATTTCATGATGTGTAATGTTGTACAGTAAAACTCTTGAGAATATACAGTATCTGTAATATCAGAGCTATAATATCTTTTCAATATTGCCATCAAAGTTATTTACCAATAATTGCTTTGGTTACCAGATTTGAAAGCCTGGAACAAGTATTCAGAACTCCCTTTCCAAATATTTAAATTTCTCTAAATAGTTTTCTGACTGTTTCTAAGCTGTTGTGTGTTACACTTTGACAGGAAATTGAAATAAGGATCAATGAACTTGCGTATACCAGTGCTGATGTCAAGGTTATGATTGAAGCTGTAGGGTCTAGTTTACTCAAAGGTATCAAATGGAGAATGACTGAGCTAAAAGGGGAATTATGCAAGGACTATTCTACAAAACTAGAAAAGCTGCAGCTAGTAGCAAATGACCTTCAAGTCCCCACACACCTTTACCACCAAATGAAAACCTTTTTGGAACAGCATTCCAATTCAGTGCATTTTCTTCAAGAGGATAAAATATTCAGAAGCAAATTAGAGAAACTTACAGAAGGAAAGACTATGCAGCAAGATACAAATGACTGTCATATTTCTATTGGGCAATATTTCAAAGATTTGATCAAAGGCATCAGTATTAATAATTATATCTCCTGTAATTCAGATGAAACTCTTGCAAGTTCCAGTGAGCTCCCTGAAGTATTCAAGCCGGAATGTCCTGCATTTTCTTTTTCTGGTGAAATTCCTAATGAACATTTCTGCCAAGAGGTACTGGATTTTTTTCAGAAATCAGACCAAATAAAGCAAGATCCTATTCAATACATCTCCCACAGTGAGGGAAATAATACACCAAGTAAAATGGATGTCTCACTAGAAGCAGAATCAGTATAAAGGAAAATTATAGCGCAGTGTGTTTTAGAAACTAACACTGTATTTATATTCCACATACAAATTAATTAAAAACTAACAGCAAAATTTCAGTGTTCTGGGTATTCACTATTAATTTTGAAATAAAATATTTATAAATGCAACAATACAGTATAGCATTTGATACACCACACACCAGGGAGTGTTAATTATCACTTTCCAGATTACAGAGTTATTTGAAAGGCTGGAAAAAAAGAGATGCAAGATCTGATGATAGCAGAGAATAAAGAGGATTCTCAATTGTTTAAAGAAGGGTTAAGGAACCATTGTCTTTTTATTCTTTCTGTTATTTGGGTTCTCTATTTAATGTGTGGCTGAATTTCCAAAGATCTTAGTTCTCTGCAACTCTGAATTACAATGCTTTATATAATATGGGTGATGAATCTGCTACCCCAGATTTCTCATAGATCTGTATAAGCAATCAGTTTACTTTGCAATTTTACACAATGTTTTAAGGAATCTAAGGCTCCATAAGTCTAACCCTGAATGTATTCAGTGCTAGATAGAGAGTGAAAGAGTCAGCTTCTATCATTTTACACTTTATGCCAAATATTTCATTCTCATCACAGCAGTTAAAGCCTCATTATGCCATGTAGCATCTTTAGTAGCAATTGTGGAATGTCAGTTGCAAATAATTCCAAATAAAACCAGCTTTCCTTCAATATGTTCTAAAACTTTGCTATCTCTAGTCAACACTGGCATTCTAGTTCTTAACAGTTTGAGACAAAGCAGGATTTGTATTGCTTAAATTAAAACAGGTTTCAGTAAAGCAGATTAAGGGTGTGATAAAAGAGAGGTTAATTATTTGCAAGATGCTCAGGTTGATGTGAACACTACTCTCTTATAGTCACTGTGCCACACAGTCTTTATTACCATATTGTGATAGTGTTGGAACCACAAAACTGTTTCTAAATATGAAATAACCTGTTGGAGAATGGCTCTGCATTCTTACATTTCATAACGCAGTTGGCAATATTCTGGCATGTCAGTATAGCTTATGCTGCCTAGTTGATGGGATGGGGGCTTGCAAGGAAGTCTCTAGATTAGTGATCCTACCTTGCATAGAATAGCATGAACACATGGCATACTGGACAAAATGTGCCAGTATTGATTCTTGCAACAAACATTGGGATAAAGATTAGATATAATGTCTATAGAGAGGAAAAGATGGTTGCAAAGCATGTAATTAAAGAGAGCAAGGAATGGTAAAGATTAAGAGGCAGAGAAAATTCAAAACCATTTTCATGGAAATAAATTGGTGAAGAAGGCGAAGCAATTATCTGGCAGAATAAATGGAATTAAAAGTGATGAAATGATTCAGGATGAAACTAAAGTGAGGGAATGCTGGGAATATTAGGGATTTGTATGGCAATGATTATTTATTTATTTATTTATTTGTATTTGTATTGCTGCCCATCTCATAAAAAAGTGACTCTGGGCGGCGTACAACACTCAGTTAAAAAGAAGACCAATAAATACATATAAAACAGTCATTACTAAAACTATAAAAACTATTAAAAAGCACATGGAACAAGAGAGGATGATGCTAAGGAAACAGTCGCAAAATCTCCCTGGTCCCCTGGGAGCCCAGGCCTGATCACATAGCCAGGTTTTGAGGGACCTGCGGAATGTTAAGAGAGATGGAGCTAATCTCACTTCTGGGGGGAGAAGATTCTACAAGGTGGAATATGATATGTCAATGAATGATATGTTAATGAATGGAATTGAAACAAATGCTACTAATGACTGATGACGACTGCTTTACATTTTATCATTTCAACTTGACAGGCAGCACATATCAGCAATCAGAGCCTTAGGATAATCTGTAAACTGAGATTTATTTTTAAAAATGATATTTTCTTTTTTTAGAATTATTTTTAATAGTGGAATTCAAACTACAACACAAAGAAGAATACAATAGTGGTTATACAGTGAGAAAGGAATCTACTTAGATTAATGAGGATTAAAATAAACTAACAGAAAGAAAAAAGGGGTGGAAACTAGTTAAAGAAAGAAAAATGTTTGATATTTTATCCATGTAGTATCAGTTTATAACTAATTCAATCCTTAAGCTAATAATTAAACCCAGACCATATGGAAACATACTGTTTCATCTTCTCATTTTTAGAAGATAAAGACTTCATTAAAAGACTCTAAGACAGATAATGGATTCTTGTTCTATATTCATTCCTTGGTATCAGGAGCATAAGTTTCTTTCCATTTATAGTATGTAAGATTATCAGCTTTGCTGAGCTCTAGGCTTAGTACAGCCAAAGCTCTTCATTAAATGACAAATTTCATATTTTGGGAATATAGGTTAACATCTAGGAATATAGTTTAACATCACATTTACATTAATTATTTTCTTTGCAAAGTTGTATTAACATATGGTATGATTTGAAACCAAAAGAAAGCTATGGCTGGACAAGACGAATCATATGAGATAAAGAACCATAATAATTTTTACAATACCAACACAAAAAATCTGATTTAAAACATTCTCTGAGCAGTCCAACAGCACAAAATAATATTTTCTGATAAATTAATTTCATTCTTAAGTCATACGAAGTATGTTTTATGCTTCTTAAATCTGGACCCGTTGTTTTTTCAAGATAGGATATTCCAATTCTTTGTTCCACAGTTCAGTTATATAACTGATGCTAACCTTCTTTTTATTTTTAATTCTTTATAAAATTAAATTATTATTTTTGCAACAAACTTTAAAAATCCTAGGATGCACGTATTGCTGAGGTCTGCTAAAGCATCTGGACTACACTGTTTAATCAGTACATGTTTCGACTGTATTTATTGCCCAATGGATATTATAGGAAAATCATATTGAGAATGCAATCTCTCAGAAGTCTTTAAAACAAACATTATAAATAAATTGATTTAAGGAACATATACCTTGTTTGGCACAGACATTCCACAAGAACACCTCTCTTCCTATCTTCAAGCTTGGGTTATTCTACAATTTCAATTTCTCATGTGATTCTGGATCAAAATTTTAATCGCTTACCAATTAAGAATCAAGTATGTCTAGCAGCTTTCAAGGCTGGAAATTAAGATCCAGGTTTAATATACTTGGACTTCAAAACATTCTAAGATTTCAAAGAGGTTATACACTTGCTCTCCAAAAAGCCCAAACAGGCTAATATTGTATGTATGTATGTCAAAATGAACATCCAGTGGAACAGCTGAAAATCTGGTAGGTTAAAGCTGCCTTCATGAAAAAGCAATTTCAATTTGGTCAAAGATATCTAAGAGGTTTTGGCCTGCCATAAACATTTTCTCATTATCTGATTAACATTGGACCTTTCTTAAAATATTCATTAAACTCAATGTAATATTAATCTTAATTATATTATCCTTACCCCAGAGACTTAATACAAGTTTCTGCCATTGAGTTATATCTATTGAAACTGCATACATATTATGCAATTTAGTTCAACATATTATGATATATTTTGAGAAAAACATAAAGTGTAGTATTTTATGGAATCTGTACAAGTTGTAAATCCTAATTTAAGTTGTCTACAGATATTGTAGATCTGAAAGGCAGCAAATTAAACTTTTTCCACTGAGTGTCTAACCAGAGTATAAAGCTTATTGCTTTACAACTTCAATAAGCTTTGGTAATGCCACTATGTAACAATCCAAAAAGTCCGCATCATTGGCATATAGGCAATTTTATTCAGTAAAGTGCCATCACATGCTTAATATCTTGAGGCTGTCTAATAAAAGAAGCTATAAATTCATAAACCGAAAGGAAAAAAAAAAGAAAAAGAAAGGAAAAGAAAGGAAAGGAAACAATATAGCTTGATGGGTTGAGAAACAAATAAATTTGTAATTCCTCTGGCCACGTGGTGAAGATCCAAATTGTAATCCATTGACAAAAGATGATGGAAGCTTCATAAATTCAATCTGAACCATATCAAAGACCTCTTCAGCATCTAACAGAATTAAAAAGTCAAAATTCAAGTTTTTACAGCAGCCGCAGGGGAGGGGAGAGTTGATGGGGGTTTTGTATTGGGGATTTTACTTTGTAAGCCGCCTGGAATCACTGTGTGTGAGTAGGGCGGCCATATAAATTGGTTAAATAAATAAAATGTCAGTTGACTATTTCTGAACTTTAAAAGAGCAACACTTAGTCTTTTCTATACCTTAGAGACAATTTTGGCAACTTCGGGAAACTCCAGGCAGAATCTAATGATTCCTTAACGTAGAATCACTTTCTGCTCCTGAAACAGAAAGAGGTCGTTTTCCCAACACTATCAATCTGTCTTCAACCAGATTTTCCGTATGCATGGTGGACTGTAGAGGGAGAGTGATAGGAAAGGCAAAATCCATTTTTAAAATGAAAGTGGTTTATATACTTGCATATACCATTCATTATTATTGCAGTATCTATATGTTTGTGCATATTAAGTATGTGTATTTGAGAAAAGATCCAGCCGGATCTTTTCTTGTGTAACATTGAATTCTGCTGTCTCTCTGTGATTTTCCATATTATATAAAAACAAAAGTAAAGTTAAATACACTAGATCTTGTATCTATCCAAGAAGCCAAATTCAGTATTTTGACTGCTGGATCTTTTCTCAAATACACATACTAAATATGCACAAACATATAGATACTGCAATAGTACTGAATGGTATATGCAAGTATATAAACCACGTTTATTTTAAAAGACAGCATATGGCATGGCATCATTCATGAAATGCATGTACAGTACTATATTTTACACTGCATCATAAAATGCAATACTTATGTTTATGATACAAGGAATGCAAGTTTCTTAACTCCTATGACAACTATGTGAAAAACAATTTAGGGCCATTACTTTTCTCCTTCAGTTCATTTACCTCTAAAATGGGAATCAAACATTACTTAGAGCCTTAATAACATAAGAATTGTAATATTCCCTCACTGATAAAAGAGTTGTAAGAAACATACTGAGAATTATTAAAGAATCATTTAATAAAATTGTGGTTGGGTGATACAACTCTGGATGATGATCAAGGTTCAACTTTCTCTCTAGAATGCAGGTGGGACAGATTTTTTTTTTCCTCCCTCAGTTTCAGATACCTATTGACATATAAAAGTGTGGCTAATGGTAGCCTATCTGGGAAATTACTATGGAAATGTTTGTCCAGGCTGTATGCATACTACTTACAGACTTAATCATAACAATGGTCAGATCCACAAGGATATTTTAAGAGTGCCTAAGTTACTGGACATATCTGAATAGGATCTTTGACTCCAACAGCAAATGTCATACAATCTGCTCTTCACCATTTGCATGGCAAACAAATATTTGAAAAATGCAGTCTGGGTAATTTTAAAAACAAGAATTGAATTCTTTTATCCCATTAACATTTCACTATATAAGATACAGAACAAAGTTATATACAACAAAAATAGAAGTCCTATTATTGGATAGTGACTAATTGTCACTCCTTGTTGAGTCAGCTTCCATCAATCAAAATGATAGATTCAAACTAATGCAGTCAGAGAACAAAAATGTTCCATTTCAAAAATAGTTAATTATGGAATTTTTATGAGTAATTTCTTATCTTATTGCTACTTGTATTATATGGCAACAGGAAAGTAATTGTGCAGATCCTATAATTTCAGAGCCCAAATATAAAATAGTTTAAGTACAATTCTGCACTTATTTTACTGGGAGCACAATGACAGTGAGACTTGGTTCTAAGTTGCCATACCATATGAATTATTTTCTCAGAAAAATCCATTAATGAAATTGATATTGCAATGCAAAAAGTCTAATACCTCAACCAAATTTAAACAGTGTAAGGCTGCAGTAATATTCATTCTTATTTCCTGTGACTCTTTAAAAAAAATGACTCTGCTCAACATTAGAAGTAAAATATTTTTCCTTGCAGAGGCTTGTAAGAATTCATTCTCCCTAAGTGAGTCTGTACTTCAAGAATTACAGAACTTAAATGGGCCATATGTTTACCATATTATAACTAAATGGCTTAAAACAGTGTACAGTACAACAGTATCCTCAATACTATGTTCTCCCTATTGTACATATACTGTATGCCCAAATGCCCCCCCACAAGTGGAACTCACGCTCCCTCTTGTGATAGAACATAGAACTGAAGTTTCAGTATCTTTCAGTAAATATTTAAAGAAAATGTTTGACTAGTTTCTGTACAACAATGCATGAGCAAATGATAAAATCCCACCTCCTAACCCAACATAATGGCTTATACATTTGCACCAATCTCAACAGCAGTTCTATTTTCACTGTAACAGGAAATTCATTAGGGAAACATCAATGATCGTGTGAATGAAAAAACGCACAGGAACAAGAGGCTATCACTTTAAATTATTTCATGAGCTAGCATGATTATTTTTCCTTAACAGCTCCAAGCATGGTGTTGCCCAGCTTTTAGCTTGGTTAATAAAAAAGATTCCTGGAAGGCAAATTTAATGCTCAAGTGATATGGATCACTGAGCCCTCATAAATGCTTTATTGCTTCCTCTTGTTTTAGTAGCCCTTGGGACTATAGAAATATTAATATTACGTTTTTAAGGTTGGTTATTGCATTTATCCTGAAAAATGTGGAGATTTTCTACATATTTATAGAAGATGCTATGAGTGATAGGTTCTTCTGATAACTGTCTACATTTATATACATTTCTATGACACAGACAGTCTGTATTGCCCTGAGTTCAAATCCAGTCCTGGACCTTTTTGAATTCTGCCCCGAATGCAAAGTATGCTCTCTACTCCTTACTAAGTATTAATAACAGAGAGTTGGAAGATTCCTAGAACACAATATTCTCTGTTGATTGCCTTGTAGAAATGACCAACCAAGCCTACTAATGCAATCTCAATATCCAGATGCAGAATTAGACTTTTAAAAAATTATAAATTCATTCAAAGTCAGAGTGAAGCTGAGGACAAAAAGAAAAAGGAAGAACCTAATGATGATGGTGCTCCCTTTACAAAAAAGTTCAAAGTGAGGAAGTAAAACTAACAGCTTCTATCCCCTCATGTGAACTTCTGCTATTTTTTTTTTAATCTTTTGAAGTACGAATGCTTTCTTGGGATCTCATGCATGGAAGAAGCAATCACTGCAGATAGAATATCACATGCTTTACAGTAAGAAGCATATGGCATTTCAGCATTCCTGTTGAAAAGCAGCAGTGGAATTGTTTAAGCCTTAAAGTCATGCGCTTTGAACATTTTTTACAACAGCCAGAAGTGAACCCACAAATACAGTACACAAGCCATTGCATATACTGTGTCTATTATGAAACAGCTCTTGTGCAGCCTAAAGTTCCCTGAATCTGCTATACAGAATTTAATTATTGTGTGGGGGTAAGTTATGCAGTATATAGCTTTTGGAGATTAAATTCGAAGAATTAGCACTATAGTAAAGAAAAAGAAAAAAAAAAGAGAGAAAATGTCTTCTGCCTTAAATTTGCTCCCACAAGATACTTATATGCAAATAGCACAGTTACAGCAGTAATAAAGCTGCAATCACAGATGAAGCAGCAGCAAGATTTTTCTTTCCTGTAGTCATAGACGTCTTGAAGGCAAGTAATCAATCAAAAGAATCATACACATCTACACTGCATTTTTCTCACGCTGCCTGTATTCTCCAAGTCCATCACCAGTGCCTCATTGCGCTTTACGTACCCCTTTTTAAACTGTCAATTTTCAGCGTCTGACCCAATTCCAAGCGCACTTCCATCGAATTCCATGGAATTCCGATTCCACGGAAGGTTCCATTTTCCTAGGTTCCATTTTCCGCATGCCCGAGAGGTTGCCATGCCGTTATTACGTTGCAGCAGAAGTAATGGAAGCTGCAGTCCTATACAAATTTACCTAAGAGTAAGCCTCGCTGAACTCGGGGGTGGCGGTGTTGTTAAATACTGAGTAGCCATGCTTGTATTTTACTTGATTATTGCATTACTTTTCTGCCGTAGTCGTTTACAGTTCAGGAATGCGACCAGACCAGAGAACCTTTTAAGGAGGATCTCAATGAGATTTGCTCCTGAGTAAGATCGCATGGGGCGGATCCTAATTTAGTTTTTTTTAGGTGCTGGGTGCAAAAAAAGAGTACAGTTGCATTTCCGTGGATGCTGACATCGAAACTTGCGGGACTCTCTTCTGACTCATCTTCAAGAAAGGATGGTGTGTTACGCAGAGATCGATGCTCAGCATCCCCCCTCCCAGTCAATGGGAAGACATTCTCCCGCCTTGGGAAAAGACAAAAATGAAGGAGATGAATCGAGGTCCGCAGAATTCGAGCCCCAACCAGGTAAGGAAACCAGCCGCTGCTACAAGGAGCGCTCATCTTGTCCAATCAGAACTCGGAATCTATCACGGGGGCGGAGCTATCCCGACTCTACGCCAATGGCTGTACCCAAGCGTGGTAACGGACGGGTTGCTTGCCCGCCCTCTTAATTGGCCACACGGTTGGAAGGCGGAGCTTTCTGAGGCGCTTTGGGGAGGGGGTGGAACGTCATCCGTTTTTTTTTCCCGTGATCCAACGCTGTGAAAGGCGGTAGCACTGCTGCAGTAGCAGCCCCGCTGCCGCTACCGACGACGACTTCATCCGGGTCTTGGGTGGTGCTGTAGAGACGGGAATCACCGTGCTGCAGGTAACGGTCGTGTGATCGCGAGGTGGTGGGGGAGACGGGAGCAGCGAAAGAAGAGGTTGGCCTTTTCGCACAGGGAGCGGGATTGTTTCGCCTGCGCGAGAGAGCGGCTTAGGCCTTCAGGCGATCCTTCTGCTACTTCTGAGACGATGGATGGGAGGGAGAAAAGAAAAGAAGTTTCCCCGCTTCCTCCCGCCCTTTCTTTCTGCTCGCTTTAGCCCTGCATCCTTTCTTCCCCTTCGGCCCCCTCCCTCTCCTTGCCGCGCCTTCCCTGACAAACCTGAAGGTCCGAGGAGCGCCGCCCCTCGGCAGCGACTGATTGGCCCCTGGGCTGTGGTCCTTCTTGCGATTGGCCGGAGGTGCCTGTCCTGGGTGGCGCGTCACTTCCCGTAGCAAGTTCGAGATGGGCAAGGGAGACCTTGGCTGCCAGGGAGGGATGGGAAGGGGGTGGGGCGCGAGATGATGCTGCGGCGGGGACTCCCAGGCACGATGGGCAAGCCCCGCCCCATCTCCGGAGGCGCCCCACTTCCCGCCTATTGCCGGCCGAGCCCTGTCGCAGCTTCCTCCTCGCGCGCGCCTTCGAGCCCCCTCCCTTCCCCCACTGGCTCGAGCGCCGGGCCACGAGAGCCCGGGCGGGGAGCGAGCGCGAGAGATGGGGGAAGGTCTGCCGCTCGGCGGCTGGGGCTCCCGATGGGACGAAGCCTTCTGGGCCGGAGCGGGGCCAAAACGGAGGTGGACTGCTTCTTGGCAAGCGACTTTGCTACCACGAGGCGCACCGCCTCTCCTTCCCGCGCGGTCTTTCTTGTGTCTCGCCTGATCGGAGAATAATCCTGTCCACGCTGGCTTGGCAGCCTGCTCCCTTTCATTAGAGGGGGCTTGCTTCTCGGGAGACAGCTGGGGGATCGGGTCGCCAGGAGATCTGGCAGTCAAATGTTTGGCGCCTCTTTAGCTGATTTGTATAGTCTCGGGTTTGGAAAACTAAGTAGTTTGAATTTGAAGCAGTGTAACTTCGTCAGAGGTAGGGGGAGTTTTTCACTTTGTGGCGCTCCTTATTTAAGCCACCCGCTATTTTAATCAACAGATCAAGTTGTGACTTGTTGGAGGTGTGAAGGCTAGAATGGTTTTTGAGTCTCGGTTTTGCTTTTCTTGCTGGCAAGTGCCCTAGTTGTTCTTTCTGATACAACTTTACCTCCAATTCAAACTTTATAGACTTTCAGCAATTATAATCTGGGAATAGTGGATTTTTTAATGGATGCTGCTATCTTACTTTTCAGATGTCCTTCCTGTATCTTCTTTGGGGCTGGAAGCCAAGTTGCAAAAATTTGCTTCTCAAGTGAAACTTCATTACATGGGATGACAGTGCCATTACCTACTTGAGGGCTGACAAGGTGTATCTGTTTCTTTACAGCTGGGAAAGGAGGAGCATTGGCCTTGAGTGGGGTGACTGTATTTGTCTTTGAAAGTGGTAAAGGAAAGTACTTTAAAACAGTGTGTTCAAGCCTTTTCTTTTGCCACTAAAGAGTTTTGATCCTGTCAAGTTAAACTTAACTTTTCAAACTGACCGTGTGGTGTCTTAGTTTGAAATGATGAGGGAATGTAGAAAGTTTTTTCCTTTCTCCAGAAACAGTCAAATCTAAGATGAAATCTGTCAGAAAACTGCTTCCTGAACATGTAGTGTCTTGAAAGTAATTAAATTAGTAATTTGTCAAAAAAACAACTCTTACATTCTTTGAAAACTGTTATATCAGATACTGAAATAGATATTGATAACATAGATTAGTTTAATACAAAATGTCATGGCTACAAAATACTGTCCCAGTAACATAAAAATAACAAGCCATGGAATAGACAGATTTGCTTTTACCTTAAGCCAAGCCAGACTTCCAAAAAGATTCCTTAATTGTGAATAGTGGTAGGATTGTTGATGGCTTTATTTCTAAGACCAAAGAAAGTTGGAACTTACAAGAATTTGAATATGTGGGGAATATGTTAATGTTAGGCTGAGATTCATGGGATATAGAACCATTCAGTTTATATAGCAATTTTCAAAGCAAACTTTGGCTCTTTAAATTTTAAAATACTTAATATGTCTGTTTCTGAGTAAGGATTTACTAAACAAAGCAGGTTGCAAGGGATTTGTTTTCATTTTAATTGGAGTAAATTAGTATATAAGTGAACTCTAGTTCAGGCAACTGTCAAATATCCATGGGTGCTGCTTTCAGTGAATTTGATCTTTCCACCTGCATCTTCCTAGAGTAACATAAGATTAGAGTACTTTGGAAATAACCAAATGGTGAATGCCTTTTGATTGTTTGCTACAAACGCTGAATGATTGCTGCTGCCAGTAAACCTCAAGTGTTTATGTATATGTGCAGGTGTTGGTGGGGGGAATAGACAACATTTTGTCTTGAAAGTGAAGCCAGTACTACGTTAGTCCTTCATAGAAGTTTATGAATTTTGAGCAACTTGATGGATTAACTTAAATAAAGACATGAAATGGTATGAAGTTGTTTGAAGAAACAAATCCTTCCTCTTCAATTTTATATTTGTCCTTATGAAGAAGCAATTGAATATAATTACCTATAAGTTAAATAGTTTATTAACTGCTCAGTAGCAGTAACATTACAGTACTAAATGTTTGCTGCTGAAACAAATAGAATTTGTTGCTTATGCAGTTGTTGGTACATAATTTTATTAACAGATGAGGATGTAAGATGTTATGTTATATCCAGTAATTGGGATTATATAGAAATAATCCAACATCATGTGAGTAGAATTTTTTATACCACAGGATTTCCCATTCCCCTTGCAATTTCTTTCCCTAGTAAAATGCTGTATGATGCAAAACAAATTCTTGAGAAGGGACCATCCTATCTGTTTTCTACTAATTGAAGGGGTTACTTTTTCACATAGTCCTCATTCTATAAGGAGTTGTGTACATCTGTCTTGATTAGAAAGTTCCATAGAGGATCTCCAATTGCACAGCTAAAGTCCATTGCTCTGTTGGTGTAGTGTACTGAAACACTCATTTTTCATCAGGTGTGGAGACATCGATTCATTCACTACTTGATAGGAAGACACCTAATTAGTTTTTATGCAAGACAAATAATACCAATTGTGTAATACAAATAAAGAAAAGGAGGTATAATAATGTCCTAAGTGTTTTATATCCTTCATTCTTCTATAACATTTGTTTGATGTGAACAAAGTGGGCCCTGCACCTGCGGGAAAAACTCTAGGAAGAAAAAAAACATCTTAGTTGATATTATTATAAATAAATGAATGGGAAACCTTTAGATTTAGAAGAGATATCTTGGGAGCATTAAAATATTTAGGAGCCATTATTAAGTTTGCTTATGGTTTTTAGTGAATATGTGCAATAATGTACAAATTATAATGTTTCTGAAAGGTAGGTATTCAGTAGGGAGATAAGACTAGACCTGCTGCAGAAATGTAAACTCTAAAAGCAAAAAAGCAAGAGCATTGACCTATGTTGCTATATATTCAACAGTTTTTGAAATACTAAAAATCAGTTTCTTTTCTGAGATTATAGTGTAGGGTTTAGACATTGAGTGATTATTGTCATCCTGTGTGGTAATATGGTTAGGTTGTGTTTGTAAATATATGTTGCATTTCATGACATTGGAAGTGCTGGCTCCTAGCTTGACAGTACAAAATAAATGTCCCTACTCCACAAATCCATTCTAGCATATCAACAGTAATATAGAGTGTTAAGGAAATTGTGGTGTCCTATTTGTGCAGAACAGTTTAGAAAAATCTGAAAATTCTTTATATATTTTTAAAATGATATGCATCTTGAACACACTTCACTTCTTTGAGCAAAGAAGAAAGTATAATATGTTCAATTCATTCCCAATGTACTAAAACACAAGCCATACCTATAATACACTTAGTAAAGTTATTAAGGATTTTAGATAAATTTTCCAGAATACTGCAAGGTGAACTTGTCACATTCTTAAAGATGGAGGCTGATACCTACTGACATTGAGTATAAGCCTTATTCAACTGTTTGGATTATCTATTCAAATATAGTAACAGAGTTTAGATTCTGATTCCTTATGTGGTTCTGTGGTTTTAAACTATAGATATTTCATGGCTTTCAGTGGGCATATGCAGGATTCAAGTTTCGAGATTTCCCCAATATTTACTGCCATGGTTATTCATTTTCACCCAACTTGTCCCTGTCTATTTCTTGCTTAGTTTTGCATCAGTTATTTTCTCCCATCTCTTTGAGATGGAGAAAAAAAACCCTAGATTTTAAACATGTCTATAGATAATTGAAAATTTCCAGCACTTGAATGTGAATGTTAGTATTTACCAGAGCAATTTTCAGTGTAACAAATGCACCAAAACATTGTTTATTCACAACCTGCATTTTATTTCAGTATAAAGAATAAGATTAGTTTCCTGTGCTATTTATGTATTGTCATAAAATCTGGCATTTCTTATAGCTGAAATTGCAGTTGCATGCTTTTATTTATTTAGGATGGTTTTCATTAACTTTCCTTCCTCCTTTTAGGTTTGAGAGTGGAATAGAATGAAGAACGCTGTACAATAGTTGCCTTGCATCAGTATTTGCAATCAACTTAATTTCTTCATCCAGAGAAGTTCCTAAGACTGAATGATTCAGATATTTAACTGGAAAGAAAGGCTTTTAAAATAGATTGTTAAACAACTGGAGAGATGTTTGTTTTAGCATCCTTTTTAAAAAGACATTGCCATCTATTAAATGAAGATACTGCTCTGTGGGATGAGGTAGTAGGTTGTATAGTTTTAGGGTCATACCCACCACTGGGAGATAACTATACAGTCTACTGTCTTTCCTAAGGAGGCAGATAGTCATCAGCAACATTAGTCTGATTTTATTATTGGAACTATGGTTGCAATGGTAGATAATGTACACAATTGAACATTATTTCAAAGAAGCAAGAACATGAGCAACAGGGAACTTGCACCAGTGCCATAATTAATAACAATCAAAGTTGGACTGCGGTATGAAGGACAGAGGGGGAAATAGCTCAGAAAAGCAAATCTTTTGTGTTCAAGCTACTTTTGACCAGTTTTGAGAGTCCCCCCCCCCCGTCCATAGTACCTGTTTTCCATCATTCAAAAGGCCTGCTGCTTTTCATACAGCCTCATAGGAGATATGTGAAACAAAAGCTTCCTGGTGCAAGCTTTTTTCAGGATCAAATTCAAAGGCATATTCTCAGAACAAATTTACTTTCTAAGTATGTTTCTCTTATCAGGTTGAGGTAGTAGATTGTATAGTTGTAGGGCAGTTATTTTGCCCTCTTCAGGAGATAACTATACAATCTATTGCCTTCCCTGAGGAGTAAAAATTCTACAGTATTCTTCGTGGATTATTTGCAGTTTGATTTATAATAGAAATTACAGTATGTTTTTGTTTTTAGTGGCAAACTATGTACACAAGGCTGTAAGGGTCATTTTGTCTTTATCTGCTGAAGGAGATACTTGATGAGGGATGGAGTATATGTGATATGTTTGTGTATTGGTTCATGATCTTACTGAATGTCTGTTTTGAAAATATTCTACTTAAGCTGAATTGTAGTTTAAGAAAGTAGCCATTGTTCTGTTTCAAATGGAATGGGGATATACTTGTGTATATATTAATCATTTGATATGATGTCAAAACATTTAACACCTAAGGATGTTTCCTGTTTACCACAAATGAACAATGGCAATATCTTTGCACAATGAACATGCATGTGTTTATACTGCATAATCTTTAAAGATGTGCATAACCTTTCTTCACAATGACTTCTTTTTTTAGAAGAATTACAGAAGAAGTGGTGGGGTTCCTAGGAAGAGGTAGTAGGTTGCATAGTTTTAGGGCAGTGGTTTTGCCTATAAGGAGTTAACTATACAACCTGCTGCCTTTCTTAGGGCTTTAATATTACAACAGGATCGTAGTTGCTCGAATTACGTGTTCCTAATATAAGTTATTGTATAAAGTTTGCAAGATTTACCGTTACATTTTTGTTCCCCGAATTGAATAAACCAAATCATGCAGAGGTTCCTTAAACTGCCTTGATGAAACATATTCTTTTTCCTATGCCAGCAGAATGTGGGAGCCAGAAAAAGGAAAAATCTGATACCACCTGCATACTGGGAAGAAGTGTGGTTGTTTTAAGCCTAGTACTGCTCTTGTATGTATGTAATTTGCATAATAAAGTAGAAATTCAAACCAAGAAGGAATTGGTTTGACGTAGCTCATTGTGTTTCTTACGTTTTGTCCAGTTCTAGTATTTTCTGGTTTTAACATCCAAAAGTACCTTTATTTTAGTTTTTAATGAAACCTCTGTGTATTTTACAATAGATTAATTGCTGGTATGCCTAAGCAGCTATGTAAAGGAGATTGGGACTCTGTCTACACATCAGCAGAATAACTCTCCTAAAATTGTATAGAACAGGACCAAATTTGTTGGAGGAGAAGCCAGCCTCCCCCCAAAATCAAAAATGAAAATGGGCTGGATCAAGCCACGTGCTGTGGAGAAAAAGAATCCCAATTTCCCCTCTCCCCAGTGGTATTCTGTTAGGAAAGACAATTGAGCAGTGGCTTGAAATGTTGTCCACTGCTCCATTTTAAGCCTTCCTCCCTTCTGGTTCATGCAGCCCGACTCATGATTCCCAGTGCACAATATAAACATGCAAATATAACATGAGAGGAGAGCAGAAATGCAGGAAACATAACCCCTTGTCAAGTCCCACACACTCAAGAAATAAGAACCAAACAAATTTCAGAAAGCAACTTTATTGCCATTCAAGATAAAAGCATAAGCTTAAAAACTATAAAAGTAAGTTCCTTGGGAGACCTACAGCAAGCCAGGTAGGCCTTAAGGTAGAGTCTTTGAAATGTTTTATTCCCACAGCCCCCTACCTCTGGGCTGGGCTGCCTTTTGCATCTACTGAATTGTGGTTGGTTCCCACAATCTCTCACACTCCTAATTAGACCCTCACAGAAAACAGAGGCAGTATGTATGCACGCAGGAACAACATGCTACTTTGCTACACAGAGGAAAATACAGATGCCTCCTAAGGCCACCCATGGTAAAGAGTTGGAAAGCATTCCAAAAGCTGTTCTCTGGGTGGTCTCACCTTGTTCAGTCTATGCAATTATTAGGATTTCTTGTTAAAGAGCACTGAAGAATACATCTACCTGTAGTTCATAATCTTTGGGGATCCCCATGAAATTACATTTTTTTTCTTTTTCAAAATGCAGAAAAAACATGGTTAATATAATTTATGCTGTGCATTCACACATAATTTTTTAAAAAGTGGTCTTAATGAAAAAAAATGTATGAATACACACGGAATATAAAATTATATACACAGACATACAATACTGTGCAAAAGTTTTAGGCAGGTGAAAAAATGCTCTAAAGAAAGAATGCTTTCAAAAATATTAACTTTAATTGTTTATGTTTATCAATTTACAAAATGCAAAGTGAGCAAACAGAAGAGAAATCCAAATCAAATCAACATTTGGTGTGACCAACCTTTGCCTTCAAAACAGCATCAATTATTCGAGGTACACTCGCACACAGTTTTTGAAGAAACTCGGCAGGTAGGTTGTTCCAGGCGTCTTGGAGAACTAACCCCAGATCTCCTGTGGATATAGGCTGCGTCAAATCCTCCTGTCTCTTCATGTAATCCCAGACAGACTCCATGACGTTGAGATCAGGGCTCTGTGGGGGCAAAACCATCAGACTCCTTGTTCTTCTTTACGTTGAGGATAGTTCTTATTGACATTGGCTGTATGTTTGGGGTCATTGTCCTGCTGCAGAATAAATTTGGGGCCAATCACACGACTCCCTGATGGTATGGCATGATGGATAAGTATCTGCCTGTATTTCTCAGCATTGAGGGCACTACTGATCCTGATCAAATCTCCAACTCCATTTGCAGAAATGCAGCCCCAGATGTGCAAGGAACCTCCACCTTGCTTCACTGTTGCCTGCAGACACTCATTCTTGTACCATTCTCCAGCCCTTCGGCGAACAAACTGCCTCCTGCTACAGCCAAATATTTCAAATTTTGACTCATCAGTCCAGAGCACCTGCTGCCATTTTTCTGCACCCCAGTTCCTATGTTTACGTGCATAGTTGAGTTGCTTAGCCTTGTTTCCACGTCAGAGGTATGGCTTTTTCACCGCAATTCTTCCATGAAGACCACTTCTGGCCAGGCTTCTCCAGACAGTAGATGGGTGTACCTGGGTCCCACTGGTTTCTCCCAGTTCTGCACTGATGGCACTGCTGGACACTGATGTCAAAGGGAAGTAAGCATGATGTGTCTTCCATCTGCTGCATTAAGTTTCCTTGGCTGACCACTGCGTCTTTGGTTCTTAGCGTTGCCTGTTTCTTTGTGCTTCTTCAGAAGAGCTTGAACAGCACATCTTGAGACCCCAGTCTGCTTTGAAGTTTTTGCCTGGGAGAGACCTTGCTGATGCAGTAGAACTACCTTGTGTCTTGTTGCTGTGCTCAGTCTTGCCATGGTGTATGACCTGTGACATGAAACTCTCTTCCACAACCTCACCTTAGTAGCAGAGTTTGGCTGTTCCTCACCCAGTTTTAAGCCTCCTACACAGCTGTTTCTGTTTCAGTTAATGGCTGTGTTTCAACCTACATATGAAATTGAAGCATGCACCTGCTTGGTATCATTGGTTAATCATACACCTGACTCTAACGCTACAAGATCCCTGACTTTGTACTAAGTGTGCAAGTGTAAGAATTGATGCTGGTTTGAAGCCAAAGGGTAGTCACACCAAATACTGATTTGATTTAGATTTTTCTTCTGTTCACTTACTCTGCATTTTGTAAATTGATAAACATAAACAATTACAATATTTATTTTTGAAAGCATTCTTACTTTACAGCATTTTTTCACTCCTGCCTAAAACTTTTGCACAGTACTGTATATAAATACATACATGTATAGAAGCTCTCCTAATTAAATACTTAATAAAGCCAAACAGAGCTCTTGTGGGTCTTTTCCAGGTTAAGATGTGGAATCTAGTCAAATCAGTTGTTAGAAAAGAAGAAAGGTAATTGATCACTTAAGTCATTTATTTGTACTTGTGGTTTCAGTCATGCTTCTATTATTTGAGTTGGACAACTTGGTGGATAAGGTTTAGCAGTGAAGCAGAAGTGCATGGAAGTCTTACAGATGAAAGGAATATGCTCTTAGGATGTCTTTGCCATCAGTTCCAGCCACTATTCCAACAATGCTGACATCATCACATGCCACAGATTTGAAGCCACTATGAGTGAAAAATTTGTGTGAGTACTATGTTAAATAACAAGTCACATTAAAGCAATTCAATATGGAAAGTACAAGAAATCAAATGGTCCCAGATTCTACATGGAATAGAATATTTCACTGCAGGCTGAGATATAGTCCAAGGCCTATATCAGTTGGGTCACTGCATGACACACTGTAGTTGATTAATTCTGTTATTTGCAGTTGGAAAGTTTATCCTTGAGTTTTATGCTTCAATTTCCAGATAGAAATTCTTGTAATTATGGAAAAAAGAAAATGTTAATAATAGAAAGATTATTTGACATATCAAGCCTATTCTCAACCTTGTTTCCAATGCTTGGACAAGTTGGTGAGTAGATATCACCATAAGGAAAAGAAAAGCAGCCCTCCCACACCTTGTCTGAGATATATAATAAGAAATTGAACATTTTTAATTTGCCTTTTAAAGAGAATGCCAGTGGTTAACAATCAGCAGGAAGAAGCAAATCAGGTTAAATATTCTCTAAATCACCCTGAAATTTTCAGTTGAGGTTAGAAAGCTGGATAAGAAAGGAAAAGTTTCAACACAGCATGCAACAATTTGGGGAGAGGGGGAATTTCTCTGTGCAAAAAGCCTGCATGAATACATAAAAGACTCCTCTGCTACATCTTAAATAGGCAAGTTCAGGCAGGAGAAACTGTCAACTAGTTATTCTAGAGTCCTAAACAAGATAAAATTGCCCGTGGGTGCTCAATACCACATTCACATTTGAAAAATACTAAATGCAATATCTTGAAACTTTGACACCCTATCACCAAACCATCAAAATGCCAGCAAACCATAAAACAGTCTTTAAAAGATGAGACTTACCTTGACCATCTGTGAGATCCTCCCAATAAATGATAGCAACTGGTCAACAAAGAGGATTTGTTGTCATTTTTCCAGGAGTATACACGGAGTGAAAGGTCCATGGAGGATGTCACAACATGAAAAGGATCCTGGGGTAGGATGGAGTGATGGAAACAAGAAGTTGTTTAGTTAAATATCCCTAGTATGTGTACAGAGCAGAAAATAATGGCTACTCAGAGGCTTTTTTTTAGCAAAATAGGCTAAAAATGTTTTCTAGTAAAGAGGAAGAGTGACTATACCACCCAAATGGATGTAATAATCTTATGGTGATCCTCGAAAGCCATCAGTACAGTCCCGCTCAGAGAGTATACTGTCAGTTTTGGTCCAGCTGCTATAAGAAGAGTTTGTTTGCCAAATCCTTTCATAATTATCATCTCTTGGGCTGGCAGTGTGAAGCTTGCAACCTGTTGAGCTTTTGCATAAAAAGAATGCACACTTATTTCTGTATCACATTAACTATTGAAATTTCTATTTCACCCAAATGTCCTTTGGTCATATTGATTAAGAGTTCTGAGAATTGCAGTTGTAACACTGCTATCGATTATCAGGATGGGAAGACAATTTCACTTGATAACATTAATTGAGCTCCCTCTGACACAGCATGAGCAATGGGATTTCTCTATTCCTCCAGATACATCCCAGTGGCTACCGACCACCAGGTTATCTATACTTGGGGCATGGGGCTGTAGGGAGAATCCATACTACCAGTTGGGTCTGTATCACAGGCAGTTAGGCAACCATTAGTAAGTAATTATGGGCTTACCTTAACTGAAAGCAAAGAAGAGAGAAATTGAAGGAAAAGAAAAAGATTAACCAAGGACAGGACACCCTAGTAAAGACTAAATAATTGCAAGTCATTGGTATCTGTATATTTTGAGTCATCTAGGCAATTCAACCAACCAATATCAGCCATGGTTTTTTTTTACCTCTTTATTCTTACTAGCATACGTTCTAGATTGCCAACTATTAATTTTTGTAAATCTCCGAGGAGACTTTGTGGTAGCAAAGCAGGGTATGAGTATTTTAAATAACACAGAATGGTCTACTCAAAAGGAATTAAAGGCTCTAGATTTGCCACATCAAGGCAGAACATCAAGTAGAGCAAGTCATTTTAGAAGATTATGCAATGTAAGAAAGTATTACTCTTTCGAAAAGCTGTCAGAAAGGATTTTCCCCACAGTGTATTATTCGGAGATTAGAAGTAGCACCTGTTAATATTGAATATTTGGCATAAATGATTTTGAAGAATAGTTACCACTTCAGAATATTTTCCCGATTATTATCAAATAAAAGATTAAATAATGTAAAATTATTGATCGGGCAATACATGTATTGAGGCCAAGCAAATATATATAGAAAAGCTTTTGATGTGTGCTATTTGGATATATTTGGCCTTAATAATATTAGTGCCTGACAGTACATTTTGTACTTTTTATTCCATTATGGTCCAGCACATTTGAAGTAACACAACGGCACATCTAAATTTACACAATGGCTTGATGAAACCTACCTGTAACATTCTTTTTATATTTAGACTTCTCAATTACTATATCAAAGCTAACAATGTGAAACATCCTCTCGTTTTTGTGCAAAATGGTAATTCTTGCTGATTCTGCTGGTAACCAGCACATCACATGACAATTTGTGATTGGTAAAGGACTAGATAGCATCAATTCATCATCTTCTGGGTGAGTTGCACAATGTGTGTAAAATACCTGATATGCAAAAAAGAAAATCATACCAATAAGCTGGGATCCAAAAATTCAAATTATAGTTTTAAAAATCTCAGTGTAACTTTGGAACTTTATTCAAATGTTTATGTGAATGTATTAAGCTTTCTGATCCCAACTAAGGACGTTGATTCATCTCAGTATTGTCTATCCCTGAGATAAAAGAATTTGGCGTATCTCCATTCAGCTCTAGCTAGCATGGCCAATGGGAATTATGGTTCAAACACTTGGGAAAGCACTAGGTTACCAACTGCTGGCTTATATTGCCTGGCAGCAACTTTCCAAGAAATTCTTCCTAACCCTCTCTGAAATGCTGGGGGTTGAGCTTTTGATCTGCATGTAACCTGTACCTTCTCTTACTGAACCATCTTATTTGCATTGCAAAGCTCCATGCTGTATCAAAAATGACTTTTGAAACTTGTTCCCATTTGAGAAATGCAAACCTTACTATAAAATCAGAAGTACAGTTCTTTGAACCTACAGCTGAAACTTTGATATACAAGAACTATATAGGCAGATTACTGATTCGTTAGAAAAATCTGAAGGTAATAGTGACACCTTAGACAAATTTTGAGTTCTCCGGAGGTCTTCTTTAACAACTTGTTAAAGATGGGCAAAGAATAAAAATGGAGCAAACACAAATGTTTATTTCATTTTACTCATTTAATAAGTCATAGCCAAAACTCTCAGGATGACACACAAAGTAACACAATACAGTAAAACCAATAAATTTATCACTGTAACTGTCCTCACTCCATACTAGATGAGGTTAATTTTGTGACTGCATTTCACAAAATTTTTCCCAGAAATAACAGCTTGGTAGAAGAAGCAGCAATCAGATTCAGAATGGTGATAATGTGAAGGAAACATAGATTTTAATTATTACAGCCATTTCAAAATCCACCAAGACTGCCCCATGTCTGAAAGATCATAGAATCAAAGAACGTAAGAGTTGCAAGGGACGTAGTAAGTCATCAAGCCCATACCACTGCAGGAATCCACTACTGTAGTAACCAGGACAAATGGGTATCCACCTTTTCCTTAAACACCTCCAGCGAAGGAAGGTCTGCTTCCCCGCTCCCAAGGCAGCCTTGAGATGAACACTCCACCTCTTAATTTTTAAGACATTTTCCTTTATGACCACTTGAAATCTATTCCTTGCAATTCTTGCCTAGTCTTCTGAAACAATTACGAACAATTTTGCCCTGCTTGGCTGAAATGCCACTGGCTTAAACTAGATCTCAAAAGACATTTAATAGTAACTAGACAACTGTCTGACCGGTTGGGTCATCCTTTGAGAGAAAGTTAGTGGAGTCTGATGTGACCAGAATGAACATTACCATATTTTTCCGTCAATAAGACGCCCCCATGTACAAGACGCCCCCCACTTTTCCAACCCAAAATTAAGAAATCAATATTTTAAAGATAGTGCAGGATACATTTTTATTTAGTAATTAGGTAACATTTACCTGATACACTCGGTGGGAGAAGGTCCAAACTGTCTCTCTGCAGCTCTATTTCCACGCTCTTTTGCATAACTGATTACATTCAATCACGAGTAAAACTGCTGATAGCTTGTCTCTGCAAACAGACTTCCTCCAATTGGTTTGTTCAGCATCAGCTGATGTCAGTTACATAAGGCTTGTGATTGGAGGAAGTCGGTTTGCAGAGTCAAGCTATTTCACTCGTGATTGGAGGCTAGCAATAGGAGGAAGCCTGTTTGCAGACACAAAGTATGGGCAGTTTTGCAACCGCGCGGTTCTCTCCTTGGCTGACTTCCTTGAATAAGACGCCCTTCAATTTTTAGCGTAAGGATTTTAGAAAAAAGTATTGTCTTAAAGTCGGAAAAATACGGTAATTTTAGTCTGACCATATATTTTTTTACCCTAATGCTGGACGGTCCTGTGATCACCTAAGAGTATATATCATAAATAGAAAAATAATTGTAGTAGCAAACAAACTTCAATAATAAGTCAATATTTACTTACCTAAACAGATAAATAGAATGATCACAGATGGGCAAAAAAGCAGTGGGAGTGGGAGCGACTTCCGATTTCCTGCCAGCTTTCCCACTGATTTTGCTTGTGGGAAGCTGGCCGGAACTGTTGGAAATTATGATCACATGACTGCGGGGAAGCTGCTACGGCCACAACACTGCAAGTAAAACTGGTCTGAACATCATGGAATTTCAATTCCACAGGAGTAATAGGTCCTGGATTTTTTATGCGTTCTTTAAGTTAGTGGATTTTAGGTACCTTGATTCAAAAATTGTTGTGGTATGATAAACTGTTTGAGCTAACTTGAGGGTACAAACAAACAGATAAACACAATGAGTTTTAGTAGTATATAGATAGAATACCTTTGGTGAAAAAGCAGTACAGGTAGGACAAACAACTATCCATTGCCCATCCGGTGAACACAAAGACAACTCCATACCACAGTTCTGAAACACGTTTTTGTATAAAATTTGACTTAGATCAGTTGCTGCCAAGGTATAAAGTATGCCTTTTCCAGTGCCTACCTAAATCAAAGAAGGGGAAAGCATATAAAATAGAATGAATGATCTTCAAAGATGCTAACTGCTTCATAAAACTCAACATTACAGAATGGGGTAAGCAAAAGCTATACCGTACTATTACCTATTTCTGGCAAGTCAGTGCCTACAAAGATTGCTAAGCTAATTAGACCATAATCTAATTCCATCAACTCCTCTATAGAGCTCTGAATGTCTACCCCTGAACTATAAATATTTCCCCCCCAACAGCTGGCCAGTGGAGTAACCCTAAAGGTGGCAGCTAATTGGTGCCCTGCCTCCTTTGAGCTTCCTTGCTAAAGTTTCTTTCCACATCAAGAGGAAACAGGCATCTTCAAAACTGTTCTTGTGTTCGGAAAGGCACAATCCTATTCCTCAAAGCAACTATGGAGAACACAGGATATTTTTTGTCATTTAGGGAGAGGGAGAAATCCCGGGCTCTAAAAGGGAGTTCCAAACAACGGGAAACTCCCACACTTCATGTCCAGAGGAAATGCTGCTAAACTGTGAAGCAGGAGAAAGGCTTCATTTCCCATATCCATGGAGGCCCCAGGAAATTATGGGTGCACAAGGGGATGGTGCTGATCTCAGACTGACACAGCTGCCACAGGTAAAGAGGCCTGTCTTATTTCTATAAGTTTAAAATATGTTGTTTTACAAATATTTGGCAGCCAGAAAGCTTTGAGAGTGGTCATCAACTTATCTAGTGTGCTACTTACCGTTAAGAATGGGTTATTCTTTATTGTGTAGGCCGCCATAGAGCATGAAGAAGATAACACTGAAAAAGTTGAAAGCTCTTCCCCTGTAGTCCCATGCCAGAGTTTGATTGTCCCCTGCCTGTCTGCTGTAGCTGCCAGGTTAAATGCAGGAAATGTGATAATATTTACTAGTGGAACTTCCTGTTGGGGACTTGACCAAATCTGCGTACCCTGATAAAAGCAAAAAATTAATGAAAATCCATTCTATCTGATCAGCATTTTTTAAAAAAAATATCTTCCTGTTAGTGCAATCATTATTGCATGTTTATGTACCATGCATTCTTTTCAACATGAAATATTTCTCCATGAAAAAACATCTAGTTTCTTTTCCAACACACTTGTTTGTGTGAAAAGCTAACTTTTCACTGTTGTTACAAAAAAGAATAACCAAATTACATTGCTTTTATCCTGTTGAAACTTGTTCACTTAATTTATTTCTCCATTAGATCATGATGATGAGTCAGACTTCTTCATTGTATTTCAAAGTCCTGAGCTGTGGCCAAAAATTCCTAAAAGAATTTAGTTCATTTCACATAAAATGTAACTTCCTTTGGATCACAGTTGTGTCCTCCATGCCCCCAAAGACCATGTAAATCAGAGAATTTGAAAATTATTGTCACAAAAACAGCCTTGGAAAAAATTTCCAGATTTGTAATACTGAATTTGTAATACTTTCACTTAATTTCTTGTTATCTACATCAGTTATGTCTTCATCAGCTACTTTTCATGTGTTGCATTCTTGAAGAAACAGTAGATTGCTTATATAGCTCGCACTACATCTTCTCCAAAGTAACATTCCACTTTGAGAAGTTTATTGGAGTGTAATTTAATGCTATTTCTTCAACCTGTTAAATAGAGTGGGTCAACTTTCTTCTGCTTGCACTGTTCTATATGAAGAACCTTCCTGTTAAAAACTCTCTCATTGTTGGCAGATCTTTAATATTCTGAAGGCTGAGATCACAAGACAGCTCTGAAGCCTTAATACTAACATATATTATGGATTGATCACTGTGTGTTGTCTCTTCTACTTCTTTGGACAAATATCCTCTAACAACACTGTTATTCCACTAGCTTGACTGGAACACTATGTTGTTCCTCCTTCTACAGCACTGTGTCCTTTAGTGGAGAATTTGACTAAGATATCATATACACTGTCTTTCTTACTTCTTTGATTCTTTTTGAATTACATCTTTAAAAGCCACTGTCTATAAAACATAAACTGGTTTGAATGCTTTGGAGGAAGTCTGCTCTATAAATGTTAACAACTAAGCAGGTAAGTATGTATCAGTGGGATACTAGCACATTTCTTGCTCTTCCTCCTGCTTCAGTATATGCATGATGTGAATGTAGTCTGTTTGCTGAAGACTCAGATATTCCCAATGCACATTCCAATACTGACAGATATTGTTTATCAGATACCTCAGCCCCTCCCTTTGCTGGAGATAGGAAAACGTTTGGTTCTTTTCAAAAGAAAGGGTAAAATTAAGGAGAAACAGTAGAGAGAGGCTGGTAAAGTACCATTTTTTTCATCTCCAGTAGCTTCAGAATTAATGTACAATAAGGTAATTGAAGCAGAGGGAACAATGGTTTCAAGGGTATTTATTATATTTAATATTTTTACTAGATATACTAAATCATTTTTACTTTTATAGAAATAGAAAAGTTGAATGAAAAATAATGTCTCTGCTCTTTTGTTACCTATATTCTCCATGTAATCACCACCATTCACTACATACAGCTGCCAATGATGAATAAGCTTCTTAAAGCTATTATGAAAGAACTTCACACAACTTGTCCCTTCAACCAGATCCTGCCAGTCCTTTCTACCTCTTGAGTCAAAAGATTCCCATGAAGCTATTCCTTCAATTTAAGGAAAAAGTGGAGATCACATGGTGCCAGGTCTGGACTATATGGTGGATGGGGTAAGATAGTGAGATCCAACTTTGCAATTGCCTTTTGGGTGGCTCATGAGGTGTGAGGCCTAATATTGCCATGTTCTAGCAAAATTTTTATCATGCTTCTGAACTCTGCTTAATTGTTTCAAAGTTTTGAGTGTTGCAATGTAGCACTGCGTTGATAGTGGTGCCAGGTTCCAGGAAATCCATGTAAATAATACCATCGAAGTCCCAAAAAAACTAACCATGAATTTTCCTGCCAAAGCCTGGGTTTTGATTTTTTTTTTTTTTAAACCAGGTGAAGTTTAGTGATGATATTCCATGGACTGATGCTTCATTTCTGGGCCATAATAAGGGCCCTAAATGTCATCAACTGTCACAATGCTGTAAAAAAATTCCTCACCTTCACTCTCATAGCATGACAACTATTGCTGGCAAATTTCAACTCTTGAATTTTTAATCTCTGCCATCAGCATGCAAAGGATCCATATTGAAGAGCAGCAGTAATATGACCTATGAAAAGTTTGACAGCAATTTCCCTTTGATTTGCCAGTTGTTCATCAACCATTCTCATTAACCTTTCTCATGTGAAACTCATCAGTTGTTGTCACAGGCCATTCACTTTGTTCTTGATCACACAATCAGCTTTCCCTGGTTCACCATCTTTACATTTTTGGCCCAGCAATGCATACAGTGGGGCAAAAAAGTATTTAGTCAGCCACCAATTGTGCAAGTTCTCCCACTTAAAAACATGAGAGAGGCCTGTAATTTTCATCATAGGTATACCTCAACTATGAGAGACAAAATGGGGAAAAAAATCCAGAAAATCACATTGTCTGATTTTTAAAGAATTTATTTGCAAATCATGGTGGAAAATAAGTATTTGGTCACCTACAAACAAGCAAGATGTCTGGCTCTCACAGACCTGTAACTACTTCTTTAAGAGGCTCCTCTGTCCTCCACTCGTTACCTGTAGTAATGGCACCTGTTTGACCTTGTTATCAGTATAAAAGACACCTGTCCACAACCTCAAACAGTCACACTCCAAACTCCACTATGGCCAAGACCAAAGAGCTGTTGAAGGACACCAGAAACAAAATTGTAGACCTGCACCAGGCTGGGAAAACTGAATCTGCAATAGGCAAGCAGCTTGGTGTGAAGAAATCAACTGTGGGAGCAATAATTAGAAAATGGAAGACATACAAGACCACTGATAATCTCCCTCGATCTGGGGCTCCATGCAAGATCTCACCCTGTGGGGTCAAAATGATCACAAGAACGGTGAGCAAAAATCCCAGAACCACACGGGGGGACCTAGTGAATGACCTGCAGAGAGCTGGGACCAAAGCAACAAAGGCTACCATCAGTAACACACTACGCCGCCAGGGACTCAAATCCTGCAGTGCCAGACGTGTCCCCCTGCTTAAGCCAGTACATGTCCGGGCCCGTCTGAAGTTTGCTAGAGAGCATCTGGATGATCCAGAAGAGGATTGGGAGAATGTCATATGGTCAGATGAAACCAAAGTAGAACATTTTGGTCTAAACTCAACTCGTTGTGTTTGGAGGAGAGAGAATGCTGAGTTGCATCCAAAGAACACCATACCTACTGTGAAGCATGGGGGTGGAATCATCATGCTTTGGGGCTGTTTTTCTGCAAAGGGACCAGGACGAATGAATGGGGCCATGTATCGTGAGATTTTGAGTAAACACCTCCTTCCATCAGCAAGGGCATTGAAGATGAAATGTGGCTGGGTCTTTCAGCATGACAATGATCCCAAACACACCACCCGGGCAACGAAGGAGTGGCTTCGTAAGAAGCATTTCAAGGTCCTGGAGTGGCCTAGCCAGTCTCCAGATCTCAACCCCATGGAAAACCTTTGGAGGGAGTTGAAAGTCTGTGTTGCCCAGCGACAGCCCCAAAACATCACTGCTCTAGAGGAGATCTGCATGGAGGAATGGGCCAAAATACCAGCAACAGTGTGTGAAAACCTTGTGAAGACTTACAGAAAATGTTTGACCTCTGTCATTGCCAACAAAGGATATATAACAAAGTATTGAGATGAACTTTTGATATTGACCAAATACTTAATTTCCACCATGATTTGCAAATAAATTCTTTAAAAATCAGACAATGTGATTTTCTGGATTTTTTCCCCCATTTTGTCTCTCATAGTTGAGGTATACCTATGATGAAAATTACAGGCTTCTCTCATCTTTTTAAGTGGGAGAACTTGCACAATTGGTGGCTGACTAAATACTTTTTTGCCCCACTGTAGTACTCACTTAGCGCAGTCATCACCATAAACAATCTGCATTCAGTGGTGAATATTGAAGGGGCTCCTTTGGCAATCAAAAATTCAATAACAGCATATTGCTTAAAGTGCATTTATGAGTACTCACTGTAGATTTCTATTTCATAAACAACAGTAACACAACCTTTTCTCACAGCAACTTCCTACCAACTGAAGTAAAAGAATCGTTGTAAAGAACATGTCAGAACTTCTATCAGTACTGCCATCTGTTGGCAACTTATAATTGTAGAGGCATTACTTTTTGTTCAATCTTTGTAGGTAAAAATGTTTCAGCCAGGAATTTGCTCTAGGTTTGAATTCTACTTACTTGGTGTTCTAAGTTTAATGTTCTTTCTTTCTCTATAGAAGTTACGTTTCCTTTTGCTCTAGAATATTCTTATGAAACCATTCATTCATTCATTCAACAATTTTAAACAGCATCTCTTATGAGATCTCTGAAATTCTGCCCAAAAGCACTCATTTCTGGCAGAACAATCTTCTGGTCTGCACAGACCGATGTATTTTCTTTTGGATTTTTTTTAGGCTGCTGAATATGATTGGTGTAACTCTGTAAATTATCTTTCACAGCACTGAATGTTTGCATTTCACTGTATAAAACTGAACAGAATGTTTTATATTTTCTGTTCCTTTACCTTTGATTTTATCTCTTGTAAAGCTGGTTTACTTCTAAAGGGGGGTGGGGAAGGATGGGCTGAATCCTCTAATCACATTATTTTATGCTACATGACCAGGAGGTGGAAGTGTAGAAATTATTTCAGTGTTTTCTTTTTGACCTTTTAATCATCAGAAAGGAAGCACATTAGGAGTTAGGGGTAAACACCAGATGAGCCACCCCCTGAAAGATAGGTGGTAGCAGCAGGAAATTAGCTAGCCACTACCCCAAAGCAGGAAGTGTGACCAGGGTGTGATGATCCAGAGGTCTTCTGAAAGAGGAGGTTTGAGACCTCCAACTTTCCAACAGAAGGCTCAGTTATCAATAATTTAAATTGACATTTGTTTTTTTTAAAAGTTTTTATGTATTTATTGATTCAATTTGATGCTTCCTGACTCCAAATGACTCTGAACAGCTCATAATACACAAAAATGATACTGTATAAAAACAATACAGATAAACAAAAAGAACTAGACTCGGGAAAAAAAGACAAACCCCAAAACATCTCACCATCAACTGACATCCAACAAAGGGGGCATCAGCTACCCTACCCCAAGGCCTGGGAAACAGCCAGGTCTTTATGGCTCTTCTCTGCATGTCTTTGAAGTGTGGCATTTTAAAGATATTTACTCTTCATGCTCCTTTTTCTTACCTCTTGGACATTCCATGCCCTGACTGTGCCATCAGAAGATGCAGTACATATAGTGGAATTTACTTCTCCTGTTGCAAACGTATGGTCATTTGCTGATAGATAAGCCATATCATGTATCACTCCTGCAGCAACACAACAGATTTTTGTTTAACAACAAAATATTTTTGGGCTTGAATATCTAGTTTACTTGAATTTCTCCAGAAGAATGAACACTATTTCCTACTGAAAACTGAACCATCAATCCCATGGCATATATTTTCACTTTGCATAACACATTGTAAGTTTACATTCAACTATAAATATTAGCAGTCGGATCAGTTCAAAAATTTTGGATCACAAATGGATAGAAGTACATAATACACAAACTTGGAGAACCTTTGCATTTTGTCCACCAATACAATTGATTTTTCCTCCCTCACTCCACTTTCTAAGTAGAAAGTTGATCCCAAGCCCTGCCAGGCCATTCCGGCCAGGGTAGAAGATGTATTGGAGGATGATTTCATTGGGCTTTTTGATCCAGCAAATGTTTACATTCAGAGTTTCATGAGAGTAATGGAGGAGCTGAATGAGGCCCATCTTGCAAAATTATGTATCTTTAGATTGCTTCTACAACTTGACCCCACCATTTTAGAGCTTTTCAAAGAGGCAAATCTCCAGTCAAAAATAGCAACAGAAAATGTATTTTAATCTTCCTGTAATATTCAATTCAGCATGAATATAAAGATATATGCATACCTGTACATATATAAACTAAGCTGTGTGAGTCATCTTACTATCTATACATATGCACATGTAGCTGCGAATATGTTCATAACCTATGGATGTATATGGATGGATGGACAGATAGATGAATATGGATCCTCATTCAGCAATTTTCCAGCAAAAACTAGGACTGGCATGCTACAGCTTGGGAAAATAATTGGTAACAGTGTTACATATGTCAGGTATGTTTTTTCAGACTGTGAGCTCTTGCTTTTTAAAGTGGGACCCACAAATGCAGACACACACACACACTTTTATAGGGTCCTGTACACTTCCTTACTTCAAGGAAAGTTTCGTTCCTATATGCTTTCTGAACACAAATCATAATACATAACTACAGTATAGTGCAAGTTGAGAATGAAAAAGGATTGTCAATGTATTTTCTCTTCTAGGAAATATTACTTTCAGGGCTTACCACATTTCACATACCATTGTGTCCTCTCATAGCTTTACATGTATAATCAGCAGAAGGCTGTCCTGATGTCATCTTAGACTCAAGTTTTGAGCGATGGAGATAGTATTTTTTCCAAGTCTGCATTCCTGGGCTCACAGAGATATTGCAGAAAGTCCACCTTCTTAGACACTTATTTCTATAAATATAAACAATTACACTATTACTGTGAAATTTAAGTTGCTTTCTCCAAATCTGCTTTAGTAAATAATTATTCTAAAACTTTTAACAACTATCTTCTAAAACTGTGATGGTTTATTAGATTAAAAAAATGGATGGCTTCCATTTTGTGTTGGAAGGTTTATTTTAATGTCATTTCAGAATTTTTCAAATCTCAGTATTATTAAGAAAATTACAAAGTACTGTGAATATTAAGAGAGCAGCAAAATATCAAGAACTCAATTAGTACCAATTATAGAGCAACCACTTAAATTTCTTAATGGTCGGGAATATACAAATATGCAAGTATTTAGAAATTATAGGCACATGTAATTATTTATTTAAACATTTGTATTCTTCTGAAGCTTTAATATCCTAAGGTTGGTTAATAACAATAAAATGTAATTACACATTTAAGGATATAAGAAATAGCAAATATAAGGAGCTAAAATAAATTTTATATTTCTGATAAAATGAGTACTTTTCTGAACAAGACAGTCTTTACCAAATGCTGAAGCACTTTTAAAGAGAAGGCCAAGAAGGCCCTTTCCTTTTTTCCTTCACCTCCATCTGTTAAATGGAAGGGTCCTCAAATGATGATCCTCTATTTGTATTATGTAAAATGTAATGATGTCCTTGAGTCAACTCAACTCTTAGTTCAGCTTCCCCATCTAGACCGCCATGGAGTTCTCAGGCAATGAAGAACCAATCAGGCCTGCTTAGTCTCAGCAGGTGGCAGCACCTGGCTAACCTTTCTTATAAAAGGGAACTTTTAAGGCTTAGTAAGCAAAAAAGTATGATTACATCACTTCTGTGCCATTTATCAGGGCAAGCTACCAGGTGTGTCTATTAACTGACTTTTAAGAGTGTGCAGAGGTACAATGCGCCCTTCCACCCAACAACCAAGAGCAGAGAGTTGAGAGGAAGTGAAACTTCATCCCAGCAATCCATATCCACTAATTTCCATTCCCAGGTGAAGTCCAGGCCCTCCCACCACTGCTTGCCGCTCTCACCTCCAGAGAAAGGTGGTCTCTGCTGCTTCTTTCCATGCCTAAAAGGGAAGGAAAGGAATGCCAGGTTTCAGAAGCAGCTCCTTAAGATCCTCTAGACCAAAACATACAGAATTCACAGCTTGCACTAAGCTATGATTTGTTTTAACCACAGTTGATGCAATAAATCATAGTGACATGGCTCATGCTTAACACTGAATTGTAATTCATGGTATACATACTAAGTACAATGGCTGGACTAACCACAATGCTTGGGTTCATGCCACACACTGAACCACAAACATGCCTAAAATATTGTGCCAACCCAGCCCATCTGGTTAGTTTATGGTTCTGTGTGCCCTACAAACCCAAGTGAGTAGATTGAATAAATCACAGTTTAGTGTGTCATGCCAACAAAGTCACCTGCTATGGCTGAGTATCACATAGGAACCCAACCAATGCTTGAGAAACTGCAGGATAACTCTAAACTGTACTGAGTTTACTCAAGGGTCCAAGCCCATTTTGTTCTATGTACAGCTAACTCCCAGGAAAGTGTGCACAAGTCTGCTGCTTTAGGCAGAAACAAGAAAGCCTTATTGGATTTCACCCTCAAAAGAGCCGTACAAGTGGCATCAGCTCAGTTGGTAAAGGTATTCCTGGCGTCGGGTCCAGTGGGAGAAAATGCTTTACTGCCCATGAGAAGCCCTCAAGCCTATCCCAGAGTAGTGCGGGGTGAGGCCCCCTCTCACTGCAGGCAATGCGGAAGTGTCCAAAGTGGAGCCAGCACGAAATCAAACAAATTTCGGACATGACGTCACGGCCAGCTGAGTTCCCAGAAAGGGAGCGACTTCCGGCTCCCCCTCCCTCGGTGGTGCGCTGCGCGTGTCCTGAGGGCGCCGCCGATGGCTCTAGCGGGCGAAGAAGAACGCAGTATCTTCTCCCATCTCAAAGGCTCTATTGTTAAACTAGGAGATTTTTTCGAAAATAGCTTTCAAATGAAATCCTTCTCATTTTCCTTCGACAGTTTTTAAGTTTCCCCTCTCGCCTTGACAAGGCCGCATCGCTCTTGTCGGCAAATGAACGGACTTGAGACGAAGGAAGGGGTCGAGGTTAGCGTGGTCTAGGCTAGCCTTCCGCAACTCGATTCGTGGATCGCAAGCCCCATGCCCAACGGCCACATGGGGGTTTAGGCAATTAGCTGATTGGAGTACCGAGGGGTATCAGCCAAGCATGAGCCATTCCCGGCCGGCTGCGGCGACTGCGTTAGGGAGCAGGTGTACCTTATTCACTTGAGCTACCCTGAGCAGATCCGGTACTTCCAAGTACGAGAAGAGGTGGATAATGCAATCCAAAGTCAGCGATTCGGCGCTCATCGCCCTTTCCAGCTTCTTCACAAACGGCCTACGGGGACGCTTCTCTTTCCTCCACGCCGCTGCCCGGATGGAGCAGATCGTCGAGGCGGGGTTAAAGCTTCGGATTCCCCGTGATTTGCTCCGTGAGCTGCTGGTTAGGAATCACAGCGGCAGAGTTAAATGTCGTGCTTGCACCGAGGGGGCGTGCAGGACGAGAACTGCTTTGCTCTGCTCAGCTGCTACGTATCATTACTTAACCGCCCTCTTCAGGGAATTGATCCAGAGCACCTTTACAAGAACGCTTTTCTAATACCAAATAAACACCAACGGAGTTTATTGTAAAAATAAGCCCGAAGTCATTATCCTGGAACTCTCCAAACCTTTTGGGACTACAACTCCCAGAATTTCAGATGGCGTGGCCTGGGAAAATGCAGCTGCAATGCATCTGGAAGGTGTCCAGGTTGAAGAATGCTGCAATATAGTCTTTCCTAGTAATTTTTATGGAAAAAAATATGGATCTTACTTCTCTCTAGACAATATATAGTATTATGTTCACTTAACTGAAAGTCAATCCCACGGAAAACTGTGGGAAAGGAAAAAGACTTTAATTGTGCTTTTGAGAGCATGAGAATGAGATGGCTTACAGAGTGGGTAACCTAGAGTTTAATTATGATTTTATTATATTAAGCAAAATTGGCTGGGATCAAATAATATGCTATGCATAATAAAACATAGTTTGCAAGATCTGAAAAACCATCCATCTCCAATCACACAACACTAGCTTTCATTTGTTTCCAGCTTAAACCAATGGAAAACCATAGTGGGTTTTATTGTATTTTGTGCCATATATGTACGTGTGAGATCATGTCACTAAAGTAGCCTTAATTAGTCATTGACAACTTCCAGGGAAGGTGCCTGTATTTTACAAGAGACTGGCTAATACGGTATGTGCTATTGGCTATTCATCAGTCAATCCGCATGCTTTTAATACATTCTCCTTCCACAGTCACTACCAATGAGGACAACATATTTTGATAGGTGGGAGGATAGCCACATAAATTAGGACAGTACATCATTATCTCATTAACATATATTGATGTCATAAAGGTTGAGTCACACTTCGCAGTGTTTCCTAGCCTGAGCAACCTTGAGATGTGACTTCAATTCCCAGAATTCTTAGCAAAGGCCATGCTGGCTGGGGGATTCGGGGGGTTGAAGTTCACACGTTTTAAAGTGGCTGAGTTTGAAAAACACTGCTCTACTCTAACAGCTGGAGAGGCCGTCAGACATTAGCTAGGTCTTGCCTTTGATGCACTCGTGCTTCTCTAGCGAAAGCAAATCCGAGCCCTTTTTAGAGCGACACTTAGAAATTCTTGCAAACGTTTATACCCAGGTCCTTCGCTCAGGAGGGCTACCGTGCATCCGCGAGAAGGAAAGAAGCTGAATCTACCGGCTTGCTGAACGCGCTGCAACTTTTGCAAGCTGCAGGAGGACGCTCCCGGTGCCGCCCCACTCCAGCCCCTATGTAAATATTTTGAGCGGAGATTGTTGTTTTCCAAAGAGATCCGGCTTCACCGCCGGTGCCTCAAAACCCTGACATTCTTATCAGTATTTGTTCATCTGTCGAATTGCTGCGGGGAGAAGTGGAAGCGTCAACCCTAAAAAATAAAGCACAAGGCGTCCTGAACGCTGTTAGAGAACCGAAAGCATTGCAAGAACTCTTAAAATCAAAACGCTTCGTTTTGCATATTGTTCCAAATCCGAGGCGCTTGCATTTGGATTGTTTTCTCACAAATGGAAGGAAGGCGCGGGTGGGAAGCAGAAGTACTGTATTTTGCACAGAGCCAGGCCGACCGCCTCTCTCTTCTCTGCCTCACCGTCCCTCCCCTTCCGTCGGGCTTCCTCGTAGGCGACCCTGATTTTTCCGCTTCCCTTCTTTGAGACTTCTCGTGGCTCATTGGTGAAACTTGCAGGCACTATGGGAAACGTAGTTTGCACTAAGTTTGAGAGCGGTTGCGCTCAACTCGGTTTCTGTTCTAGCCTATCTTTAGAAAGCGACGGGCGTAGCCTCCAAAGGAAACCACGCCCTCATCCTTAGCAACCAGGCGTGAGCAGAAAATAGGGATCTGCTGAGAGATTGCTTTACAATAGCGCCGTTAGGGTTTTCTTTCTTTAGTAACTTAGTAAGATTTTTTTTTTTTTTACTGTTGGTGAGATATGTGGAGGAACACGTTGGCTGTGTTTGCAGGCAGCTCTGAACCACGAATTAGCTAACCAAAATTTAATCCACTGTTTTGTGGAATGCTGTTGATTGATTGTATGCCATCACGTTGGTGTCAGCTCTTTGTTCAGTTGTTCAGTCGTTAAGTCATGTCCAACTCTTCGTGACCCCATGAACCATATTGCGCCAGGCCTTCCTGTCCTTCACTGCCTCCCGGAGTTTGCTCAATTTCAAGTTCATTGCTTCGGTGATGCTATCTAACCATCTCACCCTCTGCCGTCCCCGTCTCCTTTTGCCTTCAATCTTTCCCAGCATCAGGGTCTTTTCCAAAGACTTCTCTCTTTGCATTAGGTGGCCAAAGTATCTGAGCTTGAGCTTCAGTATCAATCCTTCCAATGAGCAGTCAAGGTTGATTTCCTTTAGGATTGACTGGTTTGACCTCCTAGCAGTCCAAGGGACCCCCAAGAGTCTTCTCCAGCACCACAATTCAAAGGCATCAATTCTTAGGTGCTCAGCCTTCCTTATGGTCCAGTTCTCACAGCCATACATTGCTACTGGAAAAACTGTAGCTTTGATTATGTGGATCTTTATTGGCAAGGTGATGTCTCTGCTTTTTAATATGCTGTCTAGGTTTGCCATAGCTTTCCTCCCAAGGAGCAAGCGTCTTTTGATTTCATGGCTGCGGTCTCGGTCTGCAGTGATCTTGGAGCCCAAGTAAATAAAGTCTGTTACTGCTTCCATTTCTACCCTTACCATTTGCCAGGAATTGATGGGTCCAGATGCCATGATCTTAGTTTTTTTAATGTTGAGTTTCAAGCCAGCTTTTGCACTCTCCTCTTTCACCCTCATCAAGAGGCTCTTTAGTTCTTCTTCACTTCCTCCCATTAGGGTGGTATCATCTGCATATCTGAGATTGTTGATATTTCTCCTTGCAATCTTAATTCCGGCTTGTGATTCTTCCAGCCTGGCATTTCTCATGATGTACTCTGCATATAAGTTAAATAAGCCTTTTCCTATTTTGAACCAATCGATTGTTCCATGACCTGTTCTAACTGTTGCTTCTTGGCCCACATACAGATTTCTCAGGAGATAGGTAAGGTGGTCTGATACCCCCATCTCTTTAAGAATTTGCCACAGTTTGTTGTGATCCACATAATCAAAGGCTTTTGCATAGTCAATGAAACAGAAGTAGATGTTTTTCTGGAACTCTCATGCTTTCTCCATGATCCAGCAAATGTTGGCAATTTGATCTCTAGTTCCTCTGCCTCTTCGAAACCCAGTTTGTACATCCGATAGTTCTCGTTTCATGTACTACTGAAGCCTAGCTTGTAGGATTTTGAGCATAACCTTGCTAGCATGTGAAATGAGTGCAATTGTGTGGTAGTTTGAGCATTCTTTGGCATTGCCCTTCTTTGGAATTGGAACATAAACTGGCCTTTTCCAATCCCGTGGCCACTGTTGAGTTTCCAAACTTGTTGGTATATTGAGTGCAGCACTTTAACAGCATCATCTTTTAGTATTTTAAATAGCTCAGCTGTCATCCCCACTAGCTTTGTTGTTAGTAATGCTTCCTAAGGCCCACTTGACTTCCCTCTCTAGGATGTCTGGCTCAAGTTCAGTGACCACACCAGCATGAACATCAGGGACATTAAGATCTTTCTTGTATAGTTCCTCTATATATTCTTGTCACCTCTTAATCTCTTCTGTTCTGCTTCTGTTAGCTCCCTGCCTTTTTTGTCCTTTATCATTCCCATCTTTGCACTAAACATTCCCTTGATATCTCCAATTTTCTTGAAGAGATCTCTAGTCTTCCCCTTTCTATTGTTTTCCTCGATTTCTTTGCATTGTGCATTTAAGAAGGCCTTCTTATCTCTCTTTGCTGTTCTCTGGAAATCTGCATTCAGTTGTTTATATCTTTCCCTTTCACTCTTGCTTTTTGCATTCCTTCTTTCCACAGCTATTTGTAAAGCCTCATCAAACAGCCACTTTGTTTTCTTGCATTTCTTTTTCTTTGGGATGGTTTTAGTTGCAGCCTCCTGTACAGTGTTATGAACATTGTCCATAGTTCTTCAGGCACTCTGTCTACCAAATCTAATCCTCTAAATCTGTTCATCATCTTCACTGTGTACTCACAAGGAATATGATTTAAGTCATACCTGAGTGGTCTAGTGGTTTTCCCTACGTTCTTCAATTTAAGCCTAAATTTTGCAATAAGAAGCTCATGATCTGAGCCACAGTCAGCTCCCAGTCTTGTTTTTGCTGTCTGTATAGAGCTTCTCCATCTTTGGCTGCAAAGTATATAATCAATCTGGTTTCGGTATTGACCATCTGGTGATGTCCATGTGTAGAGTCATCTCTTGTGTTGTTGGATAAGAGTATTTGCTATGACCAGCTTGTTCTCTTGACAAAACTCTATTAGCCTTTGCCCTGCTTCATTTTGTACTCCAAGGCCAAACTTTCCTGTAATTCAATTATTTCTTGACTTCCTACTTTAGCATTCCAATCCCCTATGATAAAAAGGACATCTTTTTTTGGTGCTAGTTCTAGAAGGTGTTATAGGTCTTCATAGAACTGGTCAACTTCAGCTTCTTCGCTATCAGTGGTTGGGGCATAGACTTGTATTACTGTGATGTTGAATGGTTTGCCTTGGATACGCACTGAGATCATTTTGTCGTTTTTGAGGTGGTACCCCATTACTGCCTTTCGCACTCTCTTATTGACTATGAGAGCTACTCCATTTCTTCTAAGGGTTTCTTGCCCACAGTAGTAGATGTAATGGTCACCTGAATTAAATTCACCCATTCCTGTCCATTTTAATTAACTGATTCCCACGATGTTGATATTCAATCTTGTCATCTCATGTTTGACCACATCCAGCTTGCCTTGCTTCATAGATCTTACATTCCAGGTTCCGATGCAATATTGTTCTTTACAGCATCGGACCTTCTTTTCGCTTCCAGATACATCCATGACTGAGCGTCTTTTCAGCTTTGGCCCAGCCGCTTCACTGTTTCTGGAGCTACTTGGAATTGCCCTCCGCTCTTCCCCACTAGCATATTGGACACCTTCCAACCTGAGGGGCTCATCTTCCAGCGTTGTATCTTTTAGCCTTTTGATATTGTCCATGGGGTTTTCTTGGCAAGGATACTGGAGTGGGTTGCCATTTCCTTCTCCAGTGGACCACGTTTTGTCAGAACTCTCTGCTATGACCTGTCCATCTTGGGTGGCCCTGCATGGCATAGCTCATGGCTTCATTGAGTTATGCAAGCCCCTTTGCCACGACACGGCAGTGATCCATGAAGGGGGTCAGCTCTTAGCAACCACATAAATTTTCTCCATGATAAACTGTTGGTAACCTGGTCTTTCATGTCTTCCAACAGTGTACTCATCACCACTGTAACTGAGTCCATCCACCTTGCTGCTGTTCATCCTCTTCTTCTCTTTCCTTCCACCGTTCCCAGCATTAGAGCCTTCTTCAGAGAACTAGGGCTTTACATAAGGTGTCTGAAGTAGGATAATTTGGTCATTTGTGCCTCAAGTGAGAGCTCTGGATTGATTTGTTCAATGATCCATTGGTTTGATTTCTTGGCTGTCTGTGGTATTCTCAGGAGTAGTTAATGTGTGGTTCAGTGCATTCTGCAGGCTTGTAAGATTCTGTGTAAATCTGAAGTGTGAACACAGCCTAGGAATGGTATTCTTACTTGAAAGACTTAATAGCTTGCTTATATTTATATTTATATCCCTTTTCCTCCAGGAGTTCAAGATGTGGTACATGGCACTCACCCCTATTTTCCTCACAACAAGAATACTATGGGATAGATTGGGCAGAGAAAGCGTGACTGGCCCAAAGTCACCCTGTGGGCTTTCATGGCGGTGAATGCACTGGTTTCTGGATCTTTCCACTTCTAATCTAAGACCTGAAACACTCCATTACAATTTTCTATTTATTTATAATGTGGATTTGTAAGGCCACCCAATTCATCATGGACACTGGGTGGCATACAATTAAAAACCAATACAAAACCTAAAAAAACAAACACAATAAACATAAAAAATAGAGCTAAACATAACAGGGAGAACAACATACCACATGCACAGAGAGCCTTGTTGCATTCAGCTGTAGACCTCTGTTGCCCCTGATTGGCTAAATTTTCAGTCTTAGGCAAATGAGGTTAAAAGGATGGAAAGACAATATTGAAACCCTTTACAGATAGCATGAGAGACAATACAGTATATTCAGAAACCAGCTCCACTAGAAAGTGAAATATGATAGGTAATAGACCAGCTGTCCAATAGGAATGTACCAGATCCAAGTGAAATGTCCATTAAAGTTGCAGGAGAAGAGATGTTTTAAGTGCTAACAGTTTTATGTGAACAAAGGCGTGTTGTCTAAAGATGACAAAAGTATACAAACACACACACACAGACCAAAGAAAGGAGATGCAAGAGAATGTGCAAATTATTGAACAATTCCTCACAGAAACAGTAGAGAGAAATGCCAAATAGGCAGGTTTAACAAAGGCAGAACGATATAAGACCAGATAGTTCACATAAAATGCGGAACGGAAGAAGCAAGACAATACAAGGAGGAGGTTCAACTTAGTTTTGACTACAGGAAGGGCATTGACTGTCAGTGTAACAGAATGTGTATGCAGGCATGGAATGCAGTGGATCGGGCCCTGCATGGAGGAGTCTCTAAATCCTTTACCTGCAACCCTGTTGTCCCCTCTCCAAACTTCTGGGAAGGACCACCTTGGTAGCTGCTACTATCCCCTTTATCAATTTATTACATATTGTCAAAGTTAAAATGATAAAGGAAGTGAAAGGCACAAGAGGAGAAAGAAAAAAAAGAAGGGAACAATGATTTGCAATCTCAGCCCACTGCTATTTTAGCCAGGACTCCTCAGATAAAGCGGAAGTCTCATATTTCACATCACAGACCTTAAAATAGAAATGAATTTTAATCTGTATCTAGCTTTCACTAGCCCCTAGTTTGCTATTTAATTTCCTGATTTCCAATCCAGATTTCTGTGGGATGAAGCTTCTTTTTCCTAGTTTTCAGCCAGCCCTAGGGAAAGAGGTCCAATGGTTCAGAAAAGGGGCATATTGTTGGCATATCTGTTCAACTTGTTCAGCAAATATATAACAGCAGGATTGAAAGAGATGTTAGCTAGAATCAACATTGGAACTTTAAACATGAATAATTTCAGATATGAAGACCACACTACTTTGTCAAAAGTAAAGAAGACTTAAAAGATATTATTACAAAAGTAAAGAATGGAAAATCTGGGTTAATATTAAATATGAAGATGACAAAGACAATGTCATCCTGCATATTTATTGAGCTTATAGTAGATGGCAGAGAAGTAAAGATGGTAGAGTTTTATCTTCTTGGGCTCAAAAATAGGGAAGGGTAGATTCTGTTTGGAAAAGGGAGGTGAGAGAGATGGCATGTTACAAAATGTATTAAATATGTACTGCAAAGTAGTACATTATTTGAAAGTCCCAATCTTGGCTCTTGTTTGAAAGCACTTCTCAAAACTCAGTATGAGTCAGCAGCTGCTACCCAAGAACAATTAAACAGGATCATAGTCAGTCAAAAATTGATGTCGGAACTGATTGCAATGATCTTTCTCAGGTAGCTTCTCTGGTTCAGTTACCCAGTACTTTCCACAAATGCAGAAAAGAGGGGAAATAGATTCAAAGGCTGTTCTTACTTATTCATATTTCTAAGATCTGTATTTCTTAGAGTCTGATTGGTAATGCATTAGCTGTTAACTGTAATTTCATAACAAAGTCATCGCTCCCCATAGTGGTGTTACTTTTTGCTTCTTCTAGATAAGGTTATGAAGTTCAAATTAATGGGATTCTGGAGGGAAAGAAGGGTGGAAATATATATTATATTTGTCCCTTTGAGTCAGCATTGGTGCCTAGTGACTGCCTGAACATGTCCCTGCAGTTTTCTTGGCAACATTTTCAGAAGTGGTTTGCCATTGCCTCCTTCCTAGGGCTGAGAGAGACTGACTGGCCCAAGGTCCCCCAACTGGCTTCATGCCTAAGGCAAGACTAGAACTCACAGTCTCCTGGTTTCTAGCTGGTGCCTTAACCACTACACCAAACTGGCTCTCAAGGGTGGAAAAGAATGTGCCAATGTCCTCCTCTGAACACTGATGTGACTTCATGTGTGAAGCCTCAGGAAATTGCCCCAATGCCCACCTTCAACAAAGTTCACAGTGAATCAGAATTGATTTTAATATGTTACTAAATGTTTAATTAGCTGCCCCAATTGGCTATGGTGGCTATACCAACCTACTTTTCTAGAGAATAAATTCTGTTAAATTTAGTGAGGCTTTTAAATAAAAATATAAAGGCTTGCATTGCGAAACTTGCAGATCTACTGAACATGTTACAACATTTCAATCTGTGTTATTTTTTTCTTTATGTAGTGACCTGTTATGGAAACTGGAACAGAATCAAAGTCTATAAATTTTTATTATGATCATTATTGTATTTAGTCATTCACTTTGCTGGCTTAGGGCAAATCTGAATTATATTTTATGTAGTCTTGAAGATAGGTCTCAGTTTGTGTGAGGAGCAATTCTTGGTTGTGTAATGTTTCCTTAAAGAACTACAGTCCTCTGTAACTACTTTAGTGCTTATTGTGCGTTTCTAAGTCAGTGCTAGACAATAATAAATGAGGCAAATTACATGTCAGGATGTGTTAGTGATAACTGTTTTCCACTAGAAATAGAAATAGTGAAATTTTCCAGCACAACAACAGTACTATTTTCCCCTCTCCTTCCTCTGTGGGCCAACAGTAAATTCTGTCTCATGCTGACCACTGGCTGGGCTCCTGAGAATATTCAGTGATCTGATACCATCCTATTAGCAGCTCTTGAAATGACCTAGACCCCAAAGAGGGGTTGGTTGACCTAGGGGAGGCCTAACCTTTAACGTAATCATTTCTTGTCTCTGTGTCCGAAAAGGAATTGCATGTGTGGCATGAGCCTGACCCAGAAATTATTACAGGGTGTAGGATATTTTGTGCAAATAAGGAAGGGCAGGGTCCACAAGCTGAATCACTAAAACATCCATTATCCTAAGGAAAAACCTTTATGGGTGGATTTACAATGATAAGTGCCCTTCCAAGGTAAAAGCATGATCTGTTAACTACCCAGCATTATTAGACAACCAAAATAAAAGTGCTACCCTAGATATTGATGAAAGAGCATTTAAAACTAGACTGTAGAGAAAATCCTTTAGGGGCGCTCAGGAAATAAGTGAAAACCATTTTAGGACCTTACACAGAAAATAAGTGAAAAGAGAAACACTTGTTATAGTGACAGGAAATAAGATTTTATAATAATTTAATTTTTGGCAAAGCAAGGCAGTTGACATTTCCTGAATGTGCATGGTTTTAGATAAGGTAAAATCCTAAGGATGGCTTCTCTCCTTTTAGTTCCCACTGAAAATATATGCAGGAGGACCACTTGGAATGTGTTTCAGTCTCCTGAATCTAATTGGGTCTAAGTTGAAACTTGCAAGAACCAGGAAGCAGGTTTGCAAACCAATGGAATGGAGGCCTACGAACATTTAAAATACTTGGCTTTTTTGGGGGAGGGGGGGAGTTTTCAAAAAAAGCATAAAATAGGCAGAGATAATAGTCAAGGCCTTTTGGCAACATGATTCTATCATGTTTAGAAGAACATTAGAGCACTATATGTAATACTTTCTGGCTCCTCTTCAATATTACACATGGAGCAGAAGGCATATTATTTGCATCTGTTTCTATCCAGCTTCAGGCCTGATTATTAACCACATCATTTATTCTGGGAACTAGAGAGGAGGATATATCTTTGTTGCTTCTGCAGGGTCTGTCAGTGGCTTTAAATGGTCATCCACCAAAGTATCCTTCTGGAATAGACTGAGGTAGACACACACTCAGACACACTCTTATACTTCTTCTTTAAGAGGAGGCTCCAGAAGTTAATGTTGGGGAACTTTTGATTGATGTCATGGTCTTTGGCCTATCATATTCCTCCAGGTTCTGTTTTGTCACCTATGTAATATACCTCTCTGTCTATCTTTCCATCCATCCATCCATCCATCCATCCATCCATCCATCCATCCATCCATCCAGGACCCAGTTTCAGTCTCTGGCTTTTTCTGCTGAAGCTTAAGTACAGGTGGTAGGAGAGATCCTACAGATGCTGAGACCCAGGAGAATTGCTGTCAGACAATATGGAACTAGATCAAGAGTGGGCAATTCATGACCTATGAGCAATATACTTCAGACCCTATTTTGTGGCTTCAGATTGTGCTACTGAAATTTGGCAGCAAAATTGCTAATTTCCAGTAATGTCATTTGTTCTAGTTTGTGGCCAGAAAAGGGTGAATTGGTACCTGAAGAATCTTACATTACTTGTTTGGCCTCCCAAACCCCAACCACTCTGAAAATGGGCTGACAATAGGCTCCACCCTCTTTGGTAAATTCATCCCAACGCTGACTATGCTTCCTGCAATCCTTAGAAAATAATTTAGGAAAACCTGCAGCCCTTGCCATAAAAAAGTTGCCCATCCCTGCAGCGGATAAAATAATGGTCTGACTCAGGCAAGTAGTGGAGAAATCCAGCCGTTGTTCTTAATCTTCATAAGAACATTTTCTCTTTGAAAAGAAAATTTTAGCTTGAATGCCTTAGGCATGAAAACTTTGTCTTTTTTAGAAAATCATTTCCCCCAATAATCTGTTTTCATTCTTTATACATACTGCAACTCCTTCATTACACTTCATGTAATGGTGCACATGCACGTATGTCCATAAATAGTTGCAAATGCACACACAAATAAGGACTGAGGGCTGGTCAAAGACATTTTACTGCTTGAAGGGAAGACTGAGTATGCCTTCTCCACTTTTAGTCTTGAAGCAAACTGGCTTGAGAGTTGAATCTTGCTTCAGAAGTGGTGCTTGGACAGTATCCTCCCCAGACCTGTAGTCAGGGAATGCAAAGTAGACCTTAGGGCACTTCTAGTTCGGGCTGGCTGCTACCCTGACACCTGGCTCCCTCTAGATGTTGCCTCACAGTGTTTAACAGTATGGCTTATGGAACTATCAACTCTGATTCCTTTACAGATCAAAACCATAGGTATTATTTGTGATACTTCACAAGGTGGAAAACCTATGATCTTCCACATGTTACTGAACTATTCCGCACAGAATCCCTCACCATTAGTTATGCTGGCTGGAGGTACTGAGGGTTTAGTTCAGCAGCATCTGGAAACCACTTGTTTTTAACCCTACTTCATGGTTTAATAATGCTTTACAATTCATTATTTAGAGAAATTATTTTAAGAAACTTCTTCCTGATTCTCACTTGTGGAATTGACCCAGAAGAACAAGAGCAGCCAGGCAATCGCTTCCACAATGTTTAAAAGGTATTGCCTTCTTGAAAATGGCTGCTGTGGAAGAAGATCTTACATGGGAAGTCATCAAATATACATCTGTCTATCTTTTTGACAGTTCTGACACAAGGTGTCCAAAGATGACACCTTTGGATACTGATAACTGGTTAACCTTCCTTGCTGTCTTGAAACATGAACATTCTCTGAACCACAAAGAAGACGTGTCAGTACTTGGCCTTTTTTTCTGAATATGGCATTAGGTTGATAGTGTTCTCAATGATAGGTGTGATGCTTTCCTTTCATTTTCTTCTAAATTATTGTTTGGAAATAGACCTTTTGCAAACAGATGCAAACTAAATGTTTACACATAACCCTTTGCATAAACAAAAATTAGTTTTATAGTTTAGTCCAGAATTTCAAGACACATGCTTTGATGAGTCAGCAAAGCTTCCACCTATTAAAGCAAGATTCTCAATTATGTTACATCATGGCATATGTTTAATTATACAAAAAATGCACAGTGCTCTTTATATACCAGACGTTCTGATGCTAACTTACACTGAGAGGCCTATTCTGCAGGAACATGCTGCCATCCTTGTACAATAAGGCAGAAATAACTTAAAAAGAAAATGAGATCAAAGGTGAGCCTTCCATCCATTTCAATTTTTTTTCTGTGTGGATGATATCGACACATAAAAAATAGTCCTATGAAGTAAAAAAAAAAAATGCAAAAATGGTATGTGTGTAAGAGAAGGAGTTTGTTTTTTTTTTCCTTCAGAAACTTTATTTTTTTAAATCTACATACTATATTACTTTAAATAATACCTCATCCCCTTTTTCTATAGCCCTATACTTATTTTCTGGCCATGAAGTGAGTTGCTTTTCATTGCTGTACCACATTAGAAAAAAACTCTGGTCCCAAAGCTAAAGCCCAACATCATTTTACAGATGAACAGTGCTGCATATGTACATTTATGCCTGAGAAATCTAGAAATATAAGGATCTTTTGCAGCTCCTAAAAATTAAAAAAAAAAAAAGAGTGGGAAGCCTTAAAATTAGGCCTTTCCTTGGAATCTGACTATTCCATAGACAATGCTAACCATAGAAATAAGCAAGGGAGCATGAGGGAAGAATTAAAATATTTAGCTAGATAAAATTTAGCTCCAAAAGGTACTTGGGTTGTGACTCCTCTAAGCACTGTTAACTGCACTGGCATTTTAGCTTTAACAGAAGGAAAAAACAAAACCCTTCAACCTTCTAATTGCTACTTTCACAATTATAGTGGTCCATGATAGAGCAATCATGTGTTGAGGCACAGTATCAGATCCACAAAAATCCCAATAACCATTAGAAGTGACCAGGTTTGCTCCCCTCTGGTATTTGTCCAGATTTTTGCAGCCCAGATATACCAGCTCTGTATCTATAGATGGAATGGAATGGACCCTGAGATACAGCTGTGGACATGAGGCAGATGTCTTTTTTGTAATTATAGTTGTGCTTGTATGCAGATCAACTTTTGCTGAAATGGAAGGCAGAAGGGATGGATTTGCGCCAACTAAAATTTCTCTCTGGCTGTATAGTACAAGAAGTTATAATAAGACAAAAAAGGAATAGCATCATTGATTTGACCTCATCAAGGAAAAGATATTGTACTAGGATCAGGGTCTTTCGCCAAGGCAAAGAAAATTTGGAATTAAGGCTTGAGGACACTTGGACTGAAGTTTAACAAGGAGAAGAAACGTTTGATTTTTGCATGAATACACACCTTCTTCAGTTCTCTTGTCCCCTGACTGAGTTAAACGAAGCTGCTTACCCATTTTAAAAATATGGCTGAGAGAGACAGATGGATTAAGCTAGTTAGAACAGAAGAGTCCGTAAGAGGAGTTCTGAAATAGTTCTTTGATCTGGTGATTTATCCTGAGATGGGCCTATGTCCGTCTTTCCCTATCAAGACTATAGAGTGGTGTTTCTCAACCTAGGCAAGTTGATGTGTGGACTTCAACTCCCAGAATTCCCCAGGCATGTTGAAGTCCACACATCTTCAAGTTGCCTAGGTTGAGAAACACTGCTATAGAGGAACCAGTTTCAAATTATTCTTTTGGGTCTAGGAAATGCCTTGGAAAGTTAAGAAGGCATTCATATTCCTGATGGTTTCCATATTGCAACTCTTCTTAATTCAATTAAGTCAAAGCACTTCCTGAAAATTAGGGAATTACCCAAAAGTCAGAGGCTACTAGCCTCAGGATCATCTCGCTGACAGTTTCCATGAATTCCATTGCATTTTTATGACAAATTAAGATTTGTATTAGTGAATTTTAAAACTTACTGCTATAAAAGATAGGTGTTACAGCAGCATATATTATCCCTGGGAATTCAAGGAAAACATTTGACAGACTAGTAAGGAGATGCCAACAAGGGTACAAAATATATAACTAGACAGATGGAAAATTATCATGGCTGAGCTTGGCAACTGAGTGATCATTTCCCTTCCCTTAATTTTATGTCTCAGCAGTACTCCCCTTGACTTCATCTTGCCCTTTAGTTACTATTTATTGCCATTTTTTCCCTTAACTTTTCTTTTCCCTGCCCCATGGGAGAAATTAGTGTTCTGATCAGTTCTCTTCTGGAGCATATTGCTGTGTTAGGTGAGATCTTTCACGGCTGCTTTCAGAAACATATGGATTTTTCAGCCCAGCCTTTTCTGACTGGGTGTCCAGCCTGATGTTTAACAAAGCAATGGAAATTGTAAGATTTATAGGAGTTGCAAGTAGTATCTCCACTAATAAAGTATACATTTTCTAGATTCATCCAACTACCATTGTACCAATGTAACAGTAATGAGGGCAGAGTTTATGTTGCTTAAGTATTGGCTGGGTGATGCTAGAAGATGCTATAAGTCACCAGAGTCCTTAGTTCTCAGTGGAGTCACGCTGGCCCAGACAGAACTGGTGCACAAGTTGGAAGTCCTCCTTGACTCATGTCTCCTGTTTGAGGACCAGGTGGCAGCCATGGCAAGGAGGGCCTTTGCAGAGATTCCTCTTGAACACCAATTGTACCCTTTCCTGGATCGTGAGGCATTGTTCATGATCATTTATGTCTTGGTCACCTCCCAAATGGTTTACTACAGTGTGCTGTATGTGGGGCCTCCCTTTAAGACCACTTGGAAGCTATCGTTGGTCCACAATGCTGCAGCATTGGCAGTTATAGGGACACCTCAGTATGCCACTACTCCATGACCTGCAGTGGCTCCCAATCCATTTCTGGGTGCAATTCAAGGTTCTGGCTATCACCTATAAATCCCTTCATGGCATAGAGCCAGGCTATTTCTGAGACTACCTTTTTCTGATAGTCTTTGCCCATCCCACTAGATCTGGTAGGGTAGACATGCTCTGGGTTCCATCTATTAAACAGTGCTATCTGGTGGGACCCAGGAAGCATGCCTTCTCTCTTGCACTGCCTGACCTTTGGAACACTGTTGCCCCTGAAATTCACTTGGCCTCAATCCTGCTGGCATTTCATAAATCCTTGAAGACCTGGACCTCATACATGGGATCAGGAGGTTGGATGAGCCCACCTATGTGATTTTTTAGTATGGCTGCTCTTATATAGATTTGGCTAGATTGTTCTTGGGCACCATTTTGTTCTTATTGTGCTATTTTATTTTATTTTTTTGTTTTGTTGCTTTTTAATCTTATGTTTGCTGCCCAGAGTTGCAAGTGGTTAGATGGGAGGGCTCTACAAATTTATAAATTAATATTTATTCTTGTTTTTACTGTAAACTGCCCAGAGTTGCTCCTTTGTGAGATGGGTGGTGACCAAATTTTAAATAAGAAAGAAAGAAAGAAAGAAAGAAAGAAAGAGGGAGGGAGGGAGGGAGGGAGGGAGGGAGGGAGGGAGGGAGAGAGAGAGAGAGAGAGAAAGAAAGAAAGAAAGAAAGAAAGAAAGAAAGAAAGAAAGAAAGAAAGAAAGAAAGAAAGAAAAAGGAGGGAGGGAGGGAGGGAGGGAGGGAGGGAGGGAAGGTGCCATAGACTAACACATTTGGAAACAAGAAGCTGGGAAATGGCTGGGATGGCTATTCAAATATTTGGGTCCTAGAAAATTTTCCACATTTTCCAGATCTTCTACATAATTACTTGTACTTCATTCTTGCTATATTCCTTCCATCATTTTATTATCTCCATGTACAGTTCTAAAAGCTCTGGTCTTTTGTGTAACTTCTTTTCTTCTCAGTATCTCTCAACCCTCCTATTATGGTCATATACCTTCTCCTTGTTTAATTCTTGTTTATTCATCTGTAATGTGAGTACACTGTTGCAAAATACAATTAGCTCAAATAACTCTATCAACATACAATGAAAAAATAGTTATGTGTATTTCAAAGTTGCTTTTTTTAAAAAGTGAAAAGAGTCAACATTATTAAACAAAGGATGATGGGAGGAAAGCATTATTTTGTTGGCATTTGAATTAATTTATTATTTTGCTTGCTTCAGCAAGTTCAGTATTTCTGTGGATTCAAACCATGACTAAAATTTGTGGTGTGAAGTTCTGAACTGAAATACACTTGCAGAAAAACTCAACCAAAAATAAAAATAGAAATGGCAAGACTGGACTTGAACAGAGGGTGTGCTGGATAATCAGATTTGCATAATTCACAACTTCTAGGTTTAGACAGTGTCAACTTGGACTGCATTCCTGTGTATTCTCCTTCTGTGTATTCATAGGTAGGACTGAACTGTATGTCTAAAGATATGTTTATTCAAACCAAGTCCATGAAGAAGTCCATATTTCATGTAAATATGAAAGCCAAGGCTTCTATCCAGATTTCTTCTCTTGGCATTTGTTTAGCAGAACTGCCTGCCTCTCTCCCCCCTAGGTAGTAACCTAACTTCTCCAAAGCTCAGAGTCTGTTGAGAGACTGAGAGCAACACGTAATTGACTCAGAGCTGGAAGCACCTACCTGAGATGACTTTGGAGTCTGGCTAGGAATAATATCTGAATTTTTAAGCTGCTCTTCAGGTAAAGACCTTTTCTTTCAGTCTTGAGATAAGAACAAACAGAGCTTAGTTCTGGCCCTTTCCCCAGAAGAAGAAAAGAAATCCTTATCCATATCTTTATCTGGAATATATCTATTTAGTCACAACGTACTAGAAGTCATACCTGAGTCTTTTGGGATTCTGGACTGATATTCTTAAAAACCAGTAAGGTTTGCCTTTCTGATACAATTTTTTAAAAATCTCAGCAATTCTTCAGAATGCTTGTTTGGTATATAATAGGCCATGATCCAGATTGTCTGAGTTGGGTTCTAGAATTGTGTAGGTATGTAATCCAATAATTGTGTTGATTATTCTCTTTCAGATGGGTAAAAAAGAGGGAGAGGAGATAGTTCAAACACCCAGCAACTTTTGTGATAGCCTCCCAAATCCTGCCACTGAAAAAAAGGCTTTCAATCTTAAGGAGGTGTTTTGACAACAAAACACAACGGCTATGATTAGCTTGATAAAAGGGAGGGCCATTGATGGGAGGTATGTCTAGGATCTAGTTACAGAATGGGGTTTTAAAAACATTCCCTCTTGAATTCACACTGCAAGTGGCCAATGATCCTGAAGCCTTTTCCTTTTTCTTTTTTGGGGTTGGTTGGTTGGTTCATGTTGTTGCCGTTGCTTGAGTCGCTCTTTATACATATGAAAAATGAGACATTAATAACCCTGTCCAGCGCCAGCCATTGTCTGGGAAGCCATTGTGCAAGTTTCCTTGTTCGGTACAACCAGTGGATTTGCTTCTTGACACTAAAAGCAGGGAGAACCAGTGCTAAAACAGGGGAGCAGACAAGTTTATAAGCTACTTTTCAGGATTTGAGTTGCAATTTACTATGGCCAAAACGTCTCCCAACTTAATCTAAGCATTTCATCCTGATTTAGCAGTGTATTAACTGGTTACGTAGCCTCACCTCAAAGGCAACCCTGATAGAGAGTTAACAATAGGAATACAAATGTGGAAACAAATGATAAATGACTTTTGGGTGTAGCTTTGGCTGGCTATCTTTGTTCAGGAGAAGATTATTGCTGCTAAATAAAGAGATGGAAAGGCAGTCTTGGAGTAGCATCTGGTGACAGTGCATATATAAAAGAAATGTCTCTGTCCTTGCAACATATCTGCTTTTTCAGGAAAAAAAAACGTATAAAATAAATAAGTAAAGTTTGCTGCTAGTACTGTTGATGGTACACTTTATTTCCTTCAGAGTTTTTGGATTAAAATATTCTCATTGTTACCTAGATTTTTTAAATACTTTTGCCAGCAAATGTTCCACCGCAGTAAATAAGTACATTGCAGCCACAATGGACTTCCAAGAAGCCCCAGTGATTTTAATGGTAAAGCAGGTTTCTATGAGGATCAGTGGATCTTAATATTGCTCTACTTTGGCCATGCCCAATGGATTTTGCACCCATGGGACAATTTGCAGAAATTGCTTTTTCATTACTTCCATTTATGAGTTCTGGATTATGATTTCAGATACACCTAACACAGTATCCAATATTTTAGTATTAAGTCTTTGGGCACAATTGACAGGCCATGTATCTGGCAAAAGTCCCCTTGAAACTTGTGCTGTTGAAGGGCTATAGTTAATTGGCATAGTAAAGGCTATACAAAAGCTTCTGAACAACCCATTTTCTATGCTTGGAAAAAAGTATTCTCTGAAACCTTCGATGTCCTCTACTAGTCATTCCGGACAATACTGGAACAGCGGCAACAAGTGTTTTAGTTCCACAAGGCAACTTCCAGCACAAAAGGATTTGGAGAACACCTATGCTCATTTTTACCTGGGATAGGAACATATTTGATTGGTTGACTGATTGATTGATTTTCAACTCCTAGCGACCATATATTTAGATTTTTTTCATGCTGATTTATTCCTAACCTGATCTTTCAGGTCTTCCAATAGTGCACCCACTGCTATTGTAACTGAGTCCATCCACCTTGCTGCTGGTCGTCCTCTTCTCTTTCCTTCTACCTTTCCCAGCATTAGACCCTTTTCCAGAAAGGTAGGTCTTCGCATAATGAGGAACATATTTGGTCTCTTCCAAATTGTTCCTTGAATAATTTCTGAAGTGTTGATACCATTTTAGGACTTTAATGCCCAGAAGTGACTGTACAGGTAGTCCTTGACTTATGACCATTAGTTTAACGACCATTTGAAGTTATGATAGCACTGAAAAAAGTGACATATGACCGGTCCTCACACTTACCACCATTGCAGCATCCCCACGGTCATGTGATCAAAATTCGGGTGCTTGGCAATCAGCATGTATTTATAATGGTTGCAGTGTCTCAAGGTCACTTGATCACCATTTGCGACCTTCCCAGGGGGCTTCTGACAAGCAAAGTCAATGGGGGAAGCTGGATTTGCTTAATGACTATGTGATTTGTTTAATGCCTGCTGAAAAAGTTGAAAATTGGGTGCAACTCACTTAACGACTGCATCGCTTAGCAACAGAAGTTCCAATCCCAATTGTGGTTGTAAATCGAGAACTACCTGTAGTATTAGCCTTGATGGCAGTGGGACTAGTGGGCTTGTTTGTGCAGTTGGTTGGCCACTGTGAGAACAGACTGCTGGACTAAATGCGCCAGGAGTCCCATCCAGCAGGACACCACATATGTTCTTATGTTCAGAGAATAAGTGTAATTTCCCAGGTTTGGAAACAACACTTCAGACAATTTAAAAATACTAAGTTGCAGCATAAGTTTTCATTGGTTTGCAACATCATGTTTATGTTCATTTCAATGTTTTTCCACCCACATCTTATATTTACACACTGTCCTTGCATTATGACTATTTCCCTTCTTATTCCAAATGTAACCTTTGGGGTAGGTGACCTTGGGGTAGGTGACAGACGTCTCTTTATACTAATTTCAGTGTAGTGTCTTATTTGGGGTAAACATGAACCACAGAAATAATCAGTTTTTTGTTAATTAAATTATCTTAAGTGATTAAAATAACCAACCTTGTACAGAGTTCATGTTCCACCTGTTCAATCTGAATAAAGGGCCCACAGCCAATTTGCTTTTAATGCACCTTTATCAAAGGTCATCTCACTGATTCATTTTTAATTCCACTAGATGGCGTATTTACAAAAACAAAACAAAGGAATCCATCGGAACAAACTTTAGAGTGCATCTTATACTCTCTGCAGGTTTTTTGTTTGCTTTATTTTAATTCCACGTGTGATATTAAACACAAAGATTGATCATTGGCTTGGAGGCACAGGGTTACCTTTTCCGCACACTAATAAAATGTGATATTTTATTAGAGGTGTCGGCTGAAATAAATGGGGCAGCATCCATCCGGTGAGAGAACAAATACTCGCGGAGCAGTTTACACGCTAGCAATTTATAGCGTCTTAAAGCGTCAGTAAGCCACCGACCACGTTTCAGCAGCAAGGATGAGCTTTCTACGTTAACACCCAGTGCTTCTGAACGGGAGAGGAGCCCCACTTTCCCCGCCCCACAGCCTTGACCGCCGCTCATACACGCGTGTTTTGGAACGCGGACTCGTGCAGTTGTCACAGCTCGTCTTGCCCTCCGAGAGCCGCACTCGGGCGTTTTGAACGAAGAATGGAATTGTCAGTATTCGTCAAGTGCTGCTTTTCTGCCCAACGCGCTGAAAGTTTCATTCGGGATCACCTGTTTGTGTCACCCGAGGAGAGAGCAGCCCTCCTGGGCTGAGTCTGCTTCTGTTCTGTTCTTTTTTTTCTTTCTTTTTCCCTTTCAAAACCAAAGCCGCGCCGTTTCCAACGCCACCGCACCCCGCCCGGTTATTATCATGTGGCAAATCCTCCCTCCGTGTGTGCGATAAGGGGATCGGCCTCCTAATGGAATCATCCCCGAAGCAGCGCGCCCACGTCCCGCGATTACGATCACACAAAGCCCGGCGGACCCGCGCTGGCTGGCCGCGCGGTCTGCCCGGGGCGCAGGGCGGGAAAGCGGAGCAAAAGGGGTGGTGGCTCCGGCGCTTCGGACCCAGTCCCAGAGGGCAGGTAGTCAAGGAGGCGATTCCGCCTGCCGGGCCAAGAGGGGAAGGGCACCAGGGTTAAGCGGAGTCAGGGGCCGGCGGCCTCGGGAGGGCGCCAAGCTTAAAGGTGCGTCTGGAGGCACCCTGCGTCTTGCTCCCTTGCCCAGCGCTTTCTCCCGACTGGGAAGAGGAGGCGCCGGAGGGAATCGAACACGAGCCGGCCGCGGCGCCACGATCCGCTCCTGCGTGATACCCGACCTACGGCAGCGCTTCGAGCTGGGCCACAAAGAGCCCCGCGCGGGATACCCGACTGCCGGCTGGGCGAGCAGCGGGATCCCCCGCGCCTGCCGTTGTGAGCGCGGGTGGGGAGGGGGCGAAATCCATCAGTCAAAGGGAGGTGGGCGAAAGCCGGCCGAGCGTTACATAGGCAAAAGCGGGAAGGCAACGACGGCCTTTTTCTTCGGGGACTGCTGTCCGAGCGTCTGGCTTTGCCGTCAGCAGCGGCAGATAGGTCTCAAGTGTCCCGAGCGTCAGGCTCTCGGTAGCAGCGCTGAACAAAAACTTTCCAGGTTGCCCTTCGCGGGTGATGTTACCCGCCCCCCCGCCGCCGCCCTTTAGTTGGGAGATGCTGCTATTTATTGCGGGAGGGGGTGTCTATGGGGTGAAGCCGAAACGAAGCAAGGTCTAGGTGTTGCCAAGGCGTTGCTTCAGCCACCCAAGCGGAGACCCCGCAAACCTGCCTCCAGGTGCTTCGCGCGCAGAAGGTTGCCGTGTAGGACGCGCGCCCCCGGGCACGGGGAGGCCGGGTCCTCCTCTCCCTCCCTCCCTCCCGGACAGGGCGGGAGACAATCGGTCAGCTTTTGGGACAGTTCAAAAACAAAAGAGAGGGATGGAGGGGGGGAGAAGAGAGAGGCGCCAACCCGAACTGACAGAAACTGGATAGAGGGAAGCTCGCCGTCAGAATCAGAAGCCGAGAAAAACTGGGTCTCGCTTAAAGGAGGCAGTTGGAGGTCAGGACTGGCTCCCCTTGCGGGGCGAGGAAGCGAGAATCGATCAGAAACTGATTGCGTGCTTAGGAGCTAGAGGGTTGTCTCGTGAAAGCCCTTCTTTTCTTCAGAAGCTCGGAGAAAGAGAGAAAGAAGCCACTTTCAACAACTCCGGGAGCGTTTATTATTATGGCTTTGGGGGCAAGGCGGGAGGAGGAGGCGAACAGGTGATCGGCGCGCGGTTCTTTATCCCGCTTCCACCCTCGCCCCCACCCCAAACCATTAACTTCTTTTCCTTCCCACCCCCACCCCACCCGGGCTGGACTACTCCCTCCTTTGGAGAACACGCCCCAGTATGCTGAAGGAGAGAGCAAAGCGCTCGAGACAGTCACGCTGAACCTGCGGGGAAATTCTCTCGAGTTGCTGCCGCCGCTGCCGCCGCGGCAGGGAGAGGAGACCGGAGTCCTATACATCCTTCCCCGCGCGCGCGCGAGCTCTCCGGGGCTACGTGTGACAGGCATACCAATCCGGCCTCGAGCGGGAGCGAAGAGAGACCCAGGGGAGGGCGATGGTGATCGCCTCTCGGGATTTACAAACACACACCGCTCGCTCCGGGTGGCTCCGAGCGCAGGAGGGCTGGACTGTTTTGTCTGGGCTACTTTGACCTGGCGTTGCACTGTCTGAGGCACCGAGAAATCCACCAGGGCGCAGAGAGCGTGCAGGGGGCAGACCTTATCATCATTATCATTGTTATTATAAAATACGCTTAAAAAAAAAAGACATAACTTTCGCATGTTGATCTGAAAGCCAACGACGAACGAGGAATATGAACAGGAAAACCAGGCGCTGGATATTCCACATCTTTCTGAGCCTAGGAATTGTCTATATCAAAATAGGGTAAGTCGTCTCTCTCTCTCTCCCTCTCCCTCTCCCTCTCCCTCTCTCTCTCCCCCCCCCCTTTTTTAAAGGCAAACACGCTGTGGTGGCTCAACCTGTCCAGACCTGTGCTAGCATTTAACTTGGGGGAAGTCTGAAAGGGTTCTCTCTCCGTCTCTCTCGCTCGCTCGCTCCAGGGTGAGAGGACGATTTTTGCTGTTCTTGTCCCCAGTGAAATTCTGAATGTGCGTCAGCTCTGGGGAAAGGCGAAAGTCCTCGCCTGGCCAGACGAGAGGCATGACCAGAATGGCAATGAGCGCCAGCAGGGAAAAAGGTTACTTAGGACCGGTCCGCGGAACCTAGTCCTAGCGCGACTTTCCACCCTTTCCCAGGGTCATCGCCTGGGCAATGGGGACCTGGTCCGAGGGCTGCCTTTTGGTACCCAGCAGAGGAAATGGGCAGCGCTCTGCGCATGGGCAGGGGCTCCACGTTTTCTCACGTGCCACGACTGTTTCAGAACTGAATCCGCACCCCAGAGCTGAACTAATTCTTTGCGAAGATCGCTCAGCTGAAACCTGCGCAGACTTTTCTGGGCTTTTCAGCACTTCTCCGGGGGAGCTGATTTGTGCGGGATCTCGGCCCGACTGCGACTCTTTCTGCTCCGAGCGGCGGCGGCGGCGGCGGCGGCGGCGGTCTGAGCAGTCCACCCCGCCGCGGCTCCAACTGCTCTTATAAAAGTAACCTGGTTACCTGTAACCAGCTCCCAGTCATTTCAGAGGATCTTGTTTCTAAGTTTGCCGTGCTCAGGTTACTCGCATTCTTCCCGTTCAAAGAACCCGCCTACGAGGTGGCGTGAAAAGAAGCACACCGCCAAAGGAGTTCACGGCCAGGGCTAGGGTAGAGCCTCCTCCTCCTCTGGAATCGTCGGACCAAGTCCTATTAGGAACGCGAGCCCCAAGAGAGAGCCGGTAGCGCCGGCGAATGCGCGCCCACTCGCCCCGGTGGCCAGGCTGGGGATCATCCCTGAGTGCCGACTTCGTGAGGTCGGACTGCCAGGCGCGTCGGAGGAAGGCGGAGGCCTGCTGCCCGCGGGTGGGGATGGGGGATGTAGTGGCGGTATTTTCGAGGCAGGGAAGAGGCTTTGGAATTCCTGCGCACCGAGGTTTGGAAGGGTGCTAGGAGCAGAATCCTGACCTCCCGCCCATCTGTGCTTGGACGGATTGCTGGGTGTCTTCAATGGAGAGAGAGCGGCCGGGAGGATGGCCACGCATTGGCACCTCCGCTCTCTCTCGCTCCCCCCTCCCTTTCTCACAGACCCCATCCCGTACGTCTCCTTCCCACTAGCACCTTCCAAATGCTCTGGGCTACCATTTCCCCCTCCCCCCCAATTCCTAATCGTGATTCGTTGCATCTGGAGGGCCCTCGGTTGGGGAAGTCTGGAATATGAGCGCCCCCCCACCCCCCACCCCAGGAGGAGATTGGGAGAGAGAAGGGAGGCGAGGCTCTCCTCGCTGTTAAATTGACCCAGCTTCTTTTTTCAGCGCCATAGTCCGGAGGGAAAGCGGACGCCGGGAGACGAGCAGCCGAGCCGCTCTGGGCTGGCGTTCTTGGCCGCGGGCTGGTGGAGCAAAATGATGCTTCTGGCTCTGCTCGAGTATGTGCTGAGATTTGCCTGCTGACTTTAGCAACACTTGTTGCCCTGGACGCCGGAGAAGAAATGGGGGGAGGGCAGGCTCCCCTGGTTCAATGGCCCTTACCTATTTCTGTAAGAAGAGGGGCGGGGGGGGGCTGTTAGAAATCCTGCCGCCCTCTCGCCACCCTTGGGCTTGCTGAAAGGTTGCTCTGTAGACAGTCGGTGGAATAAGCGACTGTCGAGCCTTGATGGGCAGATGAAACGCTCGCGGGGCTTACGCGGCATCAGGGCGCGCTTTGATGTTGAGAAACCTGCCGCTTCCAGTTCGTACCGAGCGGCGCCTCAAAGAAGAACCTTTTAGAGGATCGATGGATCCCGGCTCGGATGAGGTGATTCATGGTCGCTCCTCTCTCTCTCTTCTCTCCCTCCTTCTCTTATTAGGGGTCTTTCTTCGGTCGTGGCTTTGGGAGCCAGTATCATCTGTAACAAAATCCCGGGGCTGGCTCCAAGACAGAGGGCTATCTGTCAGAGCAGACCCGATGCCATCATCGTGATCGGGGAAGGCTCCCAAATGGGAATCAACGAGTGTCAATTTCAGTTTCGCAATGGACGGTGGAACTGCTCCGCCTTGGGGGAGAGGACCGTCTTTGGAAAAGAGCTGAAAGTGGGTATGTTACCTCCTTCTTATAAGCTGTTGCAGGGGTGAGCCTGAAACCCACCCAGAGAAGAGGGGAGGGTATCCATAGGCCAGGGAAACAATGGGGCAGGTCCAGCTGCTCAGGGAAGTTACTTTCCGCGGCAGTCATAAAGCCTGGCTTAAAGCTTGCTTTCCTTCCCTTTGCAAATACAGACAGAAGCTGTCTTTAGAAAAGTTGCCATTGTTACTTCACTCCCAAACTTACTTTTAAAAAAGATTTTTCTATTCTGTGGTAAGAATGCATCCTACAGAAATGCCTCATTTGAAGCAAGATAAATCTGAACTGCAGTATCTAAACTGCAAGGCTACAACTGAAACCCGAAATGTGTGGCCCTCCAGATGTTGCTGAACTACAGCTCCTAGTATCTTTTATTTAACTATTCTAACTTGGGATGCCAAGTTATGATAGTAGAGCAACATCTGGAGGACCATAGGTTCCCCACTTTTAGGCAGGGGGTAGATCTCCCTGACCTCTGGTATCTCTGAATAAATATGATTAGGACTGAAATCATACTATCAACATATCTTTGACCCAGTTTTGCACTACTTTGTGCAACGTTGTAGCCGTGGGGCACATAAGATAGAAAGCCATTAAAATGCCATAGATAAAATCCAAGCAGTGCATGCTTTACAATCACATTACCAACCAATTTCTAATAATACTAGGTAGAAACAGAAGATCTCTGTGTGAAAACACCATGTGAACTTTGCACATTCACCTTAACAGAATCTCTCATAGTCTCTGTGTGGTATAAGAAGGAGAGCTATTTAAATGTCTTCTTTCCAGCCAACAGACATTTCAAATCTGCATTCCAGGAACATAAAATGGGGGAGGGGGGGAATGCTGTAAATCGTGTGTGAAAATAATCTGAAACTCTTGGTCAGCTAAATAGATAGACAGCTTTTTAACACTCTTTAATCAATTTGTTATAGTTAGAATTAAATTGTAGTGAAATGGTAGGTGGCAGTATTGATTTTGAATTAAGTTGCCTGTTATATAGTGGTTTAATTGTTGATGCATGATCTAAGAATAGATCTATACATCTGAAAAGATCACTCCTTTTCTTCTCCAAAGCTTATTTATTCATTTCTATTCTTTAATTTGGAAGTCTTTGAAGTTGGCATCTGCCAGTTGTGTCTAAGAACTTTTCATTCAATGAGACTGATTCCTAAACGATGTCAGCAGCCTGGGTTCATCAGTGGAAACTGATTAGGGTTACCTATGTTCCATGCTGAATGAAGAATGGTTATGTTTCCAAATGTCAAATATTTATTTGATAGCCAATTCATCAGAGGAAATTATGAAAATTTCATTATTAGATTAGATTTAAATAAACAGGAAGGCCCCAAATGTAGGTGAAAATCAAAGTTTGGGGACCAGTATGTGATTTTTCATCAATAAATATCAATAGTTATACTGTATCAGTTTCCTACATGAAATAGTCAATATTTCAAGAGTCAATAGTCACTCTTTCCAAAACTAAGTGCACCTTTTTTTGTATATAAATGTGAACTAGTTTGGAACACATAACAGATTTTCCTAAACTGATGCTCTTCAGATATATTTGACTATAGGACTGTAAATCTCATAATTTCCACCTAACAGGTAGATAGGTTAACCATAGTGGCCATGAATAATGGAAATTTTAATCCAATCTATTTGAAAGATACCATGTTAGAGAAGGTGAGCTTAAATAAAGCCTGTACTGTGCTCCTAGTATGGCTTATTTGTGTTTATTATTTCATTATTACACAACTGAAAGTTTAACTCTGGAAAATTAATGGATATATTTCAACACCAGTGTTGCTATCTTTGCAGAAGTGTTGCTATCTGTATTGGATTGCAGCCAGTGAGTCTTGAGTTAGTTATGAATAGTTGTACTGAAATGCAACTATTTCATTTACTGTTTATTTACTGAAAAGTAGTAGTATTAGATTGGGTGATAGTCCTATATACACTAAGACCCCCAGAAGTAATTGAATGGAACATGCTTCTGAGTAGACAGTATAGATGGTACTTGTGTTAGTGACACTTTTTGGGGAGGAATATAGGTTAAACATCAGAATTGACTAAACATTACAGATTTTCCTCAGTACTTCCATTGCAATTAATGACAACTATTGTTAATATCTTATTTTTTATGTAACAAAGCTCCCTTGTGAGTACATCTGAGGTAAGGAATTCCTTGAGAGCATCTGCATTCTTTTCTCTTCAGATGTGCAATGTATTAGCTTGTTGTCCATGATTTCAACCACTTTCCTCTCTGATGAATAATCATGTGGATGTATTGACTTTCTTTATTTGATAATTTAGCCTCCTCCCATCAGTTTACCATATGAGAAATGTAATTATACATGACTTCATTTTAAATATGATGAAGCCGTAATTCAATCACTCCATGGTTTGTAATACCAAAAGATTTCTTATATGTTATTTTCAGCTGACAGCAAGACATGCTAAGGGCATGGTTCCAAACATGTAACCATACGGTGCTTTTAATTCTTATTCAGAATTATTATTTATAACAGAGATAAAATGCTTGCATCTACATCCTCAGACCTAAGGATTCTTGGAAGGAAGCCAGTCAAAGTTCAAAGAGAATTTGGGAACAAGAACATTGACAGAGTCCTGTGGCAGCCTAAAGGGCAGAATGTAAAGACAACATTAAGAGGCAGGTGTGCCTAAGGCACATGATGCTTGATGCTTGTTGGGAGAAGTTATCCAGACCCATTTAGTCTTAATTCACCAGTACTTAGATATGCATCAAAGTCAGTACACTACTGTAGATGGTCTATGCTCCTTATAGGCTGAAACTATTGTATTAAGAGCAGTCTGAAAAAAGAAAAAGAGAATCTTGTTGAAGGCTTTCATGGCCGGAATACGATGGCTGGTATGGGTCTTCCGGGCTATGTGGCCGTTTCCAGAACACGGCCACACAGCCTGTAAGATCCATACCAGCCAAAAAGAGAATCCTTTTGCAAGTTTATTTTAAGTAGATATATTAGTACTCAAAATCCCAACCGAAGTTTAAGATCGTCCACATTTCTGTCGTGCTTTGTCTTTCAAGTGGATAGTTCCAGGTTCACCAAATATAACACTCCTGTTTTTGTAGCAAAATCAGTTCAAAACAGTTAAATTGAACCAAATATTTTTAAAATATCCATATGAATCTGTCTTCTAATTAAGGAGCTCAGCTGGGCTGGCTTCTTACACACATATACTTCACAAATTCTATTTGTTATGGTTAACATATCTATTTGGGTCCTAGAAAATACTGCTAGAGTGAAAGGCTTGGAGTTTGCTAGGAACTAGAAACTATTGGGGACAGTGTGGAAATTACCACCTACTTGCCCAACATGCACTGTCAGCTGTAAGTGAAAGGAAGTCCCCTGCTGCCCTTTGAAGAACTTGGGAATACTGAATAATGCAAATACTTTCCAAGTTATCAGGATATCACCCTGAAGACTTGGAGAAACATGACCCAGTCCTGAAGCAACACCACCTCAAGACAAATAATCAGGCTTGTATTCACTGCAGGAACCAAGCTTTTGTTCCTACTGTCAATTCAATTCCCAAGTTTTTATCCCTTTTACCTCCTTCATAGGAATTCATATAGCTGAAAATTAGTCTAAGATCAGTGTGATTCTGATGATAAAGTATACCATCAGGCTTTGTTGCCTTGTCCTGAGATGGTCACAGGATTTACTGGGTGTACATTCCTCAGAACTTCATTCCTTTCTTCTCTTTAGCTTCCAAATTTGTTCAGTTTTTACTTAAGTCACTTTCTGCTTAGGGAGCATAAAATGGCTCTCAGGGATCCCTCAGGGCCCTAACTCCTTAGGCTAGAAAACTATAATCTCTAATTAGCAGTTAATTAGAGATAAGAACTTTTGTTGACAGCAACATTTTAAAAGAGCTTCCATTGATATCAGTGGAAATGCCTAAAACATGAAAGGATATTGAAGGGTGTACTAATCATTCCTGATGCTGCATCCTCTTGAAAAATGTGTTGATCTGCACAACATTGTATTCTGGACTAAAGAGCTACGGTATTTGAATTTTGGCCTATGCATGTGATTTAGATAATCACAACAGAGAATCTTTGAATGCCCTTTCTCAGTGTCTCAAAGACAATGCTTTGCACCTTGCTACATATTCCTTCCTCTTCACCCCAACTCAGAAATATGTTCTCCAAGTGTCCTTATTAAAAAACAAAAGGTACAAGACAGGAACTGGTAATCTTTCTGCCTTGGTTCATACTTTTGGATGATTTTTCTGAGTTTTTGAACATTGAAAACATTCTCCATCTCTTTGATGCATGCAGATGAAGCCCACTTTGATTAGAAACAGGAGTGTATAAGGCAGCTGAGTCTTGCTTCAAGAAGGCTTCTCATGACATGGAACCAAGTTGAGCCACTTGGCATGAGGACCAAGTTGAGCTACAGATGTACTTTGCCTCCTGGAGGCCCTTGGTGCCACTCAAAAGCCTTTTCTAGCATTTCTAGTGGCTGACATGTGCAGAAGCTCTTTCAGCTACCAGAACCACAGATGAGGCTTCACAGCAACATGAAAGGAAGCAACATGGCTGCTGGTTTTTACAAGTATGCATCTGTATGTGTTGCTTTGCCAAACAGCTTTGAGAGGGTACTTCATGCAATGAAATGAAGCCCCCTTAAAAGCCTTACACACTGGGAAAAGTCTGTAAGGCTTTTAAGGGGAAAAGCAGAACAATGGTGGGAAGATTATGGGTTATGTAAGTCTACCTCAATAATCCAGGGTTTTATGTTCATTTTGTGAATCAGTGTCAAAGGAGAAGGGTGTACAGTAGTGTATAGGTACCTTGTAGAGTAGCCCAGTCCTGTTAGTCAGTCTTCTGCTGGGCTGAGACTTTGAGGGATGGGGTGGTGCGAAGGACCAAAGTTAATCATAGGAGCAATGCAATTATTGAGTGAAGAAGTTTGTGATATACCTATGTATGTATGCATGCAACAAACAAGGCTACAAGATATGTTTCCCCTAACCCCTTCCTGTTGGATAAGGGCCTCAACTTCTCAAGCCAGGCCTTTGTGCTCAGGCAATGTGGCATGCAACTGCTCAAAAGTTAGGATATTTCCCATGTATTGCAACAATTAAGAACTTTGCTGTGGAAATGCTTGACTCTCTTGCATATTACCTAAAGAACAGAGCCTAGGGTTGGATCACAGGTCGAGCCCAAGTGCCAATACATAGTTGAAGTAAGCTACAGAAAGTATTTCTTAATCAATCTGTATTCTGCTTTTCCATGGAAATAGTTCTAAAGGCGATTGGCAAAAATAAAAAGCAGAATCATAAAGCAAGTAGAACAATAAAAAAATTAAATAAAAATAAAAAGCATCCAATAAATGAAATCCAACCAAGAGCCCTGCATACCCTCCAGTTTTACTATCATACAATGACATGATTGAAAGTGTTTTTGCCTAATTACATAAGGCCATAGAGAGGGAGCTAGCTTGGCCTCCCTTGGCTGAGAATCCCCATCCTGGGAATTGCCTTTCTTGCATTTCCTCCAAAGATGTCTTTCAAGTGAGAATTTCAAAAACTTGAAGCACTTGTCAACTCATATAGAGCACATTAGCCCAAATGGGATGTAAGCAAGACTTAGGTCATTATGGCCAGATTTGAAAGAATCAGGACCAGATGCAGTCAGAGATCAAGCCTATCTTTTAATTGTACATTTGACGACTGAGCAGCTAGGGCACTAAAGCCTGGTAAGATATATAAATGTGACCTTCATAAACAGTATTCTAAATCTACCATTTATTTTTCAATGGATAAGTCTGGAATCTAGAGAGTACATTTGGAGCAAGAATTGGAACGATGGACAATCCAGCACAAATTAAGTTCCTAACCATCCAATATAGATGAAGTTCTTATTCCTTGATTTGCCTTTTGACTAATCAGAAGTACCTCAATTTGTTTTCATCCGGGTCATGACTAATGCCAGACACCATTCCAGAACTTGGTCAACATCTTGGAATTCAACCATTAATTGAAGATCTAATTAGCTGGCAAAACTCAAGAACTGACTTGAAGGCCAATTATTTATTATTAGATGTGCAACCTGATACATAATCTGCTGCTCCAAGAACAAATCTCAGTTCAAGAGAATTTGTGCAGTTTAAAATTTAAATAATACAGAGGATGTTTTGTGTTAGCTGATGGAGAAAGTAGCTAATCAAAAATGTGGAAATAAAGTGAGCTTTAAACTCTGCCCCAATATATCCATTTTTCTCCATCCCCATGCAAAAGATGCTCTCTACAGAGCCCGCTATGATCTCTCAGAAGAATCCTAAAGTTTTCAAAATGAAGGGAAGGGTTGCAAGTCAGTGGCAGGGTTCTGCTTTGTTTGCTGCAAAAGTCCCAAGTTTAATTTCTATCCTACCTGGTTATGGCTGGAAAGGACTCCAGTCTATAATCCTATACACAGCAGACATTGGCAGTACTGAACTTAACGGACAAATGCTTTCTGATTCAGTGAAGGCATTTTTCATGTTTCTATTCTTTTCCTAAACAATCATGTACTTAATTGTTTGTATATATAACGCATTGTGGCTTTGCCCATCACTGAAAAATTCCTGTGGATGTCCAAAATCTGATATTTTTAGACTGATCCAAAAGCCTGTTTAATAAATAAAAAGAACCAGAACAATCCAGTTAGCTTTAAGCTTGAGGATTGATCATTGTGGTACAAACAGGAAGATCCAAGGAAAAAGAAAAATAAAGGAAAGTGTCTGAGAATTTTGCCTCTACTCATCATTGGGGATGATTGAGTTAGATTTATAAATGATTCCATGGTTTTCAGGGCACCCACAGCAATGGTCACTGGCTTCAAAATGGCAAGTGCAACTGGAGGATTGAAACCCTGCCCCTTTTTATATGTATGGAGTGTGTGTGACACACATTAAAAAAGGGTGAAGGTTCAATTGCCTGGTTGTGCTCACCCTTTTGAAGCCAGTGACCATCATTGTGGATGGCTCTGATGCCTTCAAAGATATCCTAATGTGAGATATCAAAAAATCTGTTCCAATTAATTATAAATCACACTGATGAAATTCTAAATTTGTTTTATAATGAAATGCTTTCAGCAGAATATTATATGATACCCTATTAGCATTTGAATGGATATATTAACCAGTGTTATTAGAATAGTTGACCTAGGACATGAGTCATATGACTACAGTAATTTATTAAAGAAACTGTACTTAGCCTTGTCACTCACCATACCGTTCACCATTTTGGGCTGATTGATTGGATTGTAACTCCTGATTGATATGAAAATCTCTACCCCATATCTAGATACAGACAACATTGTTTCACGAAATGTTATGAATGAGTCAAGTGGGTTATATTGTGGCCCAGTACGAATGATAACATGTAGAAGCAAATTTATCTTGTCCCTATTGCAGTGGTAGGTCAGTGCAGAACGGATACTTCCATTCATCCAATATATCTTGGGAAGCTTTCCTACGTGAATTGGGAGGCCGATGCCATTTGGTTAGAGTGGGCTACGATGCTAGATACATTGAGATCCTTCATTTGCCTGACTGGTGTATCCTTTGAGCCTGTCATGACTCTCTAAGTGCTCCCATGGGCATGACTACATAGGATCTGAGCCAACAAGGGTCTAAACTAGGAAGTAGACTTACAGAACAAATTGAACCTGATATTTTTTTTCTCCATTCTTGGGCTCTACTAAGAGTTATATAATCCATTATGCCTTTACTTTCAGAGACTGTTCTCTGGTTGCTTCACCAGGGAAGGTGCTCTGTAGTTACTAGCAAAAGCCTTTTCGATGATGGTATCCCAGTTATTGCATGCTTTTTCTTGGGGGGCTTATCTGGCACGTCCATTCATATTATTTTATTTCCTTTGAAGTCACTTTTAATCTTACCAGGCTTTTAAAATCTAGTAAAACCAATTAAATGTTTGAGCCCAGCTGTGCAGCAGTTGATTGACTATTAATTCTGCATCTTATTTTGTTATTTTTATTATTGTATTTGTTAAATTTTTAATTTTTAAAACATAACCCGCCCTATGAACTTCTTGTAATATGACAGCCAACTTCTGTCTTCAAATAAAGAACAATATAACAATAAAATAAACCCTTCACGATAGTAGCACCAGTTAGATTAAGTCAAATGGTTACACATCATCTCCCAGTATCCTGTTTGGTATACTTGTGATAGCATGGTCAAGACTGCACTCAAATTTTAGCTATTTATACATCTGCACGAATGAATGTAAAGAGACAGGCTCCTGGGGTACAACAATTTAAATTGCTTTGGTTTCATCAATGACTTTATTCTTAGTAAGGCATATATGGTTCTAACATATGGTGGGTGTACTATGACAGCACCTGACATTTCAATGTGATGTTGAACTGTAAAATATTGTCAAGGATATTGCATAAGAGTAAGCATAAAATCACCTTGGAACAATATTCACCCATCCACTGAGGTGGACAGGCATTGAGTGCTCCCATTCTCATATGCCCAATGTTTGTTTTCAGTCACCACTGTATTAAACCTTATTCATTTAAGAAAATCAATGATGATTATCTTTACAATTACAGGAAAAAATTCTGAAAAACCAAACTCAATAATTTGGGCATCTCTACACTATTATTATTTTCTTCTCTGAGACAAAACTGAGAAATATACTTGTAACGATTTTGAATTAGAATTTCACCCAGCTACATTTCCCAGGATTATGGGAAGAAAACCATGACAATATGTATAAAAGTCTTTTATATTTATAGTGTGAGTACACTATACTGAATAACTGCATCCCCAGTTACATTAGGGCAATGTCACTTTTTTTTGATAACATAGTAATATATTTTTTTTAAGTAGAGGAATTTTTTAAAATGAATGTTACTGATCCTTATTTTAGATGGTCTTTCACTGTCTTCTTGTTTAGTATTCAGTCTCGGTGCAGTTTGAGTTGTATAACATTTTATATTAACACTTTTAATTACAAAAAGTAAAGTGTAATTAATCAAAGAGATACGTTGTTTGGGTCTTATTTGAAGACAAAGGAGAAGGTTGAAAAATGTAAAAAAGCTGATGGGGAGAATGGCCTCTTAGAAACTGTTTGGTTTGAAGCTGACCACAGAACCTATTATAAGAAGTCAGGTGGAATAATAAAGAACATGAAACGCTCTTGTACCATTAAGGATAAATACGAGATTTTAAATATTTCTATGCACTGAGGTTATCTGTCAAGAAGTTTTTCATTAATATAACAAAAATTGGAGAGTAAATATATCATCATCATTGATTTTTCCCCAACTTTCCACCCAAAAGCACTCAAGATAATTAAAAATTACACCAAACTAAAATCTGATAAAAAAAATAAATTGAGAACACTAATTGAGACAGAAAAACTCTTGACTAAAGACAGAGGGCAAAATAAGGGGCGACTGGTCCAGGTCTTTCAATATGGGTGATATGCTCCCAATATTGTGAACCATTTAGCAGCCATTCACAAACTGAAACTTGCAGTGCAATTTGTCAGTGATAAAAAAGTATCTAGGGAAATATTTCCAATAGTAGAGAATATATGGTTGAACCGTTGGGTTCTTGATGTTCGCTTGATGATTTTACTGCAGACATTTCAGTGCACTGATGATGTTACATGGGTTGGTAATAAAATGTCTGCAGGAAAACAATGAAGCTCAGAAAATATCAAGAACCCAACAGGGAAATATTTGTAGAAAAATGACAATGTTAGGCAAAATTGCTTGCAAATCCTGAATAGACTGAGGAAAGTTGCAACAAAATACACACACATTTTAGTGCAATATCTTGCTTTCTTTTAATAAATTCCAATGAACTAGACAGATTCACAAAAAGAAGGAAGGGAGGAAAAAATGAACTTTATGTATTTGCAAAACTGAAAACTAAAGCATTTAATATATAATTCACCTGAATGCTTTTCACAGGGACTAGCAACATCTGCACTGGGAATAATGAAGTAATGACTGCTCAGGAAACAAATGTAATGTTACTTTGACTTCAGCAAGAACAAGCTGTGCATGTAAATAATTTGTATATATGACATGGGAAAAAAGGCATAGATGGTGTAAGTATGTTGGTGGGGTTTTTTGTTTTGTTTGGTTTTGGCATCCAGAAAAGTTTTCTTGAAAAAAAAAAACACAAAACAGAAGCCAAGTTGGAAATTTGGCACTGAGTATCTAAAAATTAACATGATGCTTTTTGCCAAAGAGTCAATCTTCTAGGCAGTGACTGTCATAGACAGATAAAAACATTGCCCCAAGGTCACTTTTACAGGAATTTTCATTTCATACCTGCCTTCAAATGTATCTTGTGAGTACATGTTTTAGAGAAACAAAAAGATTGCATTACCGCATGTTAGAAGAGTTAGGTTCTCTAAAGCTGATTAAAGTTCTGCTAAGAGTTTTCTCCAGAAGAAAACATCATTGCATAAAATGTATTGCAGTGCCCTAATGGCACAGATAGGCTGAACAGTACCCTTCAGAAGCCATATACTTGACATACCAAGCCAGGATGATTTGGAATGAAATAGTGACTTTTCTGTGAAAATACCTATAGGAAGACTTTAAAATGAAGTACGTGGGCAGTAATTCAGCACATTTGCACTACAATTTCTGCCTCTATTATTCTTCCCCAAGCCAGTGCTTCCAGGTGCTGGTGCTGGCTGAATATTATGAGACCTGTAGTCCAGCATATGGAGAAAGCTATGCTAAGTACTTAGCAGCTCCACTGAGTTGAATTGGGCCAATTTCCTTATAAGTATGAATGAAATGAATGGATTTACTGTAAGTATATGTAATACTGTGCTAGGTTCTGCCAGACATTTTTTTTTATCCCATTCCTCTTTCTGCATCATTATGAAATGGGCAAAAATCTCATTCATGCATTCCAGTGTATAAAGCTAGCAACCGCTGCATTGCTAACATTTTTAAAAGGCAGTGGTCTTTCGTATAGAGCTATTTTTCAACTTGATTCCTTGAGCTGCAGAAGAGGTTCCCCACCCCCATGCAGTCCAGGGAGATCAGTGAAATGTGGGAGGTGTTCTGCACCTTGCAAGATTTGACTGTTTATCAGAGAAATGGGCATTTGATATTACTTTCAAGGCCACCATTTTTCATCGCACAGGTTTTGTTTAATGGTCATATCTATGCTGGGTAATGGAATTGAAGGAGGCAGGGAAAAGATGGTTTCTCATCTCCAATTTGCTGTCTATGAATTATGACTTCTATAGAGATGTGAAATAATGTAGTTCATGGCACATAATTGGCAAGCTCTGCTGGATTTTCCGTCTTTATATTTTCACAATCAATGTATAATTCAGCACATGTCTCTTCAGATAACTCCCTCCCTGACCCTTGGCCTTAAATAGCAGAAAATACAACATATGTTTTCCAGTGAGACAAATACAAATTTGTCTTTTTTTATTTTCCAAAATACCTAATTTATGACACAGCTGGTTTGATAGTATAAAATATTTTCAAAGCCTCAAGTCTCCATCATGATGTGAATTGTGTTACATGGCATCCCTCCCATTTTATTTTCTTAAACAGTTTAATCTTCTATTACTTTCTGCAACTAGTTTAATATATATTTATTAAAAATGGTGATTTCATTGAAAAATGAAGTCATTGTCCCTGTCCCTATTCCTTCTATATTTTATCTTCTTCAGAACTGATTTTAAACAATCATCATCATCAAAATTTTGGATATCTTCAGAAAAACTCATTCTATAGTACCACAAAGGTCAGCTGTACTCCTATTTGGGATGCTTGTCACACCTCCAAATCTTCTTGAATCTCTACATTATCCCAGTAAGCTGATTAAGCAAGAGAGTAAAACTGGATATGAACTATTGAGTTGAGTCTCAAGGCAAACAAAACAGAAGCGCACTAGGCAAGCACATTGAGATTAGTCTTGTTTCTTTTTCTAGGTAAAGCGACACTTCTCAGAAAATTGAGATCCTGGGTTTTATGAGGACAGAAGGTGTACATTTTACTTGATGATAAAAAAAACTGTTTAGAAGTGTTTGGGTCAACTGTTCAAGTCATCTCCCATTCAAATTAACCAGAGTTCCAAAAAGATTGTCAGCTCTAGTGGTTTGAAAAATCATCTAGAACTATCAGGAATGTTTTTAGTAATCTCCAAAAGTCAACCATTTTAATAAGTCCCTTGTTACTGAAGAAGTTAAAAGTTGCAGCAGCTCTAAATCTCTATCTGTCCATCTCAAGGGGACTCTTGGTTTTTATCCAAATATTGTTTCAAGACATTAAGTCAGATATGCTTGTAGGAACTTTCCACTTTTCCAGCACTCTTCTCATTCAAAAGGGTATCAGTGGAAGAATCCAGTCTTGGTGCTTTGGCATAGTTTAACATACATGTATCGGTCCACAGGGAAGATCTACAATGCCACCAAAATGTAAACTCCCTCAAATGAGTCACCAGAAATCAGTCTTTCTACTCTACATTCTGAATATGGTATGAACTTGTCACATATTTCTATTGGTTTTGTAGCCTCTAGAAATGGTGAAATCTTTATCAACCTGATTTAATGGTTTCAGTGATTCAAATTACATTCTCTGACTGATGTATGCTTTTTATGCTTCCTGAAAGGTCTTCAGGTTTGGCAGGTAATCCTGTGAATCCATGTAGGCATTTTATTAGTCTCATCTCTGGTTCAGTCAAATGATGAATACTCTAGCAGGATCAGCCACTTCTTTAAACTTTAATAGTTTACTCAGAGCTTATTACTGTAATTTAGCTTTCTGTGCTATGTTAGCACCTTCTCTCTCTCCCCCCTCCCTTCCTCCTCCTCCTTCTCCATATTGTGCTGATTCACAATCAAAATATGCATTCCAAGGAAGATGTATATGGAGCTTGGATTTGTTGGATTATTTCAATTTGTCTTTCAATACTAATAGTTTCAAATTTACCATTTTTAAAAAATTTGATGCAGATTTCTTTGCTGAAGAGATTTGTATCTTCAGGAAGGCTGATTATAGAAATTTAACTAAAATGGGAATTGGTTGCATTACTCCCATTTCTCCTACCTCCTGAAAGCGTCCTTTAGATTACAGCTTTGGAACTCCTGCAGTATGAACTGTGTTGCTCTTTGACATAAATACAATGTTTAAATGTTGTATCTGTAAACTGCCTTGCAGAGCATTCAGATAAAGTGGGATGCAAAATTTTTAGTAACAGGTGAAACAGCTTTGGCAAAACTGATCATCTCTCTAAGGGAAGGAAGGTAATAACAGAAAAAGTTCCTTAACAATGATGTTTGTTTGGTTTGCAGTAGAATGTAGCATTTCTGAACATTATTTTGATTGATTATGTGTCATTGCATTATCCACTTTTTTACTATTCTTCCAAATAAACAAATCACTCAACTTTGAATAAGTATGATAACTTCAAGTAACTGTGACTGCAATTATACGCATGCTGATTTGAGACTAACCAGTAGAACAGTCTTCTGAATAAATGCCTAGACTATAAATAAAAATAAAATGTATTTCAGGATTACTTAAATATTGTTACACATGTTACAAAGATTTTGCATAATGCATAATACTTCTTAGTTGTGAAACCTATTCTCTCTCAGTGTAATGTTTTATGGATTATGCCCTCACAATCAGTCCACACATTTGGTGAAAATAGGAAGTGTAACATAATTGCAACTGTAAATTTCACAAAGAAGCAAACAGACCAAAGGCCAATGTGAGTAGGCAACCCAGTGCTCTTGAAACATTTTGAATTGCAACTCGGACAATCCTTAGCAATTGTCCTTGTTGGTGGAGAATTTTCAAACTGGAGATCCAAAGCATGTGGAAGGCATCAGATTGCTTGCCCCTGAATGTTTTGTTTCCCCCTGTGGTCATCTTTGATAAACTCACAAGCAGACCGTAAAAGCAACAATTGTCTCCTGTTTTGCCCCTTCGCCACCATACCCCAGTGACCTTTAATCACGACTTCATCTGACAAGAGACTTCAACCTCTGCACTTTATAATGTATGTAATATAAAGAATTATTTCCTTTTGACAGCCCTGGATCTACTGCTACCCAGTATGTTTGGGGTGTTTTCTAGAAGAAGCAACTAATATTAAAAATCGAAAAGCATTTTTCAGCTATTCCGCCTCTGTGATAGATATTTTTTCTGGAAAGAAAAAAGACAAAATAGTGGGAAAGCACAGGAGGGTACCAAAGAAAGATGGTATTACGCTATCTAGACTCCCCATAAAATGTTGAGAAGGAGGCAGGCAATGGCATGATAAAAAGTTTGGCTTGGAGCATCCCTAGTCATCGGCAAGACTTGTAATTATTCTTGGAGCTGTTTCTTGAACAATATATTTTTTTCTGAAAACAGTACTATTTGATTTACGTATGCTTCATAATGTCTAAAATAGCTTGGGGTGGGAATTTCTTATACATAATTTCCTTTGGCACGTTTATCATTTGGAGTTCAATTGTTAACTGGATATGGCTTTTTAAAAGTGGTGGTTTTTGTTTGTTTTTGATAAGTGATTGGTTTAGGCAATGTTTTCTTCAGCACAGTCTCTCACATTGGAACCACTTTCTTCCGAGAGCTGAGATTCATCAAGCACATTTGTGCACTTTTAAGAGGAGTTTGGTATCCATAAATTGAGCAATGGTTATCCAGCCATTTCTTTTCCTTTCTTCCTCCCTTTCATACATCTTTCCTTCCTTCTTTTCCTCCTCCATCTTCTCCCATATCTCTCCTGGCTGCCTCTCTTTTCTTTATTCCTTTCTTCTCTCTTCCTTTATTTGCAAAGATGGATCTTTCTTATTTCAGGATAAAACAGATTTTTTAAAAATAACCTTAAACTGTTGGATACAATGGCAACTTAAAATTAGAAAGCCAGATTTTAAGAAAGCTAGCCTATTTTCTACTTATTTTACATTCTAAGGAAGAAATACTTTGATGTTATAGCTCATGTGTCATCAGCAAAAACCGCAAGAGTTTTCAAATTTAATGAAGCAAGGGTATGATTTCTAATCAATATGGTACCAAGCTTTTTATAACTCCAGGATGGCAAATTGCTTTGGATCCTTACCCAATATGTCCTTGTTTCTGTCCTTTAAAACTGGAGAGTTTTCACAAACAAATTTAAATTTAAGCAGAAGAATAAGAAAGAAGACTCAAGAGAAAGGACTGTTTAACTCACTAACACGTTAAGGCAGGGTTCCTCAACCATGGCAACTTTAAGGCAGGTGAACTTCAACTCCCAGAATTCCCCAGCCAGCCAGTTGAAGACCACCCATCTTAAAGTTGCCATGGTTGAAGAACCCTGTGTTAAGGGGTAGGCAACTTACACTTTCTGTATGTTTTGGACTAGGGCTCCATAAGCTGTTGCCATTGACCATGCTGTCCATGGCTGATGGGTGTTGACATTCAAAGCTTATAGAGAGGACCAGGTTGTCTACACTGGTTTAAAGGCAACCTGGTTAACAATGAGGCCTGTTGTGCATTTGTAAATGTATGAATTTTAGAATGTAGATAGTAAAGCAAGGCAGCCCATCGGAGTCAGTTCCAAAAAGCTGTTTTTGAGCATGCAAGAGTGCAAACAAGGCCCCAACTAGTAGTTGTTTAAAGCAGCCACATCTCCTCCTAGAACTGGGTGGCAACTTCAGAAAGCAGCTTTCTTCAGAGCTAATTTTGAAGGGCAGCTTCATGGTATCAGGAAAAAATGCTGTAAAGAGTTGCAGCTATATGCTATATTTGTGTCCCCTGTGCTCTGAAGTACCTTTTTTCTAGCTGAATCTGAATGGCTGCATAGGCTGTAGTAGACAGCATATGTCAAGGAAGGAATTTGATACAAACAGCTGGTTTTGCCGAGCATCCTGCTATACTCTACTTCTGGATTCATGAATGTGAGAGTTCTAAATGGAAACTTATCCAGGAACATATGTATTTGATATGTGGTAGTCACTGATCTACAAACAAACAAAGGCAGGCAGCTTTCTTTTTTCATATGATTTTACACTAAAATGTATTCTGTTAGAGAATATTGTGTTCTTTTTTGGCCAGGCCTTGGTATCCTATGGCTGCAATTCTATGACTAGAGAGTAATTTTGAAAGTAATCTCAAATAAGGTAGCCAGTGTTAAGACAACGGAAGTCTAAATGCAAAGACATATCCCAAGCAAAGGAAAAAACAAGCTTCTGCAGAGAGATATATATAGAAGTGGCAAAGAACTGCTATGTATAATATAGTAAAAGTCAGAGTATACATCTTTCCTGAGGGAGAATGCAGAGATGTGGCAGATTGATTGATTTTGCCCAAGTGCTCTTCACCAACCTGGCATCTTCAGAGGTATTTGGACTGCACCCTCCTGCATTGTGCGATTCAGGTATATGCTAGGAGATTCAAGTAATATATGGTTCAAATCCTGTATCTGATTAGGAAAATTTGATTCAGTTTAGAAAATCGATTTGTTGATTCAGATCAGTGTTGAAAATTGTCACAAACTGGATATTCAAATCTGTTCAACAAGTCAGTTTACTAAAAGCTGTTTCTACACATGGGCAGAAGTGTCTGAATCATCCAAATCAGTTGGGAGCTATGTGATTAGATTTGAGTTTCTCCTTCAGAAAGAAGATTTGACTTGACTTGTCTTCAAAGAGAATCTCTGAAAGGAATTTTTTTTCTCAGTCCTAGTATTGTGCAATTAGAGAGATAGGAATCTTAAAGCAAGATGCATTCATTGATACACTAGATGAAACAACTCTAGAACAAGTGGGGCATAGATCATAGGACAGAATTACAATAGTGAATGGTAATGTTGAAACAGGTCACATGTTAATGGAAAGCCTTACAAATAAATCTATATTTATGTATTATATCTATAATACAGAAAGAGATTTGTGAAAACAATAAAACCACTACCCCTTCTGTGCTGACACACATCATAGTGCATTACTGTTATTTAATGAACTCAAAGTTCTTAAACCAAATCATATTTCAGGTCTCACTGCATGCTCCATTTGATATGAGGTAGTCAGAAATGTCTGCCCACAAAGGCAAGCAACTTTCTCTTTCATGCTAACATAAACTAAATTGCAGACGTAAAAATAAGGCTCTTCAGATAACATTTTTGGTAACCAAAGTTGTATTATATGAGGCAACAGAAGAATTGAAGTCATGACCTGAGATGGAAAAGAATAGAGGATATTTGGAAAGGTCAGTTGAGGTTAATAGAATCGTCGTATCATCCACAGATATTGGGTAGAAGATTTGATTCTTAACCCATGCCTATATGCTCAGAGGTGAATTCTATTGTGTTCAATGAAGCTACCTTCTAAGGTACTTGAATGTATCCTGGAATCAAATGTACTTTTTTAAAATAGCAGAAACATTGTGATAAATTACTTAAGAAAATAGCCCTTATCCATTGGATGGGACTACAGTCAGACTGCAAGAAATATAAAAAGGTTTTGGGGAAAATGAGTGAATTTATTCTTTCCCTTGAAATTTGTCTATTTACTTGTCTATCTATCTGTCTACCTAGCTAAGTTGACTACTATATATTCATCTGAGGACTGAACAAATACACCAATGCCAAGCTATAGTTAATAGTTGTATCACATGATATCTTAAAACAGACTGTGAGTGATAACAACATACTCAATTTTGCACAAGCACTGGGAATTTTATCATAGTACCTCAAGCTGCTTAATTCCTCAGTTCAATAGCATAGCAAAATGCAAGCTATAAAAAAAGATGCTGAAGAAATCTGGGTTAATTCATACACATTTCATGGCATCTATGCTATGGGAAGACTGTTTACTGAACTTAGGAATTTGTTTTCAGTACCCACACTGCACGATGCTCTCAGATCTTCCACACAAACACCCATTATTGGTTACTCAAGTCTTTTTCTCAGCTTTATAATTAAGACAGGAGGGGAGCTGTTTTGCTGATCAACTGCAGATCTTCAAGAATTTATCTATCTGCCTATCCCTATCCTTGCCAATCTATCTATCTATATAGTAATACTATAGGGAATTTGGTTGTGGTGTGACAAACCACTTAGAATTACAGTCATTGTTGCAGAGGGATGGAACATGCATAAGGTTTCTGGCCAGCACTGGCTGAACTTCTTTTGATCACTGAGTAGGAAAGGGGAGGCAAATTAGGGCCAGAGGAGTAGGAACCTAGAAAAGAGGCAGTGACACTGGGGAGACATGGGGAACTTGAAGTGAGAAGGATTAGAAAAGGAATATATTTTATATCAAGGGTTTAGAGTTATACATCTATCTATCATCTATCTTCTATCTATCTATCTATCTATCTATCTATCTATCTATCTATCTATCTATCTGGTATTATTGAGGAAATAATCTTAGAAAATAGATGGAAAAGAGGATAAATACTGAGTAGGGAAGAGAACTGGTCACATCTGGCCTTTCAAGGATGAGGTGCAGGATGTTGGTGTGAGGATTCCCAATTTTTATGAAGTGCCATCAAGCTGTGTTGACTCATAACACCTACATAGATAGACCTTCTCCAAACCATATGGATAGACAGGAAAAAGTAAGGATTCCTAGTTTTATTTTTAAAGGATATATTTCAGTGTCCTTCTGAGTTTTAATTCTCCAATAATTTCACCAGACTGTATAAATAGCACAATGTTGTTATTTATCTTTGATGCTATGAATGAGTTAAGTTCAAAACCCATGTAAATGGTAAGATGTTCACCTTTTCCTAAATCATCTGCAAAGTCTGTGAAACATCCTCCTGAGATGAAATATGCCAATAAAAAAAGCATACATATACAGTTTGTTCTCTTAGTCTAATCTAAATCATACTTAAATTATGCTTATGTCAGAGATAGTCCTTGGATAGTTTTACATTTCTTAGGAATTTAAGAAGTCTAAAAGCACAACATTCTTCTCTCTACACATGCAATAAAAACTAAACATAAAAAAGGAATATATATATATATATATATATATATATATATTGCAGCTAGGCAGCCACAAAGGTTTCTCTTAAGAGATTTTATTGATGTCAAGCTTTAATCCATTATACTACCAGTTATTTGTGGCAAATCATAAGGAAATAAATATTTTCAGTAACAAAATCTCTTAGAGGCCATCATTAATATATAGCTCACCCATGGAAAGCAATTCTGCTGAGAATAAAGAACGTGAAGTTGCCTCCCCCAACTTGATACCTTCCAGAGGTGTGGGAATTGAAAGAACCAGAATGCCCAGCCCCTACAGAAGACCAGATGAACTCTGTGGGGTTTAGTTTTGAGTAGACAAAATATCATTCTGCAGCAATTTGTGTGTTTTCTGGTTTTTCTTATAAACAGAACCATTCAAAAAGTGGTTATTGTACATAGCAAAAGAGGCAAATACTATAAATTCATAGCCAAAGTGAGAGTTTTAAAAATAGTTTTAATTTCAAATATTGACACTTCCCTCCAAGTAGCTTTTGACAATTATTTTCATTATGTGTGGGTCCTTGAATGTTAGGAAACATTGTCTGTCTGTCTGTCTTCCTCCCTCCCTTCCTCTTATGTGCCCCTTCAGTCACAGACCAACTTGCAGTGTGTACTCTAAACCAGTAATCAGGTTTAAACATATGCCCAATATAGCACAACCAAACGATACCTAATTGAATTATATTACACCAATAATCATACAAAAATAATTAACCATCACTTATTGGGGGTGGGGGTGGGGAATCCCAACTCTTAAATCAGATCCCAAAGTTCCTGGAAAAGCCAGGTGGTTTTCTTAAAGGCCAACAGGGTTTGCACAGACCTTATCCTGGGGATGGGAGGGAATAGTGTTCTACAAAAGGAGGGTAGCTGTGGGAATGTCCTGCTTTCCCTGCCCCTGATGGTAATAGTCTTTTAGAGTGGGGACCTGAAGGGAGTTCTCCATTCCAAATCTTGTTGGATGGACAGATACCACTGAGGGCAGGCAGTCTCCAAGATATCCAGGTCTTGAGTCATGTAGAGATTGAAAGCACCTTGAATTGCACCCAGAAGCCCACTGGAAGTGGTGCAGTTCCTGCACTAGAAGTATTATCCGAACAATTTCGGTGCTGTATTCTGAGACCAGACTGAAAAGGATCCAGATAATTCATTTCATCTCAGAGCCTCCACATTTGCAAAGATATTGTCTTCTCTACAATATTCCCCTCAAAGAGAAGTTTGGAGACTGGCTCAGCTATGATTTCTTGAGGATTGGGTGCACCACTTTTTTAAAGGCCAGAAGTACCACCCTCGACTCTCAAAGATGCATTCATCACTGCCCTGATCCAGCTTCTGTAACATCTCTTGAGGCTTTCATCAATCAGGAAGGCCAGGGATCTGATCCCCAGGTAGCAGAGCCAATGTCACAAAGAATCCTGTTCACTTCCTCAAGACAAACAGGCTCAGATTCCATCCAGATAACTTCACAAGATGAGGCCTCTATCACCTCTATTGAATGTGCAGATATCTGAATGAATCTGAACAAAGTTATTGTCCAGTTGCACTGCAAACTCTTCACAGTAGCTCAGTAACTGCTCTTTTGTCCTATCCTCCCCCATCTGTGCCTCTGGCTGCTTATAGGACTTCCCAAATAACAATAGCCACACCTTCCCTCCTGCCTTGGGCTTGTGGGTGGTGCCAAATCCAAACAATGTGATCAGCCCATGACAGGCTGATCCAGATCTGGATCTCTGATCACGGAAGGAAAGTTCTCCCAACTACCCCTTTATTTAAAACAAATTCACGCACATACACATACATTTTTTAAGAGTCCATGCAACTGGAAAGTAATTTTTTTTCTATATATGAGTTTCCCTGCATACATAAGGATCCAAATCTTAAATGGGCAGGGACAGGCAATCATCCCTGACAATTGGCCTTCTTGCTGATGGCAGCTGGTGGTCTAAAAACACTGAGAAACAACAGGTCATCCATCTATGGAGTTTGCAGCAAAGGTGGTCATCAAAGAAGTTATTGAAGGAAGTTAAGCGGTGATATCACAGTGTTCTGGGAGGCAGTTCCTAGCAAATGGGACAACAAAATAGAAAAGCCAGAATAATTTTGTGGAGATTATTCTGTCTCCAAACACCAGTTAGTTTACATGTTACTTCAGACTCTCTCATCTATTCTGTAGCATAGATTGTCCAATTTATAGTAAGAGCTGTGATTCAATCTACATCACAACTCCCTAAATTCTAAAACCCATCTGGGGTTTAATACAGTTCAAAATCATTGTTTTGTGGATCTCTATATGCCATAGTTCTTTGTACTTCATATTCCTCAGTGATCTTATTGTATATTGTATTGTATCAGCTAATTATAAAACACTACAAATTGTTTTATGACATTATATTATAGATACTAGCACTTGCATAGTTCAACAACTATTCAGAAAAAGCGCTTTGACCATGAATACAATATGTATGTCATGTACTTTGAAGATGTCATTTTCCAACTGCTGTGTTTGCACATGAACTGGAAGAACTTTGTGCCATTCACAGCAAGTAACTAGCAAGTGTCATAACATTTGTGTGTGTCATCCCTTCTGGATTTCTGTGGGATGATATTCCTATTATTATGCTGAGTCTTAAGCTATTATGATGAAAACACACAGTATAATATTAAGTCATGTGGTGAAGCATTTGCCTAATATAAAGTTCTCTGGCTGCATATTTGAAAAGCCCATTGAATGACAGGTTGCAAGCTGAAAAAGCAAACTTGCCTACGTTATTAAGTATTTACTAATTTGACATTTTTGGGAAATGCTAAAAATATCTGCCTCTACTACAGCATGATTCTTTGGGGAGTGGCTGAGCATCAACAAAAGAGGAGTACTTGGAAATGACAAAAAATGCTTATGCTTGCATATTTACAGCATGTCTAATAATAACCTTGCAGCCTTTTCACTGCATGGACTTGCACACTATGTTTTTATTGATACTGCTGTTGCTGTTCTTCTTCCAAATGTTATATCTTTTTCTCAGACATGTATCCTAATTTCAGGTAGTAGAGAAGCAGCATTCACCTATGCCATCATTGCTGCTGGAGTAGCCCATGCCATCACTGCTGCCTGCACCCAGGGGAACCTGAGCAATTGTGGTTGTGACAAGGAAAAGCAAGGACAGTACCACAAAGACGAAGGATGGAAATGGGGAGGCTGCTCTGCAGACATCCGATATGGAATAGGATTCTCCAAAGTGTTTGTGGATGCAAGGGAGATTAAGCAAAATGCAAGGACTCTCATGAATTTGCACAACAATGAGGCCGGGCGAAAGGTAGGCACCTTTGCTAAGCTGTATGTGCATATGTTACACAGGTAATGTCACTTCCCATTTAATAAGGATGCAAATTTACATATCATGGGACTGACTTTCAGGCAATTATTTGCACCAGGTTGACGCATCATACTAATAAAGCAGGAAGTGACAACAAGGAAAGCATATTCATAATAAAATAATATTTTAATATTAATCATGCTGTAGCTCGATGATCAGATTTTTTTTTCTTCTGGCTCACATGTTACCTACTTGTTATTCATAAAGAAGATACTTTGTACCAAAGCTCTTGCTTTTTAAATAATAATTCTGTTTGGAACAAGTCAATGCAGGGAAAAGATATGATGGATAACAATGCCGGTGTTTACATTATAGGTGTATAGGTTGACATTGGCTTCATTTAGCTTAGGAAGCCATGAAGAATTCCTTAATAATATGATACTGCTCTGTCCCATTATTGCTTGCCTTCCTAGGGAGTGGGGGGAGGTGAGGAAGCTCTGCCACTGGGCATTACATCAACAGTCTAGGACACAGCTGTGAATATAGATAGTAAATGGGACCTGAATGGCAACTTTCCTCATTCTAGGTAAGTAACGATGTAAAGTTGCCAAGATGGAGCTGAAAAAATGGTTTGTTATGGTTCAAAAATATCAGTTTATCCTCACAAACTAAGAATCCCTGGGATAATTTGATGTTTGGTCAGAATGGTTCTCCAGAAGCCTTTGATTTCTGTCACGTGACTTGTTACATGGACGTAGGTGCCTTCTTTTTTCAAGTATAGCCTTTGGAGCATCCACCTGACCTATACTGCCACACACAAGATTTCGGTTTTAGTAAACAGTGATCCTGAGGATAGTTATTCCTGTTTAACGAATTCTGAATATAGCACCTTGGGGACTTCCTAGGAAGCTGAAAGACCTTTATTTAGGTCTTTGCATCGTTTCACCATTTGGTATTATTTCTATGATGTTTTTCTGCCCTTATCTGGGAAGGATATCAAACTGAATGGAGATGGCCTGTCATACCTCTAAAGTGTAACAAGGAATTAGGAGCTTCAGACACAACTTCCAAGGACAAAAATTAAAGCCAAAGCACATAAACCAGGAAAAAGACTGTTCACCTAATACTATGAAGGTATTTCTTTTACCATCAATAGCCATTGTTGTGAATGGGTACAGTAGTTATTTTCATGGGCAATGAGGCTATCAATGACAGCTAGTCATGATACCTATATGTTACTTCAAGAAACATGTTTCTCAATGTCAGTTGCTGAGAAATTGAGCAAAGTGCTGTATCAATTTCCCACTGGCATTCTGGTGGGAAACTGGACATTAGAGAAGGCTCTTACTTCTGTTTATTTGCATTTAAATGAAATGCAATTAGCAAATTTTATATTTTTTAGACATTATTTCCCACTGACCTTCCCATATGCATTTTCCCCCCTAAATTCATATATATTGTATACCTGCACTTCTGATAAAGTGGAATGTGATCCATAAAAGCTAATGTTACAAAATGTTTGGCCTTAGAATTCCATAGGATGTTTTTCTTGTTATTTTTACTGCAACAAACATAACAAAATTTTCCCTTCAAAGACAATGTAATAGTTCTTTTTACATTGAACAGAGCTGATTGGTACTTAAATATTAATGGGACACTGCTCCCCTTATGTCTATGTAACAGCAGCCATTAGCATCCATTCTTAACCACAAGGCCACCAAAATGACAAAATGTGCATTGTGATACCAAAATGCAAGCTCTGCCTTTATATACTTTTGTATAACATAGCCAGTAAATATGTAAGGAATTTGCATCACAATGTCACAGTGCAATTTTGCCACCTTGCTTCCCTTGCAGACATTGTTTAGAGTGACACAGTTGTCTATGTGAGAACTGCACATACAATGTGTTCTGTGTGCTTTTCTGTGAGCTGGGGAATTGTATATATGTATAATGAAGAACTGTTATGCAGGCACGGGGTATATACATTATTAGAAGGAAATAAAATATTGTGCCATAGCTAAACCTCCTGTTCATGTCTATGAGAAGAGATTGAGAGTAGACTAAGTGAAGATATGATAGCATACTGTATTTCACATTTCACTATGTCACATGGAAAAAGAGACAGGAAGGCAGATTTTGGTTGAATAATAGAGAAAATTGCTTAACAGTAAGAGCAGTTCAACAGTAAAATGCATTGCCTAGTGACTGAGGTGGTAGCTTCTCTTAGTTGACCTGAATGAGCCCTTACACCACAGTGATTCACATGAATGTTGAACGTTAGGGATCATAACGAATAGGAGCAATCTTATTATCATAATATGTGTATTAGAGTTGTGCAGTGCTCCAGATCTGATTTTGAGAAGGTGCTTTGGAACACACAGGACTTGAACTATAGCACCTGTTGGTGCCATATAAAAATAGCTGTTTTAATCTGTTTCCAGGGTTGAGCAGCAACTTCAATGAGTCGCTGACAGATACGTTCATACTCTGAAGCATGCATTTGGAATTGAATCCAAAGCATTGCATAGTCCTAATGTGTATAATGAATCCTGACACATTAAACATTTGTTGAATGTCATGTGAACAGATATATTCTATGGTGTATTAGTGCAAGTTTCCATAGAGCATTTGATTCCCGGATTGTTGGTAGAAAAATTCTAATGGCTTCTAAGGTGGGAGCAGATCATTGATAAAGAATGCTCAAAGTTCTGCTCACAGTGTTGCATGGCCAACCCATTTTTATAAAAAAAACATTCATGCTGCCATTCAAATATGCAAAATGTAATCCCCAAACTGGCTGGTAGATACTCAGGTTGCACTTAACACTAATAATCTGAACATGGCAACTTTCACTTTGTAGAAGGTATTACTGGGGAACATTGTCTGTGTGTCGATACTTGCCCAATGTGGAATGATTGCATTGAGTTTGGGGTTGTTGGCAATTTCTTGCTTCTATGACCCAGCACAAGATTGGTTAATATTATTAAAGAAATCTAGACAAGCTCAGCGATGAAGATAAGATTAACTTTGATGCTTATTTCTGCTATCTAAATAAATGCTCACAAAATGTAAACATTGGTGAAATGGCATTTTAAATGTAGAATTTACTTCATGTATAATAAAATCTTTAGAATAAAAATCAGATATATTTGCTATACCATTTGACTCTTTTGCAGAGTATTTGAAATGGAATATGTTCACATGCAAAAGAGTTCTTTTTTGCTGTTATTAAATCATACAATAGCTATAACTGATATTTGGGGAATTGCTTATTAGAATAATTCACAATAAAATGCCATTAGTGCAGTTTTAATATAATTACATTAACCATCAGTGGTGGTTGTTAATTAATGATTTCCATTTCAGTATAATGCATAGTTTATTCATTTGGGGATAATGACAAACCATTGGGAAAGAACTAGTTAAGACAGTAAGGAGAAGAAAGCATTTGATGAGAGGAGAAGGACCAAGCAATTATTATATGAAGGTCATCATATGACATGATGCCCAAGTCATTAGGCTGGCCTTCTTCAGTTTGCTTTTTAATTAGTGCTGTTGTGAAAATGTCTTCTCTCTCTCTCTTTCTCTCTCTCTCTCTCATCCCCCCCCCATCTCATTTCAATTGTATAAATCTCCTTTGGATATTTTTGATGAAATCCTCATTATGAACCTTCTTTTGATGTGAGGTTCATGTGGTTATTTGCATATAAGGTGGTGGAAGGGAATGTGTGCGGAATATTCTGTCTTTCATGGTCCGTGGTTTCTCAGGGAATATCATTATGGAGTCCTTTCCTTGCTACATTCTTATTACAATAAGAGCAATATCAACAGAAACGACATTTTCTGAGTCCAGTATGCTGTCTACTACTACTACTACATGTATAATAAAAGAACCTAAGAAGAACCCTACCAGATCAGCTCAAGAATGTTCTTGTTCTTTATCCTAGTCCGGTGCCCACTAGCTGTGATTGAAAAACCTCAAGAAGGACATAAAGGCAATATCTTCTTCTTCTTTCCCAGTTATTCACATGTATTCAAGCTACTGATTTTTGCAGTATAGGAACTACTGTAAGTGCATTATCTTGTTGATTGTGAATCTTCCAACATTCAGCTTCATTGGAGGATGCTACACAGTGGCACTCTTGGCTTCAATAATCTGAGCCTCCACAGAATTAACTAGTTACATAAGCCAGAAACCCATTGAATTAAACACATGTCCAGTGGTTTAGCCAGCAAATGTTGATCCTGGACATAAAGTAGTATGGACAGGGCCCTTTTAAAGATCTATGATCATTATCCAAACTCAGTTAACATTATCAAAAGTAATTAACGTTCCAATTAACAACATCACAATTAACATTACAATCCTGCATCTGGTACCGCTCTTATAGTTTACACACAACTCATTGTCGGTATTGATAAATAGATAATCTGAGCATATGGAATTCTAAATTCATGTATCACTACAGTGATATTGTAATTTTAAAAATACAATAGAATTTGGTAAAAATACTTACCTTGGAATAAGTCCCATCTTTTTGTAGAAAAGGATAACATTTTTTTAAAGTTAAAAAATTAAAATGGACATATTCAGCCATGTTCCTGGCTGCTTTGTTGCCCCCTGATAATAAAGCATGTTAAAAGTAAGAAAAGATACTGTTCTGAGCACGATGAGCTGCTATTGACTAGCTTGGCCCTGCTAGCTCTGATATTGACATCAAGGTGGGGTTTTATTGATGTTCCCATCACTTGTTTTCTCTTGCTTGTCACCTGGGCACCCCATAAGCTGTGGAGCTTGAATTTGGACCACAGGACACACCAATCATTTTTCTTTAGGTACATTTTTGTGCAATTCACTACACACTCCCTACGTCCCTGCTGCCTTTGTACTTATGCTGTATAATGTATTTAAAGTGTTAAAAAGGAAGTATTTATCAACATAACAGTTGTTATTTTGAACATTTTTCTAGCCCTCAGAAGGAAATCTTCAGACAGTTCTGCATGTTACCGTATTTTGGCCACTGGCACATTAGTTACTGTGGCAATAAAGCAGCATGTTGTGAGCTGAATCAGCTCCAGTGCAGATCTCTGCCACAAGGTGGCTGCTGGAAAATCACTTTGTGGTTAAGAAATGCTCAAGCCTTGGTGTTTATCAAAGTCAACTTCCTTTTTATCAAGGTCCTGTGAGAATAGCAGAAGAAGTGTGTTATTTATTGGATATACTAGAGAAAACAGAAGTGCATTTTCAAGGAGGAGTTTTACAGAAGAAGAGGGGGTGTAAGAAAGAGTCAAAGCCTTTTCAAGGAACAACATTTTGTTATGACTAGAAAGAAATTGTATTCTTTCTCTTGCTTGTTCTCTCTTTTGTGACCTTGAAATTCAATGAATGGAATTTTGCATCAGCATTACATCATATTACATATAACGCCACATTATGAGTCATTGTGATAAATTACGACCCAGGCTGCGTTAGAAGACTCCTGTAACCAAGGACATATCAAGGTGGCTTTTTATTTGATGTGCCTCTTCATTGCAGGACTTAGGTGAGCTGACTTAGTAATCCTATCATGTCCTGTGCTGGGAGCACATTGTATTTCCTTCAGCACTTGAATTGAAATCTGAGGCATAAAACAGTTGAAAGCAAATACAACAAAGAACAATGCAATGAGCAGCTATCAAAGATGAGGTCATAACTTACAATGGAAATAGTATAGAAATACTAATTTATTCTAAAGGAGATGAAAAAGGAGGAATGGAACTATCTACAGGTTTTAAAATGTTATGTGGTGAGCAGCATTATTGGGTGCTGGTAACGGAGTTATAATTAGGTGGATTATTTGTCTGCATAGCTCAGGAGCATTCTTACTATTTGTGGCTCTCCAGGACTGAACTGGAATTCTTTACAGCCATACCTGAAGGCCCGAGGGATTGAACATGATACCTTTTCTATGCACGTGCTCTGCCCAGAGCCACAGTCCTTCGCCTACCTTTTGTGCCATTTTTTTTCCTCCAGTAAAAATCTGAGAAATGATATATATCACTTGACAACTCTTACTTTGAGGAAGGTTCCTTCTTTCAAAAAATTCAGCCAAAACATCTGCCAACTGATTATTACCTTCACTTACAATCTCAGCATGTTCTGTAAAATAGGTTATGTGAATCTAGACTCTAAAGGAATGAACCAAAGTTCTTATCGTCTTCAACTACTTAAGCTTTAGTGGCAGAAGAATGAATTAATGAGGAAAGAAAAAGAAGGTTGAAGATAAATCTAAAGATTAGATACATGGCCAAACTTTCAAGGGATCTCCACAAAGGCTTTACAAATCAGCAATAACTTCTACATTTACATAATGCACTCCTAAATCTGAACGATGTTATTGGTTTCACAGATACCTAGCCTAGCCTTTTCAGAAGTTAGAAATGTAACTTCTACATTTACATAATGCGCTCCTAGCCTGAATAGTGTTATTGGTTTCACAGTACCTAGCCTAGCCTGTGAAAATCAGTATTTTCACAGATACTGATAAGCCTTTTCTTTGCTGTCATTGCAACATTTCCAATAGAACCAGAGCTGTCTGTGTGTCTCTCTCTGTGTGAACAACATCAAAATGGCAGGTGTAATTGGACAATCAAAGCTTCTGATCTTTTTATGTCTGTATCATGCATGTTAAAAAGGGGCTAGACTTTGTTTACCCAGTCACAGCTGCCATTTTAATGTAATTGTCCTCCCCCGTGGACACCCCTGAATAGAACTGATGATGAAGGGTTTTTTTTAAATTGCCTTCTTACTTTTCTCTTTAGAGTCATGCTCTGATTTCTAGCACAAATTGTAGGTCTATCATTTTAACCATAGGAAAAATAATTGTAAACAAGGAGCGGTTGAACAAAGAACACATGCTAACGAAGCATGGTCTTCATGCTGGAATATATTCCTGGAGATACCATCACAAAGGGAAAGCTCCCTCCCCCGCCCTTTATGTGCCAGTCTTAGTCTGGCCTTTAAGTCAGGTATCTTTGAAGAGAGAAAATCTGCTCTACAAGTATGGAAACCAAAAATATGTGCTGTAGCAGTCAGCTATCTCAAGTCATGCCAGCAGAAAAAGCTTTAAATGCCCTCATATGTTTGGAACGTTTGAAAATTGCCATAGACTCCAGGAAGTCTAGAAGAACATCCTTCTATTGAATAATTAAAAAAATGATGGAGGTTGCTGAGATACCTCTGGAATCAAGTGATATTATGGTATCAGCCACAAAGCCACCTAGGCCTTGAAGCTCAGGTGTTAATCATGCCATTTAAAAGCCATTTTCTGACTTTGCTGTTGTTTAACATTGCTGATCTTTGCTTTAAAGCCTTCAAGTTTTTGGCCACTATCCAACAGAGTGAGGTGTTTGTGTGTGGGAGAACTGCTTGTGCAGCTAGAAGTTGATTTGAAATCTTCAGTGCAGACTCTTGTATTGCTAAAGACACAAGCCAAATGTTGAAGATGCTCTTGGATATAGTATAGCTATCACTCCACTATGCATATACCTTTCTGACCTTTGTCTTTTAAATGATGCTACACAAAGAAGGAATTCTACTGTTATGTTAGTTCTCTTTAAACAATTTAAATCTTACATGTACCTCTGCTTTCAATCATTTTTATTTAAAAGTTAATCCCACTGACTACAGTAGAATTTGTTTCTAAAGTATGTATAGGATTGAGAAGGCACCTTTAAGATGCAGAGGTGGAAATCCAGGATCCATAAGACACCTGTGGGTCCTATGATGTTCTTATAAAATACTAGACAACCCATATTTCCTTACTGAAACAGAATGACCATGGGTAGGTAAAAAAGCAGTGGGAGTGGGAGCAACTTGTGACTTGCTGCCAGTTTCCCCATTGACTTTGCTTGTGGGAAGCCGGCAGGAAGTGCCAGAAATCTTCCTTCCTTCCTTCCTTCCTTCCTTCCTTCCTTCCTTCCTTCCTTCCTTCCTTCCTTCCTTCCTTCCTTCCTTCCTTCCTTCCTTCCTTCCTTCCTTCCTTCAAAAATTGTTGCCCTATGATGCACAGTTTCGCCCAGTTAAAGATTACAGACACAAGAGTTCAGGTAGTATATGGATCTGCAGCCCCTATCATTGTGCTATTGAGATTTGGTGGCCTAGTTTGCTGCCAGAATTGGCATCAGACTGTAGGTTTGAGAGCTGGAACAGTTTTTATTAGCTGTTTTAAATACACTTTGAGGAATTTGGGGGTGGGGGCAAGGGGTTATATGTTTGCAAAGATCTTTTAAATTAATTTTTCATTTTTTACATTACAATCTCTCCTATTATTGTGTCCTGCAACTTGAAAGAGAAACATGGAGTATATTCCTTAGGCAAAACAAATTACCATTTGTTTTTTCTGACTTTTACTACATCCCATGCATCTAATTAACTTCCCTTAGTAATTTTTTCACTAGCTGTCTACTCTGATCAGAAAATTGCATTTGAGACACCCTATTGACTCTTATTTCTCTTTTGATAATAATCAAATATAATGGTGAAATGGCAGACATCAATTCTTCATTTCATGCTTTATTTTTTAGCAGTTGGCATCATCAAAACGGTTAGTAATAAGTGAGAATTCAAAGATAGCAAGACAGATTGGCATTGGTGGTGGAATATAAGATTGAAAAAAGCAATTTAAATTGTAGAAAGTAAGTATAGCAAGTAAATCAAGTTTAGAGAATAGTTAATAAAGATAGTGCTATATTTGAAAGCTGCCTAGAAAAGTTGCTTTATAAGTATCTTATAAAAGTTCTATATTCATACATACACTAGAATCTGAATGTTATTTTGGAATGAAATGAGATCAAACTTGTCCTATTTAAAATAAAATATTTAACTTCCAGTTTTAATTTCTACCTTATAAGTAAAAAGTAATAAAATATTCTTTTATTTGTTCTATTTGATTTGATTTGTCAAACTTATACAGAGAAACAACTGAGAGAAACAGCAAAAGTTCTCACAATAGTCTAGAGTCTATTTCCCCCTGCAAACCTTTGCAAGCCCATCAAACTCTCTGGAGGACTGGAAGTATCTTGTTGGAAATCTGGGCAGAAGTGGTTGTTCACCTGAAAGCCTCTCAGAGTAGCTTGATGAAAAACAAGTGTAAAAAGACATGATAGAGAAGGAAAAGAGAATGGGAAAAGAAAGGAACATAGAAGTCTATTATATCTCATTAAGTGAAGTCCAGCAGGCCCAATTCAACTAAAGATAATCCTTATAAAATGGATTTGCAAGCTTGGTTGGCCATATTTAAATTTAGGTCAGCTAGGATCAAGATGACATAGATTTCTTAGAAACTGGAGAAGCAGAAAAGGATGGCCACTTCTAACACAAGAACTGGGGGAAATGATCATGAAAGTCAAGTGTGTCATCTCAGTTTGTGTGTTGTGGAGGTAGAAGTGGTTTTTTTATAACTTTCCCCCAGGAGGTTAAAGTGGCATAGACTGGGCTGAGAAAATGAGTAGCCCAAAGTCACCCAATGAGATTCAACAGCTGGGTCAACCTAAATTTGGATGTCCTTGCTCCTAGTCCAATTCCTTTTCCACTCACCACACTGGGATTTCCTCAGGACTTTCCTTAGAACTTGTTTCTAAAGTCTGTGGAGAAAGGTAAACATGTTTGCATCACTTTCAGGACAAAGTAGAGGCTGGGATCTTCTTAAGAAAATATGTGGAATAAGTTAGGTTTAGATCACTCCTATTTTGGCAAACAGTATTTCCCATTTACTGTATCTGATTTAAAAAAAAACACTATCCAGTAACTCCATGTGCTTTCAATTAAGAAAGCAACAGGAGTATGTTGAGTTGAGTATAATCAGCCCAAACTTAAATTAAGCTTTAAGTAGCCATGTAAGCTCCAAGACATCTATCTAATTTGCTGATATAACAAATTAGATGGATAGCTTTATTACAGTTTATGCCTAATCCTTAGGAAAAGTATCACTAGATGCAAGCAACATTCCTGTAGTTCTATTACTACCATTAATTTTTCCCTCAGAAAAAGAAACCAAACTTCTTTTTTTTTTCTTTTTGCTCCACATGTTACTGGATGGAGGCATAAGGATAGTCTAATCAGATTTAGAATTCAAAAGATACAAACAGGATGAGTTTATTGGTAACAAAAAAGATGCAAAGGGGAATGTCTGGCTTTGTTAGTGTTACCAGCATTGTATGTGAGGTAGGGGAAAAAAACCTGGTTGGAAATATGCCAATCTCAGCTCTAAATTATGGATAGATTCCAAAACAATGTTTTAAAATTGTTCACCAAATTCCATTCCAGTTTATATTCATAGGTAAGTAAAGACTGGATTCACACAGAAATCTCAGTACAGCAGATTCCTTCCTCATGGGAACACTAGAGTAGCTCATAGAGGTTGGGTTAGCCTCTGTGCTGTTTCTTTCTTTTAAGCTCCTGGTCTTGTGCTACTTTCTCATTTCCAATAAAAGAGAATATATGTAGCTCAGGGTTGAACTGTGGAGTCCTTAGTGCTCTCTGAGCTTGGTTGTTTTCTTGCAGACGTTTCATTACCCGACTAGGTAACATCATCAGTGCAAGTGAATGCAGGGTTTGCTCCCTGCTTATATATAGTAGCTTGCCCTGCCAGTGTTGGTGGGGGTGTGGTTTTCTCCTCGGTAGTTTCTTGACACCAGGCAAACAATCAAGCAGAAAACAATACCTTAATCAATATAATACCTTTGCCTGCTGTTTCTTTTCTATAAAATGCTTCTTGTGCTGAGACCCATAAAGGCATTTTCAGGTACAGTCTGGGTTAATATCTATTCCATATTCTCAGTATGGTACTTCTAATATAGTGATTTTTTAATGCTACATTGACCTTAACTTATTGTACCATAGAAAGCCATGCCATCCAGACCTCAGGTTGGGCCAAAATCCTTTAATTTTTCCATTAATATTTTTATTTCTTCCAAAGGATTTTCCAGAATTATTACCAAATCATTGGCATTATTTATATGTTTCCTTTTAATCTTCACTCAAAGTCTGTCTAATTTTATAAGCAGTATAACAACATTTGGCTATGTTCAAGGGGACTGAATTGTACTGATCTGATAACTACATATATATATAAAAAAGGTCAGAATTTCCTGGGAGTTTTACTGGGTAAGAAGTTATAAGGTGGGTCCTAGGATCCTTATAGAAGTAAAATATAATAGGTCATGAGCTGTAGTTTCAATAGCCTCTTGTCTGCAAGGGCACAGTCTTAGCTCATAGGGAATTTTTTGTATTGCCCCTCCAAAACTGCTGTGAGGAGAGCATTGAAGCATGCTGAAATTAGTGCTCTCTGGGATTTGGCGACAGCTATATAATGTAAGTATCTCGCTAGTTTGTAAAAAAGGACTGGACTGCTCAGAAAAATGTTCTTGGGAAGAACAGACTGGTCCTGTTGGGCTTCCAGGTCTTTGATATGTTGTTTGACTGCACTGAGTGCATGCTCATAACCCATCATTAAAAATGCCTCCCTGGAAAAGCTGAGATGTTGGAGTTTTTGTGAAATTGTCCTAGTCCATACTGATTTGGAATTGTCTTCAATAAGGAAAAAACTCAAACCTGTTGGAAAAAACAGTAACTTCAGTCAGTGTGCTATGATACAGGTGCTTGCACCTGTTTCAACTAGTCAGCCCTGCCTCCCTCCTTAATGCTATGTTTGGAACACAAGGGGCCACCTGGAACATAGCCCTTCTTAAGACGTTTGACTGGACTCTTTCAAGAGAAGTAAAGGAGGTGTAAGGTCCTAGCTGGGCACCAAACAGTAGTTACATGTGAGCCTTAGTTGAATATACCTTCAGATCCTAGAACATGAGCTAGCTAATATTTCTGAACTTGGTGATTTGGTTGAAATAGTTTGGAGTCAATTACCATTGTAAAATTACCAACTGAAAATTGTGAAAGCTTTCTTTCACTGAAACAGAATTCACATTATTTCTCTATGTTTTTATAATGTCAATAACCCTGTATTCATTATGAGGAACACTCAATTTTATTTTTATTTCTGAAAACCTTTCAGATTAATGCTAGAAATTAGACATTCACTTTCATTGTTTCTCAGGATTTCCATATCATTCAACAGAATATACTGTATATATTCTGGAAGAGTTGGAAGAGCAATCTTCTCCCTCCCATTAACTTGCCACCTTTTGAAAACTCAAATAATTATGCTTTTGCTAAAGACTTCAGTCTTGAAATAAATGATATACCAACAACAATTTATATATCAAAATTCAGTGCTTCCTCATCTGGCCTTGGATCGTAAATAAAGATTTATTGATTTAGTTATAAGACCACCCTTCTCAAAATATGTGATTCTGGATGATATACAAAAAAGCACAATATAAACAAGAATAAAAACTGTACAAAAATTGAAAAATCCAACAAACTCAGTGAGATCATCAGCACATTATTGAGGCAGTGCCATATAGATTTTGCTCATCTGCCATAGTGGCCCAGGGCACAGAACAAAAGTCATGTCTTCACAGCTTTATGGAAGGCGATTAAAGTTGGGGCCATCTGAACCTTGGGATGGTGGTGGGTGGCGGAGCTTGTTCTAAAGGGCAGGCACAGAGACAAAGGAGGCACTCCTTCTAGGTCCCATTACGGGGCATTTTTCAAAGCAGAAACTTGCAGCTTGCCTACCTTGTGAGACCTCATAGGATAAGCAGAAAGTAACCCAGTCTTGTGCCATATTACTATCAGTGTCAAATCTATTACAAAAAAATGGAAGGTATATAATAAATGACACTTTGTACTATATTATTATCCTTATTTCGCTATTGTGATTCCATGAAAGATTAAATAAATGTATCAAGATTTTCTCCTCTCCTTCTGTAGTTGTAAATGAACCCAGTCATCTAAGGTTCATAGAGTTGGAAAAGGCCATTTTAACCATTAAAGCATCTCCCACAGTGGGCTGCCTGGCCTCTGCTTGAACATATCCATTTAACAGGACTACTGCTTCTCTAGCTAATTGGTTCCATTGTCAAACTGCTGTTAATGTTAGGAAGATTATTTTAAACATTCAAGTGGATGTTAATATCTGCCTTCCTATAACCAAGAGACAGGGTGTGTGATGGTTAAGGCATCCGACTGGCATTGGGAAGATCCACTTCTAGTCCACCCTCAGCCATGGAAGTACACTAGGTAACTTTGTACTAGTCATTCTCTTTCAATCCAACTACCTTATAGGTTGGTTGTTGTAGAGGAAAATGGGAGGAGAGAAAGTTGTGTAAACCACCTTGAGCTGAACAAAAAGGAGATAGAAATCTGACCAAAAACAAACAAACAAACAAAACAAAAAACAAAAAAAACCCTTAGATCCTTTATCCATGGTCCAGCACTCTGGAATGATGGGGGGAATGGTTCTGACTTTCTATGTGACATGCTTTTAAGTCTTTGAAGAGCAAGTCTGTTGTTACAGCTGTTATAGCAATAATTATACTGCTATATTTCATCTAGCCTGACTTCTTTTATCTTATACTTCAGTGTTGTCCAAACTTGGGCACTTGAAGGTGAGTGGACTTCAACTCCCAGAATTCCCCAGCCAGCATGGGAGTTGAAGTCCACTCACCTTCAAGTGCCCAAGTTTGGACAGCACTGTTATACTTAAATTATGCCTTTTTGTTATGAACAGGAACTGCAGAAGTGTTGCCCATTATCCTTGACTATAGCAAATCAGGTTGTTCACTGGAATCTATGGAAGTCATGGCTGCAGGGAAGCAGCTAATGGCACACACTATCCCCCCCTTACCCCCTTACAGAAGTACCTTGCTCATGAAGGCTCCTATTCACAGTTTCTTGTGATGCCCCCAGATATAAGTACAGTTTAGACTCCCATTACTGTAGCTTGAAGAAAAACTTATAGATAGCCTTGGAGAGGATGAACAGAAGGAACAACTCTCTGCCCTCATTTCCATTCTGCCAACCTCACTGTCCAAAGGTTAGAAATGTCAAAGCACTTTGAGGCTGGAGCGATTCAGCTTCGGTTTAGATTTGCTCTGTCTTTGCTTTATTATAAGACTGCCACATTTGGGCTGCACAAATCCAGATGACCAACAGATGGCAGCAAAGAGAAACAGAACACTTTGCTGCCATCTGGATATTGAGTAGCCCACATCTGGAAGTGCTGCTAACTGATGTCAGCCCTTTGAGGTAGACCAGACAAAGAAACCAAAGTCATGAATGCTAATACTACTGTTATTATAGGGTTACCATAACAGAACCTTGCAAGTGTGAATGTGCCTCTCCCTTCCCTCCCTTTATCTTCAAGAGAACTAGGGAGGATCAAGCCTGAGATGCTTTCTCAAATTACATTTCTGCTTTGGACTCAGATTTCTCTTATCTGACTGTTGTCTTGGCTGTGGCTCTTCCTCCTGTTCCTCAAGGTTATTATCACAGCCCATTACAACTGGATATACACTTGTCTTCCCAAAACTAGCACTTCCCCAGAAACTGGGAATTACAGTTCTCATTATTCTAGTTATGCCTGTTGGTGGTATTGGGAGTTGTAGTCCAATGTATTAATTAGAGGCAATATGGGCAAGTTTAAAATAAATGTTTTTGTTAGGTTTTAGAATAGTGGAGGGGATAGTTTTTAGAACAGTGGAGAAATAGTGTATTTCAGACCACAGGTTTACTGGTGGTAACATGTACCTGTGCAAATGAGAGAGAGGTCTGCATTTTGGAGACTTCACATCTGGCTTTGTCCAATCTGAACTGCAGCTCTTTAGGTGTGATAACGTGCTCAGACTGTGCAGGGCTGATAGAGGTAGCAATATTAACATGGTGATTTTAGAGCTGAGTCTTGTCTTCCAGGAGATGGAACTGAAAATATGAGAGGAGAGATTAACAAAACAACAATAACAAAATCAAGAAGCTGCCATTTCAGATATCTTGAATAATATGTTTCTCACTGTTAAATGAGAAACAGGATTGGCCTGGATGTCTGGGAGAATGCATTGGATTGGCTCTAGTCCCAAGCAAAGGGAGGCAGCTTTGATCTGGCTCTGAATGAACAGAACTGAGACCATTGGAAGGTTTACTGTGTGAGCAATGTGGAAAGGCAAATATGTCTACAGAACGTGCAGCGGGAGGGGAAGGAGCAAAACTGGGTGGAATATTTTAGGAACCACTTCTGAAGTTTAGAGAACGTTCTCTAGGGAACATTAGTTGATTTTAGGAATGATCCTCAAATCAAAATACTTGTATACACAATGAAAGCTTTTCTGAACCTAACAGAATTTCACACTGTTAAGGAGTCTCTTATATAGCAAATATTATATAATTTTGGCCAAGTCTCAGTGAAGTTAAAAGCACTTATCATCCTTTTAGAAAAATCAGAATTTAAACACTGAAATCCCTTAATCCACCTTAAATTAGGGAGGTCTCTGACAACAGGGCACCTGTACAATAACTTCAGTTTTCATAGAGATTGTTCACCAAGAAACAGAGATTAATTTATCTTGTTTAAACCCATTTCTCTTCAGAATCAACAGTTACAGGAACTTTCTGGTTTAATTACATGGAGCTTAGCTCCAAAACCACTGCTACTATTTTTCTGAAACTGGGCAAAAGATTCTACTCAGAAGCATTTAAAATATCTGAACATTTAATTCTACTCTATAAAAAAGTTAAAAGGTTATCGTGACATGTGGAGTTTTAAAGGTATGCATTGCTTTCATGAAGCTTTGAACAAAGCATCTCTTTGAAAGGCTTCAAGGAAGCTGCTTCTCTTCAGTTAACCAATGCCACTGAGGCAACATCTACACATAATCAAAATAGCTCAACTCTGCCACAATGCTTTGGGAACACAGAGCACCATAATGCCTTGAGACCAAGAGGAAGCTGAACGGGAGTGCCTCATAAAAGCACTCTCTAAGTGCCATATTCATTGCAGACATTGGGAGAGATACATCTCACATTAGATTTGGACCCTGGATCAAATCAGGTAGTCTCTAATTTTTTTCAAAGTTAAACTTTGCTATTTCTCAAGAGAACAAACTCATGCCTGACTCAAATCTTATTCATGTGTACCCCTACGAGCAATATACATTTATCCGCATCTAAAATGTGTCTATCAGAACACTTGGAAAAAAAGGAAAGGAATATTTTCTTCATGGTTAAGGTTGGGAGCAAATGAAATTGGGAGGAAATATCAGAATGATTTAGACAGGACAGGTCCCAGAGCTGGCTCCAGCTGGCATCAAGATACATTGCAGAGAACAGCAAGCTCAACATGTGTCATGAGACCTTTCAGCTATTGATCCTCTGCAGCAGCTTACTCAGCTCTTTCCAATGGAGCTGTTGATTCCCTCTGTGGTCACGTCACTGTCTATCCATGGGCTGAATTGGAACTTGGACACTGAAAAAGTGTAGTCTACTTTCATCAAAGCTGCAAGGTTAATCACAGTACAGAACTATGAGATTTTAAAATGAGTGTACATTAGGTTATTGCCCTTGTCACCTTTTGTGTATGCGTGAATGGAAATGCGAAGGATGTAGCAGTCTGAAACATTTATAAAATTAGAGTGTGACTAGAATAATATACACTATACTGTACATAAAGAAAAGCATAATCCTTAAAACAGCAGCATTAAATAGTTGCTATCCCAGTCCAGAATCCTTTGCACATCTCAAGGTATGTGTGGTGCTCCTGATCATGCAGCTCATTTAGTGGAGAGTGAATTGGAAATCTTATTTAAGGATACGAATTTAGATTGCCTACAGTTATTAGACTAAAGACTGCGTGTGCAGGGCTTTCTTGTGATGTCCATCCTTTTGCCTTGCTGCAATGCTCTATGTTTTCAGGCCATGCATGTTTCAAAAATGATTTGAAAGGGCCTTCAAACTTAGAATCTCTCTCAACTATTCTTTAAGGGAGCCATGTTTTTTACTGACTTCCTCATGAGCCTGAGAAAAGATCGGGCTGCTTGAATGTGTAACAGAGACGCATTCAAATTCAAAAGCATGTCTACATCACTTTCAAAGCACACACAGCCTTGATAGGCTCCTCCTCTACCCCACAGGTGCCAGTGGGTGAGATGAGCAAACTGGTCTGGTTGTTGCACAACCAGAGATGTGAAGACCCAGAAGTGGGGAAAAAGGCAGGGGGGAATCCTGGTTTAAGGCCTTTTTGTTTCTTGCCAAAAACTTAGAAACTTGAAATATTTCCTACATAAATACATGATTTGGTTACAAATGATGTATAAAATGAATGTGATATGTAAGAAATTGGTCCGGATATGGCACTAGAACAAATCAATAAATAAATTAACATGTAAAAGGGTAGAGAAGCTTATCACAATATATATAACATTTCATTCTGGAAGTCCATGAATATTAGAAAATAAGAAAATAAAAAATAAAGGATGAAAATAAATGTAGAAACTGAGGGTAATAGTACTTCAGAGTAATAAAATGAGATGGATCAGGCAACAATTAAAATATATATATTTCAACTTTGTTTCCCTGCATCTTTTACTGTATTCTGTTCAATACAATGGAAGACAAAAACTAGAATATGTACAGTGTTGATTGTTCTTAGGAATGAGGAAAACTGACTAATTTGGGATTAGGATATTCTGAAGAACTCTAAAACATTCTATTCCATCTCTGAAACATGCTGAAATTCCTCTAGGCCATGCTGTTTTAAGGTGGTTTGGTAGCTTCCAGAAAAACAGGTTCTGGATTAGAAGTGGTTTGAGGTGCCTGTTTGGAGAATTTACTTCAGAAATTGCTAAGCCATCCTCAAAATGGCATGATCCAGAGGAGGTTGGGATGGTCTGGAGAGAGTGAATGGAATGTTCTGAAGTTCTCCAGAACATTTGATTTCTGAATTGGTGAGTTTTTCACAATCCTATTTGTTCTGTTTTTAATGTTAACTTTTTGTTTGCAAAATAAGGAATATTTCTTAGAGGTCAGCCATTTTAACTGAACTAAGAGTTAGTGTGTTGTACTGGTTCACTTGGGCTATGACCAGGAACACCCAGATTCAAGTCCACCCTTAGATATTGAAACTCACTTTGGGCCATTCATTTTCACTCAGTCCAACCTTCCTCATAGTTCGTTGTGTGAGGACAAAATGAAGGGAGGATAAAATTCACTCTGAACTCCTGGAAGAAAGGGGGAAGGTACAGATATGTAACACTATTTGTAACCCAATTTTAAAAGTTTTTAAAGTAACCTCAACTATAGTTATAATTATTGCCTGAACAAACAATACTTTTGCATTTTATGAAACAGACTTTTATAAGCAAATCAAGATATACATAAAACATTTTAGAAAGTGACTTTATGTCTATAAAAAGGAAGTGTGGCATACTTATATATTTAATTTAGTATAAATTTCCCCCAAAATTTCTATTTTTTTTCCTGAAGGAAAGGTGTTCTTTGGATGCTTCAAAATTTCCAGATGTTTTACATCTCTACCTGTACCTCCCTTTTGATGATAGTGACAGAGCTATGAAGGCCTTAGTTGGCCTATATTCTTGGGGGATGTACTGGCTCTCCTTGTGAAAAATGGGACAAAACTCCAGATCAACGCTTCTTTGTCATATTTGTCAGGGATGTCTAGATGAGGGTAATTTGTCTTATTAACTGGAACATTGTTTCTAAATGGTGGTTTAGGAATGAAGTTTCCAGATAATTGGTTTTTTATTTTTAGATTTCACTGAAGTAAGAAAAACTAGAATTATTTCCTTGATAATTAGCCGATCAGTAAATAACTTTTCTAAAACCGTCTTATCTAATTGAACTATATATGGACAAAGCTAGACAAATAAGGGAATGAGGACACCTATACTCTGTATTAATATCTATAAGATGTATGGTCATCCCCTGGGTGTGATAATTCCATATATTAGTTATATTTGTCCACATAGGCAAAGTATCTTTCATACTCAACTTATTTCCCATTTTGTAGACTTGCTGAAAATAATATTTTTTTTCATGAACGAGCAGATTAGTTTTATATTTTAGAATACAGAACTTATAAACAACTGCTAGTATGGTATGCCTATTCTGGCTTTTTAAAATGTCTTCATTTTCATCATTGAAAGCATCATGTAGGTGGTGTGAGAATAGAAGTGTGGGGAATTATACTGGCTTGTAAGTTCTTCAATAATTTAATTGTGCCTCTATATCTTCCTCCCTCCCTTGTTTCAAACGTTGTGTCTTCTTTTCCTTTCACTCTAGATCCTTGAAGAGAACATGAAGTTGGAGTGCAAGTGCCATGGAGTGTCAGGATCATGCACTACTAAAACATGTTGGACAACTCTTCCTAAGTTCAGGGAGCTGGGCTATATCCTGAAGGATAAATACAATGAAGCTGTTCAGGTTGAACCTGTGCGGGCAAGTCGTAATAAGCGTCCCACTTTTCTGAAGATAAAGAAACCACTCTCCTATCGTAAACCAATGGATACAGACTTAGTGTACATAGAGAAGTCGCCCAACTACTGTGAAGAGGATCCTGTGACTGGCAGTGTGGGCACACAGGGCAGAATGTGCAACAAAACAGCCCAGCAGACCAACGGCTGTGACCTGATGTGTTGTGGACGAGGTTATAATACCCATCAATATTCCAGAGTCTGGCAGTGCAACTGCAAATTTCACTGGTGCTGTTATGTCAAATGTAACACATGCAGTGAACGAACAGAAGTCTACACCTGTAAATGAGAGTATGGCTTGGCGGGGGAACCTACAGCCTTGGAGTAAACACTTTTTGTTTTGCACATAAGCTCAGTGTACCTAAATAATACTGTAGCAAAGGCCCAAATGGTTTCCAAAAGAAAATCCAGCAAAATAATCCTGGTTTGTTTGTTTTTTTTCCTTTTAACAGTATTTATGCGGATATCGGTCAAGGACTTTTGGGAATAGCCCAAAAGCTACACCAGACTTTTTAAAAAGAACCCAGAAACAAACAAATTCACCTAATGCAAAGCTGAACTAACCTAAACTATACTAAAGTAAAATAAATTGGGGAAATGTTCAAATAATCTGGGCCATCCAAACATTATGGACTGCCTTAAACTTGGGGGAAAAGTTCAATTTCCTTGGAGGAGGGACGCTTGAGACTGGATGAAATAGATCAAAAGACTATGCAACCATGCATAAAGTGTGAGCTGGGAAAGAAATCATATTTTAAGAGGGGCTTTGTCCAGAATTGGGTGACAATGCACCAGTGTGAATTTCCATTGAAAGAGTGTGGATTATGCAGCTGTAGGGATTTCTACACTTGTGAAAAACTTCTGTTGGTTGTTCCTTGTATTTCCATTCTTCAGCCTGTGCTAATGCAAGTAGAATGATTGGTGTTTCCCGTATAGACACTGGTTTAGCTGCTTTTCTGCTCTGCTGCCGATTTTAGCACAGTGTGTTGGGAAATCTGGGCATAATAATAATAGCAATATTTAACCACTTTTGCAGATAAAACTAATATTAATTTATTTAATTAAAAAACCCTCTACCACCATTCTTTGGAAACATTCTGCAATTAAAGCCTGCTTTTTGTGGAATCATTTTTGTAGATACAGAAGAGGGGAAACCCTTGAGATGTATATATTATTGTTTACTTAGGTATTTCTACTAGTTGCAAATGCAGGATAGTTTCTGCAGGAATAGGTATTACGTACAAAAGCAGGCATCTTTTATAATTTTGGGCTGTATGCTGCTAGTTGTCTGGAATCTCAAATTGCTATTCATCTTCTTATAGATATCACAGTACATAATCTTTCCAGTTTTTTTTTTTAAAGGAACATTTTCAAAAATCCAGTTGGAAATAATGCATGACATATAAATGCAAAACTCCAGACAAGTTTCCACCTTTGGAAAATGAACCATAGGATAAAATAATATATTTTGTAAGAGACTATTTTTATATGAATATTTTATTTATACTATATCTGCTTGTAAAATTCTGTAACCTGTACTTTTTCTCAAAACAGGCACATGATTTGTAATTCTTAGGCTATTTAACAATTATGGCCAGTTACCTTGTTGACATAAAAAGCAACAAGCTGGTGTATATACAAAATACAAAATGAATTTTCTCTCCGGATGTATGTACAAAGTGGCTCTTTTCCTGTAGTTCAATTTGCAGAATGTGCAGAACAAGAACAGGGTATGTAGCATCAGTTTTGTCACAAGGCTTGAATTCAGGGTTGGAATTAACTGGATGCTCCTTTATCCCATTCAAAAAAAGAGGGGAAAAAAAATCTGAATTAGCTTCCCAGATGCGTCAGTCATTAAACTGTGGCATTATGACTAGCAAATGTGCTGTGTGTGCTGTCAGTTAAACCTCTATATTGTGCTACTGTCAAATTTGATTTTATCAGGGTAAGACTGTGGGTGATGACTATAAAAACTAGCGTGACACGCATCGTCTGATTCTCATAGATAAGACAAAAAGCTTATGGGTTTTGTCCAACTGGTTTTTGGCATTTCCCTTACTCTACCCTTCCCCCGCCTCCCAAATATTCTCAAGTCATATTTAGAAAAGCTTTCAATTATCTATCCCTCTCTCCCCCCGTCCCCCACCACCCTTTGCTTCTTTTGTATTGTTTGGTTTTTACACTTTGGCATTTCCTTTCTTATCCCTAAGATTTTCTAGTGCAATTATGCTCAATTAAATAGTTTGCTTTTGTGGAATCATTGTGATCATTCTGCCAGGATCCATTAGCATTTGATCCCCCAGTTTATAATTTATTAGTATTTCTGTCTCTCTTGCAACCTGATACCAAAATAAAATTATGGGACCAACTTCCATGTTATCACCACGTAGGAGACAAACTAGGTTTTTTGGTGTTTTTCTTTTCTGGGTATATAACAGCAGGATGCACAAGAAACATATCAAAGGAAATGTAAAAAACATCCAGAGAATCTGTTCCATATATATGCAGTGTGTTTTACATAGTGATATGAAGTCTGCTAATGAAATGTGATTTTGTACAATCACAGATGGAAAAACAAGAACTTTGGGGAGCATCTTGAAATGTATCCTTCTGATTTTAGGGTCCAAAGAGTAGAGGGCCTGAGAAGAGTAGAATGCGTGGATGGACTATCCATCTCCTTTTCTAACTGCAGCCCCTCAAACCATCTAAAATGCCATTCTGCTAGGCTCTCTCACGCTCATGAACAAGGATGGGAGTAGTGATGAAAAAATGTCCCAGATAAGTCACTTTAGATCCCAGACTGTATATTTTAGATTGATATATTGGAAAGGCAGGATCTGGCTGTTAGTGACATAGAATTTAAAAAGGAATTGCACACGGCTAATTGTATCAGACCTTTCTGCATTTAAAACAAGACTAATGCCTAAAACCAATCTTCCAATCACACAAGTAAGTTCAATTAAAATAAACTGAACTAACTTCTGAGTAATGGTCTAGGAGACTGGAGTGTCTTACTTACCAAACTGGAAGGTGATTCTGTTTCATAAAGCTGTTGACAAAATATGAATCCAGTAGCTTATCTCGAGACACTTAATAAAGTAATGAACTTTATGGCTGACTGAAAATCAACACAGTGGCAAAAAGCAAGTCATTTACAGGTCAGTGTGATGTAGGCCATTTTTCCCTTCATACACTTTGAGTTGTAGATGTTGTTTCCCTGATATGGTTTAAAATATTCTAAACCACATAAGTTGTATTTTATATGATGCAAATATATGCCATGTAAATCAGGGCAGAAATCATACAATTTAATTTTATTGGTTGTAAGCATGCCAGCCTTGACTGTTACTCTCAAAGGAACAGGGCTATTGGCCATTTAAAACTGTATGGAACGTAACGTTTCCCAAATGCAGCTATTCTCATCAAAGTGTTAGAGGAGCAGAGGTAAGAAGGCCTCTTCTTTTTAGAATATTATCATTATCATTGTGGAAAAATAAAGCATACCGACTGGAGCAGAAATTCAACAGGTGCAAACTTAATAGCATCAATGTGCAAAGCTGCTTCCTGGTCCCCCAAATGAATTTGTTATTTGTGATAATGCATTTGTTATTCTTTAAGATGACACAAATATTTTTATTGCTTTTTCTGCAAAAGACTATCATGGCAACCCTTTTGGGAGACATGGAATCAAAAGTATCACATTTTAAATATTTAGTATGTTCTCTCTTCCCTACAGTTTTCAAAGTGTATTCTTAAGAGCACTGAGACTGAACACGTTATGAATTAGGAGAAGGGCGATCAACCTTTCAGAATGCTCAAAATCTTGTAAAAATGCGGGGCAATCTCACAGTATTTCAATTATGTCTTTTAAAAACTGAGAACAGTGTTAATTTTAAAAGGCTGTGGGTACTCTCTGTGGAGCAGGAGAAGCCTTGTACCATGTTGCTAGCACCTGAGTTAGGAAATATCTGATGAATTAACAGGTCTCATGTCTCAACTCATGTCTCACTTGCAAACTATAATTTGAGGAATATATTCTCAGGCTTCTAAATGTGCTGTATTAATAAAATCTGACGCTTTTTTTTTTTTTTTTACTGAAAATTACAATGTATTCCATTAACTGCTGTTAGATAAACATCTGTGAAGTGGGTAACGCAGGATTGAATAGTGCAGATATTTCTTCAACTGTGGAGTCCTCTGAGCTTGGTTGTCAGCTTGTAGATGTTTCATTACCCAACTAAGTAACATCATCAGTGCGAGTAAGTGTGGGGTTTGCTCCCTGTTTATATACAGTGGCTTGCCCTGCCAGTGTTGGTGGGAGGGTGGTGGTTTTTCTCCTTGGTAGTTCCTTGATTAGGATATTGTTTTCTGCTTGATTGTTTGCCTGGTGTTAATCCCTGCTTATCTGGGTTTTGGCTGCTGGAGAGGATGTGTTCTGGTCTTTTTGTTTCCTTCTTAGCTTTTTTATTGTCTTTTTTAAATGATGTGTAAATATGGTTTATTTCTACATGTCCTATGTTACCTAGTTGGGTAATGAAACATCTGCAAGCAAACAACCAAGCTCAGTGAGCACCAAGGACTTCACAGTTCAAACCTGAGTTACATATATTCTCTTCTATTGGAATTTCTTCAATTGTAGTCTAATGATTGTATGCAAGTTGCAGTGGACTTCACCAAAATGGATACATCCCATTCAGAGCTTTGCTGTACTTCAAGAATTATAGATTGTTCCAACTGAGGGCCCTGAGTACATTTTAATTCTAGAGATGCCTTTGTAAAATTGCTGCTTTCTCTATATCTTATCATATTGGTATTGTGTGGTGTACAACTAGTGCATTAACTCCTAAAAATCTGGTGTCTTTAAGTAGTTTTATTTACAATAATAAAGAAGTGGTTCTACAAAGATAAGTAATTTTTAGAAGATTCACAGTGAATCTTTCTCTGTTCCATGTCCCAGAGGTGATTGATATTGCCAGAGGTGGCAGGTACATGTGTGTGGAACATGATTTTTGTCTGGATGAGAGCTCCTTTCTTTCAAACATTTAATCTTAGCTATATGTGAAATCTGGTAGGATTACAGAAATGAAGCAGCAGATTTTTTCTTTAATGTGGACAGGATCAGTTGTTTGCACACAGAATCCCAAGCAGGGATGCTAATGAAGTATGGTAAGGAAGTAGCAGTGATCCAAGAGTTGGTTCCCCAAAGCTTTTGTGGTGTTGCAGAGGATGTTAGGGGTGAACTCATGCATATATGACTGTGAACATAAATGTATGCCTAATATCTTCTGCACACCAGTATTGAAAAGATCTTGGGATATGTTCTTCAGACCACATGAAGCAGCTGTATTGTGCTACAGAATGCCTTGGGCCAGTTCTCCATGCAAGCAGTTTCTTCATTTTCTTATTGCTTGTTGGATTTCTGTGGGCAACAGGGACACATATTCAGAATTCCTCACTCTATCTCCCTCTCTCCTCTTTTCTCACATAACTTTTCCTTCTCCTTTCTTTCTTTTTATTCCCCTGCCTGATGCTGGAATGCTGAAATTTGATAACATTCACAATGCAAGAGAGGAGAGGAATGGAACAAGAAATAGAGAAGTAGCATGGAAGTGAATGATGGGAAACAGAGAATGTGACCTTTCCTTTTCAATGCAAGCATGGAACCATCATAGAAAAATGAGAAATGGAAATTCTTCTATCATCATCATCATCATCATCATCATCATCATCATCATCATCATCATCATCTTGGATTCTGGCTGCTACTCTCTCTGCTGCAGATAATCAGCATGAAAAATTACCTAAATTCTTTGAGGTTAATTATTCCTTCTAGGGATGGCCTATATCAACCCCTCATAATGGTGTACACATACTGTAGAAACTGGAATACTACATGGAACTCTCCTGCAGCCTTTACAAAAACAAAGGACAATGTAAAGAGAATTTTAAAACATAGCAACTAAAAGGCTGGATGAATATTACAGAGGCCTTTTCTTCCAGAAGGACAGTACATTTTATGCTAGACAAGGCTGTGGGGAAAGAATTCCAGAGTTGGGGCACCACAACTGAAAGATACTTTTAGGGGAGAAGCGGGAGGACATGAGAAAGGTCTTCAATAAGAATTCTAATAGTTGCAATTTGGAAGAAAGGAGGTCCTTAGTGTTTCTCATATAGTTAAGTCTTTAAATGAGACACCAAGACCTTAATTAGAACTTGGCAATTGACTGGAAGCCAGTGCAATGTTTTAAAATGATGAGATATGCTCCATCAGCTTGATCCAGTTTAAGCTGCCACATTTTGAATTAACTTTAATCTACAAAAGTGTACTCCAAGCATGTACAAAACACTACAAATGTAAATGGAGCTTTAGCAAAATTCTAATGGTTATAACCAACCATCCCCATCCAGAAAAAGGCTGCAATTAAAATGTAAGAGTGATCACTAAAGCCACTTGAGCATCCAAATCTAGTGTCTGAAACTACAAACTCTGATCTTTAAGAGGAAGTGAAACCCCATTCAAAAAGGCCACATACTTCTTAGTACAGGAAAGTAATGCACCTGCAACCATTCTTTCTGATCTGAATTTAATCTCAGTTTGTCTTCATTCCATCTATTATCGATCACAGAGTCTAGTTTAACTTTTCCAGTTTCACATGAATCTGATAAAATACACCGGTGGTACCCCATTCCAAATCTATATAATCTCACCCACTGACTTCATGTGGATTTTGAATGTTATAGTTACAGAATAGACAAAGCCTTAAAAAGTACCACATAAACATTTGTTCCACACCATCATTTTTATGTATAGTTGAACAGCCATCCCAATAGGAATAGAGTAGCTGAAGTACTATGCTCCAATTGCCAATTCACACTTCACACAACTGTAGAAGAATGCCAAGGATGGTTTTAATGACAACTACCATCACTATTAGCTAGGTTGCATCTCCTGCACCCCCACTTTTCTCCGGAGCTTGTCACAGGTAGTCCATCTCACCCATCATCCAAAGCTGCTTCAATGCCCCAAACCAAGCTCTGATGCTATGTAGAATTACCTAGTTTTCTTTCGGTGGAATGGCAATGCGACCGTTTCCAGCAAAGATCAGTATAGACCTTTCCATAAACATATGAAGAATGTGATGTCTTATTTCAGCCCATTGATAAAACTAGCACAACATGGAAGAAGCTCAACACAGAATCTATTTTATTTCCATAATTTGCTTACTGGTATTGCAAATTTCACTATACCTGGGAAAAATGCATTAGCAGGATCTGCACAGCTTATTTTATGTCCTACAAGGTAAGTAGCAGCTTAAAATAAGAATAATTAGCAACAACAACAATACAAAAAAGGAAAGCATAAAATGTCTATTCAACACAACATATAAATATCATTACCTGAAAACTAAGGAATCTGAAGCCCTATTTTTGATAAGTCAAAATTATTTATCCTAATGTTTATTAATGGTATCCATGTAATCTAATTCAAGTCACGTGTATGCTCAAGACGATAAAGTCAGATCTAAAACAAATAATTTAGTCATTTTAATTTGGACCTTTTACTTGATTTAATATGATATTGTGATTTTGCAAGAATGGGCATCTAAAGAATGTGTCACTTCTCAAATCCATCAATGAATATTCATTGAGCAGTATTCAACATTGGTTGCTCCTAGAAGCAAGCTAATTAGAAAAATATATGCACGTAACATGAAGTGTAAGGCAGATTCAACCCAATCCTCTTCTTATTGGTCACAGTTTTGCCAACAAGCATTGATATGCAACACATGCCAACAGGTAGCTCACAGTATTTAACCCACTAACTTGGGTTGTATCAAATGTCACGACCCACTTAGCTCAGATGCAGTCTGAAGGATTTGATCTCTTTTTCTCTCTCAATCTCTTTCTCTCAATTTTCACAAAGCAGAAATCCCCAGTTGGTTACTAAAGAATTGATATGGAAGTTCTTTGCATTAAAAGAAAATAGTATCAAAGCAAAAAGAATCAGAACATCCTAGAAACAAAGGTTAATGGTTTGCAGAAAATTAGTGCCAATGTAACTAAGGCATCGTTTGTTTGCCTCAAAGGGAGCTGGGGGCAGGGAGGGGGCCTTCTGTTTTCTAGAAAAGTTGCCAAAGCCACACAGACAGCCAATTTTCTCACCCTTATCATTCCAAAGACAATTCTTTTATCCTAAAAAGTTTATGCCTGGTGCTGAAACCTTTAACTTGGAGAAAAAACAGGAGTTTCTGTACACTGTGTGCTCCTGGAAGAAACATTGAAAAGACATGTTGAAAAGAAAAAGCAAATCACTTTGGACCTTGTTAAGGAATCCGTATCATGGTTTTGTTAATCACTGCATGTTTAGCTCGCAGCTCATAGCTTTATTTTTCCTAGAGGAGACCCTGATACATTAGCCTCTTCTTTACCCCTTTAGAGCCAAAGTCACTAATAGGGAAAAATATTGCCAGACATGAACTAGTTGCCTTGAGCACCCTTCCTTGGGTGCAAGGTACAGTTCAGAAAATAAAATGTGTGCTAATATATAAGTATATTGCTGAATGAAAGAACAAGAGAGAAGAAAAAAGGAACAGCACTGAGCTGAAAATTAGATCAGTACCTCATTCTTAGGCAGTATCAGAACAATTATCTAAAACATCTCATACAATTAATTTATTAAAGCAATTATTTTCCCATCAATATGCATATATCTAAGAAATACTTCCTAAACGTCGCCTCCAAAAACCCATTCATTCTTTTTAGAGGATGCCTAAAAAGTGTGTGCGCGATGGGCAGAGGCAAAGATTCCCTCAAGCAGACCTTGACTCCTGGTGGCTCCATAGATAAACCAGTGCAGTTGTTGCCACAAGGGTGCAGAAGGGGTTTACCGCTGCCCTCGTCAGCAACGCTTTTCAGCTTGCCAGTCAAGCCAACAGCCCCAGGATCTCCAGGTGATCTTGCATCCAAGTCCTTCGCAGATCCCAACTGCCTTAGCTTTTTGAGAGCAGCCAAAGTTGGCAAAGTGCTGCAGTCCAGGTTGAGCTTTACTGAGAGTGAAGTGGGAGCTGGAGCCAGTCAGGCTCCCTTCTGAGTAGACATGGTGCACAGTGTTATAACGGATGTAAAATCCCTCCTGTGTTGTTGGAGTGGATTTTTATTAATGAACGCAATAGGGCTTTCCTTTGCTCTTCTCTCCTCAGCATCACAGGTATCCTCCCATTCTGTTCTGGAGTGACTCCCAAACTGGGATGAAAGAGTTGAGAAAATGCTGCTGTCTTTCTGATGGCAAGCTGACACAATTTTATACAAGCCTAATTATACAATTAGAAATCTGCCTGGCTGGCCCCCCAAGTGGGTGCAACCTAAAGTGAGCGAGCAAGCTACAAGGGTGGCTCTACCCTGGCTTTCCTGCCTTCTCCCCACAACAGAAGCCAGGAAAAGGAGAAGGAGGCCTGTGGGAACAGCTGCTTCCAAGCACCCTTAGGACTCTGAAGGAGAAAAGCCCTGAGAGGTTGATAAGATCCTGCTTGCATAAGGGGATTTGGGACTGGATATAACTTATGGGCCTGAACGTGTTCCCCAATCTGCTGTAAGTCTTTTTTCTTTTAATTGGTGAGATATAACTAACACCCACAACAGTAACAAGATAACATGAATGATTGTACAATATAACACCCCCCCCACCCCCACATACACTAGGAATCATATAATATGAAGCACCTACATATACATCAAAACTGTTACAAACAAAAGATCTGTATAGTAACAATTTCATATCAATATGGTATCAAAGCTTAAATTCATCATTAAAACTAGATCACATAGAAACATATTGTGGCATCCTTGGTGCTCTCTGAGCTTGATTGTTTGATTGTAGACATTTCATTACCCAACTAAGTAACATCATCATGCACTGATGATGTTACCCAGTCGGATAATGAAATGTCTGCAGTCAAACAATCAAGCTCAGAGAGCACCGAGGACACCACAGTTCATCCCTGAGCTACAGATATCCTCTTCTCTTACATACGTATTGTTCCATCTTCTCGTTGCCCCCTTCTGCTGTAAGTAATAAATAATAATCTATTTCCCACTTTCCTAAATTTTTTATTTTGGAAGTGGAAATGTTCATTCATAATAATGTTGCCTAATTAATTAAGGCTCCTTTTCATTTAATCATAAATGTAAACCTAATGTATTAATTGACTAAACCAATGGTTAGGGTATGCACATGTGGAATTCTTACCACTTCCAGTCAGGTTGGCCAAAGACCAGAGTGATGGAAGCACCATGAAGAAAGCTCCAGATTCCTCAATACTGGATTAAATGTTTCAGATCTTCTGAATCATATTACAATTTCCTGCGCAGAATTTTTAAAATGTTCACTGTGTGTGCAGTGAAGAAGGCTGCATGAAGGATTTGTCACAAATACAAATCAGGATTTGAGAACCATTTCTTACCACCATGATAATATGGTTGCAACAATATATAAAATTACAGTTTGATATTCTCTGATAATTGCCATGTTTAAGTCTAGGTTTAAGCAAATAAGGAAGAGTAAAAAGTCAGTAATTGGTAGCCTGGACTAAGTTTATATTTGAAATGGCATTGCAAATCATCATCTGGAAATAAGTGTTTATACTCAAGGAAGGAAGTGGGTAGAAACCTGGTAGTCCCATCATCTCCTTTCTCATCGCCATTTGTACGTAGACAGTCTTTATACTCTAACCTCATTTGGAACCATGGAAAATAGGAGTTCTAAATTCTATGGAAAACTTCAGGAAAGCAGGTTCTCTGTTGGAGACAGTCACTCTGTACAGGTGGAAGGCAATGTAAAAGGTAATAGAGATGTGAGAGTGGATGCCCTGAATTTTGTTCTCCCTCCTTGCCTACAGAAAATGCCAGCTGAGCAGCACTCAAGACCATCAAAGTGAGCAAATTGTATTTATTTACGTATGTATTTCTTTACAGGATTATCTCATCTAATGACTCCAGGCAACTCACAACAATCCATAGAAACATCACTAAAACAAAAGTTCTCTGCCCTGCCCGCCCCCCAGGCGCCAGCCAAACAGCCTCCCAGCTCAACCCCCAGCCTTGCCCAATGCTTATTCTTGATGTTGTACCTTAAGTTCATCAGCACTTTGTAACATTTACACCATGTTGTTGATTTTTGTTGATTACACCATTTTGTTGTGATTTTTTAAAATGCCAAACTAGATTCAAATGCACAAAACCCACACATTTACTTCATTCAGTGATAAGGCAGTGTTAATCTTTTTGATGAACTACATATTCATTTATTAAAACAAGTTACAAATAAATTTAGAAACTTATGTACATTCTTTTTAGTCAATAGGAATTAAATATTTGACTTAATTTAGTAGTTAGACCATTGATTACAGGAGGAGAAATGTACCTAACTTTTTTAAATTTCTGCCCCGTTTGTTTAATTTTAGTATCAAGGGTTTTTGTCACATAAGAAAGAAAGAAACAGGAAGCCAAAAGAAATGATTTGCTGGGTGATGTCTCCAAGCTACCATTTATGTTCTACACTGGCATCTTTTTAGTTTCTTACTGGAATACTAATCTCTCTCTCTCCCTCCCTCTTTCCATTCTTTAGTTGCTGCCATATGGAGGACTCTTAGCAGTATCAATCAAAAAGTATTGTGTGATTATTCCATCTTATCCACCTTAATGTATTTGACAGAAGGGAAAACATGGAATAATTATGAAAGGACAGCCAAATCATCTAGACCCCTATAAAATTCCATGAATGAGGCAAATGGTTGTGTGATGAAAGCTTTGTGTAGGAGCAACAATTAAACCATTTGGGAAATGGTGCATGCAAATAATGTTATACAGAACTATTAAATACATTCTGCTACTGCACTGCCACAGTATGCAAATGGTAAAATGGGGCAATTCAGCCTGGGTGAATAGCTCTGGTGAGATTCTCAGAAGAAGAGAATGGCCAAATAGAAGGAGGCCTTTTTTTTTTTTTTTCATTTTTTCAAAGTTAGAAAGACAATTTATTTAACTCTCTTACTGCTTTTGTATAAAGTATGGGTATTGGATAGATTATTCTAATGCCTGCCCATGTCTAATTGCATGTTTAATGAACTGAATTCAGATTTAATGCTGGAGAAGGAAACTTCTTAGAATAGATATTGTGTTTATTTAGGCCAGACCCTTTTGGATGAAAGTGCAAAATCAATCACAGACTAAAGGAGGCTGGCAAAGAGTCAGTGCCTTAGCGAGCTCTTGGCCTCCCCCATGGGAAAGCCACTGGCAGCGGCTGAAGCATTCTTCACATTAGTAGCATAACACCAATTTATTTCATAACGAGAAGAGTAAAGGTGATCCACAGACCCTAATTGATGGCAGTGGCACTAACGTTGTCATTTTGATGACTTGTTTGGGCAGGAGGAGTGGCAGTATCTGGGTGATGGATCGTTCTCTCTTTATCCGGCCACAATGACATCTGCTTTATTCACAGATCAGCCACCAGTTGCTACAACAACGCCAGGGTGCTTTTGAAAATGTTGTTGAGCTGCTGAGAGAATCTTGGCTTCCCATTAGCAAAATGTTAACTATGCATAACCAAAGAGCATTGGGTTGTGTTTTGTGAAAAAGGAGTCAATGCTGGGCAAGAAGTAAGAATGTCCAAAAAGAATTTACATTCAAAAAGTAAAAGGAAGAAAGGGGGTGTTAACCCATGATATCACCATGATTCAAAAATCCCCCCCCCATCCCGTATTCATTAGTAAGGTCAGAAGAGAAGAGAAAAGATATAAAGAGATTAAAACAGAAAGAACAAACAAACGTTCCAAAGAACAGCTTGTTATCTGCAGCGCAAGGCCATGGATGCTGCCTCCATTTTTACTGGAAGCTTGTTTTTGTACTCTTTCACTAATAAGCCTTTTTTCCCCCTCCCACAACAATTAACAATTTTGAAATCTGCAACTTGACAAAGACCATGTAGAGCAAATGATGTAGTGCCAGCAACTGAACAACTCTTGTCTTTTGTGGATAGGAGGGACAGGCGATTTCCACAGACTCTACGGCCTTCCAAACAATGATCGGTTACAATGAAGGACCAAATCTGAAAGTCTTGGTACAACATACGGCTGGCTCATATAATTTGGGGGGAGGGAGATGTCATGTCAAGCATCATACTGGAGAATGTTTTTAAACTCCAAAGCCCCATATTTGTGCAATATCGTAAAAGTGCTTTGAAACAAAAGCTTCTGACTGAGGATCTGAAGTTTTTACTAAGATCGCTCTTGTAGAATTCATTCAGTATAAATGAAATATATGGCAAAGAATAATGTTAAGATATATTCAGCATAGGAGCTTTCTTTATCTTGTAGCATTTCAACAAAAGCTAGGTATTTAAAAAAATAAATTGGAGCTTGTCTTGTCTGCAGTGGGAGGTCTTATAATCAAAACATATGAAACATCAAAAGACGTGCAAATATTTTCCCCATAAACATGTAATCCTTCTGCTGATATGGGGACTTCCTGGGTTCAGGAGCTGCTCTCTCCAAGGAGCTGGTCCCTTTCCAGCTCTAGAATCAGGGCTTTGCGAAAAACAAAACAAAAACAGGAATGTATCCCCTCCAATCTCTCCCTGGGAAATCCAACCAAATTTTTAAAAAACCATCTCCTAGTTGCGAACATAACTGTTTTTCTGCTAATCATACTCTAACTATTTTACAGAAGCAAATAGCTAAATCAGTCAAACTGCATTGCTGTTCCTACCAATTTTTTAAACAAATAGAACCAAAATAATGGTAAAAAATTCTGTGGAATTCTTTAAACCCCCTCCCCCTCCAGTTTGACATCCTTTGGGGACAATGAAATGAATCACTTCTCCTTTGCATAGGAAGAGTATATACAGGAGAAAACTGTTGCATAACCATTTTGGCCTAGGGGTAATCGCTCAAGTGGTTCCTCACCCCACAGGTTAAACACCTACCCCCTGCTGAGTTGAATCATCTTGTAAGTCCCTCCCTCCAGCTCCTTTGAGTTAGCCTCTAAGTTCTTCTCCCCTTACTCCTTCTTCTTCTCCACTCACATCATTCTTTTGTTCTTCCTCATTAAGCTCTCCCGTTGGTCCAGTTTTTCTCCCTCACTGCTCAATCTATTCTTAAACTTTCTTCCATCTTGTCATCATTTTCACCTCTCTGATTCTCTTATTACTCACGTCTTCTTTGCATCTCTCTCACATACACTGTTTCTGTATTCCCCCCCCAACTTTTTTTCCCAGCCTCTAATTACTAGCTGAATATTTTTATTTTATCTATTTTATACTTTACTTTGGAAACTTCTACTCTCTTCTGTTTGGATAATGATGATGATTAAAACAGTTTCTCTTTGTCTTCAAAACCATATTCTAAGTGTCTTAGCTTGCCTTCCTGTGTGATATGTTATATAATGAAAAGCTCACACTATGGGATAATCTCAGATTTAAAATAGCTGGTAAATTCAATTTTTTTGTTTAAACTACCCCTTTAAATAATATTACATTGAACTAAGTCAGTTACGATGTAACCATTTTAAAAGTTTTGTAGAACTTAAAACCAAGCTTGATTTCTCTTAGAATGCTTCTTCATACTTCATTCAACTTTAGCATTTGTAAATTGGATTTTTTAAAATCTGGATATCAGTGATACTAATTTCAGATTACAATTTGATAGAGGTTTTGGAAGAATCATTTGTAGCTTCTAAGCACAAAATCTATTTTTATAAGAGGTTGGACGAACATGTAATTAATTCATTACACAGCCTTGAAATAATCCAGCACTTTGTTTCCCAGCACTCAAACCCACAGGTCTGTGTCAACCATCAACTGCCACCTAGCATTAAACATAAGGCACATGAAGCAAAGTGTCCATAAAGCCATGGGAAAGACAGAGAAAAAAGCACCAGAGAGTATAAGAAGAAATTGCAATCTCATGTTAACAGAGGGCAATCAATTGCTTAAAGTGGTTTCATCTCGGTCTGCAATGAAGTTTCTTATTTATTTGTACTGAGTAGCTTCTGTCAAGTTCAAGCCAGGCACAAATGATGCTCACTAGTGAAGCTTCAATATCTAAGTACTGCTATGGCACTGGAATGAATGCTGAAAACCATGGCTAGTTTGAAATAGAAAGGTAAGAATGTTAATTTGTTAAAATAATTAATCAAAAGTTGGAAAGACATGTATGTTTGACCTAATTCCCCTAGAGCTGATTGGATCTAATTCACACACATAGACAGCATAGCCATATATCCTTGAGATTGGGGTACTGAAATAGTTATTCTGTTCTTTAAGAATGAAAGAAAAGATCTTCCTGCTAATGAATTAAGATTAATATGAGTTTGCAAAATAATTCAGACTTGGATGATTAATGGACAATATTTTGAATCAATGGCATGTTTCGATTACTTGGGGATGATTTTTCATACCTCTGGAAATTGTAAACCTTCAATTCTGGACAGCTTCCTCCTGTCCTGAAGGTACAAGGAAGCACTGTGGCCATTTTATCCAATTTTCATATAACAGGAACTCAGTATATGGCAGCTGCAGTTAAACTGTTGACAACTGAAGCTTTGGCATGCCCCCTTTATGGCACCTAATTTGATTCAGAGAACAAAACAATTCAGAACTTACAATCCAAGTTCTTAAGAAAAGTCTTTCAAGTGGTGAAATGGGTCCTGAGTCCAGAGCCTGGTTACTGGCTTAAATTGGGCTTCTTCCAAAAGGGTTAACCCCCTTAATACTAGGTGATAACTTCAGGCATCATGGGTGCAGGAGTAGAGAAGAACAAGACTCCTACTGGGTTTTCCCTTCAGATGCTTCTCAGGATGGGATATGAAGCTACAACAGTGCTAAGACAGAGATAATTGATACTGATGCACAGATCCCTTTGCATAATCTCAACGGATGTGGTTAATTGGGAATAGGATGTTCAAACATCCAGGTGGCAAGATATTTGGAACATCTTTTTATCGCAAAATATCATAACACATTTACCTTGGCATACTATAATACCCTTCTCTCCATGGTTTTAGAAGGCTTAGAGACAATCTTTGTGCAACATAGGAAGGCTACTATTTAAGGAGTTGACTTTTCTCTAGTCAGTAAAATATAGCCACCAGCCTAGAAGGCTAGTTAATTTATGTCTGGGAAGTAATTCTCCTTCCAAATGGGGAGACAACAGGTTAAAACACGAATCGTTGATTATATGGCCTTTTTTACTTAGAGATGTTCATAAGGATACTTGGGAGTTAGGAAAAGGTTTTAGATCTCTCTAAGGACTGAACAGAATATAGCATTTCTAGCATGTTTTAATCAATTAATTAATATTTGTCTATTTTAATTAAAGTTTATTCTGTTTTTACTGTAATCCGCCCAGAATCACTCTGTAGTGAGACGGGCGTGACAAATTTGAAATATAAATACATACATACATACATACATACATACATACATACATACATACAATAGAGAATTGCAGAGAGCTAGCAAGCTTGGGATCTGGATGGCCATGGGATAACAGCCAAGAGTTAGCTAAGATATGACAGTTGTACAATATGATTGTGAAAAACTCCCAGAGAAAATCATTTAGGAAAATAGTCCTGCAAAATCAAATCATAGTATATTTTTATTTCTCCATATTTTTCCTCTGACACGCAACATGAAGTATTTTAAACTATGTTTTTGTGTTCAGTTTTCAAGGATTAGAAATGATGACCTTGCTGTTATTTATATTTGACTTCATACTGCAGCTTTTTTATACCTGTAGTTTGTTATCTTATTAAAAAAAGGAAACCCATTGCAAAAAAAGAACCTGAACCTGAATGAACCTGAGAGCTACTTTTATGCATAATCAAATGCCATTTGTAGTGCAAATATTTTTGCTCATTCCCTTCTGTCATCCTGATTCAGAGCTGCGCACAGGAACCAAAGTTGAAACGTCCTTGGGAAGAGTTTGTTTTCGTGAGCCATTGTTCTCAGTGGATGAGGGAGTCTGTTACCAAGGCTGCACTTCTCCAAACGCCATGAAGAATGTGGGCCTTATGAGCAACGTTGCTTAGGTTGGTGCTTATGCTTGCTCCTTTCCCTAATGATCCAATATGAACTCTTCAAATTCTCACCACACTGAAACCCTTTTCACATCCAAAGACCACACAATGCCTTTCATTATTAGTGTGCTCTACAGCTATTTTATGCTTAGAGCTGCAGTTCCATAGCCAACTTGTTCTGCATGTTTCCTGAGAAGGGTTCTTCTGTCTTTGTGTGTATCAGCCAGGAAGCTATCAAGCAAGCAGCATTAACTTCATAAAGCATTTCCTACAGAATTGTTTCCAGGATTTATTAATAGGACACATGGACATAACCATGGCAGTGAAGGTGGAGTAACTAGTATAGTCATTGCTGTATTATTTAATTATCAATAAAGTAATTGGTAAATCCACAGCAAGTAACTGGGCTGGTTAGGTGATAGTAGACCTAAAAGACTTTCTAGAAGGACTGTTCCTGAACATAGGTCTCAAATGTGAGTGTGTGTGTGTGTGTGTGTGTGTGTGCGTGAGAGAGAGAGAGAAGTAAAAAGATAACATTTTCAGAAAGATTAAATGTTAAGAGTAGATTTCCAGAGAAAGTTTACAAACTATTTGGATAGTGTTGTAAACAACTAGCCTAAATGCATTGAAGGCCTTAAGCAATATTTCTTGTTCCAAATAATCGTCATGTGAGAAGAAAGTTTTATTTATTTATTTATCAAATTTATATAGCCACCCATCTCACACAAAGCGACTGGGTGGCATACAATAAAGCCTACTATTAAAACCTACTACAAAACCAATTAAAACAATAAACATAGATAAAAACAAGGCCATGAGAGGGAAAACATGAGATATAATACAGCCAACGTGAGGGTTCACTATTACCAGGGGATACCCAGGCTTGCTGAAAAAAACACATTTTAACAGCTGGAAAACCATGAAGGTTGGGGCTAACCTCACTGCGGGAAGGATTATATTCCAGAGAGAGGGTGCCATGGCAGAAAAGATGTGCCTCATCAGGTGGAACTCTTTTGCAGATGGGACCTGCAGCATGCTTCTCCTGCCAGACCTGATGGGACAAGTAGATGTAACAAGAGAGAGGCAGTCCTTCAGATAACCTGGCCCCATGCCAGATGGAACTTGGTATGGCCTTTGCTCTACTGTTATTCCTAACAAAGACTTTAAGCAATAATGTGACAGTGTCAATGTGCAATGAAATAAAATAGGTATTTTTAAGAGCAGTGAATCTGCACAGGAGCAACGGAGCTACTGTGTTGATTATGTTTCTCCTTTTATTTCTTTTTGTTATTTTTACCAATTTTAACCCTATTATATAAGCTGCCTAGAATGACTTTTTGTGATTGAGGTGGCCTCCAATTGTTGTTGTTGTTTAGTCGTTAAGTCGTGTCCGACTCTTCGTGACCCCATGAACCATATCACTGCCTCCCTGAGTTTGCTCAGTTTCATGCTCATTGCTTCAGTGATGCTATCTAACCATCTCATCCTCTGCCGTCCTCTTCTCCTTTTGCCTTCAATCTTTCCCAGCATCAGGGTCTTTTCCAAAGAGTCGTCTCTTTGCATTAGGTGACCAAAGTATCTGAGCTTGAGCTTCATTATCAATCCTTCCAATGAGCAGTCAGGGTTGATTTCCTTTAAGATTGACTGGTTTGACCTCCTAGCAGTCCAGGGGACTCTCAAGAGTCTTCTCCAGCACCACAGTTCAAAGGCATCAATTCTTCGGCGCTCAGCCTTTTTTATGGTCCAGCTCTCACAGCCATACATTACTACTGGAAAAACCATAGCTTTGACTATGCGGATCTTTGTCGGCAAGGTGACGTCTCTGCTTTTTAATATGCTATCTAGGCTTGCCATAGCTTTCCTCCCAAGGAGCAAGCGTCTTTTAATTTCATGGCTGCAGTCTCCGTCTGCGGTGATCTTGGAGCCCAAATAAATGAAGTCTGTTACTGCTTCCATTTCTACCCCTTCTATTTGCCAGGAATTGATGGGTCCAGATGCCATGATCTTAGTTTTTTTAATGTTGAGTTTCAAGTGGTCTCCAAGTTGATGAATAAATAAATGACATTGGGGGTATTTTCTGTTTGTATGAATGGCAGATGTCACCTGCAATGAATATACCATTCTGCATTCTATTTTAAAGTAAGTGGTACAATATTTGGTACATTTCCCAGAAATATGTATATATTTTTTACAAACCTGCTGTGGGGAACATCTTAATCTGCCAGGAACAAGATTCATTTTGATAGATACATTTACAAGCCAAAACTTTTATTTTTAATGTTTTTTTTCAATACCTGTTGACACCCAAAAGAGACAGTAGTCAACAATTTATGTTGGACACAGATGACATCTGGTTTTGTTAAAGCTGAGCCATAAGTTAGTGTCTTTTACTATGCCCTGGTGAGTCAACTCAAGAGAATCACTTAAGTGTTATACTTAGCACTTAAAGTTATCTTTCCCACCCAGCTGTAATTATTTCCTTGAACCAACATTCCATTCCATTACCAACTCTGATGTTCTTGTTCCTTCTTGAAGAATTAATACTGGCAAGGTTCAAATAACACATATGTCAATGTCTCAAATTCTAATGTACAAGTATGACATTATTAAAATTTGCTTACTTCTCCACTCTTTTTTTTTTTTTTCTATCAGCAGGTTGTCTTCCAGTGGCCTTGTTTAAGGTTGTCTATTCCCTGTTAAGAACTGTTGAGCAAGAAGAACTATTGTCTAGCTGCTGGGAGCAGTTAGCACAACATTTTGCTGATGAAGTCACTCAGATCTGCTGTAATTTTAACTCTACATGGGCAGAATTTGATGCAGTGCCTGGAACAATGTCTTGTAATATTTACTGTTTTTTTTTTTAACCAAAATTGGAAAGGTTGCTCTCTAGTATGCCTTCTGCCACTTGTTGGCTTGATCTGTGACCCTCTTGGCTTCTTTGAGGAGCCAGAGGGAATATGATCAATACCTCTTTGGGAGAGGGGACATTTCCATCAACCTTGAAAGAGGCAGTGGTGCATTCTCTCCTTAAGAAACTATCCTTGGATCCAACAGTGTTAGTTGCCCTGTCTCCAACATTGGGAAGTTTATCAGAAAATGGTATGTTGTCACGGGATAGAACCTGCATCAATCGCCCTGATAGATGATCCCAATCAGGATCTGGATGGAAGGAGTGCACCCTCTTCTGGTCCTTTTAGACCTCTCATTATCTCTTCCTCAACCAGTTACAAGGATTGGGGGCACTGTGCTTCATTGGTTTCACTCCTACCTGAGTGATCAGTACCAGTGGCAGTGTTGGCAGTCAGCCTTGTGGGCCCTCTCTCCCCATTCCTCTTTAACATCTATATGAAGTCACTGGGAGAGGTCACCCATCAATTTGGAGTGAGATATCATCAGTATGCTGATGTTACTCAACTATACATCTCCATCTAGGGCTGAGCTGGAGATGTAGTAGAAGTCTTGAATGGTGTCTGGAGGCTGTTCAGATCTGGATCGGATGGAACAGGCTGAAACTGAAGCCAAGTATATTAACAGATCAAAGCCTCTGTAGTCCTATAGCACCTATCTTTTGGTCGCCGTGTTGGTTACCAGTATATTTCTGGGTACAGTTCTAAGTGCTAGTGTTGATCCATATGGCATGGCAATGAGTTAATTAAAAGACCTTCTCCTCTGTGGTTCTTGACCAGGGTAGGCCTCCCACCAATATCTTTTAATGGTCCACTATAAAGGGGAAGTGAAAGGGATCAGGACTCACAAGATTTCTTGATGTCAGCTCCATGTTCTGGAATACTCTCCCCCTCAAGATTGGCAGTCTCATTGTTGTCGTTCCGGAAACTGTTAAGGACAGACAATTTCAATTGGTTTTTATGTTTTTATTCTGTTTTTATGTTTTTTATGCTATAAATTTATGGGACTCATTTCAGTTGAATCTAGCAGTATATAAACACAGTCAATCACTCAATTCAAGTTAAATTAGTCCTAGAAAATATTGCTAGCAACAAAGCTGAGGAGTTAATAAAATGGAACTCTTTAAAACTGTATAAGATGGTACAATTAAAATGCTACAGGTAGCCTTGGGGTTACAACAGCAATCGGGACCAGGATTGCCATCACTAAACGATGTGGTCGCAAAGCACAATGTCATATGACTGCATTGCTTAGTGACAGCAATCCTGGCAGTCCCGGTTGCTGTTGTAACCCCAGGACCTCATGGGCCATTAAGCAGGAAGAAGTGGGAGTTCTAGAAAAGGAGTGCGGGCAGTTAGGGTATGCTGGAGAGGGGAGTGTGGGCAAGCCAGTGAGGGCTGAGGGCAAGTGCTGAGGAGCATGGGCAGATTGGCACAGGACATGTGTGGGCTGGCAGAGGCTGTGGGCAGGCATGCACTATACAGCATGAGCAGGTGGGTGGGTGTTATGGAGTATGCCAGACCGACCAACAGCCGTGTTGCAGCCCATACATTGCATGCACCATGACCTTGTATACAGTGACTGTGGAAAAGGATCAAATGTCCACTTCCTAATTTCACTGGGAGCTGAGGAGAATTCAGTATCTATAAAAACCTCTTTAACCAGATAAAACCCTATGAGAACTGGATGTTTTAAGAAACAAACATGGAAGCCTAATCTATGGGAATGTGGCCTTCCTGTGAAACTGCAAGGGGAAAATCCAGAGGAACAGGCATAGCTCAGTGAAGATTAGGTTTTAAACCTGGTTGCCAAAGCAACTAGGATACACACATTATAGCTGGAAGTCTCATGGATTCAGGTGGGTAAGAAGAAGGAAACGTAGTCAAAGTAGAAGCCTGAGGAGAAAGCATGGTTCTACATTGTTTCTGCTTAGGGTTGGGCTCTCTGCCAGTATGTGGACCCCAACAGCCAACCCACAGTACTGATTGCTGAAGCTGGGCCTGGCATCGAGCCAGTCGCTTCAGATTAATTGGGCTTTATGAGTCTGCCTGGGATCAAAAGATCATTTCCAATGCATGAAACTCTTATTTTTTTCCCCTTTGCATGCCTAATACATTGCATAACCTCTGTCCCCGGAAGTGCCTTTTCTTTGATATGTTGAATTCTTTTAATATCATTAAGACCTATTGTCAAAACTACTTAGTTCCAGTGAAGAGTATCTGATTATTTATCCATTTATTTATCGAAACTAACAGAAAAGGGGCCTACTGAATTACAAGCCAGATAAATTAACAAGAAATGTGATTCAAGCTGAGGAAGTTCCTCTGATTTCAGTGCGATTTCTTTGTGGAAATGTACAGTACATGCTTTCACTCATAGAGACCTTAAAAACTGGTTCTTGCACACATAAAAATAATCATGTGGGACCTGCAACAAAACAATGGGATATATTTTTATCTCTCTGTTGGAGTGTAGGGGCATTTATGGGGGTCAGTGATGTCAAAATGGTGGGTGTGACAGGTGATGGAAAGCCCACCCTTTTGTAAAGTGTGTGTGACACATGTTAGGGGTGGGGCTTTAATCACTCAGTTTAGCCCACTATTTTGACATCACTGACTGAAATTCAGTCACCAAATTTTTTTAAAAAACCTGATGCTGCAATTTTTTTTTACCCAAATAAAAAGCAAAATATTCAACACCCAAAAAGAAAGAAAGAAAAAAGAAGAACTGAAAACCAATCCCCTTTCTTTTAGGTGATGCTGCAGATTCATTCCTACGTTGCCCTTAGAAGCCAAACCAATTTCTAAAGCTGTGGCTCCTGGCTGCAAAAGGATTGCCTGCCCTTCTTTTAAGTAATGCCTCCCGTAAAACATTTTATGGAGCAAATGCCTGTTGCCAACTAGGTCACGTTTTTGAAAAGTCTTCCCAAACGCTTCAGCTACCAATTCCTGTCTTTATGCTGCAACATGATGGTTGGTGCAAATAAAATAGGTTGCTTGTTTCTTCTCCATGACAGGTGTGCTGCATGCTACAAAGGGTAGCTCTAGGTAACTTTGCAGAGGAGTCTCATGTGGGCAGAAGGAGGACAGGACACTTTTCTTCTCCTTACCCGCAACTCACCAGTATCCTACTATTGAATATATTACTTGCTGTGCTTGACGGCTGGAAGGCCATTGCCTGTTCAAATGTAAAAATAAATAAATAAATAAATAAATACAAGACTTCAAGATGCAATTCAAGATATTGGTTGTCACCTTTGAAGCCTTTCATGAATCAGGACCTGGGTAACTATGAGATTATCAGCTCTGTAAAATCTGCCTGTCCAGTAAGATCCAATAGGGAGATATTGCTGTGGATTTATTTATTTTATTTTAAAAGATTTGTATGGCTGCCCATTTAAAGCAACTCTGGGTGGCTCACAGCAATAAAAATCTGAAGACCATGTCAACATCCCAACAATCCCAATCCCAAAGCAATGTCAACATCAGGAACCTTGGGGATGAGCCTTCTTTCTCTGGAATAGCTTATCAATAGAGATAAGGATGGCTCCTTCCTTGTTGGTATTTTGAACATCTGGCTCTTCAGGAGGGCCTTTGGGAATGGAAAAGAAGATCAAGAACTGTTCCTGAATTCATGATACCATGCGTGAGTTGTCTTCTTTCTTTTGTTTGATTTTGCATGTTTTCAACCTGAATTGAGATTTCTGTAAACCACTCAGAACTGATGGATTAGAAAGTCAAAAAGCCCAAGTTACAAACATAAAATAAATGTAAAAAACAAAAAAACAAAACAAGACTAGACAACTTCTTGTCCTCCTACAGGTTCAGAGGACTGAGATTTGGGGTTGTTTGCTAGCCCCTGATCTTGGGCATCTTATAGTGAATGTAATGGGTTAGAAGAGGTTCTAGACAATGGGAAATGAAAGTGAATCCTTTCCTTCTTCCCAGAGCCCTCCACTGTAACATAGGGTGTCACTGGAGTGGGAGGTTTTTAAAAAGAATGGCATACATTCTGCCAACTTTGATGCTCTTCCAGAATATTTAGTACATGCTGGTAACAGATTGAGCTGGTAATTCCTCCCTTCATCTCCAGTGTGTTTCTCTCTCCTCAGTTGACAGTTCATACAGTAATTCCAAATCTTTTTGAAGCTGTCATGTCGTTGCCATAATTTTAAGGGATCTTAAAATATATACATTTGTATGTTGTTTTTAAATATACAAATGCATATACTCCTACTTATATTTGGAGAATCTAGCACAGGCCCCACAACTCTGCTCCTTAGTGTTGTGTACAGTGTCACAGTGCAAGTACAAAGGGCAGAGCTTGGCATCATTGTGATTAGGAATATATACCCATGGACTCCTGAAAAGAAACATTTACTATGTAATTTTCACTTTGAAATATTCAACTGTTTCAGTTACTGTTGAAGAGAATGCTTAGTCCTTAGGGAAACTCTCTTTTCATGATTCTTTTGTTATGTGAAAAATATGACTTTTTTAAATAACTTGTCATGTGGGCTTGAAAGAGGAAGAATGTGTCCATGCATAGTGTAGTGGGCACATGTCAGGGAAACATAACTCAGGGGCAGGCAAGGCACTGTCCCAAATCTTTAGGATTTCAACTCTCCCATGAGCTCCAGACAGTCTGTATCATCTGCAGCTAGTTGCCTCCCCATGGCCTCCTTCCTTAACAGGATATATTTTTTCTTCTCCCCTGATCAGAGTGAAAGTAATGTAGCCCTTTGCTTTCTCAGTGATGCTACAATATCACTGGGCCTGACTGGTTACATGGCATTGTGACATCATTGTGTTTGTGACATGTCTGATAGCATCATGTTGTGAGCAAGAATTAGGTCTTGCCTATAAAAAAGTAAAGATAAAGGAGCAGCAACAGAGTGGTGGTGACAATGTAGATTGGAAAGATGTTATAAGCCCTCAAAGCCTCTTCTTTTAGCACCCAAGATTTTATTGGAAGAAATTTGATACAGTCATGCTCACAACAGAATCTACTGGTTACGCATTTCTCTGGCAAATATTTAATTCTAAACGCAATAATGATCAGACAAACCACACTCCATTTAATGACCCAAAATGAGACAACTGTGTTTAAATGACACTGAGCATCACTCAAACCTCAAGATGCAGTTATTGAATCTTAACGATTTAATTATTAAACAGGAAGTGGGCTTTATTGTCCCTTTGTCGGCAAGGATTAAGACTGCCATCTGAATCACAGTATCAGTGACGGGCAGCTAATGGAGAATGGTGTGAAGACCCACAAATTTACCAACAGCTTAAAATGAGGTCAGATTTTGAAAGGTTAGTTGGCAAAGAAAGAGATGTGAGTGCTAAATGAATACCCAGGCTAATGTGACCAGGAAGATAAATTCCCAGCAATTAGATGAGTTGTTCTTAGCTTTTTAGGAGCATGCTGTGATGCCTTTTTAAAGCCAAGGCAGCATCAAGAACTCATTATTCTTTCCTCAATTGCTTTCAGACATGAGTTGCCTTGGGTTCCCGCCTGTAATAAGCAATCATTCCCTTTCTGGATCTTTCTTTCCCCTATAGGAAAATGAATTAAATGAAAAGTAAGATAGTTTAACAACAGGAAATCAGTTTCTGTTGAAAGGTGAAATGATGACACTGAATAAATTTTGACTTCAGCTAACCATTTTTTAATTTTTGTTTCTTAAAAATAATTATTCTAATAACAGGATTACCTAATCACCTAACATTTAGGTTTAATTGTTCATAACATATAATACAAATCTTGCAATATATATTAGAGAAGAGAATAATTTGCAGCAGAGGTCTTATACTTTTTTAAATAAAGGCCAACTGTTTTCTTAAAATGGCAAGAGAACAGAGATTTCAATCTGCAAATACTTCAACCTTGAGTTTTTAGCTCACCAGATTATCTGTTTAGTCACAATAAAGCTTGAAAACAAAAGAACTAGTATCATAGTGGTACAATATAATGAAGAATAACCCTGGATTAATTAAAATATGTGTTTTTAAGTGATGCAGCATTAAAATCAAATTAAGAAATCAGTTATGACCAATAATTTAAAATACAATGTAGAAATGATGAATTGGATTTCACTCTAGACTTGGTTTTATGACCCATTCTATTCAAGAACTGTGTTTTGATTTTAGTGGATCTATTTTGATCATGCTTCAAATTGTAGCTCAACAGGAAATACAACTCTTATACTGAATTATGAGGAAGCATAAAAATGAAGGATAGAGTTGTACTTAATTACTTGCTTGAAGACAAACACTCTGACTTCCTCCAATGTTAAAAGATTAAAGAAACGAGAAATGCTCTTCTGATAAATTAATTTATTTTAAACTTGTATGCAATATCTATCTATCATCTATCTATCAACTATGTGTGTGCATAATTTTTTTTTACTTGATCTCAGTATGAGAAATCAAATTAGTAATAGTGCTCTCTTTTCTACACATAGACACACCTTGAATGTAAGCAGGTTTAATTTGTTCCCCTTTCTCAGAAAACTGTTGATAGTAATTTCATATTTTAGATATTAAAAGAGAATCATGGGGACAAGATGTTAGGGAACACTGGCAGACTGTCTTGGCTCTTCACAGTTCAAGACATTACATAGTAAATGACATATTTCCAAAGAAAAGAGGTGTATGGATGGCAGAGACATAATTTAAAGCCCTTTTTCCTCCTCCCCCTCCTCTCCTCCTCCCCCTCCTCCCCTGAAGCCTAGAGGGATAGAAACCCAAGCATTAAAACACTTAAGGCAGCCTTTCCACAGGTTGGCATCTGGACCCAGGCTTCCATGACTGGGAAATTCTGAGAGGCAAAGTTCACACATGTAGGGATCACCAGAGTTGGAAAAGGCTGACTGAAAGAGAAAATGTGGTGCCAGCTCAATGGTTATTCCCCTTCTCTACCCAATCAGTTTAATGCTTGCTTGAGAATGTGTTAACGTGAACCTAACTTCATTCACAGTGTTTATAAAGATAATCTTTTTTCAGTATTAGAGATGGCAGAGAGTCATTTTTTCAGGTAAAGAAAATGAGAAACAAGATAGTAAGACATCTTGGGCAACTCTCTTTTTGTATAATTATTTAGACTTGGGTAACTGATTCATCGCCATCTATACAATTGCAGTTTTATTAAAGTGAGTGGCTTTAGAACAATGTTTCTTAAACTTTTTTCTCTCAGGACCCCTTCCCACTTTTAAAAATAATGGAGGACCCCAAAAGAGCTTTTCTTTGTATGGATTATATTTATCAATACTGTATTTACTGTGTTAAAAATTAACACATTGGCTGCTGCTACTACTTCTCATGATTGTTTGATGGAATTTTAAGAACTTTTCAACATAGGCTGGCAAATAATTCTGATTTTGTGTATCTTGAGAGGGTCTTGAAGCACCCCCAGGGCTCCTAGGACCACACTTTAGAAATGCTGCTTTAGGAGATAGCTGGCTGATAGACCTAAAGATCATTTAAAAAGATATATGAATTAAGAACCTGCCCGGTTCAACATTCTGTTCCCACAATGACCAAGCAGGATGCAAACTCCAGATCAATTTTGTATTTGAACCCTCACAAGTGGTATTTAAATGCTTAATGTTTCCTATTCAAGAAACAACATACAGGCATAAGGACTAGCAGTCTTTTAAAGTCATTCAAGTGCAGTTATATCACTAAATCTAGTGGTAACAATTTTCTAAATGTAATCATACACTACATGAAGAATTATTTGTTCTGTATCTCTGGCTGTTTCTTCCATAATTTTATTGGATGTACCTGTATTCTATTATTTCTCTCTACTCACTATGTGCCTTGCATGATGACATACATTTCTATTATGACCCCATGATTTGCCTTTTTTGCCCCAACCTAAAGTTTGATGTTCTACCTAGAATTGTTCCAGCTTCCTAATCACATGGGTTCTCTCCTCTGTATTTTTTCTTCTTCTACATAGCATATATATATAGTATGGTCACACCATTTTGATTTATATAAACAAGTGGCACTTCTATTTTGAATTCCTGTTAGATAAGCCTGTTAGATAAGTGGCTTTAGAATGACAGCCTTAATTTCCTATGAAGGAGTGAGTATGCTCCAGAAGATCTGTAATCTTGCAATATAATAACAGATTGATTTTAATGGTGTTTCCCCTGCAATATAAAATAACATGTAGGAGGAAAAAAAACTTTGCTTTCTAATGGCAAAATGAACATTATTTTCAGTAGAACCTTTTCCATCAAGTCCTACAGTGGAAGATATTGGATTAGACATTCCTGAGCTATTCCAGAATTGTTCATAAACTGATAATACCATCTTGTTATTCTGAAGTTCCATTGCAGAAATAATTCTGCTGTGTTTAGTGGTGCTTACTCCTCAGTATGTTTAAAACTGAAGCTAAATTCTGAGTAATTTAATTAATTGGTTTAAGAATACTTGCCAGCACTTATCCCACCTTATTTCATATGGCAGAATAACATGTTTAAAATTGTAACAAATAGGAAAAAGATGGTAAATCCTTAATAGCCTATTCCTGTGTCATCACAACTGGTCACATACTGACAGATACAACATGGCATTTTATCACACTTCTGGTGAATTGTCTAGCTGACATTTTGGTGGAATATGTAGAAAAAGTAGCTCTAAAATTGTGGAAAAGAATTTGAGATCTTTTCTATTTCTAAGGCATACCCTTGGTTTGTTTTCAAAGTCAAGATGGGGAAAGCAATGCATTTTGTTATGATGGAAAATGTTGTCAAAAATAAGTTTGTATCAAGTAAATTCTGCATAACTGAATAAAACATTAAATCATTTTATCAACCCCAAATATTCCTTGTTAAAAATCTAACTAGATTAAAAAAATTTTTTTTATATGATTATAATGCATATAAAGATTAAACAAAATAATCTTTAGATTTAAGATGAACAGAATGTTATTATTGGCTAATAAACATTTAGTACATTTTAACAACTTTAAACACTGTGAATCAACAGAAGTATTGAATGAAAGTAGCCATTGCAATAATTTATTGCCAGATGTGGAAAAGAGGATGTGTTAATATATGCAACAGGATTTGAATGAAAATAAAAAAGGAAAGAAAATCACCCAGACAAATATCTTGAGTGCATTCTGTCCTAGTGTCTCATTGCACCTGGCAAACTAAAAACTAAAGCAAACAGTGTGGGATCTCTAAGTTCATATTTCTGGAGCAAAGAAAATAAGGCAATTTCCTTCATCTCGCATTCTAAGTTTGCATTATTACACTTTCCCAGGGATATTCCATTTTAGTTGTTACTGTCCTTCACAGGCATTGTTTAGACAGCTTGTAGAGCAATGCTGTTTTTGCATTCAAAATGTGGAATAAAAATGCATCTTGTGTCTATTGTTCTGGTATACAAATTGAATGAAGTGAAATGCATTCCAGTTCTGCACGTTCACCATTGCTTCTGAGTCACTGAAGTATTTTAGCAACAACTGAACTTTAAAATGTTATTATATCTTAGCTATCTGATTTGTTGTATTATATTTATGAACTCATAAGAACAGATATAAGCAACTCATAAGAACAGATATAAGACCTTGGTTCGGTCTTAATAGAGCTTTAGTGCACCTTCTATTAAACCTGAATGAAAGCCACCTGGATCAAGAATACTGGTAATTAATATCAGTTCAGCCTGTTGTCAGTATTACTGAAGATATTAATGATAGTTCATGATAGCGATATTATAGTCCAGTATTATTTTCATGCCATGGAAACCTTAAAGAAAATGAGCACAATGTTATTAAAACTTGCTGCAAACACACCCATAAGACTTTGCAAGTGCTATTAAAATGATACTGAAACCAAACTACCCACATATCAAAGTTCATAAATATGTCATGAGTGGACAGGGAATGGCATTACAACAATAATTAGTCCCAGCTATAATAGGTGCACCACGTGATATTCTAGTTTTGCGGTGTTATTTCTGATGCATGTTGAGTGATCATTGCATAAGAGGAAAAGCGTGCTTTCTAAATGAGCATAAATGAGAACAGAATGACAAAGCAAATGCATTTATTTTTGCCCATACTGAAACTGAAAGAAGGTACTGTATACAGACAATCTGAAATGTTCGTCATTGGGTTTACTAAGGGGCTCGTCAGTACAGGCCCAGGCCTGAAATGTGGCACTATTTAGAAACGGTTGCGATGATAAGAGTTGAAATCATACAGAGAAGGGTGACCAGGCTGCCTTATTTGCTGGACACAGTGAAAAGTGGGCTAAAATGGCAAAATGCTTACTTGGCAAATTCAGAAACATAACCCAGGTCTCTGCCCACTCCAGTCCCAGGCAATGGAACAAAGGCCTTTCACAGGCAGTGTAATTTAGGCTACCTGAGTTAGTAAGAATGGTCAGGTGTATAAAGAGGCCTCATGGAACACTAAACAGAGAGAAATTCACATGAAGTAAGTGAAGCACTTTGCTGGCATGTGGGCATAGGTTCCAGGGGCTATTCCCAATACAGAAGACAATCACTGGCAGGTAATAAAGGAGGCATTTATGTGATATGTCAGCGGTTAGTGCAAAGCTTAAAAGAAATGAGATCATGTGGCAAGATAGTATTCTCTGCCTTTCCCTAAGGGGAAGAAGCATTACTGTTATTACTATAAGCCATTGTTAATGCTACTTCTTTGAAATCAAATGTGACACAGTATTGTCAGCTGATACTTGTGCGATCCTAGCTATCATAAATTGTGGTTTTCTAGCATATTAATCTCTGGTTACATTAGGCAGCTACTATACAGACTCTGAATGCAGATTTCTAGGTGGTAGTAAAAAAACTGCACAAAGAGCGTGTCTTAATTTGATGGTTCTGAAAAGCTATATAAACCAAAGAAGCGTATTTTATTAGGAGGTGCACTGTAATTTTGAAGGCGACATAATAATTCTTATACATGCACAACCCTCATACTAAGAAGAAAATACGTAATTGCAAAAATAAAAGTAAAAGTAAAGCTCCTCTTGCTGAAAGGAACACTTTTATGATTTTTATTATTAAATTTATCTCATAGCTTTCCTCAGAAAGGATAACTATCATTTTATGTTTACGACACTAATTCTATTAGGTTGGTCTATAGGACAGTGAGCTCTATTACTGAGTAGATGACTGAACCTGGGTCACCCAGTCCAACACACTAAGATAAAAATAAATTATAGTTCAAGGTGAGACAGAAATATTAAAATCAAAAAAAGGGAGAAGAAGAAACTTATATCCAGTAAGCTACAATCGAATATTTGACAAGAAATGCTAATACTTCTAAAACATTTTGAGTGTAAGTATAGCCAACAGACAAAACTGAGCAACATAGATGGTTAATTTCCACATATTGATCAGACAGGAAATTGATAAAAAATATTTCCGTAGTTATCTTTTCCAAGTTCTCTACAGCAATAACTATAGAAATTGGTCCGAATAACACTTAGAATGGACATTGAAGTAGTGCATAATCTGCATATTGTGCTTCTCTTGTGCAATAGATATGGGTAATAACATTGATCAGCAGAATACTATCACATCTCCCCTCCAGTAAGGTTAAGAGTAAAGCATTGAATTGTTCTAAAATAGAGGCTCTTCTTTGGTTTGCACATGTGCAGTTAAACATCTGGCTGATAACAAGCCTCTTCTGTCCATATTCTTTCTAAGGAGAAGAGGAATCTCACTCTGATCCTTCTCAGAAAGAATGTCTTTTATAGCTACTTTACCCTTCCCAATCCCAGTCAGGTCAAGAATTGAGAAGACAATCTGCAGATGGGCATACTATACTCCCTTCAATTACTTCCCAGGTTAAATTAAAACCATCTTGCAGGGTTAGGAATGCCAAAGATGCAATGGGAAAAATTAGTTAAAGCATGTTCTAGTTAGTTCAGACTTAGCTATGGCAGGCACAAGTCAAAATGCAGGAAAGTATGGCAAATAGGGCTGTTCAGTGCTTTGGATTCAGTTCTGTGATTTATTAAAGCAGCCATGCTTCTTTGCATAATTGGACTGGACAATTGCAGGGGTTTATAGTCCTTATAATGACAAATTTGAGCACAGCATTTGCACAATTAGCTGTTAATGCTTTGAGAACAGCTAAAATATAATTATTCAGGATAGCCTTAGAGCTTTTCGGTGGCAGATTTAACTTGGACACTCCAAGAACCAGAGGAATGAAACATGAGTCCATGTCAAAGGACTTAACCTGCTCAATTTGATTTCTATTTATTTGTGACTTATATTTATGACTCCTAGGTGTCTTGGTAAAGGACATAACTTTGATCTTTTGTTATTTACTGTTCGACTTTCCTCCTCAAAATAAGTGGCAAGAGCTCAAATTATTCTTAGTAGGCTTCCTAGGATTGTCAGGAGAATTGTTGTGTTTTTCTGCTACCTTATAGGACTTATCTGCACTGTCCAGTTATCTTGTTGCTAGTATTAGCCAGGAACCATTTTTGTAGGGCAGGAACAGACGATGTTGGCCTGTACTCACACACACCCGCACCCACTATTAATGTGACTTCTGGATGTATTTTCCTGCTCTACTTCCAAATTAATATTTTCCTGTTCAAGTGTTTTGTCCATTTTCTACTTTTAGTCAATGTTTATGTCAGTTGTCTTATTGCAGAATGTCTTTGGTTTGAAATCTAGCTGGAATGCATTTTTTATTACTATTTTTGTAAGAAAAAGCATAATAGTTAACAAGGTGAACTAGTTAGTGTTCAACTACAGTCTCAGTCTAATTCTTAAACTGAAATAAACATTAAAATAAAGACCTTTAATTCTACCAGAAATGAATGAAAGTGCAAAATTTGCTTATAGGGCAAATTAAAGTTCTTATCTTACTTGTCTGCATATTCCCTGGCTGGTTTGCTTACCCTTGGATGAGGCTGGAGGGGAAAGCAGAGCAGAATTTTCTTGGCTTCAACCATGTCCTAACTTAGGTTGTGTTCCACCATTCTGCAGGAGTTTCGGAATGCCTTCTCACAATGCATAGAGAGGACAGAAAGAAGCAGGCCTATGGATGTCAGGGCTAGAAAAAAATGGTGAGAGATCATAAATAAGGAAAGCTCAATTAATTAATTTTTCTCCATGCTCTTAACAGTTAGTAAATTCAGTGCACATCTGGTATCAAGACAATGCCCGTTTGTTGCTGTCTTGCCATTTTGAGGGGCTTCTGGGGAAGGTGTCTGCCCCATTACATGTTCCTAGGTACTTAACATATCTCCACTCCCTGTTTTTTCTCCACTCTCAATTCCCTCTCCCAATGTCATACTGTCTCTTTTCCCTACATACTTTCTCCCCTTTCCTCCCATCTTAATAAGGAAGATGCAGTGACAACACCCTTTCTATCTCTTAAACGACTTAAAAGCCACTTTTCAGATAAAGCTGCAGCCATACCAGGCATCTTTCTGTCCTAACACCCTGAAAGTTCAACCCCAGGCCATAAAGGGATGGGGAAAAGGAATGGGCCAAGAGCAGGTTCTTGTTCAGCTGAGTAAGGAGGGCTGGCTTGTGGCTTTACACAACCCATCTTGCTATGTTGGGCTGAATGGAAAAGGACTGGATTACTTACTTCAGCAAATATGCTGGAATTGATAATGGCTAATGCTGTATCATATACATGTTCCACCTTTTCAACTCTAGGCCACAGCCATTTCTGGGAAAATAGTTTTCTGGCACATCCAAACTCTTTTAAAAATGAAATGAAAGACAACATTTTGAGCAGCTGAATGAGAAAGAAAAGAAGTGAAAAGGATCAAGAACATGAGAGGAAGAAGCAAATGCTGAATGCTGCAGAAAGGAGAGAGGAAGGCAAGGCATCTTTACTTGAGAGCCAACCCTCAGAGCATCATGCCAGGTTACAGAAAATCCAGTGTTATTTGCTTAAAGCAGTGTTTCTCAACCTTGGCCACTTTAAGACATGTGGACTTCAACTCCCAGAATTCCCCAGTTGATGTCCACATGTCTTAAAGTGGCCAAGGTTGAGAAACACTGAGTTAAAGAGTCACAAGGCTACAAAGTAGAAACTAGGAATGACTGAGTTCTTTCTTCTGTTCAGTGTGTAAACTTGGAGTGCTGACAATGCCATATTGCAGCTAATCTATGAGCCCCAGCAAATGTGGTGGCAATTGCATGGCCAAATGTATGCAACCAAGGAGGTTGAGTTGTAGATGAAAAGTAAAAGTTTTAGAAGAGATAAATGACCAGGTAATGAAAATCCACTTTTCAAAGGCCAAAGATCTTTCTAAACACAAAATGTTAACCTATAGCAGAAGACCTATAGAGATGCCCTAGGAAAAGAGTTTCAAAAACTAGCAATAGCAATGACTTCTCATTCAATGTGCCAAAAGTTGATTCAATGTGTCAAAAGTTGTTAAATGAACTAGGACATTAACAGAAAATCATCATGGACTTATTTTAGAGAAAATTAGAATTTGAATTTTAACTACATTAGAACCATGAGACTGAAAAAGCAGATCTATGCTTGCCAATTTTTTGAGGAAAATTACAAGGACAGTTGCTATTTGGTAAAGGTGACGCTTCTATCAGAAGATGAGTCCAAAATATATGAGCCTTAATAAGCAAAGATAAAACTTGTTGGCAGATTCTCCAGATAAAATATCTCGAATGCCACAAGGTAGGTCTAAGTCAAACAATATACTTTTCCAAATCTCTGCTTAAAAGGCTTGAAAATTTGGAACTGACAAATATGTATTTCAGATGGGCCTGATAAGACAAGAGAATGATGCTCCCTAGTGTACTGTATTAGACAGAAATCGTATGAGCCATATAGCATTTTAACTTTCACTGCAAGTATATTAAATCCCCAGACAGGGGTGTTGAGTAATATATTGTAATTAGTGTCAAAAAAAAAAACTTCAGGTGTGACAGTAAACTAATCTTGTCTATTTATTGACATGCAGTCCTATATCATAAAAAGGGACACATTTATAGGGGATAAATTTGTGTCCCATTTCTCAATGTACTATTTCATGAAAGCAAAACTACATCTGTCATAAAACGACTGATACTGTTGTTACAATCAGTCTGAAATGAATAGAAATGCAGTATATCACCTTATCTTTTAAATGCTACCAAATATTATACTTCACACATTTTTTTTAATTTTTAAGAATAGTCACAGATGTCTTGGATTATTTTTTTGTTATTTATTCATTCATTCATAAAGAATACAGCTTTAGAGAGTAAAGATGATAAATACACTGCACCACAATATTGTAAGAAATATATCTCTAATGGAGCGGGCAAAGCATTTTTTAAAGTCCAGAACAGCCAAATAACATTCAGAAGCAGCTCAGAAGCCTCCCTAATTAACTGAACTTAAGGAGGCGGAGGAGGACGTATAACGCAATCAGGCTTTCGTGACTCTATTATAGCCAGTCTCAACCAAAGTAGTTTTAGCTTCCTGGTGGAGTTGATTTCCTCATCTGGCCTACCTAGTGGCACTGACAAATATGCTTTAATAAGCAGTGAATGTTTTTATCTGTGAAAACTTTGGACATCAAGACAATAGTTCTTTGTACCAAGGGAAAACAACTTTGTAGTAGCCAAAAGTTGGGGTATTCAAATTATTTGGAAAGTTGAGCAAGGTCAAGGATAGGCAAGCAATGGTATCATGTAAGTGACTGTTCAGAAAATAGAAGCTTGTGCTCTTGAGTGTTTCCCCTCACTTTTTTCATGTATTCAGACATTCATACCATTCTTTTTATTTTATAGACATGATACAAGGAACAATAGTAATTTTGGTTTTTACATTGTTCAAGTTCATCCATTAACTGTCATCTGTCTCCCTCTCCCCCAATTTAAGAGTGGATCAATGAGACAAGTTAAGTTGTGATTAGTTTAAATTCTCTTGCTTTCAGTGACTTTATTAAGCACAGTTAAGTCTAGAACCAAACCAGTGAACTGAAGGTTGTAGACTGAATATCGTATTCACAAAAATGTAGGAACATACATTTAAAAAACGGTTATATTTTTCACACAGATTCAGAAACTAACAGGAAAATAAATCTTATGCACATTCTGAAATTAAACAGTTGACATTTCTCTGAGATTTTGAGTGCAAACTTCAATATCTAGAACAGTGTTTCTCAATCTTGACAGCTTGAAGATGTGTGGATTTCAACTCCCAGAATTCCCCAGCCAGCATGGGGAACTGGGGAATTCTGGGAGTTGAAGTCCACACATCTTCAAGTTGCCAAGGTTGAGAAACACTGATCTAGAACATAGGTATGCATGAAAGATAGCTAACTAGATCTTAATAGTGTCAATCATAGTTCAATATAATTGAGACTTAGTAACACATATATGTTTTTCTATTGTTATGGAATTTATCAAAGTTTATTTCCAGGTAAGTGAGCATACAGGATTGCAATTGCAGCTCTGACTTCAAATCATTGATGGCAATGAAGTTGCAGCACATTCTAATTTTCTTTGGCTTGCAGCTCCCTAGAAAACATGTGCGGCTTCCTTTTCTTTTCACAGTTGTTTGCTAGAAGCTCTTCTGCATATTCCTATGAAACGGAAGTGGCTCATCAGTAATCCTTGGTAGAGTGTTGCTTGGCAATGCAGCAGCCGGCCTGCCCGTTTGCCGAGTGATGGAATTTCATTTACAATGAACTTTTTTTGAGCCTCATAGAATATTCAGATCCTTCAGTGAGGTTTCTGTCTTTCTTTTCTTTTTTCTTTTTTAAATAAAGCCTATGTTAAGCTTACTGTTAATAAAACATTTCTTCTTTTTAAATGATAAAAATAGCAAGTTTTAAAGAAGATTACTGTTAGAATGCAGACTTTAGCAAGAGACTCCTTGTCTCCTGCTAAATAATAAGTACTTTCATTATGAGACGTATAACTCATTTTGTGGTCAATTATCTTTCTCTGGAGTCCATAGCAGTGGTTTATATAGAGAAGCCTTGTGAATTTATTAAGGTTACATGGAATTGAGTCTGAGGCATGGAAACCTGCACTCAGGCAGTTAATGGTCGACCTAAGGTAATTATGGGAAAGCTAGGTGGAGTGAAGACTTATGCCTCTGCTGGAATTGATGGAATGTCAGTGGCTGCTTCTAAGATTAGAATAACTCAAAAGCTGCTTACATATCAAGGATATTGTTCTACAGTCTAGGCAATACTAGGTTACTTTTCTATGGTACCTGTGCCCTTTCACTGATTTCTTCTTCTGCTTGTCAATTTGCCAGATTTTTATTTTCAGCAGAGGAATTTCCTTATTTATGAAAGATTCCTGTTAAAGAAACCAGGGAGCCATAGACAAAATGCTACACAAAGTGATATCGTAAAGAAAATGTTACACAAACTAAGGTTCTCTGCCATATAGCAAATTTTGTATGAGACAATTCACCTCTGGGACAATTTGACGGATACATGCCTTCCCTCAACACCAGATGAATATCTTGATCTCATTCATATTAGTTATAATGATAGGCAACATGAGAGTTGTCATTTATTTTGTATATTATGGAACCAACCTATTGCTATTCCCATGGACAGACTTAGAGGAGCTCACATTTATTTGCTAACAGCAGAAATGTTACTGAGCAGCCAGACCTCTACAGATATTTGCACCAATTTCTATTGTCCAACCTCTTCTACACAGAGCGTTCAAGCAAAATCTGTGCAGATGCAATGTTTCTGTTGCATGTGGTTAGTAATAACCAGTGGGACTTGTACTGGGAAACTATTATAAAATACCTCTATAAAGAAAAGTGAACAAAAATGGACATTGTTTAGTTTCCCAACTAATGCAAATATAAAACTTAACATTCAAATTGCATGTTTCCAAAACTGAACTGACCTCTTAGTTACCTTCAGTACCATTGATTGTGGTATATTTCTGGACTACCTACAAGAGTTGGACATTGGGGAAGTGGTTTCTTTACTTCCTGAGCAGGAGGCTTCCGTCTGTTTGTCTGGAAGAAGAGTGGTTGAGCCAGTGGTTGTTCCAGTGTGGAGTACCCCCATGCTATTTAACATCTACAATACATGAACCTGTTGGGAGAGATCATCCATCAGTTGGGAGTGAGGTATCACCCCAGGCTGACATGGGAATGCTGTTCAAATCCTCACCTGGTACCTAGAGGATCCTTATGTCTGGATGGGTTGAAACAAGCTTGGATTAAATCTCTATAAGCTGGAGTTTGTTGCTGATAGATCTGGCTCTATCCTAGCTCTATTATTAGCGCTTGATCCTCCTGGACTTGTCACTTCTGTAGGACAGCAGCTGGAAGCTTTGATCAGAGGATCCTTTGCCTAGCTTCACCTGGTGCATTAACTGTGGATTGGAAGGTCCTGACTACTGTAACTCATGCCCTTGTCCCCTCATGGTTAGACTACTGCAACATGGTCTAGATAGGGCTGTCTTTGAAGGAGATCCAGAAGCTTCAATTGGTCCAAAGTGCATTGGCCTATCTGAAAGCAGTTGATTTAGCTGTGTAGCGTCTATTCTATAGTCATTGCCCTGGTTACCCATTTGCTTCTGGGTAGTGATGTTTGCACCTTGAAAACCCCACATAACTATATTTCCAGATACTTACAAGACCATATCTCCTTCAAGAACATCTCCCGAGTATTTTTTTGTATTAGCTCTGTTTTTATAGTTTTTAATGTTTTTAATAATTAATAATGATAATGGTTTTAGGTATTTATTAATTGTTTGAACCCTGTTGTATGCCGCCCAGAGTCACTGGCTTTGTGAAATGGGTGGCTACATAAATTAGACAATAAATAAATAAAATAAATAAGAACTGGATCATCCTGTACATTCTTGCAGGGTGGGATTACCAAGAGTCCTCCCACTACATGAAGTCAAAGATGTGGGAGCCAGATGATGGGCTTTCTCTATAGCTGTCCCTCTGCTGTGGAACACCTTGCCTCCTGATACAAAGATCACCCCAGACCTCTTTGCCTTGTCCTGCTTGTTCTGCCAAACATTAGATAGATTTTCTTCAGGAGAATTTGTCTCTAGCCTGGTTCTTTAGGTTTTCCTAACAACATTGTGATTTTGTCCATCCACCTTGCTCATCAGGTCAGCCTCTTCTTCTCTTTCTTTCCTTCTTTTCCATCATTATAGATTTTTCCAGAGAGCTGGATCTTTGTATAATGTGTCTGAAGTAGGATAATTTGAGCCTGGTCATTTGTGCCTCAAGTGAGAACTGTAGGTTGATTTGTTCAATGATCCATTTGTTTGTTTTCTTGGCTATCCATGGCATTCTTAGGAGTCTTTTCCAACACCAAAGTTCAAAAGTGTCAATACTCTAACTTTCACTTCCATAGAGTGTCACAGGGGAAACCATTGCTTGCACTATTCTGATCTTTAGAGGTATTGACACATCCTGACAACTGAACACATTTTCTAAGGCCTTTATTGCTACCCTATCAAGTGCTGGTCTGCAGCGTATTTCTTGACTGCTGATTCCTTTACTGTTGATAGTTGATTCTAAAACCACCACTTAAATATATTGTCAGTTCTAAGGCTGGTTGCTGTACCTGTTGTCATTAGTTTGGTTGCCTTTATGTTTAATTTTAGTCCATTTTTAAACTGTATTTCTTTGCTTTCATTACTAGAGTTTGCAGTTCTTTTACACTGTCAGCTATCAGAAATGTGTCATCAGCATAGCACAGTTCCTGATGTTTCTTCCTCCAATTTTAAAATCATGCTCATCTTCTTCCAATCCAGCTTCCCTTAATATATATTCAGCATATAGCTTAAATAAATAAGGGGAGAGTATATAGCCTTGTCACACTCCTTTGCCAAACTGGAGCCAGTCTGTTTCACCATGTTCTGTCTGTACAGTGGCTTCCTGCTTCCTGACCTGTACAGTATATGTTTCTCATGAAGACAATGAGATGTTCTGTGATTCCCATTTTTCTGAGCACATTTCACAGCTTGATGTGATTGACACAATCAAAGGCTTTTCTATAAATGATAAAGCACATTGTGACTTCTTTTTGGTATTCTTGGGTTTTCTCAATTATCTAGCATGCATCAGCAATGAAGTTTTGTGTTCCTTGGCATTGCCTAAAGCCAGGCTGAACATCTGCCATCTCCTTTTTTAAGTTTGCTGGCATAGCTTGGTTAGAACCTTTACTGATCCTTTTGTTGCTTACTGTATTTCTGTAGGTATTCCATCAATTTCTGTAGTCTTCTGATTTGGTAATGACCAGTGTGCTGATGTAACTTCACCTTCAACTTCAACTTCACCTAGAAGTTATTTTAAGTAGGGAATATTTTCTAAGTAATTTTGTTGACATCTCCGCTGTACAGAATTTCAATATACTCCTTCCACCTTTGTTTGATCTTCTTTGGTTCTTTCCTTGTTTTCCATGTCTGCTACTGTGTTAAATATCTTTACAGACGTTGTTGTAATACTGCATCTTGTGTCTTCTAACAGCTCCCTGAAATTTTTGTTATGTTCCTTCATGATATCTTTGTCTTTCTTGACTTTATCTTCTCTTCTTGGCAATTTCCATGGTTATTCTGACATCCAGTTTGCTTTCTTCTGTTTCTTGATATTTGGCAGTCTTTTTTCAAATTCATTCCTAACAACTTATTTGATTTCATTCCACAGTTCTTCTGGTTCCTGATCAATGGAGTTCAGGACTTCAAAGCTTCTCCTTGAAAATGGTGGGCATATGCTCAAGTTCATTTTGTGGACATGGTTGGCTTCCTTATTCCACTTTAACTTAATTTGGAACTTGCACATAAGCAATATGTGATCTCTTCCACAGTCAACTTCTGGCCACATGTTTGCTGTTATAACGGAACTCTTCCACCTCCTTGTACAATTAATATAGTCATTAATTGCTAGTTCTCTATCTGGTGATGTCTATGTACATAGGTATCATTTTGGTTTTTTGAAGATTGTATTAGCAATGAAGAAATAATTGGATAGGCAGAAATTGATAAAACAGTTTCTGTGGCCATACAGTCCAGCTACAGTTTCCTCCTTAATGCTTCTAAATTTGGCATTCCAGTCTCTAACCACAAGCAGTATTCTGGGCATGTTTAATCAATTTCAAATTGAAGACCATAAAACTAATCTACCTCTTCTTCTGCATAAACTTGAATAATCATTATATTAAATCTAATTGATATTATTCAGTCGTTGATTGCATTGTAGTCAACTACTTGCTGTACTATGAAAACAACACATTCATTATTTATTTTTAATGTCCTCAGTAGTAAACAATGTGATCTTCTGACTGAACTGAGCAATTCCAGTTCATCTTGGTTTGCTGATCCCTAAGATATGAATGTATAGTTGATTTAGCTGTGTAGCATCTATTCAAGTCTTTTAAGGTCAGTGTTCTTAAAGAGCAGTTGGCAATAACACAGTTTACAATAAACTGATGTGATTAGTAGCAGCTGGATAATTCAGTTTAGTGCTTTAAACTTAGTGCTGTAAATTGGTAATTCAATTCAAAAAGATCAGAGATTATCGACACTGTTTATCTTCCTAAAGTGCATTCACTCTCTTATTCCCACCCACCCATACCTACTTTTTGTTCTTTTAGGCTTGCAAGAAGAGATTGAATAAAATCATCACAGTAATAAATATATAATGAAGGTATAAGCTGCCTTGACTACGTACTAATAACTATCCTTTAATATCATAACAATCACCATCAAATTGTCTAAGCTTAAACACATATCAAGATTTGCTACTACTTGCACTCATTCATCCCTTACATGGACAGCTCTTATAGAATTACAGCTTCACTATTTACACATAGAAGTCCTAATCACTCTGCTCATGATTTTGTCCATGATATTATTTGTGTGTGTGCCTGCACATACAAGTAAAAACTATGTATCATTTGTCCTCTCCTATTTATCAAATACTCTTTTTTTTCCTGTATAAAGTTTGCTGCTTTCTTTTAGATCACATGCTCATTTGACATCATTCTTTTCCAAAGCAAGCACTGAGGGGAAAAAAAATGGTCTTTGAATTTTAAAGGGCATGCCATGAACCTTAGTAAAGTCTGATCGAGCTGCCTTGTCCTGCTTTTGAAATCCTCTTAGGAGAGTCAGGGATACCCACACACAATAGAATGAAAATCCGTCTTTAGGACTGGCAAACCATTCAGAGTTCTGTCTAGCTGCTTAGCATAGACTGTGCTAGGCCTCAATGCAAGAATAGCCCCCTAAAGAAGCAATAATTTTCAGATTGTTGTGTACAATGCAGTGATAAAGCTCCCTGTCACATTTTTCTTCCCAGTTACTGAAGTTCCTATTCATATGAATTGTCACAGCTTCTTCAGTCCAAACAAGTACCCTTCCGGCCTTGTTTGCATTAAAATGTGATAAAACTAAAGGTGACTTTAGCACAGCTGTGCAGAAAACTGGATTAGGTCAAAGTGACAGAGTTTGTTAGGGGCTTGCTACAAAGGTGGTTCAAGATTTGTCTAGAGAGCTAATGTGGGAGAAGCAGAGGTTCCTTAAACCCAGACATTTGGAATAAGACTACAAACAAAAACCAAGCCCATTTTTTTTCTTCCATCCAAGCGTAGTTACCACTGACACTCAGTTTGTTGACCTGTTGTCACACAAAAATTTGAAATGGCAGAGACGTAACAAAGTGCCTCAAGGTTTTTTTCCCCCTTGTCCTCCCCCCCCCCCCACTTTTGAAGCACCACTCTTAGTAAGCATCCCCAAAGGCCAAGGACCAGGCATTTGGACAGCAAGCATCTTTTAAAAGCCATTCAAAGATAGTAGCTTCGGATTGCTTCCAGGAGTTTTTGCAAGGCAGAATGTTATTTAAAACTTTTCTGGACAGAGAAGTAAGCAAACAGCATTTTACTTGCTCATGATGAATTATTGATAGTTAACCTTTCAGCAAGATGGTGTTTTCACCTCAGAATCTTTTGATCTCCAAGTTCTGTGATCTCCAGAGAAAGGAAGAAAATCCCCTCAAAGGAAATAGCATCTTCTGTATGCCACCTGCTGGCACTACAAAGCGGGCAGAGTGCAATTATCTCTCTTTTTATTTTTTTCCCCCCTTTTGGAGAAGCTAAATTTTACTGGAGGAAAAGTGGAGCCAGGTATGGTGCAGCTGCCAAGCAAAGTGAAGCCCCACCGACAATGCTGTCAACATGCAGTGATCAGATTTCCAGGTCTGGCTGAGCTTGCAGTCTTGGCAGAGTACGTGAGGACACACAAAAGGGGTCTGCATCTGCATACAGCCTCTTTTTTGCTGTGTCATTCCTCCCTTGGGCAAGCAGCAAACAAGCCAAGATTAAGCACTTAACCATAGCTTTCTATTACATCTGAAATAGGAACTGTTTAAATATGTCCACATTTGCTAAGATCCTTCAGATCTGGCTGAAAATCATTCCCCATCATTCCTAGCTGCAAGAGTCATAAAATAACATTGCACGGATTATCTTAATCCAGATGACAATATCCATGGAGGTGCCATCCATCTGTCATTACTGGTGCTTTGTTGAGTGTCACAGCAGAGTAGAGATGGTGATGCCTGGCAGTTTGTCCCCACGGACACATTTGCTGCAATGGATAACGTCACTGATAGCGTGCAGTGTGCCATGTTCAGGATTTCACCGTCTGCAGCATGGGTGGGGTGCCAATGGCCATGCTGGCTCCTCCCTTGCCATTCCTTGCCTTCCTCAGCTCTTCACTGCTCTGCTCACCCTATAGGATAGGACCTGGTTCCCATAAGCTCTTTATTTGTTGGAAACTTTTGAAAATGTCTGGAAGGGTAAGGTCAAAGGTTTGTCACCTGTGGGATGGAGAGAATAGGGAATGCATTATCTTTTAAGAGACCACGGCCCCTTCCATGACTTCATATCCTGGGAATGTGAATAGCTATTGCTTAATGCCTATCCTGTGTGCCTTCTTTGGCAAGCTTTTCTGGCATAGAGCAGTAGCTCAGCTACACCTTCATCTAAGTGAACCCAATTTCCAAATCATTATAAGTTTAAGGAGTGAGGTTGTCTTGCTTATATTAGTAAAAGACCTGTATTGTTTGATAATTGGGCAGGGGAGTGCAGCATTCACCATGGTATCTTTTTTTGCTATATCCTGATTCCAGTTATTTCTAGAAGGTGGTTCTCTGAAAGTACTGCTGGAAAGTTGCTTCTTTGTTCTGCAGCTGCAAATCAGAAGTATTAAGATTCCAGTTTTATCTCCCACAGTATTTAAAATCTACATGAGGTGGCTGGATAGAGTTGCCTCAGGACATAGGTTTAGTCTGATTAGAGAGCTGCTGTGGTGTAGGATAGCTAAGGTATTGGACAAGGAACAAGGAGACTTAGGGAGGTGGCTGGCTGACTTGGGCCAATAACTCTCTCTCAGCTCCACTTACTTCACCACTTTGTTATTATGGGGAAAATTTGGAGGGAGTATGTTATGCACTGCCTTAAACTCCAGGTGGTCTGGATTAAGTTTATCCTAATACTAAACATGCAGCAGTTGAATCACTACACTTCTGTGAAGGTCACATGGATTGAACAAATTGATTCAAATGACCAGGAAAACAATTTGAATTAAATGTGAGGATGAATGCCCCAAACTGTTGGGCAGTTGGACAAATGTCGGAAGGTGGTGAAATCTCTTTCTTTACAGATTATTAAATAGAGATTGGCTGTCCACCTCTCAGAAATGATATACAGTAGTAGCAGGTTCACCATCTCAGCAGCAGATTCAATTTTTTTTAATGTTCCTTCCAGTTCTACGATCCTATGATTTTGGGGTATCCTACTATTTGAGATATAACAGGAAGCAAATGCCTGGAAAACTTTGAGAAAGACTAAGTGGTATCTTCCCTTTTAATTCTCAACTGCCAATTTAAGACCATTGGAACAAGGGAGGAGAATGACTTTTCATCTTTTTCCCCCTCAATCAGACTGTGATATATCATTACTCAACTCTGCTTAGATGCCATGTTACTCTTATACTGTGAGTTTATGATGATATTATTTGTTAAATCTTACTACCTATGGGGCACATTTTTAATGGAAAGGCACTGGACAAGCATTTAAATAAGTAAGTAAACAAATCACTGGAAAGAGGAACTGAATCACAGCTGAAGAACCCTAAAATCCCACCTAAATTAAAGAGAAAAATGCAGAGCAAATAATACCTCTTTCCCTAATTCCACTGTCTTTTACAGCATTAGTAGTTTGTTTATGGACCTTAAATTACTGTAGAAATGTACCTTAAAATAAGTAGCAGTGGAGAATAGTCTATATAATGAAGAAAAAGAAATGGAAAGAAAATGACTTAAATCTCTGCATGTAAGATTGTATCAGCCATTGCAATAAAATCATCAGCTGCCACCTGAATTAATCCAGCATTAAGGCCTATGTTTAATTACTTGAAAATAAGTTTTGGAGAAGTGAAATTATTTCAAATGACAAAAACCTGTGCAAAGAGCCACATCGATTCACGCCTTAACTTTGAATTTAGATTACTATAACATGCTCTTTGTATTTAAATGTGTTTGGAACCATCTGCTACTGAAAACCTGTGCAGAAAAAGAAGAATTAAGAAAAGAAAGCATTCTTTTTCCACAACAGCCATCCAGAAGTAGATGCAAGTAAGACATGAGCACACATTCCCCCTCCAATGGGCATTGGGGATGAAGGGGTGGGAAATGATGAAACAGGCACAACAACGTCATTGCACAAATGCTGCAACTTATGGACTAGCACCAGACATCAGGATGGAAGTGTGTAATGCTTGCATGATGATGTCACCACACACACCATCATTGTTAGTTGCAGACATGGCTGCTTCTTCCTATATGTGATGTCTAGACGTTTGCCAGGGATACATTTATAGATGGTATTATGAAGGCCTGTTCAGATGTGGGTTTCTTGGTTTAAGGAAAATTTTTAACAAATTGTTATTGCACATTGACCTGGACACCCAGCAGACAGAAGGGGCAGTTTAGAAATGAATTAAATAACTCAAATAAAGTGTGCTAGTCAGCTGCTTTCCTATCAGCCTAAGGGAGATCTGATCTGCTCACTGATATTTAAAATATGCTGAATTCCTTTAATTCTGCTTTCTTACACATCTCAACATTGGGAATTACTTTTATGCAAGGAAATATGGAAAGAAAGAAAGAAAGAAAGAAAGAAAGAAAGAAAGAAAGAAAGAAAGAAAGAAAGAAAGAAAGAAATTATAATTGTTGCTGACTCTTGCCTGTTAATGCATGCCCCTAGGTCAGTAATATATATGAGCTCCAATCATGCTGAGATGACTCAATCTCTAGTTTTTCAACCTCCCAGGCAAAATGCCTGCTTCATTACCAAAGAATGGTGTTATTTCAGTATGATTAAGTCTAAGTACTTGAAATGTATCTTAAGAAAGTAAGTTATTGTTCAATCTTACACATGTCTATTCAGAAGTAAACCCCACTGAGTTGAGAGAGACTTACTCCCAGACACATGCATACAAGGATTCAGCTGCAGGGAGTAAATGTTATGAAATGTATGCATGAGCCAAAGTGTGCATAGAAACTAGTCCAAAAGGGAAGCAATTCAAGGAGGATGCAAATGTGTCAGGTATGCAATCTTTGCATTTTTCCATGTGAGTTTCCTTTAAGATGTTATACCAGATCTGCATATATTAGCACTGTGAGGCTCCAGTTCATCTACAATCTCCTCTCCTCATCTATAAAGAGCTGAAGATGCATGCACATGTATGTTGATTATATTTTATGTTTATTTTTTAAAAACAGATCCTCCTAAGAAACTGTTCCTAACCAATAGGGAAGACTTAGTAGATAAAGTAACAACAATTGGAACATAGGAGGAAAGTGATGATCCTATGCTGGAGATGATGATTTTAAGGGAAAGTAAAGGGGAGTTTTGCCATTTGGTTTTGTGGATTTCAACAAAGCAGATCTTAAGAAAGCTGGATTTATTAAAGATAAGGATCCAACAACTGGAGATGCTAATGAGAAAAGAAGTTAATGTGTCAGAATTCTTAAACAAGATATGGACATTGTGCAGAGCAGAGCTTCTGGAATTCATTCCAAGCCCTTTACCAGCAGTGACTATAAGAGATATCTATTTTCTTCTGTGTAATAAAGTTGTAGTGAAGTATGTGTGCAAATGATAGTGACATGTCAAAGAGCGATATGAATGCTATATTCTTTAGTAGGCAAGAAAATTGATGAAAAAGAAATCACAAATGCTATTTGAGTATTGAAAAATTGTAAGGCTGCAGGTGTAGACCATCTAACTAGGGAAATGTTAACATTGGGATCTGGTTTCCTTATGGAATGGCAGTGTGATTTGTTTAACATGGATGTGAAGACTGTGCCTGATGACTGGAACAAAGCAATTATTGTTCTTCTCTAGAAAGGGAAAGAGAGTAAGAATGGATACAAAAACTAGAGAGGCATTCGTTCACTAAGCATGCCTGGGAAAGTATTTGGCAGAATTTTGATCAGATGGGAATGAGAGGTAACAATGAGCATAAATTTGTTTACCTGAAAGGCAATAGTGTGATGGGGATATATATATTTGTCTCTAATAAAAAAGAGAAGCTTACATGGGCAGCTAAGCAAAGCATTACTTGTTCCTCAACTTATTTGGGATGAAAACAGAAAACACTGAAGGTCTTTTCCTTTAACAGATTCATTCCTAACTAGAGATCATTGCATAGAACTAGATCAAATCTGAATTAGTTTTTCGAATATGAGCCTGGCTACTTTTTTGCCTGGAACTGATTATCTGACTTCCAAGCATATTTTATTATTTGAGTTGTTGTTAGCTTATAGTGAGACATTTTCTATATTGATATTAAGATAAAAGGAATACCTTGTTTCCAAAGGAATTCTCCACTCTCTTCACTTATGTGAAATCTTGCTATGAAAGGTCACAAAATCCATTTAAGGAGAAGGAGAACTCAGGACAGCCTAGATCATAATCAAGGAAGGTGATAAATGACCTTGACAAAAGAATAAATATTCTTCACAAATATTATGGGATCCTTCCTGATGCAGAACAAAAAATAATTATTGCAAGATTGTAGGCATTGTAGGAAACAAATGTTTGTGGGTTGGCTAGTCGATAAGATAATGATGTCCTCATCCTCTAAGTTGGTGACAAAATGCACATTATAAATACATGACAGGATTCTAGGTCCTGGATGCTAACAATAAGTGTGATAAATCTTGTATAGCTTCCAAGAAGATATAATTTTAGTGAGCCTTCCCCTTTAGCCCAAAAGTGGGCTAAAGATAAATGCTTTTCTAGATCCAGAGAAGTTAGGCAAACCTTTATATGTTCGTATGGATATTTCCTCCAGTTCAATATACCATGACAGTGGTAGCTTTAGCACTTATATCTCAATGGGGAGATGCAGAGAATGACTTTTGAAAGTTATTTTATGGATATGGCATTTTGAAAATAAATGTTATGATCAGTTGTTTGCCTTCCTACAGGCATTTCATAGTGTCTATGTGCTGGAAATAGGGCTCAGAATGAAATAGTGTATCTCTAGGGGTTCAACTCATTTGTTCTGCTGGAAAAGAAAGGGATGCATTAGTGGTGGCGTGGTTATTTTTGTGTCAGCTGATCTGAAGGCAATAGTATCTATTTCAATATCTAGAGCCTCCAACTCAGTAGGTTTTTTTTTTTAATGCATTAACCTCTATATCCTTCCTTCTAGCTCTGAAACTGGACTTCCCCCAAATATTGACTTGACAGCTGTGATGGAAATGCTTGAAAGACAATTCCCAAATGCAGTGAGCATGATCTATAGAGACTTTAATGCCAGCTCCCCAGATATGGGAAATATTGGAGCACTGAATTAGAATTAATAGAGATGCTAGCAATGGGGTCCTTGCAGAAGAAGAAAAGATAGGCATATCCTTAATGGAATTAATAATCTCCTTTCATCTGTTTAGCAGAGGGATACATATTTTTATAAGAGGAGCTAATACAGTTGGCTCTTCCCCTCCTTATTGTAACAGGTGACTATGGTTGAAGTCAGAGATCAAAGTGATTACTTTCCTGTCACTTCATATCCCAGACAACATAATCAAACAACTCCATTTGCCCCACATGTAAGGTGGAAGGATGATATCCAGGAACATAGCAACTATTTGTCAACAGCAAGTCTAGCCAAACTGAATGTACCTCCTTTTTTGGTAAGGTAATTTCATTAGCAGATTGTAGGAATGCTATAGACATAATATATCTTGGTTTCAGGAAAGCATTTGACCTAGTATCCTATGACATTCTGATTAGCAAGCTAGTTAAGTGTAGGCTAGATGGCATGACAACTGAACGGATACATAGCTGGTTTTCAAATTGTACTCAGAGTGCTCATCCACATTCATCATTGAAGAGAAGGGAGGTGTCAAGTGGGATGCCAGAAGGTATAGTCCTGTGTACTCTTCAACACTTTTATTAATGACTTGGGCAAAGAAGTAGAGGGAATGCTTATCTGCAGATAATACACAATACAAAATTGTAGGGTTATACTTAAAATAATTTTCATTATTGGCTGAAAATAAGAAGGTAACATTTAACAGAGATAAATGCAATTTCTTTGCATTCACTTTGAAAAAAGTCAAATGCATAAGTATAGGATAAGGTTTGCTTGGTTTGGTGATAGGATGTATGCAAAGTATCTGGGAATTCTTGATATACTGAATGGAATTATAGTTGTTCAAACAGTGCGATGTTGTAAAAAACAAAAACATAATTTGAAGCTGGATCAAAAGAAGTATAGCTTCCAAATCCTAAGAAGTAGTAGCTCCACTCCATTCTGCATTGGTCAGACCCATCTCAAGTACTTCGACCAGTTCTGGGCACTCGTATTTTTAGAAGGATGCAAATGAAGTGGACTAGGAGCAGATGACAATGCTCAAAAGACTGAAATTAAGTTCTAGGAGGAAAAGGGCAGAAAACTGGATCTGTTTATCCCTGTGAAAAGATGACTGAGACAAGGATGTCATTTTTGAAGAATCTGAAAAACCATCGCGCAGGAGGATGCTATGACCTTTTTTTTCTATCATCTCATACTAATGGACTTGGAATCATAAATTTATATTACAGGAAGACAATTCCAGTTCAGTGTTATGAAAATGGTAAGATCCATATGACAGTAGAATCAGTTGTCTAGTTAGATAGTTGCTTCCTCTTTCATGGATGCATTCAAGGTGAGTAGGACTGAATTTTGTTGGGGATGCTTTCATCTGTATTTCTTCTCTAACCAGTGGGTTCAACTCACTGGGTTAAATGACCAGTCCCAATTCTGTGACTTCGTGCTCAAACATATATTACTTACCCATTGATAAAAAACTTTGAATTCCTTTATCTCTGATATGTTGAATTATTATTTGCAGGCATGTATTATCTGAGGACAAATGATCAATTCATGACTGGCTAGTGATTAGTCATTTCAGTCTTAGTTAGCTAATTCTATATATCTTATTTTGCCTTAAAAGCAGCTCATCATTTTTTGATGTTCAGGTAGATTTTGAATAAATTTATCTGACTGGAAATTGGAATGGATTTTAGTTGTTTTGCCTAAAGTGAGATTGGCTTCATTCATGTGTTGGACAGTTTGGCATATCCATTAACCGAGAGGGAGAGAGCGAGCGAGCGAGTGCACTCTCAGTTGAAACTTTAGAGAGAGGGGGTAAAATATAAATGTATCTATAACCACTGTCAAGAATATTGGAAGCGACTTCTTTAGAATCCTTTCCTTTCCTTTCCTTTCCTTTCCTTTCCTTTCCTTTCCTTTCCTTTCCTTTCCTTTCCTTTCCTTTCCTTTCCTTTCCTTTCCTTTCCTTTCCTTTCCTTTCCCCTTCCCCTTCCCCTTCCCCTTCCCCTTCCCCTTCCCCTTCCCCTTCCCCTTCCCCTTCCCCTTCCCCTTCCCCTTCCCTTCCCCTTCCCTTCCCCTTCCCCTTCCCCTTCCCCTTCCCCTTCCCCTTCCCCTTCCCCTTTCCCTTTCCCTTTCCCTTTCCCTTTCCCTTTCCCTGTATTTTTTCACTTTCTTATTTTCTTTCTTGTTTAATTCAAAATTTGTACTGTTTTTAATTCTGTTGAAAAACTTCTTCAATAAAAATAAAAAAGAAAGTTCTGGACAAGGAGCCTAGTTTTGTCTATAAAAATGTGAACCTCTTATGGAATCAAAACGCAGGACACAAGTACAAAATAATCAAGGCTTCACTGCAGTGTTTATCAGAGGGGGGACCCCACCAAAGGTGAGTGGGAGACACTCCCTTGTAGGCAAAATGGATGCCCTGATATTTATACAGTTCTACAAGAAGGGGAAGGGAAAAAGAACATATACACATCCATATTCATATGATGATGCAGGCATACCTAAATAAGCAATACTTCTTAAGTTACTCTCTGCCCCTCTGTTATCTGCTATCTACAAGGAAAACAATAGTGTCACAGAGAAGAAGAAACCAATTAGTTCAAGATGCCAAATGCCAGGAAGGAGGCATCCTCCCTCAAGACAGATGCCTAAGTTGCTATGGGGATGTTTGTGATAAGGAATTTACAACCAGCCTAGTTCACACCAGCTTCAGGGATGCTGCACATTCCTTTATGTTTCAATTTTATTAAGGCAATCCCATTCATCTGAGGCCTCTAAAAACTTCTTTTACCCAAAGATTCACCCAAAGATAGATTTTCCTCACACTCTTACAAATTCAGATTGTTAATAATCATGGAAGGTGTTAGCAAATATTGCTAAATAAACAATAAATGGAGTTCTGCAGTGAGTCAGAGTGTTGGAAGATTTCAGGTTGTCCTGTGTGGGATTGTGTTCCAAGATGGTGCAGGATCTTTGCCTGGTGCAAACCACAACTGCTTGGCTGTTTATAAGAGATAAGGGGCAAAAGGGGTATGTTATGGGTCCCATTTGTTAAGGAGTTACATCTGGCAGGACCTGGGGAGATGAGCCTTTTCTGCCATGGCACCCACCCTGTAGAACATCATCCCCCCCAAGGTGAGATTGGCCCCACCTCTGCCAACCTTCTGGAAGTCCTTCAAAACATGGCTATGAGCAGGCTTGGGGATCTCAGAGAAATAGAGAACTGGTGAGATGGCTACATTGCATGTAACATTGAAGATGTTCTCTCCTAGTCTTTTTTAATCATATTGATGTTCTTTACTTGGAATAATTTTTAAAGTTTGTTTCTTCTATGGTCTGTTTTTATTGTACACTGCCCAAAGTCATATTCATGAGATGGGGCTATATAAATGTGAGGAATAAATGAATAAATGATGTGCTTATAACACAGTCCCAGTACTAATTGCTCCTGCAGGTTTGTTAAAGAACCACCTATGTGCAACTATGAAATTGAGCTAAAAGAGACCTTGTTCAACAGTCTGCAAATCAATCCATCAAGTTACTAAGCAGAAGAGGCAGGAATTTTTCAGAGGTGGATCCATTCCTGAAGAATTTTTTTAGGATAAGTATGACCAGCTCCTTCTCTGATTGTTTTTAGTGGATCTTAAAGTGCTATATTTTCCATTTTGCAGGATATTCAATATGTTTGATCGTATCTTGGACTGGCCATCAGTGCTAATCTGGTAAAAAAATTCCTTTGAAAAAGAAGAGGAAAAATTGCTTTCAACTACTGCTCCTGGCATCACACAAGAATTAATATTGAGGATGTAAACAAAGCATTTAAGTTTGCTAAAGAAGCCAAAGCTATTGATTCTGAAGAAGCCCTGAAATCATTTTGCTCGCACTGGTCATTTCTGAAGCAAGAGAAATGCATCAGATAAAAAAAGCATTTCCCTTTGTAAGGGACTCAGTAAGGACCAAGCCAGTGTTTCTCTACCTTGACAACTTTAAGATGTGTGGACTTCAATTCCCAGAATTCCCCCACCAGCCTTGGAAAACACTGGTCTAAGCAATGGCAAACTCATTGCACAGATACAGAACCATGCAGGATTGGATTGAACTCGATATCCCCACTGGTTCCATTCATGTGCTTAGTACTTTGTTTCTTTTTATATCCATGTAAAGACCAAAATTTCCTTAAAGTCTTTTGTTAATGTTGTTGGTAAACTCTGGATGCTATATACAGTTAACTCAGGGAGTCTTGCTGGTGAATACATTTTCTACACTGACAATACAGCTTGTGGACTGAAAACGTTTTTTGAATTTTCTCTTTTCTGCTCTGGAGGACTTACCAATTATATTTGTTTCATTGATCATCCTGGTATCTCGTGTTACGTTCTATCTGAAATTATTTCTGCATAATAATGAAAGAGAGTTAGGCAATAATAAGAGTTTATAAGAGCAATGGGTTGATAATTCATGAAGGTTTCCATAGCTTCCTGTCCCTTCCAACAGAGGATTTGAAATGCAGTGAAGCCATAAAGATAAACTTTGAAAGCAGTATATGGCTGACTTAGCCACACAGTTTCCATCAATATCAATGACTCACTCACCTAAATCCTTGTATATTGCTTTGAAAATATGCCTTTAGGGGCTATTCTGCCTTGATACATGGGGATTTATAAATCTTGCTTCCCTTAATGTTAGGGTTAAGTCTCTCTTCTGTTCATTGATCAGAGAATATGTATGTATGTATGTATGTATGTATGTATGTATGTATGTATGTATTTATATATTTATTTATATTTCTTAACTGGTAATTATTAAAGTCTTGAAATGGCTATTTGGCTGTAGGGAAAGGAGGACCAATAGGCTCAAAAAGTGTTTCTCTTGAAATGCTCCTTCTCCTTTTATTGCAAGAATACCTAGCAAAAGTACTTGAAATAATGTAATATTTGCAGTTCAAGAGGTGAGTATAGAAAAGAAATTCCAGTGTGCTTTAGTTAACCAAAAGTTCAAAACCAAGTTAAAACTGAAGATAAAACTTACATGGTTCATTTGTAAAAGAAGTTCCTACCATCCATTGTTTCATTCAGTTATTTTTCTTGAATATTCCTCTCAAATTGCATATTGAGTTAATGAATGCATAACCACCATGCTACTCCCTTTTCAGGAAAGCAACATTATCCAATGCACAGAAAATGAGTTAGAAATAGTAAGTTAAAGAAATTAAGGGATAAAATAAGAAAAATGAAATGTAGTTAAATCAGGTTTACGCCAACATCCATCACTGTACCTCTCCATAGTTTTCTGTCTATGAGTGGATGTGCTAGAACCAAGAATGGTTTTCTATGCTTGCAATTTATCTTTGCTTTCATCACATCCATATACTGCTTGATTTGTTGCCTTTTGTTCTTTAAACTTTTCACCTCTCTCCTTTTGAGGATCTCACCATCCCTATCCAGCCATGACATTTTGGTCTTCCTCTTCCTCTCGACTCTTCACTCTTCTTTCATATATTCGTTTTGCAATTTGATCCTCATTCATTCTCTACATGATCAAGCCACCTCACTGACTTTCTTTCATGCTCACTCATTTTTGTATCCAGTCTGCATTCATTCAGCCCCTATTCATTCTTGATTCTATTTCTTCTTCATTTACCATTTATTCTTAAGTAACTCATTCTACCAACAATCCACTTTTATGTCTTTCCTGAAATAATTAATTCTCACTTCTGTATAATATTTTCACTCCTTTCAACAAATAATTATTCCTCACAACAGGCCTCATACTAACATCTACCTTTCTGCCAGCATTTGCATGTCTGAACATTTCTCCATTTTTCTATGTGGTGGAAAACTCACCCAATCAATCCAGTGATAGGAGAAGATTCTGTTTTTCAAAGCTAGCATGTTACAGTGAGTTGCTGATCTCTTGTACCCAGATGAGCCAAGAGCAAGAGCCACAATACCACAATGTTGGTAGTTTGAGTATACTTATGCACAATTAGAAGACCCCAGTAAGAAATTATTGCTTAACAACCAATAAGGAAACAAGATAACCATAAAGGGAGACATGGGTATCTTTCATGGTGTGGAAACATGGCAGACACATTCCTTGAAAGGCATGTACCTTTGATATATGAGATATGGGTCTAATTGATATTCTGAGACTGTACTTTACTGTGGAAGGAGGGACAGATATAAGGAAGGAGCATTACACATCCTTGAATTTATTGCCTCCTCCCAAGGTGTAAGTTCTATAATCAAATGGTCACTAACAGGCACAAACTGGCATCACAATAAACTTCCATTCTTAAAGGTTCTAGCAGAGAAATACAACTAAGGGCATATATGTAACACTGTACTAATATAAATAAGTACATGATTACATAATTAATATACTCTGAGCTCTTATTCCAATTCTTCACCCTCCATATTTAATAAATGTTCTGTCAAAATATCCAAATTCATGTATTTGCTCTAGTTTTTCACCATATAAGCTGTGTTCCACTTGCCAAATTTTACTCATTGTCATCTCTCATACTTTTTCAGTCAGAATTCTGTGAAACAATTTTGCAGGCAAACTTAACAAACTAATCTTCCTTTAGTTTTTTAGGTTAATGCATTACTCTTGGTACTCTTTGTAAGGGGGAACAATAACAGTATTCTTCCAACTATAAGTTACCTATGCAATCTTCACACATGTTAAATTTTATACAATCATTCTATCAACAAACCCATATTTTAAAAAATGTCTCCAGTTTTATCATCTATAATTGCAACCTTACTATTTTTCAACATTTTCACAGCATTTATTACTTTCATTCATTTATGGGACCACCTCTTCTTGCTGTCCCACCTGGTCAGATAGGGTGGGTACGCTCCAAGTCCCTTCCCTTAAATGTTGTCATCTAGTGAGTCCTAGAAAACACACCACCTCCATAACTACCCCTGCCGTCTGGAACTCCCTTCCCCAGAGATCTAGCAGGCCCTAGCCTTCCAGAAGCCCACAATCATTGGAGCAGAATGAGGTGGAGCCCACCAAGGCGGTATGCTGGGGTATGGGAGAAGGTTGCCCCAGAGTGTCAGGAGTTTGTGTTTTGTTTTTTTTTTAAGTTTTTTATTGTCTTGTGAGCCAAGTAGAGTTGTGGTTCATAATATGGGTGGCCATATAAGTCCATCCTTTCTTTCCTTTCTTCAGTTTCAACCCCTATATAATTTCACTGTTTTTGTTTTGAGTTCCACTGATTTTGCTAGAGGCTCCTTGTGTAGCCCTTTCACCCAATTCCAAAGCATTTTTTGAAATCCTATCAAAATTGCTCTGCATTTTCTCTGCTTATTTTAATCTTGGTTCCTTTGATTACATTCTTTGTAACTCTGTTTTTCATTATATAATATTTTCTCTCAGAATCCTCATTTTCCCCGTATATACATATATACAGACATGTTCTGCTTGAAACAGCCAGATGGTTTTTTTAACCAAATACTCATGGAACAGTTACTATGCTCATTAGTTTTTCAGTCTCCAAATAGTCCATTCCCTTTTAACTCTCCTCTCTTTTCTAATTCCCATATATCCTTTCATATAATTTAACAGAATAATCTTTCCTCTAGATCTTGTAGATACTATCTACAAGAAGATAGTAAACAGCATGAATTAATCAATGAAGTTAATAAAGAAAAATAACTATATTGTGTATCTGTAAAGCTAAAAGAAAGGGAGAGGATTGTAATATATCTGAATGAAGGTAGCCTGAACCTATGGAATGGAACTGATGAATACATGCAGGGAAGTAAAAGCTAAAACATATGTCAGAAAGTATGAATGTGTGTCAACCAGGTTGTTGTGGATATGTATGAATTCCATAGGTTGCTGATATTATACATATATAATCATATATATATTATACATATATAATAATATAAAGTTATTTTTCTTTATTAACTTCATTGATTAATTCATGCTCTTTACTATCTTCTTCTCTTACAGCCCAAGTCACAATCTTCCATGTGCCATGGTTATCATCTGATAGGCCCACAGATATTGCCCTTTGCCACCCACCATGGTTTTGGTCAATCGAGGCTTTCAGATAATGCTTATTAAAAAGATAGAGACCTAGTCAGGTGCAGGCTAGGTCACCAGTCTTGGTCACACCTGGGCCACATACTACTTTTTCTGTTAATGCAATAGCAGTCCTGGTCAATTTTGGCACATTTGGGCCAATATGGCGCAAGTGCAACCAAAGCCCAATTTAACCCAAAGTTCACACACACAATTCTGTGGAAACTAGGATTACTTACATTTATGCATAGGAATAATTACTGATAAATGACTCAATCTATGTTCCTGTATTCATGTATGGATCAATTCTGTTCTATTCTACAGTGGAAGAAATAGTTCAATTGTCATCTTTATTAAGATCCATACTTTCATCGACTTTCTTAATTTTGTCTTCAACTTTTTTTTAATGTAACCACGCTTAAGATGAACACTGCACCTAAACACATAGATGAATGTTGTGAAGCTTTTATTTTGAAAAGCAGATTATACACTTTAAAGTAAATTGCATCAAATTAACAGCTTTTCTGCAAATTACAATAATTCATTTAAAAATGCAGAAGAAAACTGTTCCCCATCCTGATGCTATTACAGCTGTTTTTGTCTATTGCAGAATCTTCTGAGCTATAGTATTATCTTGTTTTGAGAAAGAAAGAAAGAAAGAAAGAAAGAAAGAAAGAAAGAAAGAAAGAAAGAATCATACTTGATAACTCTCAAAATAGCCAAGATCTGAATCAATTACTGTTAGCTTTTGAATAAATTATATCACCAGCCACACAGCTGATTATTCTATAAAGTACAATCTCTTTTACATTTGCTGTGTTTACCTTTTATTCTATTTGACTTGGCATGTACAATTAAGTTAAACTTGCTGTTACCTGTCAGCTCTCAAATCTTAACCACTAATAACAGGTAGGGCAATTTTGCATCATCCATGAGGTTAAATAGGGCTGAGGAACCTATATTTGAGTAACGCAGCCTACTGCCCTCCAAATGTTTTGATCATCAGTTCCCATCAACCTAAGCCAGCCAATGGAAGGAAATGTGGCAGTTGTAGTTCAAACATCTGGAAGACATTGATTTGCCAACCAGTGGTCTTCATGTTTAAAAAAAAAAAAGAGAGAGAGAGATTCCATATACTGTACACGCAAATTGCATATTCCTTTATTAGGCACAAAGCGTTTCCAAAATTATTTTATAAAATGTAGCCATATTTTGCAGTCACTTTGGAAAGCTAATCATTTCATGAAGCTATAAAAATCAATGAAGAACATAAGTATAGCAGCAATTAACATGTTGTCTCAAGTTAGATATTAACCACTGCATTATACCTCTCCTAGCAGCCTGTCAAATGTTCAAAAGTAATTCCCAAATAGTACACACTTTTTGGCTTGTTCTTAGTCCCTGGTTATTGGAGGAATTTTTCCCCAGGGCCCAGAAGTTGCATTTTTATATAAATAACAAACTTAAAAAAAAAATCTGAATTTTCTGCACACCATTCTCCACATGAATAGAGATACAGCAGACTCTCCACAACCAAGTCCCCATGATGGAGGTCTTTGGGTTGGAGAAGACAGTTTTATAGAACATGGACATGATAATTTATGCCTTTTTCCTAAATGGGTTTTCTAACAAGTTGTACATATTCATTGTAAATATAATAATCCCAAATTTGAGGGGCAGGGATAGGATTAAAACAATCTACCCATGAAATTACATTTTCAAAATCAGTGATTTGCTGGTTAATAAGGTAGGTTAATAGGCTAGAAGTAATCCATCAGGTATTGAGAACCAAAGTCATGTAAGGCTTCATATAATAACTTAAGCACTTGAACATGGCTCAACTGCAGATTGACCACTTCTTTGGAACAGGTTAGCGTTAAGGTTTTCATTGTGTCTTCTGACTGCTAGTTGGTGTTCATGGATATGCTCTGCTAGTCTTCTGCCTGTCTGTCCTACATAGTGGCTGTTACAGACTACAGACATAGATGAGTTGTCTACAACTGTTGTAGATCCATTGCTGTTCCTCAGAGGGTAGTTTTTCCCAAGACCTCTGTGAGGAAGTTCTTCCAGCTGAACTCATCACAACAGTGGTAAAGGGAGGCTCCTCTACTTCTTCCTTTTAGGGCCAGTAGTCAAAAAAGCCACTACAAGGAAACCTCAATAAAAATTTTCAGAGTATGCACAGTCAATTCTTAGTCCATCTATGTGAATGTTTAAAGAGAACTATATGCCTCAATCCATATCTATTTTCACTGTTTACTGTCCCTTAACTTGGTGGTCCAATTTAGAAATACCTCTTTGGAGTTTGCAAAATGAAAGCTATACATTTATTTCCAAACTTTGCTTCCTACAATGTAGATGATTGTTCTATATGAGAAACTATCTTATCCAGTTATAAATAATTTCATCAGAGTTTTTTCATTTTTGGAAAAGGCCTATTTCTGCTTAGATATTGCAAGTCTTTGTATATCTGGTGGTTCTGATTGCTTTATCCACATTAATATAATGTCCATCTCTCATCATCACTATCACAGGAGGTTGGAACATGGCAAACTCGGAGCATCTAAGGATGCAGTTGTATTAGCACTTGCTTCTGTTACCTTGAAAACAATTAACACATGCCTCATAGTTTCTTTTTCTCTGATTCTCTGGCTAAGTTTAGAAAAGCCAATGTCTGCAAACAGACTATGACTTCATTCCAAGTGCATAAAAGTTCATCTGGCATTAAATAGCAACTACTTAATGCCAAATTCTCCCAAGGATTTGCAGGCAGCAAAATAAGGGATGAGGTTTTGATGAATATTCCTGGAATGGAAGATAACACTATCCAACAATTTATGAGGCGGATCTCACCATTAGCAGGATCTTTATTTTTTTCCCTAGGTTTTTGCTTAGCAACAGCAGTGGAGCTCCTCTGTAGACAACTGAGTTGCCATTTTTAATTTAATGTACAGTAGTGCCCTAAATCATGTCATTATTTCAGGTTATTATGGAAAATTGCCATCAGACAAACAAATATAATTAACCAGAGGGGGAGGGAGAAAGGATTTTTTTTTAATATTCAGAATCTGATGCCCAGTTCAAATGCACTCTGATTCTGGGGGAAATGTTTAATTCTGCTTAAGAAGACTGCAATTATTCTACCAAATTAAGCCTCATTAATTGGACTTACATCAGAATAGAGCTGCAATATGGGAATAGCAATTTATCCAACATTTTATAGAAAAAAGAAGAAAAAAACTGCTTCCAAAGATGGTCTTTTATTTGCCAGGAAAAGGGGGTTAGAAGAATCTGCTGCAGCATTTTCTACTGTTATTCTTGCTTATTTCCAAAAAGTCACACAGGGAGAGGAAAATGTGGTTTATCTCCTCCTCCTTCTCCTCCTCTACTTTCTCTTCTTTTGCTTTTGCTCTATTTACTTTTTGAGCCCTTTTAACTTTTCCCAAGATTTGCCTGAAAAAGTTGTCTGCCCTGGGTATACATACAATGAAGAACATGTAAACAAATCCCAAATTGGATGTCATGTTTGATGGGACTGATATAATGAGTATTATTCAGAAAGAGAGGGAGATTCAGATGCTGAGTTAGAATCCTATCAGCTTTAAGAAGAAACCCTGCAGCTGTATTCAGAATTAAACATGAAACATACTGGAAAAATACAGTTCAGATGGAAGGCACTTATTCAGGTTGATTCTTAGTGGATCCTGTGCTGCTCTTTCTTGAGAGCAATTTAAATTCAAGAATGTTCTAACAACAGTTTATGCTTTTAGATGTATAATGCACTTTACAAGAATTAATCCGTTTAAATATATAATATTATAGCAATAGGGCTTTAACGTAGGACTTCTTTCCACACATCTTCTCTTTTCTGGGTTAGTTTAAACCAGGGTTCCTAATGTGGTACCCATGGTCACCAACACATCTTGAATAGCTGACTTGACGCTCATCAGTTTCCCTCTCCCACTATTTTGTTTTACTTCATTTATTATTTTAAAGATAAAGTTAACATGCTGTAAAGTATTAGCTCCAAGCATAATCTGCCTTGCTGATGGCTCCTCTGAGTCCTATGTAGATTCCAAAGGTATTTTATAAAATAAAATGGCAGATGGCTGCAGTCCACTAGCCCCCCCCCCAAAAAAAGAAAAAGAGATGGAAAAGAAGGCAGCTATTTTGTAAGCAGATTCATTCCCTTCACCCAAAATTCCAACTGTGTTTACTGGTCCTAAAAAGTTGGATCCCTCTGTTCCCCTCATGATGAAACTATTTGGAAACTCATCTACAGAGCATGCTCCAGGAAAGGAGGTGGAGGATAATTGTCTTATCCTGCGTGCGGACATTTGTATGTAGGTAATTGTAGAGATGTTGGATTTTTTCCTGATATTTAACAGGAAAAGAAGTGTGAGAAGTTCCATAGGGGTGGAAGTCTTGCTCAGTAGGATGATATAGCAAAGACTGGTGGTGAGCTGAAGCTACAGATAATGGAGTATATGTGAGTAGGAATGCAAGAAATGAGATGTTTCTTTCCAACCTGGGAGGAGGCAAAGAATGAAATGAGATTTATTAAATGAAGGAATGGTCACAATGAAAACTCTGAGCTTAGTAATGAATTATCCCCCTCTAGCTTAAGAGTGAACCTGGAAGATACCAAGCTTTCAAAATATAATTGATTTGCTAGATTTGCTCTGAGGAGTCTTTTTTGGTAGGCTGGGGAGTTTGAGTACAAGATTTTATATATTTTTTGCATTTAGGTAGCCACCATGTTGAATCTGCAAGTTCTGAATCCTGGATATGTGAATGTCTGCTTCTACCTGAACAAATCTGCTTGGACTCTGCATTTGTCTGGAAGAAATGGCCTCCTCACTGGTTCCATCTCAGTTATGAAATAGTCCTCCTAGACAGGTGCATGCCATACCTTCTTTATAACCCCTCCAGTACCAATTTTGTAGTATTATTTTAAATTGTATGTCATCTTAATATTTATTTATTTAAATGATTTACATAGCTGCCCATATAACCCTGAGTGACTCACAAACATAGAGTGGCCTGATTAGTTATATTGTCCTATTAAGAATGAGTGCACCATTGGAAGTCCTGAAGGACCAGGGACAGTTCGTCATAGAGGAAATCTATCTATGTGGCTGCTAAGAGTTGAAACTTACTTGATGGCACATAATCGATCAATTAATCAATTAATCAAACTTATTAAGGAGGTCAACTATACATGGGCTGTAAAAGTCCCTATGACCACTAGATGGCAGCAACGTTAGTTTCCTGATTCACTTTGCTGTCAACTAATGATCATCTGGATATTAATTTGTTCTGTAATATTGATGTCATTGCTGTGGGTTTCTTTCCCCTTTTATTCTTGTGAGCTGCTGTGCCTACAGACCTTACACCAAATGAGTAACATACAAAACTATATTGAATAAATAAATAATAAAAACAAACCATCAGGGTCCCACTTCAAGTTCTTCCACCTTTGAGGGCAAAAGAGCAGGTTTTTTTCAATGAAAATTTCAAATTCTAAAATCTCTACCAGAAACAGGATGTTGCCATCCCCATTTTTAAGTGTTTTTTTTTATTGTCATACTTTAATTATTGTTACACTGGCAATTGATGCATGCCCCTTTCCTGCTATAACTTAAATTAATTTGTTGATATAAATTAATTTGACATTTGACATTTATTTTTATCTTATTTTGGGGGGGCTGGCTCCAGATTTATCACAGAGTATATTGATTTTAGTGATCTATGTTGAATATAACTGGCTCCTATCAACTTTATTTTTGTACGTTTAACTTACACCTACGACAACTTGGAAATGAAACAAAACAAACCTGGGGACAAAAGATAAATTATATATACATTAAAAAGTTCAGGTTATGACTTAAACAACTAGGTAGTTTATCAAAGAGACATTACCAGTTCTGGTAAATGAGCTTATATATGAATGGAAAAATAGTTATGAAACAGAGAAAACAGAGTGAAAATTAAGAAAATAGAAATGTGTGCTTTGCATATCCATCCATCCATCCCTTAAGAATGATAAACAATTCTATTCTGCTTATGACAAAAATTGATTTGTCCTGGCACAGAATGAACAGTAGCAGAAAGCTCTGTAGGCTTACTCAGTAAGAACATTATTCTATTTTCTGCCTTACTTTCATACAGCAAGCAGCTTTATTTTTTCTTGTAGAGAAAATTGATGTCCGTACTACTAAACCACCAAAGGGGGAAATGAAAAATAGTTAATAGTTAATACATTAATTGTGGTTATTTTCATTGTTCGAAAGGAATGCCAAACAGGTTTTTTGGGGGGGGGGGTCTGATCCTTACGATGCTTGGCTTGGAGCCCCACTGAAAACAGCAGAGTCCATTTCCAGGTAAATCTTTCAGGGTCAGATGTCAGAATCCAAGCATTTAACTAGAAGGAAAATTTCATTGACCTCAGTGAGAATTACTTTCAAGTAATTGTGTTTATGAGAAGTCTGGGTGCCAAGCGGCAATTGCTCTTTTTGAAGAAACATGAAAAATTGCATTCCTCGTGGATGAGTTTTGCAGCTCCCAAGCCCCTCTTAGTTTCTGTTGTTCATGGAAATATGTGAAGGTTCACAATGTAATATACTAGGCTTCAGACAATGCAGAAGACAATATGTCACAGCTAGGAACAAAGAGTCTTTTAAAGAGTTGGAATCTTATGTTTTGTTGATACTCTTTTATTTTGGATCACTCAGTAATTTAAACATATTGAAAGATTTTTTAAAAAATGAAGGACAGCAGAAGGAGGAGTTTTTAACCCATCTGAGAAATGTGTGTGATTATAAATCCCTTTAAAGTAGAGGAAATGCAACCTGAAGTGTGTTAAATGAGAACAACTTAGTTCAAAGCTCACTGAAACAATGTACTAGATAGTTCTGCAGTATGTAGGGAAATGACGTTTAACGCTCATATCCCCAGTCAAAATGTCCACTGTTATTACTCTGATTCTTATCACGGATAACTAGAAAATTAAAATGAAAACACTCAGTTGCTGAGTTGACAATTACTTAATTAGTTAGGGAAGGGATCCGGCAGTCATGTGGGATCCTCTAGCGTGTACCTACTTTGTAAAAAAACACAAAAACACAAAATTCCAAATTGAGGATTAAGGGAATAAAAAATAAAATTGTAAATATCATAATGGCTTATATACATGTATGCCACAATCACCCTTGGGATAATGTGAATAGTTCTGACCACCACAATTCTCAAAGTGCATTGCAGAGCAAGTGAAGGTGCAGAAAATGACTAAATACATATATATATTGTAATATATATATATATATATAACAATATATGAGTGTCTGCTTAGAAAAAAGTAAGGGGGACGAAGTAGAAGTGTATACATCTATGTATGATATGGAGAAAGTGGAACTCTTTTTTATCCTCATATGGTAGAACTTAGGTTTATCTCACTAAACAGAGTGAAATGAGAAAGTAGTTCTCATAGCCAATACTTACATTGGGGATTTTGTTACCACTCATTATTTTGATTATCTACTACCCTCAGCATCAGAAGCAGTATTACTCTAAATAGCAGTTGCTGGGAAGAAGTTGGAAGATGCTACTTCCCCAATGTCCAGCTTGTGGGCTTTCTATTTGCATGTGGTTAAGCTCAGTGGGAACTGAATGCTGGACTAGACAGATTTTTACTGGGATCCAGATTTAGCCTTTATGTTCTTACCTGGCTGGTTATTCTAAATTGATACATGAAAATGAGTGTTTTTCTCTTCTCCATCTGCTGCTCAATTATCCAGATTTTGATTAGGGTTCTACATGCCTTAGTAAGAGTGAAAAAGAACAAGAGGTAAGCTTCAATTGACATATCTCCCATGGCTCATCTATCAAGATGACGATAGCTGTTGTGGGCCAGAACCAGATATTAACTCAATCGATGTGGATCTAACAACAGACAAGTATGCCTGAAGGTATGCAGCACCTACTCAAACCTCATTGCACTTAACAATTCACTTCTAGGCCAATGAGCAAAGAGGGAAAAGGATTGAATACTACAAAATGGGATGCATTTGTCCACATACCATGTACCATCCTCAAGCCTCAAAAATAAAAATTCAGGATCAGAACAAAATTCTGACCTCTTCCATACATTGACTTGTTTCAACCGTTACATCCATGCTTTGGCTAATTCAAAAATGTCATCTCCAATGTATCTGGTAATCATGTCACAGATGGCCTCTGAAGGTTCTTTAGCAATTCCAGAAGGGACCAATTGCAAAAGGCTTCAAACCACCTTGAAGAAAAGCTGTTCTGAGTGGTATTATGAGGAAGATACCTCTGTTGTTAGTATGCATGGCAATGAACCCTACCTAATCTTAATCTGATTCACTGTCAATCTTCACACTGATTGTGCTGTAGCTAGCTTCATAGTTGCTTCATTTCTTTCAGCTTGTATTTCCCTAGGTGGAACTGGTGCATAATTTTGGGGTTTCCTGGACTCATATCTCTTGCTGAATGAACAGGTAACAGCTATAATCAGGAAAGCCTTTGCTCAGATTCACGTAATGTGCCAATTGTACTATTTCCTGGATCACAAGGCCTTACTCATGGTCACTCATACCTTAATCACCTTACATATGAACTATTGCAATGTGTTTTACATGGGGAAGCCCTTGAAGACCACTCAGAAACTGTAGCTGGTCCAGTGATGCAAGTAGTGATAAGTGTATCTTGATGTGGCCCTTTAAACACCTCTGCTATGCAACTGCAGTAGTCACCAACTGGCTTCCAGGTGCAATTGAAGGTGCTGCAGTCCTCTATAAAACAGTACATGATACAAAGCCTGGTTACTTACAGGACTGCCTGTCTCCAATTGTATCTGCCCATCTAATAAGATCTAATAGGGTTGGCATGCTTTGGATCCCATCTTTAAAAAGTGTCATCTTGTGGGCTCCAGGAGGTGTGACTTCCCTGCACCTGTACTTACCCTCTGGACAACAACCCCCCTTGAGATCTGTATAGCCCTGATCTTGCTGTCCTTCAAGAGAACCCTAAAATTCTACCTCTCTCTGCAGGTTCTGGGTCAGGATGTTGTACAAGCTCACTCTTAAGTCTGAATGGTCTGTTGTGAACTGGCTGTCTTTACTGTCATTTTAAACTGTTCATATCACTGGTTTTAAGCCTTGTAAGTCACCCAAAGTCTTGTACAAGTGGGCAGCCATAGAAATGGAATAAATAAAGAAATACCAAATATTCTGACTAGGCGTCACTCAGCAAAAAGAGGAGATTTAGATGTGAATGTATTCCGGTTATCTCCACATTCTATAGAGTGATGGGGACTTCAGTTCAAATATTGGTTACACCAAACAAATCCCAAGGACTCTTTGAAATAAGAAAGAAAGCTTCATCAGTTTTCTAAAGCAGATAATCCTAAGGAATACCTGAATCCTGCAGAGAGGAATAGCTGTGTGGAGAATCTAAAAAGTAACTTGAAGTGGTACCACTTTCATATCCCTTAAGGCTAAATGGGGTCCTTAGGTGGAGACAAATAAAACAGATCATCCTTACCTTAAATATCCAAGTTTTAGTGATATAAGAGTCTTAAATCTATTATCCATAGTCAGGTTGTGGAGTGTTATGATTCTGTTAGCACAATAATAATTTGGCATTTAACAGCCATCTAAGAGGCAGGTTATTAGACTAACTAGGGATAGTTGAAGAAAAGAATTGGAAAGGAAGGAAAAATAGATTCACTCTTTTTTGCTCACTTGCTTTGTCTGAGTTCCACTTAGCAGAAATAGGACATGAAATCCACCCAAAATCCACCAAAAGTTTATATTATTAAATCTGCCTTATTTCAACTCATAATTTTGTCTGTGTATACATTTATCAAACTATTTCTGAACTCCATCTGTGCTGAAACCTTTTTCAGGTTGCACAATGTTTTATTAGTATAGTTTTAGTTCTTTGAATATATTATTTTCCTGTCAAAAATAAAAGATGAAACACCTGTGCAAATACATGTTGCAGTTAAATGAAGCCAGAATGTATTTAGCACATAGGAGAAAACACAAGTGATAGAGAAGTAAAACGATAACTCAGCTGAAGTTGTAACAGTGAACCATCATTCAAGTGGTAGAAATTCTGTCCAAAGCAAATCAAGACAAATAGTTGAATCTGTTTACAGAAGGGGTAATGGAAAAGGAAAAAGAGACATATATGCAATCCTACAATTATTGATAGGATGGCTATCCTCTTTTTTGACACACACAAAGGAAAAGACACGAAACCCATTATTACAGAGGCCTAATTACATATCTGAGAAATAGATCACTCATTTTAGGAGAAATGCCTACTTTCTAGAAAAGGTCACTAATTGTTTCTTTGTTGTTGACACACTATCTGATGTGAATTATAGAGTTTTCTCCTGCTAGCCATTGGTCTTATGACTATTGAGATATGTTTCTTTTCAGATGACACTAACCAATATATCCTTAAGTTATTAGAATCAATTTGCCCAAAGGACAGCTGATGAATCCAAAACTGCAGAATGAATATTGTGTTGCTGGTTTTAATGGTCAGTTTATGGCATAGAATTACAGACTGGAAACTGCCTTCAGAGTTACTGCAAACAACCCTAACTTCACACAATCACAATCTATGCGGGCTCCGTACTGAGCTTTGGCCATAAGTTCCTTCAACTTCCTCTTGTTTCTCCCACTTTTAGCAAATTTGGAATGAGATGGTATACTAGAGTAAAGCTAAAGCTCTGCATTTGGAAATGAAAAATCAGTATTACAACCCAGCTTTGAGCTTCTCAATTTATCGTTAGGGAATGATAACAATATGTCACATTGTATAGATATGATCATATATTAAAATATGTTATATGTTAAACATAACATGCAAAGAGTTGAAAAATACCACTACTACCCATTAGTTGCCATAATGTAGAATCATTGAATCATTGAATTGGAAGGAGGCATTTAGGCCATCTAGTCCAACCCCCTACTGAGTGGTGGACTCCCACTAATCTGCCCGATGGCTGTCTGGCATCCATTTGAACCCATCTGGGGAAGGAGCAATTGGTTTCACTATCACACTGCTAGAACACATCTCTAACATTCCACTGGCATATGCCTTCCTGTAACTTGACTTCATTATCCCATTTCCTGCATTTTGAGATGATAAAGAGAAGGCCATGGCATTCTTTTGTGTGACATCACTTCAGGCCCTTGAAGAGTGCACTCTTACCCTCAGTCATTTTTTCTCAAGGCTAAATATACCTAGTGCCTTCAGTGTTTTCATAGGACTTTATTTCTAGTTCCTTGAGCATCTGCTTGCTGATCTCTGCCTCAAGGGATCACTCACCCTTTAGTTAGGTCCCAGCTTGATTGATTGATTCCTCCTGCAGCCCATGATACACTTAGTAATTGTCTCCAGATCCATAATTCTTCTTTCTCTTGTTCTTTCTCAATGTCCAGCTTTCAGAGCCAGACATCATTATTAGAAAGCCCCACCGTTTTAACTATTTTAATCTTCGTTGTCTTAGAAATAATCCTTAACTTTCATGATCTTGTCTAGGTTTGCCCCTGCCTTCATCCTTAGGATTAATCTATTCTCTACTTCTCCAATACACTGTCTACCTTTATTTTAAGTTTGAAAAAAACAAAGCTATCACTTTTTCACCTTCAACTGTAAGTTCATTAAGCATGTTGGCTGACATTATCTTTGTCTTTTAAATATTTAATTTTTTTTTACTTTCTATTTTTATTTTCCTCTTGATATCTTCTAACTTTTCCTTATTTTGTTTAACCAAGTGTTGTTGTCTGCATATTTCAAATTGTTGGTGTTTTGTTGGTGTATTTTCTATTCCTGTGATCACTTCCAGTCCTACCATTCTTTCATTTGGTCTATAAGTCCAATAATTACAAGAATAATATGTATTCTTGTCTCACTCATTTTTCTTTTCAGAATTACTCTGTTTCTCCAAATTTAATTTCTACAGTAGCTTCTTGCTGATTGTAAAAACAGGAGCTTTGGCCAAACAATTAGCTGTAAAATTTCCCAATTTTTTGCCTGATCTATATGATCAACAAAGCAAAAATAAACTGGCTCCTTATAATCTCCTGCTCTCCTATTTACTTATTTGTTTGTTTATTTGCATTATTTCTGTACTGCCTGCCTGGGTGGTTGGTATACAGTAAAACTACCAATAAAATGCAACATCTAAAAATGCTTTCCCCAAATCCACCACAACTAATAACATAATGTAACAAACCATAAATAATAAGAAAAAAAAAAAAGATATTCCTTGCTAAGAGCCAGAAGCCCACTGAAAAAGAAAGTGTATCTATCTTATGTGAGCTATCTGCTCTCATGTCGCTCTGCCATTCTGCAATCTGCCTGTTTATTTTTGTTTTCATATTTTAAATTTAATTTATCTTTCCATGTACGGGTCTAAACTTCTTCATAAGTTCTTAGCAACACCTAGTTTGCATGAGATATGGTTTGGTAATGTGCACCTTTTCTTCAGTATAATTATACAGACCAAACTTTTCAAACTTGAGACCATGCAGTCTTGTCCCATATATGTTAACATAGAGCTGTTAGCACTTTAACTTCCTCTTTTCCAGCAATTTTTAATAGTTCATTGGGTATTTCATCTGCACCTGGTGTTTTCCTTTATGACAGTTGATCTATTGCTTGTCATATCTCACTTTCTAATGGAGCAGATACCTAAACATATTATCTCTCTGCAAATTTATCTATCATCCTATAAACATCTGTCATGCTTCTTGTTTTTTCCTCTATATTTTTTAACATTCTTGAATGCAATGTCTTGTCTTGTCTTGCTCAAAAGGGCAAACTGCAGGATGGTTGTACTAGGAGGAAGCTGGTTATAAAAACAAACAAACAAACCAACAAATAGGTGTCTATATTTAGTCATCATAGGTCCTTCTGGTTGCCCAAGGCTTTCATCTTCCATTTTTCTTTGGCTATCATGAGAGTTCACTCTGAAAGTCCTTTATATCTTTTCCTCTTTGAAATTTTAGGAATATTTCTTCTGCCTCAGTTGTCACATGTTTCATCATCTCCTCCTATGTAAAAACAGGACTTTGATCACATGGTTAGGGCTGCCATCTTGACTTTATTTACAGCCTCCCCTGCAACTATTTCAATATATAGTGAACGAGTACACAATACTGCACTAGGCTACAGCTTGTGATATAGAATGCTGTATAAACCGTTCCCTGTGAACAATTATTCAGAGTCCCATGCTGCTCATTGTTTCATTTATTATGTCTTCAGTTTGTTTCAGTTACATCACCAGAATTACTGGATATGTAAACAGTGATGTGTGTGTGCTTATCTTAATGGACAGTAACTTGGTGTGGTAGAATGTGGGAATGACCTTGGGAGACAGGATGAAGACCTGCAGCCTAGGCAATGGGTCTTCTTCCTGTCCCCAGAGGTCATTCCCACATACCATTGCACTTGGATCCAGACTATTTGTGCTTAGAATAACCCCATTAAAATCAGTGGGACATGAATAACTTAATCCCACTGATTTATCAATACAACCGAATCTCCATGAGTATAAAAAGGACATTTTTATCTTCGTTTAATCTGTTCCATACACGTTGTTACTATTGTTTTAAACTGACATATTTGCTCCTTCAAACTGAATTTCTTTTAAAGTAATCAGAAAATCTGGACTATTACATATGGCCCCATCATCTGTATTTCTTTGCTATTAATTGTTAGTAGATTTAATGACAGAAAAATTCAAGTTGAGACCTGTAGTTCAGTGTAAGTAATACGATGATTTCAAATAGATAAATTTAAACTGATGGGCTAATGAAAGGGGGAACTGACAATCACTTTGACCTCCTTTAACATATCTATTTTCAGGAAATGTAACATCTGGTCTACACAGCACTTGTTATCCTATCTTCCTAGTTTATGTATCAGTTCTAGACAAAAACTTTTTCTTTGTATCTGTTAAAATATTGAGATGTTAGTTGAACTGAATTCAGTAGAATTAATTAATCACAACTAATTAAAAGTACAACAGGTCTAACTTGAAATTTGCCCCAGAATGGTGAAATGGAGACTAAATCTCTAAACCTTCTAAGCAATCTGATCCATATCCATGGAAGCAGCTAACTTTAGGTTTGTTCTGTCTGACTCACTTTTATTTCATAAACTGATCAAGCAAACAAAGCATATACCTTACCACAACTGTTTTCAGGCCCTTTTAGCGTTCCAGAAAGCCTGGGTACTTCCAGCTTTTGAGGCCCTTACTCATAATAAAAATAAAAAATGATAAACTGAAAAAAAAATTACACCAAATGATGTAACAACTTAAAACATTTAGCAAAATGTCTTAATTAACTCATCACCAATGTTTTAATTATCTTCTTTGCTGGCAAGCTGAGCAGAAGATACAAATGATAATTTCCAATGTTATGATTCAAGCTGTCATTTAGCCTTGAGCATGACCCTTTGAAGCATTTTATATGCACTTGCCTTGGCAGCCTGTGGAATATGATTTACAAATAATATTTATGACCACATCAGTTTTCATGTATAGATAAAGTAGTGGAGAAATATGGGTACATTCAGAGCAGGGAGAGGCATTTAATTTTTTCTTTTAATATTTCCAAAGAAACATGAGATGGGCACAATCTCATGCATTTACATGCATGCCACTAACACTCACACCTGAACCCAATCCCAGCCCAATGTTCAGAATTATTTTTTTCACTGTGAACAATGTATAAAATAGGTTGGGTTTTTCTCCCCTTTATTGGAGGTAACAATAGGATTTCTGGAAAAAATAAAAAAGCTTTGGGAAACAGGAAAAGAAAGAGATCTTTGGAGAATATTCTGATATTTCTGTTTCAGGGTCTTGCTTTTCATCCTTTCTTCCAGGAAATGTTCATCTGGCCATGCAGTATTGGTCAAGTGACAGTGCAAGATTGCATTGTCTGGTGAAAATTTCCTGGAATAAACAGGTAAGAGAAATAGAAGACACACTTGCACATTTTGAAAGTACAGAAGAAAATGCATCTCCCTTCACCATCTGCTTTCCCACACAAAGTAAGGTGACCTCACTTTTCCCCCTGAGAAGTGCAAAAATATTCTTAACTCCCCATTTCTGTTCATTTCTCTGGACAAATTTATCTTCACCATTGGAACAAACTGAAAGACAGGGCAGATTTTGCCACAGTGCTAATTAGGACTATACTCCAATACAGGCAGTTCCCGGGTTAAGGATGTCCAACTTACAGACAACTGGTACTTACGAATGGGCTGCCTGTTACTAAAGATGGTGGATGGCATTCTCCTTCCTTGAGCTGATGAACCACTGGAGCTGCGCAATGTTTCCATGAACTGCTGAAGCTGCACATTTTTAGCATACAGCCTGTTTTCAATGGTTTTCAGCAGTTCATGAAAACATCGCATGGCTTCCGTGGTTTGTCAGCTCGAGGGAGGAGAATGTTGTCCACCATTTTTAGTAATAGGCAGGCCATTCATAAGTACGAGTACTGACTTACATACAAATTTGAGCTAAAGACAGGCTTAGGAAGGAACTCATTCTTAACTCAGGGACTGCCTGTATCCACTTCCTTAGAGTTAAAATAAGTCCCATTAAATGTATTGGTTCTTTCTTCTCAAAAGGGATGTATAGAATTATGATGTAAGGCCATAATGCTAAAGATTCCTATTAGGGAGTAAACTAAAAACTCAATTGGACATGCTTCTGTGTAGGCAAATTGTACTTTAAAATGCTAGCAAATGGATTTGTATTGTATGTTGTGCTAATAGAGGCTGTGCCCTGTATTAGGCTCTTATTAAGTCTGTCTGCATTTTCACTTATGATATTAAAAATGTTCCAGCCTTTTTAAGAGTGGAAGTTGTTAATCAGCAAAGCTTACAGACTTGGAGGCTCTCAAAGTTGAAGTAGGAATAATTAACAATAGTAGTTTGGGAAAACAGATAAACTTAAGTTCAGTGACCAGCCCTCACCAACCTGCACCAATCGGAAACCAGCTCAGCTAAAGACCAATCAGAAGTCAAGTCACCTGGCTATAAAGACAGGAACCCAGTTAGTCCCTGCTCAGTTGCATAGCTGACCACCTTGCCCCTGAAGATGCCAGCCATAGTTGGTGGCAAAACATCAGGAAATGTCTAGACCATGGTCACTAAACTCTGAAGCTCAGCACTCCCCAAACTTAAGTTCACTTATGATACTGTATGTCTTGCTGTGTGGTGACTACTGAAATTGTTGTTATGTGAGTATAGCTTCAATGTTAAACTGCTTTCTTTCTTCTTTTGTTTTTCTGCTATATTTCTTTATGCACATTTATAGGAGTAATATGACTATTACTCATATTAGGGAAGAAGATAAGAGAACAGAACAGTTACTTTGGTAACATTGAAACAAATTAATATTTATTAATTAACTTAAAATACATTGTAAACAGGTTTCCTGAATTATGATGTATCAATAGCCTTCCAATTCTTCACATATCTGGCATCAAATATATACTCATAAACCTGTCTCTCTGACAGAGGGAAGTTTTGACTGACAAGTCTAACACCCATTCATCACAAACCTCCCAAAAGCTTGCCTAAAAAACAGGACACCTTCCAGTGCAGCAATCCTTGACATCTGGATGGATGTTGTTAGGAGAGCATTTTGGGCATCTTTAAAGGCACCTGTGAACTTTGTGATATTCTCCAGATGTTTTCAACTTTCCTAATAATCTATCAGAAGAGAGAAGAATAAATTGCAGTTGACCAGATAGTATTGGATTCCAGCATAGCCAGTGTTCAAAATTATAAGACTTATAGCCCACCATCTGAAAATTCATGGTTCATAATCAACTCATGCATTATATGTACCAACTGTAATATCAGTTGGTTAAGGACAGTAAAGAATACCAATTATGCCAGTGAAACTTATATTTGATTAGGCTTATTATTAGATTTGGACATCCCTTTTGTCTTCCAACTTTTTGCAACCAGGGAAGATTGAAGGTGAAGTGAGAAGCAAACAGCCTCTTTAACATCTGCTGAAGATTTTATTTTGCTTCTCAGACTAAAGGGGCAGTTTACTGACCTAACTTGTAATGAAACCATCTGCTCTCCAAGAAGCACAACTAACTTAGCCAGGAATTTTATCAAGATGAAATGGCAGACTTCTGGTTGAGGAGCTTTATTTCATTTGGTGAGTCTTAAATTATGCAGTTCTAATTAAAAGTTCCAGTTCCTCAGATTAGAACTACCTGCCAATAGGAAGTAATCCACATTACTGTATTATTTTGTCAACACAACATTCTAAATCATTTGAAATTAAAGATAGTGGGGAAAAAAAGCTACTTGTCCAATATACTTATACCACAACAACTGGATGGCTGAGTATACATTTTGACAGATGAGGACCTCTCTATTGTTCCAATTTTAGTATGTGAGTTGTCAATGGCAATGAGTTGCCATTTATCTCCTTGAAACTCATTTGGAATTAAAACTCCCCCACCATAAGTTTATAAAACTATTCTCAATATGCCAGAAGGCTCAGTAAAATGAAGTGAGTTCCACTGAAATCAAGTACAAAATTAAGTGCTTAACGCATGCTGATTTCAAGAGGACTTAAGTGAGCTTAACTTTGTCTGAACTGTGCCCAGAGATTGGAATTGTTTGTAAGACCTCACAACCAGCTAGCTGAACAGAACTCCTAATTCCAAATAATTAATGCTTAAGTCAGCTTCTGATTCTAGAGAATTTAGGTACTTCAGTGCTGTTCATTTAAGGACAAATTGTACAGCATCAAATGTATAGAAGATTCAATACATTATTTTATAAGTACATAATCTAAAGTATTTGATGGATTCCCAAACAAAAATATATACATGCTGTGAGGTGTTCTCCAGGAACCTATAGTTTCCTTCTGTTCTCTAAGCTCTATCTCCAATAATTTCTTCCATAAGAAGTTGCCATGACAATGATAATTATTCTTGATCAGCAGCATACCATAATTACTGCAATAAAGTTATATAAAGCTTGCCGCAACATGTGTGAGCAAGACATTTTCATGTCAATTATGTGCTTTTGTTTTTTCAGATGAACTCAGTGCCTTTAATAATGAAATTGTAGCAAGCAAAGCATGAAACTGAGTTTTATATTTTTGCTAAATTAATTTTAAGAGGAAAAAAAGCTGGCTGTTGCTGACAGCTGTTTGGTTTATTTAGTTTGCTTTGTTGCTGTCATTTCTTTAAATATTTATCTTTCTCATATTTCAGAATATATTTATCTTAGTTTTAATCTTGTTTTATTCTCATGTATTAATGCAGTGATCAATGTTCATAAATAATGTAACACAATATCCAAGGATTCAATCTGCTTCTTACAAAGGGAGTTTATAATGGCATTTTGTGACATCATAGGCAACACATGAAAAAAGAAAATCAAACTATATTGATATTAAAGAACAGTACATTGCTAGCCTTGAGCACTGTGGAGAATCCTCTAGTGATTCCAGTAGCTCAGATCTGAATAGCTTTACAAATTAAGCCTATGCAAAGCAACTTCAATTCAGTGAGTGAATTCATACTGGGGAATGTGATTCATGTTGGGGAAGTGAATGATTCTCCATAGAGGAAAACTGATTTATCTTGATAAAGCAATTTGTGTTGCCCTGAACTTTTTCAGGCCAGCTCTGTGGAACTACCTGCAGTATTCATCAAAAGTAGCCAGCTAAGGAGACCCCTGACGTGCTCATTCCAGGTTGGATGGCTTTGGCATGCATGGACTGTGGCTTTGCCTGCAGGATTCTGAAGCCCCCTACCCTGGAATACCTTCAATGTGTGCCAAATGGCCTTGAAGCCAGACAGATTCAGCCTGCAATGCAGGTACTCGTAGCAGTAGCTGAAGCTGCCCAACTCACACTCCCTTCAGCCAGTGCTGCAGAAGAAGATTCTCAGTCTTCTTCCAAAGTGAGAGCTCTGCAGGAGAAAGCTGAGAGGGGCTTGAGGAAGAACATCACAAAATAACATGGCGTCCTTAGCACTTACAAGTGAGGGGGCCACCTGGCTTTGAAAAGCACTCTGAAGTGGTACTTTGCTTGAAACTTTGTAAAGAGAGAGAGAGAGAGAAAACTTCCAAGATCTGCAGAGAACCTCTTACAGATCATTTGGGGATAAGCCTCTGCTATCTGGAACCAAACACTTTCTTGCATCAGTTTTCATAACCGAAATAAATAACAAAAGAGGATGTACAGGATTTGATACATTTAATAAGTATCTGCAATTTAACAAATATGTAGAAAAAATTCCATAGAATTCCATAGAAGAGAACATTTTAAAAACTGTTAAACCATGTAAGAATGTAATACAATCAGCTTGTCCCACTTGCCTGAAAACATTTGTTTTAGGCACATTTTCCATTTCATAAGGTTCAATCTTTTTCTTGCTACAAAGTGAGTGGCACAATATCAGTGTTTCCTTGTATGTAAAACATGCTGATTTCTCTGTCCAAACAAGAGAGTGATTCGTTTGTTCATCTTTAGTGAAGGAAATGTTGGAAATTGCACAGATCTTCCAGAAGCAGATCAAAGAGCTGACAAGATGAGTTGGTCAAGTATTTCCCTTTCATCTGGATATATTGTTTGTGACATACCATTCCTCAAGGGGGAGGAAGGTTTCTAATCACTTTAAGAAGGAGATGACAGGGAAGAGGAAAGGGAAAGATTAAGGATCATCTATAAACAAATTGCAGTGAATGGACAGGTAGAATGGCAGAAAGAGGTTGACAGTTTTAATACAATGGGAAAAAGACAAAGCTGTGTTTAGTATGTATATTCAATGTATTATTTTGATCTATAGAAAGAATACATGCAGTTCCACTTGAAACTGATTAAATTATTATACAATAAATTCTCTGATAATCTTATGAGACTAAAAAACAGGGATATAAAAGAAATCATAAGTTAAATGCATTTTAATTTTTAATTGTAGATTATACTGGTTAAATTTGGCCCAGCCTTCCATGGTCCAACTGAGTTCCAAATTGATTGATGTAGCAGAACATTCCAGCATATTAAATCACATTTATAGCTTACCACAAAGCCAGAGAGAATTATGAAATTCAGAAAATCAAAACTATTATGTGTATGTTTTCTAGGGCTATACTGATCTTCAAAGGGACTCCTTACTCTGATGAAAGTTCAAGTCAAATGCTCATCCCAAGGGTGGGAGTGCTGTGGTGCCCTGCTTCTAAATAATGGCACAGCCACAAGGTGAAACACTTCATGGAGGTAGATCAGTCACACTCCACACAGGTCTGGTATCTATCCATCTTCTGAATGATATCAGAGGTGTAACGTACTCTGAAAGTATAAGAACTCATTGGCTGCAATTCTGAGTCATTGTTAGCTACATTGCTTTCTTCATGAATCTCAGAACAGGACTGCAAGCACTACAGTTTATAGCTCCTGGTTATGTGCAGTGCATATTAAGGATGTACAATTGAGTGTAAATCCAATGTACAGCTGAGTATAAATCTAGTCATATTATTTCACTCTATCCCTCCCCCCAAATCTGTTTTTTTTTTTAAAGAAGACCAAAGAATTGATATTATATGGGCTTAGGTTTTTAGAAACCAAATTTTATTTTCAACTTATTAAATAAAGTAGCTTGTACTCAAACTCCCCTGATAGGCCCTTATCTATTTTTTAGATTTAATTACACCTTTTTTCTTGAGCACAAAGTGGTTTCCTCCCTTCATTTTACCTCATAATGAGGTAGGTTGGTTTACAACAGACCCTTAAGTTCCTCAGTGAGTTTCATGGCTGATGGTAGGTCTGAACCTGGAACTTCCTAGTTCTAGTTCAATGTACAACCACTACACTAAACTGGCTTGCAGTTTCTATGCAATGCCTCCAAATACACTTAATTAAAACATTGTTGATCCTAATGCAAGTTTTGTATGCACCTCTCCTCAACAAATGCTCTCAGTGAGGATCTACTTGGCAAAAGTAAGACAACCCTCCTATTTTAAAGGTATTACTCAGGGGGAGAAAAGTTTTGTCTTCATTTGAATAAAAGTGGTATTATACATTCCCATGATAATTAAATAAGATCAGTGATTGTCCCACTACTTCATGGAAGGAAGTAATTCAAACCATTCCCACCCATGGTTCCTACAGTGGCCTAACTGCAAAGCAGAAAAGTTATTAGCCTAAAGCCAACTTCTGTAGTGGATAATGAAGAACATGTTGTTATTGAGAATTTGTGAGGCACCTGCTGCATATATCTAAGTTCATTTTGGTGTAAACCAATTCACATCACACCAGTGTTATCATTTTTGCTCTAGTGGAAATAAAAAAAGATTGGGGGCAAGTACTTGCTACATAAATATTTATATAAAATCAAACTGTTCTCTGTGTGACTCACAGATGTACAGCCAAATTTCAATAGTAAATGTAGTAAATAGTTAAATAGCCTTGAGTCAAAAAGCGGATGTGTTTAGACAGATGGTCGGTCTACTGAAATGCCTCATTTTACTACTGATGCTTTCCCAGGGATGGACACAGCACGAGACAAAACTATATTTTATAGTTTCATACCAAAGTTATGGAAGTCACTGCAGCGATCAGTAAAAAGTGTGGCCTTTCACTGGATATCCAGGGAATGTTTGGCTTAAATAGGGAAAACAATTTCATTATTGGGAGTTAAATACAATCCAAACTTTTGATTAACTGCAACTCTGAAATAAAACTATTTTATCTGAGTCAATTCTGAATTAAACTGGGGGAAGTTTACCCTTAATACTTATGAGCCAAATCAGGAAGTCCTTTATGCTCCTGATATAATTCAGAGCAGGCACCTTCTGGCCTTCTAGAGGTGGTTGAGCTAATGTTCCTAATAATCCCAGCCAGCATGAGCAATGGTGAAAAATGCTAGGAGTTTAGAGTTCAGCAACATTTGGAAGATTGTTCTTGCCCCATTATACATACCTGTTTTTCTCATAATGATGCAGCAAGGTATGCTAATTTTTATGCAGAATAGTGATTGAGCTTCTCCTAAGATTGTTGGAGTTGGGTCATAAACATATCAATGACAAAGGGACTTTCGGGGATGGCATGGTATACTGAAGATGTCTCCGCAAAAGCGGAGCTGATAACTATGGCAAAGACTGAAGAACCAGTGAGTAGACTGGTTCTTCATAACCTCCATTCTTCATAAGTAGAGGACAGGAAATCACCCACATGTGCTCCAGAAGGCTGCTTCTCATGAGGAGATCCCAGGACAGCAATCTTCCGTGGGTTTGAGCGCTAGGAGACAAAGGTATTAGCCACCTTGCTTGCAACTGCAGCACAGCCTTTTAAAGGACATTAAGTTCACAAGCCTCACTTTCTAATCACTTTTGGAAATTGGCTATTAATCATCTTAAAACTATTAGAGACCTTTGCAATGACAAGTTTGAAAAGTCGCCGGGTGAGTTTAGCTTCAACTCTGAACAAAAGAAAAAATTAATTATAAGCTTAAGAACTTAAAGAATTTGAAATAAACAGCAAAAAACTAAACAAGATTTTGATCTAAGAAAGTTATAAATGGATTAAGGGTCCAATTAAATTTGGAAGATTGACTTTTACTAAGATTTTGGAATTAGCTATAAAAAATAAATAGCTTCTCATGGGAATCAGATTTATTTTGGCTATCTTAGATTATTGTACATCATAACAAAGATAAGCAACTTTATGATTTTGGAAACTGAACACTAGAGGGAATTTAAAGTAGAGGGAAAGAAAGAATACAAGCCTGCATTTGGTGTTGGTTAGTACTAGGACTTACAAAATGACACAAAATGTCATAACACTGGAAATATTAAAAGAGATCTTTGAAGAATGGAGCCAGAAATTAGTAGTTACAATATCAACAGTGTCAGTAATGATGTCTGACTCTATGGACAGACAATGTCCAAAAGATGTAAATGAGGGAATGACAGATGTGGAGCAAATTTTGTCTGACAAGACAGAGAAAGGACCGAAAGTGGAACTACAAATATCAGGCTGAGAGAATGATTTGGAAAAGGACTTTTTATTGGATATACAAAAGAAACTGCCTGAAGTTTTAAAAATTAAAAATTTAAATGATAAACCAAGAGAATGTTCTGGAAAATGTTTTCTTATTGGATCTACAAAAGAGGCTTGTTAAAGACATGAAGAAGTCTGTGCGATGGGATAAAGAATTGAAGAGAAATCAAATCCTATGACAATATTTGAATGAACTAAAAATTAAGACTGTTAGAAGTAAAAGGAAGGAATATAAAGTTGATTTATTTGATCAAGGTTAAAATAAGACATTTTTTGCAAAGGTCTGGCAACCCTTTAAGCCTTTTTGCTGATACCAGAATTGAAAAGTTGATGTTTTATGAATTTGCTTATAGATAAGGGATGGGATATGGGATGAAGAGATATCTGTTTGTAACCTTATAGGGAGTGAAGAGTTACTAAATTTGTCTATACTTGTAATGAAGATTAGAAGTCACTTCATATATTTCTTTTCTTTTTCTTTATTATATTTTTTCTTTTTTCTTTTCTGTTCTTTCTGTTCTTTCTCTTTTTATTCTTTCTTTCTATTCTCTTTTCTTTCTTTAAGTTTAGTTTTTATTAGTTTTTACTATTGTAATCAAAATCCTTAATAAAAGTATATACAAAGCAAATCAATGATAAATAAAGAACTGTAATCCACAAGTTTCTTTTCTCTATTATGTTCCAATCTCATGCATTTCTACTTGAAATAAGTTTCCTGGAAGTATAGTTTACTTCTGAGTGACATATAGGTTTACTCATGAGCCTGGAAGTAGTTTTATAGTAATATATGCATATGACTGTGTATTCAAAATAAAATTCTGTATCAAACATGCATATATGACCTGCCCATATACTAAAACCAATAATAGGTAATATTTTCACATGAAATAAAATACTAATTTAAGATGTAAACTTATTCACATTAAAATAAATGGTAAATTACAGGGCCATTTGAATGCAACAGATTGCAACTTTCAGTTTTTAAAATGTTCAGTCACATCTTATGGTTACTATTCTTATCATATTACTTTTCTGAATAACATTCACCAATAGTAATACTATTAACCAACAAATAAACACTTAAAAGCCAAGTACGTGAAACAAAGGAGCAAGCAATTATGCAAAAATATCTTACTCATTAGTAATTTCCACTTCTCAAAAAGATATGGACAGAATTTCAATCATGTAATATGATTCCAAATAATAGATAAAATTTCCTGATTTCAGCAGGGTTTTGTTTTTGTTTTTTTAAAAAACTGCACTCATATGGCAAAAGTGGACATAATGTTAAAAGTGAATTTTTATGTGCCTATTATATATTTTTTAATACAAGTAGAAACGGTTGTGAGGGTGATAATTATTTGGATTGTATCAAGCATGAGAAGGTGAAGGCAATGTAAATAGCAGCTTCAGAAGATATTCCTTGGGACCACAGTATAGAAAGAAAGTGTGACCTACCCCCACAAGGAAAACCTAAGGGTTCACAACCACTTTCCAGTCAATACTATGTACAGTTTCATTATGCAACTGCAAGGAAACATTTGACATCTTGTGTCGTTTAATCCCAAATCCCTTTAGCTATGTCATTCAGTGAGATGAATTCTTTATTTGGTGGAGTACTTGTCATCTTAGGCATACACCAAACAGCATACTCTCACCTAGAATTCTAGTTTTATTCAAGCTTCATATTAAGGAAATTAATCTGAATCAGTAAAAAAACAGATTTAACATTTACTTCTAAAATCATTAACAACTCCAGAACATTGTGTTACTTGGTATGATATTCCAATTAACAGTTGGAAGTTCCATATATACTTCCATGTTTACCTATGTGTTAAATGGATCCTTCCAAATCAAAAAAGAGTATTATGGAACCTTAAAGACAAATCTTACTATGTTAGAAAATATATGTGGACTATAATCCATTTCATGGTGGATAGGGCTATCAGTAGCTATTCACCTTGATGGCTATCTATTACCACTAGAATCAAAGGCAATAAGATGCTCATTTCTTGCTTTGGAGTTTCCTGGATGCATCTGGCTGACCACCATGTGATACATTATTTGGCCTGGCCCATCGAGTCTCTTCTTACATTCTTATTGGATACACGGAGTGTTAAGATTATATAACTATGTCCATAGTAAGAAAGGGATGGGGAACAGTAAGGTGTGTGTGTATGCATAAATGAATTATCATGGCTAAAACATTCTAAGGTGCTTTGAATCAGACTGGGGAATTTGAAAAGACAACAACAACACCCAAACCACCAACCCATAAGAAGCTACTTTGGTATTACTGCCTAAAAAAATTATATGGACCTGACCATAAACTCAGCAGAAGTCAAGCTCAGTTTGAGATGGTTGTCCTTACTGAGAAAATGACTTGATTGAAATCAGTAGTGCAGCTGGATTTGAGAGGGGCTGGACAAGATGCCTCAAGGTGACTCCATACCAATGTGTCTCCAACCTTCTTATCCAATAAGCTTCGCATTACCTGATCAATTATATCTGGTGGGCAAAATGGGTGAACCAGTGCTCAGTGAGCAGCACGCCAGATGTGGATACTCTGCATCCAATAAAGAAGTCAGGAATGCTTGGTCAGAGTGCAGGACGAAGCATATCCTCAGTGGGCTAAAAGTGACTGTGCCTAATCCCCATCCTAAAGTTTGTGAGGCAGAGATCAGAGGGGAATGGGTTCCCTTTTCTAGTTAAAAACAAAATAAACCTTAATTATGGCCCAGCAGACTTTCTACTCAAGTAAACGCTGGAGCCACTTCATCTGGTGGTTTGCTAAGCTGCCTTCTGTAGCACATAATCAGGGGCATCTGCAGGAAGAGTAAAAAAAAAGATGGATGCAAAGATGCAATCAAAGCTCTACACCTTTTTTATGTGCATTTAACCATCCTGTGGGCAAACTTGATCATTTTCAAAAGTTTGCTGCAGAGGGTGCAGGGGAAAAGGAATTAGACTACAGAATTAGAACTTTTATTTGGTCTATTTTTCCTTTCAATAACAACCCTGTAAGGGAGATTGGGCAGAGGGAGAGTGACTGGCCCAAAGTCACCTAAGGAGCTTTGGTGGCTAAGGGTGAACTAGAACCTGGGTCTCCCTTAACCATTATACCACTCTGGCTCTGGTGGCAGAAGGTTGAGCTTTTCTGTCTTTGCTTCCCTCTTCTTTCTTGTTGAGAAGCAGCAGTTGCTCTAGGAAATGAAGTCACGGTTTACTGTTTTTTCTTTTTCTTTATCTTTTTCTTGGTTTTTTGTTTTGTTTTGCTTTTTTAAAAAACTTTTTTTAAAAACATCTTTTTATAGCTATCGTATTTTCATTTCAATCTTTGCTGTAGTATAAAGCTCACTTTATGTATGTATATGTATTTTTTCCTTTCTCTTTGTTTTTCCTTTTGTTGTTGCTTGTTTAAGTAATAAAAATAAGAAGGTTTTTTTTAAAAAAAATACTTGGCAGGACAGGTTACAAGCAGATCAGCAGAAGCTTTCTGAACAGTGGGCCTCCTGAAGGTCACCTTTTCATTCCCTATGGAAGATGTGGCTGCCCTGTTTCCAGAGTCATTTGGAAGTCGTATGAGGTTCACAGATAAGTGTGCCTATGATCTGGACATTTAAAAGAAAAATGTCCTCCTGGACATGGACACCAAAGCATAAAACAACAACACAAACAAAGAACAAAATACATTGCTGGACCACTCCTTGAACACTCAAAAACATGAATACTGCATTCTGTTGAGTTCTGCTAGAAAACAAGAAAGCAGGTAATCCTTTCCATTCTTGCAAAGTCTATTTTGGTTCAAATAATGTTTCTTGCTGATTTTAAAATAGAAGTTGGGAAAAGAAAACAATGCATGATACACAATACAGGTTACTGCAGCACTGAAGTATGCTTGATGAATCTTTCATCGGTTCTTTTCACCTGATCAAATAAATGCTCGTGACCACTGAACCCTCACTTCAGTGGAAATTAGCAATAATGTGTCTTTTTAAAGCTTCAGTGCCCTATTTTGACAACACAAAAATGACTACCATACAGTGCTCTCTATCCATGTATATTAGAAATGTCACTCAAGTATCCAGTTGCCGATTTGCAGATAGTTTACTTTTAAAAGCTTCTGTGAAGGAGCTATATTTAGGAAGTAATAAAAGGGCCTTAATAAAAAACAAGTTCATCTGGTCTTTACCTTAAACTTTTAGTTCACTTTCAGGAAAGGTGAGATGAAAGCATAGGACAACCATGGCTCATTTATTAGTTTACCTACTTTCTTCTCTTCTATTCCTGGAATCACAGAATGAAGAAACATGATTCTCCAAAATGCCACATCTTCATGGCCTAGTTTTACAAAGGGATAGAGAAGTTAAGATAGAGAGTGCAGTCAACCATTTCTGCTTCCCCACCCCCCATGTTTGACTATATCTGAATTTTTCTGGTTATTATTGTAAAACAGGTTTTCATTATACGTATTCCACAAATTTATTTGTCTAAGGGAAAATAATCCTGGACTCTCCAAAGAGCACTAACTAGATATAAAATAATTATAAACACACAGAAATACTTGCTACATACTGCTCAACATCTGTACCTTTTTCGCTGTGTTTCTAATTTCCATTGAAACCAATCCAACAAGTGACTGCACATGACAGACAGACTTGTTTCTATGTACGTGTGTATGGCCAGAAACCACAGTTCAAAAGAGGGCAGAACGTGGACAAAAATGACTTGTGATTTTGGATTAAAATGAATTGCCTATGAAATAAAGCATCCTAGTTGTGAAATTAATCTATCTGTTATCTCCATGTAGACATATAAACCATTCTCTCTCACAAAAAGTGCTGTCTTGTACACATGTACACGTACACAGAGAAAGAAAGAAAGAAAGAAAGAGAGAGAGAGAGAGAGAGAGAGAGAGAACGAGAGAGAGAGAGAGAGAGAGAGAGAGAGAAAGAAAGAAAGAAAGAAAGAAAGAAAGAAAGAAAGAAAGAAAGAAAGAAAGAAAGAAAGAAAGATCTATGCACGCTTACTCTGTATTACATGTAACTGACTTAAGAAGCTCTAACTTCCAGATAAGAGTATATAGACTCCTGTGATGTTGGGAATAGATCTGTTTTGCCCAGCTTTCTTTATGTAAACTGGGAAGGAAGATCTTTGGGTTACTGAGCTGTATTTCCTTTCTGTTTACTGGAAGGAATTGAGTCAATGGAACTTTTGTGCACAAGGAAACCTATTCACGCTTGCAGATGAGTGGTCCTGACTTTCAGAGAAATGTGCCTATTCAGCATTGTGTTATCCTCATGTTCTCTCTTTGCTGTCAACATGTTAGAAGGTGCCTGTCTGCAGTGGAGAGCCTCTCTATTCATGGAGAGAGATTCCATAGATAGAGAAAGCTTTCCACTTGAGGTACTTGCCTCTACCCATGGAAGATAGCAAGCAGAAGGTAAGTCTACCATGCTCATTCCTGGCCTTCTTTAGAAAAACCTCCTCCTCTTGTTCAGTCTTTAGCTTTTATCATTTGCATCTCCTGCCTATTTGCTTGCTTTCCACATCTGACATATCCTGAAATTCAGAGGTATTGGGGAGGACTTTTGTTCTGGGTAGTACAGTATATATCATTATGCAGTAGGAGCCTTTCAGCATCTCCCTGTTGAAATCTAAAGTGTTCCTTGGTCCTTGCTATGAAGAAGTGCAGCAACTCTCACCACAGCCTGTGATCTGTCACCTTTGTTTTTTCTTAAACTATCTGAGTTTAGCACAAGCACCCTAGTTGTCTAGACACGGCTTCCATGCTTTTCCTTTCCTGGACCTTGTTTTTTATAGTTTGCTTGTTTTTCATTATTGGAACCTTTTCATGCAGAATGAAATGCAGAATTAATGTTATGGCACCTGCCCTTTGGAACATCATTCCCCTGGAGATTAGATTGGCCCCCACCCTGTTGGCCTTTTGCAAGGCTTTAAAGATGTGGTTCTGTCACTGGGCCTGGGGATCTGGGTGTGTGTCTGAGCCTGTGCAATCACTGTGCTGATCTGAGTTGTGGTTTTTTACTTGGCTGTGGATTATGCATATGCTGGTGTTTCCTTATTTCTCTAGGTTTTTATGCTATTTTTTAATTATTGTTACCCACCCAGAGTCATGAATTTGAAATGGGTGGCCATATAAATTGAGAGAGAGAGAGAGAGAGAGAGAATAGACAGACAGACAGACAGACAGACAGACAGACAGACCATGTACTTATTTACCTAGATGCCTTCATTTCTTATATCAGTTTATTTTCCAGAAAATAAATCCAACTCTGTCAGGATTCATTCTCCTTTAGAGGTGTGTATCAAACATGGATTTGGCTCAGTATTAAATTTAGTGATTAGAAAAGCAATCAAGATTAACTGAAGCCATTTCCTTATAATTTACAGCATTTGATAGCATTATCCAACCATTGCTGTGCTGATTACACAGTACTGTAATGAAGACAGGCTTTATATCACCACAATATAAGAAGCTATAAATCATTAATGAGGAAATGGCCACAGACCAAACTAGAGACTATCCAGTGTGAGCTGGAACTAAATTCAGAGCAAGATTTAGAAACTTGAACATAATTCCTCCTATTGGCTACCATGGGAAATCCACACATGGATGACATCTTTATTTTTTAAACGTAAGTGGGTGAAATCTCCAGGCACAGCAGACTTTCTGAGGGGATGAAATTTGGCAAAGTTCAGAGAAATATGTGCAATACGGTGGCTTTGATGCCAGAATTCTTTACATTTTGATTGTATTAAAGTGCTTGCTCTTGTCTTCCCAAGTTCAAGAGCAGACTTGTAGGAACATAGCACTCTCAATGCTTGTCTGTACTAGGATGTTTTCAAAGTACAATCAAATAACATACCTGAGATCTGTTGTCCCCTTAAAGTGGTACTATCTGTGTTCTGCCTCTTCTCTGGTGACTTGGATCCATTGCCTTAATGCTGGGTCCTTTCCATAATCACTGATGTATGGATGAGCATCAGAGAGCCATCTGTTAGTATGGTCACTTCTGCTTTGGCTTTTTTCCAGTCCTCACCAATACAGCCTTCTGCAGGAGAGCAAGTAGGTTGAAGAGATTCCCTCCTTACTAGTCAGCTTAGCACATCATAGACTCCTTTAGGAACTCAGTGTCTCCTAGAAACCCTCCCCTACCTCTTCTGTCAATGGATCCACCACTACCAGAGGCTCTGCTCCAGCTTCTCATCTCCACAAAAAGTATCAGCTTCAGAAATGGGGCAATGATGGCTATCTTTTCCAAACAGCTCTTTTCTGCAAATAATAGATCTTAACATTTATTTATTACTAATTTTGAAGGGACAGCACTTTAGCTGAACAAGTATAGTGCCAACAACTTCTGCCCTGCTTCCTCTACCTAGCAGTACCACACATGGTTTGCCATCGTCTCAGACTCCTTTATATTGATTTTAAAAATGTGATTACTTAGAATACACTTCACTACATAAAAGTACTTTTGTATGGTTCCTCAGCTTACAGCAATTTTTAATGCAAAATAAATGTTTGCATAGGTAATACGACTTACAAAATAAACTAAAGAATGCACTCACCACAAAACATTATGTGAATTATGTATAACTTTATGATTTTTGCTACTCTAAGAACTAGATGAGATAACATAGAACATGATTTGCCTGGGCCAAAAATGGAAGGGAGGGGGGAAATGATACTGCTTAAAGAAGCATAAAAGTACACCAGTGACAAAACCAATAAATGACATTTAACTTCTAGAGGAAGAATCAGGTTGTGAAAGAATCAGATGAGCACAAAAAGGAAAATCCTCATCAATGTAGAGAAGGTGGTTAATTGAAAGGAAATAAACATGGAGCACAAGAACTACAGCTCCCCTCAGTAACTTCACAAAAGTTTTTCATACTTTCCTGCCTACTGAGAAAGACCGAATAAACAGCATAAAAGAGACTAGCAAATTATTCTCCAAGACACTGTGATTGGACAGCCCTGGTATCTTTTTCACTGGGAATAGAAGCAACATCTGTCAGTCACCCGGTTCCTTTCCTTCTTCTTTCCATCCTTCTCTGATGTTCTCCATATATGCAAAAGCAGAAGAATATTTATTAGTTTGCTTTTGCTTTTTTGCAGCCTGCAGGAATAATAAATTGCTCATGATGCTTAGGAAAGTCTACCTTGGTTCTGATCCCTTTGAAGGGTACTCTGATGTGACTCATACAGTACAGCCACCAAACTTTTCTGAAAGAGCCTGAATTTAGGATTAGACATTTAGATGCACTGAATCCAGTGCATGTCTAGTGTAACCTATCCCTTCTTAAAATAAACTTTTCAGAATGTTGAAATAAACATTCCTTGGGAAGGAGTAGTGCATAAAATACATTTTCAGAATGCCTAATTCTTATACGGTAAGAAGTACACATGAGGTAAATGCCAAAATAAAGTATATGTTATACAAGTATGGACATTAAGTCAAATTCCCTTTGGTAGATGTTATTATTTCATAGGGGTAATTCTGCCCGATTGCTGCCTTGATCAACAACCAGCATAGCAATAAGCAAGTAGAGAAACAATTACAGCCTTGCTTTGTTAAACGCAATTTCTGTGACAAATATAGCAGAACTTTGCATCCATTTGAATATAACATGATTCTGAAAAAAGAACAGAGCACATTTTGAAGACTTTCATGGAGGCAGCAATTTATATTTAAAAAACAATAGGAAAAAAATATCTCTACTCAATCTTCAGAGAAAAACTCTCTTCCTCCTACACCATCCATTCACAGTACTTAACTTGCCTACATTTTAGCACAGTAATGCAAGCCATGCCTTGGAAGATGATTTAAATTGCTCTTCACATGGCAGCAGGCTAAGGGTGTGGGAGAAGTAACATATCATTACCATGATACATCTTCATTTCTTTAAATGCACTGAAGTGTTTGTCAGCCCATGTAAAGTACCAGGTAGGAAGAAATGAAAAACACATTCTTTGGCTGGTGATAAAGAGGATGTGAAAACAAAAATGCTAACATAACATCTCAGTTTGCTTCTTCTCATTCAAAAAAGGCTGTATAATCAATTTAGAAATGAATGTTAGAAGGATTTTTTTTTTCCTCTCAGACTTTACCAAAAGTCAAATGATAAAGAGAGGAATCCTGAACCTTTTCACCATCATGTGTGATTTTAACAGTTTTGGAGATATTGCTACATAAAGAAACCTTTAAAAAGAAGTGTTTTTCTTTTTAAAAAAATTCTGTCTATTATCAAAATGGATAAGATAACTAAAGCAGGATATAAAGGTTGTAGACAACCTTCAGGACAATTAACAACTTGTTAAGAGCAAGTATGCCTCTGGTTAAAGATAGAGCACAATTTTATTTGGTTTTCATTTTTACCAGATCACATTTGATTCCTCAGACCAACTAGTAGATTGGGACATAGTTATCTTTTGGGTTCTATGGTCTAGTGGTTAAAGAGAGCCAATTTGGTCAAGTGGTTAAGGCTCCAGGCTAGACACCAGGAGACCGTGAGTTCTAGTCCTGCCTTAGGCATGAAAGCCAGCTAGGTGACTTTGGGCCAGTGACTCTCTCTCAGTCCATGACGTCAGGCTCAGGCGACAAGCTGGCCAGTCAATTTCTGTCGCAACCAACAGATCAACATTCAGTTGATCTGAGGAAGGAAAAAAAAAAAAAGTGGACCCTTCATCTGCAGGAAAAATGTTAGGAAGAAAAAAAGATTATATGAATTTTGCCATGCAGTTCTAGGTTGACAAAAGCTTATGAATTCTTATATTATAGGAAGTGGCATGACTCCCCATATATTAGAAAACCTGAGTTCCAAATGCATATATAAAGAAGGTTACATGTGAAGATAAATATTTAATTCCACGGCTTTCTTTTGATGGAACATCGAAGCAGCTAATTAAGCAACTGCTTTATGAATATGTATGAATTTAAACTATCTGGGAATTTATTTGCTCATCCCTTCCCAAATGATTGTCTGTGTCAGCAATAGGCAACAGTTAATCAGAGGAGGAATCAAAGATTCTATTTTTGACTCTGTCATTATAAAACAAGGATATGAAAAGTGCAGCCTGCCAAGAACCTTCTGCAAAAAGTGTAGGGAAGGAATTGCATCCTTTTCTGTACTGCATAAAGTTTAATTATGAACTTTATGCTGATGGAAGATACATACTTCTGCTGTAAAGCCTGTAAATTAACTGGCTGCCTTAATTTAATGACAAGGAAGGTTGAGCTGCTGAGACAGCGACACAAGGTGTAATCTAAGTTCAAAGAGGAAAGGGAAAGTTGTTGGATTCAGATTTTAGCTTCATGTAGGGACAGCAGAAAGATATAAAAGAAGTCATAGGAAAGGAAAGGAAGGCTCATATGTTGCTGTTGAGGTGATGGAGCAAGAGAACATTTGGCAGGCTGGAAACAATTGATGTTGGAATCAAAAGGCATAAGGTTTAATATTCATGTTAGGGATTGCCAGGAATAATAAATTATTATAGAATTATTCTTCCAATCTAATAGAAATAACTTATGTAATTTATTATAGGATAATTCTTCCTATAATAATGTTTTAAATTACTGCATCATTGGGATGTGTGATGATAAATGCAACAAAAGAAAAAGAAAAGGAAAAAAAACGCAACAGGACAGGACTAGATGTTACTTTGAACAATCCAGCCAGTTTTTTTATTAGTGACCTTCAAGTGTGATTTGATTCAGCACTTAGTTACACGATCTAACAAAACAATAGGGAATTTATTGCAAAATTGCAGGATAGCATTAGGAAATACAGTGAAAGTTCTACTCCATAAATTAGCCTTTCTCATATTTTGCTGATTATGATTTTGCCCCTCAAGAAATACTGGATGTTATACTGAATTTTTTAACCATAAAAGAAAAAAACCTTTCTTGTTAGAATGAGTGGGATGCCGATATTACTGGCCGGAGGGTATATCCCTTTTGTCCTCATATTAGTGAGGAATAGGAGAAGGATAAGGATAAGGATAAGGATAAGGATAAGGATAAGGATAAGGATAAGGAGAAGGAGAAGGAGAAGGAGAAGGAGAAGGAGAAGGAGAAGGAGAAGGAGAAGGAGAAGGAGAAGGAGCGACCCAATAAATGTCAAGAAGCCTCATATTTCAAGGGGGTGATGAGGGTGATGGCAGCAAATGTTCAAGACTGGCCTGTTTTCTTTGATTCAGAGTGCTTAACGAGTTTTAATTCAAGTAATACACTACTTTAGTGCCTTTTTGTTAATGGACCTATACTATTTTTAACTCTTTGGCATTTCATTTTCATTTCATGCAATGCTTATCATTTGTTTTTTCTTCCAGAGGTTAGCCTAGTGCCACTAACAAAATGGAAGGCAGGAATGCATACAAGCTACCAATATAATTCAAATAATCCATTTTTTCATCCACTATTTAAATTTAACTCTTCTTGAAGTGTGGAATATATTACTTGTTGCGTTTTGCTCCTATGCGATGGAAGACTGGCAGTAATGCAAGTTCATTTTTCACAGACAAATTCCAGCACAAATTCAACCATTATTACATCATAATGGATATAGCGTGTACAGCAACTCGCAAGTGGATCAGCTTACTGCCCTAAGCACAGCCCAACAATGGTTCCCCTCGGCCCTTCTGTTGCTTAACTGACAAGATATTAAGACTCAATAAATGCTGAAGGTGAAGTAAGAGATGAAAAATCCAGTTTTCTTCCTGGCCAAACCCCGGGCCAGACCGAGAGGCCCTTTCCCTACCCACATTTTAGAGTGCATCTGTCTGGTAGCCTTAAGCTGAAGCTGGCTGGACTCTAAACCATTTTAAGAAAACTCTTGGTAGACAGGGGCACTTCAGCAGATGTTTAGTCCAGAATGTAAGCAACTGCAGTCCCCCGGGCCCTGCTGCTGGGACCTCCCAACTCTCTGTGCCAGGAAAGCAAGGGCCAATCATTTTCCTTTTCTGCGCATGCATACAAAGCTAAATTTATATATACAAAGTTAAAGTATTAAAATGGGCATGTATGCAAATATAACAGCTGCTTAAAAATAACAATTCCTTTCTTGCATGCACCCAAGTTTGGCTCAAATAACGTTTGCTACAGCTTCTGTTACAAGAGTGAGACTCTCAGTAGTGTAGTGGGCTTGGCATGCAAAAGATTGCCAGCTTGAAACCCATGAGAAACTGTGCTGCCTTTTTCCCCCTGAACTATCTACTTTACTACTTTATTTTTTTAAACAAGTCCCCTGGTGTATCTTTTCATTGCTTTTCTAGGCACTTGAGGTGGAATGATTTCACCCCAGCTTTCAAATATCCTAAATGTGTGTGTTTATTCAGGCACGTTAGGCAAGTACTTAGTTCTCTGGAGAAGTCTATAATGCTTGGAAAGGTGGAAGGAAAGAGAAGAGGATGACCAGCAGCAAGGTGGCTGGCCTTGATTGCAATGGTAATGGGCACACCATTGGAAGACCTGAAGGGCCAGGTTGGGGATAGATCCTCCTGGAGAATTTCTGTCTATGTGGTCATTAAGAATTGACACTGACTTGATGGCCCACAAAGATATGCATTTTAAAGTTAGAATAGAGCTGTGGTTTATTTAGGGCTGCACTAAATATTTCAGCTTTTGAGGCATGAGCAATTTTTTGAGCACTGAAATATGTTATAAAGAAACGTGCGCTAGATAGATATATGGTGCCTTTGTAATAGAAATGTCTTTTCTTCCTGTTGAAGCTTTTCTGCCATCAAGTCCCCCCTACCCCACTGAGAATGCTTTTCCTTTTTGCTTGGCACATTGGCTAATAAGGGCCATGCCATGACATTATAGCCAACCAGAAGGGCTACAGACTATAATCACTGAGGTCAAAAGAATTACTGTAGACTGGCGTAAACCTACTGACCAATCAGCAGGAAGCATAAATGCTTATTGAATAGGTGGACACGCTGTTTCCTAAAAGACAGCCAAAAGGAAGGGACAGCTTAGCCTAGGATTATTCTCTGACAGTATTAGTCATCATGACTTTGTTACACAACAAATGGTTCAAATTATTATTTTAGTATATTTGGAATATAACTAATTTAAGTGACTAGTACTTCAACATGCCACAGGGTTATTATTTTCCAATATACTACAATGTATTTTCATTAATGTGATAGTCTTAATTGGCATTTATCATCTACTATTATAATTAGAGTAATATTTTGGCTGTCAGGTGAGTATTATGCATTTTATAGTTTATGTGGGTATGTATGTGTATGTGTATTCTGTCTGTCTCACCCATTGGCTTTGATGTGGGTTGATTAGGTAGATAAATATAAAGCTATCACCTTAAGCATTTCTAACTGAGAACCATAAGAGTTGCCAATTAAATCTGGGAGAAAAAGACTATGGGGAAATATCAGGGAACTCATCAGTGATACTTCAGTAACAAAACCAATGCACAAATAAGAAGTTTCCAGAGTATTACCCAACAAATTAACCTTCTGTGGCAACAATTGTCTATGTTAACAGTAAGAGAAATGGAAATAAAAATGAATTACACAAAACAAAAAATTTTGACTTTGCAAATAAACCAGGGAAATGGTTGGGATACACATTTCAAAAAGAAAAAGAAAATTATATTAAAATTACAAGAGGGAAGTACTGTACTAACAGATAATGTGAACATGCAAATTTTTTTTATCAATATTATTCTAATTTATATAAAGGACAAGAAATTTCCCTAGAGAAAATGGATGAATATTTAAAGAAACAAAATTTACTGAAGATTACACAGAAACAGAAACAGATTATGAACAGACCTATAACAATGAGGCAAGCTTGTGAAGCTATAAAAAAGACCAAAACAGGAAAGGTGCCTGGACCAGATAATTTACCAGCTTCTTATTACAAATGTTTTGGAGATGAAATCTTACAACCTTTACAAAATACGGTGAATTCTATTTTACAGAGGGGAAAGATGCTGGATAGCTAGAAAGAGGCTAACAGCGTTAATACCTAAAGAGGGCCAAAATCTGACTAATAAGAAACTTTCGGCCAATATCATTATTGAATAATGACTATAAGTTGTTTACAATGATTTTGTCTGCATTTATAGTTAAGGGATAATATTAGAAATGTGTTGGACATTTTGGAATATTTGAAGCCACATAATGAAAAACAAGCTGCATTGATTTTCTTAGATGCAGAGAAGGCCTTTGACCATTTGAACAGGGCTTTCTTGTTTAAAGTTCTGGAAGATATGAACTTCAGAGAGAATTTTATTAAATGGATAAGATTGATTTACACCTCACTGAAAGCACAAATAATTGTTAATGGAGAACTAACAAAACCCCGTGAGATACAAAAAGGAGAATGCCCATTGTCTCCACTCCTGTTCATTTTAGTTCTTGAAATACTGAACAGAGATATAAGACAAGATGAGAGAATTGCAGGAGTAAAGGACAAAAGAGAAATTTATAAGTTAAGGGCATTTGCTGATGATTTGGTGTTGGTTTTAGGGGATTGGTTAAAGGGAATAGAAATATTAATGGGAAAATTAAAAGAATTAGATATGCTAGCAGCTTTTAAGATTAATAATCAGAAAACAAAGATGTTAACAAAAAACATAAAAAAGAGGATCAAACAGAACTGATGGACAAAACTGGTTTTAAGACTGAGAAAAAAGTAAAATATTTGGGTATCACCATGACAAATATGAATTGTATGTTGTTTCAAAACAATTATGTTAAGATATGGAATGAAATTAAAAAGGACATGTTAAGATGGGAGAATTTTCACTGTTGGGGAGAATTTCTGTGATAAAGGTGAACGTTCTGCCTAGAATGAAGTTTTTGTTTCAGACAATCCTGTTTTGACAACTGATGTACCATTTGAACAATGGCAAAAATATATATCTAAGTTTGTATGGCAAGGGAAAAAGCCACAAGTTAAATACAAGATGTTACAAGATGCAAAGGAAAGAGGAAGATTCAGTTTACCTGATCTGAAATTGTATTTTGCCCCTTGTTGTTTGGTTTGGATGAAAGAATGGGTGTTGCTGAGAAATAAAAGACTTTTAGAGTTGGGAGAATGTGATCTGACATTTGGGTGGCACAGATACTTCTGGTACGATAAAGTCAAGGTTAATGTAGATTTCAAGAATCATTATATTAGACATGCCATATTAAGAATATGGAATAGATACAAACCCAGGCCATGCCCAAAAACACCTAATGGCTCTCAGCACAAAAAGCATTTTGTAGACAAGAAATAGACAAAGATAAATGGTTAACATATCATGAAATACTAGAATTTTATCAAGGGGAATATAAAATAAAATCAAGAGAACAAGTTATGACAGAGGGACATAGTTGTCAATGGTTTTCTTACTTATAGTTATCAGATAGATTTAAAGTAGATAAAAGAATGTATGTTATTGAAAAATGTAAGGCAGAATTTGAAACAGAATTGTGTACAAATGATGAACATGTAATTGCTAAAATGTATAAACTTTTATTGAAATTTGAAACAGAAAAAGAACAGGTCATAGAATGTATGATAAAAACTTTGGTTATAATATAGAAATGAAACAGCGGGGAAATATGTGGTTGAAAGGACTGAAATTTACATCATGTTATAATCTTAAAGAAAATTTTTATAAAATGACATACCGTTGGTATATGACACCAGAAAAATTTATGTAGGAAATGTTGACAACATGAAGGGTCATTTTATCATGCTTGGTGGACGTGTAAAAGGGCTAGAAAATTTTGGGCTCAAATACATATAGTGATTGAGAGGATTTTAAAGATTAATATTCAGTTGAAACCAGAACTTTTCCTCCTGGGGCTGATGGATAAACAGTTAGAAAAGAGCCATGGAACACTGTTTTATATATGATAACTCCAGTGAGAGTGTTATATGCATAAAGTTGAAAAAATTTAGCAATACCTTCAATGGAAGAATGGTTGGTGAAGATGACAGAACTTGCTGAAATGGTTAAATTGATTTGATTAGAGAAAAGACAATATCTACATTCATTGGTGACTGGAAATCCCTTATGGACTTTTTGCATAAAAAAGAAAGAAATGAACTTATGATTTATGGTTTTGATGTTTAGACAGGATAGATTATAGAAAGAAGAGGGTCATGATGTAATTTTAGAGAGAGAGGTTAAAATATGATTGTACTTATAATTGCTGTGAAGATGGTCAGAATCCACTTCTTTATATCTTTCTTTATATCTTCTTCTCCTTTTCTATTTTTCTTCTTTTTTTCTTTTTGCAATTTTAGTTTTTTCATTTATTTATTTCTCTTTCTTCTTTTTTGTTCTATTGTATTAGTTCTTACTATTGTTAAAACTTTCAATAAGATTATACACACACACATACAAACACATACACACACATAAAACCAATGCACAAATGTACCTCAATTTTTGTCTTCCATAAGTTTTATGTGTATTTCATATTGACTTGATGAAATAATTCTGGAGGACCATGACTGATATTTTGATTATTTATAACAAATCAAAGCACAAAAAGTTAATAACCTTCTCTGTATCACATTACATTCACAAGGGTTTCTCTGTCTTTATCTATTATGTCAATTCAGCAAAGATATGCACGTGCAGGATATAATGTGTGCCTGTCACTAGGCAAATCTCTGAAGTTGTTGAGTAATTTTGATCTTCCCTGTTTGGAGTTGAAGAATATCATATATGAAAATCACATCCTTGAGGTATGGATATGGGATTAATATCAAAGTTCTTACATATGCCAGTGATTATCTAAAACTCTGGGCATGTAAGGTGTTCCCATAAATAGCTATGCCAGTTGTCAGCATATGAGACTTTAAAAAATCCTGTTGTTTACAATGAATGCAAAGCTGTAGTCCAGAAGAGAGAGAATCATGCACACCTGAAGTTCTTATCACCACCACCACCACCACCACCACCATCTATAACAGTGTAATTGTCAAAACAGTTGACAAAATTAGAATTAGAATTATTTGACCTCACAACATTTATTTTACAAAAAAAGTATTACTTGGAACCACATATATATTAGTGCAGTATTTGGACAATACTTTGGGATAAGGTTTGAATTGACCCTGAATTACCAGGATTTACTGATTATTCTTCAGAAAAGTCTATATGGCACCTCTTTTAATCAGATTATTTCTGTTAAAGTGATCTGATTTCACTGCACATCTTCTGTAATTTATTCCTGATAGTAGTATTTAGAACTGTCACCTTTTTACACATATAGATCTCTGCATCACTGGATAATAATGGGGACCTTTTCAGTGAATATTGCAGAAGCCTTCATTTATATTGTATTGAGTACATGTACATTTATACAGCATATATTAAGTTGAGGGTTGTGTGTAGGAGTATCAGTTGTCTGCATGAAATGTAGCACATCAGTGAGTGCATTTCCATGATATTCTCCTGAGGTTGTATAATCTAGTTTATAACTTGGGCCACCATTTCCATGAAAAGCTCTCATATGTCCAAAATTATTGATAATTTCTTAGATATATTTTTGGCAGTTACCATGAACTGTATTACGTAGAGTTTTGTGATCTTCATGATTGCTTCAATACAGATTATAAACTTCCATTAATCATTCAGATGGCAATGTAGTTACACCCACTTAAGTTATTGTGCCAAACTGTAACATGTGCTATCTTGAAATGTTGCAATAGTAAAAATGTCTTTTGCATCTCGTTGTCGTATTATAGACCCTCTTCTCTGTCATGTGGGATAGGCTTTACATACCAGTTTGATTTAAGACCATTTGATAAGCATATTGGGAAGTTAAGTTAAAAAGTCAAGAGTCAAGAGTTTTAGTGTGTGTGTAGAAGAGAATGGAATGGGAGGCATTTGCTGTGAACTTGTTTTCATGCCAATAAACAATCTATCTATCGAAATGATGGCTATAAGGAGGCAGAAAAGTGGTGGGAAGAAAGGAATAGTTCTATTTCAGAAAAAAAAAATCACAGGTATGATACCATCCAAGCAGAAATTCATTTTCAAACATTGTTAACTGACAGAATGGAGCCCAACATTAATGTATTTAGATAAATGAAGTGCCGTTGTTTATATTAATGTATTTTCATCTTAGGAAAAAGCATAATATTTGATATAAAATATTTGATATTTATATTCAAGCTGGAATTCATCCAGGATCTGAATAATTGTTATTCAATTAATTACTAATTAAATTTAGGTTTGATTCTAGTGGTGAGCAACTATTTGGCCAAGAGACATCAAAGTATCTGTCTATCCAATCCAGTACAGCCATTTCAGTTTTATCACAAAGAAATAGATCTCAACTGCTGTACAATGGTTAAATTAGATATGCCAGTTGGTGAGTTTCAACATCCTGTATGAAAACAGTGTGAAACAGGGCACTGGCATCAGATGGAATTTCAGTCATCAGGAACCTTATGATTCTGCTGCTCTGTGAAGCTTGACTTGAATTAGTAGTAGTAGTAGTAATCTTTATTGTCATTGTACTTCTCGTACAATGAAATTAAATGCCACCCCAGTGCAGCTTTAAAAATATAAAAACCATAGAACACATAAAACACATAAAACACAACCTTCACACTCCATTCACCATTGCACAACCCCTGATGCTGCATTAATACTGCACTATACGGTAGAGTTCAGTATAGATACAGCTCTAAAATAAGAAAGCTATTCTTCAGCCTATTTGTCCTTGTTATGGTGTAAATCTAAACACGTTTACTTAGAAATAAGCATGTTGATTTCAAAAACTGAGTATTGTGTAAGTAAGGATTAATAACATATTTAGAACACAGATACTATAACTGAGTTTAGTCTTAAACGCAGTACACTGCATCTCCCTCACTGTACTAAACATTTACTTACAGCTGACCTTTCAGTATCTCACACTGGATTCAGTTTAGCTGTGATATGTTGAAGTTCTGCACTTTTTTTTTTAAAAAGCCTCTGTACGGCAAGACTAATCAATTATAAACCCACTGTGCTTTACTTAGAGACTTACAGAATTCTTACTGTGTATATTATCATAAGTAAAATATACTCAAAGATGAATAAGGAATGTTGATGGCAGATGCTCTGACATGTAACTTACTTTTCAAAGTAAACATGAAAATAATACACGATATACACTATTCTTGTAGATACTAGTAATTAAACCACTTATTGTGGTCCTTTTCATTGACTAGGAATAGCCACAGGAGCCTGATTGTACTATGGGCAATGTTTAAAGAGACTTTCTGACTTGTTTATAATTAAGACATATATTGAGTTCTTCCTCTAGGCTTTCTTGCCCTGAAGTCTTAGGGCTTGCTGAGAAAAAAATGTCAGTAAAGGAATGTGACTTGTTGAGGTGCTTGAAGATTATTCAAGAATTTTCCTTTCCTCGTAACTCATAGCTTTTGCTTTTACATAAACTAACTGTTTACACATATATTATGCTCTTATACTTAATGTGCATGACTGCATACCTGAAACTCAGATAAAAAGATTCCAGAGAAGGGAAGGGAAGGGAAGGGAAGGGAAGGGGAGGGGAGGGGAGGGGAGGGGAGGGGAGGGGAGGGGAGGGGAGGGGAGGGGAGGGGAGGGGAGGGAGGGAGGGATTATTGAGTGTTTGAACAATAACAAACGTTTGAAATTCAAGACATTCCAAGATTTAGAAGAATAATCTCTGTCTTGAGGGACAAAGAAGAATAAAAATCGTCATATATTTATGTTTGTGTTTATTTTATTATTAATCTTTGTTTCATTGTTAGCTATTTATGATGTTCTGTTATAAACCATTTTGAAAAAAAAATTAAAGTAGGGTTCAAATGTTTTAAATAATATACACTTTAATAGTGGTAAAAACTATCAATCCATAAATACATCTGAAGAATTTCCATTTTGCTTGCATATTATAACCAGATAGCAAAGGAATTAAAAAACCCCATACACTGGCATTAATCACACATTGATTTATTCATTAATAAGAAATCTACTTTACAAAGTAGCCAGAGGTGGTTTACATTAAAGACTACAACAGAAGCTCAACAAACTTGGATTTTTAAAAATTTGTTCTACATATGAAATAAAACATGTTACAGCAAAGAATGAAATTTGATGAGGATTCTACCTTAAGGACAAAAAAAAGTTCACCTTTTATAACAACAAATAGTTGGAACCATAGCATTGCTTTAGTGACACTGTTCACTTCAAGACAAGTCCAAACTCTTCAACATTATGAAAACTCTGCCTATTGCTTTGTAACAGAAAATTTATTACCACCAAATCATTTACAACAGACAGCATGCATTCCAAAACTGATTTGTTACTTTAGGCCACAACAACTCACTTTCAAAGTCAAAAGAATTCATTATATTGTACGGGAGGAAGAGCGTGAATGAAACAATTCCCAGGGACTGTTTTAGTGAACATCCAATCTAAGATTTGCAATTCCGACAAGCTTGTTTGTAACACAGCAAAAACATAATGGGCACATTAAACTATAGCGTGGTGTCTGAAGCTTAGATTCATCAGTGAATTTTCTTCTTTCCATTTGGCCCTTGCAATATCTCCATGGATGCTGGTTTCTTTCCTCTGAAACAGCCCAGGATTTGGCATGGTCCCAAATTTGAACACTGTGAACTGGTCTTTCTTCAGGGAAGCATTGCTTATTTATATGGAAATTTGAGCCCTTTGGTTTTCAAGATTTCCGCATTATTCATTATTTATACAACCCTCCTTTTCCTCTGAGAAGTTCCAGGAGGTCCAGATGGGCCTCTTCTGATCCATTTTATTCTCTCCCTAATATTCTGCTGTGGATTAGGCTGAGAGGCAGTTGTTTGGTATAAGGTCACCCAATGAGTTTGTCACATGATCAGCTAGGATCTTGTTCACAAAAAGTAAGCTACAAACTGATAATCTAAGAAGATTAACAAACTAAAAACAGTTACCCTCCAGGAACTGATTTAAGCAGAAACTCGTTCATTTACCACCATTATCACCAGGGGTTAAATGAATGGCTCTTTTGAAATGTAATGAACTAAGATACAAAGGTAAGAAATAGAATGGAGACATTATCTGTATTCCTTGATTTATACTTGCTTTGTACACTTCAGAATATCTTTGCTTTTGCTTCTAGACCTCATTTATTACCTCTAAGATTAAAGTGAAAATTTTACAGCAAAGGAGTTCATACTAAAGACGGGGTGACTGGACTTTGTCAACTTTCTATTTCAAATGTTTTTCTAGTTATTGTCACCTGAAATTTCCAGATGTTGTTGGATTTCAATTTCAAGTATCCCTACTAGCATATATATTGGTCTAGAATAGCAAGAATTTGGGGCACCATCCCTCTTCCTGCTGCGTCTCAGCACTTACTCATTAGCCTCCTTCCTCATGTTCAGGAGGGCTCTAGATTATTTTTGAAGAAAGAGGGGAGAAGTTTATACTTATCTCATCTATCTTGCATGACAATATTTACACTACAGACCACTCCATGAGAGGGAAGGAATAGAAATAAAAAGAAAAGCATTATTAACATTATGGTATATTTCATACATTTTCCATCTCACACACACCAACAATGATGGCAGGTATACACGTTGTCCTGAAGAATGCATTGATGTACCTGGCTGTATGTCTTACGTGAAAGAGTTGTACTGCTGAATAGACCTGACCTGTATTACTGCCTTCAATAAATAAAATAACGGAAGACCAATCAGCCAACTAGTTTCTGCTGATATCTAAGACAATGCTCCATGCCTTATCTTAATTATACTTTTCATTTATTCATTTATTTTCTATCTGCATTTCGGTTCAAATGGATCACTCAAGGCAACTTTTAGGATAAAAGAAGCAAAGTGCACACCCAAGTTGCAAAGGCCAAACACTCAGAATGTAAAACAATTAAGAAGCATAGCTGTTAATTTTAAGATTACCTTTCATAGGTCAAAACTCCAATAAAGCTTCAGTTCCTTTAAGATGGATCAGTGATATGATCTATTGACCATAGAGGTGATGCTGTACCAACAATGTCTCATTTATGGCTGAGCAACCTCACCATTTGTTCATTTCCAGAAAAGTGAACATACAAGTAGAGAACCATATTTGTTCAATAAAGAAAATTAGGAATGTTGAACATTTGTCAAAGTGAAGTGCACCTTCTACACAGTCCTAGAAAACTGTACTAAGGCCTGCTCTAGAAGTAAGAGAGAGGTTTCACTCAGGATGAAGCCTCCTGAGTACACTACAACCACTTCAATCAGTTGCTTTGCTACTACAGTCTGCTTCAATTCCCCTCCACCGAATTCCTTAAAAGAATAAAACAGAACCCTATGAGACTGGAACCCCCTTCCCCCAGTAATCTGGCAGACCCCACCCTTTATGGAAGGCCATAAAGAACTGGCTCTTCCTACAGGCACTGGGGCAGAGTAAGATGGGAGCTGTGGATAGTTTGTAGGGGGCATCCCAGGAGGATAGATGAAGTGCCAGTTTTTTGTGTGTTTGTGTGTGTGTTTATGTATGTTTATTGTTTTGTGGTTTTATTGATATTGTGAGCCACCCTGAGTTGTCCTCTAACATGAGCAGCCATGCAAATCTTATAAATAACAACAACAATATATTAGATATATAAGGCTACCTAATCAGAGACTCAAGGTAGCTTGCATTAAAAGCTCAATTTAAAACACATGTTAAGCTTAATTAAAATAAACAAAATTAAAATATATTTTGGGGAGTACATAAAACATATAAAAAATAAAATTATATATATACTGTATATCATTTTATATGTAATACACACACACACATGTATATATATACATATATACAGTGGTACCTCGGTTCACAAACTTAATTCGTTCCACGATTCTGGTTGCCAACTGATTTTGGTCGCCAACCAAATCAAATTTTCCCATAAGGTTCAATGTAAATAAGGTTAATCCATTCTGAACCATATGTATATTTTTTTAACCATATTTATTCTTCAAAATAGTCGAGATTGTCGACTTCACCATCTTGTACTCCGAAGCCAGATCAGTCACACGAATACCACGCTCATGCTTTTTTACAATTTCCTTCTTCAATTCAATGGTTATTTTCTTCAAAACCTTCTTCTTACCATTCTTGCTCTGCACTTTCTTGTTACCTTCATTATTGCTCTGCACGTTCTTGTCACCTTCATTACCGCTCTGCACTTTCTTTTTACCACCATGCTTGCTCTGCACTTTCTTTGGAGCCATGCTGGATGTACTGTATGTGCTGAAAAGCATGCCAAAAAGCTTCACAGCAAGTTTCTGTCTGCAACCGCGATCTCACCTAGAGGAAGCCAGAACCATGTGTCAGAGCAGGGAAGATGGCCGCAGGTCGTGTTCGTCACCCGATGCAGAGTTTGCGAACGGATGCAAAATTTTGCGAACGCTGCTGTTCGCGAACCGAATTGCTCGTGAACAGAAGTGTTTGTGAACCGAGGTATTACTGTATATATGTAATGCAGAATGACATATATAATTCTTCCCTTGTCCCCAAATGGCATAATAATATTATATTACCTTGTAAAGCTGGCATAATTCAAACTACTTAACAATCATGGACTATCTACATGCATTGGCAGGATACTTCTTTAAAATGTTTAGGGACTCAGAAAAAAGTTATTTTATTTTATTTTTTTACAAAAAGCAAAATTAGAAATATTGGAAACATATCTTTGTTCCTTGCTTGTGGGTAGATGATCGATAGATTTCTGAATTGTTTTGAATCACTTCCAATCAGGGAATTTTTTTGAAAAAAAATGGTCTTCCACCAGAGCATGTATCAATCATTGCCAGTACTGTTCATTAGTTACAACCACTGAAACACAGCTATAGGCCTTTCTTATAAAATATGTAAATTAATTATTTTAATTTATAATTTGGGTTCTAGAAGAGCTACAAACAAGCTGTTTCTTGAAAATGAAATCAGAAAATGGGGGGAGGGGGAGCAGCTAATCCTGTTTGCCAATGTCCATGCTATCAGGCTAATCATCTTAATTACATTTTTAATTTGCTGAGATCCAGAACTTCATGTCATTCACCTCCAGTTTTCCAAGCCAAAGAGGCAAAAAAAAAAAAAAAAATGCTTCATTAAGTACCGCAAGGCTTCATTTACCTTTGGAAAATATCATTTTCCTCCCAAACGCATTGTCATAGGGAGGTGACTAATATGAGGTTGCAGTTCATGGGTTTAGGTTCAAAAGGATGTGTTTCTGGTTCTGAAAACAAGCAAGCTGTAAAGCGATTCTGCTTTTACAAAATAGCAGTGTGCGAACAGACGGGCAGGCAGCACCACACAGAGCGCTTCTATAAGGATCCATCATCAGCCTTTGTAACACCAAAGCCTCCCTTAGCCAGGTGTTGAAAACGTGAGTGGAAGGCCAAGCTCTTAAAGGCCTAGATTTCTTTTCTTTTCCCTTCATGTTTTGAGGAAGTTACTATATCAGAAGACAGATGAAATGCATTTATATGTGTTTCACCAAAATATATTTTCTTTTCACTGGCTTGAAAAACCTCCTAACTAAGTCCTGTGATAAAGCTTTATTGAAATCGTCTTATGTTTTCAGTGAAACGGATCAGAAATGAAATGGACCAAAGAATTGGACCCCAAATGCTATGAAATGGAGCAGAGGAACAAAATACTAAATCCAAACTTCAATTAACTTAAATTGCTTTCATTGTTAAAGAGAGAGAGACTAAGAGACTACAATTCACTCAATTTTTTCTCTCTACTTTACGGGAGAAAGAAGGATAAATTACTGTATTCAATTTTGGGTACCCTACACTTGTGTTTACATTTATGGAAAGAAAATGAGAGTTCATAGTTATTCCATATCATGTATAATACTATATTGTCCCCCAAACAAATACAAAGCTATCAGCAACCCTTTTGAAGTTGTGTGAAAAAGTGAAACTTAAGTTAATATTATCACAGTCTTAACTGATCTATCTTTTGCAGGTTTATAGTTACTAACATGGATGTTTCTTTCATGGTTCAGGACTGCCTAACAAGAACTTTGATCTGCTGTTTTAAAAACAAGAAAAATACATTTAAAGCAAACTAGAAGAGGCAAGGAAAAAATGCCATACCTGGCATTCAAAATCACAGCTATGTGAATCATGAGACCTAAGACAACCATATCTGGGCCGCAGAAATCTGAAGAACTACTAGAAGGCAGCAAAGAGAAATCTACCTTCCCTACCATCTAGTGCTTGCCTGGATTTTCTGCAACTCAGATCAGGTATCCTTTTTGGAAATAATGACAGAATATTTTTTTCAGTGCTTTACCTTTATTACCTGTGATGAATGATTCCATTTCTACATTAGACAATATTCATCTAGTGGTTGTATTCATATAGCAGTTGAGGTAGTGGCATGTGCCAATACAATTATAGTTTTTGTTTTTACATAATTTACATCACAACTTAATGCTTAACATGGCTTGATTGATTAATTAGTGTAATCAAGTTGGTGTTGACTCTTAGTGACTACAGAGATAGATTTTCTTCATGATGATATGTGGAGTCCTTGGGGTTCTCTGAGTTAATTCAGCAATTAACAGACACATAGAGATAAACAGCATCTACATACTATTCAAAAGAGACAAAAGATCAGAAGATCACCTCACCAGCAAGCAATCACCAGCAATCATCACCCAGATAAGCAAAGGTTACCACCAGGCACAGAATCAAGCAGCAAATACATGCCAATCAAAGAACTACTAGAAGAGCAAAACAAAACTCCCACCCTTACCAGCACTGGCAAGGCAGGCCACAGCACATAAATAGAGAGCAAACCCCATCCCATTTTAGCACTGAAGATGTTACCTAGCCGGGTAATGAAACATTTGCAAGAAAAGAACCAAGCTCAGAGAACCCCAAGGACTCCACAGTTGAAACCTAAGCTACACATATTCACCTCTATGATGATATGTCCCTAACCTGGTCCTTCAAGTCTTCCAACAGTGCACCCATTGCCATTGTAACCGAGTCCATCCACCTTTCTGTTGGTCATCATCTTCTTCTATTTCACCTTTCCCAGCATTAGAGCCTAGGTCTTCACATAATGTGTGTGAAGTAATAATATGGGACTGGTCTTTTGTGCCTCAAGTGAGAACTCTGGGTTGACTGGGCAGCAGTGATTCAGGGAGATGCTGGAGGTGGATCATCACTTTAGTGACAGGGGCAAAGGCATCAATTATACTGCAGGGAAGAGGGCAATGGTAAACCTGGATCACATGGAAAGAAAATATAAAATAACATGGTTTAGAGTGTAAATATTTTGTTAGGAAAAAAATTAAATATTTTTTGGATGGTTACTGAAAAAGCTAGAATGAACCTTCATAATGTTTTGAGTTTGTTTCTCATTGCATAATTGCACTTAGCAGATGTTAATCTGCTATTGTAAGATCTGTGATTTTACTAAATAACATTTTACCCAAGATATTTACCTTTTATATCTTCAGTCATAAAAACCATGACCAAACTAAATTTTAATAGCTGACAGTTCTGTACAATGATTGGGACATTTGGCAATTTGTAGCTATTATATAGATTGTGGACTGAGCTTTTAATGTGTGCAAGACTGACTAGTTTATGGGGTCGTTGTGTAGTTAAAACAGAAAGAGAGCACAGTCATAGCAGGTCCTTAGAGGTGAAAAGATTTATAAAATGTGTATAATGACCATGAATGTATCTGCTATTCTGGCTGCAAAACTACAACTGAAACAGAAGCCATGCCTTCTTTGACAAATGTAATGCCAGCAACTGTTACAGATGTATCCTGAAATTAAACAAGGACCCCACTCATTGTACGCTGTCCTCCTCATCCTCATCCTATGTGATAGATGTGCTGTACTTAACAATCAAATGCTGCACTGGCAGAAATGATGGGAGGTAAAGTCCAAGACAGCTGGAGGATATCAAGCAGCAGAAGACTGATCTATTCTTTTTACTTTACTTTTTTGAACAAATAGAATCTTAGCTTGAATGCAGTTTGACTGAGGGCCACATTGCATTCTAGATTGCAATAGGCTTTTTTTAATTTAGTCATCACAAACCATTGATTTCTATAGGTCACTTCTAGTATGGCTAAAAAAAGATCCAATTGAATATGTTAAATGAATAATCACACTCATAGTAGCTGCTTTTTCTTTATTATTAAAGTATGATTATTTATGATTAAATCTATATCTGGCCTTTCCATTTGTATTTCTCAAACTTTGTCTTTCTCAAGTGGCTTAGAATAATAAAATAGAATAATAAAATTAATTAAAAGAGCATTAATGGATAGGGAATCACAAATAGACCTTTGCTGCAGGTGGAAGTTTTTGTAACCCTTTCCTCACTGGCCTTTTGTTAAGGCTGCTGTCACTGCATGTTTTTTGGGGAGGGGGCAGGGGGGAAGTCTGTTTATCAGGGTTAGAGTTCCAATTCCAAAGGCGTCTTTCCTTCTCCTTCTCCTTCTCCTTCTCCTTCTCCTTCTCCTTCTCCTTCTCCTTCTCCTTCTCCTTCTCCTTCTCCTTCTCCTTCTCCTTCTCCTTCTCCTTCTCCATTATGGCCACCCACTCCAAAGAATCTGGACTGGTGACAACATATCAATATATCGTGCTGCCTGCTGTTTATTCTTTTCCGAGAAGCCATGGCACTCCCAATGCAGAGCACCATATTCCTTACTGGAAAAATGGATAGTTGGGTGCATTTTATTGACATCGGCTGTTTTCATAGACAGGTACATGTGGCTTTCTTGACAATACAGCAATGGCTTGCCACTGCCTTCTTCTGGAATGTTTTGGACTTCCCAGTCTAACCCTGCAATTTTAGTAGTCCTTGAAGGACCCATCCAAGGGCTTACCAGGCCCAGCCCTGTCAAACTGTTTTTTTTTTTTTTACTTCCAAATTGAACTATGCATCTCTTCAAATACAAGCCCCAAAGAATGTATATTTGCAAATCCTTCAAGTAGAGGATAGTCCTCAAGAAAACAAATACATATACACACTGATTTTCAGCTATTTCCTCCCCTTCCCACCAAAGAAAGCTGAACCTATTTTGCACCCCTGAATAGGACTGAAATATGGGAAAAACTGATACTGGACAATTTTGGTCCTGACAGTATATAAAACTGTGTTTCACGCCAGGAGGGACCACCTTTGGCCCTAAGACTACATGCTACCTTTTTGAAGATTCTTAATACCAAAATTCAGCAGCAAAATTTCCCATCATTTTGAGGTGGAAACACATGAAAATGTAGGACAATGGTGGAAATATTTTCTGTACATTAAAAAAATATACAACTTCATCCCCCAAAGCTTCAAAAACAAGCAGAAAACCCTGGTCTATGCAAATATGAAAAATGGATGTAGCTCCATCATACATGTGGGTAGCCACATGTATGATGGAGCTACATCCATTTTTCATATTTGTTCTGCCCACTGTAGTTTTTGTTTATGCCAAAATTGGCTTCCAATCACCTAAAATGGCTAGTCCAATTTAGGTATCAGAACTGAGTGGACTTTCTCCGCAGATCTGTAAAATTAAATCTTGTAAATGGTTTGGCATTGCTTGCAAACCTCTCTGTTTAAACAATTTTTTGAAAAGCTTTTTAAAGAAGATGCTGTGAACCATTTATAATACTATCATGTAAAAACTAATGACATCATCTAATGATGTTTGTTTTGCACTAGGAATTAAAGATGTGGATGTACTTCAGAAAGCAAATAGGAAAACTTTTTTGAAAAATAAATCAAATGCGCCTTTTCTTTAGTATTTTCTCCGCAACGTATACCATCTATTACAGACCACAGTTTACCTCTGCTAATATTTACATAAGGAACATATCATTATTTAAACTGCAGTTTAATTGCAGTTGCATCGTTTAGATTAAAATACACTTTAATTGCATTTAATTTCTGTGTGGTTGCAATTAAAATACACTTAGTCACACCCTCTCAAATATCTCTTCGAAATGTTGAGTCAATAACTCAGCTGGGCCTTAACTATACACTTAGAAATAGAAAAGCATCAATCAAAATGTATATAAGCATGTTCATGAAATCCCTGAGGATTTCAGGGGGAGTTCGGAGAACATGTAGGAATGCAGATTGTCTCCCAGCAGTACTAACTGGTAGTAGCTTATCATCTGATTAGAGAGTATTCTGAGAGGAACTCAGTATAACAGACTAGACTGTGAAGAAAATTAAAGTTCAGCATAATTTAAATGGAGCACACTCTTAACTTGGGAAGTAAAATGCAATGGTCTGATGCTGTCATGCTGATATCATATCAGTCTAGCTATAAATTGCCTAAACTCCCAATATAGTGTTTATGCTGATAAATTATGCACAGCAGAGCTCCATCTTCTGCATCAGTTTCAACCATTTCTAGATCAGGAGGCCTTTCTCATGTCCACTCATGCCTTTGTCACTTCTCAGTTGGACTGTCGGAATGTACCACACATGAGAGTGCCCGGAAGCTACAGCTGGTCCAAAATGCGGCAACTTGAGTAGTTACAGGTACTACTTGTTTTGGCCATGTAACATCACTATTTTGAGAGCTGCACTGGCTCCCATTTGGTTTCCAGGTGCAATTCAAAGTGATGGTTGTCAACTGTAAAGTCCTACATGGCTCAGGTCCTGGGTATCTGTGTGACCACCTACTCCTAGTGACATCTGCTCCTCTGATAAAATCCATAAGGGATATCTACTCTTACAGAATGTTGCCAGCAGAGAACACGGGGCTGGCCTTCTTTGTTACTCTTCCCCTTCATTTAAACAGCGTTCCCTGATGATCAGATTGCCCTGTTGAGACCTGGCTGTTTCAGAGGGCTTTGGGGGGCTGATTGGAGTTTCTGCTCCCTTCTGTAGTGAGGAAGTAAATGACTGCTGTTCTGTATTCTCAGGGCTACTAGGTATTATGTGATTGGCTTACTCTGTTATCCTGGTTCTTGTTTATTTGTTTGTTTTAATCGTATTACTGCATATGGAGTATAAGCTCTTCAGAACTGTGTGATTGAAGTGGCATGTAGGTAAGAAAGTAAATAGAGTACAGGGTGGCCAAAATAATGAAAGAACTGGGGTAATTCATTTACTAACAAGAGATATCATATTAGAAACCTTTTAGATCAGAAAAAAGGGCAAAGAAGGAAGGCATGGCAGTTTTAAAATTATAAATGACATGGAGATGATAGAATTTTTTTTTGACTCTTATAAATATTAGACTCCAGGTAAACCTTTGAAGGCAAGTGGTGAGAGATATAGGAGAGAGAAAAGCAAGTGTTTCTTAACTCAGGGCATATTCAAAATTTTGGAAAGTGATGATGGCTGCCAACTTGGATAGTTTAAACAGAGATGATGGGCACCAGTTTGGATAACTAAAAAAGGGATTTGCCAGAATCATAGAAGACAAAGCCATATCACTACCAGATATTCATCTTTCCTCCTACATTCCTGCAAACACTCTCTCCCCTGCTACTATTATAGTAAATAGTAAAAAATTATTTACTATAATTTTTTTGATGGGAGAGGAGGGAAAGGAAAAGGAAGTCCTCTCACATACGGCTGGAACTAGCCTAATGGCTATTAATAAAGATGACTACAGTATATGCATCTTACAGAAAAAGCAGAGCTCCTCTAGAAATCTGTTTCCTGAGAACACAATCAAGAGGGTTTTATTGCCCTCATATTGTGCTTCTGGGCCCTGGACCAGGTGGGTCTTGAGCCTAATCCAGCAGGGTACTTCTTCCATTTTAAAAATGAGAAGGGGAAAAAAATTATACAAAGATATGGATGTTTGGGCACTCTTCATGCCTCCCTAAAGAAAATATTTCACGAGTGGGACAGCACTGAGAAAAACTTTCCCCATTGCTCTTCTGTTATCAGGAAAAGCATCTTATTAGACTGACAAGGTCGCGTATCCCAGTCCCAACCAATGGAGTTAGGTACCAAAGTCAATCTAGCAGTCCAAACCCATTTTCATAGAAAACAAGGATTGGGATCAACCAGTCCAACCTTTTGCCCAATGCAAGAATCCAGTAGCTCAGCATCTCTGACAAATGGCCATCAGCCTTTCTTTGAACGCAAACAAAAAGTGAGACCACCACTTCCCAAAGCAAGTCTGTTCATGATGATGCCCTACCGAAATCTACTACCTTATAATTTATACCCATTATCCTGTCTTCTAAAGCAACTAAACAATTCTGCCCTATGGAGGTCTCCTCAGATCAGACAGAAGTCTAGGGAAAAAAAAAAGAAGAACTCTCTGTATTCTCCAATTATCTACATAGTCCTACTGATTTATTACTACATATGTAGGGTCTTGCAAGACTTAAATATTATTTTGCTTTTTTCTTCTTTGTAACTTGAGGTGGTGACAGACAATTATTACTTACAGAGGATAGATGATATAGATATTTATCAAGAATAATTTTTCCATAGCAACTTGCTGAGATGGACAAACTGACTTCTTTGATTAGAGGAAGGAAAATATCTACATTTATTGGTGACTGGAACCCCTTATGGACTTTTTGTGTAAAAATAAAAAAAAATGAACTTTGATTTATGGTTTTGATGATTAGACAGGATAGATTATAGAAAGAAGAGAGTCATGATTTAACTTTAGAGACAGAGGTTAAAATATAATTGTATTGATAACTGCTGTGAAGAATATCAGAAGCTACTTCTTTATACCTTTATATCTTTCTTTATATCTTTCTCTTTTTTCTACTTTCTTCTATTTTCTTTTCTTATTGAACTTTTAGCTTTTTCTGTTATTTCTCTTTCTCTTTCGTTTTCTCTGTTCCATTTTAGTTTAGTTCTTATTATTGCTTTTAAAACATATATATATATTCTTAGTTATTAAACTAAGAAAAATATCTGATAACCTAATACATGTGTTATCTTTCTCTTTTGAAGAAACACAAACATACAACAGGAAACAATAATGGCTCAATCAAACCAGTAGCACTCTGGCTGCCTAAACCATTTTAGAAAGACTAATAAAGAAAATAAAAGAGTACACGACTCATTTTTTATCTAAAGAGGAATCAAACAATAGATCACAGGATATCCAGATGAAGGGCATAACTCAGAGGGCTTGCTAACTTAAAATTATGGAGTTGCTGGCATGGCTCTTTTCTCGGTACATACAGATTTGGATTAGGGAGTAGAAGACTGCCACTAGTGAGCAAACTGTGCAGCTGGCATATTGTTACTTTGCTGAACATAATGGAGAGCAATAAATTATCCAGAGCTTGAGGGATTAGGGAATCCTGCCAAATCCTCAAGAATGCCTGACACTTGATAAGAAACAAATATATGACTTAGTGCTATTAGGTTCTATGTTTCTCTTTAAGAAAGTATGCCCAATATTTATATTCAGTGTTCTTAAGTTGTCAGAATATTTTATTCCACTAACTTGACTTGGTCTGGGATTTCCCAGCTATCAGACCATGACATAATAATTGTATGAATGTAGAGATCCATAACAATATCTAAGGGAGCCTTCTCCAACCTGCCACCCTCCAGATATCCTGGAGGTTGGTAGACTGGAAAAGGCTCATTGAAGGCGTCCAGTGTAATTTCTGAAATCAAAGTCTTTGGTTAATAAAGACTGCAGCATGAAAAATCTTGATTTCCTTCATTCCATTCCAAGAGATGAGATGATACCAGGGCTCTACAAATTCAGACTTTAATTTATGTAACACTCTTTTGTCTGTCAAGCAATTAAAGTTCTAAGAATAAATTAAAGTTTTATGCATGTTATATATTGCAGCATCTGAATAATACTTATAGGCTTTTTAAAAAAGATTCTAACAGAAAGTAAGAATTTTTATTTATAAATTTCAAATATTTAAAGCCATATCTACCACTCTCTGCTTCAGACAGATTTTTCTGAATTGTTGCTCTTCAGATGTGTTGGGCTTCACCTCCCACCATAACCAGTAATTATCTGGGGATGATGAGAATTTTGCTCCAACATATTTGGAGGACCTGAGACAGAAAGTTGGTGGCTTAACAAAAAGAAAAATATAGATAGCAAATTTTTTAGAGTATAAAAAAGTTAATGTTTAAATAATCAGAAATTTGTAAACTTATCAAATGCTACCTTGAATACCTAACAGCACTATGATTTTTATTCATAATGAACTTACTAGAAGGCCTTAAGAAGAACCACTCTTTCTCATCCTAGGCCTGCTACCTGTAATATACAAATATTAATGAATGGGCTATATTAAACAGAACTCCGTTTCTGCTGTTAGCCCTTCCTATTAGTCTTCCTTTTCCCCTCTTTATATGCCTTGTGCTCCCCAAAAGCTACCTTTTCTCTCTGACCTTTCTGTGAACTGTGCAGACAATATATCCAAATAAATTACTGTCATAGAAAGCCATTAAGAATACATGAAAACCAATAACAATGAATAGAATAATGAAACAAATAGCATTTCAATCATTTATCCCAAGAACATGAATGAAAAGGGGTACATTAATTCTGCTTTTCATTCTTTTAAAAAGTGAATGAACAGCTGTATATTCTGCAGACATGAGTGCTATTTTCCTCAAGTAAAAAGAATTTGGTTTTTGAGCAAATTCCTCAGTACTTTATTTGAATGAACAATACAGTAACACAACTTCAAAAACAAAAACAAAAACACACACTGAGAAACCCCCCACCCCAGCCCCCACCAACTATTGAAGGAAAACACATAGTTTGGGAGTGCATACATCTTAAGGGCATATACAAAATATTAAAATTCACATTCAGTACATATTTCTGTTCAAAAAGACATTTAAATAGGTGAAGGTAATCTCTAAGGATCAGTTTAAACAGCAAAGATGTGGCCAGAAACTCACTGTGGAACAGATTCCCAACTGCTCATGTGCAATTTCCAAGTTCCAAAGTTGAAGAAAGCCAACCAATTTCTACATATATCCATCATTTTTAAGGAGATCATCAAGAATCATTAGTGACACTGAATAGAGGAGCTATGGGATGAAATCAAAACCTGATTTCAAGATGAATGTGAAAGGGGACTGTCAAAGATGAAGAAACAGAAGAAAGCAAACTGGAGGTCAGAAGAAACTGTGGAGATTGTCAAGTAGGGCAGAGAAGCCAAAGCCAAAAATCTAAGGAAGGAACTGAACTTTAGAGTTCTAGAGTTTAGAGTTTTCTAACAGCTTTAGAGAGCTGTTAGAAAAGGCAAGAAGCAGTATTACAACAACATCTGTAAAGACATTGGAGATGGACATTGGAGATGGAAGTAGACATGAAAAAATAAGGAATGTTTTTAAAAAAATCTCTGAACTCAGGAGTTTGTGTGCTAAAGTAACTGATTCTCTGAAGTAAAGTAACTGAAAAATCTCTGAACTCAGGAGTTTGTGTGCTAAAGTAACTGATTCAAAGGAAGTCAAACAAAGATGGAAGGAATATACTGAAATACCATACAGTAGAGACATCAACATCTAAGATACTTTAGAAGATTTTCACTACTCACAACAACCTCTAGTACTGGATTATGAAGTTAGATCAGGACTCTGGTCATTACCAAGTTGGAAGACTACAGGAACTGATGGGATACCCACAGAAATATGGCAAGCAACAGAAGAAGAATAGTCAAGGTTCCAACCAAGCTATGCTAGCAACTCTGGAGAACAACACAGTTTACCTCTTCCAATTGGCAACCAATTGGAAGAGGTAAATCTATATTCCAATACCACCCCCCACCCCAAAAGGAGACTTAACACAGTGTGTAAACTATGATACAATATCCTTAATTTCACATGCTAGCAAAATAGTGCTTAGGATCATCCAATGCAAATTAGAGCCCTACATGGAAAAAGAGATGCCAGATGTTCAAATTGGCTTTAGAAATGGCCAAGGAACACAAGATATTATTTATGATGCATGCTGAATAATTGAGAAAGCCAGAGAATACCCAAAAGTAGTCACTGTGTATTTCATTGATTATAGAAAGGCCTTTGATTGTGTCGATCATGTCAAGCTGTGGAATGTGCTTATAAAAATGGGGATCCCAGAACATCTCATTGTCCTCATGAGAAACCAATATACAGGTCAGGAAGCCACAGTACGGACAGAACATGGTGAAATGGACTGGCTCCAGGTTGGCAAAGGAGTGCAACTATATATTTTAAGGGAAGCTGGGCTGGAAGAAGATAGGCATTGTTTTAAAATTGGAGAAAGAAACAATAACCTGTGCTATGCTGATGACAGTACCCTGATGGTTGAAAATGCAAAGGAACTGCAAGCTCCAGTAATAAAAGTCAAGGAGCACAGTGAAAAAAATGGGACTAAAATTAAAGATAAAGAATATCAAACTAATGATAGGTAGAACAACCAGCCATAGAATTGACAATGTAGTTATCAATGTGGTGGATAGCTTCTGCTTTTTAAGATCAACCATCAATGGTAATGGAACAAGCAGTCAAGAAATATGCCATAGATTAGCACCTGGTATAGCAGCCATGAAGGCCTTGGAAACAGCATTCAGATACAGTGATGTGTCTATAGCTACAAAGATCAGATTAGTGCAAGCAATGGTATTCTCTGTAACACTCTGTGGAAGTGAGAACTTTGTTGGATTTTGAAGAAGCAGGTTAGGAAGAGTATTGATGCTTTTGAGCTTTGGTATTGGAAAAGATTCCTGAGAATACTATGGACAGCCAAGGCAACAAACACATGGATCATCAAACAAATCAACCCAGAGTTCTCAACTGAGGCATAAATGAGCAGGATTGATTGATTGATTGATTGATTGATTGATTGATTTAACCAATTTATATAGCCACTCATCTCACCACAGGTGACTCCAGCATATAACAAATTATCAGATTTAGACACATTATGCAAAGACCTAACTCTCTGGAGAAGGCTCTAATGCTGGGAAAGGTGGAAGGAAAGAGAAGAAAAATGCAACCAGCAGCAATATAACATTGAAAAACCTAAAAGACCAGGTTAGGGACAGATTGTCAGGTAGAAAATATATCTATGTGATTTCTAAGAGTTGACACTGATTCAATGACACATAATCAATCAATCAATTTAAGAGCAAGCCACCTTTCCGGGCTTGAAGAGTCTTTTTTCATCCTAGCCACTATTTAGACATCTGAATCCCAGCCACCCCTCTATTATGCAAACTGGGTCCTCAAACTGTTTTGGAGCTGTTCTATTCCAGGCTTTGTGGTGGGGGAGGGGCAGGGGGAGGTGAGGAGGACTTTGTGCAAGATTCCTTCTCCTGGCTGAATGGAACTGTGATATCTTCAGTAAGCGACTTTGGGCCAGTCGCTCTCTCTCAGCCCAACTCACCTCATGGGGTGGTTATTGTGGGGAAAATAGGAGGAGGAAGGAATATTAGGTATGTTCATCACCTTGAGTTATTTATAAAAATAAGAAAGGCAGGATAAAAAAGCGGGGGGCTGCTGGGAATAAAAACAGCATTTCAACAGTGGAGACGTTTCTTAGAGTGAGCAATCTATCCAATGCAAGTGCACACAGAGCACAAGAATCCGAACCACATGCAGAAGGCACAGACCCTTATCCAATGTCACATCAGGTGGATGCAATTTTTCTCCCACTTCAATGTTTACATCAATTATGTCCCTTGCTTACAAAATAAACAACCAAATGCCCTATCGCACATGTCCGAATTTGATATTCCCTGGCCTTCCTCCTTGCCATGGTCTTGAAACCTGACAATTTTGCCCCCTCCCAGAAGAGTCCCTCCAAAGAAGCTAGGAACAGCAAGGCAGATAATAGATCTGTAGGACTGGATTTGTTAACAACCACAATAAGACTCACATGTCAGGGCCTTCAGAGAGTCCCATAGACTGATTCTTCTTTCTCTGTGACTGAAAGGCAACAATTTCACAAAAGTTGTTTAGATGTTCCTCTTGCTCTCAGGGAAGATATATTACAATTTTGACCTGACAATGAAATAGCAGGGCAGGGGGGAATGTTGCAAAACAATGCATCTTTTGCTCTGAGAATTCTGGTGACCAAGACTGAGAGCAGATGTCAAATACTATTTGTCATCTTGTCATGTCTGTTGCTGGGTCTAGGCCATCACTGCAAAGCTGGCAAGTTCACTGCTTTCTTGCAGGACCATGGGATACAGTTTTCCTTAATTTTATTAACAATCTTATAGATGTGCAAATTTATGCAACCATTTTGGTGGTGATGGATCTATTTACCAAGATGGCTCATTTTATTCCATGCAAAGGTTTACCATCTACTCTGAAGATTGCACAACTCTTTCTAGACCATATTTTTCAGTACAGGTAGTCCCCAGTTTAAGAATGAGCTCCATTCCCAAGGTCTGTCCTTAAGTTGAATTTGTATGTAAACTGAAACAGTACTGTATAATACTATATAAGTAGTATTGTGTAATTAACTCGAACTATTGCATATTTAACTTAAATTATTGTGTATTTAACTTGAATTTTGCTACAATAGGCTCTGTTCTTAATTATGGGTTGTCCTTAAACTGGGCGTTCTTAACCTGGGGACTAGCTGTACAGGAGCGTAGTCAATCATGTGATCGTGGCTCTTAATTTACATCCAGATTCTTCCACTTGCTGGATATTGGTATTTATTTGTTATCATCTCATCACCTGGAACTAAATGGGCAACCAGAAAAGACTAACATGCTGGGCAAATACAGTATCTGTGTTTCAATGCTTCCTATCAACAGAACAACTGGCCTGTTCATTATTTGTAGGTCTTGGGTATAACAACTCTCTGGATTCCTTGATTGGCATGTCTCCCTTTCAAGCAGTTTATGGCTACAATCCACACTATTTGCCTTCTAAAACTCCTACCTCTATAATTTCTCTAATTTTCACCAAGAGAGACAGGCGGCATAGCTCCTATTAAATGAACAGTTAGATTTGGCCAAGGTTGCATACAAAATGCAGCAGGTGTGCATAGGCAAGAGAGTGCCAAGATTGCTATGGGGGATTTGGTATGGTTTTCAACTAAGTTTTTACCTTCCTCCGATCTATCCAGGAAATTAGACTCAAGGTTAATTGGCCTTTTCCCTGTCATAGATCAGCGCAGCTCAATGGCTTTCTGTTTGCAATTGCCCATCTTGATTAAAGTACACCCAATGTTTCACTGTTCTCTCCTTGTGTGGGAGGGGCTCTCTGTCCCATATGTTCAGCATCTTCCCCTCCCCCACCAGTTCTCACAGAGAGCAAAGAAGAATACAAGATAGAGTATATTTTGGATTCTAGATGCAGGAGGGGAAGGCTCAAATATTTGATTCTCTGGAAGTGCTAGCCTGACACAGGGTAATACTGGGAGATGGCAAAGAACATTCATGCATCATAACTTGTTTACTAGTTCCATCTGAAATACCCATGGAAGGCCCATTCCCCTGAACTGCTTCTGCATTCACCAGACAATGGTATTCAGGAAGAAGACTGTTTGCTTCCTGCAACATCAGTCTCTCCCATTGGTGTTGCCAGGAAACAAGAGGGAGAGGCACATTCCAGCTTCACCTAAATCTTCCATTTCAGACTTGTCCATTGACCTTGACAAACTGCCTCACCCATCTTTTCATGTGGGAACATGGAGTGACTCTGTCCAGAGAGACAGTATAATGGAATGTCAGTTTGACTTAAAGAAGGGGAAGAAGAATGCTAAACCATTATAGAAGATGTATTTGAGTCCTGGGAAAATAAAAAGCATGAGAAAAAAATCAAAACAACTCCTCCTTGATTGTGTTAGGTATAAGTTGAAGTAGAGAGAAGCTTTGACATGCCTTCGAGATTCTGATACAACACCTTAACTGCATTTAAAATACATTCCAAATCTCCTAGCCTCTCCTGTTTCCTGACCTTGCCTATCTCAAAGGACTGACATTATGTTTAAATGAAGAAACAATTCCATGCCATGTATGAAACCAGTAACAGGCAAAGCAAACTGAGTAAATTGCTTAATACAGAATTGTTGTCTGCTACACTGTTTCATTCATAAATTCACTATCACCTCTAGATGATGAGATGATTTTATGTACTGAATTTTATTTAGTCTTGGTATTAGAACTAAGACCACCATTTTAAGATAAATCATAAATAAAAGAAATTTCAGCCCCAAACATACATGCCAACAAAGCTCAGATAAGAATAAATTGAATTAACACTGCAATTTTGTTCCTTTTTTCCTTTTCATTAGATGATAATTGGACATTTGGGAAGGGACCAGTAGGTTGCCAATGCTCCTGCATCTGAAGTGGATTAGGCACTATCTGAAAATGTACAGCCAGTCTGTGACCTACAACTCAATATTTTATACTTCTTCATGTGATCCTATGTTCTAGCTTAGTTGAGTGTGTGTTGACATCATAGTGCACATGGCCCATTCTAAAAGGTGGTTACTACTAATGTGTGGTGCTTCAGATTCAAAGGTAAAATGGTACTTTGGTGTGCACAGAGCACTAATGTAGCATCTTTCTGCAATTCCTTAAGCCACCCATATTTTCTCCAGTACTGAGTGGCTATAGTTTTCAAACCTGAAGCACTGAACCGCCTTAGTTATGACCAAGGAGGGAAAGTTGAAGCTTAGTAAACATGATCCAACAATACTTATCAAGGCAAGAGTTTTGAAGATCTGAAATTCAGTTTGTGCTACCTTGGTAGACATTGTAGGACGAGAGCTATGTTAGTCTATGGTAGCCAAAATCAGAAGTACAGTGGCCTAATAGCACTTTTTTCAGACTAACTAATTTTATTAAAAGGCATAAGCTGAAAAGTTTCTTCCAGTCTCCTTCTGATTTTTTGCTACCATTGTAGTTTCCTAGAACATGCTGGGCTTGAATATGGGGCCAATACAGCCCTGATGTCCATGTACCCAATTAGGGTCTGCAGTGTTGAGCTAACAGAGTGATAGATTATACAGAACATTTACTAGACTCTCATTCTGAAACTAAAATTGAATGAATTAATATCACCATTCTTTTATAGCTGGAAACCTCTCTCTCTACCTTTGGAATATTCCACAGACTTTCAGGCTAGTACTTTGAAGACAGCCAGAAGCAGTAGATAGCTTGAATTTAAGGTAAGGAGAAACCACAGCTGGAAATTGGTTGAAGCTGAGTCCATGGGAACATCTTTTTGATTAATGAATTCTCATTTTACCTGTTTTAAGGAGACTGCTTGTTTCTTACTAGGATCTGCTTGTGCCTTTGTGTCTCTTATACTTTTTAAAGATGATATAATGGTCTGTGGGAATATCCTTGAGAGAGAAGAGGAAAAGCCACAGCCAGGGCAGCAGTCAAATAAGAAACATCTCAGCCCACAGAAGGTATGGGGGCATGGGAAGCATCTCAGAAGGGACCCTCCTGAGTTCCCTGGAAAGTAAAGGCAGGAGAGGGGAAAAGGGCTTTTAGACTTGTAAGGTTCTGTTACTGTAGCCTTACAATAAAGGTAGTGTTAGTACTCATGGTTTTGGTTTCTCATTTTGACTACCTCAAAGGGCTGACAGATCTTGAAAATATTGTGGGGGCTGTGTTACTGTATCATCTTAACTGCTGAGCTAAATCTCTCACATGTAGCCTTAATACACAGAAGACTGGCTGCATTAGTTACTTGCTACCCTATACTATAGCCATTTATTTTCACTATCCCATAATTACAGATTAATCTAAAGAAACACTATTTCCAGTTTCTTTGGAAATATTAATTAAACTCTGAAATTGTTTTTAAAATGTGTTGTGTTCTTCCAAAACATCCTCTATAATGGCTATTTCTGGGATTCTGCAAAGTGTTGAAAGTATCAGATTGGTATGTGTGGGTGTTATGTGCTAACTTTTTCATTAATTTTAATTGCTATCATTCTGTTTGGTAGTTAGCATCTTTAATCCTTAGTATCCCCAGAATACAGTGGGATTTATGCCAATTTTATTTGCATTCACTGGTTCCCTCAAGCCAGTTAATAATAGAAGACTTTAACACATTTTAATAACAAGTAAAAATGTGCTGAAAGAGTTATGAATAAGCTCTACTGTTCACAATAGGTATAAAGCTCCAGTAGGTGTTTTATATTTAAAGAATTCAATAACATATAACATATAAACCACTTGGATATCATTATGCTTTGCTTCTTTGTTTAGGAAATCAGAAAATCACATGGGTGTCTAATCACTTTATGGGTGTCTAAGAAGAGAAGTAAAACACCCCTTCATAAATCTGCTTAGAAATCTATTTTAGACCTACATGCAAAACTGAATAATTTTTTAAAAGCAAGCTTTCCTCATCTTATATGCTTAATGAAAACATTTTATTTACTAATATTGTACAGAAACTGTCTTTTGTATCTTCCAAGTTTTATTCCCTTGTGAACTATAAAACTGTAAAGTTTTGTAGGCCATTCTCAAGGTTCTTTAGTTTATAGACATTATAGAGTTGAATTCTTGAGTTTATTGATGTATGAAGAGAGACAAAGTGGCCTTGGTCTGTCATGCTGCACTCTCCTTTGGGGCCCAGCTGCCTTGCCTAGCTGCCCCAGACTCCCAGGCTGTCCTATCTGAAAACCCCTGGGCAAAGAGTTCCTGCTTGATATATTCCTTCAGGATCTGATTGGACCTGGAAGCTGGGAAGGCTGCAGACTCCTTGAGGGATGTCTGAACAATGGAACCCAGCATCTTATCTGTGAGAATCTCACTGGCATGTTCTCTTTGGGGAAAAAAATCCATAGTCTTGTTCCCAATGCAGCAAAGGCCCATGGTTTGGATGGGTTCCTCAAAGCATCAAGTGGCCGTTCTTCTTAAATCATTTGTGGGGCTACTTCTAGAGCCTTCTTGGGTCACCTGTACATTCCCTCATGTGCACTTCCATCAGGATGGCTGGCTCAGGGCTTTAAGAGAAGTGCTTTGTTTCCATTAATGCCATGAGTGAAGTCCCATTCAAATTATTTGCACAGCCCTGCTGTTGGCTCATATTCTATGCCTAGATCCTCATCCCATTTATTTTTTACTCTTTATTTATTTAAAATGTTTATATTCTACTTGCCAGGCGTCACTACATGGAGTACAAAGTTAAAAATACATTACATGCAATAACACCTAACACGCCTATAAATATTACATTAGCAGAAGCTCAACATCTTCATGAGCTCTCAAATCTTCTTGGAAATATTTATTTCTCAGTTTGGCTGCTCAGGCTTGCACAAGCAAAGTGGGTGTTCTGTAAAAACTTTAAAGCTGATCAGGGTTGCACAGATTGATCAGGGAGCAAAGCTGGGTATAAATTTCAGAGACATGTCTCAACCTATGGGTCTAGCAATTTGTCAAAGCCTCCTACCAATCAAGGCAATGAATTAATTAGTTTCACTCATGAGGGGAATCACAAAAATTTTAAGTTAGAGAATTCCTAGTTTAGGCTTTTCTCATGTCTTATCTGGTTTATATTGTTCCATCCCTAAATCTGTAATTTCACATAGGTCCCAACCCACCTTACACGTGCTGGCACTGAAAATAAAAAGGCTGGTAGCAGACTGGGGCAAATGTTCAATTCATCTCCACCTTGGCCTATGAGTTGGATACTGATTGGATGAAGCAACCCATATTTTGCAGGGCATGTTTTAAATTTATTTGCTGAATAGAAATTTAGAGAGGGGAGGCAATCCTGCTCTTACGAAGGAATGCTGGCCAAATCAATTCTGGAAGGATTTAACTCAAAGCTGCATTTTTGAAGAAGTATGCATATCGTTGTTCTCTAATTCTGTATTTTATTCATAAATAATATATAATTACATATAAACACTCTATAGAGCAGTGTTTCTCAACCTTGGCAACTTTAAGGTGTGTAGACTTCAACTCCCAGAATTCCCCAGCTCCCATGCTGGATGGAGAATTCTGGGAGCTGAAGTCCATACATCTTAAAGTTGCCAAGGTTGAGAAACACTGACATAGAGTTTTATTTATATACTCTAAAGAGTGAGTTTTTCATATACAAATTAACATGTATATTAGGTATTGCTATATACACCTTTGTATACTAGACTATAGTCCATACAGTATTGTATGATATATAGGATCATTTTTCTTTTATATTTGCTTTGCATACTCTAAAGCTTTACATGTACAATATTTAGATTTGTTTATTTTTTTACAGTTCTGTGATTGGGAATTGATCACAAATATTAAAATAACAGTAATGATTAATGGGCACCAATTCCAAAGAGAGCCATTTACAAGGCAGTAAGCTCCATTAAATGTAACCATTCTTACACCCAAGGAAACCACAGATGTTCAGGATTCACCTCCCTTGCCTTAATGGGCTGCATGCAGAGCACACTCATAATATCTTGAGCACTTTTAGTTACATTGAGCAATATGATTGGATCAAACCTTTAAGATATGTCACATGGCCACTCCTGTTTCAGATCTACTTGGCACAGATATTTGGACACATGAAGAGATGCATCTCTGCATCAGCAGAATTAGAGAATATATCCATGCACTTTGAAACAGAACTAAGTTGATCCCGGAGGGCAGCCTACTTCATCAACTCAGCTTTTAGTATTATCAAAAAATCTGGATGTTGTGCAATCTCCATCTCAGCAAACATTAGCAAAATGTGTACTAAATGAAAGTACAATAAAGGAAATAGCACTGCTGGTTTTTAGATCCCTGTTTAAAGGCCAGTGTCATGAATTAATTAAGCACAACTGCTTGTCTCTACTGTGCTAAATCAAATCTTGTAGAAAAAAATGAAGCTACAGTCCTGAGTAGCTTGTATATTTACCTTTATACATGGATCTCCATTGGCTTCAGGATTAATCTCACGTAAAACACACCAAGTTCAGTTATGTTTATATTCCCCAACAAAGGACCAAGTTTATTATTTAATTTTTAAAAATCTGCTGATGTAAAAAGCACGTCCCTGGTTTATGCTGCAGATGTGATGTCATGAATGTTGATGGGAACAACCATAAGCCCATTTTGTCATGATACATGATCTTGTTTAATAGAATACTCCAAATGAATTGTGGAGTCCTTGGGCTTCTCTGAGCTTGGTCCTTTTCTTGCAAACATTTCATTACCCAGCTAATGAAACATTTGCAAGAAAAGAACCAAGCTCAGAGAACCTCAAGGACTCCACAGTTCAACCCTGAGCTACACATATTTGCCTCTAAATGAATTGTGCTTCAGCTGCAATCCAGTCCTGGACAGAATGGCTAAAGGTCGTGGTTGCTAAGGGGGTTATGGAAGTTGATGCTCAGCACACTTAGAGGGCACCAAGAGGGGAACGCTGCTGTTAGTTTCCCTTTTAATTAGAGCTTTGAACTTTGTTCTACTGGACTTATCCATGCATATGTTCAGGGTGCCTCTGTTTCATGAAAAGAGCACATTTTTGTTTGTAAAAAATGTATCTTAGAAAACAGAACCCTAATCATATTTAATAAGGCCTCAATTAATCATAACTCACTTAAATCAAATAGAATCAGATCTCAGTCCAGCCCAGTATCTCAGGACAAATGAAGAATGTGTATAGAAATTTAGGGAAATTGGGACCTACATGAAGGCACAAAGATAGATTGGCATATAAAAGCATTGCCTGCTTTTACTGAAACTGAAACTGAAACTCCCATGACACTTTGCAGAATGTTAGTCTGTTAGTATTTGTCTCTCTCTGAATCAGAGATCTGTAAAATCCACATCTGGGGAAAAAAGACCTTACTAGAAGTTGTGGGAGAACAATGATTGTTACATTTTTAAAAAGGAATTTACATTAGGTGAATTTCCATTTGAATCAGGGGAAGGAATGTATGAGCACATTAAACAACTGCATGCTAGATTCCTCTTCAGTTTCATCTGCTGTAACGGCTACATTGATGGCCTGCTGTCATTTTACTCTTCTAGGATGCTTCTCTTGTACTGAAGTAGAGATAAAATATATGAGTGATTCTGGAAGATTTCTTCCTAAACTTCTGGTCTGTGGTATTTGATACCATAAAATTAGATATTTTGCAGTATTAACTGAATATAAGATTTGAAAACACTCTTTTGTGGTGGTTATAATCTTATTTGGTCGTCCACTCACAGAACATAATATAGGTGAATTTATCTTAATCCCCCAGACTTTGACCTATAGAAAAATGCTTCTTTGTGCTCTGTGTTTTTTTTAACATACATGGACATTCACTGAGAAAAGTCACTAGAATTTTTGGGATTGTGGCTCATCATTACATTAATGATTCCCAGCTGCATATCTCCTTTAGAAGTAATACCAAGAATGTGGTACAATAAAGTTAAGGTTGGTGTAGATTTTAAAAATCACTATATTAGAAGTGCCATATTGAGACTATGGAATAGATATAAACCCAGACTGTGCCCAAAAATGCCTTTTTGGGTCTTAGCACAAGAAGTATTTTATAGGAAAGAAACAGCAGGCAAAGAGAAATGGATAACCTATTGAGAGATGTTAGAACAAGATGTTAGAACAAGAGCATGGAGAACATAAGATGACACCAAGAAAGCAGCTGCCTGCAGAGGGATTTAGTCTTCAATGGTTTTCATATGCACAGTCCGGAGAAAGATTTAAAGGAGACAATAGGACATTAGGAAGGGAGCAGCAGCAGATAGAAGTTGAAGTTGAATTATGTACAAATGATGAATATGTAATTGCTAAAATGTATAAACTCTTGCTGAAACTTGTAATGGAGGAAGAACAAGTGAAAGAGCGTATGATAAAATGGGCTAAGAACTTTGGTTATAACATATTGCTGGAACAGTGGGAAAACATGTGGTTGAAAGGATTGAAATTCGCACTATGCTATAATTCAAAAGAGAATTTTTATAAAATGATGTACCATTGGTATATAACTCCAGAAAAATTATCTAGTATGGATAAAGGTACTTCAAATTTGTGTTGGAAATGTGGACAACATGAAGGGTCATTTTATCATGCCTGGTGGACTTGTAAAAAAGCCAGAAAATTTTGGGTTCAAATACATACAATGATACAAAGAATTTTAAAAATTAATATTCAACTGAAACCATAACTTTTTTTGCTGGGACTAATGGACAGAAAATTAGGAAAGAGCCATGTAAGATTATTTTATATATGATCACTGCTGCAAGATTTCTATATGCACAAAAAATGGAATGACTCTGAAATACCCACAATGGAAGAATGGTTGTGAAGATGATGGAACTAGTAGAGATGGCAAAATTAACTTGTTTGCTTAGAGAAAGATCAATGACTACGTTTATTAGTGAGTGGAAACCCCTAATGGACTTTTTGCTGAAAAAAGAAAAAAAATGAACTGGTGGTTTATAGATTTGATGATTAGAAAGGGTAGATTACAGAAAGAAGGAAATTATGATGTAACCTTAAAAAGAGAGGGTAAAATATAAATGCTGCCATCTCTACTAGTTCCGTCATCTCCACAACCATTCTTCCATTGTGGGTATTTCAGAGTCATTCCATTTTTTGTGAATATAGAAGATTGGAAACCACTTTATTACTTTTTTTCTTTTTTTTTCCTTTTTTTTTCACTTTTTATTACTTTTGCCTATTCTTTTTCTCTTCAATTCAAAATTTGTATTGTTTTTATTCTGCTGAAAACTTCTTTAATAAAAATTATATTTATGAAAAAGAAGTGATACCAAGAATGCTCTAGAAGTTCTGAACAAATGTTTGAAAGCAGCGAGGGAGTGGACATAGGAGTTGTGCATGCAATGCCCAGTATGTTTCCTTTCAACCCAGAATGAACCCTTGTTTCTAGAACATTTGGCAAACCATTCCAGGTTCTGAACAAAATAAAAGCCAGAGGGATCCTAAAGAGATCTTAGAGTGATCCTATGAGATAAGTATGATACAGCTGGTGTGAGCCATCTCTTCTCTCTACAACTCCAAGAGTGGCAAATTCCACCGACCCATCTGCCTTTCTCCCTATTTTCCTACCACCGTCCTTTTCCATCCTCCTGTCGGCCACTATCACTGCCAACCCTAATATCCTAATGTGGCATTTTGCAAGGACACCCAAGCCTTACAATGTTTGATAACCTCACAAGATTTTTTTTTTCACTTTTAAAACTTTAGTTTTATTTTTACTTTGTGCCCACACTACAGGCCATTTGAAATAATCTTTTAGTGTTCTGTGGTCAAAGTTTGAGATCTTTTGAGTTAGTGTTCTTACATCAGAATCGTTTACATCATCTCACATCTTAACATATGATCATGGTGGATGTTTGGGTATTTTGGATTGAAGGATTTCAGTGTTGTTAGACTGGGACAGTAGAGAAATGTTGTTAATAAATATAAATAAATAAATTACACATTTGAAGAATAAAGATGAACCAAAACAGACATATCCTTTGAAATATGCACTGCTATAATTCTCTGATAAAACATATTAAAATCATATATGACTGAAGAGAACATTTAAAAACACAGTGATATTAGGGGTATTGCTTGCAAAAAAAAAAAAGGGTATTTACTGAAAAGTGTTTACAAGATGAATACAGTAAATTAGCACCTGAACACAAACATATATTTTCATTTTTAAAAAGCTCAAACTCATATTAAAATGGCCTGGACATGAGATAGAGAGCCAGTTTGGTGTCGTGATTAAGGCACCAGGCTACAAACTGGGAGACCGTGAGTTCTAAACCTGCCTTAGGCACAAAGCCAGCTGGGTGACCTTGGGCCAGTCACACACTCTCAGCCCTCGGAATCAGGCAACGGCAAGCCACTTCTGAAAATCTTGCCCAAAAAACCTGCAGAGACTATTCCAGGCAGTTGCCAGGAGTCAAGATTGATTCAAAGGCATAATAGGCAAAAAAAGATAGAGAAAATAACAGAAACTGAACGTGGAAAATTTGTCTATTCCTAGTCTATGTATGGGTGTTGCTTTGATTTGAGATGGATAAGAAGGATCTTTAGCATAATGATTCCCACGTTTTTATCTTATATGGCATAATTATAAAGTGCAGACAGGATATTATGAGAAAAAAACACATTGATGAATAAAATGCTTAAGGCAGGGGCAACATTAAATACTGCCATTTCTCATTTTTGCTAAAAATATGAAAACCATATCCTAGATATTATTTACATAGCCTGTAGTACTGAACTGAAATATTATATCTCAACAAGATCCAACACAGTTTCCATATAGTTTCTCTGCAAAATAATAATGAAAGCTACCATTTACCTTTTAACCATGGGCCATAAAGATCAAATTTATTGTGTCGCTGTCACAGTGGTAAAAAGTTGATACACTGTTGACAGAGAGCCTAATTGTTTGCTAATAATTATGAAATATTATTTGCTTCTAGAATGTATTTATAGAAAATCAAATGGAAGATGTGGTTTCAAATAAAATGCAAAATAGTATCACTACTAAGTAATATGAGCATTACTCTACTTGTACGGCAACAAGGACTGATAAACATACCATGTTTGGCTGAAATATCCCCTTATGCTGAATTATTCTTATTTGATTTATTTTACATAAATCTATGTATTATAAAGAGCATTGCCATTGCATCTAGTCTTCAGCAGAGATGCTCAATATGCTGTTGATTCCTCTTATAACCACTTTGCACAACTAGTGCAATTGCAGAGTCATACAATGATTATTTTGCACCTATACTCATATGACACTGACCGCAGACCAGCAGTGATACGTAGCAACCTCCTCTGGCATTTTTTCCCCCTTGCATTCTACATCTGTTTCTCCTGTCTTTTATTTTTTTTTCCACTGGAGAAGCAGTTTCCTTGCCATGCATCCTGACTCACTGGCAATATTGAATTCTTGAAAGCATTTGCAATCTGAAATTGGCGAGGATGAAGTGAAGAAACATGTTGGGAATGGCTTACAGATGGCATGAGCTGTCATGTGGTAGGACTCATTCTATTAATGAAATCTGTGAAAGATGGAAGACCTCAGTTAAGTGAATAAGTAGTACTTGCAAGTCTCTGCTTGTCTGTGATCATAATTTAATGAGAGAAGAATCACAGTGATTGCTACTAGGTTTTTTTCATAGCCTGAATCTGGTGGGTTCCAGTATTGAATATTTGAACAGAAGTTGAATGACTGTAACATTGAGACCGATGATTTTATGTTAATCTCAGCAAAGTATACTTCCTGAATAGTGTATGAATAAAAACAAGCTAACAACGGACATGGACTCCTCCAAATGAGGCTTATTGGCAAGAATGGTGGTAACTCATAACTTACACTTTGTATATGTGTGAGGAATATTATATGAAATTAACCCTCCATCTTCTGAGGGCTGAGACGGCAAATGGGAAAACTAAAAACTTGTTCAGGAATTCTGCCCTCCAAGAAGAGAATGAGTTTCTTGGCCTTCCCCCTTCTATATGTCTTCAGAAAAAGTGCTTCCCTCCATCAGAGTGGGTGGGCCAAAAATTAGATCCCTGTTTGTACTCTGAATGATTAAGGAGCATGATAATGATGTGGTGGGGAGGAGGTTATGTTCTTAGCCCTCAAGTGAAGGGAGAATCATCATCTACAGATGTCCTGGACAAACAGAGCACTCACATTGTAAATAACTTTCCTTAAATTGATAATATTTAGAGATCAAGGGTTTTTTTTTTTGGATAACTTATCTCTGAATAGAGTCAGCATCCAACTTTTCTCACTGAAGCTCTAGTCTGCACACAATCCAGCATCCTCCAGTATGCTTTGCTCAACTAACAGCCATAGAAGTAAAGAGTTCCTATGATAGCTCAATCAGGCTGTAGGATCTTGGCAACATCATTAAAAGAATTAGAGACTGAAAGGCATTCATGCACCTTAGCCACTACTGGCACCTCAAGAACAGACTTATCCATGTTGGGATATAATACAAATGATTTTATCAGCCAATGACTTATGCATAGAGTTTACAATGACCCATACATGACTCATGCTTAGAGATATGAATTCCAAGGCCATAACTATCCACATTCATCACTCAGAAGACAGCTGGATAACACACTAGGACTACAATAAGAAACAAAGGAGCTCTTTGGTTTTTCTGTATACTGCCACATCTTAGACTTGCAAAAAGAAGCCAGGGATAAGAGTTGAGTCTAAAGATGATCAGTGTCAGTATGACCTTTCTTTAATGTTAAGATCAAGAGAAGTCATCATTCTTCTCTAGTTTGTATTGATCAGACTGCACCTAGAATATTGCCTTCAGTTCTAGATGCTATGGTTTAGGAAGGGTATTGACAAACTGGAAAGTGCCTAAGGAGAGCAGCTAAGATGACAATGGGCCTGGAAGGAAAAACGTATCAGTAACAGATGGAGGCGCTGCACACATTTAGCCTGGAAAAGATAAGACTGAAATGCGACATGTTAGCTGTTGTCAAGTATCTGGAGGGCTGTCATGCAGAAGATGGCATAATCGTTCAGAGTTGTTCCAGAAGACAAGACAAGAAACAATGGGTTTAAGTGATAAGGAAGTAGATTTCATGGATGGTGAAGTACTGGGTTCTTGTACTCTTGCACTCTCTTATATCCCTTATGTTCTGTATATTTAAATTTTAACCCTTGTCATCATTTTTAGTTGAATATTTTTAAAAAATTGAGAAATCAACAGTTATAAAAAAGTTTTTCAAAAGTTTACTTTCCCTGCAAAAAAGGCTTGTTTTTCTCCCTCATTGTTTATTGTTTAGCAAGTGTATATGCTGCCTAATCCCACTTATCTGGTCTCTTATCTGGCTTCTGAAGCTAAGCAGGGTGGCCCCAGTTAGGACATGGTGGGAGTCCACCAGAGAACACTATGGCAGTTGACTAGCATAGAAAGTTGACAAGCATCCCAAAAGAAGGTAATGGCAAACCATGTTTGTAGAAAACTACAGGTCACCAAGAGTTGAGCTTGACTTGAAGAAGACCTTACTTGCAAAACATATTTTGCCTTTCAATCCCTCCTTTCCCAAAGCACTAATAAAACATGGGCTGAAAACTTTGCAGTATCCACATGAGTGATATCATTAAATTACTGCTCAAACACTCCAAAAGGCTTAAATACAAAGAGTTGCCCCAAGGGTGAAAAATGTTGCCTACCCTACCAGGAAAAGAAAAAAAGAAAAAAAAAACTGGAATTCTGGAAAGAGTACTAGAAAGAATACCAGCTAAGTTTCTAAGACAAAATGCCTCATCTCTTCCATTTTACCCACTAGGATGAGTACAAGACTGTTTATTTTTCCTCCCAATTATGTCATGAGAATTCAATCATCTTTATGAATGTTTCTGAATTTTTGTACTGATAAATTTACAATATTTCATTTGGCTGGATTTACATCTTGTTATGACCTGCGATGTGGCAAGTAATGAATGAAAGTTCCTTAAACCTTGTACTAATTATTCTTAACTCTAATTATTTTCACTGGCTGCAATATATCTGTATTCTTTCCATGGGAACCACATCTAAAAAAGGGCAGGTATTTCCTTCTTTCTAGGCCTCCTCCCCGTGGTTGTTTGGGCCGACCCTGAGTCTTATCGGTTTCATAATGGGAATTCGAAAGGCGACCAAAAGAAAGAGGAAATAGCTAAAGATGAAGCAATTTCTGGGGTGTAAACATTATTTTAAAATAAAATGATGATGTGATATGTGAACAAAACCTTGGTGAAGATCTGTTACAAGATACTGCTCAGAAATAACTCATAACAAATATGCTGATAATGGTTTCTAATGAATTAAAAATTCCTGTAACCACACGTCTACACCTGATCAGTCAACTTACTTAAAGCAAAACACTGTCTATTTTCAGTGCAATTATATTCTTTTGCTTTTCGAAATAGCATCTCATGTATCATGTTTGCCTTTGGTCACATTCATCTTCACTTTTGTTAAGATTTCTTTTTGGACTCATCATACTTCCTAAAACTAGATTTGCAACTTTTTCCTCATATTTAATATTTATGAACTCTCTCTACATAATAAGCAGAGCACTTGCTTTTCAGACAGTTCAGCTATGAGTTCAGAGTTGCTTGTCTGAATTTTTAGTTACGTTTAAGCAAGAGAAAGAGAATGCTTAAATGAACGTAAATTGGTGGGAATACAAAACATTAGGATGGATTTCAGTATCTGTCCTCAGAATGGACAAATGCAAGTTTCCACATCTCCTTAAGTCTCTAGGCCCTAAAATGCTCCCCAGATTCCTCAAAGTTGGGGGGCTCCACTTTGTGCAGGGGTAATTCTGAGGGAGAAGGGAAGATTCCAAGAAATGCAATGGAGGTCCTGTCAGTGAGCATAGAAGAAGTCTCTACTGCTTTTTCCATAATCCTACCCTTTCCCTTTCAACAACTGCACTATAATTTACTCTCCTTGGGATCCAGCAACTGGGAAACTCTAAGGCTCCTACAGGAAGCTAGGAAGATATAAAGGCAATCAGATGCTACAGTATATTAATTTATATTTAATCTCCAACAAAATAATAGGACAAGTGTTTGGTTTTTGAATCACAGAGTTGGACCATCAAGTCCATTCCCCTGCTTTAATTAAGGAATACACTATCTGACAAAGGGCTATTCACCTGCGGGCAGTAATAGGATTTTAATCTCCCAATCATCTTTCCTCACTGATGCAGTGAGTGGTTGGAGTCTCAATACTTTTCCAGCTAAAGGATGACAATGTTTTTTAAAATGAAATGCTTCTATTTGGAATTATGCTATGGAAAAGCAATGTATGTTTAATGTAACCAGACTGAGATATCATTTTCTCAGAGGAATTTGAGAAAATCAATGGAGAGCATATAGCAGCAGAAACAATCCCAAGGAAGCAGCACCTGTCTAAAAGATATTGTCAGATACTGTTGGACTACAACCATAATCATCCTCAGCAATCATGACCAAAGGATGCAAAGTTGAGAACCACTTGCTTGCAGAGAAATGACACTTCAGGACAGAGGTCTGCTTTTTAAATTTGTAACATTTTCTTTGCTGAATTTCTTTGCTGTCGGCACTTGGTCTCTTACATACAAAGATACATTGCTGCCATGTGCTCTCCATGAATCTACTAATAGTACAACAGTGCTCTCCATGGATCTAACAGCTCAAATACAACTTTGAATATGTGTACAATTGTTCTTGCATTGAGTTTGGCTTTATCTTCAAAGAACAGAGGTTGCACATATAAACTAGATAAAAAATATTTATGTAGTTGGTGAAAGGTGTATGAAATGGAGTATCAACCAGGTGCTGAAAATGTCACAATGCTTGCAGAGGATAAGCAGACTTAAGAGTCTTTCAAAGAGGCTGTTTGTATCTCTGCAAATTACTGGAGCTCCAGCAGTGGCCTGCTGCCTGCCTGCCTGCCTGCCTGCCTGCCTCCCTCCAAGACCCTAAGGAAGGCAACATAATAACATAACTGACTTAGCTTACACTCATATACCTAGCCATTTCCAAATATTTCATGACCACATATATCATTTAAGCATGAGCACCGTATTGTTAAATATCAAAGAACATAGTCAGTGGAACGTACAAATTGAAGTACACTGAAGAATAATTTATCAATGAAGTTGGACACTTGGTTAACAGTTACACATTTGTAATAGCAAATATGAGCCACAGTTTCGCAAACCTGCACATACTTTTGGTTAGAAAACAATTCATCCTGGAATAATCAACTTCTGGAAATCATTCACAGATGGGTGGAACTGAACACAATGCACTAGCAGTTAGCTGTGCATCACTGCTTTCAAATTGTACAGACCTGACTAAAGAAGGGGTGGACAGCATCACAAGTCTAGGTTGCATGCAGGATGAAATATCACTTACAGGAGAAATGTTTCAAGGATTGACATCTCAGGTCAGGTTGAATTAAAAGACTGCATGTTGCTTTTATGATGTCAGTGATGTCACATCTAAACTGGATACTTGTTATCAGAGCAGACTTAATGCAGACTTATTTAATATGTGTTAAAACAAATTCATATTTTGTGCCAAGCTTTAAAAATGGCTCTATTCTAATATAAACAATATTATTAAAAGCCACTGCTTTGCTGCTGAAAAATAGCAATGAGGAAATAATATTGCAGCAATATATTTTATAAGCTAAAATACAGATTATTCCTCTGATTATACAGTCTGGAAGTTGTATCAAAACTATATACAGTGTAGAACTGTAAAGGAAAAAAAAAGATTATGAGTATTTCAGTATTGATGTATTTATTTTTCATATGCATGAGTCAGCCTATAGATAAAAGCTTTCATGCCAATGTATAGTAAAAACCCCAGTAAAATCCATACTCAGGTATAACTTTTAAGTCTTCAAAAATACATGAAAAGAGAGCATCAAATGCAATGTTAAGCAGAGAATTCTGCCTCCTGACAACGTAGGGGTTAGAAACAAAGCCCCAGTAAGAGTTGTAGATACTGTAATAGTCCTCTCCACAGGTATGTCAAGAGGGCAAGAAGTGGGGAGTCACCTGGAAGTCTGGTATGTGGTATCACAGGTAGCCAATCCCCAGTGTGCAAAAATGGGACATAAAAAGAAAAGTTCAAGGCAGAAGCAAATGGAGTCATAGATCATTCTTTCCAGTTTATAGAGGACCACAATGCAGAGAATAAATGTGACCTAAGGAATAAGTGCAGCCATGGAGAATAAAGTGCTCGATTTAGAGCGCTGCCAGGGCCTGAGGATCTCCAAAGAGAGGAATGAAAGAGCAAAAGGTCATTTTACTTAAATTAGGATATGAAGTATAATAACAATGTAAGAATGTACTGCAAGGGAATTTGAGAAATGAGGAAGAAGTGGCAGAGACTTTCATAAGAAATTCCATGGGCGAAGAGAAGGCAGGCTCCGACTGTGATTACTCAAGGTGAGGTGTTGGCAAGAAACCCATGAGGAGAACTTGGAAAAAGAAAAATGCACAAAGGCATAGCAGGTCATATGAGTGCTGTGGAACCACGTTGTTACACTTCGGTGGTAAAAAATACCCTGAGATATCTCAGGGTATGGGATGGAAGGGTACTGTAGGTGGTCTTTTCGTTAAGAATAAATACGTGCAGTCTTGGGTACAGAATAAAAACAGAGAAAGGAACTTACTCAAGTGTTAACTTCAACTACAGATTTTTTAAAAAATCACCCATAACAAAACTGTTTATATATTTCTAAGTAAAGGCGTACATTAACATAAGTGTCAAGGATCCACTTAATTCAACAAAATATACTATTGAATTGCATTGTATGGTGAGATTTAACACACTGCAAGGAATGTACACAATCTCCATGGTTAAATGCTCATGTCAGTCTTTGCTGCCAAATCCATGAACAAATGAGTTTTCGTACAAGTCTTGGCTGCAGTCCTGAAAGAAAAACTTTATTGATGACCTTTACATGCTCTTTTTTATATGCATTGCAGTGTGGACTTGTTTCAGCCTAAACAATAGTTTTAGATAAGTAGTAGAACCAGTGAGGGTAGATGGACACCACAGTTGGTCAGTTTTCTGTGGGCCTAGATGCTGCTTGAAATTTAACAATAAGTAACACGTCAAACATTCTGCTTAGCCTAAGAGTTGTTGGCCCTAGCAGCTATGTGCAAGCACCTATAGCCTGGGTTTTTCAAATCAGGTCAAACAAAAAATAGTACATTAATGAAATTTCTAATGCAATGAATGAAATTGCCATAATTTCTTTTCAAAACTTGTAACACTAAAGTATGCCTCCACTGATTATTTACAGCAAAACAGCCCTGAACACGCATTGAGCTCTTTTCCCACTATAATTTGGCCATTCCTTTTCAGCTGACATGAGAGCACAGGAAATTGCCTTATCCTGAGTCCAACCCAGTATTGTTGACACTGACCAGCAGCCTTTCTTCAGGATTTCAGACAACAGCTTTTTCAGAAATAACTAGAGATGCCAAGGTTTGAACCTCTGACCTTCACATGCAAGATCTGTTCTGAAGGCTATGGTCAACTTGGTTATTCCTATATAATTTAAGATTCTTTCTTGGTACAGAATTTGAAATCCTTCTGTATATCTATTATGAATTGTCTAGGCTACAGTAATCCACTCAGTGAAGTGGCATTGTATACAGCACACAGAGTAGTCACTGTTGCACATCAAATTCCAAAAGTGTGCATGTTGTTCAATACTCTCTCTTGGCTCTTCCTACCAGGAGAAGTTAAATAAATCATAGAAAAATTTTAAATGGTTTATTTTTTTAAAACAGTCTGCAGTCTGAAGTAGCTCCTAAGTCCACTTTTTATTTATTTATTTTTTTTAGGGACCCCTGCTGACCATGATTGCTGAAAACTAACAACTTAGCTTATTGTTATTTTTAGATGGGAAACATGAAAATTGCACTACAGACCCTAAAATTGTGGGGGAGATGGGCAGGGGAAAAATCCAACAAACAAACAAACAAACAAACAAATAAATAAATAAATAAAATAGGTCTATCACAGTTTAAAAAAAAAAGTTGATGTCCCCAAATCCAGTCTCCCCTATGCCTGTGCCCTCATGAAATCTGCGGCCTTCTCCACTGAAATGTTCATCAGGTTATCCAAACTTGATTTATTGTTACATGGGGATTAGGCAACTCCTAAATGATCAGTGAAACTGAGCCTCCTGACTGAATGAAGGCCACCTGGAGATGTAGTAAGATCTGTGGGGTATATTTTATGACAATTATTAAAAGTGGGAATAGGAGCAAGAGACCTCTGGAAGGCACCTGTTCTCACCATTAACCTCTCTCCAGTATCTAAGGGGCAGACAGATTTGGGGTCCATTTTTCAAAGTTTTTTGTGAGCTGGGGGTTACAGTGGAATGTGGACTTACCTCCTGATACTTGTGGCTACATTGCCTTAATTTGAAAACAAGATAAAATGTGCTGCCAAAATTCAGTCATTGGTGCACAGGGTGCAAGGGATATCATGCAGCCTGAAAATTGCCTACCCATCTCCTGCTAACACAAACCCTGATTTGTTATTGGCTTTTTGTGACTTGTTGGAGGGACGGGTAGAGACCCTGGTTCACCAGTCATAGTAAACATGTCATGAAAGGTTTATTTAGAAAAAAATCACAGTTCTGGTTTACAGTGATTTATAAACATTCAGTGGTAATAAATAATAAATGTATATTAAGGAAGTTGTGTGAAAAAGCCCAGTATCATAGAACAAACCCAATGACTGCAGTTCATTTATAATAAAGACACATTACATGTAATAACCTAACAGAAATTTATCACAGGTAAGAACATTAATCATCAAAATAGGTAGCAGAGTTCATTGTTAATCATGTGCAGAAGTCTCTAGGAAATGACGCTCTGATAAAACCAGACAAACCAAACTTAATTGAGCTATAAATATTCAAAAGTTTAAAAGATGAGTTGACAGCTTCAAATAATGCTAATTGTTGGAAAGGAAGGAATACTATAGTCAAAGCAATTTTCAGCCACGTTTACAGTTTGAGAACTTTAGATCCAAATTACTATGACATCATTATCAAGGCACTGGTCTGGGTCAGCAGCTTCGTTAATTAATTAATTAATTAATTAATTCAATTTTGATGCCGCCTGGCTCCAGCCAACTTTTTGTGGCTCACAAAAGAAAAAAAAGGAGCTACATAAAAATAACACAATGCAATAAATTAGAACAAATTATAAAAATCACAAAGTAATTAATTTGTAATTTCTAAAATGGATTAAGCTGAGGCGACGTGTTCAACATCTGCTCTAGTGGTTATGATCACATTCCTAAATGAACAGTCCTGATTTTGAGTTTAGACCAGGTTAGACCAATTAGAAACATGCGTAATGTTTCATTCGTTTTCCAATGAAAGGTCAGTTTGTAATGGACCACTAGCACTTAATGTGGTATTCATGTATATGAATTCCAGTCAGGATGCCCAGCAGTCTATGCTATTAGGGAATCCTGAGGGTTGTAGCCCCAGCACATCCAGAAACCCCACGTTGGAAGACACTGGCATAAAGAATATGTATTACAAAGTTATATATGATGTTTACCTATGACTTATATGATATCTCACTGCCTCTGTAATATATAAAACCATTACACTTCTCTTGGCAGCTTCCATCAAGTTGGCAAAGAAGCCATTCCAATATTTTACTACTACATCTGGATGCACAATCATATGGAGCAAAGAAGCACTACTGTTTTTATGAATCATGAGGGATTTTTTAAGATTGTGTACAATCTACTGTTCTCTCCAGGTTTGTTCATATCATCTACCTTTCCTCTAGTAAAGGACAGATTTGTGTTTTCCCTAAGATGAAGCAGTTTGGAGAGAGTGAAATGGCTGTGCAGGCACACACATGCCAGGACAGCAAGGAGCAACTTTCAAAACAGCCCTGTGCACCTGGGAAAAGTCATGGCTGCTTTAATGATTTGAAAAGCAGTTTTCTTTTCTTCTTCTTTTTTTTATGTGTGCATTCTGAAATGACTTTTTGAAAGGATTTGCAGAACCCTAATATCCAACTCTTTCCGGGTTTACATTGTAAACATGGACAGCTGGCAACAATTAAAAACAGTGCATGGGAATCTCATATTAAAAGCAAGCAAACTGAGTAGCTAAAATAAAACATCAGATAAAATTTGCATTCCCTGTGAAACAAATGTTTCCCTAAGAAGGTCTTCACCAACTGGTGAAAGGCTGTCAAAGAGGCAACCAGCCAACTTAGTCTTCAAAAGTAGAGTCTTACTGTGAATTTTAAATTCCTTTTTCGTATTGCCTGTTTAAGTGAATGGCTTTTAATGAAGAGCTTTGAAATGTTAATGGTTGCATTATAACTGTGACTCTACAGCGAAGCCAAGCTATCATAAATTTTCAAGCTCGGAAAATGCCTTGTTTCACATGTCATATGTAGCTGTAGCTTTCTTTACCAGGTTTATTGAATAAGCCACAGATTTCTGGATTCACACAAACTCTGAGCCAAGCCCCTCTTCCCCTTTATGGCTTAGTGTAAGGTATGAAACAGGTCATTTATTACAGATGACTCAACAATCCTACCAAGCAAGCAGCAATGATGTAAGGATTGTTTTTCCTTGTTGCTGTTTGCAACTGTTCAAGCTGCAAAGAGCTGGGGAGAGAAAGAAACAAGAAATGCAATGTGTGGGCAAGGCAAGATGATGATACAGAAAATACTCCCTAATAAAATTGGGGCTGATTTGCAGGATTATTTATTTATTTATTTATTTATTTATTTATTTATTATGGCTGCCCATTTCAGATGTAGCAAAACAATAAATAACAAATATGGGAGCTAAGATAAAATCAACCACATGGTCAACATAACTATGATGCAGGCTCAACCACACCCCCAGGCCCCAGGCTCAGCAGCAAAACCACGTTTTTAGGGCCTTATGGAAAGCCGTAAGGGAAGTCTAATCTCTGGAGAAATGGTGTTCCATTTTCTTGTTAAATTTGCAAGGAACTGCACTAGTTAATATACCTTTGAATCTCTATGGTCCCTGCGTGGGGTTTGTGTGTGATAGCCATCAAGGCACACAAAAGACTGCATTACATACATCTCCCTCTATGTTAGAGGGACTAAGAGTGCTATTATCGAGGACGAGACCGAATAGGTCACTCCGGATATCTTTGGTCACAACACCATATATTATCTGGGAAGCTTAGGAGAATGTTAAAGATGATCCAAAATTACCAAGAAAGAATTTTCCAAGATATTCTCAAACTTAAAGCAAGATTCCCAATGTGGTTTATATATGGGGAAGATTTCACAGTAAATCCCATATCCTTTATAATTTTATAATAATGTTTTTTTAATTCTTGCCACACTCTTTTTATATTTGTGCAACAGATTTAGATAGCATATACTTAGGTAGTCTTTTTAAATGCACTCACATGTTCCTGAACATTTGGGTTGCCTGACTTTATTTTCCAGATTTTATTAATTAATGTTTAATTAATCATCCTACCATCTTTTATCATTTATTAAAAAAAAAAAAACCTCTGGGTGTACTACCCAGCTTATGATAAATAGAAAGAAAGAGAAGCTTGGCCAGACAGAAGGAATCCACATTCTAATGGAACTGCCAGCTTGTAATATTTGTAATGTACATAAGTGGGAATCAGTGAGAAAGAGAAATAGGGCTACAAATTAAGAGTGGAATCTTGAAGCACTGGACCAGACAGGAAGGATATGAGAACTCCATATCTGCCTGAAATTGGCTGTCCTCTTTGCCAATCCGTATCCTGCCTCTATTACAAGTCATTCCAGTCAATTGACTGTCCTTCAAGACAAGGATGGGTGCTCATAGAATGGTCCCAGAATAAGGGAGTAGATGCCAGAGCAGCTGTCTCGCCCACAATCTGGGAATGAGATGAAGGCAATATCAAGGGGTTATGCAGAAAAATGATATTGCCAGGGCATGGTTGAGCTGCAGTTAGGTCTTAATGGGAAAAGGCCCTCAGATAAGCATAGTTCTTACACACACACACACACACACACAGCCTTCTCCATTCAAGCCTTTTGTATTTGTTAAAGAATGATGCAATGATTCACACTAATAGAAAGTGGGTTAAGTAACACTAAACTCCAAGGAACTTCATTTAACCTTGAAACATATCCAAAATGTTTGTTTCTGCACACTCAACTCAGTGATCTCAGCTGTAGGGAGAAATGGAAGCCTTGTTTTGAATGACATATCCAGTCTAATCTGAAAAAAAAAAAGAGTTAGATATATGACTATAAGTTAAAATTCATCTTTTTCAAAGGAAAAAAAGAAGTACCACTTTGTGGAAAAACTTTTTTTAGTGGAGCATAGGTGACAAAAAATTTCATTTATGATACTGTTTACCAGTAAAACACACACACCCCAGACTGTGATCTTGTAACATATACAAGAGGAACTGACTTTTGGAATGGTATCAAATAGTCTCTCCTAGATTACAATGCAGGTCAGACCACATAGAGTAATCAAAGTCCTGGATTATTAAAATTGTAATTTATGAGCAAGAGAAAATATTTCATGACTGTGTAAGACAAATGAGCTCAAACTTAACCACTTACTATTGAAGATTGTTTATACATTTAATGAAAAAGGAAGCATAAGATTTTGGTCAAATAGCTGATAAACCCAAGACAAGAAACCTCCCACACTAATGTCCACTGGCTTAGTTTTTTTTACTTAATATATCTTCTGCCATGTTCTGGAGACTCACAGATATCTTGACCTTATGGCCATGGTTCCTTGTGTCTCCCTGTACAAGTCGCACAGGCAAAACTTTCCTTCACTGGGAGTTTGAAAGGAAGGGTTGGGAAGTTTGCTACTGCAAAAATGCTCTCTCAAATGCACAGACATCAACTTGGATGAACCTCTCTGGAACCAACAGATACAGTCCCATCCAGTGACAGAATACAAATATCTCAGCAATGTCAACAAAAGCTCCTGTTTAGGAGATAAATTTCAGGCAGCTTTTCTGTTCTAGAAAATCTATGCTTATCTATCACTGGAACGCATTATGAAAGGGGGAACTTACATGATGGGACTGAAATTACCTACGATTTAGTTCATCGCTGCTGACTGAGACATTCTACTCAGTTTTATGAAAAAAGTAACTGTGTTTAACCACATAGCTCCCCAGGATAATTTTGTGTAGACATAAAAGGCAAAAAAATGTGCTTCTTCACCTGGAAACATTGTGGTACTTTCAGTCAACACACCTCCAGTATGGCTGTCATAACAGAAACATTCTAATATGGAAATTGGTTCATACCAGCAGAGAATGATATGTCTATCCATGAAAGCAAACTGAAGTGAAAGAGGTTGCTGGGTTTAACACTTTCTAGATTTGAAATATGAATCTCACTTAACTCCAGTGAGAGGCACTATATAGGTGCATCAATGGTATACTGCTGCAGAATCAACATATTTGCACACTGGGTTCTTCTCCACACCCCTGATGATGGAAAACCTCTGCCCCAACAGCAGTCCTTTTGTTGCATCTTAAAAACAAGGCCAACAAAGTTGTTACCTTCACATGAAGGTGGAGGCAGCTGGTTTTTGCTACTCTGTGGGGAAACAAGGAACAGGAAAGGGAACTCCTCCCATTCTTCGCTACCTGCCTCTTTTCCCACTTCCAGAGAAAAGATTGTCTACCAGGGTGACTAAGATCACATTGGGCCCAAAACTGGATTGCACTGGATCCAAATTACCCATGTTATTCAGGAAAATCTGCTCTATTAACTGGCCCAGGAATGATAAATTAGGGATAACTTAAGTAAGAATACTGTGTATCCTGGGCTACTGGCAATGGGGTGGGACCCATTTTTTCCTGTAGAAGAAAACAAGGACTCACCATGTGATAACACCTTCTAAGGACATCATTCAGTTTACAGAAATTGGATAAGAAGGCCAAAGACACTTGCTGCACAGAAACTGTGAACCAAACAGTGTCTTAAAGCACAGACCATGTTAATATGCAATCCACCTGTCCCTGAGCTGGCTGAAAACTAAGGCCAGCAGATAATTTGCTATCCTACTGGCCAAGCCCTAACCCCAACCCTCAGTAATGAAACTGGTGAATGGTGCTGTCATTTCAGTCTGATGCAGGACTGATTAAGATAAGTGATTGGCAGATTCCCCTGGCTTCATTTCCCCTCCTGCAAGTTTCATCGTACAGAAAACAATCACGTATCATTCTCCCTAATGTGGGATGGAGCTGGGGTGGATGGAGGAGACACGTTCTGATAGATGGTTAGGCCCATAGGTTTAATCACTTGTTAAAACTTAGTGCCAAAACAGATGATCCCACAGGGTGGGCAGGGACTGCCCAGTAAAGCTCTTTGCTAGCAGCTGATTTTCAGGGTAGCAAATACTTTTAAGCATGGGCTTAGCACTCTTCTGAGCTTAACTGTTTTTGAATATAGATCTAGTGTCCTTTCAGAAGAGAGGTGAAGCCATCTTTAAAAGTGGCCCACCTAACAGCTGACAGTGGGATGGCACAATTGCTTGGTGCAATTGCAGAGTCCCTTCCTTCTTCACCTTAAAACTTCCACCTCCCCACACCTGTTAGCTGTTTCATGAGTTAGTTTTAAATACACTCTTCTGAAGGAATGCTAAAGTTGTCTTTAAAAGCAGCCCAAACAGCCCCTAAGGGAACCATGAGGATGTAGGATCTCTCCCATTTTACCATCCTAATCCCTCCATGTTTGTCCGCTGTTTAACTCACTAGATCTCCAATCACAGAAGTAGAGAGAGACGGGAGCCAACTCTTTACCTGTCGGGTCTCTCTCAATTGCATAGAGCTGATCTGTGCAATTGAAGACCTGGTGAGTAAAAAGCTATACATTTCTCCTGTGACCAGGGCTCTGACAAATAAATGTTACTAATGGGTATTCATGTTTAATATTTAGTATGACATTATGGGAGCTTGAGCTCTGAAACAATAGACAGTTCTCAATCCTGCTGCACCTTGGAAGCCCCACTCCTGCTGACATCACTGGTCAACAGCTACTTGGCCTGATCCAGTTCTCTAAGCCAAGGATTAGTTCAGAAATCTGATGGATAAATGGGGAGAACCTGCCCCTAAAGCAGAATAGCACCAGAAAATAGTGTCCATGGACTGGAGAACAAAGGCTATGTCTGTAGCAGCCTAAAGTGGCCAGTAGGTCCCAGTCTCTGACTTTGTCATCAAGCACATTGTTAATGAAATGTCCTAGATCATGTCCATGGCAAAAACAATATTGGGAGAAGATGAAAAACATGGTTTTTAAAAACTGGAACGACCAGAGATGACTTTATGCTTCCTTAGCTGTGGGCTAGGATGAGACCAAGGCAAATTCATGAGGACATGGCCTATAAAAATAGTTCCCAGCTCATGTTTGTGCTGTAATTAGGAGAATGGGAGGATGCGCCTTAAGTCAGCTTCCCTGCTTCCCTATCTTCCTTGTTATTGAGTTTAAAGTATGGGGCTTATGTCTGCCTTCGTTCTGTGTTGTGTTGCTTCGTCTTGGCAGTGCCCCTGTTATCATTCTGAGGTACATACTACTATTGAGTTAGGGACTAGGATGACCTAATTTCTTGGCACGGTTGATTGTGATTAGCTCTGGTGACCGTGTAATCAGTCTCCTGGATTTAGGCCAAAGTCTGCCATTACATACACGTGCTACTTGCTCTGAATGTAATGAAGCTGAGCAAGCTGAAATTTGGCCTTGTGAATAGAGCAGAGCATTTTCCTCCTTCTCTTTCAGTCACCTGCATCACTCTCATCCCTCATTACAAAACAGCCACTATGAGCTCAAGAGGTTGTGCTTAGAATCATAAACTTTCTTATACGGTAAGGTTGTTTTCATATAGCTTGTCCTTAATGTTTGTCCTTTTTCCTCAATATTCCTGCTTTGGATTGCTAATTATCCCCATCACAGACATATCCTCATTTGAAGAACAAAATAAAAGAAACAACACACATTCTCTGCATGGATAGGAGATAGGAGAATAATCTTTTCCCACATTATATGAAATGGTAAGGCAAAGCAGAGACTTTTAATCACACTACAGTGTACTATGCTCCTTGGATGTCCAACTCTGTCAGTTAATGTTAAGAAAACAGCAACGTGGAAGAGAGATGGACATGGTCAAGCCCATTATCCTATGCTGGAGCAGAAGGCCTGGAGTGAAAGCATAACCATGTTTGAACCAACACAGTTGCACTGCTCTGCATAATTGGGAACCCTGATTGTACAGGATTTCAACTTCCACAGAGACAGTAATGACATTCATCTGAATTTGGTTATACAAAAACATTAGATTCCTGTCAATATGAGAGATCAGGGATAGACATTTGGGGTGGGAAGTGGCACTCTCTCCCCTCCAGGCATTGTTTTTAAATATCTATGAATGCCTTTGGGTTCCATTCCCTTTTCCACATATTTGATATAGATATGTGTGAAATATTTTGAATGCAAGATATGTTGAAGACACCCCATTCTGGTTTGAAATGTTCTGTGCCAGCTGTCCTGACATTACAGAAAGCGTCTAACACTGTTCCACCAATTCTGGGAGCGCTCCAAGCATAAAATGACCCCATTTGAAATACAGAACTCTTAACCCGAACTGGAAATAAAACTGTTTTAACCTCAAAACACTTCCAGAATAATTTGAACAGCAGTGAAACATATCGAGTAAGGTCAGAATAACTTACTTTAAAATCAAAACAATGTTCTTTATTCATAACAACTTGAAAAAGTACCTCCGTGTACAGACCTGTGTCCTGTATATAAGTGGCATGAGATTTTTCTTTTAGATGTGATGCAAAGAGAGTAATGCAAACAAAGCCTATACACACATTCTTGATATATCTATAGACTGTTTCACACCTTAAATGTGATATTTTAGCCCCAATATAGTAAGAGTATAATTCTATTATTAGAACAGATTGAATTAGAACTTTTCACCTATTACATGTGCATAAAATCTATACCAGAATACTAACCATATCTAACCACAGGATTCCATGAGACATTCTCCCAGATGAGGGCAGCCCTTATGATCTTTGCAATATGGTGAAAAAAAAAGAAAAAGACAACTTTTTTATTACGGTGTCACTTTCTTAGCTGGAAGGAATAGACTTTATTAACTCTTCCCAATTAGGCTTATAAAAGGGGTGGGTGGGGGGATGTGGGAAGAGAACTGAGAAAGATTGGCAGGAAAAGTGTATTCCATACCTTGTATCCCTTTACTACTGTTGGAACAGGATCCTTGATCTGGCAATGGGAAAGGAATGGAAGAAGAACATTCCTTGCCCCTGGCCATGGTTGCCAGGAATTAATGGAGCGTCTTTAATCAGATCTCTTATAGAATTGACACCATAATATTAAAGGACTTGCATAAGATGCACAATTAGTCAGTGAAGCGTTTTTGATTACTAAAATGAAAGCATCCTCCCCCAAAAGGAATGGTGTTCCATATATTTGATCGCAAGACTTTATGTTCTAATGCGCAAATAATAGAGATTTTAATATTTTCCAGTTCCTTTATAGTTTAAATACTTAGGCTTAAAGTAAGCCTCGCCTTCGGGAGATTCTGCATTTAATCTTTGAGAAGGTTTTTTTTTTCTTAATAGCTAAGTGAAATCATTGCTAATCTACTGGAGAAAGAGAAAAAACAAACCTATAAATCAATATTTGTTTCTATTAAAATCTTAGTTCCTCAAACAATATATGGCACAGAGTTTGTAAATGATTTTTTTTAAAAAAAATCAATAAAAATACATTCTAGCAGGATGATGAGAGCTGTTTTTCAGATGGCATATAATGAAAAAAGAGATGCTTAACGTAGCCTTTCTCATTTCTTCTATTTATGACAAGTGATAAATAAATGTCAGAGTAGGCATTGCTCCTCCTTCATGGAATTCCCTGAGGTCCCTTTTCAGTTTTTTCTTCATAATCCTTTGAGGTACATTAGCTGGGAAATAGTAGTCTAAGGCAGAGGACCACGACACTGAGAGATTCAGGGCTGCAGGGCAAATTCCCGCCCTTCCAAAGGGCCACAGAAAGCCGTCCAGGGACTTGTGACGTTAAAGAAAGGGTGGGGATGAAACGCTGCTTTGCTCCTTCAGAGTCTTAAGGATAGGATTTTCAGCAGTTTGCCATCGAAATGTCTTCTGCTTTCAGACCCCTCTCAAGAACCTTGGGGGAAAAAAGACCCAGAGAACAAATTTGGGCCGTCAGATAACCTTTTTCTGTTTCTTCTTTTTCTTTTAGCAAGTGCTTACTAAAAATGTGCTCAAATTTGGGCATTTTTCTATCAAATTATGGCAGCCCATCCTTGGAGCCTTTGGTCTGCAGGTTGCTTCCCCCCCACTCCAGTCTAGTGGTGAAGGTGTTATAACTGGGTGACTCTGATTGAAGTTGACTTATTTATTAGACTTACATCCCACCTTCACTTTGTACAACTGATAGTCGTGTACATAATGCTCCCTCCTATTTTCCCCAGAAAAATAATCCCATGAGGTGGGTTGGACTGAGAGAGAGTGACTGGCCCAAGTCACCCAGTGGCTTCTGTGCCTAAGGGGGGACTAGATCACACGCTCTCTCAGTTCTACTCCAGTATCTTAACCGCTACACCAAACTGGGTTTTTGAAGTGAAGACCCTGGTACACCATTCAAAGGCCAAAAGTGGGCCTTGGCTTGGATAACGGTATCCCTCCATCAGTGATCTACATGTTACTTTTCTGAAAAGATTCCTGCCTTTGACATGTAACGTGTAGTACAGTTGCCGTATGGATAATGGACATACCATTTAGAGTCTCCATAGCAATACCACATTTTTCTAACCTGAACTAGCCCAGTTTTTATTTATTAGATTTGTAGACTGCCACAATCATGTAGCACCACGTGGTTCTCCTTTTTATATATACAGAAGCTGATGAGCGTGATAACTAAATCTTACTTCAAAACTGGTGCTAAACTTGCATCATGCACTACATGTCTAGAAAGGAAGCTTTCTATGCTAAGTTACAGAGGCAGCTCATGCAGTAATATAGCTCCAACATGTCACCATTGCTGACCATCTGCTGCTTAAAGGTAGCACCAGCCCTATTCCTGCTATTGGCTAGATCTGGCTTTATACTGTCACTCCTGATATTGTATAAGATCCAAGTGCTAGAGGCAACAAAAATGTATGCATGGTGAGGACTTCAAAACAGCCCACATTGATGTACATTTATATTTATTCAACGAATTAGTCAAAAGCAACTAGTGCAATGGCTCCCAAGCTGTGATACTGCAGTGATTCATGTTATAGGTGCCCACAGTATCTGTCTACCTACCTGCCCTAAATTATATAAGGTTGGAAAATCTTGTATGATTTTGTCCATTTTTTTTTTCATTTTCCATTTTTAAAAACAGGTGAGCAGTTACCCATGTTGCCAAACTTTGGTGAAGACCAAAGTGGTGGTCCATGGAAGCTGTCAGTGATGATGTACAGTAGTAGTGTGTATAAAGGAAAAGGCTAGGAACTATTGATCTAGTAAATGTTTCACTGTGGTTTTACTGTTTGTTGATTTTTGGCATAAAGGAATGTACATTCATATACTGTATAGTAGGATGAATAGTAGACCTTAAAAAAAAAAACAGGAGAAAATTCTCAGATAGCTGATGCCTCTGTTTTTGCACTCACAGAGTACAACATTCATTTTTAATGCCCAAAACTTGCCTTGTATAGAGGGATCGATTCTCTTATCTATAAACTCAAAATTTGAATGTCACACCTTTAAATGTTTTCATGGTGAAATAGAAGCCCTCCTTCCACCCCCTCCGAGAAGCCCGGCATTGCTATTTATCTACAGTATATTCCTGTGGTTATTTCATATGACTTCCCTCCATTTGTAGGGACAGGCTTGAGTAACAAATCAATTAAATAAAGCCACATCAGGGCACATTTCTAATGGCTTTGAAATCCACCCTTTAAACTATGCAGCTATTATCAGAGGGTGAGCCAAGATTGCTCAAACGTGATGCCCCAAATCAAAATCACAATCAGTGTATGGACTGGTTTTGCTAAAATCCTTTGGGACATGCTGGCTGTTCCTCCCCTACCTCCATGACCCAAGAAAACCAGGCTAAATTCACAACTGATAGTGTTTGAAAAATTAAATTACATAATCTGCCCATGAAGGAAGAAGAGAGAAAGGGTGTGTGTGTTGGGGGGGCGGGGAGGGAGAGAACAGAAGAATCCCCCAGGGGATTGAGATACCAATCACTTTACCACCCCAAGGTTAGAAACAGGAAAGGAACTACAGGCTGACACATACAGCCAGGGCTCTCTAATCCTTTTTTCCTTTCAGGCAAATTCCACCCAATTCCTATTTTCCACCTGCCTGCTACATAATTGCTGATCAATTATCATGTTGAACTGAAAGTGAACCTTGTGCTCCTGCAAATCCAACAGCCAATTCAAGAGAGGGGAGGGAACATACTTTCAAATCCCAGTTGGATAACACATACAGGATGGAAGTTGAATTAAGGATTTTTGGAGGGGGGGGGGGGAAATGTAAATATGGCATTGGATGGTCTTTTTTTTTTTTTAAATCCCCTCTCAAGAACTTTAACCTCTATTGAAATGCACATAAATGTACCGCCTTTTTAAAGTTTTAAAAATGTCTTGAAATCCAAATCATAGACTATAAATGTAAAGATCACATGTGAGAAAAGGACTGAAAAATTGACTAAGAAATATACACCATTATTTCAAATAAGTTTGGACACCCAACAGAAACAAAACTATATTTGAAAACTGGAACTAAAATTTTATGCCCTGTCTCCTGGAAGTTGATCCCAGAGAACAAATTTCCTCTGAAATAAATATGCAAAGGATTCCCTCCCTTTTCAAGTACCTGTTTAAAAATGATAAAGCAAGTCTTTTGTTTGCACACAACAGTGAGCGGAGCAACAGAATCTTCTTTGCGTGATAAGTACCATCCCTTTTTCTTTGAGGTCTGCATGTTTGCACTTAACACTGTAACTTATCCTCCCAGATCACCTGCTTGACTCATGGAATGTCAGCTTTCTTGCTTTGTGACTAGATCTGCCTACTTTGTTTGCCAGTAATATGCAATAAATTTTAACTGCTGAAAAGATTATGTGGAAGCTATGATCCAATAAAATATGTATGTATCTTCTTATGGCATACACCTGTAAAAAAAGTGTAATGTAATGTAAAGAAAATGAGACAAAGTACATGATGTAGCTATTCTTTTACGTTTTTTTAGGAGATACTGACTCACACAAAAGCTAAATATTTCAGTCTTTTCATTTTCAGCCTGGGGGGCAGGAATATTGAATTTCTAGTCCTATCTGTTACAGTCAGCATGACCGATGAAAGCGCTGATCCAAAAGTATTTGACAGGCCACAGGTTTCTTTCCACCCCTCCTCAGCTCAAAATTAATAATTAGTATCTCAGCTTAAGTATGGGGGTAATTTCTATTTTTTTTTAATCTGACAAAGGACATAATTTATCATTTAATAAAATTGTGTTAATGTTATGCTTTCATTGAACAGACTTGCATAAGAGCAAGAGGACATTCCCATCTGCAAATTTACAATCTAAACCCAAAAGAAAAAGGAAAGTGAGGGGTGGGGTGTGGTGTGGTGGGGTGTGGTGGGGTGTGGTGTGGTGTGGTGGGAGAAAGCAGGACAATCAAGCATCAGGTCTAATTACCTAGTACTCAGTGCCTACTGTTTTTCCTTTTAAGGGAGGGAGAACTTGGGAGGAGAGAACCAGCCACAGCCACCAGGGCCCCCTCTGATGCAGTAAAACATGAAGAAGACAGTAGGTCGTATCCCCATTGCCAAAGACAAGGTTGTCATTGGTGAACACTGAGTACTGCCATATGTATTTTGCTGCGGTACCAGGAGGATGTAAGTAGCCCTGGCTATTTCCAACACCCAGTTTGAACTGAAAGAATTGAGTGAGAGGGGAAGTCAATGGAGCTCAGTGTCTAGGCAGAGATAATGGGGTGACTTTGCAGTCCCATTTCTCCCTGTGCTCCAGCCTGATGAAATGGCTGCTGAAGGAGAGGGTAACCCAATGGAGCCCCATGAATGGTCTTGTCTTCCACCTCTCTGCTGCAGCAAGTGAAGGAGTGCTTCCAGATAATTCTAGTATGAATTAGTTCTTGAGTTATAATTAGACTCCATTATTTGGGGGTGCTTCAGTTTATGGGTTTCCACTTTGGTACAAATGAACTATAAGGTATGGTTGACATTCTTCTTGCCCAGCCTATATAGATAATCAGTCTTGTCAAGACCAAGGAGAAGCAGGTGTTTTAACTTCAAAGAGTTTGCAGACAGCAATTAAATAATTGCCAGTACATCCCTAATTAGAAAGGCATTATTATTCCTTGCTTTTAAAGATGTGGAAACATGGGAGAGAACAAGTATAAGTTATAACTATAATGGTTTATGGACAAGCAGTGAACCTTGTGATATAACAGCTGTCAAAATATAATAAATTCCTTTCATTTTCTCAAGAGTTATACAAATAATAGTCAGGGATGTGCTATACTGTTAGGTCAAGTTCTTGTGCATGAAGGCAAAATGCTTTCTATCAAAAGGTGGTCTGATCTTCATTTATACTTTAGCAGTCGGCAGAGGTCCAAAAGATGAAGGATTGTTGGATGTATATATGTCTGTGTATGAGGGAGATAGAGAAAGAATATGAGAAATCTTCCAAAGGAGATACATTTTTGGAAGACCTGAAATTATTTATTTCTGTTTAGGTAACAAGCAGAACAAAAAAATTAAGTTAAATTTAAAAACGAGTTTGAAAAACAGTAGCATTGCATCCAGCCTCAAATTTCCTTCCTATCATGTAATTGCCACTATTGTCACATTATAAATTTCATAGATGTGCTATATATTTGTTATATTGTCTCCCCAAAGTGGCTCACAAACAGAGGGAAAGAAGGGCTAGAAGGCTGCCCCAAAACTCGTGTCTTCAATAGAGGTGGCAAAAGTTGTTTGATTAGTTGGGAACAAGGCAGAAAGTTGCACTTATCATGAATAGTTCTTCATTTATGTACTCCTAATATTACAGGAAAAATCACTGCAAGACTTTGCAGTGCAAATTCCAGTCTACTACACTGATAGCCTTTGTGTCAATTGTACCAGGTGCATTAAGAAATCTGGATACCTAGGGGTAAGCTGTTCCATAGAACATAGGCCATCATTGAGAATTCTTGCCCCCAGTGTCCTCATAGATGGCATTCACTCAAAGAAAGGATCTTCAGCAAGACCGCTCTTCCTGATTTCACCTGGAGGGTGGAACAGAGAATCTCATAAATTTCCAGGCTCTGAGCCATATAGGACTTATCTGTAAAATGATGGCCTCATTCCCAACCCTTGGAGTTGGTCCAGAATGTTTCCATAGCTAATGGTATCAAAAATTGCTGAGAAATCCATCAGGACCAGGAGAGTTTCTGATCTTACCATAGGCCATCTACCAGAGCAACCAATGCAGTTTCTGACTCATACTCAGGTCTGAATCCCAACTGATATGAGTCCAAATAATCTGTTTCCTCCAGGGCACTGTGTAACTAGTGACCAACTATCTTTTCAATAGCCTTCTCCAAAAAGGGAAGGTTGAAGACTAAGTGATAGTTATCTAAAATAGGTTACTCAAGCAACAGTTTTTGAGGGGACAATGTACCACTGCCTCTTTCAATGTAGGAAGCAGGTGTCCCTCCCTGAAGGATGCTTCACACCACCTAAATGCAACCTCTTGTCACTTCCATATCAGCTTTCACTAGCCAGGCACAACAGACATCAAGTCCCAGTGTGGCTTGACTAAGGGCACAGAATACTCTATCCATTTCTTCAAGATCATGGGCGCAAAATAATCATGGATAATCATGCAAGATATAGCTATCATTATCTCAACAACGTGCTGAGCTGGTATGAAACTCTGAGTAGATGTGAGCATTTTATCCTCCAGATGCTGAATGATTTTTTCATAATGGCCCAGTAGCACATCTTCTGGTCCAGACTTGCCCAGTAAAGTTCAGGTAACTCTAAGCCAAGGTTATCTACAAATGTAGTAAGAATTGGAAAATAAATTTGCTTCAGTGTTTTTACCACCAAGATGTAGACTCAAGTTTGAGCTCTAACCCATATTTGGTCACATTTGTTGTTTGTTTTAGCATTGGTCTATGTGTCTGTTCTATTGCTTCATTTCCCAGAGCCCCTCAGTAGACCAAGGGATCAGAAGACAGGGAGGGTCTGCTTTGGAATAAGCTTGTCAAGTTTATTCCAGTGGTTGACCAGGCACTCTACAGAACTAACCACCAGAGCCTTTGGAAATTTCCCAGGTACACCTTTGAAAAACCTATTGGATCCATTAGGTGGGCAGGCCAGTAAAATAGTTCTTTCCTCCCAGTGGAGAATTGTGGCATTGAAAAATTCCCTAGAAACTAGAAAGTATTCTGACTCTTAGATCATGTGTTATCTGAATCAAGACTCAAACAAGGTCTAATGTGTGAGGGTCAGGCCTGTGATTGCCTAGCACATGGCCATGGTTAACATGATGGCCATGAACACATGAGCTGCCTCTTCTCCCACGGAAGGTAAACTGAAATCTTCCAGCACTTTGGACACCTCAACACCAACCCCACAATGAAGTCCAGAAGCTCAGGTAGGAATGGTAAAGATGCCCATACAATAGCAAGACCCCAAGCTTGTTCTTAAAGCCCAACCTCACAAACAAGGGTTCACATTTGGTTTATCTGTAGAACAGCCTTTCCGGCTCCCTTCATAGTTTTTAGCATAACAGTTGCCACTCCTCCTCTTCTACTCCTCCTGAGTTGTATTTGGTTCCTGGTGCAATACCTGAAACCAAGAGATACCCATCTCCTTGTGAGGCACCCACCCTCTTTGCCCATCCAGGTCTGATTATATAGTTGATAATCTTAGGTGTTACTCTTGCAGCTGAGCAAAGATCAAGATGTAATGGCTTTTAGGATGATTAGATTGCAATATTTTCCTAAATATTTTTGAGGACAGACTTAACAGTATTTTCTTATATTGAACTTGACTGTTTTTATAGCAAAATCTGAAGAATTATCTGCGAGAAGAAAATGGAAGAAGGAGGTTAGGCCGCTATGAATACCATGAAGTCTCATTGTTGGACAATCTCCACTATACAAACATGTACTTCAGTCTGGAAGTTTCACTGCAATTCAAACCATTATTTGTCTTTAGAATTATGAAGAGGGAGACTATTTCAGTAGACCTCTTGGTGAAACAGCTCAATGACTCTGACGCTTTGATTTTTGTGATATCTAGAAGATGGGGAACTGACTTGCCTATTGGACTTCAGAAGAGCAGGTTTTTAATGAACTCTGAAGGAAGATGGGTCAGATTCAGTGGTTTGAAATTATGAAGGAGAAAAATGTCCAGGAAGGTTGGTAAATTTTACAAAATTAGATACTGAAGGCACAATTGCAAACAATCCCCACAAGAAATAAATGGGAGAAATCTAAAGAGCCCAGTACTGATATAAGCCGAGCTCTCTAAGATGCTGAAAAGAAAAAAGCATGTGCATAGGAAACAAACAGAGGGGAATTCAGCCAAAGAAGGATGCAAGGTAGTTTCCAGAAGCTGTAGGAACTGTTGCCAAAAAAGCTAAAGCTCAGAATGAACTGAGTTTGTGATACATAGCATAAACAACAACAAGAAATGGTTTTTTGGGGGGAGGGGTGGGCTATGTGGGAAAGAAAAGGTAGATCAGAAGGTGTAGGTCTGCTATGAGGAGAAAAGGGTAAACTTGGTGAATGTAGAGGGAAGAACTTCATTTTGACGTTCTAAGTAGAGTTTTACTAAGCTCCTCTTAATAGGGCAATGGAGCCCTAGCTGGTCATCATTATGTCACTAAGGAAGAAGGAAACTGCAGCTTGAGATAGACAGTAAACTGTAAGAGGAATTTAGCTAATTTAAACAAATTCAGGTCTCCAGGCCAGACAAATTACATCCTACAGTTATGAAGGGATGAAGGAGGTCACTGGAGAACTATTCCTGACTGAGAACACCCTGGAGGACTGGCGGAAAGCCAATGCAATTCCCAGATTCAAAAAGGGGGAGGAGATGGACCTGGCAAAGTTACTATCTATCAGCTTGATACCTGTAATGGCCACATTCCTCAAACAGATCACCGAGCACCATGCTTGTGAGTATCTGGATAGACATATGCAATTAACAGGAAGCAGTATAGCTTTGTCACAAAGAAATTGTGCCACACTAACCTTCTCTACTTCTTTGATAGAGTTACTAGTTCAATAGATCAAGAGAATACCACAGATACAGTGCATTGGAGCTCAGCAAAACCTAGACAGAGTGTCCCATGATACTATTGTTAGATGGCCTCACAGTTGTTTGAATGACCATATCCAAGAGTTCTCATTAATAGCTCCACTTCAGCTTGGAGGAAAATATTAAGTGGAGTGCCACAGGATTCTTTCCCATGCTGTTCAACATTTTTTTAATCAACGAAGAGACATTTATAAAGTTTGCAGGTGACCCAAAGCTGGGAAATGTGGCTAATACTTTACATGAAAGAGAGAAGATTTAAACCTAGACAGGCTTGAGTTGTGGACTACAATGAACAGGATAGAATTTAACAGGGAGAAATTCAAATTTTGCATCTGTATAGGAAAAATGTAAGGCACAAATATAGGATGGGAAAGCAATACACGTGAAAGGGATCTTATGTCCTTGTCAGCCACAAATTAAACATGAGCCAGCAGTGTGGTGCAGCTCTTAATATGGTAAATGATATCTTGGTTTGCATAAGATTCAGATCATAAGAACGCATTCCTGACCTGAACAGGGGCTTGGTCTGGATGACTTCTATCCCTTCCAAACCTATGATTCTATGAAATATCCAGACTGTGCTAGATTATGAGATAAAGACAATGTTTAACCTAGCATATTCCTGACTCTTTCTCAGGGAAAGAGAAGGGGCTTTTGTATGTTCAACTTAGAGCCAGTTTTGCTGGCTGGGGAATTCTGGGAGTTGAAGTCCATACATCTTAAAGTTGCCAAGGTTGAGAAACACTGACTTAGAGACTATGGGCGCTGCCAATTGTCTGCCCCTCCTCCTGATTTGCTATTTACTCAGAAAAAGCAGGTGATGGGGAGTGGATTGGGTGAAGGTCCTGGAAGGACCTCTCCTTTATCCCCTACTTCAAGTGAGGGCGCAGGTGGCTGCACTTATCACATTCCCTTATGGGAAGGGATCTGCAAGATAACCTGCTAGATAACACTTGAGATAAAAGAGCCAAGGAAAATGAGTTAAGGGAACATATTTGAAGTTATCACATAATTGCTCTGAGCTGGGCCAACTTGACACAAATTCCTACCAACCCACTTTTGTATGTAAAGGATCAGTGACCAAGTGAGAAATTCACTGCAAGCTATGTGGAATAGGTAACTAGGATTATGGCCAAATACAAAAAAAAAAAAAAAATTCCATGAGCTTAAAAACACAACTCTGAAAAGCAATTCCAGGGTGTTGGCTTTAGTGCTAATGGGTGTCGCTGGGTATTTTTTTTTTATCAGTACAGAGGAAACAAGCAGGAGAGGACATGGAAAGGGAGTGCAATGGAAAGACCACATGACATGAGGACAAAATATGTATTCTGGAGTTCTAGATGAGATCCAATGAACCACCCATTTTAAATTTAGTAATTGAGATTGTTTTATGTCTATGCTGCTATAATTATCCAGGATTGATGTAGTGGTTGGGGGGAGGATGACAGGAAGGAATCAGGTATAAGGTAAGTGCTTGAATAATATGAAAGGAAAGAATGTTCAGACATACTGCACCTTAAGTGTTTACATTCCTATTTTATAATTATCTTAATTAAAGAGTAATTATTGCACTTGCAGATGTGCTTATTTCTGACAAGAAACTACCTGTCTGCCATATTAAAAAATAAACATTAGAATTGTATTGGTAACAAGCTTTGGTGATTGCTCTGACTGCAAAGACAATTTTAGCTACAAGGAAAAATAACATTATAAATGTTTATCTGTTCAGGAGAGTGAATCAAAAATGATTTGTTAATTCTGGAAGTAAGATTTCCAGCAGCCAAATGTTAATGAATTAAAAGCAGAATAATGTTTAATAAGAAATTTAAACCAAGAAAGGAAATTGAAATAACAGTCATTAATTTTACATATTAAACTGTCCCTAACTGTGAGATTCAGCTGGCATGATACTTGCCACCTTATTAATTAAAATATGAGATTGGCAGGGTTGGGGGATCTGAAAAATCAAAGACAGTGGCTGTGACATGCAGCAACAAAGCAACAAAAGGGAGAGGGGCTTTGATCACAGGATCACACCTGCATCTTGATGTTTTTTTTTAATCCCCCATGGATGCCCCTGGAAATTGGCTAACCCTAAACTTAAATTAGCTTTAGAGGAGGCAGGGCTAAGGTGCAAGTGAGAAAAGAAATTGTCCCTTTCAATGAATCCATAAACTCCATCCATACAAAGGTCCTTCACCTTCAAAATGGATTTAGACACTGCTAGGTACTTTTCAGAGACATGTAACAACATCAGGAACTATCCAACACTCCCTGTGGCTCATTTGTACTATACATGTATGAGCTTAAACAATTGTTGATGATACATTTTCTTTAATCTTTCAGAGACAAGAAGGCAAGAAAATTAAAAAGTGGCAGATTTATTCTTTAATAAGGAGATGGATGGCCAATGCAAGCAAATGCTGAAATGATACTAAATATGATTTGGAAAGGAACTGAATGGCTATAAACATTGAAGAGGAAATGTGTCATAGATAGCATGAAAAGGTTGTTCCTATTTATACGATTTCTTATCTTGACCTTATAATTCCTATGATTCACACTGTTCTCAGTAATGAGCCTATAGAGTAAATGTAAACTAAAAACAGAATGAGCATTCATTTGCAGAATTAATTAGTTATTTGGTGGGACAGCAATGAAACCAATTTTAAAAGAAAATGTACTCCTTTTCTTTTTAACAGTGAATACACAAACATGTTTAATTATGCATACGTGTTTGTTAACAGCGGGAATGTCAGTTCTGTTATTATTCCAAGCAGCTAGCTATCACTTTCCATGCAGTAAAATAAAGGAAAAGAATTAGGTCAGTTTTTGTATTTTGTCTCAAATCCATTCCATCATATGACTAATTCATTCTTCGTTGCTGTAAGCTAGATCAGCACCACAAAACTGAGGGTTTTGTAAAGAGAAACCTTTATTGGCTCTTTTCAATAAGCAACTTAACTGGTCAGTGAAAAAGGGCCAGGAGTATCTGCTCTGTGTGGGCGTGTCAAAAAAGTGAAGATGGTGGCTGCAGTGGGGCAATTGAAGCCTCAGCCCTTCGTCTGTGCATAGGATGCCAATGCTCATACAAAAGAGGTGGGATTTAATCACATGGCCATGATTGCCATTTTTTTTTTTGACATCTAACACAAGCTAATGTGTCATGGGAATGGCCCCAAAGGGTCATCTTATCTGGGTAAAAGACCAATCACTTAAATTTAACCCACAACAGAGCCAATTTACAGCAATGAACTAGCTCCATTTGATAGTTATTTTTAAGAATGCCTAATCCCAATCAACCGACCGACTGGGCATACTTTTCTCCAAGACAATGCACTTGGAGAAAGGCCACTAAAACTGTTGTGTGCTTCTCCATTCAGAACTCACTGCTGAGTCCCTGGCAACCCTGAACTTGTTTCCAACAGTAGCGAAGCCACAACTCCTGCTACCTACCTGCTTAATCAAGGTGAGAAGAATGGTTGAAAGCCTTGATATTCTTCTTCTAGTTCAAGGGCTCCCAGGATGCAGAGCATCTTCCTAAGAGAGAAGGCAATTTTTCAGTTCCTCAATGGAACTGAGGAACTGAGTTTTTGACCCAGTTGGTGTGATTCTGTGCTGTCAGAACACACTTGGTAAGGAGATTGATTGAATTAGGGCTGACTGGGTGAAGAGTGTTTTTTGTTGTTATACATTATATTATGTTACGTTACGTTACGTAATGTTACCATAATTAATTTGCCCTCTTGTGAGATAAAGAACATGTCAAAAGTTACCATTCCAATTAAGCTTTCTTCCCCCTTTCCCAAAATGTTTATCACAAATCTTAATACATGTAATATATATTTATTTGCTGGGAATAAGAGGCTAACGTAAGGTTGAGATTAGGCTCTAAAGAAAAGTTGTAAGACATCTTTGGAACGTATGTTCACTATCTCCCATGTGGAATTCCATTTATTATACATAAAGGATCTATTTTATTCTCAAAGAAGAAAAGTGGCTTTTCCCATCAGTGTTTTCATTTTTAAAAGGTGAGCAATATTTTCTCAACATTTACATTTGTGTGGGGGGGGGGTGTACACACATACACTCACACACACTCACACACACAGCTGGCTTCTCCTGAGCTGCTGGAGAATTTAATGAAATAACACTCCCCCATTTGCCACCCATGATCATGGTAAAGTACTTTGGATATAATTGTGAATCCAGTTTTAATATAGTTTAATATTATTTTAATGCTAGTGAAGAAAGCAAGGGCTTTTTCAGCCTTCCTCTCTTAAATCGCAGCTTCCACCTATCAGCATGAACACTATTGTTTCAATCACTATTAACAAACTTTTCAGAAGAGAATATTCTACTACAGTAGTCAATTATTGGAGACTCTTACACACTCCCTTCAGGTGAGTATTAAGGTGGAAAATGTTAGGTTGCTTTTGAATAGTTGGATAGCAACAGAACAGAGCAGGAAAAGATGAAAGAAATAACATTTAAAAGTGGAAAAGCATGTAGAATGCAAGATACTATTCCTATCAAGATTAGATACCAATATAATGTTTGTTTGTTTGTTTATTTAATCAATTTATATAGCTACCCATCTCATCACAGGTGACTCTGGGCAACGTACAACAAAGCTAAAAACAGTAAAATACATTAAAAATATATAAAACAAAGTAAAACAGGGAATAAAAAGAAGTTTATTTGCTACTAGAGAAACCAACAGCAATGTGACATAATATTGCAATCAATAATATTTAGATATGTGATGTGGATTTTTAATTATGCCATCTAAAGGAGGTTGATTGCACACTAACATTATTTGATTGCCAAGACTACTGAAATGATACCTCTATACATTTGTACCCCAATTCTTTCTCTATGTTTTGCAGGCAATAATTTAGAAACTTGATACTTTCTTATCATTGCACATTAAGAACTATATTACAAAATGGACTCATATGCTCCGTCCTAAATCCAATTAAAAATAATAATTTTTTAAAAATGGTAATGTTTTTTCATAGATATGCTCCATAAAAAAAGCTCATACAACAGCACGGTAATATGCTGACCACTCTTGGGAAATTGTTCATCTAGAATAGTGTTTCTCAGCCTTTTCATTTATGCAGATTACTTACTGGGACTCATGCAGACGATCAAGCCCTTTTAAATGCACTTTGCTTCATCATGCCAAATAAAAACTATCAGTTTTTTTTATTCCCGTGTTCTAACAGCTTCTATTTAAAATTAAATATAATAATAATAATATCCATTAGATGTTACACAATAATATTACATAAGGAATGTGAAGCAATTACATTTAATAATAAGATAACACTGAATATGATAATTAGAAATATACAGGATTATTACAATACCTTTTTCTCCTCCCAATTTGCAGTTTCTTCACAGATCATTAGCAGTCTACTAAGCATAGTTGGGAACATGGATCTAGAACTTCTAGATCAGAGTGTTTTCATTATTTCCGAGCCAGCATGGCAGAAATGACTAGGCTGGGAAAGGCTGACTCACACAGGGGGAATTTTTTTAAAGAAAAGTTCAGGAGGCAATGAGTACCCAGGATTCTCCCAACTCTAGGCTCTTTCTTTTTTTTAATTGTAATTTTATTAAAAATTACAATCACAACAATAAAAACCAATAGAAACTAAAAAAAGAAAAGAAAAAAAGAAAAAAGAAAAAATAGAAGGTGCAGGAAAAAAAATAGAAAAGAAAAAGAAAGAATATAGTAAAGTAAAAGAAAAGAAAAGAAATATATAAAGAAATGGCTTCCCCCTCCATCACAAATATAAACTATGTTAGTAACTTATCACCTTCTCTTAAATTACAACAAATGATCTCTTCTTCCTATATCCCATCTCTTAGCTACAAACAAATCCATAAAGCCTCATCATTTCAGTCCTGATGTCAGCAGAAGTCCATTAAGGGTTACCAGAGATAACAGCATATGTATTTTAACCTTGATCAAACAGACAAACTCAGGAATACAGAGTTTTGATCTTTAGTCCCTTCAAATAAAGTCCTAGAACTTGATTTATTTTCATTTTTTCTTTGTCCCTTCTCACAAAATTCTTCAAAGCTTTAACAAGCCTCTTTTGTAAATCCAATATAAGAAAATTATCCAGGTCACTCTCGGTTTGTTATTTGTATATCCCTTTTAATTTTTAAATTAAATAATTTATACAGGTTTTTTTGTATGTCCAGTGTAACTTCTTTTTCCATGTCATTCTTGTAGCCTGTCATTTTAAAATTCACTTTCAAATCAGTCTCAATCTTGTAAGGGAAAACTTGTTCCTCTTCAATAACATCTTTTAAACACAGCCTATCTATAGAGCCAGACACTCTTAAAATTAACTTCTGGGTTCATTGTTCAAAAATATCCTTCAATGTGACCAATGTTAAAATATTTTGCTTCACTCTGTAGCTGCAAGTCGAGTTTGAGTGTTCTCCTCTATTGTAATCTTTAGTTCCCTCTAGTGTCCAATTTTTAAAGTCTTATCTTATTATTTTTTTTAAAAAAGAATTCAAAACAAAAGCATTTTCCCATGGGAAGGATTCTTTATAATTAATTCCAAAATCTTATTACTATGTCAAATTTATCTGGACCCTTAGTCTATTTGTAACTTTCTAAAATCAAAGTTTTAATCACCCTTTTGCTGTTTATTCCCCTCAAAAAATTTCTGAGTCCTTAAACTTGTAGTTAAAACTTATTTCACTAAGTACTGAAGGAAACTCACCCGATACTGTAAACTTGTTAATCCAAAGGTTCCTAATAGCCGAAAAGCAGTTAAGCAATTTCCGAAAGTAATTAGAAAAGGAAGTATGCCAACTCAGTGTCCTTTCAAAGGTACCAACCGCGTTTTGAGCAAGATGACTATTCCCTTGTCTCTCAAAGCTCTAAATCCACCGGAGACCACTGTCTTGTGAACTCCTCACGAAGAACAACTGTGTGGAGCACTTGTGGGCAATCTCAAGTCCTCTCCTTATCCAGAGGAATTATTGAAGAGCCAGTCTACTCGCTGGCTCTTCATTCTGCCACAGTCATTGGCTATGCTTTTCGCAGAGCCATCTTCAGTCCACCATTTCTCTCCCAACTCTAGCCTCTTCCTCAGCAAGCACAAGCTATATGCAAATCCTTTGGTCTGGAAGCTGGGGGTGATAAGGGCAAATGTGTTTCTTTTTGTCTGATGGGATGGCACTTGTGTCAAGGAACACAATCATGTCTTGGCAATTGCACATGTACAGGATAAATAATGGAGATCATTTCCATGCTTCCTTCACTTACCCTCAGGGAGCAGCAGGTGTAGCAGCAGAAACAGGCTCATCAAGAAGGCTGCCCTGGGAAAATGCTCCATTTGCTTGCTTTCCTAAAAGTAATATGTAAGTTCCCACCTGTAATTCCAAAGAATGAAGATGGCTTACATTACAAAATGGGCAGTTTTGAAGAATGGCCAGAGCCGATCCATTTTTTGTTGCATGGTTGCCACATGCACACAGCAAAACGTGGTTATGTTCTGATTTGATTGGCAGCAGCATAACAGAGAAAGAAAGAGAAAGAAGTTCATTTTACATTTATATTTTTAGGGTAAAATATAATGGCAGGTTAGGGTGTGTACAAATTATTTTTAGCATTTTATTTGCATTTTTTTTTTTAGTTAAAGGAAAGATTCACAAAATGGTTCACAGGATCTATAGTAGTAGAACACCTCTTCTAATGGAGACCTCAATGCCAGCACCCATTCCCACTGAACCCTCATTACTAAAACTCTGTTCCTCATTTCATAAGGTGTATTCCATTCATAATCTACAACTAAAGTGTCCTCAGGATTCTCACAAAAGGAAAATGGAGAGAAACCTTGGAAGCTTTTTCTGTTTTTCTTGATCCTTCTCTTCAGCCTGTCACTATTTGCCTTGTTTTCTAGCCCAATAATCCCCCAATGCTGTAACCCCTCACTTTCATCAAGTCATCCCAAATTTACACTTGAGTAGTAAAGATCAAGTTTTTAGTTGTTGAACATCTCACATCTTGCCCTTTCCAGAAGCTTTATGTGACTACTTCACCATAGGTATGTTTTCTAATATATATGGTTTTACTCAAAATGTAAAATAAAGGGTAAATAAAAGAACACACACATTTTCATCTGCAGCTGGTATGGAGACATAATTTTAAAAAAATATATCTTAACACTTCCATGTAGTAAGTCAGAACAGAGAATTATTCTATAATTTCTTCAACAGCTTTGTGTATCTTTTCCTTCACAAAAATGATTAAAAAAGGAGACTTCTCTATCCCATTTTCTTTTTGAAGTCTTGAAATTGGATGAGAAAGAGTAGAAGCCCTGAGGCTAAATATGTCTCATTCCAGAAGCTGACACTTGACATATTTAAACTTAGTATAATTTTTTCTCTGGTCATTATTGTTTTTTGCAGTGTACTTTTTAGATTTACTTTTGTCAGTTTAAGAAATACCTCAGGTAGCCTTGATCAGGCAACTGTATAAGTTTAGAGATATTTTTGGTATGTGCATGACTGCAGGATCAGTACAGGTTTATCCATCATAATGAACAGGGGAGAAAGTTCAGTATACTGAAATAATGATATGAAAGAATTAAATCAGAGGTTACCTCAAAGGTCTTTTAGAACACAGATTTATCTCTGTTCTGCCCTCCAGTGGTTCTGCAGTGGAATAAACAAAAATTAGTGTCTGCTTTCTACAACCTTTTCAACTGAATAATAATGGATGGATATAGAATACTCTCTTGCCTGCATTTCTCTCATCAGAAAGATCTCAGGCTGCAATTAACAACCAGCTTATTGTAGAGTTCACTTCATGTTTTTTTGTTCCATCTTCAAATGTACCTGTGTACTGTAAATAACTTCCTAGCAAAACAGATTGTCAGAGGACATAAATTAGTAAGTGGAACACAAATGATATCACAACCAACAGAAAGAGACATTCATGCCTGTCTGTAAAATGCCAAAAATAGATAAGTAGGCATGCCCCACCCACCCCCGCATCCTCATTCTTCTAACATGATACAACTATAGGAAGCTGCTATATGACTGGACTTGGCCCACCTATTTCCATACTGTCTACAGTACTTGACACCAATTCTCCATATTTCAGGAAGGTAGTGTTCTTCCACTGTACCTCCCTGATCTTCTTAGCACATTAGAAGACAATCTCTTGTTCTCCCATATGGGTTCTATGAGGCTGCTGCTAAAACTTCGCAGGTCTTAAATGCACTTCTGAATACCTAAGCCTGGGGACAGAAAAGGATGGAAAGATGGGCTTAATTCCCTGTGTACAAGCACCCAAAGTCTATTTAGATGTGGGAGTACTTGGAGACAGCCATTTATCCAAGACCATAAAGTTGTATTGATTTGGTTTCTCTTTGGGTTTTCTGCTTGTAATAGAATATAACATAAGCAGCTAAAATAATTATAATCATCCCAAGTTAAAAAAAAAGCCTGCTAAGAAAAAGTGGAGTCAGAGCAAAACTAATACAGACTACAAACTCAAAATCTTAAAGTCCCCAAATAATTTCCCCTTCTGAAATTTATTTGTTGCATGTATGCCATGTTACAGTTTTAATCCCTAGTTACCGAGACAACGGTTTCTTCAACAACAAGGGAAAGACTCATCTTCTTGCCCTGCTTGAGATGTTCCCCAAAGCATCTGACTACTTGCGTTTGCAACCAAATGCTGGATTAGACAGCACTTTCTTCTAAGGAAAGAAAGGAATGTTTTCACTTTGGCAACACCCAAGCTTAAATAATGTACCTCTGTTTCATGTGAGCTCCAAATATCTTTTCTCTTTATATGCTCATTTCCCTCTCCCAATACACTGCCTTCATGTCCACATTAATAGCCCCTACTATTAAACCACACCCCCAATATTAATTCTCCCCACCTTGCTGCTCCTACAGTTCCCCTCTAGTTTAGGTCATTCGTGCCAGGAAGGAAGGTGGAAGGTGACGCCATGTCCTCTGCAGCAGGCAACTTTGCTGCACATGTGATTAAATGGGAAGAAGACAAGATGTAGGCTGTGACATATTGCCTGGGCATGGAAACAATGGTTTCCCCTACCCTTTTTTCATCCCCAAAGCCCTTCCCATAATGAGTGGAGCCATAGCATTAAGCCCTTTGCATTTGGGGGGAGGGGCTGAAAAACCTTGCAAATGGTTAAGCCATCTGTTTCGTCCATTAAACTCCTTCCAAAACAGGTCCTGGCCCTCATCCTACTGCCTAATATATGATACAGTATCAAGCTGACAAAAATGGGGCATTTAACACCAAAGACTCCTCATATGATAGCCCTTTGGTGCATTGGAAGTTGAAAGTCCAGTCATAGGGGGTCTGCGCTGGAATTAAGGACAAATAGGAGGAAGCTACAAATTGCATTATACCTACCAAAAAGAAAGTTGCATTTTACATTTTGTCATAGAAAAGTAATACTCATAGTATTGTTTTCTTAGGAGATTCTTGTTAGAACATTAAAAAAAAAAACCTCTGATTTTCATGCTGAAAGATGATGAAAGTATCTTAAACATAATCAGAAATGGTACTATTCTTCTGCACAAGGCATAAGTGCTGTATTTATTTCCACTGACTTTGGTGCTGCGAAAAAAAACACTCACCCATTCAGACAGGATATCTCTGCTTCATTTCCTACGCCTGGGTATTCCAAAAAATATACTGGCATTCTGTCAAACAAGGACATTTTCACTGATAAAGTGAATGGTGGAAATGAATAATTTGTCAAACCTTGCTTTCCCTCAGGAAAAAGACAGCTAGAAATTAATAAGGAAGAGCTCTTAGTTAGACTGTTGACTACAGAAGGTCAGTTCCATGCATATGGTCTCTGGGTTACATGAATAAGAATGCACTCTCCCTATCGACACACAGCCAGAAAGGAAAGGCAGAGGATACCGTGTTCAGCTACAACTTGGAGGGCCAGGAGATGGAGGGAGAAATCATGAACTGGTATACTATTTCAGAGAGGGTAGAGAAAAGATGTTCTTTCCTGGATTTTGTCTTAATTGCTAACATTAGCTGCCGCCGTCCTCCTCCTCCTCCTCCTCCTCCTCCTCCTCCTCCTCCTCCTCCTCCTCCTCCTCCTCCTCCTCCTCCTCCTCCTCCTCTAAAAAGTCAGCAAACATTCTGCAATTAAAACGAATCACTAAGCAGTTGCAACAGGATACCTGAATTATACATTCAGCTAGGATCATAATGTCATACTCTAGTTGTAGGCATTGTAACTGAAGGACTATTTTAAAAATGATTCTCCAGGATTTTTGAGCAAGGAAACCATGAGCAAACCATGGAAAATCATGGGAGGGAAGGGGAAGCAGAGAGAGTAAACATGGCCTGCTTTATGATCATCAAAGGTCATTTGCAACTCTCTTTTCTGGATGGGGAATGGATTGCTGAGAAGAGACAGGTAAATATATGTCCATAGTAATAGATAGAATGATTTTCTATCATTCTAGAGCATGAGATGTTCTGACAAATAGTGCATTTCTGGTTGATCTCAATTCAAGGAACTCTTGAATCTTTATGGAACCTTGAACATCTATGCCCTTTTAGATATGTTCCTCCATTCTCATAAAATGTTCTAGAGAAGCCATTCTACTATTTGCTATAATAAGATCTATGCACCCATTTTGTACCAATGACTGTGGAATTCTCTTCAGCATGGAGTAGATAATGGCTCCACTCTTCAAAAAACACACTTCATACTAAGACAGCTTTAAAACGAGCTTCTTTGTTATGGTTGTTGGGGCTGTTGTTACTATTATTATCAACTCCAAAAGGGAGTTTAACCTCTGAAGAATTTCATTTACATTGTCACAGTTCCAAATTTGTGCCAAAAGGAAGAAGAGGCCCAATATTAGAAAGAAAGGGGTAGCAACCATTGAAGGCTCTCTTAAAGTCGATATGCACATATTCACAGCGCTGAGTTAAGACTGGTTCTTTCATTCTATTAGAAAATTAAAAATACAATTTTTACAGAGCTCTTGATGCTTAATGCCAACTCCAGTAACATTCATTTGTTTCTGGTATTCCTTTCCACATCAATTTCAAAAACCTCCAAAGCAGTTTATGAAACAGCAGTAACATCAGACTTGGTTCTATGTTGGTTCCTTCAGCCACCTTGAAGAGACCAAGTGGCAATTGATTCCAGCCAAGGGAGAGAACTTTGCTGATGTCTTCTCTGGTGAAGCCAAAGGAAAATATTCAGGACAAATCCTTTGAGGAAAGGAGGCCAATGGTTGGTTATAATAGGCCATGGAAACAAATTGCTGCCTTGCATCTCTCACTTTGAGAATTCCATCTAGGATGCCACCAAGGCTTCAGTCCCATTCAACTATTCCAGTTCCCCACTCTAGCAATGGGGATGAGTCTAGCCTTTATCAACAAACAAGCAAACAAACTTGAAATGTGATATCTAAGTTGGAAAGATATCCACAAGTTGAGTGAGAACCTCCTCCACTGAGGGATTCCTTTTTAGACCTATATGTGGTATTGACTTTCACACATTTCTAACCCTATGCTATCAAGAGACCCTTTGAATATGGAAGAATGCTCAGTGCAGACATTCAAATGTGACCAGTATGATTCAGGGAGGTGGGGACTATCTCCACTGTGTGATGATGTTAATCCTTCTTGTAATACCAAACAGGCTTTTCATTTGGGGAATATTTTCCCCAGTCATTCAGATTGGGTCAGTAATAACTAATTACCTTTGACTTTCAGTACCCATCCTTTTCTGTACCAAAATAGTGCAGAAACACCTCTGATGTGAAAATGAAGTGATATAGTCAGAGTGTGGAAGGTGAAAAAGACTCCTAATCTTTGGTAATAAAGGCTGTGAAATTAATGGGACTTATCTTCAAGGAGATATGAATAGGAGTGTAATGTAAATCTAATCACAAGAAAGTACTGGAATATTTTCCCATTTCTATCCTTCTCTCTTCTGCCCTCGCTTCTTGTCACTTCTCCTACACTGAATTTAACATTATGAACACATAGTGCATCAAACTGTATAAAGATACTGCTACTATAATAATAATAGTTTTAAAATAATAATAATAATAATAATAATAATAATAATAATAATAATAATCTGTCTATAGAGCATAACGTTCTACAACTACTGCAATATGTGTACTGATATTTATCTAGTAGTTATCTGATATCAGCCCATTAGGTAGGCTGAACCAGGAAATCAACTCAAGAGAAAGACTAAAACTACTTTTATTGAAAACACAATAACAGAATCTTTCAAGTCTGATTGTGGTCTTCCTCCTTCTCCTTCTTATAGCTCAGTGAACTAGGGAGGCATCTGTTGAGCCTCTTCTGAATGTTATCTCAGTGTTCTGGATTTAAAAAATGTGTCAGCCCCTTTTGCCTAGACAACAGAGCAGTGTGATATCTTGACAATATCTCTGTCAAGATCATCTTCTTTAATCTCTACACCAAAACACATGAGGGCTTCAAATTGAGTAGAGAATGGGGCTGCATATCCCATCTCTTATTTTTCCTAACACTCCCTTCCTCCCCATATTCAGTTGCAAGGTCAGAAGGAGAGGTATACTAGCTTTGGCTTGAACACAGGTTTAGCTGTCCCCATGATCTGGAACCCTGATAAAAGGGCTCTGGACTATAAGGAGAGCTGAGTTCTCTTTCTGGAGCATGTGAACAGGTCTTTTCTCCCAGCTGAATGCACAGAGGTTGTGGACAAAAGGGACTGACAATCTTTAACATCAAAACATGCTCCAGATTACTTGTTTTTGTGCCTTACTCTTGTCTTATCAGTAAACATACGGATGCTTTCCAATTAGCAGATTTTTATGTTTTCTCCTGGTGGGACATTTCTGCTTGTGCCTTTTCAGTAGGTCCAGGGCAATTCAGCAGCATCAGCTTTTCCCGCTATTACCTCTCCAAGAAGAGAAAAACTATACCTGTTGAAGATTTGCCTCTACAGATGCCAGAAGGTATAAGTCCCTTGTTTCCTGAGCCCCCCCCCAAAAAAAGCACACACATGAAAAAGAAAAGGTGGCAATGTATAAATAAGCCAGGAAAACAACATCATTATACTTAGTGCACCACTATATCAAAGACTATTCACTACCACTCAGGGAAGCACTTATTTTAGAAATTTCCTTGTTAATATACAATATATTATAATTTATCACCTTTGATATGCCAAAGAATCTTATTGCCAGCTTCCCAAATTAGTTAGTTTATTCTGATTTAATTATCAAAATGAATAAATAATTGGCTGAGAAACGCTTTCACGAGGGATTTAGCTAGCATTTTTATACATCCTGATGTTACTATTTTCCTACTCTTGTCACATTAAGTATTACAATTTAGGAAGGGCCAATCAAACAATCAAAATGTATCTATGGTCCAAGACCAAACACTAGGAGGGACTTCTGGAGGTCTTTGGGAATTGCACCCAAGACTTTTGATAGCACTAAGGCACTTCTGCCCTACACTCAAGGAGGGGCAGATTGATCTTGTTCTGTTTCTTCTTTCCCCAACCTTACTCTGCAGAGGCTCCTGTGATTGGGAACCCTGGTTTTCCAAGTGATTTTTGCATGGAATATTTTTGTAGACAAAGGGAACATCACCTACATGTGGAAGGGAAAAGAGAGAGCTAGTGTACTCATTCCCTACCCCCCCCCACCCCCGCTTGTACACTTTCAATACAACTGAAGATTTATGAGGGTGCTGGCAGAATGATAATTTAAAAAAAAAAGAATCATAACCATTGTTGTATAACTAGCGGGAAGAGAAAACAGTGCCATTATACTGAGATTATTTTAGAAAATTATATTTTTAAAGGTAATTAAGGTCTTTGAACATATAATTTAGCAATCCTTTCTAGCATTAATACATTTGGAACAGAACAATGAAAGTTGCCCTTTACAGAAGGTTATTTCCAGGTCTACAACAGAGAGCAGATAATTTCCTTTCACTTACTGTAATAATATCTATTGCTTTAAAAAAAATCTATCAGTGAAATATCTTCAATCCTTATTTGTAGCTACTTTCTTGAGACATTATAATATAGCTCTTTGTTTTAATCAATATAGTATGGAAGGATACTCCAACCACTAAATTAAAGTGATGAATGATGTAATTTCTTTTATTTAAAGGTTATTCATTTGAGGGGAAAAAAAACTAAAAGATCACACAGTAATGAACAATGTATATAGAAGGCATTATTTCAAAGCTGTGCATCTTGAAGATTACAGCAACAGGGCAATAGAATATATGGTTTTAGAAGTAAGAGTAAATATAGAATTATAGAATCATAGATTTGGATGAGGACATTTAAGACATAATGTCCAACCCCCTGACTATTGCAGGAATCCAAGTTAAAGTATCCCAAATCTAGTCTTTACTTGAAGCAGAGACACGAGCGAGGCACTGGCGACACACAATGAGACGTGAGTAAATACAAAGGAGGCACAAGGGGGTACTAGACGGTTGTTGTCCCGAAGCCTCCCCTTCCATCATGCCTATTTTATAATGACATCCGGTGTTCCTCATTTCAGAGGGCAAGGCTCCCTTCTTGCGAGTAGCCTCACCGAATGCCTCTTTTTTCCATGCGCCTCATCCTCACATCAGGTGGTTCCACCTCTTCCACCTCATTATTGGATACTAACTCCGGCTGCATGCTGTCCAACCCCACCTCTGACTGCTCAGCCTGCTGTTCATCTGGTGGAGCCTCTGACTCTGGCTCCGAATTGGACTCAGAGCCACCCATGACAGCTAGTAGTGTATAACCATTTAATTGTTATGACTCCTAACCTACATCTAAAGAGCTTGCTAATCATGGGGAACTGTCAAATACTCTGATGGAGTTAAGGTATTTTATGCCTATAACTTTTCTACAATCTATTAAGGAAATTATTCAGAATTGGGGATTAGACTGTCTAGGAAGATTTGTTATTAATAAAGCCATACTGACTTTTGGTAATTATCACGTTTTTATGGTGCTTATAGATAAGTTTCTATATGATCTACTCTAGAATGTCAGACTATTGGTCTGTAGTTTGCAGGATGTACTTTTCCTTCTATGTGAACCTGCTACTGACCATGGCTCTCTAGCATCCTGCAACTTAGCCACCCAGACACACAGCTCTTTTAGTTGAGAGTAGAACTCTGAGTGTAGACTAAGTAACACATTTTTGTATAGATAGTATTTTCCCATAGGAGACAGCTGGTTCAAAATACAGTGGCACAGGCAGTAATGAGTGTTCCTCATAAGCCCACATGCCATTGCTGCTTCATGAGCTATACTGGTTACCAGTCAGCTTCTGGGTGCAGTTCAAGGAGCTGGTCATCATCCGTTTTTCTGGTCAGCCGGGTTCTCTTTCTATATGTACTGTATTGTTTTTATTTTATTTGTAAACCTCCCATAGTCATCAAGGAGTTGGCAGCCTCAAAATTGGATTTCATTAATTAATACAAACCCTCATGCCATAGCGCCTGGTGATTTGGGGACCACCTGTCTCTGATTGTTTCCACCTGCCTGGTATGATCTGGCAGAATGGGTAAGTTCTGGGTCCCTTCAGTTAAATGCTGTCTTCTTGTAGGATTGACCGAGTGTGCCTTCTCTGCCATGGTCCTGCCCACTGGAACAGCATCCCCCGGAGATAATATGGTCCCCAGCCTTCAAATATTCTGTAAATCCCTTAAGATCTGGCTCTGTTTTCAGGCTGGAATGAGAGTGTTTGTGGAGCCCCTGGCAACTTTTTTGATATTACTCATGTGGTTTTGTCCAGAGGGGTCATGTTCCTTTTTTAAATTATGTATTCTTTTAAAAATTGTATGTCAACCAGTTAAATAAATAAATAAATAAATAAATAAATAAATAAATAAATAACTCTAAACAGCTAAAGTCTTTAAAAAAGGGATTTTGGAAAGAAGAAGGAACCTTTGTATAAAGTCAGAGGGAGATGTAATGGCTGGAAAACTGTGATGGATTCAAGACAGCTTTGGCTGTTGAAGTTTCCTTCAACAAAGGTTTAGAAAAAATGTTGATGGAGGCAGACCACATTAAATTGGTAGTTATGGAACTGATGAAGATTTGTTGGTTTGAGGGGAGCTCCCTAGAATGGGAGAATGCAGTGGGATCTGAGAATACCAGTGAATAGAACAAAATCTACCCAGTGCCCAAAGTCTCTCTGCAGAAGGCTGAAGCCAAGATGGGAGACAGCAAGTTCTACCAGCCAGAGAGACAGAGAGAGAGAGAGAATGCTGGCTACTATAATAAACCCCTTTCTTATCTCTAATTAGAAAGTGAAAGGGAATCTAGGCATAGAAATAGCAAAAATAATACTTATACTTGATATGTTAGGCTTATAGGCATAACAAGGTAGATTTTGCTAGATATAGGAAACTTTTTCTGGTGGTTTATGTCTTCAGTAAAGGAAAACAGTTGACTTTAAAAATGCCTGGGCAGTCACTTCTAACTTCAGCTGCTGTTTATTGCTGTTATCAATCAAGTGGGCAGAGGGAGCGGGAGAGCCAAGGGAAGGCTTTGGGCTTAGCTAGTTGCAAATAACTCTTGCAAAGGAATGCTGACTCAAATCAAAAGTAGAAACTTGTTTGACTTGCTTTGCTGTGTTAATGAAACTGAAAAAGTTCACAAGCAGTATTTTTTAGTCCTTGGTATTAGATCACATTCCTGTACCCAGAAAAGCCTGTGATACCCCCTTTTTGAAAAGAGGGACAACAATTGCTCTCCAGGACTTTACCAGTTCTCCTGGAATTCTCCAAGATAATATACTTGGGTTTGGCCAGATCATCTGCTTCTTCTTTTAAGGTGTGATCCAGAAGATTTTGAAGTCATTCAGAGTAGAGAGGTATTCCCAATTTCACTCTCAAGCTTTATTATTACTGTTTTTTAAAATAATGTTGATCTGTTCCTATTGTTACTTTTATAATTGTTGTAACCTGCGCAGAGTCTTTTGAGTTTGGGGGAAGGGGGGTGCTATAAAAACTGATTGGTAAATAGGTAGGTAAGTAGATAAATTCCTGCCCCTTCATTTTGCCTTTCATAAATTCTTGATGGAAAACGTTATTTTTTGATGGTGAAGACTAAACCAAAATAGGAGTTGAGTAACTCTTGTCTTTTCTTTCTTACCTATTAATATTTTGCCTTCTTCACCATTGAGGAGATTTGCTTAATTAAAGACCAAGAAATACTGTATCTCTGATTTTCAGGTCAGACCTGCCAAACAGAACCACAGATCTCTGTAAATGACCTGCTGAAAAAGTTCACAGGTCCATGGTACATTATGTGAATGGCTTAATGTTGTTTACACAATGACCTACATGGGATAATTGTTGGAAGGAAATATTTTCTCTGACCTCATCACAAAAGTAATTGTCTACAGTATTCAAAAGAAAACCAAATGTTTTAGGATAAATGCTTTGGAATGATTAAAAAAAAAAAAAGAACTGTTTCACCCCAATCATGCAAGATAAATTTGGAGAAAAAGGTGCCTAAAAGTGGAAGTGATTATTTTACAAGCATGATTCTCAAAAGTCTTTTTAACAAGATTTATTGAGAAGAAAGGGATGGGCTTAACAAGAATCCCAACAACTGAACTATTTCTCAACTAGGATCATTATATCTCAGTGTGCTTTAGGGTTGAGACTTTTTTATTTTCTTTCTGCCTTCCTGTGATCCAGCAAAGTGGTAGGTTCTTTTCATGGATAATGGAGAAGCTCACAGCTGGATGTTTCCATGATGTATCTGAACGTTTATCAATCTGGGGACCAACTCTTTCATTAGAAGTATTTGAAGAAAGGGACAGCTTGTCAATTGATCAACACAGGAGGAGGAGGGTGAGAAGCTGGGCTCTGCTATGCCTTGGAGTCGTATGGAAGCCTGGAGCACAATAAATATTGTCTTGGTGGAAGAAAGAATGGATTCAACTAAATATCAACATATCTTAAGCTGAAAAGAGGTTAGATATTTCCAAAAGGCAATGATCCGAAATATCCTTCCAAATGAACTATGAAATACACAACAGAAAGATAGAGGTTTTGGAGTGGCCTTTACAATTTTCAGACTAGAATACTATTGAAAATCTATCAGAAGATCTCAAACATGCAGTGTATGCAGAGATATATTTCTGAGCTAGAAGACCACAAGGAAAAGTGGGGAAAAATTCTAAGAAGGGGCCAGCATTTTGCCTTCTTCACCACTGAGGAGATTTGCTTAAAGACCAAGAAATATCTCTTAGAGACTCTTAGCTGGCTACAGGAAATATGTGGAAGCTGTTACTTCAGCCAAAGGAGGTATTACCAAGGTACTGACGGACAGGGTGTCCAAACTTTTGCACCTGTTACATTCACTGCTTTTTATTTTGAATTTGTTAATGATTTCACATAAATAGTAAGCATGCATGCAGATTTGTAGAACGATGTCATGTTTAACTCTGTGCTATGTGGATGTTGGATCAGCTTCTGTTCACTTAAGTATTCATTGAAATATACAATTTGACCAGGGTACCTACACTTTAGCATTCAACTAAACTGGCATATAGCTGCAGCTCAACGCCCTTTCACCGTTTTCATTATCCATGCTACTCTATAATAATCAATATCCAAACAGATGAGGAATAGTCTCATTGCTTTCATTATAGGCAGGTATGGAGGGAGAAGTAGGGACAGAAAGGAACCCTTGGAAAGCACCTTATCTTGGCACTTCTGGAAAATGAAGGCAAAAATGTCAATTAGTAGTATTAAATCTACTTAGTGGTTGGTATCCTGATCTTTGTGCAAAGATGTTGCCAAGGTTGGTACCCCAAATACTTGATTTGGATATGCCAGAGATCTGCTGCTGGGTTGTTCTCTCTCTCTCTCTCTCTCTCTCTTTCTCTCTCTCTCTCTCTCACACACACACACACACACATACATTTCCAGCTCATTCAAGTTGTTATTAAATGGTTGCATGAAGAGTTAAGTGGAGGAATCCAGCTGTATCACCCAGCACTTTCCATCCCCGCCCCCCCCCCCGTGTCATCTATGACAAGGATAGAAGCCTGGAGGAAAAGAGTCCAAAACTTACTTTTTGTCAAAGTCTGAAAGCAATTTGTTCTGCAAAACAAAATTAATAACTTGCACCACTGATCTTGAATTATGCAGAAAAGGTACCTTGCACTTTTGGAATGTTGACACATTCTTTGTAAAGTCACCTATTGTACACTTCTATGAAAGAAATTAGGAATGTTGTAGCATTATCAATGACATCATACTTAAAACCATTCACCCAAACTTTACCTAAAGCACTTACAGTATTTCCTAAACACTTTCTGGATGAGATCATGCAAGAACTACAAGCTAATGTGCCATGCATTACACAACCATAGATTTGAGTGCATTCTTACACCATACAATGACTGTATTGAGAATGTGGAGTAAATGGCTTAAATGGGAATTTACTGTGAAATAATATTTCTTGTTTGTCTGGAAATCCATATGAATTAGGCTCTTCCACTGCTTAGCAAGACAGCTAGTTTCCACATTTCTAGTAATTCCGACAAATTTTAAATTAAGAAAACTTAATACATTTATGAACATGGCATCTTCCACAATTTACCATCTGATTTTAGAGAACAGGATTAAGTCAACATACTGAATAATCTATAGCTGCCTACATAGCAGCTTGGAATAATCAGGAATAATGTGGGATTTGTGAGGATCTGTATAGTTTGTATTGCTTGGTAGCTCCTTCCCTAGATTATTCTGGGATGCTCCATATAAATTGCTTCAGGCAACAATATGCAATTATATCTTGCTTCTGTGATAAAGTTTCAGTGTGCAAAATGCCATGAATTAAAATGGAAATAAATATTTATTTCCATGTCTTATAAAAAATGCCTTCCAAAATATAAAAATTATTCTGAGTATCAAATATTCATATAGATTCTTAAAAAATTCCAGATTCATAAATATTTTGGAGTGATAGTAATTAACGTATTAAAATATAATTTAATGGGACATACAAATGAAAGGCCAGCTTTGTACTGTTAACTTTAAAAAAATAACAAAAAGCAAAAGACAACTAAACTGGTTTAAATAGAATATATTTAGTTCTTCCAACCTATTACAGCACTTATATTTTTATACTAAACATTTTCCTATTTAATTATTTATAGCGAGCAGTTGAAAGGATGGATAACTTGTCTGCATTATTCAATAATGTGTTTGCAAAGGAGAACACTTTTAGAATTTTTAATTATCACAATGAACCAGTAGATGTCGCCATTACCACATACTCTATAAACTGTCTAATTTCAGAGCTGTATTGTGGCATGTATGGCGTTTCTTCCTAGCTTTTTATATATAAGAAATATATATTTCTTCCTAGCTTTTTTCCCCACAGGTGCAGTGTCTGCTTTTTTTTCTTTTTTTTTCAGATTAATCAAATGTTGATCTATTGGTTGCGACAGGAATGGACCAACTGGCTTGTCACCTGAGCCTGACGTCATTGGCTGAGCAAAAGTGACTGGCCCAGCTGACTAAGGAGGGACTAGAACTCACTGTCTCTTGCTTTCCAGCCTGGAGCCTTAACCACTTGACCAAACTGGGTCTCCTCTATATATGCTATATTTACAGCTATTTATCTTAGGCTTTCATCGTCTCAGTTCCTTACCTTCATCCTCTGCTTCTAAGAACTGTAAATACGCTGTGACAATTTGGAGAAAGTTTTTTTTCTGCTGAGTCGGGAGCAGTTGCCGGTAAAACGCAAAAACCGCGCTCACCCGAAAAGGGCGTGAAGCAACGGAAACCCCGCCTCCTGCGCACGCCAGCTGGGCTCTGCTCTAGGAAGGAGGCTCTGGCAAACCACTTCTGAAACACTTGCCTTGAAAACTGCAGGGACTCGTCCAAGCAGTCACTGCAGAGTCAGTAATGACTGAGCGCAGATTAAAAAAAAAAAAAAAACCCTTGGTTTTATACCAAAAAAGAATAGGTAATATGTCTGTGTTAATTAAACTGAATAAATCATATTTTAACTATACCAGCATTGTTGTGGCTGTTCCTGTTCTGTTCATAGCTTTGGAAAGGAAAAAAGTTAACATTACAAAAATGGCAAGGTTGACGAAGGTGATTGTTACATGACTCACAGATAAATTAAATTTCTTTGCCAAAAGGAAATACCTATCTTGTAGGGTAATAAAGGTTTAGTTTTCTTTCTTGGTATTATGTACATTAGGAATTTTTTTTAATGTACCTCTAGAGCTCTTTTCTGTTTGCATATATGGAATCAGGGGAAGATAAAAGCTTTATCTGTTAAGAAAATGCACTTTATCACACTTGGCTTCTAATACACAGTCCAGGCATTCTCATCTCTCCTGTTTGTTAACAAATGGTCTTTCTCCTGCTGTGGAGAGCTGCCTGAGGCTGTAGGGGGAATGGAGTAAAGATATTTTTTTCCAAGTAATTTTATTAAAGATTATAATTACAATAGTAAAAAGTAATACAAACTAAAGAAAGATGGAAAATAGAAAGAAAGGTGCAAAGGGAAAAAATAGGAAAGACATAAAAGAAAGGAAAAAAAAGAAAAGTAATAAAAGTAAGAATATAGTAAAGAAAAAGAAAAGAAATATATAAAGAAGTGACTCCCAACCTTCATAACAACAAGTATAAAAAAATTCAGTAACTATTCACCTTCCCTTAAATTACAACAAATGATCTTTTCTTCCTATATCCCATCTTCTATCTATAAACAAATCCACAAAGCATCATCATTTCAGTTCAGATGTCAGCAAAATCCATTAAGGGTTACCAGAAATAACAATCTATCTATTTTAACCTTGATCAAATAAACCAACTCCATATTCCTTCCTTTTACTTCTAACAATCTTGATCTTTAGTCCCTTCAAATAATGTCCTAGAACTTGATTTCTTTTCATTTCTTCCATGTCCCTTCTCACGAGATTCTTCAACGCTTTAACAAATCTTTTTTGTAAGTCTAATATAGAAAAATGATCCAGGTCACTCTCTTGGTTTCTTGTTTGTATGTCCCTTTTAACTGTTAAAACAATAGCCAGTTTTTTTATATGTCCAGTGTAACATCTTTTTCCATGTCATTCTTGTAACCTGAGATGTAAGTCCACTTTCAATTCAATCTCTGTTTTGTCAGGTAAAACTTGTTCCTCTTCTATAACATCCTGTAGACAGAGTCTCTCCATAGAGGCAGATATCACTGTTGACAGTGTCAATATTAATTTCTGACTCCATTTTTCAAAAATATCCTTCAATATTTCCAGTGTTATAATATTTTACACCATTCTGTAACTGTGAGACAAGTTTATGTGTTCTTCTCCTTTAATTGAAATCTTTAGTTCCCTCTAGGGTCCAATTTGATCTTACAACACATGGACAGACTCAACCATAGTTTCAACTGAGAACATCCTAGATCAAGCTAAATCCAAAAATGTTAGGGAATTCCTGGAACCTTGCCTTTCAGACAAATCAGCCATCAATAGACACACAGAGATAAACCACATTTACACACCATTCAAAAGAGACAATAAAAAAGCTAAGAAGGAAACAAGAAGACCAGAACACATCCTCTCCAGCAACAACATCCAGATAAGCAGGGATTAACACCAGACAAACAATTAAGAAGAAAACAATACCCTAATCAAAGAATTACCAAGGAGAAAACCACACCCCCACCAACACTAGCAGGGCAAGCTACTGTATATAAACAGGGAACAAACACTAACACTGATGATGTTATCTAGTTGGGCAATGAAATGTCTGCAACCAAGCAACCAAGCTCAGAGAGCACCAAGGACTCCACAGAAAGAATTATATTATCTTGTGGTTTGATGCATTATTTTTCCTTTTGTTATAACATACCTCAACTACTGAACATGCTATTTTTTTAATGATAGATTTTTGCACAACATACATTACAGTACATGACATGCATTTCTCCCTGGCATCATCTCACATGTCAAGATGTTGCAATTCTAGTATCACCTCAGTGTGAAAATAAATAATTTGATTGGTTGGTAGTGTCCTTGATTCAGGTTACTGGGACCACCATAACTGATTCCACTTTTTTTGAATCCATCTTCTGGGTTATTTCTGAGTTCAGTTTATTGAACATTTCTTATTCAACATCCTGCTTTAACTAGATCTCCTTCTGGAAACTGACAATGTGAATTAAGCTTAGATGTAATCATAGTGATGCCCTTTACTTTTCCAGTCTAACACATTCTTCCTGACCTGCAATTTCTCTGACAACCTTACAAATATGTGTATGATATGCCTATCTTACAGAGATTTATATTAAAGAACTGTCTTCTTGAAGACCCACACAGAACTATCCATCACATTCCCTTCCTGTTTCCCTAGCTCACAGGCAGCTGACATAGAACTTCTCTAGCATTTTACATTTCCAGAGAACTTTGCCAATCATGAATCCTGATTGGCTCATTTTTCTTTGTTGAAAGGCAGAAATCTACTAAAAATGTAAATTTCTTCTTGCTAACAGCTGGGAAACCAAAATCAATTCCAACTGCTTGCCGAGTAATGAAATTAGTAGAGGGCTTATCATAAATGACAAACGCAGTCAAGGAATGAACAACACTGTCACTTCCCCTTAACTCTTTGACTGACTTTCCTTTCCCAGTTTGTCCAGTGGAAATTTCTGCTAAGGAGCAATATTTCTTCATTTTAAAGTACAGGAGGTCTTGTTGCAAGCCATCAACATTCTTTGCTTGGAAGAAGATAAATTTGGTTAGTAGCTCCAATATGTGGGCATCACAGTCTAGATTGTCTGTTTTGGATGGAGTCCCACAGTTAAATCGGAATATGGAGTTCAGCATATTCATTATGAATGAGTCAAGAGGCTGGCTAATATATTTATTTTTCTCAACAAAAAGAAAGAAAAAGAAAAGGATGTTCGTGGAACTTGACTTCTGGCTGTAAGCCCAGAAACACTTTAAAAATGTTTGAAAACAAAAAATCAATTTTGTACTCCTTAAATTACAAGAATGTGCAAACACAGAGGTTCACAAATAAAAGGGAAGGTTTATGAGTACTTACAGTGTGTACTGGGATTGCAATTTTTTTTTTATTTTAAACAATAATTTAGTAAAAAGCCAATGGCTGCTATGCCCAAGATGTTACTAAACATTCATTCCGTTAATGACTCTGGAAGTTAGGCATTCATATTATTGCTCTGACTTTATATTTCAGGAAACATTTTGTTTTTTAGCCTAAAAACATTAATAGTACTAAAATTTGTCCTTACAATTGGGGGAAAAACTTACACAGTGAAAAAGACTTGCTCAGTATCAACTTTTGCATATCAAAAATTATTTCAGAAATTATTTGGAAGAAATGTTTCAAATCTCACATGAGCTTGAGCGCAGCCACAGCTTTTCTTAAGCTATACGCAACCTTGAGAAAAGATGCTGGTGCTATTGCTTTAAGAATTTATTCTTATTTTGACTCATGTCTATTCAAATATTCAATCTGAAGGGATGATTCAGTGACATCTCATTCAAATAAAATGAACCATTCCATGTTTTAATAGAAGAGAATATACGTAGCTCAAGGTTGAACTGTGGAGTCCTTGGGGTTTCTGAGCTTGGTTGTTTTCCTACAAACGTTTCATTACCCAGCTAGTTAACATCTTCAGTGCTAGAAGGGAGTGAGGTTTGCTATTTATTTATATACAGTGGCTTACCCTGCCTGTGTTGGTGGTCCTCCCCACCCCCCCAGTAGTTCCTTGATTAGGTATTATCTACTGCTTGATTGTATGTCTGGTGATAATCTTGGTGTTAATCTCTGTTTATCTGGGTGATGATTGCTGGCGAGGAGATGTTCTGGTCTTTTGTTTTCCTTTCTATTGTCTCTTTTGAATAGTGTGTAGATGTTGTTTATCTCTATGTGCCTGTTGATGGCTGCCTTGTCTGAATACCAAGCTTCCAGGAATTCCTTCACATTTTTGGATTTAGCTTGGTCTAAGATGCTGACTGTTTCCCAGTTGAAACTATGGTTAAGTCTGTCATTGTGTTGTGAGATTAAGGAGTTTTCATCGTGTCTTCTGACTGCTAATTGGGGTTCATGGATGCACTCTGCAAGCCTTCTGCCTGTCTGTCCTACATAGTGGTTGTTACAGTCTTTACACTGTATGTTGTAGATGACTCCTATTTTTTCTTCTTGGTTTATTGGGTCTTTTGGTTTACTTAAGATGTTTTGGAGAGCTCTAGTTGATTTGTGTGCTGTAGTGGTGCTATGTGGTTGTAAAAGTCTGTTGGCTGTTTCTGAGATGTTTCTGATGTATGGCAGTGTTATTCTCTTCATACTTTGTGTTGGTTGTGCTGTAATGGGTTGAGTGGTCAGGCACTTTTTGATAAAGTTGCATGGATATCCATTTTGTTGAAAGATGTTGTGTAGGTGTTCTGTTTCCTTTTTCTGCTGCTCTGGGTTGCTGCAGTGCATTTGTGCTCATCTGAATAAAGTTCTTACACAGCTCCTCTTGTGGGAGGCTGGATTGTTACTTTGGTAATGGAGTACTTGATTAGTGTGGGTTGTTTTCTGGTAGACTTGAGTTTCTAATTTGCTGTTGTCTTCTCTGCTGATGTGGATATCCAGGAAGAGTAGTGTATTGTTGTTTTCTTGTTTTCTGAAATTATCAACAACATCTTCAGAGGAATAAAATTCACCAGTGAGGAAGAAAACAACAACACGCTACCTTTCCTGCATATCCTCATCAGCAGAGGAAACCACCAAATTAGAAACCCAAGTGTATCGGAAGACAAGCCACACTAACCAAGTAGTCCATTACCAAAGTAGCAACCCCACCTCCCACAAGAGGAGCTGTGTAAGAACATTATTCAAACGAGCACAAACACACTGCAGCAACCCAGAACAACAGAGAACACCTGTAGAGTCATCTACAACATACAGTGTAAAGACTGTAACAACCACTATGTAGGACAGACAAGCAGAAAGCTAGCAGAGCGCATCCACGAACACCAACTAACAGTCAGAAGACACGATGAAAACTCCTTAATCTCACAACACATGGACAGACTTAACCATAGTTTCAACTGGGAAACTGTCAGCATCTTAGACCAAGCTAAATCCAAAAATGTGAGGGAATTCCTGGAAGCTTGGTATTCAGACAAGGCAGCCATCAACAGGCACATAGAGATAAACAACATCTACATGCTATTCAAAAGAGACAATAAAAAGGAAAACAAAAGACCAGAACATCTCCTCACCAGCAATCATCACCCAGATAAACAGAGATTAACACCAAGATTATCATCAGACATACAATGAAGCAGTAAACAATACTTTAATCAAGGAACTACCAGAGGGAAAAAATAAAACAAAACAAAACCCACACCCCCACCAACACTGGCAGAGCATGCCACTCTATATAAACAGAGAGCAAACCCCATTCCATTCTAGCACTGAAGATGTTACCTAGCTGGGTAACAAAACGTCTGCAAGAAAACAACCAAGCTGAGGGAACCCCAAGGATTCCACTTTCCAAGTTTTGCATATCTCTATGGAGGGTGGACCACAAGGGTGGAACAGAGAGCTGCTTGCAAGATACTGTGGGTTTTTTGCCCCATTTCATTCATACATTGCTAACTCAAACTAATATATTTTGATATGAGTAAAATAGCATAATGTTGAATGAGCCTTGAACTATATGGGCAGATCAGAATGAGCATATAGTGGAAACTAATATAGGGAATAACTACCACTGTGAGGCTGTGTGTACCAAGGCCCATAGCTACCTGCCAGCCTTGCAAGGTAGTCCAGACAAGAAGCACACCCAGAAGTACTAGCTCTCACTTTATTGTAAGTTTACACTAACAGAATCTTGCAAGTCTGAAAATACATCTCTCCCCTCTTGCCTTTACAGTCCAAGGAACTAGGGATGGTCCCTTCTGAGATGTTTGCCATGTCCCCATTCCTTCTGTGGGCTCAGCTGCCTCTTATCTGACCATTGTCTAGTCTGCAGCTCTTCCTCCTGTCTCCCAAGGTCATTCCCACATACCATTACACTACCCCTGCAAGAAGAAAGTTAAGCTAGACCAGCCTTTTATAAGTGGGTGCCTTCCAGATTCATTAGACTACAACCCCTGAGATTACAATAGGCTGTTGTAATCCAACAGATCTGGAGGGCGTCATCTGAATGGGGAGTCTGGGTTTAGGATTATATTTAGGTTTAGGGCTGTATGTGCACAGATATACATACATACATACATACATACATACATCTCTGTGCACATAAACATACCCCAGTTGACTTCCCCTGCAACCTCACCCTCACCTCTCTCCTGGTGAGGGAGATTTTCGGAAAGGTTTACCTACTTAATGGCTTGCGAACTTGACATCTGGCTGCCATACCAGAAGTGCTTTAAAAAGTTTAAGAACAAAAACAAAACAAAACAAAAAAACCCTTTTGTACTCCATAAAAAATAGGAAAAAAATCAGAGGTCCACAGATAAAACAGAAATTTTATTAATGCTTACATTGTGTACTCTAATTGTTAATATTTATTTTATAACAGTAGTTTAGCACACAGCCAATGGCTGCTATACTCAGGATGTTATTTAACTGTCACTGAGGAGCCCTATCATACATTCTCAAGTGCCCCTCTAAGTTAGGCATTCATACTACTGCCTTCATTTATCTTGAATTTGTTGCAAATAGACACAAGGGCATATCAATAAATAATAAAATGGAGGACTCGTTTTTATTAAAATTCCCAAATATGCCATCTCATTCCAAAGGCTCTGCCCCTGGTAAACCCACTTTGAGAAGTTCACCTTGATATTACACTGGGGATCAGAAGGCATTCACTCAGTCACCTGGCGTGTTGGATGACTTAAAAGTCTTCTTTGAGCTAGAAACCTGGTGGATGGGTGGGGGCTGGAGACAGAGGAAAAGGATCCAGATAGTTTATTATAAAACATATTTCCTATGAAACTTGAAACAGATTATTTGGTTGTGGTTCTGCAGAACTTGTATCACAGTGTCAAATGGAAACTGTTGAGCTTCCCTGCACTGATTTCCCCCCCCCCCCTTTAATAGCAATGAATTATATTTCACAGCAGAGGGGCCAAGGGTATTGAGAGACACCACTGCAGTAGAGCAGAAGAAAGATGAAGAACAGGAGGACAAAATGTAATGACAGCAATATGCTTGAGGGCACAATGGGGAAAGAATATAATGTCGCCTCTGCACTGAATGAAGTAATGGTCCCCAGAATAGCAACCCAGCTCTCAGTCCACAACTCACCTCAAAAATATAATGAATAAGATAAGGTAATAAGACAATGCTATATTTTGTGAGAGAAGTTTTTAATAGGTACTGTTAAGATGATACGCTAAATCAAATTTCAATCTCATGACAAATCTTTTTTAAAAGCCTTCAAGAGTCTTTTGAGCATTTGCACCAGCTTTTCATAGTTCTACTCAAAGCAATTAGCATTCACTATGTAGCTGAAAATTTAGTGTAATCAAACTGGTCTGATATGGGGCAAAGGAAGGGACCAGGATACAAATCAAAACACCAGAAACACAGTCACAAATGCTTGGGATGAACGTACCAGCTGTACGTATATACACACAACTAACTAAAAGTCCTGATGCTTAAGGTGGTCCTTCCATACACAAATGAAACTAGACCATCCTGTAGATGGCACCCTTGAACTGTCTGAAAGGATTTTAGCTCCGCTCTGGAACTGAACACACCCTAAAGGTATTTAAACAAAACAAAAATCTTCCGAAGATTGTGTTTTGTTGCAGTTTACCCCCAAAATGAGTTAAAAATATATTGAGCTTCATTTCTAGCTCCAAATGCGCAGATGTACAGTATGTTTGTGTACAGCTCAAAAGCAAAAAAAAAATAAAATAAAAATAAATCATCCATTAAAAATCATCCTGATTTTGCTTTCATCTTTACTACCCCGTTTTTTGCCATCTCTTGCCTGATGAAATGACAGGAAGATCATTAAAGGGCATCTACATTTTTGCACATATTCAGTTGTTCTGTTTGTCCATAGTACAAGCTTGCTACTGCTTCCTTGCTACTGTCTTTGTGTGTTGTGCTTTGACAGATTAATTAACTACTTTAATCACTGTGTTTATGCACCTAATTTTAATCAGATTTTTATTAGAATTTACAAAGCTTAACACCAACTTACCAACTCACAAAAGACTGCCACCCAACATCTTATGATGAGAAAATTCTTTTATGTATTGATGTTGAAATTTATATGCCTCTATGAAGGATATGTATGCAAAATATGGATATTTTACACATAACTTCATAGCAAATGTCAAGGAGGAAAGACAATATAGTGGATCAGGAATGTGTTCTAACAGCTATGGTAACTAAAAAAGGTTACTTTATCTTTAAAGGCTTAAAAATGTACAAAAGGAAGAGCCAGCCAGGACGCACAATTAGACTTGCATTGCCTAAAACCCAGTGAGGTGCTGGGGCTGCTTTTAGAGTTTGATTGATTGATTATGTGCTATCAAGTTGGTGTCCACTCTTAGAGACCACATACTGTAGATTTAGAGTGTGCTGCATGTATGTTTATGTATGGTCTTGTCCTCCCTCAAGTCTGTCCTGATCTGCTGTGAAGATTATTTGATTTGAAAACCGTTCCAGCATGCTTAGAATTTCTTCAGCTGGTTGTATTAATGAACAAAGTTCACCTACAGTTCTTAATCCACAGGTTCAGGGGTTTTAGTCACTCTGCTAACACAGCAGCTACATTTGATCTGCCCTAGTATTAAAACCTTGGATCAAAATATATTTTCATCAGAGAACAGTGGCAGGCAGAGGAGCAAAAGATCTCACCCCTCTCTTGATCTTGCATTCCCCATTGAGATAAAACTTCAGCTATCTCAACAGTCTAATTAAGCTCATTAGAAATGTAATGGGTGAATGCTGAATATAAATAGAAAGCAAATGCCACCAAAATAGCTCAGCTGCCCAAGTTGATTCCCTATAAAAGTATTTTCAAGCAGTTTTGAGAGAAGGAGAGCCTTGGAGAAAAATGCCAAAGTAGTCAATTCAAACAACTTTATCTTAGAAAGCTGTATATGTTCTAATAAAGTTATCTAGGTAGAGCTTTACTGTGTATCTTCAATTGCTACAATTAATGAATACAAGAACAAAAACAGGTGTTGTTAGCAAGAAGGATATTATTTATTAATCTGTTACATGAATGCCGTAAAAAAACAACAAGACACGTGAAGCCCCCACCCCGGGAACTGCCAAAGATTTTATCAAAATGGGACAGCATTCCTTGATGATTTTCAAACAAATTGTCCAAAAAGAAAACTCCAAGTTTCTAAATTAGGAAAAAGCTTTAAGAGTAATTCTCTAACAGATACCCCACTACCGTTTCCTGGAATATCAGTAGGACTGAAAGCCTATAACCCTGACCTGGGAATAACTTCTACTGTATTTACTGGGACGTAAGTGTAGGTTGATATGCATAGGTTTGCAGTCTTAGGTGCATATCTCACCATTTTTTAAGTAAACTGCTTTGAGGGGTGGGTGGAGGAATAGGGAAACACCTCACTTTCTATAAAGGAATGCTTGCTTGGTCATCCATTCCTTCTCCTTTCAAGTTCCGGAACACCATAAACAGGTAATTTCTAGTCACTGCTCTTGCAATCTGGTAGATAGCAGGACTATAATAATGTTTCCCTATTCCTTTCTGAGGCTGGTTTACAATGAAAGCTACTTATTTTATTTGATCTGGATATTTCCTTCTTAGCCTTGCTGAATGTGGTTTGTTATCAAGATCTTTTGCCATAGCTCTGGTTGATTTGTGAATCCTTTCTATCCCACAGCCATCTTTTTAGCTTGTCTGCATTCTTTATGATCTGTGATAGATCCCTTCTCTCCACTGATCAAAAATAAGATTCCACCTGTATTGCGTTGAGCAGTACCTCAGTTTCTCTAGTACCTAATCTGCCAGTTCCTCAGCCCCAAATGCATCTCTCTTTCAACTCAGGCTTGGGAAGAATTTCCTCATGGAATAGTAATGGCAGCAGGTCACGTCCAAAAGAAGCAAACTAGAGCTAATTTTTCATTAGAGCTGTAAAAAGAAAAACATAAGAGTCAGCCAGGTGCAGATGTGAGGCTCTTCATAAATACCTAGCAACTGAGCAAAGCAAAGGACGTTTGTTGGTTTCTTGTGTGCATTCTGTGCTGAGAATCGCAACAGATTGGAGAAAGCTGGTATAATTGCTTTAATTGCTCCTAATCTGCTCTGCTGAAGATGCTTATGTGTTAATAATTTGCATTTTGATAGAGCGTGCCAACCCGTGTTCTATACTGCTAAAAAAAAGTATAGGGTTCTTGCTGTAGCTATTGCCCAGCAGTTTTGAGGAGGTGTGATACATTAACTAATATGGGGTCCTTTTGTTTTGATTTCTTTTGTAATGAAAAATGTTGATGCTCAGTTATTCCAACAACTGGTTTCATTGCAGGGAGATAAGATACTATAAGCTGTCTGAATACATGAGATGCAGAATCAATCTTTCAGGGCCAGAATGCCAGCGAGGGAGACTAAAGCTCTATCGAAGTGCTATACTTGAGTGGGTTACAATTGCAGAGCCACATTTGCCAATCCTGATTTCAGCCCAGCTGAGCAGTGAGGTCCGAAAACGGTTTCATGCTGTTTTAGTGCCAGTTTTCTACTGAGATTTTTTTGGGGGGTGGGGCTCTATTTATTGCTAGTAATATTGCTGACCATGATTTTGTTTTGTTATTGTCTTCCTTTCTGTATTGGTTTTTATATTGTTTTCTCTTTTGTATAAAATGTTTTTAGATGTTTTGCGTGCTGCCTGAAGGGCTGTGGTATTATGTGGTCTAGGAGTACAAAAATCAGTTAAACAAGGGAAAGGAAAGAAAAAGGGAGCACCTGCATGGTGGGATCCCAGCTTTTTATCCATGATGAGTCTGGGCAAGGTGATCATTCTTTGCTTCAACAGAGTGCTTTGTGCTGCAGACGTGACCCCTGTAAACTAATCAATGTTTAGCAATGATCCTACAGTATTTCCCTTGTCAAGACACAAATATGATGCATTTCATCTCCTTAAGGGGCTTCAGGTCATTTCAGTGGCCTCCTCCAGTACATCCAGGCACCAGAAGAGGTTTCTGTGCATCCTTGGTTGTAGGGGTATTGCTTGGTTGCAAAGCAAAGCATCACAGTAATTTTGCGTTGCCCTTTTGAACTGGGTAGTTCAAGGATGCTGAACAAAGCAGCACTGAAGGGATTTGTGCAAAGCATCATCAAAGTGAAACTGTGAAGTTTTGCACAGCCACGCTACTTGTGTCTAAGCAAAAAAGCACACTTCTCCTCCCCCAGGCTTTCCTGCTGACACAGTCCTGTCTGTCATACGCTTGTCATTATAGACCATATCGGCGTAAGCTGAGCTAACTGGAAATAGGAAAGGCTTCTGCCCAAGAAAGATAACAATCTGCAGTGTTTTCAGTGCTAAGTCAATTTGTTGTTGCCCTCTGGTAAAGTACTCTATGCCCTTTAGCTATTTTTGTTGGAAAGCACAGCTGAATCCAAATTTAAGCAGATAACCTAAACAACTGCTGAGCTTTACAGTAAAGCACACTGAGATCCTAATAAAGCCATTGATTTCCTCCCTGGTAAGGGAGTTAAAGGTTACCCTCATCTTCCCACTCTGACAATGACAGTTAATAGGAAGTTCTAAAGAAAGTCCTCCTTCAGCATAATACAGAGAAATAAATGAGACCAGGAGAAAAATGGTTTCATGAATATTCTTAAAGGAAATGCAAAACTCCTTACTTTTCAGCAATAAAACTACTGGGTGAAAGCATTTAAAAGAACAAATACCTCAAAAGATGGATTGCATTGGATATGCTATCTTGTCACTTGTTTTTTAAGAATATGATCCCTGTGCTGTGGTAAGGAGAGGGCCCATTACTCCTGGTGGCATTGAGAGAGAGAGAGAGAGAGAGAGAGAGGACTAATTTGAAGAAGTTTTATTCCAATCAAGCTTTCTACATTTCTGATTACTCATTCACAAAACATTTAAAGAAATTCAGTCTATGGAAAAAAATCAGAAGGTAAGTTGACAAAGTTGATTTAGCCTAATGTGTGTTGCAAAATATCTCCTCTTGGACCATGATATCTTGCACTTAAATAAGCGGGTTTGATTTTAAAAAGACATTTCCACATCCTAACAATGGGAAAAGCAATCCAAAGGTGAAAAGGTCATGCTAAACCCTAGAAACATAGATGTGCTTTGTGTAGAAGTTTTCCCTGTTGATTTTGTTTCTAAATAAATGTTTAAAGGTCCTTTCTGAATGAACTAGATAGAACCTTAATTCATTCTCAATTGTTGCAAAATACCTCAGCATGAGAAGCATTCCTCCAGGAAGACATCTGGACAAGCTGCTTTATCAGATCAAGTTTATCAACACTCCTGCCAACCTAGTCAAAGCTAATAAACTAATCAAACTAAGGGTAATACTTTTTAACTTTGCTTTTTCATTTCTCCACAAACTCATAATTCCAAGTGGTCTTTCTGTTTTGGTGTACTAAACCCAACCATGTTCTGCTTCAGCTTTTGCTTCCTTTCTTGTTAGTTCTATAACTATATTCTTGCAAGACCAGCAGTTGGGTTTTCAGCCACCTTCTTATCTTCATCTTCTAGCCAAGCAGCTAGACAGTCCCAGAACCCCAAAATGATGCAATCTTCCCTTCCCCCTTTCCAAGAAAGCCAAAGAGGCTACAGGTTAGAGAAATAAACTAGAAATGTGTACTTCCATTGAAGCTTTTGAAGATCCATTGAAATAAAAGTGAAATGCTCCTGTTTTCCCCAGATTGATATCTATCTATCTATCTATCTATCTATCTATCTATCTATCTATCTATCTATCTATCTATCTATCTATACTGTATATTGATATATATTTCAAATTTGGTCACCGCCCATCTCACTAGGAAGTGATTCTGGGCGGTTTACAGTAAAAACAAAAAATAAGTATTAATTAAAATACAGTAAAAATAGTATAAAAATACAATAACAATTCAATAAATACCCCCCCCCCCAAGGCCCAGCTTCTGTGCCTCTCATTTGGAGGAGTGAGCAGGATTGCTAGGATAAAACTGAGAAGAAATTTCAAAAGGGCTACAGGGCAAACACATTATTGTTGTGAGGTCCCAGTCAAGGAAGGTAGGAAAAAGAATCTCAGAGCCTCGCACACCTGAAGTCAACCTTTTTGAACCCTTGCTATTATTCTGTACCACTGCTTTCCACCTACAGTATTCTCCTGCCTGTCCAACAAGACCCACAAGAAATGTTATCTTTTCCCCTTCTCTTCCATCTGCAGGGAGAATTTCTGCCTAAAAATTAGAGCATCTTCATGTGTTACTATAGCACAAGGTGGGCAACTTGAGCCCTGGGGCCATATGCAGTCCTCAAGTCCTGATCCTTCATTTTGAAGTACTAAATAGTTAAAATTAAATGCCACCCAGAGTCACCTTGTGTGAGATGGGTGGCTATATAAATATGATAAATAAATAAATAAACAGACAGACAGACAGACAGACAAAAATGGTAATGAAAGACCTAAAATAAGCCTTGGATATTTTTTTCATTTTAAAAAAATTGGGGGGAGGGGACACAAGCGTTTATTTCTCTCCTGAAATCCAGGGAGAAAATCCTTGGCCCAGCCAGATATGTGACATCCTCACACCCTCTTTGAAGTGTTGTCCTACCTCTTGTGACTCTCCCAAAACATATTCAGTGCCATTCCCAGCCACCCCTTCCTAGCAAAATAAGTGTCCCTTCTTTACAGGGCAGTTTTGCACTCCAGTTGCACTCCAGAGCACTTCTTCACTCCAGTTCCACCTAAATAAAAGAACTACATTAGTGACCAATATAACTGCTTCCTAAGCTCACATTGTCCTCATTGAGATCATACCCAAACATCACCTCATGCAGGTTCAGAACATTTTCCACTTTGCATTTCACATTAAATGTTACTGAATGGCTTTTTACTTCAGGACTCTCTCGAAATGTTAGTTAATGAATTCCTTTGTGCAGCTGCATTTTAGCACTGTGAAGCTTGCCACCATTTATTTGTTTATTTATTTATTGTCCACATTTCTACCCTGTTGCAATCCAGAAACTCTCAGCATCTTACATAGAATTATGTACAGCAGTTTCCACCATCTAAGACACTCTGTTGGCTTGAGACATCAAACTTATTTGTCAATGTCAAAAGGTGTGTGTGAGGGGGGAGGGGGGGAGATGAAATTTAATGGGAAAAGTCAGCCATGAATCTGTCTTTCATTTAAATATATAACATATGTGACAGTAGTGCAAGAACACTAGAAGCTAATGAGATTAAGACAACACAGTCTTAGGTGAAGATATGTCATGATTCAGCTAGGCTGAAGACAGCATTTTATTCTGCTCAGAAAGTTCCCACTGGTTGCAAGGGAGAAGGCAATCTCCAGCTGGGTCTAGATCATCAGATCCTTTGCTCCTTTGCTCCTCAGCTGCCCAGTGGGCTTTTCTTTCTCTCTTGGGAAGTGATGGGTTCAACAGGAAACTTGGATGTGAAAAAATTGGATTGTCTGGCTCCTCAAAACAGAATAGTCCTGAAGGAGAATATTCAAGGACTAGAGAGGAAGGGTGTGTGACCACAGTTGTTTGAAGTGGTCAATAAGTAGGTACTGGGTTGATCCCATCCTCTGCAGCCTCAGCACCAACAGCAGTCCATATCACATTTTTCAAACTGATGGGGATTGCATTTGTCTTAAGGGGGAAAGCATCACTTTAAGGCCAAAACAGTTAAGATTGATTTAAGGCTGTCTTAGATACAGGTTAGGGGTGAGATGAAGGTGATGTCAAGGGATACTGCAGAAGAGAAGAGGGTGCCAGGGCATGGTTGACCCATATTTAAATGTAAGCAGGGAAATATTCCAGGTCATAAAGAAATACAAGAAGTTTCCACTTTGTGTATGCTTACAGAGATATTGTAGAACATCGGACCCTCCTGCCCCCCCAGTGTGTCTGTGTGCATGTGTGTGTAGAGCTTCTACATACTCTTAACGAACCATGTGTCTGTCTGTGGGTAGAATAACAAATATGCTGACTTTGTTTATGACAAGTCTGACTTTATCTCTGTGAAAAAGCATCATACTGGCATCAGCAGCACATACTGAGATAATTATGGCTCAGAACACAAAAAAGGAAGGACCATTAATTTGAGAAAAATTTTTATGGAAGAGCACAAGGATTTTTTTTTTTAATGGTGCTCTTGAGAAGTCAAAACACATTTATAGGAACTAATACAAGGAAATTAGTTACCAGTGAATCCAATTACTTATGAGTCAGGAAAGATATTAGGGGGCTTTTCAAAAAGCTTCCTTCATTTTTTAAAAGCGTACTCGATCTCCCTCAGCCTCTTTTAAGGTAGAGATAGCTAGGATGAGGAATGGACAACACAATAGCCTTCCGATTATCCTGCAAATAGCGGTGCTGTTCCAGTGCAGAAAGTGTCTATTCAGGCTAAAAATAAAAACATGCCATTATTGCTCAAGTGTCAAATTCTTACCTTTCCACTTGCTTTTAATGGATGTCAGGCTTGGTGTGACATCAAAGAGTGACCATATACTTGTCTATGGGATGGTGTGGCTTCTGATCACTGGGTTTTGAGGGGTGTTAGAAAAGTTGGCATAGGAGATTGGCAAGCTGGGAAAGAATATTGATTATTGCCTTCAGTGAGATGCCAAGTTATACAGAACACAATGACAAACTTGGTGTCTTCTGGGTAGGACTTGGACTAATTACCAGTGATATGCCTTTGTTTCATGACTTAGCTTTGAAGCCTCTGACTTTCTGAAGTTTCTGAAAAGTTGGCAAGCTTATCCCCACCCTCCCACACACAAAGGATTCTCTTAATATTGACAGGCTTCCTTGGGTTCAGGCTGGGGCTTGCTAGCAATGCTCTGTGTTAGTGTTATCCCTATGATGTTGTCCAGATAAGAAGACTAGAACTATAATCTTTTGAGCGAGACCATATCAGAGTATTGCAAGTCTGACAGTATTTTCTGTTGCTCACCCGCAACCCTCTTATATGAAAGGGAGGAGCCAGTCTGAATCTCTTCCTAACACTCTCCCTTTGCCAAAAGAAGAGAATATATGTAGCTCAGGGTTGAACTGTGGAGTCCTTGGGGTTTTCTGAGCTTGGTTGTTTTCAGCAGCCAAGAAAAAACCAAGCTCAGAGAACCCCAAGGACTCCGCTCTCTCTTTGTCCCATGCTTCTCCACCTGTGGTTGTTTGAACAGTCTAGATAGTTTCACCAAGGTCCTCTCCCTGGCTTCCTACAGTTAGCTGGTTAACAGAGGCAGCAGCAGCAGCAGGCTGGCATGGGAAGATACAATTTGTGGCAGGCTGTGTGGAAGGGGCTGCTTTGTATTGCACCATATTCTCTTTTGTGGACCAAAAAAATGTGGGAGAAGGTTACTAACTGCTTGAAATCAGTGCCATTAGGAATTCCTCACCCTTCATCTTTCTGTGGCTTTGAACTATTCTCTATGACACTGTTGACTTCACTTATTCCCAAATAGGCATAGTTTGGGTCTGGAAACAACTAAGCTCTATTGACTTATGTGTCTTATATGACATATATTTCTAATGTTATGACTGATCCAGTTATCCTCTCTCTCGTATCCGGTTTCTGGAAGAATAGATAGATACTGTTTCTTGGTAAGGAGCTGAATTTGAGAATTAATGTTTGAGCTACATTCCTGGAAAAATACTAGTGCTTAATTTGTCCCTGGTATAGGGGCTTCGTTCCACATTAATGCAACTCAGAATGCTGATGACTGCACAGATAATTATGAAACTAGATTATTATAGAGTAAATGCATTATATTAGTTTGCATGGTAACAATGGTGTGGTAATCATGGAGATTTGATCATTTATAAATTAAATTTAGTTACTCTGCCCATTTTTATAAATTTTCAGTTATATTAGAGGGTTCTGATTTGGAATTATGGCTTTTTTTCTCTATTTCATTCTAAGAAATTACTAAGGCATGTTCTACTACACATACAGATTTATTTACAAAACAATCCTCTGGTGCTTCAATATGTCTTCTGAAAATAACAGCAGTTTCAGTTCCTCCATCAATATATCAGCTGGCTTCCTTCCACTAACCTCTTCTTATTCTCACTGCTACATTTGTTTTCACTGAATGCTTCTATTTCCTTTTATGCAAATTTGAAATGCAATTCAAAGCATGCTTAGATGGATGTAAATTCCACCAAGTTCAGAAAAATAATGTAACAGGAAATTGTTCTAGTACTGCTGTTCTCCCATTATCCAGCTAGAACCTTAAATTTATAGCAAATGTAAAATGAAATATATATATAAATTAAAATTTTAAATGAGCATTTTCTGCTTAGAAAAAAAATTCTAAATTACTACAGTATAATTCCACTCAACTGTAAGAATATAAGAAGAGCACAGCCTAAGGAGGAACTGATGAAGTTCAATATTTTGTATGGCTTAAGACATACCTCTGAGAAGACATAACCCCCCTTCCTTTAAAGCTGAAGAATCCAAAAAGTATTCATGACTAAATGGTAGTGATAAAACTGCCTGTATTCTGCATGTCTAATGCCTTATAAAAACCAGTCAAGGCAGGAGTCAAGAAAATTACTGTTAGGCGTCACACTTGAGCTTAGCAATAAATCACTAACTTTCCGAAATTTCACCCTTAGCTCAACTTCTCAGCTAGACTTGGCAGAAGGCTCAGAGAAATGCTTTGGCTAAATTACTTTTCTTTTTTTTACAGACAAGAATGAAGCCATGCACACAACTGTTAATTGCCCACTGCAGTGCAGAAATGCTTGGGACTGTTACATACAGTATGCTCAGGAAATCAAACTTGAGAATTCTTCTCCTGCCCTTAAAAAAATCCCTGTTATTAAGATGATGCCCCTAAAAGGCTATACTTCTTTGATAGTGTTGGATTGGGGATGGGGAAGAATCCATATGAATTCCTTTAAGAAAATAAAAAAGCTCAAATATAGGACAGCCAATTTGGTGTAGTGGTTAAGACCCCAGGCTAGAAATAGGGAGACTGTGAGCTCTAGTCCCGCCTTAGGCATGAAAGCCAGCTGGATGACCTTGGGCCAGTCATCTCTCTCAGCCCTAGGAAGCAAGCAATGGCAAACCACTTCTAAACTCTTGCCAAGAAATAAGGATTTGTCTAGGACATCGCCAGGAGTCAATACGGACTCAAAGGTGCACACACAGACACAAGTATACCAGCACAGCAGATCAAATCATATATATCAGCAAGGAAGAAATAGTCCTTGTGTACAATGGCAACTTTTCTTGAGCAGATAATGGAGTTTTGCTGACTCCTAGCTGCATGTGCTCAACTTTCAAGGTCTCTCTTGTGCAGGATGAGGCAGAGGAAGAAATGAAAGAGCATACAGTATTAGTTTCTTCCCATCTTGCCCAGATACTGGTGAAAGGCTTTATCTACAGTTAGCTGGATTGTTAGATGACGTCTGGCACTGTGTTAATCCTAAACCATCCCTAGGTGATGATTTTCCTCATGTATCAATGAAAATAGGAGTGAGCAATCAGGAAGTCAGATTGGGCTCAGCAGGAAATCACTTAGCTCCCAACCCTTAGCTCAGCTTGTCCGACTGACTTTTCCAGAAAATTCACAAACATGGCTTGGCTAGATTAGAAATGTTACTGCAGAACACTTGAATGAAGCCATATATATAACAGTTGGATGTCAGGGACTTTTAAATCATCATCATCATCATCATCATCATCATCATCATCATCATCATCATCATCATTATTTAAATGATATGCTGCCCTATTCCTAATGACTCTGGGCAGTTCACAACAGTCAGACAAAGAAATTACAATAAATTCAATAAAAGATCAAAGAGAGCAAGCACAACAGACCAGATGGAATGAAGCCAGGGGTCTCCCTCTCCCTCACCAAAAGCCTGGGTGAACAGCCAGGTTTTCACAGCTCTTATGAACAATAACAGAGTGGGGGCCATCTGGATCTCAGTGGGAACCTCATTCCAGAGGGCAGGTGCTACTACAGAGAAGGCGGACTTCTGGGGTCCCAATAGATGGCATTATTTAATCAAAAGAACCCAGAGTGTACCAACCCTGCAGGATTGAATCAGCTGGGCAGATGCTATGGAAGTCAGGCAATCCCTCAAGTAACCAGGCCCCATGCCATGTAGGGCTTTATAGGTAACAACCAGCACCATGAATCACACCCAGAAGCAAACTGTCAACCAATGCAGCTCATGAAACAGAGGCATTACATGGCCACACCAAGGCATGCCCATCATTGCTCATGCTGCTGCATTCTGGACCACTGGAAGCTTCTGAGTGCCTTCAAGGGCAGCCCAATGTAGAGTGTGTTGCAATTATTATTACAGGTAGTCCTCGTTTAGCGACCATAATTGGGACTGGCAACTTGGTTATTAAGCAAAGCAGTTGCTAAATGAAACTGTGACTGTGCTTATGATCTTACTTCAGCTTTGCTTTGCTTTACAGATCTGTGAAGAACATAAATGTGAGGACTGGTTGCAAAGTTACTTTTTCATCACTGTTGTAACTGCAGTTGGTCACTGTCTGTCACTAAACGAGGACTGAATGTATACGTTTTAAACATGAAGACTTTTCTTCCTGCCTTCTGAATTAACAGATACTTGGTGGGCCATTTGGTGGCCATAATGGGTGGTTGTGGTCTGTTTACATAATTTCCAACTCCAGCTGGTTCTCATTTTATTTGAAATGAGTGATCTGACACAATTCGATCTAGCTTTTCATACTCTATTTCCATGTAGATATGTTTATATATGTATATGTTTGATACATATCAAAGGAAAGGTGGATTCCTGTATCTTTTAAGAGTTATAAATTGAGCACTGAATGTCCTAGTGTACTCTGAGTGCTCCTAAATAGGCGTATTGCCTTCTCTTAATGTTTGTATTTATTTTTCTTCATTTAAGTCAGAAATAAAACTATACTTGTGCAACGTGATGACTAAATTTTATCTGAGAAAACCCTGCAAGGCTGCATTTCCTGTCTTTGAATTGCGATCCTCATAAGCACCACAACATACTCCAAATACTAGCACATCACTTGAAATGAGCAAATAAATCTCCAGCAGTCAAATTAATGAGAATGGCTGAGCAAATCTTAGCCTCTTCAACTTCACTCCATCTCTTCTCCAAGACATAACATATGAGATTTAAATTATTTCTGAAATAAGGATAAATTCTAGCCATTGACTGGACATGGATATATACTAGTCTGAAAGCCTAGGGACTTGCTAAATACCCTGCAAGTTGGTCAGATCATATTTCTGATGATAGATTCAGTTATCATTCTGTGGGACAAGAAGAGAGGCCAGTTTCCTTAATAAACTGTTGCTCAGCTGACAATGTGTGGATAGAGACTCCTCTAGTTACATCTTCTTCTGAGGTCATCTGAACTCCATCAGCTGTCATTTCCAATTTTTATTTAAGGCCAGGATCACCTGCCAATTATTTTAAATTCTGCTTCTTTCCTGTGCAAGCTAAGGAAAAAGTGACCATCCATTGTTTGATTTTCTCTAGTCCGCTATTTTCCCACCTGCAAGAGGCACAAAATGAAGCCAATGGCCATGCTGAGATCTGCAGCACATGGATGGAGAGTATGAAGATGTTGCTCTGATGCCTTTTCTGTAGTTTTTATCCATCAGAAGATTTCAGGGCACTCGGGGAAAAACTCCCAATCAGAAGCTATATTTCTAATTGAAATTGGGTTGGGGGTGGGGGTCAATGAGATTTTTATTCTTTCAACACATGCATTAGAGATTTTGAAGAAAGCAGAGAAAAGAAATACTGTGAAGTGCTGAAAAAGGTGGATGTTAAGGGAAGTGCTGTATTTTCCATAATAGAGGTACTCTGCCACAGGACAAGAAGAAATTCAACAACATAGCTTTTTTGATTCTGGAAATGATATACAGTATACGTTTTCATCAGTTCAGTGTCTGCCTGACAAATACGTAGCTGGTAAAATTTCAGAATTTCAATCAGAAAAAGGCAGATCCTGAACAGTTCCATTTGTTTCAGGATCTTTGCATTTTTATACATATCTATTAGAACTCCACTGAGCTCTGCAGAACTTCCAATTTAGCATTTAGGTTTGTAGTGGATTGTACAGTGTTTGCTGTCAAGGTATTATCTTAAATATGAATAGAGCAAGTCCCGGTTCCATCTTTCACCACTATTCCCCACCAAAGACATTTTAAGTTATTGAATGAAATCACCCACTTCATAAAACATATTTGCTAATTACTCTTACAATCTTCTTTGATTAAACTAGTTTACCTTGTCATAGAGGGAGAGAGGATAACTAGCTCAGAATTTCTTCTCATTTTCTAGTAATCTCTTTGTAAAACTGGTTATCTGAAACAAAGCTGATCAGCCATCAGTAAGCATGGTTTCAGTCCCACTGAGTTCCACTTCTGGTCTTGTTCCTCATATACTTGCATAGGCTTCTACTGTAAAACACATATGTACCTTCCCAGGGAAATTATTAAGGCATTGAATCACATTTTAAATATTTTTCATTTCATGCATAATATTGTGCCATCAATTATTCCTGATGTTTCCTCATAAATACATTATGCATGGTATTGCAGGGCTAATAATTACTTCATATTCTACACCAGCCTTCTCAAACTTGGTAGCCTTCAGGTGCATTGAAGTATAATCATTCACAGATGTAAATCTGATACAGAATACTAATGACTAAGGCTACACAATACTGCTGACTTCAGATGAATTTTCTCTAAAGAATTTTCAGAGCAACATTAGTCTGCAAATTAAAAGTTGCTATTGGGGGAACAAGAAAGGGCATGACAAAGCAGTATTCAGTATTTTTCTGGAAATTATTTTTATGCAACATTTTTTTTTTAAGTTTCTCTCCAAGGAATTCCAGGCCTTATTTTCTATGCAAATCTTCATTGTGTTGACTGAATGAAGCTTTGACCATTTAATGTATTAAATTTAATTCTTCACTTACAGAAGGTCTTTTATCCTAACTGAATCACACTTTCAAATCAATCAGATGTTTACATCCAAATCAATGAACTGAGCCAAATTGATTATTGATTTTATATTTCAGATTGATTTAACAATTGAGACTGAACAGATTTAAGAAAGTGGATTGATCCAATATACACAGACTTTTTTCTCTTTAGGAAAGCTATTTTCATGCTACGTAGATGTGTGTGTGTGTGTGTGTAAAACATTATTCAGATGTAATTCAAACTGATCTCTCAGCACATCATTCAGTCATGCATCAATATTCTATAAATGCTTATAGTGGTAAATCCCACTGAATTCCCAAAATTGTCTTACATTTAAATACTATACTATACATACTTAGCTACAAATGAATCCATCTGTTACTGCTAATTATGGTGTGGAATTTGCTCAAATAATGTTGAGACAGAATTTGGCAGCAATGAACTCCTAATCATGATTCACACTGATTTCAGCACACTGATTCAGCAGAGCGAAATTCTTCAGTATTTTTAAATACCAGTTTTCATTCAGTTTGAACAAGAATTTGCTTTGGAATTTCTTTCAGTGGAGAATTTTAATGAAATTTGAATGAGTGGAGTGGAGCATTCTTGTGCTTGTTTCATTTTGAGATAGCCAAAGGATGTCTACAAATATTTTGCCTTTCATTGTCCAGTTCTCTTTCCAATAGTCTGCAGCCTTCTGGACTTTCCGCTCTTCAGTTCAATTCCCAGGGAGGGGTCATGGGGAAATTCCTTCCTCTGGGTCTCTCCCCACCCTCCCATAATAGTGCTACTGTCAGACGTCCTGCCTTGCTGGAGAGTATCCACTTCCCTTGGAGAAATTGAGAGACATCATTCCCCCCCGCCCCCAGTTTCTCTGCCTATAAATTGAGTGGGGAATTTTGAAAGTCCATTTGTGCCCACCTCTAGTTCATAACTTCCAGCCTGGACAGGCCTGCCATTAGATGATGGAAGCAGCATGTGTGGCCATAAACCTCCAGTTCTTGCCATTTTCTCTTGCTTTTATAATGAGCAACAATTTGCAATCTAGAAGGCTCTCAGCGTGTACCAGCTCTCTACCATTCTATTATGGCTTCATGCCTGACCAACCAGATCAGCAAGGGTTCTGTTTAATGGATTATAACAGCACCACATGACCTGATTGGCTTCAGCACTCCTCCCCTCCTTATCCCCAACCACAACATTCCAAGGAAACCCTAGAAAAACATCATGGTGCATAGTAGAAAGAAACAACTGGCTTTTACAGATAAAGCAAAATTGACATAAGGACCATACAGTGTACGTTTCCTGGGAAATATTGATGAAGATCTGCTTTGCCCTTTCCTTTGGCCCAGCTTCTAATTCTTGCTGCTGTGATCTTGGGTAACTTTACTGCCAGCTTATTCTGGAATATGATTCCTTGAAGCTATTCATATTTCATCTTGAAACTCACACTGCATGCTCTACAGCTTTGACTTATGAACTGAAAATTGCAGCTATTTGGATGAACTCTAAAGAAGGCCCTCTAACATTTTTTGCTGCTGTGTTTAGCATTCTTACTGCATGGGACCAGAAATAGGAAAGGAACAGAACTGCTTCCCATTGGTCTTCTGACTAATGGAAGTAGCTGTGGACTTCACTGTATTTGTTTCATAGCCATAGAATGATGGGAAGAGAAAATACATTGAGAGTTTGACATGGTGTTCACAGGATGACTTTGGACCAGTCACCCTCTCTTGATCCAACTTATCTCAGAAAGTGTTTTGGTAACAAAATGAAGGGAGAGGGGAGCTCATATATCACGCACCTTAACCCTGAGATAAGCAGGATATATTGAAATCATCATCATCATCATCACATCCTGGAAATAAATCCCTTTGCCTAGAATTTTAACTAACAATGCAAGTTTAATGGATGATGTTCATCCCAAACAAAGATGATAGAAAACCTGGCATGTAATTTTCAAAAACAAGTCATTGGTTTCCATTTGACTTCTGCCATGAGGGCCTGGCTTTTATTGTGCATCTGCACCACATAATTGACAGAAGGGCTAGTTAACTCAACATATCTATCTAGGGAACAAAAGCATTTTGGATGCCAAGCATGTTCCAAAGCTAGCATTTATTTTGGTCTCAACACAATCCTTTGTCTGGGTATCAAAAGGAGAAGTGAGAGTGAAGAGAGATGCCAGGCTGTCTCTGAAAGATGTACTTGTGGAGTGCTTAGAGATGACAGGGGAAATGTTTGAGCTGTGTATGGGCTCCCACTGCAGTTTTTGTGGCCCTGTGCATTCCTGTCATTTTGAACTAGTCAGATCAGACATCACATTTCCCTGGGAATCCACATTCCCCAAGTGATTGTGGTGAAGTCCTGGATCTTTGCCACTCAACACAGTTTATTCTTGGCAAAGATGATAAAAGCACTTGTGCCAAATGATGAGGAAGTTAACAATTGGGTCTCCTTTCCTTTTTTTGATCTACTAAATCCTGCCAAGTTCACATTGCAGAAAAATGGAGGTGGGAATGAGTTGGGAACTCACCTTTAGCCGAGTTAATTTCATGTTTCACATTCATGCCCCAGTAAATAAAAGCAATGGTACAATGTTGCAAAGCCTAAATGGGAGGTTCAGTCCAGTCCAATTTACATTTATCTGACAGCAATCCTTTAGACTGTCAGGTATAAAAGAGTATATTTTAAGGAGTTTTCTCCTGTTCGGTGCATAAAATTGGTAATCCAATCCTGAAACATACAAATGTTTCATTACAGTAATTGCAACTGTAATATTTCTGATTGTTTTAAGATATCAACATTAAATCATTGTTCATTTTAAGGAAAGCACAATAATCCTTACTTTTCCCCTCATTATATTTCAAAACTCTCAAAATGTATTTTTTTCCCCTTGCTATCTACTGTATATACCTGGTATATAGATGTGTGTAGGGGAGAAATCCTTGATTCTTATTCAGAAGAAAACTTAGAATTTACTACTGTTTCATGATCCTTTCATTCTATTTCCTCTCTTCTCCTATTTTTGCTTTTGTTTTGATCTTTCTAAAGTATGATTTAATATTCATATGTCTGCCATAATTTTCTGGTGAAGTGGAAAGTGGTGTTGCTTTAATAGAAAAGTAAATACCCATGTATATTATAGAATGTCACTTTTGATTTCACTTAGTTTTGCCAAACATGACTTTGCTTGTAGAAATAATTTAATATTGAGATTGAGCCTCAATTTGATGATGCAATAAAATATCAGACCTATTACATTTTTTCTAACAAATTTACGTAAGATCTATGAATGATCTGGAATCAGAGAACATCTTAGCATCATTGATTGCAAAGTAGTTATTGTAATTAATGTTGATTTTGAAAATGAACCTGACTTTCTAAATATGCCATAAATTAAATTATCCACAGAATTTCATAAGAAGCTACATTATTTTTTATTATACATTTCATATAATATAAAAATTCAAGTATATATTATAATCTTTTCTTACAAGGGTTTGGGATTAAGACTGAATTGTGTATTATGGGGATGTGGGAAAATGCCTAGTCTTTTATTAATGCATATGTATTTTTCTTGAATGCTGTAAAAATATATAATTTAAGAAAATTGTCCTATCCATAAATTGATTACTTTGCTATCGGTGATCCATTTTTGGTAAAGATCTCTCATATGACTAGTCTAGGAATAATTGAATTGAATAATTGAAACAATAAGTTATAATATTCTACATCATCCCTAGTACCAGGCAAGCATATAACACATCAGGGTCAAGAAAAATCTTCCTCAAGAGTCTTCAAAGTGTAACTCTTCACCATTTTTAAAAGTTACATATTGAAGATTTTTGAGGAAAATGGTTTATATTCCCTAAAGTAAAATTAAGAAGTCGTCTTTTAACTGCAAATTCTATATCCCAAGCTAACTACTTTCCTCCCCACAGTAAGAAACTGTTCTGAGGATACATAAAGAGTATCCACTTCCCATTTGTTGGTGCCTAAAAGTAATAAATATGCTCCATATCCTCTATAGTGGTGGAGATGAACTGTTGATATGAACTAAGGCTTGCTAGCTTTTATTTCAAACCACTGGCATGCAGGATTATAGATGGAAAAGCTTTGGTTCCCAGTACAGAAATTATGTTTAGTATTGACTTGAGACAGCAAAAATGTAAGATCTCAGAGTAAGTACTGAAGAAGACTGTTGGATACATGAGAAAATGGAGGTGTGACTTGTATTTCTGGTCTCATTTTTTGTCCCTAACATTTGCAAACAGAGTTTGTGCCAAGCATAAGCTTCCTTAAGGGAGAAGAGAAAAATGCTTTTGTTTTAAAATGTAGCAAAAGAAACAAATTAGGAATGTATCACAAAAATTAGAATTTGCAACTTCTGGAACATGGTTTGGAACTTAACCCTACACCTATTTTCCCTATATGAACAAAAACATCTATAGAATGAATAGAAAGAATAGAAAATGTTAATTGACATCAGTCAGTGTTTTTTGAAAATTGTGTTCATAGTCGTTGATTATTATAGATGTAGACCTTGACTGTTTTGTCCCTTTGGACATTATCCATCCCTTTGTTAGGATATACATTGTGGAATTTATTCTACATGTCTTCTCATTTGGGGCATTTTATGGATAAAGAAGATCAATATTGAAATATTGGAGCAGGACAAGAAGAAGCTTGAGGCTATATTTGGTGACTCTGCTGATTTTAAGCATCAGCAAAATATGTTGTATAATACCTCCTAAAACTTATCAGAGAAATATTGACTAAAAATCATGAACCAAAATGTTTGTGGACCTTAGTAAAATCTAGTGCCCAAGATCATTTTGGTGAATTCATGCACTACTGACAAGGTCTACATTTATACCTTTTCATCTGTCTGTGAGCTAGCAGGAAATTAAATGCAAAAGCTACATAGGCATAGATTTTGCTGTCCCATATCCAGCAATATGCTTCTGTTGTTGCTTCCACTCTCATTTCCCATGCAAAGAAAGTTGCCCTCCCCTTTTCTGTGCCCCCCACTCAACATCACCAGTCACTGGAAAATCATAAATCAGTCCTCACAGTGATGTGATTAGTGATGGTTTTGTGAGATGGAAAGACTCATGGGTTCAGCCATCAGAGTTCTCCTGGCAGAACCTATCCCATCCTCTTTACCTGTCAGGTGAAAGGGAGAGGAGGGAAGGTACATTACCTGCCAAGTCTCTGACTAAATCCCAGCTCAGAGATCAGCCCAATTTCCCAAGAGCCTAAACAACAGCTGACAGGCAGGCACTGAGGTGTGGGTTGCACAAGCATCTCTCTCTCTCTTTCTGCTGCTTCAGGGTGCAACCCCAACTGTTTAAAGTGGTTTGGGCTACTTTTGAACCCAGGTTTACTAATGCCATGTTCAAAGCTGTCAGACAGTTGGGAGCTGGAGTGCACTGAAGTGGCAGAGGTGGTTTTATCTTTCCCGCTCCACTATACAATCCCCTCCATCACCATCATTGATCACCTGCTATTTGGAGCAATCCAGGTCCCTGAGATGGGTATAATGTCAGAGATTTGTCATGTACAGGAGGACTCTCCTGTTGCCCAAAGCAGAGTGACCCTGGTAGACAGTTTCAGGAGACCAGAGGAGAGGGCCTTCCCTCCACCAACCTCAAGTGGCCAAGAGGTGCCAGGAGATCCCAATGCCCAAGGTGTCAGTGCTGACAAAATGGTCAGTGAGTGCCTTAGATGGTTTCCATGGGAAAACTACCATGACTTTCTGGCTTAGGTAAAGACTGAGGTCCAAATGAAAGCAAAATTGTGGGATGTGGCATAAAAAAGACACTGCTGCAAATGTGAGTGCAGAGATTAGGTGCAGGTGGAAGGTGTAGATGGAAAGGCCCATACAGTGAGCTGCACATCCTTACTGAGAACTCTGTATATCGCATTTAAGGATAAATAACAAATGGCTTGGATTCTTCCCCAGCTGAGCAAATTCTGGATGGGGAGACATCTTTTGTCAATTCTCACTTCCCCCTACAGGTTCTGGCATTCTCCAAAACTCTGCTACCAAGATTAAGTGGAGAACTGGATATGACTCAAGAATCCAATCCTTCCTTAACACCCCTTGATATCTAGAAAGCAGGATGAAATCTAGCCCTCCAAAATTCCCCTCCTTCCACAGATGTAGCTTTCTCCAAAGGAAAAGGATCAGAGGTAGTTGTTTTCCGTTTATGATTTTCCCACTTGTACCTACTCATGGCAATTTTGTTTCTGCTGTTCCCATGAAGTTGCCTTCAGCTCATCCCCAGCTGATAAGTGAGAGTGGCTTAAGTAATTTATTTATTTGTTTGTTTGTTTCTACAGCTGTATCAGTGTTAAGGAAGGGTTTTCCCCTTATTCTGATTCCAAAAACAGTTTCAAGTTATGTAACATTTGTCATCCTTCATCATCCATTATCTTGGAGGCAAAATCAGATGACCAGCAGCGCTCAGTTTAGGCATTTAGAAAAGAGTAGAGGTTTGCCCAAAATGGAAAATGTGTGTTGCTCCACGCAAAAGCAAACACACTGTGCTCTATGACTTCTGTTCCTCCATTCTGGGCCACCCAGTATCTGGAGCAGTGACCGAAATTGCTGCTCTGATTTTCATCAATCTGAAATCCAAAGCAGTCCTAGAGTATCATAGCAAATAGCAGGATTTTGAAGTTGCAGAGATCTGGGGATCCTTTAGATGGCAGTAAAGAAATATGGGGGGGGGGACTCTTTGCTGTCACCTAGGAAGATGAAGAGTCAGGTTCTTTAAATATGTACTTTTCCCCCCTTTGGAGCAGTCCAGCATTGGCTAGCTACCAAAAAAATCAGTTTCTATGAGACAGACAGATAGATGGACTGCCCTGGAAAACAACAGCAACAAGAAATTATTTCCTGCCTGCTCTGCATCCTAAATGTACATTGCATTTATCACTACTATTCTGCAGCACACACAACAAATGCTATAGTAATGCACATACCCTGCTCAGCAGAAAACCCAAACCAAGTGCTAAAGAAAAACTGACACTGCAGCAAACTATCAGACCAAGAAATTCAAGGATGCTTTTGCAGCAAAATGCCCCATCTTGTTTATAATAAAATATTGGGTTGGAAGGAGATCTCAGAGGTCATCTAGTGGAATACCCTGATCAGCCCAGCAATCCACTACTAAGACATCTGACAGGTGACCATCTAGCCTCTGTTTAAGCCCTTACGTTAACTCAACTCTGAGAGTGCAGTTCACTCCCACACACACCCTCATCCAGAGAATTTTGAATTTCTCAATGCAGGCTAAAGTCTCCATAAACAAGAAAATCCCACAAAGCATAGAGTGCAAGGATGAATAAAGAGGAAAAGAAATTAAGAATTCAAGGTTACTGTCTGAAGAAGAAGAGTAAATTATGTTGATGATGCCTTACTAAGTGCTAACTGAAACGGATGGCATCTCTGAATAATCTTTTCCAGCTGGAGCGCATGCCTTTCAGATTCTGCCCAGAAGAGACCACCCCCTCTGGATTCTGGATGCAGCAAAGCACATGGAGCACGCAGATTCTGCTTTGTGCAAAGATCTTTCAAAAGCATTTTTTCCATGCAGAGGGCAGCTTGCACATCTCCAGAAAAAAGAGTTTAGTGAGAAGAATGAATTCTTTTTAAAAGGCAACCTTGGTTTGACATTCCCCGCTTTTTACATTTCATTTCTCCCTTTCTGATTCCCAAAGAGCTGGATGGTGGTGGGAGTGACAAGATGGGAATGCTCCCTCTCCCTTGGGGTGCTGAAGAAGTCACACACGTGCTTTACAAAGTTTAAAAAACAGTGGGTGGCGGTATTTATTACAGGAAAAAATAACCCTTGCACAAGCCAGCAGTGCACTGATAGCAACAAAACCAACTTGTTTCAAGGTCACAGGATGCTGGCAACATTCCCAGCTCCAACTGCTGTCTCTTTAGGGGGCTATTGGGGTGTAACAGCTGCAGCTTGCAGGGTCTGTTTCACAGAGGGCCTTAATATTAAGTAGATTTCCACTTGAGTAGAATGCCACTCTCCAATCTGCTCTTCTTCTTCCTGTCAGGAATCCATTCACCTGGCACAGTAATCACAACACCAGTCAGAAATGCTTGCAGCTAGCCATGAGATGACATAAACTAACAAAATACATGTCAGCATATCACCAAGCAAGCTCCCCTCTTTCTTGCATCACAACACACATTTCATCCCATGCTTCCCTCCCCCCATCTGTTGATACTCACGACACCCATCTTTTTTCCTTCAGGCTTTCTATTTCTCTTCATTTCTTTTCCTTGCTTTCAGCTAAGCCTTATTTAAGGTCTAAATCAGCCTAGAGGTTGGTTGGCCCAACTGACTGAGAAAGAAGAACCTTTGGGCTTCCTACTATCTCCTCACTGGACCAGCCTCCAAGTAGTACATTACCCAAGCTCCTTTTCCTACCTTTAGCCCAGGCAGGATTTTCTTCTACTTCTTTACCAGAGTGCTTAGGTAAGTTTTATGAGATTGTTTATGAGCCCCAACCTTTATCTCAGCTATTTCTCTCCCTGACCAATGGTTTTCTTTGCTAGAGTTCTCGTGTTCTTCCCCTCCCCATCTCCCACAACTCCTGCAAGCCACAAAACATAATGTGAGGTATGTTTCTTCAACCTTATCCTGACTCCTAGGCTTTGAATAGTTTTAAAGTCTTTTGAATAATCTGTCTTGATTATAGCCACTAGGGAATTATAACAATTAGGCTGGAAAGAAAAATTGATGTTGGGCTGTGAGTGTCATTTAGTCCACACTATGCCAGGAAAGAAAGCACCAAAACAATTTACAGCCTGCCAGCATTTTGCAGGCTGCAACAGTTTAACACCAGTTTAAGGCAAGGAAACATCTTTCTGATCCCTCACCCCAGTCTTGGTGAGTAAAGGTTTCTGTCTTTATAATGAACCTCATACTTCAGGACTTATGCAAAAGTAAACACATCCTTCCAATTCAAAATATGGTTTTAAACTTTATTGTTTGTTTGTTTATTTCCGGTGATATGATTTAGTTTTATAAAGTTGTATCATTGTTTTATTTGATATGTAGATTAACATTTCATTACTAAAAGTAAGTAGGGTAATTTCTTCCTAAACCTAACTTCAATGAAACTATTAATTTAATTTATGGGTGGGTCATACAGCCTCATTTAATGAGGTAGGAGGATGTTCTTGCAATAGGCATCATAGTTGGTTCCCCCACCCCCATCCCCACCCCCACGATGCCCTAGTAATTCAAGGACTTACAAAAATACCTTAGAAGAACATCCCTGCCAGACTTAACTGGATGACATTATTCATTCACTACAAGTCAGGAAGAAATTTCAGATGAGTCTGAAGATTCAAACCACCAAGTAGTCACAGCTTGATGGGTGCCTTCAAGACAGGTCTGGTTTTTTGGGGGATGATTATGAATTTGATAAAGCTGCAAGTTCAGCAAAAATTCAAAGATTTTGGTCAGCTTTTGTATGAACAAAGAAGTTTGCATGTTGCCTTAGAAGAACAGCGCTGACAGGTCTAGCAAGAATTGTTACTGTAAATATGTTTTAATTACATTTTTAATTGTGTTTCAGTTAGATAGCTTCAAGGAGGGTTTTCCTTGAACACCATAATATTAATAGATTAAAGCTTCCATCCCAACTTCATTTAATGGTGAGTAAGAGGCTGTGCAGTGCTTCAGATTCAAAAACAGAATGGGACTTTGGGCCACTTTAGGGTGCCCACCTAGCACTGGCCTGTAATTCACTCCAGACCTATCTTTGGAACTAGTGGAGAATATGTGTAGTGTAGGGTTGAAATGTTGGGATCTTGCAACATTTGCGAACATTTCATTACCAAAGTGGGCAATGTCAGTGCTTTAGTAATGAAACATTTCAAGAAGACAACCAAGCTCAGCAAATACCAAGATCTCCAAAAGAAGTAACTTTTCCCTGGTTTGGACCATTGCCCTGCAGGAGTGTAGTGCAATCCTGGCAAAAAAACACTTTTTTGCTTTCTAATCTGAAAAGCTACACAGTCCTAGTGGAGAAAATCTTGCAAGAATTTGCTTTTGAGAAAGCACACTGCTTTTAAAAAATACTTGACATCCGAAATGCAGATTTCAAATAACTTCATCTTAGAGGTATTTTGAATGTTCAAAGAAAAGGTGAAAATCATACTTCTTCTGCAGTTAAGAAATCCTTTTTACAGAGCATAAAAAAGAGAAATGTAAGTAGAAACCAATCATAGGCTTACTGTGTGCTGTTTAAAAGGAGCTCATAATATAAGTAAATGGAAAATAATGAAATTAAAACTAAGAGTTAAAATATAAGAAGTCATGTTCTTGGGGTATTTGTGACAGCTGATGGAATCCCAGCATCTGATGGAGGATTGTCAGTGAATTTCTATAAGCTTTTTTTTTTAATGAAAAAAGAACACTGCAGTGGTCTTTCCCCATAAGTGCCACATAATTTGTTGTTTACCATCTAGTGAAATCAAAATGCAACCAAGTGCAGCACAACAATTGAAAATTAATGTGGCATTTCATGTTCTCGTGCTTCAATTAAACCATAGAGGACTTGTCTATAAAAAATGGATAGGCATGGAAGAACGAGTAATAACGCTGTCTTCTTGTGACATTTTCCTTTTTTTTAAAAAAAAATATGAACATACTCTGAGGGGTAAGGTATGACAAAGTTGATCATGTTTGAAGAGGAAAGTACTTTGCTAATCAAGTTAGAGGCACAATTACTGCATTATAATCTAAGAATGAGCTGGCTCGGAAGCAGTACACGTGCAAAGTATTTGGGTGTCTTAGGCTGCATCCCTTTACACATTTAGTTTGGATTAAGTTCAATTAAATTTAATAGAGCTTACTTCCCAATAAACACGCGTATGGTTAGTGAATCACAGTATTGCTGTGATAATTATAATCCAGGAGTGAAATGCTGCTACCAAAGGAAAAAAAAAAAGATAGTGGGGCCTCAGGCTATAACATGTATTAACAAAACCTTTGTATCAAGATTATGGGGAGAAATCATTATTTTATTCCCAGGCCACATTTGGTATCATTGTGTCCAGTTCTGGATTTGATAATTTAAGAACAGCATTGTTACATTTGAATGGTCTATAATGATATGATCTAAAGGAATTGCTTAACATACAGGAAAGGAGAGGGGGATATGGTAGTGCTCTTCAAATTGTCATATGGAAGACAGCAGAGTTGTTCTTGGCTGCACCAGTTGGTAGGACAACAGTTAATGGATTTAAATTACAATGACATTAGAAGAAGCATTCTTTTAAATATGAAAACTTAACAGGGAAATGAAAAGAGAGAGAAAACATATAAAAAGAAGGCAATGGCAAAACACTTCTGTCTTGTTTACATATGATGGAGATAACCATGAAATCACCAAGTGTCCAGCTCAACTTGAAGAAATCTTTACCTTCCCTTGTTTACTTTTTTCTTGAGGTTGGAGGGTACTAGACTGAGGGAAAACTCATGAGAATACCTTTGTTGTCCTTTTTCTTGTAATGCTATCATTTTGGCAACTGGCATCTTCAGTGTAGCTTAGTCCAGGAGACCAATTTATATATGCTCTATGCTGTCATGACACTTCCCTATTTTCTAAGCAGAACAGTGTCAAAGAAGCTGGGAGAACATCCATAATGGAAGCATTGCCATTTCTTGTGTACTGCTGACTTTACACAGGTCAAGACAGAAGGGAGAGTTTCCCCCTCTTTCTCACCACTTTTTCTTCCTTTGACCCAAGTACTTAGACTGTTTAGACAGATGGGTCAATGCCCTGCAGGGTGGAGAAGTTGCTGGATGTCCTATTTTTGTTCAAAATGCATTAAAAATGCACAAGGACTTGTTTTCTTTGCATGAGTTCACTGGTCTATTCTGAAGTAGTATGTATTCAACAGTGCTCCATATTCTTGATCATCTACACTTAAAAGACTGAAGATTAGGTCAAAGTTTTGTAGCATTTACCTCTAGAAATCAGATGCCCTCATGTAACTTTATTGATCCTTTGGCACCTAATATAATGACAATAACATCGGTGCTTTTATGAAATGTGAGAACACAATACCAAACACTGAAATACCCTGGAAAGGTGGGTACTTTTTCTACTACATGAACATGCGCTACTGGTTTTTTGTTATAGTAGGCAGTGAGCAGCATGCAACAGTTGCTATGACCCACCTTAAATTCCTGAATTTAAGTTGAATTGACAATCATTCTTCTTTTTGGACTCATACAATACTTCATGAGAATCAGTTTTGAGTATGCGTGTCTTATGTGTAATGTCTGCATCGGCTGAAACGTCAAGACTATGGTAGCAATGCTCATGTACAGTAAGTCACCATAGCCGTACCTCCACTGAGTCTGACCACCTCAGGTGGCAACTGAGCTTGAAAAATGCTAAGCAGGATAGGATTCAGTTTGTGTCCATATGGGAGACCATCAGAAATTCTAGTGCTGTGGACTAGGCTGAAAAAGCCAACCAACGCACGTAAAGCACTGTTTCTGTACTGTTGCCAGGAAAATTGCATGAATATGTTCATGCAGTCACCAGAAATCAAATCTGACTTAGTAGAGTCTTTTTCTTTAAAAAAAAAAAGGGGGGGGATAGGGGCAGGGAATAACATTCTCTTAAAAGCCAAAAAGTCAGTTTCTATTATAGAAAGTTCAATTTTAAAAAGTAATTCTTTTAAAAAAAATAAACTCACAGCCTCCTGCGAACTAATATGTTTCTATCCCCACCTGCACTCTGAACATTCCTTATTGATTTCCCCATTGACAACAAAGGAAAAGCTGTTACTGCAAACTGCCACAATTGATTATGATTGCTTCTCATCACCAGCAGGTCTCTACATAACAAATTGCCTCTCTATTACTTTTCTGAGGGGACGGATCATGGGAGTTTAAATGGTGCTGGTGCTCAGTGACATTGCTAAATGCTGCTTGAAAACAGGGGTGGGTGGAGAGTCCCAGATTGTTCGTGTGTGCTGCGGGGGTGAGTTGGAACTCCATCACCGGTGCCCATGTCTATGGCACAATATGTTTAGAGCTTTCAGTCTCCGGTAATATTGCTTTCCCTATCCAGCCAGATATCAAGAGTTGCAGAGAAATGTGTCCAGTTGTCCTGCCTCAGATCTGGAGGTAGGCAAATCCTTCCCTAGCTTTGAGAATCCATTAGTACATTAATCCATTAGCAGTCAAACTAAATGACTGATCCAGGGTTAAAATTGCCTGCCTGCCCATTGTAGCTGAATCTGGCAGGTTGTCTAACAAACATATTTCTGGCTGATTTTTTACAGCTCATATTTCAAGCTAGATTGGGACTGCAATTTTTGGTATTCGACATATCTTTCCATAAATCCAATTCTGCTGATCTTTGCCTGGATCACAGGATCTTCTGGATTTATAATTTAGAGAATACTGTAAGTAATACTGCTTTTGTGTGGAGTGGTGCAACAAATGACTTTATAAAAACATCTGGAGGTTTCTTAAGAATTAGGATCATGCGGGATTAATCTGGAACCCATCTCTCCTATGTCAGATCTCCAACGATCTCTTTCCCAACTATCTACCTTTGTTGCAAGTGCTCTTTGATTTGCTGTAGGTGACAGAGAAGGATGGCAAAGAGAATAGTAATTTTTATTGTAGCAGGAGGATTTTTGGCCATGGGATTGCCCTTTGCCACCCTCAGGGCCCTTAAAGTGATGAAAATGCTCTCCAGTTCCTGATAGATTTTAGGAGATGGATTGCAATTTTATAGAAATTTATGAAGATGTAGCAGATAGGCACAGATGAAAGCAAAATGTGATTATAGAAGTGCATATGTTTGACTCACTACTGAATTCCAGAGAAAAATAATGAATGCCAAATTACTGTTTTCCTCTGTCCTCTTTCCCTTTATATTTAAGAAGCATTTACAAGTTCATACTGCAAATTAGTATTAGATGTTTGGTTTTGTAATAACAAGTCCTTAAGCTTCGATTTCCTTCTGATGTTTTATACAATATAGTACATAAATTGTACAGTAGGACTACACAAAGCCTTTGAAAGAGGTGCACCGCAACATGTGCGTATGAAGCACCTCTCTTCAAATTGTTAAAGCAGCCGCATCATTGCCAAGATTCGGGGGGGCGGGGGCTTCAGTGGAAGACAGCCCAGGAGATGCTTCCAAAGCCTTACAAATGTTGTGGTTGCTATAATTATTTGAAAAGTGGGCCTGTATACATGTTCCAATATATTGCAAAAGAATTCCTTTGGGGGAACAGAAGAGCCCTAGAATGTAGGGTGTACTACAGCATATGGGGCACACCAGCTACTGATATAGATAGATTACCTAATATATAAATTATATGAAGACACTTACAAGCAAGTATGGATAAACCAGAGCAGCTACCTAACAAAGCAGATTAAAACCACAAAAGGTGTCCGCCAGGGCAGCATACTGGCTCCCTTCCTCTTTAATTTTTATATAAACAACATTGCAGAAGAGTTTAATAACCCTTTCTTTTATGCCCCATCAGTTGGAAGTAGAAAGGCTCCTATATTACTGTATGCAGATGATATGGTACTCATGTCAACAACATTAATTAGAATGAAAGGAATCCTGACAGAATTTGGCACTTACTCTAGGAAAGAATACTTGCAGATAAATTATTCCAAAACCATGGCAGTAGTATTTGCTAAAAGACCAAAGAAACATAGATGGACACTAGATGGTAAGGAGATAGAACAAGTGAGGTCATTTAAGTATTTGGGTATCCAGTTTACTGAAACACTATCATGGAAAACACAAATAGCATCAACAAGAACAACAGCCATAAGATCAATGATAGCCATTTGTTCCTTCTTCTACTCAAAAGGAGGAAGGTTAGTACGTACAGCCTGTGCTTAAGATTTTCCAGAGGCCACAGTTGATACATGGGGCCCCAATTTGGAGTTTCAGTAAACTAGAAGAATTAGAAGTGGTCCAGATAAATTTGTGAGATCAATTACCCCCTTACCTTACCCCCATGTACACCAGCTGCAATGTTGAAATTAGAAGTAGGTCTTCCATCAATTAATATAAGGGTAAAGAAAGCAATAATCTTATATTATAGGAGACTAGTCATCATGCCCAATACTTATTTGGCAAAACAATGCCTCCACAAAGAATTTTAGAGTAACAGATGGATGAATTTGTGTCTAAAACTATTCTCACAATTATTGCTAGATCAGGAATGGTTGAATGACATAAATTATCATATACTATTGAGGGACTACTTATTTTTTAAAGATTTTAGACAAGATAAAGAGCAGGTATGTAAGCTTAAGTTGGCCAAGTGGTATCGATCTTTTAAAGATGGACAAGAAATGTCATATTATTTACAGTGTCTTATATCCCATTTCCTGAGACATGCTTTCACAGAACTCTCTATCCAAACAGTGCCAACAGCCTATTTGGATGGAAGATACAGAAGATTACCAACTACACACTGTTTATGCATTTGTAATAACTCACAGGTGGAAGATCTGATCCATTACTTATTACATTGCAAATTAAATCAGGAACCTAGAAGTAGATTCATCATGCCTTTGTTAATCGAACTGCATCAATCTAGTTTAGAAGAAAAAATCTATTTTCTGTTGACTGATGTAGATGAACATGTAACAAAACAAGTTTCATTGTTTGCAATGGCTGCAAGGAAGATACAAAAGCATATGTTGACAAATAGTGTTGTTAATATTAGAGGGGATGTATTGAACTGATATGGATTGTTGTAATTTTATATGAATTTTGCTAAAATCTATGGTTGCAAATAAATGCATATATGAACAAACTAGCTGATCTTAACTGATCTTGGAAAACACTGACCAGGGACCTGATTAATGCTTAAACAGGAGAACTACCAGGAAATATGTGAACTAGACTTGGAAATCGAAAGGAAGGAAGAAAGGAGGGAGGGAGGGAGGGAGGGAGGGAGGGAAGAGAAAGAGAGAGAGAGAGAGAGAGAGAGAGAGAGAGAGAGAAAGAAAGAAAGAAAGAAAGAAAGAAAGAAAGAAAGAAAGAAAGAAAGAAAGAAAGAAAGAAAAGATTTTAGAAATGGCTGTGATTCTACCTTGCCAAGAAAACTCCATGGATGTGACCAGAGTTACCATGGGCTAAGCTCAGCTGGAGGGAGGCACTGTCTTCACAATTAGGAAAATATTTCAAACTTACCAAAAATAGGTACTGTATAAATGTAAATGCATATAAATACATGATGATGTGGGTTGTAGCTATGCTTTTTGCAAACAGTATATAGCCATGTTAATGAATATTCAAATAAAAGTTGAAGCCTAGAAACTATTTTATCTAAAAAAACCCAAATATTTATTTTTAACAATTACTGTTCATTTGTAAATTTCTACAAATCTTTCGATTAAGGTATCTGTTAGTATATATGAGCTGTAGATTTGGACCTCATTCAGTTTTTATATAAAGTAAGAGCAATATAAAAAATGTACATTTTGCATTGGGCTATTAGTGTGTGATATAGTCTATATCACTGTTTGTCAACCTCAGCAACTTTAAGATATATGGACTTCAACTCCCAGAATTCCCCAGCCACCTCCACACATCTTAAAGTTGCGGAAGTTGACAAACACTGGTCTATACACACTTCCAAATACTCTTCCATTTTTGCTGGGTAATTCAAGCTAGAAAAGTAGAAAACACACCTATCACTTTACTTCAAGTTTGATCTTAATTGGCTAGCCATGCAATACAATCAGGTATTCAATAACATTTTAGTATCTTTGGTTTGGCCTTGCTCATCTTTGGTATTTCCTTGAAAAATTATAATACATCTTGTCTGCATCTAACATTCCTTGAAAATATAGTGTCCCTTCAGAACGGAATTTACATATGAAACCAAGCAGATACCCCAAAGAGCAAGGTACATTTCAGCCAGAAAGCACAACGCAGCCATCATTTTCTTTTGACCTGAAAATGCTTCACTTGCAGTGTGGATCAACTGCCACTTGGTGTTAAGTCCTAATTAAATTTTAAATTAAATGCTTCCACTTAAATGCTTCAAGGGGAGGAACAAATGTAATAGTGAGTGACAGAGTATCCTCAATGCCATTCAGAAATAACTCCACCTTGTGCTGAATGGGACTAATTTCCAAGTAAACGGGATTTAAGTTACAGCCTCTTTGTCTCTCTGAATATCTGTCATCACAATGTGGACCACATAAGAGCTGTTCATCATATATGCTGAGTGCAAGACAGGATATGGGCTTTCTGTCTTGAAAAGGTGTCTAGAAGAAGGGATTGCTATTTGTGGGACAAGTGACACAGGCTGAAATGCTTGCATATAACATGCCCCACTCTGGCCCACAGAGGCCTTCATCTTCAGTAACCATACTGCTGAAAGGCATAGGAAAACAGTTAAATAGATGGCTGTGGTTTCCTTTTTGGCAGCCGTGATTCCTCAGCCTGGGATAGCAAGGGAGGAAAGAGCCCTGAGGAGTGCCAAAATCTGAATTACTAGGTGGCAGCAGAAGTGACATAACACTCATTCTCTTTGTCTCTAGTAGTCCTCTGGATGTTTGTAGCCTTAGTGCAGTGTTGTCCAAACTTGGCCACTTTAAGATGAGTGGACATGGCTGGCTGGGGAATTCTGGGAGTTGAAGTCCACTCATCTTAAAGTGGCCAAGTTTGGACAACACTGTCTTAGTGCTATGCAACTCCAGTGGCTGAGATAAGCCATTCTTTTAAACCTGCCCGAGGACACCCAAGGACTTAATGTCAGGGCTTGTTTGGATTGGAAGGATGGCTCACTAGGGACACCCAGCACATGTATCTTTCATGAGGCTTCATTCAGAAAACAAGCCACCACAGTGAGCAAACAACAAGTAGCATGTCCCAATCATGAGGTACAGTAGGGGGGCCCTGGACTCTCCCCATGTGCCTGAGAATGCTGCTTGGGAACTTCCAACTTGAAGTAGATTTTGTTCACCCTTCATGTAGTTCTTGCAGCAAAGAGAGATTTACACAAGAATTGTATTGCCCAACAAAGTGTGGCAACAATTTTGTACTGCTGGCATGAACATACCAGAAAGGAGGATGTATTTCTATGAATCCTGGCAAGCTGGTCCCAAGAATTTACATGAGAAGCACAGCAAGTAGCAAGTCTCAGGAGTTGGGGGTGGCCTTCACATCCCCTTGCATTAGGGCACCAGTAACCTTGCATGAGGTGGAAAGCCAACTCCGTGGAAACGGCTCACAGTGACATTTTCTAAGATATGGAAAAAGTAAAGCCTGATGATACAAATACTATATGAAGAGTTTATTGCATGTGAATCAACTGTGAGGGCTATATTCATGTTAAGTTGGGTCAGACTTATGCCTGGTCACTTGCTTGTGCCTCTCTACCACAGCTATAATTTGCAACTTTTAGCTGAGGAGGCAGCAGCTCTCAGAATTGGTCGGGCAAGTCAATCAAGGGGGAACATGCAGACAGATCAACATCTGATTCACTAATGTGCTTGACAAAGATGGTAGTATAAAAACAGAATTTGATTGGCACAGCAAGTTTCCACCACATATTATTGGCATCTTCAGCAAAGGAAGCTTTTTGTCTGTTTAAAATTACATTGGGTAATTGTCGGTAAGTGAAAAAAAGATCATTGTCTGACATGCAACTTCTTTTTTTTAGTTATTTTCAAGACTGGGAATTGGCATTCTGCCCTCTCATGAACTCAAATGAATTGCACTTAAGCACCTTTCAAGTACAATTGATTTCAGTGGCTACATATTTATTTTTCCCTTTGAGTTCCATCTTTTCTGGATTGTTTAAGTTTGGGTAAATCATGCCCCCATCCCTGGTGACTAATTCTGAGGTTGTCACTGGTGCAATATTAATGTAACTTTTAAAACACAGCATAACTACTGTGCATATTTGCATCAAAACTCAATAGCCTTATTTTGCTCAGCTAAACATTCAGAGTTATAAGAGAAACAGGTGAATACATTTTAAGTTAATTTTACAAAAACAAGGATATTTTAGGAGCTAGAAAAATAATATGACAGGCTATATTTTCTATCAGTTTTTCCCTATTACCACAAACTTTGGCAGGAAAGATTTTAAAAAATAGCACCAATGAGCTTCAACAGTAATCCCTCCACCTCAGTATGCGTGAGATGTGATGAAGATATAAATTTTGGCCAGAAAAGTTGTATAAGTTCCTTGACGCCAAAGCTTCATTTCAACATCGAGCAAGAAGTCTTTGGGTTCCCTCACTTGTCTCTGAAGGTAGACGATGCCGGTGTAGGAATTCAGCTTCCTGGTGTTGAAGTAGTTTTCTTCATTTCCTTTGTTGATTGTAAGGATTATGTTGTCTCCGGCATAAGCAGGCGAGGGGCCAATTCGGAAAATATGAGCTGGGACCACAATGTTCGTTTGGAAATTAAGCTGATAGTAAGTAATACGGAGTGGAGTGCTTTGGCAATCCAGATAGTTGAAGCAGTTGATACGCTCACATCTCCTGAGAGAATAGAAATAGGAAATATTTAGCACTTTAGTAGCTGAGATTCTGCAGACTAGTCCTTGGGCAGTATGCAGAGTTCCAGAAAACCCGTCTCACATGTTAAGCAGATACAGAGCAGGGTTGAACATCGCTGACTGTACAATTAGCAGCTGCTTGCTCTTCTTTTACAACCCTCACTACATCAATGTAACTGTCAGGATGACAGCCATATATTAAAAGGTGATGAGCTTGAAAGCCTCTCCTGGAAACTCTGCAATGAACATAAAGGAATGCTGACAGAATTGCTTTGCACAGGTTGGTCTGGAAATGGACTGTGTGATTCATCCAGTCACAGTACTCTGATCGGCCATATGAAATCCCAGGGACTCCTGCCTACAAAGTTAGTGCAGAAACATAACGTCTTCTCCCCCTTATGAAAGCCACAGTGACGGTCCCTTCATGGAACTCTGTTGTGCATGTAATGTAAGCATTTATGTATGTGTGTCAAAAAAATTGTGTTTCATTAATTGCACTGCAATCTGATTTATGCAAAATTTGTGTTTCACAACACTTTCTGGAATGATTATGTGCCTGAACACACTGTATCCAATGAAAGGGTCAGGGTAAGATACCAGCCTATACTATATACAAATTTATAAAACTATAAAAGAACATCTTGTGTACCAGCTGTGACCTTTCCTGGATCAGGAGGCCTTACTCACAGTTACCTTGCATTACTGGATTATCGCAATTCATTCTATATAAGGCTTCCTTAGAAGACAATTCCTACGTTTCAGCTGATGAAACCTGAAGTATCCTGGGGAGTTATGGGTTCATAACTACTGTGAGAGCTGCACTGACTGGCAGTTAGTCTCCAGATGCAATTCAACTCGCTGGTTGTCACCTTTAAAGCCCTATGTAGCTCAGGGCCTGGATATCCTCATGACCATCTTCTCCAAGTTGAAACTGCCCAACCAGTAACATCTGGAGGAGAGGGTTTGCTGCAGATCTTACCACTGAGACAATATCAGCTTTAGGAATCCCTGGCTTGAGCCTTCTCCATGATGGACCCTCCTTGGAAACACCTTAGCCCCAGATATTTAGAACACTACCCTCCTCACTACATTTTCAGAAACCTGTAAAAACACAACTCTTCAGAAAGGCATTTAGGAATAAGCGACATCATACTGCTCCAAATAGTGGCACATTAAACTGAATGGCTATAATTGTAAGAACTGATTTTTGTCTTTAAGCTTCTGATATTAATACACTAAGCCACTCAATCTCTGGAAATGGACAACAGGTAAGTTACAGTGAACAACTTATATGTAAATACTAGTAAATAATCAGTATTGGTCCTATTGTTCCAGAATTGATTAAAGTGCTGCATTGATAGCAGTTTTTTGCAAATAACGCTTTTACATGACTATTGATCTGTTTGGTTTGGGCCTACCATTTCTTTGCAACTTCTCTACCTTATTACCACGCACCTTTGCAAACCTAAGACTGTTTCTTCATTTCTATGGGATCAGTGGTGCATTCGTAAAGCCAGGTACTGTATATCCTGTTTAAAACTTATGTTTCTAATTATATGGCTCTCATAAGCTAAAGGCATTAATAGTCTTTGAATAGTTGTTTTTAGTTTATAATTTAAGTAAATTCTCTTTTTGTACCCTTAACCTCCTGTAAATGGAATTCATCTACTTTTCTAGGCTAGGATATGCTCTGGCATACCACAGATGTTCCAGGATCTGTGCTTATCTAGTAAAGGGTTGTGCAATTTCTTTTTAATCTCAGCAGCCGGGAAAAAGGTAAAGTTTTCTTAAGATGTAACAAATAGCAGCTTTCAGACCTCACCAAGAAGTTAGCATTTATAGATTATACCTGATTAGAACAAAATCAATTTATATAGCCACCCATCTCATATACAGTATGTGACTCTAGGCAGCTTACAATAAAATAGATAAAATACACAACATAAAAATAAAAACACATAACAACATAGCATCATAAAAACAACTATTAGCAAAGCCAAGAGACGGGCTTGATCCCACACCCAGGACCACTGGCCCAGGCACAAAACCAAGTTTTCAGGGCCTTAGAAAAGGCCAACAGGATTGGGGTTAGTCTAATCTCAGATGGAATGATGTTCCAAAGGGCGGGCACCCTTAGTGGATGCAGGAGAAATTTTGTCACCTTTAAAAAAAAGTCAGTCAAAAAGTCTGTTATATTTCCACCATAATTCTGAATGGATCATTTTTAGGGGTAGGGACAAATGATAGCCCTCTTTTCAAAGCTATAGCTTTATTTCAGATAAACTATGGCTGGAAATTCAGACCACTGTGTAATTATGCAACACTTCCTTGTGCATAATTCTGTGTGATGGATTTATGTGTCTTTTTCTACACTCTCAATACATGGTTGCCTCCAAAAAAAGTAATTTTCTCCAATAAAAATCCATAGGTTTGCAATCCCTACTTCTATGTAAGCTCTTTTGAAGTTGGATCCTTCTCTCTTGCTCAGCCTACTCCCATCACTGGTGCCTGATACTGTTAAGATCATCATTGATTTTTTTGCTTTTCAGCCCTAAATCGTGCCTTCTCCTCCAGTTGTACCCTTTATCCTCTTTCTATCTCTTTAGGTCATCATATTTCAAATATATTCCCCTATTTTATTTGGTAACTTTCTGATTAAAAAATTGATCACCCAGTGTCTCCCTAATGTCCCCCTCCAGCTTCTCATTTTCTGTAGGATGCTATTTTCTCTCATTAACTGAGGCCTCCTTTAGGAGTAACATAAAGTCCATAGATCATTTATTGTGCGTGGCATGCCATTTGTTTCTAAAATTGTCATTTAATGGGAACATGCCTGGATCCTCATTCATTCCTAGTCATCTAGGGATAAAATTAGCTTCGAAATTGTCCCTAAGAGCACCTGCATGACTTTTAATGTCATCGATCTTATTGCACCTATTTTAAAAAAATGCCAATTATCTTGAGATTAGACTATCAAAAAATTATTAGACTATCAAAAATATGTGGCCATAAGGGCTGTGGCCTATTCCTCAGAATAACTAAACACATCCAGTTCCAGTTTCTTAACCACTATATGGTATAAAAAACAATGTAATACACTGACTGCAAATAGGCTTCTAGAAAACTTCATGGTGGTATTTGTCACATTTTTATTGCTGGGGTTTAGTTTGGAGAGGTGAGAATATGGGCAAGTGTGTGGGGAGTAATTCACAAGAGAAAATAGAGTAAGTGTAAGTAAGGATGGTGTGCACAGAATGTGCGTGTATGTGTGTGTCAGTGAATGTATGCTTGAGTTTGGGAAAGTCTACCATGAACTCTTTTCCATAAGAGCTAGCGCTATCCATTTCAGATTGTAGAATCACTCCTAAATGGTACATGGTTCCCCAAATGTTTGCCTGGAGCCATTTGTACCAGATTTGTCTTTAAAAAGTAAATAAGTGTTGGTATTAGCAGATTGGACTTTTGAAAAGAGTGCAAAGAATAGAAGTGGAACAAACACCCTATGTTCAGCAGAGTAATTATTAAGAGCTCTGAGTATTACTTAATGTAATCAGCTGCTACGTTAGAGGAGTTTGAGGGGCAATCATTAGACTTACATGTCAGACACTTTTCTGTAGTTTGGTGGACACTCAATTAAAAGGCATCGGAAGCTGCCTTGAATATTATAGCAAGATTCTGCTGATGAACAATTGTGGGATCCCATTGCACATTCATCGATATCTGAGGATGAAGCATACCCAAAAAATAAACAAAACAATGGCAACAATTTAGTAGCAGCCTTCTTCCAAAAGTGCGTAAATCATACCAACTGCACTGGGTTACATATGGGAAAACCAAGAACAATGACCCATTTCTACGAATAAAAGCAAAGAATGCATGCATTCACCTCAACATATTAAAGGTTTAGGTTAAATTAGCAAATCAGTTTGTAGGTTATGGACTCATTTCATAAACTGCTTGCAGCAAGAGTGTAGGCATCTTTTCTGAGTTGCCTTAACATCAGTATTTAGCAATACTTTGCAATCTGCAGTTAAGAAGCCAAATAAATAAACACACACACAAACAAACAAATCCCACCACCCCAAGCCAGTACTTTTCCCACACACCTAGGTTGTACTCCTATGACCTTTGAGATAACCATGAATCATAAAAGTGGTTAGATTTCCCCTTCCAAGGACACAGTTGTGGCAGGAGTGGGAAATTTGAAATAGAATTTCTTCTCTCTGTTGGTAAATATAGAAATTCTTATCTTGGAAAGTCTAAGGAGAGGTATGGGTTGGGTTGGGCACTTCTATTTTGGACTGAACCAAAAGCCATTCCCCCCTCCCTCCATAATGTTGAGTTGGTTTAAATTGATCCCTTTCCACTGAATATAATCAAAGTGAAATACTTAAAGAAATAGCCAAGAAAAAAAATAATAAAAAGGCACTTTCACCCCTGACTAGTCCCCAATCCCTCCTAAGCATTTTGTAGTCATCTATGAGATGGTCTTCACTCCAGCCAACCCCAGATTGCTGAGAAGGGGCAGGAAGCATATTGGACAAATCAGCATTCCCTCCAGTTAACAAGCTGAATGATAGTAAAAGAAAAAATAGTGCTCAGCTCTTTAAACTTCCATAGCTCCGGGAGCAGTAAAAGTCCCCTTCCCTCACTCCACACAGAAAGAGAGAAAATATATTGCCTCATCCTATCTATGTCCATCCATACAAACCCATTTCAGAACATCCAGTTATGCATTTGTCTGGCTAAATTCCAGAACCTCTGAGTCCTGAGGAAAGCTGTGTGGCTATCAGGAGGGGGTTCTTCATTTATATAAATTCCCACTGAAAGCAGTGATGATAGCATAGCACTGTTTTGCAACCAGGAGCTCTTCACCAAAGTTGCACTTGTGGATATAGGTTACTGTGTAGAACCTCTATGTTTGTGCACTGGGGTGGAGAAGAAGGAATGGCTTCTTCTCCACCCCAATGAGCCCAGAACCTATAGGTGGGATAAGGTAAGACTTCAGTATATGTTGCTTACCTAAACAGAAAATATTAAACTGAGCAGTTTTTTAAAGTAGGAATTATGAAACCAATGCAAAGTTTACTAGACAGAATAAGACTGGATACACTGATAAGGTTGCCTGTGAAATCTTCTGGAGATCTCTAAGTGCAGGTGGAGAAGACAGCTTAAGCAAAAAGTAAAACTCCACCAATTCCTGCAGAGTTCTAGCATTGTAGATCAAAAGTTGTAAATTGTAGCTTGAACTGTGCAGTACTACAGCCAGAAGAAAGCTAGCTCAACTCTTAAAAAAGGATGACAATGTAGCACATAGGACATGGTGCCACCACAGGAGTATTATCAAAGCTCTGTGTGGAAGTGCCCAGGGGCAGATACACACAAATCTCTTTCCATTTCTGCCCTGACAATCTGCAGGGATCTTTAATTATATGAGTACTCCAGTGACTGAATAGGATTGCTTTGGGGGATGGACCTAAGTATAGTTTGATTTTCCTGTTTGTGGATCTCCACCTGCTTTCAAGGCATGTTGATAAAACGGCTGCAGAGTCCTCTTTGCTCATATACTTCACTTCATGGTTGGGAGATCACAGACTTTTGTTTTAAGACCAGCATTTTATCGATTTCAGTTGTGTTGTTATGTTTGAAGGATACAAGAATTTATTTCTACATAGCATACTTAAGATAAGAATGAAAAGCCTACAAGAAAATCTTTGAAGAGTAAGATAACAAAATAGACATTTGTCAATTCCTGATGGCTGCAAGAGAAGGGGAAGGAAATCCTGGCTCAGCTCTTTAGCCATTCAGAAAATTCTCAAATGTCTAGACAGCATTCAGAGGTTGGCCACTAAAATAAATGCTAGCAGAGAATCCATGGGCAAAGTACTGTAGGGAAAACTGCCAATTTTTACAGAGGAGACAGTCTCCTAAATCAACACCATAGTATTCCCTTGTATGGAGTGTGGCTTGTTTAAAGGCATAAGAAAAGAAATTAAATAGGAAGTAAAAAATGAATAAAGTAATTTAAGTCCCTCCTCATTGACTTATGAAACTAGGTGAACAGGTAAGTTGTTCCCATATGGTATTTGAAGTTGCAAAAAGATTTACTACTCTGTCTTCGCTAACTGAAGCTTTACCACACAGCTTTGAAAACAACAATCCATAACATAATACGATAGTTCAAACAGATTAGTATGAATTCACTAAGCCATAAAATAGCCCTGAAGGAAGTGGAAAGGAAAAAGAGCAAAGATTTCTTCAATCTCATAACAGAACAACCAGGGAAGAAACTTTCTGCTACACATATTAGGTGTATAAGGTGTATTTTCCCAAACCTGCCCCAGATTCAAGATTTCCAGGGGCCACAGGTGGGTACAGTGTTTAAATGTTGTATATAATATATGCTAAAATTCCATAATACATAATTTATGTACTCACTGTCTCCCTAGAACCTGGGAATCAACCATGAAATTTTGGGTTTACAGTCATTAGAGATGCAGATTCTCTATTCATATGTTATCCTATATCTTGGCTCCAAAAGCTTTGGCTCCTATTTAGTCTTCAAAAGCAGGAAAAAAACTTATGGAAAATATAATTAAAGAATGGGACAAAAGAAACACCCAAGGTTTAGCAGCTAGAGCAACTTTCATTTGCATCACAATCAAAACTGATACATGAATTCTTTGAGCCAGTAATTTTAGCACTGAAAAGCTTTCATTGTTATTGAGTTCCCTTAAATATTTCAAACAAAAAAGCTGTTCCACAATTTTCCAGTCATTTCCTTACTAGTGATTAGTGTCTTCAAGAGTCATACACATTTCTCTGGGCCGGAATAGCAGTAACGGGCAGGCTTTATATCCCTTCAAAGATGGTTGGGTGATGCTACAAAGAAGCTATGTGCGAGCATATGAAAGGATGGCTTCTAGTGTGAAATATGAATCATATCACTTGGACATCTATGCTAACTTCCCCAACATGGTACCTTTCAGAAGGTTTGGTATTCAAAGCCTGACCATCATCGCACTGGCTGGTGCACATGAAATTGTATCTATGTCTCAAACTCTTATGGTGCCACTGCCACCACAGAAGCAAAAGGGCGAATGGGAGACTGGAAGATGTTCCTCACCTTTCCTCTTTTGAGAAAGCACAAAGGGATTGCAAGGCTGATGTCCGCAAAAGTATCACCAGCAAGGTGCCAACATCATAGCTAGTACTGGAAGAGCAGATTAGCTGCGGAGGCACCAGGGCACTCTGCCAGGGCCATAAAAGAAATACCATACATGGGGGTGCTAAGGTACCCTCAGCATTATAGGGTGAGGCAAAAAGCCCAATCTGCCTATTGCCTAGATTTGTTCCTCACATGATATGGCATGATTTGAAAAAGTATCAGAGACACATAGTAGCGATCTCCTTTATGGAGCACTATGTTGGACTGACTTTAGACTGTATGAAAACTGGTCTGTGTTGGAAGTTGATGCTAGCTGACTCTTGTATACATTGTATACATTGATACTACATTAAATAAATACTGAAGCAACAAAACTTTATTTCAACATTTGGCTAATCTGGTCTTGATTTGACCAACTATCATTCTTCCAGGAAAGCATCAAAGGGCAATGATGAAAAGGGTCAAAGCCCTCCTCCCCCCGCAATTCTTCTGAGCTGCCACAGCCCTCTACCCTGCTGGGTAGAATCACATTCACCCCCTAATAAGTCACAGGTGAAAAAAATTGCATCTCACCTTGCAACTCTACCTGCATTCCTTATTTTTAAGGATCGCCACTGACTGACTGTAGTTGCTTTTATTGTACTTTTTATTAATAAGAAATATGAGACAATTGCCTAATGTAATGGTATTTTTCTAAAGAAAAATCTACAAAGTTTGATTTTTTCTGATTTTCCCAGTCTTACACTCTTTCCATTCCATTTCTGAACAATTTTATGCATATTTTTAAATGTCTGCATGAACTTCTGTACATATTTTTGTGCACAATTTCTAATACATGCACTTTTGTGCTGCTATAGAAGGTTCCCTAAAATCATATTTTAGAATGCCTTTTCACCTAATATATGGGGTTTTTATAAAGTGATTTCCCCCAGTACTTTGAGTAGGCAAGGCTTGTTTGCACATACTTTCCTACTTTATGTATACCTTGATATCTTTTACGGCACTGCAAAATTTTAAAAAATGAAGACTTTGCTCACATACAGGTATAGTGAATGAAAATCAGGTCAACTCACAATGAGATGGGAATGGAATCTGTAATCTCATTCTTACCTCTGCAGGTCCTTCCATTGGCTGCCATTGTATATCCTTGATCAGGGCAAGCACACTGATAACTCCCAGGCACATTGAGACAGCGGAAAGTGCACAGAATACCTGCACTTTGGGCGCATTCATCAATATCTGGAATCGGTACATTAGCAAACATGTGAGGCCAACGACTTTATTCTCCCAGAGAAATGTACACTAGTGCTGCAATGGAACACATCAGATGTACCTTTACAAGAATGGCCGTCTTCCGCCAATTGGTAGCCTTGCCTGCAGTAACACTGATAGGAACCATAAATATTAGCACATTCTTGACTGCACGGATTATTGTCACATTCATTGACATCTGTGTTGAAAAATGAGTATCAAAGGGACATTAAAATCAGTTGCTGCCACATATTGGTCATTGAAGGCAAAGTAGAAAAGCCCCTTAACTGAATGGATTGCCTTTTTTAAAAACATGGAGTATCTTGAAGCCTGAAGATACGGTATGTCTGTAGTTTGTTCATGCAGGAAATATATGTGATAAAAAATATATGATAAAATTACTAAATTAAGTTTGGCCCTCAAAAATTAATAAGCATTTTTAAATCATAGATGATTATAACTATAACTTAGACCTGGGCTGCATCCTTCTTGTTGCCTTGAATTCTGTAGAAAGTTGCATCATACACTCCAGAAAGGGATGGAACCAGGGCCCTTACAGAGAAGGGTTTCAAGAATGTTTAAGGCTGAAATAGGTGCTTTAAGCATTTGTAAGATACAGATAGTCCTCACTTAACAACTGCCTGTGCAGTTGCACTCACAACTGTTGCAGCATCCCCGTGGTCATGTGATTGCCATTTGCGCACTTCACAGCTGACTTCCAAAAAACACAGTCAATGGAGAAGCTGGCAGTAAAATCACAAGTTGCAGTCATGTGCTATCTCGGTTAATGACTATGGTTGATTCACTTAACAACTGCAGCAGGAGTGATGCCATAAATCCGGCATGATCACATGATGTTTCACTTAGCAATGGAGTTGTCGGCCCCAATTGTGGTCATTAAGCAAGGACTACCTGTATAAGGCACCCATTTTGCTCCTTAAAAGCCTACCAAACTGAAGAAGAAGGGAGAAGGAATAGTAGTAGTAGTTGCTGTTTAAGGTTAGCCTTACCCACCTAGGGGGCTCTAGGACCCAAAAGGGATGCTAGCAGTCTGCACACAGACCTGGGCCACAGTTTCTCCACATCTGAGTTAACAACTCATTTTTTATTCAGGCTATTAACATTGTAATATTATTCAAAACAATAAGCCAGTAGTGCAATTTAAATTAGGCTATAGTTATTCATTTTCAGTGAAATACAAATACATGAAAAAGGACCCAATGGCAGTTAAGGCTGGGTTTCATTTTTGTATTGTACTGTATAAAGAACTTTTGAAAATTGGGATGCTAATTTTGACAAATAAAGGGTAGAAAAATCATAATGAAGGAAGCATAAGGATTTCAAAACTACACTGACTTGCATCCAGAAATGCGTTATGTGCTACAAGATACTTCTCACTGTGTAATCCAGCCCCACTGCATTTTTGAGATAGCTTTGCCTACAAATACCTTCACAATGCTTCCCATCGTAAGCCAAGCGAAATCCAGAAGAACACGAGCAATGATAGGATCCAGCAGTGTTTTCACATGAATGCTGGCAGAGTCGGCCTGGATAATTCCAGCATTCATTTATGTCTATTGCAAAACAAAAACAACTGATAAACAAGAACATAAAATAGGTCTGGGAAATGGTAAGGCACGAAAAGGGCAAAAGTATTAGAGGAAGATTGGTGTAATTGCTTCCATCTTGGGGAATGTTATATTTCTTTATTTTATTCACCTACCAGTGTGGAAAAATAATGAAGTATAGAAAAATGCAGTTATAGCCTTATCAAATAGACAACCACTTCATTTTTGCAGAGTTTTCCATATTTATATTCTATGTTGCTGATTTGCCAAAGCTCTTATAACACACAGAACGGTTTTGGAAACCTCCAGAAAGTGAAGTTATGCTAATCAATATACATTAGTGTCAACTCCACTAGGTAGAACCAGACCAAGAAGTGAATTCCACAGGAAGGCTAAAACTACTTTATTGAGATTGGCTATAATAACAGAATCGTGCAAGTCTGATTACCTCCTCTTCCTACTTATAGTTCAGTGAATTAGGAAAGTGTCCGTCTGAGTCACTTCCAAATGTTATCTGTCTGTTGTGGACTTAAAATAAGTTTTGCCTTTTGTCGCCTTGGCAATGGAATTTGCATGTCTGTCAAGGTCATATTTCTCTCTCTCTCCAATTAGAGAAGATGATGTTCCCATTTTAGACTGGCAATTCATGAATTTTAATTCTTTTGTAAATAGGATGATTTATTAGTTAAAGATAGAGACACAACCTCCTTTCTCAACTGTCAATCTCTTGCATTTTCTGCCCCATCACAGCTCTGTCCCATGCTCCAGCAATGTCAATCTTCTTGTGCTACTATAGAGAAGAGATTCTTCAGCTCAGACTCCTGTAGATACATAGGCTCCAGCTGAAGCTGCAGGACTTTCTCCCCTCCCTGAGTTTTCTTCTTCTTCCAATCTCTAAGCCTCATAACCTTGGAATCTGTCTGCTCTAAATCAGAATTCTCAAGATTCCATTCACGTACACTTTCCCAATCAGGATGAATGTGAGTAAATCAGTTCTCTTGAATATTCTGCTTCAGCTGAAATCATTTAGAATCCAGAGCATATCCAATGTGGAGCAGAAACAGCCCAGGAGGGGAGAGAATTACTGCAGTGGCCTGGAGGTATACAAGCAATTCTGTAAAGTAGGAGTGTTCTCCCCTCCCCAGCTCCCTTTTTCTAATTTTCTGAAGTTGGAATCTCAAAGGAGCACAAACTGGCTGGTGGTGTCTGAGATTGCCAGTTTTATTCATTTATTTATAACATCCAGAAGTTCTTGTAGCAAGGAACAATCTATAACATCCACCATATATAGGAATTTGCAAATATCAGATTCTTCAATCATATCTCCATGTGCATCTTTTTCAAAAGCCATTTTGACCTCTATCCTGCCTTGTGGAAGAAAGCTGAGGAAGGGAAGAGATATTCATGCCATTCTAGCTAATCCTAGGCAACCCTCCAAGCTTACAATATTATACAGTATATTTTTACTTTTTTTTCCCTGAGCATCATCATAATCACAACTTGAGCCTCTGGTTGATTTTTTTCCCCTTAAGCATGCACAATTTTTCACAACTACCTGCCATTCATTTTTACCTAGTTAAATTAAGTGGCATGGCACTTGTCATAAGGAGAGACTACAACACATACCTGCACTGACTGGGTTATAGCATCCACTCAGAAATTGAATAGTTGGCAGATTATTCCCTAGCATCCATATTATTCAGGGCCTATTTTCTTGGCAAGTGTGAAGGTGCTTAGTAAAGCGTGAAGATAAATCACAACTGGAGAGGATTTAGCTCATCAATAAGTACTGGCTTAGGTTCATCCTAATCAATTGCCCACACTTGAAATAAAATTGGAGCATATTCTTATGAACAGGCAAATTAGCCAGTGTGAATGAAGGGCATTTCAGAAGCAAATAAGCAATCTTATTTGAGCTTTAGCACAGTGGAATTAACACTTAACGCTGGGATCAATGGCACATAAAAGCTGACCAAAGATCCATATTTCATCAATCAGCAATACCATTTTCTCCTGTGTTATACATACCAATGCAAGTTCTGCTGAATGAATCATACTGATATCCCATCTTACAATCACAGCGGTACGCTCCAGGTAGATTGTGACAAATCTGTCCTTCTCCACAGTGGTGTGTGCCAGACTGACATTCATCAACATCTATAGAAGCAAAAAGTAGCAATTACTCTAACCACAGTGGGCCAGGTTGATGGCCACTCTTAATATCACCATTTTCAGCAACTGTGTTGAATGAAGATGTTTGCAACCTGAGCATGCAACTGGAGTAGAGGTGCTGTTAATTTTTCCCAGATGCTGCAGGTAAACTGATTAGCGATTACAATTCCCTTTGCCAAAGCTGGCCTCCTGCAGTTCTGTGATTCTTACAGACAAATACTGTGATTTAAAATAAAATAGAAATGCAGCTTTGCAAAGCCTTGGAGAGCATTCTGTTTTGGGTCCAAACAAACAGTAGCTTCCCTTAAAAAAATAATAAAAAATCATACTGCAATTCTCCTGTGTTGTTTGGAATGTCCTGAATTATTAAACCAGCATTTTCAGATAATCGGTAATAAATTCATTAAGCACAATAATAAAGACAGGGCTAGATTTCATTACAAATTGAGATCTTTCTTTTATCTCTTTCTATACCAATCAAGCAATTATCATACACTCTGAGGACTAATAATACTTTTCATCTATTCATACGTGCCCATAAGGAACAATGCTTTACATTTTTAAAACAAATTTACTATATATTTGATTTATATCTTGCCTTTCCTTCAGGAGCTAAAGGTGAGATATATAGCACTACCTTCTCCTATTTTTTACCACAATAGCAACCCTATGAGATAAATTGAGCTGGGAAAGAGCTTATGAAACTTGAGTTTGGTTAGAAAGTTTCCCTTTTAATCTATTTTTATTCACTCTTGTTTTAAACAAGCCTAACGATGTAGGAATCAATAATTGATTTTTTTTTTTTTAAAAAAAATTAAAGCACCATCTCTTTGCATCTCTGCTTTACAGCAAGCATTAAAATGTTAATTTTAATACAGATTTAAATCTGCCAATTAGCGACATCAGTTGCCTTTAATTCATTTGTTCAACTCTTTGATTAGTTTCTTTGAAACTCTGCATTCCAGTGAATTCTGCTTTTAATTAGTTTCAGTACATTATTCTGTCAAAAGAGCATCACATTTCATGATAACTACAGTGTTTTCCAGCTAAATGTTGGAACAAACTGCTGCTAACCAGACTATTGCATTAAAAAGAAGGAATTTGTTGAGAATTCTCTAAACAATAAGAAGCAACCACATTGACTCCATTCTTCCGTAAAACTTGTCCCAATGATCTATTTCTAGTACCATAAGTTTTTCCAATCTAAAATCTAATTATCCATTGTGTTATTTCTTGCAAAATAAAAGAGGAAATTACAACCACAATGACTTTTTATTTGGTTGTTTATACTTTCACCTCATTAACACACACACACACACACATTAGAGTGTTTAAAGTCTAAGCATAAATGCACACTTACAAGGCCAGAGGCACATTTTTTCCTTTACTTACTAATATTACAATGAACTATGAAGTTCCTAGATACAACTCAGTTTTGATTTCTATAATTCCAAAAGTTTCTAAAGCCTTACTGATACTACAAGTTAGGTAGTAGCTGACAGGGCAATGAGCAAGATGAAGAATTCCACACCAACAACGGTATCCAGAGTGTAACTACTATAGCAGAGATATCTTTCAAAGCACTGTTCAGGTCCATGGCTGGTTAATGATAGTGGGGCAAGCTGTTCTTAGTTTCCCCCAAAGTCAAGAGGTAGACACGTTGTTCTTGCTCACCAGTAGCTGCTGTTTAAAATCCCACTTCAGCCACTGAGGAAAACCTATATGATTTATTACATTCAAGTTCCGCCCTATATTTTTTCTTCTTGCATCACACCATCACTACTGCCTAATCAATGTGCATTAATGGATTTAAGAGAGCACCAAATAGCTTTTGTTTCTTTGCTCAATTTACTGAGATTGCATTTGAGTTTGAAGCACTAGCAACTTTCAAAAAAGAAAATTGCTCATCTCTTCCATGCAAGTATTTATAGCTTAAATAGACAGACTTATTTTCTACCAAAAATCCTGTTAAAAGGTGACTACCGCTAAAACACATTAGTACTTCTAGTACTGGAAGTAATACATAATCATTCTAAATAATAGACATTTATAGCTTTATTCTCTATGTCTAATCTTATTCTAAAGCTTTGTAGTAAATTCACAGAGTGAAGTAGTACTTTCCTTTCTCTATTATCTTCATCCAACCATTGGAAGAGCCTGCTTTTTAGAGATATAAGGAAGGATAAACATTTCTCCTTATCTATTTTTTCTCTGTCATGCATAATTTTATGCCCCCTCCAGTGCCCTCTTTTTATTTCCATCCTTCTAGGCTTAAAATGCCTAACATTAAAACTTTTCCTCAACAGTCGGTTTCTCCAGCTTCTTGATCATTTTCATTTTCTGCAGTTGCTCTAGTTTTACCTAAGGGTGGGGTGTGTGTGTGTGTGTGTGTGTGTGTGTGTGTAGCAGTGACCAGAACAATACAGACTATTCCAAATGTGGATATGTGTCTGAGCTGGGGAAAGGAGTTCTGAGATTGTAGTTGACACTAACCCATTAAATGGATATGATGAAAAAAACAAATCCTAAACTGGGGGTCATTCAGACATTATTAATGATTTTATTTAAGTGTGTGGTGTGTCCATATTTGGAAGAATATGTAAAGTTCTGTCACTGATGGTATCTCCAAAAGGATACTGTAGAACTAGAGAACTGCAGAAAACAGAAATCAAAATGATCTAAGGAATCAAAGTAATGAGAAAAGATTTAATATTTGGGATGTACCCACCCACCCACATAGCTTTTTGTCCCAGTGTGCTTCACTGTACAATAGATTGCACCAAATCTTGTTTGCAATTTTAATGTCTCCCATCACTATTTGGAAAGATCCTTTTGGAACACTTCATATTCATTTTATGTTACTTACAAAGCTTATCTCTCATTGTTCATATATGATTTGGAGCCAAGAGTAAACAAGTAAAATACCACTGCTCCTAATCCAAATCCCTGGGTAGCCTTACTATTTCTATCCACCCATTTTAAAGGACTGTTCTTTTATTCCCATTCTCTGTATTCTCTAATAATACTTACTGATCTGTAAAAGGACATTTCCCATGATGCTATGTATGCCTGAGTTACATTTGCTTCCGTTTTTAGAAACCACAGTGAGGAGAAGAAGCATGGATCACTAAAACATCTATACTATTGATGCATATATGTGCCTTATATTAATTCATAAGAATAGCTATTCAGATTGTATTTCCTTGTTGGCATTAACAAGGACAAGAGTAACTATTTTGGCAAACACTGGTATAAATGTCAACACTTCCTGATGAATAACGCTGCCTAGTGAAAAGCAACCACAATCAGTAACATTATTCACTGCCAAGAATTTGCCAGACTTGTGTTCCTTACCTGTTGAAATCTATCTTAAACTTTAACAGGTAGGTAATGTATATAAATCGATTTCTTTTGAACGGCGACTAAGGTAGTCATTGTAAGCCAAATAACCTTTTAGGTATCTCTACCAGGGGCACAAAGGTTTGCAACAGATCCCTTTGTGTGTTTACTGGAATTCACAACATGCATGCTTAAATAAATATATATATCAAAACTATCTGAAATCCAGATTAGATTAGATAGAGACAGTAAATCTAACCATATTTTCAGCCAGGTTCTTTAATCTGACTCTTACCAACACATCTGGTTCCATCTTCACTTGAATGATATCCTCTGCTGCATATTAAGAGGTTCTTCTGACAAGTATAAGACCCAACAGTATTGATGCAATTGAATCCAGCCTTACATGGTTCAGGAAGGGATGTACATTCATTAATGTCTGTGGAATAAATATTAATATATTGCTATCAGCCTTTTACTTAATCAGCAACCCATCTTCCAGCTGTTCTTCCTTTCCTGTTCATTTGGTCTTGATTTATTGTGCAATAAATTCCAGACTGATAGGAATTTATTTAGCCAATAGTTAAAAATGCAATATTTCAAAAATCTAATATTTACTTCTTATTTTATGGTGTTTTAAAAGGAAATGAATTTCAGAAGGGGAAACAGTATAACTTTAAAGACCACAAAATGTAATCAAAGCTACTGCAGGTGATAGAATAGCATCTGGAACTCATTAATTGAGGAACAGAGATAGAACTCACCAACACAGTTTCCCTCTGGATCTTGTAAAAATCCTTCCATGCATCGTTGCTTTGATTCACAATAGAATGATCCTTCTGTATTTTGACATGCAAAGTTTATCTTGCAGCTGTGAGTTCCTCTTTCACATTCATCAATATCTTTTTTAAAAAATGAAACAATTTAGCTACAAAATTTCTAATTCTCTTCTGGCATCTTTCAGTTCTTGGGTTTGTTCATGTACTTGTGTAAGCTTATAGACAGTGGTGATACAATGCAAGATGCTATTAATATCTAATACTAAATGTAAGCTACTTTAAGACAGTAATCATTCATTTTCTAACCTGGCTGCATTTGGAAAGTATTAATGCCTGCAATCCTGATGTGTAAAAGCCCTGGAAAATTATATGCAATCTATTTAAGGAAAACAAGCTAAATAGAAAGCCATCCATTCACATTTACAGTCAAATAAATGGATCCAGATTTCCAAAGACATATACTTTTTGCTGTAGCTATTACTTATATTTGGATTCTTTTGGTTGTTACTCAAATTGTTAGATCTCCTTGCTAAAAAAAATAGAGGAGGAACATTAATGCTTAATATCTAAGCTCAAATTATCCTACTTTGGACACATTATGCGAAGACCTAGCTCTCTAGAGAAGGCTCTAATTTTGGGAAAGGTGGAAGAAAAGAAGAGGATGACCAGCAGCAAGGTGATGGACTCAAGTTACAGTAGCCACAGGTGCACTATTGGAAGACCTGAAGGACCAGGTTAGGAACAGATCAACATGGAAAAAATCCATCTATGGTTGCTAAGAGGTGATGCTGACTTGATGGCACATTATCATAGCTCAATATGGCTTAATATCTCACCATAGGCAAAAGCATGGATGTGATAGCAAATAATTAGAGATTGCTTATTACAATGAAGTTTGAATTATAGACCCAGAGTCCAGGCATTAACTGGAGAACCACACAAAAATCTGTTTTGTCATTCTGAGTACACTAGACATAAAATCAACTGGGATATCAAATGTGGCTGCTGGATGATTTTAAACACATGTATGTTTATAACAGTAATATACAGTCAGCCCTTCTCTTCCCCAACATCCCTAAAGAAAATCAGTACCCACTGTTTGGAATGATTTAATGTGTTCAAAAAAATAGAAATCACATTTGCAAGCATCTGAAGATGCAAGAAATTGCTTGAGTATTTCTTCTCACTTTTTCTTCAAAATGCTTAATCAAAACATGAAAGGGAGTAGTGAAAAGGTTACTGGCCCCACAGGCCTTTCCTCCAGGGTGGGCTGTCTGTTAATCTATACATACAATGTTAATTGCATGCTTCACAATTGAGGTAATACCCATTAAATCTAGATTCTAAAATATCTAGCTGTGCTTTAATTCAGGCCACTGCATTAATTTAAGAGGGGAAGCAAATCTTGCTTCCTGAGAAAGCTTGAATTTGTCAGTGAAGTAAATCATTTTCACCAGTTGGGTCTTCTTCCACACAAAGACCTTTGAATGCATCACAGCAAGTAGGTATTATGATCCTTCCTTCTCCATTTGCAATATGAGAATAATATCACAATTGTTTTGAGTATTCTGAATTAATATTTAAGAGTTTATAATATGTACTGTGCTATATAAGGTTTGATAATTACAAAGCAATCCTATGGTGGTACAGGAGGGAGAATTTGTAAAAGAGCAAGTATCACTTCCAAAAATTGGTAGGCCTGTACTCAGTCAGGTGAATAAAGGCATTTTCCACTTTGTCTGGAAAGTCTCAAACAAAATTACAAGCTAAAATTGATTGACTGCTTTTCCCCTGTACTATTATCAAAGCCTCAACGATGAATTTTTTACTGCTACAACAAGATTTTGGGGAAATATCTCTCCACCATAAATTCTGGAATGCCTGTTCTGGGATCATAGGATACCTGTAAACTGTTTTATTTAACTATTCATTCCTTTTTACAGGGTTTCTTTCTGGTTACACAAAATAATCCCTTTCATTGTATGAAAATAATAACTTTTATTATAAGTTTACTATTAATAGACTATTAAATCTGTTGCTTCGAAATCACCAATATGTACTTCAGCTCAAGATTTTGACAAATGAGTTTATAAACTGCTTGAAAAAGTAAAGTGCTATTCCTGCAAAAATAAATAAAAAAAAGCTCTGGTCTTACCAACACATTCACCGTCCTTAAGTTCATATCCTGATTGGCAGATGAGTTGTTGAAGACATGTAAATGATCCAATTGTATTAATACAATGTTCTCCTCTCTTGCAAGTATGAGTGTCTGATACACATTCATTAATATCTGTGTGAAAGAGCACATGCCAGCATATCATACAGCAAAGAATTTACCTCTTTCAAGTTTACTATGAGAGGAAAATCCCTTAAAGATATAGCAGAAATTATTTGTCCAAAAAGAAAAGCTTACATGATTGCATTTTCACACATCTTGCCAATTTTAGAGAAGTTTACAATATTTTCAATTGATACGGAACTTTAGGCGATATACTTCTTTTAATTTTGCTTTGAGTGATGCATTCAGTCAAGGCCACTATGGAGTGAACTAATTAGACACAGAAGTTAGGAAAGCTTTGAAAGCAAGCACACACATTATATACAGATTATCCCTAGTTTATACAGCAAATATAATTTGATTTTATAGCCATTACAATGTTTTTGAGACAAGCAATCACTTGGGCACCAGAGGGCACAAAGGAATACTGTGATAAAGCAGCCGAGGAAGAACCACAGGGATGAGTAGGAAGGAAAAATGATGCTTGAAGCCCATAAGAATAACTGTGCTGTACAATTCAAGTAGGAGTTGTGATGAGATCTTGACATTTGAAATGGAGCCTAATTCTTGCCATAATTTTGAATTAGGATTTATGCCCACCATAGTGGCATGTTTCATGCCCAGCGTGTGATGATGACAATAGAACTTTGTCTATGATCCTAGTGGGACTGGCAGCATATAGATTATGAGGTTGTGTGGATCTTCACATATCCCACATGTTTTACTTTTCTGGCTTCCTGTCCAATTTACAGTCCTAGAAATGTAATCCAATATATGAAAGACATTAATATGTAACACATATATAGCACAATTGGAAGTACTGTATATAGGTAGGAATAGCAAAAGGCTGGGTCAGAGAAACTTTTCAGTTTTACTATCATTTCTGAATCTTCAATCAATTTAATACAGATTTTACATGATGCTGTGCGCACACGAATAGTATGGATATGAGAAGGAAAGTTACAAAAACATAATGTAGGCTATTATGCTTTCTCCCCAAGCAAACTGTGCATCCAACAGCACATTTTACAGATAGAATGATTGTGTCCTAGACAAGCAAAGTATATATCTTAAGATAAGGTTAAAGGCAGACAAGCAGTAGAAATCTCATTTAGTGGCAAGGAATAAAATAGGCTGACAAACACTACAATAAAGAAAATATAGCAGGCAGAAGAAACATCCAGTAATTCTATGAGTGACGAACACTGAACCTTTAAGCAAGAATATTATAGGACAAATAGAACTTCATCTCAGTGTGTGCCAAACATGAATATATCTGGGTTTATAAATCAAGAAAAGGAACCAATAGAAAAATAATCCCATTGCCAAAGCACACAGTCATACTTCAGTCTCTAAAGTGGTTCATAAAAAGTATGAATATGTTAACATTTTAATAATAATTTAATATTCTAAAATTCAGAAATTGGCCTTATCACAACTTCTTTAGAGGAAGAAAAAGAAAGCAGTGAATATTCTATTGACTTTACTAAGAAGCCTCCTCTATCTGCCTCTTCCTTCCATCAGCCATCATTTTGACATCAACCATTCCATCAGCAAAGGGAATTCTGAGAAACAGGCTACTCTTCTGAATGGACACGGACGTCAAACTGGGGAAAAAGCAATTCAGAGATATAGCCTTGCTCCTCCTTCTCCAGCCTCCCCACGCTCAGGAGAAGATCTGAAGAGGACAATGCAAGGGCAATTCTGCACATGCCTAGAACTGGAATAAGCAAGGGTCCTGAATCATGACCATGCTTTAAAATCTTTGAAAATGCTCTAGGAGATTTTGTGGGGTGAAATTAATGTTAAAATGTTTTAAATAAGGAAATAGAGACACCAGCTGAGATTTGTAAAAAAAAAAAAAATCACTCCTAACAGACTAGTCATATCCCTTTGTCTCTCTTTTGTTATTTTTCTTTCAAAAAGATTGTGGGTAAAATGTGGGCTAGATAATCTCATCAATTCGCAGCTGGTGAAAGCCATATCCACAAAATGCTCATCTGTGGTTCTTTATCAGGCTGGAGAAAGAATTCGAATGAAATGCTCCAAGATGCTATCCTGATCTCAGCATTCCTCAAGATATTACTTGAATGAAGAGGTGAAGGGATACATATTAAATTTATGAATGAAAGAAAACTGGAAAGTATAACAAACACATAAAATGCCAAGAACAAAAATCAAAATGGCATTGAAAGAATGAGAAACTGGAGCAATCGACAAAATTAAATGAAATCCAAAGTTCAGGTTTTATGGATGATTGAATGAATGATACAGGCATAGGATGGGGATACTTGGCTTGGCAGTACTATGCATGAAAAGGTTCTCAGGACTGGAGTTGCTCGATATAAAAGTGAAAATAGTTAATAGTCCAAAAACCAAATCCTATAAAGAAACATAGAAGGTCCTGTTATATTTAACTTGGAGATCAATGTAGTTCTCTTCAAACAGTTGAACAGCTACCTCATAGATGAGTCAAAGACTTATTTTCTGCTCCCAAAGACAAAATCAGATTTAAGGGGGTGCTAAGAAAAAGCAGGTTTCAGCTAAATGGTAGAAAAACTGTCACAGGGTAAGTAGTAGTTGGATAACAGAAACAATTATCTGATGATTATTGCCCTCTCTTGCTGGAGCTCTTCAAACTATTGGGAGGTACCCTGACACTTGGATTTCCTGCCCCAAGGAGAGGTACTTTCTCCATCCTGGTGCCCTCCAGCTGTATTAGAATTTCAACTCACACAAGTACCCAATCAGCTGAATTGCAATTTCAAAATATCTGGAAGATGCCAAGTAAGGGAAGGTTGACACACAAGACTATCCTTCCCAATCCACTATGATTGTCAAAAAGCTTCAGAGATTACAGATGGAAGAAAACAAAATGTACAGTGAATCCCTAAGTGACCTTGAATATTTAATTAAAGCTCAAACGATATGGAAACATGAAAACAGAGAAGTGTCCAATTATTTTCCCCATCTGCAAGATTTATAAATAGCTTCTCCTGGGAATATATACATGTCAAAGCAATTTCACAGGTTTGACTTGCATGTTGATTGATTTCAGTTGAATGCAGGGTCTTAGCTGGGGAGAGGAAATACAAAATGTGAACTTGTCTTCAGCAGGAAAAAAAAAAAAAAACCCTGAACATCTCTATGAAGAAAATAGTTCCATTCCTTCAGTGTAAAATGAAAATATGACATTTTCAGTAACGCAAGCAGAAGTAAACAATGAAATACTTGGAAACATATAAAAATAAAAGTTTAATTAAATATTTACAGAAAAGTTTGTTTCCAGTCCTGGTTCTATATCTGCTGACTCAATAGGGCTCATAACAGTATTGTATCTCAATCTGATGGGATGATTGGTTACAAAGCTCCTTGAAATATTGTAATAGTTACCAATGAAGTGTCACTGATTTACCACTTAGGACAGCATCTCTGAGAAGTCCTGGAGAACAGGCAAGGTCCCAGAAGACTAGAGGAGGATTAATGTTGTAATAATGCCCCTCACTTGGAATACTGTGTTCAGTTCTGCACATCCCAGTTTAAAAAGGACATTGATTAAACTGGAGAAAGTTCAGAGAAGGGCTACCAAGATGGTGAAAGGACTGGAAACCAAGTCCCACAGGAAACTAGGTATGTTTAGCTTACAGAAGAGAAAGTTGAGAAGGGACATGATAGCTGTTTCCAAATATCTGAAGGTCTGTCAAATTGTAGAAGGTTCAGACTTATTCTCTCTTGCTCCAAAGGGTAAGACTAGAACTAAGGGGATGAAACTTCAAGGATGCAGGTACACACTAGGAAGAACTTCTTGACAGTAAAAGCTGTCAATCAGTGGAATAGGTTATTGCCTGGAGTGGTTTCTTCCCCTTCACTGGAGGTTTTCAAACAGAGGCTGAGTAGTCATCTATTGGAGATAGTGTAATGAATCCTGCAGTGTGCAGGGGGTTGGGCTTGGGCTTGATAACTTCTTAGATCCCTTCCAACTCTATGATTCTATGATAAATCTTCCATATTCAGTTGTGAAACCTGAGCAGAGATTTTAAACTGACCCTTTCTGGATATTAAATAAATTGTTTTTCTAAGGTCTACTCCATTTTAACACTGCATCCTGGATAGCTTTAGACAAGGGAAACATCAGTAAAAATGTTTCTGACTACTTGCAGAATCCCCTGTACATATTTATTGCACTTTCTCTAACGGGTTTTTATTCAAGTAGGAACTGGAGGCAGACTCAGCCTTTCCATCTGCGTGTTCTGGAGTCACCTCTTGGCAAATGTTCAGGTATATGCACTTTCCTAAAGTTTTGATCACTGCTGGTTCCTCTAAGTCAGTGTTGTCCAAACTTGGCCCACTTTAAGATGAGTGGACTTCAACTCCCAGAATTCCCCAGCCAGCATGGCTGGCTGGGGAATTCTGGGAGTTGAAGTCCACTCATCTTAAAGTGGCCAAGTTTGGACAACACTGCTCTAAGTTCACTTCTTATAGATTGGGAAAGGGATAGGAATAAGTTGTATAGCTAGCTTCCTGTGATAAATAAATTGTAGTCCAGAACGAAAAGTGTCCATGCCATTCCTTGGATACTATCTCATACTGAGGAATGAATGTTGCAATGCTCTAGCAGGAACACCAGAAACCTTCCCTCACACGTACATTTACAACACGCATGGATGACTCATGAGACATTTAAGGAAACCACTTCACTCTGGTGACTCCAGAATATGGTGATGGAAAGGCTCACTGTGACTCCACTCTGAGTTCTCACTTAAAGAAAAGCCATTAGAGAGATGTTAGTCTAGGTTGATCAAAGGGGAACACATCTACAGTTATTCCTTTTTCTTTAAATAGCAACTGATTATTCTTTAGTTACAGACAATTATAGGTTTAATAGAAGAGGCATACATAAACTTGAAAGCAGTTCCGGAAAGAAAGGTAGGATAGAAATGTTACAAGCAAACAAACTTGGCACTTTTCAGAGCTAATAATGGCTGCTGCCTGTGCCAAATACCAGAATCGTTGTTTATCTAGCTCAGTGTTTCTCAGCCTTGGCAACTTTAAGATCTGTGGACATCAATTGCCAGATTCCCATAGATCTTAAAGTTGCCACAGTTGAGACACACTCATCCAGCTGGGCACTCGGATTGGCAACAGTTCTTTAGATTCTGAAGCAGACCCCCCCAACCTTATCTGCCCCTTAGCTCTTGCAATCCTCTGCAAGCAAAGCATATCCTCTACCCTTTCCTTATGAACTGTGGATGAATCCCACAAGGTGAGGTCAATGGGCTGTTTTGTTCAGCAGAGCAATATAGCACTGCTGTGGGTGAGAATACCCAGGGACACTCACATACACAACCCTACAGAATGAATGGTTCTCTCTGGGATGGTATACCTGGAGCTTCCAAGAATCACATAGCAAGGGCTTATTCAAAGGACTGCACAAAAGTGGTATTTGTATATTGCACAAAGACATGGTGACTTTTCCAACAAATCTACCCATCAGGAGTTCAAGAATTTTTGAATGCTACTAGAATTTAAATCTTTTAATGATTTAACCCAGGAAAAGCAAAGAACAATATACTTCTAAACTGATGGATTATGGAGACAGGAGAAATAGTCACTTTATTACATTTACACATACTGATGTCATTAAAATAATTAAACATTGTAATTCTATAATTGACAGACATAAAGTTTTCAAGGTCCTTGCATCTTCCCCATTCCCTCAAATTCTTCAAAATGGGGCATGAAAGCTTAGCTGACTAAAGATTCCTTCTGGTTAAAGGGTCTGAGACAGCAACTTGGACTATTAGATCCCATCACCCATTTGTGGTTTACTACGTACCAAAAGACTTTAATAAAGATGAACAATGACAAATGTGTTCCATGTACTACATGTACAGCAGAGGAAAATGCAGGAATGGGAACCACATGTTGCAGAAATGTGGGTCAGGAACAAAGCTCATTATCTAGCAGCTACTTGAGTGGTAGCAAATGAGATCGATTTTAGAAGACATCTAGGCCTTTTTCATAGGACAGCTCTTTTCATACAGGCAGTCAGATGTGCTGATTTGGCCCTCTTGCATTTTGAAGCTTTGACTTTTCTTAGACATTGCCCCAAAACTTTGACAATAGAGGTTTCCATGGACATCCAAAGAATTGGTGGAAGGGTCAGGAGCAAGAGAATTTGATCACTGTTGTTGATATGCCTGCACTGCTAAACAAACTGAAGGCAGCTGCTGAATGGGTCTGAAGAGAATTTCTCAGAGAGAAGAAGAATCGTGAATTGCATATCTAATGATCTAATCTATTATAATCTAATTCTTCTCTGTAGCAGCACCTGCCTTTTGGAATGAGGTTCCCCTGGAAATTCGAACAGCTCCCACCCTACTGGTATTTCAAAGGGCCTTAAAGATCTGGCTGTTCGCCCAGGCCGTTGGAGAGGATGACTGATGCTCCTTTCTTCCTTTCTGTTCCCCTCTGGGTTTATTTTCTTTGCCATCCTTGTTCCTTTGTCTTGTGCTGTTTTTGTGCTTTTTGTATTGTTCCCTGTTTTTTAAATGTTTTAACAATTGTAAACTGCCCAAAGTCACTGGGAGTCAGGCGGCATATAAATTTAATAAATTATGGGTGGTCGCACAATCAGCCAGATGATTAGACTGGATCTGGCATTTTTGTCCACTGATCGAGTCCTTCCCAAGGACCTGGGATAGGCAGATGTTGTTTCATGGTGTTAAAGGTATCATCACAGGATGTAAGCTGTTCCAAGTAAAGCTGCCTTTTGCAATTGACTGGTGGTGATGACAGTGATGGTGATGATGATTTATAATAGCTAACTTATGAATGGAATCCTCAGAATTCATTCAATCCAGAGTCCTGGTCCTAAACGACCACCACCCTCTTACAATTAAATAATAAAATAAAATAATTGGAAAAACCTCTCCTAGCAGCTAACAAAATTATGAGTGGTGTTTCATTATCAAGGCTGTTGAAAACTTTCAAGGGGTGCTTCAGTTCAAGTGAAGCTTTGCCAAATCGCCCTATTGAAGGATATTCACAAATTAAAGTGGTGAATTGCATCAAAGCAGCAAACGGAATCAGGCACTTCTTTACTTTTTTCTGCTGCTTTTAGGGTTGTTACAGACAATGTAAAATGTTGTCTTATGAAGAAGGCTGGGAAAGCTGAATAACAGGGTGGACTTTCTGACAGCTGTGTCAATGACTTTTACCACCTCTCTACAAATCAAAGCTCTTTGGGGTGCAAGGCTAGTTTTGTTTGGGGTTTTATTCACCTTCTCTGCATCCTGAATGTATCCAGCAACAAGCCTCCTCTCATTCTCCATCGTTCTAAAAAATGGTTACATTTCTGTGTTTCTCCTGCCTACACAAGTGGAGGTTCAGTTCAAATTTCAGCATTCTGAGTATGGACTCAACGTTGATCAGGGCAATATACATTCTTGAGTCAAGAATTGAGTTTTAAATTCTGTGCAACCAGGGTGGCAGGTGAAGCAGGGGAGAGCAGGATAAGAAGCAGATCTCCTCACTCTTTTCCTACATAAGTGCAGGCGGAAGACCCACGTCTCCAAAGCGGCTTTGCCCCACCCCCCACTGCAGGTTTTCTTGGCTTAGAATGACCCCCTGCAGCGTTGGCATTGCAGCCCCAAAAGAGCGAGGAAAGCCTCTCCCCCACTCTATTCCTGCAGTGCCAAAGCTCCCGGGGATCTTTCTGCGTTGGGGGAATGGCGCATGTGTCATCTAGGGGCCTCCCAGCCAGTCTGCTTTAAGAGTCACATGAACTGTAATAAGGAGATTCCTTACAGCAACAGCAGCTTTTTTTAAGGCTGATGTTCAGCTTGAACAAGACAGGCTTCTTAATGAACAACAGAGCAGCGCTGTGCTGATCCGAAGCATTTCTTCTGAATCATTTCCAAATCATTCACAGCCCCTGACTTTGAAAATTATCTTCTCTTCACAGTTTCAAATAGAATACTGTGAGCTTATGTGCCTGTCTTATGCTTACATGATCTTCATCTATACAGAAAGACAATTACTGTATTAGTGAATGCTTGGTACTTCTCGGCGGAGGGACAGTTTGAAGAACAATACTGTGATGTCACAAATATAGGAAACCTATCACATGTTCAATTAAAACAGAAAAGAAGAATGTGGACAGGGTAGCTATAACTTAACTATCAATGAATATGAAAGTCACATTCCCTGTAGACCCTCTATTCAGTGAGATGGTAAAGGGTCTGCTGTACACAGAGCGTCGTGCAAATGGGAGTGGTTGGTTCAAGACCTCCTTGGTTAGAAGAGCTGTTGTTTGTGGATGCTATTTGATTTTCCCTTCTGGTGTGTGAAAATTGCTCCCTTTAGCACCCTGATCCAATCTTTAGAAAAGCACATCATGCTTATGCATATTTGGGCTACCTTGCTTGCCCTGTTACGTGTTCTTGGGAGGAAAACATGACTATTATAAGCTCTCTTTATTCTTCCCTGAACATGTGATAGGTTTCCTGAAGTTCATTCTTAATAGATAATGCCAGGCAGTAGACTGAAAGTAGCTATCAATATCTTAACCTGCAGTACCCCAGAACTGGACAAGTACTGTGCAGAAAGAGACTTTGGAAAACAAAATCTCTCACAGTTCTGTTGTACTGATTCACTTGTGTTGCTCTTTAGTGGGATAAATGAGCATCAGGGCTGATCTCCACTAGCTTCTTTCCAGTCCTGGTTTGGAAAGTGTCATGTCCTGCCCTAGCAAAGTATGATTTGAGATTTTAGAAGCCTCTTGCAAGCAGCCACCCACAGGGCAAGATGGGGTGCTGAATGGAAGAAACTCACTTATGCTGCTGTCTAGACAATATGTGGAATTTCACTCCTGTACCCCACATTATCAACTTCAAAAGCAGTGGTACAAAAACCTACAGGGACAAAAAATAAAATCTAGTTTACAAATCTTAAAATAGGCAATCTTGCTCCCTCCCCAAGCATCTGTAAATTTTGCTCACAGTTGGCAACTCAATTACTCCTGCACAGAGATGGCTCCTATCAACCCAAATTCCTTCTAAGGGTTTTGTTAATTACTAAAAGCAAATGGAGCGATAAAGAAAAGAACAACCTATTGGGATTGCAGTGCTCTTTAAGAACTCAATTTTGCCAGGCCCTTGTAGGTCTATTGCTTCCCCTGGGTTCGTATGAATCATTTGCAGTCCAGAACCAATGGTTCACATCTGCCATTGCCTAAAAGCCTGGCTAATCACTGTATTCTTTTGCTACTCAGCCACCAGATCTAGTCTATAGACAACTAGTACACTAACATGATATGCAGACACTTTCTGTACCCAGGAAACCTGTAATAGCTTTCTGCCACATAACAAGAACACAGATTCCCCAACAACATAGCAGGAACCATATTGTTATTAACTGTAAGCTACACTGAGAGCCTTTATTGGTTGAAAAGCAGGATAAAGCAATAAATGACAAATAAACAATACTATACATGAACCATTTCCCCATTTCAAAGTTACTTTGTAGCACAGTGCCATAAAACAAGACCACCAATAATACCGTCATTAATATTAGTAAAGTTTTACTAACACTATTAAACAGTCAGAACAAGAACTGATCTATCCCAAAGTTAGCCCAAGTATTACAAATTATATATATTCATTATTTGAGATAAGTTATTTCTCTCCTACTTTCTGAGTTTTGCTTGCTGCACTTGCTTTCATTGTTTCTATGAGATCAACGATATAGAGAGTCGACCTACCAAAACTTCAACATTAAAAGCAGTGAAAGTAAAGCTGTCTGTACAAAGGCAGATGATTTTTAAAAAGTCATGTTAGTATATCCCATGTTAAAAATCATCTCCCCTCAAAATGAAACAATCATTTTCATGGACTCAAATATAATTAGAAAGCTTATAGCACGTGCTGCATATAGCATGAAGAATGACAATGCAGAATGAATTGTGTATACCTATCATTTTACCAACTATTTCTATGTATGTTGAGTACAAAACCCTAACGTTGTTGGTGCAGTAGAATGATCCCAGTGTGATCACCCAGAACAATTGTATATACCTGTAAGGCACTCATCAAAGTCTTTATAAACATGTAGCAGCCAGAAGGAAGAGGGGAAAATTTAATTATATTAGAAATTACACTATTCATGGGCTGAAATAACACTTCTTCCACAGCAAAATAATCTTATCAGATCATGAGGAGATGCAGCAAAGAATAGTCAGGGGAGACAGTCGTGCTGTTCCATGAGAAAAAAAAGTAGCTTGGGTACATGTCACCGTTAAGGGGAACATCAGGCTATCTTTAAGCCTGAACTTTCCTTTATCTGTTGAATTGTTTAATTATTTAAGGAGGCATCAATTTTGTAGGAAGATTGTTATTCTTTTTGTACAATGCTCTGGACTCCTTTAAGATGTAGGGCAATTAACCAAATAAGCAAGACTGATGTGTGTGATCTTAAGAATATTTAAGATCTTCACAAAGTAAAAAAGATGCTGCTGTTCAGGTTCATCCACATCCTTGCAAACTTTGCTCTCTAAAAATAACAGTTGGGCTTTTCTTTCATCTGAGTTCCAGACCTAGCTTGTTATTACTGAGGCTTTCAACTCCAGCCCTTTGCTTCATCTCACCCCAAGCCCAAACTTGGATCTTTTAATACAATGAGCCACCAAGGTGATTCTCTCATAGAGAATCTACCCAAATGGCACAGTGCTAGAAAGTGGAAAGTCTTCCCTGCAATTATCTTCTGGTGCCAGTGGAAATATTCAAAAGCCTCCATCAGTCTCATTGGAATAATTCATCTGTCTGTCTGCCTGTCTGTCTTGGCCTAAAGTTATCCAGTTGGCTTCTGTGCTTAAGGCAGAACTAGAATTCAGGTCTCCCCACTCTTAGTTCAGAACCTTAACTACTTCATTTACTCATCCTAATGGCTGAAATTTCTGGTTCTGCTTCATTTGTAAGCCACAATGTTACTTACAATGGAAAGCAATACAAATATACTTAAAATGGATAGGTAATAAATAATAATGAAGTTAACGTTAGGATACATTTTTATGCATCCTCAGTGGGGCTTACTTCTGATTTAGCAGAAGGACAGTATTACATTGATTTTAACTGCATATTTTGTGTTTTCAGTATATTTGTAACCAAGTGACATCTAAGGATAGGTTGGACATGAAGCTGAAAAGTAGCTTTACCGGATGCTTTTAAGAGGTAACTACCCTGCCTCATTCAAAGAGGAGTTTAATTAACCTTATCTTGCAACTGCAACCTTCCCATGGTTTTCTTATTACAGAATATCCATTAAGGAAAGATACACAGAATAAGTGTTTCTTGCCCTTCAATTGGGGATGCTAGGGGACATCCATCTGGAAGTACCCTACGAATGATGTAAAATTAAAACATATTTTTTGCCAAGTTAAGGAATGGAACTTAAAGTTGGTAGGGTTACCAGCTAGAGACTGCAAAGCACCAGAGAACTGTAAATGAAGGGAAAGCATATGATTGAGCTGTTTTACAACTGTTTGTACAATTAATTGTGCAAAAGCTGATTTAGGGATATAATATGCAGATTTTATAGGAATGTTTATCCTTACGAGTAAATAGAATAATAGAACTATTCTGACACTGTCTAAAGCCCTTCAATAGGAGTAGCTGAGAAGTAAGGATTTCGATTTCAGCAGACTTACCTTCGCAGGAAACACCATCTGACATGAGGACAAAGCCAAGTGAACAAGAACACACAATTTTCCCTTCCATCGTATTACATATGTGCTTGCAGGGACCATTATCTGAGGAATACAATGTTTCAAAACACATTAAAAACAGTTAAAGCAAATCCCTTTAAAGTTCCCCTAATTATAATCTTGGTCATCACATCAGAAGGTAAATGTGCAACCAAATAATGTACCCTTATATCCATTCTCTAGAATCTTCTTTTATTGGCAAACACCACCTGAGCCATCCCCATCTGTGAGGCTGAAATTACCACATACAGCTGTGTTGCACAAACAACTCTAAATAGCTAATATTAAATAACCTTGAGTTTGCATGTTAACCTCCAATTATGCAGCACATTACCCTCTGAGCTTCTGTTTTTCTTTTTTCTTCAGCCTACTGGAAGCTGTTTGGACTAGTATTGAAATGAAAAGAGCCAAGGAAGCTTTGTAATGAATTTCAGACATGCAAAAAACAGCATATGTCGCCAGCTCCCCAACTAGATGTACCTTTACACTTATCTTGTTCTACTTGTAAAGTGTTGTTGGTTGCAGGTTGGATATTTAAAGCTTCTGGAGCAAGAGTGGCTTTCTCCCCTAAGGCGGTGTTTTGTCCATCTTCTTCAAAATCTGAAAAAGTATATATTATAGAAATAATTTAATTATATTCCTTCATATTCTTATACAGACAGTTCCCTACTTACAAACAGGTTACATTCCAAGAGGCTGTTCATAAGTCCATTTTGTTCCTAAGTCCAACCAAGTAAAAAGTAAAAAAAAGAGAAGGAGGCAGGAGGCAGGAGGCAGGGCAGTGGTGTGGGCAGAGGAGCCCTCTCTTCTGCTGCCAATGTGAAAGTCATAGCCCTCAAACTGTGGAGAGCACAGTGGGACGAGCCAGTGGGGCGCAGTGCGCTCCATTGCCAGATGAGGCAGGAGAGGCAGCAGTGTCTCCCTGGGTGAAGGTGGTGGCTATGCGGGAGGCACTGTTCAGGGTGGCGGCGGAACTGGAAGAAGAAGAGCAAGCACTTCCTAGACGCACAGCGTGCACTCTGCAGCTTGCGTTGGAAACTAATGTCCCTTTGTGAGACCTTGCAGGAGGAAGGCTGAAGGTTTCATCCTCCCAATGCATGCTGTAAACTCCAGCTCCAATGCAAACCTCCAACCTCCCAAAAGACAGGAGAAGGCAGGAAAGGGTTTGCATTGGAGCTGGAGTTCCTGGCAAGGGTTAGTTTATGTGGTGCGCTCCGTCACCGGGTGAGGCAGGAGAGGTGGCAGTGGGTCCCTGGGTGAAGGGATGAGCTGGTAGGGCATGGCACACTCTGTCATTGGGTGAGGCAGGAGAAGGGGCAGTGGCCACCTCCCTGGCCTCCAGCTCGTCCCTTCGCCCAGGGAGCCACCGCCACCTCTCCAACTCCAATGTAAACATCCAACTGCCAGAAGGCAGGAGAAGGCGGGAAAGGGTTAGTTTCCAGTGCACCAGAAACTAACCTTTCCCTGCCTTCTCCCAACTTCCAGGTCCATCTTGTTCATATTGGCGAAAGTTTGCAATTTGAAAGTTTGTTAGTAGGGGACAGTCCATATTTCCAAGAAAGCAGTACCCAAATAATCCTATAATTTATTGGAAAACACAGTAATCAAACTGTCCCACCTTGTGAGATACAAAAAGGAACAAGACAGGGATGCCCACTGTCTCCTCTCGTTTATTTTAGTCCTTGAAATGTTGAATAGAGATATAAGACAAGATGAGAGGATTATGGGAGTAAAGATTAAAAAAGAAACTTATAGGTTAAGGGCTCTTGCAGATGATTTGATGTTGGTTTTGGAAGTTCCTTTAAAGGGAACTGAAACATTAATGGGGACACTTCCTGTGGGAGCCATGTAGAGTTGACATCCTGTCTATGGCAGGATAGTGTTTGTGAGCATAGTTGCAGCTGGATGCTGGATCCGGACTGGTGAAATCTCTCTGGAGAAGGAGATATCGTTGAGATTACCCACGTGACTCCTTACAGCTGCAACTCATGAATAGACATGGAAACTGCCGTTTTGCAGTTGGCTTATGAGTGGAGTGGCTGGGAGTCAGGATTTCATCAAGCTCACGCTCACAAAGCAGCTTTTTGTAGACATTAAGCTCGACCAAGCCTCATTTCTTAATCTTATTTTTTTATTATTATTATTTCTTTTTGTTTACTGGATAGATTTAGACTCTTCAGATTGGCAAGGTTTTACTGTATTCATCGTGTGAGTCTCCTCCTCCTTAGAGAACAATGGTGTAAACATGATTTTAAAAGCTTTTAAAATATATAGCTTTTTTTGGACTATGCAGCAAAAGGGTGCTTAGTGTATGGATTTTGGAAAGTTAACAATGGATTAAGGGGCCAGAGGGATTTGTAATTATAGCTTTCAATTAATTAAAAGATAATTTCTCATGGGAAAATGGCAATTGCTTTGGCTCTTTAAGATAAGGAGACCTTGACGGCTAGACACTAGAGGGAGCTAGAGAATAAACAATATGGAGCACATAAAGAAATTGAAGCAGAAATCTATACTGCATCTTTTTGAATACTTTTCTACTAAACTTCTTAGAATGGATCAACTGATTGACAGGTTGGACAGACTGTGTTGTAATGAAGATATAGAACAAGAACAAATTTCAGTAGATGTTTATGAAACTGACTTGAAGGGGGACTTAAATGTAATACAAATGGATCTGATGGACAACTGATTCCCTAAAGGAGATGTAGAGATTAAGCCAGGAAATGGATTTGGATATTTTTTTAAAATTAGATATTCAAAAGAGCTCTGTTAAGGACTTTATTAGAAGCGACAAAAGGATAAACTCTACTTATTGGAAGTAGAGTCTATCCTTTTGTTCAGAAAGATTTTTGCCTTGAAACACAGATGATCAGCAAATTACCTCTGGAACTCCTTTTGAAAGGGTTAAAGATATTTTTAAAAACTTAGGGAAGGAATACAAGGTTGGCTTGTTTGATCAGGGCTAAAAGAAGAAGATAGTACAGTGGTACCTCTACTTACGAACTCGCCTCTACTTACGAACCGGATCCACGGCCATTTTCCCTGCTGCCACGCGGTCGCGGCTTCCTGTGGGTGAGATCGCGGTAGCAAGGAGACGTTCAGTGAGGCTTGTGGTGTGTTTTGTGGCGTTTGGAAGGTTTTTGTGGCGCTTGGAAGGTTTTTGAGGTTTAAAAATAAAATGCATATGTTTCAGAACTGTTTAGCCGTATTTACATTGAACCTTATGGGGGAAATTTACCTCGGGGTGTGACCAAATTCGGAGGGCGGATTAGCCATATTTACATTGAACCTTATGGGGAAATTTGCCTTGTAGTGCGACCAAATTCGGAGGGCGGAACGGATTAACCGTATTTACATTGAACCTTATGGGAAACTTTACCTCGACTTGAGATCAACTCAAGTTGCAACCAGAGTCACGGAACGGATTAAGTTCGTAACAAGAGGTACCACTGTAATATCTAGTTGGCCTTACTGGACTTTTGCTGACGATGAACAACTGACAAAGTATTTGGATTTTGTTTTTGTTTTGTTTTACTTAAGAGATAAGCTATGGGGAGAAGAGATTATGTTGTATTTAGAGATGGTGATAAGCGATTAAATTTGTTTCTACTTGCTGGGATCAAGGGGGAAGTTACTTCTTTTTTCTTTTTCTTTTTCTCCTTTTTTTCTTTTCTTTTTCTGATCTACATGCCCCCTTTCTTTTTCTTTTATAATTTTTTCTGCTTGTATTTTCTGTAGTTTGTATTGGCTTTTAATTTTTTTATTTATAATTCTTAATAAAATTATTTTTAAAAAAGAAACTAATGGGAAAACTAAAAGAATTTGGTACATCAGCAGGTTTTAAGATTAACAAACGGAAGACAAAGATGTTAGCAAAAAACATGAAAATAGAGGATCAAAGAGAATGAATAAAACAGATTTTAAGTTTGAGAAGAAAAATATGTGAGTATCACCATGACAAATATTAATTGTATGTTATTTCAAAATAACTATGTTAAGACATGGAATGAAGTTTAAAAAGACATGTTAAGAAGGGAGAAACTACAACTGTCATTGCTGGGGAGAATTTCTGTGATAAAAATGAATGTCTGGCCTAGAATGATGTTTTTGTTTCAGACAATACCTGTTTTGACAACTGATGCACCATTTAAACAGTGGCAAAAGGATATACCTAGAGTTTGTGTGGCAAGGGGAAAAATCCCCACAAATTAAATATAATATGTTACAAGATGCAAAGGAAAAAGGAGGATTTGGTCTACCTGATTTGAAACTCTATTTTGCAGCTTGCTATTTGGTTTGGATGAAAGAGTGGGTGCTGCTGAGAAATAGAAGGCTTTTGGAGTAAGAAGGGCACAACCTGAGATCTGGGTGGCATGGATATTTGTGGTATGATAAAGTCAAGGTTAATGTGGATTTTAATAATCATTATGTTAGATGTGCCAAATTGAAAACATGGAACAGATACAAACTCAGGTTGTATCCAAAAATACCTTTGTGGCTCTCAGCACAAGAAGCATTTTATAGATGAGAAAGAATAGGCTAACACAAATAGGTAACTTATTGTGAGATACTAGGATTTTGTCAAGGGTAATACAAAATAAAATCAAGAGAACAATTGGTGGCAGAGGGATATAGCTGCCAATGGTTTTCTTATTTATAGTTATCAGAAAGATTTAAATTGGACAAAAGAGTTTATGGTATTGAACACTGTAATAGTGATTTTGAAATAGAATTGTGTACAAATGATGAACATGTAATTGCTAAAATGTATAAACTTTTACTGAAATTTGAAACAGAAGAACAGGGGAAAGAATGTATGATAAAATGGCTACAAATGTTGGCTATAACATACAGATCAAACAATGGGAAAATATGTGGTTGAAAAGACTGAAATTTACACTATGTTATAATCTTAAAGAGAACTTTTATAAAATGATGTACCGTTAGTATATGTCACTACAGAAATTGTCTAGACTGTATAAAGGCACTTCAAATTTATGCTGGAAATGTGAACAACAAGGAAGATCATTTTATCATGCTTGATGGATGTGTAAAAAAACTAGAAAATTTTGGCACATAATCAATCATTTCAGGAATGAACACCTGAAATCCCATTAAACTGTAGTATATTAAGCAGGAATTTAAGTATTTTTCACTTAAAATGGTACTTTAATTTAATTTAATTTAAAGTGTTTAATTTTGCCATGTACAGACAGATACATGGATGTGAACAGATATAATTGGGAAAAGAGAAAATGCCAATATTAGTCCACAGTAATGAAGTATAAAGTTAGTATTACCTTCCACAAATCGACACATTCTGCTTCATATATGGACTTATAACTATGAAACCTATATGTTACACTGAATTTTGTATTGCAAGCAAATGTTACCATTGTAAATACATGTTCATAAAAATGGAGGAATAGCCATTTAAATAATAATAGAGGGGGAGGTATAATGTTAAATGTGGAGTTTCAGATTTTTGGTTTACTTTCCTTTGAGAAATCTAACAAGTGCAATAGAGTACATCTAAACTGACCTATTGTCCATAGCAACAGACTTATTATAAACCTGGCATCATAGCACAATTCTACTCTCAGATTTAAATTTAAAATGTCAGCTTCTATGGCAAGATCTCAAAGTATCACATTAGAAATGAGATTTTTTCTTTATTGTACAGATTTTAAGAAATGTACATATTATGTATTTAAAAACAGAGCTTCGGTGAGAACAATGCTGAACGAAAAGATCGGTTAGCATTATTTGTTCTCCCCAGTTAGAATGAGTGTTGCCCAATTGAACTGAATTTTCTAATAAAAGCTACTGGCTCAAGTGAAATCAACTTAAATTAATCTAACTTTATGCACTTTACTTTTCCTCCCTAATTTTCTGAGAGTGAAAATATTCTGAAATAAATCCAAGCAAAAACTTCTTCTTTACTGAGGACAGAGAATAAAGATAAAAACCTGAACCTAAATGCATTTCCGCAGATGGGAAAGAATGGGAAAAACAAGCATGGCTAAGGGGCTGCACCAAAATCTTGCTGATTATTCTGCTGAAATGCAAATAAAACAGGATTTTTTTCCCTAAGAAAAACTATCAACTTTGGGCAGATATTTTGTTGACATTTCCCCAAAAGAAAATAAGGAAGCAAAAATAGGATGAAGGCATGGAGGTAGAAAGAAGGGAAAGTTTATTGGTATTGGCAGGGAAAAAATAAATGCTCGGGTAAATAAAAAGCCTGGCAAATATACAAAGGAACACATTTCCACATCATCTTGAGGTATAATTAAGAGCAGGTGTGCTACACATTTTTCTGGATAAGGAAATCTTATTGGACTACCTTTTCTTCATGAGCCCCCTAGGTTTACTTTGATTCAGTCCTCTTCACCCCACCACAGCAGCCCTTTCTGTGGAGACGGTAGTTTTATAAAGATCAGAATCCCTTCCATTTCAACTGGCTCATGCAACCAGCTAGTCTCTTCACCTCTTCAAGATCCTGTCGTGCCATAAAAGTCGGATTACTATCTGATTCTCTGCCTTATTGCTAGGAGCAAAACTTAGAAGGTGGCTGTATACTGGATAGGGAGCACAGGGAAGGTAGCCTAATCATTATGAATACAGGTAGTCCTCGCTTAACAACCACAATTGGGACCAGCAACTCTGTCAATAAGCAACATGGTCATTAAGCGAGACATCACGTAAGCATGACTTGCAATTCTACTGCCAGCTTCTCCATTGACTCTGCTAGTTGGAAGCTGGCTGTGAAACGTGCAAATGGCAGTCATGTGACCTTTGTAAATATCCGCTGGTTGCAAAGCACCCAAATATCAATCATGTGACTGCAGGAATGCTACAAATGGTCATAAGTGCAAAGACCAGTTGTAAAGTTACTTTTTCAGTACCATTGTAACTTTGAACTGTTGCTAAACAGGGAGTCGCTAAGCAAGGACTACCTGTATGAGACTACCAACTCTTTCTGAACAGTGGAAGGAAAGCAGAGGTTTAAGATACTACTTTCCTCTATTTTCCTCTTCTCTTTTGAAAAAGAATTGAAATCATTGCATTAAACGGGCTAGAGAGTTTCCAAGTAAATTCTAGTTTCCAGCAGCATTTGCACAAGTGACTTCTCTTACCCTTAACTATTTTTACTGGGTTAATTTTGGGGGTTGATGTTATGGCTCAACATGTTCACCTGATTGCATTTGGTCAACATGCTAAGCTTAAATATGGTTCGGTTAGTTTCTGGTTCAGTGTGAACAGAACCCCTGATTCACTCCGTAGCATTGTTTTTAATAGCTACTTTCCCCTTGTGCTATTTACTAAAGAAAAAACCCAAAGGAAACTAATCCATCTGCAATCCTCTGCCACGTGAAATACATAGTTGTTCCACCTCCATGTTTCTTTTCCCCCTTCTTACTTTCCATGTTCAATGGAGCACCTGAAGCAATACCATGATGCTTAGCTGAGATTGGTAATACACAATTCCATAATGTCACAACGTATGCTGTATTTGTTTCTTTATTAGGTAGATGAGGAAGGAAAAAAGACACTTGAAGTGTAAATTTAAACTCTTCAAGTGTCTTGTTTTCCTTGCTTTCCTCCTCAGCATATGTATTACCCTGATGTCGGAAATGCGTACATGTTTTTGGTTTTACTCTTTGCCAATGCAATCATTTCCATGCTTTCAGTGGGGATGGGGAAGAAATTTATTTGGTTCTCATTTTAATATTTATCAATCCAATTTGCATTCTGCAAACTAAAACATAAACCAGAATGCAGTTATACATTTGTTCTGGCACTTCTCCAACTTTTGAAATGTAGATCTCTGATTTTTTAAAAATGTATATAAAACATACTTTAAGAAAAGATTTGTACAGTTATGCATAAGTTATACAAAATACCATACACTATAAAATATATGTATATATTACAGGGAGCTGCTTGCAAAACAGTATGTATTAGGGGAAAGCATACAAATGTTAGGAGGCATGACAAGCTGTGAAAATACAAATGTTCATGCAGTTTTTTTTAAAAATCAGAAATACTCAGAAAGGGGAAATAATTAATTTTGCCTTAAAATGCAGAAAGCGAATAACCTACTTATTCCATTTTATACAGAAAACATTTATAAAGAGTTTCATTTAGAACATTGGAAATATCTATAAATATGAGTTAAAATTGAAAGATACAGTACAATATCTATTAGTCGGTCTATCAAAAGACCTTGCTGGATAAAAGCCCATAAGTGGTCAGTCAGAACCCCATAACCATCAATGGGGCTGCTGGCAGCTCCTCTTTCCTAGCAACAGAGCCCATTGCCTCTGGATCCTGGAGACAGTATTGTAGCTATCATGACAAAGCTATCATGACAAAGCCTTGCAAAGTTATTTAAGTTTGTGACCATCTTTTCCTCTTTCAGTACAACTGCACCTGATAGATAACTACAGGGAGAACCTTTGGTCTATGACGGTGTTGTCCAAACTTGGCCACTTTAAGATGAGTGGACTTCAACTCCCAGAATTCCCCAGCCAGCCATGCTGGCTGGGGAATTCTGGGAGTTGAAGTCCACTCATCTTAAAGTGGCCAAGTTTGGACAACACTGGTCTATGGAATGAACCAACTGACAACGAAGGGGAATTCCTTTCATTTCAAAGGGATGTTCTTGAAGACTGCTAACTGGTTGGTCCAAAATAATAAAGTCCTTTTGGCTGCTTAGCTGGAATGTTCAAATATGGACCATAAATGTTCATTAGTTTCTAAAATGCTTTCTACTGAGTAAAACAAGATATTTACAGTTAAATACATTATTGGCAATCTCTGAGAGATTGTTATGGATCTCAGATTATTCAGGATGTTACCACATATACTTGAATGAAAAAACAAGCCCTAGAAATAAGAAGGAATGCTAAATGTTTCTAGTAGACTACTTAGTCGCTTTTTGAAAAACCCTTGTTAAACTTTTATCCACATATGAGGATAAACATAATCAACTCGTATTTGGTCCTTGGCATGGTGGATTTATTGAAGATGGGTTCAGATGAGTATTCTCTGTGATGTTTGAAGCAATATGCAATGTCTCATCTTTGCAACAGCAAAGATAAAAATGATAATGTTTTTAAAAAGTAAATGCTGGAGATCAAGGTTCACCAAATGCTTAATCACTAAGTTATTAATATATTTAGAAATGGATGGTTACTTTGTTAGTGAAGGAACCACTAACTATGAAAGTGGTGCTGTTATAGGGAGACCCAACATACATTTTCTCACCTGGGTTTATTCTCTCACCTGGATTGCAGCTGAGTCCATCATCTTGCAAAGTAAAACTTGGGAAACATGAACACTTGTAGGATCCCACAGTGTTGATACAGAGGTGTTGACAAAGCTCTCCTGGATAGACAAGGCACTCATCCTGGTCATCCCCAGGCAGGCTGTTTGACATTTCAGGTTCATTACTAATTGACAAGGCTTCATTGTGATCCTCTGTCTCTGTAACTGACAATGTTCCGTAGTCATCAATCATGATAAGAATTCATGGAAAATACCTAGTCTATGCATATTGTATGACTATGTGTAGCATAGTATGTTAACAAAGGAATAATCTGTTCTACAGGATGGCTTAGCATACCTCTGAATGCTAATGGACACAGTACTACAGATGGCAGGGAGTCTTCAGTAGGCATAAATAATTTGATCTTCATCCATTGGAGGTTCTTGCCAACAGCTCTTGCCTGCCCCTAACTGAATGCCCTAAATGCTTTAGTGGGAACTTTTCTCTTGACAATGCCCCTTCTCCCAAGGCAAATAATCACTGTCTTCCCTGTCACTTGATCACAATGAGCCTTCCCATATAAACTTGCAGAGGATAGGAAGGATGCAGGATGGCTGCTAGACAGCCAAGCGATGGATCCCAAGAGATCTTATTTGTAGGCATTCCAGATTGCAAAAAATGCTGCATGATATGCAAAGATATGGGATAAGCAGCAATAAAGACACTGACCCATGAATTAAGATTTGCAATAGGTCAGAGGTTTCATGCATGCAGAGCAACTTTAAGAGGATCACAAAGCCGAGATCCATTTGCAAAAAGAGAAGCATGTATTGAATGAGTGATATAACATCTAGCAGTGATTTATAGAATCAGCTTCTATAAGATTGAAGATAAATGTATATGAAAAAAAGGTTTGTTTTTAATGGCAAATGTCTTTTTTCAAGTTCAGGTTCGATGCTTGCCTCTCGGCAAGCTCAAAATATGCTGCAACATTAACACATGGGACAAATTAGCTCTTCGGTTTTCATTGCTATGGGTTGGAGAGGAAAGGGAAGCCTAAAGGGTAAGCGTAATTGATCTGCTAAACTGGCAGGAAGAAAAGCTCAGAGAGGAAAGCTGAACTTTAAAATGCCCATTGATTAAAAGCAATTGCTTCAGCTCTAAGTACACAGTTCATCTGGTCAGCAAATACAGAGGGGAAACAGAAGAGGGGAAAATTGATTCGCTCTGGTCATACACAATAGGCGGTGGCTGATGTAAACTTTTGATTGATCTGATTGTATTCTATCACTTTTCAGATTTATAACAAGTAAGTTTATAAATGATAAGAACTCACAACTGTTCGGTGTTTGTGTTCCTGTGCGTGTGTGTGTGTACATACATATGTATGGGTTTCTTGGAAGGTTCACAATTTTTTCCAGGCTGTGGGTGGCTGTGTTTGGCCTTTGAATGGTATACCAGGGACCATACTCACTTGATTTAATTCCTTTAATGAAATAATTCCATATTTCATTATCAAAAATATAATGAATGACTACTCTCCATCATATAATTAATCATTTTCCTTTTCTGTCACCTTAAAAATTGTACTTTTGTGATACCTTGTAGAGGAGTCCAAATGTTTTCAGGGGCTGCAAACAACCTTGGAGCTTCAGGGGCCTTTTACATAAAAACATGATGCATTTCCTTTAAAACTTGTATATCACACTTCCCTGACCTGGTATAATCTAGATGTGTTGTAATGCAACTTCTGTCTTCCACAGCTATCAAGGTAATTACGGGGATGGCTGGTTCTCTAGTCCTACCTGACCAATATTATCTGATCCCAGGCTGCAATAATACCACCATCGCTTGGATTTTATCATATTTAATAATTGTATTTTATACTGTGCTATTTATGTTTTTATTGGTTTTAACTGTTTGGTTGTGAACCGCCCAGAGTCCCTCCTTGTGGGGGAGTTAGGCAGTGATATAAATTTGATTTATAAATAAATAAATAAATAGCTAGCTGATGAAGAAGCTCTGAACTTTTTTTAAAGTTTACTCAAAATATGAAGAAATGAAATTGAGTGACCCACCCATAAAAACCCAAGGTTAATCTAGCACTGTTTCTTTTATTCAAAAGTCATTCTTATGACTTCAGGAGCTGCCTGGCCTATTATCAGAAGCAGAAAAACATACATAATCAATTTTTTAAGATTTTGAGTAACAAGACAACTTATCATTTTTCTAGCCCACCATTTACCCAAAAGAATCCATGCGGGAACACTTCTGACTGGAGTGTAAATTCCTCAATCAGTCACCCAAAAATATTGAATAAATCAAAGAGCAACAAGCCACAGAATAAAAATAGTTCTTGCATTTTTGGTACAAGGAAGGAATGACAAGGAAAAAGCATTCCAGGGGAAATACGACACAGTTAATATAAAGATCCTGTTTCTCATCACTTCCAGTCCCAAGCAAATTCCACTTGCTGGTGAACCAGCAGCACGATTCTGCACATATCCATGTAGGTATCTGGACTTAGTTCCAGATAAGCAGTTATAGATCACAGTTCATACTTTCAGCCAATAGTCTTTTAGTATCTAAGCTTTTAAAAAATACATAACGACTGCTGCTTGCATGCAACTTTCAATTACCATATGTTTTAATTTAATTTAGTTTAGTTTAGTTTAATTTAATTGGGGGGTGTTTGCAGATTTTTAATTAGGGAAAGATGAACCCTATCGGATTCCATTTGATTCAAACATCTAAGTCACTGTGAAGTCCAGTGGAAACAGAATGGCTAAATTTGCTCCTAATGGAATTCATGCTTGAATTCTTTTACAGCCCTACTTCTGTGTTATTGTGCTTTTGGTTTGTGGTGTTCCTTAAATTTCATAGTTAATTATATAAAAATATAGCATGCCCAAGGAAAAAAAAAAACGAACCTTTTGAGACTGGAGTAAAAAATATCCAAGGACAAATATATTTATATGGAAAGATTTTAAAGGAAAATTGAAGCAAGAGGAATCCAAGCTGGGATTCATCAACAATGAAATCTTGTTTCTTAGAGCCTGGATATGTGCGTCTGTTCAATGATATATAGCAAGAATGATGCCTTGGTTTAAATGACATTCTAGCGGAAGCAGAAGGTATTTCTGCTCATATTCCTACCCAGTTTCTATAGGATTCTTCTCCTTAGCTGCACCTTCTCATCTCATGCAGCTCCCACAAGGCTTTGGATGGCTGCCAGCCAGAGGATTCTCCCTCCCTGGCTGCAAACTCTGTGTAGCTCATGGGCTCTTTTGGATGATCCTTTAATCTGAGGGACTGCCACAAAGGAGCCCAAATGACTGCAGTTCATAAAGGGAATGGGAAAGACAGGGGTGAAATTCTTCTCACCAGGCTCCATATAAGATCCAGCTTGGTACAGTGGTTAAGGCATCTGGCTAGAAATCGGGAGACTGGGAGTTCTAGTCCCACCTTAGGCACGAAGCCAGCTAGGTGACCTTGGGCCAGTCGCTCTCTCTCAGCCCTTGGAAGGAGGCAAGGGCAAACCACTTCCAAAAAACCTTGCCAATAAAACTGCAGGGACTAGTTGAGGCAGTTGCCGGGAGTCAACATGGACTTGAGCACACACACCCCAAAAATACTCCATATACATACAGATATTTTAATCTTTCCTTTTAATTTTGGTTTTCAGACAATACCCAAATGCCTGTTTATAGCTAATCCACTGAGGCTGGTGTATTAAAGAAAACACTTCAACATAGCTGTCGTTCTTTAAAAGCTGCAATAGCTCTACTTTTCTCCCCTGTTCTTTTGAGTTTCCATAGGCTCACCTACTTCCTTGAATGTCATCACATTCATTTAGGGGCTTCTTTTGTTAGTAGATATATTTACCATGAAAATGACACCACACATTTAGAGAAACTTTATTTTAAACCTGCATGATTTTCTATATGCTAGCTCATTCTCTAAAAAAAAATAAAAATGAAATGCATAATTCTTTCTACCACATTATTTCCTGGAATAGATTTTCCTATAATACATGACTCGGTCCTGTTTTATGTAAAACCTAATTAAATGTCAAAAACAATAGTGTACTTCATTAATTATAGTCTACCTCTAGAAATATAATTTGTGGAACATTCATGTAAAATAGTTTAGTCATACCCATATAGCCTCTAAAGGAAAAATGGGAATGTTCTGAACTTCTCTTGCAACTTTTGGAAATACTGCATCTATCATTTATCATAGTGGACGTAATTCACATGAAATAATGAAATATTTCTACTTACAGTATCAGTCCCATAGATTAACCAGTGGTGACTCAGACCCACACATAAGGCCAATATGTATTGTCCCCAGGAACTGGTAATTAAAAGATGCCAAATACATATACTTTATTTGTAGGTACCTGTTGCTATGTCCAGTCAAGAAAGAAGTTGGATGCAATTACTAGCAATTTCAGAGACAGCTCTCAACAAAGGAGAGCTGGGACAATCTGCCTGGAAGGTTCTACTGACTTCATAAGAACTTCTATGTTGTAGCCAGGTAACAAATATTACTGTACTGGTGAAATACCAGCCACTGAGACAGGAAAAGGCTGAAAGCCAGATGGATCATGGATTATAGCATCCTCAAGGTGGTAGAGAAAAGAATTTGATACACCTGGCATGCTAATATGCTGCTACGCTCTTCTTCTGTAATAGGACCTCTGTCCACAAGTGATGAATGCTATGCAGAAGTCCTCTTTCTCGTTTCAACTTGATCTGTACCAAGGAAAGGGTACAGTTTAAATTTGGATTTCTTTTATGATGAAAAATGACACTTAAAAATATTATGTTGTCCTGCAGCATAATTCCAAGTTAGCAACTACATATAAGAATTATACTGTCCAAATCTGTCCTAAGAGAAGTTTTCCCCTACATTCAACGTAGCAAGACAGCAACTAAAATTCTCACAGGAAAAAGATGGCTGGATGTAAGAACTGTTATTTAATACTATTATATCTGAGCATATTGGGGATATGTTTTTATAGTATCTAGCTTTACAAACTAATTGAACACCTTTTTGTTTAACAAGAAAGGAATATCATGCGTGGCCATAAGATACACTAGAATTTTAAAGCACTTTTTGACTATGCATTCACCTACATAATTTTCTAATTAATAATCAAAATGCAAGAGCCTATCTACTGGCTTCTTTGGAACCTTGTATTGTTCGTTTCAAGAAGTGTTTTTGTTATTGCTGATTTTGTTATTCTAAAACTCAAAACTGCCAGTTGCTAATAGATATCTTGAGAGAGAGACAGAGAGAGATGTAAGCATCTTGCCTTATGTTTATACAAGTCTTTTTCCATTTGATGAACATATTCTAGGGAAGGAAAATCATGAACTTTATTTAAGCAGGCATTCTTTATCTGGAAGTCTCCATATTAAACATGGGACCATCTGTATCCCATAGTACCTATATATCTATATGCTTTAATATCGCTTTGATTCCAGAAGTCCCCTGACATATATGGACAGCATGTGTTATAGGATAACAACCTGCATCATGACAAAAATAGGTTTATATACATTCCCCTAACTTTTTTGTTAAAAACTTGGCTGGCCTCTTGATAATATGTAACCTCTTTCAAAAACCACCTAGAAGAAAAAGAAGCAGAATCAAATTTTGCACAAAAGCAAACTTGTATAGAAGTTAAAAGTCACCTGTATTTCTTGGACTTGACTTGCCACAGAAAAATGATTGCTTTGCTAACAAATGCAGTATCTTGTATACCTTCAGGTTTGACTATTTTTAATAGTGTGAGAAGATGACTTCCTTCTCTGTTCCCTATAGACAGTAATAGAGCTCTTACGTTTTTCAGGTGTCACTGTTGACAATGGTTCAGGTTGTCTCTTCAGTTCTGGAGAGATAAGGTGGTCTTCTCCATCACAACAGGAAAGCATCACATGATTGCAAGGATAGCCAAGATTCGCATTGGGCTCACAGGTTTGACCCTCATTTTTTACTCGTTGGCCCAACATGCAGCAATCACAACATTGCTGAAAGAGAAAGGGGCCATTAACACAGCAACTATGCTAGTGTAACTTAGTGCTAGCAAAATGCCTTAAGCTGGCTGAAGTGTATGGATATCAAAAAGTGCTGGTCCATGACAGTTTTATGAACACTGCTCTCACAAACTCAGAGAACCCATAGGGGTTATTAATTCATTTATAAATTTATTTCTGAATCATCTTTCCAGCCAAATAGAAACCAGTGTGACACAGAATTTAATTCAATTTACACAATTGCAAACTGCAAAAATTAAGAACTACTTCAACCTAATAATTAAAAAAAAAATCACTCGGAAGTCAGGCGAAACAAAGATTTTTATAACTCACCTAAAAATAAACAAAGAAGAGCCTAGTCTAGTCTTTCAAAGAAAGTTCCAGAACTGAGATACTACCACAGATTAGACTTTATTTTGTGTTTCAACCAACCCAGCCTTTCTTGATAGAGGAACATGGAGAACAGCTTCCAAAAAGTAGTTCTTAAACTAGAAGTAGCAAACTTATAGTCCTCACACAGCCCTCACATGCATTTTTGAAGCCTCAAGATCCCTGACATTACAATGCTTAAATGTAGAAATTATTGTCGGTCATATAGTCAACCAGATATTTAGACTGGATTTGGCATTTTTATTCACCTATCGAGTCCTTCCCAAGGACCTGGGATAGACAGATGTTGTTGTTTGATAGGTGTTAAAGGTATCATTGCAGGATGGAAGCTGTTCCAAGTGAAGCTGCCTTTTGCAATTGACTGATGGTGATTTTGTCAATATTATTGTTGGTCATACAGTCAGCCAGATGTTTAGGCTGGATTTGGCATTTTTATCCACCTGTCAAGGCCTTCCCAAGGACCTGGGATAGGCAGATGTTGTTGTTTGATGATGTTAAAGGTATTGTTGCAGGATATTATTATTACTACTACTACTACTAGTACTATATTTTAGTAGCACATTTTTTCCTTTTTTTCATAAAATAAGCTCTCAAGAAGGTACACTGAGTCTCTGGTAGGCTCATCATACCTATTCTGGTTAAAAACAATTTCCTGAACTTCTCCAAACTGTCCCTGTGGCTTTCAAGCCACCCCCCACCCCAAAAAAGAAAGGATCCATCTTAAACTATGATCATGTTTTATATGAAGAGAAGGCAATTTTACAGATTCCCTGTCCCAAATGATTCTTGGTTTCAGTTTGTCCATACCAGAAAATTATTTTCAAATACTTTACTTTTTTTTCATACAAATGGATGGTAATCTTTAATATCAATTGCAAAATTAATGGGATGTAGTTACATCTAATGGAAATTGAATCTCATACTTTTATCAAGGATTCATATGCTATTTCTAATGATATTTTTTCAATAGTTTGTATAGCTCTAGGATTTTTCTTTCTCAAGCAATAGCTTGATTGCTTTATATTTCCTAAGCCCACCAGAGGTCTTCCACGAATTCAATCAATGTTGCCTTGGAGCTATGTCCAAGCCTGAATCCTGACTATGACAGGGCCAGATAATCCGCTTCCTCCAGCAATCTCTGAAGCTGCAGGCCTACCACCTTTTCCACAACTTTCCCGAAAAGAGGAAGGTTGGAGCCTGGATGGAAATTGTCTGGGTGCAGTGATGGCCTCTCTTTTTTTTAATTAGAACTTTTATTAAGATATATAAAAAGTACAAATAAAATACAAATCAAAAAGTATAGAAAAGAAAGAAGATAGAACTAAAAGAAAAAGACAAAAACTAAAATAGTGAGAATAGGTAGAAAGGTGAAACGGAAAATGACTTCTGACTATCTCCAATACAGATACAGTGATGGCCTCTTGAGGAGGAGGCAGGCCACTGCTTCCTTAAGAGCAGGCTGGACCTCCTCTTCTGCAAAAAGGCATTTACCCCCACTTGAACCCAGCTACATGTTACTTCGGGGAGGCCATAACCATCCAGGAGGGACATGGATCTAGCACACAGGTGGCAGCATTCAGCATCCCAAGAACCCTGTCCACTTCCTCACGTGTAATCAAATCCAATTCCATCCAGATGAGACTGGCCTCAATCACCTCCATAGGACCAGCACATTCCAACTGTTTAGATGTTTAGCGTCATCCTTACAACATCCCTGCAAGGGATCCCCTGGCCTCTCCTTACCTAAGAGGGACAGAATCACCCAAAACAGGGCCACCAGGCAACTATCAGTAGATACAACAATGATGGAAAAATAAGCAGATTTCACTGCCCTTATTGCCACAAGGTATTCCTTAATATAGGCTCTCATATGGGTTCAGTCAGACTCACTTTTTTGTCAAACATTATAGGAGAAACAGCCAAAGCACAAGGAAATAAACAAGTAAACCAACAACAGCAATATTCTGTTGGCTGCTGTTTCTTGCCTTTATGCCTTGCCTTGTTTCTGTTTTACCGTATTAACTTTGACATACCATATCTCAAAGGAAAATTATTTCATCATTTTGATAGTTTTTTTTTCCTTGGAGGGCTTTTTAATATTATACATTAGATGCTTTAGAAAATTGGTTCCCAAACCTTATTTGTGCAGACCACTATATTATCACTGACAATTTTTGAGGGCTACCTTATGAAGCAAGGGTTAGCAAAACAGTGCCTATGGGATCTCTGATACATTTCCTCCCCAAATGGCATCCACAAGACCTCAGTATTAAATAAGAATAATTATTTTTAAAACATTAAATGACTTATGAGACTTTTGGTGTGAAGTTTTGAGCAAGAACACCTAACTCCTGTTTATTGGGAGACCTCCCAAGATTTTCCTATTTTATAATTTTATTTTTATTTTGGCACCCACACTAGACAAATACACACATACATTGGTGGTGATCTATGGTTTGGGAACTCTGCTTTAGAAATAACACCAAATTGCGGGAGGGAGGGAAAGAGGGAGATAGACAAATAGACAGACAGACACAATGAACCTAGGCCAGCCTTTCCCAGTTTGGCTTCTTCCTGCTAAGTTGGACTTCTAGAATACAGCCAGCATGTAACAGAAAAAGTGAAGAGAGTATTCCTCCTCACTTTTTTGGTCCATTCCAGTGAAGCTGATGGTGAAAGTTTATGTTTGCAAAGTCTTTCTGAACAGACAGAAGTTCTCTGGCAGAAAGTCACTGTTTATAGGGCAATCAAACCTATTGCTTGAGAAAAAAAAAAAAATCCCAGAGTCTATACAAATCATTGAAAAATGTAATAAGTAGTAACATATGAACCCTTGTTATAAGATATAATATATTTCCATTATATCCTTGACTATATCTCATTAATTTTGCCACTGATACTAGTATGGAAAAAAAGTAAAGTATTTGACAATACAAATAGAATATCACAGATTTCTAGAGTTACATATCCCATCCAGCAGCATTTGGTTGATCTTCTCTGGGTCTAGAAGCTAACATGGCTAATTAATATTTGGACAGAAGTCCACCAAGTAATACTGGGCTGTAAGCTAGACTGGGAAGTCAAAAACATCTCAAAAACATTCTGCAGTCAAGAGAATTGCTCAGAGGTACCATTTACCTTAACGGCTTGAGAACCTAAAGCAAGGGAAGAAGATTATTCTGTTCATATCCAATTTGTGGGCTTCCCTCAGGTGTCAAACTGACCAATGGAAATAGAAATATGGCCTAGCTAACCCTTTCTGGTGGTCTGATCCAGCACAGTTCCATCTGTCCTTAAGTTCATCCATAGCTACTTTATTGTTAGTGTAACAAATAACAACTTGCCTCTAATAGACCTGTTATCTCTTACTGAGAAAGTTAATGTATCTCAGCAGGTAATTATATTTACCCCCAAGATATTCAGTTTATAATTCTATTTCCAAATTGTTAAATCAAGCCACAGCAAATAAGAAGACTGCATATAATCTCCGAAGTACAACAACAACAAAGACTAATATGAGATATTTTGTCCTCGTTCCTAGTGCATGATATAAAGATGGAGGGGCAGGGGGGAGAGAAGACATTTATTTCTCCAAAAAAGTATAAAAGAGCAAAAGTACATCAGCTTATTCCAAAATCATCTTTCACATGTTCAATAAAATAAGAAATGCTTTAAAAGAAGATATTACATACACATACATCCAAGGCAAACTTAAAGATTCCTTTAAAAAAACATTTAAGCTGAATTCTCCAGCATTCTTCTACCCAGCTGCTTCAGTCAGGCAGAAAGCTTCATATATAAGAAACTTAACTTTTTATTCCCCATAGGCCTCTCCCCTAATGGCTTTACTGGTTACACAGTTAACAAGAAAATGGCATAATAAATATTTAAATCATACCCTCAATCTTGAGCATATTTTGCCCCATTTCTCATCATGTCTACAACTGAATTGCCCACATTAGTGGTGAAGCCATCGCTTTAAGCCTGTCAAGCTCAAAAGAAAAACCAAAGACTAAGACTCTTAAGGTCTTTTAAGAAAATGTAATGCCCACTTCCTACAGGTCATAACACTTGTCAGTTTAATTCCAGGCTACTTTTTAAAAGCCTAAACAACAGCCTTGACCCAGAAACCATTTTGCCCCCACCCCAAACTCCTTATAAAGACATCCCTAAGAATCAATATTTTGAAACCATGTAGTTTATGTGCCAAAGATTAATAGTATTCCAAAGGTCAGGTAAGATCTACACCGTGACTTTGTTCTATGAGAACTTCATTAGATCAGTTCTGCTGATCCTTTCAAAGAACCTGTCATAAAGGATTTAATCAATTGTCCTTTCCAAGAAATAGTATTGGTTTGAAAAAATACAAAATATTTTAGCATATTTACCTTTAGATCATTTTTATACTCTTTTTATAGTGTTTGTAATATGGTTGTTTTGTTTTGAGGGCCATCATCATCATCATCATCATCATCATCATCATCATCAATTAATTAAATATTTATACTGCCTAGAAAGCCATTGCAAACCAACCAATTATACAGAAATCCCCTGAACATTTAAATATAGGTTTTTATATTTGTTTCTTGGTAACAAAATGCATACATCTTTCTTTCTATCTTCCTAGCTGACCTTGGCTAGGAAAACTAAGCATTATCAAACCCAGCTAATGCCTGAATCCCCAGGAAATACTAGAGTTCTAGACTATTGGGATTTCAAAAAGCATCACCAAAGACAATAACAAACCATTTCCATACTGTGGCCAAGATAACTCAATGGGCATGTCCATTCCAAAGAGCTGAGCTCAACCTGAAGATAGCATTACTGTTTTTTTTCTTCTGTAGTTATAAAACAGTAATTTCTGCTTTATCATTTGATTATATTGTTTTCACAGAAGTGCCACTGCATTGTACAGTATTATAAACATGCAACTACAAATAATTCCGTAAGGGTCTAGAATTTAGAAAGTTCTACAAAACATTTGCAGGACTATTCATTGTATTGTCCATGAACACACTAATGATTCTGACATGACACATGATGAGTCTGAATTCAGAGGGTTTCAGGTGTCCTTCTAGTACATCCTCAGAGAAGAAGCAAATCAGCAAAATAGTTCTTCACAGAATGGAGTTTAAGTTCCTTTGGTCTAGAATGAAAAGCATGCATACATTTTTCCCCCTTCACATATGGAGCATATAGAAGATAAAAGAGACCATGCTAACCCAGAACATATGTTTTTGGCTAGAATTACACTACAGCTTATTATGTCCATCCCTGGAACAGTATTTTTACTGTATTACAATTGCCATGGGGAGGATAATATAAATCCATTGCACGCTGACTATAGAACAAAGCAGCTTCTTACACCAGAGTAGATTCAAGATATTGCCTTAAATTATGGCAAAGAATCAAATTATTTATTCATTTCATGCTTTGTATTCTATCCTTCCTCCAAAAAGTTCAGAGTGAATGGGGATTCTCCCCCCCCCACCATTTTAACCTTAACAATTATGAAAGTGAGATTAAATTTAGAGTCAGCTTTATGGCTAGATGGGACTTTGACTGGCTCTCCATAACCTGAGTCTGGCACACATCCCTATACACAATATACACCTTGCTGAAGGTGGAACAGGGGGAATCACATTTCTAGATGAAGCTTCTTTGACAAGTTTTGTCTGCATGTAGTACAGGTGTGCTATGTAGAATTAAAGCCTTTATATAAGTAGGAATTAAATTATTGGCATTTCATTTTATTTTCCATTTACTAATTTTTCATAATGCGTAATGATTTAATAGTTATATAAACAAGAACATAGCAACAGGTATAAAACAGATAAACTAATTTATAACAGAAATTAGTCTATTTATTTTATACCAGTTGCCACAGTCTTGTTTATATTATTATTAAATCATCATACTATGTGAAAAAAATGGAATTCGTTTTCTGAAAAAGGCAAATCTTTAATCTTTTAACTCATCTACCTACAGGGAAAGTTATGATTTTGTTGCCACATAAAATACTAATTCAGCAACTAAAAACTAATTCTGAAAACCAATTGGAAATGTTACTGCTATTTTTTTAATCTACCCAATTACAAATTTCTTTGCATAGTTAAAGGAATAAAAACAGTACATGATACAAGAATAAATAGCCTAAGAACAAAATATACATAAACATGTTTCTCTTCCCCAAGAATGAGGGCACTTAAAATTTAAAACTGAATTTTCTAATTCTAGAATGCTCAGGAAAATTTTAAAAATATTCTGCAGTGGCACCAGGAAGAAATCTTCAGGGGAACTATTTCATAAAGTGACCTCACCACTGGAAAGTCTTACCTTAACTTCATTTTGTAGGACATTCAAAAAAGCATCAGCTTTTACAATTATACCTGAAGAGCAGTGCTGAAAATAATGCAGCCTGCAAAGTGCTTGCTACCAGCCAACACTCCTTCTTCAATCCCTGGGGTCTCCAAAGTGGACAGGGACCAAAAATGTGGCTCATTTTCCATCCATCCATCCATCCATCCATCCATCCATCCATCCATCCATCCATCCCATTTGTATCCTACTACAACTGATTTTACTCTCAATGATTTACACAATATAAAACAAATTTAAAACATCCATAATAAGTTTAAAAAAAAGAAACAAATTTCTAACAATGAAATAATGAGAAAACCAAACCAAACCAAACCAAAACATGACGCAGTCAGATTAAAATGTTCTACAGAATAGTTCTAACGTTTCCCTGAATGAACTCCTGGCTTCAGTTCCCTTATGTCCTGATGAGCACTAATAGTTTTCTCTAGAAGATCTAATAGATCAGGCTGATTCAGACTAGATGAGGCAGTCTGTAGTACCTGGTGTCAGGCCTTAGAGGGCTTGGTAGATCAAAACTAGCACTTTAAATTGCACCCAAAAACTAATTGGCAGCCATTGCTTGGCTTGCAGTAGACATGCAACATGTTCCCAGTGACACAGACCACTGCTTTCTGGACTAATTGCAGTTCCTGAATGGTTTTTAAAAGCAGCCCTGTGTAAAATGCATTGCAGTAATCCAACTGGGTGGTACTGACAGAATGAGTTACTATAGCAAGGTCCTCCTGTACCAGGAAAATTCAAAACTGGTGCACCAGCTGAAGCTGGGTATGGTTTCCATCTGCTGTGCCAACAGGAGCTGTAAGACCAGAAGGATCTCCAGGTCATAGACCTACTTCCTCAGTGGTAGTACTGCCTGTCCAAAGACAACATTGGACAAGGCAGTACTACCTGCCTTGATGGTAGTTTTGTCCATCAAGGCTCTTGATATAGAGCCTTGATGGACAAAAAATACCTCCATCTTGCAGGATTCATTCAGCCTGTTCTGTCCTATCCAGACCTTAACAGCCTCTGGGCACTGGAATAGGCATCAATTTATCCTGGAGTGGTAATGTTGGAAGATCTCACCACTGGCTTAGTAGAGATGTTAAACAATAATGGAGAGCGGATCAACCCTTGTGGGACCCTCTGATGTAGGGGCCACCAGGATGACCTCTCTTCCCCCACCACAACTGCCTGAGATTGCCCAGTGAAGAAAAAACAAACGGTGCTTCCAGTGCACAACTTGATAAGGTTGTCCAGCAAGATACCATGGCTGAGAGTATCAAAAGTCACTGAGATATCTGAAAGGACCAGGAGAGTCACACTGTCCACATCCAGGTCTTGACAGAAGTCATCCCTGAGATTCTGGCAAATCTGAGCAACTATATCAGCAAAATGCTGCGCAAATCGGTCACAGCAACCAAGTGAAACATCTTGCTGTCAACTCTTTCTTAATAGGGAATTAATCGCCCTCAAAAAGGCTACTAGGCAACAGCCCCATGACCCAATAAGAGAGGAAAAGTAAAAGTGATTCACTTCTCTCATCACCACACATGAACATATACTCGTGTTTAATCAGAATAACTTCTCATCTTTCTCCACTAGCACTCTAGGCATCATTTCTGCCACTTTATTTCCCCGAAGTTCTCAGTAAACTAAAGAGTCTACTGAGATCAGCCAGCAGGGAGAGGCTGCTCACGGGCAATCTTGTCCAGCACTTGGCTTGCCTCTAGTTGCCAGTGGCTTACTAAGCACCAGGCACTGCTTTAGGTGGGTGTACCTTGGCCTCACACAGGCTCAGCACACTGACCGACAGATGGCCAATGCTTGCACATTTCAGCATTTGGAATGGAATAATTAAGTCAGATTACTCCGGGCCCCTGTTACGTTTTCCTAACAACCACAGAAGGATAAATGCTAACAGAAATAATAAAGTGCATTTCATTTTACAAAGTACTTATTCTTTACGAGATAATTAGATGTAATTGCATTAGGAGAGCAACAGAAACATCACTTTTTAATCTTTCTGTTTCCTCCAGGTATTTTGGACTCCATCATTCCAATCTTCACATCATTGACCGGGGTAATGGAAACTTGCTTTGAGGGCAAAGGTGGGAAGGCTACTGTAAACCAATGTATAGGCTCTACATACAATTCTCTGATATTTGAGGTACTCAAGATACAAATGAAATAGAGTTCACTAAATGGGATTTTTTTTTATTTCATGCCAAATGCACTGTAAAATTTGTATCACAATGACTTCTCCTCCAAATCACACTATAGTCAGGCATCATAACCACAATGATGCCAAAGAGGTGACACAAGCATTGTGTCCATGGCACAGCTCCACTGTTTCATACTTGCATCAGGATATCACACACGAGTATGTCACAGATGGAGTTTCCATTGTAATGTCACAAAGCACATTTCATCCTTTGCCCCCACGTAGATATCTATGGCTTTAATATTTATTCTTGTTTCAAAAAACCTTAAATAATATTTGTTTAAATTATTCCGTACCAAGCCATTAAAGCTTGAATTGCTCCATGAACAGGTTTATATTTTTCATTCTGATAAATGTATTTGCAAGACATTTGGATATTACCCAGTGAGCCTGGGTAACACATATCTTGATGAGGCTATGCAAAATATACTTGTGGATATCAAATGGCTAAATATACTGTCAGACTCATACTGTCCTACTTCAGACAAATTACTTATACAAAGCCCTAGGTCTTTCGAGAAGGCTGTAATGCTGGGAAAGGTGAAAGGAAAGAATAAAGAGGATGACCAGCAGCCAGGTGGATGGGCTCAATTACATTGGCAATGAGTGCACCATTGGAAAAGCTGAAGGACCAGGTTAGGGACAGATCATCACAGAGAAAAATCTATGTGAGCACTAAGAGGCAACAGCAACTTGATGGCACCTAATTAGTCAAAAATATACTGTCCTCAATGTTAAAATAGTTTTGAAACCTTTAATATGGTTAAGATTTGGAAGAAAAAGTTTCCCAAATGAGGAGTCAGATCTTGAGATGCAGAAACTAAGCTGTATTGCAGATTTTGCCAAATACCACCTTTACAAAGGAGATAAAGTTTCTATAATCAGATAAAACATTTTTAAAGTTTAAATCAATTCAATTGCTCAATTTACTTTTAAGCCAATATATACGTCTAATCACACATGGAACTCAACAATTTATCTATAATGTGATCATTTAAAAAAAAAAAAACTGTCATGCTGTTAACCATAATATTGGAGACAGACTGCTTAGGCAAAGCACTAATGAAATTCTTATCAGCTAGATAGATTGTACATCTGGCCTAAGCTCTGAAATAGAGGCAAACAGCCAAACTGCTTAGCTAAGTGACTTTTAAAAATTATTTCTTACCCATGATGTTCTGCAATTGAGCAAAATTTAGGGTTTAAAAAAACAACAACAAAAAAACAGAGGTTTAACCAAGCATAAGCTGGTTTGTATTAGTAAGGATGCCCCAAAGATTCAGCAGAATATCTTGCCTTATAAAATGATCCTCCACAGGTGTCACTTTCATCTGATCCACATAAATCACCTTCTCTGGCAGCGATCATGCCAGCAATGCAGCTATTCTCCTTTAAATACGAGACACAACACTGCTTCTGAGCAATTCTGCAACAAATAAAAAATATATTGCTTTCAATTCACAGGCTGCTACTGGCAACACTCTTATACAGTGAAGATGGAAAGCACAGGACACAAGCAGTACATGTTTAAAATATATATCAGATTTAAATGAATTTTAAAGCCGAAACACCAAGTTTTACAATTGTCAACTTATGCTCTTTTTAACCTTATTTTATATCATTTTGCTTAGCATAAACAACTTAGCAGGTAGTTTTGTTTCTCTGAACAAGAAGAATGGAGTATTACAACAGAAAGATGTATTTAAATGGTGCAGAGTGATGGTATATATGTGCCCGGACAATCACATTTGTGTCCTGCTTCAGGCATAAAAATGCAATGGTTAGCACTAAAAATGGAGAAGAAAGGAATCCTATACAAAACTACAACTGAGTTTTACAGATATACACCTCCCAAAGTTATAACCCAAATGTGTACTATTTAAATGTTATGATAAAGTTCATAGATACAAAAAAAAAAAGGGCAGAGAAAACTACACATCAAGGAATTCTATTTGGTTTGAATATGATTTTCTTCATTATAAGAAAAGTACATGTATGTGATTATTAAATTCAAGAGCGTGACTTGGAAAAATGTGTTCATTATGAAATTGTACACAAAAGGAAAAAACACAAAAAAGCATGCCATATTTTGGTTCAAATTTTTGATGCAGTTTTTGAACCTTTAGAACTACTGAAATTTCAAGTTCAAAATACTTTATGTATCACTATGCAAGACCAGATTTGCCTGCTCTGACTTGAGCTCAGTTTATCACAAATACCTATATTTTGCTATAAAGATCTTGCCTCCGTTTATTTCTCTCTGGTGCCATGCTTGTAAAAAGACTGGAAGTACGGAATCAAAAGGAAGAGATAAAGTTACATTTCTGAATTTCTTCTCAATTAATAAAACCAGTTTTATTATTTCTTCATATTTATAGTTAGCTAGGCCTAAATAATGTATTTCTACACAAGCCATACAGACCTGACACAGCACAATGTGTCCAGCATGCTACTTTCTAGGGCTGGGCAAATAATTCAAATGGACACTTTGCTCATAGCTATGTTGTCCCACTACATACTACAATGCTACATGTCCAGCAGAACACAAATATCTACATACCCACAGCTTCTGTACCTTCATCAACTTAAAACATGAGCCATGATTCATCCAAAGCTATGTATTGTCACATCAGCAAAGAGGCATCAGGTAATTGCTAAAATACTTTGGCTGGCACATTTTAGTTCTGAATTTATTTCAGTGTATCTGTTCCAAGAGTGCAGTGGCAAAGCCATTATAAGAGTCAGAACTGTGTATTTTGTGATAATAAAAAAAAAAAAAGGATTCTCCACACTTCAAAAATTTCCGAGTAAGGCTAGATTCATTTCCAGTCTGATTATAAGTCCAGAACTCCAGGTTCAGATGATGTATACCAACAGCTAGGTAACCAAGTAAAAATTGCAAGAGAATTCTGTCACTCAAGATATCCTTCTGAATAACCTCATTGGAATGGTCTTTGGAGGCACAACTTTGTAGTGGCTCTTGTTGGGGGAAAGGGATTCAGAAAGCAGAACTGAAAAATATCTATTTGATGCCATGCTTGCTGATCATCTTAACTTGGTGAGTGGTTCATCTTATCTCCCATGCCACTTAACATAAACATGGAATTGTTGATAAGATGAGTAGTTCATCTTATCATCCATGCCACCTAACATAAACATGGAATTGTTGATAAGATGAGTGGTTCATCTTATCTTCCATGCCACCTAACATAAACATGGAATTGTTGAAACCATTTTTTTTTCCGGGTCTGTTGCTTTAGTTCCACCCGTATGCAGATGATGCCCCAATCCCCCTCTCTTTTCCTTTCAAACCCAAGGACACTGTTCATCAAAACAAAATGGAGATCCAATAGTTGTGTTTATACTTCCAGTGAAGGACTTGGACTGAGACTGAAGCTTCAGTAAAGGACAAAACCACTGATTCCTGGAATTTGGCCTGTTGCAACATGATTTATATGATACCGGGCCATCTTTGGAAGCTAGAAATGTCAGCTACGCTGGAGTTTCAGCAGCTTTGCTGGCTATTATATGTTTCCAATCACAGTTCAAAGTGCTAATTATGCATATAAAACCTACATGACTTGAGAGAATGCTACAGGATCTGAGAAACAACCACACCTTCAAAACTCTGCCCCAGGAAAGAAGGGATGTTTGACCGAAATGTGAGAAGATGCTTTCTGGGTAGCTTATCTCAATTTACAGGAAGTTGGCCTAAACTTTATTAATTTTACAGTGTATATAACCTATTCCAATCCCAAAGGACTCTGAGCAGTGTACAACAGCAAAGAAAAATCAAATCAAGTTAAAATCAAAAAGTGTAATAATGAATAGGTCAATCCAGTCATGAAAAACAAAACAAAAACAAAAATAATCAGAAAAAGCCGAGATGAAACCCAATAAAACCCAAGGTAAGTGCCCACACTCAGCTGGGACCAAAAGCACATTGAAATAAAACAGCTTTAACCTTTTTCTGGAATTTCAGCAAAGTGGGAATGCACATGCTTCTGAGGGAAGAGTATTCCATAAGGTGGGGGCTGCCCAGAAAAGACCTATAATAAAATGCTTTGATTCAAGCATGCTTTTGACATGTAAGCTGGTCAAGCTGCTGAAGTGGGTGGATGTCACTTGTTTCTTTCACTTATGTGTTTTAATGGAGTTTTGATTATGTTTGAAATTATGCTTTAAATTTATCATTAGTTTAGTTTAAAATCTTTCTTTTCCTTATAATCACCTTGTAGATGGGTGGAGTAAAATTACAATGAACAATTAAACAAGCATGCTTGGAAGATAGATTGGGTAGCCTTGCTATGTACCTAAATTCTCAGACAAGACAGAGCACACAGAGAACTAGGTCTTCATTATTGTTGGTGGTGGTGATCACACAGTCAGCCAGATCTTTAGACTGGATTTGGCATTTGTATCCTCCTACCGAGTCCTTCCCAAGGATAGGCAGATGTTGTTTGATGGTGTTAAAGGTACAGTCAGGTCCAGAAATATTGGGACATCGACACAATTCTAACATCTTTGGCTCTATACACCACCACAATGGATTTGGAATGAAACAAACACAATGTGCTTTAACTGCAGACTGTCAGCTTTAATTTGAGGGTATGTACATCCAACTCAGGTGAATGGTGTAGGAATTACAACAGTTTGCATATGTGCCTCCCACTTGTTAAGGGACCAAAAGTAATGGGACAGAATAATAATCATAAATCAAACTTTCTCTTTTTAATACTTGGTTGCAAATCCATTGCAGTCAATCACAGCCTGAAGCCTGGAATGCATAGACATCACCAGACGCTGGGTTTCATCCCTGGTGATGCTCTGCCAGGCCTCTACTGCAACTGTCTTCAGTTCCTGCTTGTTCTTGGGGCATTTTCCCTTCAGTTTTGTCTTCAGCAAGTGAAATGCATGCTCAGTGGGATTCAGGTCAGGTGATTGACTTGGCCATTGCATAACATTCCACTTCTGTCCCTTCAAAAACTCTTTGGTTGCTTTTGCAGTATGCTTTGGGTCATTGTCCATCTGTACTGTGAAGCGCTGTCCAATCAGTTCTGCAGCATTTGGCTGAATGTGAGCAGATAATATTGCCCGAAACACTGCAGAATTCATCCTGCTGCTTTTGTCAGCAGTCACATCATCAATAAATACAAGAGAACCAGTTCCATTGGCAGTCATACATGCCCACGCCATGACACTACCACCACCATGCTTCACTGATGAGGTGGTATGCTTAGGATCATGAGCAGTTCCTTTCCTTCTCCATACTCTTCTCTTCCCATCACTCTGGTACAAGTTGATCTTGGTCTCATCTGTCCATAGGATGTTGTTCCAGAACTGTGAAGGCTTTTTTAGATGTCGTTTGGCAAACTCTAATCTGGCCTTCCTGTTTTTGAGGCTCACCAATGGTTTACATCTTGTGGTGAACCCTCTGTATTCACTCTGGTGAAGTCTTCTTTTGATTGTTGACTTTGACACACATACACCTACCTCCTGGAGAGTGTTCTTGATCTGGCCACCTGTTGTGAAGGGTGTTTTCTTCACCAGGGAAAGGATTCTTCGGTCATCCACCACAGTTGTTTTCCGTTGTCTCCCGGGTCATTTGGTGTTGCTGAGCTCACCGGTGCGTTCCTTCTTTTTGAGAATGTTCCAAACAGTTGTTTTGGCCACGCGTAATGTTCTTGCTATCTCTCTGATGGGTTTGTTTTGTTTCTTCAGCCTAATGATGGCTTGCTTCACTGATAGTGACAGCTCTTTGGATCTCATCTTGAGAGTTGACAGCAACAGATTCCAAATGCAAATAGCACACTTGAAATGACCTCTGGGCCTTTTATCTGCACATTGTAATTGGGGTACTGAGGGAATATCATACACCTGGCCATGGAACAGCTGAGAAGCCAATTGTCCCATTACTTTTGGTCCCTTAACAAGTGGGAGGCACATATGCAAACTGTTGAAATTCCTACACTGTTCACCTGAGTTGGATGTACATACCCTCAAATTAAAGCTGACAGTCTGCAGTTAAGGCACATTGTGTTTGTTTCATTCCAAATCCATTGTGGTGGTGTATAGAGCCAAAGATGTTAGAATTGTGTCGATGTCCCAATATTTCTGGACCTGACTAGTTCCAAATAAAGCTCACTGATGGTGATTTTTTCAGTGCTGATTGTCTTCAAATGGTGCTCCAGATGTTTTGGGATTACACCCAAGGTGCCTCTTACTATTGATACTATCTTTGCTTTTTTTGCCACAGTTGTTCTATTTCTATTTTCAGGTTTTTGTATCTTGTGATTTTCTCCAGTTCTTTCTCTTCTGTTCTGCTGTCTCCAGGTATTACAATGTCCCTTATCCAGACTTGTTTTGTCTTTCTTATCAGAAGTTGTTAAGTCTGGGGTGTTATGTGGCAGGTGCTTGAATGTTTGAATTCTAAAGTCCCAAAGCACTATAGCTTCTTCATTTTCTATTACTTTGTTGGTTTGTAGTCCACCAGTTCTTGCTTGCAGGCAAATGCTCTTTTGCAGTTATTCCAATGCTCCATTGTTGCTACTTTGCCATGCCGTTGTTTGTAATCAGTCTGTGCAATCTTCTTGCAAAAGCTAACTGGTGGTCCACTGTTTCTTCAGCTTCTTTGCAGAGGCAGCATTTGCTGTCTGTTGCTGTCTTCTCAATTCTGGCTTTGTATGCATTTGTTCTGGCTTGGTCTTGTACAGCCAGAATTAGCCCCTCTGTCTCTTTCTTCAACTTTCCTGTTTTTAGCCATTGCCAGATCTTGTTGTTATCTGCTTTGCCTGCTAGTTTTTTTGTGTACTAGCCATGTAATATTTTGCATTGCCACGTCTCTTTTCTGTTCTTCATTTGGTCTTTCTTATAGGCCAGTTTGGTCTCTTCAGTATTCAGTAAGTCTTCATGGTGTAGTAGCTTCAGTGCATCTTCTTCACTGTCCTTCAGATATTCTTCCAATGCCCTTTTTTCTTCTTCAACTGTCTGGGGTACTTGCAACATTCCACACCCACTTATGCTCCTTGGTAAGTAGAGTCTATCAACATCACTGTGTGGATGAAGGGCATGATTCATTGTCATTATTTTTCTGGTCTTCCTATCCAGGGTTTCTAGTTTTGCTTGAGTCCAGTCCACTATTCCAGCTATGTATCTAATGACTGGAATTGCCCAAGTGTTAATTGCCTTGATGGTATTTCTGCCCCTAAGTTTGGACTTTAAGATCTTCACTCTCATAGGTTCACTACTAACCTTCTTCTTGACTTCAATGTGCTTGACATTATCAGCTTGAAGGAGGCCCAGGTATTTGTAGTGAACTTCTTCATCCAGACTCTTGATGTTATTTCCATAGGGCATCTTGATTCCTTCAGTTTTCACTATTTTTCCTCTGTTGATGGGAAGGGTGGCCCATTTGTCCAGTCCAAACTCCATTGCAATATCTTGGCTGTATATTCAGTGTTGAGCAGTGATTCTATTTCAGATGGTCTTTTTCCATACAGCTTCAGATTGTCCATGTAAAGGAGGTGGGATAGCCTAGCAGATGTTTTTGATGTTTGATAGGCATGGCCTGACTTGCTCAGTATTGTTGATAGAGGAATCAATGCAGTGACAAACAGTAGTGGTGATAGCAAGTCTCCTTGAAAGATTCCTCTCTTGATATTAACCTCTCCCAGTCTATCACCATTCACCAGCAACTGTATCTTCCACTGCACCACTGATCTTTGCACAAAGTTTCTGATGTTTCTACTGACTACTGTTATTTCTAGGCACTTGATTCATGTGGCAGGGGGTCAAATGCCTTCTTGTAATCAATCCAAGCTACATTCAAATTGGTCTTACTTCTCTTGCAGTTTTCCAAAATCAACTTTGTCAATTAGGAGCTGACCTTTTGTTCCTCTGCCCTTTTGGCAGTTTCCTTTCTGCTCAGATGGAAAGAGCTTGTTTTCAACTAGATGTGTTGGACTGCATCAGCTACCACACCAGTTAGCAATTTGAAAGTTTTGGTAAGCAGGTAATTGGCCTTTAGTTACCTGGTGCTGCCCCTTTTGTTGGATCTTTCATTATCAGGTAGTTTTGCCAGGTCTTAACCAATCTTCAATTTCACCTCCTTGCAGTATGTTGTTAAACTGTTTGGCAATGAGTGGGTGCAGAGCAGTCAGATGTTTCAACCAAAACCCATGCAGTTCATGTTCACCTGGTGCTGACTAATTCTTGATCTTCTTTGCCCTTTTCTCCACCATTTCTGCTGTTATTACAAATTCTTTCATTTCAGCTTCTTTTTTATTCTTATCCACCTCCATTATCCAAACTGCATTCTTGTTGTATTTCTTTGGGTTGTCTCATAGCTGCGCCCAGAACTGCACTGTTGGTTCTTTGTCGGGTGTTGACTGGTTCATTGCAGTCTCTCCATCGATGGATTGGTAGAAACATTTCTGATTTGATTGAAACTGGAGATTCTACCTATAGTGTGCAATTCGAGGTTCGTATCTTTTTGGCTATGGTTGTTATTTGCTGCTTTATTATTTCCAGTGCTTCTTTGATCTTCCCTGTTTCTAGGAGATATTTCTTGATCAGGTATTCTTTGGTCTTGTTCTTCAGCTTCTTTCTTTCATCTACTCTAGCTTGCTTGCATCTGATCTTAGCATGCTGATCTTATTTTCCAACCTGATCTTCCATTTTGGTGGTGTACTGTTTGGCTTTTTTTCTTGTTTGTTGATTTTGTATCCAAGCTATTTAGTTATCACTGCAGCCGTGCTGTACATTAGTTGGTTTGTTTCTTTCAGCAAGTTGGTGTTTTTATTGTTGTTGTTGTTGTTGGTTGCACAATCAGCCAGATGTTTAGATTTGATTTGGCATTTTTATCCACCTATCGATTCCTTCCCAAGGACCTGGGATAGGCAGATGTTGTTTGATGGTGGTGGTGTTGCTGCTGTTGTTGTTATTAGCATGTTGAGGATAGAAAGACATTAGTTTCTCTATGAGGTTGACTTTTTTAGCTAAATAATTATGTGAGCAACACTCTGCTAATGCATACAAACAGAATTTCAGCTCTCCTTCCCCTCTTTTGCCATCTGCTTTCACAAGATGGAGTATAGCAAATTGCTTTATGACCTAACTGCTTTACCATTCTAAGATCAACTATCTCCCTGTTCTGCTAATATGATGGTGGAACTGTCCTAAGTTGTAGCTAGGTGTATAGCTAATACTAAATTTCCCAAAGCAACCAGGGCTGGCTCTAGGCTAAGGCCAGTTAGGCACCGGCCTAGGGGAGCTAAATTTTAGGCCTGGCAAGCTCCCTTCGGCAGATGAGGCTCCACCTCCCTGCTGTGCTCACTGTGCTTATCCCAGGGCTACGCCCTCACCCAGCGCCTGGATCCCAGGTCAGCAGCAGGAGGTTGAAAATGTGAAGGTCAGCTGTGAGCAGTGGGGGGTGGCAGGTGTAGGTGGCAAAGTGCAGAGCAGCCAAAAGGGCAGAGATGGGGGGGGGGGAAGATGGGGGGGAGTTGAAGCCCCCTTGCAGTCCCAAATGCAGGCATACTGTCAAGTGCTCCAATTTTGATTATGTGACCACAGGGATGCTGCAATGGCCATAACTTTGGGGACCAGTCGTACCTACATTTTTTCAGCACGGTCATAACTTCAAACTGTTGCTGAATGGTCATAAATCAAGGACTACCTGTAACAGACTGTATGTGCATGTCTCTCAGTTCTTTTCCTGCCTTAAGTTATCACAAGTACAGTTTGTATGGTTGGGAGATCACATGACAGGATGGCAGATGGTATTTATTTTCTCCATTCTGTCACAATACTAAATGCCATGCTTTTATCACAAGATGCTTTCTTTTGCAAAGTCACAATATAAAGACTAGTTATGTTTTGTAAATTATGTTATTTCAAAGTTGCTTTGAAATTAATAGAATTTTATGAGCAGGCATTCAGTATGACATTGGCATATGAAATAAAAATAAAGATCCATTAAAATACAACACCTCTTTCCTAGGAGAGCATTTTAAATGTGAACTTCAACAATTTAATTTCCCATTGTGCTAGATCCTTTTTTCTTTCACAGCTAGACTAATTAGATTTTTTTTTCTTTTTCTTTACTGGAATACCATACTATTTTAGTTCAAAAATCCAATTCCTTCATATATCTCTAATAGTGCACTCAGCAAACTGTCATATGAATGTGGACAGAATACACAACCTTGGGCCACTGTGCGCAGTTATTCAGACTGAGCATTGCACAAGGGCATCACATCTAAGGGGGCACCAGCAAAGTGCAAGGAATCAGTGACACTTCCCTTATTTATTTATTTATTTACTTATCATATTTATATATCCCATCTCACCGTAAAGTGACTCTAGGCAACTTAGAATAAAAACAATCATAACATCAAAATATTAAAGCAAATACAATTAAAAGACATCAACGATATTATTAATAACAAGATAGTCAAGAGTTGTCATGGTCTGGATAAAACAAATGAGTGATCCACTAGCAGAAGGGAGGACCCTTGAGTGGCTCAGCGCGTAGGCGTGGCCAGCTTGTCCCTGAGGAGGTTGCTCACTTGACCAAACAGGATGGCACATGAAACAGCAGGCCCACATGCTCCCCACTTTCTCCATTTCAGGGACACCTTTTTAAAATCTGCACAAAAGTGTCTTGTGCCCTCACAGCAGCCCTGACATGACAGCTAGTATTTTGTAAAGGATAAGATGCAGATGGTTGCAACTGGAAAAAACATTATTCATAGAGGTCTAACAATGCAGACTCTTCTTCCTAAGTTATGAGTAGTAATAGATGTGAACAGATTTTGAGAAACAGATTTTTACCTGAAATGTTTAGGATGGAGCATTTTAGTATATCCTCTACATTAAATCAAAATATTACTAGAAAATGCCTGAAAAGTTTCATATGAATAATAATCTAAGCAATATATCTGGCAGTAGTGTCACCTGGAATGTAGTATATAATGTTGATTATATTATACAGTGCAGGAAGTTTGTAAACTCATGTTTGTGTGCCTGTTTTTTTTAAAAAAAAACTTTTCTTTTACATACCTGCAAATGTCACCTTCTGTTCCACTTACTGGAATTTCTGTACATTCATTGTTATCAATAGCCCACTGTTGCCCAGCAGCACAGCAAGTTTCAATTAAATCTTTCGTTGAATCTGAAAAATAGCAGATATATAGCTACATGAAATATGTTTGGGATATCAGAGCAAATAAGCGGGGCCTATAAAAGAATATTTTGTTCAGGAAGCCACTATAAAGGATTTTGGCCACTCCATTCTATTGCCCTTTCTCCATCCTAGATTTCTATGATGATATTTCAGTAAATAATCGGAATTCCATGAACGCTGAGCATGCTCAATCGGCATTGGGCTGTTTTATGTATATATGTTTTGTTAAATATTTCTCACCTGTCCTATATCATAAATACCATGGTAAAGAATATCAATAGAATAAGCATCAGTCATTCTTCATGACGTACAACTCCCAGCAATGGGACATAGAGAAGAACCTTTCAGCTGATCTTAATACTTGGGTGAGTGGAACTTCTGAAATCATTTGGGGTTCTATAGTAACACTTTGAACTAAGACTGGAAGCTTGTGCTTCTGCCTTCCTCCCCAACTTTAAAGGTTTTTGGAATCTTTGAAAACTTGGGGTTCTCACTCAAGTCCACTGATACCATTCTGTTGTGTGTGAGTGTAGTGCCACTTTGGTTATGAAAGCTACTCAAGAATTAGAATAGACTTCATATGAGCCTGATTCTTGTTGCCTCTTGCCCCCCAGATGATGGACTCTAGTGATGGCTAGTGTGGGTTTCTATGAAAGATTTCCAATGATGTACTTCTGTAGACTTTAACAATCTGATTAACTATAATTGAGGCTTCAAACATTACACAAAATCTAGAGAGCAAATCCTACTGAACATAATGTCTTATTTCTGAATAGACATATTATCATTCTTCTGTTCTAAATGGTACTGTCCACTCACAAGAAATAGGGATCAGCAGGCTCAAGAGAACATCAGTGTTTCAAAAATATAACTAAATATATATGGAAATAGATCTCCAAATGAACATAATGAGAACTACATTCAGTGGACACAGAATATTGGCTGACTGCTGAACAAGGGAGGGAACAGAAAAGAAATAGTATATCCTGGAAAATGGATGGATGGATGAAAGCCCTCTACGCTGAAGTATTTTCTTTCAGATTGTATTTAAATGTAGTACATACTACATATGTAGTAGCTAAGTCATTGGACTAAGACTGAAGAGAACCAATTCAAGTCCATATTCAGGTACAGAAACTTGCCAGATGGGTTTTGGCTAATAATGACTTACTCTTTCAGCCCAACCTGTCTCGCAGGATTGAGACTGTGGGGATAAAATTGGAGAAAGAACCACTATATGAACTATCTTGAGCAACAGGAGGTAAAGGAGAATTTAAATCTAATTAAGCCTCTGACATTTTTAGTTAATGCATTTTTATACATGCCATTCCCTTACAACTCTAAAACAAAGCTGCTTATTCATTTCCACCAACATAGACTTCCAACAGCTCTTTCTAATGGAGCTTGGCAAATCAGATTTCTGAGAACATACAAGAAAAGAAGCTATGCCACAGCAGATAGCAGACAGCATTGCCAATGGTAGCACAGGGAGCATCTCAGATTCAAAACACAAAGTTTTAAAAAGTTGACTTTTTTAAAAGAATCAATCAATCAATCAATCACTATGATGGAAGAACAGCTATCTTTCTTTCTCAAACTGGTGTTATTTATAACATGATCTAGAAAGTTTCACAAATATTTTGGAACATATTTATGAAGCTTTCTAGGTCATTTTACAAATAAAACCAATTTGAATTAGCCTGTTTTATCTAATGATATGAACAAAAATGTAATATACTGACCCAATACTGACCAACTATTTAAGAATGATTTATCTTTGTAAAATCATTGTCCAAGTAGTGTTACATAAGGCATCACTGGTCAAATATTAATTGAAGAGAAAATTCCTCTGAGGCCATGAAGTCCTCTCATTTGGAACAGTCTGAATTTTGCTGGTCCATATGCCTTCTGATGCTCAGGCTCGATACAGAAGGTTAATAGGATAACTTTAGATTGAGTAGTTTATGCCCATAATTTGAGACATACTAAATTAGCTGTCCAGTTGAAGAAATGGTTGAAGCTCATGAGCCACTCAAGAGTTCAGTCTATCATCAAAACAGGTATAAAACAGAAAGGTTTGTCATCATTAAAAATTTTAATTCTTCAATTAGTTAAAATGTTGTATATGTCATATTAACATCCAAAGTAAACCAAGATAAGTGCATACAAGTAACACTTCCAAATGTAATTGGGATATTACTGAAAGACTAATTAGTGCTTCCAAGTAGAACAACAAATTACAGTTGATAAACATTAATTCACATGTATTTTGTTGCCAAAGCTGAATTTAACCCTCATTCTAAATACTCAATGGCATTAATGTCTGAAACCATAGGACACTTAGGTCCTTACAGTCACTGATTAATTTGCTCCTTGTGCTAGATTTCATCCAAAAAAATTGCAAAAAAAAAAAAAAAAGCCCTGCAGTTTTAATTTCTGCTCAGAAGAAAAACTTGGAAAGAGAATAGAAAAAAGAAAAGAAGTTGAGTCTGAAGTACAAAAGAAGACAGCTTATGAAAGTAATTTGAAAAAGAGCAGGTAGAGAAGAAGGGATCAAATCTTCTCCTCTGAGTGGGAGTCATGATCCAGATGAAGGTCCTTCTGCACATACTTATAAATCAAATGGAAGGGGGCCAGGACTGGTTAGGTCTTCTTTGGCCTGAAGCCTTTTCTGAAATACATTAGGTGAAAAACCTTTTAGTTGGTTTACCTTTCAGGAACTAAGAAAGATGTTTGAAAAGTTTTATTATAAAGCAGAATCAGGGAGATGCGTGGTGCTTACATTATCTTGTCTAATTTCCTGCTGTGGAGATATTCTGCTCTAAATTATCTCTGAAATGGAATATTGTGATGGGAGATATTACCTGGTACAAGGCCAAAGAAAGAGAGGACCAAGGGTAGGAAATTCTGTTTAAACTGTCCTGATCACCATATCATTTTTGTTCCCATTCTGAATTTGAGTATTATTTTGTTCTCTGAAGCAGAGTATGGTACAAGTAAAACAAAAATACATTTCCATAAGGTTACTTTTCTAAACTTGAGATTAATACTGTTGAATTAACCTGGATCTTTTCCACCATTAGACTATTCATCTCCCACTGTGATACAGCAAACTGAACATCATGTTGGCATCCTATGTGGAATCATATCTAGGTTCTGAAATCAAATCTAATAAGTTGGATTTCTCCTTCATACAACTTTTTCCCACAATGTCCAGGTAATTCTGATGTTCAAGTATTTGAATCAAAATCTGAAATCTAGGGATAGAGTAAAATTTGATGGCTGATAATTGACTGTGGCTTTGTAAAATGGTTAGTCTCCTTCAAATCAGCCTTGGCTAATGATGACTATTAGTAACACCCTCATAATTTTCCTGATAATAGTATGAAAATGATTTGCCATTGTCTGTCTTCTTCTAGGATCTGCTTATAACTTTCCAGTCCAGCTCACAACCCTGGACTTTCCTGGCAGTTTCTCTTCCAAGTGTTAATCAGGCCTGAATTTGTGAGCTTCTGAGATCAGCTAAGATCACTAGGTGCTACCTTCTAGTTGAAGGAAGATGAGCTGGCATTGAAATAATTAAATTGTAGATGATTCTAGCATGGAGTGCTATATCAACAACATAACCAAGTAACTGGATCAAGTGCAAATGCTGAATATGCATTTCGTTCAAAGAATGATTGATTGAAGTTGGAGAATGACATCCCAAGGGAAGTAAAAATAGTTTCATTATAGAGTTTAGTCTGTTGGTGGCCCTCGACCGAGTTACATCTGGAAAGAGTTTTCCTGTTTCTGTTGATATTTCATTCCAGATCAGTTGATCTTCCAAATCTTCACTGATATTCCCTATCTATTTGGAAGCAACTGCTATTGTGACTAGTATCTCATGTTTTAAAATTGTATAACTAACATTGAAGAGCTCCAACATTTTAGGGATTTAGGTTTGGAATTCTGAAAACATATTATGGATGCTTTCACAAATCAGCTGGGGGGGGGGTGCCCATTCACAAAGCTGCCATGAGGAACATAACCAGTTGCAAAGTGCCACTTTCATAAAATGCTAGCTGCACTTATTCTAGCCCCCCACCCCAATCCTACATGTTCCATACTATCTTACATGACTTTATCCTTTAGGCAGGTGGGCACACTTCCAGAGAAAGCCTTGGTCTGTAGTTACTCATCCTTGTTTATTTTTTAAAGGAAAGTTCTGGGGTCCATGTGGGATCCAGAGCCACTCTTGAATATAAAGTTGATGGAGGTTGGCACTTTGTTTTGCAGCATGTCTGCTTCTAATTTTTAAAAATATTTTTTTAATGTAAATGTCAGAGCCTGACAGATATCAAAGGAAATTCCTGCATGCGTATTAGGCCTTGGGCACCACATTCATAATTGCAGGCTTAACATGAAGACAAACAGGCAAATACCTTGAATGGAACTCTGCTTATATAGCCACAATTACACATACAAGTATTTATGTACCAATTTCCCTTTCACCATTTTTTCTTCCTTCTTATAAGTTTCTTGTATCACCTTCAAAATTCATGCTTTCATACATTGCTTCCTCCTAGAATCTCTCTTTTAAGTCTTTGCTCTGCTTCCAGTAATAGGATCATTTAAATTAATCTGTGTTCAATAAATAATTCAGCTATGCTTGGCTTTTCAAATTAAAAATCTGGAATGCCAAAAGGCATACATAAAATGGGATAAATAGATGTCTCTCCTTATCTCATGTGCAGAACAGAATAACCATCAGGCTGAATTATCTGATTGACTTTGTTCCTAAAACAAATGAACAGCTAATATCCTCCTGGACCATAGTGGTGGATAATCATTCTACTTTGAATTAGCCAGGACAGAGGTCAACTAATTTAGCATGCTTCGTTTATATTTTCATGAGACCATGATTTTTAATGCTAAGCTTGAATGGAAGTGAAGAAAGGCTCTGCAGATCCTCAAAAGTCCTTCAGCTTCGAAACCTCTGTTCTATCCTCAGGTAAAACCCTTTTTTCAAGTAAAGCTCAGTTCCTGGTGATTTCAAGAACACACCCACATTACTTGCTTGACATCTCCCACTGCCACCTTCTGGGATTTTTTTTCCCCCCTTCCCCAGTCAAACTACAGTCCTGGTATTTCTGGTGGTTTCCCATTTAAGTACTAACAGATACTTCTCCATATGGGAGACCATACAGGAGAAAGAATTCATTTCCGTGCCACATGTCTTGTCTGCTGGAGTTACTTTGGCAGAGAAACTGCATTGCCATTTGCTTTTCAACAGAGTAAGGATTCCTGCTTGTACAGCTCCATTCACAAATACTGCTAAACTGATTTCAGTTACAATGGGGCCAGCTAGTAGAATCACACTACCTCAATTCTTCTCCCATGTTTATAGGCAAGAACTGGCTCATGAATCACTGTAGCAGGGGGATTTCATCCTTTCATCCTTGAACCCAATCACTCTGAGAAAATTTGGAGAAGAAAAATCTGAAACTTTCTTGGTTATTCTTTTTTAGCTGTTGCCTAAGAAAACAGCTTCTGAATATTTTTAAAATGGGATGACAAAACAAAGTATGAAGGCAAACCCTTACATCTGTGGTACATTGTCATCGTGCTTAGTTTTCATGCAGTGCTTCAGTTAAATAACTGAAGCTGGCAATGGCTTTCATTCTGACCAGGAGTATCACATTCTTAGTTTATTTTTAAGTCATAGTTCATTCTAATTAGCACTGGAGCTTAGATACATTTTTTTCTGCTTTTTGATGCACCATTCCTTTTATTGCTTACAAACATATGCAGCAATTCACTGAGTAATTTTGAAAGTTGATCCCGTCATGCAGATTTTTATCAAATGATAGTTTTGCTGAGAATATTTTCTGCTGTCTCGTTTAGCTCATTAATGGATATTTTGATCCAGGTGGAACATAGTTACCTTGCCTAGTCTGATCTTAATGCAGCTATTGCTATTCTCCAGCAACTGAAATGATATCAACAGAACTGCCAGGAAGGTTAGAAACCCATTCATATTTAAACACAAAACCCTTGTGAGAGATAAATAACCACATGCAGTCAATACTCAGGAGATTTGTATCACTGCCCAACTAAGTGTTTCTGTACTGTGGCTACGAGTACACTAAACTGCCTTTCGTGTGTTTAGTACTTCAAAAACACAAGCATCCTTGATCAAGCCAGCTGGCTATCATAATGCACCATGAATGCCACATACCTTTCAAAGGACTCTCAAATGCAAAACCAGGATATCATTTGAGGTATCAAATTTGCCAGGAATAGCTAAAGGAATATATCCATTTTAATTAAAACTTGTCCAACCTCCTATCATAAAAGACATTAAGATATTTTGTGGAATTTTTCTGTTCCGCTCAAAATCCAAAAGTGGGAAGGAGACATTTCTGTTTTCATTCCTAATTCAGTCTACCTTGTTTTGTATGAGTTATGTCTCCAACACTTTAGTATCATTTAGAAAGTTTACATGGGCACATATACACATTCATATCAATCACAAGATAAGCACTGTTAGGCAGAGCACAGAAAAGGAGAGATAGTAAGCCAACAAATGGAGGTATGAGATAAGAAAAAGAAGCCATCTAAAACTGGCTTACACAAACACCATTCACTATACCTCTCCATATTGTTCCATCCTTGCAAACCTTCCTTATTCTCACTATGCCCATAAACAAATTCTTATGTAGTCTTTTGTATTTTAAACTCACCTCTTTTCTAGGTTCTTCTCAAATCATCCAATCACACCTTTCTTGGTCTTTCTTTTCCTCTCAACTCATTCACTCTTCCTTCTTATATCTGCTGTGCAATTCAATCCTCATTCATTCTCTCCAAATGACAAACCACCTCAATGTACTTTTCTCATATACTGTTCATTCACTTTTGTATTCAGTCCTCATTTATTCAGCAGTCATACATTCTTGACCCAATCACTTGTGTACCATACACATTTCTTAAGTACCCCATTCCCCCTGTTTTCAATTTACTTTTATGTTTTTTTTGATATACCAAACTCTCACTTCCACATAACAAAATAGGCTCTTAAACCCAACCATTTTTGCTTCTTTTGACAAATATTCATTGCTTGCAACAAACTATATACTACCTCTCTATTACATTTGCCCTTTTTCATCCCCTATCTTTAGTAATTATTCTGTCTTGGTACATAGTTTCATCTGTGTGTTCACCTTTTGCGTATAAATTACAATCATTCACTCTAACCATAGTATTTGATACATTAATGTTCAGATCTACATTCCTCATTGCATCATACAGTTTATCTAATATTACCTGCAAATCATTCACATTCTTAGCCAACAATATATCTATGTACAAAAGTACACACATATTCATGTCCCCTACCAATGACTTCTAATGTCACTCCAAGCATCCCTTATACATTTGTCTATAAATATACTAAAGAACTAAGGGGCATTACACATCCTTGTCTTACTCCCACCTTAAAGTTGAACCATTCACCAAACATCAGTCCTTTCTCGCACTTCTTTCAGTTACCGTATTGTATTCAGCCACCTTCAATTACATATTCACACAGAACATTACATGACATTACACAATTCAGTCCAATTCACTTAATCCTATACTATCTCTAAACTAACAACAAAAAAAATCCTCTTTCTTTCTCACATTCATACATTTCTCAGTACCCTGCTGAAGAGCAGAATTTGGTCTGTACAGCCTCTGCCCAGCACAAAGCCTCTCTCCCCTTACCAAATTCTACTCATTGTCACTTTTCAATCAGAATTCTATCAATTGCCATCCCAGGCAAACTTAATTTGCAATCACTCTGAATGTTTTTCCTCTATATAGGAGAACAGTAACTGCATTCTTACAATCATCAGGCAAGGAAACATCTTTCACACATAAGTTGCACAGCCATCCCATAAGTAAACTGCACCCATATTTTTACATTTCTCCAGTTACATGGTCTACACCTGCAGATTTACAATTTTTCAAAATTGTCACAGCGCTTATGACTTCATCAGTTTTGTCTTGGACACTAACACTTCTAGCATTTGTTTTAATTCCACTTTTGAACATATTCCCATCATTCCCATGCAAATCTGTAAAGCACTCCTTCCATCATTCCCTTAAGTTTCATCCCAAATTTAGTTTCATCAATCTTATTTTTTGAAATTCTATTTACTCTGCTGGAGGCTCCTTGTTTAGCCATCTTCACCCATTTCCAAAACAGTATTTTATTTCCATCAAAATCATATTTTCTCTGTATCTGTTCATCTTAATTGTTTCTTGTTCTGTTTCATTACATTTTTGCAATTATCTTTTTTCTCTAAATACAAATTGTATGATGCCTCTCATCCTCATTTTTCAGCAATCAGTCTCTTCTATGTATTTTTGTTTGTTGTGGTTTATTTTCCAAATACTTATACTGCTTTCTCCTTTCATGCATTTTATTTACATTTCTATAAATATTTTCTTTTGATTTACGCCTACGGCTTACGTGTGAATTTTTGATAATTATGAAAGAGTTATCTCCCTACCTGCTAATTACTTGGATCACCTACTTGCATCTAAAGTTCTGCACCAAAGGGGACATAAAAGGAAAACAGTCTGCCTGCCTGCCTGTTGTGCAGAAAAGACATCATTCATTGTTACTTGTCTTGAGAGCCAATAATTGCCTCATGCTCCTGAAGCATCTCCATCCTCAGGGTTAGAGGAAAACAGTGGTGCGTGTGACAACTGACCCTTTAGCTAATATCACAAACAACAAGCCAACGCTGAAAGGCAGCTGGAGGCCGAGGATTCCTTAGTGGCAGCAACTATGAAAAGCTTTAACAGGAACAGGTATAACTGGGCTCATATATTAGTCATGCTTACCTTGCAGTGAAGTAAATGGGATTTCAGCATTCCTGTTTTGGTTTTGCTTACAGAAGGAAACAATGAGGGCCTCAACTGGATGCATTACAATAGTGCATGAACAATAGCATATGAAAAGTCATTTCATAAATACTGTTCAAACACACTGGGGTTTTTTTCCTACTTCATTCCAAACTTACCCAGAATATTGCATTGCTGCTGATATTGAATGGCACCCCAACATTTAACAATGCTGCAGTGAACAATCCTTTTTTTTTTTTTTTAAAGCTAATTTCCACACTGCAAATCTGATTATCCACAAGTAAAACTGTGGAGCGAAAGGGGGTTAAAACAATACAGAGCCTTTTAACGAGCCATTCAGAGAAATAAATATCTGTGGTGGGGACTGGATTTTTGGTTTGGTTTTTTGTCCATACAGGATTAAACAACATTTGCTAGAAAGCTTGCTAGTTACACAAAACCTAGGAATAGTTCCAAAAATGCATAAAACAGTTTATTCTTACCTATGGCAAGTATTTTAATTTGGAGATGTTCCTTACAATATTCAGAATGCTTTGCAATGGTCAAAATCCTGTCTGGGGGGCATCAGTGAGTGTGAATGTTCTATGCCCTATAGACAAATGCTGCCTCCAAAGCACAGTGCCAATGAACTTTTTCCCATGATTGGACATGTCAGTTACCTGACTCTCCTCTTCCCATTCTCCCTATTGTCCATCCTGGTACTTTATATAGAAATGAAAAAATGCCATTTTTGCAGTAATAGCATTTACTTTTCTGCATTATAACAATGTTTCAAAGGCCTTACAAAGCTTCCTAGCTGCATCTGGGCTGCTGGGTAGAAATATATTTATTTAATCATATTTATATAGCTGCCCAACTCATCAACTCTCGGCAGCTGACCATAAAAACAACCAGCAGAAGAATCCTTTATGAGATGGCCCAACCTGGTGAAAGTAATAGAGACACAAAAAAAGGAACAAGGCCTGGTAATAAAAAGACAACCATAGAAAACCACTCATCTCAGGACCTGGGGAAAGAACCAGGTCTTCAAAGTTTGCTTAAAAGATGGCAGGAATCGGGCAATATGAGTCTCTGGGGGATATCATTCCAGAGGGTAGGCACCATGACAAGAAGGCCTGCTTCCTGGGACCCATTAGATGACATTGTTTCAAGGATGGGATCTGGATGCTAGGCAGGCTCATTGGTTCAATCCAAGACATCTACTTCTTTTTGGAATTCCAGGTTCATCAAATCCAACATGTGGTGATAGAAAAGAATCTGTGCCTTGCAAGACTGCAGCTACATGCTACAACTGATTTCCAAATTCTTAGGTTTTCCAGGATACTTTTCAGAAATGTCATTAAGCAATTCACAGGAGTGAAAGCAGCGAAAAATGACTGAAGGAATTTCAGGAATATATTTGTTCAGCTTAGAAATCCTAACTCCCTTCTGAGGCTAGTCCAAGGATTCAGACCCAGCTCATATTATACTTGGTTTTCATCCAGGAATTTTCCCTTCTACCATAGTTGAGATTTTCCATTCATTCCACATTCATATTTACTTGACAGTAGCAACAACGGCAACCATTCAGGCTAAACTGGCTCAGCATTCCACACTTTGTAGATGTAGTCATGAGTTAGAAATATGGATACATCCCTTCTTTTGTCAATGCCTGAGAAGGATCTGCATCTGGGTTGCTGGGTAGAGATTTATTTATTTATTTAATCATGTTTATATAGCTGCCTAACTCAATCAACTCTGGGCAGCTGACCATTAAAAAAAAAAAACAGCTGTGGGATGGAGTGAATGCCTACCTGCTATGGACTGAAGTCTCACTGTCAGTACTGTCTGGTTAACACTGCTTCAGAGGCTGAAGAGAGAGATCAGATGGACCATCAGCCTGAGGAAGTGGTAGGCCATTAAAGACCTGAGGCAGCTCCAGAATACAAGGAGCCTGAACAGGTGAGTCTGTGTTAGTGAGGACCCAGATTCTGAACCAGCACCAAGCCCAAATCCACACCAGCAGCTACAAAGGGCAGAGGAAAGGTGGTCAGCATACCTCCTTGAGAGGAGAAGGCAACAATTCCATGTCAGCACTGGGGGCTACATAACAGCAGCCCCTAAGCCTTTGCCACTTGGTTAGAAATCACTTTCTGACTCCAAAACTGTAGCTCTTGCACCTTATCCAGTGTTTGGACCTTGGCTTGGCATTTGAACCAGGTCATGTAATTCTCTGGTGCTAAATCACTAGACTCTTACAACAACATTTGCACCTTTCTCTTGCCAGCAGAATCTGACATCTCAGATTTAAAGGCATATATTAGCGCTCTCTGGCTAATTACCCCAGCTACTGTCAGGTGCTTTACAACACAGCAATTCTGACTTTCAAATTTGTATTTGCTTGGCACAGGACCAAGCATTTAGACAGAAGATATAATTTTTTTTGTCACATTCTTGGAAATATGGAAGATATAGGCAAGAGCTCTAGTTTGCAGTCACAGCATTTGTGAGTTTTGTTGATGGGAACCAGAATCAAAATCAAGCTAATGTGGTGCAATGAGAAAATATTTACTCTCAAAGCCCAGGAACCTCTAAAGCCCAGTTCATTTCATATAAAAAAATGTTTTGAGATAGTGTTTGGCCCAAGGCCACTGTTTGAGGAGCAAAAACAGCAGTTTCTAAACAGACATGAAGAAGATGTCAACATTTCTACAATACAAACTGAAAAGCAGGCATTGCTTGGCTTCACTTTAATGCTAAAGACATCAAGTCACTTGTACTACTAGCTTTTAAGTAGAAATGGTGGTACCTGTTCATTCTACACTGAGGCAAATAAACATAAAATCTATACAAGCTAAGTATTGAAGCTTCCTCGGTTTATTAGCTTCGGTAATCAGCGTTTGTGTACAAATTTTGGCAATAGTTCCTGGATTAATGAAAAAGTTGAGAGCCTTAAGTTGTTCTTTGATTCTTTAAACCAGGAGAACTCTTAAATCCCCAGGAAATGATTGCGGCTGGAGCAGTAGTTGCTATTAGACTTCATTGTGAGAAAGATGGTTGAGAGAGATTAAAGTAATCAACAAATGTGGGTTCTCCCCAAAATTCAGTACTGTGGTCTGAACTGGAATACCGGTCTTCTTAATTTATAGGCCAAGTAAAGAAATTATAAGTAATTATCATTATCATTTTTAAAAAGATATATAAATAGTTGGACTACCAATCATTCATAGGTTTCACATTGCTTAAACTGCCTTAATAAAAGAAACGCAGTGACCACCATGCACGGTCTGGTACTTTCTAGGTATGTTGAGGCTGTATCGTCAACTATTCTGACTTCAGAGCAATTCATAATCAGGTGCTTTTCTAAAATGAAGGTTAGGATTCAGCAATTTGTTTAACCAGAGTATTTCTACTCAGATATTTGGTCTTATTCAAAAGAAGCAGATTACTTTTATGAGGTAAGATAGAGCTCATTTTAAAAGATTTATATTAACTGAGTATACATGACACTTTTCAAGAATGCTCCTCAGATCCATGAACCATAAATCATAATCAAATCAAACATATAATGAAAAGCGTAGCAAAAGCCTGTCTGAATGAAAAATCCCTTTGCCAGTTGGCAAAAAACGCTTCTAACTTATCTGCAAAAGGATGTGGGCATAACCCAAAGGGGAGCACTCCCAGCATTTAGCAGAGACTGTATCAGGAAGAAGATCCTGGGGAACATCCCTGCCTAAGCCAGGACTCTGTCATAATCTCATGAAACTGGAATGCGTGGAGCCCAGTAGGGCGGGATGGGCTGACCAGGCTTTTGTTATCTTAGAGCAAACTGCTCATTTGGGACTGGCTTGTTTTACTGTCCCATCATGTGGTTTGAGGTCAGGATGTTATAGTGGCCTTTACATTGGCACTTATCATCTTAGGCACATTTTGCCTAGATGTGGAATATACCACGTTGGTATAATAGGAAAGTCTGGTTGATGTATGTTTGTATGTGCTTGTGTGGGGGGTGAGGGGTTGCATGTTGCATTCGCAAAGATTATAGAAACTTGGAACATAATTAGATGTGATATTTATTTGCGCAATTTATCTTTTGTCTCAATCCTCATGGACTCTATTAAAGCTAAGAATTGCACATTTACATTTTTATTGGATTAACTAAAAAAACTCTGAAAGTTTTGCAGAGATAGCCATGGCAGATCTAAGATAAGAAATTGCATATAAATATTATTTTTGAAATGTTTGGCACCATATAAATTAGATACAGTTGCACGAGTGCTTCTATCAATTAGAGAAATTTCCTGTGCTAGGAGAAAGCACTCCTGAGGTGTCTTTAATCAGACAATGGTTTTGAATGTAACTAAAGATGGCTACATAAAATAGCCACTATTCCTTTTATAATGCAAACAGTAGGGGAACCTATTGTTTGCACCTCATGCACGGGGTGAAAAGTTGGTAATAGACACTTTGCAAATAGGAAATTGGGGTAGGGTTGGGCTGTCAAATACTCTAGGAGGCAGTTCTGTTTAAACAGATGCTGTGTCACCATGGTGATCTTACAAATACATAAACTTGCCACCTATTAAGAGCATTTTACTAAGAAACTCACCAGGGAAATTAGTTAGTGTGCTTGAATCTATAGCTTTGGAATGAAGACAAGCATGATATAAAGAGTGAACTCATATCCATTATTCAGTTCTGGAGGCACTCTGGCTTCCTTACTGAAATGTCAAACATGCATAACAGCAAATCAAATATTGTTCTATGCAAAAAAACAAAACAAAACAAAACCCTAGGGTGGTGAATATCTGAGCATGCATTTTAGTTTTTTTCATTTGATACTTTATTCATCTTTAAAGTATATAAAGGTTTAAAAAATGGTAAAGTGCTCTGAAGATTGAAGCATAAGTCACATGCAAAAAATAGCTTTATATACAGCCAGCTCTGGGATGATTTTTCCTTGAGTTCAATAATTCATCACTTTGTGGATGATTCCAGAATGGCACTACAGGTAGTCCTCGACTTATGACCACAATTGGGCCTGGAACTTCTACTGCTAAGTTAATTGAGTTGCACCCAATTTTATGACTTTTTTGCCACAGTTGTTAAGCAAATCACCATAGTTATTAAGTGAATCATGCAGTTGTTAAGTGAATCCAGTTCCCCCATTGATTTTGCTTGTTGGAAGCCCCTGGGAAGGTCACAAATGGTGATCACATGATCCCAGGATGTTGCAACCACCATAAAGACATACTGGTTGCCAAGGGCCCAAATTTTGATCACGTGACCGTGGGGATGCTGTGATGGTCATAATGAAGACCAGTCATAAGTCACTATTTTCAGTGGCATCGTAACTTTGAACGATCTTTAAACAAATGGTCGTAAGTCAAGGACTACCTGTACTGTATTCAACTCTGTTTTTTCCTCCAAAAGAATGAGACCTTGAAACCAGTGAGATGTGATTTGATATCACAAGACAATCAAATGGTTAAATGTGCGCATGTTTCTAGAATTGAGCTATGCACAACTTTGGCTTGGATTGGCTGCCATGTTTTCTCTTTTGGTCAGCAACATGTCAATGCACAAATATGACTTTCTTTAGTGCATTAGATTAGATACAGGTGAAAATAAATATAACTTTCTGTATATTGTTTCTCAATAATACATGCTTTAAATAATATTTCCTTTTTCTATAAAGGAATATGAATTCTGCTAAATTAGAAGGCAGTTGAATCAGTGCACAGCCTGATGGCATTGAGAAGCCACAAGCAGGACATGCCCTCATTAGCATCCCCCTACTCCTGTTCCCCAAGATCTGCTATGTTGTCTTTCTTGCCAATATCTTTAGAAGTCACTGTCATCTTATCCTTCTAAAGTTGAGATTACCAACCTCTAGGCCAGTCAGATGGGTATGAATATCTGCATACTTCATGGATTCTCTCAATATCTAGGGGAATTTTTTTTTTAAGAAGTCCATCTCCTCCCACTATGAGCTGCATGTGTGCAAAGCTTAACTTTCTGGAAAAGAATGGAAAGCAAACTCCTGAAGAGCCATATTTTTGCCATAAGGATGGAGAAAGCAAACAGAATTTAATGACACCATGGACAATCCAGAAGAAAAGTCAGGGTAAACAAGAGATGGGCTAGGTAATTCCACAGTTTCTCCCTTGTATTTTTAATAGCCCCAATGACAACTTAGTTATTTCATTTATTATTACACGCATAGTCCCTTTTTCTCTAGGGACAGGGGGGTATATTGTACATTGGGGGATGGCTGAATACCACACTTGGCCTTTGAGGGGCTTGCTCGTTTTCTATTTAATTAAAACTAAATCTATGTAGTATGATCCTTTGCCAATCACATATTTAACATTTTCCCCTTTTATGACTTTAAACATCACATTGTATTAGTTTTAGACTCATTTTATCCTTACAAGCGCAGAATGATACTAGCTTATCAATCTGCTACAAAGTCCATGGTTCTGCAAATATTCTTCTTCTTTTTAATAAATGGAAATTAAATGTTCTCAGGATTGGATGGATCAAATTTCAAATATTTTGGTTATTGATATTTTTTCTAGGATTGCTTTCGTGATGGATTATGCCTAAAAGCAATATGAAAAAAGTACAGCACAGCTGTACTTGTACAGAATTTACATTTACACTCCCTCTAGTTCTAGTCAATTCTCAAGTAAATATATGATGTACATCAAGAAAACCTGAGTCAATAGCAACTTACACAATACTCTGAAAAAAGCCACAGAGTTACAGAATAGAAGTCCTTTTGTTGTATCCAAGTCTTATTTTGATTGTGTGGTTAAAATCCAAAGCTCACAATTGCATTTGGTTTCCTATCTCTCCCTCTTTGAGGTACCAATTTTGGGAAGACTTACGTATAGGCATGGAGAGCTACATGTCCAATATATAGTCCCACTGAAATATTTCTTTTCCTTGAAAGCACGCTAAGAGAAGAACTTAAAGTTCTATTTGATTAATTTCTGGGACTGTGCAGTATTTCCAGTATGAAGGCAAAAAAGTTTGGTGGTGCAAATGTAACCACTACTGTAACTTCTTGAAACAGCAACACTTTTTTTCTTAATTCCCAAAGCCCTTTCACGTTATCCCCTTCTATTCCTCAAACTGTACAAATAAAAGTTCACAGAGTGAACGGTAAACTTCCATGCACTGCCACACACACAGATCAGTCCTCACAACCAAGCTTTGGCCTTACTGCCTGACTGTTACCTAGAGGGTGAATATGGAGGAGGAGGAGGAGGAGGAGGAGGCGAGTTGTTAAAAGGTAGAACGATGTTGCCCTGTAGTCTGCTGTCTCCTGAAGTTATACCCACTTTGCTGCCTGAGGAAAGAAGCAAAATGTTCTCCCATTCCATGTACAAAAATGGACTTTTTTGTTAGCTGAATCTTGCTTCAAAATTGTAGACAGCATCCTACCTGCAACAGAGGATAGCCACCTAAATTAGGGAGCATAGGGCAGAAGATACACTACCCTGCCAGTTCCCTATCTCTCATCCTAACTCTTAGTCCTAGTTATCTACCTCTCTCTATCTTATCATATGTCCAGTCATCTGATATTCTCTTAGTTATTGGTCATTTTCAGGTCTAGTGGTATGGAAGATGCTACTCTTTTGTCTGTTACCAGTGTCAACGATTTATTTATAAAATGTAAAGATGTCAGGTTTAGCCCAAAGAACTCCAAGAGACAGTGCAAAATCAGTTCAGCTATGTTTATTTGCTACAACCTCTAGCAAGAATCTTCCCAGACTGAAACTCCAGCTCCCAAGCCATGCAGCCACAGCACCGTGAATTCCTCAGGGAAGGGGGCCAGCCTCATCCTCTTGTGGTTCCCACGCTCTTTCGGTGAGCTAAGAAAATGCTTATCTCCCCGAGCCTGGCCTTCATAATTCCATTCCATCACAAAAGATCACCTCAATCCAAGACTCTGGACAATTTACAATGTTACAGTGGTAGACTGGCATGCTTTCCCCTATGAAGTGAAGGAACTATCATTCTGTCCTTTCTCTGCGACAACAAATTGTTTTGGATGAGTCCTTGCTTACAGGTCAAATTACAGTGTGACATAAGCAATAAAAGAACACTATAAAATAAAAGCAAATAGCCAAATTAAGCCAAAGGCGCCAGAAATCACTTCAGGGAAGAAGCAGTTTGTAGCAAAAGGCTGGCCAAAAAAACCCTCACTTAATCCATTATTGATATAGTCAGAGTTGGGAAAATGAAGCCAGGGAAAGATACAACACATATGCAATCTTATATATTCCTTATTAAGAGCCATGTCTATAATACCTTACAAGCTATGAAGCAAGGAGAATTCTTTTTGTACTACCACAGATTTATAAAGACTTTCCTTGATGGCATCACTTTATTAGCTGAAGGAAAGGACTTAGATGAAATTAAAAATGTAAAGTGAAAAATCCCAGTCAATGTGAAATAGTAAGAAGTCAAAAGTAATGTCAACCTGCATGTTTAATGAATTTACAGTTGACTCAAAGAACTGGTAGATAGTTTTGATTCTTGGACTCAGGAAGAAATGCAGTGTGCTGGAGAAGTAAAGACAGGATTAATCAAAAGGAGTAAGACAATGACAAGTTTAAATAAGGTTATGAAGGATAAGGATAGCCATCAAAGCCAACACCAACCAGAGCATAAAACAACTGAAAGAAGCCATACAAGATCAGAAAATGTGGAGAAAGCTGGTCCATAGAATCATTGAGAATCAGACTTGATTGAACAGATATCATCATCATCATCATCATCATCATCATCATCCTGACAACAAAGAATTGAATCATTAAAGCAATATTTCTTTCCAGTAATAACATACAGCAGTGAAAATTGGACATCAAGAAAAAGGAAAAGGAAAAAGATAAATACCTTTGAATTATGGATTTGGAGACAGTTACTAAGAGCATTGTGTTCTGCAAGATGAACCAGTCAATCAGTCCTGGAGTAAATAAAGGCTGTCCACTTGTTCAAAGTGATGATCAGCAGACAGAAACTTACATATTTTAGGCATGTGATGCAATGGGATGATGGACTAGAAAAACAGTTATGCCCAGCAAGGTTGAGTGAAGTAGAATAGGAAGATCATGAATAAGTTGAGAAATAGTATCAAGGAACTTACTGGAAACCTATTTGAACAGAACTGAGTTATTACTGGAGGAAGTGATAATAAACATTTGTGCATGTAGCCATCATAAGTTGAGCCCAATTTGACATTACACAACTAGTTTCAGAATTATTTTTGTTCGTTTGTTTCTTAAGCATGGAGTTTGATTTGTGTATTGATTGAAGCAGTGATCCTTAAAATGGCTTTACCCTTACTATGCCCAAGAATTATAAATTAAGAGCAAGTCCATGGTGTACATAGTACACATTATTAGCCAGGACTTTATCCAAGTGTCTCATCAAACAACTCTATGGGTAACCATTTTCTAAGCTAAAATGTAGAAGCATTTGAATTGTTCTTGTTTATTTCACTTTATTTCAATTGTTGTCAGTCCTAGGGACTGGAAATAGTCAGGATGTATTCTACATATGTCCACCACAGCACACTGATAATGGTATGCAAACAGACTTGGCTTGGCATTAAAACTTGGCTGTAGCATATGCAAAGCCAGAAAGACATGAAGCAACTCTATACAGCCATTCCCTGAAATAAATTCAAGAAACTATCATTTCAAGGGTTTTATGACCATAAAATTAACTATGTATGCATTAATGTCCACTATTTGGAAGCGAATACTATTTTTCTCAGTACAGTAGAAAAGATGGCTATCATCTCATAAATGCAAGCTAAGAAATCTATAGAGGCTCAAACATAGTCAACCACATAGTACATTCCAGATTCAGTCTGGCTCTGAAATGTAAACAACATGAGGGGTTGGGTTGGCGTCTGTAGCCTGCAACTAATTAAATGCCTATTCTGTACCACCTACCAAGGGAAAAGCTGGAAAGGAAATAAATCATAAAAGGCAGACTATACAGTTCAAGGGCCAGCATTTTGACTTGTGTCAATTGGCAAAACTACATTCAGAGCAGCACAATTGCTGAAATTCCACACTGCTGTTTTGACTTATGCCAGCTCTGAAAAACTGGCCACAAACTTGTGTGCATGTATGTGTGCCCAGATGTACATGTGTGCAAACAGAGAGAGTTTAAAATATTTACATCCTGGCTTTCTGTGAAAATGTAAACCCCAAGAAGTCTAAAAACATGTGTTTACTCAGAAGCAACTCCTGCTGAGATTAATGCTTGCTGAAGATTGTAACCTCAGTTCCAATTAATAAAATTGCATGTGCAAACTATAGAGTAAAACAATCCATAACAAAAATCTATTGCAATAAGAGAAGTCAAATCAGGTATCGTACTATCTTTCAGAATTATGCTTAACTAAGACTGATCTTTGCAATTAAAAAGAAAGAAAAACCTACAGACTTAACTGGGAAGAAGATAGTTCAGTTTCCACGGTGTTTGGCTGCTGTCTCCTATGTTATTTTTGACTCAGACATTTTGTACAAGGGCTCTGGAGATTAATGAATCATAAGGCAGGTCAATATTTTTGGTGAACTGACTTCAGCCTTTGAAACACAGAACAAATATGTTCCAAACAAATTAATATAGGAGAAGTTTTAGATTGGACCAGATCATTCACAGTGCTAGAAAAGGATAAGCAGTCCATGTAGCCCTCAGCCTGATCTCACATAGATTTTGGGCCAGTTTCAACTGCCCTCTGCAAGTGATCAACTCAGAACCCTGGTCAAATTGACCTGCCCCTTCCTTGGCAGTCTGCTGCTGCTGCTGAGTGGAAAAGGGAGAGGATGGGAGACAAGAGGGTGCATTTGCTTTGATCTGCCTTTATCCACCATTTGTTCAGCTCAGCTCTCCAACTGGCATGTGGTCCCCCAGAATTACTACTGTGGTAATACAGTCCATAACAGGAAAAAAAAGTCTACTTATTCTAGAGGTAAGGCTTTAAAGCTGAACATCTGCTCTCTGACTTGGTGAAGCCAAACAGAAAAAAAAATGCAGGGACTTAAGTATGTAACTTTTGATGAAAAAGTGACTGCCATATTCTGGACCAGTTGTAGGTTTGGGCTGATAACAACTTCTTTCCAAGGCAAGGACATAACCTTATACCAAATAAGAGCTGGTGAAAAGTTATCCAGTTGCACTTCAAACAGCAAACCTGATGCTTAAGGTAGAGCACCTTCTTACCAAGAGCAGGACAAGCACCAACTGAGCATCAACTGGACTATCATGCCCAGCACACCCAGTCTAGACTGGATCTGAATTATTATTCCACGTCCAAACCATTACTAACCCCAGACTGAACATCAGCTACAATTCCAGGATTAGATAAACATGAAAAATGGAACATGTCAATAACACTTCCTTCAAATGCCCAGGTGATATATAACTTAGCACTACCTTCTGGAAATCTCAAAACAAGACCTCCAATTCCTTTTTAGTTTGAGACCCACAGAAATATTATGGTCCATAAACAGAAGCAGCACCCCCAGCAAGCACAACTAATAGCAAAGGATTCCAGGGATTGTAACTCAGCAACATCTGGAGGACCACAAGTTGTGCAACTGACATTTCAAGACAGATTCATGCATACATCCTTTGCAACTGTTACTATTAGAGAAACAAATAAAACAAAACATTATTTGCTTATCCAAGTGAGCAATTGCCAGAGATCATTGAAAATGTCATCATATCACAATAACATTCACAGTAAAGATTCCAAACATGTGGTTAGCAGCCAAATATTTCAAAGTCCCTAAAGCAGAATTAATTTGTGGCAACTAGACTTTTTGGAAGAGCTTTTTATGTTCAAGCCAAAGCATGCTCTTGTTTTCCTTACACATTCTGAAAGAAGATGAAGGCAAAGTTGGCATATTTTCTAACATTAGAGATATCCCTAACGAGATACTTTGTTTAGAAGAAAATATGATATACTTTACTTACAAGAATGCGTCTCTTTAATATTATTAATCTAGTGCCCTTGACAGAGACCTTGACTGAAAATAAGAATTCATCCTTTAAGGCAAGAAAGCAGCACATCACAGAAATCTGAAAGACTTTTTGGAATAAAAGAAAACTCTTGAAAAGGGAGCATTTTAATTTCCAGATATTGTGCCAATGTGAACTCCAGCATCAACATTTTTGATTTACCTTCTCCACATCAAAGCTGAGTTCCTATGTATGACAAAATGGGTTTCAGCATGGCTTGGGGCTTATGGAGACCTCCACAATCTGACTTTCAACATATTAAGAGAGTTCCATTCAGAACACCATACCTCTGTGTGTGCATGTGTAATAAATTATTGGATTGGATTGGATTGGATTGTTTTATTGGATTAATAGGATGGGTGTGGAGCAAGTGACAGGAGTTTTGATCTTTGATATCTTACAGGGAAGAAGTCAGAACATAAGTTGGGATCACCAAAGAGTAAGCAAGGCAGCTGAGAAATAAAAGCTACAAGTCAGCGAGCCACATTCTAACCAGCATTCTCTATCTTTAACTTACCAAAAGCCATGCCCATTCTCCACTCATGTGCATAATTTTACAGGAAATGTGTGAATTTGGCTATTCGGAGTCAAAGCTATTTCCAGGACTGCAACCTGACAAATGATAGCTGGTCCAGTGAACCATAACGTTCAAGTGCTTACCATCTGTGAGTCTATCTAGTCTTTAAGATAAACTTGCTAAGCCTTGGCTGGTGTAGGTCTTCCGGGCTGTGTGGCCGTGGTCTTGAAGTTTTGTTTCCTAACATTTCGCCAGCACCTGTGACCGGCATCTTCAGAGTGCAGGAGCACAGACAGGAGCAGTTCTCTCTGTGCCCAGGATGATGTGACCCTTCTGTGGGTATTTATAGAGATCTGAGGGGGGGGGAGTGGGGGTGTGTGGGGGTTGGGTTACTGAGTGGCTGCACTCCCAACCCCCCCACACACACCCCCAACCCCCTTCCCCCTCAGATCTCTATAAATACCCACAGAAGGGTCACATCATCCTGGGCACAGAGAGAACTGCTCCTGTCTGTGCTCCTGCACTCTGAAGATGCCGGTCACAGGTGCTGGCGAAACGTTAGGAAACAAAACTTCAAGACCACGGCCACACAGCCCGGAAGACCCACACCAGCCATCGTATGCCGGCCATGAAAGCCTTCAACAATACATTGCTAAGCCTTGCATATTCTCCCATCTGTACTGGAACTGAATGTAAGAAAAAGACTTCTTGGTGGTGCTGCTGAAACTCTGGAGTCCCCTTCTGTCCTACATAAATGATAAAAACATTTTCTTTTCATTTTAAATCTGTGGTTTCAATGCTGTTCATTACCTTGACATACAGGCTGAGTTTCTTTATTGTAACTTTCAGTTTTTCTTTGACCGTGTGATTTAATGTATTGCTTCAGTTATTCATGTTGGGTTTTTGGTGGTCTCTGAGTTTGGTTGTTTTCTTGCAGATACTGTAATTCATTTCCAGGCTAAGTAACATCATCAATGTGAGGGAGAGTGGGGTTTGCTGACTGTTTTGCTACTATATATATGTCTTAGATATTTGTGTTGTATTTTTCCTATTATACTGTAAATATTATTGCAATCATAAAACATCCAATTTTTCATTAATCCTGTCAGTTTTTCCTTTTATTTTAAATAATAAATATGTTGCTCAAAATATATTTTAACAGAAATTTAACAGGTTATCATTACTGGATAACAAGACAGGATCATCTCCATCTTCCTCTGATTACTATCTGCGATCAATTATCTGACAATGAAATCTTAATAATGCTACACTTAAGTAAAACATGAGCTTGTGAAACAGTATTAGAGCCCAAATGACAACCTAAGTTAGTCCACATGGATAACAGCATATTCACTTGTATCTGCAATTCATGACTTTAAAAACTTGGCAGACTCTCATATCTCTTATGTCTCTCTTGAATTAAACTGTTATAAATTCCATAAATTCACATGTTTTGGTTCAGAACCAAGAAAAGCATAAATGTTATCAGCTGAATCAAACATTACCTGCAGTGGTAATGATTTCAATGAAAAACAGCTTGGTATTTGGCTCACAGTATTACTATGTTAGTGATTTTAATGAAAAGCTCAGATATGATTCATTGTATCACCATTTTACAATGCTATCATACGTACAGCTCTGAAACAGGAAAATAGAAGGTTGGAAATCATTAAAGAATTCCAAGAAAGCAATATATTAAAAAGAATGCATTAGGATTTGAAATTTGATAGTATCTAAAAAAAACAATTAACCTAGTGAAATTCACACCAAGGTAGCTTAATTATGTATAAACAAAACTAATTGTATATGTATAAGCAAGAATCCATAAATAAAACTAAATTTCTAATTAAAGCTTATTGAAAAATTTTGACTGAATATATAGCTCACCTTATATCTCAGTCAGAAATATGAGGGAGGGGAAGGCTGTCTCAATAATGGGCTTAGTTAGGTGACATCAAGTCATGTTTATTTACTATCTGTATGGGCAATGACCTTAACTAGAAATTTAGAAATTTCTTTCTTATATAGAGTTATTTTATTAAAGATTACAATTATAACAGTAAAAACTAATACAAACTAAAAATAAAAGAAAAAGAAAAATAGAAGGTACAGAAAAGAGAGAGAGAAAAAAAGAAAAATAGAAAAGAAAAATAAGAATATAGTAAAGAAAAAAAATATATAAAGACGTGACCTCCCCCTTCATCACAACAAATATCAACAATTTTAGTAACTTACCATCTTCTCTTAAAGTACAACAAATGATCTCTTCTTCCCATATCCCATCTCTGTAATGGAATGGAATTATGGAGGCCAGAATCGGGGAGTGAAGAATCCTCTTTCGTCTCCCGAAGCGCGGGGAAGAGATAAGAGGATGAGGCTGGCACCTCCCTGATGAATGCAGGCTGTGTTTACTGACTGACCCTGGGAACTGGTTCCAGTCTGGGAAGATTCTTGATAGAGGTTGTAGCTAATAAACCTTGCTGGATTGAATCTGCATGGTCTCCTGGAGTTCCCTGGGCTAAACCTGACATCTCTTATCTATAAACAAATCCACAAACCCTCGTTATTTCAGTCCTGATATCAGCAAAAATCCATTAAAGGTTGCCAGAAATAACAACATATCTATTTTAACCTTGATCAAATAAACCAACTTTGTATCCCTTCCTTCCTTCATTTCTAACAATCTTGATCCTTAGTCCATTCAAATAATGTTGCAGTACTTGATTTCTTTTCATTTTTTCATTGTCCCTTCTCACAAAATTCTTCAAAGCTTTAACAAGTCTCATATAGGATAATTATCCAGGTCACTCTCTCGGATTGTTATTTGTATATCTCTTTTAATTATTAAGACATCAGCTGGTCTCTTTTGTATGTCCAGTGTAGCATCTTTTTCCATATCATTCTTGTAGTCTGTCATTTTTAAATCCACTTTCAGATCAGTCTCAATCTTGTCTGGTAAAGCTTGTTCCTCTTTCATAACCTCTTTTATCTACAGAGGCAGACACTCTTAAAATTAACTTCTGGGTCCATTGTTCAAAAACATTCTTCAATATGTCCATTGTTGAAATATTTTGCTTCGTTCTGTAATTGTAAGTTGAGTTTGAGTGTTCTCCTTTAATTGTTATATTTAGTTCCTTCTAGTTCCCTCTAGTGTCCAATTTTTAAAGTCTTATCATTTTTTTTAATTCAAAACAAAAGCATTTTCCCAAGGGAAGGATTCTTTTTAATTAATTACAAAATCTTATTTCAAATTTATCTGGACCCTTAGTCCATTTGTAACTTTCTAAAATCAAAGTTTTAATCACTCTTTTGCTGTTTATTCCCCCCCAAAAAATGTTTTTAAAGTTCTTAAACTTGTAGTTAAAACTTCTTTTGCTAAGGATTGAAGAAAACTCATTTGGTGTTGTAAAACTTGTTGATCCAAAGGTTCCTAATAGCTGAAAAGTAGTTAACAAGCAATTTCCAAAAGTGATTAGAAAAGGAAAATGCTTTAAGGATTTGTTTATAGATGAGAGATGGGATATGGGAAGAAGACATATTTTGTTGTATTTTAAGAGAAGGTGATAATTTACTAAAATTGTTTATAAGTGTTGTGATGAAGGGGGATATTTCTTTTCTTTTTTCTTTACTATATTCTTATTTTTCTTATTTTTCTATTTTTCTTTCTTTTCTGCACCTTCTATTTTTTTCTTTTTTTTCTTTTGGGTTTTTTTTTTGGTTTGTATTAGTTTTTATTGTTGTAATTGTAATTTTTAATAAAATTAGTATAAAACAAAAACAAAAACAAGAAAAGGAAGTATGCAAACTTAGTGTCCTTTCAAAGGTGCCAACCGCAGTTTGAGCAAGATGGCTATTCTCTTATCTCCCAGAGGTCTCAAACCCCCAGAGACTGCTATCTTGAGGTCTCCTCATGAGGAGCAGATACCTAGAGCACTTGTGGATGATCTCAAGTCCTCTCCTTGTCCAGAGGAATTATGAAGAGCTGGTCTACTCGCCAGCTCTTCATTGTGCTGCAGTCGGCTTCTCCACTTTTTGTGGAGCCATCTTCAGTCTGCCATTTCTTGTTTTGCTGAAGCATCTGATTTAGCTAATAAAAATTTAAGCAGCTTCACTGATGATGCTCACGTGCTTTCTTTTGGACAATAATTATTGCAATTGTTTTCTATTTTAAATATTAATTCTAATGAGGCTGTGGTGCTTATACTACTAAAATGTTTCAGTTGTTTGCAACAAGTATTCTATTATTGATTTATGTCTTAGAATTAGCTTTAATTTGTATTACCTGTGTTTTAGCTATAATTTTTATATTCTACATTCACTGCTCTTTTCATACAATTCTGGTTTGTTTTGGATGTTATTTTTAAGGAAAGTGGGCACTTTTTTCATCCTAAAAAATATATTAACAATCCTGTCTGCAATCTGAAAATCATTACAGATAAATCTGAGTGTCTACTGTTCCTTCCCACATTTTATCATGGGCTCTGACAATGCAGTCACCTCAACTTCAATATCAGCTCAATTTTTTATCACCCTCTTTTTTCTGTGAATATTTTTGTTAACAGCTTTAAAAAAAACTTCATCTAGCCTGATGTTTTGGAGATCTCACTGCATATGTTTGTGACCTTGAGTAGGTTAGGTCTAATACAGGTTTTGCTTTGCTTGGATTTTTTTTAATTATTAACACAGCTATGTTCCATTTTTGCATTAGTTCCATATGTTTATACTTTCAGAAATCTTACAAACTCAAATTATCACTCAAAATTTAGCTTAGAAAACTGGAGGAATTGGCAAAATGGAAAAAAAGACAGCCTTAAGCATTGCAGTCAAAAGAGCCCAATTCATTGGCCCAAGAAGATTCTTTTCAACCTCTTCATTTCAATTTTCCATGAAGGGAAGTCCTTCAATCATGGAAAGTCTTTATCATTCCTCCTTACAGTTTATGCAATCACAATGCAAACTACAAGCCAAATTTGAGTTTTTGAATCCTTGCCATTTTATATATAATGTAGTTCCATAACGAAAGACTTCAAGCATAACAGAGATTTTTTTAAATGCTCTAAAACAATGGTTCCTTAAGACCTCTTGACAAAGGCAGGAAGGGGTCAAAATGCTATTGAGCTTTGCTGGTTTTAATGATAATATAATGACTTTTATACCTCTGAAGGACTTTGACTAAAAGCCATGCATGAGATCAAACATTTTGATTAGGTGACAAGTCATCTTGGTAAAAGCAGCTTGGTGACAGTCAATATAATATAAAATCTTTTCCCACCTGAAAAATCATTATAAGCTATTAGATTCTTTTTACTTGCCATTTCACAATCCCTAAAGATTGTCCCTAAAGAATTCTGCCACTGATTTAGCAGAATAACTTTTTACCAGCTCCCCAAACAAGCAATCTTTCTAAAACAACCACCTCCTCCCCTTTCACTACTGCAATTAACATGTTATATAAGGCTTTCGTGAGAGTATTATATTGTTTTGGTTTTTATAAAAGAACTAATTGAGTCCAAACCATTGTTATGGTTACTAAATCCTATTTAGTAAATATATACTAATTTAATTGCAAAGTATTTTCAAGGACCTTATTGCAAAGGAGCTTCACAAACTGTACAAAACCAATCAAACAGAATAAAAATGATCCATTCAATACAACGTCAGAAGAGTAAATGGAAAGTGGGGGGTTTAAAGATGATTTAAAACATCATCAGTGGGTTTCTTAGTACACTACAGCAAAAGGTCATTCCAGAGGATGAACAAGGTCTTCTTCTCTGCCACTAGTAAGCAACCACCTGGAAGCTTGAGCCACAGAGCAGTATTCCGCCCCCCCCCCCCCAAAAAAAGTGAAAATGCCTAGGTATTTTTTAAACCAACCAGGATTGTGTTCCAATCTTTATTATATTTATTATGTTTTATCTTTCAAATGATATCCACAAACCATATCAAACAAAACCAAATGCATTCCAAAGCACTTAGGAAGATGTTTTTACTAGCTGCAGATGTAAGAGAATAATTGCTGTAAAACTGATAAGAAAAAGAAACTATATAATGCATATACAGAGAAAAAGATGGTTACAAAGAATGTCATTCAAAAGAGCAAGGAATGATTTAGATTAGAGATGCCCAGCATGCTGAAGCTGAAAAGGTGCTTCAAAGTACAAGTGGGTACGTGTGCCACATCAGTTGGTGGGGCCTAAAAGAAACAGCATCTTTGGCTGATCTCACACAGTAACCACACACTGTAATCCCAGGAAAGAAGAAGAAGTAGAAGAAGTAGAAGAAGACACAAATAGGGGATGACAAGGTGCTTTGGACCGGCCATGGGCATACACTTAGCATCTCTTCAACTTAAAAAAGTATCTGCCTGGGATTGTGCAGCTATCATGAGGGCCTGGAGGATGGCGGCAGCGGGGAGGGGAGATGCAACTTCTTTAAGAAAGCATCAAGAGGTGTGGTAGTGTGCCCACACCCACTCATTTTCAGCCTCAAAACCAAAACACTGCACATTCCTAGCTAAATTAAAATGGACCAAAAAAAATGCAGAATCGTTTTCATGGAATTAAAACATTGTCTTGGAAGTGAATGGAATGGGCTAACAAGGAGCCTCCAGCAAATTGAATGGAATTAAAAACAAAAGTAAGGACATGATTTGGGATGAAATGGAAATGAGGAAATGTTGGAAGTTTTCTGAGAGAAAGACACTATGTTTAAAAATGAATCAGAAACTAATGCCATGAATATTAGTGTCTAAGGGAAAAAAAGCTGAAAAGGAAATAATAAATGCTGTGAAAATGTTGAAAAATTGTAAAGGTGCAGGTTTAAATGTCCTAACTAGAGAAATGCTATAAAGTAAATATGATTTGCTTTGGAGTGGCTGTGTGACTTGTTTAATAAAGAATAACATTGAAAAGATGCTGCAGTTATCATATAACCTTTCATACCTCCACCATATAAGTACTGTTCTGAAGTGTATGGACTACAATTCATCTTCCTTAGCATTAAAAGCAGCAACTTTTAATTCGACTGAACTATAATGTAGATACTAATCATTATAAACCACATTGATTTGTCTCTGTTTCAGATTAGCCCACCTGAACTAACAAAGGGCAATTTGCATTCTTTGGCTCCTATTATTAGTTTCCTGAAGGGCTGTAATGCTCAAAGTTTGCATTGTGCTTACATTGTTAGAAAATGTTCCTCTAGTAATTATCTTAACTTATTCCATGCCCATAAGTGTTATTCTTTCCAAAAAGGCAACACTGTATGCTTTGCAGTAGAATACAAAATTAAATGAAAAATGGAAATCATAGAAACAAGAAACTACACAAATGCAACATTTTTATGTGATATTTCATAGGTTAAAAGCTCACACATTTCAGAAGATGAAAGCTGAACACTAGACAGTTAAAAAAGACATAAGCAGTAAAGCCAGATGTTTAAAGACATGATGTAACCAACCACATATGATGGGGGGGGGGACTAGGAAAGTGTTAATAAAACAAATATATCAATTGGAGCTTTTGAAAGATACTTCTTAGTGTATGTGTATGTATCCATATATGTAAATGAAAAATGGGCATTTATAACGCGATCCTATGCATGTCTCTTCAAAGTTAAGCTTCATTGAGTTACATATTGTTTATTATAACTGTAGTCAATGTACAGGCGTAAAACAGGGTCATAAAACATTTTTTTCAAGTTGAAGTCTGAAAATTAAAAGTACAGTTAGCAAAATTGCTCCTCACAGATTTAACACTTGTTTTCCCTTTCTGTCACATTAAAAGTGACATTTTGACGTCAACATTTGCAGGAGATCTGAGGGGGTTGGACCCTAGGATTTGAGGGTGAAATGCAGCCCGGGAGGGTTGGTGGTACACTTCTAGAATAAGAGAGTAGCAACAGAAAATGTTACTTACATAATGAATCATCCCAGGTCACCAAGAGCAATTAAAGGGCTTTCTAAGTTGGTATGCATTACAGACTTCATCAGTTACATGCCCAACTCTTGTTGACTGTATGGACAGATGCCCTCCATCAGTCTAACCCTGTGACAACCTGCAGTGATATACCTGATCTTGGCCATTCACTTTAGCTGTTGTCTTCCTGTCCATCTACTTCCTTTAACCTTGCCAAGCATAGTCACTTTTTCCAGTCCATCATCTCCTTGCATCACATCCTCAAAGCATGTGAGTTTCCACTAATCACTGCCTCCTTGAGTCTTCTTTTGCTCTTTCTTTCTCAATGTGTAGCTTTCACAGCTATGCATTACCAACTGAAAAGACCACTGATTTAACTATTCTGAACTTTATTGTTATTGAAAAATTCATATCCTTTGATCCTACCTACGTTTGTCACAGCCTTCCTCTTTTGGTTTATTATTTATTAAATAATAAGCACAGCAATCAAAAAGACTCTATCCATCTTAAATTCTTCTTGAGTCCAAGAAAACAGAAATATCTACCCCCTTCAGTTCTTCACTGTCAAGTATACATTCAGTAATAAGCAGGTTGCCTGACTTTGCTTTTGTCTTCTTAATATATCTTAATCTTTAAATTTAACATTTTGGCGTGATATGGTTCATGGGGTCATGAAGAGTCGGACATGACTTAACGACTGAACAACAAAAAGCTGTTTGGTCAACACACATGGCTTTTAGTTTGCCAATATATATCCAGGACAAGCAGTCCCCTGCATGATTCAGAACTAAATATCTATCCATGCCTTAAACCTCTGTGAATTTGAGAAAAGTCTACCACTTTGGAAATGCATTGCCCTCTTTGGCTGGGCTCAGTAAGAACCAAATAAGAATTCTAATCTGTCAAACAAAAGGAATTAATTTGCTCAGGAGATTGCTTTTTCAGGAATGTCAGTGCCTGTTAAGCTGGAAATGGCTAACCAGTTCCACCTTACTTAAGCCAAAACTGGGGGGGGGGGGGGAGAGAGAGCAGTGGACTTAGCAACTGACCCTTTAAAAACATCATTTGGTTCCTCTTGTCAGCGAGGATAATCACTCTGGATTTCTGAGCACCACAAAGCATTTTTAGCATTTCCTTTATCCTGTACTCAAAATGTCACTGAAGGAAAAGCATGTGATCATTCTTGTCCCACTGATTTTCCTTCTTGCAGCAGCCATTATTTGTGCTGGTTCAAGGAGTTACAAAGAAGGAAACATCAACATATGTGTTTCATCATGAAATACATATGGATACAGTCAAATGAGTCACTATTACTTCCAAGGAAAGGAACAACCATCACGAGGCAGTAATCTGATTCCACTCCCAACAATGAAAGAAAGCAATCCGAATGATGACATTCTTTATAATGTTCCTGTTTTGAAAAAAATGGGTTAATACCACCTGTTTTCATAAGAAAATATAACACAAATGCTTTGATTCCTGAAATCTGTGCAGTCCTGATCATATGTACACCAGTTGTGTTGTTACAACAATTCTATCCTACTGATGTACAAACAAGAACAACAAGTCTAAGCAAGCTTATCCCTGCTCCAAGAGCTCCATTCAGACCACTGCTAGCATTTATCTACCTGGGGCTGCCTTTGAAGTTGCCCTAAAAATTGCAGCTGCTCCAGAGGGCAAAAGTTGAAACATTAACAGAGAGGACCTTTAGAAAGAGCTTCACTGGAGTCCAGAACCTAAGTACATACTTCTTCCACCTCAACCAGCCTAGATGCTAAGGCCACTTTCTGGCCTTTATGTCTTTTTGTGTATTTTAAATGTTGGCCTTTTTTATTAGTTCCTTTATGCTGCTATGTTTAGTCTCTTTAAAGTAGATTCACTGTAGAAATTATGTACTTATTATTTTAATCATTATAACCCAGTTTGAGATTAATGGATAAAGGGTGGATTAAAAAAAAAAAAAGCTTTAAAAATGCATAGAAAGGGTTTTCTTCTTAATTTCTAAATTACTAATCCAGATTTTATTTCCACTGCTCTTATTGACCTTAAGTTTATAACTGAAGTTTTATTGTGGTACTAGGACCATTGTTCAGGATGCAGTGATGAAATCAAGCCTTAGATGGACAGAACTGGAGAAAAGTATGGTCCTGATCATGATCTATTGTATGATATATTTCTGGAGGCACTAGTTACCTCTGTATTTCTCTCAGTGGAACATAAATTGTTAATCTATAGTTTAGAAAATTCACTAGTACAGCTGCAAAACTTTATCCAGTCCAACATCAGCAGACTTTTGGCAACCTTTTAAACATGCTTTTTAAATTATGCCAAATCTACTCCTGGTGCCTACACTAGAATCGTTAATATAAAATTATTGGGAAGACTAAAGAAATTGAGTATTTAGCAATGCTGAGAACTATTTCAGAAACCTCTTAACATGAGGGTGCAAATGATGTTTATAGGAGCAAGTAGTACAACCATTTATTTCTTACAAACACATTTACCCATCTCAGAATACTTCACACTTAAACTACCTGATACATCACAAATGAAGTACACAGAAAAGGAAACCCTTCTTCAGTCTGAGCCAAGCTCCTGATGATTTTATGTATACATCCATGAAGGTTTCTTGACAACATTGTAGATATTAGTTTACTTCCTAGTCTTCCTACTTCCTGATGGTCTCCCATCTAAGACCCTGCTTAGCTTCCAAGTCCAAAGTTGGCTAAGTGCTGCCACCAGCTGAGATGTAGTACAAAACTCCATAAACAGTTGTTGCTTAATACAGGTACAGAGGGGTAACAATCTAGATCAGCCAGTAGCACCTGCAGGGGATCTCAAAAAATGCAAGATGGTGGAAGTGACAATGAAAAAGAAACCTCACCCCTTTTGTACATGTGTGCAATACAAAAGGGGGGGGGGGCTTCCATTGTGACATGCTTCTAACATCTTGCCTTTTTTGCCACTCCATCCCATTAACACCACTGTCCACAGTGGTGAAGAATCACTAGTTGTGATTCTGAGTGATATGGTATTCTATTTGCATAGTAAATTAGAGTTATGAAATAAACCTTCCACTGATGTTTTGGGAGCTTTTTGCCCAGTGCTAATTGCATAGGTGAGAGGAACGTCTGTCAGGATTATGGAAAGGAGAGAAGGATGAAACTGCCTTGGTGCTGAAACAGTACTAATGATGGACTAGCTTTCTTAATGCTAACAGACACAAAATGAAACTCCCTCTCCCACAGTCAGGCTGTTTACTGTTTACCAGAGCTGCAGAAGGCTCAAGAAAGGGCAGTTTTGCACAAAACTTTCTTGCTGGAAGTGTACATAATTTCCACAAAAATAAAGGAGTCCTAGCTCAGGTTATAAAATAAATTCCTCACAAAATTTTACCTTTTTAGGTACTTTTAGCTTGTTCTCTAACTTTGAATCTTAGCTCTGATCTTTGAGTGGAGCTTTGGTCCTGGTTTCTGTGGCTTCAGCCTAGGAATTTCCGACGGGTCTCTTAGGCAGAATAAAAGCTGCCAAGCTGCCAGTGAAAACCACAGCCCTCTCTTTTCAACTTCTCCACACATAAACATCTAGTAATACCTGACATTATGTCATCATCCTCAGTGGATGCTACTTGCAAAAATTGGACCCTCACAGTACAGTGACATCACAGCTTCCATATTATTATTGAGAAGAAGAGCAGAAGGATGTGTAAAGTTGCTTTTAATAGCAGCCAACTTATACTTTATTGCACTTAGTTCCAGACTTGTCATAGAGAATGTTTAAACAATAATAGTCCTGACTAGGAGCACCAATACATGGTAAAAAGATCCTAGGTTACAGAACATATATTAAACGGTGGTTTCTTCAAAGGATTTAGGCCTGCATCACAGGACAGAATCTGCTGATCTCCAAAGCTCTCAGTTCTAATGCTCCTTACTCCAGATGTCCTCCCCAAGCCCATAAGGCAGAATAAACGCCAAAAAAAAAAAAAGCATCCTCCTCTTGTACTAGTGCAGGTATGGCTTGATGGGATGGAAGACTTGAGTGAGGAGGTCCAAGGTCATTGGGAGTTGGAGAGGAATCTCAAGCATCTCCTCAGCCCACAGCCTGAGCGTGTGAAAACTAAGAGGATGAGACTGGCACCACCCTACGGAATGCAGAGTGTTTAGCTGCGGTCGTTGGGGGTTAGAGTTAGTCTGGCGAGATTCTGTTTAGTAGGTGTAAGCTATTAAAAAAACTGAACTGTTCCTGAATTGTCCCACTGAGTTTCTTGGGCTGAACCTGACACTTAGAGAAGGTATGGAGAAATTGTTGCTGAGTTACAACTTTCAGCAATCCTCATCATTGGCCTTGCTGGCCAAGGTTGCTTGAAGTTGTAGTTCTGGAGGGCCATGGTTTCCCACGCTTGTTCTGGACAGCAAGAGTGACTGAATGACTAATAAGGATTTTGGCAGGGAGTGGATTTGTCAAGGGATGGGAGAATCACTGAAGACATCTTGCTCAAGAATCTTCTTTCTCAAAACCAAGGACTGCTATCTTGTTAAATTACTTCTATGTGCCTTCTGCGGTGTAATGGGAGAACTGGTTGCTCAGTCCACTGGGAGGTTTCATGATGCCAATATATAGAAGATTCTTTTTTTCTCTCTCTTCCTCCACAGATCTTTACCTTCCTTTTCTATATGTATGCTTTAGGTCATGAAATGGCAGCTTCCCAACTTTAACACTCAGCAATCAGGAATTTAGCCCATTTACTGTACAAATAAATGGGTTTTATCTTTTGGCACTAGACTTTTTAACCTGAATCAGGATATTATTTTAATGAAATCCAAGCCTATAAGGTCTCCGTCTGATTAGGATGGCAAGCATGACCAATTAAGTTAGCCCTGGCAATAAAACAAATGAGAAATGCAAGCACAGAGGCTCTCTGAGTGACAGGAAAGGGAGAGGCAAGCCCTGCAATCTTTAGATCGCAAGCATAGTTTATTTTGGGCAATATCCATTATGATCTGATCTCACTTATCACAGTGGGAACAGGAAGAGATCGTTTTATGGCTCTTTGTTACAGAGATGAAATGTAACAGAAGTCAAGCTCCTAAACAATCAGTGTTTCCTGTATGCTTTTGCAGATATGTGGCATGGGCCCAACTAAATATGATGGTCAGCTTATTAAAATATGTCATGCCATAAAAGTGATATTAAATTTGTCTGAAAATAATACACAGTGTAACTATAGAGGCAATGCTATGGTACAGTACTGGTCCTTCTTTTAATTACTCTAACTGCAATCTCATTCTTGGCGCTTCTAGTTTCCATAACATAGACTGATGAGTTGTGTTAACTCTGTTCATGCATATCGGGTGGTTGCATCTCACCAATCATGCCATGAGAGCATAATCTCAGTGTTCCTGTGGCAATGGGTGACTGGCACACTGGAAGCATCCATTGGTTGGGCTGGAAACTTTGATAACTTCTCTGTTTCATTTTCAGATTGCTAACATCACTGGTTCCTTTCAACACATGACAAAGCTATCTACAGCAGCCAAATCTACAAAAACTGCCCTAGGAGATGAACTAATATTTTTATTAATCCACAGAGAGATTTAACATAAACACTGCTCTTTTAGCAAATCAGTTATTAAAGAAGAACTTCTCTTTCAAAGGAGCAAGCAGCTCCATTTTCAGCACAGTTCATAAACCAGTTCATACTGCAGTTTGAGATAATATCGCAGAATATATACAGCAGTCACAGAAGTCCACATGTTCAAAATTTAACCAATACATTGTAATAGTCAGTAACAAATATTGATTACAAACTTACTTAACATTGACCAAACACTTATAGCAATTATTTTTTCAGTTAAGATAATAATTTTGTATTTTCATCAAATCTTTAAAGCCACTTAAATTCAAACTTTAATTTTCCTTTTTCGTTGACAAGTATCTGCTTAGATCAAATATCTTTAATGAAGATACGTGAATTAAAGTAAAATAGATAGCAATAACATTTTTTATGAGGTGTTAAAATTTATATTGCAATCCTCTAAAAGTGTATTCCTCTACGAACAGGCCGCCTGTTTGTCTACCTTATTCACAGTATCCTTTTGTTAAAAATAGGGGAAAAAGCCATCAAATCTGGGGGTGGTTCTAAGCTCATGTTAACACTGAAAGATGGCAGAAGATGCTGGTTGCCCATCGCTGGCTGCCTCTATTTCCCCATGGGAGGAATGCTGTTATGGTATCTTCTTCTGGGAGTGTGCAAAGCCAGAAAGGCAGCACACTTTAATAATTACTGTGCAATAAAAGACAGAAAGATACTCACACACCCTTCTTAGTCATGTCAGAACTAAGGTACAGTAAGTGCAAAATGCCTACATCCCAACCATGTGAATTTCATCCAATTTTCTTTTCCGTGAGGAGAAAAAAACCAAAAGCTGTTTCTTTTCCATCAAATTGAATAGTTGAAAAAGTCCAATGTTATTTAACATAACCCCTCAAATAAAAAGAAAAATGGTGAATTACACTGCAGCTGTTTAGTTACCCACTCACTTTCACTAAAACTACACATCAGTATTCTACAGAGAGCTAAGATTTGTTTGTGACTCCTGAGTCTGCAAGAGAGTCAGTAGTGTTAGATCACAACTACATTTCATTATTGTAGGCAAACATAGACAACAGTTCTACTCTTTTTTACTAATTTAACGTTAAGGCATTGAAATCAAAATCTTACCTTCTGATAATCTGGAGGATGTATGAACAGAATTGGGATCTACGTCTTCATCAGGCGGGTAATGATAAAGTGTTTGAGACTGTTTGGAGGCTATCCAGTTATGGTCTTCTTTCAGTGCAATGAGTGATGATGGTGTTGGATTAAATTTGACTTCAGGGAAATTATCTCCTTTGGACTCCTTGAAATCCAATGATTTGGGTACTTTTAGTTTCTGGTCTTTTCTCATGTTTAGTTTGATTCTAAAGTGGGAATTTTCTCCTTGCTCAATTCTCCCATGGCTGACTGCGTTTAGCTTCTCCACTTGTGCCGTATTCCGGGGTGTCTCAGTTGTTGCCACGACTTCTTCCTTTAAAATAGTATTTGCAGTGGTGATCTTATTATATCCTTGCGGTACTCTGGTTGTTGATACTGTGCTTGTGTTAATCCTGACCTTGCTAATTTCACTGTTGCTCCTGTTTTCTGGATGATTCATGATAGGAATATTTGTGTTCGTTTGTTGCTGCATTACTGGGTATGAAATAGGCTGAGTCAGTGAAGGGGGAGTGATACTGCTTGCAAGGTAGTCATAATCCTCACTTTGTTCTTGGCCTATGCTCTCTTGTTCCAAATGTGTTGAATAACTGTAGTATTTTTTAGGTGGCTCCACCTGAGTGGTGTCTCCTTCTGGTGCCTCTTGGTCATAACTGTATGGATCATCATAGTGCTGCTCTAGTTCCATGGTATCAGATGGATTAGGGGAGGTTAATGTGGATTCATTACAATCCGGGAGCTGATAGCACATGAGGTCACCTCCAGAATTAGGGCAATGACATACTTTGCATGTAGGCATGCGGAATGTATGTCCTGCAGCATATTTCTGGTCTTCATGGACACAGCCTATTCTTCCACACTGCGGGCACCCATCTGCTGGTAGAACAGCATCAATGCAGTTTTGTGGAAGGTCTGGACATAACATAAACTGGCAGCTGATTTTGCCCCCACCTTTGGGACAAGAACATTCTGTACTTCCAAAGTCGACCAAATAAGACTGTCCTTCAGGTACTTTTCCATTGATAAAGCCTACATTCACACAATCATAGTACTGGTATCCTTCGCAAGTACAGCCATGTTGCAGACAAGAGGCACAGCATTCTTCAGGCTCAAGAACTTCTTCAATGCAATTTTCTGGCTGCTTACACTCCACACCTGTGCAATCCTTCTGTGTTGTTGCAATGCCAGTCCAAATAAGCACCAAGAGGACAGCGTTCATACAATATGAATGGAACACTTGGTGCCTATCCATAATCTTCCTAAATAAGTTTGGCAAGCATCCAGCTTTTCTCATCTTTTATGGGCTTCTTTTCCTGTTTTTACCACCCCCTTGAAATTCTTGTTCATTCAGCTCTTGGTCAGAAATATTTCCCTGGATTCTGTTTTGGAACTAGAGCCTGGGTTTATGAAAGAGAACTTTGTTAAAGACTATACTTCACCCATATCCTGTTAAACATTAGAGATATTTTTAAAAAGGGATAAAGCTCCAACATCTGGAGACCGACATATAAAATTAATCATATCCTCATCCAAGTAGTGTAGACACCAAACTCCAGGCTGCATTTTTTAATTTCTTTCTTTGTTTACACTACCTTTTTAAAAAGGGGTTTAAGAAGGGTATTTTTATCTATTTATAAAATAAACACACAGTAAAATAAATAGCAATAATTTTTATTGTAGTACCCCTGTTTATGGATTTAATATTTTTGGGTATCTTTTTCTTTAGCTTCCAGCTTTTAAAATAACTCTTGGCAAAGAAAGATACAAATCTTTCTTCTACAGATACAGGTTGACTATATTTCAGCACTATATCTCCTTCAGTCTTCTGATGAAAGTATGAATGGCAAGGCAGCATCAAAATGTTAATTCAAATTAATTCTGAACTGGGCCCAACTGAGTCTGAATTTAACTTGAAAAGTCTTATTCTACCACAGTTAATTTTTCTCACCTCCAATTTAACTTACTTGCAGTAAATGTCCATTGCAGGGCCTCTGTGAAGCACTAACTGCTATAATGAGCAAGCCCAGGAGGATGTGTGGTCGCCAGGAACCATGAGAAAGACCTGCAATGAAAGTAGGGATATTGGGAATCAGGAAGCTATTTTCCCATGATAACCTATTATCTTGCCCCTAACATGAGTCTTTATCACTAAGGTAGTATCGGGAGCACAGTGCACAGTAGATCCCAAAGTCCATCTGGTTTGGTCTAAAAATGATTTGTCTTCCACCTTGAATACAAACCAGTTCTTTGAGTCCTTTCTCAGACTTGTAGGTCAAGTGGAATATCACTATTTTTATAAAGATCTGTGTAATGTTATTTTCTTACACAGAACATGTGTTATTATTTCCTGTGGTACTTGAAGAATAAAGTAAATGACCATGCAGCAACCATTTCAGTGGGAGGTCAAAATGTCATGAAGAGACAGGGAGACAAATGATTTCTGTCTGCCCATTTCTACTATGATGTTGAAAGTGAAACTCCTGACCCTCACAGCTTCTGGATGTCACTGTAGGAAAAACTGGCTCCACTTCAGCTGGGATAACATATTAGCTAGAGAGAACAGTGTGGCTGTGTCTGAACTGCACATTTGCTTTCCTTTATCATTCACAAAACATAAACTTACTATTGAAGTACTTTGCAACAGTCTTTTTTTCACTTTTACTTTTCAGACATTGGACGCCCACATAGGAATATTCATGTAGCTTCAGCACTTACGCACACAAACTCTACATACCAGCAAGCAAATTTTGGTTGCCTTAAAGACTTCTGTTCTTTCTTCTTAAATGTATCCCAAATATGGGATTCCAAAAGCTATGATTAAATTCTGAATTGAAAATAAAACTGATAATAAAATTCAGAAGGTGATGGCAAGAGACTTACATATCCACTTTTGTACATGAAGGTACTGATATACTCCCAATGATTTACAATACAGGTGGTCCTTTCTTAATAATGCTAATTGGGACTGGAAACTCTTATCATTAAGTGGTCATAAGTCAAAAAACCATGTGATCACACTGCTTAGTGATGGCAGTTCCAGCAGTCCTGGTTGCCGTCATTAAGCGAGGACCATGCAGGTCATTAAGTGAGGACCTCACATGACGACTTACAACTTCCTGACATGAAGGTTGCAAATTGTGATGATGTGATTGTGGGATGCTATAATGTCATAATTGTGAGCTGGTGCCAAACACCCAGATCATGATCACATGACTGACTGCACGGATACTATGATGCCTGTAAGTATGAGGACTGGTCATAACTACCACTCATTCAGCACTGTTCTAAGTTTGAATGGTCACTGAATGAGTGGTCATTTAACAAGGACCACCTGTACTATTAAAACTCCAAACATACAATAAAAACAGAGAATTAAAAATAAACAGTGTAACAATATACAGCTATGGGCATCAACCCCAGCTCACAGAACACCCATGAAGCCTCAAAAGTAGAGAAGTGTATTATTTGAATTCAAAGCAAGCCGAGGTATTTCAGATCTAGCATGGGCACCCTCACTGTGCCTCCACAGGTTCTCAAAGGAGCCATTCCTTTTCCTGGGCTTGTGTCACAGCCACGTAAGCTCAGGAAAATACATGCTTCAGGTTAGGAGGCATTTTAATAGGGGGGTCAGGCTGAGTTCTGGAAGCATTTGTAGATGTTGCCCCAAGATGTCACTAATGCATGAATAAATGAAGAACAGTATGCAGGGAGGAGACGGGCCAGTAAAAACCAGTGTTAGCTAATACAACTATCTCAGTTAGCTTGGAATTCACAACAGCTCCAAACCGTTCAACTGCTGCAATTCCATTAGGGCCAAGCATTCATCCCAGAGAACCCTGAAGTTTCCATTTTAGAGCAGTTCATGTAGAATCATTACAGCACATCATTTTAGTTGATTTCTAGTTGTTCTTTCATGTTGTAAAGGGCATTTCAGTTACATTTCCAGGGTATCAGGGTATGTGTGAAAGCTGCACATTTTATATTTAAATCTGGTAGAAAGTCTGTTCCCACTGCATTTCAGTTTAAAACATGTTTTCATACTGATTTTACCCACCTTCACATTTTCTTGGCCTTTGCAATCTTGAGAACTGATAGGTAAGACAGAAGTAAATGAAACAAGGAAGGTTTGATAATTGTATGATGGTACACAGTTTCCAAAGTATAACATCTTACAGTGAAACACTTATATTCTGTATGATCTATTCTTTTTTCATTAGTCTGATTAGACAGTTGGCTGTGAAAATGCTGGCAAGAGAAATAGAGGTTTCTGTTAATTGTACAGGTAGTCCTCAAATTACGACCATTTGTTCAGTGACCATTCAAAGTTATGACAGTGCTAAACGAAGAGACTTATGAACGGTCCTCAAAGTTCCAGCCATTGCAGCACCCCCGCTGTCACATGAACAAAATTTGGTTGCCTGGCAACCAGCTTGCACTTATGACCAGTTGTAGCATCCCGCGGTCATTTGCACCCTTCCCTGCCAGCTTCCCCCAGGCAAAATCAATAGGAAACCAGCAAGGAAGGTTGCAAGTCACTGGGGTAAGACTCCTCCCACCTTTCTTCACTTGCATGCACTGTGCCCTCCTTCCCCCCTTTGTTTGCACACACCCTGTGCTCTCTTTCCCTGGCAATTGCACACACGCATGCATGTACCCCACACCCTGTTTCCATGGCCTCCCTGCGATGGCACACCCCCTGCACCCTTTTTCCATGGCCTCCCTGTGATCACACACATGCATGCATGTATGCTCATTTAGCAACTGCCTCATTTAGTGACTGTTCCATTACAGTGGTGATGAAAAAGTAACTTTACAAACAATCCTTGCATTTACAGCTTTCACAAGTCTGTAAAGCAAAGGAAAGCTGAAGTAAGATCATAAGCAGAGTCATGGTTTCACTTAGCAACCGCTTTGCTTAATGACCAAGTTGACAGTCCCAATTGTGGCTGCTAAACGAGGACTACCTGTATTAAGAAAACAGAGCATGAATACTAGTAACAGAAACCTAAAAGTCATGGTAACCACTGTTTGTTAAATTTTGAGAAGGTTAGAAGACTCAGTGAAAAATGGGAGTAGATGAGCAAGATTAAAAAGTAGATGAACAGAAGTCAAAAGAATCATGGAAAAAATGGCAAAGATCCATCTTTTATCATCTGATGCTCACCAGTTGCTGGTTGGTGAAGGTGTTGTAAAAAGTAGAAAGAAAACATTACCATCAGCAGCCATGTCAAACCATCAAAAATAGGGTATGATGTCGTCTCTTCCCTCTCTCTCTATGCCTTAATTTACAAATCTGCCCAGGTTAATTTTTAGAATTCAGAACTTAAAGTGTTGAATAAAAGAAATTGTGTGTTCAGCAGAGATATTTTTGCAGTATTTCATGTGCCTGTGCATTTAGAACATAAACAATAAGTGATTTGATAACTTTGATAAGCATCAAAATTAACCTCTCAGAGGATTTTCCTTTGTATATGCTCTCCTGAAAGTTTGCATTGTTGATTCATGTGCAATGGCCTCCCATGCTTTCAGTCCACAGCGTGCCTACATGCTTCCTTTGCTACAATCTTTGGAAGAGAATGGAAAGCATGCAAATAAAATGAATAGCTTTCTTCTGCCATTAGAAATATTGTATTTTGGACCGAGCTTTATTAAATAAATCATTTCTTCTTTTTTAGTGCTTGACTTAGTCATGTATTTGAATGTTACCCCAGGCTCTATGAATAGCCAGTTGTTTTACCAAGGCTGGGTGGGGGAATGTGTCATTGGAAAGACCATACACCTGGTTTATTCTCATGAGAACCTTCCTTTCCTCTCCCTTGCACTGTTCAAATTAAACACATATTTCCAGTGATGGAAAATCAAACATTCTCTTTAACTGGGCCCCTTGATTCACATGACCATACTCTTATACTTACCATTACTCTGTTCTGATAGTTACCTAGTGTATTCTTACTGGGGTGAATGAAATTGCCCAAGATATAAATCCTCTCAGCAAAAAGTTTGAGTGCACCACAAATGAGACCACAGAGTACAATCTGAGGAAAGCAGAAAGAATGAGTCTGTTGACAGAAAGAGCAACTTGCAGCTATAAAACAAAGGTTTGATAGCCGTCTCATATAAAATCCATAGAAGCTGGTGAGAATTTAACTGTTGATATATTTGGATCCTTCCTCTAGTTCTGCAGTGCTCCCTCATCATGGCATGAACGCCCCTGTTCTTGGGAGGGAAGAGTAAAGCAGGCCGGCAGGGTATACCAAGGATATATACTCTCGCAGGATCACCCAAGGCATGAAGGTCATCTCAGCTGCCCAGCTAAAGCAAGCAAGCCCTTATATTAGGCAGCTGTGACATAGAAAGATGCTGGAGGCAGATGATCACTTTAGTGACAATGACAAAGGCATCGTTTCATACTGTGTGGGAGAAGGCAATGGTAAACCTGTTTTTAGCAAGAAAGCCACACGCATAGACGAGATAAGTGATTGACAATATCGTGCTGGATGATGGGCCCCTTAGGTCAGATGGCACTCAACATGCTGCTGAGGAAGAACTGAGTTTTTCAGAGTATTAATGGTATTCGTGATTCAGTTAAATCAAAGCCTTTGGGAAGTCTAGTTGCCGATAATGCTGTGCAGGAAAAGAAAGTCCCAAACTGCAAAGACAGAATTAAAATAAGAACATAGAACATAAGAAGCTTGAACATGGGAAATACAGTGAAAGAGTAAATGAATTAACTATGCATTGACATCTTAGGCATCAGTGAATAGAAATGGACTGGAATTGGATAGTTTCATTCAGAAGATCATACTGTTTACTATTCAGGACATGAAAAACAAAGAAGAAATAGCACTGCTTTCATAGTCAGAAAAGATGTAGCAAAGATAGTATTTGGGTGAGAGCTGGACCATCAAGAAGGCAAAGCGCCGAAGAACTGATGCCTTTGAACTGTGGTGCTGAAGAAGACTCTTAGGAGTCCCCTGGACTGCTAGGAGGTCAAACCAGTCAATCTTAAAGGAAATCAACCCTGATTGCTCATTGGAAGGATTGATAATGAAGCTCAAGCTCAGATACTTTGGTCACCTAATGCGAAGAGAGATCTCTTTGGAGAAGACCCTGATGCTGGGAAAGATTGAAGGCAAAAGGAGAAGAGGATGGCAGAGGATGAGATGGTTAGATAGCATCGCTGAAGCAATGAGCATGAAACTGAGCAAACTCAGGGAGGCAGTGAAGGACAGGAAGGCCTGGCGCGATATGGTTCATGGGGTCACGAAGAGTCAGACATGACTTAACGATTGAACAACAACAACAACATAGTCAATGACCAAATAATATCTATTAGACTTCATGGATAACCTTTAATATGACCGTTATCCAAATTCATGCTGCTTGTGGTTGGAGAATGGAATGCTAAAGTTGGAAATACTAAGAAGGAAAACATAGTTGTTCTGTACAGCCTAGGAAACAGAAATAATTAAGATAATTAGTTATCCATTTTTGCCAATCCACTTATTTCTTCATTGCTAACACAGCCTTCAAACAACCAAATGACACATACATACATGGACTTCACCAGATGAAGTACACATAAATCAAATTGACTATATTATTGGAACATGGAGGTGGAAGAGCTTAATTCAGAACACCAAATACATGGTCAGGGACTGACTGTGGAAGAGATCATAAACAGCTCATGTGCAAGTTCCAAGTCAAGGTAAAACATAAAAACAAAGCCAACCAGTTTCCACAATATGATCTTGAGCATATACCCACCATCTTCAAGGAAAGGATCAGGAATCACTTTGAAATCCTGAACCTTAAGATAGGGAACCAAAAGAACTATGGGATGAAATCAAAGATGTGTTAAGGATGAATGTGAAAAGATTCTGCCAAAGACAAAGAAACAGAAGAAAGCAAACTAGATATCAGAACAAAGAGTGGAAATTGCCAAGGAGGGGTGGGGGTGGGGGACCAAAGTCAAGAAAGACAAAGATTTCAGGAAGCAACTTAACAAAGATTTTCACAGAGCTATTAGAAAAGACAAGAAGTAGTATTACAATGACATCTGTAAAGGAATTGAAGATGGAAATAAATACAGAAAAAAACAAGGAAAATCTTCCAAAAGATTTCTGAACTTGAATTGGTATGCTAAAGGATGCAGATGCTAAGATAGGAACTGATTGAAAGAAAATCCAATTTAGCTATATACTGAAATTCTGTACAGTAGAGATGTCAGAATTCAAAATACCTTTCAAGATAAGGTATATTCTATTTACAAAACCCTCTAGTACTAAAAGAGTAAGTTAGATCTGACCTCAGGTGATTATCAAGTCTCGTCTTCTTGGTATTGATAGAATATCTACAGAAATACAGCAAGCAGCAGAGGAATCCGTAAAGATTCTAACCACACTATGCCAGCAGATGGTACAGTTGCCAACAGTTTGGAAGAGATCAATCTAGATACCAAATTAAAGAAAGGAGACTTAACAGAATGTGCAAACTATCATACAATATCCTTAATTTCACATGCTAGCAAAACAAGGCTTAGGATCATCCAATGCAGCACAGAGCTTTACATGAGATAGGAGATGCCAGATGTTCAAGCTGGTTTTAGAAAAAACCAAGGAATGAGAGACATTGCTGATGCATGCTGGATAAAGCCAAAGAATACCAATAAGAAGTCAGTATGTGCTTCATTTGATTATACAAAGGCCTTCGATTATGTGGGAATCCTAGAACTTCTCATTGTCCTCCTGAGAAACCTATACAGGATAGGAAACCACAGTCCAGAGAGAACATGGCAAATCAGACTGGCTCCAGGTGGGCAAAGAAAGCTGTATACTCTCTTATTTATTCAATCTTTGTACTGAAAGATAGGTAGATAGGTAGATGGACAGACAGACACAGTGGTATTTATACAGAACAATGCTGATTAGAAATTATTAACACCCTGGAGCCCTTGAGGTTCTCTGAGCTTGATTGTTTTCTTGTATACGTTTCATTACCCAGCTAGCCTTTTCAGGTTACCTAGCTGGGTAACAAAACATTTGCAAGAAAACAACCAAGCTCAGAGAACCCCAAGGACTCCACAGTTCAACTATACATTTTCTCTTCTATTGGTCTATTCTATTAACACTCTAATGGTCCCCTTAGAAGCCAAACTGTAAGTGATTATATTTACCATGTATGTATGAGAACCATTCTTGCTTAAAGTTGGTTAAACTTTATATTGTGAATATATACTGTTATTTTGCCATTGCTGCATATATATTGAGGGAAGCTGGATTGGAAGAAGATGAGCAGTTTTTTGGCTTCAAAGCAAAAATGTATTCCTAGGTTTGTTAATCTTCACGCTAGTGCAAACTAAATCAAGCCAGAATAGTCTAAATCTAACACTGACATACAGAAGCCCTCCATCTCAAGGTTGTTCTTTTCTAGTCTCCTCTGCATTTCCAATTAAACGTAGTTAATCTGTGTGTTGTTTTTGTCAGATGTGTTGTTTTAGTCAGATCTCCAAAACAATACACAAGATTGATTCAAGGCTGAAAATAAATTCTGAATGAATCATAGACTGTGTCACAATAAATCTCACGGTAAGAGTCCTTACAGGGGAAATAAATTATCCAGACAACACAATTTCTAAGATGAATAGTTAAATTCTGTGCCAATATACAGTAACATATCAATTGGGCCATATTTTGTTTTCTCCATATCAGTCTCCAACATATTTAGCCCCAGCTGTTTCTATCAATTTCCATATTTTTGAGAGCAAGAAGCTGATCACTACAGATAACCTTCTCCTGTAAATGTACTTTAGCCTTTGATCTTCCAAACACTCTCAGACTATTTAAGAACATTCATTCTCCTGAGGAAAGTCTGCCAATCATATCTTTTCTCGAAGTTAGCTGGTGGTCATGCAATGCAGGCAAACGTACATTAGGCACTTTTCAAAATGTAATCTCTTCCCCCACCACCCTCTTTGTCTTCTCTTTGTGGTTCACAACTGAGCTCTCTTGAGTGTCAAATAACACTTTTCAGAGCAATTCAACCATAGAACAAATTGACTTATTCCTCAGCCTACTTGTAACTGTTACATTTAGCTGTCAGACGGTCAGCCATCAGTAATGAATCAGATATTCTTCTCGAGATAAAAGAGATCCAATAGAGTATCCATATGTTTATCTGTTGTAAGAGATCTCAGCACATAAAAACATGGCTACTTTCTTGCAGCATAGAGGACAGAGAAGATACATTTCAATGTAATGCTCAACCATTGTCCACCTAGCAGAATGAATTTATGCCTCGGCAAGCCTTGGACTGGCATGTCCCTTCCACATTACACTAACTTCCACATTAGAGTAACTGCAGATTTTTATGATGTCCAAACTCTAAATTGTTGACATGATAAACTGCAATAGAAGTGTAACTTTCTGAAATTGTATATTGGGTCATTTCCTGAATTGTATATTATCTGGATTTGACAGGAATTACTTTGGTATTCCTTTAAATACCAAAGGTGCTAAGGAAAGAATTCAGACCAGAAACTGTAGCAGCAGCAAGATGTATGCACTTTCCTTTCTGAGCATCATGGGACTTTGTTAATACAGCTAGTCCTCAACTTACAAACACAACTGGAACTGGAACTTCCGTTGCTAAGCGATGCAGTTATTAAGTGAGTCACACCCAATTTTATGACCTTTTTTGCCATGGTCATTAAGCAAATCTGGCTTCCCCCATTGACTTTGCTTGTTGAAAGCCCCTGGGAAGGTTGCAAATGGCAATTATGTGGCCCCAGGACACTGCAACCTTTGTAAATACATGCTGGTTGCCAAGCGCATGAATTTTGATCACATGATCACAGGGATGCTTTGACAATCGTATGTATGAGGTCCAGTCATAAGTTACTTTTTTCAGTGCCTTTGTAACTTCAAAAGGTTGTTAAATGAATGGTTGTAAGTTGAGGACTACCTGTAGAAGTACTGTAAATGCTGTATCTCAACACCACCACATAATTATTATTAAATTCTGAGAAACAATGTGAGGAATAAAGTTTTTCTTACATTTTTTGTAGGATAGGAGAAACACTTACAGATACTGGGAGGTGGTTTCTTAGTTTTTGAGATTCCAGCAGCTTAATTAGATTTACCTGTATATAAATATGAGACATCATTATTTATTCCTCAATTAACAACCAGGGGTGCACTGACAACTTGTACCCACTATGACTGGAATGGAACAGAATTGCCCCTCTGTTGGATTAGATCTCTATTAACACACTGATTCCCGTCTTTCTTGATTTCAAAAATTATGGATTTCAGGGTAATAATACTCCTTCAGATAAGCACACAGTCTTAGTTGTACAGTATACAACGGGGGAGGAGTGTTTTTGTTTCTTACTGTTATTTGAATAAACATGGTTAAGAAGGCAGCAAAACTGTAATCCTTTGTTCATATTTTGTAAGATGAAATTGTTCCATGCAACCAGGTTTACTAGCTCTGCACCACTTCAGCTCGGGAGCTTTTTAAGACTAACTCAGGACTGGAGTATATTCTTAACCCCACAATATATGCATCATATGTATCATCTTCTGACAAAGATGTGATTTAGACTGCTTTTGCAAAACTCCCAGATCAGGAAATGTTGCTTCTATGATTTGCTTTAAAGCATATTCAGATTCAAATTTGCTCCTAAGGAAAGATGAACAAAGGATTGAGCTAACAGAATTTAACAGATTTTCAAGTCTTGAAAACTTGAATGGAATGTCAAATAAGATGCCATTTCCATAAAGTAAGATGCAGCAAAGACCACCTCTATAAATGAAAACAATGAGCATGGATTGAGGGGAAAAGATATTACACTAAATCACCTTATCAGGTGCATTTCGTGGGATACTCCCGCAGACTGAAATGTAATCTAATCTACCACATTTTAGGGCTTGAAAATAGAAAGCAAGATTAACTGCTGTTTTTATTTAAACAGCAGGCTTGATATAGAATAAACGGATTATTAAATTGATTCGCTTTTCAAAGCGGATTGTCATATGCCACGGGGAGATATTATGCTGGAGCATCATAAATAAAGAAGTGATGGACTCAACTATAAAGTACACATCAAAGAAATCTGAAAGCTTCAGTCTGGTGCTAAATTCACCAAGCTTTGGACAACAAGTGACATGACTCATAAGTGAGCTGATTGTTGCTTTGATTCAGTTTATATTTCCTATATGGAATCAAAAACATCTCCAAGCGCAGCATCTGCAAAAGCCTTTCAGGGAAATGGGGGGTGGGGGGCGGGGGCAATGCACACATAGTCAAATTATGTCCTTGAGGTATATGTGTGGTAAGTTCTTAACGAGCTTGGAGCTCTGTGCCACATTTCCTCTATAACCCAGAATCCTGTTAGAATGCCTGTTTTGGTTTCTTTTGGAAATTATAGACTATATTCTCCTTTTACCACAGGAAGTTGCTGTGGTCTTTTCCCAAATAATATGTGGTTTATAAACTAATTCTATATCAGGAGGGTTTTAATAACAAATAAATAAAGGATAAAGATGTGGCCTAATTCTGCAAATATTTTATCAGTGTGGTTAGCTTCCAGGACATAAGTTATATATATTATTTGCTTGCTCAAGTGGAGACAAGATAGATTGGTTAAAAGGCAAGGAACTGGCACTTAAACATAAGCTTTTAAAAAAAACTATTTTCACGTGAATTGAACTGTCAATGCAGTAACTCTGGATAAATTTAATTTCAGGAATAATCATACATTTCTCATCAGTTGAGCCAATTTTACCACTTTTACCCTATCACTTGACAAGTGGACACCAAAGGTTGACCACTTGGGTATCCTGAGAGTTTTTTTCCTTTTAGAGCCAAAAAACATTTCAGGACATGTACAGTCACATGTACTTTCCTTGATCTTGTCCCACAATAATTTAAAATCCTAATCTGCTTTTAAAAATATAAGCTACGTTCCTTCAAGAATATTGATTAGATATGACTTTCCAAAATATAGCTGTTATTACCACCAGATATGAAAACAATTCATCTTTTTGCATACAGGGTAATATATAACAAGCACAAATAGGCTTCCTTCATCTTGATCAATATCTTGATTTTGTTGACTATTTGTTATATGTACATAATAGGCAAGTACATGAAATGTTTTACTTTTGCCCATTCTTCTTCCATCTGAAAACAAGTACTCTTACTCATTTTCTAGAAAAGGAAAATTATAAACGCAGATGAGGAATATATAACTCATTATTAGAAGAAAGAAGAAAAATGAATTAATGGTCTAGCCATCCACACATGTTATACATAGTCCACTGACAGAAGATAAAGCAAAGACAGTAAACAGGCATGCAATAGAAATAAGCATGTAGAAACCACTGATGTGTATAAAGAAGCCTTTAAGGTCATACTATTTCAGAGGTTATCTGTACCAACAATGTTTTTTGCATATGGTTACGACACTTTTCCTACTTGCCTGAAACTGGATTTTGGTTCATGAAAATCATGGAATAGCCCATGATCCCAATAAGGTAGGGAATGGAAATTCATCCTGGGGCTTTTCCCCAGAAACAGAATCACACAATACAGCTTCAAGCAGCACCAAACAAACAAAACAATTTTATTATCCACTTACAGTTATTCTAATATAATCTCAGTTTGCTGCGTATGCCTATCGTATTCTTATTTTGCAGTTAGAACGCTCCATCGTTCTCTTTATAGGACCAAAGCACCTCAATGTACTTGTTTCTTGGGGCTACCAAAAAAATGATCTGCCCCACAGTCAGAACCTCTTATCACCTTTGTAGTCTTCATTAATTCTCTCAATTTTTCATAATAAATAATTTAATTAACTATGCTTTTAATTTTTTCATTCATTCCTTTACTATCTGTATGAATGGATAGGGTTATGCTTAAACCCCTTATCTGGAAAAAGACCTATTTTTTTCTAAGCAGATTATATACCAGTTACTATTCTCTTGAGTCTATGAATTGCCCAATAACCTTTTCTCATTCTTACCCACCTGTTTATGTCAACTAGCAGAACAATATTTTCCCCCTGGATCACATTCATTAGAATGTGGCACAATTTTTTCCCAGCTAATCTCCATTTTTTTAATTGTCGCTCTTCATGGAAGTGTAACATGTAATTAGCGTGAAGCAACGGAAACCCTGCCTCCTGCACTCACCAGCTGGGCTCTGCTGTAGGAAGGAGGCCATGGCAAACCACTTCCGAAACACCTTGCCTTGAAAACTGCAGGAACTCATCCAGGCAGTCGCTGCAGAATCGGTAATGATTGAGTGCAGATAAAAAAGAAAATGTATTCCTACATCCCCACAATAGCCTATGTGGCACCAATCCATAGTTTTTCATATATATTTTAGCACTTCCATTCATAACAAAACCCATACCTTCATTTCCCTGTAAGTATTCATCAATTCCATTTCACAAGATTAGGTGATCATTACATCCTTCCTCTTTCTCTTAGTTTCACACACAATCCTTCCTTCCTTCCTTCCTTCCTTCCTTCCTTCCTTCCTTCCTTCATTCCTTCCTTCCTTCCTTCCCTCCATATTCCAAGTCACAATCTTCCTTATGATACAATCATCTCCAGCTGGTAGATATTGGACTCTACTACCCATTATGGCCACAAACGCCATCAAAGCCCAGTTTCACCCCAAGTGGATTCACCCTGAAATCTCTAATCTACAGACTATCATGCAAAACATCCCACCAACTGGGATGCAAATACAATGTACAGAGGACACATATTCAGGATGTCTTCTTTTGAGATTTTTAAAATAAAATAGCAGTTTTTAAATCTTTTTTATTTCCTATGTTATTATTTTACATACATAAAATTCCAACTTTTGGGGAAACACATGTAGTTCTGGATCAGAGTTTGTTTTAAAACAGAGACCATAAAGGGTTGCCACATTTTTTGATCCACCTTTCTATGTGTTGCACATTAAAAAAAATCTCTGATTCAAAGCAAGGCAGTCTCATTTTGACTTTTTGGTGTTAAAAATCTTTATCAGTATGTTTCTTACCCACTTTACAATCACTTAAGATAATCTCAAAATAAAGTAGACTATGTGTTTTTTCACTTTAGACATTGGACAGGACTATTCTACATGGAGTACCTTAGTTAAGCAGCCACAGCTAGAAATAGAGAGAACCCTCAACCAGCCCCCAACATAATGTAACTGCTTTTGCTATATAGATTTTGTTTTACTATATGGATCTTTTCATCTTTCTCCTAATTCTGTTTTGCATTTTGAACCTGCAGTTGAATTGACCTTTTCTGAACAATGAACTCCTCTTGTGGAGCACAGAAATGCAGCCTTGATCATCCTTAGGGCAGCCCCTCCCAATTTAGGACCTTCCAAATGTGCTTGGGGTAAAATTCCAAGACAGTGTAGCCATTGGCTAGACATGACTGGCTAGCTAATCCCAACACATCGGAAGGTTTTTATATGTTACTGTAAAGAAAAATGAGTAGCAAACCTGTACACTGGCCCATTAGTTCCTCCAAGAAAGATTTAGCCCTCTATTCCAACCTCTCTGGGGAGTGCCAGCTGACACAGCAATCTGACAAAGTCCAACTACAATTACTATATTTCAATTAGTGCTTTGTTTCCAGAAGTGCAAACAGGTAGGACTGTTTGACAAATTGAACAAACATTGTCACCTTTTTTAATTTTTACAAGGATGGTCATAAATTCTGGCCAAGATTGGCTTGGCCTAGATCACACTTGGTGCTGCTAATTCAGTGGTATTTGTATAAAGAGACGTCTTCCCTTTATTGGTGGCTTGTGACAGATGTCAGCTCTTTGGAATCATTACACTTTACTACCTCAACAATGAGCATTCCATTCCTTGATTACTTGCAGTTTTCACCTAGCTGACAGAAACAACACATCTAATATTCACAGTGCCTCTTGAAAAAAGTTGGGATACACAATCAAAATTCTCTGGAAAAGCACAGGACTACATTGTATTCCTAACAACTCTGCTTTAGTTGTTTTTTGTTTATTTGTAAACAACAGAACTCAAATTCTTGTGAGTGGCTTTTATTTATTTTATAGAATCTCTACTTCTTCCTTACAGATGGATGTGACCTGTCTAAGATTGAGAACATTTCATCTCAAAGCAAAAACTTGCTTAAACTACCATCTTCCTGAAAGAGGTATAGTAAGGCCAGAAACTATTTATCATCCCATAAATTAAAAACAGAGTTTAGTTTGGGCAGTTTCCTCAACAATAAGGTAAAGGACAATCTTGGAGTCTAATAATAGGATCTTCTGATGGAATGGTTTTCAGGAAACAGCACCAGAAGATGTCTCTGTCTTTGATTAAAGGTCATGGATTGAAGAGGTGACCTCAGTGATGTGAGAAGATTACTTCTAGGCCAATTCTGTGACTAATTCTGCCATTTTTATTATTATTAAAACTTTCCCAGTCTGGTACCCTTCATGTTGGCTAGCATTTCTGAAATTACATTCTGAAGGATGCCAAAATGGAAAGATTGGCTTACTGCTCCAGTTATGAAAAGACACTTTTAAATAAGAGAGTCACAATTTGAATCTTTGATTAAAGGCTGAAATCTAGAATTTGACTGTGCATTTCAGAGCAATATTTGGGATCTTGCACCTCTCATTTGTGTATAGCCTGGCCATATGCTTTTATTCTTGGTGTTATTCTCTTTTCCAGATGTTTTCTTCATACTTTTCTGTCTGGCAGAGGTATCCATTAGGACCAAAGGCTTTCATCAAAATTATGAAATCACATCATACTATTATGACCCAAGCACTGTCTCATGCAATGTCATAATGCATATACAAAAGAGCAAATGCTTGTATGACAATGGCATGATCCTTTCATCATTTCCCCCCTGTCCTGTGGACACTTTTGCTCTCTGGCCTTTATTCTAAGTTCTTCCTAGACATACCATTGTCTGAGCTATTGTCCTAAGCATGCTTTTGAACCTTCATTCTCTACTTTGTGCTGCCTCTCTCCAAAAGAAAGGGAGATCTTCCAATAACATCTGGAGAAGCTATTGCCAGCAGGAACCACTTTTAAATCTAGGGCAGCTTATGCTTTATCATCTCCATTATCATAATGTCATTAATCACTTCATATTATACTAGTCCATCCGCTATAATAAATGTTTAAAAACTACATCTGGATGAACAAAATACTGCCTTTGCACTTTTTCTTCACTATGTACATAAAAACTTCATAAGTCATCACTCATAAGCAGATTGTATCAATTAGGTAAGTATGAAAACAAAAATGTGTTCAGATGCATTTTGAATTTATCTCAGGGACATCGTGATTTACTGACAATAGGACTCACTAAACAACTCTGTTACGTCTTTCATTTGTCCTCTGTATAGCCAAGGGGTGGGTAGATGGAGTCTCTGTTCCAAAACAGAAGTATCAGATTGGAAAGAATCTATTCATCAAAATATTCCTTAAAAAAAGAAAGAACCCAAACACTTTTGCCTGAAAGCAGGAGTAACACTACAATCTGATTAGGATCAAATGTTCATCCAAATCAGCATGCATTGTTAATAGGAGTTGTGCAAATTACATTCTATCACATGCATAGAAAAAAATGTAACCCTTATTAAAAGAAGACATATGCTTGGAGCAAAGCACATCTCACTTTTTTATTTTTTAAAAGTAGACCTATTATCACTTGGATGGGGAACATCTGAATATATCATTTTAAAACATGGTTTATTTGAACTGATCCAGAAGTCAAGGGCAGTTATTTCTATAATTAACTATATGGCAAACAATTAAAAAAAACCTTGCTTGTTAAACATTCTACTTTGCAAAATTCCTTAAGACTCATTCACAGCAGAGATCTAAAAATCCTGTAAGTACCACATATGGCTCTTACTAGGCATTTTTCCATCACATAAGATAAACTTGAAAAGATGTTTGACACAATTTATATTATTCTCTGCTATTCTGTAACACATACCATCAGTTTTTATAGAGGTTTAACTCTGTGCAGCCTCATATGGCTTGCATTCAACATGCCACACTGAATCACAATTCCCTCATGATCTGTCCTAAGAACAACAAACTTTTTAGCTAAAGATGAAAGGTAAAAATGTTTCTTAATTCATGAGTTAAAAAGCCAGAAGCGGCATCTGCAAAAAAGTCTTCCATTTGCAGAGAAGAGATAAACCAGTTCCTTAAGAGACATCTAATAATAAAAAAAAACCTAAATACCCTGAAAGGAAACTTTGTGTAACATAGCTGCAATTTGAGCTCAGTACCTTAAGCGTCCTGCTTAAATCCTTTTATATCCAGTAGATGTTTTAAAATTTTGTAAAGCCAAAGTTAAAATTACTATCAAACAATAATTCAAAAGGCTGAGAGTTAAACCTTGAGAACAGAACCAAAGAAGAGCAAAACAAAGTAGAATCAAAACCAGCAAAGCACATGTTAGAAAACTAAAGGTAAACCAAGTGTAAGCATGTATAGTCACCAGAAACATTTAGTTGCAGCTAATATGTAGATTTACAGACCTGTGAATGTAGTTAGTTTCTTATAACCTTTTGTCTTCAATCATTCTACTGCTGCTCTGTCTCCCAAGTCTTCCTTTCTGCTCACAAATTCTTTTTTCCAACCCTGTCCAAAGGAACTGCCCAGATTCTGTGGTGTAATCTGAGCAGGGAAATACCATGTGCTTCTGATATGGTTAATTCCGTTTTACCTCCCTCTGATTTGCAACAAAAGAAAGCACCAATGTGAGGATCTGAAAATTAACAGCAGTTCCTTCAGTTATGGCAATCTTAAAAGAAAAAAAAATAATGCATTTAAATAAATGTCATCATCTGAATGTTGATAAAACTTGTTCCTAATCCTGCATACAGGTTAACCTTTCTACAAACTCTTGAGGTACTTAAAGTGGGTTGAAGATCAGTAATATCCACAGGGGGATGCGGTGGTGCAGCGGCTTAATGATGCTGAAAGTTGCCGGCCAGAAATGGTCAACACTTCAGCGGTTCGAGCCCAGCCTTCTCGTAGCAGAGGGAGCTCCTGCTTCCTCCCCCAGTTCCTGTCAACCCAACAGTTCAAAAACTTACGTGAGTAGATAAATGGGGACTCTCACTCCGGTGGGAGGAAAAATGCTGGCAGCGCCTTGCAAAAGGAGTTGGGAGCAGTTGCCGGTAGCACGGAAGCCGCGCTTACCCGAAAAAGGCGCGAAGCAACAGAAACCCTGCTTCCTGCACTCACCAGCTGGGCTCTGCTCTAGGAAGGAGGCTCTGGCAAACCACTTCCGAAACACCTTGCCTTGAAAACTGCAAAAGACTCGTCCAGAAGCAGTCACTGCAGAGTCAGTAACGACTGAGTGCAGATAGATATATATCTATAGATATAGATATATATTCACAGTAGTCACCATACATTTTTTTGGAATCACAGACTCACCAACTCTCTCATTTTGAAGAATGAACTAAAGATATTATTGAAGCTTCTTTTATTTCTGAATATTTTCTATAGCATCATAGGTCAATAGGATTATCTAAAGAATTTGTTTGCCTTCACCGACCCCTAACTAACAAGAAAGATAAGCAATTAAAATATTCTAAGACCTGGAAAGCTAAATAAAATTTATTTCAAAAATCTATCAGGGCTTTTTATGCAATCATCTGGCTTAGTTCGTAGAAGTTTATCAGAATTCAGATATTGTCATCTTCCATTTATAGGTCTCCAATCTCTTCCATCTAGAATGAATAAAAAACTGGGAATCAGGGGCATCTAAAGAGGTGGGGAAGAGCAAACGTGCCAAGATGTTTGACTGCCGATAGAAACCCTATCCCTTTGTACATGCATACTTTGACCATGCCACCCCTCCGTTGTAGATACTTCTGCTAGAAATCATCAACTTGTAAATGTTGATGGCATCCAAATTAAGTTCCTGAAATGCTCTACAATGTAGGTTGTCTGAAAACTATTTAAAAATTTAATAGACTTGTTCAGAACTAGTTTGAAAGTCCCTGTCATGGTGCCTGCCCTCTGGAACACTCTCTTCCCAGAGATCCATATAGCTTTCAAAAGTCTTTGAAGACTAGCTGTTCTCCTGGGCTTGGGGCTACGATGGGTGTCGAGCCTCTATTACTTGTGTTTGTTATATTGTATGTTTTCCAGACATGTATGGTTCTTTTTGCTCAGCCTTAGGTTTCTTTCCTACTGTAGTTTAATTTAATTCTTTTCTATTTTAATTTCCAAACAGAGTTGGGTAGCCTTTAAAGTTAATAAATAGTTTTACTCATATCTGAACACATCTAACCTATTTAGCCACGGGGAGAGGTACACTTCATAGCATCCGTCTTCCTTTCCTTTCCCTATAAAAACATGAAGACTCAAAAACTAACATCTCCTATTTAATTGTTTATGAAATTTTATCCTTTGCCTCAATTCAGATGGACTCTGAAGTGCAAGTTCTGGTTCAGCATATAGTTCTTTGTTTGTTTGTTTGTTTTTAATGTATTATAAGCCTCAATGAAGACTTAACACACCAGGGTCTTTTTTTCACTGAAAAAGAATGGGCTCCGAAGTGCTTCCCCTTTCTTAAAGTTTATATTTAAATTTATTTATACATCACTTGTGCAATGAGAAAGAGAGAATGAGTTGTGCAGAAAAGCAACACAAAATATTTTAAAAGATAAAATATGTATAAATATTTGGGCTCAGTCTAAGTTCTATCCCTTTTTGTATTTGATGAATTTGAAATCATGTTTCAGAGTGGAACTCCCAAGCTATCCAAAGGACGGCCAATCAGCCTTTTCCATTATGTTATACACTAAGCAAGGGTGGGAGGGAGGCCATCTGGCAGCCTGCAAGCTATATGTGGCACTTTTTTGTAGCTCCCGACTCTCCAGAAATCACAAAGATGAATCTTGGCAGACAATTCAAGAAAGGGGAAGCACTTCGGAGCCCATTCTTTTTCAATGAAAAAAAGACTCTGGTGTGTTAAGTCTTCATTGAGGCTTATAATACATTTAAAAAAAAAAAAAAAAAACCCTGATCCTTCCTGCAAATAGGAAGCCCTAGTGAAATCTACTTCAGCACATCCCTGACACCAATGGAGGCGAATATGTGTAGCTCAGGGTTGAACTGTGGGGTCCTTGGGGTTCTCTGAGCTTGGTTCTTTTCTTGCAAACATTCCGTTACCTGGCTAGGCAATATCTTCAGTGTTCAACATCCCTGACAGCCAAATCATTACCCAGTCCTGTTCTATAGCAAGCCTCCGTGTGTGTGTGCTGCACTTGGAGAGGATTAGACAAGTCCAGTGCTCCTTATTAAGATGATTAACTCAAATTATAGCATGACCTGCTCTTCAGAGGCCCTTCTCCAGGTTCTTCAACCTTTTGAGGTAAGGAGTATGATTACTAGGGAAAGGAGGAGTGTAGGTGTATGTGGTTGTCCATCCTTTCTTTGGGATGTTTTCCTCAGACAATCACACCTAGCACAATTCTCATATCCTTTTAGAATCAATACATGCAATTTTTTCCTTGCCAGGTCTTTGTATTAATCTGTACAGTATCTTCTATTTTTGTACTGATTTTTTGAATAGTCCAATTCTTGTACTTTTTTACTGTATTTGGAATTGTGTTATTATAGACTCCCTTATAATGAACGCATCTGTATATGCGGAGCACCTGAAATTGAGGATATAGCACACATACTATTCGACTGTAACTTGTATAAGACGGTGAGAGACTTACATCTTGGCCCATATGTTAAAAGAAGGACCCATTGGGATTCACATATTAGAATAACATTTTATGTGTGGTCAAAACCCAAAAATAACATACAACGTAGCCTTGTTTTTAAGCAAAGCAATGCGTTTGAGATCTACATATGTGGGGTTGATTGGAGTGAATTGCCGGGGTGATATGAAAATATGATTTGTATTTTCACTTACATGTATACCTACTTATACTTATTACTCTATTTTTATTCATGTTTTATTTAATCAGTTTGCTACATTACTTTTGTAAAGAGTTTTATTAATTACTTACTGTCTAATTGTTATTTTGACAGGGCCTTAGGGCTAATCAATAAACTTTGATTTGATTTGATTTGTTATTATAGACCATATTGAAAATTTGTTTGAAAATCTGAAACAAATAATAAAAATGGCAACAGGGTCAGAAGTAGTCATGCCTCTTGTTCAACAAGCCATGGTCAAACATGTTAACTCAGCTTTAAGTGTGGACCACGTCTCCACTACCTGAAGTGCTATACAAGGAATCTAGTAGGATCAGAAAAGAGTATTTTATATATTCTTCCCCACAGAAAAATACCTCAGAACATGGATACTTGTGATGGAATGGAATTATGAAGGCCAGGCTCAGGGAGATAAGCATTTTCTTAGCTTGCCACAAGAGCGTGGGAGATACAAGAGGATGAGACTGGCACCTCCCTGAGGAATTTACACTGTTGTGGCTGGCTGACTTGGGAGCTGGGGTTTCAGTCTGGGAAGATTCTTGCTAGAGGTTGTAGCTAATAAACATAGTTGAACTGATTTTGCATTGTCTCTTGGAGTTCCTTGGGCTAGGCCTGACAATACTACAGTGATACTGTTTACTATACTTCCAGCACATTATAACTACTGTACTGCCATGGAAGTCACTATCAAACTAGCCTCAGAAAATAAAATCAACCGCTCTAATAAGCAGTGTTTTTTCTCAGAATACTCTGTCAAACCTTGGATATAAATACTTTTTAAAAGTTTATGTTTGGCTTTAAACAAAAAACAAACAAGTCCTGTGAAGTGTCTTCCTCCACTACAATGTACTGCAGTTTTTAGCTCTAGAGAGGCAGTTTTACTACCTGACAATGGAGTCAGGAATAAAAGCTAAGTGAAATGGCTTTCACTTGAGGGAAAGTGGAAGACACCTGGAGGGAAATGTTGCATTGCAAACAGCTGCAAGAAAAGATTAAAGCGAAGCAAGAACAAGGAAGCTCAGAGGAAAAAAAAGCAAACATAAAACTAGAGTACACAGGAAACAAACACTTGGGTTAACTTTTAAGTGCAAAAGTCTGAAGGAGTCTGGTAGCACCTTTTTGGACTATTAAATTTTATTAAAAGGCACAAGCTTTGGTAAGCTGCAGCTTGCTTCATCCAATGCCTTTTTTCTATCATTGATTAATCTGGCTCTCTGCCTAAGGATCTTTATTCCTTTTTATAAAATATGCTAGCTGGAAAAGATGTTACCAGACTCCTTTGGGTTTTTTGCTATCATAGACTAACACAGCTCTCCTCCAACAAAGTCTATTAAGTGCAAGTGTAGTTGGAATCTATGAAAATTAAAACAAAAACTTTAAATGGATTGTAGAGATGTTCTGGTTCATATTAGATGATCTAGAAGTTCTGGAATTATTAGAAACAAGCATATGAATATGAGTCGAATGCAAATAAGTGTGCACATTAAGTTGTGGGCCCTGAATTTCCATTCTAAGGAAAAAAGATTTGTTTTTCATTTGTGCAAGGGCCATTTGATCTAATTGAGATTGTTGCTTATGGGAGGAAAACATGATTTTCCTTCCCCCATAGCTTCTTATGCTACCTCCAGAGTTGCTTAAGGGACTCGGCAGAATGTCCTGTTGGTGGGACTTGACTCAGGATCTAAGCTTAAGTCCATAATACTAAGGTGATGTATGTATGTAACATGGAGTCCATGTAAGTGTATATTTGTGGGTGTGGATGTGTGCGGATGCTATACAGGAGAGAAAAAACTTTTATTATTGATGGGTGAGAAATAACAGGGAAGAATAAATTTTCTCAAAACTCCTCCTGATACCTATTTTTAGCATTTCTGCACTACTGTTACAGCTGAGACTGATAACCTCAGATAGCTATCATTACTGATTTTCTTTCTTACCAAAATATTTTGGAAGGAGTTTAGTTAGTTCCTGAACCAAAAAGCAAGTTGGTGAAGGGGATTTTACAGTGCTGCAAAGCAAACTCATAAGGATCCACTGGATAAATTCAGTTTATTCATAGGAGACATCTGTATTTCTTTCCATGTACAATTAAGTATGATAAAACATAATGAGCATTGCTGATTTGGATGGCTTTAAAAGGACACTAGACCAATTCATGGCGATAAGGCTATCAAATCCTAATAGTCATGATGGCTATAAATTACCTTCAGGGTCAGAAGCAGTATATCTCAACAGCAGTATGCCAAGTAGCAGTATGCCGGGGAATACAGATTGTACTCATGTCTTGCATGTGAACTTCCCACAAATATCTGGTTGATTACTGCAAGAATAGAATGCTGGTCTACATAGAAGAACTATGTAAATTTTTACACAAAGGTTCAATAAGAAGGCAATTTGATTACATCTCTGCATCACCTTGGATTTCTTAACTGAATCTGGAAATAGATGCAAAGTTGTGAGTTGAACAATATGTCTGCAAATCATTTTGGAACATTTCAAATTGATCTAACAATTCAGTGAGCTTTGTGGTATTTCTAGCTTTGGCAGAGTCTGACATATTATTGCAGCTTTTCCATATGTAGACAAAACTGGAGCAGGGGCAGAGGGTTGAATGGCATAATGGGTTCTCTGATATTGGCATGAGCGGGTAGTCAATGAATTTTATCACCTCTGCAAATTTTATTATCACAGTGCTTGGAAAAGTTATAGGCTGCTGCTGTTTGTATCTTACTCTCCTGCTAGAATATGTTTGGGCAGTTCTTCTGAATGAAAAAGTGGGGGATAGGGGGAGAGAGAGATAACTCCTTTGCTTTTGTTGTTGCTGTTGTTTTTCCCGTGTTGTGATCCTCTCTACCTTTCCCCAATTCTATACTTTTTCCTTACACTAATTTTCAGTCTTATGTGTATGTCTGCCCCCATACCTACTCTCCCAAATAAAGAAAAGCCTTGCTTTTTTCCACTAGTTGATGGCTTTAGGCCTTTTCATACTTACAAGTAATCATGAAACAAATATGTTCCAGCAATATTTTCTGCTGTATCACCACAACACTGCCATCTTCTCATCCCTAAACCATAAATGAGACAGGTACCATTAGTGGGTGCAAAAATGATGTCTTTATTGGCTACTTCAAGCTGAGGCAGATACATCCTATTCTGTCCCTCCCTAGTCAACTCTTCTGTTGCTATTTTGATGTTGTCTCACTAAAACATGGATACAGCAGCATCTGAAATGGCAATAAAAATACTCAGCATTTAGCATGTGTTGTCAAATACATTAGAAGGATGTGTTCCTTGTGGACCCCAAGACTCAAGTTTTCCCCGGTAGATTAATTCTTAGAATCAACATGACAAGACTTTGTCTCTGAGGAAAAGAAGAAGAAAGAAAGATTCCACCCTACAACCCATATGCTTGCTTTTCTCCTTTTTAATTGTCAGCATTTGAAGGAATTCTGAAGGAAATTTCTTGCATGATAGTCTCCACAAACCTTTTGGAACATTTACTCTGGCCAATTTAGGGATCAAGAAAATTTAATTTGATCAGAATAATGTTTAAAAAGAAACAGGTTTTTTCTTACAAGTTTCAGTCGTACTGAGCTATACCTGTGTTAGAGTACTATAGCATTATTCTGTCCAAGATTAGCATAGTGTGGCTTGTTACTAACTCTCTTTTTTTGCACATCTTAAATTTGATTTCTCACTTTTTGATTCCCAAAGAACTTGGCAGAGGTGGCAGGTAACACTTCTCTCCATGGCTAAAGATTCTTTCTCTTCCCACCTCTGTCTCTGTTTCTTCCACATATTTCCCTGTTACTCTCACATTTCATGCTGCATAGCTTGGACATGCTTCATTACCCATCTTCCAAGCCCCTTTCTTGTAGGCTCTTAGAAGTTTTGACAATTTTTGAACTCATTAAGCTTGCTTTTTAACCTTTAATCAGGGTGGTTAAAATTTTCCATGAACTGGGACAACGTGGCCACTTTCTTTCCACTTCCCCAGTGGGATACTCCTACCATTTATGAAATCATCCATGGATTTTTGTAAAGCTCAGAATAGGTGTTCCTCAATGAAACAAATTAGTGGAAAACAATGTAGAGCTATGGGCAGAGGCAGAAGCAGTAGGTCAGCTGACTGAGTTCTTTTGGGGCAGGTGGAGTGGCAGAGATCCACCTCTGTCCCACTTCCCCCAACAAGCCACTTTTCAGAAGTCTAAGCCTCAGTAGCTTCGCACCAGCTGCACCAGCCTGAGCTGCTGCCCTGTGGCTGGTTCCTCAAGTATCTGGTAGAGTAGTGGGCTATTCTAGCTGACAGTAATAACTTTATCAGTTTTGTGCAAGGCTGCAATGATGGGAGTAAGTGGAGGGAAACCCATCATTATATTATTTCACCCTTGTATTCCTCTGAATGATGTTCAGGCAATGAAGGAGAGTAATCTGGAAGTTGGCCCTTGCTGATATTAAGAAAAGAAAGGAGGAGGCAAGAAATCCTAAATAAAAGTGCTCTCCCCAAAGAAATCTCTCCTAATGATTTGGCTCCTTTTGTGATTCCTATCTGGGCTTTTTCACTTAATTTGACATACATTATGATCAAGTGGTGGAGGGGAAGGAAGAGCCAACAATGAAGCCTAGAGACCCACCCTGTTCCTACAGTGCCATGATTGGCAGAAGTTTTCCCACTGACTGACAATGTGGTGGAGAGGAATGACCGCATAGCCAGTGGAGCTATTTTGTTGATCAAGCAATGCATGTACATCATCCAGACAACCAACTAGCGGTGACTTTGAATGTATGCAAAAAAGGCAAGATAAGAGATATGCAGTGAGGTCAACAAATTTCATAACAGCATAGTTTTCTGCTGATGCAAGGCTGGGTGGATAGCGCTCTAACTCAGCAGTGGGACTAAAGACAATGTGGTTACAATATAGTTGAACAAGCACTGCAGCACATATTTGTGCATTAAATATGAAGCATGGCAATGCTCATGATGCAGGCCCTAGCAGGGAAGGTAGAGGTAGAGGGGGAATATTCACATTCCCCAAGAAGTCCTGCCACTCTCAATTCCCTCTTGGGATGGCTTATGTTAGTGTGGCATGGGTGGAGGCAATTCTGTGCCGCCTGCATCAGAAGGGATGTTTAAGAGGCCCAGAGGGAGCTATGTGCTAGTTCCTGCAGCACAGAAGTCGATGGGGCTGCTTTTCATGTAAGAAAAGACTGAATGATGGAGAAGTCAATTATATAGACTATCAACAACTACTCAACTTCAAAGTGAAGAAGCACACTGCAAAGAGTCTGCTGAAGCCTCATGGAAAGAAAATGCAACTCATCAGAAATGCCAGGGTATAAGAGGCAATTTGTGCCTTCTGTCTGACAGAGGGCAATCAACTTCCTTCTAGCACACAGTAAAGATTCTTCCACTGAGCTTTTGGTTGCAGTGGCAACAAGATTATGAAGCAAGCAGCAGATGCATACCTCATCCTAAAACATGCCCAGGTAATTTTGTAAGGGATCAATTCAAGCAGGCCAAAAAAAAGAGGACCCTCCCTGCTTCCACAAGTGCATGCTAAGGACGTAAAGCTTCTGAACATATCATCCATGCTTTTACTTTGAAGTAGAAGAACTCTCTTGCCCTGCCACCTCCATAGCTGGGCAGTAGCAAACCCAAGAGAAAGCCCCCCCCCCCCCGCAAAACAAAGTCCTAATATCCTCTTCTTTGACAGAGAGGCAGACCACCTAACAGCATCAGAGAACTATAGCCGGACAAAGCCAATGATCTCCAAGGCAAGCAAGGTGATCCAGAGGAGAGGGGGATAATTGTAGTTTGGTGGAGTTTGGTGCAGAGGAATGCAAAGTATTTAATCACCTAACACTGGCTCCAGATACAGCATGATCTTGCTCACTATCTTCAGCTGAACAGTGGTACCCTCCCTGTATGCCTCTTGCAGAGAATATGACAAGGCCACACAACCCAACATTCACTTTTAATGTTGGTCTCCAGAGGGAGAGACCATACGTTTATTTCTTCAGAGGGCATTGGTGGGAGAACGTTGGGAATGAGAAGATAAGTCACCAGTATTACTTCTGTATGCAGAAGTAATGAATTGATTCCATGCTACATGAGAGTTGAGTCACCTCATGAATTATATGATGGAGGAATAACATAAAAAGCTGTTGACCCATATTTTCATGGTGACCATCAACATGATCAAGGCAGTGCATAGGGGTGTAGGGGTTTTGCTGCTTTGTTCACATGCTCCACTTTTCATCTGAAATGCCAAGGCTACCAGCAAACAAGCCAGTGTTGGCACTGTAGATGTTCTGACTCAGGTTGCAGGCACACACATGCAGACACAGTTGCTAAGGAGTTATTTACTACAACTAGGCAGATAACAGTAGACAAGATCGTAAATCAGGATCTTTGCAAAGTGTGCTTGCCTGAATAATTCTGTTTGAAGTTCAGGTAGCAAGAGAATGGTCCAAATTCATTCCAGGAGTCAGCCAAATCAAATAGTCAGCTGTCCAGTAGTCAAGGATTCAAGAGCAAGGAACAAGAGTCACAAGCTGGAATTCTGAATGGTTGATTCCAATGAAGGCCGAAGGCAAAGCAGCTACATAAATCTATCTGCAGGCAGCTGGCTGCAATTACTCAGGTCTCCTTTGCCCAGTGAGGAGGCTCATTGAGTGGCATTGCTCTGCTCACCACTGCAGGTGTTGAGACCTAGGGCTTGGAGGTTGTGCCTCATCATCTGACTGCTCCAGTTGATCAGGAGATGCCTGCGGTTGATCAGCCTCAGATGAATCATAGCTTGATGATTCCTGAGGCTGACAATCTGCAGGCTAAGCTGGAGCAATGTTGTCAGAGTCAACCAATGGTTTCATGTGCATGATGCTTAACTATTTGGTTAAGTAGCAGTGGCAAAGCCATAATATAGTCTTCAGGCAGAAGATTGGTGTCAGTTGATAGAAGAAACATTATCCCTCATTTTGCATTTATCTCCAAGTCTTTTCTTCACAACACCAATCTCATAAGAGCCATCCTCAGTCAGGAGCTTTTCCTTGTGAAGTTTCTCTAGTTGTGCACAGGGAGCTTCCTTTTAACCAGGATTCCAGATTTGGGAAGTAACTGGTCTCACTAGTGCAGACTGGAGCAAGGAAGCTAAGCAAGGGTATCATGATGTGGCTGGAGCTTCTGTTCAAGAAGAAATCATACGTGTGGGTTGACATGTGCAGCCTTTGTCTGAAGGGAAGTTTTAGGTGAGAAAACACCCTTCTGTGACACCTGGACTGTCCAGGTGGCTCAGGATTTGCAGCAAGTGGACAATGTGGAAGTGTTCCATTGAGGCTTATCTTTCTGAGAATGTGGACAAATTGTCCAGTGACTTGGTGCAATTGATCAATTCAGGCTTATCCACCAGCCTGCCTACCTACCTTAGTCTCCACCTGGTGTGGTCTCTCAATTCTGAAAGGCACTCTCTCTTTGCATGCTAATCTGCCTACCTCATTCTGTGCCCACCTGCTGATCCGACTCTACCAAAGCCTGCCTCCTCTGCCAGGTGCAATTGTTCAACTCTGAAAGGCTCTTTCCCCTCCCATACCAGCCTACTTGCCCCAGTCTGCTTCCTTTCATGCCTGCCTGTCATTCTGTAAGGTTAGATTCTTATATCTTTAACATCTTCGTTCTGGAAACCTTGGGAGTTACATCACACGAGGACTTGCTAGTTGACATTATTCTGCATCATACACAGAAAAGACTTCCCTCTTCAATGTGCCAGGCCAAACCTGCAGCCCCCAGGAAAGCAAACAGTTATATGATAATTCTCACTCCTGCTAGTGAGCCATTCCATCTAGCCTGCCAGTCTAGAAAAGCAAATGGGAAAGTAAGAACATTTTTATTTTAAAAATGGAGAGTGGGATTCTTTCCGCATTGGTTCAGCAGTTTTTGCTGAATAGTTTGGAGAATATTGTACAGTATTGCCCTTTCCTCATCCATGCCTTAAAAATGGGGCAGAAGGAATATTTCAAATGCTACTGTGATTGAAGCCCTTGAAGTGATCCAGTTAAACCTTGGCAGAGGTAATGTCCTGTAAAGAGTTACCTGTTATTTTCATCCTGTTCTGCCAAAATTGAAGTAGCTGCTAGCACTTTGATGCTTCTCAATTATTGCCTATGTCAGAGATTTTGTTCAAATCAATCTGACACTAGGTGCAATCAGACTGTGTTGCCTCCAAACCTTGAAATGTGACATTGAGTTATATCATGCCATGTCTGAATTTCAAACCTCCAATTTGAATCAGATTAAGTAGGTTTTTGATCTGATCCAGAAGGACTTTTATGTGGTCTTCTAAGCTTATCATCATCATCATCATCATCATCATCATCATCATCATCATCTATTCTGTAAACAATTGTTTTGTAAAAAGCCATTTCATTGTTGCTATTATTGCCGAGTGTTAAAAAAACTGTGCATCATGACTAAAATTGAAATAAACACACTAGTCTGTTAATTTAGTTCATAAGTCCATGAACTTATACCTTTAAGCACTCTTGGTTCAGAATGGTAACAATTAATGGTCCCAGGCTTCAAAGTATGAAAGGCAATTAGTAAACCAGGAGCTTCCAGTTTTAACACATGATATACTCCAGAGATACATAATGGGTCAACTCAGTTCTCCTACTGTAATGGGTGACAAAGCCTCATTGATTGTAGAAAGTGTTCACTGCACTCCTGTTTCAAAGTCAAAATGAACCAAAGAACTAAGACTGAAGCCAGTGGTTTACTATCAAGAAGTGAATACAACTATCTATTTCAAGATGAGCCCTGTTCAATCTTTCTATGCTTCAACAATTTAGAATCATAAACCTGCACGGAGAGTAGGGATTAATTTACATCCTTCACCATTGGATTCCTGTCATCCACATTGCACAGGGAAGACTGAAGTAATCAAACAACTTGAAGGTCTAAAGAATGGAAGGTGCTGTTTATCCATTCCTGTGATGACTGAGTACCTAAAGGAGATCCTTCTCTTCTGCTTTCACAGTCTCAGAATGATGCACTAATTGGTGCACTCTGGGAAAAGAAACTGGTGGCTATTAGTTCTGTTACTGCTTCACAATCCCTGAATGAGGGATACTTCATAAGGATGATGGTAATGATGAAATCTATTCATTATTAATGGAGTTCATTTCAGAACCAATTAAAAATCAACTGAAGCAGCCCTATTTCATTCACCTTTATTTTAATGTTAAAATTAATCCAAGCTTCTAATTGACAGGATTGTGCCCCTTTGCAATTCTCATCCTGGCCTGTGAACATTTATCACTGTTTATAAAAGTGGCAGGGGTTACACACAAGATTCTCAAATGTGCCTTCTGAATATATTTTCTTGCCAAAATAGTTAACTAGCACTTTTTGAAACTTTTTTCACTTCCTAGTTCTATATGAGCTAGGGAAATTTATGCTGCAATTATTTCAATCTTCATAAGGAAATTAATAACAACCCCAATTGCTGATTTTTATACTGGTTCAGAAGAAAAAGAAAATGATGTCTTTATTTTAAAGCCAAAATAGTAAGAATAGTAGAAAAACATCCAGAAAATGTTCAAACCAGACTTTAATTTCCATTTCTGTTGCCAACAATGAGAAATGTCTCACAGCTTTAATATAACTTTCAACAGCAAAATGAAAAGCAATTTTGACTATGACCTTTTCCATTAAAAATATCTTGATAATTATGTATCAGGAATTACACCAGCTATCTGTTTAGAGAAAATATATGTAAAATAACCATGAATCTGAAGGGCATTATTTTGATATACAATTTTATATTTTATATATACACAATTTTATATATGCTTCACACAATGTTTAACCATACCTGTAACAGTGCACTCTATTTTATTTCTAAAGGGTTAACTTGCTTTTGCTTTGTAAAGAGCACTGGTTTCTTCTTCCCCCCCCTTATCTCTTTGCTGAATGCCAGATTGTCTTCGAAGAAACAATTAGATGAATACAAGTTGTTTGTTTTACCAAGCTTTTGCAACAGTCGTGGGGCCCTGCATTCCAGAGAGAGAGATAAGAAAAATCTTGTATGCCATTCTCTTGGTAACCAGAAGAATAAGTTACATTTAAGTTTACCTTTCTAAGAACCACCTTTCACTTGCTCAGACCGTCCCAAAAATCCCTTGTATGGGTGTGAGGGGATGTACTATCTGATTACAGATTTACATGTCTATAAAGTCTCTGATGTTTGTGTTGTAAGGTGTGATTTCATCAACCTCTCTTCTGAATGTGTTGATTGGGGTCACCCAGCTGTGTCTTGATCAAAATACATCTGTTATCTTAAAGAAGCCTCGTCTCAAGTCTTTTTATTTGGCTTTATTGAGACTTGGGAAATAAAAGGTGCCATACATTTTTGGCGAGCCAGCCAGGAGTCCCGAAGGCAGGGATTCCTTGGGGAGGCTGCTTTAAGCCCCCCTCATTGCCTTCACAACAGCGGACGGGGAAAATCGACGGAGACCATCCATCAATGTCAAGCGCGCGCCTGGGAAGTTTTCCAGTGACCTTGTGCTGATCGCCGTCGGCAGACTCCGCTCCTGCTGGGCCTGAATGCTCCAAAATTGAGGCTTCTCCCTTCCGTTGTATAAAGACGGATTGGGAAGGGTGAGTATGCTTTTATTAGGTGGGGAGTGGTGCCTTGTGAGTGCGTGAATGAGACATGGGAAACTTCTGTTAGAGATCTGCCCATGAAGTGAGTGTGTGAGGATCTTAGTGCGTTTCCTCTGATTACCCATGTGAGGCGATAGAGGCCACGACGATCCGCGTGGTTGATTTGTGTGTGTGTTGGAATATATTGTCCTAGAGGAGGATTCCAAGGTAGGAGGGTGCACTATTAGATGGAAAAGGATTTCACATTAGGGAGGGTACTCTGGCCAGACCCCGAGCTGAATGAAGGAAAATCAGCCCGAGAAATTCCTAGAAATCCCGAGCTGAGGCCCTGCGTCGAGGGAAAGACGAACAGGGAGCAGGCAGCCCGAGAAATTTTCCTGTGCCTCTCAAAGAATCCCGAGTTGACGGAAAGACCCGAGAAATCCTCTAGGCAGCACGCACCATAACTCACAGCAATAGAAGGCTTAAAAAGAAAAAAGAAAAAAAGAGGAAAAAGGAAAAAGAAAAGAAAAAGAAGAAAATCCACTAGGTGGCACTATGGGGAACAGCAACAGCCGCCTGAGTGAAACAGCAAGGAAGGAAACCGCGGCAGAAAGCTTTATGCCGGCAAAAAGCCCTACGCCGCTGCAGTGTGTTCTTAAGCACTGGGACATTTTAAAACCCAGAGTTGCAATGAAATTGAGTTTTAAAAAGAATAAACTAAAAACTTTTTGTGAACTCGTTTGGCCACATTATTATATTGGCCCAAATGTAGGATTTTGGCCACCAGAAGGTACTGTTGATGGAGAGTTCATAAATATTTTTGCCAGCTTTTTGGCTTCAAGTGGCAGAATTGAGGAAGAGATATATGCTAAATTTTTCTTTAACCTCTTCCTTCGCCCAGACCTTCAAGTTCTATGTGGGCTGAAAACCAACCCTGTAAAACTTTTTTCCCTGCAGCCGAGAGCTGAGCAGGACACAGAAACAAAGCTAAAGCACAAAACGGAGGAGGAGGAGGAGGAATTTCCCCCCCCTTATTGTACTCCAACGGCCCCTCCTCCGCTTCCTGCATCAGCTCCTCAGGCATCTCCATTGCCAGCCCCCACGGGCTCTGCTGCTGCAGCAACCCCCGCAGCTGGGACTGCCCCCCCACTGCCTTTAACCTCTGCAGCTGCTTTTCAGCCAGCTTCTCAAGATTTTTTAGTGGCAGCTTCACAGTCACCAACGGCTGTGAGTAGCCCTTCACATACCAGGACAGGACTTGTTTACAACACGGACTCTCCTGATATTTTTGTTGCTCCACTACGGGGGCAGGACCCTAATCTCCTTGCCCCTCTTAGACAAGTACCAATGGGCAACCAATTGGCTTTTATTCACACTCCTTTCACTACCAGTGATTTATTTAACTGGAGAGAAGGATTGCCTCCTTATCGTGAGTCTCCACAGCAATATGTGGATCTTGTTCAACGCATCATTTGTACTCAAGAAGGGCCTTCGGCTGCTTCATCAGAGTCGCCTGAGTGCTATAGAAGCCCTAAGTGTGCCAACAAACATCAAACAACTCCAAACATTTCTAGGCATAACTGGATATGCAAGACTTTGGATCCCTGGGTATTCCCTCCCTGCTGCAGTTTCTGTACCAACTCACACAGAAAAATATGGCTTGGGAATGGACTGGAGAACATCAATCTGCTTGGCAGGAATTAAAGGACTCTCTTGCTAGAGCTACAGCCCTTGCTCTTCCTGATCAGTCTAAAGGCTTTGATTTATTTGTCACTGAGAAGCAAGGATGTGCACTAGGCGTCCTTACCCAGAAATTAGGCCCGGAAAAGGTTCCTGTTGCTTATTCTATCCAAAACTCTGGATGCTGTGGTAAAAGGTTGGCCTGCTTGCCTTCGCTCAATTGCAGCTACAGCGCTTTTAATTCAAGAGACAGAAAAGATTTCTTTAGGAGCAACAGTTGATGTATATACACCCCACTCTGTACAGACATTACTGGAACAAAACTTCCTGCATGGGCCACTTCAGCCCGATTGACTAAATATGCCAGCTTAATTTTGGAAAATGATTCAGTTAAACTGTTTCGCTGTGAGCAGCTCAACCCAGCCACCCTCCTGCCTCGACCATCAGAGGAGGTTAGCTCATTGGAAGGCCCCCATGACTGCCATCAGGTTTTAGAGATTATTGTTGGAATTCGCCCTGACCTCCAAGTTGAACCTTTTAACTTGGCAGAATGTCAGTTTTGGACTGATGGTTCTTCCTTTATTGAAAATGGGGTCCGCCAGACAGGTTTGGCTGTGGTCACCACTGATGGACCTATTTTGTTACGTAAGCTGCCCTCTCACTGGTCAGCACAGGCAGCTGAGCTGTTAGCCCTTATAGAAGCCTGTTATCTTGCCAAAGGGCAGACAGCCAATATTTTCACTGACAGCAGATACGCCTTTTTAGCTGCACACACACATGCAGCTCTCTGGAAAGCCCGGGGCTATGTGGGGGCAGATGGAAAAGCTCTGAAGATGAAACCACTGCTTGAAGAACTAGCTATGGCTGTGCGTTTGCCTACTCAATTAGCCATAGTTCATTGCAGAGGTCACCAGACTGATCGAGGTGAAATCTCCCGAGGCAATCGTGCTGCTGATTATTGGGCCAAACAAGCTGCCTGTGCGGTGATGTCATGCCTGCAGAAACTCACCAGCTTTTACCCCTCATTCCTATAGAGCCTGATCACCCACTACCCCCTCTCTATGATCAAAGAGATCATCTTGATCCACAAGGAAAGTGGAAGGATGGATGGTGGATTGTTAACAATCGTGTTCAGTTACCTCTTCAAATCCTATGGATGGTTGTCAAAAGAAGTCATGCTATGGCCCATTGTGGCCCCAAACCTCTTTTCAAGTGGCTTTCTCAAAGATACAGTAACAAGAAGCTGAGGCACCTCTGCCAAACAGCTGTGGCTCAATGTGCTATCTGCCACAGAAATAATCCAAGGAGTGGTAAATCTACTCCTTCAGGCCACCTTCGTACTGCTCAATACCCAGGAGAAGCCTGGCAAGTGGATTTTACTGAGCTTCCCAAAAAGGGACCCAAAAATCATCTTTTGGTCTTTGTAGATTTGTTCTCTGGATGGCCTGAAGCCTTTCCTGCCTCATCTCAACGGGCAGGAGAAGTGGGTCAAGGCCCTGGTGGAACACATCATCCCAAGATTCTCGGTCCCTAAAGGGTTAGAGTCAGATAATGGGAGACACTTTACCTCTGATGTCACTCAACAAGTTAGCAAATTCTTGGACATTCCTTGGCATCTACATTCCAGTTATCGGCCCCAGGCTTCAGCCAAAGTGGAACGTATGAACCGCTCTTTAAAGACTCAGCTGTGCAAAGCTCTGTCAAGAAACTCAGCTCCCCTGGCCAAAGATGCTGCCCTTGCTTTAACACGTATTAGGGCCATGCCCAGAGGGCCACTGATGTTGTCACCTTTTGAAATGCTTTATGGGAGACCGTTTGTATCTCATGAAGTGCTAACTGCATGGACAGGTGAAAAGAACATTTCTCAATATTTGCAGAAGCTGGCGCACGTCCTATCTTTTATTTCACTACAGGTTCGAGACGCCTTGCCAGTTGCTCCTGATGTACCACCCATCGCCCAGCCAGGCCAGTGGGTCAGAGTGAAGGAGCTGTTCCCATCTTGCACTGATCCAAAGTGGTCCGAGCCGAAGCAAGTACTCCTGAGCACGCCCACTGCTGTAAAAGTTGAAGGCATCAAAGCTTGGGTGTATGGATCCAGGATCAAGCAGGTGAAGGAACCCCAGATACCTGGCAAGTTTCCTCAGTTGATGGACTTAAACTAAAATTGCAGCGCTCTCTAGCTTCACCAGCAGATCTTTTCAAGGACTAATTAGGTCCACCGGTAGAGGCCTAATTCAGGAACAGAAGATTTGAAACCATAGACTTTACCAGCCACACAAACACCTAGATGTGTTGGCTTGGTCACAACCCAAGGTTGTGAAACTGACTACATAAGAAGCATCTTATGTTCAAAAGCAAAGGGAGGAAATGAAGGGCATTATTTTGATATACAATTTTATATTTTATATATACACAATTTTATATATGCTTCACACAATGTTTAACCATACCTGTAACAGTGCACTCTATTTTATTTCTAAAGGGTTAACTTGCTTTTGCTTTGTAAAGAGCACTGGTTTCTTCTTCCCCCTTATCTCTTTGCTGAATGCCAGATTGTCTTCGAAGAAACAATTAGATGAATACAAGTTGTTTGTTTTACCAAGCTTTTGCAACAGTCGTGGGGCCCTGCATTCCAGAGAGAGAGATAAGAAAAATCTTGTATGCCATTCTCTTGGTAACCAGAAGAATAAGTTACATTTAAGTTTACCTTTCTAAGAACCACCTTTCACTTGCTCAGACCGTCCCAAAAATCCCTTGTATGGGTGTGAGGGGATGTACTATCTGATTACAGATTTACATGTCTATAAAGTCTCTGATGTTTGTGTTGTAAGGTGTGATTTCATCAACCTCTCTTCTGAATGTGTTGATTGGGGTCACCCAGCTGTGTCTTGATCAAAATACATCTGTTATCTTAAAGAAGCCTCGTCTCAAGTCTTTTTATTTGGCTTTATTGAGACTTGGGAAATAAAAGGTGCCATACAAATCTATGGTTATTTGTTAAGAGATACATATTAATCTAAGTATCTCTTAAGATTTGATATGTGTTCAAGAAACTGATTTTTGTAATCAAATGTTCTGGATTTTCCCATTTGATGTCATTCTGCAATAGGCAGATACACCCAACAACTGCATACTGAAATGGACATTTTAATTTATCCAGAACTCTCTCATACACACACATTCTCTCTCTTTCTCTCTCTCTCCCTCTCTCTCTCTCTCTCTCCCTCTCTCTCTCTCTCTCTCACACACACACACACACACACACACACTTAATGACCCTAATTGGGACTGGCAACTCTGCCACTAAACAAAGCAGTGGCTAAGTGGGCAAGCAGGTGATTGCAACTGTGCTTTCTGGCTGCAAAGAGACAAGACTGGTTAATTTCACACCTTTGGCTTTTGCTCTGTGAGGTGGGGGGATTGGTCAGGCAAAGGAGAGATTATCTACAAAAATTGCTTGCTTCCCCCCCCCCCCCAGAGCAGAGAGATTGGAGAGAAAGAGATTTCAAGAGAGCAAGCTGTTTGCTCTTCTACACATCAAAAGCAATGCAATCACACTGGCAGCGGGAAAGGTTCAGGCAAAGAAGAAATTACTGACCAAAATTGCTTGCTTTTTTTCTCCCTGCCACCCCATACCTTACAGAGCAGAGAGATTGGAGAGAAAGAGATTTCAAGAGAGTATTGTAAGCCGTTTGCGTTGCATGTCCACAGCTCCCAGCCCTGGACTACCGGTACAATTGCATTGCTTCTGATTTGTAGAAGAGCAAACTGCTTACTTTTTTGCAATCCCTTTCTCTCTAATCTCTCTGTTTTGCAAGGGGGGAGGACCACATGTCAGGCACAGGACAACGATGACTGTAATGGCGATCATGTGACTGAGGGACACTGCAAAGGCTGTAAATGGTCATAAATGGGCTGCAAAGTTATTTTTTCAGCACCATCATAACTTTGAATGGTCGCTGAATGAATGGTTAGTAAGTGAGGACTAACCATAGCTAAAAATGCAAAGAATCTTCAAGCCCTAGTAATAAAAATCAAGGAACAGCATGAAAAGCAGGGATTAAAATTATATATAAAGAAGATGAGAGAGCCAGTTTGGTATAGTGGTTAAGGCATCAGGCTAGAAACTGGGAGACCATGAGTTCTACTTCCACATTAGGCACAGAGATAGCTGTGTGACTTTGGGCCAGTTGCTCACTCTCAGCCCTAGGAAGGAGGCAATGGCAAACCACTTCTGAAATCTTGCCAAGAAAACTGCAAGGACTTGTCCAGCAGTCACCAGGAATCAACACTGATTTGAAGGCATAAATAAACAAACAAACAAACAAATGAAAACAGGTAGAACATCCAGTCTTAGAATTGACAATGAAGATGTTGAAGTGGTGGATAGCTTCTGCCTTTTAGGATTAACTATTGACAGTAAAGGAACAAGCAGCCAAGAAATACATCACAAACTAGCACTTGATAAAGCAACCATGAAGGCCTTGGAAAAATATTCAAATGCTGTGATGTGTCTATACCTACAAAGATCAGAATAGTGCAAGCAATGGTATTCATGGTGACACTCTATGGAAGTGAAAGTTGGACTTCAAAGAAGCAGGAAAAGAAGAGTATTGATGCTTTGAACTTTGCTGTCAGAGAAGACTCCTGAGAATACCATAGACAGCCAAGAAAACATACCAATGGATCATCAAACAAATCAACTCAGAATTTTCACTAGAGGCACAAATGACCAGGCTCAAATTATCCTATAGTTCAGACACATTATGTGAAGACCCAGCTCTCTGAAGAAGGCTCTAATGCTGGGAAAAGAGGACAACTGGCAGCAAGATGGATGGGCTCATTTACAGTGGTGATGGGTGCACTGTTACAAGACCTGAAAGCTGGGTTAGGGACAGGTTGTCATGGAGAAAATCTATCTATGTGGTCATTAAGAGTCAACACCGAACTGATGGTACATTATATATATAAATATACACATATACACATTACATATATAAACAGACACAGACACAGACACACACACACACACACACACAGAGTATTCAGTTTTTTATATAGATAAAACTAGCAATGTGATTATTGTCAGCTGAAATCAGTCTGCTGCAGGATAAAGCCACCTTCGTTGAAGGTCCTATGGACCATCATCTTTCACGCTGGTCCAGTGTGAGTTGGTAGATAGAATGTTTTTCAACTTCCCAGTAAGGTAGTACTAAAACCCCACTCCTAGTTCAGCACTGTAATCCTTATATCTCTCTCTCTCTCTCGCTCTCAATATATATAAAGGAATATATATATAAAAGAAGAAATTTCATTTCCTATGTTGCAGGAGCATAGTAGATATTGCATCTTTACTGTTCTTCCTGTAAAAAGGTAAAGTCTTTCTTCAGTTCCCGGTGACTAGATGGACATGACCATATTGTTCAATTATATCCATGTTATACTCAATATACTGACAAATGTTTAATTTATTTTCAATCTGCAAAGTCAGCCTAGCATTTCAGGTACGCTTTGCACTCATACATGCAATCTGTCTGTCTCTGAGACCAAGAACCCTGTCACCGACTACTGGTTTTCATGTAATGGTTCTTCAGACAAATAATCTGTTTTAGTTTAATCATCTGCAGTACAACAAAATCAAAAGGCAATGTATGCAACACGATATGGATGTGTTGGATCAAAGGATGATTTGCAAGGATAGAAAGGTAAGGAGAGGCATAGGAATGATGCTGCTCAAGCTCAGTTTAGCTACATTTCCTTTTCTATCACATTTTGCATTTCGTTTCTTTTGCTTACTATTGCTTCCTTCTTTTCTGTATTTTGCTTAACACTGCTTACCTCAGAAAAGAATAGCAAGATAGGTACAAATGCAGGTCGGTAAGCAGCTTGAGGTAATGGTTCCACTATTCAAGCCAGGGTAGTTGTCAGTGCTCTCCCCATCCCCAAATCAAAGAAGGCCAATTGTGGTTGAGCATCATGTCATGTGAGGAGTTCTCAGCTTAACCATCAGCAACATGTACAATTAAGTGTCATCCCACTCACCTGTGGGATGTGTTGCTATTTCACTGAAACTGACTACAACTGATACAAAATCTGTAAGGTACTCTGTTCCCCAGTGAAGTTTAACGCAGTTTCAGAAGTAATTGGATGATTTTATACAACCTTCCTTTGGGTTTAATAACCATTAAAAGTTGATGGCCATTCTAAGAAAGAGGACCAACGTCACTAAAAGTCTTGCATGTTTGAGGAATCTGGTGAGAAGGCTGCCTGAGGCCTCCTGCATTCTAGGATGCCTCAAAAGCAACAGTCCTATGTGAGTTGGTAACGCTGCACTTTCACCATCAATTGGCAGTAAAAAGGAAGTTGCACCTCTCCTTTCTTGGTGGCTGACTGATGCCCAGGGAATATTTCTCCATTCAGCAGTTCATTCACCTGTGCTCTGTTTCTGATGGGCTTGTGGTAAAAACATTTCCTTGCCCTGCATGGCCAGGAATGGACTCGGCAGCAGAGCTTCCATTGCCTACATTCATTCATGTAATTCATACTAATTCAGTAGTAACACTTAGCAATAACCATGCCTTCAATCAGTTTCATTGGTTACTTTCTATCTTTTTTTAAACAAGTGTATAAAAATAATTATTCCCAATGTCGATTCCTTTTGGTCATATTTCAACACTAATAAAGCTTGTATATTTTCTCTTGCTTTTTCTGGACTCAGACCAGAAACAGAGTTTATCAGCATGTAAGTCATGGAGCAATAGTCCAAACCTTGCGAAGTATGCAACTACTGTAAACAGTCCACAGAGCACTCCAACCCTAAAGACACTCTCAGTCCAAAATTAAATCAAGAAAAGGTTGGTCTATTCTTTCCTATATTGCTTCTTCTAAAAGGAAACATTCATGAACTTGCCAATCATTTCCTGAAAAACATAAATAAGCAGGCTCTCTGTTTTAGGAGTGGGGGCCTATGTTCTTCAGATGTTGCTGAATTCCAGCTGTGTGAGTTCTGGCCAATAACAAGAGATTATGGGGATGGTAATCCAAACATTCGATGTGGCACACATTTGCTACCCCACACTTAATCTGGTCAGGTATTAAATATTTTGCCATTTGAACACACAAGGAATTCAGAAGATCCTCAGGATCAGGTCAGGCAAATTAAAGCAAAACTGGGAAGAAAATATAATAATTTGGAATCATACTGTTGGTACATTAAGTGACATAAATGGTATCTTCTGGGCCCATCAAAGTCCTACAGACACTGTAGAACAGCTTCCTTCATGAGTAGCTTGGTGGCAGGGGATTTAGGGAGCCCTTATTTTATGCTCATAATGCAATATGTGTCTCCTTTATGTTTTCATTTGCAATCTGAGGTGTACCATATCTGAATGTGTAGTGCACTGTATCTGGACCTTTTTAGAAGGTTTTCTTCTCTTTCTCAAATCCATTGCCATTTAAAAAATAAAAACAACACTATTTCAAATTCAACCGACAAATATTCAGGACAGACAATTCTCTTCTTCGCCTCCTTCAATCGTTTCTTCCCTTCCCTTTCCAAATAGCTGAGCAAACGTCTTGGCCCAGTTTTATTTTGTTCCATTCATGTATTTTAAGAAGAAAGTTTGGAAGGGTAATTTCTGTCTGTGTGAGGTGATGCTTAGTTACTCAGATATAATGTCGTGCAACTGTAAATGGATTCCAGAATGGATATATGATCATCTAAACCAGACACGTGATACCTTTATATTGTTGATAAACAATGTGTAAAATAAAGAAAGTAAAACCTTGTATATGGGGCCAATGTAACATCTGTATCTCACTGCTCTGAGAACTTAAGGCAAGGTGGACTAAATTTACCATTCTGATACATTTGATGGTTTTAAAATCACATATTTAGATCTCTGCAAAAAATTCTAATTTTAAAAAAGAAAAGATATCTCTTCAGTGTTTAGCTTTTCCACCTTTTTTTCCCCCATATTTCCAGTCAAAGAGACATGCTCTGAACATGGGAGATTTTTGGGATTTTTTCACAAGAAGTTTGAAGTTAATTCTCTTTCTGAACACACACACACACACACACACACACACATTATCTCTTTCCTCCTATCTCATTTTTGGATTTTTTTTAAAAAATCCCAGAGATGTTATATTATCAACATAAATATGCCACAGAAGTTACTTCTCTCTGATCTTCTCCTCAGCATTTAATTCTATAAACAAATGTGGAAGAATATTAATCACAAAATGCCGATCCCAAACTTCCTCTTCCCTTTTTTCTCTTAAATCTCTTAACTGGGGATTAAAATTGTAATCTGAAGCCTTTTTGCTAGAAGTAAATTTTGGAGAAGATGTGAATAAGACTGCACAGTTAAACTTTCATTTCCTCTCCATTCTGTCTTCCCTCCATCCACCCCACCCCTGGGCCCCCAATTAATGCATGGTTCTTTTCCCACTGTTGTATTCAATGTTTAATAGCACATTTTTGAAAAATGAGAGGATATTTCATTTAAAAGCAACTTGAGGAAGTAGAAGGATAAACTTAAAATTAAAACCTGCATACAGATTTTACTGGGCATGGATATATAGAAAAAATGCATTAGCATTTCTTGAAATAATGTATTGTCTTTCAAGGAGCTAATCTATTTTTCTGTGAGAGCTGCTGATCTCTACTTGCTCACACCTACTCAACTTCCTAACAGGGAATTCCCCCCTCTAAAAAAAAGTCATAGCAAAAGGGTGTCCATTGTTCAGAGGTGAAAATGGTTATTTTGAATTCTCTCCAAAATATGGCACGATGATCATGGTATCCATTGCCATTGCTGGTTGGAGACTCTTGGTATAGTTCTCATTCTGAATGTTATATGCATAAATATTATGCATCTTATGAAATTGAGTTACTTATTGCACATAACGCTCCAGTTTCTTGTATGTATGTATTAAATTTATATAGTTGCCCAACTTACTGCTGAGATTCTGGGCGGTTTTCAAAGTTAGAAATACAAAAAACAATACAAAAACAACCACAAAATATAACCACAAAAGTCATTAAATGCATTAAAAACAATAACAACTAATAAAACCATAAATCATGTATGTTCTTTATGCTATGTGCATATATATGTATGTATATGTGTGTGTATGTGGGTGTGTATGTGTATAGATGATAGAAAGATGGATAGACACACACATACACACACACGACAGCCAGTTTGATCTAGTGGTTAAGATACCAGGCTAGTGACCAGGAGACTGTGAGTTCTAGTCCTGCCTTAGGCACGAAGCCCGCTGGGTGACCTTGGGCCAGTCACTCTCTCTCAGCCCTAGGAAGGAGGCAAGGGCAAACCACTTCTGAAAACTTGGCCAAGAAAACTGCAGGGACTAGTCCAGGCAGTTGCCAGGAGTCAACACTGCCTTGAAGGCATATACACAAATATGCAATACAATATATATAAACATAAATATATTCTTTTAATTATGAATGTATCTGCTTTGCACTCCTTGAACTGCTTTTCAGAAAAATGCAGCAATGCATCTTCAGTGTTATTTTCCCAAGCAGAAAACAGACTCAACTGTATAAATACATAGATACATACCTATCACTTTGCTACAGTCTCAAATAGTTCTTCTTTTTCCAGTGTTGATATGGCTTTTTTCTGACTTCAGCCTTCTGGTCAGACCAATACTGCAGTATCCACTCCTAAGTTATTTCTTTTGATGAAAGTCAGGAAACACTAGATGGATTTTTTTCACAATAAGAAAAGTTCACGCCTCACAATTGTTCCGGCTAAATAATAATAATAAATTGACTATAAAAAAACATGTCAACCTTCATGAACATAATAAATATTGTAAGGAAATCAGCTTCTGAAAGGTATATTTTAGAAATGGCCTATCTAGGCCAGTTAAGCAATGGACTTTCACCAATCTGAACAGGCAAGTAGTTCGCAGGAAATGTTATCTGATGTTGAATATTCAGGAATTGACATGGTAGTACTTGAAAACTTCTCTTGAAAAGTTCATCTCAATTATACGTGTATGTCCATGCCCATATAATAATTTGTCTTAATTTAATTTCTTCATTTTAGTGAATGGGATATAAAATATTCACACTGGGTGCATCAGTGGTCTGATTCATATGGAGCCTTAAGCCATACTTGGGTATGATGTGCAAAGCCATCCCCTATGGTCCATAAATCATGGTTTCTACTTGGCATTGGTTCACACATCACGCTAGGATAAAAACAAACATTATACTTCAGCATTATGTGTGAACTGGATCATTGTGTTCTAGGCACAGAAAATAATCAGTGCTATTGCTAAAAAGTTAAAATGTTAGGACAAATGCTGCTTTATCTATTTAGTAAAAGGTTAGATTAATTTCAATTCATACATATGACCAGAAGTTGCAGTGCAGAATACAATATACAGTACATGCATTGTGTGACTACAGTACATGAATACAGTTCGTGTGACTGTACAAATTCTTTTTGCAAAAGTGATATATCTATTATATCTATTGTTTTCTTTTTACTGCTTGCACATTGTTTTATCATTCAGTTGTGAGCTGCCCAGAGTTTGGTTTGAAGATGGGTGGCCATATAAATGTTTTAAATAAATATGTCAACATTATAGCTGTGCAAACTTTAAAGGGATGCTTTGTGTTGATGATGCTTCAAGTGAAGCACCTCCTCAATGCTTCTTTGCAAAGCGATTCAGCCCCAGATTTCCAAAAAGCCTGCAGAACTGCTACATTGCTTTGCTTCTGCACATGGGGAGTGCCCCATCTAGTTGCTGGAGGTGCCAAAGGAAACTAAAAGTGTTGCAAATCACCCTGTACCTCATCAATGTAAAGCAAGACTATTCCCACAGGCCTAACATCTAGCTGTATAACTCTATAGGAACTGATTCCTATTGTAATAGATATGTATCAATTCCATTTTTTCCCTTTCTACAGCTTCTCCAATGTGCTGGAAAATTCAGTGCACTGAGGCCAACAATAATCAGGTTCTACTGGGAAATCTCTGGGTGACTTGTAATGTAGTAGGTCAACAACTTTGCCTCCCTCTCTATTATTAAAATATAGTCTAAACAAGATCAGAGGGCTTTTTCCTACCCAAACTGGACTGAATAACCAAGAGTGGAATTCTGTGAGCCATAGCTTAATTCCTTTGAGGTACTGAAAACATATTCTTAAAATCAAAATATGATTAAAGGTATTCTAATGTTCCTTTCTACCTGGGTCTGGTTAGCAGATATTAGGGTTCTGATAAAAGGGAGTTGCTGCTAAAGAGGATGTAGTACACAGAGACACACACAAGCTTAAAAGGATAGAAGTTTATCAGCACTAAGAATTGGTGCATTCTGCTAGCACTTGTCCCTTAACAGTAATTACACTCAGTACATGGAGAAATGGAGTACTTGCGTATAGATAAAGATATACATGCATACATGGCTGGTTGGAAATTTTTACTAAGCTGATGGCATGAAGGAGATTGTAAGTAATTATAGTTACCAACTGATCCTACAATTCTACTGGACTGTATGTAGTTCAATTTGCTAGGAGTGGGGCAAAGTCAAAAGGAAATGGAGCAGTTTGTGTATTGAGAACTATTTCAATATTCCTAATGGCAACTAGCCATTAATACAGTCTTCAGGGTGGTTTACCAAAGGCAGGCCTATCTGTCTTTGTAAACAACTCAGGGTAATCTTCTTCCACAATCTTATCCAACTGTTTAAACAGATACCCTTTACAAGGGAACTGTCCAGCAAACGAAAAAACCAACTGTGCAGACAGTACAGCTGTTACACACTGCCTTTAATATGATGCTGCATTTCGAAGGGATCTCTTTTGACCCAGGACCTCATATTGTTACTGAGCACCTTGCAGGTATTTTTCAGAGTTGATCTTTTTCTCAGTGTATAAAAGTTAGCCCATATTAGACAGGTAGGCTTACCCAGCAATCAGTGGGAATTACCATAAGTACTAGTTTATGGAGCACCCGTGATAAATATTGTAAGCTAACTAAATAAGGACTTATTCTCACTTAGATGGCCCACCCATTCTACTTGCAATCATTTTCCAATAATCACAATAAGTATTTGCTTTTTTTCTGCTACATTTTCATTGAGCTTTCTGTCATCAACCACTTCCTTGAGTATTATCCCAAATGGATATTTGGCTTCTCTCTCTCTTTCCACCAACTAATTTTAGTTGTCATTATGCTGTCTTTCACCCAGATTTATGGCTTTTCTTTTTTTAAATCTCTGAATACCTAAATATTAGGGACAGAGGGCCTATTCTAGTTTTGGGGTTGTTGTTTTTTTCCTTTTAGTTGTTTAAACTTTATTTTATGGAGAAGCATTAAGCTATGCCAGCTTTCATCTCTCTAAAGTAATTGAGTCCTGCTAGTTTTATCACTTCAAGAAGAACTAAGTTTTTTGAGCAACAAATCTATTAATGGCGCCAATATAAATCAATCAATTAATTAATAGCTCAGTTTTTTATCTGCTGGTTTCTTTTCCTATCACACTTTAGTCAATTGTTTGCAATATATTAATTTATTTTGAACCTGCAATTTCTATTTTGAGGTTTTCTGAATCAATATGTCTTCTTTTTCATTCACAGAGCCTCTGTTTTTGTTTGTTTGTTTGTTTCTTACAACAGCACCATTAAGATAGCAAGTTTCACCAGTGCAGGGCACCTTACAGAGAAGAAAACTGCTCCAAAGAGCTTGCAGACTAAACATTTTCACAGGGAAACAACAGATGAAGGGGAGAAAAGTGGAGGTATCATAAACATGGAAGCAATATGTGATTGTTTCAGTTGCATATGTTTATATTTATCTACAGCATCATTTGAAGTGGAGTTTGAGAACCAGAGAATTGCATTAAAGGTTTCTCATAAAAGGTGTTTTAAGGAATGCTTTGTAAAAACTAAAAGTGTATTATCTCACTGGAAATACTTTGGAAAAGAGTTCCAAGACAGCAAGGAAGAAAGAATACAGTCTGAGAGAAGAAGAGACTTTTAGATGACGGTGGATGGTGAACCAGAAGGAGTGAAGACCACTGAGAGTGAAGACCAGGTGTTATGAACCAGCAATCACAAACTTAGATATTTTGACAGCAGGAAGCCGAGTAGATGTGAGGCTATACAGATGATACAATGGAGGCTTCAATAATATTTCTCAGAGATCATTTGAATATGAACTAATTTTTTTGCCAAGGAGACAGGGAGCCAAAGAGATGTTTTTCCAGTATTTTCAGACATACAGAATGCCCAAACCAAATCCCAGTGAGACTCCAACCCAGGGAAGGAAAGCTTCCATTCGCAGGAGGATAACCAGGGAGGGCCTGAATCATGGAGACCTAGTGCTTAAAGTGAACAAAGGAGAAAAGTATCATCTATATTTGAAAACAGCAGAAAAGTTAAGAATGAAGAAGTCATCAATAATTCCTAGTCTACAGTACAATTCCATTTAGGTTATTCCTCTTTTTTATAGAATTCATACCTTTGGATACCCCATTAATTTCCTCCTCCAATTTTACCAAACCTCCAATATGCTTTTTATGCTTTCTTTAATTGTGTGTATTTCAACCATCTTGTCCTTTGAGTTTGTACTGGTTTTACATTAATTTGTAGTGCAGTGTATGTAAATGTTCATGTCACTTACCTACATCACAGTTCTTTACTGAATGACTTTATTTAACCCCACTGGCATGAGAGATAATTCAGAGATAAATCATCCACACTGCTGATCTCTCCTCCTCCCACCATTCCTAAATCCCAAGTAGTATCTTCAGTGTCAAAGAGAAAGACAGAAGGAGATCTATTGGATTGTATTGTTGCAGAAAATGATCTACACACATAATACTACTATGTGGAGGGCTACTACAAATGATCATAACACTTCACATACCATAGACTAGATCCTAACTTAGAATGGAGCCACAGAAACCTATGGAACTTACTCAGATTCCTTGGTTTCATAGGATCTACCCAAAATACTGTATAATAAAAGTTCAGATCCAATTCATTACCTTCTGTCACAGAAATCTTGTAAAATGTCTCAGTGCTGCAGACAAGAAGCCAGATTGTTTGTCCAAAGAGAGTAGAATTTCTGGAAAATTTAAAGGACTTCTAAAGATATTCTTCATTTTTTCCTGTCTGATTTACTCATGGTGAGGTGGTGTAGAGAAAGACTGTTTAAAGCTCTCTTCCATTTAACTACATATTTTACCCTCATCAATATAAATGTTTCTACCACTCAACAGGATTATAAGAATATAACCAAGCAGGATAAAATCTTTTTTTGTCAATTTAGTTATCTCTAGATAGTTACTTCTGTGTTTGATTTCATGTATGGCATACATCTGACCAGAGGTCAGTAGCCTCCCCCAGTCTGGTACCCCGGACATAAATTGGAACCATAACTCCCAGAATTCAAAGCCTTTGGCCACTCTGACTGGGAAACCCAGAAGGCATCATCCCAAGGTGTGTAGAAGGTACTAAGTCGGGAAAGTTGCAATATATTTACATTGGTTCCCCTCCATCATCTTTCCAATTTGCTCAGTGGTGGAGATCTCTCCACTCCCCTGCTTTCTTTTAAGTTTTTTCCAGAAAGCGTTTCCATTATTTGGGAATGCAAGTTTGAAAGAAGGAAACTTCTTTCTTATATTCTTTATTTAGTGAGGCTTAATCATCTTCTGTCTCCATAGACTTCTCTCAAAAGTATCACTTAATCACCAAAGTGCCTCTGCCCAGGGAATTGTTTGCAGCAAAACTGAGGTTTAAAAACATTTTAATCACGGCCTTTGTGGTCTTTTATCTCCCCATCACTTCCTTTGGGTACTTTTTTAAATAGCAAAGGAGAGCGTTATGATTTCGTTTCCTTTTTCCTTTTCTCCGAATGACTTTTTCTGGCTTCTACCATTTCCTATTCAATCGCCCAGAAGCAGATTTGCCCGTCCCCTCAGCGTCTCCATCAGGGCCTCCTGCTGCTCAGTCGCATTAACGGCCCCTCCAAGTCCCGAGGCTAAGAGCCTAAGAGCTGAACTTCGAGAGTTCTTAGCTCGTGCTGCGCTAATTCCTCTGCAGAGGAGTCCGAAAAGCAGCCCAATTTCCCAGGGAGAAGTCACCGTGACCTGCGCTGGCTCGCCTCCCCCTGGGCTACCTGGTCCTCTGGGCATTTCGGCACCGGGAGCGCAATCCGGAAGTGAGGACCGAGAGGGCTGCTCGGAAGCCTCAGTCCGCCGAGCCTGGGAACGGAGGGAGGCTGAGGGTATCTCATCCTTGACCAACGCCAGGGGCCGAAGCGGAGTGCCCGCTTCGGATCTGGAGCTGATCTTTACTCGGAAGCCTCCAGAGTCTCTCCTGGGGATTCGGCTTCCACCTCTCCCGCTCACCAGCGACCCCTTCTCTCGCCTGCCGCCAGCGGCCCCCATCTGCGCCCTTCGATCGGTCGGGTTCTGCTCCTCCACCCAAAAAGCAGACCAGCCCTGCACCAAGACTTACCCCCATATGCACGCAACCGTCGGGCGCTGTTGTGCTACCCTGCTGTTGCTGTGTTGCCGCCGCCGCCGCCACTACTAGTACAGCTGCCTTGTACAAAAGGGGGGGGGCAGAGAAATCGGGAGGGGAGGAGAAGGGAAAGGAGGGAGGGGCTTTTTTAAAAAAAAGAGTGCAGGGAAACTGACCAACTGCAGAACTTGTTTATCTAACCTGAAAGCGGGAGGCTGGGGTCTATCAGTCATCGTTAATTGCAGACGGATGCCAAAGGTCTAGAGACCCCCTGGATGCCTCTCCTCCCACCCCTTCATCTCTCCGCGCAGGAGAAGCGCTGCTTGCCTCTGCCTTTAGAGTAAAGTTTTGTCAAAGGAGCGGGTGGGGCGGGGTGGGGAGAGAAGTATGTGGGACTTCGGGCGAGAACCAGGACTAATACAAATTAGGTGGGCAACGTGGTTGCAGGGAGGGGGTTACAACATACCGGTGGGGGGAGGGGGCACAATATCCCTGGGCAGGGAAATCGGTTTGTGAAGAAATGGGGAAAGGTTAGAAAAGGAGCGTGGAAGGGAAGTCTGGAAATATTTCACTCTGGAATGAAAGAGGAGCTCTCTAGTGAGGACGACCTCATCCCCCTAAAGACACTGGGCACAGTATCTCCCTGCAGAGAGCAAACCACAAACGCACATCGCTTTCAACAATCGGAAGGAGAATTGCACATATTGAAATAATGGAAGTGTTTGGTGGTGGTTGTTTTTTTAACATTACTTCAGAAAAGAGAAAGGAAGGGCTGCCTTAGTTTAAAATTCAAAGCAAAATAGGGCCATTTACCATGCTGTACAAAACATTACTGTTTTAATGAAACAGTAATGGAAGGTGCACTAAATTTTCATTTCACTGAGAGAAAGAAAAAGAAAGGGTACATAATTTAAAGTACAATTTGTCATAAATATTTTCTATCTTAGATGAGGAGAGGCATCACCCCAAGCATTTGCAATCTGTAATCTGGCAAAGGAGAAATAAAAAGGGGGACAGAGGTTTAGTCTATGATATTACAGTAGGACTGTACAAACAAAATTAAGTGAAAAGAAACTGTATCCTATTTAAAAAATATCTTAAATTGCCTTGGAGGTGGATTACTCACATTTTCTTCTCTCTTTGAATAAAACAGAACATATAAACCTGTATAGCTTGGCCAAAAGGTAGTTTTTCTGGTGCTTAATTTATTTATTTATATTTCAAATTTGTCGCCACTCATCTCACTCTGGGGTGACTCTATCAGCTTTATTAACCAAAGCAAAGTTTCAAAGTAATAAGGAGGCAGAAGTTATTCAAGTGATAAGGAGCTACATTACTTCCACCATCTGTGAATGCATGTAAGCTGAGATCTAGTTAAGGGATAGCATCATAATTGCTCATGGCTATTGCTGGTGAACATTCAACTCTTCTGAAGGCTCACAGAGAAAGTACCAGAGTTCTTCATAGTGAGGATTTTGGTTTCAAGGAAATGGGACAGAACAGTCAACAGTCATAGTCTGCAGCCCTGGCAGTAACTTGCTTTGTTGTTCTAAGGAATTAACATACTCAGGAGTCCATCTAAAAAACTTAGCAGAAATAGGGTTCTGGCTCTTGAATCTTTAGTGTGAGTACATGGAAGCACCTAAAACACCAACATAATATACTTGCTTGGTTACGATATTCTTTATTCAGTTCATGGAAACCTGACTGAATCTCAGAACCTGAGAGATCACCCTTTTTCAGCCTATCCTACATTAGGTTTTACTGCTTTCGTTCAGGACAACTGAACAAAAATAATGTTGTAGCTATTCTCTTTTACTATTCTTAACTTTTTTTTTTTTTAATGGCAGAGATACATGGCAGAGTGACAATTGGAAGAAAATGACCTCTGAACTCAAACATTATAAAGTAGGCAGGGTGAAGCCGTAACAAAAGCTTAATCTTAAAAGTAGTCTCAGAGGAAGGTTGGACTAAATAAATGAATTCCTCCAGTACAGTTTTTGCTTTCCAGGCAACTGAATTTTTAATGCCTGGGAATACATTATTTAAATACCTTTGAAGGTAGAATAACTGATATATTGTTCAAGCAACTCAACAGATCACAATCCTGAAAGCAGTGTTTTCATTAGCTGCATCTTGAACAGGTCTTCTTATGTCAGTCTTTGGAACTTGGTTGAGAGTTATTATTTTGACAAACATCCTCCCCTTATTATCCTTTCTTGACAGTACTGGTGACCTAGTCCTTCAGTGTGCTACAATTTGGTCATACTGGGCTCAGTCATTGCTCAGCTCATAAGCAAAATGTGCATGCAGTTATGAAAAGCTAGAGATATAAGAGTTCCCACATTTAAGTAATAAAGTATTCTCTTTCTCATGCTATCAAAATTATCATTTAAGTGATAAATTAGAAAATGTTCTATTATCCTATTCATGTCTCTGATCATAAGTTTTGGCTATCATGCTTCTTCCTTAATTGTGGAAGGCAGTTGTGTAACTATAACCAAAAGGAAGCTGTTATTTTTGGATAGATATTTTCTGGGTGTGATGGATTAAAAACTCTTAAAACAATTAAACGCCTCTGGCTTGATACATTCAGTTTGGATTCTGTTTATAGAGGAACACACCCAAAATGTATGTGTGTGTATGTGTAAATTCTGCTGATCAGTCCCTTTTTGTATCATCTGGGTGTGCACATGTCAGGCAGGAAATACCATGAACAATAGGAAGGAACATACTGGAACATCCTTCAAAGCTATCATGACTGATACAGGTAGCATGGTACTGACTGCAGTGTTGAAGGATTATTTCCCAGAAGAAATCACCAGCAATTTTTAATAATGCAAAACATTTTAACTACAGCAATAGATGGTTCTAGAGATGAGCGAAAGTATTCCACGGTGTACTAATTAGCAAACTATTAAATGTGGGGTGGATTATCTGACTGCTGTACTAGTTAGATCCACAGGCTTGCAAATCACCCTCAGAGAGTACCGATGGATAGTCCCTCATTAAGATACAATTGGGTGTAATAAAATTCAATCCTAGACACAATACTCTTCCATTTTTTTCATTAATTACTTGGATAAAAAGATGTAAGGAATGCCTATCAAATTTGCAGATGACAATTCTCTAGAAAACAGAGCACAATTCAGATGATTTTTAGAGGTCTAAGAAAGTGGCTAAAATAATCAAATAAATTTTAACCAAAAGAATGTGCAAAATCTTCACTTAGGAAAAAGAAAGTGTGTCTGCAATTAACTTGCTTTAGTAATAGTGTAGATGAGTACGATCTTGGAAGTTTAGTTAATCACAAACTAAATATGAGTTGGCAGTGTAGTATGGCCACAAAAACAGCAAATGCATTTTAGGCTGCATCAATAGAAGGCAGATTCCAGTTCCATGTTGGGAAAACCTTCCAAATTATAAAGAGCAGTTTGATGATTAAACCAAGCATCCCAGAAATCCAGGACTTCCAACTGTACCACTCTGTAAGATCTAAGGGGAAGACAAGTGCACATTCCAATTGAGCTTAGCCTTTTTCACATGTTCTGAATTTTACTATAGCAACATGTGAAGAACAAAAGCAAGTAATGAACAAGCTAGCTATGCTTACTCCATCCAAGTTGTCAGCATCATCCTTGTGCTCAAAGCACATTTTGAAAGTGGGAATTTTCTCTACAATCCTGACTTTTCCAAGGTTCTTCAAATCAACAGAAGAGGCATTTTGCTTTAGGAGTTCATGCTCTACCTGATGAGTGTAACAAGAATGAAGTGAGAATGGAATTAGAATATTTGCACTCATCATTCCCCTTGGGTGTTGTCCCACAAAGGATTGAGAACATCTGAAGCGGGTTTCTCTTTCCCAGTCCTTTCTTAACAACTTGGATTACTTGGCAAAGATGCATTTTTCGCCAGCAAAATTATTAGATGTCAAATTAAAATCAGGTCTTACCTGAAACATGATCTAAATTAAACACCATAATTTAAAGGAACATATTTAGGCTAGAAATGTCAATGTGAAATATTGTAGCTTTTTCCTTTTCCAGAAAGCTACCATATGAGCAGGAGGTGGGGGTGGAAAATCCTTCACCCTTCTTGAAATATAGTTTGCCATCCAGAGCCATCACCAGCACAATAATTTTTCTGATACCAGCAGTAAACGATATACTAACAGAATCTAACACCTATGTGCCTTCAGGACAAAAAGCCCTTCTCCAACTCTTGATGTGGCCTGCAGAACTGTCAGTCATCATCTTCCTTCTCCTGCTTTAGTAATTCAAAAATTATGCCAATTATTAATCTCAAACATGAAAACAAAAGCAATATCCACTTCAGGAAGAGCTACAACCTTAGGTACAACCACGGCTAGGAATGATTCACAGATACAGCCATTCTGTCAAGTTCTAAATAGCCAGAAGATTTGATACCACTAATAGTTGATTCCAGCATTTTGAAAAAAAATTAGCATTTATCTTTTCATACTAGTGCCAGCATTTGACTGTGTGCATATAAGACATTTGATGTGGAACTGGCGTTAGACAACTCTCATTGTCACAACTCTTCCATTCATTTTTGTCTTTACTTCCTGGAATACTTTTTGAGTAAAAACTGGAATGAGAGGAACTAAGCCTTTCTATATCCCTTTCATTTACTTTCTTTTGACCTTCTTGCTCAGCAATCATATTCTGCTGTCAGAAATCAGTTTAAGAAGAAAGGACAGACTTTGTCTGAAGTTTCTGGGTGGTCTTCAAAGGCAGGCCCATGTCGAGCAAATTACTGTAATCCTATCAAGAGATTATAAGAGGATGAGTGAGTGCCCTCTGTGCATCCTGTTCCAGGAAAGACAGCAACTGGCTTATCGGCTAGAGCTGGACAAAGACATTCCTGGCCACAACTTCCATCAACTCTTCCAAAAGGAACTGTGAATCCAGAAATGCCGAAGTTATGAGCCTGCTCTCTCCATAAGAGTGCTAAGTTAATTTTATCCTAAACTCAGAAGATTTCTGAATCAACAGCCACTCCATCTTGCTTGGTAAAGGAAAGTTAGAAGCCTCCTTTGATTGTTTGGAAAGCATGTAAGCTTTTTCTGTGAGTTCCAGTCCCACCTTTGGCACAAAGCCAGCTGGATGACCTTGGGCCATCACTGTCTCTCAGCCCTAGGAAGGAGGGCTGCAGTTGCAAGAAAACTGCAGACTAGTCCAGGCAGTCGCCGGGAGTCAAGACTGACTCAAAGGCACACACACAAAAAGCTTTGGAGACAGAGGTGAAGAATCATCTCTCCATTCTGTAACCTTCTACAGTTGATGGTGAGGAAACCAGTGGAATTCAGGTAAACTATAATTAAGGAAAATTAGCAGTCTTCCTTATTCAGTTGGATAATTAATTTGAAAAAAAAAGTGGAAGAGCTGGAGAAGGATCCAATACAAATTTTAAAATAAAATAAACATAAGCTACTCCCTCAAGTAGCTCTTTTATAGTCTATGGGGAACATGAGAATCCATTGAAAAACAAATTGAAAGATGCATTGGATAGATATTTGTCAATGGTTAACAAGACTGGGAAGATATTTTATCTCGTTATATAATAGGCAGCACTTATACAAGGCATTATTCTGCAAAATGATGGAGTATTCTTGCATGGATGCTTACATTAATCATATTAAAATGATCATTTAGAGCATGGTAAATGATGGAATAAATCCATTGTTGGAGTAAATGATATACTGCACCTCAAAGGGGATCTCCTCCTCTCTTTAACTTCATCCAGCCAAAGCTTTCTCAAGCTGTCCCTTTCTGATCTCATCCCACTTACACTTCCTTTATGTATTTGTTTTATAATTCAATCTTCATTCATTCATTCATTCACTCATTCATTCATTCATTCATCATTCATTGTCTCTTTATGACCAAATCACCTTAATATACTTCTTTTGCACTGGTCACTCATTTTGGAATTCAATTTATATCCATTCAGCACCCATTAATTTTTTTACCCAATCTGTTCTTATTTTACTACACACATATATTTCTTAAGTACCCCATTACCACCAAATTCAACTTGTATTCTCATGATATACCCAACTCTCATTTCAATATAACAGAGGGGCAGAAGCACATCCTTATACACAGCTGGTTTTGCTTCAACTATTCATTCCTTGTTGAGGAATGAATAGTTGAAGGAATGAGGTAGTTGAGTAATGTCATATATTACTCACTATCTTTCTATCAGCATTTGTGTATCTTAAACTAGGGTTTCCTGAACTATGTGGTATATTTTCCTTGAGGAGGTGCAGAGTCCAGGGGAGGTGTGAAGAATCTTTTAGTTGTACACTGTTACAATAAATCCACCTTTCCCAAAGTATTGTTTTCATTGTTCATTTGTGTTCATTTTGGTGGTTGGATTTTTAGGGGAGATGAATACATTTAAGATTACATTAAAGGAAGGTGTGATGGCAAAAAGTTTAGGAATCCCTGTCTTGAGCTTTTTCTTATGTTTCCCCATCTTTAGTAGACATTCCAGCAAAATACACATCTACATCCTCTAATTTTTATTTTGTTTTATTTTAAGATTTGTATGGCTACCCATCTTAGAACACAACACTGTATGGCTCATAACAACAGTAAGACCACAAAACAGTAAAAACAAACAAACAAAAAGCAAATGAACAAAAACCAGTGCCTCAGCCACCCTCCTGGAATGCCCCCAATAGGCCATCCACAGGATCCTGTTTCATTCTACTCCAGTGTCTATGGGAAGAGCCAGCTCTTTATGGCCTTCCAGAAGGCTAAAAGTGTGGGGGCCTACCAAATCACTGGAGGAAGGCTGTTCCACAGGGCAGGGGCCACTAGAGAAAAGATTTTGTCAGTGTTTTGTCCACATTTTAACATTTCTCACATCACATCACATCTCCAGCCTTACTATTTTCCAACATTCTCACATCTATGATTTCCTTTTCATTATTTTTGGTGGGATACCAAAATTTATTCCATTCTTTAACATGTCATTGACATTTCTGTACAAATCTCTAAAACACTCCCTTCCAACATTGCTTCACTACATTTTCATCCCAAATAATTTCATCACTTTTATTTTGAATCCCATTCAGGTTCCGTGTTTAGTGCTTTTCATGACTATCAAAACAATGTTTTATTTCTATCAAAAAAAGCTCCATATTTTCTCTGCCTCTTTTAATTTTAACCATTCCTTGCCTTCTTGAGATTACATTCTTTCAATTATTGCTTTCTCTGTCTGCACATTACCCAACGTCTTTCATTTTCCTGTTTTGCAGCAATTGTTCTCCTATAAACAGTTTTTTGCTCATCCACAGCCTTTTTATCTTCATATTTTCACCAGACATCCTTCTTCATGCTTCCCATTAGTAAATCCACAAACTTCTATGGCATTTTGTATTGTTATTTTTTTCACTTGTTCCAACCTATTTCCACATCCTCCTCTTTCCTTATGCTCATTTTCCATTCATTCTGTGGATTATTAATTTGCATTTTAATACTTTTCCCTCCAAGACTCATACTTTCTCTTTCAGTAGCTGTCTTACATTCTTTGCCCATAATCCTACAACTTCTTGCTTGAACCAAAGCCATCTGAGAAAGCTGTTGAGCCCTGAAGTGAAGCTTTTTTGAGAACTATATGGGGCAGATCAAGAAAACCTCATTGCCTGAATGGTGTTGCGCTCAAAAAGTGGCTGGAAAATTTGCTAATGTGCCCTTTTGAGCAGAATGTTTTATTCAATTTCAAAACTCCAAAGGAGTGTCCATACAATGTTCCTGTTTGGTTGTTTTGGTTTCTGGTCTATTTATTTATGAAATTTATCTAACCATCTGAATCCAGCTGGACTCTAGGCAACTACTGTATAATGGTATGTGGGAATGACCTTGGGAGACAGGAGGAAGAGCTGCAGACTAGACAACTGTCATGCAAAAGGTATCTCAGTCCACAGAAGGGGGTGGAGAAAATGCCTCAGAAGGGATCCTCCCTAGTTTTCAGGAAAGTAGAAGTAAGGGAGGGGAGAAATACTTTCAGACTTGCATGATTCTGTTAGTGTAACCTTGCAATAAAGATAGTGTTTATATTCAAGGATTGTGCTTCTTGAAGAGCTGACATCAACTTATCAAATTTAAGTATTAAAAGCAGAATGCAAATCAGAAAAAAGTAAGATGGTAATTAAAATACAAAGCTACCAATTATAAGCTTGTAAAAGTGGCATCACTGTGCAACAATTAATTCCCAAATCCTCTCCAGAACAGCTATATTTTCATCTGAAAAGTGAAAGCCATGTGCATTTACTGACATATTATATTACTGCAATGCATTTATTTGGGGGGGGGGATCAAAATAGCAGGTTAGAACAAAAGAAAAACAGATTAATTACTAGGACTAATTTTGTAGAGGGAGGGGTTGTATTAAAACCATGACTGCCTAAATAAACACCATGGTTTGCAGCACAAATATCTAAGCACTTGTTTCAGCAAAACAGTGAATGGAATTCCATTTATCAAATGCTCTGTTTGATGTAAGGAGAAGGCTTATGGTGAACTTGAAGAGAGTTGATCCTCCTGAGGTAATGGTACTTCCCAGGTCAGCCATCTCTCTTTCACTTCCTTCATCTCAGCTGCTGATACTTCATGATCCATCCCCAGGTACCTTGCTTAACGATTAGCATCTGTAAATCAGCTTACAAGGAAATGGTTTGGCTGGATGGGGTGCACATGTCAAAAATCAGTTGAAAGACGTGGCTTATTACAGAACAGGCAGTTTTTGACATTCCTGCAAGATGTTAGTTAACAATCTGATTTTTTTTTCAGTAATCTGGCCTTGGAATTTCAGCTTGCCTCTTTGTAATCATATTCTATCTCCCAGAGAAATCAAGTTTAGCAATAAGCCCTTCCTTGCTTCCTTCCTTCCCAATTTGTGGAATCTCAGTGTCAATTCCCCCTCCCTATATTTGTTAAAAAATGAAAGAATGGAAGAAAGACTGGTGATAATGTTCAGGATTTGGGAATGAAAGATATGTTGACTAAATAAATGTACAGTTGAAATCTAAGAAAAACACTTTATCAAACACAAATATAAATAATTTGTTAATTCTTCAAAGCTATTGGATTTCTTGTGAAAACAGAATCTTGTCTCATTGGAATCTTTAAATCAGGGAACATCAGTTTGGGGACTGTTACACATGTAAACTGAAAAGCCTAGTTTAATAAGACAATGATTACATCAATCTGCATGCTCAATAAATTTACAGTCAACAGTGAAGTGACAGTAGCAGAGTTTTGTTTTCTAGCTTAAGAATAGATCAAGATGGATAATTTACTGGAAAAGTAAGGAGAAGAGTAGTCTTTAGAAAACAATAATAAACTTAAACAAACACATAGAAGATAATGACATTTCAAAGGCAACAAAAGTCAGAATAGTTAAAGCAATGGTCTTTCCTGTGAGGGCTTGGTAGTGACTGGAAGCTTCCAGCCAAACCTAATGGACTTTCTTGAAATCTGTAGAGTGCAAAAATGCAGAGAATGTAAACAAGCATCTATCTTCAACTGACACTATTAGGACTAGACATAAAAGGAAATCTCCTCTTTCAAGAGGATGGCACTGCAAGTGAATATGAAAGGTTTGAGATCTAATTGGGTATAAATTCTGAACTACCACTCCAGCTTGCTCAGAAACGATTTACTATTACGGCTACCATTTCCTAGAATACAATAAAGGCATAGTTGATGTTTGGCCTTGTCTCTATGGCTCTACACTTTCTCCTATTACTTTCTTACTTTTTATATATGTGTGTGTAAATGTTAAAACATAAGATGGCCAAGAAGTCCCTGAAATAAAGACTGCAATAACCCAAGATTAAATACAAAAACACCTTAGGTAATAATTAACAATGAAAGAAATTTAGTAATTTATGGCAAAACATTCATCCTAGTTTTTTAATGCTTATATAGAAAACCAGGAATATTTATTCTGTACTGCTCTGTGTGTATAGAAAATGCAGCTGCCTGATTTTTTAGATTACTCATGAAAAGGGAATCTGCCATTTTCATTTTACCTTCCAGGAGTGCAATTTAGCACTTTGGAGGTGACTGATCATACTTTTTTTTTAATCTTTATTTTGCTTAGAAAACAAATCAAATGACAGATTCAGGATAAGGGATATATGACTTGGCAATAGACAATAAAATATACAGTATAAACAATAACAGAGAATGAAAGTCAGAAATTAAAATTTTAAAATATAACAGCAGAATTAACAAACATATTAAAAAGAACAAATCAAGATTCCAACAACTTTTGTATATCCTGGGGTAAACAAAAAGAAGAATTTGGCCTATTATGTTTTGAAAAAATGGTAACTGCTTCTCAGATTGAATCAAAGGCAACTTTTCTAGTATATTCAAACATCTCTCATCTCTTATACATCATTTTTTCCATTAACAACCATCTTCTATAAATTTTCATACCAGAGATCCAATGATGGAGGCTCTGAATTTTTCCAGTATTGTGCTATAGCCATCCTTGCAACAACCATCATGAATTGAACAGTTGTGTTTTCAGTTCTTTTTGTTGTCTCACTAAATAATGACAGTAAACATATATTTGGACCGTAAGTAAATTTTCTAATATTCATGATGTTAATCTCTCTAATAACTCCTGCCCAGAATCTTTGTACAACCTTTCAAGGTGATTGATCATACTTGAGCATATTCAGAATCTTTTCTATAAAGGTCTGGGAGGCTGGCAATCTGATTGGCTCTGGTAGGGCACCAAGAGGAATGACCCCTTTCACCTCCATATATGTTTCTAATACAGATCCGCTGCACCTACTATTTGTACTGGAATTAGGACCTGAGAAATTCACTCTTTTTCATTCATCCTAAGTGTTTAGATAATTGGGTGTCAGTGGTCAGTTGTCGTTATTAATGGCTGCACTGGCCTATGGGCTTCACACAATAAGGGGAAAAGTATATCAGCCATGCGAGTACTGAATCAACCAGGAAGATTTTCTTGTTCAAATGTATTAAAATGCTTTGTTGAACCATTTGTATTGCAAAGCAAGAAAGGGGAGGAGGGTAATAAATATGGGAGGTTTCCTTGAGTTGTGTTGATACACTGCTGGTGCTACTTGGTCAGAAAAACTAAAAATTAAGCACATCTGTCTACTACAAAACTAAAAATATTGCTACAAAAGAAACAATGTGTTGTTGGTTCAGGCTCAGTGTAAATTTTTTGTGTATGTGTGTGTCAGCTGAATTTTGCCTTTCTGTCTTTAAAAAAAAATAAAATAAAAAGTGGTTCAGTCCAAGATGTCCAGGTTATCTTTTCTCCTAGCCAGATTCCCACTAGGTTCTTTGTTGATTGCCTTTTCATGCTAAGCTCTTCTGTTTACAGTTGTTCCCCTGCATCTTTGAGGCATCTGGGAAGCCAGCCAGATCAGATTTCCTCTTCATCTTCGAGGTGTGGAAGGTGGAAGTAGTTACTTGATGGTGCAGGAAAACACTTTTTATGTTCTAAGGAACAATTATTAAAGGAAAGAAGTTTAGGCCTGAAGAATACATAATTATGTAGCATGTGCTAATTCTTCTGTTTACTGAGACTGATGGAGGAGGCAAAATGCATAAAGACCAAATAATCATTATCTAAGGAGAAAAGCAGAAGAGGAGAAATTAAGACCAGAGCACACATGCTGTAACAAACAAATCTATCATCCAAATAAAATATTATTTTATATCATTTATTTTTAATTATAGTATCTTAATTTGTAAATGTTGACTTGTCAGAAATATATTTTTTAAAAAAACAGCAGACCAGAAAATAAATGTTTTTAGCGATTCTAGGCATTAGGAGACTAAATCAAATCAAAACTTCACCAAAAGAAAACTGGCTTGTGCAAGCAGAGCATAAAATATATTATTCTGATCTAGTTCAGCATAGTTTTGATCAATGATGTGCGGGTTTTGTCTGCTGGAAGAGCTAGTTGTGTGGTCATACTGCCAACAGAGTGACTAGTTTAAAGGGGTGGCATTTGTTTCCTTAGGAAAACAAATATGAATTAGTTGTTGCACTTTTGACTGTTAATTTCAAAACTGCCTAAATGGGATAGTCATGAAAATGGACCCTGAACATAAAAAGCATAATTTGGAAAATAGGGAAAGGTGATTAAAATGCTAGGTTTTGGGGTTTTTTTGTTTTTTACTTAAGTAGCATTGGTTCCATAACCAAATATATCTTTTCTCCTCATTCACTTGTTCTGTTCCTAACTGAATTTTAAATCCACTTTAAAGACCCTTTTAGAACCACTATCTTCTGATAGGCAGGGACAGATCTGCTCTCATTTTTTCCCCACCCCATTGCCTGGAGAATGCGCCACCCCGGCATTCTCTGGCTGCAGGGAGCCCTTCCAGCATTCAGTGTTTGTAGACAGTAAAGGAATGACTTTGAGGGAGATATGCACGAGCTCTTGCCTAGGCAAAAGGGGCTGAAGCATCTTTTAAGACCAGCACAAGATAACATTTGGAAATGGCTCAGGCAGACACTTCCCTAGGAGAAAATTCATTTCATCTTTACATATAAGCCGTGCTGGGCTGATCCTCTGCCATAGAATTGGTTGGCTATTGTCGGTTCTGCATGCTACATGAATCTAATGGTTGTGGTTTGTCTCTGTGTCACTAGATTTCTATCCTGCCTGTCCTCCGGGATCCCAATGTGGTGTATAAAAGATATACCTCCTAGTCCCCTGAACTACTACATGTCATGGAGTAAGAAAAATCACTTTTCTCCCACTCCACACAAAAAGAAAACCAATGGTTAGTGCTGCCATCCAGTTTTTGGCCAGTAGTTTGCAAAAGAAAAAAGGGAAGGGAAGGGAAGGGAAGGGAAGGGAAGGGAAGGGAAGGGAAGGGAAGGGAAGGGAAGGGAAGGAAAGGAAAGGAAAGGAAAGGAAAGGAAAGGAAAGGAAAGGAAAGGAAAGGAAAGGAAAGGAAAGGAAAGGAAAGGAAAGGAAAGGAAAGGAAAGGAAAGGAAAGGAAAGGAAAGGAAAGGAAAGGAAAGGAAATCTAAGAGGTTGCTGTGATGGAAAACTATGCAAAGGAAAGTTTATTTTAAAAATTCAAGCAAAAGCATTGAAATTCTGCACAAGCTTCCCAGCTGCTTTGTCACCATTCCTCTGTTACATTTAAAAACCCTGATGAGCTGTGAAAGAGAAATGAAATCATACCAGTAATTTTGCAGCCAGGCCCTTTTTCCCAGTTAGGTCCCCTGACTGCATGTTGCAATGGCAGCTGGATTGGAAGACTCCGGGGGGAGGGTTGGAAAAGGAAGAAAGATTAAAATCCAGATGTTAAATCTCTAGGGGTGAGTAATGGCTGACTTAAGTCCAGACGCAAGTGAGGCAGGAATTCTTGCCAATTTGAAAATGGACTACTTGCAAGCTCTGCAGAGTTACAGCAATTCAAAATATAATGCCAGCTTTGCTGTAATTTCAAACTAAGTGGAACATATTCAGAAATAAAAATAGGTTATGTAGTGAGATCAAACAGGAACTGATTCCCAAATGGTACAAAGCACCAATATGAAAGAGCTCAGAGAGAGATAAGTGTTATAGAAACTCAGCTGAAACTTCCATGGTTCAATATGCAAATTTCAAGAATAATGTATGTTAAACATACTCTGAAATCTTAGGTTTATGTAGATTTTATAATAGGGCTATTCAGTTTCATTTCCTTTAAAGGCAGAGTCTCTTATTGTGACTTGGCATCTTTTGCAATTTGAAGGGATTCTGGCAGCTTAACTATTTTCCTCAAATCAGTTTAGCTTCATTACTGTGAGAATGAGTTCAATAGCTGTACAGTAAGATACGCTCTTCCACCAGATGCCATACTTACCAGTGATTTACATGAGAAGACAAGTGCAAGAAACAATCAACGTCTGCATTTTTAGCATTATTTCAAGATGTCTTCTGAATCATTTTCTTCTTTCGCTTTTCCATTTATTTGGAAAATTCACTTTCCTTTTATTGTGGGAGCATATGAGTCTCATTAGCTTAATTATGTGCTTCGTTATACTTCATCCAAATGCTAGAAGAGGGCTTTTTCTAACTGCAGAAAATGATCCCATGACTTGCATTTGTTTTTTAAAAAAAAGCTACTGAGTTTGAAACTGGCCTAAAAATGTACTTAGAAACAGCACATTTCAATAACTTATCTTTGTCCTGTGAGGAGTCATTTCATTTCTCCTAACCAAAACTTTAAACAAACCAGTGGAAAACCTTTCTTGAAATGTTCTCAGCTCCATTATCTACATTTTATTTATTATCTACATTTTAAAAGTCTTTTAAATCAGTACAAAACAAACTATCATCATTAGTTTGGTCTTCTTTATATTTAATCTTAAACCCATTTTTTAACTGTGCTCCTTAACTTTCATTACGAAAATGTCTAGATCAGTAGAGCACACATTATTGATGTTTCTTCCTCCAATTTTAGAAACCATCTCATCTTCTTCCAGTCCAGCTTCCCTCAATATATATTCAGCACATAGCTTGAATAAATAAGGAGAAAGTATACAGTCATATTTCACTTCTTTGCTGACATGGAGCAGTCTGTTTTGCCATATTCTATCTAGACTTCTTGTCTTCATGAGAAACACGAAGACAATAAAATGTTCTGGGATTCCCATTTTCCCAAGGACATTCCATAGGTTGACATGGTCAGCATAATTTCCACCCTTTGTTCTGACATTCAGTTTGCTTTCTTCTGTTTCTTGGTCTTTGACAGTCTCTTTCCACATTCATTCTTAACGATTTATTTAATTTCATTCCAAGTTGCTTTGGTAACTTATCAGTGATGTTCAGGACCAAAACAATTCCTGATATACTCCTTGAAAGATTTGATTATGTAAATTGGTTGGTTTTGTTCTTTCGTTTAAGCTTGACTTGGAACTTGCACATGAGTAGTTCATGATCTGTTCCACAACCAGCCCCTGGCCCTGTCTTTTCTCTTATAAGTGAGCTCCTCCACCTCCTTGTATCAATATTATAGTCAATTTGATTTCTGTGTACTCCATCTGGTGATATCCATGTATATAGGTATCATTTTGGTTGTTTGAAGACTGTGTTAGCAATGAAGAAATAATTGGAGTGGCAGAAATTGATAAGTCATTTCTCATGCTTCATTTTGGTTTCCTAGGCCATATAGTCCAACTGTAGCATTCCAGTCTCCAACCTCAAGAAGCACATTTTGCTTGCGAGTTCTATTGATTTCAGATTGAACTTGACCATAGAACTAATCATTCTCCTCTTCTTCTGCATCAGTAGTTAGAGCACAAACTTGGATAATCATCATATTAAAGGGTTGTCCACAAAGTCTAATTGACATTTTTCAGTCATTGACTGCATTATATCCACGTAGTATCTTTGCTGTATCCTGCTTAACTATGGGTAGAAAGCTGTGGAGATGGCCTTAAAGGGAGTATTCAGAAGCTGTTACAGAAACAACAAGGGGAGAAGTATTAACTGAGCCCTGGGAAAGGAGATAGTATTACAAAAAGGACTAGGCTGCCTCCTCCCTGACTCAGTCGACTATAAAAGGGAGGGAAGTCAAAAGTCACCTTGCAAGGTTTTGTTATTATTGCCAATCTTAGTAGAGTTACATTCTTCCTGTGAGTCGGTTTCTTGAACTGGTCTACCTTGTAGGGCTGACACTATCAAAGCAACTGTTCTTTGTTTCCCTGTCCTTAGTAGTAAATTGTATGATCTTCTGCCTGAAAATGTCCAATTCCAGTCCATTCAATTAGATCATGCCTAAAATGTCAGTGTGTAGTTGATTCATTTTATTTTTCCCTGTGTCAAGCTTTCTCATGTTCATGCATCATACATTCCACGGTGCCCACTGTAATTCTGTCTTTGCAGCTTTGGATTTTCTTTTCCTACATGGCAACAGCAGCAATTAGATGTCCCAACTAAGTGTCTATCCATGTGGTTTTATTGGTAAATTGATCATTGATTTGCATAATATGAAATGTTGCCTCCAACGTGTTACTTTATAATTGCTGAAAGTTATAGGTACCTGTTTGCTTTAACCAGGCAGCTAGAATGACCCTCATGACTTGGATGATCCTGCCAGGAGTATATACCTTGGCTTTTTGCCCTCCCCTCCCTCCCCCCTGCATTTTTCATTCCCTCTGATGAACATACCCCACCATCACCATGATGAGGCAGCACAGAAGGACCTGAAGGGGGTTGATTCTTCTTATTTTACTTGTTTAAATTGCTGTTTAAATTGTTTTTAATGTCTCTATTTTAAATATGCATTATTGAAAACAAATAAGAGACTTAGGTAGTCAATGGTATACCAAGATAAATAAATAGTTGTCAATATATTATATCTTCCATTCTGAATTATCCATTAGCAAAGATAAAGTAGATAGAAGTTATAATTTAGAGATGGGAGGAAGTTACTAACTGGAATTGGCCAATACACCTGCACTGGAAAAGATCACTGCCACATTCCAAAATGAAGGAGTTCAAGAATTTCACAGAATCACCTTCTAAAACTGGCCATCCAGCTAGGCTCAGAATTAATGCAGCATAGTGTTTCCATATCCCATAACAAGCAGCTTATAAAGAAGGCACTTGATGGTACTGAAACAGATCTAAAAACTCAAGATCGTCAATGGAAATGGAAAGACAAATGCCAGAAGTTCAAGGTGGCTTTGGAAGAGGCAGAGAAACATGACACATTATAGTTGATGCACACTAGATAACTGAAAAAGCCAAAAAATACCAAAAAGAAGTCAATGTGTGCTTCATTGATTATAGAAAGGCCTTTGGATGTGTCAGTCACATCAAGCTGTAGAACATGCTTAAGAAAATGGGCATCCCAGAACATCTCATTGAACTTATGCGGAAGCCACAGAATGGACAGAGCAGGGGAAAACAGACTGGCTCCAGGTTGGCAAAAGAGTGAGACAAGGCTGTGTACTCCCCCCTTATTTATACAACCTATATGCTGAATAAGGGAAGCCATATTTGAACTGCAAACGTCTGATCAGCCACTAGATGGCAGCAAAGCATTGATGATTTCATTATCTCTCTGCTACCCCCTAGTTGTCACCTGGATTTCTCCAGCCCAGATATGGTAGCCCTGATTTTGATAATTCATTGTCCTTTACCTTGGAGGTCCTCCAATGCCCCTTCTTTCTTGAAATAGCTTTATTTAGCCAAGGCTCCCTAAGTGCTTCATCTGAGTATTGTGGTTATTAGATAGAAAGATATTTACCTGAAAACCAAGGTTTTCTTCATTAAGAGCTACAAATGCCACAGCCCAATCAGCATGGCAAATACTCAGACATCAGGGCAATTGCATTGTTAGTTGTATTTATGTCTGTACATCTGAAATATACTTTTCAGGTTTATATTTCAGGCATCAGATAGTGCTGATAAACTGTGTTTTCTCTAGAATTACACATGTTGTTCAGTGTTCCTGCTGCGTTTAACTGATTGCTTTAATTGATGTTTTTATTATGGCTTTGTATTTCTGTTTCACTATGCTTTTAATTATATGCCACCATGAGAGAAAATAAATTTTACTTATTTGACTCTGTGTAGTCTTTGCAGGAAAAAAAATCACAAATTCAGTATCAAAGCCAATGTGATAAAATTACACTTCATGTATTTTTTAAAAAACAGACAACAAAAGTGAAGGAGACCAGGGTGCTGAGCTAAGAAAAGCTCATAGAAGAAACACATGCAGACCTGCCAGTTAGTAGCACTGACCTTTTCTTTGGTGAATCACTGATTAAGATGTTTCCTCAGTAGTCTAATAGACGTATAGGTGACATACAGATCATGGTGGTTGAGCAAGAGCATATGCTTTCCTCATTATTTGTTGATATTAGATAAGCCCAAAGAAGTGACTTGATTATAAACAAGCCAGTCTGCCTGCACTCCACTAAACAACTGCTATTTGATATTCCTGAGACACCTAAAAACACTGTTTTTCCTTGTAATTCTACTTCCAAAAGCTGGACTCAGTTTCCTATCTGTTTAATGAAATGCTAGAAAGAGCCAAAAAAAAAAAAAATTACTTAGTCCAACCTTTTTAAGATAACAAGAGTAGTTCATAAGTAAGTTCAAACTGTGATTTAAGCACTAAAATGGATTTAATGGGATTTAAGAATTAGACAGCAATTACATTCAATATCCTCCAAGTCTGCCTTACCACATGTGTTGAGAAGACCATAAAATTCAGTGATCAAAAATCCTACTTGTACAAGGTTGAGGCTATCTCATATTGATTGATGCTCCATAAAGTCAGAAAAATGGTGCCAAGGTTGATGAACTGAGATCTGTAACAATGCTCTACAAATTTACAAATTTTGCCTACTTATAATGTACTTTCTATGAATTCATACTATCCCCCAGTCTTTAGACCCAAATCCAGACAAAAGGATAGATGCCAGGGAACTGCAAAGATCCACCACATTGTCCTGATCCTGTGTTGACTTACAAGACGTATGAAACTTACTTCTTTAAGAGTCCAATGCACTAGCATTCCATGACACTTCAAAGATACTAGATTAGGGATGTTATTTTTAAAGAGTATTCTAATGCAATCTCCATTGCCTGTGTGACTCCATAACTTGAGCCAGTCCTCAACCTGCACATAGCCCCTTTACATCATAAGCGACCAAGGACTATGAGGAAGACATCCAAAATCAGCAGACTGCAAGACCCAGGCCAGTCCAACATTTCCAAGATGTACTTAATGAAAAACTCTCTGGCAATTTACCGCTTGTAGGAACCTGTTCTGAAAAGTGGACGCACTTTAAAGTCATCACGGAGACGGCAACAACTATACTCAGACTGAAAACCCAGGCACATCAATACTGGTTTGATGAAAGCCACAAGACTGTTTCAGCAGCCCTTCAGGCCAAGAACAAGACCTATGAAGTCTTCTGTCTCAAAGAAAGACAAATTTAAGCACCTGCAGTCCAAAGTACAGACGGAACTGTGAGAAATGCAGGACAAGTGGTGACAGAGAAAGGCTGAGCAGGTGAAATGCTATGCAGATATGCATGCCACCAGAGAGTTCTTCAGCACCATAAAGTCAGTTCATGGTCCTTCTAAATCAGGATGCTCCCCCCTGCTGTCATTTGATGTGTCAAGCCTGATCAAAGACCAGGAAGGACTGCAAAACAGCTGGGCTGAACTGTTCCAATCTACTCAATAGGCCATCCACAATTGATCATGATGTTTTACAGCGGTTTCCTCAGCTGCCAGCTTTGGATGCCCTAGACCTGCCTCCCTCTACTGGTGAAATCAAGAAAGCAATCTCTCAGATGAACTCAAGTAAAGCAACAGGACAGGATGGCATTCCTGCTGAGATCTACAAAGCACTAGATCCAAATGCCTTACAGGCATTCTAAGACACCTTGGAAGACATTTGGTCCACAGAGGAGATGCCTGATGACTTCCATGATGTCTTCAGTGTGGCTCACTACAAAAATAAGGGAAGCAAATCAGACTATGGAAACTACAGGGGTATCTCACTGCTGTCCATCGCAGACAATATCTTTGCCTGCATTCTCCTGAACAGACTTGTCATTGTCTCAAAAAGGAGTTTCCCAGAGGCACATTGTGACTTTTGGCCAGAACAGAGTACAGCGGACATGATGTTTGCCATGAAGCAAGTCCAGGAGAAGTGCATTGAGCAGAACCAGCCTCTTTACTCTGTCTTTATTGACCTGACAAAGGCATTTGACACTGTAAACAGGGAGGCTCTCTGGATCATCCTGAGACATTATAGATGCCCGAGAAAATTTGTGAAGTTGATTCAGCTACTCCATGGTGGAATGACAGGACAGGTTCTTTACAATGGTAATACATCAGCTGCATTTGCCATTTCCAATGTGGTAAAGCAGGGTTGTATGCTAGCCCCAGTCCTGTTCAATCTGTTCTTCACTTGCATGTTGTCATGTGCTATCCAGGGTCTGAAGTGTACATCAGGTACTGATTGGAGGGCTCTCTCTTTGATCTTCACCACTTGAACACATGGCCGAAGTTCTTCTATACAGTCATGCAAGAAACCCTCTTTGCTGATGACTGTGCACTCCTGGTGCACAAAGACAGTGATCTACAGTTGATGCTGAACAAATTCTCAGACACTGCTATGCTTTTCAGCCTGAGTACCAGCCTGAACAAGACTGAAGTACTAAAGCTTTTTCCAGCCCAGTACTCTCCATACCTCAGTTACGATGGTGATGAGTGCACCTTTGGGAGACTTGAAAGAACAGGTTAGGGATAGACAGTCATGGAGAAAATCTATCTATGTGGTCATTAGGACTCAAAAACAACTTGATGGCATATAATCAATCAATCAGTCAGTCAGTTAGTCAGTCAATCAGTCAGTCAATCAGCCCTCCATACATGTTGGGAATGCATGTCCTCAAATTCTTGGGGAAAGCCTCCACAGAGAACATTGATCTAAAGTTTGGAGAGGCAAAGTAATAATGATCATTTTTCTTTTCAGCATTGCCCATAGGCTAATTCCATTATTCAACATGAATGAGTAGCTAACCGGAGATTCATGTCACAGCAGCCTATTTCAATAATTGGGTTTCTTTCAGCTCAGTATTAACTAATGACATACTTATGGCAATTATTAAAATCTATTGAAAGGGAGAAAGGCCTTTTTAAAAAATCATCTCAAATGCCTTTAAGTATCTTAAGTAAGCCAAGAGTCACGTTTGATGTGCAAGTAGCAAGCCTATCATCTTTCCATTCAGGGCACTTGTCTCCCTTGTGAAACGAAGAAGCAGATGTGGAACTATTGTCAACTATTTCTTTCCCCTCCCAAAATCATTCCCTGCTCTTAACCTAACTCATTTAACTACCATTTTCCATTATAACCAGCTTTCTGTATAAGGAGATCATAATCTTATTTTATGGCATTCATTCATTCATTCATTCATTCATTCATTCATTCATTCATTCATTCATTCATACGTACAAACATACATACACACACACACGTATATATATATATATATATATATATATATATATATATATATATTCAATTAATAAGTATGCATTGGTTGTTTAGTATAATTTATGTTCAAATAAAGCAACTTCAAATAACTGAACACTGTTTTCTATTAGAAGTTCAGTGTTTATTATCACAAAGTGTTCCACATTTCTAGTTTTTTATAGTTTTCTCCTTTCTTTTGAAGTTGTGGCTGCTGCAAATATCACTTGTCTGTTATAGTTTATTTCTTGAACTCTGTATCTTGATTACTTTTGCTGTAATGTTAACATAATGTTACATGACGTAACATAACACACCTAGTTTGGTGTAGTGGTTAAGGCGCTGGCCTAGAAACCAGGAGAGGGTGAGTCCCAGGCCTCCCTCAGGCATGAAAGCCAGCTGGTGACTTTGAGCCAGGCACTCACTCTTAGCCCAACCCACCTCACAGCGTTGTTGTTGTGGGGAAAATAAGAGGCAGGAGTATGAGGTATGTTCGCCACCTTCAGTGTATCATGTGTATATATGGGGCAACACCAGATTGGAGTTCCTTTTGCCCTTGAATTCAGATGTTAAAAGATGCCTCTGTAGAAGCTCAGAGGCTCCTTGAACTAGACTGAAGCAAAGAGCTGAATTAGGTCAACCCATTTTGAAGGCTATTATAGGCTATGGTTTCATGGACCCTTATATGGCTCCTGTAATTGTATGTGGGAATGACCTTGGGAGACAGGAGGAAGGGCTGCAAATTAAACAGTTGTCATGCAAAAGATATCTCAGCCCACAGAAGAATAAGGGGCATGGGAAACATTTCAGAAGGGACTATCCCTAATTTTATGGAAAGTAAAAGGAGGGGAGAAATACTTTCAGTCTTGAAGGATTCTGTTATGTAACCTTTTACAATAAAGATAGTTAGTACTCATAGCTGTGGTTCTTGTCTGGACTACTTTGAATGGCTAACACTTCCCATGGCTCAGTTAAAGTTTTCCTGTCTGTGAGCCAACAGAAAGCAAAACTAGCATAGATTTTGTTGTTCCTATTATCAACCCCATTGCCAATTAATTGGACATTGCTGAAGATTTGATAATTAGTGGTATATGAAGTTACATAAATAAATAAAGTCCCAATAGCCTCTGTTCTGGCTTGCCTTCCCCTCCCCACCCCTTCTGACCCAGGGTCAGCTGGGTGAGAAAATCACCGTACTGCTGTGATTGAGAATGGTTTTGACAGATGGCTAATCCCATGGGTTTAGTCATCAGATATAATTTGTCCCCCACCTTCACCTGCCACCTCTCCAGCCTGGGAATCAGCTGTCCAGACTGGGAGAAGTGGCACATGAAGGAGATCTTCCACTCAGAGACTTGGATCCAGTCAAGGAGCTGACAGCCCTATCGGTGGAGGAGATTTGCCTGGGTCTGTTCTCTATCTGCAACTTCATAACACAACCAACAACGCTGTCTGTCAATTGCTATTTGGGCTGCTTTTTTTGGGTTTACTAGTGTTCTAGAAGGGCAATCAGTCCATATTCAGAAGGAACCTGAACAACTGTTTATTGGAGAGGAGAGTGGCACAAGGCAACTCAGGTCTCAAGATCAAGAGAAGTTATCATTTGTCTTGATTTTGCATTGGTCAGCCACACCTAAAATGTTACATCCACTGCATTTCAGAGGGATACTGACAAAGTAGAGCATGTCCAGAGGGCAGGGAATGGAAAGAAAAATTTGCAAAATATGGATGGTTCTATGAATAGGGATGTACAAAATGTATTGAACTGCACTCTCTTCTGGAGAATTCTGGAACATTCCATTTTCCTCTGGACTGGACTGATCTTCATCTGGACTATGAAGTGAAGGAGGGGGACAGGAGGTATTGCAGTTTCTGGAAGTTAACCCTCCAAACTGAATGTAATTTGAGGTACTCAAGCCTGTTTCATCCAGAATGGTATGTCCAAAACTCCTCAAACCACTTTCAGTTTAGCAGATTTACTTCTAGTAACTGTTTACTGCCTTGAGGAATGACCTGGTCTGAGAAAGTCACCTTGATCCAGAGGGAGATAGAATGTTCTAAAGTTTCTGGAACTGCCTTGGTTTTAATTTTAAAACTAATTCAAGACGTTTTAAACTACAGTATAGAACTACAGGAATGTCACTTTCATTTTTTTGTCACCTAACCTTGTACATTGTTTGTTTTTTCAAACAGAACACAACTCATTGGAAATGGACTGGGAAAAATGTGTTTTGACTGTGTGAAATATGCAAAAAGCAATATTTTGCTTTAATATTCTACCTATTCCAAGGCAAATCACTGAAACTCCAGCATATTTATATTCATAGGGTAATTTATATTGGGATTTGCATTTCTGTAATTTATCTACTTCAGACTAGTTTACCAGGATAAAAGAGTGGGTTATGCATTATCTGTCAAATAAGGTCTCATACATTATTGAGTAAACAATTAACATTTTTAATTCCTGTGCATATCAAAACTCAAATGATAGATTTTATCAGCTAAACTAAACCCACTGTATTTTGTTGTTGTCACTATTACTGCTATTCTGTTATTTGTGTTTTTTATATAAATGTGTATGAATTATAGGACCATAACAAAGATTGAATTATCCATCAGTAGGACAGATATATGAAAGACAGTTCTATGACACTGTGCTGTGTTATTCTACTATGCAAATGAAACCAACAATGAATTCATCACAAACAGGAAAATTACTGTGACAAGGGATTCACTTTTACTATAACAATATTGCACATTTTTTATGGACTTGTCCAATAGAATTGCTGCCTTATCAAGTGCCAACATGCCCATCAAAATAATTCACTATTTACCTCTTGCTTCTTACAGCTGTACCAACAGTCAAAGAAAACAAAGTATATGGAATATGTCTTGTCCTGGCTTTTTATATTCTTATTCAATCTATAACAGCATTGTAAGGCTAAGGTTTATTAAATAAAAGTCCTTGCTGTTGCCTCATCATTCAGTGTTTTTTTAACTGAAAGTCAGTCCCAAAGGAATTTATTTCCAGCTAAATGTGCACTGTATGTTGGAATGCAGGATGGTCTGCCAACCATCATTTAGTAGTCTGTGATCTACATAATGGAAAACAAAGAGGCTTAGACTTAATCTTAGGATTACCTAATATTTCATATTTAAATGGTCCAGAATTCCAATCTTTTTTTTAAAAAAAACCCTTCAGCTTAAAAATCTATTTCTGTTCTATTAATACATCTTGAATCAATACTGGTTGTATCTATTTATGTCCCTCTGCCATAGTTAGAGACACCATTAGGTAACAGATCCCACTTTGCCTTTATAGCATCCTGTATACCACCCAAATTTGCTCCGGATTCTTCATGGTGTATTGGGGGAATGTGAAATGTACAAGAGGAAGGGAAAGGCTGATTGCATGAAAAAATAGTCCCTAACATGAAACCTCAAGCAATACACATTTCTTGAAGCAATTATACAGATTGTATCAAAATGAAAATTTAAAGTCTTCAGTGTTTTGGTGATTGCATATTTTGAGAAAATAGCTGGCAAAGGCAAAACGATTCCTTGTGACAATAGGACAGTTAGGAACTATGAGGATATCACACATGTCATGATGTCAATGTTAAATGACACAATATAAGTTGTGTTAGTCACATCATGACAGAAGTGACATACCATATGCAATTTGCATCATTTGTATTGTGATGGTGTGGTGCATGGGATATCATCTGCCCACCCCATCCCCACTTACCCCTTTCAGAAGCCTTGGCTTGTAATAGGTATATAAGAAGATAAAATCACAGAGGATGGGTGTCAATGCATAACATTTGCTGCTACAAAAGGAAGGAGCCTTCTAGGCATTTGATCCCAATACTACAACAGGCTCAAAGTTCTTGTTTTTGCTCTCCTTTCTGTATTTCAGACCACATATGAGCACTGTTCAGGAATACTTAAAGTGTCCAATTACTGATTTTATACACAGGCAGTAACTATCGTTGTAAAAATGTAAATATGCTTACATTCAAAGTAGAATTGGGGAGAGGAATAATAACTGGTCCTCCCTCAAGTCCTGCTATGTTGCCTCGTGGTGGTGCTGGGACTGGTAAAGATAAGCAAAGAATGCCAGGCATATACACAAGAGTATACTCCCAGCAGGATTATTCAAGATGTGAACATCGTCTCAGCTACCCAGCTAAAGAAAGCAGGCACCTTTATTGGGCAACATCGAGACAGGAATGTGCTGTAGGTGGGTGATCACTTTAGTGACAATAACAAAGACATCATTTCATATTGTTTGGGAGAAAACAATGGTAAATCACTCCTGGAGAGACACTAAAAAGTGATTGGAGAGATAGTGATGGATGATCAGCCCCTCCAGTCAGATGGCACTCAACATGCTATTGAGAAAGATTTGAGGATCTTTGGGAATACTAATGGTGCTCATGACATTAGTCATGATGGTTAGATTAAAGCCTATTTAGTTGCTGATACGTCATGCAGGAAAACAGAATCTAAAATTGCAAAGACAAAATTACAGTGGGAATATGGAATGTAAGGAGCATGAACAGGGAAGAACTCAACACAGTAAAGATAAAATGAATTAACTACAGATTGACATCATAGGCATCAGGGAACTGAAAGGGACTATCATTGGATATTTTCAGTCAAGAGGCCATAGTTTTTACTACTCAGGACACAAAAAACAAAGAATGATTAGTATTGCTTCGTAGGAAGGATATAGCAAACACAGTACTCTGGTACAATGCAATCAAAGTACCAAATAATGTCAGAGTCACAAACAATGCTTTATTATGACAATTATCCAAGTCTGAGCTCCACTCACGAATGCAAAAGAAGAGAAGTTTGATTAGTTTCATGATCAAGTTCAATCTGAAATTGACAGAACGTGACCTAATTGTGGTTGGAGAATGGAATGCCAAATTTAGAAATAGTAAGAAAATAAAGCAGGAGAACTGATTAGTTTCTGCCAATCCAGTGATTTCTTCATTGCTAACACAGTCTTCAAACAACCAAAATGATGCCTATATACATGGACACCACCAGATAGAGTACACAGAAATCAAATTGACTACAGTACATTATTGGTACAAGGAGATAGAAGAGCTCAATTAATGCAGCAAAGACATGGTCAGAGGCTGGCTGTGGAACAGATCATGAACTATTCATGTGCAAGTTCCAGGTCAAGCTGAAGTCAGAGAACAAAGTCAACCAGACTGGTTTCAGGGCAGAAAAGGAGTGAGATAAGGCTGTATAATCTCTCCTTATTAATTCAACCTATATGCTAAATATATACTGAGGGAAGTTGGATTGGAGAAAGATGATTGTGGTTTTAAAATTGGAGGGAGAAACATCAGTAAGCTGCCCTTTGCTGCTCTGAAAGTTCCAGTAATTAAGTCAAGGACCATAGTAAAAAAAAAAAAAAAAACCTAGATCCCAGTTTGTACAGTTTGTCATGTGTGCAAATACCCTAAGTCTTTGTTCATTAGAACTTCACCTAGACCACATGTTTCTTCCAAGCTTTGCATGAAACAATCATTTAGCTGCAGTTTTTAGGGCAAACTAAACAAATGCCTGGTATTCCCTATCTTTTGACACACTGTAAGAAAGCATAAGTGTATGTTCTATCAGAAAATCAGGCTGTCAAAATAAGTGCACTGATGATGACCCTGGTTCAGCAAGGAACATTCAAATGTATCTACAAGGAAGTGATTCCACTCCATGTAAGAGGAAAAGGAAGATCCATGGTCTCTGAATTGTGCCAACTGCACAGAAAGCAAATGACTGCTAAGTCGACATCCCTCTTTCTGTTTGCTTTTATTGGCAATTAGAATGCAGTTAGGCCTTGGATTTTAGTACAATTTGGGTCAGATAATTTATTTATTGGATTTATATCCTATCTTTCTGCCAAAAGATGGGTCTCTTAGCAAAGATTGAAAGTGAAAATGTAATTAAATATACCCATTAAACCCAACCTTGCTAGCTTTGCTTATTGATTGATTGCTACATTATTATTATATGATACTTTACTGTGTTAGATTTTATTGTGTAAACTGACTTGGGATGGCTTTTATCCTCAGAGACAGCTTAATATGTTTTAAGTGCACACATTTTTTAAAAGGTCAAATTTTGTACCATTTTAACCTAAGTCTGGAGCATATGATGATTGCAACTCTATAAATGATATGCTACAGGCTTCTATAATAAATGGTATGACTATGATTATACAGAAACAAAATAATTAGCTAAATACATACAATTGTTCATGCAGTAAAAAAATAACTGAGAAACCAGCTGCTGAAACAAAGAAGAAATAACCTTTAAAAGCTAACTTGGATCCCTTTTTCAGGAATAATTGAGAGTGTACATTATATCCTGTAGCTTTATTTCCAATTACCACTTGCAATCACCATAATCGTCATCTAAATAATCAAACAGATGCTTATCTCATCATTTAATCTTTTTCTTTTGGAACTGCTTTACACTTTAACTGCTGAACTTTGCCCAAATTCATCTTCTGGTACACACCTTGTTCCTTCCATTTCCCACTGAACAAAGTTCAGTCCTCAGTGGCTAAAACATGATGCTGAAGTTGAAATTTTCAGAGATCAACGCTGCAATTGCTATTTATTGTCCCAAAGGCTCCCAGTAACTATCTTCTTCATAACATTATGAACATTAAAGGAAATTCTATGATTTCCACCCTACTCCTGGCCTCTGGCCATTCCTCCTGTCCTAAAATTCTGCCATTGCCTTTGTTTTTTTTCAACATTCCAGTCTAATCTACAGTCCCAGGTTTTCCTGGTCTTCTTCTATCCAAGCCTACTTAGTTTTTTGGAAATCAGACAGTGTCATCTAAGTGCTATCCATTCATTAGATATTTGTTAGACCAATTTTCCACATTATTCTGAATGAGTTACAAAATAGGCTTGTGCAATACTGTAGATCTTTTACTTTACACACCACATATGGTTTCAACTGAACTCTGATGGATTAGGTTAATTATAGCCATGCGTTCTCCAAAATGGCTATTTGGCCAATACTGTTGCTACTTTTTACAGTTCAGTAAACAGGGGTATGGAATCCTAGTAATCTATCTTTTTACAGTGCAGTAAACAGGGAATCCTAGTAATCTACTTTTTACAGTGCAGTAAACAGGGGTATGGAATCCTAGTAATCTATCTTCCGTGGCAAGTCGTGTCTTGGCTACACCGACAGCCAATACGTCATAATCACTGCCTGTATAAGTGCATCACAACCATTCTTTGCAGATTCTAAGTAGATTCTACCTGCTCCAGAAAGAAGCCTTTAAAATTAGATCTCCCAAATGAAGAATTTAGACTTTTTAAAAACAAGAATGCCAAATCTCTTTCCATTTTGGAGATCAATTTAACAAAAAGTGTTATTATAATTTCCGTGGTAGTAGATGTTACAGCTGCTTTATAATAAATTGTAAATATTTTCTTGTGGGTCTTTTCACTTATGTAGGCCTTCTATTCAATCTGTTTTATGTTTTCTTGTGAAAAAGAAAAGCATCCTTGAGCAATGTACAGATGAACTGATTTACTCTAGCTCACTTCCAGTTAATACCTAAAGAAATTTCATTTCAACAATCATTGGGTCTCATCTTCTTACTGTTATAATTGATCAGAAAGCTTTCATTTAAGAATTGGCACAATGTATTTCTTTCACTACAGGTAGTCCTCATTTAGTAACCACAATTGGGACTGGCAACTCATTCGTTAAGTGAAGCAGTCACAAAGTGACACCACAACTGTGCTTAAGATCTTACTTCAGCTTTCCTTTGCTTTACAGACTTGCAATAGTCGTAAATGTGAGGATTGGTCACAAAGTTACTTTTTCATTACCATCGTAATTGTGAATGGTCACTAGATGAGGCAGTCACTAAAAAAGGACTACCTGTAATAGAGTTTGTGAAGATCCAACAAAGAATTTGCCACCAATGTACTTCAGCTTCTGCCGCACATAGCAATGTGTTTGCATACCTCATAGAAGGCTCTGACTACCATTCCCCTAAAGTGGTGCTGCTTCAATTCCCCTAATTTCAACTCTAATTTGTTGGGTGGGTTATAACTCAGATACCAAAAGCTTTGTGTGCCGTGATTTCAACAAGAAAATCAGGAAGAAATTTCAAATGGTTTCATAATTATGTGCTTCCCTTTCTCTAAAAGCTGCAGCTTAATGTTGGATAAAAGAAAAAAGCTTTTTGTGGAAACCAGTGGTGATGGAATCAAGCCAGCCTCTTTCTGAAGTGCACTCCCTAGCTGTGCCGCCATTACTAAAAACTCTCTTGCACTGTGTTGGTGGAAGAACATAGAAAAGATCTAATAACGTTCTTAGATAACTCACAGCAGTCTTGCTCAAGGTCCTGATATGTGTACATGGATACATGTACCAGTATGTCTGTGTGTGCCCATAAGCAAACATGGACAGGCACCCAATACTGTGGGTGGCTTACAGGGCCAAAGAAGCTTATCATTGCTCTACACATAAGCAGAGAAGGCTTTCTGGATTGTTTTGATCCCAGGCAACTCAGGATCTCAAACACACAGGGCCAAGAAACAAATTAATAACCAATGAAAACGGTATAATGTTTTGAACAAAAGTGCCCTCTCACAGATTACATTATACAAGATGGACATTACAAAGGAATGAATACATGCTTCTAAATATAAATAAATTTCAGTACTTGGTTGTTTTTTTTAAACACATATGAAGACATGATGCTGTCTTACAGGTAGAGTTTAACCCAGATGGGTGAACTGTGGCTCTGGAGAACCTCCTGTGGTGCTGCTGATTTTTAATCGCATATTTTTCTTCCATATTGAGGTAGGAAGCATCTGAAAATTGTCATCTAAGCCTTAGATGGACATATCACCATTTTAGTCAGTAACATTTCAGCTTTCTACATGTATTTGATACACTTCTGCCAATTTTACATCATTATCTCTTCCACTGCAAGTTGTTCCCCCAAAATATTAAGTGTACCCTCTGACTTCCAAAAGGCTGGCTACCCCTGAGTTAGACCATTGATCTTTGTAGACAATGATGGCAGTGGCTGAAAGAGGCCTTCAAACCAATCACCAGATATCTTCTTGAGCAGAAATGGCAAGCCAGTCCAAAGTCCTTCCCCATGCAAAATGTATTAGAATTTATCATAATAAAAACTAGAGCTTTATTCTTAAAAGAGTGCTTTGGGGGGTGGGGGAGAAAACTATACTAACATACAGATTATTTATAATTATTTTTGGCAAATTAGACATCCTTGGTATCTCACATTTCAACGCTTAATTCTTTGAAATACAACTTATTTGAGCCGTAAGAGCAATTTATTCTTTTATTTCATAACCATTTATTATACCTTTCATGTTGCAATTTTGGACATGCATAAACTTGAAACAGTCACTGTTCTCTTCTGCTTTGTGCAGCTGTTTATTTCCTTAATGGAAGAGAAAATACATCTTGACTTTAATTGCAATCCATTTTGATCCCATGATACCTAGGGATAATTAGTATTCTGTACTTGATTTCCGATCATAGGATCGTCTCAATTAAATTTACAACCTGCAGAAAAAAATTAAAATGTGCCAAAATCTACAGCAGCAATATAACATGTTGTTCTTTGGCTGAACATCCTCCAAATTGCATATTGCTATAAATTTCATGTCATTCTTTGTGCAGGTTGAAAATCCAAGTGAAGCCATGGGAGATGAGTCATTTCCCCATACACTTCCATTCTGTTGCAGCTGCAGCCCTCCCACTTTCTAGTTGCACTTAGTGAAAACAAGAGATTCCTGGTGATATAGGAGCAATTCATTCATCTTTAGATGTGTATGGCAACCAAATAATGATATTAGTGATGTCAGAAGAAAAACCTACAAAATCTCGGTACAAGGTGTCTTCCTTTGGTACTGAAATGGATTGCTGCAACCTCTTTTAAGTATAGAGAGATGATTAGAATTGCATTGATAAATAATTTCGTTTAACAGGGTCACTTTCACATTTATAATTTGCCCTGATGCTGAATAGGAGGGAGGAAAGATTACATAACTGGAACAGATTTTTGTAATGTGAGATACTAAACTCACATCTGCTATGATAACAACAAGCCAACGCATAAGGACTTTAGGGATATGATTCATTAAAAAAGGCATACTCCTATGTTTCTACTACTAATATTAAGGAAAAAAATGTAGGAAATTCTATTTCTGAACTAGCAGAATGAAAAATAGATTGCTCCGGAGTGTTGTTGCTCTATAAAAACAACATTATCTCAATTTTTCTAAAGAGATGAATTCATTTGCTTTGAAAATAAGTCTTCAAGGCTGCAAAAGAGACTCGCTCGTGAGTAATCATATATTATTTGGGGCTTCAAGTGTGCTGTTAATATTCTGAAGATTATTATACTACATTTGTTGAGAAAAGAAATTATTGTTCATTTTGCCTGGGGAATTTTTAAAATAAATTGCACTTATCACTCTATACATATCCTTCTGTGTGAGTACCTTCTAGAAGAATAGCTGATTAATTGATTAAGTGCCATCAAACTGACCACGCAGGGAGACTTCCTCCCGCATGATCTGTTGCCACCCCAGTTTTTCAGTCCCCCTAACCATGCATCCACTGCTGCTGTAACTGAGTCCATCTACCTTGCTGCTGTCCGTCCTCTTCTATTTCTTTCCACTTTTTCCCAGCATGATGGGCTTCTTAAGGGAGCGTGGCCTTCACATAATGTGTCCAAAGTATGATAAACTGAGTCTGAACTTTTGTGCCTCAAGTGAGAACTGTTCCACGGTTTTTTTGTGGCTTGAGTGAGAATTGTTCCACAGTTCATTTGTTTGTTTTCTTGGTTATTTATGATATTCTCAGGTATCTTATCCAACACCAAGTTTGAAAGTATCAGTACTCTTTTTATCTTGCTTCTTTAGAATCTAATGTTCACTACCATAGGGTAGTGAGTCACAGGGAATACGATTACCTGTATGTTTCTAATCTTTGTAGGAACAGGCATGTCACAGCACCTAATTATCTTTTTCGTTGCTTCATTGAGGCCCTACTGAATGCTGGACTGTGGCGTATTTGCTGGTTCCTCTGATCCTAAAGGCAGAAGCTATCCACCACTTCAGTGTTTTCATTGTCAGTTCTAACGGTGGTTGCTGTACCTGTAGTGATTAGTTTGGTCTTCTTGATTATTAATTTTAGTCTCAATTTTTCACTGTGCTCCTTGACTTTCATTACCAAAGTTTGCAGGTCATAGAAGTGTAATGCATAAGTTACATATCAAGCTGCCAGCTTCACTCTTTTGACAACACATTGCATTTAACTGAAAATGGCCTTGACAGAAAAGTGATGGGTGTGCAATGTCTATCCCAAACATCCTCTATCCAGCTGAAATAATATTCAGACCTGTGTGAAACCAACCGTGCACAGTAGGCACATTTTTTCTCCTTTTTTCTCCTTCGGCTTGTATATAAGAAAAGATTACATCTAAATAGCAACGTTGCATCCATTTTTGCTGATGGAAGGCAGCATGAGAATATCAGCAAAGCTTGCACCAAGGTCATGGGTCTAGTTTTCACTGAAGTGATCACAGAGTGCAATTAAAACTGCACTTTTAAAAAATATACATTTTGATGCACATTACTTTTCTAAAACTTGAAGGGTGTTAAACTCAAATAAATAATAAATTGAATTTGAGATGTTATACAGAGCACTATATGTATGTTTACTTTTAACTGGTTAATCATTGCTTGTTGAATGAATGAGAATTACCTATGATTATAAAACATAGTCATATAATCATGATATAATGGTGGGTATACACAAGACACTAAGCCAAAACCACAACCACATGTTATGGTTTAATGTAACACACCAATCAAGCCATATAGTTCAGCCTTAAAGATAATTGCTAGATGGGCCAACACCTCCCCAAAAAATATTTACCTTAACTATCTCCAGTTTTGGTGAAGGGTAAACCTACTTCCCTAATTAAATATTTTATGATGTCTTCAGAATCTAGAAGAAAATTCTGTATAAACTGTGTCTTCACTAAGTTCACTTTAACTTAGTTTCTTCATAAATTAACCCCTGAGGAAGAGAATTCTTCCTCTGCCTTATGGCATATGTATATGTTAGATTTCAACTCCCATGTTGCACAACCAGCATAGTAACATTAGCATCACATGTTTTGGCCACTCTTTAGTACGCTGGTCCTGAAATGTCAGTAACATCATGAAGTATGAGGCATATGAAGATTGCAATTCAATGGTCATTTGCATCTGGGGGTTTTAGTGAGACTATTCTTCTCATTTTTATAAAAGATAAGTGGGAATATATAATCCTAGCACACAAAGAAATATGTAAAATATTTGCCTCTTAACAATGTTCTTTGCAACATGCTGTTACATCCAACACAGGAGTATTCTGCTGAAGATTTATCGTATTTGCTCATTTCCACTGTAAACCTCTGACCCCCTGATGTAAAAGTAGCCTTGACATTTTCCAAAATGTTCCATTCCTATCTCACAAGAGAGATCTATAAGGTATGAAAAATGGCTTCCCCAACAACTTTATTGTAGAAGAAGGAAAAGAGCACATGGCAGAGAGAGACCACATTTTATCTTTTCTCTTCTACCCGCAGAGGCGGAAAAAGAGGCTCACTCTGGGTCAACACACAGGCATATCAAGAAATAAAGCTTGCAGAAGAAAACGGAGAGAAACTGCCTTCTAGCAGGAAAAGAAAAAGTAGAGCAATATGGCCTCAGGAGTCTCCGCTGCCAATGCCAGTAAAAGTGAGTAAATAGCACTGGAGTGAAATATTTTCTTTTCCATTCATTAAAAAGTCAGCAGGGTTGCAATCTGGTGCTTACATATATAAATATCAATGTCAGCGAAGAAAGGGTGCGCATAAGCATAGCAGGATTTGTCCTCTAAACCGGTTTGTAAAATAACACATATTGCTGGAAATATTCATACTAGCACTATGCAGTGGGGCTAAAGACATGCAGTAAAAACACAGGACCTCATAAAAAAAATAGCACAGTACCATGGTATAATTTTTAATGCTTCATACAGTATATATCCTGCTGGTAATATGCAATAGAAAATGTTCATTAACAAATTTGCCAAACATCTGATTCCTATCTAGAATCAGACTCTTCATATCAAGCTGATGTATAAGTTTAATGTTTTGAGTTGCTTTTTTTGGCATCTCAGGTTGGCAAATGTACTGTGTTCAGAAAAAGAAAGAAAAGGTCCAGGGTTGGAACCAAAGTTAATGGCATCTAGAGTAAATTTGTTGAAATCCACGGGACTTGAGTAAATCCTGATTGACTGAAATCCTGCAGATTTTTATCAGCCTATCGTGAGCACGAGGGAGTCTAGATTTAATGTTAGGTTGGAATCAGATTTGGTCAACCACTTGCCATTATCCCTTCCCTTCCCTTCCCTTCCCTTCCCTTCCCTTCCCTTCCCTTCCCTTCCCTTCCCTTCCCTTCCCTTCCCTTCCCTTCCCCTCCCTTCCCCTCCCTTCCCCTCCCTTCCCTTCCCTTCCCTTCCCTTCCCTTCCCTTCCCTTTAAATGAGTCAGGGAACAGGAATAGTATTTGCACAGATGGGAACATCCCAAAAATTGTAATCAAATCAGCCCAGTCAGAACTGCCTATCTCCTGAGGGACCTCCATCGATCTCCCTTCTTGGTTCTCACCAAACAGCCTCTTCATTTCATCTGTTGGCGGCAGCAGCAGAGAGAGGGAAACAGAGCCTATCTCTCAGCACTGCAGAAAGAACAGCCAAATCAAGCTCCTTCTCTCTCTGAACATATTCAAATGATCATGTTCAATGAACAAGCAACTAAGAAATGGTGCCTTCTTTTTATTCCTTCCCTCCTCATTCATTTTTCCCTTCGGTCCTGTTTCTATTAGGTTTAACTGGGTCTCATGGAGGAATAAGTATATTGGGTGAACTCTCTAACTCAGGCTTAATAGCCCAGATCCATCTGGTCTGCAGCTAAATTAACTTTCCCTACATCACAGGCACTATTTGTACTTTTTAACAGGGAGTGATAGACTCTTCTCACTCCCAAGTGGGGTAGCCTCCTAAAGAGGGTCTGCAAAAATGGGGTAGTTCCGGAATTACACTCTCTTTCTCTTTCTCTTTCTCCCTGAGAAACGCTGGGGATGAAAAAGGGATTGAAATGGGGGGAGGGAAAATCCCCACTTCCAAGTCTCTCTACAGCAGCACCAGTTTTGATCATTCCACTGTGAAATTATTATTATTACTATTACTATTACTATTACTATTCCTTCAGGAGGGAAAATTAAGTCAGGAACTGAAGAGGGAAATACAGTTACAGCTTCCCAGCCTCCTCTGTATAAGCTAAAAGGCTAAAGAATAATAAATAACTTTATTGTGGTCATTGACCAGCACAAGGAAATTGGTATTCAAATATCCAAAATATCCAAAACTAAATTGACAACATCAGGATAATTAGGAAAAGTACATAGAGACAAAGAACTTTGGCTAAAAGACAATATTAAATCAAAATATGCTAAGCAGCTTGCTCAGGCTACACATATGAAACAAGAAAGAGATTAAAATTAGCAATCCAAATAATATAAACTTTGAAATAGCAATATAAAATACAAATACTATGTGTGTGTGTGTTGTTCATAAGTGATGTGCATGCTTACTTATAAGCGGCTGGATAGCATAGTGGTTAGAGCATGGCCCTTTGACGTGAGAGACTGGGGCTCAAATCCCAGCTAGTGCCTACCTTACCCCCTAACGCTTCACCTGCCTATCTCAAATATGAGAGTGACAGAAATTAGGACACAAATATGAGAGTGACACAAATTAAGAGAGTCCTGCTGACTTGGACATCACCTGGATTAACAAGGTCCGTACCAGATGTTGGGGAACCAGGACAATCTGACAATAAGTGGGCTACTGGAATAAACCATACATTGACAAGATAAGAGAACCTCGAATTAATGGAATGTATGAGACGACTGTGGATGGACAGAAGACTTACATCCACACCAACTTGAGATACACCAACTACACATTACATCCTGGACCGAAGACGACCTGGAAGAACAACTGGATGTGCAGCCATCACTGCCACCCCCTCCATTCCAGAGCACAGCAGCTGATATGAGGCATAAGATCATGGATAAACTAGCTACAATCAACCCTTGAGACCATCAGATACTATGCTGGAAAATGCCAATAGAGCCCTCACAACAATTCCTACTATCACCATAACTGAAACCAATGAACTGATATACACTGCAGCTGTTGTAATCCTGGAGATGCTTGGCTACACAATCAAGAACAGCAGTACATACCTACCCACCAACCCCGCCCCCAGAAAAGGAGGTTGGCGGTTAAGAACAAGGCAACTTGGAGAGAAGTTAGTCAGCTGGTGGAATTACAGAAGGGTGTGGAGATTAAAGATAAGACTTGGCTACTGAAAAAAATACAGGTCTTTCATGATCAGCACTGTCCTTCCTTGTGTTAGCCAGTCTGGGTGGGAGCCTGCTACTAGCAGCTGGTTCATCTGTGCTGCTAGGCATTCATGCACTGCTGTTAGTTTTTTTAGCCAGTAGGTGTGGATCATGTCCGGGCCAGATGTTGTCCAGCTCCTCATGTTCTTGACCCGCTGTTGGATGTCTGCTACTATGATGGTGACTGGTTCCTATTCTGGGAGATTGCTGTGGTCTGCTCTCAGGTCCTGCAGCCCCTTTGCACTGGTATATGTCTTTTCTTTGTCCCATATGTCAATACTGTTCAGTTTCTGCTGATGGTGGCTCTGCTGATACTGTGTTGTTGCACTGCAGTTGGGAGTACACCTTGGATGGAGAACAGGGTGTTTATCTTCTTGGCCTCTGCTTCTCTAGTGTATCTCCTTAGCCTGGTAGCCAGTGCTGTGAGCCTTTGTTTAGCAGTCTCTAGGGCTTCAGATGGAGCCAGGCCCATATATTTTTTCAGTAGCCAACTCGTATCCTTAATCTCCACACGCTTCTGTAGTTCCACCAGCTGACTGACTTCTCTCCGAGTTGCCTTGATCTTAGCCTCCAATCTCATTTTCCGGGGTGTGTCTCTGTGTGTGTGTACTACTGATTCTCTTAGTTTATGTTCCTGTCTCATCCAAGGTAGGCAGGTGAAGCATTAGGGGGCTTTTCCCAAGGACCCCTACTGGTATATTTGTAAATAAAACAATAAAATTATTCAAAAGGGATTTAAGAATTATAAACTTCTCTTACAGACCCCTGTCAAACCTGAGAAGAATATAGTATAGTAGCCAACATGGCATGTATACACCAAAGCACAGAAGAAGTTAAAAAGTAGCCAATGGTTAATGCTGAGCCTGAGTTACCTCTGGCCATCCATACTCAGGCAGATTCAATTGCTCCCAATTATTCTTTGCCTGATTTTGCATGCCACCATGTAAAACCTGGCAACCTTGGGTGTCATTTCAGGGTTGATGTCAGGAAGTAAAAATTGCTTACACTGTTGATTGTTGTATCCTCCTTTGCTGGTCAGGAGTGGGACAATTAGGGTGTTTCGAGGTTCTGTATAAAACTGGCAATACAGAAGAACATGTTTGATAGTTTCTAACTGTTCTGAGTCACAAGGACATACTCATAATGAATGTGGTGTCTTTTTGTCTCTTCCAGCCAGAAGTGCTGAAGGGAGAGCATTTCATCAGGCTCAGGTAAAGGCCCTTCTCTGATTTGGGATGTTAAGCTGTGTGAGATACATAGCTGGTACCAGAGCAGTGTTTCTCAACCTTAGCAACTTTAAGATTTTGTGGATATGTGCGTGGACTTCAACTCCCAGAACTGAAGCAAGCTGGCTTGGGAATTCTGGGAGTTGAAGTCCATACCTCTTAAAGTTGCTAAGGCTGAGAAACACTGTGCCAGAATGTATCTCTGGCTACCGTATCTGTCATGGGAAGCTGAGTAGTATTACCGGCATCCGTTTGACGGTCTATGTTGAACAAACACTGCTTGAGTGTGGCCCTTTAGCTAAAAGACTAAAGAAACAGCAGCCACTTTAGCCCCCATTCATCCTCTACCTTGTGTTGCTGGAACACATACATAAATAATTGACAGGGGACAGGATGGTTAGGCCATACGTATAATGTGAATACAACCTTTCGGTCATGTCTTTTTCTTGTAAGTCTCCATGCAGGAACTGTTTCATATTTCCACCGACTGGAGATATGCTGCATTGAGAGATTTATGGACTGAAAAAGTGGGATTCAAATGCTTTCATGTGCAGTGTATCTCCTAGTCTGCAGATTCAAGAGCACAGCTGTTAAACACTGGTCATGGTGCTAGTCTTTGTGTTATTGACATTTAACGGAATTTTGTTACTTTCATCACTTCCCTTTTCTTTTATGGAGTTTTTAGCATTTGATGAGAAACAATTTTTGAAGAACTTTTTACTCTCTCGTTGTTACATAGATTCTTCATTCTAATATAATCATATGCTGAGGAACAGCTTCAGTACATGATAAAAATCAAATACATTTTTCCCTATAAAATGGACCTGAAATATTTTTTTAAAGCAAGCATTTCTTTCTCTATTTGTGGCATTTATTTATTTACAAACAGAAATAGAAAGAAAAGAGACAATCAGAAGTTTGGGGTTCCTCCTGCTTCTGTCATTGTCATTGAAGACTTAAGTGACCTATTAGGACAACCTATTACCAGTTTCAGTGATGCTCTTTCAAAGACAGGATAGTCTTTGTACACCTTTAACAATCTAGATGAAATAATTGATCTCTCATAAAATCAGTCAGCAAATTTTTGAGGGAGATGAAATTAATGGAATATTTAAATGGATTGCTAGCTTTATGACCTAAACATTAATCTTTTACCTTTATTGTGGTCTTTACAATTCATATATTAACTTTGAAATGCAAACTAACAGACTATTCCTTAAAAGATGTATGTATGTATGTATGTATGTATTTTATTAATCAAATTTATATGCCACCCATCTCACTGTATACTGTCTGTTCTGTTGTCTAATCAACATTATACAGTAAAATAAATTTCAAAAGACTGAAAAATATTTTTAAAAATTATTACATACTGTACATTGTAACTCTATCTTAACTCAATAGTATTATTTACAAGCACTTTACATGTGCTGCTACTTTTGTTTAATTTAAGCTCATGGTCTCACAGAAATAATGTACATATAAGTATATAATAAATACCTATAAATAATAATTAAGCTCTTCATAGTACCAAGACATTTCTGTCCATACAATTCCTTCCCCAAGGTCAGATCTATGTTCCTTTATATTCCAAGGCAATTGTACACTCATCTATAAGACTTCATACCAAGCACTGCAATAAATATTGAGTCTCCAGAAACTCAACCCCACATTCAATAACAGCAAACGTTTTACAGACTCAGCATCACTAGACTCAACATGCTTTATTAAAACAGGAAAGAAGTCATATATATGCAGAAGGACTGCAGAACACAGAAACCAAGCCCAAAATATATGTCAGCCCTACAGTTTAAATCCTAGGCCTTTGCCTCCTGCCTTTTGAATCAATGGATTTCTGGCTGTTCTTTTTCTGGTCTTGTGAGTTGGAAGACATCAGTTCCATGTTTACATAATGGTTTTGTCTGGCCTAAGAATAGCTGGTTCCTGCCTTGCCAGCTTCAGCCTTTAAACTACCATATACAAGCTTCCCTGGAACCCTAGCCACCCCCTCCCCCATTGTTCAATGCCTGTATATTGTATAAATCTAGAAATTACCTTATCTCCTTAACTGCCATAGTGTGACCACTGACAAGTTTTTCATAGGTAAGCACCTCACTAAACACCACTGGTCCAGGTTTACTTTTGAGCAATCATAGTTAGCAAGGAAGTATTCCAAAATGGTGGAGAAATATATCACAGAATTCACCTTTTCTCATTTTTTTAACAATAAGGTAAGCTCAAAAATGTTATGCAAAAAAGAAAAGGAAAGGGAAAGAAAAGGATATCCTGAAAGAAATTTGAAAGTTCAGAAGGAGGTAGAAAAATAAATGTACTGATAAAACAACTTTCTGCTTTTATTCAGTAACTGAAGTATATTTTTGTTTAATGCAAGATAGCAACAAGCAATATTTGCTCACAATCCTGCATGTACAATGAATATATATTGGGCTTCTATATTTTACTAGAGCATATGGTTCTTGTAAAAAACAGTGGAGAAATATGATAAAACAATGTGAAATTCAAGGCCAAACTAAATGGCACAATGGAGATCTCTAAGTCTTTATGTATTTTATCAAAAGCAGCCATGGAGTAGAGGGATTTGGAGAGTTTCATAGCTCAGCTTTGTTCTGTTGCCTGCTTTAGCAGACCAGTTTTTGGTTCCAATGTATTTTTCAGAGAAAGAAATCCCCAAAAATATGTGCAAGACCAAACCAGGACAAAGAGATTATTTGCACTTATTATAAAATGTATAAGATAGCTAAAGATGTTCTAACAGGGTATTTTTGCCTTTTCAAATCCAGACTGGTTTAGAACAGTGCTAGGTTTTTATAGAAAAGCCTCTTCTCCCACGCAGAACTTCTAGAAATGACCATGTAACCCTTCGTATTCTGTATCATAGCAGCCCTATTTAGATGTTCTTGAACCATGGGTTATTGGTTTCAGGTTTGTGTGGAAACCAACACACATACACGCAAACTCACAAAAGCTTTTTTCCAGCAGGCTGTTAACCTTTCTAGTGTCATCATCTGGAGTCGGATTTCCTGGAGCACTCTTATGGAACATCAGAAACGGGCTGGCAGAATATAGTCAGCTCAAGAAATACTGGAGAAGGAATGAAATTTCTGTGCAAAAAAGCCAGTGCTGACACTTTAAAATATTTTTTGCTATTTAAACAAAGCCACTCAATATGTTTTAAAAGTTAGTACAATCCCCCCAATCCCTCTGTAGATGATGATGATGAGAACTAATGCCAGTTAAACTTCCTATTTTTTTTTTCCATTTCCAGAAATGGAAAATTAACACCCACTGCCAAAAGACTTTTACACCCATAATTGGGAAAATCAGTTTAGAACAGTCAAAGTGGAAGAGAAGCAGTTAAACTAATTTCTGTCAGCACCATCTCCTTCCCTGGAAGATGTTGGCCTATTAGGGAAAATTTACAAGTATCAGGCATATGGAAGCTGTTTTGAACACAGCTTCAGCTCTTGTCCACATAGCTATTCTGTTTCATAAACATGTATAGCTTGTAGCGGTACATGGTCATGTCTAGGGAGTGTACATAAAATTGCATGTTACAGTTCTGAGTTAATTAAGATGGGGTTCTTATCACATAACTCGCCCTCAAATTTTATACGTAGAAACTCACCGTTCATTTCACAATTGTTCATAACACCAAGAAAAACGTCTGCTCGAACCTCTCTTAACCCGTTTATGGTGCGTTTAAGAATGTCTCATTCTCTCTCTATTTTTTTTTTTTTTTTTCTGCCATGTGAGATCTGTTCCCTTGTAGTGGGTAGTAAAAATCTGGACAAATGCCAACAATTTTCTCACGTAAAAAGCAACAACAATGCAAATAATAGAACCTCATTAATAGCCAAGAAAAGCTTGCAGGTAATCCCTTTCTTGGTGCCAATTATCTTAAGGGCTTATGTGTGCTGACAAGCTGTCCCATCTCGACTTCTGGGTGTCCTTTGCAGGTCTGTTTGCAAAGTACTGTTTTTTCTGCTTCTGATAATTCACATGCTATGGTCTGGTTTGCCCACTGCACTTATTTTCTTCTAGTCCTGCTATTCTGTTGCCTGCTTCATGAAAACAGGAATGTCTCCTTGCCTCATTTTCCCAGGTCTTCCTGAATAAAGTATGCTGTAGCTTTTGTCACAATGGGTCTTTCTCACTAGCACAAGGGTTGCAATACTTTTTAAAATAAGTGCACTGGTCTATAATTTAAAGCTACACCATGAACTTAAAAAAAAAAAAAGCCCAGGGGAAAAGTACGTTGCTCAGGGGAAAAAAGAGAACGAGTAATTTTAGAAGAATGTGTTTCTGCCAAGTTTGGAACCAGGAACATTCTGTATATCAGGCACATCTTATAAACAGTGTGTTAATGAAAAAGACCTTCTGTGACAGAAGCTGCATCAGACCTTGATGAGGAGAAACTGGAAAAATGCAAGAAAGAAACTTTTAAAAATTGGTTGTTGTGCCTGCATATATCTGCACTTTGAGGCTTTAACTTTGTACATATATATTTAACTTTCTGTTCATGTGCACACTCATCTATCTAGCTATCTCTAGGAAGATCTGTCCATAGGAAGGAAAACAATTGGCCACAGAATGTAGGGAGTACACAGCAGCAGACAACTGTCCAGTTATGTGGTAACTTTGCACTGCTGCCATAGGGCCTCAGATGGGCATGAGTACAGGACAGGGCAACTCAAGGCTGCAGGGCAGATATGCCCTATGACAGGGAATTTTGGACCGTAGCTTTTTAAGGAATAGTGGCAATTATTCCCAGCATGATGTTGGAACCTTAGTCAACAGCACCCTTTTATGTTTCTCAATCCATTTTTTCCACTCATGCAGGATTTTGATCCATTTGAAAACAATGGATCAGATGGGACAAATGCTATTCTGGACCTTGTCTGATATAGCGCAGTAAGGGATTGGAAAGGAAAGGAAAACCAATTAACCCTGTAAGTATAACTACGATGGAAACTTAAAAATGAAGTTGGTCAGATTCACTCTGCAAAATATAAAATTATATAACACCAGTAGATATCTCTGTATTCTACAAAACTGTAGCCTTCTGTATAAATATGATTTTTATCCCCATGCAAACAGAAATTCTGGTAACACAGATACTCACTAACCACTGGGGAGATGGAGGGAGAGGTCATCGGATGTAAGAAGAACTATTGTATAATTGGATTTCTAAGGAGAAAGGCAGCAGGAGGAAAGACATCAAGATTTTCATTTTCATTTAAGCTTTTTGAATTGAACCAATTATGATCTTAGATTCTATTAAGATATATTTTTAAATGTGTTTGTTTATTATTGTGTACTGTTTCCACACAAAATGTAGGGCTCTTGCAATAGAAAGGCATGTTATAGATAGAATGATAATGGTGATGATTCCCTCTAAGACTCCTAATTATGTTTCTTACTCCTAATTGTGACAAAGTAGAAGTTTCATAGTGGAGGACATGTAAACTGGTATTTTCACATAATATGCTAGACGCAGCGAAGAGATGATAGTAAAGAAAAATTCTGGGATTAAATTTTAATTTTGTCTATTATGGGTTGGAGTTTAAGATTCTGAACCAAGATTGCTATGTACATATTACTTTTTTCCAGTCAGCTTTCTGATTTATTTGTTTTCCAATAAATAGTTCCTGGTTTCAGCTTCCTATAGTGTGTGAATTTGTTTTCATTAGAGGCAAAGTTGTTAACTGAGATGGAAAATAGATTCCAGACTGAAAGCTTTTGAGCAATGGAACAACCAAAATTCTGGAACTAGCAGCTATTAAACTGTTCAAAACCTCCTTTAGCAAGCTCTGGTATTATCTTTGCCTGTGTCTTAGCACTGCAAATAGCAAGGCTCAAACATTAAAGAACAGAATGATTTTCTAAAAAGAGGGTGTAATGCATGTCTAAACTAAGTCTGAACTGAGAATCAAACAGAAAAATGATAATTTGCAGACACTAACGTGAGAAGCTTTTCCCTTTTTTTAAAAAAAAAAGTTCTTAAATGTTCATCCATCCCAAAGGGATTAATGATATTCAGAATGTCACTAGCTGCAATATAAAATAATTGAAAAAATATGAAGAGGAAACTGACATTTGTGACTTCTAGGTAAAGATGTGCAGAACCAGAAATATGTTTTGTTTTGAATCTGAAATAAACCATGACATTCTGGAAACTCTGCCAGACCATTTCAGATGGGCCAGAGATTGGCAAAACCAGAACTCTTTGACTGTTCCAGATTTCAGCTGAAACAAAATCTGGAGGGATCCTTCAGTGATATGGAAAGTCTGTTGTGTATCTCCCCTTCTCTCTCCTACTACTCCACATGGCCTGCCTGTCTCTCATCTTTCCAATGCTTTCCTTTTCCTCATTCCCCTGCCTTCCCTCAGCTGCTACTGCTACCCACAATCTCACTGGCCTGCTGTAATGGGCTGTGAGAATAGCCTTGGGAGACAGGAGGAGGAGGAGGAGGAGGAGGAGCCACAGCCTAGACCACAGTCTGACAAGGGATATCTCAGCCCACAGAAGGAATAGGGATGGAGAAAGCATCTCAGAAGGGACTCTCCCTAGTTCTCTGGAAAGTAAAGGCAGGGGAGAGGAGAAGGGGTTTCAGGCTTGCAAGATTGATGTCAGCCCTTCAAGGTAGTCCAGACAAGAAACCAAAACCATGAGCACTAACACTACCTTTATGGTAAGGTTACAGTACAGATTATTGTCTCCCAAGGTTATTCTCACAGCCTTTTATACCTGCCCACTCCTGATCTTCCCAAAGCTTCCTTTCTAGCCTGCCCTGCTTCTCTTCAGCCCTTGTTGCCACCAGTGTTCTGCACACACTGTCACCAAGGAAATGCCTCAGCTTTGGCTTTGTCCTGGTCTTAATCATCACATTCCTGAACCCCTTCTGTCTGGGACAACTGTGTTTCAACCGTGTTTTATTCTGTACCTGGGGGGAAAAAACCTTTCCATTTCATTCAATATATGGATCAAACACCTAAAACCAATATGTTTCACTTCAGAACTAGTTGTTCTGTGCATGGAATGGTTTGTACATCTGTGGATAAAAGTTTTATTCAGATTGCAAAATCTCAAAACCATGCAATATGGAGGCAAATCATACACAGACACAAATAAAATTCCAAATAGTCACGAGGGGAAAAAGCAAAAGCAACATTTTGTTTGAATTTGGTGGAGAAAAAAGTTAATTAAAAATAGCAAATATACAGTCAGTTCTGAACAAAGAAAAGTCACAAAAAATAGATAAAGTATTACTTTGAGTCAAGACAAGGGAAATACAATAAATTTTCTGTGGTGAACATACTTTGGAAAAATGCCTTGCGTACTTATAAACAAATTCCCAGTACAGTCACAACAAATTATATATATATATATATATATGTATGTATGTATGTATGTATGTATGTATGTATCTTATTTGCACATTTGAAGATGCCAGAGATTCAGTTATACAAGCATGAATCTAAGACAGCAGCTGATGCTGAAAATACATTACTGCAAACAATCTCAGTGTCTTGGCAAGGAAAGGAGAAAATGAGAATGGAAAAGATAGATTTTAGAAAATGTGCTGCCTATATTTCTTGGGATTTCACTGTAATGTTCTGGCTGCCATTCTCAAACCACTTGTTCTGGAACAGTCCCACTGACTTCAATATAGTCTGTTCAAGCCAAAGAGCTTAACTAAACAAGTCCTCCATCAGAGGAAATAAAGAAAACTGGCATCATTTTGCATGGCAAATGAAGATGGAGGGAAGATCTTAATTTTTATTTGCTAATCAATATTCCCTGGGCGGCTTGCAGAAAGGTTTGAAAAAACATCAACAAAACAACAGCACTATATAAAGCTTCTTCTTTAAAAAAATAGCTAAATCATGGTTTTCCTTGCAACCTAATATCCTAAATGTTAGTTTATAATCTCAGCATGTGATTCCCTTTCAGAGTAAGCAATGATATGCAGAAAAGGAGTATGAAATAGTCAACTAAATAAAGTAAAGGCATGAGATAAGGCAAAGAAAAGGAAACAGAGATGAAACTTGCTTACAGCAACTCCATTACTTATAGCTTTCTATATCCTTCTATTGTTGCAAACAGTAATCACTTCCACTACCTCTGTACGCTGCTTCAACATGGTCTTTGGTCTTTAAGCTTCTCACCTCTCTCTCTTTGAGGATCTCAACAACTATCCAACCATGCCTTTCTCAACCTTCCCTTTCCTCTTGACCCATTCACTCTCCCTTCATATACACTGTATGATTTGTAATTCAATTCTCAATAACTCTCTCTATATGACCAAACCACTTCAACATATTTCTTCTGTACTGATTGCTACCTTATATTTTCAGTCCACTTTCAACTGATTCTCAACCTTCTCTCTTTTTGGTTTACTACACATGCTTCTTAAGTATACCATTTCCACCAAATTCTACCTAGTTTTATGTTACTCCTGAAATTCATATCATCCAGCAGTTAATTGTTTTCACCTGAATTGCATTTATTTGGAAGGTTGCATAATTTCCCCTGCAAATCATCTCATGGTCTTCTGTTATCACCATTCACTGCAGCATAACATGCAACTGTCACCATCCTATGGATTTCTATTTTCAAATGCACCCACTACGACCTAGAAACACACCAATTTATACTTTCTGGCATACATTTTAACCCTTTCATTCATAATTACACCTACACCTTCACTTTCCTGAATGTATAAATCAACTGCACCCCACAATTTCAGTCCATTTTCATTTACATCTACTGTTCTTCCTTTATCTTAGTTTTACAGATACAAAACATGTAACTTTCCTTAGTTCATTGCAAGTCGCAATCTTCCACACGCTAGGTCATCACCAGATGGGCCCACAGATATTGAACCACCACTCATCATGGCTTTATTTCCCCAGTAAGAGACAGAAGGTACAGACCAGTCTTCACCCTTAGTTACACGTATATCCAGCATTCCTTGTTAATGATCAGTGGTGTACCAAGGGCGGGGTAGTGGGGGTAGGCATAGGCAATAAGGGGATGAAGAGTAGGCTATCTGGAGGGTCACCAGCAGGTGTGGAATAGGGTCACTGTTGCCAATGCACCAATCAGCTGTTTGATTATTAAAAATGATCTGCTCCAAGGGTCAAATATGCTAGGTACGCCACTGATAAGGGCAATGCTGATCAAAGCCCAATTTTACCTCATGTATGTCTGTCCTATTCTATACAAGCAAGTAGCTATAATCTAGAAATTATTTTGCAAACCAGCATATTGTTGACTATATTTCACAAGTCAGGTTATTATTGGAAAATAATGAAATTATATTTGTATAGTTTATGACTTTGAGGAGCATAGACATGGAGTGGGTAAGGGTCATCAGGACAGAAATATTCTCATTCCCTGGCATCATCTCAGTGGTGGAAGAGGGCTTCCTGACCCCGATGCTGGCCTGGAAACTTCTGATTTTAGATGCAGGAGTCATTGATTTTTTAACATTTATTTTATGTGCTAAACTGATTAACAACAGAACCAATATATTCAGCAGCACTAAAGGAATAAAACAATCTAGGCAGGCAGGCAGGCAGGCCTTTAAAATGTAAACCGGGGGGGGGTGCTCCCAAACTATGGGCTGCAGACTTCTAGGGGGTTGTAGAGTTACTGCAAGGGGTCTGAAATCACTGCCAGTGGGAGAGATGGGAAGGAAAGAATAATCAGGCTAGCCAAGAGGGAGTTTGGAAGGAACAGCACCAACTGTGTTCCCCTTAAGCTGCATATATCAACCAACGATGACATTTTAAGCTGGTGTATAGAAGGCTACCATCTACTAGGAATAGCATATGGACTGGTTGCTTGCTCACTTACTTTCCAGCTTTCCTTCCTTCCAACACATCCAATAAGTTAGTGCTTCACTCATCCTGGCACCAGTCTTTGAGCAACTCTGACACACTTGTCAGCCCAGCTGTCAAGCCCCAAGATCTTTTGCTGTGCCTACGTGTATGCAGTGGGGGGAGGGGTATCATAGAACTACACAAGAAGTTAACCTTTTCTTCCTCTGCTGTGGTCCTTAGGCAAACACCTCCTCTTCCTCCTTCTTGGATTGGCCAAAGGGGTGTCAGTTCATCCTTTTGTGAATGTTAATAATGCTGTACTCCCAGATCTGACACCAAAAGAACAATGCACCTTAGTAGAAGTTACACGGGATAACTCTTTAAATATAAAAGTACTGGGTTCCATATAAAAGTACCAGGCTGATTTCTGGCTAAATGGTTGTACAGCATGTCCAGAATGACTGACAAAATTGTGATGGCTTTTTCATAACTAACATATGCAAAAATGGATTTCCTGACCTTCTTGCACTGAAATCTAGATACTAAAACAAGCAAGATGTGACACCAGTTTTAAAGTTGAATTTTCAATGCTTCAATCACACCTTCTAATCTCTGAAACCTCAAAACAGCACCATATATCTCATTAAATTATTCATTATGATAAATGAGCAAAAGTATATTGTTTAGCATGAATATTCAGACATTCATTTTTCAATTCTACATAGATACTTTTGTGATTAATACAAATTCATTGAAAACCATCACTAAATTCATTGTAACCTTTTGGCATTATGTTCTATCTCAGCCAACAGATATTAAAACTGCAACTAATATCGGGTGCAAGGTTCACAAATTTATTTTGATATAAAAAAGGAATCCTCATGCTCAAAAAGTTTAGGGACAACTGTTATAAACAAATCAACTTCCCTAAATTGCTTGAAAACTATCTTCGCTTCTTGTTAAAAAGAAAAAAAAGACTAATTTAGATACTGTATTGACAAACACACTTCAAGAAGCTAATACAGAAGCCATTCATAAATGGTTCTATGTAATTGCATTATGTTTTATATTAATCATCAGAATATGATCTTAAACAGCAATCCAGATAGCAAAGCTTTTAAAAAGTCAAATTCTGACTCTGTCCCAATTTAGGAAAAAAAACAAACCCATACAAAATGTAAAATATAGCAATGCAAATATCACATTGGCTGTACAAGTTTGGAGGAGTTCATGTTCTTTTTTTGTTGTTAATTTTTATTGAAGAGATTTTTTACAGAGTAAAAACATTACAGATTTAAAGAAAAAGAAAACTAAGAAAATGTGGTAAGTGAATATGTAAGAAATAAAATGAAAGAAAAAGAAAATATATATATATATATATATATATGTATGTATGTATGTATGTATATGTGTGTATATATATATATATATACACATATACACACATATATATACACACACATATATATACATACACACATACATACAGTATATATATATATACACACACACACACACACACACACACATATACACACATACAGTATATATATATATATATATATATATATATATATACACATACACACACACACACACACATGTATACATACATACAGTATATATATATATATATATATATATATATATACACATACATACACACACACACACAGAGTGTATGTATGTATGTATGTATGTATGTGTATGTATGTATGTATGTATGTATGTGTATATATATATGTATATATATATAAAGCAGCAGCTTCCAATCTTCTTTACAGCAGTTATAAATGCATTTTATCCCCTCTCTCTATAGTTATATCGTGGTTCCCTTCTTTCCATACTCTACCCTGAGGAGTTCATGTTCTTTACACTGGAATTAGTTTCTGCCATAATCCCACCACACTGCATGGCCAATAAAGCATTTTCTTAGCGTATTTCCTTATCAAATAACTATAGATATCTTGTCTGGCATATATCTATTGTGGATCCATCATAGATATAGAAAGGTTTTATGGTACAGTTCAACTCTCTTCTCCCTAGATCTATACATGTATGTCTATTTTTAAGAAGGATGGTAAACCCCAGCTGAAGAATTGTGCAATAAATCAGATTCAGTGCCTGAAATATTGCATTTGGCAGTAGCTAACTCTCTCCATTCCATATTTAGGCAGATGAAATGTTCCGTGTTCTAATTTTTATAACAGCTTTAAAAGAAGAATTATTTATATGGTTAGGTTCTTGACTCAGCATTTCCAGAGCACAACAGGATGGTTTTTGAATGATGACTATACTTACATTTAAACTGATAATCTATAATAACATGCTACCTTGCCTTTCAAGTACTGTAGATCTGTAATAACCATCACATTGGCTGATCAGAAATTAACTGAAAGTACCTTAATTAATCCATATATCTGTGACGATTGGCATAACTACCTGCAAAGCTGTTTTAACAGTGTATTTTTAAAATTATATCAAGAAATGGAGATACCAATAATCCATTGGCATTGCTTTCCATATTCCCCAATGCAGATGTTCCTGTGGTGCCCACATCACAAAAGCACGTTTAACGCAGACATTTTAAACTGTGAATGATTAAGAAGTAAATGTTTTAGCCATGGTTTTACTCTTGTTTTTTTTTTTTTTACACAAATCTGGATTTTTAAATAGAATAAAGGGATGTACAAATATTTAAAACCAAATACTGTATAGAGTGCTATCAGTCTGAAAGTAAATCAACAATGTTTGGGATTGTTTAGAAGCTCAAATATCCTGTATCAATTAAAAATATGTTTTCCATCTGAGTTCTGTTTACCCAAGAGAAATTTCATTTCCCTTTATCATCAGCACTTTTCAGTCATTGAAATAGTACCTTTCACAGTTACTTTGTGTACATACATAATGAAATTAATGGTATTAATACACATTAACACATTAATACATACTAAATATGTATTTAGTGCATTGCTTCCTAACAAAGAAAATCTTAGATATAAAGTCAGAGCTAATTCCTGCAAGATATTATAATCTGGACTAATTTATTTCTAAGGCAATTATTTATCTTAAAGGTAAATGGTCCCAAATTCCATAGAAATCATATGCTGTAGATTTCCTAACTTGTCCTGCTCCATAGGACATTATTTTTCCTCTTCTGTCAAAATTTCAGATACTCTTTGGCTATGAATTGCTAGCACAGCCACAGCAGATTTTTCATATTAAACACTTACTTTAAAGAAAAAAAATGAAAATTGTATATTTTATGGATGCCAAGGATATTCTGATTGTTAAAGCTACCCAAGGGGAAACTATTGTATATCAATAGCAAAGGGTTTTACACAAAAACATAAAACTATACTTGATGGATTGCACATGGCTATGCCAATGCAATACCATGTTGCATATGCATTCACTGCTTTGAGGTCAACACGGACACCCTTTGAGGTATTATATTTCCCAATGATCATAACATCACTTATTGGAGTTGGCTTTAAACCTGGAAACCTTCTCAGCAATTTGCATGAGCCAGCCTCTGCAATTCAGTGGAGTGAATCATCTATTTTTGTCTGATAGTATTCTCAGTGGACAGCAATTCAGGATTAGAAGCCACCAGTTAGGAAGGAAATAATTTGATCTAGTAGAAAAGGCATGCTCCAGGTCCCTTCCATCAAACAGTGTCATCATACTGGACCCTGAAGCTGTACCTTCTCAGTGGCAGCACTTGCCCTATGGAATAGCATCAGCAATCCTCTGGAAACTCAGCTGTTACTCCAGGCATTTGGGCCCGGAAGTTAGGTGAGCTCTGCTGTTAATGTTTTTTTCTTTTTGTGATTGAGGTTTACTGTTTTTAACCGTGGGTCCATGGGTTTTATGTTTATAGGAACCATCTTGTCACAGTTACATCATCTCATCCCACTGGTCTGGCAGGGAGGCCATGTTACAGACCCCATTGGCTAAAGAATTTCAACTGGCAGGGCCTAAAAGGAGAGCCTTTTCTGCCATTGCCCCCACCCTGTGGAACATCTTGCCCCCTGAGGTGAGATTGGCCCCCACTCTCCTGGCCTTCCGGAAGAGTGTCAAGATCTGGCTCTGCCAACTAGCACAGGGATCCAATGGGGGTTTGCAGCACTGGGGGTGGTTGGTGGCTTGAGGATGCTCTCTCCGTCTTTTATCTTTGTACATTTTTGTAAAGATTTTTATTGCTTTTTTACTTGTAAGCCGCCTAGAGTCCCTTATACAGTAAGATGGGCAGCATATACATTTGATTAATAAAATAAATAAATGTTGTGGTTTGTATTAATCTCTGTATGCAGCCCAGAGTCACTCTTGTGAGATGGGCAGTTGTATACATCATTTAAAGAAAGAAAATAGGGAAAGGCATCCAACACACTGGAGTTGTGTATTGCCACATAAACAATTTTGATGTATAAAATGCTTGATATATGTACATCTATACACAAATCTCTCCCCCTGCCCACTTTGGGATCATTATTCTTAGATAATGAAGAATTCAAATAAGAAGAGGTGATAAGTTACTAAAATTGCTTATACTTCTTGTGATGAAGGTGGGAAGTCACTTCTTTATATATTTCTTTTCTTTTTCTTTACTATATTCTTACTTTTCTTTCTTTCCTATTTCTCTTTCTCTTTCTCTTTTTCCTTTCTTTTCTGCACCTTCTTTCTTTTTATTCTTCTATTTTTTTAGTTTATATTAGTTTTTTACTGTTGTAATTATAATATTTAATAAAATTACTACAAAAAAAATAAAATAAAATTTCCCAAGGATTATTGTTCTATTATAAAACTGTTTGTGCAGGATACACAAAGTCAATATTGTCTACTGTCTATGTGCCAGAATTGCTGTCAATATTTTAGCATCAATATTTTATAAGAAACATAAGCAATAGTGTGCACAATTAGCAGAATCTTTACTAGTCTTTGAAATCGCACTTACATTTCAGTACCCCCAGCAAAGTTCAGCCATAACTTCATCTGGGAAGCTGTTGAAATTCTAAGTCAGGCCAAGTCAAAGAATGCAGGCAAATTCCTAGAAGCCTTGCACTGCAACAAATTAGGAATCAACAGACACATAGACTTAGACCTCATCCATGAATCATTCAAAAGAAATACCCAAAGGTCAAATAGAGGGGATGACTATATAGATCACAACAACATCCCCCTTTAACCCACAACTATTAATCAACACTCAGATAAGCAAGAGCACTAGCACGGATGAGATAACAATGGTCAGTCACGTGGAAAAAAACAACACCCCAACACAGACTAGGCTGGTAGGACAGACAACTCTTTATTGTACAACTAACCAACAAAACTTATTTCTCCAAGATTATAGCATTAAACCAGCTACTTAGGTAATAAAATGTCTACAAATGAAAAATCAAGCTCAGAGAACTCCAATAAGCCAACCCAGTAATACGAGCCTCATTAGTGGAAGAAATAAAATGTTTATTCAAAAAAGCATGATTGTAAACCTTCAACATTATAGGAGCAAAAAAAAAAAAAGCAATATTGCTCTTATATCACTCAATAGGACAGCCATTGGGACTTGGAGCTTTCCTATTTTCATAGTATCTATTATTTCTGAAAGGATAAACAGGCAGCTAAATAAATATTCTGGTTATGTGTAATTTTCGGAAGAACTATATTATTTTAAAAATGATTAATTTCTCCCTTGGTGACCTTTGATTCAATGTTATAAACTTAAGTATAAAAATAAAACTACTTTACCCTGAGCATTCTTGATAGTAGAAATCATATTACTTTGTTGTTTCTGTTTCAGTCAGGAAGGCAATAATTTACTAGGTCTTTCTTCCAATATATTTGCAGTATATGATTCAATAAATATTATGTATCAAGTGCCTAAGGATATTAAATTTCAGTTTAGCAGACATAAAAGCCTTATGTTGTTCTGGTATAGGGTGTCTTGAGTAAGTACTCAATTTTATTTTCCACATTTTCTTGTTTAGATTTTTTAAGTCAACAGTCTATGTATTAAAAAAATTCAACATTTGCTTCATCTGTTTTATAAAAAGTGGATCCTTTAAAAATCAGTTTAAAAAGTGAATTCTGATTGAAGCAGCCTATATGTCCTATAAATGAATGAATGAATAAAATAATTATATATTCACAGATTATCTATTTCACTAAGCACTAAAATACTTAAAATAATCAAAGCAGGAACAAATCAGATGTGTAATTTTTAAAAAAGTGTATTTTTGCTGTGAAGGGTATAAACATTGCCATGTGCCCATTAAATTAAACTGCAACATATATATACAGTACATCTTATAGTCATTTCCACATACAGGAATTAAATTTAGTCAAAACAGTATTTCGATCTAGAATCTAAAACTTGATTAAAATCTCCAACCATAATTATTTCATCCATATTATTGTTGCAAAAATAAAGATACTGAAAAAACCTATGTAAACCAAACTGGATGATCCTTAACAGGGCCACAGTAAATGCAATACAATTATAAGAATAATTAATCACCAAGTTTGAAGATTTGTTCATCAAAATTACTATAACCTAGTCAATTTTTAATTTCCATGAATACGTACTTAACCAACTTAATTTCTAGATTAAAAAAAAAATCTTTCTCATGTATGTGGAAGGATATGTGTTTCTTCTATAAAAAAAGCAAACATGTAAATACCCCTTCAGGTTTTAAACTGCCCAGTTTAGGAAGTATTAATCTGCTCTTGAAAGCACATTCAAGGACTTTTACATTCCATACGACAATGAAAGATAGCTTAATTGAAAAAGCTGCACCTAAACAAGCCACTATTTCTGAAAGTCAAGGGGAAAACATTCGATTTATCTGAGACAAACTTTTAAAGAATGAAAAATAAAAGTATGAAAAATCACTGAGAAAATAAATTTAAAAAAATAAAAATAGTTCAAAAGAACCAAAAAATGAAAAACAAAAAGAATCTGAAAAAGAAACTCAGAAAATTACTATTGCCAAGACTTCCACATGAGAAATTCAAAAATATTGTACAGAAACTCCTCTCCCAGCACAGCCAAGATGATCCATTTCTCTCTAAACAATGTAGGGGGGGAAATTCTACTACTTCTTTGCTTCAGAAACAAACTTTTCTAACTCTGACTCTCAATCAAAAGGCTTCTTCACACATATAGAGATAAACAACAAATCTGTAAAAAGAAAAAAAAATTGTTTAGCTGCCCACCATTTTTAGAGGCAGATCTGGAATGATGATAATCTTTGCACTCCATTCCAAAGATCCCACTTGTCAAGATAAATGCAGAATATGATCTTGTACAGAAGATTTACAAAACCTCACAGGAATAGGACTAGATCTTTTGACTGAATGTGAAAATCAATTTGATAAAGAGCTTCAATTTTAAGCGCATATTCTGGTTGTAATTTAAAAAAAAGTCTTAGATATAAATGTCCTTATCGACTGTTGTGGACTGATTTTGCTTAGCATTATAAAGGATGTTTAGGAATCATAACTAATTTCTACAAAATAGACTCCAAAATGGATAATTTCATCCTGAAAAACTGTATTTACGTTTAACACTAAAGCACATTTTTATCAGAATTTTCAAGATGAGTCATTCTTGTCTATGGCGATAAAATGTATCAGCTGCAGAAACTTCTGATTTCCAGCATGCGCTAAAGGTTCTTGATCTGCATAAATCCAGTCATTCTAAAGGATTGTAAATTATGGGAAATAGTTTTTAATGTGGGGAGGAAAAAAAATAAACTCCACACAGCTTTCTTTCTCTGCCTCTTTCTCATGTAGTGTGAGGTTCTTTGTGTTCTCTGAACTTGATTGTTTTCCTGAAGATGTTTTCTTATCAGGCTAAGTAACACCATCAGGGCAAGGGAGAAAGAACTTTGCTGGTTGTTTACATATAATAGCTTGCCCTGCCACTCTTGGTGGAAGTGTAGTTTCTTTCTTGATTAGGGTATTATTTCTTCCCTCAAGTTCTTCCCTGCTTATCATGCTGTTCCCTACTTATCCTGCTTATACTATGGATTTGCTCTGGGTTGTTTGTTTCCTTCCTTGACCTTTGATTAGATCTTTTCAATGATACATAGATGGTTGCCAGGCTTCTAGGAACTCCCAAGCATTTTCTGATTTAGCTTGATCTAAAATGTCAACAATTTTCCAGCTGAAATTGCGATTGAATTTGTGTACGTGTCTAGAGATTGAGGAATGTTCATCATAATTTCTAGTTGATATATGTGGATGCATTCTGCCATTCATCTACCTGTCTGTCCTACATAGTGGCTGTTACAGTTCTTATACTGGTTACTGGATCTTTGGGTTTCCTTAAGATATTTTGGAGGGATTTTGTTGCTTTGTGTGCTATATTGATGCCAAGAGATTATAGTAGTCTGTTGGTTGTCTCAGATATGTTTTTGGTATATGGAAGAGTTATCCTTTACATAGGTTGTAATGGTAATGGCTGTGTTGCAATGGCTTGTGTAGGTAGGCACTTTTTAATGAAGTTGCATGGAATTCCAATTGCTTTGAAAGATGATGCATAAGTAGTCTGCTTTCTCCTATTGTAGTTCTGGGTTACTGCAGTGCGGTTTTGCTCATCTGAATGTTTTTACCCAGCTCCTGTTGTGGGCAATTGGGTTGTTGCTTTGGTGGTGAAGCAATTGATTAGTGTGGGATTTTTTATATATCTACTTGGGTTTGTAGTCTGTAGTATGTTGATGGAATATCCAGGAAAGGTAGTTTGTTGTTTTCTTCAGCTCTTGTAAATGTTATTCTTTAAAAGTGTTTTGATTGTTTTATGTGTCTTCTCTCATTATTCCTCTTTTATTATGACAAAATAATGGATAATGGATCCACATTTTGGCCTGTATGTGTGGTGGTGCAATTGGTATTGCTTCTAGAGCTATTGCTTTCTCTTGTAGGTCAGGAATAAGTTTAGCTGCAGCTAAAGCTTTAAACTGTTCTTCAGCTCACTCTGGAAGCTGCTCTTCCTCAAAAGATAGGAAGGCTATTCTTGTTTTCCCTGTCTTCTAAAATTTGGACCCATAATTAATCAAATGAAAGATACCACGAATCAGATGCTTCATAAAACAAAAACAAAAAACAAAAGAACTCTTCTACTTGCCAATTAAGTAATAAAGCAAATAAAACTAAAGAGTGTTGAAAGCCACAGAGATAAGTTTAGAAAAACTATGCAATGACACTTACAAAAATATGTTTTAAGACCAGGAAAAGGAGAAAACATTAGAAAGAAACTCAAATTGGCTCTGGCTTAACCTTCTGTGAAATAAGAGGGAGGGAGGGGAAAAACATAGTAAGAATGTTTCTATAGCCTATATCAATGAATTAACAACAAAAATTAATTTATTGATTAGTCATTTGACCGTATAAAGAAACTATAAAACAGTACTAAGAAAAAGGTAGAACATATTCAAAATATATCAGCACCCTTACAATCAACCCCAATCTCTTCTAGGTGAGCCATCTCTTCTGGATGGCCTTTGGTATAAAAGACATAGTCCTCCTAGTAATGTGCATTTTTGTCCCTTGCAAAAAGTATAATGATTTATTCTGAGTGTCCCAATATTTTGTAGATTTTAAGAAAGGACCCAAGCAATCAGTTCTAGGTACAGAGTACAGTTTACAATCAAACACGTGCAATGTCTTCAACAGCACCAAATATAAACAGTCTTTATGAAAAAGGAAGTTCATGAAACCTCCTGTATCTTACCATAGAATTGAGTTGTTCAAACCATGCTGTAGAGAAAGCTTTCTAAGGTGTTGGCATGAGAATTGTTAAATACTTTCTATCTGGAAAACTGATTTATGCTGTACAAGCCACTTCAAGGACTTACCACATTTAGGAGATGCTATGTTGCCTTGGGCAACAACATCCAGGACCTTTTGTTTGAAACTTTTCTTGGTCTTCAGGTCTGTTTGAACTGGAAATTGAACAGAAGGTCCATTTTGTGAAATGGTGTTTGTACTTTGAACAGCCCACATGTGAGAGGACTTGTTGAAAGTCTGTTCTTCAAAGTACAGCTTTGGTAGCCTATCTGAGTCCATTGAAAGTATCTTCAGCCAGTAATTAAATACTTTAATTGTAAGATGACTTTGTATGAAGTAGTTCCATTTATTCATTTCTAAATGAATTTCCATTGAATTAAATAAGGATTCTTATTTAATCAGGTACACTATAGTCCTTCAACTTGCCATAAAATATCACATGTTTATGAAATTTCTCTTCATAAAGTCACAACTATCTGTTTTAATCTGGTTTATGAAGGGGGAGGGGAGAGAACCAAAAAAGAAACAGTTTCCATCAATTGAGGTCAAATATATGGAATAAATATAAATGATATATGCACTCAAAGTTGTTTCCAATTACGATTTGCTGATAAGTTCAAATATTTTTCGACACTCTTTGTAAATTTTTATGCTTGGTTTTGAATTGTGCCAATTAAAAACCTCAGCCTGAGCTGAAAACATATAGCTTCAGAACAGAGATATGTAGAATTTCTTTCCATGTAGTTAATGGAGAACAGAAGCCAATTAAATAAGTGCAGAATCAGTCTCCACATGTGTGTGTATTTTTAAATAACTTTAATGTAACAGTTGTGGAAACTCACAGCAGGAAGCTGGAGAAACTGAAACCTGTCCCAGCTCGATATTATCTATATTCGGAATATGATGCAGCATCAATATATGTAATTAAAAATCTAACGCACTGTAAAATTGGTGGCTTTCCACATTTTAATCAGTTTACTGCACTGGAAATATATAACTTTGTGGAATTTGATGAAAGCAATAGTCTAGAGATTTTCTTTCTTTCTTTCTTTCTTTTAGACACAGTAGGAGTCCTGGAATTTTTCAGTCTATGGCACATATTTCCACATGTCTCTGTCAGCCAAGACCAGCAGGCTTCATTCATTGTTAAATGGTTCTCCTGGGCATTTGCAGTGGAGACAGGAGTTCTAATCTTTTTTCAATTGAGCCAAATCAACTATTCAAATTCCATGTAAATTCAAGGGAGTTTTCTTCACTAAAAGCACAAGTTCACACAACCTTTTAGAAAGGACTCATTTATTGTTTTACCTGAAGTAATGCAAGACCAAAGCATACCATCATGAGAATTAATTCTGGGATTATTGGCTATTTTATTAAATTTGCTAAGTAGCCTTGGACAGATCATTATTCTTTCAGCTGAAGCCTTATCCCAATCTCCCTCCAAGATGGAAAATATCAATTCAGGGATATACGTATGTCACTTTGAATACTTAAAATACTTTTTTTCCCCCTTCCTAGCATTTTTTTTTGCAGGTACAGGGTCTGCTTTTGTGTGTGTGTGGGGGGGGGGGGAGTCAACCAAATGTTGATCCATTGGTTGTGACAGGAATTGACCGACCTGAGCCTGATGTCATGGACTGAGAGAGAATGACTGGCCCAAAGTCCCCCAGCCAGCTTTCATGCCCAAGGCAGAACTAGAACTCACAGTCTCCTGGTTTCTACCACTAGACCAAACTGGCTCTCATTTAAAATGCATAATGTGGAAGCAAAATATAATCAATAAAATAAAGAACAGGCATCTATCCAAATTGCATCCATTTTTCTGAAATAGTGCATTGCCTAAGCTGGGGTTGTGGAATCTATTTCACTCCGTGGTACAAACTGACTCTGGGCAAATATGTTGGGACTCAGTTTTAGGCTTGATCATGGTGAGTTTCACTATTGCCCCAAATGGGCAAAGCCACTGTACAGTGAACACCTAACCCTAACTTGTTTCCCCCAAACGTATTTTGGCATTAGTTTACAGGCATGCCATTCACTCATATATACCCAAAGCCATTACAATTATGCCTTATAATAATCTCATTTCATTCCAATTAAGGCTATTTTAATGGGCTTTAATGGGTAGTGATTTGGGGAGACCTCTTGTATAGTTTGGGAGGCTCCCGGCAGCAGCCTGCCATCAAAATAACTTCCATAAGACAAGGGAGCCCCGAATATGGCCAGATTTCCGATTTCAGTTCAAAGCTGATCAGAGTTATGGACTTTTCCCCTTAGGACACAGGGTCAGAATCTGGGCAGCAGCAGCCGTGACATAAAGAAAAGGGGTAGAGGCGGAATTTATGAGGGGGAACAGTTATCTAACTTGCTATCTCTAATTGGCTTGATGGTTGCATAGCTTTAGATCAGTGTTGTCCAAACTTGGCCACTTTAAGATGAGTGGACTTCATGGCTGGCTGGGGAATTCTGGGAGTTTGAAGTCCACTCATCTTAAAGTGGCCAAGTTTGGACAACACTGCTTTAGATCCATCCCTAACTGACTCAATGTCTATACAGCTCCAATACCAGAAGATCAAAACACTGTTTACAGCCAGCAGCTCACACCTCTGGCGAATGCTGGTGCCATTATGTGCTGGAAGGAGGCAGTCAGGCATGTAAAAGGGGATGCCCACCTGTCAGTGACCTCCTTTTGCCCAGCAACATTCTGGCAGCGATAAAAACTACCCATTCTATTAAAAGGGATTGATCTTTTCAGGCAAAGTTCTGGCTTCCAGGTTGCTCCAACAGACTTTTGCAGATATATATAACCAATTGAGGCAAAGAAATGATAGTAGATTTCTTGCAGTAATCCAGTGGCTCTTCTATGAAATCTTTTTTGCCAGCGAAAGGAAAGAACCTAACAGTCCTATCAGCTTCCATCATCTTCTGTGGCAATCTTAGTTCCAACAGGGGAAAGAGCCATTAATCAAAACAAGCAGTGCATATTATTGTTTTTGTAACATTTGTTCTATAAACTAATTCTTTTTCTCTGCTCTTAAATTTTTTCCCCCTTACAGTAAGAAATACTTAAGCTAGAATAATTAGGAGCTTCAGCAGTATTTGGTTGGTCAGGCTGAACATACTGGTAATCAATCTTATTTTAGCCAAAGTACAAACAGTTGCTACATCCTTTGGGATGAAAAATACCTTGTGGTTATGGCCTAACAGCCTGACTTCCTCTACTGCACTTTATCCCACTGTGGTAATAGTGGCCATTCAGATGATCAGTGGGGAGGTTCAGGATGTTGTTGTACGAAGCCTGTGTAGAGCCTTTGCTGAGGAGAGTTGAGAGGAGGGGGTCTGTTCCAACATGGAAAGGCACAGAAGTCCTCAACTGCTGAAACGACTCAGTGTGCTAAAGAAATTCCTTCTTTTTTCCCCTACCCTCAAGCCCAGGTCAGAAAAGGAAAGAACAGACAGTCCTTTTCTTCTGTAATGATTTCCTAACATCCTGAAGTAAGAACTTGGTTTTATTTTCTTCTTCTTGTTAAATTCCCCAAAGAAGGTATAAAAATGCTCATCAACCATTCAACAACTGACAGAAGACCAGGTTCCTGGCTCAGTGAGCAAACTTTCTGCTTTTTTCTCTTTATCCAGAGAAGAAAATGACAACCAGCAAGCCATTTCTCTCTTTCTAGCTGGTTTTTATTCAGAGGATGGAAATACATGTTCTTGCAATCCTTTGCTTGTTGTTTCTTTCTCTTTCTCTCTAACTCTGTTTTTAGCCAAAGAAGAAAGGAATTGTTGCTCAAATGAGCAAGCCAGGAGTCAAGGACATGTAATTCCTTTTCTTTTTCTTTCCTAATTAATCTAGAAATTACCAATTTCTGCTCTGTATGTCATTTTTACAATTTTTCCCACCAAGTCAACTTCTGCAAAAGAAAACAAATACAAACACCCCTCCGCCCCTCCTTCTCTTGAGTTTGCTTTAGCCACTTGCCTTTCTTTTTTCCCTAAAATAAATCCAGGGCTCTGACCAGTGTAGCACAAGATCTCTGTTCAACCCTAAACCACTCACTACTTATGATCTCTGTGTTCGCCTTTAGACTGTTAGCTGCTCAAGATTTTGGTGTTAGCCTCAAGACTTCTGGCTGCTTAACTTCACTGTGTTAGTGTGTAAACTGGTAATTGTAGCAAATCCAAAGGATTATTTGACTGCTTTATGTGCCACCAGCCTCAAATCTTCTTTAATAAATGTATTAAATTATTAATTATGCTTTCACTTTTGGACTTCTAGAAGGCATAACTCTTTTTAATAGCCAGTAGTGTTCAGATCCAGACAGAACTATGAGATGCTCCAGTTCTTTTACAGAACCGTGGGAAAGGAGATGAATTAAAGAACAAGAGGAAGCGCCTTCAAAATATACTGACATTTGGGGAACTCAATCAGCTATCTTAAGCCATGGGCCAAAAGTTCCTCATTCTTGGACTAAACTGATATTCATGCTAAGAAATAGTCTTGCTAATAGTTTTAGTGGGAAAAAAATTGTAGTAAAAAAAGTTTTGCTGTAAAAGGTACAGTTCAGACAAAACCAAAACATTTTAGGGGTCAATTGTTTGTTTGTGTGTGTGTGTGTGTCCACCCACACACACATATATACGTGCCAAAAACATGCTTTAACTTTCTTGTAATGCAGGATTGATGGACAGGAATCAGCTTGATCCCACTGAAACTCCCTCTCTCTGTCCAAAACAACCTGGTGTCAACCCAAGGGAGGAAGTTCACGTCGCTGATCCTAATTTGATTTCCATGAATGCTCCCATGGCCAATGGAAACTTCACTGCCAGGGATATCAGCAGTTTTGTTGGGGTGGTTCCCATCTGAATTTTAGTAAGGGAAGAAAAGTTTAAGCTAACATAATCTTGATAAGACTGCTCTTGCTCTTTTTTAAGCCTTTAAAGGAGGCAGACTTAATGTCACACTATTAATATAATGTTTACTTAGAGATAAATCCCACTGAATTCAGAAACCTTGGAATGAAGTAGGTGGATATACCATTGCAGTCCAATTTACATTATTGGATTTTAAGTTATAATTTCAATATAAATATTTTACTTTGGTTGTTCTAATTAATTACATTGATTAATTTGTATGGCACATTTGTATCTGGCCTTTCCTCCAAGAGCTGAGGGGGTGCACACAGTGCTCCCCTCCTCCTATTCTTCCTCAGAGCAACAACCCCGTGAAATCGCTTGGGCTGAGAGATGGTGATTGCCCCAAAGTCACCCAGGGAGTGGCTTCCATGGCTAAGGGTGTTTCTCAATCTGGATCTCCTGAACCAACTTAACCATCTTAACCACTCCACCACACTGGATCTTTTATTTGTTGTATTTTCAGAGTTGATGTTATCTTTCATTTTAATTAGATACACCACTGAAATATGTTTTTAACATAGGAATGCAATATTAAGTCCCACCAAATAAATCAACAAACAGTTCTGTTTCATAGAAAGATGGATTTACACTTATAAACTAGGCACTGGAAGTGGTAGATTTTTCTTTGGTCTACTGTAGCTAACTTTCACAAGATGCCCTTAGTAAGAAAACAGAAAGGGTTGAGTTCACTTGACACTGAACAGCTTTAGCAAAATTGTCCATAGACCTTTGTCCATAAATTAAAAGAACTTGCTGGCATCGATATGGCAAATGTGCATGTGCCAATGATCACAACTTAGCAGCCAACCATTCTGCAGACAGTTGTTTCGAAATGTCTAATCTCTGGCCTTATATCTTCATGTTTTAACATCTGTCAGTATAATGTATTATTCTAATTGTAATGCCATGATAAATAGTTTAGAATATTATTATTCTTTGGATTCATTCTCTAATAAAACATAGAATTATAAAAATGGAATAGAATAGCTCTAGAATAGCTTACATTCAAAGTGAGCCAAATGCAATAACAGCTAAACCATGTATTTAGATTTATTATTGTCACTGCTGGAAGTGACGGGGGGGGGGCATAGAAAGGGAGGTAGAACACATTACTCCATAACCCTCCACTAGTTGCAATTCCTTTCAGATTCCTTTGTGTCAGCCAAAGGTGATATTCTCAGAACCAAGTTGCATAACATATATTTGACCCGACATATGACAAACTGGATTGTCACAATATATGACCACTAGGAATTTGCCAGTCAGGAGACCAGAGAAACTGGCTAAGGAGCTACAGGAAAGCCTTGTCAAGTTCCCCCTTATTCACCTACCCAAGCGGCAGTGGTTTCAATCAACTTAGTCCAAAGGAAGGAAACACTATTTCCGAGCTGGAGTCTGGAAGAACCATACTTGGAATTTGACCCCTTAATTTTTCAACCAGGCAGCTGCAACTAGGATCTAAGAAACAGCTGGCTTATAACCAAATCACCTCCAGTGGCTTCCTAAAACTGCTGCTACTACCAGATTTTTGCAACATTTTTCCACTGCTCCCCTCTCTTTTTATTATGATTGGCCAGGTTTGGAAGATCTGGACAGATGCTGGGATCTTTACATTAGATCAACTGGTGGATTATAATGATAAGTTTTTATCATTTTCTATGTTAAAAGATAAATACCATTTGTCAAGTGCCTCGCACTGAGTATCTACAAATACAACATTTGTTAACAACACTGATTTGGAACAGTGGCATTTCCAGCCTCAGACACACCTAAGTTATTAAAGGGGACCATTAAATCCTATGAGACTGAAAAGCCCACAATCATTTTTTATACATATCTGTTATCAATAAATCAATTTGATATACAAACTTTAAAGACTGAATGGAATAAGGAACCAAAGATCCCATTTTGCCTAAATAATGAAAAAATATTTTAACCTCGAAGCCAAAAATCTCATTAAATCTTAGATTATTGACTGGACTTATTGGATCCCATTGCATTTGTACAGAAAAGTAATAAGTAAATCATTGTGTTGCTGGAGATGCAACCAGAACAAGGCTTCATTAAAACATGTTTTTGCAATGTCCTAAAGTTACTATGTTCTAGAAAGTAGTAGCTTTATGTATATATTAAATTGATATGCCAGCTACATTCTTACTATATGGAAATTGACAGCTGAACAACAGAAATGGATTCTCTGTGGCTTTATTAATGCCAAGAAATTAGGCCTTTAACATTGGGAAGGCATATTTATGGCCCCAATTACCCAGACAATTGAAGAACTGACGCTACTTGCATTTTACAAATGAGTTGCCTATAGACATTGATTATGCATGGACAAATACAGTTCGTTAATTCATTTATTAGTCAATTGACCATACCAAGACACAACACAGAGTCAATTAACAAAAGAATAAAATGGGTATACATATATCAAAGTACAGAACAAAGTATATTCAGATAAATGCATTACCTTTACATGTGATCCCAGTCTGTTCTATGTAATGAGCTCTCAGCTGAACAGTTTTGACTATAAGACAATTACAGTGAAATATAGTCAAGGAGAAATATTTCACCTTATGGTAGCCCAAATCAGGAGTTTGGTTGCACCCTTTTAGACCAATAATTTTTGTTAAGCTTATACCTTTTAATAAAATTTGCTGCTGAAATATGTTTATCTTTTTGGAAACTCTTTTTTTAAAAAGTTACATGTTGATGCATCTATATATGTAATTTATCTTGTTGTAATTGCATTTTTCCACTTTTTTTTGTTTTTTTTATATATTTTCTTTATTTTTTTCTGTCTGTTCTATTAAATAAAGCAAAAAAAAAAAAAAGTCGGCCCAGTTCAATAATAAAGAACTTCAGATAAACTACTAACCCTAAATATTTAAATCTCCCATTGGTATGTAAAAAGGACAAATATGAATCTCAATGATGCTAATAATACCGCAGAATGATTACCTAATATAACTGCACCAGAGCATTGTAGCCATTCCCAGCCATGGTGAATGCATGCTGGAATGTTAGATTGATCAGTGCTGCAATTTTATGCCTAGATACCAAGAAGTAAATCCAGGTGAAGTCAGGGTTGTATTCATAATCCAGTCAGACATAATCCCCGTCAGATCTCCTTTCCAATAGTTTTGATAGAACATAATCACCTCAACTGGCCCCCAAATTACGATTTTGGAATGCAAAGTTCCCACTCACTTTCTCCAGGAAGCGTCCCATGAGCCCTTTCACCAGGAGAGTACTGCCAAAATTTCATCCCAAGATTAACTGCTTCCCTGTTCTGGGGAAGATGTGTTCTGTGGCTGTCAGAGTTGTGTACTGAAGAGTCTTGCTTTTCGAGTCAGTTTCTTCTCCAGCTCTTTTTCTTTTGGGATGGGTTGTGCTATTTATACAACACAGCTGAGTGAAAGTAGTTTAACTACCCTACTCAATGGCTGCTTTGGGTCTTACCCCACTCTGACTAATGGTATTTGCACAACACACTTATACCAATATTAACCCAGTTGTGTGTTTGTGTGAACAAAGCCAGTATGATATAAAGACGGCAGTTTTTCTCTGATAATCCAGTATTGCCAACCTATTGTTAGTTATGAAAAGAAAATTAACCTCCTTTTTCTTCCCAAACTGAAGAAAAGAGTGCCCATTTGCATAGCTTGATCAGTATTGTGGCTACTGTGATAATGTTAGAGGGTTTATTGATCCAGTTTCAGTTATTTCAGCACCCAGTTAATTCCAGCTAGCACAGACCATAAACATCTGGTAAGATGTTAATATTATTTCAATCTTTTTGTTCATGATTATATAATATCCTATATAAGGCATTCAAATGTACTAAAATGTTTAGAAGAAACTATGGGGATCTGGATATACATTTGTTCTCTTTTAGATTATTTCAACCTGCTCTGCATGGGGCACACGTGAACACTGTTTGGAAACTGCAACTGGTAAAATTCTGTTTTATAGAGCATGTTATATTGATCTGTTATCAATTACACTGGCTGTTGAGGTTTTTTGCAGGCAGCAATCCAAGAAAATGATGCTTACCTATACATAAGGTGACCATATTTTCTTGGAAAAAATAAAGGACAAACCTAAAATAGGGGCAAATCTGAAAGAGGTTCATAAGGATAAACAATTTATTTAATTGTTTATGTTTTATACTTTGCTTTACAAAGGAAAATTCAAGAGCAAAACCAAGAGAACCTTTACAAAAATGCATATTCTAATAAAAATATCTAAAATCAAACAGTATATGTACATTTATTTTAAAAAGACAATTTCCACATTCTTCACATCAATGTGAAAAACTGTGCATTAAATGCTACCATTTATACAGTAAAAGTTAAAAGACCAAAATAAAGGACAAAAGTGAGTTTTTGATAAATCAGTAAGTCTAAAGGACTTATCTGAAATAAAGGACTGTCCTTTATAATAAAGAATGTATGGTGTAATGGTAAGTGGAATGACCTTGGAAGACAGGAGGAAGAGATGCTGCCTAGGGAACAGTCAGATAAGAAAAAGCATAGCCCACAGCTGCATAGTGGGTGGAGCAAGAGGTCAGAAGGGGCCCTCCCTAAGTTATCAGGCTGTAAAGGTGATGGTGGGAGAATTGTACCTTCAGACTTGCAAGATTCTGTTAATGTAGCCTTACAATAAAGTAGAATTAGCTCAGTTTCCTATCTGGTCTACCTGGGAAGGCCGACATCAATCTTGCAAGTCTCATACTCTCTTCCAAAGAGAGGAATTTCAGGAATGGCCTCCGATCCTCAAGGAACTCCACTATCCACCAAGCATCTGGAAGCAGCATTGTTGCAACACCAGCAGCAGGTAGATGCACAGATGCCCAATTTGCAAAATGCCATGATACAACTAATGTAACAACTGGGGCAGAATTTGCCTCAACCCACAGCAGCACAACAGATGGTAACTCAGCCAGCGTTCCTGCGTTCCCATGGGAGCTTGCCGGAGAAGTTCAGAGGGGGCCAGGATTAATTCTGGACATTCATCACTCAGGTAGGCCAGTGGAGTTTCCCACTGAATGCACCAAAGTGACTTTTGTGCTAAGCTTGCTGAAGGAAGCAGCAGCTAAGTGGGCAATACTGTTCATTGAGAGGAACGATCTGGTGCTGGACAACTATCAGGACTTCATGCAAAAACTCAAAGGACATTTTGGGGGTCCCATACAGAAAATCACAGCTGGCCAAGAGATCTGAAAGCTCAAGCAGGGACAGAGGAGAGTAAGGGCATATATTTTGGACTTTAAATTAATTGCTGGCAATGTAGGCTGGAATGACTTAGCCCTGACTGATCAGTTCAAAGAAAGGCTGACCTAGGACCTAAGAGATGAGCTGGTGAGGCAAGGCACCCCAAATATCTTGGATGAGCTATATCAGCGTCATGTAATAATGGATGCCTGATTGGAAGAGTTGAGGCAGGAAAGGAATGGTAAGGAGAAAAGATCCTACAATCTGTCTTCCCCCATACTCCAACTCCCAATGGCCTCCTCAGAATCCAGTGCAGGAGAACCTATCCAAATTGGAGCAGCCAAGAGATCCCTGTCATCAGGAGAGAAGCAAAGAAGGGATCAGGGGCTGTGCTTTTACTGTGCGGCCCCAGGACACATAGCCAGATCATGTCTGATAAAAGTGCCAGTGTCTGACACAGCGATGAGATGCAGACAGAGGACGGAGCCAGCAAGTGCCCAGCTCACTTCCAATCAGCACCATCAAGAAACCTGGCAGGCCCCCATCCCAGGAGCTCCAAAAGGGGGCCCTCCACCATTTGAGGAGAGCTCACACAGCTGAGAAAATGCAAGTGTACTTAATTATTCCTGTTATTGTTACTTTAGAATCCAGGCAGAAGGTGGAACTTTCTGCTCTTGTAAACCCTGGGGCAACCACTAAGAGGGAGCATAGGCCCCAGCTGTATAACAGGCAGAGAAAGAAACTCGGAACCTCCCTCACTTGTCAGGCAGTAAAAGAGATGGTGGGAGATTTGTACTTTCAGACTTGCAAGATTCTGTTAACGTAGCCTTACAATAAAGTAGAATTAGCTCATCTGGGTTGTGTTTCCTGTCTGGTCTACCTGGGAAGGCTGACATATGATCACTGTACCTATACCCCTCTGACTCGCCTCCCATAAATTACAATCCTCTTAGTTCAAGGGCCACACTATGCTTGCACAGTAGGCAAAGAGGTGGGCAGACCTCTTTTTTTTTCTTATTTTATTTAACTTACATATAGTTTTATTTATTTTGTGAGAGTTAGATAATAGCAACATTGTCTCCCACCTCTCTCTCACCATAGAGCCATAAGGTGTAATTTTTTTCTTCATCAGTAAAAGATGTGGTGATATTTATTTATTTTCACTGTTAAAGCTCCCTCCAGTAATAAAAAGATGCAGTTATATATTTTTTTCCTTTTTAACAGACAAAAAAGCAAGTGGAACGGAGAATTTGGTGGGGTTGTAATGACAGAGGATGGGATGGAGGCCTTGAAGAGGTTGCAGGGCTGGCATTTGGAGGTTTTTAAAGGCAACAATTGGGCCAATTTGGAAAATCAGAGTACAAGAGATATCTTAAAACTTGCACAAGGCACAAGGCCCCAATTTGGCTTTTAAAACTGCGACCACCCCATCCAAAAGACTTTTTTTTTTTTAAGTATCCAAACGTTTCTGCTGTGGTCACTCAGGGCAGCTCTGGAGGCAACCAAAGGGGACCTAGCAAGCCGCTCCTGGTCTGTAGGCTGCATTTTTTGTTCCCCTGTTGGAAGGCCTTCTTTAGAGGATGTGTCAGGACATTTTCATGATAGTATGTGAGCCTTTGGCATGATTTTGTAGGTCAGTGAAATTAGGTTTCACCTTTGATTAGTTTCAGAAAGGCAGTAAAACATTTTAGTCTGCTAAAGATTTTAACATAGGGTTTTAGTTTCATAGGTTTTGGTTTTGAAGCGCTCTGCTTTTGATCTGCTTTAATGCTTTGTACAGCATGTCACGTCAATTAATTTTGATAGATTAAAATAACATTCTCAAGAGAAAAATATCTGTATAATCTTCTCATTCGTCTTTTATGCACCTCGCAGAAGCAAATCATAAAATGAAAGTATCATTTATTATTGCCTCTTGGAAATATGGCATCAATAAATCCATTGTACTGTACATCTTTCCCACCACCAATATCTTAAAAGTGATGCATTTGTACATATTTCAATCCCACCACTAAAACCTATTACAAAGACATCCAGGTTTGTATGGTATTCCTGCTCTAGCTAATCAACACATTCAGAACATAAAGCTGTTTAATGTGGCTCTGCAAATGCTTCAAAATAAGTGCTTCAGAATATGCAAGAGTGCATATGAAGGACGTCTTTCAGAATACAGTAGCTGAAAGAGCTGCATCTTGCTCTGCACTCACTGGCTGCTTCAGAAGATGTTCGTGTATGGCTACTTTGGGAGCTGTGAGGGCATGCATAGGGAGACAGCTGAGATAGATTCCAGAAAAAGGCAGGGCTGCTTCAATGACTCAAAATGTTGCCCCATCTTTCAAAGGTAATGACAAGGGTGGCACAGCCCTACCATTTTACATGCAGACTTGGTAATCCAAAATAAATAACTGTGCCTCTCAGTCAAGATTTACCATCCTAATGTACTTTGTTATAACAGGTATACTTTACTAGGTAAGGTATGGTTTAAAGATTAGTAACTGGATCTTTATTAATTGCTGCATCAAAAAGCTCACTCTGCAGTAGCCTACCACTCTGGTTTCTGCAGCAACACAGCTAAAAGCTCAGAATAAACTTATGGACCAGAAGTAGCCTGGAAAGAGTGTAGGACACAGAAGGGAAGCTCTCAGAGAAAGCCTGCTGACTGTAAGTAAAGTGAGGGAGAATTCCAGAGGAATGGGAGGAAACAAACATGGCCAGCCGCTCTTACTTCAAGCTCCCAGAAGAATAATCTGATTTACCATGCCTGGAAATTCAAACTGGAAATGTCCGTTTCCAAAGATGACCTCCCTTGGAAATGATAATCACAGAAGGGCCAAGTGTCAAACCAGTCTCTTTCTCTGATTCTTAATTGATCTTAATTGACCATTGAGAGAAGTACATCTGATGGGACCATCAAGGAGGGCCTTTTCCATGGTGGCCCCCTCCCTGTGGAATGTTATTCCCTCTAAGATAAGATTGGGCCCCACCTTGATGTGGTTCTGGAAGGCCCTGAAGACATGATTTTGCCAGCGGTCCTGGGGACCCAAGCTGAAAAGGAACCAATCAAGTGGTTCTGTGGATGGTGTTTTTGGCCACCGTGGGGGGTGAAAGTTGATGGTTTTTTTGTATTGGGGATTTTATTTTGTAAGCTGCCCAAAGTCAGTGTGTGAGTTGGACAGCCATATAAATTTGTTAAATAAAATAAATAATAAAATAAAATAAAATCTCTCATTCTCTATTATTCTAGAAAAGTTACCTGCATCAGGTAATTCTGTCCCATGGTGGTCTGCAATTTCTTCAATGAATGTTTGGATTTTCCCACTCAGATCATTTGAAAAGTCTTGTCCTAGCCTGTCCTGGAACTAACAATCATTCAATGGTGCAAAACAGCCCAGTCCATCTCAGGTTTGCAGGCCATCATTGCTGTTTCTTAAAATCAGAAAGCTTCATCAACCAATGTTGTCTAGATCATCTTAGACACTTCCATCAACTCCTTCCCAAAAGTTTCTGCTTCTTCCCACAAGACCATCTTGAAGACTCCATCTCTTTGCCAGCTCAGCAACAAGCCTTCCTTTTTCCTATGGGAAAATAGTGCCTATGAGAAAATTATGAGAAACTACTCTTTCTGTTCTACAGTCAGGTTCTACTTATCTTTAAAAGAACAGAGTTTCTGTTTGGCTATCTGGGTGCCTCCATGACAGACTTGAAGAGAAACATGGAGTCATAGGAATACTCCAGGGCTCTGTTCTTGGCCCTGGGCTGTTCATCATATTTATACATGACTTATATTAGGGGTTAGAAAATATAATATGAATCACATTTGCAGATGATACGAAGGTAGGGAACATAGCAAACACATTATAGGGTAATATCAAGATTCTGGGGAAGCTTGAAAATTAAACACCATTCAATTTCAGATGACAAATGCACAGTCCAGAATGGGAGAGGAATCCTGGCCAAACGAACCCTAACTGTTTTTGTACAGCTAAGCAACAGGGAAAACTTACTGCACAGAAACAGCATTCATCTATGGCAAAGACACCTGAGTCACAGACATCAAGAAGGCATAAAAGAATTGCAAAAACAAACATAGCAAAGAATTTTGTAGTCTCATTGTCCTGTCATATTCTAGCCAAAAACATAAGACCAACTCTTTTCAAGGTAAGCTTCAAAATCACTGGATCTCACACACAGTGATGGTAGTGGACCAACAAAGGTAATCAGACCTGGAAGGTGTGACCATCATAGATAATTTTTTGAAATATCCTGTTGCTTTCCTTATGAAAAAACAATGAACTGTTTTACAGATAAAGTGTTGCTTAAAGATTACTAACTGGAACTGCTAACTGGAACTGCTATAGTACAACAGAAAGATCAAAATTATATCTGCAGCCCAGTATTTTCCATATGTATTTTGGAGCATTAAGTTGTAAGTATTGAAACTGATACCTGTATAAATAAGGATCCAGATGCTTGCCAGAATTTCAGTGTGGCTAAGTAGTAGTTTTCAGGATGAGCTCAGAGAGGACCTGGATTCTGAAACTCCTTGTTCCAACCAGGAGCAAGCTAAAATAAATGCCCAATGATTCTTCTGAAAGTATAGATAATTAAATCCACCTTAAGTCACTACCTACTTTCAGGTTGATGGACAAATATACCCACAAATCAGAGGAACATCCATGGGATCACCACCCTCAGGACTCATAGCAGAGACTGTAATGTATCATCTAGAAATTATAGCACTCCCACACATAAAACCAAAAAGTATGGATCCAGTATGCAGACAACACCTTCGTCATAATAAAAAAGGAACAACTAGAGAAGACACATGAAACAATCAACACCATCTTCAAAGGATAATGGAGGAAGAAAACAACAACACACTATTCTTCCTGGATATCCTCAACACCAGAGGAAACAACAGCAAATTAGAAACACAAGTGTATCAAAAAACAACCCACACTAACCAAGTACCCCATTACCAAAGTAACAGCACAGCCTCCCACAAGAGAGCTGTGTAAGAACATTATTCAGATGAGCACAAACAGACTGAAATAACTCAGAACACTCGAAAAAGGAAACAGACTGCCTATACTGTACAACATCTTCTAACAAAATGGATATCGATGCAACTTTATCAAAAAGTGCCTGACCGCTCAACCCACTACAGCACAACCAACACAAGCTGTGAAAAGGATAACATTGCCACACATCAGAAACATCTCAGAAACAACTAACAGACTATTACAACCACACAGCTTCACCATAGCACATAAACCAATTAAAGCCCTCCAAAACATCTTAAGTAAACCAAAAGACCCAGTAGCCCAAGAAAAGAAAAAAAGGAGTCATCTACAACATACAGTATAAGGACTGTAACAGCCACTATGTATGACAGACAGGCAGAAGACTAGCAGAGCACGTCCATGGACACCAGCTAGCAGTCAGAAGACACAATGAAAACTCTTTAATCTCACAACACATGGACAGACTCAACCATAGTTGGGAAATTGTGAGCATCCTAGACCAAACTAAATCCAAAAACACTAGGGAATTCCTGAAAGCTTGGCACTCATACACATCAGCCGTCAGTAAACATATAGAGATAAGCCACATTTACACACCATTCAAAAGAGACAAGAAAGCTAAGAAGGAAACAAAAAGACCAGAACACACCCTCTCCAGCAGCCTACACCCAGATAAGCAGAGTTTAACAGCAGACAAACAATCAAGCAGAAAACAATCAAGGAACTATCAGAGAGAAAACCATGCCCCCACCAGCACTGGTAGGGCAAGCTACTGTATATAAACAGAGAGCAAATCCCACACCTATTAGCACTGATGATATACTCAGGTAATGAAATGTCTGCAATCAAACAACCAAGCTCAGAGAGCACCAAGGATTCCTCATAAATCCACCTTTCCTAATGAACAGTTGTAATTTGCACAGTGAATATCACAAATGAAATGTAATACCATATAAATTCATTAAAAGTAATGTTGAAGGGATAAAATAGGAAGACCTCTTAAAATATCAATCAGTCTTGAAATTAAACTCATCTTAATCAAATTTACTGTAATTACTCAAAGGAATTCTAAACCTACTGATCTTTAATTTGTCTCACGTTCAAATTTACTAGTTGAGAAAGCTTCCTAAGAATATTTATATTACGGTAATACCAAGTTTCTGTTACACCAAACAAAACTAATTCTTAAATAATAGTTCAGTACCCACATCAGAGACATTTAGGAAACTACAAACCTTTCCCAGTAACCAAAGAATTAATGTTTCCTAGATTCTGTCTATTTTGAGTTAAAGTAACTACATTGATTAAATATCTAATGTTATTTACATTTTGTATGTCCTGATATAATCCATCTTGCTGGATTATAAATTCTTAGAAGAAAAAGCTGTATTCAACAAACCAAGGAAGCTGGTTAAATCTTATCATTCACATTTATCAGCAAAATAGACTATGCATAGTAGTATTCATGAAAGTTCTCAAGATGAAGCAACAATGTGCTTAACCTTAAACGCATCAATAGAAAAAAAAAAAGTGAAATCATTGACAGTCTTAGGCCAAAGTCTTCTCCAAGCAACATTAAAGATCGTTTGACTTATTTCATCCAAGGATTCCTTAATGACAGCACACGCATCCTTTCCACGCAGCTTTTAAAATCAAATTCAGGTGTCAATGTTGTCAACAATATGCACAAATGTGTGGTGCATATAATAAAGCTTAAAAACTTTTATAGTGACTTAATCTGTGGATTGAAGGAGCAGCGTGGTGTTTGGATGAAGAAACACCACTTCAATACAGTACTTCAAGTACAATAGGAGATAATCCAAGATAATTTTTGTCCTATTAATGGTCAAAGAACTTTCCTGAATTAAATGCAGTGACAATTTCTTGAAGAGAAGGAGGTAAAATGTGATTAAAATGTGACTGGTCCTGAGATCGCTATGGGAGTCTCACATTTTGTAGATGTCTATATAAAATATTTTGATGAAAAGTTGGGACATTACACTTTGGAATCAAACATTTAAAACTGTTGAGTAATAGATACAGAATTTGTATTTCCTTTCCAATCTGTAGTATGAATAAAAGTAAAGTGCTTTATTTAAGTCTAAAAGCTAATAGCTTATTGGATTTCCTCTTTTTTCCCAGTATTGTTAGCTGGTATAGTATAATTTAAAAAATTGTTTCAGAAGCATAAAGCTGGTTGAATTCATTTTTAGGAGAATCCAAAGATCGTAATTGTCTACAATTCTTCAACTTTCTTCTCAAAGGATATATTTAATTGTTTCTTTTTAATAAGAAACATATGCTAAAATATGACTTTCAATAAATATTTTGACAGTATCCCATAGCAAAGATAGTGATGTAATCAAGTCCCTATTAATGTAAAAAAAAATCTATAATTTCCTGTTCCATCTGCTTAATACAATCTTTATCATCAACAAAGGCACATTCAGAGGCCATTTTAAAACATTAAATAAGCTTATTGTAAGTCTTATCACCAATCTTATTGTCAAAAAGGTTATGAAGTTCACTTCTAAAATAATTATGGTATATTAATAAAATAATTATGGTATCCTTTTCAGATACCAACAAATGAGATATCAGGAAATAATCTAGATGAAGACAGCATCTAAATACAGAAAAGATGGTATATTCATATTGGAAAGGACTGAAAGAATGTTAGATAGCCAATAAATGAAATTCACACACATACACTTACAAAGTATCATGAACATGAGAGTATAATTTGGGTGGGATATTATATCTAGAAAGGTCCAAATTTTTATTTCAACCCCCTCCAATATCAATGCATATGAAAATCCATATGAAAATGCAATGAAATACAACATCTACATTTAGAATGGCTGCTTACACATATCTCTAGCAGGCTTTCCATAAGCAATGTTTGGAAGAATATAAGTCCCCTATAAAAAAATAAATTTCAATCCCCTTTTTCCTTCACTTGGAACCAAAATCAGCCAGGATTGTCCCTGTGCAGCTTCTCTACCATCACCACTCTTAAACAGCTCCTTACTTCCTGAGAACCTACAGAAGATGTGAAGTGACTGAACAGACATCTAGAGTGACAGTAGTGTAAAACCAAAAGTAAATTTCACTAAGTACTGATATGAGCTCATGTTCAAGCTACTAAGTAGTGATAAGAGCAGCAAAGTTGTCTTCTCTTATTGTTGTATTGGCAGATTCTCAATCAGTGGCCCTGTTCAGAGTGACTAAGTATCAGGCCTTCTCAATGTTAGGTCCCACTCTCTACAACTCCCTCCCTCTGGAGGTGCAAGGGGCTCTGACATTGCCCTCATTCCAAAAGGCCCTGAAAATAGCTCTATTTCAATAGGGCTTTGGGCTTAGTTTGACTGTGGGTGGCTATTTACCTTTTAATGGATATATATATTTCTGTTTCTGTAATTTCAATCCCCCTCACTCTAACTCAAACCATCTCATGGCAACTAATAGAAAACTAAACATCCATGTAATCACAATAATCAATAAAATATACTAAACTACCATAACATATTATTATAATCCATAAATAGCAATAATATGCAAGCCCCACCCCCCCACCCCCAAAATTCACAGCTTCCATAACAATACATATCAGGGTTTTTCCAGACTAAAGCCAAATGGAAATTGTGTGGGTTTTTTAATCAGTTTCATCCAGAAGCTTCTAGAGGTGCTCAGCCATCATCTGCTCAACCAACTTGGTCAGAAATAATAAATCTAAGAGTAGCCTCTACTTGTTAAAGAAGAAGGGATCTAATAGCTTCTTCAGTAGGACCTGTATCATGCCCTGCCTGGGGGAAGCATTAATGATCAAACAGGACACAGCCTTCAATAGATTCATCCCATCTAGGACCAAGAAGGAGCTTAGTTACAATGACATGAAAGATTCATTTTCTCTATTCTCCCCTCCTTCAAATGTAGCTTTCCCTATAGAGAAAATTATTACAGAGAAGCATTCCATCATGTGAGTGTCTCCTGCAGTCTGAATTGGTACAGTTCTGGCAGAGTTTTCCCACCTCATTAGGGCAAAGTCTCCAACTGTGGATGTTTATCACACTTCTCAGATGTGAAGCAATTGCATATCCACTGCCATTGTGAGCATGATTATATACTTAGGAATCACTGGGCCTTGCAGTCTAAGTAATAGCTTGACCTTGCAGTCAAGTGCTAATAATTATGTTCTAGTGATGCTTTGTATCAACAGCAAAATTATACATACTTTTCTCATCACATACAAACTGACACCACAGCTGGGAGTCAGGATTAAACAAACAATGAATGTCACTTTTTTTTTCTTTTTTCTTTCTTTCTTTTCTCCTTTCTTTGATAAGACAGTTATCTGGAGCTTTATTGCATGTTTTCATGCACTGGTTTTTAGAGCAGCCCTGTTAGTAACAGAAATGCTTTCCTATGGCTTTTGATATACCTTTGTTTTCAGACAGTATATGTAATCAGCTAAATGTCTTGTAAAACAATGGGGATAAGCTCTGGAATCCATTTCAGAGAACCAGGTTGTGCATTTATTTCTAAAACATCTCCAAAATAATTACTGTCTACTAAAACTTGTTTAGGAGGGGCTGAGTCTTCCTGAAGTCACCTAGTTGATGGTTTCCTGTGTTGGATGGCTGAAGATTTTCCTGGGAAGGGGGAAGATACAGGCCAAGAGAAGGAAAGGTCACAAATGGTGATCATGTGACCATGGGATGCTGCAGCCAACATAAGTATGAGGACCAGTCATAACTACCACTAGTTCAGCACCATCATAAGTTTGAATGGTCACTGAACAAGTGGTCGTTAAACAAGGACCACCTGTAGTTACATTGTCTGAGCTCAACCTGCTAAGCCAGATATCAACTAATACTGGCTTTCTCTTTCCATGAATTAGATAGCATGATAGCATGAATGGAAATCCATTTCCCAAAGAAAAATCCTACTGGGAAACAACCTACTTCCTGCTTAATGCATTTCCTGCTGGGTTAACCATATTATGGTATTGTAAATCTGATATGGTATTCTTCTGTGATGTAATCAAGGTAAAAAGGAAGCTTAGTTTAAAATCTACAGAACAACTGTTATCAAAGGCAGTTCCATTTTAATCCATGGGAATTATACCACTGGGTTCATTTATGTTTGTGTTAGTCAATCTCTTAAATGGCCAAACCAGATAAATCAATAACTAAGGATGGCTTTTAGCATCTCCTTCCTTAAATTCTGAACAGGAGCAAGAGATATTTGTAAGCTCCAAAGACATTTTTATACTATATTTCAGATTCTTTACATTCAAGCTTTATAACAAAAGCTGGTTTGGTCCTTTGTTTTAACAGTTGTACTAAAAATGTCTGGAGACAATTGTTTAGTGTCAAAAGAAAATAAATTTAAGATAATAGTGTCGGCATATGGCTTGAACATCTTTGATACATGGAACATGCTGGTTATATTGGATGATCAATAAAATTTAATTTGTGTGGGTAAGCATTTTAAATAAAACATTGATTTTTTTCCTAATGACTAATTTTTCTTACTTTGTGGAGATGCCAGAGCCTGATTTATTTTTAAATTACAAAACTTTGTATTTAACAAAAAGTACATTCGTATTTATTGTACTGAGAAAAAAACTGTTATCCAAAATGAATAAATTCTCCTAATCAATTGCTAAGTTTCGTCTTTAAACTAAATGTTTATCATTAAGTATATTCCTATTCATACAGCGTTTCTTCTCCATCCAAACCGCAACAGCATCCAGGCACTCAGAACCTTGACAATATCACCTCATCAGCCTAGGCCTGAGGAATATTGCTGGGTATCATCAGCATATGGATGATACCTAACCCCATGTGATGGAATGGAATTATGAAGGCCAGGCTCAGGGAGATAAACATTTTCTTAGTTCACCGGAGGAGCGTGGGAGCTACAAGAGGATGAGATTGGCACTTCCCTGAGAAATTCACACTGTTGTGGCTGGCTGACTTGGGAGCTGGGGTTTCAGTCTGGGAAGATTGATGTCAGGCCTAGTCCAAGGAACTCCAAGAGACAATGCAAATTCAGTTCAGCTATGTTTATTAGCTACAACCTCTAGGAAGAATCTTCCCAGACTGAAAGTCAGCCAGCCACAACAGTGTGAATTCCTCAGGGAGGTGCCAGTCTCATCCTCTTGTAGCTCCCACGCTTCTCCAGCGAGCTAAGAAAATGTTTATCTCTCTGAGCCTGGCCTTCATAATTTCATTCCATCACACCCCATGACTTCAGACAACCTCACCCAGCTGCTTTCTGCAGATGTTAAATATAAGCAGGGAAGCATCAAATCCTGAGCCCCCCATCAAGCAGGGTCCTCAGGTTAGATCTGTCCTCTCCTAATAATACTGACTTTTCTTCATCTACTGTACTTTGTAATGATTATTTTTATGATAAAAGAATAGTATCATGAATCAAGGTTTAAAGTAAATGTACTTAAAAAACAAGTCTTGTCTCCCTTAAAAATTCATCATGGTTAGATGTTTTACATGTACAGATACTCTTATTACAGAGTTTAAACAGTATAATGCAATGTATTGGGTTAACTATACTGTAATGATGGCTTTGAGTAGCAGAAGGTTGGGACCTTCTCAAGGAACATTTAATACAGCTCAGAGAGCTTTTGTAGAAAATAAAATGGTAAAAATTGGGTGGACTTTTGGCTAGTAAAATTCCATATGTAAATGCAATTCACTATAAAGATATGTTTATCTCACTTAATTCTAGTTGATTATGATTAAGACCCCCTTCATGGATCACTGCGATGTCATGGCAAAGGGGCTTGCATAACTCAATGAATCCATGAGCTATCCTGTGCAGGGCACCCAAGATGGACAGGTCATGGCGGAGCGTTCTGACAAAACGTGGTCCACTGGAGAAGGAAATGGCAACCCACTTCAGTATCCTTGCCAATAAAACCCCATGGACAATATCAAAAGGCTAAAAGATATGACACTGAAAGATGAGCCTCTCAGGTCAGAAGGTGTCCAATATGCTACTGGGGAAGAGTGGAGGGCAATTCCAAGTAGCTCCAGAAAAAGTGAAGCGTCTGGGCCAAAGCTGAAAAGACGCTCAGTCGTGGATGTATCTGGAAGTGAAAAGAAGGTCCGATGCGGTAAAGAACAATATTACATAGGAACTTGGAATGTAAGATCTATGAATCAAGGCAAGCTGGATGTGATCAAACATGAGATGACAAGATTGAACATTGACATCTTGGGAATCAGCAAATTAAAATGGATGGGAATGGGTGAATTTAATTCAGGTGACCATTACATCTACTACTGTGGGCAAGAAACCCTTAGAAGAAATGGAGTAGCCCTCATAGTCAATAAGAGAGTGGGAAAGGCAGTAATGGGGTACAACCTCAAAAACGACAAAATGATCTCGGTGCGAATCCAAAGCAAACCATTCAACATCACAGTCATCCAAGTCTATGCCCCAAACTCTGATACTGAAGAAGCTGAAGTTGACCAGTTCTGTGAATACTTACAACACCTTCTAGAACTAGCACCAAAAAAAGATGTCCTTTTCATCATAGGGGTGGAATGCTAAAGTAGGAAATCAAGAAATAATTGGAATAACAGGCAAGTTTGGCCTTGGAGTACAAAATGAAGCAGGGCAAAGACTAATAGAGTTTTGTCAAGAGAACAAGCTGTTGTGTTCCAACAACACAAGAGATGACTCTACACATGGACATCACCAGATGGTCAATACCAAAACTAGATTGATTATGTACTATCAGGCCCAGCCCAAGAACAACAACAAGGCAGTCCAGTCCAGTATAGTTCCTTTATTAGCTTGTACCTAATAGACAGAATCTCACCAGACTAAACCTAAGCTAAAGCAACTAGTGGCTATACCCAGTGAGATTCTAGGGAGGGGCCAGTCTCAGCTTCTTCACCTTCTCACTATCCTGCTGCAGGCTGAGGAAGTGCTTGGTCAGGAATGCTCCCCCTCCCTCCTGATAACCTTGACCCTCCATTCCAGAATCCTCTTTGCACATGCCTTCCACTACATGTACTTTGCAGCCAAAGATGGAGAAGTTCTATACAGTCAGCAAAAACAAGACCAGGAGCTGACTGTGGCTCAGATCATGAGCTTCTTATTGCCAAATTTAGGCTTAAGTTGAAGAACGTAGGGAAAACCACTAGACCACTCAGGTATGACTTAAATCATATTCCTTGTGAGTACACAGTGAAGGTGATGAATAGATTTAGGGGATTAGATTTGGTAGCCTATGGATGGAGGTTCGTAACATTGTACAGGAGACAGCAACTAAAACCATCCCAAAGTAAAAGAATTGCAAGAAAGCAAAGTGGCTGTCTGATGAGGCTTTACAAATAGCTGTGGAAAGAAGGAATGTGAAAAGCAAGGGTGAAAGGGAAAGATATAACCAACTGAATGCAGATTTCCAGAGAATAGCAAGGAGAGATAAGAACAAAGAAATCGAGGAAAACAATAGAATGGGGAAGACTAGAGATCTCCTCAAGAAAATTGGAGATATCAAGGGAACGTTTTGTGCAAAGATGGGCATGATAAAAGACAAAAAAGGCAGGGACCTAACAGAAGCAGAAGAGATTAAGAAGAGGTGGCAAGAATACACAGAAGAACTATACAAGAAAGATCTTAATGTCCCTGATGTCCACGCTGGTGTGATCACTGACCTTGAGCTGGACATCCTAGAGAGGGAAGTCAAGTGGGCCTTAAGAAGCATTACTAACAACAAAGCTAGCGGACATGACAGCTGAGCTATTTAAAATACTAAAAGATGATGATGTTAAAGTGCTGCACTCAATATGCCAGCAAGCTTGGAAACACAACAGTGGCCACAGGATTGGAAAAGGTCAGTTTATGTTCCAATTCCAAAGAAGGGCAATGCCAAAGAATGCTCAAACTATCGCACAAGTGCACTCATTTCACATGCTAGCAAGGTTATGCTCAAAATCCTACAAGCTAGACTTCAGCAGTACATGAACTGAGAATTACCGGATGTACAAGCTGGGTTTCGAAGAGGCAGAGGAACTAGAGATCAAATTGCCAACATTAGCTAGATCATGGAGAAAGCACAAGAGTTCCAGAAAAACATCTACTCCTGCTTCATTGACTATGCAAAAGCCTTTGATTGTGTGGATCACAACAAACTGTGGCAAATTCTTAAAGAGATAGGGTACCAGACCACCTTACCTGTTTCCTGAGAAATCTATATGCGGGCCAAGAAGCAACAGTCAGAACCGGTCATGGAACAATCGATTGGTTCAAAATAGGAAAAGGCTTATTTAACTTATATGCAGAGTACATCATGAGAAATGCCAGGCTGGAAGAATCACAAGCCGGAATTAAGATTGCAGGGAGAAACATCAACAACCTCAGATATGCAGATGATACCACCCTAATGGCAGAAAGAACTAAAGAGCCTCTTGATGAGGGTGAAAGAGGAGAGTGCAAAAGCTGGCTTGAAACTCAACATTAAAAAAACTAAGATCATGGCAACTGGACCCATCAATTCCTGGCAAATGGTAGGGGTAGAAATGGAAGCAGTAACAGACTTTATTTATTTGGGCTTCAAGATCACCACAGACAGAGATTGCAGCCATGAAATTAAAAGACGCTTGCTCCTTGGGAGGAAAGCTATGGCAAACCTAGACAGCATATTAAAAAACAGGGACATCACCTTGCCGACAAAGATCTGCATAATGAAAGCTATGGTTTTTCCGGTAGCAATGTATGGTTGTGAGAGCTGGACCATAAGAAAGGCTGAGTGCTGAAGAACTGATGCCTTTGAATTGTGGTGCTGGAGAAGACTCTTACGAGTCCCTTGGATTGCTAGAAGGTCAAATCAGTCAATCCTAAAGGAAATCAACCCTGACTGCTCATTGGAAGGATTGATACTGAAGCTCAAGCTCAGATACTTTGGCCACCTAATGTGAAGAGAGAACTCTTTGGAAAAGATCCTGATGCTGGGAAAGACTGAAGGCAAAAAGAGAAGGGGATGGCAGAGGATAAGATGGTTAGATAGCATCACTGAAGCAATGAACATGAAATTGAGCAAACTCCGGAAGGCAGTGAAGGACAGGAAGGCCTGGAGCAACATGGTTCACGGGGTCACAAAGAGTCAGACACGACTTAACAACTGAACAAATGATTAAGACATTTATTTTAGAAACAGAAACGTTTTACCAATTTCTCCCTTAATAATAGTATTTTATCTTAACCAACTTAAGCTAAGCTAAAACAGGTCTGCAGTGCTATGGCTCAGTTGTACAAAGATAGACTGAGTAAAAGAGAATGCCTCTCTATAAAGATACAAAGAGACAGCACTTTTCCACTGCAAAAATGGAAATTGCAGACTAGAAAGTGTATTTGTTACTATAATCCCATATTCTTTGTTATACACTCTTACCTTAACAACAGGTTAGCTCTTTATTTTGTTTATAAGCATTTCTACAGTGAGGTATTCAGCTTCACCACATGCAAGTCTGTGTCAATAAACCTTTGGTGAAGCAAACTGAGACAAGAATCTGCAATTATCCATGCCTTCCACTTCTGATTGCTTCCAGATGTCACCAGTAAGGCAGGTGGAGATATATATTTTCCAGCAGTTCGTTCTATGTTTGACAAAAACAGTGCCATAATATGAATGTTACATTTTCTTGTAGCTTATAAACCTTCAGTCTATAACCTGTGCTTTCATGCAGGAGCATTGATGAAGAAAAGAAAATCCAATTCCATTTATTTTAGTAGAAATTAAAATAGATAGTAAATAGTTCTTAAAACACCTACACAGTATACATTACATTCAGCGTGGATTAGGCACTAATGAAGTCAATAATGCTGCAATTTACAGTCCATTTACTCGGGAGTTGTTGCCTAAATCAGTGAAATGGTTTTCAGTTTAGGCTGGCAGGAGACAAGACACCTGTCTCCTAAATACAAAAACAGAATGCTAGACCATCAGTACAGCTAGTTTAGTATTTTGTATATTGACTGGCAAAGCTTATAAGTTTTTCCTGAACTGGATCTTCCAGTTACATGGAATTAAGTAAGCTAGAACCTTCTGAAATAGAGTTTGGAAGTTGAAGGTGTAATCCTAAGCACACTTATTTATATTCATAGAATTCAGTGGAGATTATTCCTGGAGAAACCTGTTCAGGACTATGCTGTCAGTCCTTAGGCAAGACCTTACAACTTCATATACATCCCTCAGCCACAGCATCACTTTTCCAGCCACAGATCTAAAATGCAGAGTGTCCTGATGATACCTGACCCTATACTGATGAATGATCTCACCCAGCAGCATCAGGCAGATGTTGAATAAGAAGATTAAAACAACAGAAGAATTAAAACAGAATTCCAATAGTCATACAGGGCAAAAGACAATAATCAATTCCATGAAATTCAACCTCATAGTGGTACCCCAAATGCTCTACCCTAGTCCCTGTGGAAAGAGCAAGATTTTCTGTGCTTTCTTGAAGGCAGGCAAGGTTGGGACTGTGCAGAGGGAACAGAGGTGCAGCAACAAAAAGAAGGTAATCTCCTGGGTCCCAGAAGATGACAATGCTTAATGGATGGGGTTTGAAGCATGCCAACTCTGTCAGATCTTATTGAATGGTCAAACACAATAGGAGGGAGGTGTTCCTGCAAATATCCAAGTCCTATGCCATGTAGGGCTTTATAGATGACAAGCAGCACCTTGAATTGCAGTGCCTGGTAGCATGTCTATAACTACTCACTCCACTGCATTCTGGACCAATTGTAGCTTCTGAATGGTCTTCAAGGACAGCCTCATGTAAAGCACACTCCAGTAGTCCACACACATGACTAAATCATGGATGACAGTGAGTAGGGCTTCCCCATCCAGGAAACAGTGCAATTGGTGCACCAGATGAATCTGTACAAAGGATTTATGGCCTCAGCTGCCATGTGGTCCACAGACAGGAGCTGTGAGTTGGACTGAGCTAAGCCTTGAGTTGTTCTCTACTGCTGCTTGAAAAATTGCCAGTGCTATTCTTCTTGGTTTGTAGTGCACCAGGGGCTTCCTGGATTGTCATTTGCCATCCTAATCATCAGCAGCCAATTTTCAACAGATTTTACAATTTTTACAATGTATGTTTATTTTCAATTTTTGTAAGTATGTTTTTATGTCACTTCTAGGCTTGATCCTTTATCTTTAGCAGCAGATATGGACAGACCATGTCCTATAGGTCACATGCAGCCCTCAACCACTACCTGGGTATCCCATTGCACAGAGAGCGAACTTGTTGAAGAACACAGGAAGAGAAGGGTTTTCAACTCATTCAGGTCTGAATATGTGTGCATCTGTGCAAAAGAGGCCAAAGGGCATGGATGTGGCATGGGTGAATGTGTCATGGTCCCCTTTATAATTCTTCTCTACTTGTGCAGCCCTTAAAGAGCTTTGGTAGGGCCAATGCAGATGCCCCATCCACCCTCAAAGATTGCTCACTTTTGGTTTAAGACCATCACATTTGTCCTGGGTAATTCAGCTCTGGCTTTAACCTTTTTTATTCCATACTTCAACATTCCCAATTCTAGGTTCTCCATTACACTGTATTTTGCAGATAAATGGAGAGATCAAAAACAAAGCATTCATGCTAATAATGAAAGAAGGCAAATAGCTCTCTGAAAATGTTGCCTCTTTGGCAGAACTACAGATGAGGTAGGAGATAATTGCTCCAAGCTAATCCTATTCCAATTGTTCTGTCCAGTAACCCATGGCATATATATTTTATTTCTCAACAGAATTTTTTTTAAAAAAGAATACATACTATATAAAGATATAAGAAAATGGAATATTGTACTGGGTGGATATCATAACTCTCTTTATTGTTTGGAATATCTACAAAAACATACTGTGGTATAGAAACCTACCTAGGTAAAATAGCCAATGCCTCAAGGGAGTTTCATGTAAACTAACTTCTACCATTAACTATGTCTGGTTTCACTTTAATAAATGCATCTTCTTCCACATGTTTTTACTTTTTATAGTATACTCTTTCATTGCTGCCTCTGTCCTATTTAAGTTGCTGCCTTGTAAATATTATAGAAATAACTATATTATAGATATTATAAAAGTAATGTATGATAAGATGAGGGAAGAAGTAAGGATTTAAAAATCAGTATTTCCTAATAGTTTTTCATATATTTAAGTCTTAATTTTTAAAAATAATAGTCTACTAAGCATCTTCTCCTTTTATATAAACTTTACAAAACATTGAAACTGAATGAAAACCATCAAAAATCTTGGAAAACACAATTAAGATAATGGTGTGATATTAATAATCCTGCTCAAAGCATAAAATCAGGATATATGTATAAAATTACAGAGCTTAAGGATAAAGAGTCATAAAGAAATGGCTTAAAGAGCAGGAAGCGGCCACTGATGTCCCCCTGCGTTGCTATTCTTTCTCTGTTGCACGCATAGGCTCTTTATAGATGTACGTGAAAACAAGTCCATCTGTGGAGTCCTTGGGGTTCTCTGAGCTCAGTTCTTTTCTTGCAAACGTTTCATTACCCAGCTAGGTAACATCTTCAGTGCTAAAATGGGTTGGGGTTTGCTCTCTGTTTATGTGGCCTGCCTTGCCAGTGCTGGTAAGGGTGGGGTTTTTTTGTTTTGCTCCTCTGGTAGTTCTTTGATTGGCATATGTTTGCTGCTTGATCGTGTGCCTGGTGGTAACCTTTGCTCATCTGGGCAATGATTGCTGGTGATTGATTGCTGGTGAGGCGATCTTCTGATCTTTTGTCTCTTTTGAATAGTATGTAGATGCTGTTTATCTCTATGTTTCTGTTAAGTGCTGCCTTACCTGAATACCAGACTTCCAAGAATTCTCTTGCATATTTGGATTTAGCTTGGTCTAAAATGCTGAGAGTTTCCCAGTTATAACTATGGTTGAGTCCATGTGTTGTGAGATTAAGGAATTTTCATCATGTCTTCTGACTGCTAGCTGGTGCTCATGGATGCACTCTGCTAGTCTTCTGCCTGTCTGTCCTACGTAGTGTTTGTTACAGTCCTTACACTGTATGTTGTAGATGACTCCTGTTTTTTCTTCTTGGGCTACTGGGTCTTTTGGTTTACTTAGGGTATTTTAGAGTGATTTTGTTGGTTTGTGTGCTACAGAGAAGTCCATCTTTTCCTGTACCTCATATTTATGCATTGTTATTTAACAACATGGAGAAGAGCTACTTGAAACTGAAGAATATGGTAGTACAGAAACTCATATATATACCTGATTACAGAAGAAAATCCAATTTGGTTTAGTATACCCATCTCCTAGCATTTGAGCACTTGGACAAGTACTGTATATTAATTCTAATAGTTCTAACATATGGAGAAAGCATTTCTAATCATCAGAAGAGGCACTATAGAATATATTGTTGAATACCAGTGGAAAGCTTACACTTTTATGAAAATACTGTCTTCCTGGATAGTATGGCTTTAATAATTCCAAAACAATGTCAGTGCTTGAGCCAAAGTATCAGGATAATGCCAGCAGCACAAGTACACATAAGTAGAGTTTGGAAGGTCACAAGTGATTTCATTTTGGCTGTTTGCCACCTAAGATTAATATATTCAACATAATTAATTCAACCAGAGGTTACCAGAGCATGCATCAGCATGGCAGAACAACCTCTAACCAGGAAAAACTGCTGCTGACAACAATCCTAAATTAATTAAAGATGCTTTGGACCACTGAGGAGCCATTACAGAAACTCAAAACAATGGATTATCAAGCTGATTGTAATCCTTTTTCCAACCTACAATGTATCCATTTTGTAATATGAACAACTCTCAAGACAGCTGTTTTTATTATTACTTTAAATCCAGTACTACTACTGGTTTTCACTCTGTGTGCAGCTTGCAGGATCTGTGTTGAACGAATACATAGGACATATGCAAACCTTGGACATAAGGGCTTGAGTTCAAATGTACCTTTGCAAAGGGGAAATGTTTCATGTAAGACAATCTCCATTTGAATTCACCGCTCCTCATGTCTCAGCACTGATGCTAGGATTTGGAAGACACAATTCCCTCAATGTGCCTCCAAGAAGTAGTACTTGACAACCAAAACTTCTATTATATTACATTCACATATTTGAGGTGCTCTGTACAAATTAGAACCCTTTTAGGGTGGTAGACCTATTACAGGGCTTGAGAACCCAGCAAATGCTCAGTGTTACTGCTTTCTATTTTACTTCCTATTCCATGAATTCTAGAAGGTCTCTGAAGCTTCACAAGCAGCTTTTGGGTAGAGCCCAAAAGATCTGCCCTACAAAAGACGAATCAGGGAAATGCCATTTTCTTTAGATTCTGGCTGATAGTAGAAGAATCTGAGATTTTCAAACTCTGCCTTTGATTTTTTTTGGGGGGGGTTCATCTCTTTTGTGGTTCTCTACTGGTAAGACAAATTGCTCAATAGTTGGTCTGATTTTGAGATTTTTAAAAAATGCCATTTTATTTAAGTATAACTGTATTTTTAAAAAATAAGTCTGAAGTCTTAATAGAAAAAAGAGGTAAAGTCACCAATGTTACTCACTTTTATTTCATCCTAAGATTCATTGAATCACAACTGGCCTTGCTTCTGATGAATAGTATTCATTATTAAACTGCTTTTGATAGAGCTAAGTGATCAATTTGTATAAAACCATTGCTAATTTGAGAGCTAGTTTGTGTAAATAATGAATATATGCGTGTATACATAGACACACAGTTTTCCAGTTCATAAAAGTGAATAGGTTTCTGGCATGAGTTCATGGGTCTTTCATTATATGCAATAGGTTTCCCACATAAGTAGAGTTATTAGCTACCAACCTGTCATTAGAACCAACATTGGAATACTTTATTTATTCATTTGTTTACTTATTCCTTAGCCAATAAATTAATCTGATGTTCCTCGGGCTAGAATAAACAAGCGGGATACTACTTTGGTTAGGGGTGGCAAACCCTTGGTGAAGGATGCTGGGAGGCAGGTGTCCAAGGAGGGGACAAATAATGAAACAAACTATTCTTTCTACATATGTGCATGCAATATTGTGACACAAGTACAAAAGGGTGAAGTTTACATATAAGATATTATGATGCAGTTTCATCACTGTGGTGACACTGTGGTTAGGAACAGACACCTACAGCTGGGTACTTCAGATGGTTCCCCCTTCCTAACATAGATCTGGTCATAAATCAGCACTTCAATGTAGCAAGTTATATTCTCTCCCCCCCGCCTGCCCCCTAGCTACACAGCTGAGCCTTTGGTATTCATTTCAGTCCAGGCTCTGCCTCCTTTTCAGTCATGGAAGTCAGCAGTTTCTTTTCCTTGAGTTGGAAGATTTCTGATAATCAAGCTGGTGACCACACCTTATCAGTCTACATGGGGGTCCATCTCTTGGTCTGAGAATCTATATTTGAGAAACTATCTTTTGTTTTGAGATCATCTCTTATTGAGTCTTATTAGCAGCTTTCATTCTTCATTTCAGAAAATAATGTATACAAGCTGCATAAGCTGAAATCCACTAAGCAAATTATTCTGCATGATCTGCTTTTACTCCATCTTTACGATATGCTTAACTCCATCTTTAATACATACCCATTTATGCCATCACAAATATATATGACACAAGATATATATGGTGGGTGTCTATGGGTGTGAATGTGTGGGTGAAAAAACATCTATAACTCAATATATATGATTTCCACTTAGAAATAACAATATAATTATAGGACAAATTCAGATTATGTTGTTCTCTGGAAAACCCAGATCAATGTAATATCTTTTACTTAGGAACCAGATACCTTCTGTAATAACTTCCACAATATTCAGTGTATCCACTATAAAGATGTTTTTAGATCTATTCCCCATTAAAGTAATTGCAACCAACTAATATAAATTTGAATCAATGAAGTTAATGCAATTTTATTTTATATTTGTAATATTATCCAGCAAATATAGTACAAAGGAGCATAGTAGCTGGTTTATTTCAATATAACATAAACATAGGTGAATATGCTTAAATATACATTTATTGTTACAGATACTCTGTGATATGGATTTTTGGATTTTCTTTAACCTCAGAATTAGCACATAAGAGGATATCCTGAAGCCTTATGAAAAAGGGCTCTCAGTTTCTCTCATCTTTTTCCTTACATTTGGGGAGTCAAGGGATGACAAGGAAACTAATGTTCATGAACCTTCACACATTTCTCTCATTTCTGTTATTGTTGAAAGACATTGGGCAGACATCCTGTCTCCTTAAGTGTCGAGGCCATAAAGATATGGGAGGAACTGACCCCAATCTGATAGCCTTCAGAACACCCTTCAGCCGCTCTGGTGATGCCTCTGCATTCCATGAAACAATAAATATCAGAAGATCAAAGGGGGTGCCCCGAACTTTGACTGGCAACCAATGGGTCATCGGGGAGATAAGTTTCCCCCAGTAATAAGGAGGATCCCAAATTTATGCCAATTTTAGCCAATCAATTTGTTAATTGCTGTATCTCTGTGTAAGAAACGTGTATAAAATCTTCAAGTGTGATCGGGGTGCTTCTCTGCCTTAAGGGGAGACCCCAGCTGACTCTATTGGCTTGCTTTCAATAAAATTTTAAAATCTCAGTGGGTGTTTTCATGTCTGATCTTCTGCCGGACTGAATCCCAATTGGGAGAATCAAGAACTCTCAAATTTTGCTAACAATGCCAATAAAACCTAAATCAAAATAAAACTATTTGAAAAAAAAAGCTCACTTTACATTGGGGGAAGAGGATTAAAGGAACTTATTCTGTAGTACTATATCTGAAGAACATCACAAAAGACTAAGTGATATTTCCAAAAATCTCTACAAAGTCAGATTTTCTCAGAGAATTTCTGTCTGAATACTCATAGCATGCCGAGCTTTTCTAAAAACATAATTAATCTGATAGGAATAATAGAAAACATCATTTTCATTCTAATATCTCTAAATCATTATGGTAATGCTTTTTCCATCTGGACATGTAATATATATTTTACATCAGAATATAGAATCCATAGCATATTTTCAGATTGCTTTCATTCTTGAGATACTTTAATTTGCAAAGGAACACTAAATATTGCTATGCCTATTAATAAATCAGAATATGTATTTCCATTCCAGCCACATGATGGAGCTACAAAATAAACTGAATTTATAATACACAATATTTGTTTAATAATGTTAATCATGATATTGTAAGTCCAAAAACCCAAACGTATTTCAAAATATTGATGACCAATTAATAATCAACTTCAGTACATAATTGCACATTTTATTTTTTATTTATATTTATTAAGAACTTTTTTCATAGAATAAAAGACAAATCTAAAGGGGAAAAACAGAGAGAGAGAGAGAAATAGAAAGTACAAGAAATGAAAAAGAGAGAGAAAAAGCTAAAGAAATATATGAATGACTTCCAACCATTTTTTAAACAGATAGTTACAATCGTATTGTCCCTCCTCCCTCTTAGATGCTATTCAAGCCTCTTCAGCCCCTCATTTAATTCAAGTCTGACTTAATCTCTGAATCCATAAACCATAAAATAAAAGAATAAGAATAAGAATGTTCTAAGAAAATTGCAAGGAACAAAATAAACTATGAACCATGATCATGCTCCTCAAAAAACATAAATAAAAATAGCACTATTTATTCATTTGAACTAAAAAGGTGTTCGTTTGACACTTAAAAAGACAATGCATAGAAACACATACATGTTCATTATTATTATTATTATTATTTAGGAGGAGGTACTAAACTGTCTTATATTGGGTTCACATTTTGATTGATTATGACCTTCAAGGTTTCTTTCTTTATAACTTACTTATAAATCAGTTTTATAAACTCACCCAAGTTATAATGACTCTTGGAAGTGTACAAGTTGAAAACTGGTTCCTGGTCATTCATCAGTAAGATAAGGAGAATATAAATCTTCTGCAGCTTATTTTGAAACATTATACAGGGTTTTTTTTCCTTTTATTATTGAGTAGAACAAAAAATAAGCAATCCACAACATTATGAAGAATGAAGAAACAAAAACAAATAACAGCTAAAAAACCAATAGCATAGAGGGCATATATTAGTGGATACATATACATATATAAAAGTTCTACATAAGTATTTCACTGCTTCAAATTTTATTATAATCTTCCTCTGCTAATCAACATTGATAAGTGATTCATTTATAAATTCCTAATAACATAACTCTGCAGGTCACCGAGTAGCTGTTATCTTTCCAGTGCTGAAGAATAGCTCTAAGTAGGACACAGAGATTCCACATTCTTTGTCCAGATGTTAACTTCCATGTGGTAATATACTTCAAAAGAATATGAACATCTGAAAATACTAAATCCTATCTAATACATGTAATAACTTCCAACAAAACTGAACAATTATAGGACAATGTACAAACATATGTTTAAATGAAACATTAATCTCATTTCATCTCCAACATCACAATATACTACTGTTTAAAAGTTGCATTAAGTGTTTATAAAAATGTGTTATTATTTATTAAAATGTTTGAAAGTCAACCTTCAGTCTTTCAGTTACCAGGAAGATAACCCATAATACAGTAAAAACATAGGAAGGCAGTATTTATTTATTTATTTATTTATATATTCGATTTATTTATTGTCCACCCATCTCCCCCCAATGGGGAACTCTGGGCGGCTCACAAAGTACATATCAACAATTACAATTCTACAATTAATTACGTTATGTGATAAACACAAGGAATGCATGAAATATAATGATATGGACCAGGAGAGAATCAACAAATAGAATATCTGGAGAAAATAAAAACTTACACAGAAAGATCTCCCATCAAATGCTAATCACCCTTCCTTTGAAAGGCATATTTCATCATCAGATTTCCAGAACCAAGAAAGCTGTTTCTTTCACTAACACATAATATACCTGTAGCCTTTGGAGAAGAGCTTCTCCTGATTATTACAATCTCAGACAGGCTAGTACGGAGAGATGTTTTCTTACAGATATTTGAGGCCAGACCACTTAGGTTTGACGGGAAGACTCCAACATTTTGACCAACTGTTTAACTAACCCTGTCATTTTTATGAATGAAATAAATAAGGATGAAAGGTGGTAATGTGGGTAGAATAATCTGCATACTCTGCATATCCACACACATACACAAATAGCATAAGTCCCTTTATACTATTTATCCATAAAAAACAGAATGCTTTAAATGCAATGTGAGAGTAGGGGGAGAGAAATTAAGGAGAAATCTTGAATGTAGTATTTCCATTTTCTATAACAGTTTAAACTATTAGTCCATAATCCAAAGAAATAATTGTGTGTGTGGGCAGGACCCATGAATGGAAGCAAAGCTTGCTTTCAGGCTTTCATAATCATGAAGGTGTGGCCATATGTACTGTATAAAGAGATTTACTATTCTGATTAGGAGCTAACTTCCATCAGCATATTTTTTTAAAAAATATATTTTTTAAATAAACTCTTATCCAGCCAGCATGGCCAGTGATAAAGGAAGTTGGAAATTATACCTCACCAACATTAGAGGGTAACACATTGACAACTTCATTCCTTTAAGCCTCAAGTTAAACCTCACAAAGGGAAGACATCGTGTAAACCTGGCTGGGGGACCCTCTTTTCTAAATTTAATCTCTTCCCAATTCCATTGGTTTTTAAAGAGAGATCTTTCCCTGCTAAGGTTTAGCATCTATGGGGCATGACGAAGAAACCTACTCTTTTCCAAGTTTTCAACAATGTGTGGTGTGAAAAAGTATTTCCTTTTGTCAGTCCTGAATCTCTCTGCATTTAGTCTCATTGGATGACTTCCAATCCTAACGTTTTAAGGTGAAGTGGGGTGACTCCTCTCTGTCCCATTAAGTTTGCCGTCATGATTTGCTATACCTCCATCTTGTCTCCTCTTACCCTTCTTTATGACAAACTAACAAGTTTATTCTATTTTCTCCCAGGCTACTATTAAGCAAACTCTCATAGTCTCAGGTTCTACAGTTGTTTGCTTTTAATATAGTACAGTTATTTTCTAATATAGTATTGCTGTTCTTTATTTTCAAGGGTCTTTCTGGATATTCTCCAGTGAGGAGAGATTAAGGTATAGCTGTGGGAGCAAAGATCAACTCAGCTTAATCAGAACAAGTGAATAAAATTTAAAACCTTATAGTTAGAGTTTGTTATTATTTTTGAAAAATAATCCTCTAATATGTTGCCAGCATCTGTAAAATTATAGGAAAATAACACTGGTGATGGAATGTAAAGACATTGCCTCTTACCATTATTAATTTATATCCGATGATCAATTTTTCGCTGCCCTTAAAAAAAAACCTAAAAGGACCTGCATGAATATTGCCAATAAGTATAATACTAAAGTTGTTAAAAGCACAGTTTTCTGTCCAGGGATTTCTAATTAACCTAAAACAAACTCCAAAGCTTTTTACAGGGAATCATTTAATTTTCCTAATAAAAATTATCCAGGACCATATTCTTCAAAGTAATGTATGCAAAACCTTTGCTTTTAAGAAAATTTATGTATTTCAACCACAGAAGTTATTTTACAATAAATAATAAATACTATATAAAGTTGAACACTGACCCCTAGTAGTCAGACTGAAAAATGCTTAACAGTGATCCACTATACACATTTCAGTTCCTACAGGAACCAGTAAAATAATAAAGGAATTGAAACATCATATCCTTATTATTTCTTATACCTTTTGAAAGTAGCATTACAGGAAATACCATAATTGATCTTGAGTTTAAAAAATGGTCTAAAATGATTTTTGAACTTTAAAAAGTCTAGTTTGCTATATATAAAAGATATTCAAAATGCAGTGTTGCTACTTCTGTGAAAGGAACTCTATTAATACTGTCAAAAATTTGCCTTATGTACCACTAGTGGCAATTAATAAAATAGAAAAGTCATTTTAAACCCCTGAAATTTCGGAAGCTTGTTAAGAAGAGAGAGGCCAGAAGATAAAGACATATTAAAGACAAAAATATTACACATGCTACATCCTCCTCCTCACCTGAAACTTCTACCACCACCCAGTTGGTACCTCACAACATAGTTAAGTGAATTGGACAACCAAATAAATCAATTAATTCCACCTATGATTAAGAATGTATTTGCCCTTTCTGAATAAATTGATGAAAGGTCACTTACAATATAGCATAAGAGCAATCTTTTATTGCTGTTTTCATGCAAATGTTTAGAACATTTATTAACAACATACAGAGGAAAACCAGTAATGAAAACACTGGCTTGTATCTGGACCTAGACAAAGCTAGGGTCAGCCTATTATTTTCGTGAGGTCATTTAATCATTACTATCTTAAATTCCATTCCAGTGAATTCAGCCCAGTTGCCTTACTATTCTAGTTTCTTCTCTTTACATTCTGAGAAATTTCACATATTTTATTGTCACAGGCACATTACAAAAGGAAGTTATAATTGTTTCTAAAATGTATACATAATATACAGTATATTGAAAAATCCCTGTGAAGAATAACATACAGTACAAGACTAACCCAGAAAATATGTGTGAAGTAGAAATGACAAATATATACAGTACACACATACAGAGAGAGAGAGAGAGAGAGAGAGAGAGAGAGAGAGGAGAGAATGTGTTTAAAAAGAAAGAATGGAAATAGTGTAAACTTTAATAGCATAATGGTCTTCTCTGGTATACAACTGGCAGAGATTTTCATAGCAATTAGTGCTATCCATGGGGCTATGGTGGTATCTCCTAGAGAGTTGTTAAAGTTAATTGTTTCTGGATGGGAAAGAGAAAAAAAACAGGATTGATTTCAGCAGTTATTAAAACTATTAATAACATCTAGATGTCCAGTTGTAAAAATACATCTATTTTCCCATTTGATTACTATGATACAGTACTGTAAGTACTGGTCCTGCTTCAATTTTGTAATATTGCAAGTAAAAAAAGTAAAGATTTCACTCATATGATATATCTTTTTCTGAATTCTGTGTCTTTTATATGTTAAACAGGTGAACTAGTGCTAGAGAAAACATTCATAATGGGTATATTCTCATGACACAGTAAAACTAGTATTCTGGCTTATCAGGGATCTTGGTGTTAGCTGATGCCCCTGCTATTGAGTCTTAATCTGAGAAAGTGCAACTAGCAAGCCATGGGGGGCTTCATGTGTAGTTTCATTGCTATTTCTTGTGAACTAGGAATTCTAGCTTGTTCCTATTGTTCCTATCCTAAACACCTTATCTTGTTTTTGGGCATGCACATTTGAAAGATGAGCCAGCAGAAACCACTTATTTGTAGTTCAAACCCAGCCATTATCTGACAGCACTTCAAAGAAAATATTTTCACAAGTACATATCCATGTATTATGTAACACTCTGGTGCAACGTTGAATGTTCTCAGAGGGTGTGCATTGTTCAGCCAGAGTTTTATCAAATGCTGCTGCCTTTGACTCATGGCCTAATTAGACATGTCAGGTTCTTTGGCAGTTTCTTTTCCAGCCATGATTCTCACAGTTCTCTTTAGCAAGATTTATTGAAATTAATATGAGGGAGTTTATAAGAATTCCAGCAATTCAACTCGTTCCTATTTAGAACCAATATATTACTGTACCTTAGGACAGAGATTTTCTGATTTCTGTCTAACAAGCTCAGATTAAATCCTGTTAAAATGGAGTTACTAGTCAGTAAACATCTGGGCACATCAGTCCCTCTGGAAAGGACATGCTCACCATAAAACACTTGGGAGCCCTCCTGGTTTAATAGCTCCTGGTTACATGGTAGATGGAAGGTACTGCTAGAGGGGCTTTGCCTAGCTTCAGCTGGTGCACCAGTTATGACCCTACCTGGACCAGGATGCCCTGACATCAGTAATTCATGATTAGACTACTGCAATGCACTATATATTTGCCTTTGGAGACATTCTGGAAGTGGTAACAACTACACAAACTCTAAATCAAGCTGGTACTGGGAATTTAAATGCTTCCCCAAATTCTCAGAATTGTCTCAAAGTCCAATCTACCTCAATATCTCTGAGTCCCAAAGTACAATCACAAAAGAAAAATTCCCCCAAATGAAATCCAATTTCCAGCCTATGCAACGTTCCTTTCTCCATTAGAGTGACCGCCCACATTCTCCACCCCTCTTGGGATTGAGAAGAGATAGAGAATTTATTTCCACCTCTCTCAGGATCTTTGTGGCACAATCACTGCAGAAGGCAACAATATACAGCAAAAGAGTTGGATAGGATCATTAAATCAAACCTTGAATATAGTTGTCCCTTTAATACATTTCTCAGTTCCAGCACAATTAACTAGAGGTACACATCACCAATCAATGCAGTTTTACCAACTAATGTAAGCAGAGAGGTTATCTTAATTAGGAATCAGATTGTTACAAAATTTTCTTGTAGTTCCTTGATTTCAGAAAGATCTCCAGTGTGGAAAAAAATAATAAGAGAAGCAGAAAGTGAAGAGGAAGAAAAAAATAACTAGCTATTAAACAGAGAAACTTTAAAAACTTTAAAAACAGAACTCTGCTACACAAGATTTTATTATATATACATATAATAAATTTGAAACCATTATATGATATTTGCCCACAGTTTATTCTATGTTTCTCTATTGAAGAGTTTAAGATAAGAGAGTGCTGAAATTAATGTCCAAGGTCACAAACCTTATTATAATCTTAATTATAGCCTTACTATAGTCTTAATTATAGCCTTACATGCCACTTGTGCCTAGCTATGAGGTAGCACATGGTCAAACTTGCTAATCTTTCTCAAAAGAGAGAGCCAATTTGGCGTAGCGATTAAAGCATCAGGCTAGAAACTGGGGCACTGTGAATACTAGTCCCACCTTGGGCACAAAGCCAGCTGCTTGATCTTGGACAGTCACTCTCTCACAGCCCTAGAATGGAGGCAATGGCAAACCACTTCCAAAAGTTTTGCCAAGAAAACTGCAGGGACTAGTCCAGGCAATTGCCTGGAGTCAACAGTGACTTGAAGGCACGCACACACAGTCTCAAAAAGTACAGTTGGACAGATCTGGCTAGGACTTGGATGGCAGGAGGTTGCAAATGGTGATCATGAGATGTCACACCTAACAACTGTGCAGGATTCACCTAAGAATGGCAACTAGAACTGCCGTTGTAAGTTGGCACAGTCACATGACGTCACGCTTTATGACTGCATCACTTAGCAATGGAGTTACCAGTCTCAGTTACCATTGTTAACTGAGGACCTGTATAAATCTGTTAAATAATTCAAGTTCTGTCTCAGCAAACAACTAAGAATTCCATCAAACCCCATACTTAAGGGGTTTTTTTTCCAGTACCAAAAATAAATCACCTTCCACAAATTATGGCTGTACAAAGCATTCAAAGGGGTGCTTAGGAAAGCATGTTAGCAAAAATGAAGCACTTCCCTTCAAAGTGCTAAAGCAGTTATGTCTTTTTCAAAGCTTGGGCAGCTGCCTCAAAAGTGAGTATGCACAGGCAATACTCCTTTTGGGACCACAAGCAGTGTAAAATGGCTGTGCATGTACAACAATACACTGAGCGCTTGGGACAGCCTTCAAAGGATATAGCTGCTTTAATGTTTTGAAGAAGGATCCTTTGGCCATACTAACAGGCTTTTTGAAAGACCTCTTTTGAATGCTTTGCAGAGTTATATTACAATTGCTAGTTCATAGCATTTTCCATTAAACACATCGTTTTAAACAGTACTGCACACTAAAAAATGTATTTCATATGTGTATCAAAACTATACTGTGTGCATGAACATAAACATTAAAAAGGTTTAATATGTTTATATTTATAGCATTTTATAAATGCTGTTTTTTATCATCAAAAGTGTTGGGAAAAATTAAAGAGCAGGGAAAACATAGGTGAAAAAATATTAAAGCACTTTTTAATACTAAAATAGATATGCAGTCAGCTCTAGCCTCATGCCATTCATTATTCACTTTCATTTTTTATTTTGATTTACTGCAAAATCCAAAGTCAAATACCAGTGTTTAATTCACTAAATCATTAGAGCAGAAAATGCCAGAATTCAAAGAACAATAATTACTTAGGAAGGTATGATAATAAGTGAATGTTTGGATTTAATTGGAACATTTGGCATTGTCATCCCCTATTGATATTTAATTTGCAACAGCTTGAAAAAAAACCTATTATTTATACTTCCTATTTCTGATCCATGGGTAACTTATCTCCAGCGTAGACTTGGCAGAGATTATTTTTTGTTGAGGGAGTTAAAGGCAAATGTGATCCATGCCCCACTTGGCTCCTTCAGAGAGGTGGTGGTGGTGGGGGGAGTGTGAACATTGGATTCCAGTGGTGGTTAACACTTCTCTCAGCAAGGGATAGGTCTGCCAGTCTCAAAAGAGGCAATTATGCCATGTCCAGAAGAGGCTATATTTTGATCTGGCTATATGTTGATCTGGCTTCCAATCTCCCCCTTTTAAGGAAGATTCTGGAGAATGTGGTGGGGCAAGTATTACAGAGAATCCTAGATGAAGCAGGGTACCTGGACCTTTTCCAGATGGGTTTTAAACCTGGTCATGGAACTGAAATAGCATCAGTCCTTCTTGTAGATTACCTTTTTTGGATCTGGATGGAGGGAATGCAATCCCTCTGGTCATTTTAGACCTATGTGAGGCTTTCAGGAATATTGACCATGGTATTCTTTTTGACTGACTCTAATGATTGGAAGAGGGAGGCACTGTTTTCCCTCCTTCCTGAGTGGTCAGTTCTGGTTAATATCGGCAGGAGATTTATTTCTTATCAGTGGATTGCAGTCAGCAATAAATACAACAGTAACAATAAAACGAGAGCCAGTTAGCTTAGTCATTACAGTGCTGGAGTAGAAGTGGGGAAACCTGAAGTCTAGATCTACCTTAGACAAGAAAGTCAGTTGAGTAACCTTGGGCCCTTCACTTTCTCTCAGCCTTAGGAAGAAGGGCAGGACAAGTCACTTCCAAAAATGCTGCCTAGATGATCGCATGGACTTGCCACACGGTCTCCAGGAGTCAAGTCTGCCTCAAAGGCACAAAACAGAGAATAGAATAAAATAGAATGATACTGTAACAGTTAATAGACATCAGTACAACATAGTAAGATTCATAGAACATATTACTTAGGACAACATCCGAGTGACCAAAGCCTTCTTTATATAAACAGCATTGCAAATTAGGCTAAACATAATCAGGCACTTGGAATTCTCAGCAGCACCAAAAGTCACAAAGTGTTAGCAAGGTAAGTGAAAGTGTTACTTGCAAGAATGCAAGTTAGCCACAAAGGATTAACAGCAAGGTTTTTTGATAACAGCTGAACTAAACTAACAATTTATATAAAGTATCCTAGGTATTTATTTACCCTAAAGGATTCATTGGGTGGGGGAAATATGATTTCATTCCTTCCACCCCTCATAATATGCCTATGAATTAACCCAGTCAGTACGGTTAACCTTATCAACCACACTGACTGCAATATCCTATCATGTTGCTAATGATTAACTGTAAGTCTAATGTAACTAATTGAATAAAAGCCTTAATTTGCATATGTCTATAAAGAGGGCTTGTAACCCCACCCAGCAATGTAATTTCTCCTAGTCTCCAATTCAAATGTGTTCTTAGGACATATTGATGGACAAATATACCAACAAATCAGAGGAATATCCATGGGATCACCACCTGCACTGGAGCTGGCAGCATGGGAAGGGCAGCAGTGCTGTGTGTGGAGCTGCCAGCCAGTCACTTGGGCACGGGGGCTTTCATCTGGTTGTTTGTTTGTGTGCCTTGTATGGCGGCCCCAAAGATTCTTCTCCATGCGGATGGCCCATTATTCAGCCTGAAATGATCAGCTTCCACGCTGTCTGTGGATGAGCCAATTGGCTGGTCTTGGCTGGCCCCTGGGCACTTGGAGGGCTGAGGATGGATGAGGTCTGCATCAGTCTGCAGCAGGAGTGGGAGCTGGCTGGCAGCTTTTGGCAGAGTCCAGCCGATGTTCTGCAGCCGCAGTGAGGGATCTGGACTGTGGGAGCCAACTTGCCACTTTGGCCCCTTCAGGTCCGGAAGGGGAAAGCAGCTGTTTCATCTGTTCCAAGTCCCAAAAGGATCTGATGCAACCAGTGTGGCCAGAGCTGCTGGGATGGACTAGGCTGAAGGAATTCTGTAGCCCTTTGGAGAAGCAGGAGGAGCTGGGACTGGTGGTGGGGAGGGGGATTGTGATGGGGGTGAAAGTGGATTGGAGGGTAGAGTGTGGGAGGAAAGGCTGGAGCTTCAGCCATTACTTTCCCCCATGGATAGAAGACAGAGGGGGAAGTAGTGGCTTCTCTTAGCCTGGTGTAGTGGTGATTTGGTCGTCTTGCCTCTGCTAATAGCAGTGGCCAGAAATGCCCTGGGGCCAACTTACCAGCTGAGTGGAAGGATTGAGGGGTGGTTGTATATGGGATCCTTGGTAAGGGGGGCAAAGGGCTAGGGGAGTGGGCAGTTGGGGGAGTCAGTGACGGGATAGGATTGTGATGGTGATGGGCAATGGGCGATATAGTGGGAAACAGAAGGCAGGCCACACACAGGAAGCACAGGAGCAATGTCTTCCATCTAACCCACACTCCAGCCACTGCCTACATCCCCAGTTACTGATTATCAAACCTTAGGCGGTGTTGAACCCCAGCTGGTCTTCATGTCAGGTTGGCCCGTAATAAAGCTCACCTCATCTGGGATTTAATTCTGGATGAGAGGGCTGACTTGGTGTGTATTACCAAGACCTGGCTGGGCAAAGAGTGGGGAGTGCCTCTCTTGGAAATATGTGAGGTTGGAAATTGCGAGGTTGGGCCTAAGAGTTCAGTTGGGAGTTCTGCTACTATACTAGTTTCCCTACTGCGTAGCAGCCTCCCTGCCTGCTCTCCTCGAAGCTGTCTCCGAGCTGGAGGTGGAGTTCCCCAGACTTATGGTTCTGGGGGATTTCAATCTGCTATCCTTGGAGGCAGACTCAGAAATGGCAGGAGAGTTCATGGGCACCATGACAACCATGGTCCTGACCCAGCTTGTTGCAGGTCCAACATACAGGGGGAGCCACATGTTGGACCTGGCTTTTGTTTTGGGGCAATGGCTACATGTTCTGGAGTTGGGGAATATTGCCATCTGTCCCTTGTCATGGACAAAGCACTACCTGGTGACGCTAGAGTTTACCGTAGCAACTCATCTCCACAGGGAAGCAATGTCATGGTCCAGGCTGCTCCAGCTGAACCAGTGGACTGTTAGCCTCCGGAAACACCAAGCCAGGAATCACCAGCACCATAAGAGCAGCTGGAGCAGTCAGATGATGAGGTACAGCCCCCAATCTCTCGGAGTCGGCAAGTAGAGCAGAGAGCAGAGCAGACGCTCAATGAGGCTCCTTGCCAAGCAAGGGAGTAACTATCATAATTAAAGATAGCTGGCTGCAGCCTGATTTAAGAGGCAGCCCTGACCCATATTCCTCTGTTGGAAATAACCATCTGATCTGCTGCTCTGGTGTGTCATTCCTGTGTACTCTGCTTGCGTAAAAAAACCTGAAACTCTGTTCTTTGCGCTGGCTGATGAACCTGGCTTGGCTCTCTGAACTTTGGACTGGATTTTGACTTCCCTTCTGCATGTTCCTGTTAAAAGCAAAACTAAACAGTAAGCTTTCTTTCCAAGATACTCTTTCCAAGGAATTTACATTCCTTTCCTCATCTGCCGTTTATCTACTCAGCCTTGAGTAAATTACTATTATCACCTAGTAAATGTGTGTGTGTGAATTTGAGACCAGAGACAGGACAGGCAAGGATATTTGATCATCCCACTCCAGGCACCACTGGGTTTCAGAGGGAGCTTGGGATTTTTCCTGAGGGCTTGATACACAGTTGGACTGAGGCCTTGGTTGCCACTTGGAATGAGGCAGCATCAGCAGTCTTAGATTGGATCATGCCTTTGAGGACTCTCTCTGGGCGCAGATTCTGATTCAGATTCCCCTGGTTTCAGAAAGCCTGAGGGGGATGAAGCAGCAGAAGAGATGCCTAGAGTGCTGCTGATAGAAAACTAGGAGCAAATCCAACCAGACACAGGTAAGAGCCTTTGTTGTGACTCTTGGTAAGTACCTTGTTGTGATAAGGGTGGCAAAAAAGGCTTATTTCTCCACCTTTATTGCATCCTCTGAGTGTGAGCCAGCAGCCCTATTCAGGGCAAGCCAGTCCCTCCTGGGTCAGAAGGGATCAGTGGAGCATCTGTGGGATCACTGTGAGGACTATTTTCAACACCTGGTGGATAAAATCACTCAGATCAGGTGACAGAAGCACAGTCTTGCAGTGTTATCTGGAAGGAGTTCAAGCCTATTCGTTTTGAGGATGTGGAGAGGGTTCTTGGAGCTGTGGGGACAGCTATCAGATCCCTGCCCCTCCTGGCTGGTCAAGGCCACCACAGAGAGAGCATGTGGGTAAATCCATGCAGTGATAAATGCCTCTTTGAAAGAGGAAGTGCTCCCACCAGCTCTAAAAGAGCACCTCCTTCTCAAGGGGCCATCCCTGGATCTAGTCAGTTTGGAGAGTTTTTGTCCAATCTCCAACCTTCCTTTTTTAGAGAAGGTTGTTGAAAAGGTGGTTGGCTTCTAGCTTCAGAGGGCCCTGGAGGAAAAGGATTATCCAGATCCTTTCTAGTCAGGATTTAGACCTGGTTACAGTATTATCAGCCTTTCAAATACAGAGATGGCTTTGGTCACACTTGTCAATGACCTGTGGCAAGCTCAGGAGGGGGGTGGTGCACATCCATCCTGGGTCTCCTTGATCTTGTGAAGTTTGGCATTGAGACACTGAGTCTCCAGTAGCAAGACATACTAAGGACTAGTGACAAGTGTGCTGCTGCCAGCAATCAGCCAGCCATGGCCACCTCGTAATATATCATGCTAAAACTCCCCTCAGAGCAAGACAACCTACTCCTGAGAACCATGGCAATAAAAGTGGAAGTCAGGAGGGTAGCAGACAAGATGTTTGGCCTAATTTGCCAAATTGTATCCCTGAAATCCCAGAGCTATTGACTAGACTAGAAAGTTGAAAAAGCATTCTAGAAGGTGGTAATGGCAGACTTCCTCCATACTATTGCTAAGAAAATTAGAAGTGTCCATGTAATCATCAGGATATAAGTGCAACTAAAGAAAAAGTTTATTCGAGAAGTATCTCTAATTCCCTTTTTCTTGGGTTAATCCTGCCTAAATGCACTACTGGGAATATGCTCCTTTGAATTAAGTAGGATTTAATTTCAAGCAAACTTTATTAGGATTGAGTAAAGTAAAAGTTTATAATGAGAGTTAATATTAATGACTAGGGAAAGATTGTTAGTTGTATGTACATTATGGGTTTGTTTTTCACTGAAACATTCACACTTTAGAAATGATTGTTTGAACTCAGGCATAGAATATCATGTTTTGCAATATCAGAAAGTGCTAGATACACTCCCACAACCTGCTATGATATACTTTAAACTGCCAACATAGCATTCTCTTCATCTACACTAAAATTTCTGCGTGATTGCTGTTGGACTCTTTTAAACAGCTTCTGCATCCCATTTTGTTGAAAGGTTAAATGTCTTCTGTACAGAGTAGATAGGATATGAAGTATTTCAAGATGATAGATGTTCTATATCTTCATGCAGAGGTGAAAGTTAATGTTGCAGTTATCTAGCTGTTTACTGGAATAATTCACTCTCTTCTAAAGTAGTTGCTACCAGTGAGGAAAGCCTAATGGGTATACAAAGGATAAAAAAGTGATTTATATCTATTTTTAATTATGTTCAAATGGACTTAACTTCTATGAAATAGTAGCATATTGGAAACCAGAAAGCAACTGCATATATGTCTGTTCAGAAATAAATCCATTGATCTCAATAAGCTTACTCCAAAAACTGAAATCTTATGTTCACTTCCTTGGAAACTGAACACAATGGGACTTACATCTGAATAAGTACAGGTGGAAGTATAGTATTAATAAACCTGCACATGTTAAATCTCTTCTCCTACATAATGTGATTTTCATTAGCTTTACTTTAATTTAATTGATAAACAATCTCTGCTCTTTAAAAACTTGTCTTATCTTGAAATATGCATAAGGTAGAGAAATTGGTGAACAGCAAAGGATAATAAAGCTTATAAATATTGGACCTTTTAACAATGTCAAAGATGCCTTGCACAGAGTATTGACGTATATGGCATTATAATTATTTTGCTGATTAAAATTTTCCTTTTCTTCCAAAGAGGACAGTCTACTTCTACTGTGAATATAGTTTGTATAATGCAAGCAGAAATGAGTCTGAATCTTTCCAAACCCCTTTATTCAATCTGATTACTAACACAATTATCTTCAGGTATTTGATGATTGAGGCTCGAGATTCTGCGGTAGGCAGACAGACAGGCCTTTGCCTCGTGTTGTTACAGGATCTTTTGTTATGACCTTGCCCCAAAGTCCTTCATAACAGCCTCTCCATAAAGAAAGAAAAAGATGAGGCTTGAAGATTAATTAAAGAAGAAACAGATAAAACAACAATGCAAAATGTATAGTAAGGTTTTAGAGGGCAAAGGTGCTTCAGGGCATGTGGGGATGCAAATATTAACACGTATCAGCAACTCCTGGTGTTGTACAACGCCTGCCCCTGAAGGTGCAGCACAAGCCCAGTTGTCAGGCTTCTCTCAAGCCATGACAATGTATCCCAGTCCCATATTCAGGAACTTGCTTACAGCAGAAACTTTGCAGACACAACTCAGCTAGGTAAGACACTGTGAGAAGGCAGGGAGAAGTGAGGGCCTCAAACGAACCATGTTTGCTAAGGAAGAGCGCTGTGCACCATGGGGCAGCCTTGGGGGGACGGCAGGAGGGAGGATGGGCAGAAGGCACACTCGCATCAGAGTGGAGAAGGACGGCAGGAGGGAGGAAAGACTGCAGGCAAGAGGCACGTTCGCACCAGAGTGAAAAGAAACGGCAGGGGGCGGCTGTCGGGTCAAGTGGGGATTGGAATGTGTATTGCGCTGATTGGATTCGGAAAGTGGAATGTCTGCGGTTTTGCGGTTAATTAGCGGCGCTCCGGGGCGGTAAAAAAGGTGAGATTGTGAGCCAAGCCCTCGTAGGAGGGGGAGGACAGATAGGGGGTATAAAAACCTGTCAGACCTTGCTTCGGGGTTCCTCCATTGCTGCGGGAGGGACCCACCTTTGCAAACGTGCCCAATAAAAACTTCTGTCTACTGGATAACCGAACCCGTGTCTGTCGTTTTCTGACAAAATTGGCGAGCCAGCCAGGAGTCCTCGACGTGGACCGGACTGTGGGGAACCGGTGAGTAATCGGCCATAACACCCCGTTGAGGTGTCTCCCGTTTTCCCCGGAGTCGGGTCCAGGACGGGACTCCAATCGCCAGTCAGACAGAAGTAAAGAGGAAGTCGGCCGACGAGGGGACCTCCGGGAGGTCTGGTGAGTACAGCCTACCCATAATCTCGGGGAGATTAGCGTGGTTACGAGGCGTTGGACGCCGCAAGGGGACAGAAGAGTCCGGGACCTTCTGTAAGGTGGGAAACGTAGTCAGGAAGGATGGGTAAGGCGCAGAGTAAGAGTGTAAGGCCAGGGGCCAGTGGGAAAAACGCAGTAGGGGGAATCCCCGCGGATTCTCCATTAGGACAATTGTTGCAACAATGGGAGACACCCTGGTTGTGTCCATTCACCAGGGGTCTGGAAAAACCGACCATGATAACTTTGTGCACTAAAGAATGGCCAAAATATCCACTAGTGGACCCCGAATTCCCCTACCATTGGGATACTCTTGGAATCCCCAGTAATTACTGGGTGACCCAACTAAAAAAAAAAAAACTACATTGTGGAGCATAAAATGTTAACACAGGAACCCTATGTGGAAGTCTGGTTCCATGTTCATTGGGAGGGGCCTCGACCCAAGTTAGCCAAAATTTTTGTCCAAAAAGAACAGGAAGATGAGGAGGACCTCTGGCTGACTGGACCTCAATGGGGGCCGCCACCTCCTCCTCCTCCTCCTCTTCCTACCGCTCCCCCTCCGGCGCCCCCACCCTATCCCGGGCTGCGGAAAGAGCTGGACCAGCTGAACCAAGACATTCAGAACTTGCCCTTTATTCTAAGGTCGGCCAGTGCCTTCCCCGTCCGGGAAGTCCCGAACGGAACGAACGCACAGGGGGTGACCGTCACCAGTTACGTAACGGTTCCCATCAAACCCAGTGAGTTGAGGGAATTAAAAAAAAAAAAAAAAGACCCTCCCTCGTATGCAAGAGAACGCCCATACCGCCGCCGAACAATTGGAACTTTTTCTCGGCCCGGTGGAATACTCCTGGGGGAACTGAATTACATTTTAGCCCACCTCTATACGCCAGAAGAGAGGGGCCAGATTTGGCGAGCTGCGCTCGGGGCTTGGGAGCAAAGGAATGCAAATGTCCCAAATGCCCCGGCCGCAGATACTAAATTCCCTCTGGCAGACCCAAATTGGGATCCCAATAATGCTGAACATCGGGAGAACATGAGAGGAGTTTCCCCCTGTACGACTAGGGGGGTCATGGTTCCCCAACCGGGACCCACGGGGAACCCTTGGTAAACATCACGGTGGGTCCCACTGGCGAGGAACAGCAGTTCCTCGTGGACACCGGAGCCTCTCGAACATCGCTGTGCCAACCGATCCCAGGGATTGCGAAATCCCGGGGCACGTCGGTATCGGTGATGGGGGTGGGAGGCTCTCCGGTCAAGGCAGACGTACTGGAGGGAGTGAGACTGGAGTGGAATGGGAAGGAGGTAACTGCAGATGTGTTACTGATCCCACAGGCAGGGGTGAACTTGCTGGGAAGGGATCTAATGGGTAGTCTAGGAGTGGAGTTGTGGAATGTGGAACAGGCAGAAAGGATGTGTTTGTTGCGGGAGGCGGACGTGGAGGTTGTGAACCCTGAGGTATGGGCAGGAGAAGGGGGGGCGGGTCGGTTCCGCATTGCCCCAATTAGCATCCCCTTGAAACCGGGGGTGACTGGTTTGCGGCAAGCCCAATACCCGCTGTCCCGGGATGGGAGGCGTGGGCTGAAGCCCATCATAGATGGGCTGAGGCGGCAAGGGCTGTTGGAACCGGCTATGTCCCCCTTCAACTCCCCTATCTTAGCTGTGAAGAAGAAGGACAATAGTTACAGGCTGGTGCAGGATCTGAGGAGGGTCAACGATTTGGTCTTGGCCCGGACCCCGGTAGTGCCTGACCCCTACACTTTGATGGGGAAGATCCCTCCCGGGGATCGGTGGTTCACGGTGATAGACTTGAAGGATGCTTTTGGTCATGCCCTCTGGCAGAAGAAAGTAGGGATCTGTTCGCTTTTGAGTGGGAAGATCCGGAGACTGGGAGGAAGCAACAACTGAGATGGACGGTGCTGCCCCAGGGGTACACCGAGAGCCCCCTCTTGTTTGGACAGGCATTGGAAGAAAAACTCCAGGGGTTCCGGGCCCCTGGGGGTTCTTGGGTGCTGCAGTATGTGGATGATTTGTTGGTGTCTGGAGAGAAGGAAGTAAAGGTGAGAGAAGACTCAGTGGCTTTATTGAACTGGTTGGCTGAAGAAGGATTGAAGGTGTCAAAAGGGAAGGTCCAATTTGTGGAAAGGGAGGTCAAGTATTTAGAACATGTACTCCGGAAGGGCGAGAAGTTGATTGATCCTTCTCGGATACAGGGGATAATGCAGTTGAAGCCCCCTCATACTAAAACGGAGGTGCGGCGGTTTCTGGGTCTAGTAGGATATTGCCGGCTATGGATAGATGAGTACATGAGCAAGGCTCAGTTTCTGTATGAGAAGTTGAAAGGATCATCTGACAGGGTAGAATGGACAGACGGGGACACAGAGAAGTGGGGAGAATTACGAAGGAGCCTGGTGACGGCCCCGGCTCTGGCTCTACCGAACTTGGCCCCCCCTTTCACCTATACGTTACAGCCCATGGGGGAACTGCCATTGGAGTGCTGACTCAGAGACGGGCTGGGAAATATCAACCAGTGGCCTTCCTGAGCAAAGCCCTAGAACCAGTGGTGAGGGGATGGCCGACTTGTGTGCAGGCAGTGGCTGCCGCTGCTGTGCTAGTGACAGAAGGGAAAAAACTCACTTTTGGGAGCCCCGTGATTGTCCATTCAACCCATCAGATCTTAAGTGTGCTTAGTCAGCAGGCGGCTGCTTGGATGACAGAAGGGAGGATGTTGAAATATGAGACAGTTCTCCGGATAAGTCCTGATGTGGTGGTAGGAACAGACAGGAATTTGAACCCAGCGGAGTTTCTTGCGGGGGAGCGGAAAGAATGGGAGCCGGCGGAGCACGAGTGCTCCACCCTGTTGCAGCTGCAAACAAAGACCCGGGAGGACCTGCAGGAGGTCCCGCTGGAGGAGGGTGAGGTCTGGTTTGTGGATGGGTCTAGCCGAGTAGAGCAGGGACAAAGGAAGTCAGGATATGCGATAGTGACGGCGGAGGGAGAGACAATAGAGAAGGGGGCACTACCAGCGGACTGGTCGGCTCAGCTGTGTGAAGTGCACGCTTTGAAACGGGCACTAGAGTTGGGAAAGGGAGTGTCCCTCACCGTCTACACAGACTCGCGATACGCCTGGGGAGTAGTGCACACTTTCGGGAAAATTTGGCTGGAACGGGGTTTACTCACAGCTGCTGGAAAGGGAAGGTTGCAGGGAGGAAGCAGGTCATTGGGTTACAATTGAGGGGACCCCAGTAGTGAGCCGTGCTGACATGAGGGGGATGGTGGAGAAACTGCACGAAGGGTCTCACTGGGGGGTGCAGGCTTTGATAGACACTGTAAAGCCGTGGTACTGGAGCCTGGGGGTTCGATGGGAACTCCACACCCCTTGGCATCCTGACTCCAGTGGGAAAGTGGGAAGGGCCAACGGGGTGTTGAAGCAACATCTCACCAAACTGGGATTGGAAACAGGGCTACCTTGGAGACACTTCCAGTTGCCCTGCTTCGAATGCGGACAGCCCCTCGCAAGGATGTGGGGGTCTCCCCATTCGAGCTGATGATGGGAAGACCTTTCCTGGCTCCAATGGGAGAGCCTATCCCCGAGCTAAAGGATGCCTTCCTGAGAAAGTATCTCTTGGTACTGTCACAATCTCTCTTGTCTCTAAGAAAACAGGGACTCCTCGCTCAACGGCCCCCTTGCTGAAAGACCAACACCCCCACAAGCCAGAGGATTGGGTCCTGATAAAGACGTGGAAGGATGAGAAGCTGAAGCCGTCTTGGGAGGGACCATACCAAGTTCTCCTGACAACTGAATCAGCGGTTCGGACCTGACAGGGGGGTTGGACCCACTACCATCGGGTTAAGCGAGCTCCCGACCCCCGACCATGGACTGCCCAACCGGGAGACGGACTCAAAGTAAAACTTAAAAGGAACTGAACTAAGGCAGGGGAGGAGATGACCAACATAAAGGCGTAGAATTGGCACAGACAGCTTTGATCACTGGGGATGATCCCCGTGGGGGGATGTTCTATCATTTTGGGTCTTCTCCCATACCAAGACCCTGGACTAATCAAAGGCAAATGGCTCTAAATCTCTTGGGGATAACCAATGCAACTCAATGTGTATATTTCAACAATACCCAGAACCGTACCCCCCATTGCCCTCAAAAGGTCCTGCTTTCACTTGTGGAGGGGTCTATAATATCCCTTACGCCTCAACCCCTCTATACCTACCTAAAGGTTTCTTTTTGTTATGTGGACATGAAGCTTACACCTATGTTCCAGCCTATAGTTCAGGGGCCCTTGTGCCATAGGGCGCCTGACCTCTCTATATGCCCTGCCTCCAATACAAGCGCACCCATCAAAAGAAAAAAGAAAAAGGGAGCTGCCATCTGATTGTGAGAGTGATGTGACACTCTTGTCCAAAACAGAAGCCATGGCTCTGGCCCTCTCCTTAGTAGGGGTTCCTGCACTAAGCGGAAGAACTTATCTGGACCTAAGGAAGGTGGCCTGCCTCCTGGCTAAAAGTGTCAACCTTACATCCTCTCTCATTGCAGCCCTCACTGAAGAAGTCACTGAGATCAGGAGGGCGGTCATTCAAAATCGGATAGCTATAGACTATCTCCTATTAAGGGCAGGACAAGGCTGTGAATCTTTTCAAGGTCTTTGTTGCTTTAACCTAACCAACAATGAGAATTATATTGAAGCAAAACTAGCCAAGTTGAAGACCTTAGCCTCTCGCATATCCGAGGATCCAGAGGGATGGAATTGGTCGTGGCTCACTAGTTGGTTACCTAACTTTGCTTGGTTAAAACAACTTTTTGTACTAGCCATTGGTTTCATTGCCTTACTGGTCCTAGTATGTTGCTTAATGCAATGTCTCCCTGCTTGTGGGAATTACCTGTCCCAGTGTGTGAAGCCCCGGGTCCGGGACGAGGGAGCAATCCTGTTAGCCAGGTTTGAGGCCCAACAGAGGCGTGAAAAGAAAAAGGGGATTGTGAGAAGGCAGGGAGAAGTGAGGGCCTCAAACGAACCATGTTTGCTAAGGGAGAGCGCTGTGCACCATGGGGCAGCCTTGGGGGGACGGCAGGAGGGAGGATGGGCAGAAGGCACACTCGCACCAGAGTGGAGAGGGACGGCAGGAGGGAGGAAAGACTGCAGGCAAGAGGCACGTTCGCACCAGAGTGAAAAGAAACGGCAGGGGGCGGCTGTCGGGTCAAGTGGGGATTGGAATGTGTATTGCGCTGATTGGATTCGGAAAGTGGAATGTCTGCGGTTTTGCGGTTAATTAGCGGCGCTCCGGGGCGGTAAAAAAGGTGAGATTGTGAGCCAAGCCCTCGTAGGAGGGGGAGGACAGATAGGGGGTATAAAAACCTGTCAGACCTTGCTTCGGGGTTCCTCCATTGCTGCGGGAGGGACCCACCTTTGCAAACGTGCCCAATAAAAACTTCTGTCTACTGGATAACCGAACCCGTGTCTGTCGTTTTCTGACAACACTTTACTGCCAAAAAAAAAATAGAAGCTATTTATATAGAGAAGATCAACCCACTGCAGCACACACAAATCAAGTCCTATATAAGTGCCAGCTCTACCGTTTAAATTGCAGTCCTTTTCTGTCCACCTCAAGGCAATGGAAACTTGGCCATTCCCTCCCCAACCTGAAAAGTAAAAGATATTTACTCAAGGTTTAAGAACAGTTCTGTCTACCCTAAGAACCTCAGCCAGCCTCAGCATGTCTGGCAGAAAGTGTGCTCTGGCGTGCTTCGAAGCCGTTTCTTGCCTTTCAATCCACAACCCTATTTTCATCTGAAATACAAATGCTGATATGCTTAACCATGGATTTTTTAAACAAATAAAAAATAAAAGTTTGGATATTAAATAGGATTATTATAACACCTAGTAACAACTTTTTTTCTTATGGCAGTCTCAGGTATCTTTAATCAGGAAGTAGACACTTCTTACATGACTTCATAACAATTACCTATTAGATTTTTGCTACCAATTTCCCTTTACCCAGAACAAGTTTTATAATCTGTTAGGCCATCCTTCCCTAAACTCCTGCTTTCCATGTACTGGATTACAATTCCAAGGGGCTACCAGCCTGAATGACATTTAGCTTCAACTGTCTTAATACATTAAAGCAGCAGGATTAACATTGTGTCAGCAGTATTAAAACTTTGTGTAACACTGTGACATATGTCCTAAACAAAAAAATAACTTTTGGCAGCATAACTAATCAATAAAAGTATACTATAAACAACAGTCACTAACAACATCAATCAAACTAATGATAGGAAAACTTTATAATCTTCTCTGGAGAACAACAAACATGCTTCATCATAGGAGCATCAGATAAAAGACTTCCAATCTAAAACCTTTCTTTTGTGTTTCTGTTTGGGGTTCTTTCAATGGATGTCACCTTGGTATTTATTTAGAAAGGGGGACAATTATCCTCCAAATATATTTGATTCTTTTGGATTTCTCTTTCAGTTAAGTTTTTTTTGTTACAGCCTCTATACCTATATTTCAGAATAATAGCTCATTTCTAGTGACAGTCTTTTATGGCAGTTTGCTTAATTCTGTTTTCTAATTAGCATTTAACTGTACAGATTAGTCCTCAACTAATCTCGGTCATTGAGTGAAGTGGTCATTAAGCAATGCACCCACATGACTGCTTCACTCAACGACTGCAATCCAGGCATTCCTGGTTGAAGTCATTGAGTAATCTCCCGGGTAGTTAAACACACAGAGCGAAAGAGACGGCTGCTAAGGATTTCAGCTCAGGATGGAGCTGAAATCCTCCCAGCAGGCAGCTCTTTCACTCTCAAACATTCCTAAAGCCCCCGAAATCCTTCTTGGGGCTGGAGGAACAGAACTCAAATCTGCAGGATTTGAGGTCCATTCCTTCACACCACTGAAACCTCTCAGAGGTTTGAGATCCGTGCCTGCCCACTGCTGAGAGGGGAGGGGAAATCTCCCAGCGGCAGGCAATTATAGAGCTCAAATCCTGAAGATCTGAGGTCTGTTCCTGCACCCCACTGCATTTCCTCTGCTTGCAATCTTCTCTGCCAGCTTTCTGTGGGGAATCTGGCAGAGAAGATTGCAAATGGCAATTACATGATTGCAGGGCACTTGGCAATCAGTCATAAATGTGAGCCAGTTGCCAAGCACCTGAAATGCAGCCACGTGACCACAGGGGGTGGCAACATTTTATCACAGCCTTTCTGAGGCTGTCGTAATTTTGAACCATCGTTAAACAAATGGTCGTTAAGCGAGGACTACCTCTATTTTTCTTACTAACTCCAAGTCATATGCAGTTTTGCCATATATTTAGTTACATGAATTTACTTTTCCAATCCATTTCTGAACATTTTTAAACCCAAAAGTCCTTTTCTTAATAACAAAGAATTTTACAGCACATTAAACACAAGAATTTAGGAAGTGTGCTGGATTAACTGAAAGACCTATCACACAGAAGTCCATCAGGTGAATTTGAATCAGTGAATTTAAATCAAGTGAAGTTAAACACCTTTTCAATAGTGTTACATTTAGATAATTAAACAGATGTATATGGTTGAGGATGCAGAAAGCAAACAATGATATTAGAGAAGAATGAAATGAAGGAAATATAGACAATGACAATTACTTTTGATAGTATGTAAGCCAAAATAGATGTAGGGTGTAACACATTATTGCAACCAAGATCTGCAATTCAGGTTTTTTTTCAGATATATTTTTTTTCCTGGAATTTATAAACAGTAGTTGAAATTCACCATTAAAATACTATAGAATAATTCTATTTTCCATTTCCTTAAGCAGTTGCTTCCTATGTACTTAAAACAACGTCACACTGTGTCCATTTCACTTAATTCCTCCTAGCTATGTTCATCACTGCAGTTTCATGATATAATCCTATGTTAAGCTTGCTCAGAAGTTAACTTCCACTAAGTTAATTGACTTATTGTTATAAGTTTTCATTCAGGAAAATATATGATGTTTTGCATCTTTAGCCTTTTTGACCAAGCCTAGCAGAAAGCTGCCTATGCATGGAGGGTGAAAAAAACAGTAACAATATTTTGCAGACTTAACTGAAGCACATGTTGAGAAAGCATGTCAAGTTGTAAGGAAAATCTCCACAGTAGAAGGGCATGGTGGTAATGCATATCTAAATGGGAATAATACAAAACATGCACTAATTGTTTTCAAATGAGGTGATCGGTAGATGCTTTGAGAAACATGTGGCAAATTAACAAGGGAAGTGAAATGGGAAAAGCTTAATGAAGAAAAAAAAAAAGTAGAACTGTTACTCTGTTTTCGCTTCTTTCTCTCCCCCACTGTCACATGTTGGATATAAATTTACTTAAAATATAGTAAGAGAAATGCACAATATTTTATGATTAGTTTTATTTTTATCACCATTATTTTATTAAATAAAAATAATCATAACAAAACCAAATAAAATGATATCATCAAGTAACTGATATGAGTAGTTTAAAGTGAAATAAAAATGGTGATAACAAACTATTAAACCAAATAGTGCCATCTGGAATGCTAAAAAGGATGGAGCAAGTCTTAACTTTAAGGACAGACTATCTCACAGGACCAGAGCATCTCTTGTAGCCCCTGCCCTTTGGAATGATATCCCGCCTCCCCCAGGTTTATATGGCCCATACCTGGACTGTATTTAGACAAGCCCTTAAGGCTTGGCTCTTTTCCCAGCCATGGGCTAGAGTGGGTGGTGGGTCCCTTTTGGGTTGTCTGGTTTGTGAAATGATGGTTGTTTTAGCTGGACATGTGTTTTGTATTTTGTAATGTCTATCTTGTATGAGTCATAATGGGGTCAGCAGCCTATAAATGTAATAAAAATAAATTTTTTAAAAGATGGCAAAAGATTCACACATAAAAGAGGAATAACAGAGCCATTAGCTGGCTAAGTCATGTCCTAGCTTCTACAAAAACAACATTAAAAAAAAATGTCCTGGATAATTACAATAGAGAAACACAGTATTTTAATATAGTGGGGACTAGACACCAATAGTGCTACCTAGGATCTTCCAAATAGCCCAGAAGACAACAAAGGAAAGAGATTTTGCTCTTTAAAATATATTTTATTTAGTATAAAATACTGTAAAAACAAGCCTGCTAATGCAAATGTGATTTGTCATCCTCATATTGCATGTTAGAAGGTGTGGTGAATAAGAGATCATGTTTTATATTAATTCTGCACATGATAGAGCAGATTAGAAGTGGATTCTGAGTGATTTAAAAATCCTATCATGTTAGCTACGGATTTTATCTCAATTTGCTTCTAACCATTATTTTAAAATATAGTTAAGAAGTATTATTTGGATTAAATCTCATCTGAATGTAAATGATAATATTTTATGTCTATTGGTGAGTATCCAGAGGGAGAACATATAATCAAATGAGCATATTTCAAGAGTTACCAAATAATCAAAAGATATGAGTTGTTAGAAGGGGGTTATGAACAGTGTCATATTGTACTCATAAATGACAGCTCACTGACAGAGTTTGTGAATGGAATCTAATAAACCTAAGCATATATTTATAGATTTTTATTTTTTTTTTAAGAAAACAGACTTACATGAAATGCATTTTTCATTAGAAGCCATAGATGAGATTTTATTTTACAAATGCAGGGCTAAAATAGAAATCTTGTACAGTAATTAATTCATGAAACTGATGCATAAAGAGATGAAGAAAAATGCAGAAAGAGAAATCACATGCTGCTGAGTTACTCTGAAAACTTAATTCTTTCTCCTTGAATTAGCATTTCAGATATCCATTTATGTGGCACACTTCTGCCATTATCTTTTAATTGCAATAAGTTAAAACAAATATTGCTTGCCTAACATGTTATTAAAATTGTTGTGATAAAATGAATAAAGAGGATGGGAGGGAGGTGGTGAGAGTTTAATTCTTTTTCTCCCTTCCATTGCCTATAGATGGCTTTAGGGTTCCAGAGCATCAGGATTGGAACTGATATAAGACATACACACAAAGTATGACCATTCCAACAGATTTTTTTTCTTATCAGACATTTAGGGAACCACAATGCCATAGGATTTATTGCACAGCTAGGTAGCCAACTCTTGTCCCCCATTCATTTCACTTGCCCCCACCCTTTTATTAGGTGGGACAAAAAATTGAGTGTTCCATTCTGAAAACTCATTGGAATGAACAATCTTGTAGCACCTTTGATTTATTATTGCTTACAATTTTATAGATCACAAGTCACTTCATCAGATGAACAGAGTCCAATTCTGTGACAAGAATATATAACAAGGCTGTTTTTTGGAAATGGGAAGAACAGAAAGGACAGAATAGCTTTATAAAGAATCACGTACAAAGGAGTATGTATGTATGTATTTATGTATGTATGATTTTACAGTACTTATAACACACCCCAATCCCAAAGACTCTAGACAGGGTACAATTCCACAAAAAGAAACCCAAAAATATAATAAATAAATCAGAACAATATCTAAAACAAAACAAAAAGAAAAATCACCAAAAGCAAAGATAAGGTGGGAATGAAATCAGGTGTGGTCTAGACACTACTACACCAATGTTTAGTTGATAAACATAGGCAATGTGATAAAGAGATTTGATATTTGTTTAATATGTGAAAAAATATCCTTCATACTATTTCCCAATTAAACCAGTATTTGTAGTTCTTTTTCTCAAGGATGGCTACCATGAGGTCAGAGACAGAATATTCTGGAAGACTGAAGTGTTTTCCTACCAGTTAAGTATATTGTTGCCTCTGATGAAAAGTTCATATCCATGACTGTTTTGAGATTGGCCAGTTTGTCCGATGAAAAGTATAATAAGGCACTGCTGATAATGACAAATGGCATATTAGATGAGCCACTGTATGTTCCCCTGTTGTTGAGTGGTGCTATTAGGTCCTGTAATAATATTGCCTACTGTGCATCTTTATCACTCTGGCATCTTTAGTGCCTCTACCATGAATTATATTGCAGACAGTAGTTTTTAAGAGCACCTCTGTAAGCAAGTACAGGCCTGTTGCCCAATGGTAGCGAGTAGTCCAGCTGAGTAGTAATTAAGGTGCAAGTTACTGCCTTAGTGACAGTAATTCATCCCTTAATCTCCACTTGGCTGGGCTATCAGAATGCACTCTACATAAGGCTGCCTTTGGAAACAACCTGGACGCTAAATTAGGTACAAAATACAATAGCCAAAGTGCAGGCAATTGAACCCTGCCAGTGCAGAATAACATCTATTGTGAAGTTACCACACTGGGACCCAGTGCACTTCTGAGCCCAAATTAAAGTATCTTTAAAACCCTACAAAGAGCAGCACCAGGCTGTATCAGGCAACTCCTTGCCGGAACAGAATCTGCCTGCTCACTTTGATCATTATGAAAGGGCCTGCTGAGAGTCCCCCTCCTTTGTGAGGGTCATGAGGTATGGATAAGATTTCTCAGTTCCATTCTCCTGGTTTTTTGAAAACAAGCTAAAAGTTTTATTTCATTGTGCCTTCAGCCCAAGCAGAATGGGGGTACCATGATGATTTTGTTTTTCATTAGAAATTTTACTGCAATAGTTGTTTGGTTTAGTAACACTAAGGCTTTAGTGTTTGCTCCTACAATCCCTAATGGAGCAGCTAGAAATGTCATGAAATAAATATATAAATAATAAATTATCCAGATTCAGCTGTAAGCCTATTGAAGGGCATTGTTTTGATACACAATTTTACACTCTCTCATAATGTGTGGGCATGCATGTGATAGTGCACTCTATCTTATTTACAAAGGATTAACTTGCTTTGTAAAGAGCACAGCGTTTCTTTCCCCCACCTTATCTCTTTGTTGAATGCCTGATTGCCTTCTAAGAGAGCACAGCATTCCCCCACCCCATTTTCTTTAAAAGCAATTAGCCAGATGCCTGACTGAACAAGTAAGCCATAAATTAATTCCGTACCAGGCTGGTGTTAGACTGGTGTCCGGAGAAAGAAGTTTGAAATTCCAAAGAAGAGATAAGAAGAAGAAAAAAGTTAAACTAAGATTCACCTCTTTAGGCCCACCTTTACTTTTCCCTGGGTCATCCCAAAATTCCCTTGTATGGATATGAGGGGATGTACTCTGAACATGCCTATAAAATCTTTGTTGCTCACTTTGCAAGGTGTGGTTCTGGGCAACACTCCTTGAGCCATCCAGAAGGTTTCCTTGGCCAATAAAACCTCTTTTAATTAAAAGCCTCATCTCAAGTCTTCTTATTTGGCTTTATTGAAACTTGGGAAATAAAAGGTGCCATACACTATCTTTAGTATGCAAAAGATGTCCCATTTAGACTAATCTCAACCACTTTGATCCATTCTAGCAGTTTATTTTTGCAATCTCTGGGAAATACCTGATTGATTGTGCAGGTTAACTCCATTTACTTGTACACATATACTGCCATTAAAAGAGTTATTGGTGGTAAATTTCATTCCAATATATTAAAAATGAATAGATGTTTCAGTTCAATGTGTGCCTTAGTTTCCTATAAATTATGTCCATTCAAGGTTTTAAATGGAATATAAAAAATAGTGTCACTAACACCCCAGCTAGTTATGAACAGCAGTGAAGAAAATAAAATTAGAAAATTCAAAGAGGCAGTCCCTTGGTTACAGTAATAAAAGAATATTTATGGAGTGATATCTTGTAAACAGCTGAACATTTTTACTTATATTTCAGGGGAAATGTGTGGCAGCATATCACTAAATGAAATCATATCTAAATACTAAAATACAAGTTATAAATTTCCATTCAAATACAATGTGAAAATTGCAGACCCGGATAGTTTCCCCCTGAAGTGACACTGCAACCGATTAAAACAATCTGACATGGAAGAAATAATGTAAGTCTTAGAAGTAATAAAAGCTGTTCAACCATGGAAGTTTATATACAGGAGTTCAAAGTTTGGTTTGGTCATAAATAGCTATTCCAGTGCAAGCAGGATTTTTAAAAAATGCTATATTTGAAAAAATATATGAAAAAATAACTTTCAGACTTGCCAGAAAACACCTACTAGGTGTTCTTTCAAACAACAACCTACATTTGAAGGGGGAACTACAAATAATATTTTAATATTAAGACTATGTGGTAAATATAGAAGATACAAATAAAAAGATACTGTAATCAGTTTCTTTTATCATTGAAAAGATGCTTCTAAGGGCATTATCATTAAATTAATTAATTAATTAATTAAAAAATAAGTTTCTGATTGGATTATTTACATACCAAAATCAAGAGACTGTTCAATCTTCTAATATTCTGGGGGGGAAATAGAGGGTTTTCTTGAAATGAAATTAATCCATTGGCATGTGAAATGTATAGATTGAATAATTATAAACATTTATAACAATCTATCAAGTTAAAAAGATGACAGATAAATGCAATATGCTTCCTTACTAGTTTATAAAAACCTTAATATGATAGGTTCTATAAATAAAATAATCATAATATACTGTTGAACAGACAGTTTATGTCTTATGTCTGAGTTAGAGTTACCAGCTTTTCTCAGGACCAAAGGAGAAATTCACATTAGTCTGATCTTCTCTCTGGCCATTCTGGCTAAGAATGATATGTGTGGAAGTCCAGCATATCAGGAATGCATCAATTTGGGGAAGCTTGGCCCATGACTCCTTGCTGATATGCCATTTGTTTCTACATTCACTGATTTTCTGTTGGAAAATTCCTCTCTGCATTATATATGTGTCTCTACATAGCACTAGAAGAGAAATATTAGCAAAGAGAAGGTACTTCAGTTCCTGCCTTAGGCAAGGATTTAAACATCTGACTTCTCATATCAGGAAACCACTGAATGGGCCTCCAGAAGGACAAATTCTATTCTGATTAGTTCCAATCCACCACAGCATGTTGGGGAAGAAAAGAGATGAGTTAAATAACAAAAGACCAGTACTCGACTGATCCTGCTTGCCATGCCTGGCTTCTACTGCTGCTACAACTATTAATGGAAGGTTTGTCCTTGAAAGCAAGTCAGTTGCTTAAAATAGCAGATTAGTAGAGTGTTATCTCCCCAGTTTGGCTGTCCTTGCCCAAGTTATCATTATTATTCCAGCTAGTTCCACAGCACAGGATGTGGTACCAAGATGTTGCAATTCAAATCCTCCCTAAATGAGATGTTCTGAAACCAGCTTATCCCCAATTTGAAGATATTGTCATTGTCATCAACAAGACAATCATACTGTAATTATTGGGAAGGAAAGCATGAGGATACAGGTAGTCCTCACTTAATGTCCACAATAGGGACCAGAAAATTGGTTGCCAAACACGGTAGCTATTAAGTGAGTCACTGGACCCTATTTTACAACCATTTTCATGATGGTCGTTAAATGAATCACCATCCATTGTTAAGTGAATCCAGCTTCCCCAATGGACTTTTTTGCCAGGATTCACATAATGATCACAATTCGCTTAATGAACATAATTTGCTTAACAACTGTCATAAAAATGGTCGTAAAATAGGGTCCATTGCAAATCACAATCATGACAATGGGGCGTGGTGCGACAGTTTGCAATGGTTGTAAGTGCAAGTACAGGTTGTAAAGCACTTTTTCCAAGGCCATCATAAGTTTGAACCATCATTAAATGAATGGTCATTAAGTGAGGACTACCTGTACTGAACATGTGGCACTAACAGGTACATGGGTAATAGTCACACTGACATGTGCCCTGATTTGTAAGAGAGGTCTTGATTTATCTTGATTTATCAGGTTGATACAAGTCACTTGTTACTAGCAAACTACATCCACCATTGGGCAGCTGATGAGCCAGTATGGAATATTCACTTGGCCTTCAGTTTCATGAATAATGCCAAGGATATAAAACTGTATTTCAAAAGTGCATCAGTACAATTCCACTATCAGATATGTAGCAATGGAGATGTGTACTCCCTGAACAGATCTGTACAATTCGGAGCCATCCACTTTCCACCAGATGAACTTCAGGGTTTAATTCAATTTTCTTAATTTGCAATTTAACTGGGCAAGAAGACTTGTGCATAAGCCACTTTCATATGAAAACATTTTTGCTAAAATTGAACAATTATTATTTTTCTTTGGAAGAGCGGCTCTCAGATATGTACTACCATGGTATCTCTATAATCACAGATGAGGCCTACAAAAACTTCTGAGTGAAACAGCATTTTTTTCCACAAACTACAAATGGTTGTAATTGAATGGCACATATTACATTTGTTCGTGTAAAGGCATCCTAAGGGCTGATCAGGACTGCTTGCAAAAATTAAAAATGGAATGTGTAAATAAATACTGTAGAATTATTTAACATATTTTTATCAAATTTCAGACTCCAATATCTCCACTATTCTGTGTTAAAGAATGCTGATAATTTAAAGCCAGCTGAACTGTTATAAAACTCCGCAAAGAGTAAACTATATTCTAGATTATGGTAGGAAGCAAGTTTTCTTAGTAAAACAGGGATAAGCAATCCTTAGCCTATGGACTACACGCAAGCCTCAATCCCATTTTTGAAGCCCCAAAATTGTGCAGCTAAATTTCACCAATAAAACCATGTTATTTTGTTGGCTTTTCCCAAGAAAATAAGCCTCAAAGGATACACTTTGGAAACTATTTCCAAACTACAACTATTAGTTTTACTATTTTGAGTAAAAAAAGGAAAAAGTGCAGCCAACCAAAAAACAAACCAAACCCTTTCAATAATGTGGAGGAAAATTGTGCATCCCTGTACTGAAGCAAAGGAGATGTCTCTTAGCAATATTTTTTTTCACGTCATCACACGTTTGGGTAGAGAAGGCTTGTCTGGTCTGGCCTACGAGTATGATATTATACAATGAGGAGTGCAAGATATTAACATTTTCAGGTAAAATTATACATGCTGCCCCTGGGTAACTATTGGGTTAGTTATTTGGCAGTTCAACTCATTCGATTTTCAAAGCCCTGATTTATGCAGTTCCATTTGCTGTGTGAATTACATCTTTTCTTCCTTACACAGCAAAACTTATATTTATGTTGCTTGCTTCATGTTTTCTAATGAAGTACTGGAGTCCCTTGCCTACAATCAAATTCTAATAATAATAGCTTGGTTTTTTTCATTCTGCTGGCACTTTTCAGTGCTGATATAATGAAGTCTGGAACTTTTTGTAAGCATCAATCGTACATATTTTATAAATCTTCATGATACAAATTAAAATTTCTCTGGAAAGGAAAATTGTTATTAGGATTTTTATTTCTAGCCTCCCAGACTTTCTCAAGGGATTATAGTCACTATCAGACATTAATCGTGCTACTCTGTACAATATAATAACCTTCAACTATCCATTTGGAAAAAAACTCCTTTCCAACATTCCCCAACCTGAATGCCCTCCAGCGTGCAGACTTCCAGTATTTCAGTATCCCCTCATTCAGACCTCACAGCCCCCAGACCCTGTGACAAAAACTCAATAACATTACTTGATCAGTCAGGGGCAAAGATATACAACTGAGTATCATCAGTGTACTGATGAAACTGAACACTATACTGATGAATGACCTTCCCCAGTAGCTTCATGTAGATGTTAAACAAAAATGGAGAGTGGATAGAGTTCTGAAGCACACTACAAATATGGAATGATGTGGATTATGATATGATATGTTCATGTATGTGTGTGCACACACACATGAATTACATCTTTTCTTCCTTACACAGCAAAACTTATATTTATGTTGCTTGCTTCATGTTTTGAAAAGATGTCTAGAAGATGTCACTAGTGGAAATCTGCTGGAGCATATTGTAGGAGAAACAGAAATACTCCAGTGCTAGAACTTAGGAAATAATGGGGCCACCATTAAATAGTACAGTATATTCCCAACACTATCTGGCAATCCTGAAAGTTAACTTTGTTTGATGTTTGAGCAAACCCCTCAATCAACAAATTAGTGCTGAAGATAGATCGAAATGGATCTAGGATGCGGGAGAGATTACACTTTTAAAATGTTTTCCTATCTCTATGGGCTGAAGTGAACATGACAAGGGAAGTGACAAGGGATGTCATTTCAATTCTCAAGGAGGGGGTCCAGCAAAAAAAAAGCGCACTAGATTCATAGCATGCCTATTTCAGACTAATGCTTTAAAAACTATATCTCCCTCCTTAGCAATCTGCCAATGAATTTCAGCAGCTGTGTTTTCATGTCACCCATGGGCTACACATCCCTAAACAGAAATAACCCATATCATCCAGAGTGATTGGGGATTTGAGAATCTATTCCTCAGTCAACATCTCAGCCCTGAATGGTATATTTGAAACTACTTGGAAATGGTTTGATATTGTGAAGACAGTTGGATTTGTTCAACTTTGCCTTACTGACACTAGAAGATCCCATATTCTGATGCAAAAATACTTATCAACAAAGTGCTTTGCAAATAGGTCACAATGAATCATCAAGTGTTTCATCTTCCATATGGATCAAGGTATAATAGGATTTTTTTTACTACTCTGAAGAACTTCAAGAGCTCTGATGAGATGCATCAGAAACAGATCACTACCATGCACCAGGTTCTGAGGCACATTTTAGCCTATATCTGAATTCCTTAGTTATCTTCTGCCACAACTGTTCATTTATCCAGTATCCCTGTTCCTTTATGGTCCCTTTAACTGACTACAAGGCAGTACCTAGCAGTGGCTAGGTGGACAGATTTTGCTAAATCATGTTTTGCTGAATAAGCCAAAATGGGCAAGAATCATAAAATATAAGCCAAAGATGGGCAATTTTATTAGGGTCGCATTTAGTATTTTAGGGAAGCAAGAGCAACACAAAAATGCAAAGGAGGAAGAATAGGACATTTTTTCCATTATTTCTATTTGTGGGGAAGGGAAGGGGAGCTGAAAACTATCTTATTTAACCTGCCACCAATTTTTGCTATCAAAATTCAATAGTGTAGTTAGGGTGCATTGGGAAGGCTGCACCAAAAAAAAAGGGGGGGGATTTGGTCTGGCCACTGCAATTTGCCTATCCTTACCATAAACCATGGTTTATAAATCACAACACATGAAGCCAGAATTAAACACATTAAGATTACAGTTCAGTATTACCGGGAAATAATAGTGACAGCTGTGGGCAATTGGTTACGAAAAATTAAATCACACCATTCAGATAGGCTTAACCACTTAAAAAAAAAAATCAATCCAAGGCAGAGTTTCAGCACTGATACATTGTACCAACTTTGGCGCTGATCCCTTTAAGCAAAAGTCATGGCACGGGAGGCCCAGGGAAACTGTTTCGACAGCTTTCTTCTACGCTCCCTGCCAAAAGTAAGCCCCAAGGGCCGCTTCATTGGCGGTGCTGAAAATAAATAAAAACTTCTTCCCCATGAGGTCCGGAAGGGCGCCTGTAGTGCCCCCGGCGGCTGCTAGGCGAAGTCAGCCTGGCACAGCTGCTTTCGTTCTCCCGTTTCATAGCCAAGGTCCTTCTTACTCCGCCCCTAAGTCGGGGTTCGCGCTTTGGTTTGCCCGCGCTGTGACGTCCCTCAAATAACAACTCGAGGCGGGCAATTCCTGCGAGGACCCCGTGGGAGCGAGCGCTGCACCTTAAGCGTCTTGCCTTTTCTCCTTCGGCTCAAGAAGGGAGAGCGCGCTCCCTGGAGAAAGGCGCCGGACTCGCTGTCTCGAGACAGGTGAAGGTGATTCCGTAGCAGCTTCCCAGCAGGATGACACCCGCCATCTCTGCGCCGGGAGCGTCGTTTTGGCTCCTTTTCCTCGTGCCCTATGCTGTGGTGCCTTCCAAACTAAACATCCCTAAAGTGTTGTTACCGTTCTCTCGGAGCACAAGGATTAACTTCACCCTGGAGGCAAGCGAAGGCTGCTACCGTTGGTAAGCGAGGGAGGGGAGGAAGACGGATTTGAGTGCGCTGGGCCTCCTAAGCGGAGGCGCATGGCGCAGGTGCAGCTATTGCTTTGCGCAACACGTGGAAAAAGAAGCTTGGCTTTAGATCATCCCTCGAAAAAAACTTCTCTCTTGACTAGCGCCGAGAAGTTAATTGGCAAGATACTGTTAAAGGAGGAGGGGTAAGTGGGGGTCCAGTAGAATAACTCTTACTGTACTGTCGAACACGGGAGGAAACACACACCTTGCTTCCAATATTCGGAATTGGGGGCCCATAAATGGGGAAAGTTGCTTTTTTTTTTTTTTTTTTGTGGCAGTGGTTTGAACCAGAGATGTTTTCACTCACCATTCGGGGTTCCTCAGTTCCGAGTTTCAGAGCTTATGGGGTGTTAAAAGTTTTATGTTTCCTCAGCATGAGTACCAGAATACTACTGAGTAGGAATATGTAAGGTGTGGCCTCATCAGAATTCAAAACTTTCTGGAACAGTAAATTACATGTGGTGATATATTGGTTTATTTAAGAGCCTAGGATGACCTGCTGTTGAAAGTGAGATCTATCTAGAATAATAATGAAATCATACAAGTCGCTGCTTCTGTAGTTAGGATAAAAGGCAATACTGTCAAGTCTTAACGATGGTATAACTGGTTGATTCTTTCTTCTTCATGTCTTTCCTGTGCTTATTACTCTGTTTTTTTAGTACAGAACAAGAGACATGGACAGTTCTGTTGAAAGTCTGAAATAAAAGCCAGGGTAGTTAATAATCAATTTTCTTAATTATAAAAGAAAACACCTTTCCCTATTCTTAGGACTATGATCTTCTTGCACTCAGACAAGGAAAAATCCAGATTATTTCCAAAAAAAATTATACTACTCTATCTGGTCCAATTTTTGATCTTTTCATGCATTTTATTAAGATATTTACATGCTGCTGTCCAAGTCAATTTCCAATAATAAATATAAGAATCAACATTTAAATTGGGTATTATGAGAATCATATATATTAACAGTAAAAATAACTTTTCTCTGATATTAAAGGAATTTCTGTGTATCACCCTGAAAGTTTTATTGGTGATTATGAAGGGTACTTGAAATATCAATACAATTATGTGCAGATTTCACAAGAAGTAAGCCCGATTGTGTTCAGTTACTATATAGCCAGGTGAGGTTTGTATGACTGAAATTTAGTGTGTGACTATAGCATAGTGTAGTCCTAAGTATTCACAGTGACTTATTTGGGTTTAGGATATGGCCTTAACTATATAGAATGTGCAGCTATGATAGTGTGTGTATTACTTAATTCTTACTCAGAAAGATAATATTTTGAATTATCCAATTAACTGTGAAATTTCCAGGATCTGTCATAGCTTAATAAGTACAATCAGAGTCCATAAAGATGAATGAACATTCTCTCATAATTCATGTATTTTCTATTCAGTGTCAGATATGTAACAGAAATGAATATATTGCTATCCTCATCACATTTCTTTCTGTCTTGGGAGCTGTGCTAGACCAAGATTTAACGAATACATTAATTATAAAAAAGTTAATTATAATTAAAAATGTATTCACATAATAAGATAATGGTAATGCTAAAGTTCGATTTGGGAAGCATAACAAAAGAGCAAAGCTGCTTAAAATGCAAATCAGGTGACAATGTAATTGTACTTTTTAGTCAAAAAAGAGCTCTCAGTCAGCTTAACTGGCAGTCTGATCTTGCACATGGTTAGTTAAAACAAATTCCAAGGAATTAACTGAGACTTACTTCTTTGCAAAACTGCATAAAAATAATTCATGAGTTCACATTGGCATAATGTAATTTGGTTTGGTTTAGCATGACATATGAGACTAGGGTTATGGCCTAGGTACATTTAACATTACATTTAAAATGCTAAATTGTGCTTAGCATTGCCAGTGGTTAAGTTATTCACCTATGGAAGTTGTTCTAGACAGCATGGCAAGATGCTCCAATGGTTGGTTGGTTCTCACCCTAACCCTGTCCATCTTTGTAGCAGGTGGCTGGTGCATCTGGATTTTAGTTTTGCAAAAAAAGAAACAAAAGAGGCATGACAGTCTGATTTGAGTCAGTTACTACTTATTCACTGTATTCCAATGACACATTGGACTACTAACTAGCTAATCACACCTTAGCTTTGTATTTTATGTGAACATACATTATGGTTCAGTATGTCATGCAATCTCAGAAAATTGAGTTGAGAGTAAAGCCTGTTGTGTAAACATTGAGCTAACTGAAGCATGTAGAGATAGTTGCTGGTGGGAGAATCCTAATTGTTCACAAAACTCCTTGATGTTGTTTTTTGCTTTGGTTTGTTTTAGTGGAGAAAAAACACTTGAGAAATAATGGAGAAGCTTTATTCCATTCCAGATGACACAAGGAGTTATGATCAGATCAAGCATAACAAGCTGCATCTAAAACATGATCAAGGGTCTGTTTTTTAAACACAATTTCAGCCATGAACCCAGTTTAGATGATGTGCTTAATCTAGAGATTGCTGGTCATACAAACCAGCAAACTAGTCTACCATGATTAAAACAAATCATAACTTAGACAGTGGGTGAAATCACCCATGATGTAGTTTAGATTTGAGCAGAGTTACTCAGGTATTCATCTCTCATGTCTTGGGTGAATAATTTGTGGAAAAGGTAAATAGAATCTGGTTCTTTCATTTTCCCCCTGTAACTTAGACTAATCATTTTCTATAGATCTTGATAAGATAGCATTAAGAACTAGATTAAAAGTGATGTAAGATATTTCTTCATATTCTTTTTTTTAAAAAATGCTAATGATACTATTTAATCATTTGTACCTTTGTTGCAATTATGATAATTTGCTCATATAATTTTTTAATATGTAGTTTGGCTCTAAATTTTATGAAAAAGGGGTAGAACCTATATAAATGTTGTATATACTTTGGCCATAAAACCACACTAGAGTTTCTTCAGACGTTCAAATGCTTTTAGTTTCTACATCCAAAGAGAAAGGGGGATTAGTTGTTCCTCTATCATTCAACTTACTGTCTTGTTATATGAAAATTGACTGCACCAGAAGGACTCCATTATTCCTGGAGGCTCTTCCTGTGATTTAGAACCCTGATATTATAATCTAATAATGCTTGCATGTTTAAGTTGTTAACCATCCATGACTGACTGACATAATCAGATTCATACAGCAAAGCAGGGCTCATTGGGGCTGTGCAGTGATCTTAATTTGAAGGGGAAAAGATGATTCGGAGTGTACAAAAGAATTCAAGTTATACCTGTCAGCAGTTTCTTAAAAAGCAAGTAGCTGCATGATCCCAGAAAAAAAAAAATGCTTGATTTCTGGAGATGACAGCAGGTGCATTGTACATACCCATTTGTGCTCCAAATCGCCTTTCCCCTTTGAACTGGGGAATTCAACAATCCTAGTACTTGCAAGATGCTAACAATTATCTTAGTATTGTTCAGAGTTTTCTCCCATTAGAATTGCTGGACAACTGGTTTTTAATATGTTGTCTGGGCGGGCGACTGTATATTATGTTGGTGTTGGTTCCTGCTGAAAAGAACTGAAAAGAGTATTGGCTATATGTTACTGATCACTTATCCTGAATGCATAGTTTTGTATTGTACAATCAACATTGCATTAGTGGGTTCATTTCTGTAAAAGAGCGATCTACTAGAGAATCAAATCCCCCTTGGTAAAGATATTCATGTTTGTAAGTTAGAACCGATAAAGACAATTTTGGGCAATTACTGGAATTGAACCTTAAATTTCATACAATAAACAGTCATGATTATGTATGATTCAGCCAAAATTAAGCAATTTAAGTCTCATTGATTCAAAAGGAAGAGTTAAATATCTCACAGCATTCACCACCTGAGAATATTTAGTGAATTCAGGAAGGATAATTAGGTCCAGTGAATTGAACCAATTTCTTCAAAATGTGAACAGATGTTAGTATTTAGTCTGTCAGTATCTTCACAGATATATAACCCCAATGTTGTGTTTATGGTTTTTAAAAAAGCCCCATGAATATGAATAGGCAACATATATGAGTCAGAAAAACCTATTTATAAAGATTGCAGTAAATAATGAGAATCATATTCATATATAATTTACTTGACATTACTTGTATCTTTCTGATTTCTTGCAACTGGCGTGATTTTTTTGTAGATTCAAAAAGAAGGGTCTAAATTTAAGGATGATAAAACGTTTGTGGAAGCAAATGGAAAGGAATGAATGATATTTCTAATTGTAAAAATGTTGCAGATTAAATTAGTTTCCAAGAAAAGCTTGCTACTTCAGAATTTTCCAAGTTTAGAAGTGCTGCATTTAAAAAAAAAAAAAATTCATTTTGGGATACAATATCATCCTCTTCACTTGTTTTGGATATGTACTTTCTTCGCAATCCTCAGTATTTACAATTATGCTATTGTCAATATTCCTCTATGTTTCTAATTTTGTTGCTAGTGTAACTACTGTATTAATCTTGTCTCCATATTAGACACACATCTCAAAGAATGTTATATCATTAAATTAACTCCAGTAGTAAAACATCTGGGCATTAACTGATTGTTTCTTGCTTCAGAATTCTGTGTGCATCTCTGTTTGAAGAGGTTCCTTTTTCATGCAGAGTAGAAACCAACAGAACAGGAAGCACTATTGCATCAGACCTCTATTTAATCTCAAATTCTATGTGTAAGAAAAGAAACGGAAATAAACTTTTGCGTATGACTTTTTTGTAGTTACTAAAGTAGGCTACTTTACATTTTCATTTGTATTGTTCATGTTTCTATCCTATAGAGTCTGCTGAAAAGACAACCTGATTGAGTATAGGATTACAGATATATAGTTATATAGGTTTACAGATATTCATTCATATTCATATTCCCCAGGATTGCTAATCATTAATACTATCTGAAAGTCTGCATTACAAATTGGTAATGAGAAATTTGCAGATGTGCCATGGGTATAATTACATGCTTACATCACATGACATTAGATTTTTCAGTCTTCCCGTTTGAGGAGTAGGGGTTATGCAACTAGGTCTTTTTTTTAATACTATGTATCTGAATGCAGCTAAAAATTATGTTTAGTACATGGATGCAAGGTAGACTTTGACAACATTTATCTAAATAAAAACATTCTTAAATAGTGTATGTGTTTCAGAAGACTCCATAATATCACGTTCTACTGAGATTTTCATAATACAGTCAAAGTAGAAAAGTTGATGTTTCTCTAAACATCCAATTTTGGTTAGGCACTTGAAAATGTGTTTTGGCGAGAGAGAGAGAGAGACTTCATATTGTTCTTAGTTAATATGGCCAGCAACAGCTGGTCGGGAAAGGCTTTAGCAGTTATTTAAGAAATCATTTATAAAAACAGATGTTTAGAGATAATTGGCCAGGAACCCACCACAGTAGCTTTATTCTCTTTGATTATACCTATTTATGCTCTAGATCAGTATTTTGCAGTTCTCAATGTGAACCTTCCCTGCCCCCCCCAGAATATGCAAAAAGTTTCAAAATAGGCAGGATGTATGGATGATTCTTACATTTTTGTAAGACTATATGGAATGTGTCAACATTGCAGCCCAAACAGTTTAATCATCAGTCTGTTAATTCAGAATAAACCTTGAATGTTCATTGGAGCTTACTGCCAGATGAAAGTAATATTGCAGTCTACCAGCCCATGTTTATAATACAAATAGGTTTTTATGATGCCTAAGAAGTTGAAAGCAACTGATTTTGCCAGTTGACCTGGCACATGAGTAAAACAGTTACAGAGGATATGATTAAAGCAACATTTCTTGGCAAATATGTTTCAGAAATCTAAATCTGTAGAAGATGTAGTTTGGGGTCATTTTATTAGGGATCCTTAATTCTGTCTCATACAGAGGTCTGCTTTCTTTAGTTTTTAATAGGTATAAATGTATTCTTTTGACATGCTATCTGTGTTTCAAAAGACTGGGACTGTAAAGTAGCAGCTGACAAGAAAAACATAGATGGTTGGATTCACTTACTTTGCCTGAGTTCAAATATAGGGCTAAAGCATGCTTTGATAAACAGCAGCTTGTTGAACCATTTATAACTGACTGGGTTCATATAATTCAAAATCTAACAAACCACAGAAGTAATTTCCAAACCAGGATAGGACTATAAGCTGGATATCATCAACATATTGAGGATCTTACCCCAAGTTTGCAGAGGACTTCTTTTAGTGACTGCATTTAGACATTAGACAATATTAGAGATAGGGATGAACCCTGGAGCACCCTATAATGGAATGTCCAACTTTCTCCCACTGCCAACTGGACCCACCCACTCATGTAGGAACAGAACCAATATAAAATGGTATATCTGACTCCCAAACTTCATAGGCAGTCCAGAATGATACTGTGATTCACAGTTTCAAAGGCCACTGAACAGGACAAGGATGGTCATACTCTTTTCATCCAAGTTATCCATGAAAGTAATCATTGTAATTTCCATCTTGTACTAGGCCTGAATCCAGACTGCTCTGAGATAATTCATATCTTCCTGGACTCTTTGTAATTGTCACCCCACCATTTTTAAGACCCTTACCCAAAAAGGGAAAATTGGAAATAGGACAATAGTTGACAGAAGTAAATCCAGTGCTGGGCTTTTGAACAGATGGACTAAGCCTCTTAAAGTTTCAACCGGAACTGCTGTCTCCCTCAAAGAAACATTGATTATCATCTGGATCCAAGTTTCTGTTCCCTCCCTGACCACCCGAATTAGCGTAATAGAGAGTAGATCGCACAGACTCACATTCACTTCTTTGAGATCCACAGGCTCAAAAACCTTCCAGGTAACATCACAAAAGTCCCTTCTCTCCCCTTATGAGATTATGTCCAATTGGCTTCCAACTTGGAACAAATATAAGTGATTTTACCACAAAATGCTCAGCCAGATTACCACTGCTTACCCTAATCAGATTTCCTAACCTATCCTTCCCTAGAAGGGCTGGGGACGTTCTAAATAGTGTTCTGGCTGACATTGTGCAGATGCAATAAAGGCAGAAAAGTACTTTGCTGTCCTTATTGCCATGTAGTAGACTTGAAATGCATTTTGTAGCCATGGTTGCTTGCGCTCACTTCTTGTTTTCCAGCAGCATTGCTCCAGGCATCCCTTCATTCACTCCTCCTGCAGCTCTTTAGAAAACCAAGGAGCCATCCAGGATTGGTAAGCAATGAAAGGTCACTCAGGAGCAGTCCTATCTAGTGCCTCTCCATATTCCAGAGGTTGACTAAGCATTCAGCAGAACTACTCCCCATATCACTGAGAACATCCCCAGGAGCTGTCTAGCAACCTTCTGGACCCATCAGTGGGTGATCCAAATAGGCCCACCTTCCTTCTGAAGGCTAGCAGTGCTGATCAGCCCTATAATCGTGAGGAAGTGATTTTCCATGAGAAGGGACTGGTGGAAATGTTCCACAAAATCAGATTACAACTCTGTGCTCCAAGGTAAAAGCAAAGTCTGTGGGTTGGTCCCATGATGACTTAGGACAAGCCTATGATAGTCATTGTAACGATCTGCCATTTTCAACTCCCAATGCCAATAACTGTCTTGCAACCGATAAGAGTTCAAAGAAAAGTTCATTTATTGAGATAAAGTGTACAGGTCCAAAGCATTGCTAAGACTGAGCCCACATGTGCCAAAAACTACTTTTACCCCCTTCAGTTCCCATATTCCCCCCTTGCCTTCCAGACATTCTCACATTCACTCGTTGGTACGACCTTGAGTATTCCTGCACTCTGATAATCCATCTGCTTCTAGCGTCTTCCCAACTCCCCCCCCCCCCTTCTTCTAATGGCAGAACTGAGGCAAGCAAGCTGGCTCATTGATTGCAAGGATTCTGACAGTCATAAGCTTATAAGCCACCTCTGATCCCTAAGAGGGGAGGTTAAAAATGTCTGGGAGTAACAGCCAAGTCCCTATCTGGCGCTCACCCACTTGGGGTCAGAGGGGACCAAGATCCTTCCCCGTTTTGTCGCTCTGTGGAAGGGGCTTTTCAGTTCTTCAGCTCTCACTCAGAAAGCAAACAGTTTTATCCTCATTCTGTTGACCTGTTTGTCTTCTGTTTCTGTCTCTTTCTCCTCTGTTCCTCATTCTAGTCTTTTTCCTGTCCTCCTCCTGCTGCCAGCTTACAATCTAAGCAATGCAGCAACTGTTGTAGCTTTGGATGTTCAGTTTCACCTTCTCAGTAGAAGAATCGAAGAGATTCCCAGCAATGGTGGCAGAGGCAACAATTTCAGTGGTGGTCTTAGCAACTTCCACAGGATTCTTCAACCTCAGATAACACCTGCACACCCTGAGGCCCCAGCATAAACTTCATTTACCTTTTAATACGTTCTATTTTCTTTTGTCCAAACTATTGAAGATAAGTGGTAACAGAAACTTTTAGAGACTTTTCATTGGCATAAGTTTCATTTCTTCAAAAACAAGGTTTCCCCAGTCTGACATAAAGTTATTTTATAAGTTGCCTTATAAAGAATTTAGCTTCATGTATAGCCAACAGAAGTATAACGGGAGAAAATATATTACCACATATGCTTAAGGGACTTTTAAAGGCTCTTTCCTGTTTATTACTATAGCATTATTTTATATATAGGTATACATTTATAGCAACCAGTAGAATTGTAATACAACAACTGATGTGTCATGCATGTGTAAGTGCTAAGAAATATCTGCTGAACTTCAGCGTTAGTATTTACTGCAGGACAGATCCAATAGCTGTTGCTCTTTCAAAAAAGAAACCTTTTTGTATGTTGGTGTCTGTTACTAGGTAACAGAATATTTTCCACAAAATCTTGGTGTCAGTGAGAACAGAAGTAGCCGTCATTAAGTATTCAGGGAAAGCGGGACACTTTTGTCCATGACCCCTTTCTCTTTTAACTCTTTGATTCCCCCTCTGATCTGAGTCTGGTAAAGAGAACCTTCAAAAGGTAGGATAGATATCTAGGTTTGGCTTAGTATATTCCTTTTTGGAGAAACTAATAGCAAAGACATTCTTTTTACTCAATTATTATAGGTTGAAGTGGACCTAAGTTTCCCAAGGGAACTCAGATCCAATACAGTATATAAATGACAACTATGGAACCTAGAGAGTGAGATACATGCACAAGTAAAAAGGATGGACTTGCATAAGAACATAAACAGTGCCCTGCTGGATCAGACTAAACAACTGCACAGGGAAACCCACGAGCCTCCCAGCAGGTGGCCTTCAGAGGCAGTCACACATACGAAGACATTCCCAGGCAGGTTCCAAATACAAGTACCTTTGATTTGGACAAGATTTTATACTTAAGGGCATTTTTGGTAAGTGTCATAGTGAAACAATGTGAGAAGTGCATTATTTGTGCAAAGGAAAATCATATAAGAAAACATGAGTCTTAAAAACCTACAGGATACCACTAGTCAGCTTAACGAACAATTGACTGAATTGAAACAACCTTTGGCACCTAATTCTGATGTGTCTCCCTCCCATTCTTCCATTTACATTTAGCCACAATTATCAAGTGAACAAAAGGGAAAGGATTATTTGTGTGAATGCACTTGATCTGAGGATATTTTGAAACACTGTAATTGGCCACCTCTGGGTAACCAGAATGTGGGAAATGGGGCTGTCTCACCTTCCACTCCCTCTAGCATCATCTTATGTATGTAGAGGAATATGGACATGGCCTTGAAGAAGGAATTCAAAACTTAACCACATAGACAGGAGGGGTGAGGGAAAAAATCAAGATTGTCCCACCTTGATTCTCTGGGGAGAAAGTAAATTTCTGTCCCACTTTCAAGATTCTGTTGTTATACCCTATAACAATAAATTAGAATTTCAGTAGTTCTTATGGTATCTGTTTCTTGACTTGGTCTAGACATTCCACTACCAGCCCCAGCATCTACTCACCCAGAGAAAAATGTTAAATCAAAATTACCAATTCAGTCCCCTCAAAAATATCCTCCAAATAATTGGGGCATCCAGGTGTATTTAGTCCTGGGTCCAACTGGAAAAATTCATTACTTAACATGCTCCGTGGACCCTTTGTGACTTGAGAAACATGGTTTTACAATTTCCAAGAATCAGGACCTTTAGCATTTTAAGCATGAATCGCAAGGCAAAATTGATGTTTATGACTCTATACGAGCAGATTTTTTTTTTAACCACACTCAATCGTTACTGATTCTGCAGCGACTACCTGGACGAGTCCCTGCAGTTTTCAAGGCAAGGTGTTTCGGAAGTGGTTTGCCACTGCCTCCTTCCTAGAGCAGAGCCCAGCTGGCGAGCGCAGGAGGCGGTTTCCGTTGCTTTGTGCCTTTTTCGGACGTGCGCGGCTTCCGTGTTACCAGCAACTGCTCCCGTCTCTTTTGCAAGGCGCTGCCAGCATTTTTCCTCCCACCGGGGTGAGAGTACCCATTTATCTCCTCACATAGGTTTTTGAGCTGCTGGGTTGACAGGAGCTGGGGAGGAAGCAGGAGCTCACTTTGCTGCACGGAGCTGGGCTCGAACCGCTGAAGTGTCGACCATTTTTGGCTGGGAACTTTCAGCGTCATTAAGCCCCTGTGCCACCACATCCCATGGGCAGGCTGTAGGAGCTATTTTAATAAAAGAGCATTGTTCTTGAATCAAGTATCTGAGTCAATGGCCAGCCCAGATGCTGACAGTGACAAATACTGATTGACATCAATAGAGTCTTTTGGATGTTGTTGATGAAATGTTCCTTGTACAATCTGATTGGGTGAAAATCCATTCTTACAAGCAAGACTCCTCAAAAGTGTACAGGTACATTACAAATGCTTCTTAAAAGCTTTTGGTCAGCTTTCTGGAATTCAGAATCTTTGCAGTTTTTCCACAATCATTGATTGCTGCCTTAGTTAATGGTTACCTGAAGTTAGCAATCAAGCTAAATCAGTTAAAGTAAATAAATGCTGAATGTGACCCATTCTGCCCATCAGATTGAATCCAGGCAGAAGGCAAGTAGAGATAATTGTATGACTCTACAGACTACTACTATACAGATAGGAAACCCTTTTTTTCTGACCAACCTATTCACCCTGGTTTTCCACCTTCCGATTGTGGTTGTGGACACAGCCACAGACTTAGGGGTCAAGGACAAAACTAACAAACTTCCCTGACCCCAGTTCAAGCTTAGTATGGACAGGTAGGTCATTGAAAGACACAGTGCCCTCAAAAGCTTAAACCAAGCCTTAGCAAACTCCATTGCCTGGACCAGTCATCCAAGGAACAAATTAGGGCTGAGTTGGGGTAACTCTTTTCTGTTTCTGCCTATTTATTTACACTTTTGCCACTTACCACTAACAACTTTGTTTCTGTAATATAAATGGGAAGCTGTTTCCTTTCCTTGTAGACCCTGGTGCTTCTTGTTCTGCTCTATGTTTCTTTCCTTTCCAGCATTCAGAGACATGGTGACTGTAATTGGTATTGGCAACAGCTCTATCATTTATCAAATGACCTCTCCAGTGACTCATGAGATAAACATGCCTTCCTTGTGGGCACAGATTTACCTGTGTGTTGGCTAGGGAGGAATCTACTTTATAAAATATTACTGATTTTTGATCATAACAATACATTTTATTTTACTTTATAAATTGGATTGCATCATATTTGTACAGCAAAAGTGCAGGTTGTAATGGAGAATCGTAACTCAGCATATGCCTTGTTAAATTATTCTCCTTATCTTTTTTCTTCCCCAACTTGATCTCTCCCACCTCATCTTGGCTCATAGCCCAGTGACCCTGTGAGTGACTTTTAAAACTGAATGTGGTTTAGTGAAATCCATGAAGCCTATGTTGGTTACCTTGACACCTGGTGTTTCTCTTTCTCACATTGTACAATACAGGTAGTCCTTGCTTAATGACCATTCATTTAACGATGGTTCAAAGTTGTGATGGCCTTGGAAAAAGTGCTTTAGACCTGTATTTGCACCTACGACTATTGCAAACCGTCGCAACCCCCCTGCAGTCACACGATCATGATTTGCAACCTTTTTATGATGGTTGTTAAGTGAATCACCACAGTTGTCAAGCAAATCACCACAGTCATTAAGTGAATCATGTGCTCATTAAGCGCATTCCTCCAAAAAAAGTCAATTGGGGAAGCTGGATTCACTTAACAACCATGTGATTCACTTAACCACATGTTTTGCTTAATGACCACATAAAAATGGTTGTAACGCTGGGTCTGGTCACGTGACTCGGTTAGTGGCTGCCCTACTTAATGGCCAATTTTCTGGTCCCTACTGTGGTTGCTGGCAAGGACTACCTGTACCCACTTAGTAAAGCTGTTCTTGAGGACTTCCTATCTATTACTCAGACAACAAGGAATTCTGGGCACTACTTCTAGGCCATTCAATACAACGCCATCCTGGCATTTAACAAATCCCACCAGGACTCCACTGCTTTTCCCCAGTACCAAATGATGCAGGATCTTAACTTTCATTTAAACCTTATATCTTGAAAACTTCCTTTGTAGACGTTTCCAAAATAATAGGATTCAGTTGCAGTGTTCTTTTCATGTAAAAAGTAGTCTTGGAATTGAGTTTGATTTCTAATGACTCCATGGACCTATCCAATAATTTTCTTACCAGCAATACAGAAGTGTCTCCCCAAACAAAATACCTCAGAAACACATTTTAGTAGGCATTACAAAGTACTTTCACAATAACCAGTTTTGCAGGAGCTGTTCTGAAAGAAGACAGGGGAAACTAAATTAACTGTCCATAATATGTATAAGGAAACTCATGAATGGGTTGTTCAGGGCATTTATGAAGTACTAGTATAATCTGATTTGTGAACAGAATCATGAAGAAATAAATGGAATTCCCAGGGTCAATGTTTTTAATCTGGGGCTGAGGAGAAACTATCCTTAAGTCTATTTTTGTGGCCTTGAGTATAGAAAAATAAATGTTTTATTACTGATGCCGTTGAAGTTTGGAAGGAATTGAGTGTTACCTTGACAACAGAAATAGAAAAATGACATAGTTAAGTCACAGAAGCTTTAAAAAAGAATGAAACAAGCACTTTCTTACACATTTTCTTGCCCATATTCTCAACTTTCAGTACTGGAGTTAGTCTTTAAGTGCTGAGAAGAGCAATTGGCTATCATATGAGCATCCAGCAAATCTCAGGACAAGGGATATATTCTTAAATATTTGGATTCATCAATCACTACAATACTAAACCAAATTTTAACAGCAGTGTTTCTGCTGGTGTAGAAAGAGTATTTACTTCTTTTAGTGCTGTTCATTTTCCTGCTCTTATTTCTTCTTTAAAATTATATTATTTATAAATGAAATAGTTAATTCAAAAGTACATGTGTTTGCTTTTTGTTAAAATAATATACTTTTATTTTTCATTAAAGAAACTAGTATAAACAAAAATTTTACTACGGTTTAAAGCCAAAGCCAAATTATGACAAAAATATTCTCCATACATCTACATAATGACAATTCAGCTAGTCAGTTACTAATAAGACCATCTTCCCATTTTTAAAATTGAAAATTAATCTGAAAATAATGTTGCTAAATAAATAGTTATGTGATATGTACCTTATAAAAGTAAAAGTGACATCTCTCTTTCTCTAGTAAAGTACCTGGTAAGTAAATTTCAGAGAACCTGTGGCTGAATAGACATTGCTAATGCACTCTGGATAAATCCAAAGAATACAAATTAAGAAATACACCCTAGACTAGTACTCAGTAGGGTAGCAATGAAGGACTTGGTAAAGATATTCAGGTGATATAATACATCTATACCTACAAAGATCAGAATTGTGCATCTCTGTGATACTCTGTGGAAGTGAAAGTTGGATTTTAAAGAAGGATAGAAAGAGTATTTATGCTTTTGAACTTAGGTGTTAGAGAAGACTCCTGAGAATACTGTGGATAGTAAAGAAAAGAAACAGATCATCAAACAAATCAATCCAAATTTCTCACTCTAGGCACAAATGATCACACCCATATCATACTTCAGACACACGTGGAGACCTAGTTCTCTGGAGAAAGCTGTAATGCTGGGAAAGTTGGAAGGAAAGAGAAGAGGACACTAGCAACAAGGTGGAGGAACTCTGTTACAGTGGTGATGATTACACCATAAGAAGACCTGAAGAACCAAGTTCAGAAACATTTTGAACATTAATAACTTCTGTCTGCCTGATACATAACTGTACTGCTGTTTTTAAAATCTTCACAAGTTTATGTGGTATAAGGTAATGCTACTTCCCTGTGTATTCTGTGTATGTTGCGTTTTCTTTATGGGGCTAGTGGCTAAATGTGCTATGATGAGAACTTTTGGGTTATAAATGTAAAGCAAATTTTGCTTTCTAGGCAGAGAGATTTGTTTCTGCTGTTACGTGGTTTGTGGGCTAGGTTGAAGTGAATCCACTGCAGGCTGCTATATTTTTGGATGACTTAATATGTTGTAACAATGCAGGTGGGCAGGCTACAAAAAGCATATTGCTCTATTGTCTGCTATGGGAATTTTAATTAAATATATATAAATATAAATATATTGCACCCATGTGTATTTTTTGTAGGTTGCATGCTAAATGGCACTTGGCATGGATTATCACTTAATTTCTTTTGTGGCCCTAGGAGAAGAATTGAGGGGATAACTACTATATTAGAGCACTACACTGTGGCTAATTGGAATAATGGCTTATTAAATTTAATCTGGGTTGCTTTTATAATATAAAATAACAGGAGCCACATATGTAAAAGAAAAGAAAAACATTGTTTGGTCCTTGTCTTCTGAGTAAATGGGTTGTTTGTTGAACACTTCTCAGTAAACACTGAAATAAAAAATAGTCTTCTTTCAGTCAAACTTGACAGCTGTTGACTTCATGCCATGTTAATGCCATGCCATGCTTCCTACAGCACTACAGAAGTAATTTGTCCTCGTTATTGTTGTCATCATCATCATCATTTATTAAACTTGTATGCTGCACAACTGTCAACAACGTTGTCCAGGACTTTATTGCCAAGCCTAGCCTTCAGCCCTGAGATTCCTGGTGGTCCTCCCTCCAAGTACTAACCAGATTTAATCTGCTTAGCTTTCTGAGAGCCACCAACATCAGCTAGGTTTTGCCATTGACTGCAGTATTTTATTTTATTTTTTGGTCCCATTGTGTCAGCAGTAATTCCTAGCGACTGCCTGGACTAGCCCTTGCAGTTTTCTTTCAGAAGTGCTTTGCCATTGCCTCCATTCTAGGGCTGAGAGAGAGTGACTGGCCCAAGATCAACCAGCTGGCTTTGTGCCTAAGGCGGGACTAGAATTCACGGTCTCCTGGTTTCTAGCCTGGTGCCTTAACCAATACAGGTAGTCCTCGCCTAATGACCAGTTGAAGTTACAGTGGAGCTGAATGAATGGTAGTTATGGCTGTTGAGGCACCCCATGGTCATGTGATCAAAATTCAGATGCTTGGCAGCCTGCCCACATTTACAACCACAGCATACACTTCAACTCCTCCCACCAGCCTCTCCCCCCCCCCCAGTCTCTGCCCTTTTGGCTGCCCTGCACTCCACCGCCACCTACCCCTGCTCCCCCAGCTGACCTTCGCTATCTTCTTCCTCCCACTGCTGGTGAGACACACCTGGCTGAGGCAGCTGCTGGCCGTTTAGTAGGCATTGTGCAGCTTCCCTGAAGCCTTGTGAGCAGCCTCCCCCTTGTGAGGGGGAAGAAGATGGCGAAGGTCAGCTGGGGCAGCAGGAGTAGGTGGTGGCAAAGTGCAGAGTGGCCAAAAGGGCAGAGATAGAGGAGATAGGTGGGCAGGGAAAGTTGAAGCAGAGACAAGCATGGCAAGGCAGGAGAAGCGTGAAGTCCTAGCCTAACCGCCACAACCAGGACTACCAGAACTGCTGTTGCTAAGCAGTGCGGTCACATGATATTTCACCTAATGACTGCTTCGCTTAGCAACAGAAATTCTGGTTCCAATTAGCAAGGAATACCTGTACACCAAACTGACTCTCACAGTAAATGTTATCACTGTTTATACTGGGGACAGAATTATAACATTGGAAAGAGTCATTTAGGCCACCAAATCAAACCACCTGCTTAGTGCAAGAATTTAAATTAAAGCATTTCTTTTAGCTCAAATTCTCTGGGTAATTGGTTCCATTTTCAAATAGTTCTTAATGTTCAGAAGGTTTTCCTAACCCTTCCTGTAACTGAACTCCATTGTCCTGTTCTCTGGAATGATGGAGAACTTATCTTAACTGCATTGTTTGTGACATATTTCTAGGTATTTGAACAGTTCTGTCATGGCCCCCTAGTCTTCTCTATATATGGTTAAATATTCTCACTTTTTTCAATCCCTGTTCATATGACTTGGCTTCTAGTACCCCGACTCATTATCTATCTGTTAAACTCTTCTGTTTCCTCTGAATCATTTTTAAAGGGTAGTGCCCAGAAATAGATACAATAATTGAAGTGGTGTCTGATCAATGCAGAATTAAATAGAACTATTACTTCCCATGCTTTGAAAACTATACTTATGTTAAAATGCCTAAATGTGCAGAAAATCATAATTTAAAATGTTCTGATTTTGAAATGGCTATCTTCAGTATTTTGAGTATGAAACAAAATATGTTTCAAGAGTTTTGCTTTGATGTCAGAACAAAATTGTGTGTCATTTTTTAAATTAATTTATTTGATTTATATGCCACCTTTCTGTTCTGGTATATGCTCAAAACAACTCATAAAGTTTTTAAAAAGCTGAAAATATAAATTATAAAGAACAAAATGCTTAATAAAATCATGCAGCAATTTTATTGGCAAAAGAGATGCCTCTTTAGAGATTGTTCTGAGCGTGAAACAAAATGTGGCTGTTTTGAGTAAATCATATGGAACATCCCAACTATTCTGAGCAGTGTGATTAGACAGTTATTTTGAGGCTTAAGATTAGGTTGCTTTTTCCAGACTACTTCCATCCAAGCTAATGTAGAACCAAGGAGCTTCATGTCTCTGCTATTATTGGTTTACATGAAGTGGGGTTAAAATGGGATATGATGTTAAGAAGAGAGGAAGAAGAGTTAAGAACATAAGACAACAGACTATTGTTCTTGGCTGCCAGCCTGCCTATTAAGTTATTGTTTTCTTCTAAATTGCTGTAGGGAAATTAGAATTGATATGGATTGTAAGTATGCCGTGCTATGATTTATTTTGCAGAAGGTAATGCCAAGGGGTGCTTGTGCATGCTACTGTACTCATATACAAGTTTTGCTAATGCTGCTGAGGTATTGTAAAGAGCACTAGGATGGTAGTGTGGCAATTGTCATCTGAGAATTGCTTACGGCTTTCAGGAGCACTGCCTTGCAGGTCACCAGATGTGAGACCCTGTTCATTAAGTTGGGCTCTAAGGATCAGTTGGGATTGTTGCTGTTGTACCAGCCTCCCTGCAGCATAGCAACCTCCCTGCCTGAGCTCCTTGATTCCATCTCGGGTTGGCAGTGAAGTTCCCCAGATTTATGGTCTTGGAATACTTCAGTCTGCCTTCCCTGGGGATGGGGTCTGAAGTGGCTCAGGAGTTCATGGCCACCATCACAGCCATGGGCCTATCCCAGGTCGTCCAGAGCCTGACACAGGGCAGTGGTCACACATTGGATCTGGTGTTCCTGTCAGAGCAGTGGCTATGTGATCTGCAATTGGGGAGCTTTCAGTGTCCCCCTTGTCATGGTCAGATCACACCCTGATTACCTTGGGATTCTCTGGCACCACTATCCAACTCATGGAGTCTGGACCCATTAAATTGTTCCACCCTCGGTGACTGATGGACCCAGAGGAGCTGGGGAGTGTCCCTGTTGGTCTGCTGCATGGTCGATCCAAAGCCTTGGTTGCCACATGAAATAAGGAGGTGACTGAAGCATTGGATCAGATTGTGTCTATGCAGTCTCTTCCCTCTCGTTGATCCTGTCACTCCCCATAGTATACAGAGGAGTTGAGGGAGATGAAACGAGAGAAGAGACATCTAGAGCGCCCCAGCGCTTGACTAAGGATGAACTGGACCGAACACAGGTTAGAGCCACTATTAGGGCTACCTTGTAGCAGTAAGGACAGCAAAGTGACAGTACTTCTCTGCCTTATTGCATCTGCAGATTGCTGCCCCATAGCTCTGTTTTGGGTGACACAAGCCCTCTTAGGTAAAGGGGATCTGGGGAAACTTGCAGGGACGTGTGGAGGAATTTGCTCAGCAGTTGGATGCTGGCTTTGTTGCAAGCCCGAAGGAGATGCCTAGGGTGGAATCTTGCCCAGTTATCTGGAAATGGTTTGAATCTGTTGGACCTGAGGAAGTGGACAGGGTCCTTAGGACTGTGAGCTCAGCTACCTGTTCTCTAGATCCATGCCCCTCCTGGCTTGTGAAAGCAGCCCAGGGGGTGTCATGTGAGGGGGTTCTAGTGATGGCTAATTCTCCCTTGAGTGAGGGGGTTGTTCCTTCACCTCTTGAGGCTTTAATTTGCCCCTTCCTCAAGAAGCCATTGCTAGACCCCACCATACTGGACAACTTTCATCTAGTATCTAACCTCCCCTTTTTGGGAAGGTGATTGAGAAGGTGATTGTGTGACAACTTCAGAGAACCTTGGATGAAGTGGATTATCTGGAACCTTTTCAGTCAGGATTCAGACCTGGGTATGGGATGGAAACAGCATTGGTCGTACTTTTGGATGATCTCTGGTGTGGGTGGGATGGTGGCAGCGCATCCATCCTTGCCTTACTTGACCTCTCAGCAGCTTTCAGTACCATCAACCGTTGTATCCTTCTGGATCGACTCAAAGGATTGGGGGTGGGCGGCACGGTGATGTGCTGGTTCACCTCCTTTATCCAGGCTCAATTCCAGTCAGTGGTGATTGGGGAGGAGAGATCCCGCCTCCGTCCCCTGTTATGTGCTGTAGGATTGGTACTCCCTCCTCTCCCATTCAACATCTATATGAGACCACTGAGTGAGCTCATCTGTTGCCATAGGCTAAGGTATCATCAGTACGCTGATGATACCCAATTATACGTCTCTGCTCCTAGAAATTTAACTGATGCTATCGACATCTTATCCTGGTGTCTGGAGGCTGTGGGGACCTGGATGGGGAACAACAGGCTTCAACTGAACCCTGGCAAGACTGAGTGGGTTGGGGTTTTGAGGCCCTCTTATTCTGGGATTATACCATCGTTGGTACTGCCCCAAACAGACTCTTTGCACAACCTGGGGGTCCTCCTGAACTCATGACTCCTGCTCAATGAGCATGTGGCAGTTGTGGCTAGGAGGGCCTTTGTACAATTATGTATTGTGTGCCAATTCCTGGACTGAGGCGCCTTACTCACAGACACTCATACCCTGGTCACCTCCCGGTTGGAGTACTGCAATGCACTCTGCCTGGGGCTGTCCTTGAAGAGTATCCAGAAACTTCAGCTGGTACAGAATGCGATGGCGCAGGCAGTTATGTGTGTTTCTGGTAGAACACACATTATACCTCTGCTTCACGAGCTGCATTGGTTACCAGTCTGTTTCTGGGTGTTGACTTTCCTTCATATCATGGGACCGGGTTATTTGAGGGACCACCTCTCCCTGATTTCATCTGCCCGTCCCACTCTAGCAGAGTGGGTATGTTACGGGCTCTGTCATCTAGGGAGCTACGTTTGGTGGGCCATAGGCAGCGGGTCTTTTCTGCTGTGGTTGCCTGCATTGTGGAAACTTCTTCCCCCAGAGGTGAGACTGGCTTCATCACTCCTGAGTTTTTGAAGGTCCCTCAAGACCTGGTTATGTCAGCAGGCCTGGAGACCCCAGGGGAGAGGTGAAGTAGTAAGGTGGCTCTGTTATTAACATCCCTTTGCCTATTATTTTCCTTTTCTGTTTTAGTTCTGTTTTTATCGTTTTTAATGTTTTAATAATTACTATATAATGGTTTTATGTAATGATTGTTTATATATATTGTTTTGGGTTGTTGTAGGCCACCCAGAGTCACTTTTTGTGAGATGGGCAGCCATATATATTTGATTAATAAATAAAAATAGTGTTGGCTTGGTGGGTGTTTTAAAGTTCAGTGTGCACTCTGTGCCTTCTCTTGTATTAAGTTAAATTTGAGCTTCAAGATGCATTTTAAAATGAGAAAACTATGGTAATTGGGCCAGTTTGTTGAGCTTCGGCATGTCCATACTCACGTTTTGTTGTTGTAATGTTAGTACTAGTAAGAAGCATCAGCAGCCATTTTTTGCACTCAGTAGACCCCACTGTGTATGAGCAAAACCATTAGCAAGTCAACATAGTTGCTTTTGCTGTGCTTGCATGGTAAGCAGGCTCTCCTAAAGAACAAAACATGTCAAATCTGTTGTTTGAATTTGCTAAATAAATGGTGTGTTAAAGCCCATAGGAATAGTGGTCAGAGAAATCTTAAAAAAAAATAAAACTGAGAAGAATAGCAGAAACGTAATGAAGGAAATAAGCATATAGCTGCTGTCTTCTTTAATCTGTTGGCTGAGTAACTAAGATTTATTTACTGAAATAAATAACATCTCTGTTGAAGACGGGCAGGAGGTTGATAATAGATTCTAAATTAGAGTTTTCAGTATGTGAGAAAAGCTATAGGGATTTATTTTTATTCTTTTTAAAGCTTAAAAATCATTGACTAAGCAAATGTATCTGCAATTTGTGTGGTTGATAGTACTTAGCATGGATTACCTTGCCGCCCTATCTACCCTTGTGGTTCTCAAATGAAAAATAAAGGAGCAGCAGCTGATTGCAAGTTCCTATTGTTTCTTATAGTGGGAAGATTTGAAATGTTTTGAGTTTTGTTCTGATAAAATGCATAACCTAAAGCTACTTCAAGTTTTGTTCCATCAGAACAAACCAAACCTGAAATGACTTGCCAGAGAGTTTCAAGTAGGGTTGTTTTGTTCTGTATGAAACAAAATGTTTCCCATTTTGTGCATACCAACTCAGGTAGTCCTCACTTTCCGAACACTCATTCAGTGACTGTTCAAAGTTACGATGGCACTGAAAAAGCAGACTGATGACCAGTCCTTGAAGTTGCGGCTGTTGCAGCATCTCCATGGTCATATGATCACCATTTGGGCACTTGGCAGCAGTGCACATTTACAATGGTCATAGCATCCTGCAGTCACGTGATCACCATTTACGACCTTCACGGCCTGCTTCCGACAACTAAGTCAGTGGGGAAGCCAGCATGAAGTCGCAAGTTGCAGTCACATGACATTGTGCTTAATGACCTGCAGTGATATGTTTAATGACCACAGCCGGAACTGACACTGTAAGTCAGGCATGGCCACATGACATTTATAAACATGTTGCTTAGTGACAGAGTTGCGGTTCCCAATTGTGGTTGGTAAGTGAGGACTACCTATAGTGCAGATTTCAAAGGGGTATTTCACATCAACATGCTTTGCACAAATCACCCTTTCAAAGCTGCTTCACAAAGCAACAGAGAATTTATAAAATTCCTCATGTTTTACAGTAACATTATCTGAACAGGCAAAATGGGCACATGAAGAATCTTGTTTCTGTAATTCATTGCTTAACCACTGGAAATGACTGTTCTTAGTTCCAGCAGTAATAGCTGTTCTCGCCATCGTAGGATTTTCAATTTCCAAAACACTTTGCTATAAGAAGTAACATGTAAAGGGTTTCAGCGGTTATAATTGGCTTATAATTCCAATATTTTTAATATTTTTTAAATAGGTCTTCCACCAGACCAGAAGTTGCTAGCATAGAAGCTATAGAACAAGATAACCATCAGTGTTCACAGAAGGCTATTATTCAAGCCAGATCATCACAAATAACACGGCTTACAAGTATTATTTTGGCTGAAGATGTTTGTAAGTACTGTCTCTTTCTTTCTTCTCTATTAAGACTATATTAGGACTAAAATTTAAGCAGTTGTAGGATTTCTACATTTTACATACCATTCCTATGAAATTCCTAGTGAGTGCTTTAATAAAACAGTCTTATCCACACTTACTCAGAAGTAAGGTCCATTGTTTTCTATGCACAGGATTTTACATACGAAACAGACTGCCCTGGGGGGGGGGTGTTATTTGAAATGAGAGACATAAAACTGAGAGTGAAGTATAGTTCTATCTATAGCTTCTGCTCATTTCTTCTGGCAGATGTCACCTCTTTCCAGTGCTGACTGATTTTTCAGAGCAACATCTGATCCCATTTCAAGCTTTTGATAGGCAGGTAAATTGTTTGTAACTACAAAGGCAGGCATCCTGTGGAGATAGAAAGTAAGGAATGACTTGATCTATGTGAATGGAGGGAAGACAAATGGAGAAATTATGGCAAGGCAGCAGGAAAGAACAAAGGGATATTATGTTTGCGTACAGAAACATAGAATGCAAGGGGAAAGGTACATATTAAGAAGCTAGAAAAAATTAAAAATAGAAAAATGGGTGGCAGAGAAAAGTTGATGGGCATTTAATGCCTCCCTTTAAAGTGTGTGTGTATGAAGTATTTTAACCTGCTTGTGGAACTTGTATTGATTGAGAAACCCTAAAACTGGCCATGGTGTGTATTTGCATAGATTAGATTGAGTGATGGAGATGTGTGCCTTGAAAAGTGAAATATGGATAACTGATACTATTGGTAAATGTCTGCTGAATGACTTTGTATATCTGGAGTGTATTCTGGTCTGAGAATATCATCTTGGAGCTATTTGTAACTTGCTTTGAGCTAAGTTCCAATAGAAGAGAATACATGTAGCTCTGGGTTGAACTGAGGAGTCCTTGGTGCTCTCTGAACCTACAGTGGGGCAAAAAAGTATTTAGTCAGCCACCAATTGTGCAAGTTCTCCCACTTAAAAAGATGAGAGAGGCCTGTAATTTTCATCATAGGTATACCTCAACTATGAGAGACAAAATGAGAAAAAAAAATCCAGAAAATCACATTGTCTGATTTTTAAAGAATTTATTTGCAAATCATGGTGGAAAATAAGTATTTGGTCACCTACATACAAGCAAGATGTCTGGCTCTCACAGACCTGTAACTACTTCTTTAAGAGGCTCCTCTGTCCTCCACTCGTTACCTGTAGTAATGGCATGAACTTTTGATATTGACCAAATACTTATTTTCCACCATGATTTGCAAATAAATTCTTTAAAAATCAGACAATGTGATTTTCTGGATTTTTTCCCCATTTTGTCTCTCATAGTTGAGGTATACCTATGATGAAAATTACAGGCCTCTCTCATCTTTTTAAGTGGGAGAACTTGCACAATTGGTGGCTGACTAAATACTTTTTTGGCCCACTGTAGTTGTTTGCTTCCACATGCTTCATTATCTGATTAGGTAACATCATCAGTGCTGGTGAGTATGGGGTTTGCTCCCTGTTTATATACAGTGGCTTGCCCTGCCAGTGTTGGTGGAGGTATGGTTTTCTCTTTGATAGTTCCTTGATTAGGGTATTGTTTTCTGTTTGATTGTTTGTCTGATGTTATCCCTGCTTATCTGGGTGTAGGCTGCTGGAGGGGAAGTGTTCTGATCTTTTTGTTTTCTTCTTAGGTTTTTTATTGTCTCTTTTGAATGATGTGCAAATGTGGTTTATCTCTATATACTTATCTTGAGCTAACTATAAATACAAATGTCATCTAAGATGTAAAGTTGATTTGTTATAGGAACTTGTGCTTCAGTATAATCATAAATGAATTTTGCATATCTTCAAAGTTATTTGTAATGCACACACGCACACACACACTAAACAGCACTATATTGAATCACCTCAGAGGTCTTTTTGGATTGACAATAATTTTCACAACTTTCCTAAACAGATCCATCATGGCCCTCAGATTTTTGTATTAGGGCTATGCAAGGGGTGCTTTGGAACATGTAGGAGCATGTATGAAGTGCCCCTTTTGAACTGTAAAAGTAGATATGCCTTCTTCCATGGTTGTGTGGTTGCTTTGCAAGTGGTTTTTAGTTGTCTCTGCATGTACATGCATCAAGCAGTTTTGAAGCAGCCATGCTGTGTACACTCTCCTGCATGCTGCAGTTCAATTTGTTAGAATATAAGATTATTCTTATACATCAATTCTGGATAGAGGCCAGAATTCCTGCACAGCAGGGTGGGTAAGAATTCTGAGAGTCATAGTCCCAAACATCTAGAGGCATCAGGTTGTAGAATGCTGAATTAAACTGCAGACTGTATCAATGCTTAATGTTGACTGGATCAGTAACAATATTTTCTTCTTTTTCATCAAGTGACTGGCCAGGTGCTTCGCTGTGATGCTATAGTTGATGCTATTCATACTATTCACATAGTATCTACAACAAAGGAACTGTACCTTGAGGATTCACCACTGCAGCTGAAAATTCAAGCCCTAGATTCTGAAGGTATCTGAAGTATTACTGATTTAACATTTTAATCCAGGAAAGACAACACTTTTCTCTTTCAAATGCATGACTGCATATTGATGGTATAAGATATATGCCTTGTCTTTTAATAGCACTTTCATATTATGTTTAATTACATGGATTTTAGTTGACTGCAAAATTATTATAGTAGAAGTGAGATTTTTACAATAGTCTATATTCACATTTATTTCTTTATTTTTGCTTTATTTTTTTTAATTGAACCAATTCAGTGTCAAAACAAAAACTAAGAAAATAATAAATGCAGTTAAAAAGGAAAATAAATTAACCTAATTAATACTAATCTTTAAAGAAATACAAGGATTTTAAACATCCACATTTAATATTTCCACCCAGAACATTTTCATAGATAAAGGTAATCTAAGAATTAATGTAACACTAAAAAATGGTGACCAGATTTGGATAAATATATCGTTAATTATACAACTTGTTCAGAGCTCTTTGCTGAATAATTTATAGCCAAAACTGTTTCCCACACTTAAATATCATTGATTCAAAGAATAATATGCCTTGGTTTTCCAGTATTTAATATGGAAACTTGGGAATTAATAGCAAACTTAACAGCTAACAACAACAGGAATTTTATTAATGTCTTATACGACATCAGTTCATATTCTTAAAAAATATGAATTAGAAACCAATATCAGGAGTCACTAGGAAAGATTTTTGAGTGAATCTTCCAGTTTTTTCAGACTTCTGACTGAAAGGAATAGTCCTTCCCTTTGGGCATTGCAACCCCAAATGCTAATATATACTAATTTGATTACAACTCTACCAGTACTTTTTGGAAATGTTACTATTCATACAATGTAATATTAGAGAAGTGTAGTGCTACCAATGGATTATCTTCAAAATTAATTCTTGATAACTTGTTGAGATACAGTTAATAGGAAATTCAAGATACAAGAAATTCCATGAGATTCATCAAATGGAAATCCTAAATCATTCTCTCAGAGGTTAAGAATGTCAAGAAAATATTTTCTGTTAATATATAAACATTTTAGACAACATTCAGTCAATCAATCAATTTTCCCTTGATTTTAAATTAAATAGATGTACAGTACATTTATTTCGGAAACCTTGTACTCAGGTCATTTAAAAAGCTGTCAATGAAAATAATACTTAACAATCTAAAGCAGTTCACAACAAAGTCAAAAGCTATAATAGAAACATTCTTAAGAAAAACAGTATTCTAAAAGATTCAGTGAAATATGTAAGTATTTTCACTGCTCATCTAAGAGAAAGCAACAATAATGTCAGGGATATTATTTCTTAGGATATTATTCCAGATGCTGGGTGACATAACTGAAAGGGCTAGGAGGGAGTTTAAAAGCAACGGGTAACAGACAAGTAGGAATGCACGCTGCCCTTGCTTCAGCCAGAGACAGCAGAATCGGCAGGATAAGATTAGGATTGCTCAGGGCTTCCTTGCAGTCTGCCGCTGTCAATCAGGCTTCAAGAGAATACCCACTTAAGGGAAACAGGGCAGAGGCAGGAAGCAGCAGTGATCCAGCATCTCTCAGCAAGTCTTGGCTGGGAAGAGAGCATGCCTGCTGATACCAAGGAGAGGGAAATGCCATCCTGCTCAGGTAATAGGAATGTGAAGTTGGTATGGTATGTGCCAGCACCTAGCTGACTGGTCCTGTCTCAGATTGTGACAGCAGCTGGATTTGGTACCTGGTCACAAAATGACTTGGAGGGCCACATGCAGCTTGTGCTCTGCAAGTTTCAAACTCCTGTTCTAAATTGTACCCAAAGACAGGTTCATATAGACTATATTGCAGGTAAAATCATAGAAGTGACAAAAGCATGAATGTTCTAAGACCCTTTTGTGCCTTATATCACTGGTATGTGTCACAAAAGAAGTAGGAAATACTTCTGTATATTGAAAGGAAAAGGAAACACAGAAAATAACAATCAATAATTTGTTTAGATTTCAGTAATATTTTAAGAAAAATTGTCTTAATTTTGTAGTGTTAAATGATAGGCCATGAAAACAATGAATTACTTTTACACAACTGAATACCTGTCCATTACGTTTGTTCATTGAAATATATTTCCTCTATGATACACTGTATTATTAAATATCAATGATTTTAAATCCTTGCTCCTGAAAGTCACGAAATGACTCTTAATGAACATGTGTAAATTTGCCTAGCCAAGGGTCCTCCAGATGTACGGAAACTAACTTCCAGAATTCCAAGATAGAAATTCAGTGAATTCTATTCCCAACACATCTGAAGGATGCCATATTGGCAAGGTGGTTTATATAGTGAGAAGTCAGAGATTTGAACTCTCCTAAGATTTATTGTGGCAACTTGTGCAGTGAGGTTTGTCAGGTAGTTCAAAAACATTAAGCAATTATTTACAGATAATTCTTTTTGCAAATAAGCTATCTTGTGGTATCTAATTTGTTTCATGAATCACAGCTGTGACAATATCAAGGAACATTTATTTTTAGAGTAAATGCACTTTTTGCATAACTGTCTTTCATCAGTAATAGGAGTAATGCTAGGATTTTAAAAGCCAAATACAGTGGGGCAAAAAAGTATTTAGTCAGCCACCAATTGTGCAAGTTCTCCCACTTAAAAAGATGAGAGAGGCCTGTAATTTTCATCATAGGTATACCTCAACTATGAGAGACAAAATGGGGGAAAAAATCCAGAAAATCACATTGTCTCATTTTTAAAGAATTTATTTGCAAATCATGGTGGAAAATAAGTATTTGGTCAATATCAAAAGTTCATCTCAATACTTTGTCATATATCCTTTGTTGGCAATGACAGAGGTCAAACGTTTTCTGTAAGTCTTCACAAGGTTTTCACACACTGTTGCTGGTATTTTGGCCCATTCCTCCATGCAGATCTCCTCTAGAGCAGTGATGTTTTGGGGCTGTCGCTGGGCAACACGGACTTTCAACTCCCTCCAAAGGTTTTCCATGGGGTTGAGATCTGGAGACTGGCTAGGCCACTCCAGGACCTTGAAATGCTTCTTACGAAGCCACTCCTTCATTGCCCGGGCGGTGTGTTTGGGATCATTGTCATGCTGAAAGACCCAGCCACGTTTCATCTTCAGTGCCCTTGCTGATGGAAGGAGGTGTTCACTCAAAATCTCACGATACTTGGCCCCATTCATTCTTTCCTTTACACGGATCAGTCGTCCTGGTCCCTTTGCAGAAAAACAGCCCCAAAGCATGATGTTTCCACCCCCATGCTTCACAGTAGGTATGGTGTTCTTTGGATGCAACTCAGCATTCTCTCTCCTCCAAACACGACAAGTTGAGTTTAGACCAAAATGTTCTACTTTGGTTTCATCTGACCATATGACATTCTCCCAATCCTCTTCTGGATCATCCAAATGCTCTCTAGCAAACTTCAGACGGGCCCGGACATGTACTGGCTTAAGCAGGGGGACACATCTGGCACTGCAGGATTTGAGTCCCTGGCAGCATAGTGTGTTACTGATGGTAGCCTTTGTTACTTTGGTCCCAGCTCTCTGCAGGTCATTCACTAGGTCCCCCCATGTGGTTCTGGGATTTTTGCTCACCATTCTTGTGATCATTTTGACCCCACGGGGTGAGATCTTGCATGGAGCCCCAGATCGAGGGAGATTATTAGTGGTCTTGTATGTCTTCCATTTTCTAATTATTGCTCCCACAGTTGATTTCTTCACACCAAGCTGCTTGCCTATTACAGATTCAGTCTTCCCAGCCTGGTGCATGTCTACAATTTTGTTTCTGGTGCCCTTTGACAGCTCTTTGGTCTTGGCCGTAGTGGAGTTTGGAGTGTGACTGTTTGAGGTTGTGGACAGGTGTCTTTTATACTGATAACAAGGTCAAACAGGTGCCATTACTACAGGTAACGAGTGGAGGACAGAGGAGCCTCTTAAAGAAGTAGTTACAGGTCTGTGAGAGCCAGACATCTTGCTTGTTTGTAGGTGACCAAATACTTATTTTCCACCATGATTTGCAAATAAATTCTTTAAAAATCAGACAATGTGATTTTCTGGATTTTTTTTCTCATTTTGTCTCTCATAGTTGAGGTATACCTATGATGAAAATTACAGGCCTCTCTCATCTTTTTAAGTGGGAGAACTTGCACAATTGGTGGCTGACTAAATACTTTTTTGCCCCACTGTATATGTTGCAGGGGGATATGCACATTAGATCACGGAGTGGCATTTGCAGTCAGATAGGGGGCATTTACATATAGTGCCAGTTGAAAAGAAAATGTGCTTGTGAATAATCATTTGCAATTTCACTTTCTGTGGTTGATGAGGCATTGATAGTATTAATGAAAAAAGATTGTTTCCCTATCCCTTCTAATTTTCCATTGTCGCCATTTTAAATCTTTCCATTTTTAAAAAGTTTTCATCAAATATCATAAATCATGCGTCTGATATACATAAATGTATTATATTTATATCAATATGTTACAATTTGCATTATATTTATAGAATATTTAATACAAATTTGTGATTTCTGTTAGATAAATGAATTGTGTTCTGCCTCAATTCCTCTTTCCCCAGATCATTACACTTAGTCATATTGCCAACTATTTCTGAGATGAGTTTACCTGATCATTTTGTGTGTGTGCAGTTCTGCTTTATTTTCATTTTCAGTATTTCTTTTGTTCTTGCTCATTGTAATTCTTAAACATTTGTCATGTGCTTGTGCAGGTAGTTTTACAGATGAAAGAAAACTGTTTTGATATTCTAACTGTTTTGATGTTCAATTACTTAAAGGAAATACTTTCAGCACTTTGGCAGGACTTGCTTTTGAGTGGACTGTTATGAAAAACTCTGAAATTAATGGATTCTCAGATTTCCATAATGCACTGCGGTAAGTTTCATTTAATTTATTTAGTCGTTAATGTGTATATAAAGGTAGACATTAGGTAAATGGCTAGACAATTTGCAAATGGTGAGTTTTTCCCATAATTGTGGTAGCTTCTTGTTTTGCCTTTTCTTTTTACCTGCCTAAAAATTAAAACTTTGTCTTATTGTCTCTTTCTTCTTTCCCTTCCCTTCCCTTCCCTTCCCTTCCCTTCCCTTCCCTTCCCTTCCCTTCCCTTCCCTTCCCTTCCCTTCCCTTCCCTTCCCTTCCCTTCCCTTCCCTTCCCTTCCCTTCATGTTTCTCTGAGTTTTTTTTCTTTTGTTTCAGATACACTTAGCTACAGCTTTTGCTATCATGCACATTTGTACACATGTTCATGGTAATAGAGATTGTAGCTAGACTAGTGCTTTTAAATGCGCAGAGATATTTCTTTTACAAAAATATTTGTTAAAAAAGTGTGAAGAAGCTATCTATCTTTCTAAAGTTCTGCAGTTGCATTCCCAGATTGCCACTATATTTACTGTACTATTGCTAGCCTCTTTATGTTAGACTTTTGAACATTTCATTATGAGCCAGTTATCTGGTCTAAATATAGATAATGTGAGTTGTTATTCATTGCAGTTCTTAGAAAGAAAGGATATTTGGGTGTGATTCTCCAAGAGTGTTTGAGAACAGACCACAGAGTTTTCATAAAAGCTGCAGTTGGTATAATCGTCTCATCCATCTGGTTCTAACTTACAGTGCTATACTAATGGCTCCATGCCAGTTATTCAAACCTTAGTAGTTTGTATATACTTACGTTGCAAATTATAAGACAAAGAAACACTGTAAGAGATTGTCTGTAATGGAAAACAGTCATTCCAGTGAAACACACATATATGTATGTATCTGGCAGAGGTAGCATGGAAGTGGCATTCTCTGTAGGAGCTTCCCTCCTGTAGAATAGCTTATCCACAGAAGTAAACTCTTTCTCTCATTATCTTTTGGAAGCTTGTTGACATGTTCAACTAATGTGGTTGTTCCAGGTAAATGTAGTGTTGAAGATCTGGATCAGCAATTTTATGTCATCTTTTTGTGATGGTGATAGATCTTGATTGACTTGTACTTCTTGATTATTGGCACTACCCAATTCTTCAGATGTCTGATCCATAAGGTCTTGATGATCCCTATTCAAAACAACAAGTATAGGGTATTCTTCTCTGGTATGCCATTTCCTCAAGAAATTGGCATGGTAGATCTTACATTTTCCCAGATCGACTTGATAGTTTACAGGAGTGGTTTGTTTCACAATGGTGTAGGCACCTTGCCATTGGGCTTGTAGTTTGCATTCAGTGCTTGGTAATATCAGTAGCACTTGGTCTCCTACTGCCAGTTGTTTCTTCTGTGCATTTTTATCATATCGTCTTTTCTGTGAATCCTCTGCCAGGGCTAAATGTTCGTGAACAATCTGGGTTAGAGACTGTAGTTTTTCTCTTTGAGTCAATACATATTCAACCAGGTTTTTAGGGTATTCAGTCCAGTTACTCCAGCTCTCTTTAACAACATCCAGGATTCCCCTTGGTTGTCTTCCATATATTAATTCAAAAGGACTGAATCCTGTTGATGCTTGTGGTACTTCCCTGTATGCAAACATGAGATATAGTAACCAAATTTCCCAATTGTCCTGCATATTTTTTAAACATGCTCTTGAGAGTTTAGTTCATTCCTTCAGTAAAACCATCTGCTAGAGCATGATACGGACTAGTTCTCACTCCTTTTACTCCCAACACTTCATAGAACTGTTTCAGGAGGGTTGTTTGATTGATAGTTTTTATTTGATTTCTATAGCTGCCCATCTCAGCAAGTGACTCTGGGTGGCAAACAATCGTAAAAACATAAAACAGTTAAAAACAGTTACAGCCAGTACAAAATAAATATATATGGTTGTCGGGTAAAATTATCACCATAGATGTTAATGGGGCCCTTAATATACTCAGGGCCCCAGGCCCAGGCACATAACCAGGTCTTCAAGGCCTTATGAAAGGCCAACAGGGTTGCGGTCATCCTAATCTCTGAAGGGAGAACATTCCAGAGAGCAGGGACTATGGTGGAGAAAGCACGTCTCCTGGTCCCTGCCAGCCGACATTCCTTGACTGACAGGACCTGTAACATGCCCAACCTGCCGGACCAAATTGGATAGGTAGAAACAACTGGGAGAAGACAGTCCCTCAGGTAACCTGGTCCCAAGCTATGAAGGGCTTTAAAGGTGATAACCAATTCCTTGAATTGCTCACGCAGCAGTGGTGTTACATGTGTCAAATATCCAACACCATTTACTACCTGTGCAATTACATCCTGCACCAGTTGAAGCTTCCGAATGTTCTTCAAGGGGAGCCCCATGTAGAGCACATTGCAGTAATCCAGGTGATAGGTCATGAGAGCATGAGTGACTGTGAGCAAAGCCTCCCAGTCCAGGAATGGGTGCAACTGGCACACAACCAATAAGTGTGCAAAGGTCCTCCTAGCCACTGCTGCCACCTCCTCTTCTAGCAGGAGCCATGAGTCCAAGAGGACCCTCAGATTACACATTGGGTCCCTCTGGGGACAGGTGGAACAACCTTGTCACTGGAAGGTCCAAATACCCAAAGCCACTCAGTCTTGCTTGGGTTGAATCAAAGCCCATTGTGCCCCATCCAAGCCCCTACAGCCTGCAGGCACTGGGATAGGACATCCATGGCATCACTGAGATGGCCTGGGGTAGAGATATAAAGCTGGGTATCATCAACATTGAATGAGGTCACCCAGAAGCCTCATATATGTGCAATAGAAGAAGAGACCGCACCGAGCCCTGGGGCACCCCACAAAGTAGGGGCCGTAGGCTGGATCTCTCTCCCCATCAATACCAACTGGAACCAAGCCCAGAAGTAGAAGGAGAACCAGCACAACACAGTGCTGCCCACCCTGAACTCCTGAAGACAGTCCAGAAGGATACCAGGATCAATGGTATCAAAGGCCACTGAGAGATCAAGAAGAGCAAGGATGGATGTACTACCCCCATCCCACTCCTGCCAGAGGTCATCTAAGAGTACAATCAGTGCCTTCTCAGTTCTGTAACATGGCCTGAACCCTGACTGAAAGGGGTCCAGATAATCCAGTCCAGATTGAAAATTACTTCCTTGATCTGCCAATATATAATGAGGTATACCTACTCTCCTAAATATTTTTTATCAGTTCCTCTGCTATTCTTTTTGCTATTGTGGTTCATAAAGCAATTGCCTCTGGATAGTGGGTTGCATATTCATACACCACCAGTATGTATCAGTTCCCTTTAGCTGAGAGGGCCTACAATATCCATAGCCGCTTTTGCAAATGGTTCTGGCACAATAGGTACTCGTACCACTGGAGTTTTATCTTGTCTCCCTTTCCTTCTGACTAACTGGCATTCCCTGTGTGCTTGACAGTATCTATCAACATCTCCTCCAATTCCCAGCCAGTAAATTCTATCTAATATTTGGTAGAGTGTCCTTTCCCTACCTAAGTGTCCTGCCAAGGGATTTTCAGGTGCCGGTTGTAAAATCTTTTCTTTATATTGGCTCGGAACTGCTAACTACTCTATCCTTTCCTGAGTAACTAGTTTTTTTCTTATCCTGTATAGGATGCTATTTATACATTCATATATGGGATTTTCAAGCCACTTATCTGTATCTGTTGTCACTTCTTGCTAACATGTTTTTAAAGAAATGTCTTTCCACTGTATTTCCCCTGTCAATGTCCCATGGGAGACCTCCAGTATCCAGGGGCTTTCCTCTAGCTTTATCTGCCTTCCTATTCCCCCCCCCCCCCGCTTTTTGGGGCTTACTTCCTTTCTCAATCAAATCTGGATGGGAGGGGAGTAAATCTATAGCCTCTGAAATTTTCTCTTCCTGTTTTTGTGCCTGTGCCTGACTAGTTACTCCTACCACTCCCTCTGGAAATAAATTCTTTGACCATATTAACTCTGCATAACCAGGGAAATCTGTCCCAAGAACATGTTAAAAATCTGTCTGATAGGGTAATTTAGTGACTACCGCAACCACCATGTTTCCAGTTGATGCTTAATCTGTATAGTTGCTTTGACTAGTGGTATAGGTCTAGTATGACCATAAACACTTGTTAAGTGCTTATTTAATCAAGGGAGCACCCACTCTCGGTGCTCCCTTGATTAAATAAGGGCGAACTAAAGTCCGTCTGCTTCCGGTATCAACTAAACCCAAAACAGGAATTAAATTGACCTTAGCTTGTATTGTTATTTCTTACTCCCTGGGGCTTTCAACATGGCTGAGAAAGTTACTTTCCTTGGTGACTTCAACAATCTTTAGCCAAGTGTCCTACCTAGCCACATTTGTAACAGGATCTATCCTCCCCTTGGTTTGTTTGACTTCCCTTAGACTGGAAAAAGGTTACCTTTCCCTGCATACCTCCTTTATCAGTGTCTGCTTTTTTTCTTCCCTTTTCCAACCTCTCCATGTCCTCTTCTAGCTTCCTCAGCTCTTCTGGCTGCAAAGTAATCTTCAGCTAGGGATACTGCCTTTATCCCTGCATCTGGGCAACGTTCTTGCACCCCAAACTGAACAGGACAGGAGTATGCAAGGGAACTTGAGCTGCCTTGAGCTATTATATTAACAGTGCCATGGAGGAAGAGTCAGGAGTGTCCTGGCTACTGCTGCTGATCATAATTAGGACTTTCTCCTAGAGTGCACAAAAATTATGTTATATAAATCTGCTATTGTGGTCTTTGGAGAGTAGACCCAGAACAATGAGGATTATGTGTTTCTGAAGTTTATTTACACTATATATTTTGCTTTGCAACTTAAATGTGTGTAATTCAGCAGAACATTCAGAAACTACAAATGCAAGCTCCTCCACATAATACACAATGAAACCTTGACTTAAGAGGACTTTGATACAATGAACTTCAAATCCAGTGGATGGAATTGCCATTGCATTTATATCATTTGGTGTCATTTGCGTACTCCTACACAAATTATATAAAATGACAATTTGCATTGTTTGCATAATGATATCACCACAAGATACAGTGCTCCTTGATTTAAAGGACAGGTGAAAGCAACAGACACCTCCCTGCCGCCCAGTTGGTCCATTCAATTTAGGTTTCATTGCGTTGTGAAAGATTTTGTAATATAAAAATGTTATCATCTGATGTCTAAAACACAGAAATGTAAGCAGTTTGAGCATAGTTTTTGAGAGGTTTTAGTTTTAGTTGGGTAGTTGTAAGAATTTAAAATAATGTTAGTTACCAATATACTACATTTATGCAATTATCTAATACAATACATAACCTTGAGGGAATAGTAGCACATAAGGACATAATGTTTTTTTTAGCTAACATACACTTTTAAAAGAAAAGAGCAAAGAGAGAAAAATTATCAGAAGATACATGATATTAGAATTAAATTGGAAAAAATGATGAATGAAAGATGGAAAGTTAAAAGCTAGTTATTAAAGGTATTGAGAATATTGAAAATCTTAACATTTGGGAAGAGTGATACCATCATTCAGGTCATATTGGGTTTTATGGAGTTATTATTTGGAAGTCAGCTGGCAACCAGTGGAGATTTTTGAGCCAAGCCAGCATCTTTGAAACTTTCATAGGCAATTCCATGTATGATACATTGTAGTCATTTAACCAGAACATTACCAAGACATTAATAAATGTGGTGTACCAGTCACTCTGAACTTTAAGTGCTATTTGGTTATCTCTGAGCTAGACTGGTTCTGTGGACATGATCTTAAAGACATTTTCATCCACATCTAAAATAGCTTGGGTTTTGATCAGTCTTTTAAACTAATTTTCTCTCTCTCCTGTTCATCTTCTTCCTGAAGTAATAGCCAAAGGATTTTTTAGAAACATCAAGGAGCCTTCCAAATCTTTTATGTTGTATGTAGATATCTAACACAAAAGGTAGTGTAATATGTTTTAAAGGTGTTAAAGCAGCCTTTCATAAAGGTTATATGGCCTGGGTATCTTAGAGTTTGCATTTCTGAGTATATTCTGCCCATACAACCCAAGTGAAAAGGGAGTGCCTGCTGAAGGTCCCATCTTATCAGCAGGTATGACAAGAGGGGGCATGCAGGTAAGTTTTCTCCCCTCCTTTGGAACAGTCTACCCCTGAGGCAAAGGTGGCCCCACTTCTATGGCCTTCTGGAGAATAGTTAAACCTGGCTTTTCTGGAAGGCCTTTGGTGATTAAGCAGTTAGAAGAAAATCCATGTTGTCATTGTTTGCTATTGCTTGCATTTTTATTGTGTTCTATTATATTGTGTTTGTGTACCACCTAGAGCCTCTGGAAGAAGCTCTTTTATAAAATAATAATATTAAATATATAATAATATAATATTAACATCTAAAATTATTAACATTTTTAACAGCATTCTGAAATTTTCCGAATCAACATATATACCACCTTCATATATATTAGAGATGGAAAAAGTGGCAAAACAAGGAGATATTGTCTTAGTATCTGGTATGAAAACAGGGAGTTCAAAACTCAAAGCAAGAATACAGGAAACTAGGTATAAGGTAAGTTACTATTAAGTGCCACATAGCCGTTTCCCAATCAAATGTTTTTTCTTCCTTTATAGTTACTGTCCTATGATGGAACTAAAGTGATACCCATTAGACTAATACCAGTACTATAAAGGAAAGCACAATTCAACAGGAATCCTGTAGTAGCTGTGGGTGGCAAATATACTGGGGCCTAAGTTTGGCCTGAAAGCCAGTTTGGTGCAGTGGTTAAGGCATCAGGCTAGAAACTGAGAGACAGTGAGTTTTAGTACTGCCTTAGATATGAAAGCCAGCTGGGTGACCTTGGGCCAGTCACCCTCTCTCAGCCCTAGGTAGCAGGAAATGGCAAACCACTTCTGAAAAACCTTGCCAAGAAAACTGCAGGGACTTGTCTAGACAGTCGCCAGGAGCCAGCACTGATTTGAAGGCCCACACACAAAAGGTTTTTGCATATAAGACTACGAAGGCAAGGTATGCAAACAGAAATATTGTGATGAAAGCAACTTTTTCCTCTTTTATAAAATACTACTGAAACAGAATATAGCATTATGGGTTGACAGAATATATTTCTTCCTTTACTTAGTATAGCTCAAAAGGACCACATTTAGAGTCTGTTTTGGACATTAACAAATTTCATCTGAAATTGTTAGCATTCATTTAAGAATATCAACATTCATTAATGCTGGCCATTGGATATATTGGCCACTTCATTTTTACCCTTTCGTATTGTTTTGGGTCACTTTGTTGTTTGCTCATAACTACTCCTTTGGCCTTTTCTGTACCTAAACGTTTGAGGAACTTCCTAATAGTATGAGTAATTAAAACATGTAACCAATTTTGTTGTTGAGCTCTTCCTCACTCAAGGCCTTCAAGCAGAAAACTGCATAGTTGCTTCTTAAGAGTGGTCCAGCTCCAGAATTTTAGCAGCAAGCAGGTGGATTACGAGATGGCTTATTTGGCCCATTTCAGTTCTTTGAATCTGGACCTCTTCCTCTGCAGGCTAGTTACTAGAATTTGGAGGAGCTCCAGAAATAAGAACAAAAATCTATCAGAATTACAGTTGCTATTTTTCACCACAAATGCTTTTTTGTTGTTTCTGTTAATTAATTTTGCTCAGTAAATGATATTACAAATGGAACATTAAGGAAAGCTAGTTGTGAGTTTCCTGTTTTTTAAGGACTAAAAATTGCAAAATAAAGTATTGTTTTCTAAATATAGTATAGTTCCTCTGAGTATTCAAATACCTCACAGATAAAAATATGTTATCTATAACAAATATTAATTTTGCAGCTGACACTAGTATGACATAGTCAGGAGGATTCTATTATGGTTGAACATTCACTTTCTAATCCCCAAATATTTTTGTTGTTTTTCTTTAAGCCCTTTCCTTTTTTAAAGTTTAATGGCTGGGACTGGGCCTAGTACATAAGATGAGGTCCAGTGAGCACAGAAGTACTGTGATCTGTAATTTGGAAATAGTAGTTCTGTTGATGAAACCTAACATTTCATTGGCATTTTTTGTGGCCATATGTCATTGGTGACTAAAAATTACAGACTCTGCTGGGCAGAGACAAATGGTAGAGCTGTCCATTGCATTCCCCCAGAGTTGTTGTTGTTCAGTCGTTAAGTCATGTCCGACTCTTCGTGACCCCATGAACCGTATTGTGCCAGGCCTTCCTGTCCTTCACTGCCTCCCTGAGTTTGCTCAGTTTCATGCTCATTGCTTCAGTGATGCTATCTAACCATCTCATCCTCTGCCGTCCTCTTCTCCTTTTGCCTTCAATCTTTCCCAGCATCAGGGTCTTTTCCAAAGAGTCCTCTCTTCGCATTAGGTGACCAAAGTATCTGAGCTTGAGTTTAATTATCAATCCTTCCAATGAGCAATCAGGGTTGATTTCCTTTAAGATTGACTGGTTTGACCTTCTGGCAGTCCAGGGGACTCTTAAGAGTCTTCTCCAGCACCACAGTTCAAAGGCATCAATTCTTCGGCGCTCAGCCTTCTTTATGGTCCAGCTCTCACAGCCATACATTACTATTGGATCCCCCAGAGTACTGGTTAAATTAATTAAAGATAAGATTAGTGGAAGATGGTGATTGTTGTTTGACAGATCTATGCTGACTTCTAAATCTAAGCTGGTGCTAAGGTGCTTTCTGATCAAATGTTTTGTAATTTGTTCTAGAATCTTTTCAGGAACTTTGGATGGTTTTCATAATGTAAATGTAAATTTCCTTAGGATTTACATCTTTATGCCACGTGTAAGTGTGTTATCAAAACATGTACTTTAAAATACTGCAAAAGGCCTACAGCTGTGTTTATACCAGCATAGACATGCTTTTTTACCCGAGGAGCATATATAACGGTGGGCTAGAATCCACATGTGTGCACGCAGATTTCTATAAAGAGAAATTTCCTTCCTTCACAGGAAGTCAGCAAAAGGCTTAAACTAACCCTTCCTCTGTGCAGAAATCTTGTTAAGATGGCTTCCATCTCCATCAGCAGAGTACAGAGAATTACAAGAAGGAACCCTTGGCTACAGTGGGGCACCTATCTAAAAGACTGCAGTTGTGAGACTTGAATCATATGAACTTCTTTCCTCCATTTGCTTCCCCTTCCCACAAGCCATTATATGAACAAGTGCCCAAAGGTACTAAAAAAAACAAAACTCCCTTTCCAAAATACTGAGCTTCCAAGTTACATATCAAAAGCATAGCTCTGGGGAGGGTTTTGAATTGGAGACATGGCTATTTATTTATTTATTGAATTTTTTATACGGCTGCAATTGTGAAATTCTCAGCAGTATAATAGAAACATATAAAACATCCACAGTGAAAGATTTAAACTCTACAGCACAAAGAATAAATCAAAAATCAAAATCACACCAACGTGCAATCTAAAAATCTAGCAACACAAGGAAAAATTTCACAAGATGGTATCATTTTAACTAAGCTAAAAGCTGAGTTTTTAAAAAATTATTCTGGAAGACCCCTGTGTTCATTTGCTTCAGGAAAGATGTCAGTATTGGGGCAAGTAGAGATGTTCCTCACCCCTCGATGAGTTATAAATTTACCCCAAATTACCCCATTCAGCAATTGCATTGAATGAAGTCACAGCCCTGCTTTAAGTTTCTATTGTCCTAGACAAGTGGGTGCTTCAAATATTAGCAGACATTAAAATGAATTCATATAAATTTAACTTTTAACTTTAATTATTTTAACCTTTAGGTGAATTAACATATTAGCATTTACCAAGCCTAGTTCATTACCATTGTTAAAGAGTCATGTGGTTTTATTTTCCCCATTATTTCAGTAATACATTCTCCCAGATGCTTTATTTTTTGTGTGCAGATCTATTTTTATTTCTCTTCCCATGTGCTAAACCTTCTGATTTCACAAAATGTAATCCTATTCAATCAATCATTAATTCATATATTGTGCATGTATGCTGTTCGTTCCTTGAAACTCTAGACAGCTAATAATGTCAGCATAAAATAAAATACCCCAAAATCCTAAGTACATAGAAAAAAAGGAAAAAAAACCAGAAAAGAAACACCATGCACCCACAAATCCTAGTTTCAGTTGAATTACACCTGTAGTAACATGGAATAGGTAGACTTTTATCGTTTTCTGAAACACAAGAGGCACAAAGCTGAATCTCTACCAGGAGGCATTCCAAAGAACGGGCTGCTATGGAAAACACCCTTTCTAAGGTCCCATCAGGTGGCAATCCTGAGCCTTGGAGGGAACTGAGCCTATTTGATCATCTGGATGTACAGATGAATACAGAAGAAGATGGTCCCTCAGATAAATAGATCTGTAGAGCTTTAAAGGCACCTTGAATTGCAGCCAAAAGCCAATGTCGTTCCTGAAGCAGTGAGGTCACCCAGGTACATTGGGATATACCCATCACTGTCCAGGCCTCTGCATTTTGTAGCTCCTAGGGGATCAACTCTGATGCAATCCAGCAATCAGTCCCAGGTCATGTTCTCCTTCCAGGCCTTGACTCTCCTTGCTGTAAGAGGCTAAGAAGGGGAAATGTTGACATGCTTTCAAGATTCTGCTATTATAGCCTATTTCAATAAATAGTATTTATTGAGTTCTAGTATTTCTTGAGATGTCTGTATCCTGACCTGTGCTACTTTGAAGAGCTGACATCAGCAGACTGAAACCTTCCAAAACTCTAGTGCCAAGGGCTAAACAGCATCCCAGAGCAAGGATGTAGTTCCCAGGTCTAGGTGATATCTGCAGCTCACAGTGTCTTACTCCTTCCCGAGTAAACAGGCCTGTAAAGACCTCAGAGTACTTCTAGTGTGCTCCTTGGCTTGCATTCTATCATCTGGGAAGCATTCCAGGCCACTAAATGCCTCGGAAGACACTTAAAACTCCCAAACTGCAGGATCAGGCATATCCTGCATCCTTAGAGCCACTTCACTCTTGTACTTTCCCGAAACATTCCTGTTGTGGTACCACGATGGGGGGTGGGGGTAGAGAAATATTATTTATTTATAATGACTTACTACAAGAGCCACAGAGTAGAAATTAAACTAGATAATCTCTCAGCATTTCAGTTATATATAGCTTGGGGATTTTAATTTTTTTTTTTAAGAAATATCAATGAACTTTGTTTTCTGATATTTTAAGAGGTTTCAAGAGTAGAATTTGCTCAGATTTGGTTTTGTTTGGGCAAGATATCTTTAGAGACTTATTTTTGTTTTGTTATTGTTTATTTAGAAATATTCTGCTTGAGGGAAAGTAGAAGAGAATAGAACATATATATCTGTCCCAGGAAAATGGTTTCAAAAGATACTTTTCAGAGCTCAACGCTCACTTTCTTTCTTTCTTTGTCAACAAATTATATTGTTGTTCCATAAATTATATCATTATTAGAGTAGAATTAAAGCTTCTGTTGAGGAAAAGTAGCCTGGCAAAGGATCAGACAGATCATTTACAAATTTTAAGCAGTAAGGGACTCACTATCTAGTCTAACTCCCAAAACATACCATAAAGTGTACAAATTGGAGTATATAATAATATGATTTTAAAACCAATATAAAGTAACCATTATACCTTTACTTTTGGCTAGAAATATAGTAACTAAATCAAATAAATCATTATTATAGTCGCAGACCAGCATATAATAATGACTAAAATGTGTTCTTATATGAACAGTGCACACACAGGTAACATGTTGTATTTTACGCAAAACACCATTCTGCTATTTTATAGTAAGGGATTAGAAACCTTCAGTTTATAACCATTGTGCCATACAAGAAATGCAGCAGATTTTTTATTTTCTAATTTCATTTTGTTGATATTCATTCTCAAAAGATAATAGGAACTGATCTTACACCGGAACAAAGTAGTACCTTCATACTCTGCTGGTCTTCTCCAACAGCTTCTCTTCTATACTCATTGGACTCTTAGCATCAAACATCACCAATCAGCACAGTCAGTGGCATTGTCAGATTGGGGAAGCCAGCTTTGTATTTTCAAAATACATTTTTGTAAATTAAATATTTATGACTAAGTTAATTATAAATTTAAAAATGCATGTGTATGATTGTTTCTTTAAATTAAATTCTTCTTTTAACCAACAGAATGTGCCTGCAGCTGAAGTCAGATTGTTTATTTTGGAAAACATCATTTTAAATCCCGCTTATGATATCTATCTCCTGGTAGGAATGTCAGTACAATATAAAGTCATGAAAATTAGGCGAGGGAAAATTACAGGTTTGTCTTTTGTCCATCTGCAATACTTTACATATGCTTCCTGTAGATCTACTGTATATAATGGTACAAATATGTTTATGTTAATAAGGTCATAACAGACTTCATGAGTCATTGCTCAGTTAGATTTCTGTGTCCTTTAGTATTCAGTCTGGCACAGATTTCATCAAAATATTTTGTGAGTTGAAAGACTGTTTCAATTAAATTTCATCATATCAACCTGAATAAATTCCTACAAATGTCAACCCATGGTGTTGGGGGGGGGGGGAGAAGAGAGAAAAATAGCATTGTGTTAATTGTGCCTTTGTCTTCTGTTACTTGGGGCAGTAAGGGTTGCTTGAAAAATTAAATAACACGGACCCATATCTGAATTGTATATTCTGGCTTGGAATCAAGTTTCTATCATGTTATTGGCCTGTTCTACTAAAGAGTTGGGGAAGCAACATTTTCATACTTTAGTTCCTATTTGATCTAAAGGATTCCTTTTTGATACTTATAAAATCACTTAAGTTGAATAAACTCAGTGTTCAACACTTTTCTATCCTGCTCTTCAAAGGAGCTCAATGGAAATATATATGAGATCAGGAGAGATTGCTCTGTTGTGAGAACACCAATAAAGTCTTTCTGCAAGTTGGTTTAAAAACATTAGCTTTCCCAATTGTAAATTTTTTTTTAAAGATTTCACTCAACTGAGTTGCTATTTGGACTTGGTTTTTATGGTTCATGAACCCCTCTTAAATTTAATTTTCTTAAAGGATAAATTACAAGAAGTTACCCTAAGTGGAAAAGATGGTAAGAAATATGCATTAATGAATTCATGTAAGAAACATAAACTCATTTTCAAGGTTTAGAAGTACTTCTAAGCCAAAAATTAAAATAGAGGTAATATTGACTTTAATCCAGGTTAGGATAATTGCACTTAATTTACCCCAAATCAGTGGGAGAAATAACTCATCACTTAAAATATTTTCCATTGGATTAAAATACAGCAAATTTGGCTTGGATCCAAATCCATTGATAAAATATTCATGCAAAATGTATATTTATATTTTTCTAGTTTATTAATAAAACCACATGTCAGATCATCTTCACTTCACCACAGTCAGCATCTGTTATTTACTTTGGCTCTGTTATATCTAAAGGCTTAGATAAACTCATTAATATGTGCCAAAGGGCGGAAGAGATCTGCTTTGGAGAACAGAAAGCCAACATAAATAAAGCAGGTCTGTCTTAGAGACTGAATAAAGCAAATGATAGTAATATAATACTATACTATAATACTATACTATATACTATAATACTATATACTAATACACCTATGATAGTAATATAATTATAATGAAAGTTTAAAACAAAAAAACCATGTGAATCCATTTATTTCTCTCTCCCTAAAACCTATGGCTTTAGCAGCAAGGATTTCAACCATAAGAAAAATTGTTACTGTCCTGTTACTTTTTTGGTAACTTTGTACTGTGGCTCTTTATAAGTAAATAGGTAAGGTGATATTTTATAGTACAAAGCAAACATTTGTATGTTATGTTTTTCTTTTAAAAGGTCTTTGATAAGCACAAATCCATTGATGTATTGCTTTTTTTCTGTTGGCAGCATTCAAACACTGACACCTTTTTTGCTTTGGTTGTTTCTTGTGTTGTCTTGAATTTTGGACAGAACTAATCATGCCTTCAGATCAGTATGAGCTACAACTTCAGAACAGCTCCCTCAGCCCTGGGGGAGAAACAAGCTGGCCAGTTGCCAGGTTGGATCAGGCGACGTGCACAGTTACTGCATTGCAGCGGGGACAGGCAAATCTCGTACTTTCCCACAAAAATATCCTTTCTGTGTGTGGTTTTTCATATTAAGCACAATATGTAATAAAAATGTTCATTGAACTAGCCACCCTGGGTTTAGAGGCCTCTACCTTTCCAGGATACTCAACGCTAGCACTACTACTCATGAAGTAGCATTACTCCTGACTTGTTCAAACAGCAGAGAATAGAATAGATGTTACTGTAACAAATCTTCACTGTGACTTCTTTGAGTCTAATGTTAGAAATTAGGTAATCACAGATTTTACTGATACAACAACTAATATTAATTTGTTATCTCTTTCAAACTTTTGGATCCTTAACTGATTTACAAGCGTGTCTATGCAAGGGGCTTCCAAATTACCAAATGGCACCATTTTTGTTGTGGACCCAGGATACTTAGGTTAGTACTCAGTGCTAATTGTTGTTGTTGTTTAGTCGTTAAGTCGTGTCCGACTCTTCGTGACCCCATGAACCATATTGCGCCAGGCCTTCCTGTCCTTCACTGCCTCCCTGAGTTTGGTCAGTTTCATGCTCATTGCTTCAGTGATGCTATCTAACCATCTCATCCTCTGCCGTCCTCTTCTCCTTTTGCCTTCAATCTTTCCCAGCATCAGGGTCTTCTCCAAAGAGATCTCTCTTCGCATTAGGTGGCCAAAATATCTGAGCTTGAGCTTCATTATCGATCCTTCCAATGAGCAATCAGGGTTGATTTCCTTTAAGATTGACTGGTTTGACCTCCTAGCAGTCCAGGGAACTCTTAAGAGTCTTCTCCAGCACCACAGTTCAAAGGCATCAATTCTTCGGCGCTCGGCCTTTTTTATGGTCCAGCTCTCACAGCCATACATTACTACTGGAAAAACCATAGCTTTGACTATGCGGATCTTTGTTGGCAAGGTGACGTCTCTGCTTTTTAATATGCTATCTAGGCTTGCCATAGCTTTCCTCCCAAGGAGCAAGCGTCTTTTAATTTCATGGCTGCAGTCTCCGTCTGCGGTGATCTTGGAGCCCAAATAAATGAAGTCTGTTACTGCTTCCATTTCTACCCCTTCTATTTGCCAGGAATTGATGGGTCCAGATGCCATGATCTTAGTTTTTTTAATGTTGAGTTTCAAGCCAGCTTTTGCACTCTCCTCTTTCACCCTCATCAAGAGGCTCTTTAGTTCTTCTTCACTTTCTGCCATTAGGGTGGTATCGTCCGCATATCTGAGGTTGTTGATGATTCTCTCTGCAATCTTAATTCCGGCTTGTGATTCTTCCAGCCTGGCATTTCTCATGATGTACTCTGCATATAGGTTAAATAAGCAGGGTGACAGTATACAGCCTTGTCGTACACCTTTCCCTATTTTGAACCAATCGGTTGTTCCATGACCGGTTCTAACTGTTGCTTCTTGGCCCGCATACAGATTTCTCAGGAGACAGGTAAGGTGGTCTGGTATTCCCATCTCTTTAAGAATTTGCCACAGTTTGTTGTGATCCACACAATCAAAGGCTTTTGCATAGTCAATGAAGCAGAAGTAGATATTTTTCTGGAACTCTCGTGCTTTCTCCATGATCCAGCGAATGTTGGCGATTTGATCTCTAGTTCCTCTGCCTCTTCGAAACCCAGCTTGTACATCCGGTAGTTCTCGGTTCATATATTGCTGAAGCCTAGCTTGTAGGATTTTGAGCATAACCTTGCTAGCATGTGAAATGAGTGCAATTGTGCGATAGTTTGAGCATTCTTTGGCGTTGCCCTTCTTTGGAATTGGAACGTAAACTGACTTTTTCCAATCCCGTGGCCACTGTTGCATTTTCCAAACTTGCTGGCATATTGAGTGCAGCACTTTAACACCATCATCTTTTAGTATTTTAAATAACTCAGCTGGAATCCTGTCATCTCCACTAGCTTTGTTGTTAGCAATGCTTCCTAAGGCCCACTTGACTTCACTCTCTAGGATGTCTGGCTCAAGGTCAGTGATCACACCAGCGTGGACATCAGGGACATTAAGATCTTTCTTGTATAGTTCTTCTGTGTATTCTTGCCACCTCTTCTTAATCTCTTCTGCTTCTGTTAGGTCCCTGCCTTTTTTGTCCTTTATCATGCCCATCTTTGCACTAAACGTTCCTTTCATATCTCCAATTTTCTTGAAGAGATCTCTAGTCTTCCCCATTCTATTGTTTTCCTCAATTTCTTTGCATTGTTCATTTAAGAAGGCCTTCTTATCTCTCCTGGCTATTCTCTGGAAATCTGCATTCAGTTGCTTATATCTTTCCCTTTCACCCTTGCTTTTCGCATTCCTTCTTTCCACAGCTATTTGTAAAGCCTCATCAGACAGCCATTTTGCTTTCTTGCATTTCTTTTTCTTTGGGATGGTTTTAGTTGCTGCCTCCTGTACAATGTTACGGACCTCCGTCCATAGTTCTTCAGGCACTCTGTCTACCAAATCTAATCCTCTAAATCTATTCATCACCTTCACTGTGTACTCACAAGGAATATGATCTAAGTCATACCTGAGTGGTCTAGTGGTTTTCCCTACATTCTTCAATTTAAGCCTAAATTTTGCAGTAAGAAGCTCATGATCTGAGCCACAGTCAGCTCCTGGTCTTGTTTTTGCTGTCTGTATAGAGCTTCTCCATCTTTGGCTGCAAAGTATATAATCAATCTGGTTTCGGTATTGACCATCTGGTGATGTCCATGTGTAGAGTCGTCTCTTGTGTTGTTGGAAAAGAGTGTTTGCTATGACTAGCTTGTTCTCTTGACAGAACTCTATTAGCCTTTGCCCTGCTTCATTTTGTACTCCAAGGCCAAATTTGCCTGTTATTCCGATTACTCCTTGACTTCCTACTTTAGCATTCCAATCCCCTATGATGAAAAGGACATCTTTTTGGTGCTAGTTCTAGAAGATGTTGTAGGTCTTCATAGAAGCGGTCAACTTCAGCTTCTTCAGCATCAGTGGTTGGGGCATAGACTTGGATGACTGTGATATTGAATGGTTTACCTTGGATACGCACTGAGATCATTCTGTCGTTTTTGAGGTTGTACCCCATTACTGCCTTTCCCACTCTCTTATTCACTATGAGTGCAACTCCATTTCTTCTAAGGGTTTCTTGCCCACAGTAGTAGATATAATGGTCACCCGAATTAAATTCACCCATTCCCGTCCATTTCAGTTCGCTGATTCCCAAGATGTCGACGTTCAATCTTGTCATCTCATGTTTGACCACATCCAGCTTGCCTTGGTTCATAGATCTTACATTCCAGGTACCTATACAATATTGTTCTTTACAGCATCGGACCTTCTTTTCGCTTCCAGATACATCCACAGCTGAACGTCCTTTCGGCTTTGGCCCAGCCGCTTCACTCTTTCTGGAGCTACTTGGAAATGCCCTCCGCTCTTCCCCAGTAGCATATTGGACACCTTCCGACCTGAGGGGCTCATCTTCCGGTGTCATATCTTTTAGCCTTTTAACATTGTCCATGGGGTTTTCTTGGCAAGGATACTGGAGTGGGTTGCCATTTCCTTCTCCAGTGGACCACATTTTGTCAGAACTCTCTGTCATGACCTGTCCGTCTTGGGTGGCCCTGCACGGTATAGCTCATGGCTTCACTGAGTTACGCAAGCCCCTTCGCCACGACAAGGCAGTGATCCATGAAGGGGAGTGCTAATTGTAGAAATAAAATAAAGAACTTCATACATTATTTTAATAGCCAAAGCTAAATAATTCCATATATAAATGTATACTTACAACATATTGGTATGTACTTAATAAATTCCCAGAGTTGCTGGGAGTCACGTAGCATATAAATAGTAGGTCACACAGTCAGCCAGATATTTAGACTGGATTTGGCATTTTTATCCTCCTGTCAAGTCCTTTCCAATGACCTGGGATAGCCAGATGTTGTTGTTTGATGGTGTTAAAGGTATCCTTGCAGGATGTAAGCTGTTTCAAGTAAAGCTGCCTTTTGCAATTGACTGATGGTGATTTTGTCAATGCCAATGGTCTTCAAGTGGTGCTCCAGATGTTTTGGGATTGTACCTAAGACATCTATAACTATTGATACTATCTTTGCTTTCTTTTGCCATAGTTCTACTTCTATTTGCAGGTCTTTATATTTGTGATTTTCTCCAGTTCTTTCTCTTCTATTCTGCTGTCTCCAGGTATTGCAATGTCCACTATCCAGACTTTTTTGTCTTTCTTATCAACAATTGTTAAGTCTCGGGTGTTGCGTGGGAAGTGCTTGTCTGTTTGAATTCTAAAGTCCCAGAGCACTTTAGCTCCCTCATTTTCTATTACTTTGTTTTTGTGGTCCCACCAGTTCCTGTTTGCTGGCAAATGGTATTTTTTGCAGATATTCCAATGCACCATTGTTATTACTTTGTCATGCTGTTGTTTGTAGTCAGTCTGTGTGATCTTCTTGCAGTAGCTAACTAGATGGTCCCCTGTTTCTTCAGCTTCTTTTCAGAGACGGCATTTGCTGTCTGCTGCTGTCTTCTCAATTCTGGCTTTATATGCATTTGTTCTGAAGGCTTGGTCTTTTGCAGCCAGAATTTAGCCCTTCTGTCTCTCTCTTCAACTTTCCTGCTCTTAGCCATTGCCAGGTCTTCTTGTCATCTGCTTTGCCTGCTAGTTTTTTTCTGTACTGGGCATGTAATACTTTGCCTTGCTTCTTTTCTATTCTTCATTTGGTCTTTATTATTATGGTTGGTTGCAGAGTCAGCCAGATGTTTAGACTGGATTTGGCATTTTTATCCACCTATTGTGTCCTTCCCAAGGACCTGGGATAGGCAGATTATTATTATTATTATTTTCATATTTCTGTGGCCGGCTGCTCAGTAGACCTAATAGTGCAATAGTGTGTATGGCATATTTCAGTTGTTCAGATTTTCACATATTTGGAATCCTAGAATCTCATTTTCAGTAAGTTTACTAATATGTAAGCTGTCCAATAGATACTGATCTTACCATTTGTAAATGCAGGTACTCCTAATCTGCATTCTCAAATCCTTCCTCACCTTTTCTTTAAATATCCTTTCACTTTATCCAAAATTCATGATTGATTGATTGATTTGGTAAATTTATATGGCCACCCATCTCATATACATGACTGGGCAGCTAATAATTAAAAACAAAATAAAAACAGGATAAAACCACCAAAAGTTTTAAAAAATCAGTAGCATAAAATAGCTGCCGAGAACATTCATAATGTCCGACATTCAAATTAACCATGAAATGGGCTCACCCATATTGCCAGGGCCCTAGGCTAGATGGTAAAATCAAGTTTTTAATTTGATTTTACAGGGTCAGGGCAAGTCTAATCTCAGAGGGGATGATATTCCAGAGGGTGGGCACCATGGCAGAAAAGGCTCTCTTCCTGGGTCCCACCAGATGAAGGTCTCTCATGGATGGGACCCGAAGCATGCCTCTCCTGCTGGATTAATAGGACAGTTAGACACCACTGGGGAGAGATGGTCCCATAAGTAACCTGGCCCCAAGCCATGAAGGGCTTTAAAGGGAACCACCAGCACCTTGAATTAAACCTGGAAGCATACTGGTAGCCAGTGGAGCTTGCATAGCAGAGGTGTCACATATGCTGAACGACCAGCACCCATAACTGCCTGCGCTGCTGCATTTTGCACTGGCTGAAGTTTCTGAATATTCCTCATTCGGGTAACCCCATGTAGAGCGCATTGCAGTAATCCAGTCAGGCATGAGTGACTGTGAGCAGGGCCTCCTATTCCAGGAATGGGCACAATTGGCACACAATGTGAAGCAAAGGTCCTCCCAGCCACAACCACACCTGCTGAAAGAGCAGGAGCCATGAATCCAGGAGGACCCCTAGCTTGTGCACAGGATCTGTCTGGGGCAGTACAACCATATCCAGCACAAGAGATTGAAGGTCCCCAGAACCAGGGGATCCTAAAACCCAAAGCAACTCAGTCTTATTAGGGTTGAGTTGAAGCCTGTTGTTCCCCATCCAGACCCCCACAGCCTCCAAACACTGAGACAGGACCTCCACAGCATCACTTGGGTGGCCTGGGATGGAGATACGTAACCAGGTATCATTTCCTTACTGATTATACCTCACCCTGAACCAATGGATGACCTCACCCAGTGATATATGTAGAGGTTAAACAGGAGAGGAGACAGCACTGAGTCCTGTGGCACCCCACAAAGGGGTGATGGGCTGGACCTCTCTTCCCCTATCAACACCTACTGGAACTGGCCCTGGAGGAGGGAGAAGAAACAGCATAAAATGGTGTTGCCTACCCCCAACCCCTGAAGCCAATCCAGAAGGATACCATGATTGAAGGTATCAAAGGCTGCTGAAAGGTCAAGAAGAAAGACGGATGCACCATGCCTGTCCTCCTCCTGCCAGAAATCATCCAAGAGTGCAATCAATACTGTCTTGGTTCCATATCTGGGCCTGAATCTTAACTGGAAGAGGTCCATTTAATCTGCTTCTTCCAGAGTTCTTTGAAGCTGCTGCACAACCAACTTTATATGTGATTACTGAATAGTATATACGATTACTGAATTTTTAGTTTGGAAAGCATAACTTTCTGATGAATAGTAAGATCTTCTTTTAAATATTTTCCTTTTATGGGAAAGTTTATATAGGATCACACTTAATATCACTCTGATGTGTTTTGATCAGGTATGTATTCCATAACTATATGACTTTCAGTGCTTTTGCTTTGCAGGATTTTCAATTCATCCTGGTGAGAAATGGGTGCTGGAAACTGAGAGGTTCTATGAAATCACTGTTGAAGTGTATGATAAGTCAAGTAATAAGGTGTATTTATCTGAGGTAAATGAAACATAAATAAGCATTTTTCTGAAAAATCACATCAATTATATGTTTGATGTGAAAATGACAAAAGGGATTTCAATCAGGAGCACTATTAGGATTAAATTGAAGACAGAACATAGATACCACATGAACAAAGAAACAGGTGTCTAGCTCAAATGCTGAAAAACAATTTGCTACTTTCAATCCTTACCTTGAAGCTATCTCTTTGCTCTTAAAAGTTATGGTTTCTACGTTTTTTATTTAGCCTTCTGCATTTTTAACAGCAATCTGACACTCTTCTATGAAACCAGCAAAATTTTCTAGGAAAATTAAGAGAATAGACCCTCTGTTGAAAAGCAGAAGTCCACATCTTTTAAGTAGAAATAACATCCTGAAGTTTATTCCTGCTTATTAATGTTCAAGATGGTTTATAGTTCTTTTGTTTTGAATTGACAACCAATGCATACGTGTATTGAAAATGAAGTACTAATGAAAAGCCTTTGAATAAAACTATAGGGCTCAAACTTCTTACAACAAGGAGACCTGCTTGTAAAAGTCTGGATTTCTTAGTGCATTTGAGAGCAGTTTATGTGATGGTCATTATAAGGTATGGCTTAGGCAGCATGACCAGATATTGGACATCATAGCAGTTAATTAGCTTTCACTGAGAGCTGAACAGCTTTTTTATTTCAGTTGTCAGAATGCTGTATGTTTGCCATGTTTTCATTTTTCTTGTGATATTTTCTCCAGCTTCTCATTGTCTTTGAGAAACCGTAGAGCATGGATGGCTGGAGGAGGGAAAATATTGACCAATCTTCCAAAGGGGGAGCCACTAGTCAATTGACCTCAATACTTGGGAAAATTCTAGAGCAGACCATAAAAAGATTGAATTGCAAACACATTAAAAAACAATGTAGTAATCGCTAGAACTCAGGATGGATTTGTTAGTAACAAAACTTGCACAAAGAGTCATTTCACAAGATGGGCAGTGACAAGTTTGCTGAATAAATATAAATAAATAAATAAACTACTGCTTCTTTCTTTTTGATTTCCTTCATAGATTATGGAAATGGGGCATGCATAATGCAACTTATTTTGACAAACTACCCAATGACAAACGAGAAAGCTAGATTCCAACTGAATGCTTTTTAAAAAAAACACACATTTTTTTTCTTGTACCATCAAATTATATTAATGGCATTTTTATTACAGTATGTTTTTATTCAAAATGTATTTGGTAACCATTCCTTTTTTTAAATTTTAGAACATCAGAATTGATATGTACTTCTCAAAAGAATATTTCAAAGTTGTGCAGTCATCTCTGAATGGTTCATATCACTACATAAAAGCAATAAAAGAAGGACATACCATTCTTAGTGCTACATTAACTTCTATTGTAGATCAGGTATGTTTTAAAAATGTGTCTTGTATTTGAACCTTGTCTAATTAATAATTAGATGAATTTACTAATTAATAGCACATTCAGCTGCTTTATTTTAATAGAAATTTAAAATATGATATAATTCAATCAAAAACATTATCTGAAAACAAAATCTCATAGGTTTTGTTAAAATTACAATTTGTAATATATTACATATTCCTAAATGGATTATAAAGAAGTGCAGTTGTTGAAATTAGGACTTTCAGATAGACAAGAATAAGTTTTATATTTAGATATTATGCTTAGTAAGAAGTCACTGTGCAAAATTAATATGTCTTAGTAGCACATCTCCTCTGCCTTTCACCAATGTGTAGCAAATACCTTATTTAATATAATCATCTTTGGAGTGATTTCTTTAGCAATCTGGAAAAAAAATCAGAAGATTAAAAACAATTCTGATTTATTATATGTGTTTGTGTGCATGCGTGTGTACATAAATAATTTGTTGCACATTACAAACACATCTGTATTTGTATACTTCCCTTTAAATGAGCTTTATGTTGGATGGCATTCAACTCACTCCAAACAGGAAAATCTGTTTCCAACATTTTTTGAAGGTGAAATTTTGTGGTCAGATTCTTGGCCAGTTTCATTTGCATATTTGGGGCCAATATATGGGAATTAACTTTGAAAGTGACCCTGCCTGATTTTTTATTTTTAGTAATTAGGAGAAGTGAGTGGGGTCAGAAGGAATAACTTTTAGAACAAGTCTATCATCAGAAATTATTCACATCAGGGCTTGATATTTACCTAGTAACCTAGCCAGTTTGTTAAGAAGTAATTTGAGTTTCAAGGGGTAGGAGGCATGCACTATTACCCTAAGTGAATATTTATTATTTTTGAAAAGATAGTAATCTAGTCAATTTTTATTTAGTGGTAGCTGGTGGATCATCATGATTCTGTAAAAAGCTTTCCCTATCTTCAGTAATTAAATATAAATAAATACATGGTCTGTCTTAGTATTCAGTATTTTCTTCTTCCCATTCTGTGCAGCTCAGAGATATATTGGCTCAAAAACATGTTGCAAGAGAGTTTCTAAATCCATGAACGTATGCTGGTGTTTGTTTTTTTAAAATGCACCCTTCAGTAATACTGTTTGATTATAATGCACCAAACCAAAATAATAAAATAATACAATCATGACATTATACTAGCATATAAAAGCATAGGCAGATGACATTTTAAAAGGCATGAGAAAATTTTAAAAAGTTACTTGGCTGAAGCAGAATGCCATAAAAAGTAAGTTAAAGATAATATGAGTGTCATAGCTAGGAATGCCTTGACTCCATTTGCAATTTAAATAAATTAATAGGCATGAATTCCTGAAGAAGTATCTGTACTGATGCCCCAAGAGCATAGAGAAGTTCATACAGGAGAGAGCAATCTCTAGGAATCAAGTTCTATTTGTGGAACCCTCGTATGAATGGAGGTTAATGTTCATGGTTGGATAGGGTGAGGAGGGGGAAGCATATGAAGTAGCCCTACACTTCTCTGCCTATTGCATCTTTCCCAATAAAAACGAGTTTTAAAAAACACTGAAGTAAAATATTTACTTATTGCACATTTATTTTATCAGGATGGAGGTGTTCACACATTTTCTCTTCCTGCACAAAACCAGCAAGAAGTAGATATCTATGCTCCCATTGTTCTTCAACCAAGCATTTTGACCTTTCCATGGCAGGCAAAAGCAGGAGTCTATCAGTACAGAATCCTGGTAGGTATTGAAACCATCTAAATGTAGAATACAGCAAGCTTAGCCACTGAATACAATACATTACTGTTCTAGCATGTGTTATTAACTTAGGTGGCTGTAACCTTGTTTCTGTTGGAAAATGCAGTTTTCTTGCTACTTGGTTGTAGTTTCCCACCTGTGTTCCTAAAACCTACATTTTACTTTATCTTACAATTTAGAAACCTTCTTTTTAACGAAGTGTATAATTTGTGTATGGTTGCAAATGAGAAATGTTGATAGAAATGACAAATAAAATATAAAAACAAATGACAAATATAAAAACCAATGTGGCTTAGGTAGGTACTTGTTGGTTCTTTAAATCTACAACTATATTCACTGCCAAAGAAAGAAGAAACACCATAGACCCTGGCACTGACATATATCACTTCTGGGGGGGGGGTTCCACTATTGCTATAACATTGTGCTTTATTTATATATTCTTTCAGCCATACCTTTTTTTCTGTACCTTTCATGTTTCTCCAGTTTCAAGAATAAGGTCTTTTCATAGAAGGGCCTTTCTTCAAGAAAGTTCTATTATGCAAGGAGTTTTGTTTTTTTTAAGTTAACTCAATTAAAGTTGTGAAAGTCTGAATTGTTTACAAAAAGATTTATCCTTTGTCTATGCCAGAATGCTTTTCTTCAAAACAGATATCCATGTGAAATGTGGTTAGAAAAAAATGCTAAGCTGTTGGTTGACACAGACATTGGTGATTCTTTTCTAGTCAGCCTATCTAATTAAAGATGTAAAAAAAAAATAAAGTAATCTTGAATAAGACTATGCAGTTCTGGATGGTTAATAGCTGGGCATAGGCCCCAGTAACCAATGCCTCATTTATATCTGAGTAAATTCCATAAAATTCCATTAAATCCTCTTCCTGAAAAGCCTCAATGAAGTTCAACTCAGTTGAGTGTTTGCACTTCAGAGTTACATATAAAGTTCATTAATGGGAATATAGTCATTTTCATATCAACCATCTCTTCTAATTGACTGTGGCTGGTAGCTGCTATCAGTTGTGGCTGCTGTGAAAAAGATAAATTTTATATTGGTAATAATTAGGGAAAAAAATTAAAATATACTTGGAATCCTTTGTATGCTGTTGGTTGTTACACCTTAAAATTTATTCAGTAGTGTAGAAATGGAGACAGGAAAGATAGGAAAAATGAACAAAGTACAAGAGCAATTCCTTTAGGAGGAAAAATTGAATTATGCCTTTTTGCTATTGGGATGTCATGGTTCTTTATGATTTTCAGATACCTTATGCTGATTTTATATCTTTTATTGTTTGTTTGTTTGATTGATTGATTATGTACCATCAAGTCAGGGTCAACTCTTAGCAACTGCATGGGTATTCTCCATGATAATCTATCCCTAACCTAGTCCTTCAGGTCTTCCAACATCCATCCATCGCTACTGTAAGTGAGCCAACCACCTTACTACTGGTCATCCTCTTCTTTTTCCTCCCATCTTTCCCAGCATTAAATCCATCTTCAGAGAGCTAGATTTTCCACATAATGTGTCTGAAGTATGATGATTTGAGCCCGGTCATTTGTGCCTTGAGTGAGAATTCTGGGCCGATGTAGAGAATAAAGATGACTTTGATGGAGATAAACCAAATCCATTCCCAGAGCAACAAAGTGAAAAATGCAACTTAAGCCCAAAACAATCTGAGGGGAGGAGGAAATGACTCAGTTTCACAGGAGTATAAGAGGGAGGGGGAAGTGACGCACAATCAGACAAACAGAAGTGGAAAGTGGTTGGCTTTTTTATTCTTTTTAGCTTAATTTGGAACTTGCACATGAACAGTTCATGATCTGTTCCACAGTCAAACTTGGATGATCATCGTATTAAAGGGTTGTCCACAAGGGTTGTTCAATACATATTATTCAGTCATTGATTGCATTGTAGCCAACTAGTGTTCTTGCTATACCCTTCCTAACTATAAAAGCAACCCTGTTTCTTCTTTATTTTTCATGTCCTGAGTAATAAATGATTTGATCTTCTGACTGAAAGTGTCCAGTCCCAGTCCATTTCAATTCAGTAATGCCTAAGATATCAGTGTACAGTGAATTCATTTCATCTTTCACTGTGTTGAGCTTTCCAGTGTTCATACTTCTTACCTCCATGTTCCCACTTTAATTCTTTCTCTGCAGCTTCGAATTTTCTTTTCCTGTATGGCTATATTAGCAATTAGATACTCTATTCCAAGGGCTTTAATCTAGCCCATCATAAACACCATTGGTACTCCAAAAGATCCTCAGCTCTTCCTCAGTAGCATGTTGAGTGCCATCTAACCTGAGGGGACCATCATCCGGCACTATATCTTCAATCGTTTAATGTTTTCTATCCACGTGGTTTTCCTGGTAAAAATACAGGAGTGGTTTACTGTTGTCTTCTCCCACACAGTACAAATTGATGGCTTTCCCATTGTCACTAAAGTGATCATCTGCCTCTGGCATTTTCCTATATCGCTGCTGCCCAATATAGGTGCCTACTTGCTTTAGCTGGGCAGCTGGGATGACCTTCACATCTTGGGTGACCCTGCTGAGAATATATATTTTTTGGCGTAACTCCCAACGTTCTTCACTCATCCCTCCCAGGAACACCCCTCCATCATGATGGGGCAGCACAGCAGGACTTTGGAGGGGGCGGGGTATCATTTACTGTAATTGTATTGTTGTAGTGTAAATTTTTATTTTAGCCTCTATGGACTATTGTACTGGGAATGACAATTAGACAAATTCACAAGGAAATCTGTCAGCAGTGTCTACTAAGAGGTGCACTTTAAACCTCTTTTAGTATCTATGAGAAACTTTGCTTACAGAAACAGAATGCTGGATTGGTGGACCTCTATTTATTCCAAAATGATTGAAAATACAGAGCATATTTTATTCCTGTTTCAGCCACTAATGCTAGAAACAGGTTCATTCGTTATGAAGAAGAAATTTTGACCATCATTATTGTTTCATATGTGCCATTTTATATTAATCAGGAAAAGAAGGGACAAAGTTTATTTTTAAAAAAGAAATTGCACACTTGGCTTTTTACTGTGCTTCGTTTTATATAACTTAATGTTGCTCAGAAAAATTCTATGACAAATTAGTCTTCATGTGCAGCCTTTGCACACATATGGCACTCCACATGGAAGAAATAAGTTGAATATTGGAAAGGAGTGGTAGGAAGGAAGTCTGAGGGAAAAAAAACATGCTAGCAGGGGATATGGAGATATTATTTTATTATTTGCCATTATTAATTATGCAAATCAGATTAATATTGGCAATGTGATACCTAGGCTGATTCTACTAGGTACCTTTCAGACTAGATTTTTATGCAACTACAAAGTTGAAACAGATGGTAAAGATCTCTGATAGCTGTAGCAGAAAGAACTATCCTGCTGCTTAATGTGCAAGCAAATTCATCTTTCTGTATTCATAGGCTATAAAATGGAGCAAATTGCATTTTCTTTTTCAGCCTAGAAAAACTGAAAAGTAGTAAAATTTCTAATGCTTTACTTTAAATGATAGTTTTTGAAAAGGTCTTAGACCTGATGATACAGAATCTTTGGAAATACTAAGGATACTGTAGAGCAGAACAATTTAGGCCTCTGTGGGAATCACAGTAAATGCAGTTACTGTTATCAGTGACTGACTTCTGATTAATTTCAAAAGCCATGTATATATGTAGCTAGCCTTCCCTTAAGGATAAAAATAAAGATATTATGTCAGGAAGAAATCAATTTTCTTCTGTTTCTCTGTGTTGCCTCCCCCTTTGGCATTTATACTTCCAAATAATTCCCATGATTAGGAAGCACTTTCAGCAATACTCAGGTTAGTTGCACTGAGACAAAATAATTCAGTTGGCTTCCTCTAGCTTTCAGTATAAGGAAATTAATCAGGGTTTTAAAAATTGTGACAATCCTATCACCTAGATCTCTTACGTGCTGACCTGGGAAACAATATGCTGACTACAGGCACTATTAATCACTGAAGTCTCTCAGTTTATCAAACGTTTTTTGGCACAATGAGCAACCAGAGGTACTGAGATGTTTTAGAGACGTATCAACAGATACAACCTCTGATAAAAAGAAAAATAAGATAATATTGCAGTGATATGTGTTGTTATGATGCTTTAACAGAAAGGAGTGTACATTTGTGAATTTCTGACTGGTAATTCTATCCCAAAGTATTCCCTTTAATTTGAATTGAATATCTAACAAGAGTATATTTTTAAAAATTTCATTAATAAACCTAATGTTTTAATTTGCTTTTCTTTTATGAACCAAGGCTTATGGTGGAAGTGGAAATTTTACTTGGTCTTCATCTCAGCAAGCTGTTGCTTCAGTTACAACTAAGGGTGTAATGACAACTGGGAATGAGATTGGTGTCAGTGTCATTCATGCTAAAGATGTTCAGAATCCACTACACCATGGGGAAATGAAGGTAACTTATTTTGTAAGAAGGTGTCAGGAGCTGCAGAGAAGACTTGTGTTTCTTGTAGAGAAGTTCCTAACTGATCAATCTTCCTTAATTTCCTAGATGGACTATTTATGTATGGTGAAGAGCTTCAATCTAATCTAAGTATTTTAAAACTACATGCAAATGCAAATATTCCAGAAGCAGATTTCAAACAAAATGTCATACTGTTGAGAACAAGGGTAGAATGAAAAAAAAAAACAAGCCCTAATCATTTGATGTGAAATATCATGTCTGAGAATTCAAATCAAAGCCCAAGCATATAAATGGACTTACCTGAAAACTTATTTGGGCAGAAGAACGGTCCACCAAATGATCTACTCTTCCCCCAAATAATTTCCCTTATAAACCTCTGTCTCAGATTCAGAAGTTGAATGACTGATCCATAGTGCCACTCTTTCTGCACATCCCCCTGTCAAACAGACTGTTCACTGCACATGTCCCTTGTGAGTACTGAGATACTATATTCAGTTCCCCCTTTTAAATTTCAAATAAATGATTGGTGCTACTGAAGGTTTCAACATCAAGCATCTGGTAAGAGATGACAATTTTCAGCAAATGAGACTTCCTTCCAGAAGGTTCAGAAATGACATGTTTAATTAAAAGTCTACTTTCAGACTCAAGATTCACAGCACATAGCAATAGGAGTGCACTTTACCCCTCTTGAATTTGTAAGGAACAAATATTAAATTAAACTAACATCATCAGTTTAAGATTTTAAATTGCTCACACTTTGCATTTTCTACTTGAACAAAGCATCTGCCCGCTGACCTTGATTATCAGATTATGCAAGTAGTCTATAAGTTCCACAAGGATTACAATTTTAACACCATACCATATGGTCTACAATTTAACCTGAAGCAGTAAAGCAGATGGCTTCAAAAATTAGACATGCCAAATGAAATGCTTTGATCAAGCAGTTGTTATGAAATGTTACCATCCATCTGTGATGTTTTCTTTATTGATAATAAAGAATTAAATGCAAACCCATCATCCAAGTGTTGGTTTACCCCTGTATTTGAGATAGCAATTTCATACAGATGCCACAGAAAATACACCATAAATCACACTTCACAATCCGTTGTAAGTTACCACTCACAAACCAACCTTGCTATATAATTATTTTATATGCCAAGGCTTTTTGTGGGATTTGGTTTGAAGGCACACAAGATAATGAAGATGGGCACCATAAGATATCAGAGCCAATGTAATGTAGTATGATTGACAGTGTGAAATGGGCTGCTTCTGAATAAATAAGTCAGCTTCTGAGCATGTGCCATTAATGTTTAAGAACTTCCTTTTAATTAGTTTGGGTTTTGCTTTTTGTTTGTTTTTAAATTCCAGTTCAGGGTTTGCATCTCAGTCTGGACCTTGTGTCTTTATTCTTGTCTCCTAGGTCTATGTGATAGAACCCAGTAATATGGAGTTCACACCTTGTCCAGTTGAAGCACATGTGGGCGAGATACTGGACTTGCCTCTGAAGATTATTGGTGTGATGAATAAGGAAACCAATGAGATGGTCACTCTAAGTGATTGCTCACATTTTGATTTAGTTGTCAACATTGAAAACCATGGTGTGTTCAGTCCATTTCAAGGTGACTTAAAATAAATTTTAATTTTTAAATAAATAGGCAAATGAGAAACACACTTCCTGATATATTAATGTCTCTTTTATTAATAGTAAATGCTTTTAAATGCTTAATATCAATCACAACCTTTATATAAATTTGTCTCATAATTAAGCATGCTCCAGTGGGAGGAATAAATTTGTCTAAGATGTGTCCAAAACAAAAATGATTCTGCATAGTAGTTCATAAAATACCTCTCCTAGTTTTAAATACTGTAAGTACTACTTACCGCTTAGGACTTGGTTGAGCTTTCTTCTATGTGTCTTGTTGCTGATCCTTTGTCATTCTATCATTAGTTTAACATTTCTGAAAATATTTAGGCAAATGTTACTTTTTCAAACAAAACTGGAAGTCGTATTAGTCCAATAATTACTCAGAAGATTTTTTGTCTTCTCTATCCCACTATATATGGTAGAAAAAGACTGAAATAAAGACTGCACATTTATTTTATCATCAAGAAATCTTCCTGCAGGCCTCTGTGTCTTCCCCAAATCTCCTCCAGGGCTCCCCCTACCACCCAGAGCAGGTTTTGTTGGCACAGAGGGGCAGCACAATAGAAGGGATTTCTTTTTGTATAACATGCCTTTCAACAGTCTTATTTGGAAGCTCCCAAGAAAAGTCAGACACCAGTTCTCCAATCTTTTTGACAATATGGAGTGTTCATATGCACCCTATCATTAATCTGTCATTGGAATATTCTCATTTACTTTTTGATTTCATCAATTTGTAGCCATGATGAAACCGAACTCGGTATCCATTTTGACAGATGTTCAACTTTATTCTGCTGTAATTGGCTGTTTTGGGGTTTATTTGTTTTATTAGTACACTGATTAGTAATAGTATATTTATTAGCATAGGCAAGTTTTAAAAATAAACATGTAAAAGTGTAATATCAATATTATTTATTTTTATGCTCTGTTTGTGTTTTCTTAACAGGGAGACTTAAGCCAACTCCTGAATACTGCAGTGGGATCAGAGTTAAAGCTGAAACCCAAGGGTATTCAACACTTGTTGTTAGTTATACCCATGATCATATTCACCTCAGTGCCAGTATCACCATAGCAGCCTATCTCCCAATAAAAGTAAGCCTGTTGTTTTAAAAAATCAGTTGGTCTTTCTGAAATGTATGTTGATTATGCAATATGAACTGATTTAAGATCACAAGTGAACTAAGCAAACGTAATGACTGATATTTCACTTGGAATTAAATGAACTGGGTTCCTGGATGTTTTCTATTTGGAATGTTCCCTAGTTTGTGCTTAAAGGATTGCAGGGGTTATTTATTATATCTATTATTCCTTAATATTTCTGCATTATTTTTCTTCTAGGAAACCCAGAAGGCTGCACAAAGCACAACCAAATCAACCAAAACCCCCAAACCAAATAAGCATTGTTTTAAAAATCCTAATATATTAAAAATAATAAAATAATAAAACACTGAAAATAATTTTTAAAAAATTACATTGCAACTTTTAGACATGTAAACTTTTTATAAATATTGTAGTGGCATCTAAAATGAAAACAAAGCCTTCATACGTGGAACTTTTCTTATATGAGTAGACCAGAAGTCTTCTGTAGGTGCACCTCTGAGATCCAGGGCATTGACTGTCCATAGCTTCACTAAATAACACTAAACAACATTGGTTTTAAGAGCAGATTCAGCTGTTCATATAAAGCAACCCTCACAGAAGAAATGCTGAGCTTGGAAACAGCTCTTGCTCTAGGAAGAAAACTAAGTTATTAGGAAGTTACTAGTTCTCCACATTCAGGGAGGTTTTCTCACAGAGTAAGTTATCATTAACCCTATTTCTGAATTGGCACCTTTCTATCATAGAGTTTGTATACTGAATATCCTTAATCTTTTTTTCTCATCTCCACAAAGTGGGTTGAATTATTTGTCACATTTTTTATTATTTGCAAATGCTAAATTCTCTAAATGTAATATCAACATCTGTAGTTAACATGTGAGAGCCAGTTTGGTGTAGTAATTAAGGCACCAGATGATAAATCAGGGGACTGTAAGTTCTAGTCCTGCCTTAGGCACAAAGCCAGCTGGGTGCCTTTGGCCAGTCACTCTTTCTCAGCCCTAGGAAGGAGGCAAGGGCAAACCACTTCCAAAATCTTGCCAAGAAAACTGCAGGGTCTAGTCCAGGCAGTCACCAGGAGTCAAAAAATGACTCAAAGCCACATGCGTGCATACACACACACACATCTATTGTTAATACATATATTGACTGACTAGAAGTCAACAAATATAACGAAGTGCTGGTTGGTTAGAAATTAAATATTTTAGTGTAACTGGAATTAATATTCTAGCATGTTAATATACTAAAAAAAAAAATTCATAGTCACCTGCTGGTTTCTCTTGTGCATAACTATATTCAAGTGTTAATGCTACTTAAAAACAATTAGAACAGCTTACTATTCTAATAACTGGAAGTTACCAAAACCAAAGACAAGTTCATGCCAGGTCCTGCAGTTTAAGTTCTTCCACTTGAAACATCTGCTTGCTTTTCTGGCTATTTGTCCGCTTATTTTATGAAGCTGTGCATCGTCATATGTTGCTATTTATATAGGTCTGGAATATCGGTCAGAGGAAACACTAGGAAAATTTAAGCCAAGCACTTTGTTGAAAGCAGCTGAAAAAAATTTGCTTGGGTATGACTCTCATTAATGTGAGTGGAAATTATTCAAAGAAAATGAATCAGAAAACAGTGTTGCTATGAATGTAAAGAAGCACTTTCTCCAGTATATAGAAAGTAAGGTGGAACAAGATGCAAAACAGATGTTGGGATTTCCTCTCATGAGACTCTTTTCTGTAGGCAGATTAGCAAATCCATTAATTATTTTGGGGAAATCATTCCTTGCATGAATTACAAGCATTGTACTATAGAGTCCTGAAATGAAACAGTTATGCCTGCACAAAAAGTATCTGAGCATTTGTGTTAGTCAGCAATTCCATGCAGCCACAGGTACATTGGAGACAAGTGGAGCCTTCCTAATTTACTCAGAGTAGGCAGATATTTCAGAGGATGCTTTGTTTTTTTGAGCTGATTCCAGTATGCCCCTCTGAAGCAAACTGGAGCCTCTGCTTCTGATCTTTCAAGTTGAGCAGCTGCATCACTGATAAATAAAGCAGCTTGACCTCTCAGCAGCTTTTAGTAGTATCCTTCTGGAGCTGCTCTGGGAGTTGGGGTTAGCCAGCACTGTATTGTGCTGGTTCTCCCCCTTCCTCCATGGCCAGTTCCAGTTGGTGTTGATAGGGGAGGAGAGGTCCAGCCAACAGCCCCCGCTATGTGGTGTGCTACAGGGCTTGGTGCTGTCTCCTCTCTTGTTTAAGATTTATATGAACCCACTGGGTGGGATCATCCACCAGTTCAGGGTGAGGTCTCATCAGTATGCAGATAATACCCAGTTATATATCTCCACCCTGGGCTGTCTGAAGGATCCCATGGAGGTCCTGTCTCAGTGTCTGAAGGCTGTGGGTATCTGGATGGGGAACAGTAGGCTTCAACTCAACCCTAATAAGACTAAGTGGCTCTGGATTTGAGGACCACCTGGTTCTGGGGACCTTCCATCTCCTCTTCTAGATGGGGTTGCACTGCCTGAGACAGATCATGTGTGCAGTTTGGGGGTCCTGCTGGACTCACAATTTCATGATGTAACGTATACAACTTACTATACATATTTGTATCATATGCAAGCATTAATTTCTGTCCTTATGTGATGAGATCATGACAGACCTGTCATCTTTCTGACATCAGTGCAGTTTGTTATAGACACTGCAATGTCTAATATGAGGGAACTGTATAGGATAGTGAACAAGTCTATAACAATTTCTGAAAAAATTACTGATAGTATCATGATCTGAATCATTATTATCTTCTCTCCTAGATTATTGATCCCATTTCTGCTGCTTTGGTAACTTTGGGTTCCTCTAAAGATATCCTCTTTGAAGGTGGACCCAGACCATGGATTCAAGAGCCATCCAAGTTCTTCAGAGATATCAATACAGAACATCCAGAGAATGTTGGTTTATATTTACTAGGGCCACCTACATCTAGGAATTCTTTCCAGCATTGGGCTAGAGCAACTTGCAAAACCCTAGGGGATCAAGTGAGTGAGACAGATATAAAAGTTTGCTAGATTTTTAGGTCACAGTAATTGAGATGGTTTATTTTAACAGTCTGTAAAAGAAATAAGGTTTTAGATGGTTGCCTTGCATATGGTAATAACTATTATGACATTTGAATGCATGAATCAGTTGCTGATCTTTATGTATACTAATGCTATTGTTATTACTCATAAGAATTACACTTTGTTAAATTTGTTACAAATGTTTTTAATATGAAAGGTGCTACTGTTCTAACAACTCAGTGAATGTTTCCTGACTGAAGATAATTACTTATCATATTACTCTTTTTCCTAAGATTCATAAGAATTTAAAAGCAGCAGAAAAAAAACCAACTGAAAAGCACCATTCAGATTACTAGACATTTAAACAACATAAAGATACATAACATGATGATTATAGCTTCACAAAAGACCAAAAAATAATCCCTGTACACTTAAGTATCTCAACAGTTTGACTTTTGAATTTGGTCATATTTGATTTTTTTAAACTGCAGGCATGACTTAAAGTTTTAATGCTTCAGATAAAATAGTATGCACTTGCAAATCAATATGGGTGAATGCAATCAAATGGTCATGTTCAAATATAACCAGTGATCGATTATGTGCTATCAAGTCTTAGTGACCATATAAATACATCTCCAGGGCAATCTGTCCCCAACCTGGCCCCCCTAATGTTGCACCCAACGTCACTATAATAGAGTCCTTCCATCTTGCTGCTGGTCATCCACTTCTTTTCTTTCTTTACCTTTCCCAGCATTATGGATTTCTCACAGGAGCTGGATCTTCATATAATGTGTCCAAAAAATGATGGTTTGAGCCTGGTCATTTGTGCTTCTAATAAGAAGTCTGGATTGATTTGTTCTATGATCAAGTTGTTTATTTTCTTCGCTATCCACAATATTCTGAAGAGTCTTCTCCAAGACCAAAGTTCAATACCATCAGTATATTTTTTATTCTATCAGAGTATTGCCATCAGCACATTGCGGGTTCTTGATGTTTCTTCCTTCAGTTTTAAAACCACGCTTATCTTTAAATTCAGACACTGTCAATATATATTTTGTGTATAGGTTGAATAAATAAGGGAAGAATATACTGCCTTTACTGACCTGGAGCCAGTCTGATTTGCCATATTCTGTGTATAGGTATATTCTGGACTGTATATATTCTGGACTGTGGCTTCCTATTCTGTGTATAGATGTTTCATGAAGACAATGAGAAGTTCTGGGATTCCAATTTTCCTTAGCATATTCTGCAGCCTGACACAGTTGACCTTTCTATAATCAATAAACCACAAATTGACTTCTTTTTAAAATTCTTTGGATTTTTTCAATAATCCGGTGTGTATCAGCATCAATGTTTTCTAAAACCAGGTTGAACATCTCCCATTCATGTAAGATTGAAAGCTGTTTTGGATGATCCTAAGCATTATTTTGCTAGCATGTGAAATCAAGGAACTTCTTGTTTGCATCTCTTAAATCTCTTAAACCCTCTTAAATCTCCTTTTTTTCTTTTCTTTTCTTTTTGGTATTGGTATATAGACTGAACTCTTCCAATCTGTTGTTCTCCAGATTTGCTGGCATATCTTGATTAGAATCTTTAGAGATTCTTCTATTGCTTGCCATATTTCTGTGGACATTATATTAATTCCTGTAACTTTCAGACTTGGTAGTGACCAGAGTACTCATCTAACCATCTAGTACTAGAAATACTTGAAAGTCAGGAACATCTTCTAAGATATCTTAGATGTTGACATTTCTACTATCCAAAATTTTAGTATACTCCTTCCATCTTTTTTTGATCTTCTTTGAATCAATTACTATTGACTGGTATATCAATTTGAGATTGGAACCTCTTTTTAAATTCAGAGATATTTTGGAAAATGTTCCTTGTTTTCTCCATGTCTGTTTCAGTCTTTGATGTTTTTACCGATATCATTGTAATAGCGCTCCTTATCTCTTCTAACAGCTCTCTGAAATCCTTTGTTAAGTTCCTTCCCGATATCCTTATCTTTCTTGGCTTTGGCTTCTGTTCTCTTCTTTTACTGTCTCTCTGACATTTTATCTTTCACTATGTTGAGTTTTCCAATGTTCATGCTCCTTAAGTTCCATGTTCCCACTGCAGTTGGTTCTTTGCAGCTTTAGATTTTCTTTTCCTGCTTGGAAACATCAGCAACTAGACAGCCGAAAGGCTTAAATGTAGTCATAGCATAAAAGGTTTTATCTCCTGAAGATCCTCAACTTTTCCTCAGTAGCATGTTGAGTGGCATCCAACCTCAGGGGACCATCATCTGGAACTATATTATCAACCGCTTTATCTTGTCTATCAAATAGGTTTTCTTGGTAAAATACAGGAGTGGTTTACCATTGCCTTCTCCTGTGCATTATGAAATGACTTTACTGTTATCACTAAAGTGATCCTCCTCCTCCAGCATCTTCTTATATCATTGCTGCCTAATATAAATGTCTGCTTGCTTTAACTAGGCAGCTGGATTGCTTTCATGCCCTTGTATAACTCTGCTGGGAGTATATACTCTTGTCATTCACTCAGCCCTCCCAGGAACATCCCTGCCATTATGAGACAGCCAAGCAGGACTTGAGGTTTGGGGGTGGGAGGGAAATATAGGCAGTTATGTCCTAAAAAGATAAGACTTTCATATAAATAATCTCTTAAGTTTTTGAAGTAACGTGCACTCAGAAACCATTTCCTAGGCTGCAAGAGTTGGATTATACAGTCCACAATAATGTAAGATCGTAGATTCTGATCTTTATCATTGATGATCTAACCTTCATGTAAGAATAATCCAATTATTTAACCTGACATTCACTGAAAATAGTTTCATAAAATTCTCATTCTGCTGCATTAATCATCTTTGTGAGTATAGTTAAAAATAAATTTTGTGCAACAGCACCACATGGAAAATTATCCCCAGAGTATTCATGTAACCTAAGTTTACTTCGAATGTGCAGTGAATATAAGAATATTGCTTCTGCCCATAAATAAAATAAAAGACATCTAGGATTAAAATACAGTAATAAGTTAGTGACTCTTGAAGCAGTCACTTGTATGTGTACATGCCCCTGTCTTACAGATTTACTTTTCTTAAAAGAAGAAAGAGAGGTCAACTATCTGTTTCAAAATCTTAAAAACTTAATTTTATTTTGTAGGGTTAAATTGGGTAAAATTGCAATAAACAATGGGAAGTTTATTATCCACTCTGATAATGGACTAGAACTGCTTCTGAAAATAAACGTCAGAATGATACACCTTTATGTGTCAACATTTCAGACTATTACTGGAACAAAAACACAACCTTAATGTTTCTTTCTTAAACTGTATTGCATAAGGAAGACATGTTTTGCTAAGTATAGCATTCCTTTTTTTCATTTATTCTCACCAATTTTTATGCAGGTAATTTCATTAACAATTGGCAACAAGCCCACTGTAACTAACCCCTTCCCAGCTGTTGAGTCAGCTGATGTGACATTGATTTGTGCCACTCCTTCTCGGCTAACCTTGGCACCTGTATCTACCGATCCTAAGCTAGTGGTTTCCTGTCCCTTTTTTCACCAGGACAAACAAGGGGTAGGTATAAATCAGGGGAAGGCAGTGTGGTAACTATGAATACTTCTCTTGGTCCCCACCATCCTCCCTGATCCACCTAATTTATTCAATATGTTTTTAATGAAACAGGGCAGACAGGGGGAAGCTGATACACTGCTAAGTCCCACCCTCTAGCATTATTTTTATAAGAATTGTGCAGGGACCCACAGAAGAGCCCAAGGCATATTTTGGAGATAAAATGATAGATGGTTTTGTCCAGTGCTTTGCTTGAAAGGATCTCAACTGCCCTGAAGAAAAATAAACTATGGTGGTAGAAAATATCCTGGGAGGTTAGGGGTTGAGGGGAGCAACTTTATCAGCTTGCCTTCAAGAACATTATCTGGCCATACCATCATACTACTTTTGAACAGGGTTGGGGGTTAGCCATTTTATGATGCTTTCAAAATTCTATTCACAAGACCCTGGTGTGATAAATGAATAAACACATATGGTTGTATTCAGTTGTTCTAGAATTGTAGATCTGATTCTCCTTGCCCTCTGCATCCCTCACATTTTAAATATGCTCTGAAACTCTGTGGAACAAATGGGAAGTATCCTGTAAGAGGGGAAGAAAAGTCTACCACTTTTTTTTTTATTTGTTTATTTGTTTATTTATTTATTTATTTAACAAACTTATCCCCGCCCATCTCCCCCCAGAGGGGGAATCTGGGCGGCTTACAACAGATTAAAACAAAAAATAAATATATAGTTAAAATTTATAAGAAAACACATTTACATAGAATAAAGGAAGAGGAAAAATCCAGGAGGCCGATGGAAGCAACACCAGGCCTCTAGGGGGCGAGCCAACCCCATATCTGATGACCTCCCTCCCCACCCCAGGCCAGATGGCAGAGCGAGGTCTTCAAATCCCTCCAAAAGGCCGGGAGTGAGGGGGCCCATCTCACCTCCGGGGGCAAGATGTTCCAAAGGGCAGGGGCTACAGCAGAGAAGGCCCGCCTTCTGGACCCTGCTAGTCGGAGTTCTTTTGCCGAGGGGGTCCAGAGCATGCCTTCTCTGTGTGATCGGGTGGGACGGGTTGAAATCATGGGGGAGAGACGGTTGCATTCTGGACCAGCTGAAGCTTCCAGATACTCTTCACGGGTAGCCCCATGTAGAGCGCATTGCAGTAGTCTATCTGGGAGATAACAAGGGCATGAGTGACCGTTCGAAGGGCATCCCGATCCAGGAAAGGGCGTAACTGGCGCATAACCTGGAGCTGTGCAAAAGCCCTCCTGGCCTGTAATATAGCCCCACCCATTCCCCTGCAAGTTAGGTACCTTTTAGATATCACAGTAGCACTGGAAAGCTGCCTTTCAACAGCTTCATCCCAAAATTCTGGTGAAATATGTTTAGCCTAGTAACTTAGATTATTCAGTATAGTAGAACATGGCCAGCCTTTGATTGTGTGCCTTATCTGTGTGCATACACACAGATGCATGTGTATTTCTTAAAGATATTTTTTCCTATTTATAAGCAAAATGATTATCTTATAGGTTCCTGTTACAATTTCCCGCAATCCAGTATTGGAGCTAGAAGTTTATGATCATCAGGGGCATAAATTTGACAATTTTAGTTCTCTTACTATTACCTGGGAATCAACAGAACATTCATTAGCTAGCATAGAGCCCAGTGTGCCCATGGAACTGTCTATGAAAGATCATGGAAGCAGCCAGAAGAAAATGCAAGGTACTGTTCCCCCACATTGTTTTTTTAAACATTCAGTTTCCTGAATGATACTATACTAATACTAGTAATTCCACCCCATCACCCCTTGCTTCCTGGAGTGAAGGTTTGTTCATAGATCCAAGAAGCTATTTGAAAGGAGTGTAATATTTTTTCTATTTTTTAAAACCCCACTTAAGGATTTAAAAAGGGGGGGGCAGGATGTGAAACTATGTAACTTTGAAGGCCAATTTATCCATATGGTCTTGTGCTCTGATGGTTATTCAGCAGTACACACTGCTCTTCCAATTTTCTCTGTCCTTTTTTCTTAGGTCTGCAAACTGTTTTAGTTCATCATAAACCAGGAACAACAACAATATCTGCTACTGCAGTTGGCTATCAGCATGTTCATTTGATCTCCAGTGAAGTAAAGAAACCGGTAATACATTTTCCCCCCAGATTACTGCCCTAATAAGATATATTTTCTATTTCCATTTCCTAATACAATGTTAATATACTTTATTAGCTTTCTAAAATATTCAGCATAATCTAGACATTTAGAAGCAAGACAGAATACTAAAATAGATTTTCTAGCTTTGAAGTTCCTCCTCTTCCTTCTTATTTTTTGTAGCACCTAAATTAATTTTTGTTTATTTTACTTAAATGTCTGAATGCAGGCTTAACCTCAAGAATGTTCATTTATCAGAAAACTGACTGTTTGTAGTTTTAGAGTTAACCATAAGCAATATAATTAGTGGTAAATAAAAATACTTTTGTTACTACTGAGGGAAATAATAAATTGTTCAATCTGAGTTTCTACGCATAACACATTAACTATAATCCCAAAATGATTATAGATGGGCAGTAACTAAATTTGAGATAGATAGATAGATAGATAGATAGATAGATAGATAGATAGATAGATAGATAGATAGATGTTGTAAGTACATTCTGCAAAGTGATTTGATGAACCCAACAGAACTTTGCAATTATTTAGCATCTTCTTCCACCCATCAATCACACAATCTTTCCATATTACAAGCGCTATTAGAGTTTGCACTATTTCTTAAGCAGTATTGCTGCGTATTGAATTATGCTATATAAATTGAAATAAAAATAATTTTAATTAGGAGGAAATTTAAGAACAAACAAAACAAGCCATCAAGGCAAAAGAATAGACTTAATAATACTTTTACATACTTTTACATTACATATAGTGCATTTATGTTTGAAATTTAATACATGGGATAAGGGATATTATAGAACTAAGGTAAGGTGTTTACATTTGTTACTGAAGATTCACTGATGTTATTAAGCCTCTAAGCCAGTGTTTCTCCACTTTGGCAGCTTGAAGATGTGTGGACTTCAACTCCTAGAATTCAGGGAGTTGGAAGTCCACACATCTTCAAATTGCCAAGGTTGGGAAACACTGCTCTAAGCAGTAGCATATATTTTCCATGAACTTATTGGAGTGCCTGATCTTTGAAGAAAATGTACTAAAAAGAACTGTATCCATGCCCTTGTTGCTAGGTTGAATATGGAGAAAAATGCCCCAAAATACTAAGTTTGGGAAACAGTCAGATCTTCATTATTTAACATTTCAACAGGCCTAGTTCCTGCTTATTATAAAATATTTTTCTTGAAGAAGAGTGGACATAATTTTCTAATTTATGTGAACTATAAAACTTGCATCCTAAATGTGAGAAAATAATGAAGAGGAATATAGAGTAAACTTAATAACTCCAATTCCTTCCTACAATCTACTTTCATTGCTATGATATATCCAGACTCTCAGCAAAAAAAATAAGAAGAAGAACTTGGTTTATAAGTAGTCAGGTCACTGGTTCATTTTGCTCAGTACTGTTGACAGTGAAAGTGATTTTTCCAGGTCTTAGACTTGGAGCTATTTGCATGCAAAGCTTGTCTTCTGCTGCTGACATACAGTTTCTCTATTATTTGTATTTTTGTGTGATGGAGCTCTTATATCTATATCTATATATCTATATCTGTCTGTATATATCAATCATGAATTTGTGTTTAAGTATTTTGAAGGTCAAGTTTTGTATTTAACCTAAAGTAATTCAACTAGATGTAGGTGATTGTTAATTCATTTTAGTAGGAAAGTTTTTTTAGAAAATAATAATAATAATAAATAATAATTTATAAATTTATATGCCACCTGACTCCCATGTTACTGAAGGCTATTCCAAAAAGGGTTTTTTTGTTCAATAAAAATATATAAACAGAAAATTCAAATAATTATTTATTTAAATTATATAAATAAATGTACTGAAGCGTATTTAATTATCAAACCAATTTACACAAGTTACTCATTAGAACTGCAGCTATTATGCTTCTTTCATGTCACATTGAAATTGAGTGTCATTTATCCCTCTATAACAAAAGTATATCATTCTTATATAACACCATGCATTTGTTAAGTTTGGTATTATCATGAAATTAAGGAAATAAAGAGAAAAGACAAGGAATTTGATTAAGAAATTAGAATTAATATGAAGAATGTATGAAGCCAATGTTTCATAGAGGTCATTTAGCAAACACAATTAGAGAAAATGCAAGTTGCATCATTCAGATATAAGCTAGGATTATTCTGGAAAGCATAACAAAGTACACTGCCATTCAGTGGTATAAATATAGAGACACATGTTTTGTGAAAATGGAGGTCTGGGAATGATGAACTTGTTATGAGAACCACATGTTCTAGAATTCTAGAATGGTCTACTGTTTTCCAGAGTGGTTCCTCTTATTATTTATTGATTAGTTAGATTTATATCCTGCCTTTCCCCCAGGATTCAGTGTGGTGTCCATAGCACTCCCTCCTGTTTTTCCCACAGCAAGAACACTATGTTCTATAGATAGTGTTATAGATAGATAGATTGGGTTAAGAGAGGGTGACTGGCACAATGTTATCCAGTGGACTTCCATGGTTGTGGGTGGACATGAATCTGAGTCTCCCCAGTCCTAGTCCAATGCTTCATCACTCTAGCTCACTTTTCTAAATCACTTTTCCACATTATTGTCAGAGTGGAACATCAGTTTTGCTTTGTTTTCTCTCTCCCTCTTTACAGTATGAAGCTCTTGTACCTGTAAATGCGGGTATTGAACTAATACTTGCGGAAGATGTTAAAATGAATCCTAAAGAAGTGACTATTTATAATCACCAAGCAGTTAAGGTAGGTCTGTGTGTTTGTATCTGTGTGGGTGTAATAATTGATGTCTCAGTGTAAGTTTTATAAAGTGTACTTTTCTTCACAGGCTGAACTCCTAATTAATGGGGGCTCTGGATATTTTTTTATTAATACCAGTGTTGCTGACATTGTTAAAGTGGTATATGAAGAAGGTAAAGGCATTGCTCTGGTAAGTATTTATAATGCAAATTATTATTTCTTCTTTAGACAAGAACTATTGAAAAACTACTGTTTTTTCTAAAGTGTATTGGGAGAACTTTGAATCAAGTAATCTTAGAAATTCCAAGAAACCATGGAATGAGAGTCTACCACCTCCTAATTATGCCAGTTAGGATGGTAAGGAGATACAGAAGTCCCTTCTGCTTTGTTTCAAGAGAGCTCTGTGAGAAACATTCTTAAAGTAACAGGCTAGTTCTACTGTAGTACCAGGCTAGAAACAGGAGACTGAATTCTAGTACTGCCTAAGGCACAAAGCCAGCTCTGTGACTGTGGGCCAGTCACACTTTCTTAGCCCTAGGAAGAAGGCAATGGCAAACCACTTCCAAAAATGTTGCCAAGAAAACTGCATGGGCTTATCCAGGCAATCGCCAGGAGTCAAGATTGACTTGAAGGCACACACACACACAAAATATCTACTGGGGGGGCAGGCAGTCCCATATGGGTCTGATGGGCTTTCACCTATAATCTGTATAAACCTACTTTGGTCAGGTTATATTGACCAGAATAAAATTGGTCAATATAACCAACTTATATTCAGCAAAATAAAATTCTGTCTTGTATGAGTATTTTCATACTGACTGAATAGCAACTAATTAACTAACAATTCACCATTCAATCTGACATTCTTAAAACTAATTTCTGGCCTTTCATGTTTTTCTCTCTTTATTTATATAACTTGTTTTATATATGTGGGTGGGTGTGAGAGTTTTAAGTTTGAAGACTGAGATCAGCCTTGGCCACTGCTCTCTGTTGATGTGAGCAGCTCTAGGAGATAACATTTTCTGCAGTGTGGAATAGAAATACTATAAAGCTAAATCAATCAATAAATCACATTGCTTTGTATGGCATTTGAAGTTCTGAAATGAAATTAGTAATGAAATTAGACTAAACCGTTTACACAGTGTCAGACTTTCATAGGATATCTGCTTTAGATGGTTTCAAAAAAATGTGTGAGCTCAAAGATAGTGACAGCCAAAGCTAAAAGAAATGGGTTAATGACATTTCAGAAAATTGTAATACCTTGCAAGATATGACAAAAAGCCATTGTGATTAAAAGTTTTCATTGAAATGTGAAATTGTTCTTCCGGAAGATAAGCTGCCATCAATTTGTGTGGTGTCATTAAGAATAAAATTCTTGGCAGTACAGATGCTTTATTTCCTTCTTCCTCAAATTAAGTCTATATAGTCTTTTTATAAGGTCTTATAAGGTTTTTATTTATAAGATCCTTTCTTGCCACAATATGTATTTTGTTCTTCTCTTCCTGGTTCCAAAGGCAGAATACAAGACTGGAGGCTAAAAGTTGTATTAGGCACACGTGAATGCAGTTGCTACCTACAGGCCCTTTCCACTGTCTCAGTGAAATGAGATTGCTCAGATATATTTTAGAACTTTATTTGGAAAGGGCAGCTTCTCCTTCTGTGGAAAAATGTCCTTCTAAACTTACCATACAATTTTCCTTTGTCACTGTTATTTACCATTTGTTATTTGCTTGAAGCACAAAAACTTTAGTTTTAAGTAAAGAAGTAGTCACAGTAACTAGTTAAGAATAACGTTTGGTACCATTTTCCTTTCTCTATTTTAGATATATCCCATATATCCAGGGTCAGTGTCTGTAATGATCCATGACTTGTGTCTTGCATCTACCACCGTTGCTAAAACTGAGGTGTATGTTTCTGATATACAAGAAGTATATGTTGGAATTGTTGATAAGGTTAGTATTCAGTTCTAAGTGAATGGTTTGCTATATTGTTTACTGCTGGCAGTAAAATATCTTACTCAAGTACATAAGATTCTTCAAGATTAATTCATTATAGACAATGGGTTGGTGTTTCAGTTATTATTTATTTGCTCCAAGGGACACACTTAAGAGTGCTCTAAACACTTTTAGGTCATATTCTATTGATACAGCAAGCAGGATCTTTCTGTAAAGCAGGTATCTAAAATATGTAACAAATCTATAGTTAGTTAGCTATACGTACTAACATACTGCAGATGAAAGCAAAATGTATGGCTTTTTCCACTGCTAAGTCAAGAATTCTGATAAATGTTGGCAAGCTATATTGTTTGAACATGGGCATAAGGAGCTCATATAGCTTAATGGTAAAAAACTGAGCATGCATCTCAGTTTGTGGCTTATCTTACAAAATGAGAGCCAATCCTAACTTACCTTGCAGTTTCCTCATATAGTTGTTGAGATAATGTCTTGGTTTGGGCATAATAGTAAGCCTTAGTTTTGTGTTGCATCCACATTACACTGTATGGTTTTTAACTCTAATAGGCCCCAAGTACAGACTGGCATAGTAGACAATAGCAAGCATATGAACTATTTATATGCGTATATGCTATGTGTGCATGTAATTTATTAGAGCAACATATATGCTACTTACCCACTCAGGTAGCATACACTTCTAAAAACAAATACAACTTCACTGATATTCTCAATCACAACCAGGTCAAAAGTGTGACTAAATAGAGGAAAAACTCTGAGCAACATTCCCACATAGAAGATTGATTGATTGATTGATTGACTGACTGACTGACTGACTGACTGACTGACTGACTGACTGACTGACTGACTGATTGATTGATTTTATATGGCTGTCCAACTCATACAGTGACTCTGGGTGTTTTAGAACCAAAAAAAAAAAAAAAAATCCAAGATGAAAACAAGCAGTCAGTAACAGGCAATCTGGCTCACATGCAGGAGATAAGCTATTTGAAGTTCCCCTAGAAGCCTTAAAGCAGGCTGAGAACCTTTTGTTAGTCAGAAACTTGCTCCCCACAGCAGATGGAGGGCTGCAGAATGTTTTCTGCTGACACAAGAAGGAATGTGACATATTTGGGGGGCAGATTTTTTTAGATGTGGGTGGAGTTAAGTGTGGGTATCAGAGTTGAAAGTCTCTTGGAAACAGACTGATCTCATTTCCTCCCCTAACCCCCCCCCCCAAAATAACCTGAATTTTGATAGCACATTTTAGAATTAGTTAGTTTAAGGAAGGGAATGGGAATGGTTTCTTGAAATAGGCATCCCTTGACTCTTAGTTCTATAAAGGAAAAGGGGAAGGGAAAAAACTACAACTACCAAAAAGTTGCCGTTTTGCTGCCAAATTTCAGTGAAGCAATCTCAGAGTAGTGGGGTGCAGTTTGGAGGCTGCAGGCAACCAGCAGGCCATGGGTTCCCTACCCTTGCCTTAACATAAAGGGGTGCCTTTGATAAGCCTAAGCTGGGTAGACTAAATGAAATTCAGAAGTTTAAGTAGTATGTTCAGCTAGTGCCTCTACCATTTTATGGCTGAGGTCTTCACTGTGGTTTAATCATAGACAAATCAATCAGAGCACTCACTCAGAGCAGGGGAATGGCACATAAAAACCTTTTCCAGCCTTGGCTTATTCTACAGTGATGACTGGGGATGATACTGACTGTGAATGGTGGAGATATAGTCCAGTACATCTGAGAAAGCTGACACAGAACCAAGTCTGGTTGCAATCTACTGTTCCTGAGAATAATGAAGATTATATCAATTCAATTGCAGTAATTCTGTATTAGTAGACTGACAATGGTGCACAATATTTTAAGCTACAGATAAACAGAATGTATCACTTGAATTGAAATGCAAATATCTGTGAACATGTATTGTAGGTAGAAATTGGCAAAAATGTTAAAGCATATGTCAGAGTGCTGGATGCTTCAAAGAAATACTTTCACAGTAAAAACTTCAACTTCATGGACTTAACTCTACAAGCAGCATCTCAGATTATTTCCTTAAAGTAAGTGCTATGTTCATTTGTTATGCTCTGCCCTAAGTAGGAAAAAATGATATATATTCAAATTAGATTAGAAGCTGTAAGAAATCACAAACTAGTGGAATAACAAAATACTATACTGTAATAAAATACAGTAATAAAAATACCGTAACACTTGTATAACAATTATAAATTTCCCATCATTTGCTTAAGGGAGGGTGTATGAAATAGCAACACCTTTACTTGATATCAGACAGCATTCAGAGTAGAAATCAATGTTCTGTTTACAAAAATTATTTATTAAGTATCTGAGATATATTTGAAGTAACTAAATTACAACCTCAGTCTGGAGCTACTGAAGCCTTATCATACTAGCCAAAATATTTATCATATTTGGAAAATTATTACATTTAGATAATTACAGGTAATCCTTGCTTAACAATTGTCCTGTTTAGCAATTGTTCAAAGTTACAGCACTGAAAAAGCAACTTTATGACCAGTCCTTGCACTTACGACCATCGCAGCATCCCCATGGTCATGTGATTGACATTTGGGCACTTCGCAAGCAGTGGGCATTTATGACTGTCACAGCATCCTGCAGTCACATGATCGCCATTTCAGTGCTTCACAGGCAGCTTCTGACAAACTGAGTCAATGGAAAAGCCAGCAGGAAAATCACAAGTTGCGATCACGTGATGTCCTGCTTAATGGCATGGATGATTTACTTAACAACCACACTGGAAGTGAGGTCATAAGTCTGTCGCAGTCACATGATGTCTTGCTTAACTACCGTAATTCTTAGCAATAGATTTGCCAGTCCCATTTGTGGTTGCTAAGTGAAGGCTATCTGTATATCTTTTGATTATCTTTTTCCATGTCTTGCATTGTTTCATATAACTGTTTCATATATACTTACACTCCAAGTCAATCCTCCTTTATGACAGCTCATTACTTTGTGTTGTTGATATTACTCTGATATCAGCTCATCATCACTAATGAACACAACTGAAAATTCTGCACTGAATTAAACTGAGGCAATTTCTCTTTAGTGCTTCTAAAGGCGCACAATCCGATATCTCCTAATTAATACATTTTATTATTGCAGAGCCCTTGGTGAAACTTCTGATGAATACACAGCTGTTTTTCTAGTGCATGGCATGGCCATAGGTCAAACCAGTGTTACAGGAGTTGTCACTGACAGATATGGTGAAAAGATCTATTCAACTCCACAACAGATTGAAGTAAGCATTTTCATCATTAACTAATCATGCTTTTAGGATTTTTTTGTATGATGATGCTTTCTTATAGAAAAGCTCAACATACAAAATGATTTTAAAAACTGAAAGCAGAATTATTTTAATGGACAAATATCAGTATCATTAGGCAAAAATATGGATGTGGTAATGCTACGTACTTAGCCTGATAAACCAGGAAATGTGTTACTGATCATTTTAGTAAGCATCAGAGCCTTCTTTTGCTTTGCTTTGCTTTGCACAGATCAAAATAAAGGAGGGGATGGGACTGAATGTTAGGCAGCGATTAGGATGGAGAAGACAAGCATGAAGTAGAGGCACATGTCGTTGAGCTAATAATTCAGAAAGAACCTGATTAAAATGCTGTGAAAATGATGAAGCTCCCAAGTTGTTTCAACAGAATAGGCATAATTGCTAGATAATAAATTAATTTTAAAATGAAAGAAGAGATGACAACAAGGAGTGGAATTGGCAGAGCACAGCCACAAAGAAGGAATAAAACACTAAAATGCATTTCGGGGGGGGGTGGAATTTAAGGGAAGGATAACAACAGGGCAGGATTAGAGCAGAGGGAATGGCAAGCTGCTTTGAGTGCAGAAATTTAAAATACAGAAGAAAACTGGTACAAGAAGAAAAATTGAACATGTAGAGCAAGAAGGTACATTGAGATGAAAATTGTTATGTTATTCCTGAATAGTTTAATTTTAACATTATAAACATTACTTCTTGTCCTACTTCTAGGTGTTTCCTCCTTTTAAATTGATACCAAAAAAAGTCACCTTACTCATAGGTGCAGTAATTCAAGTAAGTTTTTTAAATTATTGTGCTGAATTAATTATTTCCTAAAAGCAAAATCGGTGTATACATTAATAGAAAGTAGTCATAATGTTATTCCTCAGTGGGTGGTTTTCCATCGACCTCTGCAGCAACTTTGCCCAATTTGGTAATTTCCAAATCCTTGGGGTCTACAACTTCCAGAATTCTTGAACTGAATGCTCAGTAGAAGACAATTTTTGAGGAGCATGACTAGTAGGCAATGTTACAACTAAAAAAAAAAAAATGATTTCCAGATTTTTAACTGCCTTATGCTCAGAGTCTACAAACATCAAACTTAAAAAACTGTTGAAAACATTTTTCATCCATTCTGATAACCATTTAGTAACTACAGGTAGTCCTCACTTACCTAGTTGAAGTTACAACAGTGCTGAAAAAGGAGACTTACAACCAGTCCTCAAAGTTGCAGCTGTCATAACATCTCCACAGTCATGTGATCATGATTTGGGTGCTTGGCAACCAGCGTGCATTTACAATGATCACAGCATCCCGCAGTCACATGATCACCATTTGCAACCTTCACAGCCAGCTTCCTACAAGAAAAGTCAATGGGGAAACTGGCAGGAAGTCACAAGTCGCATGTGACATCACACTTAATGACTGCAGGTGATTTGCTTAATGACCGCAGCCGGAACTTACATAAGTTGGTGCAATCACGTGACATTTCACTTCATGACTGCATCGCTTAGCGACAGAGTTGCCAGTACCAATTTGCGGTCAGTGAGGACTATCTGTACATTGGAATTTTGTAAAAAAAAAAAAAAAAAAGGAAAAAAACCTCATTAAAGAAAACTTAGAAATCTTTTAAATGACTTTATTATTGAACGTCTTGAAAAATGTGAATTAAACATCCAGGTAAATAAAAGAAAAATACAAGCATTTATACACGTTCTCACCTTTCAGTACATCACCAAAGCATTCTCTGCTGACTATAACTTAATGCTTGCTGTATGTGTTAGACTACAACTCCCATAATCCTAAGTAAGCATGTCCAAGGCCTTGCTAACTTTGGATGGGGGGAGTTTCTAGAAAGCATACAGTTGGGCAAGGATGAATTATATTGTATATGCTTAATAATCTGCCTTTTGCTCTTCTCCCCTCTTTAAAGAACAAGGTAATGACAAAGAGTTTTGTATCAAGCTAGCAACCTCAGTTTGAATGTATTGTATTATTAGAATATAAGCACATTTTACCAGATCTTATGTAATCTATAAACTGAGCAGAAATGAGAAAGTAATTGTTATTTTTAAAATAACTAACTACAGATTACTTCTGAGGGAGGACCCCAGCCTCAGTTCAACATAATCTTTTCCGTCCACAATCCCAGTATCGCTTCCGTAAACAACAGTGGCTTTATAAGAGGCATATCGGTGGGCAACAGTACTGTAATGGGAATGGTTCAAGCAGTTCATGCGGAAGCTGGCAAAGTTGTGGTTGCATCCCAGGTAATGTCTTGATATATCATGCATATATAATACCTCTGAGCTGAAATGCAGGCTTATTAAAAGTTTAAATATCTCTTACTATTTTAAAATGAAGACTGCATTCTATGTAATTGTTGGCAGATGTACCATATTTAGGCTGTTTACCAATACAGTACATAGTAAGCAGGACCACATGAGGCTTAAAGACATGGAGTAACAGATATATCACTATGTTCCAAGCCCTTGTGCCAATCAGGAGGGGAAGGCAGACATGATCAATTCATTAAAGTGCTTTTTAATCTGAGCTGGATCCCAGTCCAGATTTAGTATTAAGCTACTATTAACCCTTAAAATGACAGTTTACAACAAGGCCGTTTAAGCATAACCTTTTCATGAAGGTTACATACACATACAGAGAGAGTTTTCAGTTCTGATGCTCAAGTTATGAGACACTTTCCTTGAGACTCTCATCTGCAACCTTTCCCCCTGGTTTTTAGACTGTTTTTAATATTAATTTTATTGCTGGCTATTAATAATTTTATGTTAGTTTTATTATTTATTCATTTGTTGTATTCGTTGTTTTATAAAATATATAAGTGATATATAAAACCATTTTAAAATATAGCAATTAACATTCAAAACTAACATTGAAAGATAGAACAGATGATGTAGTGACTATATGTTTGCATTTGATTGATGCTGAACTGTCTTTAAGGATTTGTTGCTGAATGATACAAAATTGTCATAGATAAATAATTTGGGAGAAATTAACTTCCTGTCTTCTCCAGATAATGAAGTAAAATATCAGAGAATGTAAAGAGCAGTAGGGAAACAAAATAGTAAAAAAAAAAATGAAAGTAATTGTTACAGGTAGTCCTTGCTTAACACCCCTAATTGGGATCAGAATTTCCTTCGCTAGGTGAAGTGATTATTAAGCAAAAAATTATGAGACCAAACCGCTAAGCAACAGCAGTTCCAATACTCCCGGTTGCAGTCATTAGGCAAGGACTATGCTTCTCCTGTCCTGCCACACTCACCTCCACTTCAACTCCCCCACCCACCCACCTTCCCCCCCTTATCTGCCCTTTTGGCCACCCTGCACTCTGCTGCCGCCTGCCCCCGCTGTCCCCAGCTGATCTTTGCCATTTTCTTCTTCCCGCACTTGGCCGAGGCAGCTGCTGGCCTTTTGCGAGGGCTTCATGAGGCCACACCTGGGCCAGCAGCTCGGGTCAGCAGAGGCCTTGTGAAGGGCCAGCAGCTGTCTTAGCCAGGCACACCTTGTTAGCAGCAGGAAGAAGATGGCAAAGGTCAGCTGGGGGTGGTGGGGGATAGCATGGGTAGTTGGTGGTGGAGTACAGGGGCAGACAAAAGGACAGAGATGGATGGGAGATAGGTGAGTGAGGGGAGTTGAAGCACATGCTGCAGTTGTAAATGTGAGCAGGTTGCCAAGTGGCCAAATTTTGATCACGTTACCATGGAGGTGCTGGCTGTAACTTTGAGGACTGGCCATAGCTAGTCCTAGCTATAGTTCAGTGCTGTTGTAACTTTGAATGGTCGCTGCAGAAGTGGTCATTAAGCAAGGACTACCTGTATTGGGTTTTTATATATATATATAATTTTTATTGAAAGTTTTAACAGCAGTAATAAGAACTAATACAAACTAAAATAGAACAGAGAAAAGGAAAAGGAAAGAGAGAAATAAAAGAAAAAGCTAAAAGTTGAATAAGTAATAAAGTAGAAGAGAAAAAAAGAGAAAGATGAAAGATATAAAGAAGTGGCTTCCAATATTCTTCACAGCAGTTATAAGTACAATTCTATTTTAACCTCTCTTTCTAAAGTTACATCATGGCTCTTTTCTTTCTATAATCTATTCTGTCTAATCATCAAAACCATAAACCACAAGTTCGTTTTTTTCATTTTTACACAAAAAGCCCATAATGGGTTTCCAGTCACAAATAAATGTAGATATTGACCTTTCTCTAATCAAAGAAGTCAGTTTGTCCATCTCAGCAAGTTCTGCCAATTTCACCAACTGTTCCTCCGTAGTAGGTAATGCCAAATTTTTCCATTTTTGTGCATATAGTAATCTTACTTCAGTAATCATATAATGAAATAATATTCCATGGCTTTTTTCTAATTGTTTATCCATCAATCCTAAAATGGAAAGTTCTCGCTTCAATTGAATATTGGTCTTTAAAATCATCTGTATCAATGTATGTAACTATGTTCCAGGAGCGTGCACAAGAGATACTCTTCCTATTTTTATTTTGTTTCTCTTTTTTATCTTTTTTAGTAACTTTGTAATCTGTTTTGAGAACTTTTATTATTGGGCAGTTTAGCACTATAACAAATAATTACTTCTCATAAGTTTTATATTTTTACAATGCAACATTATGCATGTACAGCAGTATTCACATTTTTTAAAAAATCATGTAAATTGTAATGCAGTTCATAAAGTGAATGCTTAGTGACTTGCAGTCCTTATTCAATTCATCTGAACAGTAGTCCTGCCTGTATCTCATATTTATTCCCTTCCCAGAATAAAGAGTATGGGTGAGTAAGTTCATGGCTGTGGTAGAGTTTAATCCAAATCTAACACACACACACACACACGCACAATCAGATCAAATTAAGGATCCGTCTTCAATCACTTGTTCTCTACCTGTACTTGTTTTGTCCCATAAATATTGTTTATTATCACTGGTGCTAAATACTAATTAAAAAGCCTAAACAAGTCTGTGCTCTTGAATCTGATATCCAGTTTTAAATGTACTTTTAAAACAAATCCTGTACTGTTGATGTATTGCTTTGCTTGGCTAGATTTTGATGTTTCGTTGATGGGCAAACATTTCACACGCTGACATTACTTTGATTCGTCATTGAGTTTTTAAGGTGTCCTGATTTATATATCACATCTGAAGTTTCATCCATTATATGTTGTATCTCAATTAAGCTTTAAGTCTTCTGAAAACTTCTTTTACTGGTTTTTTAATTTGGGGGGCGAAATAGTTATAAAAAAATTAAAAATCACACTGAAACTACCTCTTTTCCCATCTAATCAAACTCCATCCTTTAAATTAACACTGCAAGGTATTTCTGCTTTTATTTCTAAAAGGAAAATATAATTCCCAAGATCGCAAAGAAAACAAAGGATATTTACCTATATCAAGCATCTATATAGTATGTGGGAAAGACCTGGGATACTGGGCCAAAAAATACTGCCTAGGGAACAGTCAGATAAGGACAGCATAGCCCGCAGCTGGATCGTGGGCAGGACAAGAGCCTCAGAAAGGACCCTCCCTAGTTTCTCTGGCTGTAAATGAGATAGTGAGAGAATTGTATTTTCAGACTTGCAAGATCCTGTTGATGTAGCTTTACAGTAAAGTAGAATTAGCTCATCTGGTGGTGTTTCCTCTCTGGTCTACCTAGTAAGGCTGACAGTTCCTTTCATTCTTTCATTTTATTTGATTTAAGTTATTTTTTATGTTGATGATTGATTGATCTGATCTGATCTGATCTGCTGTCCCACACATTAACTTTCTGTAATTTTGAATTGTGTGCCATATATTGACACAGTAAAGCTGACTAGAGTGGCTTTTAATAAATAATTACTGTTCTTTCTAATGTTCAGACTCAGATGGTGAATGCCAACAAATTTGAAGGAAAATGCATATTTACAGCACAATTAATTGAATTGGTGTTATACTTTCTGATGTTCCCTTTAGGATAAAGTTGAAATTGAGGTAATTCAGCTTGAAGCTGTCAGACTCCATGCACCTATTACCCGAATGAAAACTGGAACTCAGGTAAATCAAATTATAACATTATTTCTGCTGTTGCTGGAATAGTCAAATATGATTGGTGCTCAATGCAGCACCTTAATGCTAGCCTATTTTTAACCATTTTATTTTTTTTTAAATGTGATATCCCTTGAAAAGGAAGGAAGTTTCCTTTAAGTTAGTCTTTGCTTCCCTTTTTCCAGATGCCAGTATATGTGATGGGCATTGCTAGCAATCAGACCCCTTTTTCATTTGGAAATGCAGTGCCAGGCTTAACATTTCATTGGTCTGTAACTAAGAGGGATATCTTGGATGTCAAGTCAAGATTCAGTGAGGTAAATGTTTATTTCCATATTGTGATTTAATTTTTAAAACTTTGCATGAAACCAAGTTTCATAGAGTGTGCTTTGGGGAAAAAAATCTGAACAGTTTGTCTTCTTCAGCAGTGGATATATAAAACAATCTTGTTTGATATAAAACAGTCTTCTCCACCTTGGCACCTCTAGGTATTGAAACTGCTACTCAGAAAATTCCGATGGAAAGGAGAAATTTGGAAACAATTCTAGTATCTCCAGATTTAATACTAGGAGTTGCTGTAATAAGGATTTTCCTACATTAGCAGGAAACTCCTTTCAATTCTGTGATTGTTATACATGGATTTGTGGGGTGGATTCTAATAAACTTCTTTTGTTAGACCACAGAACATTGGAAGACTAACTTTTTTGAGAGACCAGCCCTAAAATGCTAAGTGGAATTGTATCATTGCCTAAATTAACACTTTTTTCTTTCAGGCTTCCATTCAGCTCTCAGTGGAAAATAATTTTGCTGTGGATGTTTATGGTAAAGGGAAAGGAAAAACGGGGTTGAAGGTTGTTGTGAAAGTCCTTGATCCTTCAGCTGGACAGTTCTCTCACATGGCAAAAGAGTTGACAGATGAAATCCAAATACAGGTATTATGTTGGCAATCCTGTAGTTTAAATATCCCCAGCCCTTTATAGAAGGCAGCTATAATCAGTGTGCATTGTAAAAAACAGATGTTTGTGTACCCATACCACAAACTAAGGACTGAATGGTTTCATAATTTTGCATAATCACAGGGGAAAAAGCCCGCACATTGTTGCCATGAGAATCTGAAACTTTTGGTTTGCTTCAATAAGGAGAACCTGAGAAGCAATACTGAATCTAATATCAAAAGCCAGAAGAGCTATAGATCTAGAGATAAGTTAGTTGCCCTTCCTTGTCTGTCTCTCAGACTAGATGAAATACAAATAAATTTAAGGGGAAAAAGGTGATTTTAAAAATTGAATACTCTACAAATTTCAAAATTCAGTTCTTCTGGTATTGAATTTGAGTTTCTTTTGGCACAGGTAAATACAGTCATGAGTTTATTCATTCTGTATCAGAGCAAAGCTGCAAAATTCATGTGTTTCAGATATTCACAGTTAATGCAGTAAAATTACACCATTTAGCAATAACTTTCCAATTCTAAAACAAACTCTATCTGTTGGGAACTCTGTTAAAAAAGTAGTCCAATTATACTCCGTAGCTAATCCATGAATGTGTCTGGCACCTTAGTCTTAACACAATTACTGTGGTGTAAATTCATTGATTTCACTGAATCTAATTTGAAACAATTGTGTTTAGGATTACCCTGAAATAAATGAAGCTGAAAAGGCATTTTTTGAAAGCTAAAATAACTTGAATAATTAAAGTTGGCTATAAAGATTAAATATATTCTGGATGATTTCTATTAAGTGAATGATCAGTACACATTATTACAGTTAGCTTTGAATTATATGCATGTGAATTATTCAGATGGATTAGTGTTTTCCCTGAATGCATATTAACTTGCACAGTTTTGTTGGAACAGTTACTTCAGGAAGGGGGGGAATGGGCAGAATAGTTTGAGGTCCTAAATGTATACGTTCAAAAGTTTAAATACAATGATTTTAAAGAATGCAGTTTTTATATTAGGCAATTCCCAGTCCAATTTTTATCCTAGTGAGATATGAACAAAAGGACACAGAGGGAAAAAATACAGAATAAAAATAAGACATCTTTTCCCCTAATAACAGGCAGTATTGAGGGAACCTGGACTTTGATACATACCTTTGCCTAGTAATTACCAAATATTTTTCTTTTTGTACCATGACAAACCTAGGAACCAAGCTTAATAAATAACAAGAAACAAAAATTCTGTCATGTATGTAAAATACCAAGATTGCATCTACAGTCAGAGAATAATAATATCTATGTGTCAAAAATAGATAAAAGTGAAAGAAATGCTGTACAATCTTATATGTGTATATTTACATGTGAACACCATCATGTCCAGAGAGAATTATTTGCAGGCAGGATTACAAGCTTAGAGCCTTTTATAAATAAGTGCTTCAAGATTTACTAAATATTTAAATGATACCAGTTTGCATTCTGCCTAGGGGATAAGTGTGGTTTGAAGAGGGCTTTATATTTTATATATGCTATCACTCAGGATTTCTTAAATATATTGATATTTAATAACAGCCACTTTTAAAATTGTGTTTTTAAGTCATTCTCGTACTAAGAACATTTTTGCAATGAACAGGGGCAATACAAGTTAAATGTGAGCCAGCAGATTGACGCAGCTGCTAAAAAGGCAAATACTGTATTGAGGTGTGTTAACAGAAGTATAGAGTCCAGATCATAGGAAGTAATTGTTCCACACTACTCTGCCCTGATCAGACCCTAGTTAGACTATTGTAGTGTTCTGGGCACCATGGTTCAAAAATGATAATGACAGATTGGGCTGAGTTCATACGAAGGCTAGCAAAATGGTGAATAATCTGGAAACCAAGTCCTATAAAGAGTGGTTAAAGAATCAGGGAATGCTTAGCCTATAGAAGGGATAATTCAGGAGAGATACCTGAAGAATTGTCACATAGAAGAGGGGTTGAACTTACTTTGTGTCATCCCAGAGATAGGACCAGAATCGATAGGTTAAAACTACAAGGAAGTAAGTTCAAGCTAGATATCCAGAAGAACTTCCTGACTGAATGAGCTGTCAACCAATGGAACAGGCTGCTACATGACATGGTGAAATCTTCCCTAGAGTTCTTCAAACAGAGGCACTGAATGGAAGTTAGATTAAATGACCTCTAAGTTCCCTTCAAATTCTCTAATGCTGTGACTCTGTGAAATATCATTTGACCCTTAGAATGCAACCATAACTATGAAAAATGCCATTAATTATCTGTATTTGGGGAAAGCCCTCCTAATTTTTTTTTCTTTTTTACTCTGTACTACATGCTGAAGGCTTGTGTTCAAGTAATCATAGAAATGTGTTCTGAGATTTTGCTTTCTAAAACAGAATTATCTAAATCCCAAGTATTCTTTTAACTACTTTGATTTCTTGCTAATGCTAATTACTTTAAAGGTACAGGGGAATGTAGAGGTGGCCAGGATCCTCTGCTAGATCAGAACCCTTCTGATAAGCTATCCATAAGGACTCATAGTATTACTTTCCAGAATATATACATGTACAGATAGTACATATTGTGCCATTTGTGCAACACCTATAGGTTTTACAGCAGCTGTAAAAATTCATAGCGTCGTTATTATGTTCCACTGATCAAATTCGTCTCCGTAAGGTAATACATATCTGGAAGTGAAATCCCTTTAATCCATCACTTCTAACTTAGCACCTTCAGCTATGCAATTCCCAGAGTTCACTGCCAGGAGGACCAAAGTCCTGGTAAATCTGGGAAGTTCCAAGTTGGTGGATAATGTTTTAGCCTATTATGCATATTTTCCAGTTTATTCCCAGAGATTCTCACAGTTCCCACCTGGGAATGACATGTATCTCATTCTACTCTGCTGAGATACACCCTGTTGCCTTCTACTGATTTCAATGCCTGTGTTATGTCTAAAGTAAAAACAAAACAGGATTATTTTTATTGTGTTGAATTTTAACTCACTATTTAGCTCAAATGAACTTTTAAGATATGCACAATTTCAAAAAACCAACATATTTACTTAAAAATATGTGTGCTTCTGCATTTTCCCATAATAAATATTAGGAAGTAGGTGATGTGCAAAAGAACACATTATTTTCCTTTCTTTGCCCAATGTTTTTCTCAGCCTGCTTAGCTGTATGCAATACTACATGTATCATAGATACTACAGGCGTACCACTGATGCCACTGTACCAGCAAAGATGGGGACCCTGGTTTCCAAAACTGCTTGGCTAATAATCCTGTGCATCATTTGAAAGAAGAACAAAAACCACTTCTGCTAAACATTGTAACTTATAAAAGTGTTCAAGTTGGGGGGGGGTTAAACATAGTGTGGGGGTGTTTCATTTTAAAATAACTGTTTTAGTGCATTACATTCTATATTATTCGTGTAAGTGTTTGAAGATAACATTAATTCTTATTTATATGGTAACTTATCTCATTTTTATTTTCTAGGTATTTGAGAAACTAGTTATTCTAGGAATAGAAGTAGGGCAGATCTTAATGTCAACAAACTCCTTTTTTAAAGTTCAAACAAACAGGTAAGTAAACAAACCAATCAGCTGCTCACGAGTGACCAAAGTAGCTCTCCCCAGTTCTTCCCTCCTGGAAGAAGAAAAAGGCTGGTGCCAAAGGAAAGGTGCCCAGGCGTGGGGCATGTCTGCAGTAGGCCTCCCAGGGTCACTCGCCTATTCCATCAATAGAATAATTTTTAATAATATTTTAATTGGAGTTTTACATAGTTAAAAGCTAATACAGAATTAGAAAAGATATACAAACAAAAAAGAAGAGAACGAGAATGAAAAAGAAAAAAGAAAAAGACATATAAAAAGTGACTCCCCCTACCTCCAAACAAGTATAAACATTTACAGTAACTTAACACCTTCTCTAATATTACAGGGAAAAAAACTCTTCTTCCCATTTCTCATCACTAAACAATAACCCAATTTTAGAAAGATTCATCAGTCTTACTCAGCAAAAGCTGAGTACCAGTACTCAGTACCAGTAGTAATAACCTATATGGTTTAAGCTTAGACAAATCTATTTTGCATTTTGACTTATAACTTTCTCTAATAAGTAAGACATAAAAGATCCCCATAGGGGTGTGTGTGTGTGTGTGTGTGTGTGTGTGTTGTAATTATTGATACTCTTTATACCTATGGGTATATTAAATATACATTACTATTTACTACATCGCCCAGAGTCACTTCCTTGTGAGATGGGCAGTGTCTAAATTTGAAATATAAATAAATAAAAATAAAAATATTTTAAGCTAGATCCAATAGGTCCCTTTTACATTCTAACCCATAACTTTCTCTAACAAGTAGGAGGTAAAAAATTTATCCCCATATGAAAAAATCTTTACTTAATCTTGCAATCCTGGTCAAAAAAAAAATAATCCAGTAATAACAACCCAAAATCAAAATTTATACAATTTAACCCTGGTGAAATAAGTCCACTTTGAACTCCTTTTTCTTCTTTTTAAGATGCTTAATCTTCAGTTGCTTCTTCAAATAAAGCCCCACCAACAGGACAATCAGCAACAAGCATCAGAATATCCTCTCTTGGAGATAATTACATAAAAACATAAGCAGTGCTCCCCAGGATTGGACCCCTGGCCCACCTAGGCCAGTAATCTGTTCTCACAGTGGCCAGTCAACTGCACAAGGAAGCCCACTAGTCTCCCAACAAATGGCCTTCAGAGGCAATCGCACGGCCATCAAGGCTAATAGCCAGTGATCCTCATGACTTCCATGAATTCATCCAGTTGTTTTTTGAAGCTAGCCAAGCTGGTAGCCAGCACTACGTCTCATGATAAAGTTGCTGATTGCTCCTAGATTAAGAGGAAACTTTAAAATCAGAACAGATAAGGATGGCCACATTCATGGATTGGGGATAAAATAAGGCAATGTTATGAAGATGTAGCAGAATGAAGAACTTTCCAGGACATGTTTGTGCTGTGTTTAGGTGGAAATGGGGAAAGGCCCTTAGATAAAATTGCTTACAAGGAGACTTCATACAAAATCAATGTATTTTGTACTGTGGGTGTTTTAAATTATACTTTTCTGTAATTTTGTTTTGATTGTGATAGCATAGAAATATGTTTAATAAATGAGTAAATAAATTCCAAATCCACCTTAGATTTTAAAAATGCTTTGGAGGTGTATTAGAACAAGACAGTGTGCTAAGAAATGCCAATGTAACTTGTATAGTTATTATCTGAATGCTAGCATTTGAGTTTCAGAGACCTGTAGCCATTTATTTATTTATTTATTTGTTTGTTTATTTATTTATTTCTCTTAAAATCAAGGGATGGAGCTGCTTCTCTGACTTACCATGTCCTGGATAGTCAAGACAAAGTTCCTGTGGTAGAAATTGATGAAAGTGGTCATCTTAGTTCTCATTCTCAGATTGGACTATCAACAATAGAAATAATTTCCCAAGAATCCTTTGGCATGAACCAGACCCTTGTTGTTGCTGTCAAGGTATTATCTTTCAGTTCCTTTCAATGAGAATAGAATGCTAACTTGCTGAAGGCTTTTTGCTGTATTTAAAATTAAAATTTCCATTATCCTGCTCAAGAAAATAATTGAAGCTTTGAGTAATTTAAAGAGGATGGCAAAGTACTATTTTCATTCTATTCTCTAATAAAACTTTGTAAAATACATAATGTGGTAGTGATGACCAGAGTTTAGAAAATATAATTGCATGATATTGATTGATTGATTGATTGATTGATTATGCACCATGAAGTTGGTGTTGACTCTTAGCAATCACATAGACAGATTTTCTCCATGACGATCTGTCCCTAACCTAGTCTTTCAGGTCTTCAAGCAAATTTGACCTTTAATAAAACATTTGCAAATTCCTTGACGTAATAGATTACTGCAATTAATACCACTGCTAGTCTATTTAGAGTTTTGGGAAGATAACAATAGAAGACACTAAAGAGTGCTTCTTGAATAACCATCCCTAAATGGCTAAAATATGACCAAAGAAGCAGTCCTGCTGTTGGATAGAGCTATCTCAGGGAAGTGAGTTGAACTGTTATAAAAAAGGCACCAAATAGTACTATCACTTGCATTGGTAGTTATCATCATCCTGTCAAGAGTTGGAAAGATACTTTTTGCCTAGGATGCTAAGTAAAGGGTGGGATAAATGCCTTTTGTTGCTGTGCATCAGTCAGGAAAATGAATTGAACTGGTCTTGAATCAACTCATACTTCTGAGAGACATAGTTAAAATCCTAAATAGTGCAGTAAGGTCAAAACCATGTTTATTAGTAGGGTAGTAAGTAATCCAAACAATCACATACAGTATGACTGCTTACATGTATTTTGAGCAACAGCAAAAATGATTTCACATTCAATTTTTTACTGACTATGTCATGCAGGTAGCTCCTGTTTCCTACCTGAGAATATCCATGAACCCAATTTTCCACACACAAAACCATGAAACTTTACTGGCATTACCACTGGGCATCACCTTGAGTTTGACTATCCACTTCCATGACAATTATGGAGATACTTTCCACTCTCAAAATTCCATGCTTCGCTTTGCAGTCAACAGGTATTTGATCAGCATTTGATTATCATAAACTGAGTTTAGAAACATAGATTTGGATGGGACATTAGAGGTCATTTGGCCCAAGGCCCTGCTCAGTTGAGCATCTGCTAAAGCATTTCAGATTGACAATTACTTAGCCTCTATGTGAAGACGCACAGTGAAAGAGAACATTCCAACGATCATTTATGGTACTTGATTATATAGTTTGATTGTCCTAAGGTAATTGTCAGGTGCTTGATATATCAATAGAGTGATGTATGTGCTAATGTTGTATCCCTATATGGCCAACATCCCTGAATTAGATGAAGAAACTTGAAGAATGTAGTTTACAGTTAACATACAGGTAGGGTGCATGTGGCCCTACCAGATTGGTGGGTGGAAAATATTTTTTATTTGTTAATACTGGACAGTGCTTTAGGTTTTAGCTCATAAAGGTGCTTTGGAGCATGGGGAAATGAATGTAGCACCTACCATCAAAGTGTTTAAATCAGCTACATGTCTGGAGGTTGAGTCCTGGCAACTAGACTTCTTTTCTTTTTGGTTAGAGACATTTCGCTACTTGTCCAAGCAGCTTCTTCAGTCTAAAAAAGTTGGTTAGGGGGACCCCATAAAAGTCTTCCAAGGTGGCTGTGTTTCTTACTAACATGATAGGCTCATTGAAGGGGCAATAGGAGATGTGATTAGTAGAGTCTTTGAGATGTAGATGTCTTACTCCTAATCCCTCACTCATCCCCAGGGGGATGTTAAGTGTTGCCTTCCTGGTGAACTTTTGAACTGTTCTTAATCTTCCTGGGGACTGTTGAAAGGGCAGCCTGGAAAATGGGAGACAAGTGGTGTCTGAGGCCTCCACCTCTATTGAGGGAAGGATTTTCCATTTAGGCATAAATGGATTCCTTCACTCCTCTCTCAAACCACCTATCTTCTCTGTCCAAAATGTGAACATTATTGTCCTCAAATGAGTGTCTTTTTTCTTTTAGATGAAGGTAAACTGCTGATTCTGGTCCTGTGTTGTTGCTCCTCTTGTGTAAAGGCTGTTTGGTTTCCCCAATGTAGAGCTCTGAGCATTCCTCACTGCACTGGATTGCATATACTACATTGCTCTTCTTATGTTTTGGTGTTTGATCTTTAACAAAAAAGAAAAGAAGTCCAGTTGCCATGACTCAACCTCCAGACAATTCCACCAGGATGACTGAGAATCTTCATAAACAAATCAGGCGTATGTTTACCCAGGACCATTTGACAACTACAGAGAGCAGCTGCATGATCCCAGAAAAAGCTACTGCTACTTTCAAGAGTTATAGGCGAATGTTGCATTCAGACTACCATGCACTTTAAAGCATCTTTTCAAGATTATTTGCACAGTCCTATAATCTGTAAATTGGGGTAATGCATCAGCATTGTATATTTAAAACTCATGCCAGTTCTTTTAATAGTAATTAAACTCATTTCATTGGAATAAATCCCATTTGTTTTTATAGAACTTCCAAGAAAAGCACATATGAGTGGCCCCAGACAAACAACCCCAATTAATGCAAGACTGATATGTGATCCTATGTATATTTGTTTAAACATTCTGTAATACTTTGCTGAGTTTCTGTATAAGAATGTGCATACTGGAGTTAAAGAAATGTGTTAAAAAATGGCCTGGGAATGAATGAAAAACATTTCCGAAGCATGTTAGACAAGTATAAGAGATATCACTTTTCATCCTCTTGTGTCTGTGACATTCACTCTTCTGTCCTCTCAATTATTAATAATTAATAACAATTTGTTGTTATTTTTGTCGACAGAGATGATTTTTTACAGGTTGGGAAAGGGACCTCTAACAATACTTTGGTACTTCGAACAATGAATGTTGGACTAAGTTTGCTTAAGGTTTGGGATGCGGAACACAACAATATTGCAGACTATGTGCCTCTTCCTGTCCAACATGCCATCTTACCTGAGCTCACTGATATTGTTGTAGGTGATGTCATGTGTTTAACTTCCTCACTGGTAATTCAAGATGGTAAGACCATTTTGAATAATAATTGGCATTAACAGAGAGTAAAAAAGACAGTTTCCAGCAAGAGCAAATTGTCATGGAAACGTTTTGTGGTTGTATGCAAGGCACTTAAAAATAACTAGATACATTATTTATTGTGTTGTTTACTATAAATGTTAGTCCTTGTTCTTGCTAGCAAGATGAACAAGGTGGCTGGTGTGGGTCTTCCAGGCTGTGTGGCCGTGTTCTTGAAGTTTTGTTTCCTAACGTTTTGCCAGCAGCCTGTGACCGGCATCTTCAGAGTGCAGGAGCACAGACAGGAGCAGTTCTCTCTGTGCCCAGCTAGGTTAGGGACCTACTAGGTTAGGGACCAACGTTAGGAAACAAAACTTCAAGAACACGGCCACACAGCCCGGAAGACCACACCAGCCATCGTATGCCAACCATGAAAGCCTTCGACAATACAAGATGAACAAGCTTCATCAGCTCATTTGCACATAATTATATCACGTCAATGTGTTATTTTTTCTGAATGGCTGTCATTTCAATTGATCTTTTAAATAATATGTTAGTATATGAAATATATATTTAATAAAGTACAATTTGTTGTGTAGATGTAAAAGAAACAGGGAATAGCTTTTATATTGAGTCATGCATCACTTTATGAATAGGAAGGGTATTTTGTTGATCCTTGTTTTAACAACCTTTGCAGAATTGAGGTAAGTACAGGTATGAAAGTACGAATAAAAGTAGGACTTGGATTGCCCAACTGGATTTCTGGTTTGGAAGATATTCTGTGCAGTCATCACTCAGTCTAGCTGGCAGTAGCATAGGCAAAACAAGGACAAAGGGGGACCTTCTGAAACATACTGAATAATGTCAGCTTATCAGAAGGAAACGTGCTTGCATGTACAAAAACACTGTTTTCAGAAGGATGAAAACTATTATCAGAACTGAAGCTATGATAAAAAATAAAAACATTAATTAAAAAGATTAGGAGAGATCTAATCTTTCCTAGATTACAGTGTAGCCATCTCACCTGTTCTCCATTTCCTTGATATCCCCAAGCCTGCTGACATAGCCACATTTTGAGGAACTTCCAGAAGGTTGGCAGAGATGGGGCCAACCTCACATCGGGGGGAATGATGTTCCACAGAGAAGGAACATGGCAGAAAAGGCTCGTCTCCGGGGTCTCACCAGATATAACTCCTTGGTAGTTGGGACCCGTAACATACCCCTTCTGTTGGACCTGATGGCACATGCAGACATAATTGGGAAGAGGTGGCCCCTCAGATAAATACTATGAATGCCATAGCTGTAATGAGTAAAGCAGTCTTTTGCTTAACCTGAGAGAGTTTGACATGCTGGCTGAATAGCAGCAATGGATTGAAGGTGCTTTTCCCAGGATGCAGGGTAATTCCAGTAGGGGAGATGTAGCTCTTTTGTAGGCCCTTACACAAAAATAAATGGGTATGACACAGATCCTTAATGCTACTCCCTGAATGCTGCAACTTCACTGTAGGGAAGGGAAAGAAAGGTTTTTGTAACATGGTGTGTGCATTTATGAATGTTTATTCAATTTGTATAAGACAATATTCATAATGCTACCATTGTATTTATAAAAGTAGAAAAATAATAAGTTATAAAACAGATGTATCCATGCTAGATACTACAATGTATCCATATGTATGTTTCCATGCTAGATACTACTTTTGTAGAGAATAATTCAGTCTGTTATGGTTGGCAGTTACAATATGATTATTTTTACAAATACCCTTTTTCATAGGTTTGTCAGGAACATGGAGTTCTTCTTCAAATAGTATTCTTCAGATCGATTCAAAAGCAGGAGTAGCTGTAGCAAGGAACTCTGGAAATATTATAATATATTATGAGGTACCTGGATTGTATAAAACATACAGGGAGGTAAGTCACCTCTGAAATTCCCACTATTATACTTTCACTTTATTTAGGTATGTTTATTTAGAGATTTTTATGTTATCTTACAACTGAAAAATTTATACCACCCCTCTAAGGTATCCATCTAGCTGTATTATTTTATTACAGTAAAGCCCTTAAAAGTTACTCATTATGATAAGAAATGCCAAAGAGCTTATAGCTCCTAAAATAAGAAAGCATCCATTTATAATCATAGAATTGCAACCAGTTGGTTGAAGAGGCATCATCCTTCCTCATGGATCCTCATGACTTGTAGAATGGCCATTGCCAGTGGTTTTTGCTGCCACCATGACAGAGAGGTCAGAGGAATGGATCATTACAATAGTCATTTGGGACCAACCAAAAGCCAGTGTGAAATCACAGACTACATCAGTCTGTGCAAAGTAAGCCACAATACTCATGAATCAAACAATTCCTGACAACTCTGTAGAGGAAGCACTTGGATTCATGGCATGGATCCTCCATTTCAGAGTCTCCTAAAACAACCATCAAAACACAGGCCACTTCATCTTCATAGAATGAGCCAGTGGAACAAAGCAGGAGCTTGAAGCAGAGATTTTATTGCTTGCCAGCTCAGAACCAGCTGAAGGCCCTTCCATAGGAATGTTTGGTATCCCACTATTATTTGCTGTTTCTTTAGAAGGGTTGCTTAAGGTTGGCTGACTTGAGTTACAATCTCAAGAGGGGTGCCATTTTGAGGGGGAACCACTTTGGAGGCAACACAGATCTAGGGCTGAACACTCTAATGGTGTTGTGTCAGTATGTGTGTGTGCACGTACGCGCCCACAGGGACTAGAGCTGCTTCTGGGTGGGAACCAGGAATTGCTGGGAGAGGAATTTAAACATCGTCTTGGCCACCTGATGAAAGGTGGACCACCAGGAAGTAGCACTCAAAGTTAGTGCTTGGCTGCCACTACAGGGATTATATTCAGTGTATCTGGTGAGTGGTTAGATAAGGGCACCTGATGAGTTTCCTGCTTTGGTGTTCTGTGTGTGTTTGTGTGAAAAAATGATACCCTTTTGACCTCTTAAAGTATGTGTTGCTGCATGGGGGACAGGAGGGAGGGTCTACCTGTATGAAATCTGGAGTGGCAATCATAGTAACGATGAGGAATGGAAGATTTAATATTGGCAGGAGGACATTACAGGAAAAAAAGATTAAAGGTTGAAGGCAGCCTTATCAGCTTCCAGGCCATGAGAATGGTTCAACACCATAGATAACCTGATTTTCCTCCAACCTAATTTTTGTCAAGCAATCTCACTGGAGGAGGCGTGTGGGGAGATGTAGCTGTGATCCATAAGAATAGTATCTCAATTCCTGTGAGAGAATTGTTTCATACTGAGCGGGTGCACCTCAATCTTGGGACCAAGGGTAGATTGGGGATTCTGTAAATATATTGCCAATCCATTTACATAACAGAATCCCTGACTAAACTGACAGAGCTTTTCCTATAATTTTTGTTGGAGACCACCTACACCGGAGATTTCATAATCCATTTTGATGCTGGTTTGTTTGGAATAGTGGTCACGGAAAATATGGGCTTATCTCAATTGCTCAATTTGCTGTTTTATTTTAATTGGTGAGGTGCTCTGTGGGTGGAAATGCCCCAGGTTTTCTCATTTTCATGGATGGCTCAGGTTCAGATTAACAGGTATACATCACCTCTTCAGGAGCAGTGGGCTTGTTAGGATGATCTGCCTGAAATATATATTGGATCCAGTTGGATCCCAAGAGGCCTTGGAAATGTTTGGGGCTGGTTCCAGCAGTTATTCAGTCAATTCCCTGGTTTGTACCTGGAATAAGGAGCTTTCTAGGGTGATTGACACAATTGCTGTTCAATGTCCCCTCTCACCTGCTTTAGAGTTAGTTCTGTTGCACACAATTGAACTGTAGGAGCTGAATCAGCAAGATAGATGGGTAGAGCACAGATGGAGGAAGACCTGACTATAATCTAATCTACTACAATAGCACAAAGCCCATTTGAAAGCCTATTCTGTGGCAATACTCATAGGGAAAGAAAACATCTTTTTCTACATGTATTCCACAAGAACAGTGTCTGCTCAGTCGTTTCATATCCTGCTCACTCCTCACAGATATCTTATCATAGAATAATCTGAATTTGTTATAATGCTTTGTGTGAATTCTTTGTGGATATAATCAGGGCAGTCTAGATGCCATCCTTGATGCATAATCAACTGTCTAGTAACTCCTCTTACGTAGTTGGGTTAGATCAATTTCAGTATGTAATATGCAAAGACATAGACAGGCTGCTTAGAACAATACACTCCACCATTTGACCTCTGGCTTGTAACATGGCTTGTAACTTCTAGCTATGAGGTTATTAAAGACTACAGGTAACATCACAAACGTTGGTTCTTTTTATCCTCTCAGTGTGTTTTGGTGCCACTGAATGGCCAGAGAGATTTGAAATTGGGACACGGCTTTTTAGTGGTTTCAATTCCTATTTAATTGGTGTCACTTTATTATGAACCCACAAACTTAGTGTGATCCTTTGAGAAGATTGGCCTACTATTGTAAGTTTACCTGGTCACAACTCAGGGATGAGTCTGTTTTTGTTTTGATTATAAATTTGTTTTTATTGTAAACAATTGAGAGATTTCAATAGTCAGCAGTATACCAAATGAAATTAAATAAATAAATGTTTGGCACAATAATGGTGCAGAAATGTGCACGTGAAGCACAAACCCACATATTTCATTACAGTTTTCCATGGCACTTAGATGAAATCAGAGACAAAGCATATGGTCTATAGAGAACAGACCATAACAATCACATATCCAACAGTACTGCGGTTATGCTTTTCAAATCCTTCTGATTTTATGTGTGAGAAAGGCATGTTAGGACAGATAATATGAGAGTTGATGTGTTGAACACATCTGTAGAGCAAGAAATATTGAAAGTTGTAATAAAGTAAATGTTTATGCCAGTGGTTCTTAAACTGGGGGTAATTACCCCCGAGGGAGAAATCAGGGCATATCCCTGGGGTAATGCAGCAACTTGTAATTGCTTATTTGTGAGTCAAGGATCTAGTATGGAACTGCTGCTGCTGCTGAGATCCTTTTGTAAAACAACAGAGTCTGGGGGTTTTTGTTTTTGTGATGAGATTAATTATATTATTCAAGACCAGGAAAAGAAGTAATTGGGTCAAATAGTTTAAGAACCTATACTCCAATATAGTTGAAAAATGAACAGAAGCCAAGAGTCTGAGTATGAATTAGAAGGTTTTAATATAAAAAGACAGTTTTGTATAGTGGTTAAGGGCACCAAACTAGAAACCAGGAGACTGTAAGTTCTAGTCCTGCTTAGGCACAAAGCCGGGTGACCTTGGGCCAGTCACTCTCTCTCAGCCTTTGGAAGGAAAGAAAGGCAAACCATGAAAATCTTGCCAAGAAAACTGCAAGGACTTGTCCTGGCAGTCGTGAGGAGTCAAGACTGTCTGTGTCTGTGTATTGTTGTTTTATTGTTAGGTGGTAAACATGATTTGCTGGGTTCAAAATTTTCCAAAGGTTTAAACTAAATAGTCAATTCTGAATAAGATAGCATGTTTAAATTAATATACCACTGAAATTAAACTGAGATACAGCCTAATTCAGAAAATATCCAAGTGACCAGATCTTATGATCTCCAAACTCAAGAGGAAATTAGATCCATCCAAACAATTGTCACTGAGCATGACATGATCTTTTTTTTCCTTCAAGGTGTTAATTAATGAACCTAAAAGGATTGTGGCAACACATGTAAGTGGAATGAAAACAAATCTTCAGGACACTTCCAAAGCTATAGTTCAAATTGGACACAGAAGTAAAAATTTGAAAGGTATGCTTATTAAGCTTACATTCACAATCAATCATTTTCTCTAATTTTCTATAATTTATGCATTTCTGCATAGCTACTAAATTTAATTATGAAAACTCCTTTCAGCAGTCTTTGCCAAATTAGTATCATCATATGGGTTGAACTTTAGCTTCCAGAATTCCCACCAAGAAGGAAATTCTGGAAGTTGAACTTCAACCTGTGTGGAAGGAGAAGTCTATATGACAGCATTTTACTCAGCACATGTTTTATAGAAGAATATCAATATTATACATTTTTTTCCAGCCTTATATATATGGCATGAGTGCCATATATATTGTAACCCAATTCACTGTCATGAAGAGTCTAATATTGTGCAGTATTTACCCAGAAGTCCCACTGAATTTAATATCCATGGTGAATCATATGATTGTAGTCTGTGTAAGATATATTGAGAATCAGGCTATAAGTTGAACAGATCAGTAAACTGGCTGCCTATGCAGGAAGAAATTCTATTTACTTGAACTCTTCCCCTCATTAAAGAGTGGAGAAGATAATTAAAATCATGATTATGTATATTTTATGCAGATAAAGTCTATGTGTATATGCCCTGGCTCAATTCTCCTTTGATATGCTCAAATTATGTTTCAGTTTGTGACATAAATAATATCTTTTGTGGCACAACAAATACTGAATGATTAATAAGTATATTTCAACAGTGCAGTGCAGAACACTCAGCAGTTTCTGATCTATTGAATATAGTTTCAGGGGAACTAATGTCCCATTTCAATTCAATAATAAATGACACAATTTATCTTCTTGACAACCTCTGAAAAACACATTAATGAGACTTCCATTGTATACTTAAATTTCTTGATTACTGTGTCTTTATCCAGAGTTTAAATAAAGTGAAATTACGTGTCATTCAATATGACCTATCACCTGGCAATGCTTTATACCTCATTCATTCTCAGTAATTATTATTATAAAAGTTTTTCATTAAATGCTTTGAACACAGGAAAGAAAGCTTTCCATTTAAGTCTTATTGCTCTAATCAGTGGCACTTTTTAAAAATTCTAAAATCACTGTTTGAAATGACATTTCTGACCACAGATAATTTTTGAATAGATTTTTCTTTTGTAACTTCTCAACTCCATTATTCAATTTTTCTTAGGAGAATGTTCAACTGCCCAAAATGAAGTAATTGAGAAAATGAAGCCTCAGTCTGTCATCAGCTGTCAGCTTAATTTCAACAACAATGCGTTTGATTTCCAAGCTTCTGAAATTGTTGCAGCTGAACCCATGTTTGATGTAGCTTCAGGTAAGATGAAGGTACCAAATTGTACTAAGAATACAACTATGAAGTCTAACTGCGGTTATTAGACTGAGAATCTCATGAGAATGAAAACTGAGAGTATCCAGAGTTTGCTGCATTGGCTGATTCCAGTTGAGTAGTATAATGGGCAGTGCTTACTCATAGATCTGTCCTTCAGGAATTTGTCTAATCTTTTAAACTGGCAAAACTGGTGCAACAACTTATGATAGTGCTCATATTGGTATGGAATAAATTTTTAAAATCTTTAAAAAGTTATAGGCCTTGAAGATGCTTTCCATTTACTTGGACTTATTTCTCAATTCTGCATAAAATAAAACATTTGGCACTGAAATTGGCCCTTTGGAGTTAGAAATCCATGTTGAGTTAATACATTTCAGTATTATATACTAATATATCTAGAAAAATTGCCTCAACTTTCCTACAGGTAACCATGTAAGTGCTTATTTGTTGGTGCTGGATTTGTAAATTACTATTGTTTTTAACTTATACTACAAGGAAGATTGATAGCAGTCTTTATGTAATAAGAATCTCAGAACCACTCTTGGATTCACAATGCATACTTTCTGTTATTTCTCCTGTTAACTTAATATGATCTAATACTAAGTTAACAGGAGAAATAACAGAAGATATGCATTGTGAACACTTGCATCAGGATCATGATACAAGTATCATGATACAAGCAAAATAATTCAAGCAGTAAGTAATAAAGTAATTAAGAGCCACCTAGGAAAATACAGAAATGTGGCAGACCAATTTAATAATAACATGGCCTATTGGTTACAACCACAGTGTAAAATTTAGGCAGCACCGCAGTTGATATCAAGACTAATACGCAATATTGACAAACATCCACTTCTCCCATTGTTGCTTAAAATAAATGAAAATACTTCCATGTGGAAAAATTCTTCTTTCGAGGAAATGTAAATTTAAAAGAATGAATACTGTCCCATTTATCATCTGCAGCAGCATCCGTAACAAGCCACAGTGGTGCCAACATTTTATTTATTTATTTATTTAAGCAATTTATATGGCCGCCCAACTCACAGTGACTCCAGGTGGCTTACAAGAATACAAATCCCAAATACAAAACCCGCTCCACCCCCCTGGCGACAACAGTACAAATATACCACAATGTAATCAAATTGACGTTGATTGTGTAATTGTATCATGATCCTAATGCAAGTATATAAGTCGCATCGTTTGTCGTCTTTTGCCACCCCTTCCTCCCACTGTGGATGCAAAGGATTATCTAGCAATTATACTGTAATTATAGTATTGATCATGGTGCTTTCCCACTAAAACTGTCCAACTGTCATTAAAAGTGTCACTTACTTCTAAGTGACCATGCTTAGCACTAACATGGAGAATGTGCAGCAATAATACATTCTACAAAATGGAGAAGTAGGAAAGGTATTAACATTCAAATTGGTGTTGTTTTTTTTTTGATAAGGACAATATACTTGTTCCATCAGAATGCTCAGACTAGCTGACAAGCAGCTAAAACAACTCACTATGAGCAAAACTGCCATCACCATCACACCTTCACTCCAAGGCAGCCACTCTTTAGAGCAGATTAGCGCTGAAGTGCCATTTAATCCAGGATTCTATGCTAATCAGACTGAAATTATCCTAACTAATCATTATACAAGTTCTGATGTGAAGATCTTTGGAGCCACTGAAGTTCTTGAAAATCTTGAAGTAAGTTTCATCACATTTTCTGTTTTAACTTTTGTGGAGGTGACATATTGGGTTCTCATTTTTTTTATAGAGCATAGACCTGGCTCTTTAAAAGAATGTGAAGCACAGTGGATTGTTTTTAATCTTCATATGTGTTTTTCCTATTTATGTTAATATAATTGTTGCTTTGTTAATGAGTTTTTATTTAGATATTAACCACCAAGTGTCTCTAGAGCTGGGTGAGATATAAATGGTAGTACATTGATTAAATAAAGCATATGAATATTTTAGCTGTGATGAAAAATTCAAAGCAAATTGGATTTTGGCCAAGGATAGAAATCAGACTTTAAAAAGTAATAACTTATTCATATTGTCTGCCTTTGAACAAAAATTAAAACTAAATTTGCCAATTCTTTGAGATGTATTCTATTTATCTCGAGATGCCACTGAAATAAGGTCACGTTATTCATTAAATAATATGGGTTCTGGTTTATATCTCACTATTTAATATTCCAGTATAGGTGCTGTTTGTGTGTTGAGTCTATTATAAGGTGCCTCTGTTATTGGTACAGTGGAACCTCGGTTTACGAACTTAATTCATTCCGTGACTCTGGTCGCACCCCGAATTGGTCGCAACCCAAAGCAAATTTCCCCATAAGGTTCAATGTAATTACCGTTAATCCATTCTGACATGGAGGACAGGGAGGCGGCTATTGCTTGGAGGGAGAGTCCCCCTCCCTACAACCACGTGTCAGGGGCGGAAAATGGCCACGGGCCACGTGTCGGGTGGAAAAATGGCCGCAGACCATGTGTCAGGGGTGGAAAAATGGCCGCAGACCACGTGTCGGGTGGAAAAATGGCCGTGGACCATGTCACAGGAGGGAAAATGGCCACGTATCCTGTTCGTACCCCGAGGCGGAGTTCGCAAACCGAAGCAAAATTTTGCATCCGGAGCTGGTCGTAACCCGAAAAGTTCGTTAACAGAAGTGTTCATAACCTGAGGTTCCACTGTATTATGATTACCAATAGAAGTGAATATGTGTAGCTCAGGGTTGAACTGTGGAGTCCTTGGGGTTCTCTGAACTTGACTGTTTTCTTGCAAAAGTTTTGTTATGCAGCTAGGTAACATCTTCAGTGCTAAAATGGGCTGGGGTTTGCTCTCTGTTTATATACAGTGGCATGCCCTGCCAGTGTTGGTGGGGGTGTCGGTTTTCTTTTGTTTTATTTTTTCCCTCAGGTAGTTCCTCGATTAGGGTATTGTTTACTGCTGATTGTATGTCTTGGTGTTAATCTCTGGGTGATGACTGCTGGTGAGGAGATGTTCTGGTCTTTTGTCCTTTTTATTGTCTCTTTTAAATAGTGTATAGATGTTGTTTATCTCTGTGTGCCTGTTGATGGCTGTCTTGTCTGAATACCAAGCTTCCAGGAATTCCCTCACATTTTTGGATTTAGCTTGGTCTAAGATGCTGACCGTTTCCCAGTTGAAATTATGGTTAAGTCTGTCCATGTGTTGTGAGATTAAGGAGTTTTCATCATGTCTTTGACTGCTAGTTGGTGCTCGTGGATACGCTCTGCTAGCCTTCTGCCTGTCTGTCCTACATAGTGTTTGTTGCTGTCCTTACACTGTATGTTGTGGATGACTCCTGTTTTTTCTTCTGGGGCTACTGGGTCTTTTGGTTTGCTTAAGATGTTTTGGAGGGCTTTAGTTGGTTTGTGTGCTATAGAGATGCCATGTGATTGCAATAGTCTGTTGGTAGTTTCTGAGACGTTTCTGATGTATGTATGGCAGTGTTATTCTTTTCATAGCTTGTGTTGGTTGTGTTGTAGTAGTGGCCAGGCACTTTTTGATAAAGTTGGGTGAATGTCCATTTTGTTGGAAGATGTTGTATAGGTCTGTTTCCTTTTTCTGCTATTCTGGGTTGCTGCAATGTGCTTGTGCTTGTTTGAATAATGTTCTTACACAGCTCCTCTTGTGGGAGGTGGGGTTGTTACTTTGGTAATGGAGTACTTGATTAGTGTCGGTTGTCTTCCGATACACTTGGGTTTCTAATTTGCTGTTGTTTCCTCTGCTGATGAGGATACCCAGGAAGGGTAGCGTGTTATTGTATTCTTCCTCTCTGGTGAATTTTATTCCTTTAAAGATGTTGTTGATAGTTTCATGTGTCTTCTCTAGTTGTACCTTTTTTATTATGACAAAGGTGTCATCTACATACAGGAGCCATACTTTAGGTTGTATGTACAGCAGTGCTATAGTTTTTAGGTGTTGCATTACAATCTCTGCTATGAGTCCTGATGGTGTTCTCACAGGTGTGCCTCTGATTTGTTGGTATATTTGTCCATCAAACTGAAAACAGGTAGTGATTGAGGTTGATGAGGTCCATGATTCTGGGTATTTCAATCTTGGTGCATTTAGTTAGGTCGGGTATGTTATGTAGTACTGCTGCTATGGATTCTTTCACTAGTTCTGGGTTTATGGATGTAAAGAGTGCTGTGACATCAAATGAGACCATAATGTCATCTTCATCTATGTGTACATCTTTGATTTTCTGGAGGCACTGTAGTGAGGAGTTGATAGAATATTCACTCCTCTCTGTGAGCTGTCCAAGCTTTTTTGACAGTTCTTTCGCTATGTTGTATGTTGGAGTTCCTGGTAAAGATACAATTCGTCGAAGAGGCTTGTGTATTTTTGGTCATCCATAGAAACATGGGAAGATGGGACCACTGTTTTTCATCCATCACTGTTCTTCTTTTGTGATCTGGCCTTTCTTGGTTAGGTCGTTAAGGATTCTCTTGATTAGGTTGTCCAGTTTCTGTATTGAGTTGGTGTTAACTGGGATATAGGTTTCTTTGTCCTCTAATAACTTTTTGGCTTTTTGCAAGTATTGTGATTTATCCCTGATAACTGTGGTTCAGCCTTTGTCTGCTGGGAGGATGATGATGGTTTGGTCTTTCTTTAGGCTTTTGAGGGCTGCCCTGTCTTCTGCTTTGAGCTGGTGCTGATTCTACGTTCTTCTGATCTGTGGTATGATTGTCTGCCTTATGTTTTCTTGGGTCTCTGTGTTAAGTCCTGTAGTTTTAAATGCTGCCTAGAAGGCTGCACAGAATTCTAGCTGATTAGCATTACCGATGTTATAGCTGAGGCCCTTCTGGAGGATATTGTGTTCTGCAGTGGATAGTGGTCAGCTGGACGTGTTGCTTACCCATTCTGGTTCAAGTACCTCTTTGTTTCTGGGGTTTAGTTTGAGCAATTTAGTTTCAGTTTTGTTTTTCTTTTCTCAGCTCATCTTAGGGATGTGGTCTTGATGGTGGTTGTCAGTATATTATGATTATTTTATGAGTATGATTATTTTAATTCTCTTTTCTGCTTGATATGTAGAGTTTTTATTAGATTGTTTTTTGTTGATTGTTGTTAGCCACCCAGAGTTCAAATATAAGATGGGTGCCCATATAAATTTTCTAAATTAATAAATAAATAAATGCCTGTAAAAAAATTCTCTTTTAATTTCATGTGGCTGGATGATTATAGGCCATCTAACATAGATTTACTGTTAGTTCTGTTCATAAGTTCCAAAAATAAAAGTCAAATTAAAGCTCAGCTTTATATGTGTAATAAGTTATTAAAGTTAATAAACCCTCTAATGTTTGTTCAAATATTTACATTTAGGAAAAAGTATCACTAGCAGTTTAGCTATCCCAGCCAAACTATAGATTAATATTCAAAAGTGAATTTTTGCTAAAGGAAAAATGGCATCAAACAGAAATGGAAAACTCCATTTAAAATGACCAAATTAAGAGGAATTGTGCAATTTGCAAATAAATCAGAAATTAAATGAGAGAAATGAGAAATGAGTTCAATTCTTTGAAATAGTGTGTTATATATGAACAAAGGGGAAAAACTATGCTTTTTGTAAATGATACCAAGTATTTATCTTACAGGTGAGATCCAGCTCACCTATGGTGGTGACTTTCGAGAAAAACAGATCCTATGGCTTACCTAGTTATGTAACCTACACTGTGAGTTTATCAGACCCAGAACTTGCAAGTAAAGCAGATTTAGATACTACCCTTACTATATCCAGCACAATGACGGACCAGTCTATAGCTATCCCAGTGACAATCACTTATGTATCTGACAGAACTCTATCAGTGAGATGTAAGTTCTATTCCTTTGTTATATTAGAAAATATTGAAGTATTCTCAATTTTTTTTTAGGATTGGATTGGTATAGTTTTATCTACAAAGTTATATGTAGTTCCATTATTTGTTATATTCTACTTTACTCTAGGAGCTCAAGGCTGCATTTATAGTACTCCGTCCTCCAGGTTTTCTCCACAACAATCCAGTGAGATGGTGTGAGCTAAGAAAGAGTAATTCAGAATCACCCAGTGAGTTAACATCACTGAGGGTGAACTTGATCCTAGGTGTCTCTAGTCCTAATCCAATACTGTAACCACTATGCTACACTGACTTGCTAACATTTGTAATTTTACCAGCAATCTGTTGTTGACATAGAGATTTTATTGCACAATGATTTTTCAACATGTTGATCTACTATTTCAGACTTCAGAAAGTTTCAACTGTTCTTCATAGCACTGAGTTTTGACAAGCAAATTCTGAACATTGTTTTGAAAATGTACATTAAGATTACATTAGATTAGATAAATATTCATGAGGAAAAGTAGCAAACTAAAGAGAAAAAAAAATTGCACCTAGGTTACAGTTTAAAGACTAAAATTAACATTTCCTCCTTTTTATTGTATTCTTCAGATAATCCAAGTTTATTCCAACACTTCTATGATTCCTATCAAGTTATGTTTTTTACGTTTTTTGCACTTTTGGCAGGAATGGCTGTTATGATCATAGGTAAGAATATCAACTGAAATTTGAAGTCGTTACTTTCAGATCTTTTTTAAAAAAATGATTAGCTGTAATTTTAAATGGAACCCAGTTGATATATTTGTTCCATTATGTTTTTTAGTGCACTATGCTGTTTTCTCACCAAAAGAACAGCAAATGCATCCAGCTTTTATCACAAGGACCAGTCCTCATCACAGACAACGTAAGCAAGATATCCATTAAACTTTGTGCTATAAAATCATGATAATGAATAATATTGCATCTAAAGATGGAGCTAAATGCCATAATTGTACTTTACAAGATAATGAAATTTAAGAAATTGCATTGTCATCATGTACAGTTCTCACCTGAGTTGACAATAATAAATTGGTATAAGGAAAAGGAAAAACAAACGAGAGCCAAATGAGCAACCTAAATCCTCTCCACTTGTAAATAGTAGAGATTTCATGTAAAAAAGGAAGCACATGATGGGTTTTAAAAGAGGTGTATTGCTTGTTGTTGTTGTTGTTATTAAAATTGATTTGTTATGGCCACCCACTCCAGAAGACTCTGGGCAGCTTACAGTGTCAGACTATATAATTAAAACAGTTAAAGACATAATAAAACACAGTATCCCACACTAAAAAGCAGCCATAATGATCAGAAAACATGACGGGTTCCATCAACACCCCAACCTGAGGCCTGGGAACAGAGCGAGGTCTTAAGGACTTTCTGGAACACCAGGAGAGTGAACATCATATGTATTTCTGGGGGGGATGCTGAAATAGAAAGAATAATATCAAATGTCCATCATCTGTATGCACATGTAAATACATTCATACCAAGAGCACTGTCTATTGTGGCTCCTATCTTGTCATACCTTCTCTAATAGCCTCAGTGGCTGCTTGCTTCTAGTTACCTGAAGGCCCAACTGTATGACATTAGTCCCACATTTGAACAGCTGGCTTTATCTGGCTGCTTCACTTTGGGAAGGGCAAGTGCTGTAGAGCTCCAATCCAGATAAGCCTTTGGTCCTTGATAAATGCTGTTCACTGGAAACAGATCTTTGGGTGCAGAAGTTGTCTTGTGAGGGACAATTCTCAGCAATTGTTCCAATTCAGATACTATGCATGTTCTGGGTCAGGCCTTCACATCTGCATTTTCTCCAAATTAAAAGCAAGTGTAGTTTGCAATTTTGTGTAAGGCTTGGTAGGTGTTTGACCACGGACTGTAGGGACATGGCTTCTTTCCCTGTATATCCACATTTTAATAGTTCTGAACCAGATCTCAGAGAGAGCCACATAGAGCATGGTTAATACATACATGTATTGTCATTCTTATTTATAGATACCGGAGTTCCTGTTACTCCTACAACTTCCTTCAGCCCTGCTTCAAGCCAACAAAGCAGTTCTCCCAGCAGGCTGTGGAGTCCTCCGTATGCTTCACAATGAAAAACTCTTCACCACAAAACTTCCTGTTTTGATTTTAAGCAACATGGACATTTGAAGTATAACATTTATATACACCATACATGGTAGTAACACCTTGGTTTATAAAAACTTTGTTTAGGATTCATGATGTCATTAATGGGGGAGGAAAATTCACTCAGCACCTGTGCTGAGCCACTCTGCTCTCCTGCTTCAGTTAATTTCAGCTAGGATTTCAAGCTGCTATACATGCATTGCATCTGCTTGCTTCCTGTGGAAATAATAATTTTATCATTTGATAAGAGGGCTTGATATCTGAGCCATAATGAAAGTATAAGGCCCAAACATGAAAGAAAAATATGTTAGTTTGAATTCAGATTGTATTACTTTATTTTTAGGCTCAGGAATGAAATGTTCTGCACTGATACTTTTTTGCACTGTTTGGCCTTCCAGGCATTTGAACTTGCTGGCTTAGGAAGTAGTTATATGAACAGTTGTCACATATTTTTATATGTAACAAAGAAAGGAAGAATAGGTAGGTACTTAGGTAGGAAGAGAGAGAGAGAGAGAGAAGGTAGGATTTTTATTTACTGCAAAATTATTAATATAGTTTCATTCAACTGATACTGCACAATTTTTTCCATTTATTTGTCAATGAAATCTTTTACTATAGCAAACTATGCATTTTTTAAAAAAATGTTTTAATCAAGTTTTTTTTAAAAAAATGTTGTTAGCCTAACAAAGAGAAGACTGCATTTTATGTGTTTTTAGAAGTGTTAAATACCTCAGCGGAGTCTCCGTATGCATCTGGTGACTTGTAAATTATAACTTGGATCAGGGAATTTTATCTTTGCACTACTGGGTTAATGTGAATGCTACTTTTTCTACTGAAGTTAGTTCAGAGTTACTGCTCATTTCAGAAGTTTAGCACAAGTACAGATATCCTGATGACTTATATAGCTGGTACAATTAATACTTAAGCTAGCTAACTGTATTCAACAATAGGCATTGTATAAGGTATTAAATCAGAACATATGGTATACAGACAAAATTTGCTTTTTGGAAGCCACCAGTCTGTTTGAAGTACGAACATTATTTTTTATGAGCCCTTTTTTCTCTGCTATTGTTGTCAGAGTCTGTATACTTTCTGCATGCTTCCATCTATTGGTTATAACAACATAAATACAGTTACTGAATGTTACAGCAGTAAAGAATTTCAAAATTCAGTGTAAGCCAAGTATAAAATGTGACTTATTAAACCATGTCTTCACAAAGGCTTTTCTAGAATTACCAAAAACCAAAAAACCAAAACACCTTACAGGACCAAATAGTGAGTCACTGTGCAAATACTAACCTAGTAGAAAACAAGACTGCCCATAAAATACAAAAAGCACTTCTTCCAGACATTGGTATCACAATACAATAATGCGATATCAACTGAGAGACTATTCCAACTGAATGTTCTAAAGATAACTTTTATTTGTAGTATCAAATACAATCTGGTATCATGTCATTTTTGCATTATTTAGAATAGGAATTCTGAAAAGTCTTGCAGAATAATCTTGGATGGGTTCACAAAGGGATGGCAAAGCTGGTCATTTACCTGTTAGGCCTGCTGACTCACATCAGCCCAGAAGTATGTGCGTTGTGATGGGACCAATTTCCTTTCATCAGCTGTGAGATTGTGAGAGGCTCTTTCAGCAATAAAATCTGGATTCAGCATATTGCAAAATGGCGCCCACCAATCCAGTAATAGCTTTGCACCTAGGTGAACAGGAGTTGCCAGTATAACTGTACCCCTCCAGCTGGTGGTATTCTCTTATTCTAATGCTGTGAGATTTTGAATATGCTTAATTGTGAATTCTAAACATTTTTTAAAGAAAACTAATGACATTTCATAGAAATTAAAATTTACAAACAGTGTTGATAGTTAAAGGCTTTGAGTTTATGTGTTTATTATTAAAAAAGATTAGCTACTTTTCTATATTTCTGAAACATCAGGAAAATAAAATAAAGATCTACTTTAACAGATAAGTAAATTGCTTGAAGATTATTATATTTTTAATTGTTAAGTATATTAATACTGTATTTGATTGATTGATTATAGAAAAACTTTCTCTGGGAAAATCTGTTCCCAACATGGTCCTTCAGGTCTTCTAATGTTGCACTGCTATAATTCAGACCATCCACCTTGCCACTGGTTGTCCTTTTCCTCTCTTTCTTTCCAGATATTGTATTTACATGAAATGAAAGTTGTCCTAAATTTAAGACTGTCCTGCCCCCTAAAAATGAGCATTAGGGAAAAAAAACTATCTTGTGTCACTACTGTATTCTCTGAGACTCTTAAGGCAGTATTCACATTTTAAAAATACATTGCTTCGCAGGGAAAAAACTGGGCATGTCACACTGACATAGCAACTACTCTAGACTTCTTCAAAACCAGTTTGAAGCTATTCTGGAGTTGTCTTTAGTCTTCCTTGCTATGTATTCTCAAAATACTGTACTGATAGTATGATGCACCGATCACTGCTCCTCCAGCTGACCAATCAGAGTACAAAAATGTCATTGATCAGTGCCTTCTACCCAGTCCACTTTATTTTTGTTTTGGGTGTGTGCACACACATGCATGCCTTTGAGTCAGTGGTGATTCCTGGCAACTGTGTCCGGACAGGTTCCTGCAGGTTTTTGGCAAAGTGGGTTGCCTGTGCCTTCTTCCTAGGGCTGAAAGAGAGTGACTGACCTAAAGTCACCCAGTTGGTTTTATGCCTAAGCAGGGCTAGAACTCACAGTTACCCAGTTTCTGTCATGGTATCTTTAACCACTACACTAAACTGGGTCTCATTTATGCCTTATATCCTTAAAAATCCAAGCAGATTTGTAGGTGTGTGATGGGAAGAATAGCTACCAAATAACTGGTTTTTAAAGAAGCATCTTGGCAAAACATGTTGGTGGCTAAGTTTGGGGGTGTGTAGGGAGGTTTTGGCTTCATGGACAGAATCCACAAAGGAGGTATTTGCAAGCAGTTTTTCATCAAAGGGCTTATACAAGCCCTATTGCTTATTTTTCAATTTATATTGGATTGTTTTGGAATGGAATCATAAACTAAAATCAGAGACATAAAATGATGAAAATTATCCTCTTGATAGTAGCCATTCTCTGAACAGTTCCTCAGTTTGGTGGAGTTCTCCACATCAGCAAGCTGATTAACACATACAATCCAATAGGAACACATACAGGTGAAACTCGAAAAATTAGAATATCATGCAAATGTTCATTTATGTCAGTAAGGCAACTCAAAAGGTGAAACCAATATATGAGATAGACGCATTACATGCAAAGCGAGATATGTCAAGCCCTACTTTGGTATAATTGTGATGATTATGGTGTACAGCTTATGAAAACCCCAAATTCACAATCTCAGAAAATTAGAATAGTGTGAAAAGGTTCAATATTCTAGGCTCAAAGTGTCCCACTCTAATCAGCTAATGAATCCATAACACCTGCAAAGGGTTCCTGAGCCTTTAAATGGTCTCTCAGGCTGGTTCAGTAGGAATCACAAGCATGGGAAAGACTGCTGGCCTGACAGTAGTGCAGAAAACCATCATTGACACCCTCCATAAGGAGGGAAAGCCCCAAAAGGTAATTGCAAAAGAAGTTGGATGTTTCCAAAGTGCTGTATCAAAGCACATCAATAGAAGGTCATGTGGAAGGGAAAAGTGTGGAAGAAAAAGGTACACAAGCAGCAGGGATGACCGCAGCCTGGAGAGGATTGTCAGGAAAAGGCCATTCAAAAGTGTTGGGGACTTTCACAAGGAGTGGACTGAGGCTGGAGTTAGTGCATCAAGAGCCACCACACACAGACGGATCCTGGACATGGGCTTCAAATGTCATATTCCTCTTGTCAAGCCACTCCTGAACAACAAACAACGTCAGAAGCGTCTTACCTGGGCTACAGAAAAAAAGAACTGGTCTGTTGCCCAGTGGTCCAAAGTCCTCTTTTCTGATGAGAGCAACTTTTGCATCTCATTTGGGAACCAAGGACCCAGAGTCTGGAGGAAGAATGGAGAGGCACACAATGCACAATGCTTGAAGTCCAGTGTGAAGTTTCCACAGTCTGTGCTGATTTGGGGAGCCATGTCATCATCTGGTGTTGGTCCACTGTGCTTCATTAAGTCCAGGGTCAACACAGCTGTCTACCAGGAGATTTTGGAGCACTTCATGCTTCCTTCCGCAGACGAGCTTTATGGGGATGCTGACTTCATTTTCCAGCAGGACTTGGCACCTGCCCACACTGCCAAAAGTACCAAAACCTGGTTCAATGACCATGGGATTACTGTGCTTGATTGGCCAGCAAACTCGCCTGACCTGAACCCCATAGAGAATCTATGGGGCATTGCCAAGAGAAAGATGAGGGACATGAAACCGAACAATGCAGCGGAGCTGAAGGCCGCTATTGAAGCATCCTGGTCTTCCATAACACCTCAGCAGTGCCACAGGCTGATAGCATCCATGCCACACCGCATTGCGGCAGTCATTGCTACAAAAGGGGCCCAAACCAAGTACTGAGTACATATGCATGCTTATACTTTGCAGAGGTCCGATATTGTTCTATTTCCAATCCTTGTGTTATTGATGTCATGTAATATTCTAATTTTCTGAGATTGTGAATTTGGGGTTTTCATAAGCTGTACGCCATAATCATCACAATTATACCAAAGTAAGGCTTGACATATCTCGTTTTGCATGTAATGCGTCTATCTCATATATTGGTTTCACCTTTTGAGTTGCCTTACTGACATAAATGAACATTTGCACGATATTCTAATTTTTCGAGTTTCACCTGTAGTGTTCCTCAATTGTATAATATCTTAAACTTGTCTTGCTTGTCTTTGGTATTTTGGGATGCAAAAGCTGCTTTATCAAGATTCCTGAGGTGAATCTGTAGAGTTTGGATTTTGTACATATGTTACAAAATGAGGCATACACAGCATTGGTGTTGTGGGTGGTTGATGTAAAACACATGTACTCTTTCAATTTCAGCTGTTTTCACAATAAATTCAATAAAGAATTGCACATAAGTGCTCTTGAGCTGTGGTCAGCTATAATTCCAATGACAGTATAAGATAAGTACCTCTGAAGGGCTCTGACAAACTCAAGAAAAATATATCTACTTGATAAAACACAGCTTACAAGATACAGTTTTCTCTTGATATTCTTCTTTCCTTTTGGATCTAAATCTAGTCATAAGACAGATCCACTAAATCAGTGGTATTTAACTTCATAATAACTACATCCCAATCATTTTAGTGATCATGGAACTAACGCCTTACTTTCTGCAATTTGTCACTTATTTTTCTCTTACTCTTCCCACACAAACCTTGCACTTCATGGTACATGGTTATTAGAATTTGTTTCTTTGACATGAATGAATATATCCACAAAGGAACCACATATTAAAACAACATATTTTATGTGTGGTCACAATTCAAAAATAACATATAATACAGCTAAGTACTTGAGTAAAACAATACAGTTGAGATCTGCATATGTGGGGTTGCTTGGGATAAATTGTAGGGGTGACATGAAAATATGATTTGTGCTCTCATTTAATATATTTAATCATTGTATTTTAGTCTCATTTTACTTAATTAGTATTTAATTTGTTTTTACATCAGGTTTTACATAGGGTTTTATTAATATTTTGTATTTTGATATGGCCTAAGGGCTAATCAATAAATTTCAATTTGATTTGATTTGATCCACAAAGGATGATATTTCATGATACAAGAAGCATTCTTGTAACATTTTATGCAGACTTCATGAACACCAAGCATTATATATTGTAGTATTCATTTATTCTGTAGTCATTCTCTGATTTAAAAGCCAACTTTGGCAACGATATTAGAAAAATACAATTGAGCAATAATATATTATTACTAGTTAAAAACACACTCTAATAGATGACAGGAGAGAAATGTCATGCTGTACAACATAAGTTGCCTTAACAGATTTCAAGATACAATGTATCTGATCACACATTCTGATTTGACTTTTGGTGTAGCCTTTGTGCCAGAGATATTAGATATCAATCTTCATTATCCCCAACTATCATAATGTCTGACATATAAGGGCACTAATTTCTGGGGAACTAATTTCCTTGAGGAATTACAATACCTAGTCATTTATATTAACAAATTTTAATAATGTGTAATAAATGGGATAGGTATGAAAAGGTGGTGATTGGCTCTGAAAAACTGACATATGTTCAGGTCAGAGTAACCTGAAATAAGTTTGTGGTAAGGTTATACCACACACAAAACTCAAACTCCCTAAAGATCAAGCTTTCTATCTTCAGCTCCACTAGCACTAATTCACTCCTGTTTTTCTTATTTCTACAATTGACTTTCAAGAATTCCAATTCATATTTTAAATTTACTTCTTAGACTGAGTTCCTGGAGAAAAAGCAGGATACCAAAGTAACTTACATGGGTGCATCAGTTCATTTTATTCCCACAGCAGTAACCCTGTGAAGTAAATTGAGCTGAGACAGAAGTTTCCCAGTATATTTCCATATCTAAGGGTGGACTTGAACCTAGATCTCCCCCGTCCTATGTCAGCATCTTAAACACTGCATCCTAGTGATTCTTTTCATATTTGTTAGGGAGATTAATGCTCAGTATAAACAAAGCCTTGCAGTAAAATTAAATAGACACAATTGCAACTATATTGGACTTCCAGGGGAGGTATGATGAACTGAAGAAAGCTCTGCGAAAGCGGAGCTGATGATCGCAGCAAAGACCAAGGAACAAGGAAGTAGACCAGTTCCTTGCAACCTCTCTGAATAAGGAAAGGATGGGAGATTGCCCACATGTGCTCTGGACAGCTGGTCCTCATGCGGAGACCACAGGACAGTGGTTTGAGCACCGGGAGATGACAGGATTAGCCATCTTGCTCACAACTGCAGCAGAGACTTTTAAAGGACATTAAGTTCGCAAACTTCACTTTCTAATCACTTTTGGAAATTGCTCATTAACTACTTCTAAGCTATTTATTAGAGACCTTCAGAATGAAAGTTCAAAAACACTGGGTGAGTCTGCCTTCAGTCCTGAATGAAATAAAATTTTAATCATAAGCTTAAGAATGTAAAGAATCTGAAATAAAAAGCAAAAAGCTAAATAATATTTTGATCTTAGAAAGTTACAAACCGACTAAATTGCAATATTCAAACTCTTACAATAAGATTTTGGAATTCATTATAAAGTACAAATAGCTTCTCATGGGAAATAGATCCTGTTTTGATTTTTACGAGACATAACATAGATAAATTATTTCATGATTTCAAAAACCACACTAGAGGGGACTAAAGATATTAGGTAGAGGAAAGATATACAGGCCTGTAAGATGGTGCAAAACGTTACGACAATAAAAATACTGAAAGAGACTGGAAGAATAGAATCAGAAAGTAGTAGCCACAATATCAACAATGTAAGTAATGATGCCTGCTTCTATGGATAGACTGTGTCCAAAAGATGTTACTGAAGGAATGTCAGATGTAGACCAAATTTTATCTGACAAGATAGAGATGATATCAAAAGTGGATTTACAACAGACAGGCCAAGAGGATGACTTCAAAAAGGCTGTTTCACTGGATCTACAAAAGAAACTGGATGAGGTTTTAAAATTTAAAAGGGAAATACAAATGCCAAACCAAGAGTGTCCTGGATCATTTTTTCTTACCGGATTTACAAAAGAGGCTTGTTAAAGCCTTGAAGCACTTTGTGCAATGGGACAAAGAAGAAATAAAGAAAAATCAAATCCTATGACAAGATTTGAATGAACTAAAGATTAATACTGTTAGAAGTAAAAGGAAAATATAAAATTGCTTTATTTGATCAAGGTTAAAAGAAGGTATGTTGTTATTTCTAGCTATCCTTTATGGACTTTCTACTGACACCAGGACTGAAAATATGTTTTATGGATTTATTTATAGATAAGAGAGGGGATACAGAATGAAGAGATAAATGTTCGTAACTTTAGAGAAGGGTGAAGAGTTACTAAATTTGTTTATACTTGTGATAAAGGCTGGAAGTCACTTCTTTATATATTTCTTTTCTCTTTATTCTTACTTTTCTTTTTCTTCTTTTCTTTTTCCTTGCTTTTTGTACTCCTCTCTATTCGCTTTTCTTTAAGTTTAGTTTGTATTAGATTTTACTATTATAATCAAAATTCTTAATAAAATATATATATAAATTTTATTAAGAATTTTGGTTATAATAGTAAAATCTAATACTGAATATATGAATATGTAACTGTACTACTGAACACCTTCCTCACCCCTGCATGGTGCCTTCCAGATGTCTTACCATAATTGTTAACAAGTATGGCCTTTGTCTTTTTTTTTTTTAATTTTCTATAAAATTGTTCCTTTTCATTAAAAATAATTCCAAAAGGGATTCAGTAATGTAATGAGTACAATATACTTCCTCTGAATGTTCATTCGTGCTGGCATAGTAGTTATAAGAAGCTAAAATCCAGATATTAAGTTCAATTGTTTAACAAGTCCAGTGTAAAGGGCTTTTACAGAAACCATATTCAGCACAGATCTCTAATATCTATCCTTTTCCATATGTTGCCAAGTGATTCTCTTCCTTGTAGCAAGAATTCCTGTAATGTTGATAAATTTGCCAGAATACTCATGCTTATTTTAATTCTAAACTAATCCAACTGGATCACTATAGTGTCTCAATTTTAAAGTTTACCAGTGCCTAAAGTAATGCCTTGTGGAGCACCTATTCCAAGAACATTCATAATTCCAGGTGAGTGGAACTCCAGCTAGAAAGTACATTTGACATAGATAAGCTATAGCAAAGTATAAATGAATAATTTTCCCCTGCAATGGTTTGTATAGCAAAACATCATCCTGTCACACTTTTAAAAAAAGATATTGAAGTGTGAAAGTAACACCAGGCGGAAGAACAGCTCTTCCATGGTTAAGGTATTTACTCAGTGCTTATCACTAGTAAGAATTACAAAAGATATATTGGCCTGGATTATCTCAAAATAAGTGTGATATTATCACAGTCAAATTGTAACATCTGTCTTTGAAGAACTCCTTCCTCAAAGGCCTGAGAATGCCATGGTAATAAAACTGAAAGTATTTCCTGAGTTACAGCCAGTGTGGAATCAAAAACAATGCTGGACTGGAATTAATTCATGATCTTTAGAAAGGTAACAATGGAAGAGTTATCTGAGACAAATTAATAGAGAGAACTTCTTGTAGCCTTTCCCAATCTAAATTCATCCAGGATCAGTGGAGTTCTGAAATCCTTAAATTACCTAATTAAAGTTCCCCTTGGATTTATGTTTTCATGCACATAGAATGGTTGAATTGGTGTAGATGATTTCATTCTAACCCTTTGGCAAATATTTCATAACTGTCAAGAAGGATTTATAGCCTGAACTAAATGATAAAGCTTAGTCAAGGCAACAAGCATTTACTAAAACCATTTCAAGCAGAGGAACAGCTTGATGCTATTTCTTGCCTTTCAGCTATTTTCCTGTTCTGTGTCATGTCCAGGACTGCAAACTGAGCAGAAAGAGTCCTGAAATTCTTGATAATCTTTCATCCCCAAACTGGATAGTTCTGCTTGGCATTACTAAATGGAATGGAATGAAACCTGCTTCAACTCAGTAGCAAAGTGAAAATCTCAATTTCATTCAGGTATTTTTCTGTCCTGCAGAATATCAGGGTTGGATGAGCAGAACTTGCTTCTAACCTGGAAAGTCATGGATTCATTTTGCCAAATCTCTAGACTGCACCAGAGCCTTCAGTATCTCCTAGCCTTGGCTTACAAGGGCAGTGAGGATTAGATTTTACTATGGGATGACCACACACTGTTTAAGGCTTCGTACTGTATGCTACTTACAGATTGAATCTAAATGCACAATCATTCCAAAAGTTATTTCATAGCTTCCACAGATGAGATGTACCTACGTTCATATTCTGAGTAGGTTCAGCAAAAAGTTGTTAATTAGTAGAAGCAAAAATTACAGCCCTTCCTGGACATTATCTCCAGCAGAGAAAACAATGGCAAAACATTTTAAGTAAACCCACATTGACCAAGTATTCATCTACTACAGCAACAATCCAAAAGCACACAAGAGAAGTTGCATAAGAAGAGCAAAAGTGCATTGGAGTCAGCCAGAGCTCCAGAAAGCAGAAACAGATTACCCATATGATGTCTTCCAATGCAACGGATACCCCTACAACTTCATAAAAAATGCGTCTATACACACAACCAGTCACAGCCTAACTGTTACAGCCCACAAAAAGGACATCCGCCCATGCATCAGAAACATCTCAGAAACCAGTAACAGATCACTGCAACCTCTCAACATCACTTTACCCCACAAACCACCAAAATACCTCCAAAGCATCCTAATCAAACCCAAAGATCCAGTAGCCAAAGATAAAACAGGAGTCATTTGTTACAATATAAGGACTGGAAAAACTACTATGCAGGGCAAATAGGTCAAAAATTAGCAGAACACATCCAAGAACATCAGTTGACAGAAGACATTATGAACATACATTAATTTCACAAAACGCAGACACCACAATTTCAATTGGAAACAGTGTTTCCCAACCATGGCAACTTTTAAGGTGTGTGGACTTCAATTCCCAGAATTCCTTAGCCACCATGGCCATCACTAAAAATTCTAGGAGTACACACACATCAAAGCTGCTGAGGTTAGGAAGCACTATTTTAGATGAAGCCAAGTCTAACAATGCAAGACAGTTCCTAGAAGCTGGCCATTCTGACTGACTAGCTATCAGTAGACGTACAGGAATAAATTCCAGTTATGAACCATTCAGTAGGAACAATCAAAGAAAGGGGTAAACAGCCCAAGATAAATCGTCAATCATCACACAGCTATTAGCCAAGATCCAGATAAGCAGGAACCAGCACCTAATCACCATAGTTAACACCAGGCAATAGTGTCAAAGAACAGAAAGGCTAATCAATTCATCCTGTCCAAATCCACACAGTTGGTAAAACAAGCTCCTGTATACAAAGTGCCGACAAACCTCACTTCCCCATATTAGAGCACTGATGTTATCTAGTCTGGTAATGAAATGCCTTTAACAAGAAAACCAAGCTCAGATAACATCAGGAACCCAACAATGTAGCATCCCATTGGCGCTTCTGGTCACCATGCCTCAGAAAGATACTGTAGAGCTAGAATCAGTTCATAAACCAAAGAGAGTAAGAACCTAGACCAGCTCCTTATGAGGGAAAATTTTGAGTTTTTTTAGCTAAAGAAAGGAGAGATTATAGGTCAATAAATAAAGATAAGAGACACTTCCCCCTCGTTTGCTAGAACACTGGGCATTCGATAGCTTTACAGATTCATGGATGATAAAATGAATAGTCATGATGACTATACATTATGTTCAATATCAGAAGCAACTTTGCTTATATCAGAAGCAACTAGTCACTGACACAGAACACTCAGCATTTTGCACAGATTAATAATAATAATTTATTTAACTTGTATGCCACCCAACTCTCAACAACTCTGGATGTAATAGTAATGCAAAAATACATTACTCAGCAGTTGCTGAGATTCAGGCTGCCTTTATACATCATGTTAGCAGGGATTTGCTATAATAAAAGCTGGTCAAACATACCAAAGCCAGACTTACAGAAAACCAAAGTCATAATGGCTTGTTTAAGTAATTATAGCTGTCAAGGACTCTCACAACAGCCTTTGAATGCAGAAATATATTTTCTTGTTTATACATTATCCTTATGGAGGTGGTACCTCACTGGGAAAGCTCTGTTATGAAGCAAATGCATTCTTATCTTTAAAAGATTTCGTATAAAATTTTATTCCTGGGTATTAAATGTTACATTTTATAGAGCTCAGTTATCTTGGTTTATTGGGGTTTTAATTGTACATGAAGAGATTTCATGGGATAAAATAGTAAAAATAAACTCAATCTTATCATGTACTTCATTTTTTTCCATATGAATATTTCATGTTAGAATTTTCTCTGCCATTGCAACTCTGTAAATACTTATAATGATGTCTTAATTCAGATTATTTGGGAGTGAGGATAAAAATAACAAAATAATAGTGCTAAAAATGATGGAATTCAGCTCAGGAAGCAATTCAATGAAAATTTCCTGGTCAACAATACAAGAAGTCAACTAATGGGGAATATTTAAAAGTAATGCTAAATGTTCTGGACTGTCATTCTTCATTGCAGTGAAAATTAAAACAGCTGACATGCATGTCTTTCTGGAAAGTTTACAAGGGGAAAAGGTCTGGAAGGCTTTTCTTACACGCTAATTTAATTCCTAGACCATATTAAGATACTGTGAACATTCAGCACATTGTTCTTGCTTACTTAATACGTTATTCCTATTGATGTAAGGCTTTTTTTTTTTAATCTGCGCTCAGTCATTACCGACTCTGCAGTGACTGCTTGGACGAGTCCTTTGCAGTTTTCAAGGCAAGGTGTTTCAGAAGTGGTTTGCCAGAGCCTCCTTCCTAGAGCAGAGCCCAGCTGGCAAGCACAGGAGGCGGGGTTTCCGTTGCTTCGCGCCCTTTTCGGGCTTACCAGCAACTGCTCCCGACTCCTTTTTGCAAGGCACCGCCAGCATTTTTCCTCCCACCGGAGTGAGAGTACCCATTTATCTACTCACATGAGTTTTCGAACTGTTGGGTTTACAGGAACTGGGGAGGAAACAGGAGTTCACCCTGCTAACGTGAAGGCTGGACTCGAACCGCTGAAGCGTTGACCATTTCTGGCCAGCAACTTTCAGCGTCATTAAGCCGCTGCGCCACCGCATCCCCCGTAAGGCTTTTAGGAAAAAATTAAAATAAAATGTTAGAAGTAGCGTGTTCTGAAAAGGAATGGATACACAGAAAAGAAGCTTGCCAGTAAAGATGCAGATCAAGGTGTGGACTTGATATGAAAGAAAGTCATAAATAAAGTCAAAAATAAGAGGAACCCTTTGTGAAATCTAGTGGGCAGTAACTTGAAATGCAGCCTTACTTAAAATAGTCAGAATTCATTTGAAGTAGAACTAACTTATCTGCACTACCTAGATGTCCCATCCTTTCTTGAGAGCAGAAAGTGACAATGTCAGTCTCTTACTCATCTCCTTCCCATCACAACTTCAACTTCCAGGCATGTTTTCCTGCTCTGGTCTGAAAGCAGCCTTTCCGGCAAGCACCCTGTTTCAGCTGGATCATTCTCCTTCCTCACAGGCTGACTGCAGTACTTCATCGGCTACTTTGCAGAGGAAGGAATGCCCCCTCAGCTGAGGTGATAGGTGGCCTGATCTCTAAGAGCTTCTAAGATCTTTCCTTTACTAACAGTATTAAAATAGCAGAGTGATTAAGAATTCTGACTAATATGTAAGAAGTTGCAAAAACATTTTTCTTTGTTTCTATTTTCTTTTCCTCATCTAGCTAGATTTTCAAAGTTTGCTGAGGGCTTTTTTTTAAGTGCAGGGTTGCATCATTTCATTGTTTCCCCAGTCACTTGAGGTAAAAGGGTTTCATTGTACTATGAATTAATTTCATGGTCTGAGATGACACTTTCAGGCAATTGATGTGTTTCAAGAATAGCAGCGGTGCAATTTCATTTGTGACAGCAATACTGAGCGTAGAACAAGTGGACCATCTTGGAGAAGAAGTCTATCACAACCAGTAATATGCCATGAGAATCAAGTTCAGTTGTAAAACCTATTGAATTTACTTTCCATGGACCAACATGTATAGACAGGAGCATGAGAAGGCTTGTGGATTTGTGAGGAGAGTCCTTACCCCTTCGGCTCAGACATGATTTCTCACACTGGCCCAAATGTGAAGCCATTAGGAATCATAGAAAAAATGGGGAGAGTTTTGATTACCACCTATTATTCCAGCCACACAAGCCATGTTGTTACACAGCATTTTCCTTGAAACCAGTACAGTAAATCCAGCAGATCAAAAGGGGAGCACTAAAAGTGGCATCCAACCACTAACTCCTCTCCCATCCAGGTAGGGGCTGGTATTCGGCACTTTATAAAAAACACAGAATGGTCTTGATTATGAGGATCTGTGAAGCTCCTGATATGCTCCAGTTTTACTTCTTTTAGGGGTACTTCCAGATACTGGTTAACAAAATTGTGAAGGTACTTCTGGGGGGGGGGGAGCCAGGAGCCAAAAAACTACGTGAGGTAAGAGCTCCCACCAGCGGAAAAAGGACTTCCCTCAAATTCTACAAATCTCCAGCATTTCTAGTTTACAAGTGGCTCAGTGGAGATTTGGGAACATTACAGATATTGTATATTGAAATGCCCCAAGTCTGGTTGGTTGGTTTGAACCCTTTAATTTTCCTTAGGCACTTTAAAGCAGTGTTTTTCAAGCTTGGCAACTTTAAGAGGTGTGGACTTCAACTCCCAGAATTCCCCAGCCAGAGTTGAAGTCCAGTTGCCAAGTTTGAAAAAAACATTGCTTTAAAGGTGTTTTAACTCAAAATTTACTTATTTCAGTGGCTCCTCTTTATTATAATCCTGAAGGTTGTTGTTACATATGTAAATAAATAATATAAAAAGTTATTTTAGCAAACAGGTATATGCCAAATATCCATCTCTAAAATACTGGGTTCCACCCATTCTTACTGTATGCAGAAGACACTAAAAGGGATCAACGAAAGGCAGCTTAAGCCACAGTAAGAGAAGGGCTAGATGGCTACTGTTACAAGTCCAAGTGTCAGTTTTGCTGATAAAGGGCTAAATCTAACACTTATTGTCTTCCTTTCCCTTCCCTTGCACCATCCAGAAATCTGCTCTAGAGGTTTCTCTGTGGGTAACAGATGATAGAAAGAGTGAACACGGGAAAAATCTGTTATTCTGCATATTACTAAAATAGGACAAGTTGTATTTTGCATGACTTGCAATTGGTAAAATTGATCATTCTATCAATTCTCAAAGCAGACAGCATCTCTGAAATATTTTTATGCAGCTGTTACTTGATTGCTTCATCCTCAGGTATTGCTATCTGTTTTGTTTTTATTTTATTTATTTATTTATTCAATTTCTATAGCCGCCCATCTCAATCCAAGTGACTCTAGGATTTTCCCAGAGGTAAGAAGAATAGTTCTGCTGCTCTGTGTCCAAATCGACTCATCCTAATGCAAGATATTGGTGCTAACCGCCAAGTAGAGTAAAGCAGAGGGCTAGCAAGACCCCCTTCTTTGTTCAGTTGCTAATACCACATCACAAAATGTCACTGTTTTATACCTGTACTTGGTGGAAACACTGTTCCTTCAAAATGATTAGTTAGTAATAGGTATGGTAAGTTATTAGTAGACTAGTTCTGCTGTGGTTTTGAGACACCAAAATTGCCTAATCACTATTTTTTTTCTTTTCTGATTCCATAGATTTAGATCTTTAAGACAAAATTGGCCCCTACAGTGTAACCCATATCTCCTTCTGAAAAACTAAAGAGCCAAATCAAATGGTATATCCTGTCAGTGGAAGAAATTTCTGCTGATGAAACAGGAAATGATTGATTTCTCTTCCCCATAGTCCACAAAGATCCAGAGCAGACTGTCAGGGCATGCAGAGGCTTAAAAGAGGTGGGGGAGAGAGAGGATATCCTATTTCCATCTGCATGACATTCAATTCTGCCATGTGTTTCTCCTCTCCCCCCCCCCCCACCTTGGGTGAGATAGGCTTAAATGGTGGCATTAGAACTACCCTTGGGATCAGAACCAAGTCCTGCTCTATTGATTTGGCTGAGGATTACATTATCAAAATGCATAATTGCTTCCATAATAAGGGATATGCAAACCCAGTAGCCTTTCCAGGTCAAGAAATGTTACCCAGATTGCTAGCAGGTCTGAACATTAGACTCCCTTTGAAGCAACCAAAATGATTTCACATAGTATAAAGAGAACCATTAGAGGAGTCTTCAGTGTCAAGGTAAGTATTTGTACGAGCTTATATAAATTCTTGTTTAAGAAAAAGGAAAAGCTTTGTCTTTATAGAATGAGGAAAGCAGAACAATGAATGCTTTGTATTCTCTTTCCACTTGGAATAAAATAGAGGAACAGTTTACCATAGTTACAGAATCATACAAGTGAGTTTGCTATGTAAAAAATCAATGAATCATTTCTACTATTCAGACAGGAAGCAGCTACAGCAAACCTCTAATGGAGATGATTAAAGCATCGGAAGAATCACAGGTTGATTCAGACACCGACAGGTCAAAAGCGTAGGTAGAAGCTTCACCCTCAGTGGGTTCTATGTACTGCTTCACAGATACATATACTGTAGGTCACTCTTATGTTTTACTAATCTAAACTGTCAATCCCACTCTTCTCCCTAGCTTAACCTGTGCCCCAGATAGTTCCTATAAACCTCTAAACTTTGTTTTACAGTTTTCAGTGTTTTCTATTTGCTTGGTAGCCTGAGTTCTGATAACATACACTTTCTATTTTTGTTCCTGACTGTACTACTTCAAGTTTTGTAGATTTTTTCCCCATTCTTTCTAAATGGCTTTTATCTTCACAATCCCGTTGTCCAGTATTTGTAGTAGATTGTAGTACATAGTTGTAGATCTGTTTCTCTCAGAGATTTTACATTCTTGAAGAATAATTTGGAAGTAAACTTTACCTTTTATCTCAGACTGATTCTCCCTTGCTCATGTATAGCTATCAGCTGACTCTACTTCTTTCTCTCAGTCCCAGGATCCCTTCAGCTCTCATCCTGCTGTCCCACATTATTCTCCCCCAGGCTCAAATCATTCATCGTCTTTGGAGGAACTGATATACTCTTGGCTCAAATACAGCAGCTCCTTCTCCAGCCCATTCCACAGTCCAGCACCACCAGTTCTGCAGAAATCCTTATTGCACTTTCAGCTTTTTCTGTTATTTCTCTCTTTCTTTTTCATGTTCTCTATTCTAATTTAGTTAGTATTAGTATTTATTATTGCTCTTAAAACATCTCTCTCCCTCTCTCCCTCTCTCCATGAGCACTCTTGTTCTCCTGGCCTCTGGCTGAATTTGGCTGATCAGTTAGCAGCTTGCAAGCAGGTGGACAACATACAGAGATTCCTGTCTTCTAAACAGTTGTGAATCTACTGTATAAGCAAGATCTTGCATGTTCCAGAGGCTTGGCTTCTCTCCAAAACACCAGACCCCCCGGGGGGGGGGGGACTGTACTTTTCCAGTCTATTACAGCAGTGCTTCACTTTGCACCTACATGTAAAGGACGAATTCACATTTTCCAAACTGTTCCATGTAAGCTTCCTTCTGTACAAAGTACTTTTTGAAATGGTTACTTCTGATTCATAGCGCAAATTTTCCTTTTGTCTGCTTTTATACTTTTCCACAATACTGTAATTCCTACACAATCATAGGGTCAGCGTATTGGAAAAGGTCATTTTGGCCACAAGTCCAAGCCCCCGCTCAATGCAGGAATCCAGATTGAAGCATCCCAGACAGATAGCTGTTTATCATCTGAATTCATCCAACAAAGGTAGGTTACCACTCCTGCTTTCCAGTAACCAATTAATGATACCATGTCCTGTATGCTGGAATGAGGTTTTGAGACTATTCTACATTAGAGGTGAATATGTGTAGCTCAGGGTTGAACTGTGGAGTCCTTGGGGTTCTCTGAGCTTGGTTCTTTTCTTGCAAACATTTCATTACCCGGCTAGGTAACATCTTCAGTGCTAAAATGGGCTGGGGTTTGCTCTCTATTTATGTGCTGTGGCCTGCCTTGCCAGTGCTGGTAAGGGTGGGTTTTTTTTTTTGTTTTGCTCCTCTGGTAGTTCTTTGATTGGCATATGTTTGCTGCTTGATTGTGTGCCTGGTGGTAACCTTTGCTTATCTGGGCGATGATTGCTGGTGAGGCGATCTTCTGGTCTTTTGTCTCTTTTGAATAGTATGTAGATGCTGTTTATCTCTGTGTGTCTGTTAATTGCTGCCTTGTCTGAATACCAAGCTTCCAAGAATTCTCTTACATTTTTCAATTTAGCTTGGTCTAAAATGCTGACAGTTTCCCATGTAAAACTGTGGTTGAGTCTTTCCATGTGTTGTGAGATTAAGGAATTTTCATCATGTCTTCTGACTGCTAGTTGGTGTTCGTGGATGCACTCTGCTAGTCTTCTGCCTGTCTGTCCTACATAGTGTTTGTTACGGTCCTTACACTGTATGTTGTAGATGACTCCTGTTTTTTCTTCTTGGGCTACTGGGTCTTTCCGTTTGCTTAGGGTATTTTGGAGTGATTTTGTTCGTTTGTGTGCTACAGAGCACCAACTAGCAGTCAGAAGACATGATGAAGCTCCTTCATTTGCAAGAAAAGAACCAAGCTCAGAGAACCCCAAGGACTCCACTATTCTACATGATATCCTTTCAGGTATTTGAAGAATGCCATCATATTCTCTCTTCCACTCATCTTTTCTCAAGGCCAAACATACCCAGCTCTTTCAATCTCTCATAGGTCTAAGTTCCTAGTCTGTTAGTAATCTTTGTTGCCCTTCTCTGAATATATTCCATTTTTTCTGAATAAAGAAAGAATAAACTTCTAGCATGGTGCCAAGAACTAGACATAGTATGTGAAATGGGGCCTTACAAATGCAGAATAGAGTGGAACAATTACTTCCCATTACTTGAAAATTATATTTGTGTTGATGTAGCCTAATATTGCATTTGCCTTTTTTGCAGCCACATCACAGCATGGCTCATATTCACTTCACAATCACATAAACCATTACCAAGCCCTATATCCCCATCCAATACCTCTCTGATTTTTGCTTTCTAAGTGAATAATTCTGTACTGCGTTCAGTTACTTTCCACCATTTATCTGATCATCATTTTGAATTATATTTCTGCTTCTATGGTATTAGCTATCCCACCTAACTTTGTATCATCTGCAGATTTGATAAACATTCTCTCCATCTCTTATTCAAATCATTACCAATCATTACCAAGCCTGATATCCCCATCCTATATCTGTGTATCTGATTTTGGCTTCCTAAGTGATTAACTCTGCACTGCATTCAATTACTTTCAGCCATTTATCCAATCTACTGATCTATCTATCATCATTTTGAATTATATTATTCAAAATCATTAATCAAAATGTTGAAAGTAGAAGACCCAAAATTGATTGTTAAGGCATCCCACCTGATACCTCTCTCCAATTTGATGAGCAATTATTGATGAGTAGGATTTTCAAGCCAGCTCTGAATCAACTTAATTGTCATGCCATCCAGCCTTCACTTGCACTTGCACTAAGCTAGATTAGAAGGCTAGAGACCATGATACAATTAAACGTTCAGTACCATATTTAAGAAACTTTGAAAGCCAGATAAAATAAAAAATGATGCTATTGCCTGCCTAAAATCTGTAAATAATGGCGAGGGTCTAATTTTCGAAATAGAATTTTAGAACTGGAGTGCTGCAACAGAAAAGGCCTTCTTATAAGTTTCCAGGAACTATACTTGTAGTACTGTCAGGGGTATCCGCAGGGAGGAGGTAAAAAAAACATCAAGTTGGCCTCAGCAAAGGCAGATCTTTGGATTCTTTAAAACAGACATCTTCCTAGAACACTTCCACACAATTGTCACTATATTGAACTTTATTTTGAAAGTTAGAAATTGAGTAAGGGCTGGGACCATATGGAAGTGGTTAAGACATCCCCACTCATCTTATGATCTTTAAGACAAACTTCTTTCAATTAAAGAAAAGTTAAATGGGAAGTTTACTTGTCACAAAGCAAAGAACCAGCCCCGTTCTTTATAATAAAATGAAAAAATGAAACTGATGACTTGCTGCAGCCAGAGGTTTGACAGTAGTGTACCCACACGGGTAGGTATTATCTACCCAGTGCAGTCCTGCTCTCCAGAACTGGTGGTTACTTTTTTCCTATGACTTCCACCTGGCTGGAGCTGGGGTGCACCCAGTTCTACTCTACCACCAGAGCTTGGCTCCCTGAGTGCTTCTGGGTGAGTCATCGCCTTGATGTAGAGGAAGTGCCAGGGTACTGTTAGCTCTTTGAGATGGTCCCGACAAGAAGCACAACCAGGAGCATCAGCACCATCTTTATTGTAAGGTTATATTAAACAGAATCTTGCAAGACTGAAGTATTTCTCCCCTGCTCTCTTTTTAGTCTCCAGAAAACTAGAGAGGGTCTCTTCTGAAAGACTTCCCTGGTTTTCCCCCACCTGCAGACTGAGCTGCCTTTTATCAGACTGTTGCCCTGGCTGTGGGATCTTCCTCCTGTTTCCCAAGGTCATTCCCACATACCATCACAGGTACCCAGATAGGGCCTGCTGCCACTGTAGCGGCTGCCATGGCAGTCAGCACCTGTTCTTCCTCCTCCTCTTTCTTTTCCTTCAGGTCTCCTCCAGCAGCCCCAGGAGAGACTGGCATGGGCTCTTCTTTCCCCCATAGCCTTTTTTCTAATGCTGGCATTCACCCCTGAAAACTCTAGCAGTTGCCGGCACCTCCTCCTCCTTTTGCCCCTGGGCAGCCTAGTCATGCAAGAGCACAGAGACCATTGCTTTGCTGAGGCTGCTGCTGCTAAGGCCACCACCACCTCTACTCAGGTAAGCAACATGACCACTACACCCATTTCTGAACCTCAGTTCAATCACTTCGAGGATATGAGCAAACTCTTTGTTGCCCAATTTAAATAACACCTCTGGTACCCGCTGGGCCATAAAATAAGACGAAGTAATATAAGAAGCAAACACGTATAAAACCAGCCATGTATCCTATTATTGACTAGCTGCATTTCTCCCCCCCCCCCCGCCCTGCCCCATTTGTATATATATACTTTTGCAAGGACCATTTGAAAAAGTAATGGCAAAAAGTATCTAAAGGGGTTTTTTAAGGAGAACACAACTGAAAAGACAAAAAGGCAATACCACACAGTAGGATTGCAGCTTTGCTGCAATGTTATTCTGCAAATGATTAGAAAGTTATTATTCCACTTAGACTTCAGTGCATCACACCCAGATGAAATTCAATATGGCTGTGAGGTGCAATAAAACTGGGGATTTCAGGCTGTGCTGATAATTTAAATGACCAGAAGCTATAAATAAATCCAGCTGTCAAGAACAGATTCTTTTCTTCTTGTGTTATTTTGACATGGTGTGCTTGATATAGTGCTAGTTCTCCTAAAATTATTTATATTACTTGCTTCATTGTACTAGAACTTTAGAAAGAAGAAAGATAATTTCTTTAACAATAAAGTTAATGTGTTTGTCACCTCCAAGGTGAAATGTCAAGCATTAACTTTACCAAAATCATCCTCCTTGTGAAACTGCAAAAGACTTTAGATTAAGACACATTTTACAGTGACCTGAGGAGAGAAAAATATGACATTCCCATTGGAGGATCTCATTCAATACTCCCAGTAATTACTGACAGGAGCTGTGGAGATTTACAATATTGTGTCAGGCTAATGTTTTTCTGGATATGAAGTTAGAGGTGACCAGCTTGTTATGCTAGGAAACTGTTTTTGCTCCCCTATTTGTGATGATAATAATATATGATTAGAGCCCGTTTCCCCCAATTTTCAACTTCAGTCTTCTACTCTGATTGTATCCTATTACCTGATCTAGATGGAATGTTGTTCTGTGGCCAATGCTGGGTATATATGCAACACCATAGCACAAACACCATAATTCTGCCAACACAATTATTCTAAAAGCATTTACTTAGCAATTTGCTTCATGTTCTTAAGAAATCATTTTTTTTCCAGCTATCTTGAGTATGTCAGTAGATTACACGTACTTCCTAGTTGGTGGGCTATAGGTAACAGTATGTTGACATGCAAAATTCTCTTTAAATTAGATGTCCTAGTTTGTATAGACTAGCATGACTGTGCTTGGAGTAAATCTGGGCTTTAGTTACATTTGTGGCATACTGGCCAAAATGGGCCTATACTGACTAGTATTATATCTTTATCAATAATATAGAATGCTGTGTGTGATATAAATACAATTAAGAATACTCTAATTTTTTTTCTTTCTCTTACTAAAAAGAGTTATGTGAAAGGTTGACCAACACTATGGTATGTGGTAGAGATCAATATTCATGGGCCCATTTATCGGTAACCATGGTGTACCAGAAATTGCAAATAGAAATATGAAGAGTATATGGTAAAAAGCATAAATGAATGATTATAAAGCAAGAAAAACAACCATCTTGCAGTCTGTAGAATTAACCCCAAAGGGGAAGGATGAAATAGCTGTGAATGAAGGTAGTCTGATTTTGTGGAGTGGGCTTGATGAATACATGCATGTAAGTGAAGGTATGGGTTTAATTATGAGTGAAGGACTAAAATGAACATCAGAAAGTATGCACTGGTGTCATCTATATTGTTGCTGGTGAATTGCAAAATAATCATAGGTTAGTGACAGTTGCATGTTACCTCCTCCCCCCACCCCCAAATAATAATAATATGTAACTGTGTCAAGGCAATGCAGGAGAAAAATAATTCTGTTAGATGACATGAATGGATGTCTAGGAATGATAAGAGAAGCTGTAAAAGAAGTTATTTGGAGACCGGAGAATGAGTAAGAAGGGTGACTGGTGAATATCTGCTTTGAAAAAGGTCTCTTTTGAATACATGGTTTAGGCATAAGCCTGTTTGTGCATATATATGGCTAAGGAATTAATCAAAAACTATTACTGAGGTAATTAGTGAAGGACACGTGGTAGGGAGAGCTTTTGTGTATGATACAGTTCATTATTTGATAGCGTCAATAGTGGATCTTGGGGAAATTTGGACATGGAAGAAAAGGACAGAACGGAAAGAAAATAGAATAGTAGTAGAACTGCAGAAAGGGAAAGTACAAGACACGTATTAAAAAATCTTGATAAATGATTCTCCTTACAGAAGGTGAACATAAGGAAAGAAGGTATGAATAAAGCTAGGAAAAGAGTGAAAAGAATTGTGTTTCAGAGTGTCACAGAAGTGTGTGGATTTATGCTAATGAAAAGTATGAAAAAGGGTAGTTGGTGGAACAAAGAAATGAAAAACTCTGTGGATAGAAAGATGCATAAGGGAATTATTGCTACAAAACATGAGATTAAAAATTATTGTATAATATGTTTAGAGGGAAAAGATATAGAAATTGCAAAGAATGCCATCAAAGAGGGCTAAAATCCATTAAGATTAAGACGCTGAGAAAAATGCAGGCAAATTTTGATGGAAATAAAGAACTTTTCTGGAATTAAATAAGGAACCTCAGCCAAGTGAACGGAATTGTAATGGGCCACTGGGGCCGTACTGCTCTGTGAATCTCCCCCACAGGCATCAAGGCAGCTCAGAGACCCAAACCATACCTTGTTATAGTAAGCTACTAAGCAGGTCCTGAGAGTAGGTTTCATAGGAAGATTTTCCCATAGGAGAGAGAAAAGGGGACTGGTAAGCTGGCAAGGCCAGACGGAGTCTTGTACAATGTGACTCTAATGGAGGAGGTGTGATGTTAGCAACGAAGTTGCATCTAGACAATTTACACATCTCTCTTTGCCAAGCAGTTTAAAAAGTCAAGTCACTGGGTTATCAGTGGGGAGGGAGTGGGTAATAGAATGCATTTACATTTGCAAAGCTAGACTGAAAAAAAAGAAAATAAATAATATTGTTTTTTCTTTAAAAAAAGAAAAAAAAACAAGAGAGGTTCTTACACTGTCTTTCACTAAATCTTGAGAAGCTCCTGTGACATGAATTAAAAGCGATGAAATGACTTGAGATGAAACTGAAGTGAGAAAATGCTAGAAGAGGTACTCAACAGATTTGTATAGAAATGTTAATGGCATGTTGAAGAGTTGCATTGAAATGAATGTTACAACTGTTAGCGTGTTGCTCCCGCCCCCCCAAAAAAAATTAAAAGGAAAGGATAAATGCTGTATGTTCAAATACAGTAAGACTGCAGGTGTAAATAGTAAAACTGAAGAAATGTTAAATATGGATGAGGCTTGCTTACTTATTTAATGAATCTGAAAACTGCATCTGCACTTGGTTGGTAAGCACTATTGTTGCTTTATGCAAAAGGAAATGTAACAACAGTGAATGCAAAAACTACAGGGAGATTAATTTAATTAGTTGAGAAGATATTTAGAAGAAATCTGATTGAAAAGGGTGTAAGACATAACAAACATAATTTGTGAAGTGGCTTTAGGCTGAACAAGGACAATTCAGACCAGGTATTTGCTGCTAAGCATATCACTGAGAAATGTATGATGTGGAAAAGTAAGTTTCCTATATATTTCTTGATTTAGAGAACTCTATGATAAAAATAATTGGCTTACATTGTGGAACATCTTGCACAAATATGGAATTGAAAATTGGTTGCTGAATGCTATAAGAGCAATACTTGATGAAAATAAAGCCCACATGAGAATGAATGGATGCGTAGCGAATGGTTCATCACTGAGTAGGTAGTAGTGGAAGACTATGTGATGTTCCCTTGGTTGTTTAATGTATTTGTGGATAAATATATAAAGAAAGCTTATACAGTGGAACCTCGGTTTACGAACTTAATTCGTTCCGTGACTCTGGTCGCACCCCAAATTGGTCGCAACCCGAAGCAAATTTCCCCATAAGGTTCAATGTAATTACTGTTAATCTGTTCTGGCGTGGAGGACAGGGAGGCGGCTATTGCTTGGAGGGAGAGTCCCCCTCCCTACGACCACGTGTCAGGGGCAGAAAATGGCTGCGGACCACGTGTCAAGGGCGGAAAAATGGCCGCGGACCGTGTCACGGGAGGGAAAATGGCCGCGTATCCTGTTTGTACCCCGAGGCGGAGTTCGCAAACCGAGGTAAATTTTTGCGGCCGGAGCTGGTCGTAACCCGAAAAGTTCGTTAACAGAGGCATTCATAACCCGAGGTACCACTGTAGTGATGTTAGAGATTTGTGGGATGGGGATGGAAACGTGTACGCACTTTTGATTATAGACAACATATTGATGGCTGAGAACCTGAATGGTTTGCAGTGAGTGTTTGATATAGAGTGTGATATAACATTGCGAAATGATGATATAACAAAGACCAAAGTAGTTGTGTTTCATACAGAAAATGGAATGAATGATTGCAGGTAATACATAAGTGCAACCCCCCACCCCCACCGCAAGTATAGGAGCCTGTATATCTTGTTAGAATATTTACTAAAGGTGAGGAAGTGAAATCAGGAATGTTAAGATGTGGGAGTGGTGATAGAAATATAGTGGGTAGTATGCGATCTGGAGCAAAGAACAAATGTTTGTAGAAAGAAACAATCGTTCAGTTGCATGTAAGAGTATGCTTCTATCTGTGTTATAGGGAAGTGAGAGCTGAACATGTTAGAAGAAACCATAAGCTGTATGCAGTGGGAATGAGATTCTTTAAAAGTGTGTTTATTAAAACAAACAGAAAGATAGGGAGAAGAATGACTGGGAGATGAATAAATTAGCACAATACAAATATGTTAAGGTGGATTGGTCATGAGAATTGAATTGCAAAAGAAGTTTTTGAACAGCTTCCTCTCCTAGATCCAGTTGGGACCCACCTTGGCTTTATGCTGGAAGGCCATCCATAGGGCCTTCAAAGGATAATGACTGCTGCTATATATGTTGGGGCTGGCATGTATGGTTATTGTGAATGGGCTAAGAGAACAGGAGAGATAAAGAAGTTATGCTTGGATGGAGTTGACAAGACCTGCAAAAAGAAAGAAGTTTTAAAAACAAAAGCTGATGTATGAATCCATGTATGAACATTAGATATTTTACAAGGATAGAAGGATAGAGAGAGAGGCATAATGAATGGTGCTGCTATAAAGTAGCCATAGTTAGTTGTCCTTTCATTCTTTTCTCATTTCCTCCCTTTCATTTATTTTGGTTACCACCTCTTATTTCTACACTTTGCATAATGATGCTTACCCTGCAAAAGAGTATTGTATGTATATTTTCATATTTCACATGGGACAGGATAAATATTACTTACAGTCAGATCCTTAACCTTGCACAGCTCAGAACGAAGGAGTATAGGATCAAACAGCATACAGGTAGTCCTCGACCTATGACCATTCGTTCAGCGACTGTTCGAAGTTATGATAGTGCTGAACCAGTCCTTGGAGTTTTGGCAGTTGCAGCACCCCTGCAGTCATGTGATCGCAATCTGGGCATTTGGCAACTGATTTGCACTTATGATGGTTGCAGTGCTCCGCAATCACATAATTGTCATTTGCAACCTTCCCTGCCAGCTTCCCTGCACACCCCCTCACACCCCCTTCCTGGCCCGTGCCTCTTGTGCATCCCCTCGCACCCACTCCCTGATCTGTGTGGTGCCTCTCACGCACCCTCCCCAACCCTCCCCAACCTGTACATCAAGGTCTTCCAAGATGTTTATAATGATATGCAAAAACAAAGCAAGTAATAAAATTAAAAAACTGAATAAATACAATACCAAGAATATAACATACTTTTTAAAAGGTGATATTAAACCTAATTAGATGGCAATCCCACTGAAAGAAAACAGCTTTTCTATACCATTTAAAAGCCCATTAAAGTAGCCATCAAGGAAATTTCTCAGGACAGGGAAGAATAAGACACCCCCCCCCACTTTCTACTATGCTCCAATTGGCAGAGACAATGAAAATGTATTGGACAATTTCATATATAAAACACAGTGGGGGTGTTCTTTCAGAAAAGTAGAATATGGTCATTTAAGGTTTAAAAGCATAAAAACAAAGAGATTCTGAGAAAACTTTCAGAGTTCTTTTGGAATCACCATTTTCTTTTGAGAGAAGTTCTATAGAAAACATGACATGTCCTGCTCACCAGATCCTTTTTTTTTTTCTTTTTGCTATTTCCTCAGTTAGTTTTCTCCTATCATCTTCTTTCAGAGTCTGAAGTCTTTTCACATTAGAAACTTGTTAAGCAATATGACCAGGCAACTGGCTTTGAAAAGCTTTGGCTTCTTAGCTGTGTCATCCTTTTGCTCTTGAATTAATTCTGCTTCACATAAGCAATCATTTTTCTATACGATCTTGTTTCACAAACATAAAAATATGATATAGTGATTTTAATTATTTTTTAGATTTCTGGTAAATATCAATCTTTTAAGCACCAGGAGAAATATCTGTAAGTCTGAAAAAAATATTTTTTACTTGTTTTCAGTGATACTTCTGAATGTATTCCTCTCAATGGGAAAACGTTTTAAAAATTAACTTAGCAGATGCTCAGTTTCCCTCTCTTTTTTTTGGCGAGGAGCCAAAGGAAATGATGAAAGCTACCAATGATGAAAGCTTGAATATTCAATTATCTGAGAAAAAAAGTGTAGCTTCATTTGCCATCTTCTAGTTCCCCTTCCTTCAGCGCTCACAGCAATTCCTACACAAATCAGAAACGTGTTTAGGACATCAGTTTTTCTCGACAGGTGAAGCCCCACTGATAGTGAAACCTCCTCCTGCAAAATATATAATTTTAAATTACATGTGTGATCAATCACAGAAATCACATCTATTTTTAACATTAAATATACCGATCCTTGCCACAGAGTATTGCAAATAATTAATTGAAGCCAAGTTATACTGACAGAAGCTTCAAGAATTAAGGACTCTGCATATTAGAAATTTTCCTACACTACAGTTTGTGAGATCATGATCTTGTTTTCAGGCATTGAATCATGAGTTCCTAACTTTTTTGAGGTGTTGCACACACTTAAGAACATGTTATGAATACTCTCACAGAATGCTGGGAGAAGGGCTTGCCTTTAAGGGATGGGCTACCATAGCCGATATAACAAGTCTCAAAGTATCAGAATGCTATCCTGCAAGTTGCTTTCCACTAATCCTGAATACATTTGTCCTTTTTGTGATCACAGATAATTGAGATCTTAGAGCTCACTAGTTCCAAAACTTGGTTACTGCAAGATCCACTAGAGCAGTGTTTCTCAACCTTGGCAACTTGAAGACATGTGGACTTCAACTTCCAGAATTCCTCAGCCAGCAAGTTGCCAAGGTTGAGAAACACTGCACTAGAGCATCTCTGACAGATAACCATTTAGCCTTTGTTTGAAGAACTCCTATGAAATACAGGTAGAACTCACCATGTCATGTGGCAGCTTGTTCCTAAGCTGACAGTCTGTACAGTCAAGAAGTTCTTCCTGATGTCCAACCTGAACCTAGCCTTGATGGTTTAATAGGTTCAGAAAAAAAGTGGAAACATGTTTAGATAGAACTACTAGGATCTACTGCTTGTATAGGTAAAGAAGTGAGTTAACTTATAGCATTTGGCTACAGAAATATACCTTGTTGTTGTTTAGTCGTTAAGTCGTGTCCGACTCTTCGTGACCCCATGAACCATATTGCGCCAGGCCTTCCTGTCCTTCACTGCCTCCCTGAGTTTGCTCAGTTTCATGCTCATTGCTTCAGTGATGCTATCTAACCATCTCATCCTCTGCCGTCCTCTTCTCCTTTTGCCTTCAATCTTTCCCAGCATCAGGGTCTTCTCCAAAGAGATCTCTCTTCGCATTAGGTGACCAAAGTATCTGAGCTTGAGCTTCATTATCGATCCTTCCAATGAGCAATCAGGGTTGATTTCCTTTAAGATTGACTGGTTTGACCTCCTAGCAGTCCAGGGGACTCTCAAGAGTCTTCTCCAGCACCACAGTTCCAAGGCATGAAATATACCTGATAAGACTTTTAAACTAAGAATATCACCAAAAAATTTACTCCTATTTTCTCATAGTTCTTAGGAAAAGATACCTGACATGTGAGCACCAATGACAGAAGAGGAGGAAGAAAGAAAAAGTACATAACACCATGTCCAATTCGTTAGATACTGCTTAGGGAGAAATAATTTTGCAATTACCATTTTACTGTGGCTACTGCACAATCTAGTTTGGTCTTTAAATGAGTCATGTACAACAGATTGCTATTTGTCATAACTTGTTTTTAAAGACATATGTGGGGGAAAAATCCTTAAATGCAATTCATTTAAGAAAAAGTCATTCACCTTACCATCAGCTTTTCAAATTTTCCTTAACACATTTGCTAGTTATTAAAGATTGCTGAGTTAGGAGTGGCACTTGTCACCCTTTATTCCAAAAATCCTTTTTCATAGGCAGTTAATCTCTATGACAGCACCAGATGGAAGTGCATTTGTCAAAAAAAGAAATACATACATTAAAACTCAGGCTGAAAAAAATTACAGATGGTAGGAATACTAATACATACAGCATATACTGAATGCCTCTGACTTGTTACCAGTGTTATATATTAATTTATAGAATCATGGAATCAGAGGGTTGGAAGAGACCTTGGAGTGACCTTCTAGTCCAATTCTCTGCCCAGGGTAGGACTCTTCAGATCATCTCAGACAAATGGTTGTCCAACCTTTGTTTGAAAACCTCTGGTATGGAGCACCCATGACTCCAGGAGGCAGGCTGTGCCACTGCTTCGATTTGCAGTTGTTTGGTTCATAACTTGTATTTGTGAGAAGGTATGAATAGGAATGAATGAAAGTTAGAGCAAATGAGAATGATTCATGGCAGTCATAAAAGGGGCAAAGTTTTTTTCTGGAAGATTCTAGCTTATGCAATTGCAGAAAAATATTAAAGTGAAAACCTCTGTGAGAGATTGTGGGGAGGGGAAACAGTAGTGGACAAGTCAGTTGACAGCTTATTTTAGAAATGACACCTTGGCCCAGGTGTGGAGAAAGTTGGGGAGAACAACTCAGAGCATTCAAAAGGACTTACCTTAATTAATTTATTCTAAGTGAGGCTGCAAAATTCCTCTTAAAAGTTCCAAGATTCTGTATTTACCCCATACTAGCCTTAAAGACCTCACACTGAAATCCATGTTGTCCTTGCTTGGTTGGACTTGCCCAGCTGCAGAGGGGCTCAACAGCCTGATTGGTTAACTGATGTTTTTAAATTCTTTGTTATAAAACCGTTAGAATTCATGACTTGTAGTTGTATTTTTTAAATTTATTTAAAATATTTCGACATCACTTCCCATGAAAAGCAATCTTGAAGCAGTTTACATTTAAAATTAATTACTGAGAATTAAAACAATTGGATAAAACAATAAAAAACTTCCATTAAGATATTTTATAAAAATGCAGTGCAAAATGCAAAGTAATGTCAATAAGATAAACATTAAAACAATAACAGTAAGTAAAAACAGGAACAAAATTAAAAAACAAAACAGAATTAACATATTATTAGAAGACTTAGGATAATAAAAATATCTTTGCCTGGCCCTGAAATGATAATAAGAATGGCACCAAGCCTATCGCATTCCAAAATAAGGGCCTGCCACTAAAAAAGCCCACTCCTGGGAAACCACTTGCTGGACCTCACCATAGAAGGATACCTGCAGTAGATCCTTCAAAGGGAACCTTGGGGTATGAGAAGGAACATATGGGAACAAATATACCTTCAGATTCTGTGATTCAAGATGTAAGAAGCTTTACAGATTAAAATCAGCTCCTTGAATTGGGCCCCATAATGAACTGGGACCCAGTGAAAATTATATACCACCCAGTTCTGGTAGGTATTCTTTGCTGCAACATTTTGTATTAATGAAAGTTTCTGAAGGACGACGGTGTAAATTTGATTTTAAAAACATTGAAAATGTATGATTTTTTGGACTATGCAGCAAAAGGATGCTTAGTATATGGATTTTGGAAAGTTAACAATGGATTTAGGGGCTAGAGGAATTTGGAATTATAGCTCTGAATTAATAAGAAGATATTTTCTCATGGGAAAATGGCAATTGCTTTCGATTGTTTTGGCTTTTTCACGATAAGGATACCTTGAAGGTTGGACACTAGAGAGAGCTAGAGGATAAAGACTATGGAGCAGATAAAGAATATGGAGCAGAAATATATACTGCAAGTTTTTGAATCTCTCTCTACCAAGCTTCTTGATAGAATGGACCAATTGCTTGACAAAATGGACAGATCATGTTATAATGAAGTTATAGAACAAATTGCAATGGATGTTTATGAAATTACTCTGAAGGGGGACTTAAATGTAACACAAATGGATCTGATGGATGACTGATTTCCTAAAGGAGATATACAGATACCAAACCAGGAAACTGATTTGGATAATTTTTTCTTGCTGGATATACAGAAGAGCTCTGTTAAGGTTTTGAAGGATTTTATTATAAGTGACAAGCAAAAGGATAAACTTTACTTGTTGGATATAAAAAAGAAATTTGATAAAGTTTTGAAAAAATTTTGCCTTGAAATGCAGATGACCAGCAAACTACCTCTGGGACTCTCTTTGAAGGGGTTAAAGAATATTTTTAAAAACTCAGGGAAGGAATACAAGGTTGATTTGTTCAATCAGGGCTAAAAGAGGAAAATAGTTATATCTGGTTACCCTTACTGGACTTTTGCTGACAAAGAATGATTGATGAAGCATTTGGATTTTGTTTTTTTTACTTAAGAGGGGAGCCATGGGGAGAAGAGAGATTATTTTGTACTTAGAGATGGTGATAAGCGATTAAAATTGTCTTTTTAATTTGCTAAAATGAAGGGGGAAGTTACTTCTTTTTTCTTTTTCTCTTTTCTTTCTTTTTTTCTTTTCCACCCCCTCTTTTTTGGGGGGGGGTATTTTTCTGTTTGCATTTTTTGTACTTTGTATTGGCCTTTATTCTTTTCATTTATAATTTTTAATAAAATTATTGGAAAAAACCCAAAATCTTGCCAGGAAAATTGCAGGGACTTGTCCAAGCATTCGCCTGAACAAGTGGTACTTACAACTGCTCCTCAGAGTTCCAGCCGTTGCAGCATCCCCGTGGTCATGTGATCACAATCTGGGCACTCAGCGCCTGGCTTGCAATTATAACATTGCAGCATCCTGTGGTTATGTGGTTGCCATTTGCAACCTTCTTTGCTGGCTTCTGACAAGCAAAGTCAGTGGGAAAGCTGGTAGGAGGTTGCAAATGGTGACCACAATGTCCTCACTTAATGACCCACAGTGATTCACTTAATGACAGCAATTGTGAGTGTTGGAATTGCTGTCGCTAAGCGGTATGGTCACATGATATCTCACTTTACAACTGCATCACTTAGCAACAGCAATTTTGGTCCCAATTGCTGTTGTAAACTGAGGACTACTTGTATGGAGCCCAGGTTCACAGGAGCAGGCCCTAGTGAAAGGCTGACTTTTATACAGCAAAAAGTTCAGAATCTTCCTTTGGCTGTATGGGCATAACTAATTCTAACATCAGTCTAAGCCAGTGGTTCTTAAACTATTTTACCCAATTACCCCTTTTCCCGGTTTTGAATAACATCATTATCCTACAAAAAAAACAGACTGTTGTTTTACACAAGCATCCCCCAAACTGGATCCTTGACTCACAAAAAAGCAATTACAAATTGCTCCATTACCCTCAGGATATGCTCTAATTACTTTTTTGGCAGTAATTACCCCCAGTTTAAGGGCCACTGGTCTAAGCTTAAGCAAAATCAGCAAAGCAGAAGGAAAATCCAGGGAGGCCTGAATAACTTCCAGCAGATCTTCCTGCTGCATAAACAATTAAAGGGAAAAAATTAAAAAAACATTAATGTATGTGGGATTTTTTTTTCCCTTTGATATTTAGGAACTATTTCCTTAAATCTTATCCTAAACAAGGTTATCACTCTCCAAAATTATGTCTCTCCTATGACTTCAAATAAAGTCCAGGACAAGCCAGCTAAACCTGAGGCATAATATTTTAAAATGTGACATTATTTTAAAATATAAGAATATGTGAGGCTGCATTCTTAGAACTGTGAAGGGTTTGTGGTCCCTATTTCCCCATGTGAAGACATAACGCATGAGAGGAGCTTGACTCATCATTGCTACTCTAACCAATTTTGAGCAGCCCCCTGCTCCTCCATCATGTCCAAATCAACCTGGTTCCAGGTGGTCCCCTAATCCCTGGAAAGGATTTTCAGAAAGTGCAAGTAGTTGTATGGAAACAGATAACCCTTTGTGAGCTTTTCCATTTACAGTTTTTAAAATCCATACCAAAATAATAAAAGGATAATTTATACATAGTTATTACGTTTTAAAACAAGTACACAGAATGGATGGTATTAAGGATTTTAATGGAATGTGCAACCTCTTCCCTGAGATTCATTGTGGCATGTTATTTAAATCACAACACAACAAAGAAGCAGAAGTGAACATTCTTAAAACTATTCTAATTTCAAATCCATTGGAACATTATTGACAACTGATGGTGTAAACATTTAGGGAAACAGCAGAAAACAAATATTTTGATGTCGTGGAAGTATGTAGGTACTTCTACCTCCACCTACAGCAATGCTCAATTAGCTTCTTTTTGATAGGATATATTAAAAACTAGCGGCAGTGATGACAACTGAAATATCCTCATAGCTGAATGCAATCTTTTCTATCTCAGCAGGAATAACATTGTAATTCTGTGTTTCCTACTTTTCTTCTTATGCTCAGAAAAAAGTAAATAAAAAGACAAGAATTACGACACACTCCAATCTTATATTGAATAGTGTATTATATTACAATGATTTTTTTTCTCATGTTGGAAATATGCTTGGGAGGGAATTCATCTGTGTCTTGATAACTTTAGTTGACTGAAGCAAACTTTTACAGATAAGTTATGGCCACAAAATGAAAATTTTATAGAGCATTCACTTATGGAACAGTATTTCATGCACCGACAGAACTGCTCTGTTAGAAAACAAACAATGCATATTCCTTGCCATCCATTTATACCTTATTTATTTCACCTTAGAATCAGGCTAAAGGCAATGAGCTTTCCACCTATCCTCAAGACAAGACTATAATGGTCATATCTAGAAATGATCTTGAAACAACAGGAATTAGACAAGTTGTTCTTTCTACAATTGAAGTAATGTATTTTCCTAATTTATTAATAAAGTTGTAAATCAGCTTTGCCATAGAGTTCAAAAACATACTTGCCAAAACAAAGATTGTGCTACATATGATGGAGTTTGTCTTGTTTCAGACTGATTGTGTCTCATTATCTGTTGTGCTTCCTCCATTCATCTCTGGTGCTCCTGAATCATCCTGGTTTTCTCTGCCCACAGTCTGGGGTCTTGACTGATCATCAGTTGACTTTGCACCGTTTACTGATATTCCAGCAAAGATTGCAAATATTCATGTGAAGCATATTCATAGGATCTAGGTGTTTTTGATGGAGACTGTGGCTTTATTGGTGCGAGCTCTGGCTGTTTCATGCTTACATTACTACATTTGTCTTCTGGTGGGTATTCCTGATTTCTCTGTCTCCTGATCCTAGTTAAGAACAATAATATTTAGGCTGTTCTGGAGCTTCCATGCTATTCCTATGTTCCATTACATCACAGGGCTCTTCGCTGGCTCCTGATTTGAGCTAGAGTCTTCAAACACTTGGTCCTTGTGTTAAGAGCCCTCCAGTAATTGTCTGCCCTGCTTTCTCTTTACAACCATTTTGTTCCTCTGAGCAGGGTCATCCTTCTGTTCCTCATTCCAGGAGCAGAATGCCTCTGGGCTTTCAGGGACTTGGCCCTGTGACTTTGGAGTCAGCTTCCCTGTTCATTTCTGTGAAAGCTTGATGATACTGAAAAGATGTTTAAAGACCTTTTGGATGAGTGGGATTAGTGCAGGCCTGGTTATTTTACTCTATTCTCATTAAGGCTGGTATTTTTCAGTAAGTATTTTTCAATGTTAATTATGGATGGATGTGTGCTCTGCAATATTGTAGGATGTTCCTTAAAATATATATGGCTGTTGTGGATGCTTCTAACTGTAAACTGAGATTTTACTGTGTTGGATGTTAAGTTGTGACCTAATATTATAGGATGAAATTGTGTAACTATTAATCTTTTGATCTATATCACACCTTGGTAAAGTAATAAAGATACTATTATTATTGTCATTATTTTTCATAATAGGGCTCAACATATATTTTTTTCATAATTTTTCATGAAAGAAAAATTCAAGATGCCATCTTACCCGGCACCTGAATTTTCTGTAATATTACAAGTCCAAAGTATCATATTCTCTTATCTGTATTCCAACAAGCTTTTATTATTTTCTTATATTCCTATAAAATAGCAGCACTTTGCTTCTTTTAAAGGCTCTATGTTTTCTCTAGCAAGATGCTGCAATATCGAGGAAAAAGTTTGTGAAGCAGTTGTTCAAAAAGAAAGAGCACCTTTTATAGCTTTTGTTATAGTTGGAAGCACCTACACACTTTTGAAAGTCAGACATTATTTCAATGCCAAACACGTCATTAAAAAAAAAATACTAAAATCATGCAAATTGGTAGCAGTGCAATTATGAGTTTAAAGTCAAGAGGCTGCAATCCTCTATAAGGAAGATAGACAAACAGAGGAGAATTCAACAGCTTTCAAAGGCTCTGCTCTGCAGATAACCAAGTTTGAATCCCTTTAGTTGGAGTTGGGTTCTAGGGAGCAGTTGGGTTTGTTGTTGCTGTATTGGTCTCCCTGCCATGCAGTAACTTCTTGCTTGAGCTCCTAGATTCCATCACAGGGTTGGTAGTACTGTATACAAGGTTTTTATTTCTTGGGGTCTTCAGTCTGTCCCATGGTGTGAAGTCTGGGACAGCCCAGGAGTTCATGGCCACTACAGCAACTGTGGACCTGACCCAAGTCATTGGAGCCCAACAGATACCCAGGGTCACACACTAGTGTCTCCAGGCACTTGTGATATGATCTGGAAGTGAAGGATATTACCATCAGTCCTTTGCCATGTTCAGATCAGTGCTTTTTGGCTCACAGGTGCTGCCCCCCCCCCCCAAATACAGGGAGGTAGGACCTATTAGATCAGTCTGCCCCAGGTGACTAATGGACCCTATCAGAGCTTGGGTTTTCCCCTGAGGATCTGATGGGTGCTGCCTGGAATAAGTATGTGACAAGAGCCTTGGATCAGATTGCTGCTATGTAGCCTCTCACTGTATCAATCCTGAGGTGCACCTTGGTTTTCTGAAGAACTGCAGGAGATGAAATGCCAGATGAGATGGCTGGAGCACCATGGGAGGAAGATGAAAAGTGCAGCTGACTGAGCACAAGAAATAGTCATAACCTCCTTAAAAGCAGGAAAAAAAGAGGGATGTGGAAAGGACAGGACAGCAACACCCCTCTCCCTGAATTGTGCTGAATGAATCAATGTAGAAAATGTTCTACTCAAACTTAAAAATAGCAACTCTAAAAGGGGCTTACTTTTCCACTTGCTTTTCTGGGCTGCCAGGCTTGGCATGACAGTGAATAATACTCATTCCTGTCTCCTTCCTTTGATCAAAGAGATTTGTGGGTTGTTTGGAGGGTTGGCATAGCTGGTTGTGAGCATGGCCCATTCAGGGAAGGACCTCTCAATCACTGGCTTTTGGGGGCACTAAGTTAGATAGAACACAATCTAGGCAAGGCTTGGAAGAATGCTCACTGACTTATCTTGGTCAGATGGTATGCCTTTGTTGCTTCTGATCAACATGTCCTGGATATTGACAAGACACATTGGCAAAGCCTGGCTTCTTCAGGCAGGAGACTGTTATATCAGACTAGATGGCAATACTCTGTTAGTCAATAGAAGCAGTAGAAGGAAAGCCACAGAGGTTAAGCAAGCCACCAAAAGCTGACATGGAGAATTAAATATAATCTCCACATTGCTACTCTTAAAGGCAGTAAATATTTGGACCACTGCCTCTAAGTTTTACCCTGATAGCCACTCCTTCGTTGAGAGACTGAAACCCCTTAAACCTTTGGAAATAAGATTTGGTTCAGGAGTCTGGAGTGGACTAATTACCACTGAGCTTGTATTCAGAATGCTGAGAGCTGAGCTGAACTATAAGTTGTATTGACAAAGCTAGCACAGAAATGTACCTTCTCATGTGCTGATGGAATGCTAAAGTGAAAACTTGTGTTTGGCTACAGGAAATAAAATGAGAGGTGAGGAAGCAAATGAAGCCCAGAGCAATGTTAGTGTGGCCACCCCACAAACTCTGATAGTTTTACCACCTTGTTATCTGCCTATCTGTCATTTCCTCAGGTCAGTCTCAGAGAACCTATCATGCCATTCAACCCTTACCCAATGTTCTCACATATACAGGAGTTGCAACATTCTATATTATCTGTAACAACTCCAGAACCGGAGAAAGCCATACAATGTGTTTGTGAAGTTTCGTCTGATGTAACTTGATTTGTGAATCTGTTTCAGTGAGGTGATTCAACCAATGCTTCATCAAATGAAAACACTCCTTTAAAGCTTTGCTACTAAAATCCTACTTAATATCATTCCCCAAATATCCATTCAATTATAATAGACACTGGCAATATAATCAACATAGTGTAATTGATTTTAAAAACATTTTATCTATTAAATTAATTTTAACTGGTTTATTTATGTCCTATAGTTTGGCACTAAGATTTTAATTTTTTAGAAGCTTTTCACATTAAAAGAAAAGGATTTTTGTTGCATTTTCTGTCAGGATATGATTGAAACATCTCTTCCAAAGGAGTTTGGAGGAAAGTTACTTTCCTTCTATGTGCAGTGGACAGAGCAAGGGTTAATAAACCCGCAACCAATTCCATTCATATTTCTATGGGAGTAAGTAAGTTCCTCTGAATCCTGTAACTTCCAAATAAACAGAATTGAACTGCCTATAACCATCAAGATTACCTTATACAGAACATCATTGCTCATGTCACAGTACTCAGATGTGATTCAGGAAGGACAGTGAAGATGCCACAAAATAATAACATAATTCAGGTTTGTTTTTGGAATTATCTGAAGTTCTGTATGTCAGCCTTGATCTTTTCAAGATGAACAAAACTACTCAATCTCATTTTCCAACTGTTCTTTTCTCATCAGCAGCAGCAAATAAAAGTAAAAGTATGACCATCAACCTCTTCAGATAAAGCATTTGTTAATTTTTAAAATGATGACAAATGAAAGGAAAATATACACTTCAACAATAACAAAACAAATTTATCTTCATTTTTAGGCAGACATGAGTTTCCAAAATGTTGTTGGTCTATCATTACAGAATTTTCCAAATCCCCTCCCAGCTTCCTTCAATTGTTACCAAGGAAAAGTAATATTAGCTTTTGACTGATAGTGCAAACAAAAATGTTGGGGAGCTTGAGATCAATTTAAAAATATGCAGTTAGAACAAATAGGTGATAGTAGGTGTGGAAAAAATTAATAATATAAACTTATACCCCAACTGCTCCTAATTTATTAAACCATGCCATTTTTTTCTGGGGGGTGTTGTGCATTAGATATTAAAAAGGAGCCTCCACCCACATGCTGAATTAATCGTGCTATACTCACAAACTGCATAATTTATCTCCTAAATGTGCTATAGCTTCTTCATCTCCTTTTTTGTCTGACAATTGGATAACAAACTTTAAAACAGAGTAAGAACATTTTTCTTCCATGGATATTTTTTGGTATTTTCAGAAAGATAAAAGATACGTATCTTCATCAGTGGTTGCCATGGAAATGATTATGCTGACCCAGATGATTGCAGCTTCAGAGAATGACTAAACGGCAGAGATGCCATGCTCTAAAGAAACAAATACTCACTCTCACTTTCCTATTTATGGATAAGTGTCTGAGCAATAACAAGATAAGCCTGAAAAGCTCTGAAGAAGGATGGTGGCTTATGCTAGCCTTAAATATGAATATGTGTGTGTTTGGAATGAGAAGGAAAGGGATGTTGCACACACTATGAACAGAATCCTTTATTTGTCATGCAAAAGAAGCACAATCTACAATCTATTTTCACAGCCTGCACTTCTCAACTGCATAACATTGAATTTTTAAAAATTCTTTTTAATAATAAAAGTTGGTTATTTTGATATAGTATTGCTAGAACCAGTTTGGTGTAGAGGTTAAAAATACTAGCCTAGAAACTGGGAGACAGTGAGTTCTTGTGCTGCCTGCTGGGAGATTTTGAGCCAGTCACAATCTCTTAGCCCTAGGAAGAAGGCAATGGCAAATTGCTTCCAAAAATATTGCCAATAAAACTGCATGGACTTGTCCGTGTGGTTGCTATGAGTCAAGCTTCACTCAAAAGATTTATATGATCTGAAGAGAAATCAGAGTAGATTCTGGTGACAACTGCATATTATACTCCAATGAACAGTGGTAATGAAAGAAGCAGGAATGAGTTTTGGAAAAAGTCCTTTGGAATCTGATCACTCACACTTCTGGAGAAGATGGCAGACTGAAGATGGCTCGTTGAAAAGTGGAGCTGACCGAAGATGGCACCACAAACAGGGAGCCAACAAATAGATCAGCTCCTTCAACCCTCTCTGGACAAAGAGAGGATGTGAGATCACCCAAGTTGTTTTCCTTATGATGGCGGTCTCTGGAGGATGGGAGAATTGGGAGACGAGGGAATTTGCCATAATTGCTCCAGATGCAAACAGAGCCTTTTTAAAGGACACTAACTAAGTTAGAGCCAATCTGTCACCTATATGCAGATAAATTCAGGTGAACATTTATGCCCTACTGAATCAGTAAGACTAAACTGACCTAAACCCAAGACTTTGTCATTATAAGTTATAGTTCAGGGCAGTAAGGTGCAATTTTCTTCCATTAGAATGAATGAACTCTTTGGTTGTCATTGAGATAAGAGGCATCTGCTGTTGGTTTTGTACTCTATGCCTAGAAATATAGAGTAAATGTAATGTATTGTTGATATTTGTTTTCTCTATTTTTTCAAGTCTAGAAAACTAAATTCTACACCATTTAAAACATCAAAAAGGCCAGGATGTACATGCTTATATAAATATGTAATAAAATATAGTACTTCTGTGTTTAGATAAAATAAAAAGTTATCCTTGTTTGACATTGAGGTAGGTATCAGCACCTCTCATACAGGGACAGAACTCTTCATTCTCCATTAAATGTCTCTCTTGCTGGCATTCTTTCCTCCATGAATTTCATTATTTTGCAGTGAGAAATTTCAGTGAAAGGGAGAGGGAGAGTCTCCACTTTGGTTTCAGTTGTCCAAATAGGTAATCCCCATAAGATATATTTGATCCACAGACCAGAGTTTTCCAGGATTGCTGTCAAAAAGAACATTCAATTCAGGGTTTGTTAGTGCTGAAAACAGTTTTCCAGGATAACGTAACAAATGTAGATGTTCAGACTATCTTCTGTAGAACATCTACAGAAGTAGACCACTGGATGGTTATAAAGTGATACCACTGGATCAGAACTTTTGGAATCTTTTTGATTGGGACAATATACAAAAGTTGTAATAAATAGAATAAATTTAAGGAGCCATTCTGCAGACTAAGCGAGAAGACTTCTTGCAGGCTGCCTGGCTTTTGAAAGCAAATGAAATAACACATACTACTATCTATCGATAATGCTTTCCATAGGTCTACTTAACCTACTAAAAATACTTAACTGCACTACTGAATGTGTGTTTGGTAGGCCTGCCTAATGGAGCCCTGAAATTCACTTTCTTGAGTCAGAGAAACTGTGATTTCCTTCAACAAGGAATTGCTCATCACTTTGCAGCCTCTTCTAGTTATTTCATGAGGTGGTAGAAGCTATGGAGAAAGTAAAGTGAAGCAACATCATCTTTTTTTCATTCTTAGGAACAATAAGGTTGCATTTCTTTTGTTCAACAGTTTTGACAGGGGGGCTCGTTCAAATTATTGTTGTAGCAAAGGACCCACTTGGAGATTTGTATAACCCTAGAGTATAGTATTACAGATGCTCTAAGAATTGATATCAATGAATCCTATTGATATTAACTATTGTAATGTGCTCTACGTGGGGCTGCCCTTGAAAAGTATCCAGAAGCTTCAGTTGGTTCAGAATGTGGCAACCTGCATAGTTTTGTGCAAGCCTAGATTTGCACGTGTCCCCTCTCTTGCAGGAGCTGCACTGGCTGCTGATTTGCTTCTGGGTCCAATTCAAGGTGCTGGTTGTCACCTTTAAAGCCCTACATGGCTTGAGGCCAGGTTATTTGAAGGACTGTCTTTTCCCAGTTTCATCTGCCTGACCCACCAGATCGAGGATGCAGGGTATGTTACAGGTCCCCTCTATTAAGGAAGTCCATCTAGGGGGACCAAGAAGAAGGGCCTTCTCCATGCTGGCTCCCTCCCTGTGGAACATCATCCTGCAGAGGTAAGACTGGCCCCCACCTTGATGCTCTTCTGCAAGGCCCTGAAGACATGGTTGTGCCAGCCTGCCTGGGGATCCCAGGTCTACCCGGAGCCCATCAAATGGCTATTGTAAATGTATTGTCATCACCAGGGGGGTGGGGGATGGAGTGGGTTTTGTATTGGGATTTTTATTTTTGTAAGCCACTCGGATCATTGTGAGTTGGGTGGCAATAGAAATTGTTTAAATAAACAAACAAACAAATAAATAGTAAGCTAGTAAATATTCCCTGCACTAATATGCAAATTAGACCATAGTTTTTGCACTTTTTCCAAAATATTACTATATTCCTTTAAAAGCTCATGGAAGTCTTATGATGAACTCTGAATTTTAGTGCAAACATTTCAAGGTTGTACACGATAGCTTGCAGTTGCAAGATGGTTCAAGGACTGCCATATAATACATCTTTCTTCTCCTTACCTTTTGTGCAAGTAAGAGCTATTGCAAGTGGTTAGTAATCTCAGCTGCTCCTACAACATACCAAATGTGGCTATAAATGTCACCTAAAACAATTATAATGATGCACCAATACTCCCAGGGATACTGTGTGTTCCCTGTGCTTATGTGCAGATCATACTTCTCTTTTTTACAGGTTTGTTGAATAGATTAGCTCAATTGTGTACCGAAATTACTTTAAAACTTGAAGTGTTGTATAAGTGCTACTAATTATTTCTTGTGCCCTTGGATAGTCTTTTCAGAAGATTCACTCATGCCATTATCTCTCTGTAATGCAGATAATATACAGATAAACAGAGCCTGTAGTGTAATACACATCCAAATTAACACAGCATTACCCACTCCTTTTGTGATTATTCTAAAGCTCATATCAATATGTTTGGTCCAGTTTTGTGGCAGAAAATACCAGAAAGTTTGCTGATTATGCAAACTAATCAATTACCATCTGGTTGCTTTCAAACTGACCAATCCATTTTTGGTCTCATTGTCTATCTGTGGGTTCCTCCCACATTCATCTGAACCTAAAATCATCCTGGAACAAAAAAAAAAAAAACTTTGTCTCTGCCAGAACAAATGTCAGAAAGATCTTGCTACGTCTTCATTCTCAGATACTCCACAATCAATCTGTTTGACTCCTGTAAACACAGATCCTTTGGAAATTATCTTGAATTAGGATCTGAACACATGCATAGAAGTGAGCAGTCTTCAGAACTGGCTGATAGAAAGGGAAGGAAATGCATTTAAATGGGTGAAAAAGATCCTTTAAAAACCAGTGGGGCGTTTTATTGCTGATCTGAGACTGAGAAGAAAGAAGAATGGGAAGAGAAGTAAAGTGAGTCCTTGAATGAACTAACTCCATGGAGGAAATGAAATGGCAAGGAAGAAGCAAGAGGAAAAACTTGAGAGGACAGAGAAAACATTGTTGCAGTTTTATGGTTCCAGGAAAAGACAGATCCTACATTCACACTCCTGCACACTCTGAAGGGCCTTCTGCAGAATGAATCCAAAGCACTGCAGAGCCCTAGTAAATACAGCATGTGGATGGTGTGGTAAAAAAGCCTATGGAAAGCACTATCTTAATTTTTCTTTTCAGGGATTGATCGGTCATATTCTCACATTCTCACATATTCTCACATTGAGAACAAGACTTTCCTTGCAAGCTTTCAGTATTGCTCAAAACTATAATGTCTTCTTGGATAAAAGGATTTGGAGAACATGCATATGTTTGTTTAAACTTGAGCAATAAATTAACTCTGCTAAAAGTTAAGTGATTAAAACTTCATTTTGCTTTAGATTTATAGAGGATTTCCAGTATCTTTAATCTAGACCAGCTTTTGACAGGTAGCGTGGAAATTTTTTTTTCAGTTCTGGTAGTTCTTTCCCAGTTTCAATTTCACAGTCACCACAGTGTATTAATATCTGATGTTTTTCTAATCTACATCATATTCCTCCATGCCAGCATTTAACACTGATGATTCAGCTACTAAACTTACCATACAGCAAGTTGATTTATGCACTTTCTACTTGGCAGTCCAATTCATTTGTACTCTTCATAAACTCATAATAAAAATCAAGATTATTATTCCAGGTATCCAACTCTAACCAGACATAACCCTAACCCTGCTGGATCAGCCCAAGTTTATCTTAGTTCAGCATTTTGCTTCTCACAGTGGCCAACTACCTTTGAAGTGTGCACAAACAGGAAAGAGATGTAATCTTCTCCCACTGTTGTTCACATGTACTGTAACTGCTATTCAGACACATGTTGCATCCAACATGGAGGCAGCACTGAATCTTAAAGACCAGTACCCCTCTGATACACTTGTCCTCCATATCCCCTTTTGAAGTGAGCCAAGTACATGTCCATCATCACCACTTGTGGTAATACACCGCATAATTAATAGTGTGCTGTGTGAAGAAATGCTTCCTTCTGTCTGTTTTAAATCTTCCAATAAACTTCATTGATTGGTCCCTGATCCTGTTTTGAAAGGAAGAAAATCTTTTCTCTGCACAGGTTCTCCATGCCATATATGATTTTATACACCTCAATCGTGTTATGTTCCCCCCTTTTTTCTCTAAGATAAAGAGTCCCAACCATCCTTTTTCTCACATGAAAGATGTTCAAGCCCCCTGATGATTTTGGTTGCCCTCTTTGGCAGGCTTTCCAGCTTCATTATAACTTTTTTTAAAATGTGGTGGCCAAAACTGTATACAATAGTCTGCTGTACATGTGCCATTGATTTATATAGAGGCATTACAATATTGGCTTATTTTTGGAATTCACCTTCTTCACATAACTACCTACTGAAATGATATCTTGATTGTGCTAGCCATTATCTCTCCCCTTTGCCTCCTTGATTGACTTGATAACTAATTAAACCACTTCCAACTTTGGTCCTATCCTTCAAAATATTTCCTGAAATATCAAAACTTTTCCAAACCAGATGCTGCACAGCACTTACCAACTTTCTCTCAAGAATCAATTTAAAAGCTGCTCTACCACCTTCTTGATGTTATGTGCTAGTAGCCTGATCCCATTTTGGTTCAAGTGGAGCCCATTTCTTTTATATAGGTTCAGCTTGTTTCAAAAGCTCCCCATTGCCTAACAAATCTGGAATGCTCTCCCTGACCCCACTGTCCTATCCATGCATTAAAACCCAGAATCACTGGGTGGCATATAAATATAAATAATAACAACAACCTCCAAGCTTTGCAGGTTCAATTGGCTTCCCAATGTTACTGGTATCAACATGGACTATGACTGCTGGCTCTTCCTCAGTGCTTTCTAGCAGCTTATCTAGAAAGCACGTGACATCTGCAGGCAGGAAAGTCACCATCAATCAACACACTTCTTACCCATCTCTCTGTATTTCTAATAACTGAATTACCCACAACTAAGGTCCCTCACATCTCCCCCAAGAGAATCCTTGGCACAAGAGGGTATGGATTTTTTTCACTCAAGGGTAGGGTCCTTCCTTGTCAATGAAATGATGTGCTCCTTCCCTAAGACTCTCATTCTCCTTGACAGCAAGGGAGCTATCATCCTGGGAGTGGGATGAAACTATCACATCCAAGAAAGTCTCTGCTTGCTCAAACATCTCTAGTTCAGGCACTCTGGTTTTAGGGAACAGATGTGCTCCCCAAGAGCCAGGAGTTCATTGCACTGAGCACAGTTCCATGACTTATGCCCAACAGGCAGTTAGTTGTACTATTGACCCTATGCTGTGAACTGGAAAACACCCCATCCCCTGCTCTTTTCTACCTTTGTTGTTGGTAACTCTGTATTCTTTTTTAGGAATGTAAGGTTTACAGTTAGTCCCTACTTTAAATATCTACAGATCTTGGAGCCCTGGCTTGCTAATCCACTAGTAAACTCACATTAAAGTTTATTCCCTGGAGACAGGTGGTCAGAAGGAAAGTGACACATTCCCAAATTACTCTGAATTAGGTTTTTATTTTTCCTGTATGAACTAAAACTGGGCATTTTCACCCTACTGTATATTCTAAGTCAGCCATACTGGTAATCATGGATCAGAGGCTTCCCAATGTTATGGATCACAGATGTTCATCCTGTTCATAGCAGTAGTTTCTTGGTCTGTTTTTTCCCTTGGTAAGTATGTTGTCATCATTCTAGGGGCTGGCTGACCTTTCCTGTGTGTCTGTGTGTTTCATCTGGGGAAAAATGATGATATAATCAGTGTCACAGACACTGTACATGGGGTGAGAAAGCCTGAATCTCTCCCCAATCCTTTGGTATCCTTCTTTCTTTTTATAATTTTTATTAAAGAGATTTTTAACAAGATAAAACCAATACAAATTTAAGAAAAGAAATAGAGAAAAACAGAGAATAGGTAAGAAAGGAAATAAGAAAAAGAAAGAATATAAGAAAAGAAAAAATTGTAAAGAAGCAGTGATTATAAATGCATTTATATTTTACCCTCTCTCTCTAAGGTTACATCATAATTTCCTTCCTTCCATAGTCTACTTTTTCTAATCATCAACCTCATAAATCACAAGTTCATTTCCTTTTATTTTCAGCAGAAAGTCCATAAGGGGTTTCTATTCAATAATAAATGTAGTTATTGTCCTTTCTCTAATCAAACAAGTCAATTTTGCCATCTCTGTTAATTCTGTCATCTTCACCAGCCATTCCTCCATTGTGGATATTTCAATCTTCCCCTTTTTGTGCACATAACCTCACAGCAGTTATCATATTCAAAAACAATGTTCCAGAACTCTTTTCTAATTGTCTACCCATTAGTCCTTAGAAATCCAAAACATACTGATTATTGAAAAAGATCTGTGTCTTTCAGAAAAGTAAGTATATTCTTTTAAGTAATCATTTTTGTATTTCCATATATCTACAAGCTCTAAATTGTCCATCATATCAAAAAAGACTTTTGGCAGTTTACCTGGTGTTACCTTAATATTGCTCTCAGAGGTTCTATCTTTTGTGGACTGACCACTCCATTCCAGTCTCCCATTAAGGATCAATTTTCATATAGTAAGTCCATTAATTTGTCCACAAGTCCTTTGTTACTTTGTCTTCATTTGGGGCATAAATTCCTAATATGAGAGTCTTTGCCTCATGTAGATTAACTTGCACCCCCACATACCTTCCATGATCATTGGTAAATATCAGTTCTGCTGTAGTTGGGGATTTATATACAAAACAACTCCATTTCTCTTTTTAGTGCCCACTGAAATAAACTGTTCACCTAAATTCTTGTAAATCAAACATTTTATATCCTTTTTTCTAATATGCGTTTCTGGTAGACAGATTACATTTTATTTCAGTTTCTTTAAATGAAGTAATTTTCTTCTTTTTTGAGGAGCATTTGCTCCATTTATATTCCACATTAGCCTTTGAATTCCATAAGTACACTAGAAATTTGGAAAAGTCAATACCTGTAGCACCTAACATAGTAAACTCTTCCTCAGTTTCTTCTTGTGGTTGTTGCATAGTCCCTTCTGTCACCTCAATTTACATTTCTTTCATTTCCTCTTTAAATTTTTCTTTAAAAATCTCTCTCTTTTTGCACTGAATTCAAAAGGAACCTCTGCTGTTTAAAAGCAAAAATCACTCCTTCCAATTTATGCCATTGAAATGGTATATCTTTCTGTTTGAGTTTGTCAATCAAAAAAGAGATTCTTTCCTCGTGCACAGTATTCTTGTCAGAATTTATTTAAGTACAATTACATCTGTATGATTAATCTTCAATTAGTAGTGAAATACTGCTGCAGAACCTGGTCTCTAGTTCTTTTCCTGACAAAGTGCACAAGAATATCCCTTGGCACATTTCTTAATTTTATAAATCATGTATTAACCCTATACACCTTGTCAATCTCTGCATCCATATTGTCTTCATTCTATGCCAGAAATGTGTTAAGGATTGAACAAGCTTTTCTCTGGTAACTTCACCAGGACCTTCTGGGACTGCTCTAAATCTCAGACAATATTCTTTTTCTCTCAGTTCCTATAGAGCCAGATTGTCTAAGTCCTTTTCCATCTCTTTATTATTTCTGCCTTGCTTTCTAAAATGTCCACTTTGTCTTTAACTTGTTTGACTTCTCTGGTCAATTGTCCTACAGACTCTTCAGTTGTTTTAACTTCTCTCATTTCTTCTTTCATCTTTACAAATCTTTCTTCCATTCTCCTTTCAAATTCTGCCAAATCAAACATTTTTTGCAATGTTTCTGGAGTAATCCCCCCCTTTGGTTGGTTGCTTTAATAATTCTCTCCTTCCTTCACCAGGCTTTGCTGCTTTTCTGGTGGAATCCTTTGGTATCCTAATATTACCCCATGGAAACATGAGAGAGAGAGTGAAAATGGAATGTTGTGACCACTTCTTTCCTGATCTATACCAGGAGGCCCAAAGGAGTTAATTACACAACAATTCCCCAGTCAGAGTTCAGATAATACAGTGGGGCAAAAAAGTATTTAGTCAGCCACCAATTGTGCAAGTTCTCCCACTTAAAAAGATGAGAGAGGCCTGTAATTTTCATCATAGGTATACCTCAACTATGAGAGACAAAATGAGAAAAAAAATCCAGAAAATCACATTGTCTGATTTTTAAAGAATCATAGTATTCCTATGATGAAAATTACAGGCCTCTCTCATCTTTTTAAGTGGGAGAACTTGCACAATTGGTGGCTGACTAAATACTTTTTTGCCCCACTGTATACATAGCCTTGACACCAATTTTTAACCACAGTTAAATTCATGGTTTGAATTTATGTTCATATATGTTAAGCACATTATGTTAAGCCTATTCTGTAATGTGAATCAGGATACTGCACTGATTAGGTTATTTCATGTATTATACTAGTTAACACTTCTATGAGCAGGTGAATGCCAAGTTTCATTTTCCATTTTAAAATTCTGTTTAAAGTTCTCATATTCTATAGTTGGAGACATATAATTTACAATGTACTCATTCTAAATACAAATTACATTTATTTCTGAGTGTGTGTACTATTTGAATATATCTATATTAGTCCCCAAAAGATGAAATGTATATTGTGGTGTTAGCAGATTTTTCATTCTGAAACATGAGCTTCTTTTTATGTATAAAATATATATAAGTTATTCAGTCTTGTTTTAAAACAACAATTTTAGGGAGAGAAAAATGTACATTATGTTAAACTAAACAATACAGCAGACTCTTCTGCTGTCACTGCAGTTCTATTCAGGTGCAGAACTAAATTGGATCCAGTTACAGTCATAGGGAAAGAAACATTTTAATAAATTGCAAAATCTGCTTTTTCAGATGTCTGCATAAAACATTTGGACTTTTGAGTACTTCACTGTTTATCTGAGATGAAAGAGTTATACTGCAGTAAACAAAAGCAACTGAGGACCTATAAATAAAGTTAAAAACTTGTCAAGAATTAATTTTTAAAAACAGAATAAGTTTGGACTATATATTAGTGAGAACAGGAGACTAAAGTCAAGCAGTAGTTTATATTAAATTTTAAAAAAAATATTTAGCTTAAGAGAATTAGATTCTGCACTAGCCACAAGTTAATTTTCAGAAATAAAGTTAACATCCAAAAACAGATAAAAAGCATTATGAACATGCATACTCATGTCAGTAGGCTGTACCTGCCATTGTTACATATAGTATTAAGCAAGTGGTTACATATCCTCTAACTATCTTTGGTTAGCAAGTAAAGAATCATTCCCATCTTATTGGTACACCTTGTTATCTTCAATATAGTGGTATGTTAATATTACCAATCAGACTGAAAAATTCTGTGTATGTAATCTAAAAGTTTAGATGGCAGTAAATTCAGTTACTATCTGCTTAAGAATTATTATGAAGAATACAGGTAGTTCTCGATTTACAACCACAATTGGGACCAAAATTTCCATCACTAAGCAAAGCGGTTGTAAAGCATCCTGGCACTTCCCACTGCCATCATTAAGAGAATTTCACTGGTTGTTAGCTGAGGACCTACCCCAATCCAAGCCATTCCAGGCTTGGTCCCTCCCAGCCTTGAGCTGCAGTAAGGTAAGGGACTGCCTCTAACTCCCCCCACCCATCTCCCCCCCATCTCTGCCCCTTTGGCCACACTGCATCCTGCCTTGTGGGGCGGCAAGCAGCCTCAGAGCCTGCAGCTGCCTAAGGCTCAGGGCCTTCTTGCTCCTCCTTCCCCCTTTGCTTGTTCGCACGGACCGCACCCTCCTTCCCTCCTTTGCTCATTCATACACACCATGCCCTCCTTCCCTCGCTTGCATGCACCAGCACCCTTCTTCCTCGTTCACACAAAGGATGGAAGGAGGGTGCAGTGCATCCATGCAAGCAAGTGAAGGGGGAAGGAGGGTGCTGGTGTGTGCAAGCAAGTGAAGGGGGGAAGGAGGGCACCGTGCATGTGTGTGAGTGAAGGGGGGAGCAGGGTGTGGTGCATGCAAGTGAAGAAAGACTGGGGTGGGTAGGGGACACTTACCCAAGTGACTTGTGACTTCCCCTGCCAGCTTCCTCATTGACTTTGCTTGTGGCAAGCCAGCAGGGAGGGTTACAAATGGCAATCATGTGAACATGGGGTGCTCGGCAATTGGTTATAAGTGTGAATGGGTTGCCAACCACCCAGATCATGATCATGTGACCATGGGGCATTGCAACAGCTGTAACTTTGGGGATCAGTCATAAGTCCATAACTTGAGGTCATAACTTGAGGACTACCTGTAATCTGCAATTTATCTAATTCATTAGCCTTGGGAAACAGCATACAATTTCCTGTAATCATAATAGTTCTTTAATTATCTAGTCCCCACAGAAAGTTAAAGAGCACAATATATTGTCCCTGCATTTCAATTGTAGCATTTCAGTGAAAGCTTCCCTGTTATTCAAAATTGTTAAAAATATTTCAAATGTCCATTAAAATTAAAACACTTGTTAGTGATTAAGTTAGCAATTAATATTTATTCAAGATGGGATAAAGCATAAAAGCTTTCAATTACAGAAGCCTTCCAAATGTGATTTTTCTGTGAAAACGAGAAGACCTTCCTTACCCCATCCATTTAATCAGCTGAATAGTAATTTTCCACCTACTTTTATGCTGCTCTGTATCCCATCTCTTAATCTCATTACTTTCAAATAAATTATTAAATATGCCGGGAAAGGAAATCAGACCAAGCATGGTTTCTCATCGTGGCTGAGCAGTTGTCTACGGGATGCCCAGAAGTGAAATAGTCCTCTGTTGGTTTTACTCTGAGAAAATGCTATCCAGAGGCATACTTTTCCTCATCTGCTTCCTCTACACCAGTGATTCTCAACCTTTTTGAAGCTGCCGCCCCCCTAAGGAGCGGAAAATTTTTCAACACCACCCTTTGTGAAAATCCTGTAATTTAGGGTATGGGGGGGGGGGGTTACTGAATTATAAAAGGCAAAAATTTTAAGTAATTTTTTTCAGTAGACTTACACACCAAATTTGTTCGATTTAACTGGATACTTTTGCCCTGGAAGGTAACTGCATTCCTTTTATTAAAATTAAAATGACTAATGCAAAAAAAATGCTTAAATGCTGTTTTATGTAAATAAGTTTATTTCAAAATGCTGTAAATATGTTTGTTTATTTTTTTGATGCTTTTAAAAAAAATTTTAATTTTTAATTTTATTAATTTTATTAATTTTATTTTTTTTGCAAATGCTTTTTTAATGTTTAAAAATTCTTTATTCTTAATTAGATAATTAAAAAAAACAGCAAAAAATACGCTAAAAGAGTAATATCAATGAAACATGCTTGATTATGTCAGTGGGATGGTTGTGCTTGATGGTTCAGAGCCAGTTTCTGAACGTTCGGTTCAATATTGTTAGAGAGATGAAGGCGCAAGTCCCCTCTTTCCACGATTTGGAGTCGACTTCTCTTTTTTGTAAAATTGTAAAAACAGAAATGAAGTGAACGAAAAGCAACTCAAGAAACACGGGTCAAATCAAACATTCATATTGAAAGGACGCTCAACGCACACACCGTGATTAATCGCGCAGGAAGACAGGTGACGCATGCGCTGCGATTAATCGCGCGGGAAGACAGGTGACGCATATGCTGCGATTAATCACGCGGGAAAACAGCTGACGCATGTGCTGTGCTGGTTGGGATCGGAGAAGAATTGTAGTGTCGAGTTCTTCAAGGTCATCCTACCTAGAATACAAATTCGTCTCACCATTCTTAGAAGTGCGTGAGGGCAGCCTTCGCGTAAGTTCGTTTTATTGCTGGTACAAATGGTGTAAACCGTATAATCGATTTAATAAATTTTTTGGGAGTTTTAAAATTAAGTTTGAATGCCAAAACATGCTCATCGCCCCTCTACCGCCCAAAACATGCCCACTGCCCCCCTACCACCCAAAACAAGTTCACCGCCCCTCAGCATCCTCCAACCGCCCCCATTGAGAACCAGTGCTCTACACCATCCATAATTACATAAACCCTTTTATCCACCTCTATTTCACCTTCACAAAGCTGTAATTATGCCAGATTTCTGCATGCCCCTCATTGTTTTGATTGTTGTTTGGTACTTTTACAGATCAATTACATTTCTTCTGAAATGCAATAAGAACAATTCTGCATAACAATGGATATGTGTACACATAAAGGCATTGTGTTATTCTGGATCCTCTTCTTACATATGAGAGGGTGAGAGGGAAAAAGGAAGGGCACAGCTCAGCCAGGGCAGGATGTCAAAGGAAATCCAGCCTTCTCTATTACTTCATATTAGGGCAGATCAATGTAAATCCAATCTGTTTTATTGCTTGCTTTTCATTTTCTGTTTTTTTTCCCCCCTCCAGGTTTTTATTTACAAATCTAGGAAAAAAGTCACTAGACGGGGCAGGCTGACATTGGTCTTACATCTTAAAGTAAGAGATAGGGTAGTTAATATTACTTCGGAACATAGATGGCCAAAATCCAGAACCAAATCTTGGATTCAGTAAACTGATGAATTGAATTGATAAGTGTTTTCTTATATTTATTTGAATTTTGAGTGATATCGCTCTCCTTTGCCATTCCCCATTCTCACATTATATTGTATGTTGTACACCACTCTAAACATTACACCTAACTCCCTTAATACACTCCTACTTGGAGACATAGAAAAAGATTTGGATCTACCCATTGGGTCAATTTCCATGACCACTCTTGGAGGACCAAGCTTAACAGTACAAGGGCTTAAGCTAGAGCATCTAACGTCCTAAAGAATATATCTTAAATAGGGGAAAGGGTTTTTAGAACTGTACTCTTATTGCCACTCTGAATGCTTCTTAGACAGCATATGTTTTGTTTATAATTAGGTTTACTTCCCGTTCTTGTGTTGTACAACTGAAGGCGACATGCAAAATGGTCCTGCCTCCTGTGTTCCCTGTAGAGTTGCCTGGGCTGAGAGACAGCTGGTTTTTGTGCCTAAGGAAGACCTAGGACTCACAATCTTCTGTTTCTAGTCCAGCTCCTTAACCACTAAACCAATCTGGCTCCATATATTTGTCTGGCTTCCAACTAATTGGTCTATTTTAACCAATTCAATAATGCCAACATTAAATGGATTTAAATTAGCAGTGCCACTAGCAACGCCAGTATACTTTTCCTTGTTAGAAAGAAACTCTTCTCGGGTAACATTGTCACACTGATGCCACGTGTCCTTTATATTTGACTATATACACTGAAACAACTGCAGTTTGGAAAAAGTATTTTACTGCTTTTATTTTATCCTTCTGCATCCCAAGTGGGTATTCTGCATATGAAAATTGTAGTGGGTGAATACTATACAATACAGTGATTCACAGTATTCTATAAAAGGCAATTGTTGGCATCTACTGAAGAGCATGGTGTGATCTCATCTCCGCATGTTACTGGTGTATCATTTGCCTACTTCATCTAGGATGGATGTCTTATATCCAAGGTTTAGTAAAGCATTTGCTTTTATGCTTGCTCCAATATCAGATTTTAAGATGACAACCAGAGCAGAGCTCCTCAATAACATGCATTTCTTATATTATATCCTGCAGCACCTCCACACTGCCATAATTTCCCCTGTCCAGTCTCTCAAAAGCAGTCTGAAGGCCATCCAGACTATGCTTATCTTCACTGCTGCCATCCTTGGAAAACTGAGAACACCACAGCCAGCCAGTTGTTCTTAACAGCTGTCCAATGAGAGATGGCAAGGGAGGGCATTCAATCAGTGTGCCATCCCATCCCTTTTCTTCAGGTTGTCTCATGATTAAAAACGTGAAGGAAAAAAAGAATGGTTGCTATGGGAGGAGATTCAAAGCTGCCAAATTGCTCTCTGTTGCATCTGAAAGACCTCAGTAGAGATGGGGCAGGAACTGAGTCAAGCCCAAGGGGGAAGTTGCTGCTTATGGTAAATCAGACTTCCCATCATGTCTGTAGAGTTACCACAGGAAATTACTGACCACTTTTTCTAAAAAATCATAAAGATATTAATCACCGAATATTATTTTCATATCCAGCTAAGACAATACAGACATAATTTATATTATTACTGTCATTAATCATCTACAAGGAGGCAGCTAGTTACATTGGAAATGTCAGTACTTGTATTCTAGTGCAACAGAGTACTAAGCAGTTTTTAAAAACCCATGATGTAGTAGTACTAAAATACAGTTTCAAATACAACTGAAGAAATATGGTACAATGTTTAGTAATAATTATTTCTTTAAAAAGTGTTTCTGTTTAATATGTAACTAATTATATCTGTTTAATGAGTACAAACTTATTGTTTAATCTGTCAGTGCTTGAGCATCTGTTGAAACTATCTGAAAGTGCTTTTATTTTCAGCAGACACAGTGGGTTTTCATAACAACTGAGAATTCAATTATTGAGTGGTGAAATGATGAATCCAATAGCTTTAGTCTAAGTATGATGGTTGCTAGATTTGCATATTGCACTGTATCACGTTTTGATGGTTTGTTAATTAGAGCAACATTGACAAGGTTCACACATCACAAGCTGTAAACTAGGGCCAGCATTTTATCACTGTTATCATCATTATCGCCACCATCACCATCTTTTCCTCTGAGGACCACAGGGATGTGTGCCCATTGAGATGTACTTGAACTGAAAATTTTCAGTTTGTGTCTAACACACTTATTTTACACATTTTAATTTAAAATTAAAGAAGTGGAAAATTGTACTGATGAGTCTCGGCATCTAAATCTAGATGTGCATTGGGGAACCAGAAACTGGGGGAGGGGGGGGGAGGTATGATAGGGCTGCAGGCTGCCTATCCTCACCATAAATTATGGTTTATAAACCAGAATAGCTACATTTGCCCCAGGTTCAAAGCCAAACTCAAACCAGCCACATTATAACTTATGGGCATATCTCAACCCTGTATCTGGATGCAACCACTAGCATCCCAGGGGTGTGTGTCAAAAAAGGCAAGACAACAGTTGTGACAGTGTGATTAAAACTCCCTTTTTACATGAGACTTATACGCATATAGAAGAGATGGGACTTCAATCATGCTCTATGGTCATCCTGCCTTTTTTAACACCCCCCTCACCCGCCACAAATGCTGATGGATCCAACATGGAGAAAATATGCTTTAACCTTGTAAGGAAACTGTATCTGCACGTGAGCATAAGCCACTTTTCACAACCTAAGCAAAGAACCCAGCTGTTCTGCTCTTTGTTCTATAGGGACACTTCAGTTCATAATTTTGCTTCACTGAAGTATTTTTCTTGAAGAAGACCTACCCTTTGAAGGTCTGCACATAATAGGATCAAATCACAGGACTTTCAGAGAAGAATATTTCCTATCAATGCCATCTAATTTTATCCAAACAAAATTGTGGTCACTTTTTGATTTTTTTAAGAATCAGAGTTTGAAAACTTCTGTCTTTGAATGTCTGCATGCTTCTGGCCTACAAATTTTAATCTATTTGGTTGAACAAATTACAGCCATTTCTGAGTTTCCAACGCTAGTCAGTGGGTGGCATGAAACTTTGGGTCACAGAATATCCAGCTCTAACTTTTGCTCTGAATCAGCCTTTCATTCAATTTGCATCTGTGTACTAAACTCAAGAAATGCCTGAAGTTTATATGGTTATGCATGTATGAGACATTAAGCTGACTTGTTTATGTTATAATGCCTGATGTTAAAATTTCATTTCTTCTTTCCTCTCTGCAATTTTTTTCGTCTGAATTAATTTATTTTGGCAAGTCTATGTAATGAATTCCAGTGGGACCAATTAAATGGCTTAAACAAATAGGAACTTCTTTCATAATATAAGATTCAGATCATTACAGTGATTCAAAAACAAAACTCTGAAAGAACGCAACCTTTATAGCTGACACTTTACATTTCATAGTATTTTCTGTATAATCTATCCCAGGTTATAATGTAGCAAAATGGGCAAAACGTTTGCCTTTTTTAGCCTTTTTTTCTTTTTATATAATGATATTGGGTTTAAGTCTGTGGCCACTGCTTTAAGTTTTGGTTGCTATGGGGAGAGACTTCAGACCGACAGTTTTTAAAAATGGATAGGGAAAAGACAAATGGCAGTACGTTAAGAAGGGAGTAGAGCTCCAAAGTGAGAATCTTGTTGGTAATAAACCTGAAGGCTGTCAAAGGGAAACAAGAAGCATTATGTTGCAAAGCAGACATTGATGTTTTAAGCAGACAGCACCAGAAGACATTAAGAGGAAGAGGGAAATAGTCCTTGAAGCAACTGAATGCCAACCAAGAAGCCAGGAGCAGCAGCATAAGATTACTGTAAACATCAATTTCAGATTGTGAGACATTCGTTGGAATAAAGGTCAAGGCACTCTTATATAAGCATACATTCATTTCATATTTCCAGGTGCAAAGAATTCGTACTCCTCATGAACAACTCCCTTAAGAAATATTTTGCCCATCTTGTCTCTGGAGATGGTGTCGATACCATGGCCATGCGAAAGAATCCATGATATAATATTTCTGTAAAGAAATGGAGGATTTATCTTGACGGCATGACCTCAAAAATTTAATCGTGTGGAGACTACAAAGTTTCTTAACAATGAAGAGAGTTCCACAAATAGAACTTTACAATTTTAAAATGGAATGTAACTGCATCAACCATATTGCCTCGCCTAGGTACTTAATACATATCCTTTTTGTCTTGAAACATGACTATTTACAAGTAAGGGACACTGACACCTAATGTCATGTGGACACCATCTAGGTCATTCCTTATCAAAGGACCAATTTACGTTCTATTTTCTGTTTGAGTAGCGTATTATATAGTCACAGAATAATTTTTTTTGACATACTGGAAAATACTAGCCATAACAGCGCTATTACTTTTAACAGAATCATATAATTAAATCCCAGTGCATTATGCTAGAAATGTGTTGCATCAAATTTCCTTAATGCACAATCTTTGATTATTCAATTTAGTACTGCCACCACATGGTCCTTTGGTGGATTCAATGACTGAGCCATTTCCTGGTTTGCACAAAGAAGCTTCCACAAAATTCTATGAAGGATGAAAGTGAGGGCTACTCATAGATACTGATAGAGAAATCAAATATTTTAAGGTAATTGGGCATAATCAGATCACTCCCTATCAAACAAACAGGAGGCACAAAAAAGAATTAGTGATGATGCAGCATGCCCAGCAACCACAGAATGGTGTTTGACTTTGGGGGGTATGAGATAAAATGAAAAATTAAGGTAAAGGAGAATAGAATACCATGGCCAGATTTTTATACTCATTAGATTTTTATATGAAAGCAATCTGCAGTGTAATATTTGCTGCAAGATATCATCTTCTCATAGTCTGTATCTTATCTTGTAGAACTAACTCTGTTACATTAGTTGCCCATGAATACAGAGAGGGCCAAACAATAAAAACTCTAATATCATAATGATTTATCTGTTCCAGCTCAAACAGGGTAGAATCCAAATACCATGAGCAGCAAGTTCAGAGGTTTTTTAATTAAGTTCCTGGATCTCGGTTTTGTTATAACAATCAAATCTTATCTACCGTTCTTCAACAGATACAAAGACATCTAACAGGAAGCTGGAAATAATTACAAATAATTATTTAAACAGGATATTATCATCAGCCTGAATCAATCCGTTACAGGATGAAGGCTTCTTCATTGAAGGTTATGGACCATAATCTACCATGCTCATCCTGTGTAGCTTGATAGTATATATTTTTTTTAACTTCTCAGTCTAGAATTGAGAGAGGGTGACTGACTTAGTTACCCAGCCAGTTTCTGTGCTAAGGCAGGAACTGGGGTCTCCCTGCTCCTAGTCCAGCATTTTATCTACTATACCACACTGGCTCTGCTAAAGCGGATATATAGTTATTTTAATCTATCCCTGCTGAGATAAACTGAATTACAATTCAAAGTGCAAATACTGCTGCTGCTAATGTGGAAACGCAGCCATCATCACGTGTAATCATAGGCACAGAACTCTGCACATACAGACTTTTTACAGAGACAGAAAACAGCATGAGGAGATGAAAGAGGGATTAATTACCCCTCTCACTCATTTTTATAGAACCAAGCCTTATAACCAACTAAGGGAGAGTTTTCATGAACACCCCTGATGTGCAGATATGCCATGAAAGTAACAATACATTTAGTAATGTATACACTGCAGTTTTACCCACACTGCTTCCAGCAAGATTGTGCATGCATGTGTTGACTTTTTGCTATGCTTCTGCATTCAAACTTCCATGCCAAGTAGATATTCAATTTTCCATTTAAAAAGTATTAAGCAGGCAGACACAAAACGCAAATTAATACACATTACTGCCTCCAAGGGGATACACAGGTATTTGGAACCAAGTAAGTGTAAACATTTCTCCCTGTTATTTCTGAAGTAGTAGTACATTAATTTGACTTCTATACCATAAGCCACAGACAGCACAGAAAGTGTTTTTCAGATCGGCATTGTAATTGCCGTAGCAATCCTTTTTCTCGTAAGTTGTAGCATTCATGAAAGCAAAGAAAAAGGCATTTAAGAATACCTTCACAAACTGATACATACTTTAGACTGAAGAACGTCTTGAAGTAGAAATTAGATCTAACAGCATGGATTGCAGTAGTACTTTGTTGCAGCGCCTGCCCTCTGGAACACCATACCCCCCAAGATACAGCCGGCCCCAGCTCGGCTGGCATTTCAGGAAGCCTTAAAAACCTGGTTGCTTTCCTGGGCATGGCGGTAGAGAGGTTAATTGGGCCCATGAGACAGATGCTGTTGTAGTGATTGTTGTGGTCCTCACTGAATACGTATGTTACTGTTGTTTTTCTATTGAATATTAATTTTATGTTACCCACACACAGAGGATGTTGCAGGATGGGTGGCCACATAAATGGATTGAAATAAATAAATAAATAAATAAATAAATAAATAAATAAATAAATTCAGTGTGACTTATTCCCAGATAAGAGCATAGAGATTTTCAACTACTTTTCCTCTCCTTTCCATAGCTTTAGGAAAAGTTTGAATCTTTTTGTAGACATTGGTGCAGTCCACAGTGACATTCTTTTCATATTATTTATAGCTCCATTCAGAGGATGGAGAAGATAAAATTTCTGTCTCTTCTGCCTATCTCAGAGAATGGAGACATGCAGCAGGCTTGCTGCACAACAACTTTTTATTTAACATACTTTTTCTCTTTTAGGCAGAGATCCTGATCTATTTCTAATAATCAAATTTCTTTAGCTATGTTGGAGCCTTTACAAATACAAGTCTACTTCACATAAGAGTAACGAAAGTACACAAGTGTGTATGGGGAACAAAACAGCTTAAGACACCAGAGAAAGGTTGAGAAATAGATTGTTATATTAAAAAAAAACTTGGCTCAAATTCATTCAAAGTCACAAGTGTAGAATAAATGTGATAGGATGTCCTTCTCTATACTATTTGTCTTTACATCTATCTATCTTTTATAGTTGTTGTTGTTATTTGCAAATAGGAAAGAATCAGTCCATCCTTCCTTCCTTCCTTCGTAGAAGAACCTGATCAGATCATAACAAACCCAGCTTAAATTTTTGGTTGGTCAGTTTAAATGCTGACCAACCAAAAACAAATCTAAGAAACTCTACCAAGAAAATGTAGGCATTTCAAGATGGTGACGGTCAGTCATTGTGCAGCTAAAAATGCCAATGCTGCATTAGGATCCATAAAATGCTCTATCTGGTCGGGGATGGACAGAAAATGGCAGAAAACAAGGGAAAAAAATTAATTTCCTCAAGCCAAGGAAAATTCCTTTCTTGAGAGATCATAGCAGATGGGAGATCAGGGAAGATTTGGATTCTATAGTCTTTGAATTTGAAGAGATCTCACATGCCTTTCTCAAAACCATATCATGAAATGCAACCCTGTGTAATTTGACAATAATTACTCTTAGGAATCCTCAGACTGGTTCTAGCTGTATACATGCCATCAATTTAGGTCTAGGGAGAGCGCCTTTTCTGCTGCAGCACCCGCCCTATGGAACATCCTGCCTCCTGAGGTGCGGTGTGCCCCCTCCCTCACGGCCTTCAGGAAAGGGATCAAATCCTGGCTCTGCCAGAAGGCCTGGGGGCCAGAGGGGGGCCCGCATCTGTGGAGATGGCTGGTGGGGTGATGGGTTGTCCCCCCCCCAGCATCTTACAGGTTTTTTAGGGCTAAAATCATTGAAAGTTTTAGGGCATTTTTAATATATGTTTTTTAATTATTTATAGATTGTATCCATGTCTGGAGAGACCTGTGTTTTTTCTTCTTTATTATTGTGAGCCGCCCAGAGTCACCCGTTGGGGGAGATTGGCGGCATACAAGTCTGAAAATAAATAGATAGATAGATAGATAGATAGATAGATAGATAGATAGATAGATAGAATTTCCAAATCCATCTTCAATGGTAATGAGAGTGGCTTTTGTAAACATTTTCCCAAAAACTTGTGCAAAGTATTTAAACCTTCAATATCTACAGGAAGACCCTGTATTTTTAAGTGTCTGTGAGTCAACTCTCCTTGTAGTTTAATCAGGGCTTTGTCATGGAAATCCATGTCTTTTACTTGCTTTTGAATTATAGACTCTTTAGCCTTCAGCCAGGGTTCATGGCAACAAGCAATTACTGTTTTTAAATTCTCCAGCTCTTGTTGAAATTTCCTGGGTTGTGCCTGTATAGCTTTCATGTCCTCACTTAGTAATTTCATGTTGCAGTTCAAAGTAGTAATACTCTTACCCGATATGACAATGTCTTTACAAATATTAACTCATAATATATCTCAGAATATAATTTACCATGACTGATCTTGGTAGGATTGCACACTGATTGCAATTTATCCATCATAAGAGGAATTAATTTTTTCTTGGAAATACTCTCAGCCCCAGGCTGAATTATGTCAGAAGACACAGGAGGCATTTCATCTTTAATACCAAGAATCTCAGCAGCAGAAACAGTTTCCTCTCGAGGTCTTCCTGTCATGGTTGTCATGGAGGCCACAGACTTCTGAGCTGCCCTGGACTCAATGTGACCAGGTGGCAAATTGAATTCTCTGAGCATCAATAGCCTCAGAGACTCTATAGCCAGCCTGGCAATGGAATCCAGCAGCTCAGGCAGGAGTGATGCTGAGCAGCAGGGAAGACAGTACACCAGCAGTAATCCCAACTATTTCCTAGAGTCCAACTTCAACCAAAGCATCTTACCGCAGGATATCTGAGAGCCTTCAAGGACGTGTAGATAACAACAGCCACTCCCTGCCCCCTCCTGGAGTCTCAGCTGGTACATAACCTGAAACCTAGGTGGTCACAGATCAGACACCTCCTTCTCAGTCCAGCCAGGTTAGTATCCTCATCTATGATAGGATCATAGACAAGGGCAGCTTTATTACAATTGACCTTTGAAAGATCTGCAGTTTGGATCATGGAAGGCATGATCCATATTTTCTCCTTGTTTTTGTCACTCTGATGATAGCAGTAAGGCCACTGTCTTCCACTCTCTTCCTTATCCCCCTGTAGGTAGCAATTGCACCTCCTCTGCCATTCAATACTCTGGCTTGTCTTTTTTTTCAGCATCTTTATTTGGCTCTATGGTGGCCTGAGTTCTAGCATGGTGAAGTATCTTCTTACTCTCTTGTTCTCATTGTCAGTGAGCAGAGTCCTCCTGTAATTTTCTTCTAGAAAAATACCTCCTGTATCAGCTCTTGGTACAGTGCCCCTTTTGTTTGGAGCACTTTTATCAGCTGAAATGTGGACCCTGTCTTCTATTCTACTTATTTTTTCCTTAAACTCTGCAATAAGTTGGCATTTGTCTTATAATAGTAAAAAATAAACAAACTTGCTATTATGAACTATTAGACTGAGCTATACATTGTGCTTGACTGTGGGCTGTTTAACCAGGGTGTGTTGAATAAGCCACAAACTTTTGTGATATAGATTTCCCATTCCATGCTAAGCCAAAAGCCATGATTTACAGATTGGAATTCCTGGGTTCACATAACATTGGGTTAAACCAACAAACCATATTATCTCCTAGCATGTTGTATGAAGCCAATTTTAGAGAAGGGTTAAAAATAAAACAACAAGTATGACATTATGGATTGGATCCAGCTTCTAACCTAACAGTATTTTCATTGGCAATCATTTTTTGTTCATTTCTTCCTCATCTCTCCCTGCACTCCCCTGCTGGAAACCTGTTCAACTCTTCTGGGAGCTATTGCTGGGAGCTACAAGAGGAAAAAGTGAGAAAGAAAATCATCTGTCCCATTTCTGCCATTGGAGCATTCCAAGTAGAACTTTGATGCACCAATGGGATAAAGTATAACACTGAATATATTGTAAGACTATAGTACAGCCATCTTTATCTTGGGATTGACAATTCTAGCCATACAGTTTACATCAAAGTGGTATAATCAAGCAGCTGAAATTGTATTTCCTGCAACAAAAAACTTTATTTATTAATGAAATGTATATAATATTTCTATCATGGAAGATATAAATGATGAAAATTACAGAATATGACATTTTAAAAAAATATGGCAGCAATGAATTTTTCCCATATCATCATATTAGAACTAAAGATCTTCTAATGGAATTAATGGGCATCAGTTCCAAAGGAACAGTTGGGAATAGTTTCAAAGGAAACTATTCTTCACATAATGTCTAATAAACTTATGCCAGTAGTGGTAGCCACTATCTTAGAAAGTTTTTAAAAACCCCACACAATTATACCACTAGAAGATTGGTGGTCTATCAGCTGTTATTATACTTGATAATGTCCAGATCAATACTGTATCCGCTTCCTCAGAAAAATGCCCCATGAAATTAAAATGTGACATTCTGATTTGGGGATGATGTATATATCTATACAAAATGTTTTGGACAAATAAGAATGAGAAAAGCTTCCAACCTTTGATTATGAAAGTCTAGCACCATCCAGGATAGTGTAGAGAGTAAGGAAGATGACCTTAATGGAGATATGCAAAAGCTGTTGCCTGAGGAAAGGAAGCTGAAGCATTTTTTAAAGCCCAGAATGGCCAGATAATGTTCAGAAGCAGCTCAGGCAGACACCTTCCTAATTCACTGAAAAGGAGGAATAGATACAGGCAGTCCCCAGTTTAAGAACAAGTTCTGTTCCCATGGTCTGTCCTTAAGTCAAATTTGTATGTGAGCTGGAACAGTATTATTGTACAATACAGTATAAGTAGTATTGTGTAATGAACTTGAACCAATATGTATTTAACTCAAATTTTGCTACAATAGGCTCCATATTTAACTATGGGTCATCCTTAAATGAGTTGTTCTTAACCCAGGAACAACCTATACAGCATAGTCAGACTTGCAAGGTTCTGTTATTATAGCTAATCTCAATAAAAGTAGTTTTAGCCTGTAATTGATTTCATGGTCTGGTCTACCTAGTGGGGCTGACAGATAGATGATTTGGACTGATCAAACTGAGAATGATTATAGTTTCAAAGTATACAATATTCCTTCAAGGAATCCAAAAGTTGTGCAGGAGAATTCTTAGTTCTCTCCGATTATGTCATCCAATACGCACCATGGTGACAGCTTTTCACTTTTTCTTGTGTACTGCTGGGCAAGCCACACATTTGTTGCATGCTTTCTTTGATACTACTCTCCTAATATAAAGGAAAACTACCATTCTGAATATTTGTAAACAACTGTTTATTCAAGAATTAATCTCTGCATTTTCAGAGAACTAACAGGTCTAGTAAGGTGTACCTATTAGAAGTAATCAGATACAACATTTTAAGCTTTCTTCTATAGCAGGCTTTGGCTAAAATTTCCCTGTTGGTCTAACTGGATAAAGTCAGCTCCCTATAACTCCACTCATAAAGAACTTGCAACTGGCTTTAGGTGTACAGAACCTGAATGTGATATTGATGCCATAAATATGCTTTCTTTCCCTCCTAGTTGGCAAGCTTTTTTAATTCATCTGGTGCAACAAAGTGAATAGACTGTTTAAAGCTCCTGGGAAGAATTGTGATTTCTCTCTCTAAGCACGGTAGGCAGGGCCCAGCAGCAGCAGCCAGAAAAGTAATGGCTATTCTTAGAGAATCTTCAAGCCAATATTTTCAATATTCTCTTTCCCTCCACTTTGCAGAAACTTTAATTTTTAAGAAATAAAATTTATGTTGGCAAAAATAAAATGTCTGTACTCGGGTAATAAATTACATTTTTTTATATACACACACAAACACATACACAAATTATAAATACAATTACTGATATCTTCAGGGAGAAAAAAGGGAGGCAGTCATAGAAGAAAGCTCTTAACATATATCTGCTGTTGAATTCCTTTATAATAACAAAGAAAACCTTAGTACTGAAGAACAAAGGTGTTGTATTTGAATCTGCAGCCATTTTCTTACAAATGGACAAGGTTGTAAAAGGCATAGGAAACTTGCCAAAAAGTAGCATTTTTAAAACAAGGCATCATTTCATCAATATCTATTTGCTACAATTATAAATCATCTTTCAGCTAGGCATAAGAGCTTCCAAGCCATTTTACATTGAGGCAAAATTATAAATAATATATTTATGAACTAGAATTAATCCAGCATCAGACTTATACAACAAAATCTACAAAAGGAAACTCCAAGAGACCTCTATAGTGTTAGAATTTAACCACATATAACCCAATTAATGAATGAAACATGAATTACTATGTCAATGCTAGTATACTGTCACTAGCATATAATCATATATAAGCATGATAATAATGCCATGATATAGTGACATACAGTGTTATACCATGTATTTGTGTAAACAGATGTATGTGAAAGATAAGAGTACATGAGATCCACTCAGAGCAGGCCATGGAAGCAGAGAGGTTTGCTCAGGAAGCTTTCAATTTACACCTCTTGAAAAAAGTACCAGAATGTAGACTTTGAAGAAGATACAAGCTATAGTTCTCAAAGCAACAGATGATTCCCATTTGAACTGGGTAAGGCAAGGAAACTTTGACAGACTGATCAAACCTTTACTTCTTTGAAGCCATCATAGAACAAAGTGGATGACAGAAAAGGTGCCTTGATTCTTTTGAAACTCAAACCTGAATTGGATAGGTATGCATGAGTATATGAACGAGTGGAGCTTTTTGTTCCAAAAGTGTATACTATAAATGTTGTAAACCTGCACTTGTTTCTATACATCTGTCTCTCTGGATTTAAAGAAGGAGAAGAAAAAGAAAGGGGGGCAGGAAGAGGAGCAGCAATTATTACAGGTAGTCCTCATTTAGCGACCATAATTGGGACTGGCAACTTGGTCATTAAGTGAAGTGGTTGCTAAGTGAAATCACAACTGTGCTTACAATCTTACTTTAGCTTTCTTTTGTTTTACAGACCTGCAAAGTTCATAAATGTGAAGATTGGTTGTAAAGTTACTTTTTCATCATTGTCGTAACTGCGAATGGTTGTTAAATTAGGCAGTTGCTAAATGAGGACTAGTTGTAAACTTTTTTTTTTTAATTTTGATAAAATCACTATCTACACTTAGCGATTTAAAAATTATGCATCACCTCATAAAATTCCTAGAAGATGCTCTTTTGATAGCTAAAAATTATTGGAGAAAACTTATTTTAAAACAAGTCCTCTGGAAGTTCTGACAAGAGCCTGGGTAAGAAAGAGGATTCCAGCCAATCAGATGAGGCACCCTTCCTTGGGACCTGCAACAAGGACCTTGCTGTCAGCTACCATTAATGAGCCAATGAAGTAGGTTAGGGCTTTGAGTGAGAATAATCTCTTCTGGATTTCTTCTGAAGCTGATTTAACTAAGAAAGAAACACCTCCTACATATTTACTTTTTTAAAGGATTCATACAACAGGCAGCACATATGTTGATTTGCTATGGGTCTCAAGGACAAAGAGGGTCTTTGGACAAAAATGTGAAGTTTACTACCAAAGGATTGTAGGTTTCCTTCTCAGATACTGACTGAGTTTGCATGACACACCTGAACCACAAACTAGCCAACCACATACATAGTAGGTATGGTTAGTTTCAAAATCCATATTAAGCAAAAGAAAATGTCACAAAATATTCTTTAAGTGCCAGGTTCTCCAGAACTCCTAATCAGGCTGGACAGTAAAGGAAGCAAATAGTTAAGGAAAGCGGAACAATACTGAATCCACTGTGTCTGCATTTATTCATAGCCTTAAAATAGAAATGTGGGAGAAGATAACATTCAAATTAGGTACTTTGACAAGCATGGGTCATTTATCACTGTTTGCACTTTCCTTCATTTCAAAGTCCTATGTGCAACTGGAAGAAACAGATCCTATCTGCTGTAGAAAGTCCTCCCATATTCCACTCTAAGGTCATAAATAAATGCAGCCAACATGGTTTTAACATTTGCTAGATACCCCTTCCCCCCTCCCCCTTTTCTTCCCCTGTTTTCATATAGTTGGTGAAGAATAGTTGCTCTTGGCTGGCCTAATAATGGAATTGTTTTAATATTTCAGGCTTATTTGGTTAGCTGTTAAGCTGGATACATAGATCTATCAGGATACCTCAAATATGATAGTTGTCTTTAGTAAGATGCATTTGTTTAAACTTCTAACATTTGTTCCTGGTTTTTGGAAATAATAAGTATAGCAATTCTAAAATTAGATGGTCAAGTTCCTAACTATCTTTACTTTTTAAAAAATGATGACGATACCACCTTTCTGGACTATTAGTGAAATAGGAAAGCTAATTTGAAAGGTTATTAATCACAGATATACTGAATGCATTTTTGCAGCATTTTGTTTCAGAACAACTCTATTCATAAATGGGTCCACTCTACTATGAGTATATTCGATGCTGCAGAAAGAGGGAAGGGAAAACCCTTACCATTATTACCTCTGGTATCAGAAGGCCTCCTTTTCTGAAGCACCTTCTTCCCTCAAGCTGCCTTTTCAGTCAAGTATTAGCAAGAACTGCAGCCTAGATGGGTTTTACAGCAGCTGACTTTGCAAACGAGGGGCCAGTAAAATTAGCGAAGCAGCAAATGCTACTGCAGTATTTTGAGTATCAATGCACGTTTAAGAATGTAGAGGGAAGGAAAATAGAGAAATAAGACTGGGAAGTGATCAAGAAAGAGGAAACCAAATCCCACTTCCTCTCCCGCCCCCTATTTCCCCAACTTACAGGTTTCCTTATTTCTCTAGCCCCCTTGCTTAGATCATCTCTTTGGTCAGCCGCTGGATCACTTCCAAAAGGTTCCACGCCCCCCCCCCTCGCGCTGAGGCCCTCTTGAGGGAGGACGCAGCTCGCTCTCCCCGCTGCCAGAGGGCTGCCCGAGAAGAGACCGGCTGCTGCTTCACCAGCCAGAGAAGAAGCGTGGCTGTAGGCATATGGCTAGAAAGCTGCCGTTTGGAGCGCCCGGGTGGCGATGTTTCCAAACAGCTTCGGCTCTCGGCAGGAGTGGCCTTCTGCTCAGTGCTCTTCAGAAGACCCCCGTCTGTCCTCCTTTCCCGGGGGGAAAGGGAGGGGAGAGAAGCTGGGGCAGTCCCAGCCGGGCTCTACTTTCTGTCATCCAACTCCTCTCTCCTCTTTCCCTAGAAATTCAATATTCTCTGATGAAATCCTGGAGCAAATTCAGCGGGGTGTGTATGTGTGTTCTAAGCGTTTCAGAGAACTGAAAGGAAGGTACTCTGCGAGCTTGCCACAAGCGTCGTTAATATGGAGAGGAGAGTTGAGTGTCTAAATTCCGGCCGCTGGTCGGATTTGTTATGGGTCAGATTGCTGGAGGCTACAAGCGAAAGGAGGCGCGACCCACCGTTTTAAAAAGACAGCAGCAAGGACGGCTCCGAATCGACTTCGTTTCCTCCACACTGGTGCGCTTAACCTCCCCTTACCTGGCGGAGCATACTGGCTCTCAAGCGTTCCTCGCTATTCCTTGTTTGGAGCTGGGTGTGAGATAGGGAGGAGGAGGAGGAGGAGGAGGAAGAGGGCGGCGTCCTTTTCAGCAGCCGATATTCCCATCTTTCTGCCGATAACGGTGTTGTTCGGAGGCGCTCCGCGTAGGTTTCCACCCGAAAGAGAAGCCGTGCTGGGGTGACGGGGCTGCTCGCTCGCTTCCGCGTGGTGGTCACTCCCCGGGGGCCTTCGCAGCGGTCCTGCAGCTGCCGTCACACGCCGTTCTTCCTCCGCCTCTGCTTCCCAGCGGACTGGGATTTATGCGTGTTGGAGTCTGAGGAGTGAGGTGCCGTGAGTCGTCTGGCCGTCCGGCAATCAGCGGCCAAGAGGACGCCGCCGCGGTGACAGCCACAAACAACGGCGGCTTAATCAGTCAGCCGCGCAGCTGCTCAGCACCAACTCTTCCCCCGATCCGGGGAAGCAGCGCGACATCCAGTGGAGAGCAGACACTTTCCAAACTCTGCGCGGGTCTTTGCGCGTCGTCGACGTGCGGAACCAAGGGACTGTTGCGGCTTAACCAGACCAGTAACAGAAGCGGCGGGAGGGGGGCAAAGCGCCTGCGTGAGCAGAAGAGGGGAAAAGAAAGAAACAAGAAGGGAAGCGGGAGGAGTCAACGCGAGGGGCGGCTGAGGTGAGGGAACTGGCTGCGAGCTGGACGTGGAGACTTTTCCCCGGGGTGGCTGAAGAAGAGGAGAAGCTGGCGGAGAAGAAACCTGCGCGCCACAGTCGCGGGACGCCTCGTTGGAGGAACAACACGCCCGGCCGGCTCGGTCAAAAGCAGTAGAGGGCCCGTGGGCAATGGCGGCCCGGAGTAGGAGCAGCTCCGTTGGCTCTCCCTAGCCGAGAAGCAGACTCCCAACTGTGGGGGCAGCCGGACTGGCGCTGGGGTCGCCAACTGTCGACCGCCGCGGTCGAGCCGAGCGTCCAGACGCTGCTGCTGCCGCCGCCGCCTCCCTTCCCCGGAGCTCTGGCCAGACCGCCCCCGACCGCCGAGGTGCGTGGCAGGCAGCAGGGCTGGCCGGGCCATGGAGGCGCCGGCGGAGAACCCGAGCAAGGCAGCGGAGTATCTCAAGGAGCTCAACAAGATCATCGAGGCGCAGCAGGAGCTGCTGGAGAAGCAGAAGCTCCGGATAGATGAGCTGGAGCAGCAGCTGGCCACGCTGTACCGCGAGAACGCCCGGCTCCAGGAGGAACACCGGCGGCACCTGGCCGCTTGCAGGCTGCTGCTCCTGCAGCGGCAGGGCGCCCTGTCCGCACCGCCGGGGAAGGGGCAAGAAATCGCCCAGGATGAAAAGTAAGGAACGGGGACGGGGAGCGTTTTAATCGACGTATGGAGGGGGGCACACGTAACGCTTTAAAGGTGACCATGAAGCATTAGCGAGCGACGCGAGGCTTTTAGCCGATGCTTTCCCTGTCTCGGGGGTCTTTGCTGGGTAGTTATGAGGTTATGGATGATCTCAGACAAAGACGAGTTTTCTCCTTCACCCTCTCCATTCCCCGCTGGTTTCTTTCATGCTCTGATTGATGTTCTTCCTAGTTTGCCTCTTCTCTTGTGGGCCAATGTGCAAAGGCGAATAAAAAGAGCTGAGATGTTATGTGGCAACCGTCCTCGGCTGGCGAAGTTGTATCCTTCGAGGAATTCATTCCTAATTCTTGCCCTGATCCCAAATGGCTTGTTTCTGGGAGAAGGGTTTGAACCCCGCAGTTTGCCTGTGGACAGAACTGTGCTACTGCTAAGGGATCGAGAAGGCTTCAAGAAGAGACGTTGGGGAAAGGGTGTAAAGGATGCTGTTTGTGCCTTCTAGTCCTGGAGAAAGAATTGGTCTTCTAGTGCAAGGCAGTGTGGTGAGTGGCGTTTGGAGACTTGGAGGTGGAGTTAGTGCCTAACAAATGAGAGTCTGTAAACATTGGCAGGTGGCCACCCTTCTAAACTGTGACTCCTTCCCATCTAAACTTGTTGATCGTCAGGAACCTGTTTGCTCTCAATCCCTGGGTCTATTTTCAGATGGCTTTAAGCTTTCATAATGCAATGCTTGCTGCATATGGAAAGGCGTTTAGCTGTATTACTGCTTAAAGTAAGGCCATTTCAAGAGCAGAACAACATCTCTGATTCTTTTACAAATGATTGAAATTGCAATTAGCACATATCTTTAAGTAGATATGGCAAACCTATTTATTAACTAGAGTTCCTGGTGCAAAATGTTAAGGTACTTTGTTTCTTGGATTTTGTTACATTGTTTGTGTGTCCCATTCCCCCACCCCCATCAGTGTAAAAGTTCTTTGAGAAGAGCAATATGTCTTATTAAACTTTATAATTAACTGTTGTGATATAGTTAAGAAAAAATATTTCTCTTTGGGGACTATTCAGTTAATTGGTTTAAATAAATTGTTCAAAAAGTGTTCATTGCTAAACGTTGGTTAGCAGTTGTATGAAAGTTTTTACAACTGGCTTAGAAGAGCCATTCCCTTCCATAGGAAAAGGGGAATGACTCTTAAAATGATGCATGTTATTACTAGACTGCATCATTTAAAAAACAAACTTTTGTTCAGATTGTACACTTAAGATGGATGTATTTTAAAATGTATACAAATAAGAGTATTATCTTACAATGCAAAACACCGATCTCAACTTTTGACCAACATTAGAGTCTTTACCTTATTTCTGCTGCATGTGGGCTTTTAAAAAAAATTAAAACTGAGTTGCTGTCTGTATTGCAACATTTGCATCTGTATTGCAGAGTTTTGCAATTTTAAACATATACAGATAATATTCACAAAGCATGAACTTAGAAGAATATAATCAGCTGCTTATATGCAGAAGTGATTTCCATCTAGGAAAGTTGTGTTATATTTAATTATTAAGAACTATACTCCTGTACTTGTTAACGTAGTTACTCAGTGTGAAGTCCCAGGAAATGGGCTTAAATGTTTGTTACCTGTCCAGTGTAGAGATGTGTATAAGTGAGTTTTATGTTTTTTTGTTTTCTGTCCACCAAATATTGCTGGCTTCCTGTGATTTTTCTCCTTATTGTCTGGGACACTGTTTATTTTAGTAAGTAGACACTTTTTTTTTTTTTACATGCTAGAAATGTGCAATTGATTTGAAGCATACTGAGGCTAAATGCTGTCTAATAACAAATCACTATATAAACCGATAGAATAAATGTTTGAGTCTGTAAGAAGAGTGGGGAACAGTTCCTTAAGCCTATACTGTAGTTTAGAATAACATATGCTGCTTTTAGGAACCAGAACTCCTGCTTTTGCAATAAGAGGGTTGATTTTAAAAAGAAACCTTAAACCTATGTATGTTTGTATAAATTCTGAGAATGGGTTATATTGATGGATCTTCCTTCATATTTTCGACATTTTCTTACCAAGTAACATACCAGAAATATTATTTGTCATGTTTTCATTAATTGTTTCTTTTGATTTTCCAAGAGAGCAGTCTCTGAGTTACAGCCTTGAGAACTACAGTATTTTTAAAGTCTCTTTAAGTGGATTTGATGTTGGGATCAGAATTAATCTGGGGTATTTATGGAGTGCTTATAATCTTTCTGAGGTGTAGTCTGAATAGCTCAGGGAAAAAGTTTAAAGTTACCAGGCTTCTTACACAGAAGCTGAGCTAAGAGGAGTTATTTTGTGTAATATCAATATTGACTACACACTGCAGAAAAATGCTGGCTCCTTTCTGGGGCTTTGTAGTTAGAAGCTACAGTACTAGAGATTGTGCCCCCCCCCCCACTTTGACTCTGTTAAGGGAACCTGCAAAAATTAATGCAGCTTTCTACTGGTATGTTACATAGTGCAATGTTGTTAAGATATCTGAAATAAGTATCTCCATATCCTCCCAAAAACCATAATGACAAATTCTCTACCATACTGTAAGGTAACAGGGGACAAAGTCTAACAGATTTTATAGACCTTGAGGTACCCCTGGATGGTGATGAAACAGGCATGAAAACATTGCATTAATGTACAACTAAGAATGCTTTAAGCCTGGCTCAGACATGGGCTAGGGATAAGATGAAGGCAATGTCATGGGCTGCAGCATAAAAAAAAAAGATATTGCTAAGGCACCTTTGTGCCATCCTAAGGTACAAATGACAAAATTGCCCATTGTCTTCTTTCTGACATTCTTGGGCAATTTGTTTCAGGCTCGTTGTCCCCTTGTGATTAATTTCATTGGAAGTTCTTCTAGATCAGAAATAATCAGAGTTAAGTGGAATTGCCAAATTTAATTCTATTGTTCTGTGAGTTGCTCTGCTTGTAATTGTTCTGCTTCCACTGCCCTTCAGGCAGAATTGCTGATCTTGGAATTGGCATATGTGTAGTTTGTTCATGTAATTTTCCTTCTGAATGATTGCTTTTTAAAATGTTCATTTGTTTAAATGATTTATACGGCTGTCCATCTAGCTTCCACGATTCTGAGTGGCTAACAATATTTGGGGAGGGGTGCCCTTGAGTCAGTCTTGACTCCTGGCAACTGCCTGGACAAGTCCCTACAATTTTCTTGGCAAGATTTCAGAAGTGGTTTTCCTTTGCCTCCTTCCTAGGGCTGAGAGAGAGCGACTGGCCCAAGGTCACCCAGCTGGCTTCATGCCTAAGGCAGGACCAGAACTTATGGTGTCCCAGTTTCTTGCTGGATGCCTTAACCACTACACCAAACTGGCTCTCCTAACAATAATTAACAATAATTAAAACCATAATGATCAAACCTCAACAGTCAATTACAAGTATCACAAGAATAATGTAGTACAATATAGCTGAAGTCCTCAAAAGCATACACACTTCAGCTAACCAGTCTCACCTAATGTCCTGGCCTTAGGCAACAACCATGTTTTTAAAACTTTTTGTAACACCAACAGGGCAGGGGCCATCTGAATCTCAAGGGACTAGTGCTGCCTAGGATAAGGCAGGCACTGCCACAGAGAAGGCGTGCCTCTGGAGTCCCATTAAATTTATTTACTGGTTTTTTAAGGCCACCCAACTCAAACAGTGTGACTCTGGGTGGTATACAACAACAAAAAACAATGAACTGAAAAACAGCCATGTAACATTAAAACATACACAATATATAAATATGAATATGAAATACAGACTATAAAATGGCAACGAAGCACCATAATAAAAGCAACCAAAAAGGGACTCCACTCAACTGGCTCCAAATGCCTGGGGGAAAAGCCAGATCCTAAAAGGGGAGCAGAGTTGGGGCTTGTTGTATATTGGGGGAATATTGTTTCAGAGAACAGGGGCAGCCACCGAAAAGGCAACGCTTCAGAGAAGAGACCAGGAGCATGCCCTGGTGGGACAAGCAGAAATGGATGTATACGTGCAGTTCTGAAAATAATTTGCCCCATGCTGTGTAAGGCTTTATTGGGACAACCTTCAATTTTAATTGCATCTGGAAAACCACTGGAAGTCAGTACAACTCACAGAGTAGAAGCATTATGTGGGTGTCCATGCCACTGCATTCTGGACCAGTTGCAACTTCTGAATGCTCTTCATGGGCAGCTCCATTGCAGTAGTCCAACCAGGAGGTGTCTAAGGCATGAATGGCCATGAACAGGGTCTCCCAATCCAGAAATGTGTATCATTGATGTACCAGATGGATTTATAGGAAGGCCATAGCTGCCATAGCTGCAACCTGCTCCTTGAGCAGGAGCCGTGAATCCAAGAGGAGCCCAAATTACACAGCAGCTCCACACCAATGGGGTCTGAGGAAGTATAACCCCATGCAGAGATAAAGATGGGAGCTCTCTGGATCTGGGGACTTCAGAACCCATAGCAACCTGGTCTTGCCCGGATTGAGCTGTTCTTCCCTATCCAGACCTTCACAGCCTCCAGACACTGGGAAGAAACCTTAGCTGCATCTCTTGGTCACTCTTTTGACCAAGTAGGACATGTAAATGAGCTATTGCATACAATGAAACACATACAAACATTTTATATTCAGTGGTCATATGAATATTTCCAGCTTATATTTTTATTGCCATTTTGCAATATGAAAAGATTTTTGTAGCTTACAGCAGTAGTTTGCAAACAAATAATAAAGTAATACGTAATTATGTAAGAGAATGAGGGAGTGGAGAGAAGAGAAGAGTAAATAAATGTTGGTACTAACATACTGATACTGAAATTACAGTTTTAAATATAGTGGGATGGTTATTGCAGAAGTTGTGGAGATGGTAACAGCTTGTTCAGTTAGGAGAACAAGGTAGTTTGGAATGGCTGCTGTCAGGAATAGTACTATCTGATTGTTACTCATATTCATTAAAAATAGATTCTACTTAGTCCACAGATCAGCACTGACTTCTGATGAATCACAAAACTAGCAGTTGTCGTATGCAAAAAAACCCAAAACAAAACTATCCTGTATACTAGATGTACTTAAATGCACCTTAAATAGTAGTGGACAATATATGGCTCTTCCAGTGTGTTAAATTGCAGCTCCAGTCACCCTTATTATTGGTCATGCTGGTTAGGATTGTTTATTCCTGAACTAAAAAAATCAAGCTTTCAATCAGAGGTGCTCATAGATGCCCACAATTATCCATGTTCCAGAAGCTTCAGTTTAAAACATGGCAATATATTTTTTTCCAGGAGTAGAGAAGGAAGATACCACATCTCAACCAAGACCAGAAGTGAAAGCTACTGTATATAAAGCAAAGTAAATGTAGTTCTGTTCTTAATGTAAAAATTATCTGCAATATTTATCTGCATGTGACTCCTTATTGAGTTACAACTTTCTGTCTGGGTATGCACATGCTAGGACATGGTTTATTTAACCATGGATTATTGAATGAATCAAAAGAGCCTGGGTGTACACAACAAGCTAAGATATAAACCCTGGTTTATAAACTGCAGTGGCTGACTTTACATACCATGCCACAAGCAAATAAACTACTTTGTTTATTTATTTATTTATTTGATTTATATGGCCACTCATCTGAAATAGATTACTCTGGGCAGCTAACAATATTAAATGTGATTTAAATATATACAAAAAACATAAAACCTATAGCAGTCAAAAAAAAAATTATAAAAACCATGATCAGACATTCTACATAACCAAGACATGGTCTCATCCCATACCTGAGGCCCCCGGCTTGAGCACTCAGCCATAAATAACCTAACACAAGGCCATGAAAAGCTTTAAAAGTGACTACCAGCAACTTGAACTGCACCCAGAAGCACACTGGGAGCCCATGCAGCTCGCGCAGCAGTGGTGTCACATGTGCCGGAAAATAGGCACTACTGAGTGCCTGCACTGCTGCATTTTATACCAGATGAAGCTTCTGAATGCTCTTCAAAAGCAACCCCATGTACAGCGTGTTCACAATAATCCAATCTGGAGGTCATTGGGGAATAAATGAGGAGGGCCTCCTGATCCAGGAATGGGGACAACTGAAGCACAACCCAAAGCTGTGCACAAGCCCTCTTAGCCATGGCTGCCACCTGCCCCCCATACAGGACCCACGAATGCAGGAGGAACCCCCAGATTGCACACCAGTTCTATCTGAGGTAGTGCAACCCCTTCCAGAACCAAAGATGGAAGGCCCCCAAAACCAGGAGGTCCAAAAACCCAAAGCCGCTCAATCTTGCTAGGGTTCAACTGAAGCCATACAGGCCCCCACAGTCTACAGGCACTGGAAGAAAACCTCCATGCCTTATGCCTTAATATGACATCTAAACACATCCTTACCCTCATGCAGTGTTAACTCATGAAGTCAAGGTAAAATAGACAAAATATTTCACTCTAAAACAACTGAATGTACTCTTAATCCTGCATCCAAGACTAAGAATTCAGCACCTTCTCTCAGAAGCCACACCTGTGTATCATGGCATACCAGTGAGTCAAAAGATAAAATGTTCTTCCTTTCTGTTCTTGGAGATTTAATTGATAAGGAGATTATAATTATGGCAGACATGATGTAGCCAGAGCAAGACAGGTTCTCCCTTATTGTTTTTTTAAATATAATTTTATTGAAAGTTTTAAAAACAAGGGTTAAAAATGAATATAAACTAAAATAAAGTAAGAAGGAAAAAAGAAAATGGAAGAAATAAAACAAAGCTAATGTGCAAAAAGAAAAAAAGTAGAAGAAAAATAGAAAAAGAAAAAAAGTCATAGAGAAGTAGCTTCCAATCTTCTTTACAGCAGTTATAAGTACAATTGTAGATGTACCTCATCTTGAAAGTTACATCGTGACTGTCTTCTTTCTATAATCTATCCTATCTAATTGTCAAAACCATAGATCATAAGTTCATATTTTTTCTGTTTTACACAGAAAGGCCATAAGGGATTTCCAGTCAACAATAACCGCAGATACTGTCTTTTCTCTAATCAAACAGGTCAATTTTGCCATCTCAGCAAGTTTTATCATCTTCACCAACCATTCCTCCATTGTAGGTTTTACCAGATTGTTCCATCTTTCGGTGTACAATAATCTCGCTGCGGTTATCATATATAAAAACAAAGTTCCATAACTTTTTTCCAACTGTTTATCCATCAGTCCCAAGAGGAAAAGTTCTGGTTTCAGCTGTATGTTAATCTTTAAAATCCTCTGAATCAGTATATGCATTTGAACCCAAAATCTTGTAGCTTTTTTGCACATCCACCAAGCATGGTAAAATGAACTTTCTTCTTGTTAACAATTCCAGTATAGAATTGAATTACCTTTATAAATTCTAGATAATTTTTCTGGTGTCATATACCAATGGTACATCATTTTATAAAAGTTCTCTTTAAGATTATAACATAGTGTAAATTTCAGTCCTTTCAGCCACATATTTTCTCATTGTTCCATCTCTATATTATAACCAAATTTTTTAGCCCACGTTATCATACATTATTTCACTACTACTTCTGTTTCAAGGTTCTCCATTATTGGTTAAGTTGCATACCAACTACATTACAATTTGTAATCCCTGTTGAGGTATAAAGAGGTATCTGATTGAAAAAGATAGCAAAATATTCTTTCAGGAAATAACCTGATTCCAATTCTTATGACCCAAAGAATAACATTTTGGCAAGGCAATATTTGGCAATAACTATTTTGTTGATTTCTTGCAAGCTTATGATTGTATAATCAGTGATGGTAATTAGCTGTCTTGTCTTCTTTGAGCCTCTTTTTCAATTGCATTCAATTATTCCAGGCATCAAGGTCTTCTCCAGTGATTTGCTTCACATTGTGTATCCAAAATAAGTTTTAGTTTTTGTTATTGGTGCTTCTAGTTTTATGTAGTATTGAATTATTTGTTCTTTCAGTCCAAGGCATTCTCAAGAATCTTCTCCAGCTTCACAATTCAAAGGCATCCATTTTTCTTTGTTCAGCCTTTCTGATGATCCAGTTTTCATTGCCAAATGTTACAGCTGGGAAAACCTTAGCCTTGATACAATGTACTGTTGTTTTCAGTGTAATGTCTCTGCACTTAAATACTTTGATTATATTTGTCATAGTCTTACTGGAAGTCTAGTTTGCTTCCAGTAATCAAAATATTATCACCAGCATATCAGAGGTTATTGATATTTTTACTAACTAAATATACATTCACCATGTTTGCTTCAGAGTATCCAGGTAGTCCCCAGGTTAAGAATGTCCAGTTTATGGATGACCCATAGTTAAGAATGGAGCCTATTGTAGCAAAATTCCAGTTAAATGCGCAATGATTCAACTTAAATACACAATGGTTTGAGTTAATTACACAATACTACTTATACAACATTATATAATAATACTGTTCCGGCTTACATACGACTTAAAGGCAGACCTTGGGACCAAAACTCGTTCTTAAACTGGGGACTACCTGTAATGTCAATTTAATTGCCAAGCTGTCCATCTAGGGATGTCCATGCATACAATTGTCTTTTACATTGCTGAAAGGAGGTATGTCCTATAAGTACTGGATTTTCTTGGAAGACTTCTTTATTTTCTTTTCTGCTTCTGACATCAAATTTTCCGATTATTTCAGATGCTCTTTTACTTACACCAGCATTCTAGTCTCCTTTCTTTTTTGAGTGTGTCAAGTTGTCATAGAATTGTTCAACTTCTTTTGCATTAGTGTTGGAGCATTAACTTGGATCACTGTTATATTCATTGACATACTTTGAACTTAAATTGAAATCTTTCTGTCATTTTGGAGGATTATATTCAACTACTAGCTTTGACACCCCTTTGTTAATAATGATGACTACTCCATTTCTTCTATGATTCTAATCGTCAGTAGATTATCTGCAGAGATTATCTGATGTGACAAGATCCAATCTAGTTCATTTGAGTTGCTGATTCCCATAATGTTGGCTTTCAGTCTTTTAAGTTCTGCTTTGACAATGTCAAGTTTGCTTTTGCTTTGCCAATATTCCATGTATCAACAATATATGTACTTTTGCATCACTGAGCTTTCTTTTTGCCTCTGGCCACATCAGCAGCTAGATATCTTTTTGGCCTTAATCCAGCCACATTATATGCAGTACAAGTACTTATACTTGTCCTCTATTTTCCCCAGTTGCTTGTTGGATAACTTCCAATTGGGGAGGTAATTTTCAATATCATTTTAACACTGTTGTGGTTGTGAGTGTCTTTTTTGGGGAGGGGGCAGAATATTGGACTGGGTTGCAATTTCCTTCTCTAATAGATCATATTTAGTCTCGATACCTCATCTGTGATCTCCTGTCATACATGACTATTCTGAGAGTGTACATTCTTAGTTGCATAGCCCATCGGGATTCATAAGTCCATTCGTCACTATAAGGCAACAGTCCATGGAAAGGCCATGAAATAATAGAAATGGTTAAATCAATGAAAGCAGGAAAAAAACTCCTGGTTCTGATATTTACCTTATTAAATGATATGCGGTTAAGTTCTTGGCTCCAGCACTAATGGAGGTCCATAACAAAGGCTTTTTAGTAAGATTTTTCCAGTCTTCTTCAGGAAGACTTATATAACTGTGATTTTGAAGGCTGGTGAAAGTCTGCTGACCATGCAAGCTGTTGTCCAATTCTCTTGTTCAACACAGATGCAAAAATATTGACAGTGACTCTGGCATGTAAAATGCAGATGATATTACCTTTGATACCTTTATATAAGGTTGTTTAGTTATCTGATAATATTAGATAACTAACTGGCATTGTAGATACACATGCTGAAAACTTGAAAGCAGAGGTGGTCATTTTATTGGGTGAAGAAAAGGCCTTTGATATAATTCACTAGAAAATATTGAAACAAGTTTTGCCCAAATATAGATTTCTTCCTCTTTGATTAAATGGATCAGTATATGATATTCTGCTCTCCTTGTTAGGGATATTAAAAACATAATTATCTCTATATTTGTCCAATTGTCTCCTAGATCTTGTTAATAATGTGTTTTATTTTTAATTTAATATTGGAAACATGAACCACTTTATAAGACAAAATGGAAGACATGTTGAATATAATGGCTGAACACAAACTATTATTATATACCAATATACTGTATGGCTTGTGGCCTGGTTATCTACAAGGTTACTTACTCCAGAGAGAATCGGACTGCCCAAGTATTCCTGCTGAGATCATGTGCAAGACGTCACCCCACGTCTACCCTGGGATGTGGCAGGACGATACACAGAGAGAAGGCAGAGCATCCTCTGTAGGAGCTCCCTTTGTGGCATACCCTACCACCAGAAATAAAACCTGCATCCTGATGTTTAGAAAGCTCTTAAAGATCTAACTTCTTCAAAGAGCATATGGGGATTGAGCAGTTGGATGTACATAGCATGAATGAGGGCACCAATACTACTATTAATTTGTTATTACATGATTTGATGATATATGGTTGTTGTTGTTCCTTGTGTTCCAGTCAGCCCCTGGCCACATCTTTCTCATTATACAGGCATTCATCAGTTAATGACCACTTGTTTAGCAACTGTTCAAAGTTATGATGGTGCTAAATGAGTGGTACTTATGACCAGTCCACAAAGTTCCAGCTGTCTCAGCACCCCTGCAGTCACATGATGGCAATCTGGGTACTTGGCAACAGGCTTGCACTTATGACAGTTGCAGCATTGTGGTCATGTAATCACCATGTGCAGCCTTCCCTGTGGCTTCCCACAAGCAAAGTCAATGGGGAAGCTGGCAAGGAAGGTCACAAGTCACTCGAATAAGTCTCCCCCACCCTGCAGCAGCCACTCCCAGCCTCGCCACACTAGCGCCGCACCTTGCTGGCCCCTTGTGCAGCCTGCAACAGCCACCTCAAGCCCTGCCACACACATGCTGGCCCCTTGTGCACCCTCATGCACCCTGCAACAACAATCCTGAGCCCCACTGCACTTGCACCCCATCACACCAGCACCACACACATTCCCCCGCACCCTGCAACAGCCACCCCAAGCCTTGTGGTCACACCGTGCCATACCAGCCCCTTGCACACCCTCCTGCACCTAGCAGCCACTTACCTGCCCACCAGCCTACTTGCAAGCTGCTTGCTTCCCCACTGACTTCACTTGTTGGAAGTTGGCAGAAAGTTGCAAGGATGTCCTCACTTAATGACCTGCAATCCTTGCTTATCGATGGCAACAGGATGTGCCAGGATTGCTGTCACTAAGTGATGCAGTCATGTGACATCATGCTTTATGACCGCATCACTTAGTGATGGAAATTCCAGTCCCAATCCCAGTTGTTAACTGAGGACTACCAGTAACTGAGCTCTTTCACCTCCTTGTACTGTAATATAGTCAATTTCTGTATATTTTGTGTGGTGATATCCATGTATGTAGGTTTTGTTTTGATTGTTGGAAGATTGTGTTAGTAATGAAGAAATAATTAGATTGGCAGAAATTTACTGTGCTGCTTCATTTCTGATTTCTAGTTCGTACAGTCCAACTATGTTTTCCTTCTCTGTATTTCCAACTTTTGCATTCCAGTTTCCAATACCGAGCAGCAAATCTTGCTTGCGTGTTCTGTCAATTTTAGATTGAGCTTGGCCATGACACTCACTGACCTTCTCCTCTTCTGTATCAGTTGCTGGAACATACAGTTGGGCAATTGTCATATTAAAGGGTTGCCCATGAAGTCTAATATTATTCAGTCATTGACTGCATTGTATCAAGTAATGTTCTTGCTATATCTTTCCTTACTATGAAAACAGTGCCATTTCTTCTTTGGTTTTTTGTGTCCTGAGTAGTCATATTGTTTATTGATCTCCATCTGAAAGTGTCCAATTCCAGTCCATCTTAATTCATTGATGCCTAATATGTCAATATATAGTTGATTCATTTCATCTTTCATGTGTTGAACTTTCCCGTGTTAATGGTTATGTTCCACATTCCTATTGTACTTTTGTCTTTGTGGGTTCAGATTTTCTCTTCCATATGGCAACATCAGCAATAAGACATTCTGGTTTTTTAATATTAATTTATAATTACAATAGTAAAAATATTACAAACTAAAAGAATAATAGGAAGAAAGAGTAGAAGGTGCAGAAAGAAAAAAAGAGAAATAGAGAAGAAAGAAAAATGATATAGTAAAAACAAGAAAAATATATGAAGAAGTTACTTCCCACCTTCATCACAAGTATAAACAATTTTAGTAACTTATCACCTCCTCTTAAAAAACAACAATCTCTTCTTTGCATATCCCATCTCTTATCTATAAACAAATCCATAAAGCATTGTCATTTCAGTCCTGTGGTCAGCAAAAGTCTGTTAAGGATTAACAGAAATAAGAACATATCTGTGTTAACCATGATCACGTATAACTTTATATTCCTTCCTTTTACTTCTAACAATCTTAATCTTTGATCCATTCAAATAATGACATAGAACTTGATTTTTTTTCTTCATTTTTTCTTTGTCCCTTCTCACAAGATTCTTCAAAACTTTAACATGCCTCTTTTGGAAAGTATAGGAAAATTATCCAAGTCACTCTCTTGGTTTATTGTCTGTATATCCCTTTTAATTACTGAAACATCAGCCAGTTTCTTTTTGTATGTCCAATGTAACATCTTTTTCCATGCCAGTCTTGTAGCCTGTGATTTGTAAATCCACTTTCAACTCAATCTCAATCTTGTCAGGTAAAACTTGTTTCTCTTCATAGCATCTCTTAGACACAGTCTTTCCAGAGGCAGATGTCTATTACCACTCAGAAGTTAACATTGAGTCTGTTTTTCAAAAATATCCCTTCAGTATGTTCAGTGTTAGAATATTTTGACTGGTGTGGGTCTTCTGGGCTGTGTGGCCGTGTTCTGGAAGTTTTGTTTCCTAACGTTTCACCAGCACCTGTGACCAGCATCTTCAGAGTGCAGGAGCACAGACAGGAGCAGTTCTCTCTGTGCCCAGGGTGAAGTGACCCTTCTGTGGGTATTTATAGAGATCTTGGGGGGTGTGTGGGGGGGTTGGGTTACTGAGTGGCTGCTTGTTTTGGAGTCAGCATCTGTGTGTATTTTCCTGGGGATTAGGCAGGGTTTTTTCTTCTATTGAATTGTTAACGAGGGGCTGCTGGGGGTGATTAGCAAGTTCATTGTGTGAACTGTTCACATGTCCTGGTGGTTGAGCTGAGTTCATTGACCTTTTGCAGGCTGTATTTTTCAGGATTGGTAGCCAGGTTTTGTTGATTTTTAGACTCTCCTCTTTTTTATTGAAACTGTGCTGGTGTTTGTGAATCTCAATGGCTTCCCGGTATAGCCTGGTATAGTGGTTGTTGGTGTTGTCTGTTGGTGAGAATATTTTGCTCCATTCTTTAATTATAAGTTGAGTTTATGTGTTCTTCTCCTTTAATTGTAATCTTTAGTTCCCTCTAGTGTCCAATTTTTAAAATCTTATGTTTTTTTAAAAACATCAAAACAAAAGTACTTTCCCAAAGGAAGGGTTCTTTATAATTAATAGCAAAAACTTATATCAAATTTATCTGGACCCTTAGTCTGTTTGTAACTTTCTAAAATCAAAGTTTTAATCATACTTTTGCTGTTCATTCAAAAAAAGTTGTTTTTTTTAAGTTCTTAAACTTATAGTTAAATTTTTCTTTTGCTAAGGATTGAAGGGAAACTCACCTGGTGCTGTCAGACTTGTTGATCCAAAGGTTTCTAATAGCTGAAAAGCAGTTAACAAGCAATTTTCTAAAGTGATTAGAAAAGGAAGTATGCAAATTTAGTGTTCTTTCAAAGGTGCCAACCATGGTTTGAGGAAGATGGCTATCCCCTCATCTCTCAGAGCTCTAAACCTGCTGGAGACCACTGTCTTGTGGTCTCCTCATGAGGAGCACCTGTCTGGAGTACCTGTGGACAATCTCAAGTCCCCTCCTTGTCTGGAGTGGTTTGAAAAGCCAGTCTACTCACCTGTTCTTCGTTCTTCCCTGTGGTTGTCGGGTCCCTTTTTGTGGAGCCATCTTCAGTCCACCATTTCTTCTTCCAGAAGTCAGCAACAAGACATTCTGAAGGCTTGAATCTAACCACATCATAAACACTATTAGTACTCCAAAAGATCCTCAGCTCTTTCTCAGTAGCATGTTGAGTGCCTGTGATGGAATGTGAGGGTGACCTTGGAAGACCAGGGAAAGAGATGCCATCTGGGGAACTATCACATAAAAGAGAAAGGAGTAACAGCCAGAGAAAGAAACTTAGGAAGGACCTGTCTTAACTACTCAGATGGTAAATAGGGAGGGTGGGAGATTTGTACTTTCAGAATTGCAAGATACTGTTAATGTAGCCTTACAATAAAGTACAAATCTCCCACCCTCCCTATTTACCATCTGAGTAGTTAAGACAGGTCCTTCCTAAGTTTCTTTCTCTGACCATTACTCTGTTGCAGGCTCCTTTCTCTTTTATCTGATAGTTCCCTAGACGGCATCTCTTTCCCCCGTCTTCCAAGGTCACCCTCACATTCCATCACAGTGCCATCTGATGCAAGGAGCCCATAATCTGGCACTATATCATCAGTCACTATATCTTGTCTATCCATGTGCTTTTCTTGGTAAAATACAGGAGTGTTTACCATTGCCTTCTCCCATGCAGTATGAAATTTCGCCTTTGCTGTTGCCACTACAGTGATTATCTGCCTCCAGCATTTTCCTATATCACTGCTGCCTTATATTGGTACCTGCTTGCTTTACCTGGGTAGCCGGGTTGGCCTTCACATCTTAGGTAACCCTCCTGGGATATATACCCTTGGCATACGCTGCCAGCGTTCTTTGCTCATCCCTCCCCAAGTACAGCCCTCACCACAATGAAGCAGGGGAGATATTCATTGCTATAGTATTATGTAAGCTCCTGTCTGGTTTTCTAGTTTAGCCTCATTTATCCCATTTATATAATGACACAAGTTGTGAAAAGTATACTGGACCTTTATAATTCCCACTATAATCTCCCCCTCTTCATTTGTAACACATCTGTACTAGACCATCCCAAAATCTAAAAAGTCTTGAAGAACTCTTAAAATTTTAGCAGAATCAATTATAAATTAAAAGGACGAATGTTATGCCATTAACATCTAATATTAAGAGGATTGATTTAACAATGGTCCATAGCTAAGGGCTATGGATATTCTAAATTCTGTACATGTTTTCCCTGTTTCTTTCTGTTGGAATTCCAGTTGAAAGGGCTCTCATTTTGTTGGTGATATTCCCAAATTAAAGAAATGAAGAGATTAAATATTCCCTAATATGATATCAGGTCCAATACAGTTATAGTCAAGATTTCACTGACCTGAAATATAGCATATTGAATTCAAAAAGTTACTTGAGGTTGAAAACTTACATATAAAGTTGTTCATTTAACACAACCTATTTATTTCAAATAGCTATAAAGCAACATAGAAGTTGAAATGGTAGAAATTAAGATAAATTATTATCACTGCATAGGACTGTTCATCACAACATACTATGATACTCTAGCTAAATGAAACTTGGTTTGTCAAAAGTGGGTGTTTTCTGCTTCTCAATTTTATTCAGTTTAAATGACAGAATGAAACTGAACACATCTAAAATCTAATGACACATTAGATTAGACTTATTAAATTGCATGCAGATACATATGGTGTGTATGTATATATGTGCAGGGAAAGAGCAATAGCATGGTAGTCTTTTAACACATGATTTACTATGAAATGAGCTTTTGGAGTCAGCAGACTACTTCATTATAAGTAGATTGTACATTCTAAAATAAATAACTTGGTCTCTAAGAATTGACTAACATGCATGTTTATTTGATGCCTGCAACTTTTAGAGATGATTTTAGTAGCATGAATCAGCTGACACAGGTCTTGGTATTGTCATGTAACTCAGCAGTACATCAGATGAAACTATTATTAACAAAACTGGAAATGTTATTCAGTTTTTTGTTATTGTGTACAGTAATCATACAGTAAAATATATACTGTATAAGTATTAATCAGTTGTAAAATGTGTATTTTTGTAATTGCAGTAACATTACTGAGGAGTTTTCTGGGCATCTGGAGGATAAAATCTCTTGCATCCATTCCCAGTTGGATACCAAGCATGGGGCATGGCCTACAGAGATGCCCTGTTATCTGGGAACAGTTTGATCCTGTTGAACCCATGGAGGTGGACAGGGTCCTCCGGATTGTCAGTGCCACCACTTATCAACTAGACCCATGTCCCTCCTGGCTGGTCAAGGCTGCTCGGATAGTGACGTGTAGGTGGATCCAGGCTATCGTGAATTCATCCTTGAGGGAGGGTTTCCAGCCATCTTTAAAGAGATGCTGGTGTATCCCTTCCTCAAGAAACCATCACTGGATCCTACCACATAGGACAATTTTCATCCAATCTCCCACCTCCCCTTTTACAGAAGGTGGTTGAGAAAGTGGTGGCATTGCAGCTCCAGGGGATCCTGGATGAAACGAATTATCTGGAGCCTTTTCAGTCAGGTTTCAGGCCCGGATATGGGATGGAAACAGCATTGGTCGCACTCATGGATGATCTCTGGTGGAAGTGGGATGGGGTAGTACATCAATCCTTGCTCTTCTTGACCTCTCAGCAACTTTCAGTACCATCAACTATGGTATCCTTTCATGGTGCCTGGAGGCTGTGGGGATCTGGATGGGGAACAACAGGCTTCAGCTCAACCCTGGTAAGATGGAATGGAGGTTCCTTCTATATCTGGAAGTTTACCATATTTGGTTCTTGATGGGGTTGCGCTGCCCCAGACAGACCCGGTGCATAATTTGGGGGTCCTCCTGGACTCATGACTCCTGCTCAAGGAGCAGGTGGTGGTTGTGGCCAGGAGGGCCTTTGCTGAACTTCATGTGTGCGCCAGTTATGCCCCTTCCTGGATCAGGAAGCCCTCCGGTCAGTCACTCACCCCCAGTCATCTCTAATTTAGACTATTGCAATGCACTCTACATGGGACAACCCTTGAAAAGTGTCTGGAAACTACAGCTGGTGCCAAAATGAGGCTGCGCGGGCAATCTTGGGTGCCCCAAGGATGGCACATGTAATACCTCTGCTGCAGGAGCTGCATTGGGTTCCAGTTTGCTTCTGGGTTTAATTCAAGGCGTTGGTTATCACCTTTAAAGCCCTACATGGCATGGGTCCAGGTTACCTGAGACACCGTCTCACACCCATTACATCAGCCCATCCCACCAGGTCAGGCAGAGGAGGCATGTTGCGGATCCCGTCAGTGAGAGAATATCGACTGGTGGGTCCCAGGAGGAGAGCCTTCTCTGCTGTTGCCCACCCTATGGAATATTCTGCCCCCAGAGGTGAAGCGGGTCCCTACCCTCCCAGTTTTCCAGAAGAAATGGAAGACTTGGCTCTGCCAACTTATGTGGGGTGAGAAGAGGTACAACCAACCCTTGGGGTGGCTGAGGCCTTGAAGAGCTCCCTGAGTCTAATTGCTCCTAATTAACATCAGTCTCTTGGAAGTATTATATAGGAATCTTCTTGTAGTGTATTTTAATTAATATTTAAAATTAAATACATAAATAAATAATAAATAACACATTAGAGCCGCTATCAAGGCCTACATTGTGGCAATAAGAGCGGCAAAGTGCCAATACTTCTCTGCCCTTATTGCGTCTGCAGAGTGCTGCCCAGCGGCCCTGTTTGGGATCACTAGATCCCTCCTTGGTAATGGAGGAATTTTCAGAGCGTCTGCAGGATAAAATTGCTCAGATTCCTTCCAAGTTAGACTCCGAGCATGGTGCAGGGTCTGGGGAGATACCAGGGGATCGTTCTTACCCAGTTATCTGGGAACAGTTTGATCCTGTTGTTCCTGAGGAAGTGGACAGGATCCTCCAGACTGTGAAGGCCACCACTTGTCTTCTGGACCCATGCCCCTCCTGGCTGGTGAAAGCAGCTCAGGAGGTGGCGTGGTTGGATCCAGGCATTGGTTAATACATCTTTGCCGGAGGGAGTGTTCCCAGCTGCCTTTAAGGAGGTGTTGGTGCACCCCCTCCTCAAGAAACCCTCCCTGGATCCTACTGTACTGGACAATTTTTGTCCAGTCTCCCACCTCCCCTTTTTGGGGAAGGTGGTTGAGAAAGTGGTGGCATCACAGCTCCAAAGGGTTCTGGATGAAACAGATTATCTGGACCTTTTTCAGTCAGGTTTCAGGCCCGGTTAAGGAATGGAAACGCATTGGTCACACTTATGGATGATCTCTGGCAGGAGCGGGATGGTGGAAGTGCGACCATCCTTGCTCTCCTTGATCTCTCAGTTGACCATGGTATCCTGTTGGGATGACTCAGGGAATTGGGGGTGGGCGGCACAGTCTTGTGCTGGTTCACCTCCTTTCTTCAGGGCCGATCCCAATTGGTGGTGATAGGGAGAGGTCCCATCTTTGGCCCCTCCTTTGTGGGGTGCTGCAGGGTTTGGTTCTCTCTCTGCTCCTTTTCAACATCTACATGAAACTGCTGGCTGAGATCATCCACCATCATGGGATGAGGTATCATCAGTATGCTGATGATACTCAGTTATACATCCCCATCCCAGGTGAGGTAAGTGATGCTGTGACCGCCCTCTCGTGGTGCCTGGAGGTTGTAAGGGTCTGGATGGGGAACAACAAGCTTCAGCTGAACCCTGGTAAGACGGAGTGGCTGGGGGTTAATGGCTCCTCTGTATCCGGGACTTTGTCATCTTTGTTGCTGGATGGGGTAGCACTGCCCCAGACAGACTCGGTGCATAATCTGGGGCTCCTCCTGGACTCACGGCTCCTGCTCAAAGAGCAGGTGGCAGCTGTGGCCAGGAGGGCCTTTGCAGGAGGTTGCAAATGCAAACTTCTAATTGCATTTGATTGCATTTTAATTCGTACTGTTTTAGTTTTTGAATGACCACCTTGCAACTGCCTAATATATATGGTGTTTCTATTTTGTATTTTATTATATACCCATTTATTCAAATAGTATTTTTAGTGTGTTTGATTGTAAACTGCTCAGAGAGCTTCAGCTATTGGGTGGTTTAATAAATAAATAAATACTTTAGGAGAGAAAACCCCAAAAGTGATTTAAAGTGTTGTAGACTTAAGATTCAAAGTCTAAATCTAATCAGTCTAATCAAAACAAAATGTTACACATTTGCATTTCATTCATTGTTTGCTTAGACATCATTTATTGAATAAGCGCTTTCTCTCTGTTATGACCAATCCATCTCAATATACATCTTCATACTGGGTACTTATCTGTGTACTCAATTAACATTCATTCAGCACCCATTTATTCTTGAATTTATCTCTTGTATTACCAAACATACGTCATTACAATTCAATCTATGAAACCGGGGGAATTCTGACTTTAGTAGTTTTCTAGTTTAATGATATGCCATCAACTTGGTGTCAACTTTTAGCAACCACATAGATAGACCTTCTCCAGACTAATCTGTCCTCAACAGGATTCTTCAGGCCTTCCAGCAGTTCACCCATCACCACTGAAATCAAGTCTATCCAACTTGCTTTAGGTTGTCCTCTTTTTCTCTTTCCTTTCATATTTCCCAGCATTACAGACTTCTCCAGAGAAGTTAACTGGAGCTTGGTCATGAGTGAAAATTCTGGATTTTTTTGTTCTATGATTTGTTTATCTTGATGAAAAGTGGAGCTGATGACCTCAGTGGAATGAAGAGCCGGTGAGTAGACTGGCTCTTTGATAATTCCTCTCCAGACAAGGAGAGGACTTGAGATCGCCCACAAGTGCTCCAGACAGCTGGTCCTCACAAGAAGACTGCAAGACTGGTCTCCAGCGTGTTTAGAGTTCTGGGAGATGAGAGAATAGCCATCTTGCTCAAACCACAGTCAGCATCTTTGAAAGGACACTACGTTTGCATACTTCCTTTCTAATCGCTTTTGGAAATAGCTTGTTAACTGCTTTTCAGCTATTAGGAACCATTGGATCAACAGGTTTTACACTGGGTGAGTTTCCCTTCAATCCTTAGCAAAAGAAGTTTTAACAAGTTCAAGAACTTAAAAAAAAATTTTTTTTTTGGAATAAACAGCAAAAGTGTATTAAAACTTTGATTTTAGAAAGTTACAAATGGACTAAAGGTCCAGATAAATTTGAAATAATATTTTGGAATTAATTATAAAGAATCCTTTTCCTGAGAAAATGCTTTTGTTTTTAATTTAAATAAAAAAATAAGACTTTAAAAATTGGACACTAGAGGGAACTAGAAGGAAATAAATATTACAATTAAAGGAGAACACTCAAGCTTGACTTACAGAATGAAGCAAAATATTTTAACATTTGACATAGTGAAGGATATTTTTGAACAGTGGACCCAGAAGTTAATTTTAATAGTGTCTACCTCTATAGATAGTCTATGCCTAAAAGATGTTATGAAAGAGGAACCAGTTCTGCCTGACAACATCAAGACTGAGTTTAAATGGATTTAAAAATGACAGGCTATAAGAATGACTTGGAAAAAGATGTTATACAGGACATAAAAAAGAAACCAGTTGATGTCTTAATAATTAAAAGGGATATACAAACAACAAACCAAGAGAATGACCTGGATAATTTTCTTAAATTGGGTTTACAAAAGAGGATCATTAAAGTTTTGGGAATTTTGTGAGAAAGGACAAAGAAAAAAATGAAAAGAAATCATGTTCTAGGACATTATTTGAAGACTAAAAGTCAAGATTGTTAGAAGTATAAGGAAGGAATATAAAGTTATTTGATCAAGGCTAAAATAGATATGTTGTTATCACTGGAAACCCTTAATGGACTTTTGCTGACATCAGGACTGAAATGACAATACTTTATGGATTTGTTTAAGGATAAGAGATGGAATACGGGAAGAAGAAATCGTTTGTTGTATTTTAAGTAGAGGTGATAAGTTACTAAAATTGTTTATACTTGTGATGAAGATGGGAAGTCACTTCTTTATATTTTTTTTTCTTTACTATATTATTTTTTATTTTTATTTTTTTTATTTTTTCTTTTCTACACCTTCTATTTTTTCTTTTTATTCTTTTAGTTTTTTTCAGTTTGTATTAGTTTTTACTGTTGTAATTATAATTCTTAATAAAATTACTATAAAAATATTTATTTGTCTTCTTGGCTATCCATAAGTTACTTCCTGAGATTTTTGTCTTTTTTTCTTTTATTGCAAGTTAAAAAAAAAAACCAAAAAAGGAACTATAAACAAAAATAAAAAAACAGAAGAATAATAACAAAAAAATTAAAAAAGGAAAAAAATATCATTTACACACACACACACACACACGCATATATATATAAATCAAACAATATATGAAAATTTCAAATTATGAAAAATCTATTCTGAGCCAAAGAGAAACATATTGCATCATTTTCGGATGTGAAAAATTGTCTTTTCAAAAATGGATAAATTACAAATATCTTGAATCCAGTCCTTTTTTGTCTGGAATAATAGTGTTTTTCCAATTTCTTAAAATTTTCTGAACAATTCCCAATACTCAATATAACCAAAGGTCCATATTTTTAGAACATGCTTCAACATAATACATAACAAATATAGTATAACATACATAATTATAGGGCATTGCATATAATATTAAGAGCTTTCCTCACAAATCTATTTATATATATTGAAATATGGTTTTAATAAGATATGAATAACTCACAAGACCAAATAATAGCAGTTAACAACCCCTCAAGTTTTTTTACATCACCAACAGAGAAAATCTTATGGCCATCCTTTCAAATACTTTCTTTGGGGCTCCAATAAACTTCAAACAGAATCTTTTGCTGAATCAATTTCAGTCTCAAATCCAATGAAACCAATTTAACATTCTTTAAAACTTGCAACCTTTGATGTTCCATTATTGAATATTACAATTACGTCTTATAAATGTAAATGATTACAACTTCAATTTTTAATTTTTTTTTATAAAAAGACTAGGACTAATTTTTTATTAAAAGTTTTCAGAAATGGATACAGCAGAAGAAAAAGCATCTCAGATTTATTTTAAGCATCTGAAGCATCTGGTCCATATTGAGCTCCCAAGACATGTTTAAGTACTCCATCTGATGATGCACACGCATACATGCATTGTTTTGGTTATTTGAAGACTCTGTTAGCAATGCAGAAGAAGAGTTTTAAGTTCAAGCTCAGCCTGAAATTAACAGAACATGCGAGTAAGATGTTCTGCTTGTTGTCTGAGACTGGAATGCAAAAGTTGGAATTATAAAGGAGGAAAACATAGTTGGGATGTATGGCTTAGGAAACAGAAGTGAAGCAGGAGAATGATTTAGCAATTTCTGCTAATTCAATGATTTCTTCATCGCTACACAGTCTTTCTACAACCAAAATGGCACATATATGCATGGACATCACCAGATGGAATACACAGAAATCAAACTGACTATATTATTGGTACAAAGTAGTAGAACAGCAAGCATGTGACCAGGGACAACTATGGAACAGAATACAGACTGCTCATAACCAGGTTCCAAGTCAAGCTAAAGCAGAAGAAGAAAGCCAACCGGTTTCCACAATGTGATCTTGTGTATATATCCACCATTTTCAAGGAGAGCATAAGGAATCACTTTGAAGTTCTGAACCTTATTGATAGGAAACCAGAGGAACAATGAAATGAAATTAAAGGGGAAAAAAAACCAAACTGGATGTCCCAACAGTCGAGAACAATCTTGGAAATTGCTAAAAAGAGAAGACAAAGCCGGGGAGGGGGGAAACACCCCGGGAAGGAATTTAACAAGAGTTTTAGAAAGTTGCTAGAAGAGACAGGAAGCAGTATTACAATATCTGTAAAAACATCAAGGATGGAAACAGATATAGAAATATAAGGAAAGTCTTCCAGAAATTTTCTAAACTCCAGTAGAGTTGTTAACATCCAAGATCCCATAGAAAATATTCCCTAGTTACAAAAAACTCTAGTACTAGAATATGAAGTGAGATCAGCACTGTGATCAATACTAAGTTGGAAAGCTATAGTAATTGATAGAATATCTACATAAATGTAGCAAGTGACAGAAATAGAATCAGTAAAGGTTCTAACCATCTGCCAGGCAATCTGGAAAGCTCCTTAGTGGCCAACAGATTGAAAGAGAAATGCCAAAGAAATGAGACTTTATAGAGTGTGCCAACTGTGAGACAATATCCTTAATTTCACATGCTAGCAAAATAATGTTTAAAATCATCCAGTGCAGATTAGAGCCATACATGGAAAGAGAAATGGGAGATGTTCAGGCTGGCTTTAGAAAAGGCCGAGGAAAAAGAACCATTCTTGCTGATACATGCTAGATAATTGAGAAAGCCAAAGATTACTAAAAATAAGTCAACATGTGCTTTATTACAAAAAGGCCTTCAATTGTAATAACCAAGTGCTTAGTGAAATGGGAATACCAGAAAATCTTGTCCTCATGAAAAATCTATATACAGGTCAGGAAGCACAGTCCAGATGGAACATGGTGAAATAGACTGGTTCCAGGTTGGCAAAGGAGTGAGACAATGCTGTATATGTTGTTTGTTCAGCCTATATGTCAAATATATTTTGAGAGAATATTAAATTTGAAAAAGATGAGTGTGGTTTTAAAATTGGAAGAAAAAAATCAATACAGTGGTACCTCGGGTCACGAACTTAATTCGTTCCGCAACTCTGGTCGCAACCCGAATTGGTCACAACCCAAATCAAATTTTCCCATAAGGTTCAATGTAAATACGGTTAATCTGTTCTGACCCCTACGAATTTGGTCGCCAACCGATTTTGGTCGCGACCCGAATCAAATTTTCCCATAAGATTCAATGTAAATACGGTTAATCCGTTCTGAACCATATGTATTTTTTTTTAAAACCACAGAAATATGACACAAAGTACAGTACAGTACACTATGAAGAGAGAGAACGCTAACCTTGCTTGAGGCATGGAGGACAGGAAGGCGGGTGGGGAGGCAGTTATTGTTTAGAGGGAGAGTCCCCCTCCCTACAGGAAGCCACGACCACGTGTGTCAGCAGGGAAAATGGCCGCGGATCCTGTTTGTCACCCGATGCGGAGTTCGCGAACGGAAGCAAAATTTTGCAAACAGTGCTGTTCGTGACCCGAATTGGTCGTGAACAGAAGCGTTTGTGACCCGAGGTGGTACCGTAACTTGCGTTGTGCTCTCATAGCTGAAAATGCAAATGATCTGCAAGGTGTAGTAATGAAATCCGTGGAGCACAGTGAAAAAAAAGGAACTAAGAATAAATATAAATATAAAGACCACCAAACAAATGACAACAGGTATGACAACCAGCCTTAGAACTGACAATAAGATATTGAAGTAGTGGTGGAACTTCTCTCTTTTTGGATATACTGTTACCAATAAAGGAAGCTGCAATCAAGTATGCTGTAGATTAGCACTTGGTAAAGTAACAGTGAAGACCTTGGAAGAGATACTCAAATGCTGTAACAAGCCTAGAGCTTTAAAGATCATGATCATGCAGTTAATTATTTTCCCTGTGACATTATATGGAAACAAAAGTTGGACTTTGAAGAAGCAGGATAGAAAGTGTATTGTTGCTTTTGAACTTTGGTGTTGAAGAAGACTCCTGAGAATACCAGGATAGCCAAGAAAACAAATAGATGATAGAACAAATCAGAATTCTCATTTGAGGCACAAAAGATGAGGCTCAAATTATTATATTTTAGATACTTATGCAAGGACCTAGCTTTCTTGAGAAGTCTATAATGCTGGGAAAGGTGGAATGAAATGAAAAAAAAAAGGACAACCAGCAGCAAGGTGGTCAGACTCAATGATACTGCTGATGGGTATACTGTTGGAAGACCAGAAAGACCAGGTTAGGGACATCATCCTGGAGAAAATCTATATATGTGGTCAGTGTGATACTGACTTAATTGTACATAATCAATTATTAAAATTTCCTATCCTTAAGCTCTTTTTGTTAATACATGAATTTGATATCCTGTCTGGTTATTCTGTAAACTGAAGTAAATCCAACTTAATGTCATTAGATTGTAATAATAGTTTAGACAGTTGTAAGAATTGTGGCTTAAGGTTATGCTCTGACTCCTTTGTTTATTTTCATATAAGAATTTCAGGGAAGCTCAACTGATAATTTGAATTTATCCCTTGTTCAAGGTATATTTTTAAAAAGCCCAAGGAAATGGGAAAAAACAAACAGAAACACTAAAGTAAGAAGTCTAAATAACAACATAAAATACCCAAATACCTAAATTATATATTGGGGGTGGGGGGAGGAAAGAAAGAAAGATACTATTGAAATTATGTAATTTTCTTTATTTTTTTTTGAATGTAGTGATTCAATATGGGATCATATTGTCTGGCTTTGCCTCTCAGTTAGTTGAAAGCTGATTCAAAGGCTGAGAGCTGACAAATCTCATTAAGCCAACATTTAGTGTTTGGAATACAAGCATTCTTCAAAGAGAAAGGAGTTCAACTCTTTTGGGAGCTTAGTTTGAGAGTTACTGTCTGATACCATTGAAATCCTGATGAGTATAGGGATTCTTGGTTTTGTAAAAATCAGTTTCAATATTTGCATTTAACGCTGCAGGACATGTGTCATAATATAGAGTTGACCCATTTAGCAATGGAAATCTAACATGAGATAATCCCAGTTTAGCAGTTTATTCAACAGGTGTATGTTTTTCACATTATTTGACCAGATGCTATTGCTGCTTGTGACGTTTGACAGTTGTTGGAGATTTTGGAAGAATTTTGAGCGTAGTTCCTAAACCAAAAAACCTTTTTAACAGAATATTGATGACATCGATATTATTTTTGCACACACCCTCTACAGTAACAAACTTGACTCTCCCATCAGGATGGATCATTCAAGCACATTATTCTAGAGGTGCACATATGAATAAAATTAATTAATCAGTGGATAGGAGTGTCAAACAAAATGCAATTAGTTTCCTATAATTTTAAAATAAGGTTAGTAAAACAAAAAAGTTTGGTTTATGTATATTGGACATCTCAGAATATGTTTAAGAAGGATTGGTTGCAATTACTTTGCTGTTGGAAATACGATTCAGGAATTGAGATATTAAACTGTATGGTTTGGGCTTCTGTTATTGTCACATTTGGGGCTGATAAAAGCAGAATTGTTAATGTAACACTGGATCAATCACTGTATGCTGTTCTTGGCTGTGTTTATGTCCATAAAGGCATCAAGACAATGCAGCAAAATGCCATATTTAAGTATTATAAATATATACTCTGATATCTATGTATCATTATAATTAAATATGCCTGAAGTAATCAAAATAGTTTCTCCAGTGTTTAAATTTACATCTTGTAAAATACTAGAAGACCATTTTTTTTACTAATGGGCAAACTACTGTAGCTATGGAATATTGATATCATGGTACATGATGACATGATAAAAAGGGCTAATTACACTTCATAAACGAGTATTTTCATGACAATTTTAGAAAAATAATTATTGGAAAAAGATACTAAATAATATTTAGTTTTTTTTCTGTATGCAACACTTCAAAATCCATTTGTTTTCAATGTCAGGTAACTCACGACTGAAACTGAATTTATTAAAAAGGAAGAGAGAAAATGTGATATCTTTTAATTTATCTAGTTTAACTTTCTGTGATGTGCTGTTCTGTAAATTCACTTTAAAGATAAGGAAGTTTGGCTAGAAGCTCATATAATACATAATACTGAGTAATGGTTTTCCCAGTGTCAAAGAATGAGTACGCTATGAGTCTTTAAAAAATTTAATAGAAATGTAATCCTGAAATTCCAGCTGCAGTTATTCCATTGTTTTCCCTGAGCCAATGTGTGCCTTCTTACTTTGCTCTCTCTTTTTGCTACTGATTTTAACACTGTACCACACATATAAAACATATCAGGTGAATTTGCAAACAAGCATAATTCTGGTACGATAGGAGAACCAGCCATTGGAGAACAGATTTATGGTAGCAGCCTATGGCACAGATGAAATGTATAAAATATAGATTTGCAAATGATTGCCTGTCAAATGTTAGCTAAAAATAAAAATAAAAAGCATTTATCTGTGAAGGGTAAATAAAAGAACGTTTGAGACTTAATTCCTTGTTTCGATAGTTGTATATAATTGGAATTCTAGCTGAGAGAGACAGACCTTATAGCAAAAAAATCAGGCCTCTGTATTTGGATAAAACAAAATATGTCCGACTCCAAGGAATCCATCGTTAGGGATTTTTATTTAATGGGTGAAAGCAGAGCAGAGAAATTTATTTTTCAAGTTACTTCTTAGATACAGCCAGGGGAAGTACGTTATTACATTGAACATGTGATTAATTATTGCAGTCATGCATTACAAAAATGTGTACCTAATAGATTTGAAATTGGACATTGTTAACATAATGGCTGCATGGTTTTATGATGGGATTAGACTGCAGATAGCAGCACCTGGCTGACCTATTTCTGCTTGCAGGCTAAACATGGCTGGGCCTGGTTAGTACTTGGATGGGAGGATTGTAAAATCCCAGGGTTGCCCTTCGCAAATTAAAAAAAAAATAATCCCAGAAGAAACTCGTGGCAAAGCACTTCGATATTGCTGCCAAGAAAGCATTCCTAGAAGAATTACAGTAGCATTTGCAGTGGACATAGAAGTGAACACGTCTTGCCAAAAGTCTTGATCTAAATTAACATACATAGTTTCTAATCTCTGTATTGTTAACGATGAAAAATTGTCTGCACATTACTTAAATCCCATTGTAGTAAATAGAATAAAGTTGCTCAATAGTATTCAGTTGATGATGACTTACTTGCACTTATAGAGGAAATAGGGCATAGCTTGTTTTGCCATAAATCAGGAATAAAGTCAAAAGTTTTACCCAGCTTTTCCTAAACTGGTGCTCTCTTACGGCATTGCCTAGTTTAGGAAAGGCTGCTATCTAGTTTATACTTGATCCATACTTAGAATAGCATTTTTTTCTTATTTTATATTGATTATTTATCATCCGTAAGATAACTCAGTCTATTTAGAATATAATGTTTTCCTGTCATTGCCTGCACTCCAACACTTGTAGTGTTGCTTTTCCAAAGGGAGAGTACAGTTGGCTCAAACTGGAGAGTTGTTGGCCTCTGCAGAAATCTTAATAACGCGGTCCTTCCATAAAGATTCTGCAAGGTGTATTCTGCAGAGTTTACATTCTGAAAACAAATGTGCATTTTAGGCTTAAATCATGTATTTAATTTGCACAGGGTTAATTTAGACCTCACAGAAATAACTAGGAGTTGTATGCCTAAATGTTGGATTGTAGCTGAATTTGACAGTTTAAAGCCCCAGCTAATAGTACTGTACATGCTGTATCACTTTCATGAATTAGTGATTCATGCTCCCTCTGCTGGTTCATTATCAGTATTCAGTTATTTTGAAGATACCTCTGATTTTTTCAGAATTCATAATGATAAATAGTGATGACTATTTATAGTTTTGGAGTTATGAAGGCAGTAAGGCAGTTGAGGTGCTTTAGTTAATTGTTGAAATATATTTCTTCAAGATTACTGAGAAGTTAATAAATCAAATTAGGATACTAATTTGATGATACCAAAATTTTAGTTCAATTCAATAATTTTAGTTCATTTCAATAAAGTCTATGTTCTTGTTTTCAAGAAGTTGGAAGCCAAACTGACTTGGTACAAAAACATAATTTTTATTACCAGTTAGCTTAATGCACTGGATAAACTAAAAATAGTATATATTCTATTTCTGATCTTCAAGCAGATATAGCCAAATCATGGCAGTCACACAACAAATATTTTGTGAGATCAAGGATTCTTGACATTTACACATACACAAGAAGTTATTGTAATAGGTTATTAAAATAAGGAGAAAAAATATCTGTGTGTCTGTATGGACACATGGTAAAGGAATTGAATGGCAAAGTAAGCTGATTAGGAGAGGAAGCTGAAACAGAAAGGAGTGGAATGGGGGAGAATTGATGGAATGGGAGGTGATAAATAGGACGTTGACTTGATGAGGGGAGATACATAATCTTTCTAGCATCCTTCTCACAGATTCTCTTTTTCCTATTCTTCTTTATTCCTTCTAAATATGCAAACTAGATTCCAACCTCCTCTCTCATCTAACTTTTCCTAAATCTAAATTATTTGGTCAACTGGTCCAACAAGGTACTGAATTTACAGTAAACAGGAATAAAAAAAAATTGGTGCTATTATAAATAAGAGTATATCTTTCTCTTATCACTGTCACTTTCAGTGTTTGCTTTCAATCTACTGCTGCTCAAGACAGAAATTGGGGGGTGGGGGAGATAAGGGCCTATTAATAGAGAGTACTTGCACTATTTATTTTCATATGAGTTCTTGAAAGTTGACCCAATCTGTGTTTTGGCTTTTCCTCAAGTGAAGTGTCTGCCCAGAACTGCAACAATTCCATGCATACATTTTTTTGTTGAGGTGTTCCATTTATCTTAGAAATACCCTAGTCCCAACCTGGTGTCCTCTAGGTATATTGGACTATAATTTCCATCATCATGACCAGCATGGCCATTGCCTGAGCTAATGCCCATGTAAATAATTTAAAGTTCAAACTACATTCTATTTTGGCATACCATCTTCTGAGCTGCTCAGAGAACAATATATTTTTACGTACCATCTTCTGAGGAGCTCATTAGAACAAAGCTTCGTAATAGCACTATAAAGTGTGGTGAGAGGCGAAAGAGCAGAGGCTTTTCATTCCTTTATAGTTTAACTCTTAGTAAACTCCAAGTGAAAACAGCTTTCCTAAAATTGAACCCCACCCCAAAATATTATAACCATATATGTATAGTTCCTTGTTACAATTATTAGCATGTTAATCTTCAAAAATATATACAAAGAATATTTTTAATTAAGACATGTATAGGCCCTGGATGAAAATGTTATAAGAGGATTTAGTATTTTAACAGCCTTTCAAATCAAAACGCTACAGTATGTTTATAGCAAGTTTTGAGTCGTGCAGCTATAGTTCCATTCAGAGCAAAAGAAATGAAAGCATTTCAGTTTGTACTTGTATTTTTAATTTTGACTGTCATTCTCAAGATTATTATCACTAGTGTTGTTTGCAGTGTTACTACTAGTTTTATTTTCTTTTACTTTATTCTGAACATAATTTTGTTGTTGATTTTATTATCATTATTTGACCGGACATTACAACGTTTATAATTTGAGGAAGCAACAGATGCATATGTTAAACAAAGAACATTTTTATACTTAGAAAAAGATCAACAACTTCCATATCTTAATTGTTTAATATATATTAAACAATTGCTCATCTATTAGTACTTGACTTTGGGTATGAGTGGTGGCCTCAGCTAGGAAAAAAGCATTTGAAAAGAACTACTGGTGTTCCATCTTTGGGACTTTGACATTCACAATAATGCTGGTAGCAATTTAATAAAGAGACATAAAGTCTGATAAGGTAAGATGAGGCAGGGCAAAGCAGTTAAGTAAAAGCAAAAATCAAGAAGAAAGCAGCATGCTAGACAGCTCCGACCGAGTCTTTTTGCCTAAAAGGCTCCTGTTACAACGAATGTAAGAGGATGTTGTCTCAGCAGTAGTTAAAACTAATTGTTCCGTAATTGCATCTGGCACAGAAAACCAGATCATATATAAATTATTGGGACCTAGCATGTATGCAACACATTCCTGGTAGCCACAACGGCTTGAGCTGTTGCAGAAAGGACAATTTCATTACATAGGTTGAACTGGAATTTCTCAAGCATGAAAGAAGAAGTTCCAGTTCAGCACCACACTTAATACCACCCTGGAAAGTTTTTTGGCAGAAGGATGAATAGTACATCACCTTTTTTGTATTAAGCACATTACTTTGTTATAAGGGAACAAAATCTAGTGATGACCTTTTAGAGAAAAGGGTGTTAAATTACATGCTAGCTCTTCTGTTTAAAGCTTCATCCTGTGCAATTGTTTTCTTCAGTGTGTATCTGCTTATGTATTGGGGAAAAATCCTAGTACTGACCTTGAACATTTCAGCCTCTAAGCCTGAATATAGTAAATAGTTTCTTGTTGGATGGCCTTCTGAAACAAGTAGAATGACTCATTATTTTGATAGATTGCAACTCACTATGCAGGCTATTTCCATTTTAAAGTGTTGCACAGCAAAAATCCTATGCATTTTTACTCAGAAATAAGTTCCTCTGTTTTAACTAGAGCTTATAACCCATTGCGTGTATTGGATTACTGCCTAAAGTTAGAAGTAGCATTCATTTTATACTGCTGTCAGTGATTTAAGAATCTTCATTCTTCACACAGCCCTATCAGGTTCTTTTTAAAGAACAATTAGAGTATTGTTTTACTGGTATCAATTGTATGGACATGCAATTATGCCAAAATGTGAACAAATAGAATTACTCTAAAAAGGTGCAGCAAAATATCATACATCATATAGTTACATTAAAACCGAGGAAACTAGTTATCTTTTATTAGTCCAGTGAATTCTCATCCATGAAGTATATGCGTGGCAATATTAAGTTGGATCAAAGTATATGTGATATGGGGATAATAATAGTAACTAAAACTGCTTATAGCTCATTTCTAAGTATGTACACCTCTTTTAACATCTGTGGGTCCAGCAGATGTTAAATTTAATAAAAGCGTCCCCTTGGCTTTTATTTTATTCTACCAAGCAAAATTTCAGTGGTGATAGTAGGAATATTTGGTACATAGTCTTGTTAGCTGGATGCAGCCATATTTTTTTCTTCTTAGTAGATCCTAATCTATAGGCATTCTAGGAGTTAATTGCTTGGATAATGGATATTGTAGTATCATCACATAGCTTTCTGATGGATCCAGTGAAAATGAGAAGATTAATTTGCTCCTATTGTAGGTTTTCCTAGAAATGGTCCCTATAGAGATTCCAGGGAACAGATATATAAGGACAGTATTTTTGTTGGGTCTGGCCTCTCTTAATAAGTCTTGGTTCTTAACAGTTTGCTCATAAATTAAGATATCATCATCATATTTATTTCGGTCATTGACCATAAAAATAGATACAATAAAACAGACAACAATATTACCCTTTTCATCAATAACTACTAACAACCATTTGTGGGTGAAGCTTACACATTATGTAGCAAAATTTTGCAACTTTTAAAGAAATAGATCTGTCTTGATTATTTAACAAATAATGCAAGTAAAAATTATCGGAATGCCCAGGGGATTTAAATAAAAGAGGGGCAATCAGCTGAAAGCGAATGTCCCTATAATACTAACAATACAAAAGAACATGGACTGTGGTTTCAATGGCACCTGTACCACAGGGGCAGTATCGAATATCATAAGGGATTTTCCTGTATTTTCCTTCTAAAACAACTGTAGGGAGAGCGTTAAATCGAGCTAAGGATAAAGCTCTCCTGAATTTTGGGACTGTAATATGATACAAGTATGAGACTGGTTTGCTCACTAGAATTTGGTTATTTGCAATTATATTGTGGGTAAAAACAGCAGTTTCTGCTTGGCCTTCTGTATCTAAGAGCCTTTGCCTTAGTAGTGACCTGGCTCGGTCAAACTCCAAAGTCAAAATGGCATCGTTGGAAAACCCATAGAGACTCAGTTTCTTTTGGATAGCTGTTTTCCAGTAAATTAAGATATGACATTTCATATATCACATCACACTGAGGATTTCATACTTGTTAATGCCTTCAAGTAGGTCTTGACTGGAGAAGTCCATACAGTTTTCTTGGCAACATTTTTAAAAGTGGCTTGCCTTTGCCTTCTTCCTAGGGCTGAGAGAGTGACTGGCCTAAAGACACCCAGTTGGCTTTGTACCTAAGGCAGGACTAGAATTCATGGTCTCTTGGGTTCTAGCCTGGTGCCTTTAACCGTTTTACCAAACTGGCTCTCATGGCCATGTATGGTACACGGTAACAAGTCCCAGTCTTTGGATGTTACAGTTAAGGCCCTGGATGGCTACTTGTTCTTTGTTTTGTTTTGTTTTAAGGTGGTTTCAGCCCATCATCTGAAACCTGTGCTCACAATGATGCAAGAAATATAAAGTATCATATATTGAGTGTTTTTTAAGAACCACAGAAGGAACATAAAAAATGAAAGATCAATACAACAATAAATATGAGACTTTTGTAATTTGATAGATAAATAAAGTGAATAAACTAAGTACGCGAACATTTTTTAAAGTTTTTAAAATTTATTAAAAGATAGAAGACCTGGCACATATTGTTTTTTAACAGTACAAATATAATGGTAATCTTAATTCTTTTAAATTTTCCCCAAAATAAATTCAAGATGATGATGATGATGATGATGATGATATTCCTTAACAAGTTTTATAGAAAGGAATGAAAAAAATATAAAATGAAAAAGAGGAAAAATGCAGAATGAATGTAAAAAATAATTGTAAAATATTCACTTTTATGCTATTTCTCTATTTTGTAAAAGAGATGAATTAATATACTTGCAGCTTATATATTTCATTATGAAATGATGAGCCAGTGTGAAATAGAAAAAAGTAGCATCTGAAGGAAATAATGACATTCCTGCAAATTATTTAGCATTGGTATAGAAAACATCAAAGTTACAGACAATAGAACACTGTGAATTAATTTTCATTAATCTTTATCCTTCTAGAAATGATAAAGGTATGCTTTTTAAAATGAAAATTAAAAACAAAACAATTTCATTTCCATTTCACATTCCTGCATATAGTAATTGAATCTATTCCTGAATGCATAGAGCCATGTGGAATGCCGAAAGTATCTCTTTAACATTAACAGAACACTGAGGGGATTGAGTTTCTTATACTGTAATGTTCTGGAAAAAATATGGGGATGATGCATAAAATACAAAGTACTTCAATCATTCAATTTCACAGCTGGCAACTAATTCAAGCCTGCTAAAATTATAAAGGGTATAAGAGTAGAATATTATTTTAAAAGTATCTTGAGTTTGAACCATTTCAAACTTAAAACAGGTTGTTCTGACCTTACTGGAAGTGTTCTGACCATGAGATACCCCTTCTGGTAAGGTCAGAACAGCACTGAAACACTCCTAGTTAGATAGGAACAGTCTTCTTCAAGCTTGTAACATTCAAACTCAAAACATTTTGCTCATTTTTTTGCATTTGGTACATAGCTGGGAATCAATAACTTTGAAAAAACAAATCAAAACTTCTCCCAGATATGGACATTGGGACTTCTAAAATTTTGTTTGACATATCTACAAAAAAGAGGTACATCTAAAATAGTAATATTTGTTAAGTTCCCTGTTGCATATGAAACATACTGTACAGATTCATCAATATTTATACTATTTTCAGTAATTATTTGCTATAATATGCTAAGTGAAACTGTTGAATAGAAGAGAATATATGTAGTTCATGGTTGAACTGTGGAGTCCTTGGTGCTTTCTGAGCTTGGTTGTTTGCTTGCAGACATTTCGTTACCCAACTAGATAACATCATCAGTGCTGTATTGAATCCAGTGTAATAATTTTTTTGTGTGTGGTGCATTGATTTAAAAACTCTCATTTAAAATGCTTTCTTAAATTATATAGCATAATGATTCGTATTAGAGTTAGCTTCACTTTCAAACATGCATTGTCATGAGGGCCTTTAGGATATGGGAGTTGACCCAACAGACAGCACACAGAGCAAACTTGTGAATTTTCTCTCTTTAGTGGTATGATGAGACAAGTTCTCTGTTTTCATTTTCAGGCAAATCAAACAATTTAGGCAGTATTTTGTTAAAGGAGCTAAACAAGCAGGATTCTTTTTCAAATTCTTCTTCTTCCCTCCAATATTTTTGATAACTGGCCATAAAACAGGCTTGATTTACATCTGAACAAGAATTTTAAAATAAGCTATTCCTTCACTAGATATACGTGCAGCCTATAAGGTTGATTAAATGTGTGCAATGCTGCTTCTAGATTCCTCCTTAGAGTTAAATAAAGGGAATAATTATGCTGGCTATCATCTTTCTTGGGCTGGCAAGACATGGTCTTCTCTCTCTCTTCAGCTTCCCATAGAAGCCATCTACACTGGGTACAAATATGAATTGGTGTCCATCCTCCTTTTTCTGGTTTGTTGAGCCACTCTCAGATCTGCAGTCTCCAGTGGTCTCCTTTGGAATCTGCCCTGGAAACCCACAATTTTTCAGCATTACAGAGCTGCCCAGTTCACTAGCCAATTTCTTTTTCATTCTTCAAACATTCTTTAAGTCTCCCATTTTCTTCTCCTCCCTGCCTCTACAGCACCAGCCCTATTTTCCTATGAGACACTTTGTCATCTAGTCACTAGATGTCACAAGGATCATCTAGTCCAACCCTCTGTAATGTGGACTATCCAGCACCTTCTTAAAAACCTCCAAAGATGGAGAACCTACAACCTCCATAGGTAGATTTTCCACTATTGTACAGATCTTACCATCAGGAAGGTTTCCTTATGTTTGAATGAAATGTAGTAAATGCAACTTATATCTGTTATTTCTGTGCCTAGTTCCATGCCAATGGAAAATAATTCATTGTAATTTTCCCCGTACTTTCCCTTGATGTTCTGAAAATGGCTAAGTGCTTTTGTCTTCAAACTGAAAATTGCAAGTTCCTTCAGCTTGTCTTCATAGGGAGTGTCCTCAAGTCCCTGTAATATCTTTATAGACCTATTCTAATCTGTCAGTATCCTTCTGGAAATGTGCCCAGAATTAGACAAATTTCTCAGATGTGTGCAGATTCCATGCAGAAAATTTGATGCTTCTTCTAATGCAGTTCAGAACTGCATTAACCATTCTAACAGCTGACCGCATTGCTAACTCCTGTTCAGCAGTGTTAATGACTCCTTTTAATGACTACATCCAAGTCCTTCTCTGATATAGTACTTCCAAGCCATGAATTTGCATCTTGTATGCATGTTCTACATGTTTTTCTTCCCTAAATATACCTTGTATTTCTTCCTTTTAAAAGACATCTTGTTCCTCTCAGCCCAGTCTTCCAACTTATCCTGATTAGACTGCAATCTCACTCTGTTTTCCCAGATGTTGCCCAGATCTGCCCCCCCCCCCAGTTTTGATAAGCAACCCATCAATCCCTTTATCCAGGTCATTAATTAAGATGTTTAATAATACCGACTCCATGACTTATACCTATGGAACTCCACTAAGTTATTGCTTTTCAGTTTGGTGTACAGCTATTAAGCTGACTCTCTGAATGCAGTTAGCCAGCCAGTTGTAGACCTACTTTCTATATTGCCATGCAAATTGCATTTTAAAAGTTTATCTTTAAGCAATCACAGCATTGTTTCAAGTTACTTATGAACAATCTGTTTATTTCCTGCTCTAACCTATTCCACGAAATGATGTCAGAGTCATTGGTCAATAATTACTGGGACCCCCCCCCCCCATTTTTTTTGGCCTTTCTTGAACCAGGGCACCACATTTCCTCTTCAGATGTCTGATATCTCTCTAGTTTCTCAGGACTCTTCAAAGATAATTGACAGATAGAAAGATAGAAGAACAGATTGGGAGGCAAGAAACTTCATTCTAGCATTAACACATTACATTCAGTGAAAAATTATTTAGGTTGCAAATCATTGCTAATGGACATCATTTAATATGGCTTTCCTCCATCTGGATCCTCCCTGGTGTTTGGAACTATAAGTCCCAGAATACTCTATCAGCAAGACCTTGATGAACAACAATTTTTAAAAAAGAAAGGCCTAAAAGAAAAAAAACCCAATATAATGCAACTTAAAGTTACCTACAATTCCAAGTTTAAATGACCCAAACGTATCAGAAACACGTGGCCTATCTTAGACAACATCATGTACCTTTCAAGGAATTACAGGTAGGCCTGTATAGTTGATTACCATAAACAGTTAACTACCTTATCTACTTGTCAAAACAGACCATATTGTGAAAATAGCAAATTCCATCTCTGTTACCCTATTTATTTGGGCATATCTGCTACAAAACCTAATGTTACCAACAACTATCCACTATCCATTTTATGGACTTGTGCACAGATATCACGACAAGAATTGGTTACCGCACATCCACTGCTTAGTACTAACTTGCTATTTCTTTAGGCTAGAGAAAAGCAGGTATCCAGATCGATGGCACAGGGATGGGTACTTGTAGGTCTTCCAAACATGTTTATGACTTACTTAGAAAAATGGACTTTCAGCCCTTGCATCCTAAATCCCCTACATGATATTAATTTATGACTCAAGGACAAGAGGCGTGGCAACTTTATGTCAGGATTTAATAACTTCCATTCCACCATGAGCCTACCTTTACCTTGTGAACACTACTGTGAAACTAACAGTAGACCTATACGTGCCACTTGATGTAGGAAACCAACTGTCAGCTATACATAGTTACATACTTTTGATACTGTGAATAAAGCTCACAGGACACAATAGGTCCTATTGAGGACTAATGAATGTAACCTGGCCCAGTTCATACTTTCAGGTTGCTGTGTACAAGGAAACGGGACTACTAGAAAATAGAACCTTGAAAGGGCTGCTTGGACTTAAGGACCCTTTAAATAGAAAGTCTTGCTTTCAGGATCCCTGGTCTGAATCGAAGGTTGCCTTAGGAAATCTGTATTGTATTTCTCTCTTTATTCAGCTAAGACATGCAGAGCTGCTGCAAGAATAAAACTTAGCATGTAAGTTAAGTTTATGAAAAGGTAGACAATAAATCACTGTTGTTCGACACCGTGAGATACTCAAGTCTGAAGGACTGAAGATAATGTAACTGCAGTTCATCAAAATAAAAATGAACAATTAAAACTATGAAGTGTAGCTTGATTTATAGCACTCCATTTGACTGTGGAAGAATAGAGAATTTGTTAGAACTTATTGGAAGATCTAAATTTAACAGAAATAATGTTAAATAATGCACTATTATTACACAATTTATTATTACACAAAATTAAATGCATCTGTGATTGTATTACTTCCCTCACATGCCTTTTATAATGTAGCATTCCAATCAAAAGAAGCAAGTTTTATTTTAATAGACATAAAGACAAAAATGTGATTTTTATCTATTTTTCATATTCAGTTATCTAACTGAAAACTTGCATTAGCTTCAGTTATCTTAGCTATGCATTGGTGACAATATGTAAGTTACAGCAGTCTTCCTTATAAAATTTCCTTCTTCAAATAGTTTTGACTAGATTTGTAATAAATAAGGAAGTAAAATATATAGTAATATTTGCTGTTTTTGACACTTTTACTGTTTCTAGTGAATAATATGGATTCAACTAGCTCTGATCGCAAATAAGAGTATTTAAGTGCAAATTCATAGCATGTTTTCTTTATTTATTTTATTGGATTTGTAAGGCTGCCCAATTCAGAACAGCTTTTGATTGCTATGGTAGTAAAAACAGAAAAAAGTAACAAATACATAAGATGATAATGACACAGAAGAATCAAAATATCCCACATAGGCAAGAGTACTCTAAAGGATCTCATCATTACATTTATTTATGCAGACTCACTTTTAAATTCTTCACACTTTGAAATTCATTTAATTGAGTTCTCTTTATCTTGTTTTAAGACTTGTGTAGAGAACAGGTCACATTTTAGGTCATATTTATGCAGAAATATTAAAAATTCAAAAGGGTACACAAACTTTTAAGCACCACTGTATATATAGATTATAAAACTCCATTTGATATAACCACATCATTCTCCAATTAATAAATTACCTTTAGAAAACAAGAATTCAGAGTATATGATGATGACAACTATGTGCCATCAAGTCATTTTCAACTCCTAGCAACCACATAGGTTTTCTCCATGAAGAACTAACCCTAACCTGTTCTTTCAGGTCTCCCAGCTGTACACTCATCACTATTGTGACTGAGTCTGTCCACCTTGCTGCTGGTCATCCTCTTCTTCTCTTTCCTTCCACCTTTCCCAGCATTAGAGCCTTTTCCAGAGAGCTGGGTCCTTGCATAATGTATCCGAAGTAGGATAATTTGCCCAGAGTGGTTGAATGAGATGGGCAGTGACAAATTTGATTAATAATAATAACAACAATAATTTGAGCCTGGTCATTTGTGGTTTGAGTGACAACTCTGGGTTGATTAGATGGATGATGGATGAAGTTACATCCATGGCAGAACACAAATTAGGAAGTAGTTGTTTACTAATTATTTAAATAATGTTGTATACATTACATCCTGGATAATTGTCTGTGTGTGTGTGTGTGTCCCCTAGATATAACTCTGTGATACTGTATAGAAGAATCATATCATGTGGTAAGGATCAAATTGTTCTTTTACACAAAGTGTTATTTACATGCTGCTTGCCTACACTGTTGCTGGGATAGATCAGTAATATAAACAGATAATTTGTATCCAGAGCAACTTGTTTACCTTTTGACTTCTCAGTCCATCAAAAGATAATTACTTTCTTCCTGTTGTGTTCATGGTTTATTATAGTATCGATTGACCATTTCCCGATCAGCAATGATTTGCTGGATTTGACATCTATAACCATATACTGGGCTTTAGGTTTTGGAGAAGGCCATTAATAAAATGCAAAGAACAAATTGGCTATGTATGATTTAGTAACTACATTTAGCATGGGTTCCAAAAATGCATTTGTAGCATGCAAATTTATACTGCTGCATATCTCAAAAGTTTCAGGTTATGATGTCTCACTAACAAAGTGGGCAAAACAGGTTATTCATAAAGAGTTAATTGAGAGGTATCAAGTGGCATTCTAACATTCTTTTGAAAGAAGCAAGTATTTTAAACATTTACTGTAACAATAATTGCAAACCTCACCATTTAAAAATAATAGAGTGGGGGGGGGGAGCTGATGGCTACAGAAATTAGAAAAAGGGAAAGTTTTCTATTTCTTCTACTCCTGAAAAATCCATGAATAATGGAGGACCATTGTTCTTCAGTATGGTGTCTGTGATTTACACAGGAGCTCTACCCTTGCATAATAGGCTATTGAGAAACCCCTCCCCTCTTAGTATCATGCAGAGTATGAGCGATCTTCCACTATTCCTCCCACTTGTCTTCTGATCACCATGTCTACTGTTTATTCTTCATTAAGTTTGTCTTAATCTTTCAGATGGGATCCCTCAGTGTTGCTCATCCTGCATGGTCCTTAGAGCGATTTTTAGGAAGTGCTGGAATAGTGGCAACAAGTTTCCACTATTCAGTGGCTATTGCTGGGAGAGAGAGTTAATTTGTTTTTATTCTGGGGGATCATTATACTACATTAGTTTTGGGTCCATTCAGTTAGCCTCCTGTCACACACAATGAAAATTTTTGAGCAGATCCTTAACCAGCGCCTCCGTAACATCATTGAAATTAGCATCAACCAGTGCGGTTTTGTCAAAGGCTTGAGTACCACTGATGCCATTTTCTTGGCTCGTGTACTCATTGAGAAGCATAGAGAAAAGAAGTCGTTACACCTGGCTTTCCTTGACCTAGACTGTGTCCCACATCAGCTGATATGGTATGCACAACATGACCATGGTGTGCTCGAGCTACTCATGAAATGGGTCCAGATGCTCTATGTTAATACCAGCAGCTGAGTGAGATGTGCTGCTGGCTTTTTTGACAGCTTTCCTGTGAAAGTTGGTGTGCACCAAGGCTTGGTATTATTGCCATTGCTGTTCATTCTTGTCATGGATACCATCACACGAGACCTGTATCCCAGTGCCCCCTGGGCCTTGCTGTATGCTGACGATGTCCAGCTTGCAGCTACCACCAGGGAAGAACTACAGCACTGTGTCCAGACACGGAATGACCACTGTAGCCCATTTGGTTTACACCTCAATATCAAGAAGACTCAGCATCTAGAGACTAGCCCAAGCACCTCCACCATCCAGGTCAGTGGCGAAGATCTGGTGAACACAAACTCCTTCCATTACTTAGGATCCCATCTGCAAAGTGATGGTGACATTAATGAAGTGCACATAAGAGTGAATATAACATGGCTACGGTGAAAGGAGATCACTGGACTGCTCTGTGATAAGCACATGCCAATCCATCTAAAATCAAAAGTGTACAGAATGATGGTCTGCCCTGTAGCATTGTATGGCGCTGAATGCTGGCCAACCACCAAAAGTGTTGAGTACCCTTTACATGCCATGGAGATGTGCATGCTCTGTTGGTCATTAGGCATTTCCCTTCTCAACCATGTCAGCAATGATACAGTCTGGCAGCAGATGGGTGTTGCACCAATAACAGAAAAAATGTGGGAAAAACATCTACAGTGGTATGGGCACATTTTATACACAGCACCCCACACCATCACCTGCATCACCTACCAGTTTAACACTGATGGCAAACACCCATGCAGAAGAACAAAGCAAAGGTAGCAGGATACAGTGCAGACATGAAAATTATACAATTGGACCCGGTTGCTGTGTTCAATCATGTGAAACGGCATTTGTTGATCTGAAAAGCAGACCCTGCACCTGTGAGAGAACACTAGGAAGAAGAGGAGGAGGAGGAGGAGGAGGAAGTAGTTGTGTTGTTGTTGTTTTGGCTCCATTAGTAACACAGGTGCCAGCTACCCCATCCTACAACTGCCTCAAGTGGCAACCTCTCCAATCCTCACGTTGCGTGTGGAGCTAAGTGTTGCATGGGGTATGATGATGGTACGTTTTGCAACCCATATCTTCAAGATGACCTTTTATAATGCTGCTGTACTACCACAAAGCCTGGATCATAGCCTCTGACATCCAGAATAGCTGTGGAGCTGGTCATGGCACCAAGTTTCCTGATGAGGGGGGTTATATAATCCAAATAGCTTTCTTTCTTGGTTTGGAAATCAAGCAGCCTGAGTAACCTATATAAATATGATGTATTACCTGTGACAAGACTCTGCTACATTGTACGTTCAGAAACAGCTCTGCCATGGATCATGTCTAAGAACTCCAACTGCTAAGAATATAGGCTTGGTATAGCTTCACCAGTAATCAGGACAGTACAGACAAGGGAATTGGACATTGTCACAGAGCTATGCAGATTAAATGAAGTGGAGACTGTGCAACCAAATCTTTTCCTTTTTGTTTGGCAAGGATGAGTTAGCAACTGCCAAGTAAAAATCCTACTCTGTCAGGGGTCTTATGAAACAATTTTTCAAACTCCTTTTCTTTTAATAGCTTATTTCCCTATCTTGGAACCCTTCCCTGTTTATATTGATACCCTTTGAAATGATAGGATCTGTCCACTCTAATAAAGCTCTTTCAGAATATAGGCTTTTTCGTTGCTGCTGCATCAGCCAAGTGGGCCAGTGAGCTCTGTGTCTACGTTTAGATGAGTCTTATCTAATTTCCATAGGGAAAAATAATCTTCCCTCCAGATATTTCTTTCTTGCTTAAGACAGTATCTGATATTCACTTTCAGTAAAAGTTGATCCTCCTTACATTTTTCTTGGAGCCTAAATCTAGTTTGGAAAAGACCTTGTATGCATTTAATATTTTGTGGATCGTTTTGCTCTATCTTTATATTGTTATTTGTGTTTTACTTTGGGTGTAGGATGGGCAATAAAGCTAACTCTTAACATCTAAGCAAGTGGAACACAACACTGATCACTGTTATGACTTAGCCAAGCAGCTACAGTATATCCTACTGGCATTTGGGGTCCTTCTACAAAGAGTTAGGCTTCTTTGCCAGCCTTTTAGTGAGGGTTGTATGTTTTGACATTGGATGACACAATTGATTTGACCTTTGTTTGAACTACTGCTACTATAAACTATAAACTATAAAGTATATAAGTATATAAAGTATATAAAGTATATAAAGTATATAAGTTTATATACTATAAACTACTGGTTGAACCATTGATCCCTTTAGGAAGCAGCATTTGGGAGAGTTACTCTACTCTCATTTTTCTCCTAACTGCCTGGCTGCTTCCAGATATGGTAGTGTTCCACCCATCATTCTCACTAATCAGGAAAACTGATTATGTATTTGAAATATGCAATTTTATGAATTCATACTCCTTGGATTTGAGGGAAGTCCACTTCGGTTTCAGGCACCTGTGGCAAGAACTCCATCCTTGTAGGCTACACACTAAAAAGAACAGGATTCTTGCCCAAACTTCTACACTCTGGAATATCATAAATATCCAAGTTTTTGTTCCAAACACCAATGCATAAGAAAAGGAGGTTGATTAATGTTATGGTCAACTGCAATCTGAATTTAACAGAACATACAAGCAAGACTGTGCTTATGACTGGGAACTGGAATGACAAAGCTGTAAATACTGAAATATTGAGGAGGGGAATATAATGGTACTGTATACCTTAGGAAACAGCAATGAAGCAGGAGAATGACTTACCATTTCTGCCACTCGAATGATTTCTTCATTGCTAGTACAGTCTTCCAACAACCAAATCATGCCTCTATACATAGATATTACAAGATGGAGTACACAGAAACCAAACTGGCATTATTATTACTAAAAGGAGGTGGAAGAGCTCAGTTATTGTGAGGGTTCTTTACTTTCCAAGGACTGGACACACCACAGCATAGCAACTCTGTACAAAATGCTTTATTGCAGCACACACCTTCCCCAACAACAACTATTACTCTCCACCCCTCTAAGACTTGCAAGGTGATGTTGCCATGTAAATATGTCTTTAATACTCAGTCCTTTAATATTCAGTCTTTTAATACTCAGTTCAAACAAAAGTCTCAGAGTAGCATACAACCTTTATCTTTTTCCAAATGTTCTTGCACTAGTTGGGATGAGGTACTGCCTCAGTGGGGTTGTTCCTTTTCTAGTTGCTGCTGAGCTCATGGCAAAGCTCCAAGCAGGACTCCTACCAGGATATGCTGTTCACCATAACTTGTGGTCCTGGTAGTTAAATGATTGTCCTCTTGCCTGCTTGTAATAGCTGCCAGTCTTCAGACGTCACCTCCACTTCCCCGTCTGTATGCTGTTTGCTTATCACCTTTTCTCTTACACACAAACACCCCTCTCTATTCTGTCTTAGCATTTGCTTTTCAAAGCTAAGAGCCTAGGTGGAAGTGAAGACTGCCTCTGGATATTGGCATGTCCTTGAAAATGCCAGGGTGTGGCTCAATGATCAGAGGTAGCTGGAACGACGACTTGGATGCTTATGAGTAAAGTTTGAGTTACGGAAATGGGGTGAGAAGCATTTCTGCCTGGCCGCAGCTACTTTTCCCAAGCAGAAACAGCAACCCCAACTTCATTCCCTCACAGTTATAACCACAAAGATGGGCCTGGGGCTGACTGTGGAACAAATCACGAACAAGTTAAAATGGAAGAAGAAATCAATTTCCACAATATGATCTTGAGCACCAAGCATATACCCACTATTTTCAAGGAGAACATAAGGAATTGCTTTGAAGTCCTGAACCTCATTGACAGGCAACTAGAAGAACTGTGGAATGAAATTAAAGCAGTTGTCAAAGATAAATGTGAAAAGAGACTGCCAAAGACCAAGGAACAGGAAAACAAACAAACTGGATGTCACAACAATTGAGAACAATTGGAAATTGCCAAGAAGAGATGAGAAGTTAAAGCCAAGAAAGAGAAAGATCCCAGGAAGGAACCTAACAAAGAACTTCAGAGAGTTGCTAGAAGAGACAAGAAGCAGTAACGACATCTGTAAAAACACTGAAAATGGAAACAGACATAAAAAAACAAGGAAAGTCTTCCAAATGTTTTCTAAACTCAGAAGGAGTGTGTGGAAGCTTTACAGTGAGAGAAGCAAACTTGCACTAAGGAGGCATTTCCTGACTATGAGAGAAATTAAGCAATGGAAGAGCTTGCTTCCTGACATTTATTTATTTATTAAGCAAATTTATATAGCCACCCATCTCACCGAAGCAACTCTGGGTGGCATGCAACAATCAGATAAAAAGACAGATAAAAACAACAGAAGAAATATTTTAAAAACACATTAATAAATACTGTAAAAAACCAGAAATACAAACCATGGGAAAGGAGAATAGAAATGGCTCCCGCAGCAATGGAGCCATCTAAGTAAGTGTCCAGTTCCCTGGGAGCCCCAGGCGTGATCACATAACCAGGTCTTGAGGGCCTTCTGGAAAAGCAAAAGGGATAGTGCTAATCTAATCTCGGGAGGAAGGATATTCCATAAGGCAGGCACCACAGCAGGGACGGCATGTCTCCTGGGACCCACCAAATGCAGGTCCCGAGCCAATGGTACCTGCAACATGCCTTCTCTGCGAGATCTGATGGGGTGGACTGATGTAACTGGGGGGAGGCGGTCCTTCAGATAGCCCAGTTCGATGCCATGAAGGGCTTTAAAGGTTAAAACCAGCACCTTGAATTGGACCTGGAAGAAAACTGGCAACCAGTGCAGCTCGCAGAGCAGAGGTGCAACATGCGCTGTTCTCAAAGCGCACATAACTGCCTGTACTGCTGCATTCTGAACCAGCTAAAGCTTCCAGATACTCTTCAAGGGCAGGCCCATGTAGAGTGCATTGCAGTATCCTATCTGGAGGTGACTAGGGCATGAGTGACTGTGAGCAGGGCCTGCCGATCCAGGAATGGGCGCAACTAGCACATAAGATGGAGCTGTCCAAAGGCCCTCCTAGCCACGACTGCCACCTGCTTATCAACAGGAGTTGTGAGTTTAGGAAGACCCCCAGATTGTGCACTGGGTCTGTCTGGGGTAGTGCAAGCCCATCCAGGGCCACAGCCACTCAGTCTTGCCAGGGTTCAGCTGAAGCCTGCTGTTCCCCACCCAGACCCTCACAGCCTCCAGACACCAGGACAAGACATCCACAGCATTGCTTAGTTCGCCAGGGGCAGAGATATCATTGAGTATCTTCAGCATACGGATGATACCTCACCCCATGGTGATGGATGAGCTCACCCAGAAGCCTCATGTAGATGTGAAAAATTAACCCCAAATTAGTTTTTGTCTTCTGCATAATGTTGCTCATTCTGAAAGGAAATAATTTGGGGAATATATATGTACAGTACATCATACATACCATCCCACTATTCCATTTCATCTCATGCAAATCTTAAAAAGAGTAAGAATTAATAAGCCAAAGAAATTGATGGCAGGAGATAATCAATTTTACACCAATGTCATTTGCTATTATCTCTTCATACCATTATATCTGTGTAAACCATCCTTGCTGCTACCACATCCATTTCCACCTCATATATTGCCTTCTGATATTTAAAACAGAATAGGGTTTTTTACATATTCAGTTCTCCTCTCTATTCCTGTCCTGATCCCCATAGGTCATCAGAATTATCAGATTAATAGTTATTTTAATATTTTAAAATCTATTTTAAAAATTATAGTTAGAAATATAATGCAATAATATAATGATTCTTCTAATAGGTATTGCGAGGAGATTCCATAGACAGCAAATTTTAATGTATCCAATGTACTGGTAATAATTTGTGGTTTCAAATGGGGGACAGGGAATCTTTAGTGGTACTCTGTCCTTAAGTAGTAGTAGCATATGAAAAATGCTAATACGTTTATGTTGCACTTTAAAATGTTTGATATCAATCATTTTGCTGTGTTACTTACAACAGCTGAATTTAGCCCTAGTTTACCTAGTGAATTCATGGCAGCGGTGAGTTTTGAACTGGAAGCTTTCTTTCTGATTCATAGCTTAGTCTCCTAGGGAGCATAGCACGGTAAATTGCTATTGATGCCATTATGTAACCACATAGTTTTATAGGCGTCTGAATTGGAAGGTTACTTCGGGAGTTTTGTTACATTTGCAAAATAAATAAGGACATTCTTTGAAGATATATGTGATAGAAGTTCAGTAAACAAGTCTTTTGGCCAAGCTAGCCTGCCTGCCTGCCTGCCTGCCTGCCTGCCTTTCTTTCATCACCAACCAGATGTGCTGACATGAAGTTTATAAAATTATAAAATAATTTTGGCATATACTTACATAGACTGTTCAATCTTACGGTTTTCACAACAAATATATATTATAATAATACAATAAAATGCATTTTATTGTATTAATCTATATTGCAACTCAAAATATATATCTTTAAATATCTTTACTTATTCTATATAGTTAAATATTCTAGTTTTAGCTAGAATGTTTGTTTAGCTAGAATGAATGTTCTCTTTACTACTGTTTTCTGTCTGGTAATTCTTTTAGCAAAATAAACTACTGTTTGCTTAAGCCTAAAAATTCTTTGACAATTAAGAGATTTGGAGAATGAATTGTTAAGTACTGTTTAATATTCAGCTACGGATCCATTATCCATGGATTATCAGTGCATTATGTCATTATGTCTGTGGAAGGATGAACCGCCCTGAAACAAGAGATTGTTCTATGCAAAAGTCAAGATCAAAGATTTCTTTCTCTCTCTCTCCCTCCCTTTCTTTCTCCCTCTCTCTCTCTTTGCTGGTCTGAATGCCAGGTGCACATTGTAGGCAGAGAGGCAGTTACAAATAAAAAAAGGGGGAAAAAGTCTAATCTAATTAGAATCACCTGCAAACTGCCATATAGGCTTTGTAGGAATAAATTATAAAAAGAATCCTTGTTCATTTAGAAGAAGATGCTATTGGAGTGAGACGCAACTGGACAGGATGTGGACCAGAGGAAGCCATGGCTGAGAGACCCAGGAACCAGATGATCCATGACTGGGAGGGGGGGGGGGGAATGGGAGAAGCCTGAAGCAGCTGAAGACTGAGGAGGAATCTACAAAAAAGTGGGAGAAAGGACAGTAGACAGTGGTTTGGGTGCTAGAAAATTGGGCAAGAGTGGGTCAAGAAATATTCAGAAATAGATTCTATGATAATGGAAAACAGCATGTTGACGCTAATCATGTTGTACTGAATTTATCACTGATACATTTTTGTAAAAAGAAAACCAGTATACTCCGCTTGCCTTGTGGTTCCATGATAGCTGGCTTGCAGTGAATTGTGAACATAGGCCAGCAAATAAAATTGGTGTCCTTTCTGGAAATATGGATATTGAAAATGTGAAAAGTCAGTTCTATAGAAAGGGAGCAGTTTGAGTAATCATGGTGAATTGTCCCTAATGCAAGCCATTTACACCCATGCTGTCCCAGCATATCAAATGACTTGAGATACATTCCCACTGAGCTGAAAGGGAGTAAATGTCTGAAAGTTTCCCAGATGCTTATTTCAGTTATTGATTTTTAGAAATGTTTTAAGGTATAAAGGGAGGCTAGAGGGTTGATGGTCATGATTTTTGTGAGTTTAGATAGGGTTCTTTAACATTATTTTCATCATAACTCAGTTCTAATGTGAGAGAATAGCCAATGATAGCGTTCACATTTATTCTACAATGGAAATACTAGATAAAGCAGTGATGAGCTTTTGGGCTGAATGGCCACGGTCTAGTTTTTTTATCCTAACATTTCACTAGCAGTTGTGGCTGATATCTTCAGAGGCAGAGTGAGTTGCTTTGTGGTGCACTTGTCAGCAGCTCACAAGTTTACCACAGTGCAACTCTTTCTGCCTCTGAAGGTGGGAAAGAGCTTCAGGTGGGCTCTGAAGGCAGCCACAGCTGCCAGCAAAACATCAGGATAAAGGAAAGCTAGACTACCGCCCAAAACCTCATCACTGCTTCATTGATGCCAGTCATAAAAGCCCACACTGAAATTCTAAATAGCTTGCATGGAACATGGCATTTCAAACATTGTTTGATTTTTATGGGGTACACTGGCTGATCAGTCACTATTTTATTTGCTTGAGTTATAAATTCAATAATGTAACAATGAAACCTGTCATTCTATTTCACATGAATTGTGTGTGTATGTGTATGAAGTATGTGTATGAAGCACCTCCCTTTGAGACGTCAGAGCAGTGGTGTCCTTTATGAGGCTCATGAAGTTGCTTTAAAAGTTGCCTGTGGCTATCTCTATATGTGTCTGCATGTACAGCCACTTTGCTTCAGTTGTGATCCCAACAGAAGTGTTATTTGTGCATGTATGCACATACTGACAGTTGAGGGCAGCTTTCAGAACTGCCACATGAAGTTTGCAAAGGACATGGCTGCTTTAAAGGCTTGGTTAATAAATCCATATATTGAGTCTAAACAGATTCTAACATAATTATTAGTTTTAGGTGATGCCAGTTAATGGGCATTTAAATGCTATATTAATTCCCAACTGTAGTTTAATAGAATTTATTTTGGATTATTGCAAAATGCTAACTATGGTCTTACTGAACAAGTATGATGACTGAGCTTATTGGATAACACTAGTCATACTTAATATTCTAAAATGTTAAAAATCAGTGTTGTACAGTGTTTCCAATCCCATTTGGAAGAGATGCTTCAGGAATCAGACACCGCTGCTTTCATGAATTGCAGAAAGACGTTGACATTCCTATGAGTTCTGAAGCACTTCTTCTGAATCAGATCTGAAGTGCTGCACAGCTGTTAACCATATTAACAAGGGCAGCTGACAGCATATGCCACACAACCACTCAGAATAGCAGACTGGCCAACAGTGAGATGATCTGAATGAAGATTTTGGTATACCCCCAAGTGGAGGTGTTTTTCTGTTTGTTTGTTTATTTATTGTGAGCAATGTTTTAAATTCATCTTAGTTGCAATGACAAATCATTCTGCCAGAATAGAGATACTCATCTGAAATATTTATTGATGTGACTCCTTTTCCTTTCTTTTTCTGTTACAAAATTCAAAGTAACTTATTTATTTACAATAAATATATGTTGTGAGGATGAAAAGAAATAGAATTAATGAACAAAGAATACTTTCCCCATAAGTTATTTAAAAAGTTCAATTTTAATCAGCCATTAAGGTACTTCCAAGCAAGAAAGTGAAAAAAAAAAATCCAAAGCTGCTCTCTCCTTTTCTATCATTGTTTTTCTCCCTTCAACTCCACTCATTTCTTTTCATTCTAGAACAGTCTAGTATTTTTCCATTACACCTCTGCCAAGGCTGTGATTATCAGTTTGCACTTCCTCTGAAGCCTTCTGGGACAGGTACTGATTAGTTTCTCTATGACACTGTGGTTTTTTTTAGTTGATGCCATCCTTACACACATGCAACTCTTGGTATAAGAGAGGAAGGTGTTGGTTAGAGTCAGCAATTCAGTTTGTCTCCATGTATTCTTTGATGTCAATTCCAGGTGTCAAGCATGCCAGACATCAAATGTTCGGGTCTCCTTGGGATCACAGCAGTGCAGATTTCTAGCATGCTACCTAGGTGTAAAGGAATTTAGAGCTAACTTTGGGGAAGTATGAAAAGAAGGAACAAACCATTAAGAAGGGACTTGGAGAAGGGATTACATAGTCCAGAAGGTGAAGCAAGCATGAGAGAGAAACTCAAAATAATCCAGCCTTGATTTTGTTTAGCGTAAGATGGGACAGAGACAAACTTGGACAGGCTTTCAAAGTTCTGTTATTATATCCTAAAATAATAAAGTACCATTCCTAGAATCCCTTCAGTGTTTGTTTCTTGACCTGGACACCTTGAAAAGGGTGTCTCCAAGTCACATTACTACTCTCATCCTCTTCTGTCAAGTCTATCAGACTTGTTGTTGTTGTTGTTGTTGTTATTATATCTGATTAGTTTCCATTTGGACTTTCCAAAATATACAACTACCATTTTGGCCATCTCAGATGGTGATTGCTCTGTGACAATGAAGTCAAGCTGCTGCCATATAGGAACACTACTGCTAGCACCAGGAAGACCAAAAAGATATTTGGTTTGTTTGTCTTATTTTCATGTGCTTTTATATTGCTTCAGTAGTAAAATGAGAAAATTACATTTTTCTAGATAAAATGTTGGTTAGCACACATTTTAATAAAATCCAAATAAAACTAGAACCCTAAACTCATCAAGTGGAATATATAAGGCAACTGACTCCAAAATACAACCAGGATGTACTCAAGGTATGAGCTTTTAAAGCAAGAACACATGAGGCTTGTGTAGCTTTGTTATTAGGTCTCTGTGTTGTCAACCACAAGAACAATGAAGAACAAAACTCATATAGATCATTATATTGAAATCAAAATAATCTTAAAGGAAAAAATGATTTGTTATCTTTTGTTTATTTTGTTAAGCAATATTTTCTTTAAAAATATGCAATAAAATGCCAGTAATAATTAAATTTTGTTCTGGTTGGGTATCATTTCTTTTTATATGAACTAGATTTCTTTTTTATTTGCTAAGTTGCTGGGCTGTTTCAAAATTGGATAATAAAAAATAGGAAAGGTATGATTCAAATTGCATATCATTCTATCTAACAGTTGCATTATTCTGGAGAGGTAGAGAGTTGGTGAGCTGAGCATAACCCCTTAAGGTTTTGCCAGAAGTGACACAAAGGAAATAGGAGTAAATTTTAGAAAACAGCCATTGCTCAGATAGTCGACTGTAATCTGCTTGAATTGGTGTCAGCAGGACCACGGACAGCTATGAGACACTGGCAGTTTGTTTCAGCACATAGAACTCCACTAAATCCTGCTGCAGGTTTAGCCTCCTTTACTGAAGAATGATTTCACTAAATAGACTAATTCAGATATCAAACAAATGATGTTCAGGTAGTGTTTTATTCAGGTGGCATCACATTCATAACGACATCTACTAAGACAGCTGTATTATATGCTTTCAGAGCATCCCCTGTGATTTATTTGGTAACATGCTTAAAAGGAATTGGGAGTATTTTGTAAGGGAGCAGAATTCAAGAAACATTAAGCCTGAAAGAATATATTGCATACATCTGTAAATTAAGCAATAAGTAGTTGCAAAAGAAAACAAAAATTAGGAAAGAAAAATGTGGGAAAATTGAAATTCTTAGACTGTTAGTGCCTAATAGAACTAGGGAGGAAATATGAAATCTCTTCCCAACTAGAAGACTGAAGAATAAAATGAAATTTTATTGTCCTCAGGGAAAGGTAGTCCATGGGTAACCTGGCACCATGCCATATAATGCTTTGCATCGGAAGATCTGTTAGTTTGAATGGTGTTTATATACTGTATGAAACATTATGAACATAAAAGGAAAAAGCACATTTTCAGATTCAGAATAACCTGTGGCTACCTTCTAAGCATGCTGTTTTATTCAAAAGCATCCTCTTACCTTACTTTCTTTGTGTTACACAATATATCATTTTTGTAAATAAACTTTGGGTCAATCTTGGGAAGTTGCTGTTAAGGAAATGGGAATGTATTTTGATCTTTTTGTTTCCTTCTTAGCTTTTTTTAAATCTCTTTTGAATGGTGTGTAAATGTGGTTTATATCTGTGTGTCTATTGATGGCTGATTTGCCTGAGTACTAAGCTTCCAGGAATTCCCTAGCATTTTTGGATTTATCTTGGTCTAAGATGCTAACAGTTTCCCAGTTGAAACTGTGGTTGAGTCTGTCCATGTGTTGTGAGATTAAGGAGTTTTCATTGTGTCTTCTGACTGCTAGTTGGTGTTCATGAATGTGCTCTGCTAGTCTTCTGCCTGTCTATTCTACATAGTGGCTGTTACAGTCCTTACACTGTATGTTGTAGATGATTCCTGGTTTTTCTTCTTGGGCTACTGGGTCTTTTGGTTTACTTAAGATGTTTTGGAGAGCTTTAGTTGGTTTGTGTGCTGTGGTGATACAATGTGGTTGTAATAATCTGTATGTTGTTTCTGCAATGTTTTTGATGTATGATAGTATTATCCTTTTCATAGTTTGTGTTGGTTGTGCTGTAGTGGGTTGAGTGGTCAGACACTTTTTGATAAAGTTGCATGGTTATCCATTTTGTTGGAAGATGTTGTATAGGTGGTCTGTTTCCTTTTTCTGGTGTTCTGGGTTGTATAGAGATAAACCGCATTTACACATTTACACACCATCCAAAAGAGACAGTAAAAAATTAAGAAGGAAGAAAAAAGATCAAAACACATCCTCTCCAGCAGCCTACACCCAGATAAGCAGGGATTAACACCTGACAAACAATCAAGCAGAAAACAATACCCTAATCAAGGTACTGCCAAGGAGAAAACCACACCCCCACCAACACTGGCAGGGGAAGCCACTGTATATAAACAGGGAAAAACCCCACACTCACTAGCACTGATGGTTACCTAGCTATGTAGTGAAATGTCTGCAAGCAAACAACCAAGCTCAGAGAGCACCAAGGATTCCACAGTTCATCCCTGAGCTACACGTACTCTTTTCTATTGAAATGGGAACTGAAAACCTTTAGGAGATGTTACATAGGTTCTTGTGTGGTTTTGTAATTGTGATTGTTTGGAGCTGTGACGCAAGGCATTTTCTGAGAGCTTATTTTTGTAGAAAATATACTATTGTTTCCTTCCTCTTAAATATTGTTATATTCATCTATATTCAGTCATTTTGAAAATTGTAATTTTACCTTTCCCTACTTGATGCTCTTCAGATTCCTAGAATTCTGGCTGGACAGTCTTGGAATTTCAGTCCTTTTATCTGGAGAGCATTAGACCAAGGAAGACTGCTTGCAATTGTTTTAATTATGGCATTTCATAAAGTATTGTTCTGTACTGTGGCATATATTCATTTTATATCTCTTGTACATAGTCTGGTATCTGTGAAGGAAAAGGTAAAAATTAATTGCATTCATTGACTATTGGTATTTAATCAGCTTTTAAGAAACTGTGTCATTTTTAAGAAGTCAAGGCTCATTAGACTACATCATGTATCCTTTTTTTGTAGTATGAACCATTCATATTAAAAACTGGAAAAAGAGAGAGAGATATAATATAATATAATATGCTATTTATATACTCCAACTGGAATTATGCTTTTACTCAAGAAACCTGAGTTGGACAGCAATATGTAAAGAGTCAGGTGCTAAAAGAGGCTTGTTGAATATGTATTACTTAAATGAGAAAAGTATCCCAGAACAGATGCATTACTTCAACTGTACTCATCCCAATGTTTAATTGTAATGTTTAATTTTAATGCATATATTTAAAGCTTTTTACAATGAGCATCTATTTTTAATTGTTCATTCTTAATACTATAACATTACTACAGTAAAAAAAAATAGTAATTTTTTGAATAAAATACCATTGTTGCAAATAAGTATGTAAATACGAATCTGCTGCAAATTTTTAATAACTATTAAATTATGTATTTATTTTACAGGTCTGAAGGTGAAAATGCAAGAAACATCAGGTATGATTCTCAGATTTCTTTCTTCTGATCCTGCTTTTCAGCCTTCTGGCTAAGATCAAGTGTTGGAGTTCTTTTGATATTGAATTAATTGTGACAGCTACTTATTCTACTTTTTCCTTTCTTCTTTTTGTATTTTTTTTCCTTTCTTTTCAACAGAGAACATTCATGCTTACAGGAAAGATATATTTAGCAGCATTTTGCAAGGCCAAGGTTCTTATATTTTACTTGCAGATTTAATCATACATGCCAAAGTATTGGACTTTAGTTAAGAATAATAAAATATTTTCTGTGTTTAAGCAAAGTTGAGATTCAAAAAAATATTTTAGAAAAGTGCTCTTTATTTTATTCTGTGTCATACTATGCAACAGCATTTGATCTATCTATCTATCTATCTGTCTGTCTATCAATCAATCAATCAATCACTGGGCCAAAGTGATTGGTGGTAAGAGCGCTCGGGGCTGTGACTCCTAAGCTGGGAGAGTGGCACCAGCAGATCCCAGGAACAACATCAGGGCTCTCTGTCCAGAAGAGTGCAGCTTCTGAGAACAGCTCATATACTGCTCAGAACCCTCAAACTCCCAGGCCTCTGGTAGAGGACCCGAGATTGAGGAAGACACATACCACTCATAGGGGTGAGAGGGGAATTATATATATATATATATTTCTTTAAATATATTTCTGTATGTTCATAATACAGATGCTTGAGAGGTTTGAATGCCTCTCTACCTGTAATCAAAGATCTGAGCTGATACTTCTTTCATAAGTGCAAAACATTTATCTGTGATACTCATGCTGGTGTTTCCAGGTCTGACTGTTGCAGTTCTTTCTACATTAGGTTTTGTATTTACTCTAGAAACTTCAATTAGCATAAAACTCAGCTGATAAGCTGATTTCTGGAAGAACTCAGAAACAGTATCACATTTATGCTGAAGGCACTGAATTGCATTGATTACTAATTTGTTTCTAGGTAAAATGCAAGGGTTTTTTTTGTGTTTTGTTTTCTGTATGTTCGAGTCAGTGTTTATTTCTGTCAACTGCCAGGATTAGTCCCTGCAGTTTTCTTGGCAGTAATTTCAGAAGTGGGTTGAGTTTGCCTTCTTCCTAGGGTTGAGAGAACGTGACTGGCCCAAAGTTATCCAGCTGGCTTTGTGTTAGAGACTAGAACTCATGGTCTCCCAGTTTCTAGCCTGATGCCTTAACCACTATACTAAACTGGTTCTCAAAATGCAAAGTACTGATCATTATTATTCAAGCTGCATACAACTGGGGTCCAGGTTACTTCTGACAATGTCTTCTTCCCTGATCCCACTTATTGAGTTTATTTGAGGAAGCTTGCCTACAGTTGCTTTGATGTCAACTCACAATAACTTGGAATTAAGCCTTCTCTATAGTTTTTCTGGATTTCTGGAATATACTCTGTGCTGAATTGAAGAGCCTCTTTTCTTAATTGAGTTTTTTTTAAATTAAAATTAAAAAGAAACCCTTTTGGAAGATAGACACGATATAAAAAGCACCCATTTTAAATAGGCTTTTTATTTATTATTTTATTTCAATTTTATTCCTTCTGCTTTTAATTCTGGTTTGGGGTTTATGTTACTAACCACAAAGAAACTTCAGTAATTGGCAGAGTAACATATTTAATAAAATAAATAAATATTTTTCTCTATTGAATGTATACTTGCAACACCAAAAAATATGAGGAAGAAATTTATGATTTTACACTGAAAAATGTAAGAAAGCCAATATTTTAAAGTGAATTGGCTGAGTGATAAAATGTGTGCAGCTATTTGTTCCTTTTGGTTAACCATTGAAAATATTTATAGAAAATGCTGTTCCTTTTGGTTGCTGTTCAGTATGCAAGTTCAGTGTAGAAGTGGACTCAAATGGAGATAAACAAAGCACATTTCAGACCAATTAGGTTGGCACTTTGAATCATGCTTATATTTCACACATTGATTTAGGTGTTTACAAAAATGTCATTTATGCCAACTAGGAATGCTCAATAAATGGCATGTCATCTCAGTACTTATTAGATATGTTTTTGTGTCATTTCCTCATTGAAGTTTTTTTCAGGAGATAATTTGCATATTCCTGGTGTATTCTGGAAATAGAGTAGAAGTCACTGTGAGCAACAGAGGAATTGGAATTCATCTGACCACCTCAAGCTAGCTGCCCAGCATCTGACTCACCAGATGATCAATTGCACAGCCTCGGTGTATTCTGGGAAAAAAGAATTTTATTTGCTTTTTCCCCTTTTCTTTCTTAGTCTAGCAAGTGTAGGAGACATCATGGTCAGAAATGAGGTTCTGGCAGTTGCCTACAACAGATGTGCCATGTTTGCTTTGTTCGCAGAGGAGAAAGAAGGCTGTTAAATATCAACTTGTGGAAGTCCTTAAAACAAAGATTGATAAACTGGAGGCCAGAATATTACATGTATACCTCACTTGTCAAGATAAAGACTTGTGGATTCTATTGCTTTCCAAAAGCAGAAGAGCAATGTGATGTTTACAACTTCTAAGGATGAGAATGAAGGCACCTGGCAAAAGGACCACAAAGCAAAACATTGCCCTACATCTTGGCACCTAATTCTTATATCTAGGCTTCAAAAACTTATTAAAATAAAATATTTAAACATTTTTTTAAAAATCCAGACTTCAAAGAAGCTTCTAGAAACATGAGTGAGCTATAGAAGACTCCTACAATCGAAGCTGTGCCATCTGATCCATATAGATTGATTCATCACCAATCACATAGAAGAAGAAGTTAATAGGCTACTCCCTCTTGAGAGGTACAGAAGCTCCCATTTGTAATCTAGGTATTTCATCTCAACATGTGTATTATCTCTTAGGTATCTGAATCTGAGGGGTGATGGAAAGACTGACAAGACTCACCCATGTGGGCAAACCCATGTCGGTTTTCATCAGTTAATTCCCATCAAAGTCCAGCAAGAGAAAGAACCATGTGTCATGTTAATTCCTGGTTGCAACAGACGTTTCAGTATTTCAGTAATGGTATAAACCTCAGGGAGGAACGGCTGCTTTGCAGAGATGGAATTCATCTCACTAAGGAGAGAAAATAGATTTGTAGCTATGGCTGATTAATCTGAACAGTAGGCCTTTAGACAGCAGCAAAGTGAAGTGTTTTGGAAATTACTAGTTTAACAAAGGGGGAATAAATATCAGCAAAAAGGGAAAGTGAACACAAGGAGTCTAACTCTGCCTTAAATGCCTCTACATTAATGTATTAGGAATAGGTAACAAGCAAAATGAGCTGGATGTCATGAGGCACACAAAGTAGGTGTGATATAATAAGGGTTATGGAAACAAGATAGGATTAATCCCGCTAGCTGAACATTGGGCTTGATGGAAGATAACTATCAGTGAAATAGGGAGAGCAACATTCCTTCCTCTTTGTGGTCTCCTGTGCCCAGTATACAGTCTGCAGGGAAAGGAGGAGTCACCAATATTGTTCACCTCCTATCCCATTAGTGGATGCCTTTGTTGATGAGAGGAAAAATCATTCAATCACGGAGCAAATTTGGTGACTTTAGGTTATTAAATGTCTTTCAGCCTAACCTAGCTGACAGGAATGTTGTTCTGAAGATGAAATGAGGCATGAGAGATTGTAGGAAAGTGGGGGCAAGCCAGTTGAAATAGTAACTCATGCCAGTTGCTGAGAGACTTGAGAAGATGCTTCAAAGAGACCCTGGCTTACTTAACTCACTCTAAATATGGCTAAGAAATTCCTATTACAGTTTCCAAGATTCTGTATTACCCCAGATTAGAATTAGAGCTGTCTTACTGAAACCATGTTGGTCTTGCTTCCTTGGTCTTGCCAGCTACATGGGGCTTTACATGAGAGGAAACCACCCATATTTGTCCCAGTATCAGTGCAATAGCAACTACATACTGAATTTTAAAAATACTAAGAATAAGTATTAAGAGGTACAAATATTGGGATTTCCTCCTTATTCATTGCTGAGGAAGAACATCTGCTCTGGTAAAAACAGAAAGCTTTTTCTATTTCTTAGGAACTATCATTTAATTTATTCACAAATCACAGTACAGTGTAGAATAGTTTTCCACTATGAAGAATCTGAGTTCAAGCTGCTGGCTCTCCAGATAGACCTTGAAAAAATTCTGTCTGAAGTTGTGGAAAGATTTTATAAATATAGATATCTCTGAGCTACATGTACAAATGTTCTGTGTCTCTACAAATCCAGTCAAATCCAATGGTCAAATCCAATACTTTTATTACAATCATAGATCAGGATTTCTACAAGGTTCAGATATAACATTGTTCTAGGTCATATTGATATAAGTGGTGTCCACATACCTAAAAGCTACTTCTCAGAGGAAGAAATTACCATTGTTTTTGTAGTGATAGCCTTTTTACTACTTGCTCTTGATCAGCCATTTCTAACCTGGATGTCTTTTAGGTGTATTTACTTCAACTCCATCAATTTCCCAACCAACACGGCTTTGCCTGAGTCTTCTGGAATACATCTGTATCACCGCAAAGGACAGGACACAGAATTGCTCTGTTACAGGAAGTTAAAAAAAAAAGTGGTTAATAGAAAACATAACAATAAGTATCAAAGTATTAACAACATAAATGTGTGTGTGGCTAATGAACACATGACTATGTCATCTCAAAAATAAAAACGAATGGAACAATATTCTTGTACATCCTTTGATGTCGTAGTTACTAACAGTTTAAATGAGCAAATTGCTTGAAAGTAGCACAAAGGTCAGTGAGATTCAATGTTCATATTTTATGCAGACTTACTATATTTTTTTAGTTATAGCTAAATATTCTTTATATTACATTTTGCTACAAACAATGGGTATTTTTGGCATTTTGAAGATTATTTGCTTTATAACTGTTTAAGTTCTTATGCATGTTAAATGCAATTTTTATTTCAAAGTTTACATCTCACATAGTTACTTAATAGTTTTAATTTTGCAATACAGTTAATTTGTCTACAATAATTGTTTTTCTCACTGCAGCTAATAAAGTCTTGCAATTTTACTAGAGGCATTTAATAAGTGTGAAGTTTAATAGACTGATTATTAAGTTGCTTATTAAAGACAAAGATCATGCTGTGGTTTCTGACCAGAGGCAGAACAGTGCTGATTGCAGACCGTGGTATTTAGCTGTGTTAAATTGTCATGAACTCCACTAAAGAAAGTAGAACATGTCCTGAACCAACATTGAATGGAAAAGAAATGCCAAGTACTGTAAGAATTATATTTCAACTGTATCAGCATAAGAAATGGTAATGCTCCATTTTAATAAAGGATTAGGAGAAGGAGGAGCACGTAACAGAACTATAATGAGTTTTTTATGGCTCGGTTCCTGGGGAGGAGATGAGAAAGTCTCCAGATTTGTAAAAGAAGGAACAAGAAAGCAGGATTCATTCACTTGGTTTTTTTGCTCTTCATACTGTTTCTGGGATTTGGATGTCACAGGATTTCTCAGTTGAGGCAAGGGAACTTAGCAGAGGGCCGTCATGCTGCTCAAATGTTTATCAGTCATCTTTTCAGTTGTATGGTAAGTAGTTATAGGCGGTGTTAGAGTGCAGTATGGAATTAGGGGATTGACCAAGTATTCACAGTCAGTTTGGTAGATAAATCTGTAGTATAGATAGTCCTTGGTTAACAATGTTAATTGGAACTGGGATTTCCATCGCTAAGTGACATGGTCATAAAGCGCAATGTCACATGACCGCGACGTTTAGTGATGGCAGTTCCGGCACTTCTAGTTGCTGTTGTTAGCAAATCCCGCGCCATTATTAAGCCATTGATTTTGTTTGTTGGAAGCCACCAGTGAAGTGACCTTATGCTTTCTTGCAGATACAGGTAATCCTTGTTTAGTAACTGCAACTGGTTTAAGCAAAATGGTCACTAAGCAACACGGTTGGTAAGAAAACCATGTGGCTGAAAGAGAGACGTTGCGAAGATTGCTGGTTGCTGCTGTCTCATTCAGATAAAGTTCTCTCCTACAGTGTCCTGTGCCTGACCTGTTTTTTTTCTTTTCCCTTTTTTTGCCCCCTCGCAGGGCAGAGAGATTGCTTAAACAAAACATCTCTTCCTGAGTTGCTTTTCTGTGCAGCTCAGGGGTCCCTAAAAAGTGCTAACTACAAATTAACAAGCTCAGCTCTGTGATCTTAATTACCGTATTTATCGGCGTATAACACGCACAGGCGTATAACGCGCACCTTAATTTTAAGAAGGAGGTTTGAGTAAAAAAACCTTAAATTTAAAATAAATGACTTGGAAGCAAAATAGAGGGAGCTCTGAACTTTTTGTTTATTAATATTTATACCACTTATATGGTAAATACGTAATGTGAAAGAAAAAGCACCTCTTTGAATGATGAAAACTGGTGCTCGCCATCGCTCGCACTAGTGCCTGAGCTCCACAGAACAGGAGGTGAGTGGCGGGCAGGCGAGCGAGCGAAAACTGGTGCCTGAGCTCCGAAGAGTAGGAGGCGAGCAGCAGGGGAGCGAGTGAGCAAAAACCGGCATTCCCCATCGCTCCTGCTAGTGCCTGAGAGCCGCAGAGCAGGAGGTGAGCAGTGGGGCAGCGGCGTTTTTCACTCACTCGCCCATGTGGAGCTCAGGCACTAGCGCAAGTGATGGGGAGCACCAGTTTTTGCTCGCTCGCCCGCCGCTCACCTCCTGCTCTGTGGAGCTGCCCTGGTTACAGCCCTGGCTCAAATGAAGATTCTACTCTCCCAGCCCTGCCGCTTGAATATTGGCGTATAACATGCCGCTAGGATTTCAGCCCCAAATTTTAAGGAAAAAAGTGTGTGTTATAGGCGGCTAACTAGGGTAGTTGATTGGATTCCTCTGGCCAGCTGGCAGCTGCTGCCTGAAACTGACCAGACCTTGATCAGTTTCACACTGAAGGCTTTTGTTGTTGTAAATGTGCACATTGGTTAGAAAATGAATTTTTTTATTACTGTTTATTACTGTTGTATTTGTGAATGGTCACTATCTGAGACAGTTGCTAATGAGGACTACCTGCATATATTGCCCAGTGCAAAATGCAGCTATTGAGCCCTATATGTACGTCTGGTCTAGCATTTAAATTCTAAGCCATTTCCTTCCCTTTTTAGGTCAGTGGATAATTGGTCATTCTCTTCCTGGCCTTGAGACTGGTTGACATTTGCTCAGTGTTTATTTAAGGCCATACCCACCTTTAACTTCCGTATTGGAAGTTCCACTGCTAAATAAACAAACACGCTAAATAAATAAACTGAAATAAATGAATAAACTAAATAAACGAATATGTCAAAATGAGCAGGAGCATGCCTTCATGTAGGTAAAATTTTGTTGTGATCTATGACTATAAAGGACCTTCAGATTATTGTCTATGTATACATAGACAGTACTGGTCTAGATGAACCAAAGGCCTAATGTTGTCTAAAATATTTTCATTTGATCAAAGGTTTTCTGTCCCGTTCCCCCCCCCCCCACACACACACCAATCTTACTGGCTGCAACACCAATAGTGTGTGTTTAAACAATAGAAATGTAATTTGTAACATAGTATATGAATTAAGTTGAGTCTGAATTACCTTTCAAGGATCCTTTCCTACTCTGTAACTTTTAAGCGCTATTGATTTTATGAGTGCCTTGAGGCAGTGCTTCGTAAATCTTGACCAAGCAGTGGTTGATAGCTGTGATTGTGGTTTAGTGACCCAGGAAGGCATCTGGTGGCTGCTATTGCTCTGGTAAAGTGTTTGCAATAGGAACTGGAATGGCCACTGATGGATGGAGATTACTCAACTTTCTTCTTTAACAAGAGTCCAGGGAAAGCAGTGAATGAAGTGTATGTGTGTAGCAGAAAGTCTGAGCTGGAATTGAAAAAGCAGGGAGAATAACAACTTTGTAAGAAATACCAAGGTTCTTTGTATTCCACTTGAGACTTGACAGGGAAACTGTTGAAATAGTAATTTGGTATCTCTTTATAAAGAAACCTTCTAGAGTAGTGAGGATGTCATGCTACTGACACGCTATAAAAGGATGCACACTCATACTACCCTCGAGATGCCAAAGCAGCCTTGACTTCTTCCTTCATTAATTGCCCTTGTCCACTAGCAGCAGTTCTAGCAATTTTCTATCCCATCCCTCATATTTTTCTTTTTAAAGAAAAAATGTCTGAATGATTTGGCAGCCTTTCAGGATTATATATTGCATTGTTCTTTGTAAATGTGGGTAATAAGTCACTGGGAGAGGAATTAAGAAACTGCTTGTTAATGTGATCAAAGGGCATGCAGTACCTGTTATAATAAATATATTTAAAAGTAGGCACTTTAGAATGTGGGTTCTGTATAGCACCCCAGAATGCATCCTTTTCATCTAGAAGGATGATAATCAGGAGTGCTGATAATAAACAAACAACTCCATGCTGTTTGTTTGAAGTTCTCCACAAGTTATTCAGAGTTGTGAACAAATAAATGCTTCAGAGATTTTTCTGTTGCTTGTGGATTATAAGATAAGGCAATTATTTGAGGCCAAATAAAATATTATCAAAGGAAATCCTTCTTACTCTGGAACAGAGAGTTGTTTCAATAATTTCTTCAGAGTTTTCTCTCTTTGCACTGCGGGGTCCCCTTGTTGCATATGGCATTCTCATTCAGTGTACTGAGATCTGAGAACAAAGTCCTGATTTCATATATGGAAGTACCATAATTTCAATAGAAGTGCTGATGCATCACAAACATCTTCCAAATATATTGTTTGATATTCATAGTGAAAAAGTTTATTGCAACAGTGAGATTTGGAATCTGTAAAAGAAGATACCATTTCATTGTAGTTCAGATTCAACACTTTAGTTCCCAGCAAATGACAAGAACAAGAACATTGCAAGGCATTTCCGTAAGTACTTCCTTTTCAATCAATCTAGGACAACCTTCCCCATCGTATCCCTCCAGATATATTGTATCGTTTTGGCCATGAGTTGAGTACTTATGGGAACCTGATCACTGAATATTCCTTGCTATGATTTACTTTTTTCTAGCAAATAATCATGTCATTTTTTCACAACCCATTTACCAAGATTGATTGATTGATTTCACATTTCTACTTAATTGAATAAATAACATGGAAGAGTGGGAATTCCTTAGTCATCTTACCAGATTGCTTGGGAATATCTAGAGCGGTTTTATATCTGATAGTCCTTCTGGTACCAGTGACAAAAGCTAGGACACCTTAAACAAAGGCTTGGATGAGAATTCTAATGCAACCCTCAGCTGTAGCATCTCATATCTCCAATGTTACTTTTAAGTCTTACTACTTCATGTTCACATGGAGCAATATGCCTAATGACTGGCTTTTTGTGTATAGTGATAAGGATAGTCACAGTATTATCTCTACAAGAAAATCAGAGTGGCTTTTGCTAACACTGAAGAAGCCATGCCACACCAAGCAGTCACACCATGGAATCACTGTGTCTTACACAATAATGTCTCTATTCCCTATCATTCTTTTCATGTGCCCTATCCTCAGGTTCCAACTTTGAGGATAACTCTACCAGTGTGTGTGTGTGTGTGTGTGTGTGTATGTGTGTGTGTATATATATATATATATTTATCCTAGAGCCATGAAGGAAGATGAGGCTATGAGACACATGCTATGATAAATATGCATGGTTAATCTGATATCTTTGCAAAAATCCATTAGAGCTACTGGAGTAAAATAACATTAAAATTGGCTTTCTGGAATTGTTAATTGCAAAATAACAAGTGTTTTGAAATGAGGTGCAATTATAGTTTTTCCTGTACTCTGTTCTTATGTAATACTGCAGCTAGTGTGGTGTTGGAACAGGAGGAGAGAGACTTAGGTTCTAGTTCTTCCTTAGGTACAGAAGCTGGTTGGGTGAATTTGGGCCAGTAACTCTCTCTCAGCCCTAGACCAGGAACTCAATAAACTTCTGTCACAGTGCACTGGAGCTATGTGGTAGATTACAATCCATAACCTTTAAAGAAGAGGCCTTCACCCACACTGGACTAATATGGACTGACATCTAGCTGTCTCTCTCTTGTCTCTGTCCATTTCTTCAGGGAGCTCTGGGGAGATGAATATGAGTCCGCACATCCTATCCTAGCCAAATTCTTGATTCTGGCTGATAACACATCAACACAAAAGTATCAGGCTTGGGATGAGAGGACAGAATTAAATTCAGATCTCTTTAATGTAGGTTTAGCACTGTATCTCAGCACAGGGAACAATATAGCAGTGCTTTGTTGATGTAAGTACAGAAATAAATTGCTTTTCTTTTCTTTCTGTTTTTGAAGCAAATAAACGCATACAAATTTAGTATGGTTGGTTGCTTCATCTAAAACTTAGAATATAGAAACATGGAGTAAGCAAACTGCCCTGGGTCAGTTGTGAGATTTATGAGGCTTCAGTTAAAAAAAAAAAAGAGAGAGAGAGTGCTGTTTTACCTGTTACTCAGTTAATTTGATCCACATATTTGTGTCCAGAATTCCTGAAAAGGCAATTATAAATGTGTACAGATTACCAAAGGTACTGCAACCAGTATGCCTCAAAAGAATAATAAACAAGAAACACAGTGAAGTATTTATGTTGTACACAAAATAGATTTATGTTCTGTAAAATAGGGCCCTTAGGGCTTGCCTTTTAAATTAATAGTGATATGATTCACTCTCTGTTGCTAAATATAAATGTGCAGAGAACATGGGAGTATTAGCTGCCTGCCCATGTATATAAAGTTAACAATTTTTAGAATTCACTGCTTTCAGTGCAGGTGCTTACCGTCCAGTTGAAAACAGGAAAAGTATGAGAAATGATAAGCAATGATTTCTGTACAGCACTAATTGTTACTTCTCCTTCCCAGGAGGCCCAAATGCACTAAAAGTGGGCTTAATTTGTTCTGATGCAAATTAAGTGGCAATACAATGCCGCTTGTATTCATGTAGGTAAAAGCAGTGTAAAGAAGACTTAGGCATGGAGCATATTTTCAGCAGAAGTCATGGAGAAACAGAATAGGAACAAGATATGTTCTTAACCAATTCATTAAAACTGTGGTGAATGTGGAATAAATAGATACAGGTCGTTATGTTTGCTAAAATAGAATATATATATATTTGCTCAGTTTCTCTCACACAGTACAACTTAAAGATACATCAAGGATGTAAACCTGCAGATTCAGGCTCACTCAGATTTCCATAGAGGCTTTAATATTTGTTTTATTCAAGTAATAGGCCTTGAATAAATTTATATCCCTATGTCCATATTATAAAGAGCATTGGTATAAACCAAGCACAGAGGTATACTCACAGAAGCAGAGAAAATAGTGGATAGTTTAACAAGAATGATTGAAATATTTATATAATACATTGTATATAGTATATCAAGGCAGTGTTTCAAACTGAAACACCAATAAATTAAAAATGATATAAAACATGTACATTAAAATGAAGAGAAAATATTTAGAAAAATCTGACTCTGTCTTTCAAATAGTTAAGGGCTGGGTGGAAAAGACAAGCTGCCTAAACTAAACGCCCTGTAAAACTGGGTTTTCCAAAGAGCAGAAAACACCAACAAGAGAAGAAAATGTACAACTCATGTCCTTAAGTAGTCTTAGTGACCATGAAGGTTTATAACAAGGAAGGGTGTCTGTTATATAACATGGAAAAACAGGTTTATCACAGGCAACTGTCTAATTCAGTGCTTGAGTTACACAGCAGCAATGGTATTAGGACTTTAGATTGAGGTTCCTTGAACTCTTCTAGTATGGCAATGCATTACTTATGGGAACGTTCTTTAAGCAGAATCCATTGAGAGAGATCAAGATGTAATGAGCTAGGAGCTAGCACCAACAGAAAGCACTTCCATCTATATAAGATAGAGATTCTGATTTTTGCAGTTTTCTCCATTGGCCTTTGTGCCCTTGAAGATTTGCTTCTGAGGAATGAGAATTTTCTGGAATAGGAGATAAGATGCACAGACCTAGAAGAGATAGGGAAGACTATGGAAAATGCAAGCCACTTTCTAATCACTCTTGGATTTACAATTATTTTACAGTTAAAAGAGGTCTTCCAAACAACCAGTTTGAAAAACTACCTGGTGAGTAAAACTGCATCCCAAAATAGAAGAAAAGCTAACAGTTTAAAGTATTTAAAGAATATAATACAAATGGCAAAAAGCTAAATGAGAATTTAATCTAAGAAAGTTTTAAACAGATTAAGGGAACAGATGAATTTGGAATATTAGGACTTTTGCTAAGACTTTTGAAAAATTGAGTAAACAAAACAATATTTCCATGGGAATACAAATTGTTTAGCCTATTAGAAAAGAGATCATTGGCTGAAAGTTGAAAACAAAGCAGCAAGGAAACTTAATACGTTGTGAATATAGAAATGGGACACTAGAGGGCACTAACGTTCCAGGGAAGGAGAAGAAAAGTAGAATTTGCAAAATGACGAAGATGACTCTTGAGACATTTCAAAGGATTTTTGAAGAACTGGGAGAGAAACCTATGATTAAACTGACAGCAATAATTTCTGTACCTGTAAATGTACTTTTTGAAAAAGATTATAAAGGAGAGAAAGACACACCAGACAACAATATGGAAGAATTTATGGATAGACAAGATGAGGAGATACAAAATCTACCTGATGTAGAAATATTGGAAAATAAAGAAATTGAGGGTGATAAATAGAGATGACAGTTGGAGTGGTAACACACATGACAAACCAGGAGATGAAAAAGGACCTGGCAAGGACTTATCTTTGGATCTGCAAATCAAGGTTTCTAAAACCTTGAAAAATCATTGAGAGGGGAGAAAGAAAGTTTAAATGGAGATTCAATCCTATGACAACAACTTGATGAATTAAAGATTAAGATTGTCAGAAGCAAAAGAAAGGAATTTAATGATCAGGGATAAAATAAGAAATATTTTTATAAAATTCTGGAAACCCTTTATGGACTTTTTGGTGACACTTGGGGACAGAAATGACCATTTTTTTGGATTTGTGAATGAATGGGGGGTTATGGGAAGGAGTGAGCTATGTATGTAATTTTATAGAGGGTGGAAAAATATTAATTTGCTTATACTTGTTGCAAGGAAGAACAGGAGTCACTTAGTTAAATATTACTTTTTTCAATTTTCTTCTCTTTTTCTTTTTTCTTTTTCTTCTGCACTTTGATTTTCTTTTTTTTTCTCAATTTTCTTTTTTCTGATTTTAGTTTGTGTTATCATATAATATTGTAAAACTTTAATAAAAAGGTTGGTTTTTTTTTTAAAAAAGGAAAATGTAGGGCAAGCAAAAGCAGCGTGCAGCCTAATGTAAACCTACAATAAGCACCTACTAGAATATATACAAGTGCCAATGGATTCTTACTCTCTTCATTAACATTAAGGACAGCATATTATAAAATGAAAGGTTGCTGATATTACTTATTAACACTTTCAGAAATGCACATATTGAAAACCTTTGTGAGGAGTTTTTACTTAGAGTTTTTGCGTACTTCTATCTATTTTATAATACTATAGTTTTAAAAATCTAAAAAAACTTTGTCAAAATAATAGGTCATTTATCCTGGAAGCACACTTCAACCCACTCTCAAAAATAGCTACAATGACATTTTGAAATTAATATATTCAACCTGCCTCAAGTTGGCCAGGCTTTACTTGCCACCTCAGAGTTCAAATGAGGAGCTAATGATTTATTTCTTCATAAATAATGGGGCAACACTTCCACTGGAACTACTAATAAAGCAGCTGCAGAGATAACAAGTGGAAGTCTCTGAGCCATCCAGGGGGTGCAGCTGCTTTAATGGTTTGCTCACATCCAAGTATTTCACAGAATGTATGTTTGAATGATTTCTATAGCTTTCATATTTAATAATATTGAATAGTAGCATTATTCAAAGTCCAGAAAAAGAATTAAGAAGAAGAAAAGGAAATCTCCCTAAATCTAATTCTCGCAATATTCAGTTTGAGAACATCTGCTGAATCAGGCCTGGACTCATCATTCTGTCTCACATGGTGGCCTTTCAGATACTTTTTTTTAATTATTATTTTGGTGCCGTCAGTTTTGACCCCTGCCTAGATAAGCCCTGCAGTTTTCTCAGCAAGGTTTTGCAGAAGTGGTTTGCTTTTGCCTCCTTCCTAGGGCTGAGAGAAAGTAACCGGCCCAAAGTCCCCCAGCCGGCTTTCATGCCTAAGGTGGGACTAGAACTCACAGCCTCCCGGTTTCTAGCCTGGAGCGTTAACCATTAGACCAAACTGGCTCTCTCCAGGTCCCAATGCATCTAAGAAATCTACCAACAGGAGATCAAGGCAACCCTCCTCTCCCATTGTTGGACTCATGCCCCACCTCCTTTCATGCAGAGAGCACCAAGTCATCAGGCTGTAGCCACTGATAGGCTTGTTCTCTGGTAATTTGTCTAGTCCCCCCTTTGAAGACTTCTAAACTAAAGGCCAACATCACAGTTTGTAGCAGAATATTTCTACACAATGCATGAAGAAACATTTTCTTTTATCAATTTCAACTCTTCTAAAAGTCAGTTTCATTGAGTGGCCTTTAGTTCTGGGTGATGGTTTACTTCTTTTCCTTTCCCATGCATACTTTTGTCAGATTATTATTATTATTTATTATTATTTATTAAATATCTCCCCCGCCATCTCCCCCAAATGGGGGACCCTGGGCAACTTACAAAAAGCATTAAAACCATAAATATATATAAAATACATAATACATCTAAAATTTAAAAACAGTACTAAAAAAGGAAAATCCAAGAAGATGGAAAATCGGGCTGAGGACACCTGGCCACTATGGGACTAGCCATCCCCCTGCTTGAAGTATTCCCTCCCCACCCCAGGCCAAGTGACAGAGCCAGGTCTTCAAGGCCCTTTGGAAGGGCAGGAGTGAAGGGGCCAATCGCACCTCCGGCGGCAGAATGTTCAAAAGAGCAGGATTTTAATCTCTTTTACTTAACCTAAATAGCTCCAACCATTGCATTCTCTCCTCCTATAAAAAGTGTTCCATATGATCATCTTCATTGCCCTTTCCTGCACCTTTTCCAGCACCACAATATACCCTTTCCTCATTTAGCCATCACAATCCATTCCAGTGAAATGGTCGCTAAGCAAAATGGCCACTAAGCAAGCATGTGAGTGAGAGAGAGAGAGACTGCAAAGATCTCTGGTTGCTGTCGTCTCATTTAGATAAAGTTCTCTCAGTGCCTGACTCATTTTTTCCCTTTTTTTGCCACCTCGCAGGGTGGAGAGATTCCTTAAACAAGCTATCTCTTCCTGAGCTGCTTTTCTCCCTAGCACAGTGTGACCCTAAAAAGTGTTAACAAGCTCAGCTCTGACCTTAATTAGTTGATTAGAACCTTACTGCTGGCTGGCACTGCTGCCTGAAACTGACCAGACCTTAAATCAGTTTCACACTGAAGGCTTTTGTTGTAAACTTGGTGTAAATGCATGCATTGGTCAGAATATACATTTGCGAATGGTCACTAAATGAGGTAGTCACTAAACAAGGAGTGGCTGTATTCCTTTTGACGTATAGTGATCAAAACTGTATGCAGTAATCTAGATGTGACTGAACCATAAATTAATATAGTGATATTATAAGTTCATTTATTGACTATCCCTTTTCTAATTATACCAAGCATGGCTCTTGCCACTGTACACTATTGCATTGTTTGTCTGAATTATTTACTCCAACATCTTTTTCTCAGTTGGCCACTGATCAGTCACCACCACTTTTTACATGAACCGTGGATTCCAAGCTTCAATGTACATTGAATTGCATTTGCAGTTTAGTGATCCAGTCTCCATGTTTGAGATAGATCCCTTTAGAGTTTATCACAGTTCATTTGTTTCTTCCCCCACATTAAATAACTTAAATCTCTCTCCATTCCCTTCTGTTTTTGTAAACCATCTTTACTTCCACCATATCCATTCACTAGTTCATACATTATCTTCTTTAAATTTCTCATCAATCTCTTTTAGGAGATCTTATCAACTGATCCACCCATGACTTTCTCAGAACACTAGCTCTTGATATATTTGTTTTGCAACTTCCAACATTTATGTATACCTTCAAATCATCTGCATTTCCAAAATACAACTATTTTGGACTTTGGTACATTAATTTTCAAATTCATTCTCTTCATTGCATCATACAGTGCAATATTGGCTACAAATATTATAGGTCCTATCCAACATAGTGTCATCTTTATACAAAAATATACACACACACTCCTGTCCCCAGCCAACATACCACAATGCCACCAAAAACTTTCCACATACATTTATCCATAAATGCATTAAACAATCAAAGTTATATTACACATTCTATCCTTACCCCTGCTCTGTGTCAGACCATTCACTAAGCATTCCACTTATTGTATGCCTGCTTTACTTCTATTATATACTGCAAACACAAAAACATTATTATGTCCAAAGACCAGCCTAAAACAATACAATATAAGAAGATATTGAAGTATAAAAGTATAATATAAAAGTATAATATAAAAAGCAAAGGATGATACAATGTGGGAAAATAGGTACACAGGACCCATCATAGGGAACGCAAACTTGAGTAAAAATAAGATTAAAATATGGTTAATATTTATATTTTTACAAACATTCCATATAAATAAATAAAGTGCTACAGAAAGCAAGTAAATATAATACATAAAACAAATAAGTATAAAAGCAGTTATTGAAGACAGAAGGAAGCAAACGCATAAGGAAATGAAGAACAAAAACGGAGGAGAAAAATAATTTTGCTAACTTGTTGTGGGCACCAAGATCTTTCTGATTTTACATGCTGCCATATAGAATTTTGCCACATTGTATGTTATAGTAGGAGTCTTATCAGACAATAGAAGTAGCACATGTAAACGCCTGGATCAACCTGGAAAATCTACTAGCAAGGGTGTAATGTAAGTGCTGCATACGTCACTATAATATTGACAAATATACTGCTCTTATCACACTCACCAACCAATCTTCAGTGCCATAGGCATGCAGAACTTTCCAAAATTCTAGCCAATTAACTTTATCATTTGCTTTCTCAAAATCAGCAGATGTACAGTAAACTTTATTTCTCACATGCATGCATGTCTCAGTGACTTGCTAGGCGACAAAAAATTGGTCTGTCATCTCTTTCCCAGGCACTCTTAACAAACTAGTAGTTTTGTATTCACTCTTGTTATCTTTCCCTCTGTACAGGAGAACAGTAACAGTATCTTCCCAGTCATCAGACACAGAGAACGATTCACAGATACATAAAACAAGTCATATAGCTGCTCCATAAGCAATCCTCATCCTTGTACTGTAACATTTCTCCAATTATGCCATCCCAGCCACCAAAAGGTTTTCATTCTTCTTTTATAAAGAGTATTAAAAGAGGTTCAGCAAAACCAATAGGGATAAAATTTCCCTTTGCTTTTCCCCAAGCAACATTCATCCACTAAGGTGACCAAAGCAAAATCAGGCCTGAAGCCAAATTGAAATGTATCTAAATCATTTCCATCATCTCTGAAGTTGAGATATGGCTACCATTTTTCCAAAGAGTGAAGTATTACAACTGGCTAGAGGTAATCCCATACGGTGTGGTTAAGGGAATTTTGATATAGCTTAAGGAACGCTTTCTACTTTCTATTATCTACTGGGGAAAGAGATTAGATTCCAAGGGTAGGGACAGCAAAAGGCTAACCACAATTTCTTTTGCATTCTGTTATTAAAGAGAGGCTACTGTTACCTTTTACTCATTTAACCACGAAAGCCACTTTTATAAGCCAGAGGGAGACACTAGGTAGCAGCCTAATTTGTGGAATCCTTTCCCCATCTGGGTTTCATTCTTGCCAGCCAAACTGTAACAGGCCGTTAAACCTTAGAAAACTGCTCTCTGAGACAACAAATAATGCCTTAAAAAGTCTTGTTTAAATTGTGGAAGGAGGTGAAGAATATTATGCACCCCTTCACCAGGTTGCACACTTCAGTCACAGTGAGAGTCCCAGTAGTTGCCTCATAGAAAAAAAAAAATCCCAGAGCCCAGAAGCACAGCTTTTGATTCATGTACGTAAGTAGGATTCAGATCTGCCATCTTTCAAAACTGGATATTTATAGAAAGTAATGAGTGATAAATGAAATCTGCTTGTTGTTCCTTTCAACACATTTATGATCAGCGCTGTGATCATTTTTGTGAATGATCACTGCCATCTGCTGGCAGATACATTAAAAATGCTACTTAGAATGAATTTCTGAATAGCCATTCTACTTCATTATATTATACTGTTATATTAAGTTATTATATTTAAGTGGTTAAATGCAAACCATCACTATAAAATGTTTAATATAATTAAATTTTGCTTTAATAAAGTAGAATATGAAGCTTGTAGTAGATAATATGATTTTTATCACTGCAGATAAAGTATTTTTCCTTGAGGCATTTTGCTTTCCAGAAATTTTGTTTTGTTACAATTTTAGACTCTGGAATTTGAATCATTATATTTATATATTGCTATCAGCATATACTCTTTTTATATATATTAGATTTAAATATTTTTTAAACTGGCTTAAGAGACATTTTCCTGTAAACATTTTACTAATTTTTAGTATTAATTGAAAGCAAGATGAAAACCAGTAGAAACAGTTTCCAAATTGCCCCCACTTATAAATAATCTAACTTTGTACGTGTGTGTCCAAATGCTCCTTCATTTAAGAGCTGGGGTTGGATTTTCATGGGGTCTCTCTAAGACAGGATAGAAAAATATAAGCTCATATACAACTGTTTATCTGTCATTATAATCTAATAAAAGGCATGATATAATTATGTTATATTGTGAAGAACCCTCTTTCATGGAATGCTGTGTCCAGGCTTATTGGTGTACCATGGATTTTATTAAAACAGCTACTGATTATTGATGATTTTTACTAAGTGTGTGTGTATGTGCATGTATGTCTACATCAGTGTTTTTCAACCTCAGCAACTTTAAGATGCTGGCTGGGGCTCTGAGAGTTGAGAAGCACTGGTCTGTATGTATGTATCACCCTCATGCACACACCCCCATTGTTGGTGGCTCATAAGTAATGGAACAAACCAACATCATGACAAACATAAGGATTGCCTTTAATACCTGGATGAAAATCCTTTGCAGTCAATGACTGCCTGAAGTCTGGAACCCATGGACATGACCAAATGCTGAGTTTCCTCCCTCGTGGCACTTTACCAGGCCTTTACTGCAGCTGCCTTCAGTTGCTGCTTGTTCATGGGTCTTTCTGCCTTCAGTCTTGTCTTCAGTAAGTGAAAAGCATGCTCTATTGGGTTGAGATCAGATGACTGACTTGGCCATTGAAGAACATCCCACTTCTTTGCCTTGAGGAACTCTTGGGTAGCTTTTGCTGTATGTTTTGGGTCATTACCCGTCTGCAATATGAAGCAGCGTCCTATCAGTTTGGCAGCATTTGGCTGAATTTGAGCAGAAAGTATAGTCCTATACTCTTCAGAATTCATCCTGCTGCTTTTATCAGCAGTCAGATCATCAATAAACACCAGTGACCCAGTTCCATTGGCAGCTATACATGCCCATGCCATAACACTGCCTCCACCATGTTTGACAGATGATGTGGTATGCTTTGGATCATGAGCTGTTCCTTTCCTTCTCCATACTTTTCTCTTCCCATCATTCTGGTGCAAGTTAATCTTGGTTTCATCAGTCCAAAGAATCTAATTCCAGAACTGGGCAGGCTTTTTTAGGTGTTTGCTGGCAAAGTCTAATCTGGCCTTTCTGTTCTTGAGCATTACCAGTGGTTTGCACCTTGTTGTGAAACCTCTGTATTTACATTAATAAAGCTGTCTCTTGACTGTAGATGTTGACAATGACATGCCTACCTCCTCAAGAGCATTCTTGACCTGGCTAGATGTTGTGAAAGGGTTCTTCTTCACCATGAGCAGAATTCTGCAGTCATCCACTTTAGTTGTCTTCCATGGTCTTCCAGGCCTTTTGCTGTTGCTGAGCTTGCCAGTTAATTCCTTCTTTTTCAGGATGTTCCAAACTCTTGTATTGGCCACTCCCAGTGTTCTTGCTATCTATGTGATGGGTTTATTTTGTCTTCTCAGCCTAATGATAGCCTCCTTCACTCGTATGGACACCTCTTTGGACCTCATGTTGAGAGTTCCAGTGAACAGCTACCAAATGCAAATGTAACACTCAGAACCACCTCCAGGCCTTTTATCTGCTTGATAGGTCATGAGGTACCCAGGAAGCAGGCCACACCTGCCATGCAGCTGCTTGTCAGCCATTCGTTCCATTACTTATGAGCCACCAATGATGGGTGTGTGTGTATGCCACTGGCTGCACTTTCTGAAAGGTTAGTTCTCCACTTTTGTCAAATCCCTTGAATTACAGCTGAAAGTCCGGACTTCGCTCTCAAGTGGGTGTGTTTCCTTTCAACTTCAGTGTGGTGATGTACAGAGGCCAAATGCCAAAACAGTTATCCTTGTTCCAATATTTCTGGTCCTGACTGTACAAGAAATTGATTTTCCCCAGTCAAAGCTGGTACACAGTTAGATGCATGTCTCCTGCACAAAGGGCAGGTGGCAGACATGACCGGGTGGGGGGGTGTGTCTTTGCACAGGTTAGCCTTGTGTACCAGTTGGGCCCATTCCTGGACCAGGAGGCCTTGCTCATGGTGACTCATGCCTTAGGTCACCTCCTGCTTGGATTACTGTAACACGCTGTACACGGGGCTGCCCCTGAAGACTATTCAGATGCTGTAGCTGCCCTAGAATGCAGTGATAAGGGTAGATTTTGGTGTCCCTTGATACAATTATATAACACTACTGTTCTGCGAGCTGCACTGGCTCCCACTAGGCTTCCAATCCAATTACCAATTCCATTAGTATGTATAAAGCCCTACAGCCTTAGGACCAGGCTATTTGCAGGACTGCCTGTCCCCCACTGTTTCTGCCCTCTCCATCAGGTCTACCAGGGAAGGCATGCTCTGGGTCCCCTCCATCAGACAGTGCCAAACTTTAGCCCTGCAGCTTTTTGGTGGTGTTTCTTGAGACTCCTGGCACTTGCAACTTTAGAAGCCAGCTCTTCCATTGGCAGGGAGGACTCAACCACACCAGGCATTGTGTCTGTTCTCTCCTACCTTTTGCTGTGATGCAGCTGCAGAATTCCTCAGTTAATTGGCCACAGTTTATCATTGTGTCAATATCAGGAAATGATAGTTACCTAAAAGGTAGATTAAATTCTAATCTGAAACTGAATCTTTTTCTGTTAGACATACTAAGAAAGTGAAAAATATCCCGGATTTGGGCGTATTCTGGCTTGATAAACAGATATGTTTCCCACTGGCATGTGGTTTAAATTTCATGAGTAACAAAGACCTTGTACACAAACACCAGTTCAAATAAGTTATGGGTGTTCTTGCAAATATTACCATGATTAGCACTGTCAATAATAAAACATTCACATACCAGAAAGCAAACATGCTTGAGGCTGGTGGTAGGTTTTACAGCATGTTTGCTTTCCATTCATTTTTTTTAAATTAAATAAAAGCATCTTTTTAAAACATTAGGTCAGGCAGGGAGCTTGGCAGGCACCAAAAAACACGTTGGCAGGCACATCGAGGTCCAGGCCAAGTAGTTAGACCTTTTCTCCTGCTCTTCTGGGTGTGAACAAACAGTCCTTCTAATACTGGGAAGATATCAGTTAACTTCTATTGTAGGATGGAGAATGGGCATTAGTGGACTGTGAACTTTACCATTAAAACATTACATATTGGAATATAATAAAGTATATATTGACTATGTACCATTAATTAATTATTTGGATTAGATTCTCTCTTTAAAAGATCAGTCAAGATGGCAAACATTATTCATCTGGTTACCAGGGGTGGAGCACAATTCAGTGGTAATTAACTAACTTTCATTCTTCTGTATGTTCTCTAGCATTCCTTTCCAGAGTTGTGTGTTTAGTTATATTTTATTTCTAGCAATAAAACCAAATGCTTTTGTAGTTGAAATTTTCTAATGGATATGACATGGTAACTGATTGTACATTCTGTTATGTAATCAGCTGTTTTGTGTTTCCACATTATGTTTTTATGCAAATTGGTACTATAAATGAAATCTATATCCAGACTTTTAATTATAAAAGATTCCTTAAAGATGCATAATTGCCTATACTCTTTGAACCAATGAATACATTTTTTTAAATTGTAAAAATAAATTTTAAAATGATTGCATCAAATTGAAATTGTTTACTTAATGGTAAGCATGGTTAATGGTTCATGCAATAGTGTTTATTTTGTTTCTGATTAAATTATACTTACAACTTATTTTACAAGCTTGTAAAATAATTTACAGCCACTTAGCTTTTGCAAGTTGGTATTGCCCCATTCCTGGAGTGGGGTATTCTGTGAATAAAAGACTTCTTGCTAGTGAGTGAGTGATTACATGCCATCAAGTTGATGTTAGCTCTTAGTGACCACATAGATAGATTTTCTCCATGATGATCTCTAACATGGTCCTTCAGGTCTTCCAAGGTGCATCCATTGCTGCTATAATTGAGTCCATCCACCTTGTTGCTAGTCGTCATCTTCTTTTCTTTCTCTCCATTTTCCCCAGCATTAAAACCTTCTCTAGAGAACTGGGTCTTTACATAATGTGTCTAAAGTAGGATGATTTGACCTTAATCATCCATGCCTCAAGTGAAAACTCTGGGTTGATTTGTTCAATGATCCATTTGTTTCTTTTCTTGGCTGTTTGTGATATTACCAGGAGTTTTTCCCAACACCAATTTTCAAAAGTTTCAATACTCTTTCTACCCTGCTTCTTCAAAGTCCCTGCTAGTAGAACATCATTATATCTAAATTCACTATTTTTTTCTCCTAATCCATTTGCCAGAGCACGTTGTGAGTAAATTGAATTCTTCACACAGAGTACTTATCTCTAAAGTTCCAGTTTGAACTATTAATCAGGAAGCCACTGTATATTTCACTGATGAGAAAATTTCTGAGAAAAATCTTACATGGAAAGAAGATTCAATTTCTATCTTGCTTTATAACATGATGACTTTTCAGATAGTTAACAGAAAGCCTAGTTTGCATTTGTACTTATGAAAGAAGTAAGTTGTACTTAAGAAATGTGAGAAAAGGATAGAACAACACAGACAGCATGCCCAATATGAGAACTGAAGAAATAGGAGACAAAATGGAAATGCTCACTTAAGGGCCTGGATGGCATATCAATTACATGGATTCAGAGTTGGCTTGAAAACCATACTCAGAATATTAGTGATTGATACTGAACATCAATAACCTCTTGTTATATTGGAGTGAGGTATTAAGTTGGTTTCACAGGATTATATGCTGATGTGGTACTTTTTACAATATTTTCATTAATGACTTGAATTAAGTAGTGCAGGGAATGCTTATCAGCTTTGCCAACACTACAGAGTTAGGCAAGAAAGCTGGCACAGTGGAAAACAGGAATAAAACTCAAAATGATATTGATAAATTAGAGCTAAAAACAGAATGAAATTTCAAAGACAAATGCAAAGTTCTTCATGTAAGTCAAAGGAATCGGATGCTGAAGAATAGGCAACACCTGACTTGGTTTTGAGACTGAGACAGCTTTGATCATCTTTGCTAATATATTGAGGAAGCATGTTGCTGTTGATCCTGCTAATTAATAAATCATGGTATTTTGATTAATTTATATAATCCTCCTTCAAGGATCAGTTCCAGAAAGTATTGTTGAAGGATTCCCATTGAGTGGCTTGTCCTATTCAGATTTAACATAAACCAAAAGATAGACTTTATTAATTAAAATCTATCAGATTAGCTACCTTTCAGGGGTATCTTTGACTATACTTATAAAATGATTTTTCTGGAATTCTGTAGCTGGCATTTACTCTCTGCCATCCTCTTGGAGACAAAGCACACTCACCCAACAGGAAGCTTTCTAGAAAGAAAAGCTTCTAAAGAGGGAAAACTAAATTGACCCATTAGTGTCTTGAATGGCCTCATTAGATGTCCAAGGTGATTTTTATAGTAGCCAAGTTGCTAATATTGTCCTATAGAATGAAAATTCATATTAAAATTAGTTCCATTATATGAGCAAGATCTTAACTTGGTACTATAAGGATTGCTGTTCTTTTTCTTTTTCATTGCATGTTATGCTTGCTCAAGCAGGCAAATTCTATGCTTCAAGAAATAATGAAAATAATTCTTGCCTCTATAAAAAGAGGAAGAAACAAACTTGTTCAGGACATTTATTAGAAAACTGGTGCAATTCAGTTCATTTTCAGTGTATTTTCAGACCCAAAGTAGAAATTGCAATCTTAACAGAATTTTCTAATTGGTATTGTTACCATAATAAATTATAAATGGATTTCATCTATTTCTAATGTGTTCTCATCGAAGTTCACCTGAATTAGGCAATTCATGGCAATATCAGTTTGAGTGGAATATGGATGAGGTGCATAATGAATATTTATTGCCAGCTACATCTTGATTTCCTTGCAAATGTCCTTCTCAAATGTATATAAATTCATGACTTGTTTTTATTAAAGTACAGGAGCAGGCAGGAAGCCTGACATTTTCCCCTTCTGTCCATCCTGCAGGAATTACATTTGCCCTGAAGCAGTTTTTCTCAGGTGCAGCCCAGCAAATCTCATATAAATCTGCCACATCTGGGAAATGATACACCTGAAAGAAAAAGAGAAAGTGTGTGTAAAAAATTGCTTTGATATTTACCCTGCTGTTGTTGTACCAGCTTTGATGACCATTTTGCATGATTCCTGTAGTCTAATTTGCCTTATTACAACATATTTTTAGCAATCTCCATTGACAAGTCTATCACAATCTTTCTTTCAAAAAATCTGAAGCAGAATCTTTATAAACTTACTATTTCTAACGTGTGAAGAATAAGCAGCTTAAGTCATCAGATTTTAACTTAACTGTTAACTTCTGTTTGTGTGAAGCACGGATTATATTGCAAGTATTTGTATGTATTTAGATCTTGACACTAGTATTTTTAGATCATGGTAATGTATTTTTCAGACCTCTGAATTACATTTTGCAATTAGCGCTTGTGTTTATAGAGATGATTTTTAATAGAGATGATTTTTAAATTACTGATAAAAAGTATAAATTGGACTTTGGAAGCTATAACACAGTAAGTGATGTATTTTGGTTTTGTAATCAAACTGTCCTGCATGATTTCCCCAACAATAACTGCTTGCTGTTTCTGCTTGTTTTCATTCAGCATCAAGTGTGAAAATTTTGTTATCTTCCATAGCAAAACATTGCCCTCTGGTGGATGTTATATGCATTTCATAAAAGTGCTTGATTTGGATTTTCTGTTTAATCTCATTTTAGTCTACATCAGTGTTTCTCAACTTCAGCAACATTAACATATGTGGACTTCAACTCCCAGATTTCCCCCAGCCAGCTGCTATGGGAATTCTGGGAGTTGAAGTCCACACATCTTAAAGTTGCTGAGGTTGAGAAGCACTGGTCTACACTGACATATGGAAGAAATGTAGTTTAAGTTTTTTCATATATTGTTTTGTTTTTAGGATATTAAAATATGTCAAATTTTCCTTCTCTGAGTGCATCTATCTAGTTAAGTGCTTAAGTCAATGACAGTCATACCTCTAGGAAAACGCCTGCTGATTGGCTTTCCTATGGCCCTGGGAAACTTTCTGAAAAACAGTCAAATAATGCAAAATTCATCATAGAAAAATCAAATATATTGCCAGAATTTCCTGTCAGGAGGATCAGCGAATGATAACTCTGTAGCACTATTTTCCAGCTGAAAATTGCTCAAGGTCTCCTGAATGACAAATGAATGTAGCAAAGATTCCTCTGCCTAGCCCTTTATTGCATTCATTTTAACTAGCAAACCTAAAGCTTGGCCCAAACCAGGTCATTTTTTTTTTCTTTAGCCTGAACTAGAGACAACCAGACTGCTGCCCAGTTTAGATCTGTTCTACAGAGAAAACCCAAGGCCTTCAACCAGAGAGATAATTTCTAAAAAATCATCTGCTCTTGATCCATTCATGACAAATCATTCTTTCCTCAAATGGTGAGAAGAACTTTCTTCGACTACTCACAGCGTGCTTGCAGTCTAACTTAATGCTTAAAGTGTTGGACTGAACCTGGGAGATTTAGGTTAAAGTCCTGCCATGACTATGGAGATTACTTAGCCCAACCTGAGTATAATAACAATTATTACTCTGACCTGTACTTGGACTTCCCAGGTCCTCCCTTGGTTGCTCATCACTTCCAAACTACGTGCTAGATTATCAAATGGGATTTTTAAAATCCATCTATATCTTCCTCCTGTAATTTCTAGATGATCTCCTACTTCTAAAATAAGCACCAACTTTTTTTCATGCTCAATCCTTCTCGTGTCTGCCTGCCTGCCTGCCTGCCTGCCTGCCTGCCTGCCTGCCTGCCTGCCTGCCTTCCTTCCTTCCTTCCTTCCTTCCTTCCTTCCTTCCTTCCTTCCTTCCTTCCTTCCTTCCTTCCTTCCTTCCTTCCTTCCTCATTTTAGTTGGATTCCAGCCATTCATTCCCACCTAGCCAGACTCCTGTGATCCATCTCTAATCAGGTCCCTTATGAATTAGGTTTTGCCTGCTTTGTATTAGTTACTCTTCTTAGTGCAGGAATCTATATTAAAGTGTCTCCAACAGATAGCTGTTCAGACTGTACCTGAACGCATCTAGTAAAGGGGAACCTCCCACGTGGTTCCACTGTTAAACTGCTCTTACTGCTAGGTGGTATTTCCTAAAATCAGAAAATGTCTTCCAGTAACTTAAATTCATCATTTAGTGTATTGCCTCTGCAATGATAGAGAACAGATTCTATTCTGAACCTGTTCCAATTTCTTGAATTTTTAATTAAGTGTGGTGCCCAGAATTGAGCACAGAACTTCAGATGGAGTCTGACCAACGCAGAACAGTTTTACTTCTTCTGATTTGGAAACTATACTTTTGTTGACAATGTAAAACTGCATTTGCATTTTTCATAGGCCCATCATCCTGCTGACTCAAGATTAATTTTTAGTCAACTATTACTACAAGATCTTTTTCACAATACTATTATTAATCTAGTCAAACATACCCCATCCTATACTTGTGCCCTTGTTTTTTGTTTCCCAAGTGAATAATCCTGAACTTGTCTATATTCAATTTTATTTTGTACTTTCAACCTATTTCTCTAACCAGTCAGGATCATTTTCAGTGTCACTTCTACCTTCTAGGTATTAGCTATCCCATCCAATTGTGTGTCATCTGAAATTTTGATAACCTTTCTCCCCACCTCTTCATCCAAGTCATAAAAATATTGATGAGTAAAGGTTAGGACTGAACACTGCAGCATTCCGCCCAAGATCTTAATTGACATGTCATCCAACTCATGCTTTAACTAGCCCACTGATTAGAACACCATGGGATCGTTGGTGAAATGCTTTGCTAATCACTGATAAAAGAATCGAATTCATGGAGGAGGCTCTTGGGGACAGAATGGTTACAACTCTTTTTTTCCCTATGGCCGCGGTATCCAGGGGGGACAAAGAGGGTCAGAATGACAAACGTTTTACAGCATTGCACTCAAAGCCCTGTTGTTTCCATCAAAATGATGAAGTCAGCAAGATCCTGCAGACATGGGTGAGTTGCCATTTCCTGGAATAATTTAGTATTCTGTACATAATTTAGTATTGTTGAACACTTTAAAGAAAATATATAAACAAATACAAAAAATGATATGACAAAGAATAAAAATATAATGCAAATGAATAAACCAAGGATTTAAATGTGTCATGGAGGTTATAACTTTCTAATGTACTATTAATTAGTTGTAAAGAGTTAATTATATGTGTGTTCATGTGTGTGTGTATCATATATTAAAGAATCATTATTAAACATAAACTAAAAATGTATCATAGTTAACACAGTAGAAATCACCAAATAAAATAATATGTTATAATAAGTTCAATCTATATTACTAAAAAAGCTCTCTATTACATTCTGTGCATAGAGAAATCCAAATTTTGGGTGTGGTACCAATCAGTGTATTAAATTATGGTCTAAGAATGGTTTCCGGTTTGAGTTGAAATCTGTGCCAGATTTACTTTTAAAGTTCAAAGTTATTCTGAACATCAAAGCATACTCCCACAATTTGATTAGCTGTTCTTCTGTTAAAGGATTTAGGTGACTTTCCAGTAAGAAGCATTTAGTATTCTTGCAACTTTTTGCATGCTTTTTCAGCACCACCTTTTTGAAAAAGGTCTTGAATTCTCTATCCCTCGTTGTGTCCATTGATGAGGAATGCTCATTTACATTACAGGTAATCCTTGTTTAATGACCCTAACTGGGACTGGCAACTCCATCACTAAGTGAAATGTCGTTAAGCAAAACATCACGTGACCGTGACTTGCAAGCTCCTGCTGGCTTCCCCATTGACTTTGCTTGTCAGAAGCCAGCTGGGAATGTCGCAGGCAATCATGTGACCATGGGACACTGCAACTCTGTTAAATGTGTGACAGTTGCCAAGTGCCCGAATTGCAATCACATTACTGCAGGGATGCTCCGATGGTCATAAATGTGAGGACTGGTCATAAGTCACTTTTTTTAGTGCCGTTGCAACTTTGAACAGCTGCTAAATGAATGGTCATTAAACGAGGTCTACCTGTAACTGAATTCCTGCTTGCCTATTCAGATATCCATCAAATTTGGTTAGGATTTTCCAGCAATAGCTAAGACCTGATGATTTCATACAAAGTTACTTAAAATCTGTCTTGAACTGGATATGGATGAAATCTTGGAATTCAGAAAATTTACAAAATAAACTTCTGGGCAGCATGAAGGAGTAATCTTCCACAGGTTAGGTAAAATTCAGATATCACGAAAGAAAAGAAGTAATAGTGGAATTAAAAAGGAGCAACATTCATTCAAAACTTGGTCTTCTACACATTTTCCTCTAGACGTAAAGAATAAATCTGAGATTTCTGACTATGACTCTCCACAACAGAAAGTTTAGATACAGATGGGCTACACCATTTCATCAAGATGTTTTTATGGATGATAACAATTCTTTTAGTTGTACTAGAGTTTAAACAGGATTAATCTGAGTGTATGTTAGTACATTCCATATAACTTTTAGTTGATGGGATATAAGCAACAAATATAGGCTTGCAAGATAGTCTCTAGGTGTTAATGGGATATTAATGGGAACATACTTGGAGTAAAAGTGGGCTTTTGTTGCAGTTGTGACATATTGGCCAAAATATGCCAAACCTGACTGGTATTTACCAGGGAATGTTTTTTGTGGTATGGGTACACTTAGTTTACATCTGCTCTAACTTACTGAAAATGTAAAATCAGGTTTCAGCAGATTTTTGTTATTGTTGACTCCTGGTGACTGCCTGGACTAGTCCCTGCAGTTTTCTTGGCAATGTTTTTCAGAAGTGGTTTGCTATTGCCTGCTCCCTAGGACTCAGAGGGTATGACGGGCCAAGGTTACCCTGGTCATATGTAGAGTACATTGCTGTAACTCACACTACCTGGGCTGTCTTCAATATCTGTCTTCAGTTCATCCTGTTCCAAGTAAGGACATAACTGGCACATCAACCAAAGCTGTACAAAAACCTTCCTGGCCACAGTCTGTACCTGCTCTTTGATCAGGAGCTGTGAGTCCAGGGAGACCCTGGAATTGCAAGCCTGCTCTTTCTGGGGAAGAACAACCTCATCAAAAATCAAAGATGGTAGAATCCTAGAATCAGACAGCCTCCAAATCAACAGCCAGTCTGACATGTTTTGACTGAGTCTGAGCCTTGATTGATTGATTGATTGATTGATTTGATTTATATAGCCATCCATCTCACATATGTGACTCTAGGCGGCTTATAATAAAATAAATAAAATACAAAACATTAAAAATAAGAATAAGGCACATAGATGGGTTCTATCACATGCCCAGGGCCCCATCCAGATTTTGACAGCCTCCAGACATCAGGTCATGACTTCCATGGACTATCCCAATGGGACCAGGATAGAGATGTGTAACGGGGTGTCATCTCCATCCATACCTCGCCCTGAAACAATAGATGATTTCTCCCAGTGGCATCATATAGATGTTGAATAAGAAAGGGAGAAGCACTGATCACTGAAACTTAAGCTAGTTTATCTTACACTTTTCTCCTTCCCATAACATAGAGAGGTGTGTTACGTTCATTATTTATTGCAGGAACCTGCAAATAATTAAGTTGAATTAGTAGATCAAAAACTATGTTTGCAAATTGTCTGTTCCTTGTATACAGAAATCCTAGGAAGATTGCATTCTTCAGTTCCAGTCTACATTATTGTATTCTACCATAATAGGATAATATCTTATGTTAGGATGAAATGGTGTATTGCAAGTGAAGAAGTAATGGAGTTATTATTTGCAGTCTGTGTGTGTGCATGTGTGTGTGTGTGTATGTCTGCATGCCTTTGAGTTGGTGTTGTCTCCTGGCGACTGTCTGGATAGGTCCCTGCAGTTTTTTTGGTAAGATTTCAGAAGTGGTTTGCCATTGCCTCCATCCTTGGGCTGAGAGTGACTGGCCCAGGGTCACCCAACTGGCTTTGTGCCTAAGGCACGACTAGAACTCACAGTTTCCCAATTTCTAGTCTGATGCCTTAACCACTACATCAAACTGGATCTTTTTATTATTTGCTGTACTGTACTGAGATATGTGTGTGTGTGTAAGTGTGTGTGTAATAAAGGTGGAAAATATTTTCCTTACCTTATTACATTTTTATTAATTGACAAAATGGTAAGCACATCATAACAGTGTTCCACAGTTGGTGCTAGTTTGATAATACTTTCCATATTCATTTTCTGAAATACTAAACAGCATGTCCTTTGATCAGTGAAAGATCTTGTGCTCCCATGGTATAATCTCTAGGCTCAGTAGTTGGATGTTTACAATGATAACATTCATATAGTCCACAAAATAGATGGATCGTGGCCAGTTGTGTGCAAAGCAGATGACCTTTTTCCAGAATGTCTTGATGTCCCTACCCCAAACCATTCTAAGTGTTCTGGGGTAGGGGTGAGGGTTATATGTCCAGGAAGTGAGCAAACTTAACTATTTTAAGCCTTTAATTGTTGATTTAAAAAACAGTAGTAATTGTCTTGATCTGACAATCCCAGGCTGCTGTAAAATATTCATAATATGAAAATGTTTGAGGAAATACATAAATAACGTTGGGCATGCATTTGAGGAGGAGGAGGAGGAAAAGGAGAAGAATGATTAAGGAAACCAAATTACCTTAGTCATTGCCTGTGTTTCTTCCTTTCTCCTTGGTTGACAAATATATTTTAGCTGGGATAATATTTTCTTTAAAATTAAGAGCAACTGATTCTTTTTGCATAGCCATTTTGGTTGGACAACTACAGAGTGATTATCAGGATATTCATCACTATAATATTGGCTGGGAAAGATCTAAATCTCTACTTTTGGACCTTTACAGTGATAGGTGAATAAAATATATAAGTATATTCTAGTAGCAGTAATGCAGAAAAAGAGAAATAAAGTTTAATGAAACAAAATTATGATATTGCACTTTTCTGAGCAAACACTTCAGTTGTAATGTTAATGATTTTCAAGTATATAATGGAACATTATGCCCTAGAGAGCTTACTGGCAGATGAGGAAAGTGGCCAATTATTTGCTTTATATGTATAATACGTCCTGTGAATCAGAACAAATTGAGTCATTCATCAAGCTGACAACTTGTGATTTGAATATTTTGCAGGTGTTTTTTCTACAACTTTCCATTGTTTATAAGAATGCTCAGAATTCAGTATGAAGCATTTAAACAAGTTATCGATTCAGAATAATGTTTTGGAAAAATGCTTTGGCCCAGCAATAGGTTTCCTCGGAAACCTACTTAATGCACTTTGTGGTTGTTGCTGTTAGCTAGTAAGTGGGAGTGAACAGGCAGAGCAAACGAAAGTTTGCCTGTGGAATTTAACAGGAATAAGGAGATGTCAGTGACAGTGGCTAGAGGAATGGTATGTTCTGAGAGGTGCTGTACTCAGCTGGGAGAAGTGAAAGGTCATTTCCTGAATAACTGCTAATTGCCCATTGTGGGTGACTGAGTGACAGCTTCCTGCTGAGTAACAAAGATTAGGAGAAATATAAGGGATCCCGTTTTCAGGGCAGGAGTTCAGTGGTCATGTGAACAGGGAGATCAAACAGGGTTTTGCAAACAGAATTTGAAAGAGGAGTCCCTAACATTTTTTTCTTACAAGTCAAGAATCTGGAAAAAGAAGAAATACAGGAAAAGCCTGTTACTGCTGATGTCTTAAGAAGCAAAAAGCATAAATGATGGACAGGAATCTACGATTGTTGCTTTTGGTAGGTTCACATTCTTGCCTGAAAACCACCTGGCATATATCCATGAGAAGCACAGCTTGGCATATACATACAGCAGAAAGACCTGTATGAAGAAGATAAATCTGTCAATTCAAAAAAGGTGATGCTACAACAGGCACTGATAGCAGATATGCTAGTCTATGACCATAATAAAGATTTGATTGATTGATTGATTGATTGATTGATTGATTGATTGACAGAAGAAGCAACTTTTCATAAGATATGAACAATGATTGACAAAGGATGTAAAGAACAATATAATGAGCTTTTTCATACATATCCAGAGTAAAAGACCAGAGAAGATGGCAAATGCTAACAAATAACAAGAAAAGATAGAAACAATCCAACAATTCTTAATTTCCTCACACTTGTCTAAGAAAAGGGTGTGTGATCTCCAGGTAATTCTGAAGACCAGGATAAAAGGGCAGGATTGAAGCTTGAAATTATTAGAGAACATTTTATTTGAATAAGGACCAAATGAACTGCATTCTCTGGCCCTGAAGGAACTTGGTCTGGCTAATCCTTTATTTGTTATCTTCAAAAAAGTCTTGTAAAACTTAAGAAATACTTTGTGACTATGTGAGAACAAATGTTGTCCCTATCTTGAAAAGTGGGGGAAAGGAGGATCCAGGAATTACAGAACAATCAGTCTGATATGGATATAGAGAAAGTTTCTAGAGCAGATTACAAAGAGGGTGATTTGTAAGTATCTTGAAAATAATGAGATAATTAGCAGGACAGCATGCATTTCTCAAGGAAAATCTTTTGTGGGCGATAGGCTTATCTGCAGGTGGTACATTTTCACAGTATTCTGGTTAAAATTCAAGGGTCAGCTTATATGTGGATGGGCTTATACATGGGTATATACAATACTTGGCTTGATAATAGCATGTGTGAAAAAAAGTGTGGAATACTACTTGATCACAGACTGATGTTTATAAAGTGTGATATGACTAAGAGAGATGCAACCGTAAGCTGCATCCAACAGAAACAGTGTTTCCAAATCATGGGAAGGAATAGTTCTCTGTTATTCTGTGCCGTTTACGAAGGATTCAGAGAAATTGGAACAGGTTCAGAGAACAGTAATGAAGATTATGAAGGGGGTAGAATCTAATTTCTTTGAAAGCAAATTTGAAGGAATTGGAAATACTTTGAGTTGAAAAGAGAAGACTGCAGGGAGATAATAGAGCACTAATCAGATATCTTACACAGGATAAGATCTAAAGCGATTCTGTAGTGTTGCATAGTGCGTTGCATAAATACTGGATTTAAGATAGGGGGGTTCTAGCTGAATGTTAGGAAAAAAAACTTTGTATGGATAAGAGCAGTTCTACAGTGGAACCATTCATCCAAAGAGATCAGCACAAATCACAGAACAACAGGCACAATTACAAGGCTCGGAATAGTCAGGAACACTCAAAATCACGCCCCTTGAAACAGGCAACTTTATTTCATACTGGGAGCAAAACTCAAAACTTGTGTTTTGTTTCACTAAGAATACTGAATTGATTGTGAGATCAGAATATTTTGCACATCCCAACAGGGACTAATAATGTATAGCAACAGGAATTAACATTATCCCTGATGCTATTGGTTTAGACAGGATAGGTTGATGCGTGTAGTGCAATGGTAAGAGGTGATGTAGCACTTAAGTACGTGGTCAGACAGAAGATTATTTTTACCTGCGCATCTGCCAAATAAGTTGCTGTCCCCCCCCCCCCTTTAAAATGTCTTCAGGAAAATTAGAGTTCGTATGCCTCTCTGTGGCTACTACAACAAACAAGTGTTGTTAATGCTTCTGAGATGTATCTGTAAAGACTGTGTTGGTTTAGAGGGTTTGCAAAGCTTTGTGTGCATGGGTACTCTGTATAAACACTTGCATTTTTTGATTCAATGGGTATTTTAAAATGCAACCATTCTATATTAGATTTGGTTGATTTGTTGAGCTTTGATATTTGTGTACATGCTGTACATGCCATTATTGTTTTAATGTTAATATTATTTAGGCAATTAAAAAAAGCACCACCAGCTATTTATTTTCCCATTCTCGGTGGGTAATCAAAAACATTGATAACACAGTTGCTTTTGCTGGGCTTGTGCCTTGTAGGCAGGCGGGAAGGGAAGGGAAGGGAAGGGAAGGGAAGGGAAGGGAAGGGAAGGGAAGGGAAGGGAAGGGAAGGGAAGGGAAGGGAAGGGAAGGGAAGGGAAGGGAGACCAAATCTGTTGCTTGATTTTTCTGCCTGTGTGAGGTGATAGTACCAATAAAAAGTTTGGCCAAGGAAATTATTTAAAAATATATAAAATCATTAAGAATATCTCATAGAGGTCAGCTGTGAGGGTTACTCTAGACATCTGATAAATAACATTGCTTGGATCCAGTGAGCTAGATTCTGGCTGAACAGGACCTGTCAAGTTGACTGAGGGTTGATTTTGCCCTATATGAACGCCTAGCTCTTGTGGAAATGAAGAGAGTTCTCAGGACTGTGAAACCAGCCACCTGTTTGTTAGTTTCATGCCATTCTTGGCTGGTTAAGCCTTATGGGATGGAAAATATGGTTGGTCCAAGCACTGGTAAATTCATCCTGAGTGAAGGAGTGGTTCCACCACCTTAAAGGTGGTGGTATGCCTTTCCTCAAAAAGACATTAGTGAACCCAATAGCATTGGATAATGCCCAAACAGTCTCCAAATTTCCCCCTTTTTTGGGGGGGAGGGAAGGTGATTGAAAAGGTGTTTGGGTTGCAGCTTGTCAGGTTTAGCCCAAAGAACTCCAAGAGACAATGCGAAATCAGTTCAGCTTTGTTTATTAGCTACAACCTCTAGCAAGAATCTTCCCAGACTGAAACCCCAGCTCCTAAGTCAGCCAGCCACAACACTGTGAATTCCTCAGGGAGGTGCCAGCCTCATCCTCTTGTAGTTCCCACGCTCTTGCAGCGAGCTAAGAAAATGCTTATCTCCCTGAGCCTGGCCTTCATAATTCCATTCCATCACACAGCTACAGCTTCAGAAAGCTCTTTGATGTCGTTTTAATTGTGTTTAATTGTGTTTTTATCTGTTACTAGCTGCCTAGCATTATTACGACAAGATGAGCAACTGTACAAATAAAATAAATTATCTAGACCCTTTTCAGCCAGCTTCCAGGCCTGAGTACAGTATGGAACCAGCATTGATCATACTTGGCACAACTAGGATGGAAGTGGTTTATCTACCCTAGTTCTTCTTGATCTCCAAACAATTTTTCATGTAATGGGTCATGGTATCCTTCTGGACAGGCTATAAAGGTTGGCAGTGGGGGACTCAGAGTTGCAGTAATTCTCCTTTTTTTGTGGTCAGTTCCAACTGGTATGATGCATGTGGAGGGGAAGCACTAGAACCAAAGGCACCTGCTTTATGGGATCCTGCAGGGCTCATCTGTCCTACTTAACACCTACATTAAGCCTTTGGGTAAGGTCATCTAATGGCACTGTATATATCCAGTTGTATACCTCATCCCTGGGCCAACCAAGTGATGCTGTGAAAGTTCTGTCACATTGCTTGCCTGTGACAGGGAAGAACAAGCTTATTCTCCACCTTAGCAACCAGTTCCAAGCATTTACCAACTTTAGTTCTAGATGGGGTTACCCAGACATGACTTGTATGCAATTGAAGGGTTATTCTGGACTCACAGCTCCTGCTTGAAGAACAGGTGGCAGCTATGGCCAGAGAGTCTTTGCCCAGATTTGTCTTGTCCCAATTATTCCCTTTCCTGGATCAGGAGACCCTTTCCAGGTCACTCACACCTTAATCACTTTGTATGTGGATTACTGCAATGCACTCTATAGGGAACTGCCCAGTAGCATGCATTATAGATGATCCAGTATGAAGCAACACAAGTAGTTATTGGTGTGCCTTGGCATGTCCATGAAACAACTCTGTTATATGCCAGCCAAACCAGGAAAACTTCCACAAGAATACAAGAATATATTTGATTGCAATAAACTATAGTAACAGAATTTGCAAGTCCGCTTGTGTTTTTCTCCCCCCACCCCCATACCCAGTGAGTAGGAAGGAATCAGCCTGAGTCTCTTCTTAATATTATGTTCCTTTTCAGTATTTAAGGAATATTTATATATATTTTTGTTTACATAACAGATTCTGAATATTTACTTCAAGACCATCTCCCTAACTTTCTATACTGTGTGAGCTGCACTGGTTACCAGTGGGCTTCCAAGTGAAATTCAAGGTGGTAGTCATCATCTTTAAAGTCCTACATGCCATATGACCTGGCTATTTGCAGGACTACCTTTCTCCAATTATGTCTCCTTGTCTGGTAATATCTGACAGGGTTGGCATTATTCAGGTCCCATTTATCAAAATATGTCATCCTATAGGACCAAGAAGCAGTGCTTTCTGTGTCATCATTCCAGCCGTTTGGAACAGCATTTCCCCAAGGTTTGTATGATCCCAACCCTTCTGTCCCTTATGAGCACCTTGGAAACCTGGCTCTTCACACAGGCACCGGGCCAGGACATTGTGTGAATCCTCCATTTGAGTTGATTGTAATGGTTGCCACCCCCCCATCCCCAGTAAGGTTTTACTATTGTTTTATTTGTTTTAAACTTCTATAAGACACCTAGAATTGTTGGTGAATGAATGGCCGTAGAAACTGAAATTATAAATAAGTAAAAATAAAATAAAGGATATGTGCTAATTGAAAGAAACCTTGACAGGAGTAGCTTGTCTCTTTGTCTTGCAATTCACGGTGCTGATTATCACCTTTAAAGCCGTACATGGTCCAGGGCCAGGTTATTTGCCTCTCTTTGAGGGTATTTGCCCATCCCACCAGATCAGATGAAGTAGGCATGCTCCAAGTCCCTTCCAGTGTTGCCATCTTGCAAGACCTAGGAAGTGTGCCTTTTCTGTCACAGTCCCTGCCTTGTGGAACACCCTTCCCCTTGAGATCTGGTAAGCCTCTACCCTTTTAAACTTCTGGAAAGTACTTAAGAACTGGCTTTTCCCCTAGTGTAGGGATAACACGTGGTCAGATTTGGGGGAGAGTGTTGTGGGCTGCATTGTGGAAGTTGGCTGTGGCACCAGATTTCTCTCTTTTTGGTTTTACTGTTTTTATTTTCATGTTTGTGTTTACTGTTTTACCCTTTGATTGTGAACCACCCAGAGTTTGGTTTTAAGATGGGTGGCCATATAAATATTTTACATAAATAAATAAATAAATAAATAAATAAATAAATAAATAAATAAATGTTGGATGAGTGACATAGAGGGTTTACTTAAAGAAAGTGAAAAGTTTTGAATACCTTCTCATTTATAAAATTTGCAGAAGGTGGGTGTGAGGTGGGTATAATTGATCCTAAGCTAAACAGACTTTTCAGTTGGTGAGAGATGATTGTTTTCTATGGGAATTGATTGTTTTTTTAAAATATTTTTTAAATTATCCCCTGCAATCAAGTTATTTGCAATTTGAATGCTAGGTAGCTTTCTGCCTGAATTATCCCCCTTCTTTTGTTGCTGTTGCATGAAAAACAAGAAAACAGCAGCTGGTTCCAAGTTCCTATTTTCGTATAGGCAGAACACTCAAACTATCTCATGGGTTACCAGCAACTCGGACTGATCCAGTCAAATTCATCAAAGAGGATATTTTCTCTGAGCTCAAAACAAAATATGTTTTCCATGTTGTGAATACTTCTAGCTGTAACCTTCATCATAATAGTGTTTTCTCTAAGAATCTGGCAGAGATGTTTCAGTTTGCCTATGTCCCTTTCCCTCACCATCAAAAGCAAGCAAGCAAGCAAGAAAGGCCTCATAGAAAGGATGAAATTAATCCTGCAAATGTGTTAAATGTAAAATATAATGCAAAATATAATCACTCTTGATATACGTAAAATGACTTTTCAGTTGCCTTCATTACAGAAGAGCAAGAATGTGCAAAATTATATTTCTGAGAGTTGGATGAGAGCGTGCATTGATTACTGAATATGCCTGGTAATGTGATTCAAACTTCAGCCACTTCCTGATGAATATGAATTTGGAAATATTTAAACAAAGGCAAAAATGCATCTTGGTAAATTTACTCCATTACTAAAATAGTCCAATATCTTTGAATTAAAGAGATTAATTGACAAGCATATATACAGAGTATTACAATAAGAGCGCTCACCTAATATCTTTGAGATCAGTTATAGCAAGTGATTTTACTTGGAGTTATTAACACTGCTGAAAAAAATTACAAACAAAATAAAAGTTAAAATGTATCTTAAATTAACAAAACATGCATAACATTTGTTTGTGTACTAGGTATATAAGTTGCTCCAGTCAACCAGTGACTCCAAGCAACTCACATATCATCTTCATGTATTAAATGAAAAATATAAAACCATAACAAAGCAACAATAATCATCCAACAGAAAAAAACAGAAAAATTTGGCACTGGGAAAAATCACGTAACCAGCAGGAAACATCCAGTCCTTCAGGCTCAAAAGACTTCCTGAAGCCAGACTTGATGGCTTTATGGAATCCCAGAAATGTAGGAAACCATCTGACCTGCAGGGGGATACTGTTCCTTAGAAGGGAGAGAACAGCAGAAAAGCCTGCCCCAGGATCGTTGTAGATAACATTCCCTGAAGACAGTGGTAAATGTTGTTGAGTTGGCTGCTGCAATTCAGCTCTCACTTTCCAGGAGGAGTAGGGCTTACAGGGGGATGACAGCAATAACCTCCCATATCTATCTTTGAAGCTCCCAAACATCCCAGAGGGCCATTTTGAGAACTAGTTTCAAGCTATTTAGATACAATTAAGGATGGGATTTCAGTATTTGCCTTTCAGAGGCCTGCCACTCCTGTTTCTACCTGTACGTTTGAACAGAAGCAGCACCAGTTTTGCACCTGAATTTCAGTATTGCAGTCTTTGAGTAATGGGGTGGGATGGGGACTAGAGATTTATTTATTTAAATAGATTTATATGGCACCCCCCATCTCACTAATGCAATTCTGGGCTTATGTAATTAACAAAAAAATTAAAATACAATATATAAACAATATAAAAAACATGTTTAGACCAATTAAAGCACAAAGTGACTACCAAAGATGCCATACATCAACAATGTAGACTCAGTTACAGTACTGTGCTAAAGTTTTAGGCAGGTGTGAAAAAATGCTGTAAAGTACGAATGCTTTCAAAAATATATATTGTAATTGTTTATCAATTTACAAAATGCAAAGTGAGTGAACAGAAGAAAAACCCAAATCAAATCAATATTTGGTGTGACCACCCTTTGCCTTCAAAACAGCATCAATTCTTCGAGGTACACTTGCACACAGTTTTTGAAGGAACTCGGCAGGTAGGTTGTTCCAAACATCTTGGAGAACTAACCACAGATCTCCTGTGGATGTAGGCTGCCTCAAATCCTTCTGCCTCTTCATGTAATCCCAGACAGACTCCATGATGTTGAGATCAGGGCTCTGTGGGGGTAAAACCATCACTTCCTTGTTCTTCTTCATGCTGAAGATGGTTCTTAATGACATTGGCTGTATATTTGCGGTCGCACAATAAATTTGGGGCCAATCACACGCCTCCCTGATGGTATGGCATGATGGATAAGTATCTGCCTGTATTTCTCAGCATTGAGGACACCATCGATCCTGACCAAATCTCCAACTCCATTTGTAGAAATGCAGCCCCAAACCTGCAAGGCACCTCCACCATGCTTCACTGTTGCCTGCAGACACTCATTATTGTACTGCTCTCCAGCCCTTCGGCGAACAAACTGCCTCCTGCTACAGCCAAATCTTTCCAATTTTGACTCATCAGTCCAGAGCACCTGCTGCCATTTTTCTGCACCCCAGTTCCTATGTTTTCATGCATAGCTGAGTTGCTTAGCCCTGTTTCCATGTGGGAGGTATGGCTTTTTGGCTGCAGTTCTTCCATGAAGACCACTTCTGCCAGACCTCTCCAGACAGTAGATGGGTGTACCTGGGTCCCACTGGTTTCCACCAGTTCTGTGCTGACGGCACTGCTGGACATCTTCCAATGTCAAAGGGAAGTAAGCATGATGTGTCTTTCATCTGCTGCATTAAGTTTCCTTGGCTGACCACTGCATCTACAGTCCACAATGTTGCCCATTTCTTTGTGCTTCTGCAAAAGAGCTTGAATGGCACATCTTGAAACCCCAGTCTGCTTTGCAATTTTTGCCTGGGAGAGACCTTGGTGATGCATTAGAACTACACCTGGTTGCTGTGCTCAGTCTTGCCATGGTGTATGACCTGTGACATGAAACTGTCTTCCAGAACCTCACCTTAGTAGAAGAGTTTGGCTGTTCCTCACCCAGTTTTAAGCCTCCTACACAGCTGTTTGTTTCAGTTAATGACTGTGTTTCAACTTACATATGAAATTAATGATCATTACCACCTGCTTGGTATCATTGGTTAATCACACACCTGACTCTAATCCTGCAAGAGCCCTAACTTTGTGCAAGTGTACAAAGTGTGCAAGTATAAGAACTGATGCTGTTTTGAAGCCAAAGGGTAGTCCCACCAAATATTGATTTGATTTAGATTTCTCTTCTGTTCGCTCACTTTGCATTTTGTAAATTGGTAAACATAAACAATTACAATGCATATTTTTGAAAGCATTCTTACTTTACAGCATTTTTTCACGCCTGCCTAAAACCTGTGCACAGTACTGTACTTTTTCAGTCCCCGTGTCTGGGAGAAGAGCCAGGCCTTGAAGACTTTCTCAGCCCAGATAAAATAGGCTCGGATGCACTTCTATAGAGTTTGATGCTAGAGAGTTGCCCATCCTTGAAGTAAAATGCCTGTTTGGAATGAGAATTCTTAGGCACTCTGTTTTGTTGATGACTGGCTTTAAAAATATAGAAGATTCTAAGTGCTTGATAATTTGGATAGTATGGAGACCCAGGTTCAAGTCCACCCTTAGTTATGAAACCTCATTGGCTGACATAGAGACACTATCTCTCAGCCTAACTCACCCTTTCCTCCTTGTTGTGGAGAAAAAAATGGAGGAGAGAGTTCTATGTACACTGCTTTTAGCTTCTGAAAGTTAGGTAGGATAAACATCTGATCAGCAATAAACCTTTCAAATGTGTGAGGGACTGCTTCCTTGCCATTAATGGACCTTCACTGGGAGTAAATTGGCTTATATTACATTTCCTTGTACCTGTTTTTTTCAAATCAAGCATTGCCTTCCTGTAGGAGTATGCAATAGAAAGGACTTGGTCCAATGAGCAAATGCCGTGAGGAATAAAGTGGGACAGGGCATTCACAAAGCATGAAGAGACAATCTATTTTCAGTAGATCTGAATAGTTTCTCAGAAGCTATGAAAGGGTTGCTATGTTGAGGGATGTATATAACCCTAAGGTGGCAGAAGATTAAGAACATGGGGGAGTACATTCTTAATCTTCTGCCACCCCAAATAACAGTATACACTTTAGCAGAATAGGAAGACAAGACTACAGAAAGCTTAGAAAAAGCATATCTTGGCAGCAAGAGATTTTAATTTAATTGTACATCTTCACAGTAATTCTTTGCAAAATATTTTAACAGGAAACCATTTTAACTGTCTTAATTTGCTCTTTCCATTCACTCTCACAGAACAATCAATTAGTTTTACAAAGGGCTTCTTGCCACAATATTCCATTTTTAAATGGGTCTCTAAGTGAGGTTTATACTATTTTATTTAATGAAATTAAATTTTCTTAACAATTGAGTTAGATAATTAATGATAATGCAGCACTATATTTTAAGGCCATGCCCATACCTGGGCATGGGCAGCATGAATAACAAGAACATGTCATTCTTTCCCCAGAAAATTAATCTTTGGTATAGTGAGAGATTGAAAGTTAATCATTTTAGTTTCTTATTATCATAGTCCAAGAATACTTGGACTATGTTTTTTCAAATCAGAGGGGTAAAACCTCATAATCAATTTCTTTAAATACCTGTGTGTTTCTGCCAGATGCAAACCTTCATGTAAAATGAAAGAAGTCCAAAAGGCATTGCATAAGTTCCGATTGCATGTGTCAAGTTAAAACTAAAATTAAAACTCTGCACATGAAATCACAAAATTAGAAAACCATTGTTTAAAGATGAGCTTATGTCTGTGGTTAAACATACCATCTAATACCATGAGGGATAGCTTACCATTAGGCACAGCACTATTATTATTATTATTATTATTATTATTATTATTATTATTATTATTATATCAATATAATGACCAAAACAAAGAATACATACAACAGAATTTAATAATATAATACAACCATAATAATCATCATAACAGGAAAGGAAAAAAAGAAGGAAAAATAGGCCTGGGAAAGCAGGCCAACTCTGAAAAGAATTAACCAAAAGGTTTCTTTCTTCCTCTTTGTCGAATCCCTCCCCTGAATTCAAATGTTGACAAAATAACATACATCAGCAATTGCTGTGTATCATGTGTAGATTTCTGTTTCTTGTGTAGTACAGTAATTATTTTAGCCAGCTCCTATACCCCACAAATTCATAATTCTTGATAGATTTCAATACTGGGGATAAAGCCAAGAGGAACATATACATCTTGAACACATTGATTGATCCAGAGACATATTACCAAACCAATTCAGTAAGAAATGATTTAATTGAATTAAATGAAAAAGCACTCTGTAGTAAATCAGATGCATTTTTTAATTCAGTGAAAGTTTTAAAAACAGCTTCCTAACTTAGTTGAATCCAGACGTGGACATATTATTTTTAATCTGGGATTATCCTGTAAGGTAAACTTTTCACGGGTAAAAAGGTCAGACTTATATCTGCAATTTGTCAGTGTGTGTGCATACACATGTACATACACACAGAGGGACATGTGTATATGAGTTAATTAAACATTGGAAAGCCTCTCAAAACATAAATCAGCATTAAAGTTAACGTCACCTTAATCACAGGTATCATACTCCAATTATTGAATGTAATTCTAAGCCATCTGTCTAGATCTTTAATTTGCCTCACAAAGGAAAGTGAGTTCAAACTGACCAGTTCAGAGAATGGTTATACCAAAGGAATCAGAACATAACCTAAACCCATTCTTGTTAAAATTGTTGCTCTCAGCCTGTGCCATCAAGTCTGATTTATTTCAATTTACATACAAGTATTTACAAATACAAGTAACCAGACAGGATCCCAAATTAAGGAAATGAGATTTGGAATAGAAATTTCTGCCTGTCTATATAGCATTGTATACCAGCTCCATATAGTACTCTTATGCTCCATCCAGTACTATAAAAACATACTATTACGTTTTCAGAATTTCTAAAGAAAGAGGTGCCAAAGGCAAATTAAAAAGAAAGAAAAATGGTATCCTTGCGGTGTTCATCAAAATAAATTAAACAAGGAGTAGACAGAGTACAGTAAAGCGGTCATCTCAGGCAGCAGGTAAAAAACGATGGAAAAGCAGCTCTAGGTCTCTGATTATTCCCTCAGTTAAAGAGGACATTGTGGAGAGTTACACGTGGCCTGTCTGCTCCCACCCACCTCTGAAGTGGAAGGTGCTTTCTCTCAGACTGAAATACAGCTCAACTGCTTCTGCAGATTCAGATGAAACTGGCACTGCCCTGATTGTCACCCATGATAACATAACTAATTTCAGACTGGAATTGGTTGCAGGATCTCCAGTATTTGTGTTATTTAAATATCATTTTCGGTATTGTGCAATAGCAAGCATTTCTTTGAAAGCCTTCTTGCTAGCTGAAATATGTCCTACCTCTTGGTTAGCCTTGAACTTATTACTTATACATGTACATGAGCTGTCCACGTAATAATTTTAACTTAGTAATGAAAGCAGAGGGTCACCATGAGTGACTGATTAATCAGGTGAGACAGATTGGCTATGTGAATTATTTTGAAAGAATGCTGAATCATTCTTAAATTGAGATGAGGATATACATTTCTCTCTGTGTAGTGAGAAGATTGTTGGGAGTGAATGATTCCTCAGATCTCTGGCTAGTTGTACTGTTGTAAATAAGAAGCAATTTGGAGATGTTTACTGAAAGAAGGCAACAAATTAGTCTTACTGTTTTTTGTTCCAATAGAGCTGATAATGTAATACGGTACAGTATTACTAAAACAGTGATGATATTCCCAGCATCTATATCGGTTTCTGTTGTATGAATGTTGTACTGACATTTATGTTTAAATGTGTATTTGGAATTTTCTGTATTTAATGTATTGTATTTTTATAATGGTTGTGGAAACTAATAAAGGATAGCCTGACTTTCCATAATTAAGCACATATACAAATAAACCTTTATATCTACATCATAAATATGTTGAAGTGATCCAAAATTATGGGGTGGTAGTCGTGCTGAAGTAATATAAATTACTTTCTGTTTTAAAAATAATGTTATGTAAAATTCAGCCTTTTACTAAAATTACTAATATTCATTTTCGGTACTGATTTTTATTTATTTGTTTCCATTTTATCTGTTTGTATGATCATATATCACTATATATTGACTTTGCAGTAGAATTTGGCTCCACAGATGCTGCTGTTACCATGGAGATAAAAGGACCAATGGCCTTTTTCTAGCTTGGACTGTACTATGCTGTTAGATAGATGGTGAATTCTAAAACTGTATCACTAGCTTGCTTAAAAAAGCTTTGAAACTGAATGTCATAACAGACTTGAATTAAGATGTTATTACTAATCTAACCATAAACATTTGATATGGCATGAGACAGAAAGTATAAAGGCAAATCAGTGTGAATCCTGAGCTTGTGGTTTATACATCTGCTAATCCTCCTCTTTAGAAAAACCTTTTGCTTTGCAAAATATAACCCCTTAGAGTGTTTGGGTTCATCTGATGCAGTATTTGATGCTGGTTACATCACAGGCTTCTTAATCTGTGGTGTTCCTCTGTGGCCGAGAGTTGAATGAGCATGTGAAAACCGTGAATGTGAATTCTGATTCTTGAGAGAGAGATCCTTAGACAGCTATACAGAGCTGAAGAATTTTTATGAAAAACCGAGGATGGCTTGCAGAAGGTGTCATTTGTAAGTATTTTCTTCCTTTGTTAAAACTCAAAAGAACTGATATTTGCTGAATGGGACAAAGAATCTACATTACTCAAGGTGATAATAGGAATAACAATTAATTCACTGTGCAGCAGCTTTCTCTTCATGAACCATTTTATGGGTGTTTCCTCTTAGTACTTTACTGATGTGCATTTTAGAAATCTACAGTTTGAAGATTTCAAAGCTTTAAAAGTAGAAATAATTAAGCATAGTAGAAAAGGCAAGAAGATCTGTTCGTGATTATGTCAAATCCTATAACTTTAAAAAATGAAATGGAAAGAAATTTTATTTCTTAAGAAATTTTCTTAAGAATTTGGTTATTAATATTGCACTGTTCAATTATTAGGAAATTCTTTTGTGAAGGCATGTTTAGGATATGGGTTTTGATATTTCTGGACACTCTTTGATATTGTTTGTGGCACAGCAATATATAATTGTTACACATTTTGTCATGGTGTTTATGTATTTTGTGAGCCAGTACTCATAATATGAACACTGCAGGAATATAGTATTCAGAGTAAAGGTTTGGTTTTTTGTGTGCCAATGATTTAATCAGATTTGGTTTATATCGGACTGCAATTTTTGAAATGACCCCAATGGCTTTAATACTTGAATTCATGATTACAATCAGTTAAATTAGTGTGTCATATCACTTTAATCAAAATGAAAGCAAACATGTGATGAATGTATGATAGTACCTTCACTGTAACTTGTTAATTCCACCATTTTGTTTGAAGCATAGAAATCAAGAAGTTTACAACTCTAAACTCATTGCTTCTACATTAATATTTATCCCATATATGCAAACTTTTCCTCTGCATTGATGTCAATAGAAGTGCATGAATGTGGTTAATGTTCAGATCTATTATTATAACTTGCATGTCTGCATAATTTTACCCTTTAATGCAAAGGGAACAATGCTCATCCCACAGGCAGATGTCTTGAAATTAACCACTTATGTGAGAGTGGCTATTCAGCATGGTTTCTGCTATAATTCACCTTTATTGAAGCCTAATTGGCATATCTCAGCTGAAGTTAAATTTAAACCAATATAAATTCTATTTTAAGAAGTGAACAATTTCAAGGTTTGATACTCATTGATAGTTTTTCATTACTCAAATGAAAAAGCAGGTCAAGCCCTGGTTTCAGTGTGACTAAATTGGCTTTAATCCTAGAACTTTAGTTTCATTGACTTGTGAATCAAGCTTTTAGGCTGCAGCTCATTTCATTTACCTTTAATGGGGTTGTTCTGCAGGATTTAGCCTTGAACTGCTTATTCCACAGTAATGGGTGTGATGAGAATTATACCCTTTGGATGAAAGTATGAAGATGTCTTTAAATTTACTATTACCTGAATGAACATTGACATTTTATGTCAGGTTTACTTTGTTGAGATTCAGAGATGACCTTAGTTAACATATTTTGCCATATGCTACACTGTCGTATAAAAAGAAATTCTACCTGGATTCTACTTGCATTTGTTTGTAAGATTAACTGTGACTAACTTAGTTTGTATGCTTAGTTTGATTTTTATTGGAGTCAGCGTCTATTCAATTTCATCTATACATAGATTTGCTACATGATTTATGCAAACCTGGTATTCAAGTACAGAACTATTGTAATATTATGGTAATTGTCTTCATAAATATGTAATCAAAAATGTAACAGTTTAATACGACACGGGAGGTGGGTAATAGTTTTTCAGATCCTGTTTGATTCCTTGATGTGTTCCTTATCTACTATGTTATAGTAGATTGCTTGAGGATCTCTTTGAGATGTTTACATTTACAGGTTGCTTCCTCTGATAATAACGTCAGTTCTTAATTTTTAAGAATAATTTAAATGCATGTTGCCTTTTGTAAAAGGGCCAGGCCATATTTTTTGTACAAGAGAAGTCTTCGTTTCATTTCATCTGAAGTGTTTGTTATCTTTTGGTTTGTTTGACTGAAATATTATTCATTTCCATCAAGTGACTTTTTTTATAATGTGGGCTGCTTAGAGTTTATTGAATATAGCAGAGTATAAGTTAGGTAGTAAATACATATATACATATTTACCTTTGTGATGAAAAAGCTTTCTAATGAAGACTGACAAAATATTTGTCTCTTTAATAGGTATGTGCTGTTTTTTTTACAAAAATGTTCTGTAGGACATAGTATTTGGTAATTAACAATCATACATAGATTAAATGAAGATTACACAGACTGTATCTTGATATTTCAAGTAATGCCTATTAAAATTTTAATAGTGTGTAGATCTGCTTTAATTTATGCACTAGCAATAATTCACATAGATAATGGCAGGGAAAATCTAATTTTCAGTTCAGTACAAGAAATATGAATGAATTTTGTGATTTAGCAGCCGCCTCCCCCCCACTACCCCAGTTGAATGGAACACATTATATACAATTGTACTGGGTAGTAACTCTGCTTTCAGATGAATATTTTCCTTTCATTTGTTTTAGGGTAACTTTTTTTCCTTTGAGAATAATTTCAGTGTATTACTGCTCTGAAGAAACAAGTTTGCAGTCTTCAGCATCTTTTCTTCTATTTGTGATATATTTTCTAAACATTATAATTTATGATTGCATTCTTAATTATTTTAAAGGTGTATAAGTGCAGTTTTCACAATAATTCTGCTCAGTTTAAAATATTTTGTGAGTGCTGTTTCTTTTCCTTACTTTTCTTGTGTACTTTTATTTCTTTGTTTATTTCTTTGCACATGCTTTTAGACTGAAAAAATATTTAAGTGCTGGTCTTTAATATTACATTTAGTTATCTTATGGGATTTAAATCTTCAGAGAATAAGCAAATAATAATTTAATTTCACCTGAAATAGGTTGAGTTATTTTCTATAACTTGCATATTATGCTGTTGCCTCTTGCTACAAAAAATGGCTAGTTTGAAATAACAGAAAGGAAGAGGATACATAGAAAATAAGAGTAATATATTCAGAGTATGCGCTTGTAGGGAAATATAATGAGAAACCCAGTTTCTGTTGCTGTGATTCATTTTCAGATGTAGCATCTAAACAGTTTTTAATCTAAAATCATGAATTTCATGTCTGTTCAGGATGCTTCTCATTTTACCTCTGGCTATGATCTATTTAAAACTGGCAGATAAAAATAACCATTGTAAATATGTCTCATAAAAATAAACTAATAAGGTAATGTTAAGGGTTAGTGCCTGTTTTATGCCTGTTGGTGATAGAAACAACTAAAATAATAGATTCTATTTAAATCCCATGAATAGATATTTTTACTTTGGGATATTTACCTTTTTTCAAGAAAAGACAGTATAGGATTTCACATTTAGAAATCCAAGTGGTGTGCTATGTAGTAATGATTCATAAAGCATATTGGTAGTTGTGAATTAAATAAAGATTTCTGACACAGAACTTTTATATCTGATAGCAACCCAGTTAGGATAGGTGATTGTTTCTAATAGGGCATATAAGCCAAAACAGGTACATAAAGTTTGTGTAGACACGTTATTATTATGTATGTTTTCTAATCTTAGAGTATGCAAGACAATCAAGAGATACAATCCACTTTCTATCATATATATATGATATGTGACAAATATATGGGTACCAATAGCACTGTCTTTGAAGAACACAGCACACTATGGTAGCCTTTTTTACCTAAACATTATGTCTATAGTCAATGCATGGGGGGTGGAGTATAGACAAGTTAACATCTGTTGGACCTTATGTGGACCTGATTTAATAAACAGATTGCATGCAGAGGCATTGTTCAAGTCAAATAAATATGTTTGTTTGAATGAGGCCACCAAGTATTGTCCTCCTCTATAGCAGTGGCCACTTTATTCTAGAAACTCACGTTAATTTGCAGGTCTAATGAGACACTGCATAAATAATCTATCCGCCTTATGTCCAGAATGTGGAAAATTCCAGTTGAAATTATTTTAGGATGCTTACATTCTGCCTCCCCTTACATTCACATACACAGATGAAAAATTCCACTGAGTATATCCATGTTCAAGACGATGCTACTGTATGTTGAATACCAGGTACTGGTGACAGTAAAGAGCTAGTATGTTCCAATTAAATTATTCAGGAAGCAGTATCTAGGTGGTAATAAAATTTAGGGCTGACGAAGGCTTTTTTCTTATTCTTTGTATAAGTCAAGAAGTAGGAGACTGCATGCAAAAATATAGACTGGTTGATATATTGTCCATACCGCTTCATGTCAAATTGGGCATCCCGTTGCATATTATCTCGATTTACTGCAGTTTGAATTTGGGGTATAATTCTTTCTAATCTTAATGAACTGTGGGGTAAATGTAGCTTCTGTTGTGTGCCCTCTGTATTCATTTTCATCATGCTAATTTTGTCTACATTATCAATTTCTAAGAATAGAATCTACAAATAATTAGGCAGGACTATTATGGCAGTTACTAGGAATATGATTTGTCTCTTATGTGTATGATTTGCATTTTGATTTGCTTAATAAAGGCAGTCTATGAAAACATCTCAGTTTAACCATTCTGCTTATATGAAATTATAAGAGGAGAGTTCTCTTGGTTCTCCTGCTTTGATTTTGTCTGCTTGCTTCAACTACATTAGCCTTAATTATATTTATAGAAAACCAGAGTTCTCTCAGATAACCAGGGTTTTGAAATTAGCTTCAGATCCTCATTAACTTTAAGGAGAGCCAAGATCTGTTCTTAGCTTAGCCTTAATCAAACTTGCAGGGAGCAGGGAGCATGTGATTCCACAGATAACATTTTGGTTCCTTAACTGTGACTGTGAAATTGAAGCTTGATGGAACTACATAACTATGGTGTAGTACCCTGATACCTTGTACGAAGGGGAAAAAAATATGGTCTTGCTTCTGTCTAAATATGAAGCAAAGTCAGTGCTTTGTTACAAATAATATTTATATTTAGGAAACTGCCCCACTATGACGAATTCATTTCAGTTAAATGTGTATAAGTTATTACAGAAAGGATTGCAGCTATAATATATAAATTTATCTGCAGAAATTAACTTGTGTTACTAATGTATGATTTCAGAATATAAAACTATTTTAGTAATTTAGGTGCCAATTACATCAGCTTTCGGGACAGCCTTGATGCATTTTAAATGAAAAATTCAGATCATTTAAACAAATTATGCATACATAAATAAAAGACATAAAATAAGAACCAGAATTATGCCAAATTTTGCTTTACAATTAGAATTCCTTGCTTGATTAAAAGCTGACTTTAGTTCAGAGGAATGGCTAAATGCAAAAATAAAGCATTCACAGAGACTAAATTATGTAGAATATAATTTTATATTTAATTTGCATTAGTTCTGCTTTTATTACGAACAAATTATTAATATACTTCAGTGTTCATGGAACTTGGTTCTGGGAAATTATTTTATGATTTAATTAGTAAGATTATAAATATATATTTCAATAATTTGTGATTTTGCATGGTAGAAATATTTATAAACAAAATGCAGGAGATAAATATAGTAAAATAAGAACCATTACAATGGAGATATTGTTTTTAGAAAAGCTTTTAAAAAAAGCTGGATATTTCAGTGTAAGTATAAAGGAATGATCTAAGTATTTTTCCAGAGTCTTTGTGTCAAGTTTTACACCATTAACATTTCCTTGTTACATTTCATGTGAAGGCAAGCAATGAGAACTTAAGGTGCATCTAAGCAGATGATAGTCAATGATGGAGATAAATACCAAATGTTGTAAATGTGAAGTTCTTCTGATGATAGCTCCTTTCTAGATAGCGTATTAGTACATTTTGACCAAAATTTCCACTTCAATTTCTGTTTTCTCAGCTTTGTTGCTTTATTGTATCATTGAAGCTACCTCAAAATGAAAGATGTTTAAATAATTGTAGGAATTAATAGATACTTGAAGGGAATTCAGGCTGAAATGATTTTTTAAAAATAAACACTTTGACCATTCTAAAAAAAAGGAAGTATTTTAAAACTGAAATTATTAGTAAAGCAACCGGTTAAACCATGGGTTTTTCTATTGTTGTCTGTAACCTAGAACAGTCTTAAGAGGGACACTGAGAAGTAGAGCATTCAGAGAGAGCTACTGGGTGATAAGAGATCTGGAAACTCTAATCCTGAGGTTAAAGGAGCTGGAGCACGTTTGCTTGCAAAAGAAAAAACTGAGGAAAGACACGAGAGTGGTCTACAAATGCCATGTGTCAGAGGGGATGGATTTGTTCTCTGTTAAAACCAAGAACATGACAACTGGTTTAAATTAAAAGAAAAAAAGATCTTGCTGAATAGTTGAAGGAATTTCCTGATGGTGAATACTCTTAAAGAGTAAAACAGACTATTTAGAACATGATGGGACCCTCTTGCTGGTGGCTTTCCAGTGTGGGCTGGATGACCATCTCTCAGGGGTGATTTACTAGAATCTTACACTGGACAAGGCTTTGGACAAGAAGACCTGTAAGGCTGCTTCCAGCATGGATGCTCTATAAATCTATGTTTCTCTATCTGAGTATTTACAGTAAATATTATTCTATGGTTACTAACGTTTCAAAATATATTTTTCGTTAATATCACAAACTGTTTTGAAACTTTGGTATCCACAGGGAGTTTCTTTGTCCAGCCTCCTGCAAACTTTCTTCCCCAATTAGTGGGAATGTTCTCGCCAACCTTTGTGAGTATTTTCAAAGGAGATAGAGGAACAAAAATTGTTGCTTTTCATGGGATGATATCTGGATTTTGAATTTTATCTTCCCTTCATGAGACATTTATACTGTTCCTGAATAGTAATACATAAGAAATCAATTTTCCTGTTGGATTTCATATTTTTGCTCACCGATAGACCTGCCTTATTGCCAAACCCGAAAGAATAAATTATGTTTATATGTAGCCATTTGTTTTCAGTTTTATGGACACTGAATAGTTTTACCTTGCTGTGATGGTATATATGTAACTTTGGTTAGATAAAATCACAGCAATCTGACTTTTATATTAAAAAGATTAGCTTGATGTGATTCCCTTTACTAGAGACTCACAGCATAACATATTCCTGCTTAATTCCTCTTTTTGATCTCATAAGAGGATGACCTTAAAGGACATTTTATTTTAAAGCTCCTAGGGAAATGGCTGCAAGCAAAAGAACAGGAGAGAGCAAAATAGAATGTGATTATATATAATATTTTAATCTTGTCATAAGTAGTTTCAGGTTTTATGTTTAATGAACTACATATATTAACTTTGTTTGTTCTGGAACATTGTAGTAATTTTCTTACATTTTGTATAACTGATTTAATTGTAGATTTGTACTGGAAAAAGTTTATTTTTCCTAGTTAAAGGCTTATTGAAAATGAATTCATACTATCCATATATATTAAGAAAATAGAATATTGCATAATCACATATAGTTTATTTTAAGAGATTGTTTCACAAGCATTTAAAAATTATGTAACTATTCAGTATCCAATTACATTTCTTAATGCCTGAATGCACAATGGAATTTGAAGTAGATCAGATGAACAGCTAGACTGGTGCAGAGTAATCCAAAGATCTATTTTTCATACTTTTTCAGAATTCCTTGCCAGCCCTACTCATTTTTCTTTGCTACTACTATCCCATTTAAGCTAGCAAAGAGAGCTGCTTTAAAATTTAGTGCACATTGAGACTTTTTAAAGTTTAATTGCTATCATTTGTCATTCTCATTCTGACATAGATATAAATTGTGGGTGGGGGTGGGAAAATCCCCTTTATTTTCTAGAAGTTGGAATTAAGGATTTAGTTTATTTTTACTTTTTATCAAATGAAAACTGAGTGAAACAACTCAGATGTAACCAGCAGCACCTACTTTTCCATTAGAAAGCCCCATACTAAACACTCAGTGTGTTGACTTTGTTTTTCCTTGTGTCGTAGGTCTATAAATACTCTGCACCAGTTTTGCTGTCCAGCTCCATTGTACCATACTCTGCTAACTCTCCCTGCCACACACTCAGAGTACAGGTAAGAGTAGTGATGGACCACCCACTTCTTCCTTTCATAGAGAGATCTGACCATACATTTATTTAATTTTGGGAGCCCTGTGTGATAAAAAGAGTTTGCTATGAAAGTCATTACCCATTGAAATCATTTTTTAAAAAAATGTAAATAGATTTGCAGACTGTAAGTTTTTGTAGAAATTCCAGAGAGAATTAGCATAGTGGGTCTAATTATTCCTGTTTTTATTCACTAAATAAACAAAGGACATATGGGGATATACATGGATTAACAAAGGCATAAGATAAAAATATATTTATCTTATTTACACCCACCTTTCTAGTCTAGCAAGTATTCAAGATTGCTTTAAAAATTATACATGAAGACTACATATAAAATGGATATCTAGTTTTGTTTTTTAATCAGTAAAAGTTAGTGTCAATTTGCCATTTCATGGCTAAATATTTATATTAAATATTAATAGTATGTTGAAAAATCATGGCATTTTCCTTCTTTAGGAAAGAATCAGCAGTAAATCCTAGATCTGTAAATGCTGAAACATAGTTTGTCATACAAGATGTATGTCCATATAATTTATTAATTCCATATTCAGCATTATCCTCTGTTTCTCTTTGTTGTTAGGTTTTCTCCCTTATAAATATAAGCAATTTGGAAAGAGTGAATGTGTTATGCCCTTGTAGACACTCTCAGTACAATAAAAGCCAGTTTGCCCAAACCATTGTCATTTGGAATAGGGTTTTTTCTTTTTTCGTTTTTAAGTATATCTTGATCTTTGCTATATAGCATGTTTACATGCTTTGTGATGCACCAAGGCAAAGGCAAAGCCTAAGCCATGCAAAGCAACTGACTAGAAACGAACTACATGAGCTGGTTTTACCATTGGTGAAGACTACAAAAAGAGAAGGCGGTCATAGAGATGGCAGCTTAGAATTAATGAATGGTGGATTCATTCACTGTTCAGTGGATCACAAATTGCAGCATTATTGTACCTCCAGCACATGATGGTTCTTTATTATATGGGGATAACATACCTGTTTGAAGGAAATGTAAAAAAATACCCATTAAGGAACCTTTTTCCTACTATTTTTGTTTAATTAATACTTCATTTGCATCTGAGATGGTCTGTTAGGTTGCAGTCTTACGATCTCATGGTCCCTTGAAAGCATATTTCCTAATCAAATTAAAATTAATTCATTTTCTTATTTAATACATAAAAATAGAACATACAGTTAGTAGTTTTACTAAAAACATGGAAAGTATGTTACTGTCTTCTTGTAATAAATAACATTGTTGATTTGACAAGAAGAAATCTCTGCAAAATGAATGTACTTTCAATTCTAAACATGTATGCATTCAAACAGATTTTTTTAAAAAATCCATAGCAAACTTATAAATTACCTTGGACTTGAATTTTCATTAGAGCTTACTATTACAGCTGTACAATACTTGGATTTAAAGGTAAAGAGATATTTTTGAGCTTGTAGGAGTACCATGTAGCACCTGTCTATAACTCCTTAAACCAAATCCTTATTTTCTCTGGATTGTGCGGAAGTTGTAGAAGATAGCTGGACATGCTTAAGGAGCTGCAATCAGGTGTTACATTTAAGAACTCCAAAGCACCTTTCTGCCTCGGAATCCGAAGCACTTCATAACATCATGCAGTCATGGAACTATGAAGCGGAAAGGGAGGGACCACAAAGACCATCTTGTGCAACTCTGTGATATACTGTATAAGAAGACCAATCAAACAATCCTTGAGATGTGGCTGACCAGGCTCTTCTTAAATATCTCCAGAGATGGAGAACCCATAACCACCATAAGGATACTGTTCAATTTTTGTACCTATCTTACCATCAGGAAGGTTTTCCTTATATTTGAATGAAATCTAATTATTATACCCATTATTTCTAGTCCTAGTTTCTGTGACAAGGGAAAATAGCTTCTGATCATCATTCTTATAGCACGCTTTTATGTACCTTAATACTGATAGCCTATTTCCGTTCAGTCGTTTTTCATCCAGATTTCATCCATGTCCTGAAATCCCTGTATCATCAACTATTAACTGCAACTATTTGGGTATATAAATAACATCCCATGATACTCTCTTCTGTTCCCGTATAGCATAAGTGCTAATTGCTGTTTTGAATCATTAACTGATTAAAGTTATTGTGCATGTGACTCACTCAGTCCTGTATTTGTTTGTTCAGAGGAAGCAATGGCAAACCTCTTCCATACTGCCCCCAAGAAAACTATATGGATTTATTTATGAAGTCACCTGAAATATAGCTTGATTTGAATGAGACTTCAGCTTCACCCCAGAATAAGAGAAGTCATAGAACTGTGGAGCTGAAACAGACCATAAAAGAGAGCGTACAACCACATAAGTAGACTGTTCTGTTTTACAGATCTTACTCAGGAAGTTTTTCCATATATTTAAATTAAACCTAGGTAGCTGCAACTTATATCTATTCTTTCTGGTTCTAATTTCTGTAGCCACAGAATGATTGTCTTTCCTGTACAGCCTTTAAGTACCTGAACGTGGGTATCTCTCTTAAGTCTTCTGCAGACTAAACATTCCAACTTCCTTCAGCTTGTCCTCATAAAGCATGTCCTCAGATCCCTGTTTCATCTTTGTTGCCCTCCTCTGGAGCTGTTCTAATCTGTCAATGTCTTTCTGGAAATGCAGTGCTCAGAATTGTAAACAGTATTCTAGGTGTGGTCTCACAAATGCAAAGTAAAGGGAAATAAGGACTTCACATTAAAAAAAAAATTCTAACTGCATTGGCTGTTCTAGCAGCCATCTCACACTGCTGTTTTATATTTAATTTTTGTTGTCAAAGATTACACCCAAGTCCTTCTCTGGATATAATACTTCCAAACCATAGAATCATAGGGTTGAAAGGATCTTGTTTCTAGTCCATCACCCTGCCCAAAGCAGAAATCCTCAGACTATCCCAAACAAATCACATTCCAACCTTTGTTCAAAAATTGCCAGTGACTAAGGCACTCACAACTCCAGGAGGCAGGCTGTTCCACTGCTTCATAGTTTCATGGTCAGGAAATTATTTCTTATTTCAGTTTGGATTGCTCTCTATAAAGCTTCTCCCTGTTGGTTCTTGTCCTGCCTGCAGGCACTATGAAGAATAAAGCCATGTCCTCTTCCCTATAACAGTCCTTCAAGTATTGAAGACTGCTATCACTCTTAGTCTTATTTCTTTAAGCTAAACATACCCAGTTCTTTTAACCATTCTTCATAGGATTTAGCCTCTAAGCCTTTTACCATCTTGTTGCACTTCTCTGCAGTCTTTTTCCGTTCTTTAGCATCCTTCTTGTATTGTGGTAACCAGAACTGGAGACAGATTTCCAGATGCAGTCTGGCCAGTGCAGTGCAGAGTGGAACTATAACTTCCTGTGATCTCAGTACTATTCTTCTGTTGATTTAGCTCAAGACTGCATTGGCTCTTTTGGCAGTTGCAGCACACTGATGGCTCAGGCTTAATCTGTAGTCTACCAAGATATCGAGATCCTTCTCACAAGTACTACTGTTAAGCCAGGTACTGCCTACCTGTACATCTGATTTTTGCTAACTTAGGATAAAACCCTACAATTCCTGCTATTTTATATTTCTTTACTTACATAGGCAAATGATACCAAGATTAGAAATTGGATAAGAGTCCAGGATTATTCATGCTTAGTGATAATAGTAGTATCTCAGGCTATATGGGAGTTTGCACTTGAATTCTGGATTTGTTTCCTCTGCCACTTATGTGTTTGTTCAAGATCTTATGGAAAGATAACTCTTCCCCAGTCTCTAAATCAGGCCTCTTGTTTAGCTAATTCTGAAGATGCTTCATTTTTCAGTACACATGTACAGCTCATATTTAGCTGTTATATTTGTAGATCAGTCTTCCTCTGAGGGAAGAATATACATGTTAACTGTATTTATATTTTTGGTGCTCCCCAAACAGAACAAACAGCAAGAACAGTTGGTTAATTCTAACATTAGGTTGCAAGATTAATTTGTAAAATAATCCAGAGTAATTAATATTGCATGCAAGAATGAAAAGAGAAATAGATTAATGGTCTTATGTTAGAGGAAGGCAGATGCCACTTGAATGTTAGGAAAAACATTCTACCACTAAAAACAGTTCACTACTAGAAACAGTTACAAAAGATGGTGGTGAACTTCTCTTCTCTGAACAATTTTAAACAGAAGCTGGACAGCCATTTGTTTGGGGATATTTTAAACTGAATTACTCATTGAATAGGGGTTGGACTTGATGGCCTAAATAGTTCATTTGAACTGTTCATGATAAATGCATTCATGAGTCTTGAGATTAATAGCACCACTTTAAAATCTGACTAATTTTACTATTAGTTAATTGGTTGATTTGTATTCACTGTTGCAACTATTTTCCCTGAAATAAGAACTTTGGAATCATTAATACTTTTTATACTGCTTTTCTTCTTGCTTTTGACAATTTATGGACTACCTGAAGCAAAGAAAATGATCATTCGTGTATAAGATATAATTTGAAATAATTTGTTTTTAGCAGATATACAGTACTGTGCAAAGGTTTTAGGGAGGTGTGAAAAAATGCTGTAAAGTAAGAATACTTTCAAAAATATATATTGTAATTGTTTATGTTTATCAATTTACAAAATGCAAAGTGAGTGAACAGAAGAAAAACCCATATCAAATCAATATTTGGTGTGACCACCTTTTGCCTTCAAAGCAGCATCAATTCTTCGAGGTACACTTGCACAGAGTTGTTGAAGGAACTTGGCAGGTAGGTTGTTTCAAACATCTTGGAGAACTAACCACAGGTCTCCTGTGGATGTAGGCTGCCTCAGATCCTTCTGTCTCTTCATGTAATCCCAGACAGACTCCATGATGTTGAGATCAGGGCTCTGTGGGGGCAAAACCATCAGTTCCAGGACTCCTTGTTCTTCTTTACGTTGAGGATAGTTCTTAATGACATTGGCTGTATGTTTGGGGTTGTTATCCTGCTGCAGAATAAATTTGGGGCCAATCACATGCCTCCCTGATGGTATGGCATGGTGGATAAGTATCTGCCTGTATTTCTCAGCATTGAGGACACCATCGATCCTGACCAAATCTCCAACTCCATTTGCAGAAATGCAGCCCCAAACATGCAAGGAACCTCCACCATGTTTCACTGTTGCCTGCAGACACTCATTATTGTACTGCTCTCCAGCCCTTCGGCGAACAAACTGCCTCCTGCTACAGCCAAATCTTTCCAACTTTGACTCATCAGTCCAGAGCACCTGCTGCCATTTTTGAGTGCATAGTTGAGTTGCTTAGCCTTGTTTCGACGTGGGAGGTATGGCTTTTTGGCTGCAATTCTTCCATGAAGACCACTTCTGACCAGACCTCTCTGGACAGTAGATGGGTGTACCTGGGTCCCACTGGTTTCTGCCAGTTCTGTGCTGATGGCACTGCTGGACATCTTCCGATGTTGAAGGGAAGTAAGCATGATGTGTCTTTTCATCTGCTGCGTTAAATTTCCTTGGCCGACCACTGCGTCTATGGTCCTCAGCGTTGCCCGTTTCTTTGCACTTCTTCAAAAGAGCTTGAACAGCACATCATACACCTGACTCTAATCCTACAAGATCCCTGACTTTGTGCAAGTGTACAAAGTGTGCAAGTGTAAGAACTGATGCTGTTTTGAGGCCAAAGGGTAGTCACACCAAATATTGATTTGATTTAGATTTCTCTTCTGTTCGCTCACTTTGCATTTTGTAAATTGGTAAACATAAACAATTACAATATGTATTTTTGAAAGCATTCTTACTTTACAGTATTTTTTCACACCTGTCTAAGACATTTGCACAGTACTGTAGATTTTTTTCTCTATGAAACCAAAAAATGGGTTTAGTCCATTTCAGTACAGTCATCTTTCTGTACAGTCATCTTGAAATGCCTTGATCAACTCCACCCTTCTTTTTTCATTCCAGACATTTTTAAAGTATCCCAAAAAGCCTGGGTTTCCACTGAGTTTTCGCACTCCTTCATCCAGGCAATACCTATTTAAATTTTGCTTCCATGTATAACTGAAACTAAAGAAACATATTCACGAATGCCACTGGGCATCTGACAAATAAAATTCCCCAAAATATTGTTTTGTTTGAAATGATTTTTTATTTAGTATTTGTAGATTTGTTTTATTTTCCTATACATACATTCATGTGACATCTTCCTTTATAACCATGCTGATTGGTTTCCATTTACATTATTTGCCTGATAGTTCAAATTTTTGTATCCATTCTTCAACACATGTTATCTAAAAACTGTGGTCTAAAAATCTTGAAACTGGAGACTGTTTCTCTTCTTTTTCCCCCCCAGCAGCACCCGTGAAAGCAAAAATATATTGCAAAGGACGTTATAGTGCCAAAGAAATACCATCATTTTCTTGTACTACCTATCTGCATAAAATTTGTTCAACACCTCTATGAGGTAAAAAAAATTCTGAGATATTTTTCTTTCAAAATAATGTTTGTTGTTATTATTGTCCTAACGATATGATGGCTTCTGAAGCATCAGAAAGATATTAGTCAACTGCACTGATTATCCTGATGAGAAAGAAGGCTGTTGTTTAGAATTCATAGTCTCTTGTATAATAGTAAGCAGAAATTGGCCTGGGAGAATTGTGCTAGACGATTGCAGGAAGACACAGCTCTAAATATGTGTCCATATTTATTGTTTTAATACCTTGATAAGGTTTTTCACTGTAAAATTATTAATAAGGACAGAAATCATTCATAAGGAACAAGATTTTTATACATATTCTATAATCACAAAACCTGGATGTGATGGGCAATGACTGAAGCATGTAACATATTTTATTAAAATCCAGTAGCAATGTTTTATGTACAAGATTATCTTTTGCTTATTCCTATACTGCATAGTTTTATTTGTGTTGCTACTTTATTACAATAATGTATTTTCCCATGGAGGGTAAGCTTTTTAAAGGCTTAACTGCAGAAAGAAAGGAATAATGATAAGAATGGAACTTTGAGGATCCTAAATATAAGTTTTAATAATAGACTCAACAGTAATTCTCAACTTAGAGAAGAGAGACTGAACTATAAATAACATCTTAACTGTTAGATTTTGAAATTGGATAGATTGCAAGGATCCTTTCTATCTATGATCAGATAATATTACATAACATGCATTAATAGACTTCATTTACCTCAGTAGAATAACTGTGCATTCTTTCCAATATATCACAGATTAGGGAGATACAGGTAGTTCTGAGGTACTCAAACAGCAAAATCCCCTACTCAGAGTTAGGCTACCAACCAAGACAAATTTTAAAAGTAGTTTCAAATATAATAATGGAGAGGAGTAGGCTGTTCTGAGAAGTGTAGAGAGAGGGGGAAGATCTGTTACCAAGGCAGCAAACACATAAATGTGACTTCAGCTCATACAAAGATAGAGATTTATGAAAATACCTAAGTCAGGTGCTCCCCTAATTCACATGAAAATATAAGAGGGAGGAGGGGAACTTGCAAGATTCTGCTCTAATAAAAGTAGTTTTAGGCTTACATGGTGTCTGTTTCTTCATCTGGTCCACCTTATAAGGCTGATGTTATACTTGCCACCTATGAGCAGATTGCCTGTAGACACAGACATTGTGTGGACACGTATAATGAAATATGGGACTCATTTATACAAAATACAGTAGGTTAGGAAAAAGCACGATAGCTATATAATTGTATTATTAATACTACATATTATAGTATGCAACTGTATGTGTGTGTGTGTGTGTGTATACACACACACACATACTTGCGTACTATTTGCATTATATATATATAATTGTAACTGTTTATTGTAACAACATATTATACTTTATATTTTCTTTTTTATTATTATTTTTTCTGTTATATTTTTTCCACTTATTTCTTTAAGCACTTGTTATGTAATTGGTTCTTTTTGATAATGTATGTATCTTTTTGTTTTCTTCCTTTTTGTTTTTTTCTTTTTTTGTTATTATAAAATGAAGGAAAAGAAACATTCCTATGAAAGATAGACAAACCTAAATTACTCTATCTTGGTTGTCTCTAGTTACTGCAATTGAATACAAAATAAATTAGCAGTCTTTGGAACAATTTTTTTTCATAGTGATGCAAGAAGAGTGGTATTTGTTTCTAGATTTTTATATTTTCTTTTCTTTGTCATATTTCTTTCCATTCTTTAACCTGCTATTTAATTAAAGAAAATAGCCACCAGTGGTGGTGCTGATAAAGAATGATATGCAAACTTTCTGCTTAATTGGCATTATTTCTTTCCAGTGCAGAGGGAAAGAGAGACCAGTCATGGTCAATGACCAGGCCATAAAACACTTTACATACGTGAAACTAATATTAGTTATGAAATTAGATAAGCGTGCCAATCAAATTGCTATACATTTTACATAATACATGACAAATTTGGGCCGACTTAAAGAAATAGAGTCATTTGAGTCTGATAGTAATAGTTATCAATAAAACTGATAAAAATACCAGGGAATTTGGTTAGGTGTGGGGTAATCAGCTCAAGGTGGATGTCAACATATAACAAGCAGTATAGTAAGATATGTCTAATGGTTTCAGTGGCTCCTTCTCCACATGGGTGTAGTCTAGATTTGAATGCAGTGCCCTTATATCTCCTGTCTAAAACTGCTGATGGGGCCTCCCAATACTGAGCACTTATTTACTTATTTACGTATTTATTTATTTGTTTCAAATAATATATTCGAATTATATAAATATATTTAAAATATATAAATAATATATTTGAGATATATAAATACATTTTGAATCTAGAAGTCTATCTTCAAGATAATAGAGAAGTTCTGTCTCAATGTTCTATATAGTCAGAGTACCATATCTGTTCCTTCCACTGTTTTTACTAGTTGGTGTGTTTATGCTGCAGCTTTACAGATATAGGTATTCCACATTCCTCTTGTAATTTGAGAGTTTAATTTATGGATTGTAGTGTTATTCATGATGCTGGGAACTCAGGAGACACTGGAAGAACAGTTCTTTTAAAAAGTATAGCCATACCTGTAAGAAATAGCTTTGGATGGAGGCCATTCCTGCAATTAAAAAGTTCCAATTTATTTTTCATCTAATTGAATGGAAGTTATGAGGTGGGCCAAAATAAATGTAATAATTTTCCAATCAAATAGGACTTCCCACGAAGTTACTTATGAATCCAAGTGAAAAGTTGTGTAAAATCCCTAGCACATGATTACTTACAAATAGACCATATTACTATTAAATGTTTATTCTCATAACATTCTCTTCCTCTAACTCTTTTTTCACCTCCTTGGCAGGGAAAATAATGTTATATATCAATTCTACTGCCCATCTTCTCAATCTAGAAGTCTATCTTCAAGATAATAGAGAAGTCCTGTCTTAATGTTTTATATAGTCAGAGTACCATATCTGTTCCTTCCACTGTTTTCACTAGTTGGTGTGTTTACAGCTGACACTATCGTCCATGAATGCAATAAAGATTCTGGCTTATTTCAAAGTCAAACATACACAAAGTGGAATATGGTCATCTGGTGCTTCCCCCTTTGCATTTTCTACTCCATATTCTCACTATTCTTGCTTTTTCCTCATGCAATTTGGAATGCATATAGAATGTAATCTAATAAGTTCAATTCACATATTTTGAACTAAAATAAAAAGTTGCACAAAATTGCATCCTGTGTTATTTCTTTTTGTATAACATTCTGATTATTTTTATTAGTTCTTGTCTTAATTACCCTTAGTAATTACATTACAGTATTAAATCTTGCTCCTGAAAGCAAGAATCTAACCTGAGTAATGATTCATGAAGCAGGTTTTACATTTATATTTTACAAAATATAAATGGCACTGTTTCAGAATTTTCAGAAATTCGTTTAACAGATAAACTGTTTATTGGAGGTTGAAGTGTTCTGGGTGTGCATATCAGTGTACCTGTAAGGATTAGTAAAACAGATTTTATAACTATAACATTAAGAAGATTACATAACAAGAAGTACATTATAGAGCTCAGCAAAGCCTAGCATCTGTTAAGCTACATCTCTTCAGGAGGAGAGTCAAAAGAACACATGCTTTGGGTGTGCATGCCTGGGAATAATATAGCTAGCTTGGTACTACACTGACTATTTCTATTATATATTTCCTGTACATAAATCTCCTGTTACAGTTATAAAACCTGTTTCACTGATCATTGCTCAGATTAGATTCCCATTCTCAAGAAATCTCTCTCTCACACAGGGAGAACACTTCAACCTTGAACAAAATCCTAGTCTCCAATGACCACAGTTAAGGTATTAAACAGGTTCCATAAAAGAAAGAGGTGAACCTCTCTCCTGAAGGGAAAGTTTAGAAAAGGAAACAGACAACTTTCAGAAATAGAGTCAGAAAAATTTCAGCCCAGGGAGAAGCTGGAAGGACCAAAATTCTCCTTCTGGCTCTTCAAGAGGAAATGGTCTTTAAGTCTCAAGGAATCATCGTTTTGCTTGACAAAGAGAGGCTCAGTAAATCAGGGCAGTCATGAGGAACCTGGGATGCAGCAGATCACAAAGCATCTGGAATAATATGCCTGGTGGTGAGTGACTCCATTATTGTGCATTTAAGAAATTTAAATCAGACCAAAGATAACTGAGAAATCTGCTCAGATTTATTTGAGAAAAAATCCACAGCCTGTAAGGTGATTTTTTTACAGAAGGCTATACAACAAGTGTCTGGAGTACAGTTCAATCTAAAACTGCAGAGAGAGAGCACCCACCTTGAGCAACTAGAAGGAAAAGAAATGCTTGTTGCCTTCATTTTAAGTTCATTTGCTAGAAGTTACCAAGCTGTGGTACATGCAATAGAAATGAAAGAGGAAACTGATATTAATTCTGTAATGCATTGTTTGCAAGATTGTAATCTGTATAAATCTCAAGTACAAAATGCAGTTCTCAGTGAAGAATCTGCTTGTAAGGCCAGAAGAAAAGAAAGGAATTTTTCATTTGCAATGGCTTGAATCATCTGCAAGTCATTTGTCCTAGGAAAGTGAGAAATGACAGACCCATTAGACTGCATTCCATAGAATGATTCATCTCAGCCCAGTATTAAAAAAGGCCAGAAGGAGATCAAGCAATGAAAGCAAGAACAAATGGACTACCAGATAGCATCTGTTTTGATTGTGCCACAAGTTCTAATTTCATTAAAGAGAAAAAGAGGTTAATTGAACTTAATGAGCATAAATTTACCATTTATTTGGCAAATGGACAAAAGATCACCTCAGCTGGGAGAGACTCTGAAAATTTCCACTGTGCATTAGGTAAAGGAGAGGTGCTTGATTTAACAATGAAAGAGGCTTTATATGTCCGAAATCTGGAGCAAGTTTCCTTCCAGTAAAGTGTATCACAGAGAAAGGATGTGGTGTAAGACGAAGACAATTATTGTTATGTAACTGGGAGTGCACAATTGCTTATGAAAGGTATTTTTCCAGCAAAATGGACCCAGATTCTGTTCGTAAATTGGAGGGCTTAGCTCAAGCAGTTAAGTTAAATCCATGCACAGATCAGTCCTGATGTGGATGCTGTGTAAAGGCCAAAGTCACTAAGCCTATAAATGAAGAGAAAAAAGTTGGTGCATGGTGATGTTTGTGGGCCAATGTATATTACTACACTAGATGGAAACAAATATATTCTTGCATCCCACAAGATACTCATTTTGTTATTTGATTAGTGAAAAGAGTTAGGTCTGGAGAAATATAAATAATATGTGGCTTTAGCAAGCAACCAATTTGGGGAAAAGCCTCAAATATTTTGCCCAGACAATTGGGCCAATATGCAGCAGGCAACATGTAAAGTATTGAAACAGCAGGGTATTCTGCATGAAACTACAATAGTCTATGCCCTAGAGAGAAAAAAAGGTATCAGTTTTTGTTTCTATATCCAGGCAAGCAGAGATTACAAGCTTCATAAGACATCCTTGCATGCCCAGAAGTTGACTTTGTGGCAGAACCACATGAGGAAAGTAAGGCATTGCAACCAGATGCTCTAAGAGGTCCAACAAGGGAGTTCCAAGGCTGTCCCACATGGCAAGATGGAATAAATGGAAGGAACCCTGCATATAGAAGGACATTGAAGGGATGAGAGCCTCTGAAGGAGAGAAATGGAGAAAGGCTACAGAAAAGTGAATGAAGTACTCCACAAGAATTACACTTGGAAACTTATTGAGCTGCCTGCAAGGAATACAACCATGGGGTGAAGTTGTTTTCAAGACTCTGCAGATAATGCAAAAGAGGGAGTCCACACCATAAAACCAGACTGATGGCCAAATGATACGCTCAGAAGTATGGTGAAGGCTATGATGAGACATTGTCACCAGTAGTCAAACACACTTCTATAAGGATACTGCTCAATATAGCAGCAGCAAGACATGTCAAGTCAATCACCTTGATGTAAATACTATATTTCTGTATGGAGAAATCAAGGAAGACATTTACATGCAGCATCCACCTGGATTTAAGGGACCAGGAAAAAAAATCTAGTATGCAAGTTTCTACAGCTTCTACTGCCTAAAACAAACAGCTGGAACCTGGAATGAGAAGTTGAACAAGATGCTGGTCAAGCAAGGCTTCACAAAAGATCCTTGTCTTTATTCCAGATGCATAAATTACAGATAGACTTTCATTCTCACCTATGTGGATGATTTAGTTATTTGTTGCCAAGATAAGAAGGATGGCTAAAAGTTTGTAAAGAACCTCAACAAGAAAACAGAGGTGAAAGAGCTGGGAAATAGCTCCTACTATCTTAGCATCTAGATAGAAAGAGAAAAGGATGGAAGTTACTTCCCCAGCCAAAGATAGAAGACAAAATATCATCCTGAGTTCCTAGGTTCACTGAAGCCAACAAAGCCGTGCACCTATGGAAACCGGCTTCCTAAAACAAACAGCAAATAATGAGCCCCTGTCAAGATTGACAGATTCAGGAGTGCATTTGCAAAGCTTCTATACTCAGCCATAGTGATAAGACCAGACATTGCTATAGCAGTAAAAGTCCTGTGTATCAATTGGTAAATGCAGCAACCAAAGGAGATTGTACTGGAGTCAAGAGGGTGAGCATATGTCTTAAGGACACTACATTCTTAAATCTTAGACTGTCAGACAGCAGTAACCTGGCTACATGGACACAGATTGGACAGAAGACAGGACAGCTCATAAATCCACAAACAGACAAGCGTTCCTCGGTGAAGTTGGATTTATCATCTGGGCAAGCAAAAATCAGTCAGTTGTTGCCCTATCATCCACCAAAGCACAGTATGTATTTGCAGTACAAATATGCAAAGCGGCTCTGTGGCTACATAAGCTTTTAATGAACAGACTTTGAGATAGTTGAGCCCAAGCCAGTATTCCTGTATGAGGACAAAGATATATTCAGTTGCCCAAATGGAGAGAATTGCGTGCACAACAAAGCACATAGACACCAAGTATCGCTATGTGCAAGATGCTCAAGAAGAGAATTCATTGAGCTGAAATGCTGCTCATCCAAATAAATGCTGTCATTCAGCCTTTGCACTAAGCTGCAGAGCCAATTGTACTGACCCTTCAGCACCTCATAACCTAGGGAGCAGTAGAGAACAGACAGAGAATTAAGAATTTACTGTGAGTCCCCTCTTTGTCACTCTGCATGCTCTTTGCCAGAAAGTTTGCTAATCTGAGGTCACTTCCTTCTGTTTTTCTTTCCAGACATACAGTACATGCACAGAGACCATGTTCTTTTGACTCTTCTCCTGGTAGGTTGTAGCTAGCTAGACACTAGGTTTGCCTATCGCTATGATGTATTTTTTGTAAATTCTTCTAATTCCCCTCTCCTTACTATACTCGACAGCCCAGGATCAGTAGTAGAGTCCTTTAAGTTCTTGGGTTCTATAAACTCCCAAGACCTTAAATGGACACTTAACATCAGAACCATCATCAAAAAGGCACAACAAAGGATGTTCTTCCTGCATCAACTTAGGAAGTTTAAATTACCTCAGGAGCTTTTGGCACAGTTTTATAGCGGAACCATTGAGTCTGTTATCTGTTCCTCTGTAACTGTCTGATCTGACTCTGTAACCAAACAGGACAGACTCCAACCGATAGTTAAGTCTTTAGAAAGAATAACTGCAATCCGCTTGCCTTCTATAGAAGATCTGTATACTGTGAGGGTCAAAAGGAGGGTGGAGAAGATATCTGCAGATCCCTCTCATCCTGGACATAAATTGTTTCAACTTCTTCCCTCAGGATGGCGCTACAGAGCACCATATGTTAAAACATCTAGACATCGGAACAGTTTTTTCCCTCATGGCATTGATCTGCGGAACACCTAATTAATGCAGTATGACATATTGATTGACATTGTATGATAAAATATGGCTGCTAAGACGTGACTGATAATGCTCTGTTAAATGTGAATATATGTTGGATAATAGCTTCTCTTTTTAAAAAATGAATATATGTTAGTCAATAGCTACAGTATTATTCTTCCTCCAATTCTCCTCTTTTGACTGCATAGTTTTAGTATATAACATTATTTTTTTTTTATCTGCGCTCAGTCGTTACCGACTCTGCAGTGACTGCTTGGACGAGTCCTTGGAGTTTTCAAGGCAAGTGTTTCGGAAGTGATTTGCCAGTGCCTCCTTCCTAGAGCAGAGCCCAGGTGGCGAGCACAGGAGGCGGGGTTTCCGTTGCTTAATGTTATTACTTTTCTATTATTCTTTATTTCCTGATGCTCTGCAAATACACTGAGAGCTGTTTGCACCGAAGTCAAATTCCTTGTATGTCTAATCATACTTGGCCAATAAAGAATTCTATTCTATTCTTCTATTCTAAATACATCTCTTTTCTGTAATAGTTATAAAGCATGTTTCACCTAAACTTGCTCTGGTTAGAACCCACTTCCAGGAATGCTGACATACACACAAAGAACACTTTAGCTTCCACCAAAAAATTGTATCTGTTAAATGAATTTCTGAAATGTACATTTTCTATGTGAAATCTCCTATCTGAATGTCATGATTCAACCTAAATTCAGGGTGCTAAATTATTTTTCTATGCAGTATAAAATTTCATATGATTAGCTGACAAACATGAAAATTATTTCAAGATAAAAGTGAGGAAAGATTTTTGTTGTTGTTCAGTCGTTAAGTCGTGTCCGACTCTCCGTGACCGCATGAACCATATCGCACCAGACCTTCCTGTCCTTCACTGCCTCCCTGAGTTTGCTCAGTTGCATGCTCATTGCTTCAGTGATGCTATTAACCATCTCATCCTCTGCCGTTAGATGCAAAGTAAAATAGACATTTGTCCACTCGGAAAAAACAAGTATTACTCTATAATGACTAATAAATAGCTCAAGATACTTCTAATTTACAGTTTTTTATTGCTTCTTTTTTATCTAGCACAATGCAGCATCACCATAGTCTCTTCTTTGTACTTTTTTGTATTATTCCAGTAGTTTCATGCATTGTAAGGGAAGCATTTTAAGGAGCAAAAAGCAGGTATATTTATCCAAATGTTATACCTAACATGTATGTGCCCAGAGATGAATTGCTGTGTTCACAGAACAGTATTTTCAATATTCCTACAGCTGTTCCTACAGTAAGATGTTAAGCAACAACAAACTGTAATTAATTTCGTATCCTCTGATGTAGATATTATGGGTAGATATATGTATCTTCTTGGCATTACCTGAGTCTTTTAATTTGCTTACTAAAGAGGGCTAAGAATTTATGTTGTATCTTTGTATATTTTCAAGAAACATAAACAATAATTACTACCACCCTCAATGTAGCAAAGTGGGAGTGTATAATTACTTCTTTTCACATAGATCTCTGTGATCTTTTAATCTAATTATAATTCTTTATATGTGTAATAAAAAAGGTCTAGTATCATGGAAACAAATTCAGAGCATTAACTTTAGGAGTCACTATGCAAGTTTTATTCATCTGTCCATAATTATTATTCCTTTGTTGTTGTTGTTTTTAAATAAAAGGTGGTGTTGGAGTTCTGCTATCTGTTGTAGAAAGAATACTATTTTCTCTCTCTCTTTTTTTCTATTTTCCAACCTAGTTGCCAGTCATTGGGCCATTACTCTATCGGCATGTGGAATTCTTCACAATAATTACAATAACATTTTAAAAAACATTCATTAACTTGTTTAAGCAGCTAAAATAATTGCTTTATAAAACAGAAAAGGAAAGTTCTAGTGAAAAGCGAGGAAGAAAGGAAAAAATCCATCTTGTCTTCCAATGTTGCTTAAAGTTCCTTATTTAGCAGCACAAACCAAGCCTTCAACCTTCAGAATATATCTAATAACAAATGGGGCTTAACATACTCTGATTTAAGGTAGTTCTGCTATTGTTGGCCTCTTTCTTAATTCACCAGTATAAAGATAGTATAGATAGCACCTGCTGCACAGTTTACTGTGGATAGCACACTTAATTTATGACTTACTGGGAACATTTAATTAACTGACCATTAACTGATTTCTACCAGGACTCAAATGCAAAAGCTGGGCTAATCCTGGAACATGTAGATTATTAATAAAAAAGACAATCCTTCTGATACTGTACAGAAAAAAAATCCTTCAAGACACAAATTACTATATTATAGAGACATTATCCAAAGACCCAGCTCCCTTGAGAAGTCATAATGTTGGGAAATGTAGGAGGAAAGAGAAGAGGACAACCAGGAGCAAGGTAGATGGACTCACTGGGTGTATTGAAGAGCCAAGTTAGGGAAGATCATCTGTGTGGTTGCTAACAGATAACATTGACTTCATGGTACATAATCAGTCACTGATGAATCGTCTTCCTTGCATCTAGGATTAAAAGGTAGTGTTTTGTAATGTTAAGAATTAGATTCCAGGGATGTTTAAACCCATAATCTAATTTTAGGAATAACATTTTCTTTAATGCAATTTTGAAAGTAAGACATCAGTCCTATTATTCTGATATATCACAGTTCTTGTCTAAAAATACAAATATCACTAAATAAATACTTAGGGGAAAAAAACTAGAAAATGTTCAGATAAAAGAAAGCATTCCTTTACAATGCCACTTTTTTTATCTTTCAGCTTTGTTGGGTGACTGGATTCATAGATGGGGAGAAAAAACTCTTGCCCACTTTTTTCCTAGGTATTTATTTACTGAATTTATATCCCATCACAATCAAATATGTCTCTCAGGAGTTAAGATGATAACACCTCAAATATTGTACTTTAGATAGGGGCATTGTTATACCATTTGATTGATTTAGGTTGCAATAAAAAGTAGACTAGTGGGAGCTGTAGCTTGACACTGCCACCAGATATGGTAATGACCTTCAATTCAAATAGTTTCAAAGGAAAAGTCCAAAACTCCCCTTTTAATGTCTACTTTCAATGGAGTATACTGTTACCAATCAGAACTAGTCTTAATAGTTGTATTCAGAATCAGAGGCAATATGTCTGTAGCTGTGGTACAATAGCTGAAAAGGCTCACTTTCATGTCATGTTTGTAACTTTAAAGACTTCCAAGGGACATAATAAACATAATAGTGGATTAGATAGGCCTTATTCTGATCTAGCACAGGTTTATTTTTTTCCAATTGCACTGAATATTTAAAATTTAATTCATAGACCATTTACACCATATGCACATGATAATATTTTGAGTGCCCTCCCAGGCATTATGATGATGTCGCTGTGTCATGTCATTACATATTACAGATAACAAAAATTATGTGACATAACCTTATTTGCTCCCCTTGCAAATGCCCATGCTCATACATAATACCATACTAATAATTTGATAGCCATAAGTTATTGAGCAAACAAGCCTAGGCTTTGAACAGTGCCAAGGCATAACAGGTGGGTTCAATATCACACTAAACCAAAAATAGGGAAAGCACATTTGGTTTATCATTATGAGTGACAGCAATTAGAGGTCAGAGTTGGTAAACATAATCACAGTGATTTTTCTGCAACAGTTTTTAAAAATTGGAACTGTCTGATTATTATTAGCAATATCTCTCTCCAGATATAGCTGTTAATAATAATACACCTGAGCTACTAGATATCAGCATCAATCAGTTTTTATTTAACTCCCTTAAAACATTATTTTAAAAACTGCATATGAAATTATATTTTTTGGTATCTTCAGAATCACAAGGACAGTCTTTAAAATATTTTATTTGATGGACATGAAGCCTTTCCATCTTGTCATTAAAAGAAAAGAAAAAAAACCCAGAATCCTGGTTAGTAGGCAGCGCACAAATGCTGGTAAATAATTAAATAATTCAGTAAAAATAAAATTTGTGCTTGTGAGCGTAATTGAAGAATCTGTGACTTAGAGAAACAGGGAAGATACAAGAAGGGCTGGAAGGTCAGGTTCATGGTGGCAAGGGTCTGTGTGAAATTGTGAAATAGCTGATAGCTAAGTTGTTTCAGATGTTACTGAAAAAAGAAAAAAAAAACAGGCCTCAACAAAAAACGGGCTACAGTTATTAGTAGTAAAGTTTCTAAAGCCTACCCAAGCCTTTACAAGAATCAGAGCACCTCATTTGGCTTGCTGTAGTTTATCAACAAGGCTGTTAAATCTGGTTGACCATCCTGCTTTTCCTCCTTTGGCCAGAATTGAATTTGCCAAAGACAAATTCAGTTTTTGCCTGGTGATTGCATCCTCACAAGATGATTTTGCCTCTGGATTCACTAAAGTACTTTCTTTCAGGATTTTCCTAATCCAATGCTGCTTATGCTTTACATTTATGAATAATATATGATGAGTTATAATAAATTCTGGCTTTTATCAAATAGCAGTGCTGTAAACTGTAAAAATGCAGGCATATATGAAACATAATAATGTAAAATGTGCCTCTTTCTGTAGTTGGATATGAAGGGGCTATGAATAGGCTAATCTAGAGCAGCCAGCATTGAAAAACCAAAGACAGCTTTCAGCTTAAGGTGATACAGTGCCATCATATGAATGCTAGGGGGAGCCCTGATACAGCAAGGTTTGGGCGTTTTACGGAGATGCGTAACAAGAATTTTGTGACTGAGATTGCTTAGGTGGTTTTTTTTTTTAATGTACATTTTAAAGTTCAACACTGAAAAAGAAACTCATTCTTATTGGCCCTCACTGTTTTCATTTGTTTTAAAACAAACAAAGAACAAAGACTACAGTACCTCCTTTAATCATGCCATGTTTCTCCTATTCTTACACTTTCAGGAATACACAGACAGAGATAAGACCGGACAGGCACGTGCTCACTAGCTTATTTCCATTCCGTATGGTGACAAAGATTACTCACATAGTAATTTTCCAAGGGCTTGTTTTTTGTTTTTTGTTTTTTTAGAAATTACAAGGGGACAGTTATCATGTAAGTTACCTAGCATAGAAAAATACTAAAAAGTGCTCCTTTTAAGTTTAATAGGTATGCAGAAATGCTATTTTCCTATACAAGTAATTATGCAGTCAAAAGCATTCAAAGCAGCATCTTAGCCTATTAGTTTTATATTATTCTTGTCTTCCTTTCTATACTGTTATATTTGTACATGTAATGCTTTTTGTAATATTTAGAAAAAGCATATTTCAGAGAATATTCATGGAGGAAATTCATGGAGAACTAGACAATATTCTCAATATGTGAATCACAAACAGGGTTTATAGACAGGCCCAGTTTGCTGCTATTCTGGATAGACCTGGATACTTTTATGCAACAGCCTGTGCAAACTCTGTTATTTTTTATGATACTTCAGTAGACTATATTCTAGACAGCTGATTGGTTGATTATGTACCATCAAGTTGGGATCAGCTCTTAGAGATCATATAAATAAATCTCCAGCATGAGGGCTGGGCATTTCCTTTCCATAAGCATTGCGTTTCTCACACTGCAGAGCAGGAGAACCCTCCTATGGGCGTGGTTCTGAGCATCTTTCAAGGTTTTGCTGCAAAATTGAAATGTCTTAATGTGACAAAAGCAGGAAATTATTTAACACCAGGGACAGAAATCTTATTCATTGTATTTCATTAAATTACATTAGTATTGATTTAGGCCTATACATCTATGGTTATATGTACCTCACGATTTGCTTTGTGCTGGTTAATTACCGTAATAAAGATAACGATCAGTTTAAACTTAAATCAAATTTATTTTTTGCCCTAGTATGGCGAGCTTTTGGAATGTGACATCCATGTGAAACACCTAGCATAGTCTTCTCCAAAAAAATTGGGGAAAGAAAAACAAGATGCATTGTGATTCTGAATTGTGGTGGTCATCTTGTGGCACTTGCATCAAAGGATTACTAATTATGTTTTTGCAGGTCTTTGGATCTAAGGCAATATCTCCAAGGCAGTCTTGCAGAGTTTTGCTCATAGGATACTCTAGAGAGCTGGGAAATCTTCCAGAATATTATATATGGAGGGATCGTTGGCTATAGAATGCAAGGAGAATGAAAAATAATGTCCCTGTCCCTTCCACCCATGAAAACATGTTGCATCAAAAAGAAGAAACTTGTGTTCTTTATTGATGTCTGAACCAATTAGACAGGCCAGGAAAGGTCATTTGGTCTGAGCATCGAGCTCAAATAGGTCTCCAAATACTGTTTGAATTAATGTCTCCCACCTACAACCATCTCAATCTTCAGTGCAACTTTCATACCTACAATACAAGTTCTGTAATATTATAAAAAGTAAAATAATTTTAGTTTCACTGTATATATAGTTTATCATATATTCTAAGGAAACAACTTACAGAAATTACAAATTGCTCATCTTAATGAGCAGTTTCAGTGCTTTATACTTCCCATTATGAACTGTGAAATTCATAGTGTGTGCATGCACACACCTGCACACACACATTAGCATTTAATAGACACTGTTCAAAAGATTTGCTGTTGAGCAAAAAGCCCAGTCTGAACACTAGAAGTGTTACCAATACTGCAGTGTGAAAATGCTTCAGTAGAAACCAGTCCTTCGCTCCCCCCCCCCCTGCTGGTACTAATAGGATATCATCCCACTGCGGTCCTCAGCGGAAGAGAAACTCTACAAGGAGCTGAATCCTACTTCCACTGTTCCCAATTTTCCTGTAAGAAAAGTTGGGAGGGCTCTGGGGCACTGAGTCAGCAGATATGACAGATGTTTTAAAAACCATCACTTGAACTGAGTAGAAGCACTGGGAGGTATCATATATACCTAAGTAGCTCTTTAGCAAAATACTGGAGGACAGCATGCAGCCTACTTATTCATCTTCTGTAGTTTTATGTTTTGATACTTTGGAGGTTCTTGTTCTAATTATATTGCAAAATATTGTTGCACTGATTTTGCTATGGAACACTTATGAAGTGTAATATAGTTGTATGAGTAATAATTCTATAATGTAAATGCTGTATGTAAGCAAGCTGCTTTGTAACAATTATTTCCAAATTATATAGGGTAAATTATTCCACTTCCATGTGGTATCAACCCCTGGAAAAGACTTCATTTCTAAACCAACTGAATTCTCCTGACTCCCATCCCCCCCCCCACCTTTTCTGCATCCCCCATTATTGTGGCAGATTTAAAAGCTCTGCTGAGGAAATCAAGTCAAACTGATTGGAATGTCTGAACTGCTGTGGCTGGATTTCGTACATTTGATGGCAAAACCCTTTCCAGACAATTTTATTCCTAAATTGTGTTCACTACATAAATATACTTATTGTTGCAGTTTTGAAATAGAAAACAGAAGAAACTATATTCATTGTTATGAAAATCTTCTACAAGATCCAAGTTGTTGGCAAGAGAGGGTTTTGTGTCTCTCTGTCATCCTGAGATCTTCCTTTACTTTTTCTTTAAATTTCATGTATTTGAAAAATGCAGATGTATTTAATTTCTCCCCATGATAATGTGTGTGTGAGTGTGCAACATGTGCACGCATGCATGTGGGCCTTCAAGGCAGTGTTGACTCCTGGCGACTGCCTGGACAAGTCCCTGCAGTTTTCTTAATAAGATTTTCAGAAGTGTCTTGCCAATTCCTTCTTCCTACAGCTGAGAGAGAATGAGTGGCCCAAAGTCACCCAGCTGGCTTCATGCCTAAAGCAGGACTAGAACTCACAGTCTCCTGGTTTCTAGCCTGGTGCCCTAACCACGACACTAAACTGGCTCTTGATCTGTATTAAAGAATTCTTATAATTTCAGATCAAACAAACTCTGATCAGACTTCTCTAATTCTCAGAATTTATTACATAGTGTTCCCTTCCCTCATCCTGCTGCATGGGGGAGTTGAACAATCAAATCAAGCAGAAAGCTGTAAAAATCTTAGGAGTACAAGTATAATTTCAGTTATTGTTTGCTGTAAGGCTGTGGTATTCAACTGTGTCTCTTGGAACTCCAGGGTTCCATGAGAATCATCCAGGGTTCAATGTGACAGTTTCTATTTACATTGTATGAAATGTATTATTGCAACATTAATTATAACATTTTGTTCAAATAAAATGTATTACATAAAACGTATTTATAAATGGGTTCTGCACTGATTTTTCACACTGAGAAGGGTTCCTCAGATATCTCAAATTTGAAGACCGCTGCTCTAAGATAAAAGACAGCATCCTTCCCTGGATTGTGTGTGTTGTTTGATTTTCACCAAAGAACAGCAATACGGGTTTTTTATCTTGATTTTTGCATCCTGCATTCTTTTTTTTTGATGCTCTCAGTAAAGCTTTTGTATGAAATATGATATTTAACAGTTCTTTGCATTAGCTTTCTTGAAAAGCAATTTGCAAGTTACTGTACATGTCATTTTGATTTATAATTAATTAGTTAATCCTTATCTTGTTACTTTTAGAAAAACTGTAATCTTTTCAAAAGAAGCTGTTCTGCTTCTAGTTAGACACAAGATAACCATTTGCTGTGTATTCATATGCTTCCCCAATTAGCATTTCAGGGAAACAGGATTTCATCAAATATTTAATTATTTTTGTTAAGAGAGCCAGTTTGGTGTAGTGGTTAAGGCACCAGACTTGAACCAGGAAACTGAGTTCTAGTCCTGCCTTAGGCATGAAGCCAGCTGGGTGATCTTGGGCCAGTCGTGCTCTCTCAGCCCTGGGAAGGAGGTACTGGCAAGCCACTTCCAAAATTCTTGCCAAGAAAACTGCAGACTGGTCCAGGCAGTTTCCAGGAGTTAACATTTACTCAAAGTCACACACACAAAAATAGAAAAATCAGTCTACTAGACTGCAACTTCTGAACTGTTTGGTTTTTAGGAACAGTATACATTGGACCTAGCCTGAACTGGGTTACAGATATCCATTTCCTTCTGATGGGTTAATATGCTCTCATGTTCTGAGTCTTCCTAAACTACTCATTCAACGGTGATGCAAAGGGTGGCAACATATTAGCCAGTGAAAAAGAAGAAAAAATAGTAAAAATACATTATTTACATAAAACACCACTGTGGGAAGAGGGAGGAATAGTAGAAACAATGACAATGCTCCCCTGAAATCAGAGGGATCCTTCTAATGAGGCAATAATTAGTAAGCCCAAATAATAGTATCCAGACAGACAGAGAGCTCCTGGGATGCAGAAATATTCTCATTCTCACTATAGACTCCTCAGTGTGGTTTTGGCTCATCTTCATTTTATTTATTTGTGCCTGTGTTAGATTTATATACTGGCTTTTCTCCAGGAGCTCAAGGCAGCTTGTACTGAGATCTCACTTCATTTAACCTCCACAGTTACAGCCCTGTTGAGCAGGTTAGTCAAAGGGGGAGGCTGGGCTGATGATGAACTTGAACTTGGAACTCCCAGTCTTAGTCCAACAACTTCACCACTACAGCATATTGGCATCTAGGCTAATTCTGTGAAAAACATCAGCATGTTTATTCCTTATAAATATTTTACTCCTCATTTATTTCTAACATAATAGGAAGAGTATCCCTTCCCTTTGCACAAAATCACTCTCAACTATTGGTTCAACTATTCATGCCATAAGAGGTATTGTCAATGCAAATCATATGTTCCTCCAAAAGGCCAAAACTATAGATACAGTGGTACCTCTAGTTACGAACTTAATCCATTCCGTGACTCTGGTTGCAACTCAAGTTGGTCTCAAGTCGAGGTAAAGTTTCCCATAAGGTTCAATGTAAATACGGTTAATCCGTTCCGCCCTCCGAATTTGGTCGCACCACGAGGTAAATTTCCCCCATGAGGTTCAATGTAAATATGCCTAAACAGTTCTGAAACATATGCATTTTATTTTTAAACCTCAAAAACCTTCCAAACGCCACAAAAACCTTCCAAATGCCACAAAACACACCACAAGCCTCACCGAATGTCTCCTTGCTACTGCGATCTCGCCCACAGGAAGCCGCGACCGCGTGGCAGCAGGGAAAATGGCCACGGATCTGGTTCGCAAGTAGAGGCAAATTTTTGGGGCCGGAGCTGCTCGTATCTTGAAAAATTCGTAAGGAGGGGCGTTCGTAACTAGAGGTACCACTGTACTTCCTTTAAAAAAATAAATTGAAAAGACGTATAGCCGAAAACCTCTTATCAGTTTCTATAAAATTTAACTTGCACCTTCCCCACAGAAGCTTTAAAGTTCCTACAAATTGTATCCCATTCTGCTGAAAAATGAAAAGGATATATCCATTTGTGTGTTTCTTAGCTAGATTGGGGGAGAACTGAACTCTCTTTTTCTGAATCTAACTCTGGATCTAGAGAACCATCCAGAACTGTCTCTGGAATAGATGTGTGCAGTATTTGGATCCAAAACAGGCATGGACCTGTACTTGTACCTGTCAACTGTTCTTCAAAGAAACCATGTTTTTTTCTGGAGCTCACATGGTAGCTGCACTGGCTTTGGAAATACAGATACAGATCTGTCTGATTGAGTTACATGGACAATAGCTTTATTCATTCAGTGATTCAGCACAGCAATGCACACTTATGTTACACAGGCAAAGGAAGATAGTATCATGGGGTGCTATTAATAGCCTTGGATGCTATTTATATACCTTGGTTTTTTTTGATCCAAATAGTTGTGACTAATAGTTGACTAAAGAGAAGCTAGAAAATGCTATGATTCAGGCTTAATTTGAGTATGGGATTAATGGGACACCTGTGGTTTTTGTCCTTAGCTTTGTTTATATTAAGCTTTGCCAATAATTTTTCAAAAGCTTGAAGTAGAACTATAAAATAGCATATAAAAAGGTGATACACATATCAGTTTCCATATTTTTCCATAAATGAGTCAACAAGTAGATACATTGCAAAATGCATAAATTATGCTATTGCCATCATTTGTTTTCATTACAAATGATGGCTAGAATGCCATCATTTGTAATGAAAACCACAATATTAATAGGAATACTATTTTGAGCTTATTTTGTAGGGAATGCTGTAATTTGGTCTTGTTTATATTCTTGTAGCAGACCTGGTTCTTTAAACACATCTGTAGACAGTTAATCCCATGTGACATGGGAAATTTTGGCTAAAATGTGCTTGTGAAGTCATTTTCCACTGAGATTCTAGCTGTTTTGACTTAAAACACTACTTGCTGTAATATTTCAAGCAGATGTCCTTCCTTTGTTCTGGTTATTGTAACTTCTTATGTCATTAACTTATACAGCCAACATCAGACTTTGGCAAAAGCGCACTTTTATGATGTGAAAGTATACTTTCTGCAGAGAGGGTTTAGGCTACTGGGTTATGCTTCACACAGATAATAGTCTAGTTTGAAGATGAATGGTCTATCAAAAAAGCTGTTCTTAAAAGAGAAACTTCAGTTATATAAATAAGCTAAGGTCTCCTTTGAGTAAAGCTCAACTCATGGTGACTTTGTGGATATGTCCACTTAGTTTTCTTGGCAAAAATATAAAAGTAATTTGATACTGCCTTCTTCTGGGATGGTTTATAATATCCTAGACTAATCTACAGCCCTAGGATTTCTTTGTGGTCTCCCTTCCAAAAACAAAATCAGCTCATAATTGACTGACTCAGTATTTGAGCCAGGATCAATTAAGTGCTGACATTCAGCTGTTGTTTGGAAGACTGCAATCATTTACACAGCCTACTTATACTTTTCATCTTCTTTTGCTTATAAAAGAGCATATGCTATTTTATATCTGTGTTCTAATTTTCACAGGTAAAAAAATGTGTAGTGTCACTTGACATAGTCAAGGTTCTGCTGAGGTGATCAGCTAATCAGTGCAACTTAGTATCTCATTTGCATGTCTTCATTATATACAATAAATTGCCACTTAATGAAGATGGCAGAAAGATGCTAAAATACTGTAGAGACAATCTAGAATATTCTTAATATAGTTTCATTAATAGTTTTATATTATATTGCAGGCAAGACATATTTGCAAGTAAACTAAGTTCATCCTTTTCAATTCCCAATTCTCAAGTTAACAAAGAGTTGCAAGATCATCATTATTAGCTTCTCCTGGATCATACCGAAAGCAAACAAAAAGAAGTAAAAATCCTTGAGCATGCATTTAAAATTATATTTTTATTTTGTAAGCTACAAGGTATTTTGGAAATGTTTTTCCTAAAATAAGATTAAATATTTTTCAGACTTTTAAACTCCTACCAATTTAAAAAGTCCCTTTTATAGGCAAATTATAGATCCAAAAATAGCTCAGTATTTAAGTTTTATAGGGTTTTTTATTAGTTTCCAGAATCATTATAAAAACTTTAGTTATTTCTGCATTATCCATTTAGTTCAGAATTGTTCACTTTTGGTTCATTCATTGTTTTTTTAGAATTCAAATTACACTGGAGCTATTACATTAAATGTTATCTGGAAATGAAATAAGATAACCTGACTTTGGAGGTGAGGTGGGGTTGTGCGTTTCAATGAAAATGCAATTGAAGCACCAGCCTGACTGATGGAGGTCTCTTTTGCCTTTAAGTGAAAGCTTCCTTCTTAGTGCTTGTGGTCCTATATTTGTTTCCTAAGCCAGGGCATTATAAAACCTTACCTGTAGAGCCAGATCAGGGAAGTAAGGTTCATGCTTGCTCTCCTTCATTAAAACAGGGTCTCTTGAAAGCTTTTGATTTCCTTTTTCCCAGATAGTTTGCATGACAGATTAAGAATCCATTTCCTTGATAAGCCTGTAACAACCACTCCCATTGTTTGTGTCTAGAGATAGTCTTCCTTCTCTTTCAACCTCTTTTATAGGCATGTTGCATTACTGACTTTTATTGTAGACATCCTTGGTTTTTTCAGAAAGAGCTTTAATTTCTCTCATTTTAAAATAATGATATTTTCAAATAACAAAAAGGAAATATAGTGCCACATTACCAGAAATTAAAAGAACCAAAACTAACTAATTGGAAATTATTTATTTGTAAAGATATGGCTTTGTTCACAAGGTGATTCTCCATATTGGAGTAGACCTTATGCTTCCATGAGGGAAAACATGCAGCTGGACTGGATATTTACTTCTTTTTTAATTTATAGTTTACATTTAAGGCCATCCAGCTGGTTGGTGACTCTAGGCAATGTACAAATTAAAAACAGATGTAAAATAACATGTATCAAAAGAGAAGGAAGATGGTCATCCTTGCCAAAAGACAACCACTAAAAACATATCAACCCTCATACAGGGAGCCTGCATCTGCCTTCCCCAGAGCCTGGGGAAGGAGTCAGGTTGTCAAGGGATGTTTAAAAGAGAGCATTGTGGGGGTGTTTGAATCTCTGTGGGATAATTTTCCAGAGGGCATGTGCTGTAACAAAGAAGGTGCACCTTCCAGGTCCTATCAGATGGCATTACTTAATAGATGGGACTTGAAGCATGCTCACTCTGCCTGATCTTACGAGATGGGCAGAAACACTGGAAGAAAAATAGTCTCTCAAATAACTAGGCCTTAGGCCATGTAGAGTTCTGTAGGTGACAATCAGCATCTTGAATTATACCCAAAAGCCTACTGGTACCAGTGCAGCTTGCATTGAAAAAGTGTTATATGGATGTACCATGCCATACCCATAACTGGTTCTGCCTCTGCATTCTCCACCAGCTGAAGCTTCCAAGTGTCTTCAAGGACAGTCCCATATACAGTGCATTCTAGTAGCCCACATGCAAGATGATCAGGGCATAAGTGATTATGGAAAGGGCATCCTGATCCATGATCAGGTCAGTTGACACATGAAACAAATCTGTGCTAAGGCCTTCCTGGACCCAGCTGTCACCTACTTTTTCATTGAAGGTGAGAGTCCAGGAAACACCTTCATATTGTGTACTAGTTCTTTCTGAGGAAGTGCAACCTCATATGAAACTAAAGTTGGAGAATCTCTGGATCTAGATGGTCTATACATCGACAGCCACTCAGTCTATCTAGGGCTAAGCTTAAGTTTGTTCCTCCCCATTCAGATCTCAACATTTTCCAGGCACTGGGACAAGACTTCATAGCATAATTTGGTCAACCTGCAGTTGAGCTGTATAGCCAAGTATCATTTGAGTACTGATGATATCTGACCCCCTGCTAATAGATGATCTCACTCAGCAGGAAGAACACCGAGTCCTGTGGCACCCTGTAAATCCAGGGCTTTGGGCCTGATTTCTCCACCCTTAATCAACACTGACTGGAACCAGCCACAGAGAAAGGACAACCACTGCAACTCTGTGCCCCTACTCTCAGTCCCTATAGTCCAATAGAAGAGAGTGCCATTGAGAGGCAAGGAGAGCTAGGATGGTTGCACCACCCCCATCCCAATGAGGCCTGAAATCAATGCTGTCTCATTACTATGCCCTGGCCTGAATCTTAACTGAAAAGGGTCCAGATAATCTGCTTCCTCCATGGCCTTCTGAAGCTGCAGCTTGACTACCTTCTCAATGATCTTCTCCCAAAAAGGGGAGGTCTGAGACTGGACAAAAGTTGTTCAGATGTGTTGGGTCCAGCAATGGCCTCTTGAGGAAGTGGAAGTACACCACCACCTCCTTTAAGGCAAATGGAACTACCTCTTCCTTTAAAGAGAAAGTTGCTACCAAATGGTAGAAACTAGGGCCTCAGGCATACTGCCAAATAGATCCTCAGGAAAAAACCCCAAACTCCCTCTGAAATCATCCAGGTCCATTAGTCACCCAGCTACACCAGCCTAATAAGGACTATTTGAGAGAGTGGAATACCCCCTCTGGGACAATCTCTGTCTCAGATACTGTATACAGTACTGTGCAAATGTTTTAGGCAGGTGTGAAAAAATGCTGTAAAGTAAGAATGCTTTCAAAAATATATATTGTAATTGTTTATGTTTACCAATTTACAAAATGCAAAGTGGGCGAACAGAAGAGAAATCTAAATCAAATCAATATTTGGTGTGACTACGCTTTGGCTTCAAATCAGCATCAATACTTACACTTGCAAACTTTGTACACTTGCACAAAGTCAGGGATCTTGTAGGATTAGAGTCAGGTGTATGCTTAACCAATTATACCAAGCAGGTGCTAATGATCATCAATTTCATATGTAGGCTGAAACACAGTCATTAACTGAAAGAGAAACAGCTGTGTAGGAGGCTTAAAACTGGGTGAGGAACAGCCAAACTCTGCTACTAAGGTGGAAGACAGTTTCATGTCACAGGTCATACACCATGGCAAGACTGAGCACAGCAGCAAGACACAAGGGAGTTCTACTGCATCAGCAAGGTCTCTCCCAGGCAAAAATTGCAAAGCAGACTGGGGTTTCAAGATGTGCCATTCAAGCTCTTTTGCAGAAGCACAAAGAAATGGGCAACATTGTGGACTGTAGATGCAGTGGTCAGCCAAGGAAACTTAATGCAGCAGATGAAAGACACATCATGCTTACTTCCCTTTGACATTGGAAGATGTCCAGCAGTGCCGTCAGCACAGAACTGATGGAAACCAGTGGGACCCAGGTACACCCATCTACTGTCTGGAGAGGTCTGGCAGAAGTGGTCTTCATGGAAGAACTGCAGCCAAAAAGCCATACCTCCCACATGGAAACAGGGCTAAGCAACTCAGCTATGCATGAAAACATAGGAACTGGGGTGCAGAAAAATGGCAGCAGGTGCTCTGGACTGATGAGTCAAAATTGGAAAGATTTGGCTGTAGCAGGAGGCAGTTTGTTCACCGAAGGGCTGGAGAGCAGTACAATAATGAGTGTCTGCAGGCAACAGTGAAACATGGTGGAGGTTCCTTGCATGTTTGGGGCTGCATTTATGCAAATGGAGTTGGAGATTTGGTCAGGATCAGTGGTGTCCTCAATGCTGAGAAATACAGGCAGATATTTATCCACCATGCCATACCATCAGGGAGGCATGTGATTGGCCCCAAATTTATTCTGCAGCAGGACAACAACCCCAAACATACAGCCAATGTCATTAAGAACTATCCTCAACGTAAAGAAGAACAAGGAGTCCTGGAACTGATGGTTTTGCCCCCACAGAGCCCTGATCTCAACATCATCGAGTCTGTCTGGGATTACATGAAGAGACAGAAGGATCTGAGGCAGCCTACATCCACAGGAGACCTGTGGTTAGTTCTCCAAGATGTTTGAAACAACCTACCTGCCAAGTTCCTTCAAAAACTCTGTGCAAGTGTACCTCGAAGAATTGATGCTGCTTTGAAGGCAAAAGGTGGTCACACCAAATATTGATTTGATATGGGTTTTTCTTCTGTTCACTCACTTTGCATTTTGTAAATTGATAAACATAAACAATTACAATATATATTTTTGAAAGTATTCTTACTTTACAGCATTTTTTCACACCTGCCTAAAACTTTTGCACAGTACTGTACATGCCAGGCCAGCTCCTCATCCACAATCAAGTCATAGTGGGGATAGCCTTATTTAATACCAACCAGGCATTTAATAACAACAGATGGAGCCCAGAACCTCTGAGGATCTAGTATCGGGGATGAATACTGGGGGCCAGAAGGTGAGATCTGTAGACATTGAAACCATCTTCCTTGTGAGCAGCCTACCCTCCAATTCCTGCAAATATCCCTCTCCCAATCATCCTGATGTTATCGCTTGCCCTTTCCCTCCATCTCAACCCTTCCCTGCCCACTCCCTCCAAGTCCATAGGGCTCCTCTTACTTTACACTTCATTCCACAACTAACTACACATCCCACCTGCCATGTCAGACCACAGTGACTCCAACCATGCGTTAAAGCAGTTGATCTACAAAGATCCATCTGTTCCTATGATGAAAGGGAAGATAATTGCATTTTTAGCCATTTCATAGAAATGTCAAGAGAGAAGGAGAAAGATATAAATTAATACAATGCTATAGCAATATATTAATAAAAAGAATAATAATATAATGTTTGGTTTATGTATATAAGACTTCTTCTCTAAAATAAATTTCCGTATGATTAGAGTTAACCCTTGGTATATGTGAAATTATAGCATAACATAATAGAAATCTCCAAATTGTAGTATTATAGTAAAACCATAATCTGTAGCTGTAGCATACAGATAAAAATTACTCCGTAAGGCATCTTTACTCATGTAAGGGTTAGATGAACAGTGGATTATGTATAAATTACTTTCTGTTCTTTGTGTTTTCAATTTGTTTATATTGCTTTAATTAGTACAGATCTTTATGTTAGGACATGCTAATTGGTTGTACTGGAATTACATACTTTTGAAGATTTGGGGAGCAACATGTAAATAAAGAGAAGTATGCTAAGTATCAGTGCAAACAGACTGTATAATATATAACAATAATGCAGGTATATATTTGCATGCCATTATAGAATGACAATATAGATTCATTAATGAGTATTTATACTTCAGATTTCAAAGATTTGTAAAAATGATGTTTAACGATAAAACTTTTTGTAGCTTTTCTTCATATGGCAGTCAGTCAAAGCTTTCATTTAAAAACTAATTTAAAGATTTTAAAATATATGTTACAACATATAGACTCTGTTTATGAGCTTTTAAACATAGCACAAAGCTAGCCATTTTCAAAAATAAAATCCATAAATGTTAAGTAACTTGTTGGGTAATTTGTGTAGGAATTTTTTTTTCATATTATCTAATATTGTATGTTTAATATTTTAATTGTATTTTTTTACGACTATCTCAGGACTTCCTTGGAAACAAGAAAGAACCTTTCAACTGATCCACGCAGGTAAAATATATTGAATATTTTTAGAAAAATAGAGTAGAAGAATTAATTTCAGTACATCATGAGCATCATATAAGTCCAGTATAATATTGAAAATTAACCTCAGGGTCACCAACAAAACCAAAACCAAACCTACAGCTCTCAGTAGAGTCATTCTGTATACTCTAGAACTGGATAGGATACTGTGGACTCTAATGAGAAGGTGAGCGTATCGTTATGAGTTTACTCATATAAGACAGCTTTCGTGGTTTTTTCACCACTACAGCACCCTCAAATAGTTTTTACTGAGTAATCCTAAGACATTCTTAAGAAATGCTTGAGAAGTAGCGTAGGAGATTGCCCTGTAGAAAAGGAATCTCCCCACAAATAATTTACAGGCTGTTATGACAAATAACTGCAATAGGAAATTCAGCTTAGAAGAGAAAGTAGCTCTCATGCAACATGAAATACAGCCCATGCTTATTTTAAAAAGAAAATAATGATTTAATAAAATTCTATTTGAAAAATGTTCTGCTGAAGCTATGTTTCATAAAATCAAACAAATTAGCAAGCAGTATGTTTAAAATGATTTGTGTTATTGCAAACTATACTGGAGAAATCAATTGAAACAGTATATTTCAATAGAGTTGATTGAAGTGGTTAGTCATTGTGACAAATAATCTCTTGGACTTTCTGCAGATAAAGGAATGGAGGAGATAGATTGTGTTTGACAGTTTTAGAAGAGGGTCTCTGTGCAGTCATTGTCAATAAAATCCCATAATCCATTGACCCATTAAATAGCTTATCTTTGTCCAAGCAATTCGCCTTCTTCATCTACTTGTCTCTATATTTACCTTTTTAAGTCTTTTTGTAGGTTTACCCTGATAGTACTCCATTACAGTATAGGTTATACAGTATATCACACTGTCTTCTTAATAGTCAGGCTATTTTTGGTATAACGAAGCCTCTTCATCTATCTGTATGGAAGGTTTGAAAAAACAGGAACTGAATGAGTTGTCCCTTGAAATGCTAGCATTCCTCTAGATGTTTATGCTGCATTTTGAAGTCAAATTGCTTATCTAATTACAATTAGCTTTTGTAGCTATTAATGAGGTACAGCGTATGGATGAATGGTAGATATGTTTTAGAAGAAGAAAACTATGACATTTTAAAAATCTGTGAATGTTTCCAGATGGTAAAACAGAATTTCCTGTAAAACGTGTGAGTTCTAAACTAGTCCAATACTGTTATAGTACTTTTGAATACTGGTTCATCTGCAGTCTAGTGGAAATCAGGTTTTGCTGACTGCCAGCTTAAAAAAAATACATATTTCTTTGTAGTAAAAAGAACAGAAGTGGAGTCGGGGAAACTTGCACTGGACTTCTTATCTATAAACTGACCAAGATTGAGTTATATTTGTGATTAATGGGCATCCCATAAAAGAATAAGCCCAGTCTCCTATACCCATATCACTGCAAACTTTTAATATATCTTTTTGTAAGAAGTCTCATTATGATAGTCTTCTATTTTATAAAATATGTATGGTATTTTTTATGGTATAAAATATGATATTCCATCAAAGTTAAAACACCTAGCAGTTCAAATAAAATGGTTATTATACTTTTCAAAATACTTACAAATAGTAAACCAAAGGAATTAGTGCATGTAATAAGAACAATGAAAGGAAATATAGGTAAATTTAATTTATACTAGATCATTCATGATACCATTCTATCATAAACTTTCAGATAAATCTTACTATTAGATTTATATTCATTCCTTTTCCCTATGTTTGTATGGATATATGCTAAAACCATGTATTTGAAACAGACCTTTTTCTAATTAGATACTCTTGAAACAATCTCAATTCTCATTCTGTCCATATCTGTAGAAAACCAGTCATGTTTTCTATACTCTATCATTTTGTTTGCAACCAACCATTCATGTCACCCAACAGAGTAATTTTGCTCCAGGATCACATTCAAAGTGTTGCATATCTTTTCTCAGAACTTATCCCTGGTTCTTCAATTATTACTGGAGCATAACATGCAATTATCAGCAGTCTATAGATTTTTATTTACATATTCACACACAGCAACCTGGATGACACCAATTCATACTTTCTGATAGATATTTTAGCCCTTACTTTCATAATTAACCCTACATTTCACTTCCTGATGTATTCATCAACTCTACTCCCCAAAATAAGACCACCTTCATTCAGATCTTTTACATCCTTACTCCTTTCTCCCAACTTCACAGACACACATCTATTTTTATTTCCTTCAACTCATTCATTATTTATGCCTTTTATCATTTATTCCTCTTACACTGTAAGCCCCAGTCTTCTATATGCTATTGTGAGCCCATAGATAATAAGAGAGGCTTAATTGGCCAGTTCAGGGGGTGGGGGTGGGGGTGGGGATTGTCTGATGAAATTTGAGATGAGCTAATAGTAAAGGCACCCCAGCACAATGACTGCCATTAATCCAGATCTCTTTAGGCATTGATGGAAGACTCAAGGAATTGTAGGTGAGCATCGGTGCCATTATTCTCTCTTCTGCTTCCCCCTTAATCTGCATATTAGAGCCTTTGGGAATTTAAAATGAGTGGAATGCAACAGAGTTCTGATTACTGCCCAAGAGAAGTTATACCATCATGCACTAGGCCAATATTTATATTGTGGCACATGGCCACTACTTATGAGGCCCCCACTTTTGAAAGGCCAGTAAAGTTCAATATTTGTGGAAAAGAGTGGCATTTCTTCAGCAGATGCCCTTACTGGGCATTACAGCTCTTTATTACAAAACCCCTGAAAATAACGAATGTCCACATTACCAATACCATTCAATTATTTATTTTAAAAATACTACAATTTTGGAATTGTCCAAAGTAGTCTTTACTACTGATTCAGGATTTTTAGACACTGCTAATGCATCTGGGCCAAAAAAATGTTTTCATTGAATATTCTACCATCCTGCAAGTTTAAACAATCCAAATTCCTCTTGTAATAAGTGAAACATTTTTTAAAAAAAAGCTAATCTAAAGTATTAGTAGAAATAAAAATATGTGACTCATCATACAGTTGAAAGTTGGGAAAATTATAACCTCCTATCATTGTATGATGCCTGTGATTTAGATACTGTAAATATAGGGGGTTATTTTTTCATAAAAACTTTTTTTATTAAATTAACAATCCATTGTCTTGGGAGAACCCCTGCATTATGAAAGACTTACAGTGTTTCTTGGGATTGCCTATTTTTACCATAGAATTATTCCTAAATTTGCAATTCTGGTCACACAATGGGTGCTGCTTTTAACTTCATATTTTAAGTTCAGTTTTCACCTCAGTCAGACATTGACTTCTCAATTCATCTTCCATTGTCCAGATTCTGCCTGCCTCTTTTGTTGTACAAGCTGTTGCCTTTGATTTCATCTTGGGATCTGTATTTATCCAATCTCCTCTGAAGTTTTGAAGCTATTTCCTGCCTTGTGCCATCTTTTCTCGACAGCTAGTACAAGCTGAATGACACTATGTCTTTAATGAGGAACTTTGGGCCACCAAAGATGCCCTCCATCCTGGCATCATCTCCTAGAGTGTGCTTGTTACCCCATCAAATTTAGAATTGACCGACTCTTTTGGGAGTATTTAAAACTACCCATCTTCATTATGACTTTATGTTGGAATAGATGTCAAGAATTACCTCATTGTATGTAATGGTACTGTATGTGGGAATGATCTGGGAGATGGGGAAGAGCAACAGCCAGGGCAATGGTCGGATAAGAGGCAACTTAGTCCATAGCAGGAATGAGGGGTATGGCAAATGTTTCAGAAGGGACCCTCCCTAGTTTCTTGAGCTGTAAAGGCAATGGGAGAAATGGAGAGCTAGTACTTCTAGATGTGCTTCTTATCTGGACTACCTCACAAGGCTGACATTGTGTGACATTTGTTGCTATGCCAGGCCTCAGAACAGGAAGTCTACTGGCCTGCTGTAACTATTCCCTACTCTTCAAGGGCCTTGGGATACAGTTTCCATGGACTTTATAATTGATCTACCACATGTCAGTCTTCTCATTTTTGTCTTGATAATAATCAATCTCTTTTTTAAGATGTTAGAAAAATATGGTCTTCTTCATTCTGTGTTAATTCTCTGTTGGTGCCTCCTTTCCATGCCTGAAATAATCTGATTTCAGATAGAGGCTTACACTTCATGGCACATTTCTGAAAAGTCCTATTTCAGTTGTTAAATAGAAAGGTTCATCTCTCCTCAGCCCATCATCCACATTTGAATGGATAAATGGAGAGGACAACTGTCACAGCAAAACAATGCCTCCATTGCTTTGTTAGCTACCAATAAGACAATTAGATAGTCCTTTTACTCATGGAGGAGTTTGTTAATTTCAATCTATGCCTCTGATCAATTGCCAAACTTTGAGGCTGCTCTTGAGCTGCTCTTCTTGCCTTTTTCCTAATGTCTCCCAGCCCTCATCCATCCCAGAAGTCTTCCAATTTTTCTAGGAGCTTCAGGCAGCTCCACTCTTCTTTAAGGGGCAGCTAGACCACACCAGTCCTTCTACAAAAGCTTTGCTGACTATCATTATCAGAAAGACACACATACCCTGCCCCATCAGTGTTGGTGATCATGACTGACTTTCTAGCAACTATTCCATTGTAGACAACCATTTACGAAAGCAGATGTCAAGTTTATTGGATCATTTCCAAATGTAGCACAAAGCAGTCCTGTAGCTTTTCAAGATTAAATATTAAAGATTCACCAATTTTCCACCATTCTCTTGGCTTGAAAACATTCCCTTCTCCTTATGTCTCACCACCCTCTTGTTTCCTGAGAAATCAGTGAAAATCACATTACCAACAGAAGCAATCCATTGCAAAGTTCCATTTATAAAAAGTCTGGAGCCAACCTACATGCAATATAGAACAATGTATAACTACTCTGTCTTTCTTGTTGAAATTATCGTTATCTTATGAGAGTAACCATTTTTCATTTCTGTTTCCATGAAAATTCTATTAAAACTTCCTGAGTATGACGTATACAAAAAGCTCAAAATAATTAGACAAGGTTTAACCAAATTTTATTATTCTTTTCATGTAAAAAATTATTAAGAGGTTTTTACCTATCCTTGTTGTTTTCAAATGTCTTTCCCTATTATAGGAAGTAAGACAACTTGGAGGTTGTGCTGTCTTAATTCATAGAATATTCTCTCCCTACCAGTATATGTCACTGAAGCTTTGCCTCTGCATCACCGATTGCTAAGGCAACCATTCTTTTAGAAGAGATGTACCATACTTTTGAGCCTATTCATTAGAGCTGCGTTTTAATGGCTTGTTAGAGCACTCTACCCTCGTTTGCTGTCAGCCACTGAATTCTGCAAATGAATATGCAACAGTTGAATGAGGCTCACCGAGCATCACAATGCAGAAGCTGAACCACATCCAAAAGTTACTACGCTTTTTAGGCTGTGAATTTGAAGACAAAGAAAGTAGCTGGAAATGCCTTTTCAGAGAATTGGTTTTACATTCAGATTGAGTGTGAGATGAAACTTGATGCATTTTACTTGTTTATATTGCAAAGGAACAAAGAGACTATATGTTAAGTTGGTTGCATGCATCATTCACAAAAGTCCACTATTAGCATTTTCTTTAAATATATACAATATAATATGTATTAGAAGCTAATTTATAAGATGAGTAGTTTTTTAGCCACTGAGTACTTATATTTGAAATACAGTCTGATAAACTCTTTTTTCCTTGCTCAGAAAAACAGGTAAAATATGGCTATTCTCAAATCTCTGACTTCAACTCTTGAGGATTACTTTTGGGAGCAAAAAACATTTGCAGAATTGGGATGCCCAAATGTTTAGATGAAATAGCATATAAGAAAGTGAGTTCAAACTATTATTATTATTTCCCTGTGGGGAAAAAATGTAGTATTACCTCAGCATGTAGCATCTTCTCAAGGAACAGTTCTAACCAAATTCTGAAAAGCATGTGAATAGGCAAAAAAAAAACCACTCTAAAAAACTTCATGCTTTTTTAAAAATGTATCTTTACTAATTGTCATTCTGAGAGTGGATGAATATGAAAGATACAGCTAACAATTGCCTTTTAAACATATTTCAAAAAAGAATAGAGGCAAACCCATGAAGAATTTTGTTTAACATTTCTTAGTTAAGGAGGGGGGAAAAATCTGTATTCCTAATACTTCAGCCAACATTTTGAACAATAGTAGTTTACAGATGTACAGTATCTACTTCTCCACAGCTGATCTAGATTCTATTTTTAATTATAGCATTGGTATGCTCTATTAAGGTCATAATGATCAGTCACTAAGAAGGAACTCCATTTTTTAATATGGACTACAACCATATCTAGAACCCTTTTTTGAGGAATTAAAAACAGAGAGTCAAGTATCCAAGAGCCAACAGGCATCTGTAGCAATGGTCACTGGCTTCAAAATAGTGGACATGACTGAATGATCAAAGCCCCGCCTCAGATTGCACATTAATAGAGGTGGGACTAGGATCACCCAGTCATGCCCATCATTAGGAAGTCAGAAATTGTCACTGCCCCTGGTCTACAACTAATGTAAATTTCTTGCCAAGCAAAAAATGTTCAAGCTTCCCAACTCTCCAGACCAAGCTTAACCCTTTCTAGTCTCTGAGTATGTTTGGTATCTGCATGTCATAAAAATCTGTAAGCAAAAACTGCTTGTTTTTCCTCCACCAGATTCTGTACGAATAATCCCAGGTTCACACTAATATTAATATACCAATGACAGTTCCAACCTTGAATTGCAATTTATTACCATTTGCTCTGAAATTATGAACATTTTTATCTCTAAAGAAGCCTTTTCACACTGATCAGTCCATTCTCAGTACTGGCCTTTTTGTAATATTTAGTTCAGTGAGATTAATCGGAATACTTAGCAAACCAGATCAATGATATTCAGTCTTGATTAGCTGTTCTCCAACCTATTGCTTCCTTTTATGTACTGTTTGCGTTGCCCAATAACTTTAGAATCTATGTCAGATTATCCCAGTCATTCAGATGTGTAAGAGTAACATAATTTAGGGTGTATCTTAGTCTTTAACAACTTGGTTTTGTTTATCATGTTGCACAAACCTAATACTTGAATTATAACTTTGGAGTATACTCTGTTCAATAATTTGTGGTTAAAAGAAACCATGGTTTAACATAATTTAATCATAAAGACAGGGTCAGATGTCTATCCTTTATCTCCAAGGTGAAGGCACTGTGTCAAAGTTGGAACAAGTTACCTCCTCATAACACTTGTTATTTTTAACAAAGCATTCCCCAAAATTCAACTACATAAAGTTTGGTAGGGTACAAATGCATAATGGGAGAAAAGATGACCACACATATACACATAGAGATGAGGCAATACAACAGCTACATTGTTTTTTGAAAGCTGAAGAACATTTCTTTATGTTACCCCTTACGACACCACTATGGTTACATTCTCTTTTTACTTTTTTTGTTTTGTTTTGTTGACCTGGGCTATTATATAATTTGTGAATGAGTTTATGTTATTTTGCAACATTCAACCCCCCCTCCCCAATAATTGCCAGGTTTCATTGGTGGGGATATTGTAATACGAATTGGCATTGCAGCAATTCATAATTGTTTTTCATTTCTTCTGGCTATGATTATGAGGTCAGGTTTTCCCTGAAATATTATTCCCTTGTTATTGGGTACAGTATAATTCATCTTCTCCAGAATATATTTTTGGGACATTTATTCATTGCATATTTTCATAGTAAGCAACTGCCACATAAGCAAATGAAGCTGAACATTATTTTTTTTAAAAAATGCAGAAATGTGTTGCATGGTCTCTTCTTCAAAGATAAAGGACCCAACTAGCTTGAGGTTTCAAAGAACAGCAAATGAAAGCTGCTTTTATCTTTCCTGTTTCACTCAAAAGATTCAAATAGCAAACGCTTCTAATATTAAAGTTCCTTTTTCTCAAAGCATCTCTTTGCTAATTGCTTCTGTGCTCCCCTTAGAATAAAATTCCACTGTAACTAAATGAGGACTAGCTGCTGTTTCCCAGTGCTGTTAATTAGCCTAGCCCCAAATTCATTCTTCACTGATGAGATTGCGAAGAGTGCCTGAGTATTGCTTGTTATACATGCATTATATCTCTGGAAGCCAATGAAAAACTGTCATCAGGCTTCCATTTTAGATTTTATCAATGTGTTCCTGTTGCCATAACAACCAGAATCAACCTATCTCAGGGAGGCTTTATCCTACTGGCTTTTATAGCTGGGAGCGTGCCCCACTGTGCACCATGTGGTTCAGATGATTAGTTTTTCTTCAGAGAGACCTAACTGGCAAAGTGTGTTGGGATTAAGATAAGCATAATTTATTTTGTGAGTGGGGAGGGTCCACACTTCTGTGTGTCACTTCCCACCTCTTCTCTTCCTAATCATAAAGAAAGCAACATTTTTCCTATGTACTGGCAGACAATGGAGCAGATGTGATTCACACCAGAGGAGCAGGCTTAAAAAAAGTTATATTCAGCTTAGTTGCAGAACTGAGGAGTTTTATATGATGTTCTCCTAAATCTGCTTTTGTACTCAGCAGACTGGAATATTTGCTTGCCTCTTATTCAAGAATTGTGAATTATCCTGATGCTTATGGAGGGGCCCTCAAGAAACCTGACTGGAATATTTACTAATTACTTAAGATTTTTGGAATGGTTTAGACTGGCAATATTTTTCTTCTTTTTGTGTTTGTAATACCAATCACTGGTTGTTTGAAAGAGCAGTGGGAAAATTAACTGAAATCAAAAGAAACACGGATCAGAAAATGAATTTGTAGCCTTTGTACTATTGTCTCTTTGTATTAAAGGACAGCACTGTAGCTGTGCAGGTGCAGTGCCATGTGGATGAAGAGCTGGCATACGTTGGTAGCAACAAGAAAACACACGGCTCTCCTGTTAGAAGAGGGGAGGGTTATTAACTGTAATACTCTTTGGCCTTTTTCTCCATTAAGAAGTGGGATAGTCTCTTACTAAAGATTACAAGCAAGGTTTCACTTGCTGCGGTTCAATTGTTTTAAAATGCTGAAGTTAAAGGCCTTCTGTTTGGATTATTGGCAGTTTCTCTGTCTTCAGCCTCTTCATGGTTTCTATAAAAGGTAAGGAAACGAATCTAAAATCTTGTCAAAACTGAATGTCTCCAGGCTGTTCGCTTCACTTGGTGTAAGGCATGGAGAAGAAAGGGGTGTGGTGAGAAAATTAATGCAGGCTTATTACAATGGTTGAAAATCTGTTTGTTGTTCCTTTTAACTGTGGTGACGATTGCTCTTGCTATGCCCAGATGCTGTGATGCTGTGTTGTGTTCATACACATTTAATTTAAATCAGAAATCTGCTAAACAGTAATTGGTTGTTTTAATTCACCATGAATTACCTTGGCCACAGGCAGAATATTTGTTAATGCTAAATTTTACCCATTACAAATTGTGCTTGGCTATTTGAAAGGTGGGGATTAATGTAATACAGATTAATGTTGCTACAAGGAAAAAGTTTTAATAGAACAGTTCATTTCATATGGTACAAAATCAAATGCGGTCCACAGTTGTTCTGACAGAAGGCAGAGGTGATAAATTGGAGGGATGGTCGAAAGTAATGAGACTGAGTGTTGAGTGCATTGTTCTTGCCAAAGTCATGGAACAGCAAAATAAGCAATTTAATTTGACATGTATGCTACACTGATGGCTTTTTTTAATCCAATAGAGGTCTCACTATTGAGAATAGCTTCTTAATTAGAGTAACACATAGTTCAATATTCATAACACTTGAAAGCGATTTTTAATAAAATCTCATAATACATTAATACATTAATTTTCCATCACAGAGTAAGAGCTGTGTAAGATTGCTAATTTCAATTTTATGATATCAATATTGCAAGGGAAATTTCCAGTTATTTTTAAGAAATTATGCCTTTTAAAATAATCTCGCTTACATAAACAGATATCGTTCTGAATTTACAACTCTTTCATTGTTGAGGACATAAGAAATATTTAAACTCCTATTTGAAGTTTTAAAGCTTGTGTTGCAAGAAATCTGACATCACTTTTGATCCACATAGGCAGTTCATTTTTATATTTATTATTTTAGCTAGAAATACTTCAGCATCAAATCTTTACATATCATGAGCTCTATAAACAATTGTACTATTTATATGCATTCTTCATTCATGGCTAATTCCTGTCTAATTAACATTATCTTAAATGAATGAGATTTCCTTTTGTTCTGCTCATAATCATTTTTTTTCTTTATATTTAGAGCATATCCTGCAAATGAAATAGGCTGGATTTACATACAAAATTAAGAATGCACATGACAAAGATAAAGAAATAAATGATGGTATAAAATCTTAAAGTTTTGAAATGTGATCATTAGGTAATAGAATATTTAAGTAAAACCTTTTGTTTCTTAAAACAAAGTAACAAAAAGTGTGAATACCAGATGACAGAAAATGTATAATTAGTTTAAAAATATATTAGCTAATTTCTAGACACTTACAGTTCCTCATTTGAATTTTTAAATCTTTGACTTAAATGCTCTTGGGAATGTGCCTGAAGGCCATTTAAAATGTGTGTGTGTGTGTGTGTGAGAGAGAGAGAGAGAGAGAGAGGAAGGGGGAGGGAGGAATGAGTATGTGTGTGTGAATTATATGATCTGAATTGGAAATTAGATTACTCTTTCATTTACACATTATTTATGGAGAGATGTGTAATAAGAGGTTTAGGATTCTTGCTGTCTTGTGAGTGGGTAAATGTTTGACTTAAAACGGTATGATCTAATAGTTGAAGTTGTTAGATTAAGTGCACTTAGAACAGTTAGAAGTCATAGAAAATAATTTAACAATCTGATGTGTTCAGAAAGCATGCTTAATGAAATCATAGGTAAAAATCTAGCAAATACATTAACACAACAGACTGTTTTGTTATGGTCAAGTTTGGTTAGATTTTTTGGGCAACTGAGTGTATTATACAAGCCCAGTCTCTTTAGCTAGTTTATGGTTTAATATATTGTACAAATCTAGAAAATTGGTTAGCACACTGATCAAGTTGAACATGGGTCAATGCAGCCTCTGTCTACTGTATTATACTATCACATCATGAATCAAGTAAAAGAAAACATTGATGGAAAGGGATATAAGACAACTAGATAAATATAGTCAAGTACAATGATAACAGTGCTGTAATGACAATGAAATTATGAATTTGGACATAACAGTATCTTTTTCTGAGTACGCTGATATTGCTGCTCCTAAATCTAAAATCAAGTTTATGTGAAATGTAACCTATGGGTTTTTAAGACATGCTAGAAAGACACAAGATTGATTTCAATTAAGCATAGACATTGCCATTTGAAGTGCAGTGAAAAATTATATAAAATGAGAAAGACAGTTTAATGATTTCTCTGAGCACCCTTTTATGTTATTCATTTTAAATGAGTTTCATGATTGATTAAATTTAGGGATGTAGTGTGTACTTGAATAACCTCTGATTAATTCAAAGACAGAAGTAAAGGTTGGATCAACCAGAAGACAATGAGAATATTGGTGACAGCAAGGACATCTGGCAGATCTTTCCATTGTTATCCAAGGAGAAGTTATCATATCCGTATAGATTGCAATAATTGTTTTACCATAAACAAAATCCTTGTTGTCATACAAAACATGCATGTAAACTAGTGAGGGAAAAAGATTCATTAGATTTCATCAGATTGGCTTAATTGTTGTTGTTGTTTAGTCGTTAAGTCGTGTCCGACTCTTCGTGACCCCATGAACCATATTGCGCCAGGCCTTCCTGTCCTTCACTGCCTCCCTGAGTTTGCTCAGTTTCATGCTCATTGCTTCAGTGATGCTATCTAACCATCTCATCCTCTGCCGTCCTCTTCTCCTTTTGCCTTCAATCTTTCCCAGCATCAGGGTCTTCTCCAAAGAGATCTCTCTTCGCATTAGGTGACCAAAGTATCTGAGCTTGAGCTTCATTATCGATCCTTCCAATGAGCAATCAGGGTTGATTTCCTTTAAGATTGACTGGTTTGACCTCCTAGCAGTCCAGGGGACTCTCAAGAGTCTTCTCCAGCACCACAGTTCAAAGGCATCAATTCTTCGGCGCTCGGCCTTTTTTATGGTCCAGCTCTCACAGCCATACATTACTACTGGAAAAACCATAGCTTTGACTATTCGGATCTTTGTCGGCAAGGTGACGTCTCTGCTTTTTAATATGCTATCTAGGCTTGCCATAGCTTTCCTCCCAAGGAGCAAGCGTCTTTTAATTTCATGGCTGCAGTCTCCATCTGCAGTGATCTTGGAGCCCAAATAAATGAAGTCTGTTACTGCTCCCATTTCTACCCCTTCTATTTGTCAGGAATTGATGGGTCCAGATGCCATGATCTTAGTTTTTTTAATGTTGAGTTTCAAGCCAGCTTTTGCACTCTCCTCTTTCACCCTCATCAAGAGGCTCTTTAGTTCTTCTTCACTTTCTGCCATTAGGGTGGTATCGTCCGCATATCTGAGGTTGTTGATGATTCTCCCTGCAATCTTAATTCCGGCTTGTGATTCTTCCAGCCTGGCATTTCTCATGATGTACTCTGCATATATTGGCTTAATTAACATAACTTTATTTAAAAACAAAGTAAAACTAAGAGTAAAGCATAAACCAGAAATAAGTAGGCAGTGGGTTGTGGGAAAAAGTATAGAAAGAATCCTAGTGGATAGTAAGGTAGTGATGGAAACTGGCAAGACCATCATGCATGTGGATGAGACTAGGACTGTTTGTTACTGTTTTTCTTACTGTAACTTACTGTTAAATCTATTTATATAGATGACCATTTTCAAATGGTATTGCCAGTTTTTAGAAGAAATGGTGAGAAGGTTCAAATGCTTCCCCCCCTCCCATCTATTGAGTTCTATCAATTCTTCTTTAGGGAATGTCATAGAAACTGACTGTTAGCCCTTCATCTTCTCCAATAATCTGACATACTTGGGAAAACTATATGTTTTCAGGATTGCTCCCACATACAGTAGATTTTTTTTTTTTTTGGTCTCTTTCTTTCATTTCCTTACATGCCGTTGCTGACTGAGTAGCAACTCTAAACAAATACATGGATGGGAAGACAGTTTGGAGAGGTGAAGGCATAAAATTGTTCTCTGGCATGATTTTAAATTACAAGCAGATAATAATTTGACTGTTGTGACACCAAGATTTTATTTTGAAGCCCAGAAATATGAAACTTATTAGAACTATGTAGCCAACATAATGAGTTTAAAAAAAAAAAATCCTCCCTGCAATTTCATAACATTTATGGACACAGAATTATCATTCTTTTAAAAATAATTTTGGTAAAATGCTCCCATTTTCTACAATTGGTGATAAAGCTTATTTTTATTTTGTTTTGTTTGGAATGTATTATTCTCTACTGGAGACTAAACCAAGTTAACAGATCACTTATTTATTTTTCTGTAATTTAAAGGAGCCAGATATTCATTTAAACTGATGGATACCACTTTGCTGCAGCATATGTAAAGAACCACTTAGTCAACTATATTTTTTTTTGTGGCTATAATGTGTAAAAAACAGTTTAGTTGTAATAATCCAAGTGAAAATTTTATAATTAATGCCATATTAAAAATAAAGGGAATATCACGAAATATTGGAAATACCAAATCCTTCACTTTCTTTCAAGATGGGTGGATTAAAGGATGCTTTGCATTCTACACAAGAATGTTATTAACAAAAACTTTCCATGACAAAGAATGACCATTCCTGCTGTAACCCAGAATTAGTTACTAAAAGGAATGATACCATTTTAATAGAGTTTATACCACAGCCTGTTCCAGAAATATGGTGCAAATCAATAGAAACTCATGACATGATGGCAGCAATCCCCGTGGAAACTATGTTTGCAACAGCAACCATCACAATGCAGAGGCAATTTTCTCCAACACTGATGAATGCAACAGACGCTTTATCCCTGCATTTTGTTGAAATCCATATACACTTATTTTAATTTTCGTATGTAGAATGAATCTGCATTATATAATGCAATTGCACTGTAGGCCTGGTTCAGATAATTCCTTGAGGTTTCATAAACCATGGTCTTATCTTGCTACTTCCCTCTTCCAGTGTGCCTTGATTTTGGCATAAAGATCCAGATTATTAATGTATCTAGTTATATTTGAGGCATTTTAGCTTAATGCTTATTTTTAATCATAAAAATAAGTCTGGATCATATCCTTCCCTGACACTTTTCAATGTCCCAAGACACTGAAATGCTTATCTAACTTCCCAAAAGTGTCAAACAAACCACCATGATGGCAAAAGATGACATGCACATTCTACAGAAAGTATGTAAGTCATATCACTGGCAGAATCACCTCATCATTTCTCTGCCTTTGTCTCCCTTGAAGGTCTAACTTCCACTCCACCTTCATTACATTACATTCATGCTGTATTTGCACAATGGAGGCTACAAAGGTAGTAATTAGCCTTAATTTAGATTTAATTTGGTTTCATTGTAATCTATTTTGTTTCATTTAAATCACTGATGTTTGTTTAGATTCCTTATCATATAAGGAAGTGATGTAATAGTATAGAGAGGTTAGCTAATTTTAAATGAGGTACGTTACTTGAACTTCTAATAATATAATCAGTAATACCTACTGCATTGATAACCTGATAGGGTTTCTGAACATTTAAAAAAAAAAAAAAGGAACTCAGAGGTTATATTGTACTGAGTTGTATATCCTTCTGTTTGGACATTAGTAAGATTCAAACATATTTCCTATTTATTATAGAAGTGATTATTAAAATACATATTTTATCAAACTGAATGGTAAGCATGATTCCTTATTTCAGATTCTTTTGTAGTTATGTTTTTGAGTTAAAGAACAGCATGGCTTAATATTAAGGTCATCTTGTTTTTATATATGTTCTGTGAAATAAAGAGCTGTTAGAGATCATCTGGAATACTATACATTATGAATTTGGAATGATTACACTTAAAGAGTCTACTGACAACAGGAGGTGGAAAAGAGTTAATACTCTTAATGGCTACATCTATTTATAGACTTTGAGGCCATCTTCCTCCTTTCTTGCAGACAGCTTCTATGTGTGTATTGCTGAGTTCAGTAGATTTTTTTCCCAAATAAATCTGCTTAGGAGTACCTCCGGAGAGATTAATATCAACTAGATCACAATCAAAACTGACTTACAACTATGTTGTCCTCTTTGGGGCATCTATGTATTTTGAATGAGACAGTGGAGTGCTATAAATCAAAAGGGCAGTGAATCTGTTATGAACTTATATATTTAGTTTACTGGTGAGATTGTTAGGAACAAATGATTTCCTTTCACTTGAGAGCAAGCTTGTGAGTCATAGCATCTGCAGTACATCTCTCCAAGGAAGCTAGTGTTGGATAAATTTACTGTAGCTGCAAAGCAGCTGAGCATACATATCCTCCTTTCTTTCCCTTCTAGCACAGACCATAGTTCCATGTTATTTTTATATGTGGTCTACATTCTGCAAAAAGTGTGTGTCATAATAATACTTTATTATGGATGGAGACAGCCAATCAAAACAAACTTCTAAATAGCATGTATAGAGCAAATCCATAAATAATGTAAAGGCTTTTAGCCTCTTTCCATGCATACCAGTACATGTAGTCTTCCATTTGTAACTACAATCTACTGCCTATATTGTGATAAAATGCACAGTGAATATCTGCCATCTTAATAGCATTAAAAAGTGCAGTTGGAATGACTACGTATATTCTGGATCCTCTAATTTTCTAAAATAGAAAAATTAAAATTTTATTTTCTTTGCAATTTTGAATGCTAGTCTTTTTTCTAAGTAGAAAATTTCTAATATTCTATTGCCAATTCTGAATCACTGGGGAACAAACACACTGCTGAATGTAAAGCAAGATGTGGTTCCTTATTTATTTATCCATCTATTTACTTACTTACTTACTTACTTACATGATTATTGCATTTTTATCCCATTTTACAGACAATAATTGTTCCCCAAAACAGCTCACATTATTTAAAATTGACAGACAGTTCCTATGCTCAGTCTCAGAACATAAATAAGAAGGGATGAGCAGAGGAGAGAATCAATTCAATCAATCAATTCAAGATGGAGATACATGACAGTTAGTAATATGCTGGCATCTTCATTTCAGAATTGTCTGGTTTTATCTCCCTGGAGTTTATTTTCTTTTATGTGTGAATGTTTTTATGCCACCTAAGTCATTTTGTCTTAAAGTAATTCACAAGCAGCAAAATGCAGATACTACCATAATATAATCATAAAATAAATTGTCAAATATATAACCATAATAATTTAATTATAACAGTCCCAATATCTACATCATAAAATATCATTGTGTATCATTAGATTCTCATCACATATCCAGGTGCCTCTAAAACCTTGTTCCCGAACGCTCGTTGGACAAGCCATATTTTCAGAAGTGTTCTGAATATTAGAAGCAAGGATGCAGATCTTACATGTGGTGGGAAGACATTCCATAGGAGGTGAGCTCCTACAGAAAATGCTTGCCTCTGAATCTCTTGCTACTCTCTGCGGGTACTCTGTGGGTAAATTATTTTGAGAATTTACTATCTGACAGGTAACCAGGCCCCAAACCACATAATTCTTCCAATAGAAGAGAATATATGTAGCTCAGGGTTGAACTTGGAGTCCTTGGTGTTCTCTGAGCTTGGTTGTTTTCTTGCAGATGTTTCATTACCTGACTAGGTAACATCTTCAGTGCTAGAAGGGAGTGGGGTTTGCTCTCTGTTTATATACAGTACCTTGCCATGTCAGTGTGGTGGGGGTGTTGTTTTTTCTTTGGTAGTTCCTTGATTAGGCTGTTGTTTACTGCTTGATTGTTTGTCTGGTGTTAATCCTGGTGTTAATCCCTGCTTATCTGGGTGTTAATTGCTGGCGAGGAGGTGTTCTAGTCTTTTTGTTTCCTTTTTTGTTTCCTTCTTGAATAGAGTGTAAATGTTGTTTACGTCTGTGTGCCTGTTGATGGCTGCCTTGTCTGAATACCAAGCTTCCAGGAATTCCTTGACATTTCTGGATTTATCTTGGTCTAAGAGTCTGACAGTTTCCCAGTTGAAACGATGGTTAAGTCTGTCCATGTGTTGTAAGATTAAGGAGTTTTCATCATGTTTTCTGACTGCTAGTTCGTGTTCATGGATGTGCTCTGCTAGTCTTTTGCCTGTCGTACATAGTGGCTGTAACAGTCCTTACACTGTATGTTATAGATGACTCCTGTTTTTTCTTCTTGGGCTACTGGGTCTTTTAGTTTGCTTAAGATCTTTTGGAGGGCTTTAGTTGGTTTGTGTGCTACAGAGATGTCATGTGGTTGTAATAGTCTGTTGGTTATTTCTGAGACGTTTCTGATGAATGGCAGTGGGATCCTTTTCATAGCTTGTGTTGGATGTATTGTAGTGGGTTGAGTGGTCAGGCACTTTTTGATAAAGTTGTGTGGGTATCCATTTTGTTGGAAGATGTTGTATAGGTGGTCTGTTTTCTTTTTCTGCTGTTCTGGGTTGCTGCAATGCGTTTGTGCTCATCTGAATAATGTTCTTACACAGCTCCTCTTGTGGGAGGTGGGGTTGTTACTTTGGTAATGGAGCACTTGGTTAGTGTGGGTTTTTTTCAATTGACTATTCTACTCTAACAATATCATTTTATTTATTCTAATTGAAGAAGATGCAATTCACTATTACTCTGCAGCCTAATTGTGTCACAAAAACAACTCTTTGGATCAGGCAAGGATGATCTAATCCAGAATGCTATCTTCCTCTTCCAGCAGTACGTGGTAATCATGATTATTGCAAGCATCTGATTTGGGGTGTCTGTGAACAGTTGCATGATTATACAGTTCTTTCCTCAATCTACTGCCAATATAGGAAAAAGGCAAAACACTAATGTCTTTATATTGTCACATAAAGAGCTAAGTTTGGACTACAACTTTCTCCGTCTCTGAAAAATAATGTAATATAATGAAGTGAGGATCTTCATCCCTTGCTAGCAAGATACAGTGGGGCAAAAAAGTATTTAGTCAGCCACCAATTGTGCAAGTTCTCCCACTTAAAAAGATGAGAGAGGCCTGTAATTTTCATCAAAGGTATACCTCAACTATGAGAGACAAAATGGGGGAAAAAATCCAGAAAATCACATTGTCTCATTTTTAAAGAATTTATTTGCAAATCATGGTGGAAAATAAGTATTTGGTCAATATCAAAAGTTCATCTCAATACTTTGTTATATATCCTTTGTTGGCAATGACAGAGGTCAAACATTTTCTGTAAGTCTTCACAAGGTTTTCACACACTGTTGCTGGTATTTTGGCCCATTCCTCCATGCAGATCTCCTCTAGAGCAGTGATGTTTTGGGGCTGTCGCTGGGCAACACGGACTTTCAACTCCCTCCAAAGGGGTTCCTTTCCATGGGGTTGAGATCTGGAGACTGGCTAGCCCACTCCAGGACCTTGAAATGCTTCTTACGAAGCCACTCCTTCATTGCCCGGGTGGTGTGTTTCGGATCACTGTCATGCTGAAAGACCCAGCCACGTTTCATCTTCAATGCCCTTGCTGATGGAAGGAGGTGTTCACTCAAAATCTCATGATACATGGCCCCATTCATTCTTTCCTTTACATGGATCAGTCGTCCTGGTCCCTTTGCAGAAAAACAGCCCCAAAGCATGATGTTTCCACCCCCATGCTTCACAGTAGGTATGGTGTTCTTTGGATGCAACTCAGCATTCTCTCTCCTCCAAACACGATGAGTTGAGCTTAGACCAAAACGTTCTACTTTGGTTTCATCTGACATTCTCCCAATCCTCTTCTGGATCATCCAAATGCTCTCTAGCAAACTTCAGACGGGCCCAGACAGGTACTGGCTTAAGCAGGGGGACACGTCTGGCACTGCAGGATTTGAGTCCCTGGCGGTGTAGTGTGTTACTGATGGTAGCCTTTGTTACTTTGGTCCCAGCTCTCTGCAGGTCATTCACTAGGTCCCCCCATGTGGTTCTGGGATTTTTGCTCACCGTTCTTGTGATCATTTTGACCCCACAGGGTGAGATCTTGCGTGGAGCCCCAGATCGAGGGAGATTATCAGTGGTGTTGTATGTCTTCCATTTTCTAATTATTGCTCCCACAGTTGATTTCTTCACACCAAGCTGCTTGCCTATTGCAGATTCAGTCTTCCCAGCCTGGTGCAGGTCTACAATTTTGTTTCTGGTGCCCTTCGACAGCTCTTTGGTCTTGGCCATAGTGGAGTTTGGAGTGTGACTGTTTGAGGTTGTGGACAGGTGTCTTTTATACTGATAACAAGGTCAAACAGGTGCCATTACTACAGGTAACGAGTGGAGGACAGAGGAGCCTCTTAAAGAAGTAGTTACAGGTCTGGGAGAGCTTGTTTGTAGGTAACCAAATACTTATTTTCCACCATGATTTGCAAATAAATTCTTTAAAAATCAGACAATGTGATTTTCTGGATTTCCCCCCCCATTTTGTCTCTCATAGTTGAGGTATACCTATGATGAAAATTACAGGCCTCTCTCATCTTTTTAAGTGGGAGAACTTGCACAATTGGTGGCTGACTAAATACCTTTTTGTCCCACTGTAACTGTTTTTGTCTCATTATGTCATTAAAACCCAATACATATGACAAGACACATTCTGGATTTTATCTTTTCAGGGGAAGGAGAATCTAAGGGTGGAGTATTTTACATATATATGATCTCATGGTCAGATCATTTCCTACTGAGATTTGAACTTTCAGTGATTCCCCCCACCCCAAAGCTTTAGGAATTTATTAAAATTGTTTCCTCCAAGAGGCTAACAGGATCTGATGGATTTCAGAGGGCCCATAGGGATATTCCTGTTGATAGAACTGATGCTGCTATTGATATCCTGTCACTCTAAGGCAATGGGGAATTCTGGGAGTGGAAGTCCACACATTTTAGAGTTGCCAAGGTTGAGAAACTCTGCACTAAGGGATACAGAACTGTCCTGGGCAATTGACACCTCTGTATTTAAGTGCTCTTTTCCTCTTTCCAGAGTTCATACAGCTTCTGCGTATTTATCCAAGCTGAAGACAATAAAACTACGTGGTGGTATGGCTAGAATACAAGTGAAAGAAAACTGATTGAGGTTCTAATACATAATAAAACCTATACATCTCTTAGAGCCTATTGCAGTCTAGCCTAACGAAAGAGGAGAAGAGTTGATTGTACCACCAGTGGGATGTTAAATGTTCAAAATTACGTTAACTTAGATTCCACATAGTGATCTCATTGATTGGATGAATGTTGACTGTTGATCTCTGAAGACATGGACAAAGTGCTTGATTGTCCAGCCAGTCTAGGAGATTGAGAGATGGATGGTAAATCAGGCAAAATTTAAGGTCATAGTTCTGTCCAGTTAAATGGTATTTGTTCTGATTTTCTCATTTATTTATTTGATTTATATAGCCACCCATCTTATACAAGTGATTCTGGACAGTGTACAGGGATTAAAAAAATATATACACCCACCCTACAACATATAACTTCAGGTATGCAAAGATAATAACCCACTCACAGGGGAAAAAAGCACATTATCAACAACAGAGCTTATCTAGCCACCTGACCCAAATGCCAGGGAACCAGCCAGGTCTTCAGTGCCTTATCAAAGGCTAATAGGGTTGTGGCCATTCAAATCTCTGGGGGGATGCTGTTCCATAAAGCAGGCATTGCCATTGAGAAGGCACAACTCTGGGGTCCAATAAGATGACATTGTTTAATAGAAGGGACCCAGAGTATGCCTTCTCTACTAGTTCTGGTGGGGTGAGCAAAAACAGTGGGAGAAATGTGGTCCCTCAGTAGTCTGGCCCTATCCCATGCAGGGCTTCATGAAGCCTATTGAGAGTCAGTGCAACTCTCAGAGCAGCAGTGTTATATGGGAGCTATAATCTTGCTAAAAGATTATGTTGCATCCATTATCACCAGAAGAATAAATACATTCATTTTATTATATTGGGGACCCAACCAGGTTGCTTTTAACAAGTGAAAGATTGTGATATAAATATATCTTAAATGTATATTGATTTGGAAATATTTCAATTGCCAGTTTGAATAGTTGAGGTAATGTCGAGATTTTATTCCATAAGCTTCACAAAAGACCTAACTTCATGTATGAGAGGAAACAATTTTATACTTAAAACATACACTTTTTATAAGGGTTTTAGTTTCTTATGTTGGGAAGATAAATTACTTTCTAAACCCCAAAATAAACTTAAAAAGGCAGAAATATTTTTAACCATTTGCGTAATCTTTTTGAAATAGAGAGACCATCTTCTTCCAGTTGTTTCTACCTGTCCAATCTGGTCCGGCAGGATGGGCATGCTCTGGGTCCCATCAGCTAAGGAATTTCGGCTTGTGGGTACCAGGAGACGTGCCTTTTCTGCTGTAGCACCTGCCCCGTAGAACATCCTCCCTCCTGAGATTAGGATGGCCCTGACCCTGTTGGCCTTTTGGAAGGCCTTGAAGACCTGGCTGTGTGCCCAGGCCTGAGTGTGTGAAGGGCCCCGTTTCCTGGTTATGTTGGTACCAACCGATTATAATATCTCTTGGCTGCTATTTGTATTTAATTTCTTTTTTGTAGTGTGTTTTAATTGTTTGTTTTTATGATTGCTCGCCACCCAGAGTCACTGGTTTGAAATGGGAGGCTATACAAATTGAATAAATAAAAGTAAATAAATAAATAATTTCAACCCTAAATGGAATAAACTTGTGCAAAACTAGACTTGACCAGACCAGGCCTTAAATGTTTGAACTAAAAATGCAGCATAGTAGTTTAACTCCTAACAGCAATGCTACATGATACCATTGTACAAGATGTATATCTGCACATCTCAGATTTTCTTGAGATTTCTGCTAGGAACCTCCTCAATTTATTTATTTATTTATTTATTGGTAACGGCACTGGGGTCAAACATATGTGTGCAGGGCTTACAGGAGTTTGAGAAGTTTTAGAATCTTGTTGAGGATTAGAATCTGGATGTTGAGCTCAAACGCTTCAGCTGTGTCAGGTGTGGCAGACTGGAGCCTCGATCACTAGCTCTGGACTCCAGTGAAATGCAAGGCCTCCAAGGTAGCTGCTGAGAGGATTAGGGAGACAGAGCTATCCAGTGGTCTGGAGGAAGTTAAGGGCTAGCTACACTAGGGATTTGTCAAGATGCCTGAAGTTGCAATGGAGAAACCAAAATAATAGCAGAGCCCAGATCTGATTAAGTTTTGCAGCCGTGTCACATATCATCTGTTCAGTAGTACCTGACTTCACTTCTGAGGTGCTAAAGATCAGCTGCTAAAGATCTTTCAACAATATGATGGCGGCAGCAATCTTGGTGCCGTTTGTATAGATGGCAGCAGTGACAATAGTATCCAGGCTTGTGTCTTAGACAGACTTTTAAGCTATGGAACAATTAAGGGCGCAACCACAGAAGGTCTGACTCCTACTTACTGGTGGATACTGAAGTTTGGGATGAATATGGAGTAGTAGCAGGAGTTGAGTGGGCTGGTGATCTTGAGAGAGAACCAACCTGTATCCATTAGTTGCCATCTTATCAATTTCATCTGTCATTTTGGACCTCTATCAAGACCAGACTTAAGTCTCTTCCTACTTTCATTATTTAAATAGTTGTCTTAAAAGGCATTGGACTTTTTTGCTCTGGACCAGAAGGTTTTTTGGTGGGAATTGTTGGTGAGCGGATGTTAACTGGCGTGGCCCTAGTTTACTTTTCCTTGGGTGAGACAGAGGCATAGGGGTGCAACCCAGATCACCTTATAAGAGAGCTTAGTTCTTCCCTTCCCCACTGTGAGACTGGAGTAGTTAGTAGATGGAGTGGGGTGGGGTGGGGTGGGGTGGTGGAGTGTGGCATAGGTTGGATTTGATTAGGGGTTTGGAGAGGTTGGTATTGCTAACTAAGGGGATGCTGAGCGCTAGTCAGAAGCATCCCCAAACTGGCATCAGCTGCCAAGTGGTTTGGCAGGTTTAAGTGGTCAGATGGGGACTTTAGTCTGGAAGCAGGAGGTTGTAGTGATTGGGGGAAAGAGGGCAGTCAAAGTTATTCTGATAGTGACTGATGGAGAGAAATATGGTAAAGGTCACAGGGTGGGCCATCCCATGGAAGGCAACCTTTGTGTTTATTACTGATACCACCTTCCAGCTCCCTGTTCTCTACCCCAAGGCTTGGTAATCAGAGCTCCATTGTCCTGGCTTTCAGCTTCTTCTACTTAATGCACAGTCAGCTTTCTCATCCATGATGTAATTGTGGACTTACTTTCCTTGCATTGCTGAAAGCTGGTTGGGCATGAAGGGGAGTTTCCCCCCTTAGAGATGTGTTCTGCCAAGCTTTGTGTGTGGCACCAGACGTTAACCTGAGGACAGGATAGGAGTATAGCCATTATCATCTGAGAAACTCTGATGACTTCTAGGGTCACTATTCCAGAGATATCCAGTTGTGAGGCCCTATTTAAGCTGTAGGGCTCAGAGGGGATTATGGCTTGTGTACCAGCCTCCCTGATACACAGCAGCCTCCCTACCTGAACTCCTTATAGTTCTGGGGGATCTTAGCCTGCCATCCCTGAATGCAGACACTATGGCAACCATGGACCTGACCCAAATTTTCTCTGGCCCACCTCAATAAGGGGAGAAGGCACATTAGACCTGTTTTTTTATCTTGGGGCAGTAGCAATGTGATCTGAACTTGGGGGGATATTACCATCATGGACAGATCACACCCTGTTGATGGAGTTCTCTGAGGCTGCACCCCACTGTAGGACCTATTCAGTTGTCCCCCCATATCCCTGGCATCTGATGGACCCTATTACATTCCAGAGTGACTTTGGACCAGTCACTCTCTCTCAGCCCAACCCACCTCACAGAGTTGTTGTGGGGAAAATATTGAAACAGGTAGTTATCTGGCTTCTCTTTAAGAAGCCATTGTTGGACCTAGTGGAACTGGACAATTTTCATTCAGTCTCCAACATTTCCTTTTTTAGGGAAGATTGTTGAGAAGATGATCCAGAGCGCTCTGGAGGAGGCAGATTGTCTGGACCCTCTTCAGTTGGGATTCAAGTCTGGTTATAACATTGAGATGGCATTTATCACACATGCTGATGACCTCTGGTGGGTTCAGGATGGCAGTAGTGCCTCCATTGTGGCCTGCCTGGATCTCTCAGCAGCTTTCAAAATCATCACTCCTGGTATCCTTCTGGACCAGCACAGAGAATTGGGAGTGGGAGGCATGATATTGCAGTGGTTCTCCTTTCTTTGGGTCTGGTTCCAGTCAGTATTGATAGAGGGGAAGAGATTGAGCCTGAGACCCCTGCTTTCTCAGTGTCCTCAGGGCTCTACCCTCTCCCTGCTCCATGAAGCTGCTGGGTGAGATCATCCATCAACATAGGGTGAGTTATCAGTATGCTGATGATATCCAATGATACATCTCTACCCCAGATCAACTAAGTGATGCCACCAAAGTTCTCTCCTAGACCCTGGAGACTGTGGGAGTTTGGATGTGGAACATCAGGCTTCAGCTCAACCCTGGAAAGACTGAGTGGCTGTAGGTTTTGAGCCTTCCCCATCAAGAAATTACCCGCAATCCAGAGATATCCTTGACTCTGAATCAATAGAGCTGGTGTGCAATGTGGGGGGTCTACCTGGACTTACAGCTCCTGCTCAAAGAGCAGATGGCAGTCATGGCTAGGAGGGTTCATCTTGTGTGCCAATTGCACCCATTTCTGGGGTCCTGCTCATGGTGGTTCATGCCTTAGTCAGTGGAAACCTAGACATTCACCTAGAACACATGTCTTTATCAAAACAGCAAGAAAATATTTCCTTCGTTCTTTGTTCCAGTGGCCAAAGTTACTCTTTGAAATTGTCAGCTTGTCACTTTCACCACACAACAATGATACTCTGCTTATCGAAGTTTTCCTATATATTAAATATAAATTATTCCAGGAAAGAAAATGAAAGATGGCTGACAAAATATGTAGCTTATGTTAATTTTTGCATGCATCAGAAAAATAAAAAAGACAAGTAGGGAATTTAACTTTATTAGGATCAGCAAAATTGTCATAACACAATGGGTAAAGTTTTGAATTCTTCAGTGCTTTAAACAAGTAGATGTACAAGAAGGGAGGGATGTACCATAGGTATAATGGGGGGGGGGGAGGACCAAAAGTCTGCAGTTGTCGGCTGTCTTGCTGATGTACTCGCTGCTCCTCTTGTGTGAGATCTGCAGTACCCAGTTAGAGTAGTAGTCCAGTAGAATAGAGCAGGAAACTCCTTGGATCTCTTGGGTAGAAAAGAGTTACATTTGAGATAGACTGGAATGGAAAGCCTAGAGTTTGCCACTACAGATTCTATAGCTTCAATTTGCAACAGCAACAGTTCAGAATGAGCAGAATACTGAATATGTGTAAGAGAGTTTATAAAGTAATTGTTTAGGGTCTTGAAAATTGTCATATTTTCATGAGTATGATTGAGATTATTGTTCTCTTTACAAAATAATTTACATGACCAGTGGTAATAGAAAAAACCTCACAAATATTCACACAGAGTCCTGACGTTCCTCCAACTATAAAGCTTTGTTTATCAGAAAAACAAAACAAGGATTACAACATAAAGGCTTTCTTGTTCTGAAAGTGCCTTGAATTTGTCTCTTTGTTTCTCAGTACCGCAATATTACAAATACTTATCTTTGTTCCTACTATCCATAAGAATCTGGATGAGTTTTCCATTTCACTTTGCATGAAAAGTGTTCCATGAAATCCACAGGCAGCAAGAACAGAAGAACCTCTTTCATTAGATTTCTAACCATACACGATGGTGGTACAGGCAGAATGGTTCTTGAAAGCCCAATGAGTATTTAGCAGTAAAGCAAAGATGGCTACTATTACATATACTGTGGATGCATAATGAGTAAAAATAATGGTTAAAATGCATACATACCTTTCACTATTTTAGCCTGGTGAAATCAATGAATTACCATACAGGGTTTATCTCTAGTTTATCTCTTTCTTTTCATTTAAGCTTTTCCACTTGAATGGCTTTTCAATAACAGACTGTCCTTACTGACTGATATAACGTTATATAGTAGTGGGAGTTAGATAGTCATTCCTTCATATCCAGCATTGGAATATTATTTATACTTTTTCTGGCACTCAGAATTTCATTATATTAGGTAAAGGTGTTGGGGTGTTTACACAACTTGCCATTACATGAATTAATTGTGTTTCCTACTTCTAAACACTTGTGGTTCTAGCAAATAATGTTCTGGAGACGTAGAGATAGATGTTTTTAAAACCCATAAAAGTTACTTCCTTAGTAATCTGTACCAAGGATTTGTTACTTTCCAAACAGAGCTGAACAATCTTTCCTAGTTAGTGAATAATGTAAATACCGAAGAAGGCAGTAATTTGAGACCTCAGACGGGAAAACTGGCTTCCCTCTGTGAGTTGCAGAGTTTAAGCCAGCGGACGTTAGGGAATCATTGTAAGATCATGAATCAGAGCTTGGCTGCCTCCTGAAACTTGGCTAACTTTTGCTCTGTGACTGCTAAATGTGCTACTTTATTAGGTTCTTCAGAAGAAGTGTGCTTTTTGCAACACTTCTGAGGTGGTCATGACGGGAGATGGCAATGCAATGTGGAATCTAATGTGGAAATACTGCATTTCAGTCAGGACAATCAGGTACCGTTTGAAATTTACAGCCCGTCCTGTGGGCTCAGGGTGTTTGTCTAGGACAGTGTTCCATTCTGTTGGCTTTTTGTACAGTACAGCAAATGCTGACTGAAAACGAGTATTATTCTCCTTCAGTTGTGCTGGATGTCAAACTGCGTTTATGTGTAACTCCTTTGAATGATAACACTTATAATACATGTGACATATATTCCACCATTAATTTTTTTTTTGTTTACAGGCACCGCAAGTGAACTTGGTAGGATACAAGTAAAACCACAAGGATAACTTAATCTATTCCTTTTTGTAGTATTGTCAGAGTCTTACCTGATGTTCTATATGTTTAAAAAAGGCCATCTGTTTCAGTACAGCACCTTACGGCTGCTGTGCAACAATCTGTTCCTTTTTCTTTGGACCTTTCTTGTTCGTTATACTGAATGTTTTTCCAAGCTCTGATACTGTAACTTTGAAAGAAGCTGATGTGGTGAAGCATACCATTAAGCAAGTACTTGCAATGGCTTGGGAGTTTCTTCCTTATTTATTTCACGCTATGATTTCTTTAATCTGTGGCGTATGTTTTGAATGGGATTTTTGTAGCTAAGCACTCTCAAGGAAATACATATCTAAATAATCACTATATTTCACACTGTGTAATTATTAACTGTGCTAAAGAAATAGTCTAGTCTAGATATTTGCATGACTTTTCACATTTAAACAAACAAAAGAGGCTAAGCATTTACCTTAGGACTTCACTTTCAGTCCTGGGGGTGGGGGGAAACTGTTGTAGCTGTAGATCCCAAGAGGTCCAAAGGGCAAAGGATTACGCCGCCCAGAGTTGCTTTGTGTGAGATGGGCGGCTATATAAGTGTGATGTATAAATAAATAAATGGATTGCTTGAGTTTTCCATAAATGTAACGAATAGTTTGGGGTCAGGTTTAGGGCCACTACTGGAGTGGCTATGTGATGTTAACAAAATTTATACAGAAATAGTTTCCATTATCTTATTAAGAATATTAACCCTGACCTTAAAGACATTTAAAAAATAACTTTAAATGTATGCACAAAAAATAAACAGTAAGGCAGAAGTAGTGTGTCATATACAAATAAGTAAAAGCACTGCAAATTTAGAGCATGGAAAGGGGATTGGTATTTGTTTATATAGCTGACAAATAATTACTTCTATCTTTGCTACAGAAAAGAAATTCTTTAAGCATGAGGACTAAACTTAGATTTACTGTGTTTTCAAGTATGGTCATGTGTTAGCGTGCCCCAGTTACTGCATTTTAAATTAATAATCTTAATACAGTCCTTTGGATGTTTGGAATAAAGTGTTAGTGTGAGATGTTAGTTAGAAATCATGCATCTTCTGTGAAGCAGCACTGAAATTAGCTTTTGCTTATACAAATGCATTCACAATTCCCCCTTTTGATAAGAATCACAGTCTCTTAAAGCAGCTTACCAGTCAAATTTGTTAATTCTCTTCTTTTCTGTGTACACACACACACACACACACACTTGAAAGATAAGATAAACCACAGATGGGCTACCAGTAGGCTGCACATGGTATCTAACTCCCTTTCTTCCTCCCACCTTCAGAAATCCCAGTCCTGCCCATTTGTAGGACATCAATATATTCATCACCTAGCCTACTGCAGCCCTGAACTGCCCACCCACATTACCCAACCCAGGGGTAAGCTCTTCATACATTGGTCTTTCGTTTCTTTCTTTCTAATGTGCATGCTTTCCATCAAAAGCTTTGAAATCTTGTTTTTAGATCTAATCAAAACAAAGAAATGAGCTAGTATAGTCAGTTTAGTATTAGAGACAGACGTCCCTTTCTGGCTGGGTCCAGGTCAAGAGATTTCCAAAAGGTTGAGTATTTAAATCATTTCAAGAGGCCATAACTGCCAGATTACCACATTTCAGAAAAGGATACAACTGGGAAATTAACTGTCCATTGCTGTGGCCACTTTCATTTTCAGCAACATTTTTCTGTCTAGAAGGATTCCCAAACTTTCATCAAGCAGAGATATTATCAATTACAGGAACAAGTATACAATTATAAAAATGAAGTTCCTTCATCTCTAGGATGTAAAAGAATCCCATTTTTGTCATCTGACATGTAGTGTTTCTATTAGAACTGGATTATTTTAGTCACTTAAAAAGTTAGACTAAAATATTGATATACTCCTTTGCCCAGCCATACTATTCCAGATCTCCTTGGCCTGCAGGGTCTCCTTGCTTTATTTAACTTACTTTATCCTACTGATTCTTTCAACTATATTGGAGTTCTTCATGCTTCTCAAGAAGCACCAGATCTTGATCAAATTAATTAATCCATGTACTTGCTGAATTTCAGTCAACACTTCTGTTTACCTATGTATCATATGCTTGCCAACTGACATTCCATTGTTCCTTCCACTGATAAGGAGAATGTATTGAAAAATCCCTTTCACCTATTATTGCAACAAAATAATCAAAATATTGTCTTAAATGATTTGCTTAAACTAGAGTAGCTAATGATAAAGTCTCTAGAGACGCTCAGTGTGTTTGCCTGGGCTTTTTAAAATGTCAGAAGAACTAGTGAGCCTCCAGAGTTTGTCAAATGGAATGGATTTAGTATCTAGAGGTATGCATTTCATTCTTAGGATTATGATTCTTAAAGTTACTGTCGTGCACAAAATAATACTATTTTGGACTACTGCAATGCACTCTACATGGGGCTGCCCTTGAAGAGCATTCTGAAGCTTCAGCTGGTACAGAATGCAGCTGCCTGGATTGTAAATAGTGTCGGCTACTTGGCACCTGTGACACCATTGGTAATAAACACTTTGGGAGCTACACTGGTTGCCGGTGTGTTTTTGGGTGCAATTCAAGGTACTGGTTGTCATCTATAAAGCCCTTCATGGCTTGGGACCGGGTTACCTTAGGGACTGTCTTTTCCCAGTTATTTCTACCCGTCCAATCCGGTCCAGCAGGTTGGGCATGGTCCCATCAGCCAAGGAATGTCAGCTGGCGGGGACCAGGAGACGTGCCTTTTCTGCTGTGGTGCCTGCCCTCTGGAACATCCTCCTTCCTGAGATTAGGATGGCCCTGACCCTTTTGGCTTTTTGGAAGGCCTTGAAGACCTGGCTTCGTGCCCAGGCCTGGGGCCCCAAGTGTGTGAAGGGCCCCGTTGGTTGTGTTGACATCAACAGTTTTTTAAGATCTCTTGGCTGCATATATATTATATTTATTTTTTGTTGATTGTTTTTATTGTTGTTAGATGCCCAGAGTCACTGGTCTGAGATGGGCAGCTATATAAATTGAATAAATAAAATAAATAAATAAATAAATAAATACATGATGTATATAAATGGCATCCAGGACTACATTAAGTACTGCAAATTTAAAAAATCAAATTCTTCACAGCACTTCTGTTGTATATCCTAGTGGTGCTGGGCATTTCAGATTTACAGAATCATGCAAGTACAAAAACAGAGTAATAGACACTGCCAGGGAAGGGATAAAATCAATTAGATGAAGTAGTTTGTTCCCAAGATTTGGTTTAGTGGTTGGAAAAGTAGACTGGAACTTTCTTAGTCAGCATACTCACTACCCACAGGGAATAAATTGCAGGGTTTACAAGAGAGTAATGCATAGCTTTATGCTTGCATCTTAAAGTTCAATTTTCAAGGAATGAAAGAAAAGATTTGATGGTTTGCTTTCAAAGCTTCACACATCTGGAAGAAGTAAAACATTGTTCTTTCATTGTGAGATGTCATGGTACTTTTGTCATGTACAGACTTTTTCCATCTTGTTTCAATGATCTTCCTTTCTATTAGTTATGCTGCATTTCTGTTGCAAACAATACACCAGCAGCTTTCTAAATAGCACTGGATTCAAATTGTGTCAGAAGTCAAAATACATAATTTGTAGATCTCCATTGGAGGAGAATGAGGGAGGGAGGGAAGGAGGGAGGGAGGGAGGAAAGGCTCTGGCAACTTTTACTGAAGAAACTGACCAGTTCCACAGGGTTGAATTGTATTGATTGATTGATTGATTACATTTATATAGCTGCCTGTCTCACAAAAAGCAACTCTGAGTGGCACACAGCAATCAAATAAAACAACAAATACATGAAAAACAATCATTATAAAAATATAAAAAGTCATTATTAAAAATAAAAAATATTATCCAAAATTTAAAATATACAAACCACACAGAGAGAGTAAAGATATCGACCACAGTGGAGGCATATAAGAATGTCTCCAGTTCCCTGACATAATTAGGACTTGAGGGACTTCCAGAACAATAGCAGGGATGGAGCTAACCTAACTTATGTCCCATAAGGCAGGTGCTATGGCAGAGAAGGCCCGCCTCCTGGGACCCACCAAATGTAAATCCCTGGCAGCTGGTACCAGTAACTTGCCTTCTCTGCCAGATATAATGGGATGGGCTAATGTAATCAGGGAGAGGCAGTCCTCAGATAGCCCAGTCCCATGCTATGAAGGACTTTAAAGGTCAAAACCAGCACCTTGAATTGAACCCAGAAGCAGACTGGCAGCCAGTGCAGCTCGGGGAGCAGAGGTGTAATTTATGATCTTCTATGAGCATTCATAACTGCTTGCGCCACTGCATTCTGCACCAGTTGAAGTTTCCAGATACTCTTCAAGGGCAGCCCCATGTACAGCGCATTACAGTAGTCCAATCTGGAGGTGACTAGAGTATGAGTGACTGTGAGCAGAGCCTCCTGCTCCAGGAAGGGGCATAACTGGCACACAATGTGAAGCTGTACAAAGGCCCTCCCAGCCAGGATTGCTACCTGCCTTTCGAACAGGAGTTGTGAGTCTAGGAGAACTCCCAGATTGCACACTAGGTCTCTCTGGGGCAGTGTCATCCATCCAACATCAAAGGTGGCATAGTCCTAGAACCAGTAGGCCCCCAAACCCAAAGCAACTCAGTCTTACCAGAGTTTAGCTGAAACCTGTTGTTACCCATCCAGACCGTCACAGCCTCCAGACATCGGGACAAGATGTTCACGGCATCACTTAATTCGCCAGGGTCAGAAATGTGTAGTTGGGTATCATCAATGTACTGATAATACCCTACCCCATGGCGACGGATGAGCTCACTCAGTGGCCTCATGTAGATATTAAATAGGAGAGGGGAGAGCACCGAACCCTATGGCACCCACATAGTAGGGCTGAAGGCAAGACCTCTCCTCCTCAATCACCACCAACTGGAATCGACCCTGGAGAAAGGAGGAAAACTGGCACAACACCATGCTGCCCACCACCAATCCTCTGAGCCAATCCAGAAGGGTACCATGACCAATGGTTTCGAAAGCCGCAGAGAGGTCAGGTAGGGCAAGAATGGATGCATAACCCCCATTCCCCCCATGCCAGAGATGCTGGGTCTGAATCTTGACTGAAATGGATCCAGATAATCCACTTCATCCAAGGCCCTCTGAAGCTGTTGCACAATCACCTTCTCAACCACCTTCCCCCAAAAGGGGCGGTTAGATACTGGATGAAAATTGTCCAGTATGGTGTGGTCCAGTGATGGCTTTTTGAGGAGGGGGCGAACCAAGGCCTTTTTAAGAGCTAAAGGAATAACCTTCTCACTCAAGAATTAACCACCGCTAGAACCCACTCACACAACACCCCCCAGGCTGCTTTCACAAGCCAGGAGGGGCATGGATCTAAAGAGCAGGTGGCTGACCTCACAGTCCTAAGGTCTCTGTCCACATCCTCAGGTCCAACAGGTTCAAACTGTTCCCAAATAACTGGGCAAGACTCCACCCTAGGCACTTCTTCCAGACCTACAACAAGGCCAGTGTCCAACTGTGAGCAAATCTGAGCAATTTTGTCCCAGAGATGCTGAGCAAATTCCTCCGCACGTCCCTGCAAAAGGTTCCCTGGGCCTCCTTTATGCAAGAGGGCTCGTGTCACCTGAAACAGGGCTTCAGAATGGCAATCTGTGGATTCAATAAGGGCGGAGAAGTACTGCAGCTTTGCTGCCCTTACCACCACAAGGTAGGCCTTAATATGACTCTAACCCATTTTCGGTCAACTTTGTCATGTTTTAATGTAAAGTGGAATGAAATAATCCCATACTGAGTTCTGTATTGCTTTTTAGCATGTGCCAAATGTATCTCTCGGATACCTGTGTTTTTATAACCAAGTACAAAAGCAGAAAAATATAGAGGTGGTGTTCATATGATCTGCATAACTCAATCAATAAAAGCAGTGTTAGCACTTGTGTTAAAAGGAGTTGTAGCACAAAACAGCCCAATGGCATTTGGAGCTAAACTAATTTTCCCTGATCCTGTGCGCTATGCGAATAAGAACAGAAAGATTAAGAGAACACTAACCTCTTATCCAGCAGCCAACATAGCCACAATCCTATAGTTGCCCTGCAGGCCTTAGAGAGTTTTAAAAAAAAGTGAGGCCACAACCTGAGGAAGGCTTAAATTAGTCTGCTGTTGCCATGTATGGTAGCAGACAGTCAGCCATAATGAATGTTACCAGCCAAATTGGCATTTGTCTATGTACAGTGTAGAAGGCTACCATGTTGTCTTTTGTCTCAGGCAGAAAATCTTTTGTTCTAACTTTGATGGTCTGATTAAGCATATTTTAACACTGTTAACATATTGCCAACAGTGATATTTGAAGTATTTATTTCTGGACCATGCTCAAATCTGATTGAACTCAAAATGATATGCCAACATATGTATGTTTAACTCAACTTGATTCCTGTTTTTCTGCGGTTTTCTCAAACTTTTTAATGGATTCCAATGGCCTTTAATCTTAAACTATGCTGAAGATCCGCACTTTCGTGCAACCGAAACTGGCATTATACTGTGTAACACTAGATGTTAGAAACCTAATCTAGCTGGAGAAGTTACCAAAACAGTTTTATTATTTATTTGCACAGTGGTTTCACAAAATGTTTCTTAATGTAGAAGCAAAAGTACCAAGAGACTGGTAAAACAGTACTGAGACAAGAGAGTTATTTTAACAATATTTTGTGATGTTCTCTGTGTATCAAACTTTGGCTTGTTTTATTGTTTTTCCTCCTCTTTTGTACTTCCAGAATACAAGGGTCAGTATTTGTGCTGACACAAGACTGTTATAATTTTGAGCTATTACTTAATGAAACCAAACTGCACATATTGTATGACTGGTATTGGTAACAATTAATGATGCTAAAGTTGCTGTGATTCAGTCAAGAATAGGAGAATGTATGCAGATTTAGTGTGTTAGACATCTTGATGAAGTGGCATTCTTAAGAAAACTGGCTTTTGAATAGTGGGTAAGTATAGGAGTACCTCGCTTACAATATTTTATATGACAAGGATGTTTTCTAAATCAAAAAATTTACATTCAGTATGTTTTTAATAATAAATAATGACAATGTTTTAATAGATAATTGCAATCCAATGTATTATTGTTTATATCTGGAACAGAATTGTGATACTAACCTCTATTTTTGTCTTAATACCAAAGCAAACTGAGATTTTTATCAGATATATGTTTTACAGTATTTAAATATATAAAGTTCTACCTATGGGGAAAAAATCTGGCAAATATTTGCTACTTATTATATTGCATAATAATCTTTATTCCCTTCAAATGGCTTGCTTTTTACAAACTTTAGATGTAAATGTTGTATGTGTCTCCCTCTTGACATTCCTAATAGGAATATTTCATTATGCTTTCTGAAAATGTATGTGCCATGGATTATTGAATCAAAATAGGTTTGAATTAATTGCAGTATGGTCTAATCCTTTAAAAATTATTGCATGGTGATGTACCTTTAAATAATTTATTTTATCCTGTCATATTGTGTCATTAATTTATACTTTTATACCATTAACAACAGCTTTATCATCTAAAAAAGGCTCTATTTTTTTTTAAGGAAGTTTAGTGATAATTAATAAAGAAGTATTAATTCTTTCAGGTACTCAGTAAATACTTTGATATGTAATTGGAAGTGAATTAGGAGATAGTGTATGAGAAGCAAATCGTATTCCCAAATCTAGAATTCACACTGACTAAGCTATCTTGATGTCCTGAATTTATATATGTAGAGTATATTTATCTGTTTAAACTAAAATTAAGTTGAATTATTGTATTCCTTTTGCATGTTATCCAAAGATCTCCAGATTCTCCCTTGCTAAGAGACTTTCATGCTCAAGTTTTAAATTATGTACTACTTTTTTTAGTACATGTACTTTAATATACAGAGTAATTTTCATATCTAAAATTAGTTTGGCAATATGTAGGCACTCATGTTTATGAACATGGGTCTGATAGTTATAGGGCTATAAAGTTAATATGGCAACATACCAGTATGCTATGATTGTTCTTCATTTTAGACTTTAAGTATCATTAACTTTAGCATTCCTTGGACCACATATATGTATGTATGATTATATTAACACAGTTAATAACTGTGTTATATTAACACAGATAAGTTTAAAAAAAAAAGGAAGTTTATCGGCGCAGTTAATCTTTCTTAAATGACACATCTTATCACTTGAAGTTCAAACAGCATTTAGAATGTTCTTAAGTTGTGTTATTTCCTAATATTAATAAATTACAAATAATTTTCCTCATGATATTAGAATGCACAAAGATTTGGACAAATAATGCTTATCTTTCCAGTGAATTTCATATCAGGGAATTTTCTGGTGGCAGGCATTTTGAATCAATGCATTTCATTTCTTGGAAAGACTTGTACAATTCAGTTCTAAATTCACCTTATTTTTGTGGCATTCTGGATTGTGTGTACAGCTCTTGAAAATGAAAATGAGCAAAACATATGACACAATCTCAAGGATAGCTTAAGGTTTGTTTGGTTTTTTTCCTTTTTAGTATGGTTTTCTCTCTCTTTGAAGCACAGATTTTGCTAATTAAACAATTTGGACAACACATACAGTCCAGCCATGGGTCAGGTAAAAAGTTCAAATCACAGATGGTCTCTATCTGCATATAACCTATCTACCAGATGAGTCCCCATCATTATGTATTTTTTCCCAGTGTTAAGCCAGTTTGTTACAGTGTTGGTCAAATATTTATGAGTCTTAAAGCTGTCACTTGGATAAATTCAGCTATGCTGAATAGTACTTTGATAGATTTTCATGTATATGTGAAACTGAATGAGAGAAAAATTCTAGCATTCCCTTAAAGTCTGGGGGTGTTTGAAAGACCATATTAATAAATAAGCATTCATAGCACAAAGCCTAGTCAATTTATTGCTATAACACTATGAAAAATCAGCCAAACTAATTATTTCATTTATAACGTTTATTAAAATAGGGGTAAGAGTATATGTTGTGTGTAGAATCAATTGCATGCATGAGAGGTGTAAAGCTATTCCCAATTTATTTCACTGCTATACACAATTACTTCCCATAGCTTTCTTCCAATCAGCTGTGAGAAGAAAGTAAGTCTGGAAGAAAAATGTGATGAGGGCACATCATGCAAGGTTTAGTCTTTCCACATTTTAATGGAAAATACAGTTATTTTAGACTTGTGCTCCTGTAATGTTTAACATTAGTGATTGAAGGTCATTATAGCTGAATGTATTTCATATAATACTAATTATATTTGGTAAAAGCCCAGTTGATACAAACAGTAATTAGCATTAATTCAGATATTTGTCTTACTCCAAAGCACCATGCATAAAAAAGTACTCAGTGTTGTAAAACAGTAAAATGTATTTAATTTTATGACACATTCTATAATGTCATCAATAAGAAGCATCTTTAAAATAAACCTCAATCGAAATGAAAAGATGCTTAGGAATTGGGTGAAATTGAAATTTAATTCTGCTATAGCAGTGTTGTGATCTGCCTCTAGGCAGTTTGATTTTAAATATTTATTATGTAGTATCTTATTACAGAGTTTCCTTCATGCAAGCTATATTAAGCTTCTCAAGGACAGAACTTTTTCTCTACTACCCATATTCATTTTATTAGATATTTTGAAATTAAAAGCATAAGCTAAACAAGTCTTAACAAGTTATTTTTCCCCATCTGTATTTCATTTCATTTTTTTATTAAAGTATTAGTTTCCAAGGAGCTTGAAGAATTCCCAAAGTGCTAAACTCTGGAAGGTAATTAAAAGTAAGCTCCTAACTTAATTTTAGAAGCAATATTAAATTGAAAATAAAAACAAGCATTTTTTTTATCAAGTGTTACTTTAAGCTGTGTATTCGTCCCTGTATACCAGAGAGAAATACTCAGTAAAGTGAATAAAGTAAAGGTAAAGATTCCTTCAAGTCATATTCCATTCCAGGCTTGTACATAGTACATAGAGACAATCATGCAGGGGTTTTTGGCAACAGCAAGGAAGCTATTTGCTAACTATCTTCTTACCAGTCTTTGACTTCCAAACCTCACCTAGTTTTCCCTGATAGTTTCCCACCTATGTACTAACCAAACCTGGCCCTGCCTAACTTCCAAGCCAAGACAAAGTCAGCCATGTGCCAGAATGAAGGTGAACTCTTCCTATGTTTGATCCTTTTAAAGGTTCTGAATAGGGCTTTAGTTTTTAATTTGTAACTTTTCTTTCCTAATCCAAGTGTTCCAGCATTTTAAGAGAATGATTCTTGCCAAGTAATATTTTGTGCTAAAGAAAATACATAAAAATATCTTAGGGACATATTAAAAGTTATTTTTCATGTGCATTTAATGCTACAGTATTTATTTCCTAATTTCCAGTGGTATATTGTTTGAAATTACTAAACATCACATGCAAGACTACCTGTAATGTGTGACTCTGGCCTATAAAATACCAAGCATTATAGAAGCGTATGTTGAGAAAAGTCCTTACTCTGAGTCTCATTTTGCATTCCTTCTGGCTTTAATTTATCTTATTTGTTTTGTCATGGGTTTTCTGAGTATGTGAGAGTATTACACACATGAGTATGTGAGAGTATGACTGACAATGCTCTCTTTTCTCTTTTCCTTAACCTGGTAGTATCTCTGTATCATGTTTATAAGCTGCCCAGAGTCACCCTCTGGGGGAGATGGGCGGCATAAAAATTTAATAATGAATAAGTAAAATAAATAAATAAATAAGCCCCTCTGTGAAAAAACTGATTGTATTCACCTCTGAAGTTACAAACTTTCCTTCTGTTTTGAGATCTGGCAAAATTCAGGCATGAGTGTTTCCGAGAAACATAATTACACCGCTATTCAGTATAACCTTGAGCTATAGTGAATAAGTTAATGATTGTATAACTGACAGACTATATTTTTGATGTTATACATATTTATTTAAAAGCATAGGTGTAGTTTTCTACACAAAAGTCATTTGCTCGTCATTTTCCAGTCTATCCTATTACCCTGCAATTTTCTTGTGATCTGCTACCAAGTCCTACCCTGTTCAGTGTCATTCCTGAGCAGCTTGGTGCCTCAGCAAAATACCCCTTATAGTAATTGTATCCTACACTTTAAATGTGGATATCATGGCTATTCTGAAGTGATTTGCTGCACTGTATTAAAGCACCCCACCAGGATTCCATCTTTAGGATATAAGCCATCTTATATATAAAAAAACAATGTAAAGAAATAAAATAAAAGTCTGAGTAGAGGAAAGCAATTCAACTTTTCAACTACAAAATAAACATGTATCAAAATTTCTCTTTTTGTTAAGCTTTTTCCAGCTTCAAAGAGTAACAAATGTACTATTAATTGCTTCAATAGCTTCATTTATTCTGTAGGTTTCATTGAATAAATAAGATTTTGTTGAAATCACTTTGACCTTTAAAAGTTATTTATCACCATTTCAATATTACTATTATATTTGTCAAAACATTTTTCTTGTAAAATTAAGGTATGTTTTATTTATTTATTTATTTGTCACATTTATGTGGCCACCCATCTCACACAAATTGACTCTTGGTGGCGTACAACAATTAGATTTAAACTTTTAAATTAATTTAAACTTTTCACATAGAAACAAAAGCCCAATAATTTATGTATTTACAATTGTAATGTTTTTTGTTATACTAGAGGGTACTGTCAAGCTAAATAGGCAGTTTATAGGTCCGTTTATTCACTCTGGGATTTCCTATACAACAACGTATCTTTGAATGAAAGGACTGAATGAAAAAGGGCTTAGCCTATAATTAGTATGAGGCAGTACACAGAAGAAAACACATTAGCAGATAGACAGATATGCATATGCTATTATATTGCATTATATTTCTGTGGAAGAGTGAACTCCACCCCCAAGAGTGAGTAGGCATTTTTGTCTCCTAGGATCCAGAGTTTTGGCGCTGCCTGGGAAGGAGGGTTAAAACAGCCCCACCCCCTCCTTAGTTGGAGAGTTTGTTTCATAAAAGGCAACTGAAAGCAAGCATGTGTGTGGGTGTGTCAAGAAAGGAGTCAAGCCAGGAAGACAGCAGAGTCGTGGGAAAGAGAAACCTCTATCCCAAAGACAAGCACTTCAGACAGTGAGAGAAAACTGCAGTTCTTGGAGCTGCAAGACCAGCTGAGAAGCAGAACTAAGAGATGGGGGAGGAAAAGACTCTTGACCAGCAAGCCTGAAAACCCAAGCAAGCCCACTGTGTGCGGCAGCCCAGGTGCCAAGCTCCAGAAATAGAAGACTGTGAGTAATGGGGGAGGGGGGTAGAGAGAAAATCCCATTTGCAAGTCTATAGAGGAGTGAAAAGAGTTTTCACCCTGCCTCCCCCAGAAGTCCCCAATCTCAGTTCATTTGCATGTGAACTGAAGACATCTCTGCAAAAGCGGAGCCGATGACCACAGCAAAGACCAAAGAACTGTTGAGTAGACTGATTCTTCCGAACCTCTCCGGACAAAGAGAGGACAGGAGATCACCCACATGTGCTCCGGATGGCTGCTCCTTGTGAGAAGACTGCAAAACAGCACTCCCCTGTGGGTTTGAGTGCTGGGAGACAAAGGGATTAGTCATCTTGCTCACAACTGCAGCGGAGCCTTTTAAAGGACACTAAGTTCATAAGCCTCACTTTCTAATCACTTTTGGAAATTGCCTATTAATCATCTTAAAGCTATTAGAGATCTTCAGAACGATAAGTTTGAAAAGTTGCTGGGTGAGTTTATCTTCAACTCTGAACCAAAGAAAAATTAATTATAAGCTTAAGGATTTGAAGTAAACAACAAAAAACTAAATAAGATGTTGATCTAAGAAAGTTATAAATGGATTAAGGGTCCAGTTAAATTTGGAATATTAACTTTACTATAAGATTTTGGAATTAACTATAAAAATGAATAGCTTCTCATGGGAACCAGACTTATTTTGGCTATCTTAGGTTATTGTAAGTCATAACAAAGTGACTTTATGATTTCAGAAACTGGGCATTAGAAGGGTCTAAAGTTTTTAAGTAGAAGGGAGAAAAAATACAAGCCTGCTTTTAGTGTTGGTTAGTACTAGGACTTACAAAATGACACAAAAGTCATAATATTGGAAATATTGAAGGAGATCTTTGAAGAATGGAGCCAGAAATTAGTAGCTACAATATTAACAATGTCACTAATGATGTTTGACTCTATGGATCAACTGTGTCCAAAAGATGTTATTGAGGAAATGACAGATTTGAAGCAAATTTTGTCTGACAAGACAGAGAAAGAACTGAAAGTGGAACTACAAATGACAGGCCAAGAGAATGGTTTGGAAAAGGATACTTTATTGAATATACAAAAGAAACTAGCTGAAGTTTTAAAAATTAAAGGGGAAATACAAATGACATATCAAGAGAATGACCTGGAAAATGTTTTCTTATTGGATTTACAAAAGAGTCTTGTTAAACCCTTGAAGAAATCTGTGCAATGGGATAAAGAAGAATTGAAGAGAAATCCTACGACAATATTTGAATGAATTAAAGATTGACTGTTAGAAGTAAAAGGAAGGAATATAAAGTTGGTTTATTTGATCAAGGTTAAAATAAGACTTTTTTGGCCAAATTCTGGCAACCATTTATGGACTTTTTGCTGAGACCAGCATTGAAAAGTTGATGTTTCATGGATTTGCTTATAGATAAGGGATGGGATATGGGATGAAGAGTTCTCTGTTTGTAACCTTAGAGGGGGTGAAGAATTACTAAATTTGTTTATACCTGGGATGAAGGTTGGAAGGCACTTCTTTATATATTTCTTTTCTTTTTCTTTATTCTTTCTTTTTCTTTTTTCTTATACTTTTTATTCTTTCTATTCTCTTTTCTTTAAGTTTAGTTTGTATTAATTTTTACTATTGTAATCAAAATCCTTAATAAAAAATTATATATAAAAGCAAATGGACTGCGATTGGCCAAAAGAGCTGAAGGCCTGTGGGAAAAGGAAAGATTTAAAGAGCTAAGAAATAGTTAAGATAAGGAAACATGGTGCTACAAACACAGGCATAGGACCATAGACATGGAACATAAAGACAGCAATTTATAGATTAAATAAGATAGAAATAGTTGTAAACTTATAGTAATAGGAAGACTGTGGAATAAGATAGGTAGGAAAATGGAAAAAGCATAAAATTAGCATTAAAGTTTAGAAGTAAGGAATAGGAGTTTAATTTTGTACAATAAAACCGTTTTTGTGGGAAAAACAAATGCAGCTTTTGTGTCTGTGCTCTGTACCATATTAAGAAAACTCCTAACAATTTCTCACCAAGAATCAATATATTTTGTAAAAATTGCACCAGAGGAACAATATTCCAATTAATTCTCCTGTCACTTGTGAGTGACAAAATACATCTACATTGTAAAATTTCCATATTTGTTTAACTTCCTTAGGCCTGAACACATTCTGATTCTGTAACATAACATAAGCTGGAAGTACAGTGTCACAGATTCAACTTGCTTGGGGAAGACTCCTGCTTGCATACAGGAAAAAAGCCCATTAAAATTTAGTTGGGAATCTAAAGTCAAGATATAAATACTAAGGTTCCAAAATATCACTTCTGGAGAATTCAGGTATTAATTCTGCTTCTGCACATTGCTAAAAATGTTAACTCAAGGAGGATGGCTTCTTGGAAGAAGTAAGCTGGAGATTTCTTGCCCTCTAATGAATTTTTGTGGAACAGTCTAGGAATGCTTGACTTCATGGCGGCCTTCAGTACTATTAACCATGTGAGAGGTCTCATCCTCGACCCCTACATTGTGAGGTGGCACAGAATTTGCTCACATTTAACATCTACATGAAGCCACTGGGTGAGGTCATCCATAGCTGTATATCTCCACCCCCGGTGAAGTAAGCAATACTGTTGACATCCTGGCTTGGTGCTTGGAGGCTGTGGAAGTTTGGATGGGGAACAACAGGCTTCAGCTCAATGCTGGCAAGACTGAGTGGCTTTGGATTTGGGGGCCACCAGGGTTAGGAATTTATTAACTTTAGTTTTGGATGGGGTGGCACTGGCCCAGACAGACCCAGTGCGCAATCTGGGGGTCCTTCTGGACTCATGACTCCTGATTGATGAGCATGTGGCAGTTGTGGCTAATAGGGCCTTTGCGCAACTTTGGGTTGTGTGTCTGTTGCACCCATTCCTAGACCAGGAGGCCCTATGCTCAGTCACTCATGCCCTGCTTGCCTCCCACATCGATTACTGTAATATGGTCTACATGGGGCTCCCCTTGAAAAGTGTACGGAAGCTTCAGCTGGTACAAAATGTGGCAGCCTGGGCAGTTATGTGTACACCTAGATCAGCACATGTTACACCTCTGCTCCATGAGCTACACTGATTATCAGTTTGCTTCCGGATTCAATTCAGGGTGCTGGTAGTGACCTATAAAGCCATACATGGCATGGGGCTGGATTGTTTGAGGCACCGCTTCTCCCCAATCACAGCTACCTATCCCATCACGTCTGGCAAAAAGGGCATGTTGTGGGTCCCATCCACAAAGGAATGTCATCTGATAGGACCCAGAAGAGCCTTTTCTGCTGCAACATTTGCCCTTTTATTCCCCCTGAGGTCATAATGGCCCTGACCTTGCTGGCCTCCTGGAAGGACATGAAAATATGGCTTTGCCATCTGGCCTAGGGATTCAGTAACATGGGTATGGATCCTGCAAAGTGGCTGTATTGCTAGAGAAATTGAGTGCACTGTCTCACAGATTATGAAGTGTTTTTTCAATGGTTTTTATTGTTTTTAAAAAAAATTTTAATTATTTTTGTTATGTTTTTGGTTATTTTGTTGTATTGTTTTTGTGTTTTTAACTTCGTACATCACTCAGAGTCACATATATGAGATAAGCTTCTATATAAATTTACCAAATAAATAAATAAAATGTTTAAAACATTTAAAATTGGAAGTCCATAAAAAGAAGAAGCCCTAGACATTTAAAAATAATATTACAGTGATGATCCTCTTTCAGTAAATTACAGGATACTTTTGCAGAACATTCTCTTTTGACTCAGGAATTTTCCTCTTAATGAGTCTTGTTGGCAAGAGCTTCCTCTTCTGGAAAGTTGTTATATTTGATAATAGTCTTTTGGTCCACAAAGAAGAAATTCTATATTTATTTACTTTTAGAAGAAATGCAGTTCTTTTCTCTGTATTGTGCGGAGTTTTATCTGTAGCGAATGTTATAACACACATGTCCCTTTCTATTCAGAGACCTAAGCATAAGATACCACAAATGTGCTGATGAAACCAGGAGCAATTAAGCATATAATAACAGATTGCACAAAAACAAACAATATTGTTTACAAAAATACTATATTGCTATATCTTGTAACTATAAACTTTTGCCTACTTAGTTAATTCACTTTGGCGGTAAGAAGATCTTAAACAAAAAGCTTATGCTACCCTATATTTAAGCAAGTTGCCACCCACTTAACATTCAGTTAAAAAAATGGAATGCTCAAGAAACTAGTGAAGAACAGCTCAATAAAACATGCAAACATCATGCATACCAGTTACATGCATACCAGTTACATCTGTATTCAGTGGGAAAAAAAGTGATTCAAAACACGCATGGTTATGCCTATAGCACCTGTCAGCAATTTCTTAGACTAAAAAACTCTAGATGAATTTAAAATATGAATTTCTGCAAAGCAGAGTATTTTCAGTCTAAAATAATTTGCTAAATGCTGTAGTATGAATTTTGATTCATTATGTGCCATAATGACTCGGTATCAACTCTTAGTGACCACATAGATAGATTTTCTCCAGGACAAACTGTTCTTGACCAGGTTGTTCAGGTCTTCCAATGTTCACTCATCGCCTTTATAAGATTGATGTCAGCCTTACCAGATAGACCAGACTGGAAACATGACCAGATGAGCTAATTCTACTTTATTGTAAGGCTACATTAACAGAATCTTGCAAGTCTGAAAGTACAGTTCTCTCCCCTGTCTCCTTTACACCCTGAGAAATTAGGGTGGGTCTCTTCTGAGCCTCTTGCCCTGCTGACTATCCAGCTACAGACTATGCTGTCTCTTATCTGACCATTCCCTAGGCAGCGTCTCTGGGCCCAGTCTCAAGGTAATTCCTACATATCATTACAACACCCTTCTAAAGTTAGGGGGTTTTACCTGCATAAGATATGCAGCCAGTATTACTATGTACCATAGGCCTTTAGAAATGAGGTGTGGAGTCTTGCCAAGGTTGGCTTGGCACTCTGTATCTATTATACAGTATGTGTTTGAGACGTATACTGGTCAGCTCATAATCTAGGGATGGGATGGAAGAGCCTAAGTATTGCTAGTGTAGTTTCTAAGTAGGTTGGCACCTGGGTTAAGGTGGTCTTAACCAAAAATTAAGTATGGACAACTATACCCTGAAAACTATACCTTTTACCAGGCCAGCCTCCAGTCATCGAATGGTGTTAGAGACAGTGGAATATCTGGAATAATGCTGTTAGGAATTTGGATTAGAAAAGTTCCAGAGAGGTAAAATTGAAAAAGGGGCCCAGCTGAGCACTGTAAAGAAGTTGCAGTGACTGCTTCAGCTGGTTCAGTGGTTGAGGTATGTGAGACCTCCTTTTGACTGGAAGAATTTTAGAATGTTTCAAGTGCCACAGCCTTCTTAGAGCCAGAGGAATAGAGGATCACCCTCACATATATAAAACATGGGACTTACTTGGTTTGGTTCACATTTATATGCCAAGAGAGTTTCTTTGGTCTCCTGGGGAAGGCGTTTTATGAGGTGCTTTGCTTTGTTGGATCAAAACTCCCAATGAAGTGACACCTCATTTTAAACAATGGAACAAAATGCCTGCCTGCTTTAATTGGAATGATAAACATTTCAGTTAAAAGTGTGATGTCGCATCAAGGTGGATCACAACCAATCCATACTGAACTATAGCATGTTAGAGTTTTCTGTGTTCATATTTAAGGACATTTGCATGGATGAGATGTTCTTGAGGTTTAGTCCAGCAAGCTAAAGAGAACACTGTATCAGTAGAAAGTTTATTCTACTGCTACAATAAATTTTCTATAAAACACTATAAAAATTTAAAATAATAGTATAGTAAAACAATTTTTTGTACTTTTAAAATAAACTACTTGGCCCATTTTTTAAAAAAATTGTGCTAATATGTAAAGCACAATTTCTGGAATGAACCTGTTGTAAAATGTTAGTTTAATTTATTCTGTTTGAGTCAGTGTGTTCCTTCTGTGTAATTTCTGTTATTTTTTATTAAAGAACAGTATTGGTTGATTTTAAAAAGTTTTAAATTAAAGTTTTACTAGTAAAATCAAATTGAGTTTTATCAACATGGTTAAGAAATAAATGTGTGAAACTTGCTAGGCCTGGGGGAGTGACACAGATTTGCTCTGACAATGTAATTTCAGCTTTGATTTGTTTCACCTTGACAAAACATTTTGGTAACATGATTTGTTTCACCTTGACAAAACATTTTGAGTCAATGTTATAGAAGAAGGCTTCCCTCAGCCCTGGTTGAAGTGCTTCCAGGAGGGTTGGCTTTGGGATTGCCCATAGTAAACATGAGCTGCCCAGCCTGGAAGACCTTCAGTGCTCAACAAGAGGACTTTCGGTCGGGCAGTTTGACACACATTGCAAGATTGCCCATAGCATTCGAACACTACATTTGCTGAAGCGTGGAAGTCTTTGGGCTCATGAGTAAAAGCTGAACAGGGCTCTGAAGCAGATCAAGGTAAAGCAAAATGGTCATTTCATTCTTCAAAGTGAACTACATATTGCTTTGTGAAAAATCTTACAGCATGGAAGGTGGATTGAGTGCTTTGTTTAAAGCTTTGTCACAGCAAACCATCCCTTTGAAGCTTTATACTTTCCTAGTACTTGCCTGTTCTAGGTAAATAATTGAGTATGTGGGAAATGAATAGAATCTGACAAGGAGAAAATAAATTTCCACATAGGCATTTGTTTCAGCTGTGAATGAAAAAAGCACTAAGTGGAAAAAGTAAGTAAATTGACAGCTGTATTTTTATAGATTGTAGGAAAACTGAAGCTTGACAGGATAAGATGAAGAACCTGGGGAGTTTCAGTATGTAGAAGGAAAGAGATGAAATAGTAGTGCATTGTGTATTCAGCAGAAGGAAAAATAATAAATTAGATAAAATGTATATGAAATACATAGAAATATGCTTGAAGAAAATCTGATTTTTTACAAGACAGCAAACATACATATACAGTATCAGTTAGAGGACCAAAATAAATATATGGGAGATTTGATCAGAAAACTAGCACAGCTTCTGAGAACTCTAAGTTTGTTTGGAGCAGTTATATGAATAATCCTTTCATTTCTTATTTTTCTAGTTTAACTCTCCTGCCCAGCCCCCCCCCCAAAAACATTTTTTTGACTTGTTTAGTAAGTGGTATGTTATAGAAGAATGTACATAGCCTCAATTCTAATGACATGTCATTCCAAAGCATAGACTCCACTGCCTAGAAAGAAATGTTAGCTATTGATGTTAGATGTCTCTATGGCAGGACATGCAAGGATCTAAGCACATGAGACAGACAGTATGGAAGTAGGCAGTACTGCAAATAACCTAGACCTAAACTGTATAAGTAATAAGCCGCTTAATTGGGTCCAGACATCATCCAGTAATCACCATGGGAGTAATGTGGAACCTCTGGTAAGTGCTATTCATGCTCATGCGCTAATAAATTTATGGTGTCTTGAAGTTTATCAAGTTAAACTTCAAGTTTAACTATTGGGAATTGGTTCTTGGCAATGACAGTAATAATACCATTAATAATACAATAATCTGCTGTGATTATATACCCTGAATTCTGAGTTGATAGGGCACAGTTTAAAGAAGCATTCACTTCAATGGATAAAACAAGTCCATAGTAGTATATGCAGGTAAAGACGTAGTGTGTCCGCTCCTTTTTGAGAATTCTCAGTTCTGTGTTGTCTGAATCAGCACTGAAAAATTGTTAAACATATATTATCTCAGATTTACTATTAAGCATTAATTATTGAAATAATTAAAAGAATACCAACACATGCCTATCTTTAAAGTGCTGTGACTTCTGTTCACAGTTTTGTTGCCTTTCCTTTGCTGCATTCCTCCCCTTGTGCCATCTGAAAGTTGCTTGAAGATTAGAAAGCATCCAGGATAGCACAGGATACAGCAGGTATTATCATAGGAACTACAAAAAGTGAGGGAAGCTCCTGTGGCATGAATTGCAGTGCCTTCTGTTCCTACCAGGACACCTTATTTCGAAGAATATGATTTAGTCTATAGCTGCTTTGTTTATTTGTGTTTTTTCTTTAATGGTGCATATTTAGTTTATCTTTACTAATTTATAATGAATTAATTGTGTATCTATAGGACCACTTTGTACACTTGTTAGTGATCTTGTGTGGACAGTATTTGAGAATTATTTCTTATGAACCTGCAGAGCAATTGGTAGAGGAGGGTACAATAATTTCTGTTATTACAGCATTTCCTTGTGAACGTTGGAGAACATCATCTATGTAAATTTGGCATGTTTGGTTCTTAATTTTATGAATCACTCTTTTTATATTGATTGGTGAATTAGCACAATTTTTTATTTGCTTTATCTGAGTATTTTGCTATACCAGATTACTATAATCTGTTTTATTACTAATGTATCACTGAATTATCAGAAGAGTCATTGCATTCATACCTGGCACAGTTTTGATGAGCAAATGAGTTTGTACTGAAGAAAAATGTAATGTCTTTGGAGAATGGTTAAGTAAAATGTTTAACTGTAGAAGACACAATTACATTGCATTAGCTAGTAAAGGACAAATACATTAATAAGAAATCAGAATCTGAAAGAATCCTAGTTGTAACTGCAAGTCTCTATATCATATAACATTTAAATTAACTACAAAATACTTTCAGTGAATATTTCAATGGGCAAAAAGTTTGCTTTATTTACATCATTAAAAAAAAAAACTATTTCTTTTCAACTGACAGGAATTTTTTATTTGAGCTAGCTTTAGGATAGTTGGATAATAATAGGGATCAGTTGGGACTGGTGCTGTTGTACCATCCTCCCTGCTGCACAGCAGCTTCCCTGCCGGAGCTTCTTGATGCCATTTCTGGGTTGGTAGTGGAGTTCCCCAGGCTTATGGTCTTGGGGGACTCCAGTCTGCCTTCTCTAGGGGTGGGGTCTGAGGTGGCTCAGGAGTTCATGGCCACCATGACAGCCATGGGCCTATCCCAAATCATCCAGACCCGGACACAGAACAGTGGTCATACACTGGATCTGGTGTTCCTGTCAGAGCAGTGGCTATGTGATCTGAAATTGGGGGAGCTTTTGGTGTCCCCCTTGTCATGGTCAGATCATGCCCTGATTACAGTGGGATTTCCTAGTGCCACTATCCACTGCAGGAAGGCTGGACCCATTAGATCAGTCTGCCCCAGTGACTAATGAACCCAGATGTGTACCAGAGGGAGCTGGGGTTGTTTGTGCTGGTCTGCTGCATGGTCCATCTGAAGCTTTGATCACCACTTGGAATAAAGGGGCAGCTGAGGCTTTAGATCAGATCACGCCCATGTGACCTCTCTCCTGGCACTCTCTGTGGTTTATGGAAGAGCTAAGGGAGAGGAAATGAGAGAAGAGACGTCTAGAGCATTGCTGGCACTCGAAGAGGGACAAACTCAACTGAACATGGGTTAGAGCTGCTACTCATGCCTACTTAATGGCGATAAGGGCGGTGAAGCATCAATACTCCTCTGCTCTTACTGCATCCTCAGATAGCCACCCTGCAGCTTCAGGTGACACGAACCCTCCTAAGTAAGGATGGCTCGGAGAACCTTCTGCAGGGACGTGCGGAGGAATTTTCCCAGCATCTGTCAGATAAAATTGCTTGGATTTGTTCTCAGTTGGACATTGGCTTTACTGCAGGTCTGGTGGAGATGCCTAGGGAGGAGTCTTGCCCTGTTATCTGGAATGGTTTGAACCTGTTGGACCTGAGGAAGTGGACAGGATACTTGGGGCTGTGAGCTCAGTCATCTGCTCTTTAGATCCATGCCCCTCCTGGCTTGTGAAAGCGACCCAGGGGGTGTCATGTGAGTGGGTTCCAGCAATGGTTAATGCATCTTTGAGTGAGGGGGTTGTTCCCTCAACTCTTAAGGAGGCCTTGGTTCACCCTCTCCTCAAGAGGCCATCTCTAGGCCTCACTGTACTGGACAGTTTTCATCTAGTATCTAACCTCCCCTTTTGGGGGAAAGTGATTGAGAAGGTGGTTTCGCAACAGCTTCAGAGGACCTTGGATGAAGCAGATTATCTGGATCCCTTTCAGTCGGGATTCAGGCCTGGGTATAGGACAGAAACAGCATTGGTTGTGCTTTTGGATGATCTCTGGCAAGGGCGGGATGGGGGTTGTGCATCCATCCTTGCCCTACTTGACTTCTCTGTGGCTTTCAATATCATCAACCATGGTATCCTTCTGGATGAGGTCAGAGGATTGGGGGTGGGCAGCACTGTGTTGTGCTGGTTCACCTCCTTCCTCGGGGCCAATTCTAGTCAGTGGTGGTTGGGGAGGAGAGATCCCGCCCTGAGCCCCTGTTATGTGGGGTACTGCAGGGTTCAGTGCTCTTCCCCCTCCTATTAAACATCTCCATGAGGCTGCTGGGTGAGCTCATTTGTCACATGGGGTGAGGTATCATCAGTATGCTGATGATACCCAATTATACATCTCTGCCCCTGGAGAATTAAGTGATGCTGTGAATGTCTTATCCTGGTGCCTGCAGCTGTGAGGCTCTGGATGGGGAACAACAGGCTTCAGCTGAACCCTGGCAAGATTGAATGGCTTTGGATTTGAGGTCTTCTGGTGCTAGGGATAGGACATTTTTGGTACCGAATGGGGTGGCACTGCCCCAAACAGACCCTGTGTGCAATCTGGGGTCCTCCTGGACTCACAACTCCTGTTCTAAGAGCAGGTGGCAGTCGTGGCTATGAAGGCCTTTGCACAGCTTCATGCTGTGCGCCAGTTGTGCCCATTCCTAGATCAGAGCGACCTAATCAGTGTCACTCATGCCCTAGTCACCTCCCGTTTGGATTTCTGTAATACACTCTACATGGGGCTGCCCTTGAAGAGTATCTGGAAACTTCAGCTGGTGCAGAATGCAGCGGCGCAGGCATGTGCCCCTAGGGTGGTACATGTGAACACTTCTGCTCCACGAGCTGTACTGGTTGCCAGTTTGCTTCTGGGTCCAATTCAGGGTGCTGATTTGGATCTTTAAAGCCTTTCATGGCATGGGGCCAGGTTACCTGAGGGACTGCTTCTCCCCGATTACATCTGCCTGTCCCATCAGGTCTGGCAGAGAAGGCATGCTGTGAGTCCTGTCTGCCAGAGAATTACATTTGGCAGGTCCCAGGAGGCGGGCCTTCTCTGTCATGGCACCTGCCTTGTGGAATCTTCTCCCTCCTTGTGGAAGTGAGATTAGCTCCATCCCTCTTAACATTCCACAAGTCCCTCAAGACCTGGCTATGTGATCAGGCCTGGGGCTTTCAGGGGACTGGGGAGATTTTGCAATGGCTCCCTTATTAATTTTATCCCCTACTGTTTTGTGTGCTTTTATAGTTTTTTTATTTGTAATTGTTTTTATTTATTCTTTTTAATTGTGGTACGCTGCCCAGAGTCACTTTGTGTGAGATGGGCGGCTATATAAATATGATAGATAGCTAGATAGCTAGATAGCTAGATAGCTAGCTAGCTAGCTAGCTAGATAGCTAGCTAGCTAGATAGATAGATAGATAGATAGATAGATAGATAGATAGATAGATAGATAGATAGATAGGATGCTTTGTACTAGAAATTAGTTTTAACAATGAATTCATGGCACTGTTTTCACTTCTGTTAAAATTCTTGTTTCAGGGCTGTCATTAAATGCTCAAGTTCCCAGTTAGCTGAACTGGTATTCTACACATGTACATGTTTTTGATCGCTAGTGTTTGTTACTAGAATATAAAATCACAGGTAGTCCTCAACTTACGACCGTTCATTTAATGACTGTTCAATGTTACAACAGCCCTGAAAAAGGTGATTTATGACCAGTCCTTGCACTTATGGCCATCACAGCATCCCCCCAGTCACATGATCAAAATTTGGGCACTTGGCAACTGGCATATATTTACAATGGTTGCAGCATCCTGGGGTCATGAACAACCTTCCCAGGGGGTTTCCAACAAGAAAAGTCAATGGGGGAAGCCAGATTTGCTTAATGATCACAGCAAAAAAGGTTGTAAAATTGGACATGACTCATTTAATAAGTGCATTGCTTAACAACCAAAGTTCCAGTCCCAATTGTGGTCATAAGTTGAGGACTATCTGTATGGACATTCTTTCTCACCTGGAGGTCAAAATCTTCACTGTGACATCTCAGATGATAAATGCTGAGGTGATCTACATCATGACTTTTGGCAAGCTCTGATGGAGCAATAAGTAGCAAGAACAAATTAAGAATAATTATGTCTTTTTAATGCAAATAGGCTCAGTGATTAAGGAGGAAAAGTCTGTTATGGCTATAATACATGAATAATACAGAATACATCAGGTTACATTCTTTGGAAATCTTGGCTGTGAAAGGGGCAGTGCTGAATGAGATATATACAGTCAGGTCCAGAAATATTGGGACATCGACACAATTCTAACATCTTTGGCTCTATACACCACCACAATGGATTTGGAATGAAACAAACACAATGTGCTTTAACTGCAGACTGTCAGCTTTAATTTGAGGGTATGTACATCCAACTCAGGTGAACGGTGTAGGAATTACAACAGTTTGCCTATGTGCCTCCCACTTGTTAAGGGACCAAAAGTAATGGGACAGAATAATAATCATAAATCAAACTTTCCCTTTTTAATACTTGGTTGCAAATCCGTTTCAGTCAATCACAGCCTGAAGCCTGGAACGCATAGACATCACCAGATGCTGGGTTTCATCCCTGGTGATGCTCTGCCAGGCCTCTACTGCAACTGTCTTCAGTTCCTGCTTGTTCTTGGGGCATTTTCCCTTCAGTTTTGTCTTCAGCAAGTGAAATGCATGCTCAATGGGATTCAGGTCAGGTGACTGACTTGGCCATTGCATAACATTCCACTTCTGTCCCTTCAAAAACTCTTTGGTTGCTTTTGCAGTATGCTTTGGGTCACTGTCCATCTGTACTGTGAAGCGCCGTCCAATGAATTCTGCAGCATTTGGCTGAATGTGAGCAGATAATATTGCCCGAAACACTGCAGAATTCATCCTGCTGCTTTTGTCAGCAGTCACATCATCAATAAATACAAGAGAACCAGTTCCATTGGCAGCCATACATGCCCACGCCATGACACTACCACCACCATGCTTCACTGATGAGGTGGTATGCTTAGGATCATAGCAGTTCCTTTCCTTCTCCATACTCTTCTCTTCCCATCACTCTGGTACAAGTTGATCTTGGTCTCATCTGTCCATAGGATGTTGTTCCAGAACCGTGAAGGCTTTTTAAGATGTCATTTGGCAAACTCTAATCTGGCCTTCCTGTTTTTGAGGCTCACCAATGGTTTACATCTTGTGGTGAACCCTCTGTATTCACTCTGGTGAAGTCTTCTTTTGATTGTTGACTTTGACACACATACACCTACTTCCTGGAGAGTGTTCTTGATCTGGCCAACTGTTGTGAAGGGTGTTTTCTTCACCAGGGAAAGGATTCTTCGGTCATCCACCACAGTTGTTTTCCATTGTCTCCCGGGTCTTTTGGTGTTGCTGAGCTCACCGGTGCGTTCCTTCTTTTTGAGAATGTTCCAAACAGTTGTTTTGGCCACGCCTAATGTTCTTGCTATCTCTCTGATGGGTTTGTTTTGTTTCTTCAGCCTAATGATGGCTTGCTTCACTGATAGTGACAGCTCTTTGGATCTCATCTTGAGAGTTGACAGCAACAGATTCCAAATGCAAATAGCACACTTGAAATGAACTCTGGGCCTTTTATCTGCACATTGTAATTGGGGTACTGAGGGAATATCACACACCTGGCCATGGAACAGCTGAGAAACCAATTGTCCCATTACTTTTGGTCCCTTAACAAGTGGGAGGCACATATGCAAACTGTTGTAATTCCTACACCGTTCACCTGAGTTGGATGTACATACCCTCAAATTAAAGCTGACAGTCTGCAGTTAAGGCACATTGTGTTTGTTTCATTCCAAATCCATTGTGGTGGTGTATAGAGCCAAAGATGTTAGAATTGTGTCGATGTCCCAATATTTCTGGACCTGACTGTATGTTCATTAGGGCTGTGCTGCAACTAAGTTTTGGACTTTAACCCAGAGGAGAATGGGGAAATTCACCAGGTTTTTAAGTTCATCCCAGTCAGGACTGACAACTTGTTCTGTTTCTAATTCAGTAGCCTTCACAGCTCTGCTTTCAATATGTAAATCAAGAGTTCAACACACAATAAAAAGAGCAGAATGTTGCAGTGAATGCTAGAAAGTCTGTTAAAAAAAACAATCTTTTAGCACTTGCTAGTGTGTGAGGATGGTGAAATATTGGGATCAGAGATCAACTGTCAGGCCTAGCCCAAGGAAATCCAGGAGACCATACAGAAATTATCCAGCAAGGTTTATTAGCTACAGCCTATTTACAGGAATCTTCCCAGACTGGAGCCCAGTTCCCAGGCTCAGCCAGTTCATACCGATGGTATTTCTCAGGGAGGTGCCAGTTTCCTCCGCTTATCTCTTCCTCGCTCCTCTGGAGATGAGAGCACATTCTTTACTCCCCTCCCACCATTCCAGTCCATCACATCAACAGACCTCTAGTTATTTTCTTCTAATTTGAGCCCCTTAAATGTATGGATAAAGAGCTCAGTTGTGTGAATGTACAGTATGTGTGTGGTGGCATTCTAGCACACAGCATGTGTTTTGGCATTCTCTTCCCATCCTCCCTTGACCCATTCTTTCTTGAAAATTCTTTACCCAATTTATATTCCACTAATTTCTCATCCATTCTTTTTCTCCTATCATTTCACAACAAATTCCATTTTTCCCTAATTTTTAAAACAATCATTTGATTTTTCAGTTGTTAGTTGCTTAGGCTTCATAAGGATAAAAATTTAAACACACTAATTTATTAAATTTATATTCTACCTAACTCCCAGCAACTCTGGGAGGTTTACAATTGTTAAAAACATTTAAGAGCAAAAAACAATACAAAAAACACAAAAACAGCTTCAGACAAACGAACAATGATGGCAAAGAAAACAAGCCCGGAGGGGAACAAAAAAGAAGAAAGGGGCATCAGTTGTCCTTGCCAGAGGCCTGTGTGAAGCAGTGTCAGCTACTTCGTTCCTTTTTGCCCATATTCATTCAGTTATCTCATGTCTTATATCGGATAGTAACATGCATAGGCTCTGCTTACATCGGTTTAAACCAATTGTCTAGTAACCCAGTCCACTCTCCTTACCAGGACTGTAGTTCAAACCATCTAGCCATATTAACTGGGTCAAAACTTGGCATTTTGGGAATCAGATTCTCTGCTCATTTTCTTGAGTAGCTTCCTAGATCTCATGAGCCCCTGTACTAGAATTGCCCTGGCGGGAGTTCGTAACATCACCATTATCTCCCCTATTGGTCAGCAGTGGGTGTGAAAAAAGAAAGGAAAAGATGGGAAAACCAGCAATGTTGCAAGTCCTAATTCACGGACAGGGACACATAAATCTTACAACTTCTCAGTTGGTGCAGCATCACCCTCCCTTCCAAAAGCCCCCTTCTGTCTAATCCTACAGTGCAGCACCCACTTCACTGATTCCTGTCCAGCTTCATTGTTCATCCACCTCCCCAATGGCTGTCACTATCACTAGTCTTGTAGCAGTTATTTTCTGGAGAAAAGATTAGGTTGCTTCATGGCTTCCTCCCAGCGTGGGCAGAGGACGAGAGAGATTTAGCTGCCTCTCTACCCTTTGCCTAACCAATTTCCACCATATAGGTGAGCTAAACTGCCTCTCTTCTCAGTACCAGCCATGGCTTCCTATAATAAGAGAATCCTACTACTGTGGGTCCACTATTTCTTCATTTATTTTAAAATATGCATAGCCTGTCCCAATTGAAACTGACTCTGGGCAGAATACAAGAAAGTTCAAAGAAGTGCACTAAAAACATATGTTGGTCATAAATCAACAGTAAATAAACTAATACATCAAAGGTGCCATTCAACTAACCTAAGGGCCGAATGTCCACTGGCTTGTTTTTTAAATACCTGTAGAGTAGGGGCTATCTATAACTCTGTGGAGAAACTCTATCACTGTTGCTAATTTCAGTCCTAAGTCTATTAATGAACTTGGAGTGCAAGTTCATTTATACCAGGAATGTAGATTTCTACCATATTTTCAAAAAAGAAGGCATTGCTGTAATTATCCCACATTGGGAAACTACACCTGTGAGATACAAATAACCACTATTCACTGATTTTCTGCCCCAGTGTATGCTAAACACGGGGTTGATGCTAGTGGATTTTTACAAAGAATATTTGTAAGCTTCTCAATCAGTTTACTCAAAGGCAGTACAGAGTAGCTTACTCTGAAAGAGAATAGTATGACAGGTACCTACAGTACATGTGCAGTATCTCCAGCATGTCAGTTGAGGCATTCTGTTACAGCTGTTGGGCACAAACATATCCTATTACTTTGTGCTAGTTAGTCACATGTTCCACATTGCAAAGATTTGGCAAATACTGGAGCTTTTGGTAGAAGTATCAAATGCAGGTGCATGTGTTCTTTGGAATATGGAATACCTACTGAGAACTTTGAAATTAAACTAGCATTAAATTAATTGCTTGTTTGTCCCAAGAATCAACTCCATCGTCATTTATGTATCCAGGTCTTGTAACAGCAAACTAACTACAGATTATAACATCAAGGTCTTTTTACATACTATATTGAGTGACTTTATAGTGCTGAGAATCCAACTGTGAGGGAGTCACTAGTATGGAAAGCTTCCTAAATTGATATTTAGTGGTTTCAGTAGCCAAAGAGTAAAATCTTTTGATATGTGAGAGATTACATTTAATGGTTTTTGGGAGACCAAGAGTCACAGTAGATGGGACAGTGATGTAAAGCTTGTATGCTCTTTTCTGTCATTGTGGTTGATCCTAGTAAAGGTGTTACTGAACCTTGCTTTTTAATAGTTTAAATCACCTCTGAAGAAATACTTTATTACTTGCCTAAGTTTATATTATATTTAACATCTAATCTGATTCATTGTTACTGTAAATTAACATGCATGGCACAGTATAAGAGATGTTCAGGTGTACTTTTAGCATGTTAAAGCAGGCTTATGCTTGTAGTGCTCTGATACTGTACATCTTAAATTTCTGTTCAGTGTTCCTAAATTATACAGGTTTTAGTTGCATGGGTGTTGGGAGAATAGGACTATGAGGAGAAGCAGAAGTTTAATATGTTAGATATTTAACCTTTTGCCTAAGATATTTAAGCCTGCATCACTCTTAATATTAAAAGTGATGCATGAAGAGACTTTATTCATCTGTAATTAAATGCATATATTTATATTCCTATTTGTCATTCCATGTATAATACACAAACACACCTACACATTCACCTTCTCATTTTATAAACTGATAAAGGCCATTATCCATCCAATGAGATTGTCAGAAGCACTAAAGAGAGTGGGTATTGGTTGAATTACAGTTGCTTTGAAAGCTGCTGAGTAGAGATAGAAAAGGCAGAGGTCTAGCACAACATGACAGCATCTGGCAAATTTGCTGATCAGCACAGAACATCTCTCAGCAAAGAATCCTGCACTCTGTTCCAGCTGAGGCACTGACCCAGCTTCATCCTCCTATTGGACATAATAGAGCTTCTCTTTCCCTCGCTCCTGCCCCCCCCCATCCCCACACACCCCAGTTGCTTTGATCATCACTGCAAAGGGGAACTGACAGAACTCCACCTGGTTATTTGGGCTTATTTTTTCATGGCCTCTGGAACAGTGAAATCAGAGGTAGGTGAATGATGCAGTGCAGGAAGTTACTGCAGCACTAGCTTTTGCTAGGGATGTAATTAAACGAACCCATATAGCTGTGGAAGATTACGTACTTACCTTCTATTTCTTTTGCATGCATTGGACTGGAGCTGTAGCTGTTTTCCCTCTTGTTCCTGTTGTACGTGAATTGTGTTCAGAATGGAACTGTAGAAAATGAATTCCTTCTCTTTTTCCTTGAAGAGAAAACAGAGGGCTGCATTTTCTAGAGAGCAGTGTATTTCTCAGCAAAACAGATTAATAGAGTTTTTTGTTGCTCTATACTGTGTCAGTTCCTGCCTAGAAATAAACATGCTTATTGTAATTATAGTCACCACACTGATTCCTTTTGCTTCTGTGCTCACGTTCTGTGCATTTGATCAATTATATATATTTGTTTATCCTGAAACACTTTTGGTGAGTTTTTTTTTACCAGTAGTTTAAAAGATAGGAGGTTGTTTGCCCCTTCTGTGTCCTTTAAAAACATTATTGTACAGTAAAACAGTTGGTATCAGCAAAGCTATTCAGCCAATTAATATGAGAAAGTGTGATGCTGTATCTAATAACAAAAGCAAATCAGGATTGTTTTCAAAAATCTCTTGATTCCTGCCCATTTTACAGGAGGAGCTTATCTTCTAGTTTATAATCTTCTGTGAACAAATTCTCTTTATGCCCAAGTCTGGCTATTTGAGGATGAATCTTCAATATAGCTTTCAAAATGCATTTTAGCTATTGGTTGGTTAAGATATCAAGATGTTTTTATAGTTAAGTGATGGATTACAGACCATATGTGTAGCTGAAAGGTAATAATAATATATTACAAGGTTGTTGTTTTTTAAATGTGCTTGTATTTGTATGCCAGTAAGATAAAATGTCTTGCTAAGATCTAACAATATCATCAGGTATGTTCTAATGTTTAAACTCTGATAGAATTCCCTATTAAAATGAATTATTTAGTTTTGCTAGTTGCGTTCACTATACTTTGATTTAGAATCAATGTTTCCCCAACTACTATTTTACATAATATTGTGAAAGAAAACAATTTCTTATTAGGTGAATGGAAAAAGCATACAGTAATACATGAAAATCACCAAGATAAGAAAGCACTATATTAATGACTGGGATTTATTTTTCACAGCTTTTACATTCTAAAGGTTGCAATCCTGCACACAATTACTACAAAGTAGCCTCAGTTACCATAGTGGGATTTATCTCTGGGTAAACATGGATTGGATTATACTGCATACTTAGAAATGTATTTCTAAAAGTGAGAAAAACTAAATATATTTAAATAGTCAGTGGTTTCAAAATAGGTGTAAATAAAATTCATGACCCAGTACAAGCTTTATGAGAAACCATGCAAACAGAATAAAATGTGGCCTATTGTAGATGTGAATAGCTACAACATACTACTTATAACTCTAGATTTTAGGCAATTGTATGTTAAAGCATTTTTCTATGGGAGATCAGATTGTTCCTACCATTTTAATGTATATGTTTGAAATATTTATTCAGATTGTACAATATTGTTATTGTCAATTATTCTTGCAATGAAATATGGTTGTATGCTTAGCAAATTAAAAAGAGGTGAATGATACCTTTATTTTGTAGTTCATATAGATGCTTCTGTATGAGTGAGATTCATAATGCAAAATAACTATTGACTGTATTTTGTCCTTTAAACAGCCCAAATTTAACTTTTCTCCCTTTCTAATTTGGTTCGCTGTGTATCAGTAAACGGATAGATCTTATGAATAACTGAATACTCATTTTCTTTAGTAACTCAGGGTTCTATCATGTATATGGATTGCCATGTAATTCTTTCACTTGGTAAATTTGCTCTCCTTATGGAAGGAAAAAATCTCATAAGCAGCAAAATGTGCATAAGCAGTTACACTGCATATCTGTATGTGTGTGAAATTTTTGTAATAGCTGTCAAAATATATTCATGTTTAGCATGGTATCCTTTAACAACAAACTTAGTATTCCATTGCCTTCTGCAATAACTGTGTGTTCTTTATAATACTGCTTTTATCTTTGGCAGCTGTGAGTAGCTTACAGAAGATTTTATAAAGGCCACCTTTTAGTACTACATATGCAAATGCTGGGCAGAAACTACTGAAAACTTTTAAGGCTCTTTTACAGTTCAGAAGTAGAATGTTTTGAGCTGTTCTTCAGTGTTTGAACTGAGAGGACATCTGGCAATCTTTCTACTTGAGAAAGTAGTTATACCTATCTTACTAAGGAATTCTTATAAAAGATGAAAGAAAAGTCACTAATAAAATCGCCACATGTTCAGTTTTGGAACTTAGATCATCAAAGGCAAGTACTATAAATAAACGAGTAAAGCTTTTTGTGCAATGTGCACCATCAGAATAAAAATCCTGGTATACTTCATATGCAATGAAGTTGTAAAGGTACAATTTGAAAAAGATAACTAAAAATATGTAAGGTCCTTCATCCTTTTTCCCTGTAACATGTGCAGTGAAAACAATGTGCTTGTACTGTATATGCTCAAACACACAACCAGAGAAAAGTTGTTGGTTTTTTCCTCACAGTGGTAAAAGTAGATAAAAATACTTTTCAGAGTTCAGAACATTCTTATCTTTCAGGTCAAAATGCAGCCTTAGCTACTGGAAAAGAAAAAGACCTCTTTAAAGGATTTTATGCATGTTACTATGTGCAATTTTCACTTTCAGTCTAACGTTATTTAAATTGCTAGTAATTATTTTAAAGATCAAGAAATATTTTAAAAAGATTAGCTATGTGGAACTCTATTGAGGTTTAGTCTAATGTTGGGAGAAAGTAACGAGAATCATGGCTCTGGAGCAGCCTGCCACAACTTGGAGAAACTGTGTTGACTACAGTTAGCGGTACACAGCACAGAGCAAAAAACGGCCATAAACTGTAGTACAGTACTATCTGTCAGCCTGAAAACAGTGATGTCCCTATTAGGCCGCCTGTTCTGCAGAGCTTCTGACATTCGGGAATGGGCTGAGTCCACTCAAAGCTCCTGCTAGACCCTGTTCCCACTTGCTCCCTCTAGACCACAGCAGCACTTCTCACACTGTTCCAGAGGACCCCTTGCTATGTCCAGAGAAGAGTGGGGTCAAGCGCAGCCACACAGAATAAGCTGCATTTTAATTCAGTTATGTTTAGCAGATGGGCTTGCAGGGTGTGTTCTGTTTTAATCATTCTTTTCCGTTTTAAATTCTGATTGCTCTTTTGTACAAAGAGAGTGTCACTTGTAGCATACAATAAATCATGCTTTTAATGCACAGAAGTGTTACAAATAGCAAGCTTTTCTATCGCTACATTTGCTGCCTGAAATGCAATTATGCATTCCAGCTGTATTTTTCTACGCTTTAAGCTTCAAATGACTTAGCTTTATACAATCCTCAAGCCAACAGTCGGCAAGAATCAAAAGGGACCCAGTCTGAGAAATGGCCCATCATGACACTGTGCCTTTATTATGTTTTTTAGAGAGCATAATAGAGGGTGTTAGTTCAGCTGCAAGCCCCATTCTGCTTCATCTAAGATTCTTATACGACTCTCTTAGAAAAGAAATGTTTTTTGAGATCTTTCTTTCTTTCTTTCTTTCTTTCTTTCTTTCTTTCTTTCTTTCTTTCTTTCTTTCTTTCTTTCTTTCTTTCTTTCTTTCTCTTTCTCTCTTTCTCTCTCTCCCCCTCTCCCCCTGGGCTGGACTGATTCTTTAACAGCCCAGAAGAAGAGAGAACATTTCCTGGTAAGTACAAAATCACTGGATGACATGTGTTTACTGGAACTAATGAGGAAGAGCCTATAGATGGACCTTACTGCATCTGTTTTTTACCAGTAGTTCTCTTTTGGAAAGACTCTGGTCCACCAGAAAGCCAGAACACTATATAAGTGAAATGAAGCAAGAATGCAAAGCAAATGCTTATAAAACCTCTGGCCAATACAATAGCATGGGCAGACTCCATGAATCTACATTGCCCTTTTCCAGAGCTAGAACCTGTTGCATTGAGGTCAGTTGGGAGAGAGGGGTAGGGATTGGAAGCAAAGGAATTTAGGCCTTGATTACTTAGAATTGTCAGAAACACACACACACACACACACACACACACAAACATTTATAAACTATTTTTAGCAAGACACAAAATCATTACATTTGTTCTCTTTTTCAGTGGAAATTGCAAAGAGAGATTGAAGCTTTCTTTATATGTCTGCTTTGTTCTTAAACCGAGAATCATTGAAACAACTCTTTTTTTTTAATGCATGCGGAGAACATTCAGACTGTATATCCATTGTGTGCAGGCAGTGAGGGCGTGATAAGGGCCCCATCCCTACAAGAAATCAAATGACCTTGAAGACATTCATTTTGTATGATGCCCCCCCCCAATTATGGAATACTTTGCCACAGAGGTACAGGCAGCCCCCTCCTTTCTTTCCATAAAGCCATAGCTGTAAATATGGTTGTGTTTATGTAGACTCTTGGTGGTTGATTTTCAGTGCTTTTTTTCTTAATGTTTATGGTATCCAGTCTGCCTTTTGTATTAGATTTGGTTTTAGTTGTATTTATATTGGAATTACACAAGTTTTGTTTTTAATTCTGTATTATAAACTATGTGAAATCTTGGGAGCAGGATGGTATATAAATCATCATATAAATATCAAAACTTTAAAAATCTACCTGAAAGATAACTGTTTTGGTTTGTATATTGCTTTGGGAATTTCCCCTTGCAATTCTCTTAACACATAGCATAAAATCTTTTTAGAACATAGGAATGAAACAGCCAAAGGTTATGCAATCAGGCTCTCATCCTAAAGCAGAACCAATTATTTTTTATATACCAACAGCCTGCAGAGATTTGAGCATTCCAAAAGAAGGGAGGGGTAGTAAATAAAGCTCAGTCCAGACAAGAAAGTATTACTGTTAGTGGGTGAACTCTCGGCCCAGGTGAGTATTATTCAGCCTTTTCTGAAGCTAGCTATGCTTCCCTTGCACAAATTGGCTGCCAGTCTTTTTCTGGGCCTAATTCAAGGTTTTGGTTAGAGCTGTGCTAAGCCTCCAAAAGTGATGTTTCACAGAGCATAGTTGATTTTTGTGGGACTGCTGGTGAAGAAGATGGGCGTAGGCATGAGGACAACTAGAAAAGGACTTCAAAACAGTCGTCCAAGCTTTTAAAAGGGTATGGCTGCTTTGACATTCATGCCAACACACTTGCCAATATTCTTTTCAGTTGTTTTCCACAGACCTGTTTTGATGCTGTTTTTTTAAAGCCCCTGAATATCTTTGGACCAGAATGCCTCCTTCCATATGAATTTACCAACTGCTTTCATCTTCTTTGCAGGCAGCCCTGTCAAATGAAGCGAGATGGATGGCTCCATAGGAGAGGGCTTCTCAGTTGTGGGCCCATCTTATGGAATGCCTTCCCAAAGGGCCTCTTTGGCATCTATTCCTCTTTCCTTAGTCACTTTTATAGTCTTATATTCAGTTTAGTTCAGGTATCCACTGTAGTAAAGAACAGTGGGTTTTATGTTTTCTGTGTTATTTATGTATTTATTTATTGCATCTATTTTTCTTCTTTTTAAAAGTTTGTAAACACTTTCAATGCTTTAATGTGGTTTAACCCACTCAGAGAATTTTTAATAATTTTGTGTAAGTTACCTCTTTTGACCATCTGTGTATAAAACACATTTGCTAGCTTTATTGTAATACTATTATGACATTATTATTAGGTTTTTAAAACATACTTAGTATTTTATAATTTATTAATATATTGAACTTTATGAAACTTAATATACTGCCAACTACTCAAGTCAGTTTCTTATATTTTAAAGTTTTAGTGTATACTGCCTTGAATGGCTATTCTAAAAGGCAGCTTATTAATCTTTTAAAAGAATGAATTAAGTTTAGAAGCTTAGTCACTTCAGTGGAAAGTCCTCCTGTGAAAATAACATTATTTTTTATATACGCATGCTAATCAGTTATATTCTGCCTTTGTATGTCCATGTAGAGCACACGGAGACTGAAAAAGCTCAGAGTAAATAAGCAAAAAAAATCCTCCTATCATTTGTGCATTTTAATTATTACCCAAAAATAAGACCCAATTTAAAAGTTATTCACTATATTTTAAAATATATGTGTTGCTACATATTACTATAAGCTATAAACACTTTCTTCCCTGTTGTCTATTCGAAAGACATAAATAATTTTTGTACACAGCGAATAATCAGTGGTGTTTTCTTTCTTTCTGCATGTATCTCTGAGGGAGAGAGAACATTAAACACTAAATCTGTGGGATAATCAGGTTGTAATACTACAGTAAATTCTATAGATTGCTATCAAACAAAACAAAACTCTGTAATTTTCTCAAGCCTTGTCAAAATTAGGTTGTTGTCTAATTTATTTAATGAATTTGTGTTCTACCTTTTTAAAACAAATCCTTTTAGGCAACTTTAAAAAGAAACCATAAACACAATGTATCAACAACAGAATGTAAAAGCTAACCAGTGACTTAAAATCATTAAAAACAATAAGTAAACCAACTGAGAAAGGATCTCATGCTCCAAATAGAATACATTATAGCATTGATTTTATTGATACATTGCATGACGATACAGTACTGGATTGGGAAAAAGCAGAAAAGATGAGCAAGTTCACGTTTTAGATACTGTACAGATATGTAGGGCAATGCATTGATTAGTTGTCAACTAGTCAGTATGGTATGTAATTCAAGATTGTTGATTTTCATTGCAAGGACATGTCCTCCTATAACTGTAAAGATCTAAAGTGAACAAGCAGAGTTAAATGGATAGAGTGCCTCTGCACTTTGCAATTTAATGGAGCCTTGCTATCGGAGCATTTTCCAATTTCAAAAGCAGAGATTTATTTAAGAGAAAGTTAGTGGGCAACTTATTATTTTTCCTAGACATGAAGTAATTGATGAAATTGCCAGTAAGGAAAAATTCACAGAATCTTGCTCATGAATTATTTGCATAAGGTTTGCCTCAAAACTTGATGTAAAATAGAAAAAGCAACTTGTCAACAAGCGCTGGGTATTCCTAGCACTTGCTAACCATCTTTCTCTGTAAAGTTATTGAGATAATGGTTCTATATAGTTTGAAAGCAGGAACAGGCCTCCTATTCATGTATTGGTAATACTTTACATTTACAAGTAGTCCTTGTTTAGTGACTAGTTGGTACCCGCAACTCAGTCATTAAGTGAAGCGATTGCTAAGTGCAGCCGCAACTGTGCTTACTATCTTACTTCAGCTTTCCTTTGCTTTACAGACCAGCGAAGGTTGTAACCATGAGGATAGGTCACAAAGTTACTTTTTCATCACCACCATAACTGCAAACAGTTGCTGTCCGAGGCAGTCGCTAAGCGAGGACTACCTGTATGATAAATTTGTAGATGTAGAGTACCTGTCTCTTTACTTGCTTTTTAGTAGTTTTTTTTTATTATTTTCTTTTTCCTCTGTGCATCTTGGATTTATGTTAATTTGGCCATTTGATAATATTCATTAATCACAGTTCAATAAAAACAATGGAAAAAATAAATGTATTCTGTCACTATGAAAGAGTCAACCAGATGATTCAGGAGATCATACATTTATTTGAATGGGATTTCTCTGACAATTTATGAGTCAGGGAAATCATACATTTCAAAGCACATGTAATCCAGGCATTTATTTATTTATCTATCACATACCCCACCACAATCCCAAAGGACTTTCTGTTATATTGCCTTGTTCTGATGAGGACTACAAACAAAACTTCCAAGTTTCAGGCAGCCCAGGCATTTAAGGCTACTGGGTGTGGCTCTTCCTTGACTATCTCCTCTCATTGCTGTTGTTGTTACTGCAAGTTTCCCTATCAGCTGCTCTTTCTTGTTTACCTAGCCATGCTACCAATTGGGCTTGGGGTAGAGAAAGACAGCAGGCCCTGGAAATCATCTTCAAGATCCAGCTCTGGCATGTCTTCTGAGTTTTTGTATTTCATACGTACAGTGGTGCTTAAAAGTTTTGGAATCCTTTGAATGTTCAATATTTCTGCATAAATATGACCTAAAACACGATCTTTCTCCACACAAGTCCTAAAACTAGATAAAGAGAACCCAGTTAAACAAATGAGTGAAAAACATTGTACTTGTTCATTTATTTATTGAGGAAAGTGATCCAAAAGCTATATATTTGTGTGCACCCAGAAGGGCAAATCCCTGACAGGTTGCTATGTCCACCCTTACCCAGCCAGGTTTTGGTAATGTACCTCAGGTCTGCTTGTTCATTCACTACCAGATCATGGATTAACATAATCTTATTGCAGATGAACCTGGCATTTACCATCTCAATTTCTTCCAGTCTTCTTCCTTCCAATCCTCTGTTTATCTCATCCCTTTCAGTTCCCCATCATCCACCTTAACTGCCACACTTTTTGAGTTTACTTACCTTTTTTTCATCCCAACTGCCACTCTACCCTTACTAGCTCACTTTATATGCTCCCCAGGCCAACTAAGCCAATATGATCCCCATTCGGAGGCTCAGCAACACCATATTGCTTCTAAATCTAGCTTTTTAAAAAATGATTGAATATGCTAGCAAAGCAATCCAGATTTTGTAATGGGCTTATTTTGCAACCAAGTAAAGATTATTTTAAACCATGAATTTTTGCTTCATGCATAGCAAGCCAGAATCTGGTAAAATGAAACTGGTACGTGTGTGTCTGTGGTGCGTGTAATTGCTGTTAATACTTACCAATCTGTCTTCTATTATTTTTTATAATGCAAACAGTTGATTTGTAAATAGTAGTAAATTTTAACAGATTTCAGTAGCTACATTTTAGATTTACCAACTTATATTTACAGAATAGCATATAATTGAAAGAATAATCTTACTTGTTCATTTTTTACACCAGAATTTTTTAAGCTATTAATTGAAGTTTCAAATATATCAGCAGTAATAATTTAAAAGGAACTATACATTTTTACATTAGTTACACATATAAAATTTCCAAAAGCACTACACAATATAAGGGGAAAAAAAGATTGGGTTCTCAAAGCACTTTACTTGGACTTATTATGGGTTGTGATAATCTGACCTCACCTGCTTTTTGAAAGTATCAAATGAAAGTTCAGAATTGGTCATCCATATACTTACTATTCTGTGACAAACTCTTCAATTTATGTATTTTTATAAATATATGCAAAAACAAGCAGCAAGTTTCCAAAATGTGATGAAAACGTGTGTTCAGAAAGTTTTCATATTTGGTTGATTTTTGGCAGCATGTCTTTCTTGGCAAATCTGAAGAATGTCTACCGCATGCTGAAGCTTGGCACAGATTAAATTAAAGTATCTAAATTTCAGAAGGAAACTGAATGAACTATTTATGAAACTGTTACATAAGGAAGTCAATTTTTTTTAGATTGAGGAATTCTTTCAAAGTACTTTCCTTAAAATTACTCTTCTTACAGAGTGTTGAAGGTGCTGAATGAGTCCTTCAGCTACATAAAATAAAACGATTCAGAAAAGCTACCATGCCAAATTTAAATTAGACACAGTGGGATAATTATGTCACAATGTGTATACTGTTTTAGTACTGAATGTTTAGTTATATCTAAGGAATAACTGTTTGTGGGCATCATAAATCTTGAGAGCTCTTCTATCACATCAATAATCTGTATTCCTAGCAGATAGCACACTTTGTGAACTGGTAAGTTTGGTCAGCATAGGTTTTTTTTTTTTTTTGTGGCAACAAATTGCCAACTATCACAAATTTACTCTTCATCTTCTTGCAAGGTACACTTGTCTCCCATTTGCTTCCAGGGATCCACTGTCCTGTCACCTATTCCATGGTGTCCATTTTCCTTTCCAACAGGAAAGGAAAGCCTGTTTCTTAGAGGTTATACACTTCGCCTACAATATCTAGTGTGAACAGCTAAAAATTAGGTTATGAGAGTATTGTTGTCAGTCTTCTCTGACAGTCATTCCCTTAAAGTATTCAAAATACATATACATGCAAGGAAGCAAAGAATATGCTCTGCCCCAACCTCCGCAAGTTGGTGGCAAATTGGCAGCTGACTGTAATCACAGTGATATGCATCATGATTCTCAATTCTATTTATATCTAGCTGAACATAGTTAGAATTTTCCTGCAGACTTTCCACCTATACAAAGCTCAGAAGTGGAAAAAATACACTTCCTATAACCTGTACTATATGTGAATTTCTTAAACATGCAAACATCAACGTTGAGAGAAAAGTTGCAATGTGCTTCTGGGTTCTGAATAGTATGTTAATGGCAGAATATTGTTTCAATCTCCTTTAAATGCTCTCTTCTTTAGATTATCTCCAAACAGTTTATCACAAGTGCTGTTTTTAAGATTACTCTGTTAGCATTATTTGTCCATACTTGTTTGAATTATTTAATAATCAGACATCGCATGTTTATTTAACAGTTAATAGAGTGCCATCAAATCTGGTACATCTCTGGTAATTACATAGACAGAACCTTGCCATCTTGACTTGTCTTACAGCTTTTCCAAGAGCATTGCGGCTTTGATCCCATCTACCTTCCTTATCCCTTGTTTTCCTTTCTCGTTCCCTCAACCTTGCCAAGCATAATGATTTTTTTTTCTAGTTCGTCACCCACTTGCATCATATGCCCAAAATATGTAGTGTCTGCTTGCTGATCATTGCCTTGATAGACAGTTAACCTTTATTTGGTCCAGGACTGTTTCACTGGTTCTTTTTACAATCTATTATACTCCTACTGACCATCTCCAGATCCATAATTCAGAAATGTCTGTGTTATTTCTCTCGTTCTTTTTCAGACTCTTTCATAGCCACCAATATCATCTGGAAAGACCATTGCTTTAATTTTTCTAATCTGTGTTATCATAAAAATGTCCTTGTGACAGACTGCCATCCTTTCAAATGACCAGCCAAACTTACTATTTCTGGCTGATAATCTGAGTCTAGGAAAGAACTGAGAGAAGAATAGATAAGAGATTTTCCACCGAGAGAGTATCTCATGCCAGCAGGGAAGTTGAAACTGGCTAACAAGATGGCAAAGAGTTGAACAGGAGATAGGGAGAGGAGAAGGGGGAAAATGACTACCAAGAAATATTTAATTAGGCAGTCTTAGGCTGCTAAAGAGATGCAGGTTCCAGGGGATTCAAGACTGCCTAATAGGATTCAGCATTAGATTTGCCACGCAAGGAAGAACATGAGATCTGTGTACTCTGTAGAGATATCCAGGGGAAGAAGAGGATCCAATCCTGCAGAGTTATGCAGAGGGAGAATAGGAATTGAAGAGCCCCAAAAGAAGATCTAAGTATAGCTAGCTATAGTTATTTTAACTAAAGCCCTTGATTAACCTTTGGGGAATTTAATAGCAACTACATTTTAGGATAGGCACATTGTCATTTTATCAGTAGCAATAATATTGCCAACAGAGAGCGAGTTGATCTGAATTATGGAGCAATTAGATCATAAAGCAATTTGTTACATATTAGCCTCCTTTAAAGACAGAGGTAGGAAGGAGAACTGTAGGTCTGTAGGCATTAGCTACATTCCACTTGCTTTGCTATCTGACTTGGGAATCAATGCCTTGTTATGCTAAGAATAAAGAAAACTCTACCTTGATTGTGTAAGATGTAATTCGAGGTAGAAAGGGGCTTTGACAGGTTTTCCAGGTTCTTTTACAGTACCCTAACTGCACTAAAGTACTTTCCGAGACTCCTGATCTTGCCTACCTTAAAGGGTTGTCAAAGCCATTTCTACTTCAGGTATACCTAACACAACTAACACAGAGTTGTTTTGAGTTTCTTTCTCACAATATCTTTCCCACGATTCAAATATATTTTCTATAATAGTTCTACATTCTTCTGACGTTCAATCACATTAGTGTAATTAGTGCTGAATCAGTGCAATCAGTGTAATTAATGTTTAATCTTGACTAGAGAAATGCAAGTTCAAACTTCCAGGTAATAATGAAGCTCTCTGAGCATCCTCGATTCAGTTGTTATACTGCTATATAAGCTGCTTCACAGGAATATTTTGAAGATACAGAGAGATATCCCTCATTAACATCTCTGAGGTGTGGAAGAATAGGATATAAATTACTAATTGTTCAAAAAATCTTTGTGGTTTCCATATTAGTTACTCAAAAATTTCAACTATATCCCATTGCTGTCCACTAAATCACATCTAGTTTCTGCAATTGCTGAATCTGAAACATATGTATCTTAATGCATATAATATTTTTTCACTGTCACAACCTCCTCCTTTCTTTCCTATGTTACGTTGTATTTTCAGACCCAATCTGTACTGTATTTTGCCAAGTTCCGTTATCAGTGAGATCATGGTTTACATTTAAACTTTTCAGTTGTTGTTCATTTAGAATTTACTGACATGGTAGAAAGAGAGCCATATTAGTCTATGGTAGCCAAAATCAGAAGGAGTCTTTTAGCGTCTTTTCTGACTAACAAATTTTATGTAATGGCATAAGCTTTCATCTGATGAAGTAAACTGATGAAGTGAGTTTACTTCATCATGAAAGCTTGTGCCTTTTCATAACATTTCGAAAAGATATTACTGGTGTCTATCTGAGTTTTAGCTAGAATTTGCTGTTTATTTGTCATCTCACTAGTAAATTGCTACACCTATCTATGTTATTCATTCATTTTCAAAGAGAGATATCTAACACATGATTTTTACCAGATTGTACTGTGGTCCCTGTATTTCAGTTCCTCTTTCATTTGTCAAGCTGTAAGTATGCAAACTAGCAATGTCATTAAAAGAAGGAAGATAAGTATGTTCTTTGTCTGATACGATTTTATTTTATTTTTGCTTCCATTCCACATTAACATAAATGCTGAGGATTTCCATTTTTAGTTCTCTCCAATGTGAAAAACGACAGCTTACTAAAAGAAAGAGCAGAAGGAAAAAACTGTTTGGGACATATGAAGTGCCAAATTGTTGATACCAGGAAAACTCTGAGCAGTCTTCCTTTGATTCTTTAGGCAGACAGGCTCATATGTTCTTCGACAGTGCCACATAAAACAGTATTTAGTCTATTCTATTTTTAACATGTTGCTCTTCAAACAAAAACATTACAGTTATATAAAAAGAGAGAATTAAAATGGTTTTTCAAAATCAATTTTGTTTTGAAAGTAGCATGTAGATCTACATCACCATGAATACTTACAAAAAAGTAACATAAACATTTACTATAAATACTGCATTGGTTTGGTATATATTTTGAAGGATTAAACCATTGTCCTCAGAGGTATTCCAGCTGTTAATTCAATCTTAAAAGGGAGGTTTTCTCTCATTTTAATCTGGAAATACTTTCTATTACTATCATTATTATCCCTGCATTTAAAGACAGGGCAAAATCAAATCATGTCACTCTTATTGAAAGTAATAGTGAAAATTAGAGGTTACTTTATTTGAAAGCCACTTGATTTAGCCAGGAATCCTAGACATTATTATCTGAGAGCAAGGTCCACCCAGTTCTGTGAGGCTTACTTCTCAGTAGATTTCCATAGGATAATACTGTAATCAGAGGTGCTTGCCTAATAATAACCTACTTCACACCAATCATAAGTACAGTACAAAATATAAATTGGGAAAAACAGCAGCTGTAACATAATTTTCCTTGCAAAATGGTGTCTGTTGTTGGAAAGGATTGGGGAATATTCTAGAACAGATCTGCATGCTCAGAAAGGGAATGGGCAGAATTTCTCTGTATGAGAAGTATAGTTATATGTTGGCTGGTGTGGGTCTTCCGGGCTGTGTGGCCGTGGTCTTGAAGTCTTGTTTCCTAACGTTTCGCCAGCACCTGTGACCGGCATCTTCAGAGTGCAGGAGCACAGACAGGAGCAGTTCTCTCTGTGCCCAGGGTGAAGGTAATACCCACAGAAGGGTCACTTCACCCTGGGCACAGAGAGAACTGCTCCTGTCTGAAATCTCATATTTTGTACAATATGCTAGGTTACCCAATTCATTATTTTCCTCACTCATGCTAGAACAGGGGTCGGGAACCTTTTTGTCTGAGAGAGCCATGAACGCCACATATTTTAAAATGTAATTCCGTGAGAGCCATACAATATGTTTAAAACTAAATACAAGTAAATGTGTGCATTTTATGTAAGACCAACACTTTTAAAGTACAATAAGTCTCTGAATTCTTTTTAATAACGTTGTTATGCTGTTGCTAACCAATGATGAATAAAGTACTTCTTATCATTAATGCGACTTCTGGTGCTGCATGGTTTTGCTGATGGCTTTGTAGTCTGGTTGATTCGTGGTGAGGTTAAGCTTCATGCAGGCATTGAGACTTCCATCCGTTAAACGTGATCGTAGGTTGATCTTAATGTTCTTTAGATGTGAGAAAGACTGCTCACATGCATACGTAGAGCCAAACATTGTCAGTACAGCAATACTCACACGATGCAGTGTGTGGTATGTGACGGGAAGCACGTTCCAAGTTTTGACAATCAGCTGGTCCGCGGGTTGAAGTTTTTTCATTTCTCCCCACTTGTGTTTGCTCGCCAACTCTGCTTGCTGTCATGCAAGTCTTTCCAAATCTTCATTCAGTGACTTGAACTTATTCACCCACATGTCTGAGGGTCATCAGCTTGTAGCTCAAAATCTCTGACGGAGACACTGGGGATGTAACTCAGGTCGGCGCTGTCCACTGCACACTCGTGTGGATGGGTGATGAACTTAAAAAGACGAGTGCACTCACGAAATTCTCCAAAGCGCGCTTTGAATGACTGCAGGAGATTAGATGTGAAGCCCGCTAGCTGCTGAAGATCAAGATGTTGAGCAGGGTCACTTGCTGTGCATGCATCTTTAAACTCTCCCAGTTTTTCAAAGTGTAGTAAACGACCTGTTTCAATGTCGGCGATGAAGACTTCTAGCTTGTTTTCAAATGCAAACACTGCTTGTTGAAGGGATAAGATTGTATTTCCAACGCCTTGCATTTTCACATTGAGCTGGTTCAGATGTTCAGTCATGTCCACGAGATAGTAGAACTTCAGGAGCCACTCAGTGTTAGCTAACTCAAGATGCTCGATGTTTTTCATTTCAAGAAAAGTCCGGATTTCGCTCAGACAAGCCGCGAAACGGCTGAGCACCTTCCCTCTTGACAACCAATGCACATTGCTGTGCAGAAGCAGACCAGGATAATTATTCCCACCTTCATCCAGCAGTGTTTTAAACTGGTGATCATTTAAAGCTCGGGCAACAATAAAGTTGACCACCTGAATGACCAGCGACATCACCTCACCAAGCTGCTCGCCACACATCTGAGCACAAAGCGCCTCCTGATGTAGGATGCAGTGAAAACTTAGGATGGGTCTCTTTTCATGTTCACGAAGAAGCGCTACGAATCCTCTGTTTTTCCCCACCATGCCCTTCACTTGTGTTGCCTCAATTTGATTTGCCATCATGATGGTACGATCGTGAACAGTTCTTGCCAACAGAGGCATGTCTTTTATTCGTTTGATTATCTTGTCTTTATCCGAAAGTCGTCAAAAAGTTCATTGGCAACATCAAGCATGAATGTTTTGGCATACTCTCCATCTGTGAATGGCTTTCCGTTTCTCACAATTGCTAAAGCGCCAGCAAAGCTAGCCGAATTCCACTCACCTTGTTGGGTCCAAACACGGAGTTGCTGCTGACTAGCTTGCACTCTGCACAGTAGCTCTTGACATGCTTTCTTCCTGCTGTCCCCCGCAGGATATTTCGATGCAAATGTAGTATGGCGTGTGTCGAAGTGCCGCTTTATATTTGACCGTTTCATCGATGCAATTTTATCATTGCATATTAGACACACTGCAGAACCTGCTCTCTCCACAAAGGCGAATTCCTCTGTCCATTCCTGCTGAAAATACTCCTCATCTTTTTTTCTTTTAGGCATCTTCTTCAATAAAAGGGTTTCTGCAATTAGCTAGCTGACTGAGGTGAGGAGGATACCACCCCAGGTAGTGGTCCGTGGGGCAGGGCAGAGGTAATGAAGGCAGGGTAGCCAATTGCGGGTGTAGCTGGTGGGATGGACCCTTACAGGCCGTCAAGGAGGTTAGGCCCAAGCCGGGGGCTCGATTTTCGGCCACTGGTGGAAAGTGGCACCGTGCCTGAAATATGTCATGTACCTCGTTGGGGCCACAAACGAGGGGCCAGCCCAAGATGAGGACTCACCCAACAGAGCAGGGGCAGCGGAAGCAGGATGCAAAGCGGTGCACCCGGATCACATTCGCGTGGGCCACCGACAGGAGCTAAGCCGAAGCTGGGGCCTCGATTTGCGGCTGCCTGTGGAGGACGATGTGGCTCCAGGCCCGTTCGGCTGTGGGGCAAGGTAGGGTGAGTCCCAAGGATGCTGGATGCGATGCGGAGGAGGGCGTGGCCTGCGCTCGGCGGATAGAAGACGTGTTCTAAGCCTTACCCTGTTATTTTTTTTATTAAAGATTTGGCAGTGAGTCAGATGCAGCCATCAAAAGAGCCACATTTGGCTCGCGAGCCATAGGTTCCCAACCCCTGTGCTAGAATGATGTGATACAATTACCAATCCTGGTAGTAATTCAGGAAGCTGATAAATATAGGCAGGAGGCAGAAACTCCCCAGTATTTAAAATATACTTTCTGTGATTCAAGAGGTAGTGTATAGATATCAAGGCTATTAGCAACCAGTAACCCTATATAGCCATTTTGATGTGGTGATTAAAGTGGTGAACTAAGAGTGAGGAGACTCAGGTTTTAGTCCGCTCTCAACCACAGAAGCTCACTGGGTGATTTTAGGCCAAACACTCCCTCTCAGCCCTTCTTGTTGTAAAATAGGAGGAGGATGCAAGATGTATGCCACCATGAGCTTCTGTACAAAAAGTGGGATATAAATAAAATCTCTCCTCCATGTATTTGTCTGATGTAAAGGCCCATCATTAAATGACATGTAATAAATATGCAGAATAGAAAGGTGGTGCTACCTTTCAGTTTTTGACTTGGTAAACATAGCATAAAACCTGATTGGAGATGTTAATCTGTGACTGAATTTGAACTGATCACCGTATATATTTTAATTATTTGTTCTTCAGCTAGTGCAGTTCACAATTTAAACAAAAGGTGGCAGGCATTTCAAGCATGCCTAGGCTAAGGGTATTTGGTATTTATTATTAGCCTTATAGTTTCCTTCAAAGCAAGCAAATCAAATACAATCATAGAAGGACAGAAGCATGTTATTTCATTTGGACAAGTTATATATATTTACTACAATTTCCTTTGAAAATTAGATTTCAGTCAGAGACAAAGATCAAAACTTTTTTTTATATAAGGATAAAGACTTACAAAAGCTAAAATTTAAATGATTGTCAAGCAGTATTTTAAATTTTGTATTTTTTTGTGAGATGTCATGAAAAATTAATAGAACTTCACTATTCTGTTGTTGCTCATGGATTAAAAAATTTGATGTACTAACAAAAGAGGAGATGGATGAAAGTACATATGGGAGCAAATGAGGAGATATTGGAAAAGTGGAAACCTCAACATAAATCACTTTAGTAATCTCTAAAAATATATTAAGGGAGAGATGAATGTTTACAGAGTTCCAGTATTACACTGACAGGGAAAAAAAAAAATTGTCTCCCAGAATGCATCTGTAGACACGCACATGCACATACATACACACTCTGTTAACATGTATTCAGCAAATGGTTATGCTACCAGATTCCTTCTGATTTTAGGATGCTGCAGACTAACCTGGCTTTCTTCCTACAAATGCTAGGAGACAAAATCAGCTTGTTTCTCCTAGTGTTTATCCCAATGTTCCTAGTGAGGCATTTTTTATTCTTTGGAAATGTTTCTTTTAATTTGTGCATATCTGCTGATTAGGAAGACTAACAAGTCAGTTGGCTGATGGGGTTGTAAAGAAGCATTTGAAGCAGAGGAGTTCAGCCATTGCAAAGCATTATATGGGTAACCTACCTCAGGTAGTGCTGGCTGCTGTTTTCTGGCTCCATAAAGCTGGACAGCCGCAACAAACCTTATCTGGCATCTTGTGAAGGGTAATATTGTAAAGGACAGTGAAGGATCAGAGAACATGTCAAAATGTTCCTAAGGAACAAAAGGTACTCTTGTTAGGGGATAATTTTCATTCTCCAGTTTTTATTTCTGTTCCAACTGCATCACTAGGAAGCCTTTTTTCTTGCTACCTCTTCCCAAGTAAATGGGAATCCTAGGTAGGAGATTTGGCAAGTCATTACAGCCATTTCTTAGCAAATTTGAAAAGGAAATTTGTCCAGCAAAACACTATGGATACACCATAGATTTAAATTGGGTATTATCCTGCTTTGATCTAACAGTTTTGATAAATGATTATGGTTGCAAAATATATACATAACAGTACAGTAAAATTATAAAACTACATTTGAAGTTTAAAAGTCCACCAAAATCAATAAAGTGTTGATATTAAAAACAAGAGCAGATTAAACTTTGGTTAAATATAACTGGAAATGCTTTTAAAAATAATGTATAATTACAGCTTTGGCTACCAATTCAGCACAGCTCAGTACTGATATAATGAGGCTTGCTCTTTTACATCTGTTTTAAGATCCTAGGATCAGATTTTCATGGTATTTGCCAGGAAGTAAATGGTCAGGTCTTACTTTATTTATCTCAATACATGATGAAATTAAAAATCTATAAAGGGATTAATTTAGTGTTGAGAATGAAGTTAATGGCATTAAAAAAAGCAGAACTGTCATATTTATAAATGTCATTCATTTTATTATTCAGTCTTACATGCTGTTTCAGTCACAATCAACTTTAAGCAGTATACACTCATTCAGTAAACAGGTTAAAATAACAAGATACAACAATAATAGGATATTATTAATAATATAATTCAAATCACACCGTGCTGAAGAATAGCATACCAAAATCATTTAAACAGAGACTAATTGCAGGGGGAACCGACAGCTTATATCAGTCCCCCAAAAGTCTTCAAATTCTTTAAATATGGCAAATCAGGTCTTTTTGAAGCTATAACTAGCTATATAATGTATTAAAATAGAAGTCAATAATGATAATAGGTATACAGTGAGTACAAGATATATTATCAAGAATAACAGTAATTTCACTTGCACCTATTTAATTAGCCTCCATTTACTGTAACCTTGCAGGATAATAACAAATAGTATTCATACTTCAAATGAATAGAAAAATGATCTGGTGCTACTCTTTCTATAGAGCAACCTTGAGAGTTCTCAGGTGTGCATCCATCTGAATAAATATAACTGTATAATCATGTAACAGCGATTTTTCAACAGTATATGGTCTTTAGAAGAATATAAAAAATAGATTTTTCTGGATTGTTGCTAACAGGAATATTGTATACTTTTGATTTGCCCATTCTGGTGGGATTGAAAGAAAACTCTCTTTCTGTAAACAAATAGTTTTACTTATCACTCCAAATACTGTCTTTCTAATTAATATAATGTTTGTCTGACTTCTTTATTTTGGATTTGCAGTGGACATGAAATAATTAGTATGTTCAGGAAAATCAGTCTTAGCACTGTCAATTTAGTAATTTCTGTATAATTAATAGAATGTGATTATAAACTTTATTACTATGACATTTGAAAGTGAAAAGAGTTGTATAGAATGGTGTTTTTTCTAGTTAATCCTCCTTATATTCAATCAATTATTTTGAATTAAAATAACTGAATTCTTTCAAATGAAGTTATTTATATATATATATATATATATATTGGTCTTGTGACAAATTTAGAACAGCTATCCGTAAGTGCTAGTAGTGTTAATAGAATTAATCCGTAAGTGCTAGTACTGTTAATAGAATTCCTCCAATGGAGGAAAGATCTACCAGAAAAGTAGATATAATGTAAGTATGAAATGTATTCTGTACATAATGTTATAAATAAAGAAAAAACACAAAATGCATCATCTTAGCACTGAACAAAACTAAGTGTATGCGTGTGTATGTGCATTTGTGTGTGATGTTTGTTCTTGATCAAATACACACAGAGACTTTTGTATAATTGATGTAGATGGGTGCCATCAATTTCTGTGCAATCATAAAAGTCACACAATTTCCATTTCCATTTCTATTATCTTTATGTTATTTTCCAAAGCATTGATGTAATTCCAAAGATGTGTTTAAGCAAAAGCAGTGAAGCAAGTAATTTTAGGTACAGTTAGTGAAATTATTATGTGAAATATCTCATTGCCTTACAAAAAGCTTTTAGGATAATTTATCAAACCAAAATTGGATTATATTCAATGCAATTGATTAGAATTATCCCATCTATCCATTCAACTATCCTATTGTTATTAGCAGATAGGAACTATGGTTTTACTTACTTATGGTCAGAGTTTCTTTATTAAAATATTAACCAAATGACTATGTTCCAGCTAATCAGGTTACTCCAGAGGCATAAAGATATAAAAGAAAGAGTTTCAAACCTTCTAGCTTTTTCTTATAAGGAAGATACTGTATTTGATCCCCCAATCATTTTGGCTGCCTCTTCTCCATTGTTCCTAGTTCTATTATATCTGTTTTCAAATATGATAACCAGAAGTGTACACAATATTCTAGTGAACATGCCATAGATTTGTATAAGGGTCATTACAATATTGGCAGTTCTATTTCAATCCCTTTTCTAATAATCTCTTGCATTAGATTTTCTTTTTCAGAGCAATGACTGAGTCCTCTCTGAGTTACAGAGTTACAGAGCTGCTGATACACTGGTGGTTAGGTTGTTATTGAAGTATGAAAAATGACAATTTTTAATGCAAATGTCTCCCCAATTTAAATTGAGTATATGGACATTTCCAAATTGAATAATATACATAAAAGCCATAATACATAAAAAATATAGTTTCATATTTTTGCAAAATAATAATTCCCCATACAGTAATAGTTAGGTGTCAAACATATGACCACTTCTAAGGGCATTATGATTCTAAAATATTATACAATATAGCATTTCACAAAAGCTATTCTTGATCTGCAGAATGATCACTTGTAACTGAAGAAACTTACTCATTTTATACATAAATGATATGTAGAATTACAGCCATATTATTTTCTTCATCTGCTGTGTATCATTAAACATGTCTCATGAAATTTCTCAGTTACATTTCTGTTTACAATATTGTTCTGGAGCTAAATTTCAGTATTTTAGCTTTTAATTTGGTGGCACCTGTTAAAAGCTTAAACTTGATGGTGTCTCAACTTGGAACTTTCTTGAAAAAAAATGAATTGCATTTACATACATGCTAAAAATAACCTATCCTTGTTCTAAACATGTCTGCATGGAACTACTTTAAATAAAAGTAGGATTGTTCTTCCAAACAAACTTAAAATTACAGACAGTACACATTTCAGAAAAGCAAAAACATGTAGTTTTCTTCTAGAAGTGTATGAGGACTCATATACTGAGGCACATAATTAGATTTTGGATTTTTCAGCACTTCAAATAAATCATTGTAATTTCATGAGTTAATAGGCAAGATATCAATGTTTATCAGTCCCCTAGAGTGCAATAAATGCAATTTGTAATTACAAGCACATAGTTTGTATTACATGTCATCTAGATCAACAGTAATTATTATTCCTGGCTAGGAATAATTCAAGCTAAAGAGTTGAACATATTTGAACTGGCATATTCCTAACATGTTAAAATAGACATTTATATTTTCAATACAATTTAGGAAAGATATTACAAAAAATAATAGAAATGACACTTTAAAAAATTAATTTATATTACTATGGCCTCGGGTTATTAATGATTCCATGAGCAACATAAAAAGGCACTGTTTGGAATAGCATTAAGGTTGTTATAGTTACAGTAAATTAATCTTATTTTGGCTGATGGGTTAATTTGACTGAGATAATTAATTTACTCTTTGTCTGTTTTTTTACTTAATTATATTACTTCAAAAGAAGGTACTCTTCATTTATTTCCTATGGGGGATGAATAGAAAAGGTGCTGTTTCATACTCAATTGGGGGAGCTCAAATATAAACTTAACAAGAGATAGCACTGAGAATAACAGTTATGTGTAATGCAATGAGCAGATGAGGACTTCAAGATACCAGCCCCGGCTTCTTTTTTAATTTCAATTCTGCAGATAGAGAGGAAGACAGTGACACTAGCAGATCACCATTGCCTGCCAGAACAGCCCAGTGCTTGACTGAATGTTCACTTCTGACTGGAAGGGTGGCTGTCAATGGTTGATTGTATTTTTCCTGGGCTCATTACAGCTTTGGCAGATGGCACATGGAGTACACAATAACCAGGAAGACTCAAGAGTGGATTACTAAATTATTAGCACCTAGTTCTAGTTCAGTTTACTTGCTGCATTGTGAATAAGCTGAGGGAAAGAAGGATGCACCAATTGTAGCATTATGTGAGTAAGCAGAGACAGAATATGTGACTGCTTACATTACACAAATTTCCTTACTTATAATATAGGGATTAAGGAAATGATCTAGAGGCTTCCCGGGAACAATTGAATTTTGAAAAAACTTAAATAAGAGAGGTGCTCATGTTGAGAAGAAAATTCCATGCAACAAGGTCTGCAAGGGAAAATGGACAATATCCTTTCAGGAATTAGAAAACCTTCAGATTGCTGACAGTTGTGATACAGGAAGGGATGTGACATGATAAACATAGGCTAATTTTGATTTGTTTATTGCTCCTCTTTAAAAAAAAAAGTCTCTGTTTCGCTATATGAGCTATTAAGGTATACGCCTCAGAATCTCTGTGAATGGTAACATGAAGATGCTCCTACGAGAATCAAAGAAATACGTCACTGAGGGTTTGACACATTTATTTAATGTTAAGCCATTTAATGGCTGAACGCCTAGATAGTATTTTCCCTTTTCCGTTCTCTATCTCAGTCAGAAGGTCTGTCAGCTTGCTCGTAGTTTATCTGGAATGTGGTCCTTATTGAAGGTTCAATTACATTTTAAGAAGTTGGCATGAACTGCTTTCTTACGACTTAGATGAGGGAATTGAAACATTCTGCACCAGAATAGACTCATGGACACTGGACAGTCTGTTGCTGAGGTATTTAGGATTTTCGCTAAAAGTGGTCAGTTCCAGCCACTCTTGGATTAAAAAGAATTTCATTTTAGATTATTAAGATTTAGAGTTCATTTTGGAATATGAATTGTCTTGGACTTCTTGTGGGATAATTTATTCTGGGAAAAGGACAATGCACTCTTTCACTTCCCAGTCATTGTCAGTATCATAATCATAATAAAGTGTTGGTTCCATTTTTACTAATATGATGGATGGCTACCAAAGGATTTCTTTAGCTGTGGTGCTGTGATTATCAATTGCCCTTCCTCAAAAAGGACAATTTCCTTTTAGTTTCCCTAGGCATTGTAACATAATTTTGAAATATTTTTAACATTATTATATTGATCTTACTTTGCTAATAGTAATCAAATAAATTATTTAAAATCTGACAAGCTTTGTGTGCTGTGCTAGTTTAAATCTATATATTCAATCTTTAGCATATTAAGCCCTTGAAATCAATGAATTTTTTTATGGATTTAACTTTGTCTAGATTGTACCAAATATGGTAATTTTCATGGAATAGCAAATCTGAATGAATATATTTTCATTAAAGCATTATTGATTGTGACATCCATAATCAAACTATGTAGATTATAGTTTTGTTACACTGCTTGAAATTGTTGGGTGGCTTAGTTATCAGATGCCCAAGTGAGATTTAACAAAACACAGCTTTGATTGTTTCTGGGTATTTTGAGGTCACAGGGGAAAAAAAAAAGATTGAAGAAATTTTAAATGTACATATACATATTATTTTACCTCTTCTCTGTCTTTTTTTTTTTTTAATGTTAGTTTGTATATGAACGTTGGGGAGGATGTGGTAGCTATCAAAAGAGGGCAGAGGTCCACTTCTGCCAGCCTGCCCAATTATGCATATAAGTGTTTTTAATCCAGTCTAGTATACGTGGGTTGTTTTTGCTACATATAATACAGCTTTCCTTTAGAAAATTCTTGGTACTCAACTCTTATAAAATCCTACGAATGAATGAATGAATGAATATAGGTGCCTGTGCATGTGTATGTATGTATATACGTATATATGCATGTGTGTGTTTGTGTGTGTGCGTATATAATGATTATTGCATTAAAGTCTGCATATGATTAAACACACTTACTGTCTTTGGCACACATGTTACAAAAATAGCTATCTGCAAATATATTCTGAATGAATCTGATCCACATAGCAGAAACCTATGGAACATTTTACTCTTTAAAATCTGGGTTATGTGCAGTGCAGTACTAGAACATTGCCCATATATAGTCCCCAGCATCCTATTTGCAGCCTTCCTGGAATAGCCAAAGATGAAATAATTGGAACAATTTTTTCAGTTATAGGTCAAAAATGGAAGTGTTACTCCTTTCAGAGGTCTAAGGTAACCACTGTATCACTTGATAACAAAAATCAGTATAATAATAATAAGGCCAGTTTTTCCCATAGTAGAATGAGTGCCTTAAGCCACAAATAAAGCATTTGGCCCCAGCCACATTCCAGCAGCACACAAACAAAAGCCATGGCTCTATGCTGAAAAATGTTTGTTTATAAAGCTGCTATCTAGATTTAAACATAGAAAGATGTACTTTTAAAAAATACAGGTAGTTAAATAATCCAAGTTTGGGGGATTTTTTTGTCTTTGAAAAGCAGCTGCAGTTGTATCATATACTAGTTCATTTATCATATAATATGAAAGTCAAAGGGAAGGGAATCACATTTCCCTTATCTATGTAGAAGCTCTGTGGGAGATCAAATGTACAGTGGGGCAAAAAAGTATTTAGTCAGCCACCAATTGTGCAAGTTCTCCCACTTAAAAAGATGAGAGAGGCCTGTAATTTTCATCATAGGTATACCTCAACTATGAGAGACAAAATGGGGAAAAAAATCCAGAAAATCACATTGTCTGATTTTTAAAGAATTTATTTGCAAATCATGGTGGAAAATAAGTATTTGGTCAATATCAAAAGTTCATCTCAATACTTTGTTATATACAGTATCCTTTGTTGGCAATGACAGAGGTCAAACGTTTTTTGTAAGTCTTCACAAGGTTTTCACACACTGTTGCTGGTATTTTGGCCCATTCCTCCATGCAGATCTCCTCTAGAGCAGTGATGTTTTGGGGCTGTCGCTGGGCAACACGGACTTTCAACCCCTCCAAAGGTTTTCCATGGGTTGAGATCTGGAGACTGGCTAGGCCACTCCAGGACCTTGAAATACTTCTTACGAAGCCACTCCTTCATTGCCCGGGGGGGGTGTTTGGGATCATTGTCATGCTGAAAGACCCAGCCACGTTTCATCTTCAATGCCCTTGCTGATGGAAGGAGGTGTTCACTCAAAATCTCACGATACATGGCCCCATTCATTCTTTCCTTTACACGGATCAGTCATCCTGGTCCCTTTGCAGAAAAACAGCCCCAAAGCATGATGTTTCCACTCCCATCCTTCACAGTAGGTATGGTGTTCTTTGGATGCAATTCAGCATTCTCTCTCCTCCAAACACGAGTTGAGTTTAGACCAAAACATTCTACTTTGGTTTCATCTGACCATATGACATTCTCCTAATCCTCTTCTGGATCATCCAAATGCTCTCTAGCAAACTTCAGATGGGCCCAGACATGTACTGGCTTAAGCAGGGGAACACATCTGGCACTGCAGGATTTGAGTCCCTGGCAGCGTAGTGTGTTACTGATGGTAGCCTTTGTTACTTTGGTCCCAGCTCTCTGCAGGTCATTCACTAGGTCCCCCCGTGTGGTTCTGGGATTTTTGCTCACCATTCTTGTGATCATTTTGACCCCATGGGGTGAGATCTTGCATGGAACCCCAGATCAAGGGAGATTATCAGTGGTCTTGTATGTCTTCCATTTTCTAATTATTGCTCCCACAGTTGATTTCTTCACACCAAGATGCTTGCCTATTGCAGATTCAGTCTTCCCAGCCTGGTGCAGGTCTACAATTTTGTTTCTGGTGTCCTTCAACAACTCTTTGGTCTTGACCATAGTGGAGTTTGGAATGTGACTGTTTGAGGTTGTGGACAGGTGTCTTTTATACTGATAACAAGGTCAAACAGGTGCCATTACTACAGGCAACGAGTGGAGGACAGAGGAGCCTCTTAAAGAAGTAGTTACAGGTCTGTGAGAGCCAGACATCTTGCTTGTTTGTAGGTAACCAAATACTTATTTTCCACCATGATTTGCAAATAAATTCTTTAAAAATCAGACAATGTGATTTTCTGGATTTTTTTCCCCATTTTGTCTCTCATAGTTGAGGTATACCTATGATGAAAATTACAGGCCTCTCTCATCTTTTTAAGTGGGAGAACTTGCACAATTGGTGGCTGACTAAATACTTTTTTGCCCCACTGTAGTTCTTTGGAGCCTTGCCACAACATTCAGTGTAGTGTGATTTTCAGGAAAAATAACCATATTATAATTCAAGTGAATCACATTCACTGTATATATCAGCAAGCAAACCTACTTTCCTGTTTCTGTTTTGCTTTAGTAATTATTTGAATTACTGAAAGCATAGAGTGGTAGCATCCCAACCTAATATAACAATCACATCACATGCTTAAGTTCAGATCTGGCATTCAGTCCCAAAGTGGAACTCCTTGTGCTGTATATCAAAACATAGAGACATAAGCTTCAGAAGACTCTAAATTATTCTTAACTATTCTCCCAATAAGCCTATGAAGTTCTTGCCTGAGGTTGACTTGTATCATGAACGAAAGCATTTACAGAACAAGCACTATATTTAAAGGACAAATAGGGAGATCTATGTCAGATCTCTTGATTAAAAATGACAAAACTTAGCAAACATATTCACAAGCAATAGACACAGCGGTTCATAGCAAAGGGTAGACAAACTTTTCTCCATATTTAATAGAAATACAAATAATAATAGAAATCTTTAATAGAAATCTCTTTCCATGAAACAGCTGTTTTCTCTACTTTGGAAATATAACAGCTGAGAGACCTAATAGATTGTGGGAACAATTTTAATTGATTTCTATAGCTGAGGGTGGCTTGAACTTGAGATTCCCCCATCCTAATCCAACACATTAACCATTACACATTGGTACTACATAATATGTAGTGTGTATGGTTTTGGCTTCATATGTTATGTGAACTCATTACAGTTTGAAAATCATAATTTATGCCTTAGTTCAATGGTGAATCAAACCAGTTGTGTATACCTGGACAGGGGACTAAAAACACATACTAAGCCACTGATTTACCTTGAGAAAGTACTTGTCTCTACAAACATTTTTTAACAGGGTACAGACTTACCCTGTTTTCTGGGAACAGTTTGATCCTGTTGAACCCAACATTGGGTTGGGAACCGAACCCAAATGCCACCATTTGCCAACTAGATCCATGTCCCTCCTGGCTGGTTAAGGCTACTCGGGAGGTGACAAGTGGGTGGGTCCAGGCAATGGTGAATTCATGCTTGAGGGAGGGAGTGTTTCCAGCGGCCTTTAAAGAGGTGCTGGTGCTTCCCCTCCTCAAGAAGCCATCACTGGATCCCACCATACTGGACAATTTTTGTCCAGTCTCCCACCTCCCCTTTTTAGGGAAGGTGGTTGAGAAGGTGGTGGCGTTGCAGTTCCAGAGGATCCTGGAGGAAATGGATTATCTGGACCCCTTCCAGTCAGGTTTCAGGCCTGGATTTGGAACGGAAACAGCATTGGTCGCACTCATGGATGATCTCTGGCGGGAGCAGGATGGAGGTAGTGTATCCATCCTTGCTCTTCTTGACCTCTCAGCAGCTTTCGATACCATCGACCATGGTATCCTTTTGGGTTCACTTAGGGAGATGGCATTCTGCACTGGTTCTCTTCCTTCCTCCAAGGTCGATCCCAATTGGTGTTGATTCGGAGCAAGAGATCCAGCCCACGGCCCCTCCATTGTGGGGTGCCACAGGGTAAAATGCTCTCTCCGCTCCTTTTTAACATCTACATGAAACTACTGGGTGAGTACACGCACCACCATGGGATGAGGTATCATCGATATGCAGATGATACTGTTATACATCTCCATTCTGGGTGACTTGAGTGATTCTGTGACCACCCTTTCGCAGTGCCAGGACTTGTGACTACTGCTCAAAGAGCAGGTGGCAGTCGTGGCCAGGAGGGCCTCTGCTCACCTTCGGGTGGTGGACCAGTTACGCCCTTTCTTGGATGTGGGGGTCTCCGGTCAGTCACTCACGCCCTGGTCATCTCTCGGTTAGACTATTGCAATGTGCTCTACATGGGGCTACCTTTGAAGAGTATCCGGAATGTGGGATGTGGGGGTCTAGATGGGGAACAACAGGCTCCTGGTAAGATGGAGTGACTGTGGATTGGAGGCCCTTCTGTATCCAAGAACTTACTATCTTTGGTTTTGGGCAAGGTTGCACTGCCCCAAACAGATGCGGTGAATAATCTGGGGGTCCTCCTGGACTTGTGACTACTGCTCAAAGAGCAGGTGGCAGTCGTGGCCAGGAGGGCCTTTGTTCACCTTCGGGTGGTGCACCAGTTATGCCCTTTCTTGGATCAGGAGGCTCTCCGGTCAGTCACTCACGCCCTGGTCATCTCTCGGTTAGACTGTTGCAATGTGCTCTACATGGGGCTACCTTTGAAGAGTATCCGGAAGCTACAGCTGGTTCAAAATGCAGCCACGCGGATGATATTAGGTGCCCTTAGGATGGCACATGTAACACTTTTGCTACGGGAGCTGCATTGGGTGTCAGTTTGCTTCCAGGTCCAATTCAAGGTGTTGGTTATTACCTTTAAAGCCCTACATGGCATGGGTCCAGGTTACCTGAGGGACCATCTTATTCCCATTACATCAACCCGTCCCACCCAGTCAGGCAGAGAGGGCATGTTGCGGATCCCGTCACTGAGGGAATGTTGGCTGGTGGGGTCCAGGAAGAGAGCCTTGTCTGCCATTGCCCCCACCCTTTGGAATATTCTCCCCCCAGAGGTGTGGCGAGCCCCTACCCTCCCAGCTTTCCAAAAAGGTTTAAAGACCTGGCACTGTCATTGTGCATGGGGTGATATGGACTCTACCTGGGGGTGGCTAGCCCCCTGATGATGCTCCCTGGAATTACCCACCAATTCTCCATCTTCTTGGGACCTATTTATTTTTAGGATTGTTTTTATGTTGTATTTTAATGAATTTTTATCTTCTTGTAAACTGCCCAGAGTCATTTCATGAGACAGGCGGTGACAAATTTGATAAATAAATTATATATATATATATATTTAACATACTCTAGGGATAGCAATATAGTAAAAATTCCCCTCTCACCCCTATGGGGGGTATGTGTCTTCCTCAATCTTGGGTCCTCTACCAGAGGCCTAGGAGGTTGAGGGTTCTGCACAGTATCTTAGCTGTTCCTACCACTGCACTCTTCTGGACAGAGAGCTCTGATGTTGTTCCTGGGATCTGTTGGAGCCACTCTCCCAGCTTAGGAGTCACAGCCCTGAGTGCTGGGACCACTTTGAGTTGACTTCCAATGTTGTCTTCCACAGTTCCATTGAGTTATTGAGGAAGGTCCTTAGTGTCCTGTTGACTTTGCATAGCGCCAGGCATTCGCAGATCCATGTGTGTGGCATTGAGTCATAGGCTTTCCTGTAGTCAGTCCAGGCTGTGCTCAGATTGGTCTGCCTAGACCCTGAGCCTCAGGCAACTGCTCTATCTATGAGTAACTGGTGTTTTGAGCCTCTGGTGTTGTTCCCAATGCCCTTCTGAGATGTGCTTATGTACTGGCCCATATGGACTTGCAGCTTGGTGGCTATGATGTCTGATAGGACTTTCCATGTTGTGGGGAGGCAGGTTATTGGCTGGTAGTTGGATGGTGCTGTTCCCTTGCGAGGGTCTTTCATGATCAGCACTATCCTTCCTTGTGTTATTGTGTGTATGCGTGTGTGTGTGTATTGCTATCCCTATAGTAGGCTAAAAATACTTTTGTTCTGTAAAGTACTAACATTTTAATGTTAGCATGGTGAGTAAAAAATGTAGAGAACTTTTTTTTCTATTTTTAAAATCCTGATGTCTTTACTTTGAACATAGAATGTAACAATGCCCTGAATAATTACTTGGAACTTGATATAATTATTTTTAATATTACCATTTAAGTCAAATTATATTTTCAAAGCCACATGCCTGGAACAAATGTGTGGAGGAAGACAGGAATTTTTTTATTACCAGCCTTTGCACGATAGCTGACTAAGGTGAATTTATGTGAGCAACCTTTTATCTGTAGCTTCCCCCCCTCTTTTAAAGGGGTGGCTGAAAATAAATATTTTCTTTCTATAATTTGGTTTATTCTTCAGTAACATTTTTCATTAATGTTAATATAATTCAGCCTTCCCCCTAAAAGTGGATAGTCAGAGAAGTTAGTTTTAGAGGTCATGTATACATTCATATAACTACTCTTTAAAAGAAGTAGCCAAAAGGAGTAAAAACTTAATTGAACAAATTTAAAATGAGTTAAAGCAATATTCAAAGTGAACATGAAAGTATATAGATTATTTTAGTTTCTTTCAAAATAATTTCAAACTGTGGAAAATTGTGATGTAGTATTTTGAATGAGCCTCACTGAGAATTTATAAAGATACAAGCCTGATTGTTTAGAAGGCATGTTAATCTGTTTCTTACTGGAATGGGCAGACTTGTAACTGACATGGTAAATATTTGTCATGACTCAGAATCACATCTTTTCTCATCCAGGCATAACAGTTACTTTTCCAGGATGTGGTGAACAGGAATCATGATATGTGACATAGACAGGCAAGACCAATAATCAGCATATTTAATAAGGCTTAATACATTATATTATAATGTTAATTATTTAGAGGGAGTAACCTACTATCAAACTTTCAGTGCCTATTTTTGTGGCATGTTTTTGTGGTATCCATTAGCTACTTATGGCATCTTTTGTATTACATTTCTGCCAAGTTCATTGCTGCTTCTACTAGCAGCCAATAAGTGACATGAAAGGATGAAAGAAAAAAGGGAGCTGCCCATAAAAAATTGAGCAGTTGTATGAAATGTTATTGGTATAATAGAATCCAAAGTTTTTAAAGTTATGAGTGAGTATTATTTGACACAGGTACTCAACTCTTCTGCCAAGTGACAACAAAAGGCAAACATGTATTTCTACGCTGCATCTGTTGCCATCCCTCCCAATCCTACAGTAGAGTCAGGATTGTGGTTTCCAATCAAAGAAGCAGTTTACAAATTTGTATTATAGCTTGGCTTTCAACAAGTTTCCTGCATATTCTTGCTGGATATCTGGTAAAATATGGGCTAATGATGCTACTTTTAGTTAGATGTATATTTGTTGATGGACCATCACATCCCAAAATACTCATTAATGATTCATCAAGTTGGAGAGATGTACACATGGGATGCTACTGAACTACTGTTCTGGACTTAGTGTTGTATAACATCTTTATGAAAGAACAATACCACTGTTTCCTTTCCTCCACTTTAACCATGTCTAATTTTAGGCACCATAGATTAAAGTTACCAAGAAACTGGCACATGTGCATAGGAGGATAGGAAAAACAATACAGGTGTCAAAGTCATATAAGGGGGGAAAAAAATAAAAATGAGTTACGTACACCATGAAAAAGATAAACCTGAAAGATGAAAAGGCAGTCATCTTTAAGGGATAAAGGATTTGAAAGTTTGATAAATATATGCTGGAACAAATGTGTTTTCTATGAATGAATGGGTTCAAGCTACGAGGAAAACTATTGATAAATATTAAGATGAAGGTTAGAGGCCTGGTCCTTGCTCACCACCTCTCTTGGCACTCATCAAACTCTATACCCATTTGATTATATTTTTTTAAAAATACTCTTTTCATGAAAATAAATAAAGTTAGCATCCCAGCCTTCTGCAACATTTATTGATGTTATGCCTCTGAGCCCCACAGAAACCCCAGATACAGAGTTTCCATGGAGATAAAGAAAAGGTTTCAGGGAGCAATCAGGAAAATTGGTATTTTTTCATTTGATATGCATTCAAGTATAGGCATTTTATGAGAGTGTGTATGTCTTTACTGGCCAGGAATAGGTGAACAGACAAGGTAGTGGAATCTCCTTCATAGGAGATTTTAAGCAAATGCTGTAATAGTAAATTTTCTGCATCAACAGGTGTATGGGACAAATTAATTTGAAATCCATTCCAAATCTTGATTGTAAATTATCTTCCAAGAAATTAATATGGCTTTGGGCTGCATCTTAGTGTCCTCCAGAGGTGTTGGATTACAGCTCCCATATTTCTCAGTCAAAATATGCATGAGGGGAATTCTGGGACTTGCAGTCCAGCACTTCTGAAGAGTACAGTACTGTATCAGGGAAGGCTGCTCATGAGCTATATGGATCGGCATAAAAAAGGCTCCTACCTACCTCATCTTTAAAACGAGATACATTCATTTTATTCATTCATTTTTACATAAGCGGATTTAGAACTGCTAAAACCAATTTGAATCTATTCCAGTAGCACTTATTTAAGGTAGTCATTTTGCGGTTAATAAATGTTCATAGTCTTTTATCTTGAGTTTTTAGTTCTAATTAACTTTGGAGGGCAGTTATGTGCATAAAATGTCCTTATGAAAGATAAGAATTATACTGAAAAGAGAACTCGAGAAAAGGGGAAGAAGAAAAAGAAGGGGGATGGTCTCCTTTTCAAAGCAGCTTCAAGCCAGCACAAACATTTGTTGCTACCAAAGTGAAGTTGTGTGCGTGCGTGCGTGCGTGCGCGCGCGCCTCCCCGCCGACCGGAGGAAACAGCCGCTTCGAGTCACCAAAGCTGCTGAATAGCAAAGAGGTCTGCTTTTCCCAGTCTGAATGCAACTATTAATAGTACTGCCAGAACCTCCACTGTTTCCCTCACGTGAAAAGAAGCGGAGAGAAAAGTGGGGGGGAGGAGGAGGAGGAGGAGGAGGCGGCTGCCGCTGCTTGTGCATTCTCCTCCTCTACGATGTCACATGCCTGCACTGCCCAGAGAGGACAAGGAAAGCTTGCGCTTTTTATTTCATCCCGACAATGCTCTGTTCTTGGGGTGACTACCGCCCGCTTTTCTGTCCCTCCACTAGCACCCGCTTTCTTCCTTTGCATTTGCTCTGAAAATCAACATCTGCTTCATAAGATAACCCCCCCCCCCAACCTCTGGCATTTGTATTCTCAGCTCGCTCTGTTAGCGGAATGGATGTATGTGAGAGGGTAACTGAGTGAGGGCATGCGCGTGCACAAGCGCGCGCTGTGGCTGGAAAGGGTGGACCTCCGGGCGCTCGTGCCTTTCCGGACCCCCTCCCCTTGCTCAGCAGTTCCCACTCGCCCTGGAGACTAGCGGGACGCCGCTTGGTGTGTGCCCTCTAGTTACTCTTTCTGCAGTCTCAGGGCAACGCGAAGGTGGTGGGCGAGCCCGGGGGAAAAATATGCTATAAGCTTGAGGGGGCCTGCTTACTTCTCTCCAGCCATGTGGTGCTTGCACTGTAACTCGGAGAGGACTCAGTCATTGCTGGAGCTGGAGCTTGACAGCTGGTAAGCCATTACCGCCTATTGGAAGCAGCGTGGGTTTTCCTAAAGCGAAACAGCCAGTCTAGAGGGGAAGGATTTTTTTTCCTTTCCTTAGTTTCAGATTTCAGAACAGCTTTGTTTAGTTCTGAACGCTGGTTTTGTGAGATTAGTGGGGGGGGGGGGAGCGGCTGAGACTGAGTGTGGTTAAGAAAATGATCGGCTGCACATCTAAATACTATTCTGGTGACACAAAGGGTTTCACAGTGTTTGGTCTCACTGACTTTTGCTTTTTTTTTAATTGTAAGAGTTACAGCATTCTTGGCAGAAATATATTCTAACAAATATAAGAAATAGCACAAATACCAATTTATAAATTACAGCTCTTTTTTGACATAAACCTACCCATAGACAGAAACTGTGTAAGCACATAGAGAATGCATAGTGTGTACCCTCTTGCCTTTTCTAGACAGCATTATATCTAGGCAAAGATTCATTCTGAATATTATATAATGTTGAACAGACTGTCACAAAGTTTTAAATGTTTTGTAAAGGTGTCTTGACTATAAGGAACTGTAGCTTTTATATATATCCTATCATTTGCGGTACTTTTATACTCAGTAGCACACTCCTTTGGTTTTCAGAAACAACAGTACTGCATTTGCATCTATCCTTACGGATTAAGATGTATAGCTTAGTCATTTGAACACAGAGGCAAAAGTTGTTTAACTCTATAGTGATACTATTACTTCAATATAACAGGGCAGCAGTTTATATTTTATACGTCTATAGTTATATCATCACCTTCTCCAATTTACTTTAATTCAGTACTTTCTTTATGCATTTTCATTATTCTTTTTTTTAAAAATAGTATTCTGAACGTAAATGCAAACCTCTTCACTTCAAAGGCTACAATTTGAAACAGTAAGTGTTGAAACCAGTTGGACTTACAGCTGCGTAAGCACTTAGAATTTGTGATAGGATCTTTAGAAAAAGCTACTATTTATGACATTAATCACCTATTTGGGGGGAAAAAGGTTGTTTAATGCTTATATGTTTATTTTGAAGGAAAAGTGGGCACAGTAGAGAGAATTTGAATCTCAGTACTGGGCTACTCAGAAGGAGAATTCTGGTGAGCAAATAATAAGATAAAGTGCCTGCTGCTTCTGTGAGCAAGACTATATACTGCACTTTCAGAAAGAGAGAAGGAATGATCAAGCAGATGATCAAGCATACTGTAGTGGGACTGTGCAGTGTTTTGGACTGAGTTCCATAAAGATGTTTCAGAGTGTATGGGAACATGAACATAGCACCTGTCTGTGGTTTTTCAAAGCAATCGTGTCTTTTCCTGAGATTATGTAGCAGCTGCAGAGGACAGTTGTGGAGCCCAGGAAAAGACACACATATTAAAGAGTGGGAGATAGGTGTGTGCTCATGTTCCTGCACACTTTGAAGTGGGCACCTTTTAAGAATCAAATGCAAAGTTCTGCACTGCCCTACGATATACTGCTTCTTTTGCTTGCTTGCACACTTCCCACTTAGCTCTGGAAGCAAGTTATCCAGTGAAAGAAAAAACAATTCAGAGAAGGGATGACTGCTTCTTGCCAGCCAGTGATTGCCTACAGTTACTCAGCTTTTCCCACTCTAAGGGTTGAATAAATGATGGCTGCCATTCTTCACCCAGGGAGCAAAAGGAGATAATGTCCAGATAATAAATACTGCTGCTGTATGGAGGATCAACCACCCCATTTACTGATTTACCTGTTCTCTTACTAGGTTTTCTTCCAGGGCAGGGGAAAGGAAAGATTGGTGTTTTCTGTTTGTTTATCCTTGGCAGAGTTTGGCTGCTTTTCATTCAAAATAGAAATGCCAGTATTAATTGTTCTTTTAAAACACACTCTTAACCTCACATATAGTGACCACAATCCTGCACTCAGACACAAATACTGAAGGCCAGAGACTTCAGTTAAACTAAGCATGTTTAATTAAGTTCAGGCTTGAGATTAATACTAGACAAAGTTGAGGAAAGTTTGCACGTATCATATTTTCTGTGATATTTGTGGGATTGCCTATCTTTGCTTCTGCTCACCCCTCTAGATCCAACACATTGGGTATACTCCAGGTTGTTTCCATGAGGTGGTGCCACCTAGCAGAATTAGAAGAAGTGCCTTCTCTGTCATAGCACCTGCTATATGAATAGCACCCCACCCCACCCCCGAGATCTGGCTGGTTCCAACCCTGTTAGTCTTTCACAAGGTTTTAAGGACCTGTCTTTTCCCTCAAACACCAGGCCACAATGTTACATGAGCCCAATTATTTTTTGTTAGGTTCACAAGATGGAGGGGACTTTTTTGGACTCAGGCACATTGTATTTAATTGTTATTACAATTGTTTTTTAATATTGGAGTTACTATTGCTTTTGTTTTTAACTTACCATTAGCCTCCTTGAATTGCATTTGCAAAATGGGCAGCCATATAATAGTTTAAATAAATAGATAAATCTGCAAGGTGGTAAATGTTTGAATTTTGGTTTTACTGGAAAAACCACTGTGGCCCCTTTTGTCACTGGCAGAGCTGCACCTTAGCCTTTTTTGATATGGCCCAATGAAAATAATAAATGCTCTGATTCCAAATGCATTATGTTAATTCTGCATGCCTGAATTGGTACTGTATAAGAAAGATAGAGTAAGAAAAAACATGGATGAGGTCACTAACCTGGCATGTATAATCAAGACCTGGAAAGGACCAGAAGGGGGAGTTCCCCTCTCAGAAAATGTGCCCATCTGGGTTTGGGGTTTGGTATCAGTCAAGACTTTGGGGAGGGTGGAGGGAGAGGGCTATTGTTATCCATGAGTCATTGAGGGTTCTCAGAGGCTCTGTGCCACAAATAACCAGATGTGAGACTTGGTTGAATTTGGAGTCTAGGGAACATCTGGGGTTGCTGTTCCTTTACTGCCTTCCCTACTGCACAGCATCATCCCTGCTTGAACTGCTTCCATTGCTGGGCTGGCTTTAAAGACCCTGAGGCTATTAGTCTATCAGGCAAGATTGAGTTTGGGGCAGTCCAGGAGTTTGTGGCCTCCATGGAAACCATGAACCTGTTCCAAGTCATTGAAGGCCTGAAGCATATTGGAGATTACACTTTAGATGTCTTTGTCTCAGGGCAACTGCAACATGATCTGGCATTGGCGAACATTAGCATCAGTCTGTTGCCACAGACAGATCACAAGCTTTTAGGCTTGCTAGTGTCAACCTAAATTGGAATAGGGCTGTTAGATCAGCAACTTATGGACCCTATTTGGGTTCTAGAGAGAACTTGGGGTTTTCTATGAGGTTCTGGTATACAGTTCACCTGAGGTCTTAGTCACAGCCTGGACTGGGTGGGTGACAGAAGCCTTGGACTGTATTGCCGCTATTCAGCCTCCCCCTGTGTACCAATCCCAGGGCACACTTTGCTTTTTTGAGGATATCCAGGAAATGAAGTGTCAGAAGAGACAAAAAGTGAGTCTGATCAAATACATGTAAGATCCCATATTCCAGACTACATTGTAGCAATGTTATTTCTCTACCCTTATTGTGTCTGCCAATAGTTTTTTGGCAGCTCTGTTTAGGATGACCCATTCCTTGCTGGGGAGGGATGAACTACAGGAACATCTATAGAGCAACTGTGAAGAATATTCTTGTTGTCTGACAGATAAAGTAACTCAGACTGCTCACAATGGCAATCCAACTGGACAGGTCCAGTTGAAGTACCCAGGGCATGGCATTGTGGGATTACATGGAGTGAGTTTGAGCTTTGACATTTCATGAAGTGGACAGGGTCCTTTAGTCTGTAAATTTGGTCATCTGTTTATTAGATTCCTGGGTTATTAAGGCTGCATAGGCAGTGACCTGTGGTTGGGTCAATGTAGTGGTGTCAGCTTATTTGAGAGAAGGGTGATTCCTTTGACCTTGAAGGATGCAGTGGTGCACCTCCCCTCCAAGCTAGGACTGGACACAACAATTTTGGAGAATTTCTGTCCAGTCTCTAACCTTCCCTTTTTGGTCAGGCAACAATTCCAGAGGATCCTGAAGGAAACAGATAATCTAGACTCGTTTTATCCTGGCTTTAGGATGAAATGTGTGTATGGTGCATCCATCCTAGTGCATCTTGATATCTCAGTGGCTTTTGATACCATCAATCACAGTATCCTTCTGGCCTGACTGTGGGGAATGGGAGGGGGGACCATGTTGTACAGTTCCCCTTGTTTCTTTGTGGTCAGTCCCAGTTCTTGCTGACAGCAGAGGACAGGACAGAGCCTGCAGTCCCTCATTTGCAGGTGCTTCAGGGCTCAATGCTGTCACTCCTTTTATTTAACATCCACATGAAACAACTGGTTAAGGTTATCCATTGGTTCAGGGTCAGGTATCATCGGTATGCTGATGATACTCAATTGAATATCTCGACCCCACACTGACCAAGTGATGTTTTTGAGATCCCATCGTAGTGTTTGGAGGCTGGGCAGGTCTGGATGGGAAGGAACAGACTCAATCTCAATCCTGCCAAGTTTGAGTAGCTGTGGATATTTGGGCCCCCCAGTTCTGGGAACTTCCCATCTTTAATCTTGGATGAGGTTGCACTCTCCCACTCAAGACTGATGTGCAACCTGGAGGTTATTTTGGACTCACAGCTGCTGTTTGAAGAGCAGGTGGCAGCTGTGGCTATGAGGGCCTTCACACAGACTCATCTAGTGCACCACTTCTGCCTATTCCTGGATTGGAAGGCCCTTCAGACATAAGGCCCTTCACTCATGCCCTAGTTACCTCACAAATGGACTACTGTAATGCACTCTTCATGGCATAGGGGTTGGCTGTTTGAGAGACAATGTATCTCCAATTGTTTCTGCCTGGCCAGTGAGATTGGATGGGTGCGCTTCAGACCCTTTGATAAAACAGTGTTATTTATTGGGATCTAAGAAGTGTGTCTTCTCTCTTTCAGCCCCTGCCCCTTGGAACAGCATCTCACCAGAGATTTGTACAGCTCCCACTCTGATGATATTAAAAAAGTAATTGAAAATATGGCTATTCTCCCAAGCCTTGGGACAGAATGGTGGTTGAACCCTTGTAGGATGTTTTATTGTTATGTTGTGTTTGCCTTCTGGATACTTATAATCTATTACTTTTTATTGTTCTTACTTTTTTTAATATAAGACACCCAGAGTAAACTGGATTTGTTGTTACTTTATGGTTGCACTGATGTGGACTATCAAAAATGTATGAATCCACCACACAGTTGTATGATTTATGGTGTACACTATATTAACGGGGCAGATATTACAAACGTAGTATGCATCCCTATAGTATGTCTCTCTCAACCCCTTGTATGACTAATGTATAGGTTGGACTTTAGTGGCGATGGACAGAGGACAGGTGGAATTTTACATCCAATAGGTGAAACAGAACTCTCCAAAAAAAGTACTGAGAATTATGGATCTCTGTCAGCAGTCTCATTCTTTTAGAAAAATTGAATAACATGAAGTTACAGGGCAGATGGAGACTATAGGAGAGAATAAAAAAGCCATCTTAGATAGGAAATCAAATGCCATCAGAACAGCACCCATATACTTGTTCTGAAAACTAGAAATTAAGACATATGAAAGTTAAAGTAAGAAAAGTTTTGTGCCCAATGGGTCTCGTTTGTGTAAGCTTGTGAGAAGTTTGAAAGTATTCCAAATTCTTGTCATTTTATACCTTAGTAGTGTATTCTACACCTTTTAGGAATGGCACAAATGCTGAAAAGCTTCTTTGATGGCTAAAAGCTCTTATTAAAGATATCAGTTCCTTATTGTTAAACTGTGGAGTGGATTGCAAAACCACAGCTCCCAAGGAAAGTCAGATGCATTGGCCTATATCACATGGTTTGCTGGGATTTTGATAAAGGGAATGGGCTGACAAGTGAATGCCTGTTTGACTTGCAGAAAGATTTGTTGAGCATCAGAATCCCATTTATAGGAAACTCCCTTCTTGGTAAGGCAAGCCAGCGGTGTGTTTATTGTCAAAAAAATACAGTGACCCAAGTAGTCCAACACAGGCCAGTCAAAGGCTTATATCTCTGGCTTAATGTAACAGGTTGTAATAATGAAAGTGTTGAAGAATTGCTTGAACTTGATCATTGTGGAAAGTAACTTCTACTGAGTAAATTAGTAGATATAGTAACTACAAATTTCTCCAAAAATCATGAAAAATATTATTTATAAATTGCATGGAGACCATTGGGGCATTGGATCGGTCCAGAAGCCATTACTGTATATTTAGACTTCCTGTGTTGAAAACCAAATCATGACCTTCTCTCATGCAAATCAGATTGTAAGACCCAATTGTAAAAATGTATGCTTTCTGCAACAATTCCCAAGAGTACAGAAATGAGAGGAAGAAAATATGATCCCTAATGATTACCATTACTACAGAGAGAACCATCTTTTTTTAAACAAAAGTAGAAGCACTAACAGGGGAGGATGAGGAGCTGAGAAAGGCTTTCTACAAATTATCAATAAACACTTCAAAGTAGGCCTACTCTGTATTAATATTAGATAATGGTGTTTTGCAGGACCTGAGCTCCAGGAATGAGACTGATAGTATAGTTACAGAATTAGAGCAGGGTCTGCACTTCCCTCTTTCCAAACATACCAGTTTAGCCCACATATTTGTGAGGCAAGGTAGGAGGGGGCTTCAGCTGAGGGTTGGTAGTGGTGGGGGTTTGAAGTTCTGCAGGCTATGAATTTTGCATGTTGTAAAATCAAAGATTATGTTATCATGGCCAGCAAATACGTAAGCCCAAAGCCAATCCACTTTCCAAATTATAGGAAAACATAACAGGAGGCTAAATAAAGGTGCGAGTGCTTCTGATGTTTGCTAATGTGGGTTGCAGAATACAGCACATTTTGAATTAACCATCAATAGTCTCTACATTGTAACAGAGTCAAACAGTCTGAGTGTGTAGAGCATATTTGCATGTAATGGAGATTTCAAGAAAATTGCCTATAATGCCTAGGACCTGCAGTTGTGTTTCAGAGTCTTGTGTGTAGAGTAACAGAAATGACTAAATATTGATGGATAGCTTCCCATCTCTGGGCTTCACTTAATTTTTGGTTGCCCCATCTACCAAGTCCCTGGAGGCTGAAACAGACTGATTTTGTGGCAGGCCACACTGGGAGTGTTTGGGGCATCTACTTGCAAACTGTACAAGTATTTAGTTGATGCTTCAGAAGGAAAATCTTAGGGCAATATATGCAGAGTTGTCATGTTTTCCAGATTATAACATCTTTTCTTGGGCAGAGAACAGAACTGTGCTAGCTCTCAACTGCATTGATTCAGCTTCTGAATTCTCAGATTTGTAGGTAGAAGGGTAGGAGGAAGGTGCCAAAGAGAATAATGGTGTCTTCCCTTCCCACCCACACTCTGCCGTAGTTCCTTGAGTCTTCTATGAATACCCAAGGAGACCTGGATAAATGCAAACAAAGCCTCTGGAGTGCCCTGATGAATTAGTTTGTCTCATATTTCATTGATTGTCCCTCTTTAAATTGGGCAATTATGTTTTTTTTCCTTCATCCTGAAAGTCTTAGCCACATCCTGAGCTAGCAACAGGAGGTCAGAAGTATATTCCTGCATCACGTGCTTACTATGTAAAAGGTAACAGAGTTCACAGTTGGTGATTACTTGCTTGACTAAATCATCGAAGTTAGCCCTCAGGCAAGTCATAGAATTAACATAATTGTCCAAGTAAAGTCTGTTTTGCAGAAGAAGAAGGGTTGTTTATTTTGCCTCTGTTCTTAGGCCATTTATAAATCCCACTAATATCAGTTAGCAGAAAATCCTTGGACCTTAAGGAAATGTATAATTCATACTGATGGATAAAGGTAGTAGATTTGGTTGGAATCCCATCACGTTTGTCTGGTAGGGAGGCAGGTATTTGGTGTTAGAGGGCTGCAACTGCTGCAGTTGCTCCAGCAACAGCTGCTGAGACTTAGATTAATACTGATACAGGGGGTGGTGGCTGTGGTACATTTTTCCCACCTCTGAGGCTTCTTGATTCACTATTTGGGCTATCTGGTCCATCTAGATTGCAACTTGCTCTGATATTGGGGTAAAGCAGTGGCAACTTATCAACAGTGAGCAGAATTGCAAGAGTGTCATATCCACTGTTCAGTTTGGATCTTAAGGTATAGGCTTTCCTCCCACACAGCTAAAAATAGGAGAAAGTAGATCTTGTTGTTGGATGTCTTGCTAGACGTGACAATAAATCTCAACTTTCTAGAGGTTTTACTCTGTATTCTAGAACTTGCTTACAGCAGAACATCACAAAAACAACAGTTAAATTAGTTACCTTTTTCAGACAAGAAGCCATATGCATCAAGAAGATCTGCCTTTTACAATATACAGAAGTCAAAGCCTATATATGTGTTTTGGATCCAAGATTCAAATTCTAGGCCTTTTCTTCCTGTTCTTTCAAGTCAGTAGAAATTTGGCCTCACTATACCTGGCCTTGAGATTCAGTGTTTATATAGTAGTTCTGTCTTGCCTGGGAACTGCTGGTTCTCGCCTCACAAACTTTATTCCTTATATTCAACATTGTTTCTGTGAGTATTGTTTTATTCTCCAGTAAAACCAATAACATAGATCAAAATTAAAAATACTTTAATTGAAACTATGATTGCAAGAATGGAATGTTTTTTGTAAAAGAGGTACCATTGAAATGCATTGAATTATACTTTACTTTATTACAGTCAAAGAGCAGTACAATTGAAAATGCAACAAAACATACAGCGGGGCAAAAAAGTATTTAGTCAGCCACCAATTGTGCAAGTTCTTCCACTTAAAAAGATGAGAGAGGCCTGTAATTTTCATCATAGGTATACCTCAACTATGAGAGACAAAATGGGGGGGGAAAATCCAGAAAATCACATTGTCTGATTTTTAAAGAATTTATTTGCAAATCATGGTGGAAAATAAGTATTTGGTCACCTACAAACAAGCAAGATGTCTGGCTCTCCCAGACCTGTAACTACTTCTTTAAGAGGCTCCTCTGTCCTCCACTCATTACCTGTAGTAATGGCACCTGTTTGACCTTGTTATCAGTATAAAAGACACCTGTCCACAACCTCAAACAGTCACACTCCAAACTCCACTATGGCCAAGAGCAAAGAGCTGTTGAAGGACACCAGAAACAAAATTGTAGACCTGCACCAGGCTGGGAAGACTAAATCTGCAATAGGCAAGCAGCTTGGTGTGAAGAAATCAACTGTGGGAGCAATAATTAGAAAATGGAAGACATACAACACCACTGATAATCTCCCTTGATCTGGGGCTCCACCCAAGATCTCACCCTGTGGGGTCAAAATGATCACAAGAATGGTGAGCAAAAATCCCAGAACCACATGGGGGGACCTAGTGAATGACCTGCAGAGAGCTGGGGCCAAAGTAACAAAGGCTACCATCAGTAACACACTACGCTGCCAGGGACTCAAATCCTGCAGTGCTAGACGTGTCCCCCTGCTTAAGCCAGTACATGTCCGGGCCCGTCTGAAGTTTGCTAGAGAGCATTTGGATGATCCAGAAGAGGATTGGGAGAATGTCATATGGTCAGATGAAACCAAAGTAGAACGTTTTGGTCTAAACTCAACTTGTCGTGTTTGGAGGAGAGAGAATGCTGAGTTGCATCCAAAGAACACCATACCTATTGTGAAGCATGGAGGTGGAAACATCATGCTTTGGGGCTGTTTTTCTGCAAAGGGACCAGGACGACTGATCTGTGTAAAGGAAAGAATGAATGGGGCCATGTATCATGAGATTTTGAGTGAACACCTCCTTCCATCAGCAAGGGCATTGAAGATGAAACGTGGTTGGGTCTTTCAGCATGACAATGATCCCAAACACACTGCCCGGGCAACGAAGGAGTGGCTTCGTAAGAAGCATTTCAAGGTCCTGGAGTGGCCTAGCCAGTCTCCAGATCTCAACCCCATGGAAAACCTTTGGAGGGAGTTGAAAGTCCGTGTTGCCCAGCGACAGCCCCAAAACATCACTGCTCTAGAGGAGATCTGCATGGAGGAATGGGCCAAAATACCAGCAACAGTTTGTGAAAACCTTGTGAAGACTTACAGAAAACGTTTGACCTCTGTCATTGCCAACAAAGGATATATAACAAAGTATTGAGATGAACTTTTGATATTGACCAAATACTTATTTTCCACCATGATTTGCAAATAAATTCTTTAAAAATGAGACAATGTGATTTTCTGGATTTTTTTCCCCATTTTGTCTCTCATAGTTGAGGTATACCTATGATGAAAATTACAGGCCTCTCTCATCTTTTTAAGTGGGAGAACTTGCACAATTGGTGGCTGACTAAATACTTTTTTGCCCCACTGTATCTAATTAAAAAATTCTTAGATATAATAATAGCAAATAAAATCCATATCATAATTATAATTTGGCAGCCTGGCTATCATTTATACATGAAATCAAGCAGCCTCTACTGTAGTATATTATTACTCCTAAAATTATGACATCCTAAAGTTATTAATTGTTATCTACTAAAATTACAACAGAATGGTAATATCTAAAATTGAAATGTGTGGATTATGTAAAATGTTTACAATAAGTTATTCATCCGATTCTGACAGATCTTTAGTGCTGCTATGCAGAATCTAGCTGCCTGCACTGTGACTATAATCCATTCGTCTTTAAGCAGAAACTGTAGATAGTTGGTGTCAGAGCGCCCTGGATACGTATTAATCATCAGATAAATAAATTTTGTTCAACGTCTCTATAGAATGAGCATCAAAGAAGAACATGTCCAGTGGTTTCTACCTCTCCAGAATCACAGGGACAGAGCCTTTCTGCCAATGGTATCTTTTTATATTTGCCATCCAAAACAGCTGAGGGGAGTGCACGGCATCGTGCAAGCAAGAAGGCTTTCCAATGATTCACTGACTCTAACTGGCTAAGATATCTGGCAGGATTAACAGTGTATCTGGTATAATCTGGAGACAAGAACGATGGGACTTTCTCTAAGTCCACTTACCTCTCTATGTCCTCTATCCTTTGTCTCAGATTTTGTTTTGCCTGGTTATAGTCCAATTCAGGTACTGAGGAGGGAGAAAAGCCTAGTTTTGCAAGGTTGGACTCAACAGCCTTGATCCATGAAAAGGAAAATTTATCTTGGAGGATTAATGGTGCAAGGCCTTGAAGAAAAAAATGTAGCTTTAGCCAAAGGTTTAAGGAAGCTATACAGATTCTTGATTCAACTTTTGTCAACCCAGTGTCCAGATGTAGGTGTGCGTTTGAAACACAATGAGGCATCTGGAGAATTGCTCTAATAAATTTTGTACTCTTTCCAGATATGTAAAACAAGAAACTGGGGGTCCGAGCTAGGTCCCATAAAAAAGCTGTGCTAGAGACTTGGCCTGAAAAAGCTTAATTGGAGCAGGAACATAACGTCCTCCCTGTGAACGGAAAAAATTGAGAATGGCATTGGCTGATCTTTGACCAGTAGCAACTGCATATTCACAATGAGCTTTCCTTGAGCTGGTGGCATGTATGACCACACCTAGAAACTTAAAGGTGGTCATTTGTTCTATATTGTGACCATTAAGATACCATGAACAAAGTCTTGTCCTTTTAGCAAAAGCTTGGTTTTCTGGTAATTTATTTCCAATTCATCATTATTACAGTATTGAACCAGGGCTCGCAAGGCTCTTTTTAGGCCTACTGATGTCCTAGAGCAGGGGTTCTCAAACTACGGCCCGCGGGCCGCATACGGCCCACCAGGGTCATTTATCTGGCCTGCCTGCCCGATTGGCCGCCGCTGCTGTCTCTCAGAAGTGGAAGTGTCGGGGCTGTATCGGGAGTTGCAGGCAAGGCACGAGGAGGGAGATCGCAGAGCTGGACTCTTCTACATTACAGGTATACCGGGTCATCTGCGGGAGGGATCCTCCGTGCAGGGTGATTGGTGTGTCGTTCTCCAAGCTGCTTGTCTCATTCTTTCCCCCAATTGCCCACCCCGTTCTTGCAATCCCTCCAAAACCATCTGGGCTTCCCCAGCTCTCATGAGTACAGGCGCCCTATTTGGAGAACAGCAGGAGCCCCGTTCTCATGGGGCTTCACGTTTGCATTTTATGTTCCTTCCTCTTTTACCCACACAATGGATTTCATTGGGAATGTCATTAAAATATTACCAATAACCTGCTGCCATGACTAGGGTTTAGTCAACAGAAGGCACTAGCAGTGCCTGAAACTTATTTCCAAGATTAAATTCCAGTTTTACAGGGACACTCCTGATTTTGGGGAAGGCATCCTCGAACTAATGGGAGGGCTCAAGGTAGAGCAGGCAGAACACTATGGGAACAAGTAGCCAAAGAAATGATGTCTTTCCATTACTCATCAAGACTCGGGGTACCTTTTGGTGGAAGGGAACATGGGAATGAAGCTATTCCATTATCCATTTTACTGGCTGATTGATTAGCACTAGTCTGCAGAAATTCAGAATAAGAAGCAAAGTTAGTGTTTCCTGGATCTCTTTGCTGATAACTAATGGATTTTTGCAGATCAGGTCTGATAGCCTTATGATGGAGAGAGTGGTCAATTGATTGTTAATCATTTATTAAATTAATTTGGCCTGGAAATAATTTTTCACAGAGTGTAAAAGCACAACAGGGAACAGGAATGTTTGGAACTACTTAAAGTTGCTTCATTCCAGAGAAGCTCTTCTAAACGTCTTTGTGTCCTTTTTTTTCTGGTAATTTTTGCCTGTGACTTTGGGGAAATTGACTTGTAGATTTGTATACATGTATGCATTTTTTAATATTCGTATATCCAAGTTTTTATTTTTGGAAATCAGGTCAGCCTACTTCTTTGCAAATTATCAGGACTGCAGAAAGTATTGTACTCAGTTTCTGTTTCACTTTCTCTTCTCTTCTGTTCCTTGCATTTACAGTATATCGAAACTCCTTTTCCTTGCCCAGACCTGTTTCATCATCTCAAATTCTTTGTACAGGCAGTCATCGCTTAACAACCATTCATTTAGTAGTTATGCTCAGTCCCCAAAGTTACAGCTGTTGCAGCACCCCTGCAGTCACATGATCAAAATTCGGGCACTTGGCAGCCCGTCCACACTTACAACCACAGGGGCACTTCAACTCATACTTCCTCATACTCTGCGGGAGGGATCCTCTGTGCAGGGTGATCGGTGGGGTCCAGGGCACCCTATTACTTTCTCCATTTGGGCTGTGTGGTTGCCCCTCAAGTAGGAGAATGGCCACTGGCACTGACCAATAATGTGGGGGGCAGGGGGATGGGATGGGGGGAGGATAACATTTAATTACACTGACCACCAATGCAGGGTGGGGTTTATGTTGGTTAAAATTGTTCTTTATTTTAATTATTGTATTGTTTTTTTCCTGGGTTTTTTTTTTTTTTTTGTACTACAAATAAAATATGTGCAGTGTGCATAAGAATTCATTCATGTTTTTTTCAGACTATTATTGTGAGCGTCCCAGAGTCACCTGTTGAGGCAGATAGGCAGCATACAAGCTTAATAATAAATAAACAAACAAGCAAATAGTCTGGCCCCCCAACATTCTGAGGGTCTGTGAACTGGCCCCCTGTTTAAAAAGTTTGAGGACCCCTGTCCTAGAGCGTATTACTACGTCGTCTCCATAGAGCAGCAGGGCGATGCTGCAATCTCCTATTTTTGGGGGGTGGTGATTTGGTTTATTTATCCATTTTACCATATCATTGATGTAAAAATTAAAAAACGGGGCCAGAATGAGCCCTTGTTTTACCCCCTTTTGAACTTGAACCAGCATCAAGAGAGACCCTTGCTTACTACACCTAACCTTGAGGGTCGTGTTGGTATGTAAGGCATGTAATAAGTGGAGAAGCCTGTGATCAATTGAAGCAGCTTCCAGCTTCTCCCATAGCTTGGTCCTGGTAACAGAATCAAAAGCTGCCTTATGATCTATGAAGGCTGCATATGATGATACTGATCAATTCATCGCATATTTTTCGATCAGATGCTGCAGGACCAAAAACTGATCAATGGTGCCTCTCCCTTCTCTAAACCTGGCTTGTTCTTCTGCTGTCAAGTTCTCACAGTCTAGCCAGTCCTTGAGTTTGTCTTGTAGGTGTTTAGCATAAACTTTGCTAATTACATTTAGCAGACTTATAGGTCTATAGTTTGCAGAGTCATCTCTGTTTCCCTTCTTAAAGATTGGGACAACAATCACCAGCCCCCAGTCATCCAGGATGTATCCCGTATTGTCGATGTAAGTAAATAACGACGCCAGGACTGGGATCCACCACTCCTTATTGTTCTTCAGCAATTCTGCAGGAATGAAGTCGGCTCCTGGGGCCTTCCCTGTCCTAAGTTGATCAATGAGAGATTTAATTTCAAGCACTGAGACTGGGGGCCACTCAGGTAAATCCTTCGTTGGTTGCATTTTTATCTTGCTGGAGGGATCTTCAAACATCCTCCAAAAGTGTAGCTCCCAAACTGTAGATGATATATGGGAGTCTTAATGGGGTATAAGTTCTAGCAGATTGGCAAGCTATTAAGCACCAAAATAGAGATGAGTCCTTTTTCTTTATGGCCTCAACAAGCTGTTCCCAAGTGGATCTTGTGTCTTGTTTTTTCTTAAATGCCACTAATTGCTTGCATTGAATTATAGTATATTGTAATCCATAAAGCAAAAAAAAAAAAAAAATTGGCCACATCTGTTTCTGCAGAGTAATATTGAAATTTTATTGGTAAGTAGCTTAACTGACCACTAGGAAAGATCAAACTTTTTTGAAAGTACATAATCTTTTAAATAGAAATACTGTGTTATTGCTCCATAATCATTACTTAGAAATCTGATCCAAATGACTCAAAGCCCCTTTGTCACTGACATTATATCACAGGCATAGTTAAGCCAGGTTGCTCCATCATTCCTCAGGTTACAGTTGAGAGCATAACTTGCAGTCTAGCTTTATCTTCTATTTCCCTTGTGTCATTTAATACTTCTCAAGATTAGTTTAACAGCAGCAAGCAGTTTACTTGGATCCTAAATTGCTCTTCTTTTCAGGAGACAGAGGAGAGTTGTTCCCAATAGCTTCTTTTCCATCAGTGTATCATATCTCATTCTATTTTCAAGGACTCCCCAACAGTAAGAAGTAGAACATCAGAAATTCTTGGAGCTATAAAACAAACATGGGCTCATTATCCACTGAAAGTTAGAAATGCAGTAAACACTGGAACTTCCAATGAGGACATGGAGAGCTGAACGCCCTCAAGGGAGTGGGGTGGCATTGCGGCAGAGATTGGTAACCAGAAGGCAAATTCTGGCTGCTTTTAATCTCTCCAGGAAAAGGAGATCATGAGATTGCCCACATGTACTCTGGACAGCTGCTTCTCATGAGTAGACTGCAGGAACCAAAATTTTTGTGATTGGCTCATGAGTGGAGTGGCTGGGAGTTGAGGGAGTCCATCAAGCTCACATCTATTAATGCCTGTATGGACAAAAAGCTCAGTCAAGCCTCATTTCTTAGTCACTTCTGGAATTGCTTTTTAATTGTTTTTCAACTATTAAGAATCTTTGGATCAGCAAGTTTTTACAACATTGAGTCTCCTTCAATCCTTGGAGAGAATAGTTTTAAGTGCAAGATTAAGGACTTTAACAAAAATTGGGGGGGGGGTGGATAAGCAGCAAATGAGTGTTTAGAACCTTGATTTCATAAAGTTATGAATGGATTAAGGTTCTAGAGGGGTTTGAAATTATTTTGAAATCAATTAGAAGAAACCTTCCCTTGGGAAAATGCTGTTGCTTATAAAAACCATGATAAGATGGGATTTTAAAGGTTGGATACTAGAAGGAACAAGAAAGAACTAAAGATTATAATTAAAGGAGAAGAGCACTTAAATTCAACTCACTAATATAGAATGGAGCAAAATATTTTAACTTTGGATGAATTCAAGGATATTTGAAAACAATGGACTCAGAAGTTAAAATTAATATAAGATTAACTTTAAGATTGTCTGCTATCATGGACAAATTGGATTTAAAAGGGGTTGTAGAAGAGGAACAAGATTTACTGGATAAGACTGAGGCCAATTTGAATGTGGATTTAAAAATGATGAGTTATAAGAATGGTATGGAAAAAGATATTACACTGAATATTCAAATGAAACTGGCTGATGTCTTAATAATTAAAAGGGATATACAAATAACAAACCAGAAGAGTGACAAAAGAGACTTGTTAAAGCTTTGAAAAATTTTGTGAGAAGGGACAAAGAAAAAACTAAAAGAAATCAAGCTCTGGGACATTATTTAAAGATCAAGATTGTTAAAATCAAAGGGAAGGAGCACAAAGTTAGTTTATTTGATCAAGGTTAAAATATATATATGTTGTTTCTGGTAATCCATAATGGATTTTTGCTGACCAGGATTGAATGACAAGGCTTTAAGAATTTATTTATAGATAAGAGATGAGATATGGGAAGAAAAGACCTTTTGTTGTATTTTCAGAGAAGATGATAAGTTGCTGAAATTGTTTGTACTTGTTATGATGAAGGGGGAAATCACTTCTTTATATATTTCTTTTCTTTTTCTTTACTATATTCTTATTTTTTCTTTCTTTTCTATTTTTCTTTATATTTTCTTTTCTGTACTTTCTATCCCCCTTTTTCATTCTTTTTTACTTTTTTACTTTGTATTACAGTAGTCTTTTATTTTTGTAATTGCAAACTTTAATAAAATTATTATTTTAAAAAAAGGAATGCAGTAAACATTGGGTGCACTTGGATCAGGCCAAATTCATAGTGTTAGTCAAATTAGACATGACATTGGAAGATTCATGGTTATTGGATAGTTAAAAGCAAATTACAACTGAATTTGATTGATATTGGATCACTGGGGAAGGTCATTCCCCATCTAAATACCCTCAGGATATTTGTTGCTGGATAAAAGAAAACCTAATACCCTATACTATCTTTATATATTAGGTTTACCATCCTTTTGAATAGCTGTAACTAAAAATAAGCTTACAGTTAATTAGGTATTATAGAGTTGGGCTCAATTCCTGGTGACTATATGAGTAAATGCTTGCTGTTTCAACCTCTTTTTGATAATAACTTGTAGCTCTTTCAAGGGCAAACTCTTGAAACCATTTTATGAGTTATATTTCACTTCTACTTCTCTCAGTCTTGTTAAGTATGATTTTTTTTTTCAGTTCACCTCCACTCATATTACATGCCCTAAATATGTGAGTTTCTGCCTGTTGATCATTGCCCCAAGTGAGCAGACTCTATTTGAACATGTAATTGATTGACTATTCTTGCAGCCCATGGTACTATTAGTAACAATATCCAAATGCATAATTTGAAGGCATTGATCTTCTTTCCTTCCCTATTTCTGAGTGTCCAGCTTTAATGGTCATACATTACCACTGGAGAGATCATTGTTCTAACTATTCTGATCCTTGTTATCAAAGAAATATCCTTATCTTTCATGATCTTGTCTAAATTTGTATTGCCTCCCTCCCTGGGATTAGTCTCCTCTTTACTGTTCCAGCTCGCTGTTTTTATCTGTTATTAAATCCAAGAAAACAAAATTTATTTCTTGATTCATCCCCATCAATAGTAATCTCAGTAGGCATACTTGTTGACATAATCTTTGTCTTCTTAATAGTTAACATTAACACCCACTTTTCTAACCCCAACCCAACTGTCATCCCTTCTAATCCTGCCATTTTTATATTTGTTGTGCTAAATTATGAGGAAAATATTAACTTTTGTCCTACTTCCTTTCTCATTCTGAACAAATTGTCTAAATGCAGTCTTTACAGTAGCTGTTGCTTCTTCTTGTAAAGGTTCCTCAGAAGAACAATCAGATGTATGGCACTCATTAACCTTAATATGTTCATCTTCTGATATTATTTGTATAGTATCAGATTTATATAATATCAAAGGCCTTGCTATAGTCAACAAAACAAAATTAAATTCTCATCTTGTATTCTTTTGTCTCTGTGCTACCCTTCTTTTGTTAACTAAGCCATTCAGTCTTGGTTGACGATTGGTATATAAGCCCAGGTAAATAAATAAATATACTATCCAATCTTATGTCATTCTGCCTCTTCTAAAATCTGCTTGTCCTTTTAGCATTTCTTTCTCTAAGTATGGCTCTGTTTTAAGGTCTTAATAAAACTTCCTTTGTGTAAGGAATTACTGCAATGGATCATTGATCTAGGAATTCTCTTTCCTCTCTCTTCTTCATTAAGTCACATAGCTTTGTTCCATATTTGTTATCATAGGACTCTTGACAATCATGTTACTGGGCTTTCCACACATCCTTAAGTTGGGAGGAAAAGATAGCAAGATAAATTGCATTGACCATTCAAATACACACTTCAACAAAAAGGCCAGTCGGTGTTGCTGCCCTCACACAAGTTAAAGCAGCATAATTTCAGAACAGTGAAATTCACTGCATTCCCTACCATCCTTTTTCCTTCCACCCATCATCACCTCCCAGTGAGAAAACCAGCCACCATCCAACTTACTGAACATGTGGCTATGTGGGGTTGAGGTTCAAGTCTTAATTTTTATTACATATTTATATTTGAGCATATACTTAGCAATGCATTTTTTTAGTATTATTCTCTCTTTATTTCCTCATATGTATATCATGTAATCATCTAATTTCAAGTAGCTCATTCTAATTTACCTAAATTCACTTCTTTCTAAAACATCCAAATTAATATGTTTTATTTCCATTTTAACAATGTCAAGCTTTCCTTCATTCATGCTTCTAATGTTCCAATTTACATCCCTTGTAAAAGAAGGAACCCTTTCATTACAGGTATCCTCGCTTACCTACCACTCGTTCAGCGACCGAAGATGGAATGGCACTGAATGAGTGGTATTTATGACCAGTCCTCAAACTTCCAGCTACCACTGTGCCCCCGCAATCAGTTGATCATGATTTGAGTGCTTGGGAACCAGCTTGCACTTATGACAGCTGCAGCATCCCATGGTCACGTGATCTCCATTTGTGACCTTCCCTACTGGCTTCCCACAAGTAAAGTCAACGGGGAAGCCAGCAGGGAAGGTTGGAAGTTACTCTGGTAAGTCCTCTCGGCCTTCTTGTGCTCACACAGCACCATGCCATCCATTCCTTGGCCTTCCTGCGCTCATGTCCTGCTGGCCATCCACTCCTTGGCCTTCCTGTGTTCATGCTGCACCATCCACCACCACCCCGGCCTTCCTGCACTCATGTCCTGCTGTGCCATCCACTCCTTGGCCTTCCTGTGTTCATGTGCGGCCTGCACCAGGCCTCCCAAAACCCCTCCCCTGGGTTCCCCCAACTCACATGCAGCCTGCAACAGCCCTCTCAGAGCCTCCCCTGGCCTCCCCCACTCCCTGCGGCATCCCCACACTCCTTACCAGGGACTCCCACCACTTCCCACTTAACAACCCATGTGTCTTGGGGTTACGACAGCAACTGGTACTTCTGAGATTGTCATCGCTAAGCGATGTGGTCACATGACATTGTGCTTTATGACAACATCACTATCAACGGCAGTCTTGGTCCCAATTGCCGTCATAATCCGAGGACTACCTGTACAGGCATCATCAACAACCAGTACCTGAAGCTTTAGTTTGACAATGTTATCACTTCCTATATCTACTTATGAAAGTACTGTGCTCTTTCCCAGAAATTAGAGGAGGCCTTCTAACCTAGGAAAGTCTCATAATCTGACACTGAAACTCATCTGAATGTTTTAAATATACACTCAGCTAAATAATATCAATCATGTAACAGATTCATGATAGCTTTTTCATAGACAGCATCTGAAGAGTATCAAATTGGGGGAGGCGAACCTATGTGGGGTTTAATAATTAAACAAACATGCACAGTCTCTGTCGTTCTTGTTCTTGTTTTGATAGAGTGGTGTAGTAGTTAAGGTGTTGGACTAGGACTGTGGAGATCCAGGTTGAAGTCCACCCTTAGGTGTGGAAGCTCACTGGATGAATTTGACCCAGTCATTCACTCTCAACCCACCCCAGGTTATTGTTGTGAGGAAAAATGGGAAGAGGGAATGCTATGCATAGCCACCTTTTGCTTTTGGAAAAAAAAAGTATAATAGAAATCTAATAAACAAATAAAAAGCAATGTAAAAACATAATTTTCTTTTGATAAGGTTGTGGCTTTCTCAAGACTGGCATTTTTGGATAAGGATAAATTTTACATAGTGGTATAAACATCTCTTGTGCTGATTAAAATACATACATACATACATACATACATACATACATACATACATACATACCAGAAATGAGACTGGCATTCAGAATTGGGAGTGAAGGATGCAACCAAAATCTAGGCATTCTGTTGTCAAAATTCTAACCAAAACAATCCCTTTGGCTTCCTTGAAACCTGAAAATTAACATAATTGTGAGTGGGACCTTTCCTCCTATGTCAGTTATTTACAGAGGTGGGAAGAAGAAAGTTTTGCTTATGCCACTACTGGGAAAGATTGTTCTAATAGTAGTAGGTACTGCTTCAGTCTGTTATTAGTGTCTTCTTCTTTTGGATTTAGGATTTCAGAGGCAAGATGCATGGTGGGAAGGGGGAGGGAGAGGAATATAAATTAATAAATGTGTGTGACATGCAAACTCCCCTGTTTTTAGAAAGTTCCCTTTAATAGTTCAAAAATGGCAACATTAATCTTGCATAAGCTATATTTTGACCCTAAAGATACAAATGTTGTTAATGACTGTAAAGATCATGTGCGTGAGTATGAATTTGATAGCAAATCTGACAAATAATATCTTGCTATCCTGATTATTTAATTTAGGGCTTTTAGAATTGGAACTGGATTAATGATAGATCAATGTATGGACATGTTTGAATTCACAGAAAAAATGGACTAAGATTCATATTCAGTAATGAAGAACATATATGGCTGGTTCAGTCTACTCTTCATATAAGTACTGGTTTATTGACTAGCATATGAAATCAAATGCAATTTGGGTTTACTAAACTGTATATTTTTTTCAACACTCATCTTAAACAAGCTGGCTTTATTCACTGATATGTCGTCTTATATTTACATTACACTAAAAAGATTTTTTTGCAGCAATTTTTTATTAAATAAAAAATATATTTGTTGGAGAATATTAATAGAAACATAAATTGGAAGGAGTCATGTCTAACTCTGCTCAGTTAAGGAATCAGACTTAAAGCATAAAACAAAACTTAAGGTACAGGAATCCCTGCCATTCCCTTCTCCTGCTGATATCTCTCCCAACAACAGCTGTGTGTATATACATTACTCTTTTCTCAGGACTGTACTCCTGGTATTTCCTGAAATGTAATCCACAAAGACATATATTAGTGAGTCCTTAAAGTGTCTCAAGAACCTTTCATTTTTATAACTTGTTTATTTTAAATTTTCTTTTTAATGAAACTCTTTGGGGCTCTAGATTTCCTAATAATGAAGTCCTTTTTTCTTTCTAGGAAGAATAATTTTAAAACTGTTTTTGTTCTATTTCTTGCACTTTTTCATAAAACATTCTCTGCCGTGATCTCTGATTTCCCCAGCAACCAACCATCCTTGGGCTACATAGCCATCCAACCTATGCCCCACTTTTCCATTTGTGTTTCATAAATGAAATGTAAAATGCTGTTTATTTTCTCTTTTCAAACCTGATTGATAGATTATATACCATCAATATAGTGTTAGCTGTTAGCAACCACATAAATAACCTTCTCTAAATTAGGATTAGAATATTTAGAATTAATTGGCTTTAAGGAGCTAACCAAGCTTTATGTTTATAAATGAAGGATTATTTCCTCATGCTGTTTTGTTTGTGTAAAATAAACTTGTAAATAACTTGTCTGAGCTGATTATTCCTTTGTTGATTCTAAGAGCAGCTACTTGTTGAGCTTTGTCCTCATCATTTGACAGGCATGAGTACAAGTTGGAGTTTATTTTTCTCCAGTACGGTAAGAAGTAGCTTACATCATACATGCATACCTGTCATGCTTACCCTTTCAACGTAAGCAACATTATGCAAACAGCAAAAAAGGAATCAGAAAAACAAGCCAAAGAAGTTAAAGGTATGACATAAGAAAAACAAAAGGAAATATGGCTAAATCTAGTTTACCCTAATACCTTTCACTATATTTCTTCATTGCATTGTATCCTTGCAAACTGTCCCGGTTTCAGTTCACTAATTCATATATTGCCTTTTTTTCTTAAAATTTCTCGCTGCTCTCTTTTTCAGGATCTCATCAATTCCATCTAACTACATTTTTCTTAGTCTTTCCCTTTGCAAAAGAGTCTTCCCCTATTCACTTTTTCCTCTTATAACCAAACCTCCTCAATGTACTTCTTTCAGACTGGTCATTTACTTTTGCATTCAGTCCACATTCATTCATTACCTATTATCCTCTTGTTTTACCAAACCCATTTCTTAGGTACCCCATTCCCACTATATTCAACTTACTTTTATATTTTTTCTGATACACCCAATTCTCATTTCCCTATTACAAAGTGGGCAGGAAGTATGGTATTATATGTAGCCATTTTTATTTTTGGCAAATACTGATTCCTCACAAAAGTCCACACACTACCTTTCTATAGAAAATTGTATAAAATTTTATAGAGGTAGTATACATGCTATTTTACTGTCAACATTAATATGTCTTAAATTTTTCCACCTAGTTCCCCTTCTTTAGTAAACATTCTTCTAAAACAGGGGTCGGGAACCTATGGCTCGCGAGCCAGATGTGGCTCTTTTGATGGCTGCATCTGGCTCGCTGCCAAATCTTTAATAAAAAAAATAACGGGGTAAGGCTTAGAACACGTCTTCTATCCGCCGAGCGCAGGCCACGCCCTCCTCCGCATAGCATCTGCATCCGGCATCCTTGGGACTCACCCTACCTTGCCCCGCAGCATCTGCGGCTGAACGGGCCTGGAGCCACATCGTCCTCCACAGGCAGCCACAAATGGAAGCCCCGGCTTCGGCCTAGCTCCTGTCAGCGGCCCATGCGAATGCGATCCGGGTGCACCGCTTTGCATCCTGCTTCCGCTGCCCCTGCTCTGTTGGGTGAGTCCTCATCTTGGGCTGGCCCCTCGTTTGTGGCCCCAACGAGGTACGAGACATATTTCAGGCACGGTGCCACTTTCCACCAGTGGCCGAAAATCGAGCCCCCGGCTTGGGCCTAACCTCCTTGATGGCCTGTAAGGGTCCATCCCACCAGCTACACCCGCAATTGGCTACCCTGCCTTCATTACCTCTGCCCTGCCCCACGGACCACTACCTGGGGTGGTATCCTCCTCACCTCAGTCAGCTAGCTAATTGCAGAAACCCTTTTATTGAAGAAGATGCCTAAAAGAAAAAAAGATGAGGAGTATTTTCAGCAGGAATGGACAGAGGAATTCGCCTTTGTGGAGAGAGCAGGTTCTGCAGTGTGTCTAATATGCAATGATAAAATTGCATCGATGAAACGGTCAAATATAAAGCGGCACTTCGACACACGCCATACTACATTTGCATCGAAATATCCTGCGGGGGACAGCAGGAAGAAAGCATGTCAAGAGCTACTGTGCAGAGTGCAAGCTAGTCAGCAGCAACTCCGTGTTTGGACCCAACAAGGTGAGTGGAATTCGGCTAGCTTTGCTGGCGCTTTAGCAATTGTGAGAAACGGAAAGCCATTCACAGATGGAGAGTATGCCAAAACATTCATGCTTGATGTTGCCAATGAACTTTTTGACGACTTTCGGATAAAGACAAGATAATCAAACGAATAAAAGACATGCCTCTGTTGGCAAGAACTGTTCACGATCGTACCATCATGATGGCAAATCAAATTGAGGCAACACAAGTGAAGGACATAAATGCAGCACCATTCTTTTCTCTCGCTTTGGATGAGTCAACAGACGTAAGCCATTTATCCCAGTTCAGCGTGATTGCAAGATATGCTGTCGGTGACACACTACGCGAGGAAAGCCTTGCTGTTTTCCCTATGAAAGGGACAACAAGAGGGGAGGATTTATTCAAGTCTTTCACTGAGTTCGCTGAAGAACAAGATCTACCGATGGATAAACTTATTTCGGTGTGTACTGATGGTGCTCCGTGCATGGTGGGGAAAAACAGAGGATTCGTAGCGCTTCTTCGTGAACATGAAAAGAGACCCATCCTAAGTTTTCACTGCATCCTACATCAGGAGGCGCTTTGTGCTCAGATGTGTGGCGAGCAGCTTGGTGAGGTGATGTCGCTGGTCATTCAGGTGGTCAACTTTATTGTTGCCCGAGCTTTAAATGATCACCAGTTTAAAACACTGCTGGATGAAGGTGGGAATAATTATCCTGGTCTGCTTCTGCACAGCAATGTGCATTGGTTGTCAAGAGGGAAGGTGCTCAGCCGTTTCGCGGCTTGTCTGAGCGAAATCCGGACTTTTCTTGAAATGAAAAACATCGAGCATCCTGAGTTAGCTAACACTGAGTGGCTCTTGAAGTTCTACTATCTCGTGGACGTGACTGAACATCTGAACCAACTCAATGTGAAAATGCAAGGCGTTGGAAATACAGTCTTATCCCTTCAACAAGCAGTGTTTGCATTTGAAAACAAGCTAGAAGTCTTCATCGCCAACATTGAAACAGGTCGTTTACTACACTTTGAAAAACTGGGAGAGTTTAAACATGCATGCACAGCAAGTGACCCTGCTCAACATCTTGATCTTCAGTAGCTAGCGGGCTTCATATCTAATCTCCTGCAGTCATTCAAGGTGCACTTTGGAGAATTTCGTGAGCACACTCGTCTTTTTAAGTTCATCACCCATCCACACGAGTGTGCAGTGGACAGCGCCGACCTGAGTTACATCCCCGGTGTCTCCGTCAGAGATTTTGAGCTACAAGCTGCTGACCTGAAGGCCTCAGACATGTGGGTGAATAAGTTCAAGTCACTGAATGAAGATTTGGAAAGACTTGCATGACAGCAAGCAGAGTTGGCGAGCAAACACAAGTGGGGAGAAATGAAAAAACTTCAACCCGCGGACCAGCTGATTGTCAAAACTTGGAACGCGCTTCCCGTCACATACCACACACTGCATCGTGTGAGTATTGCTGTACTGACAATGTTTGGCTCCACGTATGCATGTGAGCAGTCTTTCTCACATCTAAAGAACATTAAGATCAACCTACGATCACGTTTAACGGATGGAAGTCTCAACGCCTGCATGAAGCTTAACCTCACCACGTATCAACCAGACTACAAAGCCATCAGCAAAACCATGCAGCACCAGAAGTCGCATTAATGGTAAGAAGTACTTTATTCACCATTGGTTAGCAACAGCATAACAACGTTATTAAAAAGAATTCAGAGACTTATTGTACTTTAAAAGTGTTGGTCTTACATAAAATGCACACATTTACTTGTATTTAGTTTTAAACATATTGTATGGCTCTCACGGAATTACATTTTAAAATATGTGGCATTCATGGCTCTCTCAGACAAAAAGGTTCCCGACCCCTGTTCTAAAATATAGGTATTCGTCTACTTAAAATGATTTTTCACCATTTACTTATAACTTGCAATTGTTCATAAGTGTTCTCTGTAAAACCCACCTATCTTGGTCTTCTCTACATTAAGTTTCACATCCATGTACCATATCTAAATATTTCAAAAGTTCACTTGATTCTCTGAGCTGAGTAAAGATGGGTAATCTCTTTAGAGAAATATATGGAAGTTGTGTTAAAATGTGCCCAAACGTATAACCATAATAGATAAATTGTGATGATTGTAGAGATAAGTTGGATTACAAGAGGGCAAAACACATGCAAAGGAATACTGCAAGACATAACTGTCATAAGCTGTGCAGTTATTCAGTTAGCAATAATCTTGCTTTAAGTAAATTGTGCTAGGAATGTTTCTGGAAGGGCTTATCATTTATATTGTCCCAGAACATCTGTTGTTGCTCAAGACTTGACATCTCTTTGTATAAAAGTTAAGAACCTTAATTCTGATCAGATGTCACCCAAAGAAATTATTCATGTATTTCATGTATCGTACTGAAAAGAGTTTGTTTAAACTACCTTATGGCATTCTACTGAAGAAATCTTATAGCACTCATTAACACAACATATTCTTTCAATATTATTGAATTCCACAAAATAATTTTGTATAATACAGAAATCTTTATTATATATTACTGTTACTGTGCTATTGTACCTTTTGGTGTGGGGGTAGAGAAGATCATGACTGTAAAATAGCATGACATCAGTTTCAGAGGAATTGTGGTAATAGCGTCTAACAAAAGAGCAATCAGCATGTTAAATTTTAGATTGTCCCAGGGGAAACGTTTTTTCTGCAGACTTCACCTGTCCTTATGCCTTCAATGTGGAATGAAGTATTTCTCATAGTTAAACTCTTACTGCAATTTCTGTGTGGTCTCCCTGATAAATTGCTTGTGCTTGTAGTCTGATTAAACTGTGCTTAAGGATGTCCCGCAGCACAAAGGGATTGCATACACAGCCTAATTTAGAGACTCTTCTTGCAACATATATGTACCTTGCTTACCATATTGATTTATATTCTGCCTTTCCTCCCAGAGTCTGAGGTGGTACAGATAGTCATAGACTTACAACCATTCATTTAATGACCATTTGAAGTTACAATGGGGCTGAAAAAAAAGTCTTCACGCTTATGACCATTGCAGCATCCCCACGGTCACGTGATCAAAATTCGGGTGCTTGGCAACCGGCATGTATTTACGATGGTTGCAGTGTCCCAGGGTCACGTGATTGCCACTTGCAACCTTCCCAGGGCTTCCAACAAGCAAAGTCAATGGGGGAAGCCAGATTTGCTTAATGACCATGTGATTCACTTAACAACCATGGCAAAAAAGTCATAAAATCGTGTGTGACTCACTTAATGACCACATTGCTTAGCGATGGACGTTTCAGTTCCAATTCTGGTCATAAGTCGAGCACTACCTGTATACATAGCACTCCTTTTTCTAGTTTTTCTCCATAAAAATTTGTGAGATAGGTTGGGTAGAGGGAGTTACTGGCCCCAAGTTACACACTGACTTTCCATGGTTCAGAATAGACTTGAATCTGTGTCTCCCCAGTCCTAGTCCAAAACCTTAGCCCCTATGCCAGGGTTTTCCAAACTGCGAGGGAAACTGTGAGGCCAGGGGATGTATGAAGAACCTTTTAGTTACATTGCTATAATAAATCCACCTTTCCCAGCTTCATTGTATTGTTTTCATTGTTCATTTGTGTTTATTTTGGTGTTTGGATTTTTAGGGAACATGCATACATTAAGATTACACTAAATGGAGGTGTGATGGCAAAATGTTTAGGAACCCCTTCCCTATGCCATATATATTACTGGCATTGTTACCCTTCAACTTTTTTACATTTGAAAATGTAAATTTCAACACCTGTTCTAGACTGGAGTTCTTTTCTTTGATGTCAAAAGATAAAGACTAGAGCAAGCTGCTGTTTCTAAAATGTACTGTGAAGAAGCTTTGCTTTGCTAACCTGGTTTTTTGTTTGTTCTCCTGAGATGTGATCCATGGTGGAATGCTGTTATAGTTCATGAAATTGATCATTTGAATAGTTTAAGAAGCTTTGGACAATAGATTAAACAATTAACTTTACATGATTATGTACATTTTTTAGAAAAATGATCAATTTTTTAAACACTCATGGCTATGGCATTAACTTTTAAAAATGGGCATGCTTTGTGTCCCATTGGCTAAGGAATGCGGCTTGGCGGGGCCTAGAAGATGTGCCTTTTCTACTATACAGCCTGCCCTATGGAGCATTCTTCCTCAGGAGATCAGGATGGTCCCCACCCTGCTGGCTTTTCATAAATCCTGGCTGTGTGCCCTGGCCTGGGGCCCCAAGTGTGTGCTGGGCCCCGTTTCTTGGTTATTTTAGTTATTATGATGTGTGATTTATTCTCAGCTGCTCTGTATTTTAATTTTTGTATTATTGTAATTGTTTTTATTTTATTTTTTAGAATGAATGAATGAATGAATGAATGAATGAATGGGTGGGAGGAAGGAAGGAAGGAAGGAAGGAAGGAAGGAAGGAAGGAAGGAAGGAAGGAAGGAAGGAAGGAAGGAAGGAAGGAAGGAATTTTGAAGTGAGTCCCAGTAAATTATGTATGGTCCATAATGTTTTGGATCAGCATGTCTATATTACAAGCATTGTACTGCAGTATTTTTGTGAAGATTTTTATTGTGCAAAGTGGCTTTAAAGTTTATTGTTTCTTGAGGCTTCTGTTATGTTCTTAATCTGCTGATTTTGTTCTTTATACTTCCTTCAGCCTATGAATATAAAGATTATTTGAAAAGGGAGTACAATTTGGTCAAAATTGTTCCCGGCTGTTTCTGCTATCTCTTATTAGCATTTCTTTCAAATAGCAAAGGAGAATACTTCCAGAATGAATCAAGTAGCAGATTTCATCAACTTGATTTGATTTATATCTTGGATAATTACATTGTTTAACAGTACCTTAATACATGAAAGTTTAAATGAAATTTAATTGATGCTTAAAGGCTTCTCTGAAGGGCACTAAATGAGTCTAGTCTTAAAATATGAAGAGGCTGGCACAAAGCAGGAAGTTTATTATTTGCCTCCCAAAGATTCTAAATTGAATATTTTGTGATTGAGGATGATATCCAAAGTTGCCTCTCATTCTAGATGGCTCAGCAGACAGCTGAATACATAATCAAGTGGAAATAATGTTGGCTGGTAAGAGGGAAAGGATTATTCCATTGAAGCAGGTGCTATCTCAGGTGTGCATGCAGCTAATTACCTTCTAGCATCCAAAGAAACCAAATTTTTGTCCCTTTGTTCAGAGAAAAATACTGTGTGCATGTATATGCAAGAGACAGAAAGACTGGGCACAAAAATTCCCTCCCCCCTACTCCCTCCCCCCCTCCACACACACAAAAAGTTAGGAAACTGTACCATCCTATATGGACATTCTCAATACATGTTCAATGCATTTGTTGGTCCTTTTGCCACAAAAAAACCTGAGCCAACCAACTACAAAGGCACTATTCTTTCTGCTTCTGTTTAAAAGCCAGTGCCAGCAGTGAAGCCAGAAAGATAGCAGGTGCTCTTCATCCTAGCTTGAACCATGGTTCTTTCTTATAGCAACAGCAGGGATGGAGGAAAGCAAACAGGACAGATCTTTACTGTGTTGATTATTTGCAGATCCTTGCAGTTCTTCCCAGGTGCCCTTTCATTACTTTCGTGCAAACTAAGCAAGTTTGAAATTGACAAGAATAATCTTTTTTCCCTTCCTATTTGACAGGGAACGGACTGGCTTCAAAGCACTAGGCAGCTGCTTAGATACATTGCAAACTGAAGCTTTGTGCAGGGGACAGGAGAAAAATGGTTGCCTTGTGATGAGGCAACAGCTTCCTTCTGATGAGGAAAGCAGATTGCTCCCAAGCAGCATTTCAAAGTGTTGCCAAAGAAAGTGGTCATACCAGGTGGCAGCAGTTGGCCAACTTTTTCTGGGCTTAGAAGTGAGCAGGGTTGGACCCTATTTGTATTGAATAGGAGACCACCATGTTTTAAATAGGGCTAGCTGATCTGTACTGCAAAAATCCAGTTGACCACTACAGTTAATTTTCTATATATCTTAGCTAATATCTAGTGGTTTTCTGGATTTTTGCAGATCTTGTGCCATGAATGGAAATCAAGAAAACTTCCCAGAAGGAGACAGTGGCAAGCCACTTCCAAAGTGTTGCCAATAAAACTACATGGATGTGTCTAAAGTCATCAGGAATCAAACTTGACTCAACAGTGTCTTTTAAAATAAAATAATGGATTCACTGAGATTTCAAATACATAAAAACTGAGCCAGAAGTAAATCAGCTCCACTGGTGAATGCTATAGGATTTCAGAGGTCCAGAGTTGCTTTCAGACTGACCCCAAATCCTTGTTTGAATGAGCCCAATAATAGAAAAGTGTTGTACACAAAACTTGAGCATAAGTTGTATGGACTAATAAAATAGACTTCTACCTTGCAAAATGCAAATAAGCTCTGTAAGACAAAACTTATGTTTAGAATTAATTGGTAAGTCTTTGCTTTTAAATGCTAAATATTAGTAAATAGTAGTTTTAGCCCATGAATATTCAGTGTGATTCCCAGTAATAACCTCAGCTTCCTTGCTAGAGTTTATTTTCTGATATGGTGAAGGAGGGAGAAAAGAAATCTGAGGAAAAATCTAGGTTATATAAGACAACATAGTGACTTTATTGCTGAGATATAAACACGATAACTAAAACCTCAGTACTGTATATATCTCCTTGGAAATAAACACCATTAAGTACTCTCAAGAAAGTGAATATAGGAATAGTACTGGAGATACAGTTTAAAAGAATGAAAATCAGGATGTCCCTGGTTCTAATCTTGTCTCTTCTATGAATTAATTGAATAGATTTAAGCAAACTTTCTTAGCTTAATACCTGTATCTCCATCTTCAGTGTAGAAAATAATCAGCCACAGTAACTGCAGTGGCAGATTCTCATATTTGTTCCATTGGTAGGCAGATACCATCAAATGTCATTTTTTCTTTTTCTTTATGGTGAAGGATTCATCATTTATGCTGATGAATTTTATATTCTTGTAGTTCAGTCTTTAAGATACCTACAGATAAATAATTCACATAACATCTCTAAATTAAAAATGCATTGTTTTAAATCTTTGTCAGTGTTATACTTACTTGTTACAAGGCACTATTGACATAAATATTTTTCTTTCCAACCTTTTTTAAGGCTGGGAAACTGCTCTAGGAATCAACTTCCATAATTAGGGCAGCAGTACTAAAGTTGCATACTATGCATGACAAATAAGACAAACAACCTATTTTTATCCTTCATCTTAAAAAATTAAAATCCCCTTAGTTTTAGATGATATTTCTGGGATAAACAAATAGCCAGAAGTCAGTTTGTTTTATGTTACATCATTTACCTTTACTCAGTTTCTACCCATCTCCAGTGTTGGTATTCCAATGTGCTGAGACAGACAGGCTTACTGAATTACACCAAAAGTTCACCTAATCTGTTTCTACCAATAATGAGTCAAAATGTTTTGAGAAAATCAAGAGTCAGTGAAATTGGCGGTTCCTGAGTTAATAACATTTTAACTACAGTATTAACCAAATAATAAAATAGCCTTATAAGTCTTGCCTTTAGTAATATAACTTTGGGATATTACTACAGTTGGTATCATTGAATTAAGTTTGATTCCTGGTGACTGGATGGACAAGTGATTGCCATTTTCACCAGTTTTTAGGAACAACTAACACCTCTTCAAGGCCATTCTATTAATATCTTTGTTTCCATTCAGTGACATTATCTGTTGTCTTTCCCTTTTTCCTACTTCCATATTCTCTCAGTTCATATTCAAGTTTTCTTGGCAACACAGTGTATGTGGCTTGCCACGGTCCTCCCTCACACCTTATCAGTGAGGATCACCTTACCAGGAGTTCACATTGTCATCAACATCATGCTCAGGGTCATTGGAGCTACTGAGCCCTTCCATTATGTTAAAAATAATAGAATATCTCTGGGATTTGTTTTTCTTTTTAATTGTGTGTTTGGTTTGAAAAGGTCCATTAAACAACAGTAGGACTTCATGGGTTGAGGTAGATGAAGGCAGAGTTTTAAATTAATTAAGCTTGCTGATTCACCTGGAATTTGAGTGTAATGTTAACAAAATTCTTTTTAGATTAATATTATTAGTACTTAAAACTAAGAGCCATGGCATCTAAAAAGTGAAAAATTATGGGAAGAGGGTGCTTGGAAGGTGGGGACGGGGACTGTTTAAGGCTAACACTGCTAGGCATTCTCTCCTTCTTGTAGTCCAGTTAGTAATTTTTTTTTAATCCTTGGTTCTTTCTGTTGAATAGTTGTTGCCTGAAGCTTATGTTTACATGAAATCTGTGCATGTGGCTGAAAAGTGATTTGCAATCCACATGTGGGTATTCTGCACTGGAATTCTTCTTGTCTTTGAGCTTAGAAAGCAATTCCTGTGCAACTAGTTTGCACAACTATATAGACCTTTGATTTATAATTAGCATAAACCCATCTGGCAACCTTTGATTTTCTTACCATTTCATGTCCTTGAAATACTGCATTTTGTTGAGATTTAGTCTTAAACAATTTTATTTTTAAAAACTAGCTGATACACAGTTCTATTGTGTTGTGGCTTTGAAGATTTTCTTTCTTTGGTTTTGGCACAGTTAGACTTTTGGATTTCTAAGGAAAAACAGACCAGTGTTCTTTTTGCTGACAAGTGTTTTTGGTAATACATAGCAATCACATGTAGTCATCCTATGAACTCTGAACTAAATACCCACAAACAGAATAGTTAATGGATAAAATTGCTGCTTTAAAGCAATATTTTGTTTAAATATTTTCACTGTTTATTTAGATGTTACTACACACTCACGTCTTTCCTAACACTTGTTCAAAATAGTTAAGAAAAAGAAGAATCCTTGGAGTTTTTTCTATAAGGCTATCCATCCAAAATAATTCTTGCAGAAATTTCTTTACCGTTCTCATGAAAACTTAAATAGTGATTCCAGTCTTACTTGTTTCTGCTTATGGACAACAAGATACCTAATAGGCTATATTCTAGGTAATTTTGAGTAAGAAATTATCTGCATCTGAAATAATTTCCTCAGTTGTTGATCAGAATATATATAGTATTATTACGTGGTTTATTATTTCATTTATGTTACTGTGTCCTCAATAAATCATGGTTAATATATGTATCAAAATAAACACAATAAGCACACATCATTTCCAGTTTTTAGTATAGAATCTCAGCATTGAAAACAGGCTCACAACTCATAATATATTCCAAAGTGAGCGTTGGTTTAAATTATGCCCTGAGGTATAACATAGAAATAAAGAAAACAGGATCTTTGAAAGTACATCCCAATAAACATTAGATTTTTCGCTGATCACATTTCAGGAAGTCCATCCTCTTTATGAGTTTTTCCTTCTATAAATTATCTTCATTTGTAATCTTGTTACTTACATGCTTGCCATAGAATCTGGTCTCCAAAATGGCACCATCAGCACTTTGTCAGATCTTTGACAACCAGGGTCACTGTAGCTCATAAAGTTAAGTGCACTGTATAAAGAGTTAAATTCCCAGTAGAAGGGTTAAAACCACATAAGATCTAATCTATATACTACTAAAACTCTCATGTCTGTAACCTTCATCTGGGCTAAATGGTGAGTCACAGGGCAACAATTTTTGAACCAAGGTACCTCAAATGGGCTAACTTACAGAATGTGTCCAAAATCTGGGATCCATGACTATTGAAAATTGAGAAATTTGTGACCGCTTCAGCACAGTGGGGTCAGCCCAGGTCACGTGAACATCATGGGTGTATTCCTGACCTCTTTCCCCCCCTCTCTCTGTCCCCTGTGTCCAATCAGCTGGCAGCAAGGCCCAACAGGTGAGCAGCAATTGACTGCTTTGGAAACGAGGCAGAAATTTGAAATCTCTTAACAGTGGTGGCATTGAGGGAAGGATGAGGGAGCAACTTGGATGCCTGCTGGCAAAGTAGGGCTGGCTGGGGGGTGCTGGTGGTTGACATGTGAGCCCACTTCTTCCCTCAAGGGAGGGGGCCCTCATGGTCTGCAACTTCCTTTGTTCACCTCCCTCCAGCAAAGTGGCAGGCAGTTCCACAGGTCAGTCGAGGAGGAGCTCTCCTGAGGGTTGTGAGGGGAAGGCAAATGGTGCAAGCCTATATTATATGTTGAAAGAAAGAGAGGAAGGAAGGAAGATTTTTGACAAGGGAGGAAGTTTTCTGATGCTCCCTGCCAGCTTCCCACAAGCAAAGTCAGTGGGGAATCCAGCAGCAAGTTATAAGTTGCTCACACTCCCACTGGTTTTTTGCCCTTGGTCATTCTGTTTCTCTGTTTAGATAAAGAAATATCTCTGAAACTATGACCCAACAGGTCACAGTTTGTCTAGTACTAACTATAGTAGCTGTATGTATCTGAATGAGTTCCAGTAAGGACGAAATCATACCCTGCCTCCTGGTGGTCAAGTAATGTGTAAAATGCATTGGCATTGGTGTGTTTACAGATACTTCACTTAGCATTCTCCAAATCCTTTGCCTTATCTGATTTTTAAACCATAATTTTAATTTAAAAAAATAGGAAACAGCATGTTGCAAAGCAAATGGCAGCCTCCATAATCTTCTTCACTTTCAATAATATTATTGAAAATTATTGAATAAACCGCAGAAACTTTACTCCTAGATAAAAATAGTGGGTGGCTATGGTCCAGTGGTTTGTTTGGAAGTGTGCTCACCTGCTCAGAAAAAGCACAAACGGATAATTTTTATTTCATTCTGGAGGAGAGGGAATTATTGGTGGAAAATTGGCATTTTATAACTGCCTATGTCCCCATTTTGTGCGTGAGAAAACTCCCCAGCAACAACTTGTGAGAGCACCCTAGCATGTTCTTAAAATCCCAGATGTGCCTTATCAACCCATAAAAATTAGGGCTCCTCCTATAAGAAACAGCTCACGTATTTGGTTATAAATAGAAGCTAATGTATAAATAGCATTCATACTTCAGTGAACGAAATAATCAACTGGAGGTAGTTTTAAGAGCTGGTCCTTTGCTCCATTGTCATAATTATGGCAAGCTTGTTCCTACTGATTAGAAAGAGGAAATACACCATGTGTTGGAGTGCTGGCCAAAGAGATTCATAAGTACTTAGAATTTAAGTATGTTCATCTGTCTTGGAATGAACTTCAGTGTGTGTAGAAGGCTCCATAAATACACTTAAGAATGATTCATAGGATAAGTGGGCATTACAGGAGTGACCAGCTAAAGAACCATATCAAAATGAGTTAGCACCATATAATATGTAAAAATTCATTTACTTTTTATATAGCTTCTTTTCTCTTTTGATACTCATGCTATTGTTCCCTAGATTCAGTTTACAATCTTCTAAATATAGTGACAGCTGCCATTTACTTGTTCTGAGTTTCTTCAAATGTGTTTCATTGCTGATCACTGATACTGTATTATTTTTCATGAACTATACTAGGAAAGAGGTCTTGACTCTATTTCAAAAAGTAAAATTTAGAAACAATAGGATATTTTGAAGAGTAGAAAACTGTTCTGGATCTTCTAGCATGTTCAGAGCCTATAATGTTGAAGTAAAACTTAGCTTTCAGCATTGTAATACTTCTGCATCATCATTGCAGGCAGATACATGCCAGAACAAATGTTCAGTATGTGCTTAACTAAATATTGACACTTGTTGACTGGAACATCTTTAGTCCAAATAGGCAGAGTTTTACTATTAGGTTTGTGTTCACTTAGTTGTCATTGTTGTGCAATGCATGCAGGTTAATTCAGATGAGAAACTTGGCTCTGATGAAAAACAAGCCCATTAGATATTTACAACACCTTAAGATGATGTTTAAAGTGATTTATGATAGATGAAATTAAATAAGAGTTAAATTATCATTATCTTAGAATTTAAGAAGTTGACTTATGATGTTTAGTCCTAAAACTCACTGTACTAGCACAGAAGTGCTGAGCATAGAGCACATAATAACACTGAGAAGACTTAAGCTCACTATGAAGTGTAGTTAGATATGATATTAGGCAAATGTACCAGCACAAATGTCCATTGAGTATATGACTGTCTTTGATATAAAAGTCAGTATTCTGTCTACTTTGATATAAAAGTCAGTATTAACATTTTATTTGTTTGTGTATGGATCTCAGGAAATATCAGAGTAAACCATGGTGGCAATACTGTTTGAGAAGCTTTGTGCTAAAACCCACAAACTAATTATTAGAAGAACAGTCTCTCGAGATAATTTCACTGAGCTTACTGAGCTTCCAGTCTGCTTACTCCTCAAAACATGTATCGTGATTACTTAAGGCTTAAATTACTTAATTTAAACTTCTTTCTCCAGCCATCTGAAAAATGCTTGAACATACTGTAGACCATGAGGAAGATCCTTACTGATTCAAAGGGCTGAAGAGCAGTGTGCATGCAATATTGCACGCAATAATATTGAAGATAGTAATTGGAAAGGATGGACACACTCTGTTGAATAATAAAAGAAAGGCTCTCACAGCACTTGGATGGGAGACTACTGGGGCGGTGAGCTAGACTGGAAAGTAGAAAGAAAAGTATTGGAAGAAGAAAAGAACACAGTAGCAAAGCATTTTTGTATCCCTGTTAATAAAGCTACAAGGGTGTATTCCTGAAGTCACCAGGAATTGAGTTCAACTCAAAGGAGAATTTACTTATTTTAGTTGGCAGACACAATAGGCAAAAATATTGTAATTCACTGCAAAATATTCTTGATGTTTAGCCTTGTTTGATTTTTCTTTCAAAATATTTTTTTTTATCTTGCATGGGGTATTAAAGTTTAAATGATTGAAAATGCTTTTAATTAGCAGTATCACATTAAGAATAGCGTAAAGCATTTTAGAAAGCAAGTATTTTGGCACATAGAGGATTTAGAAGATTTTGTTTGTTCTTCCATAGTTTGCAGACTGCTCGGAGTCTTGGATTCCATTTCTGGCAATTGAGATTAAACCACAGCCATGCTTTAAATGGTCTCATTCTTATGGAATAGGCTGTGAATACTGTCTTTTGACAAAATGTGCTGCATTTTACCATCTGAATGCACTCAATACATTACCTTTTAACATCTTCCAAAAGTTGACAGACCTCTCAACTAAAAAACAATTCATGTATTTATTTGTTATTTTACGTAATTTAGTCCAATTCAAAGGGTAGGTTCACCAGCTCTACTGAGAATAGAAGTTGGATTCACTACAATATTTTATTTAGTGACAAAACCACTATTTAACTGGTAATACTAATTTATGTAGATTATAATATAGTTTATATTTCTCCCTCTGACACTAACATTTTTTGGTGCCACATTTTATTTGTATGGTCAGTCAACCCAAATAGACTTTTGGATACCATGCATTGGAGTTGGAGTTGCATGCTTTTGATGTCCCTTGGTCAAAACCCCCCAGTTTTTGTATCTCTAAAGTTGAGAATTCCATTAAACAAAAATCAACAGATGTGTAAAAGGTCAATGTTCCCTCAATCCATTTCTGATAAAATTAATATTATGTCTTTAAAAAAGATATTCTTGTTATATAAAAATATCTTGTTTCTGCATTTACAGGTAATCACCAGGTTAAGAACACCTGGTTTAAGAACAACCCATAGTTAAGAATGGAGCCTATTATAGCAAAATTCAAGTTAAATACACAATGGTTTGAATTAATTACACAACACTACTTATACAGTATTATACAATAATACTGTTCCGGCTTACATACAAATTTGACTTAAGGACAAATCTTGGGAACGGAACTCTTTCTTAAACTGGGGACTACCTGTAAATGAATACTAATTAGTTTAAATTAGTAGCATTTAGAAAAATGTTGCATTGATACTACATATATAAATACATGTGCATCATTTTTTATAATGTATCTCACCAACCCTGTTTCCATCACATTGGATATCAAACTAGGATGTATTCTTGCTTCCCTGTTATTTGGGCTTTATATTTGCATAGTACAATCTTTATCAGCTGTGAGTTTCACACACACACACAGCATTAGTACATAAGCTCATATTTTATACTGCAATGATGCCACTATTTTTTCCTTATCCCAGGTAGGTCTTTGGAGGCGCCTGCACAAACTAGTTAGCTTCTGCTGCTAAAAAAAAACCAAAACCTTGAATTATGTGATTATGTGTGGCCCTAGTTATAAAAAGTGACTCTGTCAATATAAATGGCAAATTAACAGCTTTCATATGGAGAAAACTTGAGTGATTTAAACATTAGGTATCACCTTGCACTCATCCTCCACATGGAATTAATAAAGTCATGAAACTTCATCTTGTGCACTAAGATGATTAGATGTGTAAGTTGTAATGCTAACAACATTGTTACTGTTGTCAATTAAAATTTTCAGAGCTAATGTGATTTCACTTCTGCTCTATAGACCAGAGCAGTTAATAACACAAAAAGTAAGGCAGTCCATATTTATGAAAACCATTCCCAATACTCAGTTTATCCCTGGTGTCCTAATGGGGCTTGAATTAGGATCTCCATCCATAACTGCCTGGCTAAGAATATACCATTTTATACATATACTGGCTCAAACTATGGAAGCAGTTTGTTGATATAGATAAATTTAATTCCTCATGGGAAACACCCCATAACCAGTGACTTCTTAATCTGCAAACTGCAAGCTCTCAGTTTAAGCATTAGCAGTTATGGGTTTGGAGAAAGCTATCTGTGAGGTCAAACAACATGTCTTTAGCCTTGACTTACAAGTGGACAGATCTAAAGTTTCAAATTAGGCTTCAGGAAACTTTTATCACAACCCTTTTACTATTCCAAGCTACCTTTTTAAGTGCTTTTACATCAGGTTCAGTGCCCTAATCCTCGAACCTGGTGGAAGGACAGCTCCTTAACATTCCTTATCTAGATTGCCACTGAATATGCTCAGATGCAACCACTAGAACAAGAGTTTATATCCTTTGGCACTACCTGCTGTATTATGACTAGCAATCTACATCACCACCCAAGTATCTTTGCTAATTCTCTCAATTTTTCATAAAAACTCAAATCCATTATTCTTTTATATTTATATGCATTTCTTTGTTATGTGTGTTTAGGTTTAAATGTATTCAAAATAGATCTCATATTATTTTAAATGGTTGTGTATTTATGTTTTTATCATAGCATTTAAGGATATTTTTAGAGAATGATGTGGTGTTACCAAATATAAACTATGTTAAAATATCAGTGATATGTTAAAAAGCTGCTTGCCCTTTTTAAAAATTGGGGTTCTCTGAGCTTGGTTGTTTTCTTGCAGACATTTCGTTACCCGGCTAGGTAACATCTTCAGTGCTAAGAGGGAGTGGGGTTTGCTCTCTATTTATATATAGTAGCTTGCCCTGCCAGTGTTGGTGGGGGTGTGGTTTTTCCCTTGGTAGTTCCTTGATTAGGCTGTTGTTTACTGCTTGATAGTTTGTCTGGTGTTGATCCTGGTGTTAATCCCTGCTTATCTGGGTGTTGATTGCTGGCGAGGAGGTGTTCTGGTCTTTTTGTTTCCTTTTTATTGTCTCTTTTGAATAGAGTGTAAATGTTATTTATCTCTGTGTGCCTGCTGATGGCTACCTTGTCTGAATACAAGCTTCCAGGAATTCCCTGGCATTTCTGGATTTAGCTTGGTCTAAGAGTCTGATAGTTTCCCAGTTGAAACTATGGTTAAGTCTGTCCATGTGTTGTGAGATTAAGGAGTTTTCATCATGTCTTCTGACTGCTAGTTTGTGTTCATGGATGTGCTCTGCTAGTCTTTTGCCCGTCTGTCTTACATAGTAGGACATTCCTTATCTAGATTGCCTTAACATTCCTTATCTAGATTGCCACTGAATATGCTCAGATGCAACCACTAGAACAAGAGTTTACACTGTATGTCATAGATGATTCCTGTTTTTTCTTCTTGGGGCACTGGGTCTTTTAGTTTGCTTAAGATGTTTTGTAGGGCTTTAGTTGGTTTGTGTGTCACTGTGGTGCCATGTGGTTGTAATAGTCTGTTGGTTGTTTCTGAGATGTTTCTGATGTATGGCAGTGTTATTCTTTTCATAGCTTGTGTTGGTTGTGTTGTAGTAGGTTGGTTGTGTTGTAGTAGGTTGAGTGGTCAGGCACTTTTTGATAAAGTTGTATGGGTATCCATTTTGTTGGAAGATATGTATAGGTGGTCTGTTTCCTTTTTCTGCTGTTCTGGGTTGCTGCAATGCATTGGTGCTCATCTGAATAATGTTCTTACACAGCTCCTCTTGTGGGAGGTGGGGTTGTTACTTTGGTAATGGAGCACTTGGTTAGTGTGGGTTGTTTTTCAATAGACTTGTGTTTCTAATTTGCTGTCATTTCCTTTGCTGATGTGGATATCCAGGAAGGATAGTTGTTTTCTTCTTCCCTAGAGAATTTTATTCCTTTGAAGATGTTGATTGTTTCATGTGTTTTCTCTAGTTGCTCCTTTTTTGTTTTAACAAAGGTGTCATCTACATTCCAGATCTATACTTTTGGTTGTATGCGTAGAAGTGCTATAGTTTCTAGACACTGCATTACAATCTCTGCTATGAGTCCTGAGAGTGGTGATCCCATGGGTGTTCCTCTGATTTGTTGGTATATTTGTCCCTCAAACTGCTAGTCTTACATAAATATTTATAGTTGAGGGAACCCAAAAGCTATAAAGTAATTGAAGAGAAAATAGAACAGTGTCACACATCATAAGTTATCATATATTTTATTCCATTTTGGTTTAGTGTGTGGTGTGAACTCAGCCTTTGACTTATTAAACTTTCTTTGAAGAAGCCATGAACTTAATCAGGAAGTCAAATCTAGATTCCTGTGAAAAATCTAGAAAACACTTGTATGAATGCCAACTTTGTTGGAAATTTTTATCCATATTAACTCAGTCATCAACTTGAAGCTATTTTTAAAAGTAAATAATAAAGTCTCTATGTTATATGAAATAGGTAGTTTAGCTATTATAGTCTGGATTTATGGTATTCATATCCATTCTGAATCCACATGCTAGAATATCAAGTGACATTTATTTTTAATCAGCTATTGTTGAAATATTGATGATTCTGTGTAGTCAGAAAAGAGCAATCATCTCAGAGAATTTAAAATCCAGTACCAGTTTTCCTTTTGATAGTGTGTGTATGCATGCACCTGTGTCAGTGAAGGAGGTGGAAGTGTGTTTGTGTTTTTTTAAAAGACTCATCCAATTTGAATGTATAAATTCAAATATTTGTTTGAGGAAGGCAAGGTGTTAGCATCTGTTGATGATTCAATTCTTCTGGTTTTCTGGATGATAGTAATTATAAAGACCCTTTTCAATCTACCTTTGGGCTGCTTCTAGGTGGAAGCCAACACTACAGTGGTACCTCGGGTTACGAACTTAATTCGTTCCGTGACTCTGGTCGCAGCCCGAATTGGTCGCAACCCGAAGCAAATTTCCCCATAAGGTTCAATGTAATTACCGTTAATCCATTCTGGCATGGAGGACAGGGAGGCGGCTATTGCTTGGAGGGAGAGTCCCACTCCCTACGACCACGTGTCAGGGTGGAAAAATGGCCACGGACCACGTGTCGGGGCGGAAAATGGCCGCGGACCACGTGTCAGGGGCGGAAAAATGGCTATGGATCACATGTCAGGGGCGGAAAATGGCCACGGACCATGTGTCAGGGGCGGGAAATGGCCGCGGATCACGTGTCGGGCGGGAAAATGGCCACGGACCACGTGTCAGGCGGAAAATGGCCATGGACCACATGTCAGGGGCAGGAAAATGGCCACGGACCACGTGTCAGGGGCGGGAAATGGCCGCGGACCACGTGTCGGGCAGGAAAATGGCCGCGGACCACATGTCAGGGGCGGGAAAATGGCCACGGACCACGTGTCAGGGGCGGGAAAATGGCCGCGGACCACGTGTCAGGGGCGGGAAAATGGCCGCGGACCACGTGTCGGGGCGGGAAAATGGCCGCGGACCACGTGTCGGGGCGGGAAAATGGCCGCGGACCACGTGTCAGGGGCGGAAAAATGGCCGCGGACCGTGTCAGGGGCGGAAAAATGGCCGCGGACCGTGTCACAGGAGGAAAAATGGCCATGTATCCTGTTCGTACCCCGAGGCAGAGTTCGCAAACCGAGGCAAAATTTTGTGGCTGGAGCTGGTCGTAACCCAAAAAGTTTGTTAACAGAAGCGTTCGTAACCCAAGGTTCCACTGTACATTGATAATTTGCACAGGAAAATGGACAAAGATATTTTGATTTTTGATTGATTATGTGAGATCATGTGTCAAGGAGTTAACAAGTTAACAACCATATCAATAGATTTTCTCCATGACAATCTGTCCCTACCCTGGTCTTTCAGGTCTTCCAATGATGCACTTATTGCCACTATAACTGAGTCAATCTACCTTGCTGCTGGTCGTCCTCTTCTCTTTCCTTCCTTCTTTCCCAGCATTAGAGCCTTCTGCGGAGAATTAGGTCTTTGCATAATGTCTGCAAACAAAGAGATTGCAATATTCCATTGATCATGGTTCTTTCTAGGCTACTTGTTTACCAGTTGCCTATCGCTGGCATAAGAATCCTCACTTTACCTCACTCAGTGCATTTATTACTGATCTTTGGTCAGTAACTTATGGGATTCATATCTGGCAGGAGAGGCATGTTACAGGTCCCATCTACTAAGGAATACCATCTGATGGGACCCAGGAAGAAGGTCTTTCCTGCCATGGTACCCACCCTTTGGAACCCTTGGGAGTTAAATTGGCCCCTATCCTTTTGGCCTTTAGGAGAGGTCTGAAGACATGACTCTGTCACTGGGCTTGGGGGTCCAACAGTTATGGTGAGCCTTTTCAATGCTTATACTGAATGAAATGTATTGTGCATTCACCTGCTGACACTGATTGTGTTTTTAGTTTTTTATTGTGGTTTTAATATGGTTGTGTGTTTGTTGTTTTTTATTTATATTTTTTATTCTTGTTTTTAATTGTTGTGAGCTGCCCAGAGTCACATATGTGAGATGGGCAACTATACAAATTGAATAACTAAATAAATAAATTCTGAGGATTACCTTACCTGTTTAACATTTACATAAAACTAATAAATAAAGTCCTCTTCCTCTTAAAATTCCTTTTTTTCTGTATAAGGAGCATGATGATTATGGTTTAGCTTAGCATTCATCTAACAGTAACTTTCATATACTTGCTGGGTACTGTGTTCATTCATCTCCATGGAGATTTGGCAGAAACTTACTTTTCTTGTGGGTTTGGCATATTTCTAAATCCTATCTTCTTGATGAGGCATTCTAGAGCCACTGAACTATTTATATTTTGGCAAAGAGAAAAGCAAGTTTAATACGTATTCTTACGTTATAAAGTTGTAAGAGTAAGACTGAGTAAGAGTGGAATGGAGAAGGTACTTAAAATGAGATAAGTAGTTTGAAACCTGTACAGTATTCCTCTTTGTGTAATGTGGGAATTCATTGCATTATTGCATGAATTGGAGCATTTCGGTTCTTGCTCAGCATTTACTGAAATCTCAAGCAGTGGTTGTTAAAATCATGCTTGATCTTTCATGAGAAATCCCAAATCTCATGAGATTTTGGTATCTGCAAATAATATATTGCATAATTGCAGTGTTCCAGTATAAGATCTGTGAAATTTGATTGACCTTTTATTGTGCTTTATGGGGAAAAGCTGAATTTCCTCTAGGGATTCCAGTGGGCACTACTTTGCTCTCTCTTGCATTACTGGATGCTAGTTCCTGTGGTTTCATAGGCTTCCAGAAATGAATGATTAGTTTATTGCTTTTGTTGCAAATAATGTAATACATATCACATTGATATTTTTATTCAGAAATTCTTACTAAAAATTACATGAGACAAAGTTTAGAGTTGCCAAGGAAATGATAGTAGTGTTTGAAATTTCTAAATCTTCCATTTTATCTATTTTGCACACTAGAAACACACAAAAGATTTCAGAAAGTCTCAGAAATTTGTAAACATCATTTATAGCTTCCCAAAATGTATATTTGAAAGTGAATAATTTAGAAATGATTAATAGTTCATAAAGCATTTGTTATATATGGAGTTACAGCAGTAAAAAGGTATACTTCTTAACCATACTGCACTTTACTCTTCTGTCTTTTTTCAGTGTTGAGGGTGAAGCTCCTGGAAGTGAAACTGGCACATCCCTGGATAGTCCATCTACTTATCATCAAGGAACTATAACTCACAGTTCAGCTCTAAGTCCAGATCATTATGACCATTCTCCATATGGTCTATATTCTGTCTCCCCTGGACAGCAAAGGCCCCGGAGGCCGAAGCTTCAGCACTCAACCTCAATATTAAGAAAACAAGCAGAAGAAGAAGCTATTAAAAGGTCACGGTCCCTTTCAGAAAGCTATGAACTCTCATCTGACTTGCAGGATAAACAGGTATTTGAGCTGTGGTGCTGTATTAATCAAGCCAAGTTGTTATTAAAAAAAGTGTACTAATTATCAGCTTTCTTGAGGTGTTTTTCCTTTTTTTCATAAGCCTCTAGAATTTAGCATTTCTGTGTAGTGGTTTCCATCTGTTGTCTTTTCCCATTGCAAATTGACCCAGAAATACTTTTTTCAAAGAAAGGATTAATACCTTGTAACATTTATCTAGTGAGTTTGTATACAAGTCACTTGTTACTTAACTTGTGAAGCTTTGTCCAATTTTAGTAAGAGAATGTGGCTTGTGAAACCAGGATGATTTCATTAGTATAAAACAAATTATTTGATTGGCCTCTGATACTGGTTTATACTAATCAAAGCAAAGGGGTCAAATCTGAAATAGCAAATGGGTCAAATTCTGAAGTAGCAAGACCAAGCATTCTGCCTATTCCTAGCTGGGTTTGTGAAAATAACTTAAAGCCTTTTAGAAAGCAGACCCTTATAATATTGGAAAGGCTATGTTATTTTGAGAGTTGAAGACATGTTTAAATGGAATAATATTTTTTTAAAAAGCTTCAATTTTTAAGCATATTAAGAATAACCAAGTTCCCAAGACTCCAGGGGATTTACTAATTTAAATCTTTTTATAGAAAAGTTAGAATCTTCACTACAGATGAGACTGGAGTCTTAAACAAAACAGCTGATTGCCCACTGTAGTGCAAAGAAGGTATATTATAAATCCATATATATGGATTTATATATCCATGCCCAGAGTTTAAACCCATGGGATTTTCCTTCCATCCTTCGGACTTAATAATTAGTACAGTCTCTAGGTGGCCTTGGGAAACAGTTTGTATAAGTTGACCAAATGGCTTTCTTTAGTGTAGAAACTGCTGCCCCCCACATTGCCCACACTATCTTTACACTCTCAGTCCTTACAACAGGTTTGTACTGCTTAGATTAAAAGGCCTGTTTAAAGCTTCTTTCACATATTTGTTTACATTGCTCCATTTGTTTTGTATCAGTATCCCCAAACTAATCCTGCTCTGCTGCCACTGTTCTTGTATAGTACCCACAGCTCTGTTTGATAAGGCCCACAGGAACAGCAGGCACAATAGCAAATGCCAACCATTTGTGGAAAGAGGGGCGATATTTTTCTTTTTACCATACTTTCACTTGTACCATTACTAGATGATGCGTGCTCCTGTCTCCTATTTAGCTTTGTAATTGAAGTATTACATATAAAAGAAAATAATATTTTAATTCAATATACCTTTTATTTATCTTCCTTTTTTAAAAGAAACAACTGTCTATTCCTCATTTTAAAAGTATGTTTTTGTGTGGTTTTAAATTGAAAAAAAAAAAAGCATTGCTTTGGAACAGGAGTGTCAACTCATGGGCTAAATGTAGCCCTCTGGGTCATTTTGTGCAGCCTGCATCCCTCATCAAAGAGTTGTCTTAGCTCAGACTGGGGCCTCTCCACTTGCAGGTGGCAGAGGCAGCACTAGGAGAGTATCTTTGTTCCTGACACTTGGACAAGAATGGTATTCTGCCCTCCCTTTGCTGAAGGCACCTCCCTCCTGGCCAGTTTCTCTGGTGTTTGCTGAAAGATGCCACACCATTGCTGTACCCTCCTCTTCTCTCTTTTCTGAACTTCCTTTCATAACACAACTAATGGCTGTGGAGCATAAGGAAGACCTGAGTGACTCCAGCACTATTTCACCTGCCCAGCTGTTCCCAGTAAGGTGGTTGGAGGGAAGCTGCCAGGAGGGAAGAAGCTGCTTGTAGCAAGGAGGTGTGGCAGTGGAGTGGAGAGGAAGAAAAGCAGGGATCTCCACTTACTTGCTTCCCACTCTTTTAAAGTTCCTCCCAGTAGTTCTGCTCACCCCAGGTGGAAACGTTCAGCAGACTTTACTAGGAAAAGAGCTCCTGACAGTAGGAGGGTGAACCACCATCCCTGGCCAAGCAACAGGAACAAATATGTGCTTCTGGTGCGGCCTCTGCCACAGTACTCTGCCATTTGGAGATGAGGGGAAGAAACAGATACCTTCTCCACTGAGCTCTCCTTCCAGAATTTTCCTCAGCAGTGGTCTAGGAACTGGCCCCACAGATAGCACTGACCTATATCCTTCCTGGCACTATTACCCTATAGAAAGAATAAGTTATCCCAAAGGTCCCTGTTTATGCTTCAAGGTGGCTATTTTCCATCTGCAACAGCCTTATGAGGGAGATGAGCCATAAGCTGAAATCTTAACTGATTGGAAACCCCAAAATTCCATGCTTCCCAATTAATTATAACTGGAAAATACCAAATAGCAATTGGTTTTCTTTTTTTCTGTGATGGAATGTATTTGATCATTTTTTAGCCTGCTTTCCATTAAAAATAATGAGAAAGTAAGCTATAGTTGTAGGAATTATAACTTCAACAGAGGGTGACACATACCAAATTGAAAACAAAACATTTTTTCATCGAACAACTGCCAATATTTGTTTCTTAGCAGAACTGGAAATAATTTTCAGGCATACAGGTAGTCCTTGACTTATGACCACAATTGAGGCTGGAACTCCCATCACTGAGTGATGTGGTTGTTAAGTGAGTCGTGCCCAATTTTACGACCTTTTTTGCTGCAGTCATTAAGTGAATCATATGGTGGTTAGGTGAATCCAGCTTCCTCCATTGACTTTGCTTGTCAGAAGCCCTCTGGAAAGGTCGCAAATGGTGATCACGTGACCTTAGGATGCTGCAATCATCATAAATACACGCCAGTTGCCAAGCACCCAAATTTAGATTGCAGGGATGCTGTGACGATCATAAGTGTGAGGACCAGTTGTAAGTCACTTTTTTCAGCACCGTTGTAACTTTAAACAGTCGTTAAACAAATGGTTGTAAGTTGAGGACTATCTGTAGTTGCTTCTTAAGGGGATTACATTCAAGTTTCAAATGATAGGATTCAATTCAGAGGATTTATGTTGTTTGTGAAATAATGGTGATATGGCTAATTAAAAAGCAATGCCATATAAGTAACCACAGTGAGATGGTAAAAAAGTACCTCTATTTCATAGTGAAGCTTTTTTATTTAATAAATTTGTGTTTAATGGCATATAATGATTTTCTTCCTTTTTGACTCACTCGAGATTTTTGTATCACTATATGAAAAGCTTCTCTGTGGCAGTTCTCAGGCTAATGAACTCCTTCTTATGCAGCTCTTATGATGATTTGAGTTTGAAACCATTGCTTTAGACCTTACATATTATAAAATACATTCTTTTTTAGGTTGAAATGCTAGAACGAAAATATGGAGGCCGTCTCATAACTAGACATGCTGCTCGTACTATACAGACTGCTTTCCGCCAGTATCAGATGAACAAAAACTTTGAGCGGCTTAGAAGTTCTATGTCTGAAAATCGTATGTCAAGACGCATTGTGCTGTCCAATATGAGAATGCAGTTTTCATTTGAAGGACCTGAGAAAGTTCACAGTTCCTACTTTGAGGGGAAGCAAGTTTCTGTTACAAATGATGGATCAAAAATAGGAGCCCTAGTCCAATCTGGATGTAATGATCTTGGTGAATCAGCTACAATGAAATCTCCAGCAGCTTCCACAGACTTTGCTGATGCCATAACAGAATTGGAGGATGCTTTTTCAAGACAAGTAAAATCTCTTGCAGAATCCATTGATGATGCATTAAATTGTCGTAGTTTGCACTCTGATGAGGTACAGATACCTGACCAAGTCAGAAGTCGTGAAATAGAGAGAGATAGTTGTGGTCCAACTAAATCCACAAGCCATAACGTTGATCATAGGAAACTTGATGAAATGACTGCCTCATATAGTGATGTTACATTATATATTGATGAGGAAGAATTATCCCCACCACTTCCCCTTTCTCATTCTGTAGAAAGACCATCAAGCACAGAGTCTGACTTAAGACTTCGATCAATAAACCCTTCTCAAGAATACTGGTCTATGACACACAAAGATCATAAAATAGACACTGATACAAGTTGTAGGAGTACCCCTTCATTGGAATCTCAAGAACAGAGAATGAGGATGGATCATCTTCCTTTGCTAACCATAGAACCACCAAGTGACAGTTCAGTTGACTTAAGTGACCGTTCTGAAAGAGGATCATTAAAGAGGCAAAATGCATATGATCGGGGAATTAGTAGTCAGCAAGGTAGCCCAAAACACATATCACATGGCCTCCCTAGCAAAGTAATATCCCGAGAAGATCAAGAAACTAGGCATAGACCGAGGCCTATTGATAGCCACTTAGCTATTAATGGTACAGCAAACAGGCAAAGCAAATCTGAATCTGATTATTCTGATGGAGATAATGATAGCATCAATAGCACTTCCAATTCTAACGACACAATAAACTGCAGTTCAGAATCCTCTTCTCGAGACAGCTTAAGGGAACAAACTTTGAGCAAGCAAACATACCACAAAGAAACTCGTAATAGCTGGGATTCCCCTGCCTTCAGTAATGATATCATCAGGAAACGTCATTATAGGATTGGACTGAACCTTTTTAATAAGTGAGTACAGTGCTTTTTCCTTTTTTATGAAATATTTACTTGATGCCTTGGGGTTTTGATATATACCAAGAAGTAATTTATCTCCACAGTGAAGGCTAAAACTGACTACAATCCCATTGTGACTATAAAAGTACATCTAGATACTGATTGCAGACCTGTCTTTTACCTAGTTCAGCATGTTTCATTTCTGCCCTGCTAAAATTGCATTGTTCTTCATAATTTCATGGCGTGCATTTTTAGTAGGTGGTCTTTTTTAACTTTTAAATACCCTTCGTTTTCCTTCGTATCAATTTCAAAAGAAATTAAATTGTTGAAGGCGTATTTCAAGAATTCATATAAGTAGACAATGCAAAAATAGAAAATCAATTAAGGAAGCGGTCACATTCTCCATTTGCATCATTTTACCATTCTCATCCAGCTGTGATGTTCCATATGCCATCTAAAGAACAGTCATAATTAGAACTGATCATTCATAATAGTAATGAACAGTTATTACAATTATTTGTGCTGGCCAAAGACTAGGATTAAACAAACATGTTTTCCAAGGGATGCCTTCAACGTACGATATGCTTTTATAAATAGCTGCAGTATTTTTTTATAGTGTTGTTTTCATAGCTAAGACTGTGATCCTATGCAGCTGGGAGTAAGTCATATTGAACTCAGTAAGGTTTGTTTCTCAGTACTATTGTCTTAATTGCAGTACAAATATAATAAAACTGTCCGTCTCCATTTTAATCAATGTTTTTAACACTAAGTGTGCCAGTGAATGTATTCAGTGTTCTCTGTACAGGTAGTCCTCGGTTAACAATCAAAGTTCAGGCACTTGGCAGCCCACCTGCACTTAAGACCGCAGGGGCACTTCAATTCCCCACACCTGCCTATCTTCCCTCCCCCATCTCTGCCCTTTTGGCCACCTTGCACTCCGCTACCTCTGCCATCCCTGCTGCTCTACGCTCCACTGGCCCTGCAGCCCCAGCTGACTTTTACCATCTTCTTCCTCCTGCTGCTGACGAGGCACATCCAGCGTGGCCCTTCACATGACCAGCAGCTGCCTTGCAAAAGGCCAGGCTGGGCACGCCTCATCAGCAGGAGGAAGAAGACGGCGAAGGTCAGCTGGGAGCAGCAAGGGTGGCAGGGCCAGGGAAGCACAAGGAGGCGTGCAGGGCTGCTAAAAGGGTAGAGATGCGGGGGGAGACAGGCAGGTGGGGGGAGTTGAAGAGGAGGCAGTCCCTTACCTTACTGAGGCTCGGGGCTGGGAAGGACCAAGCCAGAATGGCTTAGATTGGGGTGGGTCCTCGCCTAAAGACTGGGTGGGATTTGGTTAATAGCAGCAACTGAGACTACCAGGATTGCCATCACTAAGCAAGGAAGTCACATGACATTGCACTTTATGACCACATCACTCAGTGATGGAAATTCCAGTCCCAATTACTGTTGTTAATTGAGGACTACCTGTACTAAACTGTAAGACTGCCTACAATATGGAAGCTGTGTGACCTAGTGACCATGAAAAACTTGGAACAGTTGTGAGTTGGGGGAGAGGAAAACAGCAATACATGCTGATTAAGAATTGAAGCTATGACACACTGTTACATGCCCAGGAGCTGTTGCAACTGTTTCTGCAATCACAGCAGTATCAGTAGTTGCTGCACAGTTTCTGAAATTTATTGAGGTAATGTGGCTTGCACAGTTGGAGGGAAATATCAGCATAGTTGTTTGGCTCAAGCTCATTATAATTAGGATGCTAATATATTTTCTGTGAGTTACAGAAATATTTCACATGCAACTCTAAATCATAGTTTAATGTTATATAAATTAGCATTGAGAATCAGAATAATTAAACACTGAAATATTTTCTGTGAGATGTATAAAAGTGGTTCACATACAATATGAAAACAGGGCATAGCATTATATGAGTGCATCTTCAGAATGTAAATGCAGGATTCATTTTTTCTGCCCTGCAAAAGGAAATTACATAATATTGCAAGCTATTGTTTATACTTGCTTTTCAAAGCAGTCTAATTTAAAGTGGTTCTGTATTCTGCTTTGGAAGGCGAGTAAAGTAATGGCAAAGACTTTAATATCTAATTTTTAAAAAAATCTGTAAAATGTGAAATATTGTATATATTACCAAGCTTTAAAATTCTCTATAGAATTTTATATATATATTCTGCAGAATATTGCCAAGCTTTAAAATTCTCTATAGAACAATAAGATATTTGTGGGAATTCTTCTTGCTCTTCTTGCCTATTTAACGTGTTTTGTAGTTTAAATAAAATCCTAAATTGAATTTCCATTAAAAATTCACATTAATTTATTCATCTGTATCAAGTATCTGATGGGATTTAACACTGGAATTTCTATTAGGATATACATTAATCTTGATGTAATACTCATTTTAATAATAATCTTATCCCAAAGATTTAGTGGGAGTTTTGTCCATCAAGTTATATCCACTGAAATTACATCTATTCATTTAGATATACTTAATGCACCAGACTCTGATAAACAAGTATGTTGTAGAATCTATACAAATTGTAATTCTTAATCTCCTACAAAAATCTGTAGATACAGTAGATCCCAAAGGCAATACATTAGACTTGTTCCAATTAATAGTATGGCCAGAAAATAAACCATTTTGCTATATAACTTCAACAATCTTGGTTAATGATATTATATAATTGTTAAGGATTGTCAAAGATAACCATAATTTTATATCAGCATATATGAACCATTTATATTCAGTGTGAAGTGGCACCACACCTTTAATATCTTGATACTGTCTAGTGGAAGAAGCCAGTGGTTGAAGAACCAAATTGAAAATTAAAGGAGACAAAAAATATCCTTGTTGGGTCCCACAATGTAATTTAAAGAGTTAACAGATGAACCCATTGGTAATAATTTTAGCCACAGGATGAAGATATCAAACTATAACAAAAATAATGGAAACCCATATCTTCAAAACACATTTCATAAATTAATTCTGGACTATTTCAAAGAACTTTTCAGCCTAACAAAATTAGAACAGCTGCTTCAAGTTTACCCATGGCTATATCCATAATATCAACCACCAGGAGAATGATATCAGATGCTTGTCTATTTTTTATAAATCCATACTGAAATGGGTGTATTGTAGATGGTATTACTTTTTATAGCCTCCTAGCTAATGTTGCTGTTAATATTTTAGAATCCACATTAAGCAGAGATATTGGTCTGTAGTTAGCACATCTTGTAGAATCTTTCTCAGGCTTTAATATTACTGTGACGTAAGTTTCATAATACAATGGAGGAAATACAGAGATTAAATGATTACAGGTAGTCCTCATTTAGTGACCACAATTGGGATCGGCAACTTGATCATTAAGTGAAGTGGTCACTAATGAAACCGTGACTGTGCTTATGATCTCACTTCAGCTTTCCTTTGCTTTACAGACTTGCAAAGGTCGTAAAAGTGAGGATTGGTCATAAAGTTACTTTTTCATCATCGTCATAACTGCAAATGGTGACTAAACGAGGCAGTTGCTAAACTAGGACTATCTGTAATTATAGACATCCAATACTATAGGAGCCAATAGGTCAATAAATGTTGTATACTAATCAACAGGAAACCCATTTGGTCTTGGGGGTTTGCCCAATTTCATGGTTTGCTATGATATTTTATGTGTTTGTTACCTTCAGTTAAAACTGTTATATAACTTACTTATAGCAAAGCAAATATTCAGAATATTCAGTTTCATTTAAGATTCACAACTTGGTTCAATATGATTATATTGTTTTGAACAGTTCTAATATAAGATTCTCCTTCTCTATCTTAAATTCATAGAGATCTTTATATGATTCTCTCTGCTTGCTGATTTGTCTTGTTTTGACATCAGTACATGCATTTTGTAGTTTCACAAGAAAAAGGTTGCACAGGTAAATAACAAGGACCTATGAGGAATCATCAGGTGTTCTGTCATTTGATGGCTTGTCAGGGTGAGGTTATTAATGAAAATTAGATCCTAAAATAACATTCCTTCAAGGGAGGGTTGATCTTCGTAAACTATTAGAATTGTTTTACTCGATAGGCAGAAGAAAACACATTTTTGTTAATGACGTGGGAGGTTTTGAAAAACTAGACTTGGAATTCTTTGCAATAACGTAGTCTGCTGGCTTCATGAGACATTTTAGTTCACTTTTTCCAATTCAGCTTTCTTGTCTAGTTGATTTCCTCATTCTTCAGACAAATGCTGAATAATATATATTCCAGGAATGGGGCAGACAAGTATGAATTCAAAACATGCAGTTTGGTGAATCACATTGGAAAGTTTGGACATCATATATTTATTTATACCCCTTACCTTATGAAATATGTTTTAAAGTAATGAACTAATAATTTGTATTCTATAGCAGCCAGATCTCAAAACAAAAAAAACCAACCACTGCTGACTTAGATACTTTTGATATTAATGTAATTTCAGTTTGACCCATGTTTCACAAAATTGAAGTAGAATCTTGCATAGGCAAATTGAGCAGCCTGCACCTTTCTCTAATGTTACTTGAATATTCCCACAAAGAAATGGTACAGAAAGAAACACTTTACATAGTTTGTTAAAGTAATGAGCTCCAAATCCCAGGATTGCATTCTATACTACTTTTTAGTTGGTGTCCAGGAATGAATACTTATTAATTAGGGAATGAGGAAAGTAAACAATTATAATACCTTCCATAAAATATTTTTGCTCATTAATTGATAAACAAAAACTTTATAACTTTGACCTTGAATAATATGGTTACGAATTTGAGGCGTCATAACCTGTTCATCTTGAGCTGAGTATTTTTATTCTTGTGCATTCCAGTATTGTTTTTTTTCAATAGCAAGGCTGTGCAGTATTTCAGATTCATATCCAAAAATGTTCTTCAGAGCATGTGGAGCACAAATGTAGCATCCATCTCCAACTCTTTAAAGCAGCTGTATCTTTTCCAAAATGGTACAGCTGTTATTAGAGCAGACAGCCATGTGATCCTAGGACAAAATGGAGGTATTTTAAAGGATCACCAACACATTCTACATTTATGCTTCTCCATATTCTGAAGCACCTTTTTCTAATTATTTCTGAAGTGCTGCACAGACCTTTTAGTAGTCTGGACAATAGGAATACACACACACACACAAAGTTAATCAGAATTCACTATAAATCTTCTTGTCTTTTTGTTTTTTGTTTTTGTTTTTTACTTCTTATGCCTCCTAATAGTAGCATTTTTATTGTTTTTCACTTAACTTTTCTTGAATAACATATATTAAGAGAAGTTAATCTCTTAAGATGTTTACTTGAGAAAAGTAAATTAACACTTTCTCAGTAGCCAGGCTGACAATTTCAGTAAAATCTATGACAAATACCCACAGACATCCAGACCATCCCATTTTCAAAGAGCTATGAAAATATGGCTGTTCAGAAAGGCATCTGGGATATTTGAAGATACTACTGCCCAAATGGCAACACATTAAGGGCCTTGCTGTTCATGTTTTTGATTTTTATACTTTAATTACATGTTACTTGTAAGACACTCAAGGTCAGCATATAAACCAAATAAATAAAATTCTCTTATTTATAACATCTGCAATACATATTATTCCACAACAGAAGTATAAGTAACATTTCCTTTCATTTTTAAATATTCAAAACTCTCTAAAAAGGAATAAGGTTTTTTAGGCCATGTATGGATTCAAGTTATAGTTTAATGGAAGGACTGGCTCTTTTTAAAAATAAGGTGCCAAAGTTAGGGTTTCTTTTACAACCATATAAAGACAGTATATAAATGTTCCCAAATGTTGAAGAAGGCTACCTTATTTCATTGGGAAAGCCCATAGAAACTGGAATTATTATATCATTCCTAGCCTATCAGGCCCATCCCTTTCTCATATTAAACTTTTTAGGCAAATTATTTGCTCAAAGAGATATCTATGTTAGAATTCAGCAAGATGTTGCCATCTCATTGCCTAGACCAGTGATCAGGTTTGTGAAATGCTAACCAGTAAAAGAAGGGTTTGATGGTTGGCGCAGTTATGCAATTGTTAGATTAACACAAGATAGAATGTGCCAATGCATTTCTTGTTCTTTGGAATTCAGGATAGCTGGGCTTCCAAAGGAAAAATAGAGACAGATGCTTTTTCAGCTATTTAGAAAATCACTGTTTAAAAATGATAAACACAAAGCAAGAGGCAAAGAGGAATATTGTCACAATTAGATAAATAACAAACAAAAATTACAGGAATATAGTCAATATATTAACCCAAATCGCTATTCTTATAATCAGAGTAAACAGTTTATAACCATAATCAGCTCCTAAAGATGCATCAAACTGAGTGCAAAAAACTATTTACAGTGCTTTGTGTAACAGGTTGTGTCAACTTACCTGACTCTGTATTATAATAACTCATGATTACAAATTCCTAAAACAGATTTTGCCAGTTCCATGTTCAGGGGGTGCCAATCTTCCTATCTGATTTTAGAAAGAACGGGATGGTGATCATTCTCTTTCATTTCTTTGCCCGTGCAGATCTTGATAAGGAGGATTATATAAGGCCATCTTCCCCAATTTGGGCACTCTCCAAAACTGAATTTGCCTCCCAGAATTTTTAACAATGGCTATTCTGGCAGGGCAATTCTGGGAGCTGAAATCTACACATGTGGAGACCATCCATATTTGAGAAGCTTCAGATAAAGCTGTTTATGGTACTGGTCGTAATGACTATGTATTAATTCCAGTATCAGAGCTAGTGTGCCTTTCAGTATCATTGGTGGAATAGGGTTGTTGTACTCATGTTCTGCTTGTAGTTTTCCCTATTTCATTATAGTAATAACATATACCAGTATGGTATTGTAGTTACTAGCTTATGTATTATTTTATGCTTTGAAAAGTCTAATCCAGATAGACCCTTATGCAACTTTTTACATGGCTCAGATTTCCCTCCCAAATTATCTGAAACCTGTAATATATATATATATATATATATATATATATATATATATATATCATGAGATTTCAGCCATCATACCCAGAAATCGCTTGAATCTTATGCAAGGACCTAGAAACCTCTCAGGATCTCATACAAGTCTGCCAAAACCTCTAACAAGATTTTGGCATCCTTGTTCAAGTCTTCCTGAGAACTGATGGCTGTTACGAGATTTTAGCAATTTTAAAAACTGTATTTTTATTATTAGTTCTAATTCAGTTCTAGGGAGTTATAGATACCATTGTGGGTAACATGTTACTATCAGCACAATGTTGATTATTAGTAGCAAGATTTTGGGGTTGTCAAGCTTCAGTTCAATAGATCAGTTTTCATTTAAAACACACACACCCATCCCAAAAGGAAAAAGGAGGGGTGTGAAACTGAACTGATGTTGGACTTAGCTATATATTGCTTCAATTAAATGGTATCTTCAGCTGAATAACATTGAATAATAATGCAGAGACTACATTTTCAGCTGAGAGGCAGCAGGAAGAAAAATAATGTTTCCCCTTCTTCCCTCTACAAACTTTGCTTTTTCCAGAGTTTGGACATCTCTACATTCCAGGATAGAAAAATAACCCTTGTTTTGTCAAGTGGAATAAAGTTCAATACAGGCTACCTACATATCTGGTATTCTATTTTAAAAGTTTACAAATAGCCTTCAGGCCTCTTTCCTCTCTGTGACTTCCATATCATTCAGCATCTGACATCCCCAGAAGACTGCTGAGAAACTATTATTTTAAATTTCTCACAGTACTATGGAACCACAACACTTTAAGCCCTCTATTAAGTTTAGATTCCCAGCTGCTGACTGCTGATGCTAACTGGCACTACTCATAGACATTGGAGGGGGCTCAAAAAGCAAATGGCTTTTTGCTGAGGTTCCCTACAATTTTATAAGCTGGCCTTATTATTTGCAACTCAGTGCTCAGAAAAATGGGAATTCCAAAACATCTCATTGTCCTCATCAGAAATTTATATACAGGTCAGGAAGCCACAGTATGGATAGAACATGGTGAAACAGATTGGTTCCAGGTTGGCAAAGAAGTGGGACAAGGCTATATACTCTCCCCTTATTTATTCAACCTACATGCTAAATATATATTAAGGGAAGCTGGATTGGAAGAAGATGAGCATGGTTTTAAAATTAGACAAAGAAATATCAACACTGTACTAAGATATGACACTACCTTGATAGCAAAAAATGCAAAGGATCTGCAAGCCCTAGTAATAAAAATCAAGGAGTGCAGTGAAAAAATGGGTCTAAAATTAAATGTAAAAGACCAAACTAATGACAACAGGTAGAATAAGCAGCCGTAGAATTGACAAGATATCGAAGTGGTGCTAGCTTCTGCCTTTTAGGATCAACCATCAACAGTAAAGGAACAAGCAGTCAAGAAATACACTGCAGACTAGCACTTGGTAGAGCAGCCGTGAAGATCTTGAAAAAGATATTCAAATGCCATGATGTGTCTATACCTACAAAGATCAGAATTGTGCAAGCCATGGTATTCCCTATGACACTCTATGAAAGTGAAAGTTGGACTTTGAAGAAGCAAGAGTATTGATGCTTTTAAACTTTGGCATTGGAGAAGACTCCTGAGAATACCATGGACAGCCAAGAAAACAAACCAATGGATCATCAAACAAATCAACCCAGAGTTCTCACTCAAGGTACAAATGACTAAGCTCAAATTATCCTACTTTGGACACATTATGCAAAGAGGTAGCTCCATGAAGAAGGTTCTAATGCTGGGAAAGGTGGAAGGAAAGTGAAGAAGATGATGGCCAGTAATGAGGTGGATAGACTTAGTTACGGTGGCAGTGGGTGTGTCATTAGAAGGACCAGGTTAGGGACAGAACATCATGGAGAAAATATATGTGGTCACTGAGTCAACAACTTGATGGCACATAATCAATATTATTTGCAGCAGTAGATAAAAATAGTCTCGTCATGCTCAATTCCTGGTGACTACATGGAACAACCATATTGTCTCTGCAACAAAGTAGATATGATTTGCCATAGCCGCCTTCTGGTACCCCCACCCCACCCTCTGTTCCATCCCTGCTTAACTGTTGAGATTAGCCAAGATTGACTAGGTAGTGCCGCCTGCTGTGACGTAGAGGCTAGTAATAGCAAAAATAATGTCTTAAATCTATTTTTTTTTAAATAAAGCTTTTAGTTTTTTGGGGGCGGGGGGAACAGGATTATGTACTTTTGATCCTGAATTGTTCATTTATGACAGGGTTAGCAAATTATGCTCTGTGTCTTCTTAAAATAGAATGGATAATAGTTCATTTGAGTGATAATCTGCCAGGATGTGCATATATTTATTTCATAAAGGTACTTTTTATCTTATCAATGATGATGCAAATCGCACTGCTTCTCTATGTCATTTGAAATTGGATCAGATGCATGTATATAGTAAGATTATCTTCACCCCTTGATAGCATAATACTTGTATAAGTCTGACAAGGACTATTAGGTGCTTTCACACATAAACTGTTTTGTTGCAACATATTAATTTGTTTTCAAAGTGTATGACACTGTGAAATGAAAGTCTTTGCCTTGCCTTACAGATGTACCCATCCTTTTTACCTTCCTTCATGGGACCACAGCCTGAGTCTCATTTACGTTAACTAAGACTGGCACCCAGCAAACTACAGGGCTGTGAATCTTCTTTTTCCTGTAGCAATTATTTGATCTTTTGTTTTTATGTATTATTAATATGCTATTATGTTTAAATGGCATTTTTAATCACTATTTTTGAAAGTCTACCATTATGCTAATAAATATAATCTTTGTTTTTTGCCTGTTCCTCTCTACTTGATCAAATAATTCTTTTCTGAAAAAAATCAGTATCTATTTCATATCCCTTAATCTTTGAGTCACATGCTACTTTATAACATTTATTTATTTATTTAATTTATATAGCAACCCATCTCACAAACTTGTGACATTCAGAAAAGGAAAGATAAACTTTTTAAAAATAGTTTTTTAAAATACTGATACATTTAGCTACTTATAGAGTCCCCCAGATCTTGAAATCTTGGAGCTTATCAATCAAATGTCTACATTTCTAGCACTGAATCAAAACACAAACTGGTATGCAGGGTAGGCATAATCCAATTTTGATTTTCAATTGTTTAGATGCTATAATGGTGGAAAACTCTTCTTGCTGCGGGTGCTAAAATGGAATTTGTTGAGGAAAACATTTGAATAGAAATTAAATACTTGTGCTTAGCATGTGTACTGTTCCTTAAGTCTTTCTCCTTGAGGCACTATTTTTCCATTCCTTCTGACTGATGGATTTTGGTATACTACTAAAAATGGTCTTATTCCAAAAATAATATTGCAAAAATAAAAGGATAGAACCTGATAGGAGAAACCTGAGTTCAAACCAGGATACCCAGAGGCTCCCTTTGGATAATTCTTCTTGTTCACTGTCTCTACTATAAAGGGTATTTCTACATTCACGAAGCTGTTAAAGGGGAAAATAGGGGAGAAAAGTGTTTATTTTGTAGCAAAAAAAAAAAAATTAGACTATCTTAAATTTGTATAAAAGTTTTCTTTATTGTTTACTGCTTTAATTGCTGCTTATGTACAAAACAGATTTTTAATTTAATTACTCATGTTAATTAAATAGTAATGCACAGGCAAGAGTTGATGTAAACAATTTAGCTTTTTTTGTTTTTTATGTATTTTATGGGATATGAATTTCTTTTTAAAATTTTACATGAGATTACCCCACTAGCTTTTTTCATGACAGAATATTGACTGCTGAAGTTATTATAATAATTTCAAGGTGAAGCATGCATCTAGTATCATACCAGACGACTCTCTATACAGATACAATTTAAAGCGCACTACGGTCCTTTCAGACGAATAGAAATCCCAATGGAAGAATTACTTTGGCTAAAATATTCATTTGACTTTAGTTTTCTGCTTTCTAAATAGATAGAAAGATGCAGAAAATTTCAAGTTCAAAACAATTTTGAAAGCTCAAAACATTCAGTATTCAAAATACTTTGTACATTTCTATGAATAGGCTTCCACAACGTAAGGAATAATTGTGACCTTTACTCTGACTATTACAAAGGTCTGTGAGGTTGGCAGGGATATATGGTTATGTAAGTTGAAGTAGTTGCATTTGTTTATGTATAAGATGAAATACTCTGATTTACAGTAAAAGCTGTATCCAAGTAAGGAAAGCTGAGTCCTATTTAGTTTTTTATCACACCCAATCTCTATGCTGCTTTGGTTTAGCTCAAACAAAAAACAAGAAATCCTTTCTCGCAATGTATAGGTTTAAAAAGAAATGTTTGGATAAAAATGGGTTCTGTGAGCTTTCATAGTAAATTTGGCATTGTGATACTCCTGTGGTTGTCAAATATAAAAGCAATTCTCAAAGTAATCTGGATTATACATCTTGGTGCTAGAAATGTACAGATTATAACCCTTTTAGAAAAATCCAGGGCCTCTGACATTGGGAAAAAAGCAAAATGGGGGATGTTGGACTTGTGGTGTTTTTTTCTTTAGAAAACCTGAAAAAGGAATCCAGTACCTGATTGAGAGAGGCTTTGTGCCAGATACGCCTGTTGGAGTTGCCCATTTCCTTTTACAGAGAAAAGGACTCAGCAGACAAATGATTGGAGAGTTCCTGGGAAATCGACAAAAGCAGTTCAACAGGGATGTTTTAGAGTAAGTACCATATATGAAACCCTTGTTACACATTTAAGTATATGCTACATTTTTTTTAAAAAAAGCTGATGCTTCTGAGTGTCTTGTGTTTAAGTCAAAAGCGATTGAAGGGAGGAAAAATTGCCAAAATGCCAAAACTGAAATTGCAATATTAGTTCTTCCTTAATTCATGAGAATTAAACAACACAATCAAGGTGAAGAAATCATTTCATTTACTATTTCGTCCATGCATCCAGATCAGCAGGACTAATGGAGATGAAAGTATATAAAGTGGTTTATTTTATTTTTTTGTTTTGTTTTGCTGTATTGCAATTCATGATTATTTAAAATAGATAGGAATAAGTTCATCCAGTTGCAAAATGGTATATTCATTTTTTGAAACAAAATACAGTTTTCTTTTCAAAGGTGACATTTTTGATTACTGTATATAAGGTAGTGTTGATTTATAGAAGCAAGAACTAATATTGCAAACTGAACTATTCATCTGACTCCCCCGTTATTCAGAAATGTCAGTGTTCTCCCTTCTGAAAAATCAATCAAACAAAAAGTTAAGGGAGTAAATAGAAATAGAACAGTCAATGAAACAGTGAATAGTAGAACCACACAACTGATCACACAATCATTTCTAATTATAACCCCTCACATATAATTTGAAGCTGACCAGCCATAGTGTTTGCTGCCACTCTGAAAATACTAAGAGCACAATGAACCAATCAGTACTCCCTCCCGTTGATCAATGGGAAAGCGCAGAGAACATAATTCAGTCAGTGCCCTGATCCAAGGTGCTCCAGTTTTGTAACAACAGTTACGTGCACACACACACATACACACACAATTCTAGCATACATTCCCTCCACCTTTTCAGTAATGTTGTATTCTTTTGCCTGGTTGTTCAAAAACAAACAGAATGGCGTCTTTAAAGGAATGACTGTGGATAAGCACAGAAATAAGACACTTATAATGTGTTGTGGGGATGTATAATAATGGTTTCCTTGAGGCTGGAAATTGATGTAAAGCAAGAATTCCCACCAGTGGAAAAATAGACCTCCCACAAGTTTTGTGGAACTACAGCGATTCAAAAGAAAGATCAAGCTTTGCCTTAGTTTCAAATACATTAACACAGAGCCAGAAATAGATTAAGCTCCCATTGACATCACAAGATCAGACAAGTCCAGTAGGACTGCATGAATATGCCAAGTATTTAATGAAGCATCACTGTGGAAAATAAAAGATCATCTGATGTTGATGGGATATGAGCAGTCCTCTCTTGTGGTTTTTGTGTAGCCAATGAACCATTTAATTGGCATCTGAAATCTTAGAAGTATACAATGTACTAGTTTACTTCAATTAGATAATTTTCTGGGCTATGAAGCTATGAATGGTCAAATCTAGTTGGTTCACTGATAAGAGACCACCAGGGTAGGGTAGGGTAGGCTAGATAATTTAAAACCATTCCAGAAGAAGGCAGTGACAAACCCACTTGCATATTCTTGCCAAGAAACTTGCATGGAGGTGTCTGTGTAGTCATCACGAGTTGATTTAAGTAGACTTTACTTTCTTATGCAGTAATTGGGAAACACAATCTATATTATTGTAAAGTGAGATGGGCGATGACTAAATTTGAAATCAAACAATTAATTAATTAATTAATTACAAGTGCCTTGTGGGCTCTTCCTGAACTGATATGGCCTATGTTTAATTACCACACATGAATGCAAACTGTACTTAAATTGAATGCAAACTGAAGCTAACTGTACTTAAAAAATCCTACCTGGTCCTCAATCTTTCCTGAAAAAAATCTACATGGAAGTTCAGTTCCAAAGCTATGTATTTGTAAAAGCGGTCCTATAGTTTCAAGTGCTAATGTGGGAAACTTAAAACTATCAAATGAAACATTTTTTGCAGGAATTGTTCTGTATAAGAATACTGATACATTTTATGTTGCCAAAACTCTGCATACAAATTAGGAAAGTTGTTTCTTACTGCCACTTCTTTATATTTGCTCAAGTGATTAAAACTCTTATGGATTAAACATTCATTACTTTATTCTTCTTTTAAGCCATGCAGTAGAGATTCAGTCACTTAACGCAGCACTGGAATACAGCCAAAACATTAAATTAAATATACCATCACAATCTGCACTTAAATCAATCAGTATTAATTAGCTTATATTTTAGTATGTTGCTCTGTGCTGTGGAATTTATATAGAGCAAGAAAGCAGAAACATACTATTTACATGCCAAAGCAGTTCATATTTTCTTCCTACATGTAAATGTCAGAACAACTTTTTTTTTTAAATTAATTCGGTATTAAATGCCACTCAAAATGCTAAGTTTCATTGCAGTATGATAGCTACAACATAGACGGGTTTTCATTTGTTAACCATCTGTATTTTATACATTGGTACCATAGCTAATTAGGCTGTAGGGAAGATTTTCAAATGGGTATATATTGTCCAATAATTAAAATGCAAAATAATAAATCAGAAATAGATTTGAATCTAATTTGACACTCAGGCATTCCATTAACTGTTTAATTGGTGAACTCCACCATGCTAAAGGATAAAATCAGGACAAATTCAATGTATACATTCTCTTTAGTGACATTTTATGGATGGAGAAGTAACCCTTCATTCAAAAACTAGTTCCTATTTGCCTTATCTTGGTTGTGGGTTCATACAAATCATAGCTTTCTAGGAAGATTCCATCTCAGAAGAGAATGAACAGGGAGACCTTAGAAAACAACAATATGTTGAATGAGGACTAAAACTTGTTTGTCAGGGAAAAATTGGGCCCCATAAGTGCAGGATGTACAGCCCAAATTCTGATTTAGACTCAAAGCCTGCAGGAACAGTGGCATCACCATGCAGAGAATCAAAAGACTGGCAGATTCAAAACTGCAAGATTTACAAGAAAAAGTTATTGGGGGGTATTGATCTACTCAGAAAACTCTATTGGTCCTCAACAGACTTGCATTCTGAGCTGCGTTAGAGATGTGCCAGTGGGTGAATCTTTTTATATAAGGCTTTCTGTTTGAAAGGGAGCCAGTGTTGAAAATAATCATGCTTTGCATATTAATGAGATCTGCTCTCTTGAATCAGCTGACTACTTAAATTCTGACCAGATTTGCAATTTGTCTTATCATGTATCTTTAGATTGGAGCTTTGATTACTTGTCTTTGTTGACTCTTTGGCTGCCTCTACACTATATTTTCTGCCCATAGCTCTGTGTATTGGAGACATTTTAACTTATGTGACTATGTCTGCTCTGCTGAGTCCGATGGCTGAGACAGGACAATACAGTCCCTACAATTCTCTGTAGCCTGATGATATTTAGTAATTATTTTGGGACTGATAATAAATTGTAATGTTCCATAATGCCTGCAGTTGGCGCACTTTGGGTTCCTTCAATTAAACAATGTCATCTATCAGGACCCCAGGAGTACACCTTCTCTGTAGCAGCACCTGACTTCTGGAATGAAGCTGCCCGCAAGATCCAGATGGCCCCCACTCTGCTGTTTTTCAGAAGAGCCATAAAGACCTGGCTCTTTACCCAAGCCTTTGATGTAGGAGAGTGAGGCCCCTTGCTTCATTCCGTCTAGTCTGTCGTTCCTGTCATCTTTTATCCTTTATTGATTTTATTGTAATTTCTTTATTTGATTGCTGTGAGCCACTCAGTCTTATTGGGAATCAGATGGCATACAAATTTTAAACATTATTATTATTATCATTATTATTATTATTATTATTACAATCCTTTTTGTTTATATTTAGAACAAAAATCCAATAACACATGCTAGACACAAATCAATAAAATAAGACTGAGCAGGATTTGAAATGAAGTCGTGAATCCAGAGGAACACGAATGAAGGGACATCTGCTCATGTTAGAGAAGTCTCTGAATTTGTTGCTGACATTTTGTGTGACAAACCTGTCATCAACATCATAACTGAACCTTTCTTACAATTACCTATTCTTTATTTGCCACTCCTTGGCCTGACATTATGGAGAAAAAAGTAGAAAGCATATCTAGCAAGATTTGTCTGCATTTTATTATAATGGGAATATATTGGAGAATGGCTGGATTTACAAAAAGAAAACTGGTTGGTGCTGAACCAAAACACATGAATGCTTTCTTTGTCTCAGCTGTGTTGTGGATGAGATGGACTTCTCAGCTATGGAACTGGATGAAGCTCTCAGGAAATTTCAAGCTCATATCCGTGTCCAGGGAGAAGCTCAGAAAGTAGAACGACTCATTGAAGCTTTTAGGTATGGCATAACAGGTTACAGAAGCTGATCAAATACTTATCCTCTCATCCATTAACACTCAGGAATGAGAGTTTGGTTGAATGTACTTACTTTTTAAAATTTGCACAAGTCGTCATTCAGATAACCTGATGAGCTAAAATTATGTATACATATTGTAGATCCTGGTAGCTTAATTTGTTCATTCTTTTGTCATCCATTTTAAACTGAAACAAAAGAATGGTACTATTTCAGTTTAAGCTTTAAAAAAGAAGTTAAATATATGCTCTCATGTTAAAATGCATTGGCCTATACAGTTACTGTGATAACCTTGAATTAAGCAGTTTAGCTTAGCTGAGCAAAGACATTAGCTCATTAAAGCCTATTCAAATGTTCTTTATCCTGGTGGAGATGTGAGAAGAAATGTAAAAGTCATCCAGTGTTCCTAAAATAAAGGAATACACTCTCAGGCATTGATTTTTAGCTGTCAAATCAATGGCAGTCATTAAGCAGAAAAAGGAAAAGGCTTCTATGCCCACTAAAGTCAGTTTGCAATCCTGTGCATATGGTATATAATAGGAATCTCTATGGATTACAGCTGTTTTATATATCAATGAATAGTTACACTTTTTTAAATGACTCACTTAGGCTGTGTAAGCTTGGTCTGAAGCAAGGATATTTTACAAGTGTCATGGCACACTATATATGAATTCTAGTGTTCAATCCACAAAAATCAGTATTACATACCCAGTTGGCAAATGTAAGTCATATTACACTTTTGCAATAGCCTTCAAATCACTTAGTATAAAGAATATATGTTCAAACTCCAGTTGGGTTGGTGAAATGTGCAAATTTAGGAAATTAATTTCATAAAATGATATAGTTATCATATTGTTATACCTGGGTGCTTCTATTTAATACATGAAGTTTGAGGGACTGAGAGCATTTACTTTAAAGTATCCTGCAGTATAGACTCTTATTATTAGGTGAGAGAATAGAATAAAACAGTAAATAATTTTATAGAGCCAAATGGATAATGATAGGAATATAATTCGGCATCCTGAATGAGTGTATTGGTTTTTTTCTAAATGCCATATTGACTTATCCTTGAATCTGACCTAGTATTTTTCTTCAATGTCTTTTCTAGCCAGAGATACTGCATCTGCAATCCAGGTGTTGTAAGGCAGTTCAGAAATCCTGACACCATCTTCATCCTTGCTTTTGCAATCATATTATTAAACACAGATATGTATAGTCCAAATGTAAAACCAGAACGTAAAATGAAGCTTGAAGATTTTGTCAAAAATCTGAGAGGTAAGCATAATTTGGAGATTTATCAGTATCTAGAGACCTGGGTATATTATATTGTCTTCCAGTACTGAACACTGTGGAACAAGTGCTGAGAGCTTAGCCATTCTTCTTCAAAAGCTTTGAAGGAGCTAATCCACCATACCTGCTGCCTATGTTTCTGTCTTTCTATCAACAGGCTAAGAATGTTCCTCTTAGCTCCTCCTACTCTACCTTTTGGCACTGCTTTCTGTGTCAATATAGACTTTTTTTCCCTCCATTAAAGTGAATGATCCAGTAAACAGTGTGTGGGAAGTTCCTAAATAAAATTACTCTTTGATGAGTTTTACTGCTTGACTGAACAGTATTGATAGATTTGATCATTTCAAAATCTGCATCATACCTTTACTTGGCTTCCTTCCATATCTGGATCCAAGATAATAAAAAGACAAATTTTATGTCCAATGATTTGCAAATGCTTTGAATGTACTTTTGACATTGTAAGGTGGCTTGGGGATCTATGTGAAGGACAGTGTGCATGTCTGTGTCTGTGTGTGTATATGTATGCAGGTAGATATAGGTAAACATTCAAATATAAAAAAGTCCTCTGTCAGGGCAGAGTGTCAAAATGCTTATCTGCATTTAAATCAGGAGGTGACAGTGAATAGCCCAGGGATACCAGTTTGCCTGTAGATATCTCTCTTAGTACGATCCAGATTCACTAATATATCTTACTTAATTTTTTTTATTTTTTTAAATTTTTTTATTGAATTTTTTAAAAAACAATAATAAAAGACAATACAAACTAAACTCAGAAAGGGGAAGAAAAGTAAAAAAAAGAGAAACTAGAAAGTTCAAGAAGAGAGGAAAAAAAGGAAAGAAGAAAGAGAGAAAAGTAAAAAAAAGAGAAAAATATTTAAAGAAGTATCTTCCAATCTTCATCACAGGTACAAACATAGTAATTCTTCACCCTTATGCAAGTTTCTCTTCTTCCCATAACCCATACCTTATCCATATACAAATCCATAAATCATTAACATTTCAGTCCTGGTGTCAGCAAAAAGTCCATAAAGGGTTTCTAGAATTTTATAGAAACATATCTTATTTTAACCTTGATCAAACAAATCAATTTGTACTCCTTCCCTTTGCTTTTAGCAATCTTGATCTTTAATGCATTCCAATGTTGTAGGATTTGACCTCTCTTCAATTTTTCAGTTTTACATCTCAAATGCTTCTTCGAGGCTTTGGCTGACCTCTTTTGTAAATCCAGTAAGGCATCATTATCCAGGCTTATCTTGGCTTATCATTTGTATTTCCACTTTAACTGTCATCTCTGTTTTATAATACACTTTTTTTTTTTATTTTCTAGTATTTCAGCAATTTCTTTATATTCTAATTTTTCTGCATCAGATGTGGTTTGTTTCATCTGTTTATCCTGTAGATCTGCCAAGGTATTCTCTTTCACATCAGTCATGTCTTCTTTAACATATTTTGGACATAGTCTGTCCATAGAAGGAGACATCATCACTGCCATTATAGCTGCTAGTTTCTGCCCCCATTCTTCAAGTAACTCCCAGAGTATTTCAAATGTCATACCATTTTCTGTCATTTTGTCCCAAAGCTGATCAAAGGCAAAAAGCAAGCTTGTCTCTCTTATTTTATTTTTTTTTCCTTTTATGCCTGGAAACGTAGTCCCCTCTAGTGTCCAATTTCTGAAAGTCTTGAATTTCTGTTATGACTTAAGATAGACTAAACAATTTAGTTCCCATGAAGGTGCTGTTTAATTATAGAATCATTTCTAAAATCTTACAGCAAAACTCCTAATATTCCAAATTTTTCTGGTCCCTTAATTTGTTTATAACTTTCTTGAATTAAAGCCTATTTAGCTTTTTGCCATTTATTTCAAATTCTTTAAATTCTTAAACTTACAGCTAATTTTTCTTTTATTCTGGAATGAAGGCAAACTCACCAGGTGGCTTTGCAAACTTGTCATTTTGAAGATCTCTACTAGTTTTAAGATAGATAAATAGATAATTTCTGAAAGTGATTAGAAAATGAGATTAGCAAACCCGATGTCCTTAAAAAGGCTCTGCCATGGTTGAGAGTATGATGGCTTTCCTTCATTTCCCAGTGCTCAGACCTGCAGGAAACCCCAGTCCTGCAGTATCTTCACAAACAGCAGCTGTCCAGAGCACAAGCAGGTGATCTCCCATTGTCTCCTTATCTGGAGAGGTTCCGTGGGACTGGTTTACTCTCTGGTCCTTCAGTCATAGCCATGACATCGCCTCCGTTCATTCGGAGATGTGCTAGCTCGCCATTTCTCATCTGGAAGTCTGTGGTTGGTTTTTTGTTGTTGTTGTTGTTTTAAGAATTGTTTAATTTAAAATAAACAATCAGGCAGCTGGCATGCTACAAAACTTCAGTCAGTTGCATCTTCTTTTTTTAACTAGGATGCCTCTGGCCTCACATAGGCCCCATAGGCTTTCTTACAAAATAACATTGTATGGTAGTTAAAAGGTAATTTTAACCCTGTGCTTTGTTTAGGAGTGTGTCTAGCTGCGGGGGGGGGGGGGAGGGAAGCAAGAATAGTCTGAGATGGTAGCAAATTTCCTGAGGATTTAGACAGGTGAAGGGAATGAATTTCTCCAGTTTGTATTCTAGTAAATTGGTGGTTTGTAACCACAACCAGCAACCACTTCAGGAGAGCAAAGTGCTCTTAAAATTCCAGGTGGCCCCAAACATTTCCCTACCCCTGCTTTAGAGTAGAATAATTGGTATATGTGCATTTTACTAACAGGGCTGTAGAAGAGAAATATATGTTATAGCCCTTATATAATAGTTTCTTAGTTCCAGTTCAAATGTTATTTGTGCAACATTTATGCCATAAGAAACCAAATTGCAAAAATGAAACCATATTATAAAGAATAAACAGAACAAAACAGACAAGATAGGTACAAACAGATTCTTGCTTAAAATAATGTTTGCCACCACCAACATGAAGTAATTTCTCCCTAGGAAATCTGGTTATAGCCCCAAGCACATTTTCCTTACCTCACCCTTAAGCAACATGGTGATGAATGTGTGGATAATTCCATAGCGATAGCGTCTGTAAACTACTTCCTGTATACTATTATTTGTACATACCTATTCCAGGTGGTCTGTTAGTGTGAACAATGTATTAATGCAGTGATTTATAGAAGAAATATTGTCAATGTGATCAGGGCTCAGTGCAGTAATCAGTATACTACTATTAAACTATACAGCTGCAAATCAGTATTCAACAGTAGTAGTCTACTATTGTTTATTTAATATTTTTGCATTCCATAAACTATACTTTTAACGATAGCTATCCCTATGAGTTGCAGAATAGAAATGCATATTAAATTAAGCAATCAGAGGACCAAGAATTAGATTTATTTTATGAAGTTACCTGTCACTGATATTGAGTTATGATGGCTCTATGCCAAGTAGACCTAGACAGGACTTTGTGGAAATTATATGGTATTATCATTGGAATGGCCAGAAGAAGGGAGAAGTTTAAGGAGGCCCCTCTTTTGGTCTAAACTTTTTAAAATCGTGTTAATGGAAATTAGCAGTTTTGTTTCAACATTCCAGTATTTTATACTGATGTAACAGTATTCTAGAAACTACAGAAACAGGCTTGAGGTCTACAAAGTACTTGTTTCTGTTTTATATCATTTCCAGGATCGGACCAAATATAACTCTAAAGAATAGCTACTTTTAAAAGCAGACGGTTGAGAGGGGGCTGTTGTCTGCATAACTTCTTCTGGTTTTTGCAGAGGATCAGGTTACTGGACTAGATGCACCTTTGGTCTAACACAGCAAGGTTTTTAAGTTCTTACAATTTCTGATTGCTGTAGGTTCACAGCCAACAATTATGTGTGAATGGAAGACCTTATTTGTCTGTCTGTATTTAACACTGGAAATGTTACCATATCAAAGATCCTTAGATGTATTATTTTTTTTAATTGCAAAATGGCTGTTTGGAGCATGATATGGAGAAATCTAGGCTTTAATTGGCATGATAGTAGTATTAGCAGCCAAAACCTGCTTTGGGGTTGATATTCTAGACAAATCAGATACTATCCTTGGTTTTGAGTTATATGAAAAGACAATGTAATTGAAGTGCAAAGATGGTACTATGTATTAATCAGCAGTGATCACTATGGCTTTTCCAGGTGTAGATGATGGTGAAGATATCCCACGAGAGATGCTCATTGGGATTTATGAGAGAATCCGAAAACGGGAACTCAAGACAAACGAGGATCATGTGTCGCAGGTCCAAAAGGTTGAAAAACTCATAGTAGGAAAGAAACCTGTAAGTTACTTTTATGGATAATCCTATGCATAAAGTTAGAGCAGATTGTCTCAGAATATTGCCAGAATATTTCAGGACAATGAAATTATTCTAAAAAATCATAGTATATTTATAATCAGAAAGTCTAAAAATTGAAGAAAATTGAATTACCTATTACTGGTAGTGTATTACTTTTACAAATAGCAGGATTTGGATTTCATAGCTTTTAAAAGCATTGCTGTGTCTGAATGGAATGGCCAAAAGTAATCCAGCATTATAAGAAAGAGCCAGAGTAAGCCTTAGGGTTGTATGCTCCTTTCTCCTCTGACTTGCCTTTGAGGGAAGCTCTCACTTCAACTTTAGATTTGATTGATTGATGATTAAGTGCCGTCAAGTCGGTGTCAACTGTTATTAACGACAGAGAGATTTTTTTTTCTAGGATTATCTGACTTCACCCTGGCCTTTTAAATCTTACTTTAACTTTCCCTCGGTTCATCTAAATAGTGATTTGAAATTAGTTTGTTTCAGCAAGCCATAGTTAAAATTAACTAGCATTTGCCTGTGTTCTGAAGATATTATGGCAAATTCCAGTTATTCTAAAATGTTACATCATTCCATTCCCTGTACATGGGTACAGGGAGAAAAATTAGTCAGGAAGAGCTAAGGGAAGTAGAGAGTGAGGGTCCTGGTTTCTGCTTTGAAAACCTGCCTAACAAAATGAGAGGAATGGTTCTCTTTCCACTGCATTAATTGAGATCCACAATGCAGCACCAGTGCAAAAAAATGTATCCCCAGTCCTAGAAAAGTTGTCTACCTCATCTTCAGGGAATTTCTGGATGGCATATCTGGTGCTTCTATTGAAGCTCTATGGAATGTCATTAATTATATCAAGAAAGACGAAGAATACAAATGTATGCCTTTGAGATGGTTAGAACTCCCTTCTGCTATCAGTCCATTGCCCATGTAACTTAACACTGACTATAAGGGACTGAACTTGAAACATCCTGCATGCAAATGCATGCTATACTTTGCTTTTGAGGATATATAATTGGTCCTCTGCAATAACACCTTCTCTGCTGAGTTGGGGGCTCTCTCAACTATTTGTATTAGTTTTCTTTTTGGGATTCCATTCTGTTCCACTGTGAAGCACAGAATAGTTTTAGCTCCTCAACATGTAGGGAAGAAGGCAATACAAATTCTTTCTCCTCCATTCACAAACTTTACCTGAGCAATCAAAAGATAGTAATAAGAAGAAATTTATCCTATACTTTTAGAACATAAGGAAAATTAAATTAAAGAAAGAAAAATTAATTCCAGAGTTGTAAGGCAGACGCAAAGAATATCTTTCTACATGCCCACATGCCTATAAGGCTATTTGTCTAGCCTCGGTCTATATCAGATGAACAACAAGCTTATCATGTATTAGCATATCATTTTTTTTCAAGCTAAGATGATACTGTCAACAGGCTATCGTCATAAAGCTAAAACTGTCATTTCAAAAGCAGAACAAATATAAACTTTGCAAATAGAGATGCCTAGAGTGCCACTGGCAAATGACAAAGAGCAAAGATGACCGAACACAAGCTAGAATCGCTATCAGAGCCTACCTTGTGGTAGTAAGGGCAGCGAAACGTAATTATTTCTCTGCCCTTATTGCATCCACAGATAGCCGCTCAGTGGCCCTGTTTCAGGTGACCTGGTCCTTCCTTGGAGTGGGTAATACTGGTATTCACCTACAGGGTCACTGTGAGGAATATGCTGCACATCTCGCGGATAAAGTCACTTGGATTTGCTCTGCGTCGGACTCCAGCCTTAGGACAGAACCAGTGGAGGTTATAGGGGCTGAGTCTTGCATGGTTGTCTGGGAGGAGTTCAATCCTGTTGGACCTGAGGAAGTGGACAGGGTTCTTGTAGCTTCTGACAAGGTTCAGCCACTTCTGTATTAGATCTGTGTCCCTCTTGGCTGGTCAAGGCTGCCAGGAAGAGGATGCATGATTGGGTCAAGGAATCCTTGAGGGAGGAAGTGATCCCGCCAGTTCTTAAGGAGCCAGTGCTGCGCCCTCTCCCCAAGGGACCATTGCTTGACCCAACTAGTCTGGACAGTTTTCATCCAGTCTCCAACCTTCCCTTCTTAGGGAAAGTTGTGGAGAAAGTGGTCACATGGCAGCTTCAAAGTACCTTGGATGAAGCAGATTATCTGAACCCCTTTCAGTCAGAATTCAGGCTGGGTTATGGGACTGAGACAGTATTGGTCACACTCTTGGATGACTTCTGGCAGGAGCAGGATGGGGGTAGTGCATCCATCCTTGCTCTTCTTGACCTCTCAACGGCCTTCAATACCATTAATCATGGTATCTTTCTGGACCAGCTTCAGAAGTTGGGGGGTGGGTGGCACTGTGTGGTGCTGATTCTCCTCCTTCCTTTGGGGTCGGTTCCAGTTGGTGATAATGGGGGGAGAGGTCTATCCTGCATCCCCTACTTTGTGGGGTGTTGCAGGGCTCAGTCCTTTCCCCTGCATTATTTAACATCTACATGAGGCCACTGGGTGAGGTGATCCAACAGCTTGGGATGAGATAGCTTTATATCTCCACAACTGCATGATGTCATGGATGTCCTGTCCCAGTGTCTTGAGGCTGTGGGGGCCTGGATGGGGCACAATGGGCTTCAACTCAACCCAAGCAAGATGGAGTGGCTTTGGGTATTTTGGCCTTCCGATGTCAAGGCTTTTCCACCTTTGGTCCTGGATGGGTGGCACTGCCCCAGATGGACCCAGTGCACAGTCTGGGGCTCCTCTTGGACTCATGGCTCCTGCTGGAAGAGCACGTGGCAGCCATGGCTAGGAGGGCATTTGCACATCTTTGGGTTGTGTGCCAGTTGCGCCCATTCCTGGACTGGAAGGCACTGCTCACAGTCACTCATGCCCTCATGTCTGGATTACTGCAGTGCACTGTACATGCGACTGCCCTTGAAGAACATTCAGAAGTTTCAACTGATACAGAATGCAGCTGCATGTAAATGGTGTCGGATATTCAACATATGTAACACCACTGCTTTGGGAGCTGCATTGGTTGCCAGTGTGTTTCCAGGTGCAATTCAGGGTGCTGGTTGTCACCTTTAAAGCCCTTCACGGCTTGGGACTGGGTTACCTGAGGGACTGTCTTCTCCCATTGTTTCTACCCATCCAATTCAGTCCAGCGGGATGGGCATATTACGGGTCCCGTCAGCCCAGGAATGTCGGCTGGTGAGGACTAGGAGGAATGCCTTCTCTGCCATAGTCCCTGTGGTCTGGAACATTCTCCCTCCAGAGGTTAGGATGTCTCCAACCTTGTTGGCCTTTCATAAGGCCTTGAAGACCTGGTTGTGTGCCCAGGCCTGGGATCCCGAGTGTGTCAAGGGCCCCATTTCCTGGTTATATTAACATCTATGGTTATGATTTTCTCAGCTGCTATATATATTTATTCTTTGTATTGTGTTTGTATCTGGTTTTTAATTGATTTTTTCATTATTCACCTGTCACTTGTCTGAGATGGGTGGCCATAGAAATTGAATAAATAAATAAATATGCAAGCTTTATAATTCAGTTTTTTCAATTATCCTGTATTTCTAACAGTTTCACTTGGTGATGATTTGTACAATCATCACCAAATGATTGTTGGAAATATACAAAAGAATTTGGAAAGAATTGCTTTTCAATATTATAGCAGTGATGATGATGATGATGGTGATGATGATGATGATGATGATGATGATGATGATGATGATGATTATACATTCGATTTATTGTCTGCCCATCTCCCCCCAGTGGGGAACTCTGGGCGGCTCACAAAGTACATATATATAATTCTAACAGTGAGACAGTGAAATCTTTGCTTGATAATGTGTTTCTTTGAGGTTTAATGACAATTTCTGTGTCTTTTTAACATAGATTGGATCTCTACATCATGGGCTTGGTTGTGTAAGTATTTCCTATCAAATTTATGTATATTCAGTAAGCAGATCTCACCATAGTTTTAGAAATCAGCCCTTTCTAAATTTAAACATTATGTATTGGCTATTTGGTACAGTAATTTTAAATCTAGTTAGTATATAGAAAAATGTGAATCACTCATCTAATAAAATATTTCTATTATATAAATGGAGTTGATCTGTACTTTCTGCATAGGATTCAGTTCAAGAAAGAGAGGGGAAAATAAATCGTTGGTATTATTTATAAGGATCAGCCTTATAAATTTCAGTGAAATCAATTATAATATGTTGCATTTCTGTTTCTGATCTATAGGTTCTGTCTCTCCCACATCGGCGACTTGTTTGTTACTGTAGACTCTTTGAGGTTCCAGATCCAAATAAACCTCAGAAGCTTGGATTACACCAGCGAGAAATATTTTTATTTAATGATCTCCTTGTGGTATGTGCCACATATTTTAGATTATTTTATTTTAAGGGAGAACCATTATTAAGTAAGGAAGCTTTCTGTAGCCCTGGCAGATAAGGAACAAACATAGGATTAAATTGGATCTCAGAGTTCCAGTCTGTAATCTGTAATCCAGGGCTGCACACATTGAGCCCTTAATTAAACAAAAAACAAACTACTGAAATCTTCACAGGACTTATTTGTCAAGATTTTACCTATTAAAAGCTGTGTGCACATTAGTGTTGAGCTAACATTGTCCTCCTCACACATTCACCATGGTGTATACTCATCAATGGTGCAAGAGCATTAATCTTCCACAAAAAGGAATGAATTGAGTTTTCTGGGTTCAATAAATTATATTTCGATTTCTTATGGAAGAAAATAGTATGAAACAGGATTCTCAAATGCTGCATTTTTTTATTTAAAAAAGTAAAGCTTTACTACAGTTTAAAACAGTGGTAGCAGTACAAGGGTAATAGGGTCCTAGAAACTTTTGCTGTTTAAAATTGGCCCAATTCTATGCATTCTTAGTGGTATTATAGCTGTTGTTGTTGTTCAAGGCTTCCCTCCCTGGCTGTACTCTGCCAAGAGTATCTTTTCCAACTCTTTCCTTGATTATATAGGTATTGCATTGAGGCAGAATTAATCTTCAGGATGCTTGCTGATGTGAACTACCAAAATTTGATATACATCATTTAAGATTGTAAAGCTGTGTAATACTAAGTAAAACTAGAACACTCATATTCTAGTTAGACAATATAGTTATTTTTATTTATTTGTTAATATTTTTAGGTCACTAAAATCTTTCAAAAGAAGAAAAATTCAGTCACGTATAGTTTTCGACAGTCCTTTACCCTCTATGGAATGCAAGTTCTCCTTTTTGAAAATCAGTGTAAGTCCATTTATCTGATTTGAGAATTAATTGTATTATATTGTAATTTTGAAAAATAATTGTATCTTTCAGTTGTATCTTTCTAACTCTCAAGATGGCCATGAGTAAAACATGGGAAATGAGAAGAGGCTACAGTAAAATAAAAGTAACAAGAGGAATAGAGAAAATATATAGGAATAGATTTTTTTATAATGGAATCTTAGCTAATCATAGAAATGGAACTGATTCATATAAATTGAAAATGTGATAAATGCAACATCTTTATCTCACTATGTTAAGATATTGCTTGGCTGCTGTGGCTTCTAAAATTAACATTTAGAATTTATACAGTAGTCTGTAGTAACTTTTCCAGATGGTAAATTACAGCATAGTTAGAAACAATACAGACTTTGAACTGAAGGAAGATAATACATACAGGCTATGCTTAAAATATACAGTACTGTGCAAAGGTTTTAGGCAGGTGTGAAAAAATGCTGCAAAGTAAGAATGCTTTCAAAAATATATATTGTAATTGTTTATATTTATCAATTTATAAAATGCAAAGTGAACGAACAGAAGAAAAACCCAAATCAAATCAATATTTCGTGTGACCACCTTTTGCCTTCAAAACAGCATCAATTTTTCTAGGTACACTTGCACACAGTTTTTGAAGGAACTCAGCAAGTAGGTTGTTCCAAACGTCTTGTAGAACTAACCACAGATCTCCTGTGGATGTAGGCTGCCTCAAATCCTTCTGCCTCTTCATGTAATCCCAGACAGACTCGATGATGTTGAGATCAGGGCTCTGTGGGGGCCAAACCATCACTTCCAGGACTCCTTGTTCTTCTTTATGCTGAAGATAGTTCTTAATGACATTGGCTGTATGTTTGAGGTCATTGTCCTGCTGCAGAATAAACTTGGGGCCAATCACACACCTCCCTGATGGTATGGCATGATGGATAAGTATCTGCCTGTATTTCTCAGCATTGAGGACACCATTGATCCTGACCAAATCTCCAACTCCATTTGCAGAAATGCAGCCCCAAACGTTCAAGGAACCTCCACCATGCTTCACTGTTGCCTGCAGACATTCATTATTGTACGGCTCTCCAGCCCTTCTGCGAACAAACTGCCTCTTCCTACAGCCAGATAGTTCAGATTTGGACTCATCAGTCCAGAGCACCTGCTGCCATTTTTCTGCACCCCAGTTCCTATGTTTTCATGTATAGTTGAGTCATTTAGCCTTGTTTCCACGTGGGAGGTATGGCTTTTGGGCTGCAATTCTTCCATTTCTGACCAGACTTCTTCAGAAAGTAGATGGGTGTACCTGGGTCCCAGTGGTTTCCGCCAGTTCTGTGTTGATGGCACTGCTGGACATCTTCCAATGTCGAAGGGAAATAAGCATGATGTGTCTTCCATCAGCTACATTAAGTTTCCTTGGCCAACCACTGCGTCTACGGTCCTCAATGTTGCCCGTTTCTTTGTGCTTCTTCAAAAGAGCTTGAACAGCACATCTTGAAACCCCAGTCTGCTTTGTAACTTTTGCCTGGGAGAGACCTTGCTGATGCAGTATAACTCCCTTGTGTCTTGTTGCTGTGTTCCATCTTGCCATCTTGCCTGTGACATGAAACTGTCTTCCACAACCTCACCTTAGTAGCAGAGTTTGGCTGTTCCTCACCCAGTTTTAAGCCTCCTACACAGCTGTTTCTCTTTCAGTTAATGACTGTGTTTCAGCCTACATATGAAATTGAGGATCATTAGCACCTGCTTGGTATAATTGGATTCTAATCCTATATGATCCCTGACTTTGTGCAAGCGTACAAAGTGTGCAAGTGTAAAAATTGATTCTGGTTTGAAGCCAAAGGGTACTCTCACCAAATATTGATTTGATTTAGATTTTTTTTCTGTTCGCTCACTTTGCATTTTGTAAATTGATAAACATAAACAATGACAATATATATTTTTGAAAGCATCACTTAATCTGATACAGCCACCTTGCAGGCTCTCCCTGGGATCCCCAAGGCTGGTGAAAAAAACATGCTTTAAGGACCTTCCAGAAGGCTAACAGAGATGGGGCTAACCTCACCTCAAGGGTAATGATGTTCCAGAGAGAGGGAGCCACAGCAGAAAAGGCACACCATCTGGGTCCTGCCAAGCAGAGCTCCTCTAGGGATGGGACCCGCAGCATACCCCTCCTTCCTGACTTGGTGGGATGGGTAGATTAATGGGGAAGAGGCAATCCCTCAAATAACCTGGTCCCATGACATATAGGGCTGTAAAGGTCAAAACCAGCACCTTGAATTGCACCTGGAAGCATACTGGCAACCAGTGCAGCTCACGGAACAGAGGTGTAACATGTACCCTCCTAGGGGCACACATAGCTATCTTCACAGCTGCATTCTGCACCAGCTGAAGTTTTCAGATGCTCTTCAAGGGCAGCCCCATGCAGAGTGTGTTACAGTAATCCATTCTGGAGGTGACCAGGGCATGAGTGACACGGTCCAGGAAGGGGTGCAACTGGTGCACAACACAAATCTCTGCAAAGACCTGCCTAGCCATGGCTACCACCTGCTCCTTGAGCCAGAGTCATGAGTCTATAAGGACCCCCAGATTGTGCATCAGGTCTGTCTGGGGGTAGTATCACCCCATCTGGTACCAAAAATGGTAAAGTCCCAGAACCAGAAGGCCCAAAAACCCAGAGCCACTCAGTCTTGTCAGAGTTCAGCAAAGTCTGTTGTTCCCCATCCAAACCCCTACAGCCTCCAGGCACTGGGACAAGATATCAGCCATATCACTTAGCTTGCCAGGGGCACAGGTATATAACTGATAAAAGATATATAACTATAATCATCAGCATACTGCTGATACCTCACCCCATGGCAATGGATGATCTCACATGATAAGAGCTGAGGACAGGACCTCTCACTCTCAGTTAACAGCGACTGGAACCAGCCCCGCAGTGGGCTGGAAGTGAACCAGCACAATACTATGCCACCCACTTCCAGTCCACAGAGCCAATCCAGAAGGATACCATGGTCGATAGTATCAAAGGCTGCCAAGAGGTCAAGAAGAACAAGGACAGATGCACTACCCCTGTCCTGCTCCCATCAGAGATCATCTAAAAGTGTGACCAGTGCTGTCTCCATCCCATGTCCAGGCCTGAATCCCAACTGAAACGAGTCCAGATAATCTGCTTCATCCAGGGCCCACTGAAGCTGCTGTGCAATCACCTTCTCCACAACCTTTCCTAAAAAAGGGAGGTTCGATACTGTATGAAAATTGTCCAGTATGAAATGATCCAGCGATGACTTCTTGAGGAGGGGGTAAACCAATGCTTCCTTAAGTGAGGGTAGAACGACCCCCTCTCTCAAAGAAGAATTAACTACTGCTAAGATTCAACCACACAACACCCCCTGGGCAGCCTTAACTAGCCAGGAAGGGTCATGGATCTAAGGAGCAGGTGGCTGAGCTCACAGTCATAAAGACCCTGTCCACTTCCTCAGGCCCAATGGGATCAAACTGTTCCCAGATAACTGGGCAAGACTGTAGCCCAATCTTCTCCCCTGGACCTGTACCAAAGCTGGCATTCAACTTAGAATGAATGAGAGTGATTTTGTCCAACAGATGCTCTGCAGATTCCTCCACACAGCCTTGTAGGTAGACCTCTGAGTATCCCTTCCCCAGGAGGACTTGGGTCACCTTAAATAAGGCTGCTGGTTAGCTATCTCTGGACGCAGTAAGGTTGGAGAAGTATTGCCCATGTTTGGTCAACTTTGTCCCTTGTTGTCCTCCAGCAGCGCTCTCTTCTCTCATTTCATTTCTCTCAGCTCCTTTGTAAACCACAGGGACCAGCGGGATCCACAAGAGAAGAGAGGTCACATGGGTGTGATCCAATCCAAGGCCTCAGCTGCCCTCTCATGCCAAGCGATGGCCAAGGCTTCAGTTGGACTGTGCAGCAGATGATCAGGAATAACCCCCAGCTCCCTCTGGAACCCATCAGAGTCCATCAGTCACTGGGGGCAGACCAATCTAATAGGTCCTGCCTCCCTGTGGCAGGGGGCAGCACCAAAATGTGATCTGACCATGATGGGGAGACACCAAGAACTCCCCCAACTCCAAAACATGTTGTCACTGCACTGACAAGAAAACCAAATCGGGGTATGACCACTACCCCATGTTGGGTCCTGAATGACTTGGGATGTGGTCATGGTGGCCATGAACTTATGTTGTCCAGTAGTTGAATTTTGGATATGTAGTGTCAGAAATACAGGTAGTCCTTGCTATCTGACCACAATAGGAACTGGAATTTAGGCCGCTAAACGATTTGATCATTAAGCAAATCAGAACTGATTTTATGATATTTTTTACGAAGGTCATTAAGCGAATCCAGCTTCCCCAATGGACTTCTTTGCCGGAATTTGCATAATGACCACGATTCACTTAATGACCACAGTGGTTCGCTTAACGACTGTCATAAAAATGTCGCAAATCGTGATCGCATGACCGTGGGGATGGTAAAGCACTTTTCCCAGGACTGTCATAACTCTGACCGGTCATTAAGTGAATGGTCGTTAAGTGAGGACTATCATTTACTGTATTGTATTGATCTTTATTTCCTCAAGGCATATACAGAAAGCTCTCGGAAACTTGGGTACTGTATAAACACTATACAAAATTCACTTTTATTTGCTCAATGTTACTACATCGAGATGTTGTTCCAAAACAGTCGCTACCAAGGAAGAATTCAGGTTGTCTTTAAAACTGGGTCATTCAATGGATTTTTGTTTGTTGGTTTCATAGACAGGAGGAAATCCTGGTGAAATTTACTCAGTTCAGCATACATCCATCATGTCTAATTTCTTGATCAGTTCTAATGCAGTAAATGCTATAAACAAGCCTTCTAAATGTCTTCTTTGGAGTTAGTAGACCAGCAGAAAGCCACAAGCCTGATTATGACTAGATCAACTACAATTGATATATGCCCCAAAGAGAATGGGGACAGAAGAAAGAAGGCCCACTGTTTCTTCATTAGAACTATCACTACTGTTGTTGTAATGGTGCTCCTCAGAGTGGTTGGGGACCACCATTTTATCTCAAAAGAAATTGTGATTTAGTTTGTTAAAAATTTATAGTGCAGTTTGTGAACATCTCTGAAGGTCTTCTTTAGAAGACAATAGGAAAAAAGAGTGTTAACATGGGAATAGAAATCTTTGATTTACTGAACTATATTTTCTACATGAAGATGTGGAGAAATCTTGAAATGAAATTAATACAAATGTTGGTGTTTTTGTTTTTGTTTTTGCTACCTCTTAGATTATCCAAATGGCATACGATTGACATCAGCTGTTCCAGGAGCAGATATAAAAGTTTTAATAAATTTCAATGCTCCAAATCCCCAGGACAGAAAGAAATTTACAGATGATCTGAGGGAATCTGTTGCAGAAGTACAAGAAATGGAAAAACACAGAATAGAGTGTAAGTACAAAGGTACATATAGTAGAGTACTTATAATTCTTCCAAGTGCTTTTCACAGCTCTAATAGAAATGCAAACATACATACATACATACTGTACATAACACATACACACATTTATATAAAGCTCTACATCGCATAAGGCTTGGATATTTGCAGAACCAGTTATCTAGAATTGTGGATCCCTATCCAGAAAGATATGTTAGGATTAGTATGCTTAGGCTCCGTCTATTAAACAGTGTCATTTTGCAGGACCCAGAAGACATGACTTCTCTGTTGTGCAGCTGCCGTAAGAAATAACATTCCCTCTGAGGCTGTACAGCCCCAACCCTGCAGGCCTTAAAGACTGAGCTCTTTTCACAGGTGCTGGGCTAGGATTTTATGTCTGCCCACCATTGACTTTGAGCTGTTTTTGTAAATTGTAGTAATACTTCCCCAAGTATGTCTGTTTAAGAGGAAAATAACCTTTGAAGCACACAGACATTTCCCTACATTGAACTGAGTGGGGATTATACTGTGACCATATAGAGGTCTCTGCATTGAAGTTTGTCCTGTCATGTACATTTGCTGGATTGCAGTACAGTGTTTATTTGTCCAAGTGCCAAATGTTAAAAATAGTCTGTTTGGTGTTTTCCAATTTTATTTATTTATTAGATTTATATCTGCCTTCCTTCCAGGAGGAAATGGCAGTGTATCTAGCACTCCCTCCTCCAACTTCTTCTCTGGACATAGATTGGGCTGAGTAAGAGTAATGGGCCCAAAGTGGCCCTAATGCAATGCATAAGTTGGTTAATTAAAGTCTGCTATTATCATAGACCAATATCATAAAATGAAGAAACATGTCCAAAAGGAGTATGTAAATAAACAATATAAAACAAAAAAGTAAAAGATATAATTCACAAATAAACAGAGTAAGCATGTCCATGGTATGGGAGGAGTACTTATATATATATTTGGGGAGTTATATATTGATATATGTTGAGCCGTAACAATAGCACAGAACTTAAGATACTTTTCTAGAGGTTCTGTTTATGTGCCCAAAATAATAATACTTTCTGCACTTCTGACCTACTAGAACAGTTTAACAGTAGGTGGGCGGTTATATCTGAGCACCAGCCCATATAGAAAGTGCAGCACAATAACACATGCGTAACCATCTTAGTGCCACACAGCTGACAAGGGCATCTTCAGTCTAAATTGGGATGTTCTTGTATCTCCCTTCCAGTAACATTGAAGGCCAGGAAGAAAGATCTCCCGTGCAGCAACCATAAAAAGTTAGATAATTAGCTGCAGTGAAGGGTCTTCAGCCTCATCCCCAATTATAACGATGGGGGGCAGTGGACTTCTGATCATTTAATTCAGTTCCAAATTGGCTCCTTCCACCCTCAATGAAACAAAACACTGAATTTATAACCATACTATTTAAGTCTAATTTAGCTCCATTCTTCCAAGCTGATTGATAACTGCTAATTAATAACTATCCAATACTGTCAAGGAAGTGAGAGATCCTGGCTTAAAGATCAGCAGGACCAGAATCTAAGACAACCTGGCCTCATGTGAACCACAAGAGGAGCTAGCCCAGATTTGAAGCATACAAAGGAGTTAAATACACACTGAGAAGCTCAGACTAAGTCCAACATGTTAATTACAGCACCACACTGAAAAGATTCCACGCATTTCAGCTACAAGCTGAAAGAGCCAATGGAATGTGAAAGATCCTAAAATTGCACAGAAGTTTTTGATTCATGACAGAACTCTCTTTTACCCTTTTTCAGCTGAATTAGAAAAGCAGAAAGGTGTAGTGCGACCAAGCATGTCTCAGTGCTCTAGCCTGAAAAAAGAGTCTGGCAATGGAACGTTGAACCGGGCCTGCCTTGATGACAGTTACGCCACTGGAGAAGGGCTTAAAAGGAGTGCTCTTAGCAGCTCCCTTAGAGATCTTTCTGAAGCAGGTAAGCTTTGCATTTCTTCCTTCTTAGATTAATGTATGGGTATTAGAAGAATGCTTTTGTGAATATGAAAATCTAGAAATCAGTGTGGGAAAATTATGTAGTCATTTTTTTTCTGTTTTTCCTTTGCATTTGAAAATATTAAACTGCTGTAGGTGGTTTTCTATACGTATTTTTAAAGAGGAATAAGAGGAAGTGTGTATTTTATAATGCAATCACTAAGTCATATTAGATTTGTTACTAGGAATAATTAGTTTTGCTTTTTATCTTCACTTTCCTCTGCTTATTAAAGTCATTAGGGAAAAATGATCCACCAAAATCACTGTGTACTGGCTGCTGCTTATGCTTTTTTGTGGTTGTTTGTATCCATGTAGAATACTGATGAATGAAATTGAGTGAAGCCCTGTTAAATTCTATAGAGAAATACAGATCAGACATCCCTGTGTGACTGATGCTATTTAATTGCATTGCTCACAAAACAGATTCTAGATTTTGCCAAATGTGGCTTATCTATATATTGTACTGCTATTTACCAGTATGATGGTGGGGAACCATCATGGCAAAGTAGTAACTCCAGTTTTGCACTACTGCTTTGTGGCTTAAAATGGATTGTGACAGCAGTTTAACATATATTGAAATATATATATGTTACATATCTGGTTTTGGATTATATACATTTTTCTATGTATGCAGGAATTAGATAAATACCTCTATTATTACGTTTGGAAATCAGTGGTGTATTTTGCATGTCGAGCAGTACATTTCAGCCATGCGTGCATAATATTAGACACAGAAATGATTCCTACTGTTGCTAATAGTATTGCCCTGCAAGTTAACATCATGCACATCATTCTGAATTAAATATATCAGTAGTAAATAAATGATTATAAAATTTAATCAATATTTTTCCTATTTCTTGTTTTTATTACTACATAAAGTAAGATGCAGCTTTCTTTTAAATATTGTATGTTCATTTTACTAGTACTAGTTCTGGATTTAATGTACAATGAAAGGGTTACAGCCAATATTTTATCTATAAATTTTAAGTATGCAGTATGAATCATTACATGCACACATCTATTTGATCATCAGAATATATGCATATGCATTTTTTAATCTTTACAGGTTATATTCTGTTTCATAGTTTTTTATTTATTTTAAACAGGGCAATTCAGTGACTTTTAAATTTTTTAGTTTCACTGAAACAGATTTACTAAATCTTGTAAGGATTGCATTAAAATGTACTTGTATGCTTTCGATGAAATCTCAGTAATTGTTACATAGTTTCATGTAAGAATGGTTTCACCTTTTGCTTTTGCTTTTTACATGAGAATGACATTCATTTTTAGAAACAGGAATTCCACTGTTGTACTGATTACCTGAGAAGATTCTGAATTAATATATTTCATCCTAATAGGAGCTTCTCATTTTCTTATTTCAGACATTATCATGTAGATAGATAGCTTCATCCAGATTCTTTACAATAAACAAGATGAATTTTTAATGATCCCAAAATAATATGCCAACAGCACATGCCATCTGTTGGCACAGGCAATAGTGACAATTGTTCTCCAAAGCCAAACATAGATGTCAGGATGAAGGGCTTAAGTGATGAACATATTAACATTTGCTAAACTTAACTTTAATATTTCATCAACTTAAAATTATGAAATCTTTATGTCTGGACTTGTGCAGTGCAGTTAATTTAAAAATACACATGCAGTCAATTTGGGAGTATTAATCATAGATTATTTTAGCTGTTATCAAGAAAGAGAATCAGGGTCTTTTCTGTTATAATAAAACAGCTTTTGTAGTTACAGTTATGAATTCAAGCATAAAAACGTTTTCCAACAGGAAATTTCACTGTTGCAGTTTTGAATCAGACAGCTAAAATAATGAAATAAATTGTGATGAATATTGGTAATGATTATCAGCTCAAAGATGATCCCATGAACCAGTGTTTAGATGGATAAATTTCATTCCTGGAACCTTAGTGGCAAAGGTGTGGATAACACCTTGTATGAAAGTCTTTTTTATGTATAGATCTTAGAGAAAACTTGTCAAAAATTATTCCCAAATGTTATCCTTGAACTGGTTCTCGCCACAATGATTAGTTAGGATAGGCGTCTCAGACATATGGCCCTAACCCTGCAGGCCATACATGGCCCCCTATTCATTTTCTGCAGCCTGCATACCTTCAATCTGCTTACCCCACCCCACCTCCAACAGCTGGCATGGGCTTGCTTGCTTCTTCCCAGCACCTTGTTTGCAACCTTTCCCTCCAAGAAAGCTTGAAGGCTTTCTATGGGAAAGGGGTCAGCAGGGATTGTGAACCCAAAGGCAGGCAGATACCACAACTTCTTCTCCTTAGCTCCACCTAGGGGAAGTCACATAGTCAGGTCGGGCGAGGAAGGCTTCTGGAGAGTGAGCCAGGCCAACTGGAGTGAAAAGCTGGAGGTTCTGATTGTCCACTCAGCCACTGAGTTAGAGTAGTGTCAGCTTTCCAAGGTAGTCCAGACAAGAAGCACACCCAGGAGTACTAGCTCTGTCTTTACTGTAAGGTTACATTTATAGCATCTTGGAAGTCTGAAAGTACCTCTTCTGTCCCTCACTTTTACTCTCCCAAAATCTAGGGAGGGTCCCTTCTGAGCTGCTTTTGCCAACCCTTCTCCTTTGGACTCAAATTTCATTTTATCAGACCAATGTCTAGACTGAGGCTCTTCCTCCTGTCTCCCAAGATCATTCCCACATACCATTAAAAGTTCTGACCCTCAGGGAGAGGAGAGAGAGAAAAGGAGGTCACCACCACATCCTTCTTCTATTGTAGGAGCTGGGGCTGCTAGCAACAGCTTGACTGCCGGGAAACTCAGAAGCAACAGCAGCAACTCCCCTACTCACTTCAAGGCTCCCCTTGTTGTGGAAAGCAGTGAAGCCACAACAAGGCTGCAGGGCTGGAGTTTGATTTTCCAAATCAAACAATGGGCACTACCGCTATTTAATATTTATTTTAGGGGGTTATAATAGCATGCAGTACAAACATATGGTAGTAACTATCATATTTTAATGTCTCAGCTATGTAGAACTTTTATTGATGTAGGCTGTTCTGGTGTCTTTAAACCCAGTGTTATTCCAAGCACTTAAGTTAGATTTTCTGAGTGTTCTCCAGTAAATATGGCCCTTAAGCACCACCATAATGTATAAAAGTAGGTATATAAAAACAGTAACATAGTGTTTTATGATTTCTTGTGTTTTTTGATAAAATTATTTTGATTGGTTTATCTAGAAGATCCCTCTTTTCTGCAAGAGAACAAATAGGTTGAGAAGAAATATACGATCTGTACAAAGTGCATCTTTTCAGTTGTCATATTCCTTGATAGCATGTTATGTAATTTTGGTAGTTACTAATACTGACATGAGCTAGAGTTATGGGTATTAATTTTCCTATAATATCCAGTTTAAGTATCTTTTTTAAGTCTGGAAAAAGGAATTAGAAACATTGGATCATAGAAGGTAACTAAATGTGCCAAAATATTAGTTTTAGGACAATGAGTCTGCTACAAGATAGATACACACATACACACACACACACATACACACACAGATGAGATTCATCAAATCTTAAGGTTAAATGCAGGAACTACTACAGCATATTTGACAAATGACTATCTAGTGTCTTTTTGAAGCCCTCCAGTAGTTTAAAGAACCAAAGTTATCAGTTTCTGCATTTCTGGAAAAAACAGCAATATTGATGTATTGTAATAGTACTCAGTCAGCACAGGATATATGTCATGAAAATTCTTTGACTCACAGGTAGTTGCTAAATTGCTAGTAAAATTATGATTGCTTTCAATTTTTTTGAAAATCCCCAAAATGGGTATGAAATAAACTTTATGCAGAGGAAAACCTAAAACTTAAAAATATTGAATATGCATGGAAATATATTAATTTATTTTGAAAGCTCCTCTTCTTTACCTAAATCTCAAGATGGCTTTTTCAACTGCACTTTCCATAGACTGTGCTTATATAAAGAGCTTTGGGATTGCCTGCAACAATGAAAATGTGAGATTTTAAAAATATAAATTAGAAATACACTACTTCACCCAGGAGTTGAACTTGATAGTAACAGTACCCTTTATGGAATTGTTGAGATATATCATACAAAATCATCTGATCTGCTTTCTATTGCATAGTATGTTTAACTTTTTATTTGTTCTTTGCCAGTCATATTAATTGTCTCTGAGGTTTCTACCTGGAATAATGAGAATTCCTTTTGGTTTTCCATCATTATATAGGCTTTTTGCCTATCATAGTAATAAGCAATATCCCCAATACCATAAATATACTTTTAGGTTACAAGCATCATATCTCTCCTTTCTGATTCCATTTTTCTTGCTTGCACTTGTGGGGCTGGAACATCACTATCCATGCACAAGAGGGTAAACTTGAGGTAACCCTGTAGTTTGCGGAATTACCCAAAAAATCTGTAGCAAAGAAAACATTAGGGAGGGAATCTCTTGAGGCCCTTTGAATTAAAACAAAAAACCCTAATAAAAACTGAATAAAGAAGGGGAATACCATAGATTAGTGTTTGCCAACCTTGGCAACTTAAAATGTGTGGACTTCAATTCCCAGAATTCTGGGGAAACTGGAAAAGGAGGATTATGGGAAATAAATATTAAAAGAATAGCAAGTTTCCTTCTGCATCAGTCATTTTCTGATTGATACTAAGAAGCTATTTTAAAATGTCTTCGACAACAGAAATTGCTTAAAAATCAAGGAATAATTAAGGAGTTCATGGAACTGATGCCAAGAACAGTTTTTACAGACATCCTCATAAAAATTGCATACCCCACCCCACCCCACCCCCTAATGTCTCAGTGAGGAGTGAGCATGGCTAGTGGTACAGAATGCTGAAGAACAATTGGAAGCGAGATTGGACAGTAGAATAAAGTGATTAAAAATCCTGAAGCTTCTGTTTTGCAACATTTTATTCTACATTCCCAATTGAATCTAATGAGTAGATCAGTAGATTCAGTAAAGAGTTGAAAAAGCTTTGCACGACTTATATAGGGTACCGCAAATATTAATTTTTAATACATGTGTGATCTCTTTGAAGCTAATCAAATTTTCCATCATAACAAATATACATTGTCCTTTTATCACTCCTTTATATTGTTTACTACATCGGTTATTGTATAAAAACTATCATTAATAGAAGCTTGAACATGCCACTTTAAAACATTCCTGAATTTATTTAGAAATATTAGTTTGGACTAAGTTTTGTATCCTAAATACCTTTATATGAAAGTACATTCAGTAAAACTGTTGTAGGATCAGCATGTGAATTCATTCTGACTATCACCTAGCTCCAGCTTGAGGACATTGGCTATGAAATAGGTCTTACAGTGACCATAACTCTAGAATGGAGATTTTCTAAGGAGAGCGATGCCCATTTGAAAAAAAACCCAACTTTACAATATTTTAAATAAACTAAAAATTATTATTATTATTATTATTATTATTATTATTATTATTATTATGGATGGTTGCACAGTGAGCCAGATGTTTAGACTGGATTTGGCATTTTTGTACACCTATCGAGTCCTTCCCAAGGACCTAGGATAGGCAGATGTTGTTTTTTAATAATATTAAAGGTATTGTTGCAGGATGTAAGCTGTTCCAAGTAAAGCTGCCTTTTGCAATTGACTGAGGGTGATTTTGTCAGTGCTGATGGTGTTCAAGTGGTGCTCCAGATATTTTGGAATTACACCCAAGACGACGACATCATCATCATCATCATCATCATCATCATCATCTTGACTACTAGACTAAAAGATTTACTAGACTAAAAGATTACACAAATCTGTAACAGGGTTGTGCAAATCCTTTGAAGAGATGCTTTGTAACACGTGATTGTGCTTAAAAAGCACACTCCTTGATTCATTAAAGCAGCTTCATCTTCTTCCAAGCTTGCATGCCTGCTTCTTCCCTTTACATATTACTTTGGTTTCCTGGAAAAGAACTATCTGCTTTAATTATTTGAAGAGAGTTGCATTGTATGTACTCTCATGTGATATAAAGCACTTCTGTGGAAGGATTTGCACAGCCCTAATTCGTAAGTGAAAATATGATAATAAATACCAGACTAGTACTTGTTTTAGGTAAAAACAAGAAAACACATTACACAGAATAATGCAGAATAGCATATTATTGTGGAAAGTAATCGCTTGAGTGACAGATTTTTATTTTAAGCTAATATTTTTAATTGGGTACCATATTTATACAATATTCTGTTTTAATTTTACCTTAAAATAATAAAGGGTATTATATAGCATCTCAGAACTTAGAATCTTTTTTTCTATTGAAACTTCTTTTCTTTAGTATCATTGAACTAGCATATTCTCACTATGCATCATGTTCACTATCATGGTATCCACTGTGCCCTTTTCAAAGTAAGAAGTGGAATGCTTCCCCCTTGTTCCTTTGAGCTAGACTTTCTGTGTTTTGTTAACTATTTAATAAAGAAGCAGATATTATACATTCATCTTACTTTATTGTTTGGCTACTAGGCATAACAATTAAAATAATCAGAATTATCAGAAAATCATTAATTAATTGGCACACCCCATTCATTCTAAGTCTTCATTCACATTTAATGAGGCAGAACTTCTTAAGACAGAAAGCATCTTTTCTCCTGAGGTCAAAACAAGAAATGTCACGGAACAGCATTTTTGGTTGTTCTTTTCCATACTGTTTCCACAGCCAGCACATTCCCAAATCTAATAGTTAACTTGGGTCTTCTTCCCTTTTTAAATTTATCTCCTTTCGATTTAGATTTAGAGCCACCCATAGTTGCTGAGAGTCAGATGGCATACAAGTTGGATAAATTATTATTATTATGTCATAATGTTACACTTCATATAAAGTAAAATTACCATAGAGGTGTTCTGGCAACTGTGTTTTTCCAGGTGCAAGTGGGTTCCTTTATGCCAGGAATGGGCACCCAACAAACTCTTTGAATATGTGAGTAGCATTAAGTATCTGATCTGATCACCCACATTTATGAAAGATGAACAAACTCCTTTAAAGAACACTGGAAATCCATATAAATGTATAAGCACTGCACAATGAACAAACAAATCTGGACATGACATTAATTTTTTGTATATAAAATTAAGTTCAGTTTTCTTTATCCTGATTATATGAAATCTATTATCATATTTCACATAATTAGCATTTAATGGTAGCACATTTGTAGTAAGTCAAAATGCACTCACCATCCTTGAAAACCTTGAGTATGACTAAAAAGGTTAAAATAGATTTTGAGAAATGCATAACCATTATTTTAAAAACTTTAAAATCCTATCCAGTATGGCCATTTAATATAATATTTTTCAGGATAACACACACATACACACACATATACACAGACTATTGTTCATATGTATAATTATAAACATTTATTAAGATGCCCAAATATGAATATTCACAAAAATACATTTAAGACAAATTTATAATGAAACTAGTGGCTTTAACTTCTGATCCTTCCATTATAAATCATGAGCTGGGTTCAGACTTGGTCATATTTAGAGCAGATATCATTGAAATACATGGAATGTAAAATTATTGATGATTAAATTAGATACCATTGCTACCAGTGGGTCTACACTAAGTCTGGATTCAGCCTCATTAAAAGAAATAGAAATTTCCCCATCAACTTCTGGGCAGTGTAAAGTACATTTTTACTTGAGTGTAAGGCCCACTGAAAAAAAGAGAAATTGCTTTTGGGTCAGTGTGCATAGGGTTTGATTTTTTTTAATAAACTTTATCAAAAGTTTTACAAAGAACATAAAAATTAACACAAACTAATGAAGAGTAAAAAGAGCAAAGACAGAAGAAAGAAGTGAAAAAAGTGCAAAAAGAGAGAACATAGGGTTTGATTTTAACTGTGTGCTTCTAGAATAACAATTCCTGGGCTATCACAACATGCAGAATTAACCTTCAGGCTGCCAGAAAAAGTCCTACGATGCATTAGGGAAAGTGGCTATTGATTCCCCAGGTCTTGTCTTGGTCTCTAATCTATGGTATTGCATGTCCTGGGCAGGCAAGCGTGGGCGTCGCAGCAGTGCAGGATCGCTAGACAGCAATATGGAAGTAAGTAGGAAGTTACTGATGTCTAGCTGGATGTGATGTGCATTTCAAACCTTTATTTTATATACATATTTTGCTCTTTTTTTCTTCTAACATACAACCTGCCTGCCTCAAATAAAATGCATGCCAAGGCTTTATAGTTTTAGCCTTTAAAAAACCAGCACTGTTTCTGGTCTGTTTAGATCATGCATCATTTTTTACTTCAGCTGCTGTTATCCCCTTCTGTTCCTGCAAGCATGACTAAATGAATACGATGTGCCCTTTTGCCACTATCACTCTGGTCCCTGTGGAAAGGCCCAATAGTTCTTTGTTACACAGTACACTTATGGTGCTGTTTATTATTTAACGCAAAGTATTGAACTCATGCTTAGTCATTCACATTGCTTACTTTCTAGTTAAATTGTGAAATGTATGCAGTCGTGACATCATGGAATTGCATAGATAGGGCATGGGAAAAGAAAACAAATAAGACAGGTGAATTCAATGTGGATTTCATGAGATTTCATTCATCTTCAAACCATTTATATATTGTTCATGTCTTTGAATTCAGACTGCAGATTTATGTGTGCGTGTATGTATGTGCGTATGTGTGTTTAAACTGAATAGAGTACAGTCCACATATAGCACACAAAGCCTCACCATTTAATTGTCTGTAAAGAAAACAGAAGCGTCCAGAGACTAACAAGAAAGTTGGATAGCTGAAGGATAAATAGTTGAAATACTAGGCAGCACGTCAGCCTCCTGAAAGAGAAGCAATCCATTTGCAAGAAAGCACTTCTTTTCTACACTGCCAAAGAGAAACAGGCTATTTTAATTATAATTCTACTGAAAATTTTAGCATGAAATCTGACTACTAATAGTGTGTTACTACCTTCAGATTAATTCAGCATAACTGTATATATTTTTGTCCTTGAAGAGAAAAATAAATAACATGACTATATTTTTAGTAAGCTGAAGAATGTAAAGCAAAATCAGAGATTTTGTGCTAACTGATTACCTTTTATTATTTAATAATTTCAGGGTTCTTTTTTTTTTTTTTTAAGAAAGCCACCAGTATCTATAAATGGATCATACTTAGTAATGCCCACTAACAACTTGAAAAAAGAAATTGGCAGAAAAAGAAAAAGACAGAATTTCTCCTGCAGTTCATACAGCTATTTCTCCATATGAGCTTTTAAAGAAAACATAATGGTCACTGTGAACTTTTTCTTTTACACATATTTTTAAGATTTTTTTTAATTTTTATTTTCTATTAATTTCTTTTTAGGGGTCCATCATTAGCAGTCCTCATATGCGCCGAAGAGCTACATCAACCCGAGAGTGTCCATCTCGCCCTCACCAGACTATGCCTAATTCTTCCTCACTACTAGGGTCCTTATTTGGTAGTAAACGAGGAAAGCCTTCCCAAGGCCACTTAGCATCTGGCCCACCACCGCCACCTCAGCACCCTCCCGTAATGTCACATCAGCAGCACCCTCAGCATCCTCCTGCCCTGCACCACACAGGTCCGGCTGAAGGGCAGACCCAGGCACAGGTGCACAGCCACCACTCTCAGTACTGCCATATGCAGAACCCCCCTCCTTACCACCATCACCATCACTATCATCCGCCTCAGCACATCCAGCATCCACACCAGTACCATCACGTGCCGCATTCACAGCACGTGGCTCATGCCCAGCATTCTTACGTGCCCCACTCCCAGTATCCTCATGCTCCTCATCCTCCCTTGCCCCCTCCTCATCTGGCACATTCTTCCCATGCTTCACATCACCATGCCCAGCCCGCACCCCCTTCCACTTCCGCCAGCACGAAGCCCAAGCATAGCGGCATCAGCACAATAGTCTAGAAGCAAGCAACCCTGCCACAGCTGTAGCTCTAGACCTAGATGTAAAGGCACTTACAGGAAACAGAAGCAGCCTATAAATCTGGTTATTTTTTTAAATTTATTTTAAAAAATCCAAACCAGAAGCAACTTAATTGACTCCTTTGCCTTAAGGATTCAATGGATCAATGCATATTAACCTCACAGTGCTGGTCTTACAGTTGAATTCGGTGGTGACCTTTTCCCTCCTTTTTCTCTAGTAGCCTTGAAAATATGCTGCTTGCTGAAAACGTTAAGCTACCTTTTTTCATCCTCATGGCAATTTTTAATGCATAATGAAAACATTACTACTCAAAATAAATGGAAAAATATGAAATAGAACCAAATGTGGCATTCTTGCTCTTTAATTTTCAATGGGCAAAAAAAGTAGACCTCATATGGTTGATGAAAATACGTAAGTAAACTTTATGTAATATAAATATATAAATATAGATATATAGATATATATATACACACACACACAGACATACACACACTGTATAGCTAACATTTATGCTTAGAACAAAGCTTTTTCAGTCCACAAAGCTAGCAATATATACTTTACCATAATTTCCCTTACTGATAAAGGGCAGTAAAATAGATGAATAGTGAATGGAAGTGTAGACCAAAAAACTAGGCAACAAATTCCAGGCATTTCAGTATCCTCATTGAAAGTTCTCTGGACTAGAGAAGAAAAAAATCTTTAAGCAATCTTCGCAAAATGTGCCAAATAACATAGCATATAGCTGTTGCAATCAAATATGCTTTGTATTTTATTAGTATGGTAATATACTTATTCAGTATTATAACTGCTCTGCTATTTCAGGTAAGCAAACTAGTTAAGATGCAGTAACTATACAGTAGCAACATGAGACAACCTTTACTACAGGTTTTCTCCACATATTGGTTCCTCCAGTTCTTAGACACTTTAAAGGCTGTGATAACTGTGAACTTACATAGTTTACATTTCTTTTGTATTTGTGTATGTTTTAATAAATACACATAAAGATTTACATGGAAGGTATTTACATACTCTGCATGAACATTCATCTCAGACCCCAAAATAACCCACATCCATTCCTTTCAGCCACATTGCCTCTTTAGCATAAGATACTCAGTTTTTAATCAATAAAAACAGACTGCAAGTTCAGACTTTTTTTTTTCCACATGAAAGCAATCAGAAACTTGAAGGTTTATTTTAATATTGAGTATAGATTTTTATAACTGTAATTCCATGTAGCCATGTGCCGGCAGCAGGATTTTCTCACCATTTTTCTCATCACATTTGTTAGTTTTCTCCAGCGCTCAGCAGGCTGAGTCTATGCTCGGATTGTCATAGTCCAGTTAGTCCAAGACATCTTGTAAAATTCAACTGTGCTGTTGTTGCTTATGTGTTGTACTGAGTCATTTGCAAGCCCATATTATATTTCTTTGTAAACCTAAATCCTATTTTTTTTAAAAAAATAAAATCATACATGGAGCATACTTTGTAGTTTCAGCATTTTGAGCCACCTCAATCACGACTTTACATCTAAAAGACAGAAACAAGGAACTACAGAGCTGCACCAGCAGAATTGTGAATGTTGATTTAAAAGAAGAGGAGGAAAAATGTTCCAGTGAGAGATGGGTAAAGCCAAACAAAAACTGATTATTGCTTCTGAAAGAAGACATAATGTATGAAGATAACTTTCCTATATTGGTGATTTCTGATCTCCAGTTTTGTTCCCCCACCTTCTGTATATGGATTATACCATGACTACCAGCAAAAATAACCTCAGTAGTTTTGTTAACTTTCATTCAGCAGAAATTACCCCTTAGAGTCTGATGTTTAAATTGGACTTCTTATGTATGCATTATACAGTACCTTTTCCTGGTCCTTGGTTTTCCCTCCATTTAATTTAACTTCATAGGAAACATTAATAAAAATAACGTTGATTATCATCCAAGCTGTCCTAGATAGTGCAGATTACCTAAGAGGGAACATCACAACCCAAGGATCTCTTCACATTTAAATTTGGGTTTTGTTCTTATAAGGAATAATACAACTGTATGCATGTCATCTAATGTTAGAAGTATTGAAGCTACACTCTCCATAACGTATATTTGCAAAGTATTTCAGTGTTACTGTTGATATTAGTTGAAGTAAAGTGTTAACATATTTAAATATGTAGGCTTTTCTTCAGACCTTTGTACCAATAGTAGAGTTGAACTGTAACTTATAAGTTGTTCCAGAAAAGATAAGATAGGCTTTTCCTTTATGTTGCTCATTGTATAACTTGCATATATCAAACTCAAAACAATGGACTGGATGGTCATTATTTTACATTTCAAGCATTAATATCTGTATTATCTAATGAATTTTTGAAATATGCTATCCATCTATTTATACTCATTGTTTTGATAGTCCAGGAAACCCAATAAAAGATTTTAAGTTTCTAGATTCATATGCATTTAGTATGATACAAGTTATGACTTATAAAAGTATACAGAAAAGGTAATCATCACAAATTTTGATTAGTAAACATCAAATTGTTTAATAAACCCATTAAATCAATATATTATGCATAAAAATCCAGTGTCACTGCCATTTAGAGAAACCTTCCAAGGAAGGGAAATACCTTTAGGATTAGTAAGTTAAAAAAAAAAGTCTATTTCTCCTTGTTTTGGGAAACAAAAGTAACCATTATTACCATCTGTATGTTACTGGAGAAAACAGCTTTAATTTTTAAAAAGTAGTTATTGGAAAGTTTTCATTATGTTTTCCTCATTGATTTCCTTATTGATTAAAACTCAGTTCAAAGCACTATTGAACCACATCTCTTTCTCTCAGTGAAAACTATAACTAGATAAAGCATCAGTCTGAAGAAAATGGAAAACTAACTGACCTTGTAAAAAATATCTTTTCTGGGACAACCATCAGTTATATATTTCTTTTAAGTTAAGAATGAAATGTAAATCAATGTAAAGAAAACCAAAGTTATCCTATTATAATGTAAATGTCTTGTATTGCTAAAAGTCTTAAAGCATAACTTGTAGGATGATTTTCCCATCAAACACTGCATGCAGCTGAAGCCTCTTGTTTCTTGATTTTTAAATGAGCTGAAAAGCAGTCAGCAGCTACTTAAACAATAACACTCTACATGTTGACTTGCTGTTTCATATACAGCTGTGCGTTTTCTGCATTTAAGCATGAGTTTCGCTGTTTCCATTGTAAAATATCATCACACCTTGCCTGCAAAAAAGTAATTGTGTACATAGTTCAAAGAAAAAATGACCAATAATAAGATACAATTTTGAGGGAGGGAAAAAGGTAGTGGAAACAGGACCAAGTAGGAGGAATAATTCTCTAAATTGTATATAGTGTGTAAATTAGTATTAATATAAGTCTGCAGTCACTTTTCAGGTTACATACAGTACCTGTCTCCTGCTAGGAACTAATCCCAGCTTTGAGTTGTATTAAACTGTTAGAATTAGGTTGAATGCAGACTGTTAAAAGACTTCAAGGAACATCATGCTCATGAGAAGCTTCTGTAATGGGAGATTCAAGATTCATTTTGTAAAGGAAGGAGTGCTTTCATTTTAATATGCATTTGTTTGTAAGTAGTATCAGACTTTATCATTGTTAAACTATAACTGTGAGTATGTGGGAAATCAAATAAATCACTTTGAACTCACTCAGTTTCTCATTCTTTGTAGAACAACGTATATTTTTCCATACTAACTGAATAAAATTACTTATGACACTTTAATTCTTGGAAATTCATTTTGCATTGTTTTAAGGAGAAGAATTACATTCCAAGTAGGGAAAGAAGGATTACTGCATTTATTCATTCATTTCAGATAATGGGATTCTGTAACCTACATAGCATTAGTTGCTATCATTATGTAGTGCTCACTATAGATCCTGTGCTTCACATCAGCTACTGTTCCCTTATAATCATAAAAATAAATAAATAAGGTGTTCTCTTTGATTTCTGGCCAGAGAATTGGCTATGTGACTGGAGTACAAACAGGCCATTAGGGTTCCATATTTAAAGAAGCAGTAACATGGAATACAAGGAAAGTTCATTCTGTTCTCTAAAAAAAAACTTCCTCTAGATATATTAAATCTTAATATCTGTAAAGAAATAGTATATAGGTGAGAACATTCAGAACAAGTAACATATGCCCAGTTTTCTGAAGTGCTTCCAGGTGGACAATTCTTCATGCCAATCAAAAGGCATCCTGTAGCTCTTCTTCTGTAACAGATATATTTGTGGTTAGGAAAAACTAGAAAAAGGAACAGGTATTGCAGGAAGGATATAAATAGAAGACAATACTATCTCATCTTCCATATAATTATGTAAGTAGAACACGGTGATTGCACTATAAAGATTAATCTGGAAATACCCTTCTCCTTTTTCTATGCACAGAGTAGGAAGATAGAAATCCAGCAGAATTGGGGATTCATTGATAAGTACGAACATGTTTCTCCAGTCATTTTAATCTCGAGCGTTTTTTTGTAATCTAAGGTCCAAAAATGGTCTTCAAGGAAACATACATTTCAAAGGAAACTCAAATATGGAGGCTGATTTTTGGAGATGCTAATCAATTATCCCAGATATCTTTTGTTGTTGTGTCTACGAGTCAGTGTTGACTCCTGGTGACTACCTGGACAAATCCTTGCAGTTTTCTTGACAAGGTTTTTCAGAAGTGGTTTGCCCTTGCCTCCTTCCTAGGGCTGAGAGAGAGTGACTGGCCCAAAGACCCTCAGCTGGCTTTGTGCCCAACGTGGGACTAGAACTCACAGTCTTCTGGTTTCTAGCCTGATGCCTTAACCACTACACCAAACTGGCTCTATCCCAGATATCAGGTAAGCAAAAATACAATTTTTGCATTACAATTCAGAAATATCCTTTTAAAAAAAACCCCGGTTAATGTAGTTTTGCTCTATAGGCTGTATAAGATTATGCTTATAAGAGTAGAACATTTAAGTGAGAATAGCACATTCCAAAGGCTGCCATAAAAACTGAGTAATTTGTAGTCTTAAGTTTTTAAAAATTGTTTATAATTTCTGCATATTCATAGGATAAATAGTTCAAGGGTAAGACTATCTGCCCCTTTTATCTACACTTTCAAATAATTTCCCACTCCTCCCTGTGCACAAAAATAATACTAAGAATTGTGTTATTCTTCATTATTTTCCAAAGCTATTAAAAAGCATATATCACATTGAAGGTCAGATAGTCATTTGCCAAGCAATAGAGTTTCCTAAAGACTAACATTGCTGTACCAGACAATAATTGACTCAAAGGTATTGAGCTTTGTTAAGAAAATCACAGAAAATCAATTAAGATGCAGGTTTTAAGATGTGGAGAAGTATACACTCTTAATTTGTATCAGTTACATATATAACCTCCCAGAGTTGCTGGGAGTTGGGTGGCATATACATTTAATACATTATTATTTATTATAACTGTCAGTACAGTATTACTTAATCCAGTAACTAAGTAACTACAGAAAACATTGTACATCTTGTCAACTCCATAAAAAAATAGTGTTGCATTCATGTTAGAGGTTTTTCGCAGAAAATGTGAACTTCAGTTTCTAGTCACTATTGCATAGATTGGCCAATGAATTGGTGTTCTATTGCACCTGCACTGGAGAGAAGCAGGAAGCAAAAAACTAAGTTAGAAAATAGTCTCTAGAAAAGGCACAATAAGTTCTGAAAGAGTGAACAATCTATGAACCAGAATTATATTTGTCTCCCTCAGCTTGTGTTCTGCTTCCATTCTGAAAGGCGCTTCTAAACAATTGTGGATTTTAGTGTCAAAAGGGGTTTATTGCTATAGCAGTTATTTATTAACTGCTAAAAATGAATATTCCAGCCTTACAGAGGCTGGGTTAGGTCTAGCATGGCATAACAAGATAATACTGTAGAGCACTACAACACTTTCAAAATTATATTCAGCATAGTAATAACCCCTTACTAACTTTCTAAAAAGCTCTTTGTTTTCTACATTTTCCAATGTGTTGTTTAAATTGAAGGAAAAAAGTCATAATCACATTCTGTGAAACAAGGGAGACTCATCAAATCACTGAGATCAATTTATTAATAATTACATCAATATATACAAAAACTGTAGTGAAATTTATTTTTCCTATGAATATAAATGTATTTTTCCATTTATATAATGTACACCATAGACAATTTTCCTAACATACCTGCCCACCCTACTTTTTAATTATGCATTTCTGCAAATATTTTGTTTCCTTTTTCTTATTCTTAGCCAATCTGAAGGTATTCAGATTTTTAGAGGGTGCTATCACATCCCGAGTCCCAGTTTTCCAGGTAAAATTATAAATAAATAAATAAAATTGAGTGTGTGAGTGTATGCACTCTGTCTCTCTCTCCAAAAATTGAAAATCTCATCTTTGAATGTTATTAAATCATTCAAAGATGAGATTTTTTATGAAAAAAAAAATCACACATGTTAATTGAATGGCTTGAAGACATAACAATTACACAAAACAACTCAGTAATTTGAAAGACAGTTTTTTAGTCATTTAGTCATAAATTTAACTTTAGTTCACCATGTTCTTCTGGATGGTAAACAGAATCTCTTAATGTTATTGAAATAGCTTAAATATTATTTATTTTATAAGCTTGAATCACCAAAGTAACTCTAGATGGTTAAAAAAATATGGCATTATATACCTAAAAACTGAATTCACATGTAGACAATAGGTATACTAATCACTATTTCCTTTCACCAACATATAAAACTAAAATATCTGCATTAAGAGACATATTTAGTGAGCAAGAGTACAGTAGTGAAAGGTCATGAACTCTTTGAATGAATTGTAATTGTGGTACAATTGGATCTGAGCTCCATTTAAATCCTCTTAATAAGAGATTTTGGTGAAACAATACACAAAACAGTATCATAACTGAACATACCAAGCCAACATTCACTATGTCAATTGACTGCTAGCATCCCCTTGAGCAGCAGTGACTTCAACCAAGTGTTTCTTGTTATCTGTTGATCAATCCTATACACCAGCTTGGAGGTATTTTGGCCCATTCCTCCATACAGAACTGCAACTCACTGATACTTTTGCATGAGCTGCTCACCGAGTCATGCCACAATATTTTAACTAGGTTAAGGTCAGTGCTTTGACTTAGCCATTTTAAAATGTCTTATGCTTCAACCATTCTCTTGTAGATTTCCTTCAGTGTTTGATGTCATGCTGCATGGCCCAGATTTAAGCTTCAGCTCACAGTTGGATACCCTGACATTCTCCTGTAAAATTTGCTGGTACAATCCACTGTCCTCTCAATGATTGCAAGCCATCCAAATTCTGAGGTTGTAAAGCAGCTCCGAATCACGATACTTCCACTGCCCTGATTTCATGGCTGGCTTAATTTCTTTTGTTGGCATTGATGTTTCATTTTCTCCAAACATCTCATAATGCCAAAAAGTTTCACTTCCATCCTGTACATAGAATATTGTTCCAATAGCCAGTTGGAATGTAATCCAGGTAATCTCTGGCAAACTTGAGACAGGGAGAAGTGTTCTGGTGACCATTTCTCCTTGGTACCCTCCAACATACACTTGTCTAATGTACATTGTTATTCAACAATGCAAGAGGAGCCTACAGATCTTTTCTGTTACTCTGAGGTTCTTTGCAACCTCCCTGAATATTGTACACTTTGTTCATGGAAATTTTGTTGGACAACCACTCCTGGGAGAAGTAACAATGGTGTTGCATTTTCTCCATTTGTGTGCTGTTTGCCTGGCCACTGATTGATGGTAGCAGTGTTTGGCAATGTTTTTGTTGTAAATAGCAGACACTGATGGTTGCAAAAGTGTGTGTGTGTATATATAAATTTATAGGAGAGAGCCCCACAAATTTATGCGTCATCTCATTGATAGGAACATCTGACTCACCTATTTAAAATACCTTATACTTGGGCTTCATATACTTTTTTCCAACCAAGATAGTGAACACATTGGCTCATGTGTTTAATAAACCCTGTTCGGTATGTGTTGTTTAACCAGAATCACTTTATCTAAACACAACCTGATGACATTCAGATCACTGTTCATCAAAGTACTGCAGGATTAATCCTCAGGAGTTCACAAACCTCCTCTCACCATACAAATATAGCTTCTGTGCATAGCTTCTTTTATTTATTTGTTTTAACTGGTTTGTTAAACTCTCTTCATCCAAAACACTTTAAACTCAAGGGATTATTTAGTGTGGTATTTCTCATTCTATGTTTCCATAGAATAAATTCCTCAGTTCTAATTAGGTAATTTAATCTAGGTAATCTAATTTAGGTGTATTAGGTAAAATAATAGAATTTTATAAATCATTTTAAAAAGAACAATCTGAAAGGTGAAAAATATTCAAGAGTTCAAAAAACAAAAATGATAGTCAAATGGACGAATGTTCTGAAATGCCAGAGGTGTGCAGTCCATCTTGCAACATTAAGTTCTGGTTTGCCTTATATAAATTAGTAAGAGAAGGTATGCATAACCTAATTATCTGCATCGGACCCATCATACAAGGAATGGTAATTAAAAGTTGCAAGTATTTGAGTTCTCTAGAATTCTTTATCTAGTTCAGTTGTATCAAAGGGATGGAGGAGGAAGCAGAAATATTCAAAAATCAGATGCAGTTCTGTCAATCTGCTTTCCAATCTGCCCTCATGCTGTTCAAATCAAAATTTACTCATAAATAAGCATAGATAGATAATTAAGTATCATCTGAGAAACTACCTAAAATCAATCATATAGAGGAAATCAGCAAGGAAATTAACTGGTTTTAAAGTATTCAAATACCTGGAGCGAGGGGGGAAAAGTATTGTCCTCTTCTAAACTTGTTAACTGAAACCTGTAGAAGATAACTCCCCCCTTCTGCACTTTTTCTGCTAAAAGTCACTCCCCCTAATTCTTCCTATGAGAAGAACGTTGAGCATCCAGTATTGTCATGTCATGTCATGTCATGTCAAAGACAATTGTCAAAGACCTGGTGGTTCTCTCAGAACTTGGTTGAACCCTTTTGGTTTTTGATTCTGTCTTCTGGTCAGCTATACTATTTTTTCTTTCATATATATTGTTTTCTTTTTAATTTTTTAACTCTAAGCTCCCCAGAGTTGTAGTGGAGTCAGGCAGCCCAGACGGAAGGTCATCTTGCATTCTTAACAAACTCACACTTAGGTTCAACAAACGATCAAGTCCTCAGCCCAAAGCAGACCTATTTTACCGTAAGCCTTGCTTTTGAGAAAAAAAATCACTCAGGATGCTCCTTTCTTTTTTAAATCTACTATTAGGGAATACAGTACATAAATCAAAATGGAAAAAGCACAAAACGAATCACTAAAAGCATAACCAAATAGCGCGAAGAAGAGAGCGCACGTGTGAGTGCCAATAGAGAGTAAATACTGAGCATCACAATTCAGTTGCCTTGGAGGGTTTGGAAAATGTGATAAAAAAAAAAAAAGAACACTTCAAGATCGCCCAAACTCTCAGAATGCCTCAAGGAAGGCTGAACAGATGATTGCGCCCCGGAGAGTGCGACTCTTACAGCTAAAAAGAGATGGGGCTGAAAACCCTCCAAAATGTTTGGCAACGAAAGTCCAAATCATCCGCTGCAGGTCCAAATCCAGGTTTTATTTCCACGTAAGCCTGAATCTGCCTCGGTTCGCCTTCCAATCCGAGCAGTTTCCGTGCTTAACAATTGCTTTGCACGCAGGTGCCAAACACCCGACTTCCTCGCGCCTCCACCCCAGCCTCTAACTCAAGGCTGCGGGCGGGGTGGCGTCGCCGGACTTTGAGCAGGCGATTCGGCATTGCGTCACTAGCGCGCGCCGCCCATTCCGTCGCCGGGAGAGCAGCGCTCGGAGACATGAGTGGGCTCGGTCTGCTTCTGCGAGTGGCGCGGACTGCGCTCCCGCCCAGGGCCAGGCTGTTTCGCACCGGCTGCCCTCGGCCCGCGTTTGTTAAGGAGCTTTTCTTGGGGAACTTCCAAACGGTGAGGCTGCCGGGAGCTTCGTGCTTTCCCTGGGCCTGCGACGTTGGGTCTTAAGGGATGGAGAGGAAGACCCCAGTTTTCCGGCATCTCAGGAGCCCCTGGCGATGCCCCTTATGATCTTGGTTTGCTTTATAACTGCAGGTGGTGTTTGCCTCGTTTCTCCCCGTTGCCCTTTCTCAGAGAAACCTTTACTCCTTTCTTGTGTTTCAGCGCGAGTTCACTTGTCAGACTAATTTTGTCTGCGGTTTTAGGCTGTAGATCTATAGTTGAGGGAGGTGTTAGAAGCATGAAATGAATAAGCTGAAGCTAAGTGTCCGTATGGGAAGGGAGGGATCCAAGCTTATAACTTAGTGATGGTTTTTATTAGAATCCACTCAGACGCCAGATCAGAGCGTGGTAATGTTCAACTTTTCCAGGGCAATTTACAACAAACAACAAGGGAAGAACAGGAGTTGGTTAGTTTTTAAAAGACTAGATGTTGTAGCTTCTTAAATGCAAACTTACCATTGAACTGAAAATCTTAGCTTTTAACGAATTTTTTTTCCTGAGGAAATCTGCATCAAGCTTATTTAGTTGTTTTAATTTCAGAAACAGCAAGCACATTCACTTTGATTCTTTTTTCCTGGCAGGGCTATTAAGTGGGCCCTAATGATTGTGTGTTTGAAACAGAATTTTGCTATTGCAAGATGATGGAAAGATCTAAGTTGGCAGTATGACTCTCTGTTACATGTGCCTGTTATCTGAGGAAGTCATACTTAACATCCATTTTATGGAGTTTATGGAATCATTTTTTCTCTTTTGTTGCATCGCAGTATCCTATTGAAAATGTTACCTTTTTTGGAGAAGAAATAATGCTTTGGTGTATCCATCCTGGCCCTCCTTGATTTTTCAGTGAACTTCCATAACTTTCATCATGGTATCCTTCTGGACTAGCTCAGGGATTGGGAGTGAGAGGCACAGTGTTGTGGTAGTTCTCCTCCTTCTCCCAGGACTGGTACCAGTCAATGTTTGTAAGGGGAGAGAGGCCTTTTCTTTGTAGGGTGCCTAAAGACTTAATTCTCTCCTTACTCCTACATGTTTACATGAGATCACTGAGTGAAGTCACCTGTCAGCATGGGATTAGTTATCATCAGTATACTGATGATATTCTGTGGTACATCTCAACCCTGGGCTCCAACTGATGCTGTTGAGGTTCTTTCAGACTCAACCCTTTTAAAAACAAATGGTTGTGGATTTTGGATTGAGATACTTTCCATCTTTGTTTCTCAGTGAGGTCAGTGCCCCAAACAGATCTGGTATGCCATTTGGGGGTCCTCCTAGACTTATGACTTAGAGGGTCTGCACAGCTCCACCTTGTGCACCCAATTCTGGATTGGGAGGCCCTGCTCATGGTCACTCATGCCTTGGTCATTTTGCAATTGGATGACTGCAGTGCACTCTATAAGGGGTTGCCTTTGATGACCACTTGAGAGTAATGGCGCAGGTAGTTATGGGCATACCTCAGTATGGCCATGTAGCAGCTCTATTTTGTGAACTGTAGTGTTACCAGTTAGCTTCCAGCTGCAATTCAAGATGCTAGTTGTTACCTCTAAACGTCCTCTATGGCACAGGGCTGGGCTACTTGCTGGACTACACATCTCCAATTATTTCTTCCAAGATCTGACAGAGCCAAGATACTCCAGGTCCTATCACTTGGACAATATCTATTGCTGACCCCACCCTTTGGAACAGCGTTTTCCCTGAGATTTAATTGGCCCCAACCCTTCCTGCCCTTTTGAAAAGCATTAAAGACCTGGCTCTTTCCCCAGGCCCTGGGTCAGGGAGTAGTATGATCTTGTTGGATGAATCTTTCGTGGCAATTTATGTCCTTAAATTTTTGTTATTTGTTTACTGTATTGTTTTTATATTAATTTAATTGGTATTTACTGATGATATACACTGCCCTGAGATGTGTACCAAGCTAACAGCCATATAAATTGAAGAAATACAGGTAGTCTTTGCTTAACAACAGTAATTGGGACCAGAATTTCCATCGTTAAGCAATACAGTCATAAAGCGCGACATCATGTGATTGCATCGCTTAGCAACAGCAATCCCGGCAATGCCCATTTTATTGTGGGTTGTTAAGTGAGGACCTCCTCACGATTTCCTGCTGGCTTCCCACAAGCAAGGTCAATGTGGAAGCTGACAGAAAGTCACCAGTCCCAGGCAGCTCACAAGCAGGCCTGCGGGCAAGTAAGTGGCTACTGCGGTGCCATGTGTGTGGCTGGGCTGGGGGTAGCTGCTGCTGGATGGGAGAAGGTGTGCTGGGGCCAGGGCAGGGGTGGCTACTGCAGAGTGTGGGAGGGCATGCTGTGGCACTCTGTGAACACAGCCAGGCTGTGGATGGCTCCTGCAGGATGACAGAGGGTGCATAGGTGGCTGCCATGGCACCGCACAAATGGGCGTGTGCTACGGAGTGCAGGCAGGGGGGTGCTGCAGGTGTGTGCATGCTACAGAGTACGAAATCCCTGGGATCTCGTACTCTGTATCCAGTCTCCTTGGAAGAAAAAGCAGTGCGAGCAGGACTGACTTACCAGAGCAACTTGTGACCTTCCCTGCTGATTTTTCCATTGACTTTACTTGTGGAAAGCCAGCAGGGAAGGTTGCAAGTGGCGATTATGTGACTGTGGGATGCTGTAACCATCGTAAGTATGAGCTGGTTGCCAAGCACCTAGAACATAATCACGTGACTGCAGGGGTGCTGGGTTGGCCAGAAGTTTGAGGACCAGTCGTAACTGCCTCGTTCAGCACCATCGCAACTTCGACAGTTGTTGACCAAGTGGTTGTTAACTGAGGACTACCTGTAAATATATTTAAATGAATGAGTAAATAAATTTTATGCAGAGATTCAGGGCAACTTTATGCAAAAAAATATGCATCCTGATGATATAAAGTTTAATACTAGTCATTTCTGCAGAAATTTATAAATCTCAATGTAATTTTTAATCTTTAAACACTTATATGAGGAGGCAATAGCCAGTCTAGGGTTCCTGTTATGAACCTGAACTTGTGTCATTCATGGTTTGTATATTTATTGCTGAAAGCATCAGTGCAGGTTTGCCATTCATTTGCTACATAAAGTATGAAGTTATCCACATCAACCAAGTTTTGAAGATGGAAGAGAACTGGGGAAAATCATTGGCTATAGATTATAGGGCAAGTGTAATTATTATCACAGAGCAGTAGCATTTATTGTGAAACTTGGACTACCAGTCTTTAGACAACATTCCCAGCAATGGTATGCGTGAACTGAGCCAGGAGAGAGTTGAAAAACCTGCTGCTCCAAGTTCCTTTAACATTCAGCAGCCTATCCCTAGGGATATATTCTATCTAATGGATAAGAACATTTCAAGTTGTATTACCCAGATAAAAGGAAATTAAGAAGTAGATGAAACTATGCCTATGTTTGTGGGGAAAAATCAGTAGGGTGAAAATTAATATTGTGTTAGGAGAGATATACATTTTGAAAACAATACCTGTGTTGGTTCCAGCCAGAGATGTGATGCATTTGTAAAAATGAATCATGCCATCACAGTATGAACTCTCCCTCTTTTGCATATACATGCAACATCATGTCACATGTATAAAAGGGGTGGTGTTACAGTGTGGCACTGTTTTTGACATTTAACCTGTCCTGTGGATACTTCTGGTTCTGCCTAAATATTTTAAATGGATTAGTAAATTAATAGTGGGTTCCTCTTCCCTGGAAGGAACAAATACCCAGAGTTTTATTGTTGTTGTTGTTGTTGTTAAAGTTATGACTCTCTAATGGTGGTTTTAATTTTACAAATTTTAAAAAATATTACGGAGTACACTTTTTAACTGTGCTGATTATTCACCTTTGTGGGCTCAACTTGAGAGTTATTAGCACCTGTGAACTGCCAAACCCTTGATTCTCATACAATAGGAATTTGTTAATTTTCAAGTGTTGAAGGCATGTTTGGACTTTACTGGGCAGAAAATTAAAAATTTATTTCAGTTCTCATAAAAAATTAATACTTTGTAATTCCTATTTTAATTTTTTTTAAAAATGGATTGAAAATTAAATTATTACTGTTAAGGAGCTAATAAGTAACACTGCTGTCAAAACTTTCAAGTGCTTTCAATGCTTTCAAAACTAACAAATGCTTTCAAAGCACTGAAACAACTGAATGAGAATATAAAACATTTACCATGTTCACTTTTTGGCCCAATCCCCTTGTAGCCTCTAAAACCTGGAGGCATTGAGTATATTGGAGAAAGTTTTCATTGAATCTAAACTGACAATTTCTTATTATGTATATACTCATGGATAAACTGAGAATTTTAGGTCCCAAAATACATCCCAAAAAATAAGTTCAGCATATCCACAGTTAGGCTTATCTGTGAGTATATAGGGTAATCGTTTTTTACAGTACCTATATATAGTTGGGGATAAGCCCATCTGTGGTAAGCTGACCCTTGAATTTTTAACCAAAATATTATGAAAAATCCACTACCTGCAGATAAGCCATTTGTGAAAATAAAAACTTTGAGGGTCGGCTTATCCATGGGTGGCCCATTTTTCATGGGATTTTGGTTAAAAATTTGAGGGTCGGCTTATCCGTGGATGGGCTTATCTGTGAATATATACAGTATCACAGTTTAAAAAAAATTTCAAAGATAAGAACTTTGGAATAGAGAAATAGAGTATCCCATATTGCCCAATCGGTGGCTTCGTGTTTTAAGGAATGTTGTCCTCCTTGCTATGCATGAGATGAATAAATTTGGAGGAATTTTAGTGCACAGGTTTACTTTCTTATGGGCTAGATATTATTACTATAGTGAACTGGGTTCCTGGAAGGAAATTAAAAGTCAAATATGTTAATGTGTTATCAAACTATTTTCCAAAAATCTGGACTCTCAATTTTTGAAAAACGTTTGATATATGGTGTTTGGATTGTTATGAAAAAGGCAATGATATATTCCTGGAAGGGTATTTCTGTGCCAAAATCTAAATATTGGCTTAGTGAAATTTGTAAACTCTAAGAAAATTTTCTTGTAACAATACAAAATGTTTGCCATTGTTTTCTTCACCAAGTTTTTTGCCTTCCCAATCTAGTATACAATCCTGGTATTCCCCAGTAGTCTTCTATTCAAATACTAACCAAGGCTGACTTTGCTTAATTTCTGGGCACAGACAAGGTCACCTCTTGAGGCAAGGGTCTACAAAGAGATTGCTTGGTCCTTCTCTGAAATAGCTTATCACATATAGTAGGGAAGGGATGGCCAGCTTCGTCTAGGCCAGTGTTTCTCAACCTTGGCAGCTTTGGAATTCTGGGAGTTGATATATATACATCTTAGAGTTGCCAAAGTTGAGAAACACTGGTCTAGGCAATTATACATTCTTTCAAAGAGACTGTAGAGAAACCAGTCCTGAAAAAGAATCATCACTATATCAGGTCTCAGTTATAGGCTAGTGGTTAATATACGTTCTGAAGGAAGGAACAGATCAAGCCTGCTCATTCTTGCTTTAATTGACTCTCAAGATCTGCTTCAGTAAGGGTTTTGGCCTAGATTTGGCACTGAAATAATATTGGTCACTCTGTTGGATGACCTTCATTGGGAAGAGAACACTGAATGTATATATCTGTTGATTCTTTTGAAACATCCAGCAGATTTTGGTACTAACAGTAGTACCATTGTGCAGGGGATTGAGTTCTGTGTGGGTGCTACCAATTTGCAGTGATTTTACCCCTCCTTGTGTGGACATCACCAGGAATTAGTGCTGGTTGGTGGGGGGGAGGCATTTAAACCCCATAGCACTTATATTATGGAATTCTGCTTATTCCCCTTCTAGCCCAAGCAACAGGAAGAATAGTAAAACTATGTACCAGTCTTTTGTAATATTGGTATACCTCTGTCCAAAGATAACCCAGCTTGTAGGTTGGTTGGCTGCAGCACTACTAGGAGCTTCACTCCACATCTTTCCTCGGTCCCACCAAACTGTCAACTGGGCTATTTGGGGACAGAGGTTTATCAGTCTTACAGAAGGCTGGTGGACTGGCAGACAGGTCTTCTGTTGTTCCTGTCAGTTACACTTTCAGGACACTAAGAGAGCTGTGTTCAGAAATGGACCATGTGAGGGGGTACCATTGTGGAGCATCTCTGAACCCACAACTTGTCGCTTGACCAGTTTGAAAGCAGGCTGAAGCCTCCATCCCAGGCACCCACTCACACTAGTCAGGCCATTCACATTTGCCCAAGCCTACCCCAACAAATTCTGCAAGCTGGCACCAAAGGAGGCATTCCACACCCAACCGCCATCTCTTTGTAGGCAGACCTCTGCTTCATTGCCGTGCCAGAATAGTACATAGTACATAGTTCATAGTACAGTCGACATTCATTTAAGCTGCCATACTTTAAATCAGTTCCCACACTGGATAAAAGAAGTTTAGGGCTGCCATGTGGAAGATGCCATAGAGTGCTGTGCCATCAATATGTTGATTACACAAAGTGCTATCTCTGTTTTTCATCACACGAAACTGAAACTATTGAAAGTGCTTCATCAATTCCTGACTGGAATAATGAATTAGGGAAGGCCCAGTAAACTAAAGCTCTATGACATTCTCTCTTGTGGCGCCTGCATTTGGAACAGCCTTCTCCCCAAGATTGGATGGTCCCAACCCTGTTGGCCTTCCTTAAGACCCTGAAAACCTGTTTTTCCCCCTGGTATTGATTGGGCCAGAGCATTGGATAAACATGTCCTGAAATGACTTTGAATTGGAATATGCTGCGATTTGGCCTTTATCTTATCTTGAGTTGTTCTGTGTGCTTTGTTCTTGGTTTTTCTGTTTTTAACCATATATAAGCCACCCAAAGTCACTATATGGGGAAGCAGGATTTTGAGACTGTTTTAAGTATCCCACATCTGAAAGAGACAAAAAACATTTTAAAGGGAGACTTATGTGGAAAGGATCACCACAACTTGAGTTAAAGGAACTTCTGTCAGTTCAGCTTCAAATTACACGAAGCTGTAGAAAATGCAAACGAGCCTCTGAAGTGTTGAAAGAGAGAGAGTTCATTAGAAGTTACCATTTTCCTTTTCCTTAAATAGTGTTGTCCATGCCTGGGTAAAGAATATCTGCCAAGTTATGAAATTGTGATAAAACATTAAGAATAGTTTAATAGTAAGGCCAAATACCTAAGGCAAAAGTGGGCTTCCCAGCACGGGAGTGCGTTCAAGCAGAGGTTAGATAGCTGACTTGCAGGAATCAGCTAAGTGGCCCTGGCCATTTCTTTGAACACAATAAACAATCTTTTTATTTATTTGTTTTTACAAAAATCGTTAAAATCTGTCATTTCAGAAGGAAGTTTTGCCTTATCCTGAAATTAGCAATGAAGAATTGGAAGAAATCAATCACTTTATAGCACCAGTGGAAAAATTCTTCCTTGAAGAAGGTACACTTTTGCCCTCTTCAAAACTTTTTTTTTTTATGAAAAGCTTTTTATCATGCCAAGTGTAAAACTAAAATATAATACTAACAGTAAAATGATCAAATGTAGCTTGTTGCTTATCTGCATTTTTTTCATGTGTATTTTAGCAAAAAGTAAAAAATAGCATGAATCATACTAAGGAGTTTTACTAATGCTGTGTTGAAACTTATGTTGCAGTTTTTCAAAAGGTTACCTTTTTTTCTCCTTTATTCTCTGAGTGTTTGAGAATTTATTTCAAATGTTTCCTAGTGGCATTTTGAGTCATTTTTTAAAATATTTGACGTATGTTTCTCCCAAAGGGAAAATTTCCTTCATGATCTCCTAAATTTAACTGAACTATGGAAGCCAGGATGGCTGTAAACAGCTGGAGAGATAACTGTAAAGCAAAAGAAATGATATTCACACAAATCTTGTGCTTATTTCATAACTAAATAAGTATAAAAACATGAGATAAGTCACTAAAATAAACTGAACAAGCTTGGTTCTGTTGTGTTAGTTTGCTAAAGTAATGTCTGAATCTTACTGTTAAGACATGTAATTATTGATCAGTTATAATATATGGTTTTCTACATGTTTGTTAGTGGATTCTAAGAAAATTGATCAAGATGCTAAAATTCCACAAGAAACTCTTGATGGGCTAAAGAATCTGGGGCTCTTTGGCATGCAAGTACCACAGGAATATGGTGAGTGAAAGTATGTAGAAAATTGGATGTTGGTTTTTGTTCTTTTGGAGCAAGAGATGCTTTGACCTTTTGACACACATTTATTTAAACATTATTTTATTTTAATTGTTTTAATTTTATTTTTTTTAATTTTAGTTTCCTCCTATACAGATTTTTAATCATTTATTTCATAGACGCATTTTTATTGGGAATTGAAAATCCTTTGTTTCATTATAGATTTAAAATTTCTATCTGGGTCTGAACGTTGAGTTGATGTGGTAATGCTGTTTCTCTGTAGTATTTTGGGGCTGGGAAAAATTGAAATTTTCAGTTTTCACTTACAATTATTAATATTGCCTCAAAACATCATCATCATCATCACTACTACTACTACTACTACTGGCATTGCTTAAAATTGCAGGATTCTTTGAGCAAGCCATTTAATACACTTTTACATAAATTAGCATATACAGTCATAAGATGTTCCACATGCTTCTGTCTCTGGCCTGGTCACCTAGAGTTAAAAGGCATTGATGAATACAGTAGTCCTACCCTGTAGCTGATAATGAAAGCAAGATTATAGAATACAGCACTGGAGTCTTCATGACAGATATGTGAAAAATGAGACCCTATGTACAGTTGTTCTACATTGGTGAGACAAAATTAGAATAGGTTTTAAAAAATATTTTATGGAAAACAAGTCTTGACAGAAAGTTGACTATATCTCTGTTTAGGTTAAAGGAGGATCAATGCTTTAATTTTTTTCTCTGTTTTTATAAACATAGTGTTTTCTTTAAAAAAGCCTCAATTGATTCTAAAGATTAAAAAAAAAATCACAAAGCAGTTTTGTTTAATTTTTGTGTTGTAGACAATTTGTTTTGTTAGACTACATCTTTTTCAGGTGGCCTTGGTCTTTCAAATACAATGTATGCACGTTTAGGAGAAATAACTTCTCAAGACGGAGCTATTACAGTAACTTTGGCAGCTCATCAGGCTATAGGGCTAAAGGTAATTTTTCCTTTATTAAAGTATTAATTTCTGTTTATGTAAGGCCATAAGAATCAACATTTCAAAGCTGGTCATACATTTCAGAGAAGATCATAGGATATGCTGTATGTATAAGGTGATTAAATTGAAGGTTGATAATAGATTGAAATTTTAGATTTGAGCAATAAAGAGCAAGATCCTCAACTCCATTTTTAGAAACATTGGGAAGAATCTGTGCAAATAAATACTAGGCCAAAACAAAAGCAGCATGGACTTAATTCAGTTTAGATAAATACATTTAACTTCTGAGAAGTTTTCAAATTTAGCATGTACTAATTTTTATAGATTTCAGAAGAATTTATGTTAGCTGTTTGTGAGATTGCCTTCAGTTACCTGACTGAATGGTCATCACATCAATGCCCCTTTCATGTCACACTTTCTGGAAAGAGGTGCTGTGCTAGATTAGGAAGACTTGCAACGCACCAGTGAGACCATGGCACTCAGAACACCACTTCCTGGAATGACAGGGCCCTAGGGAGTAGTTAGTTTCTATGATCTTAGTACCTGTACTTCTAAAATGCTTGCCTGCATGACTGCATATTAGTGAATGGTTGGTTTATTTGTTTGCTGTTGGCAGGGACTCCTGATTGCAGGCACTGAGGAACAGAAGAAAAAGTATCTACCTAAGCTGGCTTCTGGGGAGCACATTGCAGCATTTTGTCTCACAGAACCAGGAAGGTAGCATTTTTTTAATGGATTCATTAAAATACTAAATTTATTTACACATCCCTGGTGAGAATGATCCCTGGTGAGAATGATTTCCTGTGAAGAACTGGCCCTGTGGCCTTAGCTAAGCCATTTCCTGCTTCCTATTTGCACTTATCAGAATAATGCTCACGTACCTCTGGGATTTCACAAACCTGCTCACTGTGGTGAGTGGGACAAGCCTTGTGAGAATGGGAAAAGTCTGGTTCCTTGAAAAAAGTCATCCAAGAGTGCAGGCTTCCACTTTTCCCTCACTACAGACAGATATGTTTACGGACAAGGGGACTGATAAGCATTTTGTTTCATTTGGCCAGGAGCTCAGAGTTGTAGATATTTGCCTATCTTACAAAACAAATGCAAAGAAATAGCAAGAAATTCTTGCTAAACTCTGAATGATCTAAATCAGTACATACCATATTTAATTTGCCACACACACACACAAATACACATACACACAATTAGTTATTAATTATAAATAACTTGATACATTGTATTTTTTCAGTACAGTGATGTTTACATAATATGATTAAAATTATTATATTATTTAGATATCTTACAGTATTGAAAATAGAGGAAAAAAGTATTATATCAATATTAATTACAATTTAGGATGTCAGTATTACAAGCATAAAATTATTTGGCTTTTTCAACTGAAAAAGGAACTGATACAACTAACATCAAAGTATTTGTTTATCATAAAGGTTTCTGTCTTAAGCTGATTAATATTAATGTCTCCATTGTATTGTTACATAGTGCGTGTGTGTGTGTGTAACATATTAATGAAAGGAAAAAATAAATGGAGTAAATTTAACAAGAATTAAAATACCAAAAAAGTAGAAAAAAAGAAAAAGGAAAATTTAAAAAAAGAACTATTGGGTTTCAGACTTTCCCCTTTTTATACACCTGCTAATTTGCAATATTTGTAGAAATTTAGGCCCCCTTAGAAGCCAGACTGTAAATGATTATATTTCCCATGTTATATGATGTGTTTTATGCATGGGAACCATTCTTGCTTAAATTCAGTTAAACTTCTATTGTGCAAATATACTGTTAGTTTTACCATTGCTGCATATTCCCCAAGTTTAAGTTCCCAATCAGATATTGTTGGAATTGTGTCTTCCTTCACAGTGTTGAGCAAAATTATATCAATATCTCATTAAATTATGTTTCTTGTTGATTTTTGTACTAAGAAGAAGAGTTGTAGTTCCATTTCAAATTTAAATTCTTAGTTTTTCTACATTGTACTATGTATGTCTTTCCAGTACTTTTGATGTTTTTTACATATCTACCACGTGGTTAAAATGTTCTTTCTGTTTCTTGACATTTCCAACATTTATTGCTGTATGATGATTTGTCTATCTTAGATATTATTGATGAAGTTGTATACCATTTGTAAAACAGTTTGTATCAATTTTCCTTTAGGTTATAGCTTGATGTAAATGTTACAGTTTTAGTCCATAATTCTTCCTCATTGTTGTGTTGTGACTGTTTCTTTAAAGTTTTGATCCATTTTATCATACAGGGTTTTTTTTTCTGTCTCTCTCTCATATCTAAGTAAAAGTTTATATATGTGCCCTAATAGGTGCTGTTGGTTTTGTATGAGTGTTTCAAATTCTGCCCCCCCTCCTTAATGTCACTCCTTCCTTCTTGAGATCTGATTTTATGCTACCGGCTATTTGTAAATACATCGACCATGGTATATCCCAGCCTTTACTAAGTAGTTCTTGCTTTGTTTTTAATCTGTTTATAGAATCTGAATGAACCATATCTGTATATGTAATTACATTTTTCTTGCTGTAATTGTCTCCAACATAAAAAGCATTTGAGGGAGAAGCTGGAGGACATGCACACAAATATTGTGCCTTTAAAATGAGAAGGTTATCTTATATTCAGTTTGAATAAAGGAAAAGGACAGACAAGTAAGGAAAGGCAAGCTCTGCTGAAAGCAAGGAGATGGGGCAAAATGGAAACACTCTGTTGCTGAATGATAAAAGCAAGAGGCTGAAAGGGAGACAGGAGAAATTATGCGGACCTGCTTCTGCTCCACTGAAAGGGAGCTGGTGATCTCTTTCCTGTGTCACTTCCTCCATAACTAGCTGATAGATGATTCTGAGAGTTCGTAAGCTGCTTTTTTTCAAATGGCCAGCCCAGTCACAGAGGCATATGGCAAGCCCGAAAGCTTCACTCGGAGCAAGGCATAATGAGGTGGCAGTGAACACAGGCCACCTCATCCACACTGTCCCATTCTGAGAGACCCCCTCATGTGAGTCATGAAGGCCTGGTACAAATTCCAGTGCTGGCTGGTTTTCTTCAGTGGGTGGAAGCTTCAGAATGGTGGAAAGCAGGCAAGATGGGGAGGCGGCTGCCACTTACGCTGGGTTAGAGTATCTGACAGTTACCACCTTATTCTGTGCAAATTTTATCTGCCTGTCTTTAAGCACAGATTAGGTTTCCATTTGTTGTTACTCACAGAAGCAACTTAACCATTTTTAAGGAATTATTTTGAAATGTTTGGAATGATAATAATGCCTAGCTTTTTCAGATTTAGATTCCTCAGGGAGAAAGGATATTGCATTCACTGGCTCAATTCAGCTACCAAATCCCATTTTCCTGATTTACCTGTATTTCAGTGGAAGTGATGCTGCATCCATCCAGACCAGAGCCACCTTGAGTGAAGATGGAAAGCATTACATATTAAATGGTTCAAAGGTACGGAACGGGCTACTTTGTGTGTGTCAGTTTAACCAATGCCATCTACATGTCTAAAGGGAAAGTTAGCTGGATAAGATCAGCCCCGTTATGAAAAGAGTGAATAGCACAAACACTAAAGTAACCTAATAAGAAAGCAGATGTATCTAAAGGTGCTTTTCTGTGTGTGAACTTTCTAACTCTTTAGGGTTTCCAAAGGATTCGTTTCCCAGTATTGAATCTAGTTTGTCAGATCTGTGTTCAGTCTTAGCTAATGATTTCTGAAGAGAACATACCAAAGATACAACAAACAAAGAAATCTGCCTATCAGTTCATATATATTTAGTGAAATAACTTTCATTTTTCTTCCAAGTAGAACATAAAATAATCCTTTTCTTTCAATTGCAGATATGGATATCAAATGGTGGTATTGCAGATATCTTTACTGTATTTGCAAAAACTGAGATTGTTGATAAAGATGGTGCAGTAAAAGACAAAATTACTGCTTTCATTGTAGAAAGATCTTTTGGTGGAATCACTAATGGAAAACCAGAGGATAAACTGGGTATACGCGGATCTAATAGTAAGAATTATATTAACATTATTTTGGAAGATACAAGGGTAAATTGTTTACTGGACTGCAAAAGCAATTCCAGTGTTTTTGTCAACTACTTTTTCTAAAATGTCTGAGACACTTTTTTTTTAATTGGGAAAAAAAGTTATTAATATGCACATGTTTTCTGAATGTTTTTAGTTGCATGATCACACTCACCATCTTTACTTCATATCTGCATTTATTTATAACAACTTAAGATTTTCCAGGTAAAACCCCACTGCCATTATGCTCTTCTGTATGCTGTACCCTCCATTAATAGAAGTTAGTGGTTGATGGTGGGACTTCATATGACATATTTATTTTTATGTCCTTTTGTGATCTTTGTCCTGCTGAAGGTAACATTGTACTAGAAATTCAGTGTAACTAAGATTTATGCAATTAAACTTACTGTTCAAAATAAGCAAGTATACAATGGGAAATGGGAATTTTCATAGCAACCATGCCACACAAATAACATTTAGAACAACACATTTCACACCAGCTCTTAGCGCACTTTATATTAATATATTCTTGTACGGGAGTCTAAAGCAGGGATCTATTTTTTTATGGCATCCTATGTTAATTAATATTCTCCAAAATATTATATTCTAGTTCTCAAAATAACACATTTTGATAAATTAAATCAATTAGTACTAAACACAGGACACAGGGTCAGGAGTTATAGAATTGTACATACCTCTTTTCTTCTCACCATCTCAGTCTTTTTATATCTGGTATTCACCTCATTGAGAACCTGCATCTAATTGGATTTTTCAAATATAACACACAGTCCTGTCAGCAACAGTCACAGGTTATGTGTAAATTGGGGAACAGGGAGAGTTGGAAATTAAAATGATGGGCTCCATATTTAGTCTTGGGCCTCACTCCCAGCCTTGAAATCTTCAAGTCCCTTTACTTAATTTATGAGTGCTTATATTTCCAAGGATATTGCAAAATCAATTGAATACTTTTTATCTTACAGCTTGTGAAGTTCACTTTGAAAATACAGCAGTTCCTGTAGAGAATGTTATTGGAGAAGTTGGAGGAGGATTTAAGGTAAGATGTAGTGAGTAACTCCTTACACTTCACTGTGACATTTAGAGAATGAATTTCACATGGGAAAGGAGAATTAATTTGGAAAGTGAAATGTTAATAGGTAGTCATAAAAGAGGAAACGGTTTGGATGGGAAGCTGAAAGTGGCATATTTGTGTGTTGTAAAGCTGTGTAGTTGAAGATGGTAAAGGACTAAATGAGGGCTGAAAAATCAAGGCCCAATCAAGAGACACGTCATCAAGAGAAATTTAAATCATGGTGATTCCACAATAGGTCATTAGAAACATTTTAGAGAAGTTAATGAAATTGCCCTTCATCATAATATAGCATGATCAGTTGTGCAGAATTCCAGCTAAATGAATAAAACTGGCACTTGGGTCTTGAATAAAGCTGAAAGTGGCATATTTGTGTGTTGTAAAGCTGTGTAGTTGAAGATGGTAAAGGACTAAATGAGGGCTGAAAAATCAAGGCCCAATCAAGAGACACGTCATCAAGAGAAATTTAAATCATGGTGATTCCACAATAGGTCATTAGAAACATTTTAGAGAAGTTAATGAAATTGCCCTTCATCATAATATAGCATGATCAGTTGTGCAGAATTCCAGCTAAATGAATAAAACTGGCACTTGGGTCTTGAATAAAAGGGAGCTGTGAGAGAAAAGCCATATAAATATACTTTCCTTGCTTATCTTTATTTCAGGTTGCTATGAATATTCTAAACAGTGGAAGATTTAGCATGGGCAGTGCTTCTGCTGGAATGATTAAGAAACTTATTGGTAAGGCTAAGCTTTCTGGGTTGCCAAGTTCAATTAAAGTTCCATATTGTTCTTGGTCGTGTTAAAGACCTTTTGTGCAAAGACTACTGCCATATCCTTATAAATATTAGTTTTAGTTATTGCATCTCTTTAGCATAGTATTTTCTTAGGAATTACATGCTGATCTTTATTTTGATCTCAGCCTAGGTTTTTATTCATTAGTGCAGCAAGTTATAATGTTGAGAAGGGTGTTGGCTGGTAGGCAAGTTCTTAGTGCCTTTGTAGGTTCGGTGAGCCCCAGAGTGTTGGGGAGATGTTGTAAGGGGGTTGTGGTTTGGAGAGTGTTGTCTAAAGTTTCTGAGGATGTTCTGATACATGCTTTTGGTATGTATAATTTTTAATGAAAATCACAAGGTTTGGTGGAGGAAACAGGTTTGTGTTGTGCTATAGGCACTCATAAATGCCTAGCATTTGGGGACTGGCATCCATTACCTGCTTTTACTGAATCGCCTGGAAATGATTTGCCTTTTGTGATTAGCCAGTTTTTTGTTTTTTTGTTTTTTTATGGAGCACACAACATTTTTTTTTTTTTAAAACTTGTGTGTGTCCTGGGCTTAAAAAGAGTGTTGTTCTTGGTTTAGCTACGTTATACAATAGTTTGGGGGAAAAACACATGCAAACCATTAAAAAATGTTTTGATTTTAACGGAGGTAAATATGAATGTTTAAAATGAGATTTTGCCTTAAATATCCTGAAGTTCACGCTGTTTTTTTGTATTTGAAATAAATGCTTTAGACATTAAGACAATATACTGGAATATAATTGTCATCTTTTGCATCAGTGAGAATAAAGCATGAACTCAATGTAAATGTGTGATATAAATACAGCTGATAATTGCATTGATAGTGCCACGAATAGACGCAAAAGTTTCATCTGGATTTCATGTAGTACGAATTGTCCATCTCACAGATGAGTCGGTTTAATTCATTGCATTAATTCTAAATTGCTTCTCATTTACAAATTTAAACAAGAAGTTGCTTTTCAGAGTCAATCCTAATACATAGCCCTATTCAATTGCCTCCTTTTCTCACTTTTTAAAGAAATGACAGCAGAGTATGCTTGTACGAGAAAACAATTCAATAAGAAGCTGTCTGAATTTGGATTAATTCAGGTAAATGAGACACTGTGCAGTTTAATTTATTGTTCCAAGAAATGTTAAGGAATTTAGAATGCTTTCATAATATCAAATTATGTCTGTAGCAGTACTGATTTAAAATCATATAGCTTACATACTTGATGACAGTTATAAACAAAATTAATTCCTGCAAGTTTAATAAGAATAACGTATTCATGATTTCTTGCAATTGAGAATAAATTCTAATGTTATTTTTTAATTTATGCAGAATATTTAAATATGAATTGATTTTTTAATTGAATCTTTCAGGAGAAGTTTGCCCTTATGGCTCAGAAAGCTTATGTAATGGAAAGCATGGCCTATCTCACTGCAGGCATGATGGACAGGCCAGGGATCACGGATTGCTCGGTTGAAGCTGCCATTGTTAAAGTAAGCTTCCCTGAGATGTTGTTGTAACGCTATGAGTATCTCTTCTAATGTTCAAATCAAAACATCTGTAATATATTTTCCCCTTTCTTTGTTTTCAACTATTCCAGTTAAACACTGTAGCTTGTTTGTTTAAACGATAGCACTTGTATCAATTCAGTCCTTTACGGCGTGATGTGCCTGTTTATCTGTAAGACTCTGTAAATCTGACTGAAATGAAAACAGTCGTTGAAATATCAGTCACTAAGATTTGCCTACATCACACATTGAAGTAAATAAAGGAAGAGGACCTGGGGATGACCATAAACACCATCCTTAATACTCTTATGTAGTTATCTGTTTTAGAAGGGTTCCCAGTTGCAGGTAGGATTGTTGAAATTATTGATGAAAATGTATTTAGCAAACAAATGCAAATTTGCTCAAATTCAGTATTGGGGGGGGAACATAGAGTATGTTCATTCTGTGAGAACACTGACTGAACTTTGGTTGTCAGAGTGTTACTTTTCAATAGCACTAAAGATGACTGTATCAGGTTTGGAGGATCCTGGAGTTTCTAGAGGTATAAATATCTGAAAGGAGCAGAAAAAAGCAAAACAAAACAAAAAAAACAGGAGAGCAGAATATATTCCATAGGCACATATAACTGGATGGTACATCCTGTTTGCTTAGATCATGAGTCTAAAATGTGTGCATCATCATCATCATCATTATTATTATTCCAAAATTGTTCTTGTAAATTAATGGCTCATAATCTTCATATTCTGTAGAGTTTAGCAGTGGTTACTAATAAATCTGTGCCCACTTAAAAAGCCCATGCTGTTTTTCATAACTCCAAATATGGCTTGACATCTTCATCCCGATAGCATGACAAAATTTAATAGTAGCCAAAACTAAGTGCTTCTTATATTGCTAAGTTTAAAAAAAGCTGGCTTATGTAAGAATAACAGGTGATGTTTCTATGATTATTTGCAGGTGTTCAGTTCTGAAGCTGCTTGGGTTTGCGTGAGTGAAGCGTTGCAAATTCTTGGAGGCCTTGGCTACATAAAAGATTATCCATATGAGCGCTATCTCCGGGATTGTAGGATACTTATGATTTTTGAGGTAAATAAGAATGCTTGTCCTATAAATTGCATTCAGTCTCAAGAATATTTATATAAAACTGGGAGACAGATGCATGTCTTTTTAAGAACCATCGGAATAGCTCAGGAGTTGCCGAAATAGATGAAGCCCAGTGTATACGTTTTTTCAAGTTGAGTATCTTTAGACAAATACAAGAGAATAATTTTTTTCCTTTCTGCATGATTTTCTGTACCTTCTCTTCCCTCTTTCTAAAGTATTTGATTGTATTATTTGAATGTATTAGGAATAATGGTTGTGGTTTTTCAGAGAAAATACATTGTAACAACTATTCTAGTAGTCTTGTAACAATTAGGCACTTTTAATCCTTGAATATGATTTAAATGTATCTTTTCAAGTTGTTGACAGAAATAATACTTAATACAAGCCTGACTGTATGATAATCCAAATTTAAATTGCTCAAATATTTCTGTTTCAGGGAACAAATGAAGTTTTGAGGATGTATATTGCTTTGACAGGCATGCAGTATGCAGGCAAAATCTTAACTGAACAAATAAAGTATGTAATGTTTTGAAATAATATTAAATTAATAATTACTGAATACAGATTGAAAATTGGTAGGTAGGAGCAGCACTGAAGGAAAAGATTGGTTCAAATGTATTTTTTCTTACAGTATGCATTAGTAGACCATTTTAATAATGCTCTATTTGCATTGTTCTGGAGGGACAGTTTTAAAGTTAAACCTATTGTAACTTTATTAAAACTACAAAAAGTGCTTGTAATGTTGGTCAGTTAACTATTGATGCTGTGACTTGGCATCATTTCAGTAGAATGGGTATGTAATGAAGGGAACCTCAAGGTAGCTTATATGATAACAGTGATTCTGGATATAAGAACTCACATTCTTTAGTTCTACTGTTTCTGCTGATACCACAATAGCTATGATGTTTCAGAATTAATTTTATCCATATGATGCTCTGAATATATTGCAACGATTAAGAAATGAAGGCCATAATCTCTCTAATCCAGACCATGAGTCCAACATAGCCATGATTTGTGTTGTGAATTTGTTGTAGGGTGCCTCAGTTATTTTATTATTATTTCTGTTTCTTGTTTTGTCCATAAACTTTTACTTATATTGTTTGCGTGTTGATTGTTGTAAGCCACCCAGAGTAATGTACTATATATAAGTTGAGCAGCCATATCAATTTTGTAGATAGATAGATGATTGATTGATATAAATAAATAAATCCAGGCATATCGAAAGCACAGCTTCTAGACAACAGGTGGCCTGACACTGGCCCCCAAAGCAGACGAAACGATCCCTTTTAATTCTTTGCATCTGGGGTGCTTTAGTTTTGCAGAGGCTTAAGGTACAGTTTCACTTCTTGCCATTGAACACTCCCAAAAGCAGGACTCCTGGTTCTGCCTTTTCAGAGCAGAGCCCTTGTCACATCATACCAAGTCCAGGGCTGCATCTGAGCTGGCAAGGGTTACCCCATACCCATTTCCCCCAGTGAACTGAAGCTACAGCCAAATGAAGCATCACTTAGTTTGGAGGAATGAGAAGCAAGAGGATAAATGTTGAGTAAAATTAGTGCCACTTTAGGTGAGGAAAAAACTCTCCTAAAGTTTAAGGACAATTATGTTCAGCATTACACATGCGCACCATTTAAATTAATACTTAATTCTTCTTCTGCAGAGAACTCAAGAAAAAAAATGTAAAAGTGATGTGGAATATAGTTATGAGCAGGCTGTTTAGCAGCAGGACTGCAAGCATAGGATTAATTGGAAAAGGAGGAGGAGTTCATCCCAGTCTCAAAGTAAGTGTTCCATGCAGAAAAATAATATACACAAAATCAAAGTTCTTCAGGCTTTGTAGTGCGATATCAAATTCCTCCATTCATATAGGAAACAAAGATGCTTGCTTTTATATACAGTACTGTGCAAAACTTTTAGGCAGGTGTGAAAAAATGCTGTAAAGTAAGAATGCTCTCAAACATATATATTGTGATTATCAATTTACAAAATGCAAAGTGAGCAAACAGAAGAGAAATCCAAATCAAATCAATATTTGGTGTGACCACCCTTTGCCTTCAAAACAGCATCAATTCTTCTAGGTACACTTGCACACAGTTTTTGAAGGAACTCAGCAGGTGGGTTTTTCCAGACATCTTGGAGAACTAACCACAGATCTCCTGTGGATGTAGGCCGCCTCAAATCCTTCTGCCTCTTCATGTAATCCCAGACAGACTCGATGATGTTGAGATCAGGGCTCTGTGGGGGCCAAACCATAACTTCCAGGACTCCTTGTTCTTCTTTTTGTTGAAGATAGTTCTTAATGACATTGGCTGTATGTTTGCGGTCGTTGTCCTGCTGCAGAATAAATTTGGGGCCAATCACACGCCTCCCTGATGGTATGGCATGATGGATAAGTATCTGCCTGTATTTCTCAGCATTGAGGACACCATTGATCCTGACCAAATCTCCAACTCCATTTACAGAAATGCAGCCCCAAACGTTCAAGGAACCTCCACCATGCTTCACTGTTGCCTGCAGACACTCATTATTGTACCGCTCTCCAGCCCTTTGGCGAACAAACTGCCTTCTGCTACAGCCATATCTTTCAGATTTTGATTCATCTGTCCAGAGCACCTGCTGCCATTTTTCTGCACCCCAGTTCCTATGTTTTCATGCATAGTTGAGTCACTTAGCCTTGTTTCCACGTCGGAGGTATGGCTTTTTGGCTGCAGTTTTTCCATGAAGACCACTTCTGGCCAGACTTCTCCGGACAGTAGATGGGTGTACCTGGGTTCCACTGGTTTCCGCCAGTTCTGTGCTGATGGCACTGCTGGACATCTTCTGATGTTGAACGGAAGCAAGCATGTTCCATCTGCTGCATTAAGTTTCCTTGGTCGACCATTGCATCTACAGTCCTCAACATTGCCCATTTCTTTGTGCTTCTTCAAAAGAGCTTGAACAGCACATCTTGAAACCCCAGTCTGCTTTGAAATTTCTGCCAGGGAGAGACCTTGCTGATGCAGTAGAACTCCCTTGTGTCTTGTTGCTGTGCTCAGTCTTGCCATGGGGTATGACCTGTGACATGAAACTGTCTTCCACCTTAGTAGCAGAGTTTGGCTGTTCCTCACCCAGTTTTCGGCCTCCTACACAGCTGTTTCTGTTTTGGTTAGTGACTGTGTTTCACCCTACATATGAAATTGATGATAATTAGCACCTGCTTGGTATAATTAGACTCTAATCCTACAAGATCCCTGACTTTGTGCAAGTGTACAAAGTGTGCAAGTGTAAGAATCGATGCTGGTTTGAAACCAAAGGGTAGTCACACCAAATATTGATTTGATTGAGATTTTTCTTCTGTTCGCTCACTTTGCATTTTGTACATTGATAAACATAAACAATTACAATATATATTTTTGAAAACATTCTTACTTTACAGTATTTTTTCACACCTGCCTAAAACTTTTACACAGTACTGTAGTTTAAACCAGTGCTTTTCAATGTGTGGCTGGGGAATTCTGGGAGTTGAAGTCCACAGATCTTAAAGTTGCCAAGGCTAAAAACACTGGTTTAGACTGTTGGTCCATTTAATCCTGGACCAACTATATTGGTGACACTGCCCCCCTTTTATGCAGTCTAGCTGCTGCTGCTCCCAGCAGCTCCCTGTTAAAGGGGGAGCAGCCCTTTTTGCTGTGAAGGGCCTTTACAAATGCTCCTTGGCAGCTTCTGGTGGTGGGGGTTTTTTTTCACATTTTTTAGAGGGAAAAAACTAAGCAAGGTAGGAAATGTAATAGTAGTTGTGATTACTCTTGTGATTTTGATCCTGGCTAGATTAAGTCACGTTACTGTTAAATTTGAGTAGTTCGGGGTTAGTTTAGCCAAGATCTGCAAATGGCCGATTGCTGGGTTTGCACAATACACTTGGTCTTTTGTTGATTTGGTTAAGCACATCCTGCAAATTAGTTGCAGACAGTTTTCAGGGTCTCAGACAAGCATGTTATAAACTTGCCTGGAGAACCTGAAACTTTGCACATAAACGGCACATGTAGCCTTTTGTGTCATCCCCTTAGGAAGATATCTCTTTGTCTAGCTATTTTTACTGAATTGGCTTGGTCTGTTTCCAGCTTTAATGTATTTTTCCATGGTAGTTTTTTTATGCTTAATTCTTGCTGCTCAGTTAGTGGTAGCTTTTTCAAATGATTAATATATGCTTTTACCCCTGCAACTCACTTTTTAGGAAAGGAATGATATAAGTAAGATAAAACTAATTTGGCATTTACATTAGGGTTTTTTGCATAACTTTGGATACCCACTGTTTCACTGAGAAATAATTGTTCATGATTTCACTGAGAAATTAGGCGTAAATACAATTATTTGTATTTACCAAATTCTGTATCAATTTATATAAATACAAACTGAATTTCAGTTAGACTGCTTTACTAAACTGCCTTGTAATGCTCCAGTCATACATCACTTCCTTGCTTTTGGTACCAGTATCATATTTATGCCTAATAGTGAAGAAAATAGATAAATGACCTGTTTTTTTCTGGGATAAGGACTAGTTATTTTAAATATGCATTTCAACTGGCTGCAGGTTTAAAGCTGATAAAGTTGCTGGCTGAGCAAGTTCATTCTTACTGACCCTTGCCTTATTCTTCAGCCTACATGTGTTTAAGAAAGAGAATATATTTTATGGGTTAGTAATAAAATAGAAAGAACCATCAAAAAGGAGTTCTGAAACTTAAAGATAACTTCATCCTGAAAACCATGTCAAAGCATTAACACTGGTTTGTTTATTTTTAACATTCTCTAGTTTCTCCCTCTGCCCACCCACCCCTTTTTTTAATAAAAGGCCTCCTTGTATTAAAATCAACAAATCAACAGTTGTTGATCAGTTATTTTCTTGACATACTGATTTTAAGTAGCCATCTACACTCTGTGCATAACTGAACATCAGCCATTAAACTCAAGACTGCAAAAAGTCATCCAGGCATACAAATATATACTTTGTGTCCATGTCTCAAGTTGAGATGAAAAAATATAGCATTCTTTTTTTTTTTCCTTTGCAGGAAAGTGTCGAGAAACTTGAACTAAACATCTGTGATTTTGGAAAGACAGTTGAAGCCTTGCTAATGAGGTTTGGCAAGGTAAACATAGCTTGACCAGAATAATAAAACAGAATCTTTTCATTTATTTGTCTTTCTCACTTTTTTCTTGACTCATCCTACTAACGCAGGCAAATTAAATGTCTGAAGTGCCATTCCAATTTTGTTTTAAGACACTAAAACGCTATCTTGGAATATACATAAATCAGTGATTGTTTTCCATAGTCTGACAACTTTGAGATTAATATAGCCTACAAAAGACAATTTTTTTCACTAACCACATGTCAGTATGGGGAAATGATGATTGCTATATTAATTTAAATCATTACAATTCATTATGACTAGTGATTCATTATGTTTTCTTTGATATTAGACTATTGTGGATGAGCAGATGACTCTTAAAAAAGTGGCAGACATCGTCATTAATCTATATGCAATGACTGCAGTCATATCCAGGGCTAGTCGATCTATCTGTATTGGCTTGAATAATCATGATCATGAGGTGAGTTTATGTCTTAATGATGTGATGAACTTGAACAACAGCACAGTCAAGCAGACAGAAGGGGAGAAATTCAGATTATTTTTTACTTTAACTGAGAGCAAGGTTTATGTAGATTTCCAATTGTAGCATTTCATATGGTTGAAAAAATGTTCTGTGACAGGATGATTTTGTAACACACACACACACACACACACACACACAGATTCTTGTTTTGTTTCTCCAGTACATCATAATGTTAGTATAATTTTGAAATGATTTAATGTATCCGTGATAATTTTCTTATGGTTTTCAGCTAAATGGAACCCGGTGTACAAAGCTTGCATGTGGATGTTGGAGATGAGTAGAAAGTGACTACTGCCTAACACGTTATATTTGATTATCCTACCTCTACTAGCTGATGAGCCAGGATAGGCTTTTAACTATGAATTAGCAAAATCATTCTTCCCTCCTTCCTCTAGAGTTGTTTAGATATTAAAACCTGTATGTCTTAGATGACACGACAAAACCAATGTTTTAAACTGATTTTCAGATTACAAAACCAAACACTGAACGAAATGTAGAAATTAAAGAGTTTCTTCAGGAGATTTGAAATTATTATTAGGTTCTAATTGTTGTAGAGGCAGCGATATAAAAAAAAAATCTTCTCTTAATCTTTCAGACTTCAGCCATGGAGTTATTCAGCTGTGAGGCAACAGGCACTGTGAAGTGGGGAGGAAGTAAGAGAGAGAGAGTCAGTTTCTACTTACTAAGCAGATAGTTTGTGTACCTAGAGTTGAATAAGCCAATTTTGTGTGCAAGCCATGTATATCATGAGTTAATGATGGTATATGGATTAAAATTCTTGAAGCATATTTAGGAACAGAATTACTTCAAACTACTAATGACTTGACTTGACTTCTAGGTGCTGCTTGCAAATATTTTCTGCACTGAAGCTTGTTTTGTGAATAATTACACAATGGTATCATTACAAAAAAGTAAGTGTTACAATTGACTTCAGTATTTTGTATTGCTGCTTTAGCTGTAACAAAATATCTTTAAAAGTCCTTCAAGTAAAGGTTGATTCCTGGTGATTTCATGGACAAGGCCATGCAATTTTATTGGCAGTGCTGTGGAGATGGCTTGCCACTGCCTTCTTTCTAGATGTTTTTTCCACTTCCCAGCCTGGCCTACAACCCTGATATCCTCTGAAAATCTTCCATCCAAGTACTAACCGGATCTGACCTTGCTCAGCTTCTGAGCCTAAGCTGGCCAAGTACTGTCAAGACCTGACAAGACTGAGTGTTTTTAGATTTTGGGATCATCAGGATCTGGGAACTTGCCATCTTTGGTTCTGGATGGGGTAGCACTGCACAATCTGGGGGTCCTTCTGGACTCATGACTCCTGCTGAATGAGCAGGTGGCAGTTGTGGCCAGGAGACCCTTCGCTTCAGGTTGTGCGCCAGTTATGCCCATTCCTGCATCGGGAGGCTCTACTCTCAGTCACTCATATCCTGGTCACCTCCTGCATGGATTACTGTAACATGCTCTATATGGGGCTGTACTTGAAGAGCATCCAGCAGCTTCAGCTTGTGCAAAATGCAGTGGTGTAGGCACTCATGTGTGCACCTAGATCAGCGCATGCTACACCTCTGCTCTCCAAGCTGCATTGGTTACCAGTTTGCTTTCGGGTTCAATTCAAGGTGCTGTAATGACCTATAAAGCCCTGCATGGCATGGGCCAGGTTATTTGAGGAACTGCCTCTCCCCAATTACATCTACCCATCCCATCAGGTTTGGCAGAAGGGGCATGTTATGGGCCCCATCCAGTAAGGAATGTCATCTGATGGGACCCAGGAGGCTTTTCTGCCGCAGCACCAGCCCTCGGGAACATCTTCCTCCCTGAGGTCAGATTAGCCACAACCTTATTGGCCTTCCAGAATGGCTTGAAAACATTGCTTTGCCATCTGGCCTGGGGATCGGCAGTGGTGGCATGGAGCCTGCTAAATGGCTATACAGGTAGTCTTTGTTTAGCAACTGCTTTGTATAGCGACCATTTGCAGTTAACGACAGTGATGAAAAAGTAACTCTGCAACCAATCCTCACATTTAGAACCTTTGCAGATCTATAAAGCAAAGAAAAGTTGAAGTAACATTGTAAGCACAGTCACAGTTTCACTTAGCAACCACTTCACTTAGCCGAGTTGCCAGTCCCAGTTGTGGTCACTAAACAAGGACTGCCTGTATTGTTAGTAGTTGGATTACACTTTCAAAGATTATGTTTTTTAATAGTTTTTATTGTTTCAATGTTTTTTAATGCTTTTGGTTGTTATACTTTTGGTTATTTTTTTATTATTTTTTTTGTGTGCTTTTAACTTTGTGAGCCACCCAGAGTCATGTATGTGACTCTATATATTGAATGAATAAATAAATAAAATGTCACCCCTCTGCGGTGTCAACAAAATAGTAAATATTTGTCAAAGCAAACATGCTAAAGCTGAATCAGTACCACTGCCATCCTTTCTAAAACATGCTTTCAGTGTATCTTAAGAATACATGTGCCTTTTCATTTTTCCCATAATATGTTCTTTCCCTTCATTAGGAATGTGCAGTTGTTGCCACCAGCTGAACAGCTTGTGTTTACTGTCTTGTTTCTCATTTAGATGTATCTTTAAAGGAACAGTTCTGTTTCCATTCTCTCTAGATTCTCCTGAAAATCTGGATGACAGCATTAAAAAAGTGGCAAATCAGGTGCTGGAAAAAAGAGCCTATATCTGTTCACACCCACTTAACAGAACATTCTGAAAGTTGGAAAAGAACAAACTGCAGTCTGAGGTGTACTTAACAATACAGCTGGAGCCAGAGAGCACAGTGTATCTGAACGTATACAAACTGGATCCTCAGGTATATTCTTAGATCTGAGGCAAAATGCAAGACTAATAACATTGTCATGAAATATGGTTTCATATCCTACAGTGCAATTTTATAGAATAAAATAAAGTAATAAATTGTATAAGCCTGCTTCCAGTTGAAAAACTGCATCTATCTATCTCTTCCTCTCTCCCTCCCCAGCACTAGAGAGTGCAGTCTGTGGTCAGATGTGAGGCCATGTTTTTAAGATGGCTGCTGTACAATACTAATATATGGATTCCCAATGTTTTCCTTCACGGGAAAGAAAATTTTGGAATGAATGAATGAATGCATGCATGCATGCATGTATTCATTCTGTTAGTCATCAGATACCCTGCCAATATAGTGAGCTGGCCAAAGGAGGACATGGAGGGTGCCGATGTGAAGACCCAGAAGCTCCTCACAATGTAGAGAGGTTTCCATGCCAAGTCCAACACCCAGAAACTGTATACCAGCCAGAAAGAGGGCAGGCGGGTTCTAGTGAGTGTCAAAGCCACTGTTCTGGATGAAACCCAGAGCATCAGGGAGTATATCTGTAAGATGGCACCCAAAGATGAGCTGCTGAGACAATGCCTGAGGCAGCAGCAGACGTGGGAGGAAGTTCAAACAGAGGAAATGCCGTGGCAAGACAAGACCCTGCATGGGATCATTGACAGATAGCTGAGGTGGCTGACACTGGGAAATCCTACCAGTGGCTGGAAAGGGCTGGACTAAAAGACAGCACTGAGGCACTGATCATAGCAGCACAAGAACAAGCACTAAGCACCAGATTCCCAGAAGTAGGGGTCTACCACACTAGACATGAGCCAAGGCGCAGACTGTGCAGAGAGGCCTCAGTGACAGCCCAACACATAGTGGCAGGGTGTAAGATGCAGGAACACCATACACTGAACAGCACAACCAAGTAGCTGGCATTGTGTACAGGAACATCTGCACAGTGTATGGGCTAGACCCTCTGAAGTCCAGATGGGAGGTTCCACAGAAGATCATGGCAAATAACAGGGCTAAGATCCTGTGGGACTTCCAGATCCAGACAGACAGGCAGGTACCGGCCAATCAGCCAGACATGCTAGTAGAGAAGGACCAGAAGACAGTGGTGGTGATAGATGTAGCAGTGCCAAGTGACAGCAACATCAGGAAGAAGGAGTATGAAAAGCTGGAGAAGTACAAGGGCCTGAAGGAGGAACTAAGAGAGGATGTGGAAAGTAAAGGCCAAATGGTCCCAGTGGTGGTAGGAGCACTCAGGGCTGTGACTCCTAAGCTGGAAGAGTGATTCCAACAGATCCCAGGAACAACATCAGAGCTCTCTGTCCAGAAGAGCACAGTGCTAGGAACAGCTAAGATACTGCACAAAACCCTCAAACTCCCAGGCCTCTGGTAGAGGACCTGAGATTTGAGGAAGACACATACCACCCACAGGGGTGAGAGGTGATTCTTTTTTTTAATATTCATTCATCCATTCATTCATTCATTCATTCATTCATTCATTCATTCAAGTATTCTAGTGCGTGTATGTGTGTGTATACATAGATACACACACATTCCGAATCGCACAAGATTCCCACATCACATATGTTTATTTTGTCACACACACCCCTGATTGGGAACTAGATGGTACCAGAATGATGATGAATCTGATGAGCAAAGCAAGCATTGAGGAGCTATTGGGTATTTGGCTTTTAATCAGTTTATTAGCCACCTCAATCACTGAAGCAACTCTAGATGGCATAGAAAGTAATTAGAATTAAAACAGAAAATGAAAACATCCACAACAGCAATTGGAAATATAACAGGGAAACAAACTACCATATAACGCTCACCAAGCAGGGGTTACCAATTACCCTACTCCAGGGCCTGCTAGATGAGCCAAATGGCTTTCCTAAAGGCCAGCAGGGTTGGGGCCATGTGAATTTCAGGGGGGAATGCCATTCCATGGGATAGGAGCCACAGAGAAAATCCATCACTGGGATCTCACAAGGTGCCACTGTTTTGCCAATGGGATGCTGACTCTGCTAGAGTTTACCAGATGGGCATAAACCATCAAAGAGTGGTAGTCTCAGGTTCCCAGGCCCCACACCATGAAGTGAACTTTTAAGTGAAGCCAGTATCTTGAATTGCATCTGGAACCCAAGTGGGCACTACTGCAGCTTGTAAAGTAGTAGTGTTATGTTGCTGAAATGAGCTATATCCATGACTTCTTATGTCACTGTGTTCTGGACCAGCTGTAGCTTCAACAAGGTCTTCAAGGGCAGCCCCATATAGAATGAATTGCAATACAAATGTGAGGTGGCTAAGATATGAGTGACAGTGAGAAACAGCCTTCCAAACTAGGAAAGGGCATAATTATCATAACAGATGTATCTGTGCAAAGGCCCTCCTGCCTATGGTTGCCACTTGCTCCTCATGCATGGGGTGAGAGTCCAAGAAGACCCCAAAATTACACAGTTCTGTCTGGGGTAGTGCAATCCAATCAATAACTAATATTGAAAAATCCCTGAAAACAGGGAGTAATTGTATCCACAGCTATTTGGTCCTATTAGGATTGAGCCCAAGTGTATTCCTCCCCATCCTAATATCAGACATCTCCAAGTATCAGGATATGACCTCAATAGCATCACTTATTTGGCCTGGGATCAAGATACACAACCAGTTTCATCCACATATTGATGATACTTTGACCCCATGCTCCTAGGCAATGTTGTCCAATAACCTCATGTACTTGTTAGATACAAAAGGGGAGAGCTCTGAAGAAACCTATAAATCAGGACACTCACTCTTGCTCACTCTCCCTTACCAACACTGACTGAAACTGCTCTTAAAGTAAGGAGGAGAACCACTGCAACCCAGTGCCTAGCACTCCCAGGTTTTAGAGATAGTTTAGAAGGATACCATGATTCATGGCATCAGACGCCACTGAGAGTTCAGGTTGGACAAAGACCCACCCTTATCCTTGTCTCATCAGATGTCATCCACAAGTACTATCAATACTGTCTTAGCACTGTACCCAGTCCTAAGTCCCAACTAAACATGGTCCAGATAATCTGTTTCATCCAGGGCCCTCTATAGAGTTGTAATCCCCCACTTTCTCTACAACTTCCCCCCACAGAGGAATTGGAGATTGGTGGAAAATTATCTTGCATCTGCAGGGTCAAGCAATGGTTTCTGGAAGAGAGGATATACCACTGCCTCCTTCAAAGCTGGTGGAACTATCAGATGACTCAAAGGTGAATTCACCATCGGAGAACTAAGTGCAGATCACCCTCCAGGCATCTTTAACAGGGACAAAGATCCAACATACAGGTGGTGGCACTAACAGTGCAGAGAATCTTCTTCATTTCTTTGACACTCAGACTCAGACTCTCCATAGACAACTAAGGATGACCTATCCTCAATCAACTCAGTTGGATCTGTCCAGCTGGAAGTGTACTCTGAATGGGTCTGAGTAATTTTGCCATGAGATGCCTAAAATATTTCTTACAGTGGCACTACCAATATTGTTCCTCCCTTTCCTTCCCAAAAGGTATCTGGATCACCTTAAGAAAGGCTACTGGATGATACGCAGATGCAATGCCATCCTCATTGCTACAATACAGGCCCCAACGTGGGCTTATACACGCATTTGGCAGATTCACTCTTCATGTTCCTCCAGTGGCATTCTAGCCAGCTCTTCAGACATTTCACCTCCCAGACAAACAGAGGCCATGCAAATGAGAGGCTGGTATTAGCCATGCAAAAGTTCTGATGGGCCTGTTTCTGCTGGTCCAGAGTAAATGGGTGAACATTTGAAGAAAATCTGAGCTATTAATCAGGATAAATTTCACAACCTCAATAACCAACAGTTATATGTTATCTCAGCATATGATCAGTTCTCAAATTTCAAGAACACCTTCTTACTCTGATGTTTAACAACTGAAAATGCATTGACACTCTTTCCCTGCTGACTCAGGCAAAGTCTGCATATTTCCAGATTTGTTTGTTTTCTAAGATAGGTGGTTACATACCTAAGAATACAAACAGAAGCAAAAATAAATATAGGTAGTCCTTGGTTTACATCCATTTGTTCAGCAACCATTCAAAGATACGATGGTGCTGAACAAGGGGGACTTACGACTGGTCCTCAAAGTTGTGGCCATCACAGTGTCCCCATAGTCATGTGATTGTGATTCGGGCGCTTGGCAACCAGCTCACATTATGATGGTTGCAGTGTCCCATGGTCACATGATTGCCATTTGCAGCCTTCCCTGCTGGCTTCCCACAACCAAAGTCAATGGGGAAGCCAGCAGGAAGCTGCAAGTCATTCCTGCAAATCACTCCCGCTCCTGCTACTTTTTCTCCCAAGGATCCCCCAGGTGGCAAGAGTACATCTTGTACCTGCACTTGCGCCCACCCACAGCACCTACCTGTGCATCCACCTGCAGCACGCACCCACACTTGCACCTGCTCATAGCATCCACTGGCCCGCACATATTCGTGCCTATGCATAGCACCCACCCACATGCTCACCTGCCTGCCCATAGCTCTCACTCACCAGCCTGCTTATGAGCCACCTAAGAAGGAAAGGCTTGTGACCACACCTTGCAACTTCCTGCTGGCTTCCCCACTGATTTTGCTTGCTGGAAGCTGACAGGAAGTTGCAAGTCGCAGCTTATGCAACTCACAATGACTCATGGTCCTCACTTAATGACTCATGGTCCACACTTAACGACCACAACAGGGACTGTCAGTATTGCCATCACTAAGCACGGTCACGTGACGTCACGCTTTACAACTGCATCGTTTAGGGACAGAAATTCCAGTCCCAATTATCATCATAACCTGAGGACTACCTGTAAATAAATTACCAGTAGATTTCTGGGATACAGCACCTTTTTACCCACTGTTTTACAGATACACTGCCTATAATTACCATTTCCCACATTACCTGCATTCTCTGTGTTATCCGCTGCTAAGATGACATTCTTTAAATGTGAATCCTGCGGGGGATATCTCTTGTAATGATATGAATGTTTCTGACAAATTAGTCTGGAAAAAGGCACCAACAATTAGACTAGAAGAAACATATGTCTAAAAACAATTAAAATGCTAAATATTCAAGTTTCTATAATGTGAGTTTAACTTGAATGGTGTAAAATCAAGATGAAGTATTGGCTTGAGAATTGATGATGTAAATTCTCTCCCAAAGAAGAGAACTTTTACATACATCAAAGCTTTCTTTTTTTTTAATTAATTTTATTAAAGACATATTTACAGAATAAAAACAGTACAATTTTTAAAAAGTAAAAGAAAAAAGTGATAAGTAAATAAGAAAGAAATAGAGAGAAAAGAAAGAGAAAAGAAAAAAGAAGATATAAAGGAGCGGCTTCCAATCTTCTTTACAGCAGATATAACTGCATTTATATTTTATCCTCTCTCTTTAAGGTTGCATCATGGCTCCCTTCTTTCCATATTCTACCCTTTCTAATTATCAAATCCATAAATCACAAGTTATTTTTTTTCCATTTTCAGAAAAAAGTCCATAAAGGGAGCTTTCTTATTTTTCCCATCACAAATGCAGTGATTTAGAATAAAAAATGTATGTATGTATGTATGTATGTATGTATGTATGTATATGTGTACGTGTACGTGTGTCAATAGAAAAGGAATAAAGATGCCTGCTTAATAACTGTACGGCTTGGAATATCCAAGATTCACGGTCACCAGAGAATGACCTCCGAAAGCCTGGCCTTGTGAGCCTGTTTTGCATTGATTACATGGACTTCATTAGACCGGCACATCTTGTCTCAGATGCTAAATGGACTATGGAGGGGCCAGATTTAAATTTCTTCTCTTCTGTTGTAATGTTCCCATGACTAAATCCTGCTGGGACTAATTGAGAAGAAAGCATCTGTAATTCTATACAAGATCATACGCATTCAGTAAACATTCTAAGTTCTTTTGCCATTTACTTATCTGTTGGATGACGCACCTGAAATCTGCTCCTTTCAGAGCTTTAAATACATTGTGTGCCCTGTCATAGCATGGAATATTGTGGCTTGACATCAAGCTGTGGTGAACGTCAGGCCCAGGAACAAATCCTTTACAGGGACTGCTCTCTTCCATGTTATCTAAAATTCCCAGAGCTGGAGGAGGCTAAAGTAAGAAAGATCAGGTTTTACAAAAATGCTGCTTGATTTAAATAGACAGTTTTCCTTAAGAGCTTCAACATAAAGTTAAATACGTTATAAGATTATAGCCACCCAATCTATCTGAAACATCTTTGGAGTATTTCTGCAGATGATGATAAAAATAATGGTTCCTGATTAACAGAGCCATGTTTAAACTAGAATTTTGAACAACCTCACTGCTACTGATAGAAACAAAATATTTTGTCAAATGTATGAAATCCATATATAGCATATTATCTAAAATGACACACAAGCACACACACAGTGGAAACAGCTGCTTATAAAAGGTTTGCAATTTTTAGATTTTACCTGCATCTTTAGAGATAACTTGACAGGTTTATCCTTCAGAAGACCCTGAAGGCGAGCTAGCTGGCAGCTGGCTTTGGGTCCACTAGAAATGAGCTCTGTTGCCGGGCAGCACCTATGAACTTTCAGTGCAGTGTTGCAAGGTATTCGTATCTTAGGCTCTTTTGTTCAAATGTGCCCATTAAACAATGACACAGAAAAGAAGGAAGAAGAACATCAATCAGATTCTTAACTTTAAAGAAAGTTTCTGTTAACTAATGCACTTCTGATTAACTTTTAATAGAATTTCTTGCCTAATTCTGGAATTAGCTTGTCATGCTATGGAAGATCTAGCATAAATATGAGATGCTATAAAAGATCTAGAAATTAATAGCAGCAAGGCTACATAATATATTAAATGTGAGTGTGCTCCAATATTGATAGCCCCATATTTTCCCCCCAAATCTTAGTGAACAAACCGATAATCTGCTTATGTTAGATAAGAAACGTAAGAAACCCTAATACAGTATAAGAAATTACTTTATGCAAAAGCCTGTGGCCCCGTTTAACACAACACAAGACCCTTAGGGAAAAAGACCTACTGATTCTGACCTTTACCTACCTACCTACCTACCTACCTATTCAGTATATGTTTTAAAAGTCAGAAATGCAGCCGTTACAACTAATTAGACAAAGTCTTCTATCTTCCTCATAAGTAAAGCCAGATGTGTAAAGTATCAATATTCCCCTCAACGGAGGAGTGCTTTGCGTGCCTTTTAGCACCGCTGGTGCAGTTGTTTTTTATGAGATCTATGATGACAATCTTCATATCGCCTTCAAACACTACAGCAATGCTACAGGATGAGTCCCTGGAAAAGCACATCCCTCACTCACAGTAATATATAACGGCATTTCACTTTATAACCAACAAAACTGGTGGTGTTGAAATGCCCTTTAGGTGAGGTGAGTGAGTAAAAACTACCCTTCTCAAAAAGCATGCCTGTGTAAGTTTCTTTGGTGATACTCAGTTGGTTATTCAATGAATTTAGATTAATATAATTAGCTGCAGACCAAACTGAATAGTTTCAGTAAAATTCAGACCGGTAAATATTCTCTGTATCCTTATACCTGATTTGTATTTGTAGGAAAGCATAACCATTTATGTATCTAGAACTGCCCTGGAATGGAATATAGTACATACCTTCTCCACGAGTGTCAGGAGCCAGGGTTCTGTACACAGGTTTTTTGTAAAGCTCAAAATCAATATCCCGTTTGTCCCATCTCCATCTATCCCGATCCAACACTGGCTTCATAATGTTAGCATTGAAAAAATTCTCCTGCCATTTCTAAAGGAAGGAAGGAAGCATAGTAAATGTCCTGAAAATGCATACAGCAATATGAATTTACCCAATTTACCCCATAAAATGAGAAGTGTTTTCCCCCAAAATGTATTATTATGATTGTTGTTGTCAGTCACACAGTCAGATGTTTAGATTGGATTTGGCATTTTTGTCCACCTTCCCAAGGACCTGGGATAGGCAGATGTTGCTGTTTACGAATATTTTTTTTTAATTAAAACTTTTATTCTGTTTATGACTATTAAAGGTATGGTCACAGGATGTAAGCTGCCTTTTGCAACTGACTGGTGATTTTGTCAATGGCGATGGTGGTATTATTATCATCATCATCATCATCACCCCCAGTGAGGCACTACCTTGACATGGTTGTGGGGCTTGCGTGCTCCAAGGAGGATGAGAGCTATGCCAGGGGTTCAACCATACCAGACAGGTCTCATCAGAGCAGCCAGACTGAGAGTGTCTCTCCCATAAACAATATGGTGAGACGTAATTTACAGACACCCATACTGAATCGGTTGTTGCCGGGTCAACAAGGACCGCACTAGGTGTTCTAGTTCCTGGACATCTGGTGAGAAGTGGGCTACAGGACTCAGGACTGTTGGCTGAGCAACCAGGGCCAGCAGCTGCAGAACTACTGGAAGAAAAGTTGCTTACCTGCTGAAAATATACAAAGACTGAAAACAAAGAAATAATGATTTGCTATTACAAATCAAGTTCAATGAGAAGAAGATATCTGAAAAGAATGCACCAGTTCTGGAAAGAACAACATCCAGAATCAGAAATAACAGAACAGAGGCTAGCAGATCAACACTGATTTATAACACAAAAGAAAGTATTCACAGAAATAGAATTGGAAGAATTGCAAAGGTCTACCCAGAGGAAAGAAATCGAAGCCTTGCCAGAAGTAGCTCAGATGGTAGAGCCTTCTCCTCAGAAAGAACAAACCCCTCTAACTAAAGCACAAGAGGAACTGAAACAAAGAGTAACTGAGCATCTAGAACAGCACAAAAATAGTAGAATAAGGTTGCCTGCATTGAAGCTTGTTACAAAGAATCAGCTAGCACAAGTATTAAACGATGCCAATACTGTAATTTTTAAATTATTATTATTTTATAACTGACTGCCAGCGACTGTTACCTGCAAATGGAGATTATATTTGCTGATAACAACAGAAGAAGCTGTTACCAAAAAAAAAAAAAAAAAAGGAATAAGCAAAATGTGCCAATGACTACAAGAATCTAGGATGCCTTTCAAGTTTGGAAGAGGCTGTTTGTCTGGTGAATTGAAGCAGTTTAAAACCAATTAATATTAACTACTTTTCCCTGAACCTTTTTTGGTAGACATGAGAGTAGGTAGGTAGGTAGGTGGGTGGGTGGGTGGGTGGGTGGGTGGGTGGGTAGGTAGGTAGATAGATAGATAGATAGATAGATAGATAGATAGATAGATAGATAGATAGATAGATAGATAGATAGATAGATAGATAGATAATCTCCATCCAGTAGTCCAATCTGGAGGTAATTAGGACATGAGTGACTGTAAGCAGGGCCTGCCAATCCAGGAACAGGTGCAACCAGCAGATAAGACAGAACTATGCAAAAAGCTTTTAAAAACAAAATAACCACTGAAATCTATTTGAACTGTACTATCCAAAGCTTTTTGGGACACCAGTCAAATACCATCAGGTCTTTCTATCACTATTTATAATTGTACACCATTTTAATACACATGTACCCTGAGCATGGATTTTGATCAAATTTACGTAAGTCAGAATATGCTTTGGACAACAGAAATGACTAATTAGAATAACTAATTTCTGTATACTAAAAAGAACCTTGAAATGACTATTACCCTGATGCAGATCAAAGTGCTTATTTTCAGGAAACGTTTTAGAAAACCTGTGGTAAGTAGTGAGCTCTTTGTTCTGTAGAAGATAAAAACAAAGTTTTGAATAGAATGAATGGCTGCTATCTGGGGTGTGGGATGAGAAAGAAAATGCACAAGCAGACGCCCCTGTAGGTGCCTCAGACATTGGACCATGTAACATGGTCCAAGAAGAACAAAAGGGAAAAAATATTTATTCATTATTTAATAAATGTATATGGCTGCCCATCTCATACACATGACTCTGGGCAGCTAACAATTAGAAACTGGATAAAATAACCAAAATTTTAAAAACAACATCAATTGTTTCTTCTTCACCCATAGATTCTCTGCCTCATTCCAGCTACCAGGTTCAGTTTGCGCCCTCCCAGGGGACAGGAGTGAATGCAATCTAACTCTCCTCAATTTGAGGATCTTCAGCATCTTCCACATCTTTCATCTTTCATGGAGAGATCCAGAAACCAAGCCACTGGTCCTGAGCAACTATAATCATGCATGCAGTGAAATATGGATTAGAAGCGGAGATGTCTCATTGCTGTTCCTACATGTTTAACAGCATAACCCTAGGTATGTTTACCAGAAGTAAATACTGAGTTCGCTGGCTCTTTTTCCTAGGAAAAGGGATAAAGTATTCAAGTCTAAATCTCATTTCCAATATCAACTGTATTGTAATGGGATCTGTAGATATTACTATCTGCAGAAGACTTTGAAATTAAATAACATGAAAAGAGCTACCTGGATTCAGACCCAGAAGAAATGCAGCACTTACATTAACACACCCATGCACCTTTCTGTTGTATACACTTTCTGCTGCAATACTGCACAGAGTGGTATCCTTCAGTCATACAACTGTATTCAGGGAAACACCTGAAATACTATAAATTTAGGCCTCATTCCAATATTGATTTGCTTATTGAAGCAGCAAGTCACTCCCTTTTCTACATCCCTGCACTTAAAGGAGTAATTAAAGTGAAAAAAGATTCAGATCCATTGCAAAGTATAGCTGTTCAAAACATAATACAGCCCCCAAGATTAAGTCATTAACCAGTACTTTTAGAAGTAAGTTTATTTTAAAACTTTTCTATACCACCTTTCCATTCAGAAGAAGTAAGATCGTAATTTTTTTTTAAATGCAACCTGTTCTCAAGAATAAGTGAAACAAGGACAGACTTACTAAATGTGCATTGGACTATAAATTTCAAAACGCTACACTAAATTTAGCAATAGCATCGGTACAAATCAAGCATAACCTAATAAGCACATGCTGTTGATCAGCCTGTCTGCAGGAATTTGCTTGGTGTCCTCAAGACAATAAAGAGATCTACCAATAACACTGGAGTGAGGTTCAAGTCTGCATTCCTGCATTCGGCTTATAAACCTGACCTGGGACAAATATCAGTTCTTGAATTTTCCTCACAGTGCTGTGGTGATGAAATATGCTGTTCCTAGTAGCTTACAGACATGACAAGTTGATGGAACCTAAAATTCATAGTTACCTCTCTTAATTCCATCAGTCGTGCCTCATCAGGCATACGGGGATGCTTGTTGGAGTCTATGCTGCTCTTAAATCCAGGATTTGCAAACCCTCCAGGATACAACCACAATTTCTTTGAGTGTTCAACAGATTCCTTTAATATACTGTCTTCATCCACTGGGTCAAACATACCTGATAGATATTCATTATAAGCAAATCTTTTTCCTGGCATCTAAAAAAAAATAATGCATACATATAATTATATTTATCACATCCCCCCCACTCTAATGGAATTCATCTTAGAGCAATGCAGAGAACAGTCTTCTCTAACCTGCTGTCCTTCATACTACAATCCCCAAACTTCTCAACCAACAAAGTCCAAATGTCTAGAAGATACTAATGGTCCCAACTTATCAGGAGAGTACCAGGTTTGGGTGCCCTTGTCTGAGCTCTGTATCCATTGAAATAAATACAAAGGATGTTAACAAAGCTTAGCACCTTCATTCACGAACAAACGCAGGCATCTAATGGATTAACATGGGTAGTCTTACTTATTTTTATCTCATACCCAGAGAACTACTTTTCATTACAGGTAGTCCCCAGCTTAAGAACGAGTTCCATTCCCAAGGTCTGTCCTTAAGTCAAATTTGTATGTAAGCCGGAACAATACTGCATAATACTGTATAAGTAGTATTGTATAATTAACTCAAACCATTGTGTATTTAACTTGAACCAATGTGTATTTAACTTGGATTTTGCTACAATAGGCTCCATTCTTAACTATGGGTCGTCCTTAAACTGGGTGTTCTTAACCCAGGAACGACCTGTACACCTTTTCTCAAGACATTTTTCTGCTCTCTCTGCTAACTGAGGCTGCCCAAACCCTGAGGACCACCAGAGGCCCATAAATGTCCAGCTGTCAGCTGCTGTCCAAGGAGCATTTGGAATTTTGGCAGCCCTGGTACCACATGCCTAGATTATTAGACTGTTCCATCTAGATTTCTAGGAAAAACATGAAAAAATATTTTAAAGAAGAAAGAAAAATCTTGCTTTCTTGCCTGTGTCATTTCTTCGCGAAGTAGCTGCTTTGCCATTTCTGCTGAATTCAGAGTCTGACAACTATAGTTAAAGATAGCTTTTTCACTCAAAGGGAAAGCTCTGACAGTTCTTGGGACTTCTCTTTCAAGCATTTCGCTGAGGAAGCTCACATACTCAATATTGGACTGAAAGACATGTAAACATGTAAAATTATTCTAGCCTTGAATGTATTCCCCCAAAGAAACATACATTAACTACTCTGCAGAAGATCAGTAATTAGACTGGCAGATACATAACACATATTTCAATTAAGCACTAGAACAGTAAACCAAAACTAAGCCTCTCCCTCTCTGTCCACTTTCTGAAAAAGTACTTCCTAAGATGCTATCTTAAAGGCAATATTCTGCAGGTAACTGAAAAGTAGAAACTCAATTCCATTTGTGAACTAACATTGTCTTGTTGGCTGCTAGCAGCCAATCAGTTTTAATAAAGATAGCAATTCAGTTGTATCCCTCATACAAGATTATTTCCTTAGTGATATCATTTTAGAAGTAAATGGGTAGAAGTTAAAGAAATCACAAACAGTCCTAAAAGCAATTCTTCAAACATTTGCAATAAACATTTGATAGTACTTTAAAACACAACTTTGTGTGCCTAAGTGATGGAATGTACCTTCTCCCTTTAAGCAGGCATTTTATGAATCTTCAGATCTAGCATCATTATGCCGAGCACAAACCCAAAATGATCTGTTTTCTGAGAAAATACAGTTTTCAGGACAGAGTTGCTTCCATACAAACAAAAATACCAGTAGCTTAACCTTCAATTACTAGAAACTCAACCCTCTGAATTTATATCTGACCAAATAGGATGACACAGTTGATGGCTGGAATAGGATTTGCTCACAAAAGCAGATTCACTGAATACAAAGATCATTCACAAACTTATTCCAGACATTTGGGGAAAGTGTGTTTAAGTGTAATCCTATTGTGTCAGATCTCCCTACAGTGGATATTTTAATGTAGGAAGTACTTTCACACAGACTCTGACGTGCACACTGGGGAAGCAGTGGTACGTGCAACTGTATGGTATAAAACACAAGGGCATCTGGCGATCAGCCCCAGCCGTCATGACCAAAAGTTCATTTAAAAAATCTGCAGAGGTTGTCTACCCTTGTTCTAAGGCAACCTTTCACTATTGCACTTCACCCACCTGGATATAGTCTTGTGGTCCCTGATTTTCTTGTTCAATTTTTCTCAGTAAATACTTCTTATTACAATTATCCAAACAGGAGGACCTGTATTCCCTCATGTGCGAATATTTTTTCACTGTACCAACTGATGACAAGATCTCCGGGGGCTCCTGTACAAACAGGTCAGCTTTAGTCAAGGGAACCCCAAACTCCTGACTCAAGACTGTAATCATTTCTGCAGAGGGCAAGAGACTGCAATGGACCACTTCCCTTAATTTCTTACTGTGGCAGATGTAATCAAGTCTACAGAATAAAGTGTGGAGAGAAAGAATGAACAACTTAAGTGAGGTGTTATCATTTAAATAAGGGAACTATTAATTTGACTTTATTTTTATTACTGTTTGATTTACATTTTTCACCTTAACCATTTGATTCACCCTGAAAAGCAGCTTGCATATCTCTTAATAAATAAATCACATAGCAACCGTTTATTTTGGCCCAACAATCAAACCAGTGAAACCATTCAAACTGACAATGAATATGAAACAATACATGATGGTAGACTTGATTATTTAAACTCCCTTCCTCAACCTAGTGCCTTTGCAGGTAGGTCTAGAACTTCTCCAAGTTGCAGCTCCAGTTGAGTTTTGGAAAGTTTGTATTAAACATTGTCCACTGTTTATTTTTCAATGTGTCAAATCATCTTCAGAATTCTTGCTCCACCCTTTTCAGGTATAGCACTAACAATATTGCATCCTAATCAGTTCTTCTGCCCTACAGAGCTTCCAGGTGGCAACAAATCTCTTCTGGACCAGGAAGTGATCTGATCGTAGGTGACAATGACTTGGAGACAAAACGAGGCCCACTGTATGTCCACCTAAGTGACTCAGGCCCCAGACTACTTGGGACAGACCCATGGCTGCAAGGGAGGTGATACAAATGTTGAGCCCTGCCAGACCCTACCCTACCACCAAGATCTATCCTCAACACATTCAACTTCCAAATCTTCGTAACTCGTATGCCAAAATCTAAGAAAGCTGTAACCTGGAAAGAGCTTCAAAGCATGGCTGAGGAACCATATCCCGGATGTATAACAAAGGCTGCTTCATGATACTTGACAGTGGCTTGCAGAGACGGATGTGAAGCAGGACAGCTTCAAGATCTATATACAGGCGCTTGTGAAAAGACAAATGTGAATTATAGAATATCTGTAATCTGCCGTGTTTAGTTTCCTGCATCCTGTAACAGACAGGAAATAGAACTATATTAACCCACAAATCCCTAATTTCTTGCGTTGAGTTTTACTTTTAAAACACAGACACAAATCCTGCAAAATAAATAATAAATCTTTGCATTGTATATCAGTTTTCTACAACTTTTCCACTAAAACTCTTCTTCATGCAAAAGCAGCAAAAGAAGACACAAATGGCATTCCTGACAAAGCAAATCCCAGCTATTTGCCTATTAGGGTTATTTCAGCAGAATAAATCACAGTATTTTCAAAGAACATCGCTAAGGAAGAACAGCACTAACAATGGTTTGCTGGTCTGAAATATGCATTTCTCTTCATTTGGGGAGATCAGGCCTCTGAAAGATACTCTAAAAGAGAATACAGTGTGCTGAGCTGGGGAAACTGAAGCCAACTTAGAATTATGAACCCTTTCAGCTGCTTTAAGCACACCACTCATATGCAGGTTTAGATCTCTGCTTGCAAAGGATTGCGGCAATAATTAACATGTAACTACTGCCAAACTCAGCAGATTTAACATGCTACAGAAATAAAGGTGAGACTATAAATAAGGTCCTTCAGCTCCTGCCTGAACAGCTCAGCTTTCTTTCTTGGAACTGCACTAATGCTATGTTGGAATGAACTGCATTTTAATTCTACAAATGCAGCAAAGTACTCCTATCTATGCACTTCTGATAATGCTATTTTCACTCCTACTGTATACATATTTAGCTGGCATCCATATATTACTGAACTCAAGGGGCTTTTAGGTAGGTAAATATGCATAAATTTGCACATGAGTGAAAACAAAAGCTGTGCATCAAAAAGCAAGTAAGATGTGAAGCTTTGGGCATGAATGAGAACATGATGGCCCTTGCCACTTTAATACATTCAAGTAAAAATAACTGTGGTCCCGTTAAACGATACACTGTATGTTTTGAGACATTCTGTTGTTTTTTAAACAGAGACCTGTAACAGGCAGTAGGAATAACCTTGAGGAAGAGAAAGAGCCACAGCCAAGGCAACAGTTAGATAAAAGAAATCTGAGTCTGGGGCAGAAATGTAATTTGAGAAAGCGTCTCAGACATAACCCTAGTTCTCAAGAAGATAAAGGGAGGAAGGGGGAGGGGCATTCAGACTTGCAAGATTCTGTTACTGTAACCTTATAATAAAAATAGTACTGTACTGGCATGCATAACTTTGGTTTCCTAGTCTGGTCTACCTTGAAGGGCTGACACTATCCCAGTTAAGTAAATATTTCAGCTTCACTGAATATCTCCTGGCCCTGCACAATAAGAACATCATACCCCCAGTAGGAGAAAGCTAGCTTTTTCCTCTGTGGCTTAATTCAGTCTTCCACTGTAAAGTTCTAATCTAACAGGATAGCAAAGGCTGGTCTAACTGCTTGCCTTTGGCTTTGAGGAACTTAAATGCATTTATCTTTCTCTGAATTGTGCAAATGAACTACCATTAGTAACCCCTGCAAAAGGGGGGCAATGATCTAAACATCAAGTATTCATATCATACACTTAAAATATTTTAAAAACATTTTTACAAACTAGCAAGTGGCAAACACTATAGTCAGCTCTAAAGGATGGACATAATGGAATACATACAAGCAACTAAGTTTAAACTCATATTGGTATACTTCTATTTTCTTTGTGGATTAGCAGAGAAAGGTTAAAAGCAGCCATTGTGTGCTGTAGAAGTACAAAATATAGAACTCAGTGTCAAAAAAATGTTCTAAACATTTTATATTCTTTTAGGTAGAGGATGACTAATGGTAAAATAGAAGCATTTCCCCTTAACTGCAACACAAAAGTTTTAATCCAATGTGCTATAGATAAGAAAATAGTACAGCTTTATAACGCTCTTGTTCCTCCCGACTGGCTGGGTATTCTGGCAGGCAATCCCAACTCAGTGAAGGGTGCCAGTTTCGACTGAAGCTATGGGGAGCAGGGGAGAACTGTGGGCTCCCTATCCACCCCCATCTGAATCCTGAACTACATCAGGTCCCTTGATGCCTAGTATTTGCTTTCAAAAAGTAATGGATATAATTGCTAACTCTATAAAATAGCATCTTGCTGAGTTTGCACCCAAGATTCAGCAATTGCAATTCAATGTCAAACTTAAGAATTCCACCATTCTTAAGAAAATGTGATTTGGCTACAGTGGATTCCTAATACACAAAAAAGAGAAAGAGCCACTACTAAATAGTGCTACAATAATTTCTCTTATTATTTTTGTAATCTTAATTGGTTTTGATATTCAAAATATCCAAATAACTCAAATCTATCTATCTATCCCAGGAATTCTAAATGTGACAGCATCCTCAATTATCCGTTCTTCCTGCATGTATTCAAAATTCCTGTCTCTTGTACCCAAATGAGCATGCTATATAAAGAAAGCTACCAATTTCCATGACACTAATGTTTTTTTTTTTTAATGTTCAGACTTAGCTTTCATTCCAATGTACTGGTTCAGCATGCACAATTACTTTTTTAAAATATCAGGGTGCATTCCAGCCACAGTCTAAGGAGGTAAAATCTAGTACTTCTATTTATAAATCTATGAAATGGTCACCTATTAAATGTTCACAGGCTGGGCATTTGGAGAACCCCAGGCCTGTTGATACGAATTCTGAATTTTCTCACTGTTATTGATTAATAGAGTCACTGGGAGTTGGGTGGCATAAAAAATAAATAATAATTATCATTATTTCAGTTTGAAGATGGTGGCACAGGCAGGATTCTCATGATCAGGAGATGTGAGAGACTGCTCCCCCTCCCTCCTTGACAGAGAGGAGAGAGGAAACAAAAGCAACTACTTTTTCTACTTTCTATTAGGATGCATCTTGTAAATTGCCTTCAGAAGTAGATAACACAGAGAAAAGTAATTTAAATAGTAAAATGGTGTTGATTACCTATCAATCTTTTTATTCCACAACCTCTTGAGTGCTTTATTCCTGAAACCTTCCAGGATAAAAAGGTGAATGGACCCATCTATTATGTGAAATCCAGTAATAATATCTAGCTGAGAAATCTCTTCCAAGGAAAGTTTCTGATTCAGTTTCAAAGTATTAAGAGATTTTTGAGTTACATCTGTGGAATAGGAATCAAACAGAAAAGCCTCTGCATTAATTTCTGTAATCTCTTGCATCAAATAATGTAAGAGCGAAGTATTATTATAATCAAAAAGATAAATGATGCAGCCATATGGACAATGTGCAGCAACAGCATCCCCTTCTTCCTCTGCGGGACCTAATGGTATGCTTATTTCAACTCTCACTTTAAGATATGATTCTGCATTTACATAATGCCTCATTGGAAACTGAACATCTTGAGATTCATCTGTTTTCTTAGTCTTCGGGCTGGTGTTTTTTCCTTCGGATAGAGATGTATCTTGAATTGAGCAGTTGTGAATTTGTGCATAAAAATTCAAGGTCTTTTCACCTAGTAGTAAATCACTCAGGTTGATTTTAGCTACTCCATATGGGTTCCAAACACCTTCTGTGGCTGTAATGGGATTCTGGGCCATGTATCTCGAAGTAACAGTGCTTAAGTCACTTATCTTGCTGTCTCCTGGTTCCTCTCCAAACAAAGATGGCTTCATCTTGCTATCTTCCATTTTCCTGTCTCGGTCATGAACTTCAATTTCCAAAGGTGGACCTCTCAGGTATTCACTCAATTTTCCAGGTTCTATTGTTCCTACAAGAATCACATTGGTATCCTTAAAGAAGACATCAGTTCCATGATCTCGACCTTGTGTCTGATAGGGACACATATTGTAGAAAGTGTATTTGCAGTAAATGGGAATGCAAGTTCTCTATAAAAGAGAGAATAACAGTAAGAATATTCAGTATAAATACTATCTGTTGACCCTAAGTATATTAAGTGTACAGTTGAATTCAAGACATCTAATAAAACAATTCCAAAGTAATAACTAAAGCCAAAAATAAAATCTAAAGAAATTGAATAAGGAAAAAAGCACCGATGGTCCAAGAGGGAAGGTGACAGGGAGAACACTCCAAGTACACACCCCTAAGCAAGGTTTTCCCTAATCTGATACCACAATTTAAGAAAGGCTTGTGTTCATTCACATCTCATATGGGAATAGAAAGATTTTGCTATAGTGCAGCTACACTTGATAGATCAACTTCTGAAGGTAGTGTCCTGTTTCAGGTTTCAAACACACACACAGAGTTGCTAGGTAATGGTAAGTAATTTACTCAAGGATGAGCAGACAATCAAAGGAGCATAAATCAGAGTCTCTGAAGCTAAGGCTTGCCTGTGTAGTTTCACTATCCACAAGAATATGCAGAAGAGTAGTCAAATTTCAATCCGAAGTTCAGAGAGCCAAGCAAGGTTCGTCAGCTAGTCCAAGGGTCAGAGTTTCAGGTTTCTTACATGAGCAGAAGGCAACAATACACCAGATACAGGAAATCAGACAGTTGTTTCCGACAAGGAAACGTAAGTCAAAACTGCCTCTTAAATAAGGTTGAAGCCAGCTGTATTTAAGGGACACCTGTCCTTGCTTGGCAAGGGGCCTCACTGAACATCTTTGCTCTGATCTCTGCTCTACTCACCAAGTCCAAGGGCTTGGAGGCTGCACCTCATCATCTGGCTGTTCTGATGCTGCCTGTGTTTGATCAGCCTCAGGGATTCCTGGCTCAGTGTCTCCTGAGGCTGGCATTCAACTGGTTCAGCTAGAGAAGCTTCTTCGGACTCTGTCTGAGTCCAAGGCCATGACAGGTGGTGACAGAATATTAAGCTATGCAGACTGTTGCTGTCTTGTCTAACACACTATATAGTATCTGTTTATGAAACCCATGTCAGACTGGGGATTGAAATGAGATGTCACTGGTATGTTCACAATATACAGGGTTTTTTTTTCTTTTTCATCTGATTCAGGTGTGGTGCTGGGTATTCTTAAAAATAACTAAGGAATCCTGAAGTTTACGAAGCAGAAGAGTAAATTCATAATGAATTAGATTAAGAGAAATTTTTGTTCTTATCTTCAGGGATTCATCTGCTTTAGTGGAGGGAATGATTGGGGATGAAAGGCATAAATAGTTTGGAAGGTAGCACAAACAGCAGAAGATTAAGCAACTGGATGGTACAGAAATTATTATCCTCATCAGCAACAAGAATCTTGAAAAAACAATTGGATCAAAAGACTGCAGATTATCAGAACTGCAACGTGGGAACAGATTTCTATACATTCTAGATCTAAACTAAGTAAAGGGCAAACAAGAGGAAATTCTACAGCACTTCCAATTCAGGACAACCCACTAAAATAGTCACAGAGAACATGTCTAACATCAGCCAGGCCAGCTGCAAGAGCCATCATGTCTATGCTATTTTGAAGTATAGGACATACAGTAGTTCCATAACTTAGCAGTTACTGAGGACACACTGGAGTGGGAATTGTGCAGAGAGGATCCAAGAGGACTGGGAAGGGAGGAACCCTCTCCCAGCCCTAGGTGAGGTGTAGAGCAGAAAAAAACAGTGGAAACAAAACAACAATGATAATGGCACCATGAGGAAGGAGTGAAGTGGCTTTTGATGAAAAAAAATGTAGAAAGAAGAACTGAAGGTTCATGAAGGGTAAATGCTTTTTAAATGAGTTCTCTAGAGAAGGAGAGCCAGGCGAGAGAATGAGGGTGAGACAGTCTTCGCTGGTTCATTAAAAAGATACAGATGCTTCATTCAAAGCTATCCTTTAAATGAAACTGAAAAATAATAAAATAAAAAATGACCTTCCATAGTGGTCACCATATTGCTGAAGTTCTAGATTAAGGAGACCTGGTTTTTCACTGCTATGCATTATGAAAATTAAAGTTTTCTAAATTTCATTTCAGGACATTTATATCTTATAAATACTCTCCAAAAGTGTAAATGGCAAGTCAGAAATTCAGGAACCAAAAACTCTTCAAAATGTTGTTTTCCCCCAGAATGTCCTCTATTATCACTTAATATGTAGAACTGAAAAGAAGAATTACCTGCAGCTCTTCAACTGTAACTGGGGTAGTTGGTAGACATTTTGCAGACTGAATCCTAATAATCAGTGGATTTAAGTCATGTTTGTGTTTCTCACTCATAATAGGTCTGTCAATAGCAAAACCTAAGTATGCTTCAGTAAGTTTGGGGGACTTCTCTCCCAATCGACTGGCTGTATAGCGTTCACCTGCAGATGGAGAGAAGGGCTTGAATAATTTATGACTATTCAGGTAAAAAAGGGAAAGTCTCTGTCAAGTAGTCTTGCTGTCTACATGGACAAGGCCATGTACATTTCCTGGCACAAACACTAACATGGGTTGTCACTGTCTTCTTCCAGAATGTGTTTCCCACCAAATTTCCTCTTTAGCCTCCTACTCTGGCATTCTCAAGTGATCCCCCAACCAATTACTAACCTGGGCCAACCCTGCTTAGCCACCAAGTGCAACCAAGCACAGCTATCTGCTGGGGCTGACTGTAGAGGGGCCTACGCTAAAGAAGCAAGACATTCCTGTTGCTGCTTAAAATACAAGTGAACTACTCTAGCTTTCACTTTCGCTACTTAGGAAATACCAAGAAGTAGAAAGGAAAGAGAAGATAACTATGATAGCCTAGTATGATATTCTGGTCTGGCCAGTCCAAGTTGTATAGGAAGTAATAAAAGAGGAGCCAGGAAAGCATATGAAGCAACACATTAATTGAAGGTCAAAGTGTTTTCAATCAAAAGCTTTCTTTGGGACTAATCAAGTAAGATATATACCATGGCTGGGACATACCAAGAATAATTCTTCTTATCAAATATTTTGTTTAGAAGAAATGAATATTTCAAATTGTATTGCCCAGATGAAAGGAGATATTGAGAGATGAATGAAATACTCTCAGTCTGTGGGGAAGAATATACGTAATAAAAAACTGAATATGGCTTCTGTACTGAGGCATATTTTGAAAGCAATGCCTATGCTGGTCCCATATATGTTTGGGTTATGTCCTTAGTAAGTAGCTCCTTATTGGTTAGATATTACTATGGTGAACATTTGCAAGGAAATAAAGGTTCAAGTATGTACACTAAATGTGTGGTTAAATTATATTCCACAAAATATAGAATTGTCTATTTAGGAAGAGCTTTGGACTCTTGTAAAAAGTGATTCTATTTGCTTGGAAGGATGCAACAATCAAAATCATTAAACTGGTTTTGAATCAACCAAGAGACAAGCTTAGACAATATGCTTCCATATCATCTAGGTTTTATTGATTGCCTAAAAACTGAATCGTAATAACCAATATAATTATTATAATACTATTTTATTATTGTAGAATTTTTAAAGGGAAAGAGTGCTGCAGAGTGCTACAGATGTGGTCTGTCCACACTTCTAATTTAGACTGCTTCCAGATCACTAAACAGCCAGTCTGGGATAGACAGGCACCAGCCTAGATTCCGAAAGGCATTTTAATTTGTCCAAGGCTGGTTTCTGACTTGGATACGCCAAGGGTCGTCAGCAGGGGGAGCCTACAAATCAGCAGCAGAATTTAAGGAGCATTGCAAGCAACTTGGAGGAGACACATAAAATATGGGGGGACTTTACAAACTTCATCAGTGGGTTTATTCAGCAAGCTCAATGTATTTCCCCACGATGCAATAACTGTTTGCTGGGCAACACCCAAGGCAGAAAATCAACCAGGTACTTGACACCTGACTCCAGGCTGTGTAATTTGCAAAATAATTTGCACTAAGGAATGGAGATCTCCCTTGGCCTCTTTTCCAGTCCTGAAAATAGCCCTGTGAAAGCTGGCCATAAAACGCAAGGGAGTTTTATGAAGTGAAAAAGAATCGGTCCCTTCTTTTTTTTTCCCCCAGAACATTACGTAAGTTGATGAGTAACTTACACAAATGGACACAGAAAGGCTGGATTTTTTTTTTTTTTTTAAGACTAGCAACTTCAGGAGATTTACCGTCAAGGCTGTTGCATTTTAATTTACAACAACCACAAAGAAACACTGCTTGGCATTAGTCCTGATGAAACTGTTTCAGACAATCTAGTTTTGCCCATTTCGTCTAAAAATGGAAGTGTCCTGGCAGCCCCACAACTCAAATGTTGCGTCTCACCATTAAAGGAACCCACGCAATCATTCATCTCCCAGAAAAAACGATCTGATTGCGAGCAGCGTCCATCGGGGGGGAGGGGGGAGGGTCAAAAACTGCCAGAGGGCAGACGTGGCACTGCAACCCAAGCCCTGCCCCCTTCCTTGTCATACGTGTGTACAAAGGGTGGGGCTTGGACCCTGATGCTGCGCCCGCCATCTTGCAAGTATTTATCTCCCTCCCCGACATTCCTTTCATAATATTCCCATTTCCCCCACTACTCATCTCTGGGGAGAAAAATACCTGCTAGAAGGGGCATGAGGTCCAGCTGCAAAAGCGCTATTCCAAACTTCCTTGCCTGTGCTGCCAAGGCAGCTGCCTCTTTACCAGCTGACTTCTGAGAGGCCTGTTTCGTTTTCTTTTCGGTAGTGAAACCACTGCTTTTTTGTGATGGCCTCTGCTTTTCTGATAATTGGAGGAAACCTGGAAAGTTATAGAAGTCAATCATGTCAAGACAACTGAACATTATGCAAACCTAGGGAAGTAGTTAAATGCTTAGGGAATACGGGGATGGGCAGGCTCAACTGCTTAGTTGTAAAGGAAATAGTAACTTAAAGATTAAGCTGCAATGTGTAGAACTGTTCTCAAAGGTAGCAGACTTTGGAGTCCTGGGAAAGAGGACCACAAAACAACCAAGATGTCAGATGTCCCAAGGAGTTAAGTGCCTCAGTCAAACCCATTCCTTTTCTGCACGGAGAGGTGTCTGCTTCTACTGTAATCTGTATGTGTGATGACAATAAGGCTGCAAAATTTATCCTTTTTCTTCCTGCCTTTGCTTCTGATAAAATAATGATGACTGTCCCTAAAGTGTTAGCAGGCTTCAAGGAAAGGACCAAAATACAACATCAGGAAACAGACACCACAACAAGATCCCACAAAAATGGTTAGATGGAATATATGCTAAGTTAGTCACAAAGGACAGGAAATGGATGCATGTGGCTATCACTCATACATATTAATGAATGGCATCTAATTATAACATAAATAAGGAAACATACCAAGTAACAAGGGTGTTATAAGGAAGCTGCCTTATAGCAAACCAGACTAGTTATCCATTTGTCCAATCTCGTCTACTCTGAGAAGCAATTCCTCCTCCAAGTCTTATCTTGTGCAGATATTTCAGTTTTTTTTCAACAGAAATATCAGCCATCAAATTTATAAAACTTTCTGCAGACAATGTAAGTACCCCTTATAAATGAGGCTATGAAAAAAATTAAGAATTATAGGTAAGTTATGAAACTGAATGTAGATTCTGGAGGCAAGAGGCACATTCAGATGTTTAGAACAGTTCTGCAGAGGCAGTGCTGAAGGGTTAGAAGTCTTCACTTTATCACTACAAGCACTCAGGAATTACACATTCCAGCTCTCCCCCTGCCTTGGTATAGCAGCTTTGTGGTGACTGCTGCAGCCAACTATCTTCCAAGGAGGTGCCTTTACCTGACATCTTTTCCCTAATCAAGGCATGTGAGAGACAAAGGGTCACTGTAGCCCATGTATCTTCTGGCAAATAAAAAGGGGAAAAAATGAAATAAATTCTATAGTATCGCCATCTGGCCTGTAATATTGAGGCATGTGACTAAGGACATCCGTCCCCATGCCTTGGGAGATCAATCTCACGCGATGTAAATAAAATCAAACTTTTAAAGGAGGCACATGCAAAGCATCTAGTGGTGATGGAGATAAAAAGACAGAGCTGCTACAGTCACTAAGAGCAGCTTAAAAGAATGCCCCTTTAATGTCCTCCTTTAAAAGAATAAAGGACAAATTGAGGTTCTAGATAGACACAAGAAACTGTCGTTCTGCCCTAATTTAGACCAGCTCTGCTGTAAAGAGATCCCAAATTGCATAAAAACGCAGTTTACTAAGCATGTATAAAGAACATAAATATCAGAAACAAAGCATTAACTAGCAGACACAGAAAATAAATCAACTTACTGCAATTCTTAGTTAACTTTTTTCCTATTCCTCTACAGGCTAGACTAGCCTTGAATCAAATTCCTCTTAGATTTAATTATTACCTGGAAAATCTTTCTTCCCGCAAATTTCAGCTTAAATCTAAAGCTGAGGGAAAATGATTAAATCCCACTTGTTTCCAGCCTCTCTAGCAACATCTGGACAGCAAATCTTTTCTCCAGCAAGCAGAAAGGGAGCATTTGTGGAAAAACTGTTGTGTATGTACAAAAACTCATGTGCTGCTGCTGGAGACTGAGAAGATATATATTCCCTATCAGCTGCCATTCCTTGTGAATGTTGGGTGACATCACAAGCTCACATTAATTTAACTCAACTTTCTCAACCGAATGCTCCCCAGGTATAACTCTGAGGGTGGTTAATTCATTTTATGCCTCTGTACAACTCAGATCCTCAGGTAAATTGTGAAAGAAAATCAAAATAAAGAATTCTAACCTTGATTCCAAATATGTATTTTGGAAGATTTACCCATAATCCTCTTTCTTTGGGTAAAGTCAGAAATACTGGCTTGTGAATACACTGTATTAATTTGCTTGTCTTCTACATACTGCCTACAAATTTGTCATTAACATTGGCAACGTTCATTATTATCTTGCTTATTAAACCTATTACCTTAAAAAGATTTCTGTGTGTTATTTAAAACTGAAATCATAAATATATTCATTTGGAAAGAAAAATCTTCAGTGGCGTTTACTTCCTAGTAAATGTATAGGGTTGCATGAATCTCAAGGACATACTCACCCCCAGACATTGTTTCCTTTCTGTCTGAAAAACTTTGTAATTTCCCCCCATCAGGTTTTGTTAACGCTGACAGTTTAGCAGGCAGTGAGTGACGCCGTTTCTGTTTTATAATTTTAGCTTCCTGAAGGGTTCTTTCTTTAAAAGAAGATGCTATGCTCCCAGAAAAACTGACTGCACTTCAAAACAAAGAAAGAAAGGAGTAAAGCTTGTGTCATGCAGAAGAAAATATTATATATTATCTGTATTGCTGCTGCTGAAAAAAAAATCAGCTAATGATTCCACTTATAAAAAGTAGAAATAGTAGGGATAAATGCAGATGGCATTCGAAAGTTTCTTGAAGATCTATGCATCCTCTGGACTGTGGAAAGCAAAACATTATAAATTGTTCATGATTTACAAATTTAAACTAAGTATTAATTCAGTATGCAGTATTAATCCCACTTGTCTACCTACAAAGAACCAAAATAATTTTCAGAACTCCAAAACAATAAAAAGCAAATTATAAAAACAGCACATTAGAAAGAAACACAATTTAAAATAGCAATGTGAAACAACAAAACACATACTCAAATTGGTTGAGGACTTTTCCTCATGTTCAGAGCTCCTGGATGTTACCAACCCGTTGCTGGGCAAATGAAAGTGATGTTTTCCATGAGAAGTGGGATAAAACCTCCTAAATGAATGTTGCATGGAGCCTCCAGAATTGGCAGTCTGCCAGGCCCGAATTGGCCCAGCACCTCTCATCCAAGCATGGGATTCTGGGCTTCCGTGGCCATTGGTCCTTTGGTTGCTGTAGAGAACAGAATCTCACCTGGGAACCCCCCATTTTATTTTCTTTCAGTTTGGCTCAGAGGTGTAACAACCTCATGGAAGAGCTTCAATGAGGTTGATGTTCTAGTCATTGCAAGAGTATCCTCCACGGAGTCCTTCTGTACTGATGAATGATACAAGAGGTGAAGAAGTACCTGGCTTTATTCATCCCCCACCCTTCTCCATTTCCCATCTTTCCTACCTCTGCAGCAGCACACGGGAAACAAGGCCCTTTGGACTGAACCTTCTTTTCAGCCACCTTTCGGTGGCTACTTTGCTTTTAGGAGTTATTAAATGTTACTGTGATTGGAGGAACCTTTGATATTTAACACAAAAGAAAGTGTGCCTTTGGTGGGGGGAAGGGGGAAGAGAACACTGTAGGCAACAATGTGGTCTATTCAACAAAGGGGAAGAAAGAAGGGGGAATACCAGCTTCATCTCTTCTTCACTCTATGCCAGCCTATAAGGGATACCAGAGAAAGTCTGAATATGCTTCGCCCCCCCCCACTTTATCTTAGTGTGAATTAGGGAGGGGCTTGTCTGAGTCATTTACTCAAATTAGTTTCTTGGAAGGGGCTCAGCTGCACTTGTCTGATCACTCCCTTGGCACGGCTCTTCCTACAGTCCTTCAAGGCCATTCCCTATTCCCTCTACACTCTACCTGTAACCGTGGGAGATACAGGAGGGCCTTGCAAGCCAATGTTGGCTTGCTCCTACAGCTGCTGGTCCCTTGCCAGGGCAAAGCTCTAATGAGAGGGCCATGGAGGAGGAAACAGGAACTGGGGAACAGGAGCTAACACATTTCTGCACCTGCAGCTGGGCTGGAAATCTGGCAGCATAGTCAAGTTGTCTGTGTCCATGTGTGTGTCCTCCCTCCTCCACAGACAGACTCCTTCCTGCACAAATCCATCAGCACTGGGGCTTCCTCTTTTCTCTGCCCCCACCACATGGACAAACCAACCTCCACCGTAAGTCCTGCCATCCCACCAGTCAACCTCCTTGGTTTATCAGCAGTTCCTACCTTCCTGCTTTCTGCCAAACAATCACTGCTGTACGTGCAGGCAGACTTGCAGTACAAGCAGGTGTGGTAAAGAGACCGCCGTGAGAGGGAGTAATTTTCAAAATGACACACTTTCCTCCTCTCTCAAGGTTGGGGAGAAAGCCCATCAACAAGGCAGCAGGGATGAGCCCTTAGCTCGAAATACTGGCTTGCAGTATTTTCCTGCAACTATGACGATGAGTCGTAAGCAGTATTACTTATTGTATCAACTTACGTGAGTAGATAAATGGGGACTCTCACTCCGGTGGGAGGAAAAATGCTGGTGGCGCCTTGGAAAAAAGGAGTCGGGAGCAGTTGCCGGTAAGCGCGAAAAACCGCACACGCCAGAAAAGGGCGCGAAGCAACGGAAACCCCGCCTCCTGCGCTCGCCAGCTGGGCTCTGCCCTAGGAAGGAGGCTCTGGCAAACCACTTCCGAAAACAATTGCCTTGAAAACTGCAAGGACTCGTCCAAGCAGTCACTGCAGGGTCAGCAATGACTGAGCGCAGACAAAAAAAAAAAAAAAATCACATAAAATGGATCTGCATTAATATCGCTCGAGCAAATATTTGCACTATACAAGATTCTGAATTAGCCAATATGAACAGCCTACTAGGGTGACTACCAGTGGCCCTAGAGCCTAGCAAACTGTTCCTTAAAAATGTCCCAGCAATAATTAGACCTGTCAAATTTAAATTCCATTTCAGACCCATGATTATAGAGACAGAGGGACATGTCTAATGAATGAAAATTCAACTGGCCCGAAACCTGAGTAATTAAATTATTTAAAAAGCTTTCTGAAGCATGAAGGAACAATCTAAGAAACAAGGTACTCCCTAAGTGTATTACTGGTTGATTTAAAACACACACACACATACTTCTAAAACTTCTTCACTACTCATTAAAGTTCTCTAGGCAAATTATCCGAGTTCATTAAATTCACTGAATTGAACTGAATTCATTCCGTGCACGCAGATCCAGAATCACTACCGCCAAAAGACTTGTCCCCAGATTTCAAGGTAAGCCCTGGAAAGGTCACCTCCTGCAAATAATGTAATATAAATGATGGATTCTAAGTAAGGAAACATGAATAAAAGGGAACCCAAGCAAAGACAGAGAGAGAAAAAGCAGCCATTGTGGCACGCACCCAGGTCTTTTCCACAATTCACAGAGGAGCTGCAGAGTCCTCATGGCACCTTCATGAAAGGAAGGAGAAAGGCTGAGGCACATGGAACACTTTGTGGTGAAGAGAGGACTTCACAATAAACACAATTCAGTGAAATCACACTGCTCTTACAGCAAATTTGATTACTGTATGTTTTGATCATGCAACAGGCCTGCATTTCTGGCACTGCAATGACCACCACATACGACCGCTGGGACGCTGGAAGGAGGATGCTGAGAACATACCAGCAAATGAAGCCAGCAACATCATGAGGCCTGAACAGCCTCTAGGCACTTGTTAAAACTCTCGTCCCCTCCAGCTTAAAAGAAAAAAGAACATTCCCATTTTCAAAACTTCACCTGGGTTTCTGACATGTTTTAAGGACGATCACAGTATAGATGTTGACAGTATTTTCTTCTCCCTTTTTCTTTTCATGACGTTAGTTACCTTGTTTATCAGACTTGCACACACTCAGAAGGGAAGATTGATTTTAAAAACAAGCCCTTTTCCTGGTTTTCTAACCTTGGGCAGCAGACAGCAGAGCTCCAGCTACTGTTCCTTCTGCCTTGCCTCAAGTCTCACATGCCTCCTCCAGGGCAACTGCACTTCGGAGCTGTGATGCTTGACAGTCCAACACAAAGGACAAGCTGCTCTTTGGAGTAAAGAGAACTGGGACTGAAGCAGAGAGGATGGGAGGACCAGTGGCAGGAGGGGGCTGGGAAAGAAAAAAAGAACAAGTCTCGCTCTGCAAGAAGGAGCAGAAGAAAAAAACAGCATGTTGTGTGAGAGAGGAGGAAGGGTGGAAGGGAAGGAAGGAAACACTGCCCAGGAGGGGAGAGGAAAAGAGCAGCCAAAATACAGGAGCATGAGGGGCAGCCATAGAAAAAGGGGAAAATGCTTCACAGCACACACAGAAAAACAGATCGACTGAAAACTAAACTGAAACCCAATGGCAATGGCCTTGGAGTTGGTTCTCCATCTTCCCAACTCCTTTGGCCATACCAGCTGGAGTTTATGGAAGCAAAATCTCAAGACCATTTTCAGGAAGGAAGGCTATTATTCACCCGCACAGGATGCATACAATCTGGCGAGCTACAAGGAAATAAGAATAATGGATTAAACTTGTATGCCAAGTGACTCTGGGCGGCTCACAACCAAACAAAAAAATTAAAATAAAACCAAAAAAAGATAAAAGATGGCAAGCATGATGAATTGAGGTGATCTCACTCTCGGTCGCCAAAGGCCTGAGTGATGAGCCAGATCTTCCCGGCTCTTCTAAACAACAGCAGAGTGGGGGCCATCCAGATCTGGGGGGGAAGCTCAGAGGGTATGAGCGTCATGAAGTGCCAAAGTGAATGTATGACCAGATTCAATACTTAAAAGATCTATCTCCGTGGGCATGTGCCTGTAATTTAGATTACTGGTTCTTATATCCCTGTAGGACCATAGCCGTACTTTTGATACTTGTTGGCCAAAATAAAACATAATGACAAAAGGGGCTACAAGGTTGGTAACCACGAGTAATGTTTTTAACTCATGTGGTGTTTTATTAGTCACAACAGCATCTACATACAGCCACAGAATAGTATTATATAAACACTTATTCAATCCATAGAAGGTAATCATTATTTTGCTATGCAGGGAAGGAAGCCTTCCACAGGTCCCCACAATGCTCTAAAAGGGCAATGGCAATATCAATCCCTTTCCAATTTATTCAAGAAAGAATAAATAATTTTTTTTTCTTATGACTACCTTCCCCCAAGCTCTTGCGCAAATTACAGCAAAAATGTAGAAGAAAGAGGGCAGACCCTGCTAGTTAAACCCTAAAAGTCCTCTGCATGTTGACTTCTTCAAGGATTAAATATTTTTGTGCAATGGTGCTGGTGCAGACTGTATAACATTGGGATAGGTGATCTTCACTGAACTGGTTATTGTGATTATTATTTAGTAAATATGATTGAAATATGATAATGCTAGGCTGTCATACAGAGAAGAGAAAAGCCATGAACATTCCAGAGTGCAGGGCATGAAATGGCTGTCAAATATAAAGGAATTCAGATTCTGATTGAATGTTAGGAAAAAAATTCCTTATTGGCAGGAGTTCAATGGTGGGGCTAAATATTGGGAGGGGGTCTCCACTTGCTGGACAGTTTTATGAAGAAGCTGGACAGCCATCTGTCTGGAATGCTTTACTTCCAACTCTGGCTTTAGTTCTTGCCTGGTGAGATCTAGATTTTTTAAGAAACAAGTACATGGGAGCCTTTAACCTTTATGGGACAGAGTAAGAAGAGAGCGGCAAAGTGGAAAACAGAACTGAAATGGGACTGCCAACCATTTTATAATTTTTCTTCATATGGTTTCTGATCTAACTTGCTCAGAGCTGTAGACTGTACCTTAAATGCTCCTTCCTCTCACACAAATGTTGTCAAGTCTTGCAGCTGATGCAAAACCCAGAGCAGAGCCTGCAGGACAGCCTGTTAGCTAAAAAACCATTTGTGAAATAAACATTTGCTAAACTTAAGCCAAGAGTTGGTGAATGTCCAACTGCTTGCATAAGGCCATATGGAAGGTTGTCACACAAGGGCTGTACCATCCCTGCACGTTCCTAACAATATTGTGGTGCACTGAGAACTCAGTGAAGGCTAAACCAATTAACTGCAGAAGTAAATCAGCTCAGTTTTCAATCCCAAGGAAACCCATAAGAACATTTCTGCAGTACAGTACCTGCTGTCGGGCTGCATGGAAGGGCACAGCACTTACTTCTGGAAGGAATTCTTACCTAATCCCACCTCCCCGCCCCGGGACTCCCCTTCCACACTAGAATCAACAGCAGAGTCTTCTCCCATCCTTCTCCACTGTTCTTCTGGTGGTGCCTAGCTTGCTTTTTATTCTCTCCTACTCAAAGGAATGTTGGAAAGAAATGATATGAAGAGGCCAAGGGTTCTCTCTTTCAGCCCATCTGTCATTCAACAGGAGAATGCTTCAAAAAACCAAACAGAACTGGATAAAATGTGGCAGGGGGAGAGAAGCTGACAAAAGGAAGGTTGCATTGAATGGACCTAATCTGGCTGGAGGCTATGGAGAGAAAAAAATCCTGAAATAATTCTCCCAATGCAGCCATATGAGAGAGGCGATTGGGTCATAGCACAGGATCTCGTCTGCTATTCCGTTCTAAGCCCCTCCCCGTTTCCCTTCCCAGTCATGTAACCAAGAAGAGAGCTATTTTCAAGAGATTAGAAATTATTCCAGAAGCCATATTCTGCCTGCTTTCCTGGATTTATTTCTTCATCATGAAAAACAAATGCAGAAAGTGAGCTGGCTGGCTTAAGCCAGCAACTTTATGGACAGTCATGGTGGTGAGAAAACAGCGTTTTGAATTTGAGTGGGGCAAAAGGTAAGCGTGCAAGTGCCCAAACACAAATGTATTTGGTTGTAGAAAAAAATGTAGAGAATGTTCCAGTGAAGCCCTCTTTCCCACCCTTGGTTCCAGTTTTAGAAATCAAAATCTAATTTCTTGGAGATAAACAGTCCTTTAAATTCTTAGATAAAAAGTACCAGAACAATTCAAAAGGATAATACAATCCTATTCTGACAATCTTTAGTCAGAATAGAAATGGTATGCTTAAGTTGTCTGTATCTCATTACCTGCATAGAACGGTAGATATGAATAGGAAGAAAATAGGCACCATCCAAAGCTGAAGCCATTGATGGTTTCATTTATATTAGTAACTGAAAATGAATTCAGTAATAATAAAAATCTTGAAGTGCTCAAATTAAAACAGAGAATTAATCATTGTATGTTCTGTGGCTGCAAACTCTAAATGTATTGCAAGGTTCTTTGAAAACACATTGTCAGCTACTTATTGCAGGCAAAGGAACCCACAGGACTTACAACCCCATTAAGATCTTTGCTGGAACCCAAAGAAAAAAAGATGACATAGGATGGCCCTGACTGGTCTGTACCTCCCTACCTGCCAAGCTCACCCCAGGAATTCTAAGGCTGAGTGCTAGTAAGGTATGTATTCTTGGAAAGACGTGTGCAAACCAGATGCTACAGACTGGCTCAATAACATCTGTCAACGCTCAGCCTTCAAGCTAGCTCTACATTGGTGGAGAGGCAACATCAGACAATAAGATTCTTTACCACCTAAGTTTAATTTGTTGTTTATCAATTGAATAATAATGATTTGTGTATTCATGACAATCTAATTTTTACTGTCATAGAAACAGAGACATTTTATTCAATTGCATTTTTTTCTTTTATGATGTCTTAAAATTTCACACATTTTTCTCCTTTTTATTTTTTTTAATTTGTAATATTTTTCTTTTTAAATATATAACTTTTGCTAAGGATTTGGCATGAAAATAATTATTTCGCTTTTGATTGCTCTTGGTATTTTTTATAAAAATTGATGATAAAATAATAACAAAAAGGCTATATGCTGGTTAGAAAAAATTGCCTTTCTGGAAATCCATGTTCTTCTCCATGTATGATAAAACAAATCCTATACCCTAATAACTACCTTATTTATGGAGGTTAATGCAGACCAGACTAGCCCAGATAATTCTCGTGAACATAATATGTTAAGAGAAATGTGTAGACCAGCCTTTCCCAACCTGATCTCTTTCCTCTGTGTAGAGACTACAACTTCCACAAGCTCACACTCAGCACAGTACAGCAAAGTAGACCTGGAGGCTCTCCCAAGTCTACCAGACATGTGCCAAAAAGATCTCAAGGGGGCTTTGAAATTGTAGAGAGTAAGAAAGATGACCTTGACAGAGATAGGCCAGATCCGTTACCAAAGCAACAAGGAAAAAAACATGGCTTAAGTTCAAAACAAGAAAGAATGCACAAAAGACTTGGCAGACACCCCCTTAATTCACATGAGTATGATGTTGGGGGGCGGGTAAGGCACGGTCAGATTTGCAAGACTGATATCAACTCCACTATGTAGACCAAACCAATAAATCAACTCCACACAAAGCTAAAACTACTTTTATCCATATTGGCTATAGTAACAGAATCTGGCCTATGTCTGTCAAGAACATCTTCCTTACTCTCTACAGAAACAGCCACTCCAAGCCTTGGCATGACTGTGGCTCTCAGGAGAAGCTCCAGAACAGAACATTCGGGAGTGTAGTCTAATCTTTGTCTCATGATTTGAACAGGCCTAGTGTATACATTAGACCAGTGTTTCTCATGTGTGGACTTCAACTCTCAGAATTCCCCAGCCAGCCATGCAGTAAGAGTTAGCGAGCATGCTACACATTTATTTATATTTTATCTTTCTGCTGGGAAGCATGGGGGAATTAACTCTAATTTCTTTCTCCACAACAATACAGAGTGGATTGAGATACAGCAATTGACCCAAATAACCCAATGAATGGGGACAAGAAATCCCCATCCTAAGCTACCACCTTAACCAGTACACTACAAATCACTTCTACTTGCAGGCACCGATAAATGAACAGCTTCTTATCAACATGCTTGCCATGACGCATGTCCTAAGGAACTCACAATGCTTGGGGAATTTCACCAACTAGCTATTCAGATGTTCAACCATTTTCTAAACAGCATTTTGTTGTGGATCAATAGTGACACAAAAGAACCCCTACCAAATACAACTTGTTTTTTTCCTAGTATTTCCTATGGAAATTCTGACTATAAACACTAAATGGGTGCACTGAAATGTGGATCAGTGTCCAATGGAGAGCTGTGTTTACTAAACTTAGTATGTGAGATTTGCTAATGTAATAGTTTGAATGATCAATGCTACCAGTTCCTACTAAAGAAAATAAGTTAGAAATCCTCAATTAAAAAAAAAAAAATTCCCCTATGGCATATATCTTAGACCTCCCACTAGAGCATTCTGAAGCTACTTACCCTCCAAGCACTTTCCTAAACCATAGCTCCTCTTAATTTCCATTTCAATATAATCTGGATTACAAAAACTGATCTGTTTGGGCTACTGGGCAATCAGTCATACTACATAAGATATATTGGAAGAAAAATTAAGTTAATCTATGAAATCATTTGTACAAGCAATGCAACACTCAGTAGAAAAGGCACTATGGTAAAATATAGAGAGACAGACAGACACACGAGTACATCTCTGAGGCCAACCATGAATGCCTTTTTCAGGACACACCATTAACAGGCATCTGAACAATGAGGAAAGCAGCATCATGGCATTCTGCCACAAGCTCTGCCCCTTTCTTACACATGTGCAATGTCATAATGCATATACAAAAGAGGTGGGGCTTACTTTGTGATGTCACAATGCTGCTTTCATCATTCTGCTTCCTAGATTTCTCAATCTAGGCCACTGACCCTATTCTATTCTTGCTCTTGCTTTTCCATTGCCTCCTTTATCCCTGCCTCTCTCTCAATGGGCTGCTTCTTGGAGGATAGGCAATTTCACCTCATGGGATTTTAGTACTTCTGCCAACCTTGGGGTTCTTCCCATCATGCCTTGGGCATGTTTTTAATTATAATGCTGTTGGAGAAGTAGTAGCTGAAGAGAACATTATGGGTTATATCAATGTCCTGCTCACTGACAGGGGCACTGGTGACTAGAAGCAGGAGAGCAGATGTTTGCTGACTGAAGTAGGGGGACTCTCTGAAAAAAAGATTCCAGAATAAGCAGGAGAAAACAATCACTGGACAGCTTCTATGAATCAAACAGCTCCTCATGAAAAGCAGTACCATCCTGGATACTTTCCTGCACAAATAAATGTTTTAGACTGTTTTTAAACAGCCACATTATTTGTGACACATCAAGAGATTTGAGGGGAAAATCATCATCCTCAAGTTCATAAAAGCATTTTTGCCTGATTGCATTGTACAGAGTTGTTTTTACCATCGACTGCTAAGTAAGTAAATATTTGCAAACCTCGCTTAAAATGTTCCCATATTGTGTTAACTATCACTTTTCCAAATTGTATCTCCAGCAAGAAATGCCAGTTTGATAATTGTGCAGAAATCCTATTTCTCCTCTGCTTTTCTATCCAGATCACAACTTATACCATAAATCTAGTAATAAAATAAATAAAAATAAAAATGATGCCCCCCCCCCATTGTCAGCCTTTACTGAGCAAGCCAAATAGTTTACTTTTCCTCTTTGGGACCAGTGCAACAAATCACACTTTGAATTCCTTTATGTTGCACTTAGTGTGTATACTATACACAGATATTAAAAACCCCAAACAGTTCTGAATCAATTTTTAAATTGCCACAAGTTTTGCTTGTATCAGCTCAGCAGGAGACAACACGTGGGTGATGTGGGCTGGGCTGGGAAGCTAAGCAAGGATGTCTCCCACTTGGGTCTCCTTGGGTGGGAGACATTCATTCATTCAAATTTTATAGCCACCCAACTCCACTAGACTCTAGAGAATACCAGAGCCGTACACTAGACTGTATCACTGACAAAGATCCAAGAACAAGATAATGGCAAACCACTTCCGTGATGCCAATAAAACTGTATGAAAATGTTTAGGAAATTACTAGGAGTCAAGCTTGACTTGGAGATTTTACTTTACTTTTGCATAAAACTAAAGCTCCAATTCCTAATTCACTTTTTTTTTTCCTGGTCTTTCTTGAAATTACCACGTTCTGCACCATCTTTCACCCATGTCTCTAAGCTCCAAGGGAATATTCTTCATACTCCATAGTGCTGAGGAACAGATTCATATATGCACAAGTAACATCTGTCACATTAGTAGCAGTGTCAGATACATTAATATCACCATACTTGCATGTGATTTCTGCCTAATCGTTACCAGAGAATGACACATTTCTACTAATTCCATACTCAATTAAACATATGTAACAAAATAATAACTTACATATCTAACAAATTCATTCCCACTCTGCCAGTGTTCCCAAATCAAATGGCATGGATTTGTGGTTCTCTCAAATCTAAATACACAATCAGTCTGGAGAAATCAAAGGTGCTGGTTTTTCTTGTGTTAAAAGCAGAAATCTGAGATGCTAACAGAGCTAGTGTGATGTAGCAGTTAAAGTGATGAGGGTGTTGGACCAGGTCTAGGAAGCTCAGGTCTCAGCCATGGAAGTTCACTAGATGACTTTGAGCAGCAAGTCTCTGTCAGGCCAACTTACCCCAAAGTTCTCTTGTGGGAAAAATAGGAGAAGGGTGTGCTCTGCATGCACCTTGAGCTCCAGGAGGAAGGGTGGGACATAAATAAAATAAAATAAAATAAAATAATAAAATAAAATAAAATAAAATAAAATAAAAGCCTCTTTCATCAATGGCTTCATAATCTAGCGACTTTTGGACTATTCAATGCAGAAAGGTCTCCTCAAAATCCAGATCCTTCACTTAATAAAAATGAAATTTGCTTTGTAACTGGCTTCCTTATTCTAAAAGAGACCACCAAGATATAATCATTCTTGGAATGCTTATTCCATTTTATAGATATGATGTATAAATACATATGACAGGTTAAATCAACTCACACTAAGCCTCTTCTGATTTCTATCTATACCAACCATTTGATAACGGTTAATAATGATATAACTAGTCTCTCTGACATTGCAAAAACATCATTAATAGTCCAAGAACTATTAAATAATTTTAAATGGGATTTTAGTTTTTGGCACTCAGCTCTGAATAACGGTGCCAGAAAATCTGTGTGCAGTAATGAGGGAACATTCTTACGCTGACCGGCAGAGTATCATTTGCAATGCTAGTGTGATAAAAGGAGTTGTTTTCTTTGGCAACAAATCGTATTACTGTCAGATTTTCAGAAATGTCAAACCCACCCCATCCAAATTATTTGCCAAAGGATATTCTAAGTCTATTTCCTTGGCACCATTAATTTATAACGTATCTACAAAAATGGGATTATAGGATTATAGTATTTTTACCAGAGTTATCATTTTTAACATGTGGGATTGGGTTGTTATCCTATTGGGAAAATAAAAGTGGAAAGAAATAGATACATTAGAAAAAATGCAAATATGTGACTAAGAAACGTGTATTTGGTCTACAAAGTAGGAAAGTAAGCTATGTTTAAAATAAGAAATGTGGCAAATCAAGAAATCTTAAAACAGTAACAAGCATCGTTATTTTCTCAAAAACTCAACATAATTTTAGTACCTCGCAAGTTCAAGATCCCCCAACCCCTTGCTCTCCTAACGGGGAAAAATGCTGCTTTCTTTTAAAATGAGAAGCAGAATCTGCTTGAACCAAGATATGAAATGAGTGAGATTGAGCATCTTTTCCACAGCTTCAGAAATAATTGACAGGAATTTCCAGAGTAAAGGGAAATCCAGTTAAAGGGAAGTAGGTAGAACAGCTGTTTCAAGAGCCTGGTTTCTTTCTGTAGAAACTGCTATTCTTTCTGTTTTAGCCAACAGACTTTGTATTTATTGTGTTGTGTGTGTTAGTTAAATTTTATTGACTCTTGTTCTTATTCTTCTGCACAAGTAGGACATTCTGTGTAATTTCAGATGGTTTTATTTTCTCTGCATTCATTTTATATGAGCTGAACATTTCACTTGGAAACAGATTCTGCCCTAGCTCGGTAATTGTAGCAGTTCCAACACTATCTTGTGGTCTGCTACAAATACGGCACATTATTTTTTGTATTACATATTTTTTTTAAAGAAAGCTTGATTTTGTTATCTCTTGTGAGGTTGGTTTATCACCCAAAAAGGGAAGAAAGAGCTGCAGCCTCTAGCCACACACCTCTAAACTATTTAAAATGACCAGGAGGTTTCAATATAAAAATCAATTCATTTTTTCTAACTTTTACTTTTTTACTGCCAATAATGCAAGACAGATGATTAAAGGCCAATCTCTCCCATACATCAATGTTAGAGGAAAAGGTGAGACGCACTCTTGGAGACAGAACAGCAACTACCCCAAAGTAAGTAAGTGAGCCAAGGTTTGTAGATCCAGAGAACTTCTGGAAATCCAGGTTTGAGATCCCCAGCCTCTTACCCTACTGGTTCTGTCCTACCACTAGAGCCCAGTTATTTTAATCAATCTTGGAGGCTAGGCCTCAGTTCCTAGGTGAAACTGTGTTGTTAAGTAGAAAGGAGAAATTGTACCTCAATTATAGGGCCTACTAATGTAATGCTTTCCCGCAGAAGTAAGCCTGATGTCCATATAACTATTCTTTAAGTTTCAGATTAGGACATTTCTCAGACAGTTTTATAATTCTTTTTGATTTTAAGGAAATTATCTTGAAGTGGTTGTATTTATATACTTTTATCGTATTATATATTTCCTTTTTTAGTATATAACTTTTATTAGGGATTTTGATTACAATAATAAAAATACAACTAAAAGAAATAAGAATAAGAATAAAAAGTGCAAGAGAAAAGAAAAAGGAGAAAAGGAAAATATGATAAAGAAAAAGAAAATATATAAAGAAATGACTTCAAACCTTCATTACAACAAATATAGACAAATTTAGTAACCCTTCACCCCCATAAGGTTACAAACAGATATCTCTTCATCCCATATCCCATCCCTTATCTATAAGCAAATCCATACAACATCAACTTTTCAATCTTGGAGTCAGCAAAAAGTCCATAAAGGGTTGCCAGAACTTTGCAAATAAATGTGTTATTTTAACCTTGATCAAATAAACCAACTTTATATCTCTTCCTTTTACTTCTAACAGCCTTAATCTTTAATTCAATCAAATATGGTCATAGAATTTGATTTCTCTTCAATTCTTCTTTATCTCATCGCATAGATTTCTTCAAGGCTTTAACAAGCCTCTTTTGTAAGTCCAATAGGAAAACAATTTCCAGGTCATTCCCTTGGTTTTTCATTTGTATTTCCACTTTCGGTACTTTCTCTGTCTTGTCAGACAAAATTTGTTCCACATCTGTAATTCCCTCGTTGACATCTTTTGGACATTATCTATCTATAGATCAGACAACTTTACTGACACTGTTGGTATTGTAGCTACTAATTTCTGGCTCCATTCTTCAAAGACCTCCCTTTAATATTTCCAATGTTATGACATTTTGTGTCATTTCTTAAGTCCCAGTTAATCGACACCAAAAGCTGGCTTGTATTTATTTATTTATTTATACATTCAGTTTATTCTCCGCCCATCTCCCCCCAATGGGGAACTCTGGGTGGCTCACAAAGTATATAATCCTAACGGTGACTAACAATTCTTACAATTACAAATCTACAGTGATATATATATTACACTATGTGACCAGCAGTGGTCGCTAGGGGGTCATCTGGGCTTTTCCTCCTCCGTAGATCTTTCTCACCACTCGCATCGCTCATCGCTCATGCCAGTTGCATTCAGAGTTCGGTCCAGCACCGGTATTTTGCTCCTCCACGCAGCACCGCTGGTTCCTCCCATCAAGACGGGAGTCCCCATTTATCTACTAGCAGATTAAATTGCTTTCGAACTGCTGGATGAGCAGAAGCTGGGACGAGTGACAGGAGCTTACCCCATCCCGCAGAGCCGGGCCCAAACCACTGGAGTGCCATTTCTGGCCGGCAAACTCCAGCATCATTAAGCCCTGTGCCACCGCGTCCCTATTTTTCCTTCTACTTAGAATCTTTAATCCCCTCTAGTGTCCAGTTTCTAAAATCATAAAGTCACTTATCTTTGTTATGAACCAATATAGCCAAAATAACTCTTGTTCCCACGGGAAGCTATTTATTTTTTATAGTTAATTCCAAAATCTTACAGTAAAAGTCAATATTCCAAATTTAACTGGACCCTTAATCCATTTGTAACTTTCTTAGATCAAAATCTTATTTAGCTGTTTGCTGTTTATTTCAAACTCTTTAAGTTCTTAAGCTTTTAATTAATTTTTCTTTTGTTCAAAATTGAGGCTAAACTCACCTGGCGACTTTTCAGACTTGTCATTCTGAAAGTCTCTAATAGCTTTAAAGTAATTAATAGGCAATTTCCAAAAGTGATTAGAAAGTGAGGCTTGTGAACTTAGCATCCTTTAAAAGGCTCCACTACGGTTGTGAGCAAGACGGCTAATCCCTTCATCTCCCAGCATTCAAACCTGCGGAAGACCACTGTCCTGTAGGCGCCTCGTGAGAAGCAGTCATCCGGAGCATATGTGGGTGATCTCCCATCCTCTCCTTATCTGGAGACGTTCCGAAGAACCAGTCTACTCACCAGTTCTTTGGTCTTTGTCATGGTTCTCGGCTCTACTTTTGCAGAGATGTCTTTAGTTCACCATGCCTCCCCTGGAAGTCCCCATTATTATATCTTTTCTAGGCTGCTTATTAATGTATTATGTTGCTTTATTTTAGTCCTTGTATTGTTTATTAATGCTTTAATAATTCTGCAATCTATCCATAATCTGGGCAAATTTAAAAATAAAGGTAGTCCCCTGGTTTATAGACAACCCATAGTTAAGAATGGAGCCTACTGTATGAAAATTCAAGTTAAATACACAATGGTTTGAGTTAATTACACAATACTATTTATACAGTATTATATAATGATACTGCTCCGGCTTACATACAAATTCGACTTAAGGACAGACCTTGGGAAAAGAACCCGTTCTTAAACTGGGGACTATCTGTACAATAAGTAAATACAGAGCCAACAGTTCTGCAAGACAGATGCTAAATAAATGCCAAGTTCCATGTACCTACTGCATGGAGATGACTGGCTTTTCAGGACAGCAGACAACAAACTGAGAGAAAATGCCAAAATTTATTTATTTATTACATTTATATAGCTGCCCATCTCATGGAATGACTCTGGGCAGCATACACAATAAAACAATCCAAATTTATAAAAAACAATTAAAAATAGAACCAAAATAAATTTAAAAGATTTTTAAAAATGGCAAAAAAAAAAAAAAAACCATACAGAGAGTGCATTCCAGTTAACCACTGTGTAACCATCTAGCAGGCTCCACTCTATCATGGGATCCCCAGGCCAGTTGACAAAACCGTGTTTTGAGGATCTTCCAGAAGGCCAACAGGGTCAGAGCCAGCCTCAGCTCAGGGGAACGATGTTTCACAAGGTGAGGGCCACGGCAGAAAAGGCTTTCCTTCTAGGTCCCGCCCAACGGAACTCCCTGACAGGACCCATAACATGTCTCTTCTGCCAGACCTGGTAAGATGGGTAGATATAACTGGAGAGTGGCAGCCCTCAAATAACTTGCTCCCATGCCATGTACAGCTTTAAAGGTCATAACCAGCAGCTTGAATTGGACCCAGAAGCACACTGGCAACCAATGCAGCTTATGGAGCAGAGATGTAAGGTATGCCGTTCTTGGAGAACACATAACTGCCCTCACCGCTGCATTTTGCACCAGCTGAAGCTTCTGGATACTGTTCAAGAGCAGCCCCATGTAGAGCACATTACAGTAATCCATTTGGGAGGTGACTAGGGCATGAGGGACTGAGAGTAGAGCCTCCTGAATGGGCACAACTGGTGCACAACACAAAGCTGGGCAAAAGCCCTCCTGGTCATGACTGCCACCTGCTCTTCAAAGAGTCATGAGTCAGAAAGACCCCCAGATTGTGCACTGAATCTGTCTAAGGCAGTGTCACCCCATCCAGCACCAAAGATGGTAAATCCCCAGACAGAGAAGGGCCCAAAACCCAAAGCCACTTGGTCTTGCCAGGGTTTAACTGAAGCCTGTTGTTCCCCATCCAGACCCCCACAGTTGATAAAGATTTTACAAAATTATGTTAAGGAGGTTTCTTAACATCCAGAAATCATTTTACTTGCATAAATTTCTACTGCAACTTGTGTGACCACTATGAAACTATAGTTACAAGATTCCATCAGTGAGGTGGCCAACAATTATGATTACAGAGCAATAATCTGAGGTTTGGAAATGTACTGGAAATAGATAATCTTTTGGAGAACAATTTTCCTAGTTTCCTAGTTTATCAAACAAATTAAAGGTCACTTGAATATACTATATAATTACCTTCAAAGAAAGAGAGTTAATAAAACTTAAGGAGTTCTATAATCTAAAAATGAACAATAATTAAAAAGTAAGTTTATTATGACATATGCTTCGGTCCTTCTCCATCTAGATACTGACAAACAGTTGCTGAGCATTTGGACTGAGTACAGTCCACCCTGTCCCAGATTTCTTCCTTCCCTTTGTTCTCATCTCAGCCACCCTTGGAGAGAAATCACCACTGAGCATCCTCTTCTGGAACACACAGTCTAAGATGCCAACATGCGAGAAGTTGATGACATAGGTGGGGTTACCTAGGGGATAGCACCAAAATTGCCCAGACCCAAAGGCAGGACAAGTTCACACAAACAAAATTGTGGTCAGAGAACTAACTGAGCAAGCAAGGAAATGCAAGTGGGTAAGTCCATGCTGCTCCTTGACACAAGGAACGGCTCCTGTTGAAGAAATAATCTTGAAGCAAACTAGACGTTTGCCTTAGAGCAGTGTTGTCCAAACTTGGCCACTTTAAGATGAGTGGACTTCAACTCCCAGAATTCCCTAGCCAGCATGGCTGTATGGGGAATTCTGGGAGTTGAAGTCCACTCATCTTAAAGTGGCCAAGTTTGGACAACACTGGCTTAGAGTCTGGAACATAGAAAATGACCCACTAAAAGGGCTGGGGCTGGGGGTGGTGCTGAGGAAAAAAAGCAGAGTAAGAACCTGAGTCAGATGCAAGGCAGAATTAATGCAGCTAGCCCTTCCCCAGCTACAGCAAGCCTCTCCTACTTTGCAAACTAAGAAGTGCCAAAAGAGCATAAATAAGTTATAGGCCATTGGGACTTTATCTTGTTTTATTACCACTGTATACATGTAGGGGTATACACACCTAGTCTTCTCACAAAGAAAGGCAGTCAGAAACAGGCCACATATAAAATCAAAAGGTTATCTTTTCTTCATATAGGTAGTCATCTAGACCTTTTAATGATATTTATTAAATTCCATTCCCTTGAAAAAATAAGAATAGGCAGGATCTTTTTTTCTGACTATGTGGAAGCTTCTGGGATAACCCCCCACCCCCATTACCTCCTCCTCCTTACCCATCCCAGGTAACAAGGAAAAAATAACATTTCTCCTTTTAAAATTCAATATGCACAATAAACTATTGCTTGACTTGAGAAAAGACCAACAATGGGCCCTTTCTAACACTAGATAGAGTGTTAATAGATACAGGAGTAAAAACAACACAATTAGGCCCAGAACTTAAAAGACGTTTAAGTACAAACAGTGGTTTGATAAGTACTAAGGGAAAAAAAGCAAATTTAACCCAGGACAGAAGGAAGTAATGCACGCAACAGAGCAGTGTTTCTCAATGCTGGCTGGGGAATTCTGGGAGTTGAAGTCCACCCATCTTAAAGTTGCCACCATCCTTCTAACTGCAGAGACAGCATCCCTCAGTGCATGGGGTCTGAACCTCCATCTAGCACTGCTGAGGGTAAGGCACTGAAACAAGCCAAAGAAAGTCTCTATAGTGTGGGGGGCAAATAAGGCTGAATGAGTAGTTTGCAGGTATAAAAGGTTTCCAAACTGAAAGTTGGCTAGAGCTCCCAAATCCATCTGCCGTATGATGTCAAAGACAGGTTTCAGCTTTAACCCTCTCTAAACCGAGGGACAGCAGAGAACAGATACTGTAGAAAGGTAGAGTTACACATCAACCAGCACTCAAGTTGCGATTTGTTTGTGGAAGAGACGTGCAAAAGGCGTCATGCTCAGACACCTTTTTCACGTAACTGAAAACGAAGCAGGACCATAGCATCAGAACTGGAAGAAAAGAGCCATTCAATTTTATTTAAATATGTAAATGGGTATCCCAAAAATCAGAAATTATTCTAATATCTGCACATCCTGCAGACTTACCTCAGTGAACGGAGCAATTCATCAGGTTTTACAGGGGACTGTGGAGAACTAAATTTCCGAGAGTATTTTCGATCACTAGCCTTGGATTCATTTTCCATGCGCTTGCTCACAGCTGAAGTGGGAAGACCTGTAATATATTGTAAGAGGCTGGTTACTGATTAGTAAACTAAGCAAATGAACGCAGCATAATACAAATCATGCCTACTCATGAATAAATCTCAGTAAGCTGAGTGGGATATGCTCCCAGGTAAGTTGGGGTAAGATTTGAATACCCATGAATGAGCAGTGTTTTTTTTAAAGAATGTATAAAAATTTTAGATGGATACTACAGGCATTCTAAAAATATGGAAATGACTAGTAACCCTCCACCACCACCACCCACCCAAAAGGACCATTTCCTCTCACAAAGATAATGAGCCTTCTAAGAGGGCTGCAGTATAAAATGGCACAACTTTAGCACAAAATTAAATGTATATTCCTTGCTTTAAAACCATTGGGATAAATCAGAGTCAGTAGCACAGCACCTGCAGATATAATTAAACCTATGATGCTAATAGATGGTAAGCAGCAACCTCCATTTTTTAAAAAAATGAAACAGCCAAAATGTCACAAGATAACCAGATCTTAAGGATTTTTTGTATTGATTTGAGGCCTCATAGACTCCAGCTTTTTTTTTTTCAGTTATATTTTTTGGCACCTGTGACAGTGCATAAAGAGAAGTGTTATGCGAGAAAAGGGACAGAGGAGTCTTTAGAAAATTATGGGGCTGCAGAAAGAAGAGTGAATTAACAGAAATAGGCTCCTCCACATCAATCCTGCTGGTCAGAGCTATTCGAATAAAGCTTTCTTGGGGAACCGAAGCCAAACTACTGTTTTCAATCATGTACTCAAACGCACAAGATTCATATATTTAACTTTAGATTGTAGAGTTGTATGGCACGGCACTTCCTGTATGCTCTGAAGCATACTTTTGCTTCAAATCCAAAATGCTGCGCAGCCCTGTACCATAATCAAACTGTCTTCCTAGACTTAAGTTCCCTTGAATAAATAAGTGTGATAAATGATTAGCCTCATCTGGTTAAAAGAATTTCTCTACTGGAGATATACGATCACAGATGAGCAAACAAAAATAAACTAAAGACAGAGCACTTCAAAGATGTGTAAAATGGGCTCCAAATATTGGGAAACACCCAGTAAGAGGTGAAAACAGTTGATTCACCTCCTTTCTGAACCACTGCAGGCAGTACTTTTGAAGAGGGCTCATGGCATTCAGAAGGTGCCTGTGAGGCAGCTAATCGGAGCTGAGCAACATGAGCAACTGTTGCTAGGGATCTTCTATCTTCACTGGATCTTGCTAGGGACTGTCTGCACTGGAACCCAAAACAGAGTTCCAGATCCAATTCAAAGGGCTGTTCTTAATGTTAGGTTTCTTTATGGATTGGGAGCAGAAGCCTCTCTCTCTATAGGCTCCTAGTGGCAAGTAGCTACCGAAGAAGCAGCTTTTTCAACAGCAGTACCCCAGCTGTATGAAAGTCTCCTCACAGAGGTTCAATTACTACCTACCTTGGTGTCTTTTTGATGCCCACCAAATATTTATTGAAATCTACCTTAGCTTACCTTAGATTTTACAATCTGTGCCTTTTAGTTAAATATGTTTTCTTGAGAATCGTTTTGGCATTTTGGCTGAAATCCAGTGATAGGGTTTCATGGATAGAGTCCATGGAGTTCAGGGTTCATGGACAGAGCCTAGTTTTGCTGACCTATCTTGAAAGGAAGGGTGCCCTCTCCTTCTTGCAGCTCGTGCACACTCTCAAAATCTGCTCCAGAGAACTTCAAACTTCCACAGCAAATTTTCAGGGGAAAGGAGAGCAGAAAATCCACTCATATGACACAGGATTTCACCCACTATTGCAAGTCTGTTGCTCCATGAACAGCTTAAATAGGAGGGGTGGAATATAATGGATGGTTGGAAAATTCTAACTTAATGTAAGATCTAAGATGATTATCAATTTAAGAAGTATTCAGCCACTTGTCATGTATCACACCAATATGATAGCACAATTTTAAGCAGGAAGTAGAGGATACTACACTCAACAGAAAGGCAATGACCCAGTGGAAATTGGGTCAGGACTTGAACAAAAGCTGTATCCTTCAAACAGCAACTGAACAGATACATTTGTCCAGTTAAAAAAGCTGAAATCTGTTTAAATAAAACACATTTTTATCAACTATTCTCCTGATGAGCTTACTGTAAGGGAGCAAGAAAAAGGAAATTGCTCTTTCACAACATATAAATATCCTGAATTTGAAAATTAGTGTCAGGCAGAAAAGTACTTGAATTAATTTATGTACATCCTTTTTTAAATCAGAATGGCTTATACAAGTCTATATGAGAACAAATTAAAAAGCAGCCTATAATGTCATCTTATCACGTAAGTTTATAAACTTCATTAGATAGCTCTGCCAGAACTACGCTTGGACAACAGGAGACAAAACCCAACAGCATCTAATTAGTACACATCAAACATGTATCTATATAACAACTTTTGCATTAAAGAATCTTACCAAAACTGACAACTAACTACTAGAAATTAATGAGGTCTCATTGTAACATGATACTAGTATTGAAGCAAATTATTTTTTATATAGGAGAGAAATGAAAAACAGGCAAACAATTAATTGTTGCATTTTATATTAACTGTTACCACAGGAACAACAGAGGATGCAATAAGAGCATGGCCAGAACTCCCTGTTTTCATATATGGCAAAGTGTTTGTGTAACAGAATGGAGCTCTAGGCTCACAGTATCATACCTGACAAAGCACTGGCTGCTGGCTGCTTTTGCACAGAGGGTACTACTGGTTTAACCTTTGTGATACTGGGTTTGACTTGATTACGTTCTAAGAATTCTCTCTGATATAAAACCATATACCTGACGTTACCTTGAATAGGAAAAAAGCAGTACAAAGTTACATTCAAAGCTAACAAATTTGTTTATTGTGTGCTTACACTATTATCTCCCATATGATACTCATTTTGGGGTGATTTTTGGAGAGCTCAGCTCTTTTAGTTCATAATACAGGCAGTCCCCAGGTGAAGAACATCTGACTTGTAGACAGTTCCTACTTACGGACTGCCATAAAGCCTATTATATTAAAATTTTGAGTTAAATACAATGGTTTGTAATAACGAATGCACATGCTACTTTGTGATGCTCATGAAAACATTGCACGGCTTCAGCGGTTCATCAGCTCAAAGGAGAACACTGTCTGCCATTTTAAGATGGATCACATACATTTTTCTTTTATTACCCTTTATCTGTTAAGGAAGTACTTGTTCCGACTTACCTACAAATTCGACTTAAAGACTGACTTAAGAACAGATCTCGTTCATAATCTGGGGACTGCCTGTACAAATAATTCCTTCCACACTAAGGGCTGTCAGATTTCTTTCCCTACAAATTCTAAAAGCAGAGATTGGAGCAGAGGCTTTTAAAAGTATTGCTGCAAATAAATGCTGAAAAGGCAGCAAACACTCATAAAATTCCTGACAGATGTTTGCATACAAGACTCAGGAACTGCAAGGTATGAGAAATAAAGGACCTAATGACAAATTCCAAAGGGACTGAGATGAGATGAGATGAGATGAGATGAGATGAGATGAGATGAGATGAGATGAGATGAGATGAGATGAGTGAAAACTTTGAGAGTGAATGTCATGTTATTCCTATACTTTCCCAAGTTCTACAGACAATAGTCTGGACTCCATATAACATTTCCATAGGAAATTCTGCCAGAAAGAAATGATCAACTTTATGCTCCCCAGCAAAAGGCTGAAATAATTAAACAAATCAGTTTTATTTATTTATCTTTTATGATTCCTAGGGCCCAGCATTTTTAATCATTTTATCAGATTATTTCAATTTAGGTTTTTCATTTCACAGTTCACTCTTTGGAGAGATTTCCAAAATCACCTGTTTCACAGGTGAATCATGTTTTATTTTGAAAACAGTGATACAAAACTAATTGACAGATGCCTCTAATTTTAATACGCCAGATAGAAAGAAAAAGCAGCATTGTAGAACAAAAAGCAAAGCAGAGAAAATAAGATGGGCAAGTAAGCAGGAATTATGCTGACAATTTTATAGTGATATCTGTCCAGAGACTCTACCAAGCAGGAAATACATATTAATATTAAAAACTCTGTTGTATACTTTAATAATTCCCCTATGTCTGTAGTCTCTTTTTTCTTAGAAAGTCTTTAAAGAAAGCTGGATAATAACTGATGGGGATGATTTGACCTCAGTTGGTTTGGATGGAGATCTGGTTAGCTTTAATAAAGTAACAATACACTTATTACTGTAGGAGGATAACTGTGTTACTCTATGGCGGCAAAAAATCGGGACCCTGGTAGTGCCTTTTCCAACTAACAAATTCCATTAAAAGGCATAATACACTTATTAGTTTCTCCCACAGTCAGGGATATATAACTGAAGACTGTACTCAGGTTAAAATCAAAAATGTTAATTGTTTTATTTGACTAGAGAATGACTCAAGAGTAGTGATGCCTTAAATAAACTTACCTTCAAGTTCTCCTTGATCTGATTGTGTTAGATTACTCTTTAGTTTACTAAACCTGGCTTTTGAACAAACCTTGTCCTTGAGATCCCACAACCTTAACTTTATGCTGTGTTCTCTTAGCTTTATTAGAAAGTCATTGGTAACGTTAATTTCAACACTGTGGTTCCATGAAACCCATATCTGGTCATTTTCAAGCCATGGTTTCACTACCTATTTTTTTTTAAAAAAAAAGAATGTAAAAATATTGCTAAAATAATATATTATCAAAAAATATTTTCCAGGATACAATCAAAGAACATGTTTTTAAAAACACTAGAAAGACACATTAATGAAGCATTAAACATATTTTTCTCACCTCTGGCCATCAAGCTGCAAGTCATAAAATTATGACACACGTAAGTATAAAGAAACCTATTACAAGCTGTAATAGCTGAAATCCTTTATGCTCTATCCAAATAAATTCAGTGTGATCAAGCTTCAGATTCAGACAGATTCCCATAACTGGTATGATTAAACTCAATACAGACAGAGAAAGAGCTTTACGGCAGGCTAGAATATGAGTGCACCTCATCTGACTGGCAGCAGCTCTCCTCTTGTTGTACTGGGAAATTCCTTTCAGCTGCAGATGCCAAGGGTTGAACCTGAGACTTTACACGTTCAAACAATGTTCTCTCTTCACTGAGCAATGGTCCTCTCCCACAAAATGTAATATAAGCTGAACTTTGCCTGATGTACATAAATCCTGTGAATGTTCTCTTTCCAATGGACGTTCAGTTCCTTGGTTCATTACCCAACAAACAGAATCAAAGGATGAACACACTCGCTCCAAGCTTTAGTGGTGGGACGGGATGGAGACAAATACTAGCAGGGTAGGAACATCAGAAAGCTCATCCAAAGTTGAAAACTGCTGCTAGGGTTACTAAAGCCAAATTATGCATATTGTGTATTTGTGGTTCTAGTCAGTCAGCCACCTTGAACACATTAATGGCAAGCTGGAATGAAAATAAAATAAATTGTCCAGGATTTAGAACTGTGGACTTTCTTGTCATTCATGGACCTTCCATTCAGTCTTTATATTCTTTATTTGGTCATTTCATACCCAAAATATCACAGAGATCATTCTGCCATTCTCCTTTCTGCATCTTATTTGAAGGCCTCTGTCCAATCTCTAACCTGTTATATGCTACATGGGTTGTTAATTACACGTATTCCAAAGTTTCCTATGACAAAAAATGCATCAGGCCACTTCTTAATGCAAGTGATTTACTGGAAGCACACAACTGCATGCAGAATACAGACATTTTCATTTATTTAAAATATCTATAGCCCACTTACCATCCTAAGCACGTTTAGATAGATTACAATCCGTAAAATACTAAAAATAAAACAATACAATGTAATAAAACAAAAAATACTTTCATTTTTTAAAACAATAACACTCTCTACAACTACAGAGAATACAGTACAGGTAGTCCTCGCTTAACGACTGTTCATTTAATGACAGTCCAAAGTTATGACAGCCTTGGAAAAAGTGCTTTACAACCTGTACTCACGCTTATGACTGTCACAAACTGTTGCACCCCCCACAGTCACGTGATCACAATTTGCGACTTTTTAATGACAGTCGTTAAACTAATCACTTATCAGGTCAGGTCACATGGTGACTCGCTTAATGACCGCCTCGCTTAATGACCAATTTTCCAGTCCCTATTGTGGTCATTAAGCAAGGACTACCTGTAGTGCAGTTTTAAAAAAAATCAAGGACAACAGGGCATGACCAGGCTGTAGCTGACTTAATGTCCCAAATGCAAGTGTAAAAAGTCAGACCCTTACTTGGTGCCACAAAATGCTCAATGTTGATGTAAGCTTGGGATGTTCCTTATATAATGCACCTCCCTTTATGTAGGGGCACTGAGGAACTCTCCCATAGATCTTAATGTTTAGACAGGTACTGTGATGGAAGGCATGAGCGAGGAGGATCCTGGAATGGACCTTCAAGGTTACAGGGAGGGGGAGAGACATTCCAAGCATCTCCTCAGCCCCCAGCTGGAGTGTGTAAAAGTGAAGAGGAGGAGACTGGCCCCTCCCTAAGGGATTCAGGGTTATAGTTGCTGTCATTGGGGGTTAGAGTTAGTCTGGTGAGGTTCTGTCTAATAGGTGTAAGCTAATAAAGTAACTGAGCTGTTCCTGGATTGTCTCGCTGTGGTTCTTGGGCCGAACCTGACAGGTACATGCTAAGAAAGAAAATCCCTCAAGTACTGAAGTCCTCAACCTTTGACTGAAAGACAATTGGACTACCAAAGCCTTTCATAATATACCCTCATATATAAGGCTTCCTCATTCTCTGCAGTATATTTATTTATCTGGCCTTCTTGCCTCTGCGTGGAAAGTACAGCAGGGAGAAGTCTAAACACTGTATCTGGTGCAAAGTCTTGCCAGTAGGTACCGTAATAAAGGTAAATTGAGACATCATTAACAATATGTAACACTTAACAAGCAGTGATCATTATAGATAGTTTTCACCTTGGTTCCTTTTTGTCTCTTACCTCCATCAATGAATTTCTAGACTAAAATTATTTGAAATATAGACTGCACCCATCATATGTTCTAGTTCAACTTTAGCATCCATGGAAATATCACTAAGGGAAACCACTGGATGAAAGCCTACCTACTGTCAAGCTGAAAACCAAAAGTAAGTCTCTAGTATACCACAATGTATGAGCAAAGAAAAGCAACATTTATGTCCTAGGCTTAGCATATCATTCATCGTCATCCTTTTCCCACAACCTCATCTGCACTTACTGAAATATTCAGCGTGGTTGGCTTTTTTGACTTGCCTCGTTCACTGTCTTTTGGAGTCCCTGGCTATGAAAATGACAACAGAAGCAAGAAAAGGGGGAAAAGGCTATGATAAAAAAAACAGACCAATGGAAAATGTAAAATAGAGTATTTCAATCATATACATTCCAGAAGGATCTTATCCATTAGTATGCTATTAATTCTATTTTTCTAATATTTTAAATTAATATTTTATTTTATGCACATTTTATAGCATTTTAATTTAGAGCCACTGATTCTAAAGCTTTGAGCAGACAACAGGAAGTTAAAATTCTCAAGAACTACATATATTTTGTTGTTCAGTCATTAAGTCGTGTCCGACTCTTCGTGACCCCATGAACCATACTGCGCCAGGCCTTCCTGTCCTTCACTGCCTCCCTGAGTTTGCTCAGTTTCATGCTCATTGCTTCAGTGATGCTATCTAACCATCTCATCCTCTGCCATCCTCTTCTCCTTTTGCCTTCAATCTTTCCCAGCATCCAAAACACAAGATCAACTCACAATTCTCCTTTCCCAACAAGCTTGCTACTCTTTTTGTCACCCAAGCCCAACTGCAACTATGGGTGCATAATACAGTAAGTCAACTTACTGGCAGGGTTTTCGTGACAAGTGACTGCAGACCACAATAAAGATTACAGTTAACATCAAAAGTCATAACTCCAATGAGAAACCAGAGTTTGTATTTGGCTCACTTGGTCTAGTTCAGTGTGCCTTCTGAAAGTAAACTAACTGCAGCCACTATCATTGGTGGGGGCAAAGAATGATTTGTGCACTGTATCATGATGCAAAAACACTGTGACGTGCATACTTCCATCTGACATTGGGACACCTATGAAAGGGCAGGGTTTACATTGTGACATCATCACTTTTTTTTTTCATCATCACAAGTAGAAGCAGACTAATTAGTTCTCTTGGACAACAATATGAATTGCAGAAGCAGGAAGGAAGCACACCGTTTTTGTCTGCCTCCAAAATATTGGCCAGTTTGTTGGAAAACAGGGATTGGCTCCATCTTTGGGTGACCAGAAAAGTACTTCAGGATATGTCCAACTACCATTCTCAGTCACTGGAGATGGAGCTGACTGGAAAAGGATACACTACAACAATATTCCCAGAGTAGATTACTGTAACAACTTATAGCATTCCTTGTGTTTCACTGCAGCGCAAAATCTGCAAACCCATCTATTTTACAATCTTCTATAAAGGGAGATGATTTGCTCCAGAGCTAACCTATAAAACCATACTTCTGTTGTTAAGGCTGCTGACATAGCTGTCCCTCTTACAAAGGATGCCATGATGCAGGATTGGGAATGATATCTTGCCTCTTGAACTCATCCATTAATTGTGCAAGGAGAAACACTTCTTCCTTCATTTCCTTTTTGTAAGAGACAAATATCTCTTCATCTCTCTAATATACTTTTGAAACATATTCAAAAGTTCACATTTAGATTAAGCCAAGTGCATTCTCTGGAGTGGGCTGGGCCCAGACTGATATTAGAAAGGTCAATCTTTTGTGCTCAGTGGAACTTGGAAACAGATCTTGAGCATGAATTAGGAAACTGGTCTTAGAACCACCTTGTCCTGGTGGAACATAAAGAGATCCCTCAATCCTCCAAGCTATGGTTGCCTTCTGTAAAAATGTGTAATGGGTTCAAGGGGAACAGTCACTAAGATCCTAAGTACCAAAGACAAGGAAAATAGTGAATCACAAGTGCACTAATAAATCGGTGTACATGAGGAAGACCTGTAAGTGGTGCCCCTTAATTATGTACAAGAATAGACCCTAAAATAACTGCCTGTTAAAGCAATAGCCAAATAGTTCAGGGACCCCTGCTGCCAATGCCATTGTTTATGTCTTTTGTACCATCATTCAAGGAGTTCCAAGTCAAATGATTCATCTTAGTGGTGTCCATTTGCCCTGGGGCCAAGATGGTCTCTACTGCCAAACCCAAACACCCAAGGACCTCGGTACAGCACTGGAGCCTGATGCAAGATGTAGAGAGTTTCAGAAGATGCCATGATTGCTCCTGTCTCATCTCTACTAGAGCAGAGTACCACAGCCTACTGAGTGAAAATGAGATGACAAGAATCATCCATGCTTTAAGCACCTTACCTTGTGCATCACTTTGGATAGCACTGTGAAGCATGGAAATGCATACAGATGTCCTTGCAACCACAGCACCACCAAGCAAAATCCTCTCTATTCTGATGTTGAAATCTGAAGAAGTGTTTCACCTCTCTGCTGTCCCACTCTCAGAGACAGGTAAATAGAGGGGCATCCTCATCTTATTAAGAACTTATGAAAAATCTCCAGATGTAAGACTCATTCACCCTGTACAAAGTGCTAGCAATTTAAGCAGTCTCCCATGGTGATCAGCAATACACTTTGTATATTTCAAGGGTAGAGACAGAAGGTGTTTTCTCTGCTTATGACAAGATGTATGGACTTTTTCTGAAGGCCCTAAAGATTTAAATGGGCTTTTGTTGTAAGCTCTGTTCACACTTGTCTCTGCTGTCCACTCACCCTATCTAATAGAGTTCTCAAGGCCAGCTGCACTCCCCTCAGTTCTCACTGGGTATTGACTTGTAATGGGATGATGTTTCTTTTCCTAACCTGTTTAGAAACGGCCTTCCCACCAAGTCAGGCTAGAATCTGTGGTCACCTAATTAGTCCTCCAAGTTACATTCCATGTGCCAAATCGGTTGGGATAAGACAACAGTGCAGGGATTAGAATACTTGTTTCATACCATGAGGCATTTTCAAGTGTATTTTGCTAGTGACCTGATTTTGAAACAGGAGAGATAGCCGCTGTAGTGGAGTGCAGTGGAAGCAGGCCCATGGGACTCAGTCCAGTTCTACAATCATCATGCCAGCTTCATAAGGGTCAGTGTTCTGAACGCCAAGATCTTTTTCATGGTTTGACAATGCACTCTTGGGACAAGAACAGCATAACCCATTGGGGGAGATGGGCAGCATACAAATTTAATAAATAAATAAATAAACAAACAAACAAACAAAAAAATAACTCAATGGTGACTTAGGCACAGAAGCTACTTGCATAATGCCAATATGATCTTGGCAAGGTTCACCCCAAGGCCATGTTCCACGAAACATTGAACTCTGAGCTTCTTCACTGCTTTTCTACAGAGGACACTTTGATAAGCAGATCATCTAAATAGGATAAAACATGCCCTCCCCCCTCTGTGTTTTTAAAAGGTTCACAAGACTCATCCTCACCTTAAGTGCTGATGCTAGGGAGAAAGGGAGTGCTCTGAATTGAAACTGATCATTCCTGAATGTAAACCTGAAGAATCTCCATGGAGTTTCTGATAAGAATAAGGTAGCCTCTGATAAATCCACCAAACCCAGAAGGTTATCCACTTTAATTTTTTCATTCTAAAGACTCAACATCTATTGAATTTACTCCATTCTGATATTCAGAATGATTCTCCAATGTCCTGTTTCCTTTGACGCTGACCACATTTCTATCAAGTTTTAATGCTGCCCTTTTATCGTATTCTTCATAATTTTCTGGTGGAATGCAGACCTGACATCAAAGGCGGCAAAGAATAGTGATCTAATTCAGGCTTCCAGCTATTGAATTTCATTTCCCCAATATTTAACAAGGTCAGTTGTATAATATGAAACTGCAATGCAGTACCTCCAAACTTCAGGAATATATTATAATGATTATTTAAGAATAGCAAAAAAAAAATTATCCTTTTTACCTTAGATTCTGTTTCCAGAAATAATTTAGCCACTGGACCAAACAATACCAAATCTAATTTTCGAGGTTCAACATCATCTGGTAGAAGAAAATACTCCATATGATAGAAACGATGCATTTTTGGAATATGTCCTTCTCTTAATTTAGATCCTGCTACTTGCACTTCTTGTTTAGTGATCTGCCAAGGCTTATTTGCTGAAAATAAATAAATAAATTACAAAACAATGGTAGGAAGAGTGAAAGAAATCCAACTATGAATGAAAGAATATAACAACTCCATATGTATACATGCACATGTCTAAGAGATTATGCTACCATATAAAGAACCGATAAGAGAGGTAATAACATCATAAGATCACCCTTCAATGATCCAGAACTCCAGGTTTATCATTCTGAGGTGATGCAGGTAAACTCCTAAATATGTTTATTTATCCACAAAATAAATTGGAACAAACATGCCAAATATCTACCATTTTCACAATACATGGTTCTCCCTACCACTATTTTATTCTTACACAATCATGTAAGGTATGGTAGAATAGGTAAAGTGGTGTCCAAAGGCATGACACATTGAAATTTCTGAGATCTTCAATGCTTTTCAAATGGGAACTCCTAGTTTCAGGATATTTAAAAATACTGTCTTAGTCTAAACTGCAAAATATGATATTTACGCACTGAACTTTTATCACTTTCCTCTTTATGCCTACATGTCTCTTCATCTTTCTGTATTCACTCAATTCCACTCTCCCACCTGACTTCCTCAAAACTCAACAGCATCTGATACCTAAGGAGTGTGCTCAGTCCACAATGTGCTATTTTGCACTTTCTCTCCAACCGTGTTATGGAGTTTTCCTTGAAGATGTTTTAATTGCTATTGGTCTTATTGTTTTGTTTCACCAGGGATCCCCAAGACTGATTATATGAATTAACCCGTACAGCTTATATTCCAAGGCCACAAACACTATAAAGAAAATAGTACAGTAATATTTAGTCACTAAGTTATCTCATAGCTTTGATTAAATATTTGTAAATTTATCCATACATCCTAGATAAGGTTACCGAAAGATGCTCAAATAAACATTCAGCCTCCATTCACCCTTCCAAACAGCAGCCTGTACCAACATTAGACGCTGAACAGGCGCCACCACATTCATCTCAATTTTCCCCAGGAAATAGTTACAGGATATCTAAGATGTGCTGCATTAGATATAGCTATAGGTATAGCTGGACACTTATTTCCTCATCCAAACAAATGTCTATTTGTCTACAAAAAACCAATCCAGCATGTGGTATTTATCCATATCTACAGTACCACCCTAACCTATATCAATGTTTTACGTGAGGTTAAATTGTGCTGAACTTATAGAGCTGAGCCATTCTTAAAAATTCAAAACAATCTATCCATAGCCAAGATGACATTATAATTTAGGTGTCAAACAGAACTGCTACAATTTCCACATCTTTATATCCCAAAGATCAGCAATGGACAGGATTTATAATGTTAATTTGATATGATATAGAGATTTTTATTTAAATATGATGAGAAACACATACAATTCTTTATATGTTCAGTCTCCTCTGCAGTATTCTGTAAGCCCATATGACATGTTCAAAAGAAGAAAAAGAAAAAGAACTTACAATGCCATTTACCTACTTGGAAGAATAAGTGGGATAGCCAATGAAACTGAGAATGTGCAGGTAACCAGATGCTGAAAATCAAATTCTTGGCTTCTCTCTGAGTGACTGCATGTTATATTTTCATCTTCAGGAGTGGGATGACCACCACCACCACCACCACATATGTCTGGGGAATCAGTTCCATAGGTGCTGTCTGAACACTGTGTGTTGAAATCTTCCTCGGCTGCCTCTTCCTCCTCATCCTCATTTTGTCCCTCAAGATCCAGCAGATTACTTGCCATCCTGGGACAGAAACCCAAACTACTAATAATTCTAATTTCTTCTAATCTGTACATTTATTTTTAAAATTAACTACTTGAAAAAGGCAGTAAGCAACCCCTATGCCCTATTAAAACTTATCATAAAGAGAAGATGGAAGAATTTTATTTGTATGTCCCTTTCCAACAAACATACAGCCCATAGTAAATTCACATAACCAGAACATGAACAGATGTTTCATTCTGGGCCTGGATCATCCTTGAACAAGATGAATTTGTTCCTAGCATATATAAGTAATACAAATGTAATTTAAAAATGGCAAAGTGGCTTCTCTGGCTGCAAAGCCCCCATTATTGGTTTTTATTGTAGGCTGTTACATCAAACAAATCTGGCAAAATTCTTCTTTTTAAAAAATTTTCTTTATAAGTTCCTTGTCTGGCTTTTAGCCAAGTTTACCAGGAGACACTCAGCAACTGGGAAACAGTCATACTTACAGACACTCTAAGATCAGGCCTGGCCCTCAGAATGCCACAGAAGATAGGAAGCAGAGTGGACTCATTCAAGATTAAGTCTGCAAAGCTGCAGGTTCTCCACAGCGGGTATAAAGGAACATCGTGAGCTACAATATGCAGATCCAGGGCTAGTCTTGAGATACAGCCTGAAAACCACTTTGAGATAGAGGCTAAGTCTGAAAACAATATGTAATACATAAATTTAGACTTGGTTGGCAACCCTGAGTAACTGTAAGCTATCATTTTTTAATGTCACATGAAGGTATGCCAATCTTGAAATATACTTTATATAACAAGTTTCCCATCGATACAAAGCAAGGTGGCCAAAAGGGGTAAAGACAAGAGAAAACAACCACAAAGGGACTTATAGTGAACTGACACCTATAATCAAGCACTCCAAGCCAACGATGGCAGTGCACATAAGCAAGCAAACTTCCATTCAAGCATTCCTGATATATCAGAAACCAGACAGACAGAAAGCTGCCATGTTGTTACATCCAGTATTCAAGGCTATGAGTGGACAGAAGATTAAAAATAACAGCTTTAACCACACAAATCTTATCCAGGGATTAGGAGTTGAAACCTTTCATTTGAAATAATTTCTTAGGCAATAAGAACAAGCAGATGCACATATGCAACTTTGCTACAAACACATTCTTAGATTTCTACTGTGAGTTCAAGGAAGAAAAGCATATTTTAATACGATAAAAAGCCAAGCTGTCATTATCCAAACTACGCTCCAATGGATTAAATTAGAAAGCTGTGGGAATGCAAATAATGGATAAAATGCAGAGAAAGATAAATGAGATTAACTTTGAAAACAATGAACCATTAGCAAATTGTCTCATGAATTTAAATGAGCAGCAACACATATGTTTTCTTTCCCTGGACTGATATATATCTATATGCAAACTTACCCATCATTCTCTATATTCCCCATAAAGACAAATAATGCTATCTGGTTGCATAGAGAAATGAGTACAATACTGCAAAAATCGGTAAAGCATTGCTAAGGAGAACAGATAATTGCTGAACTGTTGCTTTATTATGTTTGTAAGTATGATTATAAACTGCAGTTTAGTATTACACATGTTTAGCCCATAGAAAAGTTCTTCCTCTTACTTAAAAAAAAACAAATCAGAAACTGTTGTTATTTATAAACAGTCATTTTGGAATCAGTAGCCACTTTACCAACATAAAACTGTAACTCACTATGAACAATAGAGAACAATTTTGCCAGGGTACCTAAAATTATTTATCCTGTTGTTTAAGGCTTGTATTTATAAAGACTAGACTGCGTAAAAGACCAATCTTTTTTTGCTTAGATGAAAGGCCTCTAAGATTGCAAAAGGACATAACATCAGACATAAAACTAATTCTTGATGAAACAGAAGCTTGCCCAGGGTAGTCTTGATAAGTATAAGCATGCATAAACAAGGTAAATTGGATTTAATTAGCCTTTAGAATATTACAGTAATTTAAAAGCATGTATTTCTAATCAGTTGGATTAGAATGTCCAATCAGACTTCAGCTTCTCAACCTACACGCTTTGCTAGAGTTTTTCAAGATAGCTATACATTGTGCAGCCTACAAGAACTTCCCAAGGTTGGTTATTTTCAACAAAGTCTATTCAAAGACTACTGCTGCAGGATCTGATTCTGACAGTCCAGAAATAAAAATGATAGAGTTTATCCTGGATCAAGTTTAATTATCTACTGAAAACATCAGACCAAAGGACATTTCTACCACATTAATTAAGCAGATTTGTTTCTATCATCTTCAGCATACACAGATGGTGTAGCATCCCAGGAAGATTTCCAGCAATAAGATGTCTTCCGTAAGTGAATGGCAGAAATTAGTATTATTTCTTCCCCGTTGATTTTAATGTGTATGCTTTAACTGTTTAACACTGTTGTTTTATTAAGTTTTCAAATATGATTTTAAGCTGCTTCAAACTTTTATCTGAAATGTTTTTCATAAAATAAACAGTAAGACTAAAGAGGGATTCTCATTCTCTTGCTTGGTACTGCAGCTAATAACTGCGATATTAAGAAGATCTGTATCACATTTACAGCCACTAGTTTATGCAATCTGACTGCTTCCAGCAGCAAAGCAGTTAAAAGCCACCAGAAAGAAAATAATTGATTAGAATTATTTTATTTATTTATTTATTTATTTATTTATTAAATTTGTATGCCGCCCATCTCCCCCAACGGGTGACTCTGGGCACCTCACAATTAAAACCAAAGACCCAAGAACCATTAAAAAATGATACCATATAAATAGTTAAAATTAATTAATCAATTAAAATCAGACTATTACCAACAAGCAAGGCTTTTTTTCAATTTGTATAAAAACAAAACAAAAGGTTTGGCTGGAATTGTGGAATTTAAATATAATCTGGAAGTTGTGTAGCATTTGCAACGTAAAGCATATGCCAACATGAATAAGGTTACCCCTGGAGACCACTTTATTAATTTGAAAGTATAAGTAAGTATATAAAGCTATTTGGCAAGGGCATATAGGGAGTCACACACACATCCTAGACTCAGACAGAAATATTTTTAAAAATGAGTATGTAACAACTAGCTAAGATCCATTTAAATGGAGAAGCCTACACCCACTCAGACTGCAGGCTGCAATTTCTATGCAGGCTCAGGAGGCAGTTTCAGGGCTAGGTACAGCACACCAGATTCCTCCCAGGGGAACACCTCATACCAATGAATAGTTGCTCTCTGCTAAGGAAAGGCACCACCGACCCCCTTGGAGAGCGACATATCCTAAAGAAAACAAGCAAGTTCAGCATGTGAACAGGAACATCCCCTCACCCCTCGGCAGTGTCCCAGGCCTAGGACCTCTGAAAGCTGCGTTGAGGCAACCAAGTCCCAGCAGCTGAGGCACATCAAGCATAAGGCTACCCCTCCAGATAGGCAGAGTAAAAGGCAGATGCTCTCGAGTCTAGCTAGACTTCTAGGAATCACATGCATCGTTTTCTTGGCAAAGGCACTTCCTGCTCCTGTTCCATCACACCAGAGTTGATCCTGCTTAGCTTCCGAATTCAGACAAGGTCGCTCAAGCGCTGCTACCAGTTGAGTCGGGCAGGGAGAGAGAGGCAATCAGCTTAATGAATGGAGTCCCCAGATGTCATCCTGCAGTAAACAGGGTCACACGGACTGGACCGCCCTATTGATCAACGCCACAAGTTGATCAATACCACGCCAGCAACCTCCCCTTCTAAAAACTCCAGGGCCACTCGCGGGATTTACCTGGATCGGCGGAGCAAGCACGTCGCCACACAACAAAGCTCCACAGGAAACTCACTCAGCCGGCGCAGCACCTGGCAACAAAGACAAACGTTTGCGGGATCCGATCTTCATTCGCCTCGCCAAAGAATCCCGCTCGGCCCCTTTCGGCCCTGGAAGTTGCCCTCGCAACCAGTGCGTTGGGCTTGGCGCTGCGAGGCGTCACGGGAACAGCGGTTGTTAAGGCCGCTGTCCCCCCCGTCCTGCTAGTGACTTTTCAAACAACCCGGTAGCGACAAGAGGAGAGGGGAGAACTCACGACGTCTATTCTTCCCACCCCGCGAGAAGTCCTGTTGCGATAACCAGCCAGGGATCCAGAGAAAAGGAAGCAAAGTTGGCAACGAGGCCGGCTTCGCAGCTGAGAATACAACTGTCCACGCCTGTACGTGCTCCTAGTACCACCTACGGTGTACGTGGCCTCGCTTCGTGAAAGGACTTGCTAGGCAGCCCCACGCGCAACGGACGCGTTCCAAACGCCGCTAGAAAAAACTGGAACCCGGATGGAACCTTCCCAACGTATTTAGCTTTATGACGTATAATCGAATTCGTGTTCTGGGACCTTGTCTGCCCTTATTGCAGGCTTCTCAAGCCTTTGGCGGCGTATGGCCCGTTTTGGAGATTTGAACGCGTTGTGGGGTGCCATCCATTGGAGCAAGAGTTCACAAAATAGCTGTTGTAATGGACGAGGCTGATCACAAAACACCCGTTTTGCAAATAACCAACCTCAGAAGCTGAAGATCAAGTCTTGTAACCTGCCCTGTAAAGCAGACCTAAGTCCTGAGAGGGAAATGCTCTCTAGAATCCAGTTTTCTATTACACCAAAGCAGACATTTAATTAAAACTAGGCTTTGTGTGTGTGTGTGTGTGTGTGTGTGCGCGTGCCAATCACTTCATCCCACTCTTTCACCCAGCCCACAAATCATCTTCAGCCAACTTCTCCATATCTAGGTTTCTCCCCAACTAGGAGAAACACAGAAAGTAGCTTCAAAGTCATAGGTAGCCTTGGGGCCTCATCATGTTCCAGGGCACTAAACCACATTTCCTTAACTGGCTTGTTGAATGAGCCACACAGTTCACACAACATGCCGACATGCCGAGCCATAAACCATGATTTACAAGGCTGGGTTCACTCTGTATGCAAAAGCAACATGGGACAAAAATTATTTATTACACTTTTTTAGTGACCCAATAAAAATAAATTAAAATCCAAACAGTAAAACAATAAAATACAATTAATCTAGGTATATAATATATTAAATGTACCGTCCTAGTGGAGAGGAGGCATTTAAAATCAAACTGAGACTGAAGATAATCAAGATGAGGACCAGGCACACATCTCTGAGAAGCAACCTCAAAAGGGGAGACATAATTGAGAAAACCTTCCCTTTATAATCCAGTGCATTGCAGTAACCAGAGATTGCTAGAATATTTGTAAGGGATAGTAGGCTTTTAAGAAATTGTACATATATACCTGGAATTGCACTGCTGGGCAGACATATTTATTACTGTTATTGTTGGTCGCAGTCAGCCAGATGTTTAGACTGGATTTGGTTTTTTTTATCCACCTATCGAGTCCTTCCCAAAGACCTGGGTTAGGCAAATGTTGTTTGATGGCGTTAAAATTAATATTGTTGGTTGCACAGTCACCCAGATGTTTAGACTGGAGTTGGCATTTTTATCCATCAAAGGTAACTCTCTTTTCAGCACAATTCAGCAATCCAACAGAAAGATTACCAGAGAATCTTTAATCATGCATCCATCCATACCCATCACATGATCCCTTTCTGGGTAACCATAGTTGATATTTTTGTTTAAACTGCTAAAAGGACTGTTAAGCACTGACTCTTCCTATGCCTTTAGTGACAGTTATGGATCCAGGAGTGCTGAATGCAACCCCCCTAGGACAGATTGATCATAACTCACTGTTGTCTGGACTGAACTTCCATTTATTGATCCTCTTCCAGTTCATTATGCAGGCATCACTTCAGGGCATCTACTGTCTCCATGAATTAGATGAAAGTAGAATTAAATCTGGGTGTCATCTTCATACTGATGACAATTCAACCCACTTCCTTGGATGATATATGACATAGCCTGGGGATAACATTGAGTCCTGAGGAACTCCATGACACTACTCTGTGGAACATTGTTATAAGCCCTCAACACCAAATTCCAGAAACAGCCAGTCAGGTAGGAGCAGAACCATAGAAAGGAACCATAGAAAGGATACCATGATTGATGGTATCAAAAGCCACTGCATGAGCCAAAAGAAACTACAGAATTGCATTCCCCATCCGCTCTCAGCGAAGATCATGTGACCAGGCAATAGTTTCTGTCCTGAAGCTAGACCATATCTGGATTGAAATCAATATGGAAAGTCAGCTTCACCCAAAAGTGTTTGAAATTGGTCAACAACCTCTTGGCTGAGTACCTTATCCAAGGACGGAGTATTAGTAACCACAGAATAGCAGATGTGAGTGTAGCCATGGAATCTGGATTCAATTCCATCTAGCTTATTGTGGTCTATACCAACTGGCAGCAGCTCTCTGGAGTTTCAGGAAGAAAATACTTACTACAGATAGTAGGGATTGAATCTTGGACATTTTTCAAATCATCTTTCCCTAAGGACTCTTGTCTACCAGGAAGACTAAGGATCTGCTGTCTACAGAAAGTGCATTTGAATCAAAAGTGCTTTGCCTGCATACTTGAAAATAAAACAGCTACTACATAGACAGTAATCTCCAGCGTTTTCATCTAAAGAGACAAAGCACTGGAGGATCACCCCCAAATATATCATATAAACATTGGAGGTAGTGCATAACAATATATTAATATTTGGGGGGGGGGGTGCCTTCCAGTGAGTGTTGACTCCTGGCAACTGCCTGGATCCCTGTTTTCTTGGCAAGATTTTGGAAGTGGTTTGCCATTGCCTCCTTTCTAGGGCTGAGAGAGAGAGAAAGTGGCCCAAAGTCACCCAGATGCTTTGTTCCTAAGATGGGACTAGAACTCACAGTCTCCAGGTTTCTAGTCTGGTGCCTTAACCACTACACCAAACTGGCTCTCATGTATTAATATATAGCTAGTTATTTTATTTATATGGATAACTTCCGAAGTATTTCTTAATCTTTCTATTTAGTTTGCTTTCAATTCTTCAGAAAAATCAAGCATGTTACCATAATTAATTTTTTTCAACTCATTATGTGGAACATTTTGATCACTTTCTACTAGTGCAATCCCAGCTAAAATATATCATCTGTTGGAGTTAGTGAAAACAGTCAACACCCATCACACACACCTCTTGATTCTTTCAAGTATTTCCCATCCAGCTACAAAATATGTCCAATCCTTCTTAAGAGGATTATGAGACTGGAGAAGAACCACAGCTGGTAGTAGATGAATTCTAAATCAATTTTCTTGTACCTATAAATGGAAAAGTGATATGCAGTGAGGTAGTTTGCATTATACAATAGATGAACTACTGATTTACTTTGAATTATTTAAAAAACGCAGCAATGTTTTGATTTGGCACAAATTCTATTTTATTTCCATTTCATCTGTGTACACATTTTATTAAAAATATATATGAGATATCCAAAGATTGTGGTAACATAGTTGAGCATATATTGAGTGCTTATGCATTATATCTGTTCCATTGGCCATTTTTATATATGTCTACAATATTTCCTTACAAATCAAAGTTTAGAGACTGTTTTCAAGTTGTTTGTTGCTAAAGTTAAGTAGCAAATTAGGGGGCATCAGGGATTAACCCAGAGTCTCAGGAATTCTGGATTCAGGGTATGAACTGCCTATATATCTTATGATTTTGTAAAGAATAAATATGTGAACTTCTCAGTGTGTCAACTTTCTTGATTTGCATTATCATTTAATTAGGAAAGGAATTTGTTCATACTTTGAACTGATGTACAGAAATCTTTTCATTAGCCTTTTTCCAAAGCATCTTTCATTGGATTAAAGTAAAATGAGAAGGAGGTATATTAAAAAATAAGACCTAGTCCTTCTTTTGTGTCTCCTTCATTATCCAAACATTGCCAATCACAAATATCTTAGTGATTGATCAATGAGGTTGTTCCACACTTGAAAGACATGAGTAGAGCTGAGCAGGTATACAATAGAGACAGTATGGTGGTTCTCAGAGATGGAATGACATTACTACCAGTAATGATGTGTGGCTCTGGTGTAGTTCTGCTTGGATAAACAAGGGATGCTGGTTCTTGAAGCTGACAGACCTCTCTGTGAGCTCAGTAAAATCTATGTCTCCACTGTCAATAACAGACAGATGATATTAAGCTGCACAGAGTCTTACCAAACTGGCAAGCAGATAAATTTCATAAGTAGACAGAGGTTCAAGGTCCCTTGATTTGCTCCTTGTGAGTAGTGAATAGTGATGCCAGATGCTGTTCATTACCAGGAAGTGAGTCAGCAGCAGAACGCAAAGATCTATGTTCATTAAGAAAATGCCTTTTCCTTCACTTGAAACTTGGAGTGGATGAGAACTTGATTCAGGTTTTTAATCATAAGAACTTAGTGAAATCTACAGGTCACTTCCTAAAGGAACCTGAAAAAAGCAAATACGAGAAAAAGCAAAAGTAACTGATTCATCAAACAAGGCAGATGGCCATGAAGTCAGAATTCTTAAACATTAGGGCTTGAATCCTTCTATATTCAATCATGTTGGTGGTGCTGAACAAGGCCTGTCACCTGCTTTTCTTAAGCTCCTTATCTTAATAACTACATAATATAGGCAGACACAATATTATTGCCATCATACTGGCTTATTGAATGTAGCCAATGCAAATAATGAGAATTGCATTAATTTTTTTTTAATGAGAGTATTAAAATTAGATATGTGCAATCCTTATCATTCCAGGAATAGAGCATCTTTAATGAACAGCCCCAGGAATAGTGAGAGGGTTCTGAGTTACTTCCCCTGCCCCTTAAGTCAATAAGAAGGCTTGAAGGCAGTGGGGATGTGATGGATGGTGGGGAATGATGTTGGGGATGTGATGTGTGGTTGTGACTGGATGGGCAGTTGGTGTGAGTGGCTTACCAGATTGCTGACCTCTCAACCACAGAGTGTTTGTAAAAAGTGGTTGAGTTGTGCAATTGCCACCCACCTTGGGAGAATGTATAGTCTGGAAGATGGGAGTGAGGCATATAGGTACAGTATCAGGTCAAGGCAGACATAGTGGGTTGACCGTTCCAGGGTGATATTCAACCTGTCAGCAATCTCCTCTTCTGATTTGGCAACCCACCTGGTGGCCTCGCTGGATTGTCAGTGAATTTAGCCTTAAAGTGTTGCTGATGAACACCAGCTTTGTCTCCAATAAGACTGCATCCATTCCTATGATTTGGTGGTGGATGAACACATGGACGTGGCATCTATTACTGATACCTGGCTGGTGAAGGTAGTGAATGTCACTTTCTTTGAAATCTGCCCAGCCAGGTTTTGGGTCCTACATCAGCCTCAAGAGCAGGACTAGGGAGGGAAGGGGGAAGCAGGCATTGATCTACTGGTAGACTTTATCTGTAGCTACGGTTACTGTTCCAGCAGTGGCAGGTTATGAATGCCTATGTGTTAAGTTGGGCCATAGAGATAAGAAAGGAGTCCTGTTGGTGTACAGGCCACATTGCTGCCCAGCAGGATCCCTCCCTGGGCTTCTGAACTTGGTTGCTGGACTGGTGAGACCCTCACCTTTTGGTGCTGGGGGACTTCAACCTCGATATGATCGGGACCAAGAGTTTATGGACTCCATGGCAACTATGGGCTTATCTCAGGTGATCTCAGGTCTGACACATGTGAGTATACACACTTTAGATCTTGCCTGCATTTTGAAGCACTTGCCATATAATCTGGATGTGAAGGATATTATCATCAACACTTTGTAGCAGTCAGATCACTTCCTGCTCCAGATGTGATTGACTGCCACCTGGGACCTCTGTAGGGTTGGACCTACTCAAATGGTCTGACTCAGGTGCCTTATAGATTCAAGTAGTTTCTGGCAGGTGCTTGGGGAGCTTCCTGTCAATCTGGTGGGTGAATCCACTGAGAACCTGATTCACTGTTGGCAATGTGTGAGGCAACCTGAGACTTTGACGTAATTGTTCCTGAGGGCTCGTCTGTCCTGACTGATATCAGATGGCTCTTTGGTTTGTTGAAGGTTTTGTGAGATGAAGCAGCAGAAGGGACACCTAGAGCACTGCTGGAGAAAGACAAGAAGTTAATCTGATTGACTATGGATGCTGCCTGTATTCAGGCCAATCTGTGGTGATAAGAGAGACGAAGCACCATTACTTCTCCTCTCTGATTACATCAATGTATTGTTGTCCAGCAGCTGTGTTTCAAGTGGTCAGCTCCCTATTAGGGAACAACCATCTATGTGAAACCATTGGGTGAGGTCATCCACCAGTTTAGATTCAGTATCATCAGTATGCTGATGATACCCAGCTTTACATCTTAACCCCAAGCTGCACAGGTGAAGCTGTCAATGTAATGAACCAGTATCTGGAGGTTGTTCAGGTCTGGATAGGGCAGAACAGACTTCGGCTCAATCCTAACAAGACTGAGTGGCTGGGCCTGTTTGGCCCCCCAGGGTCAGGGATGTTACCATCATTGTTCTTGAATGCTAATTCCCTCCAGTGACATCACTCCCCCCTCTCAGAAACCAAACAACACCAAAAGATGCCACCCAAACTGAGTGTTGCCTATCTCTATTCAATTGATTGTGTGGCTATGAGACCTGAAACATGAACAGTTTTTATAACTAATATGTTTTCTATGACTCTATAAATAGTAGAAATATCTCATACCTGAGATAAATTTATCAGGAATAAAATAGATGCAGTAAACAGTAGGCTTAAACTGAGTTAACCTAATTGCAAATAGTGCTATGTTTACCTTCTTGCCTCCACTGACTAGATAATTACCTGCGGTCTTAAGAAAATTCTTGACAATTGATTACTAATAAGTATTATACATTTATGTGATCAAGAGATTGTACCCCCTTATACAGCTTAGTGAAGCTTTTGTTTAAAATAAACAGTGAGCTGAGCTAAACATGTTACGTACTTTTAGGGTGAATTGCAATGAATTCTGTTAATTGTAGAAGAACCTCAGTCTTGAAAACAATTATGGTATTTCCTATTTAGAGGGAAAAAGAGAGTGTTTATACCACAAACACCCAGCATCATTGTATTTCAGTGTATGTGAACACAAATTGCCTTTGTGTTGATGTGTGTTTTCTTTTTTTAACACCCTGATTGTGAAATCAAAGAATTATCTTTCAAAAGATTCAACCTCTATTCTTTAAATCAGAAGAAGAGCAGATGGGCAGTTAACAGTTCAACAAAGGCTCAGTGTCCTTCAACAATACTTCAGTCTCTTTATTCTCTTTATTCCAGTGAGAGAAATGAGTGAGAAGCTCAATTGCCACTCATGTGGAAACTGCAGGTGGCGTGGTAAAATATAGGCTGACATTTTAATAGTCTGGTAAAGATTTTGTTAGACTTCAAATCAATTATGTAAAATAACTAGGACAAAACCAATGATAATTGTTTTAACATCTGCCCCAGGAACCTTTTGCTTTAATTCTTCTTGCTGAAGATTCATTTAGCCGATATGTGCAGATTAGATAACAGATGGATTTTTGCATAATAGTTTGCAGAAAGTTCAGAATGGGTTATTATACCTATCTTCCTTTACTTTAATATTCAAAGCATATATCACTTAGTTTAGAGATCCACAGAATGCAAGAACTTAAATACATTAAATAATTGCCGCTTAAGATGTTTTGAGAGCTTTGATGTTTATAGACAGAGCTGCATATATACTGCATAATTGCCACAGAATAACATAGCTACTATGTCAAAATTAATTATTGAATAAAACATTAGGATTTTTTTTAAAATCTGCAAAATATGCCATCAGTTAAGAAAGAAGCCATATATATATACATGATATAAATATGAATCAATTGAATGTTTATGTTAAAAAGGAACATGAATATAAACTTTAATTGGATTACTGTACTCTGCTTTTATAGGCATTTGTTTGGGAAGGCTGATCTAGCTGTTCCGCTACAGGACTCTTAAATTTGTGCAATATCTCAGTGAAAGAAAAAGACACAACCAAAAGGGAAATAAAAAGATTGTATAGTAAAAGTGATAGCTACTCCTTCAATATAATTGCCAACGCTATTGTCAACCACAAAACTCCACTGGAAGAGACATTTATAAAAGATACAATGACAGGATGATGGTGGCCTAATATCCCTGTGACACCATTCATACACACTTTCAACACAAAACAAACAGAAAATAAAAGGTCATGGTACTTACATTGGTGGGATAGCAGGGCCATCAGAACTTAGAGTGTGTGTCATTCAGGAATTCCAGAAAAGAATTTTATTATCTCTCTTAGGAAGCTCCTGACTCATCATTCTTTCCTTCTTCCTTCCCTCCTACCCTTCAATAAAACTAAACTAAGTGCCACTAATGAGAAAACCCCATATGACATTATCCATATAAGCAAATCAGCAAGTTGCGCTCCATAAGAAATCTGCATGCTATAGCAATCCAAGCAACTCAGTCTTTACGTCAGGAACTACTTTGCCTGGAAGTAAAGTATAGATCATCATATCATTCAGCTGGGTCCACAGGCTTGTATTTGGTTGGATAGGTCTGCATGGAAGCACTAACCATCTCAAACATTTATGGCACGCAACATATGTTTTGTTACAGTGGGACCAATAATCTCACACAAACCTAGACTGTTGTTTGAGAAAGCATATGTTTTGCAAAGGAGAGGTCAAGGTATCCATCATAAATGAGAGAAAAAAGGAAGTCCACAAAAAAGAGCAATAAGAACCACCTGATACTATAGTGAAACATTGAGATGAAGACAACATAGGTTTGAACAGAAGTTGGTGACCTCTGCAAGGCAAAGGCAAAAACAGTATTTGATGCAAAAGATAGAAATCATGAGGGCAACTCAGGTTTCCCATTTACACAGGGCATAACACAGAAGACAGGCTCGCAATAGAGTCTAGCCTACAAGGGCATCAACCATGTAGCTCACAAGTTAAACATACATATTAGAGGAGAGAGAATGGATACCATGTAGCCAACCATAGAACCATATGAAGATTCAGCATACAAGGCTGGAGCCTAGTGGTACAGCACAGGCGTAACTTGCAGGAGCTTCAGGTTTCAACCTCTGGCTATAATAGGAGAATCAGTACATTTGGGCTGAAACTTGGCTTTAACCCACAAGAAAGGATATCAGTTCATTTACCAGCAGGAGCAATAAGTCAAGTGAAGCATTCAGAATTAACCAGGCAAACAATGGTTGTGCTCTCCTTTACTTGCTCTTGGGGAAAGGAAATGGATCTTAGCTGAGTTTGAATTTTGGATTTTAAAAAATGGAAGCAGTGGTTCACAGCTTTTATTATGCAATTGCCCTGTCTCAAACACACAATCATGTGGAAAAATGGACAGCATTAATAGATGTGTTCCATTCATAGCCCTTGTAAGAAGAAATGCATATAAAGCCAGAATTGAGAAGACAGCAACAGACAGCAAATGCCACCTCTGCAAAGAAGCTGAAGAAACAGTGGACCATCTAGTTAGCTACTGCAAGAAGATCACACAGACTGACTACAAACAACGGCATGACAAAGTAGCACCAATGGTGCATTGGAATATTTAAAGAAAAACCATTTGCCTGCAAACAAGAACTGGTGGGACCACAAAACAGACAAAGTCATAGAAAATGAAGAAGCTAAAGTGCTCTGGGACTTGAGAATTCAGACAGACAAGCACCTGCCATCTAACACCCCAGACTTAACAATTGTTAATCGGAAAGACAAAAAAGTCTGGGTAGTGGACATTGCAATATCTGGAAACAGCAGAACAGAAGAGAAAGAACTGGAGAAAATCACAAAATATAAAGACCTGCAAATAGAAGTAGAACAACTATGGCAAAATAAAGCAAAGATAGTACCAATAGTAATAGGTGCCTTAGTGCAATCCCAAAACATCTGGAACACCACTTGAAGACCATCGGCATTGACCAAATCACCATCAGTCAATTTCAAAAGGCAGCTTTACTTGGAATAGCTTACATCTTACAACAATACCTTTAACACCACCAAACAACATTTGCTTATCCCAGGTCCTTGGGAAAGACTCGATCAGTGGATAAAAATGCCAAATCCAGTCTAAACATCTGGCTGACTGTGCAACCAACCATAATAATAATGATCAGCACAGAGGTTTATACTAGTGGGCCATTGGCATAAATATAATTCTGAAACTGAAAAGACAAAATTAAAAATCCAGGGGTCAGAACAAAAAGGGATCCAAAACTGAACCCAGGGGAACACCAGCGGGTAATAGAGAAAAAACACAAGAAGCTAGACCATTTCAGCTAATGGAAAATGTGTGACCCAAAAGTTAAGATTCAAGCTAGCCCTGTGCTAATGACCCTAACATTAACTTAATGCTAATTCAAATGGGACAACAACATTTAGTGGTCCAAGGATTCAAAGGAGAAAGTTTCTGACCTTCAATTGTTAGAAAGAAGGCAGATCTTTTGGTTCATACTTCGTGATAAAACAGGCTAGGGACAGCCTGCAAAGCCTGCCTTCTGGAATTTTTTTCAAACCCCCAATAGCAGTTCCATGGCTGGGACAGAGGGGGGCTTAAAGATGGAGTGGCCAGCAGCACTGAGAGCAACTAGGGCACCAGGGGAACATTTTTTAACTCAACCTTTCTTTTGTCAACTTCTCCTGCCATACCAAACTTAAAACCCTTTTGTTCAATTTTCAGAGAATTCTTCTGCTGATGGACCAACAGAGAGGGTCCCAGTTCTCTTCGTATAATTTCTTACCAACATTCTTCAGTCTGGAAAATTAAAAAAAACAAAACAGGAAAAATTGAGCAGCTGTTTATCAGCTCACTTCCTTGTTCATGGTGAGCCGCCTTTCTGCAAAATCCTGGCTTACCATGATGTGCAAAAGCAATGTGTGCACTTACCTGAGAGTAAGTCCCATGACAGTGTCTGAATTCATGAACCCTAACTATTTGTAATATGGTTTGATTCTGCTTAGTCAACCAACTGTGCTTAAGTAAGTTGAAATGTGTGAACCTAATCATTATGGGTAAGCCAGGAAGGAAGGGGCATAATGTATCATAGCAACTGTCTTCTTTTGGGAGAGGAAAAAACAGTGCTGCAAGTTCTCAACTCTGCTGGCTTTCTTCTGGAGAGATGCTTATCCCTCTGTGAGCCAAGCCAGTAGGATTTACTTCTGAGTGAATGTGTATAGCTTTGTTCTTCTAAGAAGATGTAACACTTGTGTTGCTTTTTTGCTTTAACAGAACTAAATAATGTAGCAGTTTTAGTTAAGCTGCCTTTTCGGAATCTATTCTCTCACCGAAATATACTTATTTTCCCCTGAAAAACATATTTTCATTTCTAGCAACAGCTTTCCTTCTTGTAATGCTAGAAATGGACATATAACTGCAAGAAAGTATGCCTTCTTTTCTAACCAACTCCAGCAATGAACATTGGAATCATCCACTTTGATCTTTCAACCAAAATACTGATGAATTTTATTGTGGTTTTGAGCGGTGCTGCTCAAGAAGTTTGCAAACATTTTGGTTTTAAATGCTTGCTTTTATATATCAATCCCACTGAACATTTGAATGAGGTTGCCAATAACTGAGAATGTTTATATTTTCAGGAGTAAAAGGTTTTTTTAAAGGTCCAGTTAAGGAGGCTAAGAGGCACTACATAAATGCAATGTAAGTATTTGTCTCGTAAGCACATACTTACAGTATCTTTACAATTATAGAAAGGGATATACATTTTTATCTGAGATACTGGTAGGTTCCTCCCAGCAACACACAGTAATTATAATGGACAAACTGTATACTTCTGAGAGATTCTTCATGAGAAGATAATCTGGAAATAATGCTGGTTACCTCCTAAAAGATAGTTTGCTTCCTTTCTTCTCGTGCACTATATCCTGTAGAGTGGGCTGTGTATATTCAAGGACAACCTCTCAATTCTCACAAAGAGGTACCATAAATATGGGCTAGGTCCCATGTGACTGATGTGCATACTAGATTATACACCATGCTGAGCCAGCAGCCACTTCTGTGACTTAGCAGTAAGGCCTGGTTTCCTTAACAGGCAAGTCAAGATAGAAAGAATTCTCTGAAGATGTTAAGTTAGAAGCTCTGCTAGTTTTCTAATGCATAGTTTCCTCTATGCAATAAGTACCCTCATAAATGTATTGGACAAGATCTGCGAAAGTTGTTCATCCATGTAGTGATTCCATATTTTCTGAGCATTCAACATAAAATTCTCACAAGCAGCAGATTCCTTATTATATTGGGATTCTGTGTGAAAGATGCTATCTTTGGGAATCTAGGAAGTATTACCATTGATGCAAAAAGGGAACAGGTGACTCTTTTTTTCTTTCAAGATTTTTCCAAAAAGGAAACAGGTGACTTTTTTTTTCTTTCAAAACAATGCAAGAATAATTAGAAGCTGGGTTCTAGGTGTTATATGCTGACATACAGAAACAGTGCTGTGGCCTCTTCTCATGTTGTCATTCCACTACATGCAATTCCATTTTGTTTTAGAACAGCTTGTACTGGATGGCTATAATTTCATGTAGTCCAATATCTTATAATCACTTGCTGTTACTAAAGACCTTACCTTGGTGATTCCATTTTGTTTGTATTTTATTCTGGGGGAAATGGGCTTATTGGGAAAGGCTGGGAGAACCATTCGGAACAAAAGGCGTGATTACTATTATCAATACATCCCCGAGCATAATGAAATGAAAGGGAAAAGAATACTTTCCTCCACTGATTAAATTGACTAGCAATTCCGCTGAGAGAGTCTGCTAATGAATTGCCTGTCAGATTTAGAGAAGCCACATTGCCAGCAATAGGAAAGAAACATTTGCTTGAGCCAATCCAGGGTATGATGAAAAACATACACAATTTTGAAACATACAATGGATACAAAGATCACAGCAATATTTGAGTCACAGAAGAATTCAAGCAATCCCTGTTGTCATCAGTGGGCTGCCTTTTGAGAAACAAGCAGGTGAACATCTATCTGTATTTTTTCTCTCTAGACCTAACTTGGGTGCAGCCAAGACTCATTAAACTTTTTGAAATATTATTTCCCCCAAATATACAAGTAATCTTAAGTCTTGCAGGCCTAAAACTTTCCATTCATTTAGTTGGCTCAGCAGAGTTTCATTTTGCTCTTTGTGATTTCCATGGCCAGAACCCTCTCTTTTTTCTATGACCTGCTTTGATGCCTTGGTTGCATTAAGAATATTTTACCCCATTAAAAAAGCCACTGGGCTGCCCAGCGCATGCTTCCGCATTTGGAGTGGCACAGCTGCCAATCTTTTTTGCACTCTCATTGTTTAGCAGCAAACTTTGTGTCAGTTTCTGAAACTGAGACCAATAGGTTTTAGTAGCCGGTTAAGGAACCCACCACTGGGCAGAACAATGCCACTTAACACCTCAGGCTGACTGTCTCTACCGGCTCTTTTCAAAGCTGTTTGCCCAATTAATTTGGGCCACTGCCCTCTGTGATAACAGCTTTGGTGTCTCTTCAGTCTTCTCACCATCATAGCCAGATTTATTCTTGGGAAACTATTTTCTTGGCTATTCCTGAACAGCAGCATTCTGGATTGCGCCCACAAATCTGGGGGCATTGTTTAGGTGCTTAAAGAACCTTAAATTTAAGGTTCTAAGATAGTAGCCTATGTATAAACAGCATTTTCCAGTGACTTATGAGTAATGAAGCACTTTTCCTCTCCTTTTTTTTTCTTTTTTTGCAGTTATTATTTCTGTCTTAAATCTATCAGGTTTTTTTATTTGCATTCATATTCTACCTTTTCTCTAGAAAAGTGTGGTGCAGAACATATGGGAGATGCAGCAATATTATCTCTAAACCAACAATCTTGTGTTGTCCATTGGCTGAGAAAAATCAGCCCAAAGCCACCCAGGGAAACGTGCAGTCAGGTGGGAATGTGGAACTGGATCTTTGATCTTTATTTGATTTCCATAGTCATCCAATACAATACTGTATTCATCCAGCACCTTCTTCTCCATTTTTGGTAAATGCTGTTTCCTCCTGGGTTTTTTTTTCCTATTGTTAGATTAGAAGATTTAAAATTATGTGTCAGTCTGCATGCTTTCCTCTCTTAAAGTTAATTATTGCTTGTCCTGTTCTTTTGTAAATTGGTGAATCTCTTTGAAATGTAAAAAGCAGTCATATCTGTACTGAACCATAAAGGGGGAAAAAATCCAAATGCTGTAACTGATAAATGTATTATCAGGACCAAGGAAGATGTAACAAAATAGTATATTACCTTTTAATCAGGACAGATATTACAAAAACAAGGAATGATGTCACTCTTGCCAGAATGTAATTTTCATTGTTTTTTAACATAAGTGCATGTTAATTTGTGAATTCTGAGAGCCAGTTTGATTTCCCCCACATTATTGAATTTTTTAAAAAGCTGTTTCCTAAATAGCATAGACATTTGCTGTGTGTGTGATATGCTTCAGATCAAATAACAGCTAGATTAACTAGCCCATGCATACCTGGGACTCTAGTGAACCTGTGATTCAGAAAACTCCAGTATCTTAAGTGACTGAGCAGGTCTTGCGGAGCAGAAAAATCTGAAAAGTGAAAAAGAATTGTTTTATAAAAAGATGTTTCTTCTGCAATGCTACACATTTAAAAATTAGATCCTGCCCTTGAACAAAGAAAGCATGCCTGGTGAGTAAAATTGCAGGCACAGTGCCAGATGTCTTGAAATATAAAAACTACTCTAAACATACTTTGTTTCTTCATCTGAATGCCAAACATCTTCCATGCTTGAAAACTCTGTGTGTGATGAATTGTCTTACTTTTGAATATTTTTTTAGTTTTTGAAAAAGGAAATAAAACTTTGAGAAAGTCAAAACTCTGAGAAAAGCAGTTTTCCTCTCTTTATGAAATGTTCCAATTACAAACATCGCACTTCTGTACAACTGGCAAACAGGCAGCTACTGAAAAATACACCTGCACGCGCACAATTTACAGCAAAAGCAGCACGTGTTGGCTATGCACGAAGGCTCTTGTTATGTTCTAATGTGGTGCTTCTGATGTTTGCCCAACATTTCTTCATTAGGTTGTCACTTGTATTGACTTTCTTAATTAGATTTTATGGTGGCGGCTGCTACTGTTATGATCGGGGCTACTCTCGGAGACGCGTGTACAAATGGAGCCAAAAAGTGACACAGAAATAAGGCAAAGACTTCTTTCAGTTCATCCCCGCTCCTAGAGACGGCCTGGACTCAGCCATGCCGTTTTCTTAAACAGTTCGCCACTGCGCTTTTCTTCAGTTTTTTTACCCGCTTCCCAGTCTACCCTACGGCTCCGGTTTTCCGTTCAGAAATTCTGCTCATTTTCCGAGCCTGGAAGAGACCGTTCCCTTAACCCATTTACACCGAAGAAACGCGACGCATGCTCAGTCGCGCCTCCAGAGCCTTAGAGGAGGCGCCCTCCTACCACCTTCGGTCCTGGGGACGGAGGCGGAGCGAGGAAAGGAGGGCGACGGCGGCGAGGAACCCGAGAAGGGGGCGTGGCTGGCTCGGGGAGCGCCGCCCATCCAGACCCGGGGAACTCGATTCAAGCTGGGGAGAATGGTTGGGGAGAACGGCGAGCTGAGCTGCGAGGGGGCGGCGGCGGCGGCGGGAGCGCCTGAGGATGGATCCGCCTGAGGTGTGGGACCCCTACAGCCGGCCGGCCCGCCGGACCCAGTGGCTGGTGAGCGCTTTGGCTTACCACTACGGGCTGGACCGGGGGGTGGAGAACGAGATCATCGTGCTGGCCACGGGCTTGGATCAGTACTTGCAAGAGATCTTCCACCACTTGGACTGCGAAGGCGAAGGCAAGATCCCCGGCGAGGATTTCCAGACCCTCTGCCTGGTGCTGGGGCTGCAGGACGACGACGAGGCGGCCGCCGACCCGGAGGAATGCGCCGGCCTCTGCGAGAACCTCTCGCCCGAGCTGACTTTCCGGCAGTTCCACGCCAAGCTGTGCGGCTACTTCAGCACCAAGGCCGGCTGCAAGCCGCCGGGCCAGGGCGCCGCGGGGGTGACCAGGCTGCCTCTGGGCAAGGAGAGCGAGCACATCGAGACCCAGATCCGCCTCCGCAGCCCGCTGCGCCGCCGGCGGGAGCAGGCTGCGGCGGGACGCAGGGCGGCGGGCAGGGACTGTCCTCGCAGCAGCAGCAGCGTCCGGACGTGCTCCTCCCCGCCGCCCGGATCGTGCTCCCGGGAGTGCTACGAAGAGATCGTGGCGCTGGAGCAAGCGGAGGATCGCATCGTCAAGCTCGAGGACGAAAACGCCAGCCTGCGCGAGCTAGTGGAGGACATGAGGGCGGCTTTGCAGAGCAGCGACGCCAGGTGCTTGGCGCTCCAGGTGAGCGGACGGGCGGGCGGGGAGGTCCTGCCGCGCCGCGGAGCCCGAAGGGATCGGAGCAAGGAGAGCGCCTTGGAGCCGTTGAGCCTGCCTTGCTGGACCCCCGTGACACGTGACGGTCTTAAGCTGAGCCCCAGCTTCTCGCTGCTGTTAATCAAACGCTTTTCAGACGGGGTTGCAGTGGGGTAAGGGCAACCCTGAATGGCACAGACGCTCGCCCAAAAGTTCCCCCCCCCCGAATCTGAATCCGCTCTGGGAAAGGGCACCTGAAGGCAGGCAGAAGGGAAAAGTGCGTCGGAGAAGGTCCGAAATGCCTTTCCTCAGGCCTACCCTTGGGGCTAAAGGGGCGGCTGCCTCATGAGGCACGTTTTGGGTGTGGTGAACTTACACAGCAAACTATCAGTTACTTCATTTGTTAGCATCGTCGCTTACAGCCGGGGATGGGAGAGAGGCTGCAGCCAATTGAAATGTTCAGAAGAGGGGGGCAAAAAGCCCCCCAAAAAGCACCGGTTTTTCTATTTCTTTTCAGGACAACTTAAATTCAAGAAGGGTGGGGAAATTTTAGGAGGCTCCAGGCTCTTCCACCCAGCCCTCCCCTGGTGGAGAAATAGGCTGTGGGATGGTCTACTGTGTATAAAACATGCACTTTGAGGTAGGTGGGTTTTCCTGAACTGCCAAAGTCAACCCTTGTCACCTTTACATACTAGGGAGTGAGCTTTACTGACTGTAGTGGGATGTTATAAGGGGAGGCAAAAGAGTAAATTGTGACAGAGAATCAGCCCTGTTTTTAATGACAAGTCATATGGAGAATGCAGCTCCTCCATTGCGCTTCTTGTTTGGTGCTGGCATGTTTGGAGTAATATAAATTCTAATTTACTAAGAAAATAGTGGTAATAAGTTCGAGAGTCCTGGTTTCTTTCCACCCTTGAGGGTTAGCAATCATTTCTGTGATGGGAGTCATTCTAAGGAGTTTGTCACTTTTTAATTTCCATTCAAACCTGGTTCGGTTTATATTGCGTTGAATCGTAAAGGCTCTTAAACAAAGGCTGCTTAAAGTCACTGACATTTATTGGCTTTGGGGCTGGTGCAAACAAAGCACAGATATTTTACTTAGCTTTTGTCCTCTCTGAAGTCTTGTTAGTCATTGGCAAAAGGACAACATGGCACATAAACACTATGGTCTTCATACACAGCATAAATTAAGCATGTTGAATGTACTGTACTAGAAATTCAGAGAAGTATGTTTCAGATGGAAGAGTTTAAAATCGCTTGGGTCTACCTGCAAAAATCTGTTTAGAATCTCAGTTGACTTCGGATGTGTTACAAGATCACAACAAAGTAATGAACCTGGTCCAGTCAAAGATAAGCACTTTTGAACAAGTTTCACTCTGAAGCATTCTTACATGGCTTTACTGACTTTGATATACTTCTAAGTGTAACTTTGGTTTCAGTGGGAAATTCATTGACTTCAGTGGGAAAATCTTGCCTATGACTGGATTAAAGGTAAAGTCATAGTATGAAGGGCAAAGATGAAGGAAGAACATGTATTTTTCTATTGAAACAGGATACACTAGGGAAAGTCAGATTGTATTAATATTTTAGGGCTGTATCTCCATTTTCATTCCTGTGCATCCTTTCAATGACAAGGAGATTGACACTTTTAAATAAAAAAAGATTGGGTCCTCATAATTATTTTATTAGCATAGCTTACAGTGATGAATAATTTCATGATTTTAATATAAATTCTACCATCTAATGCAGAATTAAATACACTGATTTTAGTGGGTTTAACAGTGCAGTTCCATATACACGTCCACTAAAAACTAAGCGCTGGTGAGTTCAGTGGTCTTTACTCACAGACAAGTGGGTACATTAGCAGAAATCTGCTTGAGGCTGCTGTCCAATGTGGACTTCTTAACAGTAAGTCTCCTGAATTCAGTAGTCTGTTCTGAAGCTAGGATACCCTGGGGAAAGTCAAATCGTATGACTTTCTTTGATATGTTTGTACTTTACCTTTTGGAATAACTCTGTGACTTACTAATAGATACATAAATAAATCTTTTCCAATGAAAGCCACTTTTTAAATCTAATTTTTAATTGCTTGCTGCATGCATCTGCAGATGCATATATTCGTACCAAGAGTTGAAGAACTAAGATATACACAGACAGATACTTTCACAATGTTTTTGTTGGTTCTTTAGTGCACCTCCTGTCATCAGGGAAGTTCTGTCTTGTGTCTTATGGGACTTCCTGTGGCTCTTCTGTGCAGTTGGTCTCTACTACTTGTAACAGTGTGACTCCTTTAATCTCTGCCCCCCCCATCCCTTCTTCTCTTGGCTGCCTCCTAGGATGGCTCCTAAGCCATCCAAGAGTACCCAAACGGTACACCCACCATGTTTTTGTTATGGGGTCCCCCCTCCAGGCAAAACAGGAAATTACCTTTTATTATGTCCTGTCAGCTCTGTAAAGTTGGCCAGATCTTGTTGCTGTACAGCACCCAGGGATTAACTTTAAATGATCAGTTGAGTCCAAAAACCCCATGAGTTTTAAGATTTCAAGAAACAAAAAGCCGGGAGAACAGGCTGCATATACTGTACGTAGCCAGCTCATAAACAACCCAGATGTTAGCTAATAATAAATACTTAGCTTTCACTATTGGCTTGTTCTTGTGGGACACTATATTATATTACCCTTCTTATGTAATGCTTTAATTTATTTTAGTATGCTATTGTAAGTCAGCATGAGTCTAGCAGATTCAGCAACATACAATTTTGATGCATAAATAAATGAATAAGTCCAACTATAGCATAATGCCTCAACTAAAAGATAGACTCTGTTCTGAAGTCACAATTTATTTCATTTTTTTGCCTTACTGGGAACTGTTGCTAGCTCTTGGTAGCCAGAACAAATTCCTGCTTCTCTTTTCTTTTCATCCACCACCCACCATCCTCCTGATGACCCACCATCCTAACAGCCAACTTTGTTTCCTTAGGCTCCTTTCTGGCAAGGAGAGAGAACTTTAACCTTGTCATGTAGTAACAGCCATTCCTCCTCTCTGAACTCATTACAGTGAATGCCGTGTGGAAGGGAGTGGGATTTCATCTGCTTTTCTTGCTCCTGTCTACACTTAGCCTATTTATGGGTAATCCTGTATGTATACCACCTGTGTAGGCATAGGCAATCTCTGCATGATTAGGCAGTCATTGCCTATGCCTGAACAGTTGGTATACTTACAGGTTACCCACATTCACTTATAGGCAATGTCTGTATGGGGGGGGGGAACAAGGCTTAGAACATGCATGCAGAACAAAGGTTTATACATTCACCTTTACAAGTTAAGTGGGCACATGTGGGAGCAAGGACAGCAAGAGCAATACTTTTCCTCCTCTACCTGCTAACCATAATGCAATGTCCCCTACAATACTCCCTCCCCAGAAAGACCATCCACTCTTGGGTGCCCATGTGGCTTCTTCACTTGCTTTCAACTCTGTCCAGTTTTAGAGAGCTTTTGGGATGGGTTGAAGTCAGCTCTGTATACCCTTTATGTAAAAAAATTAATAAATGCTGAGTTTATGAGTTATGGTGATGTTGGATTGGATGCTGTGCTTTTCATGGTTTGTTGGTGCCTTCAGCATCCCTTTTTAAGGTTGTATAGTAAGACACAGCTTTTCTAAATAAATTATCTTAATTAATAAAAACAGTGTATGTACAAGCAAGACTTGGCTTGTACACCATGCGCACTTAACTATGTGTTCTACATATTAATACTTTCATAACTTCTAGAGCTGTCTTCTCTGGCCTGGTGATCTTCAGATGCATTGGATTTCAGCTCCCATAATAAGTGCAGCACCAAATTAGGTAGGATTAAAATGAAAACTCCTTAATATGTTTCACAATGCCCTATTTTACCAAGAAATTAAGAACCGCTTAAGTCTACAGTTTCTCTTGATGAGCTTTAATACTTATATTGGCATCTATTTTATAATGCAATTTTATGCACGCTGACTCAGAACCAAATGCACCTTACTATGAGGTAACTAGGTGTAGGATCACAGTCTTAATACATGTCGGTGTCACTCAGCCTGGTTTGTTTAATCTGGAACATGTTCCTGAGTTTTTATTGGGAAGCCATTTTGTGTAATCCAGGTCTCCCAAATGGGGGTAAATATCAATTAAGAATATTCACAAAGAATTCCTATGTGAAATAATCCAGACAGAAGAAATTATGGGCGCTTGTGTGTTTGCTTTAGCCATTGGATGATGATCATTCTTCAGCTATTGATGCATCTTTGCTGAAGATGAAACATTAAGAACAAATCTGTTTAAAACTATGACTATTCCCAATTAATATTTTTCATTTTTCTCCTGATGATTATAGGTGGGATTGTGGAAGAGCCATGCACATCATAAGAAAAATGGGACTTGCTTTATAGGCAACCGGAAACAACAGGTGAACAATAGATTTCAGACTTCCAAGTGCCTTCAGAGTGTTCTAAAGGAGGTTGAATTAATCCGGAGTTCTAGGGATGGACAAATTGAAGAAGCAATTAGGTTTAATCAAGAACTGGAAAAAGAACTAAGGAATTCTCATGAAGCCCTCATAGCCCTGGAAGATTGCAACCACAGCTTAAAGAGAGAGCAGGCAGAAATGAGGAAGAAAGTTGAAGAAGCAAGATGTGTTATCCTTAACAGCCTTGGAAAAGTAAAGGAGCTAGAAACTAAAGCCCATAAAGTATCCCAACTGCAGATCTATATCCAGCAGCTAGAATCTGAGCTACAGTATTATAGGTAAGCCTGAATTTCTAAAAGTAAATAAACATAACCCACTGAATGCAAATGTGGTTTTGGAACCCTGGCTGAAATGTCTTCTGAAATGTGGGTAGAGAATTAGCTGCTACTTAGTTATTTTCTTAGTAGGGACTCACTGCAAAGCTTTACTTATCTTCTTTCTAGTTAATGCCACAGCAAATGTGATTTACTAGTAACAGCAGAGACCACCAAAGGAAATCCCGACATGCCATTGACAAAAATCAGCAGATGTCAACAATCTAATTTAAGAGGCATTATTAATGGTATTGTGGCAGTTGATGTTTAGAAAGGGTAATGTGTAATCTAACGGGAGAGGTCTTTTAAAAAAACACAGCTGGTAAGCATTAAGGGCGCTGGTTTCCACAATGCATCTGAGTTTCAAATTAATATTTGCACAACGCTGCATGCTGAGATTTCTTGTGCTTTGGTACTGCATAAATTTTCTTTAAACTGTTCTATAAAATATTTCAGGCCGTATGTCAAATGCTACAATGGTGGTTATGCTATTTAAAGTTTGTAAGGAAACGCTTTGTAGGATAATTTTCAAAAGTGAACAACACTCGTAGGCTTGTCAACTTTACTATCTGCTACTTACACAGTGATAATAATTATGAATCCATTCACATATGTTCAACTTTATGATATAAATCTGATCTGATATGTAGGTATGAGCAATGATTTCTCTATCCAGAGTCAAGATGAAAAAACTCAAAAGTGATACTGAGAAATAGGGTCACAATACTACCTTGGTAGATATATTATATTAGCGCTACCCAATATCAGTTTCAGCTTTGTCTGCTGCCCCTGGTAAAGAATGCTAATACAGGGGGGCAAAAGAGGTCAGATTGAAGAAAACAGTGCTGCGGGGTTATAATGCAAGCCTTACCCCTTTTCTAAGTGCAGCGCAGCATCTCATGTCCCCCTAAAAGGAGCAGAGCTTCCAGCGCAATACCACAATGCTGCTTTTGTCATTTTGATAAAAGCAGCAAGATCCTGTGGACATTGCTGAACAAAAATAGCTTCCACACCTATAATTGAAAAGTAAAAGCAGTAAAAATAAAAAGTAAAAGGATATGTATATTGAAAAGTAAGACCAGTAAATGTCAGCATTTGGTCCTGTTCCATCAGTGAACGTAAGTTCCTATTTTTGCCCATTCTTATACATCTGGAATTGATTTATCTGGAAAAAAAGTAATGCACAATATAAACCATCCATATATATATATATATATATATATATACACACACACACACACACACACACACACATACATACATGTATATATCAATCAGCATTTCTCTACCTTGGCAGCCTTAAGATGTGTGGACTTCAACTCCCAGAATTCCCCAGCCAGCATGCTGGCTGGAGAATTCTGGGAGTTGAAGTCCATACATCTTAAAGTTGCCAAGGTTGAGAAAGACTGCTCTATAATATAAAATGCATACTTGATTAAACAGGCTCCTAGGATTGGACTATAAAGTAGAACAATCAGTAGTTGGTATCCTTCCATTTATGATCTTACCTTTTTAAGGGATTAATCTGTTAAAGTACTTTAATTGTTTCCTTTGGATTAAATTCATTACAATAGGCCCCATCGATGTCAGTGGGGCAAGCACATAAATGTGTGTGAATATGCAACCAATATGCCATGTCTGAAAGAGGTATTTCATAGTTTATTTATTTTCTATCTTTTTATGTGTTATAGGCACGACTAGGTGCTAGATCTGTAAATTTGATGAGGCATGTATTTCTTTCATTATTATTGGCATTGGACCCTAGCCTCTCAGTTTACCTTAAAGCAACAGCGATGGCCAATTATAACAAGTCCATGCCAAGTAATCACTCAATAAAATTTTGCTCAAGATGTGGAATGTCAGAAACCAAAGCCAGAAGTATGATTAAGCAGTTGAATTGATGGCTTTTTAATCTTTGCTATAATGGGGAGCTCACTTTACTGTTTTTTTCTAATTGTGGGAGCAATAGCCAGATTCAGTTGTAAGGAATATGTTAGATCAAGCATGTAACAATACTCTAAGTGGGCACCAATACTGAAATTTCATTCAGCCCTATTCTAGTGAAGCTTGGAAGGGTTACAGCTGCAATAAACCATAATCCAAAATCTGTGGGAACTGCTTCAAACACCATTGACATGTTGTATGAATATTTTGTTTTATTTTTTCTATCTTACTGTGATGTTCAAAAGCAGCACTATAAACACTCTTGTAACTTAAAATAGCCATTTCCTTTGTTAATCTGCTAGTTCCTCTCCATTGGTTTTATAGGATTTCAGAGTGAGTTATTTGCATTGTTAAATCTATTGTGTCTGAAATTGGAGAATGGTTTAAAAATAGCAATCCATGGTAATTATTGCTATTGTAACTGTGTTTTTAAAATTTTATTTAGGGAAATGCAGAAATTAAAAACAACAACAACTAAATCTTACTTTTTTTTTCTCCCATTCATAGATGCTTTTGTCATTGGCATGTTGGTTCTCCTAACTCACATAATTGATTAACTCCATTATTGTTGTTAGAACTTGATTCATATTTAAAATTTCCAGTGGGGATTGAGTAAGAATAACTGCCTTTACATCATGGGGAAGGGAGGATTTATAAACAAATATATAGCACCCTTGGTATTTAGGTATCAGGTTTAATCCTGGATTCTTGCCTACTTGTGTGCTTTTCCAAAGTTTAATTGTGCACGAAGTTCCTCTTTTTGGAAAGGGAGATTGGCTAATTTAATAACCAAATATCGACCCAGGCTCGTCCAGGAAGAACTATTCAGAACAACACCAAGGTGACAATCCATAGCTGGGGAGTAACATGTATAAAGCTTATGATTAAAAGCAATTCCTTGCAATGGCACATCAGTGTGTGTTCAGAGTTCTTTTGGGAAGACTGAGATTTGGAAAATGCAGAATATGGCCTCCAATAATTTAATTCTGTTTTTAGGTATCCTGTAAGCTACTTCAAGTGCTAAGTAGAAAAGAGAGATAAAATTGTTTATATAAATCAAATGCAAAGTCTTTCATTTAATAAAAGAAAGAAAAGCGAAGATGGGGCAAGCTTCTAGTTTTCATACATTGTAGGACTGTGGAAGAAAGTTACAGGAAATAGAAAATGTTTCTCCCTCTATATCATATTTCTTTGTTTATTTTACTTCTAATGTGCCCAGGAGCCAAAGTTAGTGGGGCCCAGATATTTATTTACATTTGTTCTCATTTTGGGAATTCTCTTCCCCCTCTACTCGAAAATAATTTCAACCCATCAGTTTTGGAGTATGAAGAGAGAGAAAACAGGATATATGAATAGCTTACACTTCCTATCTTTTGTGCTGCTTAAGTGTGATGTCCTTTTGTTCAAGAGAAGTATTCAAGCTGCCCTTACATTATTTATTTGTGCATTTATTTCTGATGCAAAGATTATATTTTCAGATATCACAAGCAGAGCAGGCCATGCAAATATCTAAACTTATTTCCAAAAGTCCTCACTCTTGTGACAGCCCAACCTGAGCTTTTCCACAGTAGATCTGTGTGGGTGATGTTCATCTGTAGCTGAAGATTTGTCTATCTTACTTTGTTTAAACTGTCATGAGGTACTGTTTACAGTTAATCTTTGGCTCATTGGTTTGTCTGTAGAGCTTAAATCTGCTTTAGCATCACAGAGATAAGATGAAAGGTACCCTAGAGATTGTTGCAGCCATATGCTAGGCCTACATTGGATGGAAGGCTAGAGAATAAAGTTAGAAGACCTTCAGCTCGTTTTCAATACCATCTGCTGGGTACAATTAACTTTGAGCAGTTACTTCTTTTTCTAAGGAATTATACTCCATAATCCTAGTATTCTGAGTTTGTAATGAGGGATTCAGAGCAGGCTGTTATATTTCTATTCTTGCTGTGGAGTTGTTTCCTTCTTTGAAACCGGCTCTCGAGATTTTCCTTGCTCCTTCAGATCTTGTGTCTTATAAGTAGCTGCAGTAGGAAGGAATAATATCAATATATGACCCACCAGTAAAGTCTCTTGCACTGTATGTTTTAAGCCAATCAGTCATAGGATTAAAGATTTTTTTATAAAACTTTATTAATTTTCAATAAAGAGTAAAATATAAGAAAACAGAAAAAAACAGAAAAAAAAAGTTCAGGAAAAAAAAAAAGATTAAAAGTGCAAAGAAAAAAGAAAAGAAAAAAAGATGACTTCCGGCTTTATCTGTTACAGGTACAAGTATAGAATACATACATCTTTTACTCTAAGAATATAACTAATACAAAGCACTTCTCTAATCTTAAACTCTATTAATTGTCTGACCCCCAAATCAGCATGCCATTTTTGCAATACCAAGCAAAACAGAAAAACAAAAGCGATTTCCAAACAGAAACAAGGATAACCCTCCCCTTTTTAGTCGCAATATAGTCTATTTCACCTTCCCCACTACTTCCATTATTGTTATCTTCCTTTCTTCAATCATGAATATCTCTGTGTTTTACCATCTGTGTGCATATAAAAATCCCAATACTATTATCATATACCATCATCCCTTCCCCGAGATAGGAAAACACTTCCATATTGCTCATATTTCCCACACACGCTAATATTCCCTTATTTAGTCCTAATGACATCCTCATTCAGTCCTAATCAACAAGAAACCCCTCTAATAACTATCAAGATTCACAACCTATACTCATTTTTTCTGATATTCAGTAACAATAATCCTAGTAACATCATCATACAGTCCTGGTCTCAAAAAACACCATTAATCTATCAGAAACCACAGCCTATGTTTTAAACATAATCAAACAGATTTACTTTATACACTTTCTGTTTACTTTTACAGAGTTCAATATTTAGACTAGCAAACAGTGCCCCACAGATTGAATCTTTATCATTTTCTCCTTGTCTTCTTCTTTCAGGAACAACTGCAGAAAGTTCTCTTTATCTCTCAATAATTTAAAATCTTTTTGTGAATCCAAAATAATATCATCATTAGGCTGTTCTAAAGTAACTGTAAGTCCAAAGTAAGTTTCTTTTTCTTTAAAGCCCAATAAGGTACTCAACACTCTTTCTTCTTCCATATCTTTATTGTTGATATTGTTCTCCAAAATATCCAACTTGTCATCAACTTGCTTCACATCAACAACAGTCTCATTTAATTTAGCATCCAGTTTCTTGTTCAAATGATCAAATTTAACCTCCAGGGACTGAATAATTTTTTCTGCAAAGTTTGAAACATAATCTTGAAATGCTCATCCCTGTGATTTCTTAATAGCCATGGTCAATAGTCTTCTCTAGTGTCAAAACTACAAATTACATTTTCTCCAAAGTAAAAAGGGAAAGGAAGAAATTCCAATTATCTTGTTAACATTCCTCTCCAATCAGCACAAAGTAGGAAAACAAAACAGAGTTCACACAGCTCCCATATCCACAGTCCAATAACACAAACCCAAATGCAGATTCTCCATTTCCTCTTGTTTCTTAAAAATTAATTTAAAAATCCAGCCTTTGCCTTTTTTGCTGAATAAACAAATCTACTGTCCCAATCAAAAAAAAAAAAGAGTAAAATATTTCCACAAAATACTGATAATCCCCAAAAGGAGAAAGTATACAGTAGCCAAAGAAAGCCTCTCTTTAACCATATAGAGGTTAAAAAAAAGAAAAAAAGAAAGAAAGTAATCTTAAAAACAAGAGGGTCAACACAAACATTTTCATGGCTTCATCGCAGCTTGGAACCAGCTGATCACTCACCAGTCGATCCCGAAAAATCTTTATTTCGGGATCTTCTTGCTGTGAAGAGCTGTCCAGAGGTTGGGTGGGACAATTTCTGGGATTCTCCTTAACTCAGGAGAACTCTTCAGGCTCCAGGAAGCCTGCCTGAGCCTAAAAGTGCCACAACAATGTCTCTCCGCTTGAAAGGAGAAACTAGCACACTGCCATTTCTCACCGGAAGCCAGGATTAAAGATGATTTCATTAAATTCTCATTCAGGATTCAAAACAATTTAAAGGATGGCGTTGTTGCTGAGGAGCTCAGCCTTGCCAGGTGTACCCTTAAAAGCTTGGTTTCATATAGCCTGGTTAAGACCTTCAATGAAATGGCTGAGAACTCAGAGCGATCAAGACATTGAATACTGGTTATCTCCAGTGTCTTGCAAGCTTCTTTGCTCCCTGTCGGTCTATTCCTTTGCAGTCAAGTCATCCCAGGTACACCTGATTACCCATCCAGAACTCACACCTCATACCAGTATGCACATTTTTTTAAAAAAAGGGCTTTTTATCCCGCCTTTATTATTTTTATAAATAACTCAAGGCCCTTTGGAATATCTTGCCCTCGGAGGTGAGATTGGCCCCCTCACTCCTGGCCTTCTGGAGGGATTTGAAGACCTGGCTCTGCCACTTGGCCTGGGGTGGGGAGGGAAGACATCAAGCGTGGGGATGGCTAGCCCCTTAGAGGCCTGTCATCTGCAACTCTGGAAACCATCAGCCTCCTGGATTTTTTCTTTTTTCTTTTAATAATGTTTTGTACAGTTTTTATGTTTTATGTGATTGTATATATATTTATTGTTTTAATGGGTTATGTGAGCCGCCCAGAGTCCCCCATCAAGGGAGATGAGCAGAGATAAATTTAATAAATAAATAAATAAAATTGCAGCAGGGATATTTAGCTTAATTCATTTGAAGAGGAGAACAGTAGAGCTGGATACTAAATATATCAATAGTGAAGCCAAGAACATTAGAATAAAAGTTATTTTCAGAATTAATGGAACCCCACCAAATAGGCTAAGCACTCATTCCTCCAGTTTAGTGAAAGATTTAATTTTTTAATATGAATTTTATTGAAACTTTTAAGAAAGAAGGAGAAAGCAAAGAGAAAGCAAAAAGTGCAAGAAAAGAAAAAAAGATGAAAAATAGAAAAGAAAGAAAAAAGATACAAAGAAGTGGCTTCCGATATTCTTCATGGCAGTTATAACTACAATTATATTTTAACCTCTCTCTCTAAAGTTACATCATAATACTCTTCTTTCTATGATCTATCCTGTCTAATCATCAAAGCCATAAATCACAAATTTTTTTTTTTCATTTTTACACAAAAAATCCATAAGAGGTTTCCAGTCACCAATAAATGTAGATAGTGGCTTTTCTCTAATCCAAGAAGTTAATTTATCCATCTCAGCAAAATCTGTCAATTTCACTAACCATTCCTCCCTAATGGGTAGTGTTGAATCTTTCCATCTCTGTGCATATAGTAATCTCGCCATAGTAATCATATATTGAAATAACCTTCATGGCTTTTTGCTAACTGTTTATATATTAGTCCTAAAAGGAAAAGTTCTGGCTTCAGTTGAATATTAATCTTTAAAATCCTCTTTATCAAAGCATGTATTTGAATCCAATTTTTTTTAGCTTTTTTACATGTCCGCCAAGTGTGATAAAATGTCTCTTCATGTTGTTCACATTTCCAACATATATTTAAAGTGCCTTTATACATTCTAGATAATTTTTCTGGCATCATATACCAACAATACATCATTTTATAAAAATTCTTTTTATGATCAAAACAATATAAATTTCAATCCTTTTGACCACATCTTTTCACATTGGTCCATCTGTATATTATAACCAAAACTTTTTAGCCCACTTTATCATACATTTTTTAACCTATTCTTCCTCTGTTTCTGTTGTGCAGAGTGATAATCACAAACACTCCTGTTTGTGCAGAGCGCAGCAAAAACTCCAGGAAAATATTAGCCATGAAAGCAAACACATCAACAGCTATTCACAATGCAATATCCATTTCTTGTTTCCCAAAGAAATCCAGTCAAAAAATATATACTAACTGGTGTTTATTGATAAAAATGCAAAAACTCCATAAAATGCAAATATCATACAAAATATAAAGAAAAACACATCTTCTCATTATATTGTAGCATACAAGACTTATTAGCAACACAAGCTTAACAAAATCTCTAGCTACAAACTCTTAGAGAAGAGGTACACTATTTGGTAATTTGTTACAACTACGTAGCCCATAAAACCTACATAGTGGCTAACACTAAAACAACTAACAACTACTCTGAGAGGCTGAACATTTTCCTCTCCTTGTATTATAGCTCTATACCACCCCCACTGGGTACCTAGCATACACACGCCAATAGGTGGCAGTAAATAGCACAATATACAACACACAATACCAGGTGTTTTTCACATGATCTCTGTAGCCAAAATATTATTTGTTATTGTTGTAAAGATAACAGGATGAATCCTTTCCCATGAGAAAGAAAATCCTGACAGTTTCAAATTTCAACAAAAGTTTGTACATTTTAGCAATTACATGTTCATCATCAGTGCACAATTGTACTTCAAATTCTGTCTTACTTTGCTCCACACCATAAATCTTTTTGTCCATTTTGAATCTTCTTGATAACTGCAAATTGGAAAACCATTGACAACTATATCCTTCTGCTATTAATTGTTCTCTTGATTTAATTTTAAATTCCCCTTGATGGTTTTCCAATAATTCCCAATATTTCAACTATTTGTCTTTGTCTGCTGTTTCTCTTCTATGATAAGCTTCTTGAGCTGAGATCCATAAGGATGTTTTTGGGCACAACCTGGGTTTATATCTATTCCATATGCTCAATATGGCACGCCTAATAAAAAGAATTTTGAAATCCACATTGCTTTTAACTTTATTGTACCACAAATATCCATGCCATCCAAACGTCAGGTCATGATCTTCTAACTCTAAAAGTCTCTTGTTTCTCAGCAACATCCATTCTTTCATCCAGACCAAACAACAAGCAGCAAAATACAATTTCAAATCAGGTAAACCCAATCCTCCTCTTTCCTTTGTATCTTGTAACACTTTATATTTAACTCTTAGTTTTTTTCCCTTGCCATATAAATTTAGATATATGTATTTTGCTGTTGTTTAAATGGTACATCAGTTGTCAAAACAGGTATTGTCTGAAACAAAAACATTCTTGGCAAAACATTCATTTTTATCACAGAGGTTCTCCCCAACAGTGACAATGTTAATTTCTCCCATCTTAATATGTCCTTCTTAATTTCATTCCAGGTCTTAACATAATTATTTTGAAACAGCATACAATTCATATTTGTCACAGTAATACCCAAGTATTTTACTTTTTTCTCAGTCTTAAAACCAATTTTCTCCATCAGTTCTATTTGATCTTCTAATTTCATATTTTTTGTTAACATCTTTGTCTTCTGATTATTAATCTTAAAACCTGCTAACATACCAAAGTCCTTTAATTTTCCCATTAATGTTTCTATGCCTTCTAGTGGTTCTTCTAAAATTAACACCAAATCATCTGCAAATGCCCTTAACTTATAAGTTTCTTTTTTAATCTTAACTCCCATAATGCTCTCATATTATCTCATATCTCTATTCAGCACCTCAAGAACTAAAATGAACAAAAGTGGGGACAGTGGACATCCTTGTCTTGTCCCTTTTTGAATCTCACAAGGTTTTGTTAGTTCTTCATTAACAATTATTTGGGTTTACTAAGTAGTATAAATTGATCTTACCCACTTAATAAAATTATCTTCAAGGTGTCAGGTTCAGCCGGCACTGCACGCCTAGGACTTGCCCAGCTGCGCTTTAGTCAATTTCACCGCTCGAGCGCTAGCGCAGAAAGAGGAAATGCGAAACCGCAAGCTAATGAATGGGCCACCTGGCGCCACTTCACTAATCTGGAGCGGATGCGTTGTGTTAACACCAGAGGGCCGCGGGCGCTATAGACAAAGGAGAGAGCCCGGAATTGAGGAAGAGATCAGCGCGGAATTGAGGAAGACAGAAGCCCCAACAAAGGCAACGACCACGCCATAGGCAAAAACAATCAAAGAAACAAGAGAACTGGGCTGAACCTGCCATCCCAGTAGAAGGGGGGGATTACAGGGGGCAATCTGCAATCTAATTTGTAATATGTAACCTAGCAACGGGGCTGCGAGGGGGATTGAGACAACTATAAAGGAGTAATGTAAATGTACCAAGCCAGTCCTGGCTTTGCTTGTATGCATGAGTAAACCTCTTTTGTGAACCACACGTGTCACGGGAGTTTCTCTGTCGAACAGGGCAAACCTTACACAAGATTCATATGTTCCAGAACTCTAAACAAAAAAATCCAATTCAAATTGTCAAAGGCCTTCTCTGCATCTAAGAATATCAGTGCAGCTTGTTTTTCATTAAGTTGCTCGAGGTATTCCAAAATATTCAAACCATTTCTAATATTATCTCATAGTTGTCTTTTAAGTAAAATCCCACATTGATCTTAATGAATAAAATCCCTTAAAATTATCTTCAACCTTTCGGCCAAAATTGTGGTAAACAGATTGTAGTCATTATTCAATAAAGCAGTTTAATGCAAAATTTCAGAAGGTCATCCTGCCCTCTTTTTTCTTTTCATCCTTCTCCCTTTCATTGTTCCTGTGAACAATGATTTGAACATAGTAACAGTGAGCCTCAAACAAAAGAAGAAAAAAATGGAAGAAATTAGAGTATTTATTTTATGACAGGCATATGCATCTCATAATTTCAGTTATTATGGATGTTCTGTCCCTGTAGATCAGTTACGGTGGGCATCTGTGGGAACGATTCAGCTTTGGAATGTCAGTAGTATATAATTATTTGATATCCTGCCTTTTTACTCAGATAAATACTTGGGGTGGTTATCAATGTTTAGAATAATATCTCTCTCTCTCTCTCTCTCTCTCTCTCACACACACACACATACACACACACACATATTAAGATTAACACAAAAGAAGGCCTCAAGTTAAGATTGACTCCTGGTAAGTGCATTCATGCAAATTTGTTGGAGGTGTTATAGAAGTGCTGTACCATTGTCCTCTGGGATTTTTGTTGTTGTTGTTGTTTACTTCCCAGTCTAGCCTACAGTCCTGGAATTCTGCGGTTGTCCCTGATCCAAGTACTAAACAGGACTAACTTGCTTATTTTCCAAGATCAGTAAGCTCAGCTAGATGCTGCTACTTGTTGAGACTAAGACTAATTCATCAACAGTTTGAAAAGTGATGAGTTTTTCCAAATATAGAGAGTCAGGCCAAACACAGTACTTGAGGGAATGTGTTTTGTAGCTGAAGGCCCTCTCTTGCTTGCCAGATAAATGAGCCTCTGACAATGAGGGTATCTTCAGAAGGACCTCTTCTGAATATCTTAACACAAATTTATAATGGCACCAGTCATAGTAATAGATATCAACTCTCCAGAAACTGAGCTCCATATTAAATAATAGCAGAAGCTTCACAGGCTCATTATGGCTAGATAAGTTGCTTTATTGCAGACAAGAATTAGTATTTATTTACCACATTTGCATGCCTTCTATTCCATCTAATGTTTCTCAGCCATAGGGTTTAAATCTTGGGACAACTTCTCCTGCTCTTTCAGGTTAACAGATTTTGGGCTGTTCTTTTTGTACTCTTGAAAATCAGAAACATCTCTTCCATATTTACATGATGATTCTATGTGGTTTGAGAATCATTAGCTTCTGTCTTGCCAGCTTCAACCTTAACACTTAAATAATCAGGCCCTAAGCCTATAGAACTTTCAAGTTAATATTAGCAGTTTACTTTCTGCCTGATGAATAGCTGGCAAACAGTGTACTTTAGACCAGGTGGCAGCCTAACTGCCATATTTTGCACAAATGGCAACTTCCAGGCACTTTTCAAGAGTATGCTGTGGTAGTTAATAGTGGATGTAACAGGGTGTGGATAACTAATGCCAAATCCCAGTGACTCAGAGCAATCAGAGGTGGCATACTAATCATAATTGAATAAATAAATAAGTAAATAATGTACCTGGCCCATTATCACTTTCCAATAATATACCCAGTCTGTTATCAAATTTCAACAGAGTTCAAGGGTACCAATTGGTTCCTTGGATTTAGCTGTAAGTCATAGAGCTGGGTGACCTCAGCATACTGCTGATATCACATTTAAAAATTTTAGTGATCTCCCTTAGTACTTTCTTGTAGATATGGAACAAAAGGAGGGACCCAATGGGATATCATATGTTGATAATGATAATGCCTCCACCAGCTTCTGGCATAAGTCATCCACCAAAGTGACCAAAACAGTTTAAGTGACATAACCAATTATTTAAGCGAATAGACATTTTTAAAAAGAGTACAATGTGCTATATTGACCATTAAGTTTTCAGCTTTCAGGGATTATTTGTTGTCACTCTTACATGTTTAATGTAAGGGCTGCTTGAAGTAAACATTAAAAGTTTTTTCACAATCCCTTTCAGTTTTAAATAATTTGTGAAAGTTATGATTGGCGGTATAGTATCTTTTTGGAAGAAAGCCTGCCAAGCCTTTTGCTATACTCCTTTTTTCTCCTTTGCTTCCTTTTTAAAAACATATTGTGGGATGGCATATTCTTCAGCACTCGGTGAATTGGGAAACACAATAGTATCACCCACAATTCTCAGTGTTCATTGAAGCAGACCTACATTTGCACAGTCTGAGAGATTCCAGAAGCCTGTGTGGGAGCTGTTTGTCGCGCATATTGTAACTGTCACTTAGCAACCAACATTGTGACGCACAATTTATGTAGGCTGAGATAGCAAAGTCTGTGAGCAGTGGAATGGAAAGGAGGGGTAAAACGCCTCCCAGGCCGAAAACCAAAGGGAGTCTATCACAGCTTGGGTGGTAGATTGTTTTACCCTAACAAAGACTCTACAAGGATTGTTTTTTACATGTTACATTTCTATAATTATTGTAATATACATTGCATACCATATGTATAATCTCTTGGAAATGAAACCCATTCCCTCTTACAGCTATGTGGGTTTTTTGTTTAATTTAGAATTTAGGCAACTTAAAGCTGATTTTGAGATTCCCTTCTACACTCTGACATGCAGTAAGGACCAGGTACATTTTTCAGTTCAGTGTGTAGCTTGCCAGGTTTTTTGGCAAAAGATTTTTTTTTTTTTTTCTTTGCATTTGAAGTATTCTGTCCTACCGTAAAAACTGGAATGAAAAGTCATACAGTATTGTCCATTTTGGATTCGTAGCATTCTTTAGCAGCAGCATGTAGTTGCTCCATCTCATTTTGGCCAGGTGGCAGTGATGCAGTTCTAAATGCTAAAAGGGTTAGTACTAGAATACAGTTCTGATATGTGCAGTGTGAGGAGTAGGAGTAAAACAATAGCACACACACAACGCATTTTTCAGTCTTGGAATATTTTCATGTGGCTGGCTTTATGGTATGTGTACTTAGCAAAGATACACATGGTATGTTGACAATTATCCTGCAAATGAGGGAGTAACTGCAGCACTGTAATGCGGGTGATCAATTTTGCATTCCTGTCAAGAATGGATGTGCTATCTCCTTGGTAATTAAATATACCAAGCATGAAATCTATTCAGTTCTCTAAAGTGATTGATCATCAGCATTTGCTACAGAGTGCAGCAAGTATGAAATGTTTAATAGGATATAATAAAGCATGTATATCTCTTCTGACATTTATAGAATTCATTGGAGATTTTCAGTAATCATACACGAATATTGACATTCACTAAAATTTGATGAATGAATATTTAATGATCCAGTGCGTCAGAGGCTGAGAAAAAACAATTAGCTGCTGTTTCAATATGCCACATACGTGAGTTTCCTGGATGTCTCCTTTGGGGATAAAATGCTGGCCTTTTTGCCGAAGGCTGCAGAATGGTTCCGAGGGTCTTGTTCTACAATTATGCTCTACAAATGTTCAGTTTTGCGTAGAATAACAATATTTCCACTAAGAGTTGTTTCTTCAAAACTGTCTTGGAAATGAAGTATCACTAAATACTATTCTGTAATTCTTTGAAAAGCTATGAAGCATATCTGCCTTTCAGCTACAAACTGGCACAAGCCATTATTAATCTTGAATAATGGAGATAGAGAGTCTTAGAGTGAGTGGATGCCACTGGAAAACCTCCCAAAGATACACTTTCACCACGCACGCACGCACATAGACAAAGATTAAGTGTGAGTACCAAGTGTTCTATCTTGACAAAACCTCTGTTTTCACAGTGCAATGTTTTAGTGGATTCTTGTGATGCACATTATTCATAACGCTGAGAAAATGGCATATAAGGAACATCTGCTTGGTTTTTATTCTCTGTACTTGACTTTATGCTGATGCCAAATCTCATTCTATTTGTTAGTAGTTAACCTAACTATAACAATGATAATAATATCAACATCTTAGAGATGTTTAAGACATCATGCTAAGTGATTCACCAACTCGGAGGTAGAATTTTGGAAGCTCTGAGTTCAGCTGCTGACTTCTTGTGGTAAAAAGACTTTGTTCTTAAAAGGATCTGGTCACTATAAATAACATTGTGCCTAACACGAGGCTTAGAAATAGCAATAAAAATATCAACCAACTTTCTCTGACTGCATCCCCTCCAGAACTGTTGCACTGAAACTCCCACATTTCTCAGCCAGCATGGTGGTTTGGCTGTCTAATACATCTGGAGGACACTAGATTGGGGAAGGTTGATGTAAAAGGTTGAACTGTACATAAAGGAAAAGTACTTGGTCTTGTAAATCAGAGAGGACTGCAGAGCTAAACCTGTACTCCACTTGCCTTTTCTCTAAGCCTTCCCCCAATACACTCCTGTTGATATACACTCTTAATCATCTTACTCATGTCACAAGAAAATTGAAAGCACCCACTTACACCAAATCTTGCTTTAACATTTCTAAACAATTTTTTTTCTGAATGCAGAATGGGAATCTCTATTCTAAATTATAATGGCTTTTTCAGTGTCACATATTTAGGCTGTCATTTTAACATTGATCTCTTTCCTTGTGTTTAAGGTGCTTTGTCAATACTGGGTCAATAATTTCCTATCCACCCATTGCTGCTGCTTTTTTACACAGATGTTTGCTAAGTAGAGTTGTGCTCTACTCCTGTAAATTCATGAACATGTCCATGTATTTTCTTAGCAACCCCAAAGAAGTGGGCCATCACTTCTTAATGAGTTGATTTACTATAGTCCTCAAAAGATATGGCTGATTTACAGGTATTATGTTCCCGTGCTCTCTGAAGGGTCCCCTTCCGAATCATGTGTTATCTTAGAAAGATCTCACTAAACTTTTAAAAAATAGATTGAAATACCAATATAAATTAATATCCTTAATATAATATTAAGTTGACAGTAGCATGCATGTGTGACGTGGGAGGTAAGTATGTGTTATATCAAGTCTACAAAAGAACAAGATGAATAGTGTTGATAGAGTTGAGTGTAGCAATCCAATGTTATCTGGTGCATTGGATGCATTTTAATGTAAATGGTGGGTGGACAGTTAAAATATTGAATTCACAGCAGCTAGAAGGAAAGGAAGATGGGGGAAGAAGAAGTGTATCATGCAGTTGCATTTAACTCTTCCCTGAACGTTAAACTATATATTAAATGGATTGTGTACACCAAGATGTTGTTATTTTTAGATCACTGGAGACCTGGGAAAGCCCAGTCCTGACCAGAAAGTTCATCTATCTTTAGGGAAGGCTTCACTTTTCTTTCCCTAGTCACTTGATTTGCAAGTACTCCCCCCTCGCAAGTTGACTAGCACCAAGTTTTTCTTCTTTACAACTTCCACATGGGAGAAGAGGAATTGGCAAACCAAATGTATGTAGAGTATGGCTGTTGATATGCTTCTGGTAAAATCCTGGTGGACAAGAATTAGAATTTTCTGTATTTCTTTGCCATCATCTACCAGCTGCTTGGATTTTGCAGCCCAGATGTGATAGCACTACTAAAGAGGGAAAGTTAAACCTCTTCCATCCATGCTTGGAGATTGTGATGAAGAATAGGCCTCTGAATCTGCTTTTAATCATGCTTTAAGGCTGTAGTGCTATATATACTTACTTGTGACTAAGTCGCACTTAATGGTGCTTATTTTGACATGTATACAGTTTCTTTGTCTTGGTCATGTAGATGATGGAGGCAAGTAGAGGAGTAAATAAGAAAGGGAATGTCTTTTTTTAATGTTTTTGTATAAGTAGTTGCGTGCTGGAGCCAACTCATACAGGCTTGCAAGAGCCAATGGTTAAATTTTCAGGAATTTTGTGAGTCAGAGCTGAGCTATGATGCCTAGTGTGCTGATCAGCTTCATGGTTAGCAGCATGGCATGGCAGTGGCAATGGGTCTAGCAGAGCCAGTTCTTAAACATTTAACAGCATACCACTGAGTATAAGTACAGTATATACGACAACTAGTCAAAGTTGCAAAATATACTTGACTTTCAAGATTTAGCTCCTTCCACCAGACTATGATCCAAATCAGGAGACTATCCTCCAAATCAAATCTGAACTTGATGTAGAATGAGACAATTTAGATTGTTGTTGTTTAATTCACTCCAGGTAGAATAGATGTCTTTAACCCAGTCAATCCCAGTTCAGTATTTTGTGAAGCTACATCACCAACATATATTTCAGAAACTCCAGTATCCTGTAAAGAGTTACAGGTAATCCTCGACTTACAACCACAGTAGGGACCAGAAAATTCATTGTTAAGCAGTGTGGTTGTTACGCGAGGCATCACGTGGCTGCACCCAATTTTATGACATTATTTGCAGCAGTTGTTAAGAGAAACACGCTGTTGTTAAGTGAATCACATGGTTCCTCATTGATTTTGCTTCTCGGAAGCTGGCTGGGAAGGTCACAAATGGCGATCACATGACCCCAGGATGCTGCAACTGTTGTAAATACATGCTGGTTGCTAAGTGCCCAAATTTTCATCATATAACTGTGGGGACACTGTGACAGTCATAAATATGAAGACCAGTTGTAAGTCACTTTTTTCAGCACTGTCATAACTTTGAAGTCACTAAACAAATGGTCATAAGCCAAGAACTATCTGCATGTCATGATAACTATGCCAAAAAGGATCAGGAATAAATAAAAACCTTAAATTTTACATAAATATGTTATGAATTTATGTAAGATTACATAAATATGTTGAATTTATGTAAGATTACATAAATATGTTGGTGAAAAGGGAGGTAAGTACTGAATTCAGTGATCGGTACTTTTATATTCAAGTCAGTCCAGTGACCCTGTGGCCCCACTATTACCTGTTGGATGAGTGATGAACTCTGTGATGTGTGTGTGAGAGAGAGAGACATAGCAGGGGAGGGGGTGTATGCTTACCTTCAGTTGCAATCAACCTTCATTCATGCCTCTTTTCTTTGCTATAGAACTGTCCCTTGTAAATAAACTGAACTGCAATCAACTTACTGTTCTTTTTCGCATTCTCACTTGGCCCTTCTTCAGTTAGTTCTTGGCAATCCAACTTTTCATTCTTTTACTTTCACAATGTATATGTTATTTTGTTTAAAGACAATTTTTCAACGGTATATTACCATTGAAAAATTTGTATATTATATAGTTATGTCTTTCTGTCTTCATTAAAGAGGGACGGAAGGGAAGAACTACACAAACCTGAGAACCATAGTTTTTTCTTGAAGGTGAGGCATAATTTTGCTAATTTATTTATTTATTTATTAAATTTATATGCTGCCCATCTCCCCCAGAGGGTGACTCTGGGCAGCTCACAATTAAAATCAAACATCAAAAGCAGTTAAAAATATAAATATTCACATTAAATTAGCTAAAAAATTCATACTATATAAAAAGACTGTATACATAATTCATGCTCCTTAGCTGGAAACGAGGCAGAACGACTGCATCACAAGCTGATATAAGGCAGATTAGCTGACTTCTAAAGATCAGTGACAGGAGTGGGTTGGCTAGTCCCTGGGCAACTCTACAGTTATATTTCTAAGTGGATACTTTATCTCTCTGTCGCAGATCGGTGTCAGTGTGTAAGATACAGTACAATAAACAGTTGACCATTTTACATAATAAGGAGATTTAGTGATACAGGATATGACAATTATATATTTAAAAGAATAGCTTGATTTTATTGCATTATATTTATATCCTGTTTTTTGTTCAGGAGACAGAGTCCCCTGTCCACACACACCCCTTTTTTTTTTAATCCACAGAGCTGCTCAGGGAGATAGGTTAGGCTGAAAGGTAGTGAGTCCTCCAAGGTCGTCTAATGAGAAATCAGGTGATCAGCTCAGGAAACTCTTGTCTGTGTCTTTCTCCCTGGTCCTAATAGTTATATCTGAGGCAACAAGTTTTTGTCTCCTTACTAGTAAAAGGGTATGCATGTGTGCATGGGAGGGTGAGTGTACGTTTCAGATAATTTTTACATGAATTTATGTTTCTGTTGCCAACATGCTCTGTTCTTTAAAGATGGAAGAAGAATTGAGATCTTGAATTCTAGTTTTGTGTCCTAAGAAGATACTGGTTTTGTGCCTCCAGGAAACCATGGTAGACATTTCTGTAAAACTGAACGTTATTCTTTTTTCCTCCCAAATACAGTTTTGCAAGATCCATTTGGCCTTGAACTAGCTCTGGGTACTCTCCAAATGTGTTGGTATTTCTGGAAATTCTGGGAGCTATAGACCCAACACATCTGGAGTGGGGAAGACAAGTCTGTCCTGACTACCTTGGATGGGTCTCTTTTGAGGAGAAGCAGAAACTGGATAAGGCTGCGGAACCTGGTAAGGGAACTCCTGAAGACCCAGGGCCCAACTCTTAGTTCCTGGAAAAACTGCTTGTGTTGCCACAGTCCTGCAATTGGACTCAGACCCTGAAACAGAGAAGGGGCCATCATACTGAAACTATTAGATCTGAGCTGCAGAAATCCAGTTGTCCATTAGGCAGGAGCAAAGAATTAGACTATTCTGTGTCACTTTGCTGCCATCTAGTGCAATTTAGACCTACCCCAAACCTAGAAGAGAGTTGTTGCCTCTTAAGTCAACACCAGAGAACAGAGAGATGGAGAAGTACCAGATTGCTTGGAAGAATGCCTGGGGAGTAATGCTCTCTCAGATAGTAGATTGTTTCTCCTGAGTAGCCCAGCAATTAAAATCCAGTCTCATCAGCTTCAGCTGTGCTTAAGGGAGGCCCAAAGCATTTATGATAATAGCTTTTGCCATAAACAGGGCTGTGTTGGTTTAGAGGCTGTACTACAATTTGGAGAGGGGTCAGGGTCTTGCCCCTTAAATCCTCAAATTCTCAGAAAAGGGTAAAGTTCAAATTTGGGAACGCCTTCTCTCTGATGGGCATAGGAAGCTTCGGAAGAGGTATGGATGGGCTGCATTTTTTTGTACTCCTACTTAATTCAAAGGTTGGAACAAGGTCGAGGTCACCTTGTCTGAGAATCATGATTTTGCAACCTAGGCATTTGATATATGACAATATTTTGCTGTTATCTTCTGGAACTTTCTATAAATATGATGGTGATAGTTGTTATTGCTGCTGCTGTTTACATTTAACTGATGAGAGGTACCAATAGAAGAGAGATGAGAGGGAATTTATTAAGATGGTTTCTTGTACCATAATTATTTTTTCTCTGCTAGAACGAATAAATCCTTAATCACATATATTAATTTTAAAACAGAACCTATATGAAAGGGTCAAAGATCTGGTGCAATACTCCCTTAAAAGAAATTAAAACAAAGAGAGAAAAAGATTGTAGACCTCAAATGAATGCAGATGTAACTTATCCAGAAGTCTGTAATGAGGCAAAAATTGTATGTTTTCAAAAATGAATGAAGGTTATTCAGTGTGATGTTAAGTTATCACTAACAAATTAATTTTAAACAGAAATACTCTATGAGGGTGACTTTTTTGGACTAGAAATATGTTAACTATTGGGAGGAAGGGGTGTTCTTTCTTTCCTTGTTTTCCACTATCTGGAAAACTTCCCACAACATGCTAAATCATTGTTTTAATCATTGTTGGGCATGCCATAATCTGATGTATGTGCATTATAATGCTAAGCCATGAACCACAGTGTTTAGGTTCACATATCAACCTAATCCAAACAGACAAGCCAAACAAGGGTGCTAGAGGTACAACCCCGGGGCCACAAGTGGCCCACCAGTATTAAGGGGCAAAACAGGTGCTTTATGTCCCCATTCAGGAGCGTGACTCTTGACAAGTTATGAGAAGTCTGGCGCAGCCCTTAAGCTTAGAACGATGTATACATTCTTCTGTCTCCTATTTCCCACTCTTAGAATGTTATTAAATAATGTTCATTGTCAGTCCCATCTTTCTTCTCAAATATTAATACATTTTTATTTGGTGTTTGCTGCCAAGATCCTTTCCCACTTTAGTTCTAGTAGTCTTTCATTTCTACATTCCTAAAATATGTAACAACTTTTCCTTCTGTCAAAACTACTATAAATCCAAAGCTTCATACAGATACATAATTATCTTATTTGTCTACCATATATTAAGCTACTTTAATCATACATGAACCTTGTTTCTTAAACCCATCTCAGTCTACATTTTGGGATTAACAGCACGTCTACTTTGCATTGTACACTGATATGCCACAACATTTATATCACGTAGATCAAGCTAAATAGCAAAGGTCAAATATCATCATTTATTGCATGGATTTCTTTTAGTGATATTGCAATCTTTTGAAGTTCAGGACAAGCGCATGGTAAAAATAAATAAAATGTGGTAAATTCTTCCATTCCTTAATTAAATTGCTGGCCACCTAGGATGCCTCAAGAACAAAAGGTTGCAAAGACTGTTCATATAATTAAAAGTTAATTTAGCTTTACCCTGAGGGAATGGATAGATTATATGGCTTTAAAAACTGGAGTGTCAAAAGAGAATGCAGCCCCATGACTGTTGTAAAAATCTCAGCAGGGTATAGAGACTCTTTTCATCTGGTGAAGTTGTGGCTATTTCCTTTACTCCTTGTCTTTAATTTCCTATGCCTTAGGAATGATGCTAAATTGATATCAACCCATGTAGGTTTATTGCATAATGTGGACTTACATATCCCATCTCTTCTTGGGAATACAATTTGCCACATGTCATCCAGTCTTCACCTCAGTCATCTAGAAAGAAAGATGGTAGATTTGGTGTGAACTGCCTAACCTCCATAGAAAATCAATGTAGCTAAACAATTTAAAGTGATACCTCCATAAGCTGTGTTTAGGTTATACATTCCTGAATAGAAACTGAACACATGAATAGTGGTGAGCAACCTCACCTCTCCAAGTCACAAAGATTTCATGTGTCTGCAAAGATCACTGCAGACAGTCATGCTGCATACACAGAAGCCAGTTCTTCTGTGCCATCTCTAATGGAACTTGGGTAGGGGCTACTCACAACGGTTTGCATGTTCAGTTCTACACACAGAGGAATCATCTGAACAGGACTAGCACACTGAATCCATGAATGGCTGGAGAAAGTGGATGGGGAAATTTCTTTACTACCATGTGTAATTTACCTGTAGAATTTATTACTACACTAACTTAGATGGCTTTGAAGAGGGATTGGATAAATTCATGGAGGACATGTCTATTAAGAGCTAGTCTTGAAAAATCAATGTTGCCTCCAGATTAGGGGTGGTATGTCTCCAATTACCAGTGGCGGGGGGAAACAATGGAAGGGTTCCATCACCATCTTCTGTTTAAGAGCATCCTGGAAGCATCTGGTTGGCCACCAAGAGAAACAAAATAGGTTGGTCTAGGATGAGTCTTGCCTGATCTGACTGGACTAGTCTTACATTCTTACTTTTTGTAAACTGAGCCTTTATGCTATATGTAAACAGGATCTTTGATTATGTGGAGCAATATATAGTTATCTATAATTATATATTCCATTTCTTCATCCTGGCAATCACAGTGAAGTCTTATAGATAGTAACTTGAAAATTTTTACATTAAGTTACAGCAGGGTTGGGTTATCTTTTGATTTTAAAAACCAACCTAATCCAAGATATACGTTCTGAATAAAATAGTAACAGGTACTGATTATAGTAGTTGATAAAAGAGGAATAAATAGTTGTTACAAGTAAACTAAGCACAGTATAGCTGTAAGTCTTTACTGTTGTAAGTAAAACAAAGAGCCAACCTATCCTGAGAGAGAGAAAAAGAGATTTGGATGTCTCCAGCCTGAGATATAAGATCATAGTCTGGGTTATTGTTATGCTAGTGTAAACAGAGGAAGAGGTCTGTCTCCTCAGCTAATAACTATAGACATCTGGCTGTCTCCTGCGTCAGTGTCCCTGACTCAATTGAAGCTGTAAACCAAACTCAACATTGTTCTGTCACCATGCTGCAATGGGGCCACTGTTTTGCAAGTTCCTGCCCACTGCTGTTAAACTTTTAAGGCTAAAAAATTCCTTGAAGGGCTGTATTACCTTAGAGAGAACTGTATTAGTAGCAGATTTTCATGAACTTGTGAAATTGCTAACATAGATGAACTTTAAAATTTTACACAGCTAAGGGTGATAGTGACCAACTGGTTAAATTGGTAACATACTGGCAGCTCTTTCTTTTCCCCAGAGACTTATTTTTTTAGCATTATCAAATATTTGCTTCATATTATCTCCACAAACACTAGATAATTATGCAGCATCATTCTGTACCATTTCTCCATTAGACTTAGTTTATTCTAGTGTCTAATTGGGGATTTTTCTTTATCAAAATATTCTACTGCTCAGCATTGTATCTTTCTTACTCATTGTAAGAAAAATGCTTCATTTTTACAAGATGCCTTTCCAAACCATTAACATAAGATAGAAAGGAATTTTATCTTGGATTGGTTTCTTGTTTAATTCCCATCAAATTATAAAGTAAAAACTCAAAAAAGCAGTTTTGGGGTAAATGATACCTCAAACTACTGATAGCATCTGATTTCAGAAGAAAATAAATTGTTAAAAAAAATTATTTCTCTCTCACCGACGCAGCTGTGCATGAAAGTGTTATTTTGGTCTTTGCTTCCTGATGCTTGTTAGTGCTTTGTTATTTATATGCTTAGCCCTCCTTTGATTGTGGAGATCAGTCTGAACAGTATCTTGCTCTTTTTAATGAAAATAGAAAGAATAAGTTTCGTTTAGAAATGTGCGTATTATTATAATAAAAAGTTAACATTTGTAATGAGAAATGTATTTGTCACATTTATATAGCGCTTCGGTCTGAAAAGACTTAAGTGTCTTCATAAAGAGCAACACTAATACAACACTAGTGCAAAATAACCTAGAATATGGTACAATAAAACATCATCCATGATCATCATGCCCATTCATCAATGGCAAGAACTGCAGTTAACCAGTCTCTGATGGGCTTCTGAAACAGCCATGTTGTATGCAGCTTTCAGAAGATCATGAGAATGGGAGCCACTCTTACCTCAGTGTGTCCCCACAGAGGAGGGAACCTGCCACAGATAATGCCTGCTTTCTGGTCCCCTCCCATCAAATCTCCTTCAGCAGGCATTTTCTGCCCAACTGGGTGGGCAGAAAGGCAGTTTTGTAGGTACCCAGGTCCTGAGCCATATTGGGCTTTACAGGTGATAACCCAAGCTTTGAACTGCACTTGGAAATGATGAGTAGCTAGTGCAGTTCCCATAAAAGTAGTAGTATATAGGGGTAACTGGACTGTACCATAAGAAATGCCACAGTGCAAAGTCTACTAGGACCTAGGAGGAAAGCCTTTTCTGCCATGGCCCCCACCCTGTGGAACATCATTCCCCTTGAGGTGAGGCTGGCCCCAACCCTGTTGGCCTTCTGGAAGGCCCTTAAAACATGAATTTGTCAACTGGCATGGGGATCCCTTGATAGAGGGCGGCCTGCTATATAATAGTTAATTGAATGCACTCTCTTGTATGCTTTTCCGCCATTTTGTTTTTTATCTTTTTAATTTAAATTTGTTCCTTTTTAATGGTTTTTATGTATTAGGACTATTTTATTATATATGCCATGCAGAGTAACTACCTGAGATGAGCAGCTGTGCAAATGTGATAAATAAATAGATACACATATATAGGCAGTCCTTGTTTAACATCAATTCATTCAGCAACCATTTGAAGTTACGACAGCACTGAACAAATGGACTTACAACTAGTTCTCAAACTTCCAGCCATTGCAGTGCCCCTGTTCATGTGAACAAAATTTGGGCCCACCTACATTTATGACCACACCCCTGCCGCTGTTGCCCCCCCCACCCCCATCTGACCTTCATTGTCGTCTTTGCCTGCCTCCCCTCCACTGGGCTCATCCCAGCCATACACGGGGGAGGTGCCATAAAAATATCCTGCAGGCTGGCGGGTGAGAGCACAGGTGGGGAGCGGGTGCCATGGGCAGGCAGGTATGTGCCCTGCTGTGCCACACTACTAGCCAGAACCTTCTTTTGTACACCTTTCATGCTGGTACAGCCGGGAACTTTTGTGCACTGGCCGTGGCTTCTTTTCCATGAAAAAAGGCCCCAGCTGGCATGAAGAAAAAGGCTGGTGTGAAAGAAGGTCCCAGCTGCACTGGTGCGAAAGAACAGGGCAGCAGGGTGGTGGCGGGTAGGTGGGTCCAAGAATGGCTTGGAGCTGAGTGGGTCCTCGCCTAATGACTGCATGGGATTCACTCAACAACAGCAACTGGGACTGCCAGAACTGCCATTGCTAAGCAGGGTGGTCACATGATGTTTTCCTTAATGACCATGTCACTTAGTGATGGAGTTGCCAGTCCCAGTTAGAGTTAAGTGAGGATTATCTATATATATATATACATATCCATATGCAGAATATATACCCAGACCACTTTGTAGCCTTATTTATTTTCAAAATGAAATTCACACCAAAATATAGTAGAAGGGCAGAAATGACATATGGAACAAAACATTTCTTCCTTGGCTTGTATGGTCCAAAGAACAGTTCATACTAAAGATCCCTGAGCCAAGGGAAAGGGGATATAGAGCAGTTAAAAGCTGCCTATCCCACAATGGATGTCATTTTCCCTTATTAGATGTTAGGAACAGAGCTGTCCTTGTGGTGAATTACTGGGTTGCAAGGGGTAGCCTGCTTACAAAGTGCAGTGCTGGAGTAGCTTGGAAGGTGTCCTTTTTGTGTTGAGCTTTAGTTGAGCAACAAGATCTTCCTGAGCTCTGAAGCAGACATGCTAGCATAATATAATCTGAAATCTTGATGTTGTTATTGGTAAAGTTAGCTAATTTTCTTTTTCTTTTTTTTTTTGTAATTTATTAAAGTTTACAAGTACAAAGATAAAAGACTAATGCAAACTAAGAATATAAAATGTGAAGGAAAAAAAGAAAAGTGCAAAGAGAGGAAAAGAAAAAAAGGAAAGAAAAATATATAAAAGAATGACTCCCCCTCCCTCCAGGCAAGTATAAACAACTTCAGTAAGTTAACACCTTCTCTAGTGTTTCAGTAAAAAAAAAAAAAACTTCCCATATCTCATCTCTTATCAATAAATTGTAAAAACTCATCATTCAGTCCTATTCAGCAAGAGTCCATTAAGATCTACCAGAAATTATATATATATATATATATATATATATATATATATATATATATATTAACCGTAATCAAATAAATCCATTTTGTATTCCAATTTATCACTTTTTCTGAGGAATAAAGCAAAAGAAATCTCTCCCCATTCATAAACAAATCTTTAAAGCCTCGTCATTCAGTCCTGGTCAAAAAGAAATTCCATTAATAGCTATCAGAAACCACAACATCTATATTTTAACCCTGGTCAAATAAATTCACTTTGTATTCCTTCCATTTACTTTTTAAAAGCTTGATCTTTAATCCCCTCAAATAATATCCTACAAGTTGATTTCTTATCATTTTCTCTTTGTCTCTTCTCAGGAACAGCTTCAGTAGTTTGACACATCCCTTTTGTAAATCCAAGATAAGAAGGCTATCCAAATCACTCTTCTGATTTATTATTTGCATGTCCCCTTTAGTTATTAAAACCTCAGCCAGTTTCCATTGTGGCATCTTTTTCCATATCACTCTTATAGTCTATCATTTTTAAATCCATTTTCAAATCTACATCATCTTTTTTCATGTCATACTTGTAGTCTGGCATTTTTTAAAAATCCATTTTCAAATCCACATTCAAGTCAGCCTCAGTCTCTATTTTGTCCATTAGAATCTGTTCCTCTTCTGTAGCCTCTGTTAGATCCATTTTTACAGTGGCAGATAATCTTAAAAGTAATTTCTGAGTAGATTGTTCCACAAACAGCCTTAATTTCTTCTATAGGCAGATAATATTGCTCCATTGTATTAATAGGTCTCTTCTCCTTTAATTGTAATCCTTAGTTCTCTCTGGTTCCCGCTAGTCAACTTTCAAAGTCCCCTTTTATCATCTATTTATTTTCCAAACAGCAAAACCTTCCCACTGGAGGATTTCTTACAGTTAATTTCAAAATCTTCATATATACTTTTATAAAATTTTAATCAACCCACAGGAAATATCCTTTCAAGTCCGTATGGTCCCTTAACTTTCCAAAATCAACATTTTAGTCCCTCTTTCACTGTTTTCCAAAAATTAATTTTTTTCTTTTTAGTCCTTAAACTTACATGAAACTTCTTTCATCCAGGATAGAAGGACGCTCTCCTGGCGTAATGAAACTTGCCCTTCAGAAGTTCTTAACGTCCAAAAGATCAGTAACAAGCAATTTCTTAAGGTAATTAAGAACCCAGTGTCCTTTTGAAGGACCTGAACTGTGGCTGAGATGGCTGGTTTTCCCCTGGCTCCCATAGCTTTCACCTAGTGGAGATCGCTATTCTATGATCTCTTCAAAGGGAGCCTCTATATGAAGCAAACTTGAGGGTGATCCTAATCCTCTCCTTAATCTGGAGAGGGGTTCCAAGGAGCCAATCCATCCACTGTCTTCTCTTTCTGCTGTGGCCATCAGCTCCACTCTTACGGAGCCATTTTCAGTCTGCCATTGCTTCCCCAACGTCCAAAAGTTAGCTAATTTTCAAATGGCAGTTCATCAGAAAATAATTTGCCATAATTATCAGGGTTGTGGCTGAAAATGTTGGTTTTGCCTGCTGCTTCTCCATGTTGAACTGGGAGAACTACAGTTTGGAGCATCTTCCTAGTGATGAAAGGGTCTTGTGACCACATGGATTCCTCCAAAACATGGAGAGTTCTTCTTGGTTTGAAACCTTACCAGAAAACAAGGCTCTTCTCCTGATTCTAGGGAACTGTGGCTGAGCTCCAATGCCTGGTTCATTATTGTGAATTGCTTATGTCTCAGTCTTGATCGCCAGAAGGAGCACTGAGTGTCTTCCGAACAGTTTAATTCTCTTAGCCTCATCTACTGCCAGGTTGTTGAAAGGAGAAAATGGGAGGAAGGGAAGCCTAGGTGGTACATGTCTTCCTGAGCATTTTGGAGGGAGGCTGGAAAACAAAAGTAATAAAGACAGCATGTTTTATTTTGCATTCCTTTCTTTCACAACATGGAACAATACGTATGTTAGATTGTGCTCTGGTCTAAAAATAAATGAAATGTGAAGATGAGTGGGTGGATCTCCCAGTGCTGTGTTTCCATGTTTTTCCCTTTATAACAGCCATGCTATGCTTTTGATAAAGGTTTAAGTCTTTGCACTTTCTTCACCCTCATTTAGAAGTATCTGCTCTTAATTTGGAGTTGGGAAATGGTGTCAAGAGAAAGAATAAAGTTCTCCTTCCCTCAGCACCACTACAGTGTAGAAAATTTGGGAGGTTTACCTTTTGAATGTTTCAGCCCTAAAATCCTCATCTTTGCACATTCATTCAGCTTGAATAGATGGTGCACTGAATTCAGATCTGTCACAACATGTTACCTGACAGCTTGGGGAGAGGGCAGAAATAATCACTGCATGAGGTAGTGCAGCTTTTCTTTTCTCTTTCTCTCTGAATATAAGAAATAGTTCTCTTTCATTATTTTTTTTTAATAGTAAAGGGAATTGGTTTGAACAAGGACTGTAGTTTTGAAAATGTATGCTGATAAATGACTTAGGCGTGACATATGGTATCTGGAAAATCCATTTGAAAACAGAAACAGAGCAATGAATCACACTTTTAGCAGCAGGGTTGCAGACTTTCAATGAAAAGTAGCATGTTTCCCTTTTTCTACCCCATTTTGTATTTACAACCTTGGCTGGATTTGACTTCTCTGCTTGTTTCATTATGACTTATTTTTATTGCAGAGGGATAGAAGTCTCTCTCTCTCTCTCCCTCCCTCCCTCCCTCCCTCCTTCCCTCCCTAATAGGGAACCAACGGTTGTCTGAGCTAAAACAGACAGCTTAAATATTGCAATCTTCACAGAGATTTTATCAAAGACATTTAAGAAGCTAACTTGGGGTATGTGTTCAGCGCATTTTGCTGCATATAATTGTACCATCCAGTGTGGAATATGGTACCTAGTTATGAATCCAGAGATTATGGGTTTAAAAAAAAACAACAGATAAAGTTTTAATGGAATAAACCTGAGCACATGCAGACTTGGTCTGCTACACACCGTTAAATGCAGGAGGTTTTGGAAGGAGCTTTATTTGATCAGAGAATATGACTTTGTTCACTGAAAAGAAACCACTTTTTGTAACTGCTTCAACTTCCAACACCAGAAGAGATCAGGTGATCAAACAGCCTGGAGTTGTTCTTGTTTGACCCTTCTGTCCTTATGCCTGGGGAGAAGAGGCAGTACATCACCCAATTATTCACATTTCCAGGAAAACTCTAAACAGTGGAAACTTATCCAAGGTTACCAGGTGATTTTCATTTTTTAAGAAAAAATTAGCTCCAAATTCTCCCAGTCCAAAACTTAACTGCATTGTAAAGTATTTTTGGAGATATTGAACTCCATAATTTTAAGGATAATGAGCCTTCTTCCATCTGGCATGTTGGCTAAGAATTCAGGAAAATAAAATCCAACTCATCTCAACTTCAAGTAATCTCTATTCTCTGATGGCTTAGGTAAGCTATATTGTTAGACTTGCAAATGAATGGAGATGAGTGAATGGCTGTTCCCTGTCTCCTGAGAATTATTCCAGATGCAATAGCCTGTGGTAATCATTTATAGAAGTGATTAATTAATGCCAGAATTTCAGCTATTTCTGTTCATCACTCGCTGCTTGATTATTTCAGGGAAATGGGTTGCAAGGTTGAAATCATGCTTTCAGCAAGCAAAGATTAAAAATTCAGTTAATAATTTGGATCACATTCCATCAGAATAGAATAGGGCTATCAGATCTGGGCTGAAGAAAAACTGGACAGGTAGAATTTGAAAATATAATATGAAGCTTCTTTAAAATAGTAATTAGAATTTCAAACTTAACAGCACCCAAAGAGTTGCATACAAATACAGACACTTTCTCTGCTCAGAAATTAGTTTTCATGTAATTAAATCTGACTTATTAGTAAGTACATATAGGATTATAACTTTGATGACTCTGATTTCTTGCAAGCCACAAGATCTTGGGATAAGGAATTCATAGCAGCTATTTTTCTTTGGAAAGCAGATTTATTTATACTGTCATTTTCAGAAATATTTTGATGTCTAGCAAAATGAGGGAGTGGCTGTGCCGTTCTTTGGATCCTGGCCACTGCTGCTTACTAAGATCCTTTGGGGTTATAGGATTCATTAAATACTAATACTGGGTTGATTCAATGCACAAAGAAGATGCACTAATTGTTACATTAAGTATGTTTAAGATTATAGAATTGGAAACCTTGTCAGGTAAAGAAAAAAAATGCTCCAGTCTAAAACAATTAAACATAGGAATGTGAGCATAGGAAATAAAAGTATACTTTCTATTTGTAAAATGAGGTACCTGCTAAATAGCCTTCAAGTTAAATTCTTGCATGTAAGTTTGCATCACTTTCCAATTTTGATTACAAATACATTCTTTTGGAGGAGTAATTCTATCCAATTGAAAATCCATAGCAAGATTTAGATTTCTGCAAGAATTAAATGATCAAAAGACATAGTAAACAATATTGAAAAAAATCTATGAAATGCTTCCAGATTGTTTTGTAGGGCCGTAAAAGTTTACCATCCCCAAATCAAAATCTGAAGAGAGCAAAAGAGAATCTTGTAGGCATAGTGAAAACAAAATCGGGCAAGGGATCTGACTCTTCAATGTCAGCAGGTAAACTAATTATTTTCAAATGCCTGTATGTTAAATCTCCTTGTATTTTTATAAGATCTCTTTTATTCTGATCAGTATCATTTGCATATGTTTGAATTTTAGACTCAGCTGTTTTTATCCTTGGCTCATGAGATCGTGCAATAGTGTTCTTCAGATCCTCCAGCTCTTGCTGAAACTTAGTATTTCCGGTCTAAATCATTTTCACTTCATTACAAAGAGATTTCATGTTGCTATCCAGAGTAGTTATAATCTTATCCAGTTGACAAATATCCTTATAGAAGCGAATATGTGTAGCTCAGGGTTGAACTGTGGAGTCCTTGGGGTTCTCTGAGCTTGGTTGTTTTCTTGCAGACATTTCGTTACCCGGCTACCACGTATCTTAAATATCTTAAAATATATATCTATCAAGGAATATTACTCCTTGATAGATATATATTTTAAGAGGTGCCCCAATGTTAATTCCAAATAGGTATAAATTTGTGACAAGATAGATCACCATGGATTTCATTAACTAAACTAAGATTATGTCTAGAAGAAGGAAGTTTTAATTTACCAGACATTCAGATATATAATTGGGCTTTATTTTATCATGTATATTTACGTGGAATGAGAATTTAACTGAATATCAAGTTCTATGGGCTAAGGTCTTTCATTTCCTGGCTTACATGCAGCTAGAGTTATTTGGGCTTTATTGGGACATAGATTGGTTTTTGAAAGATAGGTGGGAAGATATTCTCTTGGAAAGTATGGACATACATAGTTACTTTAAATCAATTACTCTGTAATGTTTTTAAGGATTTTCAACAACTAAAGGTAGAATTTTCTTTCCCTAATACACATAAGTGTCAATATAATCAATTTAAGAATGTTTTGATTACTGTGGATGGAGTGAATGCTTTAGCTGCCTCAAAAAAGGTTCAATGTTATCTTTTATGAGGTAGTGTGTTTCTGAATTTAATGTAAAATTATATCAAAAATTGAAAAATGTATTTAAAGTAAAAATTATTGATATCTATAGAATAAATAAATTGTGATATTTAGATAGAGTTGGAATGTCTGATAATGGAATGTGGATTGATCTAAATTATAAAAAATGTTAACTTCTTTGACCTTGAATTTAAAATTAATCTGTTAAAAGGTTTTATTCTGAGTCTGTTTGATCCCTCAAATAATGTATCAGAAAGGATGGACTGTAGATTTCTTTGTTGGCAAAATAAGAAATTTGAAGATGCATTAACTGATACAATTTAGTCATATCCAGCTTTGATTTCTTTTTGGAAGAATATTGTACCAAATATAAGTAACATGTATAAGTAAATGTTTAACATCTGTAACTTGAAAATATTTACCCAATGTTATCCTAAAACTGTGGAAGGTGACCATATTTTAGAAGTAGTGGCTATATCACTGGGGGAATAGCCAAAAGAATTATTGAGAGATTGGAAAAGTATGATTACTATGAATATCAAAGACTGGATTCAAGAAATGAGTAATTTATCCATTTTTAAAAGGGATTTTTTGTACTAATAAAAAAAAGCAACCTAATACATTTGTCATAGATTTCATAATATTTTACAAGAATAGGCAGATTTTTATATACAACTTGATATATTGTTATTACATGATTAAATGATATATGTTATATAGTTAGGTGATTTGTATTAAATTAGTATGCTAATTTTTTTAGTTTTTCTGTGTCTTTATTTTTTAATGTTAATATCTTTTTGTTTCATAACTAATTAATTTGATGGATATTTGTTATTCTTTTCATTTGTTTTCATATTTCTCATTTAAACATTGCCATAAAATTATAAACATTTTAAATGGTTCATTATAGATATTTTATCATTTTGGATGTTTTGTGGCAAGTCAGTCTGCTCCTAGAGTTTTGCAGGAATGATTGCCTTTAAATTGTTCTTTGATCCTGCATGGCCTTTAACGAATTCAGGCAAACACCAGATTTAAGTTCAATGTTTGGGGCTCACATAAACCAATATATGAATTGCTTTCCATTCTTACACTTCCACAAGTGGAGTTTGGAAGTTGAATGTGTAGTCCCAGCTCTTCATATATTAACCAAAGAAAAAATGCTTTGAAAAATTATGAGAGAGTTCAACCAGTGACTTGAGGGATTTTGTGCTGTTTCTATAATATGATCTCTTTTCATTACTACTGGGTGAAAAGAAGCTGTTCATAATCTGATTGGAGCTTTGGTAAGATTAGAGCAGTATTATATAACCGGAATGATGCCTTTAATCTATCTCCTAATGTGGTACTTGGTTTTTAAAGACTTTGAAACAAAAGTCTAAACATTTCATATCAGAATTAAAAATTCTGCAGGCAGAGTGCACATTTCACATTTTCACAAACTGGCCAGTCTATAATCAAGGATACCTGCCAACAAATACTCAACAGAAGTTAATTGTAGCCATGTTGGTTAGTGGCGCCCCATTACCCATAGTAGACAGGATGCCTTCCTTTTAATATTTCCTCATTTTGAGCCAGGACAAATACGAAATGCCTTGCCTTGAACACGGCTGATGGAAACCAGATTTCTGCATGCTTGTACAATGGCTTCATGGATCCTTAAAGGAGATGAATTTTACAGCTGGATTTAATTATAAGCAGTACATTCTGTCTTTGAAATTAAATTGTTTGTGAATTGGAATTTATGTAATATCCCATTCAGGTTGCTTTTATAAGGCCTGCTTGATGGGAAGATGTAGCTGTAAGGGCAAGATCTAAGAATTAATCCCTGGTCCCAGAACAAGATCAGCTTACACAACTGCTATTGTACACCCCATTTAAGATGCAGTAGTCCTATGCAATTTTTATGAGTCAGTCCCACTAACACCCAGAGTTTTCTGATTAAACATTCATAGGACTGCATTGTTGGATTATTTATCATCCCTATTCCTTTACCTTTGCCCAGGTACCCATTTTAACTAAATTCTTCCAATATTATTATCTAATATTTTTAGCCTATTTTTAGCCTATTCTAGTCCAGTCCTGTTCTATTTCTCTTAAATACCATACCATTAAAATACCATTTTCATGTACTCTGTCACCAAAATATGGATATGTATTTTGCAAGCAATACCTATGTGGATTCCTCTAAATTATTTGAAGCAGATGCATAGATTAATGGTTAATTTTTTATGGAAGGAACTGTGGGGAGTTGGAATAAGAACTCAGAATGCATTGATGTAGTATTACATATGTGACTATGCCAGTTTGTGCCTGGTGGTAACTAACTGGTTACAGAGTTTGTGCCTTAAAAGAAAGCAGAAGGTTCAAGGATGTATACTGCTGTGCCATTTATCTCCCTTCTTCCATTGTAAAGTACAGGGACAATTTATTAGAATAATAGAGCCTGATATCTATCTTCTATCGATCTGTCTGTCTGTCTGTCTATCAGTTATTATGTTGCCTATCAAAAAATGTGTCTGTAATGTTTGTGCACCACGAAGGATATTCATGTCTCCTTTTCTGTTATCGTGTCTTCTTCCCAAGTGTAAAGCAAATCTTTCACTTGGGGTCCCCTATTAACATATATACATGCTCAAACAATCCTTGGTCAACTTTCAATATTAGGCCTAAGTGACTCTTGCTCTTGGCTCATCTGTGCAAAAGACCAATGATTCACTGTAACCTGACAGCTCGAGGGGGAAAAAGATCATTTGGATCCTCTCCATTGGGGTTTTTAGATGCGTTTTTCCACCACAGAACAAATACCCAGGATAGAAAAGTTATCATTTTCATACCAATTTCAAAGACCATTCCAGTTGCTTGCCTTGAGAGAAAATACCACTCTCCAAATGCCCCACTGCCTGTCTTTCTTTGACTAAAAGTGCTATGTAGGACCTAGAGATAGAAAAATAAGGAAAAGGAGGGGGTGTATGGAAGCCAGTGTCTTCATTTCCCCGTTTTTTACTGGAAAGAGGAGGGGTTTAGTAGAAATAAAGGAGATTGGAAATCTTGGGCAAAACTATATATACATGGAGGGTGTAAGTATGCTATCTGATGGAGTGCCTCTCTCCCATAATTTATGCTTGCCTCACAAGATCTGGTAGAGCAGTCATGCTTTATGTCCCTTCCAGTAAGTCATCTAGAAGGTGTCCTTTCTCTGTTGCAGCACCTGCCCTCTAGAATACCATCCCCATGGAAGTTTTGCCTGCCCTGAGCCTGAAAGCCTTTAATGACCTCTGAAAACCTGTCCCCCCCACCCCCAGCTCTGGGATAGATTGGAGTGTGTCTGTTTGGTATGTAATGTTTGTTCAGTTAAGATATGTTTGTTTCTATGCTGTGTTCTGTAAGGTTCACTTCTATATGCTTTTTAAGGTACTGCATCTGTTTTTTAACCTGTATGCCATCCAGAGTCAGTTTTGAATTGGACAACATTAGAAATCTAAATGATAAATAAATGTTATTCCATTAAGTTGTCCATGATTACAGGTGATAATTTTTTAAGCCTATCCTCATTTTGATATGGAGAGGTACAAAATTGGTATACATCTTCCAAAAACTGTAACAGAGAACACTGCAAATATTGTATGAGAAATTGATATAATTTCAATATTTTATGGATTATAAAAGGGAATTCAGCATTAAAGAAATCCAGCTTTATCTTCAGAGTAGATAAAAATATATTTATAATGGAAATGGGTTAGGGAAATGGAAATTCATCTCTCCCTTTTTTTCAAAAAGTAATATGCAGTTTCATTGTTTGCTTTTATTTCAAGAGTTACCTGTGATCCGTCACTTCAAGGATATTTATTTCATATTCTCCAATCTCTATGCTTTCCTTTTCCGACTGTTGTTTTTCTTTTCTTATCCTTATTTCCTACCTTTCCTGTGTATGTTCAATAAGGAAGCTACCTCAAAACAGGAAAAAGATGTGTCTGAAAATCTGTGAGCTATCAAAAAGTTTTCTTTCATAATTTCCCAGATAGAAATCCTAGTTTTCTTTATTCATAAACTGAAACTGGGAGAACTACAAAGGCATATTCTTGATTATGTTAAGAATTTGAATGTTAAAAAACAATTGACTTAACATTGCCTATCAGTTGCAACATTGGGTTATCTCCAGTGAGTAATTTCACTGGTTCCTGGTAGATACTTTTCCCTCAAGAGAATTGATTCTTAATACTTTGTGTCTGAGCTCTGCAGAAATTTGCAGTTTAACATTGGGTGAAGCCACTGATCTATGCATTTCTCATGCACATCTAACACAAACATTCATTTAACTATTTGTATTAATATTAACAGACAAGATTCACATCTTTTTTCCAAGTTGATTGTTTTATTGATTATAAAATATGAATAATACATTCTGGAAAACAGATAATAACTGAGTACAGTGGTATTTATACAACAGAAACTGGAAACTGTTAGCACTATGATGAGTTAGATAAATTAATTTCTAAGATGTTAATAAACATAAGGTTGCTTAAGTTGTATAATTAATGCTGAATATGACATTGATAAGAAGTTGCAAAATGCATTGAGTTATTTTATAATATGAAAAAGGGTTATACCTTTAATACTTAATATTGCAGTCTCCACTGTATTATTATTTATTGTTATTTATTAATGTTAAAAGAGAGAAAAAGAAAAAGGGAGAAAAAAGGAGCTGCTTGGAAAAAGCACATCTTGTTCAGTTTGGATTAAGTATGCCGGGTCATTCCTAACTACTGTGGTTTGTAAATCATGTTATTTTTGTGAAGGGTGAAGTGTTAGTCTAGCCAACCACTCAATGGTAATATTAGCATCAGTTTTTCCTTTTGATGCATTTTACTTTGGAAAGAAGCCGTCTCAGAAGCAGGGGAGGGAGGGAGGGAGGGGGGAATCCAGTGTTGAGCTCCTCCTCCTGAAGTTGGGGGTTTCACTCTAACCTTGGAGAAGGAAAGCTAAAATCCTCTGGTTCCAGGAACATCTTCTAAGGGACCACTGGACTGCAGCTAATAGTTCCTTTGGATATCACTTTCTGTCAGTGATTTCCATTCATTTTGTGAATGATAGAAATACTGATTCAATATATCTAGAAGTTGTCAGCCAGGTTTACTACCCATGTTAATCATTAATTCTCACAAATCAGCCACAGTAGGACCAACCACCTGTACTAAATGCATGCGTTTATTTATTTATTTATTTATTCTCCAATTTCTAGACCACCCAACTCCAAAAATGTTCCCACTATATATGAATGTTTTAATGCAAGATAGCATGTGAAAGAAAAGTTGAATGGATGTACTTTATAGCCAGTGTAGATTTTTATTGTACATTCATGTTGTAGACCAAACTAGTTCTCTGTGCAAAAACCAAAGTTACAACATTTAATAGATAAAAGTCATCCATTAAAAACACGTAACTAGACAACAAACATCAAATTTTAAACAATATGCACAGCAGATTGCAACACTTGGCCAGTTTTTTCTGGGCTTGGAAGCTAAGCATTGCTAGATCTGGTCAGTGGCTGGAAGAGACCATCAGATAATACCAGGTTAGCCTAGGAATTAAACAACAAAAAATCGACATCCTGACAGAAGACAATGGACAACCACTTCCAGGCTGCTGCCAAGGAAATTATGTAGACATGTCCATGAAATCGCCAGGATTAGTCCAAAGAAACTTTATCTTTACATGTGGACTGGACACATGGGTTTTCCTACTGATGACTGGAAAAAGGAATGTGTTTTTTCTAAGGGTCTTGCATGCTAAAATAGGCATCCATTAAAAAAGCAGTCATATTTTTTTAATCAGCTGTAAAAAAAAATCATATGATCAGTAAATTAAGATTTCTTTAGTCAGGTGATAGCCTTAGCAACCACTACGTTAGTTTGCATTTGAATGTCGTTGCCTAGTTCACATTCTGTGCTGTGCCAACAATATGTGACTGAAATCAAACACAACTGTAACTAAGCACTGGGAGAAATCACAGAAAAAAGGTCCTTGTCAGAAAAAGATGCACCCTGTAGAAGCTGATATTTACTCTTTTTTTGCTAGATAGCATAATTAAGAGTAGATGTGTTTCTTCATAGGCACATCTGAGAAGTATTATAAAATCTGCCCAGTGTTAGATTTTAGTTATATGGCAAGTATAAAAATTGACACACTGTCTACCAAATGGATTTGACATGAAGTAAGCTCTTATCCAAACCTCTTCTCTATGTCACAGTGATGGTCCACAATAAATATACCTTATACCTTTCTCTATTACCCATAGCTCAAAAACTGCATTTTCATTTGTATTTACAGCTTAAAGTACATCGCCTGATGTGTCCACTGTCTTCACAACACTCAGCCAAGTCACGCAGGGCAAGTGTCCTAGGAATATTAGGCTAAATGTTTTGTGGTTCTTTCTCTGTGTTTTCGCTTGGCATACCCCTTCCTCTTTCAGCTCAAAACAGCCTGAGTGTTGAGTGAGTGGGCATGGGTACTTGTAAATTCCCTCTGAGTTTCTTTGATGAAAACTATTGCTGTTTTTACATGCAGATTTTAATCCTTGTATTTCAGTTGTTTTCAGTTTGAAAGTATCCTCCCACCTGCTTTTCTATCACCAGATTTTTTTAAAAAATTACAAGTGAAAATAGAGCTTTGGGGAAAAAAGTGAGTAAAAATAGTCAGAGGGCAAGTGCTAAGCAAGCTTTAGAGAAAAGAAGTATTAGACTAATAGATATAATAATATACATTTGTAGCAATCCAGGTAAACAGATTCTTGTTCTCAATTTTCCATGGAGGAAAAGACTGAATAAACTTTCATGATTATATCCCAGTTTTCATCACATTTATTTCTAGACAGCAAGGAGCTCTTCCTTCTCTGCTGACCAGACGCATTGCAGAAAAAAACTGAGCACTCTATACACATATGAATAGAAAGAACAGAAATATGTAGTCCTTTCAGGATGAAGACAGTAGTGGACATTTAAAGCTCTTTTCCAATATGATTTCACTGACTGAGTATACATGTAATCAAATTCAATATCTGTAACTGGACTTTTCAATCTAATTAGATTTATTCTTCAATACTTAACGTTTAAGTACCAGTAATATTAGAAGTGCTTTTAAAGGTTTTGTTTCATTATGTTCTCTAGCTGTATTTGTCATCTTCCCTGTTCAAACTTTGAAATAAAAAAAAATTAAAATCATGGGACAAGATTTCTGAAGGGATTCATTTTTAGACATGAAGATATTTCAAAGCCAGGCCCGAAATATATCATAGTCAGGAATAAGGACTTATATTTTTGCAAGCCCTCCCACTTTCAGTGCGCTCTCTCTCTGGGTTATATACAATACGTCTAACTCACATTTTCTTTAATGCATTCTGCAAGATTCATGTTACCACCATCAGTTACAATTAAATCAAACTCTATTCAGAAAATATAAACAGAAGCATTTATATAATTATGGTGGTAGTCAATTTCTGTTCAAGAGAATGGAGGTTATTTTGAGAAAACAAGCTAAAGCTGTCACTGATCAGGCCCCTAGGACAGCTAATGCAATTCTGCTACTTGCAGGTAGCAGAGGTGGTAATTACATGCCAACTGCTATATCTATAAAAGTGATTAGGCTTCTGTTTTATGGCTTCCAGATTTGCTCTTATATAAAACCAAGGCCTCTTGAAGACCATGAGGTATCTATATTTACAAAGATCAGAATTGTGCAAGCTGTGGTATTCTCTCTGATACTCTATGGAAGCGAAAGTTGGACTTTGAAAAAGCAGGATGCAAAGAGTATTGACACTTTTGAACTTTGGTGTTGGAGAAGACTCCTGAGAATACCAAGGATAGACAAGAAAACAAACCAATGGATCATTGAACAAATCGACCCAGAGTTCTCATTCAAGGCATAAATGACCAGGCTCAAATGTTCCCACTTGGACACATTATGTGAAGACCTAGCTCTCTGGAAAAGACACTAATGCTGGGAAAGGTGGAAGGAAAGAGAAGAAGAGGACAACCAGCAGCAAGGTGGATGGACTCAGTTACAGTGGCAATGGGCGCAATGTTGGAAGACCAGGTTAGGGACAGATCGTCATGGGTAAAATCTACCTATGTGGTTGCTAGATGTTGAAAACTGCTTGATGGCATATAATCAATCAGTCAATCAGGTTGAATAAATAAGGGGAGAATATACAGCCTTATCTCATTCCTTGGGCAACCTGCAGCTAGTCTTTTTCACCATATTCTGTCCATATTGTGGCTTCCTGACCTGCATATAAGTTTCTCATGAGGACAATGAGATATTTTGGGATTCCTATTTTTCTGAGCACTTTCCATAGCTTGACATGATTGACATAATCAAAAGCCTTTCTACAATCAATGAAGGTGACTTCTTTTTGATATTCTTTGGCTTTCTCAATTATTAGCATGCATGACCAATAATGTCTTCTTCAGCCTTTTCTAAAGCCAGCTTGAACACCTGGCATCCCTTTTTCCATGTAGGGGTCTAATCTAAGTTGGATGATTCTAAGCATTATTTTGCTAGCATGTGAAATTAAGGATTTTGTACAATAGTTTGCATACTTCGTTGTCTCTCTGTCTCTCTCTCTTTTTGGTATTAGAATGTAGATTGACCTTTTCCAATCTCTTGGCCATTGTGTTGTTCTCCAGATTTGCTGACATAGCTTGGTTAGAATCTTTACTGATTCTTCTTCTGTTGCTTGCCATATTCCAATGGGTATCCATCAGTTTCTATAACCTTCTGACTTGCATATAGCACTCCTTCTGGAGTGCTGAGCTAACTTCATCTTCTAGTACTAAATGTTCTTGTAAGTAGGGAATGTCTTCTAAGGTATCTTGAATATTGGCATCTCTTTGTTTTTTGTACCTTTCACTCATTGTTGACTCCTGGTGACTGCCTGGACAAGTCCTTGCAGTTTTCTTGGCAAGATTTCAGAAGTGGTTTGCCCTTGCCTCTTTCTTCCTGAGGCTGAGAGAAAGAGTGACTGGCCCAAGGTGACCCAGAGGGCTTTGTGCTTAAGACAGGATTAGAACTCATGGTTTCCTGGTTTCTAGCCTGGTGCTTTAACTACTACTCCAAACTGGCTCTATTGGCATCTCTATTCTATAGTATTTCAGTAAACTCCTTCCATTGTTGATCTCCTTTGAATCAGTTACTATCTGTCCATTGGCATCCTTTAGCATACCAATTTGAGGTTGGAACCTCCTTCTGAGTTCAGAGATCTTTTGAAAGACTTTCCTTGTTTTTCCATGTCTGTATCCATCCTCAATGTCTTTACAGAAGTTGTTGTAATATTGCTTTTTGTCTCTTCTAACAGCTCTCTGAAACTCTGTTAAGTTCCTTTCTGAGATTTTTTTTGTCTTTCTTGGCTTTGGCTTCTCTTCTTTTAGCAGTTTGATCTAGTTTGAGTTTGGTCTAGAGCCAATTTGGTCTAGTGGTTAAGGCTCCAGGCAAGAAACAGGGAGACCGTGAGTTCTAGTCCCACCTTAGGCATGAAAGCCGGCTGGGTGACTTTGGGCCCTCTCACCCTCGCTCAGCCCAACTGACCTCACAGGGTTGTTGTGGGAAAAATAGGAGGAGGAAGGAGTATTAGGTATGTTCGCTGCTTTGAGTTATAAAAATAATAAAGGCGGGAGAAAAAAATCTAAAAAAAAAAAAAATTCCATGGTTTGTTCTGACATCCAGTTTGCTTTCTTCTGTTTCTTCATTTTTGCCAGTTTCTTTTCACTTTCATCCTTAATAACTCCTTTAAGTTCATTCCATAATTCCTCTGGTTCTCTATCAACGCAATTCAGGACTTCGAAGCAATTCCTGATGTTGTCCGTGAAAATGGTTGTATATATTCAATATCATAACATGGAAACTGACTGGCTTTCTTCTTCTTTAGCCTAACTTGGATATATGAGAGAGAAAAAGAAATACACATACACACATATATACATACACACACACACATACTATATATGTAGGCAAATAGAAAGTGGAGCAGTAGCAAATTTATCTCCACACAAAGAGTTTCAAATTGCTGTGTTATATGAAAAGTATATAACAAGTTCTTTTTTTCTTTCTAAACGTGACTGCTGGGGAAACTTTTCTGTGTGAAATGATGTTTGTGTGTTTGCAGTGAGGTACCCACAGTTGTTGGGAGTTGAGCAGCATACAATTTTGGTAAATAAATTAGGACTGAACATGCTACATCCTCCTCCTTGAGCTATTCTCTTTCTCTCTCTTTTTGATTGGTAGATCTCAGAGTTCTAATGAAAAACAAAGTAGATCCCAAAAATACCACAATATTGTGTCTGTTTATAGACAAAGTAGAAAGTGTTACTATTTTCTTCAAATTTATTTTATTAGGTTGAGAGCTTGCTCCCCATACAGATGCTTAATGGCAGATAAGTAGAATCAGAGCCTGGATTTCTCTCCATGTTCCCACAGGAATTATAAATGAATTGTCCTTTTTATTCGTTTGTTTTATTGCTGGATGTTTTTATATGTATTTGCTGGGAAACTACTTTCAACAGCCTTTCACAAGGGCATGCTATGCATAACGATGTATTCGTGATGTGAGTGCTCTTCGTTGTGAACTAATTTAGTCCTATTCAGGCATTCAAGTGAACATGGGAAGAGCAAACTGGATAGAGTAGGGAGACATGCAAATTGCCCTGTCCTCTATTCTCCTTGACCCCCATAAATAGAAGAAGCTGGTGGTCTGAAGGAGAGTGGTACCCATGTTTGCATAAAATCAGTTGAGCACAGCTTTCGGTACAATCCAAGGCAAGATCCAAGATCTTATTGAGAGCCATTCTTGCATTCTTCCAAATGCAAGTACAATTCTTTCCTGACCTCCGACTGAATACTGTATATGGATGTTGGGAAGAAAGAAGCTTGCATGGACCTCTTGCCTACCCAGTTTGAGCCTTCCACATATTCACCCAAACAGGATTCCTGAGCGTTTTGTATACTGAGAAGAATCATACAAATAAAGTGACTGAGTGACGAAAAAATGATCACTGTGGAAACTAAGAAAAATATAAATGACTCCATATAAATTTAATCCACAGTAAATGATGCTATGTTTGTAAGGCATATTAATTCTTGAGAAAATGAACTTTGAGAGGGCTGCTCTTGCTAATGAAACTAAGCTAAGGACTAAGGACAGGAGAAGAATGCAAGAAGAAGCTATGTATACAAATCCATATATTAACTGCTTGGAATATCTTAAGATGTATATTGGAAAAGCAATTCAAATAGGATTGCAACATTCAGACAGTATAAACTGTCAGTTTAAGATTAATGAACTATAGTAGAAAATATTTGCATAATGGCCAGATTGTGGTCTGGAATTTATGTCAGTGGTTTTCAAATTATTTTCTGGAAACCTCTTGGGTTCCTCAGAATCTTATCTAAGTTTCTGCATTGAGAAGATTAGAAACAGCAGATGGGGCTGCCTGAAAAACAGCTTGATTATCTCTACTCATTTTATCCTGCAATATTGTGCCCTCAAGGGAACACTTTTAGACAGACCGTTGCTGAGACCCAGCAGAATCATTGGGGCTTTGCAAAACTGAGATCACCTCAATGTCCAAGGCACCCTAAAGTATGCAGAGTTTCCTTGGTGAGAAAAGGAAAAGCTATTGTGCAAAGTGACTCTGGAAAGTAGAGGTGTAACTATGCTGTCTTAGCAGAAAGATGAACAGATGTTCAGGGGAAACAAAGCCCCAAAGCCTATAGATTTTGCATACTTTCTTTTAGAGAATGGCGAGGAGAGATTCTGCATCCACAGAATTATACAATGAAGAACTATTAGATTTCTTAAGCAACTGAGAATCCTTAAAATGTGGGTGCTTATTTTCCCATTAGAAATAAATTCTGTGTTTTCAACACAATTGGATTTAAGATGCTCTTCCTTTTCTATCCAAGTGGACTAAATTATGAGAAACTCATGATGATATTTTGCAACTATTTCCCCATAGGTGTTAATCTTTTTTTTTTTTTTTTAATTTCTGGGAGCTGATAAGTAGTGTTAGAGTAGAGCCAGCAATATTCTGAACACTAGATTGCTGGCCCAATTCCTTCTCTGGAATGGATAATATGCCCTTGTGTAATTAGGTTTTGCAGTTTGAGATGTGGAAATGTTTGCATTCCCCGTGTGACATATTTCCTCAAGATTTCTGTCTCTAGTGGCCCTACCTACCCTATTAGATCCAGCAGGAAGGGCATGCTTCAGGTCCCATCTATTTAAAAATGCCATCTTGTGGGACCCAGGAAGTGTGCCTTTTCTGTCATAGCACCTGGCCTCTGGAACAGCTTACCACCAGGGATCAGAATGGCTCTGACCCCACTGGCCTTCCAGAGCACTGAAAACCTAATTGTTTGCCCACACATGGGGTTTAGACAGTCAGTGAAGCCCAGGTGGGTTAATATTATATCATTTTTAGTCTTGGCTGCTGTTTCTTTCCTGAATTATGTTTTAATGGTTTTATATTATGGTTTCTGTTTAACCTTTCTACACTGTCCATAATTGCTATGGTGAGAGGGGCAGCCATATACATCTAAATAATAAAATAAATAAGATGTACAAGTCCTAGTGAGATATTTGTATACAGAAGGGAGAAGAAACTGATAGGAGAGTCAGTACCACAGAATTAGTTCAACAAGTTGTATTGCCAGACCCCAAAATACTTACGAACGAAAGTTTTCTACAGGTATTCCATTATAGATTTTGCTTGAATACTTCTCTTCATGAAAAAAAATTGCAGAACAGTTTACACGTGAAGAACAATACTAAGACAATACTTTTATAAACCTATATATTCAGATCACCTGGTACAAATAACTTTAGGAAAATTTGAATGTTCCATAACAAATACACCGTAATTAAGATGTCCTTACCCAAATCTTTGACATTAAGCAAAGAAACTATAAAGGAATTTCATAAAAGGTCTATGCAATTTTCTGTTTGTGGCCATTTTCTGAATTTGATCTGACTCAGATTGGATATCTTAGATACCACTTTTCATTTAGGGTAGGAAATGTTGATATGGCATAAACTTTGGAGACTGATGGACATATATGAACCAAACTAATGGCATGTAATCTCACATTTGAGGAACAAAATTGATGCAAAACATAATTGTAATTTGATGTATTGGTACGTCGGGCCTAAATGTTCCTTTGAACTAAATACTGATATAGAGAAGAATAAGCAAATTTCATGGGCATCATTAGCATAGCTCAAAACAAATGTAAGCTATTAGCATTAAACTTGCTGTCTTGTGGGGAAAAATGTTCTTCATAGAGGAGGGTGCTAGTTGAGTTTATGGGAGGATTACCAAGATGGGGAGGAAGTCTGGAAACCAAACCCTATGAAGAACATTTAAAGATCTGGGAATATTTAGCCTACAAAAGACATGACTGAAGGAAGATATGATATCTGAAAGACTGCCACATTAAAGAGAGAGTGAGTTTATTTTTTTTATTAAACCCAAGGGTAGGACCAAAATCATTGGATTAAAACTACAAGGAATCAAGTTCATGTATGCTGTCAGCCAGTGGAACAGGCTGCTGCATGAAGTGGTGAGTTCTTCCTTATTGGAGGTCTTGAAGCAGAAGCTGGATGGTCATTTGTAAGAGATGCTGCAATAGATCCTCCACTGAGCAATATTGGACTAGATTACCTCTAAGGTCCCTTCCAACTCTATGACTCTAATTCCTATTTTGTCAAGCTAGAATTTCAGATTCCAACCTCATATTTATGGCACTCTATGAGAAGCAGAATGATTGACAGTGCTAATGGTTTAATATTTCCTGACCCAAAGCTACAGTAGCTATTAGTTGTGAAGCCAACCTCATACTCATTTAAACAATGTTATTGAGGCATTTTGTAGTATATCCATTTGGATGTGAGTCCCAGCAGGATTTCTTTCCAAGCAGATGGCATCAAATTTCAGTCTTGACCTCCACCTCGAATAGCCCTCTAGAGAAATCCAGCTGATCCTCAGTTTGAGCAAAAGTAAATTTTTATCTCCTGGGTTCCAAAAGATTTGCAGTTTTTTTTAATATATTGATTTATGGATTAGCACATTAGAAGTAACAAATCTTTTCACAACTAACATACCATGATCTATATAAAGACTTCATAGTATGGTTTAATTTAATACACAGACAAGGAATATATTTAGGAGACTAAGAAGAAAAAATCTCGACTTTTCTTTTTCATGATTATTATCTGAGTAATATGCTTCATACTAGACATCTTGGCTCCAGTCAGACAAGCTATGTTTGGAGTTCGGATGATACATTTTAAATATTAGTTATAGAAGGCTATTTCTAAGAAGAATGTACTTATGAATGACTGATGAGATTACAGAAAGCTAATATGTACATGATTACATTATCTGGCTGATTACATTGTTTGACTCTCAGAATAATAAAATGTTTATTCAGTTTCTAATTTTTATTCTAGTATGCTTTCTTTGAGATATTACTAAAAACTAGTCAAGATAGGGAGAGTTTGTCCTTAAGTCATTAGGAATCAAACTTGACTCGTGGCACTTAAGTAATTAACTAAACCCCTCTACAGCATTCACTCAAATTAATATCAGTGGCAGAGGAGACGGAAGGAATATGCTCTTGTATAAAATAGGCATGCATCAGTCTAAAATACTGCATGCTTCAGTTTCATTGTTCAGATATATATATACACAGTGTGGCAACTCAATAGTTTAAATCTGGATAGAAAATAATATTTTTGTCAGTAGCCTAAAGCAGTACAGGTAGTCCTTGCTTAGCAGTTACCAAACTCAGTTGCTAAGTGGAAAATCATGTGACTGCGACAGGCTTATGACCTTACTTCCCCTTCAGTCATTAAGTGAAGTGCCCTAGTCGTTAAACAAAACACCACATGACCACAATTTATGATTTTACTTCCATCTTCTCTGTTAACTCTGCTTGTCACAAGCCAGTTGCGAAGCGTCTGAATGGCAATAAAGTGACCGTGGGATGCTGTGACAGTTGTAAATGCATGGATTGGTCACAAAGCTATTTTTTTACACTGTCATAACTTCAACAGTCACTAAACTAGGCAGTCAGTAAGCGAGGTCTACCTGTAATCCTATGCACGCTTATTTGGGAATAAGTCCCACTGAAAACATTGGTACATACGGCTTAGGTAAATGGGAGAGAATCATGCACAGGCTGTATATGTTAGGTATAGTGAGGTAGTAGCACCCACAGCATGCTGTGCAGCTTTAACAATGGTTCATTGATACATAGATGTGCATAGGTGTGTAAACCCATTTAATTTCAAAGCCACATCCTCCCACAAAACAGTACTGCAAAAGAAAAAGAAAAGAGAAGAAAAAGGAGATGGCTTTTTTTGCCAGGTAAATGGCAGAAAATATTAAGCTGAATCAGTATTAGGTTTGTTCCCTTTTTATTATGGATGTAGGGTGGGAGTTTGGAATTGGGTGTGAGGGGTATGGAAAGGAGTTTAATTCTTTCCAACTTTTCATTATTCTGACAAAAATTATCTCCTTCCTCTTGAAGGCCTTGATGGATAACTCATGGTTGTAACGGAGGCCACATGTCACTTCCAGAGCCCTTTCTTTGCAGACCCCAAGACTCCCAGAATAGAGCTCCCGAAACTGGAGGGCATATATTCTGAACCCTGTTGACACAATTTTCAGCAAGAAATAAAAGGAGCAAGATTTCTTAAATATTTGGGCAGGCTTGGTGCACCTAAAACGGCCTATCCCAAGCAGAAACCCCCAAAGAAAGGAAAACCAGAGATGCTTGTTCTCAGGGGCATTCATGGGGAGGGATGTCAAAAAGTCAAGATGGTGGTCATGACCACTCCTAGGTGCTTGGACTCACTCCTGCAGCCACTCACTATCAAAAATAAATTTAAAATAAATGCATACAGTTCCCCCACCACTAGCAAAAAATGCCTGTCCCTACATTAGGCAAATGGGTGTGTCACTCCTGGTACTAATGACTTTGTGGTGTGATTTTTGTCAATACTGCAAGGAGACAGGAAAAGGTAAGCTCTCTTTCTGGCCCCGTGGTTACCTTGATTGTGTTCATGCCATTCTTTCTCCCAATATATTAATTGTTTGATGCATTAACATAAAAAGTACTCATGCTTCCAATCTTGAATAATTGCTACCACCATTTACTCTGGCTAATGTGGATGATTATGCAATATAATAATCTGGTTAAGTTTACTCCATGCTCCCCCCCTACACCCCGATTTCTCATTTAGCCTTTAGTGTAAAAGCAATTGCTTTCTTCATTTTTTTTAAAAAAAGGTTTTGATCTTTTCTGAACAGGAAAGCTTTGAAATAATGGAATATTTTAGCCTTGCATGATGCTTGAAGGTAGCTTTTTTGGTAAAATGCACAATCTTGCACAGCTCTTTTAGACTAAGGTACATCACATCAATGCAGCACCAAAAAATTGGGCGCCTGATCTGTTAAACTATTCCATGTTCTCTCTCCTCATCCTCCAACATTACATTACATTTTTACATTTACATACATTTATTTGCAACCTTAGGTTTTAGCAAAATCCAACATTAAAATCTGAAGCAACTTTGAGGAAAGTAGGGAAAAAGGTTTCCCAGAATAGTTCCTGCCAGTGAAAAAATGTACAAATAAAGAGTCCCAGCCCCACTGGCCCCATAATGGATTAGGGGACAGATTGGAAATAGAATAAACATGCAAACAGGATATGGAGAGAGAGAGTTTTCTCATTCCTACAAATTTCCCTCACAATTCTAAAATTTCTGTAGGCTTGAAAGTTGCTCTTCCTCTTTCTTTTTCTCTGTTGATTAAGTTCCAAAGATCTATAAGGGAAATGCCAGACTTTGAATTACTTAAATGATCCCAATCTTTCTACTGACAAAGGAGAGTAGCTTACAAAATAATAAAACACAGAAATAAATTATTGGAGACCACACTCTGAGTTCCCAAATCTTAGAGCATGTAAAGAAAACTTTATGAATGCATTCCCCAGGACTCAAGGTCAACGCTAGACCTTCCTGGCTTATAATATCAGTGTTGCTTTCAATTAGGTTCTCAGACTTTTTGTATTATAATGTGTTAGCAGCCCTGAGAATTTGTTTGAGGACAAAGCAGATTAATATACAATCAATTGAATAAGGTTCTAACTAAATTACTGACATTCCAAAATGGATTCATTCCCATTAACTTTGTATTATACATACTGTACCTCTAATCAAAAACATGCCAGAGCAGATGTCCATTGGAGGTGACACCACAAAAAAGCAAGCATCCATTGTAACTGAGGTTACCAGATGCATTTCCATATCATGAAATAGAATCCTTTCTATACATTTTCTAATTATTGTACTTGAGGTTTGCTATTTAATATGTAACTAATAATTAACCCTGTTCAAATCACTGATCCCAACAACCGTGAAAAGAAACAAATTGACAAGAATAGAAAGGGAAGGACAGATGTCTAGAAAAGGCTGGACTTTTTGTGTTAACAGTTGAAATATTACACTAAATATGAGCAATGAGTGCTCCCTTTGGTGGTTTTTCCATTAACTCTGAAAAATATCCTATTTTGAGTGTTCTTTGCTTCACTATTCATATATTCAGTCCCTAGTACCTCTCCTACTCTTTAATTGCTCTCTCTCGCTCTCTATATTTATTTATTTATATTTATTTATATATAGGCTATATTTATATATAGGCTAAATGTTCCTATAGTCTCTACAGTTTGCCAAAAAAAAAAAAAAAAAAAAACCCACAACCCTCTAATGTTTATCAATAAAAAATTAAAGTTGGGCAAATTTAAGTTTTCCCTAAGCTTGGCTCCTGGTTGCTTCACAAAAACATCCATGTGGTTTATGGAAATGGTTTCCTATTGTCACCTTTTGGGATGATGATGATGATGGTGATGATGATGACGACTACCACTTCCCAAATGGGGATACCTGAAACCATCCAAAAAAGATTATGCATATTCAGTGAACTCAGAAAATGTTAGTGAAAAATAATGTGAAAATGGGCAGGATAAACACACTGGGTATAACATGTAGTTGTGTCCATTGGAACAAGGAGACAAACAAGTGATAACCAAATAGATGGCTAATAATTAAAATGGGAAGAAATTACACAGAATCTTGCTGACCTTGGCTGATCTCAAAAAAACTAAGCTAGCACAGGTCCAGTTAGTACTTTGATGGTAATAATTAAGAAATTCTAGGGGTCTAGGATAAGTCCAAGAAATCAATATCCAGGAGGAGGCATTGCCAGGAAAATTCAATGGATGAGCTTATGAAATCACCAAAAGTCAAGTTTGACTAGAAGGAGGCTTTATATTTTATTTTATGGGAAACTGGGTGAAAAGGACTGTTAGGAAGAACAGTAAGCATATGTTATAGAAGGAGTTCCTTAAAATCATTGGAGACCAATAGGAGCAGGAAGGAACTCTATAGGCCAGGGGGAATATTTGGGAAGGAGGCAATGTCAAATCATTTCCAGCTTCTTGCCAAGGAAACCATAGGGATGTAGACATGTAATGAACTCTGGGTTAAGGTAGATTCATGGGAATCTTTACCTTCTGTATAATAGATGTGTGGCAATCACATTATGCAGCATTTTCTATAGCCCTTTAAAAATATATAATGGATTGTGTGTGTGTGTGTGTGTGTGTGTGCGCGTGCGTCTTCAAGGCAGCCTTGACTCCTGGCGACTGCCTTGACAAGTCCCTGCAGTTTTATTATCAAAATGTTGGTAGTGGTTTGCCATTGCCTCCTTCTTAGGGCTGAGGCAGAGTGACTGGCTCGAGGTCACCCAGCAGGCTTCATGCCTAAGGCAGAACTAGAACTCACAGTCTCCCAGTTTCTAGCCTGGTGCCTTAACCACTGCATCAAATTAGTCCTCGCATATAATGGATCATTCCATTACAAAGGACAGCTGAAATCAGTGATGTCATTTTTGTTGATGAAGAATTGTTTTAAAAAGCAGAAAAGATGCCTAGAGTATTATGGCTATAGAAGAAAATATATATCCTGTTGGTCTAGTCAATTTAAATACGCTCACTAAGTTCAGCAAGCTGCATTTGATTTCCTGCTGCAACTGCCCAATTTGTCTATTTCAGATACAGTTTGAAAAGTCAGATTAAAAGTTTAGGATATTATTTATTACTGTGTAAAATGCTAGGCTCACATATGTGTGTGTTCTGTCTCTTCCTCTGCTTCTAGAGTTGGAAAGAAGAAAGGACATAAAGACATCACAAAAATGCAACCATATGCTGTTTAGGGGATGAAGCCATTCACTGTTTGAGTAATATTTACACCAGTTGTGGTTCATTCACTTTCTGCTAGAAGACCAGGTGTTTAAGGAAGAAATGTATTGCGGGGCGGATCTTGACAGGCCACACACAGATGCCACTCCAGTTTTATTACGAGACCAAACTATTAGCATTTTGAAAGTGGCTAGTATAAGCAGAGATGAAATCATGGGTAACCTTTTCCTAAAGGGGTTTTGCATTAAAAAAAGAGATTGACAGCTATCCTCAGATTTGATGTTTGGGAGATGCTGCCATCTAGCCATTGTATTATATAAATTAAATTCACATTACTTACCACTTGCTATATGGTCTGTTCTTTAGAGAATCAAACCAAAGAGCCCTTCAGCTTCATTCTTGCTCCAGTTGGAGGCCTTTGAAGGCCCACAAAGAGCCCATGATGCAGATGTCTGAGGTAGCCGTCCCCTGGCGGGAATCTTTGCTAATTACCCCTGATAGTCCAATTCCCTGTAAACACATACACCTATGTGGAAATACAGGTTTTTATCCAGTCCTGCTAACTCTGCAAACTCTTTTAACTTTAAGTGATAAAAGCCGTTGTTTCAAGTTAATTGTAGTTAAAAGTTTTCTGATCGTGAAAAGAGCCTTAATTAAAAAGCAATTAGTCACAGACATTATTTTGAGGTCACAATCTATCCAGTCGCTCTGCTTCTAGACTTTCTCTCAAGCTTCCTATTATCTTCAGTGGAAAGTCTTTAAAATGAATGTAGTCTGTTGCATTCTCCATGGAAACTTTGTTACAAAGCGTGGTAAGACATACTACTTCCCAGGCTCCTAAGAGCCACCCTCCCCTATAATTTTTGCTTCACACAGATGTGCTGCTCAGTCTTCTTCATCGTTTATTCAATGTTTTATGAATGCTAATGAAAAAGGGCCAAATCCAGAGTAGAAGTTTCCGTGAGATTGACAGCACTTGTTTTTACATCTAAAACAGAAAGCTAAGGCTCTTCGTTAAAACAGAACTACTCTCCTTCCCTTGCAATGAGAGTTTGGAGATAGGAAAACAGCCCCTCTCCCGGGAATATACTGCCCTTCTCACTTTGGAGTAATCCAGAACCTGGTGATTTACCTAGGCTGCTTCAGGCATATGAACCAGGATTAATGTCTGTTGTGAGAGCCTGAACTAGGTCTTGGAAGGACACATACATTGAAAACTATGTAGATTATCCCTCCTTGGAGCTAGTATCCAGCACATATGAACACATCTTCCACTGCAGGGATTCGTCCGTGTGATCGAACCAGATGCATCTCAGATACATTATTTACCCAATTTGTACAAGGCGTTGAATTTAATGTTTTATTATTTATTTATTAAACATATTTCTCTGCTGCTGCAATCAAAACGACGCTCGGCAGCTTACATAGAGAAAATACAGTGTAAAACCTACCCAAGACAAACTAAAAACCCAACAGCGATACAAATTTAAAAAAATTAAAAAAAAAAGATGGCAACATCAAATCAAATCAGGGGAAGGCTCTCTGAAAGACCAGCAAAAAGGGGAGTGGTTTGATCTCCACAGGGTTCCATAGTTCCTCCTCGCCTCAACTCCTGAACGTGGAGGTGGGATTTGTAGCAGTTTCTCCCTAGTAGATCTAATTGGTTGGGCCGAAATTGACTAGAGAAGGTGATCCTGCAGGTATCTGGGGGTCAAGCCATGAAGAGTTTTGATAGGTCAAAAGCAACACCTTAAATTGGAGCCAGAAATCAATTGGCAACCAGTGCAGGATTTGCAAAACCAGTGTTATATGCTTGGGCCTCAGAAGCCCAAAAGTATACTGGTTGCTGCATTTTGGACCAATGGTAGTTTCCAAATATTCTTTAAGGGCAGCCCCAAGTACAGCATATTACAGTAGTCTATGTGGGTGGTGATAAGGGCATGAGTTACTGTTGCCAAACAAATCCCAAAAAACCTAATGTATTTTACCCTATGTTAATCTGCTTGTCCCTTTTTTATTTTGATTTATAAATGAGAGAATGAATTTAAACTAACAAAACCATAAGGATAAATAAAAACAAATGTAAGAGGATAACTGAAAACTTTGTTGTATCCTATGTCCTCACAGGGCTAGTTTCCTTTAAGCATGTTCTAGGTTATTTTCTTAGAATGTTTTTTTTTCTTTACATAGAATTTCTACACCTTTTAACTCCTCTACCTGTGATAAATAAATCTTGTAGGAAGTATTTTATCCACAATAGTTTAAAAATGTAGATTCCTTATCTCAGGATATAATTTGAGATACCTAGTAAAGGATGGACCCAGTCTGCCTAATTATCATTAATTGGGGATACCAGTAATTAATATTTTACATGTGTTAGACTATCTGTATATTTTTACTTATTTACTAAACTTCTACCTGAGTTAGGTTAACAGAAAATGAAGGAAATATTCAGAGAATTAAATTTCAGGCCTTTGAATTGTAATCAAAGATCACACACATGTAAACATGCTGTTTAAACAATCCACAACATACTCTAGAATACTTGAGATTTTTGTTGTGGTAGCATGTTTGTTTGGCTAGCCTGAGTGCTTAATGCTGAAAGATAACTTTCAGACCGCCATGATTTAAAGTAATACAGTATAGTAAATTACATTTCTGAACTATCAGTTGGTTCACTTTGATTATGAGTAGATAAGTAAGTCATTTAAGGGTAAGGGAAGAATCTTGTATTATCTAGATGAAGAAGAGGATTCTTCTCAAGATCCCTGATATATTCACATCTTGGCAGCAAGTGTGCCTGTCCTTCAACTCACCGAGCTGAACAGAAACCAGCAATCACATTGGAGAGGGCATTTTTAGGAGAATAGAAATAGTTATGTTTTTATAGCTTGCAAAGGGTTCAAAAACAGATTAGTGAAAGTGAAGTTCCTTGATCGCTATGGAAGAATAGCCCATACTTAAACTGTGCTTGGTGATTCAGATTTCTTGCTGTTTGGTTAATTCTGTTGGTTTGTTTGTTTTTTTCAGATCAGAGATCTTAAAGTGTCCAGTTCCTTCACAAGGTAACTCAGAACAGAAGACAAATGCAGCTGTGGAAGGACAAGATATCTTATCACTTATACAGCAAGATAGAAGTTCACCAACTGGTGGTGCAGGAATATTGGAAAATGGTAGGAAGGTGACAAAAATCTTCGGCTCTTATAGAGCTCTTTAGGGGGGGAAAACCTCTAAATGTCAAGGGTGAGGATTCTGCCCAAAGAAAACCTCAGGTGGTACAAGTAAATGTCCACTAACCCCTCAAGAGTTTCTTCAGAATATGTTGACTATGTTTTTAATGTCCTCGTGCTATTATGGAAAACTTGGAAATGGTGATGTTTCTTTCTTTCAAATGATTGTACAGCATTGAACATATGTTGCCTCAGCCAGTACTATAAACACAACAATGTGGGAAGACTTTCTAATAGGGAGGCGTGCACTATAGTGCTAATTTTTACTCATGTATTTGGATTCATTTAATCTTCCCTTTGTAGCAGAACTAGAAAGACATAAACATAGTTTCTGGGTGAATTATTTTTATCACAAATTGAAAAGGCACAGCAGTTTTGTTTTCCTGGGCCTGCAAGCATAGAATCCCCTGCAAATGTGGATCAGCCATTACATGATAAAAAGGGACAGTCAACTGAACTTAAATGGAAGAGTTTTACATGGGTCTTTTAAATGGGGCAGTGTTTCCTCTATTGTGTTCCTGTTTGCTCTTTGTTCCTGCTTTAAAAATGGTGAGATTTAAGTGAGTGAGGATAATCAGTTAATCATTTCTGTACATTTGATCTTACAGTAAACACTGTAGACCATTTCCTGTTCCAGAAGACTTACTTCTGGAAAACTACTAGATCACTCCCTGGAATGGCTGGACTAGCACATTCTGGAAGAAAAGTGGAACAAATGTTCCATTTCCAGAACAGGATTTTTTCACACAACTAGAATAACACTGTTACTGAAGTCTTCTGCACAGAAATGTTTGGAATGTTGGCTTTTGTTTCTGTAGAATGAAATCCCAGGCCTGTAGTTTATCCTCCAAGATTATAAAAAAATGTACTCAGACATGAAGTCATAAAGTTGGAGTTTTTCAAACTGATTTAAATTTGACTTTTTCACTTTTTCTGAGTTAAATTTGTCCTTCATCAATCTTTTTTTTTTTTAATGTCATTTCTATGGTGCCTCATCATAAGACTCTGGGCGGCTTATAAAAATAAAAAAAAACAGAAAAATGATAAACAACATAGTAGTGAAAACTATGAAAATGTAATAAATACAACTAATAAAAAAATATAGTGATAGCAGCCCCCACTGTACATTATGACCCAAAGCCTGATGAAAGAGGATAATCTTTCTCCTGAAGATTAACAGGGAGGGGGCCCTTCCTTACATTGAAGGGCAAGCTGTGTTTGTCCAGCTTCTTGGTTCTCTTCCTACTTAGTTGGAAGTGGGAATCCTGCAGCTTGCTTCCCTAGCTCAAATGTATAGCACAGGAAGATTCAGCATGAAGAAAATAGTCCCCAGGATAACTGGGATAACTATTCCAGAAGAGTGTGGCCAAAAACTCAAGCTCTCTTCCACTATCATCACATTAGGTAACCATCTACTTGGGAAGCAGTGGAACCACAGTAAAATAGTGCCTTCAGCCCCCAGTCCTCACAATGTTATCAAAGACTGCTGATAAACCTACCTGGACCAGAAGGGATGTACTCTCCCAGTCAAGGTCCAGGCATAGGTCATGCACAAGAATGATAAGTGCAGTTTATGTCCTATGTTTGGCCTGAAATCTGACTGACAGGGATCTAGATAACCAGTTTCTTCCAAGACTTTCTGAGGCCCTGTTATCTACTCCGAAATCTTCTCCCAAAAGAGAATGTTGGAGATGAAGCAGAAATTAGCCAATACTGCTGGGTTAAGTGATGGCCCGTTAAACAAAGCTATTGGATGGCATTCTCCCACAACAGTGTAGGCTCACATATAGATTTGTACCCATGATCATGTTTGCTCATCATGATTATTGCATTTCTCTCTTCTGCTTCTGCATCTTCTAAATATCCTTGGTGAACCTATTAGCACCCCTTGATCAACAGACAAAGAGGATGCTTGAGGCTATCACATCCAGTGCTCTTTCTGGGTTTGAATTCCAGAGGTTAATGAAGTATGCAGTGGAATTACCTATATCATTAGGAAAATCCACACGTACCTGCAGATTCTTTCACCTGGGACAGACCATTCTAATTGCTCCTACCACTCTGCAGAGGTCAGATGAAAAGTGATTTCACAATGGCAAATTATGGATGGAAATGTCTTCCATTTTCAGCTCACAAACTGACTTCTCTGAGTTGGGCCAGGTATGACCTGGAATAAGCCATGACTGTTACCATGGCCATGAGATCCTGGACCACTCCTTATCCTTCCCCTGGGCATGGAGTTCTCAAGTAATTGCGTATCTTACCCCAACTCAACCTGACCTCTGTATTCCACAAAGTGACTGAAGTAGAACCTTTTCCCAAAATAGTGTTAGGGTAGCTGGGATGTAATGGAGTGTATAGAAGAATCTAGTGATAGTGAGCACATGCAACTGAGTATTTATCACAAGTGTCTCCTATTGCCATGGGTTGAAATACAACCCCCAGGTATTCCAGTTGGGTCACCTGCTCAATGTGGCATCTGTAAGATGTTTTTTTTTAATCTTACTTTAGGGCTTTTGTAATTCACTAACAGCTGTTCAACATTCTTATTCCTACCAGGGATAGTGAGAGAATGAGAACATCCACACATAGCCAAAGATATAAAGGCTTGTTTGCAAGCATGGGATGACTCATAAACTACTTTATTATATGCTTTTTTCTCAGTGCTTTGTAGCTTTTGAGGTTAAATGAACTGACTTAATTATTAATAATTTAATTGCAAAGCAGTATAGCAATGACTAAGTACATCTGTCTCTTTTAGGACCAGCTTTTGTTTAGTATATAAGATACATAGTTTTTCCTGTGGGCTTTCTTTTATATACTAACATTAAAAAAAAATAATTAGATAAGACAGAGTTTGGTTTTAAAAGTCAGAGACTTTAAAAATTAGAGATTTAAGAATACATGCTTCTAACAAACATCTAAGACATATATGACCAAGCATATGACCAAAGTTTCCTTTAAAAGATCATGAGCAAAGACAAAAAAGAAATAGGGTAGATCCACTTATTTTCTTATGCCTTCCTGTATGCACTCCCTACAACTTCACAAGGAGCTTTGGTCTTAGATCATTCACTTCTTTAAGGCTCGTCTTTCGTTTCAGACCTGGGTGCATCTGGGTACCAGCATCCATCAGCGTAACTGAAAGAGACCAGAAATGCTATCTCTGCTGTTGAGTCAAATAACCACCAGATTTAAGCTTAAGGTTTGATGTGGTTTGAACCAGCTCCAAGGCTAGTGCAAAAGCAACATTTAAAAGAGACAATACCACCCCCCCAATCCCCTGTTGTTTTGCTTATTAATATATTTCACAAATCCCATAGTGATTGTGATTCTTACAATTGGGTAGATACAGCATCTGCTTATTAACGAATCATCTGGGACAAATGATTACGTTCAAAGGAAAGCCTTGAAGTTGAAAGCTCATACAAAGAACACGGATATTTGAGACAACCGTGTGAACTTACGTTGGGAAATAAGCGTTTTACTAATAGTGGATTGTCTATTTCGCATAATTAGAGCTAACAACCCACCACCCCTCCCCGCCCCACTGCTGTTATTGTAGAGGAGAAGGACAACTTTTTTCACAAGACCTTCTTTCTAAGCTTGTCATCTGATTGGCATTTTCTTTATTTTTGGTTTTACCACAGTGCCCTCTGCTGGACCAAATGGAAACCATTCAACCATTGTTGCAGCATTAGAAGCAACAATGTTTGTAGAGCAATATTAGAAGTCCCACTTGCAAATTGTACTTCTTGCTAGCAGAGGGTTGTGTCCTTTCACCCTCTTCTCAAATACCTAACCCAGAGCTGACGCAAAATAACATGTCTTCTGATTCAGTCCCTTATATGCTTTCTCAGAAGGAAGACCCAATTTTTCTTAGGAATAAAATACTGGCTTCTGGTTAGAGAGAGATGCCTGATTTTAAAGAGACATCAAAAGAAAATACTAAGCCAGCCAGCTTAGGCAGAAACAGTAGGAATTTAAGCAGCAGCCGATGAACCCATTCTTTTGGCAGCAATTCATCTGTGCGGAGAAATGCGCTTTATTCCCCTAGTGACACATACAGCGATTAACTGAAAAACCTAACACCTTGGCTTGCAAAATAGCTACTTGCAACAAATGTGTGAAAAATAGCCAGCAGCAGTCTTTACAAATGCAGTTTGTAAAGAAATTTGTGTCAATAAAACAGACAATCATCTAAATTATTCAGCCAATATCACTCTCCCTTGCAAACGTACTCTGGAAATGTGATTAAAAAGACTGCCTTAGCCTAAAGCTCTTCATTTTCTCTAGGTGAGAGTTTCAAGTACATGGTATCAGTGCAAAAATAAATCTCCTCTGCCTACATGCCATAAACAGCTAGTAGACAGGACATGTCCTGCAACAACTTTTCTCCCTGAACTTGAGACTCCTCCATGATTTTGCCCCCATCGTCCCTCCATTCTTATATCAGACCCTTTCCTACCTTTGCCTTTGGCTGGCATCTCCACCATCCTCCCTCCTCTGAAATAGCTCAGCCTTCCAATAGAAGAGAATATCTGTAGCTCAGGGTTGGAGTCCTTGGTGCTCTCTGAGCTTGGTTGTTTCCTTGCAGATGTTTCATTACCCGACTAGGTAATATCATCAGTGCTGGTGAGTGTGGTGTTTGCTCCCTGTTTATATACAGTGGCTTGCCCTGCCAGTGTTGGTGGAGGGTGGTTTTCTCCTTTGTAGTTCCTTGATTAGGGTATTGTTTTCTGCTTGATAGTTTGTCTGGTGCTTAGCTCAGCCTTTTCTTTGTGTGTGTGTGTGTGTGTGCGCCTTCAAGTCATTGTTGACTAGTCTCCGCAGTTTTCTTTGACAAAATTTTGGAAGTGATTTGCCATTGCCTGCTTCCTAGGGCTGAGAGAAAGTGACTGGCCCAAGGTCACTGAGCTGACTTTGTGCCTAAGATGGGAGTAGAACTCCCAGTCTCCTGGTTTCTAGCTTGGTGCCTTAACCGCTACAACAAAGTGGCTCTCACTTTTCTCCTTTGCTCCCCCCTTTATTGAAACTGCCTTCATAAAGGCTCTCTCCATTCCTTCCTTTTTCCATTAAGCCTCTGCTAATCCCCAGGTCTTCCTGTAACAGTGGGACTGCTTCTGCACAAGATGCTGCTCATGCAATTGTGCAACTTCAAAAACACAATTTAATGAAAGTTCCAGATATAATTTATTTCCATTTTTTAATATACTACTTTCCCCATTTTTTCTTTACACACAAATCTGTTCAAGAGGAAAGCACAAGACAATCCTCTGTATGCAGTGGTGGGTTACACTGTTGGGGATTAGCAAGGTTTAATAAAGTTACTATATATAACAGTTGTACAATTAGCTATTGAGCATCTTCTTCTATCAATAAATGTTAAGCTCCTTAAGGAAGGGAACTTTCTTCTTTACAGAGGACTATACATAGATATGATGCAAAGCATGTCTTTAAAGAAAACTCACAGATTTGGGGATCATATTACCCAATTCTAAGTTCTACAGCTATGGAAACAAGCATATATGTGGATAAACTACATAATTTGACATAGATTGAAATATTGCCTAATTTGCCTGTTTATGAGGAGGATGAGTTCAAGGTTGAGTTACTTATGATTTGAGAAAAATGTAGGCAAATATATTCCCAAAAGAAGGAGAGAAATAGTGCGAGGCGATTGAGGTAGGATCATCATGGGTAGGGCTGCAGTCTGTGCTTAATGGAAAAAAAATACATTCACAACTAATGAACATGTTCTCAGGATATTCTCTCTTTTTAATCTGTAGGAGAAAATGACATACCATATATAAGCTGACTCTCAAATTTTTAACCAAAATACTATGAAAAATGTACCACCCCCAGATACGCTGACCTACATTTTTCATGGTATTTTGGTTAAAAATTTGAGAGTTGGCTTATCCGTGGATGGGCTTATATGCAAAGATATACAGGATATATGGGTACTTTTAAAAAGTATTACCATATATACTCATAGATGAGCCCATCCATAGATAAACTGAACCCAATTTGGGGGGTCTATTTTGGCACCTAAAATTCTCAGCTTATCTGTGAGTATATATGGTATATCTGGCACGTTGTGTGTGTGTTAAGGTAGCAGATGATGGAGGACGATGTCCTCTTGTTTGGCGGTGAATGACTGTAGTGTTTAAACTAATTATTCTGAAAATTGTTCTTTCTTAAACTGAGTTCCACAAAAAATATTGCTACTTGAGTAAGATAGTTGTAGTGATTATCGTATTTGGGGAGTTATTGTTGTTCTTTGTTTCCAGTGGAAGATCAGATGTTTCGTTCTGTGGAAGGCCAGGCTGCGTCTGATGAAGAGGAAGAGAAATGGATAGGAGACCAGCAATCCCAAATGGCTGAAGTGAAGAAACTCCTAGCTAGTTTTCCTTGTTGCAGTAGTGGGTATGTCTCAGTGTGCATGTGAAATCATATTTCTAACTTTTGTTCTTGCTAACCTTTCTGAAAATGTTATTGTGTGATGTAACAAAATGTTACAAGTAAAGTAGCTTTGGAATATGTGATATGTTTATACAGGTGGTCCTCGTTCAGCAACCACTTGTTCAGCGACTGTTCAAAGTTATGACGGTGCTGAATGAGGGGACTTACGACCATTACTTGCAGTTGCGGCCATTGCAGCATCCCTGCAGTCACATGATCACAATTTGGGCACTTGACAACCAGCTTGCAATTATGACAGTTGCAGCGTCCCACAGTCACATGATCGCCATTTACAACCTTCACTGCTGGCTTCCAACAAGCAAAGCCAATGGGGAAGCTGGCAGGAAATCACAAATGGCAATCATGTGACCTCAGGACGCTGCAACTGCATGGGATTCACCTAACAACAGTAACTGGGACTGCCAGAACTGCCATCATAAGTCAGTGTGGTCACATGACATTGCACTTTACGACCATGTAGCTTAACGATGGACTCGCTGGTCCCAATTACCATTGTTAAGTGAGGACTACCTGCATAGAGCAGTCATTAGTAATTGTCCCCCCCCCTTTTTTTTTTTGTGCCTTCAAGTCAGTGTTGACTCCTGGCAACTGCCTGGACTAGTCCCTGCAGTTTTCTTGGTAAGATTTTGGAAGTGGTTTGCCATTGCCTCCTTCCTAGGACAGAGAGAATGACTGGCCAAGGTCACCCAGCTGGCTTTGTGCCTGAGGCAGGACTAGCACTCAGGGTCTCCCAGTCTCTAGCCTGATGCCTTAACCACTAGACCAAGCTGGCTTTCTAATTGTCCCCTACAGTCTGTTAACTGAACCATCTGATTCAGAAAAAAATATGCTAGGGATGAGGATAAAGCTTCCCGCATTGCCTTCTCTGGCATCTAAAGAGTTCAGATGATAAATGCAACTACCGGGATTCAGCACCAGTGAGAAATGCCAAAGACTATAATCTCAGAGAGCATAACAGGCCTATCAGAGCAGAACTACACATTGTGAACCAAGATGACTTGATGGCTTCTGTTGCAGTCTCTAATGCAACTGAAGGTATGAACATTGGTTTAAACCTTAAAAAACAGCTTGTTGATTTGCCATGTTGATGAATGGTTGCTATAGAAACTTGATAGACATTGCTCCATGAGGGGAGCTGGAGCTTTCTGGGAGTACACTTACAGTCCCAAGTTGATGCTCTTATCCTAGTCAAAACATCCTTTTAGAGATGCACATCTCTAAACTCCATGGTTGTAACAATTTTAAATTAGTGCCATCATAGTTCCAAGTCATAAAAATAAAGCAAATAGTAGTAGTAGTAGTAGTAGTAGTAGTAATAACATCAGTCTATTGCAAAAGGCAGCTTTACTTGGAACAGTTTACATCCTGCAACAATACCTTTAACACCATTAAACCACAACATCTGCCTATCCCAGGTCCTTGGGAAGGACTCAATAGGTGGATAAATCCAGTCTAAACAACTGGCTGATTGTGAAACCACTACCACCACTGATGATGATGATGATGATGATGATGTCGTCTTTCTTATACAGGTGAATCATGTACCCTGAGTTGCTATATAATGTTTAGCAAATGGTTTTACCTCCTAATATGTTAAAGTTGCATATCATTAGACTACTTGAATCAAGGAAAATTCAGTCAGCAGAAATTCTCTCTCTCTAGATGTGATGACACAACCATGAAGCAGCTGAGATCACCCTTCGGAAATGCCAGTAGCAGTGGCCATGAAGACTCCCTTGTGAAATTAGTCCAGCGACTCTCAAAGTTAAAAGAAGACTTTGAGATGAAAGGGCAGGAAGAGAAGGCCCTGGAAACAAATATGGAAGAGGTAAGTTCATCTTGTATTCTGTCTTTTCAGGAGGTGTGTTACTTCCAATTTGTTGGGCTGCTTATCTCAGAATTTCTTTTTCTTATCAGACCTGCTTAAATTTGGTCAAAAGCCACTTTCATTGATATCACCTGCACATTTTAGGACAAGAAGTTTCAGCTGTTGATAATGTTCATCTTCCATCCTCTGAAAGCTCAATTCTTACACAGTTCTTTAATTCAAAGATACTGCCGGTGCATAATTCCATGGACTCTTGTACAGTAATCTATTTACTTACTATCTCTTTATCAGCAAGCCTCTAAAAATCCAATTATGTCCTGTTAAAATATGGGACCAGTGTACCTCCATATGTTATCAGATCGCAACTACTAATCAGCTCCAGCTAGTGTAGTCAGGGATAGTGGGACTTTTAATTTGACAACACCTGGATGGACATAGGCTACCCATCTTGGTCTTATACCACACTTTGTAGGCTTGTGGCTCATACTGTGTATTTATTGCAAGTGTAACTTTCTATGTAAATACAAATAAATACATATTTCATTGTAGGAGGAGTATGTTCCTTTCTTCCACTGCAAATTTCACCTTTTCGATTTAAGCTGTTAATATTTCTGAAAATGGAAATCGGATGCATGAGTAGAATTAGCAATTTCCCAATTGCCACTTTAGACCTTCCCTTCCTTTCTTTAGTATTTTATCCATTCTATGCTGTTAGGAGGCATGGTTCATATCCTGAGGAAATCGGAATTACTTCATTTGCCAAGTGGTAAACCTTTTTACACTTCCAGAAATAACTTCTAAACACCTCTAGATCTCTGAGCTTCTGAGACCTGAATAGAAATTATTATAGAATATAGTTTATAATATATAAGAATATATTATAGATAGAAATTAGAGCGCCAGTTTGGTGTAGTGGTTAAGGCACCAGGACAGAAAGCAGAAGACTGTGAGTTCTAGTCCTGCCTTGGGCATGAAAGCCGGCTGGGGGACCTTGGGCCAGTCACTCTCTCTCAGCCCAACTCACCTCACAGGGTTGTTGCTGTGGGGAAAATAGGAAGAGGAGGAAGGAGTATTTGGTATGTTCACCGCCTTGGGTTATTTATAAAAATAATAAAGGTGGGATAAAAAAAATCTAAATACTGTGTTCCTTATAATTATACACGAGTATTTTGGGTTAATTCTGCACCTAAGTGGTATGGCAGGCTTAGTTGTACATTTAACACCAACTCTTATAAAGAAGTATAAAGAAAAGAAGCAAAGTAGAAGTCATTTCAGCTCCAGGCAAATCAAGAATAATGGGCATCTGAAAGGATCAATAATTGATCCAATCTTTTTCATCTTCTATGATTCTACAAAAGCCCAAAGATGAAAAAGGCTGTTCGCTTTGCTTCCCTTTTAAGTGCATTCCAATAAAGAGCTGCAGTTAGACAGCTATTTTGCAAAGAAAGTTTAATGAAGGTGTCAGATAACAGATGACATATTGAAGAAAACATTAGTAAACTCTAAAGATAAGTAGATATTTTACTAAGCCTGGAATTACAAAATGTTGCTGGCAGCATAGACATCTGACTTTTGCTAGAGTATAGTTATTCATTGCCCAAGAAATGTGCCTTATCTATAAGGAATTAACTGTAAACATGCATTTTCTAGTGAATTAAATACATGAACACTGGAACAGCTTTTACAAGGATTTAGATGATCTTAATATAGACAAGGGATTGGTTGAGACCTAATGATAATATAGTACATTTAAAACCAGCCTGTAGTGTTACATATATTCCAAAAGAGTTTTAAAGTTGGATAATAACAGCCTATACAGTAATTGTAGCACATTTACGGTGTTGATCAGGAAAACAATTGAGGCTGCATTAGTAGCAAACCCACTGTAATAAGATCCTGGGAACCTTTTGCAGAATTTCTCCACTGGTTTTGTTATTTGTGCAAAATGCAGGTACCCGATGAGCTCACAATTACGGGATACTTGCTCAAAATCTTCTTGTTGCATTCATTTCTCTAACAAAGAAAAAATGGGCTGAAATAAATAGAACACTCTGGAATAGCATTGCAGGAAAGTGACAAATTTCAGTCTTACTTTGGATGTAGGCATGTGCATTATACAGGGAGCCAGCGCTGATTATTACAAGAATGCTGTTAGCCGGGAAGGCAGGAACAAGATGGTGCAGTGAAAGTAATCTACTGCAGCTTCACAGTTGTCTCAGGAAAGAAAAATAATTTCTAAAGCAGGCTGCTGATCAGATGGTGGTAATGTGATTGCTGACAAGAACAGGCAGTTATTTATGTGCTTTTTTGCTACAAAAGGAGCATGGATATAGGAATTTAAGTAACATATTTAATAGTTAGGAGAGCTATGTCATCTTTCCATACTGCAGACTGATCTGGAAGTCAGAAGATGATTTTATTTCAAAGTAACAGAACTAAGTTAACTTTCAGCTGATGCTGTCATATAGCCAATTAAAATATATTATACTGTAGCTCTGAAAGAAATACAGGAGCTAGGTTAGAGAAAGGATCCTAGATTATTGCACAGTTTATTCAGATAACATATGCTGTTCAGTTACAAAATATTGATTATGGTAATATTTCCTACCAATTTTAAAGCCATCTTTAGAAATCAACAGCAGCCTTTCTTTTCAGTTCCCTCTCAAGGGACTCCAGCTATGGCTGGAACTGCAATAAAAATGAACAATGCTTACAAAAAGGGATTAACAAGGACTAGAAAATGTAAAATGCATCCCTCCGGAAGTTTTGTTTTAAACTGCAGTAAAAAATCAATGGATTAGACTTCTGTTTTGTTACAAGCAATTGCAGAGAGTGATAATATTTAAGGATGCAGCAAGGATTCTCATTGCTTATTACAGCAAATCAGAATGAGATTTAGTCTGAATTGTTAACGTGTAAGCAGGGATTCAGACAGCAAATCAATGTTTAAGCTAGGCAATCTTCCTGCTTGGCAGGCTATAATATCTCAGGCAACACATCAATAGAATCCTAATCTATAGGATGTTCTTTCTTGCATTAATCCCAGTAATTCCATCATGCCATGTATGAATTGTAAAGGACTTTCGAAGTCATCTCACCCACCCCTTGTTCAGTGCAGGAATGGCCAGGTCATTCTGTGATTTTGTCCTTTAAGGACGAATTCCCCATCTTAGTGTCATCTGCACATCTAATCAGCGTGCTTTCCATGCCATCTTTTAGGACATTCATGAAGATGTTGTCCATGGCTTTGGAACAAATCAAACTAAAAGCCCAAGTGGGGCAATAATTGCATAAAGCCAACACATAAGAACTAAAATAAGTATGTGCAGTAGGTTCAGTATGCCTTCACCATCATGCAACGGATGTGAGTTGGAGCCAACTTAGTGGGATTTATTCACATGATATACTCCAAGCCTTGTGAATATATTGACATTTTAGACATTTCCACGTTTAAAATTTCCCCCTAGTAAGTAAAGCTGCTTAATATTACAGTAATCAGAATCCATTAATTATAATCCAGATTACAGTCATTCACAGACAAAATCCCTGTTATATTATTTAGTCAATTTATTAGCCATCTCAGTTGCTGAATATTAGAGTATAACTAGATTCTGAAATACGTGCATTGTCAAGAAAAGAAAAAAAAACACATAAAAGTACTTTTTTAAAAAAGTGAAAATAACTTTTTCTTTTTTTTTCATTGTTAAAAACAATAAAAATAAATAAAAAAGAATCTAATTAGATTCTGTGCAGTGTACAGTGCTCAGAAATTTTGTATCTCTCTTTGTAATCTTTGTATTAGTTGACTCCAAATGTTAATATTGCTGTAAGTTAAGCTTATCAGATACCTGACATCATTTTGACCCATTTCCATATTTTTAACTAATTGATAAAATCAATACAGAATATGAAGTAAATGCGAAACTGGGTTGTTTGGAAACTAATTATGGCCTGATTTCCATTTCAGGAAATCAAAATAATTTGCTCTGTGTTTTTGTGCAAATCCTGTAATTTTTTTATCTTGGTTTCCTTTATTAAACAGAGAGACTAGTGTTGCTTCCACATTAGCCCTGTTTTCTGGAATTGCCATCCTTTTGTTCAGTCTTTATGGAGCATCTGGACAATTCCATCCATTACTTTCTAACATCTTCTGCACTGTTCTGCCCTTACAGAAGGAGGATTAGTCATGAATAACATCTTCATTGTTCTTTAAATAACATCTCTTCACTGCCTCAACATTTTGTGTTCCAAAGTGGAGTTATTGGGGCTTTAATTACTGGGTTCCCCTAATTATTTTTCTTATCTATCTATCTATCTATCTTCAAATAGCAGACTAGCATATTTCACTATTTAAAAAAAAAGAAAAGAAAATAATGTCAGGAAACTATGGATTCAAGCCCCTCCTCTCACAGGCACAGAAACTGTCATTGGGATAGCCAAAAGAGGTTATTTAAGGAGCGGTTAGTAGGCAGTGCATCACTATTCTTCCTCTTACTCCTTTCGAAGCATCAAGAAGCATTAACATGGGCTGAATGTAAAAGGGGGAAACTTGCAATCAACATTGCTGAGAAGTTTGCTGAAGAGGGCATATTTATAAGCAAACATTTATAACTAGGGGAAAACTTCGTGATGGCTGGGATGATGGGAGCTGAATATCTGGAGGGTCACAGGTTTCTTAAGATAACCAGGATGACTTTAACCATGTGAAGAAACATCACTGAATAATGCATTGATTTCTTAGATAATTGGGTGGAATCTCTATTTTAATTTTATTTTTAGTATTCTAATATGGTATCAACCTACTACATCCATCTTATTCATTTTCCTGTGACTACAAACTGTAGTAAAGATGCTACCTTGTAACTAAGGAATTAATACTTCAAATTATGATTAGGATAGCATTGGTAAGGCATGCTGTTTTTTATCTGTTACAAATTAAGTTGAATTCTGATGTTCTCCAAGTCAATAGAAATATACAGAAAAGGAAGGAAACCTTTGATTGCAATGATTACCTGTTTAAAAATTCACAAGATTGTTCAAACTCTCCATCCTGAAGATCACTGCATTATAAGCCATTTAGCTAAATGGAACTTAAGATTTGCATCTCTCTTGTGAGATTAAACCATATTCCTGAAGGAATGGTATATGTTGGTGACGAAGAAAGATTCTTGGAATCATCTGGTAAGAATTTTCAAACAAAGAAATACTTGACTGTGTTCTTAAGGTTAACCTTGTGTCAGCCTTATGCACTATACCTTGTAACCAATTTTTAAATCATAATTACTTGGGCATGCAAACAGAGTGAAGCAAATATTTTCTCTTCTGCTTCATAGAATTAGAGTTGAAAGGGACCATTTATGTGTTGGACTCCAACCCAGTGGTCCAAATCAAAGCATCCCTGACAAATGGCTTCCCAGCCACAGCTTGATCGTATAAAATGAAAGGGAAGCCCGCTTCCTCTCTGAATAATTGGTTCCATATTCAAACTGATCTTAGTGTTAGGAAATTTTTCTAACATTTGGTAGGAATCTGCTTTTCTGTAACCTACATTTATTACTCTGTTTATTGCATTTTGGGCTGGTAGAGAACAGGCCTTGGCCAGTGACACATTAAGTGATGCATTTGAAGTAATCAAAGGTTTTTCACAGAAGTGCAGGTTGGTCTGCATTTAATAAGGTTATTCTGAAACAGTCATGGTTGAAGGAGAATTATTTTATTATTGCTTCAACAGGAACTCCAGATTTATAGGGGCAATGAAGCTGTGGAATAGAATTAATGGTAGAAGGCAATTCTGGGTATATTGCTTTCCTTGGAAATTATACGTGCATGTAGAAAATATATTTGGAATAGCAACATTTAAAATCCCCAGTTGATCCTAACTACATTAAGTAGTCAGCAAGATACCAATAAAATAGGAAATTACATATTTGTGCACACATCCTACTGACTATATTTTTCACTGACACATTCCATTTAGTAAAATTAATTTGAAAACAGACTTCTGAGGCATCCACCACAGATACAGGCAGAGAAGTCAGACCTTATTTTTGTGCTGCACAATACTTTTCATGTCATCTGTTGTTGTCCAGACAAAAGTCCCATTGCTAGGGGAACTACAGCAGAAGGCAGAGGAGTCTGAATTGATGAAGATGGAATTCCAGATGTTGGAGACAGAGAGAGTAAGGCTGTCACTGGTGGAAGAAAAGCTTTTGGATGTTTTACAGCTGCTTCAGCAACTCCGGGACCTGGTATGGCAAAAAAAAAAAAAATAGTGGGAACAGCAACAAGCTTTGATGCCGCTGCTTAGTATGGATGGACAACCTCTGTAGCTTTCTGCAAGGTCTTCAGTAGGCAGACCTTATCTACTATCACACAGGATTGCTGCAAAAAAGCTCTGTTGTAGAAAGCTGTATTAGAAAAGGAAAACCAAAACATCCAGGTGAATAACTTTCCATCAGAGAGATTTCAGGTGCTCTGCAATTTAGAGCTAGGATGGTTTCACACTTGTTTAAAGTAGCTGTTAATATTTTTCCCATTGAGAGCATTTGACTTTGTATAGAATTACTGTAAGAGCTTCTGATCCAAATCTTACCTCTGCCATGAATTCTCTTGGTGACCTTGGGCAAATCATTCTCTCTCATATTGCTGCAATATGGAGCACAATAATACTATCTTTTTAATATGGGCTATTTTAAGGCTACAGTTAGATTATATAAATGAAGAAAATGCTGTTCAGTGGTTAAATATGATAAATGAGCAAAAAAGAAACAGGGCAGAAAAAAATAGTCATAGAATTATTTCATGCACACACGCGCACACACACTTCATACCTGGCTTGTAAATTAGCAACAGAAGACTCAGCTTTTTTCTTTTTTCTTTTTAAAAAACAAAAATAGCTTTGCTATTAGCATTCCTAAGTTAATAGGCTTGTCTAACTGCACACATGTAAAACAAAAGGGTGGTAGCATTCTACTTTCTAGTTCCAGATTTAGTTAATTTAAGTCTAAGAGAAAAGTTTCCTAAGTTTATGAAACAAACCAAATCTAGCTATGAGCAATTTTCATTCTGATCAATCTATTTTTAAATAAATACAGGTAGTCCTCGACTTATGACCATTCGTCACGTGATTGCCATTTGTGACCTTCCTTGCTGGCTTTCCACAAGCAAAATCAATGGGAAAGCCAGCAGGTAAGGTTGCAAGTTGCTTTGGTAAGTCTCTCCTGCCACTCCCAAGGAGCCTGCTATGAGTACTCTATAGCACACCTCCCCACCTGCCCTCTATAGTCCACATGCCTGCTGCACTCCCGTCTTGCCTCTGGCCTCTACCAACCTATGCACAGCCTCTGCGGCCCTTCCAAGGCCTCCACCAACCCACCTGCACTCCCATGCTCCTTGCTTGGGATTCCTGTCTCTTCCCACTTAATGACACATGTCCTGGGGTTACGACAGCAACCAGGACTGCCAGGATTGCCATCACTAAAAGATGATGTCATGCTTTACAACCGCATCACTTAGTGATGGCAATCCTAGTCCCAATTGCCGTTGTAACCTGAGGACCCTTGTCCCAATTGCCGTTGTAACCTGTACATAATTCTTGTATGTACTAGAAAATACAATGCACACCATTCAAATAAAAGAGATGTTGTTAAAGAAAAGTACATGATCTTTAACTGATAGGGTATTGTTATAGTTTTTTCCCATTTTTAAAAAAAATATAAGTATGTAGGTAGATAAACTGATACGTGAAAGAGGCAGGCTTATTACCCTTCCAGACCTGGAAATATAGACACCCAGACTACACTTTGGCATTATATAAACCAAGATTGAATGTGACCTGAATACATAATCAGTATACTTCATATAATGACCTGCAAAGTAGTCTCTAGATTAGAGATCTCTATCTGGGATAGAATAGTGTGATCATGCTTATGACTTTCCAGTTGTCACATACTGGCCCAAATGTGCCCAAATTACCAGTACTATTCTTACCATTAGCAAGGAATGGTGCATGTGATACAGGTACAACTAATACTGGTAACCTCCTCTACATCTTCTCTATTTTATTAAAAAGCATTATGTGAAAACCTCAACTGACCAATTGGTAACAGAAGTCAGTATCTATGGGACCATCTGGTGACAACCTTGTCATGTGGAAATTGTGACTTGGATAGTAAGAGGAATAAATGATAAAGAGCATGAATTAACAAATGAAATGAAAGAAAAAGAGATACATTGTACAACTGTGAAACTAAAAGAAAAGTGAAAGATGTAATAGAAATGTATAAAAACAGTATCAGCTTATAGGGTGGAAAATAAAGAGGTAAGTTTAATTATGAATCAAAAGGCTAAAATGTATGCCAAAAATTTGAACTGGTGTAATTTAGGTCCTATGGGGTATGTATGAAAGTGGTAATTCACAGATTGGTGATAGTTGCATGTGCGATTCTCCAAATAGGGTGCACTATTCTCATGATGCTTCGGAAGGCCTCAGAAGATTTCCAAAGGCTTTCTGAAGCATCTCAAGAACGGTGCACACTATTTGGAGAGTGGTGTGTGCTATTTGGAGAATGGCATGAACAGCCTCAAAAAAAATGTCTCACATAGAGCTAGCAGCTGCCTCTCATAAGGCCAGGCTGGTGCACCTCATCAGCAGTGGGAGGAAGATGGCGAAGGTCAGCTGGGCACAGCAGGGCCTGCAGAGCATAGGGTGGTTGGGGTGTCTGGGGCTTTGCTCTGTGGTGCTGGGGTGGTTGGCCACAGTGCAGGGCTTGAGGCAGCACTCCTCAGCGCTGGGGCTGAAATAGAGGCCCAGGGACAGTGGTGGATAGTTGAGACTGTTGAAGGGCTGGGCCTCTACTTCAGCCCCAGTGGAAATTCTGGTCCCAATTACCATCGTAATTTGAGGACTACCTGTAGATAGAGAAAGTCATTGGACGAAGATGGTGAGAAATGAGAAATTTACAAAACAAACTGTAGTGGGTATGAAGAAGTGGTGGACATGGTGGAAGTGAGGAAAGAAATGTAAGGAGAGGTATAATGAATGGTGCTGTTAAAAACTAATTTTAACTATGTTTCCTTTTCTTATCTCGTGACTCTAATATCCTTGAGTTAATTGTTACTTTTCTGCACTCTGCATAACATTGCTTACCCTGAAAAGGAATAGCATGATAGATACACGTACATATGATAACTTTAAATTTTAAAGGATTTTTGTTGCTTACTGGCAGAGAAATGAAAACAGATGCCTTAGAAACAAGGAATCATAAAAATCAAAAACCTGTTTGCCAAGTTTACCTGCACTGTATCTGTTTTTTTTCCCTTCTCTTTTGTTTCTAAATGCATTTAAGGCCACTATTTATTATGAATGTAGTTATATCTAGTGAATGCTGATCTGATAGCTAAATTCAGGCTGATTTGATGCCCGAATTCTGTTGATAGCTCTTCTGAATATATGTAGCATTCTCCTATTACGTTAACTTTCTTCCATACCTGGCAGGCTTTTATGCCTTCATTATGGCAATGCTTGTTCCTTGAGTCAGTCCAAATCTAACAAAGCATAAGCTAATAAAGTGCCATGAGTTATTATGATTGGCAAAAAGCATCATTGCATTCTCATTGTCCATCGCCTTGCTGGAAATCATTCCAACTAGGCAATCCATCAACTGACATATAACACCATAGTGAAAATATTACTCTGAGTCTTGTATGTTATCATATTTCATAACTCTAAGTGGTAATAATATGATGACTTACCACTCCTTGGCCTGAATGTTAAGAATATCTCCTGTAGAGTTTAGGAATCTATACAGTAACAAAGATCACGGTAGGTTCTGTTTCAAACGTGGAAGGGAAATAGTGCCTATGAAATCTCCATGAGTTGAGCTCGATCTCACAGAGACATTAACTTTACTTAATTTTAAAGGTGACTCACTGCTAGAGGAAAGATGAGACTTAAATATGATTAAAACATAAATCTAACTTTCGTGAATGAATGCAATTGTTTGAATGCATGAGGAGCTAGAAAATCAAATGCCCAGAAGTCAGAACTATTTTTTCAAGGATTTCAGCGTCATGCACGGCTCCCTGTCCCCACAATATCTAGTATCTGATTTATTGTCATTTAAGGCCCCCTCTCCACATCTCATGCTTTCACTTCTCCATGACTAATTATTTACACTTTGCTCAAATGAAGAGCAGGCTGTTAACATGTACGTTTTATGTGGCCTACCCATTCTTTTTGACTGTGTGTAGAACTCCAAAGCTGAACATGTACAGGTTGATAGGTCTAACTATCCACCCTGAAAAAGGGAAAGATAGAATGTATATAGAGCCTGTTCATAAGGGCATGAAAATAAGATCTAAATTGTCTTCTGTTGGGTAAATAGATACAATGTATATCTGTCTTGTTTTTCAGCTATATTGTGATGGAATGGAATTATGAAGGCCAGACTCAGGGAGAAAAACATTTTCTTACAACTCCTGAGGAGCGTGGAAGATACAAGAGGATGAGACTGGCACCTCCCTGAGGAATTCACAATGTTGTGGCTGGCATTACTTGGGAGCTGGGGTTTTCAGTCTGGGAAGATTGATGTCAGGCCTAGCCCAAGGAACTCCAAGAGACCATGTAAATTAAGTCCAGCTATGTTTATTAGCTACAACCTCTAGCAAGAATCTTCCCAGACTGAAACCCCAGCTCCCAAGTAATGCCAGCCACAACATTGTGAATTCCTCAGGGCGGTGCCAGTCTCATCCTCTTGTATCTCTCACGCTCCTCAGGAGATGTAAGAAAATGTTTTTCTCCCTAAGCCTGGCCTTCATAATTCCATTCCATCACATATATACACTCTTTATTATGAAATTATCTAGCTATCTTGTGGAATACAGTATGTTCTGCACACTCACCTTCTGTTTGTATTCTGTTATCTGTCTCTTTAGCTATCTGTCTGGTGTGTAATTGCGCCATCCATGTGTATGATTTCTCTTAATTGCCATCTTGTCTGTTGATCATAAAGGATGTCAAAAATAAATCCAATAGATGCATTTTATGTGGATTTTCTTTTTGATTTTGGAAGATGATTGTTAATATATTTCAGTATTGACATGTGCAGATAAACATCCCTAATATTATTTTATGTTTTAAAGAACATTTCTAAGCGCACCTTGGGGAAAATCTTACTGAACACTTTGGAATCCTGCTGTGACTCCCAACATGGTAAGAAAGTACAGTAACACTTGGCACAGAACCTCACGGCTAGGCTGGCAAGACCACTGGTTGCCAGGAAACTTTTCTGGATGGAAGAGAATTAGCAGTGCTCTAAAATATAATATACTCTGTTGCTCAGCAATGGCCATTGATCAAGCCCATAGATCGTTAACTGGACTTAATGATCTTAGAGAGAGAGAGATTCCTGACATGTGATTCAGGTGTCAGGAAAGTTATCCTAATAGCTATCAGTAAAGCTAAGAAAGGATTTCAGTGAGTGGAGGCATAAACCAAAAAGTACTCACTCCTTTGAACCCAGATTATTGTTCTCTGACATGGCAAGAAAATGGGTGAGAAAAATGACTTCACATCGGGAATGAATAGCTGGTGATGTGGTAATGATTTTGGGACAGTGTATCAAAACATCTAATGCCGCCTTGGTGTAGATCTGGGGGGAAAAAACTATTGTAATTTATTCAATTGGTAAAAGAGAAATGAAAGGACATTTAACTGAAAAAAACAAATATTGCTTAAGTTTGAAAGAAGTAAAAATCTTATTGAAATTTTAAACTTGAAGAAATGTTCCAACTTTGGAATTACCTGGAACATCTATGCAGCTTAACCCATCCTTCAGTATGTAATTGCAGACATCTAGGCCAGATCATATCTGATTAGTGATATAGCTCCATTCCTAACTGCAGATAGGATTTTTTTCCCCAGTAGCCTGATCCAGCTCAGAGGCTCAAGCTTGCAATTTGCATTGCCAGAATAAGTTTCTTCATCTCAACTTCTATTTTCTAGTGACTTTGTATAGGTTTACAGGGAGGCAGAATACATGCCCTCTAGCCCAGCTTTTCTTTCAAATATTATTTCAGCTACTTTAGATTTCTTTTCTTGCCTCAATGCAAAGAAAGAAAATACAGAAAAAAACATTGTCCTTTAGTAAAGAAAGTAGGTCAGATCTTCAATATAATAACCTTTCATCTTTATACAATACACACATTTCTTGAGTCTTCTCTTCTCTCCAGGCAGTAGTCCACTGTGCAGATCCCATTGTTAGGAGATTTTCAGGCTCCGAAGGTTGTTTGATGGCTTTGTTCTTTATAGCAAAGTGTGGTATGTGCTTTCTTTAGTTATCTGAGGAAGGCAATATTCCAGATTCTTCTTGCAACCCCCAACAAAATTACATTTATTTCACTATGAAGCAAATAAATATACATCTAGAGAAAGAGAGAGAGGAAAAATAGGGATCTTTAGTTCCACTGATCTGAGGTAACAAAAAATGGTAAGATCTTTAAATTTTAACAATTTTTCAGTTTACATTTTTATTTTGTTTTATACTGTAAACTGCCTAGACTAATCAGTTGACCAGAAAGGTATAATATCAATTGCTTAAAAAAACCACATTCTGTATTTATGATTAACAAAAATATATACATTTTAAGAGTATGTAGGTACAGTATCATTATTTTTGCACCAGTAAATACAATATATTTCAATCCTACTAAAAGGAAGGAGGCTACCACGGCAGCACGAGATGTGACTTTCAAAGTAATGCATTTAGCATCCTGTCTGTTTTGGCCACAACTGATATGATTTGTTAGGTTAGAGCTCCTGTTTGTTTCCTCAGGCCAAGGTAGTAACACTTAGAATGAACATTATGATTTATGTATGTATGTATGTATGTACAGTATGTATGTATGTATTTGATATATATTTGGTATATATAGTGGCCCATCTCACAAAACGTGACTCTGGGTGGTGTACAATCATATTAATGATTAAAACCATAAAAGAGACAAACTTAGATAAAAAGTATAAAAACCCAAGAATGCGGGAGAACAATAGTCATTTGACATCACATAACCATCTTGTAGGCTCACCACGGGATCCCCAAGGTTGATGGTAAAACCAGGTTTTAAGGGCCTTCCAGAAGGCAGACAGAGGTGGGGCCAACCTCACCTCAGGAGGAATGATGTTCCAGAGGGTGGGGGCCACGGCAGAAAAGGTATGTGGTCTGGGTCCCACCAGATGGAACTCCTTGGGAGACAGTACCCGCAGCATAACCCTCCTGCTTAACCTGATGGGATGGGGAGATGTAATTGGGAAGAGGCGATCCCTCAGACAACCTGGCCAGCATAAGACATTAATTTATCTGCAATACTAAAATATTCATTTCTGCTCCTACATGTGTAGCATCTTTCCTGGATTAGAACAATTGGGACTTAACTCCACCTTGACAGTTAAAAATAAAAAATAAACCTATGTTCTGACATTATTACACATAAATCTTACTAATGTGTTACAGAGTGGATTCCAGTGATAGTACTATTAGACTTCAATCCTATGTACACTGTAATTCCACTGAATTTAAGGAAACACACCAAAAAAGTGGCTCATGGGGTGGAAAATGAACATCATGGCAATTTTCAGCATAAGAGATTAATTTACCTGCAATAATAACATATTTATTTCAGTTTCTACATGTGTAGCAATCACCAATGATGTGAGTCACTATGTCTGTATTTTATCCCCCCCCCCTCCTTCTCCATCAATTTGCTTGATCTTTTTGTAACATTGCCAAAACTAGTAATCTTCACAGGCATCTTACAGTTAGAAAAGCCATCATTTCTGTATGTAAGGAAACCCTCCCTTTTGTTCTCACATTGATATACTTTAAAAAATCTATAGTAGGCTTTGGCAGTCGTAGAGTTCCAATTGCACGATTTTGGTTTTGTTACTCCAACAAAATTTTTCTTTATCTTAAAGGAAAACCACCTATTGTTGAAGTCTTAGATGCTCTCTACCATGAACTGGCTGCCTGCAAACTCACTGGAAACAAGTCCCTTGAGAAAACACCAGGACACCAGTCTTTGTCAAGCTCTTTGGTTATTTCCTGTTGAGCAACATTGCCCTCTATTGTGTGTTGTGATCATCACCATGGGTTCAAAAATTACAATGCAAAATCATGGAGTGTTCTGCCATCTATGAAATGGTCCAGTGCAAAAGATGGAATGGTAAAAGCAATGGTATAAATATAAAGAGATAGGCAAATGGAACAGAAAGTCCAGGATTATCAGTAAGGACTGGCAATGGGATGAGATTTTGAGGGATGAGTCTTTTGTCCTTTCTCATGGGTCTTTATACAATTGGATATGCTTGGAGTTTAAATCTGAGAACCTATACATGTACAACATATATCTAAAACCTGCTATTATGTACAATATTCCCAAAGTCTCAAAAATTCTCATTTAATGTGTAAGTAAATTTTATCCAGGTGATTGCTCAGTTCTCATGACATTATTTAAGTGGCACCTGAAATCTTCATCTTACCTGTATCATTAATACACTACAGGTAGTCCTCGCTTAATGACCCTAATTGGGACAGGCAACTCCATTGCTAAGCAAAGTGGTTGTTAAGTTAAACATCATGTAACTGCCCCACTTAGTGATGGCAGTTCCAGCAGTCCTGGTTGTGATTGGTAAGCAACCCACGGTCGTTAAGTGAGACACCATGTGACCACAACTTGCAACCTCCTGCCAGCTTCCCCATTGACTTTGCTTGTCGGAAGCTGGCTGGGAAAGTTGCAAATGGCGATCACGTGACCACAGGGACACTAAGACGGTTGTAAGTGCAAGGACCAGTAAGTCACTTTTTTCAGTGCCATTGTAACTTTGAACAGTCACTAAATGAATGGCCATTGAGCGAGGACTACCTGTAATCCATCATATGCAAAATAATACCATGCTGTTATTACCCCATAGAACTTTACTTTTCTGAATATAGTAGAGAAGATTAATTTGCATTTTTAAAAATTATTTCAGTACAGTTATTTACCTTTCCTTGAGCATTTCCTTGGTGGGCAATGCTATGCATGAAAAAAATAAAATAAAATAAAAAGGTACCAAGAGAAATTATACCTTAAATGAGGAATAAAGCTGACTTGAAGTCTGCAGGAACTACTTTAGGGCTACCAGATCTGGGCTGCAAAGATTTAGACAATGATACCAAAAAGATGCCATATCTATAGTAATGGTAGCATTACTTTGTTTTTTATTGGAATCCTAAGAACCTTCCATTGGAGTTAGGTGCAAAATGGGAGCAGGAAGACAGGGAACAAAGTGCTTTGGGGGAGGGGGTTTAAAAGAAGCAGATTGTAATTCTTTCATGCAAAAATCTACTCTTCATTTTATTTTACATTTGGATGAGAGCCACCTTAGTTATGGAATTAAGGGAGAAATCCTGTTCATCTACCACAAACCGCTCACATCTATCCCCACCAGTACCTCTTGATCTACCTTCTGTCCATCCTTGCCTTACAGCAATCTATAAAATAGTTATAGGTTGTTATAACTGCATGTACCTGGAGGAACTATGCATGTCAGAATAATATGGCTGAATGATGCACGTGTGGCTTCTTGTAAACATACAACTTATTTGATTCTAGAATTATGTCTGCATTTTTTCAACTGGAAATTTACAAATGCAGTATGCACTGGTAACAGCTTTTAACTACTGTCTTCAACCATAGTAAAATTTATGTGGCTATACTGAAAGCCACCTTGATTCTTTTAAAGTAGGGTCAGTGCAACAAAGAATTTGGGGTACTAGGAGCCAGACAGAATCACAGTAAGAAATATCAACAGTCTCTGATTATAACTTTGAGAGTATATACAGTAATTGGATTCTTTCAGTGGTATTCTTTCCCATTGCCCACCTTTGTTGTAATAGCGTGGTCTCTGTCTGGCCTAATTTTTCAATCAGCTCAGAGCAGACACTAGCTCTATTCAGTCATTCTTCCTTGGGTAGTTTTGCTGGCTTTTCTAGGATTCTAGATCCTTGTAAAACCTGATACTAAATCATGTGAGATTGCAGGAGGAGAGCTGTGATAGTCTACAGTAACCAAAACATCAGAAGTCTTGTAGCAATTTTGCAGACTAACAAATGTTACTAAAGGCATAAACTTTCATGAACTGGCAGTTGATGGCATATATCACATTAGAGGAAGAATATGGGACAGTGCCTCAAACCCTGTAAAGTTGTTGGGGTCAGTGATGGTGCTGTTAGTGTAAATGTGAGGTCAAGGTAGACATCTGAGTTTGTTACCTGCAACACCCCTGTATGTATGTGATATATGCCATCATCTACTAGCAATGCTTCTCTGGATTCTACCTAGGGCAAACAGGCCAGACTTGCTCAAAAGAATTAATGGATACAAGTTTGACATCAAAATTCAGAACAAGGACAAAGTAATAGCAGAGCACCCATGACAATCCATTATAGATTTCAAAGTAGCTATTCTAGAACTAAGAAACAATACCAGCACAAGTGAGTGAGACACTGCTGAACTTGCATATATCAAAAGGTTTCAGACTGTCTCAGAAGGTTTTAACAAACACAGCTGGTTTTTAATACATTGCAATTGTTACTTATGAGCTACCTGTATTCTCACATGTAATCTTTATATTTGTAACTACCCTGTCTCCCCCCCATCCCAATTTAGATCCTATATCAGTTGAGCTACTCCACGTAGCTGATGGAATGAGCTACAGTTTACAAAAACTTAACGCCTTTTAATAAGATGTGTTAGTCTGAAAAAGTGCTATCAGCTGCCTCCTGATTTTTTTTTTTTTTATTTCATGAGAAATCTACATGAAAGCATCAGAATTCCTGCTGCAGAAGTTCAAGTGATTGTTGGCAATCAGATGTAGGAGAGAAGCCAGTGGCCGTGGTCCATGCTCCTCTTGTCTCATTACATAATTAGAATTTGTGAAAATGGCCTATCTCCAAAATATGACAAATGACTCAGTTCATTGTTCGTAACTGAATGCTTGACTGTCTCAATCTGTAATTATTTATCTGATTTGGAGATCATGCTGCCCCATGGTTTAACCATGGTACCCAACTGGCTGAGTTTGGTCAGTGTGCTATGCTGTAGACAACTTTCAGTACAAAGTGGCTGAATCACACAACTTGCAAACCTAAACCCAATATTACAGATTAGCACATACTGATTTTTTTGTCCCTCCTGCAGGTGCCCCTGGCAATCATTGGATAACAATGTGAACTTATAAGACATGTATTAAATAATATATTTTCCTTCTCCCCGCTCTCTTTTCTTTCTGTATATTTTAACCATCTTCCTTCATGACGTGTCTGGAAATTCCATTGTGTGCCACAATTTTGTAAGCTTTTGGATGGACTAATAAAGATATTCTCTCAATATGGGGTTTGGATTTTTTTTCTCATGGCCAACATAGCTATTATTTGGGTTTGCATCATCCTTTAATTAATAACTTAAGGCAAGTTGCTACTATTTCAAAGCACTATTGCACCAAAACAGTATTGCAGCCTTAAGCACACTTACTTGGAGATTGAATTTCTTTAAAATATTGGATTAAGTGATTGATTAAATTTTCAGGATAGTGGGGTTCTACAAGTCCTGGCTTCATGTGTTTATTGTGACATTATAGCCTCAGAGGGAAAGTACTAGAGCTGTTCAGATAAATTGTTGTTGTTTAGTCGTTAAGTCGTGTCCGACTCTTCGTGACCCCATGAACCATATTGCGCCAGGCCTTCCTGTCCTTCACTGCCTCCCTGAGTTTGCTCAGTTTCATGCTCATTGCTTCAGTGACGCTATCTAACCATCTCATCCTCTGCCGTCCTCTTCTCCTTTTGCCTTCAATCTTTCCCAGCATCAGGGTCTTCTCCAAAGAGATCTCTCTTCGCATTAGGTGACCAAAGTATCTGAGCTTGAGCTTCATTATTGATTCTTCCAATGAGCAATCAGGGTTGATTTCCTTTAAGATTGACTGGTTTGACCTCCTAGCAGTCCAGGGGACTCTCAAGAGTCTTCTCCAGCACCACAGTTCAAAGGCATCAATTCTTCGGCGCACAGCCTTTTTTATGGTCCAGCTCTCACAGCCATACATTACTACTGGAAAAACCATAGCTTTGACTATGCGGATCTTTGTCGGCAAGGTGACGTCTCTGCTTTTTAATATGCTAGTTCAGATAAATGCTTCTAGGCTAATAATCAAAAGACATTGTGCATCTGTTCCACCTTTTCCTTCTCATTGGATTTTTTCTTAGCATGAAAAAAAAAAGAGAAAGCACTAGAAAAACATGGGAGATGTCAACATCTGGACCTCTCATAGAATTTTATGAATGAGAGAAATTGGTTTGCACAATGAAAGCCTTATTTGGAAGCATCTTGAATATGCCTGTTACTTCCTGTTGCTCCCAGCTCTTGGTTTAAAATGCAAATGCTATTTTGCAGTGGGAGAATGCAGCTAGCCATGAGCTTGGTAACATGTTTCTTGTTTGCTTGAAGCATTGTGCTGGAATTCGACTACAACCCTTGCAGAAATTGCTCTTAGATCTGGCAAATGGGCTCCTGAATTATCAGACTGAGCCACGGGTTACGTAGCCCTATTTGTCCCACACACCTGGCAGAATGAGCTAGTTCTTTGGGGTCAACACTGATGCTCGTGTTCCAGCAATGCCAGAAAGGAATGGTGATCTTCAGTATCCTCCCAGTAATCTCAAAAAAGGCTGGTGGGTTTGGTTCTTTTTATTTTTTAATGAAAAAGTAAATCTGCAGTGGCCTGATCTGGATCAAAAGATCGAGTCAGGCAGCTTATTCATCCACCTATCCCTTCCCATTTGCTAATCCCCTCTGTCTCAGGAGTGGTGTGTGTGTGTCTGTGTGTGTGTGTGTGTGTGTGTGTGTGTGTGTGACAGAGAGAGAGAGACATGGAGCCTTGTTTTGCCTATCCTGCTGCAAGCAGTCTCCATACCTTAACTATCTAGGGTGATTACAGATATAGTGCTGGCATCACCCAGATTAATAGTTCTGGGGGATTCCAACCTCTGTGGAGTGCCCACATGGACCCCACTTGAAGAGATTCATGGCCCCCATGGCAACCATAGGACTGTCCAAATGATTACTGCCCAGATTTATATAGCAGGAAACACTCTTGACTTGTCTTTTTGCTCAGGACCAGAAAATGATTATCTGGGTATTGAGAGCCAATATGTGGCCTCTTTTTTTAATGGACAGATCACTAACAGTGACTAGAATTTCTCTGTGGCTTTCTGACTGCATGGGGGGATGATTCTGTGCCTTCAAAACAGTGATTCTGTTAAGGACCTGGTCAGTCTGAGGCAAGGAAATGATCCAGACAGTTAACAGAATTGCTTTTGAGGATCCTCTCACTTTCTAATGGAACCAAATGAGACCACTGGTTGTCCAGGAAGCTCAGGACACCAAAACAGCAGGGTTGGCAGCTAGAACAATGGTGGAGGAAGACTTGAGATAAAGTCTAGCACAAGCTAGAATCCATGTTAAGGCCTCTGCCACAACTTTGAGGAGAGCAAAGAAAATGCATTTGCTACTAAATTGCATCTGCAGATGACCTATTCCAGATTGTAATAGCCCTATTACAACAAGAACGGAGAAAAGCTAAGGTAGGCAACCTTCCTGCCTGCAGTGACTTGTTTGAGAGACACTTGGTAGAAAAAAATGACATTTACTGCAACTTGGACTTCTTGGTTATAGAAGACTCTAATGCTGTATCTCCAGCATCTGCTTGTTCTGGAGAAGCCCTTCTCTATGGCACAACTTGATGAGAAGACAAAGGGTCTTCTCAATAGTTACAGCCAAACTATGAAAGCTACCAGATTAGCACCATCTCTGGTGGTATTTGTCCATGGTACAAGACTTTCTTCTAGAAGAATGCATTTACTCAACAGACAATGTAAACTATTTTTGAAAACATTAAGACTTGACTCTATATAATTATACGGATCTGGTATTAAAATATGCTGGCTTCACATGCATCATTCATCACTTGCCCACTTGCCTATGGCTATAATTTATATTAGGGATTTTAATAGTTTTTACATTTTATTTTTATTTATTTCTCTCCTAAACTCTTAAATTTTGGATTGATTTAATTCCTGTCTGCTGCCCTGAACAATGTATGTGTGTTAGAAGTGTGTGATATAACTTCCATATAAAAAATATCTCTGAGTCACATAGCAAATGCAGAAAGGATTTTAACTAGCAAAATAATTAAGAGGGGAAAGTTTATTTCTTCTTTCCTGGAACTGTAATCCACCTAAAGGTTGGGGATAGGGTCCTGTTGACAGACTTGCTATGATTTTTCTGAGTTCTAAGTCCTGGAAGTTATTCCTGGTGAAGAAAAATCAGAACAAATGTGGAAAACTGGACTTTTATTATTAGGGATTTCTGAAGTTTATTGACTATTCCAAGATTTGTGTAACTAGTAACAGCAGTTTAATAAATGTGGAGAAAGGGGTGTTCTATAAATAATCATACTGAAGAAGGAAATTACAATATTCTAAATGTAGAAAGGACATTTCCCTTACAGATGTAGTAATTTCTTGCAGATAAGTTATCTATTAGGGTATAGTATATTTTCCATATGTGAATGCTGTGTTATTTCATGGGCATTGGCCATTACAGGGAAATAAGTAGCTGATGAGATTTTTCCTCTATTACAATTATGTAATGAATATACAGTAGATAGTCAACTGTTACAAAAGTGGGAATCAGAATTTATAGCAAAGTTGCGTATATCCCACATCAAAAAAATCCATTCATTCAAAGATCCATCCATTCATATTATTTTTTTGGACTAACCTGCAGAGTTCTCTTTAGTTAGGCTACATTGTTTATGTCTTGATAAGCTCCTTAAAAGTATGTTACCTAAACTTTCACAAAATCTTCATCAGTAGTTTTAGCTATGACAGTGCTTGCTCAGATGGGAAAAGAAACAGGACTTGTTCCTATTCTAACATGCTTTTTATAACAACCTGCTGTGAGGGAAATGGGCTGCTTAGGGAGTCTCTGATTGCCTCCCCATCCCCAAAATAATAGCCTTGTGTTCTTTCTCATATGGCAGGTGATCCTAATGGTCTCCAGAGGAAGACAGAGAGGCTCCTAGACAAGTTGGTAACAACAACAGTACACAAAAGTAGCAATTTAATACTAGCTGCTTATTCTTTCTTCCTCGTTGGGCAGATGGTTCCCATGGCTTCTCTGAGGAGAAAGAAAGGGATTCCAAAAGCAAGTGGAGATGATCACACGTCACGTTGCTTCTTCACCTCCCTGCTTGACAGCTGGTTCCAATGATTAGTCCTGCCAGATATTTTATTTAAAAAAAAAAATTGTCCTCTCATTTACTTCCAAACTAAGAAAAATAGGACAAAAAATTAACACGCACCTCACAACCCAGCTGATATAGCCACCATACTTTCCAAGGTGATTCTAGAGATCAAATGCCAGATGGTTACATAGGATTCCAGATACTCAGTGCATACTCTTGATAACTTATTTAGTTCTTGTCACTATAAAGAGAGTTGTAGAGTGAATAATGAGTTTCCAAAAAGGAAATGCATTTTCACACAGGGAAGTCACACCACATTAATTAAATAGATTGGATATATATCTTGATCTGTGCCTTTTAGGAATGTCACTTCAAAAAGAAATTGACTTAAACAAGATTGATAAGGTGTTGTGAAATTCACATTGGTTTCCTACAAAAGAAGAGATGTTTGCACTCAGTGTATTATTAAGAAAGTGTCCAATTCGATTAAGATGAAGTGGCATGACCACTTTGTGTATCTGTTCACATATTCTGAACTGAATTGTTTCTCCAAACTTTTAGAATGGGCAGATAGTAGCTGATTTGGCAATATCTGATATGTGGAGGAGAAAATGGATGGATCTACACATTTGATAATAGGTTAAAACTACAGTGAATAATAAGAAGAAGAAAATAGAACTATAGAAATATGTCTAGTCCTACCAAAATGAAATATTCAAGGCCTACATATCTGTAGAGCCCTACATGGAAAAAGAGATGCCAGATATTCAAGCTGGCTTTAGAAAAGGCCTAGGAACCTGAGATATTACTGTGGACGCACACTGGATAATTGAGAAAGCCAAAGAATTCCAAAAAGAAGTCAGTTTGTGCTCTATTGATTATAGAAAGGCCTTCAATTGGGTCAATCATGTCAAGCTATGGAATGTACTCAGAAAAATGGGAATCCCAGAACGTCTCATTGTCCTCATGAGAATCCTATAGCTAGTCCTCACTTACTGACCATTCATTCAGTGACCATTTGAAATTACAACAATGCTGAAAAAATAACTTTACAGCCCATTTACAACCATTTACGACCTTCACAGCATCCCTCAGTCACGTGATCACCATTACAGTCACTATGTGTTTTCCTGTGCCTGATCTGTGTTTTTTTTCTCCCCCCCCCCCCTTTGCAGAGCAGATTGATTAGAGAGAAAGGGATTGCAAGAAAGTAAGCTGTTTGCTCTTCTACACATAGAAAGCAATGTGATCACTCTGGCAGCCCAGGACTGGGAGCTGCAGGTGCACTATGTAAACAGCTTACAGTATTCTCTTGAAATCTCTTTCTCTCCAATCTCTCTGCTCTGGGGAGGGGGAGCAAGCAATTTCTGTAGGCAATCTCTCCTTTGCCTGCCCTCCCTGCCACTACCGCAGAGCAGAGAGATTGGAGAGGAAGAGATTTCAAGAGAATACTGTAAGCTGTTTAATAGTTCACCTGTGGCTCCCAGTCCCAGGTTGTGGTGTGATCGCATTGCCTTCAATGTGTACAAAACAGTATGCAGGCACTTGAGCATTCCAAAGGAGTGGTTAGGAGGCAAGCAAAAGCTAAAGGTGTGAAACTAACTAGTCTTGTTTCTTTCCAGCCAGAAAGCACAGTTGCAGTCATATGATTTCCCACTTAGTGACCGCTTCACTTAGTGGTGGAGTTGCCGGTCCCAATTAGGGTTGTTAAATGAAGACTACCTGTATATACAGGTCAGGAAGCCACAATAGGGACAGAACATGGTGAAACAGACTGGCTCCAGGTTGGCAAAGGAGTGTGACAAGGCTGCATACACTCCCGTTATATATTCAACGTACAGTAAATGCTAAATATATATCAAGGAAAGCTGGATTGGAAGAAGATGAGCATGGCTTTAAAACTGGAGGAAGAAACATCAATAACCTGTGCTATGCTATTGACACTACTCTGATAGCCAAAAATGCAAAAGATCTGCAAGCCCTAGTACTAAACGTCAAAGAGCAGAGTGAAAACATGGGACTAAAATTCAATATAAAGAAGACCAAACTAATGACAACAGGCTGAACAACCAGACTTAGAGTAGGCAATGAAGATATTGTTGTGGTGGATAGCTTCTGCCTTTTAGGATCCACCATCAACAGTAAAGGAACAAGCAGTCAAGAAATATGCCGCAGACTAGCACTCAGTAGAGCAGCCATGAAGGCCTTGGAAAAGATGTTCAAATGCCATGATGTGTCTATACCTACAAAGATCAGAATTGTGAAAGCCATGGGATTCCCTGTAACACTCTATGGAGGTGAAAGTTGGACTTTGAAGAAGCAGGATAGGAAGAGTATTGACGCTTTTGAACTTTGGTGTTGGAGAAGACTCCTGAGAATACTGTGGACAGCCAAGGGGAAAAAAAAAAACCAATGGATCATTGAACAAATCAACTCAGAGTTCTCACTAGAGGCACAAATGACCAGGCTCAAATTATTCTATAGTTCAGACACATTATGTGAAGACCTAGCTCTCTGGAGAAGGCTTTAATGCTGGGAAAGGTGGAAGGAAAGAGAAGAGGACAACCAGCAGGAAGGTGGATGGACTGAGTTGTAGTAGCAATGAAAGACCAGGTTAGGGTCAGATCATCATGGAGAAAGTCTATCTATGTGGTCATTAAGAGTCAAAAATGACTTGATAGCACATAAACAATCAATCACATATCTGTTAGCCAGGCATAATGTATAGGGGCGTTATTCTTGCATGATGATAACTGCTGTTGTCATTCCCCATAGTAATTATAGTTTAACAGGGCAAACACAAAACTAAGTCTTTTGACACACAGGAATAACTTTTTCATTCTCTATCTTGTGCTACCGTCTGGGAAATAATACATTGCAGTCCTATAGGAAATTGCCCTCTAGCTCATCCTTCTGTACAATGACTGACAATATATCCATGCAAGGTTTCAAGCACTATCTGAAGATTCAGTTGAAGGTGGCAAAATATATCTTCTGGTATCTATCTCTAAATCTCCCAGGAAGAGTTTTCATCTGGCTGACCTGGGTCACCATTATGCTAGACCAGGGTTTTGGTTTACTAAAAGAAGTCATAATAGGTTGTTTCACAGCACATATGGAAATTATAAATTATGATTAGCAAACTGTGACTGGGTTCCCATAACATGGTAAACTGGAACCAAAAAACCATCTTAGAACTTAGCACTGAGTACCAACTTTATTTGCAATGGTATCTTAAAGTTTGGCCTTGGCTTGATTTACCCTTACAAGTGGCCTGCTTTTGTTTCCACTGTCATGTTTGCCTTGAGTTCAGCTATCTTCCACTGTTGTTTCTTGTGTTTAAATACTCATCGGTCTGGAGCATGACCTGGGAAAAATATTGTTTGGTCCTTCCGTTATTTATCAGGGGGACAACATAAGACATAACAATGCATCTAACTTTCTAAAAAAAAAAAAATCAGAACATGGCAAAGCCTGTAGGAATGTTAGACTAGAGATGAAACATACCAAACTTTTGCAAAAATTGTGAGAAGTTACATGTTCTTTTTGAGGATAGCAGCCAGTATAAGGACAAAAATGAGGAAGGCAAGCAGAAACATCTCCATCATTAGGAGTTTACAAGTTCATACTCTAAGAAAAATATTTATTAAATTTATATGTCCTCCCAATCATCTGCTACAGTGTCTTCTCTACTTCTCAGACTATTTCTGATGGTCCCAACCACATCCAGAAGCCTGCTGTCCCCCAAGCCACTTGTTGCTGGCTCCTCCAAAGGCTGTAGTCACTTCAGCTTCTGTTGTTATTGCAGGAAAAATTGTAAAACACAGCAACAATTCCACTGACACCAGAGAATAGTTCAAATCTTCCATAATCCTCATCTCCATCCACCAATTCTTCCATATGTATTATGTCACCAAAATTCTAAGCCTGTCACAAACCTCCATCTTGCCTTGGTGCCTCAAAAAGAGAATGATTAACTAAGAAAATAAATTGGTTGATTGCAAGAAAGAGCACCACCAACCATAGTGGAAATTATAGTGAAATCTGATTTATAGTGAGAATGAAATCTATATATAAATCACTCTCTACCACCCACTTTCTTGCCATCCAACTAAAGGTACATTTGAGACATCCTATTGAAAGGATTATTCTGATGCGAGGACAGATCTGATGATCTCTAAACCTTCCTTCCTCTCCCCACCAAGGCATTTTTCTTGGGCAAACAACAAAAGGTGCCCCTTCTTTTTCTATTCTATAGCACCAAGTCCCAGCTTTCTGAGCTCTTAAGCTGCATATTGGAGGTGGAGTTTTACATACCATTTTGAAACTTATACTGGGCAAATCAGACAACTGTGTCCTGTTGTGTTTCGAGCTTTGAAGGAGCATAGCCTTACTCCAACTACATGTTAATGAGTCATCTTAGCAGAAGCCTATATAGGCTTGTTGTAGGCTTATACTCATTAATTGGTTCCACTTGGTTTCAATCATTCTTAATTTTGTTTTACTTCTTGCTTCATAATTTTCTCCACATTGGTTGGTCTGATTTGCTCTTGCTTTAAAAAAACAAAAAAACTCTTGCTGATGATATTATATGGAGATTGTGGGAATGAGGTATTAAGAGTGCCAAAGACTTAGGGTCTTTGCAGGGTTGTCTGAAAGAAAGAAAAAATCCTTCTACTTTTCTCCATCCTTTTTATTTACACAGTTCCTCCAATGGCCATTGCTAAAAGGTGCGGGAGTGGAGTGGCATAGCCACACAGTTGGTACCCTGCTCCTCTGCACAAACCTGAATTACCATGCCTGAGTACTTGGACTCTTTGGGTATCAGGGTCAATCTGCTGCCTCTCTTGTCAGCTTGCCTTGCTGCAAACTTGGCTCTTATCATAAATGCGCCTGGATAAGAGGCATTCACGTCAGGAATGTCAGTTCATGCACAATCTGCATTTCTATCATTGACTTAAAAGACTTAGCGTATCAAGTGATGATTGCCACAGTTAAGGGCATCTCAGCTGTATTTTATTAGCTACTCCTGGTAAGACACACCATCAACAAGTCACAAAATAAAGGCCATTTCCTGCACTAAAGGAGCGACATGCTATTGTAGGCATATTGAGTTGTATCCAAACTTAGGTATATTTGAAATCAACCTACTGAAATTAATAGGACTTAAGTTAGTGACTTAAATTATTTAAACATTTTTTTCCTTCATCATTTAAATAACTCCAGTTAGTCCTTCGTGAAGATCCATCACATAATGTCTTTGGCCATACACATTCTGATTTCAGTACTGGAGGCTGGGTGGAGAGAATCATTTTACAATAATAGTACATTACACAGAATTTCTCAGCAGATCCTTATGACATTAAAACTCCTAGCATGTGTATGCATGACAAATCATATTACTACCTGCATGGTTTTCCCTAAGAAGAGTAATTTCATGGACATTTCATGCCTATCCTTTCACATTTTCCATCAGCATACTTGCTGGATAAACTATCGATAATTCCATTCAATGCTAAAGCATTACAACTGGAGTCTTAGCATTTAATTGAACATCATATTTCTTTCTACAGTATTTGACTTAACTGAGATGGCTTTTCTACTTTTTTTTTTTCTCCAATATTTCTCCATCTCATATAGCATCTTTCTGCCTACTATTGTGTTCATGAGCACAAAGGAAAAGAGAGTATTTTGAAATGTAATTTCTTCTGAAAGAAATGCCAAAAAAATATAAGATGGATGGATAGATGGATGGTTGGATGGATAGAGGTAGATAGCTGGTAGAGCTATCAAAGAAGAGCCAAAGTAAGAAAAAAGAAAAGCACACAGAAAATAAATGCTTAAAAATTGCTTTAAATTGGATTAAAGAAAATTGTCCTCCAAACAGAGGGGAAAAAATAAGGACCTCTATAATAAAAGAAATAGAAACTTCTGGGGGAGGTATGGCAAACTAAAGATGACTCTGCGAAAGTAGAGCTGAAGACCATGGCAAAGACCAAGGAACCAGGGAATAGATCAGTTCCTTGGAACCTCTCCAGATAAGGAGAGGGTAGAAGATCACCCACATGTGCTCTGGACCACTGGTCCTCATATGAGACTGCAGAATAGCAATTTTCCATGGGTTTGCACACTGGGAGATGACAGGATTAGCCATCTTGCTCACAATCACGGTGGAGCCTTTTAAAGGACACTAAGTTCGCAAACCTCACTTTCTAATCACTTTCAGAAATTTCTCATTAACTATTTCTAAGCTATTAGAGACCTTCAGGACAAGTCTGAAAATGCTGAGTGAATCTGCCTTCAATCCTGAACGAAAGAAAATTTTAATCATAAACTTAAGAATTTAAAGAATCTGAAATAAATAGCAAAATGCGAAATAAGATTTTGATCTTAGAAAGTTACTAGACAACCCGTGACCTGTTGGGTCATTGTTTTAGAAATATTTCCTTACCTAAACAGAGAAACAGAATGACCAAGGGCAAAAAAGCAGTGGGAGTGTCAGCAACTTGCTGCTGGCATCCCCATTGACTTTGCTTGTGAGAAGCTCGCAGGAGCATCAGAAATCTTCCTTCCTTCCTTCCTTCCTTCCTTCCTTCCTTCCTTCCTTCCTTCCTTCCTTCCTTCCTTCCTTCCTTCCTTCCTTCCTTCCTTCCTATAATATATTGCACCATTTGCCCTCCCTTCACGACCCTCAGGAGAGCTCTGGTGAAGCCACCTCCTCCTCTTCCTCCTCCTCAGCTGACCCGTGGAACTGACTGCCACTTTGCTGAGGGCAGGCAAACAAAGGGAGCCACGGACCATGAGGAAAACTGTGCCCCTGTTCTCCATTCCGGTGTGTCCCCAAGGGTCCTCTCCCTCGAGAGAGGAAGAAGGCTTACCCATCGATCACTGGCATCCCCCAGCCAGTCCTACCTTGCCAGCAGGCATCCGAGTCACTCCCTCATCCTTCCTTCAACACCCACTCCATTAAGACATTTCAAATTTCTGCCTCATTTCCAAAGCAGCCAATCGCCACTCACCCATCAGGCCTTGCTGCCAGCTGATTGGGTCCAGGGGACAGAGGGAGGCAGGAAAGAGGATGGAGATATGCCCATTACAGTTACATGACCTGGGCTGACCATGGCAGCATGGCAGAGCAGCAGTGCTGAAGCAGCCACAAATCTCCCAAATTTCAATCCCATTGGGCACATTCTGTAAATTAGCCCATTTGAGGTACCTTGGTTCAAAAATTGTTGCCCTGCACTGTTTCATCCAGTTGAAGGTTACAGACATGAGAGTTTTAGTAGTATAAACAGATTGAGGGTCCAGATAAAATTGGAATATTGAAACTTTTACAATACAGTTTTGCAATTAATTATAAAGAACAAACAGCTTCACATGAGAAATAGATTCTGTTTTAGTTTTTATAAGACATAACAAAGATAAGCAATTTCATGATTTCAAAAACTGGACACTAGAGTTTTTAGGTAGAAAAAAGATTTATAAGCCTATTATATACTGCAAGACGTTATAACAATAAAAATACTGAAGACGACTTTTGAAGAATGGAATCAGAAAATAGTAGTCACAATATCAACAATGTCAGTAATGATGTCTGCTGCTATGGATAAATTATGTCCAAAAGATGTTATTGAAGAAATGACAGATGGAAAACCATTTTTATCTAGATAGAGATGGTATTGAAAATGGATTAGCAACTGACAGGCCAAGAGAATGACTTAGATCACTGGATCTATAAAAGAAACTGGCTTAGGTTTTAAAATTTAAAAGGGAAATACAAATGACAAATCAAGAGAGTGTCCTGTTAAAGCATTGAAGATCTCTTTGTGATGGGACAAAGAAGAAATGAAGAGAAATCAAATCCTATGACAATATTTGAATGAACTAAAGATTGTTAGAAGTAAAAGGAGGGAATATAAAGTTGGTTTATTTGATCAAGATTAAAACAAGATACAGTGGTACCTCGGGATACGAATTTAATCCGTTCCGTGACTCTGGGCGTATCCCGAGTTGGTCGTAACCCGATGCAAATTTCCCCATAGGGTTCAATGTAAATCCGGTTAATCCGTTCCACCCTCCGAATTTGGTCGCACCCCGAAGCAAATTTTCCCATAAGGTTCAATGTAATTACCGTTAATCCGTTCTGGCGTCCGCGGACCACGCATCGGGGCGGAAAAATGGCCGGGCGCCGCGCAGCACGGCGGGAAAACGGCCGGGCATGGCGTGGCACGGTGGGAAAACGGCTGGGCACGGCACAGCGCGGTGTGGCAGGAAAACGGCCGGCGCGGCGTGGCGCGGCGCAGTGCGGTGCGGCAGGAAAACGGCCGCAGACCATGTGTCAGGGGCGGGAAAATGGCCGCGGACCACGGGTCAGGGCGGAAAAATGGCCATACCCCGAGGTGGAGTTCGCACATCAAGGTAAATTTTTGCGGCCGGAGCTGGTCGTAACCCGAAAAGTTCGTTAGTAGAGATGTTTGTATCCCGAGGTACCACTGTATGTTACACCTGGCAACCCTTTAGGGATTTTCTGCTGACACCAGGACTGAAAAGATGATGTTTTATGCGTTTTTTTAATAGATAAAAGATGGGATATGGGATGAAGAGATAAATGTTTGTAATCTTAGAGGGGGTGAAAAATCACTAAATTTATTTATACTTGTTGAGATGAAGGTTGGAAGTCACTTCTTTATATATTTCTTTTCTCTTTATTATATTTTTACTTTTCTCTTTCTTCTTCTTTCTTGCACTTTTTACTCCTTTCTATTCTCTTTTCTTTCTTTAAGTTTAGTTTGTATTAGATTTTACTATTATAATCAAAATTCTTAATAAAATTATATGTAAAAACTATAAAATGTAAGCTTTTATAAAAATTTAAAAATGTAAAAAAATTATATGTATTCATAAAAGAAATAGAAACCTGGAAAATTGTAGGTAAAACTGTAGATAAAGAATCAGCGAAGCATTTTGGTACCCATCCATCTTACTGTATTGCTTCTGATCTGTTGGCTGCATTTTTATCTCAGCTTCACTTTATTGCTATTTTTGTGAAACATCTTCTCTTATTACATGAATAAAGGCAGGGTATAAATGAGGAAATCCACTGAAGTTGAGGCAATAGATAAATCCTATACCTATCCAACTAAATATCAATACATTAAAGTTGTAAGAAAAAAATAAATGTTAGTGAAGAGTGCTAATTTATTTTGTATTGCTAAAATTGGTAATTTAATTCTCAACTCTATCCTCAGTTCTTGGTGCAATAAGAATAGGCTTGATTGATATGGAAAGTTGCAAAATTCCATCTCCTTTGTACAGATGAGGCTCTGTCAACATTTTGGCCACTCTAGGTTGTGGAGAACACCCAGAGGGTTGATGCAAAGCCCTCCATACAGTATCACTTCTGCACATGACCAGGCCTCAGTTGCCACTTCTACCCAGCGGCAGCACTCTCATATACTGTTGTACTAACCCCTGCAATTCAGGTAGTGAATATACTCTCCTAGCATAAGGTGGTTTTTTTGCAAGGAGGTGAAGTTCAACTGTCATGCCATTCTGATTATCTTGATCCATTGTCAATCTATGTTTTAATGTGGATTTGGTCTATCCTAAAAGGATCACCAGCACTAGAAGGAAAGCTGATGGAGTCCAACCTGCTGGGCCTTTCAGCAGCTTCAGTACCACTAATTAGAACATCTTTCTGGAATGGCTCTTAAGCACAGAGGTAAATTTCTTCAGTGGCTCCATTCCTGTGGATGTCCAGTTCAGAAAGGTACTGGTGGGGTATCATTGCTTGATCCCATGATAATTAACCAAGGTGATTAGCCTATGCAAAATTGCTGGGTGAGGTTGTTGAGGAAGCCATGCTAATCTGAAAAGAACTTTGGCAACATTCTTCACTGACATTTTCATGTTTTGAAGATTAATGATACAAACATTAACATGAATCCCTCATCTCAGTAGAAAGCTTGCAGTGTTAAAAGCAATATCATCTAAACAGCAGTTTTCCATTAGAAAAGAGGAAAATAGAGAAAGAACCCTGGAGCAAATTCCTGCTATCATAGCAGGCGTTTAAACATAACCAGCCAAGTTAGAAATCAAATTCACAACATGTTCCGTTTATGTCCTGCTAGCATGGAGAAAAGCTGTCTTTTTGTCTTAAGAAGTTTGCAGAGGAATAGGCAAGCTGTCATGCTGCAGAGACAAATTGCTATTTAAATAGCCAACAAAACAGGAGATACGTTTGGGATAGCTATTTAATTTTCAACATTTTTCTAGCAGCCCAAGACATCAACAAACCTCACACATTTTAAATTAGTAGGATTTTAATTTCATATTATACAAGCTGTTTTACAAATTCACACTTTTAATTTCAGAGGGGAAATAATCTCATTTGAAAAGATGACATTTTATATTAAGATTAAGGAGAGCCACTGATTAAATGAAACCGTTTGGGGAAGGAAAAAAAGCCTGGGATCCTGGATGCACTGATCAAAGTGAGATCAAAGTTCAACAACATACAACAACTTGCAGTATAACACAGTAGTGCTCCTATGAGATGGACTTGATCGAAGGTGTGTGTTTAAAGCACAAGTCTTGCATTTCCAGCAGACAACAGTTACAACAGATCAGTCTGACAATTCATGCACCATTGAGGCATTCCTTGTATAAAGGGGAGCAAAGGCAAAACCAGCCATGTCACCTTTGAAATCTAGCTGCAGAATTTACCAAAACTGTAGTCAATAACTGGCAGCCACATGAGGTGTCTGTAAAATGTTCTGTGTCAGGCTGTTTTTGAAAAAGCCCTTGGAAATGGCAACTTTCCTGGATCGTGATTGCTCAGGGTATTCCATCTGAAGTGCCACTTTTAATCTTTAAAGCCCTAAATGTTTTGACACTGGGTATTTTAAAGAACATTCACTCCCATATCAGTCTTTCTACACATTCAGATGATTTTTGGAATCTGAGATTTGGGTTTCCCATCATCTTGGGTACTCTCTGGATTATCTTTCCCTGAAGAGAGATTTGCCTTGCCTGTTAATGATTCTTCCAGGATTCTGCTGTTTGTTGCTACCTCTCCTGCAAAAACGTGGGGCTTAAATGCGGAATAAAATTATTTAATAAACAGACAATGATAAAGAGAGAAACACTATATGTCAGGGATGCAAAGCTTACATTAGTTGATACAGCTTACATTAGATGAAAGCATACACTCTATCCACATGACAAATCAATACGGTTAGTTATTTCTAAAAACTCGGTTAATGCCCACTGAGATTTTCTTGCTTAGAAAAAAATAGCTGCTGACAATTGAAAAACAGACAGCCCATTCAATTCATTTTCAGCTTATTGTGGATATCAATCCTCTCCCTTAGGAGAAATGTGCAGCTGGCACTTCAATGCCTTTTCCAGCCATGTGACATCTTTGCAGTTATCACCTCATGACACTTTTGCTCGGAAGAGCCACAAGAATCCAGCCTTTCGAAAAGCTGATTGCATTTATGCAAGTGCCAATGTACACGAGGGCTCCTGCAAAAGCCAAACATTCTTTCTTCGGGGCAATTTCAGAAGCTGCTTTATGCCCAGACGTCACTCTTGCACACACAGAGCTGTCCTTGACATCACAATAAAGGAAGATGACAGCACGTGTCAAGAGTATCAAAACTGGGCTTTCTGCAGAGATGTAGACTGGAGTAACCATGAATACTCTTCATTTCACTGGTGATAGGAACTTTCTATTATACTATGTCCTGAAAACTTCCTCAAGCAGGAATCACTGCAAGCCTTGGCTACTCTCCTGACCTACCCAGTAAGAAAGTAAATTATAGCTGGCCTACTGTCTTGACTACTCTCTGCTGGCCAGCATGCTGCAGGGATTTATTTAAAACCTACTTAAAAGTTTTGGGAGAATAGGGTCCCTTTTACCTGATGTCGAGGTAGAGGCTGGAAACAACTCCTCCTTCTCCTCCCTTAGATGGAACTTCACATCTGGAAGCTGTTCTCGGTGGACCCAGCCTCTCCTCCTGGTGATTGTAGGGGTGCCAAAAAGAGGGCTTTGATAGTTGTCAGGTATGTTTTGCTTCTGTTATTTCAATACTTGTCATGTAGGTCTCTGTAGGTAAGTTGCCAGGATCTTAAACTGGGCTCAGAAGTGGACCATTTCAATATTTATTTTCTAAAAGTTATATCAAATGTGCAGGAGTGAAGGAATGGCAGTTCAAGCCCGTGGATGTTCACAGATAGGAAACTGGACTAAAACCAAGCAACTGGTGGCTATTAGCAGCCTCTCCAAATCTCCTGTTTGTTCCAAGTTATAAAGAAGGTATTTATATTCTCAACACAGTAAATGTAGCGCAGTTTTGTTCGTCATGGACAGCAAGTTAATTATGGAGAATAACCATCCATATATCCATACCCCATAATCAAAAGGACTCCAGCATAGATCCCAATCTGATCTTTCTGAGGGATGCAAACCAGGGTGATCCATAGAACTTCCATTCAGAGAGCTTTTCTTTTATCAAGGCTGAGCTTTCAGATTTCTGCTCTTCACCAATCCCATTACCACCTCCAGGCACTGGCTCAGCCCCTCCACTGAAACGTAGAGCAGCCATATGCAAAGGAGTCCTCTGAGATAATTAAACTTGATAGTGCTGGATTTGAGCACTTGAGCATCTACTCAGAAAGCTTAAAATAATTTAAGGAATCTTTCACACTGGCCACATTCAGTTGATTATCCTAACAGTTTGCCTAATGGAATTCTGGTGACTTCTTCATTTTGTGAACACGAAGGTGTTTTTTTTCTTGCAGTGCATGACTCAAGCAATATCTTTGGGTCAGAAGAGTTTAATACGTACAATGAAAGATTAGATGGAGGCTTCTAACTTAGCAAAGAAAAAAACCCACACAGCTGGAACTGGTGTTGTTAAGGGTTGGGGGTTTTTGGTAGCTGATTTAAACTATGAACAAATAGAACTGACCGAGCCATGTTTCCATCATAAAATCAGAGTGAGAGAGACCACTCAGCTGAATCTTCAGTAGGCAACAAGAGGAACCACTACAGCAACCATAAGAGTTTATTATGTGGCTTCTTTTTTCCCCTTCCTTTCTTTTTTCTCCTCTGTCTGCTTTAGAATAATTAATGCTCCAAGATGTAGAAACACATATTTTGGGCACCTGGCATCATTGTTAAAATGAATTCTAAACTGAAACAGCTGCAGTTCCATAAGACAGAAATTCATCTTGTCAAAAATGTGACCATTTACAACCATAGAACATGTAGCAGCACTGACCATTGCACGTCTGTAATTTATAAAATGCTGTAAGACTTACCGTATACACTTGTGGATAAGCCGAGAATTTTAGGTGCCAAAATACACCCAAAAAATTGGGTTTGGCTTATCCGTGGCTGGGCTTATCCGTGAGTATATATGGTAATACTTTTTTAAAGTACCCATATATACTCCTAGATAAGCCCATCCACAGATAAGCCAACCCTCTGATTTTCAACCAAAATACCATGAAAAATGTGCCACCCACGGACAAGCCAATTGTGAAAATTAAAACATGTGAAAACTTTGAGGCTCAGCTTATCTGCAGGTGGTGCATTTTTCATGGTATTTTGGTTAAAAATTCAAGGGTCGGCTTATCCATAGATGGGCATATATGCAAGTATATACGGTAGTTTAACCTTTTGTTGTTGTTGTTTCTAATAAGTAGAATACATGAATTTTCATCATATTTTGGACTAATTGCAATTTGCACTGAGGAAGGACTATACAGGAAAAGTAAGGGGTACTTGTATTTGATATTGCATAGAGGGAATAAGGTTTTAGCATATTTGCTATAAAACATTTGCTATCTTATTTTTTACAGTAATAATTGAGATGTTACAGACAATTCGTATTTTTGCATAATGAAAATTATTAACTCTATTAAAGAGTAATATAAATGTTAACCACAAATATGAGAATATAGTTTTAGGAAAATGTTAAACTCCCTTCATGATGCATCTTTGTTTGTAACTGAACTCCTGTGATCATACAGATGCTGGTTTACAGTTCTGATTATCCCTCATCATCACCCTGCTGGTAAGGTTGCAGGGAATTACAGTTCAGCAACATCACAAGTTTTATTTACTTTTATTTATTATGCAATTTGCTATAAACCAACTTGTTCCCCATGCATTCCTCATTTCCTGTCATGATTTATGGGATGAGAACTTTCTCTTTTGGCTTGTTATCTTGAATTACAGTACATATGCCAGAAAGAAAATTCAAGATCTTCTTCATTACCATCATCATCAAAGGAGTCTAAAATTACCTCACTGCACAAGTGATCAAAAGGGAGTGTTCTATTCACAAGTGTCAGGGCGGGGGTGACTCTTCCATACAAAAAAGAAACCCCTAGAATCCTGTGCTGCTTTTCTGTATTATGTTTTATGGATGTATGGATGTATGGAAAAGATTGGAACTTGTGTATAGTACAATATTGCTCAATGTGCTGTGGCAATTGTGTATGGAAAGGATCACTGGCAGACATTTTTGACAGTCTGCCTATCAGTTTCCTCATTATTATTATTTTTTCATTCAGAGCTTTTTGAACAATATTTGGCAATATATGCCTGTGTATGGGAAAGCAAGACCCCTTCTAGTCAAGCCCCTCAACTCCAAGTGATTCCTGGATATGTTGATGAAGTTTTCTTGGGATCAATATGGAAGTCGTTTGCCATTGCCTTCTTCCAGATTTTCCAGATTCCCAGGATCTTGTGGTAGTCTCCCATCTACATAGCAACTAATCTGACCCTGTTTAGTTTTTGAGATCTTTCTAAGCCTGTTGGATGTTGTCACTTATCTGGGCTCCATATTTGAAAGAGGGATAATTTGCTGAAGACTTTCCTCTTTTCTCATAGTTTTTGCCAGGGTTGGGCAAACAGGCAGGGGCTGCTCTCAGTTCCCACCAAGAACTTGTTTTCCTGGGTGCACCTGCAGCAACTCAAAATTAATTGTGCTTTTTGGAGAAATATATCAGTGATCTCTCAGCTTAATCTGTGCATCAAATAAATGCTTGTGTAGGCCTTTGGGCTTCTAGCTTGTTTGCAAGACTTTTACTGTAATCTGAATTTGGTTGGTTAATATTTGCTATATAAATGCATATTTATCACCTGAATTAATTTCACCAAAGTTAATGGGAGTTTTAATGTGAATCATGCTATTATTTCTCACTCAGAACTCTGAAATGGGCCCAGTTGGCTCATCGCCGTTGCCCTTGAAAAGCACCTATCTCCTCTTTTCCCATCAGTGTCTCAGCAGGCACGACGATTGCTTGTGGGGGCTCAACAGAAGAGGGCAGGAAGTGCCTGGCTGGAATAGAACTGTACTACTGTTTCTCAGTGGGGCTAAGACCCAGGACCATGGCTTCTACCATTCTGTTCAAGGGGGGCTGCAGTAGCTCCTGTGGTTCCAGCAACATATTTTCCAGTTCCCCATATCACTGAAGCTCATTCATTTCAAGGAATGGAGTGCAAATGTTATGATACTTCCCGGATGCATGCAGGAGATTTTCTCTGCCCAGCACGTCTTTCACTGTGTATTCATCCTTCAAAAGTCTTCAGCCTCCTGGATTTTCCACGCTTCAATTAAGTCTCAGGGGAAGGCATTAGGAGAAAACTCTTCCCCCTGGGTTTTTCAGATTAGAAAGCGTGGGCAACTAGGGATGCCTCCTAAGGAAGGAAAGGCATATCCTGGAACAGAAAGCAACAATAGCCAGTAACGCCTTTCACCAGCAAGGACAATGAAGCTCAAAAATATTATCAAGAGAAATTCAAAAGTAATTCTCAAGCGTCCACTAAATAAGGCAGAAAAATGTATCCCTTTTTCACCGGAAAAGAAACTTTGTGAAATTACAAGGCCAATTTCAACACACCATTAGTTTCAAATAATAACATAAAAAACTCCCCATTGCATATGCTAAAAATGCAGCCTGCTTATTTATATTAAGTGAGGAAATGGTTTTAGGCTTAGGTTACTCTGGCAAGTATCAATGTATCAGTCTCTCTCTGTATTTATAGGCAAATGAAGAGCTACTTAGCTCTGTGGTTTACTCTTCTATAAGAACGCGCACAGCACCATTTATATTAGTAACCACAATCTGTAAAGAACATTCAAATAAAAAAAGAACCTCTTAATTTTGTTAAAATACCTGGATCCTTAAAAGTAAACAATCAGCTACTGTTTCACTGGAATCACTGAAATCAACCTTCTCTTTATTACCTAATACAACTAAAATATGCTAAACGTGAGCCTCGCTGATTCCATTTTGTCTTGCAAAAGGACATTGGAAGGAAATATTTATTTCTGGTGTTTTGTTGGTAAATGTGATCAGCAATGAATATTTTAATTTAAATTCAGACCATCTCTATGCTGCAACCATTTTAGATCATAAAGGTAACTTAAGAGAAAAACCAGCTGGACTTGATTTGAGTTACTTGTGTCAACAGCATTTAAAATTTGTTTTCCTGCCACATTGTCAAGGTTATCCTGAAACCTCTCTGTCAGCCCTTCTACACCCCTCCTCCCAATGTTTGGACTCATGTACTTTGGTTGTCACAGATATTTGCTAAAACCAGGGCCTGCAGGAGTAATTTTGTTTTGCCTTTTCTTTCTTTGCCAAGGTGATTATATTATTCATTCCCTTTCTGACCCCATGTAGTTATTTCAGAAGATCAGTCAGAAGATACACCAAAGGAAGGCAGAAGGAATTTTTTTCAGAACTTCTTGCAGAGATGTGACCCAAATGCTAGTTACAGAAGATAAACAGCTTATTAGAAGTATAAACTGGGAATGGATCTGAAAGGAGCTTATTATGCAGTCATGGTTGAATGTTGCACTGAAACATGACCTGGGAGAGCACCTGAAGATGAGAAGGTTCAGCCCAACTAACAAGGAGCAGGATTAGAAAAGGCATTTCCTTTTTAAAGAAATAGAATCTTCCACTATTATTAGATATAATAGTAGTAAAAATAATACAATAATATAATAGTAAGAATCAGCACCCCCCAAAAAAATCCATGAGTACATTAGTGACATCATCTCAAAGTATGCACTTTCAAAAACATGCACTTTTCATTTAATTTCATATTTCTATTCCCCAGGGATTGCCATGAATTTCAGAAAACAAGTGAAGCCAGTTCAAAGTAGTAGGGGTTTGCTATGATAAGCAAGAAAATAACTTGAATCCTAATAATCTGGGTGCCCAGAGCTGAAATTTGCAAGATGTAGGAAAAAGGCTTCAGATATAAGAACAAATAAAGGGAAATAAGGTAACTGATCACAAGGTAAGAGGTTCACCAGATGAAGTGGGTTCTGCAAGGAATTGGGGAACTTCTGAAGGAAGGGGAGAAGTCACCCTGAAGAGGTGAGGGGATGAAACAAAACTTAAGAGTTCAGAAAATATATAAAAGATGTGGAGTTTTGGGGTATAAGGACACAGACCAATGGCCTTTGTTTGACACAAAAAAGGTTTGATCCAAAGAGGCCAATTCTGGAAGAAATAGCTAGGAAAAGGAAGTGGTTACTTAGCAAGGCAAACTTGAGATATAAAGGAGGAAGAGATTTAAAGTAAGTCCAAAGATTACTTGAGGACAAGCTAGAAAGGAAGAAAAGGCTTAAAGTAAGAGAAAGGTTACCTGTGAGTTAAAGGCAACTTAAGAAGACAAAAGGGAGGTAAAAGACAAAGCAACCCAGTTAGGAAAACCAGTGAGGAAAAGATAAAGGGAGAACACACCAGATGTTCCTGCCTGGCTGGGTGCTCTGGTGGGGGTGTCTACCTGCAACTGGGGTCCAAGGAAGGCAGATCAGCGAACAAATTCCACTTCTGAACAGAAGGATCACCCAGTGCATCAGACTAAGAGTGTAAGGAGCACTCAGTAAGTAATGGCTGGAAGAGTAGATGAGGACTGGCAGAGCCAAGAAGCTGACAAGATGCTGAATGGATCTGGAAGACTGGACATGGAGCAGGTCTAAGAGAGGGCAAGTTGCTAGAAGTTAGACTTTTTTTTTTTTTTTTTGCACAACAGCTGTTGTTCAACAAACTTGGTAAGGAAAAAGTTGGACTATTGTGTATGCAGTATGTACTGTATCTATGTACATAGAGTGAGAGGGGAAATGCAGGAGGGGTGAGGAAGACACTGAGCAAGCCTGACCCAATGGCATTGGAAGAACTTTAAAGAGGTAGCAAGTCAGGACTTATCTATACAGAAGCCATGTTCATTCTTCTTTTACAAGACTTGCCCTGTTGTAAGCTTCGTAATGTTGTTTCTAATAGTGCATTGCCATTATTTTCACAATTTGCCTGGAATAGATAATAAATAGACTGGATTGCATTTTCCTGGATTCCATTTAGGTCCTTTTTTTCACATTGCAACTTGCCAGGTCTACTTGGATTACTTTAGCCATTTTCCAGTTACGTTTTTTGTAGAGAGACTAATACTGAGGACAGATATACCGTATTTCTATTAGAAAATAATCAGTTTCATATGAGAAAATTATTTTTGTTAGAAGGTTGGAATATTTATTTATTTAAGGACTCCAGTGAATATCATCAAGATCTGATGATTTATTTTCACTTGCCTGTAAGGACTCTAAGAAGACATAATTTTTTGATGGTTGATGGCCAGGTTTAATATTTGCAGAGAATGAACTCCGTAGCCATAATATAAAGTGGCTGGAGCTTGTCTCACATATATACCGTTGACTTTTCTTTCTTTTTTAAAAATCATGTTAAATCTATTTTAGGGCTTACACATTTTTCATGAATTTTCCAGCTCAAATTGGCAGAATAGTTAATTGTTGATTTTTAGCCATCACATTTTCAAAATATGAAGGTGTTGTAGCGTTTGCTCCAAGGATCCCAAAAGTGGGTTCCCTAGGTTGCCCCTCCTGGTCCACAACATCTTTTATCACATTTCTTTTCTGAAAATATCTGCTCAGCTGTGGGTATTTGCTCTACATCTTCTATAAGATATAAAAGTCTTTTTAAAGCTTCTCTGCAACTATCTAATCTCTTTAGCTTCTTTGTCATACATGATCCAATTTCCCGGAATCCCTGCATTCACACCCCATAATACTGCCTTAATTCAAACCTGTGTTTTGTCTGAGTCCCTGGCTATTGTGCAAGACCAGGAAAAGGTTGTCTTGGCGGTGCCTATCCTGGATCCCAACTACTTTTGCCAACTTCAGAGCCAAACCCTGCAGCAGAAAATGTGTTTCTTTCCCGTTGTGTTTCTGAGCTGGCAGAAGTGAAGCCAGTTATGGGTCATTAGAACAATGATTCTGGCAGAAGTACAGTGCAAACAAAGGCAGTATGGAGGTGCCCTGGATCTACATGTGTCTATGAAAAAGCGATGGAGGATACACACAAACACATACAGAGATACATGCACAATTATTTTCAGCTTGCAGTTGACTGCAAATCAATTGCAATAAAGCCTCTAATAACTATAATGAATTGCTTTGTTGGCACTCCTTGAATAGTGGTTAAAGGGACAATCTACTCCATGGTTTATTTTTTTCTGAATTAGTACTTGTATAGTATTCTCTTCACTAAGTATCTTCTTGAATTGCTCTGAGAACAATCCTAAATAGGGCTCTGAATATGATGTAAACTCATAGACCCCCCACCATTTCCCAGTCCCTGTTGAACTCTGCTGATCCAGCTGGTGGTAGGGTCTCCAGAGCTATTGGTTATCGTCCTTTTAGTTCTAGGGGTAGCCAGCTTTATAAGGGAATAGTTCATTTTGTGGCCTGTTGCTGACAGAATACCACTGCTAGTAGACTTTCACCTGCAAGGCTTTCCGTAATCATAACTGAGGTTTCCAAAGTGGACATGCTTGTCACCTCATTCTAACCCCAATCAGCTAATGGATTTATGGGTCAGGATTGCTATATATAATACTCAAATTCATGATTTAATAAAAGCACAGCTTTCCAGAAGCCGACTTAACAATTTTAATGAATGTTAACAGGCAGTTCAGCGAAGTGTTCATCTTGTCCTTTTTTTAAAAAAAGGGAAAGGAAAGTCTTAACATTCATTTTATATTAAGTCAGAAAGTTACACTGCATGCACAAATGTCTGCAGAAACACACAGAAAATATCTGAAGGGAGCTCATCTTACCTTGGAAAACTGGACGGAAGCCCTTTGAGATGTTGTAACGGGTGCTGCTATAACTAGACTTGCGGCAGGCATCCTGCTAGCCCAGAATTATAAGACTAATTCTGATGGATTTCAGATCCATCCAAAGGGCATATTGTTGACAGAAGGGGATAAAGTGGTCTCCTTCCGTTCCAAACATTTTTTTTTTTTTGAGAGCTGATTACTATTGGGAGTTCTGTATCTGACAGACTACAGAAAGACAATGACATGACAAATGGCAGCCTCTGGCAATCTGGAGTTATCAACACTGGCATGGCTACTATTATAAATAATCTCCAAATGAGAACAGCAGTTTCCCTGCATTTTCAGCCAGCCTCCTTTCGTTGGACAAGAGGAAAGACAGAAGCAGGCACCGTGAAAGCAGAAGCAGACTCCAGCAGCATTTTCAGTGAGTCCGAAAAGCCATTTCAGAAAAATCAACTTAATTGTTAGGACACACCACTAGCGGTGCTGTAGGAAAATAACCATGACTTTAGACTCCCAAGGATATGGTGTGCCAGGCAAACTGCAACTGTAACACCAGTCTGCCTAGTGAGCATAGCGAACAATTATTCTTTTCAGGGTGAGATATATACAGTAAATACACCTGAAAGGAAATCCCATTGGATGCAGTGAGCCTGACATCTAAGAATTTATGTATAGGATTGCACTGATAGGCTTCTGAAGCACTCCTAGGCAATTAATTAACATTGCAGGATCAACCCATTTTACTGATTTACCATGAGCACAGAAATATTAGTCTCTTAATTAACTAATGCCAATTTCTCTTAATGAGGTAAGGAGACTTCAATTCTTGATTTATCATTATCATCATCATCATCATCATCTCTCTTTTCTTCATTTTTATCACAGTGCAACATAATCCCACTAAAATATGAAAAAAATATAAAACAGTTAATTAATTGAAGCTTCCCATCTCCCCTGCAGGAAAAGACATGGGCACAATTAAGAAATCTTTCTTGGGAGACAATTACTAATCTTTCATCTTTCATCAATGCATATGAACCAAACCTAAGGGTTCACGTAACTGGTAACTTTTGCTTTTTGAATATAATATTTATTAAGAATTTAATTACAATAATAAAAACGAATACAAACTAAACTTAGAGAAAGAGAAGAGAATGGGAAAAAAAGAATAAAAAGTGCAGGAGAAAAGGAAAAGAAAGAAGGAAAAGAAAAGAAAGAATAATAAAGAAAAAGAAAAGAAATAAATAAAGAAATGACTTCCAACCTTCATTATACGTATAAACAAATTTAATAACTCTTCACCCCCTATAAGGTTACAAACAGATATCCCATCCCTTATCTATAAGCAAATCCATAAACTGTCAGCTTTTCAATCCTGGTCACAGCAAAAAGTCCACAAAGGGTTACCAGAACTTTGAAAAAAAAATGTCTTATTTAAACCTTGATCAAATAAACCAACTTTATATTCCTTCCTTTTACTTCTAACAGTCTTAATCTTTAATGCAATCACATATTGTCATAGGATTTGATTTCTCTTCATTCTTATTTATCCCAACACACAGTCTGTTTTCTACAAGAAGCTGTTTATTTTTTATAGTTAATTCCAAAATCTTAAAGTAAAATCAATATTCCAAATTTATCTTAACCCTTAGTCCATTTATAACTTTCTTAGATCAAAATCTTATTTAGCTTTTTGCTGTTTATTTCAAATTCTTTAAGTTCTTAAGCTTATAATTAATTTCTCTTTTGTTCAGAGTTGAAGACTTTTCAAACTTGTCATTGCAAAGGTCTCTAATAGCTTTAAGATGGTTAATAGGTAATTTCCAAAAGTTATTAGAAAGTGAGGCTTGAGAACTTCGTGTCCTTTAAAAGGCTGTGCTGCAGTTGCAAGCAAGATGGCTAATCCCTTAGTCTCCCAGCACTCAATCCTGCGGAAGACCACTATCCTGCGGTCTCCTCACAAGCAGCAGCTGCTCAGAGCACATGTAGGTAATCTCTTGTCCTCTCCTTATCCGGAAAGATTTCGAAGAACCAGTCTACTCACCATTTTGCCATGGTCATCAGCTCTGCTTTCATAGAGCCATCTTCAGTTAGCCATACCTGCCCCAGAGGTCTAGCTGGTAACTTTTGCAGAACAAGTCTTATGTGACAACTTAGTAATCAGATATCAGTGACAATGGTGGAATGAAGTAGTTTTTACAATCTCTCAGAAGTAAAACCTTCCAATTTCACAATTTAATAGAATCCAAACACTTGAAACTTACCATAGGTTGGCTGATCTTAAATGATCTTTAGTAGGGTAGGACTCAGTTAGTACTGAGATGAGAAACTACCTGGACATCTGAAGGCTATAGCCTAGACTGGAAGGTCCCCCAATGAAAGCAATGAAAACCACTTTTGTCAATAAAACCACGTGGACATATGCATAGACATCTGCAGGAGGGTCAATGGGGGCAAGTGATGAAATGTGTATTATGACATCACACTGCAAATACAAAAGGGTGGAGCTTGAGTTGTGGTGTCATGATACATGTAAAGGTATCTACAGAAACTAATTATTTCATCCAAAAGACAAGTATCACAACTGGAAATGCAAGCTTGCTCCTTTCATGCATGCATGCAACATCATTGCACATAGCACAACACTAATTTCATCATTTGTCCCCTTCTGCAGACACCTCTGGACATAAGTTTTGTAAATTTGGTGCCATCACAGTTAGGAATGGACTCCTATACACTTACTGAAGGAGTCACCAGAAGTTGAACTGGAGTTGGGAGATCTTTACCGAAACAGCAGAAGAAAAAGAAAAATCCATCCACCAGTAGAGTTTGTAATAATGTTCTGGAAAAATACATTCTCTTTAAATCAAAAGTAATGTGAGAATAGCTGGTCAATTAGCTTCTGTAAAGAGGGAAGTGACATTCATAACCCTTTGGATACAAAAATAAAATCAAATGGCTTTTAAAAATGACCTGGATCATCACCAAAACCTTCAAGTTCCAAGGTCACAGACCATAGCTTTTCTGATTCTCGCTCTTTTACATCATCCATAAATTCATTCCTAATTGCTGAGGAGGACAAGAAACTGTCAGGACAATGGCATACAATCCTTCAGGTTATAGCTCATCAGGCAGAAATGTCAGCAATGTTTGTTGCCAGGGGCAAAGCCTCCATTTGTGCCAAGTTCTTTTAACAAAATCAACAACAATCTGTTCCAAGTGCTCTCCAATCTCACCACATCTTCTATAATCTTCTATAATCTAGTTGTTATTACTATTCATTCAGTGGGAAAATTAATTTATATAACCTTGGGACCCCTTCTTTTCTCCACTTTCAGAACATAAAACTGACTTAGATTTAACTGAAGCAGCAACCCAAATCTTAGTGGGTTTCATACAATGTTTATTTTCAAAACAATCCTATTTGATTAAAAAGGGCATTCTTCTCACATATACATGCGATTGCAGCAAATTAGCTGGATTAACCTTTCAGACTAAATACGTTTTAAGATAATTATCTGATGGGGGGAAGCAATTTGGAGGGATAATTATGGAACTAGGCAAATATCTCTATGCGCTGCACAGCAGGTGATGTGCATGCACATAGGGAAGATTTATGTATTACAAGGATCTTAGGGGCTCCTGTCAGCCCCTCTAGACAGATCAGACCAGGAAATCAACTCCACATGAAGGCTAAAAATACTTTTATCGAGACTGGTTATAATAACAGAATCTTCCAAGTCTGGTCGTGCTGTACCTCCTTCTCCTTTTTATAGCTCAGTGAATTAGGGAGGTGTCTGTTTGAGCTGCTTCTGAACATTAACTGGATGTTCTGGGTTTAAAAAATATTTCAGGCCCTTTTGTCTCAACAATTGCATCTGCATATCTCCATGAAGATCATCTTTCTTACTCTCTACAGCTCCAGAGATTAATTCAAGGGCCAGCCCAACCAGGAAATGGATTGCCTCAACTGGCGGGTTTGGATGTATGGAGAGGAAATATCAGCTCAATATCAGTTGTGTGTACCAAGCACCCTGGAAAGGGTGCATTAAAATGGGCTGCTGCCCTCACCCTATAGGGAAGAAAATGCTGTCCCATAATCCATGGGGAACTAAAATGTAATCACCACCATGGTTAGCTTTTGTATGTGGAATGGGGTGGGTGCCACTATATCTCCCTCTTAACTTGGACTATCCTAGCGCTTTGCCATTCACCCAGAGGAGCTCCAGTAACAGACTACGCAAGGCAGGATATTTCATTATTATTATAGAGGGAAAGAAGCCATTAACTTATTTGGGAAAAAGTAAAGGGTTGAAATCTGGGATCCCACTGGGATAATTGATGTGTAATTTCCTCTGCCTGGTAGTCCTCGTTTAGTGACCACAATTGGGACCAACAACTCAGTCGTTAAGCAAAACAGTTGCTAAGTGAAACTGTGACTGTGCTTATAATCTTACTTCAACTTTTCTTTGCTTTGCAGACCTGTGAAGGTCATAAAATGTGAGGATCGGTTGCAAAGTTACTTTTTCATCATAGTTGTAACTGAATGCTTGCTAAACCAAGCAGTCGCTAAATGAGGACTACCTGTATGTGTATTTAGACTCTTCTGATCTATCCCAAATATGTGGAAGGCATGCAGAATAGCTGCTGGATGCCTCAGCAGATATTAGCCTAAGGCAGAGAGAGGGGAATGTAATAATATGTGCCATGTGCCTGACAAAGCTCAGCATGACATAAGTACTCTGTGTTCTGTTGGAATAACACTCAACATTTTTGGAGTGTTCTGGACAAAAGAACCACTAGGAATTACTGCTTCCTTGTTCTCAGGGCCTTAAAAGAGAGCACCTTGCTCTCAATGGTGATCAATGCTGAAGTTGCCCAGCCTCAGTCCCAGAAATTTTGTTGTGGGGTTGATTTTTAAAACATTTTTTAATGGAAACAATGGGAACACACTACTCTCATCAACATAAAACATGAAATGAACAGATAGCAGTCTTTTCTCTTTCTGTAAATAACTCCACTAGGTCAATCAGCCAATAGATCTAGAGCAAAGAGAACCATTTTAACATGGCTTTCAGTTAGCACATCTTCCTTATGAGCTTTCTCGATGTTTTGATCTCTCTCTCTCTCTCTCTCTCTCTCTCTCTCTCTCTCTCTCTCTCTCAAGGAATCTATCATCTATCTGTATCTATATCTATATTATCTATCTATCTCAAGGAATTCCTTGATCAATATTTCTATGGGCACTGACAGCAAGCTTTTTAAAAATCTCCCTGCCAGGTACGAGGCCAGAAAAAGAAACTACGCTGCTCATTTTTGATATTCTGGATTGTCAACAGGGGTGGATGCTGACTATGAAAAAGAGGGGCTGTTTGTGCTTTTTAATTGCATGAATAATGTTAACATTACAAGAAGGCACAAGAGCAGCATTAAGAGGATGTAAGAATATGCAGAACACATGTTCATAGCAAAGCTTAATAAACCAGCTAAACCAGCATGGTTTTAGTAGTTTTTACATTTACACCTCAACACCATTAGCAGTGCTTGTCGCATCCATACACACAACCCTTTGCATTATCTACCTGCACAAAAAAGTACAGCACAACACAATGTGTCCTTCTGTCATTTTTTAAAATTGCCTTGGGCTTAGTTACCCACTGTAAGTGTGCCCCTGTTCCCGCAGAGCCAACTTCCGAAACTATCCATTTACTCTGCACAAACCTGAAGCCACCCATTCTTCTGTGCTGCACACTCCACCTTGAGTGCTTATCTCTGCCCCATTTGATAAACCCTCCTGCCCTGCGTGGCTTTTGAAGGGGGAAGACCAGATAAAGTGTTGGGGGGAGGGGAGTGAGACAATAAAAAACTATAGAACAGTATTTCTCAACCTCGGGAACTTTAAGATGTGTGGACTTCAACTCCAAGAACTCGCCAGCCAGCCATGGGGAGTTCTGGGAGTTGAAATCCACACATCTTAAAATTCCCAAGGTTGAGAAACACTGCTATAGAAAGTCCAAATATTATCCCAGTCAAACAGAAAGGACTGTAATAACATGCACAAGGGATATATCCTTTACATGATCTGTATGCCAAATTCTCCATGTTTCTCCAGCTTCACAGGAGAAGTTCAAGAGGCCAAAATTCTTAACTTTGCTCCTTTTAAAGAATAGACACATCATAACAAGAGGACTTTCTTTATTTCAGCTGCAACAGAGAGAGGGTACATCTACTTCCTGAGTGCCAGGATCGTGATATTGCTTGGCCCCTACCATGGGGTAATGCTTTAAAATGTTTTAATTGCCTAGATGCAGTGGCCATTTCCACCCTATGTATTTCAAATTCCTAAGGCATTCATAGCAAAGCAAAATCACCACACACTTACTTTCTAGGACATTTTTTAATTTCAGCAAATGAACTCAAAGAAGTGCCCCACCACACAATTAAGATAGCAAGTAAAAAATCCTGCTCCATAAACCAGTAGAAACTCAGGACTGGTTATGTAAAGTGCTGTATTAAAGAACTATTATTGACAAAAAGGAAAACAGGATCTACCACTCCATTCAGCGCAAACCATCGATGCTTCTCAGTAGGAGACTGACTGCCGAAACTTTCAGCTACAGAAACGCACAACAGGAACACTAACATTATTGAATTCTTTCCTCAAGATTATCGACCACAATCTAAGAGCTGTAAAATGGAATCTAATTATCTCCATAAGGGGCACCAGGATGAAAAAGGGTTAAATGCTATTTTGGGGGGGGGCGGAAGAGGGCAGAAATATTATCCTTGAGGTCAGATCTAGAGACCACATCCTTGACCATGGATCCTTCAAGGGTAAATTACTACATAGGGATCATCAATCTTTCTATCTGAAAGTTGTTCTGACTATCATTCTGTGAACAAGGAGAAAATAAAAAACTTTGCCTGAATTTGGGTGGAAGCAGTCTATTTTCCAGAGGATACACTGATAAAAAATATCAAAGGATCAGAAACCAGGTTTGGCTATGTACTAAAACAGGTACATGCAATGTTTTAGTGGTCTTCGGTACTTTTTTTTTTTTCCTGAAGGGAACATAGTGGTGAAGCACCACTATAATATCACAGGAAGAGCTGAGAATGATATTTTTGACCTGCTTTTTCAGTGCAGAATGCACTAAGGAAGGCAGTGACTTAAAGTACTTTTTTTTTTTCACAAAAAGAAAAATTATGTCACTGAATTTTTTCCTCATTTAACCATAACAAAGCTGGATCTGGAAGGCTCCATGAGCTTCCCCACCCCAAATGATCTGGGGCAATCTATATGCTGCTGACCCACAGATCGCCTATTTTAAAATGAACACTGTGGCTCAGAGAAGGCAGCTGGACTCAGTCACAGTGGTGATGAGTGCACCATTGGGGGACTTGAAATAACAGGCTAGGGATAGATTGTCATGGAGAAGATCTATCTGTGTGGTCGCTAGGAGTCGGAAATGACTTGATGGCCCATAATCAATCAATCAGTCTGGCTCAGAGAAGAGCAGAAAGGAAGCTATAACGCTGGGACTAACACTATGGGAAAGCAACTCCATGTACTATTTCTATGGATGCAGCATTTCTCTGACGTGCATTTTGTTCTCCAGGCCATTTCTATTAAAACAATAACAACCGCTGCCTACCCATGAGACAATATAGCGCATATAGTACAATCTAGTACATCCAGGACTATTGTGTCTTTTTGCAAGGAAAAAGAAACAAACAAAATGGGTGGATTAAGTCAAGGGTGCATAACACTGTGTTCTGTATCTCTTTCCACCACCTAGTAGTGGTCTGGAGCTTTCCAGCCCAGATCAGAAAGCTCTAGTTTACAAACTTACATAGATACCTATCTTATGCATGATTATCTTAGGTGGTTCCCAACAATATTGCATAAAAACAAAGTAAATATGACCCACAAAACTCCACATCAACATCATATATTTCATCACAAAGCCACAGCATCTCACCGATTCTACATTTGCATTTGCTGGGCTCACTTTCATCCTAGCCCAATGCCTGGGTGAAGAGCCAGGTCTTCAGTACAGTGGGGGCCCTCCAATTCTCAGAGGGGAGGCTATTTCAAAGAGTCAGGGCAGCCACAGAGAAGGCATGTATCCAAGATCCCATCAGATGGCAACATTTAAGGGAAATGATCTGGAGCATGTTCACTCTGACCTAGTGAGATGGGCAGGTACCCTCAGGGAGAGGTGGTCCTACAAATAACCTGGCCCTGGGCCATATAGGGCTTTAAAGATGATAACTAGCACCTTGAATTGCACACAGGAAGCAACTGTAAGCCAGTGCAGCTCACACAGCAGCAGTGTAACAAGGAGTGCCCAAAACTGCATCCTGCTGCATGCTGGACCAGTTGTAATTGTAACTTCTGGGTAGTCTTCAAGAGCAGCATGTACAGCATGTCACAGTAATCCAGCCAAGAGGTGATTAAGGCATGAGTGACAGTGACCGATGCAAGAAAGGGTGCAGTTGGTGCACAAGATGAATCTGTGCAAAGGCTCCTCTAGCCCTGGCTGCCACCTGCTCCTTGAAAAAGAAGTGCAAGTTCAGGAAGATCCCCAAACTGCTCACCAACTGTGTCTGGGGGAGTGCTACACTTTTGAGAGACAAGGTTGACAACCCACCCAACCCTGGAGGGCCAAAACCACAAAGCCACTCTGTCTTGCCAGCGCATGAATCTAAGCTGGTTCCTCCCCATCCTGGTCTTCATGGCCTCCAAGCACTAGGTAAGCACCTGAATGGCATCACCTGCCTGGCATGGGGTGGAGATGTATCACTGAGTATCATCTGCATAATGGTGTGCTGTCAAATGACTTCACCCAGCAGCCTCATGTAGATATTAAACAGAAGAGGGGAGAGGCCTGAGCCCTGAGAGCCCCCACATAAAAGCGGCCTGGAAGTGGACTTCTCCCTCGCTACCAACACTGACTGGAATTGGCTATAGAGGAAGGAGAAAAACCACTGCAAAACAGTGACCCCCACTCCCAACCTCCAGAGCCAGTCCAGAAAGATACCATTGTTGATGATAGCAAAAGCCACCAAGAGATCCAGGAGGACCAGAATGGAAACATCACCCCCATCCTGAGCTCTCCAAAGTCATCCACAAGTGTGACCAATGCCATTTCAGTACTGTAACCCAGCCTGAACACTGAACGAAAAGGGTCCAGATAATCCCCTTCATCCAAGGCCTTCTGAAGCTGAGAGAAAGGGAAGGTTGGAAACTGGGCAAAAGTTGTCCAACATGGTTCAGGCATAAACAACCATGGTTCTCTGAGGAAGCCGTAGCGGTGTGATTCATACATAATCCTAAACCGTTATGAGTAGATTTCTACACCAGGCTAGGCCAAAAACAAATAATGTTATGGTTTAGCATTTTTATATCATGTCAACTTGTATATGATTCCAGCATCTAATCAGCTCTACCTGATCATACAGAATAGAGGACCTTTCAGGGAGTTCAAGTTACAAAGGGAAGATTGTTTTGCATGAAATGGTTCATCTTAAGAGACTAATAATTTAGCATTTAGCAAGATCAACTCTTTTATATGACAATTCTGCACACTCCTACCCTTCACCATACCCAGCATCTGCAACTAAATAGGAGTAGATGGTAGTAATGCATTTTATTCCTTTTTTTAAAACAAAAATCATTCCTATTCCTATGAAAGATTGTTTTCCTACACAGAAAAATAGAAGTGGGCCTAACATATATTATTGCACAACTCTCTACATATTTCCTTCTATAAACAAAAAGATTTTACTGACACCTTCTGGAAGAAAATTGAACAGTAAGGTATTTGGAGGAGTTAGAAAACAAACCTAATTGAAATTTCTTAACTTTACTTTTTTTGAGATTAAAAATTTCAGCATTAGAAGAGAACATTTTCTGTATAGTAAAAGAGGAAGACAAGGTATGAAATGCAAAGTTTCAATCCCATTTAGGTTTATCTTTTATATTTGGCCCTCTGCCCTTAATAAAACAAACTCTCCATTGTATGGAACCTTGTTAGATCTGAGTTAGATCTAGGGTTGCAGAAATACAAGTGCTAGGACAGTGCAAAAACAACTGAATGAAAAGTAATGCCTCCACTTCCATAACTTTAATATAAATAGGGATATTTTTAATAAATGAAACAGGAAAATAATCCTTGAAATGGGCTATGTTATTACCTGTATTTACTTTTCCACATAACCACCACCCCTTCACTACACACTTCGGCCAACAATGGACAAGCTTCTTAAAGCTATCATCAAAGAACTCCACACTCTGTATCTTCAACCACATCCTGACAATCGTTTTCACTCTTCATTCAAGTCAAACAAATACCTGTAAAGGTATTCTTTCAATTTGGGGAAAAAATGAAAGTCACATGGCAGCAAAACTGGATTGTGTGGTAAATAAGGTAAGATGGTGAGATTCAACTTTGCAATTGCCTCTTTGGTAGCCTAGCATTGGCATGATGCAACATTTCCTTCTTGGGTTTCCAAATTATGCTTAATCATTTTTTCAAAGTTTTCAGTGTTGCAATGTGGTCTGAGTTCAAGGAAATCCATGTAAATAACACCATCTGTGTTCTAAAAAAATTGTAACTATGAGTTTTCCTGCTGAAGCTTTTGTTTTGCATTTTTTTTTTCCATAGGTGAAACTTTGTGATGATATTCCATGAATTGATGCTTTATTTCTGGGTCATAACAATAAACCCATGATTCATCAGCTGTTAAAATGCCATGAAGAATTTCCTCACCTTCATTCTCATAGAGTGACAACAAATGATGGCAAATTTCAACTCTTGTAGCTTTCATTTCTGCTGCCAGCATGCGAGAAACCCATCTTGCAGAAACCATCTGATCTTGAACAACATCAATAATGTGATCCACATGTTCCTGTGAAATACCAAGCTTGACTGCAATTTCTTTCTGAATGATCTGTTTATTGTACTTAATCAGTTCATTAATTTTTCTCATGTAAAACTCATCAGTTGTAGTCATAGACTGTCTACTTCATTCTTAATCATACAAATTGGCTCTTCATAGTTTACCATCTTTACATTTTTTGGCCCAGCAATGCACAGTATTCACTTCAACACAGTCATTGCCATAAACCACCTGCATTTGATTGTGAATTTCATTTGAAGGGATTCCCTAGGCAGTCAAAAATTCAGTCAAATGTGCACTGACAACTACTTCCTAGCCAGTCAAAAATTCAATCAAATGTGCACTGACAACTACTCAATGCAGGCTTCTATTCCACAAATAATAGCAACACAATATTTTCTCACAGCAACTTCCCACTAATTCAACTGAAATAACAGATGCTAAGAAACATGTCAAAGATAATGTTGGATGCATTACTTGAATGTCTATCCAAATATCCTATTGTGGTAAAAGTAAAGTCTTGAAAAACTTGATGCAGATTTGCAGCTTAAATCAGTCAATAAAACCTTTATGAATTCAGAACTAGCTTCTATATTTTATTGCTTAGTGATTTGGAAACTACAATGGTTCTGAAATTCCATTCCATTTCCATTCATTAAAGCAAACACTTGCAAGAGTTTCCTAATAGGGGTCTTCTATATCTCATCTAGTCTAAGCCCAAGTCTCAGTAACCCTAGGTCCCATTATGGGACATGTGGCCTTGTTCAATAACAATTTAATGTATAGATTTTCTTTCAATGGATGATGATAGTTCTGGCTGTCAGCCCTTTCATAAAAGCATTAGCAGCAATGTCACAATTTGAACCAGAAAAGAATCAAGTAAAACTACCATACTACAATGGTTCTGAAATTCCATTCCATTTCCATTCATTAAAGCAAACACTTGCAAGAGTTTCCTAATAGGGGTCTTCCATATCTCATCTAGAGAATAAATGTGTTGCTGGATTATAGAAAAGTGCTTTAGTATCAGAATAGGAAGATAGATGCATTAAACTTGTGCTCTGGAAGAGTAGTTTATATAGGCTTGTTCTTGGTGAACAGGTCATGTATCTCATCTGGACATTTAGTTTTAATCCAAGTAGCCTAAGCTCCAGCTCCCAAAGAGCAGCAGGAGTTCAATCACTCCATCATTTGTACGCATGAATCACTTTGCAAGTAAGTACAAGCTGAGCTCACACAACTGATGGAATAATCAATTCCCAGAAGGAAACAGTCCCTTGGAAGAAACCTTTGAGAATGCAAGAAAGTGGAAAATGTGTTAGTCTGCTACGTTTTAGCTCTTCCATAAAGACTTGGAAAATTCTGCAAAGGGTCACATTCTCTCAACTTTATATCAAACATACTATGTGAATATTAGAATATACTCCCTTAATGTACCCTGAGCCCCATCTGGTCAGCTGGGGATAACACTCCACCCCGGGCATTTTAAAGGAGGGAAGTGGAAGCCATTAATCCAGGCCCCACACATAGAAGAGATCCTTTCTGAAAGTTAGTTTTGTATTTGAAATGACCAAATGGATTTTCCTTTTTTCATTCAAGGCAAAACTAATCAGTTACAATATAATAGCAAGAGTTACTGCAGGATTTCCGATCTCTTCATGCATTCCCAATTACTGGGCTATTGGCTTCAACAGCAAAATACATGGAGAAAATATACAGATATAGATATAGATGATACACATGTAGATGTAGAGTGCAGCAAGAAGCATGTGTTGAGGGGGTCAGGGGTGGGAGTATTCAAATGAACACTCTGCTCCAAGCTTCTCAAAGTCTTAAAAAGTTCTGACTAGACTGTATCAGCTCATTGAAAAATGAAGGAAGACATCACTGAGTCATGTGTCAGCATAGAGGGATGTAATGTAAAGTCATATATAAATGAATAGGATAAACAGGAAAAGAAATGAAAAAATAAAGTTGTTTATTACAGATGATGTTTTTACAACAAATTATTCTGCTCTCAAAATCAAAACATCACAGATTGGAACTATCCATACATCTCTCCTCCTCCTTACTTGATCCTTCCTTGCTTCCCAGTGTTTCTTTCTGCTCTCTGGTGTAGCCGAAAGCCATCCTGTTATTTACCCAAGCTTTGAGAGCCCATCCCTTCTCTCTTGAATTGGCAACATGGCCAAGCTAGTACTCAGGTATGACTGTTGTCCACACAATCAAGTAGTTATTACTCAGTCATTACTCTGCCTCTACTGCAAAAAGACAGGCTGAGGCTGAGAGAGACACTGAAGACCACACAATGATTGCAGATGAGATCAGATTGCAAACTTTTGGGTAAAACTGCTCAATCTCTTCAGCTGCACTATATTTGCTCTGTAATGGTGCTTCCTTTAGGAGGACTCCATTATTGAAGCCAGGGGGCTAGAGCTGATATAGAGTGCACTACACACCCAATATAGAGTGCATTCCCCGCTTTCCACACCAGTGATTGGGGGCAGGATTTCGGGGCTGGAGGTTCAGAGTTTCTGCCATAGCAGCTTTTCCCTTCTTCCCCCATTCAGTTAAGGTGCATTTTGTTTAGTTCCCCATCAAGGGCCTGGATCTTGAACATCTTTTCCATGGCTCTTCTTCATGCCTCCCAAAACTTGTCCCTGAGCTGCTGCAGCTACTTCCCTTCATCTCCCATCACCTGTAGTTTCTTCCCTTTTTTCCTTTCTTCCCATTCTCCCCCTCCCCTAGCTCCAGCCTCCTCAGGCATGTGGCTTTCTTCTTACAGCTGTCTGATGACCTACCAATTGTTTGATAGGCTGGTAGGTCATCATATCTCAAAAAAGGGAAATGTATTACTATTTTTAGCTGGGGTTCTGAGATGCTCATGTCAGATATCTCCTATAGCCAATACAAAATGGCAATCGTGTTGCAGGGCCCAGTGACCAGATGCCACAGGAGGGGACATCTCTACAGCAGATTTACCCAACCAGTAGAACCTGGGCAGTTCCCAGCCCCTAGCCACATCATCCCCAGGCCTATCACTATGGTGCCCTGGATTGTCCACATGGGAGGCCTTGGGTTGGGATGAGAGAGAAAGCACCATTTTTATACCGGAACTCCTAAAGCTGACTTCAGGCTGCCTAAGAAATGGATTGGCAATGAGATGGACATGGCATCATGAGGATGTGTCCTCTAAAAATGTCAGTGGGGCATCTTCTTTCTGTGCCAAGCAGGATGTGAAGACAAGCCCTAAGTATAAAATAGCAATAGTAAAAGAATTTGTATTTTATATACTGGACAGGTAAAAAAATGGTGATTGCTTAATAATCTAATTTTCAGCCTAAAACACTTTCCTAGTGTATTTTACGTATATTTGTATTTGCTTTTTAACTTCATGCTATGGATGCTGAGGGAGATGCATCAGAACCTCCAGCAGTATTTCTCAATTGCTGTGGAACTGATCATGCCGTGCTTTATCTTTTCCCTAGCCAAGGCAGAATGCCTGAAACATTCTCTCCTTATTTGACCCCCAGGTTGGAACCCCAACTTGTTCAGAATTCTAGAAATGAAGTCCCAACACATTTATTGGTCATTAGGTTGGCGAGTTGGGCTTTAATAAAATTGATATCCATTTTTCCAGTTTATATACCCCTTCTACAATTACTATCTCTGATAAAATTATTGTCTTTTATCATATTCACAGTTCTCTATAGATCAAAACAGGCAGGAAGATCATCAGAAACAATAACAACAAAAACAGAAGTAATATATTTACCGCTGCAATGCTAATTAATCATACTAATTGCAATATTTTTCTATCAAGGACTTATAATTGACCTTTGCTAAATAATTAATTTCAGAGGTTAATTTTATTCCAAGATACCTCTATAGTTTTTTATGCATAAAATCAACTGAATCAATACATGTGAGTGATTAATTCTCTCTCCTCCCCCCTTTAGGTATGAAGAAGCAAGAACCATGGCCAGTTCAAGAAGTGAATGTTCTGGGATGCCGTGGAAATTCATTCAGAGCTGTCCTGCATTTAATGAAGTAGCTAATTCCCCACATATTCCAGCTGCCCATGTTATGATGGTGCTATATAAGGTCCATAGACATTACAGTCTCAGCAGGTGACAGCATCTGGATAGCCTTGTCCAGGCTGGAAAGCTAAGGAGGGCTGGGTTGGGTAGGTACTTGGGTGGGAGAGATTTTTAGGACTGTAGGCTAGATTGGGAGTTTTAAAAACATTCTGGAAGAAGGCAGTGGCAAAACCACTTCCTTATTGTTGCCACAAATACTACTTGACCGAAAAGAAGCATTACCTTTAGCATTGCAAGAAAGTTATAGTAATAGTAAAGATCTCCTTTGAATCAAGGCTGACTCCTGGGGACTACATGGAGAGGTCTACAATCTTGACATTTCCTGGTGGTCTCCTATCCAAGTACTGGTTGGTACTTGGATAGGAGACCACCAGGAAATGTCAAGTCTGTAGACCTATCCCACCTTGCTTTGTTTTTTGAGATCAGCTATATTGGCTATGTTTTGTTTTGGCTATGTTTTGACGAGGATCTGAAATGCTACATCTCCCAAGCTGCCATTTTATTTGCTGTAGTGATAGGATTCCTCTTTCTTCATTCCTGAGAGACCAGGGACTGTAGAAGAGAATAACTGAACTTCAGCTCAGTGCTGGGTTGCTCTGGGGCTGATAGTAACATCTCTCACGCTCCCAAAAGACTGAACAAAGTGAAATATCTTGATGCTACTCCAGAATTATTTAACTTGAAATACAGCTTTTTCATCCTCTTTTTTGTGAAATACAGCCTTTTCTTCTAGGAGTAAACCTGGATAGGTGCCAAAAGAATTGCCAGAGTGGTACTGAGAAAGATAAAGCAGTTTTTGGTTTTCAAATGGAACACGTTTGGGGAGAAACAAGTATCTCTAAAAGATACTGAGTGCCAGATTAGAAAAGGAAATTGGTAATAGGGGAGAAGATTGGTTTGGAAAGCCTGTTTTTCAATATAGTGAAATCACTGAAATAACCAACCAGAAGATAAAACAGGAAAATGGATAACAATCAACTCATTCCCTATTTATTAAATGCTCAGCCAATTTTAATCTGGTGGCTATGACTACTCATAGTGGAAGCAAACACATATTTCTCAAATCAGGGGCATACGAGGGGGGGGTCAATAAAGTCAAATGGTGGCCACATTCACATGATGGAAACCATGCCCCACCTACAATCAAAGCAACACATATAAAAACTTAGGTGGGGCTTCAGTTGTGCAGCTGCCATTTTGACTTTTTTGAACCTTGCCCCATGGACATCCTATGTCAGAGGATTGTTCTTACATTGTAGAGCCTCCAGAGAAAAGACTACTTTGAAGCCAGGAGTGGTTTGATTGCAATAATATAGAGTAAAATAAAGTGAAGAGGATGAATAACACTTGGACTTTTCTTCATTTAGAAATCCGCTCCATGAGGGTTCTCTAAATAAGAACATCTTTTCTCTCCTTGCACAATCTGATGATGGGACAGGAACTTCAGCGGACGGGTGTGCTGAACTCACTGACTGAATCATTGCTGCCCGATTCCAGCACTGCATTCATTAAGAGTCTTGTCAGCAATAGATTGTGGCAGTGGAGCTGACAAGCCGACAGGGTGTTAATTTTAATGAGAACCATTTCTATTTCCCCATGATCATTTTGAAAAGGGTTGAAAGGGTTTGTTCTCCTGCTTGTAGCTATTTTTCAAGCAGCTCTTAAATGTTAAGAAACAAATGTGTTCTATAAATCATCTTATAAGGAAAGATTACCAATTAATCTTTAGAGTTCTAGGGAATAGACCTAGATACCCTTAAAACCACTTTTTAAAAATAAATAATAATTAAACAAAATCTCAAAACGGGTGGTAGAATATGGCATAATTTTAATGCCAAGAGTTTCTTTTGACTCATTTTTCTTATAAGACAATAATTTATCATCATTTAAGAGGCAGGAAGTCAAGATGGCAGCTGCAACTGTGTGACTTTTTTATGGGTCATTCATGCAACACATGTAAAAAACAGGCAGGGCTTCAATTGCACGGTTGCAGATGCCATCTTGACTTTCTTGACCCTGCAGGGTCAGGCAAATATCACCATTAAAACCAATCTGCTTCGTGGAAAACTAGCTGGGCCACTGTTCACTCTTGCACTTCACTTACCTTGTTTTTCCAGCCAAAATCACAGGGCCCCAGTGTCACCCCTGTCATTCCTAATTCTCTTTGAAGCAGCATTACTGAGTGAGATAACTGGTCCATCTAACCAAGTTTGTTTCCATCCCTGCAGCCTCAATGTCTGTTATTGGACTGACCAACATACTTAAACCATGGGTATGGCTAGGACACTTTGCTGGTGCGGTAGTCATAGAGCAAGGATGGGAGAGAAAGATCTGCATCCTTTAAAGGAAGACACCCTCATACAGGAAGCAGCCATCCTCATCTGAATGGCCCTTGTGTTCCAGCAGATAATGATGGAGGCTTGTCTTCTGTGGGGAGCCCTTCCTAAACTCATTTCCTTCCTGAGTTCAGAAACCACTTGTTTTATTTGCTCCATTGGTGCCAGTTAAGAAGCTTCAGTGAGAAGAATCCAGCCTGTATTTAAACTAAAAATAAAATAAAAGGTAAGAAGTATGATTTAATTCTCTTTTAGCTTGCACCTTTCTGTTCTTTTACGTTGCTTATTTTTCATGTTAAATCGCTTAAGATAACCTGCAGCAGGACAGTAACTGGTTATCCATCTCTAAACAGCTAAGACCTGACTTCATGTCATGGCATCCTCTTGAACAGATGCCCCCACAAACCCGGATCACTTTTTTCCTACTGTAAATACTATTGCTCTTGATGGACCCCCAGGCGTGGTTGGAACTCTTGAAAAGCAAGATGGCCCTGGAGAGCCAGTGGAATATCCTGACCAAAGCAGCCTCTGGGTAGAATTCCCAGCCAGCATGCTATCTCCACCCATCCAGAAGGTGTCAAGTTGGGGAAGGCTAGTTTGAGTGTAGACAAGGATGGGGAGATCTGAGTTGAAATCCCATTCAGCCATGAAGCCATCCAATAACTCTACTCCATTCTACTCACAAAGCTAATGCAAATACATTACTTTGCCTGGCTTCTTTTGCCGCCCTTCCTGCATCACTGTTTCCCCCTCTTCCAGCATCCTTTTGTCCCTGTGGTTTCCTTATGACAATGTCCCACTGGGGAGACCTAGGGAAGGCGAGCAATGTATGTATTAAAAAAAATGAAACTCCCTCCAAATTCCCACAAAGAATGGAAACTCATAGCCCCACTTGAATGCTATTGGTTGTCCTGCCCTCTTGTAGCCCTTGCCTACATCCCCAAAAGTTGCTTGTGGCTTTTGGCCATCAGTAGGTTGCTCAGCCCTGGCATAGATAGGCAAATGGAAGCATCTGGCCCCTGAAAATCACTGAGGCCCTCCTGCTTATCCCCATTCATTCAGCATCTCTTTCGGTGTCAGTTGAATGTCTAACAGACAACTGACAGGAATAGTATCCCAATCCTAAATACAGTCAGGTCCAGAAATATTGGGACATCGACACAATTCTAACATCTTTGGCTCTATACACCACCACAATGGATTTGGAATGAAACAAACACAATGTGCGTTAACTGCAGACTGTCAGCTTTAATTTGAGGGTATGTACATCCAACTCAGGTGAACGGTGTAGGAATTACAACAGTTTGCATATGTCCCCCCCACTTGTTAAGGGACCAAAAGTAATGGGACAGAATAATAATCATAAATCAAACTTTCCCTTTTTAATACTTGGTTGCAAATCCGTTGCAGTCAATCACAGCCTGAAGCCTGGAACGCATAGACATCACCAGACGCTGGGTTTCATCCCTGGTGATGCTCTGCCAGGCCTCTTCTGCAACTGTCTTCAGTTCCTGCTTGTTCTTGGGGCATTTTCCCTTCAGTTTTGTCTTCAGCAAGTGAAATGCATGCTCAATGGGATTCAGGTCAGGTGATTGACTTGGCCATTCCATAACATCCCACTTCCGTCCCTTCAAAAACTCTTTGGTTGCTTTTGCAGTATGCTTTGGGTCATTGTCCATCTGTACTGTGAAGCGCCGTCCAATGAGTTCTGCAGCATTTGGCTGAATGTGAGCAGATAATATTGCCCGAAACACTGCAGAATTCATCCTCCTGCTTTTGTCAGCAGTCACATCATCAATAAATACAAGAGAACCAGTTCCATTGGCAGCCATACATGCCCACGCCATGACACTACCACCACCATGCTTCACTGATGAGGTGGTATGCTTAGGATCATGAGCAGTTCCTTTCCTTCTCCATACTCTTCTCTTCCCATTACTCTGGTACAAGTTGATCTTGGTCTCATCTATCCATAGGATGTTGTTCCAGAACTGTGAAGGGTTTTTTAGATGTCATTTGGCAAACTCTAATCTGGCCTTCCTGTTTTTGAGGCTCACCAATGGTTTACATCTTGTGGTGAACCCTCTGTATTCACTCTGGTGAAGTCTTCTTTTGATTGTTGACTTTGACACACATACACCTACCTCCTGGAGAGTGTTCTTGATCTGGCCAACTGTTGTGAAGGGTGTTTTCTTCACCAGGGAAAGGATTCTTCGGTCATCCACCACAGTTGTTTTCTGTTGTCTCCCAGGTCTTTTGGTGTTGCTGAGCTCACCGGTGCATTCCTTCTTTTTGAGAATGTTCCAAACAGTTGTTTTGGCCACGCCTAATGTTCTTGCTATCTCTCTGATGGGTTTGTTTTGTTTCTTCAGCCTAATGATGGCTTGCTTCACTGATAGTGACAGCTCTTTGGATCTCATCTTGAGAGTTGACAGCAACAGATTCCAAATGCAAATAGCACACTTGAAATGAACTCTGGGCCTTTTATCTGCACGTTGTACTTGGGGTACTGAGGGAATATCACACACCTGGCCATGGAACAGCTGAGAAGCCAATTGTCCCATTACTTTTGGTCCCTTAACAAGTGGGAGGCACATATGCAAACTGTTGTAATTCCTACACCGTTCACCTGAGTTGGATGTACATACCCTCAAATTAAAGCTGACAGTCTGCAGTTAACGCACATTGTGTTTGTTTCATTCCAAATCCATTGTGGTGGTGTATAGAGCCAAAGATGTTAGAATTGTGTCGATGTCCCAATATTTCTGGACCTGACTGTATATTACAAAATGAAATTTGGTTTACCCTCACATTATTTAAAAATTAGCAGGTTGGATGGGTTATAATCCAAAAGATAGGAAAATGACTAAGGCTTTAGTCCAATCCCTGTTGAGAGCAAACCTGATTGACCTCAAGGGACTTAACTTCCAAATAGATGTGCAGAGGGCTGCACTCGAAGTGCTGAGTAATCAGGCAATGCAGAGACATGTGTGACCCAACTTTATATTCAGCGCTAATCATTTTAATAAATAACACTTCATGCTAAGACAAGGATTAAGAACTGTGGCCCTTTGGGGAATCTTTCTTGTTTTATCCTGACTGATAAATGCACTTTCAGCACTATCTCTATGTGCTTTAAAAAGTTCTGTACGTGCTACTGCAAGATTCTTAGGGACAATTTAGATGATAAAACTGAACGCTGTAATAGGGCGCTATTGTACTTTGTGTGAAACCTATAAGCCCTTGGGGGATCACTCTAGGCTTCATTAGAAGAAACAGTGTATCAAAGTCCTTCTTCTCCTCTACTTTGCACTTATGAGACCAGTGGCACACCTAGTATATTTGACACCTGGAATGGATCATTTTTAAACACCCCCCTTCCTTCATTGCTGACAGCCAGTTTGTTTGTTTGTTTGTTTGTTTGTTTGTTTATTTTTATTTATTTATTTATTCAATTTATATAGCCGCCCATCTCAGACCAGTGACTTTACCAGTTTGGTAAACGGTTAAGGAGTTAGACTAGAAACCAGGAGACTGTGAATTCTAGTTCTGCCTTAGCCACAAACCCACCTGGGTGATCTTGGGCCAGTCCCTTCTCTTAGTCCTAAGAAGAAGGAACTGACAAGCCACTTCCAAAAAATGCTACCAAGAAAATTGCAGGGGGGCAGTCAAAACTGTCAGATATAATTTTTGCAGACATAATTCTTTTCCTCCATTGCTGCTGCACTGCCATTGACTGTCAAGCAACTGAATGGTGCATGAGCAACGATTCAACTCCACACCTGCCACTAGCCTCCCCATGTCTTTGGCAGCACCCCCAATTGCCTGCACCCTGGGTGGGCTGCTCTCCCCTCCTTGAGACACCACTGGGTGAGACCACACCTGGAATATTGTCTACAATCCTGGCACCAGATTTCCAAAAGAACAAGTCCAGAGGAGGGTGACAAAAATGATACAGGGACTTGAGGACATGCCTTATGAGGACAGGCTGAATGAACTTGGAATGTTAGCCTGGAGAAAAGAAATCCAGGGGGGAGATGATAGTTATTTTCAGCTATGTAGGGAAGAGGGTCAGGAATTACCTCCCATTGCCACAGAAGCCAGGACCAGAAATATTAGGTACAAGTTGTAGCTACCTAGATTTTGCTTAAATACAAGGAAAATGTGATGGCAACAATTGTACAGCAGTGGGACATTCTACCTGTTGTGGGTTCTCCATTTCTGGAAGATTTTAAGAAGAGGCTGGTCAGCACCTCTCGAGGATGGTTCAGCTGGTTTTCTGGCACACAACAGAGGGTTGGACTAGATGAATCTTGTGGTTTCTTCCAACTCCACAGTTCTATGCTTTTATCAATGATAAGCTAATGCACATCCAACATATAGGAGAATAACTATCTGATTGGCATTTATTTGTGCTGCTTTCAATGAGTTGGTCATCCACATTGCACTATAACTACTCAAACACCCATTTAAAACATAAGATCACCTGGCATGTCTATGTTATGCAGAGTGTCATTTCTTAAGAAAAAGAACGCGTACATAAAAGGCACAGAACTCAAAGTCTCAAATGCCTGTGTGTGTGGCTTATTTAGCATTTCATCTCAACTGAATGAATGCATTGATTCCATTGAAAAGAAAAGCATTTATGGTGACATCAGATGATGAAAGATGTATGGATGTTTGATGTACAATGCATCTCTGACGACGCAAGTGGTAGTCATCAGAAAATGAGTGGGTGAGTCAGCTATCAAAGACAGAACAGAAAAAGAAAGAGGAAAGGGGATAATATGAAGAAGAAACATGTTGCAGAGAGAAAGGAAGGGAGAGATCTGTGATTTTTAAAAAAAAATACCTTTGTTTTTTAATAGCAGGATGCTGTGTGTGGATATAGGAAACTATATGTTGTATGGTAGAAAAGCCCTCCTTATCACTTAGCAGTGGGATGCTGACTCCTTGGAGAGCCACCCTAATGCAGTTGGTGACCTGTATGGATTCTGAAAGCTACCAAATGTGGTAAGCTACCAAATGAACACTATGACAAATGATTATCTAAAGCAGTGGTTCTCAACCACAGCAACTTTAAGATGTGTGAACTTGAACTCACAGAATTGGACTCCAACTCCAATTCTGGGAGTTCAGATCCAGACATCTTAAAGTTCCTGAGGTTGAGCACACTGACCTAAAGTAAAGGGGTAAAGCAATGCAAGCGATGAGGTTCCTTATGACTCTCCAGAACCTCTTTAGGGCCCCTCAAGTCATAGCCTCTGCAGAACTCCCCAGAATGGGTATTTGCTTTTTAGACATTTCTGGAGTTGTGGGGGGTAGGGGGTCTTAAGTTTGAATAGACCAGCCTTTCTCAATCTTTTTACCCTGGGGGAACCCTTGAAATAATGTTCAGGTCTCAGGGAACCCCTGTCTAAAAATAGCAAAAAAATACAAAAGCTCCACAATATTGTTCATTTTTAACCTACACAATCTACAATTTACAATGTTTACAAAAACAGCAAAGGTGAGTTGTAGTGCATAAACATTCTCACCACTGTGAACACTAGCATTGGGTGGCATGCAAAATTTTAAAAAAAAAAGTTTTCTTTTTCAATCAAGATCTCTCATAGAACCCTAGTTGAGAAAGGCTAGAATTTACTCTGAATATGGAGTTCATTTATTCAAAGACCAAATATTGTTGTTGAAATAAAAAAGCATCAGCATCCAGAAAAATATGAATACTTATGGCTGCTGAGCAGCCTAATCAAAGTGAAAGGAGAAATATGAGGAGGAGGAGGGGAAGAAGGATCATCTTGGAGACATGGCCAATGGGGAATCAATAGTTTGTTCTCCAGACACTGATCATGACATTTCAGTGATCAGTCAAACTTCTTGCCATGTAGAAGATTATAGCCTGGACTAAGACTACTAAATGGCTTTAACAAGGATTATCTTCTGTGTCCATATTTAACCATACATCTTGGGCAACCTCACTGCCTACCCCTCCTGATGTTCTTGGATATAACTACCATTATTTTGTGCCATGCTGACTGAGGTTGATGGGACCTGGAATTCATCAACATCTGAAGGACTATATGTTTTGCTAAATGAAGAGAATGATATAAATGGGACATTTCTGAATATTACACAACAGCGCTAACCTCTTGCATACCTTGCATTTTCCATTTCTCTGTAATATTCAGAGATACTCAATGCCATATTGTACAGGGGCAATTTGTGAAACATAGTTTTAAGTAATTCCAGGCCTTCTACTAGTTGAACAGGGCAGACATAAGCTCGCATTCTACTCATGCATTATGTTGTATTTTTGTTCCATAGCTACAAGCAGGAACAAGCTAATAATCTCCATGATCAAAGGGCCAATCATGTTGTTGTTCTTAAACACAGCCCAAGCTTGGATTTGCATACTCTGTTCCTGCAAGCCTCTTGATTCCTGGGGTTGGGCAGCAAACTGCAATTTGATGGCACTTAAGGAGATGCCTCTCCTGAACTCAAGCATCAGAATTCTTCATCTGCAAAACAACAATTTGACCACTGTTCCTTTTGGTGCTCTGGACAGTTTGACCAACCTGGAGGAAATTAATTTTTCCAACAACCCTTGGCACTGTGACTGCTCTATTTTATATCTCAAGGAGTGGCTGGAAGACTTCAACAAAAGTTCTCTTGAAAAGGCTACCTGTGCAACTCCAGCTTCTCTAAATAAGAAGGCCTTAAGCCAGCTGAAAGGGAATGAACTGGAAGGATGTAGGAAACCCCTCCCAATCAATTGCCGTGATTTTTTTTGGAGGGACTTTGGTCTGACTTTTTTGGTAATCATTGTCTTAATTTTAGCAGCATGCATTTTGCAATGTTCAAAACAGTTAGTTTTCCAAGCCATCAGAAAGCAGCATTCTTCTGAAATCCCACTGCTATGGTTCCATGACCTGGAAAATCAAAAGACCAAGTGAAATGCTGAAGTGGGCAATACGTCACTGTAAGAATAAAACCACCCATTTAAAGGTCGTATTTTTGCAAACTGAAAGTATCTATAATCACAACTAAATGCCTCTTTTGATGAAGACAACACACTCTTTCTCACACACATACACATGTGTATGTCAATAGTCACTATCATTGGAATTAAACCAAAAATTCTGACAGCTGTGTAAATTGTTTTGCTGTGTAATTGTACTATACTTATTAATACTCCAATATGCATAATTGAAATGTGTTTCCATGCATTGCAGCTTCTGTTGGTATGGCACTCAGCCATATAATCGTTCACAAAGAGAATAAATAATCCTCATCTTACACAAACTTTGTTCAGTGTGGTAGCAACACATATTCTTACATATAAAAAAGTGAAACTACTCACATATTCACTGAATACCAGGACAGAGAATTTAGAACTTTCAGCTTTTACAATCTCACCTGAAAAATGATCTGGATTAGAAAGTTATATTGTATAAATTATGGTTTTGCTAGTAAAATGTTTCATGGCCAAAATATTTAGGATTGGAAAATGGTCTACTTTTTGTAGCATTACAATCCCTATCTATTTAAACATTGGAAGAACCAATCCATTTACTGAAAAGATTATTAGTTTTTTTAGAAGTATGGACACTTAGCTACTCAGCAAATTGATGAGTAAGTTTGGTGGCTGTGTCACAAACACATTCATATTCCCTTCACAGGGTTCTGCTTGGGCCTTTTGTCAAACTCTGTTTCAGGTGCTGCTTTTACTGTGAAATTGCACTGCCATATTCTAGGAAGTATATGGGGATTATACAGTGGTTTTCCATTTGTGATCTTTCTGTATTTTCCCATCACTTATTCTGTCTTCTTGTTTGCTATAAAAACATTAAGGGGAAAAAATGGACAAATTGCACATTTTTTTATTGCTAGCGAATACTGAAAGTGTCCAGAATATGGAAGTACCCAAGGACTTCATTTTGCTTGAAACAACTTTGGCCTTGAATTTATAAGCTATGAGTAGTGCTAGTACATATCTGGTGTGATAACCATTTCAGAATAATGCACCATTGTGCCTCTCATTATTTAATAAGCTGTATATCACTGAAAATTGTGTTGGATTTGTTGATTTAAATGAAGCAAGTTGGTAGTTCACACTCCAATTCTATCAAAGAGTTCCACAACTCTTTCAAAGTTTTCTCTTTATTTTATTCCACAAATATCCTTCAAATTATTGACGAGTTGTTATGCTCAGAAGACACCACTGTCCTAGTGATTTATATTCTATGTGGATGGCATGATGTCTGAATTTAAGGGTTTTCCATCAAATATCAACTCTTCATGCTAGAGAGAGCATGCCAGAAAGAAATGAATTTGCCTGAAATGACAATTAACCAACAAGCATTGGATCAAAATTTAGTCATTGCAACACATTACAATCATGTAATTTAATGTAGTCCTGATGCAAATTGACCATAGATTTAAATGAAACTGCTCTAAGCATGGCAAACTCTGGATTTATCTCAGATTATCATCATCTCCTTAAAATCCAAGCCCCTTTACAAATGATAAAATGTTTTACTTAATTTATTTCATCAACCTGGAATTAATATTCCCAGTTTTCTTGTGGGTTAATTGCCAGAATTCCCAACCAAACTCATCACTGTTGGAAATGTTAGCTGGGAACTCAGGGAAGTAGAGTTCCAGTTGGGAAAGTTTATTATTCTACTGTATTACAGAAAGGGACTAGCCTTGCAAATATTGGAGATCTACCCTCTCAGCAGCCTCTGCAAGCAGAACTAATGGTGAGGAATGGTAAGAGTTGTAATTCTGAAATATCTGGAGGATTGCTCATCCCTTTTTAGAGAGAAAATTGGAGTAAGAACAAGTAAACCAGGCCCAACTGATCCAGTTGGTAGTGCCTGCCTAAGGGACTATTTGTTTGTGATGAATCACTCTAGTTGTTGAGATCTGCAGAAGACCTTTTCTGAAGAGGCTTGGGCTGTCCCAGGTCCTACGTCCTGGCATGCAGGAGAATCTCCCAGGCTATGGAATATGCTGCCTCAGAAGGTACACTTGGCCTCTACTCTCTCAGCTTTCAGAAAACTTGTAAAGACATATCTCTTGCTAGGTTTTTAGCTATTAAATGTTTTTAATACAGGTTGTATTGTTAATTCTAAATTTTAACCATTTATCTTCTGTTTTTGTTTTGAATTCATGCCACAGTAGAGAGGTTGGGTATAAATCTATAAATAAAATAAAATAAAATATACCAACACCTTAAGGTGTGCCCAACAAGCAACTGGCAGCCAAAACAGAACTTTCAATACAGAACCCTGTATCTTACACCAGTTAGCAGTCCTTAGCTGTCACGTTTTACACAAATTGTAACTTATAGACCCTTTTCAATGGTAGTCCTGTGTATAGCCTCATTGCTGGAGTCAAGATGAGATGCATCCAAAGGATGAATAAGCATTGTGCAATCCCACCAGCTCAGAGTGGAAAGACTACAGTTGGTGAAATAATAATAACTACTACTACTACTACTACTACTATTATTATTATTATTATTATTATTACTATTATTATTTTAAACTTGACTCCCAAGTACTCTCGGCGGCTCACAACAGTCAAAGAAATTACAATCAAATCAATAAAACATAAAACATAAAGACAAAACTTGGCAAGCACGATGAAGTGAGGGGTCTCACTCTTCCATGCCAAAGGCCTGGGTGAAAAGCCAGGTCTTTATGGCTCTTCTAAACAACAGCAGAGTGGGACCCATCCAGATATCAGGGAGAACCTTGTTTCAGAGGGCAGGCACTGCTACAAAGAAGGCGCACTTCTGGGGTCCCAATAGATGACTGTATTTAATTGAAGGAACACAGAGCATGCAAAGCCTGCAAGATTGAATTGGCTGGGGAAGATTCTATGGGAGGCAGGTGGTCCCTCAAGTAACCAGGCCCTATGCCATGTAGGGCTTTATAAGTAACAACCAGCATCTTGAATCGCACCAGGAAGCAAACCAGCAACCAGTTCGTAAAGCAGAGGTGTTACATGGTCATACCGAAGCATGCCCATCACTGCTTGAAGCTTCTGGGTGCTCTTCAAGGGCAGTCCCATGCAAAGAGTGTTGCGGTAGTCAAGCCGCAATGGGACTAGGGCATGAGTGACTGTCTGAAAGGCTCCCTGATCTAGGAAAGGGTACAACTGGTGTCCCAGATTAGAACTAAGCAGATTAGTTAAGGAACTATCAACCTCGAGTTCCACAACTAAGGGGCAACCATTGGCCTTACCTCTTGTGCTCAGCAGCTGTCTTTCAAGCCAGTATTATGCCATTTATATTCATCAATAGATACCATGAGAAGGGCAAATAGACAGTCAAAATGTTTAGTTCTTGAATCATTCTTTTTTTAGAAAAGGGTCAAAACTGTCCAAATTAGAAACCATCGAAAGGAATGAAAGAGATAGATAAACTAGTGACTGGCCTGGATGGGGGCTCTTTCTTATTGGGAACCCCGGGGTTGGACCTCTAGGCTTTCAAGACTACAAGCAGTCACTTTTGGTTTATAGAATACTGTTCTTTGCTGAAAAAAATATAATTTTCTATTTTATGATAATAACTGCCTGAAAAACCCCAAAGTAATGGAAACAAATGCTTCACTAATGATGTGCAAAGAAATGTAACTATACTGTTTGCTTTGCATCATTCATAAATTAATGAGTTGCAGCCGCATTATGTGTTGTGTTTAGATTCCATCATCACTGCTGTTTAACTAGATATGATAATTGGCTTTTGTGTGAAAGTAAACCTAGATCATTTTATTTCACATAAAATTAACATGAAATATTTTCTACCATAAAAAGTTCATTAGGAATATGAGTGTTACGTGTTACAGGCAAAATGGAAAAAAAAACCTTGACATATGCCCTACCACTCTATGCTTTAAGTTGGAGAAAGATCTATACATATGCAACATTTGAAATAAAGTCCTTGATTTTTGTTCATTGAATTCACATCAACTTAGACTTGAACCAATTTTCACTTTCCAGATTTAAAAAAATGCTTCTCTATTTTAAAGATATTTTTGGAATTCAGGACTGAAGATGTTACAGCAAAGAATGTAAAAATGTTGCTTTGGGAAACACAAACTTTAGAAGCTTTTCCAATAAGCAGAGCTCTCCTTATCAGAGGGAACCAGGGTGTCTTTATCAGGGGAATTCTTCCAGAGAGAGAGAGAGTTAAGAAGCTGAAATGGTGGATGAGGGAGTATCACAGGCTTATCTTCCCCGTCCACTTCTTTCGTAAGCTTTGGGCCACTTCCTACATAGCCGATCAAATGGATTTCCATAGGGTGTGCTGCTGATTACAGTTCTCATTGTAACAACCCACAGAAGGATGGAATAACTATGCCACCCATCGAAAATGGATCATGTGGAAAAGCTTTCTCAAAGAACTTCTGAAGGGTAATGCAGTCTGTGAATCAGCTCTATCTTCTCCTGTATTGAAAAATGCACAGGGTTGAAATCTGAAACACTGAAAATCAACATTAATATTTACAAGCAAAAATAAGAGAATGCAAAGGTGTGAAGAAGACATTCTCGTGTATCTTTGGCTTGAGGTAAGTTCTCTTTCTGATAGTAAAGGTGTTTATTATGACTTTTTATATTTCTAAAAAGCAAAAAAAACTGCAAAAAAAAGTAACCCATGATAGTAAAAGTAAATAATAATAGTAATGTAAAAACATTCATAGGAAAGTTTTCCATTTTATACTGTAGGGTTTCTAAATCTTTTAAATTGTTTCCATTTTATTGTTAACTTATAAGTGGTCTTCCATTATAAGATAATGGAATCTATCATAGTCCTTCCATTTCCATTGTTCAAGTTGTTGCTTGTTGTCCATATATGCAAGCAAGACTGGGAGCACCTAAAGATTTCCAGAAATAGAATCCCTGGCCCATAAAATAAAACCATAAAGGGAAGGAACCCTAAAAGAGAACTAAGCATGGTCAGAACTGCAGAACATTAGGTGATAGCTGTATCACGCAGAAAGGCATGGTTGGCATGTGGAACATCTGGACTTGGCAGGTCCCCACTTAGATTCAGAGGACCTGCTTTTTAAAATGAAAATAGAATTTTTAAAATAAATAAACCATTAGTATGGTCAGAACATATATAAACCATAACAGAAGAATAATTTTACATGAATGGCTTTAATTGCCTTAAATGCTTGCTTTTACCGTGTGATTCATAATTAAGTTTTCTGAAAGGGTTGTTTGATAAATTGCATGCCTCACATTTTGCTGCTTACTTGTCACCGACAGGCATTTGGCTTGGTTTGAGCAGACAGCAGCAGCTGCATGGGGGGAGGGGTCAAAAACCTCAAAATGGCAACAACAGCAGCCTGATCGATGCCCCACACCACTCTCTCCCCTGGCTTCACTTGGGATCACAGTGGTATATTCAGCTATTTCCTTAAAGTAAAATCCCTCAAATTCTATGCATTTCTCTCCAGAAGTAGGCCCCAGAGTTTTTATTTGTTTTATTAAATTTAGAGACTGCCTCTCCAGATGACTCTGGGCAGCTTACATTATAAAAGAAAATAAAAACAGAAAGAAACATCATGAAATATTCTAAATGTCTAGAAGGGTAAATACAACCCCCCCAAACCCCCAAAGAAAAACTGACAGGGTCTCAGCAACCACCCTACCCTCAAGCCTGGGAGCCCTTCTATGTTAGTGTGGGAAATCTTTTCCCAATTTAATGTTTTTTATATGGGTTGGGACTACAGTTTTTGGTCTTTCAAACCAGCTTGGAAATGACCAATGTCTGAGATAACAGCTTCAGATTGTTTATTTTCTGCTGCTGCATTCAGCCCCGTCTATCTGCTATATAAGCAGATTATTCCACTGACCGACATTTTCAGCAATTCAAAAACAGTGCTACCAGCATAAATAGGGGCAGGAAATGCATGACTGGCTGCTTTTGTATCACTCAGACTGATATCCCATCCTTCCTCCACTGAGAATAACTGCCAGCTTACTTTATTCATATAATAATTCTATAACATGGAAAAGATTCAGACAATGGCTTTCTCATGATTACCCAATAGATACCTACTGATCATGAATGTGAATTAAATTTAATATACTATCCACTCCTCCTCCTTTAAAAGCTCACTATTCTATGACTGTCCAAGGGAAATCTAATAAGTTAGTATTATACTATGTACTGAAACTCTTTGGATTTTGCATATATATAATAGACCAACAGAATTTCCTCCATTTTTGGACCTTCCTTGGGGAGATACCATGAGAAAGATGTGCTCCTCTACTTCAAAACCTAATAGAACTCACTTTCCCATACTTTGAAAAAAATAACTCACAGCACTGGTTATGTTTAATCCATTCTGTAAAACATGTGGCATTTTGACCATCCCAATTGCATTTATCAGTAAATGGGATATGCCTGGTCCTACAATTCCATTTAGGAACTGAAAAGATTTGGACCTGAACTTCAGAACAGAGAAAACTGTTTTTATGCATATGCCTTCATAAAGATCATTCTAGTGCTTATCTTTGAAGGAAAACATTCATCTTGCACTTCACAGATGATCTAATGAAATGAGAAATAAATGGTTCATGCGAAAATAAACTTTCCCTTCCTGCTGGCTGCTTATAAAGTTATTGATTTCTTATTTGAAAGGGGCAGTAGGGAGAAGATTCAACTTAGATGTAGACTATCATATACTGCAAAAGGATCTAAAAAGCTAGATTCATTCTGTATCCAATATGAAAATATTATTTAACTATAACATTAAAGACAACAGTACCTCCAGTGGGGCCTTGTTAAGGGGAACAAAAATATTAAATAACCTATTAAAATATACTGTGAGCATGAGATATTAATTTACATCAACATATTTTACAGGTTTATCATGGAGAATGCTGAACAAAAATAAATGTTCATGAACTTGCATTGATTTATTTCTTTATATGGTTATCCTCATTTAAATTTTCAGAATGGTCACATGTCAAGGATTACTGATTCTTCTGTTTCTTGAAGCTGCCTTTGCAAGTCCCTGTCCACACTACTGTACATGCTCTCCACCAGGAAACAGTCCACTAAAATTGAACTGTAGTTTCATGGGAATGATGGTACTTCCACTTTTACCAAGTCAAACACAAGAGTTATACCTCCAGGGCAACAGACTAGAAACAATACCCGCAGGAGCATTTGACCATCTTCAGGTGCTGAAGATCATCAATCTATCTAGAAATCCATGGCATTGTGACTGTGGAATTTTGTATCTGAAAAACTGGTTGGAAGATCAAATGGGAAGCTTACTTTCTAAAGATGTGAGGTGCTTTTCTCCTCCTTCACTTCGCAAAAAAATTATATCTGAGCTCAAGAGGAATGAACTGCCATCTTGTTACACTTCCCGAACACTTTGTTCTGATTTCTTGTTCAGTGATGCATTCCTCTTCTTTCTTATGTTCATTCCTTTTATTATCATTTGTTTCTTGATAACAAAAAGGACTAAATTTAAAGTGGATGTTTATGACAAGAATTCAACAGACCTCAGGATATTGCCTGCGATTTCTGATCAGCTGAAAAGAAGAAAGGAAGAAGACCACCAAGCCATTCACCATTGCTTGTGACTACTGTGCATTGGGTTGCAAAACAAAAAGAAAGGTCAAACAAATCATTTGTTTATCATTAAAAGTCAAACGGTCAACTGAAAAGCATGACTATTTTTGATTGTTCATTTTAAAGAACAGAAACTCATTAAGAATATCTACACTGAACAAAAAAAACCCCATAATATGCAGCTTTTAAGGTAAAATTCAAACCAAAGAATTAGTATTCTCAGTTTAAACATGATACTTTTGATTTTCTATAACATGTTTCAATGCATCTGATGAAAGCACCTCCTGCAATCTGGAGTATAATTCAAGTCAAAGATCAGGTGGGCAATTATAGCGCTCAATTAATAAATCAGTATCCTGAATTATTTAGCACCTGTTGACCTGGATTCTGTCCTGGTTGTGGTCATTACTATTTGATCCATAAACAGTTGTTGGCAGCCAGAGTCCAGATACTCCAGATGCTGATTAGGATATGCCACAATTATAAATGCCTTAAAGACCTTCTATTTACACTACTCTATAGTGAGTCGTATATATGGGGCTCCCTTTGTGTGTGTGTGTGTGTCTATTATCTATGTCTTCTGCTAACTATGTTTTTAATAATCTATCAACAACACAAAAAAGTAGTTAGCAATGGATGTGGTTTCTTATTGAGATTACATGGGAGAACTTGTTATCAAGTTCAAAGAGCTGTGTTAGCTAATTGTCTCTTTCTGAGCCCAGTTCAAGATAATTGTGCTGACCTTTCAGCCTCTATATAGTTTGAGAAAACCCTATCCTATTAACACTTCATACCAACCTATTTATGTATCTTCCAGATCCCCCCACACCCATTCTTGGGGGTATATGCAGACAAATAACATTTTTAGCTTTTGCACCCCATCTGTGGAACTTCTTTCCCAAGGATACTTACTTAGTGTCTATCTTGCTATACATGGAAGTATTTCATGAATATTTTTGTATTATTCTGGACTTTTAATGTACAGTATTTAAAAAAAATGTGCAAATCCATGTCTTCTGATGTTTACTATTCTTTAATATTTCCGTTGCAAGTTATTGTTTTAAATTGCCTTTAATCATCTCAAATTTGTTTGGGACACACAAAACATAAAACACAGACAAGACCCCAGGGATTATGGTAACCATTTTCTGAGAGCAGCTTATTCTTCCCATTTATCCTATCCCCAAATTATCTTCCCGATTTACACGGGAAAGAGATACACTATTTAATATGCATAAAACAATGGCTTTCTTTCTTTTTCTTATCAGACTAGAAACTGGAGGACCATGAGTCCTTCCTTAGATATGAAAGCCAGCTAGGTGACTCTGGGTCAGTCACTCTCTCTCCACCCTAGGAAGGGGGCAAGGGCAAACCACTTCCAAAAACATTGCCAAGAAAACTGCAGGGACTTGTCCAGGCAGTTGCCAGGAGTCAATGCTGCCTTGAAGGCACACATACACACACACACAGAATTTAAACTAACTTTTACCAACCTGCTGCTTCCACATTAGCTGGACTAATGCTCCCATCACCACGGCCAAAATAACAGTGGATAATGGGAATTGTAATTCCAAATGAGCACATATATTTTGCAGTTTAGGAGAAATCATATATCCAAGCAGACTGCAAAACATACAAGTAGAAATTGCAGTAGCAACAACGATTTTCGCTAACAAAACTGATGAAAGTAATCTGATAACTATTTCATTGGATAAAATGAATTTTACCATAATAACTATTAAAACATCATGCCCTTCATACCAGGGAGTGTTGATCTGAATGTGCCACACAATTTTCTTCCTCTCATCAAATATCAGTACTGGTGAAACTAGAAGACAGTCAATAAGCACCACTCGGTAGGTGATACTTTAGAAGGTTTCTGTAAGAATGGGACTCACATCCAGCAAAATAACAAAATCCAAACCCAGGGTTTCAGATTAAAGGGGCTTGAATCTTAATGAGGACCAGTCAAACACTGCCACATACATCATGATAAAAAATACAAAGCCTCATATCTACATGAATTGAGCATATAATTCATGGGATTTACAAGGTAGGCTGGTGACAGCATTTGCACTGTATTGTTTCTGTCATTCTATAAGCACAGATTTTTCCCCTCTGAGGTTTTTTCATCTGCTTTTAGCAAACAAATATTTCAGTATAAATAGACCAATATATGAAGACCTACCTTTCTGTACGCTTTAACTGTATACTTTTAATGTAACCGGTCAAATGTAGCCTTCACACATCACACAAATTTCAGAAATATACATTTAAGCTTTTGTCTAATTCTCCCACTGGAACCAGTGGAACTCAGTTGTGTAACTTTGTCTGGGAGGGGCTCCTCCTCTTTAAAATAAAACTACGTATTCTGATCTCAGAAGGCCTTGTGTTGCATAAACTTATATGGTATTTCACTGTAAAGAGATCTAGAGGCAGGCTGCACTACTGTACAAGCTGGAGGGAATGTCCCTGTTCTGGGTAGAAAAGAAGGAAGAAAGCTAGAGTGGAACTTGGCAAAAAGTTTTCAGAACAAAGGGAATGCCAAAGGCTTGGCTGCCGCCAGTGCCTTTTTCTGCCCACATTATTTATGTACCTGCAGCAGCTGCAAACCACGAGGCACCTTAGTCCACTTCATGCTTTCTCCTTGAGCTCTAGAAAGAATTAGACAAGCCCTTTGCAATTTTCACAGTCACAGTTCTCAAGTTCGTGAGATAGAGCTCCCTGAGGGAATATAGGCAGATGTTAAAGGAGATACCACCAGAGGCCATGGCACGAGACACAGAGAGAAAAGAGATTCTTTAGAAGATACTTGGTGGGAAAAGGAGTCAGAGCCATTGCAGGAAAAAATGAAATATATATTCTCTTAATGCAAACAAACATTTTAAAATTACACTTTTTAGCTGGGTACCAATAGTTCTGTTACAATCAACCCCAAAGAACCAATTGCCTTGTGTATGTAAAAGAAGTTACATCCATGCAATGGTTTGGGAATAGCAACATAGAGAGCCATTATCCAACATACTAGCTCATGGTATCAACAAGTCTGAAGCACCTACTAAAATCAATACTGTATAATCCATCAGTATTGACATATACTTCAGCTACAGCTCCACCATCAACCTGTGATCAGCACCATTCTGAAGGGAACCTGTGCAAATCCAGAAGTAAAGATGATTTAGGTTTCCCTGTTCAGAAGGGGAGCCCTTTGCATATGCACTCGAACTTGCATATGGCCCTGTTTTAGACTGATGTCAATCACAGGTTAGCCAAGGAGTGCAATGAATGCTTGTGTTACTATCTAGAGAAGGGCTAGCCCAGATGTTTGTCACAAAGCGCGGAACCCGTTTCCCCCGGGTTTTGCCCAATAAGACCCTGAAGACAAGAATTAGCTGTTCCTCTTTTTATTGAAGCGCTCCAAGAAAAAGGACTCCGTCTCGCTAAAGGGAGAGGAGCCCCCAGCAAACTTTTACATCTATTTTTATACTAGTTGGAAAAAAGAGGGAATAAACATAATTGGTTACATTGAGATAAGAAAATAGGTATAATTGGTTACAATGTTGCACAGACGCACCTGATTCCATGTTACATATGAACATCCCATAATAAGCTTAACATGTTCTATGTTTTCTAAAATTCCCACCTTTGGGGGGGGGTGTTTTGCTATGCTATTTAACCAAAGGTTACCTCTTGGTCAAGCCTCTAGCTTTGCCAGTTAAGCAAAGGTTGTCTCTCGGTCAAGCCTCCAATTTTCTGCATCCCTAACACTCCCCTTATCTCTAACATTCCTCTTTTATGCCAAGCCACCTGCAGTTTTTACATGATTCACACTTACAAATCTCATCTTCTGACCACACGTTCTTATTGCTGCTCTCACAGATGTCCTTAATAGACCATAATGTATTGGAAATCCACCATAACGGCCCAGTAGGCCCAATATGATTCATATATGGATGGCAATAATTATGATTAATATATATACCATGTAACAACATACGTACAGTTTCACTGGCAGCCTGTTCTTATAGAAATCTACATGGAGTTGATCTAACCAAAGAGTAGTATGATTGGCTACAACTATTGTGGATTTCAGGAGCAGGGGTAGATACTCTGGCAAGTTAAATCTATTATCCTCCTAATCTTTGCCAAATCATCATTTATGATGTAGCTGGTGTGCTTTGTCCACCAATCTGTGGTTTGTTCATTTTTATCAGCCAAACAGTGAGGTGCAGTGTATCAGGTGTTGGTTTAGTGTCTCAGACACCCAGACATAATTCCTGATTTGGTACAAAGCTTATGGATAGTAATAAATAGTCTGACCTCTGCCATAAAAGTCTATCTTCTCTCCTGTAGGAAGGATGGATGACAATGATGATGATGATACATTTACTAAAGCACAGTACAAATAACAAAAACACTGCATGTATGTATGTACATATTTATTTGGTTTATATCCGCTCTTTTGGTCAAAAGCTCAAAGCAGTATACAAAGTGCTCCTCCTCCTATTTTTCCCCACAACAACCCTATGAAGTAGGTTGGGCTGAGAGAAAAGAGTGTTTTTCGTCCTGCTGACATGTATTGGATATGGGATTATGCTTAAGGTTACAGCTCACAAATCTCTAACTGCCTGCATCTGCACAAAGCTTTGCAACATTCCATTCCCCTGCATCTAATATTTTTTTGACTCTCCATAATTCATGATGGTACGCTAGGTCAAAGGCTTTTCTATCTGGATAAAAGCCATAGACGTCTCTCTATATACTGTATGTCAGCCCCACTAGGGAGACCAGACCAGGAAATCAACTCCATAGGAAGGCTAAATTGCTTTTATTAAGATCGGCTACAATAACAGAATCTTGCAAGTCTGATTGTGTTGTACCTCCTCCTCCTCCTTATAGTTCAGTGAATAGGGAGGCTTCTGTCTGAACTGCTTCTGAATGCGATCTGGCTGTTGTGTACTTAAAAATGTTTCAGCTCCTTTTACCTAGGTAACCGTTGCTGCATATCTCCATCAAGGCCATCTTCCTTACTCTTTACAATATAGGGCTTTAGAACTTCTAATTCTGCCCCAACTACAGTCCATACATTTAAACAATACATGCATAAATCCTTGCAAGTACATCCCATTACGGTTCTTAAATCCAAATTCTAAGCTGCAATAGAAAGTTTGTGACAGGGAGACATTCATTGTACCATTATATGCAAGCCCTGGAGCTAAAAGGCTCATTTGGGTAATCAAACACCCATTCCAACACAATTTCTTCCTAGTGTATCTTGGATCAATGCAATCTTTTTTCTTTTTTGGGGCGGGGTGGGGGTCTGTCCAAGTCAATGATCCAGTAAATGGAAATGTTTGGGAGGGGAAATGAATTGAGATCCAGATACTCATAATATTTTGATTTGATTTGATTTGATTTGATTTCACTTGTATGCCACAGAATCTTTCCAGCCCCATGGTGGCTTAGAACAAAAAAACTATACAATGGTCATGGTACAATAAAAAAACAAGGGGCAATCATTCCACAACAGAAAAAAGCAGAAAATATAAACAATAATTATTGATGGCAAAAACAATCAATCCCCAAATGTTCTCCAGAAGAGCTCCAACTTAACCAATTTATAGAAGGTAATCACCAAAGAGGTCAGTCTAGTTCTAGGAGATTGTTCCAAAGTGCAAATGCCATGACTGAGAAGCAACAATTCCTAGCCTCAGTCTCCTTCACTTCATGAAAATGTGGTACCACCAGCAGTTTCTCCTAGGAGAATTGCCTCATGCAGGTCAATTCTGGTTAGAGAAAACAGTCCTGCAGGTACCTAGGTGCCAAAGCATAGATGTCTTTATAATTTAAAACCAGCATTCTGGATTGCACTGGGAATCTATTGGCAGTCAGCGCAGAGCCGCAATATAGGTATGTTTGTGGCAACAAGCACCAACCAGGAAGCAGGCTGCTGTATTTTGAACTGTCTGCCTGTTTACTAATTAGCCAAACTATCACATTCAGTGACAACCAGTATGTCCACAGACATTTCTAGAAATTTCAAGACATGTCTTCTAATGGAATTATTACAAAGTAAAACAATACTTTGATAACTTCTAATTCTGTTTTTAAAATCTTAGACTGTAAATAAATTTTGACTGAAAATTTAGGTGTGCTTCAAAAATTAACTGCCGCTGCTTTACCTTTCTTCCTTAAAAGAGGCCTTGCTTTTACAGAACAGACTTCATGGGCAGCATCTGGTAGTGGGCGTAAGCTGTCCAAAAATAAAATGCTAATAGGAGACTCAGTTGGCTGCATGTTTGGAAAGCATGGGGAGAGAACATCTTTACTGCATGACCAGATATTTCTTGGAACTAAACTGAACAGTGATAAAATATGAAGCAGCCTCTCCTGAAGAAAGGCCTGGATAACAGATTCCAGGTGGGGCAAGAGCTTTTTTTCTCCCCTTTATAACTCTAAAGTTGACTATAACATTTTAATTAGCTCTTTCAGTCTCTTTTTCTGTGAATGGGACACCTGCATTATGACAAGAACAAGTATAAGTGGCATTTGCTTCAAAATACTAGAGTGTGACATGGTCTCATTTATGAATCTATATCAGGCAGTCAAACCTTCCATTAGAAGAGAATATATGTAACTTAGGGTTGAAACTGTGGAGTCCTTGGTGCTTTCTGAGCTTGGTTGTTTGCTTACTGATGTTTCATTACTAACTAGGTAACATCTTCAGTGCTAGTGAGTGTGAGGTTTGCTCCCTGTTTATATACAGTAGCTTGCCCTGCCAGTGTTGGTGGAGGGTGGTTTTCTCCTTTGTAGTTCCTTGATTAGGGTATTGTTTTCTGCTTGTTTGCCTGGTGTTAATTCCTGCTTATCTGGGTGTTGGCTGCTGGAGAGGATGTGTTCTGGTCTTTTTATTTCCTTCTTAGTTTTTTTTTTTTTACTGTCTCTTTTGAATGGTGTGTAATTGTGTGTAAAGGATTAATACTCACTTGCACTGATGTTACCTAGTTGGGTAATGAAATGCCTGCAAGCAAACAACCAAGCTCAGAAAGCACCAAGGACTCTACAGTGATACCTTCCTCCAGGAAATTTCATTCCGTCCCCCCTCCCCGATTTTCTGTGATAACCTTTATACTTTAATTTGAAAATAGCACATTTAATTAGCAACATACACTTGCTATCATATGCTAGGGCAGGCAGTATCTAGGCCTCTGGAAGCTAATGAACCTAAATAATAATCACCCTAACTTTATAGCCAATTGTGAAGCATGATTGGAACTGTTTTGTAAAATCACCTGAACAGCCACTCACTGCACACGTTTCCTATGTCAATGCAAAACCAAGGATGTTTATTTCAAAATAATATTGAATTTAGGATTACAATCCCCGCCCCATCTTTATAGTAAAGTTATATTTAGAATATTTATTCCCTAACCTGGTATCCTCTTCATGCAATGCAATTTCTTCTCCTAGAATTCTCAACTAGCATCAAAGGTATTTGGGAATACCAAGTTAAGAATTCTCTACCCTATATATCAGTTTGGGAAGCATTAGTGGCATTAAATTGTGTCCTAACTCTTAGGACATATTAAGAAACTTGCTCTGTCTTTCAAACATAGCTGCTGGTCTTAATCACAATATTTAGGCCTGCTGCTTAGGAATTGGCTGTTCTCAGAGCACTGCAGTGTCTTTCCTCCTTTTCCTGAATGAGTGGAAATGAAAGCACGTCTTTTCTGAACAAGAAAGGTCAGAACTAGTTTTATTTTAAAGACAGCAAAAACTAGAAAACAGAGGAATTGTAATATCTCTGTAAGTTGCTGAAACCATGGGTAGAAGAGAGCAGATGATGAGATAGAATACCAAACATTACATATGTGAAAGATTATGCTCAGTGGGATCTCATTACTGAAAGAGTGCAACAAGGTTTGGAGATGTGAAAAAGCAGTGAGACTGTAATGTGTCCCCATACACAGCAAGATGTGTCAGCCCCGAGTAACCAGTGGTTGCAAGATCTTGTCCCATGGCAATTCTGCATTGCCATACAGTATTGAAAGTACCAAATGTAGGTCTATCTTCTAGTGGTTAATGTGTCTGAAAACATCACATACGATATACATTGGGGGGAAAATAGATATTTTAAGTTTGATCTGACAAAGAGAAATAGTCTGAACAGTCACTTGGCTAACTCAGTGACTAGGCTTACATATCAGATTAAACCAAAATGTAGTTTGCTTTTGGCTTGACTCGAGGCACCAAGGTCTGTAAATTATAGATTATGCTTATGCTATGCAAACCCAGCCAGTTATATAAACTAAATGCAGGTGTAAACCAAATTGCTAAGTTAACCATGGCATAGTGTAAAGTCAAGAACAGAGTAAGGGCATACTAAAGGCAGGCTTTGGCAGTATAGAGATCATACCAAAAAGCAGATTTAAATAAGTAAAGCCCTGGAGGAGCAGTAAAAGAACAAGACAGTTTTATGGAAACAGGCATCTGGCAAAACAATTTTATGATTTATGTGAATTATAATTTCTTTAGATAGTACTTTGTAATATAAAACAGATAACACTGGCAGGGAAGGACAATGTGGGGAAAAAAGGAAGAAATCTGTATATAGACAAAGATTGGAATGATAGAAAATGATTGAAAACAATTGCTTTCTGTAGTCATTAGCTCTTGCCAAGACTAATGAATTACAGCTGTTGAAAGATAGTAGCCCACTGCAGTACCAGTAGCAAAATAGCACCAGAGTTTATTATCATGGTCTCTGCAAGGGCTAAGTTAGGGCTACCATATCTGGAATGCAAAACTCTGGATAATCAAGGTGTATCAAAAAGGAGGTAGGGAAAAAAAAATCTAACTCTGGATGTTTTTCAAACCACTTGTGGAAAGAAACAGTAAGTGCTTCCAGCATCAACTTATTTGTGAAAAGAGCTTTCAGAAGAGGATACTCTGAAAACTCTTGCTTTTGACTGAAAAAGTGCTTCCATCCTGGGGAAACTTTAGGGACCGCTGATTTACACATAATGAAATAAACCCTCACCCACTCACCCCCAAAAAAACCATGAGGACAAGGGAGAACATGCTATTTACAAGATATCTATTCAGAAATAATTGATGTAATTGAAATAAAAATACAACGTGTCTGGAGAACTGGGGAAGGACAGACCAGCTGTGCCTGCTAAGTCTGGTGTCTAGTGTGAATAATCACCTTCCACACTCTGCTTGCCCTTTTTATGGTATCCTTTGTGGTTATTTATTATTAAATAAGCATACTTTAAGTTACTACTGAAAGTAATTTAACAGTCTCTGCTGAAGAACTGTTAGCTAGATCATTTATTTTAGTTTTAAAAATAGAAAGACAAGATGGATAGAACTGAAAGGTGTGAAGTAGACCCACCAAATATGGCCTGCACAAATCTGGGTGACCACTAGATGACAGCCATGAGTTGATGCCACCTATTGATTATCTAGAGTTCTGCAGCCCTATGTGAAACATCCTTAATTAACACTAGTGTTCAGCAATGGTTTTAGTACTTAGATTTGTTTCAACAGACTTTTCTCTGCTGCAATTAAAAGAATATCAAAAGCATCTTTTGAAATAAACCCTCATGCCAAACACTGGCTATATAAACAAGTTACTCTATATGGGACAATTATTGTTAGAAACAAACAAACAAACAAACAGGATTCATTTTTATTATAATTAAATTAGTATTTAACAGATTGACCTCAATCCAATCCAGCCTTGGATTGCAACAATCTGCAACAATTTCAGTTGAAGCTCTCTTAAAATGTATGTACGCCTCTCCCTTCTGCTTAAGATTCGGACCAAGTAATAGTGTAATTATATATTATGAACAAAAATATGAATTTGGACAAACAGTTTCAACTTGATGATGTCACTAGATGGCACAGAAATGCAGAGCCAGCATCAAAGAACTGAAAAGACAGCAGCACAAGTATTGTTTGGGCAACCACCTGCAGGTTCCTGATACTAGAGCAATGGAACAGGCAGCTTTTCACCGCTGGATCTCCATCAGTGAATGGTCACGTGGTTCAAAAGCCACATGGAATAATTATAGCCTAAATGCCAAGGGGAAGGCAATCTGTTCTGTGCAATATACCATTATCCCCAATAGCTGCCACAATAACATTAGCCAAATCGTACATGCACAAGTCATCAAAAAGCTCCCTACCAAACCAGGATGTGATGACCTTAAAATGGGTAACAGTAATCGCTGCAAAATCTCTTCCAGATATTTCTGTAGAGCAAGCTAGGCAGCATCCTCCACCCGATTACTATTTTCCTCAGTGCTCACTGAATCAATGTGTCCTGAAATCTGTCTTAATTAGCTCTGTATTGTGCCAATTTGACAAATAACACAGAATGCTGAGTTGCCAGGACTACTCATGGCTCACAGGCAAATTGCACACACGGCTAGCATCAAAATTCATTTGTTAGACATCCTGATGTTTAAGACTCCCCATGATCAGCTGCAGTAGAAATGAAATAAACATAAAAACAATAATACTGAAGAATAAAAGATCCAAGACTAAGCCCAAACATCAGTCTATTCAAATTTAACTCACAGACACCCAGAGACATAGATGCACATGCACATAACACACACACACACACACACCAGTGCTGTGCTGCACATTAGATTTAAGGCAAAAAGGTGCTTATGAGCATGCACTGCCTGCCGATTCTTAAACCAAGTGTGTCTTTGTCAGGAATGCCTGTCAGCTAAGCAGAGCTGAAGTGGCATGGGTGGGGGGGAGTTAAAAAAGATCACAATGGCAATGTAACCATTTGATCAAAGTCCTGCCCATTTGTACACATGCATAATATTGATACAGATAGTCCTCATTTAACAATGCTAATTGGGACTAGAAACATTCATAATGCAACATGGTCATAAGTCGAAAAACCATGTGACCGCGACGCTCAGCAACAGCAGTTCTGGCAGTCCTGGTTGCCATAGTTACTTGAGGACCATGTGGGTCATTAAGCGAGGACCTCACATGACTGCGACTTCCAACTTCCTACAGGCTTCCTTAATGACCTAGCTTGTAGGAAGTCAGGAGGGAAGGTCGCAAATTGTGATCAAGTGACTCTGGGACACTGTGACAGTTGTAAGTACGAGGTCCAGTCATAACTACCACTTGTTCAGTGCCATCGTAAGTTTGAACAGTTGCTGAACAAGTGGTCAAACGAGGACCACCTGCACCTGTACAAAAGGATTGGGGCTTCACAAAGAATGGAGATGTTTATGCCTCCATATATTCCGAAGCACCTTTTTACCTTTGAAGCCAAACCATTCCTCCATCTGTCTGTCTTTCTGTCTGTCTATCTATCGCATTTTAACCTTACAAGAACAACAAAAACCACAGAAGGTATAAAAGCAGCAAATAAAAGACATATTGAAACCTCAATAAAAGTATCAACAATTGATTTTTTCCCCTCCTTTGTAAATTTCAGTGTTACATTATTTTATTAATTTGGGTTATTTATACCAAGCTGGAGATTGTGTTTTTTCAATACCTTTTGTGGTCCCAAAAGATAAACATGTGCATGTGCAAAATGGCAGACAGGCTTTTGTGGCCATAAAAGTCCATTTTGTAAAACTTTGGTTACCTGATTACCAATACTTTGGTTGGAAGCTTCAGAGAAACGCATTCTTCTTCCCCTTCAAATCTTTCCACTTGTTAGATCATGACTTCAGTGTTCTGGTGAGAGGAGAAAGCGAGTGGTTACTTGTATATTTTCTTAGCTCCAATGGTTTTTCCAATGACTGCACTAGGCTGAGGATCACACTTTGGGAAACACTGACTTAGGGACTTTTTCATTCTAATTAGTTTAACACACTAAAAGTTTAAAAATGACTTCAAAATGACCTTAGACATTAAAAGGCTATTAAAGACATGAGAAGACAGGATGTAATTCATAGGGGTCTAAAACTGAAGGACTATTCATATTTACTGGGAAATAAATCTTACTGAATACAATGTGACTTAAGTCAGAGTAACCATATGTAGGGAAACACGTCCTTCACTTCAGCTTTCAAATACTTTACTTCAGAAGATGAGAATATCCAATGAAGGGTCTGTAAAGCCAATTGGCTAGGTTGAGGACATAGGCCTCAGATATCCAAGCCTTCAGCTGTTTAGGGCTTTAAAATTTAAAACCAGAATTTTGAGTGGGGGATTCAAAAAATTCCACCACCAATTCCTCTGGCAGCAAATTTGGGAGTTCTACTTCTGGAGGAATCTATGGCAGGTGAAATACTAATGCATATGAAATCCAGCTACCATTCATCATTCCCTTTAAAAAAATACAAGCAGAGGAGCACTTTTAAAAGAACGTATGAGGTGGCTCTTGACTTATTCTTGGAAATATGCCACCTTGGAAAGTGTGGCATATTTACTGTAGTGCTGGCTCTTTGCAGAGACATTTCTCCCCTTCTCTAATTGTTTCTGGCATTATCATTTGTTTTATTTAATGATTGGTTATATTTATGTACTGTCTTTTCTCTAAGGAGCTTTTATCTCCACAATAATCCTATGAAATTAGTACAGCTAAGAGAGTGACTGGCCCAAATTCATCCAAAGAGGTCTCTGGGGATTTGAATCTGGGTGTTCCTGGTCCTAGTCTGACACTTTAACCATTTGGCACAGCTTGGTAACTTTTAAAAAAGAAATACATAGAAAAAAGTTACCTGAAAATTGCCCTGACAATGTGGACAGTACAATGAAGCAGATTTCTGAGAATTTGCATATCAGTACTGGAATTGGCTTGAGATCAGAAACCAACTGATAATTGGCAAAGTTATTTTAATGCTGGCAAGATGTAATTTCCTGCAATCAATCCAGTACATAATCAGGCTGCTGCAATCTGTGCTATTTGCATTTGAAGCATTTTTCATAGGTAGCTCAGTATATGGCATATTACTATAATCCAGCCTGGATGTTACTGGTCTTTGAAACATTGTGATCACCCCTCCTTTTCCAGGAAAGAACATCAGCTGGCACATCAGCTGCAATTATGAAAAGGAACTACATACTATGAATGACACCTGCCCATTCAGCATCAAAGAGTTTAGCTACTCCAAGCTATCATATTGATACTTAAGGCAAAATGTAACCCTGAACAAAGTAGACTGAATATTGTTGTCTTTGGCTAAACTTCAGGTTATCTTTCTTGTCCAGTCCATTACTGACTCCTGTGCACGATATCCATAACTACATCTATATCTGGCTCACATGTTATAACAATAAACAGGTTGCAAGGCTTTGTTTTGTAGCACTGAACATGCCACTAGTCCTGTTCCCTAGACAATCCCATTTCCCATTTCCTCAGGGGGGATTGTACATTTTTTAAAAAAGTTAGGTAAAATTAAGGTGTTTGTAAAATTCTGTTAAAACTAGCTGACCTTGGTTGATCTCAAAAAAGCTAAGTAAGGTTGGATCTGATTAGTATTTGATGGGAAACCACCAGGTCTCTAGGCTAAACAAGGAAGCTGAAAAAACATCCCCAAAGAAGGTAGTGTCAAACAACTGACCCATGAAGTCAGCAGGAGTCAAGCTCAACTTGAAGAAGTCTTTACCTTTACTTTAACATCATTGTAGGCATACACCTCAATTTTAGTGCATTCCCTCAAAATGGTAAGAAAGCAACATTCAGTTGCAGGAGATTTTGGGAGGTGCTTAAAATGAGCTTGGAGACCACGTATATCCTTAGAGCTATGGGTCTGATTGATTAGGGAAAATAATTTTAGCTCAGTGGTAAACAACTCCCAAGTTTAATTTTTGGCAACTTCAGGAAAGGCTAGAAGATTCCTCTGTAAAATCCTGGAGAATTGCTGCCAATCTGTATAAACAATTGTGGGTAATTTCTTGCCTTTGGCCTAATTTCAGATGCTTTCTGGAAGCAATCAGTTCAGACTCGTGGCAAGTATGATCATCCTATTTCCAGTGATCTGCTGCATAGAGAAAAATGAGAGTGTCAACAAGAAAAAGAAAAGGGATTTTGGAAAAAGAGAGGAGATATGATTCAACCAAGATTTACTTAAGTTCCATCTATTATTGGCATATGGCTCCTGAAAGATTATTCCTATAGAGTGCAGCCCTCAGCAGAAAAAGCATTGTCCACCCCAATCATGACTTCTGTGTTCCTAATCATTAGATGAATGAGAACTCATCAGACTTCATATTTGTGAAAAATTACACCATTAAGAATATTTTAAATGTTTATTGAGAATCTGAAAATATGCTTCTTTTTTTCATTATGGAAAGAAAGTTCCAATAGCTAAACAGATTTTAACCTAAGGCTCTTTGAGAATCAAGCTTATTATAATAATATTAGATGGCTAACAGGCCATACCTCATCTTATATAAACCATTTGGAAGCCTGGAGCTTCTTCCAGCTGCTAAAATGACTAGGAAATTTACTGGCAAAAATATTCCTTTCTACCTGGCATCCAAACAGCTGAAAATTTCATCTCCCATATTTAATTTACATCCCAATTTGGGGGAAAAAAGATGTCATCATTACCTATCTTTTTTCTCTGGACCTGAGGTCTGCACCATTAACGAATAAAACTATGTTACTATCCAGAGCAAGTTTTTACACAAACTAAATTGCCCTAACAAAAGTATACAGCAGAATTTATGCAGTGTAATTTATTTCTGATATACTTAAATCAAACTGAAAGTAATTGGTTTAGTGCTATGTACAGATTTATGTATCTTTCTTTCTTGCATTTATAAGCTGCCTATTAAGATGTGCTGTGGGTAGATTCATTCTAATGCTTGTGAGAATAAAGTTGTATAATGTTTCCTCATAAAAGTTCTTACTTTCTTGTTACTCATAGCTTTTTCAAACTCTCCATATGTAACCTTAAATGTTTTGCATCTGTAGGTAATTATTTCAAGTGGGAGGATGAAATTAATCTAATAAAAACTCCCCTGCCCCAAATTTGGGCCTTGATACATAAAAAAATATATAGTAATACTGGTCCACTGGGGGGAAATGACCAATGATTCTTTTCTTACTGTAAGGAAGTCTAAAAGTATTTTAAATAAATAACTTAAAACTATTGAAAATACTCTATAAGGTAGACAATAGAGCATGTGTTACCTGTGAGATGTAGTTTGGAAGATGTTGCTCCCCCTATTGTTAGTCACTCCATCCATGGACCATTTAAATACTGTTGATAGGATTCCAAGTGGCCAACAAATATAATTGAATATTTTCATTTCCACTCTGAAATAGGAAATATACTCTTCAGGGAATCAGTGGAGAATTAGTACTCATGGATAAAATCTGAGCCAAAATTCCTATGATGGATTCAGAAAGAGGTAGAAAATGCTAAGATATTCTATATCAACAATACTTCATTTCTTTTAATGCATCCCTTCAAGTATCAGAATCACAGTCTGAATAACTTACAGTAAATTCTTACTGTATTTAATGGCATTTACTCCTAAGTATGTATACTTAGGTATGGACAGAGCTTTAATAAACCACTGATTGGATTTCACCAGTATGGCAAGAGTTGATATTTCATTAGAGGATGATACATATTTGTTCAGCTTTGAGAAGAGTAGATCAAGGAAGGATATAATAATAGCCTTCAAAAACCTGAGATGTTACACAGAAGATGGTCAGGTCCCCTTCTGTTTTATTGCAGAGTGCAGGATATGGAATAAAGGATTTCAGTTACAGGAAGGCAAATTCTGACTGACTGTTAGAAAAACACCTTCCTAACAGTAAGATTAGTTCAACAATGAAAAAGACAATCCATTGTGGTGGTAATAAGCTCTCTTTCACTGGATGGGTTCAAGAGGAAGCTAGTTGTGAGGGTGCTTTAATTTACATTCCTGCAGTGAGCAGAGCATGGGATTCAATGGCCAAGTTACCCCTTCTCAGTTTATGATTCTATGAAACATGATACAATAAAAAAAATACCGAGTCTAACTTCCATTGTTTGGCTACTATTCAATGCTAGAATATTTTTCTCCAGGTTGTTCTTGAAAGGAGGTGGCAAGCAGGATCACATCAAGAATTCCCTCCAAAGGAGGGAATTAACAATAGCTGTTCAAGCCGAAGTGCCCATTAAAGAGAGAAAAAGGAAGACATTTTCAACCTTAACCCCTTGCCTTGCACTCTAATCTCCATCTCCATTTCCTATTGCTGTCCCTGCCCCCCAAAAATTAGATATTTTGTCTGTGGTAGGAAAGCTCTATAAAAAGAGCCTTTTGACTCCTTTCCAATTGCAACACTACCTTCCCTTATCCTCACAAAAAAGGATTGTTTGTAAAGAATTCTCTGCAATTGTAAATGTACAAAATGCTGATTAACAATAAAGAAATAGCACTTTTTAAAAAACAAATGGGAAAGGACAGCTGGAATTCCTCAACGAAGACAAAATATTGATAATTAAATATGGAGACCTTAAACACATTTGCTCAACTTTTGTACAAATTCTGTCACGGAATAATGGTTCTTAAACTAGATCAACATTGTCACCTAGTGGCCACTTCAAGTACTCTAATAAGGAAAAAAAAATTGCAGAGATGCTGCTTTCTCCCCTAAAAATATAAACATCAGATCACAGGGATCATTTTTCCTTTTAACTGTTGACACCTCATTTCAAAATTTTGATTATTCATTTAGCCAGCATTGATGTAGCATAGCTGTACCATGGATAAAAGATAAAGCTAGCCAGTTAAGCCAAACTGTAGTTAACGTTTAGATGTGGGCACACAGATTGGGAGGCACTGGAAAGTTGATTAAAAAGCCATTTTTTATCTGGATGAGATTCTGATCAGTGGATGTCTTTTCACTTTCATCCCAACACTTGAAGGACAAAACGAGCCAAACATCTCTCCTCTGGACATTTGGAAGATCAAAATAAATGTTTCCCCCCTTTGGAAAGAACCAAGAGCTTTTACTATATAAAGAGGGGTGGAACAAAGAGGATTTTGAAGATCTACCTTTGTCAGCTGAATGCCTCAGATCTGCCCATATAACTTCCTCTATTTTGTCTGGCCAGCTTAATTGTAGCTGTGAGTGTGTGTAGAGCTCAAGCAATTTCATTTTAATAGAGAAAAACTGATTTGACTTAAATTCCTGTCTGAAGTTTCTGACTCTGTGGTAGGTAATTTCAGTCTTGGCAAGTACATAAGATCCAAATTGTGACAGTGTGACACCCAGAGCCGCAACAAGCATGGCCAACTGTGAAGAAGGATGGGAGTTGTAGTGCAGCAACTTCTAGTACTGTAGTCCATAAATTGGTAGAATATGCAGGTGTTGAAGTTAGCTGGGGGAAATGAGTCTTTCAGATTAATACATATTAGTCTTGTATATCCCCATCCAGAAAAAAGTACAAATGGTACACCAAATGACACCCATTCACAATGTCTGAGGTGGAATCTCAGTTATTTCTCTTCTGTAGCTTTAAATTATCTGATATATCTCATTTTAATGCATCTCCTTTTGAAATCCACCAGTATAAATATTCTTCTGTCTTCTGAATGCATGTGGGGATGCCCCAGGATGTAGCATCAACTGCTCCAGTCATAGGCAAAGTCTTAAGAATTATTTATATTTCAGGACCAGAAGCATGTATGATTTTTTTCTTCTCACACATATATTCAGAACAAATGTCACAAGCATCATGTTAGGAATGGATTTTGCAAACTGCATTAACCCATGGTTTAACTATTGTTTATTGACTATTTGGCTTAGTTCAAACAATGCATTAATCACAAATGGTGGATTACATATCACAATGTCTAGATTCACAATATTCCATGCAATGTGTGAACTGAATCCTATTTTAGAATCTGTTAATCTACCATTTGCTGGTATCCTGCATCTGTCAGTGCACTGCATATACCTCTTAGGTAGTGCATTGTGGGCAACAATATTTTGACTTACAAGGTAGTCTCTAGATTAGAGATCATAGTTTGCACACACTAACATGAGCATGCTAGTGGTAAAACCAGGCTTCAACTGCACTTGGGGCATACTGGTCCAAACTGAACAGTATTGTCCTTACTGATCTGAATAAAAGGGTGGAAATGAAACATAAAAAGTGATTGGGCCATCTGGAGATCCAAGAATGATCTTGGTACATGGTGATCATCTGCTGAGAAAAAGGTCTGTTTATTTCAAATACATGGTTAAGCACAAATTTATTCATACTGTATATACACATGGAAAAAGTAAACATAATTCTAAAGCATGATTAGTTTGATTTTTTTTATAATGAAAGACTGAGAAAATTACTGAAGGATATAAGGGGAATGAGAGATTCTAAAACTTGGAGAGACTATTTATTAGTAGCATCAAGAGCAGATCTTGGAAAAAATGGACATGGAAGAAATGTAAAGAATAAAAGAACTGATAGTGAAACTGTAGAACAATCATGGGAAGGGAAAGTATGCTGAGATAGAATAAATGAGAAAGAGTTGGACTGCCTTATATTAAATCAAACAATTGGTCTTTTTAGTTCAGAATTGTGTATTATCTGGCAGCATCTCCAGGTTTTCCAAACAGGGTAATTTTCCAACCCCAGCCAGAGATAACAGAGGCTGAATCTGGGGCTGACTTACATGTGCTCTACCACTGAGCTGTGACCCTTGCAAGGTGACTTCATTCCCCTGACCAGATCAATCAAGCTTAATCACAGTGTCCCTTACAAAGGAATCAGCAGTGGTTTCTCAAAATTAGTAACTGTTGTGAAGTCTTGGAACTGCTATTCAGAGCTCTTTGCAATGGTCAAATTATTATGCTTTGTCCTTTGATGAACTGTACCAATATAAACATTTCAGAATAATCAGATTAAAGGAACTGTGTATCGGATTATAGTCTGTTGTTAAATGATTCTAATTCCAGCAATATACATCTTCCAAACCATGGATTAGCAATTTAGTTCATATAACTGCCTGTACAATCCTGACTTTGAATATACTTTGAATAAAAAAAAATTAGGAATTACATTTCTGGGCAGAAACTTAACACTGTCCTGCCAGCATAATCCTATCTCTTTAGAAGTGAGCCCTACTGATTTTAATCAGATATTATACTTTGACAGGTTTGTTGCCAAAGACTAAGATAAAAGGATTACTTTACAGTATTGTAATGCACACAAGACCTTCACTGTTCAGTCACTTTCCTTAAGCACAGAATTTTAGTGGAAGAAGAATCAGATTCTAATATCATTTTGTTTTCTCAACTTTTTTCTTTCACCTTTTTTTTCTTATGACAAAATTTCTATTTGGGCCTGAAAGACAAAATAGCTGCGTAGTAATTTTTAACTGATTATACTAGGAGCTATCAATGTATTTCATAGAATTGTGTAATTGTGGAGTTGGAAGGACCTCAAGGATTATCTGGTCCAACCCTCTGCAATGTTCAGGAAAACCAATTAAATCATCCTTGAGAGGTGGCTGTCAAGGCTCTTCTTAAAAATCTCCAGAGATAGTGAACTCGCAATCTTCACAGATAGACTGTTCCACTGTTTTACAGTTCTTACTATCACAAAGTTTTTCTTTATGTTTAAGTAAAATCTAGATAGCTACAATTTGTATCCATTACTCCTGGTCCTAATCCCTATGGCACTAGAAAATAGTTCCTGACATTTTTTTAATGTATCTCAGAATGTACCTGAACACTGATATCAGGTCTCCCCTTTATTTATTTATTTGTTAGATTATTTCATGGTTCCTCCATGACCTGGAGGAGGGATACATAGCACTCTCTCCTCCAATTTTTCCAACAACCTCAATGTTGTATGGTACATTGGGGTGAGAAATTATGATTGACCCACATCCCCAATCCCAATCCTAGGCTTACACTTTAACTACTACTTCATACTGGTTACCCACAGAAAGAAAAGTTGGGCTGTACCATTGATCTTGTCTTCACATATCACCCACACATGCATTGTATATGGAAGCATGAAGAAGAATGTCTAAGCGTGAACAATGGCTCCCAAACAAGGATGTCTTTCTATACCTGTATTGATTTATATATGTCAAGATGTAGTAACAGTAGTGGTATACCACTTCTGCTTCTATGTGTGAATTTCTTCTCTGCAAGTAGCAAATGAAGAGGGCTTACATCTCCTTAACAATCATGTTATATACTATGAAATACAGTTAAAACTCCTAGTTGTTCATTTGAGGGATTTGTCCTTGTATTTTTTGCAAAAAGGGTACTGCATTTGAAATGTTTGATGATATTTCATGTTAAGGCCTATATGAACCTGACTAGAATCTGCTGAGAAATGTCTTTCTTTGCAGGAAATACTAAAAATCCGGCCTAACTGTACTGTTCAAAATTTAAGTGTTTAAAATAAACTTTTTTAAAAAGCCACAATGGATACTGTTGACATATACAGTAATATAGAGCAACTAATGGCTTAAAGCTAGTTTAGAGAGGGCAGCATTCTTTTTGCTTCAGCTCTATTTTATTATACATGCAAATTGTAGTATTGTGCTCAAATTGCATAGCTTCTTATATAGTTACTCATGTAGCTTTCTGCACCTGCAAAGGAGTGATATATCAACCCAGAGAACTATATATATGCAAAAACAGATAAACAAATCCACAGCAGTGCTTACTTGTCAAAAGTTTTGTTTCTGTCTCCCAGCTGGCAACATCACTTTACATAAAAATATGAAAACTTTTTAATGTTCATACATTTTAAAACAGCTGCTCACAGAATGTATATTGTAGAAATACACTGTACGCTTTTAGAACTAAAAGGATCTCATTACATCATTTTGTGCAACAGAACAATTGGGAGACAGCATAAAAAATAACTGAGAACATCATCTTCAGGAAATCTGTTATTAATATTTGACACGTATTTTATTGAAAAACTGTTACAACAATGTAAGAACTTTGATGAATAGTATATTCCAAAATAGCAGATACATGTTATTATTTATGGCATACTTTCACAACAAATCAGCTGCAGATCACCTCTCTATGCTAAAACTCAACTTTTACATTAGATGCTCCTATACAGCCAGATGTGTGGTCACTCAGTCCTGCAATAGTAAGTCAAGGTTATTTTTGCATTGGAGACAAACAATCCCACTGGTTCTTCTCCCCACTCCTGGCAGTAAAGTACAATGATATTAAATTAAATGCCTAACAGTTCAGTGTTCTACCTGAAACAGCTTCCTCGGTTTACCTAATGTTAGACCCAGGCCAGCTGCAGAGTTTAATTTGTGCCAAGAATAAATTTTGCAACCTACTCTCACTACTAGGACCTAACCCTGGAATACGTGAAATAAAACAAAGCTCATAAGAAAGCTGGATTAATATATGCAAAACAGAACTGCATAATTGAGTAACCAGAACAGCTCCAGGCCTTCTTTAACTATAATTATAATTATTAGCTAAATTTATTGGCTGCTCAACTCCTTCTTGACTCTGGGCAGTGTACAATATATAAAACTCACAATATAATGCAATTTAAAACAATGCCATATGGCAATGCATCTGGAAAAGTAATACAAGTTCTGACATCCAATCACATTTAGTAAATATAATATAGAAAGCAGTGTTTTAAATCATTGGGACTGAAAAATCTTTAAAGATTTAAATAACTCCTGTTGCCCTTCTCTTCTCACTTAACTATGTAGTCATGCTGTCAGACCTCAGCTGCGTTCCTGACAGATGCTATGCACTATAAGGTAAAGGAAGTATGTATTATTTCCTCTCACTGGATCAAAATAACTGCTGAGGCTGAAAAAGATGAAAAATGCCTCTTTCCCCTGACAGATGTCTTTACTGAAGGATATAGTACTAAAGATTGCAGAAAATTAAAGAGAGCAGGTGTGCCAATAAGTTATGACCTGAAGACTGTACTATCAGAATATAGGATCTGCATAGGGAACCAATTTACTATGTTTAACTTATGTAAGAGGTAAAAGACTTCATAAAAACAAGCAGGGGGAAAAATCCAAATTTTTAAATAGGAAAAGATCCAAGTGATTTTCAAAAGGTGTTGGGAAAGATGGAGGGTGAAAGCCTTAGGACACTTTCAGTGTCAAACAAGAAAGAATAAGAAAAGATATCTCAATCAATAATGTCAATAAAATGGGGAATATGACAAGGAAAGGAAAATAAGGTATGCTTTCAGAAGATCACAGAAATCACAGGAAAGGTCCTGCTACATAGGAACAATGAATCATGGAAGAGATCTGATATAAGTAAATGAAATTAAGGAAAGACAGAAATATTATACTGAACCCTTTTACAAACAAGTTTATAGAATGGCAGAAACATTTAAACAAAGATAATATATTCAGAAGGAAATTAAGTCCACTAGAAAATCAGGCATGATAGGAAATAGACTAGTTGCCAAACAGGAAAGCATCAGGCACAGATCAAATACCCAATGAATTGTTTAAAGCTGCCAGAGAAGAGACAGTTAAAATGCTAACAACTTTGTGATGAAACAAAAATGGGTGGCCTATAGAGATTTGGTATATAATTCAATCAGAAGTACCTACAGGTAGATATAATGATACCAAAATAACACAGCATGTGCTGTGATGTCATGGTATAAGGTTCACCCTTTCATATTTACATCATGACATCACTTATAAGGACGTAAGGGGCAGTGATCAGCAAGTAGAAACTCACATCTTTTGGGTATGTGATACAGGCAAATGATGGATGAGGAAAAATCATACTTGGCAAGGTTTAGGGAAATGTTATGATGAGGTCACAGAAAGGTATATACCTGAAGAGATAAAACTAATGATATACTGATTTTCAATAGTGCTTTTCACCCCAAATAAAAATCCATTTAAATGTGATTTTTTCTCTCTGATAATTTAAACCCTTTTTAAAATATAGGATCAAAGCACTTAATATTTGAAAATGAAATACTTCAGGAAATATGCACATTTTTTCTGCATATTCCCCAGAGAGTGGCAAACTCTGTGTTTATGAAATATAAAGTCTAAAAGGCAAAGTTAATCAGCACTTTGTAAACTGTAGCAGCAATACAAAAATCATAATATTCTGTCAGACACTCTTCAGTGTAGGATATTGGCTATTACCTCAAAATCCCAGTACAAATATATGTACCCATTCCCATTTCCATTCAATACTTAGAATTTTAGAATGCTAAATAGCCCTCAATCCATATTATAAATGCACAGAGGGGGTGAACTATATTTAACCCCCCCTCGTCATTTTTTACTTTCCTTTGAGGATGGCCATGTATTATTAAGATCCCAATTCTATGGAGGGCTGTCATCCCATTTAGCTGTATGATGACATCCTTATTCCAAATCATGCTAATCAAATTCTCAAAGGTTGAGAGAGCAGGACAAAGCCCATTGTTTTTCTTATGTCCATTTTACAGAGCTTGAAGAGAGTTTATATATATGTACATTAATCATCAGTCATCTTACATAACAAACAATTCAAGAATTTATTGACAATATGCATAAATTGAATGCTGTTCATGGGCCCGGCATAATTATATGAGCATATCAATTGTATGTGACCTGAATGGAATGTATGAATGTATTTATTAATGTCTACTGCTATACTTTATGTTTACTTTTAGAGTTAACCACAGAATATTTATCATAAACAATAATGGCAAATACTCACACCAGGGAAAACTACAGAGTTTTGTTTTGACCTGATTAACAGTGATTAATGCAAAAAGTAATTCCATAATGGCTGACAAGAAATAATACATCTAACTTTCCACTCAACTACATGAAGATTCACAGCCATAGATGTATTTCGTCCTGAGTAATCTATTGTGGCTTAAGTTTGGATATCATCATTTTACAAGGAAAATGTAAGGTAATTTACAGCACAATTTACTGCATAACAGTATCAGTATTTTTCCCTTTCATTGATAAACTTGCTTTGTTGGCTAGGAATTGTTTCTGAAATGGGTGTTTTAATCAAGTCTGAAGATCACGTGACCAGCCATGGGCATGGTATTGGGCCACACATTATGGCTACCATATTTGAGCTGCAAAATCCAAACTACTACTAGAGCTATCCAAGAGATATAGAAAACTCCTTGCTGCTTTCAAGTGGTGGTCCAGATTTTTGCAGCCCAAACATGGCCATACTACACATATATGTAAACATACAGATACACACACACACACACACACACACACACACACGATGGTTCTCCATACTGAGATGAAGAAAGGCGCATCCCAGTTCACTAAAACGGAGAGACTGAATTCATCACACCCCAGTAAACAACAGCAGCATACAAATACGTGTAGAGATCTCGCGAGACTGCCAAGGGCTCCCTCTGTGACAGAAAGAACATCTAAGCATCCTGCGTGAGCCAAGGCAACGGACACCTCCTGTGATAAACTGTAAAGTTATAGTGAAGAAAAAACAACCACCAGACTTTTACAAACTGCAAAATTATATTAAAGAAGGAACAACCATCAGGCTTTTACAAAGATAGAGTCTAATCTCAGAAACTTTTACAGCACATCATTATGTCAACAAGCACACAGAGGACTAGTCCCAAAGTCCCTTGTTAAAGCTTTGGAAACAAACATACTTGTAAAGAAAGGTAAGACTGTTTAAAAGTATCATCCTTAGTGATGGACAGGCATGTAGAGAGACACAGATAATTACCATGTCATGTTTTACCATTGTGTGTAATTTATGGCTCTGGTACAAATTTTGCCTCAGGAATGAACTCAATAAACCGACTCTGAAAAATTTTCGACATTTAGACCTGGCCACCTCGTCCTCCTATCTGTCTTATGGGGTTTCAGAGCTCTTGAGAGAATTTCTGAAAACTAATAAGCAAATGCATTAAGTATTACTGTATTTCCTGCATGCAGAGGGATAGTTTATATAAAGCACGTGATAGTTATTTATTACAAATGGCTTAGTTTGTTAAAATTAGTTGCAGGGTTACATTTTTCCTCACTTCCGCCAACGTTTTCTCCTGCAGGGAGCTGATCCAGACTATTATAACTTATTTTATCATCAGTTCTTACACATGTTGGACTGGCCGCGCTCACCGTGACTGTTTATACAGATAGTCTTGCCACACCCTAAAGACTAATGCGCTCGCCTCTAAGGAACACGTTTTTTGTTTGCTTGTTTCGGCTATTCTTCTGGCAACTGTTACTGTTGAGCAATATGTAAATCACTGCATGTAAAACCACTACTCTAATTTTGGGGAATTCAGTGCTCAAGGGTCAACACCACACACGTGACGGAATTCCTCTAGACGCACACACTCCCTTCCCGTACCAAGGGACTACAGAGCTACCACGACACGGAAATCTGGGTAACGTGCGATCTTAACGTCTTTCCTCTGGGCCCGCGGAGCAAATTGCGCCCGCGCCCTCCCGCTAAGAGCGACGGGAGTCCTGCCCGGCACTTTTGCCCCGCCCTCTACGCCTGGCGCGTGGGGGAGGCAGGACGCCGGCTCCCGCCGCGCATGCCCACTCCCCCGGCCTAGCAGGGGAAGGCGGGCGGGGAAGGATGCTGAGGCGGGCGCTGCGGCGGCCACACGGGAGCGAGGGGGCCTGTGGCGGGCTGAGCGCTAGGCCGGGCGCTGGGCAGCCGTGGGAGCAGCGCCGCGGTCATGCCCGGCTCCCCGTCGGCGCCGCCCGGGCCGGACCCGGAGGAGCACTACGATTTCCTCTTCAAGCTGGTGCTGATCGGCGACGCCAGCGTGGGCAAGACGTGCCTGGTGCAGCGCTTCAAGACCGGGGCCTTCTCTGAGCGCCAGGGCAACACCATCGGCGTGGACTTCACCATGAAGAGCCTGGAGATCCAGGGCAAGCGGGTCAAGGTGGGCGGGGCGGGAGAGGAGGAGGGAGGGAGGGAGGGAGGGAGGCAGCCCCCTCCTTTCTCCCTTCGCGGCACGAGCCGGGCAGGTAACAGGTGTGCGGACAGAACAACAGCTGTAGTCGGGGGAGAAGAAGCTGGCATGGCAACGTCCCTTTCCCCGGAGACTGAAGGGCGCCCAAGATCTGTCAGTCGATCTGCTGACATCCGTGGCGGGGCCGTGAATTCATCGCCAACCCAGGAGTTGCCGAAGAGTTCGTGCTTACACGGTTACAGCTCGGTTACCTCGATAAAACTTTTCTAAAAATTAAAAGAAAAGGTAGAATTTGTCTCCCACCCCCCCTTGCCAAGTTCAGATACTGCACAGCCCCTGTGGAAATGCCTAAAGGAATATTCTTTGCCTTTCTGGAGGTGCTTATCAGTGTTTGAAAAAGCCTCTGAGCATCTCCGAGAACCTCAGTTGTGATATTTCAGGCCTGTTAAAATAAAAATCCCCACAGAAGGTTGTATGTAATGTTTGAAAATAATATGACATTAAGAATTCTCTTGTACTGGGGTATATTGGTATGTAGCTCATGAACTTGGTTTGGAGTCTGTATGATAAGAGTCCACCTCACTTATCTGATGAGTAGTACATATTAAGTATAAAAGCTTACAAGAAACTTTGAGGCAAAGTCCTTTACTTACTTATTTAGGAGATGGGTCCACTGAACTGTTTAAGATTCAGTTGGTGTTGTGTAGAAATTAGGCTGTAACCCTTGTGTGAGTAGTTTTGTCATGTCATGGTCCATAACTCATGTGAATGTCATGTTTGTGTGCCAAAGAAAAGATGGGCAATCTGGTTTAAATATGATTTCAGCTCTGTAGAGCACTGTAAAATTAACTGGGGGTGGACATGGTTTTTTGTAATGCTTTAAACCAGGTTAATTTGAAATTATTATTTTTTAAAATATATGTTTATTCTCAATACATACATAGGTGTGTGTGTATGTGTGCGCCGCGCGCGTGTATGTGTTATAGACATCTAGAGCTTCCCCCTTCGCTGTTAAGGGTAGATTTCATAAAAATGCCCACGCTTCAGGAAAGTATTAGCATTTGCACTCAGTACTATAAACGTGTTTTATTATATATAACATGAATGGGAAGGAACTTAGAGGTCACAATAGGATTTTGTAGATCTGGAAAAGTGATTTAGATTGTGCTGAATAGATTTAGGATTTTAGTTGACTTTAACAGACACGTTGTGCAACTGCTTTATTATCTGACACAGCGTACCAAAGAGGGTTATAAACCTGTTCAAAGTACTGGGAAAGTAAATAAAATGCTTTTCCAGACCTTGTTTTTGAAAGTAACAAAGAAATTTTCCAAAGACAGTATGTGTAATACGTCACAATTAGTTATTGCTAAACTGCAGGTTAAAATTTATTTATATCCATATGGCAGTTGCTTAATTCTCTTTGATTCCAGTCCCAATGTTGTTTAACAGATGTTAAACATATATTTAAAAGAAAGTAGCCATTAAATATACTCATTTAATACCAATATAATTAAAGAATCAGAGTTGAAAAGGGCCACTTAAGCCATTGAATCCAATCTCTACTCTGCACAGGAATCCAAATTGAAATATCTGTGATATGTGCTGGTCCAGTTTCTGCTTGAATACATATTTTAAAGGAAAGTTCACCATCTTTTGGAAATCTGCTTTTTGAACTGCTATTTCCAGTAGGATTTTTTTTCTAGTATTCAACCAGAATCTGCTTTTATGTAAAATCATTATTCTTTGTACTACCCTTTGGAATGATAGAAAGCAGATCTTGGTCTACATCTGTGTGACATTCTTTCAGGTACTTGAAAAGTGTTATTTCCCCCTCAGTCTTCTCTTGATAAGCTTAGTCTCTAGTCCTTGCTCACATCTCTTATCCAGTTCCAGTTTTTATGAATTCTACATAAACTAGAATTCAGAATATGGCTCAGAGTTTATGCCCAGAGGGTATGCCCAGAACATCCCAGCAGGTTCAGATGTTGATGATTATGAATTGGCTAGAAGCAAAGCAAGAGGGGATTACAGGTAGTCCTCACTTAGTGGCCACAATTGGGACCAGCAATTCCATTGCTAAACAAAACATTACATGTCCACAACGGACTTACATCACTTCCCATTCAGTTGTTGAGTGAGTCACCATGGGTCATTAAGTGAGACATGTGACCGCGACTTCCAATTTTACTGCTGGCTTCTCCATTGACTCTGCCTTCACAATTGTGAAGCATGCAAATGGCGATCGTGTGACATGGGATGCTGTGATGGTCATATACCTGCCAGTTGCGAAGTGCCCAAATGTCAGTCAAGTGCCCAGATGTCCCTGTCAACTGCAGGGACGCTGTGATGGTCATAAATGTGAAGACTGGTCATAAAGTTACTTTTTCAACACCTTCCTAACTTCAAATGGTTGCTAGACAGGGCAGTCGTTAAGCAAGGTCTACCTATATACAGACTTGGAAATACCTTGGCCCTGTTCATTGTTACTTGATATAAACATCTTTATTTGGATCTTGCCAGTTATCTTGGTTTTTTGTCAGGAAGCTAAGGAAATGTAGGAAGGGCCCCTCCAGAAAAATCTCTAAACTGCTCTTGAAATTTTTGGTTTAGGAGCTTAATGCAGTAGTGAGAGTAGTTTGTGACTTCTATTGAAGCAGCTTCTAAGAAGAAAGTAAATCAGACTGCCCCCCTGTATGGAAAGTACATCAGTGCCTCTTGAACTGCAGCAATTTTAATGCTGTTTTTGAGAATTGGTTTCAAAGCAAAATGATTTGCATTCAGCCACAAAACTCATATATCAACATTTGCACACAAATTTGACAGAATCTCTTTTACTAATGCTATATATCAAGAGAGAAAATTCCATTCTACAAACTTGCATTGTTTGTTCTACATTGTGTATTTGCCTTTAGCTAAGTTAAATAGGCATTATGATACTAGGATAGTTAGCAAGAAGATTGAACTAATTAATCTTTTCATATTTACTGTTGCAGCATAAGAATAGACTTTGTCCAGATTTAAAGATTATCTTGCACAGCATATTAAGAAAAAGAAATCATAGAACGAGACTGTAATGTTTCAAAGGTACATAATTTCCAATATGATATGTGCACCTGATTTCACATGTAAGTACAGGCAGTCCCCAGCTTAAGAACGAGTTCAGTTCCCAAGGTCTGTCCTTAAGTTGAATTTGTATGTAAGCCAGAACAGTATTATTGTATAATACTGTATGTGTAATTACAGATGGTCCTCAACTTGCAACCATTTGTTAATTCAAAGTTACGATGGCACTGAAAAAAGTGACTTATGACTGGTTCTTGCACTTATGACCATCGCGGTGTCCCTGCAGTCACGTGATCAAAGTTCAGGCACTTGGCAACCGGCGTGTATTTACAATGGTTGCAATGTCCTGGGGTCATGTGACCCGGGACGCTGCAACCATCATGAATACATGCCAGTTGCCGAGTGCCCAAATTTTGATCACGTGACTGCTTAACAAATTCACTTAACTTCACTTCGCATGATTCGCTTAATGTCCAGGGTGAAAAAGACTGTAAAATCAGGTGTAACTCCATATCACTTCGCGATGGAAATTCTGGTCCCAGTTGTGGTTGTAAGTTGAGGACTATCTGTAACTCAAATCATTGTGTATTTAACTTGAATTTTGCTACATTAGGCTCTGTTCTTAACTATGGGTCATCCTTAAACCAGGTGTTTTTAACCCAGGGGCTACCTGTAATACAAGTTTGCAATGTGATTTTTTTTTAATGAAAACTACTAAATAAAACAGTTATATTTTATTTCACTATTTTGAAATTTATGAGTACAGAAAGAGCTGTCCGCATGTTTGCTTCTAAGTTTGGAACAAGCTGGATTCTTAAAGTTTTTCAAAAGTTAGCATAGCTTACTAGCTAGAGGATAGAACTTCATTTTTGTCTCAATAATATATTGTGATTTGAGTGGGAAAATCTTGATTAAAAATTTTTCCTTGAAGATAGCAGGAAGACATATCTATATATAGGTAGTCCTCACTTATCAACTGCCTCATTCAGCGACTGTTTGAAGTTACAGAAATGCTAAAAAGGAGGTTTACAACTGGCCCTCAAACTTGCAGCTGTCACAGCATCCTGCAGTAATTTGATCACTATTTGCAACTTTAACAGACACCTTCCAACAAACAAAGTCAATAGGGAAGCCAGCAGGAAGTTGCAAGTCGCAGTCACGTGATATTGTATTTAATGACCCATGGTGATTTGCTTAATGACCGCAGCAGAACTGATGTAAGTCAGGTGCGGTCATGTGAAGGTTCACTTAATGACCGTATCACTTAGAGACAGAGTTGCTGGTCCCAATTGTGGCCCTAAATGAGGACTACCTGTGCTCATTATTCATAATTATATGGGTCATTGTTAGTAGGAAAGTCAAGCAAGACCTTAAATGTAGCTAGTTACCAGTTTGTACTGTTCAAATTTATTTATTGTTTTATAATGTTTATAAACCATTCATTCCAGAGGATCTAGATAGGTAAGATCATAATACAGTACAAATAATAATAATACAATAAAATGCAAATAAACCAAAAACAAATCCAATATCACTAGCAGTGAAGATCTTATTTCTGCTGTTAATCTTGATTCCTATTCTATTTCAACACTATCTGCATTTTCAAAATATTTCACTCAGTTCATACAAACACAGGCAGGATTTCCTAATGCCAGTCCTAAAGTAGACCATACAAAAATCTAATGCGATACTTTTGTTTAAGTGATACCTTAGTTTATTCATGGCTTGAGATTAGGTATCTATCAGGGCTGTGCAGTGCTTTGGATTTGAAGGCAAAAGAGTGTTTCGGAGCTTGTGGGGTACACACATAATATTGCCAACTCCTAAACCAAATGTGTCTTCCTGGCATCATAATTGTACTGCAGCTCTGTTGTAGAGAGCAGCTCTGTAATCCTAAAAAAAGATACAACTGCTTGAAGGAGTTGCAGGCAGATGCTATGCAAGTATTCTCACATACTCCTATCTGAAGCCCTGCACAGCCCTACTATCTGTAACTCTATTCTTATAAAATAAATAGTAAAAGATGGGCACTTGTGTGTCAGAGGTCAGCTTTCTGTACAGCCAATTATGTCACTGTCCATCAGAGTTATAATTTCCCACACCAACTTCTTCCAGCCACTGTGGTAACCAGTAATGTCAAAGCCATGGCTGCTTATTCACCATTGCCCTCTTGAACTTGCTGCTGCCCTCTCCCTGGCCAGATGCATTGACCATGCTTGGCTGTGGCAACTAGTGATAATGTGTTGCAATTCAATTGGGTGTGGAATGATTTTGTGCTCTGTTAGATACCTAAATTCAAAGCATAGCTATTTTACACTCCTTCAATCAATATGCATAAGAAAAGGTCACCTGATAAGTACAACCAGCAACTTGTGATTGAAGAACTGACAGGCTTGCTTCTTTTTTATTTCCTTTAGTTACAGATCTGGGACACAGCTGGTCAAGAAAGGTTTCGGACCATAACCCAGAGTTACTACCGAAGCGCCAATGGAGCTATTCTAGCCTATGACATTAGCAAGAGAGGCTCTTTCCAGTCCATTCCTCGCTGGATCGAGGATGTGAGGAAGTATGCAGGCTCCAACATAGTACAGTTGCTAATCGGTAAGTGTGGAAAAATTTACTTGGTAAGCCAGAAATAAAAAGAATTATGCCTATGCATAATCAAACAATAGCAACTTATGCAAAGGCATTTCTTTATTTCCAGAAATAAAAATATTTCTCATTTTAGAGTGAATTTAATTACTGCCTAGTCAGTGGTGAAGCAGGGAAGTTTTTGCTTTCAATCTCTGCTACGGTTCACTTTATCTTCTTCAGCCTTTTATGGTTGTCTCAGTATTCCATGCTTTAAAAATCCTTATTTAACGTGTGTTTTTTAGTATTTGAAAAGTGAACAAGTCAGTTCAGATTATGAGACTGTGCCTTCATATCTGCCTGGTCCAAGTTTATACCATGCTGTAACTTTTCCACAGAGTATTAAGATGTTGAATAGCATGCATGATATTTAAACTCAGATTATTTAGAATGAAATGCTCTTGGCTCTTAGCCAGTCTACAGCCCATATCAGGTACATTAAATAAAGTTTGAACTGTTTCATCTGTTAGGTATTTGTGTCCCTTCTGTGCAGATTTTTGGTGTAATGACTGGCAGAAAGTGAACAAATGTAATGCAGAGATTCATTGTCATTAGTTCAGGTGATAATTAAATACAAAATAAGTAATGTAATCCTGTTAATAGAGGAATGTCTAGGCTGGAAGGGGTACAAAACTCATTTCATGAGACTGGATTATTATGTTGAAATGCATGCTCTGTCAACATTAAGGTGGGATAGTATTATAAATCCAGTATCCAGAAGAAGTATGTTATATTTTCCAGTGGCTCAGATTTCTTTATCCTTCCTCCACAGATACTTTGTCAGCTTCCACTGTTATCTTTTTTTTTCTCATCTCCATGGTAACAGTGGTATCTCATCTCTAGGTTGGTTAGTTGCATCACTTTTGGGGTTCTGCAGCTCTTCAAACAGTTTTATCTATCCCTGTTGTTGTCTTTTCCCCTAGATCTCCCCAATTGAACATTTTCCCTAACCTCCAGAATGACATTTTAAAAATTAATCTTATTAACAATTCCACTTTCTCCTACTAGGAAACAAGTCTGACCTAAGTGACCTTCGGGAGGTTCAACTAGAGGAGGCTCAGAATCTGGCCGAACGCTATGATATCATCTGTGCCATAGAAACTTCTGCAAAGGACTCCAGCAACGTGGAGGAAGCTTTTGTGAAGATGGCAACAGAGCTAATGATGAGACATGGAGGCCCTATGTTCAGTGAGCAAAACACAGACAGCATCAAACTTGACAGCAAGGATGTAGTAGAAGGGTGGGGGTGTGGCTGCTGATAATACAATTTCTAATTGTTACTGGAATTTAGAAGATACCTTCCCTTCTTTCTCCTTCACTCTGGGTCTCTTCTACACATAGGACACTTTGCACAAGCCTAGTGTTTTTGTATGTTAAGACATTAACATTTGCAGCATGTTTTTAAAAATATGAAGGAACTTTCTTGTATAGATCTGAAAGTATATGGCAGTCATTCTGTAGCAATTTCTACTAGATTTTTTTTAGAGGAATTAGTGCAATTTGGCAGTAAGTTGCACAGAATGAAGCTACTAAATATCTTCATATGAAATGGTCTGAGTGCAAAACTGCTATTTTACTATTTTACACCTCCATAAGGGACCTTATCAACTTGGGCAACATTTAATGCTTCTGTGGCAGCAAGTTTTCAGACTGCCTCTTTAAGCTCTCCACATTCCAGAAAAAAGAATTAAAAATTACACATAATGACGCAAAACTTTGTAGGGATGTTTCAAGTATGAAATATTAGATTTTCTGCATAGGGTAAAGCAGCTGATGATCATTTAAAATGAAGAACCTCCTAAATTATGAAATGATGTTTTCCTGGATACCGATGTCGCTGGTGCAAGCCATGCAAAACAAATACTTTTCTCTCTTGTTTTTTTCAGATAGAGAAAGCAGTAAGTGCAGGACTGAGCATGTCTGTAATACATAGGGGTTTGGTTTTGTTTTTGCTTTGTTTCATATTCACCTCAAAAGACTTGATCCTGAATACATTTCACTGGATGGTAGGTCCACAGGTTTCAGTGGAACTTTCTTGGAAGTAAATGCCTTTGAAAATGTATAGGGCTTACTTTAAATAGGCTGAAAATTATAAGTTAAGATAGATTTAATAGTTTATTTTGCACAGGCGTTAACAGTCTCCTTGGTTAATACTGTATATTAGGGTTTTTCAACCGTGGCAACTTCAAGATGTGTGGACTTCGACTCCCAGAATCCCCCAGGAGTCAAAGTCCACACATCTTGAAGTTGCCAAAGTTGAGAAACACTGCTGTGGATTGCTGATTCTCATCTTTATTAATTTCATTATGGTCAGCATTCTTCAGAGAAGCAGATCATTTAAATACCTTTCCCTTCAATCTTAGCCTCTTCTTTCATTACTACAGAGCATCTTACAAATTATCCCAGCTAGAGGATTATTTTTTTTTTCATTTTTAGGTACTTTCAACAATTATAGAATTGTCTCTTTTTGAACTTTCTCTGGTCAGTGGTATTAAGAAGCTGTTTGTTGATAGGTATATGGTAAATGTTGAATTGTGTGTAAGAGATCATTGGTTGTTTTCCTAAATTGACCACTCATGATATGGAGCTCTAAAAATCATAACAGTTGCTTTGTTTTGTCAGACAGTGGCTCAGGAATTCTCATTATAAGGCACATTTGCTGATTTATAAAATACTTCTTTTATATAATAGGCCCTATGGTTCCTATTGCTCCCTTCTTATCCATTCCTTCTGCCTTTGATTTCTTCTATTATGCTACAACACAATCTTCAAATTAGCTTCACGCTATTTTTTTTTCAGGACAAATCAACACTATATATAAAAAGTCTGCAATCTATTAGTCAAAAACTGCTGAACTATTTCTACCTAGTTAATTTAAGATAAATACCCTTGTTTACATTGGGCTAAATTTAGGCCAGTGATTTAGAAATGGAGATATTATTAACAGTTGCCTTTTTTGAGCACCTTAAACTGGGAAATGAAGAATGAGTATAATGGCTGCAAGTCTTCCAATTCACCTTTTCAGTGTCCAGCATATGGTATTTCTAAAGGGCCCCATGCCCCTGTCCCAGAATCAAAGGCCACATTTTAAAATGAAATCCTTGCAGTCATTTTAAAACGGGTTTGGCACAGTGGTACTATTATGGCCATAAATACCTCCCTGGATACCCATAGGCTTTCTATCCCATCTGATTTTTTAAAAGATTTCTTATTTTTAAAAGATCAAATGTGAAACTGCCATAATATGCTCTCAAAATTATGAATATGCCCAATGCGTTTGTCTACCCTATGTTAGGAAAACACATAGAATTTTATTACTGGAAGCAAATTTATGAGTTCAGTTAGCAGAGATTAGGGTAAGGCTAATATCAGAGATCGTTTTTGTAGAATATTGATAGGAAAAACATTTGAACCTGTTTTAATTTTTGCAGTATAAAGTGTCTGGCTGTATAATTTAGCTTACTACTACAGTTTTGACTCCAGTGAGTATCCTGATGAAAGTTTTTATTGTAATTTCAGAATAGTAACTTTAAAGTTAAATGTTCTATAAGGTGTAGACAGGAAAGGGGCCTTAATTTTAGGTAGATGTAGTTTTACAATTATGTTTACATAGAAGAGAGATATGCCTGAGAGATGCTGCTTCTGAATACTATTTTATACCAGGTTTCTTCAGGTTTACTGTATCCAGCCTTTGATTCCTAAGCAGTAACTAGTATAGAAAACTCTAGTGATTACTAACAGAGCATCGGCATTAAACAGAAATGTTTGACTTTGTACTGTGAATCCAATACTATAAGCATTACTATTTTGTTTTACTTCAGCTGAGTCTATGAAAATGAAAGAAGAAAGTGAAACTGAATAGAGTCTAAGCATGATTAATTGAACCAAGGTCAAGTCCTAAATTGAAGTCTCTATATGGTGGCTTTTATATCAGCCAACAATATATTTTTCAGGACATAGGCAACCCCTTTCCACAATGCTGAGGTTTGGGCAAAATCCTGCACAGAATTCCAAAATCTTAGAAGATTTTGGCAACTTAAAAAAAAGTTTTGTTTTTTTAATTTGGGTTTCAGAGGTGACCTTTAGGAATTTGGTGGGTGCTGTCTTTTAATCATTTCTGTATGAGTGAGAGCTGTTTGAGAATAGTCACTGCCATCTCTTATGCATATGGAGAAGGGCAAGCTCGATTTTCCAGGAGTTCTTTTAATCTCCATGGAAATTAGATGAGAGAGTATACCCAACACAGTAAATAAAACCAAGTTCAAGGCAAAAGAAATAAATCAGCTCCATTTCCAGTTGGATATGGTTATTAAAACACCAGCAAAAAGTAATTTAATTTAAATAGTCAGTTTCTCTTAAAATAAAATGCAGCATAAAATTAGGCATCATTCATCATTTGCATTCCTAAGAATATTTTTCCCAGAACAGGGAGGCCTGTAGGGTTTCAGCAGAGCAAGATCATAGAAAGGTATAAAAAAGAATCCACAAAACAAACACATATTTCAATTAAAACAGTGATTACCAAAGAGGGAAATTCAAACTGGCCAATCAATATCTGATGACATAACCATATGTTCATTAGGTGAATCCTGCATTTTCTACTTTAGTATCAGTCTGACTCCTAGTGGGAAGGAAGTCAGCCTTGGATGGATAATAATGGATATTTTGGTAGAGAAACTCATTGTGGCAGAAAGGGAGAAAAGCTTTGCTTTCCAGGGGCTGCAAAGATCTCTACCTGTCAGTGATCTAAGGAATTGATGCTACTATATATTCAGGCCAATCTGATATAATGGTGTGCCAATAATGATTTTTTAAAAAAGAGGATCTTGTGAATGGACACATTTTGGGGATTTTTTGTTATATTATTTATAAATATAAATAATATAAGTGTTCAAGTATTATGTGAGCAGGCTCCTTTCATACTGTTTTTCAGGATTATAGTTTGATAATCATTCCAAAAAGTAATTGAGGGCATGCATTTGTTTCAGAATTAACTTGCTGCCTCTTGATGATTCTTTAATATTTTATGTTGTGATATATACTGCTTATTTATTCCCAGATTAGGAAAGAGCTTTGCTCAAATTGATTCTTATGAGCTGTTTTGATTGGTGAGGGAATAGCATTGACATTGCTACCAGTTTAGGTCTTTCTCCATACATACTGTACTTCAGTAAGTATTATACAGAGACTAGCTTTTGCTGCAATTATTTGTTGCAAGGACAAGAAAATTAAAGGCCAGCTTTTAGAGAATGTTACAAACCTCTCTTGTATTACTTATACTGAGTTTCTGGTAAAAGTACAAACTGGTAACAGAATAGTGCAAGATAATCTGGGTCACTGTAGACTTCTCTGTATTTTCAGGATTTTTGTGAAAAAGATGGTAATGATATTGCTATTGCAAATTCCAATTAAAAGGTATGGTTAATCTGCTGTGCCCCTCTTTATATCAGGAGTTGAATATGATGCCCTCCCAAGTGGTGGGGTTATACATATGGATTGATTGCAAGCTTCTCCTGAGAAAGGTCAAAGGAAAAAGACAATCATCCACATGTAAAGACAAATAAGAACTTCTGCCCAAGTAGTGTACAGTGTAGTAGCCTTGGGGATCTCTTCAGTGGAAGTACTGAAGAACAAACCTGTGTGAGCTAAAGGCTTGAGCATAAATTTTAAAGGGGGAAATTGTCAAAACGTTTAGGGGCCCCATTAGCAGGAAGAATTCAACAACATTGGTTTTCTTTAGTCTTTTTAGTAGAACTGAAATATTGCATAGGAAATCTGTTTGGAAAAGAGTCATATTTCAAATGGATTTTTCCGGTAAAATATAAAAATAGCTGCATGTCATAAGGGGTGGGAAACATTTATTTACTTGCAGCAAAACCATGAATTTCTGCCCATGATTCTTTCCTTTAAGACTCAGGGCTCTTTGCAGCACCCTTATGTGCAAGAGTGTTGTGATCACTTATTGACTGTTCCAGTAATGCTGGAACGATCATCTCATTGTTTTGTCATGTGGCTAGATAATACAGCAAAGCAAAGAGAATTGGCCTCCAACCATGATGTAGATGATCTGTAGAATAAGTTATGTTTAAAAAGATTCATCGTTTTGCCTAAATCTGTTTTTTTAAAAACAATACTGTAAATTAATTGCAAACTAGAATAACACAGTTGTCTCTTCTGACATTACTAGATGCCACATATTTACATTCCAAATACACACATACAAGCACACACACACTATGGATTTATATTTATCTGGCTCTGTCTAGTGTGCAGATGACATCCAGGTTTCAGATACATCAAATGAAGCACATGAAACATGCCAGATTCAGTTTGAGATATTAAATGCCTGATTGTTTTACTGAAAACCATTCTCAGACTTTTAAGCATTTCAGATGGTCTACTTTTCTTACAGAGATAGCAAATTTTATGGTCTATTTTCTGCATAAAACACTTTATTGCAGGGGAATATGCCGTAGAAATACATCTATAATTGATAGTACTATGCATGTATCTTGCCATTTAGAACAGACTGCTCTTTGTGACAGTTTAAAAAATAAAGTATATTAAATTGTCACTAAAATTGGTTCTATTTTTTCCAAAATAATACATTTGAAGTCTTATGATAGAAGTGTGCAGATCACAATTTATGGCATAAATATTTGTGAACTGTTTCCTAACAATCTGAATACTAGTGAAATTCTTTAACAGAATTGATCAAAGAATTGAAAAATATTTAGTTTATACCAGGTTGTTCCAAACTTAAAATGTTATTTATAATTAATGCTTACATTTTCTATATACTATGATTGATTGGTGGATCATGTGGCATCCAGTTGGTGTCGACTCTTTGTGATCACATAGATAGACCTTCTCCAGGACAGTCATCTCCAACCTGGCCTTTCAGGACTTCCAACACTGCACTTTTTGCTGAATCAATCCACCTTGCTGTTCGTTTTCTTTTTCCTTTCACCTTTACCAGCATTACAGACTTCTCATGAGAGCTCAGTCTTTGCATAATGTGCCCCAAAAATAATAAATTGAGCCTGGTCATTTCTGCTTCGAGTGAGACCTCTGGGTGGATTTGTTCTATGATCCATTTCTTTCTTTTCTTAACTATCTATGTTTTCTCCAACACCAACATTCAAAAGTATCAATATTATTTCTACCCTGCTTCTTCACAGTCCAGCTTTTACTTCCATAGAGCATCACAGGCACAAACATTTCCTGCCAGATTCTGATCTTTGTGGATATAGATACGTCAAGGCATCTGAATATCTTTTCCAAAGTCTTCATGGCTACCCTATCAAGTGCTAGTGTGTGGGATATTTCTTCATTGCTGCTTCCTTTACTCTTGACAGTCAGTCCTAAAAGGCAAAAGCTATCCACCAATTCACTATCTTCATTGTCAGTTTTAGCACTGATTACTATAGCTGTTGTCATTAGTTTGGACTCCATTTTATCTTATTTCCATTTCTTTCACTGTGCTCCTTGACTTTCATTACTCAAGCTTGCAGATCATTTACATTTTCACCTATCAGAGTAGTGTCATCAGCATAGCGCACGTTTTGGAGGTTTCTTCCTCCAATTTTAAAACTACATTCATATTAAAATCCAACCTACCTCATTATATATTAAACATACTAGGCTGAATGAATAAAGAAAAAGTAGATAGCCTTGTATTATTCCTTCGCTAACACAGAGCCAGTTTGTTTTGCCATATTCTGTCTGGACTATGGCTTCCTATTCTGTGTACATGTTTCTTATGAGGACAGTAAGATATTCTGGGATTCCCATTTTTTTCTAAGCGCATTTCATAGCTTAACATGATTGACACAAGTGAGGGCCTTTTTATAATCAATGAAACACATGCTTACTTCCTTTTGGTATTCCTTGGCTTTTTCAACTTCCAGCTTTGGTATCTTTACAGACTTCTTTGTAATACTATTCCTCATCTCTTTGAATGGTTCTCTGAAATTCTTTGTTAAGTTTGTTCCTGAGATCTTTGTCTTTCTTGGCTTTGGCTTCTCTTCTCTTCTTGGCAATTTCCACTATGCATTCTGACACCCAAGTAGCTTTCCTCTGTTTCTTGGTGTTTTGAAGACTATGTAAACAGTAAAGAAATCATTGGGTTGTCAGAAACTGATAACTCATCCTTCTGCTTCATTTCAATTTCCTACGCCATACAGTCCATTTAAATTTCCTAGGCCATACAGTCCAACTACTTTTTCCTCTTTACTATTTCCAACTTTGGCATTCCAGTTTCCAGCCACAACCAGCATATCTTGCTTGCATGTTCTGTTGATTCCAGATTGAACTTGACCATAACATTCATCAACCTTCTCTTTTGGAGTTGGCGTATAAACTTGAATGTCATTTTAAAGGGTTGTCTACGAATCTAACTGATATTGTTTGGTCATTTAGCTGCATTGTACCTAAGTAACTGATTGAAAAAGTGTCCAATTCCAGCCCATTTCAGTTTGCTGATGCCTAAGATGTTAAAGTGTAATTGATTCATTTCATTCTTCACTGTGTTAAGCTTTCCTATGTTCATGCTTCTTACTTTCCATTGTTCCTATTGTAATTCTGTCTTTGCAGTTTTGAATTTTCTCTTCCTGCATGGAAGCATTAGCAATTAGAAGTCCCAAAGGCTTTGATCAATTCTGTCATAAACACCATTAAACATTAGTACTCCTAAAAGATCCTCAGCTCTTCCTCAGTAGTATGTTAAGTCCCATCCAATCTGAGGGGCCCATCATTCAGCACTGTATCGTCACTTTATATTGCCTATCCGTATGGTTTCCTTGGTAAAATACAGGAGTGGCTTACCATTGCTTTCTCTTGTGCATTGTGAGATTATGCTTTTGCTTTTGGCACTAATGTGATCATCCACCTCCAGCATCTCCCTATATCACTGCTGCGCAATATAGGTGCCTGCTTGCTTTAGCTGGACAGCTGGGTAACCTTCATGCTTTGAATTACTCTGCTGGGAGTATCTGCTCTTGGCATGCACCCCCAATGTTCTTCGCTCATCCCTCCTGGGAATACTCTACCACCATCATCATGTGACAACATAGTAGAACTTCAGAAAATGTAATTTTCCGTAAATGTAATATTACAGAAAATGTAAACTTACTTCTGAATTGAATTGCTTATAGGATGACATCTAGACTTAGCAGTACAGCAAAGAAAATAGAATCAATAAGTATTGGTTTGTTTTGCTCTATGTGGAAAGTAATTATTCATTAAAATATTAGGATTCCAAACTGCATTTTTTTTAAAAAAAGATGGTTGCATTTACAATACAAAGTTTATTTTAATTCATAGTCTATGCAAAAATGTTAAAATCTGAAATGTGTATTTCATATAGCTCCTTCCCTTTGTGCTTTACAAAATATCTAGAATTGGGAAATGTCAGAAATACATAAGCACATGTGTCTAGCTATGCTTGCAATGTCACCACTGTAACAGATTGAAAGAGAATATCAGATGGCATAGCAGATGACTTAATCTACATACCAATTATGCAATCTCAGTATAAGTTTTTACATTACATGTAAGCATGTAGAACAGAAGAGACTTTGCACACCTCTCTTTGCACATCTGTAAAATGTTGAGAGAAGTTGTATGCTTCTCATGGAGCAAAGAAACAGAAAGAGCTGCATTTACTTCTTCCTGGTTCCCCTTTTCTAATGTGCAATGGCTCTTCAGAGCTCTCATCTTTGATAAAGATCCAAATTGTAAATATAGTCAAATTAGGCACCAGTTTCTCTGAATTCCTTTCCTTTTAAAATTGACCAACAGCAGAATTTATGTCTGCCTTCCCTTGGACCATCCTACTCCACCCTCAAAATTTCTGGCCCAGTTATGATAATGGCACTGTTCTGTGCATTGATTTCTAGCTTACATAATAATGGAGGTGACATCATCCTTTTTTCTGAGTCTTAGACTTGGATATCAATTCCTTTTAAATCACTTGACTTCTTTGTGAATGTAACAAGTATAAGAGTATAACTGCCTCCCTCATGGTGCTGAAATCCTAAATTCCAGTTTATCTGTATAGCTAGGATGGACATTTACAGGGTGTCATAAATACCGAGACAATCTGGAATAATTATGGTTACATAAAATGCTTATTAGATTATAACTTATCTGCTTTCATTTTTTTCTTGGAAAATAAAGTGCATGAGTAATTCTCAGCCATGCTTTTAATATATTGATTATAGTGAATGTCTGTACTAAAAATTTAACATGGGATTTTCAGGTATTTGAATTGTGATAAATAAATTAGAGAAAGTCCTCTCATTTCTTCCCAAAAAATAATGTTTGAGGGATCTCAGGTTTTTGAGATCTGCCTATTTTCTCAAGTTCTCAAATTGTTAGGTTTCTTGTCTGTTAATAAACAGTCATCACCTGAGAATAATCCCTGCCCTAAATTCCTTAAATTAGATTTGTATGCTGGATCAAACCTTCTTTCACAGATTCCGTTGTTGAATCAGGAGCTATATGGGGAATTCATGACCAAATGTGCATCTTCATAGTGATGAATGTTTCAAGCTGATACTTACTTTGCACTGCAGATAAGATACATGTCTCCATCTGCTCTCAGACCTCAGTGCACAATCTGTCTGGATTGGGAATAGGGTATGTAGGCTGTTGGTATTTTTTATCTGGCCCACACTGTGTGTCTAAACAAAATGTAAGAACTCAGACATGCAAAATTGTGATCTGTGGAGAAATTTGGTGAGCTTTACTTTAAATAGAGGGTAATTGTGCCTTGGAAGTGGCTCTGCCTAAAAGTGAAAGGCCAGATGTAAAATATACCTTTTTTGCATATCTACACACATACACAGCCAGAGTTTAACAAAGATTGGACACAATCTTTATTAGCAGTTGACTGATTTCTGCTATGGTCAATAGGATTAAGGTACAAGTTCCTTAAAATTAGCATTATGTATATTTAAAATATGAGCACCAGTACTGGTGTGACTAGGGCAATCCTAATAGCATCCCTAGATCAGTTTACATATCCTGGCTAATATGACTTCTAATACCCTCAGAACCTACGATTGATAAAAGGGAGGAAGAAAGCAACTGGGTTACCCTATCTTGCCATCTGTCTGCTGTGAAATACTCTTCCTTTCTCAGTTGCTTTCCCACTATTGAGAAAAGGTTTGGAGACATGTTGATGTTGGTTATTTTACTAAAAATAAGATTCCAGCATTTATATGTGCACTATCACCCCATTGCTTTTAAGTGTAGGTATAACCTAATGGTAGAATCTGTAGAAAGGTATAATAGTACAGATGCAGATATTTCTAGTGTGTCTTGTCATGGTAGAGATTTGTATCTGTAAATATGGCATTGGCTGAAATCTGATAGAGCATCTGCACTATTTTTTGAAGTGGAGGTGGTTTTTTAGAGAAATCTTTTAGTGATGCGTGCTGACAAAAGTTCATCATGCGCTCTGTGCAGTAATAGTGCCTAACTAACTGGTATAGCCTGATTTAAAATCTCTTGTCCTAGGGACAGGCAGCTTTTCTACTAGCTGGTTCATACACTTAGTAAGATAAAGCACCAATTCATATTGAATTCACTTACTTCATTTCCAAAGGATATACAAGTTTGAAGAATTCTGATGTTACTGAATTGTTCTCCATTTTTTGAAAACAGTTTTATTGCTTGTAATAAGGCTTCTGGGAACAGATATAGAGACCAGTCTATCTTGTTTTCTCTTACATAGCGTTTACTGGAAAAGGTGAAAAGCAAGATAACAAGGGAACAAAATATCAATGTTGACATTTTACTGGTACCTATTTATGGATTTATTAAAAAAAATTATTTTTAAAAACTATGAAATTACTTTTTTTGGTAAATATTAGCAAAGTCTGTAGCAAATACATTGTACCGTGTATAATTAAAATGAGCATTTGGCTATTACACTGTGTATTTCTTAATTAACCACCACCACAGTTATTTAGTTCAGCCCGTAAAGCAAATAAATATTGAAATTAAAAGAATTATATCGATTTCACCCCCCCCCCAAAAAAACCTGTCCATTGGGGAAGAGGATGGATCTAGCCATAGCCACAATGATAAATATCTTCATCACTTCCCAGCTGATTGCAGCAATAATTATTTGGTTTACACATTATACTGACCAAGGGATGGACAATTTTTGAATTGCTGAGATCCACATTTAATAATTTGGAGAGAGACAGAAGCCACAGTTGGCAGAATGAGTTTTGTACAGCACAAATGCATGGGAGCATTTTCTGCTTTTAACAGTATTAATACTATTTTCAGCAGTAAAAGAACTGGAAGTCAAGGAATACACCACAGACTAGCACTTGGTAGAGTAGCAATGAAGCCTTGGAAAAGCTGTTCAGATGCCATGATGTGTCTATATCTACAAAGATTAGAATCATGCAGGCAATGGTTTTCCTTGGGACATTCTATGGACGCAAAAGTAGGACTTTGAAGGAGGAGGATAGAAAGAATATTGACATTTTTGAACTTTGGTTTTGGAGAAGATCCTGAGAATCCCATGGGTAGCCAAGAAAACAAACACAAATAGCTCATCAAACAAATCAACCCAGAGATCTCATTTGAGGCACAAATGACTAGGCTCAAATTATCACACTTCAGACACATTATGCAAAGACTTCTCTCTGGAGAAGTCTATAGTGCTGGAAAGGGGAAGGGAAGAGAAGAAGGATGGCCAGCAACAAGGTGGCTGGACTCAGTTATAACAGCAATCAGTGCGCTATTGGAAGACCAGAAGAATCAGGCTGGGGAGAGATCCTCCTGGAGAAAATTTATTTTAGTGATCACTAAGAGTCAACACCAACTTGATGGCACATAATCAAAACTATTCTAGGACTTGTAGTATATATAATCTTTGTAGCATTTCCTTTTTCATAATATTGGGAAATTGCTGCCAGTTTTCAGCAGTCACAATTTTGAATTCAGTAAAACAGCCAGGACTGAAATTCAGATCTCAGGAGGGTTGAAGGCTACAAGTCTTGAGACTGTAGCATGCACATCCTTGGTCTATGGTTTGTCACTAAGCCATAAACTCCAATGGTTCACACAACACATTAAGCCAAAACTAAACCTCAGTATGATATGTGAACCTGCTAATGGGCTGTTTATAGGGATGCTGTTGAAGAATATGTGTGAACTTGTAAATACAAAACAAGGTAGATTGCTTTCTGATACCCGCTTTTCAGGTAATGCTATCACTTGCGCTCAAATTCTGACTTGTTTTGTGTTGGTGCTTCTCATAAGGCACAGGATACTGAAAAAAATGACCATTTCCATATTCACTTGCACTATAAATTGTGATAAGCCCCATGTTTGATGCCATTTAAGTAGCCAACACAATTGCCAACTTATTTTAATTATTTTATTTTAAGTAACGTGGTTTGATTTTTGTGTTTTGTTTTAATTCTGCTGGGGGTGGGGGGGTTGTTTTCTAAAGTTCCCTTTGGCCCTTACAAATAACTCCTAAAGTAGCTTACAAATATTAAATGGTTTTCAGTTTACTCTTCAAGCTTTAGTTTACCAAAGGAGGAAAAGTAAGATAAATAGTATCCAGGAAGTTTTTGGCATTTCAGTTATTGTTTGGTACTAAGAGCTTTAAGGGGTAGCCATCATTTCAAAGACATTTTCTTGATTTGAAGGTGAAGTGATACTATTTATTCTTGCATCATAGAAAAATGTAAAAAGGGGTTACAGAGTAACACATCGTGTCTGTGAGTTCTGTCCAAGATGACTATGTATCAATAGAAGTGGATGAGAATGAAAGGGACACAGAGGCCAATTCTGGAGTCTTAATCCTATTTTTCGGATTAGCCAATCTGAAAAACAGATTAAAATAGGTATTGGGATGATAATGAATAGCACTATAAAATGTGTGGTAGCTCTGGAAAAAAGGCAGATGTCATGTTCAATTGAACAACATGCCTTCAGATACCGGTTGCAGGAAAACAATGGAGGGAAAGGGGTATTTCTGCTTGGCCATGGCCAAACAAAATATGACTGTTCTCTAATGTCAGGACAATTCTTAATGTGAAATTTTATATAGGAACAGAAGCTAAATCCTCTCTAGGATTCAGGAGCTAAACTTATACATTTAGAGGCAGGCCTAATAAAGCAGAGAAGTTGCTTTCTGTACAGTTGCTGAGCCTGTCACCTTGTACCTGGACAGTTTCACTTGGATTGTGCTTTTTTGGATAGTTCACGTTTTATTGATATTAACAATACTATTGAGAATACCTGAAGTCCCAAATGGTCTCTCCACACATAGGTTCTTGTACTTAATGAATCTGATGTTGTTGTGGCTCAGTTGCTTTTTATGTCAGTGGCTAAACCCCAAGCCTTAGAAGACTGGAGCTGACTGACTATTGCTGTCTGCTGCTTTTGACAACTACTTACAGCTGGATTCAGTTACATTGTGTGGAGACCCAGTTCCCTTGAGAAATCCATAATGCTTGGAAGAATGGGATGAAGAGGACCAGAGCGAGAAGGATGGATTTAACTATGATGGCAATGAGTACACCACAAAGAAACCTAAAAGGCTGAGCTGAAGACAAATCATCCTAGAAAGAACCTACCCGTATGGCCTCTAAGAGTCAGCACCAACTTGATGGCACTTAATCAATCAATCAATCAATGTAACATACTCATGCACACTAAAAGCAAGATTCTAATATAAAGGCATTGGTTTTAAAAAGTGAAAGCATTCAACCAATGCTTCTGGTTGTAATGACAAGTCTGATCTCTCTTGGTGAACTAGCATGTGGTAAACTAGCTTGGTGGCAATAGCCCTCTTCAGCCTCTGAACACTTGGTATTTGTGACAAATGTGGAAATTCCATATAGCTACCATGACTAACAGATGCTATGAGACCTACGGCAAGCTATGCAAAGTTTTGCTTTATTTGTCACCATTTTACTGGAAAGGATGCAAGTAATGATGAAAATATGCTTGCAAGGGTTTTATAAGTGTGTGTATTCTTTTTCTTTCCTTTTTTGTATTTAGTTAATTTTTAAAAAGTATAAAAATATGCTTGCAAGACTAGAAAAAAGCCACTGGAAATAGTCCATATTAGAAGCTGCGCAGCAGAAATTAGGTCAACAAAGACTCTGATGGTTTGGGAGAGTTACAGAAGTAAGCAAAGGAGATATGGATTTTAGTCACATTAAATGATGCTCATAAAGAATGTAGAAAAGAAATTAGACATTTTGCATTATGTGGCTTCTCTTGAAGAAACTCATTTGTTTACCTGTAAACAAAATATTGCTCAGTGTAGACATTGAGAAAGTGATGATTTGAGGACAACAAAACAAATTTCCCTGAACTCTTGCAGTTAGATTTAAAGCATGATCCCAGAATCGTCTAAAATAGTTCAGCTTACAGTTAAGATGAGTGAAGTATCACCTCTGATTGACCAAGGGAACAGGGACAGCAAAGAGAAATTTGACGGAGGAGTCCTTTCCCCTCCTTTTTTTCTCTGCTTCCTTTTATCTGTGGAATAGGAAAACAGAGAGAACCTCTCTTGTGATATGCATTGGATATGCCATGTTTGATTTTCTCCCTGAAGACAAGAAAAACCATAAACGCTGCAAGTGTAGGCTGATTGCCCTTCTGGAAGAGAAGGTGACGTGCAAGAGGTAAAGCTGTCCACCTTCCAGCTTACCATCTTACGAGGAATTCTTTGATTTGACATAGGAAGTGCTCGCAAAGGTACCATTGTACCAGGGGAGGGATTTAAGATGGCAACGTGGTTACAATCCTTATAACGAGCTCTTCCTAAAAACCTTTTATTCTCCCTATATTTTAGTTCACCATTTATTTTTAGATCACTTGACTTTTTCTTAAGGATCATCTTTTGCTATTTTACTTTTTTTATTGTTATTATTGGGTCAGTCTTTTTTATAGAAAGTACATTTGCATTGCTGACATGGGGAAAAAGAAGAGACAGTGGACACCTTCTGCAACACAGTCTTCATCTAAGCCTCTGAACAACAGAAAGTTGACAGAAATGTCACCAGTAAGCAAGCCTCTCCTGTAAGTAATATCACCCCACTTCAGGTCTGACCCCCCTGGGGTGGGACATGAAGGCTGAGACAGAGAGTCAGCAAATTCTAGAGCTTTCCTCCTCTCTGATAGAGAATGCCCCCTCCCCACAAGCAGTTGCTGTTTGCCCAGCTGGGGAACAGCTTATTTATTCATTTATTCATTGATTTATTTATTTTATTAGAGACGAGGTCTCTAATTTTAAATCCCTGAAAGAACAAAATACACTAGATTTTATAACTAGGCATAGTCTACTGGCAACACAAACCGTTCTTTCAATCTTTGACTTGCTGACTACAGTCAAAAATAAAGATTCCTCTAAAGGAATCTTTTGCAAAATTGAGAGTCAATCGGATAAAATCTCTCACCCTGCCAAAACAAATGATTTGTGTCTAAATTGTGCTTTACAAACAACCGGCAGAGGAAAGGAAGACCTCACCCCTAAATGCAGCCTAACAAGGGTAAATGATAGGGAAGAAAAGAAAAGAATAAGCAATTCTACAGAGAAAGGCGAGAAGGATGAAAAGCTTGTAAAAGGCAAATGTCTGTTACAAACCAGCAAGATAACTCTGTAAATCCTAAACAACAGAGTAAACAGAGGCAGATGGGGATCTAAAAAAGCCATCACCCAGTCCTTAAGCCAGCTATTATGCTATGAAAGACAACTGATGGTCTTAAAAAGGTAGAATGGCTTCCACCTAGAGGCAGTTGCAGTTGGATTTTGCTGACATTTGGACAACCTGTAGTCCCCAGCATGCTCTTTAAAATGAAACCCTTTCTAAGTACTTTTTCGATCTTCCCAAATCATGTTTTCCATTCTGGGGAAGTCAGCCCACTTTTATCTCAGTGCAGCCCAGAGGGTATTGGCACTTTAATAGATAAAAGTAAAATTCCCCACTCAGACAACTTCAAGGATATCTTATCAACAGAGCCTCTGTGAGGGAGAACTTTAAGCAAACAACTTGTACAATCCACAGCAACACAGCTGTCTAATGAACCACTAGAAGAAAGTCTGATTCACTCTTTTAGTGCTTTGTCAGATATACACCAGGCTGACATCATTAAAAGGCTAGATGACCTGAGAGAATCTGTAATGACAACTTGTAAAATGGCCAAGCCGCTAATAATTTACCTTTACTAACTACCCAGGACAGTAACTCTCATCTTGAAAAAAATGTGATTGCGCTGCTGAGGAGGAGCAACCTATTTGCATCCTCACAACTGCCATGAAGAATTCAGATCTGCAAAACCTGAATGCTGAGCTTGGTGTGGAAGACTTCCCCATTTCTAATTCACGTTCCAATAGTCCTCTGAAATGACCAGAATCCCCCAAATCTAAAATTTCTACAGTTGCTCAGCTTTATGAGCATGCTTCTGATAATTTCAAGTCTGAATCTCCACCAGAACCATAAAGTGGGTATTGACAGGTCAGGGCTCACAGAAGGCATGACAGCATGTAGGCCAGTACAAGGCAAATATTTTTAAAATCCTAACATGAAATCTAGCTGGCTGGTATCGCAATAGAGGCTCCAATTTTTCCAACCCCCTGCACAGCAAGGATATAATTCTGGTGCAAGGAACATGGACATTGATGATCTCCTGATTAATGGGTACCACTCGTACAAAATGGAAGCAACTCCAGGCAGAGGGCCAGGGTAGCTGAAAGGTGGTTTGGGCATCCTCATCTTTACCTCTTTGAGAGTAGCATCTACACCCATACGTCCATTAAAACAAATGGCTATGGCCCTACTTCTCAGTCTGGGTACTGGCTCATTGTTAATTATTAACCTACACCTTCTACCACTACAAGGAAAAGCTGAAATCAATGTAGTATGGATAGTTAGAACAATATGTTGGCAACCTTCTTTTGGAATACCCAAATGCTATGTTGCTACTGGGGGGTGACTTTAATGCTAACTTGGGCCCCGATGATTATACATTTTATACTAAATTTCGTCGGTACCCACCAACTCAGGATCAACTCAACTTATACCCCCTTCTTGTGTCTCTCCAAAGATAAGAGATCAAACCAGGCTGTATTCTGCCTCACAAAAATGGCAAATAGGCTCAATCTCCTTATATTAAATGGTTCTCTTGCAGGAGATTATCCAGGTGAACTCACATTTATGGCAGGGATCAGAACAAGTACCATTGATTATATGTTAATTACTATGAGCCTGCTACCCTACGTGGAGGATTTCAAAATGCTACCCCATCTGGATAGTGATCATTTTCCACTCTGCCTATATTTGAAGCCTCCCACTCAGCAGATGCACCTGGAGGCTTGCTTCATTCCTTTAATTTCTCCTGTAGGTCAAGCAAGATGTACCAAATGAACCTTGCAGCTTAACCAAGAGATGAAGAGAGCACTGGAAGAGGATGGTCTACAAAAGTGTTGATCAGCCCTCATATCAGACAACCTTACTCAGGATCTTTTGGATCTATACAAAACTCTAGTGCAGACTTTCCAAAACTGGAAAATTTATTGGCTTGCAACCCCAATTTCTCAGTTAAGCAACCTTCAATTTCATCAAAGCCATGGTTTGATAAGGACTGTGTTGAAGCTAAGAAAGCCCTTACCTCGGCTTATCATCTTTAAAAATCTAATGCAGGGAACAATAACACAACAACCCTTGAATACCTTCTCTCCCTCAAAAAACAATATAAGCAACTAGTGGCCTTTAAGAAGAAGAAAGATATAAGGACCACCTGGGAACAACTTATTCAAACAGCGAAGAAACAGAACTCCACTTTTTTTCTGGTACCTAATATCTTACCAAGTTTCCAGACTTTCTATCTCATTGGATTCTTATATACCACCTGAAGCCTGGGAAGCACATTTTCAGAGGATGTATGAAGATCCCTCTAGTGAGTCCCCACTGCAAAAGATAGAGGACTTACCTGAGTGTCTCCCAGTATTTGTGTATGAAATTAAGTCCCTTATTAGTCAACTCAGAAGGGGGAAGGGCCCTAGAGCTGACCTTATTCCCCCAGAACTATTGAAGAATAACATAGAGTTCTGGTTTCGCTCTTCACCTATATTGATACCACTGGATGTGTCCCCAAGGACTGGAACCTGGAAATTATAGTTCCAATCTTTAAGAAGGGAAAGAGATGACCCTGCTAACTACAGGCCAATTAGCCTGCTTAACATAATCAGCAAACTTTATGCTAAGCACTTCCCCAATAAACTTAAAGACTGGCTAGATCAGGAAAATCTGATAGCAGAAAAGCAGGATGGCTTTAGAGAAGGTAGAGGCACCATTGATCAATGTTTGGTCCTATAGCACTTGATTGAAAAATATTCAACCAACAATGTGGTATCATTTATATGTTGCCTTTATAGATCTTAAAGCAGCCTTTGATTCAGTATCCAGGACCAAATTGTGGGAGAAGTTGGAAGCCTCATCAATTGACCATAGGCTTTTCTATTTAATCCAAGCCCTATACACTAACACAACTCTTAAGGTCAGTTGCAATATGCAAAGGTTTCAAAGCTGGTTAAAACTCAAAAGGGGGTAAAGCAGGGATGCATTTTGGCTCCCCTGCTTTTCAATTTTTATATCAATGGTATGATGAGATGTCTAAACAATCCAAATTTCCATCCCCCTAAACTAGGAGGTTGTAGCATTGCCCTGCTGCTTTATGCAGATGATGTTGTAGCTCTTACCAGAACACCAATAGGCCTTAAAAGAGCTCTGAGAACTCTGGTCCAATACTGCAACAATGATCACCTAGAAATAAACTACCAGAAAACCAAGATTATGGCACTTGCCAAAAGGCCGAAGCTCTGTTCATGTAGTATTAATGGCTATAGAATAGAACAAGTGACCTGCTTTAAGTATTTAGGAGTAGTCATGCTTGCCACTGGCTCAAGGAAAGCCCACTGTGAATATGCTGCTGCTGCTGGGCAAAGATCTGCCAATCCCATCCTTGGATTTTTCTTCTCCAAGAGAGGATATTATGTTCCAGCCTGTACTTAAACTCTTTCAGTCTAAGCCACTAGCCCAGCTCCTTTATGCGACTTTGGTTGGCCCCCAGCTTCTTGTGTCACCTCCTTGGAAAGAGTACAATCTAAATTCATCAGAGCAGCCCACCAGATGCCTCATTTCCAATGCACATTTACGTCTGGAGACAGGTATGATAAAAGTTGAGTCAAGAGTGTGTTTAGCTTCTATAAACCTTTGGTTAAAACTTAACTTTTCCCCCCAAGGCCTAGCGCTATTAATTCTCCAGGGCAATTTCCAATCCACATGGATCAAGGCTGTTGAATCTAAACTTTTATATCTAGGTTACTCTCCCTCCTTGGTTCTTAAGATGAAATATGATCAGGCAAAACAAACCTTGAAGCAAAGGATAAAGGATATGGAGCAGCAAGCAGATCTAGGGAAGGCCCCAGCCTTCCTGTCACCAGTATACCACAGATATATTGTCATTGCTGCCAGCTATCTTACAAAGCTAGAAACTCCCAGCCATCGGAAAGCTTTCTCTCTTGCCCAATATCATGCTCTCCCCTCTGCACTATTAAATATTAAAATGTATCATTGGCTGAAAGGCTCTGCCCTTGTGATTCCAGAGAGGTAGAAACTACAGGACATGTTCTTCTTCGTTGCTCCTTTTACGGAGACATTCAAACCAGATTCTTCCTACCTATGATTAGTAGGTATTCTGGTTGCCCAGACTCAGCCTATGCCCAGATGCTGCTTATAGATGAATTGCCTTCTGTTACAGCACAGTGGCTAGGTTTTGTGCAGCAACATGGAAGATCCGCCGGACCCTGATGGACCAATTTTCCACTAGCTAAATGCATTCTATATAACTGAAATTCATTTAAATTTTAGATATTATCTTTTTTTGTAATTTTAGATGTTACTATACTTTATATAATTTTAGTGTCTATTTTATAATTTAAATACAGACTGCACCCTGGACCTCACTCACTGGTGCTAGTTAGGTTGTTTTATAAATGTATTTGAACTTTGTCTTAAATTTTATTTTGTTTATTATCTATTATGATAGATTTATATACTGTATATACAGTCAGGTCCAGAAATATTGGGACATCGACACAATTCTAACATCTTTGGCTCTATACACCACCACAATGGATTTGGAATGAAACAAACACAATGTGCCTTAACCGCAGCCTGTCAGCTTTAATTTGAGGGTATGTACATCCAACTCAGGTGAACGGTGTAGGAATTACAACAGTTTGCATATGTGCCTCCCACTTGTTAAGGGACCAAAAGTAATGGGACAATTGGCTTCTCAGCTGTTCCATGGCCAGGTGTGTGATATTCCCTCAGTACCCCAATTACAATGTGCAGATAAAAGGCCCAGAGTTCATTTCAAGTGTGCTATTTGCATTTGGAATCTGTTGCTGTCAACTCTCAAGATGAGATCCATAGAGCTGTCACTATTAGTGAAGCAAGCCATCGTTAGGCTGAAGAAACAAAACAAACCCATCAGAGAGGTAGCAAGAACATTAGGTGTGGCCAAAACAACTGTTTGGAACATTCTCAAAAAGAAGGAACGCACCGGTGAGCTCAGCAACACCAAAAGACCCGGGAGACAACAGAAAACAACTGTGGTGGATGACCGAAGAATCCTTTCCCTGGTGAAGAAAACACCCTTCACAACAGTTGGCCAGATCAAGAACACTCTCCAGGAAGTAGGTGTATGTGTGTCAAAGTCAACAATCAAAAGAAGACTTCACCAGAGTGAATACAGAGGGTTCACCACAAGACGTAAACCATTGGTGAGCCTCAAAAACAGTAAGGCCAGATTAGAGTTTGCCAAACGACATTTAAAAAAGCCTTCACAGTTCTGGAACAACATCCTATGGACAGATGAGACCAAGATCAACTTGCACCAGAGCGATGGGAAGAGAAGAGTATGGAGAAGGAAAGGAACTGCTCATGATCCTAAGCATACCACCTCATCAGTGAAGCATGGTGGTGGTAGTGTCATGGCGTGGGCATGTATGGCTGCCAATGGAACTGGTTCTCTTGTATTTATTGATGATGTGACTGCTGACAAAAGCAGCAGGATGAATTCTGCAGTGTTTCGGGCAATATTATCTGCTCACATTCAGCCAAATGCTGCAGAACTCATTGGACGGCGCTTCACAGTACAGATGGACAATGACCCAAAGCATACTGCAAAAGCAACCAAAGAGTTTTTGAAGGGACAGAAGTGGAATGTTATGGAATGGCCAAGTCAATCACCTGACCTGAATCCCATTAAGCATGCATTTCACTTGCTGAAGACAAAAGTGAAGGGAAAATGCCCCAAGAACAAGCAGGAACTGGAGACAGTTGCAGTAGAGGCCTGGCAGAGCATCACCAGGGATGAAACCCAGTGTCTGGTGATGTCTATGCGTTCCAGGCTTCAGGCTGTGATTGACTGCAACGGATTTGCAACCAAGTATTAAAAAGGGAAAGTTTGATTTATGATTATTATTCTGTCCCATTACTTTTGGTCCCATTACAGGTGGGAGGCACATATGCAAACTCTTGTAATTCCTACACCGTTCACCTGAGTTGGATGTACATACCCTCAAATTAAAGCTGACAGTCTGCAGTTAAAGCACATTGTGTTTGTTTCATTCCAAATCCATTGTGGTGGTGTATAGAGCCAAAGATGTTAGAATTGTGTCAATGTCCCAATATTTCTGGACCTGACTGTATACTCACAGAGCACTCTGCTTGTACTGGTCTTTGTCTGCAATAAACTGAAATTGAAATTGATCACTGTACCAATAAGCGCCCTGAAAATAGAAGAATGCCAGGGGGAAGCAATGGAGAAAGAGAGGAATATGATACAAAGGACCAAGTCTGTCAAGAAGAGCTCATTTCCTTTGGAGCTTCAGAATAAGTTCCAAGGCCTTACCATTAATGATATTGTTGGGCTCCTGAATAAAGAGCCGCTGCCACAACCCTCAAGGACTAAGGAAGAGGGTGGTGGTGATCTGGCTCTCCTCACTGAGAGGAGCAGCAATGTTGGCCTGATTCTCTGCCAAAAGAAGTGTGTTGCCTTCCTTGGGCTCACATTTGAGATGTGTCAGAAAAGCTCCCAAGAGTTTAAACTGACTGACAAATAGCACTTTCTTCTGATTTACATTGAAACAAATGAAGCAGCCAAATACAGGCTTGAATACATTATAGGGGACTATGAAATGCTGGTCAAAGGGCAGAAGGAGCTGGGTGACAAGTAGCATTTTCTTCATCCTTCACATTGAAGGATGTGGTTCAGGAACTTGCCTTGCAAACCTGATCTGGAGGTCTTAAATTTTACAGAAGGGAGAAGAGAGTCAGAATACAGTGTGTTGCCAAGTCCTGAGAACAGGACTTGGAGTGAAACACAAGGTGTACAGAAACCCAGTAATGAGGAACCCAATAATACAAGAAGGAAAAGGTCAACTAATATGACTTAAGGTTTCCAGTATCTTTATGCACGTTTGCAAACTATAGGGAACAAACAGGAAGAACAAGAAATCTTAATGCAGGAAGACAAAATTAATAGGCATTTCCGAAACTTGATCAGATGAAACTCATGAGTGGAATGCAAAGTTTGAAGAGTATATTCAGGGTATATTTCAAGGTACAGTATATTCAAAAGGAATAGGTCAATCAAAAGGGAAGGAGGAGAGGTATCAGTAGAAATCCAGGAATCTGAGACAAAATTCCAGCCAAAAACATTTGGAAAAAGAAACAACAAAGATATTATCACAGAAATGTTGTAGATTACAAAGCCAGGCAGAAGATCTAGATATTAACCTCCTGGACTAGATTATAGAACTTTCAGAGAGGAGAAACAAAATAATAATGGGAAACTTCAGCTACCTGGCATCTGTTGGAAGATCAACTCAGCCAAGATTGCAAGATCCCTCAAAATTCTTTAGCAGTCTTGCTCACTGCTTTATTTTCTAGAGGGTTGAAGAACAGACATGGAGATAAGCTCTTCTAGACTGATTCTAACCAAGAGGAAAATGCTGGTTGAAGAAATAAAAGCGGTGAGAATCCTGGGAGAAAGTGAGCACATCATGTATTGAAAAGTAGCTAATGTCTGCAGAAAGCCTAAAGCACAAACTGAACAAAGGGTGTTTCTCAAGACTTGCTACCCACAGACACAACCGTATTTAGAAGATCTAAACAGATGACATTACCTTCAATTTGCCCTTGACCTACTGTGGAAACAGTGTATCCCTGTTCTACTTCTAAAGTGGTGTTTTCCAGCTTCTTCCACCATAAGCCATGTGGTGAGATCATTTTATAGTGGTGACTATTTAGAGACGGAGACCTGCCCTGCTCCTACTGGCTAATTGAAGCAGCTATGAGGATGATCCTCCTTCTGGTCCTTGGCCACTATTCTTCAGCAGCCCCTGGTTATTGTTATAGGGCAATATATTTGAAGAGTTTGTTGTGTTTCATCTATGTCATTCACTGGATGCTATTATATTAATGAGTTTGAATATATTGGCATATTGTGGCATAGATATAAAATTTTGCATAGCACTATGATAGTACTGGATTATACTAAATGGGAGAGGTAACAATTGGTATCTGTATTGTTACAACCACAAATTGAATTTAATAATTGCTGGTGTCTGCAGAAACATGGTTGTTGCAAGTTTTCTTCAACTACCAAACATGTATTATGTTCCTATGCCAGCAAGGAAAGCAGGAGTCTTCTTAAAAAAAAAAAAAAAAAAAGTCTTGCCCAAGTGAGAACAAAAAGGAACCAAAACTTTGAAAAAGGAAACAAAAAGTAAAAAGGAAACAAAAAAGGATAGAAACTAATCTGAAAAGCATACAAATGTAGCTCCACGTATGCCTTAAAATCTGTATCAGTAATTTGGGGGAGTGTCTGGAATAAATTAGATGCGTGTGCGGAGGAGAGAAATGTGAAGCCCAAATGAAATTCTTTGCGTCTGTCTGTCTGTCTCTATCTTCAGGAAGGGTTTTCTAAAAAAGTTATATTCCTTGCTGTGTAAAGCAATGTATAAATTGATTAAATACTGATGATGTTCAGTGCCTTCTGGGCAAATAAAGATTTGCTTGAAAGAACTCAGAGTAAAATGACTGCTGTAACAAAAATATTTAACTTAGTCCTGAGTTGGCCTTTCATACTTAAGGACTGGAAAAAGGCCATTGTAACACCAATGTATAAACAAGAATGTGAAGTGTTGAAGCCAAAAAATTAGAGGTAGTTAGGCCACAGTCTGTTCTAAGTAAACCGATGGAAAGTGTGAAGGAAAAAAAATGCTGAAAAAGGATTAGCAGGACTTCCTATTAAAGCTTATTAAGAGTGACAGTTGCATATAAAGATGTTTGGTTCAAAAGACAGTATGGGCTTGCACTATCAAAACTTTGACAAAGTTCCTTACCACAGACTCGTAACAAGAGTAAGAGGATAAGAAAACCTATCAAGGGAGCTTTTGCTCCAAGAATAAAATTGAGATATTTTATATATAATGGATTCTCTGCTATAAGATATGATAGTTGGCAATTCAAAAGGCTTTAAAGGGGGAGTAGAACATTAAACAAAAATCTCTGCTTTTTTAAATAGAAAATATTTTACTGGACAGACTGTTGCAGTTAACAGAATGTTTCACAGAATAAGACATAAAATTTAAAGTTTACATCTACGAGATACATTGTCCTTAAAAACTGCACATGCAACATTTAGTAGCAGAACGGAGAGAGAACATCATTATCGTACCAGTACAGGCAAACCTTGTTTTATTGCGCTTTGCTTTATTGCGTTTCGCAGATATTGAGTTTATCAAACAGCACGGCATGCTACAGAGAAATCTTTCGTGAAAGGAAGAGTCAATCGATGTGCAAATTTCATTGTCTTATTTTAAGAAATTGCCACAGCCACCCCAGTGTTCGGCAACCACCACCCTGATCAGTCAGCCGCGATTAACATCAAGGCAAGACTCTCCACCAGCAAAAAGATTTGACTTGCTGAAGGCTCAGATGATGATTAGCATTTTTTAGCAATGTACTTTTTAATTCAGGTATGTACATTGTTTTTTTAGATATGCTATTGCACACTTAATAGACTACAGTATAGTGTAAACATACCTTTTATATGCACTGGGAAACCAAAACATTAGCGTGACTCACTTTATTGTAATATTTGCTTTACTGCAGTAGTCTGGAACCCAACCTGCAATATCTCTGAGGTATGCCTGTATCTGATTGCCTTTGTGGTTTGGAGTTTCAAGTTAAAACTAAAAGCTCAAGGGATTGCTGAGTACTGCTGTTCAGTGCAGCAAAAACACCAAAATGATTAATAATAAAACTGCAGGAAACCCAGACAATGAGCAAAGTCTGACAGAAGCTCTTCCAGGTGGGGTTTGAGCAAAATTGTATTTCCTCTCATGCAAATCCCATTCATTTTAATGGATTGAACATGTACGTACCTCGGCAAAACCTCTCTGTTCAGTTACAAATTCTGTCATTCAATCTCAAACTGAATACAAAAGAAAAGCATCAACATGCAGCTTTCGTGGTCCACCTGGTGTGCACATCCTAGCTCACTTCATCTACTCTTCCTAAAACAGAGAGCATTGAGCCAAGGGAAGGAAATGGAAGAAAGAAAAAGTTAGGTACTACAGATGGGTACATTTTAATTCCTTGGGAGAGGAGACATTTAATACAATGTATGGAGTTTAGAAGCATGCTTGTTTTGCAGTTTTGACTGCCAAACACACCTAATGTTTAACATCAATAATCTAAACAGGAAACTGGGATCTCTGACCTAGGAGTGAAGTCAGTACACAGAAAAAAAATCAGAGGAAAGTACAATTCATAACCGTGTTGGTCACTAAAATAAACCAGGACACAGAAAACAGATATAAAGCGGTGTGCTGTTCTGTTCTTTTAGGAATGTATTAGATATGTTACTTATAAAAACATTAGTCAGGTCAATATTAAGTACTCCTCTTCGTTTTACAGAAAGAAAAGGAATATAACAACATCACACAAATCATTAGGAAGTCCTGCAGTTTTCATGTGGTGCAAAGTTTTCCAGTTGGAAGATTAGATCAACAGCAGCTTCAACATCTGACACTATGTGGTTTGGTTCTACTAAAGCAGGATCAAATCTGAAATCTCTGTGCCCATGAAAGACAGTCTCAGTAATGTTCTCCCTTGTATCAGAAGGCACCTCTGTATGAGGGTTATAAACTCCAGTGCAAACAAGGACAGATCTACAGCTTGTGGCAGTTGCTGATGCAAGTTCATTTTCCCAAGAATTCTCAAACTCCTCTTCCTGAGAAACTGTGGTGGATCTTGCGCCACCCAGCGCTTTGGCCTGGACACGTGCCTTGGAACCTCTTCTGGAGGTCCTCTCTTCAAGGTAGCGGTTGTAAAGATTAGCACCATAAATGTCTGTCATCAGGTTATCCCTAGAAAGCCAGGAAAGTTACATCAGAACTAACATATATGAGGTATATATTTATAATTGTAATATAATTGTTATAATATATAATTGTTCTGGTAACAGAGTTCATTTTTTTTTAGTATGCAGTTTCAATCATTTATCTATCACGTGTTAGAATTTGGAGAGCTGCTTAGAATGAGACACAGGCTACTCTTTGTATAATGTGCCATCCACGCTTCACGGGAACCTGTATGTGTCTAAGCTTGCTTTGTAGGCATTTTACTCCTGATGCAGCAGCTTTGTAAATGCAAATCCTACTGCATGGCATTGCACTGGGCTTCTTGTTCTTTTGAAGAAATAAACTTTAACCTAATTGGGACCTGAATTTCTGTTGCTAAGCAATGCAGTCATAAAGCGCAATGTCATGTGACCGCATCGCTTAGCAACAGCAATCCTGGCAGTCCCTGTTGCCGTTCTTAAGTGAGGATTGTGGGTCGTTAAGCGAGGACCTCATGTGACTGTGTCTTGCAGCTTCCTGGGGCTTCCAACAAGCAAAGTCAAGGGGGAAGCCAGCAGGAAGCTGCAAGTCCTGGGCTGTTTGCAAGCAGGCCAGTGAGTGGATGAGTGCTTTGGCATGCAGCTGGGTGGATCTGCAGTGCAGCGCAAGTGTGGCTGGGTGGAGGAGGGCAGCCAGGCAGGGGAGGAGGTACGACAATCCATGTGAGCACAGGTGGATATGCATGAAGGAGTGTGAGCAGGGTGGTATTGTGGGAGGGCACACACTACAGAGTACGAGATCCTTAGGATAACTCTGTAGCATGCTCTTTGGGAGAAAAGCAGTAGGAGCAACTTGCGACCTTCCCTGTCAGCTTCTCCATTGATTTTGCTTGTGGGAAGCTAATAGGCAAGGTCACAAATGGCGATTACATGACCGTGGGGCTGCTGCAACAGCCAGAACTTTGAGGACCAATTATAAATATCCCTCATTCAGCATTGTCACAACTTTGAATGGTTGCTGAATGAGTGGTTGTTAATAGAGGACTACCTGTATTATTTTAATTATTTTAATTGGAATCAAGTTTCTTTTTTTAAAGGTTACAAGTGTGAATACATTGCACCAGTCTTTTCTAATCCATTGCCAGTGCAATGTCTTTGAGTACAATTCTAATTTCCTCAAAGGGGGATGACAGGAACTATAGTTCAATGCAAGTGGAAAACATCATTTTGAAGATGGGTATATCACAGGCTCAGAAGTGTTCTCACATTTCAACCATTTCATGCATATCCCAATACCAAATTGGTATATCCAAGATGTCAAAAACTTACAGATGACAACCAAATTCAAAAATCTGACATCTCAGGGTTTCAACTTTCAATTGAAGAGGGTTTTTTTTTAAAAGCTTCTCATTAACATGAATAAAATCTGAAATGCACAAGCAGGGTAAGGCATAGGGCCACCTTATTTAACTTATCATGCTGAGATTATTACAGCTCTCCAGATTCCCAGGGGGCTGGGATACAGAATGGGAGAGATGAAAGGAGGCTGCTGGAACAGTTTATCACTCCTTGCATACTCAACAGATTGCCCTTTTAGCTGCTACCCTGCCATGGCATTTCATGCCAAAACAGTCTCATTTTAAAACAGGTAGGGTTATATTACAATGGAATTATTGCCAAAATCAATTTGACAAATAGCTGAAACTATACAGCCATGTGAATAACCAATTATTCAAAAGTTCTCACACATAGCTTTTCCAAATTGAAATCTGTAGCATTTGGACTGAAATCTCTGAAGCATGACACACGACATGAACTACAAGACAAGCTTAGGTGGTGCTGGGGACTATTAATTCCCATTAAGAAAATATGCACAAGACTGGACTGTAACACTTAAGCAGGTAAGAGCAAGTAATTTCTTTGCTAGAAACAACTTCTTAAGATCCTAAAAGGAGGTTTCAAATTAATTGGCAAATTGTATAGTGATATGTAGAAGTATGACACAGGTTCTGTTACTAATTGGCTGTCTAGCCTGTCTCCAAGTTACAAAGAACAAGAGTGAACTGGTAGCTTGCAAAACAATTAGAGCTCAAGATATTTTCAGGGGGCTATCAAAATATTCCTTTCAGTTGTCTATCCCTACTCAACTCTGGAACAATAGCTTGCCTGAAATTTAACTTTTTTCTGTATAGCAAGTGAGAGGGAAGGAAAAAAACCTCTCACCCAATGGCATACAAAGTTTGAATAGGGCTCTTCCATTGCTTTGCAGATGCTTGAGTCCTAATGAGGTACTCTGCATAGTGATAAGTCAGTTCACTAGGCTTTCCCATCAAAGCTTCATATTTCAATTCTTTGCCAGTGATCTTCTTATAAATATTTTCCAAACAAACCATAAATGTTCCATGCCCAAATCTGAAACACAGAAATAACATTTGGTCAATAGAAATAGTTATATGGCTGGCTAGAATAAAAATAAAGGATTACATCAAAAGGAAGAATCTATAAATGCAATTTGTCCAAATTCTTAGCTTCTCTTTCTATGAATTGTAAGGCAAGATTGCTTTGATTAAGTTTTTCTTCTGCCTATATAATTCCTGGCAGTCACTTAAAAGTTGAAGAAATGTGCTAATGGTGTAGGAAAAAAAGTCTGGGCAAGATAGCCTCCACAATACTTTTACAAAGCTGAATTAATTCAGTTTACCATGAGAATATTATCTTGATGCTTTTGGCAGGACCAATTACACACACACACACACACACACACACACACAACGGGTCAAAACTAGACAAAAAGAAAAGTTTAAATCCAAGAGAGAAAGACATTAACCCAGAAGCACTAGTTACATATATGTATATATGTTGTAGCAGTAGATAACTACTACAGTTGTAACAGTAGTCTAATTGACAATTCAATTTCAATTAGGTTTGACAAACTGAGCTATTCCTTTACCTGTAAATAAAAAATAATTAAGTTTGTTCTGTATATACTTGCACATGAAAACTAGAATTGATGTGTTGCCAATGATATTTCTAGTGCATCTTGAAGTAACATTTCCAGCCAAACTCCTTCCCATAGAATGACTGTTCTTATGAGGGGTCTCCCTTTTGCCTCTTTTTCCAGAAATCACCAGGGCAGTGCCCCAAGCATCAGCTAGCAGTGGAAATGCAAAGAAGCTCTAATATACACATAAATGGGCTTCCACATCCCTCCAAGTGGTTGACAAAGCAATAAGTGTGTCTTAAATGAGAGGGAAGGTGTCATCACTGGCCCAGGTATTAATTCAAGCTTGTATATATTCACTGAACATTCAACAGGTCACCATGGTTCTATCTCAAGCCAAACAATGACACCACACATCTTTGACTATAGTACTTGCTGAGAATCTAAGTAAAGTTAGAACCTAAAGAAAAATATCCCCAGAACAACTCTTGTGCAACTCTTACCTTGGAGATTGGGCTTCAGCTGCCCACATCAAGTCCATATTACAAGCCAATACAGGAATATGTGGATAAGTTCCCTGATAAGGATTTCCAGGATAGCCACTTGTCAAAAGAACATCTATTATTAATTGTAGGTTGGTTTCCCACCTCACCGGCTCACCAAACAAAATAACTGCTGTAAGATAAGCACAATACCAATGTGTTACATGTGCATGATTGTAAGCTGTTTCCCAATGCAAAAAAAACACAAAAAACCTTCTGCCTTTCGTGTATACTATAACAAGAGCAGGCAAGCCATGGGCCCAGGCTGCATTTAGTCATTGAACTTACAAAGGCTGCCATGATCATACCATCAAAATCTGGCAGCAAATAAACCAAACGTTAGCCAATAAGCTTGGCACATCTTAAAATGCAGGAATCTTAAAAAAAAATCACAATATAAAAACCACTTGTGATAGCATTACACTGCTATGTCCACTGCTGTTTAAAAGAAAGATAATTACTTTGTATTTATAGTATTTCAGTCCTTTGTCATTTTTAAAAACAGGTGGGAAAAACTACAAGAAGAACAAAGAATCGTATCAAATTGTACAAAAATCAATTTTATGTTAGCTTGGATGATTCACTGACAGTGGAGTAGAACTTTTGTACCATTAATTAGCATGGAGTAATAATGAAGTAACTACTTTAGAATTCCCATTGCTAGTTTTTTTTCATTAGTTTTTAATCCTCATATGAAATTGAAACTGCAAAATTGAGGTTTTGGCAAAGAAGTAGAAACATAACAGCTTAACTTTAATGGTAGATTTATAAAGAAAGGAGATAGTATAAAAATCAAAGGAAACAAATAAATATAAAGGTCATTTATATAATATATAAATATTTACTGTCATTGTAAAAGGACATGTATACTGTATATGATGACTGTCACATTCCTATTCAGATATGTAACAGCAGCTACTAAGTTAACAAAATACTTTAAGAACTACCACAAAGCAGTCCATTTTACTTGGAATAAATTACAGAATTAAACATAAACACCTAGACATACTGACCTTCAATTTTGGGGAATTCCACTGTGGGTGAATGCTACAAAGAAAAAACAAGTTACATTTACTAAGAAAAGTATCCTTTATTAGCATGAAGAAGTAATGAAATAAATAAGCCTCTAAACATGATGGGCATACCCCACGTTCTGATGAAATTCTCAACATCTCTAAGAAATGAAAAACCATAAGGAGATATTTCATTTCCCATTTACATAACCTACACACCTGCCTCTTAGATCTTGAACGTTTTATCCCATAAGCTTACCCATATAATTGCTAATATCTCTTCGCTTACAGATGACACTCCTAGGTACTGTATTTTTCCATCTGTAAGATGATACTTTTTTCTAAAATCAATACATTAAAAATTGAAGGGTGTCTTATGCAAGGAAGTAAGCTGAGGAGAGAACCGCGCAGTTGTGAAACTGCCCATACTTTGTCTCTGCAAACAGGCTTCCTCCTATCACGAGCCTCCAATCATGAGTGAAATAGCTTGTCTCTGCAAACAGACTTCCTCCAATCACGAGCCTTATGTAACTGACGCCAGCTGACGCTGAACAAACCAATTAAAGGAAGGCTGATTGCAGAGACAAGCTATCAGCAGTTTCACTCATGACTGAATGTAATCAATTATGCAAAAGAGCATGGAAATAGAGCTGCAGAGAGACAGTTTGGACCTCCTCCCACTGAGTGTATCACGTAAATGTTACCTAATTACTAAATAAAAATGTGTTCTGCTTTACCTTTAAAATATTGATTTCTTAATTTTGGGTTGGAAAAGTGGGGGTCGTCTTATACATGGGGGCATCTTATAGATGGAAAAATACGGTATATAACACAGAATCCCCTCTAACACCTCACTCATATCTTTAGGCCTAATTCAACATGCCACCGGTTTTTTTTCTCCACTCTTCCAATTGCACCTGAGTTCATCTGAAAGTTCTTACTATTAGCCTCATGTCATTTCCACATATTCAACTGCAGTCCACTTTGGTTTGTAGAATTCACTTTATGCTCAACAGCACAATAGCATAGGTCTGAGGATGAAAACCATCTTCATGCATTCTTCTTCAATACTCTATTGTTAATGTTTTTATAACATACACATTCATTGACTTAACAAATGTGTGTTGAATTTCAGCTTCACAGTTAAAATTTACAATCTAAAAGGATGAGGAGACTAAAACTTGGTCAGGCTGATTCGGGTTTATGGAACCTGTAATCTAACATCGCAGTTTATATCTGGCATAAACTTAACCAATCTTCTCCAAGACAATGATTTTAAGTTGGATTTAAATACTCATGGAAAAAGACTGGGGACACCAGAACTAGATTATACCCTAAAATTGGCTGAACAGATCAATTACTACTGAATTAAATAATTTTTCTCTGATTCTCAGCTTTTCTTTATCCGTATGTGTATTTGCTGCAAGATGGTGTTTCACCAACATCTAACATTATAGCATGCTTACGAGCATATAGTAAGAGAAAAGAGCAAAGAAAAGGAACAAAATTGCATCACAAAATAAAAACCACACCTACTCCTTTCTGCAAAACAAGCAAGCCTACGTACGTCATTAGAGGGTTAACCGTACATTGACCTGAACTCCAGTAGAGAGGAGAGTTTTAGCTGAACAAAGCTGGTTCAGTCCAATGCTGCTGCCTTCTTTACCCTCTTCTCTACTACAATACTCGAGCCTTTGTGTTATTAATCACTGGAAACATTTCCTCAGCTGCTCTCTCGGCAGCTACCAAATCTGTTCTAAGATCAGTCAATACTGAGTAACTCTAAGAACAAAAAGTGCAATCTTTTAAATGCTATGAATAACATAAGGAAAGATACTTGCATACTTTGTTTACACAGCACATAATTTTTTGGCAATTAAATTAACAGTACATTTTACATGAAAGAAACAGTAAGACTTACACAATCAGACAGACTTTCACCATTAAGTTACTGTTTTTAATGTGTGTACGTGGGGAAATTTTTATCCTGCTCTATGCTATAATCCAAGCTAAAACCCACGTTCACCATGTTGCTATTTGTATTGAGAAGGAAATTCCTACTGGCACGAAAGCGAACTGGCAACAATATGTCAAAGAGTTAATATAAACTCATATATATAGCTTAAAATAAAAACTCCTAGCCTAACAGAGCAGAACATCTTTTAGGTACCTGTTGAAAATTCACATTGACACCCATGTCTACCTGGTATGAATGCTGGAAATATGTCCCCCAGCACCTTTTTAATGAATGTTTTATTTTTATTGAATATTGTTTCATATTAACTTGTACTTATTTTACTATACTTCATGCCACTGTGTGAAACATCATCAGACAAGATAGAGTGAACTAATCCCTTCACATAGATGTGGTAAAAATAAGGTAAAAAAATATCACAGTAAGTAAAACTAGAAGTCTCTTTAGTCAAGCTTCATGTAGTTTTCTTAATATGGAAAGAGTTTTGTTGCTAAATCTTCCTGGTCTGGCCTATATTACTGGTATTTCCTGGAGATCTCTCAGCTAAGTACTAACCTGGATTGACTCTACTTAATTTCTGAGTCTAGACAAGGTAAGTGAGATACTGCCACCTTCTAAGACCTGTTCAGGAAGGTATTTAGCATTTGGAAGGACAGTGTTTTTCTGCCACACTCAAGCCCATCTTCAGAACTGGTTAAGAGTTTTCAAGCAGTTCTGGTTTTCCTGGGAACAGACAGAGAAGCCTGAATCACAGCAATGTGGTCTTGTCCATTTAGTGTTCCTCATTCTCCTATCAGTCAGCCCACCTATTGCTCTCTTTATTGCTCTGCAGTAAGAGCAGTTGACACTATCTAGTTCAGAGTGGAAGCAGCAGACATGGGGCCGTGGGATGGAGTGTTGGGTCAAAGGGCCGAAGGGGTTTATGTGAAGACATGGGCTGAAATAGCTTTTTCAGGTAGTATATTTCTTTCAATTTGTGTATGTGTTTATAGGATAGTCAGGCCCAAAGTTAGTAGAAGTGGTACTCCCAATGTTTTGTGCTTGGCCGTCATGGTTGCCCAGGTGACATTAATTTTGGAGTCCTCTAGTTTTGAATCTAGTTGCTTGATATCATTAATGTCATTGCTAAACCTGGTGGCAAAGGAACCAATGTAAGTCTTACTCATCCTTGGAAAGCAGAAGAGCATTTACATGACAAGCAGCCCAATAGGCTGCTCTGCTATAATTACAGGCAATGTAAAAAATGTCAAAGAAATTATTAAAGAAAAAGAGCAATAAAGCACAGTACACTTACCAAAACGTTAGGTCTTCTGTCATGATCCACCATGTCCAATAAGGGATAGGTTTCTCGCAACATGTCAATTGTAATAGGCTGACAAAATCCAAGACTAATGGCATATTTGTTATGGATAGCAATGCATCTATGTTTTAACAAAAGGCATATTTGTTTTGCTTTCCCCAAACAAGTAATACATTTGAAATGGCAGTGACAGACTTATTCTAAGTACAGAAAATGTTTCTATATCCTCTGGGAGAATACATACAGTACAGGAAGAGTGATAAACAGTCTTTGTTCATTGGCTCACTTTACATTTAAGACTCTTATGAAAGCTAATTTTTATTCAGAAGTACAACAATGTCCAAGAACAAGTTTCTTATTAACTCATTATAATTTACGGTACATTCCGATCTGAAACATTTGTGAGAGTTCCTAATAAATGGCTTCAAACTGATTTCTAGGAACTTTGCTTTGAAAATCATTAGCTCTGCTTTGCTCAAAAAAAGAGGAGTTTGAGGCAGTGGGTAACTATCCCAAGGAGTCAAGAGGCAAAAGAGTACTACTCCCCCTTCTTAGTTTGGCTGTCTTTTCACATCCTTTACAATCCCATTTGAGATCTCCTAAGTTCACTGCAGTTCATGGGAGACATTTTATGCTTTTTCTCTACAAAATGTATCTTTGGATCTTGAGAAAAGCCAACGCACACAATGTGCTTAACCCTAGCACATCCCCTTATCATGCTTCTTCAGCCCAATGCAGAATAAACCAAGTATTTCCAAGGATACTGCTTAGCAATGTCAAGGAGTGGGCCTTGTCCTGATACAAGCACACATTTGTCATGGTAATGTTTGAACATTCGCAAAGGACTGTGGGACATCATAACTTGGTCTTGGGAAATCTAGGAGAGAGAAAGAATTGATAATCAGTTTTCATTCTTGTATTCTTCAAGAATGAGAAATGAGAAAATAGGTTGCTTACTTTTAACAGCACTAATATATGGAACTGCATAAAATTAACCAATCCCTAAAGAGTAGCTGTTAATGACTGATTACTGTCCTCTAACAGAATTTGTCAAAAAGGACTTGGAAATGCTTGGCAATTTTATTAAAGAATGGCAAGATTTGCAATGAAGCTTAAGAGGCTACCTCTATCAGTTGAAGGCAAAATCCTAAACTATATATAAATAAAAGACAATTCTTTATTCATGAAGAAAACAGTCCCACATTCAATAGACTAAAGTTACTCACTGGAACTTCAAGAAGATGGGACAGCTGGTCTGCTTTCTTCTGACAAAGACAGTTTCCTGCATTGGTAACAAATACTACAGGCACCAAAAGTTGTCCCTGAGAATTAAGTAGTTTTTGAAAGGCTTTTCGGGCAGCAGGAATGGGTGTCCTTCCTCGTACCAATACTCCATCAATATCAAACAGAATGCCAAAGGTAGGTTGTACACCTAGCTGAAAGGGAGGAGGGAAACAAGAGAAAGAAAACTGTTGTCAACCAGATTTCACATAGCTTAAATTCATAATATGCTTATGCAGAGTGTTATTCTTCTTTGTTCCAAGCAACTTCATATAAATATATGGTTCCTCCCTCCCTTTCACTGTATACAGTATTTACAACAGTCGTGTGAAATTGCTAGAAGTGGCTAATATTCTCTTAATAATCCTGCAAGGGTGCTTTCACTGAGGAGTATGCTTGGCTCAAGGCTATATATTAAGTTTTATAACTGAATTGGGATTTTAATTCTATTATTCCAGGAGCACTCATTTTGGCACTTATACATCCTATACTCAATCACAACATGACCAAAGTGTTGCCACATTACAGATTAAGTGTGGCACTCACATTTAAAAAAAATTAAAATTCACTGCATGAGCTGTATGTCCAGATGGATATCTGGGAAATTTCTTCATAAGAGCATTACTGCTGAAATGTTCATACTTGTTATGAATATTATAGTGCAATTGTGTAACCTTTGCTTAATCTCAGCATGTATTCAACACTTTGCCTTGTCTAAATGATTATAGTTGACAGTAATTATCAAGAAAGTATATTTAGATTACCCAGCAGACCTTAATTAATGACTTGAACACTAAGAAAGCACCCAATACTGTGCTAAGACTTACTAAAAGCTACCTACCGCTGGTTTGCTATCTTTTATAGAGTCTCATGATAATGAACTGGACCATCCCAATGTGGGACTTGCCACAACACAATAAAAACCATTTGCAAACTCCTCAAAATATAAGAAGCCATTTCAGAGGTGGCTGTGGAACTGCTGTGAGAAGCAAACAGCCACTTTGTGCTATCTGCATACTAACGGGTGTTTAAGGGAAATCACAGGGTAAGTGACACTTTGTCATTCCTTGCAAATATAATTCTGCTTTCCTAGAATGGTGGTGGTGATAATAATAGATCCTTTTCAGCTTAAAGTATTTTAAATTAATCTACTTCCAACTTTCATTGGGTAATTTTTCATAGCTAAAGAAGCATTTCTTAAAGCCTGAAGCTTATAGAACTACAGACATGATTTTATAAAGAATGAAGAAAGTGGCAAAGTAGAACATATATCATGCATACAAATACTTTGGTGTAGAATAGAGTGGGAAGAAGATGCACCCAGAGATTGTTAAACTGCTGCCTAGCCAGCCTGTCCCACACCATGTTTACTTATTTAATCCACTTATATACCACTCCTCATGTCAATCCCATTTCAAAGCAACGAGAAACCTTCTCTCTCCATACACCAATACTCTCCTCCTAACTCCCAATACTGTTGCTCTTCCACTTTTAGCTCCCCAAAGTAGAAAGTGTCCCAGTGTTGATCAGCCTCACCACTGATACAGGATGTCAGGCAGTCTTTTAAAAGAACCTTTTATTTAAAAAACATGAATGGAAACCTACCACCTTGCAAAGCAAACCATCCAGTTCAAAGATAATCAGTACGTCCAACCATTTCCCTGGGCCCCCCAAGGCTCCCTTAGAAAATAAAACACTTTGGCTGCAGCCCAGCACTTTCTTTGCCTTCAGGCGTATGTGTGTTTAGGGACTGACCACACCCAGCATTCTGTAAGCAGGTTGATCACTTATTCTCAAATCCCAAATGTGTCCACTAGCTAAAGGTTGGGGGTCACCTGAAGAATGACTCTTGCTCAGAAGCATATTTCCAGCATTTGGAAACACAACCTACAAAAAATTATTGCCTGATATGTAGCTTCTTGTTCTTGAGTATGAAGAACTCTAATGGCTGGCTTCACATATTGCTCAGTCATAATGTGGGTTGTCTGGTTTAATGTGGTATGTGAACCCAGCCAACTGTGGTCTATTTGACAAACCAAGAGTGAAAGAGGAAGAGCCATCTCATTTGGAAAGATTATTGATGAATCAAATACATGCAATCTGCAAAGAAATAGCATTTTGTAATATAGCCAGATGAAGTGAAAAAAATGCTTGTGGAAAGAGAGGGACAATGCATTTGACAGAAAAGATCCCACGTTCCTTTGCCGGGCATCTACTAATACCATGTCAATGAAGTCAAGGCTATAAATTGTAAGGTGTAAAAGTCATTAACTTGCCATGAGTCCCAGATAGCAGACTTGTAGAAAACAATAGGAAACAACACACAGACACTTCATATTTAAAAAGCACAATTTTATCTGTGTTAACCTACTTAATAAATATATACCTTGATAAAAAAATATCTAAGCAATATTTTTTTTATTATTTGGGAAAGAAGATAATGTTATCTCAGGTTATCCATCCAAAACTATTTGTCCATCATGAGACATAAATTATTAACTAAATAACGGGATTAGAAAAAGGGATCAGATGGAGAAGAATTTCAGCTACTAGAAAAAGCAAGCTCACGCCTTGTGTTTTTGATTCAGGTGTATTTGTTAAACAGTTATTTCTATTCAGTAAGTCTTGTTAGGGATTGGATTATATTAATGCTATTTTGATCTGCAAAACTCTTATTTTATTAAAAAGAAATACACTCTCAGAGAAGCATAAAAATAAATACATTTAAAACCTCTGGAGATACGTGTTCCAGAAAAGCATGAATGTGCAATTCAAATATTCCAACTGGGAAGCTTATGGCTTACTTGAAACAAGAGTCATATTAGGTTTTTCAGTGTATAACAATAGTTCACACACTGCATCAATTTGAGCACATACTAAGTTTTAATATAACCAAAGCTAACCCTTATTCAGGGAAGAAAATAAGCACATTAAACAAATAAAAGTACACAATACTTTTCTGGTTTTTCAATGGTTGAATTAGTTGAAATAAAAATGTGGTAAAAAGATTCTAGTAGCTTTGTGTAAGTACCTTTTTTCTGGTTGAAAAACTGGAGCGAATAATGCACATATTTCACATTTTTTAATTGAGGATTCCATTATCAGCCTGCAAACTTTGCTTCCTATATTGCTTTTCAAACTGTTTAGACCATAACTATCTCCACAAATACTAGCATCTGACAATCTGACCGGTATGTCAACTAGCAAAGATGCTAAGAAAGTATCAGTGGGAATTAGTCATGACAAGAGAATATGCATTGTCATTAGCATTAAATATGTCATGAATCCCTTCACTCAAAGGAGTGTAGTTTTCCTATTGTAAGTGCCCTTGACACCTGTAGGAAGTACTGCACTTATTCATTTTGCTATTTTTACTGGGAGATGTTCCTGCAATCCAATTTATGAATAGTGTACTTGTACAATGGCCAAAACTGATCAAACATAAATAACTGGAAACTTCTACTGGGCAAGTTTCTCCATGCATATAGGCACATGGTCAAGAGGAGAAAATTTCTGGGATAATTAAGATCATTGGTAGTTTATAGTATACAATATTTATATGTATTTATAAAGGCTATGAATCCTCCCACTGTATTCTGAGATCCCACAGTAATATTTTTATATGATTAGATGTTTAAGTAGTTAGTTTAGAGATAATTATACATTGCATTTATTCATGCCAGGTTAGATAGTAGCATTTATATATCCAATTACTGCATAATTTCAGTACACATTTGCCCACTAAGTATATGGGGATAGTAATAACATATGATTAGTCATTTTAGTTTAACTTTGCCCAGAAATCAATAAGAAATTATTGGCATAATGTCTGCATTCCATTTGCCACAGCACTGCTGGAAAAAAAAAATCAAGAGCAGCTTGAAAGGTAGAACTCATTATGTGCCATCAAGATGTTGTCAGTTCTTAGCAAAACTACAGAGATTATCTCCAGGAGAATCTGTCCCCATCCTGGTTCTTCAGGGCTTTCAATGGAACACCTATTACTGCTATAAGTGTATCCACCATCTGCTCTTTCCTTCCACCTTCCCCAGCATTATAGACTTCTCCAGAGAGTTAGGTCTCTGCATGTTTCCAAAGTATGATAATTTGAGCCTGGTCATTTGTGCCTCTAGTAAGAACTCTGGGTTGATTTGTTTGATATTCTATTTATTTTCTTGGCTGTCCATGGTATTCTCAGGAGTCTTATCCAACACCAGATTTCAAAAGCATCAGTATATTTCCTATCCTGCTTCTTCAAAGTCTACTTCCATACAGTATCACAGGGAAAAACCATTGCCTGCATGATTTTGATCTTTTGAAAGGTAGAAAACTATTGCTAAAATAGGTAAAAGTGAAACAGGAACATAGAAGGATAAACTTATATAAAAATTCCAGCAATCTAAGTTTTAAATGTTCAATTTGAATGCATTTGATGGCTAGTAGTGATGGCTCGGTTTTGTAAATGGTTGCAAGTATAAACACAATCCCAAATTTTCTTTATCTTTGGGATAAATTTTCTTTATCTTTGTACACGTAAATAAAGCCAAATGAACAAATGGCTATTACAAAATAAACCCACTGCAAAACCAAATTATAAAGCCTTCTCAAATAACTCATTATGACTTATAATTCATACAATGAAGTATTTCTGAAAATCTGAAAGACCTCATGCCTTTTACAATATTGCAAACCATCATCCTCATTAATGGCAAAGTTGCAGCCCAAGTTGATTTGCTCTTATTTGTGCCTGCCTTTCAACAGGAGCGTAGTGTCTAATTTCAAATATTACTGTATTTTTCATGTACAGTGACCTTCCTTATAGAAACATAAACCTCCCTGGGATCAAAGTAAGCTAGGACAAATTATGTGAAGGCACCAGAACCCTCTCTGCTCATCAACAGGATAACTCTGCAAAGACAGAACAGAATGGTACCAGATTTGGTGTGGTGGTGAAGCTGGCAAAAAAAAAAAAAAATCAAATTTGAAAATGGTGATGTAGATCAGTGATGTAGAAAAAAAATTCAGTTCTTCCCTATGAGAGGCACAGTAGGGTAGCAGCTTCTAATGTTGTTGGCTGTTCCATTCTCACGTTCCATTCCATTCTCAATCCTGTGACTCAGAGTGCAGCATAGGCAAACTGCACTGTTTCTATACATGAAGGGAGAGCAGATACACAGAGGTGCAATATATTATTTTGTTATACAGATGTTAAAACAGATGTCTCCAATGGCCACTGCCACTAAGAGGCTCAAAAGATTTCCAGAAGCCACATTCTGCATGCTGATTTTGTTCTTCTTTATCCTTTTTTTTTTGCAGCAAATATTTATCAATTGATCATTCTCATCTTATCCCTTCTCATACATGGTTACTGATAATGAGCACAAAGATTAATGCTGGTTTGTGAATCTTAATAACTCTGAATATGACCCTCCTGTAAACATAAAGGTAATACTGATGTACTCTTTCCTCCACATATGTGGCACCCAGTATACTAGTTCCTTGTTTAAGGAACTACAGCAATAGTGCTGATGATTACAAAAGGAGTGTTACTAGTTTAGACAGGTTACTTGAGCCCAAATCATTTGAAACGTTGAGAGGGTTTATATAGAACTTCTAACCTAAATAACTTCTCCAGCTAGCAAACAACACAGAATTCCTATGTTTGGTTAACTCAGTGATGATAAAAAAGGCAGCACATGCTTAAAAGCCAGAGTGGATTAGAAAGAAAACGTTAGCATTCTTTATTATTTAAAACAAACACTTTTCTGCATGAATTGTTTAAAACAAGATAATTGGGCTTAAAATGAACTGAGAAAGTTAAGCAAACATTTCAGAATACAAATTCTTGATCCCCCAAATCTGAGTGTGCATGTTAACAGCTTGGTATAATAACTTCTAAATAACTCATTAAATATAAGTTTTACACTGCCCAGGAGTACAGGAATGGTCAGGAATTCAGTCTTCTTCTGCAGCAAAAGCAAAAGTTGGATGTTGAAAGAACAGAAAAGAAAACCCACTGACAGAAACAGCAACTAATGGTAATCTGTGGAGTCCTTGGTGCTCTCTGAGCTTGGTTGTTTGCTTGCAGATGTTTCATTATCCAACTAGGTAACATCATCAGTGCTTGTGAGTGTGGAGTTTGCTTCCTGCTTATATACAGTGGCTTGCACCCCCTGCCAGTGTTGGCGGGGGTGTGGTTTTCTCCTTGATAGTTCCTTGACACCCCCACCAACACTGGCAGGGCAAGCCACTGTATATAAACAGGGAGCAACCCCACACTCACTAATACTGAGGATGTTACCTAGTTGGGTAACGAAACGTCTGTAAGCAAACCACCAAGCTCAGAGAGCACCAAGGACTCCACAGTTCACCCCTCAGCTACAGATATCCTCTTCTACTGGTAATCAATCTGGCAGGAACAGAATGGCAGCTCCTGAGCAAAAAGTAAAAACCACGTTGCTGGCTGCCTGAAAAGAGTGTGGTGCCCTGGCTTAACTCCTTTCCTGGCAAAGCCACAGCTGCAGCCAGAAGTCACGGCTCTGCCTTCCCTCACTGACCTGTTTCCTCCACATCCTCAGCTGCTCCCAGCGTCTGCCTCCATCCAGGGGTTTAGCTCTCCCCCTCCCACACAGGTCGGGAGGCGAGGCGAGGCGAGGCGAGCAGAGCAGAGCAGGCGGGCAGGCAAGAAGGCCAGAGCACGTGGTCTAACAGAAGGAAGGAAAACAGCCGAGGTGAAGCAAGACCCGGAGAACAGGAAAATGAATGAACGGGAACAGCGCAGAGCAGAGCAGCGAACGGAAAGAAAGAAAAGTTACAGGGGAAGGGAGGGTAGAAAAGAAGAAAAAATTAAGTGGGGAAACAGTAAGCGGGAATAAAAAATGGAGAGGGTCGAAAAGAAAGGGGCCAAAACTGATACTCCGCCTTCCCCCGGCATCCAGGCAAATGAAACCGCGGAGCCCACGCTCAAAGCGGTTCTCCCCGCGTACGGCAGGGTCTTCTGAAAGCAGACGGCGCCAGGGCGTCCTTCCCTCCCGCTCTGTTCTGGTTTGAAAGAAACGCCGCCCGGCTCCCGCTACACGTCACACCCTCGGCGCTTGCTCTGGTTGGGGATGGGGAGCTCCCAAAAGCCCCCCTCCCCCCGGGCCAGAAAAGCGGGCAGCCCCTCTTACCTGGGCGCTGCCTCTGCTCTCTCCGGAAGCTGCCGGAGCCGGACTCGGAGCCTTGTGGCAAAGCCCGACCGGCCCCCGAGGTCCCGCGGCCAGGGCTCTCTGGAGACGCCGGCAGAGGAGGGACAGCGGGCCACGCATAGCGCCCCTTCCTCGCGCGGGCTCGCCGGGGCCGAGGCAGCCCTCCCGCCGCGGGCTCGGAACGGCCACCAGCGCCCTGCCGCCGCCGCGGCGAGAGGGCCGCCGCCGGCTTCTCCTAATGCCTCTCCGGGCCCGCCCCGCTGCTACGTCGCCGGGAGGTGGAGCCTGCCCGGCACCGACCTGCCCTTTCGCGTAGGTCCCCTCGCCGCCTCCGCTTCTGCGAGGACCCTGCGGGGGGAATCGCCGGGGCGGCTCTCGAGCTCGCCGCCCGCTTCGCTTTGCCGATGGTTACGCAACTAAGTTTCTTACCCGCCTTTCTTCTTCGGCAGTGGGTGGGCAATTTGCCTGGGGGCTTGTCACTTTCTCCTTTCTGCAGCTTGCCCCTGTCGGTTAGAAAAGCAAAGAAAGGAATCCTGGATTTTGGTTAAAAAGGCAGGGAACCTGTCGACACTATGCAAAGCTCCTTTACTGAAATTAAATAAAATTATTAACAGGATAAACATATGGAAATTTCACTCATTACCTCAAAGTCGAAATTTCGGTAAAGTTTGTATCAGTAAGAATGATGCTCCTAATTTAAATCCCATTGCAGAACAATTGTTATACCAGAGAAGCAAATCTAAAATAAAAACAAACAAACAAATATGCATTGAATCCATTTTCAGAATCTGAAACAAATTAATTAACAGCAACTGATTTTTATTACACCACCACTGGCATTTGGGGGAAATTGGCCCGTAATTTTGAATGCCTGTTTTTTTTATACAAACATACACCCCCACCACGCTATTCCTTTTGATAAACTGCAGAAAAGGGAAGAAATGCTAAGCCAAAGAAACTAAAGGCATATAATATGAAAAAGAAATTCAGCTAAAGCTAGATTGTATCCATACCATTTACTATAGCTCTCCATAACATTCTGCCCTTGTAAAGCATTCTCAGTTCCACCACTTTTTATTCTTTACACTTCTCTTTCTGAGGTTCTGATCAATTTCATCCAACCCCAGCCTTCTCATCTTTTCCTCCTCTCAGTCCATCCATTCTTCCTTCATACATTTGTTTTGTGACTCAGTCTTCATTCATTCTATGTATGTAACCAACTCAGCATACTTCTTTAGTACAGAGGTCACTCACTTTTGTAGTCAATCCACATTCCTTCAGCACTCATACATCCTTGACCATATCTCTTCTTGCTTTACCACACACACTTCTAAAGGACCCCAATCCTACAGAATTCAACTTAGTTTAGTTTTTCCTAGTAATATTGAACTTGTGCTTCCATATAACAATACCGGCAGAAACATTCTTACATGTAACTATTTTTGCTTCTTTCAATAAACATGAAGTCCTCACAACACACCATACAATACTCACTGATATTCTATCAGCATTTGTGCATCTGAAAATGTCTGTTTCCCATCTTTAGTAAACATTCTACCAAGGTATACAATTTAATTCACTACTATGATTTTTTTTATCATTTATATACAACTGGTAATCAATGAGTCCATTTTCCCTGTCAAACCTAACGATCTTGAATTAATTAATTCTGAGATCCATGCTCTTCATTGTACCATACAATACATCTAATACGTATTGCAAATCATTCAGGTTTTCTATCAACAACCTGGCATTGTCTGCACACAAAGACACTTATGGACCCAATCAATGCATATCTACTGTCACTATAAGTGTCTCTGATACATTTATCTATTAATATATTCAGCAAGCATGGGAACATCACACATCCTTGTCTTACTCCCTGCCCAATGTTGAACCATTCATTAGGCATTTCATTTAATCATTTACATATACTTTACTTCCACTATGTACTGCTCTTATATGTAGCAAACAACCACAAACTCCACTCATTTCATCATATACCTTGGCAAAATCAATATATGTACATTTTCTTTCATTCTTGGGTCTCCAAATGGCTAATTTTTTCTGTACTTTTTTGTCTCATCTTCACCCATCCATTCATGTCAACTAGCAGAACAATTTTTCTCCCGAAATGCATTTATTCAGAATACCGCACAATTTCCCTCAAAACTCATATCTGGTTCTCTCATTATCACCATTCACTGGAAAGTAATATCCTATCACCACTTTATAGATTCCTGCTTTTATACCCATCCCCACAAGAACCTAGATGACACAAATTCACTGAGATCTTAGATCTTTCATTCATAATTCAATAATGTCTGTTCACTGCCCTGCACGTATCTATCAATGGCACAGTTTGAGCCCCTTCACTCAAATCTATTACATCCTTACCCTTTCCTCTTAGTTTCGCAGACACACAACATACTTATTGTTCTTTCATTAATTTATATTCTTTACCATTTACTTCTTTTACATACCAAATCACAATCTTCTATATGCCTTGGTTAAAATCACATGGGCTATATATGCTGACTTCTGTTGCCCATCATAGCTTTGGTCAATCCAGGCTTTCATACAACACTTTTTAGTAAGATAGAGAAGGTATGGATTAGATTACCAGCCTTAGTCACACCTGTGTGGCATGCAGCATTCCCGGCTAAGGACTGTATGATCAGTTTGGGCGCATTGTTGCTAGAACGCAACAAGTGCAACTCAAGCCTAGTTCTACCCCAAGCATGCTATTCTATGCAAACTAGGACCTCTAATTTAGAGGCTACTTTGCAAGCCAATATACTGTTGCCTACACCCCAACAACCTGCAGGTATGTGCAGTGTTCTGGCATGTACTCTGGAGGCCTTTTTTATGATCAGGAGTGAAAAATCTGTGGCAGCCTTCCAGCTGAACCAGGTAAGCTAGCTAGTGGTGAGAGATATACATCCATTAAAGCCATATAAGTGCTAGCCTGAAGGCGATAACAAGAACATGCTAGGGCCAGGTTTGGTTTCTGTAAGAAAGAATAACATTTGTTGTTGTTTTCAAAAAAGATTTTGGCAGTGATTGTCTCCTAGGCATACCAAAAAAAATGCAGGTTCGGATACACTCCCCAAATTACAAATCACAAATCACATGTTCAGAGAAATGCAACAGGTTGAACAATAATGTTTGAAGGTTCTGGTGATTTTGCAATGTCCAACTTCTTCCTCAAGCCCTCTAGTGATCCAATTCTCTGGAGCCAATCTCTCTTACCATGGCGGGGAGGATTTACAGAATTGGCTTTGCCTATTGTATCTGCTCTGCCAATAATGGGTGCACTTGGATACAACCTATAATCTTATATGATTTTTCCCTTAATTCCAAGTATTGACATTTTGCTTCAAGTTATATCTAGCTAGTATACTATGCTATGATTTTATAAAATGTATTTAAGGATTCCATTTTTTATTGTCAGTACAATACTATATACAGTATATGAAGACTGATTTGACTGATATTTAAAAAATATTTTCTTTTTATGATTTTTGTTCTGTCTTACAGTTGCTAAATACAGTGGTACCTCGGGTTACGAACGCCTCTGTTAACGAACTTTTCGGGTTACGACCAGCTCCGGCCGCAAAAATTTACCTCGGTTTGCGAACTCCGCCTCGGGTTATGAACCGGATCCGCGGTCATTTTCCCTGCTGCCACGCGGTTGCGGCTTCCTGTGGGCGAGCTCGTGGTAGCAAGGAGACGTTCGGTGAGGCTTGTGGTGTGTTTTGTGGCGTTTTGGAAGGTTTTTGGTGTGCTTGTCAGCATGGCTCCAAAGAAAGTAATCTGCTTCGGGTTGCGACCAATTCGGGTTGTGACCAGAGTCACGGAACAGATTAAGTTCATAACCCGAGGTACCACTGTATTAGTAGCCACAAGTTGGTTTGATAGTAGTAAAATGGGTCACATTATATAAACTACATACATGTTTAATGTATGACTTGGACCAATTATATGGTAATGTATTTGGATATCATTGTAAAAAGCCTGTAATAAAAATACCATAAACCCACCCAACTTTTCCTGCAAAATTAATTTTTTGAATACCACACACACACACACACACACAATTTTATATGGAATGTGTGATTTTTTTTTGTTTCAGTTAATCATCTTGTTGATACTCATATATTCCTAGAATTTATATTAATTATAAATTACTATATTCACAGTTGAGGAACTTTTAGTATTTTTAACAAAAGCCATGAACAATTAAATCTCTATGAAGTTTTACTGAAAAAAATGAGATCTTATAAACAGTATTTACAATGTTATTTGCTGAAATATTCAGCATTTCAAAAACCCAGCCAAGTGAGTATTTACTCCAGTAGCTTAATACTTAGTTCCATATTAACTATATAGAACATTTCAGTTCACTTACAAATTCAAAATTCAATACTGTTCAGCAGATACAGAAATGTCTTCCAATTCCATTACAAATTTACACATGATAGGCTAAATTAAATAAAACAAATCTTCTAAGAGCGACTTAATATTCTACTGAAAGTGAAGACTCATACAAATTGTTACTTTCCAATTTAACAGTTGTTACTGTGGTAAAATAAAAAAAAACCAAAGAGGAAAATAGGTAGACAAAGACAAATCCAAGGCAGGATAGCTATTTAGAGCTTGAAGATGGAAGCTGAAAATGAGTAAACTTTCATGAAGTATGACAGATGTGTAATAAAATATATTTTAGAAAAGATAACCTCTTTCATTTTAGAATTTGCAAAGACTTATTTCTGTAGAATCAAGAAGATACTCCCAGGGTCTTATCTGTGGCTTTAAGATAATTATAAAAATAGAAGTGGCAATTATAGTCCTAGAAGTCTTTTAGCCTCTTCACTTTGAGCCATAAGAGCTTCACTGGCATATTTTTGGAGAAGTTCCATCTTCTTCCTTCGAACAAGAGCTTCCTCAATCTGTAAGTGAGCAAAATTCACTTTGAAAGTTTGCAAATTGGAAATTCTTTAGTAAAACTAGCTTAAGAAAATGACAGCACCATAAGGGAATTAACCAGATCATAAATTACCATGGCCATTACCTGGTATCTTATTTGGTAAAAAAACTGCAAATTACACCACAAATTTTCAGAAATCAGTATGAAAACTGATAAATTGTTCAACTGCAGAACCTTATAAACACATTTACAAAAATGTTTGAATATGTTTGTCAGTCTAATTAGTTACATTTTAATGTTTGGATTGTATGAATACATTTAAAAGTTTCTAATTTTCTCCTTGCTACTACAGTAGTGAGCCCAAAGATCACTGATAACTATCCTTATAATGCCAAATCAGCTTTTCATATCAAATGCCCATCATCTGTGGTTCATCATCTCAACTTAGAATGGCCTAAAACTATTTTTTTTCCTAGTGTTTTTCTTGCAGATGCAGGGTCTGCTTCCCCCCCCACCCCGATCAACCAAATGTTGATCCATTGGTTGCAACAGGAATTGACTGACTGGCTTGTCGCCTGAGCCTGATGTCCTGGGGTGAGAGAGAGGGACTGGCCCACAGTCACCCAGCCAGCTTTCATGCCTAAGGTGGGACTAGAACTCATAGTCTCCTGGTTTCTAGCCTGGAGCCTTAACCACTAAACCAAACTGGCTCAAACTATGGCCTAAAACTATGGTTTAACATTGTAAGTGAATTTTCTCATTGAATGAATGGCTCTTAAAGCAGAAGAATATGCAGTAGCTTTGATATTTATCCTATGGTTTTCAAGTTTTTTAATTCTAGGTACTTATTTTTTCCATTCTAAATATCTAAGATAAAAAAAATGTTAATGCTACCATTCTCATTTAGAGGTTTAGGAGTAAAGGCAGCTACATAGTCCTTCCACTTTACTAGAAGGGCACAATATATCCCAGCAGCACTAAAGCTAAGAAGTACATACAGCATGCAATTATTGTTTGGTGCTCAGCTGAGATCTTGAAGTTCTTTCCATGCTGGAAAGAGTCCAGACTAGATTTCTAAGGGTTATATTCTGAGTGGCCCTATGTGTTCCTCATGTAGTATGCAAGGATTGGTCACAAAGTTATTTTCTTAGCACTATCGTGACTCTGAACGGTCACTGCATGAGGCAGTCACTAAGTGAGGACTACTTGTACAGTTCCATTCAGAAGATCTGGGCTCTTTCCTCATGGCAGACAATTATGAATCAACACAGGGCGGGACACTTCTATAAAAACTGCAATATTATGCTTTTCTAGGGAGGCCTTTTTAATGATGGGCTATGACCGTACACTCATTTTATTTAAGCAATGTGCCCAAAATCTGGACAAACTGCCCCACGCAGGAACGTTTCCTTCAGCAGCCAAGCCCCTTTCTTCAGGCCAGTGAAATATCTACACTATATAGCTATCCCTAAACTCCAGAGAACACTAACTTTATTGTCCTCCTGAGGTTAGTTCCTGAGGACAGAATGCAAAACAAAACAAAACCCATATAAACTAGGATTGTCCCCTTGTGGGAAAGGGTTTATTGAATCCACAGTCCTTGATCCTCTATATTGCATTTTTATATGGATGCAATGGGCTGCTTTATCACTCCTTATTTAACAAAGTACCCAGGCAATTCTGATTTATTCTATTCTGTTTTTTGTTTTGGCTTTTTTGTGCTTTCAAGTCAGTCTTGATTCTTGGTGACTGCCTGGACTAGTCCCTGCAATTTTCTTGGCAAGATTTTCAGAAGTGGCTTGCCAGTTCCTTCTTCCTACAGCTAAGAGAGAATGAGCGGCCCAAAGTCACCTAGCTGACTTCATGCCTAAGGCAGGACTAGCACTCACGGCCTCCTGGTTTATAGCCTGGTACCTAGGATGATTCCATTTCGGTGAGCATGGCTGAATTTTGCTGTAATATTTGTAAAACCAGACACACTTTCATTGCATCAATGATCTAGGTGTAAACTATACTGTTTTATTCTGTTTTGTCTGCTGTTAATTTGTTGAATTCTGGTCAATGACTATAATAAAGTATCATTACTAAGATAAATAATGTTAGTGACACCATTCTTATTTAGAGGTTTAGGAGCAAGCATGTCTCTCTAGCTGTTTTTAGCCTTTTACTGTATTCAAGAATGTTCACACTTATAAAATAAGCAAAACACACAAAAGCAAAAATATTTTTACTCTCAAATTCAATTATACTTGAAACTGAAAAAAACAATAGTATGGTACAAACTAGGTATACACATTAAGACGTTCATAAATATATGTAATTCTGTAAAGGTTATTCAACTGTAGCCATATTGATTATGAATAAACCATTCTACAGTTCAGCTCAGCTGTCAGAGTATAGGTAGTCCTCGTTTAGCGACCACAATTGGGACTGGCAACTCATTGAGCGAAGTGGTTGCTAAGTGAAACATCATGATTTTAAAGTCTTACTTCAGCTTTCCTTTGCTTTACAGACCTCAAGGGTCGTAAATGCAAGGACTGGTTCCAAAGTTACTTCTTCATTACCACTGTAACTGCAAAGGGTTGCTAAACAAGGCAGTCACTAAACAAGGACTAACTGTATATAGAATAACTAAGGCATATTGGAAGAATCTTCCTGAGATGGTCAGAAAGGTTTTGAAAGAGTCCCTAATAAAGATCTGTCTTAAGTTATATCAATTGCTCCCTAGGAGGGGGAGAACAAAGCATATCATCTCATGGCTTATTCCTGAAATGCTACACTATGATTTGATGCACAACTAAGTGTAAACAGATTCTCTACTGAGATACAAGCATTCTACAGAAACAAAGTCTTAGTTTAGTTCTTTAGTTCTTCAACAACATGAACTCACAGATAAAATATAGCAGCTTATCAGTTATTTCTTATCCCTGAATCTTTTCTCAATGCTACCAGCACTTTACCTATAATTAAATAAGTTCCTAATGAAGAAAGAGCTTAAGCTCTTTCAGTGGCATTTTTACCATTTCTCCCTTTATTTCCAAGCATACATGAACTCCCAACTATCAACAGTAATAGCCCATGAAAGTATATTGCACAGCAAATCTGTTCGTTTTGAAACATACTAATTATTTTTTCTGCAACTAGTGCACAAATCTACTTTTATCAAAGTTAAGCCTGCTCTATATCCTGCATGTGCACGTTCTTACCTCCTGTTGTGATGGTACTGGGACATGAGCAATAAACTTCTGCTGACTATCTTCACCATCTTTTTTTGTTCCATTTTCTTCATCAGACTGGAAAGCATTGAGAAAATGTTGAATTCCAAGTTTGCTTAGCACATCATTAAAACTTAGCCTTGCAAAAAAATGATTGTTTTTTAATCCAATGGGCCAGAGAGAATGGAAGCCATTCATAGAAGAAAAACTATGGCAAACTAGTTTTGGGGGAAAACCAAAAGAAAAATTCAACTTGCTCTCCTGATTGCGTTTCAGTCAGGGTCCAGCCAGAAATCAGAATTATATTCACGATGTATAAGACAACACTGAAATATGCAAGCCTATCAAATTTATGAATATGTAACTCTGCATTTTACCATTAATATTTTTATCACTCATGATATAGTATACTATATAGTATACCCTACATATACTATATAGCATATAGTATCAGGCTGGAAACAGATATAATACCTCATCGTCATTTACTGCATAGATGTTTTCCTCCTCCTCCTCCTCTTCCTTGTCACCTCTTGCAAGACGTGCTTCTCTCTCCACTTTCCACCTTTCCACCGCTTCTGCAATAACTGGGAAAGCAAAATAGCCACATTTGAAAGTTGTATCAAAAACAGCAAACTACCAAGATTGGATATGGCAACGACTCAGAGTAATATTTTCGTTATCTTTAAAACAGTAAGAACTAGCTTTCCAAGTAATGGAATCCACATTCTTCAGATGCAAAGAATTACAATCAGAATTTCAGATTCATAACCAGAATATCCACAACTAGATTCATACGTTTTTACTTGCACAATTATGTTTGCTGCTCTTTGAAAAGGGCACATAGAAAAGTATTCTTAGAAGTACATTTGGGGAAATATTACAATTGTTGAAAGAACTGAGGGCAGCATCCACTTCAATAACACAGATTTCCTCTAAAAATCTACACTAGGTAAAACCCAAAATGGATTTCATCCATTTTAAGCAAATAATCTCAATTATACACAAGTACACTTAAATTAATTCATTCCTTTTATCTCTGCAGCAGATTCAAGGGTGGGCATGAGTGTCGAAGGATGTTAAGAATCTTTTCTGCTAATGGAATAGCAGCTTAATAGCCAGTTGGCAGCTCAGTAAACATTTGAATCCAGATTTGTCTGATCAAAGATAAATATTCAAAATCTATTACATGTAATTGCCTGATTTTGAATTGCGTGAGCCAATGTGTTGCCATTTTTAAAAGAAAGAATTTTTATTGAATTATTGGATCGTCATTTTATATATTTATCCCTAAAATATAAGCAAGTAAGTTATGCAATGATGACAGTATTCCAGCTGAGTTATTTAAAATACTAAAAGATGATGCTGTTAAAGTGCTGCACTCAATATGCCAGCAAGTTTGGAAAACGCAACAGTGGCCACGGGATTGGAAAAGGTCAGTTTACGTTCCAATTCCAAAGAAGGGCAATGCCAAAGAATGCTCAAACTATTGCACAATTGCACTCATTTCACATGCTAGCAAGGTTATGCTCAAAATCCTACAAGCTAGGCTTCAGCAGTACATGAACCGAGAACTACCGGATGTACAAGCTGGGTTTCAAAGAGGCAGAGGAACTAGAGATCAAATCGCCAACATTCGCTGGATCATGGAGAAAGCATGAGAGTTCCAGAAAAACATCTACTTCTGCTTCATTGACTATGCAAAAGCCTTTGATTGTGTGGATCACAACAAACTCTGGCAAATTCCTAAAGAGATGGGGGTACTAGACCATCTTATCTGTCTCCTGAGAAATCTGTATGCAGGCCAAGAAGCAACAGTTAGAACCGGTCATGGAACAACCGATTGGTTCGAAATAGGGAAAGGAGTACGACAAAGCTGTATACTGTCACCCTGCTTATTTAACCTATATGCAGAGTACATCATGAGAAATGCCAGGTTGGAAGAATCACAAGCTGGAATTAAGATTGCAGGGAGAAACATCAACAACCTCAGATATGCAGATGATACCACCCTAATGGCAGAAAGTGAAGAAGAACTAAAGAGCCTCTTGATGAGGGTGAAGGAGGAGAGTGCGAAAGCTGGCTTGAAACTCAACATTAAAAAAACTAAGATCATGGCATCTGGACCCATCAATTCCTGGCAAACAGAAGGGGCAGAAATGGAAGCAGTAACAGACTTCATTTATTTGGGCTCCAAAATCACCGCAGACGGAGACAGCAGCCATGAAATTAAAAGACTGCTTGCTCCTTGGGAGAAAAGCTATGGCAAACCTAGATAGTATATTAAAAAGCAGAGACGTCACCTTGCCGACAAAGATCCGCATAGTCAAAGCTATGGTTTTTCCAGTAGTAATGTATGGCTGTGAATGCTGGACCGTAAAGAAGGCTGAGCGCTGAAGAACTGATGCCTTTGAACTGTGGTGCTGGAGAAGACTCTTAAGAGTCCCCTGGACTGCTAGGAGGTCAAATCAGTCAATCTTAAAGGAAATCAACCCTGATTGCTCATTGGAAGGATTGATAATGAAGCTCAAGCTCAGATACTTTGGTCACCTAATGCGAAGAGAGGACTCCTTGGAAAAGACCCTGATGCTGGGAAAGATTGAAGGAAAAAGGAGAAGAGGACAGCCAAGGATGAGATGGTTAGATAGCATCACTAAAGCAATGAGCATGAAACTGAGCAAACTCAGGGAGGCAGTGAAGGACAGGAAGGCCTGGCGCGATATGGTTCATGGGGTCACGAAGAGTCGGACACGACTTAACGACTGAACAAAAACAAAAGTTATGCAACTCAGAACTTAGAAAAGCCAAACACTGTGGTGGTTGGAGAAAAAGACATTTGTATGCTATAAAAGGAAGGGGAGATGTTTATTTACAATCTCATTTGTAATTTAGACTTATATGGCCACTTAGCTCAAGATAGACTCTGGGTGGCATACACATTAAAAACAAATGCCTATAATGAACAAAAAGTAAATGTGATAATAAACCTAACCATAAATACCCTAGCCAAAACATACACCAGATGGGCACACCATTGCCCTATGCCAGAATTTGGCAGGGTGGGGTGGGGAACAAGTTTTCAGAGTTCATTTAAAGGCTTGCAGAGTCAGGCAGTTGCTTTAACGGGGCCTATTAAACCACTCAATGAAAAATCAGAAAGAACGTAATATACAAGATGAACAAGAACTCTTAATAAAAGAAGGCAAATATGATTTATTTAAATTTCCTAGGTATAGTAGAGACCCAGTAGAGTAACAGTTGAAAGATACAATCATAGGCATGTACCAATTTTTTCAAAAGGAAGAGAAACAACAGAAACGGAGGAGTTGCACTGAATATTAAAAATATCCATGTCTGTTTAGAAATCCAAATTAACTAACTTGATAATACAGTACAATGCATCTTAGTTAAAATTAGTGGAGGAATGTCTATGTAGGCTTAAGCATTTTAGATTTAAAGGCAAAAAGATCATTTGGAGCATGTGGGGACATGAATGTAGCACCATTTTCCAATTCCTTAAGACAAATGCGTCATTGCCTAAGATCATGTAGCAGATAAAGAGGGCAGCCATGTGGTCCCAAGAAAAGGTGGTGCTGCTTTAAAGAATGGCAGACAGGTGCTAGCACCCTTATGCTCTTGATTCTAGCAAAAGGTGCTAGATTCAATGACTGAAGCATAATGTCAGGTTGAATCTTTTAAATAATACTGCTGATGTCTGGCTATTAGCCATCTAGAAGACAGCAAATACCCCTACTTCTAAAAAGCAAAAAAAGTATAGTGGGGGGGGGGAACACCAGAGAACTATAGATCAATCAGTCTGACACCAATACCTATGAAGACTTTTGTGTAAATCATAAAGAGACTGACCCACATGCATCTTGAAAAGAAGCAAGCTTGGATTTGTTACAAACAAGTCTTGCCAGATTAGCCTTATCTCATGCTCTGATCAGGTAACTACGTTAGTAAACTCCGTGAATGCTGTAGATGTAGTTTCTTGATTTCAGCAAAACATTTGACAAAGTATCCTATGACATCCTAATCAGTAAGCCATACATGGGCTGGATGGCATGAAATACTATATATAGCTGGAGTGAAAGCTGTACTCGGGGCCTTCCAATGTTTCTTCATCAAACTATAGTGAGGTATTAAGTGGAGTGTCACAAAGTTCAGTCCTTGGCCTTCTACTTCAAAACAATCTTGACAGGTTTAAATAAATGAAAATTTAATTTTCTTAAAGAAAATTAAATGGAATTTAACAAAGAAAAATGCCAATTTCTTTGTGGAGAATATGGATACCAAGGTATTTGTGTAGGTGTGAAAAGAATCTTGGAATAACGCAAACTGAATTTATTGGATCTACACTATGAAGGAGTAGACTGAAAGAAAGAAGCATGATCAAGGAACCAGAAACTATATCCTATGAAAGGAATTGGTAATGTTTAACCTTGACAAGAGAAGACTGGGTATGAGCAAGACCTGCTCTCTATCATTCCAAAGGCCAGAATAAAGTATTATGGATTTAAGATAAAGGAATGCAGTTTTTGGCTAAATGTTACAGAAAAAATCCTAACAGTAAAAGCTGTTGAAAGTTGAAAATGGAATTACTACCAAGAGAGAAGTAAGCTCCTTTTCACTTGATGTGTTCAACTGGTCTATGTAGGTACTGTACCTATTGGAGATGCTTTAATCTGGATTCCTACACTGAGCAGGGGGTTGGACTCTATTATCTAGATCAGGGTTCCTCAACCTTGGTGACTTGAAGATGTGTGGACTTCAACTCCCAGAATTCCCCAGCCAGCAAGTTCAAGTCCACACATCTTCAAGTCGCCAAGGTTGAGGAATCCTGATCTAGATGGTCCTTTCCAACTCCACAATTCTTTAAATCTAGTTCATCTTCCTATTATTTGTGTATATCTTTAAAAAATGCAATAGTATTCTGAATTCAAAAGCAACACAGCAAAGCACTGTGTTGACAAGAAGTAAATTCTACTGGGAAATCAGTCACATTCACTTATAGAACTTTAACAAAATTAACAGAGGCAATTTAGTTATTTCCTTCCTTATTCAGGTCATCTAGTTTTATTTAGGCCCATTCATTTCCAAACACATGAATTAACTTCCTCTGTATCCATGTGATAAACGAAGATCCATGTTCTGGAGTTAATTACCATGAAAGACGGTTTAGCTAAGCTCACCAATAAGTGGCAGCAGCATTTACTGAACTGCATTAAGTAGCAAGAACAAAAACAATTAATACTCACATCTGACTGCTTCACAGAAAAAGACTGTACAATATAGACATTAGACTGGGAAATAAAAGTCATTAAGCTCTTCCACTCTTGCATATTAGCCATGGTACTGAACATGTTTGATACAAGAGGTTATTTTTCAAAAATAGATTTAAATGTTGCCTTTCATTGATCCTATTTTTCTCCACAACAAAAAGCCTGTGAAGTAGGTTGGGCTAAGAGAGAGTGTTGACCCAAAGTCACCCAGTGAATTCCATGTCTGAGGGTGGACGTCAATCTGAGTTTCCCCACTCCTATCTAACACCTTAATCACTACACTGCGAGTTGTATTAGTGGGGGAGTAGCACCTTCAGGTATGAGGATGACTTAATGCTAGATCCTTGGAACAGTATTTATGAAATGAAGAAACAATTTATTTGCTTGATATCCCAATGACAAAGAAAAGAGCAGTGAATACAGGGCTGGACCTGCAGGGAGAAATCAGCAGTTTTGGCCTAGGACTATTTGCTTGCTTTAAGCCTTAATCCATTTTCTGTTAGTAACCTGGCTGCTTGCAAGTGCCTCAGGAAGACCTCCTACTTATTTAAGACAGGTCCATTTGGTTATAAAATGCTACTGCTCAATCCAGTACAGAATTTAATAAGAACCTCTTAACTCACAAATTAATCCTGAATGAATAAATTGATCTGGCTATTTTTAGTTTACTTAAAAACAGTTCTTTTCAAAATGCATCAGCATGCATGATCCAATGAATGAAAAGATGAAGTAGTAGTGATTTTTTAGAAATTTATACCTCTACTGAAAAATCCTCTTTGAAAATTTGAACATATGCACCTGTAATAAACCATCAAGGCATTGGGATTCTGCTGGGGTACCATTAGCTACTACCCAACACTTTCTTGAATGTCTAAAGTGACCTTTAAATTGATTGTGGTTATAGTGACTCTATCTAATTTTATTATGTTGGGGAACTTCTATGTTGGTATCTTATCAAGAGGAGCAGCTCAGGATCTAATAGTTTCCAGAGTGTTTTGGAGAGTGTACTCTCAATCTAAATTTTTGGTGACCAAGATAATTTTTTGTTTAGGAATTGACAGAATGCTCTCATAGATAAATCATTACCATGAAAAACCAAAAGTAGAAGGTTCCATTAAGAAATTTCACTTGTTGGAAATTAATGAATTCCTGAATGTCCTGGGGATTTTTCAGCTATTAGAGTTGGGAGCCCTGTTTATTTGTGGAATGGGGTATTCTGTTCATAGAAGGGAGTTAGGAACTAACCTGTGCTTTGCTATCTTGCTAAAGATACTTAGAAATTGCAGATTATCACCACCTCTGGCTTCAGGCTAATCCAAGTCTTACCTCAAGATGCCAGTACAAGCTAATGAAAGTGGGTAGCATGATTATGCAAAGTACGTGAACAGCCCTGATTTCTCAATTATCAAAAGAGTTTCAACAGATTCCAGTAGTACCTCACTTTTTGGAATGGGACATGGTGGTAAAGCACATACTTTACATGCAGAAGTTTTGAGGTTAAATTCTTAGTGTTTATAATTTTTTTAGAAAGTGATTTGGCAGTTGGCAATAGAAAAGATAACAATTTGGTAGGCAATTCTGTTGTGAATCTGATCAGTGTCTGGAACAGGGAAACAGCCAATGCTCTTGATATGATTGCTCCCAAGTGATCTCTCACTTTTAGTTGATACCAGGGTCCTCCAGGTGTTAGGTGACAGAAGAGATGCTTGGAGCCTCAGTGGAGCAAGGTGAAGAGTGAATCTCACAGAACACAGCTACGAGCTCATATTCAAGAACAACTGGGATATTTAATATAAACAATATAACAAAGACAAGCCATTTCTGGCTACTAAAATCCAGCAGAAATGCTACTGTTGAAGTAAGTAAGATTGATTTGGACTACAAGTAGTATTCATGGTGGTACCTGTAAAATGGCACTTCAGAAAGCCAAGAGTTATTTCTTGTAATACCTTTTTTTTCATGCTCCTGTTCCAGTGGTTCCAGGACACCATCATCCTCATCCCTGTAGCCATAATATTCTGCATCAATAGCTTTCATGAGTTCAGCTCGTGTTTTCCTTGGAGGAGGAAGGGCTGATGGAATAAATTAAATCATTCTTGAAAAATAAATGGAAGCATAAAGGCACAGATTCTAGGTCACAGGTTCAATTAAATGGTCACCAGCACTTGTAATCAAGCTATTAAATAAGGAATTCTTGGAGAGAATACTTCTTATGAGTATTCATTTTTACTTCAGCCTCTTCTCAAGATATAATCAAACGGTCTCTTCTTTTGGATGATTTGAAAGCAGCAGCTGCTTTGTCCTATCATTACATAGATTCCAAATGTTCCTACCATTTTATTATAAACTGAAATTACCTAAAAAAATTAAGATGTTGCAACACTCATGATATTTCATAGATACATTCCAATTTTTAAATACACAGTGAAGATAACATTCAATTTGACAAATATGGTTGGGATCACTTTGAAATGGTCCAGAAACATACCAATTAATTCTTTATGATGGAATCCATATATTTATGGAGAAAAGAATAAGAATAAAATATAACATTACTGATTCTCTGTATTGGGGTAGATAAGCTATTGGATCGCACTTAACATTATTTGGCGGGCCAAGGAATGCAAAGACAGGTTATTTTACTATTTATTTATCAAATTTCTAAGCCATCCAACTCCAAAAGAATTCTGTGTGGCTTCACAAGATTAAAAAAAAAGAGAATGAAAATAACATTTTATAATTAAAATTTTTAATTTAAATACACACAAACATTTACATTCAATCTATTAGCATTACAATAATAGTCTAATCAATGTACAAGTACTTACGCTCTTTTTCAAAAAGCTCTCTAACGCCTGGTAGGTCTTTAGCTGCGCCAAAGTATTTATAACCCCTGTTTCCTGGAACTTCTTTTCCTTCATGGTCAAGCATTTTAGGCCCAATTCTCTATAAAATGTTTTTTTAAAAAGGAAGATAAGCCATAAATATAAGGCATTGTTTTTCTATCTATCTCTGTAGACAAAGTTTCACATGATTTCAGATGATTTTAACCTACTGGTGTGACCAGGACCTGCCCAAATTATCCAGGGAAATATTCAAATAAATTGTTTACTACATGGAGACTACCCATATATTTCAATTTACTTATCTGAGTGGTTATTTATCAAATCTTTTATTAGCAACTTAGGACTAATATACTGCTTGCACTTCCTTGCACATCAGCCTAAATATTATTGCATACTCACTGCATAATCAGGTCCTCCCAGCTCCTTTATACGGACCTCCCAGTGTCCCTTCTCTCTTAGGAGTTTGTTAATTTCATCATTCAAATCACGAATTCTGAATTCACCTAAACCAGCTATTTTTAAAGAAGAAAATAAAATATAGTTTATCATGTGGCCTTTTAAAATTGAGACAATATTTTTTTTCTATCCTGAAAATGGTGGGAATTATAAAAGATTTCTCATATTGCTTTACTCCTTTCAACCACTTCTCTTTGCTTCTGGATAACTTTAACGACCCTCAAATTATTATTAAAATTGTCTTAATATGTTTTAAATGAAAGCAAATCCACTCAGGTGAATCACAATTTAAATATTCAAACAGGCTTGCTGAACACAAGAACTGCATTAGTCCATGGAGGGTTGGAGGGAGAAAAGGGGTAAAAGAGCGAATTTTACAGAGGTTTTGGAATAATAGCATCAATTTGCCATCATAAATTTGGCACCATACTTCTTAATTATCAGCAAAAAAAATGTGTAAATTTAAATGATGTTAATGAAAACTAGATTCTACAGTTGCAGAAGAATACATGTATTAAGGTTACTCCATCATTAGGAACTTACCATTTTGAATTTGGGCCACTTTCTTGGAAATTTCACCAATAATCTTTTTGAAAAGAGACAATATGCAATGGTTAGATCTTTTCCTCAGAAGATTAGCAAATACTGTTTTACACCGGACCATGTCATGCATTTAGAAATGGAAGATCCTTGGTTAACATCTGAGGCTTGGTAGCATCTTTTCCAACTAGCAAATTTTATTAAAAAGGATAAACTTTCGTGAGCTGCAGCTGATTCCATCAGATGCAACATAATCAGACTCCACAGACTAACACAGTTCTCCTCTTACATTGGTTAACATCTACACAGTTAGTCTGCTTTGTTAAAGCCTGTAACATTTTGGTTGATAGAAGGGAGGCCAATTATTTTGGTAACCATTTACAGAACACACAAATTGGGGGATTGTAAATGTTACATTAATAGGAAGTATTTCCTCAACCCATTAATATTGCCTAGTTTAGAGCACCAGCTGTAACTACAGAAATTATGTTTTTATACTGTAATTTGTTGCTCCACTTGAATCTCTGAAAAAGAATTGACTGAAAGAATAAATGTAAGAAATACCTTTAATATCACATTAGTCTTATTTTTAGCCATGTGCTTTGAACAACAGCTAGGTGAAGCTTGTATATAATAATATATAATATATACATTCCAAAAATGCAATCCAATTCATGTTAATAGAACCCAGCTTTCACACAGCTCTCCTGCCCCAGCCCAAAATTCTAATTCTGGAAGAGGAAGATCATTAGCAAGTGCTTAGGATAGAATACAGAAAGCAGTAGATAGAAGATAGAATTCTCAAAAAAAAAAAAAAATTCAGTAAATACAAAACAGTTCTGGATCAAAGCCACTGTCTTTTGATTATTATTTTGGTTTTCTTTGAGAAAGAAAATACCTGCAATTTTAACTAATTCATCAAGCAAAACAGCATTTGTTCAAAAAAACTGATGCCATCTGTCAGACTTGAATATTGTTTTGTTGTTACTATAACTGAATACTATATTTGCTATCTCACTGTACTTTGGTTACAAGACTACTCTCTCCCATAAATTAAGTTTTTCTAATTCACAGGAGGATCTGTTCAGCTTCCCTGTGTATAAAATAATATTGCTTCCTGACATCACTTGCCTTTATGCCATGTCTGAAATATCTGTTCTGTAAAATCTTGCAATGGGTGATCTGAAGGCAATGGCAATTAGTACATCTCATAAAATCAGGAACACTGAAATATGGAGCTATATGTAATATTACATAAGAGGGTTTCAACTTCTGCAACTGCAAAATTCCCTCTTGCTCTTCTCATTCTGAGCCCCAACAAATCTGTGTATACAGAATAGAAACCCTAGGATCTAACGATATTTTAAAAATTTATTTACACCTATTTTACATCTGAACAGTGCGCTGCAGTATGGCTGTTTCATACATCAAAGTAGGCCACAAACAGTATTTCATTAAGTCTCTAAAGAAAAGGAAGTAGAAATATGAATTCAAACTTAATTTACAGATCTAGACCCTAATACATCATCTCAAAAGAAAAATACCTGTCGTCTCCATTTCTCAGCTTTGGGCAACTCATTACATTCTGATGCAAGGAAAGGTCTTCGCTCCTATTGAAACAAGCAGATGTATTACCATTATCCTAGCTTCAAGCTATGTACTTTCCAACAACTTACATTTGTTTAGTTATATAGCCAATATATACTTTTCTTATATCCATGATAATATAGCTATTATGTTTGTATCTGAATTTACACACTAATTGAAAGGAAACATTGTTGCATAAAAGTTAAAATTAAGGATCACATGGCTGTCCAGTGATATAGTATTGAGTTCCACCCATGATACCATACTCTGTCAGTGGACAGCCATGTGATCCTTAATTTTAACTTTTATGCACAGATCAAAATGTTCGATAGCTGATTTTCTGCTAAGAAAATTATTTATTGAGTTGAAAGATTAGAGATTCTATTCCAATTGTCCCTTATTGGCAACAAGTAAGAACATATGAATATCTCAAATGGTTTTCTAAAATAAATTTGTCAGAATGTTTAGAAGCTTGATTTCTATGAAGCACATGACTTTGGCTTACTGAAACAAAGACTACTCTACTAGAAACTACTCTACATTATCAGAAACCGTTCTAATTTTCTTTCTCAGTAGATAAAATATTTCCTACACATCATTCTCATTTTACTGTTCATATTTTATGTTATGGGGGTCTATGTTACTTATTTTGGATCTGCCCTATGATTTATATAGGATATCATTTATTTTCATTTCTATTCAGCTGCAATCAATTCAACTATCAGTTCATACGATATAAAAGAAGTTTAACGCATCCACCGATGTAGAGATAAAATAAAAATGATAAAAACACATGCAAACCTGCATATCCTGTTCGTTCTGAAGAACTTTATAGAAGGTACTTTATATTTGTCATAAATTCTAAAGTTGCCCATTCTGTGACAAAATTTTGCTATGTACTTAGCAAAATGAATATGCCTTGAGCAGGTCACCATCACAAAACAGAATGACTATCTGCAGAAGCAACCTTGCTTAGATATGAAAATTGTTGAATGATTTATTTTGTATCAGGTTTTATTTATTACACTGAATTTCAATCAGTGACTGCAATAAAGTTTTCATTTAAATCACATATGCAAAATACACATAACATCAACAAAGCTTGGAAGCTTAGGACATTATATAGCGATTAACTTTAGAGCCCAGTTTGACGATCAGACATCACATTATTAAGCCAGGATACATACAAATCTTCTCCCTATGCATACAAATGCAGCAAGAAGTGTCTAAATAACCAGTTTCAAAAATAATGTCAGCACAAACCACATTATTTCACTAACAATCCTGATGGAAAAAAGGCACCATGAGCCCTTAAGAGATATGGCTATCTTGATAATCTGAGCAAGTTTGGAGGAGTGCTTTGTGAAGTGCCCCTTCAGATGGTTTGCATTGCCCCAGCAGCCAGAATATTAACTATACTTATCATTACCATACAGGTAGTCCTTGACTTACGACCACAATTGGGACCGTAACTTCTGTTGCTAAGTGATGAGGTTGTTAAGTAAGTCACACCCAATTTTACGACCATTTTTGCTGTGGTCATTAAGCAAATCACTGTGGTTGTTAAGCAAATCACATGGTCATTAAGTGAATCCAGCTTCTTCCATTGACTTTGCTTGTTGGAAGCCCCCTGGGAAGGTTGCAAATGGCAATCAAATGACCCTGGGACACTGCAACCATTGTAAATACATGTTGATTGCCAAGTGCCCGAATTTTGATCATGTGACCGTGGGGATGCTGCAACAATTGTAAGTGTGAGGACTGATCATAAGTAACTTTTTTCAGTGCCGTTGTAACTTCGAACATTCATTAAATGAATGGTCATAAGTTGAGGACTACCTGTAGTTTAATCAGAGACTTCCTGGTTTGCTATATACTGTTAAGAAGCAGAAGGGCTATATACACAGAGAAGTAACTTGCTAGTCCCAGCTTTTTGGGGTGAAATGAGATAAAATTATTTAAATTCAACCAAAATTAATGTCTGTATTTCTAGACTGAATTGCTAATGTTATTCTCAAGAGCACCAGCCCATTTGTATGTTTGCCTTCTCAGTGGTGAATAGTCCGCTGTGTTTAAATATATAGTTGTTTATATATGTTGTTACCTTAACTTTTCCTTCTTCTAGCTGAGCTTGGCGAAACCTTGCCAAGGCAGTCCTAAAAGGAAGAAAGTTTAGTTCAACTTCTATTTTTTTAAAATGACTTACAAACAACAGTTTAGAAAATTAGTATTGGGTAAATAAAAAGCATAACATATTTCTATAAAGCAGTTTGCATGTCATTCTTAGAAAAATTGTACAGGCTTGGTTACTAAACATAGAAAAAATTACTAAGATTATACTCTGAAAACTTTTAAAGTAAAACTCCATTCTTTTAAGTTTTAAAAAAATATGTCCTTGTCTCTTAAAAAAAAGTATTCTAAATACAGAATTCTAAATAAACACACCCGACAAACATCAAATAAATTCTTCCATTATATGAGGGGAGAAAAACAGAACTTGCATGGTGATTAAGCCTTATAAATATAGAAAATGAAAGAATGCCAGGATCTCATTGGATTAGTCCTTTCACACTTATATTCTGCACTAGATTCTCTGACACACAGCTAACATCCATTTAAGTCTGAGGCAGAAGTATTCAATTCACCTTTTAAAATGTATTTTTTATTCTGTAGAGTTTATTTTTCTCTTTAAAAATGGAGATTAAAAGCAATCCCCCACAAAGAGATTCATTGGCCTATGAACCGCTAAAACCCACAGTAAAATTTTCTTAATCACAGACATTGAAACTACAATGATAGTGAATGATATCCTGTTTTTCTACACTAGTATTTAGAGGGAAGGGCAATTTAGATTAAGACATGTAATGGTTATTTCTCTCAATATTTAAAATGCTTTTATGCATAGAACAAATATAGCAGGTAGTTCAACTGTTAAAAAAACAGGCTGACAATTTCTCAGTGAAAAAAACAAATAAGATTCAAATTGTACTTACATGGCTTTTTCTGCATTTCGAGCCTTAAAGAATGGAGAGAATTGTTATTTATTTTAAATGAATACTAAAAAAATGAAGTTTGGAGAAATCATGCAAGAAATATAAAATCCTATTAAATCAATATAGTATGAACACCCAACATATCCAATGCTAAGGGATGCCATTATAATCTCACATCTGTGGCTCTTGAGAAATAGATTTGGTCATCACCAAGGATTAATCTGAGTTGTGAAAGTTGGCGTTCCAGCCATTCATCGTGTCACTTATTTGGTGTGAAATTGAGGAGTAAAAAAATAAAGACGTTCCCTATAGGCCTAATGGGACAACTGGATTGATACCATTCTAGCAGTCAATCACCATCATGGTCAGAATAGAAATAATAGTCCACAGAACTAGAAATCATCAACTAGGAATATGGAACACAAATCAGAACGTTTTTAAAAACCAACAAAAAAACTAAGCAAGTAACTGTGAGAGTCATGATAGAACTGATTTTTTTTTAAAATCTAGAAACAAGGAAGTTAATAGGTCATAAACTGCAGGATTCAAAATGAGTTTTCCTCCTGCAATTTTAAAAGAACAACAGGCTGGCTCCAAAAGGAAAGCAGCATAATGAGCAGGCGTGGTCCACAGAATAGTGAAGTAAAAATGCCATGCAAAATCCAGTTATATACAAATTTTTAAGAGTTCTAGGGTTATTATCAAAAATGGTGCTGGATACTAGTAACTATGCACTCATAACAAGACTAGAGTTTTTAAAAATTATGTATTTGTTTTACTGCACTCCTCTATGTTGGCAGTTCAAATGTTACACTGGGCTGCTAACTCTGCACAAGACTGCGGATTTTTATACGCGGTCTTCAGCTGCAAGTCTTGCATTTCCCTTCATGCCCTACGACTCATTCTTATGCACATCAGTCTCCACCAGATCTAATCCCATTGCAGGACAGTGACTTCTGCACGGCCCTCTCCCATGCACGTTCAGAGTATTCCTTCACAGGGGCAACCCTGTCCCCGGCCATATACGCACCAGGCGGAAAAGCAAAAGAGCCATGAAGAATAAATAAGCACGAACCTCGCCTCTTACCCACTTACCATGGCGGCAGGCTCTACGGAACACGATGCTACCTGAGCTCAATCCGGCAACCCGACCGGAAACGTATCTTGAAAGCAAGATAACCCGGAAGAGATTGACCTGAAATTGACAAAAGCGAGTGGTTCTACCGTTTGTATTCCTTTACGGCGACTTCCGGTTGTAGTGTGCGTACCCCTCCGCGGACGGGAAAGAGCGCTAGGAGCGTATAGACTGTCATGTAAGAGCTCTGATAGACTTAGAGGCTTCAGCAGTGATATATTTTCCAAGCAGGATATTTACTTGTTTTTCGGCCAGTTTCTTAAATGCCATCTCACGCCTAACAGCGAAGCCTGCCGGTGATTGCCAGGCGTACCGGTGCTAAAACTAAAACTTGGGGGAATTGGCGGGCTCGGGGGAACTCCAAGCCTACAGCAGTACCCGCCCCCTGAAAAAGCATTTAGAAGAAAAATTAAGTAAAGGAAAGAGTGGGGAAAACCTTTGCTTGTTGAAAACCTGTTGCTGGATTATCTTTGTCCCTGCTTCTCCTATACCCTCTTTTTAAAATAAATTTAAATTTACTGTATTTTATAGGCTTATTTTTTATTTGTATTACTTTTGTATTTATTTGAATTGTGTGAATCAGAGTACTTTCATGTGAAAAACAGTAAAAATGCACTATTATTGCTTTTAGTATTTCTATTGGTTAATTGAAGTTGTACAAACAAGTGCAAGTTTTGAGTTTCCAAGAATTCTTTACCAGTCATTCTGATTAAAAATCCAGTTTCTGATCTTTATCCTTGAAGTACAGAGATAATACTGTGCTTACTGGTTTAGTAGAAAGTACTTTAGACATACTTCAGTGATAACAGGATCTGTTTTTTAACTGACAGGCTATAAAGCCAGGGTTCCTGCTCCCATAGGAGCCGCACTGCTGCCCAAAAGGTTCCTTTCCCGAGTTCCTGATCCTTGTTGCCAAGCAAATTTTGGTGTTCTCCTCAGCTTTTAGAGCTGGTGGGCTGTAATTGTCATACCCTGGGATGGGAGTTGGGGGACACTCAGTTTACAGCCACTGTGAGCTTGTCCAGATAATCTCTGCCTTCCCCCACACATACGCTGATGAAAGGATAGGATATCATCTAACTTGAGCGGTCACCTGTGGCTTAGATCCATGCCTCTCCTGGCTCCCTCAGTTGCCTGGGTATGTGTGTTCTGGATTTGAGAGGGTAATGCCAGCCACTAGGAGGGAAGCAGTGGCATGCCCCTAACTCAAGAGGCCTTCTGTGGACTCAGTCTTTTTTGGACAGTTTTTGTCCTATCTCCAACCTTCCCTTTTTGGGGAAGGTTGTTGAAAAAGTAGTAGGGCATCAGTTAGAGTGACCTAGAAGAAGCTTATTATCACAACCCCTTTCAGTCTAGATTCAGCCCCTGGCATGAGAAATAGTGGTTCTGCTCTTTATTGATGTTTCCAGTAGGTGTGTTTTGGAGGGGGGCTGGGGGGGGGATATCCATTTTGGGTAATGTAGCATTGATATTCTTATATACATAGGTTTACACCCCAGGGTGAGCTGGATATGGTATGGAAGTCTTGAATCAGTATCTTGAGACTTCAGGACTCTGAGTGGAACAAAACAGGATGTAGTTGAATCCTAACAAGATAGACATACTTTGTTCAGAGAAGTTATGTTGGTTTTGGTTATAATTCTAGATGGGATGGCACTCCCTCTGAAAGATCAGACTTGTAACTTGGGGGTCCCCCTGGTCTCCTAACCGTGCAGCACAGGCAGGTAAAAATTGTAGTTCTCTATGGACTCACTCCTAGTAACTGCAGGACTACTGTATCCAAGTAGAGTCAACTTGCTTTGTGCTAGAAATGATTAGTGGCACCTTATTTTCAAGTGGTTAGGATGCCCATGAAAATGTTTTAAGTTGTACCCCCTAATTTATGGAACAGCAACCCCCAAGGCCTGATTAGCACCTATTCTGATGATTTTCCAAAAGCTCATGAAAACTGAGTTCTTCCAGAGAGAATTTGGAGGCAGAGTTGGTGCTAATGGGTGTTGTAATATTATTGTATTTGTGTTTACTACAATTGTAGTTGATTTTATATTGTATTTATTAATGTTAACCATCAGAAGTCTTTGATGATTATGGCAGCATTTTAAATAAATAAATAAGAACTTAATTTCATTGCAAGCTTTAAAGAATTCAAGTTCTGCTTTTCCCCTTCTCACACAATTCCACTGGATTACATTTACAAGCTCTTCTAAGGCACACCTTGTTCAGATCATTAATTCACCACTACTACTCTCTCCCTAATGTGGAAAGCCAACTCTGGACTGACCAGGTGTTCCATGCCTGGAATAGTTAATCCACAAACTGTTTTTTACAGTCCTTGTGCAAGTATATGTTGAAGCAGAAATCAGTATGTTAGGAAGATGAAGAAAATAGAAGGGGGTGGTAATCGCTAAGTTGGATCAACAGGATCAAAGAGATCACAAGAGTGTCCATGAAAGAGCTAAAAGTTAGAGACAGGGTAACATGGCAAGCCTTTGTCTATGCAGATATCAGAAACTGAGCTCAACTCAGCAGCACCTAACTAGACACCTTGCAAAGTCTTTAGCTGACCTGTAGATTTTTCAAGATACATGTTTCTAGGCATAAAATACAGTGATGTATTTATGATGCAAACTTATACATCAGTTTGCCAGGGTAAACAGATTTGGAGAGTAAAATATCCTTCAAATCAAGCTCAACATGTCATAAAAGCACTAACTGGGTAAAATGAGTAACCTAAGAAAATAATCATTTGCTAATAATAAAATTCCGTAACTGTAATACAGATTAACAACTGCCCAGTTTAGCAACCATTTGGTTACAACAGTGCTGAAAAAATAACTTTGTGACCAGTCCTTGCACTTAGAACTGTCGCAGTGCCCCCATGGTCATGTGACCGATTCGGCTGCTTTGTAACTGGTGGGCATTTACGACTGTCACAGCATCCCTTGGGCATGTGATCGCCATTTGTGCACTTCTGGCAAGTAGCCAATGGAGAAGCTGGCAGTAAAATCATGTCATGTTTGCATGTCTCACTTAACGACTGCATCACTTAGCGATGGATTTGCCGGTCCCACTTGTAGGTGTTAAGTGAGGACTACCTGCATTGTGTAGTTCCTTACAACTTACTCCATTCAGGATTATAAGAATGTATTGAGCAAGATTTCCAATATCTTTTATGCATCTCTCTACAATTGTGCCACGTTCAATGACTACACTATATAGTGGCGAGATGTGGGAAATCTTTACAACTATCCATAATTATGCAGTACTGTGACATAACATGTAATCTGAATTTAAGCACTATTAATCAAGATACAGTGTACTGTATGATGCCTTTGCTAGAAAAATTACACGAAAATTTAGATTTAGTAACTGGTGGTGATCTCCTTTAGCAGCAATTACGTTAGCCAAATGTTCTCTGTATCTGTTGACCAATCCTGCACAGCATATTGGGGGTATTATTGATTCCTCTTTACAGAACTGCATCAACTTAAATGATATTTCTAGGCTGCTTTGCATCAGCTGCTTGTTTTAAATCATACCACAAACTGGATAAAGGTCAGGACTTTGACTTGGCCATTCCAAAAATTGAAAATTTCTTATGCTTCAGCCATTCATTTGTAAGATTTACTTGTATTTTGGATTATTTTTGTGTTGCAATCACCGAGTAATTTAAGCTTCAGATCACTGATTCTCTAACATTGTCCTGCAAAATTTGCCGATGCAATGCAGAACCTATTGCTCTCTCAATTATTGCAAGTAGTCCAAATCCACGATGCTCCCATTGCCATGCCTCAAAGTTGGGACGTGTTTCTTGTGTTAGAATAGTGTTTCATTTTTCTCAAACATACCATTTCTCATTAATGACAGGAAGTTTTATTTTTATCTGTCCTCAGAGGATGGTTCCAACAGCCTGCTTCATCACTCAGGGTGTCTTTGGCAAATTTGAAATGTTTGACCATAAGCTTTTGGAGAGCAGTGGTTTCCTCTTTGATATTCTCCAAGTGAACTCTTGTTCACTATTTTTCTGGTTTCATTAATACTGACATGAGGCTGTATGAGGAGCTTGCAAAAATCCTTTGCTGTTATTCTGAAGTTCTTTGTGAACTTCAGGGCATATCCTATTGGGGTAGGTTTTACTGGACATACCATTCTTTCGAAAAGTAACAATGCTGCTGCACTTTCATGTTTACTCTCTGTGACTAGATTGATGGAAGCCAAAATCTTTGATAATGACTTTGTATTTTTCCATCCTTATCAGCATCAACAACCTTTTCCATCCTTATCAGCATCAACAACCATTTTTCTGAGGTCATGATTCACTTTCACAAATCTACATCCTGAGGAAAACAGACTCTGATGATGGCAACCAGATGTTTTTATAGGGGAGAGCACATTGTATCATTGTCATCATCATCTGACTGAACTTAACCTTTAGGAGAACTGGTTATCTTAAGGCTCCACACCCTTTTTCCCCCCAAAAAAGACAGTGTTAGCTCAAAGTGTTCAGTGTGTTGTTAACCAGAATTTCTATGTCTATTAATAGGAGATAGATCAAGTTCTGATAATATAATTAGGTCACAATACTGTTGGATTACTTAGCTCTAAAGGACTGATCAACTTTCAGTCACTTATGTAAAACTATATAAATCATAAAAAATATTTATATGGTCTATCTATCTGTACCTTAAATTTTATGCAGTTTTACTTTTTGTGACTCTGATAGCTTCAATTTGATTTAAGCCAGTTAGATACTAAAAGGCAGGGGAAGAACAGAAAGCTACTTTCTATATGTCCTCCTCAACACAGTTTTATCCTTTCAATGGTCTCAGTATTCCTTTCTCCCCAATTCCACCATTGGTGAAACTGCAAGCTTTAATGTTCCCAACATACCTTATCTGTCTCAACATTCTGAACTGTAGCTTACTGGATAGTTAGTTGAGAAGGGGTAAATAAGCATTCCTACTTAATCACAATGGTCACCTAAGAGAAAAAAGAATGCAAATGCTGCTGCTGAAGTGATGTATTTAACAAATTCTGCAGTTTAAATGATACAGGAATTAACTTTGTATAATACATTTGTAGTACAATAGTCAATTGTTCAGCTTTTATTCTTCTACATTTACCTCTGTAATGTTATCATGTACCTGAAAAATAAACCCCAAACAAAAAACTTCAGCCAAACTCCCCTTCCTCCTCCAGCTTTATTGATAGTTTAAAATTACATTTCTATATTCTAGGACTTCAATTGCTTTTACCATCTGACTTTAAAAACTGATTACAAGCAAATGAAACTCAACAATTGTCTAAGTGATATAGTATACAAAAATAACATCTTGATTTCTGTGAAAATGCAGTTCTTTTCAAGTCCTGAATAGCTCCAAATTGTGTATACTCAAAGCACTGATGTTCTGGGTTTGATTTAGTTTGAAATATTTAATGTTTCCCATTCCCTTGTTACCTCGCATTAGACATTCATTTATTGTATTACAGTTACTTCAATTTCTCCCTCACTCTTGTGGCCATTAACAGGCATGTGCATTGTTTGTTTATCCCACTTAGCTATATGCTTTAGGTAAGGCCTGATATAAATACTTGGTGTTATAATTGTTACTGAGGTCAGACAATCCAAGGCCATTATTGTAATAGAATTAATTACTGTGGAAGTTCAGACACTTCCAGCTTATTTCCTCCTGCATACGATCACTTCCATGGAACCCAGGGAGGCTTTGCTGGTCTGACTTAACTCTTTCCACTCATCCATCCCTATTCACCAGTGGCACGGAAAGGGGGTTCTTTAACAAAGCATTATACATAACACCTCTACCAAACTAAACATAAACATTTTTGTAGTTAAATGCAGAAAGTCGATTTTTCCACCCCTTTCCTCCTTTAACACGGCAAGTAAAGCTCACTGGCCTGGGAGTAGCCTCTATCTGCCAACCTTTGGCCAGTGAAGAGGATTCAGAGAAAAATAATACAACCATCAATCAGAAAAAGGAGGGGCGACAAAGGAAAACAGTTAAGCTGTAGCCTCAATTGTGCATTCCCGTGCAAGGTGTCCTGACTCCCCACAACGATAGCAGTTGACTTCACTAGTCTTGCTGCAGTTGATGGCTACATGGCCAGTTTCACCACACCTGAAATCAGACAAAACCAACATTAGCCCCATAAAAAGTACATTTACAGAAACGTTATGCAGCATTTGCAATATTGCAGTTAAAGTTCTTCTGCTGTGGATTTAAACGTATTGCTGGTCAAGAGAATAAATGTACCATACACCTACAGTATTAACACATATACTGAATTCTAAAGCACAACACAGCAACTTCAGCATTCATAAAATTCTGAGCAGAAGTTACAATAAAGGATCTATATTAAATTTGTGGGATGCTTACAGAAACAAGCAACTGGGGAAGCTCTCACACACCAGTGTGTTAATCAATCCTTTCATTCTGGAACGTTAGTATAAGATTAATTGCCATCGTTGTATTAGTACCAATTTTTACCTATAGCATTTGACTTTGGTGCAGTCCTTCTGGATGTGTCCAAATTCCCCACAAGAATAGCACTTTTGCTCATCTGCATGATCACAGTCACGAGCCAAGTGGCCAGGCTTGCCACAGTTGTAGCAGCATTGCTCTCGCTCTCTCTTGGGCTCCTTACAGTCCTTCGCAATATGGCCACCTCTACCGCAGTTATAGCAGGCTTCCACAATAAGAAAAAGAATATAAACAAGACTATAAAACCTTGATAGCATTGTAGGACATGTACTTAACACAAAGTTTAATCACAGAGTTCATTAGAATGTATTTACTCTCCAATGTTTATTAATACTTACCATCCTCCTGAAGATCACAATCCTTGGCAAGATGACCAGACTCACCACAGCGGTAGCAGATATCTGGAAGTGATGATGACATAAATTGGAAGCCTGTTTAGAAAGACAAACAGTATTAATATTCCAATGAATGTAGTTACATATATCAATTTAAATCCATATAATAAGGCTACATTCTACTTTATTGCTACTTAGTTCTGCATACAGCAAATAGGAAGAGTATAATCAGGGTAAGATGTATGTATTTTAAACTCATGAAAAAATTCTTCGAAGGGAAGATACCTCTGCCACCTCGGCTTCTCATTCCACGGCCACGACCGATTCCGGTAGGGCATTCTCGAGCCCAATGGCCAGTACGCCCACACTTGAAGCACTCGTTACTGCTCATTGCTCCAATTAGGTTCTCTAAGCATGAGAAAAACATTGATTAGAATAATTTACTTAAGCATTGGTGTAAAAACGCTTACCAATTATTTTTAGCACATGGACTATGAGATGAATTAACTCTACATTCATGACAATATGTAGATGTCAAACAATGCTTAAAGTTAAAGTATTGGTTAAAAATGAGGGATTACAACAATTGCAACTTTTTCAATGATCATTTAAAACTATTTTTAAACTGAGCTCTAAGTTTCAATTGATTCATTAAATTTTCATAATTTCCTGTCCCCACAATTAGTTATCCATCTCAAATTACTCTGCTTTTTACTTTTTTTCCCACAGCACAAAAAGGCACCAAAGGGTGTTTGCCCTGGGAAGCATCTTGCAGGAGTTGAATCCACACGCAAGCGTGGCCTTTTAGAGACAGGTGCTCTCCCCTTGGACAGGGAGACAAAGAAGGTGGCGGCCCCTGCAGGAACGGAGCCCCGCATGGAAGGCTGCATTTGCTCTGCTAGGAAGTTCTGGTTGTGCACTTGTTGGCTACAAGGAACCATCATCTTTCTTGCAAATCCGAGGGTTGGATGGGGGGAAGGGAGTAAGAGTGGAGCTCAGACTCCCATTCAGGTTTGCCTTGATCCTTCAGGTCTTCCTTTGGTAGCAGATATTTTTTAAGGAGGGAAGCCATTGCCTGCAGACTTAGCCTAACAATAGGAATGAGGGAGGTGCTGCTGCCTTTATTCTGGAAAAACCCAACAGGCGAATGAGGGCTGGGAAGAGGGGCGAAGAGGTGCAGGGAGGAGCAGGATGGCAAAGTCAGACCCCAGTTTGGTTCAGTTCCTCTGGATTCTTTCCTTGCAATTCCTGGGCAGTTCCAATCTGTGGGTACAGCTGCGATTACTTTTTGGTGTGCTGCAGCTCAGGGGCTGATTTTTATTTGCCTCACGGTTCTGGCCAAAAGGGCAGAGATGAGGGGGAGATAGGCGGGGGGGAGCTGGATGCAGTCCCTTACCTGAGGCTGGGAGGGACCAAGAAACCTGGAGTGGCTTGGATTGGGGTGGGTACTTAACAACCTGCGATTCTCAGCGGTGGCAGTCCTGGTTGCCATCGTTAAGTGATGCAGTCGCTTTACTACCACATTGCTTGGCAATGGAAATTTCGGTCTCAATTATGGTCGTAAGCTGAAGACTACCTGTATATCAATATGTACTTCCAAAGCTTCTATTTACACTGGGAAACAAAATTAGTCTTTTTGCTTAACACAGTCCAATACAAAATTGAGACATACACATTTACTACTGATGCTCAAATCAAATCATCTCTGTGAAGATACAACTGTTGCCAGGGGTAGAAAAAGAGGCATATAAAAATAATTGTACTGAAAAAAGTAATACCTGGAAGCATGCAACTCAGTTCACTTTGATACTACCTATTTTCTAGAGAAGAGCCATCTGATGTATGGGCCATTTCTATTCTCAAAAGATCATGTCAATGAAAGACATATATGCATCAAGTTAAATCAAAACATTAAATTCTTACAATCATGCACTAAGAATGCTTAATAAGTCTTTAAAAGTCCTGTCTATAGTTACTCTGACTAATAAGAACACTTGGGTTCTGGCTATTTACTTATTTCTGAAATGGACAGAGGTATCAGTTTAACACAGTGCTGTACTATGATTTAAAGTAAAACAGGCAGCAAGGACATGGATAGATAAAACAGAGTCCCACTTAAAAATACAATGAATGTTGGAGTCTATATTCTTTCCTTGAATATGAATCACTGTAGTCTAAGCTTTGCCTGATTTGAGTCTGACTGGGAAAAAGCACATTACAAGTTCAGGTACTGTCACCTAGGTACCCTTTTCATCTTGAAGGGTGACCACCAAATTTTATTTTTAAAATGTAAAGAGCAAGACAGTTTGCCAGTATAACTGAACTCATATCCAAAAACATTCAAGCTCCCTCTTTCATAGTTTCTAAACTACTAAACCTATAATAAAGAGTCCCCCGTTGTGGGGAGATGGGCGGGGACAAATCAAATAAATAAATAAAAATAGCCATAGTAACAAATGTTAACTAATTAGAATTCTTCACTATGCACATGAGCCTTTATGAATAAAAAAAATAAACGTATGCTTTGTCTATTTCTATCATTACAAGACCTGAAATTTATTCAGATTTAAAAGAATTACATTCTGGTTCAACTCGTTTGTCTCCTCTAAGCCCCACAAAATGGTTGATGAAACTAGCTATGTATCTTCTAGTGTCAATTATTCAAAATACTAAACTGCAGGTCTCTAAGTATGACTAGGCATACGTATTTTCAGACTTTCATACTGTTCAAAGGTCTTGATTTACTATTGCTGAGGTTTTTATTTTACTTTAAGAATCCTTTGTACGTAACCCTCACCCAACTCCCATTTTTAAACAAGTTCCAGTTACTAGTGATTATTCAGAATGAAGATAAGATAAAAATCTTCTTTACAGTAAAGTTCAATGAAAGTAATGGGTCAAAACCCTTGCTAGCAAATGATATGTCACTTTCTTATAGAATGTATATTATTCATTTGACAGCTATCTACAATACAGTACAACAATCAAGGCTATTAGCTTAATTTAAAGCAGCCCCCCAATTAACTTCTCTTGTCCTTTACTAACTTCACCTTACTTTCCTCTTCTTTGGTTCCTACTACCACCAATATACATCTCATCCCATTCTTTTCATTTGCTGCTTCATTTGGCTTTTGTCATGTATTTTTGGTTCCTATACTTCCTTATTTTTATTCTCTCATTCGATCTAATTTCTTCCTTCAGGCTTATCGTTGTAACTATTTTCCTGTACAGATTCGCACTAGAGTGTATCTGAAACAAGTCCTAGCTAGGAAAATCCTTAAATAAGACATTTGTATTACTAAAATCAAACAAAAAAAGTGGAGAATGTGCATCTCAAAGTTCTGTACTGTCATGCAAGAACTGCACAAAGCTCTTGACTGCACACATCAAGACCTATTACATAAAGCTCCCCTCTTGTTTTGTTGCAAATCCTAAGTATGAAATTAGGAAAATTTAGATGCTAAGCAAAAATTTATGCTGTTTAGAAAACAAATAAGATACCAATATTGTACATTGTTGATCTGTTAAAAAAACTGATTTATTAGCAGCTAATATTTGAGACACTCAGGCCTGCACAATTCAGCAGCTTTATTTTATCTCCCCACTTTTACACAGCATCATTTTTTCAAATATGCCCTATTGTCTTTCTTATTCTCACGTTCCAAAACATATTACCTTACTAATGAGTTGATTTGAGAGAAATCAGATATATATGTATTTTGCACTTACTTTAATTACTGATTGTGCTTATATTCATTTTTGGGGTCTTTTCATGGTGCTATATGTTGCTAATCCAGAAAGAACAATTGCTGGCTTACCACTAAGGCCAGTGAAAATGTGTGAATATACATTTTCACTGGTCTTAGTGGTAAACCAGCAATCCTGCCTCTCTGTAGCTGCATTTATGGCAACTTACTCTCCCCACAATTCATAGAATCTACAGAAGATCTCCATGTACTGTATACCTATAAAAAGAATGTCCTAGCCACCGTTCTTTTGATGCATCAGAAAGATACCTTCCTTATAAAATGCATGTTGCCCTACAAAACAATTGTTTCCAACTCTTTTCACACAGATTGTAAATGATTCTACTAGTTAGCAACAGCTATTAAAAACACCAGCCCAGCTGAAGCCAAGCAGATATGACAAATCAGACAGGTTCTTCAACTGTTTCCCAAGCAGTTTTAACACTCAACAGTCATTCTTCCAAAATGTACACAAAACTTATGTTTGCTATCAGTATAAGGGCACACTAATTATTTTACACCACTTTATTCTACAGCATCACTGCTGCTGATCAGGTGTGGTATGGACCTATTAGTCTCCCTTATAAAAGGACTTTGCTTGTTCTTCAGAAGGAAAAAGGAAGAACAGCTTATCATGATTTTACTAGACAAGCCAAAAAGGAAGCATTATAACTGCCACTGGAAATAATCAATTCAATTTTTGTACAGTTTAACCTGCTAAGCCTGCTGGGCAACATTTTGTATTGATACTCAATTTATTCAAGTAACCTCACTGTTAACTGTACACTAAGCAAAAATCAGAGGCGATCACTTTATAATTAAAGCAGCAGCAATTATCCTTGTTGTTCATCAACAGCAACTTTTACCTCTTTCCCAAACTGAAGTAGTAGCACATCACAAGGCAATATTTTCTAGTCGATCCATTTTGGACATCATAGAAATTATTTTTAAAAAACAGTGTAACTTTTTGGGGGTGCAATTCTTGTTACTCACTTCTATTATCTGCTTTATTAAAAAGTAAATCCCATATTGGTAAACTCATTGAATTCTCAAATGTTTAATTCTCTGTTGTATCCCTGTATTATTTTCTAACATAAGGCTATAATTACGGCCAGCATACACAAACATGCCATCATCTTGTTATCAAAGGACCTACAGTCACTACTAAACAGATAAACACCACCTGTTTTTTAGGCCAACATAAGCCTTTAGCCAATATTAAATTGCACATCTGACATTCTGATCTCCACTGCCCAGTTGTGGCTATTAAGCTCCCTAACTTCAAGTAGTAATACTCCATTGTCACTTCTGTTTCAGATTTTAATCATTATCTGGTAATATTTTTTTAACTGACCTCTTTAGGATGTATCCACCTTGACTGATCTCAAGTTGTCTCCAGTCTATTTCTTCGAAAGCCATAACCAACCCAGGCAATATAAAATGCTACAACAAAATTCTTGCTTGTACCTGCCTATTTTTAAATTTTTAGAATAGAGCCTGCCACCCAAACCACCCTAAAATCTCCCACAAACCGACTGCGGCCGGGACCTTAAAGGCGCAGCCTGAGGTACGCGAACTTTCCACCAAATCGTGCTGGCTTCGGAGCAAAGACGTTTACGATCGGGAGGGTTGTATTTCACCCTTCGTCAGTAACGTACCAATATCAATCGGCGATAGGGAGGCCGAAGTGAGCTAAGAGGGCCACACACGCCAATCCCGAATCATAAAGCCCTGGCAAAATGCTGCTTCTTACGAATTAGGGAGCCGAACACGTGGAGGCCGCAGGTCACATGGAGAAGGCTGCGGCGCCACCAGCGAGAGCCAGTTTCCCCGAGAGAAGCGAGGCCGAGATCAGCTTTTCGCTTTAGGCGTTCGCCTCGGCCCCAGGTTCCCACGTTCTCCCACCTCGCTTCCTTTTCATCAGGTCACACGCACTATTACGGTCACTGGAGGCCTCTCCTCCAAGCACACGCGGCCCGCGTAAAACTTCAGATCCCGTCGCCCTTGACTCGCACACAGGCCGGCGGGGGGGGGGGGGAGGAAGCGAGACCAATACACCGGCGAGCCTTCCCGCGAGTGGGACTTGCCTGCTCCGTTTTCCTCGGAACCCCAGGAGGTCCCGCTGCGGCCACGAGGAGTGACTACCCAACGCCTCAGTCCTCTCACAGGAGGCCGATCCGCGATGGGCCGCCGGTATCCCCCTTCCTTGGAAATAAATGCGGGTAAGGCTAGGCTTTTTTCCCGCGCAGTAGGCCGGAACGAGCCAGCGCCCTCCTTCCCTCAATTCACTCCGCCCACAGAGGCCCCACTACCAACGAACTCACAAGCCACTCCATCAGTTCGGTTACCTTTCGCGGACTTTCGTTTCCGTCGAGGGCTCGATCCGGAATGGCCGCTCGGCGATGGACTTTCCTCCTTCTTAGCCGCGCGCAAGACCTGGCTAGCCTCCCTGCCACCCGCTACCGTTGAGTCCCTGCTGGCTGCGCCACACGCGGTTTGCACACGACCCCACTCACCCGCCCTGCCGATCTGCGCACGGCTCCTATCCCGACCGCGGGGCCAATGGCATCCCGCGAATGCTTTCGCGTAGCCCATCGACGACAGAAGTAGGACAGACCAATCGGCACCGTCGAAAAGGGGGAGGTGTCCGCCTACCGGAATATCCTCCAGTACTTTTCGGCCCGAGCCGAGGGGAGGGGTTGCTGAAATAACGAGGACGCGAAGGGAGGGGGGACTGCAAATATCTTTCCCGCGCGCGGTTTGTCGCGATACTTAGCGAGCGGCCGCGCGTTGCTTGTGAAGCAGCGCTTGCCGCCTTGTTGGCGCACCCAAGTTGGCGAAGGCGACGTTTGACCGTGGTAGTGACGCGTTCGGGGTAGGGTTGCCGACGCCGCATCAGTCGAGTTTCGTGACTGTTTTTCAGAATGTCCCCATGTCTAAAACTCCATCGGGCATCTGCCCTTTGGTTTATCAGGGTCCTTCTACACAGTAATTGTACACCTGAAGGTTGCAATCTTAAACGCACGGAATTTAAGCCTACCCAACTCTGTGGGGCTAACATCTGAATTAATCTGCATATGGCTGTCTGGTTGCCATAGGGAATTCTTGGTGTCCAGAAAACAAAAAGAATCCTGAGATGTGAAGCTACAGAAAAAAGCTGTGACTCGGGGTTTCCCAGTGCCCTTTAGCCCCTGACAAGCCTTTACTAGTATCTAAAGTTAAAAACATTCTTCCAAAGAAAGATTTATTTTCAAAATAGCAACCTTCTCAAAAACAATTATAATTACCTAGATAAAGTTGTTGTGCAGTATTAGGAAATGAATCATCTGAGGAACATTTCAGGCAGTGTAGAATGGTATAAAAGTTTACTCAAATAGAGCATAGTTAAATTTTGCATTATAGAATTTCCCCAAATCTTTAAATAAAAACAATTCTAGTCCAGCTACACCAGCTCAACTGAAGACTGCTGTAATGCCTTGCATATTTTTATGTACTATAAATAGAGATTGTCTCATTTGAGTAGTATGAGAAACTGCAAACAGGATTAGAAGCAGAATCATAAGGTATATAGTACTTTTCTTAAAAGTAAAGCTGTAAAATTAACAGATTTTAAAAGATATTTTGGTTAATGTAATTGTTTAATATCTTGATTTTTTGTTTATTATTTTAACATTTGCATGTCATTAAAAATGGGAGTGAATTAATACAGAGGAAAATGATCCCTTAGATCAGGAATGAGCAAAAAGGCCATCAAAATGTTGTTAGCCTGCAGATTCCATCATCTTTCACCTTTGGCCATCCTGGCTAGTGAATTTGTATTCAGTATCTACAAGGTTGCTAAAATAATCCCTGTTTGAGATACACAGCTTGCAATTCCAAGGCCATATACATCCCTGCCCCTTAAGCTTGAATGGAGCCCACAGAAGCCTTCCAGAAGGTGTAACCATACTAATGTTTAATGTGACAGAAGAGTAATCATATTAAGTAAATTAAATCGAATCAAATGTAGTTTATGGGTATGGCCCTACCACTTTTTGGAGTGCGGTTCATAGCATACCTTCAGGGGCTCCTAACCCAAAGAAAATTATGAATTCCTGATTTCTAGTTTTAAAGATCTAAACCATAACTTTGGACTGGGGTCAGAAACTAAGCAGCAGCCAGTACACATATCTATTATAGCTGATAAATGAGAATGCCAATACAAGCATGTCAAAAAGCGAGCAGCTGTATTCTGCATACACTGAAATTTTTCTACATCATGTTCAAGAGGATGTCCATATACAAGAGATGGAGTGGAATTGTACCCATTAGCTCAATCAGTAAAATGGCATAAAAATAGGTCTACTTTAATAGTCACTGCAGTAGTTCAGCTGTCACTGAAAAAATATTTCTGTGTGGTTAGAGTTACCCATTGCAGAAGTAACATTGCGGACATCAGCCATGTAGAGATTACCCAGGTGTCAATGTTAGTTTCCCTGTATGGGTCATATTTATATGTAAAAAGGCCTTTGGCATAATAAATCCTGTAATCTCAGTTGCATATTTCAGGAATGACATGCAACCATGTGAAAGTGTTTTGGCAGTAAGCATGCTGCAATAGTAATATATGAATCAAGCTACAATCATAATTTAGAAAGTGTTTCCACTGAATGCTAAAAAAAAAAGTATAAATGTACAGTTGATTAATACTACGCTATATTATTGTTAAATTATATCTGGTGATTAAGCTATACTACTTTGTACTCACTCACAAGTAGTTCATGGGGGGGGGGATAACATACATCTTCAGATCAGTGCCTTAGCTATGGCACTTAAACACTTCTTTAGTTCCTGTCCCTCAAATGCCTCTTTTCTATATGAGATACACTGACATCCTTATTATGAACAGGAGGCTTTGTCAAAATTTGATCAGTGTGTGAATAATTTTCACCCCACTATCATCCAAAACCTAGACCATTTCATGCAACAGTTAACCTTCTAGACATTTCAATATTGTATCTAGGATATTGGCATATCCTCAGTTATCTCCACTTTTGCAGGTCTGAGTGGTAGGCTTGGATTTATGTACAAATAACCAGTAAACTTTAAGCGGTGACTAATTAGCAACAGCAGATCATGCCACATTAATACAGACACAGGAACCAAATTCTGTGACAAATTCCAAAGTGAACTCTGCCTCCATATTTATTTTGACAATACTATTACAGAACTAATAAAATAATCTGTGACATTTGATGTTTATGTAGATATTCATCATCCAAGGTTGTATACATGCCATTCATTATCAATATACCATTTTGTTTTTTAGCTATATAATTTAGACAGATTATATAATGTTCTATATTATAGAATGTAATAATTACATTTAATTATTTTCAGTATAGAAAGAATAGCCATAACAATGTTACCTGATGCTGGAGTGAAAAAGGTTCACGGTGGTCTAGTGGATTAGTTGCTAGAATTTGAAAATGATTTTTAAGTCATAAATGACAAAGTGAATAAAGGTTAGCAGAAGAGCATGACATCATAATGCCAGAAGACTATGCATAGAACTTGGAAAGTTACTTCTAGAATGTAACACTGGAATGCTGCTCAGATTGTAATTGGGGGCATAATTATAATCCATAGTGAGGAGAATGGAATAGCTGTACTATCACATCTCCATCCAACCACTTGTTACATTAAAAGCACTTTCACAATGAATGATCATGAAATACGATAACATGTCTTTTTTGTGATGACCTAATTATTACATATCATATACAAAGGTATATAACAAAATCTAATGTTATTACCATAAATGGCATCTGTGCATTTCTGGAGACTCTGACATTTCTGGAGACATAGTTACAATGTTTTTAATTATCTTGTCCCTTTTTTAAACTGTCAGGACAATTATTTGAAATGTTTTCCCTTCAGGACCAGTCTTCCAGTGTGGAAAGGTGAGGCTGCCATCTCAGATCAGGATTATTATCCTGGCAATATACATCTCCAGGGAGTCTGCTTACCCCAGTGCCCATTATCTTGGTCTAGGGAAGAATCCCTCAGAGGAGAGGCATTTGCCAGGGACACTTTCCCAAACCCCTGCTTGTCCCACTGCCTCACACAGGAGTCCTCAAATTGAGACAATGGGGTGGAGAGAAATCTTGGAAACCTACACATTTGAAAGATCTGCCCATCTATTTCAATTTATCATTCAGAGGAACTCTTTGTACCAAAGAGTCATATGGCTTCTAATAACTCTGAAGCAGACATATTACCTCATTCTGACTGTGGAGTCTGGAGAAAACTCTAGAAGACAGGGAACTGGTCTTTGTAAATTTAATACACACAGATAATGTATATTCACTATACTGTCACTAAAAAGTGTCTGGCCACTGACAACATGTCTGTGTTCATACATCATGTGAACCTAGGCTTTGCTTAGCTTTTGTTTATTGACTAAAGAACTAATTGTTGGATTCATGCAACATGCTAAGCTGTTAGCAAGGTTTACAAACCACAGCAACTAGCTTCATAAAACTTGCTAATTCACAAGCAAACCATATCATGGTGTAATGTCTTTATTTATTTCCATCCAGCCTTTTTTCCTGAGAGCTCAAGACAGTACATATGGGGGTCAACCCTCAGTTTATCCCTACAACACCCCTGTGAGATAGGCTAGAGAGAGAGTAAATGACCCAAACTCACTCAGTAGGTTCCGTGATCAAGAGGTCACTTGAATCTGGGTCTCCCTGCTCCAAATTCAGCACCATAGCCACTATACCTCACTGTGGACAAAGTGGATATCTTTTTTTCTTTCGTTAGCAGGTTCCTTTAGAGCAAGAATTGGGTGGATGCAGTAGAGAGGCCTCTTGGGCTGTTGTTGAGCCCTTGGGAAATCTTCCTCTGAAATAGACTGAAGTGCACAGATGGTGTGGGCTTAGTATTCCATAAGGTGCTTGGTGGAAGAGACTGTGTTGTATATTATGTTATTGGCCAGGTAGCAGCATAAGTGGGAGAGCACTGAACTTCCTTTCTATATTAACTTCCTTAACTTGTTTGAGAAGTAAAGTCAAAATATACATCTTTTAATAACTAAGTGGATATGGGCATGATTCTGCTAGTTTACAGTACAAAGCAGTAATGCTTAGGACTAATGTAATTCAAATCTGTCAGATTTCAAATCCATTCTGTGAGTGATGTTGCAGCTCTTATGACAATTAAATAAATATTTAGTGAATACATATTCATGCTGCTTTTTACAAAATAAATATACGAGAAATGCTGCTTAGTAATTTAAAGAGAAGATGGAAATCAGTATTTAATTGGCTGATAAATACATCTCTTTAATGTGTCTGAAAGCAGGTAAAGCTGGTTTGTTCCACAGGAAAAAAACAAAAGAACCTGTTTATTTGTGTTCAAAGGTACATCTTTATGTTCAAAAAATTTTTTAAGAGAAAATCAAATGACATTCACCAGAATATTGCGCTTGACCACTTTTCTTCTATATAAAAAATAACATGTAGTCGACACCTGCTCTTTAGCAAGTTCCCCAAATATTAAAACACCAAAATAAAATGAACATTGTATCTATAGTTATATTTACATCTATCTATATAAAATATTTAAGTAGAATATATAGAATTGATTACTGTGGGTTATTTAGTACATAGACCTATTGTAACTAAAATTCTTATTATGCTTTGTTTCTCATTCATTGTCCTAGCAATAATCTTTCTGTATTCTTTCTATATCTACACTTCTTCAAACTGCAATATAGTCATAGTCAGGCATAATAATACAGGGAAAGGCTACTTCTGTTGTATCTGTTCTCCTTCATACTAGAGCCATTTCCTCATCAGTGGCCCAAGTTTTGCAACCTTACAGATTCTGAAGAAACTACGTCACATTATTCCTCCATGTCAAAAAGAGGAAAATGTCTTTCCCCTATCAACAGTTATCCCTCTCAGATCATTGCAACACAATGTCAGACAGGAGCAAGCAGCCTCTAGCCTGCAAGCTGCATGCAGCATTCCAGCTTCATTTTGTGTGCTCTGAGCTCTCCAAGACTGCAGTGTGAATATTTGGCAATATGATTTTTGTAAGATACTTTGGAAGGAAACAATGGGCTTAAAAGGGTCTGGTATGACTAAGCAGAACATACTTACCTGATTTTTTAAAGAAAACTTCCTTATAACATAAGACGTCATTATAGGAGGAAAGCTGTGTTTCTCTGTGGTAGCAAAAAATCAGGAGGAGTCTTGTAGCACTTTTTCTGACTAATACTGTATTAGAAGGCATAAAATTCGCTAGCTGGAAAATGTCCTATTAGATTTTCTAAGATGTGGTGTATCAATATGTAAAATTATTTTAGGGCTACAGTGTAGAGCAAGTGATGGTAGAATATAGCTGGAGAGAGGTAGATATCTCCAGCCCTTTTTGGTCCACCCCCCACTTTTCTAAATATGTTGCCCCTATTTGAGGTTCAAACTTCTGAAAATTGAAGCAGAATTGCATTCCTGTTGTTAGAAATTTCTTAAGAGGATTTGTTGTTGTTTAGTCGTTAAGTCGTGTCCGACTCTTCGTGACCCCATGAACCATATTGCGCCAGGCCTTCCTGTCCTTCACTGCCTCCCTGAGTTTCCTCAGTTTCATGCTCATTGCTTCAGTGATGCTATCTAACCATCTCATCCTCTGCCGTCCTCTTCTCCTTTTGCCTTCAATCTTTCCCAGCATCAGGGTCTTCTCCAAAGAGATCTCTCTTCGCATTAGGTGACCAAAGTATCTGAGCTTGAGCTTCATTATCGATCCTTTCAATGAGCAATCAGGGTTGATTTCCTTTAAGATTGACTGGTTTGACCTCCTAGCAGTCCAGGGGACTCTCAAGAGTCTTCTCCAGCACCACAGTTCAAAGGCATCAATTCTTCAGCGCTCAGCCTTTTTTATGGTCCAGCTCTCACAGCCATACATTACTACTGGAAAAACCATAGCTTTGACTATGCGGATCTTTGTTGGCAAGGTGACGTCTCTGCTTTTTAATATGCTATCTAGGCTTGCCATAGCTTTCCTCCCAAGGAGCAAGCGTCTTTTAATTTCATGGCTGCTGTCTCCGTCTGCGGTGATCTTGGAGCCCAAATAAATGAAGTCTGTTACTGCTTCCATTTCTACCCCTTCTATTTGCCAGGAATTGATGGGTCCAGATGCCATGATCTTAGTTTTTTTAATGTTGAGTTTCAAGCCAGCTTTTGCACTCTCCTCTTTCACCCTCATCAAGAGGCTCTTTAGTTCTTCTTCACTTTCTGCCATGAGGGTGGTATCGTCTGCATATCTGAGGTTGTTGATGATTCTCCCTGCAATCTTAATTCCGACTTGTGATTCTTCCAGCCTGGCATTTCTCATGATGTACTCTGCATATAGGTTAAATAAGCAGGGTGACAGTATACAGCCTTGTCATACACCTTTCCCTATTTTGAACCAATCGGTTGTTCATGATCGGTTCTAACTGTTGCTTCTTGGCCCGCATACAGATTTCTCAGGAGACAGGTAAGGTGGTCTGGTACTCCCATCTCTTTAAGAACTTGCCACAGTTTGTTGTGATCCACACAATCAAAGGCTTTTGCATAGTCAATGAAGCAGAAGTAGATATTTTTCTGGAACTCTCGTGCTTTCTCCATGATCCAGCGAATGTTGGCGATTTGATCTCTAGTTCCTCTGCCTCTTCGAAACCCAGCTTGTACATCCGGTAGTTCTCGGTTCATGTATTGCTGAAGCCTAGCTTGTAGGATTTTGAGCATAACCTTGCTAGCATGTGAAATGACTTAAGAGGATTAGTAGGCACAAAAATGGGTTCAGAGCCCATATACAATTTGCGGCGTTGGAAGAATAATGTATTGGGAGCATGCAGAAGCATAGAAGCATCCAGTAGCATTTGCCAGGAGAGTATGTTCACAAACCTGAATTCCTAGCATTAATTTACTGAAATACACCTGGATTAAATGTTACATGTCAGGCAATTACGCCAATCCAGTAATCTGGATTGCGGTATACATTTGTGTTGTCATATCTTTTCAAGTTGTTTTCTTAATGCTGTTATGAACTTAATTGGATTAGATTTGTTTCATCTACATCACATAAGCAAAGAAGGAATTGAGAAGGCTCAAAAGAAATAATTACAGGAGAAGTGATGTGCAATAAACTTTGGAATAAAGTCTCTGCCAGAAGATTTGTTTCGTTGGAAATGGTAGTTCTAGTAAGAACTGGGGATTCACATACTCAGAACAATGGCATGCTATACTGAGAATATTAATTTCTTCAAAAGATGCCAACTTGTTCTGCCAAAAGGATCTCATATGCATTGAAGAAAATGGTTTTTATGATCACATAGGATATTTGGGATCAAAGAGAAATTTTATCTTGATACTAGTTTGTAATGGCCAAGAATGCAGAAAAGCTTTGTAAGATACATCTGTAGAAAGACCTTTCTATGGCCTTTCTTAAATAGCTTCATTGACTAGCTACTCTTCAGTATAATTATGGAAACACATAGGCTTAGTTTACATTATTATTTTCAAAACTTTCCACAAAAATATCTGTAATATTCTTGTGTTTATCAACAATTTCACTGTCTATCCCCAAATACATCCAATATATTTTGATCAAGAATGTTGAGAGAAATTTAATTTGGGGAATTGCCTCTAAAACTAAAAGTATCATAAACAATGCTTCATATGGTTCGCAGCTTTGGCAGCAGATCATGCAGGCATGGGAATAGATTCTCCTTTATAGTATACTGTATCTGGAGAAACCAAGGTAGCCATCTGATAGATATTTGAACCATATCTGAGTACAAAGTTTGTGTAATGTTGATGTGGTCCTGTAAACTTATTCCTTCATGGGAATAAGTTGCCATATATAGGTCACAATATTGGTTAGTCAGCCTCTGTCCAGGGCAAGTAATTGTCCAAGAACTTGAGGACAGACACAAGAAATGGGAACACCACATCATATCAAGTAATTGACCTGCAGGTTTTTTTAGTGAAGCTACAACTGTCATGTTCTGAAGAAGAAACTGATTCTGTTGAGGACAAACTAAGTTACCCACTTTCATCACCTTCATCACATAAGACTGTTGCTATGAAGAGAAAAACTCAGTTAAAACTGAATATATCTCAAGAAAGACTGTAGCAGTATAATTATACCCCTTGCAACTTTATGACTGGGGCAAAGCATATACCACACAGTACTGATATATGTAAAGACCAGGTTTAGGTTAGTTATTTAAGCTCTGATTCAAAGGAACTATCAAGTTCATTCCATGTATAATAGCAAGGGGATAATAGCATAGCAATAGGGAAGGTTAGGTATGATGGTTTTTCATTTATTAAATGCCTACATGAAGCTAATCCCCCATCCCCATACACACAGCAAAAAAAGTTCCAGTTAGAATTTAAAAAAAAAATCTTTTTTTAAAAAAAATTAAAGATACTGTTGAGATTAGACAAGCCCAAATTTTTATCATAAGTGAAAAGGATTAACACTTTCCTGAATGGGTTTATACAGTCAGTTTTCCCCTCAAGAAAGCAATACAAGTAAGAGGGAAAGGGTGAGGTGCATCTTCTTCAGTACTCTGACCCTCCCTCTGACCAAACTGCAGGCCTTTGTGCCTCTTAAATAAACATATTAAATTGGAAGCTATTCTACTATTCTACATCATTCTACTAGTTTGAATAGCCATGGCTCACTTACATCTTCCCAATGAGGACAGATACCTTTTTAAGGATTTCTACACTTTACTTTGAAAGTGATTAATTGATGTCCAGATATCATATCTCCTCTGTGCAGTGAAGACTGTGGTTAAGGTCCAGTGTTATGGAGATGAAAACAAAAGGAGGCATTATTTAAAATGGGTGGTGTCAGACATTATGTAATAAACGCTCATGATATTTGCACAAATCTGTTCTGGGTGGTGCTCCAAATTATAAAGGCCCTGCCAGCTTGGAAAAAAGGTAACATTTTCTAAGAAACAACATACTGTACAGTACTTTGAATGTTTGGAAAATACATGCCATATCCTAGAAGCAGATGAATTTCCTTAAGAGACCTTTAAGAGATCTTACAAAGCAAATCTTATAGAGCAAATGGGCAGCAAGTGAGCCTGAACATTTGACTGGCTGAATCATCTTTATACCTGAGGAAAGACTGAAGGAAGGAAGTATTTCAGATGAAAAGAGAAAACTGAAAATGAACATGGAAGCAGTCTGCAGATTGCTCAAGGGTGATTACATGTAAAAGACAAAAAATGTTCACTGCTATCTGGAGAACAGGTCTCAGTCCAGCTAATTTAAATAAGAGAGAGATTTACTGTGACTGAATATTACAGAAGCTTTTGTTCCTTTCAACCCAATGGAATGTTGAAAAGAAATGATGTAAAAGGGCCTGGGATCTAGGGAAGGGTTGGCTTTCTCATGATGGAAGTCTTAAGGGATAGGTCTCAATTGGATAAACTCTGGATTTCCTGCATTACGTAGGGGACTAGATTGAGGGTATAGTAGGTCCTCTGCCCTTCTATAATCTCCAAATCTGCTGCTCTTTTTCTCATGATCTGTACAGTTAAGGTGAAAAGTCACAAAAATAGATTTTAGGAAGTTTTTCATCATGTAATTCATTCTCCAGTGATCCCCTTTATATAGTCCAAGACAGAGACCTCTAATGCTAAACTGCATAGGTAGGTATGTTCATTATATACAGTGCACAGCTGCTAATACAGCTGATCAAATTATACAGGCTTGGGAGAGTATCTTAAGCTTTTTCTCCACCCTACAATTAAAGCCATTCCTTATGACAATGATACCAGCTACAGAACTTTCTGTATCTTTCTTTATGATTTACAGTTCTGTAAAATCATAGAAAGGTGCAAGTGCTGATCCATTCTATGTTCTTCATATAGTGGAAATGCTCCTTGGCTACAGCACTGTTAAGGGGAACTAAATAAATTAAATCTAACACAGACCTCTTAAACATTGTTTCATATTTGACTTGAATATTTGCTGAAAGTTGACTTCAGAAAATTTAAATGCCAAACAATCCTGTTATTTATCCCAACTCTTACTTTCCCTGGTAAGCTGCTAGCATGTATCTTTCCAATTTTAACTGTACAGACTACAGTGAGAATAGCTGGATATGCTGCCCACGTGTAGAACAAAACCTTAAGTAAAACAGATACTTGTTAACAGAAGTTGTAGAGTAGTCAGCTTTAACTAGGGAAAACAACTACTTTGCTTTCTCAAAAGCTGTTATCACTGCACCTCTGCCCTGTTCCTTTCTGGGTCCCAATATTCAATTTTCCAACTAACTCAGGTAAAACATGTTTTTAAAAAAATGCATGAACCCATAAAATAAGAAGCAGGAGGTGGAAAGTAATCAAGTTTTTGAAACTATAGCTCCAGCCAATTGAGCCCTTTTTAGTGACTAAAATTCTTTTCCATTCATTGGATGCTGGGAGCTAACACCTAGGTTTTTTTTTAAAAAAGGGGGGAGATTGTTAGGTTTCAGGAACAGTCACTCCAAAATGCTGCCAATAGTAGGTCAAAGATACAAATTTTGGGAGCAATTCTTAAGTAGGTTACTAGTCAAACAGCTAGGATTATAAGACTAGAGTTTACAACTTCAGAGAAAAATAATGTAAAGTCAGGATCATTAGCTGTCAACCTTACTTGCAGACCAGACAGGAAATATGACCAGATGAGCTAATTCTACTTTACTGTAAAGTTACATTAACAGAATCTTGCAAGTCTGAAAGTACTTCTCTCCCCTGTCCCATTTACAGCCCAAAAAACTAGAGAGGGTCTCTTCTGAGCCTCTTGCCCCTCCCACATTCCTGATGCGGGCTAAGCTGCCTTTTATTTGACTGTTCCCTTGGCTGTGCCTCATTGCCCTGACTCCCAAGGTCATTCCACACACCATTACATCAGTTGAGTTGAATCAGATTTGACAAATGGTTGAAATATAGAAAAGAGATTGACTCACCTGCATGACCAGCTTTCTCCAGCACAAGTACAGGCCACTGACAGTTTCTTAAGGAACACACAGTGTTGTCCTCTACCTGTACTTAGCCCATCTGGAAGGCAACGTTCACCCATCTTTTTCTGCTACGCATCAAAGGTGGTGTGTTTAACCTGCGCTGGCTCAAGCACCTATTAGGCTTCATTTCACTGGAGGCAAATGCCTGCACTCCAATTGGCTACTGCGTGCTGGGGCAGGAACTCCTCCCCTCCAGGCACTGATTGCTGCCCTCCTCAGCCATGTTTTTTACAAGTCCACCAGTGAAATTATGATAATGCCTTTTCTTTTTACAAGTCATTGTCCTGTCCAACACAAAGGAGTAGAGTTCAAAAGGCTTTACTCTGATTGATCAATCATAGCAGTGGCAGGCAGAGTGTGCATGAAGATGCATGGACAGTCTCAAGCACGTTCCTGGTAAGCAAGTCCAAAGCAGTGGCTGAAGCATCGTCAGTAGGTCATCATCCAGTCCTGGTCCAAAAGGACAGTGTTTCCACAAGCAGGAATTCAGGGCGCAACAGAGTTTCCAGTGGACAGAGTGGTTGTTCCCAATCTGGGATTGCTGGCTAGTGGTGGTTCTAAAATAGAGTCCCCACTTGGCGCAAGCAATCACCGGTGAGAAACCCTTGCCTTGCAAGGAGCCATGTAGACATCCTCTGTGCTATCCTACACACAGCCCTACGTGCTTTAGGCATATTTTGAAGCTAAGGAGTGGCTGGAGTGCTTAAATCTTTTCTCATCTCCCTTTTTTTGAATTCCAATTTTCTTTCTACTAAGCTAAAACCTTCCAAAGAGTGGCAGATGAGTGTGTTGTATATTCAGAAGCGCATACACAAAATCTTAATTAAAAGGGACTGGAAGCAAACTAAGTTTAGAAGCAAACTAAGCATTTAGGACACTGATGGGTGATGTTAAACTGGACAGAATTCTACTTTTACATCTGAATATTTTGTGGAAGACTGATGCATTAGAACTAATTATAGTAGTTCTGATTTTCATCTGTTCCCATTCTAAATTATGGTGAAATTAGTATATATTTTCTCACAATGCTTCCAAATAATGAGAGAGGTAAGGGTGTGCCTCCTACCTTGGAGCTAAGCTGTACAACCATATGCGCAAGTGAATGCGCATATAAATGTGATGAACACAATATATCATGAAACTTTGACCACCAAGAGCTATAGAAGAAAAACATCACATCTAGAGTCTAAATTGTTCCCAACAACTTTTCAGAATTGCATGTTGTTGCATGCTGTTATTAGCTTGCCATATTTTTTTTATAGTTGCCTGAGGAAATGAGGGTGACAACTGATGATTTCAGAATTCTGGGTAGTAAAAGCCTGTTTTCCCACTGTCACTCAAGTATGCTTTAAATAAACTTCCTTTCAATGTAGTTTTAACATTTACATGGTTTTAGGCACAAGTAAATTGTTCACACTCTCAATTACATGTTCAGTTCTACGTACTTTCTGATATGGGTGCATCTTTTAACCTAGCCCCAAAGAGAGTATAATTTCCAGGCCAGTGGCCAGTGATGGAAGAGCACAACAGACACTGCCAAGAAATTCTCTTTTTCCATAATTCCTCTGCAAAGGGGGATGTGCTGGGATCACACATCATGCTGAGATACACTTTTTAAATATGTTTTGTTGAGTAAGACCAAACTGACATACTACCGCAATCCTTTGCATACTTAAGAACTAAACCTCACATCTGTTAATGAAGGTCAAATGGTCTGTTGCTGCTTTTTTTAGAGTAAGCTCAGGACTGTCTGCCCTGATAATGATCTTGCTTGAATCAGGCTAGTCACATTTTCCATTTACATTACCAAAACATGATTCACTGAAACAAGTGGCTATATCATGCAGAAATTATACTAGTGTTCAATTCAAGCACTGAGTTTCCTTAAGTAAAATTCTTCTTACTCAGCCAGGCTTAATTAAAAGCTTCTTTGGAATGGTCATCCATGCAATAAATAAGGGACCCATCATCCAAACGGTAGGCATTCATGAGGTACTCTACTCTTTCATCAACTGTGAGGACCACTACAACCTGATTACAATTACAACATGGCAGTAGCTGAATACTGGATGTGACTCATGCCTCTGGCAACAGATAATCACCCAGAATGGCACCAAAAGACAGCAAAAGAAAAGAGTGTATTTCAAATTTTCCCCATACACTCCCATTTACTGGACATCGACTTCAGTGGACAAAAAAAAATGGAAAAAATTACATTGACATTGGATAAGTAAGGGGATGTTCAAATGCATATTTTGCCTCTTGGCCTCTTAAAATGACTGAATCCACATCTTCTCTGACACCTCAACAAAAGTGAGAGCAGTTCTGGCTTATACTTGAAGGCTTTTGACAGAGAAGACAAAAATTACATCCTTGACAAGGTGAAACAGGCATTATAACCTCCATTCACTATTCCAAGATGTCAACTGTGTGAGACATTCTAGCAATGGAACGTGGGCAGATATTAAGTGAAACAGATATTCATCCTGAGATTCTAAATTGCTATAGTGTTATAATGTCACAATACTACATCCACAGTCAGTGCCAGCAACAAAACAGTCTTCCAGGGAGTGTCTGTGGAGCCCTGGTGGAGTCCTTTTTCTGAATGTTGGGAATGTTGATTTAGTTTGGACAATCATGTTGGTTTAGCTGTGTTTTTTTTTAAACATGTATTGGATATATTGTAAGCCACCCAGAGTCTTTGGAGTTGGACAGCCTTAACAACAACATCAACTGAGTGCTTTCAATTTAACCACATCTCAATGAGAACCACTCTTAATTATAGTGTCCATTCCATACTGCAAGCTCTGCAGAATTCATCCAGCAGCAGAGTCACTTCTCAAATGGGTGACCTTATAAATTGAACAAATAATACTGTAAATCGTTATGAAGTTGGGCAGCCTTATTAATTTAATACATACATACATACATAAAATTATTGGCATCTGTGGATCAAGTTAAGTATAGCAGATTAACAATACCAAGTAGGGAAACCTGCCTCCTATAAAATTCAAATAAAAAAACCAAAGGAGCACTAAAACATGTATTAGATTCATTGCTGAGTTAATGCTATTCATGTTCTGTGAAGAGATTCAAGCAAAGGGTTATTGTGAGAAAAAATAGGAAGAAGCTGTATAAATACCATGTTGAGTTCCTGAATGAAAGGCTGAAATTAAATCCAATCAACTGACCAATCAATAATTAAATCAATCAATATATGATTTCAGTAACTGATAATGCACATTGTGACATTATGTGTATAGTAATACCTAAGTTAGATTCCAAGTGAGAAGAGTTCTGGCCCAGCTGAGTATTGTTTTATTTATACCCTCTCCCCATATACGCACTGGTTTTGCATTTAGGATTATTTTTATTTTTATTTTCTGTTCATTTGCCAGCAATTGAGCAAGTATTACTCTCTGTTAATTATGTATTTACCAGGTGATAAATGTATTTCAGGTCCTATTTAGGCCAGTTTTTCATCAGTAGAAGTAAAGTTTTCCTGTGATTGAGTTCTCTGTTGCTCTTCAGAATTATGGCCTGGAAGTCCTTTCACCTTGTATCATTTTACACGTGTGTGGTCAGCTCGCATATAATGTTGCTAACTCTTGTAGGATACATTGCTTATATTTTCAGTAGAAGAGGGCTTTTTCATGTAACCCTAAATTCTAACAAAAGAAAGTGCTCTGGAATCAAGGACAGTACAAACTAAGGCTATTTCAAGAATCTTGAACATGTGCAAAAGATACACATAAACCAATTTATTGAAATAGGATTGAATAAAGGAAGTTGACATGTGGAGAATATGGTTACTTATGAACAGATCCTCAGCTTATTGCATATTAGAAAAGTTCCGTATTTTGGCCTGAATACCTTTTGTACATTGCGTTTCTAGCAGAGGTGCTGCCTTTCTATATTTGAGCAGTTACAAGACTAAGCCAAATGGAAATGATGTGACTGCGGCTCAGAGTTAAGGTCCGCTTCAGAAGTTTTCCCTGGCATGTTGCATAGGATGGGTGGCATTTCAGCAGATCTGATTACAAGTTGATCTATTTCTATTTTGTCTTCTGTTACATTGCAGTTGACCTCTGCTATGTCAGTTGTGAGAGACACTCTATCAGTAATTTAGAAGAGTGCCTTAGAAATTACCACAAATTTGATTGCTTATTAATATTTGTTATACTAGAATCTTTTTCCAGAGAGCCCAAGTTCCATGCATGGAATTACCAACAACAACCTGTAAGAGGCTGGTCTGTGTCATAGACATAGAAAACTCTTCCTTCTTCCATGTTAACATGCATTCCTCTACTTGCTGAATTGGCAGAAAAGTACACTGGCATAATTTGCATTGCTCTGATGGCCAAACCCTATCCTGCCTAGGTGACAAGGCTGGTGACTGGTGCTGTCCTTACAATTTGAATGCTGGACAATTTAAAGGCAATGATTGTTGGATTCCTCTGGCTGTGGTCCCGTCCCATTCCAGAGTTACCTGCCAGCAGGAAGGGCAGACACCAATTGCTGTCCTTCACATGCAGTTGGGGCTTGAGAGGCAGTGGGTGGGTGCCTGGGATGGAGGCTTTAGCCACTTTTCAAGCTGCCCAAGCAACAGGTCACAACATGGAGGTTCTTTGCACTAAGGCTGTTTCTGAGGATGGGTCTAACACTCTTCAGAAAGAGCCCTAGGCCTGTTTGTTTAAACACGTATCTAGACTCATGTCCAAAACCAACCTGGCTGACAGATCACACATGCAATGCGGGAGCAGAAACTGGACATGGGAAAGCTCTCTCAGGAGCTCTCTCCTGTTTCCCCTTCACCTCTCCACTGCCCATACTGACTGACTCTGCTGGGAGGGAGCAATTGATAAATAGTACAAGAGAATGCCACTGTTGGCAGCAAGTCGCCATGGCTGGCAGCTCCTAATATCAAGCTACACCTTGGTTTAAGGGGAAACAAGCAAACTCATTTAATTTCACATCAGGACTGTATGTCCTCTTAAAAAAAAGGCTAGCAGGTCATCACCTTATAGTTAGCAAGATGTGAAGATAAGCCTGAAACTTGCTCGAACTATCCAGTGAGATTCTTGGCCAAGCCAGAATTTGTATCTTATCTTTTCTGCATTCAGACCCAATCAACTAGCTACACAATACATTTAGATGCTTTCACGTTGACTGTATGCTTCATTCCCTCTCTTTTCCTATATGCTTATAAAAGTCTTTTGATGTATCACTCATAAAGTTGATGGAAAAAGATGTGCCATTTACACTGGACCCAAACTAGTGTCACAGGTTAGGCTTGGTCCAAATAAGATGCCAGATCTCCAATCACTGATAGGTAAATCAGAAAGCCAAACAGTGCAAATTTCCTACTTCCCGCCCAAGTTGTCCTTTTTAATTTTTGTTGTTGTTTAGTCATTAAGTCGTGTCCGACTCTTCGTGACCCCATGAACCATATTGCGCCAGGGCTTCCTGTCCTTCACTGCCTCCCTGAGTTTGCTCAGTTTCATGCTCATTGCTTCAGTGATGCTATCTAACCATCTCATCCTCTGCCGTTCTCTTCTCCTTTTGCCTTCAATTTTTTAATTTTAGAGCTAATTATGTTTCATAAATATCAGCAAGGTAGTCCCAAACTGGTTTGTAGTAATGAACAGAAGCATGTTTATGAAATACAATTTGGGTAAATGGGGTTAGTGCTGCCATCACTGCAAGAGTACACTCCAAATTTAAAACATGGAGAATATTTGGGGGGAGGGACAGATTCTTTGTTCAGACAGCAGGATATCTGCAACATATCAGAATATTCCACTTCTTTTTGAAAATAAAATTAGGGAGGAGGTTATTTTTCTGTAATATAATCTGAAGATTTTAATTTATTAACTATAGGCTCCCTACTAATGTCTCTGTTCAAAAGAAATCATAGGTAAAGAACACTCATATGTTGTACTATCATTCAGAAGTGTCTTTGCTGGTCATAGAGTTCCTTTAAATCAAGCTTCTCCCGGCTGATTCTAGAAGCCTCACAGGCAGTGGTTCAAGGGTGCAACTCTTGATAAGTATATTTTTTGCAAGAACTAGGAGGTTAAAGAAGAAATTCCACAACTGCCAAGTGTAAGACACAAGCCATATTTCCAACAGAAGCAAGGTTCAATGTTTGCATCTCTCTCTCCCACAAGTGTGGTGGAAGGAACAGTTAACATCTGTATCTCGTTATTATAGCAAAATGCTCTGGTCTCAGGCTGTTTCCTCCTGACCTAGCCAGATCTAATCCTCACACAGATGTTTTTACGGGTAAAATAGGCCTTAGATATATGGCTGGCTTAAAGACCTTTTAATCTAGTAGTCAGGAATAAAAGTCAGTGAAAAGACAGGATAAGAAGGTAAATGTTTTCTTTATCCATTTGACCTTCCAGGAAGCAAAAACTAGATGTCAAATTATTGTGAATGTATACAGACCTCAGATATTCACTTGAATGAATGCAATTTATTATATTCATAACCCATAATGGTGGGATAGGTATAAAATTTTACTTGGTTGGATACCTGGCCTTCTGTGTTGAAGTTAGTGCTACTGTAAGGGCTGATAAAGCACAGTAGATAACAGGAATCAAAATGACAGATTCTAATTTTGTCCTTAATATACTTAATAGTGCAATCTTACAGATTTCAGTTTAGAAGCAGTGTTGAGTTTAATGGAATGTATCCTAATGTGTGGGATTCAGTTTACGGGGCCTTGGGAAGGTCATTCTTTTTCAGCCTCATGGGTAATGGTGACACAAAAAGGATGTAGATTGCTGTTAAAGTCATAGTTCATGAAATAAAAGATGTTACAGAACTCTCTGCCTTTGCCAGGGAGGGGGCGGGGGCTCATTATTTCAATCCCAGAAATTGGCCCTTACTGGAAAATAAATGTCTGGACACGTTTATGATTAGAAACAGGAAATGTGGTCTAGCCAGCAGAGGGAGCTAATGACTTGTATCTCTTAAATCCCTCTGCAAAGTTTAATGCCTGAATGAAGGAAAGGGAAAGCAAAAAATCTGAGAAAAAGCTGAAAAATAGAAGAGCATAATTTCCTTTCTAATTATGAGGATCACCAATATTTTCCATGTTAGTTTTTCATATTTTAGGCGAACACAGCTACAGGAATGAAGCTTGCAAGGGAATGTAAGATAAACCTACATCCCTAACCACATAGCATTTGACAGAGGAAGTACGCATGGAAAAATTACAAATAAATCTTCAGTGAAACAAAGGGAAATCAAGAAACCAATTTAAATGATACCAGCCTGAATTGTGCTCTGCAGCACAACCCAGTTGCCCTTTGTGTTGCATTTTTCAGGAATGTGCTCTAGGATTGCATCTGAAGATAGGCAGACTTAGGCTCATGCAGACCTTTTAGACAAGGGAGTTCTTACATACCAGGGCATTACATTGTTTATTAGTCTTACGATCCTCGTGTTCTCCAGATACATTGAAAGATGTTAATTATTATTCCTATTCATCATGACCAGGAATAAGGGCATGTTGTCTAAACGGTTGGAGGGGACCAAAGCTGGAGCAGATTGGCATGGAATGATGCACTGGATGACCCTGCCAAGAACTATCTTCAGGTGGCTGTAGAAAACAGGATCATACATTGTGCTATGCCGTGATATGATTGATTTGGCCTAGAATGTTGTCTGAACCAAGCCACTGTGGCTTAGTCAGCAAGATATAATAAAAGGAAGGGAGGGTTTTAGTGCAGTGCATGAACCAAACCATCAAAAACAATCTGATATGAAATTCCCAGTTTTAATAGGTTGATAAGAATAGCTTGAACTGTGTCTCAGATCCAACAGCAACTTTTGCAAATGAATACATATGATCAGTCTTCAAGAATTATTCAACAGGTGGGCACTGTGGTAATCAAGTTTGAATATTATAGACTATAATATATTTGAATCTATAAAAACTGCACCAGATATAGTAGGGAAAGCTTGTTGCCAGTACTGCTATCTAGAATTTGAACAGATGTTCCAAGGCTTCATGCCTCAGTGATAGGGCAGAGCTCTACTAATTAAAGGGGAAGCAACTCTCTCTATATCACTTAGCTAATTAACTCCAATTTATCTAGAATGTGTGCACAGATCTGCATCTAGAACCAAACATGGCTGGGGATAAGGAGAAAGAAGACTTTAGAGTGATGGTCTGAAGGAACAACAGTGCCAGAAAATATCAAAGAGGACATCTTACATCATATCTTCACATGATCATACCCAGTAGTTTCTTGCATGTATTGAACAATGAAGGCTCAAGTTGCTTGGAACCTCCAAAAGGGAAGTTTAGAAAGCAGATGAAGTATCATCATTATTAATTATATTATAGTAACAGTCATCATGATGGCACAGAATAAAAAGTGTTAATATAGTAAAGAGTGACAGGTTCCCTGCCCCCAAGAGAAGGGGTATGTACAGTGATACCTCGGGATACGAACGCCTCTGCTTGCGAATTTTTCGGGTTACGACCAGCTCTGGCCCCAAAATTTTACCTCGGTTTGCGAACTCCGCCTCGGGGTACGAGCCATTTTCCGCCCGTGCCACGTGGTCCGCGGCCATTTTCTGCCCGTGCCACGTGGTCCGCGGCCATTTTTCCGCCCGTGCCACGTGGTCCGCGGCTGTTTTTCCGGCCCTGCCGCGTGGTCCGCGGCCGTTTTCGTGCCGCGCCGGGCTGTTTTCGTGCCACGCCGCGCCGGGCCGGGCCGTTTTCGCGCCGGGCCGCGCCGGGCCGTTTTCGCTCCGGGCCGCGCTGCACCCGGCCATTTTCGCGCCGCACCACGCCGCGCCCGGCTGCTTTCCGTGTGGTCCGTGGACGCCAGAACGGATTAACGGTAATTACATTGAACCTTATGGGAAATTGCCTCGGGTTGCGACCAAATTCGGGCGGAGGGCGGAACGGATTAACCGGATTTACATTGAACCCTATGGGGAAATTTGCCTTGGGGTGCGACCAAATTCAGAGGGCGGAACGGATTAACCGGATTTACATTGAACCCTATGGGGAAATTTCCTTCGGGTTACGACCAACTCGGGATACGCCCAGAGTCACGGAACGGATTAAGTTCGTATCCCGAGGTACCACTGTATAGGCTTCTAATGTATTGCTTTACACTCAGTGACTTCACTAGGTTTAATTTTTCTCTGAGTAGTGTCCAATGTACATATGATTTATTGCAAAAAAATTATCCTGTCTGCTTTTGGTCTGCTCTCAGCAATTAGCTATAATTAGCAGGGGTCCAAATAGCTTTTATTTATTTATTTTTACAGAAGAAGCATTACTGTATAAATAGGACCAAACAGAACATTCATATATAGAATCAGTAGACAGTGTATCTGCCAGTCTTTTTCTAGGCAGACATCAAAAGTAATAGGGAAAAAAGCCAAATTTGTACCCAGTATAAATTCCTTTCTATTTTCCAATAATACTGCTTTATTAACTAGATGCCTAGGACTATGTAGAGTATTCTAGCTCCCAGATTTGTTGAGCTGTACTTCAGCCAGGTTTAGAGGCTTAAATCTATTTGGGGCAGTTATAAAGTGCATCTCCTAGAAAAGCCATCTCCATCCTAGCAGCACCTAGCTGTGTTGGGACTACAACTCCCCAAATCTCCAATCAACATGACCAACTACTCTAGAATATCTACTTCTTTCCAACTTGGAATGTTTAGACAACACACCAAGCAGGAAAGTCAACATTTGTTGCCAACCCCCTGGTTAAAGTTATATAATCTATACACCTAAATTACATGCTCCATTTAAAATAATATGCGGAGAGCTCATTCCCTAGTAAGGAATCACATATGCTATAGGTCACTTCAAAATACAGAGAAAGTGTTATCTACATTTTGACAGGCATGCACAGGACTTGCTTGTTGGATGTGGGATGCATTTCCTTGGACACTCATTTTAGTGCTTCATTGTTAGTTACAACTAGAAAATAGGTCAGTTTCAAATCTCTCAATAGTCTAACACAGTAGAGCAAAGCCTGTACACTTTATTTTCAGTATGTTACAATTCCAGGGTCTTTCCCTTGCAAAGCCCACCCAGTATGAGAATTACATCCCATTAGAAGTACGCTAACATGAAGTGGAATCACAATGGTAGCTTAAATGCTGCTGTATTGGTACCAAGGGCTCATCCTCACACCCTGCTAACACCAGCACAAGATGCCTTACTAGCACTTTTAAGAGGATATATTCTCATGCTGTCAGCTTCGTCTCATCTCCAGCCTCCACTGAGCTACCTTAAATTCATCCCTGTTTGTTTCAGTTTTAAAATTCTCCAGACATAGGCCTTGTCAATTTAAGATACCTTGTTAGTAAGGGGACACAGGGCTGGGATCTGCCTAGCTCCCATGGCTATTTTAGGGTGCTGAGGGTGCATCTCCTCACCTCCAGTCACTTAGTACTTTTCTTGCTGGCCATTTTGACCTAGGTGTTGGAGAGATCGGCATTTGGGGCTATCTGCCCATGAGCGCTGGTCAGGGGTTATGCAGTCTTTTTGTGAACAAAAAGGAGACTTGCCTTTAAGTGCTAGTCCTTGGATGTATGTGTGTACAGATGTGTCAATGCTGTTCAGCGCTTCTGCCCTTTCATCTGCAGGCCTGCAGTGAAGGGCTACAGATAACATTTCACCCTCTTTTTCAATTCAGCTACTACAAACTTCAAGAGCCCCCCTCTCTTATTTGTTCAGAATCCTGGAAAGAGCCTACTGTGAAATTGACTAGGAAGAGGGTGAAACTAATGAGCTGTGTATTGAATCATCATCTCCTCCCCCTCTTCCTCCTCCTCCTCCTCTCAGTTCCAGTTTAATACACAGCCAGTTTCAGTGCAATTTGAATCACAATGTGACTTTAAAAAAAAAACTTAAAACAAACTTCCCAAACTTCTTCCCCTTCCCCCAAGATATTATCTGAAGCAGGAGGAGAATTAAATGCAATGACATTTGGGGTTGCCTCTGTTTTAAATGTGGAAGCAAGGCAGTTTTTACTGATGGGTGGGGAAAGAGGCAGGGAAACACACACAAACACACCCAAACGAGGCAGGAAAAACACTATGGCTCGGACTGACATGTCAGCCTGTTCTATCCACACAGTTTACTTCTGAAACCACTCCTTTTTATAGCAAAAGAGCTCTCATTCTTATACCATTTTTATAGCTGACTAGTGCACAGGACATGTTACTCAGAATGTGAGAGTTCTTTCCCTCCCCATGCCTGACCGCTGTTCTCCAGGTTACTTATAAACACAGTTTTATCACCATTGCAAAACAACATTGTTTCGGAATAGAACTAAGCATTGGTCTAAAAGGAGCCTGCGTATCAGTTGATAGTTGGACTTCTCAAAGCACCCATAAAACCTTCAAACAAAACCAGAGTGACTCTGGTCAAAACTTTGTCAAAACCTACCTCCTTCCCAGCCCACCCAACATTAGGGAGAGTGATTGGTGGATGTTTTACTCATTGGCAGCTGACGTTCACTGGGAGGGAAAATGAACCCAGAGGAGTCCCCCAATCATTTTCTTTGACCTGGATTGAATATGAAAGTCTAGATCAGAGGATGGTGCCTGAGGCACAATAAGGCTCAGCTGCCTGGGCAGTGCAATTCCTACCAGCATATTTTTCTGCTGACTCAAGGACTGGGAGAATGCATATTAACACAGAGCCATAAGGGAGAGCCCTGAGTCAATTGTGCTATCTTGGCCTTGGAATAGGCACACTAAAGGAGCAGCAGATAATGGAATTTGGCCTGGATTGTTTTACTTTGTATACAGGTGTGTTGTTACATAAGGAGCAGGAGAGAGGGTTAAAAGGGAGAGAAGTTAATGAAGCTTTTAGGTTTCTTCTGAAACTAGCCAAAAATATGAAGGTAATGTGACTGAATAATAGCAGTCTGTGTGGGGAGATGGGGTTACCTCACCTCATTCTTCATTCTCCATGGAGCCTATTAAGTGCTGCCTTTTAAAAAACCTGAATGTGTCCTTAAAGAAAACTGACATTCACTTAACTTCTCTGGAATGCAATGTGGGACAAACTGAAGTAGTGCTGAGCAAGGGACAAAATGCATCAAGCACTTTTGATTGAATTTTTTTTTCCAAATTCCCCTTCCTTGATTTGTGAAGCTATATAAACTTTGATTAAATAAAACGACGTGCAGTCCAACAGACTTGCTGCAGCAATCAGAGCCAGAATGGCAAGGGAAGCTGGGTGTCTGACATCAGCAGCATCTGAAAGGCTATTGTTTCTCCCCCATTCTAGAGACTTGTCTGCTTCCTGACTTCCAGGGAAGAAATGGTGAACTGAAGACGACCGCGATGGAATGAAGAGCTGGTGAGTAGACCAGCTCTTCATAATTCCTCTCCAGACATGGAGAGGGCTTGAGATCACTCACAAGTGCTCCAGACAGTTGCTCCTCATGAGGAGACTGCAAGACAGCAGTCTCTGGTGGGTTTAGAGCTCTGGGAGATGAGGGAAAGCCATCTTTTCACTCAAACTGTGGTCGGCACCTTTTCAAAGGATGCAGGGTTCACGTACTTCCTTTTCTAATCACTTTTGGAAATTGCTTGTTAATTGCTGTTCAGCTATTAGAAACCTTTGGATCAGCAAGTTTTACAGCACTGGTTGATTTTCCTTCAATCCTTAGCAAAAGAAGTTTTAAATTCAAGTTTAAGGACTTAAATTTTTTTTTTCTTTTGGAACAAACAGCAAAAAGGTGATTAGAACTTTGATTTTGGAAAGTTATAAACAGACTAAGGGTTCAGATTAATTATAAGAATCCTTCCCATGGGAAAATGCTTTTGTTTTGAATTCTTAAAAACAAAACATGATAGGTTGGGACTTTGAAGGTTGGACACTAGAGGGAACCAGAAGAAACTAAAAATTATAATTAAAGAAGAACACTTAAATTCGCTTTACTAATACAGAATGGAGCAAAATACCTTTACAATGGACATATTGAAGGATATTTTTGAACAATGGACCCAGAAGTTAATTTTAAGAATGTCTGCCTCTATAGATAGACTCTGTTTAAAAGATGTTATGGAAGAGGAACAAGTTTTAACAGACAAAATTGAGACTGATCTGAAAGTGGATTTAAAGATGACAGACTACAAGAATGAAATGGAAAAAGATCTTACACTGGACATACAGTTAACATCCCTTTGCCTATTATTTTCCTTTTCTGTTTAGTGCTGTTTTTATAGCTTTTAATGTTTTTAAAATAATTATTATATAAGGGTTTTATGTAATAATGGTTTATATATTTATTGTTTTATTGGACTTATTATGCCGCCCAGAATTACTTTTTGTGATGGCCATATAAATTTGATTAATAATAAATAAAATAAATAAATACAAATGAAACTGGCTGATGTCTTAATAATTAAAAGGGATATACAAATAACAAACCAAAAGAGTGACCTGGATAACTTTCCTATACTGGATTTACAAAAGAGACTTGTTAAAGCTTTTAAGAATTTTGTGAGAAGGAACAAAGAAAAATTGAAAAGAAATCAAGTTCTAGGACATTGTTTGAAGGGACTAAAGTTCAAGATTGTTAAAAGTAAAAGGAAGGAATATAAAGTTGTTTTATTTGATCAAGGTTAAAATAGATACGTTGTTATCTCTGGTAACCCTTAATGGATTTTTGCTGATCAGGACTGAACGACGAGGCTTTAAGGATTTGTTTATAGATAAGAGATGGAATATGGGAAGAAGAGATATTTTGTTGTATTTTAAGAGAAGGTACGTTATTAAAATTGTTTATACTTGTGATGAAGGGGAAAGTCATTTCTTTATATATTTCTTTTCTTTTTCCTTATTACATTATTTTTTTCTTTTTCTTTCTATTTTTTCTTTTATGCACTTTCTATTCTTTTTCTTTTTTCTAATTTGTATTAGTTTTTATCTTTTTAATTATAATTTTTTAATAAAATTACTATTAAAATATAGACTCATCTGCTTCCTTGCAAAACTAGGACTTACTCTGTGTGCCATAATTATAGCTGGATGACCCTGTGTTCTGAGAACAATATCTCCATAGTCAATGGAAAATGATAATGTTGGGATCATGGCATTAAAGTCCATTAGATCATGTTAGATTATTTCTCCACCTGGCTTGTTATTGTCTTTACAGTACTAGCTGTGGATGATAGCAGCTGTAGAATGTGGGGGGGGCATTGTATGGGAGAAATTCATCCATATGGATGAACAGTGGTTTTTCAGAGTTTCAATCTGTCCCAGCTCTGTCTTGACATGTTGACTATCACTAGGGGGAATGGGGCAGTAGAGTAGCATTATTGTGCACTGCTTAAACTAATAATCAAAGGAAGTATGCAATCCAGGTCCATAGGAGGGAAACTCACTAAGTGTAATTAAATAGGAATGAAGTCATGGAATTATATTTTATTGTGGCAAAGTTTGGAAAGAAAGTGGCCATTTAGGAAATTGTATAGCTCATCAACTCTTACCAATGTCTGGCTCAGAATTAAGATTTTTATAGTATCATTTTCCATAAATAAATTCAGAGTTGCAAAATGATCTCAGAGCATAAAAGAAAATGTTGAGCTAATAGTCTACAATTTAATTAAACAAATATAGGAATTGGGTTGCCATGCTAAAAGAGTTATATTGCAAGCAATCCCTATCGAAATCAGCGTACCTCTGGATTTATATGAAAGAAGGCAAAAACAGAATGTTTGAGAAAAATGATTTTGTTAATTGGTTAGAATGAGATGTGAATAACAGTGTATTACATCACTAAATCTGTCAGTAAGCTTCTCTTTAAAGCATCAAACTTACTTTGTCAGCATAAGCAGGAGGGAAGATAGGAACCCCCCCCACCCCAAATGAACAAAGCTTTGAAGAAAATAATATTCCAGTACTGCATTTAACAACTATTCATCTTTCTCCCAGGAAAGAATGTCCACCATCCCCAGTCCTTATTTTGCAGGATTTTTGTGCAGTGGAATTTTGCTACTTTATTATCTGTTTGATGATCTCACATGGTTTCCCAATTCCACTGATATACCTACATGCCAAACAATCAAAGAATGAAGACCGCCAGGCATGCTTTACCAACCTGGATGCAAGAGTCAAAGCAAATGAAGACAGCTAATGATGAGCATGAGAGAGCCAGTTTGGTGTAGTGGTTAAGGCACCAGGCTAGAAACTGGGAGACTGTGAGTTCTAGTCCCACCTAGGCACAAAACCAGCTGGGTGACTTTGGGCCAGTCACTTTCTCTCAGCCGTAGGAAGGAGGCAATGGCAAACCACTTCTGAAAAACCTTGCCAAGAAAACTGCAGGGACTTGTCCAGGCAGTCTCCGAGAATTGGACATAATTGAATGTCTTAAAAAAAAAAAAGATGAGTAACAACCCATAATTAAGAAAAGAGACACAGAATGGCCTTGCTGAAAAATGAACAATATGGCTTCTGTAAAGGTTAAGCCTTGACTCCCCCCCCCTTTTTTTTTGTGAAACAAAACTTTTTTGTGAGTGTCAACAAGATATTGTGTCTGTGGAATTTCAAAAAGATGTTGACAAAGGCCCTCACCAAAGTTCCTAAGCAAACTCAGAAGGTATGAGATAAGAGGACAGCTGCTCTCCTGGATTGGCAACTACAATAGTTGAAAAACAGGTAGAAAGTAAGAATAATTGGGCAATTCTTACACTGTTGAAATATGCCAAGTGGGGTCTCATAGGAATTAGTGTTAGGATTCATGCTTTTTAGCATGTATATGAATGATCTGGAGTTAGGGCAAGGATGGGGCCATGCTGGCTGGCAATGCCAAACTCTTCAGGATGGTAAAATCCAGAAGGATCTCTTCATACCGGATGAATGGGTACTCTTCGAAGTGGTGAATGCACATTTGTAAACAAGTTATGCAAGTTGGTACAAGTCAGAAATCCAAAGTCATCTCTTCATTAATGGGATCTGAGCTCACAGCTGACTGATGAGGAAAGGAATCTTGAAGTCAGGACAGACAAGCTGAAGAAAATGTAAATCCAGTGTAGAGCTGCTGTGAACAAGGCAAAGTCCATCCATTGAATCATTTGGAAGTAAACTCTTAATATAATAATGTTCTTCTCTATGGTGAGGCCACACTTGGAGTATTGTGTACATTTCTGGTCCCCACATCTTAAAATGACTTTTTAGAGCTAAAAAAGGGGGGGAGGGCAACCAAAGTGATTAGAGAACTGAAGCATAGCTCCCATGAGGAAACACTCCAGCAGTTGGGATTCTTTAGCTTGGAGGGTATTGGGGGTAGAATTGATAGACAGTACATAAAACAATGCATGACATAGATAACATGGAGAGGACAACCAGAGTCATTCACCAAAACCAAATGGAAAGAGATTCAGGACCAACAGAAAGTAGTATTTTTATACACCATACATAGTTAAACTGTGTAATTTGCTGTCAGCAGTTGCGGTATTGGCAGCCCGTTTGGACTCTTTTCAAAGGAGACAGGTTTATGGAAGATTAGGTTATCCATGGCTGTTAAGACCTTGTGAATCGTAGGCAGCATGCCTTCTACTGGTTTCTGGGAAGAAACAAGGGAAGGGGGCCTTGCAGCCCAGGCTTGCAAACTTCCCAGTGCAGCTACCGCTGTCCGAAAGAAAGCCAGGTCCTTGGGGGACGTGGCCTGCATGGCTCTTCTTACGTTCTAAAAATTGCCTTTGTCACCATATGTTTGTATTCATAGCCAGTTACGGAAAACCATTAAGGCTAGCATATAACACACTGAAATCATTGTTAAAAATAACCTTTTAAACCTGTCTTAAATAATCCACAGGAGTTTCAAATGTAATACACAATAATTAACTTGTACCTTATGCCATTATCACACTTTGCAGGCTACATATCTCTAATTTTATAAATAATGAGAGAATGCAATATAAAAGCCTTGGAGCAGGAAAAAAAAAAAGCATTCACACTCCAGCTGCTGTTTTTAACCTTCAAATTACTGGATAGATTTTTCTCGCCCATAAACATGTCAACGATCAGGATCCCTGTGAAATGACAGGGGCACAGAATGTTTATCAACCAATCTGGATGTTAATCAGTTGAACTAATTTAAAAGGTATTCGACTAATAGTTAATATCTTGCAAATTACTTGTCTTTATTTTGAAAAGATTGATCATCATTGATTGCTTCATTTGCTGCAGTTAACCTGTCTATAAATGCAGCAGCTTTAAGGTAAGAAAATAATGTTCATAGCTGGATGCTTATTACAGAATTGAAAGGTACGCTGGAAGGATTCCAGGGATTAAACTAAAAGGAATATAAAAGCTCCAATAACCAGATATGAAACTAGTAGTGGAAAAAGATGTTAACCAATATTCAAGATTTAACTGAGACAAGTCAGCTTAGCTTTCCTGGTATGCTACCATGAAAAGAAGAGTAGAGTTCCTTTAGCCTTGCTGGCTCCAGAAAAAAATTACATCTCACATTGGCCACAAAATGGACTGGCATTTCTGAGTCAACTTCACCAAATACCAGTCCTTGAGCAATGTGACTAGATTCCATAACCCCTATTCCTCACTGCATCCTGGTGTGTATGTCTTCCTTTCCACTCAAGCCACACTCACCTCGCCACTCCCCAAATATTCTTTTTCTTTCATTCTTCCTCACTTCACCTCCTGCAAGGAAGTTGTCGTCACTTACATATTCATCCCCAGAGTATATACTAATCATGGGACAGAGATGCCAAATCCAGTCGTCCCTTATAGATAATACTCCTAGGAAATTAATCAGGACTCTTTTTCTGCTCAGCAATAAGGCCATGATAGTTAATTCAATCACTTCATTGATTGGGTATCTTCACATATATTTAAATGCTGACCCCAAATAGTCACATATCAGGCTTTTTCACCCTGTGGCTTTTTAGACATGCTGAACTTTCCATTCAATATGACCCTTAAATATGCTGCCCTGGGATTCTGGAAGTGTTAGTCCCAAAATATTTTAAAAGTGCCCCACAGAGAAAGGAGCACGCCATCTTGAAAGAAAAATCATGGTAAAATCCATCTCCAAGTGAAGACACCAAACCAGTTGCTGGGGAGCGCATCATGTGAGGTTCTCTGGTATCTCCAATGTAGCAACTAAAAAAAGAACAGATTTTCCCACTTAACTTTTTTTCACTGATGCTCAAAACTGCATGTAATTTTTCTACCTTGTACTCCAGCATATCCCCATTTCTTCTTCAAAGAGACAAACTGCTGTCTCCTAGCTTTGTGTGGGAATGAAGCACCAGGATGATAACCAAGTGATCTTTTGGAAGTGATCTTTTGGAAGTTGGGAAAGGAGTGCTGAAGAGGGGTGGGGGGCTGATGAGAAAGCGGCTGGGCGGGCTGCTGGGCGGCTGGCATTGTTTACTGCAAACATCCCTTGTAAGTGCAGAGTCCTTGTTGGTCACTGAACCAGTTAGAATTGTTTTAACAGATGCTGGTAATTTTCTTTCACTTGTGCAAGCACTTCCAAAGGAATAAAAAGTATACCTATGACATTTGAGCAAGAAGCAGTCAACAGATGACAAGCAAAGATTGTGATAAATATTCAGGCAGATTAATACAGAATTGATGAGGATAGATTAGCTAACAGAAAAACCACCTGCAGAAAATGATGTTTGTTCCTCAGAAGGCTTACAGCGACTCATACGTGTCACAGTCTGCAGCACTTTGACTTGGGAGTAAATGCCCCTGAATTCAGGGGAGCTTACTTTGAGGAAAGCATGCACTGTGTCAGGATGGTGCAACGTGCCTGCTGGCTCTGGCTCACTCCAGTCAAAAGCCGCACAAGCTATTCCACACAATTCTAGCTCCTATTTCACCTCCTGTATCTCCCACTGCTAGAAAACTTGTCTAAAGTGGGGGAGTGGGGGAGGCTTATTCTTTTTTTCTACTTGCCTCCAATAGCGAGAGCACACTGCTGTAGTCTTTGAAAGTTCATGTCTCTTTGAGGCTGAGACTAAGAAACATTCAATTAAGTGGGCAAAGGGGAAGATGGATTTGAGAGGTAATCACTATATGCTATTCTCATTTCCCCTTCGTGGGCTCTCTTGCTGCAAATTTTTCGATTGCAAACACTAATTTGGGGAGAAAGTTGAGGTCACAAATAGCCATTAAAATATAGGGGACCCCGATGTGTGGAGGTGAGGATTAATCCTTACTCTCCATGGCAAAAAAACAGTATCTTTTCTGAAGATATTTTCTGTTTCAAGAGAGTACTAACCCAGTTCTATAAAGAACCTCTGCAGGCAAGTGCAGGATCTGACCACATCATCAACTGCTTCATTGATGGTGTGTTAGATTGTGTCCGTGGCACAATCTGGAACAGCTAAAGATGGTTTTAGGTTGCTTCAACTGGAGGCTGGGAATGAGAACATAGCATATTAAAATGCTTCCTGGGATATGCTTGTCCTGCATTTGGGATGGGGGAGGATGTGGGAGGATAAGCAGTTAGCATGGCCTACTTCTGGCTACAGCGCTGTGTCATAGTGTGGATTTGAATATAAGATACTTCATTCATTCCTCCTGCTAACTAGGATTTTTTAAAGCATGCTACAAGCTGTGGCTTAGCATTTGTATTACTATTCACACAGCAAAACAGAAGAAAAATGAGGCAACTGAGACAGATCATCCAATTCAAAACCCTTTGATCAGGATATTACCAATATGCTGATGACACAGGGCTCTCTATATTTTCCTCTAAGCACCCACAGCTATTTGGATCCGGAAGAGAAGAGAAGAGAAGAGAAGAGAAGAGAAGAGAAGAGAAGAGAAGAGAAGAGAAGAGAAGAGAAGAGAAGGAAAAAAAAGGAAGGAAGGGAGGGAGGGAGGGAGGGAGGGAGGGAAGAAAAAGCCATAAATGAAACTAAACAGTGAGAAGTACCTTTTTATCATTGTTGTCATGATCCTGATTTATAATTTCTGACTTCTGTAAATTTTGTCCGCTTTTAGTGTTGCCTTGTATAATTTTAATTTTTGAATTTTGTCTAGTTTTATTGGTTGGGTTTATTGTACCCTGCCTTAGAATTAGATTTAAACCTAATCATTTTTAATGAAAAGCAGGCTAAAATTGTTATCAATAAATAAAACAAGTAAGAAAATAGAACTGATGTAAAGAGTGCTTGTGCTTTGCTGGGACAGTTCACTGTCCTATTGCTTTTCTTTATATTATCCTGGAGGTCTGATCATCAACACCTAAGAATGTGCCCGTTGCTATAAACCTCTAAGACTGGGAAACACGAAACTTCCTTCGAGGTCAAAGTAATTGTCTGTTTTACCCTGTCTTCTCTACTTTGATCGCCAACAGCTGTCCAGAATCTTAGCAGCAGGAATCTTTCCCATCACTTGTTATTGGATCTCTCTCACTCAGGGATAGACAATCTGTGGGCCATATGTTACCTTCAAGCTGCTTTGTTTCTTGCAGTCTCCAGAGCCCCTCAAAGATGTTCTTGCTTGAAATTCAGCGACAAACCAATAATAACAACAGCACAATTTTCCACCAGTTTTCAGCAAAAAGGCAACTAAATAACTCTGTTTCTTTAGGCTTCTGATAGCTTTAACACATTATTTTTTTTAATTAAAAAACCCTCTAAATTTTCAAAAACTAAATGTTGGCCATACTTATTTTTGCATCTTTTGGTTGCCAAAAAATAGAAGTGCAGCCTCTGGCCACAAACTTTATGCTCTCCCCACTTTAGCTGGATATCCCACAGGGTTGAACCTCAGACTTCCTACGCTCAGTGCTTGTGCTCAGTGAGCTATGATCCCGATCTGTGGAAACTTCTGTTGGCCCTTCCCTTATACTTATTTTGGAGAAGCTTCTATGATGTTTTATGTTTCTTCTGTGTTAGGCCAAGACGCCTGTGTGAGTCACCCACGGCAAGTAATAGATTGGGGACTAATGGCCTTTGTGTTTTCAGAGCTTGGAGTGGGACATTGTCTCTAAACACTAAGTGTAATCTGATACTGACAACCCCTAATATTAGCTACACATTTGATTCACAACTTCATTTTGGGACTGAGTTTGAACTTCAGCCCTCCTGGTCTAAACATCTGATCTAATGTGTGGATTTACTCATTTGTTCTCCATCCTGTGTTTTTGTAACATCTTACTTAAGTAAACATTCTGGGGGGTTGCAAGCTCACACACTATTTTGTGACATTTTGATTGGTCTTAATAAAGGTATTACCCAACTATGGATTTTGGATTCTTTTCCCATAAACCAGCTTGCCTGTGATTGCTTTTTCTGAATTACTGTGTTTCAGCTGCTAATTTGGAGTGATTTTGTTAATGTTTTATTGTTTATAGTTTAAGTATAGTGGATATGTTATTACATTTTTATGTAAACAGCCTTGGGTATAAACTCTGGGGTCTGGGAAAAACAACATGTAAATATTATAAATAAATAAGAATATAAATTCTCAACCACTTTCTCAAGCTGCGCCTTCCACTGTTGTGTGAAACTTTATCTGGATCAGAGCCATGAATCTACTCATTAAACACAGAAGGGTTAATGTAACTTTGTAGTTACATTACAAGTAGATGGTAATTTTTAATACCAGAGAGCTATCCAGTCTAATAGCTTGCTTACACTATCCTCTTCTACCAACACAGTCAAGGTAAGACCCAGTCAAAGGTACTAATTGGGTCACTTGTGTGTCTCTGTTTTCCACTGAGGCCAGTCCCTCAAACATCGTGGTTGCTGTTACACTGCTCTTTCTTGTATGTATCAGTGTCTACATTCCCATCCCTTGCTTTCAGCACTGCCCATGCAGAAGGAAGATCTTTCTGCAAAAACCCCATGTCTGTTTACAATTGTAGAAGGATGAGTGTTTCTCAGAGATTAGTGGCAAGACCCTGTTTATTGGTGGGGGTAACACAGCACCTAGTAATGGAGGTCATAATTAACCACTCTTGTATGTTGTTGTAGAGCAGAGGAATTGCTGTTTATACTAGTAAGCAAGATTCTCCAGCATTCTAAATATTTACACATTCAATGTTTATGACCTTTCTGGGCTTCTATTGCTCACATAAATCAACTACACTCTGATATTTATGAACATAAATGCAACGAAAGGTTCTTTTTGAAAAGACTTCATTTATCATTTTGATCCAGAAATGCACCCATTTTTTGTTGATTGCAAGGCCTTCACACATGTGATTTGGCTATTTTTACTAAAACCAATGGAGAATATCTTCTAGGTGAGAGAATGCTGGGCACAGATCTCCAGACAAAGACAGAAGGAAAGTCAATCTCATGTGTAGAAGTACTCCACTCCTCGTGCAGCCTACCCGGCTGCTGCCTTCAGTCCAGTGATGGCTCCTTCCAAGGGGGCAAAATCTCTGGCTGCTCTGGAAGAAGTTTTTTCCTCTGGTTTTGAAGGCATGCAGGCTTAGATGCCATCTCTGCCCCTTTTTTCCTTTGGGGAGGCTGACTCCCTGCCATGCACTTGTGTTCCTAATGGGTATGGCAGGACTCAGTATAAAAGCAGAGGTGGAAATTTAAGCAGCAATCCCAATCTCCCCTCTCAATATGTCACCCTGAATGTCATGCGATTTGCTTTGAAATAAACATGTAACACTGCCCGGTTAGCTTTCTAAAATGGGATTGAATCTGGTAGAGAGGAGTTAATGTCAGCCAGAGCTATAAAGGAAGGGATAGGCTCAATTTTTTGTGTCAAAAATATACCATCTGCTTCTTTTCGTCTACTTGTGGCCATCAGAATCATTCACCACAAGCAGAATATGAAGCTTTGGTCTGCTGAAGGCTCTATTCCAACTTTCTCCAACATTGTTCCCTCCAAACGTGTTGCACCACAATCTGCAACAACCCAAACCAGCAGTCCCATTTAAAACTAGGGTAAAAAAATAAAAAAGAGTTTTAACCAAAGTTAAAAGTATATGTAAAAAAACAACAGCAAGTACTGACAGGAAAGATAATGTAAAAATACGATGAAGGGAAAAGGCAGGGTAACAAACACAACCACTCAAAATATTATACTTGTTTTTTAAAAAAATGCTTAGAAAGACATATATGGTTCCTGTGCTTGTGGAAGTTGTGTTATTCTTTCTCAAAGCTTAGATTTTGTACACTCTCAAGAAGATGGAAGAATCATGCTGCCAATGATTAAATTGCCACAGTATTTGGAAGACTCATCAAAACTGAGCAGAGAGTGGTATGTTCGTGATCTTGGAGATAGATCTGTTCTTGGTGCATGGCTACTGCTCTGCTGTAGACCTTTTCCAAAATCAAAGCATAAATAATTTTAAAGGTGATATATGTGGAAAATAGGTGAAAACCAACTAGATAGCATAGAATAGAATGAGGTATTTACTTATCTCTGTTGAGAACAAATCCAGTTGAAAACAGTGAGATGTACTTTTGAATAGCAAGCGTAGGATTTCATTCTAATGTGAATGCAATTATCTTGTGCACTGGGACAATCTATTGCAACTATCAAACCAAATCTCATTCATCATCTTCAAGAACAAGTAATATATTTACAAGTTTTTGTATCTGTCAATTTTTGCTTATATCTTTGCTTCCAAAGATTAGAGCCTTTTCAAGGGCAATTTCCAGTTTGGAAGAAATCTTATCATAAATCACTGGAGTGTATTGCAGGAAGAACAGAATTTGAACTTGCCCCAATTTGGCATCACATGGCAGCGTTGTTTTGTTCATGGCCTTTGGAAAGTCAGATCTGCAGCTGCATTTGACAAGCCAAAGATTGAGAAATGAACTGATCTCACTTGAAGACTAGATACCCAATAAAAGCAAACTGGTCTTAGAGGAGTTAAGTACATGGATACAATTTTCATCAAACTGGTGGGCAACTCTTAGTGCCTAGGAGTCAGCTTAATATTTGGAATGAATGGGGGATCTAGTAGCTGGGGCATGCAGTCCTGGGATCTTCTTTTTCTCTTGATTTTTTTTTCTTTTAGATGGGCTTTGAGATTTTTCTCCTTTATTATTTTAAATGTGAAGGCTACACTGCAGTTGTCATGTGTTTTCTGCCTCATATTGAAAGGCATTTGCACTGTGGATTTTTGTCAGGTGTAATCAGTGAGGGCATGAGGAGCTTAAAAAAGAATGCATGAAAGCAGAAGCTGTCCTGCTCCTTTGGGTTCCTTCTCTTATAAAAGATGCTTTGAGGTTGGGACAGACAACCTGGTGCCCACAGATACTTGGATTAAAATTGTTACATCCCTCGCCCTTGAACATGTTAACTCAAGCTAATGGGCGTTTCTCCAAAACAGGTAGAGAGCACCAGATTGTATTTCTTTCTTCCCAGATTTGTTTGCAGTATTACCTTTGCCTGCATTGCAGGAGAGCTAGATGCACAACTGGCTCTGGCCAGATCTTAGTTCTGCTATTTCTTATTTCCTATGACTTGACCAGTCTGAACAACTAATAAGGAAAGCCCAGTCATGGCACCTATATTTTCCACTTGGTTCTGCTGTCTTTCAGACCCTTGCTTTCTTCTACTAAACCTTTGGAATCTGCATGTCAGTCCCATCCACAGTCAATTTGAGAGATTTAGAGGGTCTTTTCGAACCCCTCTTCTAGTTTCTCAGTTCAGGATGGCAGTGGTATGATGGGAAGGAAATACCCACTGCTTAGGCAACATCAGCTGCTCTGCTGGAATTCTCCCCTCTGCATATACTGGCAAATCATCTCTAACATCTGGAGCTCTCTAGCTTTCATAGTTTCCCTCCATGTTACTACCATAGCTGTTGATGTAAAATGGAGGTTTCCTTTTGTTTTGTCCAGGCCTTCCAGCCAGTGCCCTCAGCAAAATCCTGCTTCAGGCTGCAATTCCTGGCGCTCAAGAGCTGAGGCTCCAGTTACATTTGCTGCTGTCATGCAGCCTCTACAAGTGACTGCATTATACTGACAATCTAAAAATAAAAGAGTGAGAAAAAGCATCAAGCCAAAGCAAGAAAGCAAGCAATTAAAATTGGGTGGGGATGAAGAGAAGGGAGAAGAAAAATTGCAGGCAAGATTGAAAAGACGTTGAGAGGCTCCAAAGAAAATGTGAAAATACCTTGGGTGGTATTTAATTGGAGGTTGTGGGTTCACTGCCTTTTTTTAGTCTGTAGCAGCCATGTGTTCAGTTGGAGTGTTTGTCTAATCTGCATGGGAATCTGGGGAAGGCAAACTGAGCTGTCAGTCCTGGGCCCTTCCTCCCATCCTCCAGTTTAGTCAAGATCGGCTGCACCTTGTTTTCAATTCTGCCAAGGTTCCTGCTCTAGTTTATTAGTCCTCCAAGCAAATAAGATGCCATTGTGTGAAACTTTCCTGATTGACCCTTAACTGGAGTAAAGAAGCTTTCAAGACTTCTACTGGTAAGTTTTCATGATCTTCCAAATTTTTTATAATCTTTCATTGGATCTAAAAATGGAGGATAATTTTGTCTAGAATAGGTCAATGAGTGATGTGAAAAATTACTGATTGGTGGATGAAGTTATGAATTACAGTAGCTGGAAAATGACAGTGAGACCAGTTCTGTGTGTAGCCGTTTCTCTTCTCCTTGACTTGCTCCCTTGATCAAAGTTTCAATTCAGTAAAATCATCTCTTGAAAGGCTCAGTTGTTTCATCATTAATGCAGAGTTGTTCCTCTGGAGGAGTCATCATTTTTGCAAATGCTAATTAGATTGGCACTTGCATTTCATGCATTGCTGATGGTCCAAGCATAAGCTGACACATGCAGGAATGAACCTTAAATCAACAAGGTAGGGAGAAAACATTTATCTGGGATGTCTTCCACCCTACCATTTCAACAGGGAGGGCTTCACTATTACTTGTGATAGTTTCAAGTTTCAGTTCTCTTGAATACTGTTTCAGTAGGAAAAGCAGTTTAAATAAAATGGATGCCTACCAACAGCCCTTTATCCAAGTTGGATAGCCTTGGATATTTATAGCAGCCATTTATTTGTGTACAGGCTGTATTTCCTTCTGCAGTATATGCTTTGATCTTTAAAATGGGGTGGAGAAACCATAGGCTGGCTCTTCCAGGGCAGAGGCAGTGGTTTCAATCTCAACAACTGTCTTAAATGTGTGCTTTTAAGAAAAGCCAATCTAAGGGTGCTGGGAGAATGCATGCTTCCTGGGCAAGAATCCTAAGTATTTTTTCTGTATCTTGTAAGGAACTTGTTCAAGGTAGAACAAGGCAGGGAGACTCCTTATAGCAGAAAAGCCACAGCTTGGCAGAATAGGCAGAAACCAGTGGTTTGACTCAGGGCCAAATGAGATTGGGGTGGGTGGGTGGCAGGGACAGTAGCTATGTTCAGACACCAAGGATCTGATCTGGAAGACAAGAGAAGGACATAGATACAGTACAGACGATGGAATCCTCCCTGTTCAGGCCTCAAAATGATGATGATTTTTCTTTTTTTTTAATCAACTGCTCAGCACCAGATTCTGGTTGGGTGGGGACAGTCTCATAAACTCTCTGCTAAGAGAGAGATCACAAGCTACTTGTGCATACGTCTTTTCTGCTGTTTAAATTGGACTTCTTTGGGCTTTCAAATACTGTATGGGGACAGATTTGGGTTTAGTTTAGACTTTGATAATAGGCTACTTTGTATGTTCACACTTAAGCTGGTTTTGATTACAGGAAGTACATCTTAAGAGCCCATTGTATTGGTCATTGCTGTTGACTAGAGTTCATAATCCTGAAATGGTTGATTTCCCTATGATCATTATTATTGGAGTGATAAGTATTCTGGACTAAAATCAGTATTTTAACAGGAGTGGAATTAAATTAATTAGACACTTTAATTGTATTGATAGGCGTCCAATATAAATAGGTCTAAACTGCCATTAAATATTCTGAGACCTCTTGTGCTACAAATGGGCATCGATGGTTAGTAGTAATTTTTATTTTTATTATTATGGTTGGTTGCACAGTCAGCTAGTTGTTTAGACTAGATTTGGCATTTTCATCTACCTATCAAATCCTCCCCAAGGACTTGGGATAGGCAGATCTTGTTGTCTGATGGTGCTAAAGGTATTGTTGCAGGATGTAAGTTGTTCCAAGTAAAGCTGCCTTTTGCAATTGACTGATGGTGATTTTGTCAATGCCGATGGTCTTTGAGTGGTGCTCCAGATGTTTTGGGATTGCACCCAAGGCGCCTATTACTATTGGTACTATCTTTGCTTTCTTTTGCCACAGTTGTTCTATTTCTATTTGCAGGTCTTTTTATTTTGTGATTTTCTCCAGATATTTCTCTTCTATTCTGCTGTCTCCAGATATTGCAATATCCATTATCCAGACTTTTTGTTTTTTTTATCAACAATTGTTAAGTCTGGGGTGTTGTGTGGCAGGTGCTTGTCTGTTTGAATTCTAAAGTCCCAGAGCACTTTAGCTTCTTCGTTTTCTATTACTTTGTCTGTTTTGTGGTCCCACCAGTTCTTGCTTGCAGGCAAGTGGTATTTCTTGCACATATTTTAATGCACCATTGTTGCTACTTTGTCATGCTATTGTTTGTAGTCAGCCTGTGCGATCTTCTTGCAGCAGCTGACTAGGTGGTCCACTGTTTCTTCAGCTTCTTTGCAGAGGCAGCATTTACTGTCTGTTGTTGCCTTCTCGATTCTGGCTTTGTGTGCATTTGTTCCTAAGGCTTGGTCTTGTGCAGCCAAAATTAGCCCCTCTGTCACTTTCTGCAACTTTTCTGTTCTTAGCCATTGCCAGATCTTGTTATCTGCTTTGCCTGCTAGTTTTTTTATGTACTGGCCATGTAGTACTTTGCCTTGCCATGTCTCTTTTCTATTCTTCATTTGGTCTTTCTTGTAGGCCAGTTTGGTCTTTTCAGTATTCAGTAAGCTTTCATGGGGTACTAGCTTCAGTGCATCTTCTTCACTGTCCTTCAGCTGCACCCAGAACTGTACTGTTTCTTTGTCTGGTATTGACTGGTTCATTGCAGTCTCTCCATTGATGGATTGGTACGAATGCTTCTGATTCTACTGAAATTAGAGAGTCTGCCTATATTGTGCAATTCGAGCTTCGTATCTGCTGATCTTCTTGGCTATGGTTGTTATTTGCTGCTTTATTATTTCCAGTGCTTCTATGACCTTCCTTGTTTCTAGGTGATATTTCTTGATCAGATATTCTCTGGTCTTCTTGTTCTTTAGCTTCTTTTCTTTCATCTGTTCTAGCTTGTTTGCATCTGATCTTAGCATGCTGATCTTATTTTCCAACCTGATCTTCCATTTTGGTGATGCACCGTTTGGCTATTTTTTGTGTTTGTTGATTTTGCATCCAAGATATTCAGTTATAACTGCAGCTGTGCTGTCCATTAGTTGGTTTGTTTCTTGCAGTGAGCTGGTGCTTATATTTAATATTACAATATTGGCATCTTTTAATATTTGTGCTACCTGATTCTTTGTAACAAGCTTCAATGTGGGCAAGCTTATTCTGTTGTTTTTGTGCTGTCCTAGATCCTCAGTTATTTTTTGTTTTAATTCCTCTTGTGTTTTAGTTAGCTTTGTTCTTTCTGAGGAGAAGGCAGAAGAGGGGGTGTCTGGTTTGGGAATGAAAATGATTCAGTAGTTACGCTGGCTTCCTTTACTGCCGATTTCCCCTTGGTTTGCTTCTACAGTCTGAGCTACATCTGGCAAGGCTTCAGTTTCTTTGCCTTGGGTAGACCTTTGTAGTTCTTCCAGTTCTACTTCTGTGAATACTTTATTATGCATTATAAATTGATGTTGATCTGCTAGCCTCTGTTCTGTTATTTCTGATTTTGGATGCTGTTCTTTCAGAACTGGTGCATTCTTTTCAGATATCCTCTTCTTGTTGGGCTTGATTTGTAATAGCAGATCATTATTTCTTTGTTTTCAGTCTTCGTATATTTGCAACAGGTAAACAACTTTTCTTCTAGTACTCCTGCAGCTGCTGGTCCTGGTTGCTCAGCCAACAGTCCTGAGTCCTGTAGCCCACTTGTCACCAGATGTCCAGGAACTAGAACACCTAGTGCAGTCCTTGTTGACCTGGGCAACAAATGATCCAATATAGGTTTCTGTAAATTACATCTCAACATATTATCTATGGGAGAGACACTCTTCATCTGGCTCCTCTGATGAGATCTGTCCAGTAAGGTTGAACCTCTAGCATAGTTCTCATCCTCCTCGGAGCACTCAAGCCCCACAACCACGTCAAGGTTGTGCCTCACTGGGAGTTGTTGTTGTTATAAGCAGCACACTTTAAATACTAGTGGTTCACAGTATAAGAGCACTATTGCTCTCCTGTCCACGCTTTGAACTTCTTGAGTGCACCTGTTTACACACAGTGTGACACAGACTGCCAGACTAGATGTCTCCTTGGCCCAGTCCAACAGGATCATGAAAATATCTCTGTATCTATCTATCACCTATCCAGTAACTTTGTGGAGAAGGAATTTGTAACCAATAGCTCATATGGTTTAAGGCAACCTTCCAGAACCAAATACAGGTAATCCTCGACTTATGACCACAATTGGGACCAGAATTTCTGTCACTAAGCGATGTGATTATAAAGTGAGACATCACGTCTGGGTCGTAAAGTGAGACCCAGCTTCTCCAGTGAATGCTTCCTACATGTGGTTCCCTGAGCCTTCAGAAAGGAGCTTGCTTTTGCTGGCTTTGTGCAAAGGGGCAATAATAATAAGAGGAGAAGCTGGGTCTGAAAAGGAGACAGCAAAAGCAGTGAGGTGCTTCTGTTTGGCCGCAGGAGCTGGGTGCAAAAGGTGAAAGGTCAGTGTGGGGAACTGGGAGAGAAGGCAGCTGGGCAAACAGATACTTCCTTGGGAAGCTTCACATGGCTGGGCTGGGGTGGCTGCAGCTTCATGCTATGCTGCGGCTCTGGGGCTGCTTGCTGCCCCACAAGACAGGGTGCAGGATGGCCAAAAAGACAGAGATGGAGGGTGGAGATAGGTGGCTGTGAGGGATTTGAAGCGCCCCTGCGGTCATAAGTGCAAGTAGACTACCAAATGCCTGAACTTTGATCAGATGACTGTGGGGGCACTGCAGCAGCTGTAACTTCGAGGACTGGTCATAAGTCACTTTTTTCAGTGCCTTTGTAATTTCAAACAGTCACTGAACAAATGGTCGTAAGTTGAGGACTACCTGTACTGTTGGGAGTTTTTTCCTTTAGTATAATTCCCATCATAGAATCTTAGAATGTAAGGAGTGAAAGGTACTTAAGTAATTATCTAATCCAACCACTTTTCTAGTACAGGACTTCACTACAATGGTATCACTAGCAGGTAGCCATCCAGCTTCTGCTTGAACAACTCCAGCAAAGGAGAGTCCAACCCTTCCCAAGGCAGTCTGTTCCATTGTTGAACAGCTCTTATAGTTAGGGCATTTTTCCTGGTGTCCAACTAAAGTGTACTGCCGTGCAGTTTTATACCTTGTCCTGTCTTCTGGAACAACCCTGAGCAATTCTTCCCATTTTCTACCTGTCAGCCCTTCAGATACTCAAAGACAGCTATCTTGGATACTCCTGACCTCTCCAGCCCTACAACTTTGCTCCTGTATCTAGGCTGCAAAATTCCAGGTGGCCACCTGATGGCAGTAAAGAGATATCAGCTTTTTTGAGGTTATATATTCTCAACCTGCTTGTCCTACATTGCTCTGTACAGGCTTTTCATAACCCTGGTTGTCTCCTTGGGACATGACTTTCCTGGACACGATCCAGTTTGTCAATGTTCTTCCTAAAATGCAAAACCTAGAATTGGATTCAATATTTTGGATGTGTTCGGAGGAGGAACAAATATTTCTCTAATACTGTATTGATACAGTCTAGGATTGCATTTACTTTTTTCAGTTGCATCACACTTTAATGTTGAAGAAGATACTTACAGACAATTATTTCCCTATATATGTACCTATTATTCAAAACTTGTTAGGGTTTTTTTGGTGGTGGTGGGGGCAATCAGGAAAAAAACAGTAGCAATAGCATTAGATCTAAATGGTAGTTATTGGCCGAGCTGCTCCCTAGGACAGGTGGAAAATGCTCATGCAACTACTCAAGGATTTAATGGCTGGATTCACATGCTGTTATAAGCCATGGTTTGTTTGATCTGTGGTGGGTCGATTAAACCACAATGGCTGGATTTATATACAATAACCTGCTAAACCAAAACCAAACAAACTACCTGATGGTTTAATGTGCTGAATGACCCTAAACATAGTTTGAGAAATAAAGACACATGTGCTTTTCTTTTTTTTTTTTTTTAAATATTTTTTTATTTTTACAACAAACACAAAACATACATGGACAAACAAAACCATAAAAAGGCATAAAAAAAAGAGCATCTTCCATTTTATAGCGTGTGTCAACCAGTTACCAACTCGTTGGTGCCCCTTTCATAATCTTAAATTCTCATATCATCTATTCAAAATATACTTGTATACTTATCAGTTAACAATTATTAATCTTTCATAGCTAATCTACAAAATCATTTATTACAAGAAATTTTAACTTTCAATAGGATTAGTAATACATTTTCATCTATCGATTATATGTGTATATATATAATAATTAATATCAAATTTCTATTATAAAGTTTCCTAATCCATTACATTACTATATTTTCTCATCCAGTCATTAATAAAAACAAGTCACTTATCTTCTTATTCTAATTTCAAATCTCAGTTTAACTCATCTCTGCACATTTCATAATTTCCAATAACTTCCTCCTGCATAAGTAATTTTTAATTTTTCCAATTCTTAAAAGTTACAGTTCTAACCAGTATCAGTTACAATATCAGTTACAGTTCTAACCGGGTTACAGTTCTAACCAGATTCTTCACTACATATTTCAACAAAAATATCTCTAGTTTAAAATCTATATGTTACTATATTCAACCATATGTAAATGTCTAATCTCTTAAAACATTTAGAATCAAATACAATTTTTAACTATATATCTCAGATTTATACTTTATTCCAGCGCTTGCATAATTTTGAGTTCACCCTTTTCATTCAATATCCCAAAATATCTAGCTGTTTATTCCTTTTTCTATATTATTGGATAAGAGAAAGCAATAATAAATGTCCTTTCAAACATTCTGCTTTTTGAAGCTTCTGTCAGTTCCATCATTGTTGTATTCCCCTTGTTTTTCTTTAAACATCTGAAGTAGTTTCTTTCAATATTGTTTTACTTCTTCTTTTTGTGCATTCTTTTAGTACGATTTTCCATTATAATCTTGTATAATCTTTTTCTCACCCTCAGTGCCAAGAACAGGTCTGTCCCTCTTCATTTATCAGTTGATTAACCCTTTTAATTCTCAATTTATAAGCCTCACAATAATTCTGTTTAATGTTTCTGATTTCTTGTACTATTTCTTCCTTTTCCATTGATCCCGTTTTATGTTTAATTAAGTCCATTTTAGCTTTAGTATCTTTTTTCTTTTCTTTTTTTGCGGGAATTTCTGCAGCTCTTCTTCCAGTTTTTTATAGTCATCCTCAATAGTTTAAAGATCTTTTTCTGCATTGTGTTTCTCGTATAGTTTATTATCTTGATAAACCTTCATTGAGTCAAAGGATTCTTTATCTTTGACACATGTGCTTTTCTTCACGAGGTGCTAGAATGTAATATTTCAAGACAGCCTATCTGGCAGAACATGAGCATTGCACACCCGGAGTACAGCACAATCCCAACTGGTGATGTCATTTGGATTTCTGAGTAAACGTGGGCTGCTGAGTTCAGACAGGACGAAGGTGGGTAGCCCAGGCTTTAGGAGAAAATATATAGGAAGAGATTGGGCATCCTTGTTGTGGTCAGGGGCTGCAGAGACTTGTGTCTATATGTATGCATAGAAATGTGTGTAGTATATACACATCCTATGTATGGATGTGTATATTTATATATCAACTTTTTGAGCAGCCAAGGGATAGATGAGACAGGAGAGTGGCATGATGGTATCACTGCCCATTTTTTTACCATGTGTTTTAATGTTTTGAATATTTACAGATGTGTGAAGTTTATCAGAGGCTAATTATTTTATGTTGAATGTTCTGTTTTTAAAAAAATGGAATAAAAACCATGTAAGATAGATCCAGACTTTCTGCTTGGCCCATTGCCAGCCTGGGCCACTCACTGTTTCCTGAGTGCAGAAATGGCTGATGTTGCTTACCTCCTGCTCTCAGCCCATTGCAAATGCACCCCAAGTCCATGTTTCCCAGTTGTGATTGACCACTGCTCTTTTACCAGGGGAGCTGGTAAAGTGGGCAAACTTTTAGCTTCTGCCCAGGTTGGGTGAAGCATGCACCCTTTGCTTTCCCACCCTCTGCTCACAATACTAGAAAGCTTCCCTTCCCTTCCATTTCCTTTTTAAAATATATTTAAGCTGCAATGTAGGTATGTTGCTATTTTGCTTTTATGAAGCTAATCTATCAGTTCCTTTTGCTATAAATTTTCCATAGACCTACAGATGAATGTAGGACCTGTCCCCTATGGTTTTGATTATTGTAGCGTCAGAGCTATGATGGTACCATAAGGGAAAAGAAAAAAAGGAAGGGTCTGTGTTAGTGTCACAGAAGATAGCATGGGAAGAGAGTATGAAGGCATCCATGTATAGAAACAATATCTGGGGACGCAAAGAAAAGGCATAGGGACTAATGAGAACAATCCTTAAAAGGTAGACCAGCCCTCACAGGAGTCAATCAGCAAGGTTTGTCTTTCCTGTGGAGGAGAAAGGGAAAAAACAGGGGAACAAGCAATCAGGTCTTATAGTGGCCATTGTCCAGACTGAGCAGCAGCCTAGCCCTGTTGCCAACCTACTGCAATCCAAACTGGAAATTTCTCAAATTAGTTTAAGAAATAGCCAGGAGCAGCACTGGATACAAGCAGCTTCCATTGCAGTGCAAAGTTACCCAAAAACATGACACAGGGACAGGACAAGTCCTGAGTTGTGGGAAGAGCCTTGCAGGTTGCAAGCTGTGCAGACACTGCAATTACTGCATGAATAAAGGGTTAATTCTCTTTAATTCTCACAGAAAAGTATACTTCTCTTATTGGATGGCAGTTTCAGTGGTATGATCTTGGGAAAGACCAATCTTTGACCTATACCATTTTTGCCAGTGGTCTTAGACGTCATTAGTTTAACCACAGGAATTCTGAATCCAAGGACGATTGTTCCCCTTGTTTCCCCATTTACAGCCTCACTATGGATCTTTCCAATAAGATGGGCCAGTGAGGGTGTGACTACCATATTTGGGCTGCAAAAATCTGGATGGCCACTAGGTGACAGCAGTCAGCTTTTTCCTATTCCTTTACCACCATCTGGTAGCCACCTGGATTTTTGCAACCTAGACACAGGAGCCATACTTTTAGGATGGAGAGGCCAAGTAGAGTTCAAGTCCCACTTGCTCCTTGCATGTTCTCTTTATGAAAGCTTCAAGCAAGCTAATGTTTTTTACCTGTGGCATTACTACTGTTACTTGCATTCCATTGTTTATAGCACACATTTCAAGTATTCAAAACATTTCACACATATAGTGGCTGTTTTTCACACAACCTGTTAAGCCTTCATTTGCTTCTTGATACTTTATTGAATTAATTACAAGTACTTGGATCCACACAACACAGCACACTGACCTCATTAAAATTACGTTGGCATTCAGGAATTCATGCAACCACCGGGTAAGTTAGTCCATATTTCAAGCTGATGCAAGTAAGTTATTGCTAAAGGCTTTAGAGTAACCATGTATAAGCTAATATTTGAATCAGGTGATGAGTCATTGTCTTACACTGCTTATGTATGCAATCCCTTTAAGCAGAAAAGGTATTCTTGATAGGAGCACATTGTGCCTACTAAAATAGGTGTGCAGGGACAAAAAATTTAATGTGTTCAGAAAATCACATGGTGAACTTTCAGAGGCCTTGAGAACTGCTTTCCTTATTCTCTGGATGCTGTATGAGCTGCTTAAATTGCTCATTTTTATCAATAAGCAATAATGGTGGGCTTCACTGAAGCCAGGAATCCACATCTTAAAGTTGACAATTTTTCCCACCGTAGATGGTTAAATTCTTCCTGCTATGGTCTTGGCAATTTTAACAGCCGCATAGTACAAAGACATTCAGCATGCAATGCTTTCCTGACATGCAGATATTGTGGTAGTGGAGTACCTGCCAATTTTTGCTATTATTTTGCTATTAAGGAAAGGCCTTTTTTAGAAAACAAAGCTGGCTAGCTAATGTCTGCAGTGCTCCAAAGTCCTTGGAATGCTGGATTACATCACCCTTTTAGACCATACTGAATAGAGCAGTTTGGTGATTGGCAAGAGCAGGAAGTGTGAAGATCAGACTAGTTTCCCTTTTAGTCATCTCATTTAAACTCCCAGGTTTGATGTTACTTTCTAAAGACATACTCGTCTTGCAAAGTGAGAATTACAGTCAGTGCCACAGGCCCTTTGCAGAAATAATGCATTGCAGAACTTGCATTGCATTCCAAATTCTGGCTGCAAAAAACCCAAGCAACCCTTAAATTAAGTTGTGAAGATCAAAGGTTATGACAGGATATGCTTTGTTTGTAAGCAAAGCATGTAAGTGGTGACTGCATTTGAGATCCCAAGCCAACACTCTAGCTGAATGGTGAAAAGGTTTTAGTCTGTAGTTCCGACAAATCCACTTTGGATAATGCACTAAGCAAATCATCAAAAGGAGGTACCAGCAAGAGTGTCCAAGCAGCAGGCCCTGGTAAATTTGACTTAATCACAGAGATATGGTTGTAGGCGATCTCATCTAAAGTACTGCTAATGATGTACATCAGCTTCTCCCAGAAGTACCAATAGAAGTCCCAGAAGTGTTATACTACAATTCCAGTGTTCTCCAGCACTAAGATACTAAATAGTTGAAAATGATTGGAATTGTTGAGCAATACCTTTAGGAAAGCACAAATCTATTGAAGGCTGCTTACAGAGATGTGCAACATGGGGTCTTCCAGCAGTTGGACCACAATCTGTCATTCCTCATTCTTGGCCCTAGATAAGTTGCAAGTTCAACATCTGGAGAGTGCTACATTGCCCAACTCTGGGTTGAATGGTGGGAGCTCAGTCCGATGATTGAGTTCACCCTGTTAAAGGAAGACCATAGTGCATGCTTTCTTAAGTTTTCTCTTTCTTGCATTAAAATCCATAAAGTACTTTTTAAACTTACATGCTTAAAGGAATGAGAGTCCTTCTTTCTGATGCTCCAGAACTTCACATGTTAAAGAAATGTTGATTTAGAGCCCCACTGCAAGGGACAGACATGCATAGCCATTTGTTCATGCTTTCCTCTCATGTGAAAATATTGGTTTTACTTGAATGCAACAAGGCCTAGCGATGGCCCTCTGGCAGTCATTTTAGATGTTGTCAACTCCCAAATCTAGTCAGCAGTGGTAGGTTAGGAATTCTTTGGGTGTATCAGACACTTAATTTAGCTCTGAGCATGTGAGAGGAAAAAATACAGGTTGGTTTAGGAGTTCAAAAGGGAAAGAAATGCAACATAATTGGATCAGGTCATTATAAGTTGTCCTGAAACCCGCTGAACTGCATTCTGGGTCTTGGGCCACATTCCAGATTCCAGGAAAAGAAAGAGGAGGGGCGGTGAAAACTGTACAGGAGTTCCCTGCAGTGCCTCAGTTTGGAAACAACAGGAGCCATTTTTAGATCCAAACAGGGAGACAGAGGATTAGGTTACTGCTGCATTGGGGCAAGGCAAAAGACAGGCTAGCGTTTTCTTGCTTGAGTCAGTGCTAAACATGAGGCTGCACTGAAAAACAGCTGTTCACCTGAGAAATGATCCCTGCTTCAAATGTGGCGGGGGATTACTTGCAATGGTCATGCTTTGCAGCCACTGCAGGTTTGATGGAATGTGCCTGCGGTTTTCTTTTCAAGCTTCGGTATGTGCCAGGCTGTCTGGCTGGGAATGGAATTGAACGCTATCTCTTATACACAGACAATCTACTTTGCACTTAATTAGTACAGCAGCCTAACAAGAATATTATAATTAAAGGTTACCATATTCCAGAATTTTCCAGACATGGGCAATATTCGCTGCACAATTATTTTTAATGTTGTATGTATACTTGTGGTTTGGAACATTAAAACAACAGTCCAATAGTGCCAGAAAATACAACCTGACAGAGAGAGAGAAAAAACCTGTAAGAGTGTTTTGCTAGCTGAACTAAATGTATAGTCCAGCACTGGAGTCAAGCGAGAGGGAAATCATAATTTTTTGGACAAATGTGTTAAGAAGGGCCAAGAGGTTTGCAATTTCGTTCATAAAGTTTAAGCAAGACAGTTGCCCATCATTTCTAAGAATTGTATGAGCGGGGTGACATAATTAGTATATCAAATTTTCAAACTGAATGTGATGCCCCAAGATTATTTTTCCCCCAAATACTTAATAAATTTCAGTGGTAATAGCAAGGATTTCCATTCCTCTCCTTTTCTCACTAAGTAAATTTCCACAATGTAGGGTTGCTGACTGATTAGTAATACTAGGCTACAGCCAGCTCCTTTGCCTTTAACAATAGACAATACAATCTGCATAAATCAGAAGGTGAGATAAACAATTTACAGCAGAGGGATAAACATTATCATCTGCTAATGACTCGGGCTCATTTGCTATTAAAGGAACAATGACAGTTACATAACTGGCAACCTGAATCCAGATCTAGTTTCTGCATGTTCCCATGTTCCCAGTTCCACTAATTTATATACTGTGATTTCTGTGTTCAAACAAGACACTAAAACACAACCAAACAAACCTCATGATTCCTTAGCAAAATATAAGATATTTAACAAGCCATAGTTAATGAAAATATGTACTGTGTGAAGCCATGATTGCCATGCTAGAGAGGGTGGACATTGTAGTCTGCTACCAGAAAACACCAGGTTAAGGCTGCATTATTCAAAATCTTTACAAAGTGAATTGGATTCCCCTCAACTGAATAATAACTGTATGCTTATTTTTTTAATAATACAATTTTCTGAAGTTCTGGGAAAGAGTGAGCTATCTCCTCATATTTTTTCTTTTTCCTGCAGGTGCAGGGTCCACGTTCCCCCCCACACTGGATCAACCGAATGTTGATCCATTGGTTGCAACAGGAATTGACTAACCCGCTTGTCTCCTGAATGACTGGCCCAAAGTCCCCCAGCCGGCTTTCATGCCTAAGGCGGGACTAGAACTCACTGTCTCCTGGTTTCTAGCCTGGAGCCTTAACCACTAGACCAAACTTGCTCATCTCCTCATATTATTCCTAAACTGTAAAACCTGCTGCTTTTGATATAAAGGAGGGATCATGTGGGGACAGTTTTCTGCAGCAATGGTGTTTTAAGTTACTACTCATTTGCTGCTTTTCAGTAGCAAGTCATCCTGTTCCTCCATAGCTCCAGAAGCAAAAATGATCTTTTGCCACAAGTTTTGAGTTTCACATACCTTTCTTTCCACATGGTACTGCAGTGAAAAAGGAGTTGATGGAGGACAAAGGTTCTACCCACACTCACTGCTTCTCTACCTAGGCTATTTTCAAAACTGCCGTCTTCCTGAAAAAGAAAGACTTTTTTCCCCCCAGTTTTTATAGCTCACCCAACTCAAAAGACTCAGGGGTGGTGGTATTTACAACAAATTAAAACTATAAATGCAACAATAAAATAAATCACAGTTATTAAAACAACAGAAACAATAGATCATTAATAAATCACTCCTCACCCAAGTTGGATGCCAGTAAAACTTAGCTAGAGTTGAAAGCTTGGTGAAATAAAATCGCCTTATAAAAACTATGAGGTAAGTAGCTTTACAGATCTCTGGGGGTAAGGGGTTCCAGAGCGTGGAGGGAGCTACAGAGAAGGCCAGTCATCTTGTTCACATCCCCCTTGCTTTGGGGCAGGGGAAGAAAAAAAAATAGAGGATTTCATGAGATATGGACAGATTCCATTCTGGATTTCAAAGGCCTTTCTAAAGTTTTTCTCAGCGAAACTGCCTCTTTTGCCAGGGTTGTGCATAGTCCTGTAGAGCACCTATCTCATGTTCTTGGGACAGTAATTGCTAAGAATGGTCCAGAATAGGAAAGTGAACAAGACAAGCATGCACATGATGCCCATATCTGTATAACTTTTACAGCAAAGGCAGGTAATCTTTGTTATTTGCAGGGATTATATAAGAATGAAACTGTGGATAATGAGAGCTTAAAAAAGCATACTTTACACATGTACAGAAGCCTGTCCCACTATTTTGCACAAGCATAAAGTAACAAAAGAAACAAGCCAAAACACTGTGAATCCATGAAAACATTTACCATGTATAACAAGGTCTGATCTATTTTTACGAACTGCAGATCTGTGAAACGGTGGGTCACAGAACCACAGATTTGGGTTATCAGTATGTTAAAAGAATGGCCGGATTGGACATGATGACCGCTGGAATCAAAATTAGAGGATGAGACACTATGTGAGCAACACAAACCAAATCACTTTGTTTGCCAGAAAGTAAAGAAGACTTAGGGCTAATCTGTATTTCCTGTTTGCCTCAACACAAGGATGGGTCACCTGTTTGGAGAGCATGCTGGGAAACTAACCCCCACCAAAGTTTTCTACTTCTGCATCAAAAGCAGTATTTTTCTCTCTCTGCTCATATAAACAGGGCATTCTGGTCCATCCTCTGCACTTCATTCCATCCTACTCCAACTTCTCTTTCAATGGACTGGTGCGTGCTTTGGTGGGCATGCCCCTTGGGCCACGTGCTCTGCCTTTGACAGCCAGTTTGGACCAACTGGGGCCCAGACGGAACTTCTGGATCAAACACCTGGCCATCATTGTGGCTGCAGTGGAGGAAAGGCTTGTAATTCAGAAAGGGATTTCTTAAGACAACTTTGTGTCCAGCTGGTTTATGCATGAAAGACAAGCAGCTGAAGGTTGCAGAGCAGAAAAAACCTTAGAGATCCTTATGAAAATCAAGTTGGAAAATGAAAAATCTCAGTTAACATTAAATATTTTTAAAAAACAGTTAACGTCTGTGTGCTTAGTGAAGTTAGAGTTGACAGTGAAGATGTGAAGGTACTGTAGTTAATAGTTTTGTTTTCTTTGGTTCAAGATTAAAGATGGACAGTTGCTGGAGAAGCAAAGAAGATAGAATTCTAGGGAGGAAGGCAGTGACATATTTAACCAAGAACATGTAGGATAAGGATATTCTATGATTCAAAGTTCAGGATAGTCAGAACAACGGTCTTTCCAGTGGTATTGTATGGTGGTGAAAGCTGGACGTTATGAAAGAGCAAAAGAAAGGAATAGATCTTTTTGAATTACTGTTATTTATTTATGTAAAAGATCTGTATGGCCACCCATCTTAAAGCACAACTCTGGGAAGTATAGATTTGCAGTTGTTTACTAATAGGAAGATTTCATCAATCAGTACTGATCCAAATAAAGATTTATTGCTCTCTTGAGGTAATGATCAGCAACTAGAAACTCACATAATTTACCCATGCAAGGTATAAAGATGGAGAACTAGGGGAAAAAAAGCAATAATTATGCTTGGTAAGGTTGAGAGAAGGATATTATACCATAATATTGCAAATTATATTATAAATTGAACAATTCAAAACTGCCTCTTTTGCCAGGGTTGCAATATGCTCAAAAGACTTCATTCTTGCCTCTTTTTTTTAATTCAAATGTTGACAGATGACAGTTCATTGCTGTAAATCAGGAATAAATTTCTCCTTTCAATGATGCATGATAATTTTTCTGACAAACCCCATGCCTGACAAATCCAGGTCTTGACACCTTGATATATTCCAAATACTGGGAATAAAGTCAGGAAGAGAGGAAATGACAAAACTGTATCAATTAATGTCCTTGAGTTGCAACCTCTGTAGTATGGTATTTATAACCAATCCTTACAGCAGGTTTCACCCAGAGTGTTACAAGAAGAGGAAGGCTCACAAGCAGAGGTTCAAGATAATAAAACAGTTCCAATTACACACACTAGAGAAGTCATTAATACAAAGAAGGCCATCAACTGCAAACATTAAGACTCTAGCTATGTATCTAAATGAGAAAGTTTCTAATCCTATGTCTCCTCTGCCATCCATTGTAATTTACTGGGACCATTTGTTTCTCAGCAGGAGGTATGACTGGCATCTTTGCATTGTTATTGTAGCAGACCAGTCTGGTTTCAGTTCCTTTGCTTCTGTCCTTGCCCATTCCAGCCCTTACACCATTTTAAACATTCTTTGATGTGTCCAATGAACACAAAGCAACTATTTTATGTTAACCTCATTTAAAGATCATAACAGATTAAATTTATGTTATTTGAAGCAATCATCCATAGGTTTACTAACCCCAGACATTCAAACTCATTGTTCCACAGTTTGCATAAATAACTAATATCAATTTCATTGACCTTCAACTTCCTATACTGTATAAAAGGATTAATGGCTTCAGAACCAACTTTAATTCCTCCAAGCCCATTAACCATTGTGGAACTTCGAAGTAGCAATACCTTCTGCATCAAATACTGTAAACTAAACAATGATGTTATGTTGAACAGAAAGCACTCAGGGGTAATTCATTTCTTTAATTTTGCAAAAGTTTTAAAAATGGTTCCCTCAGAACTGAGTTGATCCAAAGTAATAATGTAGCATGAGGCCCTAGTTTACTGAAAACAGATTTAGATGCTATTTTCAAATTGAAATTATCCTATACTGTAAGCTTTTCACGGGGGCTATCATCTGTGTACTTTTAGGTGCCTCTATTACATCTCTGCTTTACATGAAACAGTGCCAGAACCATGCCTAAAGTCATGGGATTCATTCACCAATTGTTTAGTGTCAAGATGATTATGGTACAATTAATAAACTGCACTGAAAACAAAATGGGATCACTTGGAATTAACAGTTAAATGGAAGAAAAGAAACTCTTTTCTCTGCCCTCCTTGTTCCTTTGTCATCCTTAGTAGCAGGGGCACAATATTTAAGGAAAATATGGACTAGATTCATGGTGCTCAGTGCTATAATTTGGCTAGAAGTTAATGATTTGACGTGTTGTTGAACCCATCCATTCTGATTTATGATTTATGACTTAGAATAATATATAAACCCAAGCAATTGTGAGTTATTCATATCATGGTTAAACACACCATAGTTTAGCTTGCAAACCATATGTCATGTTCACTTCCTAGATGGGAAAATGACAGGTAAGGAAAGGTGGTATTTAATCGTCAACTTGGCAAATCTGCGGCTAATCTGATATGTGTGTGTGCACATTTTTTGTCGAATTATTACTGCCAATATTGTTAAACTAGCAATGACAAAGGTGTTTTTATTATCGGGATCAATCAAGAGTCAGAGAAGCACAGAAAAGGGAATTCATGGGATGATAATTCTATTTACTGAAGTCCTCTATTAAATATTTAAAGTAATCCAGCAAAACCATTGGCAGCTACAAACAAAAAGTGATCTGAACTCCACCACACTGTTTCACAAACTGTACGAATCATACAAATCGTGCGTATATATACATTTTATATATTGAGTTTGTAAACTCAAGATTTTGTTTTATTAGAACTCATGGTGATAACAGCAAATAACTACTTTAGGCACAACACAGGTTTATGGGTAAGTTGCAGTTGTTTTATGTAGAAAACCAACTGTCAGTTCATCTTCTGCATTAATGGTGAGTCATTTGCAGATTGAAGTTAACAGAATTTGCTCAGATGGCAAGTTGATGACTCTGACGTTGCGCTTTGCACAGTTATTTTGAAACAAGTTATAGGAGATTTTGCAGCTAGCTTTAGATGAAATGGTGAGAATATATGTAAACTGTAGTTGTTGCAAACTATCAGGATTGCTTATCAGTTGGTGTTGCTCTCAGATGCAATATCAAGATAGTACTGAATCAGGTTTTACCTAAACTGTGAAAACTTTCTTGCACAATACAGGGAATAGGTCTGCAGGCTTTCAGTTCAAGGACAGTGGGATATATAAAACTTTGGGGAAAATTTTAAGTATATTGGAATCCAATATCTGAACTTCCTCTTGAAAAAAAAATATTTTGTTAAAATGCAATCGTTTCTGTTTTACCTAATTCTTGAAACAAATCCTTTATAAGAGTTAGAAGTGTCTTTCACAGCAATTCACCTACATGATTTTAGGCAATTGGCTCTTTTTTCTGGTTTAAGAACAGCTTGTATTGTTTAAATGATGTCAACTCTATTTGGATTCTTATTATTTAATTGTTTAGGGCAATAAAAACCATTATTACATCATAAAAATTTGTTCCATGTGCAGCTTAAGATAGAGATTGGCTTGAACTATTATCTTTAAAAAGGGAATAATAGTGTGGGTTGTGCAAATGAATTGTACAATGATCACACACATTTTGGAATTCTGAGAGTGCCAGAAGTTCAGAGTGGTGTTGGAAGATGATATTTTCAAATGTCTTTTAATTGTTTGCTTAGTAAAATTATGATCAATTTAGTTTATAGTGATTTTCAAATAAATTGACAGGATGCATGCAGTTAGTCCATGTTGCATGGACAAACAACTAAAGTAGTACTATGGTTGAGAGCTTGTCCCCACTTGCACTTTAGTATGGCACAATTATGCTCTGACAACAATAGTTCTGTACCCTTTTTCTACAAGAATGCCTTCACTGTAATTTCAAATTTCCCCTTATTTTAACCCTATCCAAGGAGAGCTTCAACATATGTAAAATCTATTATGCTTTACCCTTGGGGATGAAGTTAAGTAACCTGTTGTTGGTGTGAGTAAGATGTTTTGGGAGACGTGGGCCATCTCTTTGTCCTCCCCACTACCCCTTTTGTTTTTTGAGTACCCTTCATCTCCCTTGTCTTCCTGATCTTGATGTCATCTTTTCTCCAGGCTTTCAACAAGGTGGAGAAAAAGAAAGCAGACGTCCACTCTTTGGGGAGGAAGAAGGATTGTGTTGTTTGACAGTTTTCCTGTAATTGTCACTTTCAGTCAGTTCCCTCCCCGCCTTGAAATAAGAGAGGTGGATGCCCACAGCTAGTTGGTTTCAGTTCTCCAGCTCTGTAGGAACTAATTGCACAACTATAGCAGGATCTGCTCCCTCCTATCTGGGGCTATTTCTACTCTAGCGTCTTCCCATCTCTATTTCCCATTCTTTTAACGTGGGGAATGTCCAAATGAGGTGTGGGAGGAGGACAGGCAAAGCAGCCTGGAGAGATTGTAGAGAGTCCTGAAATGAGCTGTGCTCTATTCCTGATGGAGCATCCAGATTGGTGGACATTTTCCCAATATCTGGTAACATGCTAAAGAGGGAAAGCAGCAAGGACAGTGGAGGAAACAACCTATCAGAAGTGGCAACCTCACTAATCAGGACAACCCCATTGCACAGTGATTTCAGACAGACCCAATAGGGATAGGACAGAAATTGGCAATGGGGACAACTAATTTTATGTTAGCATTATTTTATGCCAGCTCAAGGATTGGTGAATAGCACTTCAACTCAGTGGTAGGGGAAATCCCAAGCTGCCTAGATTTTGAAAGAAAAAGTACAGAAATGTAAGTTATGCTTAAGACACCCTCAGCATTTGATCTTCAGCACAGGTCAGTGGCTCTGCTTGGTTACAGTCTATGGCATCCTCAGTTCTTGGTAGAAAACTAGAGATGATGGGTGCTATTTCTCTTAAGGACCTGTCTAGTCTAAACAGCCAATATGGAGAAGAGTGCCTCTTCTATTAATAATTATTACTAATTATTTATTAAAAGTAGTTATGCCACTTTTCATTATAAAACGGCCTGAATGGGTTTACCAAACTGTTATAAAATCATAATAAAATAAAACTAAAATATGATAGAGCAAAATGATCCATTAAAGTATCAGAAGGAGTTAATGTCAAAGGAAGGCCAATGCAAGCAGGTGAGCTATAAAAGATGTCCCAACCTGTCAGTACTGGGGCCTGGTGTGCTGCAGAAGAGAGGTCACCCTAATGGACAAGAATCCCCATGCTGAAGGCCTGCCTTCAGGTTACCAGTGAGTTGCAATTGGCAGGCCATTGAACAGTTGTAGTCAAATGAAAAGGGTGGTGCAGAAAAAGCAAAAACTGTAGGAGATGTTGTCCGTCTTTCTTATGAGAGCTGGGATTCCAAGAACATCATCTCATGTAACTTCTGGCACAACCGTGTTACGCTATTCACTTGATTTAACTATTTCCACAAGCCCATAGTTGTCTTACTGAAACCAGGTTTTGAGTATCTCTGTACCCCATATGCTGAAACATCATTCATCCAGGCATTTGAAATACAATCTCTGATACTTCAATATTAATTCTACTAACATTGGTGGCTGGTTTGCTATGGGGTCTGGTCTGTGGCATAAGGAAGCCTACTGTTCACTCTGCATCGTTTTTTTTAAGTGAGTCCAGTAGTCCTGACTTACCTTACGAAGTCTAAATAGTACCTTCATTTTTATGGAAACTGGCAGACAGCAAAACAGCCATGTCAGAATGCAAGCCAAGCCAAAGGTACAATGAAAGTTGTGTTTAGTGAAGTTTGATCTCTTCTCTTCTCTTCTCTTCTCTTCTCTTCTCTTCTCTTCTCTTCTCTTCTCTTCTCTTCTCTTCTCTTCTCTTCTCTTCTCTTCTCTTCTCTTCTCTTCTCTTCTCTTCTCCCCTTTACCCCCCCCCAGGAGGGCAAGAAAAAACATAATCAGGAGAGCAAACCTTTTCACAAAGCTTTTTGGCAGGCAAAATATTTCTTTATATCTACAGTGCATATGAATTTGTTCAAACTGATTTGTTCAGATTGATCAGTATCTTTTATGAAGACAGTGGGATACAGTACATTCTCTGCAGAAACCTCTAGGATGTAGTGACCGTGTGGCAGCAATTAGAAGAAAATGTGCTCTGAGAGCAACCTTCCCCAAACAGTGCCACCAGATATGCTGGATTACAAGTGTCATCATTCCCAGCCAAATTACTTTTCTGTTTATGTTACAATTCAGATCCCAAGCCTTAGTCAATACGTTATGCCAGTATTTCTTAAAGTGTGGTCCTAAGATCCTTGGGAGTCCCCCAAGTCCCTCTTGGGTCTGCAAAATCAAAATTATTTGCCAGTCTGTGTTATAAAATAATACAATATTAAAATTCCATCAAACAATCATGAGAATTGTTTTAATATGGTAAATATTGATAAATATAACCCATACAAACTAAAACTCTTTTGGGGTCCTCCATAATTTTAAAAGTGAGAAGGGGGCCTGAGAGAAAAAAGTTTAAGAAACACTGCTTTATGCAATATATTCACATCCTGACTTTCCGCAAACAAGTCCAAGGTAGCATGGATTATGTTCTCTCTTTTTGTTTTCATTTTACAACATTCCTTTCTGAGGCAGGTTTGATTCTGAAACACTTGATTCACACAACCATTTAAGCCATAACCTAGTGGGTTTTATTTGCTTTTATGATTTTGCCTGTTGTGTTAATGAAGTTGTGTTTTATTCAGTAAACATTGTTAATTACACCTTGAATGAAATGTATACGCTGTGTTCACTAGAATTTGTATTATTTAACACAGTTAAAAATTATAATAAATCCTTCACCCTTGGCCATTCTGGGCATTGCTGTTGGGAGTTGTACTTAAGTTAAAAGGCTATAAATTCCCCATCTCCCTGCTTTACACAACACATAAAATAAAATTAAAACCATCTGCAAGCAACAGAGCCAGCTCACTTGCTTTTTGATTTGTGAGAATAATATTATTGGTATAGAATAATATGCTTTCTTTTTTCTATGCCCAGAGTCGTTTGCTTTTTAAAAATTTTTAAAGAAAAGTTTACACATTGATGTCTCCTCACACATCCACCCATTCACAACAGAACTGATAGAGCCTCCCCTCTCCAACCTTGCCTATCAGTAGTGTGAGGTTTCCTGTCTCTATCTCATCCCCTGGCAACATTCTTCGATATGGTAAATAGCTGTGACAAAAACAAACACTAAAGGAAGTGATGTCTTCATCTTGTGGAGCAGCTGATTCTCTGTCAGCATTTGTGGTTTTCATCCTTTGCAGTGCTTTAAACAAACTGTGTTGGTCATGGGCCTATTATTCCAGTAAAAAAATGATGGCATGCACCAAATGTAGCATCCTAACTTTCCATGCTGTTAAAGGGCACTTAGTAATCATGTTGACCTTCACATGTCCAGACCTCCAGATTTACATCAGCAGACTTTGTATTGCCAAAAAATATCCCAGGTTGCTCAATAATTAAAAAAAACAACAACAAAACAGTGGGTGGTAGCAAGCTGTCCAATCATTCTATATGGTTGGTATGTAGGACTTGCACATGCCAAGAAGAAGTAGGGATCTGCAATGACTGGAAATCAGTTTGAAAATGTGCTTTGAGTGTGCAGGTATAGAAACCCAGCACCTATCTTTGTCTCTTTAAAGCAGCCACATCTTTTCCTGGGACTGTACAACTATCTTTTGCTATATAATCCCAGGAAAAGATGTGACTGTTTTAAAAAGTTGCAGACAGGTTCAGTAGTCATGCTCCCATATGCTCTGATTCAATTTTGAAATTGAAAGCATTGCACAGGCCCTTCAGAAGGCCAATCTATTCTTGAAAACTCTGTGGCTTTCAAGGATAACATTTACATGTCAGTGATAAAATCAAGAGTTCAGATCTAAAAAGTTGGTAGATTAATCCAGGCAATATGTTTGTGCAAATGGTATTTGGTATGAACCAGGCATGTTGATACAAAAGTGAATCACCATCTAAACCAGCAAGATCCAGTTTACATTACCTGGGTTCATGATTTGTTTGAGTTTGGTGTGATGCATTGTGGAAACCCAGCCACTTTTGTTTGTAAACCATGTGTTATAGCTATGTGTGAACCCAACTAATGTTAAGTATGGCAGAATTCCAACAATACTTTAAAAGACTTGATTGCCCTCTCCTTACTTCCCTCATAATGGGAGGAGAGCTATCATAGCTCAAGAATCAGGACAATAGTTACTGATCCACAGGAAACTGTGCTTTCCATGGATCTGTTAGCCCACTTACTTGGACATTGATGGAAGAGTCAAAGAACAATGGGAGTATGCTGGCAGAAAGGGAAGAAACCACTATTCTGTTTCACTATTCTCCACCAGTACATTGGAAACTTCTGAAACTTGAATCTATGCAGCTGGGAGCCAGCAGAGTTTCATTTACTGTCCAAGAAAATTGTGGTGTCCCACATAGACTTATGTTTGTACTGTGAAGAATCTGGCCACTATGCATAAGAATGTCCTGCTAACAGCCCTATACTCACAGACATACTCCTTCCAAAACATCAATGAAGTGACATGCGTGTAGGGAAGGAAGGCTTTTTGACAGTGGATACTTTATCTGTTCTTGATCTAGCTTATCAGGAAACCAGGCAGACCCAGCCCCCAAAGAGGCTGGAGAAACCAGAAATTAAGTAGACCTTAGAGTTGTGGAATTAACATTGGTATTTAGCCATTCATGTAATGTTATAAAATATACTGGTACAAGAATACAACTGTAGGGTTTAATAAATTCTGGCACAAGAAGCAATTCATGGAATCATCCTTTGCTAACAAATATGTTCTTACTATTCAGCTTATCCACCCTCCTGTTATGGTTGAAACTATTGACGTCTGACCTTAATGCTTGGGTCTTATCACATAGTGCACTGAATCTGTGAAACTCACCATTGGACACCAACAGGGAGTGCTACAGCTTTCTTTGGCCTCTTCTAGACATTTTCCAGTAGACCTGGAATGGAGTGGCTACAGATTCAAAATTCTTATATTCATTAGAACCATGATGGCATCATCTCAACTGCAAGAATCATAGCCAACAAGTACCCAGGCCCTTATCAATCCCCACTTCATAGGAAGCAAACTCATCTTGCTCTCCATATACAGTGGTACCTCTAGTTACGAACTTAATCCGTTCCGTGACTCTGGTTGCAACTCAAGTTGGTCTCAAGTCGAGGTAAAGTTTCCCATAAGGTTCAATGTAAATACGGTTAATCCGCTCCGCCCTCCGAATTTGGTCGCACCACGAGGCAAATTTCCCCATAAGGTTCAATGTAAATACGGCTAATCCGCCCTCCGAATTTGGTCGCACCCCGAGGTAAATTTCCCCCATAAGGTTCAATGTAAATATGGCTAAACAGTTCTGAAACATATGGATTTTATTTTTAAACCTCAAAAACCTTCCAAACGCCACAAAAACCTTCCAAATGCCACAAAACACACCACAAGCCTCACCGAACGTTTCCTTGCTACCGTGATCTCGCCCACAGGAAGCCGCGACCACGTGGCAGCAGGGCAAATGGCTGTGGATCCGGTTCGTATCTCGAGGCGGAGTTCGCATGTCGTGGTAAATTTTTGGGGCCGGAGCTGGTCGTATCTCGAAAAATTCGTAAGGAGGGGTGTGTAACTAGAGGTACCACTGTATTTGGACAATGCAGATGTGTTTGAAAAGACAGACACGGACCCTGTCCTCCCATCCATTCTGTGATTGTTCAATCAACCTTATATCTGGAGATTAAAATTATTTATTTTATTGTATTTATTTATTTAATCAACCTATATGCTGCCTCAACCACAGGCAACTCTAAGCAGTTTATATATTAGGATAAAAAGCCACAAATAATAATAATAATAACAACAACCAACAGAACATCAGGGAAGAACAAAACAAAGCCCAATAAGACATGAACTTGATCTAACATCAAGGAGCAGATCATAGCTCACCCTGCCCCAGGGCCTGTTAGAAGAATTTAGTTTTTAGACTTGCTAAGGCACAGCAGGTTGGGACTTCTAGGGAGTGCAGATTATAGGGCAGGTGCAACCCTTACCTCATCTCAGACAAGGAGCTGACCTGTCTAAAGAAATTTAGGTGAATGAAGCTGGCCAGGCAAAATCCAGTTCCCAGGCTAGAGAGAACCATTATGTCAACACGGTTTAAGTGCCTTCCAAGGCCATCAGGAGAGCAGCCAAGTATCTGTTGACTTGGAAAGACAGCTATTAACTAGATAGAAAAAGCCTAGGATTTAAACCCGGGAGCACAGTCTTATTTAAAGACTATGGGCAACTAGTATGTGTGTTTATGTCTTCATTCTTTTTATTGCAGATATGAATAATCAAGCTGGGTCATGGCTGAGGGCCTTGTGCTAATAAACCAATTCCTGAATAAGGAGTTAAGTTGGAGAAATGCATCTGGTGTAACAGCTGAAGCTGGTGAGGTGGGAACCAGTGATTTTCAGGCCAGATAGAAATATTATATACAGACTGAGCAGATGTGTTAGATCTCAAGGCCAGTAAAGAATGGTGAAAAGTCTGTTGGCTTGAAATGGCAGGAGAAAAAAACTAGAATGTACACATTGTATATATCTACCTCTACCTCTATCTCCAGTCTGTATCATCTCTCAGTCAAGGTGGATTTCAGTTCTGAAGTAGGCAGAACTTCTGTCCATTGAGTTTTCAGTACAGCATCTTATCCAGCTGGGTCATGTCTGTAAGCAAGATGCTAAATACAAGACTGAGTGTTTGGGGAGTCAAGATTTATTGTTGTGCCTGGTATGAGGCCATCTCTGACTACCACTCTTGCTTTCTTCTGAATTATTCCTGGCCGTCACTCCTCCTCGAAGTCTCCCCATTCCTTCAGGAGCTTCAGGCAGTCCAGCCATTCCTTAAAGAACAGTTCAAGTGCTAAGGTCTTCTACAAGTGCTCTGCTGATTGTCATTATCAAGAAGGATCTCCCCCCTCCAATCACTGTTGGAGATCATGTCTGGTTTCCACTAAGTTTCTTACCTGCACACAACCATCAAAAAGCTGGATACCAAGTTTATTGAACCATTCCCTGTGATAGCACAATTGTACTTTCTGGCTTCCTTGAAGATACACCTGGTTTTCCATAATTTTCTCCTAGTTTGAGAATACTCTCCCTATCTCAACCTGTCAGCTCCTCCCAACTAGGTAAATGGGGGAGAAGTTTTAAGATAGAGTGAATTCTGGACTCTTGGTGAAGCAGGGTCCATCTTCAGTATTTGATTAACTGGAATAGCTACCTGGGCACTGAACATTCCAGAGAAGTGTCAGATGTTATGCACACATCTCTCCTAACCTCCTTTGCCATTTCCATTTGCAATACCTTCATAAACACACCCCATCTGAGTGATCACGCCAAAAAGCTTCTTCAGATGCCAATGGTTCTCGTACTGGGGAGGAAGGGGACTTGGAGAAAGGAAGCAATTCAGAGGACTGAATGACTAAAGAGGTAATGCAGAGACACTTCCCCAATGCCTCTCAATCTCTTAGGATTTTTCCATTCAAAATTGGCTTTAGACTTGCTTGATCCAAATGGTACCAACTGGTTCTGAAAGCTGACTTGTCTTTTTCTGGCTCTGGATTAGCTTGTTTGGAAAACAGAGGAGGGCTGCTTTTTTTCTTATGCAATGCTGGAGTTGTGGTTGTACTTCTGTCTCACTGGTGGGAACTCCCGTCTTTCCTAAGCTTCTGGATTCAAGCTACTTTTCTGTTTCTAGGCTGTCATGGGAGAAAAATAAATTCATAGACAAACCACACAGACACTCTGCATGTTGGCAGGTTGCTTGCTGAAGAGAAGGGAAAACACAGTCTTGTCAATTTCACCCTGGCTCCTTTTATCTGGGAACAGGAAGGGGAGGAAAAGCTGCAAGGATCTGCAATTGGTCCAAACAGCTCTGACCATCAGCATTTCTGGGCCTGCTCTGCATTGTTTAGGATTTACCCTCCTTGCTCCCATTTCAGCTACAATAGTAACATTCACCCTAAGTAAGAGGTAATGGGGAAAACACCCAGGTGCAGAAGTTCCAGGATGGAATCATTCCATTTTTAGATGCTTTTGTATGCAGCATAGTTACGTGGCAAGGCAGCCTGTACTACCGTATTAACAATATTAAAAAATATATATTGTTCTTTGCCTAGGTTCCAATCATAGGATTGTGGGTGTTAGGTGAAGCTGTAGCAAATTTAGTTTCTTTCCTTTTTTTACCTGGAGCAAGGGAGAAGAGATTTTACTTTTTCTAGGATCTGCAGCTGTTCAGTGGTGGAGCCCTGTCTGAATGGCCTTTATGTGCTCTCCTATTCTTTAGCCAGAGGGAGTATCAGTTGGTTTGGAATATCTCAGGCTGTTCCCTGGGTTTCAAGGTCAGCAGTCGGCTGCAGCGGAGACATTTGCAGATCATTTTTGGTTTGCTTTGGAGTAACTGGGAGTGAAAGTGGTGGCAGTGGTGTGGAAGTGTCCTGAGTCACATATTAGGTTTCATGTGGTTTACTGAGAGAATACTTCTGATGCATCTGGAAAATACTTGTGTATAAAATTTTTTAATTGACAGTAATGATAAATACCCTTAATCACCTTTATTTCCCTTATCTGTATGTCTGTATGTCTGTATGTGTGTGTGTGCATGCACGTGCACGCGCATGTGTGTATAAAACTGATGAGAAGCACCGGTTTGACTGGGTGTCCTTTTTATAGGACATAGCCTCTCTAGCTACTTAATAAATATTTATCGTGTTTATTAATAATATGTGAGATTGCAGCAAAATATTGCAACTGGAGAGCTTCTGTTCAGTGCTGGTTGGCCATTCCTCTTATAGGATCTCTTCCTATCCAGTTTCCATTCTCATCCTCCCCAGGAATCCATTAGCTTTCTTTACGCTTTGCCTAGAGCTTTCTTGGCTATATCACAATCAGTACATCTTCCCTGACCTGATCCCTTTAAGGCAGTTTGGACTGCAACATTTATCATCCATAACCATTGGCCATACTGGTTCAGGCTGATGGGAGTTATAATGCAAAACAGGATAGGAAAAGCATCCCTGAGGTCCAACTAAAGTGCCTGCTGAAATTTGATTAATGACTAAAAGTTTGGTCCAGCAAGGTATCCTTTAAGCCGTCTTCCATATTTAGGATCCCTTCATGGAATTAAATTATAGCTCTACAACTGTGGGATCTTGAGTGTGAACTATGTCTTTATAAATGTAAGCACGTTGCTGTAGTATAGGGATCCCTGTTACGGAGAGGTAACTTGTGCAAGACTGAAATTACAGTACAGTACCCAATGCTAAACAACTCTGTTTTTTGTTTGTTTAATGATTCGGGAGGATCAATTTTCTGCACACTCTAGAAATGATTTTTATCAATTTAAACTGGGAGAGACTACCATAATGTCCACAGGCATTAACACATGTGCTCTTTTAATTAGTGGAAGTGAGTGAACTGGCTCAACAGAAAATCCCTGGATCACTCAGGCAAGGACTTAGCTGATGAAAAAAAATCTGCATTTGTTTTGTTACTATGGCATGTGATATAACACCAGTTTAAAAAAGCTACATGTCATAGTGAGACTAAAGTATCTTTGAAACAACTCAAAGTTAGAACAATTCAGAGGTGCAAATACTGTAGTCATGAAGATGATTGCTTATTAATATATTCATACCCTGCTGTTCAATGCTGGGTCTGCACATTCCCTTTTATGATCACTTTATGGCTGACCAGTCAATGCTACATTTTCAGAACAATATGGATTGTTCTCAGTTGCCTTGAGCACTGGTATGAACAGCAGGTATAGATGCAAGAATAAATAAAACAATTAGTCTTTGCTGTGGAGAGACCATATTCCAGCGATCAATGGTACATATTTATCCAAAAGAAAGACTTGAGTTTTTTTATTGAATAATTTATCTTCAAAATGGAGGATCATCTTAAGCCTTTATCCACTTGCACTTATCCTCTGCATATATTACTATAATACATAATATACCCCAGTGATTATTTGTTCTCTTGGCTCAGCTGATGGAATATTATATGGAATCACCCTGCCTTCATATTTGTTGTTTTGGGGAGTCAACCCTCTATTATGATTTCTCTTCCAAAGGTTTTGCTTAAGAGTTCATGATAACTTATTTTTTATTTTTATTTTATTATTAAATTTATATGCCACCCATCTCCCCCAGAGGGTGGCTCTGGGCAGCTTACAATTAAAAACCAAGACAATAAAAACAATAAAAATATAAATACCCCCTGGTTAAAACACAAATAACAAATCTAAAAAGCAATATACAAATCAAGAAGATGGGGGAAGCAGTATCAATCATCCCATGAGCCAGTTCCAGCAATGCGAGCTCCCATCAGGCCCTCAGGCCATCCGGCACAGCCATGTTTTTACACCTTTGTGGAAGGCCAGGAGAGTGGGGGCAGCTTGAAATCTGCAGGCTTGTAATACCCTATTCATAGAGCAGGCCATATTTTGCATTTGGAGTTAAAGCTGGTCTGGCTGGCTGACTCCCTTGTCATGGACAGAGGATGAGGTGGAACTTGTAACCTGTGTAGAGGATGTATGATGATCTGGTCTGCCTTATGTGCTTAAGACTCCAGTAGAATTTCTATCACCAGGCTTGACCATTCTGTGCAGAAATGGTAATTGTTTCAAAATGCCCTCTTCTCTTGAGAGGAGCTTGATCTTGGGTTTTGTTTTTCCTTAGAGCTAAATAGTATAGAAATGGTGATTCTCAGGTTTATTTGTTTCAAATAAATACACTATATTTAGTAGGATATTTCCTACTAAAGGTATACACAGGACTGCAGTCTTCAAGGCAAGATTTCTGTGGTGGCCTGCCATAATGGGATGCATGTATATACACAAGGGATATCATAGCTTGGACCTCTACTAGTTCCCATGAAGGGTCTCCAGAGCCTCCACCCACTTCCTTGCTGTACCCTCCCAGCAATACCTGGGGAAAAACCAACTATGTCTGCTCCCACAGCCAGTTCAGAGAAATCCCCTTTGTCCTTCTGCCATTGATCCATCAGGGAGAAGGCAAGTGGCCCTCCCGTTCCTTCAGTAGCATGACCTGGCAGGAAGGTGTATGCTAAAAGGTAGATATCCCTGCCAGAAGGACCATCACTTTCATTTCATTAAGAATTCTAAATGTGTATGATCTATAACAAGGTCACAGACCTAAAAGAAAGTTGAAAAGAAAGGAAAGCAGAAATGAATCACTCCTATCCAACAAAGTTGATCTTGGTCATGATCAGCTCAGGAACCAGGTGCTCCCTCAGCCCAGAATCTCTCACAAATGAACACACACAGCCTAGATCTTTGTCCATAAAATAAAGCAGCATCTTGTACCACAACTAGCTTTGCTGATCCTAGCTTTCTGTCTAAATTACTAGATTCAGCATTTTGCTGGGGGCTTTTCCCTTTCCTTATATTCCTGGGAAGAGAACACCTCAGAAAAGACACAAGGTAAATGGAGACTGCCCCCATCTTTTAAAAGCCCTCCCAATTGGCTTCTCATTTGATTTTCCCCAGTCTTCTATGGTCTCTGCCCATGACCTGGAGAGACAGGTCACCTAACCTTTCCTTAAGCCAGTATTTCTCAACCTTAGCAACTTTAAGATATATGGATTTCAACTCTCAGAATTTCCCAGTCAGCACATGTGGACTTCAACTCCCAGAATTCTCCAGACCACACAAAAGTTGCTGAGGTTGAGAAATAAATTTTAGAAGGATCAGAATGCAGAGAACCCTCTTTTCTCATGCTACTTTAACTTCGATGTTCTATATTTAACAGTTGTGTAGAACCAGAATCAATGTGGTTTTTATTGGAAGAGCAAAGCACTTCAGGGAATTGAGACCAGTCAGTAAAAATGTCAGATTAAATGAAGGGGGGGGGGGGAGTGGGCGGGGGGGGAGAATCCAGCTCAAATCAAATGATGAACTATTGTAAAACTCACAGAATGCAGTTGCTCCACTTATTTGCACTATCTCTAATTAATGATAAAAGATCAACAGTGGTATATTTCCAGATAAATACATGATAAAATTCTGATAATGGTGGATATTGCCAGCTGGATTTGGACAAGTTTTAATTTTAGAGATGACAGAGCATAAGGCCTATTGATGACAACATGAAAACTTAGAATAGAGGTCTTTTTTTAAAAAAATGGATTCTTCATTCATGGGTTCTCTGGAGCCATCTGCAATCATGAGGATATTCTACTTGTATTTGAGGGAGCAGGTATGGGGACATAACCCCACAGCTTTTAATTGCCCCTCCAAAGAACAAAGAACATTGGGAACTTATCTATACCTGGAAGAGTTCCATGTGATAACAGTTCTGGGGGCTGGAGGAATAATATTCCCCCCCTTTTTTTATAGAATTGCATCAGGTTGCTTTCTTCATTGGCTGCTTTGAGTTTGTTTCTATGGTCACTTGATCCTCATCCCACTCAAACAGACAGGGGGGAAGTATTATGTTTATTTATTGTTTTGATTAATTCTGTGCTCTTATTTAGGAATTCATGGTTGCATATGGAGTTTCTGTTTTACTCTCAGAACAACAGCCCTCTTTTCCAGATCATAAAGGCTGATTTACACCACATGCAAAGCCAAATCCAAACAATAAAATGATGGCTTAGGATAGAAGTGCCTTGTTTCAGGTTTCTCATGCTGCTTGTGTGTAAATCTGAGTGCAGGAGAGGAAGTGATGGTAGAGCTATTTTACATTGATTGTATATTTTAACTTGGTAAAGATTTTGCAGTTTTATCATGAATATTAACATTTCAAAATATTTTAAGGTCATACATGGAAACCCACCCATTTAAATGTATAGGTCTAAAATATTTAGCACTTGTTAGTGGTTTTGATTCTGCTGCCAGATGAACCATTATCGGAGGAAATGGTTACAGTTATTTGCTGTGTAAGCCTCGACTTTTACCAGAGACCTGGCAAGAAAAATGAGGAACTAACCAAAATTAGGGGTGAGAAGACAGAGAATTAAATATGGCAGCCTTCAGCAACCAGGTGCTCTCCCAATCTGTGTGAACAGATCTGTTCCCAGTCAGCTAATGCATTAGTTGAGGCTAATGTATAATTTAAGTCTTGGTGTGTGTTTCCTGGGAACAGCTCTCAGTAAGTCACATTGGGCCTCTCAAATTAATTTTATGTTCGCTGCCATTTTCACCTGCTGTGACCTGAAAGATTTCTAAAGGATACCACTTCACACTACAAGTATGGATCTATTTTTTGAAATTATAGCATGTATTTTTACATGCAGTAAACTAGCCCGTGACAGTAAAAGGTTTAGTGTAATTCTTTCTCCCATGTTGAATATATGTAAGACCTTAATTAATAGGAGGGCACATTTGAAAGTGTGTCTGTCTCCTGCAGGTTGAATGCTACAGTCTAAATTATACTACTTCAGTCTAGTTCCTCATTCTCAATAATATATGAATTCCTATAAAACAAATATGTAGGCACTGTATTAGCTAATTCTGTCCCAAGGGCTTTCTCCATCTACTGCCCTCCAGACATACTGAGATGGCACTCCCAAATTTCCCAACCGAAATAATGCTGACAAGACATACTGTAAACTTATTTATTAATCTTATCTACTATTTCAGTTATAATTGACTCTAAGCTGTGTACAAATGTAAAGAAACATTAAATAATATTATAAACATTAAAACAATAACACAGTAAAATAGAAGACAATAAATACAAAAATATACTAGCTGATGGCACAACTGACTCAAACAACATACCTTTACTTTATTTCCTGAACCCTTTCTGGAACAAGATTTGAATGATCTTCTGGAAAATCGCGAGAGAAGGGGCTACTCTTGGCCCTGGGGGCAAGCTGTTCCAAAGGAGGTGCCTATAGAGAATAGTAGCTTCTGTGCCCCCCCCAAAGATCTCAGTGGGAGATAGCATTCAATAGGTGTACTCTGCTTGCGTGCAATAGGCAGGCAGATTCTATCCAGAAGAGGCAGTCTTAAAGATATCCCAGCTGTAAGCCATATATGGCATTAGATATGATAAGCAACACTTTGAATTGTACTTGCAAACAGACTGGTAGTTAATTCAGCTCCCACAATATTGGTATGACAGTACAGGATCTGGTCTGTTAGCAGGTGGGCACCTGTATTCTTCAGCACCAGCTGAAGCTTCTGGATGGTTTTCAAGGGGAGCCCCGTGTAGTATGAATTACAGTACAGTAGTCCATTGAGTGACATGGACATGAATGACAGTGCTCCACCCCCTATTCCAAGAAAGGTTGCAGCTGGAAGAACAGCTGAACAAAGTGGACAAAGTCCCTCCCAGCTATGGTTCCCAACTGCTCTTCCAGCAGGAACCATGAGTACTGGGGAAAAAAAAACCCTTAGATTGCACATTGCAGGCTTGGTCTTTCATGATTAGTACAACTTTGTTATGAGTCAGAGATGGAACAGTTGTGGGATCAGGAGATCTCTAACTTAACTGCCACTTTGTCTTCCTTGGGTTGAGTCTGAGTCTGTTTCTCCCCATCCAGTCCCCGAATGCATGCAAACATCAGGTTAGGACCTCTACTACGTCACCCAATTTTGTTCAGATTCAAGACATACAGCTGGGTATCATCAGCATATTATTAAATAAAATGCAGGAAAGGACTGAGCTCTGGAGCATCCCATACTGGAATGCCTGAGGGCTCAATCTTTTCTCCATCCAACCACTAACTGAAATTGCCTATTTAGGAAGGAGTGAACCTACTATAGAATGATGCCTCTACTCCTAAACTCACAAGGACCCAAAATCTACAGTATTGGAAGCCACTGAGAGATCTAGCCGGACAAAAATGGCTGGGTTCCCAGCATCCAAATACTGTCACAGGTCATCTACCAAGGTGAACAATGCAATTCCTTTCCCATAACTGGACTTAAATCCAGACTGCTAGGGGTACAGATTATTTACTTCTTTCGGAATTCTCCGGAAGTAACTGCTGCCTTACCAGCTTCTCCACCAGCTTACCCCCAGAAGGATGATTAGAGATAGCATGATAGTGCTTCCAATTCACTGGGTCCATGATAGACCTCTTGAGGAGGATCAAACCAGTGTCTTTTTTGAACTGGCACTCTCCCCTTTCACAATTAGATATTGATTATTCATCAGATCCAGCTCCTTGTCCCCTTCCCAGCACTTTTAATCATCTAAGAGAGGCAGGGAGTAGGCCTACAGGTAATAGAGTTGAAAGAACTGTGTCCACTTCTCTGAGACCCACTGTGATGGAATGGAATTATGGAGGCCAGAGTCAGGGAGTGAAGAATCCTCTTTCGTCTCCCGAAGCGCAGGGAAGAGATAAGAGGATGAGGCTGGCACCTCCCTGAGGAATGCAGGCTGTGTTTACTGACTGACCCTGGGAACTGGTTCCAGTCTGGGAAGATTCTTGATAGAGATTGTAGCTAATAAACCTTGCTGGATTGAATCTGCATGGTCTCCTGGAGTTCCCTGGGCTAAACCTGACACCCACAGACTCTTACCTGGACACCTACAAGACACTGCTTCATGCATCTTCTAGAGCCTCTCCATACAAGATTGACACCCCTCCTGTTGAGGTTGATGCATCCCCCAAAACCCAGCCAGACAAATTCTGGAGAGAGAACCCCACTTGGCTGAGCCAGGTGTTGCTAGCATGCCCAGGTCAGTCCTCTTGTCCATGATCATGTCCTTAATGACAGTAGATTTATTGCCAATAAAGGGCATTAGGTTGGGTTAGGGCTAGAATGTAAAATGCCTTTGATTACTGTGGAACTTGAAGCAGATATCAGCTTTCACTTAATTGTTCTGCATCAATTTTCCTCTCACTGCTGTTAGTCAAATACGGTTCAGCTAACAGAATTCTGAAGATTTACACTGCCTATTACAATAGCATTTTGTCAGCTGACAAACACCAAGATTACCAATCTGCAGTTATTAGTGGCTTGTTGACTCTTCTTATTTACTGTTCCATGCCATTTCACAGCAATAGTACGATTTGACTTTGTTGTAAATAACTTCTTAATGCTTCACAGCATTTTTGTAAGGTGGAATTCATCACGTTTAACAAAAAAGTAACCAATATTCTAAATAAAAAGCAAGATGTTTAATGTAAATAATTTGCACCTACAATATTTATCATCACAAAGCAGATAAATGATTTGCTCCTTATCTTCAACTTTTGACTATAGGGAAAAAGTTATTACAGCAATTTTGCCATCCTTTATCGGCCTTTATTGTGCAGCTTGATCAAACATAAGGGAAGGGTATTTTGGAACAAATTAACAAATGCTTTCTCCAGAAGAATCTGTTGCATTCTGTGGTAGAATGGTGAGGTTGATATTTGTAGCTCCAGATTTTTCTGAATGTCCATCTTCATAAAAATGGCATATTTTATCCCCTGCCACCACATAGGGTATACTGTGGAGTAGAACAGAAGTGAAGGCAACTAATTTTCCATACCAAGAGCCTTCTCTCTGGCCTTTTCCTTCCTCTCTCAGTTTATACCTAATTTCCTCTGTACAAATGAACTTCATATATGAAAAATTGTATAAACTCCACTCTAGAGCTTTTGCCTCCAAATACTGAGAAATCCTGGAGAACATGCAAAAACCAGATGTGCCCATCTTCCAAAGGGGGAGAAAGGAAGATTGACAAACCTAGGAAAACATGCAGTGAATATTAGGATTTGCTAGCAAATGTATCTCTGTTTTTTATATTCCCTACATATGCAAAGAGAGAGAGAGAGAGGGATTATGGGAATGCCAAAACATAATATATTTTTACAAAGCATTTAACAAGACATCCCATGTATCCTTAATAAGATGACCCAAGATAGTCAGAGTGATAATGCTGTTATAGTTCAGTGAATGCTCTGCATAGGCTAAGAATGAGGTCTTGAGTCAAGTGGCATAAGATTCCAACCTGATTCCTGTATTACACAGTTTATAAATTACCTGGATGTGGACGTAGAGGATGACACAGTGCATGGATGGATAGTCAGCCCATAGAAAAGAGAATCAGCATTTAAAAAAAAAAAAATCTTTGACATGACTGGGCCAAAAACAATAACCTGAAATCAATTAAGCTTGCATTTTTACAACTTTGGGCTTGGGAGTCATATGTGTGAAAATAATCTACTGTCTTAGTAGATATGGACATGGGTTAGCAGCAGCAGGATGCTGCTACTAAAACAGAAGGCAGTGTTAGGCTGCACTAACAGAAGCCAAGTGTCCACAGTAATCATCATTTTGCTGTGTTTGGCATCAGTTAGGTCACATTTAGGGTACTATATCCTAAAATTTCTGCAACTCTTTTCCTCACAATCCCTGGCTAGATCCACCCCATTGTTGAACTTGATTTTTATTTTGTTGGCTTCTCTTGCCATTTTATATTTTCTAAATTCTGTTCTGTTTTTCAAGTGTGATTCAACTGACACTCTCCAGATGAAAGCAATTAAGTATTTCAAACTGTTGAACTATACAAAATTTTAGTTAATTTTGTAATTAACTAGTTTTTCTATAAAACTAAAAATAGATCACTTGCTGTATGTAATTAAAATTCATCTTTAATGTTAGCTAAATTCTCACCAATCTTTAGAAATGAATGGATATATTGACTGAAAATTTAAAATATAATTGCAGTAGACTTTGACAGCAGCTACTCTTATAAAGTGAAAGTATGTTCAGTGATGGATACCCTCTTGCAAATAATGTGTATGTCTCCACGAATGGATGACCATTTTACCATAAATGTGTCTATGGGAAAGTTCTTTCACTGGGTGTGGGTAGAGAGATATCATGTTGAAAGTGTTTGTCACCAGGCATGAGAAACAGAAACACCCTCTATGTCCTACTTGTAACGTACACCTTTATTATAGGGAAACTTTGGTGTTAGAATATATTTCTATCCCCATTTCAAGACTGATAAACTACTCAGGCTGATCTTGTCAGTCTTGCGCCCTGACCAGCACAGTTGCTCCTATAATTATCCTTTATGTTAATTTGTTTTAGAAGGACGCGTCAGTCTCAGATAAAACACCAGATGAGATGGAGGGTGGTTTTGTTTTTTAAAAAACAAATTTGCGTTGTTTATCTATATAGAATGGTCACTCTGGTCTTTGATACCTTCTCAAATGGCTAAACAGACATTTATGTGTTGTTTGGGAACATTATCAGGCTAAAGGATCTCTGAAAAAAAGACATGATTTCTTCATGACTAAGGGATTTCCCTCTGGTGCGCTAGATCATAAAAACAGAAACATCAGTAGGAGAATATAAAGTATGACTGACTATTTCATGTTATTTATATTAGGGTGGTTACATCTGCTAGTGTACCAGAAGAAAAAATTATTCCAGAAATCAAGAGTAACATAAACTAGGTAATAGCGCTAAGATCTAGGCTGTTGAAGGTGGCTTTGTAATGCAATGAGTCATCTTGTACTGATACCATTATTCTAGTCATCGTATTCAGACAATATGCTTGTTTGTGTAACCAAGCACATGAGGAATAGCAACCAACTCCTTTCCTTTCTCATTGGAAGTGTCACTAAAGAGGGGTCATTCCTTGCTACAGAACAGATGTGGGCAGTGGAGAAGCTTCCTGAGGAGCTGGAACATTGGAGAGTTCCAGCTGTGCTGGAAGCAGAGAGACATCATCATGCTGCATCCAGTGATGTCACCAGAGCAACTGGGAAAGCAGAGGGTCTCCTCACAAGTTTAGTGAGATTGCCTGAACTGAGCCTCTGTTATGTTGGGTTCCACATCTTCCTTCAGTGGTTTCATTTGGACTGATCCTCTCTGACATCAGCTCACTTTAACAGATCTTCTGGCCATGCTGTATCTTGTTTTATTGATTATGCTATAAAGTGTCTTTAAAGAAAAAGGTAGAGAATTAATGTTTTAATAATCATTGCAGTGTCTGGGTTCACACATGGCTACAGTGTGGTTTCTTCTGTGTTGGCTTGTAGTTTATTTTTTCAATAAACTATGATTAAACAAGAAAGCCAGTTTGATGTAGTGGTTAGGACACCAGGCTAGAAACTGGGAGGCCGTGAGTTCTAGTCCCATCTTAGGCATGAACCCAGCTGGGTGACCTTGGGCCAGTCTCCCTCTCTCAGCCCTAGGAAAGAGACAAGGGCAAACCACTTCTGAAAATGTTCAGACAGTTGCCAGGAGTCAACATTGACCTGAAGGCACAGGGAAAAAAAATAGTATAACGGACAAACCCTATTTATAAATGCAGATACACTGCATTTATCTGCTTCTTACTACATTACTGCTGTGCACAGTCTACAGTAGAAGTGTCTTTTTTTTGGAAATCCTTTAGCCTAATAAACTGAAACTCTGCAGATGTGACAAGCTGTTTCCTTTGTGAATAGGAAATGTAGTGCTCATAGGCTGGAGAGCAGGCCTAACCATGCCACAGAATTTAGGAGATGGCAGAGAGATGAAAACAGGAACAAGATTTGCAGAATGCAACATAGTGGTTTAAAAGGGCAGGCAGATTTGATGTTTGATGTTTTAGGCCGAAAACTGATTGTTACCTGGAATTGCAAAAGCAAAATGTTTACCATATTGCATAAACATAGTCGATACTACCAGACACGTGCCAGTGCACACTTCTTAGTGCAGGCATGAGGAGGACTACTTTAGTTAATTCTGTAGCAGATTGGGAGTGAGAGTCGACATGTACTTTCAAGCCAGACATCAAGTTTTAGCATGTCAGAATCAGGATTGAAGGACCAAACAGTAACTGACTGGATCACAAATGAAGCCAAGCAATGTTTGAAGCCTATAGACAAGAGGAAGTAGGGAAGCGGTGGAAATCTGGGCTCAAGCTGAGGGCAGAGCAGGAAACAGCTGGTAGTAATTGAGAAAAACTGTGAAGATCCAAGCAAAATGGGTAAGAGGGTGATGCATGAATAGGAAACAAGAGAAGATGGTCCCTGTAGAAGCAGCTCACGGAAGTGACTGTCGTTTTCCAGAAATAAAAGCCTGCGCACGCAATTGCAGTTTGGGTTTATACGTTACGCTGAGCAATAGGTTTTTTAAAATTATAGTTCATCGATAAATCACAATTGACTGGGTTAAATCAAGGCATTAAAAAAATCGATTGGGTTTGTATTAACTCATAAAAAAGCAACAGAGGCTGGGTTCAAAAACATTACTGTATAAACCTTAACCAAACAACCCACAATAAGGCCATGTTCACACAACGTGTATTTGTATGAACAAGTTTTTAACCCCTGCGTGCCACATATAAGACAAGACTCACCATGTTGTTTGAATTCAAAATGGACACCCTCTGAATTTCCTTCAGCTCAGATGCTGTGTCTTAGTTTTGGGGTAGTTGGTTACAACATCTGGATTAAAGAGATTCAAGATGGCATGTGTTTTGAGTTTGAATAACAGAGTAAGTCCAAAACTTTGTGTAATAAGCAGTGGGTTTAATAATAATGCCACGTATGTTGTCGCTACTTAAGGTCTCTTGCTCATGCACTGTGCAGGCACGGTAGCTGTCTCGGTGCAATGCATAAACTAAGTTGCAGTTATATAAAGGAGGACCAGTTGGTGATTGTGAGACAGCTCTACACTGGAGATCAGGTGCTCCAAGCAGTGGCTTAATACAGCAGCTGCTTTGTTTATCCTTAGTAAGGCAACAAGGTCAGATGCATTACATTGTATGTCAGCTAAAATGTTGTCATGCCTGGAATCAAGCCACCATGGCTCCTGATACATGCACTACCTTGTTTTTCAATTAGTCGACATAAATTATGGCTATTTAAAAATAGACTACCATCCTTGCAAAATTACTTTCTCACAGCTAATTAGAATACATTCTCAGTCAAGAATTAATATGCAGCTACTCTACTTTACATAAGTCTATGAAAGGTCAGACATATTAATGGGTTGCTGTGAATGTGCTGCCTGCTTTTGGGTGCTACCGAACAATATACCAGACCATGTTTTGGCGAATTTATGCTACTTCTTACCTGACAGCACTAAATGTTTAACCAAATGAACTTTCACCTGGGTAGATTTTCTCCCTGCGTTTTCTGAAAAGTGGGTTTTCCAGGCTGCCTTTTCAAGACTACTTACATCAATGTCTGTGTTGTAATAATATTCTAAGCTCCAAGGGGAATTGGACTGAGTGATCTCAAGGATTCCTTTCAACCTGGCAGTTCTTCCAAATATTTTTTTTAATTTGCTAGCAGAATGCCCAACCAATTTGCTGCCACCGAGGCTGTCCTATTTATAACCTAATGTTTATTCAACAGGCCTGTGCAAACCTTCAAAGAGTGCTTCATTGTGATAAAGGTTTGTGTGAAGCACTCCTTTTAAAACTGCTCTCCCCACTTGCTCCCTGCTAAAATGCTCAGAAGTCTCTCCTGGCTAATGTCACTGTTGAGGAGCTTCAAGGTAACATGAAGTGCCTCAGGTGAGTCAAGTCACCTCTACACTGCGTTGAGTTAAAGCACAGCTTCTGTGTACACCAGGGTTATTCAGTTCCCCTTGCCATGTTGCTTATTGGTCAATTTTTCTTTTGAAATGTACAGTTTTACCACAGGGAACCTCTGCAGAGCGTCCCCTGGGGGAAATTTCTTGCCACCCTGTCTCTACATTTCACCTCCTTGCTCATCTGAAACCAGGGCAGGTATAGCATTTATAATCTTTTATATACCTGTCTCATACAGATGTAGGCTCTTGTTCATGGAGCTGCCACATCCTGATATTGTCTGCATTGTTATAGTTCATCTTCCTCCAATAATCCTTTCCCACTGCTCAACCTGGAAAGGTTTTTGAATGCTGGATTGTCATTGTGTTGTCACAGTTACAGCTACTCAGAAAAGCTTTCGAATCAGGTATATTATTCTATCACTATGAGGCTCTCATATGCTAGGGTCTTCACTTACTTCTGTTGACAGTGCATTTTCTCTTGCCACCATCTCTCTGAAGAGATTCTTTTTTTCCAACTTTTTCTAAAGTGGGGAATGATGAGATTTTGGCTAAATCGCAACCCAGTACTCTGGGTGGGGGACCAGGAGATATTTTGAAGAAGACTCAGGTGCTGGCCTGCTGAGGCAGCAAAGATTAACACTGATTGCCAGGCATTATGAGGAAGTTCTAGACTCTCCCCAATCTAGACATGCTCATGAGTCCAAGCACAGTGTGGCTCTATTCCAAGTTCATTTGAATATGTTCTAAAGCAGAAATTGGCAACCTTTTGTTGGCTGAGAGATTTGCACCTCACTCTCTCTCCCCATTCCTGGTTAGCTGGAAGGCATACGATGCCTTTGTGGTTGCAATATCACCAGAATGATGGAGCTAGCTTTTCATCCTCTTTTAAAACTTCGGGTGGGTTTGGGTGGGAATGAGAGCAACTTTAGTGGTGAAGCATTTTTCATTTCATCTTTAATCTGCCCAATCCCACCAAAACGGCTAAAATTCTGCTGCCAAAATTTTGGTAGTGTGGTTTTGCTCTGTGTTTTTGGATGGAGGGGAGACTTAAGAAAATGGAGTGCTTTGCCTAGAAGTCTCCTATCCCCGTCCCTGTCACTCTTTAGGAGCAAGGAGAGTAAAAGTGTGCAGCTGAAAATCAGCCATTCTGTCACTGAATTTCAGTAGCACAATTTCCAGGTACAAACCTTCTATCCCTGTTGGGAATGGATGGACTGGTAGTCTCAAATATTTTCATTCTAAAACACATGTTGGAATAGGAGACTACTGTGGCCAGCTTTTTCTTCAGCATGTTTTTTGTTCAGGCAAGAAATGCATAATGATGGACAGAAGTGACTTGCTGTAGTCCATTTTCTGTCCCCTCTCTCAGCAGGCAAAGGCAAGCTAGCTAGCCGTCTGTACGTAAAAAGAAATACAGGATAGGCATATTACAGTCTGAGGGATTCAGGGGATGGTTCCATGCAAAGCTTTTAGTAAGCAGCCACCTATTATGCTAACTATTGGTTTGGTTTGTTTAACTATTGTTTGGCTTATCTACCATGCTAAGCCAAGACCAACGAAATCCCACTATGGACAGCAGGAAGTTTGAGCCCAATCCCATGCATAATTTGTTTGAGTTTTACCACCAGTTCCTTTGCTTTGTTTGTTTGCTGTCATGGAATATTTTAAAGTAAGCCACTATTATGCTCAATCTACACACTTAAAAATAACCATAAATATTCCAAAATGACCAAATGCCATGTGAAATATGACTGGGTAAGTGTTGTACCCTTAGAATATCTTGGTGCTGTAGAATTTGGGTAGACATAATAATACCTTGGCATAGAGTAATGTACAAGTTGAACAGGTATTATATTATCAAATATATATTGTCAAATACTGCAGGCATTGTCAGAATGTAATACCATATCATCCCACCAAATCTTAATTAGTCTTGAATAAAAGCTGCACAATTTCTCCTCCATCATCATATAAGAGAGCAAGAAAAAGAGGCAGTTTCTCCGAAAATAACAGAAGAATCCCATCACACTACCAAGGTTTTAATAACTAGCTTGTCTGGAAGGTATAATAGGATAAACTTCCAAATGAAGGACACTTTTTGGACAAACTAGTTATTAAAGTGTGATGGGATTCTTGTTTTTGCTGTTGCATCTGGAGATCTTCTAGACATCAGATCAACATCCCTTAGCCCAGCAGCATCCCGTTCTAAATAAATAAAAGTCAAGCAGCAGACACCTGAGCCAGTCCCCTTTATGGGGACCTGGCCTAGTGGGGCGTACTGGCTGTTGCCTCTAAAAAATTAAAGTAATGTTCTCGTTAGAAACCAGGGTGAAAGGCAATTGACAGAAAAGATAATTAACAAGGATTGTGGCCAGTTGGAGATAGTTGATTAAAGCAGATGAAGAAAAGCTGAAGAAAAGGTAGCAGAAACAGCATTGAAGAAGAGCTGGTATGTGTGTGAGCAGGGAACAATGGTTGAAGCAAATTGGTGACTGTGTGAGTGCATGGAGGAGAACCAGAGATGAATAGCTGGAGGGAGTTTCTCTCAAGGCATCTTGCCTCAGTCATCTCAACAGGGAACATATCTGTAAATACATTGGGAACCAATGGTCTGTTGGGACTTTCTAGAATGGGCATATATACAGTATAATGCAGTAGACAGATGGGCACTCCTCATAACAAATAAAGTCAGGCTTTTTCTTACCTCAATTAGAACAAACAATATTTTCTGCCTCCATAGTTTTATGGGGGTGTACATATGTGTGTGTTTATTCTGTGGATATTCTACCTACATTTGTGGAGAAAAGCTGAAATTCTGAATTTAATTATCAATTACTGCAATTCTTTGGGGAATAGCATTTCAACATACAATTTAAGTAAAGATCTAGATCTACAAGCACGTTCTACACTCTCTTTCTCTCCATATACACATGCACACACCATAGAATTTTTCAGGTGCTTTCTTAGTCAGCCTTCAGGAAGAAAATTATGTCAGCCTCCCTAAATAGAATGACAAAACAAAGCTTGGCAATTTGGATGATTTAGCCAGCACACAAACACATACTTCTTTAAGTTGGGAAGAGTTGGACAACAAATTGGGATTCCCACAGACAATATAAGTGTCCGCAGGGAAGCTTGTTTCTTAGTATGAAATTTTTGCATGTCAAATATAAAAATATGTATTTTGTTGAAATGGATAAATGAAAACATCAGCTTTCTCCATGTTGGTTAGTATATATAGATAGTGGTCATGAATTTAACATATACACCCTATTGATAAGAGGAAAAATAAATGCCAATCAATAAAACACCACGTGTCATGTGCTTTTCAGAACAAGGAAAAACAGGATAATGCACCACAGCCTATCAGTTAATAGGATTACAAATGGCCCAGCCTTCCTGGAAGAATCTGTTATACAAACATTTGCGAGACAAAGTGGTGAATATTTTTAACAAGCAAAATATTCTAAAAGTTAAACATTTCACCACCATATCTCTAGTATAATTCCAGTGAATCCCTCAAGGAAGTGTGTTATGTATATAATGGATAACACAAAGTGAACTAGCTGTTAAAGCTGGCCATACAACTTATTCTAGACACACATTCATAAAGTAAAAGAAAAACCATCGTGACTGCACTAGACTCTTTGGAGCAGACAAACCTCATATTTAAATAGCAAAGTCAATACTGTGGACCGAAGGCCTAAGAGAATTGCAGATGAAACACTAGGATGGCTGGAAGCCAGAAGGAGAGATGAAATGATGTGGCAGCAGGCTGGAACTGCCTTGGAAGTTGGCCCAGATCCATGGGAATTGTTACACAATTTGGGAGGCCTTCATCAAGCAAGAACTGAAAAAAAAAGAAAAAACAGAATTCACATGATCTTTGCTAAGCACTGTTTGCCACAATTGCTTCAGATTTGTAATGATTTAGAATGCGGTGCCTTTATAAAAACAATTTCTTGTGAAGCCACTAGAGGATGTGAACATGAATGAAAGCATAATGTTAACAAAGGTACTGTAGTCCTGCTCAGTAATTTATAATTTGCTGGTATAGCAGTGCAATTCTCGAACAATGTTGTAGGTATAGACATTACACAAACTATATGCCAATATAAAGTGTTTTAATTGATGTACAGCTTGACCCTGTAAATGTATACTTAAACATACATTCCAGTGAATTCAGTGAAACAATTTGCCATTTAAAGATTTTTAATATATGTTCAAATGCCTTATCAGTGGTTAGCTGATTTACATATGCCAAGCCATGATATGTTTAATCATGGTTTATTTAACAAAACACAAGGTGCTAGGGCAGCATAACCTACTACACTATAAACTATGTTTTTAATCCACAATAGCTGGATAGCTAAGAAATTATATTATGGCTTAAAACAATGTATGAACTCAGCATTTAAAAAACGGAACAGAAACAAAATAGGTTGGGGGAAGCAAAATAGGTACACTAAAACCCAAGTCTTTGCTTTAAAAAAGTTAAAAATATTAAATATTAAAAAATAGCTAATAAATTGTTTTAAGAAAGTACCAAAAAATTAAAAATTACACTACTGAATTAATGAAGCACAAACTGGTGGTTGCATAAATGGAGCCGATGAATGAATGACATGCAGCCTGCAGGTAGTCTGCCCACCTGTGGTTGTGTGTTGCATGAATAGAGCAAATTGCAGTTTAATAAACTAACAGTGTTAACTATTAACATTGGATTAGTATGGTATGTTAACTAGTGCTATAGATGGGTTTGCACATCATACTTAAACTAGTTTATAAATAGATTTATAGTGTCATCTCAAATTGTAGTTAGATAAATGTATCTTACTCTGGCTATTTTGTGTTATATTTATTTATTGGATTTGTCCATAAAAGGCCACCCAATTGTCAAAGGACCGATTAGCAGAGCCAGAAAGTAAGATTCATTTAAATTTCACCTTCTGTGCTCACACACTAAAGTGGTTAGCTAGACTGGCTGCAAAATTTAGCATAAGGATTCTTCTGCTCTGTTTTCTCCCCCCCCCCCCTTCAAAAGTTCATAGAAAATTGTGTAATTAATCTGTGTCCTTCCTTGAATCTGTCTCCAATTCACAAGGCCTTCTCCCACTTGAACCTAATCACAGCCTGGACATATCTTCATGACACTGCTTCTACCTTATCCCCAACCTATACCAGAAACAGCTTATAGGCATCCATCGCTGTTACAGGATTAAAGTAATGTTTTATTTATTTACATTTATTTATTTATATTTCAAATTTAGATACCGCCCATCTCATAATTTTACCCCTTAAGCAGGCAATAAGCTGCAGCATTTTTGCTACGAGTATAGTCTCATGCACTTCACCAGCCCTTCTGTTGCAATCAGTTAATCTCCTAGGGATGGGATCAATCTGATTCCTACTGGCCACTTGAGGTTGGTGGATCAGCATGGACAGGAGTTCCTATTTCATGGTGCAACTCTCCCTTCCAGAAGAGTGCTAAATTCATGTCCCAAAAGAAAATGAATAAAGCCCCTGGTTTGGTGCAGATGTTTTGTGCAGATGTCATTTTCTACAAGGGTTTGTTCCAGCTTCTTATTTATCATCTGTTACAATTTTCAGTGATCCCTTCATGGATCACTGCCTTGTCGTGGCGAAGGAGCTTGCATAACTCAGTGAAGCCATGAGCTATACTGTGCAGGGCCACCCAAGACGGACAGGTCATGACAGAGAGTTCTGACAAAATGTGATCCACTGGAGAAGGAAATGGCAACCCACTCCAGTATCCTTGCCAAGAAAACCCCATGGACAATGTTAAAAGGCTAAAAGATATGACGCCGGAAGATGAGCCCCTCAGGTCGGAAGGTGTCCAATATGCTACTGGGGAAGAGCGGAGGGCAATTCCAAGTAGCTCCAGAAAGAGTGAAGCGGCTGGGCCAAAGCCGAAAGGACGTTCAGCTGTGGATGTATCTGGAAGCGAAAAGAAGGTCCGATGCTGTAAAGAACAATATTGTATAGGTACCTGGAATGTAAGATCTATGAACCAAGGCAAGCTGGATGTGGTCAAACATGAGATGACAAGATTGAACGTCGACATCTTGGGAATCAGCGAACTGAAATGGACGGGAATGGGTGAATTTAATTCGGGTGACCATTATATCTACTACTGTGGGCAAGAAACCCTTAGAAGAAATGGAGTTGCACTCATAGTGAATAAGAGAGTGGGAAAGGCAGTAATGGGGTACAACCTCAAAAACGACAGAATGATCTCAGTGCGTATCCAAGGCAAACCATTCAATATCACAGTCATCCAAGTCTATGCCCCAACCACTGATGCTGAAGAAGCTGAAGTTGACCGCTTCTATGAAGACCTACAACACCTTCTAGAACTAGCACCAAAAAAAGATGTCCTTTTCATCATAGGGGATTGGAATGCTAAAGTAGGAAGTCAAGGAGTAATCAGAATAACAGGCAAGTTTGGCCTTGGAGTACAAAATGAAGCAGGGCAAAGGCTAATAGAGTTCTGTCAAGAGAACAAGCTAGTCATAGCAAACACTCTTTTCCAACAACACAAGAGACGACTCTACACATGGACATCACCAGATGGTCAATACCGAAACCAGATTGATTATATACTTTGCAGCCAAAGATGGAGAAGCTCTATACAGACAGCAAAAACAAGACCAGGAGCTGACTGTGGCTCAGATCATGAGCTTCTTACTGCAAAATTTAGGCTTAAATTGAAGAATATAGGGAAAACCACTAGACCACTCAGGTATGACTTAGATCATATTCCTTGTGAGTACACAGTGAAGGTGATGAATAGATTTAGAGGATTAGATTTGGTAGACAGAGTGCCTGAAGAACTATGGACGGAGGTCCGTAACATTGTACAGGAGGCAGCAACTAAAACCATCCCAAAGAAAAAGAAATGCAAGAAAGAAAATGGCTGTCTGATGAGGCTTTACAAATAGCTGTGGAAAGAAGGAATGAGAAAAGCAAGGGTGAAAGGGAAAGATATAAGCAACTGAATGCAGATTTCCAGAGAATAGCAAGGAGAAATAAGAAGGCCTTCTTAAATGAACAATGCAAAGAAATCGAGGAAAACAATAGAATGGGGAAGACTAGAGATCTCTACAAGAAAATTGGAGATATGAAAGGAACGTTTAGTGCAAAGATGGGCATGATAAAGGACAAAAAGGCAGGGACCTAACAGAAGCAGAAGAGATTAAGAAGAGGTGGCAAGAATACACAGAAGAACTATACAAGAAAGATCTTAATGTCCCTGATGTCCACGCTGGTGTGATCACTGACCTTGAGCCAGACATCCTAGAGAGTGAAGTCAAGTGGGCCTTAGGAAGCATTGCTAAAAACAAAGCTAGTGGAGATGACAGTATTCCAGCTGAGTTATTTAAAATACTAAAAGATGATGGTGTTAAAGTGCTGCACTCAATATGCCAGCAAGTTTGGAAAACGCAACAGTGGCCACGGGATTGGAAAAGGTCAGTTTATGTTCCAATTCCAAAGAAGGGCAATGCCAAAGAATGCTCAAACTATCGCACAATTGCACTCATTTCACATGCTAGCAAGGTTATGCTCAAAATCCAACAAGCTAGGCTTCAGCAATACATGAACCGAGAACTACCGGATGTACAAGCTGGGTTTCGAAGAGGCAGAGGAACTAGAGATCAAATCGCCAACATTCGCTGGATCATGGAGAAAGCACGAGAGTTCCAGAAAAATATCTACTTCTGCTTCATTGACTATGCAAAAGCCTTTGATTGTGTGGATCACAACAAACTGTGGCAAATTCTTAAAGAGATGGGAGTACCAGACCACCTTACCTGTCTCCTGAGAAATCTGTATGCGGGCCAAGAAGCAACAGTTAGAACAGGTCATGGAACAACCGATTGGTTCAAAATAGGGAAAGATGTACGACAAGGCTGTATACTGTCATCCTGCTTATTTAACCTATATGCAGAGTACATCATGAGAAATGCCAGGCTGGAAGAATCACAAGCCGGAATTAAGATTGCAGGGAGAATCATCAACAACCTCAGATATGCAGACGATGGCAGAAAGTGGCAGAATAATGGCAGAAAGTGAAGAAGAACTAAAGAGCCTCTTGATGAGGGTGAAAGAGGAGAATGCAAAAGCTGGCTTGAAACTCAACATTAAAAAAACTAAGATCATGGCATCTGGACCCATCAATTCCTGGCAAATAGAAGGGGTAGAAATGGAAGCAGTAACAGACTTCATTTATTTGGGCTCCAAGATCACCGCAGACGGAGACTGCAGCCATGAAATTAAAAGACGCTTGCTCCTTGGGAGGAAAGCTATGGCAAGCCTAGATAGCATATTAAAAAGCAGAGACGTCACCTTGCCAACAAAGATCCGCATAGTCAAAGCTATGGTTTTTCCAGTAGTAATGTATGGCTGTGAGAGCTGGACCATAAAAAAGGCCGAGCGCCGAAGAATTGATGCCTTTGAACTGTGGTGCTGGAGAAGACTCTTGAGAGTCCCCTGGACTGCTAGGAGGTCAAACCAGTCAATCTTAAAGGAAATCAACCCTGATTGCTCATTGGAAGGATTGATAATGAAGCTCAAGCTCAGATACTTTGGTCACCTAATTGCGAAGAGAGATCTCTTTGGAGAAGACCCTGATGCTGGGAAAGATTGAAGGCAAAAGGAGAAGAGGATGGCAGAGGATGAGATGGTTAGATAGCATCACTGAAGCAATGAGCATGAAACTGAGCAAACTCAGGGAGGCAGTGAAGGACAGGAAGGCCTGGCGCAATATGGTTCATGGGGTCACGAAGAGTCGGACATGACTTAACGACTAAACAACAACAATTTTCAAATTTTGTAAAGCTTTCACCTTAGCCAGACTGAATGCAATGCCCTCAGCAGTCCTTTTTGGATGTTTTAAGGGCATTCCTATGCACCTTTGATTAAGTCCATGTGGAGATGGCTCAATAGAAACACTAAGCCATATGCTATTATATTGTTCCCTATATAAAGACTTTAGACAGATACACACACACACACACACACACACACACACACACACACACACGATACTGAAGAGATATCCTGGCAGGGAGTGTGATTTCTATTTAATGTTACTCCTTTCAGACAAGGACCCGAAAATATCCTCCCAAGTTGCCCAGTTTGGTGCTACCATCTGTACAATACGCTCCACCATTATTTAGATTTAAAACTTCATAACATAGTATTTTACTTTGATATATTTTAGCATTTTTATTTTAATTTTTAGATTAAATAATATTAACTGTTTTGTTTTATATATATACATAAATGTAAGATGGTTACTATTGTATATTTTGATTGTATCTGGCGTTAGGGCTGTAATAAACGTGTGTGCGCACGCAGATGTATTCAAAGGGAGCCTGACTATCAGCTGATCATAGGCCTTCTTTTGGATATGGGTTTGCTGCTATTCCAGATTATGGTTCTTCCAGTGTAAACTAAATCCCTTTGAATGCACCCATGGAAAACACTTGTGTGAAACCAGAATGAGTTTTTACAGATGGTTAAATCCATTAATCTAGCTGTCTGTCGAAACTTGCCACCTCCTACAAACCCAGATCCATCCCACATTAAGGAAGGTGATAATTGAAGGTTATCCCACTGGCTGATGATGTTTGGTGGAAGGGGAGGAAAACAAAGCCACAGGAATCCACCGATTCCTGTCCTTAACATGTTTTATGCCAGCTTTACCAAGACAGCACCACTTACTGGCATCATGACTGTGGCAGGATAGGGACTGCCAATGGAGGCAGCAAAATTTATGCCGATATAGTTTTCCGCAGGTTCAAGGACCGATGGATAGCACTAATTGGACCATAAGGAAGAGCCCACCATTGATTTACATAGTAAGTTGTCAGTTAAAAATGATAACACCTTTTGGGCATTGAGAAAAAGAATGAATGGAGGGGCACGGAGTTCAGTCTTCTGTTCTCCACTTTGAATCTCACCATGATTCTGAGGAATGCCTAAGAAAATATCTAATTCAGCGTTTCTCAACCTTGGCAACTTTAAGATGAGTGGCTGGCTTGGGAATTCTGGGAGTTGAAGTCCACTCATCTTAAAGTTGCTAAGGTTGAGAAACACTGGTCTAACTGCATTTGATTGAATGGAGTTGCCATCCTTTGCACAATTAAAAATCGTTAGTGTCTTAATGATTTGGAAAATTTAAACAAATTTAACCAAATACAGTTAAAGCTTCACTTTATAGCTTCCCCATACAAAGACTTAAATAAAAGCAAGGACAAAACCTGTTAAGAGAAGAATAAGATTTTTTTTTTTAATTCTACAAGGCATCAGACCATTGAAAACTGTCAGCATGCATAGATCATTCTGAGGCCCAAATATTAGCTTTTGACATTATTTTGCTGAATTGTGTTTGATGGATTCAGTTTTTTAAATTATGAACATCCATGACAGCACTGAAAGATCTCACTAGTGAAAAGTTGAAGAATCTTAAGAATGCTTATACAATTCAAATAAGAGTTACCCCTTCACCCATAAAGATGCATTTAAAAAGAGACTGCCCCATACTTTTATCACATTTTTAAAACATTTGTTTTTCACTTATTCAAGATCAAATGTGTATTGCCTCCAAACATTTAATTATCCTAGTAACAATTAGCTAGATTAAACACTAGAAAAAGAAAGTGGAATTCTCATTTGATATTTGACTGTGAACACAAGAGTATTTGTATGTACTGCATGTAATCCAAGTTTGGCAATAACTATTTACTAATGCCAGATGGCATGGCAAGTTATAGCAAGCCATGATTTGTTAGGTATATATTTAGGCCACTATTTCAGCCACTTTTCTGCTGTTTGATCAACATTTCTTGGGCTTTTAGGGTTTTTAAAAAAATTATTTTAACATATGATGACAATCTCTCTATAAGATTGAGGTTGGAAAATCAGCCTTATCTACTGTGAAAGTCTCTTGGATGCTACTGCTTCATGAACTTTCTCAAATAGCCCTGAGTCCAGCAGAATTTCCAAATTGCACATTTGATTCTTGAGCTAATATCAGTGTAAGCTTCACCCCACATCTCTCTCACATCATCTTTATCTGGATTAAGCATCAACTTTTTCTTCCTCATCCTGTCAAAACTGTCTCTAGAATTGCTCACCCTCCATAGGATAAGCAATATAAAACATTTGCATGTTTTTAAAAATAATTTTTATAGAAATTTCAGTTACAGTAGTAAAAGCATATACAAACTAAACTCAGAGAGAAAAAATGAGATACAAAGAAAGAATAAAACGTCCAAGGAAAGAAAAAGAAAAAAAAAAGAGGAAAAAAAGATACATTTAAAGAAGTGACTTCTGATCCTCATCACAACAAATAAAAACAAACTTAATCATTCTTCACCCCTATAAGGTTACAAATATCTCTTCTTCCTTTAACCTATCCCTTATCCATATGCAAATCCATAAATCATCAACTTTTCAGTCCTGGTGCCAGGAAAAAGTCCATTAAGGGTTACCAGAGCTTTATAGAAACATGTCTTATTTTAACCTTGGTCAAACAAACCAACTTTATATTCCTTCTTCTAATAATCTTGATCTTCAATTCATTCAGATATTGTTGTAGGATTTGATCTCTCCTCAATTTTTCTTTTTCCCATGCCAAAGGCTTCTTCAAGACTTTAGCAAACCTCTTCTGTAAATCTAATAAAAAGTAATTGCCCAGGCCATTGTATTTCCACTTTAATTTTCAACGCTTTAACCAACTTCTTTTGTGTATCCATTAGAAAGCCCTTATCCAGGTCATTCTCTTGGCTTGTCATTTGTGTTTCCACTTTAGTTGTCTTTTCTGTCTTATAAACAGAAGTTTTTAAAAACTTTCCAATATTTCTGGTTCTAATATTTCTACATCAGACAAAATTTGTTTCACCTCTTTATCCTGTAAATTTCTCAAAATATACTCTTTCACATCTGTCATTCCTTTGTTAACATCTTTTAAACATAGTCTATCCATAGAAGGAGACATTATTGCTGACATTGTGCTGCTAGTTTCTGACCCCATTCTTCAAAAGTCTCCTGGAGTATTTCAAATGTCATAACATTTTGTGTCAGTTTGTAAATTCCAGTACTAACCAAAAACAAAAGGCAAACTTTCACTTTTTTCCTTTTCCTGCCTAAAATCTTTAGTCCCCACTAGTGTCAAAATTCTGAAATCATAAAGTCTCAAATTTCTGTTATAACTGAGGATAGACAAATCAATTTAGTTCCCCACAAAAGACTATTTATATAATTATTTCCAAAATCTTATAGTAAAAGTCCTAATATTCCAAACTTGTCTGGTCCCTTAATTCATTTATAATTTTCTTGAATCAGAGTCTTATTTAGCATTTTGCTGTTTATTTCTAATTCTTTAAATTCTTAAGCTTATAGTTAATTTTTATTTTATTCAAGAATGTAGGTAAACTCACCAGGTGGCTGTTCAAACTTGTTGTTCTGAAGATCTCTATTAGCCTTAAGATAGTTAAATAGGCAACTTCTGAAAGTGCTTAGAAAGAGAGGCTAGCGAACCCAGTGTCCATGAAAAGCTTTGTGATGGAAAACTGGTGTCTTGCAGTCTCCTCACAAGAAGCAGCTGTCCAGAGCACATGTGGGTAATTTCCTGTCCTCTCCTTATCCAGAGAGGTTCCAAGGAACTGGTCCACTTGCCAGTTCCTCAGTCTTTGCCATGGTCGTCATCTCTGCTCATTCAGAGACATGCTAGTTTGCCATTTCTTCCTCGGAAGTCATAAAATATTTGCATGTTGATGACAATTTAGCACAATCCTCTTGACTTCCTTTAGTGGTTTCACATTAAGAAATACAGAGGATAGGATAAAACATTATGGCACTGATGCCACCCAGAGTTCCTCTCACAGTAACCCTGTAGCTCTTAAGCCACATCTAGGCAAATGACCCCCCCCCCCCCAATAGTATGGCCCATGGTATAACATGTTGCCATGAGATCCCTGAGAACAATAGGATTTAATGTCCTAAATCCATGTCTGGACTTAGTCATCCACCAAGATGACCAAGAGAGCTTCATGACAGAATTTAAAAGAGTCCTGTTTTTGCTAATTATCTTATTTTCACATGCATGCATGCATTTATATATGTACAGTTCCTACAGAGAGATGTAGAAACAAAGATTAGTTGCAGGAAGTGTGACATGCACATGCACTGACTTATGTCCTGTGCTTCAGCAATTGGGGAACAGCTGTTTCTAAAGAAGATAATTAGCAAAAAATAGTGAATAATTTATTCAAAGAATATAAATTCATATTATCCAATTTTATTGATGACATACACTCATGCATATGAATTAACATGCCAGCTGTCTAGTACATGGATTGATAAAGTGTTTCCAAGAATCCTAGTGCAGAAATAACAAGACAGATTGGCGAAGTCAACATTTATGAAATTGGGAGTTGAAGAAAGCACCATGAAATAGCAGAACATAGATTTCAGAATATCAGGGAAAAATGTGAATGCTGCGGAAAAGATAAACTGCAGGACTGAAATGAATAAAAGAGGAAAAAAGAAGAGAGAGTACTTAGTGGCATAGAGAGAAAAGGAATGAGTAGCAGCCGCCTTGAAGCCTGCAGTCATTTAGTCTGTCTTTCTTCTAGCTATGGTCTTCTGTGGTGTTAGCACACACCCATTGGGAAACCCAGACATTTGCTTAGGGAGCCACAGAGTGGCAGGTGGAAGTGGGCTGGCAGCAAGTGCAGCGGCTAACCTCAGTTTGTACTACTAGGGTGACCACTAGATGGCAGCATACAGATGCATAAAAGATTACTTCATTGCTGCCCTCTGTGGTTGCAGAGATTCTTGCAGCCTAGATCTGGAAGCATGTACTGATGAACTGTGCCAGTACTGCTCTCCCTGTGAAAAAATGCCCCAAGCTGCCACAGTGGCCATTCTTTTATGAGAACAGCTTCTGCGTGCAGGCAACAGGCAGCAATACAGGTCTGATTCCTTGAATGTAGCCTTTGACTAATGATTAAGTTTGCTTTGGGACCCAGACACCTCTACTTATGCTCTTGGTTGAGCTCACATAATACACTAAGCTTAGATTGTTTAACCATGCCTTACTGAATTAAAAAGTGGGTTCCCAACATGTGCTAAAACTATAAACTATGGTTTAATCAATTCCAGGGGTTAGGTTCACACAGCATGGTCAACACCAAACCAACCACTGCATTGTGGCTTAGCAAGTTATTTGAAGGCAGCCAGAGTATCAATTGCCAGAAAATTTAATCTCTGATATTCAGCAGGCAGTCAAAACTCTGTGTGCACAAGCTCCTTCTGGACCAGTTGAAGCTTCTGGGTGGTCTTCAAGAGCAACCGCACAGAGAGAGTATTGCAGTAGTTAAGCTGCAAGGTGTCTAGGGCACAAGTAACTTTTGGAAAGGGTACATCTGGTGCACCAGATGAAGGTGTGCAAATGCCTTCCTGGCCACAGCTGTTATCTGCTCTTCAAGCAGGAGCTGTGAGTCCAGGAAGACTGTCAGATTGCACACCATCCTTGAAGGGGGAAGTGCTACCCCATCCAAGGTCAAAGATGGAATATCCCCAGATCTGTGTGGCCCAAACACCCACAGCCACTCAATCTTGATAGGATTGAGTTAGAGACTTCAAATCCACAGGGCCATCTTTTCAGGCTATCACTAATAGGAATTGGAAAACAGGATGACTTATATATCCTGTTTTCTTAAACTTAAATTCTGGGTAGTTTTAACCAGAAATGAACCAGGTTCAGACAACATGCTTAGCCAAAGAATACCATTGACTATAGTTAGGGGGTATGGAGCTATACAGGAGAGGATTAGGATGGCAGACTGTGTGTCCCCATTAAACAGCCAGAATGGTTTTTCGTATTGTACAAATATGCATGGTATTTATAATAATATTTGTATGAGGACAAAATATATATAAATTGTGTAACTGATGAAGTGAGTACAGACCAAGAAACGAAGTAGTTTCAAGGTGCTGTACTAAAACATTTAATTCTGCACAAGGATTTTGCCCCAGTTCAAAACTGGACTGGTCCAATCAGATGATGTTAACTCTGACAATGAGTCAGCTTTTTCTGGCACCAAGCCACTTTATTTTAAACTCTGAGGAAAGTTACCCTATACAACGCTGGAGATTGTGGGAGGTCCATTCTCCCACTGGCCTCCCCTTGGCTCAAGTGATCTATTCCTTTTCAAGGCAGTCATTGGAAAAAAATGCAAGCAGTCTAGCATTTTGCAAGTTGGCTGGTCTCCTGGCAAAGAGAAGGGGAAAGAACTTGTGTCAATTTCACCCTGCAAGGAGTGCAAGGAATTGCAAATGCTGAAACAGTCCAGCTAACCCTTGGTTGCATTTTAAAATGGAATTTCTGGTGTCTGCCTGCCTTGTTTAGGACTGATTCCCCCCTCTAGCTACTACAGCAGCATACCGCTATAGCATACTAAGTACTGGGAAAGCACCAACTACAGAACTGCCAGTACTGTATGAAGTCATTACATTTTTAGATACTTTTGTATGCAGCATAGTGAATGCAAGGCAGCTTGGATTTTTTCCATCACAGCAAGCTGGCTGGGCTTGTGGGGAGAGGGAGGTGTATTTGTGGAGCACTGACCCTTCCTTCCTTCCTTCCTTCCTTCCTTCCTTCCTTCTCCCCCCCCCCCCCAGGACTTTGGGGCTGATGGGACACTGATTTTTTTGCACTTCTTTGTGGACAGGTGGAGGGAGCATGATTGACTTTGGTGATCACAACATACTCCCTGTGCTCAAAGAGCAGCAGCAGTGAAGACAAATGTGTTTCAAATCTGTTTTAGAAGGAGACAGACAAAAAATGATGGTAGTGTAGAAGGGCCCTTAGTTTTTGAAGTGTTGAAATACTTTTTCTTTTTGCTCCCAGTGGTGCTATTAGGGATGAATCAGCATTGGATCAGAATTTCTCTGACAGATCCCACGCAATCTTGGGTATCCCTCTTATTTCTCCTACTTCCCACTCCATTTGGATATGTTTCCCCCTTGTACGCTTCCCCTCCTTTCCCTTCCCACTCTGAACAGCAGCAGACAGCTTTTGTTCTTTTTAAATTTGGATATGCTGCAGGTTAAGCTGGAATTGCCCTCTGCATCATTTCTTCAGGGATGCTGTTCCATTCTTTTTTAAAAGGTGTGTAAAGCTGATTTGGGAATGTTTTGAGGTGAAAGTCTTGATTCTCTGCCTAGTCTTGCCCTATTCTTAAACTAAGCAGCATGGAAATTATTACAAAATGACGGGATTCAACCATCACGCTATACTATGGCTTGCTTAAAATTATATCGAATAAGCCACATTTGAATAAGCACACTGACACATGCTAAATAGAATCAAGGCTGTGTTCACAAGCCAAAGCCCTTATTGCTCACTATGATTTATGAGCACAGCTTAAAAATGGCTAATTGCTTGATTTTGCTTATTAAAATTGTCTACCTCATTTCTATGCGACAGGCTGGGTTTGTCCAATATACTAAACTGAAGTGGGCAAACCTAGTCAGTAGGTTATTTTGTGGTTCAGTGAGTTGTGAGACCCCAAGCAACTGGATTAATTCAGCATACCACGCGCTGGCGTTTTATGTTAACGCAGCCCCTGAGACATGAATTGCTTCTAGTCTAGTTGTAATAACTCTCCAATCTCAGAAATGCAGCGGTGCAATGCACGGACGGAGCGACAGTACGCGTTTCTTGGTGTATCAACTGGAAATACAAGGGGAACGAGAAGACATCCACGAAAACGAGGCACATCTGCGAAACTTAATCCCAGTCTAGACAAAACTAGGCAGCAAAGGCACGGCGCATTTCCCGCGCCACTCTCCTTCTGAGGACTATTCTGCCCCGCAGGAAGAATTGCACGCTCCTGGCCACGCCCCCTTGCTCCCCGCGGGCAGGAATCGCAAATGGCGGCGAGGCAGGCGGGGCAGAGAGCCGCTCGAGACGCTGAAGTCTCGGCTCTCCAGACGCCAGGAATCGAGCGCCGAGAACTTCGATGGGTTCGCAATAAATGTCTCGCTGTTATCCAAGCCGCCATTTTAGATGGCGAGAGGAGAGGGAGGCTTCGAGTGAGGGAAGAGCCTTCGCGGCGGGGAAGCGGCAGCACCCGAGAGGCGGGCAGGTAAGGCGCCAGTTCTGCGTGCGGGGGGGCGACTTTCGCGGCCGGAGCCCTGGGCGGAATTGGTTGGAGTATGGGACGCTTGCTGCTGGCTCGAGAGTATGCGGGTACGTGTGTACGGTACGTAATAGCGGGGCTCGGACGGGCTGCGGGAGAAGGAGCCCCCCCCGCCTGCAGCTCGGGTTCTGAGTTTCTGCCTCGGGCGTCCGCGAGGACGGCTCGTGCTGCCGAGGAGCGCCGAGAGGGAAAGGTGGATGCGTCGGGGTCGCCTCGGGTTGAGCGGTGGGCTTCATCCCCGCTCTCAGCTTTCTTCTCCCTCTTGCACGGGATGCCTGCTTCGCAGCTTCTCCGCGAAGGAAGGCGCCCCAGTGGAGGAGGCTGGTTTGTTCCCCGTTTGCCTTTGCCATTTTGGGCTCGCGCTCGCTCTCTCGGGTTCCTTCCTCATTTTCTTTTCCTCGGGAGGGGGAAAGAGCCAGAGCACCAGCCTGTCCTGCGTTGCTGGCGGGCGTCGGAGGCACCTTGTCTGCTGGCGGCCGGCGCTGCGATGCGGAGGGACCTCCGTTTATTGACAAGAGCAGGAATGGATGCTGCTGCTGCTGCCGCCGCCGCCTCCAGCCAGCTGTCATCGGGCAGCAGGTTGGCGCTCGCTGGCTCTGCGGGGCTGTGCGGAGCATCAGAAGCGTCGGTTCGGCGGGCGTCCAGCGGGACTTGCGAGCGCCGCAGGATCCCCCTGAGCGAAACCTCCGGGAGAGGCTTTTGAATTAAACCTGCAGAAGGGATGAAAACTCATAGCTGTTGCTCCGTTGGGAGAATGAAAAAAGAGGCAGCTGCGGTTTGCCGCAAGGAGACCGAATAGAGAGGGAGTTGAGAAGCTGCTCTGCAATTTCTTGGTGTAAGGCTGATGGGGGAGTTGTGAAAACTGTTTCGGCTGTGTGGAAGTGGAACGTTTTGGAGAGAATTTATTCTTAATTCTATGGCTGTGATAATTCTGGGGATCCTAAGCGACGTGCCAGATTGCCTTTGTTTAGCCTGCTCAGATTTTCTTGGTCATTAAGTGGCCCTGATTTATGAAAGATCAAAGAAAGTTAAGTAATACAAACCAAGCCAGTGATGGTAATATAAATAGGTTTGCCTTGAATAGTCTTGAGTCTTTTTTTTTTTTTTTTGTAGGGGTTGGGAATCCGACTTGTGTAAGTAGGAATGTTACTTTCTGCTAATAGCTCAGACTGACCAAGATTAAACTAAACTAAATTATATTGATTTGCATGAGATTTACTTTCAAGTAAATCTGTGTATGATTGTAGCATGAAAAACAAAATGGACTACCTAAATAACAGTGCTTCCAGTTGAGGCTTTTTAAGGAAGAAAAAAGAATAAACTGCCTGATGTCTTTTCATTTGAAGCTCTAGAAGTACTGTATTCACATATTTGATGAAATTGTATTTTAACTCATGAAAGGTGTGTTTTTCATCTAGGTGGGTTTACACATTGTTCTAAGCCATGATTTGCTTAACTGGTTTGTTAAACTGTACATTGCAGGGGATGCAAAATAAGACCTTTAATTGTGGCCAAATGGCTGGATTCATGTTGAAGACTAACTCAAAATGGAACAAATCACATTAAAACTTAGTGAAGTATAGTTAACCAATTTGAGGAAATAACTTAATAAGTACAGCTGTTGGTTATTGGTGTACCTCTAATCAAGGCTACTTGCTGTAACATGGGTACTTGTGTGGCAATTTAATTCTAATGAAAATTTTCACTTTCAGGCAAGATTCTAATTTCAGGTTGTTTTGGTTGAATATTTTTGGTATGTTTTTGTTTGAAAAGCTGGGCTTTTTGGTAACTAGCGTATGTTGCTTTTAAATAGAAAAATTAGTGCAGTTGATGCAGTTATTCATTGTAAGACCCAACTCTCCTTAAACATTAAAAGTTATGTATTGTAGTTTTGTTTTGTTTTGCTACTATATTTTTTTTCTTGGCAGTAATATAAGTAGCTGACTGGAGAGTACAATTATTGTCAAACTAATTAATGGAATATATTGCAAAAATGGCCATAATAGGAACATGTCTAACTGCTCCTCTGAGCAGTGTTGAACAAAGCTATCAAGTTTATTTTCAGTAGTACATGGTTCTGTACTGTGCTATTCTTTTTTCAACAAGCCCTTTGTAAGAAGCTTGACTGTTGTATGAATAGAATAGAAAGTATACATAGGATCAAAATTAAAAATTGAAAAGTTAACTATCAACATTTTTTTGCAAGTTAAATCAGTTGTATCTTCTGAACAAACATTTTGTTGGGTGATGGCTAAGCCTATGTATTAGGCTTTTCAGTGCCACCTGAGTGTGTGTGATGACATGGCTGTTTATGTTCCAACTTGGTGTTCCAGTACAGCTGTGGTGTAACCAAAATTGCTTGAGTACTGGCAAATTCTCATAAAACTGTATCAATTAGCAATGTATTCCATTCACTGCACATAGTATCATTTAAGAACATTTGGGATGTCTAGTATATTTTTAGATTGTGAACTGATTGAGGTTGGTTCACTGACTTGCTGGATGGGTGTGGTGTTAACAGTAATTAAATTTGTTACAGGATTTTAGACCCAAGGGATTTTTAATGTTGCATTAAATGTTGTAATTTTTATCTTATCGTTGGTTTTATAGGATATATGGATCAAGAAAACATTTTTGCTAGCTATAGAGTAGGTACAAATCTAAGGATGCAACAACTTAATAGAGGAAGAATTATATCTTTTTGGTTAATATTTGTTTAGTATGGATTGGCTTAGAAAGTATACAGTACTTTTACATGTGTATGCTGTATTTATGAAATAAGATTTGCACTCATTTTTTAAATAAAGCGTAGAGATGGTATCATCGTTTCATAAGGCTTCCTCCTTAAATAAGCATAGAATAAATCAAAGCTCTCTTTTTAACGCTTTTTTTGCTTGCATTAAGATGTGTATCTCTTTCATCCAATGTTAGCAGCAATTCCAAATATCTCGAATTATTGTATTGTGGTAGAAAAAAGACAATTTTTTGTTGTTTCCCTACCTTGTTTTGTTGTTTCCCCACCTTTTTTTTTTCTTTTTGCACTGTTCAACACTGTGGGCTATTTCATAGTCACTTCTTTTCTTTGGTGGTCATTTCCAAAGTAATATATTTTAATACTTGGCTTGGCTTTTTCTTCTTTTGCAGTGTGATTCTCTGAATGCAGGCTTGTACTGGAGTATCATCCTGACTCATATCTTCTTTCAGTTTGGATATTTGTAGTTTTCCTCTCTTTTGCAGATCACCAAAGTGAGAAACCAAGAATCTCTCTCAAAGTTCAAAATAGTTGCTTGGAGTTTCAAAAATGGTGTTCCTAGAAGGACACTTCCATCATGTTATTACACCCAAATAAAACTTTGCCTTGATCCTAATTGTATTGTAATATCCTTGCATGCATTATTTAGTTTGAAAAATCTCCCTCTCTCCAATGAATTTGGCAATGAAATATTAATAGGGCAGTGGGTATTTATGGGCAGATAATTTGGGATCTTTGAGTTAAATGGTTCAACATATATTGCATTTTTAAAAGTTCGTCTCACTTCCCCTCTCAAGTTTTTCATTGTAAATAAGGAATTGAGACATCTCTAAATACAGTGTACATGATAAATCTTCCAGAATGTCATGTTCTGTTTGATTTTGTGTTGTTATGATCTTTACTATATTATATTTAGGAGGGAATAACAATCTTTCAAAGCCAGTTTCATAGGAAATATTGCCGGGGAAATTGATGCAGATTAGGAAGAATATTTGACTGGTGAAGACTATTTGAATCTGCTGAACTTCAGTTCTTTATCTTGGTTCATAGTAGGATGTGATGAACTGCAGATAAACAGACTTTTATCTATTTCAGGTATCCATAGCATATAAACACAAACTAAAAGTCAAACCTGTAGTTATATGTCGCAACTTGCCATGTGACGCACTGCATTTACTTCTAAGGATCACAACCTATACAGTGCTGACCTGTGTTTGAAAAAAAGTTGTTGAAAATTATGTTTCAGTGTGGTCCATTTGCATCAGACGAGCAGGAAAGGCCAACATCTCATTTTTAGACATAAGTACTTGTTTGCTGAGATAACAAAATCAAGTAACTTTAGAAGTGAGTTGTAATCTAAAGGAAAAACTAAAGGGAGAGTTAAATGCAAGAGAGGGATTGAGTCTTTTTTCTCAACCTTTTAAAAATTTGCTGGGTTAGCTGTAGTTCAGTATCACAGCCAGAGAATTATAAAAAGAAAGCCAGTTAATGTTGCAGACCAAGCAGTAGCCATATAGCAGAAAGATTCTCCTTTGGCATCTTTCATAGTGTTATTTTTGATTATTCCAGCAGATATGCCCTTGTCATTTTAAGCCAAAGGACAGTAATTGAAATTTGTTTTATAGCCAGGAAAAAAAAATCTAATGGGGGAAAAATGTGAGTATTGGCCACCTTAATGTCTCAGGGTTTTGCTCAGACAGTAATAAAATGAAAACTGATTCTTATTCTGATATATTTCTGGTTCATTTTCCCTGTTGAGTTTGATTATTAGCTTGTTTCTCTTCATTTTGTAGGAAAAATTTCTTGAAACCTTAATAGTGAGATTTTATTAAAATGTATAATTGTGCTAAAGACTTGTACAGTACTTTCCCTGACCTATGCATTCTCTAGATCAGGGTTTCTCAACCTTGGCATTGTTAAGATGAGTAGACTTCATGTTGGCTGGGGAATTCTGGGAGTTAAAGTCCATGTATCTTAAAGATACTAAGGTTGAGAAACACTGCTCTCGATGCATGGACGTCAACTCTTGGCAATTATGTCAGGGATTTTTGGGAGCTGAAATCGACACACATGGCAAATTTTCCAAAACTGAGAAGGTTGATGTACAGAGTCTTGGCCTTAGATATAGAGAATTATATTGGTAGAATCCAACATGTGAATAGAAGACTATGCCATCCTCTTTCCCTAGGTGGCCTCCTATGCAATCCCTGATTCATAGAAAGTTTCCCACTCAGTGAGTTTTATTTGGGAGGATATTGAGGACTGGTGGGGAAATTTCTCACTTCCCTTTGCACTGATGAAAGTTTTTTCTGTCAGCAAAATGAATTAACTGGGTCTAATGTTGTGTATACTGTATGGTATTTTAAGTGTTCAAAGTATTTTTCATATATTAGTACATAAGTAACAGCCCTCTGAAGAACTTCATTTATCAATGGCAAGTGTGTATTTGGGGGCATGGGTGTAATCTAAGGAAGAATACCCAAAGTCATATCAGGGATATAGTAGTTATATTTATTTGGTATGTACTTAGTACAAGCAGACCTAGCAATAAAATTACAACATAGTATAAACATGTACTGTGTGTGTGTGTGTGTGTGTGTGTGTGTGTATATATATATATATATATATATATATATATTTAAATCCCCTCTCACCCCTATGGATGGTACATGTCTTCCTCAATCTCAGGTCCTCTACCAGAGGCCTGGGAGTTTGAGGGCTCTGCGCAGTATCTTAGTTGTTCCTAGCACTGCACTCTTCTGGACAGGGAGCTCTGATGTTGTTCCTGGGATCTGTTGGAGCCACTCTCCCAGCTCAGAAGTCACTACATACACACACACAATTTTACAAACATGATCTAACTCCATCACTGCTGAAAGTTAAACTGTTCTTGAGTATTGTAATCAGAACAAATTATTTTTCCAATTTCATAAAAGATCTGAAAAAAAAAATGTTTCAAGGGCATTTTTGATCCCCACAAAATCAGACCCAAAATGATGTTTAGTGTGTACTCTGTGATTCCAGAGAGTAGAAGCAAGATAGGAAAAGACTATAAAATACGTGGTGGCCATTGTGACATATAAAAAAGTTAAGTGACCTTTATTGCACAGTTGAGCTGGCTGCACAGGAATGTGGATTTCAATTAGGGTTGAAGTGAAATTTGAATTCAGGGCTTCCTTATTGACGCTCCTCACCACTATATTTCAGCAACTCAGTGGCATAATTGCTAGAGAAGCCTTCAGGGAAGTTTTACATTGGCACTCAGTTGCATGAAAAGATAGAATTAATTAGAGACTCTGGAAGCATGACTTTACTTGGGAATGTGTTTGTATGTGCATTTATTTCTGGACTGACTAGTCTTAAATCAGGTCTTTAACACTAGCTGCTGCTTTTCTGTGCCAGCGGTTAGGCTATTGCTTTTCTTTTCATGGGAGGTAATCATGTTGTTTTTTATGAAGAAGTCTTCATTCAGGGGGTTTCCTTATAGATGCATGCTGAACATCTTTTGGTACAGAAAAGATAGACTGTTCTGCTTTGGGGCCCTTGGATGCAGTCAGTAGCAGCCTGCCTAGTATTTGCCTAGAATTTATGCATTGCACATTAAAGGTCCTATGACTGGGTGTATGAGAGATTCCTCGTTGTTCCAGTTGTAGATATGAATAACAACTTACAAACTAGGCAATTGCATTTATGGCTGGCAGCAATTCCTCTGGTTGCAGCTGTTTGAAAAAGTGCCTCAACAATCAGGGGAATTTCAACAGTCTGACTTTGTTTCACACATTATTGTTATCCATGGGAATTTATTTATTTACTTGGGCTTCTGTGCTGCTTCAATCCACAGACTCAGTCTCACAATTCCCATTTCCAGTAATTAAGTTTAAAACATAATAGATCCTAAAACAATGACCAGTAACAGTCAGGAACGTAACATAATAAGATCAGTAACAAGAAAATACTTCATAAATTGTGTGGGGAGAAAAATATGTTGTTTGAATTTGTCAGGTAAAAAAAGGTAGATTAAAACTTACAGAACTAGAACTCCTTTTAGATGCTTGCATTATTATGCCAGGCTACTCCTAGCCCATGGTAGTATTATTAGTTTATTGCTTATACTTACCCATATTAGAACATTTGCACATTCTCTTCTAACAGGCATAAAAATGAATGAGCAGTTGAGAAGTTGTTAGCTGGTCTGCTAAGCTGACACCATTTTGGGGAAAAAATATTATTAGTTTATTGTAGAAATTCTTTCTATTTAGCATATACTGCAGGATTGCCAAGTACTGTGGGATTCTTTTAGCTGCATACTAACTTAATAGGATTTTACTGGGACGTGATTTTTTGTGTGTGTTTAAACAGAACAGTTGTATGATGTTTTTAATCAGAAGTTGTAGTGTGATAACATGTTCATAGAGTATATAGATTATATACAGTTTTCAGTGTTTATAATATTGCTTCAGGAATGAGAGATTTAAATCAGCTAATATTTAATGATATTTAATATTAATATTTAAAATTAATCAGTTTTTGAATTTAGTATAATCCAAGTGCTTTGGTGTTCTCTACAAAAGATTCAGTAAGTTACTTGTTTTGATATTAAGCACAGAAGAAAATCTCCTCATTTTATGCATGGTCTTCAATTATTTTCTTTCTTTAAAAAGATCAGGTGATAAACATGCAGGTATTAAACATTCCTTGAATCATCAACACCTGTTTTCCATCCTCTTATTGAAGAGCTAATAACCCAAAACTATTCTTAGTGAAATCCTTTTTGACTTCAAAGACAAATAAACAGTTTGTATATGCTCCCTAGGAGGTTGCCATATGACTAAAACAACCAGAAATTTATAAGCTATAAACTTAGGTTGAATGTTCTTGCTATAAGAAAGACTTAGATGAGCTTGATTATTCATATTGTCATGGCCTGTCTTAACATCTTGAGAAGGCCTGCTGGTTTCTTCCCTCCAGAAGAAGTACATGTGATTTGGGTTAGATGGTGGGCACTTTCTGTACAGGTAGTCCTCAAGTTACGACTGTTACCACCAAAGTTACGGTGGTGCTGAATGAATAGTATTTGCACCTACTCCCTGAAGTTACAGCCCTGTGGTCTTGTGTTCAAAATTTGGGCACTTGGCAGTCTGTCCACCCTTAATACCTCAAGGGCACTTGAACTCCCCCCCCCATCTCTCCCCCAGCTCTGCCCTTTTGGCTGCCCTGCATAATGGCACTCCTTGGTGGTGGTGGGGCTGGGGCTGAAGTAGAGGCCTGGGGGTGGTAGCGGCCAGCTGAGACTGCTGAAGGAGGGAGAAACCAGCAGGCCCTCTCAAGAGATTCAGACAGGCCATGGCAATACGAATACAATAACTGTTTTAAAAAGTCATTTATAAGAAGTAGAATACGTATTCATTTTTTTAAGGATTAAAGCTATATTGGCTTATAATCAAGAACTTTCTTTTTAAAGAATGTTGCTAATAGCAGTTTCTAATAATAAACATAATATTTTAAATTTTTTTGCCTGCCATTAATCTTTAATCTTTAGAGTTTTTTATATTTTTGTAAGTCTTTTACAGTAACTGCCCAATCTAAAGTAGTTCACTTTAGAAGTTGAAATAAAGGCATTAGTTCTTGTATTTCAAGGTTGTTAATGTTATTTATTTTTGTTTTGCTAAGCTGATATGCTACTCCAGTCATTGAACAGTTTACAGACCTTCAGAAAAGTTCTAAGATTAGAAATGAAACATAACATAAACATAACAATATAGCCAATATAATGAATAATATCTCAGGCACTGAGGAATAACCATAACACAGTTGTCATCTAGGAGAGACTAATATGACCTCTCAGCCACCCGAATGTCCACTGAAACAGTGAGGTCTTAATGACTGTGTGAAGGACTTGGGGCTTGTCTGATATAAGGGGGAATCACTACAGATGATGTTCTGTAAGGAACCAAGAAGGGGCCTTCTCTTCTGGATCTCAAAGGATGTGCAGGGACCAGTGGGAAAAGGTAATCCTGCAGATATCCAGGACCTGAACCATGAAGGGCTTTAATGAGGACAGTCAGCAGCTTGAATTACACCCAAAACAAGCTGGCAGCCAGTGCAGTTCTTGGAGCAGAGTTGTTACACGGCCAAATCGACTAACACCTATAACTGCTCAAGCCACTGCATTCTGGACCAGTTGCAGTTTCTGGGTGGTCTTTAAGGCACATATAGAACATATTGCAGTAATCCAAATGGAAGGTGACTAAAGCATGAATGGCAGTGAGCAAAGCCTCCTGGTTTGAGGAAGGTCATAATTGGAGCACAAGATGGAACTTTGTAAAGGGCCTCTTAGCCACAGCTGCCACCTGCTCTTTGAGCAGGAGCTGTGAGTCCAGGAGGAACCCGAGATTATAAATGCAGACCTATCCAGAAACAAAGATGGAATATTTCTGGAATTCCATAGTTTCCACACTCAACACCATTCCATCTTGATGGATTGAGTAAGCCTGTTCATCCCCATCCATACTCTCACAGCATCTAGAAATTAGGACAGAACCTCAACCATATCCCTGTTCATCCCACAGTCAAGATACACAACTGAATATTATCTGCATATTGGCAATACCTGACTTCATGCTGGCAGATGACCTGGTAGCTTGTAAATATTAAGTAAGAGAAGGGGACGTGTCAACCTCTATGACACCTCACAACAGTCCACCATGGCACCAGTCCACCGCAATCAGTTATCTTACCGTTACACAGATATTAATATCCCTCGCCTTTAGATCATGTTGCATCTGCTCTGAAATAAAAATAAATTTGACTATGTGGCTTCTTACATGAGTTTGAGATTGTCCTTAGAGCCCAACTTCACAAACAAGACCTCATATCCAGCTACTGCTGGAGCTGTGCCTCTGGTTACCTGCAGAGTTTTCTGCATGTAAGCCATCAGATTTGATATCAGCCCCATTAAGTAGATCAGACCAATAAATCAATTCCACAGGAAGTCTAAAACTACTGAGATTGGCTATAACAACAGAATCTTGAAAGTCTGATTGTGCTATATCTCCTCCTTATACTTAGTGAATTAGGGAGTGTCTGTGCTGCTTCTGAATATTATCTGCCTGTTGTGGATTTAAGAGATGTTTCATTCCCTGTTGCCCTGGTGATGGATCTTGCATATCTCTGTCAGGGCCATCTTTCTTACTCTCTACACATACATTAAAAAACAAACACCCTTTAATTCATTTCAGTTTCCTTCATACATATTTTTCCTAGCTTTTCTGCTTTTTAATTAAATATTGTTGTGACAATAATTTTCTTGTCATATCACAGTACCAATAGTGGCACATCAGAAATACTCTAAAAATCTCAAAGGATAAATCTAACAATATACACTGGGCTTCCACTCAAGGTGCAGGACTTTACTACTGTAACTGCCTATGTACCTTGACAATTGACTTCAGAATGTTGGGGACCCTTAGAACTAGAACAGTTCACAGTCATTCTGGGCAGTGTTCAGGCAAGTTAGAAATAATAATTTAAAAAAAAAACAACACATAGCAAAATAGCAGAACAAATAGTCAATTGAAGATGCTAACCAATATGCTACCGTACTTTCTAGAGATAGGCTCACTCATGAGATATATTTAGAGTATATTGTGATTCCAGAACCACTATATTCTGTATCGCCAAATCTTCTTCCAATTTTTGATTAATGTGTTATGTAAAAATTATTTGCATTAGGTCATTTGAATTTACTGGAAGCACAAGCATAGTATATTTCCTACCTACAAATTATTTCTCCTCTATGTTTTATATACAAATCTCTAGTAAACATAATTTAAGTTTAATTTAATTTTTATTTTAAAAAATAATTCCTTTTTCAGTTACAGTGAGATGTATCAGATGGTGTTTACCAGAAGAGTAGACACGGCTGAAGAGGTAGATGTTTCTTTCATGCTTTACATTCCCATTTCTACTTAACTCTCCTTCACAGGATTAACAGACTCTCCAGAGTAGGGCATGCAGAGTCTGCACTGGAGAGAATAAGAGGGAATTCTGTTTTGTTAATTCATTTGCAGTTCAAGCACACCAGTTTTCCTTCTCTTTTCTATCAGATTAATCCTTAATTGTGTTTATCCTCTGTTTTCAGCCTTTTGCCCTTCCTAGCAATGTTTAAATAATGTGCATTTTTTCTTTAAAGGAATAGAAACCATTAACTGTGCAAATGCAAAAAGATACCTGCAATATTTATACACATTAAGCATAGAAAAGAGAGCTTATCCTGATTCCCAAGCTCATGAAGTATGCAACATTCCATTCTTCAGCCCACATATAAGCTACCACTGACTGAAGCAGTACAGCTTTTCTAAGTTGACTGCAGTGAGGTGTAAACTTGCCTTGATTGAAGCAAAGCTTTTTGTAGCAGATAGCTGAACTGGTAGGGTGGAAGACTGGAGGTCTCAAACTTCCTCTTTCAGAAGACCTCTGGAATTTCACATCCTGGCCCTGCCTCGTGCCTTGGGGTTAGCAGCTTGGTAATTCCCACTGCCAGCACCTATTTTCCAGGGGTGCTTCACCTGGTATTCACCCTGTAATTTATTTTCAATGTTAATATTCATTGATTGCTATGGTAAAAGGAAAAGTCCCTAAATTTACAAGAGTGGTGTTATTAAGGATAAAATATATATTTCTGTTCAATAATAAGTTCCACTTAATATAGTGGAATTGATGAATAATTGTTGTATTACAGAAATAAGAAATTATTGCAGGAAGTATTATTGATGTCATTTAATAAAAATCCTGATTTTATACAGTGTTGAGTAAGTAGCTGGGTTAAAAGCTTCTGGTGTAACATATCTCAGAATTACATTTAAATATTCTGCTGAGATAAAAATTATGGAAAATACTTTTAAAATACAGCATATATTTTGCATAGTTAGTTTGAATCAAATAACAAGGATTTAAAGGATTCGCTTCTCTCCCCATCTTTCAAATACCTTCTGGTGTTGCTGATTCGTGTCACTGTCATTATTTTGATAGAGTAAGTATTTTTCTGTAATTAAAAGGCTAAGCTGGAATGATTTATCTAATGCTGACAAATAATATATCGGCAGCTGCTATTATGGTAACCTATGAACCACTAGTTTGAATTTTTCCACTTCAAGTTATTCAGAGAGGCTTGAGCTGAGTTGTCCTACAAATCAAAGGGCTCCTATTTATTAAGAGGACTCCAGTCTAGGGAAGGCTGGCAGAAGTTAGGGAGAAGATGATCTTTGTTAATGCAGCATTTAATCTACATCTCTAAGGATTAATAGTGGTACCCATTGGTGCAGATTTTCAGCATTTTTTTTTACTATGGTGGTGGTGATTAAAACCTTGTGCTTTGTAGCAAAATTGCATTTCTGAAGAGGAACATTTCTCCAAGTTATGTTATTAAATGTTATAATGCTGCAATAGTAGATTCCTGCACTGGGTAGGGAGTTGTATTAGATCAATTTCCAGATCCCTCCCAAACTTTATATATTATGAAATGCCACTGGGTGATGGAAAGAATGGGCTGGGCTGGGCTAATAGATGCATGGGCAGAGAGATGAAGTAGTGCAGATATTGAAAACAATTTTGTAACAGTTTAATAGAGTAATTTTTCCTTTGCAAAATTTATCTTGTTTTTTCCCATGATAACATGAGGAAAATTAGGTTGGAGAATGGCCAAAGGTCACCCAGTAAACTTCATAGCTAAACCATGATTTGAGTACATCCTTCAGTAATCAGTCTGTCTTCTACACTGGCCTTGGATCTAATGTATGTCTGGTCAGAAATCTAGGTAAATTTTAAGAGTTTTAAAGAGGTTTAAGAGTTCAAACAAGTATCTTATACAGTTGTAAAAAGTGATTCTGGTTACTAAAGAGCTTCTTGATAAATCTTACTGATACCTAAAAGTTCAACATTAAACTGAACTGGCTAAAACCCTGAAAATATTCTTTAAAGAACATACATAAATGGGAGGATTCCTCTGTTTGCTTCTAAAAAGCTTTTGGTAGACATATACAGAAAAAAAAACTTATTTCATTAGATACAGTAGTGATTAGTATCATGATAGAAGCTCGGTGCTGTAGTGGAACTTGAGACCAAGCAGAAACGTTGAAGGCTTGGTATGTACCAAGATGGGAAAACAGAAATTTATTTACTGAGGAGTAGTTAAATTATATAGTTTAAGGAGATTATATATGGTATATTATTTTAATGTACCTGATATGGCCTAGTTATGATGACAGACATATTGCATTTGGTATTCTTAGGGCTGGAGCACATAACTACATTTGCCATGGTGGAGATGTTGCTGAAAACGGGAGCATGGGATTTCAGTGCATGATCACGGAGCTCCACGCAGTAAGTACTTCTGTATATTCTAACCAGGATGGTGATGGCAGCATCCCCGTGGCAAAATATGTGTACTCCAGCCCTTAGTCTTTAATTGTTGTGCCATCTCTGAAACATATGGGTCAGCCCTTGAAAATAAAGACATTTGAAAAGAAGAAATATATGCTTTTTAAATGAGAATTGATAATGATTATCATGTCATCTTGATAGGTATAAGAGTTTAGAACTTCGAAGGATTAGAATATGAAGTGCAGATATTACAAAGTAAAAGCGAAAGCAACGCATTAAAAATCAGATGCAAATAATTTTTAAAAAAATCAGTAAAGGCTACGTCTCTGCCATACTGTATATGGATGAATTCTAAAAGGAAACTTTCCAAATTCCTGAATATATTTTCAGAGCTATTTATAGTCCTTTTCAGTTTACTAGTTTTAGTTGTTTAATAGGTAAGACATTTAACTTTCAACAAAAAAGTTAAATATTCACTTTTCCCCAATAGTTGTCTATTTATTTATTTTTGGGAAAACATGTTTGTGCAATTTTTTTAAAATCAGTTCACACTGATCTTCCTCAAAACTTTTCAATTTGTGGTTGCTGCAGTGATAATGTAAAATTTGCTTGCTGCCCAAATTGCACATAATCCTTTTACAGGAAATGGCATCTCATTTTTAAAGGATCATTAGGGCATAGAACTTTCCCATTGTGGAATTTCTGGTAGGTGACTGTTTATATCGCCCGTCAAAGGACCATTGGGCCGCCATTATATAAATGATGTATTTTGTGCCCAGCATAATTTGAGACTATACTTGTAGTTTGGTGGTGATTTCATGCTATATAATCATGTTTTTATTTCAAGTTTGGCATAATATCTTCAGTTCTTACCACCAATACAACCTTCAGTTCTTAAAGCAGTTTGATAAATGCATTATTTTTAATTTGCCTATTCCAGAGCTAGGTAAATCTTAAAAAAAAACTTTCTGGTAAATGAAAAAAATAAGGATTGAAGAGTAAGATGATCAGATGAGATGATAATATCACATGTATACCCTGTAGGGAGGTGTTACCTAGCACTTTAAATCATAGATTGTCCTTGGTTAATTCTATCTTTTCTTATTGTATTTCTAATTTTAATTTTCTAAAGTTTAGAATCTAAAACATAAACTATTAATCCTTTTATCAGACTTATTCCCTTGCTATCTATATACTTGGACCAAAGTGTCCCTATGCTTGTTTGAAGACAGAAGTGATGCCAATTTTCTGCCAGTTTGTTTTCAGGTAAATACAAGGTGGTGCTCCTCACCTTTAAACCCCTGCATGGATTAGGTCCAAGCTATATGATAGAACACCTATATGAACTTTCATGCTTATTGAAATCATCTGAAGACGCTAATCTGCAGTTGCTGCAAGCTTGTCTGGTGGTGACTTGGATTGAGCTTTTTCTGATGTTGCCCCAGGTCTTTGGAATGCATTCCCTCCAGAGTTAAGAAGACTGACTTCTTTATTAGCTTTTAAAAGGACATTAAAACATTTTTTATACAAGTTTTTAACTCTTGGTTTTAATAATTTGAGTTATCAATCTTTTTTACTGTTTTTAATGGCCCAATTTTAAATTTGCTTTGCAAGAGACTTTTGTAGTTGGTGGTGTATCACGTAAAATAAATAATAATATGAATTATAAAAAAGGAAATACAGAAGAACGTGACACATGTGTTTGACTTCATCTTGATCAGAATGGCAAATTCTTTAGGAGTAGTGGATTTTTATTTATTTATTTTTACCTGATAGCACTGATGGCAGCTCATTAAATTGGGCTATTGTGAAGCCCCGCTGGTGTTGAAATGTGTCATATTTAGTAAGGTGAGATGTTGGCATAAAATTATTTTTCATAGACACCACAAAGCAGGATCTAGGGATTAAATTTACATTTCTCTGAAACTCTGTGTTTCATATTTGTTTGGTAACTGTTTCTGCATTCTTATATCCTAATGAAGCTATGAATTCAGTAGTAAAACCAAAACACTTAAAGCTATCTTTAGAATTCTTATCTAACTAGATTTATAGCTATTATCAGAAGTAAAGAGCCATGGCCCATAGATATGGATATAGATATAGATATAGATATAGATATAGATATAGATATAGATATAGATATAGATATAGATATAGATGTCACTCAGAGTCGTTAAGAGTTGGTTGGCATACAAGTTTAATAAATTATTATTATTATTACATATATTGATATTTGGAGTCTTTTTTACTCCCAAGTTCAAAATCAGGTGGTATTTTCTGTTAGCTGTTTATCTTTGAATTAATCATTTAATTCCTATTCAAATTGTGGAGGAATAAAGAAATGAATTTTTCTCTAATCGAAATAGTGTCAGTATTTCTTATTAGAGTCTCGTGTATTTCGCATCTGACATGTAAAAAAATATCTTGGCAATAACTGAACTCTTTTATTGGAAATAAAATATTGGTGATGTATTAATTTCTGCTTAGTAATGGGTCTGTGCACTGATTATCTCACAGACCTCTTCATGTAGTATGTCTCCTTCGGGAACAAGAAAACCTAAACACCCTAAAGTGGCAAATATACATCAGACTACTTGTCAGATGTCTTCCGTAAAATGAAGATTTACAGTGCTTTCCAAAAATCACAGATTTATTAAATTTGTGGAAATAAATTTCAGACTTTTCCTTATTGACCTTCTGAAGGAAGGCTAGTGATACCCTGTATATACTTGGAACACCTGTTTTTGAAGATTATAAGGTTAGTATGAAAAATGGCACAGGAGACTGTAGGTGAGTTGGCAATAATAATTCCTTTCAGCAAACCACAGGCAATAAACAAACATCAGGTCAATGATAGTGAGTACTTTTGAACCTCAGATTCCCGTATTGAAGTAGGCAGTGACCACCATAATTATAAAGCCCAATGATTAGCCTCCAGTAAGTTAAAATTTCTCAATTAAAATGCTGAGCTAAGGCTAGAAAGCTTTGTGTCAGATATCTACACAGCCATGAAAATCATTGGTGACCTTGAGTCACTTGCTATCTCTCAGTCTAAACTACTTCATAGGTTTGTTGTGAAGAAGAAATCTGGACAGAGCTTGCCTGAATTTTCTAGATAAAAGGTGAGTTATCAGTGTTTTAAATAAATAGCATAGACAAGGAATATCAAGTGCAAGTTGCCAGTTATTTGATTATGTTCACATGCTGTGGTGAACAACAAATGTCAACATTTGAGTGCTGATAATGTTCTACCTCTTTTGCTACTCATGATCAGAGTACCCATCTGGACTGGCAGTTCAATGAACTGTTGTTGATGTCACCATTATTGACCTATAGAAACGTTGATATTGGTGCCAAGAGCTACAAATGTACTAATTAGGGTACTTATTTAATGTAACGTGAACAAAATCTGCAGACCTTTCAGAAGCACTTGATCAGAGATAATTAGTTAAAATGCCTATTAATGATGGCATGAATTCTGTAGGCTTCTGGGATCTATTTTTCCCCAAATCTTATAGTCTGTTAAATTTTTTTAAAAATGCAGAACAGTGGTTCAGAAAAGAGCTGTTAGTACACTGAAACCCATGAGGAATATCCTGAAATGAAATTCAAATTATGTGTGAATTTACAATAGATCATGGCTCCTAACAATCAGTAACATAAACCGAAAAGTGCTTCTATGAAATAATTTCTATTCAATATTTAACCCTTCCCTGTTTTGATGGCTTCCTGTAAGCAAGAATGTGATTTTCCTGGTTGGTAAAGGAGCCTTTAAATCATACTTTATTGTTTTGACTCATAGAAACATGGGTTTACATAAGTAACTGTTGTTTCAAATACATATGAAATAGTCAATCTGAAATACTCTATATGATTTCACATATTTACCAATAGCCTTGTGATGCACTTTTGATCATCAATTTATATAAGAAAACTTCAGATGATTATGGAGACTGCTTCTGTTCTTCCAATTGCAGCCTTCAACCATTTTCTTCTGCTGCTTTTTCTTATTATTTTACTAGGATCTCTTCTCTTATTGTCATTTCAAGTAGTACTGGGGATTTGCGCTTAAATTTCTGAAACTGAAGAATGCTGTGTTCGAATCTAATTGAATTGTATTGAATAGTTTCTGAAAAGTAGAAATTCAAAATATTCCAGAAAAATCCCACTATTGTTTAATAATGCAACATTGTTGAATAAGTGGTTGCCTGGATTCATTCATTGTGCTAGATGTAAGTTATGATTTATAAACCACAGTAGTTGCAGTTATTCAATACATTGTCATATTGTGATTTCTAAAGGGATGGTTTTCTACAGCAAAAAACAAAAACAAAAACAGGATCAAGAGAGTCTTGTGGCACCTGAAGGATTAACTATTTTATTATAATTTATAGGACTGTAGCCTAAAGTATCCCATATTATTTTACATGCCATATAATTACTTCCATTTTTCTTTAATAGCCACATCCATTCTAATATGGTTTTAAATGTTACTCAAAATATTTACTTTTTCTACCAGAATAATGTAAGGCATAGTAAGTATATGCTACTGAGATTCTTAGATTGTTTGAATGTCAAGAAAAATACACAAAAGCACTGGAAGCTGTTATCCTGCCACCAGAACCCCAAAGCCATATGCCTATATGCATTGTCTATACAAGATATATATATGAAAAATGTTTGTTTAATTATAATATTAATATTGTGAAATAGTGCACATTTTAATATGGAAATTTTTCAACAGAAAAATATAGCTGTGGAAAATTTCCTGCCTCAAATGCTTATTCTATACCATTTTTCCCATGCTGCCATCACAATTCCAGGTAGACTTTTCTCTTTCCTGCCTGTTCAGTATTCAGCCAGAGGCCATAGAGGAACCCCAAAGGCTGGTGTTTCCAGTTTTTCTCACCTGGTCTGCAGAGGTTGTCAAATCATGGTTCCTTTTTCCCTCCTAGTGGCAAAAAAGGATGTGATAGAAAGTCAGACTGGGTGAGTTCATCTGTTCTTATAGGAATTTAAGTGAGTCATAGATTCAGCCTGGGAGTGCCAGTGTGTATCTGTCTTATGGATAGTATTCTCTGAAAATGATGAACACTTCTGACCTTAACAAGGTAAATTCTAAGTTCTCGGTGTATATTGCAAAAGCAGTACAAAATAGGACACGGAAGTAGAAGGAAGACGCCACTAAACCTAGTTTTGAGTGGGTGGAATAGGTTGCGCATAGAGAGAAGAGGTACATTCTTTTCTCACCATTCAGTGTACTTGTTCTCTCCAGTTTATGTGCAGAATTCTAATTGTTGGAGATTCTCTAGCAAATTAATTTGGTCAGATTTTGTTAATGAAGACCACACTACACTTTTAGAAACTGAAGTAATATTTGCTATCTGAATAGATTATTTTAAACTGCGTATGCTTATACTAATCTAGTACAAAAGAATAGAGTTTCAATTCAGTGTTCAGTCCCTAGATCAAACAGGGAATGTTAAATTCCAAGATCAGTTTTGATTGGGACTGATAATTAAAGATACGATGGCTGGTGTGGGTCTTCCAGGCTGAGTGGCCGTGTTCTGGAAGTTTTGTTTCCTAACGTTTCGCCAGCATCTGTGACCGGCATCTTCAGAGAGCAGGAGCACAGACAGGAGCAGTTCTCTCTGTGCCCAGGATGATGTGACCCTTTTTTGGGTATTTATAGAGATCTGAAGGGGGGGATTGGGGTGTGTGGTGGGGGTTAGGGTGTGTGTGTGGGGGGTTTGGGTTAACGAGTGGCTGCTTGTTTTGATATCAGCAGCCACTTGTTAACCCAAAGCCCACCCCCCACACCCCCTAACCCCCCACACCCCCAATCCCCCCTTCAGAACTCTATAAATACCCAAAAAAGGGTCACATCATCCTGGGCACAGAGAGAACTGCTCCTGTCTGTGCTTCTGAAGATGCCGGTCACAGATGCTGACGAAACGTTAGGAAACAAAACTTCCAGAACACAGCCACACAGCCCAGAAGACCCACACCAGCCATCATATTCCGGCCGTGAAAGCCTTCGACAATACAATTAAAGATACCCTTGTTCTCCAGTCTGTTATGGTAATAATGCAATCTTGTCTGTGTCTGTTAACATTATATTAGTATATAAAATTCTGTACTGATGAGTGAACAGGCTGATGGAAAAAGAATGAATCCCTCCAACGTGGAAACAGGACTACTATCTTTTTAAGAAGCTATTAGCAAGCTAATATGTCTGTTATAAGGACGGAAATATAGTTGTCTGTATAATTGATTAGGCATAGCTATCTGTATGGTATAAAAAATGTCTGCATTTAATGCTTGAGAAATTGTAGTGGGGAAAGAGAATACAGCCAGTGGTGGTCAAGTTGCCACATCATACTAAGCCAGAAACATTATTGAATAAGTAATAATAGCCTGGTCTATGCAATACTGAACTGCAATGGGTAGATTAAGTTATTATGTTAGGACACATCATGGTTTAGCACAATATTTAAATGAGGCCCTTGATCAGCGATTATGATAAAGAAAGATCCTTATACAGTACATAAGTTCTTTAACAGTGTAACTGGGAATTAATTTCTTTCCTGAATACTGCTAAATTAAGGCCCTTAGACTCTCCTACCAAAACCATACTACTGAAAATTGACAACAAAATACAGGGATTCGGGAATATAACTTTTCAGAGTTTTTGGCTTAGCATACTTACTTTACCTTTAAAACCAAAAACCAAGACCTCACCTCATCAAAAAAAAAAAAGGAAAAAATGGCTGAAAATGTCAGTCCCTGTTGCGTTAGTGTCATATTCCCTGCAGCCACAGGTGACCATTTTTAAAAAAAATGCCCTTCATGAACTGAAATAAATTCCTATGACTTACAAAGTAGCATATATAACCTAAATACCTGGATTTTCTCTCAGAAAAATTAGGAAAACAAGTTATTAATTACTTAGTATGTCTTTTGCCATTGTGAATGCTTGTGGTCTGTTGATTCAAGGAAGTAATAATGTAGAAAACTTAGCAATGTAGACAGTTTGTCTTACCAGTGGTCACAGTATGCTTCTGCAGAAATATGTGTATATATCACTGTATACTCTCTAAGGCAAAATAAGCACAGTTGTTAATGAAGTTTTCTTATATTTAATAATTGAATTATAAATCCCCATACTATACTTTGGTGTCACAAATAGTTTCTTTATAGCAAAATAATAAGAAACTGGTTTCAGCATGCTCCTAAGTAGACTTGTCTTTCTTTTAAAGGTTTTGTCGCTTAAAGCTGCTTCAATGGACCACATTCATGGAGCTTGGAAGGCTCTTACGGATGGAATTGGATTAAAAGACTCTGTCTTCAATGGATCCAGCTGTATTTCACCTACTATTGTTGAGCAGTTTGGTTATCAGCGCAGAGCATCTGATGATGGGAAACTTTTAGATTCCTCCAAGACAAGTAACACTATTCGTGTTTTTTTGCCTAACAAGCAACGCACAGTGGTGAGTCTGTTTCTTGTTTGGGGCAAAATAAAAGATTCACTGTTTTTTCCCTACTAGTTCATAAACATTCCAGTTCCCCAGTAGTCTAAAAATGTTTAAATGTAGAGACTCCAGGATGGATACACTGACATTTTGTTCAACATGTTTACTCAATATACAGACACGTAACTTTGGAAAGAGTAGTGAGACTAGTATCATTTCACTGAATATGTGGATACCCTCTCTTATGAGTGGGTCCTGCTAATACATCCTTTCTGGATATTAGATGCTTTCTTGTGTTTTGCTCTTGGCTTGAAAATGACTACTGAGTTGAACCTTAAAGAATTTTAGACTTGTATCCACATCATAAATATAGATCATTAAACATCAGCAGCAAAAATTATATAAGCTCAGGCAAATTAGAAAGAGTCTGAAATGGATTCTTTTGTTAAATGGTTGACAAGGTTCTGTACTCACAGTAATGGTTTAGACAGAATTTTAATTTAACCCATAGAAGTTATCTATCTTTAAAAATGTTTCCTGTCTGTGAAGAACACTCTTGCTTTTTCATGCTTTCTTCTCTGGCATCCTACTCAATTTTTTTGCCAAGTATGGAACGGTGACGGCGTTCTCCAACCCTTCTCTGCTTGTATGGAGTTTAACCTTTTGTTGCCTATGACTACTATAAAGTGCTTAAATATGAGGGTAGATTGTGTACTGTAGAGAAGTCCAGTTTAGGTGTAATGCTGCTGAGCTGTCTACTGTGAATTTTAAAGGCAGAAATGGGAAACCATCATGTCTGTTTCCATTCATCCAGGCAATTTTTTCTTTTTCCTTGGTTGCTTTAATATAATACATCTGCACAATTGCTTACCATGATTAACAATTACCAGGTTTCCTGTCAATCAGAATCTAAAATGGTGAATCTGATAGGAACCCATGTTAACAATATTCATATAATTTGTATTTTGTCTATTCTATGTACAGTTTTAGGCAGTTCACAACAATATAAATAGTTTTAAAGCATTGGTTTAAAGCAGAACAACTTTGGTGGGGGGTGGGGGGCAACTCACCCATCTGGGTGGCTTTAGGAAGCCGTGGTGATATCACCAAAAGAGAAAGGCCAGCGTGTTTCACCCTGTTTTTCAGTGGTTTGGGAGATTTAAGATGGTTTTAATGTGTGGATATGTGTATTTCACTGACAGAGGCCTTTTGCTCATATTCTCACCTGTGGTTTATCATTTTTACATAAAATTGGACTTCCAGAATTTGGATATACTGTTGTCACATAATGGTGGTGTGATTTTGATCCATTTTCTTTAGCTCTGGAGCTTTTTAGGTGGGAATGTGAGTGTTTTACTTTATATAAGCCTTGTGTTCCTGTTCCCACCATTACTGCCCTGGTTCTCAACACAAAAGTCACACCACTGAAATTCAGTTATTTTGCCACTAAAAGTCCATAAAACAATCTCATAGTGCTTTAGGGTGTCTACGTGGGGTGCTGGAGGCCCCAAAATAGCAGAATGAATTCCAATGCAACAACAGCTGTAATAAGCAATAAAAGAGTAACTTGTTAAATCAGTATATCAGTATATGTCAGTATATCAGGAAGTTCAGCTTCCTAGAACTGAAGATTTTCTTATCTTCTGGAAGGATTTTAGTGAGGAAATGAAATTGTTTCTCTGAGAAGGGAATTCCAGAATTAAGATGCATTCTCTTAGAAAGGCCACCAAACAGTTTGTCAAATTGAACAAAAGGCCTCCAAAAACAGTTTCAGTAGGCATTAAGCTCAGACTGAAAAAGAGGATCCTTTAAATGTATTGGTGCTAAACCATTCAGGATTTTGGAGATTGTCTGCAGCAGTTTGAATTGCAGCCTGGAATCAAATTGAAAAGCCAAAGTAACTATTTCGGAAGATCAGTCCTATGCTCTCAGTGCAGTCTCTGTTAACAATTGGGCTGCTACATTTTGGGTCGGTTGTAGTTTCCAAGTACTCTTTGAAGACAGTGTTGGTAGAGTACACTATAATAATCCAGATACGATGGAACTGAGGGAGATGTCACCCAGATCTGTGTCTCTGGGACTAGGTGAGGTTGATAAACCAGCCTTCCAGTGATATTATCAGTTTGTGTGACAGGAATCTCCCCAAGAGATTAAAAAAAACCCTACTTAGACTCATCAATATCCAGGTGCAAGTAATCCTGGTAGCTACTATAGCTTTGCAAAGGTCTAGGTACATTGACCCTATCTCCTGGCCAATAATGTTTTATCTCTGCTGTTCTATCTCTTCAGTTTCCCTCTTCCAGTTCATCCTTGCTCCATCCTGCAAAAATAATCAGATCCAAAAACAATAAATGCAGATATAGCACCAGTGTAACCATAACCTTAACAAACATAATGGACAGTGTGTGTGTCTCTCTTGAGAAGTAAATCTCTTCCAAAGTTGCTGCCATATTGTAACTAATGCATTTTAAAATAAATAAGCTACCTGAATTTAGTCAGGGTTTCTCCCAGGCAAATGTGTACTGTATAGAGTTACAGGGTTAGATGCAATAGAAGAAAAGAGAAGTGGCAATAGTAAGGAAGGGAATCTTCAGTTATATTCACTGCACTGCACTTAAGAGTTTCCCAGCATTTAAGTCATCAGGCTGTTGTCTAATGATTTGAGTCTTCCAGAGTTTAAAAACAATTACTCTATAAGTGAAATATGAAGATTAACAAGCTAAATAATTTCAGAATTAGAAAAAAAAACTATTTTTGTATTTAATAGGTAAATGTACGTAATGGAATGACTCTTCATGACTGTCTCATGAAAGCACTCAAAGTTAGAGGTCTGCAGCCAGAATGCTGTGCGGTTTTTCGATTACTTAGTGAACATAAAGGGTAAGAATTGGAATTCAGTTGAATTAAACTGTTTAAATAACTTCTTTCCATGAATTTATTGAAGATAATATTCAGTGTATTTCATTTCATATAGCAGCTGCAGATTCTTATCTTTAGGTATGATTTTTTTAAAAAATGGTTATGATTCCTGCTTTAGATATTCCTCTGCTTTTTGTGGGACCAGGTCAAATGATTATTTACCAAAATCTCGGAGAGAATAACTTCAGTCCTTTTAAGGCTTGTACTGAAGGCCACATTAAGCCAAAATCATGGATCATGTCAGCTTTCTTTCTGCACTTGAATGTGTGTTAATTCCAGATAACTTAAGTGTTCAAGTGTGTTATATAGCATCTGCAGCAACATCTTTAACAAAGTTGGTGATGATGCCAAAATAATGACACGTACAATGACATCAGCATGGAAATGCTGCAATTATGTGCTTGTGTCCTGATGGCTGACACGATTACAGAAGTCATGGCAGTCATGTGATGTTTCATACATTTTTATCTTGTGTCACTCTTGCCCTTCCTGCAGATGTCCATGGAGAACAATGTAATATTAAGTCTTATCGCTTGCAATTTTTGAATCCTGCAGCTAGTAAAGTAAAATGTATTATCATGTGTATCTTAAGGTAGTTCTGCTTCTAACTAATGAATATCTGGAATATATGAAGTTTCCAAATATTTTGGTTTTATCATAATTCTAATATCTTAATGAATGCTTACAGTATATTTAAGAGCTTTTCTTTCCTTTTGTAGTAAAAAAGCACGATTGGATTGGAGTACAGATGCTGCATCCTTGATTGGAGAAGAATTACAAGTTGACTTCCTTGATCATGTTCCACTCACAACACATAACTTCGTATGTTGATCTTTTGTATGTATAGAAGAACTGGAAATGCTTTATGGAAAGCGATGCTAGCAGATTTCTGTTATGAATGAAAAACCTAACAGACTTGATCATATAGCCTTCTCACAAAATCAATGTGTAAATCAGAAAGCTATAATACAGTTGAGTTTTCTGACCTTTCCAATATTGATGGAAAATGAACAGTTTTATTCACTAGTCTTACAGTACAGTGTCTTTTTCTTTTCTGTTTTTTTCTTGCTTGCATTGGACATTTTTCCTTGTGAGATTAAGAATTTTCTACTGCAGTTTAAAATTTCTCCCTTCTTAATGTCCATTAAGATGGTCACAAGTGTAGTTGTAGTTGGATTTTATACCTAAAGTAGCCACAGGAGAACCACAGTGTTCTTCCTTTGATCCTTGGATCAATGCCTGCATTGTTAGAAAGTTATTTTTTAACTAATATAAATAACACAAACTCATTTTCTTAACCAATTAGTTATTTTTCCTTTCTTACCTAGCAACTCACAGTGAATGTGTGAATGGATTCTCCTGCAGTACATCATATATATAGGATAATAGGAAAGGAACTACCATAGAGATTGGTGATGGTTCATGCTGAAGTAGAAGTCATCACTTGAAGTCCATATCAAAACTTACTGCCTGCTAGTTTGGTGTTGTGTGATTAAAACATTCAACACCTGGACAACTCAGTAGTCAAAGATATTTGGGGCTTCCTTTTCTTGCATGAAGAAAGAGGCAGAAAATACACTAATTTGTCCTCTAGTTAGTTATGATCCTCTAGGCGCCTGGATCATCACAGTTGCTATGCTTAGTGCTTCTTCCAGTCTTGGCCTAATGATTGTAATAGAATACTCTCACTGATCAAGTACAGGTATTACAAAATGAAAGTATGGAGGGAGCATAGGGCACACGTGCCAGCTTCCGGTCCTTTTTCCGAAACTTCTGAAAATTGGTGAGAAAGCTGTGAAGACAAATTCTAAGCTTTGCTAAGTGTGCAGTCTTCTGTATGATGTAAAAGCCATAATCAGTTCACAAAGATTGGAACACGCATTTTCATGATCCTTTTGTCCTTTCATTTAGTAACACATGCATTGGGCTAGGATAATAGAGATACTGCAAGTAATTTTTTTAAAAAATCCATCTGTAAATTTAGCATGGTCTAGCCTTCCTCCAACTTATGTCCCCTTGGATATATTGAACTTCAGAGAATCTTTGAAGTTGATATGGTGCATAGTGAGAAGAAAAGGTAACTGAGCAAATGCAGTATGTACTTGGTTGGAGGCGGAGAATTAAGAGGAAATTTGACAATTTCCTCTCCAAATGATACATGCTATAAATGTGGATATCTGATCAGCAAGAAGCCTGTTTGAGAATGTATTTGTTTCTATATATCTATTAAAATTAGATCAAGATGTTAGAGTTTGCTGATTGTAATGGATGCTCAATGCCCATGAAAATATACCATTTGAAAATATAAATAAACTGAAGTTAGCTTTTAAAAACACATTTATTGAAAGTTGTTTGCTCTTCATAATTAGCAACATAAGTGACAAACAATTACAATTGTTTTCTAGGCACGAAAAACATTTCTGAAGCTTGCATACTGTGACATCTGTCAGAAGTTTTTATTAAATGGATTCCGATGTCAAACCTGTGGTTACAAATTCCATGAACACTGCAGCACAAAAGTTCCAACTATGTGTGTGGACTGGAGCAATATCCGGCAACTCTTGTAAGGACTTTTTAGGATCTGGTATAGAAGCAATTCTACCTGTTGAAATAATGCAGAACCCTGAATACTTTAAAAAAAAAAAAAAAAAAAGGCCAGTCACCATATTGTTGATTAGTTGCCTGACTGATAATTCTTTCTTAAACATTCTATGTAAAAGTTGCAAGGACTTTTTCAGAAAGTTTGAACTATTTTGTTTGCTATTGGCATTTCATTTGCCTACTTCCTGTGTTCACCATGTTGGAATGATACTGCTGCTTCTACTGCAGCAATGATCTCCATCTGTGACTTGATACGCAGCAACTGTGTGCATTATTTTAACCATTGCACTGTAACTACACCTTTTGTACTTTTTATTTGTTCTTAGTGCACCTGGCAGGAGCTAGGCTTTGGTCTGTGTTTGTTGCCAGCGCAGGTTCCCTAAACTGCTCAGTTGTTTATTTTTCCTTTGTTTTTAATGCTGGTGCTTGTTTCAGCAGGTAATATCAGGAATGGGGAAAAGTATTTGTAAAATTAGCTGCCCCTCCTGTTTGTTTAGAATCTTTGTCATTCCGCTCACTGCTGTAGCTTTATAGCTAAATTTATAGTGGGTCTTTGCTCAAAGATGCAAACTGAAGTACTTACATAGAATCTGAAAACACATTTTAATTGTAACTATTTTTATTTTATTGTCTGGTTCACACGTTGTGGAAAACCAGTATGTGGTTTATTTGATTTTGGTGTGGTGAATCCAACCATGGTTGTTTAGAAATCATGATTTAGGGCTTTGTGTGTTTTAGCTAAGCCATATGTAATCTATTCAGTAAACCATGATTAAGGAAGCAGTGTGTCAGCAGGTCTACTAGTCCTTTGACTTTTGCCATTTTTTTTCTGTCCTGATATTGTACTAAAGGTCTCAGCTAAAGCTAATATGATCCTTGTGATGGAATAACAACTTACACATTCTGCAAGGAATTTGCAAAAGGGTTTAAAATCAAAATGTCTTGCTTTGAGTTCAGAATGGCTGTTCTTCATTCATTATGTATTGTTTCAATCATTTTGATAATATTTGGAACTTGAAATTCCCCCTTTGAACCTGAAATAGCAAGTGAGTTTCAAGCTCAAAGCAATTGTTTAAGACTTGAAATGAGAGCGCCACAGATTCAAAGTTATTTAAATCCAAAATGTTTTGCATACCCCTTTTGTTATTTTTCAGTTGTTAGTCACTTCTAACTCAGTGGTATCATTTCACCATGATTATCTGTCAGTAACTGTTTCTTTGAGTTTTTAAAAGCTCATGTTTGTGTTATCAGTGATAGTATCTAGCCACCTGTCACCTTCCCCCCCATTGCCTTTTTTTCCAGGCCTCAGAGTCTTCTCCAGTGACTTTCCTTCTCATTTTGTGTTCAAAATATTTAAGCTTTAGCTTCATTATTAGTGCTCTCAGTAAACAATCTGGTTTTAATTCATCTAGCACTGAATGATTTGTTCGTCTTGTAATCCGAGGTATTCTAAACAATTTTCTCCAGCAACCACAGTTCAGAGGCATCAGTTTTTCTTTGTTCTGTCTTTCTGATGGTCCAGCTTTCACGCAGTACTTTACAACTGGGAAAATCAAGGCCTTGATTTTAACATTTGATCTAGGTCTGTCATAATCTTTCTCCCAAGTAGCAAACAACTCTCTTGTTTGCTCCATATTCTGCAGTTACTGTTGCTTTCATAAAAAGAAAAGGTAAATGAGGTAGCCTGGTACATGCATGTTTTTAAGGGCTATTCATAATTAGCTGTGGTCTTCATAGTCAAAAACATTTGTATAATCAATAAAGCAAATATAAGCATCCTTTTGAAATTGTTTTGCCTTTTTCATTATTCATCAGATGTTAGCAATATGATCTTGGGTGCCCCTGCTTTTTCTGAATCCAGCATATACATCTAGCAGTTCATGTTCCATCTATTGTTGAAATCTGGATTGTAAAATCTTGAGCCTTGTCTTACTGGCATGTGAGATATATTCAATTATTCAGTAGCTTGAAATTCTTTAGATTGTTCTTTTTTAGAATTGGAAGATAAACAGATCTTTCTCATTCTTTGGCCGTTGCTGTGTTTTTGATACCCACTTACAAATCACATATAGATCTTTAATGGCATCATTTTTACAGATTTTAAGTAATTCTATTGATATTTTATCAATTCCTGCAGCTTAATTGTTAGTATTTTCTAAAACCCATTTAACGTCTCTTTCCAGAATATCTGGCTCCAATTCGGTAATCAAACCTTTGCATCATCGATTTTGGAATCTTTTTTCTATAGTACTTCCATATATTTGGACCATTTTTTCTTTATATCTTCTTTCTTCAATAGATCTTTGCTTTTTTGTTTTGTATTGTGCCCATCTTTGCATAAAAGTTTCCCCTCGTTTCTGTAATTTTGTTATATAAATCTCTTGTCTTTCCCATTCTTTATCCTTATTTTTGTGGTATTGCTTATTTAAATGTAATTCCTTGTCTCTTCTTGGTCTTCTTTATAGCTCCACATTTAGTTGGGTAAAATTTCCTTTTGCTTTCTGCCTTTCTTCAGCTGTTTTCAATGTGTCAAACAACTATTTTGCCTTCTTTTGCCTTTGCATTTTGAGATATTTTTGTCTGTTTCATCTGTAATTATGTCACACATTTCAGCTCAGCATTCTTGAAGCACTCTTTTTATTAATCTAATCCCTTAAACCTATTATTTACCTTCACTCCATAATCATAATAGGATATTGCTGAGGTCTTATGGTTGGTCTATTTTATTTCTTTTCTTTCATTTAAGTTGTAATTTTGCAAAAATGAATTTGTGATCTGGGCCACAGTTAGCACCAAGTCTTGTTTTTGCTGACTAAATAGTTTTTTCATTTTTGTTTGTAGAGTACATGGTCAGTTTAATTTAGCTGATGTTCTTTTGGTGATGTCCATGTATAAAGTTGTATTTTGGGTTGTTGTAATGAAAATATTCGCTATAAACATTCACTTTTCTTGGCCTAACTCTATTGGTCTGTCTCTTATTTTGTTTCAGGCTAAATTTTCCCATTATTCTACATGCTGTTTTACTGAGTATGGCATCTCTTTTTGGTTTTGTGTTGACAAGGTGCTGCAAGTTGTCATAGAACTTCTGCTTCTTCTGCAACTGTGGTTGGAGCATAGATTTGGATCATGCATTAGAAGATCTGATAATTCTCTGATATGAAATATTCCAGTGACTTTCAGTGTGCTGATTCCCAGAATGCAATGCTCAGGCTTGTTGCTGTTGCTCTGATAACATGAAGTTTGCCTTGGTTCATGTTGTGACGTTCCATATGCCAGTGGCATACATATTTTGCAGCACTGAACTTTTTTTTTGCTTTTGGCCACATCCTTTTGGCTTTAATCTAGCCACGTCATAAACACCAATGCTACTTGCACTTGCTGTATGCTCTTCTCCAGGAGTTTATTGGGGATCTTCCAATTTGGGTGCCTTATCTTTTCAGTATCATACTGATATTTTCTTGTTGAGAATATCCATTTGGTTTTGTCAGAACACTGGAATAGGTTGCCATTTCTTTCTCCAATAGATTATATTTAATCTGACCCCTTTTCAAAGACTTGCCTATTATGGATGACCCTTCTGGGAGTGTATATTCCAATATCATAGCTCAAAGCAATACTCCGATGCGCAAGCCCCTTTGCTAGTATATGGTAACAATCCATGAAGGTGCACACCTACATTCTACTAAAGTAAATAAAGGGTTAACTGGGCATTTCCTTATAAAGGTTGTCCTCGACTTACAACCATTCATTCAGCGATTGTTTGAAGTTACGATGGTGCTGAAAAAATGGACTTACAACTGGTCCTCGAAGTTACAGCCATTGCAGTGCCCCTGCGGTAACGTGATCAAAATTTGGGCACTTGGCAGCCCGCCCGCACTTATGACCACAGGGGTACTTCAACTCCCACTAGCCACCTATCTTGCCCCCCATCTCTGCCCTTTTGGCTGCCCTGCACCCTGCCTTGCGGGGATGGCAAGCAGCCCCAGAACCACGTGGCTCTGGGGCTGCTTGGCAGGCTGCGGCTCAAGGCCTTCTTGGCATCCACGGCTCTGGGGTTGCAAGAAGCCCCTGAGCCACATTGCAGCACAAAGCCACAGCTGCCCCTGGAAGCCTCAGTCCCCCCTGCCTGTCCCAGCAAGCACCAGTATGCCGGAGCACCCAGGAAGCCCCAGCAAGCATTTGTTTCCCAAGGTGCCTTCTCTCCCAGTTCCCTGCACCAGTCTTTCGCCCTTTGTGCCCAGACACCGTAGCTGAAGCAGAAGCACCCCGCTGCCTTTGTTGTCTCCTTTTTGGACCCAGCTTCTTCGGCAAACATTTCCTACATGTGGCTCCCTGAGCCTTTGGAAAGCTGTGCTGTCTTCAGAAAGCCTTTGGAAAGACAGGGCAGCTTTCTGAAGGCTTTCTAATTGGACAAAACTGCTTCTGGCCTTCCCTGTTGGCTGGCATTCTTATTTGTGCTGTGCTGCTGGGCCGGACTGGGGAGCAGTCGTAGAAAACCTTTGCCAGAAAAGCTGGGTCCGAAAAGGAGGCAGTGAGGTGCTTCTGCTTTGCCTGTGTGGCTGAGCACAAAGGGCGAAAGGTTGGTGCATGAAACTGGGAGAGAAAGCAGCTTGGCGAATGAATGCTTGCTGGCTCTTGCTGAGGTTTCCCAGGCACTGCAGCATGCTGGCGCTTACTGGGGTCGGCTGGGGCAGCTGAGGCTTCCAGGGTCAGCTGCAGCTTCGCACTGTGCTGTGGCTCAGGGGCTTCTTGCATACCCAGAGCCACGGTGCCCCAAGAAGCCCCTGACCCACAGCCTGGCAAGCAGCCCCAGAGCTGCACAGTTCTGGGGATGCTTGCCGCCCTGTAACGAAGAGTGCAGGGTGGCCAAAAGGGCAGAGATGGGGGGGAGATAGGTGAGTGGGAGGAGTTGGACAGCCCTTACCTTGCTGAGGCTCAGGGCTGGGAGGGACCAAGCCCAGAATGTCTTGAATGGGGATGAGTCCTCAGCTAATGACTGGTGAAATTCGCTAAACGATGGGAAAGGGGATTGCCAGGATTGCAGTTGTTAAGTGATGTGGTCTGTGACATCTCACTTTACGACTGCCTAGCTTAGTGATAGAAATTCCGGACCCAATTGTGGTTGTAAGTCGAGGACTACCTGTAAACAAGGCTGAGCAGAAAGTTAAGAAAGAAAGAGTGAGAAAGAGGTGTGAGGAGAGACGCAGCTGACAGAGTAAACAAAGGGGGCGGGATTGAGGCAATCAGTATATATAAAGAAAAGAGAGAGACTGGTGCATGTGAGAAAACATAGCAGCGTTCTGTTAAAACAGCTCACACTTCTCTACCTCTAAACAAAAGCAGTTTATGTCCGTATTACCTGTTCATTCTTAAATAAAGTTTTAGTTGTCCTGAGCTGGTCCTCAGACTAAAAGAGAGACAGAATATAATAATTCTTATCCCCTTACCTAAAGTACTATGCTATCAAGAAAATAAAATAGAAAATACAATTTCAGTATAAGAATTCTAAGTTTATTGTTTTTGGGTAGGGGCAGTGATGTTTTAACTATTTATCCCCAAAATAAACTTGGAATGATTTATCTCACCAAATCCAGTTTTGCCACACTCCTCTGAAAGTACAGATTCATTTTTAGAAATATGTAGACCATTCATCATGCTAAGTCATACTTTGCTTAACCATGATTTACTTAATACATTCTAGTTATGGTGTAACGTACTATGTGAAAGCATTTTTAAAGTTATGTACTGTTCAACCTGTGTTAATTATGATTTTTCTGTTGAAGAAAACACAGTTGCCCTGGTTCAAACCTTAAAATCTCTTGAGTTTGGTAATTTTTTTCTTTGCATGCTTTGATTTCAGATTGTTTCCACATTCAAATGTTGGTGATAGTGGTATCTCAGCACCTCCTTTGATGACTCGGCGAATACGTGAATCTGTGTCTCGGATGCCTGTTAAGTAAGTGGCCTTTAAGTTGTATTTTTTATTGTTACTGTTTTTGACAGCATTCATAGCAGAAATGACAGAAGCCTGCACAACCATGCATCAAAAAAGCACTATGAATTTCTGGGCAAAACTCTTATGTGTGTAAAATGGTAAGGTTTTTAAAGGAACACTTCACCTCCAATTGATTCACTTCTTCAGTACCACCTAAGGTAGCTCAGCAAAGTAGTATAGCTTTGCACAGTCACAATAATTTAACAAGTAATTCCTTTGCCTCCGGATCTAAAGCAATAAGGTCCAGACCAAAAATTCTAGAGGTTAATGTTCCCTGTTGAATTTTTTTTAAAAAAACTTTTGATTAACTGTTTTTAAAGGGGCGTGCTTATCTGCATGTCCAAACCAGGGTTTGATTACTTTCTGGAATGTGCCTTAGCTTCAAAGTTTGGTAAGCTATAAGTAGTCAATAATAGTTTTTTGATTGCCCTCCACACCAGAATTGCAAGACCATCTTAAGCCTTGGTTTTAAATTTGGAGTTCAGGGACAAAGGCAACCCAAATAATGCCTTTGATCCTTTTCCTTGGAGAGGAGGGAGTCCAATGACTTTAAGATGTAGACCCAAGGCAGTGCATAAAAACACTGCATTTGCCAGTTGCTGTATTATTTAATATGCCTTGTGTAAAGATAATTGTAGGAAAGATTTCAGCTGCTTTTGCACTTAAGTTAATTCTGGCTATATAGAAATTTTAAAATCATTTGACTATATCATTCCTACATTGTGGCTATATTGAGCTTTTCTGCCATGGCACTCACCGTTTGGAATATCATCCTCCCAGAGGTTAGATTGGCTCTGACTGTACCTGCCTCCTAGAAAGCTCTGAAGACATGGTTTTGCCATCATGCCTGGGGATCTGGTTGTGGTGTGGAGCCTGCTAGATGGTTGTACTACTCATGATGTATGGATTGTAAATGCTGCTGATTATGTTTTTATGGTTTTAAGCTTACTTTAAAATGGTTTTATGGTTTATTTGTATTTTTTTTATTATATTTTGCTGTGGTTTTTAATTCTCTGAGTTGCCCAGAATCAGGCTACATAAACTGAATAAATAAATAAAATTCTTAGTACAGGTAGTCCTCACTTAATGACCCTAATTGAGACCAGCAACTCCATCTTTAAGCAACATGGTAGTTAAACGAAACATCACATGACTGCTCTGCTTAGCGATGACATTTTTGGCAATCCCAGTTGCTGTCATTGAGTGAATCCCACGCGGTTGTTAGGCAAGGACCCACCCGAATCCAAGCCATTTTTGGAAGAAGATAAGGGACTGCCTCCACTTCAACTCCCCCCACCCACCTATCTCCCCCCATCTCTGCCCTTTTGACTGCCCGCCTATCTGCCGCCCAGCCTTGCCCACTGCCAGGCCCACCACACTGCATACCAGCCAGGTCCTTCTTTTGCACTGGCACAGCACACTGTGAAAGAAGGCCCCAACTGGTGGTGGCATGTGGTGTGGCACGCACCTGCCTGTGCTCACCTGCCGGTCTGCGGGACGTTTCCATGGTGCCTTGTGTATGGCCAGGATGGTGAGTGCACAAGAAGGGAGGTAGGTGAAGATGATGATGAAGGTTAGCTGAGGGTGGGAGGAGCAGCAGGGGGTCAATTGTAAAAGCAGGTGGACCCTAATTTTGTTCATATGACCACAGGGACACTGCGATGGCTGGAACTTTGAGGTCCAGTCGTAAGCCCATTTTTTCAGCGCTGTTGTAACTTTGAACAGTTGCTGAACGAATGGATGTTAAGTGAGGACTACCTGTAATGATTTTGTAAAGCGCTCCATGGTTCAGAATAAGTCTGCAATTTAGGGATGTGGTCCTAATTTGAAGTCATCTTTTAAAATCAATTTCTCCAATCTGAATGTTTTGGGAAACTGTGATGTAAGAAACCAAGACAGATTGGGGGAAGGACATAATTAAGAAGCTATGATCATTTCCAACATAACTTGTTATTTCTAGAGAGCTGGCTTATAAAGCTAGTTATTTGATAGACTCTGGAATAGGTTCTTTAGATTCTCACAAGTCAGTGCTAATTTCTTAATATAATAGGATAAATTATACCTTTTGTTTTCTCTCCTTTAGTTCTCAGCATAGATATTCTACACCTCATGTTTTCACATTCAGTGGAACAAATCCTTCTCCTGAATGTTCTCTTTCTCAAAGACAAAGATCTACATCTACCCCAAATGTCCACATGGTCAGTACTACTATGCCTGTGGATAACCGGATAATTGAGGTAATCTTACTCCCTGTTATTTAGTTGGTATTTTAAAATATCTGACTGTATATCTATTTAATAATTCTTGAACTGGTTTCATTAGATGTATTTGTTTCTGATTCTCTAAACCATAGTTTGGAGGAGTAGGAATTAAGCTGCTTTAGTTGTATGCTCTTTATCCCTTGTGCGCCTGGCTTAAGAAGAACAATTTTACAGGTAGTCCTCAACTTATGATGACAATTGGGACAGGAATTTTGGTTGCTAAGTGATACAGTCATAAAGCCCAACTGCATTGCTTAGCAACAGCAATCCCTGCAGTCCCGCTTGCCGTCATTTACTGAATCCCACGGTTATTAGGCAAGGCAACTTCCAGCCAGCTTCCCACAACCAAAGTCAGTGGGGAAGTCAGCAGGAAGTTGCAAGTCCCAGGCCTGCAGACAGGTAAGTGGCTGCTGCCAGGTGTGGGAGGGAGTGAGGGTGTGCAAGGGAGGGTTGGGGAGTGTGTGCAAGGGAGTGTGCGGGTCAGGGAAGTTGTGTGGTGGTGCGCCTGAAGTGCCACACAGGTCAGGGAGGACATGTGAGAGGTGCTGCTCGGGTTCAGGGAGGGTGTGCAGGGGTGTGCGAGTGGCCAGTATGGTGCAAGCGCAGAGGGGTTGGGGAAGGTGTGTGGGTGGGAGAGACTTACCCCAGCAACTTGCGGTATTCCCTGCCGGCTTCCCTATTGACTTTTTGGGGAGGCCAGTAGGGAAGGTTGCAAATGGCAATCACATGATTGCAGGGTACTTGGTTAACCAGTCATAAGGGCAAATGGGTTGCCAAGTGCCTGGATTGTGATCACATGACCACAGGGTTGCTGGGATGGCCATAACTCCAAGGACCATTCGTTCAGCACCGTCATAATTTTGAATGGTCGCCAAACGAATGGATGTAAATTGAGGACTACCTGTATCAAACATTTCTCAGACAACATCCTCATATAGGTTGTTATCAATTTTCTATGCTATGATTTAGAGGATTGAAGAACAAGTTATTTGCGGCCATATAGGATAAACTTAGTAACATCTCATTCTTTCAGTGCTATTTGTGCTAATTGATGAACAGTGGAGCCAATTTTGATCTTTATTAACTATGACTTACTGTGCTACAGCTTCTTACAAAGCTGATTGAGTAGAATGAAAGAACCATCCTTGTATCATAGGGCACAACAAGATATTATGCTGTTTATGGTATCTAAGATGAAAGGGCAAATGTACTGCTACATTATCCCCTCCAAATTGAAGATAGCATTCAAACAAATACAGTGGTACCTCAGGTCACGAATGCTTCTGTTCACAACCAATTTGGGTCACGAACAGCACCGTTCGCAAAATTTTGCTTCCGTTCGCGAACGCCGGATTGGGTGACGAACAGGATCCGCGGCCATTTTCCCTCCCGTGACACATGGTCGTGGCTTCCTGTAGGGAGGGGGACTCTCCCTCCAAGCAATAACCGCCTCCCCACCCGCCTTCCTGTCCTCCACGCCAGAAGTCGTGTCGAGCAAGGTTAGCGTTCTATTTCTTCATACTGTACTTTGTGTCACATTTTTGTGGTTTAAAAAAAAAAAAATGGTTCAGAACGGATTAACCGTAATTACATTGAACCTCATGGGAAAATTTGATTCGGGACGCGACCAAAATTGGGTCGCGACCAAATTCGGAGGGGTCAGAACAGATTAACCGTATTTACATTGAACCTTATGGGAAAATTTGATTCAGGTCGCGACTGATTCGGGTCGCGACCAGAGTCACGGAACGAATTAAGTTCGTGAACTGAGGTACCACTGTAATCTTCTTAGAATAAAAGACCAGTAGTAATAAATAGATAATATCTTACTGTATTTTAATGTTTTGGAATCAGTTCATTTCGTCTAAAGCAGTTAAATCATTCTGCCTTATGATAGAGCCTGAATAATCATAAAACAGCTTATGGGGAGTTAATGTTTATTTGCTTGTTTGAAATCCAAATGATTCAGTTGTAAAATCTAATTTTTATTTAGATTTTTCACACTGCTTTTTTTCTCCCGTTGCAGACATCAAATGACAGGGTAGTAGATAGCCAATGTAGATTTGGGGAGCTATTCTTAATATTGATGAAGTTTCAAGTATCTGAATGTTAAAGCTTACAGAAGAGATTATAGAAAAATATCTCAAGATATCCAGAGATCTGTTATGATATTGGAAATAGTAATTGGTAGATTTTCAAATTCTTGTTAGAACAGATTGATCTCAATGTGTATAATTTGTATAATAAAATAGTTTTGCAGAATACTGATATTCATATTTTCATTCCGGGAAAAACACTGCCTTCTCTATAAAAATTGTCCCCCAGCTAGTGGCTACAGAATTTACAGTTCTTACAGACAAGGCAATGTTAGAATGTTGAGTTCCTGGTTATTCTGATTGCATGAACGTGGTGGGTTTTATTTTGTATTTATGTGTTTTGCATTGATCTGCCTTCTCTGTAGAACAGATAAATAGGTCATATTGTCACACCTACAAATGCTTAAACCAGGAATGAAGTGTTGAGATAAACAGTTTTGAGTTAAACAGAGGAAAAATATGATTTTTCCTTGGGCTCCATAATATTTTTGGTTTTTTTCCTTGGGTTTTCATTGCATGTAATTAGGTGGGGGTTTTTTTGTGGAAAAATGAAATGTAGTTATTAAATTAATTCTACTTGATTTTGCACCATCAAATCTTTTTCATTTGTTTTCCTTATAAGGTTAAGTGTTCTATTTACTCACAACATACCTTGAATTCTTTCTTTTCCATAGGTCTGTTTTGTATGCAAGTTTGGTTTACGGCAGAATCTTACTGCTCTCCAATTTTGGGGAGGGGGAAGAAGATAATTTAGAGAACTTCCCTTTCAGGAACTTTCATGGTCTGTGGAAGGTCTGCTTGGCTAACTTTGTGAGGCTATTGCATCAAGTTTTAAAATTCCTGCAGTTCTTAGATAATATAACTTGCGCGTAGCTACTATATTAACTCTTTTTTCCCCCCAATTTCTGTTCTATACTTCTTTCATCTTTAGCAGCTGGAAACTGTTTTTTTTACTACTCCTTCTGTTCTTTTCTTATTTCTCATTGCTTTGAACTAGAATAACAGCCTGAATGCTTCTCCCAGGTCCTGGTGCAGACGATTCTGTTTAAGGGGAAGAGTAGGTATTGTCTGGATGCCTTTGTTTTGTTCATTTAACAGAATTGCTAAAACAGTTGGCCAGATTAGAGTGAATTAACTGAAACTTCATTCTGAAGTACTAGTGGCATGTTTGCTTGACCCTAATACTAAAATCAGGGTTGTTAATATTTAGTAGAATTTCAGCTGTAGTATAGTCTGAGTTAGCACTACAGAATAAGATCCGTAGCCACTTAGCTTGAACCTTTTCATTTCAATGCCATCCTCTTATATCTTCAAATTATAAAAGTAAATATGCTAGTTAAATATGTATACAGAAATGGAGTCAGAAATAACTCATCCCGTTATTGATGAGTTAGTATAGATTCTCACTAAATAGCTGAATGGGATTCTGTATTCACCGTTCAGTTTATATAAAGTAAGCTTTCAGTATACAATTTTCTGTTATAAAAGAGAACACACAATACTGTACTTGAAGTGAAAATAAGTATTTGATACTCAAATTAAATTGGCAAAACTTGAAATACAGCCATTTTTAATTTTTTTTAGTATTAACAATTTGGCATCTTCGTTATATTTTTACTTATAAGAGAACTGATTCTTTTAAACATTGGAAAACCACCTGTCTTCTACATACGTCCACAAGAACATGCAACAGTTGCTTTCAGTCTGACAGGGATCTAAGGCATCATTTGGTGAACCTTGTGCACACGTGCCCTTTTCCCTTTGCATATGTGTTTCCAAGAACAGTTTCAGAAGCTCAGATGATCATCTGGAACACAGTTTTTATGTGGTGCAAAGGTACAATGAAAACAATAAATAGGCAGGTACTCCTGTGCTCTTACACATAGTTCTTGGGACCTGAAGCTGTTCCCAGTTGTCTTTTTTATAACTGAATCTCTTCATCTATCATGTAATTCTCACACAGGATTCCATTCAACTTTTCCATACCTTTATTAGAAAATTATTTGAACCCTTATTACTTCTGTTTTATGCATTGTATTCTTAAACCTACCTACCTTTCAAAAAGCTCTGAGTGGTTTCTAGCCAATTTACAGGGGCAGACAAGTTTATCATCAGCAGAAGTGCATCACGTGGCCCACATTTTGACCTTGGGTTTTGTTTTGTGGAGTATTTGGGCATGTGTGTCTTTCTGTCAATTATCCAAATATTGATTTGGATGGTATTGGACAGACAGGGAACAGTACAAATGTGTCTTTGATCACAGCTGTGCACGTTTACATAGACTAGCATGCATAGCATGGAGAAAGAGAAAGAGAAGCCAGCTCAGCTGCAGCAGTGCTCTACTGGAAGGCATCTGAATTTTTTACAGATTCAGTTTGTGGCTATGTTTTAAACAAAGTATCTGCTTTAGACCAGTGTTGTCCAAACTTGGCCACTTTAAGATGAGTGGACTTCAACTCCCAGAATTCCCCAGCCATGGCTGGCTGGGGAATTCTGGGAGTTGAAGTCCACTCATCTTAAAGTGGCCAAGTTTGGACAACACTGGCTTTAGACACTAGGATAAGAAGCATTTTATACAAAAATGAATTTGAAATATTAAAACCATCATATGCATTTGTTCTTCCTTTCTCGGCTTATTTATTTTGGATTGCTTGTATACCACTTATTTAAATAATTTCTAAGAATGTACAAAAAATATGGATTATAATTTCGACATTCCTGTACAAACTGTAAATAAATCACTTGGGCCTCATGTTGAGTCTTGAATGCTAAGCATGTGTAATTTCTGAAAGTGCAATTAGGATTCCTTGTGTTTCAAATTGCCAGTATCCCCTCCTCACCAAATGTCTTGGCTGATGTTTTGATGTCTAAAATCAAAGCTGCTGAGTCAGGTTCTCTTTACAGAGAAATTTGCTACTCTGTTCTGTTTCTCACAGAAATTACATTGAAATAGTGATAATATTTTTTTCTTTGTTTCAGGATGCTATACGTAGTCACAGTGAATCTGGTGAGTGTGTTCACTAAAATATGGTAACTAGGTACTCCATAAAAGTGCAAAATGAAGCAGTTCATCTTCACCACTGCCAGAATGGGCCACTTAAAAAAATCTAGATTCATACCTATTCAAAAGTATATCTTGGGAAACAGAAAATGTTTAAAAGTGTTTCTGAAACAGACACTTTTGGAAATGCACAAACTATCCCCGGAATACAGAATATTCTGAAGAGAAACTGCTCTATTTGCAGATAACTAGTAGTGTATACAGGTAGTCCTTGCTTAACAATCACAATTGGGACCAGCAACTCTGACACTAAGCAATGTGGTTGTTAAGCGAGATAACACGTGACCACGATGGACTTACATCACTTGTCCCTGCAGTCGTTAAGTGAATCACCATGGTCGTTAAGCGTGACTTGCGATTTCACTGCTGGTTTCTCCATTGATTCTGCTTGTCAGAAGCAGGCTGTGAAGTGTGCAAATGGCAATCACGTGACCGTGGGATGCTGCAATGGTCATAAGTGTGAGGACCAGTCATAAAGTTACTTTTTCAGCACTGTTGAACAGTTGCTAAACAGGGCAGTCATTAAGTGAGGACTATCTGTATACATAGGAAGTGCTAGAATGTTGCAGCTCAGTATAAACTAGCATTGATATTGTCAAACGCTATTTAGTCTTTATACAATAAGGCATATATGCAAGTTTCATGCCAATTCCTGTCTGTAAGCCTTGCTTGTGAAGGAGTCCTGTATTATTAGAATCTGTTATTTTTTTCTTTGAATATGTGAAGCATCACCACCAGCTATGTCAGGAAGCCCCAACAATACAAGTCCAACAGGGTGGTCACAGCCTAAAACACCAGTTCCGGCTCAAAGAGAGCGAGCTGCAGGAGCTAATCCACAAGAAAAAAAAATAGTAAGTGTCAAAATGTAGTTGGATAAAATGAATATAATACAGATATCAAATATCTGCATATGAGAGTCTGATTTGTGTGTGTGTATATATCTGTGTATGTGCTTATAGTTAAATGTTTCTGACTTAAGCTGAATATTGTGTGAGTTTCTAAAAAAAGCTATGAACTTGTAAAAATTGGTCCTTTCACTTTACCGTATCTGACTGACACTCTAATTGTAAGTGTGCAGATGAAGTCCTAAAGCTTTCGGTAGATCTTCCCCCTGCATAATTGTACAAAGAAAGAAGAGGGTGGGCACTAGTGTCCTTTAATCAAATTGTTTTAGCTGGGAAGGACAGTGCCCTTGACAAAGGAATTTTAACAAAACACACAGGACTTTTATAAAATAAATTATTTTCTTACTGGTACTTGAGATATTCTCCCACGTCTTCTGTGTTTGAAGTGTAATTGTGGTCTATGCTTCAGCCTCTTGAGCTGGTGGAACTAATTGACAATAATGCAGGGAGTATTAGAAAAGGAGTAAAGGAAGAGAAATGAAATTGCATTCAGGGTGGGTATTTTTAAAAGAAGGCAAGATAAATTTTGTAACTTGGAATATTTTATTGGGAACAAAATTATGGTGTATATTATTTTTCACATGATCCACAGATTTCTGAACAGAAAGCTAACAATCCTAATTTTTCTTACACATATTTCCTGTTCAGAATTTAAATTTGCATCACAATTTTACATGTTGTATGGCCAATCCAGGTTGGGTATTCGAGTATCATGGAACATACTTCATGTGTGCTTTTAATGAAATCCTAAAACTTGGGTTCCGTGTCATGCTGTCTGTACTAGAAGTACTTGCTTGTTTTGCAGAGGCCACGTGGACAGAGGGATTCAAGTTATTACTGGGAAATAGAAGCAAGTGAAGTTATGCTGTCAACCAGAGTTGGATCAGGCTCGTTTGGAACAGTTTATAAGGGAAAGTGGCATGGTAGCTATTCAGCATTTTTTCCTTAACTTCTAAACTATTATTAATGTATATAAGATAATAAAAAATACATTTTTGGCTCTGTATACCTTTTATATATTTTCGATTCATAGGTAAGTACTAAGAACTGTAATAATGTTTTTGATGAGTGGAATGGTGTACCAGATAGCACATAAGTTATTTCTTCCAAAAGTATATAATATGAATAACAGTACCATCTTTTTAAAAGTCAGGAATAGAATCAGTAGTTATGTAGTGGGGCCCATGTGGCATAATTTGAGCTGTTTTAAGATGCAATAGTATCTTCATGTTACTATGTTCTCCAGCTGTGTTGAAAGATACAGATAAAAAGGGCAGGGAAAAGTGACTGGATATATGCATCATCATAGCTAGACACTTGACTCTCCTGATGCTCTGAAAAGGAGTGACAGTAAATAAATAAATGTATATGTATATTTCTCTCCTGCCTTTGTGCTCATAGGGCAGAGTGATTACATATAAAGGTACTTATTGAAGAAATTGCCAGTTTGCTACAGGAAAAGCTGGCTTGACAAAGGCCAGATGTTTTTATAGGATGCAGACTGTTCAGGTTTTCATTGCCTCAGTTCTACTTAAGTGTGTCCATATCTAATAGTCTGAGTGATACTGCTCATAACATTAATTTATAACCATTAGGGAATCTAACACCTCTTACGTAGAAAAATTCTACTTAAGAATTCATCTAGGATTCAACACATAATCAGGACAACATCAGATCTAGTAGTTAAGGCTCCAGGCTAGAAACCAGGAGACTGTGAGTTCTAGTCCCACCTTAGGCATGAAAGCCAGCTGGGTGACTTTGGACCAGTCATTCTCTCTCAGCCCAACTCACCTCACAGGGTTGTTGTTCTGGGGAAAATAGGAGGAGGAAGGAGTATTAGGTATGTTTGTCACCTTGAGTTATTTATAAAAATAATAAAGGTGAGATAAAAAAATATATAAAAAGGAAAAAAGCTAAAAGAAAAGATGAATACAGCAGACCAAAATAGGCTAAAGGGAGCTCACAATTCATGGGTCTTTGGGAGGGGAAGATATGATCTATATTGGTTTCTCAAGCTCTTAAGAGGTTAAGAAGGTTTGTTAAAAACAAACCTTAATTAAGGTTAAAAACAAAGCTAACATCCTATGGTTCTACATTTTTTTTTTTGCTTAAAAATTTATGGATAGAAAAACAAGCAAAGCTGGTTAGTTTTTGTTTTTCCTAGAATTAAATTATAATTCGTGTTTTAGGGTAGTACTGGAGCCTATCTAGGTCAGTTGCACAATTCTCTTTGTTATCTCAGCTTTCTTCTCTAAATTCATTGTAGATATACTACTCTAAGTGCAATGATTAAACCCAAAAGGAAAGATTATTTCTTATTTTGCCAAAATAAAAATAGGCTAGACTTCATGACTGAGAAATACTTTGCTAACTTAAAAGCATAGCAAAATGTTCTCTAAGCATATAACTTTATCAGATATATGCCATAGGCTTTTCAGATGTAGATCATTTTTAATGAGTTATACAGAGATCTGAGTTGTTTTATCATTGCTTTTTTTTTTTTCATTTTAAGAAAAACTGACGTAAAAAGCAACAGGAGAAACAAAACAATGAAAGAAAAAATGGGGGAAAGGAAGAGAAAAGATACTTATAAGTACATACATAGCAGTGTAATCCCTAACTCATCTATGTTGTCATTGAACTTTATTTAAATTAATATTATTATTATTGCTCTTGCATAAGATTTATACTGAGGTGAGAGTTGAAGTGAGAATTCAAAATATGAGATTTAATATAACAATTAAGAACAATTAAGAAAAATAAAATTTTAAAAAATCAGAAAAAGTATCTATAAGAAGAAGCATTCAAGCAGCTCCTCTTTTGTTCTTCCCCCCCCCGCCACTAACTGCTACTTAAGTATTTTTATTCTGTGCTTTAAACTTCTATGATTATTGCTCATTTCTGTTCAGATCATTTTAATTATTTTTCAGCAGTTTCTTTTTTCCTTCAGAAACCATATTTTAAGTGTCTTAACTTGCCTTGCTGTGTGTTGTGTTGTATATAAAGGAGCCATTCCTGCTTGAATTCAATTAGCCTTCTGCTACGAATGTACAGCCAGTTTTTCCATTGCTGCATATTCTTCAGTTTTGGTCTTCCAGCCTTGTATTGTCAGTGAGGTGTCACTGCAGTTTTTCTGAATCAGTAGTTCGAATATTCAGTACTGATTTGTTTTATGGGAGTCGTGAGTTTTGCCTGGCTGAAAACGGCAGGTGAGACATTCTCCCTCTTCTCTGGGCAGGCTTTCAAAAAGAGCTGTTAGATGCACGCTAGCCAGGTTTGATGCTTGCTGTCTTTAAACAAGAGCATTCAACCTTTGCCCAGTCCAGAGCAGAAAAGACCAGGAGGAAGTGGAGTTGCTGGTTTGGCCTAGCTTCATGTTGAGAGGAAGCCTAGCTATGCCTTACACTTGCTAGAGGATACTTCCCTGCTCAAAGTGGCTAAGACAATTATTGACATTTTCCTTCATAAAAATTGTACTAAAACACATCCTTTCCATTATTCTGATGAGGGGAAAGTATATGTGCTGTTGTTTTAACCTTTTAAGACTGGGAGTATTTCCAGGAATACGGCATTTGAAAGAATGGCTAGGATCCAAAGAGCTACTTAACAGCACCCATGTGCTTGGGTATTCTGTGTGGGACCTCCTACTGCTTTTTTTAATTGAACAGTCTAGGCCATTATGCAACTTGTTCTGAGAATTTTCTATATTTCAACAGTGTTGGCTGGCAGCATTCAGGGTGAGGGAGGGAATGGGAGAAGATTGCTGTTTCACCAACTGAAAGAACCTTCAAGTTATAAAACCGATGGAGATCTTTAGATTCTGATCTGTATACCATTTGAAGTACAACTGATATTTGTTTCTGTTTGGATTTCTTAGAATACTAAGCATACCATCTGCAAAGAGATGAATTTGTGTTTTTACATAATCATTTACTGTATATAGCTATGTTCTTTTAACTTTTGATTGATTATGTGCCATCAAGTCAGTGTTGACTTTTAGCAGCCACATAGATGATCTGACCTCCATAATGATCTGTCCCTAACTTGGTCTTTCAGGTTTTCCATTGGTGCACCCATCACTAGTGTAACTGAGTGCACCCACTTTGTTGCTGGTCATCTTGTTTTCTTCCACCTTTCCCAACATTAAAGCCATCCCCAGAGAGCTAGGTCTTCTCATTATGTGTCCAAAATAGGATAATTTGAGCCTAGTCATTTGTGCCTTGAGGAAGAACCCTGGGTTGATTTGTTCAGTGATCCGTTTGTTTTCATGGCTGACCACTGTATTCTCAGTAGTCTTCTCTGATGCCAAAGTTCAGATGTCTCAATATTCTTCCTATCCTGCTTCTTCAAATTCCAATTTTTACTTCCATAGAGTGTCAGAGGGTATACTGTTGCTTGCACTATTCTGATTTTTGTAGGTATAGACACATCACAGCATCTAAATATCTTTTCCAAGGCCCTCATGCCTGCTCTACAAGTGCTAGTCTGCAGCATATTCCTTTACTGTTGATAGCTTCTGCCTTTTAGGATCAACTAACTACAACTTCAATAGCTTCATTATCAATTCTAAGGCTGGTTTTATTTATTTATTTAATTTCTGTAGCCACCCATCTCAACCAAGTGACTCTGGGCAGCGAATAATTCTAGAACTATAAAAACAATTAAAAACAGGTTACCTATTGTCATTAATTTGTTCTTCTTTATATTAATTTTACTCCCAGCTTTTCACTCTACTTCTTGACTTTTATCACTAAAGCTTACAGATTCTTTGTGTTTTTGGCTATCAGAGTAGTGTCATTGTCATAGTTAAGGCTATTGATGTTTCTTCCTCCAATTTTAGAACCATGCTTATTCTTCCAATCCAGATCCCCTTAATATATATTCAACATATAGGCTGAATAAATAAGAGGAGCTTATACAGCCGTGTCTCACTCCTTTGCCAACCTGTAGCCAGTCTGTTTCACCATGTTCTGTCTGTACTGCGGCTTCCTGATCTCTGTATATGTTTCTCATGAGAACAATGAGATGTTCTGGGATTCCCATTTTTCTAAGCACATTCGCTTGATGTGATCACCACAATCAAAGGCCTGTCTATAACAATGGGTTCTTTAATGTAACAGTTTTAAAATACTAGTTAACAGAATAATGTGTTTAGTAGTATGCAAATGTTTTGCATTTGAAATATTTAGAATTTGAAGTGACTTGTTTTGAGAACAAAATAGCTGTTTATAATGTGAAATGCACATCTCAATCATTTAGGATGTTTAGAGCTCAAAACCATGTCTTGAAGTCAAAACAGGGCTGATTCAGACAGCTTGAATACATTTTAAGAAAGAATCAGAACAGCTTATTCCACATTTGAAATGGGTTGTTTCAAAATAAAAACAGAGCATTTTGCATTCAAACAATTTTGCTTTTATCTAAACTGGTACGGTCTCCGAGGGAAAAATAATGCATATGTAGATTTCGGTCTGAAAGTCCATTTTGTAGATCTCTGTCAAGAAGCATAAATGTTTATGAAGTAGCCTCATGCAGACTAGTGAAACTTTTAGCTTTACTGTCCACTGTAACTGGCACATTCTTTTCAAGGTCTCCCTTACTATACAGCAGTTGTATAAGTACATAAATATTCTGCACTTGAGACTTTTCCATGAATTATTTTGATGTTATGCTTATTGCTAATTATTTTTGCAGGAGATGTAGCAGTAAAGATACTAAAAGTTGTAGATCCAACCCCAGAACAATTTCAGGCCTTTCGAAATGAAGTAGCTGTATTAAGGTAAATCATTACTAGGCTTTTAAATACAGTACAAAGTGCTGGTGGGGAGAATAAAAAAGAAAATTGATTGATTTATTGATTGTTTATGTATTATCAAGTCAATGTTGACTCTTCATGACCCACATGGATAGATCTCCAGGATGAAAAAAATAAAATTGTTAATGTAATAATTTCAATATATATTTCAAGGGAAGATATCTAAGTAACAGATAGCAGATAAGAGGAAAAATAAAGGGATTGAAATCAGCATGATTTGTTCACATATCTGCACTGTGCTTTATATGTGCAGTGACAATTTTGAATTTATATGATATAATATCATATTCCAGGTATCTGGAATTTTATGTTGAAAAATAAAATTGAGAAACTTCCAAAATGTCATTGCTAGAAAACATTCTGTTGCTGAAAATTATCCTCTCAATATTGTTGCTTAAACTGTAGTGAATTTTAAATTTAGTTTATTGCCTTTATAGACCTAAGCAACCAACAATAATAAAATAAATACATCAAAATGTAAACATAATATAACTAAGGTAATATACCAAAATACGTATAAAATTATATTAACATAAAGCAATACTTGGACTTCTCCCACTTGAAGCAAAGTTTACTACCAGAGATCTCCACCTCCTCCTCAGTTCATGCAAGATTGTCGTCATCATCCCCAGTCCTGCCTAATTTCGTTTGGTGATTGAGGAAATATATATAGCCTGATTATCTCTACAAAGAAACAGCACAGCAATAACCACCCCACAGTTTTGATTCCCCCCTCACTATATGCATAGAGACACTATTCTTTAAGAATATTTAGTCTCTGGAAGAACAGATATAAAGGTGTTATAATGGGCTAACATGAAGACTCTTCTGGTATTTGTGGATGTAATATTAAATGATGGGCAGGTGCAATACTATTTTCTAGTTTCACTGGGGTAAAGTAAGGATAAACCTGGCTGAAATAATTTTGTAAATCAATGTCCCTGCCACATTCCTTGAAGAATGATTTGGTCTGTTCAAAACGTATTGAGATAAGTGTATTAAATGAAAGTCTATGATACCTTAGAGTTCAGCTAAGTAATTTCCACCAAAGGACTGAAATTTATCCTAAAAAGTCAGAACAGCGAAATTGCTTAGATTGAAAGTATTTAATTTAACCCATTGGTAATGTTTGTTATCTGAACTCAAATTTTAATTGATGCCATTCCAGCCTGAACCCAAAGGACTGAGTTTGGGACACATTACTGAATTTGAAATATATGCCTTAAAATATTCAAAAATAAGAACGCTTTTAATCTACCCAGTATGTAATAACCTTCTTTCATACAAAACAACTTAAGATGGCAGCTTTCTCCTTGTCTTTCAAATACTGAACTCTTCAAGTACTCATAGCATGGAAAACAATTCTGAGATATTTCAAGCTCTTAAAATGTTTCATAACTTTCCTGTTAATTTGCCATATTGAGAGGGTCTCTTTGAAAGACCGTTTTTTTTTTATAGTTAATAACCAAGCAGTTAATCTTAATGTTCTTCTCAGTTGAGATAATGGCTGTATCATCTACATATGCAACCAGACTTGGCAAGTGACTGTATTAAAGCCTGCGCCCAAACTGTATTTGTCCTGGGTACTTATGCAGTTGCACATAATGGGCTGTGTGTTCAAAGCTCTGCTTCAAAAATGAGCCTGAATTTTGGTGCAGGAGTACTGATATCATTAGTATAAAATTTTCTGTGTTCTTATCTGTGATTTTTATCAAGATATTAAGAGATAGGAGACAAAATGAATTCTGTGAGATTTCATAAACCAAAAGCCATGAGATAAACTGATAAGTACCCCTATACTAATGAAGGGGTACCACCTAGCATGTGGGTGAACAGAGTCCTACCATAAACTAATGCATGCAGTCCAGGTAACTTAAAAGGATATTGTGCTGGACTTACAGCAAAACTAAAACTAAATGTCAACACTGAGGATTTAGTTTAGAAGTTCATCCGGATCTCATTTGTTTTACATTATGTTGTATAACCATGTGAAGCTGAACTTCCAGCATTTTTTATAGATTTTAAGGTGTTTAAATTTCAGCTGAACATGTTTTCTTATTTGTCTCTGGTAGGAAAACTCGACATGTTAATATTCTACTATTTATGGGCTACATGACTAAAGATAATCTGGCCATTGTCACACAGTGGTGTGAAGGAAGTAGCCTGTATAAACACCTGCACGTTCAGGAGACCAAGTTTCCAATGTTACAGCGAATTGATATTGCAAGACAGACAGCACAAGGAATGGAGTGAGTAGGCTTAATGATGACAGAACTTGTTGCATTAAGAAGCTGTTAAAGTGAGGTTGACTGCTCAGTAGAACAAAAATGATTATAGAGGGAATGTTATCTTAAGTCTTTGGCAAAGCCTTTTGTGCTTCCTGATAGATTTGAAACTCTGGGCAGTACTCCAGAGCAAGTGGGGTTTAGTTACAGGTAGCCCTCAGTTGACAATGGTAATTGGGACTGGAATTTCTGTTGCTAAGCAATGCGATTGAAAAACGCAACGTCATGTGGCCACATCGCTTAGCAACAGCAATCCTGGCAGTCCTCGGTTGCCGTTGTTAAGCAAGGATTGTGGGTCATTAAGCAAGGACCTCCTCATGACTTCCTGCCAGCTTCCCCACTGACTTCGCAAGCAAAATCAGTGGGGAAGCTGGCAGGAAATAGCAAGTCCTGAGTGGCTCGCAGGTGGCTGCTATGGCATGGCAGGAGTGCAGCTGGGTGGGGGTGCCTACTGCAGGGGGCAGGAGGGTGCCCAAGCTCCTCAGGAGAAAAAGCAGTGGGAGTGGGAGTGACTTATGAATACTCACTGAAGGAGTGGTCGTTAACCGAGGGCTACCTGTATTTCTCTTTGTAGGGCAAGAAATAGCATTATCTGATTCTACACAGATAGAATTGTTCATCTAAAACATTTTGGGGGAATTACTTCAGTTGCTTATTGCTTTTGAAATAGCTCAAATTTATCTAATTCTATTTACAGCTACTTGCATGCAAAGAATATAATACACAGAGACATGAAATCAAATAGTATCCTTTCTACTTGAGAGATTTCTGATAGTTATTTGATTAAGACAGTAAAGAAGCTTGGCATTGCTAACTAATGGTAGTGATTTCATAAGATCAAGATTACTGCTGTTGACAAAACAAATGAATCCTTTTGTATTCATTAGTTATGTTGATACCACTTACGGCTGTAAATTGCTATTTTAGTTGAGGTATTACTCAAAACTCACACAGCATAAGCAGTACTGCATATAGTCCCTAACTGGAAAGTGCTCATATCTAATTGTTCCTAAGTCTTCCTGCTTATGGACAAGTTTTTATGCAGTATTTTTTTGGAAATACAATGCCCTTAAAACAGTACTTCTTTGCAAAAATAGACAATTTAAATACTCTAGAAGTCAAAATAATAAAAGTGATCAATAAAACTTGTTACATAACATTGGTAAATCCTATGGTGAATCAGTTAAGAATAGTGAGTGCCAGTCCCATCTATGTAAAGCAGTCATGTAAACATTAAACAATTTATTTCTTGGTCTTTCTCCCAAATCAAAATGACAGTAATAAGAGGAAAAGTGTTGCTGGCCTACTTGGAGATTTGGTCTTGGGTTTTGTAGGTGGGAAGAAGGGCAAACAATGATATTTTGATGTGGCAAAACACAAGCAAAAATGGTAGTTATCTTGTTGGAAGCTGATAAAGAAGCATAGAAATTCTTACAGTACGTGGCACCTTCAATTAATATTATATATTTTATATATACATTAAACTGGGGGTCCTCCTGGACTCACAACTCCTGTTTGAGGAGCAGGTGGTAGTCGTGGGCAGGAGGGCCTTTGCCCACCTTTGTGTGGTGTGCCAGTTACGCCCTTTCTTGGATCAGGAGGCTCTCCAGTCAGTCACTGGTCATCTCTCGGTTAGACTATTGCAATGCGCTCTACTTGGGGCTACCCTTGAAGAGTATCTGGAAGCTACAGCTGGTTCAAAATGCAGCTGCACGGACCATGCAGGTTATATGTGCAAGGATGGCACATATAACACCTTCACTGCGGGAGCTGCATTGGGTGCCAGTTTGCTTCCGGGTCCAATCCAAGGTGTTGGTCACATCAACCTGTCTCACCTGGTCAGACAGAGAGGCATGTTGTGGATCCCGTCAGCGAGAGAATGTTGGCTGGTGGTCCCCAGGAGGAGAGCCTTCTCTGCTGTTGCCCCCGCCCTTTGGAATATTCTTCCCCCAGAAGTGTGGTGGGCCCCTACCCTCCTGGCTTTCTGGAAAGGTTTAAAGACCTGGCTCTGCCAGCTTGCACGGGGTGATAAGAGCACTAATCAATCTTGGGGGTGGCTGATGCCCTGATGATGCTCCCTGAGCTATTCGCCAAATCCCATCATTCTTTGAATTTATTTATTATTTATTATTTAAGATTGTTTTTATATTGTATTTTAACTGATTTAATCTTTTCTGTAAACAGCCCAGAGTCGCTTTTTAACAAGATGGGCGGTGACAAATTTGATATATAAATTTAAAAAATATATAAATAATTGTTGTAAATATTGCAGTTAACAGTATGGACAGCCTAAAAACATTGGCTGACCTACTTGCAAGCAGGACAGTGCTTGGTAATTCAAATTATGGTCTAGATGTGTTCCTTAACAATTGTGTAGATATATTTCTTCATGAAGATCGAACAGTGAAGATAGGAGACTTTGGTTTGGCAACAGTCAAATCCAGATGGAGTGGTTCTCAACAGGTAGAACAGCCTACAGGATCTGTTCTCTGGATGGTAAGGTGTCTCAAGGATAAAGGAAAAAAATTACTGATTAAATTATATGTCATTCATCTAACATTAATGACTATTTATGTACAACAAATTTGAAAAAAAATTTTTTATCTTAACCTTTAATCCCCAAGATACAGTATTTTCTATTCTATTATAGCTGCTCTCCTTGTTATGAAAGAATCATGTGTTTTCTGATGCTGCAGTGTTAATAGTACGTTTGTGTTTATAGGATACAGGGCTTCTAAAACAAAGTAATAATTTTGCTTCAATGACCTGGTTTAAGTACAGTTCCAAACTATATAGCTTGCACTTATGCATACATTGACATCTCCCACCCCTGCCTTCAGAATGTTCGACCCTCCATTACATCCGTGCATAAGACTGTTGCTGGGGAGAGATCCGGCCCCAGCCTTCCGTATTCATCCAACGCTACAGGCGTAATTTTTGAGCAACGCTAGATCCTTCCTTTGAAAAGCCTGTGTAGAAGTCCATAGTCTTAATGTAATTTGCTGCTCAACCGTCGTTCACTGACAGATATCATAAAGAGAAAAAAAAATGTAAGACAAGGTGAATGGTTTTGGCATACACTAGCTTAAGTTATGCTTCATGATCTTTTTCTTACCTAATACCTTTAGTTTTTTTGACCTGCTACTTCTCATTCCTTTTCCACACTGCGTAACATTGCTTACTTACCTTGAAAGGGAATAGTGGATGGGCATGTGCGTATGGTCTTGGACCCAATTTAGATGCATTAGAAAGTTATTTTCAGAGTTTAACTCTTCTAGACTGTGAAGTTATGGTTATCAGGTATGGTTTTTGGGATTGGGTTGGTATGATGTTTTTCAAAAAAATTCATTTTATGTTTTATAAAGGCACCAGAAGTAATTCGAATGCAAGATAGCAATCCATTCAGCTTTCAATCAGATGTCTATTCTTATGGAATAGTACTATATGAACTGATGACAGGAGAGTTACCGTATTCACATATTAACAATAGAGATCAGGTGAGAAATTATTATTCTTTGATGGAATGCTTTATATTTTTGGATCAAGTTTTGTTTTCAAGTTATATAGATTTTCCATGAAAAGTAACAGAGCAAAGAAATATATAGTTAGGAGTTGTATTTAGATCATATCTCTCTGATATGATAGTGTGTGCCTTCTCAATAATTTTGCAATGGTTTCCATTGACAGTACTTCAGTTAGGTCAGTGTAATGTCATCACCTTTGTCCTGTGCGCTCTCTTTGTGAGCCCAGTACATGATTACATGATACAAATGGAGAATTAGAGTTCTCCTACCCTGAACTAACTGTGCCCATTGGTGTTTTCACACTGTATGTTCTAAGAATTCCCTTTATTTCTCTTTGGTCTTCCAGAATTGGTTTAGTAATTCCTCTTGTTAATCGGAGACTAGAAGCAGGATACCAAAGTGCTTGTGTACTCTTCTTTTTTTGTTTGCATTCTGCCTTACGCTATGCCTTACGAATAATTATGCTAGATGGGAAACTACTTCAGAGCAATGAGATATGATGGAATTAAAATAGTAAAAAATCTAACTAATCCAGTATCTGAAGAGAGCGATTAGAGCATGCTAGGCTTCAACATTTTCACTTGCCATGGCAAATATGACACTTTCCTCTAGTGAGCATAATAAATGAGTGGCCTTCTTCCCAAATGGAAGCTGCAGAGTTAGGGATTGTCCTGGAAGCATTCCCACTCATTTCAAGTTCCCAAGGGAGAAAAACTGTGGGTAAATTTGACAACCAAACCAGCAAGTCTTCTTGGGGCACGAAATGGAGGATGTGAAGGGCTGTTCTCGGCTACTAATTAATAAATAGACTGAAAATGTTGCTGCTAAGCAGAAGTAAAGTTGGTATGTTCCTGCCTTTTTCCTTCAGGGATGAAAGGCAATGTATGTGTGGAGGTGCCTCATGCCTTGCTTGGCAGAGACACTGAGTCCCTCTGCCAACCATGGGCTGAGTCTAGAATATCTGTCCCATGGGGAAGTTTTAGGGAGCACAGCTTCCTTTGTTGCTGAACAGAGGTATCTATCTCCCTTGAGAAGGACTTGGAAGGCTAGTCAAGACATGAAACTCCTAATCTTTGAACTTGTTGAGTACAGCAATTCTTATTTATTTATGCTCTGATTGGTAGGGATTTCCTACTCCTTGGTTAGCTTCTGCACTCTTTCTAAGGAGAAAGTGAATGCTTTAGCAGTTCTATTTTTCAGGATGGTTATACCTCCATTCTGTACTAGCAGGGTTGAATTGGTACAATATAGGCTAGCTCTGCATTAGAACATCCTTCTATAGTATTTTCTCCCTGCCTTGAATGGTTTAGAATGTTTTTCACTTTTGCTCAAGATGGTAATAGCTATAGTTTGTGTTTCCATCAACTTTCATCCACTTTTTTGTGCCATAATGCATCTGAAAGAATTGGGTTTCCAGGCAGTGTCCTGCTAGAGTCAGGTTGTTTCAGAGAATGCATTTTTCTTTTCTGAACCTGGCAGTGATCCTGGTGGAACTTAATTTAGTGCAGTAGTAATGGCAATCCCAGGGCCTTTCCAAGCCCTACTGGCAAATGCAAAGGATTGGATGGGCATCTTCTTGTATGAAAGGGCAGTGTAAGCTCCGACCCGGAGTTGAACAGCTGCTTATTTGCTCTTCATTTTTTCCCCATGAGAATGATGAGTAGTTTATTATGAAGTTGACACACTCTGTTTACAAAAATCTATTTATTTGTGATTCGTAGATCATTTTCATGGTTGGTCGTGGTTATGCATCACCTGATCTCAGTAAACTTTACAAAAACTGTCCAAAAGCTATGAAGAGGCTTGTAGCAGATTGTGTGAAAAAAGTGAGGGAAGAAAGACCTCTTTTTCCACAGGTGAGTATAGTTTTATGATACATTTGAATAAAACAAGATAAGAAAAAAATTAGTGGCACACACATTCTGTGAATTGCAAGTCAAAAAATAAAAATTCTGCTCTGTCACTGAACTCTTTGATTTAGAAGATGGCTATGTTATATTCTAATGAATGATGATCTATGTTTCAATTTTCAAAGTACAAGAAATTGCCAGCTCATAAAGTATCACCTTTATCATCAACTGAAACTAACCTTATATCTACCCATGTTTTCTTCTTCTTTTGTCTATTTATTACATTAATATTTATAATGTTCATATTCTGAATATAATATTCAAAATATAGTCTATATGGATGTGGAATTTCTGAAAGCCAAAACCTTTATCCCTTTCTTTCCCTTTCCTCTTCTAGATATTGTCTTCCATTGAACTGCTGCAACATTCTTTACCTAAAATTAACCGAAGTGCTTCAGAACCTTCTCTGCATCGTGCAACTCATACCCAGGACATAAATTCATGCACGCTGACTTCAACAAAGTTACCTGTCTTCTAGGAGATCCATGTGCCTTGTTCACAGTTCTCCCCAGTAGCAGTTATTTATAGCAGTTGTGTTTTGAAAGCTTCAATTTACAGAATGGGATAGCCAGCGTGGGATTCACCTGGGTGCCAATTTTAAGAATGAGCTGCTATGAATTTCTACTGTTCTAAGTCTACAGGGACAAAACTCCATGTTGCCTTTTTCTACAGTTTATCATATGGAAATAGTGCACAGACTGCATACAAGAAGTTCTATTGCTATTTTTTTATAGATGCACTTGAGCCTTATTTTTTCCCCATATGCAAAAAAAAAAAAAAAAGGACAAAGGAAAAAAAGTATTACTTTTCTGGTTTCAACTCTTGCATTCTGCTGAACAAACTGTTATTTTTGTATAGCAACAGCATTTGAGAAAAGGCAATGCAGATGGTGCTGTTTTTCGTATACCTTAAGAACATTCTGGCTTGGAGAAATCGTAACTAAAACGCCAATTTGTAAAGATGACTTAAGGGAAAAGGAAAATGCAAGTTCATGGAAGTGTCCCCTACTGAGCATTTGTCATAATCACTTAATATTGGTGGTTATAAAGTTTCATCACTACAAATAATTTTGCACATAGGAGAAAAAAATCATTTTAAGATGAGATGTTTATTCTAACTAGTACTACTCGTCAGAAGCTGGCACAATCTTGTTACAATCTTCATAAGGTAACATAAGAAAAATTTTTGGGTACTTCGGACTTGTTTCTTGCAGCACCTGGAGGGTCCAGTGAGAAATGATAGTTTTGTGGGAGGAGAAAAAACTAAATAAGTAACGTCAATATATTTCTGCAAAACAAGCAGCCTTTAGACTGTTTGAAAAAACTTTTTTTTTTTTTTTGAGATGCACTATAAGGAAATTTGGCATATACAGGATTTTCCCTTGCTGATTTGGGTTTTAATTTGTTTTTATTGCTCCTGAGAGAAAAACATTTATTGTAAACCCAGGTTCTGATTATCTTATTTTAATAAATAAATTAAATTTAAATTTGTCGTTAATTTGTTTTTTTCACTATTTCAAACATGACAGGTTTGTCTCCAGATATGTGTATGTATGTGTTTAAGTATCCATAATTCCTATCCATAAATTCCACTTTATCAGGTACTTTTAAAGGAAGGAAATACAGTAATACTGAAGCAATTCCTTTCTAAAATGCTATTTTTTAAAAACACTGTATTCACAGCTTTTGACTGTGTATTGTCCTGCATATACCTGACATATTTTGCTGGTTCAGACTTGCACTCAACAGAATTCCATGAATGTTGGCCGGGGGAGGGGGTGATTTGGTCTTCAATTCTTCTGCAGCCTTCTGTGCCTCTTCAGAAGCTGCATGGGTGATTGCAACGGAGGCCGCGGGGAGAAGGATTGTTTGGCCAAAAGTATTGTCCTCTTCCTCCAGCTGGAAGCCAGTGCTGGATTTTGATTCTCCATGCTGTATAGGAAGAAAGTGCCTTTCTTCTGATAGACGGATATAACTGGATCTGCCCATTACATACTCTGAAAATTGCACATTACACTTCCAATGTCTTTTTCTTTTTTTGAGATTGTTAAATTGTTGGATTACTGAAACAGAATGTTGAGTCATCCAATATATATGTTAATACTATATGCATTTTATATTCATTCCCTTTGAACTGTGCTGTACATTTCCAATTAATTTATCTCACACAGATAACATTTTATGCAGCTTGCCAGTTCATTGTTTCCCAATCTCGATGCTCTTCAGATGTATGGATGTCAACTCTCAGAATTTTCAGCCATTGTTGAGAATTCTAGGAGTTAAAACCTACACACCTCTGTGATACTTATTGGGGAATAATGCACTACAGGTTTTCTTTCCCATTGAATTCATTGTGAATTACTTTTAAGTAGATATGCATAGGACTGATTGGTTACTTTTGGAATGTTGCAGTTGCGTTTCATAGATGTGTGGTATTTGTTCTTTCTTGCTGGATAAAAGTGTTAAACTGTTCAAGATTTCTTACCATAACATAAATATTCCTATATAACTTTATTTCAAATCTGCTAACTTTGGATAGGTTGTAGTAAATTATTGTAGAAATTGTTAAACAGAATTGCTGTTAAAGCATTTACATTTACATTAATATTATGGAATTTTTTATATCCAGTAAGTCACACACAACCCTTGATTATGGCTAAGAAGTGCTGTTACTATAATTAAGACCTTATATGGAATCAGTCTCCTTTTGCTGTTCTTTATCTCAGTGTTTCTTAAACTTTTCCAGGTCACAGAACATCCATCTGCCTGAACACCTGTTTCTTCTTTAAAAGGAAAGGAAAGAATATTGAAACAATACATGTTTTAATGATACTTTATTTTCTCTTAATTTAACAGATCAGTTATAAGTCTTCATGGGATATATGAGCTTGAATATGATGGCATATTTCACTAATGTCTGGAGTGAGATTTGTAAAAAAAGTCCGTTTTGATATTTGATCTTGGTTGTAGTGTGTGGTAAGAATCCACTTTCAAAAAGATACATAGCAGAAGATGATAGAATCATAAATGCCTTTTCACTTAAAAGTTAATATCCTCCTATAATTTTCAGCCAAAGTTTTTCAGGTTTTTTTCCAATTAATTCAGTGTGATAGCTGAGGAGAGACTTGCCAACTCTTATTATTTTTGAATAGGCTGGTATTTTGCCTCAAGAAATTGAATAGATCCCAAAACTGGAAGAGTTTGTGGATTACCTTCAAGTTGTTTGGAGAATACTGATATTCTATGGAACATAGTTTTAAAAATACAGGCTTCCCTCCCATTATGCTAGGGTTAGATTTTCCAAAAACTTCACATAAAGTGAATTTGTGTAAAGCAAGACAGTGAACCAGTGGAAAAATGGGCCTTTGGGGTATGGTGTCAAATTTTGTAATTCAAATGCATTGACAAATGTACTCAAAATATTTTAGAACCTTATTCTTAAGCACTACATTACTCAAACATGTTTTCTTCCTTGCCTTGTGTTCAGTGTACAGTGAAAGCATTTGCTCCACCTCTTGTACAGCTGGCTTTCTAATGTGTGTGGTTACCATGACAAAGTAGAATGCATCACAGCACTATTAATTTTATTAGCATTCTTTGTTCTGTTGTGCATAGTAGATTCGCCCAGATTAAAAACTTGTTTTAGGATTCTTCACCAGCTTCAGCACGATGAATATGTCCAGCTTTGTTTCTAGTGTTAGAGAGATCCTTTTTCTTTTCATTTGGAATAATGAGGATAAACAAGGTGTTGATGGCTGTTTTGACCCTATAATAATAGTAGTAGCCATTGTGGGTGTAGAAGTAGGTGGGAGGCAGGATACACAATTGGAACAATATGTGAGTGAAAGCAGAGAGAGTTTTGGCAGGAAAAGGTTAAGAGGTTTTGATGGGAAGAAGTTACGTTTCCAGTCCTTTGGTACCAATTGACTCTCCTGACACAAATTGCCTAATAGCTATTTTTTTCACATAAAGCAAATTCTTGGACAAAAATGAGCAATAGCAAATTAACATAAAGCAAATTAACATAAAGGATGGGAAACCTGTACTACTCTTATATAGTCTATTCACAAAAAATTAATTGTTCAGATTAATTGCCCTAAAGTACATTCCCTTGCACTATTATATATTCTTGCAGCTGATTTGCACGCAGTGTTATGATAATCCTTTGGGACTATAAAGCCTAGTTTCATGCAAAATAAAGACTCCTAATCCAGAGGTTCAACTATTGCAACAAGAATAGGAATAGCTTTATTTAACAGCTACTCATAATGCAGTTATCTCTACTTCTAATGTGTGTATTTATTTAGAATGTTTTAATGGCCACCCAACTCACTCTGGGCAGTGTACAAAATCATTCAATAAAAATAGAGAACAAAAACAGCACATGCCATTAGAAATAAAACAAATGGTGATCAGAACTAAAACTTGCTGCATTCTTCCAAATGGGAACTTTGCTGATCCTGATCCAAGTGCCTGGCAAAAGAGCCAAATCTTAACTGCTTCTTAAAGGCCTGCCAGGTTGGGGCCAAATGTTCTCCCAACCATCAGTGTATTTATGCTTCTCTCTCAGGTTACAACTTCATGTAGCTATGAAATGGAGGTAGTTTCACAAATATGTTTCTTTATTAGCCAACTATGGACATAATTTTATCAAGTGGATTTTACAGTAAAAGCTGCAGAATTTTTAAACATTTCAAAGCTTTCACTAGAAGATTAAGATATACAGCTTTGCAAACATCAGGAAGCGCTCTGGTGAGAAAAGTGTCAAGATAAAACAGTGAAGTGCACATGCAATTTAAGTGTGTGCAAGGAAAAGGTAAGCGATACTCCTTTATCTCATTCAAGTTATAACAGCTATCAACTGAATTCAAACCAAAAGCATGACAAAGAGTTTGAAACGAACCATTCAGAACTCCTTCCAAACTAAGGCTAAAGGTGCCAAGGGCCACAGTGTAGCCTTAGCCAGCAGAAATGTTGTTATAAATAAAAGATCAGTTGAACTTTTAAATTTCATGTAGGTTCAGAGTTGCATTCGGTGCTGACTGTCTCCCAATGGAACAAAAATGGCTGGCAGAATGGGTTGCTCCTGCAACTCCTCACTTCTCCCCAGGTCCATTCTAGATAGATGAGGAATCTCTGGCGTCAACTTGGGGAGTGCAGAGGAAGGAGGGAACAGAGGAGCAACACTTGATGGATCCTCAGTTTGTCTTTAAAAATGCAACTCATGAGTTTAGGTATAGTCCAATTCAGTTTTTAGCAATTGAAAAAAGGCAAAAATGTCAAAAAGACTGATGGATTAAACCAAAGATCTATGTAACTCAGTATTTTATTCCTCAGTGGCTAACCAGATGTTTGTGAGAAATCCACATTCCATACAGCTGTGCTTAGTAGTCCTTCCTAGATTTGCCCAATCCCCTCTTAAAATCTTTGACATTGATGATCATTGCTAAGTGATGCACCTTATGAAGAAGTATTTCTCTTAGTCCTGAATTTCCTACTTTTCAACTTCAGGATGACAGATCCAGTATTTTGGGAATAGGAGAAAAGCAGTCTCCCGTATACTTTCTCCACACCATGCATAATTTGCATACTTCCACTCTGACCTCTTTATTGTAATCTAAAAATACATATACAGTTGTTTTCAACCATTCCTTTGGGGGGAGTTACCCCAGGTTGGTTGGTTGCAGGATTATTTCAAGTGCAGAGTTGTTTGGGAGTCAGCCAATGCCCAAATCGAATTAAAAAACAAAACAAACCTGAGCACTGCAATTTGGTTATGGTTTGGGTTACTCTTTTCCACCCTGGCCAGGTTAGTAGTCAGGATTACTCAATTCTTGCTGCTGCTATTTTAAATAGAACAGGCTGATGTATGCTTTTGAGTATTGAGAGGAAAGTAATGGTTTAGCAATGGCCTGAAAGAAGCTTGCCTGTAAGTTATTGCTGTTTTTTTTTTTTAATTGCTGGAAAGAAATTAGCATTAAAGTTGGTATGTTAGTGTGTTTTATTTTGCAGGCAGAGAATGCAAATGTGTTTATGTGCATTACTGTGCCCACAAATCATAATGCTGCTGACATTGTGTAAATGAAAAGATTACTGTTAGCTTTGTTGGGCGGTTAGCTGAACTCTGATGTGCTCTTTACGTTCTGTGCATGTTCTCACGGCCTATTAATGTTGAGCTTCAGCGTACATTTAAAAATGCAAACTTGTTAACTTGGGCTGGTTTGCTGGGCTTCAATGCATGTGGGCATTCCTTGCATGCGCTCATGTCTTCGTGTTGCCATTTTATATTATTAATTCAGTTCAGAAGCACCAACAATCTTTGTTTTTGTAGCCAGCAGCACATTTATACAAGTGAAACATTAGCAAAGAACAGTGTGGCTGCTTTTGTTGGATTAGTGCCAAGAGGCAGATCAATACTTATGTAAAAATTGGCCCAGAAGATCATTTAAAAAACATACACAACTTCAAACCATTAAGATGATTTCATAGGGGAAATATGCTGTTAGAAAGAAATGTTTAAAAGATGAATGCACTTCATGTCCTGTAATCTATTGAATGATGTAGACTCAACGGTTCTCAAAGCGTGGTCTGAGGACCCCTGGGGTTCCCCAAGACCCTTTCAGGGGGTATGTGGAGCCAGTAGTTTAACATTTCTCAGTTTTAATTTCTAATACAGTACATATTGCTAGATATAACCCACATAAACAAAAGCTTTTTGGGGTCCTCAGTTATTTTTAAGAATGTAAAGGATTCCTAAGTCCAAAATGGTTGAGAACCAATACTGTAAATGAAGGCCTTTGCATATTCCCTTTTGAGAAGGGGTGCTTTTTTGATAAGAGATTCTAATCTGAACAATATTTTAGCAAATGTCAGCAGAGTTGTGTTCTGGCTGGAACTACATCAGATTTTGACTACTGAAGTCTCTTAGCAATTTACTATAAGATTTTGAGCTCTGAACTGTTGGAACACTACCAACTTGAAAAATCCTGAGATTGACATGCATCTGCCTTGATGTTTTCTATAACTTTTTAAAATAAATCTGACAGTAATCCTATACGAAGATACACTAGATCTAAAAATACCCTATAAAGTAGGAGAGAAAAGCTGTTGAAAGAACTGGTATGTTCTTTGCTTTTAGTATTTGTGTCTGGTTACAAAATCTTAATGTAGAGTTATAGCCATATAGAAGTCAAAACTAAAAATGTCCATTTCCAAGACTGGATGTGTAGGGTAGTAATCCTGCTATCAGTTGAAGTTTGGAAGCTGAAGATGTAATTTAAGAACTTGAAGAGGTAGCAGGAGGTGACTGAGAGAAGCTTGTTTTATCTTCCCTGAAATCTTATTGGCTCAAGTTTAAGCTAAAATTATTGCCCGCTTAAACTCTCAAGTAGAAGTCAAAGACATGTCAGTCAAGAGCAACAGTGTAGACTATTCCAGTGTTAGGAAAGTAATCTGAACTCAAAGCTACGTTCTATTTAAATATAAGTGGAAGGGCAATTTGTTCTTCAAATGAATTGAATCTTAAATTTGCAGCATGGTCTTGCATTTTGCCTCATTTGTCAATAAAGTAAAATTATCTCTAAAGTGATTATCAGTCAATGTGTACACAGGACAATGTATATTTTTCATACTAATAACCTAGATTATTCCTTCTGATCAACTGTGGAGGTTGGGAGTTCTCGAAAAGCAGTGTAACTTTGGATAGCCATAATCAAGTTTCTCTATCTTGCAGTTATCCTGAAGAAAACTATGATATACTAATTCAGGAATATGTAATAACCTTCGGCTCAGGGTTTCAGATGGCATATAGGCATGATGTGGACCCAATTTTCCTAGGTTTGGATGATTTCAAAGGGTGAAACAGATGCCTTAAGTCCCCACAAGGTTTAAATCATGCCGTTTACTCAATCTTACTAAAACAAAACCAAAAAAAGAGGCTGAAAACATTGGCTCTGCTTATTCTGCAAAAAGGATGCTGGCAAATCACATTCCACACCTGGGCTGTATCTTTTTTGCATCCTTTTTGCATTTCTTCAATAACATCTTTTAAAATCTTCAATTAAAATTTCAATAACATTTGAAGTTCTAAATCAGTGGTAAGGAAGCTGCATATGTTCAGCAGCATTTGAAGGACCACAAACGTGGAACAATATTTAATAAATTCTCTTAATAAATTACAGTAACAGCTGTTATAGTCTTCAAATAAGTGTCATGCTTGGGATGGGGCAAAAAGTGACACCAGTATCCATTGGCAAAGAAGCAATTATTGAATCTGCTTGGATATTTATCTACAATTCATCTACCAGTAGCTGACTTCTGAATAATGAGTTCGTGGCTAATTATCAAAGGTACCACCAAGGACTATTTTATGAGACTGAGTATCTGGCATTTAAAGATTCTTGTAAATATAAACACACAGCCATTGTCTGAGAGAATGAACCCACAACATACCCATAAAACTCCAAACATGCTCCTGGTAGAATGGGCTGCCTGCTCCTGTATTAGACAAGCAAGCTAGACAGAGGTACTAGGCTTCTTCATGGTACTTATACCATGCAGAGGCCTACAGGATTCATCTATTATTTCCCACATGCTTTCCCAGTATCTACACAATTCCATTTGTGACAGCACTTTACATGGTGAGGTGTTGAATCAATGTCTGTTGCTAGTAATAGACAGTAATGGCCTAAAAGGCTAATAGTTGCCTCAGCAAAAGGTAGCTGACTTTGGCTCATCTCAGAATGTAAGCAGGGTTGACCATGATTAATACTCTGATGGGGGACTACCTGGGAATTTTAGGGCTTTATGCTAAAGTGAGGGGGGGGGAAGATTCCAGAAAGCAATAGCAAATCACTTCTGTAATGCTGCCAAGAAAAGGAGAAGTTTCTGTGGTTACCAGGAATACAGGACAATGTTTTTAAGGGCTATTAAAGTTCAGTTAAGGCTGCTTCAATTTTGACACGGGCTACACTTTCCGTACAAGAGCAGATTCAAGACCCAGAGAGTTCTCTGTATGCAAATTAGTACATGCAGTTCAAGTAGTCTCTGTTCTGCTTAACTTCTACCACTTACTTCCACCCACTAGCTGGACAGAGCTGAGTCACATTTCTCCATGACCCGCTAACCTCCTATGTAGTACAGTATCTCTGAATGCTCTGTTTTTGAAGGCTGGACAGTGCTATTAATTGCTTCTACTAACAGGATTAGGATAAGAGAACATCTTAAATGACTGAACAGCTTCTTGATTTCCAGGAGAGTTTGGTAGTGCTTTGGATGTGAAGGCAAAAATGTATAGCATCCAGGAAAAGATGCAGCTGCTTGAAGGAGCTGCAAAACAGTGCTATGTGAGCAAACCTGCCTGCTCTCAAACTCTTTTGCTTCTGAATTTGAAATGCCGCATGGTCCTAATTTTCAGGCATTGTTCAGACAGTGCTAACTTCTAAAAGTCCTACATTAAATTAAATCGTGTGACAAAGCACCAGTATTTTAGCAATGCCTATAATGCCCATGTATAGATTTAACAGGTTTCTTAGTTCAATATTTGAACTTAGGCATATCGGAACCAAATTATTTCTGAAAGGCCACCCCTCACCTACTTGGAGCTAATTAACAAAGGAATTCTCTACTTATATACAAAATGAATATTGGTTATTGCCTCCAAGAAAATCAAGTAACTAGCACGAATTTTTTTACTGAATTTTCATTCTTAGATATCTCATTACTACAATTAATCTTAAATGGTGGCTACTTCATTGGATTAAAATGGGTACAATTTACAGGAGCCAGGAGAACTGCAGCACAGGTAGTGAAGCCAATGTTTAAATAACCATGCTGCTTATGAAATACATTAACGCTGCTCATGCCCAAATTTTAAAGAAAAGATCATTTTTATTTTAAAAATTGGTCATGTGCACTGTTACAAAGCTTTAGAAGATGGAATAATAGAGCTCATTATTTTTTGTTAACCACCCTGAAAACAGAGTCTGATAATATTAAGCCACACTGATATATTTGACATGGGTAATTAGATGTATTTTTCTTTTCTTTTATTAAGATGTTATGATGATCTTAAAAGACAACCTCCAATTACTTGGATCTATCTGAAATCTTAGAATAGCAAGCTTTTTTCAATAAAATGGGAGTAAATATTCTCTTAAACTAAAGAACATACTGCTCCCTTCTAATAGAAAAGTTCTTCTCTTCATGATTACATCTATCATTTTTATTCCAAGCACTCATTTTATGATGTCTCAACACTTGCTCTACAGTGACACTCATACTAGAATTTCACCAGGACCTCAGTCTCCATGGCACAATAATTCTAATATTGTGGTACAAAGTTACTGAAGAAACAAAGATCAAAATATGGAAGAGACACAGGAGAGATCTTGTGGCATTCTAGGGAGGAGGAGCAGCAGATTCAGCATCTGTGCCAGAAAGATGCATAAAAAGCTCTCCAATCTCGGATACATCATCACTGGCAACTGGTAGCGTCCTGTTTTCTCGGTCTTCAATAAAATCCCACAGACGAACAGAATTGAGGAACTAAAACAGAAGGCATGAGTTACTCTTACTAATATCTCTTATATTTAAGGCACTGTTTGGACCTATGACTACAGCTTTTTTTTACCCCCCTAAGGCAGCATCCCAACAGCATCCTCCCCCATTGGGATCACAGGAGCTGGATTTTTCACCCACAGCATGGTAGAATCAACTTCTTCAAGCAGGATGGAGGGGGCTGAGGATGTTTCTATCCCTATCTGTTGTAGATAAAACAGCATCCTCACTGCTGCGTGAGCTGCACTGGCTTCCAGTTGCTTTCCAGGTGCAATTCAAGGTGCTGGTTATCACCTTTAAAGCCTATGTGGCATGGAGTCAGATTACTGTGGGACCACCTCTCCCTGAGAGTATCTGCCCATCCTACTAGGTTAGATAAGGTGGGCGTGCTCCAGGTCCCCTCCCTTAAATATCGCCACCTGATGGGACCTCAGAGGTGTGACTTCTTGGTGGCTGTCCCAGCCCTTTGCAACAGCCTCCCACCTGAGATCAGAGGGATCCTTCCAGAGGGCTATGAAGACCTGGCTCTCCCTGCAAGCATTGGGCTAGGATGATGATTGAGCTGCAAGGATGCTTGGTCTGGCACCTGGGGGGGAAGGGTATTTTTGTTTCTAATCATGTTTTTAGGGATTGGTATGAGCTGCCTAGAGTCATTATACGGTAGTCCTTGACTTATGACTATTTGTTCAGCAACCGTTCGAAGTTACAACGGTGTTGAAAAAAGAGACTTACGACCAGTCCTTGAAGTTGCGTCCCAGCACTCCTGCAGTCACGTGATTACGATCTGGGTGCCTGGCAATACACTTATGACCAATTGCCAAGCGCCCTGTGATCACATGAGGGCCATCTGCAACCTTCCATGCTGGCTTCCCCAGAAAGTCAAAGAGGAAGTCAGCAGGGAAGATCACAAGTCACTGGGGTAAGCCTCCCCCAGCTCCTCTGTGCTCGTGCCAGCCACCTGGGCACTCTCCCTGTCCCATGCTGCATCCTTGCACACTCTCCCTGACCCACACCCCCACGCAGCCTTCCCAAGCTGCACACTGCCTCTCACACACCCCTGCGCAGCATCTCTCGCACATCCCCACAGACCCTGACCCATGCTGCACCCCCACGCACCCTCCCCTACCCATCCTACCCCCCCCATCCCCTTGTGTCCTCCCCCACCCAGCAGCAGTCACCTACCTGCCTGTGGGCCTGGGACTTGTAATTTCCTACTGGCTTCCCCACTGACTTTGGTTGTGCGAAGCCGGCAGGAAGTTGCCTCACCTAACGACCATGGGATTCAGTCAACGACAGCAACTGGGACTGCAGGGATTGCTGTCACTAAGCAAGGCGGTTACACTTAGAACTGCATCGCTCAGCAACAGAAATTTTGGTCCCAACTGCTGTTGTAAGTCGAGGACTACCTGTATGAGATAGGCAGCCATGTAAATCCTATAAATACATACATACATACATACAATCCTTAATTTAGATTTTTTTTCCTTCCTAAATTACCTCATTGCTCAGAGTAATTGGGTAATGTTAGCTCAGGACTCTATGAATCGCTATATAATTTTGATAGACATGTAGAAGAAAGCTTGAACCACTTCACAGATCATTCCACTTCATTTTCACTACCTGAATCTGGACCCTCCTATATGTTAAGTGTGTCCTTTATAACTAAATTATGTCCTGTTTCTTGACAGTGGACAATAACCTAATATAAGCTTATGTTTATTGTATGTCCCTTGCTGTATATAGGTAGTCCCCAGTTTAAGAATGAGTTGCATTCCCAAGGTCTGTCCTTCAGTCGAATTTGTATGTAAGTCATAACAGTATTATTGTATAATACTGCATAAGTAGTATTATGTAATTAACTCGAATCATTGTGTATTTAACTCGAATTTTACTATAATAGGCTCCGTCCTTAACTATGGGTTGTCTTTAAACCAGGCATTCTTAACCTGGGGACAACCTGTATTTATCTGCAAAATGTCTTTATCTACTTTTTCTATTTTAACGGAGGGCATTTATTCTTCTTTGGATTCTACAGAATTTTTTTAGAGACCTTTATTCTCTAAAATGACTCTCTGCTGTATGTTCCATTGTAAATATCTCTGCCACACAAGCTGTTTCTAAACCACTAGATCACTGGCTCTCATCTCAAGTAGCAGAGCAGATTGATCTGATAAATTCCAAAACTGGAATCAACCTGGCCATACCATTCTCTCTCCCAAATTAGTCACTTATTAACTAAAAGGGACAGGTCCATAAGATACACTGTCTCCTGGGGGGGGGGGGGGAGAGATAGTTTAGCACACCATATAGAATTTACCTAAAGATTTGGTTCTACCTATGTCACCATTTAGTGGAAAAACTGTGCTGAATTCTCATCGTAATTATTTTCCCATGTATAATAACTGATGTTATCAACTCTGCAAATCAAGAACATGGATGGGATGAAACAGACAGAGAGCACTTATGTAGGAACTTAAGACTCCACAACTGCATAATAAAAATCAATGATCACCAGGCACAAAGTACAAATCCACAGGTGCGGAAGCCAACAGCAGCATTACATGACTGATGGTAGCAAGTACTGCCACAATGCCAGTTGTGGATCCATACAGTTTTGACAAGTAATTTGAGGTTATAGCTAGGGACATAGGCAACAGCTATACTAATGCTAACATTAACAAATGTAGCAGTTCTCACTGGAAGAAAGTAAAACACAAAACTTCCTACATCCATGCCCAAAACTAATACATGTAGTCCTCTGTACAATGGCAGTTGGGACCCGGATTGCTGTTGCTAAGTGATGTGGTCATAAAGCACGACATCACGTGACCACATTGCTTAATGATGGCAACCCAGGCAGTCCTGGTTGCCATTGTAACCCCAAGATGCGCAGGTTGTTAAGCAGAAGCAGCAGGAGTCCCAGGTAGAGTGGGGGTGCCACAGGGGGTTGGGGAGGCCCTGGGATATCCAGCGCAGGCCGCGAGTTGGGGGAGGTGGTGCTGCAAGTCGGTGCGAGCACAGGGAGGCCAAGGGAAGGACTCAGGGCAGTGCACAGGAAAGCTGGGGGGAAGGGGACACTTCTGAGCTGCCCAGAGTCACCCTCTGGGGAAGATGGGTGGCATACAAATTTAATGAATAAATGAAATAAATACCAGAGCAACTTGCAACCTTCCCTGCCGGCTTCCCCAATGACTTGTGGGAAGCTGGCAGGGAAGGATGCAAATGGCGATTATGTGACTGCGAGATCCTGCAACCATTGTGTGAGCTGGTTGCCAAGTGCCCAAATCACAATCACGTGGCCATGGGGGGGCTGTGACAGCCAGAACCTTGAGGACAGATTGTAAGTACCACTCATTCAGCACCGTTGCAACTTCAAACGGTTGCTGAACGAGTGGTTGGTAAGCGAGGACTACCCGTATATAATTTTCAAAATTGTTTGGCACCACAATTGCTTGGCAAACAGTTCCACATATTCTTAAATTCAAGAGTTTTAAAATTATCAAGGCCAATTGGTTCTAAAATAGAAACAGCTAGATTGTCAAATGTAAGAACTGGGTTTATTGTGTGGGGATCACAGACAAAGTGTTCCTCCTATGCAAACTATTTAGTTTTGTTCAAAATGGTATCTGCTGCCTCAAACTTAAATAAATACACACACACACACACACACACACACACACACAGTTTTGTATCATCTTACCCGGACTGTCCCCTCAGAGCTGAGCTGCTTTCGTGGCTTTTCTGGCTCAGCCCGTCTTCCGTCTGGATAAGCATGGAGGTACAGACACTTCCCCCCAAATGGGCACGTCCCCTTTCCTTGCTCGAAATACTTGCAGGCTTTTCTCCTAGAATATGAGGGAGAAGAATGCATATCAGGATTACTCATATGGAGGCTGACAATTTAGTTTATTACTAGAAACTTAAGGAGTTTAGTGGCTCTAAACAGAAAGAAGCAAACCAAATACATAGGGAAAAGATTAATCTTAAAAGCAGCTGGGAGGCACATTTTTAGGATGATTTCAGAAATGTGAATTGAGATGACAAAAGTATAAAAAAAGCAAATCAGTATTTAAGACTTTGGGCTGTATTTGTGTGCTGGAATAAACATCAGCACCTTTTCTTCTCTCTCTCAAATATTAGCATAACCCATGTCAAACAATCTGTAGATGTACAAACAAAACAAAACCACTTCTTCTCTGATCACCACTGTCAAGTGAAATGTATCCAGATCTTTGTACCTGCTTGTTCCCTCTCTCTTCAATTTTATTCTATTGTTTTCAGCCCATTTCTCCAATATATCAAGATAATTTTGAATGTTATTTATGCCTTCTTGTGTATTAACCATCTCACCCAATTTTATGTAATCTGAAGTATGACAGACATTCCCTCCAGCTAGTCAACCACGGAGTTAATAAAGGCACTGAAAGGCCCATTTGTGGTACTTCCCTTGATTCCTCGATCCAGCACTTCTTGAGTATGATTTTCAAGCCAACATTTAACTGTCATTGCTACCCGGCCCTCCTATGATTAGCCTGCTAGTCAAAACATCATGGGGTACTTTGTCAAACTCTTTGCTGTAACTGAGATATATTAACTCTAGAGCATTCCTATGTTCTACTAAGGAAACAGACCAATAAAAAAAATGAGAATAGCTTGGTAAGGCGACTTCTTAGTTCTTAACTAACTACTAACCCTCATTGTTTTTAGGTACAGTGGTACCTCGGGATACGAACGCCTCTATGAATGAACTTTTCGGGTTACGACCAGCTCCGGCCGCAAAAATTTACCTCGACGTACGAACTCCGCCGGTCATTTTTCCGCCCTGACACGTGGTCCGCGGCCATTTTTCCGCCCCTGACACGTGGTCCGCGGCCGTTCTCCCGCCCTGCCGCGCCGCCCGGCCTTTTTCCCGCTGCGCCGTGCGGCGCCCAGCCGTTCTCCCGTTGCGTCGCGCCACGCCTGGCTGTTCTCCCGCCATGCCGCGCCTGGCCTTTTTCCCGCCGCGCTGCATGGCGCCCGGCCGTTCTCCCGCCCGATGCGTGTTCCGCGGACGCCAGAACGGATTAACGGTAATTACATTGAACCTTATGGGAAAATTTGCTTCGGGGTGCGACCAAATTCGGAGGGCAGAACGGATTAACCGGATTTACATTGAACCCTATGGGGAAATTTGCGTCGGGTTACGACCAACTCGGGATACACCCAGAGTCACAGAATGCATTAAGTTCATATCCCGAGGTACCACTGTATACTGAAAGCCAGTTTAGTGTGGTGGTTAAGGCATCAGGCTAGAAACTGGGAGACTCTGAGTTCTAGTCCTGCCTTAGCACAAAGCCAGCTGGGTGACCTTGGGCCAGTCACTCTCTCTCAGCCCCAGGAAGAAGGCAATGGCAAACCACTTCTGAAATCTTGCCAAGAAAACTGCAGGAACTTGTCCAGGCAGTTGCCAGAAGTTAACACTGAGTCGAAGGCGTCAAAAAAACAAAACAAAATCTACCACAACAACAGATTAATATTTTGACAATCTGCTCCAGAATCTTCTCAAGTATAGATGCCTGCATGACTGATCCTGCTCTCTCCCATTTTTGAAGATAGGGGTAATATTTATTCTCCAGTCATCTAGTACTCCATCCATTCTCAAAGATTTCTCAAAGATAGCATTAGTATACATTCATTTATAGCAAATTAAGGTGGTTAACTGTACTTCCCATTAATCAGGTGCTAAGGAGTACTATTCCGACAGAGAACTAATGATTGAGAGTCAACAAAATAAATTATAGCATGAGAGATCTGACAAGTATCAGAGTCAAAGATGTTAAGCATTTCATTTGATATAGTGCCAAGAAAAACAGAGGTGAAGGAAATTACATTCCCAATTAGGGTAGACACACAATTTGAATATTTTTCAGTTATTTCTTTGTAAGATAGAAATTCATAGGGTCTTTTTGTGTCTGTGTGCATGTGGATTTATTCCACAGGTTACCTGGAGACGATAAAGAGATTAGTCCTGAATACTTTTTCCTCTCTAATAATCAGTTTTAATATAGTCACACTTTAATTTCCATGGGAATGTATAAATTGTAGCCTTCAAACACAAACCACAGTAACCAAAGTCCAATTTGTGTGTTCTGATCAGCAGCTGCAGATTTCAGTTCTAGATTAATAGCACAGCTCCTGATGTGACTGATAAGCAAAACACTGCATAAATAGAGAGCAATGTAATGTAAACAACAAAAGCTCAGCTTTCTTAGAAACACATGTGCAACTTTTTAGAGACCGGCAGTGAAGGTCACAGAAATACAAATATGTCATTTTCTTAAACATACACTTTTAACCAAATGCTAGGTGGATTAGTATGGTATATACTGATGACTGGTTTTTCAAATAAAACCAAGCACAGTTGGGTGCAGTTTTTCATCAGCCCCACTTACAATTGCCTTGACCTACAAGAAAAAGCACTGATCAAAATATTGTTAGTTTCTAAAACCTACTCACGTTTTCATTCTGAATTTCCTACTTGTAGAACGTATTTGATGGTAACTTAAATAAAGCAATTAAAGATGTCCTAGCAAAAGAATATGATTAGAAAATACAGTTCTACATATATGCAAAAGAATATAGATTTGGCTTTAGGAAAGAAAAAGGGGGCAATGAACCATTAAGGGACAAGAACAGAGAAAGAAACTAATCCCTGTCTTGATTTTGTTTGGTATAAGATGGGGCATGGAGAAACTCTGGCAGGCTTTCAAGATACTCATATTCCCCCCTATTACAATGAAGAACACTCCTGGAATCCCTGATGCTTGTTTCTTGACCTGGCTTGACAACAATCTTGGAAGCCTCCCTATTGTCTCATCAGAGAGGCACTGGATCTCGCCTTCCAGATCTAGAATATGGTGACAGACCCTTGAGGCACCCTGCTGTCTGCAGAACAAGCGGTTGAGGCATTATTCCAGCATCAACAGCAGCAATATACATAGATAATGAACTGTCAAACACTGTGATACAGCTAGCACAGCATTTGGGTCAAGGCTTACCTTAGCTGGAAGCAGCCCCACAAGTTGCTGCATAGCCAATGTTGTTCTGGTCTTCTGGAAGTCTACCAGAGAAGTCTGCATAGGCTCAAGATCAGTCCCTGACTTTCAGAACTCAGTGTGAATTGTTCATGGCAGGCTGACCAATAGGATTTCCTACAGGTCAGACCAAGGTCACCTTTGTTCTTAGTCTGCTGAAAGAAGTGGCAGCCAGATGGGGCAGTCCTACTCACTGAGAGCAATGATGCATGATCAGACTATGGAACTTCATGCAAAGATTTAGAGATGCTTTTGATGACCACTAATCACTAACTGGGAGATCTGCAAGCTAAAACAAGGAAATTGCGAGTTTCGGAGCATGTGGCTAATTTTTAGTTACATGCAGATGTGCATTGAATGATCTTGCCCTAATTCAAGAGTTTCAGAAAGAGCTTTCTGATAAACTGAGGGATGAATTAGTAAGAAAGGGTACACCAGAGAATTTGGAAGAACTGTGTTAACTGATGGGTGATTGGAGGAGTTGAGGCACAGAGGGAATAACAGAGGGAGATTTTATGGCATTTTGTTACCCCCACCCCTATTGCCACCTTGGACTCCAGCACTGTAAAACCCATGCAAATAGGAGTGGTGAAGAGATTCTTGTCTGCAGTGAAGAAACACAGACCTTGGTTTATGTTTTTGCTGTGGAGCACTAGGACACCTAGCCATGGCTTGTCGTGCTAAAGTTCCTTCCTCTGAGTTGGCTGGAAAGTGCCACAGCAGTTGAGCCGTGAGTCATCTCATGAGAAAATGCCCAAATCACTCCATAGCCTCATCTTTAGGAAACTTCACAGGGTCTTCTCCCAAGAGCTCAGCAAGGAGGCCCCAGGCAATTAAAAATGGCTTAGATAACCAACAACAGGCAAGTGCATTTTATTATCCCTGTTACTCTACACACACCCATCAGTACAGAAATACAACTCTCTGCTCTTTTAGACTCTGGTTCAGCAGCCAATTTCATAGATAAGACTAACTATGGTTTGTTGAACTAGTCATCCTGCTGCTTCATACATAGTGTTAGGCTACCCATTATGGTTAACAAACCGCAAAAACCCAATGCCTTAGCATAATGCAGCAAAGAAATCTGTGTGTGTGTGTGTGGGTGCGCGCATGTAGTGGGAGAATTCTGCCAGAATTTGGAGGAAAAACAGAATTTTCCACACAAAGACACTAGGATCAGTTTGGAATTCTGCCAGGAATGTGTAGGATTTTTGATCTACAGGAAAACACTGGTTACCTACCAAATTAAATTACTATTTGCACAAAACGAGAGCAATTGTGGAGTAGTGGTTGAAATGTTGGGAGTATCACTGGGAAGACACGGGTTCAAGTCCACTCTCAGGCATGGGAGTTCACTGGATGACTCTGGGCCAGGAATACTGTCTAAGCCAAACGTACCTCACAGGGATGTTGAGGAAAAAGGGAAAGAGGGAGTGCAATGTAGGCTGCTTATGGTCCTGAACAAAAAGCGGGCTACAATACTAACTAATTAATTAAACTAGAGTTTACCTCCAAACCAGAATTGAAAGGGGAAAAAACCAAGGAGAAGAGCAACATTTTTGCTCAAGACTTCTCCATGTAGTACTAAACTGGCTTATTGTTATATTTCAGCTAGATCACTGATATGCTTTAAAAAACCACCACTGGAGGTCAGTGGAGACATAACACTGGCCTGAACTCATAATCTACTCATTCTCCACTGATCTCATAAACAAAGTATTTCGTTGTAATAAGTACTCCATATGCATGTGCAGAGCTGAGAAAACTAATTGACTATAGCTAAATTATACATAAAAGAAATCTTGATCAAGGTCAGGGCATTAACAAATGTTTTACAACTGGTCTTAAATGCTTGTAAGTATACTTACCCAACTCCCTGCTTAAATGCTTCAATTAGTTCATTCTTTTTTGTCTGATCTTCTACCCAGTACACACTGGGAATTACAAACTCTGATATCACACGGCATTCTGGACAGGACCTTGAGTAGCAAAAAGAAAAGCTGGTATTTTTCTTGTTGAAGAAGCTATTTTACCTAACTCAAAAGCAGAACGAAGAGCAAAAAACCCCAAAGGTTCTCTGAATACATTACCCTTGCACTTGTCATAATTTTTAAGACATCTACCATTTAATTTTATTGACCCTAAGCCTTCTCTTTATTAAGAAAAGTCCATCATATTTGTGCTTTTCAGATCTAATTTTTCATTCGAGAACTTCATTTTCCTAGAATCTTCAATGATTTACCCCTTTGTTGGTCTCCTTTGAAACTTTTTAGAAAAGTGGCAGGACTTGAACTTAAGAAATATAAACTTGTGCAAGTCCAAAATTAAAAACTCAGCTCAAACAACTGTCCATACTATATATAACATATATTTTTAAATAGTTTCAATGTATCCCACTATTGAAACAAGTACTTCAATAAAAGTCTAGTAAGCATGTAGACTTATTAGAAAAAGATGGCCAAAACATGAATCTGGTCTTGCAAATATGCTACCAAGGTAAAATTAACATGTTACTCCCCAAGTCAGCAAAGCCATTTTTTCACACACCTTTAGAGCTATAAGCTATAAGCACCTTGTATGCTCCCATTAAAACATCCTGAAACTATTCAGTGGAGTTATACCTTCAAAAGGGAATGTCAAAGGCTTAAGACCTCCAAACAAGAAAGCAATCAAGTACTGCTAAATGGGAATAGACTGAAGGTTAAAAGTTCCTTCTCACAGAATGTCATTTCATATCTACACAGTATTTTAACATTTATCAAGCACGATACTGAGGCAAGAGGCATAAACTTTGCATCTGCTTTAAGTACAGCAAGCCAAAAGAGTTGTATGCAGGAAGGATAGGAAGTGGCATTCAACTTTTCTCCCCCTATGCCAAGTGGTGATGTACAAACCTTTTTCCCACTATTTTATAATGGTATTTCAATTGCATCTAACTTGTAACAAGGGGACAAGAAAGGTTTCATGAAAACTCATAACTGCACAGCTCTTAAAAAAATGAAGCAGGATAATATCATCTACTGTATGTTGTAAGAAAAGCCAGTTCTCTAAAATGGATTAGGCTGGGGTGCATAAGGGATGACCTCTTGTAGTGGACTTCAACCTGGGCAATTCTTTTCATACTGATTTGATCTTCAGACCAAGTTTTCCAGATGAGACCTAAAAGCCTTCTTTGTTAATGGTGTCTTCAGCCAAGATTGTGATAAGCTTGTGTTCTAAAGCAACCTTTATATTTTTTATTCTATACACTCCATCTTGCAGAAGTTATAGTTTTCTTTCATGTATTTTGTTTGTTAAATCCTAAATGCATGTATCTTTAGGCTTTGGTGCAAATGCCAACTTTCAAATTTTCTTTATTATTTCTTTCACCAAGAGAAGACCCACCCCCGCGGGGGGAGGGGGAGCTCATTTCAACCACTACTTTACAGTTAACCACAAAACAAATTAGAAGCCACTATAACGTGATCTCTCTGAGTTCTTTCCACAGACTAAATTGCCTACTGAATTGGATGATAAGTGATATCTCTGGATTAGACATAAAGGCAGTTCTACTTAGCTCATGTGGCCTAGTCAAGCCTGGTGGTTACCAATGGGCACCACCATTTACCACTATTTTTTTCCAGGAAGAAACATAATTGACTATTAAGCTAAAGCTGAGAACAAATGTTTCTTGCCGATATTTCAATCTGTGAAACCAGAAAGATCTGAAATCTAGGAGCACCCCAAACTGCCTGTTTCTTTGCAAGGAGTGTATCCCATTCAGAGCAGATTTACCTCATTTCTGGAATTGGGAGCCTCTCACAATGGGGACATCTTTCTTGCTGAATTCAACTCTAATCTGTTATCTCTTATCCAGTCTATTACTGACTACAAGCAAGCTTTTGAGTGAGACATGCTACTACTTGAGGATGTTCTGGAGAGAGATTTGGGTGACATCAGTACAATAACTAGCAGCATCTAGTTCAAAATCTGCTGGGGAACTCCGTCAGTTTCATGTAAATACTGAAATAAAATGAAGATAAACCAGAACTCTGAGGGACATCATAGTTTCTCCTAACTAAAATCTGTCCAACAAAAAATGAACAGAATTACTGCAGACAGTAATCAGGTGATTCAGAAAGATACTGTGCTTAATAACATTAACAATGACCCAGAAATCAACCAGCACCAAACATCACAGTCTGTAAGTTGATGCCCAAAGGAAGATCATCCATCAGAAATCACAATCCCAAAGCCCACTCTAAAGCCAATTTGAAATGAGTCAAGATAATCTACTTCCTCTTGGACTGTCTGCAACTGAGAAATCCACCCTGTTATTTTTTTTATTGAATTTATGTGTCTTTCAGTGAAAGCCGTATAGAACTGTAAGCTAAAATATTTTCCCTAGTCAACTATCAGCTATTCTGTAATTTATTTAAGGCTTCAAGGACTGAAATATTTGAAAGGAAACATGTAATAAACTAAGTTATGAAAGAGCAGGCTGTTGAAACTTACTTTATGATGGGATTCTCAAACTGCTTGACGCCCCTCCACTGACGGATACAGGACAAACAGTATGTGTGACTGCAGTTAGAAAGGATTCCGAATCTTCTTTCGGAGGCTGATGGCTTGTCATACACCACTTCCATGCAGATACTGCACACCTTGTCCTGGCTTGCCTGAAAGGCAAAAGCTTTCTCCATCTCATGTTCAAAGCTAGCCATGCACATCTATACAGGAAAAGAAAAGGCCAAAACAGAGGAAAGGAGTTGTTACTCTAGATTTATAAAATAATATGCTTACATTAAAACATAACTAGTTCATTAAGGATAGTAAAGCTTAGTCTGAAGTAAGTAGACACGGGGTTGCTTAATAAGAGGGAAATGTTTCCTCTATATCTGAGAAAGAGCTGTGTCTCTGCATACTATTGAAGGCATTACGCTCTAGCACCTCAGTTTTATTAAAAAGAACCTTCGCTAATAAAAAAATGAATTACATAATACCAAATGACTTCATTAAAAACTAGCAGCCACTTTGTTCTTACAGAACATTGGGATATAACCCACCACCATAAACAATGTTGGCATTTAAAGCATTGGACAGAAAGAAACACGAAGACACGGATCCAAGAAGACAATCTGGATTTTAAAAGCAACTGAATGGAATTATGGGATAACAGACTGTACCTTTGTAAATTACCAAGCTTCATGAGCACAGATTTTTACACAATATGCTAAGCCACAAATCACAGCATGACACATGAACCCAGGTCAGTGTGCGTAGGGAGGTATGCATGTGTGAAGTTCCACAATGTGCAGCCAATACAACAGATTAACAAAGTTTGCCACAATAGGTCATAAACTGAACAGGAATGAATAATTTTTAACATTTGTAGCTGTTAACTTTAACTTAATATTGGTTAATACAGGGCCTGAAATGGGAAATTAAAAAGGAAGTAGGCTGATTGAAAAGCTGATACAAAGGGGAAAGCAGAAAAGTTTGGGAAGATTTAATTATATACATTTTTAAAAAAGGGAGATGCTAGTTCACTGCTTTGTTTATAAATTTAGCATCAGAGAAGAACCACCATTCAGGCAAATGATTGTATTTAGAACAGAATGATTCAACTAAGTAATTCCTCCTCTCCTGCTTTCATGTTATTCTGGAATAAATAAAAAAAATCTGTTTAAACTAATCACAGTTTACCATGATTTTCTATCTAATAAATTCATTTAAGTCATACTAGTGAGGAAAATGAGAAGGAATCTAGCCATATTTTATATAGGTTGCTTCTGTAATTTGTAGTTCAATTAACCATAGTTTTGCTTATCTGGGGTTAGTAAATATAAATCAGATCTTCTTATCCATGGTAAAGGGTTTGGTGTATACGTAGACCCCGGGTTAAGAACGCCCAGTTTAAGGACAACCCATAGTTAAGAATGAAGCCTATTGTAGCAACATTTGAGTTAAACACACAATGATTCCAGTTAAACACACAATGGTTCAAGTAAATAACACAATACTACTTCCAGCTTACATGTAAATTCAACTTAAGAACAGGCCTTGGGAATGGAACTCATTCTTAAACTGGGGAGTACCTGTGTCTGGGGGTTTTGGCATATGGTTCTGTCAAAAAGGTAATGAGGAAGATTTTTGAGATACCTTCTGTGTATTTTATGCATGTGCAAATAGGAAGGTGGGCTTTGGGGCATGTGTAAAGTATGTTTTACCAACATCTTATTAACTGCAGACTTGTATCTGCAGTTCTTAGGCTAAAGTAGAGCCCAAACAAATAATGAGGGCCACCTATATTTGATTCTATTTGCCACATTCCCTTGGGATTAATGTAGAGTCTGCATCTTAATGTTGAATATTAATTTATTTAAAACAAGACTACATAGATTCTTCCAATTATCCAAAGAGTTTTGCACAACACACAATTAAGAACAAATTCATTCTTCTAAAATATAAAATTAGAAGTTAGGGCAAAATGTAATTGGGCCCATATTTCTTTCTGATACTCTCTTGCTTCTAACAGGCTATTATAGATGATTTTATCAGAGACCTAAACTGCTTTTTCACTGGGGGAACCATAACATTAGGCTAGAGAGATCGTAGCTTGTTCACACCACCTTTTCACAACACCACCATTCCCCAAATTCAGATGTCATGATGTGCTGCAATCTCCTTGCAGGTCTGAAAGAGGAGGAGAGAAGCTATACAAACCTAAGGTTCATACAGCGATTTCTTATAATGGAAAATAATAACGTATTCTATTAGATTTGCAGTAAGCCTTTGACATTTAAGTAAAAAAGATCACCAAGTCCTTTGACATTTTGGCATGTTGTCTATTCAGCTGCTTTTGCTGGAAGATGTAGAAGATCCCACACTAGGAATGATTATGCCCTTGTGGGCAAGTTGAGTCTCCTGAGCCTGCTTTTCTTCAGTGTTAATTTCTTAAAGATATTTGAAGTGCTCTCCCCAATACACAGATTTCAGATCAAGCCTATAACCTGTGCTAAAAACCCTCCATAACATATAAAGCCATCATGTTTTGCGCAGCAGTGCAGTGCATAAAATCCATCAGAAATTGTAAAGAGCTAGTAAATCAGATGAGGACCAGTTCTGTACTTTTACATACACATAATTGTTCAGTCTCTGTCATTGTTATTGTACATTGACCTGATATTTTTGTCAGTTAAATAATGATCTGATCTGAAAATAACAGAACCGAGCTAGTTTTATTTCTGGTCATATTTACCTTCTCATGTGTCTTCCTCTGTTCTGGATCAAAGGGATGAAGTACTTGCAATCCACAGATTTCACACACTTGCCCATGGAGGTAGAGGCACCGGTCTCCAAACTGGCATATGCCAGCTGCTGCATAGGGACACAACTGTTCGTCGTACGCACATGAACTCCCAGGTTCAGCATCACCTTCAAGCCCGCTGCGGATAGCATCTAAATACGAATGGGGCTTTATTTCAGGTGTGTCAGCTGGAATACTGCAACATGCCAAGTCGCTTATTGTACTGGGCCTTGTCCTTTCTTCATTGGATCCACACAAGTCTTGGAAGAGGAGGGAATATTAGATCACATTAAAAAATAGATCATGATTCAAACAATGAAAGAGTGAGGAATCCCTCACTTTAAAGCAGGGGGAACTGGCAAGCATTTCTAAGCCTGAATGTTAACAGCAGCTGACGTGCTTCCATCAAACATGGAAAATCTGCTTTCAACTTCAAATCACAGAAATCACTATAATCTCCAGCTACATTCTACAATACCATGAAGATCTGGGTATTAGTCACCTAAAAAACAATGCAGCAGCAATATAGTATCTCAGTTTACAACAGTGCAGGAAAATCACTGCAGATTAACAAAATGCCAATAACAACAAACAGTGGAATGCATGTGAAAAAAGAGCTTGTTTCAAGGACCTTAGAGGTGAGGCTTGAGCAAGTTTTGGCCTCAACACAACAGTCTCCAACTGCAGTATTTACTATTCTCCCTACATGAGTAGCAGCCACCCAATCACAGAGAAAACATTGAGGAATGCAATGGGGTGGGGACTAGGGCTAAATCTATTTTCTGACTTCAGCCATTATGAATCAAGTCTGCTCTTAACTACACAATCTAACGCAGGATCTATTTCTTGGTCACTCCAGCAAGTGACAGAATATTGGACCTGATGTTTTTATTTATATTTATCCCATAAAACTTTCTGGATGTTATACATACATTTTAAAAAACGATTGCAATACAAACCACAGAAAGCAAGTCTTAAAACATTCAAAAGCAAAAGTCAGAGCCTATAAAATCCTACCAGGCTATTTAAAAGACTAGAAAAATAACAATTCTTCAACAGACATCAGGAAAGCTTCTAAGACAAGGCCACTTTATGTCCATGAGGCCTGCACTGGAAAGGCCTCCCCTTAATTGCCACCTGTCAGATCTCATTTGCCAGGAATAGTTAAGAAAAGGGCCTCTTCTCAAAATTTAGGCAGGTATGTATGGTATTAGACATCCCTCAGGTAATTTGATTCCAAGTTACCTAGTGTTTTAAAGACTGCACACCCTTCCGGACTTAGAAATAGCACTGAAGCCCATATAGCCAACAAAGCATCAATGTACTAGCTTTGAAACATCAAAGACTCAGTTAACAACCATACAGCCATTTTTGGATTAAGTTTATGGACTGTTTTCAGAACAGTCCTATGTATGTACAACACATTAGAATAATCCAGGCAGGAGGTTACAAGAACATGGATAACTGAAGCTTGGTTATTTCTGACCAAATATGCTGTTGGGTTACTACCTGAACCTGGCATAAAGCTTTCTTAACCAATATGGTGAACTATGCCTCTAATGGTTGGAATGCTGAGAACTGCCATATGTTTCCAAGGACTTGGTTCTACAGAGAGCTGGCGAAGAACGGTAATAAAGTATTTAGATGTGTCTCATATTTTCAAATGTCTGGTGAAGCAAATACTTTGGATGTATCCACCCTTGGCTTGAATACTGCACTTTTTTATTTGTATGATATATTTACCATTAGTGGCAAATGAAATATAAAGAGCATGAATATTGACACACAACAGAAGAAAACAGTCTACCACCATCTGCATCTGTCAATTTTCATAGTAGAACAGTTTATTTGGAAAACATAAGTCTATTTATTTTGAAACATCTGGAAAATAGGACATTAAGTATTTGTCAAGTCTAGCTAGATGGCTGGCCTTGGCTGACTTCAAAAAGCTAAGGAGGATTACGCTTGGTTAGTATTTTGATGAGAGGCCACCAGGAAATACCAGTGTTGCAGGTTAGACTGAAAAGTAAAAAAAAAAAAAAAAAATCTCAGAAGGCAACAATAAACAATTTCTGTATTGCTGTCAAGAAAACTATATGGACATGTCTGTAATGTAACCAGGAGTAGAACCTGATTCAAAGACTTTACCTTTTTAAGAACCAGTACAGGAAAGAAGATTCATTTTAAAAATGACCCATTCTTACTCACCTCTGTCCCTGAGCACTAAGGTTTTCTTTTCACGTTTTCCAGATTCATGTACTTTACTTTTGATAACAGCTGTATTTTGCTCTGATGGGGAGTTAAGCCTTTGGAATGGTGGTGCAGAAATGTAAAGTGGCCTAGAACCCACTGTGCCACCGGATGCAGAGGATCCCGGAGGTTTAATGTGATCATATCTTAAAAACAAATGGAAACAACAATAAAGTATAAATGCTACAGGCATTGGTGTCAGCATGCTTGCTGAACACAAAGATAATACTCTATTGTAAAATTTCTAACGATTCCAAAGATAGCAATACTTGCAATATGGATTTGTTTCACAGAATTGACCATCTGAAAACAGAAACTTAAATTATTCTAATCCTAAAAGAAAGATATTGAAGATAAAAGGAGTAAGAATTCATAGGCTTTTAGTTATTTCAATGCCTTAGTTATTATCTTTATATATGGCTTTAGTTATAATGTAAAAACCTTATCCTATGTCAACGTTGTATCAAAGTTCAATATAACATAACTGTAAAGCAATGTAATGATATATAATTAGAACTCCAAATGATTAAAAAAACTTCACCTATATAAGACCATGTTTAGTAGGTCCTCTACCGACACTCATTAAATTCAATAGGGATTATTGTCGTGTATTCCAGTTTAACAATCTTAATTCAATCTGCTGAATTTAATAAAATAAACTTCCATGCATGTACAGGGTTAAGACTTTAGGATGTGAATATATAGAAACTAAATCCGAATCTACTGATAGATCTCTGGGTATTTTACAGGATTTCTGACTTCCCAGTAGTTTAATGTATAATTTATACCTGACCCTGGATTTTGGAGTTCAAGTAAAAAAAAAATTAAAATTAAAATTAAACTACAAAGTCAAGAGTGTCTTTCCTCCTTTTAAAGCAACCACTTGGGGTCTGAACACTGCATTATATTAGCATACTTTGAGACTGATATCTTTTGCCACTTATATGGGACCAAGCCCTGATGAATTTAACTTATTTTGGAGTAGATATGCATATGATTGGAGTGCTAAACTTGCAAACTTCTAGAAAGCCATCTCACCAAAGACAAAACCTATTTATGGACCACATCTCTCCACAGTTTCTTTTAAAACAGCTATTCAAAGTCTAAAGCTGCTCTTCTAAAAGAGCCCTTCCCAGATTTCTTCAGTTCACAATCATCCCACAGCAAACACTGCTAGCAAGAAATTATGAGAATTGCACTGGCACTGGGTTGAGGAGTACACAAACAATAAACAGCTTCTTAAGTGTCTTTAGCATGATAAAATAACTGCAGGCTTTATCTTGAAAACCAACAACTCATACTTGCAGCGAGTTCCATAGGCACACTGTCCTTTCTGATAGAATTTGCAGATAGTAGATCGTTTGCTTGTAGACAAATCATGGGAAAACAGACACCTATTTCCTTCACGACATACTCCTTGTATAAAATACCTACAACAATATAAATGCAGAGTCACATACAGCAACAGATGTCAAATACATACTTTTTCTCTCAATATTTGTCAAGTCTGTGAGACAAATCTGCCAAGATTTCCTCCAGAAAGTTTAGAAAAGCAGAATGTGAAATATTTGTATATTTGAAATATACAAAAATCCTAAAATGACAGGTGGATTCTGAACTCTTGGCTCAAACCTGGTTAGACTGATTTCTCTAGGAATGTTATTTTATTGGTACTTTTAAAAGAACTTACAAAATATATTTTAAGATTTTGAATGCATGTTGGTAAATGTACATTCTACTGTACAGTTTATATCCTAAAAAGCTTACCCTGATTATCAATAACGAGGGACTTCGGGGCAAATCAGCAATCAACAAGATTACTATCATACTTCCATCCTGTCTCAAATTTCAATCTGTTATGCTAGGTAACTAAGAGAACCACCTGATACTGATTTGCAGAGATGCTTAGGTGTTTTCTGAGCCAGTTGCACGAAGGCCCCGGCCCTAAGCAACACTGTCCTTTAATAATCATTTAGGGAAAATCGGGTCTGGATCTTTAAAGCAAGGGGAAATCAGGCTCTCAATAACTTTCCCGGTTAAGGAGAAAGCTCTCCTACGTGTAATGGGCATTTTCAGGGGCTGGGGGAAGAAAGAGGTTGGGGGGAGGGAGCGTGAAAGGTCTGGGCTGGAGAGTAAGCGGAATAAGGACAGGAAGCCATCGGCGATCCAGCTCTCCGGCTTTTTCCTTCCTCTCGCGGCTTGGTCGGAGGTGGAGGAGATCGGCAAGGAGGGCGGGAAAGGAGCGGGAAGGCATCTCGGTCCCGTTCCGTCCCCCCGATTCCCCGTGGGCGGAGCGTCTCCAAACGCCCGTCCGTTTTTCGGGTTGGGGAGGAAGGCAGAGCGTTCATCCCGGACGGTGCAGTAACTGCTCCCTCTGACCTGCAGGTCACGTCCTTCGTGGTGCTCATGTCTCCTTTGGCGCCGCTCCTGCTTCGCGGTCCTCTCCCTGCGCGGCTCCTCGCATTTTGGTTCCGATGTAGCGCTGGGGAGGGGAGAGGAAGGGAAAGCTGTTTGGGAGCCCAACAAAGAGAGCCGGGCCTTTGCTACAGGAACTGGTTTCCGGCCGGAAGTTATGAGGTGAAGCACTCTACCATAGAGAAGGAGAGAGGTGCTTTCCTTCTCACCTGGGAGGGCGGGCAGTTGCCGATCCTTCACCAGAAAAGCCGTTTACGATAAATTAAAGGCCCGAAGGAGGCCAGCCGCCCCTTTCCCGACTGATAAATTTCAAGAAAGCTCGCGCCTTTTAATAAAAAATGTCAGTCGGGAAAGAGGCGGTCGGCCTCCTTCTGCTTTTTGGCTACCATAGACTAACGCGGGTCTCCGGGTATATTATACATTCAAGGGCGGGGCGTGGAGATCCTGAAGGCGGGACGTCGGCTGCGTGGCGGAAGCGAGATTGTGGGTTAGAGCGCCTCTCCAGTTTAAAATTCTGGAGTTGAGGGATCTGCGATTTTTGGGAGGTCTAGATAGTTCAAGTTGCCCATCTGGGACGGAGTAGGGGGGAAAAACACAAGCAGCAGGAGAGGATCTGGTTTTGGTTCTCTCATCTTTGAGGCGCGAAATAGACCTGCAATCTGCAAGGCCCACCTAGATATGTTTAGTTACAGTAGTGTGTTTAGGCTGCAGCAAAAAGAAAAATATCAGATGGTGTGAAATCGGAACATTAACGGATTTATCTTGACATACCTTGAAGTGTTGAGCTATATATATGCATCAGAGCTCAGCTTATGAGATGCATCTTAATTAGCAAGTCCCTCTTGTGTGTACTCTATGCACGCACAGGAAAATATAGAAGGAAAAAGGAAATGCAGGAAATATGATTATGCCAAAGCTTCAGTGTTGTATGTGGAATAACCCTGAGAATCATTCTGGCACTGATACAATAATTACGTTTTTAAGTTCTCCTTTAAATCAACCTACATTCTATATAACCCAAACTCTTCATGCTGGATTCTCCTTTTGTTGTTGCCTTGTAATATATATAAATTAAAAGGCAGGGCATAGAGATCAGGAAAGTGTTAGTCTCATGGCTGTAAAGGTCAGGACAGATGGTAGTTTATATTGCTTTGGAAGAGAAGCAGTTGAATGAACCCTCTGGTCTCATAAGTATCTCAGTATGTCAGGCAATAATTGGAAAATCAATATCTCCTCTAACTGGGATCTGAATATTCTTGATCTTATGCCATTTGTATCCATTTATAATAAATACATTTGTATTTGTGTATTATTTTGTGGAGATGCTGTTTAACCAATGCAGTATGCAGATGGTAGTTTATATTGGTCTCATAACAGTACCAGCTAACTAGAAATGGGGACAGCTTTTGGGAAATTTTGCGGTATTGGGTCCTTGTTTTCTCTGCTATCTGGCAGCTTATCACCAGTATGCAGTTGTTTCAGATCTGGAAATCTTAATAACTTTTATTTGGTCTTTTCTGTCTTTGTGTCTATGTTCCTACTGGACAACATTGTGAGTTGTCTGCAATGTCTTTTTTCCATTCATCCATTTGTCAAAATAGCCCTGTATTGTTCAAATTGGTAATAAAATAGCAGTAAAAGGAGATAGAGCCCCCATGCTTTAATAACAGCATGAAAGGCAGGCAATAAATTTAGGATGCTGATCTTTTCCTGCCAAAGACAAAACCAATATTTTCCAATTTGATCCCCTCCTGGTATTTTGGGGCTGCAGTTCCTCAGCCATGTCCAATTCTAGTTGCTTCTATTGATTAAATATAGGTTGGAAGGCAGGTTCATTTACTCAAGGTGGGAGTGAAATGCAGCCTTTGAATTCTCAGCCAGCATAGCCAACAGGAATAGTAGGGTCACATTTGGAGAGTTTTGGTTTTACGACCAAGTGAACTAGAAAAATAGAAAAAGTTTTACACTTTTGCCTGTGATGCAAAAGTCAGAAGAGCTGTGCTAGAAAGAGATGGTGGCAATTCTAAACTTGTTTATTCCTTACTTTAATCAAGGGAGAGATCTACAAAGATATATCTGTTTAACATTAATTAACAGAGGTTATTCTACAGACTAACATCAGACAAATGTGATGGTTTCTATTTATCAAACTAACTCAGTGCACAGGTACCAGATACAATTAATACAAAAAGTGTACAATATCTCTTTAAAAGAATGTCCAGGGAAAAGCTGTCCCTCCTGTAGCTTGTATCTCATTTGCTAATTTGATCCACAGTGCAGGAAGGATTGGTACTGGGAGCTGTCATTCTCAACTAATCTCTTCCCTCTTTCCCTGTCCAATTCTAGTTGCTTCTATTGATTAAATATAGGTTGGAAGGCAGGTTCATTTACTCAAGGCGGGAGTGAAATGCAGCCTTTGGACTCAGAGAAAGCCTTAATTAAGATCACCCACTGCGACAAAGACATTTTTGGCTTCTTTGTTCCTGAGAACTGCCCATTGTGTGGGCAGAGGCTGATTTACAAAAGTCTGGAAGAAGCACCTGTCAGTATCCCTAGCCCATTTGTTAATGGACACCGAGAAAGATGTTCTTTTTTACTGAAGCCCACTGCAGGAACATTTCTAAGGTATGGCTCTTCCTTGTTATTCTGTGGTTGGAAACAAGGCACATAGAAACTGCCTTCTATCATTACTGAATATAAGGTAAGCACCAATATATAAGAGGTGGAGTCTATACATGTGATTACTGGGAAAACTTTTTATTCAATTAGTAGCTTTTTAGAAATAATTACTCTTGCCAATCAAATAACATTTGTATCTCTAATTGTATTTGAACAGTGATTTAATGGCATTATATTGTATCCAGCTTATTTTTTTTTAACAACCCTTCAAATAAATGAAAAAAAAATTCTAACATTTAATGTCTTTTTCCAAAATGAAACATATTAAATGTCTTTTCAGAGATTATGATGGCGATTCTGACCTTCATGTTGGAATAACCAATACTAATGGTAAGAAAAATGTATAATTAACCTTTTAAATATGAAGTCTCTGTGTATTGTAAGTATATACTGTAAAGGACAGACAATTTGTATTTTCTATCCTGCAGAATAGCTTGGTTACATGCAATGCTGATAGCAGTATGAAATGGGCATTTTGAGGCAGTGTCACCTAGTGGGACCTAGGAAATGTGCCATCTCTGTCATTCTGCCTGTCTGATGGAACACCCTCCCCCAGAGATTTGATGACCCCAACACTGCTGGCCTTCCAGAAGGCCATAAAGACCTGGCTTTCCCCCCAGGCACTGTAGCCAGGATGTTTAGTGAAGCTTGGCATATGTGTGCTTGTTATGTAGGTAAGGAATTTTTACAGGGGCCTCATGTAATCTGTTTTTGATTGTGTATTGTGGAGAAAACCTATCTACGTGGTTGCTAAGAGTCAACATTGACTTGATGGTACATAATCATTGTGTTTTTCTGTTTGCTGGCCAAAATTCCATTGATTAGATGGGTGGCCATACAAATTTGTTAAATAAATAAATACGTGCCCTATCTACAGTTAGGAAGAGTATTTTCAAAGTTGCAACACAGGAAGAGAAAAGCTGTTTCCTTACTAATAAACTATGAATATCTGGAGCTCCTATTTCTTCCTAACTTTGATAGCACTCCCTTCCATTGGTAGCAGCATTGCAACTCAAAACTCCTTCCCTTCAGCTGAAACACAGTTCATTGTTGGCCAGATCTCTTTCCATTGTTGGAAAGTAGAGTTTTGCGGATTTTTCCCTGAAGCATTTTCCAGTTAGGAGGACCCATGTAGCTCACTACTTATCAGCAAGCAATTAAATAATAATTTTTAAAAGGTAGTTTGATTCTAGGGATGGTATGGGTTGTGGGCATGCAAACAGGGATAGTGGTAGCAATGAAAATCAGAACAGAAGTGAGTCTGGCTGCATACGCCCAGCCCTCTTTTCAAAGTGTCCAGTAACCTACCCCACTGAGAAAGAAGTGGGGAGACAGTGTGCCTTGGGGCTGGATATATTCAGTGGGAACTGGGAAACACCTGGGAGGATCACCCTTCTGTGCCTTGTGCCAAGTAAATTAATGAGCCCTTGGGGAAGATGAAGATTGGGGTAAATTTGGAAGCACAATATTTTTGAAACTATTAAATTCAAATGTTTGCTGAATCTCAAACCTTTGCAAAAGTTCAGTTTTGAGTGTTTTTAAGGGCTAGGATGCTTTTTGATCAAGAAACAGCGGAATGTTTACACATCTGTACTGACAACATGGCAATTAAGATGGTTCTCTGCGCCTCCATTCTTCAGGCCACTGGCCTCTTTTTACACATAGGATGCAGAGGCATTGGCTTCTTTCTGGAGTGTTAATGCTACTCTTTTGCCTTTCTTTCTCTCATTGCTTATTGACAGTATTAGTATCTGTTCTGTAGCAACCATTTCTGGGCCTCTTTCTCACTTTTCAAACTATTCTGCTTTCCTTCTATCATCTTTTCTCTTTACCTCGTCTATACAACAATTCCAATTAAAGAAAGAGGTTTCCTACTGAACATAGGCTTTATATACATGTAGATTTAGCCTACTCACTAAAACTCCACCAGTCTTTTTGTTTGCTGATAGTTATGTTGAATAATGTGACTAAATCTTTCAGGTTTGCCTTGCAAATTTGGCATGTTTACTATAAGCTATTGCCTGCAAGCCTACCCTCATCCTGCAATATGTAGGATAAGAGTAGATGTTGTGCACATAAGGGTGTACCTTGTAGGAGAAGGGCAGGCTTTCAGGACAAGCCTGAAAGATTTAGTTATGTCATTCAAAACAGGAAGATGGATAAAAGATGGCAAACTCTGAAAGGTTATTTTATGTTTAAAAAGCAAATTTAGCATTCAGTTGTTCTGTTTCTATTATCTGAATAATCCTTCCATTGTTCAAAATGATATATTTTAGTGCTTTTGAGACCCCAACAGTTTAGACAATTGGATGGTCAAAAAGTCACATTTGTTTATTTGTTCCACTATTCTACACTAGATTCTTACAACCAGGATTTTCAGACCACAGCTTTAGTACATGTCTGTAAAGGAAATGAAAATGTTACAAGAGCTAGTCACTAATGTATGATAATCAGGCCTTCCATATTACCATTACATACACAGCAATTTTGCCTTTCTGATTGCATCTGTTGCTTTATCTATAGGTTTGGTGTACAATTACAATGAAACTGGTATTACCATAGCTGAATATGGATGGGAACAATGTGTGAGCATTCCATTAGTGCAGCCTGATACGTATGGCCTCCTTAAACAATGGGATACTTACCTAGAACAATTTTCAGCAGCAGAAATTTGGCTTCCACACAGGTACGCAATTCAAACTAGTATTTGTGACTACTTGCAAAGATAGCAAAACTGCCATATTAAATTTTTGGACTTTGCTTTGGTTGTAACATATGAATCCGATGCAATCATTTGGAGAGAATAAACCTTTTCAGAACCTTTGTGTACATTACCTTATTTCAAGAAATAAAGGTAGTCCTCGGTTAGTGACTGCCTCATTCAGCAGCCATTTGAACTTATGATGGCACCGCAAAAGGTGTGCATTTACAATGGTCGCAGCGTCCTGTGGTCACATGATCACCATTTGCAACCTTCCCGGCTGGCTTCCGACAAACAAAGTCAATGGGGAAGCTGGCAGTAAGTTGCAAGTCATAGTCAGGTGACGTCATGCTTAACGATCATGGGTGATTCACTTAATGACCACAGCGGAACTGACTTAAGTCAGGAACAGTCACGTGATGTTTCACTCAATGACCATGTTGCTTAGTAATGGAGTTCCTGGTCCCAATTGTGGTCATTAAGTGAGGGCTACCTGTATTTAATTTGGTTAACCAAAGAGTTCTAAATTAATAGATTGTAATTAAGCCAGCTATGATAAAGCTTGGATAAACTGTTATTAGTTCTACAGCAAAAAGCAATTCCAATGTTCCACAATTTTTCTATATTTTAGAAATACAGGCTTCAGTTATCATTAGGTCAAATAAGGTAACTACCTCAGGCAGTGATGTTACCTGTTTGTTTGCTGAGATTTCTTCATTTTTCCAGAAGCACGGCCAATCACTTAAATTCTTCTCTGGCCGTGAAGTGAGTGGGACGCAAAGGGGTGTAGGGTCTCATTCTACTCAAGTCTTTTCTCCCATATGGTTTAGGACAGGAAAAGAAAACTAGTTTGGGAAGCAAATTGGAAGGATCTTTTCAAAATATATTTTTTAAAAATTGGAATCTGGTCCATTTTCTGAATAAATTTGACCTCCTTGACAATTGCAGAATTTTGTATAAAAGTTTAATTCCATAAAAATAGCCTGTGTAGAAAAAAAAAAAGGATGATATTTTGTTATAATCTGAGGAAGAGGAACTACATGACCTTCAAATGAGAAGAACCTTGGTGACCACCATGGGTATTGAAAAATGTCAGTCTGTGGAGTCCTTGAGGTTCTCTGAACTTGGTTCTTTTCTTGCAAACGTTTCATTACCTGGCTAGGTAACATCTTCAGTGCTAAAATGTAATGGAGTTTGCTCTCTATTTATATACTGTGGCATGCCTTGCCAGTGCTGGTGGCGGTGGGGATTTTGTTTTGCTCCTCTGGTAGTTCCTTGATTAGCATATGTTTACTGCTTGATTGTGTGTGTGGTGGTAACCTTTGCTTATCTGGGTGATGATTGCAAGTTTATCGGAAGACAACCCACACCAATCAAGTACTCCATTACCAAAGTAACAATCTGACCTCCCACAAGAGGAGCTGTGTAAGAACATTATTCAAGCGAGCAAATGCACTGCAGCAACCCAGAACAGCAGAAAAAGGAAAAAGACCACCTATACAACATTTTCTAACAAAATGGATAACTACACAACTTTATCAAAAAGTGCCTGACCACTTAACCTACTACAACACAAGCTACGCAAGCTATGAAAAGGATCACACTGCCATACATCAGAAACGTCTCATAAACCACCAACAGACTATTACAACCACATGGCATCTCCGTAGCACACAAACCAACAAAATCACTCCAAAATATCTTAAGTAAACCAAAAGATCCAGTAGCACAAGAAGAAAAACAGGAGTCATCTACAACATACAGTGTAAGGACTACAACAAACACTATGTAGGACAGACGGGCAGAAGGCTTGCAGAGCACATCCGCGAACACCAACTAGCAGTCAGAAGACATGATGAAAACTCCTTAATCTCACAACACATGGACAGACTGAACCATAGTTTTAACTGGGAAACTGTCAGCATTTTAGACCAAGCTAAATCCAAATATGCCAGAGAATCCTTGGAAGCCTCGTATTCAGACAAGGCAGCAATTAACAGTCACAGAGATTAACAGCATCTGCATACAATTCAAAAGAGACAAAAGACCAGAAGATCGCCTCACCAGCAATCATCACCCAGATAAGCAAAGGTTATATAACGTTTATAAATAGAGAGCAAACCCCATCCCATTTTAGCACCGAAGACGTTACCTAGCCGCGTAATGAAACGTTTGCAAGAAAAGAACCAAGCTCAGAGAACCCCAAGGACTCCACAGTTCAACCCTGAGCTACACATATTCGCCTCTATTGGTAAATGTCAGTCTTTTGATTTGAAGAAAATTGTAAACAGATTTGCTTTTTATCACAATAGGGGCACTGAGCTTTAATGATAATATAAACTAAGAACATAAACACACTTCAAAAATGATTTGGACTTTGCCTAAGTGCAGTGCTTTCCTACAATCAGTTAAGCAATCTGAATTTTTTCAGCCTTCCATGCAAGAAGCTACTAAGCTCACACTTCTTTGAATAATGTTCAAAGGATGCACAGCTCTAGTAAATAATGTATTGCAAAATTCTTGTATGACAATGTTATTTGCCACACTTTTTCTTATTTCTATATCTGTTCTATTTATAAGGCTGCCTATTTGCTACGCAACTCTGCTTCTGCAAACTAATTACTCCCCTTTAATTTATTTCAATTCTAGCTGAACATGATAAAAATTTGCAACTAAAAACCAGTGCCTGGGTTGCTTTTTTCCTCTCCCTTATTTAAACTGAATAACAGGGTTTTTGAATGTCTTTTTTGGTTAAAGAGCAGCATAGATATGTTAAATAAGTAAAGATTTGTTTGCAATTCTATTCCCATTGAGGCAATGTAATGTAAATGTACCAGAAATTTATAAAATATTTGGTAGTTACACAGGAGCTTTGTTCTTGTTACTTTGAGGCTCATTTCTCATTATTTATTTAATAGGTATGAAGAATGTTTCCATAATTGTTACACTTATGCACTAACATTTATTAATTGTGTGCTGAGTGCCCAAAAGCAACAGCAAATGAATAAAAATGAATTTACAGAGAAGTTTGTAATTCCGCGAACAAGAAAAGCTTCCAAATATATCACCATCTACAAGGAAATATGCAAGACTGGATTTTACGTTGTTGAGCATCCTGCTCCAAAAGGCAGTACTTCCACAAATGCCATTTCGCTTTAGAATGAAGCATTTATTGACAGTAAATGAAACTAAAATAATCAGGTTAAGACATAAGGCATTGTTCCTATCCTGTTGTAAGGAAAGTGGAAAACATAACTAACAAATTTAATTGGATGGAAATTGAAGAGAATAGTGAGAACTATTTCCTATTATTAATAAAACTGAAACACAATGTAATCTTTCTAATAACCTTTCTACCTGTCTAAATGATAATATTTAGCATTACCTTAATAAAGACATTGATATGAACCCTAAGAATCTATGAACACAAAAAAATATTCATGCTCATCATGAAGAAACAAAGGTGGATCCTTCTTTCTGTTGGAAGTGGAAGGCAATTTTTAGTAATTCCGCTTTCCCTACTCTAGACAGCATTATCTAGGAAAAACACTGAAATCTCTCCTCTTTCTGTGGGAATGTCCATGAATGGGGAAAATCGGGGGGGGGGAGTTCCTACCAACCTTAGGGGAAATTCCTACCAACAGAATTAAATTCAACATTCATGGCATTATCTACACTCATCAACCACATCAAGAAAAATGTACTTTTATTTGTGCCTAATGTTTAATACATTGTGGCAAAAATCTTGGTTGACAGAAGTAAAAAAAATATTGTATTTTTTTGGTTTAATTTTAATTGAACTAAGCCAGCTCCTACATACATATATAAGAATAAATCATTGTAGCAGGAAAAACCAATTTTATCTGTGGTGAAAACACAATTTCGGTAAGCAGTGGCGTCACTAGAACAACGTTCTGGAGCTAAGACTATAGTAGAAGTTAATTATCTCTACAAGTATTAGGCTAATAGTCACAGAACATGCTCAGCTGAGAAGAGACTTGTAATGTTTTTTCTGCTTATGTAAGACATTGTCAAATAATAACTGTCACCATCTATTTGAGTTTTTTAAAAATCAAACTTATAGTGCTGCGTATTATATACACTTAATATAAACATGCTAGAAGGAGGAATAGTTACAATTTAGTTTACTGCAACTCTATTACTCAATATTACTCAATTTTCTGATTCCAGTTTTCACAGCTCTTCTTGTTCACTGCGTTCACAGGATGAAACCCAGCGATTTAGAATTAATTCCTTTAAAAAGAGAGACACTGATTATAAAATATGTAAAGTATATAAATATGTTTACCAAATAATATTGTTAGCTAATGTATATTTTCCTATTAAAGAGATAGCTAAAAGGAGAAACTCTGCACTTGGATTGCTTCTACATAAGCGTTTAGTCCACACCAAGCTATAGCAAACCAGAGGCCTAAGACTATTAGTGGAAATGGTTCTTTCCTAATATTGTTTCCCTGTAGTCAATATATAATTATTGTTTCATCTTTAAATAAGGCAATAGTTCATCAATGTGAATACAGGCAATCCTCGTTATTCATGGGGTCCATTTTTGTGAATTGGCTTATTTGAGAAAATATTTTTGTCACCTCGAAATCAGTACTAACGGCACTGTCACACCTATTTGCGGATAGGCAGAGTGGCAAAATGTTGGAATTGCCTGATGTGTGCATTCCCATCTGAGGTTTCAGCATTTGCTAATTCAGTATTTGTTGCATTTTCACAGAATGTAACTATCGCAAATAATGAGAATTGCCTGTACTAGTTGCAATAGCACTTCGAGTATCATCTGGCTGACCTTCTAGATTTTTTAGGATCAACTTACTATCTGATGAATGTTTTACACAGCTGAGATCTAAAGTGTTATTTTTAGCATTGCACATATTATGAGATGAATTTTTTTTAACCTTTTCTCTTTGAACATATCATTCCAGTATTGTGAATGCTTCACAGGGTTCCTGTGATTTGATGGGGCTGCTTCATTTCAAGATAAGATAAGCTCAAATTCCCTTAGGATGAAAAACAGGATATTTTCCACCCAAACCACTATTTTCAAAGGGTTTTTTTTTTTTTTTTACTATACTAAAGCATCATTTCTGGCAATGCTCTTTCAAAGGCAATTACAAGCAGTTCTTGTTTAGTGACCACAACTGGGACTGGCAACTCTGTCATTAAGTGAAGCAGTTGCTAAGTGAAACTGTGATTGTGCTTATAATCTTACTTCAGCTTTCCTTTGCTTTACAGACCTGCAAAGGTTGTAAATGTGAGGACTGGTTGCAAAGTTACTTTTTCATCACCATCATAACTGTGAACGGTTGCTAAACAAGGCAGTCACTAAACAAGGATTACCTGTAACATATTGCTGGACAAATTAGTTTAATGTACTTGGATCCTCCATCATTCCTATTTCTTAGGAAGAAATGAAACTGTTGTGCAAACAAATGTGTGGTTGCATTTCAATCTCTTCTAACATATGTCTTTGGCTTTAGAGAATTGACAGAGTATAAATGACTCAGATAATTCTGATATACTAAGATAGATTTAATTGTATTGCAAATCCAGATATTATGCATTTGTTCTAAATTCCAAAAGCCAGGTATTATACTCCTAGGTCTATAGCATTAAATAAATAAATAAATAAATAGTTCAATGTTCATACCTGACAAAACATTAAATTGGGAAGAGATATACATACCTGAACTTTCATTCTTTTGAGACATTCAGGTGAAAGCATTTCTTTTTCATTCATATCAGATGGCTTAATCAAATAGCAGAACATGAGTTCCTGATGACAAATAAATTATGTTATCAAAATGTCAAGTAAATGTAAATATGCTACATTTTTTCTTCAAATTAAGATTAATTCACTCTTTATAATAGTAATGGGACAGACAGCATCTATTATTCTGAGTAAAAACAAGGGTAAAAGAGTCCTTATATAAGAGTGTGCTGAATACAAAGTCTTCTGGTTTTCAGAAAAGCACTGGAAGCTCTTTTGTTCACTTTACTGCTTCTGGGGAAGCTCCAAACCATTCAGTGATTTTCTAGAGCTAATTTTCAAAGGAAATTGAGGTGAGAAAAATGCTTGTGTGCAAACAGGTAACCTATAGGGATATGCAGCACTTTGGATTCAAAGGCAAAATATACTTTGAAGTGGGTGGGGATACAAATGTAGACCTGCCTGCAACTCCTGAAAGCAGCTGTGGCTTTCCATTGTAGCCCAGTCTCAAGAAAACATGCATTTGGTGGAAGGAGTTGTAGGCATGTATTATGTTTGTACTCGTGGGTCTTCCGAAGCACCATTTTCCCTTTGAATCTGAAGTGGTGCAAAGCCCTAAAAATTAGGATTCTGGGCCTTCAGAGATGACGCTCATCTATTGTTACTATAATTCAGTTGCTTCTTTCCAGCCATTTAGCCTTCCTAGAATGTACAGTGGGGCTTATCAACATTAATTCTAAAAAGTATATTAGGACAAACTAAATAAAAAGGTACTTGAAGTGTTCTGTAAAAGCACTTGGTAAGTAAGTATTAAAGGAAATTTCAATTACTAGAGAAACAGAATATGAATCACTCAAGACCCCAGAAAAGCTGGAAAGTTGAAATTTTGTATGCCAGTAGACCATTACTGTGAAAGTTTAGGCTTTTTTCACTCTTTTTTGAAATATGGGATCTAAAATCTGCTTCATATTAGTGATGGAAAATTAAAGATGGAAAAGAACAATCTTTTCTCTATGAAAGCAGCCTTAGAGTCAACCAGATCACATTTGTGGTTGTCTTCCAATTCACACAATGCAACATTTGTGGAAAAGATGATTTTCCAGTGATAACCAGAAACATACATATATATATATTCTCATTTATTGCAACATTTTTCGACTATATGCTTTACATAATCTCTCCCTCTGTCATTAAAGTTATGTGTTTCCCTTCATAGCATTTTTGGTGTACTTTAAAATGATTCTTCTTATTGGCTACCTTAGAAACATTTGCTGTAGTTCTGTTCAGTCCAGACAAAGATTTCCAGCTGAATGGTCTGTGCAGTGGTCCATCAAAATCTTCATTAACTAATTCGGCAATCACAGAATAGCTGTAAAATAACCCCCAAGATCTTTTTTTTAGGGTGATCAGTTAAAACATGTATTCAAAAACTACAACCAAATAATAATTTAAGTACTGATGGCTCCTTCAGCATAGGTGAAAGAACCAATTTAGCAAGCAACTGGGTATTAAATGCTTTTTTCATGAAGTTGGTAAGTTAGGGATATTTTTCCACGATATTCATTTAAAAAGGCAAGCAGACCATGTAGTTTAAGAGAAGGGTAAAATCCAATGTTATATTACAATGATGAAACTGCTTCTATCAGAGGCGTGAGCAAGTCATCCCCCCGCCCACTGCAGCCATATCCCCCTCTCCAAATCACCTCTGGTCAGCAGGGAGGATCCCCCAGAACAGGTATTTGTGAGGAGAGGGACCCATCACCACCCACTTTCATGATTTAAGTAGAAAGCTTCCATTAGTAGAAGAAACAACACGGTTTGCACTCATCAAAGCAGTGTTTAAAGACCACATGGATAGCTTTTAATAAAATGCATACTAATAATGTAAGTATGCCAAAATCAACATTAATATGCCCAGAACCACTTGGACTGAGATGGGCAGCTACAGAAATTGCATACATGTATGCATAAATAAATACATATTTTTCTTTATGTCTGAAATTCCAACTATTTGTTACTTGAATCTCTTATTTGAATCTCAGGGCATCTCCAGGGCTATTCTGTGGATAGCAGAACGTTCTAGTGTTGGATCAGTTATCTCAATGTCCTTATTGAAGATGGCCACTTATGGGCTTTCCTAATTTGAGGCTTCTCTCGGCCTTAGTTTTGGAAAAATGATATTCTGAATTATATCAAAGCAAATTAGAAACAAACATATGATCATGTTTTAAAATAGTATCAAAGTTAAACATAATACATAGTAAAATGAAAATTATATCCAAACCTTTATGCTATACCTGGCATGGTAAAAAGGAGGGCCTTTTCGATATAGCACTACAACAGGAATAAAATGAACATTCATTTACTAGAAATGTCATGCTTTTTGTTTTCAGTTATAGTGTAAGATTGTGGTAACCCATTATACAACTTTGAGAATCTAAACCATATAGTAAGATAAGCTTGTATTCTAATCACTGTTATAAGATGAATATACTCAAAATAAGTAGAAATCATACTTATTGAAAGTAAACTGATTTTTACTTAGTTTTATACTGTTTTATTGATGTGCAGTAAGAAAATACTACACATCAGCTGAACTGGCCACTTAATACATAAACATTCACAATCATATATTCAAAAAACAATAAAGCCCAACCTTATTCTTCCCCAATATTTGCCAACATTTTTCCCCAGACAGCACCAGGCCTAAAATGGGATTTTCAGTCTAAACACACACTTACAGGGAAGACTACAGCTGCCTTCACATGATATATTCCAGGAATATAACAGGCAGAATTAACTATACTCAAGACAATAGCCCATATTCCTAGGAGCAGAACATCAACCCCACTAAAGAATGACTGAATGTAAACAAAGAGGAACACTCACATAACACAACCAACTAATGCACTGTAGCATATGCTGCCAAATGATTGTTTAGCAGTATGTAAACAGAATGTTTAATAGCAGATAGGTATTAATGCATAAATAACATGCTTTAAAGTTCACATGTTTTGGAAAAAGTGGTCTACATTATCTTACTTAACTTGAAGATAAAACTCTATTATGTTGGGTATGAGAAAGGAAGTGATGAGAACAGACTGTTCTCAATACATCCCAATAAGGACTTAGGAATTAGGAAATTCCTGGGCTCATTCACCATGCTCACAAGCTTTGCAAAGAATTGGGAAAAACAAAACTAGAGCTCTATATTTAAAAATGAATTCAGTAATATTAATAATAAACATCAGCAGTAGATTTTAAATCTTGTTTTGCTTATAATAAAAAGCATTTCATACACACTGGATAGTAGAGTACCAATTAAACATTTAAGATTACAGCAGTACACACATATATTATTTAAACGAATCAATGGGAGGAAGACTGAAAAAAGGGGAAGTACTTAGTAAGCAAAATACCCTCTTTCTTTTGTGAAAGAGATACATTATTATATAAAGACCCAAAATTATTTAAGTTTGGATTTAACCAGATAAAACTATGTAAATAATTTAATCATGCATTTGCATGCTATGGGAGGTCAGCTATGCTGATACTTGCATTAAAATTCTTATTAAAACCCCACATGTGATTTTCTCTAACTTACTGCTACTTGAATCAACATATCGCTCCAAGGAAATGAAGATTATCTCATCAAAATGATTATGAGCTGACCTGGATGGCTCCATTTGGCCATCATAAAGAGGAGAATGCAGCAGCACCTACTAGCATACTGTTCCAATGCTGTCATTTCCTCATTCATCTGGAGCATAGAATTATGTTCTAGATGTACAAAATACCATGCATTCATTCATTCCAGACAGGATCTGGGAATTCACTACTTAACACTAATTCAGGACAATGTCTGAATTGAGGGTGGCAACAAAACCAGACAAGAACAGACAACATGCTGTGCATATACAGGTAGTCCTCCTTTAGCGACCATATCTGGGACCGGCAACTAGGTTAAGTGAAGGGGTCACTAAGTGAAACTGTGACTGTGCTTACAATCTTACTTCAGCTTTCCTGTGCTTTACAGACCTGTGAAGGTCATAAAGTTACATCTTCATCACTGTCATAACTGCAAACAGTCACTGTCCAAGGCAGTCACTAAATGAGGTCTACCTATAATGGGCTAATAATCATCATTCTCTCAGCCCAACCCAACCCACAGGGTTGCTTTTGTGGAGAAAATACAAGGCGGAAGCATTATGTATGTTACCTTGAGTAGTATAAAATAAAAGTGGGATATAAATATCATCACCATCAAGTGAATAGATGTTTTCTTGTACAAGTACTTCATTAGATGCTAATAATGAAAGAATACTACTTACACAAATCAGTTCCATATTTCAAGCCAACTTTAGGGACCCATCCTTTACTGCGGAAGTAATGATAAGCCATGTATGTAGCCTTAAAATTGGGTTGTCCTTTGCTAAAAAGGTCCCATAGCTTCAGGATAGATAAAGGTACCTGAAAAATACCACCATATGATTATTGTAAATGAATATATTCTACTATTATAGAAATGTCATAAACAGTGCTTTATTTTGCAAAATTATGAAAACACACAAAATAGAAGCCAAGTGTGAAATTTATTATCAAAAGCACACAATAGTAGCTTGGTAGGACTATTAACATTCCAGAATTATAAAAGATCAACAATAATTTCTGAAAAAACTGTCCTGTACACTTTCTTTTAAAAAAATAATTGCTCCATACTTGTATAGAAGTAGACTGGCCAGTTCTAAACAGAAATATTACTTCAGGAATATGCCCAAAAATTATTTACATGCACAAATAAGTAAAATTGTTTACATGCACAAATAAGTAAGATTTTTCCTTTATACTAAAGGAAAAATTAGCATCCCTTTTTAAAGTTGATACAAAGTGCCTTAAAAACAGTGTGCTTTATTATTTGCTAATAAGCAATACTCCAATTAACAGAAGTCTCACTCAGGAGTTACTACTGACAACGGGCATCAACTTACCTCATTGCAATAAATATTTAAACATCCCAGAGCATAGACCAAGAAAAAAGCCTAAAAATGACATCAAATAAAATTAGTTTGTGCATGTTTAAAGTATTAGAGTTCTGAGAAAGCATCCTTATATACAGTAGAGAGCTGAAAAGGAAATATATTTAAAGTTCCTACAATTATAGCATAATATTGACAATCTGATAAACAGAAAATGGTTTAGATATGATTATTTATATCTGAATAGGCAAGTATTGGATTATACAAAAGTATTTCTGCACAGTAATTACAATGCTGCAGACATTTTTCCTAAGCAAGTTAAACTGGGGGAAAAAAGGATATTCCTTCCTTTACTTATGTACTACCACAAAATGGAAGGAGTCCAGGGAGCAGTAGGCTTCCATAATGTATATTAGTGCTAAGCAACAGAAATACATTGCTAAAGGAGGAAATCAAGGTGAAATCTCAGGGAACAAATTCTGTGAAAAAGTATGAGGTGGTTAGAGACTTGGTGAGTCAACTTTGCTATCATGCAGCAGTTGGTGGCAAATGACATAGAAGATCTGTAACTCCAGCTAGTTGCTGCTTAAAAAGCCATCTTCCTACAATGGAAGGGCTTGCTAGACAATGACACTTTGCTGCTCCAGTTATGCATGCTTCCATTTAATCTCCCCAATCTAAAAATGTGCCTGGAAGTTTTCAGCTTAGACTTTGGAAAAAGAGACTTCCTTATAAGGCTTTTTCTCAATATATGCAGATACAAACCAAGAGAGAATGCAAAACTTACCTCTTCTAGACTGAGTTGCAGATATTCAAAAATCCTGAAAGGATTTCTTCTGCATACTAATTTTGTTTTTTTAATTAACTACAAGAAAGTAATAAAAGTTATAAAGAAGCAATCAAAACATCTCTGTAATTTACACAGTATCAGCTAAAGGTCAGCCATCATAAAGAACTATATCTTCTTTGTGCCATAAGACATCCTTTTGATCTTTTCACCTCTTCATTCCTAAATCCTCCAGCTCTTGCTGGTCATGACATTATAGCAGGTCTGCCGGCAAAGACATGATTTTCTGGATGTCCCTGTTCAGTCTCATTGGTGTTGCAACATGCTTCGGACAGGGCAGAGGAATTGCAATAGGACTCTAAGAAATTAGAATTGCAATTCCCAGATTAAGCTATTATTACAAAATAAATGGCACAGGTTTTTAAATGCATCTTGCTGGTATCTATCAACTGACTAGTTTCAGAGTCTCTTAATAAAACAGGATAAATGACATCTGTACAGCAAAATACCCAATTTAATAATTTTTAAATTGACTTTACTGTTCCCCAGTCAAGTTATACTTACATGCAGTTCCTCACTTGTTTCCTCTTCCAAACTCAGATTTGATTCTTCTTCTTGTATTAGTACAAGCTCATGCTTATATTCATTATTAATGAAACAATAAGATTCTGGTTCAATATAATTGTCTTCTCTGCAGCTGTCATATATATTGAGAGGACGCTGTTGTGCTGAATGAGTCTTAGTTACAATTTTAGAGTCTGTTATGTCTGATTCACTAGAGTCATATTTGACTAATGGATCACAAACTGAATCATCTTTAAAACACATTATGTTATTCCCATTAACTTCAGATGAAGTCATTAAAAGCTTTGGTTCTTCTTTATTGGCTTCCATTTTACGCGTTCCTTCACCTTGAAATCCATTACTTTCTCCAGTTTCTATTCTCAGATTAATTTGTTTAGTGTAATTTTGAATGATTGTATTAATTGTGGAGTCATCCATTCCCTGTTCTGACAGAAGATTTTTAGCCCATTCAATACAACATTGGTACCTGGAATAGAAGAAAACAGAAAGTATGAGCTTGTAGTATGCAGAAGTTTTATGTACAAACAATATAAAAGTATCTGCAAAACAAATGATCACTTCCCAAGTTTCACAAAAGTCTTAGGTATATTTAATTTATGTAATCATATATTCTATATCTGTAGCTACTCACAAAATAAACATATTTGATTATTTTTATATTGCAGAACACATGAAGACTATAGGTATGACCCACCTGTCCTGACAGATTTAGTGAGGACTGTCCCATGTAAGAGACCCACAGCCGCTGGGATTCTCAGTGGTACATAAATGTACTATAATCCATTCAAGCTTTTATGTTTTGATCAAGACAGAGTCTAGAGCTAAATGGCACTAGTTGAGGCAAAGTAGATTAAAAATTCACAAGTGTAACGTGTACATTATTGAATGGCGAGATCAGTAATTTCACTCTTTTTACTCATTCCTTTTATGATGATTGTTGTATTATTATTTATTTTATTTGCAAGCTACTCTTGCAACTTGAGCACCTGGAGGAAGAGCAACTTGCAAATAAGATAAAATAAATAATAATACAACAATATCAGACTAGAATTGTAGAGCTGAATCTGAATTCCAGCTTGAGTTCTAGGGTCTTAATTACATTTAGGATACAATTTTTTAGGAATATTTGAACATTCTTTTCTTTGAAATATTTATTTATTTATTAAACAAATTTATATAGCCGCCCAACTCATACACGGTGGCTCTGGGTGGCTTACAGAAATCAGACCCCAAATACAAAACCCATTACATCCCAAATGCAATAGACTAAAGGAAATATTTAATTTCACCACTTATTTGTATTAGTTGTTCAGAAACTCTTACATTGTCATTTAAGAAATTAAGATTTGGTAGTGTTAGAGAAAATGGCTGTATTGTGCATTATTCTCTCAGAGAGGTTGTATTTCCTTGAACGACTGCATACTTCTCCGCTTGTTCAAGTAAGCTTTTGCTGAAATACTGTTTTTTAACTAAAATGTGTCAGTCCTTCATGCTGAGACTGAATCTTACTATTTTAAATTCTAGCCAACCAATATTGAAAAAGTTATTTTACTGTGTAGTGTTATTGTTTATTATCATTCCTTTTTCTGCTGCTATCCAAACACATTGTTGATTTTGCCGTTTGTCAGCGAAGACAAATTCCTTGTATATACTGTATTTTATACTTTGCCATTAAAGTATTCTGTATTCTGTATTTTGCTGTTGCCCTCTTGAGGTCAAAGTGCCTTTAGTAACTTGATTGGACAAGTTGCTTCCCATCCAAGAAGACCAGCACTGTGGTTATGCTTATTTTGTCTGCTTCTTCCACAATCATTCCCACTGTACGTTTAGAGATTCAGCCACAATCCTAGTTTATTATAGATTCAAGCTGGGATGGACACAGAGACTCATGAAAGACTAAATGGCCAATACAATCTTCTGAATGTGGTTTTTTTTCAAACTGTATCTGTCATTTATCTTGTAATAGAGAATAGTACTGAGACCCAAGGCAAGGTTCTGGCAAGGCATGGTCAGTGCCAGTGCCATTAGATTCATAATGTCAGAAAAACTTTGGAGTGTATAATGCTGCAGTTTCTTCTTGACTGGGATATGAAGTATGCTTCAAAAAGATCTATTGATACCAGAAATGTTTGTTGATGGCTGCCACAGTAAACTCCAACACTTCCATTTTTAAATGCTTCTCTGAATTGTTTGCTCAGCCCTTTAAGATCCAAAATTGCTCTGATGCCTGTGTTCATCTTCTGAAAACTAAAAAGATGGAATAAACTCCATATCTGAGCCAGTGCATGGACGCTATTTTTACAATTCTGCTAACACAGGCCTAAATTTGAAGTTGTGATGTTTCAGCATATTTCTTGAACTTTTTTTACATTACTAAGAAACAACAGCAATGTGAGATGTGACTTTTATAAATAGCACATAAACTTGTTTCTGAACAGACAAGCAAACTCTGAGAAATAATTCTTTGAAGTAGTATCCCTTACCTACTGATTCACAGTAAACTCTGATCTGATCAAGAATTATAAAAAGTGTTCTCCCTTAGCTTTCTGGATTGCTTTGACATCACACAAAAATGTATCTTTTTTAACGCTTCTTAAACTTGGATAAGGAAGCATAATTTCAAGAAGAGAGGTTCTTTTGTGGCTCCTTTATAACTATCTGAGGATCTCTAACTGTGTGAGCAACTTGTTCTTGCTATCAAAGGTCAGACTGAAAGGGTCTGGAAGGTTTAAATATGTTCTTTTTTGCAACAGGCAAGGCTTTTTCCTACATACCTAAATATAGCAAGCAAGGATTACTCTAAATTTCAGGCTCCTATGAAGAGGGAACTCACCATTACTGCTTAAGTACCTGAATATATGTCCCATTCTCAGCCAAATGTTTTATCTCTAGATAAAAAGTCAGTGAGGAATGAAGCATAGACAAAATTTCTTAAGATCATTCTTCTTAAGAATAAAATGTATGTGTACGCGCGCTCTACTGAGTTATAAACAATGGGGTCTGATAACTCTACTGAGTTATAAACAATGGGGTAGCTGGTTCAATCTCCATTGCTGACCATTTATGGCAAGACCAGGAAATTGTCATCCATTCAAAAAGGCAAGTTTAAATGTGCAGCCAGCTTAATTGCTTCAGAAGGAACTGTAATCCCAAGGTGGAAAATCACCATTTAACTCTGGAAAGACATGGTTTGCTGAAATTATGGTTGCGAACCAGCCAGAATCATACTGTGACCACGCTTGACATACTTTCCTGTTAACTCTGAAGCAAGATTCAATATAAACTATTGGAACAGATGACTGCTAGTCTAATACTCAAAAGCCAAGTCAAATGAATAATTGCTTGATAATCCTTGGTTCAGAAAAACCTGCACATATTTAGATTTTCCCACTTTAATCACTCAATACTTGGAAAAATAATGGTAAAAGGAAGATTTAAGTAAGGAATCAAAGAAAGAGTACTTTGTTTCTTTAAAGTATCTAACAATGAGGCAACACTTGTTGATTAAACTGTTATTTTATAGCTAATAAGCAAGCTAAGCCTCAAACTCTAGACTAGACAAAGCAAAGAGAAGAACTTACTTTTTTGATGAAACTATTGGCATGTTTAACTTAGCATCTGCAATAAAACATATAATTATTGTTTTTGCATTCAAAGCATCAGAACATTAATAAAATAGTTTGGATACAGTTTCAGGAAATATATTTGTAATAAGATATTTACTGTATAATATTCAAAAAGCTTTATTATGAAAACCACATGGAATGCTGGGAGAGGGGTGGTATATAAATCTTGAAAATAAATATAGAACTATTCTAATCTTGAAAATAAATTTGAAAAGTATAGCTATCTCCCAATCTGCACAATCAGAGGACGCCAAGCAGCACTGTTGTGATACTGTGTAACTAAATGGCTACCACGTGCCTTTTTAATTTATCTGGGAAGAATCTGAGTTGATTACTCCTGAGGAAGTGGGCAGAGGTCCTCGGGGGTATCAGTTCTGCTACTTCTATGCTGGACTGGTGCCCCTCTTGGTTGGTTAAGATCTTCTGGGAGATGACATGCAGTTAGTGCCTCACTGCAGGATGGGGTGGGGCTGCCTCCCTTGAAGGAGGCATTGGTATGTCTCTTTCTCAAGAGGCCTTCCTTGGACCAACCATGTTGGGCAACTTTCGTCCATTCTCCAACCTTCCTGTTTTAGGGAAGATTATTATGAAGGTGGTAGGCCAGGTTATTTGTGATCCCAGAGAGTATCTACCGTTTCCACTAAGTCTGATAGGGTGGGCACGTCCAGATCCCTTTCCTTAAATGTTGTCATCTCATGGGACCTAGAAAGCGTGCCTTCTCTCTGGCAGCCCCTGCTCTGTGAAACACCCTTTCCCCTGAGATCTGCCAGCGCCCCCCCCGCCCGCCTTTTGGAAGGCCTTGAAGAGCTGGCTCTTCCCGCAAGTGTTGGGGTAAGGTGAAGCTGGAGCCCAGTACAGTTGAATGTGGATGTGCAGGCGAGTGTTGCCTTTGGGGTGCCAGGAGTTTTTGTTATAGTTTTTGAGGGGGGTTTTTTGGTTGTTGTTTTGTGATCCTGTCCAGGGTTATGGTACATAAGGTGGGCAACTGTATAAGTCTAATAAATACATACATACATACATATTCCAAATTACCTTTCCACTTAGCAGCCAATATAGGATCTGAAATACTATATTCTGGCCGACTTCTTGAAAGAATACCTTTTCCAAAAAATCCCTAGAAAACAAACAAAACCATGGTATCAACCATTTGATTTAGGAGAACATTCTTTGTTCAAACAGCAATATAGGATCAGTATCCAAGATTGATTAGTTTAATAGATTATACAAATAAAGTGAGCCAAAAATACCTTGCTATATAGCTGTTCTATATCTTCAGGATTCTTCACAATTACATTGTTATTTATAAATTCAGCCTGGCACATTTTATAAACTCTTCCATGACTGCCTTCTACGGAGGGTGAAACAGGGAATGGAGAATCATATGATTCATATACTTTTCTTTTCCTTCTTGGAGGATGAAAAATTGCTTCTGCCATTTTGTTTTATCTTTCTCTTTCAGTGAAAGTACCTAAAGGTAAATAGCATGAAGAAATATTTGATATATTTTGTTATACTCGCAATTATTAAATGTACTCTATGTACCACTAATGCCAAAACTCCTTCTCTTGAATTGATTAGATATACTGAAATCGATAGAACAAAAGCAAAAGATTGCCTACTCAGACGTTAGCGACAAAGTATTCTTCTATTTTGGTAATTAATTTAGTAATGATAATCCTAAATACCATCCTCTGACATACTTGTACAATCAAATCATCTTTTCTCCTTGCTGTATTTGCACTCAAGCTTTTCACTAGGCACTTGCAGGACTGACAAGAAAATCCAGTAAAATCTGTGGACATGTAGAAGGATCTTGATAAAAGCAAGCAAGTACCACATCTCAGAAATCAAAGTCAAACTGAATTTGCAAATACAGAAAAGTTTTGGCCCGTTGGATGCCCTTTTCTTTCCCCTCATACACCCACGAACAAAATAAGGAACCTTCTGCTTATCACATATTCAAAGAAAAGGGCTGTAGGGAAAGGGGCTGTACATGCAACTGTCTCACCTCATGTCAGACTATTTGTTCTCGTTCCAGGGTGCACTTTTGGAACCAAGGGTTGCACCTGGTGCTTTAGCACTACAGTGGGGACTGTTTTCAAAAGGAGGCAAATTCAGGACAAAAAAAAAAAAAGATAAATGAAGCAAATACTGAATTGGGTTTCAATTTAATATAATTAATATGATTATTCACTTTGTATTTAATAACTTTTCTCTTGGCACATTAAAAATTAGAGTTTGGTAGCAACTTTTACAGGGACTGTCAAGGTTGCAACCACAGCTTTCAGAAGCTATATTCACATTGTCCAAAGCTATCTACAGATAGTCCTCACTTAATGACTGCCCTTTTTAGTGACTGCTCAAAGTTACGATGGCACTGAAAATGTAACTTTATGACCAGTCCTCGCAGTCATGCGATTGAGATTCAGGCACTTCACAACTGGCAGGTGTTTATGACTATTGCAACATCCCACATCACCATTTGTGTGCTTCACAGCTGGATTCTGACAAGCAGAGTCAATGGAGAAGCCAGCAGTAAAATCACAAACTCCAGTCATGTGACATTGTGCTTAACAACCGTGGGTGATTCACTTAACAACCATGGCAGAAGTGAGGTCATAAGCCCGTTGCAATCACATATGACTGCATTGCTTAGTGATGGAGTTGCCAGTCCTGATTGTGGTTGTTAAGCGAGGACTATCTGTACTCTTTAACAGCTTGCAAAGTGTTTCCTAGGACCAAGGCTTAAAATAGTGGATATACCAGTGACTGAGCATGGACTTTTATGCATAATAATGGTATGGCTCTCTACTGAGTTATAGGCCCTTCCCAAAATACAAAAGAAAGTCTCTTTTGAATCAAATGTGGCTTCAAGGGACTTCATATCCCATCCACACTGGAACCTTTGCTAGTAATAAGCATTGCCTTCTTTTAGATGTTTTCCCACTTCCCACTCTAATCTCCAGCGTAGCCATTTGTAATGCTCTCTCCCATCCAAGTACTAACCAGGTTTGATCATGCTTAGCATTTCTGGAGGTGGGGAGGAATGGCCAGTGTCTGCTAGATGCTGCTTTCTGCTCTGGCACTTTTTATAACCTTTCACTCAAAAGCAAAATGGGAAAGGAAAAAAAAAACACTTGCACAAGTTCTTTTACACAGACCACAAGCCAACTGAGGTGAAAGTAATAACACCACACACACACACAAGCATGCATTTTTTCGTTCTCTTGTTTAGAACAGTTAAGAAAGAACCTTTATGGTTTCCAGCAGAGAACTTAATTCAAACAGTGATTATAAATGGGCTCCTGCAGGTACCTCCTACTCTTGGTAAATAAGGAAAGGAACTCCACACAGATTTCTCTGCAACAATGGAAGAAGAAAGAGCCTGTTATTTGTATTGTTGAAGGCTTTCACGGCCGGAATACGATGGCTGGTGTGGGTCTTCCGGGCTGTGTGGCCGTGTTCTGGAAGTTTTGTTTCCTAACGTTTCGCCAGCATCTGTGACCAGCGTTTTCAGAGGGCAGGAGCACAGACAGGAGCAGACTGGGCACAGAGAGAACTGCTCTTGTCTGTGCTCCTGCCCTCTGAAGATGCTGGTCACAGATGCTGGCGAAACGTTAGGAAACAAAACTTCCAGAACACGGCCACACAGCCCGGAAGACCCACACCAGCCTGTTATTTCTTAAAAGTTTTAAAAAATAACAGTTCCATGCATACGTCTAGGTCTGACACTCAGCCTTTATATGCCTTCTAAGGAGGGAAATCAGGCATGCAGTATATGAATTTGTTATTAGTTAATAATTTTAGAATCTCAAAGTACCTAATTGTTCTCACATTACTAATGTTAAAAACTAAAGGAATCTAATTAGGTTGCTATGAGCATTTTAAAAGAATACATCTGTACACTGTGTAGAAATTCAACTGTGCAAACACGGGAGTTCTTGTTTCTCTGATTTGCCCCCTATGTTCTTCACTTTAAAACAGGATTAAATATTTTTGAAGTAATTCAAGAAGAGGGGCTCCTTATCGATGATTTTCTGCAACCCATTTTTCAAAGGACTGCATTTACAACCAGACCAGAGAGAGGAGTCTTCGCTCCGCACATGGATGACTAGGTACTAAAACGCGGGACCGAAGGCTTTACGATTAGATGACTGACTGCAGCCCTTGCTCCCAGTTTCTGCTTTATGGACTCCTGCAGCTGACAGCGATTATAGCCCACCCGCAACCAGATTTCAAAGCGGTTTCTCAAGCAAGGGAACCCCGTTCCCTGCGCCGGACTCTTAGTCTTAAAGCGGAGCCGCTCCTCGTTCGTTCACCGCCCAGATAGCAAAGCGGCGCTTCTCTCGAAAGAGGCTGATGAGTTTGAAGCTCTGCGGGAACAGCCCGCCGAGTAGTGCGAGGCTGACCGAGGCGGGTTCCGCTTCGTTTGTCCCCTTCGCGGAGGGAGGATCCCGCTCAGTCGCTCCGCTTCCCACAGACGGCTCTCTTGACCGATCCAGTGAGCCCGCCCGGGCCCCGAGCTCGCGTTCACAAGACACCCGTGCCCAAGATTAAAGGAACTGTTCCGAAAGCCCCGTTGTCTGGGTTCGCGAGCTACGACCGAAGGCGGGGCTGGGCTCTGGAGTAAAACATGGCTCAGTGCACCCTGCAAACGCTGCCAAGGGTGCGTCAGAAGGAGTCTAGCGCAGGGTTAACCTTCAAAGGCGGCGTTTCTTCTGGCCACTTCCTTGGGACACCCGGCTGACTTTGCTGGGCTCTGAAGCTATACAGGTCGGGCCTAGTTAGTGCGTGGATAGAAGACCACTAGGGAATCCCAGGCCTGCAGTCGCGAATGGGAAGTCGGAAAACATCCCGGGGGAAGAGAGTGGCAAACCACTCCCACGCGATGGCCCAGAAAACAACAAGGAAACTTCTATGAAGTCGGCAGGACCCCGACCGGAAAGAAACCACCTGGCTCACTAAAGTCCCGACGTACTGTTAGAGCCGCAGGTCTTGATTTGACGACTGCTCTCATTTACGGTCTAGCATGGTTGCTGTGGCAACGGAGATGCACAGCAGAGGGCCGTTCGGATGATGGCATGGATTTACGGCTCGGTTGTGGAGGCAACAGGGAGGCGGCGGGCGAGAGAGAAAGCGCGTGACTGTGAAGGAACGTCAAATTTCGTCATCGCTGCTTGGGCGGTCACGTGCCTTTCGTGCGACTGACTCTGGGGAAGTGACGTCTGCCCTGCTCTGAGTCTACGGTAGTCGAGTTGGAGGTGTTGGAAGCCTGTTCGTTGCAGCGGTGCGTGGGGAGATTATTTTTGCGTATCTCTTCATAGCTCTTTACGAGATATTTCTTCCGCTGCAACAGTTTTCCAGCCAACTTTTTCCAAGACTTCGTTAAGAATGCCAATAATACATTCAACCATTTATATTACGTTGTTGTTACTTCCTAGAATCTTAATGTTATATCCTGTCTTTATCAGGAATAAATACAAATAGGTGTAAAAGAATTTTAAAATGTCGGAAAACGTAATAATGCATAATAAATTCGATGATTTTTTAGAAGTCTGAGGTGCATATCTGTAAATATTATTTCATATATATTACATATCGTGCCTTCGAGTCAGTGTTGACTCCTGGCTACTGCCTGCACTACTCCCTGCAGTTTTCTTGGCAACGTTTTCTGAAGTGATTTGTCCTTGCCTTTGGAGTCACTCTCTCTTTCCTGAGAGAGGGTGACTGGCCCAAGGTCACCCAGCTGGCTTTCATATCTTAAGGCAGGACTAGAACTCATGGTCTCCCTGTTTCTAGCCTGGTGCCTTAACCGCTATACCAAACTGTCTCTCAGACCAAATATTTGGAATATAATGAATATTTGAAATATAATGAATATAATGAAATAAAGGTAGTCCTTGCTATATAATCACAATTGGGACTGGAACTTTGGTTGCTAAGTGATGTGGTCATTAAGGTGAAACATCACATGACTGCATTGCTTAGCGACCAATCCCAGCAGTCCCAGTTGCCATCGTAACTGAATGCCCCGGTCGTTAGGTGAGGCAACTTCCTGCTGTTTTCCCACAATCAAGTCAGTGGGGAAGCCAACAGGAATTTGCAAGCCCCAGGCACTGCCAGGTGGGGGAGGGAGCAAAGGGGTGCATGGGTGTGTGTGGGAGGGGAGGGTCGGTGTGTGAGGGTGCAGTGTGGGTCAGATGTGTGAGGGAGCCCAAGCCACATTACACCCCTATGCACCAGACCCGCACCACACCCCCCGTGCACCTGACCATCCCACGTACCCCTATGCACCCCTTGCTCCCTCCCCCACCTGCTCTCTTCCCCATCCTCCCTGGCTGAAAATCCTGCTTGGATTTTTGGCATGAAGCTTTTTCAGGCAGCCCCCAAAGCTCCATTTGCTAAACACCCCCTGGGGGCTGCCTGAAAAATCTTTGTGCTAAAATCCAAGCAGGATTGTGGCACAGGGAGTTTAGCACATGGAGCTGCTCAGGAATGGTGTAGTAGGAAGAATATGAAGTTGTCTGAAAACTAACAGAATGTCATTGGATGTCAACATATTTCAGTCTAATTGAGTCCCACAAAGAGAACCCCAAGGACTCTACAGTTCAACCCTGAGCTACACATATTCACCTCTATGAGTCCCACAAAGTTGTTGTTCTTTCCGTATTAAAAAGCTATATATCATTAGCATTGGTATAGAAAGGCTGACTTTTCATATAAATCATGCTGTCGCTTATATAATATTGGTTTATTGCAATGATACTTTAATGGCATTTGTTTCTTTGCCAAAAAAAGGCTCATAAAGCAGAGATTATCTTAGGTGCTTTACATGCCATTAGGATTTAGCTTTGTTTCAAATTCCTGCCAGTTCCTCTAAAGACACCATTTTTTTTATATCTCTGTTCACCCACAAATTGGCTTGCTACAAAAAGGATTTGCATCATTTAATTCCTCCTGAGATGTTTTAACATAGAGTTAATAACATACTTGCATCTTATTGTAGCAATCAATACCATTCCACTATTATAAGTAGTGCATGCGATTTATACTCTGAAAGTGTGTGAATCTTTAAGAAGAAAAGAAGTAAAATGCCATATTCCTGAAAATCAAATAGAAATGAGATTGTAAACTATAAGTACTATAAAAAGAGCATTTGAATGTTAGGACATATCTTAAAAAAGATTTGCTTTATTAAAATATAATATCTTCCTCACATGTGATGCAAGAAACTTTCCCCAATCAAATGAAGTAAAACAGAAAATTTTACTTCCTAAGGTAGCCTTCCTCAACCTGGCCCCCTCCAAACTTTTGAAACACAACTTCCATCATCCCAGCCTGTAGGGGCACGTATCAAGTTGGGAGAAAGAGCAGAATCAGCCTGTCCTCATGGCTGGGAATTGCTGGAGATCATCTGCTTTAGCCTAATTTCAAGTGAGGAAGAAAGTTGGTGCAGGGGACCTGACAGCATAGAACCGATACTGTGTCAAAACTACTGCATTGGATGACCTGGTCAAAATCTATGTAGGAATTTTAGTATTTAAACAACCATTTTAAATGGTAACTGGAAGCTAATTAGCAGCCTGTGCTGTATTTTAGCATGACTGCTACATACTTGCGGATTAATTCCTGATAATAAATGGGCTGCTGCATTCTGAGTGAAATTCAACCTTGGAAAACTCTGAACATGTGCATTAAACAATGAATTCCAAAGCTTTTGTATAGTGCTATTTTTTTAAGGCTCAACTCATTCTGTTTTGTACCTTTTATCTTTTGAGCCAGCAAGGAAAAAGCAACCAATCAAATCCTACTACTCAGTGAAAGAACAAGTCCAATTTGTTTTGCCATTGTATTGTCAAGGTCTCACTCTTTTGAAAAGTAGGAATAGATGGAGCCACTAGATGTCCCCATTTCAGTAATTTTCACTGTTTACTCCTGATTTAAAATTAATCTTCCTGCAGAATAGTTCTACGGGAATGTTTTTATAGCCTGCTGAAAATGTCAACAGAAGGTGAGGCATGCCAAGTTAGTTATTAATGAATGACATTAAATCTCCCACAAAACTCCAAGACCAACCTCAATCTGATTTCACTTGTAAAACCAGCAATATCACATAAATGTTTTATTCTTAAGTTCATTATATACTTTAACTGTAGCTCGTTTCAGTGCCAGGATAACCCAGTGTTCTGATTCTGCAAATTGCAGGACATTTCTGAGAGAATCAAACCTCCTCACCACAACCTCCCACTGTAAGTGAAGATGAGAAGATGACTCTTATTATTTTTCCTTCAGAACAGCAGTCATCCAGAATATAATTACTAGACCCTAATCCCAAGAACTTTAACTATGGCTATTTCATGTGGGATTTGAGTTTCACATTTCACCTGTTCTGTAAAGAAGCTGGAGCAAGGATAATGCTTAATACGGGACAGGAGGATAATACAGGTTGCAGTACATCCGTTGTATTTCTCAATGTCTTTGGACCATTGTTGTCGTTAGCTGTTTGGCCTGAGCACTGCACATTTTGAGGTGGATACCCTTTAATGGTTGTGATCCCCAGAGACCATTGTTCTCATGATCATGGAGGGATGTAGCCTTTTCACAGGAAAGATAAAGTTTCACTAGAGTTCAATAGACTGATGACTTATTGTTCTTTTCAGAAGTTTGGACTGCGTATGTTTGAGCTTTATGCCTGACTATTCACAGCACAGCCTAATTAAAACAGACTAAAGTAGATATTTTTGATACAGCCTGTATTTGTGAAAGAAGAACATAACATTCCACTTCTATTTCTCTTTCTTTTCTCCAGACTTTACAGTGTTTACATGCCCAGAATTTAAAATATCGAATAAGAATATTATTTTTAAAAATTGTGGTCTCAAGAGGGATGTTATGACCCCTTAGGATGTCAAGGGCAATTTACACCAGAGATAGCAATTTTTATCAGGCTTGTTCAGAAAAAGCAGGAGCACTTTCAGAACTCACACTTTGCTTGGGCAACCTCACAGCAGGCTTGTACAAGCCAAGTGGAAAGCAAAGACGAGTAGTTTTGAGAAAGGGCTGGATCTGGAGGATCCAGATATCTGTGAAAACCATCCACCAGTAACAACAGTTTTATGATTGATTAATTAGTTGGTTGATTGTATGAATGAATGAAAATGAATGAATGAACGATTCAATTTTATTAACAAGGGGTAGCAAATTCATTTTTCATTTTAGGGGAGCTCTTAGTATTGCAGAGTTTGATAAACCCTGAATTAAGGTCTGGGATTAGAATTGGGGAGACCCAGGTTCAGTTCCACCCTCAGCCACCAAAACTCACTGGGCCCTCTTCTCTCAGCTCAGCCTACCTCACAGAGCTGTTGCTGACATTAACCTTAAACTGCTGTGGACCATGTTGTTGGTAGGATGGCGTTTATCCTATTCGCCTGGAACAGAGACTGATACCCTCCTGAAAGAGCTTTTAAGAGAGATATTTTCCATGGAGGTATCTTAACAGGTGGAGCAAGTGATCTCTTGCTCTGTCAGGCTGTATCACTACCAGTTTCTTAAAAAACCGTAGTGACCTATCAATTCCCCCCCCCCCCGCCACCAAGTCTTTCTCCTAATGAGGCTTTAGTGGTCTTTTCTGGATATTAGCTGTAACCAAGCCTAATTCTGAGAGCCAGTTTGGTATCGTGGTTAAAGCACCAGCCTAGAAACCATGAGTTTGTGAGTTCTAGTCCCACCTCAGACACAAAGCCAGCTGCGTGACCTTGGGCCAGTCACTCTCAGTCCTAGAAAGCAGGCAAGGACAAGCCACTTCTGAAAATGCTGCCAAGAAAACTGCAGGGACTTTTCTAGGCAGTTGCCAGAAGTCAACACTGACTGGAAGGTACCAAAAAAAAAAAAAAAAAAGCCTTATTTTAGTAGTCCGATATAGTGATAATGTTTTAACTAGTGGTGATTGTAAACCTTATTCATACTTTATGTGTTGTAGGCTTTACTGTTGTTTAATAAATGCTTTTTTATTGTCATCCACTAGGGAAGTTTTTGCCCTAAAAAAAAAAAGTTGTAGAATTATTTTAAATAAGAAAATAGTAGAAGTTGAATTCCTGCTGTTCTTAAAACAGTTGGAGATATGTAGAAAGACAGTAGAAACCAGTGATATTTACCAGTCAGAGATGAAAATTGCTTCAGAACAGTCTAGCTCAGTGTTTTTCAAACATGGCAACTCTGGGAGTTGAAGTCTGCACAATTAACATTGCCAAGTTTGAAAAACACTGAGCTAGCTGAATGGAAATGCAGGATTCGGAGGGGGGGGGGGGAGTTTCCCAGCTATCCTAGAGTTTCAACCAGGAAGGTTCAAGGTCACTGTTAGCCTACCACACAGGATTGTTGTGGGGAAAAATTGGAGGAAAGTCTGCTGTGTATGCTGCCTTGAGCTCCTGAAGGAAAGGTGGGGTATAAATCAGCAAACAAACAAATATTTATGATATGCATATTCTGCCCCTCCCTGCCACCCCAGCTCCATAACAAGTCCTATTACCTTACCTCTGAACCAAACACAATGAGTGATTTGGAACAGAACAGAAATATTTAATTCTGGTATTATCACTTGGGACAAAAAGGCTACTGTTTCTTTGGGGGGGGGGGTCCTTTCTTTACAGAGAGAAGGCACCAGATGCTGGGAGACAGGAATGTTAGCAGAGGCCAGATTTTGCACAGCATAGAGTTGTCTTACGGTAGGCGGCTGCCTTTAGGCATCTTGAGGGAGGCTGCCCTTTCATTAGCAGCGAACCCAGGTTCAATTGCCAATCCGGTCAGCTTTCGTACAGGGGATGGGGGCGTGTCTGCTATCTTGCCATTCATCTCAAGCAGAAAAATGCCTTGGCTGGATTGTGGATTTGTCATTAAGGTTGGAACTATGCTTCAGAATGGACCCAATTAGATGGCAAGAATGATTTATTCTGAATTATTTAATTCCAGGCATCAGTTCAGCTCTAGCAGAAAATCTCAAGTTGCATTCACTCTAATCAGACTAAAATTGGCCCTTGGTCTTCCCTCTTTTGCAGGAATGTTAGAAACAATGCATGGACCTGATTCAGCAAAGTACAGCAATCAAGCACATGTTTTAATGGGCCTTTCTATTAATAGTCCCATTGTATATAGTGTTTTAAATCTGGCACATGCTTCAGAACTTTTTTGACCTGGTGCCTGTTTATTGTCTAAAATGTCCTAAAAATTAAGAAACTTCCCAAATAATTCAGAAAATGAGTTTTCATTATCCAAAAGACAGGATAATGCCCTAAATCATCACCTTCTTAAATAGTATGAAAGCAAAAAGCCCCTAATTTTCTGCCAAAAAAGACATGTTGTCTTTACTTAAACAAAAATAAACTAAAAAACATCCTCTTGAGAAATGTCCCACTTTTTAATATTTTCTTTCCGTTCTTTTTTCATAACAGGAAAAGGATTGCTGTTCCTTTGTTGAATTTGAAATACCACCAGCTTTATCCCCCTTTTTATAATTTTAACAGCAAAATACTACATGCCAAGGCATATGCTAGGAAGTTTCTGTTTATTTAAAACACATTTATAAGCAAGTAAACACAAACAATTGTTTCTCGTACCCAAATAAGCCCCTCTTATGGTAAAAGATTTGTTAAGCATTCTGTCATAACTTCACATCATCATTTCAAAGATTTCCCTTGCTTGAGCCATCCACCTCTAACTTCTGAGTAATCTTCATTTTCATAATTGTAAACGATTTAACATTCCTCTTTATTTATAAGACATTTTTAGGTAATGAAAATACTTCCATTGCCTACTGGGAAAAACACACTCAAGTGCACCCAGTTCTTTTGAAGAAAGTGCAGCACCTATTTCAACTGGGAGCTGGCACACTTTATAACGTCTGTGGAACTGAGTATGTGTCAAGGCCTTTCCTGCAGCTAAGATGCAGGTTTCATATACTTCCATTATTAATTAGTGAAATTTCATTGATCTAGAATCAAACCAACACAATTTTGATTGCTATGAACATTTGGCTATCTCTGATGATACTGTTTAACCTGAGTTTGGGATGAGGCTCCATCAGTTCCCAGAACTGCTTTGCTGAGCAAGACGAAAAATGAATCCGTATTCTAATAGATAATGAAAATTAAGGGTGAATCTCCTAACATGCCAGTTCACTCAAGGTGCTTTTCAGGGGAGGGAGTGGGTTGCAAATTTCTGTTCCCCAAAATACTGATATAAGAATATTAGATTAAAATAGTTTGATAAATGAGTATTGAATACTCTTCAACTAGATTTTCAAGTGTCCTTTAATATCAGTTTCTTTCCCATTCTTTAGGAAAGAAACTTCTGGTTTTAAAGTTAGGAAAACTCCTAAAACATATAACTTGATTTCCACATGAGGCATCTGCTTCACTACTGTGGGAAACAGAATGCTGGAATGAATAGTGAATTCTGGACTTTTCTTACGCTTCTTATCCCAGAAAGGTCTATTAGTTGGCTTCACAGCCGAGTCCATGTTGGTTGTTTTTGCTTCCTTCTATATCTAAGAGCAGAATAATACAATTGTGATCAAGATCTAAACTTTTTTTCTGTGCTCACAGCAGCCTTCCTTAATCTGATGTGCTCCAGATGTGCTGGACTATGAACTTTCAGAATGTCCACTTAAAACTCTTATTAGCTGAAAATTTGGGGAACCATAGTCCTATGCATTTGGAAGGCACCAAGTTGGACAAGGAGGATGAGGGCTATGCATCAAATCTTATTTCCAGCATATTGTAGCTAAACAAATAAAGCGGTGTTAAACATCCTCTGAATATTTGAAGGTCATGCTTTAGATTAATGAAATTTTACTGAATGGGGTGGTCTTATTTCCTACCATTTTGAAACAGGGAGAGTAAGGCAAAAGAAAATTCAATATCCTGGTTAACAACCAGCCTTCAGTTGCTACAAAAAGAATCTCAGAATCTTATATAGAAAGACCTTAAGTTTTTAAAATATTTTATATGTCACCTATCATAGCAGTGGGAGAGGTAGAGTAGGAGAAAACATGATTCTTATGTCTTGCATCATAATCTGCTTTGTCTCAAATGCTAAACACATCCCTGTGTTCCCAAGTTTGTTTGTCACCTATCTCTGCTTATTTTTATTGAAGGAAATGACTGGGACAGCAAATGTTAGGATATGACATTTTAAATCTATTTGTACCTCACTTTTCAGAAAGCAGAGTCCCTAAAAACATATATTGGAGAATGCTGAAGTACTGAAAAGAGTTGATTTTATTTAAAGTATAGTTATCCAGAATCTGTCAAGGTCCCAGACATGTCATCTATATGTAAAAATTGCTAAGTGGTTAATACAGAAATATCTCCTTATTTACTTTTTGCTTTTCTCAATAAAAGTCATTTGGAGTCTGGAAAGATGGAATAATGCTTGTGTGCCTCAATAAGCTCCTCTTCTATTTTTTAAAAGATAATGAAGTATCTTTCTCACTGGAGATTTAAGTCATGTTGGTCAAGACAAACTTAGGAAATCTGCTCATTGCTACTTGACACTTCTTCAGTGCACACTGTTTGGAACTTTCCTTGACACTTGTTTGGAAGCCCTATCCGATACTAAATGGGATGGAGAAAAATATTGTTCTTGCTGCAGCTAAAGTGGCACCATACATTCAATACGCTTCTTCTTGGCTCCTTCTTGCCTGTATTTCAAATTTCCTTAAATACTTCATAGTTGGGAATATAGAATTGCATCGTGGACATTATCCAGTTTCCTTCCAGCCCACAAAATAATGAAGTAATCCAGAATGTTGGTTCAGAATGTCTGGTGCAGATTTATCCTTGAAGGCAGCCATCCTCTTCCACCATTTCTTCTCCTTGCTGTCACTTCAAGGGCTGTGAAGTTGACTAACTCAAGAAAGAGTGCTTTTTCCATAGTAACCCCATATCAAGGCTTAAAGACCTATTCTCTGAAGCCTTGCCCTGCATGGTGTTGTCAAGTTAGATTGTATTATATGGGGGAGAAGTAACTGCATGTATTCATTTGTTTTATTAATATTTTGTGTGTTCATTGCATCATGATCAGTATGCTACCTTGGGAGTTTTATTTCTTAAAGGTGATCTAGCAGTATTGAAAATAAATATATAAAATGTGAATACAAGGCCCCATGTCTTGTTCAGCCTCCCTTCTCCAGCATTAATGATTTCTTATCATTCTATTTACTGTATCCCCATTTGCCTTGGCAAACAAAGGCACACATACTAGCATAAGAATGTAGACATTTCAAAACAAGTAGGTCCTCTTTCCTTAGCTTGTTGACTCTCTATGGTCACTAAAACACACTGAAGTTAACAGAACAGTTCCTTTATTGCACAGTGAATTGTGTGGTACCTTTGTGACTGTGTGCAGGTATCTTACAGAACACCACATGTTACAGATGTGTGTGTTAGAGACAGAGAAGCCAGCTGCAGCTTTCTTACATCAAGTCCAAATGGTGAGATCAGTGGGTGCATACTTGTCACATGTGACAGAGTACATATGGTCTTCAGAAGTGGCAGTGGTGAAGGAAAATCACTGTATGCATTATGGGTCAAATCTTTACTTTCCACCCACATCTCCATTTGAAAAGAAAATGCTATGAATGACTCCTCTTTTACCAAAAGTACTTTTTGAATGAGTCAGTTTGCAAACTGTGAATTAATAAAGCTGTTTGTAATAGAATCACACCTTGAAATGGATTTTAAAAGACCATTTAAAAGAACATTTTAAAGGCCAGGGTTCTAAGATTTGAAAAAGTGAGAAATAATTTAATTATTTAATATAATTCGGCATATCTGAGCAGACATATTCTTCACTGAATCAGCCCCAGACTTCAGAGAAGGTGCGAATGCACATATCTACAACTACACAGAGAAGCAAGGCGAAACTTACAGGCTTTTCTTTGATGCCAAAGTTATTTTTCAGCTTCTTTGCCACCTCCAGTGCAGTAAAAATAATCTGTTATTTCCCAGGTTGGGGGAGGGGAGCCAGAAGAAGACGAAGTTCACTTCTATTAATGTTTGGTTTGGTTGGCTAACCTTCAATACTCTCTCTTACTCTCTCAGACAAGTTTTTGTGAAATGCCCTGTTGCACCTTGCATGAATGGCATTTGCTGGCACCTGATAACCTGATATCAACAATGTATATTAATAAAGCAAAAAGGGGCAGTGCATATTAATAAAGCAAAAAGGGGCAGTTCATTAAGAAGATTGAATACATTTTTGTAATGTACATGATTCCCCTGTCAATATCACATAGTTAATCGGTTACTGCACTGCATCGTGGTCATTTTTTCCCCTCACTACCCAGTCAAATAGCTTTTGGGGTTATGCAAGGTCAGCAGCCCATTCCCAGATATATTTTTATAAAAACAGTACAAGTCTGACACGCACTTGGTTGGCTATTTATAGGGAGACAGAGAACTGGGCCAAGTTTAACAACACCTGGAGTACAGGCCAATTCCACATTCTCATATTTCAGCATGGTTGCTGATAACAGAGCAGATTCAAAGGAAGCCTTTGCCAAATCCTTCATAAGCTCCATGACCTAGGATCAAGCTATACCATCTTAAGAAGATCCCTACTTTCCTGAGGCTCAAAGCCAGTGCTCAGTTCCTCTAGCCTATAAGATCCAATCAGATGCCACTGGGAAACCCACAAAGCAACATCTTTTTCCTTCTACGTCTGCCTCAAGTTATTTCTACTATGTGCTTTCCCTACTCTAACTTGCCTTTCAACCAGCTCCCTCCCCTCATCTAGCAGTCTGTATTTGCTCATAGTGAATTTGGGCCCTCCACTTGTTTGGAAGAGGGAAAGACAGCAAGAACTGCAAGATGTGTGTGTGCGCACTACTTTGTAGTAGTCCCAAGGCCAACTGTATAACATGTGATATCCTCTTCTCCTTACACATTCAGAGACTGTAAGTGGGGATCTTATGCACGAAGTTCTTCAAACCAGAAGCAAAGTTAAAAAAAAAAAAAAAAAAAGCAATAGCCTGGAAGGAGGAATGAGCAGGACAGAACATGTAATTCTCACAGAGGATGTTGAGTGGTGTTTACATATTACTGTGTTTTTAAAAGTTTTCTTGCCCAAGCTGCCTAGTTGCCCCAATGACAGCAACCATTTTTTGAACAAAGAAACAGATAATGACTGTTTTTATTCACCTCCTCCCCATCACTGAGGGCTTTTTGGGGGGGCAGGGAGGGATTTTGTTGTTATTCCAGTCACTTGAGATAAAAGACCACCTCTTACCTACTAGGTAAAGTTCTTAGCCACTCTGCTATTTTAGCACTGATTATAAAGGGAAAGTAAAAGTGATTAGTGTAAAATGACTGGCAAGAAATGAAGAAATTATTTTTTTTCCTTTTAAAGCTGGTTGTTGTGCCTGCATATATATGCATTTTGATACTTTAAGTAACAATATATAAATTTAACTTTATTTTGTGTGTGGTTCTGCATACATACAACATGTGTATATGTACACCCACAAAATAAGTAACGTTAAATGACCCACCCACAAGCAATTGTGGGAGGTGCATAGCAACAGGGGAATTGTGTAATAGGAGGATGTGGTAGCTTGCATTTCAGACTGAATACCTTACAACCTATTACTGCAGTATCTCAGTCTGGATGTGTTTTTCTTAACTTTAGACTTAAACTGCCAGAAATGGCTTAAACAATAAGTGCAGATGTACCCTTTACTTGCAGCAAATATAATTTCATATCAAATTCTGTCCAAAAGATATTAACACCTTCATATTTTAAAAAAGAAATCAATTCCTTACCAAATGCCACACCTACAGCATTTACAGTTTTCATACAAATTGCTCATCAAATAATAAGTGGCTCTGCGTGTGTGTACATGTATGAATGTTTAATCATCTCAAATCTGTAAATTCTCCCTTTGCACAACATCCATTGAACTTTTGGGCAGTGTCTATTATCCCAGACTGCAAATGTAATCTGATTTCTTCTCAGAAGAGTAAAGTGCCCTGTCTCCTTTCCTTTTTTAAAATGGAATTCAAAGGAGCACCATTTTACCTAAAATTAGGCTTCAACCACTTGGCAAATTTCATCCCATTTTGCTGAAGTATCAGAAAGTAGAACAATTTGCGGGTTTCCTGTGCTAGTTAGTGGGAGGCATCATTCTCCTGTTGGATTCATTCCATGTCTATTTTGACTACTTTCTGAGGTGATGTATTGAGTCTGATCAAATTTTATGATCAGTGGGCACATCTCTCTTCCATTTACACCCACATAAGTAAAGGGTGAATGCAACATATTTACTTACAGGCGTAGGTTCATTTATCATAAAAGTGTCCTCCTCATGGAGCCAGGATTGACTGTAGAAAATATATGCAGATCAAGGCAAGCCCAGGTTTACCTCTACAAAATAAGTGTTCCTTAAGAGCTCCCAGGATGTTTCTTTCCTGTATTATGTACGGTGTCCCTAAGGTAGTTTACCATCAGAGGTCATCTACCCAAATATTTTGACCACACAGAAGGTTAATGTTCTTGAAAATGCAGATATTTTACAGCTTCTAGCAGTTCTCTTTGCCCCAGTCTTTCCATTGCATTGGCATTTGGAAAAATTTCATAATCATGTGGTCTCTTGGAAAAATAATCTGACTAAATTTCTTGATAAATGACAAGTACTATAGGAATTGTTCTTGGAAAATCGCCCCCAGTTGACTTTCTGCTTTAAACACCCGCCCATAGAGAAACAAAAAGATCATTAGTCCCGACACTGGAATGTACAGGATGCAATAAATGAAAAAAAAATCCTCACAAAATGACAAAGAGGGAACCAATGTATCACTCGTCATAAATCCTAAGCTATACTTTATGTGGAGACCTTGAGGAGGCTGTCCCGGGACCTGATAGGGATCATGTTTGTTTAATGAAAATAAGTACATCTGCAAATATAAGCCAAAAATGGTTATTGATCGCTATTTGTTTACGTATGTGAAAAAACAAAATAGAAAGAAAATCAGAATCCATTCAAAAATGACATCCATTCAGAAGTTGCTTAATCAGCAAAGGTTTGCATATTTGATAGCAGATGCATAGAATAATGATAGAACCACCCAGAAAAAAAACCCCCACAGAATTTATACAAATCCAAATGCTGGTCAGTGACCATAAAGATATTTCTCACCAAATTTGTCATGTAATAAGAAAATGCTGTGGGGGCATCTGTGCTATGGATCAAATCCATAATCAAATAAATAGATCCTTAGATTGATTCTTAAAAACAATCACTATATCAAAAGGCAGCAAACAAAGTTTGAAACTCTCAGGTGTACTTCATCAGGCTGATGGTTAAATTATTAAATAAAGTGTCATGGGGTAGGTGGATAAGGAGCTGAGAGGCAACAAAATTGGTCCAAGAGTTCATTTAGTTGCAACCTTAAAATACAATAGTGTACCATAGAACAACCTGGATGGCACCAGATTGGAAATGCTGCATTAGGCTCTTCTAGAAGCCATGCTGGTTTCATTTTGCACCTAAGATTATAGGTGCACCCAAGGCTGATCCCTAGTTTTTTTGAAAATATAAATGGTACCAGTTAAAATTTCATTTAACTATGGAATTTTCAGACAAAGACATTGTACCATCAGCTGAGTAAGATAACACCTTCACTGATCCCACAGAGCCATCAATGTGCATATGCAGCCACAGCATGATTTTTCACAAATGCTGACTTTTCCTACAAAAGGGAAAACCCATTTTGCAACAGCAAAAATCTTGGTGGAGGAGAAGCAATCCATACCATTACATGCCTGGGGAATTATTGGAGGGGATGTCAGGTACCTGCTGCTTCCCAACTGTAATTCCACATGGATGTCCTGCTTCCTGTCTGTGCAAGAAATGAAAAACATGATGGCCACTGTGATGAGCTCAGAAATAGAGAATGGTACCCCTTTAATTTTTTTGGTTCTACATGGGGAAAGCTGTTTGCCCTTTGGCAAGAAGTTGAGAGTCGAAGCCAAGGCACCATGTTGCTTCCAGGTGATCAAGTATAGAGAATTTGGCTACAATCTAATGTGGATTTTAATTCCTTTTGGGCCAACTAAAATTCATAGAAGAAAATTTGGCCATTTATCAGCATACAAATGAAGTTTTAATGATTTAGACAACCTGTGTTGACTCCCAGAATTATTCTCCCACAATAAGCTAAGTTGGCTAGCAGAACTCAATAGGTTGACCTAGATGCTGTAACTAATAATTGACAAATTGGTTTGGATCACTGATTGAAAAATTTCCCACATTCCATGGGTAGATTTCTGTCACAAAGTGATGATAGAAATATGGTGCAATATAGCAATGCAATACATAATGCAATAATTACTCCTCCTGTTAGTTGACAAGTTACCAAAAATCTCTAGAATAGCCATCACATTTCTTGCAGCTGCGCTGCTGTCTTATATCTAGCTGTTGAGTAATCTTGGTAGCTTCAATACTTTTTGTGTAAGTTTCTGGCTTTACTGCTTTGTTCTCTACAGTTGTTTTTCCTTTCTTTGATATGCCTTTTTTGGGCTCTGACAAACAAAAAACAAATAAATAAGCAATAATACGGGTTAAGCTAGATGCCTGTAATGAGCAGTAGGAATAACCTTGAGGAACAGGAGAAGACCCACAACCAAGGCAATGGTCAGATAAAAGAAATCCGAGTCTGGGGCAGAAATATAATTTGAGAAAGCGTCTCAAACTTGATTCTCCCTAGTTCTCACGAAGGTGGAGGGAGAGAGGGGAGGAGTGCATTCAGACTTGCTTGATTCTGTTACTGTAACCTTACAATAAAAGTAGTATTAGCATTCATAACTTTGCTTTCCTAGGCTGGTCTACCTCGAAGGGCTGCCAATGCCTGGAATTAGCTGCATATTTAAAATAAAGTTAAATGAATTTTATAAATATATAAAATGATATATCCAGTACTTAAGGTACTACAGGTAGAGAATGACAAAATGCATGAAAACTCAGAAATCATGTAAATATTAGGAATATCTATCAGTTCAGGGAGCAGATATTTACTTAAATTGTGTTTGGAGTCTGATTCAGAATCTATCATTGGCAATCTGCAAAATTAAACAACAGCCTTCGCTCTGCATTCCCTTTAATCTGGTAGGCTACAATTGTTGAGCAGTTGCAAAGTATAGTACAGTTTCACAAATCTAATAAAAAGTTTACTGTTTGCATTGCTTATAATTATGTCCTTTTTTTTCCAGGGAAATGTCAGGTCCACTGAAACATAGGACTAGTCAATGTAATTTAGACTCCAGCCCCAAATACCCATGCAGATAATCTCAAGAGTGTTTACTCTGCATAGCAGAAATTCAAGGAAAGATGCATTGTTGAGTCTTTGCTATCTTGTGCTATTGTTAAATAAGGTAGTGCTCTTACAATCAAGGATAGAAAATAACTGGACAACCGACTACACTGCTCGGTAATTAATGATTTATTATTTGTACAACAGGCATGCATAAAACAGAGTTTGGAAAAGAGAAAATGGTTGAAGAAGGCATAACAAAGTTGTCTGCTGTGTCTTATAACTCCATAGCCAAAGCAAAGAGAAGATGCTTACATATGACCAACTTAGTTGTTCTTTATCCTCTGATACTAAAAAAAACCCCAAGAACAGCTTCCCAACTCTATGCATTACTTTTACTTGCTGCTAAAAAATGAGTTTGCTATTCTGTGGGGTTTCTGTTACAACTCCCCAGCAAATTCTGCCCCTCCCACAGACCGATACCTTGACTATTCGTTGATAGACCCTTCCCCAAATTTCAAACTCTGCCAAATGAACCAAGGTGGCAAGATCTCTTTGGCCAAACTCCCTGCCCTCAGCTTTATTGGGGCAGGAAGACCTTGCTCATGACTGAACTGCTGCTCAGAGTACTATCACACTAATGAAATACTGCTTTTCTTGACAGCCATTAATTTAACATGTCACCAAATTCACAATACTCCTGTCCTAGAATAGGAATAAACAAGAGAAGGGCATATACCTATAGCAACTTGTACCATACCAGTTTTAAAATTTGGAAGAACTGTATTGTTCATTTGGTAATGTTTCGAGGAGTGTTAACTTCTCGGTTAACCTTGGTTAAGGTTCGTAGAGGACAAAGAGACTTAAAATTGGTGTTAGTAGGATTCTTGTATTTCTTTCTCAATGTTTTTTGTTGCTAGGTTAATGGAGTTGGTACAGAGTATTCTGTGGATTGAATTCAAAATTAAAAATATTTTTGGTATAACACATCCTTAGCATTCACACACAATCCACCCCCCCCCAAGGTATGTTATTCCCAGCACACAGCTAGCCATATGCATATGGTTATTTTGGGATCCTGCCACATCACAGTTTGTCCCATACACAAAGCATGCCCAATGTGTGCTCACTCTGTCTCTTTCTCTCCCTCCTTGTGTGCTGCCTCAATCACCAAAATAACTCTAGGCAGCTTACATATTAGGGTTAAAAACTGTGAATAAAAACAATCAGAACAGCAAAAACCAAGAACAAAAATACATACAACACATCAGGGAAGGATAGCTAGCTCAAGCATATTCTCCACAAACTAAATACATCATCGGGGCAGATCACTACACCTTACCCAGGCCCTGCTGAAAGATCCAGGTTTTTGCAGCTGTATTGGGGCCATATGGGCCTCAGCAGAAGAATTGGGGCCATATGGGCTTCAGCCCAGAAGAATTGGGGCCATATGGGCCTCACATGCAACTCTTACTCCAGCTGCATGTCTAAAACCCATTTACGGTAGCATCTTTTTGTTGCGTCTGGAGCTAGCTGAGGGTGCTTTCAGCCAATCATAGTTTATCTAGAGCCAGCCAGGAGGTGAGTGCATAGACCAGCAAAACAACCTATCAGAGATTACCAGCAATAAACACTCCCTCTCCACTCTCTGGGTATACAATTCCCTCTGTTTCCAGCAGACCATGAGTTCATAAGTAGCAAAAAGAGGGGTGGGGGGAAGTTTAAGGTACGTCCTCACAGCAGTGTTAATGTGCATTCCTCCTGTCCTTCAATTGGAAATGAATTATATTGACATGATCTGTGCTATCCTCATGGCGAATGTTACTAGGCCTCAGAAACGAGGCTGGAGAGTAGTAGTATCCTTACAAACATAAGGCAGGACAATTTCAGAGCAGTGATTAGTAGATGCCTGACCTTCCTTTCTCCTCCCATCCAGCATCACTTGCCATCAAGAAAAGCAACCACTATTTGCATCTCCATAAGGTATGGTGGGGTAGGGTTGAGGGACATATTGGAGCTCCCTCTTTCATCATCCTGTGCCCATCCTATGTCTTCCAAGCATTCCAGCAAAGTTTTTTTTTACAACTCTGTTCATCTTCTGAGAGATTGATATTCCCATCTCAAATCATTCTCCCCCCCCACCCCAAAAAGAAAAATTCCCAGCCAACACGTCAGTTGATCAAAGTACAGTAATCAGGCATGAAAACAAAGCTTAAGAGTAATCTTCTTTAAAAAGTGTGAGTCTTGGGGGGATTCTTTTTCTATGGGAATATTGGTAAACTCTTCCTTAACCTGCTTTAACCTCACTGCCTTCTGGATTAGGAAGAGGCCTGAAAGAGTTTGCTCTCTCACATACCTACATGCTCATAGAAAGCCACAGCACAGTGGTGGCAAAAGAATGATTCTTCTTGTACTCTCCCTGCAATGCCTCTGTGCTATTTTTTAATGTATTTCTAAGATTTCTATAGCACTTCAATCCAGTAGGGCTCTAAGCAGTATATAAAATAAATAAACAGTAATAATACAATAAACAATAGTCAGTTAAGGACATCACCACAACTTACAAAGCGATTTAATCTTGAAAGCCCTTCCAGAAGAGCCAAGTATTGACCGATCTCTAAGAGGCCATGAAAATAGGAGTCCCTCTCATCTCAGGGAGCAAGCTCTTTGGGGGTCCCATTGGGGGTCCCATTGAGAATGCCCATCTCCACCCCCTCTCCTGCCCCACCTCTTAGCTGACAGGGACCTTCAGCTGGCTGCCCAAATTGGTCCAGTTCTCAGATTCCCAGCCCCTGAGCCATGTAGGGCTTTAGAGGTAATCACCAGCACTTTGAATGGAAGTCCCAACTTGTAACAGCTCTGTAGCAGGTGATGTTATATGAAAAGATTGGGATTGTCTAACAAGCACATGGGTGGCTACATTTTGCACCAGATGAAGGACAGAACAGTAGAGCAAATTACAGTCATCCAGAGAGGAGGTGACAATCTGCACTGCTTCCTGTTTTAAATAAGGTGAGTGTGGTCATTACCTGTGGGAGGGCTTATCTTCTGTAATTTCTGCCCATCCATTAAATTCTGTCAGAATGGGTGTGCCTCAGATCCCTTCCATTAACCAATGTCATCTAATGGGACCTCAGAAGTGTTCCTTCTCTGTCTGGTGGCTGCCTTCTAAAATGGCACCCCTTGCCCTGCCCCAGAGATCTGTATGCCTCCCACCCTGATGACATTCTGGAAGGCACCAAAAATCTGGTTATTTTCCCAGGCCTTGGGGCAGAGTGGTGATGAATCCCTGTAAGATTTAGTTTTGTTTTGTACGGCTTTTCTTTTTTCTGCAACCATATCTCTTTCCTCTTTCCTCTTATTCTAGCCTTTTTGTAGTATAAGGCACCCAGGGTCGTTTAACAATAAATGAATAAACCCACATGTGGATCCATTCCATTCTACTCCTTTGCATTTCATTTTCTTCTTTATAGCCCCTGAGAACTGCATACACCCTTTTTGTCAATTCGAAAGACTGCCACTTTTCTCTTTATGCACCTTTTAATAGCCATCACTTGTTTCACAGTAACCCTGCCTTCCTGCCTGTCACATTTTTCAAAGTAGAGATAGGATTCAGACAGGTTCTTTCTAAAGTTTATTTCTGTGGCAAATCATTTTTGGTTAGCCAAAGAGCCTCTTTTCTCTCCCACCACCCCATTTCCATGTGTGTGTGTGTGTGTGTGCATGTGCATATGTGTCACAGCTTCCCCCCATATGCATACAGAACAACACACAGTGTCACAGCACATAAAAGCAGTTAGTGGACTCATATTCTGGTGTAAAAAAAAAAAAAGAATAAACCAGATAGCTGGTCTTGCTGGTGGCCCGAGGCAAAATGATCCCAACTGAAGGGGGAAGGGGTGGACCCACAGCAGGCTTATGTGGCAACTGGAGCTGAGGTAATCCCAGCCCCTGACTGTACCACTGCAAGCACAGCCACCGAGGCAGACATCCCCATTTGGAGTAGAGGAAGGGAGCCTTTATTTAATTTCTTTTTGCTCTGGCAGGTGGGATGTGAGTTCTTAGGCCAAATATTTCAAGCGTCCATTTCCCCTTGCTCTTAGTCCATGAATTTGCCCTCACATATTTGTGTGTATTTGCCTTTGGTTTGCAAAACACAACTCAAGGCTTATCTCTAGGCTCGGCTGGGAGAAACAAGCTGGATTTGGCAGGAGTGATGGGCAGTCTGTCTGGTCAGAAAACAGAGGGCCCCTGAAAGGACATCGTTTCAGCTGTGGAAGAACTGAAAAGGGGATGCCAAAGACTTTATTTTACAAGGGCAGCGATGAGGCATCATGCTTAAGATTTTACCATGTGATGTTGGTAACATCTTTGCAGCCAAAGATGTTGAGTCAATCAAGGCAAGGTAGAGTATTAAGCTGTTGTCAATGGTGGGAAATTCTTCATGTCAGGAAGAGCTCATAATCTTTGGATTTGTTTGTTCGTTTAAAAACAACAACACAGTGATGTAAGAAATTATGTGAAATGTGATGTTGCTTCTCTATGATGTTTCAAAGCACAGGAATGTTAGCTTAGACCTCAGAGTGAACACTGCTGTTGATTACTCAGTGTTTAAGACAACAAAGGCATTATTAGCAACAGAATAATTTGAAACATCTGTCCCAAGAAAGCTATTTGTAACTTTGTTTAATTGTCACAGGAGATTTTGGGCTGCAAAAGGTGTGTGTATATGTGTATACAGATCAGATGATTTCTGGAATGAATATGTGAAGTTTCTCTGAGAAAGCAGAGATGATTATACTCCGGATGAATTTAACTCAAATATACAGGAGTATTTACTCAAGGGTTAAGATTATGATATGCCTGCACACATAGAGAGATGCAATGGCCACCATGTTTTTAATTTTCCTGCAAGTAGAGATGACTCTGTTTCATTTGAAATGTAGGATTGTAGCCTTACAATACAATCAAGAGATTGTAGAGCTTACTCTCAAGTAAACATTAATAGCATTTCAGCCTTCATTCAGTCAGCTTTCCAATATTGCTTCACATTGTTCCTTATTACTTTACAATATAATTATTGCTCCAGTATCTCATAACCATTACCTACATGTCTTCAAAATAGTATCATTTTGCTGTTTAGTGTATGGTATCAAATCAAATCAAATCAAAGTTTATTGATTAGCCCTAAGGCCTGATCAAACTAACAGTTAAACACTAAATATTAATAAAACTCTACAAAAGTAATATAACAAACAGATTAAATAAAACATGAATAAAAATAGAATAAATAAGTATAACTAGGTATACATATAAGTGAAAATACAAATCATATTTCCATGTCACCCCAGCAGTTCACTCCGATCGACCCCACATATGTAGATCTCAAGCATAGTATATGGTATCATTTGTCTATTAAAAATTATGTAGCAGATTCAGCCTGGGCAACCTTTCTGATGTTGAATTTATAATATTTATAAATATTTTATAGAGCCTGGAACAATTTGTAACCATTGTGCGAATTAGTTTCTGCTCTAGCTTCAACACTGGATAGGTTTATAGTTCTGTTTTTTTCTGCTGAATGTAGAGCTGAGAACTATATGTGGAAGATTTGGGTCCAAACTTCTCAGCAACTTTCCCCTGTTGAATACATAGACATCCCTGAACTGAGGTTTAGCCAAACCAGGTTATACTGAGAGCAGATGGGACAACCAATCAAGGGTAAAAATGATTATTTTCCAGGACTTGTCTTTATATTGGGACTTGTAGTTAGAATTGATTGTTAGATTGGCTAGATTGGGTTATCTGCTTCTGATGATGCACTCTGACCACCCTCACAACTGTTCTAGCAATTTGTTTGTTCAAAGTATTGTCCACTGTTTTTTATTTAAAAAATCCCAAACAACTGTATAAGAATTATAAAATCATAAAAGCACAAGATGGAAACTAATAGAAACAACCTATATAATATAAAGACAAATATTAAGGGCTGCTAAGTTGCTTTACCATATCTCATGATGGTTTCTGAGAGTTTGGCATTGAGACCTTATCAAACCGAATGTATTTGGAATGCTCATTTGACCAAGTCGCTCCACTAGGTGGAGGAGATGATGAGTCAGTGCTGGGGGCAAAAAGCAATATGGAGCAAAATGGCCATATGAATTTTGCACCACTGCAGGATTAGATCTGGATCTGATTGTTCTCATATCATCTGAGTTGACTTATTTCTGATTCCACTTGGGTTTATTGGAAACTACAGCAAAGACAGTGTTTTATTTTATTTTATTTTATTTTATTTTATTTTATTTTATTTTATTTTATTTAACTGTTGTAGCTCTGCAGCTCTTGTGGGTGCTCCTTGATGGGAATTCTTGTCTCACTCTGTATCTGGATGCTGGGCTAATGCTGTCTTGTTCCACTTACATAGAGAACTAGAGTCCTGTTATTAGAACTTATTTATTTGCATATACATTGTTTAGAACTTATCTTCTGGCCCCCCAATCCAACCACTAAACAAAACTTATAACCGTAGTCATACCAACTGGGAAAAGCACTCTGCTCCAAAACTGCTGACTTCTATCTTCACAAGTCACAAGGTTTTTTAATGAAAAGTGGAATGGTGCCTTGATGACCGGGAAGCCTTTGGGGGATTTCAATGTTTTGGTTACAATTTTTTTGTTTTACAATAAAATTTCCTTGTTGCAGCTTTTTTTTATGGCAGTCTCCCAGATGTTTTGGCAAAGAACCAGACAAATGCATGCAAATAGATGTACCAAAAATGTGAAGAAGGGACCAACAATTAATTTTATTTCCTTTTGCATGGAGTGCAGGTGAGGAGATTTTTGTTATGCAATAACTGGTGGTAACTTAGGGGTCAGGACATTGATCAGATGTTATTCTTTGCACTGTCCTCTTAGTCAGCTGGAAGAAAAGAGTATCAGCACTGATTGGCTCATGGTGTTCTCCATATTTCAAGATCAGTGTAGATCTGCAAATAGTGAAGAGGATTATGGATCAGGTTGAAAATGCTTTGAAGGGATTGGGATGGAAGAATAGAAACTTTGATGGTGTGGAAGTACACTCTATTTAATTGGAGCACTCTGTTAATGTGCCATTTGTTTTTACCTTGAGGCTGCTAAATACATATAGTAGTATTTTCTTATTTGTTTTATATGGATTTCTTTTTCTGCCATCTGTGCATCTTGCCACATAGCTAGAATTGGATTTACAGTGATGTACTTGGCTAAAACATAAATTAGTTGATTTCAAATGGGTACTCTTTGCTCAAATAACAGATTATTCATTTTCCCCTATTATGAAAGTTCTTCAAGATGCCAAAAATATCATGCTACAATAAATCAAGCACAACATGACTGCAAATTGTTGCTTCTGTGTAAGTCTCCTTTATATAACCACAGGAGAAATAACTTGGCAATCTTATAAATAAGCCCAGATTCCAAAGACTTCATCATAATAATCTACCCTTATGCCAGTACAAATTTTGGCCTAAAATAGATTCAGCTCCTGCCAACCTGTATACTTGTGTGACTCATGTCATATTTACATGTTTGTTCCATGTATTAATGGCAAAATTGACTCTTGGGTCCTCTTTTCAGAATTTATTGTGATTATGTATCTTTCCTATATGATTATCCCTGTATAGCAAAAATGTTGTGTAGAGGAAAGCCAGACTCCCCACGATAATTTTAGTTTCCTCTTTGTGCCTTCAGTATGATATTATTGCCATGTTGATGTCAATGCCACTGCAGACATCAACAGATTTGCTAAGACCTGACTTCAGAACTGATGTATTTATTGAATTCTGATTATCTTTTTCCTTGGACAGGGGAATAATAATTAGGCATTAATGAAGATGTAAGTTGTGAGTACTGTTTTATTATCATTTATAGTGATGCAGTGTTATCTCTGTAACAGTCATTTGTGCTCTTATTCTGCATTTGCCACTCCAATATTTTGGTTAGATGACTAATCGCACACAAGGAAGTCAAACAGGAGCACCAGCCCAGTAACTGCTCTTATGTTTTGGTATGCTCCCCAGGATTTTAGAGAGTTGCAATCTTTTGTAAATACTAATACAAAAGGATGCTTTGGAGGATGTACGGTGTGTGAAATCAAATGTGTCTTTTCCCAGGTATTCACAGGAACTGCAGAGGACAGCTGTGTGAACCTACAAGAAGACACAGTTGCTTTAATGAGCTACAGAGATGTTCCTGCCAGCTCTTATTGTTTTTGAGGCCGTCATCAGGCCAAATGTATAGCAGTCCTGCACAAGCCAGCCTGAAGGGAGTCATGAAATATTACTTATACATCCATTGTACATTAAATATAAGTTTCATGAGTTTCTCTCAATCTGCCATCCTCCTGATGTGCTTTCATGGGTGTCCACAGAGGATGGGGGTGGGGAGAACAAGTGACAAAAAGTGCATTGTGACATCACAAAGCGAGCCCTGTGATTTAAGTACTAGGGTTATTTACATCAGGATACAATAATGAAAGGCTGGGGATTTGCAGTATAGTGTTGCAACACATTTCTTTGTTTTTTCACCTTCACAGTTTGTAGTGGATGCCTATGTCTGTACTTTACTGTAATTTCAATCCTTTACAGCTGTGGCCATCTAAACAATATCAAGTTGGGGAGGGATACTATACATAAACAAGACAAGTATCGGTATTTTACCACTTTTGTTGCTCCAAGCATATAGAAGAATTTTTATTACTAGTCACTGGAATCTTACATTCTCTTCTCTTTCAAAAAGGACAATGTCTGACAGAGGGAAGACTTGTCTGTCATTGTTGCCAGAGTCTAAGTGACTTTAGGGACCAACTCCAGAGAGACTTTTGCCTCAGGCTAGAGGCATGAGGAGAACTCTGGCTTCTGCCATGTTGACACAGGTTTCTCCAACCTGGTGGCCTCCAGATGCTATGGACCTCAATTTCTATCACTCATGTCAGTCTGTCAAGAGTTTATGGTGGCTGTAGAAAGTTTTGATTAATTTTGCTATTGTTTTAATGTGTTATAGGCTACCTCAGAAATCAATAGGCGAAACAAAGAACAAGATCTTAAAGTCAAGGGGCTTCCAGAAAGCATCTTCAGAGAAATAGCACACAGGAGAGAGGATCTTTCAGCCAAAGTTTTTAGACTGAATGTCTAAATAAATTTGCCTCACAGATGGAACTCTTTCTGGTGTGTCTTGATCTTGTCTTCCATTTGAACCATTCTGTATTTCTTCCTACTTCTATCCTTGCTGTGACTACAAAGAAGAAGAAAAATATTTAAAGAGAAAAAATAAACTGACATTGAGGTTCACAATGCCTTCATTGCGTCAGGCGGCATACATACAGTATTTGATAAATGAATAAATATTGTTAGAGTTGTTGTTTAAATGCAGCTGATTCTGAGTGTTACATTTTGCACCAGTACAAATTTTCTCATTTGAATGTAAGTAATACAATTTTATATATGTTTTATATATGTTTGTTCAAAAGTAAGTCTCACTGAGTTCAGAAGTTCAATGAGTTGTTTTCATAGTTAAATGAATATAGGACTGCAGGCCTAGGAAGTGAAAGGCAGAAGAACAAAATGATCAACACATTTCATTGCTTTGAGATGTTCTACACTATTTTCCTACAAATTGTCTCACAGAAAGATAAAAAGATTAGAGTTCTTCAATTGCATTTCTTATAAATTTGGTACACTGTTTAGCTCATTAGATCAGTAGCTGCTGAATTTCATTCTCCAGACAAGGTCCATTTTTTCCTGTAAGATTCTAGTTATCCCTAGCTTGTGTTACAGCATATTAACAGTATATGCTGTTGTTTCACCACAAGGAGCACAAGTCAGTACTAAAATGAGAACTCTTTTGATTAGGTTTGGATTTTTGAAGATTATTCAGAATTGGGAATAGATAATCCATGCCTGAGAATCCTCCTCAACTGGTGTTTGGGGCAGAAGTGTTCTATTCACTGAAGTCATGAATGCATGACAGTTTTGGGCCAAGGACAGCGTTTGGCCTTTGGATAATGTACCAGGGAGGCTAAAAAAATTCAAGATAATGGCTTGGATCATCATGGTCATGGCTACGATCCTGAGTTTTTTACCCCCCATCCCCACCCCAAATACTTCCAAAGCCAAGGTTAAAAGAATTACCAAGATGAAATGGAAATAAAATGATTATTCATTACACATTTCATAGTATTCCCTTTCAGTCAAATTTAGAAGGAATGCTTAAGGCCATATCCTTCTGGGAACTCTGTGCCACCTGAAGGCATCAGCTTGCACTTCTCTGACCTGAGGTGCAGCTAGAAAAGAATGAGAAGCAAAATAACCTGTCCCCAGGCAAAAGCAACAGTAAAAAGTACCCCCGTTGCCCACTCTGTTTTGTTTTCTGCCTCAGTGGCATCTCTTAATGGAAAGTCTGTCAAACTATCCAATCAAAGCAGAAATTAGACCCATAATAATGCTGGTTATAGTTCATTCTAACTAATCCCAAAATTAGTTTAGGTTCAAATTCCTTTCCAGACTCTGATACCAACAGAAGGTATGCTTCTTTTCCTTTCTGCTCTCTGTTCATTCTTGGTTTCATCCTGACCTTAATTCCTGAAATCCTCAGGGGATATATTAAAATGATATAAAAACCATGTATGGTAAATAATGTTATTAAAACATACTGTTCTTTACAGCTTTTTGTAATTTTCTCCTTTTATTACAACAGGAGGTCATAATGTCCCCAGGATTTCTTAGGAATGAAGGACTCTGTGCACTGGAGAGACATTGTTGAGTTTCAGCCTACCAGGGAGATTGACTAGACTAGACTAGACAGTTGTCTGGTTTCAAAATGCTTTTGAAACATTTCAAATATCTCGGAGGTATTCACTGGTCTCGATAGAGATGGTCCACTGCTGACCTATTCTACCCTTTTCAATTGTCCTCACCAAGGAGTGGGATGCTTTAAGGGGAAAGGACGTGGGTGCATCATAAGATCCAGTTAGCGATGCATCTCAAATAGCTCCAAATAGCTTGTTTCCAAAAGTAAACATGAGTGTGGAAGTGGAAAACATGTGAGCTTATGCAAGGTACCCTCTTATTTTTATTAATCTTTGTAATCCCTTCTCTGCCTTCATGGCACTCCCTGTAATATTCTAGAGATCCTACCTTACAGGCAGGCAGGTGGGCAGGAAGAATATAAGTCAGTATAAAAATATAATAACATGGAAAATAGGGCTCCAAACATTCAGATAGCCAGTTCTGATACAGATTACTCTTGATAAAGTTGAATTACAGTCCTGTGATCTTTGTTATTTCAGAAGCCACACCAGAAAACATTTTTACATGTCCTTTAAAACATAAAGGAATGTTAATACATTTTGAGGTTTGGTGCCTCAAATTACAGCATTCCATCTGGTTAAGTGTGGGGAAAAAAGGGAGATTCCAGTCCACAAGAACATTTTTCTTTTTCTTTATTTTGGGTGGATATAAACAGTATTAGAAGATGAGGCAGCATTACTTGAATGGTGATAGGAACAATATTAATAATCAAGGCTACTTAAGATTTAAGTCTTGATAGCTGAACATCCTAATAGCCAAAAATTCATTACAAATAAGCTTTAGTAGTGAGGGTTGCATCTGTATAGCAAAAAAATATGCTGTTTTGACTGATTTGTACCTTGGGATTCGTTCCTTTCCTTGGTGTGTTACTGAAATGGGAAACAAATCATCTGGGCATTATGCAAAACAAAGCACCCCCCCCCCCCCCCCATTTGAGATGTTGTCAAAGTTCAAGATTACCTGGCTCTGAGAACAAATTTGCGAAGTTAGGAATCTTTGAATCTTTGACACTATTCCAAATGGACTATCGTTTCCCTAAATTGTTCCCACTGTGCTTGGAAATAAAACATTCTTTTGGTTTAACCCTTTTTTTTCTTTCTGAAAATAAAGTCAGCAGATACCAAGCACTGTTTGGACAAAGCTAAACAACCCCCCTCAAATTGGTGGCTTTTATGCTCCAGGGAATTATGGGCAAACTCTGAAAAGCTGTGTGGCCTTGGCAAATTCTGATGAAATACAGGAAAGCTTGCAAAAGCCAGTACTGTCTATAGCAGCAGTCCCCAATATTTCCCTATTCCATGTCATTAAGGTCTAGCTATTGAGAATTATCATATACAGTAAGATAAGGATTAGCAATATGGTGCCTGTGGGCATTGTTGCACGTATGACAAAGTCCTAAATGGAGTTGGCAAAATGCCCAGCTGAACAGGGTTTAGGGATTTGAACTGGAAGAATCTACCTGAATTCCTTTGTAGCACAGAATTCCTTATAAATCTATTTCAGCAATTGAACTTGAAGGTTACACTCCAGTCCATTAATTGTAACCTTTCTAGACTGTGTTTGCCAGATTGAAAGCAAATTGGTACATAATGCTATCTTTGTTAGCGGGTCCCAGATAATTCAACAAACTTTCACATGAAGCCTGCTGTGGTTTCCGTCCATATCTGTAAGACAAACATATACTGTACATCACGTAAGATGCAATACATTTTTAACTGGATCAGTGGTACTGAAATGTATGGGAAACTGCTGTAATTAAAAATTATGATGACAAAAAATGGCTGTTAAAAAAACCCTACAATAAAACATTAACTCATTCTAAGTTATATATCTTATATTAATATTTCTTAGCTATATTAATCTATACTAATAGATTACCTTCATCTGTACAAATGTTGTAAATAGAAATATGGAATATGGAAATTTAAATGTTTGTATTTCTCCTTAAGCTTATGTGTCTGTGAATGGGTATGTGTATTTGTATTACACCTTCTATTTTCTACTCTTTTAAAAATTTTGCTTTTCTCCCTGATTTATTTGTATTAACTCCATAGATGATGATGATATTTTTATCCCACCTTTTTTATATATAACTCAAGGTGGCGAGCATACCTAATTCTCCTGCTTCCTATTTTCCCCACAACAACAGCCCTCTGAGGTGGGTTAGGCCGAGTGAGAGCAACTAGCTCAAAGCCACTTATTGGCTTTCATGCCCGAGGGAGGCCTAGAACTCACCATCTCCTGATTTCTAGGCTGGCATCTTAACCACTACACCAAACTCTTTTAAGTTTTATAGTGATATTTTGTTTCTTCCATAAGAACATAAATAAGAACAACCAATTAAAAAGCAAAAGAAACAAGAAAAACCCTGATGAAATAGATATACCAACATTTATTTTTTTAATGTTGAAAACTTGCAAAGTTATGAATGCTACTGAGATTTAAAATATTCATTCCTGAAATCTTGCAACATTTTGAATGAGAATACGAACATCTTGCATGATTTGGTGATCTCATGAGATTTTAGCCTTTATTTATTTATTTGGGAGCCCGTGCTAAGGAATATCTGTAGTATCCTGGAGGATCATGAGTGTTTTCCACAACAAACATTAGGAACTCTTGTGCAAAGCCAGGCTGGTCCTGCTATGGGAAGGACTACAACTTCTGTCATACCAAGGAATTTCTAGGTTGCGTATTGGGAATCTGAGATATAATGAGGACACTCTCACAAAACAGAAAGGCAAAATGGAAAAAGGCCATTTAACACAACTTAGGAAGTGCTTCCAGAAAAAGGTCTCTGTGTGTGCAGAGTTACAGAGATGATCTTGAAGAAACTAGATAGAGGCAATGCTTGGAAAAACATGCATTAAGCCTGGGAAACAGAGCTGAGAAAGAGCTCAGACTAACTCCTTCCTAATTCACTAGAGCAGTTTTTCTCAACCTTGGCAGCTTGAAGATGTGTGGACTTCAACTTCCAGAACTCCTTAGCCAGCGATGCTGAGTCCACACATCTTCAAGTTGCCAAGGTTGAGAAACACTCCACTAGAGTGTAAATGGGAGGGAAAACTCAGTCAGGCTTTTAAGATTCTGTTATTCTAGCCTGTATCGATAAAGTAGAGTTCCCTCCCTGTTTCCTGACCTGGCTTACCTCCAAGGGCCAACCCCATCAAATGCATTGGGCCATGGGACCATCTTTCCTCTTTAATGGAGGAAATAAAAGATGGTGGCAAAACATGGAATCACCATCTGTAATAGTTTGTGTTTGCCAAAAACAGAGGCTGGTAGCATCCTGGAAGATCAAGACTACATTCTAGGGCAGAGATGCCCAGTTGAAGGCCCAGGGCTATGGGTGGCCCCTGAGAACTCAAAAAGTTGATACTGAATGTGACAGGAGGAGGACATTATTTACTGCATGATGCGGAAGAATTCGGGCTGAGCATGCTTCAGAAGCGATTGGAAGGAATGCTTGGGATCTCACAAGCACAGCCTCCCTCTGTTACTCATCAAGGAGCCCCTCTTTCTCCAAGCTTCTGCAAGGAAGGTACAGCTGCTTTAAGCCATCAGTTTGCTACAGTTAAAGCAACTCTTCAAGCAGCCACAGCCTTTTTCTTCCAGGTTCCAGCAGGGGAGCAGAGCCAAGGCTTAGGGGTTAGAGCAGAGAGGTGCTGGGCTTGGGGGAGCTCTGTGGCACTTCTACCAAATCATTTTGAAATATATGCAGTCCTATGCACTAGATTAATTGCACTAGATGCATTAGATGCACTGGATCAATCAAATAAAGACAAAATCGCATCAGTCCTAGAGTTTACTCTGCCCCTACCCATTACTTGGAGTTTGGCATAGTGGTGAAGGTGCTGGCCTAGAAACCAGCAGAGGCTGAGTCCTAGGCCTCCCTCAGGCATGAGGGAGGCCTAGGACTCGCTCTCAGCCCAACTCCCCTCACAGGGTTGTTATTGTGGGGAAAATAGGAGGAAGAAGGCGTATGAGGTATGCCCCCCACCTTAAGTTAGCTGGGAGGCCTTCAGAATAATTAGAGCCCCATATTATCTAAACAGGCTTTTAGATGAATGGAGTCTCATTTGATTTCCCCTCAGCAGCTCCTGCTTCCTTTCCCTTAAGTACATGGCTGTTTGGCTTGTACACATCTTTTTTTTTTAAATGTTTCAGGAAATATTTCCACAGCAAAATGCAACCTCATTTGTTATATTTAAGGCTGCATTTTTGTTAAGCCTGTTTGGCAGGCTTCCTTTGTTCTTTCTGGCAGGCAATGGCCAGCTGAGATTTAGCACTAACAAACTGAGGATACGCTGACACAACAGAACGGGTTTAATCATTTTTGCTGCACGAAGGACAAGATACTCCAGAACATTGCCAGCTCTTCCCATTGCAAGAGCCAATGGGGCTGCCGCTTCACCTTCCCTCCCCTGTCTCTGGAGAATGCTCTTTTTTTTCCTCGAAATTTCCACTGAGCTCAAGAGATCTCTTGGGTAACCATGTTCTGTGAAATGAGCCATAGATGTTCAGCATTGCCACACAGGGGTATGAAAAATGGTCCATTGGCATGAAAGCAGGATCTTTAAATCCTCAAAGCAGACCCCAACTCCGCATGTATTTGTATACCTCCTCATTCTTTCAGATGTCTGTAATCTAACTAACTCTCCATTAAAAGAAGGCAACTTTACATTATCCCAGATGAACATAAGTGCAATGCAACAAGTAAATAATACAGTGTTAAATTTGGGGGCACCAATATTTATCTAACTATCTCATCTTTCCTCTGAGGAAACCAAGGTTGCATGCATGATTGTCGCTTCTCCCTGTCCTTGTATCTATGCTGGGAGGAGGCTGAGTTGAGAGAGGGTACCTGATCCTAGGTCATCCTGATCCTACCTGATCCTACCTGATCCTGATCCTAGTGATAGATGGAGGATTGGAAAGCAAGATTTTTCTGGGCTAATCTGACATCTTCTGTATTTGGGATGGAGATGGAGTTTAGCCTTTCAAATGCTTTACTGATATAGATTACTTAGAAAGCATTATCTGACCATAAGAGAGAAAATACATGTTCGCATGGCCAGGACTACTGTACATATCTGGGCTGCAGAAATCAGAGCAACCACTAGATGGCAACAATGAGCTACAGTTCTCTGTATTTCTTTGTTTCCAGCTAGTGGTCATCTGAAAGTTTGCAGTCCAGGTATTGTTGTAAATTGTAGTCTTTAATAAAATTACTATAAAAAAACAAAAATTTGCAGCCCAGGTCTGGTAATCCTAATATACTCAGTGATTTCTGGTTTGTCATGTTCACACCCATTGCCTCCCTCCTGCTGGCAACTGTAGTTGTCATGTTTTGATGCTGTCAGCCAGCGACTTCTGCCCAATACTGAGAAACAGAGCCAACTCAAGCCATATCTTCCTTTCAGTTTCTTTTCCTCTTAGCAAGGGGGGAAGTTGCCAGCAAGCAATACACAAAACCTCAGACAAGCCAGTAGTCACCATTTGTGAGTGACTACTGGCTTGTGGGCTAGGGTGGAGGCAGTGGTGTCTACTTGGGGGGATGTCAAAACAGCAAGTAGATGATTGTGGCATTGCAATCCACACGCAAATGAAGAGATGGGGCATTAATTGTAATGCTGCAACCAAAATGTTGCTTCTTGACCTCCTCCCCTCACATGGACACTGCTGTATGGAGGAGCTAGCTAGACCTTTGGGGAAAAGCCAGGTTAGGAAGAGTTACCCAGGGGCAGAGAGGATCTTATATTCTCATGTAGAGCTATCATATCTTGAATGCAAAAATCCAGACACCTACTAGATGGCAGCTGAGGGATGTAGATAAGTCAAGTTCTCTGGTGGTTATCTGGAGTTTTGCAGCCCTGATATGGTGTTAAATTCTGACATTACAGTCCTATGGAACCCTTTCCTGGAGTAAATTGTTAAGCTTGATACCATTACACTATATCTTACACATGTTGTCCCAAATTCCATGTTAGTTGGGCTCAGAACATCACATCAACCCATCCCACTTAGTCAGGCACAGAGGGCATGTTGCGGACCCCATCAGTGAGAGAATGTTGGCTGCTGCGGCTCTGGAGGAGAGCTTTCTCTGCCGTTGCTTTGGAATATTCTCTCCCCAGGGATGTGGCAGGGCTCTACCCTCCTGGATTTCCAGAAAGGATTAAAGACCTGGCTCTGCCAGCTTGTGTGGGGTGACAACAATCTTACCCAATCCTGGGGGTGGCTGGTGCCTTGATGATGCTGCTTGAGTGACTGCCAATTTTAACATCTATCCTTGGATCTATTTATTCTCTATTTATTTAAGATTATTGTATATTGTAATTTTAATTGATTTTAACTGCTTTGTAAACTGCCCAGAGTTGTTTCAATGAGATGGGTGGTGATAAATTTGATAGATAGATAGATAGATAGATAGATAGATAGATAGATAGATAGATAATTACACTACTAAAATTAGCAGCAAAACACTGGCTTTTGATGGCTTTTTTTCCTTTTTCCTTCTTAGATATATGAACAAAACAAGGTCTCTTGGGCTTCTGCTAGACCTAGGACTTAGGTGCCCTGCCTAGTGCTCCTGTCATAAAATGAACAGGCTGCTATTTCTGGAGGGCAGCAATAGATGAGCTCATCTTCTATTAATCACCACTTACCATCAAAGCAACTTCAAGGCACATTTTTCTGCTCCACTTCTGAAGTACAGTTTCCTATATAACGTTGCCTCAAGTACTCCTGTGCATTTCAGTTAGTTGTAGGCTAATCTCAAAAATTAATTGGTTATTTTGTGGAGGAAGGAATGCTTCTTCAACTAAATCAGTGCTTACTATGCTCTCTAATACTATTTAAACCTGTATTTACCATAAGTGGTAAATAGCACAGTGGCTACAATTCTTGCCATGTAAACAGAAGGATGGTGGTTTGAAACCCAAGAGAAATTGGTTTTTATTCTTAAATTACTATGTTTTTTTAAAAAAAAATATTAAATTACTATTCCTCCTTTCTTGACCTTCCTATTTTTCTCATTCATTCATTCATTCATTCATCCATCCATTCATTCATTTAGAAAAAACTACTCTAGTGGTTCACAATTCTACCATTTCTCCAGGCACCTTGGGTGGAAGGGCTTTAGTCTCCATGACTAAATAGCAATGAACTATTGGCATGGCCACTGTGCTATTACAGCACTCATGGAAAGGATAGGTCTAAAAGATTTTAGAAAGAAACAGGGCAGTAAGAAAGGACCTTTTCAAAAAGCTGCTTGTTGTACCTGTGTGTATGCCAATTCGATACTCTCATTTTGTATATATAATTTCAATTTCACTTTTTGTCTCTCTCTCTCTCCCCTTCCCTCCCTCCCTCCCTCTCCTTCTTGTTCCAAACCTACGATTTAAAGTCTTACATTGCTATTCTGTACCTGGAATAAAATCCCCCCCACCCCCCATTTGTTACTGAATTGCCAGTGTGTAAAATCTGTAAAACTTTGGTGTCTAATACCTGGGTGAGGTCTGTTGCAGTTGTGACAAATTCTAATTTGGACAGCATCATTTGAAACATACAAGTAGACATTAAGGCAGAACATGTCCCAGAGAAGAGGGGAATAAACCTCAACCTAATTGTGTAAAGAAATAGACCCACCATGATTGTATGGAAAGCCTGTCTTAATTCTGGAGCACCTAATACTTTTTTACATATTAAGATATACCTAGTACTTTAGCAGGATCAGCTGATGTCATAATTAAATGGAGGCGAAATGATCACAGACAGGTGATCCCGGGCTAGGTGGCATTCCTGTATTACCTCCAGCTGTCAGCTTATCCAGGCAGCATTACAGCTTGGGCTGGCAGCAATCTGTGCAGGCCCAACAGTAAAACAGGAGTATGATCTGACTGGCACCAGCTTTACAGTGTGTGCACAATCCATCTGGTTAATTCAGGCACTTGGCTTGCCAAGCAGAGTGAAGACCTGTCTGCTAACAGGACCCCTGACAGAGTGTTCATGGAGGCGGGTGGTGTTCATACAAATGCATTTATTATTTTAAGGGGTCACCACACTAGACCCTGGAAACCCTGGAAGAATCCATTGTTAAATATATCATGGCTTAGCACAATGCATGAACTCAGCTTTTATATTTGCATGTGTTGTGGATTTTTAAGTATTTGAATAGCTTTCTCAGTTGTCAATTATTGATAAAATATACTATGGTAGCAATGTATATCTTTTTCCTGGTGATAGTTCCCTTTCTTCCTCTAGGAGGAAGGGCTATATATAGTCAACGGTCTTATCTTGCATTAGCTTTTTATAGTTTTGGGAGGATTTCACAACTTGTGGTTTATTCAACAAACCAGAGTTGGCATAGAATCCCGAATGGTCAGGCAACAAATCCTTTGTATAGTTATCCAGTCTTTCCTCTTGATAAGAGGCATAGACCAGTAAGTCTCTGTACAGAAAGTTTGACAGGGCTTCCACTGAAGATTCAAGTGATGTACAGTTTTTATGGAAGGCGAAACAGACCTTATGAGTTGTCAAATAAAGGTCCATTCAGCTGCCAAACTTTATTGGGTTTGAAAAAATGCTGGTGCATAAGTGTAAAATGAAGCATTCTATGTCTCCAGTTTTAACTCACAGACAAAGGAGGGGAAATCAAGATGTAAGGTAAGCAAGTCCAGTAGTGGTAGGCAAATGGCTTTAAAATGTGGACTATTTCAATACTGTGTTAATAATCAATGGACAATCATCAACCACTCTCTGCTCAGGCAGAAAAATTTCCAGCACCAGATGGACCGAGGTTTTATTAAAAGACTTCATTTAAGTCTCCACCCATAATTAAATGGTTCAAAGTAAGTGAAATTAAATGTTGTAGACAATCATAAATGTCACTGAGGATTCTAACTCTGGACACAGAGCCTCACAAATCTACTGCACTGTGATTCGTGCAGGTATGTTCTTTCGTTCTGAGAAAATTCAAATGCAAATAAAGCCTTTTCCAAAATAAATTGGGTTTGAAACACATTACAGCCTCCTGAAAAGTCTCTTCTGAGAGCTGAGGGTCCCTCATGATTATGATGCAGTGTGATGTGAGAGTGGAGGCTAACACTGAAAGGCAACAGCATCTTCCATGCTTCCATCTCAACCTATATAGCTGGTGCAACCTAATGTAAAGGATAACGTCTCTTGTCCCAATCTCTGTTCACATGAAATCTTTGGAAATACCTCAAGATTGTTGGTGAATTTGGTGAATCCTGTTTTAGAGAGGATTTTGAAGAAAGACAGTCCTCCTGTTTGGCCCCAAAGGTTTATGGTTTGTTCATACTGAAACATATGTCATATTTTATGTGGAAGATGGGAAGAGCTGTAGCAGAATTCCAAGGCTTGCACTTCAATGAGATTGGATTGGATACTAGCCAGACTTGCTTAGAGGAGACTTTATTTACTGAGTTCATATGTGTTGAGTTCACCCAAAGAACCATGGTATGTCAAAACCTTTATTAGGACCTCGAAGCAGAAATTTCAAACTACAATGGGTAAGTTCCCAGAGATGTAAAGTCAAAACTATGCAAACCTCATTATGGCTTATCATGATGCCTTTGAAATCAGTGGGACAATCAATGATGAAGTTAATCTTACTGATTTATATATCTCTAATCCGTGGAACACTAGCTGCTAAAGAGCAACGTATATCAAAAGCAGTTGATATAGCCTCTTTATCAGATACTTTGCAGGATTAACTACCTTTGGCCTGAAACAAAAAAAGGATCAAAAATACCCTTTTTTATTTTTACATTTGACTTTGCTCTGCATCTTATGTTTGCACATCCACCTGGCGACTCCCTTGCGGTGCTTTCCTTTTTCCTTGAAGCAGAAAGGCCACATCTGCACGTATCTCCTGAACTCTTTTCCAGTCCGACTCAACTTCAGATCTTGTCGCTAAACCCTGGGAATCGTGATAGGCATAAAGAAGTATTGGATGCTTTGCGTTGCTTCCTTGTGCAAAACTCAGTTGTGGTGGAACAGAATTCCCAGTTCATTATGTTGGCTTTGCACATATTCAGGGGTGTCCACGGGGTACAGTAAAAAAAAGGTCAAGATGGCAGCCACGATGGTGTGATCGAAGCAGAGCTGCCATCTTGACTCTTTTCACCATGTCCTGCAGACACCCCTGCATATATTTATCTGCTTTGATGGTCCTGCTTCCATGAAAAGCAACAACAAATTTTGAAAAAAATTAAAACGATAGAGCTTCATTTAGGGGCAGAGGATGTAGAGAGGAATGAAGACCATAACCAGAAAAAGGAGGCTGTGCATCAGGGGGTTAATTTGAATACCACAAAAAAAGCAGTAAAACCTTAGTTATTCAGCACTGGGGAGGGAATGTCATTTCCCTTTCCACTTCAGGTAGCAAAATAAATTCATATGCTTGGCAATTAGTTCATCTGTCAAATGATTGTTCAACTTTTCCTGCTATCCAAAACATAGGCAAGTGGGACTTTTAAAGCAAATCAGTTCAGAATGTGCTTATATTTCTTTTCCTTTTTTTTTTCCTCCCACCATCTTTTTATTGCCTCCATTCCTGCTTTTGTTTGAATGTCTGCTGTTAGCTGTGCTGGAATGGGCACAGATGTCTTAAAGCCTTAATACCACAGGAGTTGTATGATTCCCCAGACAGTTAAGTCCAAAATGTTGGAAATTCTTAATCCTGAGGGAAAGTCTCACTTCTTTTCATAGCACGTTCAGCCCATTTTCAGAAAAAACTGAAAATAACAACAGAAGCTTCTATTCTGTCTTGTGTACTGCCACCCACCTCATTTGTTTAGAGCAGAGTTTCTCAACCTTGGAAACTTTAAGATGTGTGGACTTCAACTCCCAGAATTCTCCAGCCAGTGCTGCCTGGGGAATTCTGGGAGATGAAGTCCACACATCTTAAAGTTGCCAAGGTTGAGAAACACTGGTTTAGAGTATTGCTTGAGGAGTATATCATGCAGATCAAGATTGGAAAACATGCAGCCTTCCAGATATTGCTGAATTACAACTCCCATCATCTTTCACCATTAGCTATGCTCCTGAGTGTTGTCAGCTGTAGTTCAGCAACTTCTGAAAGGCCCCATATTTCACTGTTTTTACTGTAGGGGAATTATGAAGAGAACAATGTCTAAGTGAAATGGTTATGTCATGCTTTTGTAAATCAATAAGGTACATTATATTTATATATATGAAATTCTGGAAAGTAATTAATACAATACTCACCTGAGTAGTCTGAGAGCAAGTCTATTCTCAGCAACCTTTGTTGTTTTAGCTGTTGTGCATTTGCATAGTTTAATATAACAATGTAAAATATTTATACATATGCCCTTCACATAGGACCATAAAAAGAATATACTTACATTTGTGATGATATCTGCATCACATACATTGACTTTATGCTTTTATGGCATTTGGTTTTCAAAAAATAATTCAAGTTGTCAAATTCTATAGTAATAGTCCAACAGGGGCTTCTCATCAAATGTTATGGAATAGGAAGTGTGGACCAGAGGTGGGAATGTATAATCCAATCATTGCTGTTTCACTACCAAATCCCTCTCAACAATTTCTATTTTATAATGCCTGAAGAGAGATTTCTCAACCCTCACCAATAGGGATTTTCCAGATGTGTTGAACTTAAGCTCCTACAACATGTAGCCAGCATGGTCTTCAATACATTTGGAAAGTACAAGGGTGGTGAAGGGTGGTTCCTGTTATCACAAGTGTGCTCTCTACAGGAAAGGTTCAGTCACAATTTATCACCTTTTTTTAGTGTCCTAGAAGTGAATAGTTCAATGAATGGCACTTTTACAGAAAAGCAATTTACTGTTCTCTAAAAACAACCAAAAAGGTTATATATTATACATGAGACAACCTTTGAAAACAAATTGTTAAAAGAATTTCATAGTTGTGAAGTGAGAGATACTCTGGGCTATATTCAGCCCTTTTCAATTTTGATTAACTTCCTTAGCTTTTTTATGTCAACAAATTTAGTTCATTACCATTAACAGATTCAAGTTGTTATCAGCAGTGATTAATAGATCCAGTAATATGAATTGTATTTACTACAAATCATAGATTTGGGAAATTCTAGAATGTTTTGGATGTGCTATATTTGTGAAATTAAAGATTGCCTTCCTTTCTGAAACATGCTACTGTATTTTTAGGAATCTGACAACTAGACATTTATTGTAAACAAGCTATACCCCATTAATAGTCAACAAACACAACTGGTATCTTCAGTGGTCTGTGACATCCCTAGAAACAAGCAAGGAAGCATAGAAACAGTTTTTATGTCAGAAGTTAAAGGCAGGTTTAAGGCAATATATGAACTATTATATTATTATTAATATATTACATTACTTTTCAAATGAGGGGGGAAGATGCTACCCATTCAGAATCCTGCCACCTTTACATAATAGTTATTCTAGAAAAACAAGGCAAATACAAATTGGAAAAATAACTCCCCTTACTGTTTTACAACATATACCTGCTAAGATTCATAGAAAAGAAAAGAAAAGAAAAGAAAAGAGAGGAGAGGAGAGGAGAGGAGAGGAGAGGAGAGGAGAGGAGAGGAGAGGAGAGGAGAGGAGAGGAGAGGAGAAGGGGGAAGGGAAGGGAAGGGAAGGGAAGGGAAGGGAAGGGAAGGGAAGGGAAGGGAAGGGAAGGGAAGGGAAGGGGAAACACACACACACACACACACAGTTTAGTTAATTTCAAGTTACCAAATGTTTTGGGTTATAGTCATATTTTCAAAAGCAGTCAGTGATTTATGATTTGGAACATTTTCACCAAAGCCCTTGAGGTTCTGAAAATAACACAGCCTACATAAATTGACATGAGCAAGCTTTTTTTTAATAAATAAAATCCCATAGAAACAGAATATATTTAAACTCAAACCAAAATTATGATTATAATTCACATGAGAAAATACTAGGAGTTTAGAAAAAGGTTTTGTTTCCTGAAGTGGCTGAATGGTCTAATTAAGTACAGAGCCCACGGTGAAAATCTTTTTTCCTATTTCAAACTTTGATACATGCTGAAAATGTTATATATTCTTGTAACTCATTCATAATTCTGCTTAATACTTTTAAACAGATAAATGCCTGGTTTCTTAAAGACCATATTTTGCAAGAAAGTTAAAAGCAATTTTAATATGAAAAATGTAGTATGATGTCTAAGCTATAACATAAATTGTATTTACCATTTTGTGTTTTCAATTTTCCTCAAGCTGTTAGCACCAGTTGAAATCAAAATCTAAAATATGTAGATTTCTTTATTTTCAATAAGGAAATTAAAAATGGCATTTTATTTGAGGCACATTGGATTGCTACCCTATCTTGATCTAGAACCCCTCTTCAAATTCTTAAATATTGTGTTTCCCACTTGTAAATCAATCATAGAAAGCAGAGGCAAGGAATAGCTAGAAATCAATGTCATCAAATCTGCTTTGCAGATATTCTAGAATCCCAGTTATCTGACTACTGTTTGCCAAGTACTGAACACACATTTCCATACTAGAACATCCTGCCAGACCCAACTCATCAGAATGCAATCAGCATTCAGCCAATTCTAGTCAGCAACATGTCACAAAGTTGCAAGATTCAAAAACCTGCTTTAAGTTCAAGCTTTGTATCTTGATTAAATATACAATGTATAAACCACGGGGAATTCGGGTGTAATGAATAACTCTGCTCTTCAGTTTTGATAATGAATGCAGTTCACATTTGAGTTGCTTTAAATATGCAACCATATTAGTTTGATTCCCCCAATGCACACTTGCCCATTGTTCTGAGTTTATTCCATATCCCCTGGTATGCTTTTGTAATGTGCAGGGAGCAAACCATAAGTTTACATTTATAAAACTGTCAGTCTGATCCCTGGCAGTAGCAATGCGAGAGCAGCCAATGGAGGGAACCACAACTGTGTTCAAGGCAGAGAATAGCAAGTTCAACCCTCTTTAGAAACGTGGCTGCTGACAGGCTAACTGGGCTCCCCGTGGCCTGTAATGATGCTTCCTTGTTGTTTCCAGTTGCTTTCCTTAGAGGGTTTTTGAGAGCAGATTTGGAGATCCACTGTGGATCAAAGACCTGATTAAGACTTTTTGTCTATTCACAGTTTATGGCAAGGACAGGCAACTTCCATCATGTCAGGAGTTGCTCAGCTACAGCTCCTAGCATCCCTCACCATTGGCCAGATGGGCTTGGGAGACTGGAAGCTGTAGTTCAGCAATATCTGGACTACCACCTGTTATCTACCTCTGATTTAATTGACTCCCACTATGGACAATTTCCCTGAGCCACAGTATTCATTTCACAGTGATCAGTGCTTTGTCTGCATTGGTGTTATGTTGAGGCCATTCACACCATTCTAAAACTTCAGCATTAGCAGCATGTTTACTCAGGGGGAGGGAGGGGGAAATGGTGCTTCCTACACTACAATTTTAGCTCGGCTCCCAAACTCCCAGGATAGTGCTTTTTACCAAAAGCAGGATGGATGCTTGATCTGTCTGAACAGTGATACCAGTAGGCTTTCCAAAGTCATTAAACACTTCCAGTGAAGAACAATTTCCTTTCTCTCCCAGTCAGAAGTTGATAAATGCTATCTTGTTCCAACTTGCTACCCTGTAAATACTAATCCAAACAGCAGTCTCATAAAAATCTGCCCTGTTGCTTTGCAACGTTCGGCTTGCTTGAGGGCAATCACATGAGGGATCTCGCTGCCAGCTTTGCCAAGATCAAAAGAGCCTGCTGCTGCTGCTGCCGCCGCTGCCACCACCACCACCACACACAGGGAGTGTTTCGCATCTCAGGGGCACATCAGATTTTCCGGTCCTGTGCCAAGCTACCACTAGAGGCAGCAGAGAGAAAACAAGAGAGCTGTGCAGCTCACACTTGAAATAAGCATACGACATAAATGAACTATAAAACAGCATAAAGCTTATTTTGCATTACGTATCCTGAGCACCCTGAAATGTACATGTATTATTTAATATAAATGTAAATCATAAATAATCATTCTTCCGGCAGTCTCTTTCAAGCCCAGCTAAATGTCAGGAATGTTTTGAAAAACCTGCAAATTGGACCCTTTCTTTTTAAATTGGACCCTTTTGCACCTTTCTGAAAAAAAATATTTAAAAGTTAGACATAGATAATTGGGGCACTGTAGAGTAATGCAGTGACCTGTATAATTGTTGTTGATTCATCACTACATCAAGTATTCAGAAAACTTCCCTTGAGGGGGGAATTACTCTTGTTTGTTGTGAAGCTGAACTGTACTCTTACTCCAATGTCAATGTTATTTTTAAATCAGGTTGAAAAAGCAGTGCTATTTTATCAAATAAGTCAGGAAAAAAGAATCTGGAAAATACTGCCAACATTTTGATGATACAGACATTTTAATATTAAAAGCAAATTGTAAATGTGTCTTTATAAACAATATGCATAAAATAGATCTATAATAGTAAAGCTCTGTCTCTTTAAATGTTTTTCTTTCACAGTAATTTCTTAGGTATGTAATATTTTCCCTCTTAAAGAAATAGTGCAATTTGATGAACGTACTTATGTTAATGAATTAGAAATTTGATGACCCTTAATACAAATCCTTGTAAATTTCTTGTAGGAGTGGATGAAGGCTCATATCTGTCTCCGTCTTCTTTATAATTTGCAACAGCTGCACATGTTCTGTTACAATCTGTCTGAGGTCTGTCATTTTCTGCAACAATTTGGCAAACAGCTGTGATGATTCCGGGTGATTCAGCTTTAACTGGAGTTCTAATGATTGCAGCAAACTGTCTTGAATATCTTCAATAGGCTTCACATTCAATAGTCCAGGGCGATCTAGAAGTGAATAAAACCATTTGTTTTAAAATCTGTACAGCTACAACCTCTCCACAGGTTTATCTGAGTCACAGAGGCATCTGCAGCAATTCCAGCGCACCACCGTGGAAACTAGCCTGTAAGCGCCATCTGACCTGGAATGATCCTAAGCGTTGACCTCCACAAAAAGTCTGCTTTTTAGGGTCAGAGATGTTTTCTGGTCTGAGTTCAGAGAAATGATTTTCCCTTCACACACAATTTTCACTGCACCTCTGTTTCATTATATTTTGTTTCTTGCCATTTGTTTATGATTTTTGTTTAGTATGAAGCTGTTGGCAACATTCAATCAGCTACCTCTCTACCAAAACCACCACAATAGTTTGATGATATTTCTTGGGTTAGTTCCTTCACTTCTCCCTGCTCTACAGCCTTACATCCTGAAAAAAAAAATACTGAAACCCAACTACAGCTTAATTGAACTCCCGTCTTCGTGTTGAACTTTCGGACACATGGAGAAACACTAGAATTCCCTCAGCAAAAGGGCTGAAAATACAGCCAAATGTTGCTAATGATTGTGCACAATGTTCCTATTTTGACAACATCGGCAAGTGACTGTTGCTGCCTCTCTTGCTAATATATAATCTCTTAAACTCACTTGGCAATGTGAAACCGCATCTTAATAACCAGAATCCACTGGATTCATGCTGCAAGGCAAAAGTTAATAAGTAAAACAATTGCTAAGTCATTCAAGTAAGTGGACAAGCTGGGTGTCATCTTGCTGGGGATGAGGGCAATGGGTTCAGGCTCAGATGTCTGGACAGCCTTCACTAATCTAGCGCCCTCCAGACCCGCTGTAGGAAAGCTTCCATGGACCCCACTCAGAATGCTCATGGGGACAATGATGATGATGATGCAAGTCACACAGCACCAGCAGGAGGAGGCTGATCTATTGTTGTCTAGGATTTACAGCCTCAGGACAGGAGGGAACTGAGGGAAAAGAGCAAATGACACCCCCACATGACTTGAAAACATATCACAAAGTTCCTGCATCATCAAAGAATAAAGGGAAGAAGACTGAAATCAGCAAATGATAACTTTTGGAGTAATGTAAACCTTGTGATGCCTAACAAATAACCCGATGTCATTTCCCAGGTTTGGATTACTGACACCAGATTTCTCATGGTGGCCATTCCTGCAGCCTTTACAGAACAATTCTTAAACCTGGGAGTGTAACTCCCTTGATCAGTTAAGCCTGCAGCTCAAACTCCAAATTGACTGCTGTTAAGTTATTTAAGCAAAGCTGTTTAATTACATTGCCCGGTTTAAGTTCGCTGTTTTGTCACTGGAATATGATTTTATTCAAGGTCATAGGAATCATATGGCTTAAGTGAAGGAAGTTAAAGCAAAAGCAGACAAAAGCAAGAAATCAACACTGTGTCTGTTTAAAGGAGTTCATGTAGGCTGAACTAGTTCTTGTAAGGATTTACAATCTGATTGTATAAATCACAAAATGACTTATTTACCCTAGGTGGCAAAAAAGAGGCAGCATTCCACATAAACTGGAACTGATATACTTGATAGTTCCTTCATAACTTGTGTTTTTACATTATAATTAACACTGACTAACCAGACTTAATATATAGGAAATTTTATAGCCCCCCCCCCAATATGCAAGCATTTTCCTTGAATGTTTTATTTTTCTCAGAAATCACAAAGTTATTGTTACCAATGCAGAATTCTAAACCCAATCAATATGTTACTTACCAGAAAAAAGTAAGCAATAATAATATTCTACTTTAAATAAAATGAGGAAGGAATAACACTGGAGTATGAAAAAAGGCACACAGAAAAGCTGTGTCAAAAGGAACAGACATACTGTATACAAAGCTGGACTTATATTATTTTAAGAGTTGTATCCTATGATGTCTTTCTGCCAGCAAAATAGATTCTGCAGTCAGAATAGACTTCCCCCTCTTTTCTCCTTCCAGTTCCAAATTTGCTCAAGAAGGTTGGAAGAGGACAACAGATTTTTTTTTTTTCAGGAAAAAGAGGAGAAGAGAAAGGGAAGACAAAATCCGCTCATGTGATATTGCACAAACAGAAGTCTACTCATGTGACACTCAAGGTCATTTATTCAAAGTATTTCCAGATCTGTCTGTTATGTATGGAGGATATGTCTGTAAACATTTTAGTGATGTGGCAATTATTAATATTTTTAAAAAATGTTACTGGTCCAGCTTTGGGGAGATTACATAGATTTTAATAGCATTTTGCTGCATATCCTAAAATATCTGGATATGACTCACTGTGCAGAAACATTTTTATTTCCTGGATTTATCAAGAGGTCCAGATGTCCCCTTTGATTTGAGGCCCTTACCTATTTTCTCACAGCTTTGCTTGTTTATTGTTGAGATAAACCTGATAAGGAGGGAAAGCCAGAAAACCTACATAATGCTTTCTGACTAGCATCTCCAAGAGTCCTCCCTCTTGAAGTACCTCCAGATTAAGGCCAAGATTATGATGTTCAAGCATTATTTTTCTGAAATCATGAAGCATAGTTTGAATTTGAATAGTTATAGTAGGACACTTCAATGCATTTAAACAGTGTTCCTCAACCTCAACAGCTTTAAGATGTGTGGACTTCAACTTACAGAAGCTGGCTGGGGAATTCTAGGAGTTGAAGTCCACACATCTTAAAGTTGGCGAGGTTGAGGAACACTGCATTTAAAGATAAATTCCAGATAGACTTTAGGACTAAGTCCTAACATAGGGTGGCAACATGTGCCCATGTCCCCAAATAGTTGGGGATTCTCATTTTAGGAAATGTTAAACAGAAGTGAGAAAAGATGAACTTCCATAGTTCCTTTAGTTTAAATAGTTAACTACAGGTGAATATTATGAATACTGGCATTGTAGTATCAATAATATCAAAGTTATTTCTGAAAGGTTGACAATTATGTAAAATGTAAAGCTGAAACAATGTTCCCAAACATGACCATGTTTAGAGATAGGCTTTTACCCAGTGTGGAAGTCTCTTTCATTCTTCAATACTCTCAAAAAGAACCATACTTTCTGTTAATCATTCACTTATGAAACGTTCATAACAATGATTTTATGTTCTATGTACACTTGCAAAATTCCTATGTATTCCTTATCTCTTAAGAGCAATTGCTACTGAAACTCATTTAGAACAAGAATAGGCATTTGGCTGGGAACTCTTATCATAATGTCAGTGTGACTCAGCAGTTGCGTGCCTGATTTTAATGAGTACAGCACAAATCAGGTTTTAAATCCAAAGAAACTAGCATTGGCTGCACATATCGTAAAGTTATCAAAAAAACAAAAACAAAACTTAAATGTCTCAAAATCCTTGGCTGGTATGTCTTTTTTAATGAGAGTTTGTCTTTTTCAATTTGTAAGCAGCAATTCATACACTGATAAAATAAAACAGTTCAAGCCCAGAAAAAAATTGTATTTTTAACTAGACTGGATCCAATAGAAGCCTTTAGCAGATAGTTCTTTTCTAGAGGAGACTGTTGATATAGTGTGGGAATCCTCCGGTGGACAGGGGGAAGCAGTCATTTCTGATCCCCATTCTCCTACCCTAAATTATTTCATCCCCACTTTACCTCAAAATTCCCACAGCAGCAGGAAAGATTGTGATGAAGCTTCAGTGAAATGAAATTGGCAAGGATTATCTCATACCTCTTGCCTCACATGGAGGAGCATTTGGGAAAGAATTCTGGTAGGAGAATAAAAGCTGGATCAAACACATGGTAGTGAAGAAAAGTATGACTTAAAACTATAGTCTTCAAAACCACTTATTCTCAGATTGTACGTTTGTCAATGTTTTACATTATTCAAGGCACAGTGCACTTATTACTTGAAAACTTTAATGTGTACAACTTCAGGCATAATTATTGGGGATACGTAATACACTGAATGTGCTTTATGTAGGACTGCCCCTGAAGATGATTTAGAAGACCAGAAAGACTGCAGAATGCATTGTCCATCTTGTGGAGGCTTTGTTTTGGGGCATTCTGTAGGTAAATACATATTAAATCTCTTTGAAAATTCTATTTACAATTGGTCTGATTATAAATTTGTTTCCAAGTTCATTGAAGATGCTGTTTTAAGCATTAAATATCTATACAAAAAGTGGACATTGAAGAAGCAAGATAGGAAGAGTACTGATGTTTTTGAACTTTGGTGTTGGAAAAGACCCCTGAGAATACCATGGACATCCAAGAAAACAAACCGATGGATCATCGAACAAATCAACCCAGAGTTCTCACTCAAGGCACAAATGACCAGGCTCAAACTACTCTACTTTGGACATGTTTTGTGAAGACCTAACTCTCTGGAGAAGGCTCTAATACTGGAAAAGGTGGAAGGAAAGAAAAGAGGATGATCAGCAGCAAGGTGGATGGACTCAGTTACAGTGGTGATGGGGGCGTCACTGGAAGACCTGAAGAACCAGGTTAGGGACAGATCATCATGGAGAAATTCTGTCTATGTGATTGCTAACAGCTGACAATTACCTGAGGGCATGTAATCAATCAATCAATCAATCAATCAATCAATCAATCCAAAAAGACTCCAAATATTTCAGGGAAAATCTCTCATGTGATCCTGCAAGAATCTTATAGGCAATAAATGACACCTTGAGAAAAATGTCAACTAGCAGGTTCAGTCCAGTTTGCAAAAACCAGTTGGTAAATTGTCCCACAAGTTACAGCTACACCAAAACCTCACAGGGATCAAGAAAAGCTTGGAACATCTCTGACAAGGATTGGACTTTGCATGCCCAGGCAAAGCTAGACTCCTGGTAGGGCTCTAGGCTTTCTAGGCAGACAGAAGAATGGGGAAGAATGTGAATTTATATCTTAGCTCTAATTGCATTGAACATATGAAGATTTAAGCACCTAATGAAGAACTTCTATTTATTCCTTTTTAGCAGAACTCAATGTGTACAATTGTGGTTTATGGAGAATTTTCCCTTGTTTTTTTAACTGTACACATACGCACATATATATTGTCTCTGGACACAAAAATGTGTTATATTTAATCAGTTTGAAGCAAAAGTGTGTGACCATCAGGTTTAGAAATGCAGCTGATGCCTCTTAACTAGTGCAGCCTTTAAAACTGTTTTAATTAACTGTATACCACATTAGCAATATTAAACGGAGGGTGGGTTGCAATTAGATAAGAATAAAAATTCTCTTCTTTTGTTATAACAAGGATAGACTTTCTTAATTTAGAAACTCCTAACATTGATTTTTATCATATTGATTGCATTTGCTAATTATTTGTTATTGATTTGTTTTTAATAATAGTTAAAATTGATATATTATCTTTAAGTGTACAGGTAGTCCTTGACTTATAACCATTCATTTAATGACCGTTCAAAGTTACAATGGCACTGAAAAAAATGACTTACAACTGGTCCTCACACTTACAACCGTCACAGCGTCCCCGCAGTCACGTGATCAAAATTCAGGTGCTTGGCAACCAGCATACATTTATCATGGTTGCAGTATCCCTGGGTCATGTGATCGCCATTTGCGACCTTCCCAGGGGGTTTCTGACAAGTAAAATCAATGGGGGAAGCTGGATTTGCTTAATGACTGCATGATTTGTTTAACAACTGCAGTGATTGGCTTAAAGATATGGCAAAAAAGGTTGTAAAATCAGGTGTGTCTCATTTAATGACTGCATCACTTAGTGACATAAGTTCCAATACCAATTGTGGTCATAAGTCAAGGACTACCTGTAGTACTAATGTAATGTTACTTTGAAAATTCTTATTCAATTTTATATAACCCATAAATCTTTTATTTTTTAATTTTTCCTTCCTTCCTTCCTTCCTTCCTTCCTTCCTTCCTTCCTTCCTTCCTTCCTTCCTTCCTTCCTTCCTGCCTGCCTGCCTGCCTGCCTGCCTGCCTGCCTGCCTGCCTGCCTCCCTCTTTCTTTTTTCTTTTCTTTTCTTGGTTGCATATCTAAGTATCTGTTAAAATAAAAATGTAAAAAAAGAAGTATTCATATTTGAACCATCCATCCTTGAGAGGTATACCATGTTTTTTCCCGCCTCTATGTCTTCAGAGTTCTGAGTAAAGCAACCAGGAGTACATTTTCTAACCTTTTATTATCAAGAAGTGCCATCCAACTCAAAGGAAATTCTTGAGATTTTTTTTTCCTGACAATCTTGCATTCCAAGACACTGTACTTCTCAAGGCTTTCAATTTAACTTTAGTTAAATTATATTATTTAGAGTAGATTCTTGAATTTGTGATGTCAAGGTGAAGGGAAGGAGAAAGAATTTTAGTGGTTCATGCCACTGCAAATTCTGAGCACTCCTGTCTTACTGGAGCTGTGATTCATTATGTTTTTTTTTAAAATCTTTCTTGAAATAACACAGCTTTTTATTCTTTCCAATCTAATGGAAAGTTGGAAAGAAAATATGTAAAAGGGCTCAGTGCTTTGTCTGCCCCTCAGCACCATAATGCTCTGAAAACTGAACAGAAGGGGACCAAAGTTGGTGTGCTGGAAGAAGCTCTCAAAAGAAAAATCAAGTTTGAAAATGAGCAGGATCAGGCAAAGAAGAAAAATTCCCAATGCATCTCTGGCAGAGAGGCCAGTGAGTAGTGCTCAGTGTTCCATTTTAAGCACTCTGCCCTGCTGGTCACACACAGCCCACTCTGTGTTTCCCACTGCGTGTATTTCAAAAAAAAACTCAGAGTGAATTCCATATAACAGTGTTGTCCAAACTTGGCCACTTTAAGATGAGTGGACTTCAACTCCCAGAATTCCCCAGCCAGCCATGCTGGCTAGGGAATTCTGGGAGTTGAAGTCCACTCATCTTAAAGTGGCCAAGTTTGGACAACACTGCCATATAATCTAGTTACAAAGATAAGATAATTAGGTTTTTTCAATATAACTTCCATTCTCTTTCCTGATTTATTATTTTATTCTTAACATTTTGCAATAAACACTTGACATTTCGTTGCAATGGTTATCAATCTAAGAGGGAGAAATTTTGTCATCTGCTGACGCAGTATCTTTAATTATTAGAATGAAATTAAAATTATTAAATAAAAGAAAAAGGAAGGTAATCCCTAGAATCTTAGGTGCTTTGAAATAACAGGTTCTCCCCCAAAGTATTAACTCTGATATTCAAATATAATTTTGAAGGGAAGAATTACCCAAATTTTAAAGATTAAATAACCCAATTGCTAACTATTATTCCCAAATTAACAAGCATACTGGTAGATAAATCAGGCTCAGAATATTCAGAAGGAATTTGGGTTGAACATTATATACCTGGGAGCCAGTGTTTCAAATGACTGACATTGCGTCATTTGATAAAATAGAAAACAAAACAATCCTGAAGTTGTACAGTTTGCAGTCAAATGTTTCAGATTTTCAGTTAGAAATGGTGGAGCTTAGTAGTTAGTGTCTCATCTGTAAACTTAGGAGAACTGTAAACCTGGGAAAATTTCCTAAATCTTTCAACTGATACTCTAAAAGGTAATTCTGGACTTGACAAAATCTGCAAAAACTATACTAGGTACCTCACTTGCCTTTATTCACTTATCCCAACATATTTCCTAAGTAAAGGCATTCTCACAGTGTATACTCTTGCTAAATGAAATTTTAGTTTCTAAACTAACAACATATCTCAGTGCTGCAGTTCCAAGTGAAAAGTGCCGAATAATAATTAAACTCCTTTAATCCTGACACTTGTTGAATCATGCAAAATGCCAAATATGGTTGAGAGAAAGAGGCAGCCAGAGAGGTGGAATTATGCAGTGTGGGTGGTAGTGGGGGTTCTGGTTCTGAATAAGGAGAACATAGCAGTGCATATGGTGACAAGCAGCAGCAACTCAGCTCAGTAGGGCCACACTGGGTATGCAAAGGATAGCAAATAAACACACCGATCCACTTGGCACTTGCTTGCATACAGGTGATCCCAGGTTCAGTCCCAAAACTACTGCTGCAGACTCGGACAAACAGCTATTGATCAGAACCAACAATATTGGGTTCCACAGTTTGTTCTGGTACCAGGTAGTTTCCTGGCTTTCCTTAGGTTTGTGATTGAATTGTCAGGGCTGCCCAGAGGCAGCTGTCTGAGGGGAATCAGGAGAGAAGTGACAAAACCAGTTTGCCAGGACCAAAGAACAAGACCTGAAGGACAAACCAGAACTGAGATGCAAGCAGAAGTTCAGATTAAAGGTCAATCAAAGGGTACAGAAACAAACCAGGGCTCCAGAAGATCTGGTTGGTAAAGCAAGAATTAACTCAAGAAGCCCTCTTGTATCTTCTCCAAGGGGATCCAATGACCATCATGAGTGGAGTCAGTCCAGAGCCTAAAGTGACTCAACTGGCTAATCAGACGCTGTAATGTGCAAGCACCAGATGTGGAGCAGCTGCACACAGATCCAGAATTTGAGACTTTGAGAACTCCTGGGACTCCTGACAGCAAATCTACCATATACTTTCTGGAGGATATTTAAAATCTTTCATGAAGGGCAATTCTGCATTTCATTTGTATTTCTCTTCCAAACCATATGCATTTAGTAGGATGAGAAAGATTGTCTCAAGAATATTTGTCCTATCAGGATCATCACACACTCATATGTAAATTGGGCTTTAGGAGACAAGAGCTTACCCATAATATAGTATTATAGTTTTCAAATCAGAACTGCCCAATTTATGATTCAGCTGAGAGCAGCTCAGGAACCATTTATAACTGTATGCCAGGGATTCAGTCAAACTTCCTATTTTAATGTTCTGACTGGGAAGGAATGGTATCTTGAAGACCAAACTACATGGCTGGTGTGCTAAGCTTGGGTTATTTTGGGGCTCACAAGTCATGCACCCCTGGGTTAAAGTCCTTTGCAAATCAAGGAGAACTACGTAACTTTCTCACACTTACCTCCACTGAGAATAATGACAGCTATAAATATTGCCAGGTCACTGTCGTCTAATTCCAGTGCGTTGAATTTGACAGCAAACTCAAACTTTGGCTCCATAAAGTCACAGAAAGGTTTCCGTAGACTCTTTAGGAACTCCCGAGTCATGAATCCTTGTCCGTTGGATATGAGAACACCATCTTTATTCATCATGGAGGCTAGGAGCGTATAGATGATCTCATGCACTCCATATTTCAGGAGAGTTACTTGGTCATTCAGATCTAAACTCACAAAACCTGGAATGCTTTTGGCAAATTCAGTGATTTCCTGAACAGCTTCCACCGAGCGAAACTGGCAGCGCTGGAAGATACGTATGGCCACCTCTTTGTTTTGCTCTTGCATGGGGGTCAAATGTTTACACTTGATCTGGTCTTCTCCCATCATTAAGGAATTCATGTCATAAATGACAAATGGCTAAAAAAGAAAGATACAGTTGATTATCAGGATTCTTGCTACACAAAACACAGTGAGAGTTACAGTCCCAAACTATCTGAAAAACAGGTTGGAGAAGGCTGACTGAAGTGTATGAATGTGAAGAACTCTGGCTTACAATAGCTCTCCCTGCCTTCAAGGACATATTTTGAAGAAAATCATTTTGTTTTGGTAGATAAAGACCTATTTTTTTCCTCAAGGTAGACTGCTAAGAAGCAGCAATCATTTAACAACCAGTAACATATCTGCTTTATTATTTTGGAAACTTATTATACCAACCAAATACTGCACATTAAAATTAGGCTCCTACATTATATCACTAAGTCTAGCTGTACTTTTACAGCTTTCTGAATTTCCCTACCAAAGATTTGAAATGGACAATAAAACTCATGGAAAATGTATGGCATGGGATTGGGAATTTTTTCAGCTGATCCCCCCCCCCCTCCACATTTACTGAATGTTCTTAATGCCAGTGCTGCAACATAACACTGTCATCCTCAACGACAAAGAAGAGAAGCTGACAGAGAAAAGCTTACTCATACCATAGTTCTAAAAGTCATCAAGCAACAAGGAAGATAAGCCATTACTCCCATATAAAGTGCAGAAGGTAATAGCATTATGCAGCAAGTCCATTTATTTCATTGAATTTATTCCTAAATCAATAATTTTATGATTAGCCATTAATCCTTTATAAAAAAAACAGGTAAACAATTGTGCTTGATGAAGTGCCACGAGATATATATTTTGTTCTAGAAGGCTGTTTCACAAGACCATTGTGATCACTTCATAAAGAGCTGTTTACTCAGAATATATTTTAAAGTCATCACAATGAACAATGTAGCTACATGGTTGAAAAGTCGAAGGTACTGGGGCATTATTAGCATCAACTGGACTTTGAAGTAACTGTTCTTAAAATCAAGGGAATGTCAGAAGTGGAATGTATTATATACTGTGGAAGGCAGAGGGTCTGATTTCTACTTTTCTTCCTTACTCACTGCAACGCCCTTAAAAATGGCAAGGTTGAGGAGCTCCCCTGCTACAGAGGATAGGAAGATTGTCAGAATTAAATCAGCCATCCTGCACAAACATTAGAATAAAGGCACCACATGATACAATTCAAGGAGTTCACTTAGTATTTGTTTATGCCAATTATTCTTGATTATAAATGGCAATTAGTGTTGTTCTTCCAGCAGATAACATATCATTTCTATTCACTGTTCTCTTTGTATTATATTAATACAAATGTTAGAGGTCTACTTGAATACAAGAGGCTCAGTCTACTTATGGTATAGCTACAGAATAAATGTTGGACAAATATATTTCACAAGACTCAAGAAAAGAGCCAGTTTGGTCTAGTGGTTAAGGTTTTGGACTAGAAACCAGGACACCTTGAATTCTAGTACTCCCTTAGGCATAAAAGCCAGCTGGTGACGATGGGCCAGTCTGTCAGCCCAACTTACCTCACAGAGTTATTGTGGGGGAAAATAGGAAGAGATTATGTATTCCACAATGAGTTATGCAAAATAAGAAAGGGACATTATTATTACTATTATTACTATTACTATTATTATTCCATTAATGATTTGATTCAAGGCTATTCTGGCTCCACAATGAAATGCTTGGGCTAGGGAGATCCATCATTGTGATATTATAATCCTAGTATTGCAGAAGATACCAACTGGTGGAAGCTGGAGAGGCCAAAATGGATTCCCGGTCACTTAACAGAGTATTTTGCAATGGCCAGTGAGTGCTGTATGTTTCAGAAAAACTTCTGTTACATAATTATTTTAAACTGTACAAACTATTCAAGCATTACCAATCATTTACATGATGAAGATGTGCCTACCCACAATTCTGAGAAGGAACATAGTTGAAAACTGTGTCCATAGTAAACATGTTGATGTTTGGGAGCCCAAAGTCCATCACAGTACACATAATAAAATTGTTTTACACATTATTTACTGAATGAGCACATCTATTCTGATTCTGGTACTCTTTAAATATAAGGCCAAGATAGAAGAATTTTACATGGGGTTTTCATTTCTAGTTTTATCCTGGTAACTCTATCCTGACAGTAGGAATTTAAACGTGGAGAGGTGAACAACATCACAAGAGTGCACACAAAAGTACCAGTTTAGATGTAATTCTCAGCACATCAGACTAGTGGTGGGAAAGCCCTGTTTCGAAGAGTTTCCAGTCTCAGATTTTCTTTTTTCAGGGAATAAGCAGAGAATTGCTGCCTATTATAATGCTTACCTTGAGCTCACATATTTTAAAATGTTATTTAATGTACATCAAAATATGACATTTTGTATGCAACCATAAAAAATATCTGATTATTGTTTATGCAGGATTACAAATGGAAAGGCAATCAGTAAACTGTGTTCTACTTTTGAAGGGCCCTCTTACATCCTTGTTCCTCCCATTTCATACATTCTTCATATCAGCAGTTCCATAAGCCATAGTTTCACATAGCCACCGTGGGTAATTGCAGACCAGATCTCAGTAAAGGGTACTGCATATCAGCAGATTTGGGTAAGTGGTTTTGTTTGAAGGAGGGCTTTTGGAGTGTGTGTGTGCGCGTGTGTGTTTATGTATGTGTATACTGTACTTATGTGCAAAATGGCAGATGGTTTTTGCCCATGTGTAAAGTCTATTTTTTTTTAAAAACGCTCCAGCTCCCATCCCTTAAGTATTGCCATTTAGTGGTACCAAGGAAGTGTGACTTTTCCATGGCAGTCCCTGCCCTGTGGAATACCCTTCCCCCTGGGATCTGGCAGGCCCCCACCCTTTTAGCCTTCCAGAAAGCTGCAAAGGGCTGGCTTTCCCCCCAGGTGCTGGGATAGAGTAAGGTTGGAGCCCAAGGACTGTAAGGAGTGAAGGGTTGGAGATGGTGGGTCAGGTGCCTGGTTTTCTTGGTTTTATGGTTTGTTTTTCTTATTTTTGTGAGCTACCCAGAGTTGTGTTTTACAAGATGGGTGGCCATGTAAGGCTAACGAATAAACAAATAACCCTGGTTTCATTATCCACGGTTGTTAGACTGGAATGGGACCTCTGCAAATAACAGGGGCAACCTCTACACATACAGTCCACCAAGTTTGAAGACAGCATATCTATAAATCACACAGAGATCCAGTAAAACTATTTGGAAGTAGCAGTCCAATCCTTTTCTCATCACCAGTTGTGGGCAGTGTGAACATTTTCATGTCTTACAGAGTAGGATAGTATATATTTGGTTATGTACACCCAAATGCTGAACATCTTGTGAGGAGTGCCCCATTTTTTATTTCAGAGGTGCATTTTGCAGAGTAGCACACAAGAAGAGACCAATTTATGTATTTTGTGGGTATGTTAATTGCATCTTCTCCTTCTTCAGAAAAACAGACTAAGATTTCTTTCAGTGCAGAGGCTGGGCTGATGGGAGGTCAGCACCAACTCCATAAGTTTTATGGAGCTTCTTGGGATCTTGAGAAGCCAAGCCAATTAAATATCAATTCAACTCCTGTTCCAGAGGAAATGCTCCAAAGACAATTTGGCAGTGCTTCCTTGGGAGCTGCACAGCAGGCAGTGCCTTACTGGCAAGAACTCCTGCCTTGTTCTGCTTTCTGGAACTTCCCCCTTCACTTAGGTGTTTAAGGCATCCTTGCCCCTTCCTGCTAACCCCTATCCTCCACCACTGACCAGCTCAGGGAGGAGAGGGAAGGGCACCTGTGGGATGCTGTGAAAATGCAGCCTATGGTTGACAGGAACATGCAGAGCTGGTGGCCATCTGAATGGTGAGGCTGAAGGATGAACTAGTATCTATATCACAAGTCAGAAAAGATGCCATTAAGTACAAGAGGCCACCTGCAAGGTCATCACATGGCATCAAGGAAGTACAAGGGTTCTTTCTGATCAAGGGAATCTTACTCAAATGAGAATAAAAAGAAAAATAAATTTGCTCAGATCTAATGCAAGCAGGCAATAAAGGATGTAAACAAGGATTTTCATGAGCATATAACTAATAAAAAAACTAAGACTAATAGTTAAACAGGTAGAGTCTAAAGAAGTAAAGTAAATACTGGAAACAAGTACTGAATTCTAGACATTTGTTGACAATTGAAAATAAACAGATTACTGGGACTAGATGGGTTAGTTTTTAAACAACAAAGATGTGAATTTGCTGTTCTTCTGACACAGGGTTTCTCAACCTTGACAACTTTAAGATGTGTGGATTTCAACTCCCAGAATTCCCCAACCAGCATTCTGGTTGGGGTATTCTGGGAGTTGAAATCCACACATTTGCTGTCAAGTTGAGAAATCCTAGCAAAAGGATGTGACAAGTCCTTGAATTACCCTTTATAGCAGGGAACTGAAAATGTCCAGTCTAATGCCAAGAAAGGGATCGGACTGTAGCCCAACGTGGCTGAGAGAGGCTGCTTTCAGGGATAGCTCCATTGGATAATGTAGGAGATAACCTACGGAAAAAGGGGTGACCGTAAAGGAAGACAAGTCCAGAAAAGTTGTGCTGACCTTCACATACTTGTACAGGATTCAAATATTTTATTAGATTTTTTTTCAAATAATGTTTACTTATTCTATCTAAACCATTTCCTGTGTTTCGGCTTTGGTTTGAAATATGTTATGTACCAAATACATTTTTTTAAAAATACAGCTCCATTAGAAGGGTAAACCCTTTGCCCAAAGAAGAAAACAGCAACTAGATGGAACTTACTGATTGGTCCGTTGTCTTTCCTGTCAAGATTGCCCTTGCCTTGGCTTTGGTCAGCGGGAAAGACTTTATGTATGAATCATACAGCAGCTTGGCCAGGGCTCGCAGATCAGCAGACTCAGGGTTCAGCTGGTCGATGTCACTTGAAATCTCTGCCAAGAGTTTCTCCTTCTCAGCTTGTGGCATTCGCCCAAACCTAATAGCTGAAAGGAAAAGGGCAATAGTAATAAACTGCACCCAACTGATCTCCATTCTATTGTAATTGCATTTTTTTTCCTCCACCATCTTTTACAACTTTACAGGATGGATTTCTTTTATGGGGAAAGGGCATTGAAAAGAATGGAAAAAGAACAACAACAACAACAATCAGCTCATAAAATGTACCAACAGTGAAGAGGCAGTGAGGGCATCCTAGTTTGGTGGCTCTAGACTGCTTGTTTGGTTGGCTTATTTGCGAACATAAGGCTAGTTCAAGAGAACTTGGTGACATTTTGATGGAAATCAGACCACCAATGTCCAGCTCATTATAGTGGCATGGCCTACGTGACCCAAACTGTAATATAAATATGATAAATAAATAGATAAATACAATAAAAAATATTGTTACATCAGAGGCATCGTTTTCTGTCACTCCAACATAGCTTTATGCTATGAGACAGAACCCCACCCTCCATTATAGTCTCCAATATATCCTGCTATAAAGCAGAATTAAAATAACCTATCTCATTTCAGATTTCTTCACCTATTAGCAGAGGAGAAAGAAAACTAGCATACTGATAGAGAGCAGAAGTATAAAGTATAAATTTAGTTACTTTCCTAGAAACATCCCTGTCTACTACTTTTTTCAATAGATATCATGAACAATTGCTTACTTATGTTTGTTTTGGATTCTAACTGCAATATAATATTTCCTCTCTGTGGAAAAGCAGTACCTGTGTTTGGTCAGCTGTGTGTTACCATCACTAGTGAAAAATCATTATTAAATCACCTCCTTTTTTGTCTTTGAGAAAAATGATTTTCCACAAATCCTAATACTTCCCATATTGTATAAAGACTCTGCATATGAATAAAGCGAGTACCTACATAAGCTAATCTTCTATTGGAGGAATTGCTTTAGGTATTGTGTGTGTTCAGAGCTTTGGATAATATGGGGTAAAAAACCCAAAACCTATCTTTTACATATAGGGTTATTTTTGTTTTCTATGCTGAAGGCATAAATACTTTGAAGGGACAAATAATTTACTCTGGTAGAATTTCACTGATTTCAAAGGAACGTTTCTAGATTATATCCAGAAATAAATGTATTGACATATAATCATTATGACTCAATTAAAAATTATCTGTGTCTTTGTGTTCATATGTCTGTTTGTCTGTCTCTATATAATACCCTGTAATCAATTTTTCTGTAAAGAACTGAAATTATTCTATCGTGAAAAAGATAAAAGTGATTCAGTTTCATGAATGATTCATTCATTCATTCATTCATTAGCTGAACTATTATAGACCCAAAAGATACCAAAATCAGTGGAAAAATATTTTCAATGTATAGATAATGGATTAAAAATGTTTGTTTTAATAATATTAATATTAAAATATAATTTTAGGAGGAATAACAAGAGAGTCTAGTCATTGATAATGCCAATACTGAAAGATTTTACAGGACACTTAGAATTGGAACATGGAACATGAGAAGCATGAACAAAGGAAAGCTGAAATTGTCAAAGCACAAATAAATATATACTAAACTGGATGTTTTAGGAATAAGTGATCTTAAGTGGAGCGGAATCAACTACTTTAAATCAGATGATTACATGATATACTATTTGAGGCATGAGTCCATACAAAGGAATGAAGTAGTAATGGCATTCAAAACGGACACTGGTAAGTATATGCTTAGTTCTAACCCAATAAATTATACCATCCTATTTATCAGAATAGTTCAGTAAACAACAAATGTTATACAAGTGTATGCATCTATATGTATGCAATGGGGAAAACAATGAAGATGACAAAGAAGAGAAAATGGTAGATAGGCTCAAGAATAAAGATGGAAAGTGTGCTGGAAGAGCAAAGAGGATATTAATCCTAAAGAGGAAGGCAACAACAAATTTAGTACACATTATTACATACTAACATGAAAGCCAGTTTGGTGTAGTGGTTATGGTGCTAGCCTAGAAACCAGGAGACAGTGAGTTCTAGACCTCCCTTGGGCATGAAAGCCGGCTGGGTGACTTTGGGCCAGTCACTCTCTCTCAGGCCACTTCATCTCACAGGGTGGTTGTTGTGGGGAAAATAGGAGGGAGGAGAATTAGGTATTTTTGCTGCCTTGAGTTATATATAAAAAAGCAGGATAAAAATCTAACAACAACAGGTTCTTCAAAGAATGCATGAATCAGGGCTTCCACGGTGATCCTTTGTGCAGAGAATCCACAAATGCATACATTTTGTAATGAAATCATTCTGACAACATCTGGTCCATGTATTTAGGGGCTGGGGCAACAGATCCAAACTGTCCACTTTTAAAAATGCATGTAGTAGAGGGGAAGTGATTTATCCAATTGAGAGATATTGGTAATGTATGAATTAGGATGAAATGGATTATTCTTTGCAAGATCAAGGAGTTCTCTGCTTCCTATGGAGGGAGACAGTATTATTTATAATCTTCATTTGTACAGCATGTTTCCATGGATGCCAAGCTTTATAGCCCTTAATATGTTACACTGCCATATTTACCTACAATAAACTCACAGCAAAGCACACAGTACCTTTAACAATCTGAGAATTTCCTAGTTTAGTGCTATAAGCCATAAATTCTGGAGGTCAACAAAAGCTGAACCTCCAAAACATGTGATTTTCTTCTGCATTTGTAGACAGCAAGTATATAAATTGGAAAAGGAATTGCCTAAAATAGCTGATGGAACTTTGCAATAATCCAAACTCTAGTTTTTTCCTTTTAATGTGTAAAACAAGGTGGTTCTGTAGGGCCAGTTTAAGGAGTTTAGTGGTCTAATGCAATACTAGGTTTGGAACTCACCCACAGTCCTAGATTCATATTACAGGTGGATTCTTGCTAAATGAGATTTGAAAAAATTACGTATCCAAAATAAAACACTAACAGCACCTGAACTAAATATATATCTGGAAGAAACACACCATTCGCTAATGGGTAGAACAACTTCCTCAAACCTCCTGTCAGCCCAATCTATTCAGTGGCTAATACAGAGGTATTTTAATCTATGGGTGTCCTTGTCTCTTCCAAAACTCCAACAATCTGAGGAGAACACAAGGTGGAGCAATGGAGGAAGGCAGCCATAGGTTATTTGTTTTTCCATCCCTGCACACCCATACTGTAGTCTATTTCAGCCTGTCACCTTGCTTAAGGGGAGTCCATTTTGTTAAGGCCCAAAACAGGTACGATCCCCTTAAGCAGATGCTGTTGTGTGTGTATGCATGCATGCATAAATAAGAGCAGATTGGCCATGACGTCATTGAAAATGGTCTACACTTTCTCTAAAATGAGTGTAAAAATATTTTTGTCAGTAAACAGTAGTCTCAATCTTATGAAATTTCAGAAGGGCCTTGAACTGTTTTAGTGGGAGGTAGTCTGATCTTTAAGCTTTAATAACTATCTTTTGCTAAATATATGTGTTTGTGAGAACTACTTCTCCCATTGATAAAAGGGTTGAGAGTTATCAACACAGGAAATGCCAACTGTCCCATCCTCACAAAAGAGACAGCCTTTCTTTCCTACATCAACAAAGCAGGAGAAAACAGACAAGAGTTTTGCTGCTTAACTGCCTATATATACTGTAGGTGTCTTATCTAAAGCAGAGTACTTGCTTGAATTCCTGCATTATAGCTGTAACTTTCTTTCTAATAAATTCTAATACAAATACAGATAGTCCCCAGTTTAAGAATGAGTTTTGTTCCCAAGGTCTGTCCTTAAGTCGAATTTGTATGTAAGCCGGAACAGTATTATTGTATAATACTGTACAAGTTGTACTGTGTAATGAACTTGAACTATTGTGTATTTTACTCGAATTTTGCTATAATAGGCTCCATTCTTAACTATGGGTCATCCTTAAACTGGGTGTTCTTAACCCAGGGATTACCTGTACTATTAATTAGAGCTCTTAGATTCTTGTTCCTTAAATTAACTGTTTCCAGTCAAGACTGTGAGGAGGGAAGTTTGACAGTGTTTGATAGTAGTCTTCTTCAATTTCACTTCAGCTGCCTTTAGCCACCTTGGTTGGAGATTAATTGGAAATGAAATCCAATCCATCTGAGGGAAACAAGGTTAAGCAAGGCTACGCTAACTTAATTCACAAAAATATTGAGGATGGAACTTTTATCTTTCATGGTGTGGAATCTGATACCTCAAAAAGCTCAAGTCACTGGATAAAGTTGTATATTAGAGCCCCATGTCTTTTAGCTCTGCCCTGAGAAATCCCATACAGTTTATCACTATTCTACCATAATAGATAATATATACTGTTCAGGATGGGCTTGACTAACGAAGTGTGTGTGTCCATATGAGGTTCTACAAAAATATTTTCACAGCAATATTTCTGCCTTTAAAATAACATCAGATTTGAGAAAATACTTCTCATAACAATTTATTTGTTGGTAATAAAAAACAAGTTAACATTTTCTTCTGGCGTCAGGAAACTAAATTTTATACTGAGAAAATAAAAACCACAGAGAAGATATTTTCCCAGTAATGTTTGTAATTCTTTAGTTTTTGAATTACATAAGACTCTGTTATGACATTCTATTCCTGTTTTTGCTTGGCTTTGCCAGGAGAGAGAACAGAATCTTCACTAGAATTCATTCTCTCAAGAATTATAACGTTAAGTATTTTCTCATAAATTTATAGCATGAACTTAAATGGTCTTTTAAATTGTCCTGTACAATACATTCATCTCCTAAATCTATCAAGCTCAGCCTTTCAAACCATGTCAGGGCCAAACTATGTGTTATACTCAAATACATTCTTTTAAAAGTCAATGGGTACTCCTCTAAGGAAATGTAAGGGGAGATATGCAGCCCAGAAGAACTAGGCAAGATTTTATATCTGAGGAAGAATTTTTTTCTGGCAAATAGACCACTGAATATGTCAGAAATATGAGCAAGAACAAAGGAGAAACAGTTCTTTGCTGAATTTTTGCTCATTAAGAATTGCAAGTATAAAAGCTGACTTTGGGGAACGTAAAATGTTATCTGGGAAAAAAAAAAAGGGAAATGTACCCGTTCAGTCTTTTCTGACAATTTGCAGCGATGCTATTCCTCCATGCTTTTTTTTTTTTTACATCACTTTCTCTTCTCTCCCTACTGACTGGAATCATTTAATGAGTGTACTAATATCACAATGCTTTATAGTAAATCAAATCTGGCTTTGTTGCACTGCCAATGAGGATACATGACACAACATTAACCTCACTTGGCAGGAGAAATACCTCTCTACATTGTCAAGGCTTCCATCACAAAAGATAGCAATAGAAATAGCAATAGCAGTAGCAGTAGCAGTAGCAGTAGCAGTAGCAGTAGCAGTAGCAATAGCAATAGCAATAGTAATAGCAATAGCAGACTACAGAATGTTTTCTGATCTGTAATACTTACTATTAGGACAGGCAATGTACTATCCTATCACACTCTCAGAAGACAGCAGGTGTTCTAGTTGTAGCAAATAAAAGCCTTTGTGAAAAGTACTCTCCATGATTCACAAGGCCAAATGCGTGAGATGGTTCAAACCTGGACCCCATAATTTTGGGACTACTTGCCAAAGCATGTTATAACAAGTAGTTTCAGCTTAGAGCCATGTAAGCAATCCATAATTCTCCTCTCCTAGAAAATCAGGGGACACCAGAGGGCTTTTCCGATGCTACCAATTAATATAAAGCTATCAGATGTTCTGACTTTCCTCAGACTGGGTAAAATGTAACTTTCTTCCACTGAGAATGGGACCAACCATAAGCCCCATGAAACTGTAGAACTTAAGTGGGCATTGGGATGCTGAGCCAAATAGCTGTTCACTCAGCTCCAGTTCAAGCAGAAATGCTGTGAAGATAACTTAGCTGCATTTCCTCTGGAGTTGTAGTGGTTTCCCAATGGCAAGAATTCTGGCCTTGGCCTGTCTTCTGACATTATGGATTTCACCGTTCCCTCCTGCAACCAAGGCACCCAGGCAGGGCTGCCATCTCCCCTGCACAATCGTAGTCATTTCTATTGTTTTCTGCACTCTTTCACTGGCCAGGTAAAAGCTAGGCACTTCACTAATAATTATGCATGTGAAAGATAGAGGGACAAACCTTTTCATGTCACCTTAGTTAAAATGGATGTAGTACATTGCCCCAGGCTTAACATGGAAGTGAAATAAGTTCCATCAAGTAAAGAAAGAGAAGTCTGATGCTGGAAGTGATAATGTCATTACGCTGAATGATATACTTAGCATATGATGGAAAACAACAGATGAGTCAGAAACAAAAAGGGCCTTGAGACATGTAGGCAGAAAAGCCAGTGATTATATAGTCTCAATTAATAAAATGGTATGCAAATAACCAAATAGGCCAAGGCTAACGCATATAATGAGATGTAGCAATGGAAGAGGAAATAAAAGGGGCAGGGAAGTAGAATAAGCAACCTGAAGCTTTTCAAGCCACACATTGACCAAGAAGATGTTTGGAATAACCTAGATAAAGCCTATGCTTCAATGGGATATTTACATTTTATTGTGGACCTTATTTTTCCAAAAGAATAGGAAGAAATACACGCTCAGGGCTGACCTAGGAGAAAATAACCCTAACCCTAACAATCAAGAAATATATTACAGTATTGGGCAATATTGTCTAGGAGTTTTATTTTGTACCAAATGGTTATATGATCTCTTCATATGTTTTTGATAATGTTATATTCCACATATTGCACTGATACCAGAAGGAGGTGATTTATTTCTAAAGTATGGCTAGGATACTAAGATGCATAGTGTGATACAGGAGAATGGAAAATAATTTAGGGAAAACTAACAGCGGTAGTTAATGGGAGTACAAAGATAGATAACTATTGTGTACAACAGACACAGCAAACAAAATACCAGCTAACATCTTGCTGATAATTGCAGATCTCTTCCAGCTGTTCTGCTGGGTGAACATGCTTCTTCATTCCTGCAAGATCATTCTGCTTGAGCTATTATGTAAACCAACACTCCAAGGATATACTTCTCTGTCAGGACTAGAGGAGCCTTTGCTCACACACTGGAGCCCTATGCTTGAGGTTTTAACAGAATATTTATGCATGACTGGGAAGGATTACCATGGTTTCTAGCCTTATCAGTTGCCTCTGACCCTATTAAACATCTTTCTATGTGCATTTAATTGGTGCTGTGCCTACTTGCCAAACTCCATGGCATGTAAGCCTGGACCTTGCAATGCATTCCCAGTATTTTCAGGGGGGTATTCAACTGATGTTTTTGAACACCATATTGGATTTGGGGTCGGCAAGATGGGATATGCAGGCACTAGGATCCATGGATCCTCCAAATTATATTAAAAAAATATTTTTTAAAACATTAGTCTAACTCTTTTAGCATTTCATGGGATAATGGGAGTGAGATAATGGGAGTGAGGTTACTAAAACATTTGAGGTTTATTTCATAAATTTTCAGGCAACTGTTAAAGAACAGTTATGCGTGCAGGTTGCCTAGGGTGTCATAGGACATTCTATATAAAAAGCTGCTGATCCGTGTTATAAACTCTATGCATTCAAAATGCACAGAGCCTCATGACTGCGGAACTGGAGAAAGCCTTCACAGTCAATGGATGCAATCCACTTCCCTGATACTCCACCACCAGTAAATTAACCAGAAATTAAGATGCTCACCATTATGCGACATTCCAACGGCAAGACACTTCTGGAATCGGCAATATTGACATTTATTTCTACTTTTTTTATGAATGCGACAGTTGAGATCACATCGATCATAGATTAATTTTAAACGGATTGTTCTGCGAAAGAAACCCTTCAATAAAAATAATACAAAAAATATATATATATTAGCTATAAGTAATTGCCCACTATATCAGATTAAATTTGAAAGATAACCATGTATCTATTTTTGGCCAGAAATATTTTCATTTAATGTGAATTTGACCACAATCTGTAAGATTTTATGAAATCTGTTTGCTCAGTGTTCATTCAGAACAGAGCAATATGGTGTGTGTGTTTTTTTTAAAAAAAATTGCATTAACTTAAAAGGAACTCTTCTTAATTCCAGTGGAATTTACTTTATGGTAAGTTCATTGTAGCTTGGTTAAAACATCTACAAGAGTTAAGTATACTAAATAGAGAATTTGTGCATGCACATGTATGGAATAATTTTCTATCTTCTTATTTATAATTCTGCAAAAATATTATTTTAAGTACTAACTTAATAAATTATTGTATTAAATTCTAGCTAGTGGGAAAGTGATTTGTTTGTTTAATAAAAGAGGCTTTTTTATAAATTGAAAGGAAGTTGACACGACAAAATGTTAAGGCCGAACATGCTTTGGGGGTCTATAGTGGCATATCCCAAAGAGTTGTATTTATCTCACAGGCTTGGAGTACATGAGAAACATTCTCTTATTTTGGCTTACTTCCTGTTTGAAATATATTTGTCTTGTTAGAACATTACACTTCAGCTTTCAACTGCCCCTTCATTTAGTCTGAGATAGCAAGCAAATAAAAACTGAACATTTACCAATATAGCTGCTTTCTTCCAACAATTCTAAAGATTTGATTTAAAAACAGAGTTAGCTCATAAAGTAGGCTTTTAGAAATGTATGTTCCTTACTGTCATTTGCCAGTTAGTTAAAAGAGATAAGAAAATTTCTAGTTGAAACTAACTCAGAACAGATGATGTTTTATGCTCTATTAATACAAAATAATGAGAAGTAGCATGTCTATTAGAAAAGAAATAAACTAGAAGTATGTGGCCTTCCTGAAGTTGCTGAACTGGAATTGTTATCTTTGACTATTGATATGATGGTGAGGGCTGACAGGATTTTAAATGATAAACCAATATTTTTAAAAAGAATCATGCATTGATATAACTACCTACCTTGCAGCCTTCACATGCATGCACTCCATAATGAAACCCAGAAGCTTTGTCCCCACACACTCTGCATTCAATAGCCATGAGAGAACTAGAGGCTTCTTCATGAGGTTTACTGTACATCTGAAGTTTTTCTGAGAAATATGGTGGAGATGGAGGTTCCACTTTGATTGCATCTGAATAAGAGGAAGATTTCAAAAGAAGAATTAACTAGCCCCCTGATTATTGCCAATTATCTTTAATTAGCATTATCAATCTGAATGGATTCAAAATTCAGAATTTTAAAAAAATATGTAAAAGCTAGATATACTTAATTACTGGAGACAAAGATTGGGAGTCTGAATTATTAACTAGCATTGCTTGATAGCTATCTCAGGTATAAACTCCCAAAAGACCTTAAACAATTCATTGACCAGATTGTGGTCTGATTCTCATGAATGAGCTTTAGGCCTCCCCACCCTCCTATATCCCCCAGCACAAACAGCCTTCCTTTTCTCTCTTCCTCAAATGCATTCTGAGTCCATTTTCCATTTTATACTTCTTGATTTATCGTATGCCATTCTAGTGGAAGAAACCAAAGTAAAACATTGGTTGCCACAAATTATATTATGTTTCTAAAATGTAATTTGAAATCCAATTCAAAACACAGTTTCAGCTATAGCAAACATAGTACAGTATGTCCAGCTTGCAAACTGGGGCAGATGGGTAGCATATTAAACAAACAAACAAACAAACAAACAATAATTTCTGTGAAGCAACTACTGAGAAAGCTGGTGTCCAGGGGAAGGATGCGCAAGTTAAGATTTGCCACATATCTTGCTGATACTTCTCAGGCTAGCCCCCTTTACTGCAACATGGGAACTGTATCTTTTAGAATTTCTATACACTTAACATATGTATAGGGTCTTTCAAAATGAATCATTACATCTGTACAATTGGTACAGATTGCTACAAAAATTGCTATGAAATAATCGTCCAGCATGATAAACATATTGGTGTCAAGTTAAGCATCTCATACATGCCACAGTTCATAAAACCAAGTGTGGCGTTGGCTGAAGCTGGGCTTTCAAAAGGAGGATGCCATTAAGCTGCTGGTTTGGGGTGCTATTTAAATTCCAAGCCATTATGCCTCCAAATTCCAGACTTCATATTAGAGATTGATGCATGTAATACTTTAGAATAGGAAGACTGTGTTGCAGCAGTCATATCCTTCTTTAAAGGCTGTGCTCTGAGTGAGAAAAAACCCTACAGTTCTACAACTGTGAAGCAGAAACCAGATTGCTTGGTTCCCCAATACTGCCTCATATATTACACAGATTTGTTACACAATCTTTGCTTTGGTGCACATTAATTCCAAGAACAAAAAGTATTTGTTGTATGGTAAACCATAAAAGGTAAAAAAAAGAATTATAAATCTAATGCTGCTTCTTAGAGTATCTTTCAGCAGGCGGTACTAAATTATTTTCCTGTGAATTCTAAGCAGATAATGTCAGATCTTCTAGATTTCATCTTCTGACTTGCCAGAATTGAATCTGTCCACCCAGTGCAGGCATTTAGAGAAGGCCTGCTGAGGACAGCACTCCCTCCATTAGAGATATGTGGGTGACAGGCTTTGTGGCAGCTCCATGAACATTTGCCCATGGCCCCTACCTTGTTAGCCTTTCCCAAAACAACTAAATGAGTTGCTGTTTCAGGAGGCTTCAGCCCCAATTGATTAAGGAACAGTGGCTCCCTTACGTATTGACTTAAAAGACTTGTACTCTTGATTCTCTAACTTTGATTTTCACGTCCCACTCCAATCCCAAAGGAGTGTGGATGGGGTGCAAATACAAAAATCAAAGTTAGAGAATCAAGAGTACAAGTCTTTTAAGTCAATAACTTTGATTTTTCATTTAGAAGACATAACTTAGGATATATATTGATTGCTAAAATGTTTTTTTGGCAGGTCCTACAGGCCTTAAATTCAGTTTGCTGATATGCCATGGCAAACAACACCACAACACGAATTTACAATATGGTGTAAATTATCAACCCCCAATCAATCAATCAATCAATCAATCAATCAATCAATCAATCAATGGTCTTCTATCATGGAAGAATACATACTCCTCTGTATCCCAGATTGTATAAAGCAAGGTTTTTCAAACTGTGTTCACTTGATGGGATTTTGTGACAGGCTTAAGGAAAAAAGAAGTTCACTTGAATGCAGCCAATTTTCTATCATTTGAGCTTTGCCTCCTGATCAGGGGTCCTGGGAATTTTTTTTTTAACCTACAGGTTTCACAACCTGAAAAAGTCTGAAAACCCCTGGTCTAAAGCTGTTCACTAGTTAATTTATAAGCGATAGTGTTTGATTTCAACTAAAGCTGAAAATAAAAAATCTGGAATGCTCCTCCAAGGACTAAAACAATCAAGCCATAAAAAGCTTACATACTTTGACAATCTTGAAATTTCACATCATATTTGTAGTCAAGGGCTATCTGGTCAGTTCTTGCAAGAGGAAGGTCCTCATAATGTGGAGAAGAAAGGCTGGAAAAATCAACGGTGGTGAAGGGCTTTATGTCAAATGCATGGGAGTGTTCATCCATTGTAGAAAGATCGACTGGGCTAATACCAAAGCTTATGGGCCAAAACGGCATTTCGGTATCAACCATTGTAAAGCCTGAAATTAAAAAGAAAGAGGAAAAAGAGTGAGATTCAGTATTTACAAAATAAAGTTCCATCACTACAATTAAATTTACATCCTGAAAAATGATGAACAGAGCCACAAACCTTCAAAAACTTTGGATTGACACAAAAATCTTCTTTAAAGATTTTTTAAAGCAACGGATACCTATATCAATGTTTGCAAATCTTTTGATTTTTAGTGAAGTTCTTTTTTATTTATGGAGTGGTATGTTATATTTTTTCACTGGGGGAAGGGGATTAAATAAATCTAGGGAGGGAATAAATAATCAGCAAAACAAGAGGCATAATGTACCAAGAAGTTTACCACCACTAGTATGGTAAAATTAATTTTAGTGGGAATTGTGCGGGAGAACTTCCTGTAGGTTACATTCAATGTGGATATTACTTAGTTGCCTTTTTGAAAGTCACACTTTCTGAGCTAGAAAACCATCCCCTAAAATGAGGTACAATTATGGCTGATTGCTGATTGAGGGTGTATACTTTCTGTATGTTCAGAAACCTTTTTGAATGTCACTTAAATTCATTCTCCTACAAAAGCATTATTGCTGCTGTCACTCTACAAAATATGGTCCCCTTGATCTTTGCCTGAGATCCCCAATAAAAGATCAAGTAGAAAAAAGTGTGATAAGATGGTGATAGGTAGTTGTGCCAAGACAGCCATGGGGAACTGGATCCGGTTATTAGTTGGACAAACCACAAAGAAATCCCAGGGCTGTAGAGTAGACTAGAAAGGAGAAAATCCAACGTCTGGTCCCCAAGTCTGGAACTGTAAAATACTCATATTTGAAGTAGGATCAGACTAGATCTTATTAATAATCCTGAAAAGTAAGAATACACACTCCATATACCAATTTGAAAACAGGAGAGACAGAAGCAGGAAAGCAATGCCTTTCCAAGGCCACAAGTAAACACATACTTTTTGGCCATATATAATACCAGCTTTAAAGTAGGCAACTGCTTAATTAGAACACCAAAGATATGATATGATATATGATCATCATATCATATCATATATCATATCATATCATTATATCAAGATTAGAACTACACACACACACACACGCCTACATACAAACATAGAAAGCCGACTGTGTTTGCCTTGATATTTCATTTGAACTTGGAATTCTAGCATGCATGGACTTTACACCTTTATGTAATAAAAACTTGTTTGGCTCTGTTTACTTTGAACCAGCTAGTACTACCCTGCCTTCCTGCCCAAAAATGGTTTTTAAAATAGCAGCAATGCTCTATCAACTGTAATATCATTAGACTCAGGAGGAGAGGCTTGTGTCAACGTTTAACTTCCTCGGTGACATATGCAAACATCTCATTGGCCCTGGGTGTCCCAACTCTGGCAGCAGATGTACCCTGTGACCTGGGTGAGTCTGGACATGCCTTAAAGCTTGCAATCCTTAGCATGCTTCTTTGGAAATCCCCCCTCCCCCCAGCTCCATCAGTACTTTCTTCTGAGCAAACAACTTTCTCAGCAGGGTAGAAAAATCCTTTTCTAAAAAGTGATTTCAATACTTTCAGTTGAAGAAAAATATTAAAACTACTGTTGATGCATATATCATAAACATGGGGAAAAAAAGTCTGAAAAGCTGAGGGACATCTCAGCTCTCTCTCAGTCACTCTCCCTAGCCCAACCTACTTTTACTCACAGGGTTGTGGTGGGGAAAAATGGGAAGAGGGAGTATTAAGTATGCTTCCTGGAGCTCCTGAGGAAAGGGGGGATATAAATATGCCACCTACAGTACATACATCATACTTCACCAAAATGGTATCTCAGATCCAGTGATTTAACCAAGGATCCCTAGAAACTGGGAAATTGTGCTATTGTGTCTTTGGGCTGTCAGTGTTCTGCAGTGCAATTTCCCAGGGCTCCGCAAAAAAGGGATTTGAGGGCTCCAGATGGTCAATGGACCATGGATTGCCAACTCCCAGTTTAAGCAAAAGCCTCAGTATGGTGTCAGCTTTAATTTGTGAATAGAAGAAGGCAGGGGAAGAGGGTTAGGGTCACCCTGTCATTTTTGCAACACACCAAATCTACATTCATTTTTACTGCTCCTGGGAAGCCATGCATCAAAGGTAAAGACTCCTAATGACCACAGAGCCGTCTCTGTAAGGAGCCACCATACATGATCAATAATCTATGGTTTTGAGTCTGATATTCCTTCACTATCAGGATGCATGAAAAGAGCAAGTTTTGCAGAAAGTCATTACAAACAACTGAATTTATATAAAAGCCAGGGGTGCTAAAAGTGACTGGTGTGGTCTCTTCAGTTTGCAGGGAATGCTGCATGTGGCACGGCTATGACCAAAAATGGCAGCCTAGTCTACACTTCCTTTATCTTACTGAAAAGCGTTATAAGAAAGCTCAGATGACCAAAGACATGACAGGCAAAAGTTAACGTTAATGTCAAAGCTCATCTGGTGGCAGTTATGGTATATGGAGGATTGTGACTTTGAATGTAATATCCATAAATGGCAAAGAGCATGAATTAATGAATGATCTGAATGAAGGTATTCAGTGCTTGTGGTGTGGAACTAACTCTCCAGGAAACTCAGGAAACTGAGGGGGGAGGCTTAATTATGAATGGAACAGCTAAAATGTATGTCAGAAAGTATGTACTGGTGTCATCTAGGTTGCTATGTATGCAAATAAATGTAGAAATCCGTAGTTTGGCGATAACTGTATGTGACACTCACTGAATGGTGATAATGAAAGAACCAGAGATGAGTTCTAAGGAAAAAAATGCATTATTTTGAATGAAGGCAACCCAGGCAGAAAACTGCTAGGTGGATATGTGAGAATAAGGAAAGATCATTCAGAAAAAGTGACTGGGTCATTCAGAGAATCCAAGAATGAATAAGAATGGTGATTGTTGGTAAGTATCTGTTTAGAAAAAGGCCTGTTTCAAATATATAGTTTAAGGATAAGTCTATTCATATGTACACATGGCAGTGGAATGAATATATTTTTAAAAGCGTGATTCATTTGACTGATTATGATGAAAGAAAAAAATGGACATATAAGAAGAGGAAAGAAGTGAAAGGAACAAGAATAAAAGTAGAAGAGTAGGAAGAGAATGTACATATCCTGTATTAGTGGTTAAGGCACCAGGTTAGGCAACCGGGAGACTGGGAGTTCTAGTCCCACCTTAGGCGCAAAAAACAAACAAATAAAAAAACGATTAACCTCCCAACATAATATGGACATAAGGAAAGAAGATGTAGAAACTGGAACAGAGTGAGCAGAGTGAAAAGAATGATTTTACACTGTGGTACAGAAGTGTGTGGAGCTATATGAAAGACCAGTACAAATAAGGATGCTCAATGGAACTGTTGCAGTGAAAGAGGCTCTGGATAAAGGACTGCATATTAGAGCATAACTATTGCAAAAAATGAGGTTAAGACAGAGAAGACGACAGTTGCAAGCAACGTAGCCTAAAGAGAAAAAGAAACTGCTGAAAATAGATGAAAAGGAAGTCATAAATGCTGTGAGAATGTTGAAAAATGGAAAGCCTACAAACTGATATAAACCAGTTTTAGGTATGTTTCTTTTTCTCATCTCATGCCTATAATTCCTTTGGCTTATGATTTCTTACTCATCTGTGGTCTATATAATGTTGCTTATCCCAGAAAGGAAGAACACAATCAATCAATATGCATGAATTTATATATGAATTTACCAACTGCTGCAATTGTATTGAGACTATAAACCTTGCTACTATGTTAATAAAGCTAAGCCAAATATTAATGAGATTTGCTCTTGTGCCAAGAATTTATTTAATATACAGTGGGCTTTGCCATCCATTAAAAAAAACCTATTTATTTATTTAATATTTATTTATTTAATATTTATTTATTTAATATTTATTTATTTATTTAATATTTATTTATTTAATATTTATTTATTTATTTAGTATTCCTTCAGTTATCATATATTAGAGACAGGCAACTGGAGAGCCCATTACCCAGCTGATCCCAAGAGCAATAATTTACTCAGGCACTTTTTAAACTATCCCCCCAGCCACTATCTCCCAAGCTGCATCACAGTGGCTGGATTCAGGCATGGTGCTAAGCTACAACTCGTCTTGCTCGGGTTTGGTTTGACAGGATCGATGAGGTCATCTGTTGTGATTTATTAACCATGTTTTATGGCTTAGGATTGGGTGAACCAGCCCACTCTGCCTGATTCAAAAACAAACCATGGCTTTGCACAAAGTCTGAATCCAGACAGAGAAAGAACCCTTTACCTGTGATCCCCCTCTCTTCCAATCTAGGCAGCTGCATCAGAACTGGTCTTGGTACAACCCAAGAGGCAGGCAGATGATTGTAGAAGGACATGCCAAAGCCTCTGCTGCTCTTTTTCACACAGAGGAAGATAGGGTTAAATAGTTATTTGCCTATAGTTTTGCATCACAGGGAGAACTGACTGTATGGAGTCAACCTTGCAGATCCTCTAACGCTTGATCAGTTCAAAAAGGACTACTGTTTAAAGTAAGTGCACCTAGAATTTTAGGCTTAATGTTTCCTCAGATCACAGTGTGAAAACTAAGAATTATCTATGATGGAAGTAAGCATTATTGGAACACCATGCCCTCTTTGACACGTTTTGGGGAAATTGGTAAGAGAATTTTCCCTGATATCTTCTGAATAAGCTGTTTCAGTTTACATTTCCAAAGTATTTCAGATTGAAGAAATAATCTTTCTTTAAAAACAACGCTGTACTGAAGAAACTGTATTCCTATCTTTTCAGTTCGTCTGGTTTATTTTGTCTGTAATACTCTCTAGTCTGTATGAAAGGCGTTATGGAGACATTTATCAATTTTTTTCAGAAATAAAATCTACTAACTGTGACTAGAAGAGGAAAATGTTGTTGGAGTTTATGTTACAGAAGTGTTCATGTTATGTAGGAGAATCCCACACAAGAATAAGAAACATCTTTTTGTATCTGTGATATGTGCAGCTTTAAAAAAAAACTCGTGTAGTATTATGGGTAGATGATAGTGCCCTCTAAGATTGGCATAATGCAAAGGTGATCCTGTACGCTATTGGAAAGAGAAAGAAGAAAAAATAAAGCAAAACACCGTCATTCCACTGCCATTTTAAAATTTTGATACTTGCACTAGTAATGATCCCACCTCCCCAAAATTAGCCATGCACAGAAAGTATGGGTATGCAAACCATTTCAAATGAAAATTGTTCCATTTTGAGTTTGAAACAATTTTTCTAATTTGAAACAAATGCTTTGAATTGAGCTGTTTCAAACACTTTGGAAGTGTTTGGATTCCGAAAGAAGCTTTTTTGAGCTTAAAACACTTTCAAAACAATTGAAGTAGCTTGTTTCGAGCACAAAACAACTGTTCCACACTGGAAAAAAACCCTGTTTCTAACCTGAAATGAGGCATTTCAAATTCAGAACTTTTCCCACCATTGAAGGGAAGCATCAGCAATTTACAGTGATAGCTGGGAATATGCAAATGACACCCTCCTAACCAGCAGATTCACATCTCAGTTGGGTTCCTAAGCCTTCAGCTTATTCTTTCCCGTTCCCCGCTCAACTTCAATGAAAAGGAAATGGGCATGCAGATCCCAAAGTTTCCACAAGAGATTTTAACTCAGTTGCAGTTCCACACACTCACTGTTAATTAAACTATGCTCAGCACTTATGAATTGGTATCCATGGGAGGGAACAAGTTTCATTTCTTCATTCTTTTTACTTCCAAGAAATAGAGAAAGGGCAATGAAAAGGGCAGCACTGTGCATTGCTAGCAGCATAGGGGGAACAGAATATAGGAGATGGGTCTCCAGTACCCTCCTGAGAAAGTGCACATGGGACTGGGCAAGGGTTGGCCACAAATGTGGACACTTCCATACTGTCCTGTTTCAGTTCTGCAGCCCTCAGAAACAATCTGTAGATTATTATTTGCTTCACCTTGAAATGCTGAGGACAAGGAATAAAAATCCCTGTCTGTATTCCCCAAGATGATGCAGATCCACAGGGCTACCACAACAAAAGACTTCATCTTCACTCCACACTAAAGAAAGAGAACCAACAACTGGAGGCTGGTGCTTTGCCCAGCTGCTCCTTGTCAATTTCACCCATGCTCCTTTTAGCTAGAGGGAGAAGCTAGCATTTCCCTTACAAGAACTGAAGCTAAGGAGGAGAGAGGAAGGTGGAGACAATAGTTCCCTCCAATGGGGAAATGGAGCCATGGGGTCTCAGAAGAAACAACCAACCACCTCACTTTGCAATGGTTTCAACTGCTCCGTAGCTGAGCTGGAAATAAATTAGTTTGTGGGATCAAAGGGCTCTGGAACATCTTTCAAACTCATTTAAAATGCTTGCGCCAAAGTGCCCCGTGTTTCGGACACAGGAACAAAGCTCCCCAGGTAAGTTCATAAAAAGACACAGCCTCAGCAGATACATGATTGCAGGCCAGAACTTTGCTTATAATCTCCCAAGCCTGGTATCAAGAAAAATATGATAAACAATCCCCTGGGATTTTTCTATATTCTGTCTATGGCAAACTTCTTGAAACTTGTGTTCTCCAGATGTGTGGTCCTACCACTCCTTAATTCTCTGGCAGGGTGGCCAAATTAAAAAAACCAGCTGGGAATTAAGGGAACTGTATTGTATATCTGGTGGGCATTAGTCTGAGAAATGTTATGCTATGGCAATAAATAATAAATAGGCTAACAACATTTTTGTTCAGAGTTTACCCCATACAATGAAGATGCTTCCTTCTGTTAACCTGATTGGCCTGTTGCCCTGCATTCTAGTCATAGTTTCTTTTCTCCAAACAAAACACTGTCCCTAGACCTAGGAACATGGGGCAGCCACATCCCTAATTTCACACTGGTTACACAAAACCAAGAAAGGAAAAATACACAAAAAGAAATTCTGAGACAATTAAGCGAAAATAAACACTAGAATTCTTGGGAATATAATTCTACAGATATATATTCTGATTTAAATTATGACACGAGAACACCACATATATATCTAACCCTTCCTACAAGTCTTCCCCAACCAGATGCAACTAAGGGAGTTACAGAACTCTGGAGAGTGCTAGGCTGGGGAAGATGCCACAGATCTAAGAGTGGTGGAATAAGGAGGATTCTATCAGAGGGGATGGGGGGCGGGGGGGATTGATCAATTATTTGGCCTTTCAAAAGACCACATATGGATTCAAGTGATGTGCCATGGACTACACTCCACACAACAGTTAGTGGTGCTAGGCCAAACCCTAGTATTAATTACATTTTAAAAATGAAATTTATATTAGGTTTGATTAATTGGGCTGTGTGGTGCTTTCAATTCGAGGAGAAAAAGGTGTCCTGGATTATGCATAGGTTCTCACATAGCACCTGTCGGCAGTTTCTTGAAACAAATGCATCTTTAGCTGTGGAAGGTAGCCAAGAGATCCCAGGAAAAGATATGTTTAGTTTAAGGAGTTTCTGGCAGTTACTACATGTATAACTGCTCCAAAGCACCTTTTCCTCTTCAAATCCAAACTGCTACACAGCCATGAAAGTTAACGCAGTAACACTTCAGGGTAGGCATCTGCAGCAAACAAAGATTGTGTCAAGATGACAACAGTACTCAGTGATATCATGACACAAGCCTGCCCACAGGTGCTTTCATCCAGACATCTGATACAAAGAAGTGACAGTTGTTCAACCATGATGCATACTTTGCCACTTGTCCCCCTGTATGGATGCCTACACCTTTCAGTCAAGTATGCCACCATTTTCATCTTTTATCTTATTAGAAATTACAATTTGGCAACAATTTTTGGAAGTCTTTGGGAGCCATACCCAAGGGCTGCAGGTAGTCCTAGGGCCTTAGGTTGTATACCTTCTCCTAACACACTGCATGCTCTGAGTACTTCTGGGTATTCATTTTTTCCCCCTTAATACTATTTCAGCAGATTGCAAGACAATTCCCTTTCACAGCTATTCTGTAGTGGTACAGTAAAATCAGCAGAGGGAGCACAATGTTACTCAAAACTTACCTGACCCATTCAATTACACAGGAAAAGGAGGTGTGTTTTTTTTTTTTGGTAAAAATTTATTGAAGTTCAAAGAGCAGGTAAAATCAAACGGTAGCATTTTGCAGTAGTTTCTGGAGTAGTTTTTCCCCTAAGTATAATAAGATTTAGGAAACATCACTCATTTGAGTATGGCTTTGCAGACTCCCATTAGGTGAAAACACTGATTGACACTACTTGCATTAGTAAGCAGTTAGAGAATTCCACTACACTGTGTAACCCTAGATTCACAGACTTCTCATTACCAAAATATAATCTGGTATCACTTCTTGACCAATTTCCCTAGCAATTTTGCATTACCATTAGCTCATAACTGTAAAGATATCTTGGACTGTAAGCAATTGTTTCCAATTTGTACAAAAAACCTGAAGTCCGCAAGGGCAGTGGAAGGCCTTGCACAGAGCTTGGGAGGCGTTTAGCTTGATTGATCACCACCAGTCAGTACCAAGAAGACCTCTGCTCAGTGATTAGAAAAGGAGCATATCTCAAGGACAGAGCATTAGTTTTGCATTGAAAAAAGACATTTACGCTAAAAGTAGGTCTGGAACAACACTGAAATACCCCAAACTAAGTGCATGCCGTTCAGATGACAGCATTTTGTTTTCCTGTTTTTAAAAAAGCTCACAGTCCTCTTAAAAAAAAGTGGAAAACTTGGCCAAAATTTACAAAATATAATGACAGACAAAATTTGCCAGTCAGGCCATTCAAGTTCTAACAGGTATTTCCTCCAAAGCCAACACATTTCTTTAGTTTTGAAATACTTCATTTTTTCCCCATTCTTTACAGTCAACATGGAAAGCTGCTTCCAGCCAAGGTTGTTACATATGTAAATGCTTTAATAGGAAACAGATGTAAGAAAAATATAATTTTGACCCTCTGAGTTAAATTACCATGTAAATGCAATCTTCTGAATCCAAAATAATGTAGTATAGAAATTAAGAAAGTACAAGATAGAATTAAACGAAAGCCCTTTTTTTGGCTAGGGGAATATACTTAAATACAGATCTGAAAATAAACTGTTTTTTATTTCTTAACCTCACATTTATATTCTTGTTAAACACACATACACACACACACACACACACACATTTCCACCTTCTTCCAGGAAACTGAGAGTAGTATTATCCATGGAGATATTTTACCTCTTTATGTATGCAAACATTTTAAAGATAAATTAGGCTGATTTGTAAAGTTTACTCAGTAAGTTTCACTGGTATAAATCATCCTTTGCCAGCTTCGATTCCTTTCTGATATGTGGACTTCAGAATTCTCTGAAAGTATTCTAAATTAATCAGCTTTCAGCATGTTTGGATACACACTGGATGGTAGTCAGATATCTTGCTACCACTCACCTAAATATAGTGAATTCTCAAGACACAAAACTCTAATACTTATAGTTTAGCAGGTGGAATCATAATCTGATTTTAAAAAACAATAATCCTGCTGCCAAAGGCTACTTACAGTCATCCTCTTTTCAGAAATAGAGCTGGGAAAATTTGTGATTTAATCGTATGTACTTGAAAGTGAACTAGTATCTAGAGATGAATAAGCTTGTGAAACAACTTTTCCAAATTTGTTCTAAATAGTTTAATAGAAATTTCAGCATGTTAATTTGAGAGTAAGTTTCAGTGAATTCTTACAGTGGCATTGCTAGTCTTAGATTCCTACCTCATCCACCCAAAAATACAACATGGGACAACTTTGAAACATAGCACTGGCTTTTGAACAAGTAACGTTCAAGTTTTTCCAAGTCAGTATTATTTATTTCACCATGAAGATAACCTGTATCAGCTATTTTTATGTGAAACATCTCTAATATACTATCATTTCAAAGTTCCTTTCCACCAGATTTCTTTTCTATTTTTCTTCCTATGATTTCTTTTTGTATTGTTCCTACTTTTTAAACTACAAGTTGCCCAGCGTCATCAGGAGTTGGGCAGCTTCTAAATTGTTTAAATAAACAACGAATAAAACAGTGTAAGAGCTATGGTAAAGTAATTTCAAGTATGTTCATGTAGTACTGCTACTATAAATCTCTATTCTCTTTAAATATTTAAACCTCTCTTCTATTTAAATATTCTATTTCAATACTGATACTACAGCAAATATTAAAAATGGCCTATCCAATGTTTAAGCCTGTAAATTGAAAACATATGCTGCTACATAATTATTTCTATAATCAGAGATTATATTCTGTTCTTTTATATTCTATTTTGTTCTTTTTTCATCATCACATTTTTAAAAAACGCATCATGGTTCAAAATGGCTAGAAAAGGATAAGTATCCTTTGGGGCTGGGTCAGATTCTGACTCCCCTTTAAGTGACTGCCTTCCAAACATCTTGCCTTCCAACATGGGAAATTTGAGATCTACAAGTGATTCACTGAGAGGGGAAACCTTTTGTGATCCTGTGTATGGGAGAGAATATGTGACAGAATATGAGTGTTATTCTGAACTTATTTAACCAGAATGTGTTAAATAACACACACACACACACCTGCACAGACATTGATGTAATTCACATTTTTTTCCTTGGCCCCACACATTTTTTAATCCCAGCATGTCTTTAAACCTAATTGTAGCAGTTGGGTGAAATAGTCACCCACACCTTCTGTAATTAGTACAGCACAGACATAAGCTTTAGGTCACAGTAACTTATTTGTAAAAGAAAAAAAAAATCCCTTGTTAACTCCTAGTCAGTCCTTACTGGAAAAGACTTAAAGGGTTTAAATTACACTGTAAATTATTTCATTATCCCAAATTGTATTAGGAAATGTGACTTGTTCATGGTCAAATTAAATGGACTTCCACATAAAGAAGTGATGGTGGAAAGGAAACCCTTTAATAACCCTAAAATGTGGCAGATTTTATTTATTTTTGTACAAGGACAGAGCAGTAGCCCATAGGACTTTATTTTGGGATGAATTTGGTGTATTGGTAGTCCGATGGATCATCAGGTATAGTATACGTTTATATAGGGCTATTCTAGTTTTCAGCAGATATTGGTTTGGAATCCGAAAATAGATTCCAGTGGAAGGGCAGATTGATCCTCCCCAAATATTAGCCCAATGAAGATAATCTTATCCTCTTATTTGCTGGATTAAGAAAACAATGTACATGTAAATTTTCTTAAAGAAATGAAGAATCTGAAAACAGATCTTCCATAGCCCTTGAATTCTCCTCCCTCTTAATGCACTGGCTTGAAGTGGATATCCACTTGTGTCTTTAGCTCTTAAGGATGGGACTATTGGTTGCCATTTGTTACTAAAGTCACCGCATTGATCAGACTATTGTATCCAGCCCTAGGCACAATGTTCTAGGAAGGACGTAAACAAAATGGAATACGTTCAGAGAAGAGCAATCAAGAGGGGCCTATGAAGAATGTTGGGAGGCAATGGCTATGTTTAGCCTGGAGAAGAGAAAAATGCGATGAGACAGGGTAGCTATCTTAAAGTATCTGAAAGATAGGACACGGTTGTTCCAGAACAGAGGACAAGAAACATGGGTTTAAATCATAAGGAAGTAGGCACTGGGTGGACATCAGAATAATGCTGTAACAGTAAGAGCTCTTAGAAGTGGACATGCTTTTGCTGGAGGTGTTTAAAAGAGGCTGGACAGCCATCTTTCAGACATGCTGCAGTGGTGGATTCTTGTATTGGGCAGGGGGTTGGTTACTAGATGATCTCCAGCTTTTATGTTCCAAAACAAAAAATAATATTCATTTATGGAACTGTAAACATGACATTTTTCATGTTTACAGTTTCTTCCTGTTAATATCTATTATCTCACAAAATGGAAACTTTTTTCTCTACTGAATTAAGAATAATACATAACTATTAATTATATAATGATGTAATATATTGGGTAATAATCATGCCTATGCTTCAGTGGTAACAAAAAACTTATTATAGTTCTTATATCATTAGGAATATCTCAGGATATTTGGAAATGTTTCCATTTATGACCAAATGGCTTTTCTAGAACTCAGTAAAACATATTTGCCACTAGATCGGAACCAGGCAATATCAGATCTCTGATTATTATGAAAATAGAAGTTCATGTATTCAAATATGTTACATACACAGTTTAGATAGTATGTTACGCAAAATCAAAATGTGACATGTGAATAGGCTAGGGACAAGTTGGCATATGGGGATGTCCGACCCCTACAACAGGCAATACTAAACCTTCAAAGCAACAATAAAATAATTAAAAATGATAGAAATTTGATAAGAATTTCAGGATTTGTGAGAGCTCTAGTGAGAATTTTACAGTTTTCCAATGTCTATATGTACATCCTAGCCATCCATATGTGAAACTGAATAATGGCATCCGGGTCCAAACAAAGTGTCCAGTTTATAAATCTCCAGAAGGTATTGGTTGAAGTATCTATACCACCTGCAGATAAAACAAGTGACTTTGACAAACATTGATCTTGCTTGTCAGAAGCCAGCAGTGAAGGTCGCAAATGGTGATCCCATGACTGCAGATGCTGTGGCCGTTGTAATTGTTAGCTGGTTGCCAAATGCCTGAATTGCGAACACATAACCATGGGGATGCTGTGATGGTCACAACTACAAGGACTGGTCGTAAGTCTCCTCGTTCAGTGCCATCATAACTTCGAACAGTCACTGAACAAGTGGTTGTTAAACAAGGACTACCTGTATGTTCATGGTTAACAGGCTTCTAATAGCACTTGCAATCATAGCCCATTTATATACTACAAACATATGGCACTAAAGCAGTTTGCAGAACAGATATTATAAATACAATAACCAGAATTATAATACATTCTGGAATAACACCAGTAATTCATCTACAACTCTTATTTAAAACATCTAAAAAGTTTACATGAGATAAAACACACTTAACAATATCCAGCACCAACAATATTAATACTAAGCAACTCATTCTAGAGCTTGCATTACAACACTGTCTGATACAAAGCAGCAAAAAAGGAACAGATAAGACTAAATAACTACAACAGAAACAACTCCTTTCTTCATTCACACTCTCATCTTCATAGCAATTCCTTTCTTCACTTTTTAAAGAGGCACCCAGCAGGAATAAAAAGCAAGAGGGAGTAAATCACTCTCTTCTTGGGTAGATATGCTAAGGTTGAGAAATGTATGGATGATATACTGGTGTATGCCTGCTGTCTAGACCACAGTCACCAAACCCTGAAGCTCAACACTGCCCAACAATCTATGGATGCTCCAGTGCTGCTAAACTAGAACCCTTGTCTCCTAACGTTTTTCACCTTTGTTACCTGGAGCTGCTGATATCTTCAGTAATATTGGAAAGCCTCAAGTTTTCCACCCTTAAAAGTTGGCCCCAATATATTTCTACATGTCCAAAGTAATCCCCAGGCTGATAGCAGTAGACCCAATAACTCTCCACAAAGCTAGTTTTCTAGGCCCTGCTAGAGGTGAAACAAGGCACATGGAAATGTTTGTATCACTTTATGTGCAACACTTCCCATGTGACTTTCTCTTACTGCCTGGACGGGAAACACCATCCCTGATTGATGTGTCATCTTTCTATCACCAGACTTGTTTTTGTACAGATATATGTAGGGAATGTGAACAATTTGTCTGCATAATACTTACAGTAGCAATACATATGTGGGAGTCTACTTAACAAATCTTTATTCTCCTACTTGCGTTATTTCAAAAAAATATAATCTATCAACTTTTTGTTGACAAGCCTAGCTTTCTTCAGCCAACCACACTTTTGAATTGAAGAAATCACATCTAAAGAATGCCAACTTGTATTAACATGCATCTGTCTATAACTCTGCATTTATTGTTTCAAGCAGCATAATGTGTGTACACTTGTGTGTGTAATTCAACTACTTCCACTCAGATTTTTTTCTTCAGTACAGTGAATCTGAACTGCAATCATCTTTCTCTTGTGCCACTGAATGGAAACAAAAAAGAGACATAAGGTATGTTGGTATAGGTAAGATTAATAAGGTTATTATGGAATGTGTGTATGGACTACAGTTCATTTCATCAGAAGCATGACACACTATAATTAATGGACAAATCTAAATGCACACAAGTGTAAAGATTAAAAACAAACACAAAGAATGCTCAGCTGGAAACTGTGTATTTCATATGATTAAAATGAGAGCAAACCAACAGCTGACAAATGGTGCTTGCTGAGGATTTATCTGAGGCAAAGCTCATTTTGCTTGCAAATTATTTGTTTTGATCTGTCATTCTGATATTATTTATTACATTTTTATCCTGCCCCTCGTCAAAAAGAGGGTAATTTGTAATTTGTACCTAAGGATGGAGCTGGGGAGTTGACTGTCCGTGACAGATTGTACCTTTTTCATGTAAAAAATGTAAGACATGTGAACCTCATTCTATTAGAAGTTATTTAAATCTGTATGCCAGACACTCAAAATTAAATATTTCATATAGACAGACAGAATATTGATTATTTGGTAATTAATTTTTGTGAGGATTATATAATAAAGCAATTTGAAGATTTCAGCATATGAATCAAGCAGGATGTAAATGCGTAAGCAAAAGTTAAAATTTCTACTGTCAAGATCCTGAGTCATCTCTTTGATCAGACTTCTCAAACAAGGCAGAAGTCAATGTGTCTTCTTTAAAAAGCCAAAAGGAGGAAGTCTATGATGCTGTTTTTATTTAGCATGCTGACATACAAGATATGTTTTATAAGACTAGGATCAGTAATTTAGATGGAATAAGATTTTAGCATAAGTAATAGCACTTTGTGTACTTTATAGTCATACAATGCCCCAGGTATTTGAAAAACATTTGAATGTGCACCCTGTAAGCTATATCATGGTTTGTTCATAATTACATTTTACACGCCTAAATTTAGAGCCGGCTGACCAGAATTGTAAAGGGTCTGACAATCCAATTTTATAATAATAGGTTGTGTGTAACTACTCTGGAGAAGAAAAGATTAATGAGAGACATAATAACAATCTTAAATATATGGAGCTGCTATGCAGGAGTAGATGCATCTTATATTATGGTTATGCATTGAGACAGAACTGGATCAAATGGCATCCAGAGTTTCTCCCAACTCTATGATTTTATGTTGTGGGTTTGCGGATCTCAGAAATGTCTTTCTCCACCCAGTTTGTGAACTGATAAGCTGCACAACAAGTGCAGTTCCAGTGAACAACTGAGGTACTTGTTATCAGGCACTACAGGTTATCCTAGTGTCACATATCACTGCTGCAAACAACTCAGGTTAACTGCTTCTGTATTATACATTAGATCTCTTCTTTCACTACATAAATTTAATTTGTATTGCTATTCTAAACTTGAACTGAAAAGCTTCTAAAGCCTCAACTCCTGTAGTTAAACGTTTCATAGTATTTGTTAACGTTCTGAAATATTTCAACATTATTTTGCACGTAAACCACTACAGAATTACATTCATTTCAACGTACAGGTATGGAATTTTTGAGCTAGATCTTTGTGATCTCTATAATCTAAGGGCAATGAAAAATATAAGGTTGATGCATCTTTTAAGGAAGGCGTTTGTAAGGAATTGGGACACTCTCACTGTGACTTTTTGTTACTTCTGCAACATGCCAGTTGCTGCTACCAGAAAAGATCATGTGGTTTTAGTGGGTTGCATTACATAACTGGAGAGTGACTATACATTTTATTATTTGAAAGTATTAGATTCTAAAATTACATCTCTTTGATCACCATGTGGCACTTCAGCGAAAAAAATCTTACTGGAGGACTGAAAACACAGAAGCAAGCTCACTTTTAAAAGGACAGAGCAATGAGCTCCAATGCATGTAGACAGTAAAAGAAAATCAGGGCTAATACTCTTTTTGCATTCTTTCCATATACAAATTTCCAACTGGAACCATTTTTATATCCAAGATGGGTCCTTAGAGGCAACATCATTCCACATCCTGCCCTTCCTGTCCTGTGAAGTAAGGCAAATGCAAGCATTCTTACATTATTTCCAAGAAGCAAACTGTTTTCAACCATGGTCATCCTTTTTTGGAATGTCAGTTTGGGATATAAACAGGAAGTTTAGATGGATGGATGGATGGATGGATGGATGGATGGATGGATGGATGGATAGATCTTTTAAAACCTAACTTGGAATCTGTTATGTAGACAATGAAACTTATGCCCAGAGAAACTGACATGGAATTGCAGCCTTAAATGACATCTTATGAACATTATAAATTCTCAGGAAAGAAACTGAATCTTAACATTCTGAATAAATTACTATTTATGCACAAACATAGAACACTTATGTATTATTTAGTATAATTTATTTCAGTTTTAATAATAATATTGGTATTAAATAAAAATGTGGAGGAAATGAGAGCCAGATGTGGGGAAATGAGGGATTAGATGCTTAAGGAATAATTAACAGTACAGTCACAGATAAGGAAAACAGTATGCTTCAGTCTAGTTATTGAAAACACAGTTCAGATATTTTAAAAAGCTTCCTTGCTTTTTGGCACATCTAGACGACTGGCTCATCACTTTATAATCTGCAATGAAGGTACAGCAGCAATTAACCTCCGGCATGACCTACAACTTCAAGTGATAAAAATAGCATACTTTCAATTTTGATTATTGAGATTAGACCAGAAAGAAAGTCATATGAATTTATAGACTAATAAATTGCATGCTATATTGTGAAGACATAACCTAATCTTTGTTGAAATTGGAAATTAAATAGAATGACAATGGCACTACTCCCAAAGAGTACACATTGCATAAAATGATGTATTACATAAAAATGTATGTCCAGTTTTATTTTATTATTGTGTAACTGTTGTTCGAAGAAAAAAGACCCAATTCCCATGGGTATGAGGTTCCCTTCAGAATTCACTGTGTTTCTTATGTATCAATTCATAATAATTAACTAATTACATTTTAATTTAATCTGTATCTCTGAAATCTGAAAGTAACAAATACCTAACAAAATATCCACTTAAAAGTAATAATTTCTATAATCATAAGTTTGATCCCTTGTGAACGTTTATAATATTGAAATAGAACTTTCATTCAGCCAATGTGATCAATAAATCAATGAAAAAATTAATGTACTACTTTACTAGATATAAGTAGCTATGTTTCTTAATCATGATCAAACAATTTACAGAGGAATGCAAGTGGAAAAAGTCATTTCCACATCAGGGGAAAAAAGCAAGTGGGAAGGGATGAGTTTGCTTATTTCATGAGCACATGAAGACAGCATGATATGTATTGGAAAGAAATTGCAAAACTGTATGTGGTGGGCATAGAGAGACACCACAAAGCATGAACAGAAACCTTGACAATGAGCTCACTACAACTAATTTTAGCAGCCTGAGCTTACGGTTTAACAAATTTCTTCAAGCATGGCTGATTATGGTTTAATAAGTAGCACAGAGAACTAGTGTAGCATAGTGTAGCATAGTACTTAAGGGACCATGGGACAGGAAATAAATTAGGCAACCTTCTTTTTCCATCTGCAATATGGGGATAATACCACTGAGCAACTTTACAGGTTGCTTTAAGAATATAGTCCTTATGTGATGCATGTGCGCACATACATTAATTACATTAAATTATTAAACTTACTATTTTATTACTTCCAAGACTAAGCTATAAGTATATAGTAAGAATACAGTGTGGAGACAGATGCCATTCTAGCTGACTAGCAAACAAAAACTAGAGAAGAATACTGCTGGTAATACCTTTCTGTTCCTCCTAGGAGCTTACCATATTATTTAAGCTCAATATAGTCCTACGATGTAGATTAGGCTAAAACAGCTTCTTTATCAAACAGTTTCACATCTGATGGACAAACTAGGTTCTAATGGAATGAATAAATGCAGCTTTTTTAATTATTAAAATATGAGGTGGAAGGGGAGGTGATTTTTATCTGGAGGGTGTCTATGTTTAAATTTTCCTTTTCCAGACACAATGAAAATGTCCCCACAGATAAGAGGAACAAGTGCCACTGATTTTAGCAGAAATGTTCAATCTGAGAACAGCCCATATAAATTATTCTTCTGTATCTGTAGCCTCTCTGAATGTGTGATACACTGACAGTTCCAGGACTGATTGATTAACTAATTAATAACTTCCTTATTTTTCCACAAAGGAAAAACAAGAAAATGTCCACTCCATTCCTATCAATGCTAGAATCCTCTTGTTGTGAACACCTTTGGTTCCTGTTCCCATAAATAAAACATGTTTCTCCTTGACTTTACACCAAATCTTGACGCAAGTCACCAGGAGCTTTGGCCAACAGCACTATCACAAGAGGAAAGATACTTTAAAGGCAAATGGGAAATGCAAATGTCAATCCAAGAACAAAATTGACCCATTATGTACCGTCTGCTTGTATTCTAGCCTACTACTGTAATTCTGCTTCAACGCAGATAAACTTTCCCTGGCAGCATCCCAGTAACCTATTACTGGAAAGCTGTCAGTGCAGTAGTCCTGCAGCATCATTCTCAAACTCCCTGGGAATTTAGATTGTCCTAGTTATTAGGATATGACCTTTCCCTCAGATTTTTTAAGAACTTTATTTTAAGACCAAGCTAGCATAAAATTTCTCCATTGGGAGTAGCTGAGCTTCCTTCACAGATAAGGAAAACAGCAGTGACAAAATTCTGGAAAAAGTAGTTCCATATATTTCTGCAATACATCAACACTGAAGTCTTGATAGGTATCTAAAGAATGGATCCCAAGGGATCAAGAGGAAAGTCATATGATGCACTGAAAAAAGAAAGCAGAAATGTACTAAGGCATTTTTTGAACTCTTCTTCTCTAGTCATAGGATGGTGACACAAGTTTTAGTTTTATTATTTTGTTAATAAAATCAAGAGCCTCAATTTCAATAAAGTAAATTCTATTTAGGTTCCATGGAAGTAAATGGGACAATGTTAGCTGTAACTCATTTCAACGGGATGTGACTATGACTTTCTTTGAAAACAGCCTAAATCCAAAACCCCATTCACAGAATTAGAGTTCTAATTATTTTTCTTTCCTCACAGCACTAACAGTACTATTATAATTTTATTTGTGCTGTCCTATCCTAATTTTATTACAGAATCATCTCTCATAAGAGTTTCTCTCTTAACTAAGACTTAAAAATAACACTTTTCTAAGTAAAACTTTCCTCATAATTGCAGATAAGCAGCAATAAATTAATAGTATTTCTGATGAAGATGATCCAGAATATTCTCTCTTTCTACCTACTGGAAGCTGCTCATTGCAGAAAACAGGGATCAGCTGCAAAAGATACACTTGGATGGTTATAAGATGCTTTTGCTATTCACTTATTCTGATTAGATGTGTTTTGTGAACTAAACACTGCCATTTGCTTTTAAGCACATACACAGTTGCAGAGAGGGAGCAGTAAAGAACTGCATGACATGCAAATCAATAATTTCTCTTCAGAGTAGGTGCACCTGGGAGATGCGTTCATTCAAAGCAGTGAGCTTCTCCTACCCTACAGCCATGTTCCAGTTGATCATATTTATTTATCCCAGGCAAGAAAAGTATTTTCTTTCATGGCATCATATAGATAAATAAAATGACTTAGTCCAGTGAACTGTGAGCTGCGTGCTCTTCTTCTGCTGTGACTGTCAGTATCTGTAGCATGAGTGTAAGACCAACACTGGCTTGAGTGGGCTCATGGTGGTTCCTCATAGACTAACGTAAACATCGCAACAGTCCATTCCTCAATTACAGGGCTCAGCCTCGCCTCACTGAATTGTATGATAGTCTAGTTTCCTGCATGGCTGCCACCTTACATACAGCTGGGAATATGTTCCTGAATCCAGCTGGCCTTTTTCTCAGTAGGCACAAAGTATAGGATTACACTACAAATGAATGGAAATGTTGCTAATTTATTATTGTGAGATAACAGGCTAAACATTTTAGGAGATAACTTCTGTTACCGAACTTTAGGTTAATTCATAGGAAATGTTAACCTGTTTTAAATAAATAAGGCTGCATCCATATTAAATAATGCCACCTGAGAAGAACAAAGGACCTAGGCAATACATGCATATAATTGGATGCAATTTATCTGAAATGTTCTTTGTATCCTCTGCCTCATTAGCACTAATTACTTCTGAGGCCTACAGAAGCAAAACACTGCTAATGCACAATCAAATGCTTCTCTAAAGGAAAAATCAATTGATTTCATTTACTATAGTTAAAGCTAGGTTTCATATCAGCAGGTAGGTTTGAAAAATGATTGAGCCCAAGCTGTATCTGCATTTCCATTGCAGTGGCATTCAGTTTCAGCAGAGGTGCCCAGTGCAGCCGCTAAGAGTTTATTCACGGAAGGTAGGACTGAACTTTGCAGCGTATGAATACATACAGAATTTGATAAAGGCATTTGTGTCCCATTAATTTACAGATCTGTGATTTGCTGCTCTCAACACACCTATAATTGAATTCCTTGGTCATAAAATCACGGGGATCAAACAGGTTCAGATAGGCCTTATCTAGCCTTCTTTTCTCTTGACTTACTTCTTATGTAACTGTTCTTCTTTTTACAGATTCATTTGTTTTAGTTATAAATTAACTCTAGTACTGACTCTCCCATAGACTAAATACTACAGCATTTTTAAAAGAGAATCCTGTGTAAAAGAATTCAGAACTTTCTGTCCCTAGTTTAGAGCAGATTTTAAATTATTTCTAGTACATGAAATTTCTAGTACATTAAAAACCACCACTAGTAACTACATCTAGTCTCAGACGCATTTAGGTGTTTCCCAAGATATATAGTTCAAATTAATAAACAAAAATAATGCATTTTTATTAATGGAATAACATTGCAAAAGGTGAAGCACACACTTTAGTTGGATTACTCAGTGCAAAATATTCATTGACCTTAGAAATGTACTAGTTTTACCTAGGATTGCAGAGTCCTGTTCTAGCTAATAGGGCACATTCAAAGCAGCTCTTTTTCAATCATGTCCTTTTACATGTCCATGGGAGTGGTTAGAAACCTGCTTCTGCCTCTACACATGTACACATACATCACCACTTCACTTCAGTACTGCTTCTGGCCTGTCCCCACACACACGAGGACAGCTGGCAGAAGCTCCTGAAGCAGCTACACAAACCTGGAAAAAGACACACTGCTTTAACTATTAAGGAAGAGGTACTTCATACACACACTCACACATTTTGAAGCATTTCTCTCAAAGGAGTTGCACAACCTTGTCTTGTCTGTTATTCCTATAAGCCAGACATTCCCAAAAGACCTCTATGATACTGGACACATGGCATTCAAGAGGGAATTTTTCCCTTTCACTTGATGCTCTTCAAAATGTCAGATATAAGCAGAAGTATGTCAGCACAAAAAATCCAATCCTGATCTATTCATTAATGAAATCTGACTGTGACTGACTTGGAAAGGAAACTTGAAGTTGTTGTGGACAGCTTGATTAAAATGTTAACCCAATGTTCAACTGCTATGAACAAAACGTTTTAGGAAGGGAACTAAAATAGAACTGTTGATAAAATAAAACAAATCTGTTGTAAGACCGCAGTTGAATTATGTATTATCATGTTAAAAAAGATATTACAGAGTTTTAAAAGTGGTAAAAGGGGTCATTTAAAATCATTAGAATTATGAGGAAAGGTTACAGCAACTGGGGATCTTTAGTTTGAGTCGAGAGAGATAATCAGGGAGACAAGATAGAGATACAAACTCATGCATGGCACAGATGACACAGAGAAATAGAGGTTTCCTCCCTCTCACAATCAAGCAGTTAACAGCAGCTGATTTGGATGGTTTGAAAAAGGGGCCTGAACAGGTTCATATGATCAGGTCATTAATATCTATTAATATCAGTGGATGTTTACTACCTTCTGCAGACTTTCTATATGGATTGCTGGGAAGTGACTCTGCAAGAGGACTATCATTCTCCAGTTTGGGCTTCCCAAATGCATCCAGTTGGCCATGGAATGCTAAACTAGAACACCCCCGATTGATTCAGCATAGTTCCCATGTCACCCGTGGCCTTCTTGAGAGCAATGCAGCAGCCTGTGTGTAGGGCACATTTCCACAAGAGCTGAAGGCTAAATTTTGGCACAGCAATGCTGTTTAGTAACATTGTGAAGATTTAAGAAATACTCAGACACATGACAGAAGGAGCAGAATGGGACTTGCAGGTTGATGTCATTTTTTAATTTGTTTATGAGTAAAAGCAGTAGCACTTTACTTCTTTACTGATTGCATTTGGAACAGTCACAGTCCAGAGAAGCACGTCTAGAAGCATACCTTTCTTCACGTTTCAGCTCCTATCATGGACATTTGCATGATTTTTACATGTGGGAAACTGAAATATAGGATGTGATTGTTATAATATGGAAAGCTAAAATACTGCTCTTTGCTTTTCTCTTGGATATTTTTTGGCTATGCCTCCTTTAACAACAATTTCACATGACCTTTAACTTGCTTGATCCTGAGTCAGTCAAGTCTGTTTAGCTCGTAATGTCTATACTGACTGGCAGCAGCTCTTCGAGGTTTCAAATGAGAATCTTTCTCACTCTTCCTAGAAAGATCAAGGATTAAACCTAAGACTTTCTGCATAGAAACAAGAGGTTCTGTCCCAGCACCACAATCTTCCTTTAGTCTTGGAAACACAATAAGCATATTGTAAAGAGAAACTAAGAGAAAAAAGTTTATCCAAAGGGAGCCAGGAGCATCACAGCGAGTTTTCTAAGGAAAAGCAACCACATTCCAGTAATTGAGCATTGATTTGTTTAGTTAAAACAAACCTTCCAAATAACTGTGGAAATTTAAGGTTTAATTTTAGTACATTGGAAATATTATTTTTGCATTTACAATTTATTTTTATACTTAAAATAAATGGAGGAACTCTTTGGGACAGTAATTGGGACAATAAATATAAATTATTATTATTTAACTAACATGTTCCTCAGACTGAAAAAGTCAGAAAACCTGTGCTGTGGAGAGTAGCAGTAGAATTGATGGGAAATGTTTTCTTCAGTGGAGATGTGGAGAAATACTTGCCCAAAGCTTTGGAACTTATTTTACTTCCATAAAATTGCCCAGTTAGCTTAGGGTTTATAGTTTGAATTTATACTATAAAATTGTTCTTGGAATTCCATAGCATAAAGGTGAGGAAGCTGGTTGCACACTGGATAAAATACAGCCTGATAGCTAGATACGAGGTCTACCATTTCTAATAGTACTGATGACTGAAGAGACTATGCAGCAGGTCTATCAAGATATATTGGCCCAACCTTATAATGCTGGTAGATCTCCCATTTCTTTTTCAATAGATAACTCTGGGATCTAAACATCTTTCTACCTGTAGCTAAAATCATCCAGGGAACATAACCCAAGAGACTGTTCAAGTTCTAAAAACTAGTATGGTATCTGTCATGGTTCAGATAAGGAAAACAAATGGATATTTAAAGTATATTTTATAGAAGTACCCCTGATCAATTAAAAAGTACATCAAGAAACTGCTGGTTGCCTTGTCTGCTATTTTGGAGGAAAAGGTAAACAAAAGGTAAATCTAACAAATAAACAAACCTTCCTTGGCTTCCTTCAACCATGTAATGCTACTTGGTCTAGTTTGCAACCAATCCCCTAGGCTAGAGATTAGATCTTCTTTAAAAATGAAAGTTAGGGATTTGGGCACTATTGCTCACTGATAGATGATGAAACTGCCCCCTCCCCAATCCATTATGGCCACTCTCCAGCCCTATCCAGTTCATCACCTCATCTCAAAGTTGCTATTAATATAAATTGGTGAGTGCATATTTGCAAATCTGAATTGGATTATATCCACCTCCCTCTCCCCACATAGACTGATCCAAGCTGGAAAGCAGAAGCTGCAACTTTTTCCAATAGAAAATGGCTGTTATATGAACAAATGGTTATTATCAACTTAGGCAGAAGCAGCAGGTTATTTGTCATTAAGAAAGATAAAATGTTAAATAAAACTTTAAGTTTGTTTTTTACTTATATCCTGTATCCTTGTTACCCATGATGCCTAATTATGTTATTAGTCTGAAATCTAAACTGGACCATCCATAAAGAATAAAGTGATTATAAACCCTCAGGAAAATTGTTGATATTCAAAATATCACCATTTGCATGTTCAAAAAGTGCAGAAAATAGGTGGAAAAAGAGACCTGTACTCATGAACAGAACTAACAGAAAAGTGACTGAGGATGACATCTGCGTAGCAGCACAATAATCAAAAGTAACCAAATACATCCCCTTGATCATTAACCATACTAGATACAGTTAATGGGAGCTATCATTCAACAGCTCCAGTCACAGCTTCTCCACTTCTGTGTTAAGAATCAGGAATAAGCCCGAGTCATTCTGCAGATGTTTTCAGATAAGTAGTCATTTTAGTTAGTTGCAGCAAAAACAACAGAGTCTTGTAGTGACCAATTTATTATGGCATAAACTGTTATTCTTTAAGGTCCTATGAGACTTTCTGTTGTTTTTATTCTGTCGTAGTTCAGATGATTTCAGCATAACTTCACTAGTGTATGTGGTCTAGGGATTATATTGCAAATTATCTCATACTGCAAGTCAGTACACGGCTTAACATTTCCCTTATTTAATCTGAGTCCTCTGAAATGTTTTGTCTGCCCTTGTAACAGATTGTATCAGGGCCAGTGAATGTTTGGGTTTATGTAGTACACAGCATAAATTATCAAAAGAAAGAAAGGAAAAAAGGAATAGGTACAAACATCTACAGATTTCTCCAACTTGTAAACCTTGCTTGAGAACTGTTACAAATAAGCACTAGTAGATTCACAATACAATCCAGTGCTGAAAATCCTAATTTTGTCTTCTTCAGCTAAACCTTGATTGGAGAATGTTGATGCCACTTTTTGGCAGAACAGATTGGAGAACTGTGATGCCACTTTTTAATGAAAAGTCTCTGAACTGATACTGATAGTCACATATCAGTTCAATAGAAGTATGTGTAGTTTTTTTGCCCAGACACATAGTATGTTCCCATCTCTTTTACTGTACTGTGAGTAAACGAGGAAAACTTCAGCTAATCATAGTTCTACATTGTGTTCAGACTAGAAATCTATGACAAATCCCTAGCTTTCATTTTAAAAAAAAGATCTAATCTCTAGCCTAGGGGATTGGTTGCAAACTAGACTGAATAGTATTACAAGGTTGAAGGAAGCCAACGAAGGTTTGTTTGTTTGTTAGATTTACATTTTATCTTTTCTTCCAAAATAACAGACAATAGCAGACAATTTTAACACATTTTGAACAAGGATATTAAACCAATTTCAAGACATTGTTTAGATGTCCTAGCTTGTTCTAAACATGGTAACCAAAGTTTTCCGTGTAACAGAGAATTATGGAAGACTTCTTAATTTGATGTTGCTTTCACAAGTGAGGAAACTGCAAAAAATGCAATGCCAAAACATTTTTCTATCATATCAACCTGTATCCTTACAGATTAATATGGTAGAAAATACCATATTAACGATACCGTTAAATTAATTTTCTTTGCTCTCCTGTGAACCCTTCTTCTAGCAATTTTCAGTTTCTGCTTCTACTGTACATTTTATCAGAAAATTAGCCCCAGATCCCAGAAACCCTAACTTATCCTTAATTTGTTTTGCAAAAACAATTTATATTAAATGTCTTGAACATCACCTTATCCCAATGTTCCAGAACAAAATACTATAAATATTCCAAAATACAGTGAACATAGGACATTATTGGTAAAGTCCTCAAAGCCACCCTGTGCATTTTTTCCTATATAAAGAACACTTTCTTTTTTGAAAAGCTACATTTTATTTTTTTATTTATCAATCAAACAAAGATAATGCATTTGAAATGACTTCTTAAGCTTTTATTTGAACTTTGGCCTAGCCAAAGTGAACATCCTGTCAGTCAAAAGTGAATGGAAAGATATGCACATGACTTTCACAACCACATTACATCACACCAAAGTTGAAATAGGGCATGATGCATAGGGTGAGCTGTTTGATGTGACTTTGGTGATATTAGAGAAACTGCCTCCATAGACAAAATAAGAAAACAGAAATAAATGGTCAGAAGTAACATTTCCATTAAGGCTCATTCCAGTAATGTAAATTTAAACTATGTCACATAAGACAGTTTACTACTCTAACACAACAACCTCAGATGCTGGATTCCATCATTCTTGGTAACCAAGCCATTTGCTTTGTTGGCTGGAGATGATACCGCCCATCCCATCATATCTGGAGGGCACCAGAGCTGCTTTAAAGTACGCCATATAGAAAACTAGTAGCCAAAAGATCACATGATTTAGTTCAGAGATGAATTAATTCTAACACATCTTAAAAAGTATAAAAGGATTCAAGTGTGTTGATTATAACCTTTCAGATATTCTACATGAGGCTGCCCTTGAAGAGTATCTGGAAGCTTCAGCTGGTGCAGAAAGCAATGGGGTGGGCACTTATGTGTGCCCTTAGAGGGACACACGCTACACCTGGGCTCCGTGAACTGCACTGGTGACCAGTTTGCTTCCAGGTTCAATTCAAGGTGCTGGTTTTAACTTTAAAGCCCTACACGGCATGGGGCTGGGTCATTTGGGAGACAGCCTTTTCCTGATTACATCTACCTGTCCCATCAGGTCCAGCAGTTTCATCTGATGGGACCTAGGAGGTGAGCCTTTTCTGCCATGGCACCAACCCTCTGGAACATCATCCCTTTCGAGGTGAGGTTAGCCCCAACTCTTATTGCCTTCCAGAAAGTGCTCAAAACATGGTTTTTTGTCAGATCTCAAGCCTGAGATCTCCTGGTAATAGGGACCCTGCACATTGGCTACATTTTATGTAATATTTTCCCCCTCACGGTCTTGTTTTATTGATGTTTATTGTTTTAATTGTTTTTAACGGTTTTTAGTTTTTGGTTTTATTGTACACTGCCCAGAGTCACTTTGTGTGAGACAGGCAGCCATATAAATTTGGCAAATAAATAAAATTCTTCATTTTTTTAACATTTTTTTTCAGGCTCAGCCATTCAAGTCTAAAATTTAACATACACAGCCCAGATTCAGAGAAAGCTAGTTGTCCTTAAATGCCACTGAAAAAACTGGGGAATTAGCCCCAATTAACTGAAATGTTATTCATTGTAATAAGACTTCAACTCCACTAGTTCTCTCAGTTCCCAAGTATAAGTAATTAGAATAATAAATATTAACAAATCAATGTTGTCCTTCCTTAAAACTCCTGGTGGGGGTAATCAGTCCCTGCCCTTTGGGTAGTAAAACCTGTTTTTCTGACCATTACTGCTTAATGATCAGCAAATTCCCAAACCCTATAATTAACATTTTTCTTTGCATATTAGCTTGTTTGAAGTAACAAATAACACATCGACATTAAAACTGGGCCATCTTTTCCTTAATGTAGTTACAGCAAATACCCACAAAAAATGTTTGAGGTGATAATTTAAATAAAACTCATATGGAATACTAAGAAACGATAAAATACAAATTATGTCCAAAAAGAAAAGAATAATGTTCCTGTCAAGATGCTAAAGGAGGCTTTTGCCTACTGAATTCTCCTTCCTAAAGGGATTATTTTTACTGCTGTTTCAGTTGAAAAAACTCTGAAGTTTGCAGCCCTCCCCCCTTTTTGCAGCTTCGTTATCTTGAAAAAGCCTAGTATTTGTAAGCAGAGCAGCTCACCATCATGTTCAATTTCAGTTAAAAGCATCAGAGGTAAGAACATCACTAGAACATTAGAGATATGTGTCAGATGAAAGAACTAATTAACTGACTCCATTAACTTTTTCCTGATGTTCTTCTTCCACTATTTCTATTTAGTACATCTTAAAGATTAATCTAAAGCATTTATATTAAAGTACTTTTACTCAAAAATAAATCCCACTTACATACATTTTATATGCTTTTCTCCTGATTGGAATTCCAGCCTTCAAGGCAGTTTATATTTTCAGCAGAATCAAAAGATACAATCTAAGAAATGTGTTATCATTACAAATAGAGAGATGTGCATTTGGAATTACGCATGTCTGTATGCTTTCCTATTATTAAAAAATAATACAAATCCAACCGCCTACTACATGCCTACAATACTAAAGTATGTTGACATTTTTTTAATGATTAAATGATTTTAAAGATTAAAAAAAGGAAGAATGTCCAACTTGTACATGATTCTATTTACAAGATAAAATGAAATAGCTGAAAAAAAAGTTTTTATCATGTTTAAACCTGGCCTTGCTTCCTGGAAAAAGAGTTGCTCAAGTATATGTTTTATAACTAAAACATATAAGAGTAACTGAATATTTTCTTGTTTAACAGGAATAAAGATCAAGAGGAATCTATAGCATTTTCCAGGCATGGGAAAAGAAAAAAGAATCCTGATTCCTCAGGCTATTTGTTATCATAATTGCTTAGTTGTAAAATGGCATGAGGAAATATATTTTTACTATCTTCAGCAGCTAAGAGTATATTCAACAGCTCTGAGGTTGCAGGCTGCAACTGGATGACCAACAGATGCTGCAAATGCATTATTATATGTTAATTATGCTGCAAATGCATTATTATATGTTAATTATGCTCTTTTAAACTTAAGCTAGGAATACCGTAAGCCACAAGATGCCCCTGGCCACCAGTTCCATCGTAGTCTTGACGCATTGGGCATCAATCCATCAGTCTATTTCACTTTAATGTTTTTAGAGCCTTTTAATTAAAAGCAAGTAAATGAGATGTTGGCATGTTTTCAAGAAAAGCATTATTGTGGTTGTGGTAGGTGAGGGTGAATGAAAGGGAACAATCTTGTCAGCTCTGCCTTCCGGAAAACAGGGGTTTCATGATTGGCCATATCCACTGCTGGCAGCCATTTTGTACAGACAGAAGCCTCCTCATGCCTACTCTTATGTGAGGGTGCCCACAGCACTCTTAAAATCCCAAGTGTGTCCACTAGTCAAAACGTTTCCTTGTCATAAACTGTGTTCATGCCTCAAATTCCATATTCAAAGAACTTTCAAATGATGGATAGTGACATTCCTCACTAAACACTTTCATATTAAATAAATATGGAAATAACTTCTTAATGTAACCTTACCTCTAACTTTCGTTCTGTACATTGACTTGTGAAGATATCATCTTAAAAAGTAGCCTGAAGTTTTAGTTTAAAAATATATGTTGTGAAGCTTGATATGCATAAGATATTGGGGGAAAGCAATGGACTGTATCTACAGTGACCATATTTTCTTGGAAAAAATATTTATAAAAATAAATAAATCTGAAAAAGGGGCAAATCTGAAAGAGGTTCATAAGGATAAAAAAAAATTGTTTATGTTTATAACTTTGCTTTACAAAGGAAAATTCAAGAACAAAACCAAGAAAAACTTTACAAAAACATATATTCTAATAAAAGTGTCTAAAATCAAACGGTATATGTAAATTTCTTTTAAAAACACAATTCAATTTCCATATTTTTCACATGAATGTGAAAGATTGTGCATTAAGTAGTACCATTTATATGATAAAAGTTAAATAACCAAAATAAAGGACAAAAGTGAGTTTTTGAAAACTAAATAAATCTAAAGGGCAGCTTTCTGACAGAAAGGACTGTCCTTTATAATAAAGGACGTATGGTCACTGTAGTTATATCAAGGTTTTTTCAAACCTGGCAACTTTAAGATGTGTGGACTTCAACTCCCAGAATTCTGGCTGGGGAATTCTGGGAGTTGAAGTCCACATATCTTAAAGTTGCCAGGTTTGAAAAACATTGGATTGTATGAAGTGGGTAAAACTGCAGGCCACAAGAAGTATTTGTTATCTACAAAAATATTTTAAAATGTAGATTATACTGGAAAACTATGTGGCCTCTGGTGATTTCTAGGAAAATCCAATCACACTTCTTTAGAATTCTATCACTACAAAACAAATTAGAAAAGACAAAAAGTTGCAAGATTCTTTCTCTCAATACTGTTTTAAGCGAAGCACAATCATAGCAAGTTGAAATTTGGACAGGCGGAGGAAGAAACACTTTTCTCCTCCTTTTAAGTATGTCCGCTCAAATCCTCACATCCCAAGCTGCTTTGAATCCTCTTATGAAGAAAAGAATGTTCTCATTTTTTCCCCCTTTGGGGAAATACTTCAGGCAGACCAAAGGCAAGGAAAGTACCTTTTCTACCTCTCCATCCATGCCTCTTGGAAGTTCTAGATTGCACCGTAATTAAAAATTGAGAACCCTGGTTGCATCCTGAAGCTTGACGTTATGAATCCAGAGTATCCAACATTTGTTATGTGCACACATGGAAAGATGTGGCAGGGTGGGGAAAGGCTCCACCCAATCCTGTACTAGAAAACAACATTACAGCAGACACATAAGTCATCTCTGAGGGCTAGATCAGAAAGTCAGATAAGCTGCAGGCTACAGCTAATTTGAATTCCTATTACGGTATTGTACCCTGAAATTAACACAACTCTCATATCATTGTTGCTATGACTGTAGATGCCAAAGTAAGTTTGATGGGAATGTCTGATTTGAAATATTAAAAAGAAGCGGGTGGCTTTTTCAAAACTTTGATGCACTGCATTAATGAGAGTTTACAGACTCATTCTTTTTCCTACTGAAGCTGAATTCACACCTTCAAGTCACTGACTTGGTAACTGCAGTATCGAGTGATCTGAAACAGCCACCACAGATCAATAATTGCAAACAGATAAATCTGAGACACAATAAGTGAAAGCAGAACAGTGCAAATCATTCCTTCTTTTTTTACTTAGAATTATCTTTTCAATGTTTAAAGAAAGGAAGAAATTCCTTTCCCATTCCTTCCTTCCTTTAAACCCTGATAATGATCAACCAGTAAAGCTGCAGATAGTTGTTGTTGTTTAGTAAGGCGGGATTTTGGGATTCACAGTATTGAATTCATAGACTTTGTTCTGGCTATGCAAATAATATGCTTAGTCATAAGGGAATGAGGTGGCCTTTCTATTTCTGGGGAGCATCACCAGCTACTTTATTCCAACAGTTCAGGAGGAAGATTTTTAATGTAGCTGCCCTGCCCTTTTGTGAACAGTATAACCAATTTGACCTGTGAGGTAAGCAGTTTTTCAAGGTAATTGGCCTGCTAATATCAGCTACACACTCATACATTGTCATGTACAGTCTGCAGTTTGATATAATGTAAGCTTGCTGGCAAAAATGACACATGGACATTTTTAAGGGGAAAAAAAACCCCTGCACTTTCTCAGTAGCGCAAGTGGTTCAAAGTGGTGCAAGCCAAGAAGTGTTAGAAATTTGGCTTAATTAGGAGTCATTAGCATTAACAAAGAGGCAATTACAGTACACCATTTCATTTAGCTTGAGAAGCCCAGCTAATCTAGCATTCTGGTCCCATGTAGCCCAACCAGTTGTTTGTGAGAAGGCATTAAGCAGCATATGAATGCAACTGCTCCCTTCTGCTTATACTCCCTAGCCAATAGTACAGAGAAGCACACTGACAGTAATTTACAGCCATCTTGATTAGTAGCTACTGATAGGGTTACAGAATCTCCTATGACTTTGCCTAGACCTCTTTTCAAGCTGTCCGAATTCATGGCTCTCGCACTTTGTGTTAGTGAATTATATAATTTAACAGTAGACTGTATGAAGAAGCACTTCTTTTGACTGATTATGAATTTTCCACTTTCAGGCTAATTCTAACATTTATGACTCTTTCACCGTACCACGCATAATTGTATGTGTCTTTATGAGATTCCCCTTATTCTTTTCCTCATCCAAAAATGTCTTGTGTTCTGACTTCACTCATTCCAAGTGTGGGTGTACCACAGATTTTTATAAAGGCATTACGATATTGCAGATTTTGAATTTGTCATGATTTCCAGTATCAAAGCAGAGCAAGCACACAGACAGCTTAAGCTTTTATCATATTATCCATAACAACCCCTGTGCTGTATGTACATTATTACTCCTGATGCATACTTTCACATTTGTGGACTCATATAGCTAGCCATCAACTGTTTTTTGGTGGCATACTATTATCTCTAGAAGATCATTAAATTATAATAGCGCATAATCATCTGTAAGTCTGGCAAGCAAAACCTTTAAAACCTAGGCCACAATCTTAAACAAACTTGCCTGGGAGTAACCTAAGTGGGATGTTATGAATTTATTTCTGGTCATATTTATTCTATCATTCTTCTAGGCGCTCAAGGCAGTGCCTTTAACAGACTGCTCATTTTATTTTCACAACAAACCAGTGAAACCGATTGAGCTGATATGTATAGGACTGAACTATATATAACTGCACTGTTAAAGATTTTGAATTGGGACTTTATGGTATTATTTATAATCACTAATGTCAAAATGCCTTTTTTATATACAGTATATGAAAAAGATATTGAGAAGAGGTGTGGAATCTGGCAGATACACTGACAAATCCTATCATTTATATAAGGCATTTCTTGTACTGAAAAGTGCTATGTAAAGAGTAATGAAATTAGTAGATTCTCTATCCCTGTTTAATCTATGGCATCATATTATTGTTTCCATTGATTGTGGAAATAATCAAGCTACAAATGTATTCATCCAAAGAACTATATGCAAAGAACTAAAGTAACGTTTTAGGGATTATGACGACAAGGCACATCCATGCATCAGCTAGACTTTTACTCCAATTTAAAATGTGTAGCTTTAGATTTCAGCTTCTGAAAACCACAGAATGAATGTCCTATACTCCCTACTTCTACAAAGTGTTGCAGTCGTTTAACAGTGTTCCCCCACATACCAGGAAATAAGCTTTCACAAAAAAATTAATTTGTTCTAAAAACCAAAAATCAACATAAATGGTGTACAATGTCATGGAATGGCTATCCATACTGAGACCCAATTTTAAAGGTAAGCTGATAAGCGAGATGTTAACTAAACCCTGGAAAATATACTGAAAATCAACCAACTTCTTTAGCCTAGACCTGAAATCCTGCGCATACTTCTTTGAGACTCACTTCTAAAAAAACATATATAGGACTGAACTGTAAAAAGGTTTGGGATTAGGATGTGGGGAACATACAAAAATAAAATTTAATTCAAGGTACCTGTTTTTGCTGCCCAAACTACATACAACATTTTTTCTGTGCAAAGCTAACCTAGATATAGAGAGAAAAAATCTAAAACAATGCACACTCATGTACAAAATAATTCACAAATGTTTATTTTGCCATTAATAACTGTACTTGCCTTAATTACCTTGTACTTACATTTTTTTTTTATTGCGGACATGTACTTCAAGTTTTTTTAGAATTAAATCTTAAGTTTTGTCAATATGCTAGTTTACATACAAAGCAATAATCATCTCTGGAAATCAAAATATCTTTAAGCAATACATGAAAACGATTACTCCACAGTACTTACTTAATAGAAATGATTTGAAAAGAAGCATCTTAACTGATGGGATAAGAGTCAGAACAAGGGCCACAATAAACTTTTTCACAGGCAACTTTAATACCTACAATTTAAATTGGCTTTTACTTAAAAAGGTCACTGTGTAATAACACCCCCCCCCCATTTTAGTGCCCTCCAGAAACATTGGGATTTCAACTTCCTGGAAGTCCCAATTCAACTGGAGCACACCAGATTGAGGAACTTTAAAGATCTTTAAGATCAAGATAAAAACCTACACAACCTGTAATCGCTGTCTGATGTCCCATTCCCTTTTTCCCTCTTACAGATAGCATTCACTCACAGTACAACACACAGGAAAATGGCTAAGCATAATCTTTTTAGTTTCACAAGTAAAAACTGCCTCTGCAGGTGTTATCAACATTTGACACTTATACTAAAGAGGTGGTTCAAAGTTCATTATGCAAAGAACACAGCTCTACCTGGTATCATCACCTTCTAGTCCCATCCCATCTCAGAACATTACACTGTACATATTTTAAAAGGAATCGGGGTTGAATTCTGAAATACTAGTAATTAATTAGCATGCTCATTACTAAATCTGCTTTTATGATGTCCAGGTATATTTGGTAAATTATTGTAATTTATCAAATATACCTGTGTATGATTTGGGTAGTGGCAGAAATATTTATTTATTTATTTATTTGATTTCAAGCTACCACTGAGAACAATTGTTTTTTTACCTGTGGATGTCCACACTCCATAAAACAGCTTCCTCAACTTATCACCAAAATGCTCCCTGAAGAAGCCAGTCTCCACTGCAGCAGTATTAAATTATGACCTTGTTACCACGTTAGATCATAACTCACACACGTTGCCTCAAAGTTACAACACTAACAGGAACTTGCAGTCTCTAGTGTTTAATGCCCTAGGGAGAAATGACAGTGGGAAACTTACAAAACACTCCTGCAGACTTGGGATATGACACCAAGGCATCATATGTATTTCACAATCTATAATCTGTTGTGGAATGATTATACGTGAAAGCCTATTTACACTCCCTGTTATGATTAGGAAGGCAAAGAGAAAAAGTATGATTTATTTAAATTATCAGCCACTTTGGATTAGCAAGTAAGTGTAACTCCCTGCCCATCACTTGTCTTCATTCATCAGGTCCCATCTTGACTACAGGTGCTTCGAGGTTTCCTACTATCAGAACACCCACAGTGGGCAATTTACCTAGGAAAAGCTAGGGGGGTCTCATAGGGAGTGCAACAAGCCCTATGAAATTACTTCAGCAAACCCAGAAGGCACCTATTAATGCCCATTCCTACCCACTGTGTATTATCAGGAACTCAGATGTAACCCCAGTGACTATCAACTTCTCCTTCCTCAAGATATATTACTCAGGCCTGATGCAAAGCAGACTGCACAATCATGCCTAAAGGGGCCAGGAAAAGTTTATCCCCTTTTTCCTAAAGACTTTCAAGCCAATATACATTAAAAAATCTGTATATCACAAAAACCCTTTGCAACCCGTGTCTGCATTCAGGCCTACTGGATTCCTTTCACCTGGGCAGAATTTTCCTCTTCTAGGGTCCAACTCCCCTGACTGACATATCCATTAACTATGAGTTAATAAGTTGTTGCGCGTGTGCTCACGCGGGCATGGATTTCGCACAGACGCCTTTCCTTCTCCTCTCCCCACCGGCCCCGGAGTGTAAGTCCTGTCTTTCCACAGATTTCGCGTAGGGTGACCCCATCCGACAAGATTTCAGCTTCTTCTCCCGATCACTCTCTCTCACAGCCCCCACTCTGGAGAGGAACCTTAGGAGGAAACCCAGCGCCCTCGACTCCGCTAGGGAAGGAGACCTGCTCTTGCCTAGCGTGGCCCCAGCGGTCCGCCCCCCGAAACAAAGTTTCTTCTGCCCTTTTGCGGCTCCGGCTCCGCTGCCCGATCTCTCTCCGCTCCCAGCGCACCCCCCGCAGCCTCCCCGCTCCCGCTGGACCCAGACACGTGCCTCCGCGGACCGAGTTCGCTGAACGCCTCCTAGAGTTGCAGCGAATGGCAGCCGCTACTCGGGCGAGCGGGCAGGCACTCTGGCCACGCAGCCCTGACTCTCCCCCGTCCCGACGCGCCGCAAGAAGCTTCCGCTGCCTCTTTCGCTCACGCACTGACCTGACGCTGTCAACGCAGCAGCAGCAGCAACGCTCCGCGTCTAGTGGCACGGGCTCCCCCGCCCGGCCCGTCCTATGGGCAGGCGCCGCCCCTCGGTCCCGCGGCTCCGCGTTCCCGCCCTCCAGCCAGCCCCCGTGCCCCACCCACCCGGGAGCGCCTCGAGCGCAGCGGCGGAGCCCGCCGGAGCCGCTTTCTGCCTGCCCGCTGGCCCAAGTCCGAACCCGGGCGCAGGAGAGGGGCCGGAGGGGCAGGAGCAGTCGAGCCGGGCGCTGGGAGGGTGCGCGGGCTGGGGCTTCTGTTCTCCAGCCCGCTGGGTGCGCCAGGCGATTAACGACCGGAGGAGTCTCTTTTTTTTTCCAGAAAGGTGGATCCACGCGCCGGCCAAGAACCCGGGAGGAAATGCGCGCAGTTTGAATACAGTCCCGCCAAAGGATATAAAGCGCGTGGGGTGGCGCCACCGCTGGTCTTAGGTTTTGCGGGGGCTCAACATGGAGCCTTCAGGGACCCAGCCCGCGTCTCGCTTTCCCACGCGCAGGTTTCCCCACGGACCAGTTTTCCAATGGACAATCTTGCTCTCTGCCCCCATAAGCGTCAGGGTCACTTTTAGGGTAGTCCCAGGTAACCTGCCCCCCTTTTTTTCTACGGTGGGCTTTGGACATCAGATTCGTCTTGTTTTCCTCTCAATAGGAAATGAAAAAAGAACGTAGGAAATGCAACGTGTATTTACTTTTCCTTCCTCTGTATTGTACTATTTTTATTTCCTTGCCCTTTTGCTGTTTTCCAATCCATCATGCTGCTGGTCACTCTCACTCTCTCAAAACTTGCAACTTTCCCACATTGAGGGTTTGGACACAGAAATGAGAGATTTGGCAACTTTGGAGCAGTCAGCTGTTTGGGGTTTTGTTACTAGTGGTGTTTTGCTTTTGGTTTTGCAACTTTATATGCAGGTTTGAAGCATTTAGAAATGACGCTTGCAGCTTTTGCTGTCCAAGTCTCTGCTGCCCTGTAATGGATTTCTGTAGCCCAGATAGGGTAGCCTCTTCATGGTTTTAAGGCCCTTCCAATGTCGGTAGGTGAGACTGACCCAGGTGGACTCCCAGGAGGCAACTTGGATTTCAGTGCTGCTGCGAGGGTCAACATCTAATTGCAGCTGTGGCTTGATCAAGGATATTGCGGATTACGAGGAATCGCTGCAACTATTGTGGTACAGATACTGTATTAGATCTGGTTAGTTCTTTGTAGTCCATCCGAAAACACCAGGGTGTAGGAGGCGTAACTTGGAAGTAATATATGTATATACAGCTATACGCATATATACACCTACTTGCCTCCATGGATGGAGTGGGGATATCTATCTATCTATCTCCTGGAAAAAGGCAGTAGCAAATCACAGTAGTACTGTTGCCACACAAACTATAGACTGATAAAGCCAGCAGGACTTGAATTTCACTTGAAGGAAACTTTAACTGCTAAGGAAATAAAAATGGGATTCTTAAACCTGTCTGAAACAGCAAGGCTAATATAACTTATCTCTGGTTGTGAAGGTATACTTAGAGTATCCTTAAATGAGACACAATAATTGTCTGTAGTCAGATATGTTTCTTCGGAAAGTATTTCTAATACCATGATAGATTAGTTTCTTTGTTTAAAATGTAATGGCTTTGTTCCAGCTCAAATTAACCGGGTCTGGCAGCCCAGTTGTTTGCAAGCCACTCAATCCTACTGGCTTTGTGGACTTGTTCATCAGCAGTTACGTTACAATTTTGGCCAGAGGAGTTCTAAGTAAATATGGAGAGGATTGTTGTTTAAATCCATTTAAAATCAGTTGAATTAAATTAATCAGCAATATCAGACATTTTGTTCTGTTGGTTTCAATGGGTGATTAACAGCAAAAGCCTGCTTTTACTGGGAAGTAACTTCCAATGAGGGTTACTCCCAGATAAGGGTACCTTGAATTACAGCCTTAGTCAAAATCACCTTTCCCTATTTTGTTATGAAGAAAAGTTGCAGTGTTCTCAGTTGGCTAGTGAGTAATGAATAAAATACAGGACTGCATTGTTTAGATTAATTGGTTGAAAAACTTATAAAAATATGCTCCCAGTGAATTTATGCAAGGGCTTTTTTTGTGGACTGCCTCTCTGAAAATCTCTCCTTTTACATTCATTTCTGTAAGAAATTCTTACATAAGAAATTCTTTGAAATTCTTATGAATTCTTACATAATTTCTAAGGCAATATTTTCTATGGCATGTCTAAACTGGTTAAAAACAAATAAAATGCATCTTTTTTCTTTTTGCTTCATAACGATGATTGGTTTTATAGAAATGTATGTAAATGAGAGCCAGCGTAGCATAATGGTTGAAGGGAGTGATGACATGGGGGTTCTCGTCCACGCACAACCATAGAAACTCCCTTGGTGACTCATACTCTCTCAGTCTGACCTACCTCATAAGCTACCTGTTGGGAAAAATAGGAGGAGGGAGCATCAGGCATGCTGCCTTTTGCTGTTGAATGAAAGGTGGAATATAAAAATTATTATATTCCATCCATCCATTTCATATTATTTTTATATTCCACCTTTCATTCAACAGTTCAAGGCAGCATGGATGGAATATAATAGTTAAGGAATTGCTTCAAAATCATGATGAGTTGACTAAGATTTCTTCATTAGCTGGCAGGAATGCAAGTAAAATAATTGTACAAAGTTTGGAAATGTGTAGAAAATGTGCCCTGACATGGACCAAAAAGGTCCATTATTTGAAGATCTTTTTCTAAACCTCAAGCTTGTTAAAATCCAAATGTTCCTGTGATGCAATTTCATGAATCATTTATTTATGTATATATAATTTAAAGTATTATTTTTCTTTTCTGGAGAGAGTGAAAAAATGGATAGATTGAGATTAGCACTTGTCCTGTCAAACCCTAAGATTAGCACATCAAATCTGGGTAAAATTGTAATTGCTATATACAGTAATAGTGATAACTGATTCCATTGTTTTTACTTGGATCATGTTTACCTACTTTAATGGGACTTGCTGCCAAGTAAGTTACAGATTTACAGTGCAATCTTATAGATGCAAATGTGGAAGTAAGCCCCTTTGTGTCAAATGGCTGATTGATTGATTGATTGAAATCTCTTTATCATAAAGATTGTCATTAACAAGGGAACCAGGAAGAAAATTGATTTTCTTTCTTAACCAGGTAAAGGCTTTTAAAAATCAATTTCAGTGTTCTGTATCTTACATCTTAGCTAAACAAACATGAATTTATAAACATACTAATATTTTTAAGAAAAATAAATAAATTTGATCTATATAAAAACAGCCTTATGCCAATAGAAAATAAATTTAATTTCACATTTACTCCCATAATTCTTGAGAGTGAATAGATATTCTGAAAATTGATTATTGTATTAAAATATACTACCAATAAATTATGATAGGCAATGAATTAATATCACATAATTTAAAGACCACAAAAGTAATACTCATTGAATTAAATGGAACATACACCTAGGTAAATACCTTTGCAACCTTTCTTGCATTTAGTAAAGATTTTCACTTGATGTAATAATAAAATACCCTTGATGTTTATATTTGATGGCATTGTAACTAGTTCAAGTGAAATCCTATGCAGACTGGTCTTTTAAAAGACCCATTAAGTTCAGTGGGATTTTCTTCCAATGCTCTAACCACATACCTTGGAATGCATAGGATTGGACAGGAATCCATTTTATCTTTGGAAATCAACTCTGCATAGCATAATCTAGCAGAGTTACACTAAGCAGCACCATCTTTCCAAAGCCGGGGTGGGGTCTGGGGGGCTTATGGGAGGTCACTTAGGAGGCACATTTCTTTATCATTTTCCTAGTTATTTAAAGTAACTATTTGTTGAATTCTATTTATTCATGCAGCAAAGAAATCATAAGTGGGCTCAGTTAAGGGGCTCAACTGGAATTTTAGAAAACAGCAACATGAAACAATAAAATGAACAGAGCATAGAGGAATATACATTTTAAAAGTCATGTTTTTGTTTTTTGCCTTTTTTTCCCCCATTTTCCAGCAACTCATACTTAGGGTAGGACTGGCTGGAAGCACTGGCACTTGACAGGTGAGCCCTCTTCCTCCCTGGAGGGAGGGGGCCCCTGAGGACATGCCAGGATGGGAAGCAGGGTGCAGTTTTCTTTGTGGTCTGCTGCTCCCTTTGCTCCCCCTCCCCCCAGCAAAATAGCAGACAGTTCCGTGGATCAGCTGAGGAGGAGGAGTGATTTCTCACATTCCCTGCCAGCTTCCCACAAGCAAAGTGAATGGGGAAGCTGGCAGGAAGTTGGAAGTTGCTCCCACTCCCAATGCTTTTTTGCCCGCCCATGGTCATTCTGTTTTTCTCTTATGTAAGGAAGTATCTCCAGAAGGGTGACCCAGTGGGTCACGGGTTGCCTAGTTCTGAGTGACAGCGGCCATGTAATCTTTCTCCCTCAGTGGGTATAACCAGTATTTGAGCCTAAACTGATAACTATGTCATAGCTACAACCTAGCAATCCAGGAGCAAAGAGAGTTTTTAGGTCAGACTTTTCTAGGTCTGTCTCCTGAAATTTAATATCCAGGGAGATGTCATTCAGGAGTCCCAAACTTGGGATGATGTTAGAAGCTGACACTTTGTAGGATGCCAGCTTTCTCATTTCTTTTTAATTGTTTGCACTGTGAACAGTTGGGATGTCTGGTGGGCCTTGAAAACTCTCTGTGGGCACATTGGCACCATGTTAAGACCCCAAGTGTTATGCCACCAATCTCTGTGCTCAAGATACTCCACATACTTGTGTATCCAAGCCTATGGAAAGCTCTAGAAGGATCAAAACATATTTCCATTCCCCTGCTTTTCTCTCATCAAAGATCACAAATCAGGATGGCTGTAGTAGTCTCAGTTCCAAATACAGCTAAGAATTACACTGATATGAATTGAGACAATCAGTTCCATCCAAAAGCTTGAATGAAGTCTCTAAAAAGTTTATTTAAGGGATTTATATGGCCACCCAGGGGACGCAGTGGCACAGTGGCTTAATGACACTGAAAGTTGCCGGCCAGAAATGGTCAACACTTCAGCGGTTCGAGCCCAGATCCGCACAGCAGAGTGAGCTCCTGCTTCCTCCCCAGCTCCTGCCAACCCAGCAGCTCGAAAACTTACGTGAGTAGATAAATGGGGACTCTCACCCTGGTGGGAGGAAAAATGCTGGTGGTGCCTTGCAAAGGAGACAGGACCAGTTGCCGGTAACGCGGAAGCTGCGCATGCCCGAAAAGGCACAAAGCAACGGAAACCCCGCCTCCTGCGCTCGCCAGCTGGGCTCTGCTCTAGGAAGGAGGCCATGGCAAACCTTGCCATGAAAACTGCAGGGACTTGTCCAGGCAGTCGCCGCAGAATCAGTAACGATTGAGTGCAGATTAAAAAAAAAATGGCCATCCAACTCTCAAACTGTGACTCTGTGACATAGGATTAAGAACACAGAATAAAATAATGAGTACAGGTAGTCCCTGCTTACCGACTGCCTTGTTCAAGCAACTGTTTGAAGTTATGACCGCGCTGAAAATATAACTTTACAACCAATGCCTGCGTTTGTGACCTTCGCAGCATCTCTCTGTCATATGATCACCATTACAGCCATTACATGTTGTCCTGTGCCTAACCTGTTGTTCTTCCCCCCCCACCCCCCAGCAGAGTGAAGAGATTAAAGAGGAAGGGATTACAAGAGAGTAAGCAGGCACACAATGGGAAAATCACATTGAAGGCAATGTGCTGGCGTCAGCAGCTATGCAAATGTATTCCCCTTTGTGTACCTGCTTATTCTCTCATAATCTATTCCTATCCAATCTCTGTGGTCTAGGAGGGGGCGGGGTGGAAAATGGGTCAGGCACAGGAGAGATTGCCTACAGAAATCACTTTTTTTTCTTCCTTCCCCCCTCTTGCAAAGTAGAGAGATTGGAGAGGAAGGGATTACAAGAGTAAGTAGGCACACAATGGGGAATACACATTAAAAGCAATGTGCTGGCACCAGCAGCTGCATGCATACTATGCAAACAGTGCAGTGTATTAGCAACTACGTCACTTAGCGACAGAGTTGCCAGCCCCAATTGTTGCTAAACAAGGACTACCTGTAACATGAAAAACAATATAATAAACCAAGGCTGAACCACAATCATGTTCAAATTTTCAACATGATTTCAAGACAGGCTCCAATGTCCTGGCTCAATGCCAGGGGAAGAAACACCAGGTTTTCACCTTACAGATGGTCAACTGGGTAACGGTCATCCATATCTTGGAGGGCATGCTGTTCTAAAAGGTGGGCACCACAACAGAGAAGGTATGCCTCCTAGCTGAAATTGTATCGTAGAAAGGACCCCAAGCACACCTACTCTGTCAGACCTTGTGAGCTGGGCAATTGGAGGTAGGCAGTCTGGCCCTATGCCATGACGGGCTTTACAGGTGATAACCAGCACCTTGAATTGCACCCAGACACCTCTTGGAAGCCACTGCAGCTTGCAGATGGCACGGGTAGTTACAGGCACGCCACAGTACACCCAGGTAATACCACTACTTTGCAAGCTGTACTTGCTTCCTAGAGGTGCCTGGTGCAATTCACAGTGCTGGTCATCACCTGTAAAGTTTTTGACCTTCCAGTACAGTGTTTTCCCCCATTTCTGTACTTTTGGAAATTTACCACATACAACTTTTTTTTTTTTTTTTTTAGTTAGAGATGATTGATGTCCAACTGCAATCACATAAACTTAGCCAATGTAGAAATCGTCAACATGGCTTTTCATCAGCACACTATCTAATAGGTTACTAGAGAATTATAAGCAGGCAAATCAGGGAGTGGTAACCAGTGAGATAACAGCGAAGACAACTGATCCCGCAGGTTCAGGCTTTACGGCTCTAGCCCTAAGAAAGTCTATAGCCACAGGGCTGGGGGCCCCTCCTTTCTTTGCACAAACCTCTTATCAAGAAAGTTAACTGTGTGCCTTGCAACTGGTAATGCACTGTCCAAAATGGGAGTGCACAGCAGGCATGGACTGGTTAACCGAGATAGTATGTTAAGTTATAAATACTGTTTCTTTGTAAAGAAATAAGTAAATAAGAAAAAGAAAAGGCCAGATTCGGTTTAGACATGCTTCAAAGAAACCATCTCACCTGAGCCCAGTGGACTCTGTTTTACACATACTACATCCTTGGAATAAGGTCAACCTATCATTCAACCTATACTTTGAAAAGCTAAACTCCCCTCACACTCATAGCTAATGGGAATGGCCTTTTAAAAGAAATCCATAGATTGTTTCATTGTCAAAACAAAAGAAAAGCCCTAGATATTTTGAATGGAAATAGAACTGCTGTTTCTTGTGCAGATGTGTTAAAATAAACAGACGGGATTTTTTTCCCCTTACAGCAACATTAATTAGCTAATGAAAGATTTCTACTTTGAAATAGGTAAGGAACGGTTATGACTGAAAGTCATAAAGGAATGACTGCCCTGCGCTTGGCTGGGCAAAAGGCAGTGGATCGGTTTACTCCTGTGCTTCTATGGGAGCTCATTGAATTCACTGGGAACTGTTCACAAGCTCCTCTGGCCACAATCACGATGCAAGGGACTTTGGAAAATCGCGTAGTTGTGTGACTGCCCAGAGTCCACTTTTAACAACATACCATGTTTTCACAACAATGAGTTTTGTGTATACTTATTTCCAGTAGCATAGCCATGGTTAGTTCATCCTAGGAAGAAGGACAAAGACTCCTGGAATTTTGGAAGAATCCACTTTCACAGCAATTAGAGAAAAAAGGTAGAATGATGGAATTATTAAGCCCTGGACAAAAATAAGTCTGATAGTGGCTTTCAGATGGACTGGAGTGCAATGTATGTATATTTAATTATGTATGTTATGTAATATGTTATATTATGTTAATTATGTGCAGCCCATTCCTCTATAAACCCTCACTTGGATAGTGTGGAAGCTGCAGTCAGCACTGGAAAGGGTATTTTTTGGCCTCCTCACTTCTTGCCATGGAAGCCAAGCAATTTAGCCCCAACGTTAAGTTGCCTTAAGCTCTTTGCTTTGGAGCCCAGCCTAGAGGGCAGGAGGAGGGTCAGAAGGGATGTGATCTGCAAACAGGAGCTCATAGAGTTCCTGTTTCTGTCCTGAGGAGGAGGAAGTAATGGGTGAAACTCCCTACTGAAAAAGACTGAAACAGCAACTTGTCGGCTAGGCCTACTCTCAAGAGAAGTGCACTGCATACTTGGAATTGATATAAAGACACCCAAGTCTCCTAATAGCCCCTGAGAAACATCTCTTTCTACTAATCCACATGGGAACAAATTATATAGCTAGATACAGCCTTGAAGACACTGCTGCAAGAGATTAAGAAGGAGGGGTAAAGAGCTGGGTGCACAAGTGCATTCTGCACTCCTTGTTGAAGGATGTGCCCTGGGAAGAGAGAACAGAATATTGGAAGCTAACAATTGGCTATGCAGAAGGTGTCAGTGGGAATGGCTCAGATTCTTCATTAATGGGACCTGATTTTGAGATGAGGGATTTCTAGCAAGAGATGGGATGCACCTCACAAGAATGGAAAACAATGTGTTTGGAAGGTGGCTTGCAAATCTGATTTAGAGGGCCTTAAATCAAAACTTGTGGGTGAGGAAATAGCGGAAAGCCAAGTACTAGGAGGGGGAGGGGGTATGCATGATGCTGAAGCACTCAGTAATAAGCACATATCGCAAAGGAGGAGTTATGTTACATGTCCCAAGGATTCTAGTATCTAAATGCATAGAATATGGGGAACAAATGGCAAGAACTAGGTGATATAATGGAGAAAAAGTAATTTCATAGGCATTACTAAACTAATCCAAATACTAAAGGATACTATAGTTACAGTATAGCTTATTCCATAGGAACGGACCAGACAAAAGGCAAGGAGGAATCATATTACATATGAAGGAAGTATATACATGTTTTGAGATTCAAGAATTTGAGCACAGGAGTCCAACTAAGATATTCTTTTGAAGGTGTCCTATATAGCCACATATAATATTATTATAATATAATATATTCTATTAATAATATAGCCACATAATGCCCTTTGACACCAAATTGGTATCTTTCAAGATGGAGAAACATAATAATAATTGGAGACTTCAACCGCCTGGACATCTACTGGAAAAACAACTTGATCCCAGCTGCAAGATTTCAAAAATTCATTCAACAAATATTGTTGACTCTTTCATTTTCCAGAAAACTGAAAAAGAGACCTGATCCCAAGCAATAGGGAAGAGCTGGTTGAAGAGGTAAAAGTGGTGGAAACTTTGGAAGGAAGTATCCATGTCATTTTCATGTTCAGGGTACGAAGGAAGGAGAAATTAAAGTATAGTCACACATGTTCAGCAGAGCCAGTTTCAATAAGTATAGTTATACGTGTTCAGCAGAGCCAATTGCAATAAACTTAGAAAAACATCAGATAGAATCTTATGGATGGGATCCATTGGACAAAGAAATGCAAGTGAGTTGGAACATTTCAAAATAACTACAATTGCACACCATTCCAAAAAATGGGGAGTGGGTTAGGAGACTATTGTGGAAGCATAGGGAACTCATGAATGAGTTAAAAATGTAAGCACGACAATCAACAAAAGGAGGGAGTGGCAACCCAAGATAAGAGATGGTTAAGGAGCACCTGGCTCCTGGACCAGGAGTCCAGGTCTGAATTACATCTGAATGTTTTAAATAAATTTGTAGATGTTTCAGAATCCCTTTCCTGAATCTTTCATAAAATCATGGAAGCTGGATAAAGTACCAGAGGATTGGAGAACAGCAAATGTTCTTATCTTCCAAAAGGGAGAAAAGGAGGACCTGGGTAACTAGAGACCACTCTGAATGACACTTGCAATGGTTTATTAAGCAATCTGAGTATTTAGAAAATAATGCACTGTTTGACATGTATCAACACAGGTTTATCAGCAATAAATCATGCCAAATCAATCTGATCACCTTTTTTGATAGAGTGACCAATTTAATTGACCTTAGGAATATGGCAAACTTTTACTTCAGGAAAGCTTTTGACAAAATCTCTCATAAAATTCTAGGAGAGAAGATGATAAAATATGGGCTACACTATGCTACCATTTGGTGTTGGTGAAAACTTCTGAGAATACCATAGTCAAGAAAACAAACAAATGGATCATCAAATAAATCAACTCAGAGTTTTAATTTGAGGAACAAATGACCAGGCTCAAATTATCATATTTCAGACATATTATGCAAAGATCTAACTCTTTGGAGAAGGCTCTAATGCTGGGAAAGATAGAAGGAAAGAGAAGAAAAGGATGACCAGCAGCAAGGTGGATGGACTGTGTTACAGTGGCAATGGGAGCACTGTTGGAAAACCTGAAATTTAGGGGCAGATTGTCATGAAAAAAATCTATCTATGTGGTTGTTAAGAGTTAAACCAACTTGATGGCACATAATCAATCAATGCTACCATTCGATGGAAACAAAGCTAGTTGAACTATTGTACCCAATGAGTATATGTCAATCGGTACATAACAAGCAGGAAAAACTTTATTTTCTGGGCCCATTTGAAAAATAAATGTGTAACACTTTTGAAATCTTGGCAGATGCTAGGATCTAGATATATTAAACCAGGATTCTCAATTCCTGTATTGAAAACTGCTAAGCATATTTGCTTATCAATAGGTAAACAGTTATGATTTGATCCCAGATCACATGAGAACTTGATTTTGTGGTATAACTCAAATCTGAAAATAGTGGGGAAGATGTTCTTTTGGAATGTTTGGGCTAAACAAGGGATTAATACTTTAAATCAGTTTATTTTTAGTGGTTATTTTAAAGACTTATTGTTGTCTGAGTTTGACTTGCTTTCAAAATATGCTTGGCAATATATACAATTGAAACGTATTAATCAAAGAGTACAGCCTGGATGATTTAACAGCCTCCAAGGTACCGGCAAGTTTAGCTTCTATAAAAGAGACTGCATTTGAACAAAAACTGAAAATGGGACAAATTAATCAAAAATGTTATTTCAGGTCTATTGGACCCCTCAAAGAATGTTTAAAAAGGTATGGACATTAGATTTTTTTTTTAATGTTGGTGATATATGAAGTTTGATTTGATAGCTCATGATTTGGTCTTGTTCTGTTATAGCTTTGTTTTGGTTTCAAATTAATATTATGTTGACATAATTTTGAGAAGAATATTATATTTAAAGATCTCATTGTGATGTTGAATTATATTCCTAAAATATGGAATTTGTCATCTTATGAAAAGCTTTGGGTTTATCAGACTTGGGGTACAGTCATTCTCCTGATTTTAAGGAATGGATCCAGGATATGTTATATTGTTATCTATTTTTGAAAAGTCTTTGTGCTGTAAAAATGAGAAGATGGCCCATTATGTTATTATATGTCCACATTTAATTATAAACTCAGTGACTGAATTAATTTCATATGGATATCTATACTTATTTATATGAATCTTTTATTTTTGTTTAGGGGGATTGGGTAGGTTTAGTTCGGTTAACCACTATAATATATTTAAAGATTTTACTGTGTTATCACTAGTCAATATAGGCTTTTTTCTTTTGTATTTTACTAATTAACAATACAACATTTTAAAAAAAATATCAGGCTGGAAGAAGCCTTTAAATAGCATACCTCAAGGCTCTCTTCTAGGTCCTGGGCCATTCAACATATTTATAAATAACGTGGATGAGGGGTTAGGAAACAGGATTATCAGTTTTACAGATGACAGAAAGCTAGGGATGGTAGCAAACACTTTAGAAGACAGTGTCAAGAAACTGGAGGACCTTGACAAGTTGGAATTATAGGCAGAAAATAGCAAGACAAATTTCAGCAGGGATAAATGCAAAGTTAAATAGGAAAAATCAAATGAATGAATAAAGGAGTTGGGGGGACCTCATAGGTGAAAAAGAACTGGGTGTCTTGGGGGATCATAAGCCGAACAGTGTACAGGTAGTCCTTGCTTACTGACTGCCTCGTTCAGTGACCATTCAAAGTTACGACGGTGCTGAAAAAATAACTTTATGACCAGTGCCCACATTTATGATCTTTGCAGTGTCCCTGTCTGGCTCAGCCCAAGAACGACGATGAAACAGTTCAGTCCAGTACAGTTCCTTCATTTGCTTACACCCACTAGGCAGAATCTTGCCAGACTAACTCTACACTACAGCAACTAGTGGATATACCCCGTGATACTCTAGGGAGGGGCTAGTCTAAACCTCTTTTCTTCTCATGGTCTTGCTGCGGACTGAGAAAGCGCTTGCCTTGTCCCCCTTTCTGGAATGCACTACCTCCCTCCTGATAGCCTTGATCTCCCATACCAGTCTCCTCGCAGATACCTTCCATTACAGTCCCTCAGTCACATAATCACCATTACAGTCAGTACGCGTTGTCCTGTGCCTAACCTACTGTTTTTCTTTTTTTTCCCCCTTGCAGAGCTCAAGAAAATTTTGAGCTCCAACCATGGAAGAGGGAGGAGGTGAACTCTCCTTCACTGGAGGTGTTGAAACAAAGGATGGACAGCAAACTGTAGTAATAGATAACTGGACTTGCCAGTGGGTTGGACTAGATGATCTGGATATAATTTAAATAGATATAATTTTAATCATTACAACTGATAATTAAAATTATAATTTAAAAATTAATATAATTAATTTTAATTAATATAATTAAAACAGGTATAATTTTATTATTCTAAATGGGGGCAAATCTGAATAGGATTGCTGAAGTCAGTTGCTGTGGGAAGATCAAATTTAATGTACAACAGCAAAGTCTGTACATTATATTATGCCATATTCATCCTAGTTGCACAAGCAGCATCTTTTATAACTAGATAAGGAGATACTTTACAGATTTTGAGCAAAAGCTCATGATAATTCTGGATGTCTAATGATAATTTTGGATTAGTTACATATAGAAAATGGACATAAAAGGTAATATTGTCCTCTCCTTCTTAATATCCCACTTCCATTTTCTAATTAATCATTCTGATATTTCCCATTGTGTCTTCCTATAAATTTTCTTCTGTACAGCATATACAGTTTTGGAAAGAATAGGAAATTATCTAGCCAAAATCCTAGCACCTAGAGGACAATCTTACATTCTAGTAGGCGAACAGTAAATCAAATAAAATCATTCTGGCTGTGGAATACGTGCTGTTCTTAAAGTGAGATAGTTTACTTTAAACATTGAACAAATGGCTGTTGCTTTTACTCTCTGTATTGACACTGTTAGGGTATCTTCACAATTTCTTTCTGTTCTTGGGAGTAGATTTGTTAGTGTACTTTTCACACATCAAAAATTGGCATAAGATAAGGGCTCACAGAGTCTATTTTGTTACATATAAAAGGACATAAATGAGGAAATGGTAGTATTTCCTGATAAAGCAAGACTTTAGAAAAGGCAATAAGTCACTCTGACATCTCATGCAACAGGTCTACTTTTGCCAAGCAGGTGATTCTGGCAATCTACTTCTTTTTTCTCTCTCCCTTTTTTCCTTTAACAAGATAAAGGTGTTACACAGGCTGCAGTTCACAGCTGAACTGATGGCATGTGAAGCAACATTATTAGCAAACTGTGAGCTATTTTTCCAGAGAAAATATTGCAGTAATTTGCAGGAAGTAACCTATTTGTTCCAAAACAGCTGTTGTCACTGAACACCATTATACCTACAACAATTCTAATTATCTTTGGTAACTTTCATGCATTTGGCATCGCTCCATTATTGTTCCTTTAACTGCTTTTAAAATGCATTAGGATGTTGGCCATGATGTATTTGCAGCCCCTGCCTTTGACCTTGGTATTCAGATTAGTGATATTATACAAATTCTATATTCATGGAGCTGTGGTTTGTGACTGTTATTCATAACAAGATAATTTGGTCAGTTTTGCTTTAATCTGTGGCTTTGAAAATCAAAACGGAGTCTTTGAAAGAAACACTGTTACCTGCTTTTGGTATAAACCTGATGCCTTTTAATAATCAGGCAAGGGGAGTGAAAGAATAATGCAAGTTAAAATAAAACACACCCTTAAAATATTTTTTATTTATGGACACACCTGTGAAAATTCCAGTTTTGTTATCAGAAACAATTGCTCACCTTTTTACAAAACCATATTATGGTATTTTGTCCAAGAGTAGATTTGACATAATTAACCAACATACATAAGAGATATCATGCCACCAGATGGATTTTTCAAAGATATCTCTAACAATTCTGAATGCATCAAGAATGCTACGTGGTGGAAGTAAAACATGCATGAGAACAAATGTTTAGTAAGTAGTTCAACCTAGAGCAAGGAGTAAGACAAGGATATGAAATGTTTCCTTGGTTGTTTTTGTATTTATGTATTTATGGATAAATGTATAAAGAATGATTTTGGGGTGACACTACAGGTGTTTTGATTGAGGATGTCAACTTGTATTTTTGTATGCAGATGATACTGTGTTGTGTGATTTTCAGCAAATGCTAGATAGAATATATAATGCAACAAAAAGTATTATCTGAAAATTAACAAGATATTTGTTTTTCATAATGAAAATGGAGTGAATGATTATGAAAGTGCAAAACTAGAGCAAGTATCTTGTTTGTGTATCTTGATAGGATGTTTACTAGATATCGGAAAATGGATGGAGAAATGCTGATACATAGATAGTGGGTAGTACTGTATGTGATCTATATTTTGGAATGGATTTTTGTTGAAAGAAACAATACAGCTGTATATAAGAGCACGTTCCTACTCACTTTACTATGTGGAGAGTTGGATGTTGTAGGAAAAACTAAACATTAAATGAATGCAGTGGGAATGGTGTGGTAGAAAGTGTGTGCTGTAAAATAAGAGGAAATAAGAATTGTAGGTAATGAATTAATGTGAACTGAATACAAAAATGAATGATCAATACAGAAGAAATACATTAGGTGGTTTATTTTTAAAAACATTTTATATATGTTTATTATCTTTTATTTACAAAAATATGGTCCAAGGGTCACAAGGAGCATAGGATGGTTTCTGCCCATCCCACCATCTAAGGGGACCCAGGAATCCTCCCTTCTCTGTCATGGCACCTGCGCTTTGGATCAGCCTCCCCATGAAATCCAGATGGCCCTGACCCTGTTGCCTTCTGGAAGGCCAGTGGAGCCCAGTATGTGGGCTTGCTTTGTGCTGGGAGACAGTTTGTGAGGAGCCTTAGTCATTTTTAATTATGTGTTGCTTTATGGCTTTTACCTTGTGTTATTTTATGCACTGGTCTTGTTAGCCACCCAGAATTATTTGGCTGAGATGGGCAGCCATATAAATTCTTTAAATAGATAAATATATACATAAGTACATAAATAAAGTCACTGGAGGGGACAAAGCTGGAATGTTCTTTGTACTTGAGTGGGAGTTGGGTTTTCTTAACAAAATAAATACCCTAAGGCTTCCTGAGACTTAATGCATGTCATTAAAGTGCTTAAAAATTGTATTCTCAGAATCAGTGAATTGCCACTGAATGTTAATGCTGCAATCAGCAGGTGGAGGATCCAGGGGCCATCCAAATAAATCTGGGGCGCATGCAGCCTATGGGGCAAATGTTGCCTCCTGTTGGGTAAATGCTGCTTATTTCAATGCAGAAAGTTCCATTATGAGTAGCAAGCCGGGAATTTGCGTCATAGTGCTAGTTAGAAGAACCTCAGTTTGCCTAAAGTGGAGCAAGATGCTTCAGTCCCTGTTCCCAAGCTTTTAACAATCAACATGAAAAGAAGGATATGATTCCCAACTATTGAACTGGTTTGGGGACAATGCTGTTGTTTCTTGTCATATTTTTATGTTTATGATCAAGCTGTGATGCAAAGGTTGCTCTTGTCTTTTTGTGAATGGGTTGCATCCAGAGCTAAATTTGGTAGAATTAAGCTGTTCGCTGAATTTTTATCTATCTTAATTTAGAAATCAAAATACAACTATCTAAATATAAGTAATATAAGTAAAGCAGAATATGAAAAAAAGAACAACCAATAGTCTTTAGAAAGTTCGTTTAAAACATTGGGTTTAAATTTAAAAGACATTTTTATGTCCTTTTAACACTTCTAAGATTTTACATACATACATACATACTGTACATACACACACACACACACACACACACGTATGTACCTGTATGTATGTATGTATAATGAGCTGTATTGGACATGTGAAGGAGTTGAGGATAGATGTATTGCACATTTCTTATTGTCCGGTAATTAGTGATTTTGGGGAAAGATTGGAAATATCAGTAAAAGTATAGAGTATAATCTGATTTGTCATCCATTCATTTTTATTTGTTTGATAATCAAACAGTGAGTCATCTCAAGAAGACAAAGAAATAATTATCAATTGGTTAATTGGTTAACTGCTAAAACATTCAGTAGTATATCCCATTGCATCTCTGTCCATCAATCCTTCTCCTCTATAGCTTTCCTCATGCAGAATCTACATTATTGGTAATCTAACATTATATTTTGTAATCCACCCTCATCGGTAGCCTGTTTTCAGCTACATTAGTTTTCTCTTATGAATTTCACTGAACCACAAACAGCAAAGTAGGACATGTCCTACAGACGTTAGTTGACCTCACTACAGCACAGAGGCACTTTAAAACTAGAATACTGCAAAATCAGCCCTCCAGTAACCAGAGGTGGAGGGACAAAACATAAATGTTCTTCTGTAGTGCTTAGATATTTTTCTACATAAACAGTGGGCTGCCAATGCTTCAGGCCCATTAGTATGGAAAATAAGGGAACCAAGCTCAATTCTTTTTGGGGCTCCATGCCTCCCACTATTTTCCTTTAAGAATACTTTAGATCTTAAAGAATCATCCTTCTTTCCCAGAATGGACATAAAGGGCCTGAGATTTCACCAACACTGTTAGCATTTCAGATTATTAACAGGTAAATACATGCTTTAATGAAAATTGACAGTGTGCATAATAGTTTAGAACTCTATACTCTGTATTATAATATTAATTTTAAAAACTGCAAACATAAAAGAAAAATGATAAACACTTGAATGTTTAAGTATATGCTGGTTATCTTGGCCCTGTACACAGATGTGGTCTTCCAAATGTGCATTATAGACAAAATAACATTTGGTTTCTCCTCCTGGAGGCAAGGCCTCTCTGATTAGATAACCACAGACATAGTCTTGCTAAAAATGTATAAACAATGAAGATTGAACATGAATAATGTGGATCACTATATCACTATCACTGAGAAACAGGAATTCCAAACCCATTTAAGCATTTCCTATGAGAACAGGCCCAGTCTTCCCCACCATAAGAATGGTTTGAAGGTTTTTTCTGCTTAAAGGAGGCCTGGGCTGGTATTGTTTCATGACTCCTGGGGCAGAAATCTATAGAATCTCATCTCTGAAAAGTGCTTAGCACAGAGTGATTATTTCCCTCAAAGGCAAATCACTTCAAAATTTGAAATCCTGATAATCTGAAAAATCTATAAAAATGGAAATAATTTTTGGTAATGTTATTGTACTAAAGCTAACCTCATCCATACTTGGTGCACATGCAGTAAGATTGTAAGTACTGGCAGAATTCCATCCTCAAGAGAAATGATAGCTAACACTTAATTTACTTAGTGAAAAGGTAAAGTCTCATTTTGGTCAAGCTGAGCTCTGGAATATTTCATGGATGTGTTCATGTAATTTCCTTAGCAGCAACAGAGAAATGGCTTTCCATTGTCTTCACTCAGGACTATTTTCTTCAACATCCCAGCCCAGTTTACAGCCCTAGAATTTCCTGATAATCTCCCATCTAAGAATTAGCCAAATCTGACCCTACTCACCTTTTGGAGAACAACTGGATGATGTACTTAACTGGGCAATATGCTTAATAATAAATACAGGTACCTAGCTAAATGAACAATGTTTTGGTACCTTTTTTAAAAACTTGGACTTTATTCTATTAATGGCTAGTAGTTTTGGCTTTGATATTCTTTTCACCATTATAAATTATTGTCATAATTTATTTATTAATTCTTTCATTTTTAATTTCCTATCTTGCCCTTCAGAATAGGTTTTCCTAGGGCATCTTACAATATCGTAATGCATAGTGATTAATTTATTCATTTAGTCTAGCTCTGAACTCAGCTGAATTTCATGAAGTTTATAGAAAGTCTTCTTGGCTCTCACCTGATACAGATCTGCTGAGCTTCAGTTTGCTGACTACAACATGCACATTTACATGTGTGTGTTTTCCTAAAATAAATGAATCCTTTATTCTCATTTCTAGATAATGTACACCAGTTTTCTGACCATAATATGCATGCTGGAGCTTTTTAAGTAGAATTGAAAGAATCCATTTCATTATATGAAACTAAGCATCATTAGTGTAATGATACTTTTTTGCTTGACGACTGTCAAAAGACAACCTATTTTATTTTAAGGAGGCATATCTCCCAGTAATCTAAATCTCAAAAACTGCAACAAGTGGATGAAGCGTCTCTGCCATTGCAGATAAAAGATGGTGTTCATGTTTCAAGAGGAAAATGCTTTGACAAAGTGTTTCCAGATGGTACATTTGCTTGTTACACAATCTGGGTGGAACAAGTCACTCATTTCACAATATGGAAGAATGGAATTATCTACTTTAAACAAACACCCCAATCACATGCTGAAACTTCTAAGAGAAATGTATTAGGTAGAGAAATATGGTCTTCTTTTCATGGACTTAAGAGAAAATTTGTCAATCACTGAATTAAAAAGTGTTATAATGCTAAGTGGTTTCATTTCATGAAAGTTTTACTTTCATGGTCAATTTTATTTAAAGGTTTCAAAGCATACTAATTCATTTATGGAATAGCCAAAAGTTATAGATATTCTCTTCTTTCCTGTTTTAAATGCATATAAGAACTCAGATATGGTCACTAACAAACATAGTTACTAAAACAGCCACTGCCCTTCTCGTTTCTCTGTGGGTCTACAAGAGTTATCTGGATGGTCATTGTTGAATACCAAATTAGATGGACTTTTGGTCTAGTCGAGCATAACTCTTAGGTTTTTATCTCAAATGAATTATATGTGCACAAGTAGAGTGCTGACATTTTCTTGCATCATTCTTAATCTTAGCAATAGTGATGAAACAGCAACACCCTGCCATTCATTTCTTCATACAGTATATCAGCTTTGTGACATATGCCTCTTGTATGCTTTATGGTTTAAGATTCCTTTTATGATCACCTGGCAGGAAAAAAGTAAAGGATTTTACAGATTTGTTAAACAGTATAGTGCCGTGAATTTATTTTCTTTATTTTTATTTGCTTGGTCACTGGGGTGCATATTCTCATTATGTGATGCAATAGAGCTTTGACACCACAAGTATTTATGTAGTAAAAGTAGTAGTACTCTTAACTGAGTTCAGTGAGCTTTCTTTATAGAATAATGAAAAGGCAGACACAGTTGCAAAGCATTGCATATTCTCAGTGGAGATAAGATGCTAGAATCCTTGGATTCCTTCCTTCCTTCCTTTCTCCTAGGTGTTATGGGACCATTCTAATAGAGGCATAATGGACTGATCATAGGAGAGAGGAGGAAAGGTTGTCTAACAGTGAAAATACTGCTTTCTGAAATGGTAGGAAGCTAAGAGTGCAGTCCTGGGCAATGTCATTTGATACATTAGATGTTGCCTTCTGAGTTCAGAGGCAGATTTGGAGCATTCTAACAATTCAACCACATGCTGAACCTCATGAAAAATTTAGGCTAGTTATGTTAAAGCGATTCACTCCCACTGCTCTCAAAAAGAGGTAACTTTATTTTTAAGAAAATAGCAAGAAGAAGGATTGCAAAACCAACTCCTCTTTGATTTCCATCCTCTTGATCTGCTGCTGGTAGGGCACTTGGAGTACTCCAAGAAATGTAACAGGATTGCCCTACTAAAAATTTAAATTTGTAAGATGAGAGCAATTATGGGATTATTGCTCCAAATGCTGGAATGGAAATAAGACATTTGAATCAAATTTTTGTCTCAAACAATCTTATGTTTCAAGAACATCTGATATTTGCAAAGAATACCACAAACTAATTAGAATGAACTGGCTTTTCTCAAAACTACCATGGGGTACATAAGCACAAAGTACTGGAACAGAATTAGCCAACAAAACTTCAAAACTGTAGGCAGAGAGTCCAAATTCTTTAAAACAAGCAGAAGAGAATAACAAAAGCAATATGGATGAATAAAATATATACACAAACTCATGATTCTTCCTTCTTGTCTGATCAGCAAACCTGTAAGTCACCAGGCCAAACCATGCCCACCAGTAAGCTTTTCTTTCCTGCTTGTAGCATTTAACACCTCTGCTTGTGTAGACTTGAAGAAATACATATGGACTGCATGGAAAACCACCATATTGGCTGATGAGCTTTGTTCAAATTGAATGATCACATGGAGCAAAATCACAGGCCTAGTTCAAACCGCAAAGAGTGTCATAGGAATCATAATGAAAAAGGCAGCATATGCATTACATAAATAAACTAACACAACAACTCATAATCATATTAGGCAAGCTAGTCCTCTCTCTCCTATCATCCTCCAGATAGTTGAAATTGCAATTCCCAATTTCCCAGTTCCTTTGGTTAGGAATTCTGGGAGTTGTAGTCCTAAGACACTTGGAGAGCATCTGGCTGGGGAAGGCTTGGATAAACTTTTGTGGACTGCATTTCTTTAGTTCAGATGCTTAGTTGTTCTAAGATAAATTTTCCTACATCCCACATTTTTTATTGCTTACCAGGTGCCATTCCTTGCACCTTTATAGATTCTTTAAAAATACTAGGCTCTTGTTCCTTTTTTGCCCACAACTAGTGTTAAAATCTCACGTCCAAATTTTTTTTGTCCATCATGAATGTAATTGATTGTGTGATGTCCTTGTTGTGTTTACAGGGTGGTGGTGGTGGTACCTAAATTGGCAGAGGTAATATCAATTGATAACCGTAACATTAACCCATTTGGTAGGAAAAAAGCACAAGACAGCTGAAATACGGGGGTGCAATTGATTGGTGCGCAAAACTCACCAATGGGCAAAACGTTTTGGTGGGTAAAAAAGGACCAAGAGCCAAATATTATATTTAACAAACAAATCCACGGCAGGAAAACATGATATCAGAACATGTTACCATCTTATGCTACCAGCTGAGGCACAAAGGCAGTCTATAGCGTTCCATTGACAGAATATACGTTTGAACTTGCTGTTTTATGTTCTTTTTTTTGATTGTATGTTTGTTGTCTTGTTTTTATGCTGTGAGTTGCCCAGAGTCAATTTTAGCTAGGTGACATCTAAGTTGAATAAAACAAACAAACAAACAAACAGATTTGGGGACAGAGAGAAAACTTAGCTGCATAAAGCAGCAACACTGCAAAATGATCCGCACTACTATTAATTGATTGCAAACTCACAAACATCCTACAATTGTCTTAGGAGTTACATTTTTTAAAAAGAGTAGCTTCCATATGACATTTCCCCTCTCATCTTGTGATTCCTTAACCTTGGGGCAGTAACTATTGAACTAGCCTGGGAGTTGAACCACGTGTCCCTTGACAAAGTCAAGAAAAGAACAAAAAAATACAGAATGCTTTCCCCATAATTAATTTCCCAAAGAAATATGTCCCTTGGCCCATATTTAAAGCAGAGTCACACTGGATAAATTCCAGCCCTCAGAAATCTATTACCATTAAACCCAAACTCTTTACTGTGTTAGTTTTCTCTCAATCATGCTATTTGGGGGCGTGATATAACTATGTGCTCTCCGTCCCTTCCCCTTCCCTCCCCCACCCTTCGTTCCCGACAAGAGCTAGGGTTCTTCTTCTAGCTATTCATCAGTGCACATAACTTTATATTTGCGTCATAAAGTATTAATTACATTTTCATTCTGCCCTTCCAAGGATTTCAGGGTTCTTCTTTTATTTCCCCAAACTGGGAGGCAGATTAAGCTGATAGAAAGTACAGTATGACCAAGATCAGACAGATGGGTATTTGGGTCGAAGTGTCTCCATCTGCTCAGGCCAAGTACAATATGCTATAGCAGTCTTTCTTGAAGAGTGGTCCGAGGACCCCTGGGGGTCCCCCAAGACCCTCTCAGGGATCAGCAAAATCAAAATGATTTGCCAAATATAAAAAATGTCTCCTCATTATTCGTTTTTATTTGTTAAATTTTTTTTCATGAAAAATATTCTATTTATGTTAATATCTAATGGGTTTAATATTGTTACTTTTACATGATTCAATAAATAAATATTCTACAAATGCATCAGTTTTAATTTTTAATACAGTAAACATCAATAAATATAACCCAAAGCTCTTTTGAGGTCCTCCATAATTTTTAAAATGAGAAGGGGTCCTGAGAGCAAAAAGTGTAAGAAACACTGTACTATAGCAAACTGGCCATCAGACTGTGGGCAGGTTTATGATTAGCTATTCCAGACTTGATGCTATCACAGCAAAGGTCAGCTTTCTCCTTTTTTTCTCTTAGAATACTTTGCACTAATCCTGTTTTGGCTATGCTATTTGAGGATTGTGAGAGTTAAAGCTGAGCATACCCAAAGTGCACCAGATTAGGGAAAGCTAGTTGAGAAAAGTGCCCAAGTATTGGTAAGATGAACACTAGGGCTATGCGGAACAAAACAGCGCACACAGGAGAAGATTTCCTGAGGAGAACATGCTTAGGTTCCAAACTGCCTTGCTTGCTCTTGGAAAGACAAATTTGAAGGCCAGCAGATATGAAGAAGGAGGAACAGATACTAGTTTGAGCAGAAAAGCAACTGTAGGCCGAAGGGTGAAAACACCTGTCCATCTCTCCATGCGTAGATTGAAATTGTACATTTCTCAGACTGATTTTAATATAACAAGTCCACTGCTGGGACTTCATTAAGATGCATTTTGTTTTCTAATTGTGGGCTGCTTCTCCAAAGGGATATTCCCAGAATATAAAGAGAGAGAGAGAGAGTGAGTGTAAAATCTCTAACACTGCTGGCTGGGGAATTCTGGGAGTTGAAGTCCACACATCTTAAAGGTGCCAAGAAACAATGATTAACAGCATGGCAGTGTATATTCCACGCCAAGCCGGTTGAGAGAGCAACCAACTGCAGAGGGGTTTGCTGTACAAGTCCAGTTTGCCCAGAGTCTCTGCCTCTGGTTGCCTGGATTTGGCTGCCTTGAAAGGTAGATTTTTCCCCCCAAAAAGGACTTCTAAATAAACAAGTCCACATTCCTCTGCAACACATGGCATTTAGTGTGCACGGTTTTAAACTGAGTTGATTGGCAATATTTCTAACATGGTTTTTCTGGTGCTCCAGAAAAGTCACTAAATCAGATTTAGTAGAATACACTAAGTCATATTTAGTAACAGGATAGAATCCACATTACTTTTTTTCATTTGAGGCAAGATATTGTGAAATATATGAAATATGTTTCCTCAACAGTGGACTATGCAGGTGAGTAAAATCAGGAACTTGAGACTTTTCCTTTCAGCTTTATTGCCGCAAAGATTTTACACAGAACTCCCTGAGAGGAAATTAAAAAAAAAAAAAAACACCTAGCAACGACACTTAAAAAAAAAAAACTTGGCTTCTTGGAGAAATACTTCCTGGAACATTTGGTGTCCTTGCTTCTTGAAGGAGGGACAGGAAGAAGGGAAACCCATTAAAAATACAGGGCAATTTACAAATTTAGTACAAGTATTCTTAGCTTCTTAGGTAGGTGGCTGTCTTAATTTGCTAAATGCTGGCATCCATGTCACCCACCTGACCTTGCTAGAGCCATTCTTTCCTCTTCTGTTTTGTGGAGACAAAGGACACTTCCAGCCCAGCCTCTGAATTGCTCCTGTTGTGACCTTGGACTCCTGGATTCCCACACCAGTGTCCCTCATGGGTAGGACAACCAAGTCAATTTTCTTCCAGCCAAATTTGAATAGAAAACCTTCCCTGTTTGCAATCTGAGCCCCTGGAATTTCAGGTGGCAGAAATTCTCACCAGCCCCTTCCTCCAGAACTTCCCTGTTCCTTAGGTATGAAGGCAACTCAGCATCTTTGTGCAGCTTTTTCTAACCAAATAGGCTGGTTTTCTTCTCCCGCTGCCATTAGCAAGCATGGTGGGTCAAAGGCAGGGACTGGTGCTGGTGAAGATGCTGGTGAAGGACCAATTTTTGGGATTGATTGGAGGGACAGAGCCCAGGGCAGCTTTGACAGTTCCTGTAGTGGCTGCAGTCAGGACTAGCCCAGGCAGCTGCAAAAGTATCTCTGAGGGTTTGGGGAGTGTTGATTCTGCCCATGCTTTCCCACCACCCTTGGAGCATTAATTCCCCCCCCCCCCCCCGCTTTACACATATAAAGAAGGCTTACTGATGTGTGCAATGACAGTTCCTCTGCATAGAGAGTCATATAACATTGCGACATTTTTTATTGTTTTAAGAAAAGGGAGTGATGACTGATGTGGGCCTTCTAAAAATTGCCGTGCTGCATATTCTATCCCCCTGACTCAAGAGTCCTCAGATGTTAGGTTTTATTATCATACTTGATAGTGTTTAAACTTTCCTTTAAAAAAATTCTGGCCAGTGGCTCTCATGTGGGATTATTATTATTAAATGGAGGTCATTTAAGAAAATCATGGTAAGAGAGCCAGTTTGGTGTAGTGGTTAAGGCACCAGGCTAGCAACCAGGAGACTGTAAGTTTTAGTCCCACCTTGGGCACAAAGCCAGCTGGGTGACCTTGGGCCAGTCACTCTCTCTCAGCCCTAGGAAGCAGGTAATGGCAAGCCACTTCTGAAAACCTTGCCAAGAAAACTGCAGGGACTAGTCCAGGCAATCACCAGGAGTCAAAGACTGATTTGGAAGCATATACATATATATACATAAACAAACATGTATAATTGCAAGTAAAACTTTTCTAGATATAGAAATAATTATTTTTGCTCAGTTGCTACACTTTTAATGGTTGATATTCTGAGGCTCTATCCTGTGTGCAGAAAGAGTAGGCAAACTTTTGGTTTCTCTAAGTTTCTCACCTGTGCAAATATATCAAGGTTGTCAAACTTGAGAACTATTTTCTTCATGTATATTTGAATGTAGAATTTTTTTTTTAAAAGGCTAATGTATACAATTTTTATCAATATTTTCCTTAAAGTACATTTTTGCAATTATTTCATAAATATATGTATTTTTGCATGTGTTTCCCTGTTACTCTTTTGAAAACTGTTGACAATCTGCTTTACAAATGTTGGAGAATCTTAAATATAACGAGATTTGATTTGTGTTTTGATTCATACATGAGAAATTAGATAAGTTTGTGTTCAAAGATGACCTATGGTAAATAAATTTATCCCCCATGCCTAATATACATTTACTTAGAACCAAATTTCATTGAAAGTAGCGTATACGGTTGCATAGTTAGACTTTTAAATACACATGACATCTGTACATTCTGCCCTACTGATGGGCTAGATTTCGAAGACAGACATTTTCTGTGCAGGTGCTGGAGTTGCAAGCATCACAAAGCCCCCTGGCTGGGAAGATGGTCAGGAAGACTTGGATTTGAGAGGCAGCTTATTAAGAAGTTACTGTATTTGAAGCCTCATATGGAACAGTAGAAACTATATCTGGTGAGGAGACGAATTATGCTGTGAACTGGGGAAGACTCCAATTATTAGTTTTATTTCAAACCAGCCAGGGGATATGTGCTTCATTTCATTTTCTTTTCTTCCTAGCATTTTCACGCAGGTGTAGGATCTGCTTTTTTGCATCAACTGAGTTTGATCCGTCGGTTGCAACAGGAATTGACCGACTGGCTTTTCGCCTGAGCCTGACGTCGTGGGCTGAGAGAGAGTGACTGGCCCAAAGTCACCCAGCCGGCTTTCCTGCCTAAGGTGGGACTAGAACTCACCATCTCCTGGTTTCTAGCCTGGAGCCTTAACCACTTGACCAAACTGGCTCTCCAATGTGCTTCATTTCACTGAATGTTTATAAATAGAGGGACAGCAAGGGGCATTGCAAATTCTTATTGACATAATATCATTAAAGATGCAAACTCACGTAGCTTACTATGGAGGTGTATGGACATAATTTTAAATTTAATTAATATGTGTGAACACAGGAAACATGACTTTCTTGTACTTCCTACTACATGACGTCTGAAGCCTCTCTTCTTACTCCCCCTTATGCTGGGAATAATTTCTGCAAGGTCATCAGCTATTAGCATCTGGAATTGCCTCCCTGAGATTGAATGAGCTTGACTCACTTGTATAAATAGAGTGGAAATGTAATACAGAAACTTAATTGTCCTGGTTTTTTCCCCCAGCAATAAATGTCCTTGGTATTATTAAAGTCTCTTTCTTTCTTTCTTTCTTTCTTTCTTTCTTTCTTTCTTTCTTTCTTTCTTTCTTTCTTTCTTTCTTTCTTTCTTTCTTTTCTAGGCACTGAAAATCACTGGGCTATAACATCCAGGCATGAGTGGGGTCAATGGTCACATCCTGGGATGTCCAATGGGGGGGGGGGAGGGTAAAAAAAGTCAAAATGGGGGCTGTGACAGACATAAAAAGGGGTGGGACCTCAATTACTTGGGCGTGGCCACCATCTTGATTTCTTTCATCCCCAGATCACATCCAGACTTGGGATATGGTCTGAAACTTGGAGCCTATTTCTTGTATCCAGGCACTAAACATTCTACTTGCCGCTGCTTTCACAATAGCCTTTGGAGAATGTGCGTTCTGAGATCACAACTGTGTACCCCTAGAAACGTTGCCAACTGTGCAGAACTTGGCTTCCTTTCTTGGCAGCAATCAGCTATAGGTAAGCCTGAACAAAGGTCATTTATCTCATAACAGAACAGCAGAATACTTTAGATCAGACTTTGTTCCTAGTTTAGACAATAGAAAACAGTTCTTTTTTATTTTTGGCTGATTGGACATGCTGCGTGTGGAAAAAAATGAAGTCAGGTATTTCTTTGTTATGCAGAGAAATTACACAATAGTCGTTTCTTAAGCTTCAATTGATTACAACATAATTGGGATAAACTTGTTATGAGTTATAGCCAAATAAATTTACGTACTTAGATTGTGAAGATACAGTGCCAAATTATACAAATAAATAATCCGCCCAATCTATGGAAATCTAGATTACTATCCCATATTCAGTAACATCATTATACCTAGATAAATTGGGATTTAAATATGAAATAGAGTGTTGATATCACCGATACTTGGCAATACAGTTTTAGGCATAGTAAGGGAGAAGTGGAGAAGTTTGCTGCACTCATGTCTTCACTAGTATTTTTTAAATATATTTTGAGTGTATGCCTGTACTTGTTGATTATATTTTTGCTTTCCCAAATAGACTGGCTTATACTGAATCAGGCCAATCTAGCTCCTTATCATCAACAGTCACAACAACATTTCAGACAGAGGTTCTGTCCAGCCCTAACTGGGACATTGGGATTCTTAGATACTGAAGATACTACTACTATTAGCACCAAAAATAATATGGTTTCTGGCTCTTATCTTCTAAATGTGACTGGGAAAATAAATCTATAGTGGCTTTCATGTCTGCACTTTTGAGAGCAAAGTGGGAGAATGATTTCTCTGAAAATCCATAGTTATATCCACAGCAGAATGGATTCTTCCTTCCCCTGCAACTTCCTGATCTCTTCTGAAGGATCAGGAGACTGGCAATTTAAGGTTTATGAAGGCTGAGCTTGAGGAAGAAGAGGAGGGCAAGGCAGTAAAAAAAAAAAAGTATGTCATTTCTGATTGCAGCAGATGACTGGTGACACCGAAGATGGCAATGGGAAAAGATGAATGTTGATTGTAGCCCAGAGATCTCAATGTGAGATCCCAGTCTCGCACATAAAAAGGGCAGGGCTTCAATTGCATGATCATAGCTGCCATCTTGAGTTTTTTTACCCCCTCTGTCAACATGCCTGCCTGTCCGCAACTTCTTAAACCAAACCTGTCTTTTCTTGAGACTAGCATAGTAGCAGCAGCAGCAGCAGCAGCAGCAGCAGCAGCAGCAGCAGCAAAGGCAGCTGTTTTAAGAGTTGCAGTCAGGAACACTGACTGTTCCTGACTGCGAGCTTGTGAGCCACTCAAAGGCCAGATGTGTTCCTCTCCCCAGAAAAATGTCTGTCCATAGCTGTTCTAGCTGACCATCAGACTCTCACACAATTAAGAATGGCAACTGGGCAGAATAGTAATGTAAATATCAGCAGTTACATGAAACTGAAGGAACTAACTACTGGAAATAATATGTAATTAAACAGAGTTCTACTCAAATAATTTTAACTGGACATTAAATAGATTCTTTTTATTCTAACTCAAAGGGATAATCTAACAAACACACAAAGATTTCAGATTCCATTTACAAACAGCAACATTTGGGGGCCTTTTTAATTATATTTTAATTATATTTTTAATTATATTTTAATTATATTTTTTAATTATTTTTTAATTATATTTTTATGGACCTGTTGCTTGTTTAGTCTGAGCCACCCTACATTTTGCATTGTTGATGCATTGGCATCTATTGGCACTATTTTGATGAAAACAGTTGGAGACATGTTGCATTTTGCAATTCTGTTGCTGATTTAGTTTTCATGTATGCATGCCTCAAACAGAAATTGCTCAGAGCTTTTTAACTTAAGTTATAAAATTATGTTTCTCATATTACATTTTGCTTGGAGTAAAATAAACGATTAAGGGTTGTTTCCAACTGAACCTCTGCTCTTCAGAAGCTCATTACTTCCGGAGGCATTTCTGAATGGAGAGACAAAGGAGGCATTAGTTGGCAACCTTTTCTTCCTCCTATAAGCCCCTTTGTACCAGTTCCCCCCCCCTTTTTCGAAGAGTCGGTGGTAGATAGGAGGGTGCAGAACACTGTGATTCCCCACCCTTCCATTTGTAGGTGTGTCCTCTGCATCAAAGAGTCTTCCAGGAGTAGAAGATCACGATTGGACTCAGTCCTTAATTATACAGGTCCACCTTACATACTACAATGTTTGATATAATCTTAAACTGGAGAAAAAGAAAACCCACATATTTGCTTTGGACAATCCCTAAACAAGTATTTTCCTTATATTCATAAAAATGGTAAAACTGGGAGCAAAGCCCAATGTGGTTTCTATCAAAGGTGGAAAGCCCTGTGACTGTTTTTCCTCCATCCCTCATAATAATTAAGGTAGACTCCTATACAGCATGAAGGAAATCACCCTAATGAGCATTCTGTCTTAAATTAATCCATGTGACAATTAATGCCTGGGAAAACAATAGGGGGAATATGACCCTGCTGACTTGTCTTGGACCTCTTTGAGTACAATTGACTGTGCTACCCATAGCCATACAGAAATGATGTTAGGGTTGGTTGGTTTGTTTTTCTTGAAAATGGTCCAGAATTCTGCATGCTCTGCTTTTCCTTTTCAACATATATTGAAATTAGAGAGGCTATCCAAAATTTCAGACTGAATGATCATCCTTCTGCTGATACTGTTTGGCCCTCTTCCTTTTTTTTTTTTTTTTTTATAAATGATCAGGTAGTGGTTTTATTCTTGAATTGTGGTCGAAGGCAATGGAATGTCTTATGATGATTAAACTGCTTCCCGCTGTAAATCCAAACACATATAGTTTCATTATTACTAGAGAAGAAGTAAAGTATTGCCATTTGAAAAGAGGAATTCTACATCTTCAGGTGACTCCAGTTTAAAGTAACGCAAATGTAAGCTGCAAATGGTGCCTTTGAAAACATGAGTGAACTTTAGATGGCACAAAAGGTAGCTGCCAAATTTGGTATTAGTGCCATTCCATCCGTCTACTAGTTTAACTATGAGTTATGAGTTGCACTGATTGGCAGTGGGTTTCCAGGCCACCTTTGATTTCCTGGTATTTATTCTTTTATGTCTTTTATATCTGCGGTTAGAATATTTGAAAATGTGCCCATCCCTGCGTGTATCTTTCGGTGCTCTGCTTTTTTTCGTAACTATGAGCATTCTGCATAGCACCATTTCAAGCTCCCTTATCCCTCCAGAGGTCAGGCCATTATATTCACTCCTGCTGACCGTGGAATGATGAAACCTTGCAGGGAGCATCACGAGCTAATCAGGTGCTCCCTCCAGCCAACAAAAAGAAGACTGCAACAATTGTCAACCTATCAGGGAACGGCAGCTCCTCCAATGACAAAACGTCCATGACAAAAAGTCCCCTCCGACTCTACACAGAAAGGGAAGGATGCATTGCTACTCCCCATCCCATGAGTCTTTTGTGTGAATCTGTTTAGGAAAAACATCTGCACTTTTGGTATAGGAAGGCTGCCAAGCTGAAAGATGCTATTTTCCGAGTATATAAATCCCTACTAAATACTGTGATGATGGCAGGAGTTCATAGATTTGCAGGCACTTTCCAAACTGCAACCATGGCAGTATGTTGCAATATAGAGTCTCTGTGCCTGCAGAGGTGGGGGAGGCAAGAGTTCCCACAACCCCCCTGGAACTGCAAAGTCACATATGGCAAAGCAGAAGTGTTGTAGTTTAGGATGTATCATGACTGAGCTGAAAGAAAGTCAGCTCAGCTGTGTTGCCCCAAGATTTATTTAGTTAATAAATTTATAGGCCACCTGACTTGTGACTGTGGATGTCATACAAAAGAGTAGAATACAAAAAATACAAAAAGCAGCTTCCTGGAAAAATAATGGAATTCTCACAGGCCAATTGTTGCCACAGGAGGTCTGCCGCTCACTCTAGCCCAAGGAGGAGTTGCAAGTCTAAGAAGACCCCTAATTGCATGAAGTACAACTCATTCAGGACTAAAGATGGAGCCTCTCCAAATCTGGATGGTCCAAATACCCTCAGCCACTTGGTCTTGTCAGTGTTGAGTTTGGTCTTGTTCCTCCCCATCCAGACTCATGTAGCCTCCAGACACTGGGATAAGACCCTGAGAATGTCATTTGGTCGGCCTGGGGTTGAAATATACTACTGGGTATTGTCAGCACCCTGATAATACCTGACCCTCTGTCAATGGATGACCTTACCCAGCAGCCTCGTATAGATGTTAAGCAGGAGGGGCAAGAGCATTTCAAGGGTCTCTGGTTCTCTTTTCCCCTTGCCCACACTGACTGGACCTGACCAGAGAGAATGGAGCAAAACCACTGGGACAGCATGCCTCCCATTCCTACTCCCCATAGAAGGATACAAGGTCAGTGTGAGAGTAGCATCAAACTCCTGTGTCTGATGGCCTCTTTTTTGCAAGCGACTTACTGTAAAATGAGCAGCAATGCTAAGTCCAACAGATTTGATTGATTATATTATATTATATTATATTATATTATATTATATTATATTATATTATGATATACTTATAATTATACTTGTAATTATAACTGCTGAATATGTTAGTAAGATGTGAATTTACTGTTGCTTTTCAAAATGGTTCTTTGGGTGGTTATAATTGATCATGTTTGTTTAAGTTGTTTGCATTAAATATAATCAGTCAATATTTAATTAATAAAACCTTATAAAACTTGGATCTAGTTAAGTTGATATTTGGATGGGAGACCACCAGGAAGTCCTAGGGTTCTAGGCTAAACCGGGAAGCTGGAAAACATCCCAGAAGGTAGTGACAAACCACCATATTGTTGCTAACAGGGATGTATCCATGTGGTTATCAGGAGTTAAGATCAACTCAGTGGAATCTTTACTTAATGATAGACTACACTCTGAATTACACCATCTTGCAAATATAGTATTGGTATATAATTACCAATCTAGTTAGGGCAGTGATTTCCCAGTGAGAGTCTGTGTAGGTCGTGGTAAAAGCTTTAGGATTGAACTGGGTGGCTCAAGGTCAAATCCCCGTTGATAAAAGTTTAAAACAGTCAGCCTCTCTCATAGGATAGACTTGATGGAAACAATGCTGTGTATATGGAGAGCAAAATATCCCACCTTCAGGTCCTTGAAGAAAAGTCAGGATATACTGAACAAACAAATATTCTGCAGTACCAATGTAAATTCTAACCAAAATGACTTTCAGTTACTTTTCTTGACAAATGCTGGAAAGCCTTAGTTTTTACTCCATTTATAACTGCATGCGTTTTCTGGTTATGGCTTCAGGTTTTAAACATTTTATGCTTGTTTAGCCTGCATTTTGCAGAGGTGCAGTAAGAGTCAAGGGGACATAAATGTCAAGCTGAAATGATAGCAGATAGGGGTGCCATGGGCAGTTCATCTGAAGGGCAGGTATGCCCCAGATTGCTAGGCTGGGTAGGCTTTTTTGCCTGCCGGGTTAGCCAGAAGCAGTGGTTTCTCTGGGGAAGGGGAGGATGAGAGAAGGCGTGTGGGCGGTGCTGTGGAATTCACTTTGGTTGGCTGACAGCTGAGCTCTCAGGAAAAATATGCTGACTTGTTTCTTGATTGCTGCATTTTAAGAACAACAGCGATTTCTTAATCCAGTTCATTTTGCTAGCACAAACAGTGACAATGACTTATAGATTTAACTATTGCAGAGATCCCAGGTTTTGTGGTCCCCCTGAAATCAACAGCCCAGCTTTCAAAGATGTTCTGCCAGGAGGGGTCATCTCATTGCTGAAGCACTGAACCAAGCCCTCCTCTGTTGCCTGCCCACCAGATAGGCTGAAACAAAGCTCCCCCAGTTAGTAGCTATCTGGGAATTATGGGAGCTATAATGTTACATATCAAAGGGACACCATGTTCTGGAAGAATCATTCAGTTAACAGATGTTGAAGCTGTTGCATGAAGACTGAATACTTTAATGGACACCAATTTTCCTTAACCCAGCACTCACCATGTGTGTGGGGATTGCCACTCCCAGAATCCCCAGTCCAGGTGGGCCATGCTGGTTGGAAATTCTGGGAACTGAAACCCCAGCACATTGGAATGGCATCAGGTCAAAGTAAAAGAACCAGGATGTTTGGATCCTGTCAGCCTTTTGCTGAACCTTCAAAATGTAAGATAAGGCAATTCTGTATTAAACTTTTAAAAAGCTAAATCAAAGTTCCTTTTGGTGGACTAGTATCTGCGGAGGCTGGAATTATTGTGTGTATAACATACATATGTTCATGAGAAACAATCACATTTCTTTTCAATCCAACTAAAATTAAGTGCATGTATGGCACCATACATGGAACAGATTACCTAATTTTGAATGGGCCTGGTGCCTCTAAGAAGTTCCATGTGAGGATTCTGCAGCTGTAAAAAAAAGCAGTTCTGGACTTCTGTGTCCCCATGAAGTCTGCATTATTGGAGAGTGGGACTGATTTATTTGAGGTTTAGCTGTGGGTTTAGTTGAAGCAGCTGCCAAGCTAAGTTGGTTCATTTTTAGATGATGTAGCTTCATTTCTCCTTTCTTGTTCCTTGTCCTGGCTCCAGAGCTTTGGGTCCCATAATGGCAAGATCTTATACAGTAGCTTGTTGGCTTCCCAGCCCTTTTTAGTAGCAAGCAGGAATGAAAGCAACTTTGTCAATTTTCCCCTTCTCTAGATTGGTGGATCAGCTGATATGGACAGCACTGAGTACTGTGTTTTTCTTGTATTTCTTTCCAGAGTGGGGATGAGCAGATTTTTATTGCTTCAAGATCTGCAGTAGCTCAGGGTGGGGCAATGATTTTTGCTCTTTGCTCTCAGCTTTTCTGAGCTGGCACAAATGAATACAATCACTGTTGCCTTCAAACTGCACCTAAGGGTTTGGTGAATCAAAACAGGGGCAGTGTAGAAACGCATGATTTTTGACTACTTCCAGGTGTGTGTATATATGTGTGTGCATGTACATCAGATTTTCTTTCTTTAATATATATATATATATATATATATATATATATAAAGAGAGAGAGAGAGAGAGAGAGAGAGAGAGAGAGAGTGTTCATTGACCCATATGATATGTTCCTGTGAACATTTGATACTTTTTTAGAATGGTATTTTATGTTAAAGATGCTAACATAATGTTGATTTATATACCAAACTTTGGAATTTAACTGTCTATCAGGAATGAAAGCGGGGGGGGGGGGGCAGGGGGGCTAAAAGAATGATAGTGAGAAATTAAAAAGTGATATTATTCCAGATGTTAAGAAATGGCTTTTGGAAATGTGTAACTTACCCATCCTGGAAAAGGCAATATTTTCCACTAATCAAAGGATGAAGCAATATATTCTTCTCTGGCAGATATTTATGATATTTTAACAATAATATTTTGTATCTGATTATACTATAGTATTATATGGTATTTATCAGTAAACCAGTGACAATCTATACATGTAACATCTAAGGTAGATTTTGATTCATTTGTTGTTTTCCCTTCTCATTTCTTTCTTTTTCTTTTTCTGTTTTTATCATTTTTTAAGATTAAGGATTGCTTTGTTTAAATTTCTTATTTTAGTTTATCTTGGTATTTTGCTTATACAGTATTTTGTATTCTTCTAAAACAAAGATCAATAAAAAAAGGATCCCCCACAAAAAAGCCCACAAATGCTTTTGTAAACAATATTTTTGTTAAATGCTTATAGCAAACAATACAATTTGATAGGAGACCACTGACAACTGACAGCACAGCAGAAACTGTGGTCTCGTTTCCTTTTTCCCCAGATACATACTGGACCTTGCATGTTCATTATGAATTACTGTCGATATATACAGTTCTTTCACTGTTCCAGATAACACAGCAGTACTTGGACTTTATCACCGTCCCTTTGACTTTTTCCATTTTTAAAAATTGTTTTTTAAAACACACACATACATTTCCCAGAAATAAGCTTATTGCCAGGTAGGTGGATATTGGGTTGCAGCCTAAAAGTAGTATAAAATATCATTTTAATGGGAGGAACTGAAGCCTTAGAGACTAAGAGAACTATTTTAAAATTGTTTGTTCAGAAACAAGTGCTCCTGAATCCAGTGGGATTTATATCTTACCTATGTAAGATCCTGGGAGGATATTGACACCACAAATCCTCCTCTTGTGGTGCGTTTTCTCTGCTTTTGTCCTGATTGATCCCTTCTGGTTTGTCTGGTTTGTAATACTGCTACCAGTTTCTTTCTTTTAATGTAGCCAGACCACCAGGTTTTCCTTAAGCTATGGCCTTCTTTGTAACCCACTTTGGGTTTTCCCTTTCTAGTTCTTCACATGCACCATCTTTTCCTCTCAGACTTGCCCAAATGAAGAACAAAGAATCGGCTGGTACTTAAAAGCTAACGGAGAAGCTGTAGGGAAAGTCATGAAATGTTCTCCAAAACTGGTGTGCAGGTGTGGGGAGGAAAATTTTATCAGTGAAGTCAGAGGTTAAAGAAATGTCAAAGAAGCAGATTTTGATGATTACGGTATATTCAGTCATATACTTTAACATTAAGTTAAATTTGCTATTTTAAGAATCTAGGTGAATGTAAAAGTTATGCATTTTTTGTGATGTTTTGATCCTAATACAGGTACTACCCAGCTTTGAGTGCTGGATTTTTTTTCACATGGACTAACAAAGCTATGATTTAAAAAAAAAATTAAATCTCAAAGCATGTAAAATATTTGCAGTGCCATTTCTACTTAATTTTCTCTCTTCTCCATTTAATTGTTGGGGGGTTTCCGGATTAGTCTAACAAGCGGGTCCACAGGGGGTTCAAAAAAAGTCAAGATGGTGGCTATAATCATGTGATCAAAGATACATGAATGGATCAATCAGGAGATGAACGGTATATAGATTGGTTTTATTTTAGGATCATATTATTCCATTTTAGCCCAAATTGGCAAAGATTTGTTCAGAGTGGAACACTTCTAGAATTCAAATCATTTCATTGTCATATCAGAGGGAAAGTTACTTTCTGGGGATGCGTAGTGCAAGTTCATTCAGGTAAGTGTCCACATGACTGCTGCTAAAATACTTAGCTTCATTACCAGCCATTATAATTCAAACATTTCCAGATCATAGGACTGAATCAAAAGGAAAGCCAGTGGAGGTCTACTGAGCAGTTGGGCCTTTCAAGTGTCTCTTCCTCACTATAGTCCTGCATCTCCCGCAAGCCCCACTGATGCTCTGGGGTGGGAATGCAGCACTGGGGCTTCAGCTGGCTGAAGGTTTTGCTCGGATTCAGGGCGGCTGCCTTCTGACTAGCCACTGGAGGAAGTAAACTCCCAACAGCTGTCTTGGAAGCCAATTAGCAACAAGAAAACTAACCAAGGATAACGGCCCATCTTTGGAAGCATAAAGCCACGTTACATTTCTTTCTCCAGAGTGGAAGAGGTTAGGTACACAGAATTTTAATTTTCTAAGCAGCAACCATAGAAGACCAGGCAAATGCAGCATTCACCACAAAGTGTGGCTTAGAGAAAAAAAAATAGGAATTTCTCCCTCAGTTCTAACCCACCAAACTGAACACAACTCACTGCTAGTGTAATATCACCAGACAGGCATTTGGCAATTCCAGGCAAGTAACACACATAGGAAATTCATAGACGCTCTGCACCTTTTATGGCTAGTCTGTAGTACTCAGTCGGGTAAGTCAACAGTTGGGCAGGCTGGACTATCAGAAGCTATACCTGAACAATGTTTATACACTGATGTGTTTATTTAACCAATGCGATCTGATCAAGCCTGTCATGGCTCAGGTAGAAAGAAGCAAGGATTTAATGCCAGTGTACCCCTGATATATTCTAGGACTTGTGTCCCAAAACTTTGCCCAGCACTCAGCTTTCTCAGTTAACCTTTTTAGTAAGTGAACTTCATTATCTGGTATGTATCTACGGATATCCGGTTTGCTGTTCTTGCAAAGCAACATTATTGGTAATAGCTAACCGTACCTGCCTTGCAGGATTTTTCAGTCAAGTAGCTAACATTTACTGGCACTAGCAGGTTGAAAGATGTCCCAATAGCTCCAGCAACAGAGGTGCTGGTGACAATGCTTGTTTTTCAGATTTTATTTATATGCCGAAAGTCTTCTGCAGTGTCTCATGTGGCCAACGGCATTGATAACAATCTCTCGGGTATGAAGATGAGAAAACTTGCTTAGCAGATAGAAAACTTGAAAAGTCCAACTTTACAAGATATTATAAAGTCAAGCCCAATCATATCTATAGGCCTTTTCGGATTGATTAAGGGGGCTTATTTCTGCTCTTGAGACTCCAGCCCTGCAGTCAGTCTTGTACAAATGTATACAGAAGCACATGCTGGCTGGGAATCTTGGGAGTTGTAATGCCACCCCTCTGAAAGGCTCCAGTTTGGGGAAGCTACATATTATACGGTAAGATTATGCTGCATAAGGAACTTTGTCTCTGCAATGGAAAATGTACAAATGGGTACAACCTGTTTGTGTGTGTGAGGACCCTCTAGCCCCATATTTGGCTAAATACATGGAGGCTATGTGAACAGAGGTTTTATTTACGTTCAAGATCTTGTTGTAACTGAGCCTTCATTTTTCTTCTGAAGCTGGCCCTGCATTCCAGGTCTCAAACCTATTTTTCAAGGAAAATGTTTCCTATGGCAGGAAGTTATCATGATTTTCAGAGATCCTGATAGCTTTCCCTGATTGGGCTCTAGCTCTTTGGACAATGTAGCCAAAGTCAGACATTGTCCTTGTTTCACTGGGAATGGAGCCTCCCTTTCCATCTGGAGGCCACGCTCACTTTGCATAGGGTCTGACAGCTTGGGAAGCAACATCTACTATTTTTATTTTGCTTAAAGAGTCCATTGGAGTTGGGCAGCTAATAAATTTAAACAAACAAACAAACAAACAAATCCTTGCACTATCATAAATATATTCTGGAGCATCTGGTTGATCTGGTTAACTGGCCATACTGGAAATAGGGTGCCCTGCTTCTGATTGTGTGCTCGTAACCATTTAGTCAGAGGGACACAACTTGACATTTTAGGCCTACATGTCATCACAGAAGGACTTGGAAGGACTCTGGGTGGCATACAATTAAAAACAGATCCCATACAGTATCAAAACATGAAGAAGACAATAGATGGGGACTATTAACTGGCACCTTAATAAGATTCCCATCAGGGCAGATACTCCTAACTCAGCACCAGTGGGAAGAACCTGCTCTTTAAGGACTTTTTGAAGGATGGTAGCTCAAAGCTCAGAAGGAACATTATTTTGGTGTCTCAACAGAGAAGGAGCACTTTCAAGGCAAGCTTGAGTCTAGACCTCTCTTCCCAGGAACTCTGCACTGTGATACGGGGAAACCATAAAGGGTGGAAATCTCTTCTTTTCTCCACCTCCTCCTTCCTTCATCTACCTCATGGGTGCTAAGAACAGGTGATGTGGTTAAACCACAAATGAAAATCAGTAGCAGGCAAAGGATTTTCCTGGGAGTATTGCTGATCATCTACATGCATGTTGCATTGTGTGTATATCACCAGCTTATTAAGGAAAAGACTGTTGTGCTGTTAAGGAGGCTGTCTTGCCGCCATCAGTGGCTATATCCGGTTTCTAGTGAGGGAGAGTTGTCCTTTTGGAATCTGGCCTGACATGTCGATATGGAAAACACAGAACTTGTATAAGGGACTGCCCTTTAGTTCAGGGAAACAGCTGTAGTGCCTTGATAAAAGTGTTTTATTACTGGCCTGAGACAACAGTTTCATTTAATAACAAAGCCACAGGCTTTTCAAACGATCTCTCTGCATTTAAGGGAAAAGGAGAAAAGAAACCAAAAGGAATTCCATGAAACAAGAGGGAGTACAATATAAAGCCTGGATTCATTTTGATTTTGGTTTGGGTTGATGTTATGTTTCAAGGATGCTTGAATTTGATGGAAGCCATTTATAAATTAAATGTGAATCTGTCCATGTTCTGAAGTAGGCTGTACTGAATACACTCATGTTGTTCCAATAAATATGTATTTCCTGGTTCACTTATGTATGTGCTTTATATTTTTTCCTGTAATGTACAATTGAACCTTCCTTCCTTCCTTCCTTCCTTCCTTCCTTCCTTCCTTCCTTCCTTCCTTCCTTCCTTCCTTCCTTCCTTCCTTCCTTCCTTCCTTCCTTCCTTCCTTCCTTCCTATAAAATGACATTACACATACCCACAAAGAGGGTAATAGAGACATTATAGCTGTGCAAATCATTCAGTGAGGTTTCTTTACTTCTATTTCAGTTAAACTGACTTCTGGGCATCATGACTTCAGATCAAAGCAAATAGGCCTTCAAAAGCTGTGGTTATTGGGAATGGATCCAGAGAAGTATTTTGCTCATAAGCAAAGCTCTTCTAATAGTTTGCACAGCTCTAATTAGAGCTGCAGAATACATATATTTTTTCCTCCTGATACTAACCTACAGGGTCACCTAAAAAAATTGACCAATCTTCATTTGAGTACTGATGAACAGACTCTTTCTTATACAGTGCCAAATTAAATTATAGAATGTATCAGATGTGATAACAATTTAATTAGAAGTCTTTAAACAAATAGGCAATTAATAGTGGATGCTCTGTTAACGTTTAGTTAGGACAGCTACATGGATTCACCTTGTTTCAAGTCATCTATGAACCTTTGGAGACTCTTAGCTGGGCTGGAAAACACATACAGTATTAGCCTTCAAAAAGTGGTCCTGTTGCCTTAGGATTTACTTTTGATTGCTTTGTATCACTGGTAAGCTGTGTGAGATCTCTCTTCAAACACTCTCTAGAGTTTTTCTATTGACATAAGGAAAGAAATGAGGGTGGGAGAAGTTGCAGTTCAAAGGCTGAGCTGGCATGGCTTGACTGCACATTTCCTCCATCTGAGCTACTGGGGGGGGGGGGGATGGGGGGGAGGCAGGAGAACCACCGATGGAGATTTCACATCCTGATTGGCCAACAGAATGATGTTTGCCAGGTGGACTTCAATGGATTAAAGAAAGATTTCCCTAAGTAATTAAAATTATGCAAAGCAGAGAAGTTGCTGAACTTATGCAAGTACATCTAAATGTTTGTATAAATATGATGCACTGTGTGAAGTATTATGCTATCCATTAACCTACCTGTTGCCAGCTTTATTTATTCTTTTATACTTATCTATTCACAGAGCTGCACTGCATACAAGTTGGACTAAAAAGATCTCATTTCAGAGAAAAAAAGGAATGGTATATTTCCTTCTTGTTTGTTTAATATAATCATCAGCTTTTCCCAGGCTGCACTGTTTTAGGCTGCAGATAGAAGGATGCTACTGTATATTTAAATGTTGCCTTTCAATTTCCCAGCATTTCAGGTGTTATGAAGCAAACCACTGGGGCTGAGTTCAACTTCACCTGGTCCTGAGCATAATCATTTTTTACATACAGTCTAAGAACCAGAGTTGTAAACACAGATTTGGCTTTACCAAAGCTTGATCTGGATATTGTCAAGAGCCAGACATTTGCCCAGCTGAGGAGAGCAAAATTCCGCATAGACCTAAATACAGACATCTATGCAAAGAGAAACAAATGGAGCAGAAGGCATGTAAGAAGAGGGCAACTGCATGCTTTAGCAACCCTCTATAATTTGTAATTGTACTGAATGTAGACATCTACCAAGAAGAGTATGTACAAATCTGTCATTTGCCCTACATCAATTTCGTAACTCAGCATTTAATTTTTTAGCAAAACATTTTGAACACAATATTAAATAGCTCCTAGCAACAGAAAGAGAGAACATTTTAAGGCTGTCTTCTCAAATATGGGAAATAGGAACTTGGTGGTTGATGGCAGTTTTAAAGCAGGTTTCCTTAACCTTTATGAGTATTGGGACTACAGTTCCCAGACAGACAGATAATCGCTTCATGACAAAGATCATGTTGAATATTCAAATGACTTACTGCATGACAAGTTATAACTGTTGCAAATGCAGTGGGATTTGCACATCGTTATGGGGAATATAGTTGAGTTCCAGTAATATACAGTACATTCCATAGAAAAAGCATAAATATTAATAATCACTACTCGCTTGTGCATCTAAATGTATGAAACAACTTCCAAGGAATTTCAGTATTCAAGGTTTATGTATAAATCAAAATTTATGTGTTAGACTCTTTGTGATTTTAGCACAGGGTCGTGTCTGGTTTGGTGGAGATCCTCCTTTTGCTTAGATTTAGTTTTATTTATTTTTTAATTGTGCATGCCCTTGCAAAATGGCTTCTGGGAATTGTCTATTCACAAAATAACTGCTCTGGGGCTACAATTACTCACAGAGTACTGTCTTACCAGACTGCCAACCCCCTTGCCCACCCATCCCCCCAGCATTATACTCCCTATCACCCCACTTCAACTTTGCCTTCTTTCTGGATGGAGAGCAGAGGCATTCTTGGAAGTAGAGATGTCAGCACATTTGTGGTAGGCTAAGTTCCATATTTTTACCAAGTAAATTATGTTAAAATAGAAATATATACAATGCCAATGGTCGGATGGGACAGGGAGCCTGGTGAGCACCAAGGAAAGTGTGTGTGGGCAGACTGGCACCTTTAGTTGCCTCTTAGCTATAGGCTGCTCAGGACCCTGCCACCATGATTCCTCTTCATGTGCTTTTGAAGGTCTGTATCTTACCTTTTCTTGGAGGTGTGCAAAGGTTCTTCCAAAGCAGAAAGCCACAATAAAATCCTTAATATATTGTATTTTAATAATCTGCTATTTGTCGACCTGGGAGCAAATTTTTAAATAGCCACAGCCTTGGTGGATGAGTGTGAACGTCACCTTTAAAGCAGATGCCATCTTAGTGATGCCTCTGAAATGAAAAGGGGGCATTTTATTTTGCAACGCCAACGGAGAGCAAACTAGAGGAATGATGGAGGTTTTCTCAGGTTCAGTGCAGTTATTTCAGGGCTGACAAACACTGACTCCAATGGAATTAATTGTGAGATAAATTCCCTCAGATTTAAGGTACTGAGGCCCAGCCCAGAATCACCACCTGTAATTTACCATACCACTTCATGCAAATAGAATAAAACTTAGTAAAGTTACATTTTAATTCTACACATAGTACTATATGTACTGATATAAAAAGAATCATTCAGTATTCCAAAACCTGACCTGCTAAAAATAGCTACTCTTTCATAGTATGTGAACATTATCTTTAATCATTCTGTACCTGTAAAGTAAACGAAGTGAATTGATTTCAGAAGTGCTGAATCATGCTGATGCCGTCAGCAAAGAGATTATGCAATTCCTTCACTATCGCAGGAAGAGTTCGTGGCAATAGTACAGTAGACACACCTTTAGTTTCAATAATGCACTATTGACATCTCCTGCTGGTATGAGAACATCACCATTAGAACAGCTTTAGAAATGAGATGTTTGAAAAAGTAAATAATGAGAAGGAAACAAATGAAACCAGCTAGTGGTTTTATCTTTGTTAAATCATTGGGAGTGAAACTAATTTGTAGAAAGCAGTTTTCTCTACCCTGACATCTTACATGAGTATCAAAAAACTCCCACATAGCTGGAGGCAAAAGATATATCAGAAGAATAGGATCTAATCTAATAAAAACAGACACTGTTGTCAGAGAACTTACATTTGATTCTAGCCCGGATCCAGAATTCCATGAGGAGCGTTCCACTTGTGAGTTCTTCCTGACAGAGAACCCACTTTTTCATTTATTCTTCTTTCAATCTGCTGTACTTTGCTTTTTCCACAAATTTGTTCCTAAGGGTTAAGGGGATGCTCTGGAACAATATTATTTATTTATTATTTATTTATTTAAAACATTTATGCTCCATAGTTTAGCCTAAACGTTTTCTAAATGTTGTTGTTGTTTCTTCCTCTTCCTCTTCCTCTTCCTCTTCCTCTTCCTCTTCCTCTTCCTCTTCCTCTTCCTCCTCCTCCTCCTCCTCTTCCAACAAGAATAAATCAAATAATCCCTGTCCTCAGGCATACAGTAAAAAAAGAGACACAAGATAAAAAGAAAACAATTCAAGAAAGAAAAGAAGAGCAGTGCACATGATTGAGGGTGTGTAAACTCCTAAGCAAAGACACAGAGAAAAGTAGGTATCTTTAGCTTTCAGAAAAGATGACTGAAAAGGGATATGATAAATGAAGGTCAAGACCAGTTATGCTTCATTCCAGATTTCAGGACATGGAATAATGGATGTAGGTTCCAGGCAGGCATATTTTGATGGAATGTAAGTAAGAGTGGTTGGATGGTGGGACCAATTACTCAGGGAGGTAGTAAACTGCCATTCACTGGATATGTTCAAGCAAAGGTCAAAGGGCCATCTCTTGGGATTCTTGCCCTGAGTGTGGTGTTGGACTCCATGCTTCCACGATCCTGTTTAAAATATTTTGATTCTGCTTTTCTACTTAAAAACCTCTCAAGCACTAGATTTTAATTTTCTACCATTTCTGCAAGAAGTAGTGTGTAGGATCAAACCAATTGCCCATCAACACCAGAGCTGGTGGTACTGCTGTTCTTCCACATCAGAGCAACTTGTTCCTAATGAGATCCATGAGAAAACAGGGTCAAGGGTGATAAGTTGTCTCTGAGAATTAGTGGATGAAGGGCTGCAGAAGCAAGGAGATTCAACAGCCAAGAACAAGGACACCCATAGCAGTGAAGTCCCTTCTATTTGAGGAACAGCAATCTATCTTCCTCCCCCTCCTATTTAATTCTTTCCTTCAGAATGCACTCATGCCCACTGATACCTGGTTAATCACTGGGGGAAGAAAGGGATGGATGAAGTGGGCCTTTGGAGTCTTCATAGTTTGCTATGGAAAAAAGAAAACCTTGTGCCCATTTTCTAAAACACACCAAATGGGAGTTTCTCTCAGTCTAACTGCTGCATCACACTGCATTTTAGCTTAACTAATTTAATAAAAACCACCATGTTTATTTGTCTCATTTTTTAAAAATCCCTCTTCCTTAAGGCAATCTCCTTTTACCCATGTCTACCACCAGCATTGTTTGTTTTACTTCATGGTGGCTTTCTTTGTTCAGTTGTGAATGGATGTGGCAAACTTCCAGAGAAGAGGTTTATCATTTGCATAAGAGTTGGAAGCTACTTCAATACTTCTTTTCCTTGAGATATGTAAACAATGCCCTAAACATGTATCTTCATGGTATAGCCTTTATTGGGAGCCAGTTTGGTGTAGTGGTTAAGGCACCAGGTTAGAAACTGGGAGACCGTGAATTCTAGCCCCACCTCAGACACAAAGCCAGTTTGGTGACCTTGGCCAAGGCAATCTCTCTCATCCCAAGGAAGGAGGCAAGGGCAAACCACTTCCAAAGTCTTGCCAAGAAAATGGCAGGGACTTGTCCAGGTAATTGCCAGGAGTCAAGACTGATTTGAAGGCACACATACACGCACACACACAAAAGCCTTTATCACTTCTTTCAGATGGTCTATCTCTACTGTTCTGGCTAGCATAGGAACAGTGCTTGTGAATCACATTTACACAAATGTGGTGTTAGTAGATGAAAACCAGGATATATAATTAAAACACTTTGAAAAATCCTTGTTTAAGTATTTATTTAATAATCAGTTTGGAGAAATCTGAGCAGTGTAGATCTCCAGCCAACAACTAGACTGCAATTTGGCAAATGATTTGTCAGCTCAGGAATAAGAGTGTCATCGCTCCATTAATCAGCTTCGTTGGTTAATGGGTTTTTTTTTTAGTGAGTTGGATTGTGTTTGTGACCTCAGTGTTACAGTAGTTGTTACACTGTTTTTAACCCTTGTATGCTGCCCAGAGTCACTTTAGTGAGATTGGCAGCCATGTAAATTGTTTAAATAAATAAATAAATATTTTTCTCTTGTTCCTGCTTTAGTTCAGGACATAGGAAAAATCCATAATTATGGCACAGAAGGATTAAGGACAACAGGTAGGGCCACAAGCTGGAAAGCATAATCTTGAATCAAACCCAGTTACTTATTTTTCCATTATTATCCAATTTCATGAACTGGCTAAATGTAGCCTTCTCCAGCCTGGTGCCCTCCTAACAACTAGGCTGGCTGGGGATCCTGGGATCTCAGGAGCACACATCTGAAGGACTTTGGGTAAGGAAAGGCTGCTCAATGCAGCCTCCAAAGCATTTCTGTATGTTGATTGATTATATGCCATCAAGTCGTTTTTGACTCCTAGTGACCACACAGATAGATTTTCTCTGTGATGCTCTTTCCCTAACTTGGTTTTTCAAGTCTTCCAACAGTGCTCCCATTGCCACTGCAACTGAGTCCATCCACTTTGCTGATGGTCTTGCTCAAAATCTCCAGCCCAGGAAGGGGCAAATGGAAAGTATAATTATGTAGGGTTGAAGAAGTTTACCTTCCCAGCATTTGGGAGGAGGTATAAGGATGGATAATGTGATAGAATGGACAGCTTGCAAAAGCTTCCTGCATGTTCTTCTCTCAGATTTTCACAATCCTGGATGGAGGAACCATTACAGATATATTTTCCCCCCAGGTTCCCTGATTTATGAAAGGGAGATCATGTGGTGCAGGAACATCCCTGAAGAAATGTCCAGCTAGGCTCTGCACTCCTTTGCAATACCCTCTTTTTTGCATTCTCTCTCTTTCTTTCACCCAGCCTTCAGCATTGCAATTCTGGTTTTTAAAAGAGAGAGAGAGAGAGAGAGAGATGCTCCTAAGCAAAAACAAAATTGTGCAGCATACAACTGGCATGAACAACTTTAGATAGGATAGCAACTCATTTATGGGCTTGAACAGGTTTCCTCAACCCTACGGTGGACTTCAACTCCCAGAATGTTCCTTGCCTGTTGCTGAGAATTCTGGGAGTTAAATTCCATCCATCTGGAGGGCACCAAGTTGGGAAAAGGCTGGGCTAGAAGATACTTCCTAGACATAGAAGCAGGAAGTATTTGCAGTTCTGTAAATAGAGGTAATACTTTCTGGTATTTAATTAATTACTTAACACTTCAAGCCTGCAGATCCTAGTTAATAAAGACATGATAAAAGGATGGAAGGACTGCACAACCCCTTACTTTAGAATAGTGTTTCCTTTATATATATATATATATATATATATATATATATATATATATATATATATGTGTGTGTGTGTGTGTGTGTGTATGTATGTATGTATGTATATAAAGTTTTAACAATAATAAGAAGTAATACAAACTAAAATAGAACGAAAAAGAAGAAAGAGAAAGGAAAAAAGCTAAAAGTGCAAAAAGAAAAAAGTAGAAGAAAAGTAAAAAGAAAAAAAAAATATAAAGAAAGATATAAAGAAGTGGCCTCCAATCTTCTTTACAGCAGTTATAAGTACAATTATAGTTTAACCTCCCTCTGTAAAGTTACATCATATTCTCTTCTTTCTATAATCTATCCTGTCTAATCATCAGAACCATAAATCATAAGTTCATTTTTTTTCTTTTTTACACAAAAGGTCCATAAGGGATTTCCAGTCACCAATGAATGTAGATATTGTCTTTTCTCTAATCAAATCAATGTCACCATTTCAGCAAGTTCTGTCATCTTCACCAACCATTCCTCCATTATAGGTATTGCCAAATTTTTCCATCTTTGTGCATACAATAATCTCGCTGCAGTTCTCATATATAAAAGCAGTGTTTCATGACTCTTTTCTGTTTATCCATCAGTCTCAGGAGGAAAAGTTCTGGTTTCAACTGAATATTAATCTTTTAAATGCTCTGAAGCACTGTATGTATTTGAACCCAAATTTTTCTAGGTTTTTTGCACATTCACCAAGCATGATAAAATGACCCTTCTTGTTGCTCACATTTCCAACATAAATTTGAAGTACCTTTATACATTCTAGATAATTTTTATGGTGTTATATACAAACAGTACATCATTTTATAAAAATTCTCTTTAAGATTATAACATAATGTACATTTCAATCCTTTCAACCATATATTTCCCCATTGTTCCATTTGTATATTATAACCAAAGTTTTTAGCCCACTTTATCATACATCCTTTAACCTGTTCTTCTTCTGTTTCAAATTTCAATAAAAATTTATACATTTTAGCAATTACATGTTCATCATTTGTACACAATTCCATTTCAAATTCTGTCTTATGTTGTTCAGTACCATGAATTCTTTTGTCTACTTTAAATCTTTCTGATAACTGTAGGTAAGTAAGAAAACCATTGACAACTATGGCCCTCTGTCATCAGCCATTCTCTTGATTTGATTTTATATTCCCCTTGATAAAATCCTAGTATCTCACAACATGTTAATCATTTACCTCTGCCTATTATTTCTCATCTGTAAAACGTTTCTTGTGCTGAGAGCCGTAAAGGTGTTTTTGGGCACAGCCTGGGTTTGTATCTATTCCATATTCTCAATACTGTATGGCACATCTAACATAGTGATTTTGAAATCTACATTAACCTTGACTTTATCGTACCACAAGTATCCATGCCACCCGCATCTCAGGTCATGTTTTCTAACACTAGAAGTCTTTTATTTCTCAGCAACACCCATTCTTTCATCCAGCCAAACAACAATTAGAACAGTGTTTCTCAGAATGCTGGCTGGGGAATTATGGGAGTTGAAGTCTACATATCTTAAAGTCACTGAGGTTGAGAAACACTGCTTTATACCATAGTGCCTAGGGCTGATTTTGAAGCCTACCCTTGCCAGTAAGTTAGCAGTGTGCTGTACTTTATATTGGACAGTTCTCTAATTGAAGATCAGGCTGATTCAAACTTGTTTGGATCCTGACTGGCTGGGTATTCTCAAAGTTGTAAACCTAAGGTAACTGGAAGGTGCCACCAAGAGAGTGCTACAATGTTGATTAGGTGGCGTCAACTGTGGAATGAGTGCAAATAGGCTACCCAGCAATGGGCACTAATAAAAGCATGGTTATTAAATAATAGCAACATGAAGAGTTCCTCATTGTTATTGCTGTATAAACTTTATGAGTCAATTTCTAAGGCACAAGCAGATGGCTAATAGCCTGCTCATTTAAAACTTCCCAGCTGTATTTCAGCTGGAGTCAGTAATAAGGGTGTTTTTCTCTCTCTCTCTCCCTCTTTCCTCTTCCACTGATATGCTGCACACAAAGCTGAATTTGATTTAGGAGTTACATGTTTTTCCCAGGTTTTTTGGAGAGCAAACTACCATGCCTGCATTTTCACTGTAAAAGTCACATGAGAAGCTGGCTGCAAAACAGCGGGTAAACAGCTGAAGGACCATTTTCTCTGATGGGCACCTGCATCATCAGAAAGAAGGGTAGAATGCCACCTGTTTGGTGCAATCATCATCTCTCTGTTGGGGAGGCCCTTAATTTATCTGTCTAGCATTGTCCTGAGGATCTATATTCCAAGCAGCAAGAAATAAAAACCTGCTTGTCATCACACAGCAAAAGAACAGAAGTTATATAAGTCATAACTTCTGTGCCAGCCAAGTGTCACGGGAAAGCCAGTCAGGCACAGGAGCAATTGAAAATGTGGCCAGGTGCCTTCTGTGAACCCTCACGTGCCCATTTGCCAGCCTCAAAGCATGCTAGCATGCTGGTATCTGGAGAGAGGCTGGAAGCCTCTGATGAGCAAATGTCATGGCTGAACCTTCTCTTTGGAAACAGACATGCATCGGCTTGTGTACACCATATATGAGCATCCAGCCAAGGGTTATAGATTTCTGGCACTCCCCCTTTGGCGTGGGAGGCTTTGTCACGCAGGATGGGTTGCAACACTTTTTTTCCCCATAAACACAAGACAAAGAGAGCAGTGAAGGCTTTCTCATCCCTCACCCCCAAGGAAGGGGTGGTAGGAGGGAATTTAATATTAATCAAGTGTGAAATTTTTGCCCCGGGTCATGAGGTGTGTCTTGAACTTATCAGCTACATCTAATATAGGACTGCATTGCTTGTTGCTGAAATCAGCTAGGTACCATTATGTATGCTGCCAAAATACAAAATACAACTGTTCCATTTTCTTGGTAACAATAATTAATTTATTCCTTGAGTATTTTTTTGTTATTAGCATAATCAGTCTTGGAAAAGTGTGGCTCGGAGAGAGAGATAGCAAAAGGCAGACGGAAAATAATGGCAACAAGAGGAAATTAAAAACTACATTGTGCTAAAGGATTGTACCATGGTGTGTGATTGACTGAACAAACAGACCTTAGAATCCTTATGTTTCTAGAACAGGATAATGCCCAGGTTGATGGAGATCCTGTTTCTACTTAGGTCTGGTTTTCTGCTGTTTATAGATAGGAATCACACTTAAAGAACAAGAATATGAGTTTGGCTTCATGAATTTCAAGCCTTCAGCACTGCAGGCAGAGTAAAGTCAGTAAGAAACTTAATCTCAAAGGTAGTTTAAGAAATTAACAAGAGTCTTGAGACTACAGCAAGCTAAGGGGCATCTGCCCAGTCTTTTCTGTCTAACAGTAGTCAATCAGATAACCTCAGAAAGCTCAAAGCTTGGACAGAAGGGTGATATCTTTCTTCTACTGAGGCTTCCTAGCAGCTGATATTCAAGTTATATTGGCTTGGATTCAGGAGGTAGCATACAGTATGACCTCGCAATGCCTGAGATTCAGTTTTCAAATTTTTGAACCTTGCAGGAGTGTGAATATTGCATCTTTTGCAAATTGAATCAGAAGTACTGGGCAACCCTAATATATAGTACTCCAGTACTATTGAGACTGCTAACAATTGATAGCTTTATTTTCCAAGCCCGGTTCTTTTTAAACCATCAAAATTGCTTTTGATGACAGTGAGTTCCATAGTTTAACTATGCATTATGTAAAGAGTTTTGTATTCTCACGGCTGGCTATTTATGTACAGTGACTGGCCACACAGAAGGGCTGGCAGCCTCCATCCAGTTTCTACGTGTCACTTACAAAATGTTCCTCTTAGAGAACATTTCAGGACAATGATTAACACCTGTGGTCAGATGAAATTCAGCAGAGGTGGGAAATCTTCTTTTTCTGACTTTGTCTATATTAAATGGTGAATGGGACTGAAGTCAATAGAGGGGAGGACCAGAATCAAAAGTATGGACTACCTATTTTCATTCTTAATTTATGCCAGTTCCATTTCTTTTTATATGTCTATCTCTTTCCATCTTATCTAGTGTCAGAAAAGACATAGATTGTTCTTGTAGATAAATGTGGGAATTTTCTGTCCTCCAGATGTTTTTGATCTACAACTCCCAGAAGAACTCGCCATCATGGTTAATGGTAAGGTAAGCTAAGAACTGCAGCAACATCTGGAGGGCCAGAGGTTCCCCACCAGTATATCTTATTATGAAGAAATCTTCCAATCAGTTACTGTGAGATGTGTGCTTCAAAAAAGGGTTGGACCAATTTATGGAATCATGGGATCAGAATCATGGGATCAGAATCATGGGAGGAGGAAGTACCTGGATTTTCCTTTCTGTACAGAATGAAGATGATAGGATTATTTTTAAGGGAAGAGCTGCTGTAGCTTAGTGCAGTGTTTCTCAGTGTCAACAACTTTAAGATGTATAGACTTCAGCTCCCAGAATTCCACAGCCAGCATGGATTTGGGGAATTGGAAATGGAGGGGGAACCTAAGTTAGTTGTTAATTGTTGGAAGGCCTCCACAGTGGCACTTCCTGGAGCCACCAACTCAAAAGAAGTCCTGGCTGTTTGCCCTATCATGTCCTCACATGGTACTTCTCCTGGCAGCATACTCTTTGCCACACCAGTGGATTGTCCTCCACTTGTCCAACATCATCCTTTCTCTTGCTGACAAACTTTTTCCATCACCACCACCACCACAAGCACCATATGCCCTTCTAACTGTGGAGGCCTTCCTCTACCTCCTTCCTCACTGAAAATAATGCAGCCTCCATGAACATTCAGCTGCATCCAAGAGTTCACCTTTGTGTAATCTAACTGTCCATTCTAGTTTCACCAAATCCTTATCACACTTTTTTCATCTCTCTAGTCTTCTCTGTCTTCCATATTCCAAATCCACCAACCATCATCCAACCATAAATATCATTCCAAATCCTCCATTCTCCTACCATGATTACAACTGAACTGCAAGCCCCTCTCCCAATGTCCTCTATTCCACTGGTCTTGAGAAGTGTGCCATGATCCTATTACTCCCCCTATGCCCTATCTTCCAGAAAACATCCCCTCAGTTGCAATCACCAGCCCCAAGCTCCCAAATTTCAGATTAAAAACCCTTGGGAACAGATAAAGTGCCTTTAGGAAAACAAACAATTATACAGAACCTTTGATCCTGGTACCACAGAAGGCATGTTCCTCCATTCTTTTGCTCTTGCAGCCAGAGGTTTCCTTTTTTTTTTAAAATAATTGTTATTGAAAATTTTTATTACAATAGTGCAGCCAGAGGTTTCCTAATAATCAAGATGATTGCTTATACTATTTTACTACTGATGTAGTATGATACTATGTTTCGAGTATTGGTTCTATGTTTATACTAGTAATTAATATACATAATGAGAGAGATCTTGATCTATAGTAGCTGTGGGTTGAGGGTGAATAATAGAAACCCTATTCGTTATTTATTTATTTATTTATTTATTTATTTATTTATTTATTGAATTTGGTCACTGCCCATCTCACAATTATGACTTATCCCAAACACATGGTGGAGCACATGTTTCTTGAAGAGGGAGTAGTACTTTGTACAAGTTTGGTACCCTTGGGAAATGTATCATTTTGTTCCTGGTTTTGAATGATTTCAAGTTTAGCAGCCACTAATTATATCATTATCCTGTGAATCCTATTTAAGAGCAACTGTAGTTTAACTGTGGTTAAAGGACTCATCTGTGGAATGGGAAGTCACTGATTTTAACCTTTACTGTGGCCATGATTTCATCAGGTAATGGCCTTAGGAAAGTCCTTATTTTGTTACCTCTGCAATACTGCTGCTGGAAGGCTTACAGAGATAATATATGTGAAGCATTCTGTGAAAGTGCAATATAATTGTATATAGGTCTGTAATAAGGCCTCCCTCATTTGTGATCTGATCATGGATAAGAGAGCTGACCTGGCTGGGCTTGGATGGTGGTCTTCCCCTCTTGGAGAACAGCCCTGCCGGGTTCTAGTCATGGCATCAGTGAAGTCCCCAGGACAGGGGTGGGAGAATGGCAATTGTAATCTGAGAGTCTCTGGTGGCATTCAGAGGCACTGCTCCACAGACTACTGGATGCGAGAGTCCACTTATTAGGTTGGGCTCTAGGGATCACTGGGATTGCTGCCACTGTACCAGCCACCCTGCTGTGTAGTAGTATCTTCCCTGCTTGAGCTCCTTGACTCCATAACTAGGCTGGCAGTGGAGTTCCCCAGGCTTATGTTCCTGGGGACTTCAATTTGCCTGAGGGTAGGGGTGGGGTCAGAGGTGCAGATCGGGTCAGAGATAGCTCAGGTAGCTCAGGGGTCAGAGATCACTCAGTGGTCAGACACAGCTCAGTTCATGGCCACCCTGACAGCCATGGGCCTGTTCCAAGTCATCCAGGGCCCAATGCATAACAGCAGTCATGGCTTGATCTGGTTTTTGGGTCAGAGCAGTGACAATGTGTTTTGTAGTCAGGGAACACTTCTGTTGCTCCCTATCACGGTCAGAGCTCTCTCTGGTAGCTCTGGAATTCTCTGGTGTTGCAGGGAGGCTGGACCTATTTGACCAGCCTGCCCCAGGCGATTAAAACCTGCTGGGATTCCGGAGAGAGCCTGGGGTCATTCCTGATGGCCTGTTGCACAGTCCAACTGAAGCCCTTGTTGTTGCCTGGAATGAGAGGGTGGAGGAGGCTTTGGATCAGATCATGCCCATGTGGCCTCTCTCCTCCTGTGGATCCAGAACTCCTATCAGTTTATAGGTTGAGGGGGATAAGTTGAAGAGATGCTTAGACCCCTGCTAGAGGGCGATGAAGACCAAGCATGAGTTAGAGCCACTGTTAAGGCCCACCTTGTGGTGGTAAGCATGGCAAAACATCAGTATTTCTCTGCCCTTATTGTGACTGTCAATAGCTATTCAGTGGCCTTCTTTAAGGTGATCTGGGCCCTTCTGGGAAGGGTGGACTCTGAAGTCTACCTGCAGGGTCATTGAAGAATATGCTGGGGATCCGTAGGATAAAGTCACTTGGATTCACTCTAAGTTAGACTCTAGCTTTGCAGAAGGTACTGTGGAGGTGACCGGGGCTCAGTTTTCCTTGTTTTTTGGGGAGGAGTGTGATCCTGTTGGTCCTGATGAAGTGAACAGGATTCTCATGACAATTAGCTCAGCCATCTGTGTATTAGAACTATGTCCCTCCTGACTAGCCTAGGCCTCTCGGAAGGTGATGTTTAGTTGGGTCCTGGTGGTGGTGAATTCCTGCTTGAGACAGTGGGTTGTTCCACCATTTCTTAAAGGGGCAATAGTTTGCTCTCTCCTCAAGAAGCCATCACTGGACCTTACAGTGCTGGATCATTTTTGTCCAGTTTCCAACTTTCATTTTTGAACTTTTGAACTTTTCCAACTTCTGGATCAGCCCTAGGAATTGGGAGTGGATGGTACTATATTGTGCTGTTTTTCTTCCTTTCTCCAGAGCCAGTTCCAGTCAGTATTCATAAGAGAGGAGATTGTCTGGCCAACAGCCCCCGCTTTGCATGATTCCACAAGGCTCAGTTCTCTCTCCTCTCCTGTTTAACATCTACATGAAGCTGCTGGTGAGGTAATTTGATGGCATGGGGTGATGTATCATCAGTATGCTGTGGCTGCCCAAGTGATACCATGGAGTTTCTGTCTTGGTGTCTGGGGACTTTGGGGGGTTTGGATGGTGAACAACAGGCTTCACCTGAACTTTAGCAAGACTGAGTAGCTTTGTGCATTAGGTCCTCTAGTTCTGGGGACTTTCCATCTTTAGTTTTTGGTAGGGCTGCACTACCCCAGACAGAACCTGTGCACAATCTGGGGGTCCTCCTGGACTCATGGCTCCTGTTTGAGGAGCATGTGGCAACATGTGCAGGAGGGCCTTTGTACAACTTTGTGTTGTGTACCAGTTGCACCCTTTCCTGAATCGTAAGACCCTTCTCCAGAAAAAAGTACCACTCACCTGAAAAAGTATAAAATTTATGTGGTCACATGGTCAATTCAAGAAGTGCTACAAAAGTTGCTGAGGAGAGTTTTGTACTGCTGTATGTGCACAGGGAGTCTTTGCTATCAAGGCACACGCAAAAGCCCAGACCCCTTTGTACATGTCAAAAGTAGATAAGAATCCTGCCTTCAAAATGCACCAGTAGATATATACCTAGATCTTTTATTAAAGTTAGGACATAAATCTGATGAAAGAGAAATCTGTCCTACAAATTGAGAAGCAACACAGGTCAGATTTACACCAGTCTGTTCCTCCCTAACCTCTGGTCATTAGTTCCTAACTGTCCCTGTGTCTTATCTATCTAGATTTTTGTGAAGAGTAACACTGCTTTCATCCAGTGAGAGATGTGGAAAATAGATTTAATAACTAATCTACCTTAAGTAACTTTGTACTTTTTTGTATTATGCGTGATATGGATATTTGTTCAAAGGGAGGTGTATATGATGTAATATCACCCTAAAGCCACACCTTCTGATAGCCTTTCTTCTTCTAATCTAAGATATGAGATTATTAGCGATAACTATTTGGTTGCCTTTTTTTCTTACTGGCCCTGTTCCTGTTTTCTAAATACCAGTTGAAATGCAGATACATAGCAAATGTTTTTCTAGTGTTGAGGAAGAAAACTAAGGCTGCTCAGTGGCTTCAGACTAGAGGATATTAAAAGGTTTAGGAATAGGTCTAAGAAAAATTAGAAGAAAGCCCTTTTACTCAGGGCCATTTCATACATGAAACATTTCCTTCAGAGATATTTCCAGATCACTTATAACCTTCAGATCAAGAAGAACAATAACAATGTTTGAAATAATTTTACAGAAAGTTTATAGGAGACTTTTAAAGTCCACTGGATAACTGGAAGAATTCCATAAATGAAAGGCCATTATCAAAAAGATCCTGATATTTACAACTCAAGGTACATCTGGAAGATACTATCTGGATTCATTTCAACCCAGCTTTAGATCAGGATATGAAGCCAAGATGATTTAGTCACCTTTAATGAATGTGAATTAGACAGGAGTAAGGTGGCCTGACTAGCTTTCATGGGCCTCTCTACTCTGTGGATTGAAGTTAGCAAGTTTGGAACAATGAGCTTGGACTGGACTGGAGTAGTTGGTAAGTAAAAGCCAGGTGAAACCAATCAACCAGAACAACAGCCAGCATGAGAAGCAGAATGCAAGCAGCCTCCTACAACAGCGCGAAAACTTTGGGCTGTGCATGCATACACACACACACACACATACATACACACACACACACTGTACTGGATTCTTAGCCTGTTAGAAGTTGCTATTGTAATTAGGTTGTCAGTAACAGCAAGTATCTTATCAATTCTTTCTGAGACCTTGAATTCCAATGAAAATGCCAAATTCCAGGAAAGGAATACTCCACAGCCCTAAGGATAACCTTAGATATCTATGGTGTTGACACTATTAACTATGATGCTTTCCACAGCGATTACAGCTTTGGGGTTGTATCCAGAAAAATGTGCTGCAGAACTATCATTCAGTTCTCAGGACATTGTCCTGTGATGTCCTGCAGGGTTCCACATTATCTTCCATGCTGTTTAATATCTGCATGGAAGTGCTGTTGAGTCTTCAATATGCTGATGACATCCAAGTCTATTGCTTCTTGTCATGCCGTGTCAAAACAGCAGCTAATCTCTTGATTGGTATTTAAGATCAATATTGTGCTGAACAAGCTGTAGATGTTATCAATCAGTAGAAAATTGTGCTTGGGAATTGACAGTCTAGTATCAGTGAGGTCACACTCCCATGAAAACGTGGTCTTTCGAACCTCTGCCTGAATTTAGAGGTAGTGGCAGGGAATGAGTTTGCATACACTGTCCAGTGCACTAATTGCAAATGTTTCTGAGATTGTGAAATCTGACTTTGGTCGGCTATCTCCTGGCTTCATCATGAATAAACTGCATTAAACTCTGGACACTTGAAGAGTATTCAGAAGCTTTGACTGGTGAAAATGTAACAGCAAAGCTGTTAACCAGTGCACAGTTTCTAGATACTATGTTTGGTTTAAAAAATCTGCAATGAATTCCAAATATTTTCTGTGTGCAGTTAAAAATATTAATTGTAACTTTTAAACTTTGAATAGCTTAAGGTCTAATTAAACTATAAATGGGTTAAGATATGATAGGTACACCTATCTCAATATGGGTTGGTCTCTCTGCCAGAAGATGTCCTCCTAAAATGTTCCCTGTTTCAGCAGCCCAGTCATTGAACACGTGGGAGAGAATCTTCTGCTTCATGCCCGAGCTGGGAAGTACATTCTCTTGGGAGTTGTACTTAGCCCCCATTCTCTCCTTTAGAAAAGGATTCTAAGGAGACTTCCACATTTTCTTTCTACACCACCAGCTTCACCATCCAAATGAATAGCACGTTCTCATGCTGCCATCCCAGCTTCTGTAAGCCTACTTGAGCTAATCGATGCTTCCTCCAGTCAATGCTACCTCCAGCCAGCCAATGGGTGAATTTTCAAATCGTTCTTCATGGCTTTTCATGGTGTTCACAATGGCTTTGTGTGTGTGTGTGTGTGTGTGTGTGTGTGTGTGAAGGAAGCCAGCTATTATCTGGGGGGAGCAGTAAAACCACCTTTTAGTTTGGTTGGGAAGAACACAGGAAGAAAGCAACATGTTATGACGCCTTGTCTCTTACAGGGCAGGTAGGAGTCAAAGAGATAGGATGAGGTAGGATTTCTTAACAACAGGAAATCATTCCACCCTGCAGTTCCAGAGAAAGTGTTGTGAAACATTTATTACATTGTTTGCTCTGGAGCAGGCACCAAGCAGATTAACTTGCAAAATTAATCTGGCTTTTCTGCATGGCATGTTGGAGACATATAAGGGCAGTGTCACTTTCAGATTGGAGATCTCTTGTGTGTGGAAGGGGTCTACATCTAACTTTTCATTCAGGCTTATTATGATTTTATGTCTTCATTATGAATGTTTCAATTGAATTTTAAGAGTCTTATATTATTTTGCATTTTTATGCTAGTTGCCTTGAGTGCCATGGAGATTGTTACATATAAACAGGGAGCAACCCCACACTCGCTAGCACTGAGGATGTTACCTAGTCAGGTAATGAAATGTCTGCAAGCAAACAACCAAGCTTGGAGAGCCCTAAGGACGCCACAGATCAACTGTGAGCTACACGTATTCTCTTCTATTGTTATATCCTCACACGAATAAACAAATGCTATCAGAACAGGCCACGCACTGGAATGGTAATCTCCAATTTAAATTACTGTAACACAGTCTATGTGTGGCTGCCCTTGAAAATGATAGGGAGGCTGACCTAATGCAGAAATGGAATGGCTAGATCGATGTCAAGAAGTCATTTATTTTAAAAGAAACTGCATAGAGCAGTGTTGTCCAAACTTGGCCACTTTAAGATGAGTAGACTTCAACTCCCAGAATTCCCCAGCCAGCCATAAAGTCCACCCAGCCATTCCCCAGCCAGCCATAAAGTCCACTCATCTTAAAGTGGCCAAGTTTGGACCACACTGGCATAGGATGTCAATAAGGCTCTGGTGCAGCTTGTAGGTCAGTGATAATGTTTGAAGCCCGAATAGTGGGGCCCTTCAGTATCTGCCAAGCATTCAGATCTGCTGCCTGCGACCAATTCAAGAAAGGGAGGAAAGCACAGGGCGCCAGTGCTGATGTCATTTTGTTGCCAGGTGACGTTCCAGCTATACCTTCAAAGTTTTTGCAGACAACAACTCATTATGCATTTCATTCTGTGCTTCTACGTTGGCTGTATCGTATCTTAAGATCCAGGTCAGTTTGTAAATGTTTTGATGAATAAGTGAGTAATCATGAGCAATTCCTTTCTCCCTTTGCATAGAGAAGAGAACCTGCTGAAGAAGGAAGCCGTCATTCCCCATCTTCTTCAACTGTCTTCTTCAAAGACAGTCCTTTGGCATTAGAGTTTCGAGACCATTCTTTGAGCTGATTACAGACTACGTGGCACTGAAGGAAGACAAGTGTATCCTAACTCTCAGGATAAGTGTGCTACAGGAAGGGTCCTCACCCAAGTTCAAATCCCTGTTGTAGCTTGATCAAGCTTCTGTGTAAATGCTTTACACTGTGCATTCTGTTACATATGCTAGACTTCTTACTTACAGACATTGAAGGAGAGTTCACCCAATAATTTTCATGGACTATTATTCTGCCATGAAAATACAAGTCTACCTTTGTTTTAAAACTGCTGCAAATCCTTTATGGGCCACTATACAGTAAACGGTGAATGGGTTGCATTTGGCTTAATGAGACACATACATTGTACAAACTACCCATGTCTGTCTGTCTGTCTAGCTAGCTAGCTAGTTAGCTAGCTAGCTAGCTATCATATGAACACACACACACACACACACACACACACATGTAATATTGCTGTTTTCAACATCAGGCAAAATGAAAATATTTTGGTCCTGCAGAGCAGAGTATAAAGGCCAGGCATGCTAATATTCAGGATGAGTTTAACAGGAAAGGAAAAGAGATTCTGTCTCCCAACATGAGCAAAGGCAAAATTAGGAAATGTGAATACAGCTCTTCAAAATATAACTTGGACCTGGGTGGAACTGGTATTCTATAAATCATTCTATAAGATATCCCTCTCTGTAGGCAAGACAGGATTTATAGACAGATTTGATCGGAATAAATGTATCAATGAAGTGCTTGGTCTCTTTAAAAAATGTGTTTTTGAGAGATTCTTCCTAGTCTGTTGGTAATGCAGTCTGACTAGAAGTTAGATAAATTAGAAAAATAAAGCTTCTGATCTCACTCTGCTATCATCACAGTGCAGAGAAGTCAGTAGGAGCATACTTCCTGTTGGGTGTACAGCTTTGCATTTATTAGAATGTAATATGGAACTATGGTGACATGAAGGCATGCATGACACTTCACAAAGCAAAAGTCACTATTAACAGGCTGCAAATAATTTCACAACAAATATATGAGGATAGAATAATATAGACACACACGGGGCTCTAACATTGGTTCATTCTAGAGTTTGCTCTTAAAGCATATTGGAAAACTGCATTTAGCTGATGGAAAGCTTCCTAAAGTTTCTAACAAGGCGAAAGACGATTAACAAGAATACAATTATGAAACTGCATCCTAAAGATCGGAGGGCAAGAAAGTGAGTCTCAAAGAAGTACCTTTGCGGAAGAAAGTACCTTAAAGAAACAGACATGCAGCTGAGTACTAGAGAAAACTGCGGCAAAGGGAAGACTTGCAACTTAATGGTGTGTTGCTCTGATGACTTCACAATGGAGCGTCCAATGGGGTGATCAAGTGCATTTGGCGGTAAGGCCACGATATCACAGTTAATGAGGACTGCAAGCATTCGGCTGTATAGCTTTTCCTCTTGGCTTTTTTTAAAGTGGCGTTTTTTAGATACCTGAAGTGTTAACGCATTATAGTCCCTTTTTAAAAAGAGCATAACATATTGCTTAATACAACAGCTGAGACAGCAAAGGAGGGTCATTCATAAAGAAATTGTGTTTGTGAAATGATATTCACAAGAGACTTTCACACATTTGATGGATATACAAAACCAAGTTATGCCATGGCTAATCTGAAAAGAGGCTGGCAAAAGATTTTCTTAAGTTTCGGATGGTTTCAGCTTTTGCTTCATCCTCATTCACAGATGATCGGAAGAATGATGACTCCGTGAAGTTGAAGGCATTTGTCAGAGATTGTGATTTGCTGCAAGACAAAGACAAAAACTCACACATATGAATGTTATGCACACCTGAAGCTTACATACAGATATTTTTTGTTGTTCATTATGCAGCCCCCCCTTCAAAATTCAATTTAGGATTACATATAATAGGAGCAGGACATACAACTGGCAATACCCAGACGTCACTGTTTGAACAGATGTGCACAATTGTTAGTCTTGACTTGAGAAACAAAACAAATGTCCGAGGCAAAGCATATCTAAACTCAGAAGTCTCTCCACTTCTGGAGGACAGCCTTTTCTGTCATGGGGCCAGCCGGCGATTAGACGTGCCTCAATGCTGTAAGGCACTAAAGACCTGGTTCTATTGTTGAGCCTGGGGTGTGTGGTTGAGCTCATATTGTGGTTGTGTTGATTGTGTTGTTTGGCTTTATCTTGGCTCCTATCATTGTTATTTATTGTTTTGTTATGATATTTTGATCTTGGTTTTATTCCCTGTTAGCTGCCCAGAGTCATATGATTGAGATGGGTGGCATATAACATTGAATTAATAGTAAGTAAGTAAGTAAGTAAGTAAGTAAGTAAGTAAATAAATAAATAAATAAATACAGGGAAAGTAGGAGTGGGCTGAATGGAAGGAAGCAAATAGTTGAATGGTAGTAAATTCTATTCATTTTTTAAAATCTTATACATTCTAAATATGTTTCTCTTAAAAAAAGGAAAATTGTACCATTTTGTGCTTTTTATGGTAGGCTTTATCCCAAACCAATCACTTTCAGTGTACACCTTTTCCAGAAAATCAGAGCAAGCAGTATTATATGTGTGTACAGTCTTTCATTTTCACTGTACCTGGGTTGGTCACTGAAGGGAGAGGGTGGAAAGATAAAACAGTTCTTTACTTGATTAGAAAATAAAACATAAATGGCTTAATTAAATATTTATGCACAGGCTAGTAACCTGCATGCACATGTTAAGCCAGAGCACGTGGGTGAGAATGCAAGGCACGTTTATGCCTCAGTCACTGAGTACAGTTAATCCCATTGGCAATTTGGTTATGCTTTTTTTTTTCTTTGTAAGATTTGGAGGCGGGGGGAATCGAAATGTGAATTAGAATAAATCTGTAACTTGAGATCTGAGCCATCCAGGATGCTTTAAAACTATGTGCATATAGCTTTCAAATGTTAAGGAATAGCCCTAAGAAGTCCCGTGCTAGGAAAAATTGGTTTGGACAGGCCACGCTAATGTCACTTAAAAGGGCAGCATCACAGATCATGATGATCCACTAACATTTATATAAACATTAATCTGGCCCAATTGTTTAGGACTGGAATAAGCAGCAAACTGGAAAGAAAAGTTAGATTTGAATAAAAGGGAAGGCAAAGTCTCCCTAAGTTGAGCTCAACTGCAGGTGACTACATACATGTTTCCATGTTGTTTTCTGTTCATCACTGACTTCTTCCAGAATATGTTTTTCAACTTTCTGTTCTGGTCCATAACCCTGAGAGTTTTTTCTGGTCTCCTATCTAAGTACTAACTAGGTCCAACCTTGCTAAGCTTTTTTGAGATCAGCCAAGGTCTGCTTCTTATAGTTCTTAATAAAAGTGCCAAGAAAGAGGGCAACAAAATATTAGGGCTGTCCAACAAACACTGCATGAGCAAAGTGCCTCTCCTCAAAACATTAATACAGCCAGGCCCTCCAGAAGACTGCTCCAAATATCTTCCCTGCACGCACACACAACACACTTCAATGGGTGAGCTGTGGGACTCTCAGTGAAATGAAGTGTCTATGTGGGCACAAAGGAGTGCAGACAGCTGGGGAAGCTCCCAGCACAGCTTTCTGAAGGATATGACCTCTTTAATGCTTTGAGGAAGTCAGCTCTGCTCATGGAATGAGCAAGTCTTTTATACAGCTCTACAAAAAAGTCACTATTAGCATTCAGAAGTATTTAGTCCGTTTAATTATTATACTTTCATTTTCCTATGATTATACAGCCATACATTTGGAGCTAATGAAAGCCTTACCTTGCATATATTGAACTGAAGTTTTCATTGCATATGTCCATATAGTTTTGATGTGTGCAGCAAGGCATACAGCAGGTGAATCTTTTAGTACAGTATGCATCTATAGCAAAGTTCTCAAAGTGGTGCAATGAACTGAAGTTCAATATATCTTGAAGCACCATGTTGGGGAAGACAGATTTATACCTCCGCATATAGTATAGTATGGAAACACACCTAAGCATATATTTCTGGTCAGTGTTATTTTTCAGTGCACCTCCGAATCTGCGTGGGGTGAGATGTGGTATCGTCTACAAGCTCCTGAGGGATGAGAGCACGGGAAATGTTCTTTTCGTAAACTTCTAAAAGTTAACTTTAGGCACCTAAGCCATTTTGTCTACAGTCATTAACAGGGAGAGAAATATGGGAGATCCCTGAACACGTGTTACATTTTAAAAAAATAACTGGAGACGGAGACCTGCATGAGAGCAGCAGGAGGCAATATTTCTTCCCTTGCTATTTTCCAGTTTATTTATTTATTTACTAGATTTATATCCCACCTTTTGTACATGAGCTTAAGGTGCCATACATCATGCTCCCACTTCCTAACTGCCCCTCAACAACAACCCTGTGAGGTAGGTTGGGCTGAGTGAGAATGATTGGCCCAAAGTCACCTGTTGAGCTTCTGTGGCTGAGGGTGGATTTCGTCTAATCCAAAACCTTCACCAGTATCCCAAACTGACTCATTTAGTTTATTTTAAATTAAATGAGTTTTACATTTCTACCTCTTCCAGGAAAAGTATATGGTCGAAATAATAAAAATGAATAGTAATCTGAATCTTTCTTTTAGACGCGGAACTAAATGGTACATAGTTACAGCCATTTAGGATTTATTGTTTTATCACATCTGTCTGTGCTGTATTTTTTAAAAATATATATTCTTTTTTGTGATCTACCTTCTGTCACCTTCACAAAAAAAGTGAATTATGTAAGCATTATTATAAAGTTTAAGTCTGTAAACTATCAGACAAAGTTTTTGCAAATATTCTGGCATATTACCATTCCTTGCTACTGACATGCATTTTGATAATGAAGGCAGCAGGAACTCTTTCTACCTCTAAATAGTTAAGCAGTCTACTCTTGGGTAGAGAAACTACGTTCAAAGGAATTTGAATATTTGAAACAGAAATGGAATGTGGTATATTAACCTTCAAAGCAGACAAAAGACTCAGATTATATGTAAATAAGCAAATAGCCATCTTCAGCCATGCTTTAAAATGGTGAATTCAACAAAAATTAAAATCAAAGGCTACCGTTAGAATAGATTGCACCTAACAAACCAAGTATAGAATATGAAAATGAGCTCTACCGCTAACGGACTTGGACTCACTGTCTGAACTCTGATTCACAGAACGGAATAGATGCTTAATGAATGAATGTCTATCTACCTATAGCCTTAGTGGAAAACATCTTTTGACAGGAAAACATTCCATGGTTTTTCCAATCTTTCTTGTCTGAGCGGCTGCAAGGTTAAAAGTTTAAGTAGATAAGGCTTTCTCTCTCTTTTATAGACAGCACAACCAAAGGTGATCAATGCCTTTTGAAGTAATGGAAAGAAGGAGAGGACGACACAAACTCAAACCTACACTTATTCCATGAAATTTGCTTTTTCGGCAGATTTGGAGATGTCTTTGTTCAAAAAATTTCTGTTCCAGGTGAAACGGATACAAAACTGTCACAAAGAGAAAGGAGTTTTCTACCCCTTTATCTGCCTATGTTGCACTGAAACCTCTCTTGGCAAGAGAAGCATTACAAAACAAGAGGAGAAAACGACAAGAAGGCCTTACTTCAGTTGAGGATGTGACTGAGGCTTCTGGGCCGAGGCTGGCGAGGGCTCAGTCTTCGTGTCTGCTGGAGGCCCGGCACTTGAAGGGCCTGAGGCCTGGGCACGTGGTGGCTGAGTTGCAGGGCCAGGTGGACGTGGAGGCAGAGAACCGGAGGGCTTTGCTGAATGCCCCGGAGGGAACCCTTGTGGTGGTTGCAATGGCTCCTGGCTTTGGGATTGCATTCCTTGGGGTTGCACTGGGCCCCCTAGGTTCAGCACAAGAAAAACTTCATAATGCATCAGTAATTTTGTAGTAGCTCTTACAACCAACACTTAATATCAACCTGGCACCAGAAAAGTTTAGTGGGGTTAGAATATTTGGTTATCATGATCATGAATTACAATTCTACATAAATATAAATTGCAAACCTTCACGTCCACACTAAAACAGCCTTTGAAAATTCACTGCTTTAGTAATTGCATCTGTTCTTTTTAGGGAATTGACAAAATATAGGTAGTCTTCGTTTAGCGACCACAATTGAGACTGGCAACTCGGTCGTTAAGCAAAGCGGTTGCTAAGTGAAACCACAACTGTGCTTATGATCTTACTTCAGCTTTCCTTTCCTTTACAGACCTGTCAAGGTAATAAACGCAAGGATTGGTTGCAAAGTTACTTTTTCATCACTGTTGTAACTGCAAATGGTCACTAAACAAGACAGTCGCTAAATGAGGACTACCTGTAATAATTATCTAAGTCAGAGAGGGGCAGCCTAAGGGTCCTTAATAGCACTGGATGTCAGCTTGTGACAGCAGAAATTTTTATGGCTGATGGCAAGAGAGGCTGGGAGATAATTTACACACCCTTAAACTGATGCCAGACAGATGTACTGAACTATAATTCCTATCACCCCCCAGGTAACATTGTCACACTGAGAGGAATGATGGGAGTTGATGTCCACTGCATCTGGAAGGTATCAGGTTGGATAAGGCTGGGCCAGACTAAGCTGCATTAATTATAGCATTTCTCCATTTCAGTTCTCAGGTTCCTGATAAGTAAGACATTTCCCAGATTGCTCCATTACAGACTGAACACAGTGGAAGTTAACAACTAGAAGGAATCTGATTGTTTTGGATATCTATATATCACAGCACTGTGGTTTATTAACAATATTAGTTCAAGTTAGTTGCCTTTTTTATTTTGCCTTAAATGGGGGAGGGGGCTGTTATGTTTTAAAAATGCCCTACTGTGAAAAACATAAAACAGGCACCTACTTGAGCCAACTACTAAGCAATTAACATACTCGGGCCTTGCAACATCATCCCTGAAGCAGCTCCATATTTTGTAAGCGACAGCTAATCAAGACTGAGTTGTAGATTCAGCTGCAGTTGGTGGTTTTTTTCCAGTGAAAACCCCCCATCTTCCTTAGTGTATGGCTGTTCTACTTCTATCAACTATGAACACAATGGATTTCACTACCGTCAAATCTGTATCCAAGCTAAGGCAGTCAACTTGGACTGGGACCTATGGAGTCTTAGCGGAGATTGAAGGGTCTGACAATTGGATCCAAAGAGGCTGCATTTAAATCTCTGATGCTTGATCTTAAAATGTATCATTCCAGCAAATGCTTGCTTAGAATAACTTGCCTTCAGAACTGTATCAGAACACAGTACTCTACCAGCACTGCTATCACAGAGTTCTTTAGCCCAAATTCAGTCTCTTGAAATTAATTATGTGAGTCCGAAGGGTTTTAGAATTGTTTTTCTTGAGGACTTCCCCCACCACATAAAAATTTTAATCTGTGATATGACATGAAAACATCCTAGGCCTCTGTAAGAGCATCATGCAAACCTTCTTAGAGACTTTGATCCCAGCCTTTGCTTCTCCATTTAGTTCAGAGGGTGGAGAGAGGTCTGGGCATACAGAGAGATGCAAGCTAAGGACTGACATCTTTAATGAAGTGATGGCTAGGCCCATTCATGGAAAAAAATCCATGCATGCTACAGAGTGTATGCAATAGTCTGGATAGGGAAAGGCTACTATTTTTGCACTTTACAGACATTCATATATAATGTATTTTCCCACTTGGTATAACGTGGGCAAATGTCACAGACTTTAATTTGTGAAATCAACTCAGCTGATTATCAGTCCGTTAGAATGATGCTGCATCACCCCTCAAGGTTGATAGTTTCAAGATGAAAAATACATTCCCAAAACACTCCTTCAGCACCCTGTGACTTTGTTAATAACAGGGATACTGTACATGTGTACTCTCAACTAGAAGGTCTATGAAGAATTCGGAGGTCTTGCAAAATCTTTTTCTCTTTCATGCCAAAATGTCTAAAACCTCCATTCCTCTGAATAAAGGCCAAATACACATTAGGTCTATTTAGCTAATTAAGAGAATCAATGAGGTAGGATTATGCAGATGAAGCAAAATTGATACCATGCTTTCAATAGTGACCATTTAAAAATATGAGGCACAGAAACACTATTTTTTAAAATAAATTGCTGTGTGAGAATTTGTATTTTCTCTTCTAAACTGGATGCATAAATGCACTTATTTCAGAAAAGTTCTAATGATATTTACATTCTTCATAATAACAAAACAGGTTTTTACCTAACTTTCCACATGTTGGAAACTTGGCCACAATTTGTTCTTGGTGCATTTCTTAAAACACCACAGCTAGTTATATACCCTTGTTCATGCAATAGCAAAATGTGTGGAAGAGGAAGGATTACAACTATTCCTGTTCCTAATTTACATTTCTTCAATAGAGCCTGTGAAGAACGCTACATGTGGAGCCCTTGGGGTTCTCTGAGCTTGGTTGTTTTCTTGCAGATGTTTCGTTACTCAGCTAGACACTGAAGAAGTTACCTAGCGGGGTCACGAAACATCTCCAAGAAAACAACCAAGCTCTACATGTGTTCACACTGTATGTGTGACCTGGGACCCTGCCAAAAGTTATATGCGTAAATGCCTGTTCATAACCATCACTGAATTTATGCTAGTCACAGGTAGATGCAGAAGTGATCCCAGCCCATCATGTTATTAACTACATGCCACGTGAACAGGGTTGATGTGTTTAACTAAATATGGTCAAGAGCTTCAGATTCAGTTTATAGCAGATTGAGAGATTCTGAATTTGAGCTGCATTTTTTAGGCTAAAAAGTCCATACTTTACTTGCTTAAATATTCTTTGCTGAGTATAAAATATTTTTTCCCTTGGGGAAATCGTGTGCTAGAAACTACACTGAAGACGGATGTAACTTTTTTATTGCACATTAAGCTGTACAAGTATTTCACAAAATATATACTGCAATCACACTTTAGCATTTGCTCGCTTTCTTGCATTGGTTTGGTACAAAAAGGCAGTAATAATAATAATAATAATAATAATAATAATAATAATAATAATAATAATAGAAGAATAGTAGCAGCTTTGACAGAAATAAAAAAAGGGAAAACAAACAAACAAACAAATCCCCCCCCCCCAGACATTAACCCTACACTGTAAAATACCATTTCCCAATTTCCCACAATATTGCACTTAAGCATGCTAGCATGCAGGTAAACATAGTGGCTTGCTTCTTTGCTGATGAGCCAGCAACTAGTGCGTGTCCTTCTGAGACTATCTGCATAAAATGCACGGATATTTTGCTAAGATGCAAATCTTTTATCTGTGGTCTGCACACATACACACTTCATACACACAGAGAGAGCCCATAAACAATGCACAAAAGCATCTTTAATTACTCAAACTACTTCATGCAAAAGAACATTCATGGCTTGATATTAATGGCATTCAGTTGGCAGGTTCATTTTTTCACTCCAGAATGGAATGCTGTCTTTGTTCTCTTGGATTAAGATCTGGAGGTGAGGAAGACAATGAACCTGATGTGAAGGGAATGCACTCCTCCTATATAGCCAGTCCCCTCAGTGTGGTCATCAAAAGATCATTACCAGAAACAATGGCCACACAAACAGAACAGACTTGTTCATAGACTAAAAATGAGCAGGGAGAAACAGCATGCGCAGTAAACATCAAAACTGCCATTAAAAACAATGTGTAATTCTCACGTCTTGAATTAAAAAAAAAAGTTAACTTAGCTATATTTTTGCTACTAGCATTTGCAAGGGGAAAAAAATCAGACCGTTGCATTGTCTCAAAAGAAAATGTACTTATTTGTATTAACCTAGGGACTACTATTTACCTTATTATTAGTCTTAATTGACAAAATAATCCCTTCCCTCACTTCTACAGAATGCTTAAGAGGTGCATCTGAATGACTACGGGATATTTTTTTCTGTAACAGCTTAACTGCCTGCCTGGATATTGCTTGTAAGGTTATGCACACAGCCACTGGTGTTGTGACAGTCATAAGCAATTATGGCTATAAGAAAGTTTGGCAAAAGTACACCCTCCCCCCCGCCCGCCCCCAGTCAGGTGCCCTTGTTTTATTATTTACATACCCTTGAGTCCCCCGTATGACATTCTATGGTGAAGCCTTTTGACTCTTAATGGGGAACCCATGGATCCACTAACATTTTGCCTACTCAGCTGTTTAAGCTTAAAATGCTAGATTGGATCATAGCTGCATTTTACTGTATCCTAATTGCTTGGCCACAATCGTGATAAATACAGAATGACATAGCAACACACTGAGTCCATGAATTACATTTAAAAAAACCCTGAAAAAGGGAGGATAGCATAATATTTAGAAAGAAAGGTGCTGATTAATCACAGAAGGCTTCTTCTTCTTCTTCTTTTTTTTTTTGCTGACTTCCTTAGTTAAAGAACTGTAGCTTACCTGAATTATGTAGATAAGGTAATTCTGGTAAACGCTTGCTTTAGTTTGGTAAAAAACCGGATGGCTACTTCATAACCACCAAAGAAACTCTCCTATTGAACTTAAATACATTCAATATCAAATTTGAATCAATATTGCACATACATGGCCTGATTTTGTAGCACTGAAGCTAATAGATACAGATTTTTCCCTAAAAAGTCTACACTGAAAATAGAAGTTATTTATGCATTCCTGGAAATAATTCTTTCATATTTTGTATGTAAAAATTAAAATAAAAATACTAGTTTTTCATCTTATGTATATGTATTAACTCAAAATTAAACAATCTTTATAAAATTATAAAAAGAAAATGCCTCATTTAACATATTACTAAATGAGACTTTTCAACTATTAGAATCACTTTTCATTAATCATGCACTAAAAAAAAACAAACCAAAATCAAATGTAGCACACATACTCGCAGAGTTAAGCAAAAGTATTATATCTCAGCCAGGGTTGGTTAGTCTTTTTTTACCCACAATATAGAATACTTCAAAAATACTGTCTAACCATCCATAATATACAGTCTCACTGACTTAGTAGAGGCACAATTCTTGTACACTGTTGACAACAGCCCTGAATCACAAGTTATACAGAGAAACATAAGTAAGCATTACAACACAAACAGATAAACAACCAGACAATATATTTGACACTGCATAGAAAAAACACAGTCCAGGTCAGCAGTGAAACAATGGAAAAATTGCACAAACAACTGGTATTGTTGATTTCTTTCTTTTTTTCTTTTGGCTTTAACCCCTGTTTTAAATTTCAAAAATTTAAGTCGCCTGGACTTGTTTTGGTCCTACTGCAATGCCATTACAGTCGAGAATGTATTGTAAACAACCTTGAGGAGGTGGTCGCTGGGATGGGACTTTATTTGATTCTGGCTCCTTAGCCGACCCACTCTGCAAAAGAGAAAAAGGACACAGATGAGAGCGTAAGAGGGCTAGAAGCTGGGGTACGTGTGGGGGTAGACTGGGAAATATTCCTTTGGCTGTTAGAACTGGCCTCTTCTTACCAGGACAAACCTTCCCTGAGGGCCAGAGTAGAAAGGACTCTTGGTGTATCATTAGGAAGCACAGTGATAGGAGAGGCAAAAAAGCAGAGATTTCACTGGAACTGCAGCACACAGAAAGGGGGGAATTATCCTTTCCTCCCCTGTAGTGGTCATGAAGGAAAGAGCTACACTATTGCTACCCTGCACCCGCCCCCCCCCCCAGCTCTTATTGTCCCAAACGGGACCTTTTTCTCCTAGGGCAAATGGGAGTTCTGTCATCTGCTCCTTTCTCAACAAATGGAAACCAGGCATCATTACAAGTGAGAGAAGAGGGAGACAACAAGGGCAGAAGTGGACAAGCTGTTGCACTGAGAAATTTAAATATCTGTTTCCGGGTAAGAACATCCAGCAAACAATATTTTTAACGTATTTTGTAAATGTCCCATTAAAAAGGCACAGTAACTTCAATACATTTATATCCTATAAAATATGAAATGTAGAAATGTAGAAAAGAGACCGATTATTCTCACTTCCAGAAGCATCTCTACAGAAACTGAGTGTTTTGTAATTGGTGGGGAACAGAAGGTTGATGATGTAGCCCTCAGACCAATACAAATCAGTAAGGGTCCGCCATATTTGTAAACAGTACTCTAGCACAGAGCAACTGGAACAGTAAGCAGCAGTGTGGAAAATCTACTACTTTTGTCTGGTGAATGTTACCACTGTGTACCACTGATCTTGGAAGGAGAGCTTGGTCTTTGTTGCTACATCTCCATTCATGGATAATGTCTGGGCTTGACATTATCACTTAGTTTAAACAAACAGAAGTTTTTTTCCAATTTAAAAAAAACTCGTAATTTGTCGGATATGGAGATTCTGAATTTGCCAGAAAGATGATAACTGAAAGTCTAATTATATTCCACAAAGTATCCTGAACTGTGATTAAAAAGCAATGTTTAAAATCCGTACCAAACCAACAGATCTATGGCCTATGCTTAATATAGTCCATTTCAAAGGAAATGCCTTTGCCTTAAATTAGGCTTCCCAGTATGACTGCTCATGTTTCCTGTTCACTTCATTTCCTCAAATATATCTTTGTTTAAGCATTTTGAAATTTTAATAACCCTTGCACACTTTCCTACGGATGCACTTGTTGCTCACTAAACAGTACCTGCATTTCTCTGCTTGTATCAGTATTGTTTTATCACATCTCCATCAAAATATGCACATGTTTCAGGCTCATCACATGGCCATGTCCCCTCCTTGCTGTCAAGACATATGGTGACTCAAAAGAGATGAATTGGAGTGACATGTTCTAATGACAGTAGCTCTTATTCAAGGAGAGAAAATATCATTTTTCTTACATGAATGGGTCTTTAAAACCAAGTCACCAAGCCTTAAATACTAACGGCATTTTAAAAACGATATTTCACTAATTTGAAATGTGTGCTATAGCTCATCTGAGACTTCTAAGGAAATTTAATGCTCTCATTAAGACCACAAATTTATCATATGTTACAATGACATACAAGTCAGCTGTGAAGTGCGCAAATGGTGATGATGCGCCCATGGGACACTGCAATGGTCATAAGTGCCCACTGGTTGTGAAGCACCCAAATTTCGATTACATGAATGCAGGGATGCTGTGACAAAAGTGCAAGGACTGGTTGTAAAGTTACTTTTTCAGCACTGTTGTAACTTCAAGCAGTCGCTAAACAGGGCAGTCGTTAAGCGAGGACTACCTGTACTTGGATCCTATGGATATACAGAGTTCTAAGGGTTCAAAAAGGAGCACCTTTGGAATACAGAATTTATAAAATAGGACAAAACCTTTCTACTTTCTTGCTGATTAGTTACAAATCGCATAATAGAAGGTTCTGCCATCTATTAGGAATATGGGATGGCCAAAATACCTCTGGGTAAAAGTTCTTGTAGTGAAGCTTTTATTCAGCTTCCAGGATAGGTGGTATTGTGGTTCTGAACTATGGCTCTGAGCCACAGATCTTCAAAGCACATCCTGACATAAAAAATAAAGATGGACTCAAAAGTTTTCAAGACTATCTAATCAGGGATTAAATACAATAAACCACATCCCTGCTAGAACTGAGTGCCCCAAACATTCTTGAGATTTTTTTTTTGCGTTACATGGAAGATCCAGCAGTTGCCCCAAATACCCCGAGGAACTTGCATAAAAAGGTTAGCATATTTTATCCTTAAACGATGTTATACCTGCTCAGCATGTTTTGAGACCTTCTGAATGCTGTGCCTGCATGCCCAGACTGACATGAGCAAGATTATCCTTCAATGTTGCTCTAGAGAATAACTCATAAAATTGAACTAAATCAGTCTGAGAGGGCAAATGATTATTTATTACATTTAAATGCAGCCAACCTGTTGATAATTATTCATTTGGTATCCACTCTTGATATCTGCAGAACATATGATAATTCTGCTCATTCTACCCCTTAAGTACCAAGAGCTGTAATCCTGTGCTCAAAATCAACCATACCAGGATAATTACAGCAACTGGAGCTGCCCATATACTGTGCTGGAGAATTGCCTAATAGCCTGAAGCTAAGCCAACACTCATAAGATTTTGCTGAAGGCCTCTCCACCAGGCCAACAGTGAGGCTACTGAGCATACAGAATTTGCTACTACGCTGCAGAACATTCCATAGGACTGAAGGAGACCAATACAAAACATGCTTCCCAAACACTATAAATTATCTGTAAAAGGAAGGGACTGCTTGCAATCAAGATAGAGCCACCCAGCACTGCTTCACTGGACGACACTAGGATTGAGTTTCAGTGAGAATAGTACCCAATATGCTCCTTATTCACTACAGAATGTTAGCACATTGGAAAGAATGGAGAGAATTCTTTGGGTGGAGCTTAATAGGATTACAACTGCACAAGTGTGAATTCTTAGGCAAAAAGAACTTTCTATACTTTCTTCAGCTTTCTACAGCCAGGTTTGGGTATTTTAGGAACTTGAAATTACAAATAAAACTATTTAATTGCCTCTCTTCCATTTGGAAGAGTACAGCATCTTAAAGAAACTAACTTGGCTACTGGCTACTGGCATCCCTAGCTACCATGAATTTGTCAAGGTCCTTTTCTTTCTTAATTGTTGACCTATCATGGGTAAACTTCCACTTCCAAACTTCCTTTGCAACCTTTCTTGACTTTTTACTTTTCATCTTTGAATATAGGTACTGCTACTAAGGCTATGTATTTGTCTTCTAGTTTTCTGTATTCCTCAGATAGTTCTCCTTAGAAGACTTGCTTTGTTTTTGAGATAGAGGAAATTCAAAGGGAGCTTCTGGTACTGAGCACGCAGATTATGTTACAGTAGGAGGGGGCAAATCTGAAGTTCCAGAATCAAATGAGGCTCTCAAACTTTCTTTTAGTATTCCCCAATGCCTCTCTGAACATAAATGCTGAAAATCTGCAGCATGGCTTACTGCAATTTTGAGGCAGAAAACATGAGAAAAAAAACGCTCCTAAAGGTATAGGACTTAAAGTAGGTTTAACTTAGTTAAAAAACTAAGACATCCCCTGCAAAGTTTATCCAAACAAACTCAGAGAAAAAACCAATAGTTCTAGCCTTGCCTACATATGTCACATGGGCCTATGCATTTTTCACTATTCATTACTTCATTAATGCAGTTTAATTACTACATTACAGCAGCCCTCACTCTTTCCACAAAGATGTTCAGTGTAGCCCCAGCAATCTTAACCATCCCTGGTAAGAGAAGCTTTTACCTTTAAACATTTCTCAGGTCTGCAGAGATCATACATAATTAATTATGTATCAGTTGAAATGCATATCTTTGAGATGATCATTGTTCTATAATTTCATATATAAACTGAGAGGAGCTAAACATCGTGAAAAGGTGCTTTTATATAATGTAAAATTCAGCAGTAGCCAACATTGAAGTACTGCTAAATAACAATATCTCCATCTGCTGGTACAGAAACCAACAGACATTGACTTGGAAAATGCCACATGTTAGTGTTCAACAATAGTTTCTCCCTGTATTCTCCGACAGTGTAATTTTTCCAATGTATTTTGGCTTCTACTGATACATTTTTATCAAATACAAAAATCTCCAGCTTTAAGTATAAAGCTGGGATCCACAATATGAAGCCTAAGGGCACTAGTGTGCCCACAAAAGTTTTTCTTGGTGCTCTCATGGTTCACTGGTCACCTGACATTTTGTTTTGGAACTGATCACACCACCTTAGCAGCCGTTTTTGAGTAGACAGACTCTCCTAGAGCAGCTAATAGTGTTCAAGACTTGCTGCCAAATTCCAAACTGGCACACATTTCTATTTTATTTATATGGTGCCCATTCCTGAAGGTTCCTTTCATTTTGGCTGCAAGCTTGGGGGACTCCTGATATCAACTCTCTGAATTTTCCACCCAGCAAGAGATCTGTGTATCTTCCCCATGCAAATTCCTTCTTTCTTCTGTCCAGCAAGCTTTGGGAGAATACTTGTTCAACCTAATACCAGTTCTATACCTGATAGGATCCTATCAGACATCTGCAAACCATTCCCACATTCCATCTAAGACGATATATATACAGATATGACTTAAATACCATACCGTCTCTTTCTGGATATTCTATGAGAAGAGTTCTTAGAAACTCAAAGGCTTACAAACATTTGATAAACCTTCAGCTCACCTAACACAAGTATTGATTTAATGTGGATTTTTATTATTATTTTTTCTCATAGTCAGTACAGCTTTTGCTTTTGAGAGGAAGGAGGATAATTGTGTCTGCATATTCTGCTGCATCTGTGATCTTCACTTATACTTTAGTGATGTCTCCCTGTGTTCGGGAACTAACTGTTTTAATGCTGTTATCATCTCCAACCAAGCAGTTCTCTGTAAGGATGAGACCCTCACAAAGAAGAAGTCATCCAGAGGGATTCTGCCCCTTCACATCATTTCCCAACACGAATGCAAAGGGCCCTGGGCCTCTAAAAAGTGGCCTGCACATTCCCAATGATGTAGGGAGGTAACCAAGAAAAAATAATATGAGTAATCCCCGTAGCCCCTAATCTGCACAATTTCTTTTTTAGTTCCAGCTGGATCTGTTTTTATGCTTTTCAGTGTTTTTAGTGCTACTTCTCTTCATCTTTTTCAAAACAGAGATGGCAGGACCTTTGGGCTAGTCTCTGTGCCTTCTATGATCAAAAACCAATAAGGATTCAATAGTCCTTGAATCACACAGCTCTACCATACAAATGCTGAAGCGGCAAGGATGGAGGAATAGCAGCTAAACTTGCAGCAGCACTACCAACGATGATGCTGTGGTGACAGAGCAGTAGATCTTGAGGTCCTATGGCAGGGGCTCATATAGTTTGCCTGTTAGACACTTCCAAGGGTTGACATTGTGTTGTAACATGACTTACTCTTTGCTTATAACAAACAAGTTCTCCAAACAACTGTCTAAATTCTTCATATAGCAATTTTATATCGCCAACGTATTGCTGTACTGTATATGTTTAAAATCATATACTTCTAACTGCATTTTGGCTGTATTATTAAAATTTACCTTACAGCCCTTGTTCAATGTACCAAGTTGTCATTAAAAACAGGAATGAACTTTTACTATAGAGGAGCATTTTCCACAAGATGGTGCTATAATCTTAGTGGAGGATGGGGGTAAATTACATGTATGCTGACCTGATATATTTTGGACAGAAAAACAGACTGAATAAAACAAAAGTCCTAATGCCTCTTTGGTCTTATATATTGTACTGTGAAATCTCCTAATGGGTGTTTGTGTGTGAGCATTCACGTGCACACACACACACAAACACACATGTATGTATGTATGTGTGTGTATGTGTATGTGTATAGACAGAAATAGACCAAAAGTTATAAATTTGAGCATGATCTTAAAAATGGAAATTCAGCAATTTTGCAATTCCCCATATATTTTAAAGACATTATTCTGTATACTTCGACATTTCAGAATGATCTAAAAAGCAGAGGGTTTATTTTTTCCTTCCACAGGTTGCATTTTCCCTAATGTGTACCGTTAAGGCTACTGTATAGTAAACCATCTGTGAATTACAGCCTTCAGTTCAAACTCTGAGCTGCTTCCTTGCAAAACAATACTGTGCACAACTCTAGGAAAAAAATACATGTATGTGGCAGTGCACCTGATATGAATCTTTCACTATTTGTCTAGGAGGCACACTGTATTATAAATGAACAGAAAACACCAGTTCTAATTTATAACAGATATGCCTTTCCTGCCTCCGCTGCCTACAGATGGAACAACTATAGTACAGTATTTTAAGGATTCACTAAAAATGCAGTACTATTCATTCCAACTTGGCAGAGGCCTTCACAGGATCCAATGCTTTCATCACACTGTCAGCTCCACCTCTTTCATACATGCATGCAACAACACAAAACACAAAATAAAAGGGTAGAGTTTGCATCACCATAGTGCAATGCTTATTTTATTGCTTAAATTGGGTTCTTCCATTACCTGTACTATCTATTTTTATATTCTTTTAAATTTGTCTTCATTTGAAAGTTAGGATAACTAGCTTGCAAAAATAGATAGATAGATAGATAGATAGATAGATAGATAGATAGATAGATAGATAGATAGATAGATAGATGAAAGAAAGAAAGGAAGGAAGGAAGGAAGGAAGGAAGGAAGGAAGGAAGGAAGGAAGGAAGGAAGGAAGGAAGGAAGGAAGGAAGGGGGGGAACAGTGCAATGCTTGTTTTGTCATTCGCCGCCTCTTCCTGTGTGTGTGCATTGCCCAATTTCCCTATATTGCCAACCTGAGTTTGCCAGTAATCCTGGAGATTCCCTCTCCCACCACTGAAGGTGTGAACATGACACGTTTGTTTTTGCATCTGCATATATGTCTCTATCTATAAATCTGCTAGAAGTCGCATAGTAAAAAAAAGAAAAAGAACAAAAGAACAAAAAAGCAGGACCAAGGCAATATATTTGATTAATAGCTATTAAATTTAAGTGCCTGTGCGATATGCATTACAATCTACTCAGTTTGCTCTTAAACGCTCATTAATCCCTGTCTCCATATACAGTACCAACCATTCTCTCTCTGAAGCAGCAGGAGGAAACAGGATAGAAATGGGTTAAGAAGAAGTAACTGCACCAGGAAGGGAGAGAAAAAGGGAAAGGAGGAACAAAAGTAGATAGTGATGAGGGAAGGGAAAGAATGAGAAAAACGAAAGAAACACTGTTTAGGCATTACAAAGATTAAATTCACCAAGTAAACAGCTCCTCCCAAGTAGTAGCTAATCTTCAAAGGCATATTGTACATGCTTTGCAGCAGGAATGCCTGAAGCTATTTGCACCTCACGTTAATTCCTTCATTTTCAGCAATTTCTTTTATTCTGATTAGTGAAGGTAAAATGACACCCACCTGCAAATTCACAAGTAATTGTTTTAAGAAAAAGCTCTGGCTTCTCCACAGGTAAATGCAGTATATTATTTTTATTGTTGATTAAGCATATCTGTATGACTTTAATTTTTAGCAAACCCAACATACATTAATTGATTTATTTACAGGGTAATTGATAAAATTACAGGGTTGTTGCCATTGACTAATTATACACGTAATTCTTTCACCGTGCTTGTTAATTAAAAGTGGTTAATAATGGCTATTTTTCAAGCATTACATATATTTTAGATTTCTAAACACTTAAAAGCCCACTTATCTTTTCTAAAATATTAATATCTTCTTGCATGTATGCTTTCGGTGATTAAATAGTCTTCACCCTAGGTAGTTTGTGAGGAAAACTGATCAAAAATACAATTTCTGTAATTTGAGTGAATTTTCACTTCAGTTTTAAGGGAAATTCAAAATATGATTCTCAGTCTTCATTCTTCCCCTCTTTTTCTGCAGTGAAAACTCTATTAAAAATGCACAAAATACGTACAGTGTTGGCAAACTGAATAGGGATTTACCTCTTTATGAATAAAATAATAAATATAATAAAATAAATGAATAAAATGAAATATGCATTCAATTTTTTTCTCAGTATAATCTGCAAATGCAATATAAATGTACAAACGATTGATTATGAAGAACAGCCATTGACAAAGATAGCCTATTTTGGTCTAGATGTGAAAACATTTTAACAAAACAAATACAGTCTGCATTTTGGTTCATGTGGCTATTCTTTTTACCTCCTTTTATGAAGTAATTTAGTTATAACAGATTTTCCACTGTATGTGGCTGTAAGACTGAATGCCTTTTATACTTTCTTTCAAGTGGTAGACCAATAAACCGGAGGGACATCAATCCAGTCATTCTTTCTGAAGAACAGGCCAATTTGTGGTGCATTATGAACCTGTTTTCAGATACCTTATCTGCTATGGATTCTTCCCACCACCCAAAATGTAGACTTTTTGTTTATCTTAGAATCTTGTCTCTCATCACATATGTCCCTTTCCATGGCTTGACAGTCACTGTGAATGCACTCTATTTTTCAGTTGTTTGTTTGAGCTCATCCTTAGAAAACTGGATCACATATCCACAGAACTAGCTGAGTTGCATGATTTAGAATCCAATCACTTTGAACTACAGCAGAATTCTCAAGTGTTAAATCTTCAGAGGGGTCTATGTCTTCAAGAACTTTAGAATGCATTAAGAAAATACAGCAAGACATCTTTATTACAGTTATGGACCAGCATATACAGAGTAAAATAATATTAAAAAGAAAAAAAGAGGAAATAGCACCTGTGTCAGTGATTGTTATTAGACATTTGTGGGTGGAGTTTAAACATAATGTAAGAAGATTTTGCTACTCTTAAAGAGACAGAATTATCTCAATCCCCTAAATGATAATGTAAATAGAAATTATTGGAATGCCCTGGAAACTTAATTAAGAGAGAAATAATCAGCTGGTGACAAGTTCCTTATAAAACTGGCAATGAAGAAGAACATGGGCCATGGTTTCTATCGGACCATGCCATAGAGACAATATTTTATTTTATTTATGTATTTATTTAATAGACTTTTCCCCGCCCATCTCCCCACAATGGGGGACTCTGGGTGGCTTTATTAAGCTTAATATCATGCTTAAAAAGTAATTCTCTTACATTTTCCCTTCCAAAACAGCTGTGGGGAGGGCATTAAAGCAGGCTAAAGCTCTCCTAATTTAGGAGTAGAAATTTGGTATAGGTATGAAGCTGGGTTGGGAGCTGAAATTTGCCTATTTATAAATATATATCCCTTGGAAGGGCAGCAGTTTCTATTTGACCTTCTAGAATTAAAATCCTTTGTCTTAAAGCTAATTTAGTTTGATCTGGCCCTAATGGTAAAATAGCATTACTGGAAAAACCATAATGACTCAATTTCCTTTGGATCACTTTTTCCATTTGAAATTATCTGCTGTATTAGGTGGACCAGTCCTACAAGGTTATGGAGAGTTTCAGCTGGTAAGTAAAGATATTCAAGTTTACTGACTGGATTAAAGTTTACTGACTTCTGCTTCCCGCAGTACCACATTTGGGATACAACGAGTAACCTGGAAGACATTTCTTAAAAATTTAGTTTGGACTTTATCTAGAGTTGCCATGTTGTGCCCTGAGTAATAATTGTGCTTGAGCTTTAGCTGCCAGCAACGTAACTGCAGCAGTTATAAGCTGTGCTTCTTGGGTGAAATAATAAGCTTCAATGGCTGATGCTGATCTTTGTGCATTTTGTGATACTTGATCTAAATGAGCATTTCAGCTTCCAGAAGCTTGAAAAACTACTCCATAATATTTAAAGGTCTTTACCGGCTCAGTGATGTGTCCACCTAACTTCCAGATTCATTGTTTTGGCCATTTGGAGAAGGTAAGGGTTTTGGTTTTGGTAAAGTTTATTGTTAATGTCTCCTCATTGCTGTAATCGGTGAGTGATCCCAACGCTCTTCTAAGACCCACAGGAGTCAAGGGCAGAATTACTGCATCATTGGCATTCAGTAATATACTAATATTATTTGAGGGACTGCCTCTCCTTGATTATATCTGCCCACCCCATCAGATCCGGCAGAAGAGGCATGCCACCGGTCCCATCTGCTACGGATACTTGGCAGGGCCCAGGAGGTGGGCCTTCTCTGCCATGGTGCCCGCCTTATAGAACATCCTCCCCCCCAAAGTGAGGCTGGCTCCATCCCTGTTGATTTTCCAGAAGTCCTTAAAAACTTGGTTATGCCATCAGGCCTGGGGGCCCCAAGGGACTGGCGAGGTACTGAGAAATGTACTGACATTTGCTGCCCTCTCTTAGCCTTTAATTGTGATTTTTAATTTTTTTCTGAATAATAATTGTTTTTTATATATTAACTGATTTATAGTTTTATTGTATGCTGCCAGTCACTTTTTCATGAGATGGGTGGCCATATAAATTTGATGAATAAATAAATAAATAAATATGCCTATTGGTTAGTTTGGGAGAATGCAAGGCAGAATTACTCCAGTAAGGTACAGTGAATTTATATTATTTAAAACGTACTAAGTATTTCTCCCTAAAGAAAATAATGTCGCCCACCCAAAACTGAATTCAGGTTCATGACCTAAGGGCATGCTTCCACTGTAGCATGTCAGACATGTATATTACTTATGGATAAACATCTCTTTCTTCTGTTGAACTTCTGAATAAATGACAACTCAACATGAACCCCCTTGCCAATTATGATCTTCTGGTCAGGTTTTATGTCATGAACTGAAATCATCAACAGCTAGGAATGTTTAACTTTGAAGATATGAAAGTTTAACTTTAACTTGACGATATGAATGTACTGAGATGTTACTATATGCTTAATTCTAATGTTATAATGTATATTGTCAATTAAAATTGTTTCAGGCCTGGGGAAGACAAAAAGCATAGCCAGTAAATATTTATTTAAAAAAAAATAGAAAACTACATAGACATAAACATATATACTACTACAGCTACATAAAATAGGATGTATATACCATCAAGCTTTGAGAAGAAAATGAGCAGAAAGCAAATAAGAGATGACTATAGGGTTAAACTGTCCTAGTTAACTAACAACAGATACATACTGTATCCTGAAAATTTACTTTTAATGTTACTGCTTTACTTTCTATTGAACTCTATTTGGATATTCTAAACACACAATATTTGAAATGTTATCCAAGGAATTATCCACATCATATCCCAATTCAAAATATTCTGAATGTTCCTGATATTTTCTACTAAAATTCTTTTTGTGTGGCTAGACATGAGTCAGCATTCCTTACCTGAGGCTGCTGAGTAGCAGTTGGTTTCTGAGGAGATGGTATAGGTGTTTTAGACAAAAGTTGGTTCATTCTGCTTATGACAAGCTCAATTATAAGCTGTTTGTCTTCAACCTGATGCTCACCAATCAAAGGCATTGCAGAATCCATAACCTAGGAGATATAAAAGCTGGTTAGGTAGAGAAAGATAGTAACTTTTAGTGCTGTGTCACACACCACTATGATTATCATTTATCCATAGTGGATAAATGGAGGATGAATGGAGGATACAGTTAAAAATAAAGGACTGTACAAAATATTTCTTTAGGAGTTTAAAAATTCTCCTTATTGAAACCTTGGGCATTTATGGTTATTAGAAAAGTTGAAAAGGAATGCTTTGGTTTATTTTTTACGAGCAGAAACTTGAACTGTAATATATTAAAACTTGATAGTTCTAGCTTGGTAAATGTACTTGTCAGACTGGAGTGTGCGTATACCAGTGGCTTGATGACTGCATCAAGACACGCAGAAAGTTGAGGTTTGCAGAACTAATACTACTAATGCTCCTGCAACAACTCCTCTTTGAAATGCAAATCGTATGCATTAGCTGTGCATCCAACATATACAATCCATGGATTTGCACTAACGTGGCTTCAGACCTTGTCCACAGGTTACCATGTTTCCACTGTGTGCTTGAGGAGTTCTGAAGAATGGAAGCCCATAATTCTAGGCACGGTCAAATCAAATGTTTACATTCCTGCAAAACACTTGATAAAAAGCAACCTGGGAAATGGATATCTAAAACATTTGTGGCAATAATTTAAAAACTTTAGAAACTATTCTAAAGCTAAACGTACCTTGGCTTTATTCTAGGAGTCTGTCTGAACTATACTGGCACAAATAGCTTTGTCTGCACAGTGAACTGTATTAAGAAACATGAAGACTCCTTATTCATGCAGATTATGAAAACTGAGATTTATTCAATGGCCATGAGAAGCAGCTTTTCTCTTACCAATTCACAGGGAACATTATTTGCTTTAGCTCTTGGCTTCCTAAAAATATTCTCCTTAAAATCAACTTTTGTCAATACTAAGTTTGCATTTTCAATAATGTAAGATATTTCCTTGCAATATTAAATCTAGTTATTTCTATTTAGAACCAGTTTCATGCTGGATGAGTTATGGGAAAGATTACTAATTTCTATGAACTATTGTTTGTCTTGCCAACAAAAATATCTCACTTTGCTCTGTAATATACTGTATATCCCTTCTGTACAATTTGTAAAACCTAAAAACATATTGGATAAATGATCTTGACTGATGAAATCATCCTTTTGGAATGGAGCTTTAATGTGGCAAAGAAGCCTCATAGGAACTAGTACAAGATACATCATTTCAGTGGTTGAATCATAGTTGAATGATAGAGTTGAAATTAGAAAGTAGTGAGCTACCAGGCTAACCATCAGACCAGGAATCTACTATATACTTTGTTGCCTCTACCACAAATGAAAAACAGATAAAAGATAAACAGCTGCATTTTCTCAAGGTTGATGAAAACCACATTACGTAATATTGCAGTGTATATGTATTATTGTAGTAAGCCATACATTTACTACATGATTTTAATCAAGAATTTTGAGTAGGATATAATTATTTCTTATCTTTCTTTTCTTTAATGTTTTTCCCCTAATCAGAGCTGACAAAAACCAATGGAGCTTTTGAAGAATATTTTTTTAAGTTTAGAAACCCAAATATATAATAACAATGATAATCTTTATCCATATCCTTGATGACTGTGATTTTTTTTTTCCAAATCTAGAGAAACAGGACTGAATGTTGTAGCAAAGTCATAATGTTAATATTTGAAACATTAGGACTGCTATCAATTTGCCTGTGACAACTTTAGGCCAACAGATTTGTCATCTACCTCTCACCTAAAATCTTTTTTAACAAGTAGTGATAAACAGTTACCTTCCAAGTTTTACTAAGAAGTTTTTATTAAAAAATCAGTCATTTCACAAAATTACATACGCTGAGTGGCATGGATTTGATTAGCATTAAGATTAGGAAAGTATTCAATATTTCCTTCTGCAATTTTCAGAAAATTATATATATGTCTATATTTTAAAACTATAAAATAGTTATAAAATACATTTGGCAAGAATGTTTTCACATTTGCAATTTATTTTATACATATTAGGCATATATTTAATAAGCATATTAAACAATGTATCTTACACATGTTAAAGCACACTTTAACATCTTTTTTCGAGAGGACTTTCCATTTTAGTCCCCTCAATACAAAAAAAAAAGTAGTGAGAAAAGAAACGGGAAACATTTTCACTTTTTTTATCTCTGTATTTTCTCAGGAGATGTCTGTGGTTTGGGTGCTAATCTCTGCCTAGAAAGGACAAAGTTTAAAGTGGGAAAAAATAATATTCTTCTCATTTTCTCAGAGTCAAGAGACTGATCAAGTTAAGTCAGATTCTGTTTTTGCTAAACAGGTGTCAGTCTTTTGAGGTAGGCCAGCCCCGGAAACAGATGTCACAAAGACTACTGGAACTTAATTTTATTGTTGCAGGGTATAATAACAGAAATGTGAAAGTCTGCAAGAGTTTACTTCTGCCCCCTTTTATACCATATAGAATATAAGGGAGTTATTTTGAGTCTTTCCCATGCTCCTTCTCTTCCTAGGGCTGAAATGTCATTTACTGTCTCTTTTATCTGCTAACAGCTTTTGTATACCTTTGCCAACTTCATCTCCATTTTCCTCAATACATAGATTTACCAAGCTCAAATGCATCCCAGTTTATTGGTTAAATAACCTCTAAGTTTTGTGTTTTCTATGAATTAAAGAATATTTGTTGCATAAACCTCTTGATACAGACATTTAACTGACCAGTAGCATACACTAATATTTAGCATGGGAATATATATTTTATGTCTGAAAGGATATATGACTGTATTCTTAATTTCCCTTTTCATGTAAAGTGTAATTTTCTTGGGTTTGTTTTAGGAAAGGACAACCTATAAATCTTGTGCCCAAAGCAATAATGGAGAGTTCACTTAGAAAGAAAAGCTTAGGAAAATCTGATGCAAATATTTTGATATTTGGCCTGAGACTATATGCTCAGAACCACCTCATGGTCTGATTATGCTTTCCCACAAACAATGTTACTTACTATGATATGTAGCTTTCTTTAACTATCTAAACTTTAGCACTCTGAATTGCCTATCTCTGCCAAAGAGATGGAAAGTTAATTTACTCCTATCTTAACAATAACAAGAGAGAGAGAGAGATGTATGGCTTCTACCGTTCAAATGTTCTAAAAGTCCCTTAAGTCTAGGATCTGTTCCCAAGCCTGGGTTTAGGGTCTTTGTGGAGCCTCTGGTGATTTTTTTCTTGAACATTATTTATGTGATTTTTGTCCAGGTGGTCATGTTCATTTAAAAAAAAAAAAAGATATATTATTTTATATCTTTTAATTTTAATAATCTATATATTATTATAGTCAGAAGGCCTCAACATCCAAGAAATAAATACATAATAAAAAATAACAGCAGTGACAGAGAAAAAGCACTCATCATACCTCAAAGATATAATCCTTCCCATCCTTCCCATGAACTGCTTTGACAGCGCATATGTCCAGGCCACCAAACATCTCAGAGCAGCTGTCGATCCAGAGCTTGTATCTGGAATTTGAAGAGAAGTTCCCATGAGCTTAAAAACATAATTTTGTCACAACGGAGATTCAGCTAAATGGCTTGGGTTTAGGCTGCGTTCAGAGTATGTTTCTTTACACCACATTCCGAAAGGTTGTATAGGGCAGTAGTTGGAATACGTCTAAGCTGTCATGTTTTTGTAATATACAAATGGTCCGATGAGGCAGCTACAGTCTATCTATTTTAGGCATCAACACGCATTACATTAAAAACTTGAGAAAGCTTTGAGATTTGGTCAAAAGTCTTCCAAATAGCGGTGGCCATAGAATATACAAGAGAGTTTAGTATGAATGAATCAGATTTGGGGGAACATGTATAATATGCTGTTTCTTAGTTCAAAGCATTTTTCATTTTATACTACACTTCTCTTAATATCATCAATACATCAGTGTTCTCTTAGCTGTACATACAAAATATTGTATGTCTACTAATCAAAGATAACATATAGAAGTCAATTATCAGGAGCAGTCCTGGCTAAAGGTCACTGATATATGTTTATATAGTCAAACAGACATCTGCTAAAGATGCATAACAATACATCTCTTACATTAATCTTGCTTAAAGTCCCAAATATATGATTACTCTGAATTAAAAATGCATAAGGTGGTGTTGTATACATTCTGTATGGTGCAATATGACATTATAGTAGAAAGTTTCTGAGGAACCCCCCCCCCCCCAATACACATAGAAAAAGTGTTATGGAAAAGCACTGAGGAAATCTCATGGTGCATAAAAAACAGCTTCTCATGTTTTGCCAGCTTCATTTCTAAGAGGCTTTTTTGATATATGTCAAATTCAACATCTGTAGAAGTGCTGACTGAAGTGATTAAGTTTGTTTAAAAATCACTTTTGTTCTAAAGTACTTCAGCAATTGAATCTAAACATTTCTTCTTTTCATTGTGAACCTGGAGAAAAATCAAAGTAAAATAAAAGAAAGGTGATTTTGAAAAACCCTTATTATAAAAACAAATAAGCACTAAGAATATTTTATGGGTCATGTGTGCAGAACATACGAAAAAGGATATTGAACAGACTAGGCTTTCCTTGAACTATTTGCTAAGGAAAAGCATATCGACACCGTAGGCTTTAGGTATCTGATTCAATACAATACACATCCCTAATGTGAACTTCCCAAGATTGATCACCTGGATAATCTCAAAAAAGCCAAAAGGATTTGGTCCTCGTTAGCACTTCGATGGGGGCACAGGAATACAGACTAAACTTGGAATTCCAGAAAACATCCCAGAAAAAGGCAATGGTCAACGACTTCTGCATTCCTGCCAATAAGTCAATATGGACATGTCTGTAAACCCCAGGAGCTGAGCTGAACTGAAGACAGACTTCTCTCCTTCACACACAAAGGACATTTCCAGGCTTCTCTACTGTGCAAAAGGACACTTGGTAGTCTTCTTCTCTCATATTCTAAAGCTGAACTAGACATGTAAAGCAATCTCATATTTCAGTAGTTCTCAAATTAAAAAGCAGAATCAGAGGGGTACTTAATATTTTACACTGTAGCCTAAAAAACAAAACAAAACAAAAACAAAAAACAGAAACAAAACCAACCCAAGGGTGGAGATAGTTGAATGGATGGACTGCAACAAGTGGAGGGATATTATGCTTTCAAACCTTTTCCATGAAATATCTTTGATTTTATCAAGAGTTCCTTATGTCGGCAGTATGGATATTCTGAGTTTTCCACGTAGCCCTGCATATACCTCCCCAATAAACTCTGAAGGATTCCTGATTCCTGATAAAAGTGTGAATGGATGGGACATGAGATTTCCGATTTTTAAATCCTTTTTCATGCAAGCCTAGGTTGAGGAGGTAGTCACCCATGGCTCCATGTTTTGCTGTTTTTTTTTCTATGATATGGAAAGTGAGTGATGGATGAGGACTGGGTGGAGTGTACCCCAAACTGGACAAGAAGGCCTGTAAGACTTGGAGTTTAGAGATGAAAAGGGCTGTGGGCTCTTTTGTGGGATGCCATGGAGTCAGTGGGGATCTGCTCTGAGATGGAAAGGAATTGATGCTGAATAATTGCAAGATGGTTGGAGATGAAGGGATGTTTGGAACAAAGCTTGTAGGAACGGAATCAATATTTGGGCACCCCATGTATCTCATCTGTGCTGGGCCAGTATACGTGTAAATCTGTGTTCCCACCCATGAGTCTGTTGAGGCTCAGTGGAAAGTTCCAGCACAGATTAGGGACTACATTCTTTCCCAAGTGAGCTTGGCACCTGCTGGTACTGGTCACAGAGGAATACACCTGGTACTGTTTTGGGGTTCCCAATTCATCTGAATTTTGTCTCCAGAGTAGTGTTTAGTTTTATGAATGAGGGAAAGTGAGGGTTGAGAGTTGTTTTCCTTTTGGATTCATGGTGCACGTTAGTGCTTGTAAGAGGACTGTCTACAAACAGCTTGACCTTTGAGTTAGTAGTGCTACTGTTTGGCAAATGAAACTAATCAAGTATTTGGGAAATGTGTTCTGAGATAACTAGGCAAAAGTAGTGAACTATGTAATGAGGTGTTGCTTTTTTCATTCTCTTCTTCTTGGAGGATTGATTAGGTGAGGCTTGACTAACTGGGTCTAGACATCTGCCCGGAACGGCTAACTGGGGGAGAACTATTTGGCTCATAATTGCCTGAATGCTGTTTTGGATTAGAACTGCCACTCTTCCTCCACAGAACTTATTGAGTTTTCATGTTCACATCATGCTCTGGCCCCGCCAGGCTAAGATCGTCATGCAAATCCAAGCATAATTTATGGCTTCAGTGAAAAAAAAACAGCAAGTGATTTGATGACATGCATGCTGAGAATTTTTTTTAAAATAAAAACAAGGTATCATTAAAAAACAGTCTATTCTAAAGCCATGAAACTGCTTCAAAAGAGGTGCTTTGGCCACAAAACACCTCTTTTTGAACTGCTAAAGCTGCCACAACTATTTCCCATTCAAGCAGTTGTTTCACAAGTTGCTCCTGGCAATCTCTGCATTACATGTTCTGAAGTGGCCCTAACGTCTCTGCAATTCCAGGGGTTCTGATTCCTGTAGAAATTAAAAATGATTGAAAGGAAAAGCTAAAACCACACACACACACAAAAAAAATAAATACAAACTCTTGAGTGAACAACTTACAGAAATACTTATTTACCTATCTGTCATGGCAATTTGTTCTAACATTGCAGATCCAGTGTTTGTCTTCCAGTTTCCGGATATAGAAGTCCTCCTGTGGAGAAAAAGAGATGCTAAAGAAGCACACAGATCTTTTCAATTTAAGTTTGTTATTAGCTGTTCACTTATTAGAAAAAAATTGTTTCCTAATAACAAGTGTGAAAATAAACTTACAGAAATATAAAATTAAGAAAAAATAATGAACCCCCCCCCCGAATAAACAGAAGTATGTAATTTGATTTGATCAAGAAAGAAGACACTGAAAAAAATAAATGTTTTCTGCATTGAATCAACTTGCAGTCCTTTTAACAACACAAAGGATAAACTTAAGAATTTAAGTTCAATGAAGCCAAGTTAAAAAAGAAAACATTCCTGCTCAACTTAAATAGAAATCTGAATATGATTGATAATTGGTATTGTGTTAATAATTATATAATTTCATAAAGAATGATATGATTAATCATTACATTGTGAGTTCTGAATCTTTAACAAGTATTATAAGTAAAACCTATGTGCTTCTGCATAGTATTTTAAGAGAAAAATTATATGAGAAAAAACAAATAGTTTCCTATATGTACTTTTGTGGTGTTCGTTTTTTCACACTGTGTCACTTCCTTGAAACATACTACTAATGTATTGCTATTAATACCCACATGTCTGAATCTGTAAACATCTGCAAGAGCTCTGATACTGGAAATATCCAGTTACCTATAGTTTAGTTAATTGACCATTAATTAATAATCACATAGGAGGTTACGCTACCAGAGATTATCCAGTTACCTATAGTTTAGTTAATTGACCATTAATTAATAATCACATAGGAGGTTACGCTACCAGAGATTTTGAAAATAGGATTGAAGCTGTCAAAGTAGCTGATATTTCCCATCCCAGCCCTTAAACTAATTATTCTATGTTTGTGCTAAAATCACAAGTATACACACACACACAAAATAATAATCAAAATCAACTATGGAACATCAAGCTACATATCAGAATAATGTTTTATGTTGATTCTGAGTATAGCTATGCATCAAGTGTTTTCATATTTAATATGATTTAACTGTAAAAGCCAAAGAACATTGTCTCAAAGGTTTTAATATTCTATCCTTTGAGAAGGCATACTAAGAAATAAAAATGAAAATTAAATTAAATCTATTCACATCTCTGTTTGAAAAATGCACCAATTATTGAATGCCAGCACCAGGGTCAATTCTATGTACATATATGAAATAGAGAAACTAGAGGAACAGATTAATCACACAGTGCTATCTTACAAAAACACTTCAAAACAACTACATCTCTAACCAAATTTGGGTGAATCTGTGCCATTTACAGGGACATTAGTCCTGCAAAATTAGAAATGTTGGGTTTAATTATTAAATCTATAAATAGAAATAGGGCTACCTGATTTGGGCTGTAAGACTCCACATGTGGCAGCCCCAGTAGAAATAAGAAACTTATCTGCTACATGAGATTCTCCCCAACTCTGCTTTTTTAAGTCCTTAAACTTTCTTCCAAGCATGTATACTGTATATTAAGGAAAGATGTGTTCAAAATATGTATCTTTGAAAAATTACACACAATAAGAGATATGAAAATTGGTTTGCTCCTTTCTCACATCAGAGAAAATGGGATGGAATGTACCACTGCCATGCTATGCTGATTATATTAATACTGACCCTTATATACTTGCATCCTTAGTAATATCTGCTTATCTTTCTTTCCCACTCTTAAGGAGTTGGTATACCGTTAATTCCTCTGATTTTTTTTTTTTTGAAGTGTGGTAAATATCAGGGCAGTGTACGCATAAAAAATGATTCAGAAAAATTAATTGAGACCTGCAAGAATAGCACTTTAGGCAGTGTTATTGTTACTATTTATTAATTTCCTGTTGCTATCCAAATGCACCGTTGATCTTGCTGTTCGTCACCGAAGACAAATTCCTTGTATATATTTTATACTTGGTCATTAAAGTATAAAACTTTGTATTGTATTTGTATTGTATTGTATTAATTAAAGCAGCCTGTATTGTTTTAGGCTTCTGTACAAGCCCTCTCCCCGTACCCCACAGCTTAAAGGAATTGATTCTAATGTAAGTCTTAAAACTGCCACATCTCTTTTGGGTTTTTGGGGGGGGGTATTCTTTTTTTGGGTATTTCAACAAAGGTTGAAATACTTTTGGATCATTCTCAAAGTGCTTACGGCCCTGGGAAATAGAATTCACCAAGAATGAGGACAGATAACATAGTCTGAAAAATCTGGTACCAATTATTTTACTTATGTTCCTGAACTGAGGTTTTTTTCAGTTACTTGAATGTATTTGAGAGTCTTTTAAAAGTCTCTTGGTTTATGACTCAACATAAATATTATAAATAAATAATACACAGGAACCACCTAAAATTAATAAAACAATGTTAACTACTAACAGTTGGATGTGGATAATGTTTAATATAAATTAATAAATCTTCATTGAAAGCTAAACACTAGGCCACAATCTGCATTGGATCCTGAGGGTGGGGATTGTATATAGACATTTTTAATACTATGAAACCTGTGCTCCCATGATCTGGATTTCCAGTGGGAGATTCTTTTGAATTCAGAAAAAAAGGAATAGTAACTAGCTACATATTTAACACTGAATGAACATGGTGAATTTCTTTTCAGTCATTTAAACAGTTCTAAAAGGAGGTGGGCTTCATAGTATATCTGTGATGGAATGGACTTATGAAGGCCAGGCTCAGGGAGATAAGCGTGTTCTTAGCCCCCAGCAGGAGCGTGGGAAGTTCAAGAAGATGAGGCTGGCACTTCCCTAAGGAATTCATGGTGTTGTGGCTGGCTGGCTTGGGAATTAGGGTTCAGTCTGGGGAGATTTTCTGTCTGGAGGTTGTAGCTAATAAATGCAACAGAACTGTATTTGCATTGTCTCTTGGAGTTCTTTGGGCTGAACCTGTGATGGACTGGAATGGTGGGAGGGGAGTAAAGAATGTGCTCTCATCTCCAGACGAGCGAGGAAGAGATAAGCGGAGGAGAGTGGCACCTCCCTAAGAAATTCCATCGGTGTGAACTGGCTGAGCCTGGGAACTGGTTTCATTCTGGGAAGATTCTTGTTAAGGGGTTGTAGCTAATAAACCTTGCTGGATTGATTATGCTTGATCTCCTGGAGTTCCTTGGGCTAGGCCTGACAGAACCTGACAATATCTTGCAATTTAACAATTATCTGAGTGCCATACAGAATGCTTAGTTTAGGAGAAAAAAAATTGTATATAACTAATTTCTAATATAACTACTGTATGTTTGAGATTATTCAATATACATAAATGTTATTCAGTAGATATATGCATGAAATATCTTCAAAACACATCTTTAGAAATGTTTATATTGTAGTAACTAAGTATAAAATATTGTTGCATTGAACAAAACAGGGAAGAAGCTGGGCTGCAGCTGTGGTTGTTTGAGTGGTCATTTGTGTTGATTCTGCCCCCACACCTCTGATTCACATATAGATTCTGCCCCTGCACCTCTGATGGAAACTTCTACAGCTGAGGAATATTTTTCAGTGGAAGGACATATTAAAGGAAGAACACCAGCCTCCTTAGGAGTAAGCCTAATAATTGGGGATTGATTATTTTTGGACTCAGAGTCTGAAAGCTTAAAATCAGTGAGTGGGAGGAAAGAGGCAAAGGATTTCTACAAGATGCAGGTGGCAAACTGTGCACCTGTGAATATCTTCAGAGAAGTAGAAGTGCTCAGAATTAGAGTCATATGTGTGATGTACAGAGATCATAATGAAAAACTTTACTGAATCATTTTGTAATATATTTATTATTAAGAAATCTCACTCTGCATAAAGCAGTTTATAGACACATTTCTTTTTCACTTAGCAATGAGTTCTGCATATTCTTGCAGAATTTTATATTTGGGTCTGGTGAACATTGATATAACAATCTATATAATGCATATTTCTTTCAAGGCCCTAGGCCAAGCAGTTTCAAGATTTTACATTTTAATTTCAAATCAGATTATTTTGAAAAAGCCAAATGGATACACATCTATTGATTATTTCTTTGAAAGAAAACAAATCTGTTCTTTTGTTACTCTTTCCTTTCTGTTTCTCATTTTGCACAGTTCATGTACTCCATGCCAGAGTTCAGTTACAAAGGTGGGTAGAAATTCTTGGCCTCCTTAAAAATTGTAATAAGCCTCTTAACTAGTTAATAGAAGGCTAAAGATCTTAATCTGCTAAAATTGAAGGGAGCCAAGAAATGTGGGGTTAAGGACTTCCCTAATCTTTTCTCTTACTTTCTTTAACTCAACTATAACTCACACTGTGATAATAAGTATGAACAACCTACCCATGAATCACATAAGCACCACACTCATTATAACATTAAGAGTGGAAGAGTGCAATATGGTATGCTTTAAAATCAACACATGACAGCCTGCAAGAGTCCATATCTTCTTAGGAACAGCCACACAAGCACTTAAATATTTTGTTTTAATTTGGTAAGTGGAAATCTGAGATTAGAGAGATAACAGTTTTTCATAGGATTTTTTTCTTATACAGGTAGTCCGTGGGTTACGACCATTTGTTCAATGACCAAAGTTACAACAGCACTGAACAAGGGGGACTTACGACGGCTCCTTGGAGTTTCAGCCGTCACAGCATTCTGCAGTCATGTGATCATGATTTCTGATGTTCCCTGCCAGCTTCCCACAAGCAAAGCCAATGAAGAAGCGAGCAGGAAGTCAGAAGTTGCGATTATATGAAGTCCTCGCTGAACGACCTGCACAGTCCAACAACTGGGTCTGCCAGAATTGCCATCACTAAGTGATGCAGTCATGTGACATTGTGCTTTATGACTGTGTTGCTTAGTGATGGAGTTCCTGGTCCCAATTGAGGACTATTGAAGACTATGACTTATGAAGTCATAACCCAAGGACTACCTGTAGGAGAAAGGGTGGTTGCTTAGCTGGACTGTGAGACTTAAAAAATAAAGAGCTGGAAAGGAGTACATTTGGGAGAGAACTGACGTGGTGTGATGGCTGACAACCCATGAGGGAACTAGATGGCAACACTGAACATTATTGCTTTTAGTAAAGAGTAATGATGGTTGATCCTAAGAGGGACTAGGCAGTGTTGCATTGTTGAAGGGATGCTTGGGTCAAAGGGAATCTGAAGTCTCCTGAACCGGTGCTGGGCAAAATCTGGAGAAGAGTGCTGAAGCAGAGGAGGTGCTGTGAAAAGGGACAAATCTACCCTCTGGAGTAGATGGAAGGCCAAGATGGAAAACACCAAGTTCTACCAGCCAGACACCCAATGACAGCCAAAGAGAGAGAGAATGCATGCCATTAAACCTCTCCTTAATTCTAAGAAGAAAGTAGGAAGGGAACATGGAAACAGCACTACAGTATTTCAAACTAGCTACCGTACCAGGCTTCACACATAAGCAAGGCAGACTTGGCCTGAAGCAGGAAGCTCCACATATTTAACAAATAATGCTTTATTTTAGAGTGCTTTATCCATTGAAAATAACTCAAGCTTTCAATCATAACTCCTGTCTTAACTCTCCTTCTTATCAGTCAGATGGGTGCAAGGAGCAGAGAGAAAACTTTGGGCTTCTCTAGTTGTAAGTAACTCTTGCAAAGGAATAGAAATCTATTTTGCTTTTAAGCTGTTTGCTTAAAAAGTTCGCAAGTGCTATCTGAGGTTTGTATGTCCTGTATCAAATCTTGTGGTCCAGAAACACCTATGACACAATACATATGAATCTACTTGCCTATTTATCCAAAGTAGTACTAAATATTTTGCAGGCAACCGGGTGAGGAAACTTTTGAACATTTTTACTAAGAATTGGTTCTTTTCCCCTTTAAGATGATAATAATAATGAGACAGACCAGATGGAATGAAGTGAGGGGTCTCCCTCACCAAAGAGCTGGCAAGGGAGGTTAACCCTAGGGTTAACCCTAACCTGCTGCATACTTTGTCTCAGAAGGAGGCCTGCATAAAATTCACTAGGACGAGGGTGTCCTTGGTGGTTCCAATGTTTGGCAATTCCCTGCCACTCACAGTTCAATCTGCCTCTTGGGCCTGTTTTAAGAAAAAATGAACATATTTTGACAGCTTAAACTTTCTTCATAATATCACAAAATGTAAGGCTTGGAAGGGACCTTAGAGATCATCTAGTACAGCCCTCTGCTCAATGTAGATATCCATTACTATAGCTTTGTTCACAGGTGGTCATCTAGCCTTTTAAACACCTCCACTGGTGAGTCTGCCATCTCTCATGGGAGTCTGTCCTACTGCTGCAGGTAACATTGTGATTTTTTCCCTGATATCCGATGGAAATCTACTTCCTTGGAATGTATACTTATTGTTTCTTATCTTGCTCTCTGGAGCAACACTGAACAATTCTGCTCCATTCTCCACATGGCACATTCCAGATAGTCAATGACAGCTATCATGCCCACAGTCTACTCTTTTGGAGAATAAACCTACTTAGTGTCTCCAACTGTAGTTTTTATTTCTTATTTCCATATTTTTACGATGACACTTATGCATTTATATCATATCTATACTGTATTTATTTGATTGTTTTATAATTGCTTTACAGCTACATTATTTTCTCAGTTGAATGTTACTGAAGTTCATTTGGATTTTTTAAATTAACTACAACATAAATTTGATAAATACAGAATACATAAATAAAATATTGAAAATTATTTTATAACATTTCCCAGGGGAATAACTCTTTCATATTTGTGCAGAATGCCTCTTGTTCTCACTCTAGAATAGAATGTATTTAGAATACATATGGTTGAAAAAGGAAAGATTCAGTTCATATTTCTGAATAATTTAATCCATATTAGAATTGATGATTGACAGTACTGCTAAAGAGAACACATTACCTACCTTTCCCAAAACAGAGGGAATAATGTTCATTCAATCTCAGTATGGAAGAACAACAATACCACACAACCCCAGAATCTATTTGCTCACATGTAAGCTTTATAGTTGTTTCCAATCTTTTGGATCCTGATGTCATATTTGGAGTCTATGTAGGGCTCAGTGGTAGCATAGGTCTGGGTAAGTGCTACCACACTGGCTATATCCTGAAAATCATAATGGTTGTCTACCTTGACCTGTTTTCAACATCCACAAGTATTCATCGCATGGAAACAAAAAAGAAAAAGAAAAAAGAATAAACAAGGATTAAATTTCTGGAAAAAATGGACACTGAATTTCTAAGCATAATAGATTTCTCAGACAAAGACATTACCAGTCATTCTTAACTATTAGTAATATCTCTCTGTATCAGTCTCCTCCAACTTTCACATTTGTTGTGCTACAAACCGCATAATCTATAGTCAGAAACTGATTGTTTTGAGGGAGTGATGAGGGCTATAATACAATGCAATCCAGTGTATCTGGGGACCAACAGGTTGGAAAAGTCTGTTACATATAAGTTTTCAGACAGATTAAACGTTCTACCAAAAACTAAGACTTTCCTACAAATCCTGAGGTATGTAGGATAGTTCATGATATTCCATAAATACAATAATCCTGAAAAACAGTTGTGAGAAATTTGCCCAAAAGTAAAATCAATAGGCTGGGACTATTATATAACTAACACGAACTATATGAAATCTTTCTATTTCTGAAACAAGCAATTTTTCTATTTTAGTCATATGAATATTTTTACTCTTTGAAGTGTCTTTCAACTCAAAATGATTTGATTTAAAAGAGAGTTTTACAAACCTATGCTCAAGAGACTCACCTAAAAATAAGTAAATATAAAGTGACAGACACCATGAAACATGCTTCAAAATATTCCATAATTATTGTTCTGAATTTTTAATCTCTTTTGTTAGAGTTTGAAATGAACAATATTTACCGAACAAACTTCTAAAAAGTAATCTGTTATCTTTCCCCAAGATACATAAATAAAACATGATTACCTTTCCCATGCCTGAATGAGCATGTCCAATCTTCACAACAACAGGAAATGTTGGCAATGTCAGCTGAGGAAAAGGGGGGGGGAGGGAAGGAGGGAGAGAGAAAGAGAGAGATTTAAAATAGTTACATAACCAATGGACAATTCATTAAGATCATGTTTCTCTGTAGGTAGAAAGGGTTCATTAGAAATCTTGGAAATTGGTATTGAAATGCCACCCTCGTTGTGGTATGTTGTTGTTTGTCTTGCATTATATTTTGTGTATTGGGGGGAAGTATAATTTTTTCTAAATAATCTTTTTTCCTTTAGCTTTTTGACAAGAAGTTCAGAGGTTACCAAAAGCTTTATCTCAAGCTGTAATCGATTGGAGAGGAGTTTTTAACTAGATATCCCACTGCAGAATTTGGCTAGGTTTCAGCATTACTTCATGACTATTTCCTGAAGTTGTTTCCCCAGCACTTCTTCTCTTACAGAATATGTAAGAATGGCCAAGGTTACTGCATGAAAAATTAAGAATGAGATATTTATTCAATGTATTTTTAGCTTTACTTTCCAAGTTACGATCTTCCATATGCTATGGCTGCCATTTGATAGACAATGATCTCTGCTGCCCATCATGGCTTTGGGCATAATGCTTTTTAATAAGCTAGAGACTGCACAAACTAGGTTACTTGCCTTACTCATATCTATTGCATGTGCAGCATCCTCTCTAACAGCAAGGATAGCACTTGGCAGTTTGGACTTGGAAAAGAAAATAACAGCAGAAATTGCTTCATGTTTTCAGTGCTGTGTTTGGAAACTCATTCTCATAAGAAAACTGAATACATTCTGAATGGAGTTTGTGAAAATTGCTATTTTTTTTACAGTGTCTATTGTGAGTAATGGTCTTTTTTTCAGCCCTCACTCTTATAACTGTTGCATTTTATTTGAATTCAGTTTTTACAATACTCACAGAACTCTGTCTTTGAATTACAGTATAATGTATTTGATATATTAGATCTGATTCTTTGCTATTGTTGTCAAAGTGTGTGACTGTTATAATTCTGTAGAATCCACTAGCTCTATAATAGTGTATATTTTACTTATAATCCACTCCAAGTGTGGAGCATAAATATGGGTAAGTTTGCCAAAGTAGTTTCTGGGATATGAGAAAGTTGTTAAGGTGATGGACTAGGACTGAAGAAATCCAGATTCAAGTCCACACTCAGCCATTAACAAACTCCCTGCATTATTCTAGGTAGGTGACTCTCAGTCCAGTCTGCTTCAGAGCAAAAATATCTGAAAGAGGCTACAATTACTTTAAAATGACATTGCATGTGTGATGATGTCATCCTGTAAATTATGTGAATTATATAATTGCATCATGCAAAGTGAAGAAGAAACAATGAGAGAAAAGCAGCTCTCTGAGATAGCCAGGATGTGCAATATAAAAAGTAGTAACCAGCACCTTGAATTTATTTATTCAAATTTGTTTTAGCCTTATTGACTAAGGTGTCAGTGACTGTGAGAAGGGACTCCTGGTCCAGGAAAGGGTGCAACTGGCACACCAGACGGATCTGTACAAAAGCCCTTTTGGCCAGAGCTGCCACTTACTATTTGAGCAGGAGCTGTGAGTCCAGGAGGTTGTCCAAATTATGCATTAGTTTGGTTTGGGGAAGTATTTTTACAGGCCCCTGTATCTCTCCTATGACATCTCATGATCTGGTTGGCCCAGGAATTTCTGATGTCACTCCCAAATTTCATTGGTTGCTAATGGAACTCCTCAGCAGACAGGACCTGCAACATGCCAGATCTGATGGATGGGTAGATGTAATTGGGAGGAGGCGGTCCCTCAAATAACCTGGCCCCATGCCACATAGGGCTTTAAAGGTAAAAAGCCAGCACCCTGAATTGGACCTGGAAGTGAACTGACCACCAATGCAGCTCACAGAGCAGAGGTGTGACATGTGTCCTCTTAGGGGACACATAACTGCCCGTGCCACTGCATTTCGCACCAGATGAAGCTTCTGGATACTCTTCAAGTGCAGCCCCATGTAAAGCGTGTTACAATAATCCATTCAGGAGATGACCAGGGCGTAACTGTAACTGTTATGGCTTAAAGCCCTGGGATTTCCTAGTGGTCTTTCATCTATATTCTGCCCAGGTCTGACTCTGCTTAGCTTTGCAAGATCTGCCAAAATTGGAAGATATGCCACCTAGTAGGCTGGCTATGCCTTAGACCAACTAGTTAAAACTGAAATATTGTGTTTTTGCCAGGATAAAACCTTACTAATTTCTTTGATTACATGCCACTTAAATGGATTTCTTGTATCTAGATTCTCCTGCCAATATTCAAGTCATAAATTTGCTCACTTCTTTTCTTCCTGCCATATATTAAACTTTATCTTCTTCTCTAAATTGGACTGCACTTTTCAGTCCAATCAAAATCCTTTGATATAAACAAAAACTAGAAATGAAAATGACAACAAATCTGCAATATATCAGGAAAGGGAAATATAAGACTGCTATCAGTTACTATATATTGATTTTCACTGATACATAACAATGCTTATCAAAAATAATGCCAACTTTCAAAGCTTGTTTAAATAGTTAAGCCATAATTCTTTATCATCATCCAAAACTGGGCTATTCTATCGAAGAATAATGTTATCTGATGTAAGGCTAGCTACTTGGATATATAAAAATATATTCTGCTACTAACTAAAAAAACATTTTTTTTAATCAATTGAGCAGTGAAATAAGTTTTCATTCATTGGAAAACTTTCCAATTGCCTTCTTTTCCTTGTTCTTTCCATTCCTCCCTCATTGGTTTTAGTTCTGCTTTCAGAATTTTTCCATTTCTTGGCACACAAATCCAAATCATGTCAATCACATCCTGAAGTTAGAGTGCTTTTGCCCCAAACAGCAGCTGCCCAATTGAAAAGATGGTCAGAGTCCAAAGGATCTGCTCTTTCTAATCTTGTAGAAATACTTTCTGTAATAGTTCTTGTATTCAGAGTTCACCTGAACTATTACTCCTTATTTTGTGTCTGACTTCTTCTTACTATATGTGTTTTAATAGCAGTAGAGTAAGTGGTAACTATTGGTGGTTGTATCTCATCACATGTTACATGCTTTCCCAAAACTCAATGTGACATCCAACTTCATAAATTTGTTCATAAATCCTGTAAAGAGTGGTAAAGCAAGCTGTAATAGTTTGTTCTCCTTCTCAACAAGTATCTTTACTGTGGTCGAAGACCAATACAGAACAAAACTCAATAGCAAAAAAAAAAAAAAAGTTGTATTAAAAAAAAGAATAAATTGTAAAATCACTGGGCTCATTAATCAGTCAACTGCACATTTTGCATTCGATGTAGCAGAATTTAGTTATATTTAGGATAACAGAGTTTTTACTCTTAGATATCTATAAGTTCAATTGATTGGAATAACCAGGAAATGTGCTTAAATGTGGAGTTATCAATGCTGAACATATGCCAGCATAAAACAGGCAACATAATAACCCCTTTGCCACATAGGCAAAACCAAATGGGTTACCTTTGAATCTCCCTTCTAAGACTGCAGTAGCATGGGCATCAAATTAAGGCGAGGAGAATCCCTCCTATATTAAGGGATTGTAATTTGATTTAGGGATCTAGTAGGTCTAAGGAGGGTGAACAAGTTGGTCAGGAGTATATCCTTGGAAAGAGATGCCAGAACTTACTGGATATCAATATCTTTAATCTGCTGCAATTACTATTGCACGATTGTTCCTAAATGTGCAGAGTTGAGTCAATGAAAATCCAAGGAGCTTCCATTTTTAACCTACTGCTTTGGGCAAGGATAACACAAAACTGCCAGTAAGAATCCAAGATGTCAGACCTACAGGGGCAAAGTATATTATGGCCGAAGATATATAACTAGGCATTGTTCTTCTTTGGAGCGTCCAATTCTTTACAATATTGCTATTCTACCACATTAGAATCTAAAGGGGAACAGTCCTACAACTGAATAAATTGACTTTCTGGTTTTTAAGATATCTTCCAGGCTTTTGATTAGAACCACATACATAGAATAAACCTCACTGGAGAACATGCTTGTGTTTCAATGGCCATATTATCACTCCACCAGCCTCTTCCAAATCTGAGGCCCATGTTTTTCCTTTAGCAATTGAGTTTTTATATTCCCATGCTTTTCCTACACCGCTTCTAACATTCTTCTAATCCTTTCCTCCTTTAGCCAAATTAACGTTTTGAATTATGTATTGGTAAAGTTCTCTCTGTAATCTTTGGTTCTCATTTTGCAACTTCCCTTTATTTTTCTCAATTTCTCCCAATTCCTGTTTTGTCATGTTCCATTTTCCCCATAATTGCATAAGATTCAGATCTAAAAGCCACAGGGGAGTACTTACATTTAACTGTTGGCCACTGCTATAGTCTTCTAAAATACTACTTAGACATCCTATCTCAAGAGTCGTAGGAAGAGACCGAGACCTGCATTTTTACAAATTTGTTGTAATTTAGGTTTAACCTCTACAGGAAGAACTTCTGCCAGAGACTTCTGGAGCTTTTGACTTCTACGAATTTCCTTCACTCTTTTAAAAAGATATCTGCACATTTTGCCAAGTTTCTATTACCTGCCTTGTCTTAAAAAACTGCAATTGTAATTCATTTACAGGAACTACATCCAATTTGCAACAAAGATTTATCTTTTTTCTCTTTGCCTCAAGGGAACAGAAACGAACATGAAAAATAAATGGAATAAACAAAATTTATTTCGCAGGAACCAGTTCAGCTACTTCAAAAAGCCTTGAAAGTTACTAAACCCAGGATTCTTTTTCAGTCCTCTTCCTACCAGTTTTCCAGTTCTGTTGTTCCCAAAGAGGAAATTAGTATTTAGTCTTAATAGTTTTTCTCTGATTCCTACCAGATTCCAGCAATGTTGAATTTAAACCAATTCCAGATAAGATCTTAGTAACACAAGTGATTGTAATTCTAACATGCATCTTGAAGTTTATTAAAAGCCTTAGCTTTACAACTGAAGGTACATGCTGTTCACTAGCTAAGATCTGCTGCCCCGCCCCACGTAATTAGATTGGCCCCATCCCTACTGGCCTTCTGAAAGGCCTTGAAAACTTGGTTTTGTGCCTGAGCCTGGGTCCTGGGTATGGGTTAAAGCCCATCTCCTGGCTGTATGGATGATTGGTTGGATAATGCTCAGCTGCTATATATTTTATTCTTAGTTTTTATATTGTGTATTTTATTTATTTTATTTATTTAATGTAAGCCACCAAGAGTCACATAAAAGTGAGATGGGCAGCTATATAAATTGAATCAATGAATGAATGAATGAATGAATGAATGAATGAATGAATGAATGAATAAATAAGTCCTTGTAGCCTCTGGGCATGAAAATATGTACCTATTTATCATCATCTACTGATTGCAGATTGAATGGCTGCCTTTGCTGGTCAAATCCAGCATGAGATGGCAAATCATCTTGGTGGAGAAGTTGAGGGAAATCCAGACTGATACAGTCTGAGAAACAATTTACCTTTTTTATTATAGTATATTGCTTATGTAAGTTATATAAACAAACATCTCCAAATAAGAACCAACTAGCTGTTGCCATTTCTAACTTTAATTTATCTTTTATGCTTCTATTTATTTTCAGTTAATTTTGAATTTCTGTTTTATTCTGCATTAATTCAGGACAGACTTCCTCAGCTCTCACTGTAAAAGTCACAACCAACTCAGTTTATCAACTCAACTCTGAACCTCCAGTATTCCATAGTTTCCTTTCTCAATTCAGAGTTTTGTGCCAGAGTTTTTTTTTTTCCTCCACTGAGGAAAAGCCTAGTGCCAGTTTGCATGCTTGCCTCCTCTACCACCAATAGCCAGTCAACTACTTCTCTGTCTAGTTCCACCTAGACTACATAACTCATTTACCCCCAATAGCCTGCCAGCCTGTGAAAAGTATCTGCTGCTCAAAGGAAATCCCAATATGGCTTGACTATGTGTCATAAGGTAGTGTCAATTCTTAGTGACCACGTAAATAGAACTTCTCCAGGATGATCTGTCCCCAGTCTAGTCCTTCAGATCTTCAAACAATGGACCCATCACTGCTGTAATTAAGTCTATACAACTTGCTGACGGTCATCCTATTCTTCTCTTTCCTTCCACTTTTCCCAGCATTATAGACTTCTTAAAAGAGCTAGGTCTTTGCATAATGTGTCTAATATACCATAATTTGAGTCTGGTCATTTGTGCCTTGAGTGATAACTCTGGGTTGATTTGTTCTATTATCCATTTGTTTGTTTTCTTGGCTATCTATGGTATTCTCAGGAGTGTTCTCCAACACCAAAGCTCAAGGGTAAATTATCTTTCTATCCCGCTTCTTCAAAGTCCTACTTTCACTTCCAGAGAATATTACATGGAAAACTACTGCTAGAATTATTCTGACTGTTAAAGGCATGGACACAACACAGTGTCTGAATATCTTTTCCAAAGTCTTCACTGCTACCCTGCCAACTGGCTATGGCATATTTCTTTTTAAATTATTTCTAATCCTTGTGAACAGAGGAGAGCGTTAAAAAGAAGGCACATATTTTTGTTAAAAATCCACTTATTTCTTTTTTAAATTCATAAATAACTCCTGGACAATATTAAGATATGGGGTTTTATTTATTTTTAGTTTATCAGTTGCCTTAGAGCTTCATCTCATTACCTTTATTTGCATCAGGCTCCCACAGAGAAAAGGATATACATGGTTAAGAATTATATCTTTACTGTATTTTAGGAAATGATAGCCATATAAAATAGTTGACAGTTTCTGAACAAACAGGAATGGTAGTTCAGAATTTTTATTCATTTAGAGTTCAAACCTTTCATATATTCTTGCAGGGCAGCCTTCTCAGAAGAGGAGACTTAGACTTCCTCTTATATTTAAGGCTGCGTGGTGTCTTGTTTAAATTTTCTACATTCCTGCTCTCTGGTTCAAATATCCACCAAATGGATAATTCATTTCAAAAAATTGCTGAAAATGTAATGAGCAGGTTGGATCATCCTTACATATTTGGTGGCAGTGTTTAAGGTGCAACAATTCTGGAAAAATATTCACATTAGAATCAAACAAATCTTAAAAGCTGATTTCCTACTTTAACCTATTTATACTTATTAAACTGTATCAAACCATATATCCCTTCAAAGTAAACGGAATTAGCCTTATATATGATAAGTCATGCAGGGATACTCAGGGCTGGCTCTAGGCTACATCCCAATAAGCACCAGCCTAGCGTGCCAAATTTTAGGGGGTACCAAAATTGAAAAGACTTCTGAAAAACACAATAAAAAAGCGAAAAACAGTAACGGCACACTCTGAGTCAATGCACCTGCTCAAGGATTAAATATAATTTCACAGAATTGTTGCCATATGACAATGGGTGTCGATGTAATTAACATTCCTTACTGTGTAAATAGGGTGAAAATGTCCAAGAAAAGAAAAAAAAATGTCCAGGGCTGAAAATCCTAGGTATAAAGCTCAAAAACCCAAAGGAAAAAGTGCCTTTTTGAAATTCCTAATAAAATCAGAAGATGGGCCAAACCATAGGGGATGCCAGAACATGGCTTTGTAGAGCACCAAAATGTCTAGAGCCAGCCCTGGGGATACTATAGGCTTCTTACCAGAAGGTTGTCTGATCCCTTCAATGGAAGAATGGCTAACAAAATTGTGGGCATATGCTTCAATGTCCAGAAACGCTTCATGTCTTAAAAGTAAATCTGAGCCAGATTTCAACTCAAACCAGAAATCATTCTTAGGTTGCATTGCAATACCTGGATTGGTACCATATAAAAATGTGGATTTATCTAATGCACAGAATATATATTTCAATTTTATGAGATATTTACCTCAGAACAGATTCTTAGTAATATGGACTGAACTTATTATAACACATAATTTTGAGATTTATGTGTTAACCATGGTTCTTAATATTCATTTCTAGCTCAAGTTTAATAGTTAGTCTTTTAACATGATACAACCTACTTCACTATTTACAAGTAATTAATGGTATATTAGAAAGTTATAACCTCCATGACAGTTTTAAATCCCTTGTTTATTCATTTGTATTGTTAACTTTTATTCTTTTTTGTACTTATTTATATATTTTATTTATAAACATATAAATCCACCAAGGGATTTGGGCTTGCAGATTAATGTTCCAGACTAACATACTCTACAATGACCATAACCACAGGAACCCTCCCTTCTTTTTTCTTAGCCTTAGCCTATCAAAAATCCCTTCACTTCCTTGACTGTCTGTACTGCCACTCTGGAAAACTACTGTAATTACAAAGAGGAATCAACGTTGGGTCCCATTTACCTCTGTGTTTTCCTGTTTAAAATGGATTTTCTTTTCTATTTATGTGCATATCATTGCTTGGAAAGGGTTTAGATTTCTAAAGCAAGCTTTTGAGCTTTCCGCCTTTCCTCTCCTCCAGCTGCTAGTTAGCTGGTTTTTCATCTTCTGATGCAAAAGAGTGTTGTCTCTTTCTTTTATAAATGTTTTGCTAACTCCAAGGTCAGCAACCTGTGGCAGGGAGGGTTTTGCTGGTACCATCTGACATAAACCTTTGCTAGCTGAGAGGCAAGAAGTAGATTTGGAAGGCTGCCTGACTCCCAAATGACTCTTGATGGCTTACATAGTTAAAAGGAATTTTAAAAAATGAGAGAGATAGAGAAAAGGACATGTATGCCTAGACAAAAACCACTCAATACATTACTAAAACTCTGCCAGGGGCCCAACAAGCAACCTTACCCCAGGCCTGGGAGAAAAGCCAGGTTTTAAAGACTTACAGAAACCTTGTAGGGAGGAAGCCAAGTGAATCTCCGGGGTGATGCTGTTCCAGAGGGCAGGCACCACAATCAAGAAATGTGTTTCATTAGAACTTGAATAATTTTTGAGAACCTGTCTAAGGAGAAGTTTCAGTGTAGACCTGATATCCAGGAAAGGGGGTGCACAATAACTGGTACAATCTGGGGGATGTTTTCTGTTGCTTCTCACAAGGACAAAGCATGCAAGTGCTGGAAAAACATGAGAATCTGTTCTGCATTTACATTCCTCTATGGCACATGGCCAGGTTTTGCTTTGTTGCCTTGTCTGTGGGTACAATATAATTTGCATTTAATATTATTCTTTTGCTTTGCTTTGGAAATATTTCAATTCTACTTCATTTGTGTGTTCCTTGCCTTTAAATCCACAAACTCACTGTTCATAATTTACTATGGCAAAACACTACCAGAGTGGCTACTGGGAAGTAGGAAACAGGATAGACCACCTATAGGAGAGTAAAGCAGTAGTTCACATGATGCACAATGACCACTTGAATAATCACAGTTTCAATAACTAATTGTTGTTATTCTTCCTGGTTTCTGTGAGTCACGTTGAAGGTGACAGACAGGTTTTCGAAGGCAAGACTCTGGGAAAATAAAACCTCTAACCTGGATCTGACTATCCAGATGATAGTGTCTGCAAAAGTTGATGGTCTGGAGCAACCCCCTCCTCTGCAGACATTCTGAAGGAAAGCAGTAGAAATGGAAACGAGTTTTTTTGGAGTGTCTCCAAATCTCAGATGGCATTTGCAGTTCTCCCAACTGACAGAAGGAAATGATGGGGCTTACTATTCAACAAGATAATGCTAGGAAGAAACTGGAAAGTCACATTTGAGATATACAAATAATCCCTGGGATTTCAAAAGTGTCTTAGTCCTGAATGTTAAAGACTGGATTCTGCCTCATTTCCAAGTAGCACAAGATGATGGCAACCATCCAGCAAGATGAGGGAGGAAAGCTAGCAGTACAATATCAAGAGAAGTGGAATTCAGATACTACCTTATACATTAAGGTGATATCAGAATGCTATGTGATCATCTTGTTATGCTAATTCAGATAAAGCATGATGACCTCAGGGCACAGAGGAAATGTACTAGGACACTGATGTCATTGCTCAAAAGAAAGTTATTTCCTCAGATAAAAGGGAACAACTGGTCATAGGCTCAAAAAGCTTGAAAGATAAATTAAAACAAACAAGTGGCTTCATTGAGAAATTAGTTTTAGAACTAGGGAGTAACAAATTCTATAAAACAGACCTAAGCTTCTTGGTTAACGGGTTACAAAAATTAGACATATTAAGAAAAGGAACAAAAGAAGCAGAAATGCTTCTTTTATATATTCAGAGAAAAGACAGACAAGTCTCTGGCTTTTAGATGCAGCAAAAATTGAAATACATTTTAAATAGAGCAGGAAAGGGAGTAAAATGCTAAAAGGCAGTCCAATTAGTCTTATACGATCAGATAGTAGAGGGGTTCTAGATATTGCTAGATCACAAGACCTCAAGACTTACTAAGGATCGATTTATTGTGCTACCAGTTGAAGGATGAAAACATAAGCAGCTGAATGCACCCTTGAGACAAAAGGTTATTCCAAGACAGAATGCTGTCACTGAGGAAGGGAAAAAATAATTCTTCTTGCCAGGGATACATATGTAAGGCTTACCTTTATTTCTGGGAAATGAGGAAATAATCAAAAACAAAACAAAAGAAATTATAAACATCAAGTATACAGGAAACAGTTAAGACAGGGTACCTTTATTACAAAGGTAAATATTTCATTAAAATGTGTGACTGCAATATGTTATAACATCTATATTTTTCATTATATGATTTCCTGGATTCAGTGTCATTTTTTCTTTAAGTGTTATAGTTACAAATAGTTTTATAAAACAGTATCATTGCTTTTCTTGCAGGTCTTAAACTTAATATAATATACCAATACTGTGAATTACTACCTCTACAGTTGGTTTAGGACAAGCAGATCCTTTCTTTCATTTTGAAAATGAAATACAACCTTCTCTAAGGCAGTTGTGGCTAGAAAGAAAAGATTTCAAAATAAAACTATTTTTTAAAATCATTACTGTAATCTGGATATAACATCTGTGTACTATTCTGCTGTAATTTACTGATTTATTAGACATATTTGCTTTTTCAATTTAAAGAACTTCAAACAATACTGAGAAAAGCCATTAAAATAATTAGGAAACATTTTCACAAGTTTTAAGTATCATATATATGGATTAGTTTTACACCGATACTATGTATCTGTCAAAATAATAAAAATTATAGCTGGCAATTTTTATTTGTTTTTTTATTCATTAATTAAAGCATTTTGCTGTAAATGAAGACTCCAGATTATATTGAACATAGCATATTTTGCCCAAAGTAGTGGAATATCCTCTGATAAAAAGACTTATATCAATGAAATGGGAAGGGTGTGTGTGAAATATTTCAGCCATTTGTATATCTGATTTTAAAGTATGTCTATAGTACTGCTAAATAAGATGCTGAGCATGCTGTAGTACAAAATAGTATATGTGTCTCCATGGATATTGTAATTTAATTATTTTACAGAAACTATGTGTCAATCCAAAATAGTAACAACAAAACCCCATGATAATGTAAGAAAATGCAACTGCATCCCAAGCCAAATCATATCTGAAACAATACGAGAAACATTCATTCAATAGTGAAGAAGTTAGGAACTGCCCCAGTACTAAGTATTTATTGCAGTTTCCTCTTGAATAATCTTATCAGAACAGATGAAAAAGAATGACCAGTGCAGGGTCAAGAGTCTAATCATGTTAAGTCAGATTCTGCTTTTGCTAAACAGGTCTCAGCCTTTTGAAGAAGGCCAGGTCAGGAACAGACTCCACAAAGACTATTGTAATTCTATTTTATTGTTGCAGGGTATAGCAACAGAATATTGAATTCCTGTCACAGACTGTCTCTCCCCCTGTTATACCAACGAGAATTAAGGGGAGCAATCTTGAGTTTATTCCTTGCCTCCTCCTCCCTTTCAGAGCTAAGGTGGAGTTTACCTAACAGCTGCTGAATATCTTCTTCAAGCCCATCTCCATACTCTACACAAGAAAAGAAGAAAGGAAGACTAGCAAGATGTGATCAGCAAATACAGTTTCTTGCAAAGAACACATGGTATGGCATCCTACAGATGTTCAGACCAACGGAAAAAATCTGATATGGAAGTATATAGGATGAACATCAGGTCCCAGTTTCAGTTAGTTCTGCCAGAGCCTGTAGTTTGAACAGAACACATTAGGATTGAAGGTCTTGTTTGGTCTTCTCAAAATAAATGCAAGACCTAAATGAGTCCTAATGTTAATTTTCATTATGGATGCTTATCTTCTACATCAGGGGTTTCAAAATGCAGATCCTCCAAGCTATTTGCTGCAGCCTGCAATAATACTTAATTAGTTGGCATTAGCACTGAAAAACAATAAAGGAATAAGAGAGATACGCTGCTGTATAATTCTATGCAGCAGGGGTTCTCAAGCAAACTTGAGGGGAGAGGTCCATTCATGTCACTCTGCCTCCAGCAGCTGGTATGCACTTGCTCACTTGCTGCCAGTACCTAGTTTGAAAGCTTTCTGTGGGTGTTGGTGAGAGAGGTGCTGCCTGCTTCTTCTTCCTGAGTCCATGTGATGATTGGATAGTCAGGTTATATTCCAAAAGGAGGAGGGAGCTGGGAGACAGGTGTTTCAGAGAGATAGGCAGAAGACAGGTCTGAGAAAGACTCAGAGGCCAAGCCTGGGAATACCTCCCCCTGTCAAGGAGATAGTTAGGAATACATTTATGGCTAGGATAGGCTAGCATTGACACAGTATAGATAATTTGTAGAAATAAGTGAACTGGCTTGAAAAATGTTTTTTACAGTTATTTCATTTCTTCTTTGCTCCTATGTTAACCAAGTGTCCATGCTACCCTATATCTTCTTCATGTTCCATTAAATTAGAGACTTAAATAATTACTAGACCCTCAAAGGTTTAGTTTGGTGCCAGAATAAAATGCTAATCGAGAAAAAGACCCCCATAACAAGGAGGGTTTCTGGCAGTCATAGTCACCAAGGCAAGTCAGGAAGGCAACTGGAGGATAAGCCAGGCCGCCTGATCTTGATGGCCAAGAGCTCTGCTGGCCTGTCCAGCCATTGGACTGAAGTAAGTCTAGCCAGGAGGAGAAAAAGAGAAGGTGGCTGCTACCACCTTAGCATTCTGTTCCTTCTATTTGGGGAAGCTGTGGGTTTTGCCCGCAGCTCAACCATTGCAAAAAGCAGAAGCAACAGTAGCAACTTCTTCTCTTGCCACAAGGGGAGAAGAGAAGTGAAGCCACGATGATACCACCAGGGCTACAGCATTACCCCAGAACCAGGTTGGCAGTGGCATATTCCTATGACATAGGGCCTGATTATTTGAGGGACCACCTATCTCCCATAGTATCTGCCCACCTGATTTGATCCAACAGAGTTGGTGTGCTCCGGATTCCTTTGATTAAGCAATGCCATCTATTGGGAACTTGGAAGCGTGCCTTCTCTGTTGCAATGCCTGCTCTCTGGAATGATGTTCCCCCCAAGATCTGCGTGGCTCCCACCCTACTGGCATTTCAGAGGGCCTTGAAGACCTGGCTAGGGTAGCTGAAGGCCCTTCTGAGCACATCTGGATGTTTTTTGATGTTGCCCGGTTTTGCCATCTTTTTGCTCCTTTGTCTTGTTATATTGTTTTATTGTGAATTTTTCTGTGTTTTTACTTTGTGAACCACCCAGAGTTGCTGGGAGTTGGGCAGTGTACAAATTTAATAAATAGTAAATAGTTGTGACAGCAACAATGTATAGCAGACATGAGTTGTCTGGCCTGCATCCCTCTGAGTCTCCTCCATGTTCTTCTTGGCACGGAGAGCTCCTTTCACAAGTTTCACACAGGGGCCTCAAGGGAACAAAGGCATCATGTGAGGAGCCCCTAATTGCAGCACCATCCCACGCAACCTTCCTCCTGCCTGGGTCCAGGCAAGGGGTGAGCAAGGGGCCTGTCTTTATGAAAGGGACCCTGGGGTAGCCTGGAGGCTTTCTGTGGGAGGAGCCAGTGAGGTGGGCAGGTTGTTCCTGCAAGGTGAGAGCTGAAAAGAGCCTCCTTGGAGCCACCACTGGGTTAAAGAGGCAGAAAGTGTGAACTGCAACAACTGCAACTGCTGTGGGGGGGGGGGAATCTGCTGCTTGTATGTTTCCCTCCTATAATAAAATATTTCAAAATTTGACCATAGACAGTTGGTAGGGAGTGGGAATAAATATATCTTCCTTTATAACTGAAGCTCCCCTTTGAGAACAATAGGAAGGCCAAAATTAATTTCCTAAAACAGCATGAAACTGACCATGAGTTTCAATTTCAGGAATACAGCTCCAAGTTAAAGGGCTGGCTTACTGAAAAAGGACCATGAATTTGGGCTTCAAATAGTACTATTTAATTTTTTTTTTTTACAGCAACATGACAAAGTAACTCCAGTTTATTCATTGCAATTGAATAAACTGGAGAAGCAAATATCTGTCTGCTATAGAACTCCTTTACCCTTTGAATTATATACCAACAGTTGGTAATCTAATGGGAGGACTATGGAAATGGACTTTGCATGGTTTTCTGATCACAAATCAGTATTACAAGATTAGAAAGATACCTATTTTCCAGCAGTGTCTGAATAACTCACCTTTCTTTATGAGCTAGATTATGAGCTAGAACTAAAAGTGAGCCTTACAGTTAAACACTGGGTTTTAAGAAATGGCTTACTCAGATAACTTCCACAAGTATTTTACTGGCTGTAGTCCAATTTGGAAGACTTAGATATTAGGGCTACTAATCTATATGTTTAATTTTCCAATTTTATCTATTGTTAAATAAAATGAATGAAATGTTAACAATTTGTAGAATATGACATGGTGTGTGTGTGTGTGTGTGTGTGTGTGTTACGTTTAGGAAATGTGAATTTCTGTGAATTTTGCTTTTTCTTTCTTTTGGCCCATAATAAACACACACACACACACACACACACAAACACACAACTGGAACTTAAACTATTACTGTTGAATTATCTTACTGTATTGTTATATGCACCAATTACGTAGGCATGACAAATATGGCAGAAATCTTGCCCCTTCATAAATGATGGTCTGTATAACCAGCATAGCGATGTTATGAAAAAGATACAGACAGCAAAAGATATGAGCTAGAACTAAAAGTGAGCCTTACAATTAAACACTGGGTTTTAAGAAATGGCTTACTCAGATAATGTGTGAAATGGAAAATTCCTATATACTGTAATACACCACACACGCGCAAACACAGTTTTGCTAAATATTCCAAAATTGAAGAGAATCTATGTTCTGAAAGGTCTTCCCAACCAATTCTGACAATGACTTATAATGAATAAAGTAGCCTTTCTTCTGATATAAGGAATCTCTCATACTTTCACCAATGTTATGCTTTTGGCTTAAAGGAAGGCGGGGTTTGCTTAAAGGAAGGAAAAACAGTTTCCATGTCAGGGACCTCAGAAGTCAGTTAACGTAAGTATACCTTCAGGCTGGGCTGTGACAGCTCTTCTCCCCCCACCAAGAAGGTTTAGTCTGCTGAAATTAAACGGCTGCTTGCACAAAGAAGAAACCAGGTCGTCATTAGCAAATTTAGATAAGAATTGAACAGCGAAAGAGCCTTTTCTTTAAGCTGGCCAGCCAGTTGTGTTTCAAGCAGCATGACTCCTCTGTTCAGTGCCTGGCTATTTCCACTGCCGCTCCTTCTAACCCTCAGCATTCAGGGGCTGACCGAAGCTTGCAGCTGTGCCCCTGCTCATCCACAGCAGCAAGTCTGTCATTCTGCTTTAGGTGAGTCACGAATCCTCTACACTCTTTACTGGGCAACTAGGAGAGCAGCTTAGAAACAAGATTAGCTGTACGTTCACAGTTCTGCAGTGCTCTAGGATTCGTATCTAAGAATGGAAATTAGCACTCTGAAAGAAAAGGGTTAAACACCACCACACTGGATTCCAAGGATAGACTGAATTTCAAAAGCATGTAAAAGCACTTGCTTTTGAATTATCTGTTTTTCAGCTTTATCTATAATAATGTATTGGACTTACTATATTAAAATTATTTTTGGAATTCTGTACAATGACAAGCCCCTGAGCTAACTCTGCATATTAGTAACATTTAATATACAAATTAATACATATAGGGATTATGTAATATGTGTGCTATGCAGATGATAACAATTTTTTGTTACATTGCCATGTAATTAGAACAAAGTACACATTTAATTTATAATCTGCTTCTTAACCACTTTAAGTCAAGGATTTATCAAGCTCCTTTCAGCTGATTTAAACTTCACTGTTGAATATTTTTGCAACATATCCTAGGCTTTCTCTGTGTCTCTTTTTTCTCTCTCTCTGTTTGGATATGGGAGTTTGGTGGTTTATATATCTGTATGTGTATGTGTGTGTGTGTGTGTATGTGTGTGTGTGTGTGTATATATATATATATATATATATATATATAGAGAGAGAGAGAGAGAGAGAGAGAGAGAGAGAGAGAGATGTCCTTTTTTCTGCCAAGTATACAGTCTACATATTAATAAAGACCATTATGAATATATTAAAGATTTATAATATAAGAATGCTAAAAATATATGACATTTTGTCATTTATCATTTCAAGATGTAGCTTCTATTCAGAGTTGAAGAGTAAATGTAGAACATGGGTTTCTAAAATGTCACAAGATTAGCATTTCTATGGAACAGGCAATACCTTCTGCATACTGATTAATTGCTTTCATGTGTTGACAAAATCTTTGTAGCCATGACAAACTCTAAACTCTCTAAATTCATCGAGAAAGTGTTTTCTAATCTGACAGTGTTAAACAATGCTTTTAGGAAATTACCTACATTAGACAAACAATATAAAAATAAAAGAGAAAAAAATAACTTAGTTTAATAATAAAACTTGTAAATAATTCAAAAAACAATTTACAAAATGCATGTGGTGTAATTCTATGCATTCTTCAGATATATAACACTTTTTTGAATATGAAATATATTGACACAGCTTGTAATTGTGATCAATCTGAGATGAAATAATTACAGAAAGTTAATTTCTGATTGAAGCTACCAAGTTTATATTAACATTTCTTTACCTTAAAATCCATAGCTTCATTGTTGTGATGGCTTAAGATGAAATGACTAGTTCTTAGGTAGAATAACTACAAATTACTATATACTGCTCTAGATGAAAAATTAAAACTAAAAACACATTATCTAAACTACAGAATTTTTTTGTTCAGGGCTCTTGGCTTTTAATCTGTTAGGTACTTAGGGGAAGCAAAAACTTATCAGTATTTATCTATACTATATACATAGAACATCATATTACACAGTACAAATGTTTTATACTTGTAATCATACACAACAAATCTATAGCAAGTGCTAATAGTGAACTCAGTGGTTGATGCTAATGTGGTTTGGGATACTAAGAAATGAAAGGGAGGCACGTCTGTAGAAAGGTAAATAATATTTAGGGGAGAATATTTAAGGGAACAACACTCCAAAAATTGATCCATAGCACACTGGCAGGAATACTGAATATTTAGAATCTTTAATACATTGAGCCAGCTCCCATCCTTATATACTTCTTGATTGTTTTGTAGTGAACTACATAGTTACTGTCACTTAAATAGAAGCTCAGGGTATTATTCACAAATGTCAATTCCATTAAGTGCTTGAATATTTAGTCATGGAATTGTGATTATTTCCTATAACTTAATCTTTATTTATTTATTTATTTATTTACTTACTTACTTACTTACTTACATTTATTGGCTGCCCAACTCCAATGGACTCTTTAAAAAAAGGAATGAGAAAGGATTGGAAAAGAAGAAAGCTGCAGATTTCTATTACATACTATCTACTGAAGCAATTTACACATCAGTATTCTGTGAAGGTCATATGATAGGGTTATTCTTATGTAGATCTTGGTTGAAGTAAAACAAGAAAAAACAGAATAATGTTTATTCTAGTGCTTCAATTCTGCCCATTTCACAATCAGAAGGCTATGACAATCTATATAAAATAGAGAGCACAAATCCTTGGTGACTTTATGGACATGTCTATATAGTTTCCTTGACAAAGTGACCGTCCAGTCAGTTTTTTTCCCCTGACCTCCCACTCTAGCCTATAGCCTATTCTTTTGTGGTGGGGGGAGGGGTACCCATCTCAATACCAACAAGGTTTGACCCTGCTTAACTTTTTGAAGTGAACCAAGTTCAGCCAGGTGTTTAGCATGATTTTCATGCTATGTCTATTTTCTATCTCATGAAATGGGAATTATAACACTCTGAATATGCAATATATCCTAAGTCTTCTACCATCTTTCAGCTGAACCCTGTCTCCACTGGAACCAATTATACTTTAGATTATAACTAAAGATAAAATTTTTATCTTTAAAAAATAAAAATATAAAAATGTATTTTTATATTTATATTCAGAACAAAAACACATAACTTGAATCTATGACAAGGCATCCTGTCACTCAGAATATTCTATTGATACTGAGCTTGCAGAATTTCAGATAAACTCATAACAGAAGTTAGTGACAGCCAGTACAGACAAGAGCTGTGTTTACCAAACCACGTAATATATATGGATTAGGTTAAGTATATGCTCTGTGATTATATAACACCATGTTTGTAACACCAGCACAAGACACACCAGAAGTCAGTTTTGCATTTTTTTAGTTTTTAGAGTATCGGACTCAATTTTTAAGTGGCTCTGGCTGCTGTGCTTTAGTGTAGTTTTACTGCTGTAAAAAATGTTAATTTCTGGAATAAGCTTATGTTAAAAGAAGAAAAACATGTTAGGCAACTGTTTCTGGTTAGCTGGCAACTGTAGGTGTAGAAGCTGACAATACGTGGGGTATAAACAGTGAAGCCAGTTTGCCAATACTGGGTCATCTCCTTACATTTATACCTACAGGGAAATATACTATAATGTGCAGAAAACCAAAGTCAATATTATTAGGCACACAATGGTATATGCTGCTGAGTTTTCAGAAAGAATTTAATTGAAGCACAAACCATTAATCCATTAATAATTCCTAATCAATTCATGATTCCTCTCCCTGTATCATACAATATCTGATCTGAGTTTGTTGCATGGCAGTTAACATTTTTATCATAGCTTTAGCTATTTTTGTACATTTATTAAGAGACAGAAGTTAGTGCCTGCTCCTCCAAAGTTGTAGAATCTATGTCCAGGTTTGACTTTGGTCTTTCTTCCATGGTTCTTTCTCTAAAAATTAATGATAGTTCTCCCCTAAACATAATCAGCACTGTTCCAACACGTAATCCTGTCACTGATTTGTTTAATAGTTTAATTTTGGAGGAAATGTTTTTGTTTGCTTGCTTTTTGTTTTCTTCCCTCTAATCTATGGTTAGCCACCAGACTGCTGGCAAAAGGCTTGAAGATAATGGCCAGGTGGAAATTTTCTTGGCTGCTCTTCCATCAAGAAATGAACTGCTAACATTACTTATCAATAGATTTAATTTTGTAATCCCTTGCATGGTAGTTTGCATATCTTTAGATTGTGATGTAAAGTGGCAGTAATGGCAATAAATTAGCACTATTGTCAGCAGCCCCTGGAGGTCAACATATCGGGCCATATTAGAGAAGCCAGTTCTTCCTTTTGCAGCAGTAAAACAAAAACAAAACACTTTTGTATGACTAGATAATTTGCCTCCTTACTGAATCTAAAACTATATAGCTCTCTCTGAATGCCAAAGTAACTCTCTGTATGTAGCACATGACTGCCAAATAGCTAGGAGTAAATTGATATGTTTGGTTCTCCAGCTTACAATGAAGCATATCTCCTATGGTTGTGCCAAAATCTCAAATTCAAAATATTTCAAAATGGAATGTTCAGATTCAAAATGCTCTGTTAAATGAGCTGTTTCACCCAGGTGGGAATTACTAAGACTTCAAAATTCTTCCAACAACCACCAAAAGAGCCTGTTTCATACTGAGGTCAACTTTTTCAAACAGAAAATTGAGTATTTAAAAAAAAAATGGAAACAGTCCAAATTTCAAATGCCTCACCTATGTGCTTTCAGCATAAACATTTTGTTGGTATAATAACTGCTAAGCTGTGTCCAGCCATCAGTGGGCTTAGGCAAGGTAAGAAAGGTTGGCAAGAACAACTTGGACAGGCTCTTACAGGAAATCATATATTAGAAAAGTGGTTACTTTTCCCAAAAGATACTTCAACATTTACACATCTCAGTTAATAAAGAATTGCATCCATCATTGCAACAGAAACAACAGAAAGAACATTGGAAATCAACTGACTAGTAAACCACAGATATGATAATAGACCACAGGCAAGCACAGAATGAAGCAACAGGAGACTTTTATCAAAGGGCTTTAGCAAAAGATTGAGAGAAAAAGAAAGATCTGACAATACTTCAAATTTATTTAGCAAAGAATTCATGCAATTTAGGCCATCAGTACTGAATAAGACAAGATAATAAATAGCTTTGGTTTTTAATCTGTTTTTGCTTGATGCTTTTATACATTTTGATGCTTTATTAATACTTTTGTGCTCTTTTATAATTAATTTATTTAATTCATTATAGCCTGATAGGAATTATCAGACTTCTGCTTGGGAAATATCTATAACAGAACACAATTCAAGGCTTAGTCCAAACAAAGCTCTGAGGAGGACTCTTCTCTCCTTCCCTCTTTTAGAGGGCCATTACTATCAATTGTCCTGTGGGAAGGGAAGAAGTTCTTTTCAGTTTTTTTAAAACTATTACTTCTGTTTGTTTATCATCATAGCAGTTACATGTAAGCTAATTTGGTAGGATTTGTATCCTGGAAGGAGGGATGTAAATAATTTTAATAAAATAAATAATTACTTTCACATTACTATTACTTTTAAAAAACAGGTAATTTTTCAGTCAATTTTTCAATAACGTTCATGTTTTATTTTATTTCATATTTCATTTCCTTACAGTGATTCGTGCAAAAATTTGTAGTGAAAAAGTGATTGAAGATTCACCTCATACTCATAAAATGATCCGGTATGAAATCAAACAAATAAAGGTATTTAAAACCCCTTGTCTGTTTTGAGGCTCAAATGGTAGGGAACGATATACATTTAAGAGACTAAAACATGCTCTGTGTCATTCTACTGACATTATATCCAATGCTTGAAAAGGAGTAAGAACATGTCCAAATGGACAGCCCTCATGCACATCTTCCATTTCAGAACTGAAACAAAGCAGGAATTGAACAGGTTCTTCTCACGATTTTAGCTATCGAGGCAATACTGGCATTCTTGTAATGCAAGTCTACAACATTTGACAACAACCAGTAGCCAGTCAAAAGGTGCCCTTCATAACCAGTGAGCAGAGCTGTCTCACTTACCAACCAATAATGGGTGCATCTTTCCACTTTCTTTAGTTTTGCCTCAAAAAATAAATCTCTTCCCAAAAAAGCTTTTTAAAAAACAAACTGAAAGCATCTTATCTGCTCACTGTAGCGGCATGTCCTCTGATGTGATTTGTATTGTGGTTCCTTCATCCTGACCTGCAGCTCTGCAACTATGCTGGCAGACCAGGAATTGGGAGTTAGATGCCCTGTGCAAACTACTGGACCAAAATGCATTTGCTCTGTGGAGCTGACAGCTGCTACAAACAGATGTCATCCATATGCAAAAAACCCGTTTAACTGTGGCAAGAGGAAAACAAGCCAAGAGAGATCCAACAAGAATGTCAATTAATCAGTGGAAGGCTCAATTTGCTCTTCAATTAGATTGGAAACCCTGTCTTGTCCCTTAGGCCCTTAAAGGACTCATTTCTGAGTCAACATATATAGGCTACAAAAGAATTTAGTAGCTAAGGGAGAAAAATAATATATCTCATCCACAGTCAGGAGAAATAATTCTGAATTTGAAATTCAAATAGAAAACAACCACTGTAAATTTAATTACAAATGTTTGTGCCAGAAATAAACCTTGAATAATTCCAGATATTAGTTTTGCAGAAAAGCTGCCATTCCACTATCAAGAGAATTTACTGTATGTTGCAAGCAAAATACTACAACATTGCAGAAATGTGAAGACTCCTTAAGAGTTTTGGATTTTTCATATATGAATGATGCTGTCTTCAAGAGAGCCAAAAGCAGTCTATTTTAAGACATCTAATGTCCAGCTATAAAGTTAAGAGACAAAGAAGGAATAATTCTTATCCATAACCAATATCAAGTTTATTTTATGTCTCATTGGCATTGGCAGATTTCCTACTAGGATGTTCTGTGATGTAATTAAAAAACATTGACCAATAACCTTAAAACATGTTGGTTACCTCAGGCTGTATGGCATCCTGTATACTTCTGCTAGAGAAAGGATACCGTTTTTCCCCATTTTAACTACTGTTGATCCTCCTTGTCTTGACTGTAGCTTTGACTGTTATTGGCTGTTACATTTTTTGCACTGCCTTTTAGGATGGGAACTTGGGTGCAGTATACTGAGTGGTTTTGCTCCTTTTATGGAGTTGAGGTTATATAAGGTAACACTTGGGAGCACAACCTTTCTCAACAGCCTAGAAATGTTAAAACAAATTAAATAATTCTCAATATTATTTCAAGTAGGATATAAGATATTATTATACCACCAAATAGACTAAATTTTTACACTACAATGCCTATCTACTCCTGGTGGGATTAATGCAGAAAAAACAGGGGCAATATTTCATGTTTTCCCCTCTGTTTATATCACTTTCTGTTGACTGCAACCCTTGGTAATTACTTTTTTTTTTACCCCAAGTGCAACTCCCATTTGCAAAAGCCAAACAAACAAAAACCAAACAAACTGGTTATTCCTGCTTGTATAGTTTTCCTTACTGTAAGAAGAATTGCTTTCTCAACAAGGCTATTCAAGTTGGATTCCTAGGTGAGAGTGGCTGGAATTCATACTTTCTAAATTTGGCAGTATGAGGTCTATGTTTGCTGCTGACATATAGCCACCGGTGTTCATGCTTCGTCATTTCCAAATTAAATAACTATAATGAGGATAGTTTGGAAATTTAATTTACTACAGAAAGCAGCAGTTTACCTGAAATGGATTTGTATACACAATACTATCTGTTTTGGAACACCTGCCCCGTCGTTTCATTCCTGATCCCAGTTCAAAGTGCTGAGTTTAGTCTGCTTCAGAAGGGATTTTGTCCCTATGTTTTTAAAAATATTTTTGTTTGATGTTTTTCCTTTTTTTCCCCACAGTTTGCAAATCGCTTTATTTATATGTTTATTTATAACATTTGTATAGCTGCCCATCTTAAACCCAAGTCTAAGTGGCTTACAACCAATAAAACAATATCTACAATCATAAAACCAACTGCAATAAAACTGAAAAGCAGAAAAACCTGGTGCCACAATGGTACTTCCCTGATGCCTGTTCTCATCTCAGCCTGACCTTAACTTATCCCATAACTTGGGGGAAGAGCCAAGTCCTGAGTGCTCTCTGGAAGGATAAAAGGGCGTGGGCCTGTCGGATCTCTAGGAGGAGGGTGTTCCATGGGGCAGGGGCTGCAATGGAAAAGGTACGCTTCAGAGGACTCACAAGATGGCAATGTTTAAGGGACCTGGAACATGCCTGCCCTATCCACTCTGGTTTTAACTTTGGAAATTAATATGAAAACCATATATCAGTATTTTAAAAGAAATAAATATCTATGGCAAGATACCAGTGAGAAAATATTCACTATTAAGGTTTACCACGCCTGGTCAAAAATTACTATTTTGAATAATAAAATTAACTTAAATCAAGCTACTGACTACAAGGCTTCCCTTAAAATAACAACTTCCCCCTTTGAGGAGTTCTGTCTCATAGCGAGTTATTGATTATGTGCCACCAAGTCACTGTCACCTCTTAGCGACCACATAGATAGGTTTTCTCCATGATGATCTGTCCCTAACCTGGTCCTTCAGCTCTTCCAATGACACTCCCTTCACCCCTGTAACTGAGTCTATCAACCTTCCTGCTGGTCATTCTCTTCTCTTTCCTGCCACCTTTCTCAGCATTAGAGCCTTCTCCAGAGAACTAGGTCTTCCCATCATGTGTCCAAAGTAGGATAACTTGAGCTACATCATTTGTGCCTTGATTGAGAACTCTGGGTTGATTTGTTCAATGATCCATTTTTTTTGTTTTCTTGGCTGTCCATTGTATTCTCAGGAGTTCAAAAGCGCCAATACTCTTCCTATTTTGCTTCTTCAAAGTCCAACTTTCACTTCCATAAAGTGTCACAGGGAATACCCATGGCTTGCACAATTCTGATCTTTGTAATATAGACACATCACAAATCTCAGTCAAGAAACCATTGTGTAATTTAGTTGTTGTTTCTCTCTTTTTACATTAGATGTTATATAACTATATCTATTTAAGACAATAGGACAAAAAAACTGGGTTTTGGAAAATATTTTTGAAACCTAAGGAACAGGTACTTATTAATCAGAGTGCTAATTTAATTCATTCATGGGTGTCCACAATATTTGTTGTGTTACATTTGTATGACAGAAGAGGGAAAAGATTTCCCACAATAAAGGAATCAGTTTGGGAAAACAAGAAATAGAGTTTATGAACATCTCCATAGAGATCTCCATAGAGATTAGAGGTCATCAAAGGAGGGATGGAATCAGCAATGAAGGCTCCTGACATGAAGACAGAGCAAGTTTCAGGTGTCTCAATGCATCTTAAAAGTATGTATACATATAATAGAGAGAGAGTAACTATACTATCTCTCTATTATAAGGCAGCAGACTGTCTTCCATATTTTTGGAGAAGCTTCACATTTCTGACCACCCTAAACTCTGTTGAACAGAAATTTAGCAGGCACAATACAAAAAGTGGGAAGCCAAGCAGTGCAAACTTTAATATTACAGTAACACAGCATTATGTTAAACTGTTTTATACAGGCTTATACAGAATCTTTCTTTTTTCTAATAGATGTTTAAAGGTTTTGAAAAGCTGAAAGATGTTCAGTATGTTTTTACACCTTTTGATTCATCTGTTTGTGGGATAAAATTAGAAGCTAACAAGAAGAAAGAGTATCTCCTTACAGGTATAGTATATTGAAGTCAAATACTAAAGTCCATACAAGATCAACATTTTTGCTATATAGCTATCAGTGACATTTCTGTTAAAAGTGAAAACTTTTCTAGAAAATTATTAGTGTGTGTGTGTGTGTGTGTGCATATACAGTATATAGTATATAGATGGAAACTATAATAGCAAATGCAAATCAGTGCTGCCCATTACTTTACAAGATGTATGGACCCACCTCCTTGGATAAATTAAAATAAAACAATAAATAAAACTTTCTCTCCCCCCTCCCCCAATAATTTAAGAACCACAGGGGAAAAAAAAGAAAAAAGAAAATTGGATAAAGTTTGTAGATGTTGGTGGTGTACAGATTTAAACCATTATCTTCTTTCCCAGGCCTATAACAGATTATATATTCTACTGGAGAGTTTGATTGATTTAGTGTCTGTGGATTACGTCTCTGGCACTGAGAATGTTTGAGTCCCTTGTTTCAACATTTTCTCTACTTCAGGTCAAATTTCAGATGATGGAAGAGTTCGTATTCATTTATGCAATTTTATTAAACCATGGAATGACCTTACCTTATCTCAAAAGATAAATCTAAATCAGAGATATGAAATGGGCTGTGACTGTAAAGTAAGTATATCAATTAGATTGAAATGAATTTAGAGTACTATTACTATATTGGTTGTGTATCAACACAAGGAAGATAAGTAGAACAAGGCAGGTTGTTAGAATGCATAAGCTTTAACCTACCATGTCTAAATGATACATCCAAATGCTATAGCAATCTAGCCATGTCATAATACCTAATACTGTTTTCTATACATATCCCACTGACCTTCTGTACAATTTTCTCACCTGTGTCATATATCCCTTTAGTAGTTAATTACTATTAAAAAATCGATCTATTTACATGATATGCCTGCAAACTTCACTAATTGCAGTGGTCTGTATAAATATCTGTGTAAATTATTTATAATCTATATTTATAAATGCTTCAGGTGTAGCAAAAGTGATGCAACAGGCTACTCTTCCTTAAAATTAAGGTTGAAACAGCCTATTTTGAGTATTTCCGAAGATACCACATCCAAAAATGCTGATGAAGTCAGAACTTTTCAACCTCTAGACATTTTGCATACCACTATTTATAGCTGTATAAAGCTTATTAATACCTTATGATCCTCATGTTGAGAACTTATTGTTACTATTAATGTCACCATTTAGCTTCTCAAATCGATATACTGGATCATGTGGTCATTAATGCCTATTTTACGATCCTGCCCATAATGTCTTCCATGACCACCAACCTTATTTAAAGATTCAGATATACCTGCACTGAGAGTTAATGAAGTAGGTCCCCAATTGTACAGAGAGGTATACTTGAATTCAATTTCCCTTGAAACTTCCCTAATCAATGCAGAAAACAAATGAGATGGGCATAGATGAAGGACACAAAGGAGGTCACCTTATGCCATCTTGTCTGCCTATATACTTTTTGACCTTATGTATTTTATAGTGGAATGGATGAATAAACCTTTAACCTGTAAAATTACCTGTACATATTTAACTGATTACAGAAAGTATAATTCAATTCAAATAAAATCTAGTTGTTTTATGATGGAAGCCACACAATTTATTTATGCTACTCATACAGGAATTAATCTTACCCTTGTTCTGCTGCAGCCTATATACTACCAAGTAGTTTCAGTTGCTGTTTTTTTTAAAAAAAACTTTTACTAGACAACTATATTTATACATTATCACTTCCCTTAATATTAAATAAGAAGGACTAGCACCAAAAGATGGATGGTGCATGCCTCCAAGATGGTTTTCTGTACTTAAGGTGCACACTGTAGATATCAAGATGATGCATAACAGTCTTTTAGATGCACAAAGGTCATTTTGGTATAGAGCTATAGTCCCTATAGAAAAAGACCTTGAAATAATATATTGTACTGATATATATTTCTGTGTTGAAATAATTCATCATGCACTTATGAAATATGTGTATTTATAATTCTCCAAAGTTCTATCCTTGCCTCATCTCAAAGCATATGTGGATTGTCCAAACAATTTACAAATTGTCAGTACCTTTACATTGATAAATGATTAATAAGTGTCTACACCAGTGTTTCTCAACCTCAGCAACTTTCAGATGTGTGGACTTCAACTCCCAGAATTCCCCAGCCAGCCTGGCTGGCTGGGGAATTCTGGGAGTTGAAGTCCACACATCTGAAAGTTGCTGAGGTTGAGAAACACTGGTCTACACAGTGTCAAATATGATTTAAAAGAAGAAAAATGGGGAACTCATGTAATTTTCTGCACTTAGATTTCTGCCTGCTATTCAGTGCCCTGTTCCATCACTACACCCAATGAATGCCTATGGACAGATTGGCTGACAGAGAAGAAGGTCTATGGATATCAAGCAAAGCATTACGCCTGTATTAAGCGCAGTGATGGAACTTGCCATTGGTATCGTGGTGGTCCTCCTGTAGAGAAAGAGTTTGCTGATATCACTGAACCATAAATAATTTTGGGGGGAAAAGTGAGAGGTTAAGTCTATCCCACGTTGCCTGCTTAATGCTCCTTTGAACTTCCAACAATTGTCTCTTGCTTAGAAACAAAAGCGAACTGTGCAGTGCAAATAAAGCACAGAATATGCAGAACTGGCATCCAGACAAACATAAAAATAATGTTCCTGGCAGTAGCTGCTTTCTACAGTTATTTCTACAAGTTTTCTGAGAAATAATGTTTATTTTTAAAAAGTGAAGTTTATTAAAATTGTAATTTCTACTTTGGTTAATAAACTGAAAAATGTGAAATGATTAAAATAATACTGTTTTAATCCAAAACAGTACTTCTGAATTAAAAAAGATTCTCTTTTATAGTCATTTTCTTTTAAAAAGTATTCTAAGACAAAAGAATTTAAAAAAATAAGATATGATAGGCAGCTGTAAAAAAATGTGAAAGATAATTTTTTGCTCTTCCAAGATCATACATGGTAATTTTTCTTTTAGTATATGTCATCTGAAATGTTTGCTTTCATTTCTCTTTATGCTACTTTTTATGCCTCGACTTGTCTCAACATGGCATTGAAAGATTTGTTCATAACTATAACATCTATCATAATCAAAAACAGGTGTTATAATCCAATGAATTGGGATATATTGTAAAACAAAAATTAAGACTGGTCATTCTGTTGTATAATAATTATGATGTTGCAGTACTAGCAGGGAGATATGACTACAATATACAAATCATAGAAATACATACTTTTTGTGGAAAAAAAGAAAAAAGAAAAATAGTTTTGTAGTTTGAGATGGACTTGGTTACCAAATCTTGCTGTTTGAATGAATAAACAAAGGAATGTGACAGGAGGAAAACAAAATGCCAAAAACGGAGAAGTGATAATCAGTGCAGAACAGGTTAGTTTCTTTCTTTTTTTTTTCAAGAGAACTACAAAAATTCAAGTTGAGAACCTGATTGATTCCCGGATAGCATATTTTGGAAATTTTGAACCATTAGCACAAGAAATGGTTTTGTGATTAATTAATTACATTCATAATGCAAAACTTCCATGCAGATTCATATATATTAGGGATAGTTTAGATAGGAATTATTTTCCTGTTCATACTGAAACCTCATCGGGTTCCTTGTGAAAAGTTGAAAAAGCCTGAAGACTTGTTGAATACATAGGAATGATCTTGAAAGCAGAATTATTATTCCATTATAAATCAATTAAAACCTTTAATTCATAAGCATCAGACAAGAACTGGCAGTAGTAAGTTGAGTTTCTTTCATTATTTCCTTTATTAATCTTCAAAACCTTCATAAATACTTAATTTCTTACAATGAAGAAGGGTGTTTTAAAACTAGCTTGTAAAGTGGGAAATTGATGTTTATATTTAAAATATTTTTGTAAGAATCAACTCCGGCATATCTAGATCATTTCAAAATTAACTGCAAGTATTTAATTTTTTTTTAAAGTAAGGACTGGCATTTTTAAGCCTCTTTATTTATGATAAATTTCCTCCAAGCTATTATACCATATAGTTAATGCTAGCTAATTACATATTGAAAGTATGCATACAGTAGTCCATAGATGAAGACAAGAGGCACAAAAGTGCGCTCTGTGTAAGACAGCAATTAAAACCGTCCAGCCACTTTTTAACGAGATGGGTGGTGACGAATTTGATTGACAGACAGACAGACAGACAGACAGATAGATAGATAAAAACAAAGTATAGTACTGACCATATCAAAGTCAGTGGCAGAACATTTGTTCATTTTGAGATATAAGAAGATTTAAATAGTGTTCATAGTTTAATAATTCTATAAAAATGATTAAAACTGAAACTTCACTGGAATCTAAGAACTGTTTCAAAAAGACAGTGTATTGTGAAATTAATCTTAAAATAAATCTGGAGTTTGAACTTTCTATCTTTGAACTGGCTTTTTTGTTTATTTTATTACTATAGGAACAAAGTTTGCACTATATAGTTAATACAGCAAAATTGTTTTTATCTTGCTCTGTACACATATAGAAAATATTAATGAACAGCCTAAATAAAAATGGGAAGTCACCAAGAGCCACCTTTCTAACAGCACTATTATATTAAAGCACTAAAGTTTGATCTAAAACTTTGCTTTCAAAGCAAAGTTTAATGAGATCAGACACTAATTTTTTGATTAACATCAGAAAAAGACAATATATGCTGCTTCCAGACATAGTATATACCAGTACATTTTCAAAGTATTATATATTTTAAAATATCTTGAAGAAATGGCATGGTCTAAATCTCACTTCATGTGCTATTAGTAATGATTTCCAGTTAGGATTTCATGTCCCTTCCCTGAATAAGGGAAGAAAAAGAATGAGATAAGTATTCATCATAATCACCAACTGATTATTCTTCTACCTGATGTTCCAAGACTTCCCAACTACAGTTGTACTGTATGATTCCAATATTTACTCAAACTGGAAGAGTTTGAGTATCCTTTCCAATCATGAAACTGAGTGGTAATATAACAGATGCATATATGCAAATGTGTACGTGTCTGGGATGTGGTGGGTTGGCCCTTCTGCTCCCTTGAGTAGGGTTCACTAACGCCTTCCTCCCACAATCTCCTTCCAATCAGGTTTTACGCCTGGGTATAGTCAGCATACTGTTATCTATCTCTACCCTGGAATAACCAAGGTTTACATACATACATACATACATACATACATACACACAGAATGAATGAATGAATGAATGAATGAATGAATGAATGAATGAATGAATGAATACATAAATTCTCTACTGTGTCCTCCTATACTCCAGGGGAGAGCCTATTCAGTAACTACAGCTATCAGCCACTCTTCTCCAGAGAAATAATCTCTGCTACTGAATTATTAAGGAGCAGGTTAGTGGTGTCCCTTTGCCTGCTTTCAAGAATGGAAAAACACGTGCTTTGCTCAAGTTAAAATTCTTTCAAAATGAGAGTGCTGGTTTCAGTATCAGTTGAGCCTTAGACAAGAAAGTTGGGGGTCTCCAACCTTCACTTCCAGAAGGCTTCTGGGTTGTCACACTCTGGTCTTGCTACAAGTAACTGCTGACTGCTTTGGGTAGCCGTACAGTAGTTTCCTCTGCTACAACTTATCTTCTAGAGGCATCTTATCTGGTGTATTCCCTCTAACCCTGGTGGGTGAGACATAGAGTTGTCACAACTTGTGTTGTTTTTCTAGCAATTAAAAGGTAAAAAAATGTAAAAATTGAAATGATTCCAATAATGCTATTTCCTGGCCATGTATTCTAGAATGTGTGATAAGAGGTTTTAATTCTACCATGCCTCTGATGAGATAAACAGAATCCAATTTGTTTTTTTAAAGCAGAGATAAATTATACCATACTTTTTAACTTTAAATCTTAAAATGCACACAGTCAATATTGCTGAAGTAGAATTACAAAATTCCTTTATCAGGGTCATCAACTAAACAGAAAATGCATGAGAAAATGCATGAGAAAATGCAAAATAAATGTTCCAAACTGACCACAGTATGTTGGTCTGCTACAAATGAATGTTTTCTCCTTCTGAGATGGGAGATGATTCCATGTAATACACAATCTATGAGAAAATTATAAATAATATCTTCCTGCCCAACCTGAAGGATAGAATAAAAGGCTAAAGATTCGCACTCACTTTTCTAATTTGCATAGAGGAATGAGAACATTAGATCTTACTTAGCAGTACACAGAAAAAGAAAGAAAAAACCTAATTCAAATCCTCACATGTAAGTAAGAACATACTTACATACTTCTACAGAAATGACAATTTTTCTCAGGCTTTGACTATCTCTACCCACTACCTAGTTTGTCAGATTAGATTTAACTAACAGATCAGATTTTGATTTTCCTTTCCTTTTTTCATTTTCAAGCTTTGAGATTAGATTTGTACCCATTCATTATAGATGATTATTTCTGACACTGCACAGAATTTCTGTAAATGGCAGTTTTGATTAGTTATACAAGCTGAATTATTAACTCAAATTTCATACCAGTACTTTGCTTTCATTGGATTCCCTTTTCTCACAATCAATAAAAGTAGGACATGTTTATTTTTCAAAATAAAATGGATACATTTACTTTCACCATCACATAGTTTTTGAGGAACAATACATTCAATCACTATTTTGGCTCTGGTTTGAAGAAATAGAAAGCCAATTGACTAATACTTACTTTTCAATATTAAATGAGTATATTAAACAGTACATGGCATACTTGAAAGTGAAAGAGAAATGGTGGTAAGAGAAAGACAAGCATGTCAGGATTGTTTATAAGCACAGAAACCTTTTGTTAATAATATCTAAATCAAATGCATTTTTAAAGTCAAAGTTTCACACAGATTATGCAATCCACCAAAAAGACACAATTTGAGACTTAATCAGAGCTGCCTAATCTGAATGTACATCCAAAAAGAATATCTCTCATTTCAATATCTGTGGGCTTAAAAATATTAGAAATGTTTTCCCCATTTTCAGGGTTGCAAATGTTTCATATGAGTAGACATATGGCACTCCAGATAAAACAAGAGGATGATATACAGATAAAATGAACTCATGGATTATTATAGCTGTCCCCCTCACATGTAGAAGGAATAGATATTTATGTTTATTGTTGACTCTTACCATTTCCTTGTGATTTGGATAAAAGGTTTGTTCAATCAGAGGAAACTTCTCTGGTCCCAGGGTTCTATAGATGGACACCAATTGGGCAAACTACAGAAAAACAAAACATTAAATTCCAAAGATAGTTAACACAGAAATTACCTCAGCACTCCTTTGCAACCCTATAATAAGCATTATTTATCAAAAACTCAAGATCCAATTTCCAGAATGCCTTAGAGCTTGCCAATTTATTATTATCTAAAGAATAAAAAAGTATAAAATGTGCACAAAAGCCTTACATTAATAAACTTATTTATAAATATAATCTGGATTTCATCCATGGCGATACTTGAATATAGCTCACCCACAGCATATTGCTAAGCAGACATATTCAGAACCAAATAGAGGGACTTCAGTGCCTCTCTGCTTGGCAATTAGTTTACACAAATTGCCTTTTTATAGAACTATCACCAAGATTTAGGGCAACTCTCATGCCACATTCATGATGAGGACCTTTATTCTATATTTCCTTCTTTTTATTCAGTCTTATAACTACAACAGACTTCTTGGTTACTACTACAAATTGAATGAGGTATCTATAATCACTGTGTTCCCCTCCCAGTTTATATAACTATAGCAAACGTATAGATTGGAGGTTGTACTATGTTCTAATTATACATTTATGGTCAAATGAGACAAAGGCATCATTCATACAAAAGCCTGAAAGGCTTTTAAAAAGTAGATTGCAAGCATGAGGTGGCATGTGGGGGGTAGCAATAGACCTCTCAGGAGAAAAGAGGCAAATGTTAGAAGGACAACATGAAGTTAATTCTCTTTCTTTCTAAAAGCTCACCTGAAAGAACAATTTTCCTACTCATAATTGGTTCCTGAGTATTTGCTTTTATTGGCCTTTGACTGTCTCTGACCTAGTTTGTCAGGTTAATGTAAGACTGAGGAGATCTAACTCTTTGCCAGCATCTGCTATTTGCATTTGGGAAAAGCTAATTACTTCCAGTGTCTTTGTTCCATTGTGAACCATCAGATTATTGAAGCAAATTTGTGAATTATTTTTGCAATGTTAATGAAAATAAGTTAATTTCTTTATTGACAATCTTATGTTCTCTGTTCTTTAAAAAGAAAACATTAGTTTACAAACACATAAACGCTTCAAAATCCATGGCAAAAGCAGAATAGCAGAAAAATAAAACAACAGGCTTACATAAAACTTTCAAAAATAAAACAACAGGCTTACATAAAACTTTCAAACAGAATACACACACACACACACTATGGCTACTATTTTGGTTTAGCCTTCTCCAATAAGAAAATATGTATTCTGCCAGGATATTGTGAGATGCAGGATAAAGAGGCAAGATTGAAGCTTGAGACTGATAGATTGTCAGGGAATACCATCTGACTTTAAATGTCCAGAATAAAATGAAGTGCAATGAAAAAACTGACAGTCTGGCCACACCTTTATTAGCTTTGACAAATCCTGCTTAACTGGTGAAGAGCTAGTTGACTGTAAAAGAGCAAATTAAAGGTTCAGGGAATTACCATTCAGTCTTCACATAGAAACAAAGATAAAGAACATGAATAATGGATTTATACAATTACATAGTCCATAATTGTATTGTATTTTTAGTGCTTATTAAATTGGGAGCCACCCAGAGTTGGTTTGGAATTGGGCAGTGCCTAAATTGAACTAAATAACAACAACAACAATAAGCTTATATCCTGCAATAATACCTTTATTATTATTAAACAACATCTATCCATCCCAGGTCCTGGGGAAGGACAAAAATACTAAATCCAGTCTAAACATCTGGCTGACTGTGCGACCAACCACCACCACCACCACCATCATCATCATCTACAAGAATGCAGATTTCCACTGAGTATTTGACAAAATTCCTAAAAGCATTTAAGCAGTAGAATAACTACCCAGAACTTAGGTGGACTTTTCATCCATGGATATATAGGCGGAGGCTAGAAAGCCACATCTCATGGATGCTTTAATTTGGATTCCTGCATTTAGCAAGGGGATGGACTCAGTGGCCTAAATCACCTTGTCTGAATCTACTTTTTTTTTTTTTTAGTTAACAGGGGGGAAAAAACCTAGTAATTCCATAAATCAAATTAAAACAGGTGCAGGAAATTCTACAAAATGTTAGGAAAAACAAAAACTAGAAAGTCAAGCTACTGACTAATATGTCAAATCCCCTTTAATGTTTCCTTATCAAGTATATGTATCTTAACAGCTGAATCAGCAGAATTTAAAGGAACTAGAATTTTATACAGCATATACCCTATCCTACCCACCCTTTGGAACATCTTCCCCCATGAGATTAGATTGGCCCTGTCCCTGTTGGCCTTTCATAAAGCCTTAAAAACCTGGCTCTGTGCTCGAGCCTGGGGCCCTGGGCATAGGTTACAGCCTCTCTCCTGGTTGTATGGATGATAGGTTAGATCATGCCCAGCTGCTATGCATTTTTGTTTTTTATTATGTATTTTGTGTTTTATTTGCTTTATTGTAAGCTGCCTAGAGTCATGCAAAAGTGAGATGGGCGGCTTCATATTTATTTAATGAATAAATAAATATAAATTTAATAAATTATTGTTTTTATCTAGTTATTCTAAATATTTTGGTTTTCAGCACAACAATAAATACTGTGCATTAATGTTGGATGGTAATTCAGAAAATTTCTATCAGAAATGACAACTTTTTTTTTTTGCTCAAATAAGAAAATGAATTTGATCCATATGAGTAACAATTTTTTGTACACTTGACATATTCTGAATGTGTCAAGTGTGCAGAAAGCAGGCAAGATTCCTTTTCAGTTCAGTGCAATAAAAATATTGTCAGATTACAGTAAGAAAGGGAGAAAATGGAAGAATGACAGATTTAAATATCAATGATTCCATGTTTACATTCCTTTTGGGGAATGTACATTTATGGGAACTGCTATATATCACAGATCAAGTTTCTGAAAGCTTTAGTTCATAAACTTGGTGAAAACTTCACAAACTTACTATAAACTGCCCTCTCAGTACAGTTTTTAATATTTCTAGGGCGAGGAAAGAGAAGCCAGCTGAAACTTTGAAACAATGTCTTGAATTCAGTGTTGAACACAGCTATCCTGAGAGTATTCACTTGAAAAATAAAAGTATTTCAATGATGGCTTTCGTTATTGTGAAAGTAAAGCTTCGTATTTCCATGCTACCATAGGCAGAGAAGTTCCCCAAAGCATTCAAAAGGGTTGCTGGGCAAGCATGATGCCATGAGAAAAGTACCTATCCTTAAAGCCTTAATGCAACCCTGATAGCCAAAGATTTTCCCCACTTGATGCGTAAATTGTAAAGGTGCTTGTTTTTGCTGGTGCTTCCAGTGAAAGTATTGTTTGTACATTGCACACACAACACCCAGCACAAGATTATGAAGCAGACATGCTCAGACATCCAGAGAATGCAACTGCTTTAAAGCATCAAGGAGAGATGATTTGCTTGTGCCAATGTGCTTTCCACAGCATACCTCCTTAATACTTTATATGGCCTTAAGAGATAGGTGTTTAAAGTCACATCTACAACAGTTAAATAAGGGATGGACTTATACCTATTTCCAGTTAATATTTCATGAGATTCATCCTTTGTACAAGCAAATTTGCTTACCAATAAGAGTGCTTGGCCCAGACACTGAGAAAGCTATTATATTTTTAAGCCTCACCGAACCATGTGCAAATGAAATGTATATGACCAGGTTGCATAAATGAAATCCTATGTATACTTGCTTGAAAATAAATATCTAGAATGGAATTGGAGTTATTGAATATACTGAAATTTTCTAGGTTGTAGAAGCATGAGTGCTTTGAATAGCTGAGTCAGTTGGAACTGGGACATTCCTTTCCAACTATTATTTTAATTCCTTTCCAACTATTCCTTTCCACCTATTCCTTTCCTTTTAATTCCTTTCCAACTATTATTTTAATTTGCTGCAGAAGAAGAGGTAAAATAAACAACAGCACTGCATTTCCACCTGCACTTTGAATGAAAGCAGCAGAAACTAGAACATTTGCCCTTTTTATACTTGGTAAGGCTACAGTGAGAATACTGGCTGAATTGTGATGTAGGATGCTGCCTAATGTACGTACTTTGGCTTTGGCTTCTAGTACATAGCAAGAAGGGCATATTAGAACATAGGAATATAAGGACTGTGCTGGATCAGATCAAACGCCTTTAGCTAGTCTAGCATTCTGTTACGGGCAAGAGATACTAGATACCTATGGGAACATCATAAAGGAGTACAACAGCTCAGGTTCCAAGGCTATTATAGCAAAAAAATCTACATGTTAATATTTATAACCATTTATATACTTTAACTCCATAGGTATCAAGTGTTTCAAAGCAGGCAAAGTCAGGACGCAAGAACCACTGGGATTTCTGGAAAGATAGTAATTGCTAGTAGGGTATTTAACAGAATCTTGAAAGCCAGAGAAAATAATTCTCCAGTTCAACATATTTAGTATAATTAAGGCAGAGTTACTGTTTCTCATGTTTCTTTCCTCCCCTGGATTCAGGAATCTTTTCTGTAATAGTTAAGAATCCCTCTTCCATGTTCTCAGGGACTGTTAGACATTCCATCACAATAGGATAATTCCATTTTTAAATAGTTGGTAGCTATCACTTAAACATTTCCAATCTAGAATTCTGCATGAAGTGGACCATCACAAGCACAGGCATACAGTGAGTGTTGCAGGATGGCCAGACAGGAATCAGAATTGGCATGGAATTAGTCCAACTTGAAACTGAACATAATAGCAGTGCTCTAATGCAATGGATATATGAAACTAGGCAATGGTCAAATTGAGAAATATAAATCAAAAGTCTCTGAACTGCAGTGGAAAGATGACAGCTAAGGAGACTTTCTGAAGCTAAGAGATAGATAACTGTTAGACTTATAAATGTCAAAATTGGCTGCAGACTACCAACCATCCTTTTCAGAAATGGCAGAAGCTAAAATAATAACCAGAGAAAGATTGGTTCCATGGTACCATCACAATGGTTCTTTTAAGGAGAACTCTTATATCATATTCAAGTATTAGACTTCCTGGGCCCAATGCTAACAGCCTCATGGTTGGATGAAAGAATGCTTATTAAGAAATAAGAGAATGTTAGAATTAGAAGCACACAACCTGAGGTTTGGGTGGCATTTTTTTAATGGTATGATAACATTAATGTAGACTTAAAAAATCATTATGTTAGGAATGCCATATTAAGAATATGGAACAAATATAAATCTAGGCTGTGCCTAAAAATACCTTTATCAACCTCAGCCCAAGACACATTTTATAGAAAAGAAACAGTGGGCGAAGAAAAATGGCTAATATACAGGTAATCCCCAGGTAAGAACGCCTGGTTTAAGGATGACCCATAGTTAAGAATGGAGCCCATTGTAGCAAAAATTGAGTTAAATACACAAAGTTTCAAGTTAATTACACAATACTACAATAATACTGTTCCGGCTTATGTACAAATTCGACTTAAGGACAGACCTTGGGAATGGAACCCATTCTTAACCTGGGGACTACCTATATCAAGATTTGCTAGTACAAGAAAATGGAGAACTTAAGATGAAATCAGGAGAACAAGTGACTGCAGAGGGATTTATTTTTCAATGGTTTTCATACGCATAATTAAGGGAGAGGTTTAATATGGATAAAAAGCTACCAGGTATAGAACAACATGCAATGGAATTTGAAATGGAATTATGTACAAATGATGAACATGTAACTGCTAAAATGTACAAACTTCTGTTAAGATTTGGAATGGAAAAACAAGAAGTTAAAGAGTGCATGATAAAAGAATTTTGGTTATAATATACAGATGGATCAATGGAAGAGAATGTGGTTAAAAGGACTGAAATTCACATCGTCTTATAACTTAAGAGATAATTTTTATAAAGCGATGTACTTTTGTTATATGTCACCAGATAAATTATCTAAGCGGTATGGAAGTACTTCCACTTCTTGTTGGAAATGTGAAAAGCATAAAGGGACATCTTACCACACACGGTAGACTTGTGAAAAAGTAAAGAAATATTGGATTCAAATGCACATGATGATGCAGAGAATTTTAAAAATTAATATTCAGATGAAACCAGAATTTTTATTATTAGGACTTATGGATAGTCAGTCAGAAAAGACTCATAGACAGTTGGTTTTATGTATGGTAACTGCAGCAAGGTTATTATACATATGAAGATGGAAAAATACAGAAATACCCACAACAGAGGAGTGGACCGTGAAGATGGTAGAATTGCAGAAATGGCTAAACTGACTTGTTTGATTAAGGAAGGAACAACAACTACTTTTGTAAAAGACTGGAAATCCTTTATGGACTTTTTGCTGAAAATGGATAAAAATGAACTGGTGATTTCTATATTTATCGATTAAAAAGGGCTTTATATGAGAAGAAGGGAACTACGTTATGTAATTTTGAAGGAGGGAAATGGTATCAAGTATGTCTATAACTGCTGTAAAGATCAGAAGTTGCTTCTTTATCTTTTTCTTTGCTCTCTCTTGTTTTCAATACTTTTTTCTTTATCCTTCTTCCTTTCCTACTTTTCTTCTCTATTTTTTTGTGTTTATCTTTTAACTTTGTAAAAAAATTCTATACATATAATTTTTCTTGGGATCAGAAAGTAAAGAAACATAAGCCATAGAAGCCACATCATTGCACAATGACATCATGATGCAAATAATGTCACATAACCCGCATTACCACACTCTGCTGATGATCACATAAATAAAGAAGAGGTTTTGTCCCAAAGGAAGCATTGATCTGTAACCAGACAAACCAAGAATATATTTTTCATGATGAGGGGAATAATGTTTGTTTCCACTGGTACTGACTAGTAACTGTGCTTTCAGCTAAGTACGGGGGGCTCAGTAATAATGTAATGTGTAGTAGACATGGTGAAACAGGAAGGAGCTTCTTTCTGCACCAGATAAAAGTTTTTGAAATGTTTGGGGCAGCACAGAGGAATATTCGGAGAAGAGCCCATTCTAAGCCAAGCTGAGAACATGAAGATTTGCACCTTTCCCCACCTTGGCTCTTGCCGGAACTAATGCCTCCTTGCTGACAGACCAGCTGAAGAAAATCAGTCCCTAAGTCTGGTATCAGTAATGACCTCTCTTAATGGGCTTTTTTGGTAAGTACCAATAGACAACTTCCCAGATGGGGATAGAGGGAACTTTTGGATATAACTGACGTTCAGGTTTAACAAACATCTCTTTGTCCTGAACAAACTGTTAAACTGAAGATCTACTACATTTACACTTTTACTTAGTCTGTTATGTTAGAGTACTTTAGTACTTTAGTTTTTTTACTCTAAAAATCTGGAAAGCCAGTTTCTTATGCAAAGGATTGGTGAAAGATAAAAGCATTTTGTTTTTAAAAGATAAGCTGTGCAAAATTATTGCAAATGCCTGCAGCCTTTTTAACAATAGTAAGAATAACAAACTGAATACCTTAAGGTAGAGAACAACTAAATACAAGCCTGGCTGGTTTTGTCCTGAATGCCAGCAGGCAAAAGATTATAAAGTCACATTAACTTTCTACATATAGAAGGAATTTTATCTGCACTGCAACATACAAATAGAGACTGCAAGGAAAAGCAATGAGAGATGAGTCATAATTACCATACATTAAGGTTTGTCATATAAAATAGTGTTTCTCAACTTGGCAACTTGAAGATGTGTGGACTTCAACTCCCAGAATTCCCCAGCCTGAAAACTGAAGTCCACGCATCTTCAAGGTGCCAAGGTTGAGAAACACTGATATAGAAGCTCATATTTGTATTTACGCTATTATCGTCCTGAATGATAAAAATATTGAAATGTGGAATGCTCCAGTTCAGGATTCTAGCTAGGGAGTAGTACCATTTTCTAGGATTTCTGTTCAGCTTCCCTTACCCATGGTTATTTCACCCTGTCCTCTAAACAGACAATTTGTATTATATTGTTTAACTTCATTTCATGCTTTGGCGATGCTCTTTTCACAGAAACGGAAACTACAGCACTACAATAAAAAATACTTCAAAGTCCTCAATCATAATAATATGGCTAAAAGAAAAAAAGAGGTGTTGTAAAAGTCTTTTCTTATTATTCCATAGAAATAGCACTAACCTTTACTAATAATAGCTACTTTACTAACTTTGTACAAGACTAATTACAGTTCTTTTATCTGCAAAGTTATGAGAACCTTAGCAATAATAAAAGCCACAAGAAGATGAGGTGAAAACTATGAGCATTAAATGTTAAGATATTAAGCACTAAATATTCATAGTGATTAAAAAGCATGAAGGAATATGTTTATATAATTCAAGGTTTTGAGACAGAATTCAAATGTAAACGTTTTAATAAAGTTGTGCACGTGTACGCGGGCAGACATAGGGCTAAATGTTACACATTTTCCTTTCCCTTCCCCAATTCAACCTTCAAATATGTTATCATTCAATTATACATTGAAACATATTATTATTATTATTGTATTAGGATTTGTTACTTACTACCCAGGGCTTGTCACAGAAGTTGTAGATTGACTCTAGAGAGTTAACACTTGGGATGCTCGCATAATGCATTCCAATAATTAAATTACGAAAATCTTCATTTTCGGCCATGCTGAATGAGTGTTGCCGGACAAGAACAAAGTCAGGCTTGAATGACCTAAAGAGAATTGAGTTTAACAGCAAGCAAACAAATACATTAGAAACTTACTAGAGAAACACGAGCAACTGAATTAGAAGAGGTAGATTAAAATCACATCTGCAGGAAAAACATTAAACTGAAACTTTTTTGTTGTTGTTGTTCCTTTGATTCAGTGTTGACTCCTGCAACTGCCTACAGAAGTTTGTGCAGTTTTCTTGGCAATATTTCAGAAGTGGTTTGCCCTTGTCTAGTCCCAAGAGTTCCAAGCCCTCATAATTATGCCAAAAATACAACTGTCCCTGTCTGGATTCAGCAGACTCTGACTTAGACAGCAGCCTGCTCCATACAGTCCTCAAGAATGCTGTTGTCTTAAGGCAGAAGGTCAAAAGACAGAAAGACACAGGGGTGATTGGTTATGTCAAAAAATAGCTAAATCAGACAGGGCTACTCGGAAGTACTCAGGAATAACCTACTGAAGGAAACCAGACTTGAACAAAGCCAGTGTTTTGGGGCAGGATCATTTACAGATCAACCTAGACATGACAAAGCTGTTGAAACAATGATATTCACAGTATCTGAAGATATTATCAACATAATGGAACATGTATCATGGTGTCATGCTGCAAGTAGTTATACGAGATTTGTGAGATGCATACAAAAGGCATGGAGCTTATGTTGGGCCATCACAATCCCATGTTGCCATCTGCCCCTCTTGAGCCCACTCTCTGGACATCCACTATTGAAACATGATTGATTTGTAATTTATGATTCCATGATTCCCAGCTTCACAGACTTTGAGTTACAAGAACATCTGTCACATTTGACTTTGGCTCATTTCCTGAATCTCCAATTCCTTTACACCTTTCAATGCTATTTCCTTGGTGAGCTTGCTTAAGTACAGAATAGAGTATATCATTGCATAGGATCCAAGAATGGTTATTTTGAATAGCTATATGGAAGTATGCATCTTTGAGCTGGAGGATGTAGAAGTGTGTGGTTCTGGAATAAGGCCCATATAGGGAACTCCTAGAATTTCTCCTGTGGTGAATAGTATCTCCCTATATGTTTTCATTTTGTTGAGGCCATAGGCTTCAGTACAATGAAAAAATTCCTCCCAAAGAAAGGGAAAAAAGGCTAGAAGAAAGCAAACAATTATTCTACTTTGTTGGTGGTGGTGGTGGTGGTAGAGACTGGTAAAGAAAAGAATTTTACTAACTAGCAGTCATGAAGAAATCTCCTCATGATGTTGGAATTCAGGCAGTTTTTTGCAGGCTATCATTTTATAGATGGTTAGAGGGTGAGGTTCCTGTTATCCAAGTCAGAATGTTTTGATACACTGGTCTCTGCAGACACATACCCATACTTCTGATGCAACAAAACCAAAACCAGCAACTGATAAATTTTACCCTGAGCTGAGTGAGAGTCAAATGGAAATGAATATGCCAGGGTAGAGAATGATGTTGAAGTCGTAATTTAAAGACCTGATTGTTGTAGAACTCATTCTCTTCCCTAATTTTCTTTCCTAGGACCAGAAAATATAACAATGAATTTGTTGCCATCTGTGAAATTTGGAAGGACTTTAACACTGGGTACTTATTTAGAATTGCTTCATATTTCAATCCTTCTGTTTTTGTCACTCTTTGTTTCACATTTAACATCTACTTTTGTTCAAATAGGCTTTCAATGACTTTAGTGCTGTCCAAAGAGAAAGTCAGTAACCCTTTAACTGTTTCATTCACTGTAACTCCATAGCTCTTATACAAATTTTAAGGTTCTGCAAATTTGTTTCCAGGAATATTGTAAGATGATTGCTCTATTATTTAAATTATACTTGCATATCTGAAATTAAGGAAGAGAAATTTAGGAGCACAAAATAGCATTGTTTTCTGGAATAAGGCACACACAAGAAAACCCTGCTAACCAGATTGATTGATTGATTGGTTTTGTGCCATCAAGTCAGTGCCAATTCTTGGTGACCATATAGGTAGACCTATTAGCCTAAATTTCATATTAATTAGAACAAAATGGGATCCCATTTGGATATTTTATCTTAGATAAATAAATAAATGAGCCAGCCAGCTCTATTCTGTTAAGGGTTGCTACTTATGAAATTATCTGGAAGATGATGAAACAACTTAAATAGTCCATGTACCCTGGCTGTAAAAAATTACCTGAACAGATTCTAACTGTAGTAAAGGATGTTATTCATGATCATGTTTTGTATTGATTTATGTTAATCTTAATTCTGAAAGGTGAACAGTAAAACAACTTACCTGGCAACTTTAGTGCCATTTCGAAAAGCTTGTACATTTACAGAGTAATTCCCATCAGCATGAGCTATCAAATTGACCTCTGAAAATTGTGCCTGTAAGATTAAAAAAAAAAAAAATAGCACAAATAAACTGACTAGTTTTAAGCTGCTAGCCCCTATAGGGTTAATGCTCCTGGAAACATGTATAACCTCTGTGGGCATATGAAATTTGAACAAACAAAAAGTAGCTAGCAAAGTGTGCTGGAAAATATTATTTTATGGGCTGTTTTCTTACAGAAGAAGTTAAGTATCTTATTAAGAGCATAAAATAATGTTAGAACTGTTTTTTTCACATGAAAAGTAGAAGTAATATATAAGTGGAAATATCTTAAATAAGTGATAAACATCCTCTGAGATGCTGCCAGGCACTAAGGAGAATTTTACACATGTTCATATCATGAACAAAAGTCTGATAAAAGGTATTGTAAAGTTATTATCATCACTAACTTTAAAAAATCCAAATCTCTTGGTAATACAAGCTAGATCTGCCTGCACATTCATGATCAGGTTGTGGATCAGGACAGATTTATTACAGGCAGATCTGACATTCAAAAAGGAGCAACTAGAGCCCACAGTTGGCAAAAGCAGTCAGCCCCATGCCTCCACCAACTCTCTGTAATAATCAAGATTCTTCCCCTTTGGCCTCACTTGTCCCTTGCTGGCAAAGGTACACACTGAAGCTATCCTTTCTCTTGCCTGTTTTTCATACCCTCCCCCCCCCCCCGCAACTTCCACATTTCAGCTTTCTCACTCTGCAGGGAACCATTCTGCAGCCAAACTCCATATCTCACCCAGAGAATGAATGAATGAATGAATGAATGAATGAATGAATGAATGAATGAATGAATGAATATATTCATTCATTCATTTTGGATGTTGCCTGACTCTAACCAGTCAGCCCTTCCAGTCCATATTCCCCAACTCCCACAGACCCAAACAATCTTCAGCCAACAACATCTACAATTCTGTCCTCTAAAACTACCTTCCAATGTTCACTCACACTTCTTTTAATTTCTATTCCTCTTAAAGGGGCACTCTCTAAGAAAAGTGGCACTCTTAAAGAAACATTCCTATATTCATCTATCCTCACTAGAATATTTCCACCTGGTAAATCCTGGTAAAAGATTCCTTGCATGACACCACTCACTACATGACAGCGAATTCCAGCCTTGAGGCTGTTTACATGGAGGGAGGACCAGTAATGGAAACTACCTTCTTGCTGCCACTGTCTGTGACTGTCAGCCTGGCAACAATTTCCACAGATATGCCACAGATATGCAGCTACAGATGTCAGAAACTCGAAGGTTTTATCCTAGGGGCCCTGTCAGTGTTCGCTAGTGGATTCATATCTTGCTTTTTCAGTTGTTCCTTTTGTCGCCTCACCTTTGGAGGCTTCCATGTTCACCTTCCCCAGCAATCTGCTGGTTGTCCAAGCCTTCAGCCAGCATTACAACCCCTAACTCTTTTAGCTGCAGCTCTTCTCCCCATGCATCTCCTGTTCTTCCTATCTTCCATTTCTCCTTCACACCTCTTAACCCATCTGTTCCATTCACTTTCTCTTGCAAATCCAACATTCTTCACTTCATTAAGTCAACAAAAACTCCTCAAGGCAATGATCCATTGCACTATAATTATCTTCATTTCTTTTCCAAGTGAATATGATTATATTATACTCCTAAGTAAATATAATATAAATTTTAATCATTAGACATATGCTTTTAATTAAAATTCATCTGTGCAACAAAAGTACTCAAATGAAAAAGTAGTTACAGGCACAATAAGAAAGTTATTATGTGGCTCTTCTGATATTTAGGGGGTGGTACGCTTTCAGCAACTGTTCTACTGTATCTCCTGCGTTAAAGGCTGCTAGATGTTGGGACAGGAATATAATTTTAACCCTATTTGCATGAAAAACATACTGTGGGATTGAAGAAAGAGCAAGCCTGATTTAAAAAAAAAATAACAGCAAAATTTCTTTCACATTCTCTTTCTCCTTCAAGCAAAACAACCTGAACAAATTATATCAAAACAATGAGGGAGCATTCTTCCATTTGTTCTCACGGGAAGAGTTTGTAGAAGTGGTAAAAACACTCTGGCCAACTACTCATGCTAATTTCTGAGATCCATCCCATCACTCAACTTCCTATCAGTTTTGTTCATATATGGGCTATAATGCAACAGTGTTTGAGAGTAACAATGTTTCTTGCAAAGTAAAAAAAAAAAAAAATCCCATCAAGTCTTTAAATATCCTTTGAATCATCTAGAAGGGATGGGAAGGTACATGAACTAATCGTCCATTTTAAAGCTTCACTGCCTTAATAAATACCAGCATCTTTAAAAGAAGAATGTGTATTTAGAAATGAACACTAAGCAGGCTTAAAGCCCTTATTTAAAACATCTATGTTAAGGAAAATCCATGTCAAGCATTCTTACCTTAAAAAAATTAATATTTTATTCACTGTATTATGTAATTTCATTATTACCGTTGGGTCAAAAATAGTTTTATATAATGTCAATTTATTCCATCCTCAGCACTCCGAAATAATACTTAACCCTAGAAAAAAATTATGTGAGTAATATGACTGTAATTTTTTTGAATACCTGTTCAACTCTGATGTCATATTCTCCATGGACTTTTTTCCCACGAAAACATTTGGTCCTGAAACATAAGAATTTTCATTAAGACAAAAATAAGTTGTAAGTAAATAAAATCACATCAATAAATTAAGCTTTCCCTTTTATATTTTTAACATAGTGAATTTATTGGATGAGTTTAACATATTTCCATCCGTCTGTCTATCATGAAAATTTGATTCTTAGTATTATTAAGAATCTATTTTACTTTGTATTATGGACTTATAGTGAAACAACTGAGCCCATAGGGTAGTATGCTGGAGTTCTCAAATTTCCTCTTCCAGAAGCCTTTTACTTCCTGGTTCTGCCTCCTGCCTGGGCATAGCATCTTGCTTCCTGCTGCTACTTGTACAGGAATAGAGAAATATCCTTGATGAAAATATGAGGCAGCTGTTACAAAAACATCAGCTGAGCCTGGGAAGACAGGTAGAGATGAGGAAGAAAGTGAAGACTGGCCTGCCTTGACTTTCCTGGATTTAAGAGGGATGGAAGGAGAAACTCTGTCAGGCTTTCAAAATTCTGTTCTTATAGCCTATATCATTAAAGTAGAGGTTCTAGTGTTTCTGGTGATGTCTATTTCCTGGCCTGGCCTACCTCAAAGGGCTGACACTACTGTCTATCTTCTAGAGGAAGTAGCTTGATGTCCTCCCCAACCATAGTGTCCGCAAAAGACAGAGCTCTTACAACCCACGTTGCCTTTCTGATGAGTCAAAGTTTAAATGCAAAGAAGTGAAATAATTTCAAAAGGGCAACCTTCTATCTATGTAACACATATGCATGGGACTAGAGGATTCAGCCCTTCCTCTACTCATTGGGAAATGGATCTCATCAGAGATAACAAAACTGAAATTCATTTTGAAAAGAGATAAAATGTAAGCCCACTGTTTAACTTTACTTTTTAAAATGAGATACCTATACTTTATACCACACAGAAAAATGAAAGAAAAAAAACAACAACTAATCCACATTCTTGTTTAGATAGTTTATTTGTACAGAAAATAACAGTCTTCTGGGGCAAAGGTTCCTGTATTTTATTTAACTGGTCTTCATTCAGCCTGGAGGCAGACTGCACTTTAATCAGAGGTAGCTAAGGAGATGTCTGGCCCCAGTCCACTTCCGGTGGGAACATGGCGGTTTAAACTGCTCTCCAAGATAGGGAGAGATGACACCACAGCTGGACTGGTAGCTGGCAGCAAGTGCTGGCCGCCCAACATGCTGCAGATTAAGGAGCAAGTGAGGAAATCGACCCATACAGTCTCCATACAGCCGTTCCTGGAAGCTAATCATGGGCTCCGAAACCTCTGTGAATGGCTTTCAAGTCGAGTGACTGGGAGGCGGGGGAACCATCTCCATTCACCGCTGTGGTGCAGCCTTTAATGGACACTAGAGCCGAACGATTCTCATTTCTTAAACACTTCGGTTTAAACTGTTTTTCAGCACGAGAGAGACATTCTTTCACAACAGATATGTAAAACTCTTGGGGGTTATCCTTATTTCTGGGGCTATATTTTTAAATGAAGAAATAGAGCTTTAAACTAAGCTGATTAATTTGCAAAAAGCTGGAAGAAAAGTGGTATTTAAAAGAGACTTAAAATTAACTTACAGTGAAAAAGGAAGATTTATTTGTTAAAAGTTAATTTTTTTACAAAACTCCATCTGGAGCAATGAGGCTTGTCTTTTCTATGGGAAAGTTTCTTGTTTTGTTCAATTCTGTCTGCTGATTGGTGGGGCTTTAAAAACAGAACTAGACTGTAACTTGATTCCTGGGTGATCCCTTTGAAGAAGTGGACATGTGCACCTGCAATTCTGACTTGGGTAATTTGTAGCTATATTAAAATATATTCATTTAATGTCTAAATCACTTTTGTACATGAAGAAGTTGGAATATTAAACATATAGAAGCTTTGGGAAAAAAATATTTACAGCTACTATGCAAGGTGAATCAACAATGGTTAAAGCATGTATCTTTAAATAACAGCAACTACTGATCAATTTGAGATGGTTTAACAGAATAAGGTGCTTCTGGTAGAAGTAAACATTGATTTATGATATTATTCCCAATTTTGTAAGTAAGATAGAAATGTTCTTTTCCCAGTAAGTCACAGTATCACTACATCACAATAAAAGGGCAAAGGATGCATATCACATCATATCATATCATATCATATCATATCATATCATATCATATCATATCATATCATATCATATCGTATCATCCATCTATCTATCTATCCTACCCTCTGCCTATCTACTTACTTCATATTCAGAATTAAATATCAAATAGCAATGTTTCTTTTCAATGAAATATTCAGAAGTATATAACCAAATTATTTTAAAACTTACCAGATTAGAGGCTAGGAATTCTTTTTACCCTTCAATATTGAAAATACTGAGCATATTAAGAGCTATAGCTTCGAAGTCTAGCGTATAAACAGAAATTGCATGGCATCAGGGATTATAAATCATCCCAAATTTTTGCAGTTCTTCAGACCAGTTATTTTAGATGTCTGGCTTTAGAACTATAAGGTATAATATGTGGAAATACAAAAGGTACTTTTTTCTGACTGTGAACCTCTACGTTTTGCTATATGGGACACTGTAAGACACAATTATTTTTCTGAAAGGTATTTTTGTTAATTGAAACAAATACTGTTTTTACAACCTAACATATAGAACATTTTATCCATAGTTAAGCACTTCCAAATCTTATTTTAGTGGAAGATATTTAAGATTTATTTAAGAGTATTATATTATAAATCTCAAATATGTTTTAAGAATTACATTAATTTTAATTCAGTTCAATATTTTATTACAGTCCAGAATTCATTAATTTTAATGAATGGATTCCTTGGAGCAGTGGGAATTTGAAAAAAAAGTTGGGCTGCTTTAATGAATAACAAAATGAGCTGTGTTCAAAGTCTCAAGCACTCTTCTGAACAATTTTCAAAGCATGCAAAACATAACCTACTAAAAACATGAAATATATCAGAACTTTTCTATGACAGATTTCTGCTATATTATTTGTATTTCAGAAACAGACAGATATAGATATGGATACATACATATACACTGTATATGTGTATGCAAATACCAATTTTAATATATATTTTAGATCCTCATGACCAATAATCAAATAATAAACATTTGTCATTCTTCTAAGTGGAATTTGTAGAGAAGAAGCTGTACAAAACTAATTAGTAGTGTTTTCTTCAAGCCTGCAGAAACAGGACAGGTAACCACAGTGAATTATGACCGTTTTTCAACAAGAGTATATTTTACTAGAATGCACTTATTTCCTATAAATAACTGGACTCCCTTATTACTTTTATTACTTTTATCTGGCAGCAATATATATAATTTCTTGTGTGTTGGTCTAAAGACAATGTTATGGCCATAACAAAATGTAAAATGTGACACTGGTCTTATAAGGAATAGAATTATCTGCTACCTGCCCTTGATTTTTGGTAATTTGCCAGTACCACATTATTTTATTAACGAACTACAACATAGGACTTGTTAAACTTATTTTTGAAAGTAAGCCTCTTGTATAAAAAGACCAAGTTAAAAAAATGATTATAAGGAGAACTAATCATGTTACATTTAACAAGTGGAGCTGCAACACTAACAACAAAGGTATTATGATCCCCTGCTGCTACCCCAATTTTTTTCTGAATTGCTCCCTTAAGAGAAAGTATAAACCCTACAAGGATATGGATATGGATATGGATATGGATATGGATATGGATATATATATATATATTTAAATATGTTCAGTTCACCAAGCATTGCTGATCAAATTATCAGTGATCATTCTTCCATTCTTAGAATATCACACTATTCTTCTGTTCCCATTGTATAACTTCCAAGTTTCCTAGATACCATAATTTCTTGTTGCCTTTTGCTATTTTTCAGAACAGAGATTCAAAGTTGAAGGTTAACTTGTCATTATTGTATCTCTTCAATGAATCTGCAGTGTTCTAAAACAAAGAATATATAAAAGTGGTGATGGTTTAAATAAGATAGAAACATATCCCTTCTCTATTAGAATTCCACAAAAATAGAGCTCATACTTTGTGAAGAATTAAAATATATGTTTCTGTAATTAGTTAATATTATAAAGCTTTTTTTCTTGTTCGGGATAAGCCATTTTCTACTGTAAATTCAGAAGAAAGTGATTATTTTTTATTACTGTCATAATTGTTCTTATGGCATTTGTAAAACTATACAACTTGAAAAGCTCAGAGGGTTTCTGCTGCCCTCTTGTGTAAAAAGAAGTGGACACCAAGCCATGTTTTGCTATTAATTGTAATAAATGAGCTCTGGGAATTCAGACACGCGATTTTACTAGCTGCATCTGGATATACCAGACACTGAGCCTTTTACATCCAAAATCTATGCTTTATTATTGTGATAACCAGCCTTTTCCTCTTTTATTTCTTGCCCCCAGGAATAAACTGAATTTCAATGATCATATTATTTAAACATAAAATCAAGACATAACATGCAGAGAGCAAATTCACATGAATACATTAGTATTCATTCACTCTGGGAAAGAGCAAGAATAGACTTTGACTTCCAGTACTACATTCCTTGAGTTTTCCTAGAACACTAGGGTTGTGGAACCCTGAATGATAATTATGATTATAATTGTAATTAGGATAACTGGAAAGGGTGGCTTTGTGCTGGCTTCCCAAGAACTAGATTAGATTAGTATAGTTTATTTTATTAAAGTACTTTATTCATTTATTTTAAATATCCTTCCCTGCTTTCTTTTGTAAACACATTCAAATCAACTTACAGCTACCAAAATATAACTAAACAACAAATATAAAACAATGAAAAAAAGGTATTTAAAATCAGGGAGATTAAATATATTTGTAAGTTAAATGCCACTGCATGGATAAATGTTTGGATATTGACCAGTCTTCTGCAATAACTCATAGCTGTTCCGAGGACATTCCAGTAATTGCTTTGATTCCATTCAGCCAACTTATTCATTATCCATTTTCTAAGTAAGAATCTCAGAATTTCTTGAGATTTAGCAGTTTTGTATGATCTGGACCATTTTAAAAAAAAAGTTTTTTTTAAAGTTTTTGAAATGTAATTTTGGTGTTCAGAAATGCTGCAAATATTCCAATGCATGTGGATGCAATACTGCCAACTAAAATTACTCCTAGCTAGTACTCCATTTCTATGACAATAGATTCTTAGGTTATTGTACCGCATACAGAATTATTTAGTAGTTTTAAGTAATGCACTGTAGAAGCATTAAAATATAAATAGAAGTATACATAGATAGCAAGCATTCTTCTCATTCCTACTTCTATTTGTTCGCATTCCTATATATATGTATGCGAAAAATTATTTGGAAAGTAAGCCATCTCCTGCTTAGTAAGCAACATACACAAATCAAACAGCTAACTGCAAGGTAGCAGTATCTATTCCAAATTTATTTAAAGGATCCATTGTCCCAATATAACATTTAAAAGCAAAGCTTGTTATTTAATATGCAAAAATACTAAAGAATGTTTTAATGCAGAAACCAAGTAACTACAGGGGACTACAACCAGCCATTGCCACTTCGTGTTAAACATTTCAAAATCAGTCTCCTTTGCAGACTTCATTTGTATATTGTTTCTTCTCTTTTTATTATCACAAAATGCATCTCAGAGAAACCATTTCATATATCTCAGATAACATGTATTAAAGCGGAATTGATTAGTATCCTACCTCAGAAACTTTCTCCAGTCCTATTCTAAACAGGAAAATAAATTATAAGTCAGAGAATGGATGAAGTTGTTCGGTCTTTAGTTGAACCTGGCTTCTAAAGACAAGTAATTACATGGGAATTGAATACAATTTTGCATATTCTGCCCTCATACTTTAAAAGTGTAGGTTTTTAAGTTTAAACTTTTAAATAAATTTTACTTCAAAATAAATGTTTAGAATTGCATTTTAAAAGCTGAAAATCAATTAGAGAATAAAGAGCATTATATAGAAATCAAATGCCTAGTTATGCAGATTACTACTGCAACTGTGTTGTATTTTGACTCAGGCAAATTCCCAGAAGTAGCTGCTGAGAGAACTATATACACTATACAATCATTCTTTTTCTGGAGCAGATTTAGAAGGTGTGGAGGGAAACTCATGTGCAATTGGATTTAATCCCCTGCCCTAGTACTTTGGAGTTCAGGCTCAGTTCTTGAATTCTGAACACTATATATTCAGAATTACATAATACTTATCCTCCAGATAGCATGTGAAAAAGTACAGTTTATAAGGCCATGCTTCAGAATAACTGATAATTAAAGCGAGACTGGAATAAAAGCTAAAAATGAATAATGAATTGAGAACTGATCATTTTAGGAATCAAAGAGGAACAAGGAATCCTTATATAATAAGAATATTAAGAAAGAGAAGATTAGAAATTGGGAAAGTACACATATAACTGAAAATAATTTAAAAAGAACTTTTGATATCCTTGGCTGCAATAAAATGTTTATTATGTTACATCAGGCAGCAATAGGTTAGTTTTGAAACATAAAGTTTATATATAATTAAAAAATATTAGAGCATGTATTTTTTTTTACTTGAATTCATGAACGCTTACGCCACAATCAATACTTATGGTTAACTAAGCTCTGTTGATTTTGCTTTCCTCTCTGGAAATTAAAAAGGAAATCAGTGTGCAGACAAGTGCTATAATACCCAGTACAATTTAGAAGGGGAGAATAAGAGGAGCTTAAATGCCCAGTGGCATGTGCTGGCAAATTCCTTGGAGTCCCTGGTCAGAGCCCCTTCCATCTACTTCTGCGCCACAGCAAGAAGACTTACACTGAGACAGTTATGGTGCTATTGCAAAAATATATATGCTTTCGTTAAGATTTGAAACTGAAGATGAACGAGTTAAGGACTGCATGATAAAATGGGCTGTGAATTTTGGTTATAACATACAAATGGACAAATGGGAAAGAATGTAGATAAATGGACTGAAATTCACATTTAAGAGAGAAGCTCTCAGGGAAGATGCTCCCAGTGTTTGTTACCGGTGGCGTATTCCGGCCCTCTGGACTCAGACCCAGGTCCTGGACAGCAGACCTATGGAGGCCCTGGCTTTCAGCTGCTGCTTCTTAACGCCAGGTCAGTTAACAACAAGGCCCCCCTTCTGTGTGATCTAATCACTGAGGAACAAGCAGACCTGGCATGTATCACCGAGACCTGGCTGGGCCCTGAAGGGGGAGTTGCCCCTTTTGGAAATGTGCCCAGGTTCACAGTCTGGCACCAGCTGAGACCCCAGGGGAGGGGAGGAGGGGTAGCAGTTGTCATCCAGGAATCACTGTTGGCCTTCAGGGGCGCTCTCCACAAGTGGCCGGTTGTGAGACCCTGTTCCCAAACTTGGGTTCGCAAGAGCAGTTGGGACTGCTGTTACTGTACCAGCCTCCTTGCTGTGTAGCAACTTCCCTGCCTGAGCTGCTGGAGGCTGTTGTGGGGCTGGCAGTGGAATTCCCCAGACTTATGATCTTGGGGGACTTCAATCTGCCGTCCCTAGGGCGTGCCTCAGAGGCAGCTCAGGAGTTCATGGCCCTCATGGCGGCCATGGGCCTGTCCCAGATTATTCGTGACCCGACTTGGGACAGTGGCCTCACACCAGACTTGATTTTCTTGTCAGAGCAGCGGCAATATGATCTGAAAGAGGAATTCCATCTGTCCCCCTTGTCTTGGTCAGATCATGCACTGGTGGCCCTGAGATTCTGCTACACTACTTCCCTCCCCAGGGAGGTGGGACCTATTCAACTGGTCTGCCCACGGTGACTGATGGACCCAATTGGGTTCCAAAGGGAGCTGGGGGTTATACCCGAGGGTCTGCTGCATGGTCCAGCAAAGGCCTTGGCTGCTACTTGGAATGGAAAAGTGGCCGAGGCCTTGGACAAGATTGCGCCTGTGCAACCTCTCTTAACCCATCGAGCCCGACACTCCCTGTGTTTTATATTGTATTTTAATGGATTTTATCTCTTATGTAAACCACCCAGAGTTGCTTTTTAACTAGATGGACAGTGACAAATTTAATAAATAAATAAAAAATATGTTCCAAGATTATCCTTTTTCATGTCTGCTGAAATGTCTGGTTTGGTGGTGTCAAAATATTGATATTTGGTGGTAACAAAGTATTGTTGTTTACTAGATTAAAAGCTTTTCGATATTTTAGAAGCCACTGAAAATTCACATCTTTCATTAATTAATTCCACAAAGGTGCTGTCACTTTTACTTCTTTTGAAATATATTAGGGAAAACATTACACCATAATTAATTGATGTAGAATTTGACCATACTCTTCTGGAATCTGCAATGAACATCTCATCTGCTATCTCTTTTACATGCCCAAACACTTTCTAAATTTTCTGTGAGAATAGTTCATTGGAGGATTTATATCAAAACAGCAAATGATAAAGCCAATACTGTCCACAATGCATATCAAATATATAGAGATTTGACAAACATCCAATTTCACCAATCATTTTTATCAAGAATAATCAAATGTTCATGCTTGGTAAATGGTCTAAAAACTCTTCTTTTATCCAGTTAATATAAGACTATCAATATACAGACTTATTTTAATCATATGTATCCACATGAATTTAGATTTTCCATTTCCCTTTTTAATCACTACTACTTCATTGCATTCTCTAACTCTAGATGTCAGTTCTACACTTCCCATTTGACACTATTGAGCAAAAGCACTGCAAAAAATGCTTTTCGGTGGTGATAAATTACAGGAACTGCTATTGGATCAATATGTATACAGGCCGTTTAAACTCAACAAGATCATCAAACACACATAAATATTGATTAAAGATTCAAATGTATTTTCAAAGTCAACCTGACAAACCAAATCTACTTAGCATTAAGAGAGAGACAATTTTCTGTTATATAAGACAATGAATTTGTTGTTTTCTTAAGATATGATATTAATTGCAATTGTATAATTGCAATTGTACCCTACAGGATATATATACATTCTACCATAAACTATACGGGTCATATTGCTGTCGACCAATGTATTTTTGCTAGGCAATTTACATAACATTTTTGATAGCAAAACATTTGCCTCATGCTCCTGTTTTCTCATAAAAATGGAATTAAGGCTTTTGTGACAGAAATGGATTTATAGCTAAAAATGCAAAAGAAAAATAGAATCTGCCACTCAATACCTGTAATGGTATGTGGGAATGACCTTGGGAGAGAGGAGGGAGAGCCACAGATGGGACAACTGGCACATAAAAGATGTCTCAGCCCACAGAAGAGGAGATGGCATGGGAAATATTTCAGAAGGGACCCTCCCTAGTTTTCTGGAGAGTAAAAGCCTTTTATACTGCTAAATTATGGGCAGATTTGGAATTTTCAGCAAAAGGAACTAATTCTATTTTTTTCTGGAATTCCGTTTCGGGTCTGTTGAAGGAACGCAAATTCCAACTTGATATTCCTATACCTGCTTTAGTTTGGGAGGATTTTTATACAAGCATGTTTACTGACTCAAATCAAAGCCTCCCACAAAAGAGACTAACTGGTCCCACATATTTTGAAAACCTCCCTCCTTGGCCCCCTGTGTCAGTAGCTGAAGTTAAATCTATTATCCAATCCTTGAAACCTAATAAGGCGCCAGGAGAGGATTTTTTGCCTCCAGAACTCTTTAAAACTCATATTGACTGGTGGGCCCCATTACTTGCAGGTCTGTTTTCCTACATAAATAATACAGGATTTATTCCAGTAGGGTGGGAAGTTGCAATTGTTGTCCCTATACACAAAAAGGGAGATAGGTCTGACCCTCAAAATTATAGACCAATAAGTCTCATCGGAATTGTAGCGAAAATGTATGCTAAACACCTCTTGGGTAAAATAGAAGATTGGGTAATTAGGATAAACCTCCTTGCAGAGGAACAAACTGGTTTTAGACCAGATTGCTCCACATTAGATAATTGTTTTATCTTACATCACCTTATTACAAAACAACTGGCTAGAGGCAATAAACTGTTCACTGCTTTTATAGATCTAACCGTAGCTTTTGACTCCATAAATAGAAATATCTTATGGAAAAAATTGATTAACTTAAATATGGAGCCTAGACTTTTATTTCTAGTAAAGGCCCTTTATTCAAATACCCACCTAAAAGTACGAACTGGTGTAAATGGCTCCTTAACTAAGAGCATCCCCACTCATAGAGGTGTTAGACAGGGTTGTATCTTAGCTCCAATGCTTTTTAATCTTTACATTAGTGATATGCCAGGGTCCCTGCGTACCCCAGACACACATATGTTAAAAATTCATGGTACATTTGTAAATGTTCTTTTATATGCGGATGACATGGTTTTAATGGCATACTCTCAAATAGGTCTGAGAAGACTCTTGAAAAAGCTAAATACTTACTGTGTTTCTAACTCTCTAACTATAAATAAATTTAAATCCAAAGTGATGGTTTTTAGCAAAAGGAGAGTGAAATATAATTGGCAGATAAAGGGGGAGCCAATAGAACAGGTGAATTCTTTTACCTATTTAGGAGTGGTTTTTACTGATACTGGAGCCTGGGAAAAATCACTTTCGAAGGACAGCAGGGAGGGCTGAGGTCTGTGCCAAAAGTTTACTTAAACTGTATAATTATAAATATCCTGGCACGCTGACCCCTATACTGAAAGTATTTAGAGCAAAAATTGTCCCAATGTTGACCTATGGCACAGAAATGTGGGGCCTTGCAAAATCTGCCGCACTTGAACATGTCCAGACCCGTTTTTTAAGAAATACATTGGGAGTTGATAAGAACACGTCAGCCCCCGTGATCAGAGCGGAAACAGGTACCCATTCTATACAGAGCCAGTCAGTAATTAAAGTCTTTTCTTATTGGCAGAGAGTCCATTTAATGGATTATGATAGGCTTCCCAAATTATGCCTGTTGGAACAAATAAGTATGGACCTCTCCATATCCTGGCTAAAACATCTTACTAAAGTTATCTCACAATATGGGCTTTCTACTCAACAGGTACCCATAAATACCTCGCAGGCAAAGGATATTTTTAAACAGCGAGCCCTGGATATCAGTGCCCAAATGGACATGGAGGAACTGGCTAAAAATGGGTCATTAAAATGGTTAGCTAACAATAAAATTACCTTTAATTCTGAAAAATATATGTCGATGAGTCTAACCCAAAACCTAAGAAGGGCCTACACTAGAGCTAGGTTTGAATTACTGGACTCCATGGTCAAATATGATCGTTTCCATCACCTGCCTTACGATGAGAGGCTATGTGTATGTGGGGACCCAGCCATAGAAGACATTGCCCATGTTTTGTTTGACTATAAACTTTATGACTCACTCAGGCTTAATTATTTGTCCTCTCTGTTGGAAAGAACAGTCCATTGGGACTCCAAACACAGATTATCTTATTTTCTTTCAGGCACAAATATCTTTATTGTAAATAGGACTGCCACGTTTGTGGACAAGGCAGCTCAGTTGAGAGCCCGACATATAGAACAGATTGGAGTATCATGTAGGGGTGATGGTCTTATATGAATCTGGATTTATGATATTAGCGATATATTATCATATTATTTTATAGTAGTATTATATTTAGTACTATCCCATTTTATTATTATAATATTTTATTGTATCATGGATTTTGTGTATTAGTTATTTGTTTTACCTTTGCTGATGTTTCTTATTCTTGTTGATATAGTTGTAAGACTAATCAATAAAGTTGAAAGTTGAAAGTTGGAGAGTGGTGGGTTAAGGTTTCATTCGTGTCCTGTTGATGGAGACCACAGCTACCTCACCCACACAACTAAGAATTATAATGTCTGTGATTACAAAAGAAGATGACATTTCTGCCTTTTGGATCGATCACTCTAATCATGAATATGGGCCAAATATACTACACTGGTTTCAGAGCAGAGTATTGCTCTGGCTGCAGTTAGATAAATGTCATGTACAGTGCTGCGGATTTGGTGTTTTTGGTGTTTTCAGCTAAATGATTCTGACTGTAGATTGAATAATATACAAAATTGCATAGAAATGCACAAGGCAAGCAGTGCTTCTGCATGTAGTATATTGTAGAGTTGAAGCCAGGCTAAGAAATAATTATGAACTAAGAAAACATACAGTCGTTATGTAATTTACCCACCTAGTGTTGGCAAGAACACACGCCCTGTAATTTGCAGATCTGCACTTATAGAAGGTCTCAGGTTGAATCCCTAGCATTTCTTTTTGACCTGCACTGTGCTTCAGTTTTGTTGCCTAAGGCTTTGAAAATGTCTTGTTCGTCCACTAATACCAGACCAATGATCTACAAATACTTATGTTTATTAATAATTATTTTTAAGATTGGCAATCAGACTTCTGATTATTATCATGAAGGTATAAAGACTGGAGCAATATTTTATTTTACTGATGGCTGCCTATTTATCAACCAATGCTTCTTAATATGTTGCACTGATTTTCTAACTGATTGGTTTTCAGGAGATTTTCAGACTTAAGTTGCCACAACTACGACAGCATCCTACAAACTGTTATTAACTTTCTGTTTTAAGTAAAAGAAAATATTTACTAAGCAAACTATAAAATGGAACTATAGATATTTTACCCCTTCTTTGCCAGGCTTACAGGTAGAAAATCAGTACATTCTATTACTTTAAAAGAGCTGTGCTCTGCAGTGAATTGAACTTAAGAACAATCCCAATAATCAACATTATAGTCTCTTGCAAAATGTACAAAACTACTTTACTGTCAGTTTATTTCATCAAAGCAATTTATTCAAAATTAAAGAAGATTCTCATCACTTTACAAAGTGACAGCGGTGTGCAGGAAATGGCATGTAAGATATTCAACCTTGAGAGGAATTTAAATGTTCATACACTAAATATTGAAAGATACTTGCTGAAACTGACAGCAAAAGTAATGAACAAAATTCTATTGAGTACACGGTTGCTTTGTTTATGGCTAATAGATAAATTGGCTGTGTTTTTCAAAGTGGTGAGCGAGGCCTTTGGCATGACACAACCTTTTTACTGATGCCTTTTTTAAAGGCCATCATTTTTCTAGTTATAGCCACAGTCTTCAATATTTACTCCTGTTAAAAGCCCTCTTATGAATCACACATTTACTAAGCATTTCTCAGTACAATTACTGTAAGTTTCAGAGAGCTAGAGGATTCAAAACTGCTTCAAGTTGGGCTGAACTTGTCAGGAAAAGGAAATGTTTGGAATAAGCAACACATCCTGGGTGTAGAATTCTATCCATGACCTTCTGTAATATGTGTGGGTGATTTATCTCTACTATATGCCATATTCTTTGCCCACATTAATCATTATGTATAAACAAAATACAGGCTGGTTGTTTCCAGTCTTCAACAACTTGCTAGCAATTAGAGCACAGTCTCTAGTGGGTTATAGTTATATCACACAAATTAAGTTTGTGTTAACATTCAAGCCCTTACAATCTTTTGATTTAAAAAGAAAAAAGAAATTTTAGGTTGTGTTTTCACTCTTTATCTGTATTCTGAATCTAAGTATTTCAACACCAGGGGGAAAGGTGCAATAAAACTGAAGAAAAACAAAGTGCAATAGAACATCAACAATAACAAAAAGAAGTGAGGAACTGACACTGAATATTTCTTTGTGTGAAAGCAGTGATTAAAATACTAAAAGCAATTTGTTTCCATTTGTTTCTGAGGAGGCTGGTGTTGTAACACAATTATTTCTAGATTTCTCAGATTTCTTTATGCTTGTAGATAACTTGTAATTGATATCTAAGTCCAAATACATTTATGGTGCAAAAAGGTTTCTTTCTGTAAATCTCTATTTGCAGCCTGAAAGGGGAGGGAAAGTTTTGAAACAATACTATACATGACTGGTATTCTCAGACTTAGTGGACAAATTTGTCTTTATATACTAAACAATCATAAGCTAATTTTCTTCTTACTTTTAGTGTACTTCTGCTTTTTTTATTTGGCTGACAGTAATTACAAAGGTTTGAGCCTTAAATCCAGGGTTGGTTGGACAACAAAACAAAGCAGTTTCCCTTGCTTTTTCTTTTCTTTAATTTTGGAAAGTTGCTGGAAAAGAATTATAGGGAAAGGATTTGCTTAAGGAGTCAGCTGAGCAGATCACATCAGAGGTGGAAGTCCAAGGCCTCACAACCTGAAGGCATCCGAAGAAAGAGTAGCAGGTGGAGGAAGTATAAGAAGAGTATATGTAAAGAGCCCACTGAGCCTCTTCACAGGGTTCTTTCTATGGTGATAAGCCCAAATATATAATGTTTAAATATTGAAAATGAATGTTTTTAGTTTTTGTAACACATGATAAAAAGGCGGGCCATGGACTAATTAATATGCATGCAAAATGTGCTATTAATGACTGTATGCCTCATGTCTTACAAAAACTAAACTTATTAATATTTTATGATTAATATTAATATTCTATTATTTGATTAATGTTAATATTAATCAGAAGTAGAAATAAAACACTAAAATTACAGATTCTAGCAAATTAGCAAACTGACATTATAAAATCAGACAGAAACTAAAAAAAATATTTAAATAGACACTCAACATTAAGAAGTTCAATGAATTTCCACAGGAATGGTATTCTACAACTTTAGCATTACTACTAAAGAGACCATTCTACATATTACTGCGTATCTAATTTCACAGCAGACACAGCAGGATTACTGAGGCTGTGATGGTATGTGGGAAAGACCTTGGGAGATTGAGCCAAGAGAAACTGCCAAGGTAATGGTCAGAGAAGGGCAGCATAGCCCGCAACTGGTTAGTGGGTGGAGCAAGAGGCTCAGAAGAGACCCTCCCTAGTTTCTCACACTGTAAAGGAGGCAGTGGGGAAGGACTGCGCTTTCAGACTTCCAAGATTCTGTCAATGTACTTTCTAGTTCTCTTCCAGAATCATGGATACAAATATACTGTACCATGCCTGTTTCCCTGCTTTCGCCTCTCATGCCTACTGTAACATTGTATTATCTTTGCTTCACCCTTTACTCCCTCCCCACCTGCCTATCCCAAATTTCCTGCTTTTCTTTTCCTTTTCATGTAAATAGATACTTGTTGCATCTTTTTTTTTTTTTTTTACTAAAACACAATAACTCCAGTTCCTTCTTTGATGCCACAAGGTGTGTTTCATCTTCCATCTTCCATTTCTACATCTTGATAACTCTGTAGCTCCGTGTGGACCTACAGGCATTAACCAAGGTGGCTCCATTATTATTCACATCCGCTCTTTGCCTAATATTTGTTCTTTTTTTAGTCTTGTGTTTTCATACTTTTAAAAGTGTTTTTAAATAATAATAATAATTCTGTATATTTTAATGGATTTTTTTAGCCTTGTTGTACGCCATCCGGTCACTTGTTTGTGAGGTGGGCAGCCATATACATTTGACGAATAAATAAATAAATAAATAAAAGGTAGCTTTACAATAAAATAGAATTGGCTCATCTAGTTGTGATTCCTATCTGGTTTACCCCTTGAGGCTGACAGAGGCTGATCTTATTATTTGCTATATGAAAGTATATTATTCCAGAAATAATCCTAAACCAAGAGGACCTTAAACTTTAAAAAGCAGAAATGTACTTTACCCATAAATTAACAGTACTGATGGAAACAATGTAATTTCAGAGTAACATTATTTTGTATTTTTAGAGAATAGTTTGGCCAGTACTGTACATTTTGAAACAATTGAATTTTTGGTTGAATATTAGAAGCAGGCACATAGCATTGCAGACGTTTGGTACGGAAATGACAAGAAAATATACAACTGAGGCCATAAACTGGGATCAAGTCTGTTAACCAAAGAAAAAGCTACAAATGTACAATGTACAGTAGATGCCAATATTTCAATGGGGATTTCTAAAGGGCTTTTGTAATTGGAAAAGATGTAAACATTTTCAAGAAATATATATTATGTACAGAACTTTCTAGATTATAACCCTATACAAAGGAAGTAAATCCCATTGATCAAATATACAAAGATCCCACTAGAAAGATGATCTACCCTTAATACATGTAATGTTTTAAAACCAAGATCATCTGGGACAGAACTTACTGGAAGATTTAAAGAAAACCACTTATTTTACAAATGAAGCACTGATTAGTGTTATTAGTCTTTTACTCAAACAACAAAATAATCAAAAGCATCTGTAGTTCTTATATAGTAAAATATTTCCACTATACACATATTTAAACAATCATGACTAGTTAATCGGTATTTAACATTCAGTTACCTGATGGTTCAAGTAAAATTTTTAATAAATGCCTTAGTAAAACCTTATATTTTAAATACATGTGAAACAATTCTGGAATACTGGTAAAACTATTATTTTTATTTCTGCTGAAATTTTAAACAGTATAAAAACAGTATAGACAATTAGCAATATATATTACTAAAAGAAGATATAAACTGTGGGGTTGAATTTCATGATTTTTCAAGTGCTTAAAAAGAGACTGATAAAATACCATGGCATTTCATCAAAAAGCTTTCTAGGTCATGCTGGAATGTGTCCTAACTCATGTTATTTTTATAACAAAGTGACCTTTAAAATGTTTTAGGATTTTTTAAAAAAAAGCATTTTCTTGATTGTGTAATCTCAGAGGTAGTGAGATTTACAGTAAAATCCAAGAATCCAATTATTGTCTGCACAGTAATCCAGCAAGAGGGAGCACCAGACTCCTAAGTGATTCTACTCCTAGGTGGAATAGTAGGCATTTACTCAATTTTCCTATGCAGAGACTGTCCTGAACAAATATTTCTTGAAAAACAAGCTGTGACTCAGGCCCAGTATTGGAGTTCTGTGTCTAGATCAGACTCTTCAGTAGTTTTCAGTGCTGGTCCTTTTAATCTGGCTAATACTCCTCATCTAATTCAGAGTGGTTGCTCAAAGTAGCGGTTATGACCTGACTTTTCCAGGGACCATGACTGAAGATATTCCATACCAGTGATGCCGGGCTAGGAATATATCAATTGTGCAGCACTGATGGAGAGAAAAACTAGGGCAGATTTGTTATAACTTTCAGAAGTTTAATGGGAAAGTACATAAAAATATATGGCCCATCCTTTTAATGTACATGCATTAGGTAGGGTGGCTTATAATAAGTAAGATCACAGTATCAAACTTAAAACAACCAATATAAATAAAATACAACCAAGGTGGGGACACCAGATATAAACATAATCTTCAGATGAATATTATTTATCTTAAGAGAGGGATATGATATTTTGTAGCAAAACAAGACTCATGTGGCACTGTAAAGGTAGTAATTTTTAATAGCGCAAGCTTCTGTGGGTGACCACTTCATAACAAAATAGCCAAGCTAGAATTTATCTTAAATGTACACCACTTTGCATGGATTAAAAAAGACGAGAATTTCTTATCACACTATACATACATACATACATACATACACTATTCAATCAGATAATGTCTATAGCAATATCTAACTGCTGCTTCATGTTTGATCAAAAGCAATTCTCTTACCTTTCCTTTCACTATTCACCTCTTTCTCTTCTCCATCCCAAATACTGTACAGCTATGTAGCTATTACACTCTTCTCGCAGGTGGAGTGTAATCCACAAATATGTGTACACTGTAATAAATTTGTTAAGTGTTATGGTGCATCAAGACTTTCTGTTATTATTTATGAAAATATTACTTATGTGAAAAAAGGATAGATTAAGTAGCAGAAGAGAACCAGATGGGGACACTGTCAAATTTCACTGGGCGAATCCATATAATGTACTCTTGAGAAGGTTTTATTGCAGGCCTGTACAACTCATAGAGGGGAAAGGAGCAAATTAATATCTTAAAAATAATTGCAAGCCACAAAGGGATAGTTGGCATGCTGATCAGCTGTTCAGTGGGTAACAGCATGGCAGCAGTGACGGAGTTGGCGGTGACTGGGAAGCCTAGAGGCACTGGAAGCTCTCCACACCACGTCCTTCAGGGTAGAAGTGGCTGCAGAACCCTGGGCAGCTTCAGTGGTGGATCCTTCCTGGTAGTGGCAACATTTGGAAGGAGCGGACTGATGATTTTTCAAATAACGCCAGCGGCTGCCCAAAGCTGCTTGGCAGGCCGCATGTGGTCCATAAGCTGCACACTGTGCAGGCCTGCTCTACTGTGTGCCCACATTTGACCATGCCTTCATCAGAAAATGGGTCCTGTGTTTCCTATTCATGTTTCTCTTCATTATAGAAATAAGCAGCTCTTCAAGTTAATATAACTGAAATCAAACTAAAGTTTATTATGTGGCTCCACTGATGCATATCAACTGATGAAGCAATGCATACTATAGTCTAAACAGACACTTTTATGTTTCACTTGCATCTTCAAGAAGCAGGTGAAAATGTTAACATTCAAATTTGAAAAACAAAATGGAGAAGTTGCTATGACAGGTACAGTTAGGGGTAGGGTTAATTAGATGAAAGTCCAGAACATATTCTCTCCCCTGTTTTTTAACTTTCATTCGCAAAAAGTGAATTCTTCATTAGCAATGTATTCTTTATAATACAATATTTAAAACTGTTCTGTTTGATTCCTCTTTATAACAAATGAGAGTTTCTGAAGTAATCTGAATGCCACTCTAACCACTCAGCCACTAACTCAATAAACTAATATTTCTATCATGGTTAAAACAATTACATTATGGTTTAACTGAAAAAAAAGCATTCTTTTAAATGTGTCAGGTTAAGCCCAAGAAACTCCACGAGACAGTACTGGAAACAGCTCAGTTACTTTATTAGCTCACACCTGCTAGACAGAATCTCGCCAGACCAACTCTAAACTCTCCAAGCCAGCAACTAAACACTACGAATTCCTTAGGGTGGTGCCAGTCTCATCCTCTTTGGTTTCCCATGCTCAAGCTGTGGGCTGAGGAAATGCTTCTGTCCTTGAACCTTCTCATCGCAATCCATCACAAAATGTTACCTTGATATCTGCCCAGATGGTAAATCATTTCAAGAATAATTTTGGTAGGTACTCAACGCACATGCTATGCTCAGACAAACAAGAAAGTGGGGAGAGAACTTGCTTTTTCCCTAATCTATCTTTCCTAAGCCCCCTTCCCACTAAACAAACCATAATGTACATATGCAGGGAAGGTTTAGCAAAGAATGGGGGGAGGGGGACTAGAGGACAGATGCTGTCATCCGATCAGAGATGCCCTACAGCAATATTCCATCTGCAGAGCAAGACTTCCTCAGCAAGTCTTTAATCTCAGATCTCCCGGACCATTAATTTTTAAGGGATCATCTAACAAAATCCCCAAAAGGTATGAATTTATAAACTGATATTTTCAAATATGGACGCACTTAAAATAACTTCACAATAATGTATGGCTCTCTGTTGAACATTTAACGGTTAACAACAAATTAATTGTGGTGTTTTGAGTGAATCAGGCTTCAGACTCTCAAGGTATACAGGTAGTCCTCGGGTCACGACCCTAATTGGGACTGGAATTTCTGTCACTAAGTGAAGCGGTCATTAAGCAAAACATCACACAGCCATGCTGCTTAGTGACAGCAGTCCCGGCAGTCCAGATTGCGGTCGTTAGCCCAGGACCACATGGTTGTTAAACCAGGGCTTCACGCTTCTCCTGCCCTGTGTGAACTGCCTCCATTTCAACTCCCCCCACCAGCCTATCTCCCCCCCATCTCTGACCTTTTGGCCAACCTGCACAACACGGCCAAGATGAAGAAGCTGCTGTATTCCACTGTCGCTGGCCCCATCACCACCACCTCCTACTGCCTTCCAATCAGCTGACTGTCATTGTCTTTACCTCCTCCTTTTCCCTCCCCATCTAGCCCAACCCCAACCCTGTCTGGAAGACGCAGCCTCTTCTATGGCCAAGGTCCTGCAAAGCCTCTCCATCCCATACTTGTATTCTTCATTTACAGAATAAATAATAATACCTTGGTTTGGGCAACATTACATCAGTATTGAGAGACAATATTCCTGCTCTCCTATGCCCTTCCAATGTAAAGGTTGTAGAATGTTCTGCTACTCCATAGATTAAAAAGAGCTACAGCTGCCACATTATCTCTTTGGGGATAAGAAAACCATACACCTGATATATTTTGTGTTAATACCATAGCTAACATTCATTCACAGCACCTGGATAGAATACATATTAACATAACTTATCTTTGTTAGCAGCATCTTACTAAAGACATGTATTTAGCTGACTCACAAACTATATTTAGACCCAATCCCATATCACAGCCTCGTTATCACAGTATGTAATTTAAAAAAAAAAAATCTTTACTGGAAATTTGTTAAATGTCACAATCCTAGTGACTCATGACTTTTTGGAAAAAGAAAAAAAAACAAGCTTAGCTATATTTCTACAAATGTTATTGTAGGAATTAAGTAACTAAGTGTAGAATTAAATCTGAACACTATAAAATCTTCAAGTGTTTTATCAAATGCTATAAATATTTTATCCAAAAAGTTATACTGAGAATTCACATTTAGAAACAGATTTTTTTATTCAGAACTAAGACGGAATATGCTATAAATTAATTTAGTCAGAATTAGTTCCTATTACAAGATTGAAACACTGATTGATTTCCACAAATACCTTGTCATGGAAAAACTTTCTTTCTAAATCATAGGTAAATTAATCTCAGGTTTCAAAAATAACAGGTGGTGGTTTATTGTTTACAATACAAAGGTAGTATTTTTAGAATCTGAACAACAGTAACCCTGAAAAGGTGAAACAATTGGATAGTTCTTGCTTTGATGCCTATAGGAGAAAGTCATGCTCTGGGTCCAATCTACTAAGGAGTGGCACCTGATGGGGCCTAGGAAGAGAGCCTTTTCTGTCATGGCACTTGTCCTTTGGAACATCACCCTCCCCCCCCCCACCCCCCCACCCCGTTACTGAAAGCAAAGGTTCACATACGTTTGCCACACACAAATAAGTAGCTTTGGATCATTTTCCTCAATAAATAAATGAATAAGTATAATTTTGACTTGTTTGTTTAACTGGTTTTCTTTATCTAGTTTTAGGACTTATATGGAGAACAGATGATGTTTTAGGTCATATTTATGCAGAAATATGGAAAATTCAATAGTGTTCACAAACTTTTAAGCATTACTGTAAATTAACTTCAGTTTTTCTAATTTGTAATCCAGTACATATTTTCAGCAATATCAACTGCCTTTCTTTCATTGTTAAGTAACATTCTATAATCTTTTAAGCAACTGCCACAAGTAAGGTGATAGAGGGATATTAACTTTCAAGGTGATGAGGGGTAATTTGAGATACAAATTAAGAAGTTAACAAAAGCAAACAGAAAAGTTTTCCTTCAACAGGGGTATCTGACAAAAAAATTCTATGCATGTTACTCTTTCTACGCAATTAGATATAATGTCTCTAGGTACACTGGGATTGTAGATAGGATCTGACTGGAAATATTACCTTTCATAATCATCTGTTGATGTCGCATTTTTAAAATTTGTATTGCCAGAAGCAGATCAGTTGACCGTTGGTGCTTCTCTAAAACACAGAACACTATGAGACTCTGAGATCCAATTGTTTCAAATTAAGAAAGGATATGGCATAGATATTGCTCCAAATTTCAAACTAATCATGAATGTGTCTAATGGAAAATAGGTTCAACCAAAATACAGAAAAAAGTTACCAGTGTTTATCTTGTCTTTAAGACAAGATAAACACTGGTATCTTTTTTCTGTATTTTAAGTATAACAGGAAAAGATTACAGAGTTAAGTATTAGTGACAAGTAGTTTAGGAAGAAATTACTCAACATGATTCAGGTTTAGCAAATATTTGGGGTTTGTTTGTTTTTTTGTCCTTGAAAGCCAAGCCATACACCGATGGGAAGCTGGAGGAAAACCATGCTGGGGACAGCTGCATATCAGTCGGTGACCACAGTCCAAATAATACATTTTTCTTAATAGATTTCTTGCTGATAGCCGTGATCAGAAAAACTGCTTGAACATTCCCTGGAAGAACAAACCACCCAGAAACTAGAGATAAAGCAATTAAATGTTATATAACCTGATGGAAAGAAATAACGTTTTAAAGGTGGTGTTTTGTTTTTTTTTTGTTTTTGGTGCCTCTGAGTCAGTTTTTTGATTCCTGGTGACTGCCTGGACTAGTCCCTGCAGTTTTCTTGGCAAGGATTTTCAGAAGTGGTTTGCCATTGCGTTCTTCCTAGGGCTGAGAGAGAGTGACTGGCCCAAGGTCACCCAGCTGGCTTTGTGCCAAAGGAGGGACTAGAACTCACAGTCTCTTGGTTTCTAGCCTGGTGCCTTAACCACTACACCAAACTGGCTCCTGTTTTAAAGGATTAGTGTATATTAACTGAATAAACATGCCTTCAAACCACTGAAAATATTAAAGAAAACAACTGAAGCATGTCTTATCCACTACAGCAAAAAAATGCTGTTTACCTCTCCACCTCAAAAAAAAAAAGACAATTTTTTTATTTCCATCAAAGTAGATGTGCATTTTCTATACCTCTTTTAATCTTACCTGTTCCTTACTCTCTTTGACTACATTCTTTTCAACTATTTTTCACTATAATTGTAACTATGTTTTTCATTCTATTTTTCTTTTTGCTCTAATCATTATCTTACGAACATTTCCTCATCCATAGCTTCTTTCACTGTATCATTTATCATTTTCTACCAAGCATCCTTTTCATGATTCCTATTAGTGTAACTCCATGTACATCTTTGCCACTCTGCAATATAATTCTTTTCATTCTGTTTCAAGCAGCTTCTACATCATATTTCCTTACATCCACTCATACTGCTAGGAGATTAATCTGTCTTCTAATGCTTTTTCATACTAGCTACTATCACAGGTTCCCATCCTGTTGGCCTGGAAAGTTGTAAAACCTGGCATTTCCCTCATTTGTTAGTTGGTGTTTGTTTATTTAAATTTTTTATTACCAAAAAAAAAGGGGGGGGGGAATACATAAAGGTGCCCAATACAGTGAGTCTGTGAGGATATGATGTGAGGTGCTTCAGTTTTTGTATTTTGCATTTTGTATTTATTATGCCTGTTACACAATATACAAATAAATAAATAGAAACTTTAGTTTCTTTCACTTCTTTCCTTTTCTTCTGTACCATTTTCCCCCAAGACTCTTTCTTGACACTACCAAATAATGTAATGTTTCATATTCAGATCTTCTCATAACCATTGTATTCTTCAGTAACTCTCTCAATCTTTCATCATAAATAATCAAATCAATTGTGCTTTTAGATTTATATTAATTCCTTTGCCATATTAATAGACAGGTGCTTAAACCAGGTAGTCAAAACAAACATAACTTTTTAAAGTGGATATTCACCAATCACCATTCTCATTCATTCTTGAGTCCCTCATGACCCAATTACTTTTTCTGTATTCTTTTATCTTGTTCATTCTCATCCATTTATGTTAGCTAGCAGGGTAACTTTTCCCTCCTGGGCTTCATTCATGAAGAATATTGTACAACTTTTCCCCAAACTCATTTCTGGCTCATCTTTTATCACCATTCATGAAATACAATAGTTGTCTGGAGGGAGCAGGGGAGTGCAGGCAAATGATGAACTATGGGTGACACCATTATGTTAATACAGATAGTTTTCGTTTACTGACTGCCTTGTTTAGCAACTGTTCGCAGTTACAATGGTGATGAAAAAGTAACTTTGTGACTAATTCTCACATTTAGGACCTTCACAGGTGTATAAAGCAAAGGAAAGCTGAAGCAAGATCATAAGCACAGGCACAGTTTCATTTAGTGACTGCTTCACTTAACAACCAAGTTGCCGGTTCCAATTCTGGTTGCTAAACGAGGATTACCTGTACTGACACATATGTATTTGCATCAGAAATTGGGATGCCAATATGTAAGGATGGTATCTGGATGATGATGTCACTGCATGCATCATCTTCTTGGCATCTTCACAATTTCTTGTAGATGCCACTGCATGCAACTATCATGAGCCTATTGATTTCTACTTTTATACTTACCCACAACTTAAATGACACTAACTCATAATTTTTATAGACCCTTTAGCCCTTCCATTCAAAATTAATTATAAACCTTCAATTCCCTGCATGTATTCATCCATTCTACCAGATATACCACCTTCATTCAGAATTCCTACAGTAATTTCAATTTCTTCGAGTTTTACAGACATATATCTATTTTTTTCTTTCCTGACATTAATTCATACTTTTTACCATTTACTCTTCTTATATTCCAAATTATAATCTTCCATAAACTATGGTTGCCACCAAATATTTCCAGAGTTATTGACCTCTGCCTCCCATCATGGCTGTGATCAATTGAGGCTTTCACATAATGCTTTTTAGTAAGATTCATTATTTTACTTCAGATAATAAGAGACATGATGTAGTGCTGGTAGTTCCACTGGAGGACTGGTGGGAAGGAATTAGATTGTGGTGTGTGTGTGGCATATAGAACTTAGGTGCATGGTATGTAGAACTCTATATGAGGTGCATGGTACCCAGAACCCTGTATTTTATATTTTAAGTGCATGGTACCTAGAACTCTATATGATTTTATATTTTCATGTAATGGTTCAGTATGTAGTGCAGAATTAAGCAAGGATTTATTTTACTCACTGAAGGGTCATAGGTGGGTCATACTTTGTTTTGTCCATTCCTTGGTGAAACACCTGTGTAAAGTTGGATGATCTTTCTCATCTTCAATCCAATTAACCTGAGAAACAGATACTCCTTAACTGCTATCTGCTATAAAAAAGATTCTTTAGCCTTAATGGTGTTGTTTTTGGCAGGACTCCTCAACCTTGAACCTTCATGGTTTCACTCTTGGCAGAACGGCAAAACATTCCAAGATAAAATAGACTTGTCCTCCTTGTCCTTGATAAAATCCAGTGAGATGAGACCATTGAAAAACAAGTGTGCTTAACTGGGATTCAGAGCCTATTTAAGCTAATCAGAATCCTCCATGGCGTGGAACTTTGATGCAGACCTAATTGGGAGGGTGCTGTGCGTTGGCTGTCTTTGAAGAGGTCTGCTTGTCATCATCTCTCTGGGGTTCCCTGACTGGTAGAAGGGATATAAGGTCAGTCGGTCTTTCTGTCTATCTATCCATCTCTGAATATTTTTAATTGCTGTTTTGTGTTAGTATTCTTTAATATTATATTCTTCAGTTTCCCATATATTCTTTGACTGCTGTCTCATGTTATGTGATTATGTTATTTTCTAATGCTGCCTTGGAATAAAGCTTTAAGTATTCACACTGGTATGGTCATTGCTCCCAAATCCAAAAGAACCTGTGACCCAACTCTGCTCATCTGGGAACAGAGCAATATATGCCATAACCTAGTTCTTACTCCAATGCATATACATACTGAAAATGACTAATGTGGATTTCTATTGTTCAAGGAGTGCATTCAGTAGTAAATGCAAAACAGATCCATAATGCTAAACTTTTTCCAGTTAAGAGAATGAGACATTTGGCAGACATTTTGCAATCTACAGATGGTTAATCCTATCTTTACATCTAAGGAATGGTTTAAGACTTCTCTCAGCTGACACTAGACTCAGCTGATATTAGCAGACTGATTCAAGGATGCAGTTCTTCTGATAAGGTTTATTGCAAGCATCTGGAAAGCTGTTAACAAAGAAATACAGCAATTACCAAGAATTAAATACAAGCCCTCTTTATAATAGAAGCAAGATTCTCTTTCTCCCACTGGCATAGTATAATGGGTTGAGAGCCTGATGCTTTTGTGCAGGAGGAATAGTTGCCTCCTGTGCCTTTTTATGGCTCAGTCTGATCTACTGTTTGCCTCTGATCTTGACAGATATAGCCCTCACAAATGGTTAGAACTTTTAAGTTTGATGAATAACTGCAGTGGAAGGAAACAATCAATGTTACACTATTTTTATAGTAAGTAAAAGTACTAAGTATAGGAGTATTGATGCTTTTGAATAAACATTGGAGAAGACTCCTGGGAATACCATGGACAGCCAGGAAAACAAACAAATGGATCAATGAACAAATCAACCCAGAGTTCTCACTCAAGGCACAAATGACCAGGCTACTTCAGACACATTATGTGAAGACTAACTCTCTGGAAAAGGCTCTGATGCTGGGAAAGGTAGAAGGAAAGAAAACAAGAGGATAACTAGCAGCAAGGTGGATGGTCTCAGTTACAAAGGTAATGAGTGCACTGTTGGAAGACCCATCATGGAGAAAATATATCTATGTGGTTGCTAAGAGCTGATAACCAGTCGATGGCACATAATCAAAATAAGTACCATGCAGTTAATTATGCAATTAATGAAAGAATGTAGTTTATATACCCACTCTCAGTTTTACTAATCATGAACACAAATAAATGAAAAGCAGCCTTTTTATCTTTTACCTTTTATACAAAGTTGACAATGTTATTCTTAAGGGGAAAAAAATTAAGTCTCTCCAAAGTAGTTCTGGTATTTTAAACACTTAAGGCAAAGACACATTTCATGCCATATCTGCTCATGCCCTAAATATTACATTATGCTGCTGTCTTGTAACAAGCAGAAAAATGTGATGTACAAACAACAAGAGAAATACCAACAGAAGAGAATATATGTAGCTCAGGGTTGAACACCACGATTAACATCAGACATTGACACCCAGATAAACAGGGATTAACACCAGGATTAACACCAGACAAACAAGCAAGCAGTAAAAAAATTCCCTAATCAAAGAACTACCAACTGAGACAATCAAGTAGTAAACAACAGCCTAATCAAGGAACTACCAAGGAGAAAACAACACCTCCACCAACACTGACAGGGCAAGCTACTGTATATAAACAGAGAGCAAACCCCACACACTCACTAGCACTGAAGATGTTACCTAGCTGGGTAATGAAATGTCTGCAAAAAAACAACCAAGCTCAGAGAACCCCACCCAAGGATTCCACAACAAGAGAAATCAAACATTTATATTTGGAAGCAATCATAGATTCTAACCACCTGCTTCTAAGATGAATCCAGATTAAAAACTTGGGCTACTTTCTCAAATGCTTTGTGAGAACAAGATATAATATGTCCACAAGCATTCCTACAATTTACTAAGGAAGTAACCTAATATTCTTTTAGGATATTCACAAAGCATTCCCATAAGACCATAATCAGAAGAAGCACCCCTGAGTTTACTCTCAGGTAAATTATTGGATTGTAACAAATTAGAACTATAGGTTAAAGAGAACAATAAAATTGTCAATGTAAGCATGCAGCTGAAAAATATCAAAATATAAGCTAGTTTTTGAAAGGTTCTGACATGCTTTCTGAAATAATTTATTACTTATGAATGAAAGGCAATTAACAATGAAGTACATTGTACTTCTACTAGGAAAAATACTGTACAGTGTCAGCAGTGAAGAAGTCCTATTTTGGATAACTTCATGCCATTTATCAAATGGCATGGAAAACTAAAACAAAACCTTGGTGAAAAACTGGCTTATATTAGGAAATGCAACAGGAAATTCAAAAGTAATCTTATTTACTTTGTCTCATTCAACAGAAGTCATAACCAATTCTGCATCAACTCTTCAAAAGCAGCCCCACAGAAATCCAAATAAGAATTAAGTTTAACTTATTTTTCCAGAAAGATAAGAGAAGTTTACATTAACCAAAGCTCAAGTTTTTTATATTTGACCATACAGTGAAGGCTTTATAAAAGAAGATGAATGGAATTTCAACAGTATTGTATGGGAATGAATTTAGATGTTCGGAAACAGAATGTAAAAATGTGGTGGCCAAATATTTTTGCTCTAGGATATATGCCTCCAAACTGTGCTGTTATCCTGGATTATAGCATTTGATCTTTGGAGACAGAAAATCTTTTATTCTGAGATATTCTTTTTATGTCTTATTATGAGACAGAAATTATCTTATTTAGGATAGTGTTTTGATTACATAATTTGCAGACCTAAGATAGGTTCAGATAGTGATAAGGTTTTTAGTAAATCTTAAAGCAATGTGAATGGACCTTTTATTATTGTTGTTGGTTGCATAGTCAGCCAGAAGTTTAGACTGCATTTGGCATTTTTATTCACCTATCAAGTCTTTCCAAGGACCTGGGATAGGCAGACGTGGTTGCTTGATGGTGTTAAAGGTATCGTAGTAGGATATAAGCTATTCCAAGTAAAACTGCCTTTTGCAATTGACTGATGCTGATTTTGTCAATGCCGATGGTTTTCAAGTGGTGCTCCAGATATTTTAGGATTGCACCCAAGGTACCTATTACTATTGGTACTATCTTTGCTTTCTTCTGCCATAGTCATTCTACTTCTATTTGCAGGTCTTTATATTTTGTGATTTTCTCCAATTCTTTCTCTTCTCTTCTGCTGTCTCCAGGTATTGTAATGTCCGCTATCCAGACCTTCTTGTCTTTCTTATCAACAATTGTTAAGTCTGGGGTGTTGTGTGGCAGGTGCTTGTCTGTCTGAATTCTAAAGTCCCAGAGCACTTTAGCTTCTTCATTTTCAATTACTCTGTCTGTTTTGTGGTCTCACCAGTTCCTGCTTGAAGGCAAATGGTATTTTTTGCAGATATTCCAATGTACCATTGTTATTACTTTGTCATGCTGTTGTTTGTAGTCAGTCTATGTGATCTTCTTGCAGCAGCTGACTAGGTGGTCCACTGTTTCTTCAGCTTCTTTACAGAGGCAGCATTTGCTGTCTGTTGCTGTCTTTTCAATTCTGGCTTATATGCATTTGTTCTTAAGGCTTGGTCTTGTGCCAAGAATTAGCCTCTCTGTCTCTTTCTTCAACTTTCCTGCTCTTAGCCATTGACAGGTCTTGTTGTTATCTGCTTTGCCTGCTAGTTTTTTGTGTACTGGCCATGCAATACTTTGCCTTGCCATGTCTCTTTTCTATTCTTCATTTGGTCTTTCTTATAGGCCAGTTTGGTTTCTTTGGTATTCAGTAAGCCTTCATGGTGTACTAGCTTCAGTGCATCTTTTTCACTGTCCTTCAGATATTCTTCCAATGCCCTTTTTTTTTCTTCAACTGTCTGGTGTACTTGCAACATTCCACACCCACCTATGCTCCTTGGTAAGTAGAACCTGTCAATGTTACTGTGTGGATGAAGGGCACGATTCATTGTCATTATTTTTCTGCTCTTCCTATCTAGGGCTTTTAGTTCCGTTTGAGTCCAGACCACTATTCCAGCTGTATATCTAATGACTAGAATTGCCCAGGTGTTAATTGCCTTGGTGGTATTTCTGTCACTGAGTTTGGACTTTAAGTTCTTCTTCACTCTTCTGATGTACAGTGGTACCTCTAGTTACGAACTTAATCCATTCCGTGACTCTGGTTGCAACTCGAGTTGGTCGCAACTCGAGGTAAATTTTCCCATAAGGTTCAATGTAAATATGGTTAATCCGTTCTGCCCTCCGAATTTGGTCGCACCACGAGGCAAATTTTCCCATAAGGTTCAATGTAAATACGGCTAATCCGCCCTCCGAATTTGGTCGCACCACGAGGCAAATTTCCCCCATAAGGTTCAATGTAAATACATACGGTTAAACAGTTCTGAAACATATGCATTTTATTTTTAAACCACAAAAACATGAAAATAGTCGAGATGGTCGACTTCGCCATCTTGTACTCCAAGGCCAGATCAGTCACATGAATACCACGATCATGCTTTTCTATAATGTCCTTCTTAAGTTCGATTGTCACTTTTTTCTTCAAAGCCTTATTCTTGCCAAGCCTGCTCTGCATTTTCTTTGGAGCCATGCTGACAAGCACACCAAACACCTTCCAAATGCCACAAAACACACCACAAGCCTCACTGAACGTCTCCTTGCTACCGCGATCTCGCCCACAGGAAGCCGCGACCGCGTGGCAGCAGGGAAAATGGCCACGGATGCAGTTCGTAAGTCGAGGCGGAGTTTGCAAGTCGAGGTAAATTTTTGGGGCCGGAGCTGGTCGTATCTCGAAAAATTCATAAGAAGGGGCGTTTGTAACTCGAGGTACCACTGTATTTGCTACTAACCTTCTTCTTGACTTCCATGTGCCTGATGTCAGCCTAAAGGATACCTAAGTATTTGTAGTGATCTTCATCCAGACTCTTGATGTTATTTCCATAGGGCATTTTGATTCCTTCAGTTTTCACTATTTTTCCTCTGTTGATGGGAAGGGTGGCCCATTTGTCCAGTCCAAACTCCATTGCAATATCTTGGCTGTATATTCAGTGTTGAGCAGTGATTCCATTTCAGATGGTCTTTTTCCATACAGCTTCAGACTGTCCATGTAAAGGAGGTGGGATAACCTGGCAGATGTTTTTGATGTTTGATAGCCATAGCCTGACTTGTTCAGTATTGTTGACAGAGGAATCAATGCAATGACAAACAGTAGTGGTGATAGCGAGTCTCCTTGAAAGATTCCTCTCTTAATGTTAGCCTCTCCCAGTCTATTGCTATTGACCAGCAACTGTGTCTTCCATTGCACCATTGATTTTTGAACAAAGCTTCTGATGTTTCTACTGACTCCTGTTACTTCTAGGCACTTGATTATCCAGTCATGTGGCAGGGAGTCAAATGTCTTCTTGTAATCAGTCCAAACTACATTCAAGTTCGTCTTCCTTCTCTTACAGTTTTCCAAAACCACCTTGTCAATTAGGAGCTGATCTTTTGTCCCTCTGCTGTTTGGGCAGTTTCCTTTCTGCTCAGATGGAAAGAGCTTGTTTTCAACTAGATGCTGTTGGACTGCATCAGCTACCATACCAGTTAGCAATTTGAAAGTTGTTGGCAAGCAGGTCATTGGCTTGTAGTTGCCTGGTGTTGCCCCCTTTGCTGGATCTTTCATTATTAGGTAGGTTTGCCAGATGTTAAACAATCTTCAATATCATCTCCTTACAGTAGTTAAACTGCTTGGCAATGAGTGGGTGCAGAATTAATGATGATGATGATGATGATATGATTAATTTGATTTATATAGCTGCCCATCTTGCATTCATGATTGTAGGCAGCCTTCAATAAAATAGATAAAATACAGAATATAAAAATAAAACACATAGGAGATGAGCATCATCCAAACAGCTTTCAACACAGGAGACTGTCTCTGACACAATAGTATTGCCAGTTTACACAGAAACTACAAGCCAGGACTCACCGTTAGCGCTACCCGGTGCCACCGAGGAGCGTTTCCCTTTCTAATACAGGCATGACCAGCGACGAGGAATCCATGGGTCAGCTGGAGCACGAGGAACACGGACTCGAGGAGGGACAGTCAGAGCCACCCGGGAGCGACGGGGCAGCGGCCAGGGCCGGGGACCCTCCAACGGAGCGGTGGTCGATGTGCGTGAACCAAGGGCCAGACAGCTCAGGCGTCACGATGACCTGGGGATCGGGGGTCCGGAACCGCGAGCGGGACGAGAAGCTCACCCGACTAGAGGAGAGGATCGAGCGGTGCCTAGACGCCGTGGAGGCGATGCTCCAGACCTTGCTACAGAGAGCGGGACCATTGGCGGTGAGCGATGGCACGAGGAACAGGGGTGGCAGCCCAGCACCCCAGCTGGCACCGCCCACGATGCCCCGGTCGGTGGACCGATGGGCGGCGGACGCCCTGAGACTTCGAGGCATCACCGGGAAGTTCTCAGGGGACCCTGAACAGCTGCCGCACTTCTTGACGCACGTCAGGGGTTTCATGCAGAGGGGTGGTCACCTATTCGCTAGGGACGAGGATAGAGTATCCTACGTGGCCGAGCTGTTAGACGGCCAAGCGGCTAGCTGGGTGATCGGACTGTACGACGCCAACGCGGTGGAACTGCGGAGTTTCCCGGACTTCATGCAGGCGCTCCGGGACAGATTCGAGGACACATTGAGTGCCAAGTGGGCTGAGGATGACATCCTACAGTTCAGACAGCGGGACAAGTCGGTATCGGAGTACGCCCTGGAGTTCCGGAGGTTGGTAGAGAAGCTCATGGACTGGCCGGAGTCCCTGAGGGTGAAGTATTTTAAGAGGGGGCTCAATCCGGAGATCCTAGAGCGGGCACTGGGGCGGGATGACCCGTCCACAGTGAAGGATTGGATCTGGCTGGCCGGAACGGCGGAATCGGCGTGGCGGCAGATTCAACAAAGCGCGAGGCGATGGGACCAGACGAGGGACCGGCCGAGGGAGAGACCCCCAGAGGAAAGGCGGAGCAGTCGGCGGCAGTCCACCGGGGGGCGAGAGGCAACCAAAACTCGAACCTGTGCTTCCAGTGCGGAGGCAGAGGCCACCGAGCGGCGCAGTGCCCAACGGAGTGGGAAGGAGCCTCACCACGGCCCGAAGTCAAGCCCCCGCGTCCTACCGGGAAAAGGGCCGGCGACCGACCGCGGAAGAATGCAGTGGCGGCAGTGACCGAAAGAGGACGGATGGGGTGGTCGACCCCGGAGACGGCGTCCTCCGGAGAGGACTCGGAGCCGGCGGGAAACAAGGCGCGCTCGCACTGAACGGCGTCCCAGTGCGAGCAGGGGAACCGAGGCACGCAGACCCAATCGGGGATGAGGACTGCCCTCCGTTCCGGGTGAGGATACACATCCGGGGGGTGAGATCCGGAGGGGAGGCACAGCTGCGGGCGCTGCTGGATTCAGGCTGCACCCACTGCTTGATGCACCCAGCTGTGGTCTCGGGACTCGGACTACAGCTAAGGCACCTCCGGGAACCCATTGCATTCAGCCAGCTAGACGGCTCGCTGGCGGGGGGGGGCAGCTCAGTATTACACCGAGCCGGTCCAGATGACGATCGGGAGTCACCGGGAAGAACTAAGATTTGTGGTGGTCCCGGTGGCCGACTACGCGGTGGTACTCGGCTTGGCGTGGCTGCGGCGACGGAACCCACAGGTCAACTGGACAGCGGAGGCGGTGCGATTCGGGGTCGAGAGGCCAGCGGAGCGCAAGAGCAGACGGGACCGGGCCGTGATGACGGGCGCGACCGCAACCACAGAAGGGCAAGTGGAGGATCCGAGGCACAGGGAGGCGAGTTTCATCGGGAGCAGCTGGACTACCTCGGCTACCGGATATCCAGTCGGGGAATTGAGATGGACCCGGCGAAAGTAAAAGATGTTCTGGGCTGGGAAGCGCCGCGAACCCGGAGGCAACTTCAAAGCTTCTTGGGGTTTGCGAACTTCTACAGACAGTTCATCCCGAACTTCGCCCAAATCGCCCTTCCCCTGACAGACTTACTAAAAACCAAGGGCAGTGGAAAAACCCCCAAGCCCAGCATGGCACTCGCGTGGACTGCGGAATGCCAGGGGGCATTTGAGGAGCTAAAATGGCGGTTCACAGCGGAGCCGATCCTGCGCCATCCCAACCCAGATCGGCGGTTTATCATACAAGTAGATGCGTCAGACGTGGCAACGGGGGCGGTCCTGCTCCAGCCCAGCCCGGAGGGGGCCATCCACCCATGCGCCTACGCCTCCCGCAAATTCACGGAGACAGAGAGAAGGTGGATGGTGTGGGAGAAAGAGGCGTACGCCATCAAGTGGGCGCTAGCCACGTGGAGGCATCTATTGGAGGGGGCAGCTGAACCATTCGAGGTGTGGACGGACCACAAGAACCTCGAGGCCCTGAAGGCCCCGTGTAAGCTATCCCCCAAACAGGCGCGGTGGTCCCAATACTTCGGGAGGTTCAGGTTCACCCTAAAACACATCCCCGGGAAGCACAACTTCCTAGCAGACGGGTTGTCTCGCATGCCCCAGCACGCCAGCCTACGAGAGGAGATTGTGGACTCCATCATCCCTGCCAGCAGGCTGGCTGCAAAGGCGGTGACCCGGAGCCAGACCAAGGGGGAGCGACGGGACGCGGCGCCTGAGGTAAAGCAAGGGTTTGCGGAGGCGGCGGAGCGGGACGCTTGGCTCAAGCAAAACCGAGAAGCGCTAACCAGCCAAGAGTGTTTGTGGTGGCACGAAGGGAAGTTGTACGTGCCCGAGGGGTGCCGACGGGGGGTCATGGAAAGAGCCCACGACAGCCGGAACGCGGGGCATTACGGCTTCATGAAGATGCTCCACTTAATTCGGCGGCAGTTCTGGTGGCCAACACTCCGGAAGGACATGGAGGCATACTCGGGGGGTTGCCCAGTGTGCGCGACGGCGAAAGGGGCCAAAGGCAAGCCTACGGGGTTACTCCAGTCGGTAGCGGACCCCGACGGCCCATGGCAAGAGATCGCCATGGACTTCATAGTAGAGCTCCCGGAGAGTAAGGGGAAGACCGCCATTTGGGTGGTTACAGACTTATTCTCCAAACAAGCATACTTTGTAGCGTGCCGGCGAGTCCCCACGGCAGAGAGGTTGGCGAGGCTGTTCGTGCAACATATTTACCGGCTGCACGGCGCGCCCCGACGGGTCGTCAGCGATTGGGGCGGCAACTTCATCGCGCAGTTCTGGAGGGAGTTCCTGAAGTGGGTGGGGACGGAGCAAGCCCTTTCCTCCGCGGCGCACCCGCAGACAGACGGAGCCACGGAATGCCTGAACAGGGGGCTCGAACAGTACCTGCGCTGCTACGTGGGACACCAACAGGACGATTGGGCGGAGCTACTGCCATTCGCGGAAGTAGCATACAATAACGCCGTCCACAAAAGTACCGGCTTTTCTCCATTCAAAGTAGCCACCGGGAGAGACTTCATCCCCATGCCAGAGTTGCCTCAGCCGGAATCCCAAATCAACTCCCTGGACGCCTGGTTCGCCCAAATCGACGCCACCCGGCGAGCGGCGCACGCGGCATTGCAAAAAGCCAAAGCCGATTACAAAAAACACGCGGACCGCAAGAGACTCCCCGAGGGGCAGTGGAAGGTGGGGGACCAGGTGTATTTGTCAACCAAAAACCTAAAGACACACCAGACATCGAAGAAACTCAGCCCGAGGTTTGTGGGGCCGTTCCCCATTGCAGAGGTTATCAATCCAGTAACCGTCAGGTTGACGCTCCCGAAAAGCCTCGGGAAGATCCACCCGGTGTTCCACTGCAGCCTGCTAAAGCTGCACCAGCCAGGGAACGCCTGGCACAAGGCAGAGGGGGTGCCACCACCCATCATGGTCGGTGGGGAGCAGCATTTCGAGATCAACCAGATACTGGACGCCAGGAGGCACAAGGGGCAGGTCCAGCTCCTAGTGCAATGGAAACATTTTCCCAAGTCCCACAGCGAATGGGTAAGCAAAACCCACATAAGAGCGCCGGACCTAGTGCGGGACTTTTACAACAAATACCCCGGGAAACCGAAATAAAGTCGGGGGGGTTGTTTTCAGGGGGGCGGTATGTCAGGTTCGGTCAGCACGGGGATTCGGGGAAGCTCGTAGCCAGACCACGCAAACTCCACCGGCAGCAGCTAGCGAGGGAAAGAGGAACTGAAAGCGCCGCTAATTAATGGGCCACCTGCGCCCAGCCAAACAGGAAAACCGCAGCGGAAGTTTTAACTCCACACTGATAATGGCGCGAGCCAACAATGAACGGGGCTGCAGGCAGCGAAACAAGATCGCCGCGCAACACAGAACCCTCGGGCTTGCACGTAACGGGAGGGGACCAACCCAAGCCGGAGGGGGACTGTCAATCAAGGACAATGGACCCTGACCGAACCTGCCATCATGGACAATTAAGAGGGATTATTGGGGGGCCGATAATCCGCAACGGTAACGCGATCGCGGGGCAAAAAAAGCGCGGGAAGGGGGGAATATAACGAGTGATGCAATTGTACCAAGCCAGTCCTGGCTTTGCTTGTGACTGCTACGTTACGCATGAGTAAACCTCTTTTGTGAACCACACGTGTCATGGGAGTTTCTCTGTCGAACGGGGCAAACCTTACAACTGAAACATCTTTTTCATAACTATTTGAGAGCAAAAATAAATGTTGCAATTATGTACAATTAAATTATCTTGGTAATAATTAACTTTGCCACTTTGGAAACCCAAGAAAGTCACACACACACATTCTCTTTCTCAACATTAGTTGCAATTATTGACCATAATATCAAGCCACATAACAACCTAATTAGGCAACTGGATAGAAAGTAGAATAGATTTCTGGCATCAGCACTAACTTTAGCTATCACACAACAGGTTTTCTAAATATAATGATTAAAGTTATTTAAACCTTACAACTGGAAAATCTACTGCCTAGAAGGGAAAAATGATATCTCAGTAGATATTTTTATGATACTTTCCATGCTTCTTCTCATACTTGCATAACAATTCATTATGATTCCATGTCTTAGAATAAAAAAGAAGTAAACAGAAACTATGACAACGATAGCTGGTAATTCTTGTAATCTTAGCACATATGGAGAGCATAATCATTGGGAAATAATTATTTAAATCCAAGAATGGCACCTGAATAGTCTCCAAGAATAACAAAATGGTTCAAATTATATTTTTCTTAACTAAAATAGCAAGCTTTTATGTTGTGGTGAACTTTTATTTTGAATTCAGATTGGAAAGCCGGGATGAGTGCAGTTTATCTGAGAAATGCTACTATCTAAATAGTTTCATAGTCATATTCCTCACAGACATCCATGATTAATTACACTATTGTGAATACACCAAAGTGTGAATAAAGAAGTTCAACCCAATCAGGAGTATGGTGGGTGCCAGATCAAAATTTCAGTTAATGTTGGTACCTATCTTATTAGCTAATATTTTTTCACTTGGAGATAAACCACATGAGAAGCTTAGCATCTAGTTTGTCCTTTAGATCCTTAGGATGATTTTTATATCAGGAATTTTTCAAAACAAAGCACTATATTACAGTGAATGAAACACAGAAAACTTTCTAGATCTCTAAGTACAGCATGCATGTTTTCTTTATTCATGACTAAATAATTTCCTATAGTAGTCTCTCCCAATATAGTAATAATTAGCTAGTTAAAAAAATATGATCAACACTTTGATTACTACTTAAGTAGATTCAGGATTTTATATGTATTACTGTGAGAGGGCAGTCTCACCAATGTCATTAGTGTGCCTCTCACCAATGCCATTAGCCACCTGTGGACATCTCTCACTAAGAGTACATGCTCTAGAGCATGTAGACAAGCACCTTTTGGAAAGTGGGAGGTGGAGCTAGGAAATACCCAGATAGGGACAGTTCAGAGCTAGCTGGTTAGAGAAGAGGCTGCTGGTCTTGAAACCCATCACAGTGGTGATTTGGAGGTGGTTGGAGAAAAAAAGAAGAAAAGGAGATGATCTGAATACAGAAAGCCAATAGAAAGTAGGCATTGTAAGGCTCAGAAGATGTTCCAAAGAGAAAAAGACAAAGTGGTGGAGAGGAAAGAGAATGCTCTTGAGTATATATGGTCACAGGTACAGAGCATTTATAATCATCAGTCCAGCAGACTGAAAGCCTCAGAAGTTCCAGACAAAATCTGACCTAGGAAAGAAGACTGGAGTGAGGACGCAGTCTTATTGTTTCTCCTTCTCTTTTGTTACATACAGTCCATTAAGTAATGGCTGCTGGGACCAGAAAAGAAAGGAGCCAGAAAGCAGCTGTGTGGAATCCCTAAGGCCTGGATCCTCCCAGAGGAGAGCCTATAGAGGCTGTTAGGACATGGTTGAAGGCTAAGGGACAGGAGAAGAATGACTGGTGTATTCTACTGTGAGAACCAACTAGAGACCCAAACACTTGGAGGAAGAAGCTAGAAGAATCAAAACAGGTGACTCGGGAGAAAGGGGGTAGGGAAAGAGAAGAGATAGAAAAATAATAAACATGAGAGAGTTATGTTGTAAAGTAATAAAAGATTCAAGAAAATATTAACCAAGATATGTAAAAAGGATACATGAGAACAGGAGAGCTGAACTGAGCTGAACTAAGAAGTTATGAATGTTGCCTTCCAAAAGCAACCTGCAGATCTTTCAGAGTCACATAAATTAATATGTTGGGAGGGAAATTCTTTTAATCACAGCAGGAAGGCAGAAGGTGATTAGCTATACTGTACTTGCACTAATAGGGAATCATGTAATCAATAAGTAATCATGTAGCACTGGAATTACATATTTTGAGAGGAAATAAAGCTGAGTGCATTCAAATGCCTACCTTGATTTTCAAAAATATTAATTTTAATAAACATAGAGCAATAACTAGGATTCCATGGCAGGAGAGGTTAATGGGAATAGGAGCTCAAGTTGGTGGGACTTGATACTAAATGCAAACAGTTCCAACAAGGGAAAAAGCATGAAAACCATCTCTCACAACTAGTCAGTTATCATGAGCAGATTGTGACAACTGACATGAAGGCTTTCCAGTAGGATCCTTAATGCATCTGTTATTCAGTTAAGTTGATTAACAATTATTATCCAAGTCTGCATGACAGACTGAGAAATAAATTTTAGATAACAAGAACATATACTGTATCTTTTTAAAATACCCCAGTACACCATGTTTGATCCGAGGATTCGGACTGAGGATGACATTCAAACTTAAAGTAGGTGCCATCTTGAGTCTCTTTGATCTACATGCATAGGTTTATTGTTGCTTCCAATATCAAAATTAAAGTGTCTATTCTGAGTTTGAATGACACACTGAGTCTGAACTCTTGGTTAACACACAGTATGCAGGAGATTAATAATGATCCATGCACACTCTCACTACCTCAGTGCATTCTACAAGCATAGCCAAAGTGTTTCACTGTGGAAAATAAAGTTACATTTTTAGGAAGGCATAAATTTAATAGACTAGCAATCTGACAAAAAAGGCTTTTTTGATCTAATATGTCTTTTCTATAACACAGAAAATAATTGGCAAATGGATATATGTAGTATATACATTCAGTAAAGTCATTATGTAAATTAATGGAACAGAAATTTGTATTATTTGTATTTGTATGGGGACAAATACCCCATATTTAAGCAAGCATAAGGCAGTCAGCTATGACAAATACAAAAAATCTGTGAATAAACACTGATAGCATATTATTATTTTTTACATAACATTGGTCATCACTAAATGTTACTAATTTAAATATAAAAAATAACAGAAATGCAAATGTTCCATCTAGAGAACATGTCAAAGCTAAAAATGGCAAACTTTATGACAAGTAATACATACTGTATATGTTTCCCAAGGAGCCCTCTTTTGGATGAATCTAGCAGAATAAATCAGATACTGCTCATGCCAGAAAAATGTGTGTGGGTGGTTACAATTCAGCAATACTGAAACCTCCTTTCTGATCAATGCCTCCAATCATATTTCTTACACCCACCTTTGCTTTATAGTTTCTTGCACAGAAAATTACAGACACCTTTTTGACACTAGAGGTGCAGCAGAATGGTTCCTTTTGTGTTTACGTATGCACAATTCATATGTCTCTAAGTATTTAAAATTCTAAGCATGAGAGAAATAGTATTTCCTTTTAAAAACATCTCCTACATGCAAATCCAGTTGTTCTCTGTCTGTACAGCTCAAGGATTCATAATAGTCTACACAAGGCTGAATTAACCCATCAGCAAACAATAAAACTCTGGATTTAAAAAATTGTCTTTGAGCAGACAGTGGTTAGTTTTCTTAGAATAACCTGTCTGGTATTCTTTAAAGGTATTCAAGCATTATGTGATGTGCTTAAATGATGTTTCTAATAGAAATAACATTTCAAATAGTATATCTAGGCATAAATGACAGAGCTGTGAATGTAGCAGTGCCATCAATGTTCCTATTACTAGTATACTTTTATTATGTCTTTTCTCTAAGAAATTCAGAGCATCATACATGGTTCTCATCCTATACTGATTGGGTTCACATATCACACTAAGCCAAAAAAAAAAAAAAATCCAAATCATTTTCTATAGAGCAGTATGTGACTGGCCCAACATCACTTATGAAATTTCATGACTTGAAAAAGCTTGACCCAAGCCTCCTTAGTCCAACCCCTAAATACAGGTGGGGAGGAACATCCTAGAATCTCATTAGTCCTGGTAAGGAGCCTGATGATAGATAAAATTGTGAATGTTTCAGAATAATGGTGAACAGAAGTTTTTCAGAATCAGTCAAATTAAGGATTTACTCTAGAAGAGATTAAGCAGTTAGTTTGTGAGCTTCTAGAAAAAACACATTATGGACTGATCAATAATACATCATTCCTAACCAATCCAATGTTCTTTTCTGATAAAGTGTCTGATGTAGTTTAATTGACATAAAGTTCTTTGATTTCAGCAAAGCAATTCAGAAACCTCTCCCAGAAGGTTCTAGCAGAGAAGATGGCAAAATATGGGCTGGACTATGCTATCATTAGACTGAGAGAGAGCTAGTTGAACAATTGCATCCATCTTAGCTAACAGTGAGATGAAGTCCCCCTACCCCACAAAAAAAGCAAATGCAATTCTAGGCTGAATCACGTATCATGTGAAGATCACAAGAAGTCATAGTATCTCTCTATTTTGGATTGGTCAGATTGAACCTAGAATATTATATTCGGTTCTGGACACCACATTTTAGGAAGGAAAAGCTGTAGAATGTCCAGGACAGTGTAACCAAAATAATTTAAGGCCGGCAAAGAAAAAAAACTTATGAGGAATGGTTGAATATTTAATATATGTGGTAGAAGTTACACTATATCATTACTTAGACAAAAATCTGTTTTAACTGAAGAAATATTTTATAAAATAAACTGCAGATGTCACAAAATATATATGTAAAATATGTAGTTGAAAACAGCTTGTTTTCTTGCAAGTAGGTACAGGTTGAATTGAGCAAACTGATTACAAGCAAAACCTGTTGCCTTCACTTTCCTTTGATTTGAACATAGTTGTCATATGAAGGGCAACTACACGGGATGTTAAATGAAAATACTGCAATTTTCAAATGGAAACAATAATTCCAGTTTGTAACACTTTTTATCTGAACCTAATAATAATAATAGTATTAATAATAATAACCTGAAAAATAATAAATAAATAAATAAATAAATAAATAAATGAAAATAATAAATATATGAAAAGAATGCACCAGTTCTGAAAAGAACAACATCCAGAATCAGAAATAACAGAACAGAGGCTAGCAGATCAATGTTGATTTATAATACGAAATAAAGTATTCACAGAAGTAGAATTGGAAGAACTGCAAAGGTCTACCAGGGCAAAGAAATCGAAGCCTTGCCAGAAGTAGTTCAGACTGTAGAGGTAAACCGGGGGAGTTGGCAGCAGAGGAAGCCAGGATAGTTACTGAATCATTTTCATTCCCAAAGCAGGCACCCTCTCCTCTGCCTTCTCCTCTAACTAAAAAAACATGAGGAATTGAAATAAAGAATAACTGAGCATCTAGAACAGCAGAAAAAGAATAGAATAAGGTTGCCTGCATTGAAGCTTGTTGCAAAGAAATAGCTAGCACAAGTATTAAAAGATGCCAAAACTGTAATATCAAATATAAGCACCAGCTCCCTGCAAGAAATCACCAAGTAATGTACAGCATGGCTGCAGTTACAACTGAATACCCTGGATGCAAAATCAACAACAACAGCAAAAAGCCAAACAGTGCTCCACCAAATGGAAGATCAGGTTGGAAAATAAGATCAGAATGCTAAGATCAGATGCAAGCAAGGTAGAACAGATGAAAGAAAAGAAGCTGAAGAACAAGAAGACCAAAGAATACCTGATTAAGAAATATCACCTAGAAACATGGAAGATCAAAGCAGCATTGGAAATAATAAAGCAGCAAATAACATAGTTTGTCTGTACTCTTCTGACCATCTATCAAGTCATCAATGCCTTGCTCCATTACCTGGGATAAGTGGTGTCCCAGATGGATCAGTTAACTTGATAATGAACCAGCCAGACCTTGCCAAGGGACAGAATCTACCTCAACCAGTGGTTCCCATACCATTACTGGTGCAAGGGCTTGCAGCCGTTACTGGAGCAGCTGCAATATGGAGTACCCACCTTCTTGCCCAACAAATAGAATGGGAATCAAAGCAAATTTGCTGCCTTCCTTGCTCAATAAGCACTATAAACAGTATCTTTCTAAGACCCGATGATTTTCCCACTGATAAAACTAATGTAAAATGTATAACTAGCTTAATAATTGAGGGAGCTATAAAATTAGCAACTTCCCCTCCCCCTCCTAATTCAGAACAGTGTGGACTTGGAAAACTGTAAAGATTTTATGGCACACCAGCAAGCTAACTTTGAGGTCAGGCAAAGGATTGCCAACTATGGATTGTGTCCTATGCAAACCTTAAGAAAGTAAGACAATTTCAAGAGTTTTTATTTGCATGTTGTAAATCTTCCACCAGAAGGCAAGACAAACTAAGAGCCAGTAATTTAGACAAAAATTTAGAGAACTGAAACAGAGTTTGCTTGCCTCATAAATTATGCCAGCGCAGCAAACTGCTAACTTGAAGAGTTCAGATACAGAATTGGTGAGAAAAATCCAAGACAGCAGGTTGAACACTGAAGAATTCCACTAAAGCCAAAAGAATTGCTTCCAACAAGGGGAGGTGGTCTGGAGCACTTTGTGATATAGCCAGAATTTCTGTCTATGCTTAATTCAAGGAGTTATTGGTCCTTCTTCTCAACCTCTGTTGCTCTGCTTTCTTTATCTGCGGCATGATTTAGAGTTAGGCACTCTCCCAAGGACAGGATCTGGCTCCTTATCAGAATCAGTGACCAGCTGCACTGAGTCAGACACATTACTCCTGACTGACTGTCTGCTGCCTCTTGAACTGCAGGTGACAGTCTTGTAGGTTCTCGGAGTCAGAGCAGTCCATAACAGATTGAAAAAGAGAGAACTTCAGGACAAGGAAGACAATGGGAAGAGGAAGCGCAGACTGTGTGCCTCCATGGGTTCCATGATTGCACAATCAATCTTATCCTATCACTACCCAATGCCAGAATTAGCCTGCCTAAAGAAATTTATTGATCAGAATTTAAAGAAAAGCTTCATATGTTCCTCCTTGTCCCCTGGCCAATACTCCCATCTTATTTGTCAAAAAGGATGGTTCTGTCTATGCGTAGTCCATGATTACTTAGTCCTGAACTCCCTAGCAATTAGGGATCACTATCTTTGATTCTTGCTGGGAAAAGTTTGAATATACAGTAATGCCCCCAGACTGGTCTTTTAGAGCCTTATAAATAATATTTTCCATGATTTTCTGGTCAAGTTCTTAATTGCTCATTTGAATGATTTGCTGATTTACTCTGAAGATCCTACCCTCCACACTGTAAGTTCAAGTTCAGACAGTTCTTTAATACTTTCATGACTTCAGTCTCTACAATAAACTAGAGAAATACATCTTTAATTCTCCTGTGTTGAACTATTTGGCCTACCACATTTCCATCAAAGATATTCAGATAGAATCAACTATGACAGATTTCATTCTGTCCTGAGACCTCCTCCCACACATATCAAGTATATTCTGCATTTGGAAATTTTGCCAGTTTTTACCATAAATTTATTCCTGATTTTGGTGTTCTCATCTTACTCAGAATGGGGTTCCTTTAGGTGAGATGCTGAAGTCAACTCAGTCTGGCATTTACTTCTCAGCCCATTTTCTATCATCCAGATCCCACCTACCCTTTTTTGATGCTTCTGATTTTGCCTTGGGAATTGTGTTTCTACAATCTGCTTCAAAGTCTAAGAATAATTTTATTCCCTTTGCATTCCTTTCCTGGCAAGTGCTACCAGTCAAAAGAAAATATGTTTTTAATAAAACCAAGAAAACTTTGCAGCATTAGCTATTTCCTTGAAGCACTGAATATCTTCTAGAGATTCAAACAGGTCATAAGAATTTAGAACATTTGTAAATTTCTCACAAGCTCACACAGTGCCATGTCACAAGGTCACGATTTGCTCCTTGCTTTACTTACACGTCTATCTTGCAGAACAAGAAGCTTGGTGCTTTATCATGTAAGTGTAAATATTTTTACATTGTAACCTTCTTCCAACCTTCATTTTGTGTCTGGAAAATTTTAGCTACCCTCTTCTAAAACCTGGCCAGCCTATCCTGTGAAAATTTGGGAGCTAGATGGGAGATTCCTTCCTTAACTGACTGAATCCATATTCAATAAAAGCAGGATCCATGTGTGTAGGCAGGAGTCCCTTTACCTTTTCCCTTCCCCTTTTCCTGGGAACAGGCAACACTCACCACAGTGACTGGTTACATATCTCTCATTCCCTGAGGGAAGAAGCATACCAGTCTGTCATGATTTCCAGCCAGCTAGACTTTTGAACTATTTAAAAGTAACCATCTCCTCCTCTGTGACCTTTGGTGACTGTGCATTGGAGCAGATGTCTAGAATTTTGTTTTTTCATGCTATATTTGTCACTGTGCCAAGACAGAGACCAACCCACTTTCCTTTGACTTTATCATCACCACATGTCAAAGGCCTAGATGCCATTCTATTGATAGCTGATCTCTTTTTTGAAACAGCCTAGTTCACTCTGAGTTATAACTTTCTCTCCAACCCCAAGATGGATTGACTATTCAGTAAGCTTTCTGGAACCACAGGTTGCCTAAACACTTCATTTCTAAGCGGCCCACAATTCAACACCATTCACAGTGTCAAGGAAGGTGGAATGATGAATTCAGTGTTGCACATTCATGATGCAAGTTCCACTTCTCCTGTAACATCACACATATGTCCCAAAGGGGCAGAACTTATGAACAACGCTGCAAGACTTCTGATGGAGTAAGTGCCACCCTCCTCAAAGGTTTTCCAAAAATATACCTCAGTGCAGAAGGATAAAGGAGCATGATCTTTTGCATCTACTTATTCAGAATATAAAAGGAAGGAAGAAATTATGGGGGAAGATGCAAATTTTGTAAAACTTATTAAGGTTACTTCACATAACACATTGATTGACTGATTGACTGCTTATGTGCCATCAAGTCGGTGTCAAGCCTTAGTGATCACATAAATAGATTTTCTCCAGGATAATTTGTTCTCAACCTGGTCCTTCAGATCTTTTAATGGTGTACCCATTGTTGCTGTAATTGAATCCATCACCTTGCTATTGGCTGTCCTATTCTTCTCTTTTCTTCTACTTTCTCCAGCTTTGTAGACTTCTTTAAATAGCTAGGTCATTGCATAATGTGTCCAAATATGATAATTTGAGCCTGCTCATTTGTGCCTCAAGTGAGAACTCTGGATTGATTGGTTCTATGATTCACTGGTATGTTTTCTTGGCTTTCCATTATATTCTCAGGAGTCTTCTTCAATCTCAAAGTTCAAAAGTCCGACGTTTGCATCCATAGTATCACAAGCAAAACCACTGCCTACACAGTTCTGATCTTTGTAGGTTTAGAGACATCCCAGCATCTAAATATCTTTTTCAAGGCCCTCATGACTATTCTATCAAGTGCTATGCTGTGGTGTATTTCTTCACCCCTGGTTCCTTTACTGTTGACAGTCAGTCCTAGAAGGCAGAAGCTATCCACCACTGCAATATCTTCATTATCAGTTCTAAGACTGATTGTTCTACCAGTTTTCATGAATTTGGTCTTCTTTGTATTTAATCCTAGTACCATTTTTTCACTGTGCTCAACTTTCATTACTAAAGCTTGTAGAGTATTTGCATTTTCAGCTATCTGAATAGAACAAACAACATAGTGTAGCAATTGATGTTTCTTCCTCCAGTTTTAAAACCATGCTCATCTTTTTCTAATCCGGCTTCCCTCAGTATATATTCAGCATATAGGATAAATAGAGAGAGAGCATATAGCCACGTCTCACTCCTTTGCTGATCTAGAGACAGTCTGTTTCACCATGTTATCTCCGGAGTATGGCTTTCTGACCTGTGTATAGATTTCACATAACAATAATGAGATATTCTAGGGTTCCCATTTTTCTAAGCATATTTCACGATTTTACATGGTTGACAAAATCAAAATTCTTCCTTCCATCAATATAAGAAGGTATATATTGTATTTTTCTTTGCAGTCACCTTTTTCATTTTTTCAGGTAAGTCATCGTAATGTTACCAGATTTGAGAATATTATTAGAGATGGGAATTGCAGAGTCTTGCACAGATTTTCAATAATACAAAATAAAATAAACCTCTTTAGAGTCATTACTTTCACTTAGAAAATTTAAGAATCTACAATTTCAGGAAAGTAAAAGTGATATCTCATTGGGACATAAATTCATCATAGGAATGAAATGCAGAGTGCTTTGTCTCAAATTCTGTCGAAATAGAATGTTACATGTGTAAGTATAATTTGTCTGTTCTTTTTGCAGCTTTGCATAATTTAAAACACTAATCCCGATTAAGAAGGGCTAACTGAGAATTATACAGGATGTGAGCCCAGTGCTGAATCATGGAAATACTAGTTTAAGGTACCCCAGCCAAATTTCCCCCAATTCCTCCTTTTCAATGAAGCCCTTTGTCACATTCCACATTATTCAAGAGAGCCTCTGTAAAGGGAGTCAGAGATAGCAAAGGAATGCAAAAGCCGTTAACAAAAAAAAAGAGCAGTAAATGAAATTTCTGTCCAGGGAAAAAAGTAAACTGTATAAAGATGCTCAAAATAATTAATGTTTAATGATTCTGCATGGTGTAAGAGAGGACAGAAGGAAACTGGCAGGTTTTCAAGATTCTGTTGTTATACCCTGCAATAACAAAGTAGAGTTCCAATAGTGCTTGCAATGTTTGCTTCTTGACCTAGCCTAAATTGAAGGGCTGACATCCCCCAATCTTCCAGAGCAACTTTTTGGAACCCAGAATATTTTCAGCCTCAACAGGCAGCTGATCTCAAAGGGCAAGCAACTGTGGCTCCTAGTTAGTATTTGGCTGGGGACCTCCCAGGAATTCCAGGGATTGTAATATAGATTGGGAAGTCAAATTAACAGATCCAAAAGGGAATACCAAGAACTGCATGGATGCAATCACCAGAAGTCAATGATAACCAGCCAGTGACTTTAGCTTTTCATTACTTGCCAAGGTAGTGACTGAGATGCTATTTATTTTAGTTAATTCTCTAAATAATTGAAGTGCTTTGTACAAAATAAATACTGTTTATGCTGATATAATATTGCTCCTTTTAACTATTGCAAACCGAATATGTACAAATTGTAGATTGGGTGTCCAGCTAAGTAAAACTATTTCTTGAAGTTGCAATAAATTGTAGCAATTGCTCTTATAAAGAAGATATAAGAGAAAGAGAGCCTTTTCTGTCGTGGCACCCACACTCTGGAACATCATTCTCCCTCGAAGTGAAATTGGCTCCAACCCTGCTGGCCTTCTGGAAGACCCTCAAAACTTGGCTGTACCATTGGGCTTGGGAATCCCAAGAAACTGTGGAGCCTTTTAAATGGTTATATTGTATATAGTTTGATTGTACTCTTCTCTGTCATTTTATTATTAAATTTTAAATGCAGTTAATTGTTTTTATTTGTTTTAATCAATTAGATTAAAGTAGAAGACTATGATTTTACTTGTGTTTTAACTGTGTACACCACCCAGAGTCACATGTAAGTGTGATGGGTGGCCATATATACTTAATAGATAAATAAAGTTTCTTGTAATGTAACCATATTTTTCATAATGAGTAAAGTGGGAATGTGTGCATGTGTGTGTGTGTATGCATGTGTGGGGGGGGGAGGTCATTTGCAAGTGAAAAGCAAAGATGGACAGAGAACAAAAACTAGGAATGTTAATGAAATGTACTACATATTTCTATGGCAGAAAATTTAAATTTCATTAAAATAACTCTATTTGCCACATGGATTTTGATATAATTTAACCAAGTAAAATAGCAACTTTAAATTTATGATAAGGAATCCACATTTTTTTCATCACAGTTTTCATTCACTGTTAACATTATGCTACCTTGTTCCTCATGTTTCTCTTCCCAAAGCTCTGTATGTATGTATCTCCTTTTACTGAACATATAACAAGTCCTACTACTACAGACACTAGAGTGCAGCATATTTCTGATTTGCACATCTCTATACTAAGCCTCCAACAACCTGGCAGAATAAAAATGACAGCAGAAACACTTTTGCTTCTCTCTATCCTTTCCTGGACACGTGTGTGTGTGTGTGTGTGAATATTTCACTCCCATTGCAATGAATGAGAGAGAACAAATTTAGACATGCAAAATGACTGGTAAAAACCAAGACCACTATCACACACAACCACCTCCAATTTGTAGATATAACAGAAGGCTTTAAATAAAACGTTATTCCCATCATGCTCCTGCCCAAGGCCCATCATGTCTCCTCTGGGAGCTTTACAATATTGCATTTTTTCTTGGTGCTGGAAAGGTGCTGGCAAGAAGGCAGGAAATGAATCTAATGTTTGACTTCCTCTTCCTTGGATAATCCCTCTCTCCAGCACAGAAAAAGCCATCAAAGGTATCATATTATATCTAGGACAGTGTCCAAGGGACCACAGGATTGCAGTTTAATTGTTAAGAGACTTTGGAATCCCAAAATGTATAAACTCAAAATAAACTCTCAATCAATGACTAAAAGCTTTTCTACTGAATCTACTTTCTAAATTTTTTTCTAAATAATATACCTTCACATTCAATCAATTATAGGTGCAGTATGTACTTTTAAAAAATGAATTTTAGAATTTTTAATAAACATATTTAGGGTACCAATCCTTAGTTTGACAAACTAACCTCCTTTTGATTATTGATATTAATAATCCATATTATTATTAATATTTGATAGACTAGTAAAAAGAACTTTGTATAATCTGGCATTAAAAATTAGTTACCAGAATCATCTGTATCAATATTAAAATGCATTGATGAAAATGAATCCAATAATGTATTAATGGAGGTGACCTGATTCCATCAGTTTCCAGACCTCCCCCCATGATACTATAAGAGCAAATTTCAACAGATGGTTGTCTGAGCATGATAGGTTATTTCTCACCTCCCCCCAATCCAGGCCATCTCCTTCTTGAACTGAGAGGCCATGTGCCTCTGAACTGAGAAGCAAATTATCAAGAGGGTTCCCCCCTTTGTACAAGTCCTGTAATAGACAGACAGTGGTGTCATGGGAGCAATGAAATTCCAAGGGTTTGCTAAGGCAACCTCAGAATGTATGTTTAAGCTGCCAGGAGCACCATTTCAGTGTTTCCCAATATATTATATGCCGCTGGGAGTCAGGCAGCACATATCTTTAAATAATCCTCCTCCTCCTCCTCCTCCTCCAGACCCTCCCCAGATCAGTCAACGGGTATTGGGTAGCAAACTGTACAGTACACCAATATTTTCCCAATCTGTCTCCCTGTCCCAACACCTGGTAAAGGGCCTCATAGCCTTCCTTTGTTTGCAGAGTTTTTCTGGTGGTGAGCAAGATGAAATTCTAAGAATACAGTGAATCTCCTTGCCCTAACCCCTCAGCCTGGTTTGATGTTCCCAAATAATAGGTATGTTCTATAACCTACATTACATATTGGGACCTTTTGAACATATTCTAGAACAATCAAGTACTAGTAAAATTTCTGGTAAATTGCAAAATATCATGCTCTGAATTAAAAACATCATGCACAGATTTCTTATCCAAATACCTGTACGGTACTATCTTTTGTTTCTTTTTCTGTTTCTTTTATATATTGATATAATTCCAATAGAAAGTAAGAACTCCAGCCTCTTTGGATGTATCTAATATTAAAAACAAGATGTGTAGCCTTTGTGATATATCTTATTTTTAAAAGAACATAACAAAAGAAGTTTTGAGTTATTGAACAATACTAATAATGGTACACAATTATACATGACCTAGATGTTACTCTCCTTGATAGTCCATGTTAAAAAAACTGTTCTATTTATCTTGAATATTGTCATTAACAGACAACTTTATTTTAAACTGTAAGGTGATCCTGCGTATGCTGCTTCTGTGTATACTTAAAATAATTGTCTCATCTTGCCTCACCCTTAAATCCCTCCTTGCTAAACTCTCAAGGTCATGCTTAACTCAGGGGGAAGCTGAGTTCATCAGAGGAGGTAGCAACAAACCAAACCAGCTGCATATTAATTCTGTGGTTTTATAGGCCAGGTTAGAGTTAAAAGTTTCCAAATATTTTTGCACAACTATGGAACACTAAGTGTATTTTTTTCCAAAAACAAAAATTAAAAAAAAACAGTAAAAAGTTAAAATGTTATAAACCATTTTCCTGGCTTTTGTTGTTATTGTTTTTCAGAGAAATGGTTTTAGCAGTTTAAGTTATATGGGTAATATTTTGACTGATTTTTTTTTAAAAAAATATTCTTCTGCAGCCTGAATCCCCAAATCAAATCAATTGACTAGTGATCTATGGATGATTCCCTGTCTATTAAGTCCTAGATAACTAGGTTCCCTTAATATTGCTATAGTTCCTTGCTACCTGCTGTTTCTTAACTCACATATTATTAAGAATTTGGTCTTTCTAATGACTATTACTATTCCAATGCTTACTACTATGAATGTAAACAAAACCACCCTAAGCCTTTATTTCAGTTGATTTCATAAAGAAACCCACTGAAGCAGGGAATTAAATGCTCAAAGGATGTAACTTAGTACTTATGTCCTGATATCTGAAGCAAGTATGTAAATTGTGCCATGACATTATGATGAATTTATCACCCCCACCACTTCTGCAGACACCCGTGAGGAGTAAGAAGTCTCACACAACAATACAAGATGCATGGTCTGATAATTCCTTATCAGAATCGAGCAGCAAATCATTACTGCGAAGTTAATAGGCCAAATCACTATCAAAGCGCAGTCCAGCACTCAAGTCAAAGTGTTCAGTTTGTGAAGAAAGATTCAAAACATTAGGCATGAAGAACTGTCAGAATTCTGGTAGAGGTTATCCTGGTGGTCATGCAAAGGTTGATTTCAAGGAATAAAGCTATCTGGGCCAGGCTGTCACAGATGCTGTTTCAGTGTTTGAATGAGCCACAGCAAAAGCTTTTGTCCCTTGCAGCTCAATATCTGAGCACAACTAGCACTGCTCAAATTGAACGGCAGTTGCTGGGTTGCCTGGAAGGAACAACTCACTCCTAATATACAGGGTATCCCAAAAGTCTTAGAGCAGCTTTAAGCTTTTAAAGCATAAATTGCACTAAGACTTTTGGGACACCCTGTATTTTTTCAGCAATCTGACACCTCTCAGTTTCTGAATTTAGAGGTGCTCTCACAGACTTGATGGGAGTGATGTACATGTAACAGAATCTGAGTCCAGAGGTTGGAGACAGTGGAAAGTATTCTGTGAAGACCTAGGTGCTGCACCTTTAGGATTAGTTTCACCAGGTGTTTATTGTCATATAGCCCATGACAGGATCCTCTTGTTATGAAACAGGACACTCCAGGAGCAGAACATTCTCAAGATCTCATAGGTTGAATGGTGTTAGCTTCTGAACTGGATTCCCATGCCTGAGATATGCCAAGGAATCTCCTCTGAAGAACAGGTTAACAAGTTATATTTCAAGTTATAGTTCAGATTTAGTTAATAAACAAAAAGGTTCTCTTATGGAAGATATGCAGCCAAATATTATCTATATAGCATCACTAACACATGCAATTTGATGTCTAATCTTAATAGCTTTAAATGCAGCATTTCTCCCAACTCAGACAGATTATTTGATCCCTCAGATAAGAATACTATATGACATTTTTCCATTCCAAAAATGTTTTAAGACCTGCATATGTGGAATACTCTATAATAATGATGAACAATCACCCAAGTCTCACTCACAAGGTAGTCAAATTTTGCCCAGTGCAGTCACAGTGGCCACAGATGAAGGCAACATATACCTACTCCACCTTTCACATGCTGGAAAATGAGGTAGGGAGTGGGGTAGAGGCTGGGCAACACCAAATCTGACAGGCTTTGCCCCCTTTCAGTTTAAGGATGGTTGAACCTAGTTTGACCTATTTTGCTGATTCAGTGTGGTTCTTCTTCATTCATTTTTTTAAATTAACACATGAAATTTATAAATATTTTTCATCACAACTTTGACATTAGAGTTGGTGTTTGGGCTTTGGACTGGATCCATAGTAAGAGAAGGTTGGCAGAAAATACTATGATACTGGAACAGGGGCCCCTGGTAAGGGGCCAAGGTCAGGGATGACCTCATGGAACAGTCCACCTTGGATTAATAACCAGGGTTCTATCACATGCTGGTAGGTAAACTTGTAATTTGTTCGCACAGAACCATGCTCACAACCTGCTATTCCCAGTGGTTATCAGCTGCCAGCTGGGATTGGGCTTTGCAGCCAAAAGTGTAGGAGGCAAAGCACAGAATTTGAGTCTAAGCCCAATTCTGCACCAAAACATGTTTGCTGGAACCAATAAAATTGTGGTCAATTTCTGAAATATATTTCATGTATCTTATTGACACTCATTTCTATTCATTTAGCACTGCCAGGTAGACAGTAAGCTCTTAGATCACTATTGCTTTACCACATATCACATGTACTATTATGAACATTTGTCCAATAAACAGGCAGGGGTCAAAGGCAATCATTGAAATATTCAGAATTACTTATGATATCCAAAAACAGATAACTCTCTACAGAAAGCAGATAGAGTACTTGCATGCATGTATTTCTAAGAAATAAATATTACATAAAATAAATAATAATGGTGCCATACCAATATCACGAATACTTTTCTAAATAATTTTAATACTAAGGAAGGTTGCTTATATTCACTAGTGTCCATTTAAGATAAAATACTGGAATTTATATTTCTTCAAATCTTTAGTCTATAACAGCATTCTTGTTGATGGCTATTATATCATCAACCTAGAACAGTTCAATCAGTTTTCATTCCATAGCAGTAGTGGAGTAGCGACTAGTTACCCATGTTTTTTCTACAGCTATTCAGATTGTCAGTTAAGCAGATACTTTTATAGCAGCCATTCCCAACTAATTCTCAGTATAGACTGTATGAGTATATAGGCAGTTACTTTATACATTATAAAATACAAAATATAAAGAAGGAAAAAAGATCACTATTCCCAAAGTACTATTTCCAGACATAAAACAAATAAGCACATTCATCTGTCAAATGTCATGTGTGAGCTATAATAATGCAAGTAGCCATGGGAACAGACATAGAATTTGTTTTTATGTGATGCTTTCATAAATACACTTAACATGAATGAACACTGAATCTTCTTATTGCTCTCTGTAATTCGTTAGGCAACTGAGTTGGGAATGGAGGTGTTCTCTCTGAAGAATTGGTCTTAGCTATTGTTCAGACCCCTTGACTTTCTAATTCTATTTTTCCTCTACAGACAAATAAAGCATTTTCAAGAAGAAAAGCGCCCTACTTGCACACAAAGACATCTGATTATCCAAGGACCATTACATAGATACAAGGCGGCAAGCTTTCCATCATGCAAGGTGTGGTATTGAAGCCATTCCTGTAGAAATGCTGCCACAACTGCAGAAGTTAATGGAGTTTTCCTTTTCTATAAAATGGTTGTTAGAACAGAAACAATACAGCACATATCTATAGAAAAAGAATACCAGATTCATGGACGTCAAAATACTACACATGTAATTTCTTAAAGCAACACATTCAGTTAATGAATTCATTATAAGATTTTTTTTTTTTTTTATCCGCAGTCAATCATTACCGATTCTGCGGCGACTGCCTGGACGAGTCCCTGCAGTTTTCACAGTGAGGTGTTTCGGAAGTGGTTTGCCATCGCCTCCTTCCTAGAGCAGAGCCCAGCTGGCGAGCACAGGAGGTGGGGTTTCTGTTGCTTCACGCCTTTTTGGGCGTGCGCGGGTTCCGTGTTACCGGCAACTGGTCCTGTCTCCTTTGCAAGGCGCCACCAGCATTTTTCCTCCCACCGGGGTGAGAGTACCCATTTATCTACTCACGTAAGTTTTCGAGCTGCTGGGTTGGCAGGAGCTGGGGAGGAAGCAGGAGCTCACTCTGCTGTGCGAAGCTGGGCTCGAACCGCTGAAGTGTCGACCATTTCTGGCCAGCAACTTTCAGCGTCATTAAGCCGCTGCACCACCATGTCTCCATTATAAGATTGCTTTGACTTTATAATAGTATTTATATCTCTTTACCTGAGCATACTCTTTAAAGATAAACAAATTCAGAAGGGATTAATGCTATTACTCAAGCCATTGTGGAAGGAAGGTCCCTAAACTAATGAAAAGTTATGTGCAATAACAGTGGTTTAATTATAAGAAAGCAAGAGGAAGAGACTAAAATATTAAGTTTTTACTATTTCAGGCTACAATGCATCAAACTAAAATATCTGCTCCTGTTTTTGTTTTTGTTTTTTTAAATACAAATAAACATGCCTGGGATCCAGAAACTTGCAGCCTGGATACATGTATTATTGAAGTGAAACCCACAATAATCTATGAGGCTTAGTCCCAGATGAGGGCATATAGTATTATATTGTACCCTGAGGTATAATCTTAAACAATTTACTAGACAATAAATTGCCACTGAAAGCAATAGCAATAAAGTCCTATTAACATACATTGGATTGTGCTGTCCCTCGTCTTAAACCAAAAACTGGACTGGCCCATTGCTATACAAAACATTCTTCTTTTTCAAGAAATAATACTTTATCTAAAAATGTATACAGTACATGCTTGACTCCTCCCTCCCTTGTATGAAAGTTCTTTTCATGAAGGAAGCAGCAAAGAAGTATATGATTTACAAAAGGAGAAGATAGGATTTTCCAAATTCTTAACATAATCTGCTAATTATGAGACCAACATTTTGGGGAATTATGTTAAGCTTAATTTATTTCTGAACTCTCTTATTTGGAAACTGAGTATAGCACTGCATTAAACTGATTGTTTTAATGCCTTATAATTGCCCCTAATATTTGTTGAATTTTTCTTTCATTTTTTAAAAATTGCCTAAGTGCAGTTAAGCAAAACACAGTAACTACAGGCAACAAGAAATTAAAGGCAGGTAAGTACATGGAATCTGACTGAAGTAAGTTAAGTGGCTGGCAACTAGGGTGCAATCAAGATACTAAAGAAGGGAAGCATTTTCTTACACTCCCACCATAGAAATGCTTTAGAAGATGAATGGAGCAATCTAACCCTCTGTCAAAGCCTAGTAGGTTAGTCAAATGTGTTGCAGGCTAAGGTTTGTATGTTGATTTATAAACAAGGAAATCTGAATTCACAGATATATAAGAGAAAATATTGCATGTAGTAAGGTTATAGTATTTCTTAATGCACCATGTTTACATAGAAAAATAGTTGGAAATTTGGCTAAACACAGAAAGTTGTAACTGCAGTGTTAAGAAACATTGTAAAAATCAGTTTTATGTTGGAACTGCTACTAAAAGAACATTAAAATATTTTGCAAATCTAATTAACTTAATATATTATTTGTTATTAATATTCTATATCTTAAAATCTAAATACTCTGCAAACAACTATAATCACCTTCTTACAGGCAAACCATGGTATAGACATCTACTAAATTAATTCACATGGTCATACAAATTAATATGCCGCCCAGAGTCTCTTTTTGTGAGATGGGCGCCCATATAAATGTGATTAATAAATAAATAAATAAATAAATAAATAAATGCCATAATCATTATACTAAACATAAATATGTATTTCCTAGAGAAGTATATGTCCCATAATATGTAACTTCAATTTTCTGTTATATGATACAATTTAGCAAATCTTCTGCAGACCTATTTTGTCTTCTGGCTTTATACAGGAGAGCCTTCAGAGAAAAAAAATAACAGCTGTTTTCCACATAAGCTTTGTTATTATATCTGTTGATAAACAGAGAAGTTTCACAAATTTCACCACACCTGCAATTTCTGAAACCAAATTTACTCTAGATTTGGAGAACCAAAAAATGATACATTAACTACATGTTACATAAATAGACGGATCTGTCAAAACAAATAGAAGACAATAACCAAAGGTTCACAGGTATAATTAGACTCATAGAAAAAAACTTTATATTATGCAGCTCTAAAAAGCCAAATGAATATGGCACCTGAGGAAATGTTTGACAGTTGCATTTTTTGGTTTAGACTTTAGTGCATTTTACTGGATCAGATAAAGCCCTTCTAAGCTACCATTCTGTTTTCACATCGGGTACCAAATGTCTTTGGAAATTCTTAAGCAAATCATGAAATGTGATTATCATCTCATATTATTTGTCCCTGGAATGTGTTATCCAACATATAAATCCTCTGAACATGGAGGTACTCATAGCTAATTGTCATAAACCTGGCACCTTACAGATAAGTTATGACTGCAACATGCGAATTCCCAGCTATGGGGCCACATTACATCTGAAAGACTCAAGGTTTGAAAAGCTATCACAAAGTGACCTGGACTTGAATTTAAATCATGCTTTATCATAAGTTATCAAACATTACAACTTATAGTTCTTTATCTTTTTATTGCTATTTTGAGTTAGTTATTAAAAAGTTAAATTACCTCTTACTGTATTTGTTTCCTATCCTTACCTGTCCTTTCCACATAATACTAAGAAAACGAAAACCAGGGTAATCAAATGAGACAGTGAATCATTAACTGTTTTTCATCAACATTCAACAATAAGTATATGTATACACACACAGTACTATATGTGTATATAAAAAGATTATTAAAAATGGAAATTGATAATATGTAATAATGACTAGTATTGCATCTGTTAAAACCTAATTAATTTTCATGCACTGACACACAAACATCTAGATAGATACCTCTGCTAACTTGTTGCAGCAAACACAATATGGCCACTTTGTTCTTGTCTAATGACATACTGTATGGGATTGAATTTATTTACTCCCAATAAATACTCCTATGTAAGCATATACCAAACATAGCAGCCGTTATGTCTGAGAACCATGTACAGGGCTACATTGTTAGAATCCTATTGTGACACCTTTAAAATTAATAAACCCATTGTAAAACAAGCTATTAATGGCCCTAAAAGAAATATATAAATATGGTTTTGTTAAACAGTAAAACCATGAGATTTAAAGTATTCTACAAAATATGCCTTTTCAATAATAATTCAAAATAATTCTGTATAGCATCTTCTTTCTTATTAAAATACATGCAAATATATCTTGTCTTGCATAGATGAACTTAACCAGTTTAGCTTCAAGTAATACTGAATGTAGCTCCAGACCAGTCAATTGTGTAAATATTTTCAAGAGCTTCAAATAAGATCTAGCCCAAGATGTAGATAACCCAGAAATTATTACCTTTAGGCACAGTTTTCATATTTGATATTTATCAATTCGTTTTACAAATTTCATTTTTGTGAGCAGAGATTAAATATATTGTTAAAATAATTTCAAGCTAATTCAGAATTTACTTCCCTAGACCAAATATGTAAAATTGTCTGGTTCTTAATATGACAGATAACCCCAAATAAAATTAAACAGCTTGCTGCTATTCAAGTGAAAAATGATCATGTTAAACATTCAAGATATGTAGGCAAAGTTCATGATATACCCAGATTGTTTTTACATATGTGTGAGAACACACACATACTTAAATTGTGGTTTCACACACTTCGTCTCATAGGCTTCGCCTTTGATGTGGTCAAAACTATTGTCTCATTCCACCATTTCCAGAATATTCCTTTTACTGGTTGAGAAAAGCCTGAGATCTGCTCCTCGAGTTCTCTGATGCCCTGACACATTCCTCAAGTGTACCAAACCTGGAAACGGCAACTTCCTAGCGCACATACTCCCGGCCAAACATGCACATGTGTAACGATGTCATGTGATCATCTACAGGCAGGTTGGATACCTCTTTCTGCTCCCTCCTGTGGCAGTCCTTTGCAGGAAGGAGATAAGTTGGAAGTGGCCCCGAGCCCGCTCAGGCCAGAAGCAACCCACCTTATCCTACATTACTGCTGCCCTTCCACCTTGGCAAGCCAGCCTCGGGGCCATGCCCTTTGGCCTCACTGCAGCCCAACGGGGGCAATGCCACGGGCAGGGGCTCTTTCCGGCCCCGGGGTGGCACATTCCCGGTCCCTGCGCGCTGCCGCGGCCACGTCCCTCCCGCGCAGCCAGGGCTGGCGCTCCTCGCCCCGTAGCGCTCCTAGCTGAAGGAGGGATGGGGCGCCTTACCAGTCCGTGTGCGGCTCGTCGATGACCAGGAGCAGCTTGAACTTTCTGGCTGCCGCTGAGGAAGCCGAGGCGGCGTCCACCAAGCCCGCCGAAGCTGCCGTCTGCTTCACGGCGTTGGAGAGGGAGCTGAAGAAGCTGCTGCCCACCGACTGCTGCTGCTGCGGCGCCGGCGGCGGCGGCGGCTGAGACGGCTGAGGAGGAGGCGCTGCTGGCTGCGGCTGCCTGCGCTCCGAGGCCGGGGAAGAGGAGGAAGACGCTGCCGAAGAGGCAGGCGGGACCGCCGGAGGGGGAGGCTGTTGGGGCTCCGGCCGCTGCAGGTCGGTCATGTACCCATTGGGCAGGTTGGCGATGAAGCTGCTGTCCGAGAGCCTGCGTCGCAGAAAGTTCATCATCTGGCCGCCGCGCGGAGGGAGGACTGGCCGACGACGAGGGTGCCTGCCCGGGGCAGAACGGAGGGCTGGCTGGCGGGTTTTCCGCGCTGCCCGCCGCCTTGCTGGGTGGCGGAGGAAGGGAGGGAGCAGGAGCGCTGCCGCTGCTACGTGCGGAAGCCGCCGCGGCTGCTGCTAATGCCGCCGCTTCCCCGCTTGTCCCGCCCTCCCGTCTCTAGGTGGCAGCCGCCCAAGCGGTAGCTGCCCAGCGTTGGTTTGCCTCGCTCTGCTCTGAGGATGCACGGGCGGAGGGAAGCGGCGCGGACCGCGCCCTTATCGCCCGCCCCGAAATCGGCGGGGGCCCCCCGGGAAGCCCGCGTTCAGCCGCGGAGCCCCGTGTCGGCGGAAAAGCCTCCGCGCTTCCGGCATCCTCCCCGCGCGCAGAACTCCTCGCGAAAACAGCCCTGCTCCTGTTTTGCCGCTCTGCGTGTTTACCTCAGAGATGCCTGGGGCGGCGAGGTCTCCACGGGCCAGGGTCAGCCCTGCCCCGCAAAACTGCTGGCATTTTGAAGGAGAGGTTCTGCTTCATCTGTGCAAAACAGCGTAGATAGCTGTTGTGGGAACTCGAGGTCGACCGTCATGGCACTTTTGGCCCGGCACTGTCACGCGAGGGGCTGCCTGGCGCAGGTCCTCAGCGGTCCAGGCGTCCCCTTCATGTCTGAAAGGCAGCACCTACGGGGAAGATACAAACGATCGCCCTTATTTATTTTAATCCTATCATGTGGAAATGGCACCAACGCTATAAAAACAACAGCCCAAAATATTTAACATTTAATAGCCAAATCAGTGTTGGGGAATCTCAACATGAATGGCTCTTTTAACAGATGACAAAACACTTGCACCATATCCCTAAGGGCAAGTCACATTACCAAGCTGTCAAGGAGAAGGTCCTTTTAACCCTGTCAGAAGGAGCTGTTCCTCTTTCAAAGTTTTAATTTATTTATGATATGATTTCTTAGGCTATACCCTAAAGATTGAAACTGAACATTTGCTATGGAGATTAAAACATTTCTGAATAACAAGAGGGAAAATCTTAAATATAGGTATGAGGGGACGTTCTCACTTCCATTAGCCCATTAAAGCTTCTAGCAAGTATATCAGAGAGGCTGCAAATAAAAATGAAAAGGGTGGAAAGAGTTACATAAAGTGCTTACTCACTGAATCTCTTGTCTCCTACACCTGCACAGCACAGTATCTCTGATACTAATCCATGTCTATTGTTTATTTCCAGCACCTGCAATTGCCCATGAAAGATCATTGAAGGTGTCAGAAATAATAAACCCCCATCTTGAGCTGTTGAAGACCATCAATAACAACAACAACAAAACCTCTCTAGGGTAGAAAAGGTAGATAAAATGTCATTTTCACGTGATACATGGATTCTTAAGGTAGGCACAAATGAGATAAGAATGTAGGGGGTATGGTGAGCACAGTTAAAAGCAACTTTTCCTCAGGAAAAGAGCCATTTACTCTGGCATCCCCCAGTTCCACTTGTGCAGATGAGCCAAATGATGCTTACATGAAAATAATCATATATTTTTCAGCCTTTTGAACAAACCCACCCAGAGGCAAACCTTTATTTGCTAGAAATCTGCAACACAAATGCAAAGGAAAGCATTCAGATAACTGATCCTCCATAAAAAGAACATAATCTTCTTGTTTATTATAAGATATTCTCCAGCACTGACACAATATATTATATTTTGCAATATATTTATGTCTTTTTTGGGGGGTGGGAAATTAATGCAAATGTATTAGCCTTTTGCATAAGAAATTTAGCTCTGCTAGATTCAGATTCAGTCATCTCTTAAAAATGCCAAAACATTTTAGAACATTTCTGTAGAAAAGAATATAAAGGACAGTACAATGCACTGTACCTCTTGTCGGTATTTTTCTATTTCCTATTACTAAATTCCTGGCTTAGAGTTCCAAAATTCCATTATCACCTGAATACATTTCTGGTCGGAATTGAACTTGGCAAAGGAAGAACTTGATGGGTCAAGGGTAAAGGTGGGATATATAATTTGCAGCCAAGCATTGGGGGAAAAGAGGCATGTTTATGTATGGCAAAGTTACCTGTCACTTTGACACAGCCAGCCAATATGACCAAGCATTTTGCTGCCACCACAGAATGATGATGGTGGATGATGATGATGATGTTGATAAACAAATCTGTTTTTAAAAGAGCACTTGGAGTTTTTAAGGGCTATTTTATACAATATTTTCAAATGTTCTTATCCCTATTATCTTATTCTTCTTTCTGTGAAGACTTGCTTAATGAATTCATAAGGACAGCTGCAGGAAAACTGATTTCTATCTGGAATTTCTTTCGGATAATGAATACAGTATTACCAAATATCACCCAAGTTTATTTTTCTTATTTACTGTATCAGTGTTTATTGTATACATATTAATTTTTGCATGTTATGGTTAAAAGCTTATTTATAGTCCTATTATTGTAAATCACCTTTACATCCATAAGGTTGAAGTGAAGTTTATAAATACTGTTAATTAAGAAAACATAAATATAAATAGCAGTACTATTTTAAATACTATTTTATAATGTTCACAGCTTAAACATTCTTCACAAGCCCCAAGCAGTTTACTGGTCTTTTGCTGTGAATGCTAAACAGTGTCAGTATGCTTCTCCTAGAGCGATGTTACTCATCATATCAGTTGCTAGTTTGGTCATGATGCAGTAGCTGCCAACTCTATAAACAACTATCTCTGCATGTGATTAAAACAACTAAAGGAGGAATTTTTAAGCAGGCACCATATGGTAAATGTGTTTGTGAATCCATCAAGAGAGCCAGCCATGATCAAGCAATCACAGATTCTGTACGATGATATATATTCTCTGCAATTTAGCCCAGGTTGATCACTTATTACCACCAGATCCACTGAATAAATCTGAATCTCTGGATGGAAAATGTATTCCAAGTTGACTTCATTGCTGCAGACTTTTACAGTACAAACCTTCTTTATACATTCCCATGGCTAAACTATCCCGAGCTAAATGCTATCACCCTAGGATAATTTGGTTAACGGAATCATCCAGCCAAGTGAAATGGAGAGTTTTATCATGCATCACACCCATTATTGTTGTATAGCACAAAGCTGTGATCTAAAATTGTCATCCATAGTCTCATGTTTGATTCTTTTAATAAATCTTGGTGCATCAGTTCTTCTGAAGCATTCTCCTGTTTTCTTCAATAGTAGAGTTCAGTGAAGAAAAAAACGGTGGAATCAAAGACTGACAATGACTAAGGGAATCCATTTCCTCAGTCCTGACAGTCTATTCAAGTCTCATAGTTTGCAAAGAAGAAGATTTTCAGTGAGGACTTCGTGCTATATAACTGCAAAGAAAAAAAAGTCTGGCATCTGGGGGAAAGGGTTGTTCTGTTGTTTTGTTTTTATTGGTTATTATGAGCCACTTAGGATCACTATGTGAGATAGGTGGCCATATAAGTTCTTTAAATAAATAAATGCTGACAGGGAAAAGTTTTTCTTCATCTCTCAAAAGACTGGGGCCAGGCCTTTCAGTTAATGTAACTGGAAAAAGATTTATAATAGACTGAAGGAACTACTTTTTCACACAGCAGACAATTAACCTATCCAGTCCATTAGCACAAGACATGGTGATGGCCACTAACTTGGATGGCTTTAAAAGGGAATAGGATAAAATCACAGTGGACTTTTCTATCACACACTATTGATCTCGAAGGCTCATATTACTTCTAGAGTGGGGACAGCATGTCTTCAAAGATCAGTTGAAATGGAACAACAGGAGAGGCATATATCTCCATCTCCTTGTGAGAATCTCAGATGCATCTGGCTGAGCCCTACAAAAGACAGTGGGCTAGGCCTTGGCCTTATCTAGCAGGGTTGTTCTTATATTTTTATGTAATTCCAAATCCATGTGATATTTACTGATACAACATACAGTATAATCAGACATGAACAAAGAACCAAAATCTGCACTCCTCTATAAATTACAAAAGGTTGTTTATTGCTGATCAAATATTGCATAATACCTTAAATGTACCAAATGTGAGGTAATCATGGGGGGGAATTTATTTTGGTTTGTTCTGTGAAGTAATTGCCCTTTGAATTATGACTGCAAGTAAACAAAGAATTTGAGAAGACAGCAGTAAATGAAGCATAACACTTAATTATGGATACTGATTTAGTTTATATTTTCCAAAATATTCAAATAAAGAAAAGAGATATAATCTGTAACATAAGCAAGATTAAAGCAAACTAATAAATTAACTACATAACAATGTAAGTGTTAATATTTACAGGTTGAGAAAAATGTCAACTAAAATTGAATGTCCTAGTTGCATGATTTAAAGTTCATAGAAGTGGGATTACAAGTTCTGATCTTCAGCACAAGGCTGAAATGACATCAGGATAATTGCACTCTAAGGCATATGCAGGGGAGGATCAGAAAAGTCAAGATGCTCGCACTATCATGTATCACAACCTGGCCCTTTTTTACATGTGTGTGATGTGTATGATACATGTTTAAAACAGGTGAGCTTTGTGCACATGCCTAACTCTCTTGACTTTTTTGATCTTCCACAAACTTCCCTGATTGTACCCTAGCACAAACAATCGTCTCTGTTACAGCTTTTTGAGCCTGACCTAAACTATAAGATATTAAGGGAAGAACAAACATTAACCTCTATGGAAAATTATAACACATATTAAACAACACAAAATTATGAATCTGGGTTACAGTTTCAGGTAAGTCACAGTTACGCCAATTGAAGTTCCCAGTTTGGATGATATGATAAGCTGCAATACATGAAAAACTGAGCTATATATCCTTGTGGTCTTGCTGTAGTAATAAAACTGCTGTAATCTAATGTTTGGACTTGGACATGGGAGACCTAAGTTAAAGTTCCTACAGAACTTTGGCCACCCATGAATTTAGGTCCTTTCTTAAATTACTCCTTTGAAAAAATGTTGGTTTCAAATGGTGTGTACTATTCTGAATACATGAAATGTTCTTTTTGCCAGTGTGCATGATGGTGGTAGCCATCCCATTTATCATTAGTATTTAATATTCCACATTGTTATCATAACTGTTGACAAACAGATGATCCATTCCTTGACCTAGTCATTGAGCCATCATTATCAGCCCCTCCTTGGTCTGAGACAGAGAGAACTATCTTGCCTGGGCACATACGAGACACTTCACCACTGCACTGCCTGCCTTCCAGTTTACTTGTACTTGGACGGAGATTCCTTTCATCCCAAAAAATCATATCTTCTTCATTTGGTCTGGGTTTTTTAAACCTTGCTTTCCTGAAAAAGCCTTATGGCCAGGGTCCCATCACCTTTCAACAGCCTTTGGGGGATGTTATTTAAAAAGAGAGTACCTTGAGGCAGTGAGCCTGCTGCCAGTCCACTCACAACCCAAGGAATAACATCACTGGAAGCTTTCTTTCTGGAAACCTCTTAGGAAATCCTGAGATCTATAGATCCCGCAATCTGTTTTGCTGGATTATATTTATACAAGTATCAAGAGGGAAGGGGTATTTAATGGGGAAGAAACCCGTACTGATTTCATTAAAGCCAAGTATTAAGCTATGCAGTAGTTGAATGGGGGAAAACGGGAACAATTCTGGGAGCAAACAATGAAATAATCATTTATGAACGCAATGGCTGATTATAGGGAAGCCTTAATACAACATTCTGTTTCTAAAGAGAGAATAATTCTAGCTAGCTTTAGAGTATTCTGAGTGAGAATTATTGAAAAATAGATATGAGTACTATCTAAATATTAAATGAAGCATTATTGTTTCTGAAAATAAGAAACATATTATTTCTTCACTCATCCAGACTAATGAAACAATATGTGCAATTTAAGTGTGTGAATCATATCTGGGCAAATTCTCCTTCAGGTACTGTATTTATAACAATAAGACGGGAACCTCAAAGGCAAAACACTTGCATATCTGTATGGCTGCATTTGAAATAATATCCCAGTCTCCTGTTATTGACATGCATGGAATTGTTCTATAGCCTTCCTGGAAGAAATTAAGAATTATTTTAGTGGGTTAGATCAAGGTTTCAATCCATCTTCAGCTCCAAAATATATCTCCCTCTATTGCCAGACAACTTTTAGAAAAGGTTGTTTTTTTTTTTTGAGACACTACAATATTTCCAGTACAAATAAAAACAAAAATCAATTTTCTCTTTTTATGTTGAACTTAGATACCTCTTCCCTAAACACTACATGAAAGTATTTAGGGAGGAGGAATCTTGTGCATCAAATTTTATGCTAGATTTTACTCCATTTCTTTAGGTATCCTTTGAAATGATTACAGAAACTCTATTAATGTGTCTCTCTGTGTGTATGCACATTCTGATGCAATGAATTTATGATCTTCCTTTTTTAAATCCTTTGCCTTTTCTAAGTATGGTAACATGAAAGTCAAGAGTTAATATCTGCAGTTACAGTAATCATTGAAGCAAGTGTACCATGAATAAAAATCTATTTTTATGATTACAGATATATTCTTGGCCATCTGTTAATCAGCTTGTCATTATGCCTTTTAAACATTATTTTTCATTTCATTTCTTTCTTTCTTTCTTTGCTTACATTGACACAACTAAGCATCCCAGAACTTAATTATCTGCAATTCCTTTTGGCTATTTAGTTACAACTGATAAACTCTTTCATGTAATCACTTGTTTTGGTAATCAATGAAAGTTGGACAGCAGATTCAGTTTTATATTTTCTTCTTTCAAGAGGAGATTATTGCTAAAACCAAAGCTGTTTGACTAAGGCAAGTAACCAAGTGAAATTCGAGAAGTATTATTGGTAAAATTTGGAGTGCAGCCACATGAAGTTCAAAGGAAGGTGGACATCTAGACAAATATAATAGACCTTTGTGCTTGTATCCTGGCTGGAGATGGTATCTTATGTGTTACACACACTTCTTTCCTCCCATGTATTCCAGCTCCCAGAGTGATACATCAATGCTTCTTTCAATTTGCTCTCCTTCCAAAGAGAATCATTTTGCAAAAAAAAAAAAAAAAAAATCATCAATGAACTGATCAGTGACTTTTTAGATCAAAATTTCTACTTGTAGGATGAAACCCTATATACTTTTTCACAGAAGTAAGACCCATTGAACTCAGTGATTCATACCTCAACTAAGATATGTATATGATCCCACTGTTGGCTGAAATCCAGTGGACACTTACTGTTTTGAATTCAGCAGAGGTAACTATGGCAGCACTTAAGTTATTCCGTAATAGCATTGCTCATACTTATCTATGCCATTTCTTTTATATCTATTTTAACAAAAGTAATATTCAGTAATGCTGCAAAATATGTGTGCATATCTGAAGCAATTTAAACTCTTTAATCACTTATTGTGAACAGTTACTTGACTTAGTTAATTAACTTTTAATTTGAGTTTTAAAATAAAATAAGCAATAGGCAGATTTTAATAAAAGAGTTACAGTCTTGTTAATTATGTTGTACTTAAAGCATTAACTTATAATCAAAACACCTTCAGACTGAAAGAAGATTGGAGGGTTTATACTCCAGAGCAACACAACTAGGGTACTGTAAAATATTTTATACTACCTTATTCTGTAATTCTTTAATTCAAGCTAGTCATAGCAAACACTCTTTTCCAACAACACAAGAGACGACTCTACACATGGACATCACCAGATGGTCAATACCGAAACCAGATTGATTATATACTTTGCAGCCAAAGATGGAGAAGCTCTATACAGACAGCAAAAACAAGACCAGGAGCTGACTGTGGCTCAGATCATGAGCTTCTTACTGCAAAATTTAGGCTTAAATTGAAGAATGTAGGGAAAACCACTAGACCACTCAGGTATGACTTAGATCATATTCCTTGTGAGTACACAGTGAAGGTGATGAATAGATTTAGAGGATTAGATTTGGTAGACAGAGTGCCTGAAGAACTATGGACGGAGATTCGTAACATTGTACAGGAGGCAGCAACTAAAACCATCCCAAAGAAAAAGAAATGCAAGAAAGCAAAATGGCTGTCTGATGAGGCTTTACAAATAGCTGTGGAAAGAAGGAATGCGAAAAGCAAGGGTGAAAGGGAAAGATATAAACAACTGAATGCAGATTTCCAGAGAATAGCAAGGAGAGATAAGAAGGCCTTTTTAAATGAACAATGCAAAGAAATCGAGGAAAACAATAGAATGGGGAAGACTAGAGATCTCTACAAGAAAATTGGAGATATGAAAGGAACGTTTAGTGCAAAGATGGGCATGATAAAAGACAAAAAAGGCAGGGACCTAACAGAAGCAGAAGAGATTAAGAAGAGGTGGCAAGAATACACAGAAGAACTATACAAGAAAGATCTTAATGTCCCCGATGTCCACGCTGGTGCGATCACTGACCTTGAGCCAGACATCCTAGAGAGTGAAGTCAAGTGGGCCTTAGGAAGCATTGCTAACAACAAAGCTAGTGGAGATGACAGTATTCCAGCTGAGTTATTTAAAATACTAAAAGACGATGGTGTTAAAGTGCTGCATTCAATATGCCAGCAAGTGTGGAAAATGCAACAGTGGCCACGGGATTGGAAAAGGTCAGTTTATGTTCCAATTCCAAAGAAGGGCAATGCCAAAGAATGCTCAAACTATCGCACAATTGCACTCATTTCACATGCTAGCAAGGTTATGCTCAAAATCCTACAAGCTAGGCTTCAGCAATACATGAACCGAGAACTACCGGATGTACAAGCTGGGTTTCGAAGAGGCAGAGGAACTAGAGATCAAATCGCCAACATTCGCTGGATCATGGAGAAAGCACGAGAGTTCCAGAAAAATATCTACTTCTGCTTCATTGACTATGCAAAAGCCTTTGATTGTGTGGATCACAACAAACTGTGGCAAATTCTTAAAGAGTTGGGAGTACCAGACCACCTTACCTGTCTCCTGAGAAATCTGTATGCGGGCCAAGAAGCAACAGTTAGAACCAGTCATGGAACAACCGATTGGTTCAAAATAGGGAAAGGTGTATGACAAGGCTGTATACTGTCACCCTGCTTATTTAACCTATATGCAGAGTACATCATGAGAAATGCCAGGCTGGAAGAATCACAAGCCGGAATTAAGATTGCAGGGAGAATCATCAATAACCTCAGATATGCAGACGATACCACCCTAATGGCAGAAAGTGAAGAAGAACTAAAGAGCCTCTTTATGAGGGTGAAAGAGGAGAGTGTGAAAGCTGGCTTGAAACTCAACATTAAAAAAACTAAGATCATGGCATCTGGACCCATCAATTCCTGGCAAATAGAAGGGGTAGCAATGGAAGCAGTAACAGACTTCATTTATTTGGGCTCCAAGATCACCGCAGACGGAGACTGCAGCCCTGAAATTAAAAGACGCTTGCTCCTTGGGAGGAAAGCTATGGCAAACCTAGATAGCATATTAAAAAGCAGAGACGTCACCTTGCCGACAAAGATCCGCATAGTCAAAGCTATGGTTTTTCCAGTAGTAATGTATGGCTGTGAGAGCTGGACCATAAAGAAGGCTGAGCACCGACAAATTGATGCCTTTGAACTGTGGTGCTGGAGAAGACTCTTGAGAGTCCCCTGGACTGCTAGGAGGTCAAACCAGTCAATCTTAAAGGAAATCAACCCTGATTGCTCATTGGAAGGATCGATAATGAAGCTCAAGCTCAGATACTTTGGTCACCTAATGCGAAGAGAGATCTCTTTGGAGAAGACCCTGATGCTGGGAAAGATTGAAGGCAAAAGGAGAAGAGGATGGCAGAGGATGAGATGGTTAGATGGCATCACTGAAGCAATGAGCATAAAACTGAGCAAACTCAGGGAGGCAGTGAAGGACAGGAAGGCCTGGCGCAATATGGTTCATGGGGTCACGAAGAGTCGGACACGACTTAATGACTAAACAACAATACAGCCTTGTTTCACTCCTATGACAAATTAGAGCCAGCCAGTTTTCTGTCAACACTTCATGCTAGACCAGATCAAGAAACAGACTCCACAGGAAGACTAGAGCTATACTGTATTGAAATAGACTACAATAACAGAATCCTGCAAGTCTTCTCTTCCCTCCCGCTTATACCCCAGGGAGTCAGGTGGGGGCTAGTCTGAGACTAGCTGCTTTCCTGCCTCTCTGGACTTAAGACATGTTGCTTCTGCACCTGGTGTTTCCCTAACAGCTTCTGGATTCCTTCTCCAAGATCATGTCCCTGCTTCTCTATACCAGCTCCTCCAGTAGACTCAGTTCCCCAGAATGGAGCCATGGAAATACCCCCTCCACCTGTCTCAGCAGCTCCCTGAGGTCACCTGAAAACTCTTGAAACACTGGGGTGGAAGGAGAGGGTGCTTGCTCCTCTCTTCTTGCTTTTGTGTGAGCCTACTCTCACTGTACTCTCCTGGTGGCTCTCCCAACCATCCCCTTGAGACTTGCATCCCGGAAGGGCTGCACCTTCCCCCCGTCTGCACACTCCTTTGGTCTTCATGCCTTGGCGACCCTGTGAGGGTTCTGTGCTCTTGGCATACACTCCGGACATTCGTGGCTCATCCCTCCCAGGAATTTGCCCATGCCTGCCTCAATGAGACAGCCCAGCAGGACTTGAGGGGGTTAAAATGTTATGGTACTGCTTATTTTTAGTAATTAGATATATTTGAATACATGTTTGACTTCCAAATGAATTCTGGTCATTGCTATAATAAAGAGCTGACTGACTGATTTCAATATGCATAAAAGTCCACTAAATATTTTCTTTTTATGAAAAAATACATTTCATTCCTAATTTTGAAGGAGTAGTGAATTTATTGACCTACTATGCCCAGTTTATCCTGTCATGATTATGTTTTACCTTAACGTGTTCCTGTCTGAAGTCTCTTTAAAGCTGCTTTTTGCTCCAAGAGCTGAGAGCAGACCACTTCACCAGTTGACCTAAGACTGGAGTAGAAACAATGCTCTCAGTGGCACCCAGGTCCAGCGGAGGCTATTTCTAATTTTAGAAGCTGTAAATATAGATATAAAATAAAAATATTTTCTACAAACTGTTTTCTCAAACCCCATTTGAATTGCACAAGGAATGCATACGTGAGTGTTGCTGAGCTTTTAAATGTCAGTTTTACTACACAGAAAATAAATTGCAATGTAACCTGCATTATTTATTAATGTGATTTCTGTACGTCCCCAATCCCATGACTCATTTATAATATGGTATATTTGAAAGCTACTTTTTTTTACAGTACAGACAAGATAAATTCACAACGGCTCATCCTTAACAGATGGTTCAGTATTTTCATAGTTTCAGACAGTTTAAATCCTGTAAATAAGAGCATGGCTACAAGGAGGAGTATGTCAGTGTTCTGAATTATATAATATGATAAAACCTGTCATTTCTTTCACAAGCGTGTATTCATAATGCACACTGTATTTTCCTAGTTGCCAGTGTGAAGTTACTTTGCAAACCAATAATAATAAAAAATGTAAGGTGTCCATGTGAATGATTGTAAGGATAGTAGTTTGACCTCTGGATACATCAACTTTAACATTTCTAATATCCTAAATATAAAAAATATTAACAGTTATTTGGCACTGTACAGCTCAGTCGCTATTATGACTTAGTGTTTATTCTCCAATGACTGCATTTGACTTAGAAATGTCATGGAGGCCTTTCAATTTACATGTCTAAGGTGCAGATATACCAAGTCAGGAGAGGCTAAAGTAATCATGTTCATATTATGGTTAATGAACTTGACACTCTATGCATCAGCCATTAAAATGCACCTTAACTACATTGCAGTCTATTCCAGTGTGATATCCTTCAGTATTGCTGAAACCACGACTCCAATTTTCAGAATTTGGTGTGATAGGCTCTCGCAACACCACGCCCTCACTGTTTCCCTATTAGACTACTGCAATGTGCTGTTTCTGGAGCTGCCCCTGAAGACTACCTGGAAGTTCCAGTTAGTGCTGAATGCAGCAGCCAGTATGCTGACTGGTGGACGCTGCGTTGACTGACACTACATTTCCAAGTACAATTAAAGATGCTGGTTTGACTGAACAAAGGTATAAAGGCATGGATATTTATGAATATCTATACACACATTTCCTCCAAGGTAACTCTGGTTGGCCTCTTTACTTTGCTCATAAGGGTGCAGGGACCCTGTAGAAGCATTTCTCCATCGCAATCCAACTCTCTGGAATGAGCTCCTCACCTGGCCTGCCAAGATCTGGTTGACTCCTGCTTAAATCTTCTTTTGGAAAGCAGTTACAATATGGCTCTTCCGAAAAACCTCTGGAGATAATACTGATATTTTGTCCACCATCAGATTGCTGGTGTGCTATTTTGACTCTGTGTCAAATCCGTGAAGTGCATGTATTCAAGTGGTATGTCCTTGGAATGAGATATATTTTGCTGATGATATATATTTGGCACCTTTAGAAAAGTCACTTTTTCCCCTGAATTTTCAGAGAATCTAAACAGCAGGGTTTAGACTAGATGGGAGGGTGAAAAAAACAAAAACAAAAACAGAAAAAGGCAGTGGTAAGCCAGTAAAGCTACATGGACAGGTTTGTGAAGTCAGTATGAGTAAAGCTTGATTCAAAGGTAAATTTCCTTGAAAGTAATCTTGACTTAATTTTTACTGTACTGTAGTATACCTGATCTGGGTAAAAGTGAAACAAAATATGTTAGATCTTTAAAATGAAACATTATTGGTGTATAGATGTGTGGGGCGGTTGGGGGTTGTGTGTGTATGTGTGTGTGTGTGTATCAGTGTTTCTCAAGTCCATACATCTTCAAGTCTCCAAGGTTGAGAAACACTGAGACAGAGACAGAGAATTAGAGGAACAGACTGTGTTTTTCTATCCTACATCTAAAGAGACAGTATCTATGACTTCAGTAATATTATAGTGATGTGGTATTGTAGCTTCCCCCCCCTCTTTCACATTAACCTAATTTTGAAGGGTTACACTATTTAAAAGATTGATAATAGAATTAATCTTTTTGTTTCTTTAAGAATTCACTGTTTGGATTTTAACAGAAGGGTTTTTTAGATAAGCAGAGATAGTCCAAAATATATGTAGCTTTAGAGAAGTATTTAGATGTCAGTGTTAAGAATCTTGGTATGGTTATTTACATCATTGATTAATGTGTTCATTATTACAAATTGTTACTTTACTGTTACTTTATTTGTTTAGATGAATTTGAGCAACATGTTTTCAAGATTTGGTGAATTTTGCCTATCATCATCACCATCATCAAATATTCATAAATTATCAAAAAGGAAAAAAATAACCTGAATCTTTGCTCTGTGCCACCTACTATTATGTCTTTAGGGAATTTTTAAAATGGCTTTCAGAGATCATTCTTAAGCATTCAATTGTAAGTATGACAGGTATTCTAAAATTCCATTGTAATATGAAATAACAGTATTTATTTAGCTGCATTACCTGTTAGCTGAGATGGTATAATTTCATTACAAAAATATCTGAATAATTATGAATAATTATCATTAAATAATTATGAATAATTTTTGTCATTCCCAAAAGAAGACAAAAACTTAAATTTAAACTATTTCTTTTCATAATTTCTCTACCACGATTCCATCTGTGCACAACCTAGCTGATTTTGTACAGTGAGGAACCTGCTGTTAGTAGATTTAGCTGATCAGGCAGAAAACCATCAAAGCCTGATTGTGACCAGTTTGCTACATTTATAGAAATCACATGACTTGATTATCAGGGTGACAGCAGAAGCAGAAATGGATGCACTATCTAATCATGATGGGTGGGTTTCTCTTTGTACAACTTTGTACAATATGACAAAGAAGAGAAGGATCTTGGAGGTTTAAGTACCATCAATGTGTTAAAAATGTAAGAGGGCAGCTGGATTAGATTAAGGGCCCATCTAGTTCAGCATTTAATGTCACATGCTAACATTTCTGCTCTGTAGCAAGTGGTATATAAGGCTGTTGCTTGAAAGCAATATAAAGCCAGTCCATTTTTAAAACCATTTGAATTGATGCCCATCAGTACATCTCAATTAATGCCCATTACTACATCTATTTTAACTATGCATGATGTGAAGAAGTATTTGTTTGTATCAATGCTGAAACTGTCTGCATTTAACTTCAGTGGGTGAACCTGAATTTCAACATTATGAAACAAAGGCCATACTTCATTTTTCATGCTATGCATGGTTTATGCACCTCTCCTGTCTCCCCACCTTATCTATCTTGTTGTTAAGATCAAATTCATCAAAATATTTCTGGCTTCACAGCACAAAGTAATCTTGTATACTATCTTGATTATTTGGATGTATTCCAGTCTGGTTTCCTGTGGGATTTGTGTTCCATATTGCCTTCTTTGCCCTTTGGCATGTACATGATGAATCTGCTAGAAGATATTAGGAGGTTTGGACTAAATCAGCACTTAATAACATGAAGTTCTACTTCTCATTAACGAAGGAGAGTGTGGAGGTTATAAACAAATGTCTGGAGGCAGTTTTGGGAAGCATAAGAAACAAACAAGCTGAAGATTAAAGTAAAATAAATATGGTATAGTTTGTCTTTTGAATGGTACTACATTCCCCAGGAATGATCCAATATGGTGATGTCATGAAGGAAAGGGAGAGAGAACAAAACAGAGGCAGAAACAGCGTCCGAAGAGGATATCTAAGGAAGACAGTCATTGAGATGGGTTGGACACCTAGAAGAGTCTGTGGGCCATTATAAAGTCTCCTGTTGACTTTATATGAGTACTGTGAAGTACTATAAAAAAACTTGGATGACTGGAGCAAAGCTGTGAGGGCTAGAAGGACCAAAGTCAAATGCAAAGAGCCTGAGACCATGCAGGTCCATTTCAGTAATAACATACAAATGTCAGCCGCTTCCACTATGGAACTCTGGCTGGCTCTCTGTCTTTTAGGCACACAACTAGGGAAAAGAGGTGTAAGATTTAAATCTTGGGATGGATATGAAACATATATATCTTGAGCTGTATGGTTGGCAGTTACTGGTTTTCTACTCTAAGTATGGCATTTTTAGTATCTATAATAAAATTAGTTTATCAAAGAGTACATCTTTGATTCTCTGCCTTCAAATTTGAGTACCATCTTCAGTTGTCATGCCTGAAAGTTTTGAACTTGACATACAAGTCTGTGTATGTCCCTCTTCTCTGTCTAGTTTGAGTCTTCATAAAGACAAACACTTTAACAGGGCTTCTTCTGTGTTATAATTCAGCTTTATCTTTTTCTTCCACATCTTGACTTTTATAGCCTGGAGATGTGCAGAGGTTCTTGGGACCCCCAACCCTTAATTCAAAGGAACAGAGAAGTAAGGCTGAATGTATTCAACATATTGGCTCTGTACCTATGCACAATCCTTTCCAGTGGCTTAACGTAAATGTTAAATAATATGGAAAGGAAAATAGAATACTTGCCAAAACTTCATTCTGATAGTACTTCCTAAAATAGGAGCAAAGTCACTACCCTAAAATGAATCCAACCTTCAGTTCCCATCATAGCCAAAATAATGCCATGATCAATAGTATTACAAGCTACTGAGAGATCCAGGAGTATCAACAGAGTCACATTTCTTCTATTTTAATCAAGGTATAGATCCTCCATCTTGGCAGCCAAGGGCAATTCTGCACCAAAATTGTCTAAACTCAGAATGAGACAGATCTAAATAACCTGTTTTCTTTAAACATTCCTGGAATTGCAGCATCACTGCCTTCTCTTTCAATTTGGCTAACAGATAAGCTAATAGTTGTTCAATGTGGTCAAGTCAAAAGATTTTTTTAAACAAGGTTCTCACCACCATCTCCTTTAAGGGAACATCACCTGCCAAAGAGAGATGTTAATCTCAGAAATCATTGGCAGAGTGAAATCCTTGGAAGCCCATATAAACTAAGACTGAAAAGAGTCTAACAGGCCAAAAGAAGTACACAATATATTCAAGAACTACATCCACTTCCTTGAGATCTAAGCACTGAACCACCTCATTTACCATGGAGTGTCACAACCTCAACTTAGGGCTGAGGGGGCTATGAGGAACCACCACATCAAACCCTAGCTTGATATTCCATATCTCCACTGAGTTGCAAATAGAAAAAACAGCCAGGTTAGAAAAGCATCTTTCAAAGCCTCCTAGAATCTAAACAAATTTATCATCCTCTGGGGCTGACTATAGCCTAATCTGGTTCCCATCCATGAAGAACAGCATCTGCTGAAGCAACCCAACCTTTACCAGGCAAAGACTTGTCCATGGTACCTGTGTAAGAATCTCTCTTCTTCAGAGCAAAAGCCATATTGAGGGCATGAGTTCCTTCATGGGTAATGTTTGAGATCTGGTTGAAATTTACGAAGGACATGAACTGCTCCTGCCATGGTAGCTTCAGTGTAAATACTGACATCTCCAAGAAATAGTGTTTGGGTCAGCTCAATCTGCATCAGCTCAATCTGGAATTCTGTTAAATGGTGGGATGGCCAATATGCCAACTGTTCAGATCAGACCCTAAAAAGCACCCAGGTCCCAGAGAAGCACCTGGAAAAGATGTTAGTAATTAAGTTTGCGCCATTCCTGCATAGAGTACTCAGCCAGCAGCAAGTGAAAAATTCCACAATACACACCAGATGTGAACTCTACATTTTGCATCCTCCACTCTTCCAATAATTACAAAGCCAGGAGCATTCTGGGTAAATAAAATAACACCAGCTGGTGACAGCTGTAGAGAGGGTTTCTGTTGCTGCCATGCCATAGTCAGACATCAGTTTAAACACTAAATGTGTTTATAGCAAATGAATAATAAAAGAAATGCTGTTATCATGAATAATGAAAAGCGTATTCTCTCTAAAAATGAAGATTGATTGAGTAATGGTATGTTTAAAATTATTTCACACTCCCATTATGGAGCTCTCCCATGACTATGCTCAGCAATTTCAACTTGTAGGAACTGGTGTGATTTTGAAATGTGGAGGTAAATTTATTGACTTGGATTTATATTATCTCTCTAAAAATTGCTCATTTTATTTATTAAACATCACAGAGACTTTTTTTTAACAACAAATGTTTTGTTTTTACTCTATTACAAAGAAAGAAGGTGGAATAAAAATGACAAGAGCCAGTTTGGTGTAGTGATTAAGGTGCTGAACCAGAAGCCAGCAACTTCAGCATCTGAACTCTATTCTTCCCTAAGGCATAAAAGCCAGCTAGATGACTTTGGGCCAGTTGCTTTCTCTTAACAGCATCACAGGGTTATTGTGGGGAAAGTAGAAGGTGGAAGCATCAGGTACACTGCCTTGAGTTGTACAAAATAAAGGTGGGATATATATCTATTAATACAATGATATGTTGAACTTTGTCACTACTGAAATTTATCCAACAAAACGGTTCTTAGTTCCAGTCTATAATTGATCTGTTCCAACACCACTTTAATTAGATCATGACAACTGGAGAATCATACCAAAGCAGTTAAAGTATTTTATGCAAAGCAAGTGGAACATACTTTAGAAATTGCCTTAGTATTCAGTTCAGTAGGATTGCATATACGTTAGGCCAGCACTGCTAACAGTTGACTGCCAGACAAGCTATGGCAGATGTAAGATTCTAAATGATTGACATACTTTTTGAAAACAGAATAAAGGGTAGTTTAGAAGTTTTTTCATAATTATTTTTATTTTGCAAGGCTTTGTTAGAAGATATTATGAAATAATAGGGAATATTTTGTTTATAACTTAATGAACTGGGAATTGTTTGTAAATTGAGAGAACTGTTTAAATATTGCAGGGAAGGAAGGAAGGAAGGAAGGAAGGAAGGAAGGAAGGAAGGAAGGAAGGAAGGAAGGAAGGAAGGCAGGCAGGCAGGCAGGCAGGCAGGCAGGCAGGCAGGCAGGCATAAGGGAGGGAGGAGGGAGAAACACCTGTGGTGTTAGTTCCAAAATGTCAGTGTGTTATATTAATAACTTTTGGATATAACAACATAGTAACTGCTTCTTTATTATTATTATTATGGGTTTGCTTTCTTGCTTTACTCTGAATACACATATGCATTAACTGCTGGAAAGTAATTCACTGTGTTTGTAAGTGGTCAGCTCCAATCCCATTTTCATTTACATCTTAATTCAAAATATTGATAAGCCATTTTTGGGATGAAGCATACAAGCCATTATCTATCTATCTATCTATCTATCTATCTATCTATCTATCTATCTATCTATCTATCTATCTATCTGCAACATTTAAAGCCTGCCCCAATTAAGAAGGAGTCTGGGAAAGGTACAACAATGTCATAAACAAAAAAGGAAAAAAGAAAAAAAAGATATTTTTTAACATTTAAATATTGCAGGGAAGGAGGGGAGGAAGGGAGGAAGGGAGGAAGGGAGGAAGGGAGGAAGGGAGGAAGGGAGGAAGGAAGGAAGGAAGGAAGGAAGGAAGGAAGGAAGGAAGGAAGGAAGGAAGGAAGGAAGGAAGGAAGGAAGGAAGGAATATTTATAGATATTTAAAACCCCAGTAAACCACAAAGAACCTCCTGGGTACCCCAAAGCTTAAACTATCCTAAGGGCCAAGCACCTGCTGAAACAACACTGCTTTGGCTAGTTTATAAAACACTCAGAGCGTAGGAACATTTTTAACTCTGGGTTTCCATTCTCTGAGAGCTTTCCGTGGAATGGAAGCTGTCGCAAGAATGCATATTGCCTGGTCAGGCCACACATGCTGCTTGAGGAAGGGGGGCCTGCAACAGCCAGCCAGGTTCTCACATTGAACAAAGCCATAATGTAGCCTGAGTTTTGGTAGTTCAGCACTAGAGAAATCCAACTGTTGTGGCAGAGCATGATTTACGCACCAGGGTACTATGCGGCTCTTCTTCCTTAATGGGCATCTGTTGTACATACTTACATACATATTGTAGCTGTAACCTACAGAACCCTTACAAATACCAGAGCTCACAAGCTCAGGATGTATATTGACAAGAGTGAAATCTGGAGCTTTTAGCCTCAAGCCACAAACAACATCTCATCATTCTCTGGAACCAGATGCTGCCTGCATGTGTAAGTCCATGAGGGGAACAAACACCTTTCAGTATTTCATTGGCATTGCTTTTATAGGTAGGAAGGGTATTGCAAGAGCAGTTCTTGGCTACAATCCAATCAATGACCAAATAATATCTATTAGACTTCATGGACAACCCTTTAATATAATGATCATTCGGATTTATGCTCCAACCACAGATATAGAAGAAGAGAAAGTAGATGAGATTTATGATCAAGTTCAATTTGAAATTGACAGAACATGCAAGCAAGATGTACTGCTTGTGATTGGAGATTGGAATGCCAAATTTGCAAACATTGAGGAAACTATAGTTGGATTGTATGGCTTAGGAAACCAGAATGAAGCAGGAAACTGACTTACCAATTTCTGCTACTCCAATGATTTCTTCATAGCTAACACTGCATTTAAACAATCAGAGTGATGGCTGTATACATGGACATCACCAGTTGGAGTACATAGAAATCAAATTCACTATATTATTGCTAAAGGGGAGTGGAGGAGCTCAGTTACAGCATCAAAGATATGGGCATGGGCTGACTATGGAACAGATCATGAACTGCTCATGTGCAAGTTCCAAGTTAAGCTGAAGAATAAGAAGAAAGCCAACCAGTTTCCACAACATGGCCTTGAGCATATACCCACCATTTTCGAGGAGAAGATCAGGAACTGCTTTGAAGTCCTGAAACTCATTGATAGAGAACCAGAGGAACTGTGGAATGAACTTAATGAAGTCATTAAAAATGAACGTAAAAAGAGACTGCTAAAGACGAAGAAATAGAAGAAAGCAAACTGAATGACAGAACAAACCATGGAAATTGCCAAGAAAAGAGAAGCCAAAGCCAAGAAAGACAAAAATCTCAGGAAGAAACATAACAAAGAGTTTCACACAGTTGTTAGAAGAAACAAGAAGCAGTATCACAACAACATTTGTAAAGACATTGAAGATGAAAACAGACATGAAAAAACAAGGAAAGTCTTTCAAAAGGACTCTGAACTCAGAAGAAGGTTCCAACCTCAAATTGGTATCAAAGGAGATCAAAGGAAGATGGAAGGAGTATACTGAAACATTATACAGTGGAGACATCAACACCCAAGATACCTTAGAAGATATTCCTTATTTACAAGAACCTCTAGTACTAGAAGATGAAGTTAGATCAACACTCTGGTCATTATCAGGTTGGAAGGTAGTGGGAACTGATAGAATACCCACTGAAATATGGCAAACAACAGAAGAATAATCAAAGTTCTAACCAACCTATGCCAGAAAATCTGGAGAAGGACACAATGGCCAATCAATCTAGATTCCAATACCAAAAAAAGGGGACTTAACAGACTGTGCAAACTATCATACAATATCCTTAATTTCACATGCTAGCAAAATAATGCTTAGGATCATCCTATGTAGATTAGAGCCCTGCATGGAAAAAGAGATATCCGATGTTCAAGCTGGCTTTAGAAAAGGCTGAGGAACATGAGACATTATTACTGAAGGATAATTGAGAAAGCCAAAGAATACCAAAAAGAAGTATGCACTTCATTGATTATAGAAAAGCCTTTGATTATGTTGATCACATCAAGCTGTAGAAAATGCTCAGAAAAATGGGAATCCCAGAACATCTCATTATCCTCATGAGAAACGAATATACAGGTCACAAAGCCACAGTATGAACAGAACATGGTGAAACAGACTGACTCCAGGTTGGCAAAGAAGTCCGACAAGACTGCATATTCTCCCCTTATTTATTCAACCTATATGCTGAATATATATTAAGGGAAGCTGAACTGGCAGAAGATGAACATGGTTTTAAAACTGGAGAAAGAAACATCAATAACCTGCACTATGCTGATGACCCTATCCTGATAGCTGAAAATGCAAAGGATCTGCAAGCCCTAGTACGGACTAAAATTCAATATAAACAAGAACAAACTAATGACAACAGGTAGAACAACCAACCTTAGAATTGACAATGAAGATGCTTTAGTGGTGGATAGCGTCTGCCTTTTAGCATCAACTATCAACAGTAAAGGAACAAGCAGCTAAGAAACAAGAGGAGGAAGGAGTATTGGTATGTTTGCCACCTTGAGTTGTATATGGAAAAAGGCGGGATAAAAATCTAAAAAAAAAATACCCCACAGACGAGCACTCAGCAGAGCAGCCATGAAGGCCTTGGAAAAGACATTCAAATGCCGTGATGTGTCTATATCTACAAGGATCAGAATCACACACGCTATAGCATTCTCTGCAATCCTCTATGGAAGCGAAAGTTGGAATTCAAAGAAGCAGGATAGGAAGAGTCCTGAAGCCTTGAACTTTGGTGTTGGAGAAGACTTCTGAGAATTCCATGAACTGCCTAGAAAACAAACGGATCATCAAACAAATCATCCCAAGGTCCTCACTTGAGGCACAAATGACCAGGCTCAAATTATCCTACTTCAGATACATTATGTGAAGACCTAGTTCTCCAGAAAAGGCTCTAACGCTGGGAAGGATGGAAGGAAAGAGAAGGGGATGACCAGCAGCAAGGTAGACTCAGTTACAGGGGCAATAGATGCACCATTGGAAGGCCTGAAATATTAGGTTAGGGATAGATCATCGTGGTGAAAATCTATGTGGTTGCTAAGACTAAACAATGATTTGATAGCACATAATTAATCAATCAAATATAACAAAGTAAAAATGATAGGGAAATAAGAACACAGATGAATGCAGGTATATGCATTTGAAAATTAGTTGCAAGTGGGAATTCCTGGTCTTCCACAAACTTACTTTTGTGATCTGTGTCTCTGATCATTTACAATAACATCTTAGCACAACTGAAACTACCCCCTGCCTCCCAGATGTCTTATGCCAGCTGCAACTAAATCTTGATCATTGACATTTTGAAATCCTTGGATTTGTATATATAAACATTGTTTTTTATTTGATTTTTGCTAGCCATTTAAGGTTTTTTCACCTGGATACTAGATGTGTGGAAATTAGAAATCTGAATGTTTGTTTTATATAAATTTTATTGCTTATATGTAATATTAGAGATTTTTTGAAATGCAGTTAACATGTGATAAATAAATTTTAGTCTTACTCTTCATAATATTGTGAATATTTTCTTTTATGTCTTTTCAAAGAGATTTGAAAAACAAATAATTCTGTTGATAAAGTGGCTGAAATAATTTAAGAGGTTTTCGTTGATGTTCACCTGATTCTTTAGAGCTATAATTCAATTAGTTATAGAAGTTTTATATTAGCTGCTATGGATTACCAATATTTAGGCAGGAAATCTTTCCAGATGCCATTAAAATTTAAATTAGTTTAGGTTCCCTCAATAAACTCCTCTTTATGTGAACAAACCTTTATGCAATCCATTTACCAGGGTCTAAGTCCCACTATTGTACATCTAGAGTTACTGTATGTAATGAGGAAGTTGCTGAAAGCAGAAATAAATATTAAATTATGATCAGCAGAAAAACATAATGAACCCAGTGTAACTGAACTCTTCCACCTACTCTTTTTCTATAAAGAAGATTAGATGGACATTCCAAGTAGCACTCTTGGCAACAATACAGAAGTGGTTTACTGGAATTTTTTTTTAAAAAACACCTAATTTACAGGTCCTAAATTTCTTAGTGGTCCCCCATCTGCATACTAACCAGGATGGACCCTGATTAGCTCAGTCAAAGATGGTTAGGTGCTGTCAACCACTTTGACTTAATGTTGTTACTGTCTGCATAATCAGACAGTACACCAATGGAGAGTAAGCAGCACTGAGAAAGAACAAGAGCAGCAGAGCCAGAAAGCTTTGAAAGTCAGCCATCTGGAGCTCTCATCTGGAGCTTGGCAGGCGCCTAGTGGGGTAATCGCTGAAAAGCCAGGACATTTAAATAGATCCTGTTTGGTAAGGTAAATAAGGCCTTAGAAGGACAGCATTTACTTCTGTCCTGTTGCTCCCTCCTGTTTGTTCTAAACTGGTTCAGCTTTACTAGAATGCATGACTTGAAATGATTAGTCCTTTCACCTTCTTCTGAACTGCACCATTTTTAGATTGTATGTCCCACCTTTGTTTACCATCTACAATTTTAGCCTTTTCTTTTTGACTGGCTATTTTTGCAGTAGATGTATGTGGAAACTATAGTTGTGCAGATTTTGGGAATAAGTAGCACATGGTTGTGGAACTTACTCATTTTCACCAGGTTTGTTTCTTTATGATTTTTCTCCTTTTTTTTCCTCCTTTATTTTTCCAAAATCAAACAGGTGCTGCTGGTAGAAAAAACGTTAGTTCAAGACTCTGTTGCTCTGTGGATTCTTCTTTGGACAGGCTTGGCACTAGGGTCAAGTACTGTATCGCATGATGTTCATTTGGTCTTACTGAGGTGTACAGTAGAAAACCTCAGATGGCCTACAGAGCCAACCAAACTGTATCTTATGAGAAATAATAGTTCTTCTAAACAAAAAGTGAATTTGGGAAATACCAGTTTATGAACTTTGGGAAGACTCAGCAAACAGACTGTTAATGAAAGAGCAACTTAACAAATGCTTCCCAAAAGTTGATAGATAATGGTGAGAGGGTAGCAATAAAGTAGGAGGTACCTTGAAAGTTATCATAAAGCTTCCAATAATAAGTTGCAACAACATTACTTTAAAATTAATGCAATAGATAATTCCAGGTTTGGAAGTACAGGTAAATTTCAGTGTATCTCCAACTACCCCAGCATGGTGTGGCTTCTGCTGTACTGTACCCTGGAGCACTCAAGAGTTGTGCTTCAGCTATGCTGGATTAGAATTTATGGAGGGATGAACTGCCTTGAAACGGGAAAATGTTACATGCGACTGTCAAGGTCAAAGTTTTTTCTCCTTAGTGGTCTGACTGTCAGCTGTCCAGCTCAGGCACCGAGGCACCTGCAGAGTAGGGTGGAGGGTTGGCTACTAGGCTTAAATTGGTTTGAAAATCAATATCCCAAATACATTGTTTAAGATGACTCCTGGCATTTTCAAACCTTTGGGCAGAGGTTTTCCAAAAACAGTCCTAAGGACTGGAGTTTGCTATTAGCTTTGTTAACCAGGTTGATTTAAAATGGTCTCTGAGAACCAGGGGAGCCAGATCCACAGGAGAAAAAAATCAGTTTCAACCAGAAATTAAGGAGATAGAACCAGGCTCTGGCATCCAGAGGAACCATACCTGTCTCTAACTGTAAAACAGCATTCTGGATGTACCTTGGAACTTGGAACAAATATTGCTTTTATAAATTTGGACTGGACAGCTTCCAAGATATTAAACTTTGTAAAAATGCAATCAGAACGCCATAAAGGAGCTGAGACGCCATAAATGACCTTAACAACAACCACCACAACAAAAACCTTGCAAGCTGCAGGAATAAAATGTGCCCCCTTTGAATAGAATAATCTTAAGGCAGCTGTGGAACTACATTGGGCCACACTTGGCCGATAAGAGAAATGTGTGCTCCAAGATAAGGAAGCCTGGGACTGCACCCCAAGATATTTATAAGTACATACCTGCTCTATTGGGGTCCCATTAATTTTCCATTTATGTAACCTACTGTTGTGTCGTGCAAAAACTAGCACTTTAGTTTTTTGACAGTTTACTATAAGTTATTTTTTAGGCAAAAGGAAGCCAATGCCCTCAGTGCCCTTCTCATTCCCACCTGGGAGACCAACAAAATTACTACAGCATCTGCATATAGCAAGGCTGGAATTGCACAATCTGCTAACATTGGAGACTGATGATTAGAAGGTGAGAGAACCTGAATTATTGAATTGATGTACAAATTAAAAAGTAAGGGGGCAAGAATATACTCTTGCCTTAGCCTTCTTTTGGTAGAAACAGCTCGAGACAGGTGCCCCCAAGGGCAACATCTGACTCTCAATGGGGTGTTAGAATAAAGAGTCTGGTTAAGAAGGAGCAATCTTTTATCCATTGAGGATTGCTGTAGTTTTTCCCATAGCCTCTCCCTTGGAATCAGATCAAAAGCTGATTTGAAATCCACAGAGGCTGCAAAAAGAGTGCCTTTGCGGTGAGGTATATTTTTTGGCTAAATGGTGCAGGAACAGACAGTTGTCTAAGGTTGAATGATCCCCACTAAATTCCACCTGTTCCTCAACAAGAATATTTTCACTTTGGACCCAAACAAACAGTTTAAATAAAGACATTTTGCATACAGTTTGCTTATTGTATTAAGCAAGCTAATTGGTCTATAGTTAGCAGGGTTAAGTCTATTTCCTGTATTCGTATAGAGATGGATAACTATGGTCTCATTCCACTCTGCTATTTATAAATAAAAGAGCAGCCAGCACTGGGGCCCACCAATCTTTATTTCTTTTAGCAACTCTGGAGGGGTGAAATCACCTCCAGGAGCTTTCTCAGATGTCAATTGTACAATGAGATCCTTAGCCTCGGCTATAGGCCCAGGAGGCCATTCGGGAGAAGTCACCACTGGGTAGGGAACCACCGCTGGATTATTTAATAGTTCTGGATTTAAAATGTTCTGAAAGTAACTCTCCCAAATATCTGCAGGAATTTGGCAGGTGGGACCTAAGCAACTGCCCGTAGGAGAGCAGTTAACTAGGCGCCAGAAGCAAGCAGGGTTCTTAAGCTTAGCTGCTGCAATTAGTCTCCCCCAATCCTCTCTCAGGGCTTGTTCTTTCTTAGATTTTAAAAATGATCTATAAAACTCCCTAAGGTCTCTGAGTGATTGAAAGGAACTTAACAAGCTTTCATTTCTAAAAGGATATATTTCAGTAAGAAGGGCTTTTTTTGCTTTATAACATTCTGTGTCAAACCAAGGTTTGGATTTCACATGAAGGGGGCTAGAACTAATTGATGAAACTCTAGATCAGTGTTTCTCAAACTTGGCCACTGTGGATTTCATCTCCCAGAACTCCCCAGCCAGCTTGCTTAAATTGGCCAAGGTTGAGAAACACTGCTGTAGATAGTGGAGCCTGGAGAGTGTGGATAAGAGGAGAGATCAGTTAAAATGAACTTGTAAAAAAGCATCTGACTTCCTAATACGAGCATTGAAAATCACCAGCAATAATTTCTAGTGTGTCTGGGTACTAGCAAAGCAGACTAGAGATATAGTTGCCAAGAAGATCCCAAGTACTATTAACCTCATTATGTCTGTGTAATGGGGGAAGATAAATATTTTCAAAAAGGAGAGACCTTAATTAGGAAAAGGGAAAAAAAAGAAATAAAAAATTGAATGAGGAAGAGAAAACTGACTTTAATGAAAGAAGTGGGATAGATAAGGAGGCAATCTAATTCATTTTTTCTCTCCCTGGTTTAAATTCAGCTCAATCTTCCTGAAGTATTCATTTAATGTAATTTTTCATGTATCATTGAAAAAAGTGTGTGAAAAACTTTTCTGTCACAAAGTCACTGGTTTTATTTTCAGTTTGCTTCCCACATTTGTCTAGTGCAGTGACATTGTATTTATCATCATTGCAGTGTAATAGCTTCAGTTTATGCAATTCCACACGCTGTGAGAATATTTTAAAGGATATCGAAAAGTATATAGCGGACCTCCAATGATCCATAATGCCATAATTTATAAGAGTGATTCTCAAACTTATGACTGGAATAATCAGCACTTACACACAGGCCTAAAATATTTGAAGAAGGACATTATTGCACACAGAAAATGTTTTCCCTGAACATATTCAAAGTTTTAAAAAAGTGTTTAATTGAAAAATTGTGTCCAAAGAAATAGAGCACCGTCAGTTAAGAAAAGAAACAGAGACTGTTCTATTAAATAATGTCCCTTTATTAATTAATAATATTCAATTAATGGTATTATTACATTCATTCTTGCTCTGGAAAATAGTTTGGGAAAATCCTACCAGAAGGAATAAGCAAACCACTGCAATTCGTTCAAAAACTGCAACGGCAGAGGTGAGGCTCAATCAGTTATTCCACTCTATTTATGTTCAGTAAACCACATAACAACTTTCTTGTTTGTTTACAAGCTTTGCCTTGAAGGTTAGTTGTTTAACTAACACTTCATTTAGGCCAAATCCCTATCTTGGTTCCCAATTTGCTTGTTTTCTTCCACTTTGTTCACTGAACGCTGCTGCTATTATTTCCCTCACTCCCTTATTTTCAAGTCCAAATTTATGTCTTCCCATTAAGTCTAATATCTCTGCTCCTTTCAAACTTATATACAGATCATCAACCTCTATTTTTGCTGATTTGCAGAATCATCTCTGTCAAGGGAGCCCCAGGAATGAGAGATAACTGAGAAGGCTACTTCCCATAAAACACGGCCCAAGGCAGCTGTTTAGATTAGCACTGATCTGGATTGTAAATTTCAAGGCTATAGCATATGCATATACTCTACAATGCTATTACGTTTGTTGTATAATGTTTACAAATGTCCTCAAACGTTTGTATAGATAGATATTAATAGCAGTGTAAAAAAAATGAGTCTTCCGTAAAGGTAAATTCAATTCCTTTCTATTAATTCTGCAGTTCTGACTGTGTCACCCTTTGAGCTTTTGAACTGCATTTGCAATTACGGATAACATTTCTTGCCTCTAGAGTAACAGCCTTTCAGAAATCCACATATTGTTCTTTAAGCTATTGATCTGACTCCATCTAACCTGTCCCTTCTGTGACGGCAAGACTCAACCTCCTGGGGATATAAACTACCCCCCCCCCTTGACTCTTTCTCTACTTGCTCTGATCATGTGATTCTCCAAGGATTCGGGCAGGGGTGTCCCATTCCTGTATCCTAGTAGTTCAGCCCAGCTGTCAGGCTCATTGAGCTGTTCATCGCAGGTGGCAGATTGGGAAGATGGCCCAAGTGTCACCCCTACTCTTGTTTTCATAATTTCATGTGGGTTCTGTGTCGGAAGGATATGCTTTAAGGTTGGAGGTGAATCGCTTTTTATTGCCAATAAATAATAGAAAGGAAAAGAAAAGATTGCATGCATTTAAGTATTGTATTACCAATTGCCTACGTATTCTGTTTTATCACATTCATCCTACTCAGCCTGTAGCTATATTTATTTATTTGCTGTTCTGTAACCCACCCCAATCCACAGACTCTGGGCAACATACAATAGAGTCCAGAAGCAGGGAATAGAAGAATGAAAAAAATAGACACTTAATAGAAACTCCAGCAAATGGCCTCCATAAGCATTCAATTCTGGTTAAAAGAATGGTGGAGTAGTGTTTTGACAGTTTTACAAAATGCCAACAGTGAGGAAGCTGTATGAACCTCCAGAAGCAAGACATTTCCAAATAGTGGGGGCTGCAAAAGAGAAGGCCTGCCACTTAGTCTGTGTCCCCCTGACCTCATGAGGAGCGGAGACTAAGAGTGGACCTCCTTATTATGTTCCTATCAAATGGGCAGACTGAACCTTGGCAAGGCTGTGCCTGATATAGCCTGGCAGTATGTCATATAGATTTTGCTAGGTGATAACAACCACTATGAATTTGGTCCAGATGTTTATTGGTAACTGGTGCAGCAGCTTTAGCAGTAGTATTATTCTACAATGATTGTCTATCGGTGATCTGGCAGAGACTTTGGAGGATCAATTTCAACCAGCACTCTGGCCATCTACACATTCCAGACTTTAATCAGGCATGGAATGTGCCCACCAAATATTGAGGAAATTACCTGAGTACCCTTTGGAATCAATCTGGATCCAGCATGCATCTGAAGTAGATCAATTAAATGGGCCTACTGCCCACACATAGTCCAAAGTGTCTGCAAGATGCAGTTTAACAAGGAAGTGATCTGACTATGTTAGCCACATACCATTGCAGACTATGACAAAGGTCAGATGTTAATGTCCTCCATCTCTAGATCATATCTCATCTGTACTGAAGTGAAGACTAAATCCAGTGAATCCCCTCTCATATATGTTGGACCCAAGATTACCTATAGGCCCATAGTCACTGTTGATTCCATGAATTCATGAGTTATATCAAAACTCTCATCCAGGTCAGGGAAACTAAAATGTCCCAGGACTAAATCTTGTGAGCTCCAATAGCAGCTCTGATATGGCATCCAGGAACTCATGGAGGGCCACTGTTAAACAGCTAAGCAGTCAGTACACCACCAATAGCCCTATTTATTGCTATAGCCCGATTCTGCATCTAGGCATCCCACATCTGTTCATATCCAGAGCAGTGTTGCTTATCACCCTGAAGATCTCCCATACTGTCACAGCCTCCCTAGTCCTCAGCCAAAGTGTCTCAGTTGCTGCAGAATTTGAAACCTGACTGGCATATTTCTGATAGAGCTACACTGCCCAGGCAGGTCTCAGCAATACACAACAGGTGAGTGTGTTATCCACTAACAACTTGTAGATAAATGCTGCAATAAAGCCACCATAATCCTCTCATAGCCACTCTCCAGCCCACTTCCTGGCCCTGCTATCTTCCAAAAGTTGCCAGCCTTCTCCACTTCCTCTTTACTACTTGTGGCCTGATTCCAGCTGCTGAACAGGGCTCCTGGCTCCCAATACTTTACTGCCAGCGGACAGGCCGGATGGAAAAACACTGCTGTCCACACCACTGCTACTTATTGTTACCTCCTCACTGCCATGGCCCAACTCCAGCTTGAGTCTCATTTTATTCACTACCAGCCAAATTGCTGGCTGAACACTGCCTCTCCACTGGCCCACCTGACCTCCTTGGCATTGCATTCTGGAATGCTGCTGATGCTCCTCACCACTAGACCAAACTTCTCTGTTCCTGCTACTCTTTGCTGGCCAAACTGCCAGCCAATCTCTGCCTGGGGCCCCAGACAAGCTTGCTGCTCTCAGACTCAATGTGCTGCCTTTAAGCACTGATGCTAGCATTTCTCCAGACTCTTCAGTCTCTTCCCTGGAACACTGGAGCTCTTCCATCTCTTCACCAATCACAACCTGGAATGCTCACAACCTAAGAAGCATTCAGCAATCTTCTCTCTGCTCACTCATATTCAGCCAGCACACCAGAAGCCCTTCCTGTAGCTGGAATGCACCCTCCAGGAAAAGCATATGGGACATACAAGAGAAAGGAGGGAGATGAGTATGTAGGACAGCACAGAACTTTCCAATCACCTGGCTGGTTAAACTTGATAGCTTAAGTCCCTGCTTCCAACTAAGTAATTCTATGATTTGGGGATGTAAAGAGCTATTTGTTAACTCATGGCTTCAGTTCTGCATGTCAATTCCTTTTATCAGGATTGGCAGTTCTTCTCTCAGCTTCATGTTTTTGGGTAAAACACACATTTTTTCCCCTAACCCTACAACAAGCATAACAGAAGAAGTGTATCATATGTCATTCACCAAAGCACTAAATGAATTTCAGTAGCACTTTTCAGCTGAAAGCACCATTGAAATGCATCCAAATAATCACTGTCATTCAGATGTGACATCTTTGATCAGAGAAAAGGCATTAACTAAGTTTAACGCTGACTGGAAACCCTTTATAGACTTTTTGCATGCAACAGAAAAAGTGAACTTTTGCTATATGGTTTTGATGATTAGAAAAAACAATAGATTATAGAAAAAATGAAAGTTATGCTGTAACCATAGAGTAAGAGGTTAATTTACATTTGTAACTGCTGTAAAAGAAAATTGGAAGTTAGGTTTTTTTAATTTTCTTTCTTTTTTTTCTGTATCTTTGACTTTGTCCTTCCTTTCTTTCTTTACTTCTTTCTTTTCTTTACTCTAAATATTAGTTTCTGTTAGTCTTTGTCTTTCTTGTTTAAAATCCTAATAAAGTTATTTTAAAAAAGATGTGAATGGAAGTGCAGGACTACCACCTTCTTGATCACCTTTTTCAAAAACTGAATATTTGAGACTAACTCATAATTATATAGATTTTGTGGATTATGGGAATGTGTTTTCAGCTGAGATCGCCTTTAGGTTGGGGAACACCCAGCCACAAGAGGCATTTATTTACACTTCTTAATCATGGAACCAGTCCCATTCTGACTGATTTTACCAAATAAAAGGGGCAAGGGTTGAGTAAGTGAGTGGTAGCTTTCATCTGCCCACAAACTCTGTTCATATCCTTGAGATTTACAACCTACGTTTGCAACTGTTGATATCTTATTCTTAGAAAAGTTGCATTTTTTAAAAAAATGTCATTTCGAATATGCTTTTGTATGGCTGTAGTTAGGTTAATTGTTAAAGCTTTTTGATGTTATAAGGTCCTTTGAATATGGTTACTGTGGAAAATAGAGTATTATTTAACAGAAGAAGAAACATTCTAGAGATCAGGAGTGCATCAAAATACTTAGTGGGCTTAATGATAATAGTGGAAAGGAACCGCTTTTGAACTACTGTAAGCACCCCTTAGAAAAGTGTCAATTTCTCTATCCAATAGAGAAATAATTAAATTTAAAATCCTTGGCTAGATGCCCCTACATCAGCCCTTTACTCATCATTATGCCACCACTTACTAGAAAGGTTGCAGGGAGGTGAGGGAATGGGGAGAAGAATCCTGCGTGTTTAACTGCTTTAACAAAATACTGCCTAAATTGCTTTACACCCCTGAAAATGAAACTATGAATTTGCCCTTCTAGCAAGAAGGCAGAAAAAATTTCACAGAATGTTTCAGTGTGCTGCATCTTGAACCCAAAAACTTTGTGACAAGCGTGATCCTCCCAGGGAGTCCGCAAGAGAAAGGCTTCCCTCATCTGGTGCTCTTCAGTTACGTTGGACTCTGATTCCTATCATCTCCTAGCCCCCGTAAACATTGATGGGAACTGTAATCTAACACCGGGTAAAAGGACTGCAATTAATATATTATCATGGTTACAATTAAAAACCACAGAGGCCAAAACACAAGAAAGTTAAGCAAAGGGACATAAAAGAAGCTAAAGGACATCAACTAAAGCAAGGGCCTTTCATGAAGCAGGGGAAACAGAAATGATGCTTTGTAGTGGATATTTTTACATTCCCAATTTGAAAATGACAGAAGTTTACAGTACATAATACATACATTAACATTCTGTCACCTCTAAATGCCTCTTTTATTTTATTTTACATTTATTTTAGTTAATTAGCATGCTTTAAATTGTCCTTACTGGGTACTTTTTCTGAATGCATAGGATAAAAACACATGCTTTTTGAGCTATTTTGGAGGGGAGTAAACCCAGTTTCAGCATCTCAAAAGATAAATAACACATAAAGGATAGCTGGAGGTTTAGAAATGAGGTATGGTAATGAACTGATCTGCTGCAAAACTCGTTAAAGCTGTATTCTAGAGCAAAACTTTCTTTAAAAGGTTAAAGAAGTTGCTGCATGATTAATTACAGAGCTTTTGAATAAGTCATGGAGTCTGCCATTTCTTTCAGCAGCCATTACAGGAATCAGCAGGGCTTTCTCAAGAGTATTTGTACTTAGGATTCAGATTCCAACCAATTGCTAAGTATAAAATGATCTCTCTAATTCCTCTAGGCACTAAATCTTTACTTACTACAGATCACAAGATGATAAACATATTTTTATGATATCAATCATTTTGATTTCAATTTGTTTCATTTCTGAGTCTGCATTTGTATAGCACTGCAGCCAATTTCTCTCAGTTATTATTTCACTATATAAGTCCTTCACAACTGGATTTATATTAATCGCCCTTATATGGATCATTATTTCATGAATGTCTGTTAGGTGATCATACCGTTGCAGTCCATAACAGTAATGGGATAGTGGAAATGCATAAAAATGTATAAAATATTTTTATACAAGAAATATATGAAGTGTTTCTGGGGAAAAAGATGTTGAAATTATTCTCCTTATGTTTAGGAGTACAGTACTGCCATGGGGGGGGGGGTTGCTTATTGTTCAAATAGCACATCTATAAACATTATTACAACAAAAACTGTATAGATTTGCTCTGTGCCTTCTCCAAAAGAACCTGACCAGGAAATTCCAACAACAGTTGCTGATAAATGGAACATCAAAAAATCACACACATGCCCTTTCTAAGTTTTAATTGCAGTATATTTGTTTGAATGGGGAAGCTCTTGATCACTGCACTGAGTTACATTTTTACTATGCATCCAGGGTCTATGTATCAGTCACAGTCTGCTCCTAGTGGCTCCATAAAGTTCTGCTGAGGGATGATCAACCTTCAACTCATGCACCTCATGTGTCAGATTTTACCCCCAGGGTTGGCAGTAAACCACTGGTTTCTAGACAATCCTTCATTGAGCTCTTGATGAAGCCTCAAACATAAAATTAATTGCCTGCAACAGTGCAAAGAGTGATATAGCTACGCTGTGGGTCTGAACTGCAGGGAAGTACAGGGCTGACATGTCTAAAGGGTATCAGGTAGGAAAAGGTGTTATAAAATCATAGCAGAGCTGTTATCATGATCTTGATCTCTTCTGCAGGTGTAGCATGTGAGGTTAAAAAAATCTTTCATGTAATGACTACTGAATGATAGATGATGAACCCTAGTGCAGATGCTTTTACTTTTTAATGTAGAGAGGATTATTGGCGATGTGATGTAACACTAGGCTTCATTTGCATTATAAATATGTTATTTTAATTTTATAATTATGATTAAGATTATAGAAATTCATTTTTGTACTTGCTTTGAATTACAATGGACAATATAGCCATGTTTTCCTTTGCTACCATATGAACACAATTTGAAGCTATTTTTTTATCATGTTTTCTGTTCCTAAGTGGTGCTCCATTAAATAGTACTGATCTGTTCTTGAATTCCTGTTGGGTAAATATCTGTTGAAAATAGATATGTAAGTATTAAGGTTGTTATCTATTTATATTTCCCTGTTTGCTGTTTTTTAATTCACAGTCATTGACTGAGTTGATCTCCTATGCGGAGTTTGTGCTTGAATTTCAGAAGCCATCCCAAGCTTCTTGATCTCTCACCATAGAACTCTAATTATTCTCTGCTACAGATGGAAATGGAAATAAAGCCAACTGACTTGGGGCATCTGTGAAGTTGATTTGATGCTTAGATTAGAAGCTTGTTTTGATTTCATTAAGAACCATGGCCTAGAAAATGGACACTTTTCTTCCATATGCTGGTAGTTAAGGAATGGTCAAGACTGGCTTGTCAAGACCCAGATATGCAGTGATATTAGAACCTGCGACAGAAATTTAATGAAAACCATCCAGTTTCCATACATTCCTGATGCTTTATGTGGTTAATCTCAGAAGAGCAGTAAGTATCAACTACAGTGAAGAACTGAGAAAGGTTGCACATTAGCTAATAATTCTATGGTCTTCCTTTGAAAGCTACAAATAATCACATTGATCCAAAGATGTACCAAGGGGATAACTGATGAATTAGCTACAATAAAACCAGCAGTTTGGAGCTCCGTGGGTCATCTGAAATACTATTACTCCAATATCAACCATGTTTGTTCCAGTGATCGGAATATTTTTATCTGTGTAAGAAAGGAAAATAAAAAGGTTGAGGAATTTATGTGTCCAAGTACATTATGATAGACCAAATATATAACACCATTTTCACTGGACTTGGAGTAAGGAAGCCAAGGTCTAAATCTTTGGACCATTTGTTCTTTCTTAGCCAATTTATTTCCAGGGTGGTTGTTGTACAGTTAAAATTAGTGAAGACCCACATGTATGGTCCCTTAAATTCTCAAAGAAAACCTCATATATACAGTAAATGCAAAGGTAAATAAATGGTACACCATGATGTTCTCATGTGGTCAGATAATTATAGGAGAATCTTGCTACTGAATAAATATCTGGGCAGTGGTCTATTGACCCAGGCCTGCAGTTCTCTGGTGTTCATTTAGAGTGTTCTTGGCTAGTGCCCCAGAGTCAAAAAAAAGTCCCCCAATGAGTCCCACAGAGCAATAGGCTGGACATCACTGGATGCTTGTTTTACTATTTTTCCTTCAAAATATATTGTTCTTTTCTGCGGTGAAGTGACAATTACAGACAAGTTAAGCTTAGACACTCTAAAAACTAGAATCTTATACCTCATTTTGACATATATATATATATATATATATATGTGTGTGTGTGTGTGTGTGTGTGTGTGTGAGAGAGAGAGAGAGAGAGAGAGGGAGAGAGGGAGAGGGAGAGGGAGAGGGAGAGGGAGAGGGAGAGAGATTTGAGTGTTTGATATTTTGATACAAGAGTTTCTGCATCCTACTGCCTGGTCCCTGCCAACTTGGTAACATTGACCATTGGCAGTGGGGGGTTGAACTACAGTGATGCTTTCACTGAAAAGTTGGTCAGCTCTCTTCTTTCCTAATGTTTCTAATGGGCCGGAAATAGTGATGGGAGAATAGAGATTACATTTTTCTGCCTGTTTATGAACAAGTTCCACCTAATTCAGGGATTTCTAAATAAGTCTTTTTGGAAATATGCCTCTAATTTTTGTATAAGTCATTAGTAATAGCAAGCAGGTTTTTTTTAGTCTGTGACAGAAAACAAGTGCAATACCATTATATAATGGAATGACTTCTCAGGGTAATTGTTGTGTTTATATTATTAGAGCCATATGAATACATTTCAAGGACTATTAATTAAAATCTATGATCCAGAATTATGGATCATCCTCATTATGGACTTTTTAAACACAGGCATAACCTATCAAAATATAAAGGCAGGCACCTTGGAGCTCTTAAGCCATCATGAATAATCATCTTTAATATTCCAGTGAATACATAATGAATTTCCAGAACAGTATAGTTTGCTACCAATGTTTATACATTTCTGGCAAACTAAGCATTGTTGCTGCAAATTCTTAGTCCAGGTTTAGGGGCTATATATAATAAAATTTCTTCATGAATTTTAGAATGATGAAATCTATGTTCATGATGCCATTAATGGCTGGATCCCCAACACAGGAGACCTTTTTGTTTAGCTTCTACCACACACCAGGTCCCACCAATTTTTAAAATTAGTTTTAGATGGAAAGCTCACATGCTGCGGTACAGAATTACCATCTTTATTTCAAGAATGATTTGGGTCCCACATATATCTCAAATAATCTTTAAGAAAATAAGAAAGTCTGGGGTTTTATCTAGAAGTATGCCCAACTGGCCAGAAAAAATGATAGAAGTAATCTATCATACTGTAACATAATGTATTTGCTCAGGGAATATATCACTGAAAAAACATAGTCACTAGCTAAATCTAGTTCATGGCACTGAATGATACAGTCAAGGTATTCTTCTAACATGGTGACAAGGACACAGATCTGATTATTTCCTTAGCTTTTTACCTAATCTCAACAGCAGTGATGGAGACACAAGCCCATAAACCTGAGGGAGAGAAAGAAAGATGTCATTGGTACGCAGGAGGATATATAGCAGCTCTGTAGAGGGTGCACAAATGGCTCATTCTTAGTCCCAGGTTGGATCTGTGGTCAGGATCTGAGTCTCATCCTTCCTGGCTCCATGTAAGATCTTGTTTGTGAAGTTGTGAGACATAGCTTGAATCCTAGATACCTCCAAGTCCACTTCTTCAAGGTAGCATCCTGTGCCCATCCTGTGTGCTTATCATAGCTGAAGACACTTGACCTTCCCCACAGATAGAGATAAGAGGGTTAAAGCACTGAGGATAGTCCTTTTCTGGGAGGGGGGGCTCTTCTGGTGAGCCTTTGGAGACACATGTTGTTGTGATCAGACAGCAATGGCACAAATGGCTGTTTTAATTTTCCCTATGTTTCCATCACTGGGTTTTTTGCTTTTATTGTTACTATTATTATATTATGGCATTTTAATGGTTTATGCTGTTGTTGTTATTTAAGGAGTTGCTCTGGATTTGACAGCTTATAAACATAATATTACCCTGGTTCTATGTTCAATATATTCAAGTGAGGGGTAACTTTCTGCATAATTCAAGTGTGGGTGTATGCTTATGTGTGTGTGCATACTGATCATACTGAGACAGAACAAGCAAAAGGGAGAGAAAGATCTCTAAAGCTCTTGTTGAAATCAAGCAATAGTGCTGGGAAATAGGTTTGATGGACTCTGGATAAAATGCCTCAGCCTCCCCAAATCTCTACTGCTTTCAAAGCCTTCCTTGATACCTGCCCCTCCCCCCCCCAACACCACCCTACTCTTCCCATGACTTGGCCACATAGGGAGAGGCAACTTGGGCTTTCCAAAAACATTTGACCCAAATTGTTGGATGCCCTGGAAAACATCTCTATAAAAACAGAAAAGAAAAATGGTACCTTCTGTCCATTTTTTTCCAAAGGAGTTAGCAGTGACAGCAGTCAGGGTTAGTCCATTCCTCTGCTTTGTGGGATTCCTTGATGCTGCAGTTGAGATATGATCATATGCCACAAAGCTCCAATCACTGCTTCTTCCACCATCAATTCTCAAAGTGCCTGCAGTTCTCCTATGCCTTTGAGTCTCTTTGTAAAAAGGAAAAGTGGTAGTAACTGCTCCTGCCTCTGGGATCTGTGCCCATTTAGCAGCGCCACCAAAATCCAGACCCATCCTCTGTGCCATTACACTTATGTGCCTGATCCACCCTTATGAGCTACAACTCTAACCAAATGGCAATGTGTTCATTCTGGCACAAGTCATTTTGCCTACAGGTGCAACATTATGTCAGGCCAGAAGTAGTGCCCGTTCCATGTGGGTGAATAACAAGGAAAAGAGATGCAGCCGAAGTGGGAATTGTCCTAGGAGGACAGGGGATAAAGGAAACAATAAATTCTCTCTGGAGGAAAAGAGATTAAGAAAGTATAAGCCACCCTAAGGAAGAATCCACTGAGGTTTGGTTAGTTTGTTTTGTGAAACACTTGAATGGAAGAGGGAGAAAATCTGAATCACTGTGTTGGGCCCTAGAACTGAGTCATAACTGAAGAGCTGAAAGAGGAAAACAATCAATGCTGCTGCAGATGACTGCAGTCATTGTAATGCTAAACCTGGACTGCATTTTGTAACCAGCACCTTTGTCAAGGGTTTTAAAACGCAGCAAACAGTAGGCTGTATTACTTATCCTCTATGCACACCCACACATCCATATTAAACAGAGCATTCTACAATGAAGGAAACATTCTTAGTGACTGATAAAAATAGTAACCAATCATAAACTTAATGTATTATTAAAAATCACTCATCCCTTTTCTTCCTAAATGATAAGGATAGATTTGTTAAATATTTGTTATAACAGCCTCTCTTTTCTTCAGAAGGTTTAGGATATTTATTTTAAACTCACCATAACCTTGTAAACCGGGCTAGGCAAGCTTTAATAGCATGCAAGCTATTAACCTTCTAGTCAAATGTGCTTGCTCCTTTCCAATTCTGCCAAAATCCAGTGCAGGTGAACGAGCTGTACCACAAGCTAAGATCAGTCATTTTATCACATAGGCAAAGCTATTCATTGCAAATAGCCTGGCGCTGTATGCTTTGCACAGAAACAAATCATAATATATCCTACACCAAAGATATAAATTGTGAGAATGCAATAGCTTCCACATCTCAGTACCAGACCCCAAAAGTTCTTCCATTCCAGCTGCATGACTTTGGCAAATGCTATGGGAGACTCTAAGGCTGCCTAGCCTGAAGCCCCACAGTGCACCCAAGGTCTTCCAGGCTGGATGGCATTGGCATTGGCATTGGCATTGGCTGAATCCAACGGTATGCACCAAAGCTGCCCAGCCTGGAAACCCTTGGCCTCATGCTGGGGGAAAAACCACAAGAGGGTTTTTTTCCTGCAGCATCAGTCTAAATGGGTTCGAGGTTATGTGAATTGCTTCATCAAGGTGAATCACACTGACTCTTCACTTCAACAAAGAAAATCACATTGCCTCCAGAGTGAGAATCTCTTTGTGAAAGCAAATCAAAGTCATTCTGTGCAGGCTGGTATCCATTTACTGCCCATTGAATGATGGAAGTCTTTGAGGAGTTCTATGGCAATGTGCAAGAGGTGCTAAGTGCAACATCAAGAAGAGAACAAAGCATTATTAATGGGGTAATTGAAATGCAAACATTGGAGAAATGGAAAAATCTGAAATTGTAGAAAGATGTAGTTTCAGTAAAGGTAAGATTAATATAAGAATCAGATTCAGAATATTTAAGTGTATGTGAAAGGAAAACTGAGGAGCTACAGGAAGAGATCAAAAACATTGTGAAAAAGAAATTGGAAAAATGTATTTCCAAAATTTCAAAGAGGAAAACATTCAAGTGGCTTTTAGAACAAGCTAAAGAAAGACAGAACAATAAGGACATTCAACAACAGAGTGCAGACATCCATAATCAGGCAGAAAAGGACAAAGAATGGTATCTCAAGAATGTCAACTAATAGAGAGAACAACAAAAAAGATGAGAGATATTTAAAGAAAATCTGAGAAATCGCAGGAATTTCACAGCCAATATAGGACTATGCAACAATAATAATGGAAGATTAATATCTTTGCATAGGCAAATGAGGTCTAATAAAGGAAAATGGAAATACCACAATGATATCCTTTATTGAAATACAGAATGACTGAAACATTTGTAGAGATAGAGTATGTTCAGAAACTTAATGCACTAGAAGGTGAGGTATGAAAGACAATAGACCAGTGATCAAATAGAATAACACCAGCAGTAAAAATAGGCACAGACGAAATATCCATTCAATTCCTTAAAATTGCAGGAAAGGAGACCGCTAAAACTAGTACTAACAGTTCTATGTTTTTCTTTTAATACACAGAAATAAAAAGAAAATTAAAACACAAAGAAACATGCAAAGAACAAGCAAAAAGCCAAAAAAAAAAAAATACCAGCAATGTAGAAAAATGCTCATTTTTTAAAAGAATAACATTAAACCTTAACCATATGTAGCAGTACTGGTCAAACTTCCATTACATCCATAGGCAGCCAGTTCATAGGAAAGAGCAAGCGCATATAATTAATCCAAGACTGTAAGTCTGGGTGATGCTGTCTTTTCATCATAACAAAATAGTTTTCTCTGCTACATCTCATGTTCAGTAAATCCAAAGTTCTTTATATATTGATCAATTCCAAATTATTGATATATAATTCAACATCACATTAACATTTTAAAATCCCATTTGTCTTTGCAAGACCATATTAACAAGCTTATGAATATTAAACTGAAAGAGAACCAAAGTGGGATGAGCCCATTGCATAAGTATAAGATTAATTCTAGAGACAAATGTAGTGATAAACTTGTGAAGAATAAGAATATTTCAATGACAGGAAATATAATAGTTAAAGCTATAGTCTTTCTAGTAGTAATATGTGTATGTGAAAGGACATTAAGAAAGAGCAGGAGGAAGATGGCCCCTTTGAGTTATGAACCTGGAGATAGTTGTTAAGAGAACCATGGACTACTAGAAGAACCAGTAAGTCAATTGTGGTCCAGATAGTTGGATGCTCCCTTAAGGCAGCGATCAGCAAACTGAAACTCACAGAATTTAAATAAGTGATGTGAGTAGAGAGGGGGCTAGGAAAGACGTATCATGCTTGGCAAGGTTGAGGGAAGTAAAAAGGGAAGTTAACAGATATGTTGGAAGGATGATATCAAAGAAATTACAGGTCTGTTCTTCAAAGAACTGCATATTATTATTAAACACAGGCCAAGACAGCATAGACTAGACTATAAAGTCAACAGATGTCAAGCCTGATTAGTTGGCATCTAACTGACTAGCAAACTTTTTTTCAAGTAAGTGCATATAGAACTTCACCCAAAACATTGTTACAATGCAGAAATTCAAATAATATAATTTCTTTGGGCTCCATGAGAGCAACACCAAACAAATAAGAGGCTAAATAAATACATTATGAAGTATTTATAGCAATTCAAACTGTGGCCTTACCTCAGAGCTATGACCTGAGCCCATGAGACAAGAGTTGTCTGACATGAACGCATCTTAGAGCTACATCTGCAATGTAAAGTCAATAAGAGCCAAAACTATACACTATGCTAAATTCCATTTGATTTCCCTTCATGCATTTTTAAATCAGAATCATCTTTGGTAGATCATTGATCCATCTTTAAACCAAATGCATTCCCCTCTGAATGAAAACGTAACTAAAGCTTATGAGTTTAAGCCAGAAAATGACTGGAGAACTTGGTACCCAAACACTCTGGAATACAGAATATAGGCAATATTTTTTAAAGTATCCCCCAAAGTTGCTTCTTTCAACTTGAAATTAAGGAATATTCATTGCAGCATTATTACAAATTTCTTCTGCACAAACATCTGCCTCAATAACTGCCTACATATTTTTCCAGTAGCTTTTGACCTGAAAGTTCTCACCTGTATTTGTAGCTCAAAAGTCTCTGATCCAATTTAGGCTATATTGTAGATACCTTGAAAGGATCTCCATAATGAAATAGTGTTTAAAAAAATCACTCCAAATCCTTTGATTCTTCTACATGAATACATTTAATTCAGAAAGGAAAAGAAAATGTGAAATGCTTTCAAAAGCTTAGATCTTTTCAGAAAAAGCTGTTTTGAACGTTCATTGGTAGCTTTATACTAAAGAAGGCTTCTTTATATTGCTCTGCTTTTTATTGATGCAATACAATCTTTCAATAATCACAGGAGGAATAATTGAGCAACCTGTGAAAATGAAAATAAACCCAGTTTATTGAATAAATAAATTTATGGCAGATCTAAGAGCTAAAAGGACTTTTTAAAAAAAAGATGCCACTATTCCATCCTAAATAAACACTCAAAACAACTTGCACTTTAAAATAAGACCCGTTCCCCAAATCAGAATATGAAAAAGTAAAAACAGGTAAAGGTGGCTGAAATGGATGTTCAGATGTTCTTAAATCACAAAAAGCCAGAGCCCAAGAAGCGCCTGGGACAATATATTATATAGCATGGGTGTCCATAGGGCATGGTAAAAAAAGTCAAGAAGATGGCTGTGATTGAGAGATCAAAGCTCCACCTGTTTTTAATGTGTGTTGGATGTGCTATGCATATAGAAAACAGGTGGAACTTTGATTGCACCATCATGGCTACCATCTTGACTTCTCTGACCATATCACATGGACACCCTATAACACAGCCTGTGGGAGAGACACAGGAGATCCAGAGAAACTGGAACAGATTCAGGGGAGCAAAGAAGATCTAATTCCAATGGAGAGGGATTGAAGGAGGTAGGCATGCTTTGACTTGGGAAAAGAAGATGGAAGGGGAATTTGATACCACTTTTCAAACATCTGAAAGAATGTCACACCAAAGGCCAGGACTATGGAATAAAGGATATAAGCTGCAGATGGGAAAGCAGATTCTGAAAAAGTTTCCTAACAATAAGAGCAGTCTGTCATGAGACCAATAACCAGAGGGGTAAGGGGTCCCCTTCACCAGCATAGTTAAGGCTGTTTTAAGCTGGATTCTTGCACTGAGCAGGGGATAGGCTTGATGGGTTCAGTGTCTCCTTCCAACTCTTCCCCAGCATACCCAATAAACAGGCCCATAAAAGCAGGGTCACTTACAGAATATCAACTATTCAGATCTGGCTTTTATTTGCACATTAAAATTGAGGAAGTACTATAAATAGTGAGATATACAAATAAACAGGTCATATCTTAGAGAACTACTTCACTCTATCTGTGTTTGTATATATTTGTCCTATTAGTCCAGATCAGATAGGTAATATATAAATTAAATACATACAATAAATCAAATAATAAATATTTACAGATATTGCAAGTATGAATGTTAAGTGTAGACATGCTAACTACAAAATAGGGTGCATACCTACAGAACTTTTTGAATAAGAAGACATTAAGGAATATTTTGGTTTAGAATATGGAGGTACCAGGAATCACAAAATGAACAATTACATATTGCAAGTAATCACTACAGTTAACTTAAGTCTGAGCTGTCCTGCTGGGCTTAGGAAGATTACTATGGAGTAAAAGGGTTGAATTAGGGATTTCAGACACAGTAGGAAAGATGTGTGTCCTGTTATCTCTAGAGTTCCCACTGGCATCACATCAGATTTGTGTAATCTGTCTAATGGTGAAAGCATTACTAACCTGCTGTAGGAATAAGATTGATATCTGAGAATAGTCTAACAAGATGCATATGAGAAGTGGGATCTGGTGAATGTCTCTATTCAATCTTTTATAATACGTGAGCTTGGTTTAAAAAGCCTCCGATTAAACACTCATCTGTCCTTGTGATAGTAATGGGATCTTGGAAATTTCCACGACAGCACTACAGCTTGCCTTGTTACACTAAATACAGTAGTCATCAACTTTAAATCCTCCTCCAAGATATTGTCTTCAAAGTAGCTGAAAATGCTAATTTAGGCATGAAAGGAACATTATAACCAATAATAGCTCTCCATCAGAAGGAACGTCCTGCTAGAATGAGTGTGAAAGTCTGCGATGAAAAGAATAACATGCACTTTTCTTACTGAACATTATGCTATTTTTCTCTTAATGGTATGCTAGAAAAATGTTCCAATACCTTTTCTTTCTTCTAACAATGTCTTTATTTCTACAAAAATAGGTGAAGACTTCTGGTTTTGATAGTCCAAGAGTCTGGTCTTGAGGGCTGCACTCACAAAGTGGGCAAGGCCAGGATCCATTTGGGGGGAGGGGTTCAGGGGTTAGAGGTGGTCAAACGAGTGCATGAAGCATCTGCAAAGCTCAAGACACATTTCTTGCCTTTAAAATCCCCATCCAAATGGAAAAACAAGAAACCAAACCTTGGCTCCACCCATTCTGCTGGGCCACACCCTCCACAAACATCTTAGAAAGTCTATGTTTGAGACCTTCCAATCAACTCCTATGAAACTGCCCACATCGTAGCCTTCAGGATCCCCTCACCAGCCGCAATCAGAAAAATGGTGGATGGCTTTCATGGAGAAAGGTTCCTATGAACAAGACAGATTAAACCAAAACAAAATGAATCAGCTGCTGTTAAAAGTGCCTTGTGGAGTCAAATATTGCATCCCCCATGCCATTGCCACCCAGCGGAGACTATTTTGGAAAGACTAAACTAGGCTGATAAAACGCATGACTAGTATGGAATTACATACAAAAAGAGGGTCAGGTTTTATAGATATCCTCCACTGTGCCACCCCTAAAGAGACAAAGGTATTTTAGTTCTCAGGAACCTGTTAATGTCTATAAGAACTAACCTTCTTGGTGATGAATTGTTGTGTTATGTAACAAAACTATAAGAACATTATAATTTAATAACATTAAACGTACATTATAAGAAAGCTGTTAAAAATCTCTCCGGTCTTGGTGGAATGTTTTATTATAAATGAATTATTTTGAGAAAAGAGTTATTACTCTGTGTTTTATGGCTTCTTAATGCTTTGAAATTGTATATTAAGCATCCTTGTGCAGAGGTATTTAATGCACCATGACAAGAGGGGAATTTCCATCTCAATTTAAAGAGATCCAGGCATGGTGATAATGGAAAAAAGTCCCTGGGAGACATGTTCTTATAGTTATTAACTTATATGTGTAACTAACCTCATTTTAAAAAATGAGATGGTCAACAAAGTTATCATGCTTGCTGGATCTCTGGTGGGTAGCAAAAATATTGGATTAGGTCTGGGAAAATATCATTTTCAGAAGAAAACACCAATTTTCTAAGGACACAAATCTTAGCTTGTTTACCATTCTTTACGAACACAAGTACTGATCTTGACTACGGAAAAAAATATTAAGGTGAAAGAAGCAGCAAATCGTGTCTATGTGTGTGCACGCGCTCATGTGCAATTTCAATGAAATATTGATGCATCCAGTTCAAACCATGAGAAAGCTTTCAGTGATGAAATTATAGAGACCAAATTCTATGAATGAAAAATCCCTATGAAAAAGCAAATAAACATTGAACTGTTAAAGCTATTCAGGATGAAATCCAAGCCACCTGCTTAAGCTTTGCTTTAGTTCAAGTATGAGAGACCACTGCAAGAGAACGAAGGAAGACACCATTTTTGCAAGGGTGGGAAAAACATTTTAACCTCATTCTGCTTATAAACAGCAGCTGTCGGTATGCAAACATGTGGCAGTTCCCTGCTGCAGTTTGTTGTATTACTACAAAAGAGCTTAAAACAAAAGTCTACTTAGGATAAAGTGGCACGTAAGAGTTTGTGGTCATATAATTTAGATGAGGCTGCCAAAATAGTTTGCAAAATAATGTAATATAATAATCCTTTTGGATTTTGGAGGGTTTCACTGAAAATGAAGAGTAACACTAATTTTAAACATACATCCCTGGCTCCGCACGTATGAAAGGTTGCTTATGTAACAGCATGAGTGCAATTTGAAAAATGCACTTATTTTCTCCAGGATTCAGAAAATAGATAGGAAAACTTTGAGGACAAATTGATTACTTCCCATTATTAACTAAATTCAAAAAACAAAGAAAAAGAAAAAGAAAACACAACCTTATAAAAGAAGAAAAAGACAAGAAACCTAAAAAAAAGAAAGAAACCAAACATACAGGGCCCATATTGAATTGATTTCTTCCTGACAGACATATCCCAGTGTGCAAACAATTTCCTGAACTTAGATGTATGAGACTGGGATGTGTGAGAACCATCGCAACGAACATCACACCATACAACATCACAGCTACTTATTTTTATCTCTAGAAACAACCTCAGTTGTGACTGGTTAGCTAGAACCAATCCGGCGAGCCATGGGGGAATGCGCTGCCCCTCCCTGGGTGTCCTCAAGCAAAGGCCCTCTGATGTGAAATGTCCTGCATTGCGCAGCAGGCTCTCCTAGGAAGCCTCCTTCATTTCTGCAATTCATATTCTGATCCATCTTAGAGCTTCTTCCTAAGAGTTCTTCTTTCAGAAAACAATTGATGCCTGTTTCAAGGATAGATGATTCCTGGCAATATATTCCTATCCAGCAGTGGTTATATTCTACTGATTCCACCCATTCCAATAGGTTTTTGTTTCTGCCTGCCACCCCTTGGCCTCCAACGTTCATGTTCTTTTTTACTAACAAAATAACAATCCAACTGTTATTTTGCAATGCAGACTTCTAGTGTCTGCACAAAAACACAGATGTTTCTGAGATGTTGTACTGCAGGCAAGATTTGCTTACAGGTCTTTTCCATATCACTGTTTATCTATCAATTTATATCTAATATTTTAAAAGATAGTATAGCCTTCTTAAATGTACAAGGAACAATAACTTCAAATGCATGTTTTCTATTATGTTGCAAAATGTGTTCTATAATATCCTAGTTGCAAACTGACAATGTTAAAACAAATGCTTATTTTGAATATGTTAATTGTTATTGGTCAAGAAGATGAACACCTTAATTACATGAAGCTTTAAACTTTTGCTCCAATATTGTTTTCCTTACATTAATTACCCCACAACAGCACACAGTTGCAGCTTCAGGAAGAGGCAATTCCAACTTCTTACAAGCCATAGTTCTTTTAGTCTTTGCTAGAGAACAGCAGGGCAGAGAAAAGATTCGAGATCTGTTGCCTAGTGCCACAGCCCTGATTCAAAACCCCCCTCCTTCTTTTCAATTCTATTTACCATTTTTTTAAAAAAATTGTATATGTTATTTAGTGTTTCAACTACACCTTACTCCTGTCCCATGTTTTCCTCAGTTGCTCATGTTTCAATGATGAAAGCTCCATGCCTTTTGTAGGTTCATCATGATGTCACACACTTATACAAAAAGGAGTGGAGATTGATTGATTGATTGATTGATTGATTGATTATGCGCCATCAAGTCATTTTTGACTCCTAGCGACCACACAGATAGATTTTCTCCCTGACATTCTATCCCTAACCTGTTCTTTCAGGTCTCCCAATGGTGCACTCCTTGCCAGTGTAACTGAGTCCATCCACCTTGCTGCTGGTCATCCTCTTCTTTTTCCTTCCACCTTGCCCAGTAGAGCCTTTTCCAAAGAGCTAGGTCTTTGCATAATATGTCCAAAGTAGGATAATTTGAGCCTGGTCATTTGTGCCTTCAGTGAGATCTCTGAGTCAATTTGTTCAATGAACCATTGGTTTGTTTTCTTGGCTGTCCTCAGTATTCTCAGGAGTCTTCTCCAACACCAAAGTTCAAAAGCGTCAATATTCTTCCTATCTTGCTTCTTTAAAGTCCAGCTTTGGCTTCCATAGAGTGTCACAGGGAATCCCATGGCTTACATGATTCTGATCTTTGTAGATATAGACACATCATGGCATTTGAATATCTTTTTTCCAAGGCCTTCACGGCTGCTCTACCAAGTGCTAGTCTGTGCTGTATTTCTTGACTGTTTGTTCCTTTACTGTAGATGCTTGATCCTAAAAGGCAGAAGCTATCTCCTGCTTTTGTTATTTTGATGCAAACACTGCATCCTGCAGTTGCTTCTGATGCCAAGTGTCATATCATAACTCTGTTCTGGAAATTTCACATGACATCCCAGTTCTGGAGTAACATTTTTTTAATGATATATTTGTCCTTTCGTAGGAATCATTTCAACATCACTACCCTAAAGAAAAGTCTAACTAACTACTAACTAAAGAAAAGTCTAACTAACTAACCCTAACTGGTCCTATTTTCCAATGGTATATGGTAGAAAGAGGATGACAGTCTACTTTGAATGGTATCATTTTGATTTATCCCATGTCTCTTTTTGTACCATACATAATTACATTTGTCTGCCAACAGACACTCTGACTGCTAATGGTTTTTGCTCCAATGCTTCATGCAGGAAATTAATCAAGTTAGTTGCTACCAGACCTTCCTCATTTATTAAAAGTTGGGCAGCAGAATACATTTGCAGTATTATAATCCAATTTAACAATCTTCCATGCAATCACAGGATCCTTGAAAAAAGTCATTAACTTGGTTTAATACATAAACAAAGAGAACAGCTTGTAAATTTAATAATGCCCAGCTTCAAATCTCATTAGAATGTTATCACAATTTGCTTTTTTATTATTTATTTTGTATTACTTTTGAAATAATAACAGAAAATAAAAACATGACAGCATTTTGTTGGAGATGTAATAAGGACAATGCTTCTTTAAAACACATGTTTTTGCAATGTCCTATACTTCCTAAGTTTTGGGAGAAAGTACTGGACTATATAAATGTGACTGTGCGACAAAAGCTAAAATTTTCAAAGGATAATATTCTCTTTAATTACATACCTAGTATTTGACAACTGGACAATGTAAATGGATTCTCTGTGCCCTTACTGTGGTTAAAAGATTGATATTGCAGCATTGGAAAGATCAATGTATGGCCCCATTCACTCAATAGATTGAAGACCTGATTGCACTTGCCAGCTATGAGTGGATTGCCTAGAGACGTAGACCCACGGACAAGTATAATGAAATATGGGACTCATTTATACAAAATACAATAGCTTAAAAACATGACAATTATATCAGTGCATTAGAAATAAATATATATGTATTTGCATAATATTTGCATTAGATAAGTATATATAGAATTGAAACTGCTTACTCTTATAGTGATATACTTTGTTTCTTTGTTTCTGTTTTCTGGGTTTTTTTCCACCTTTTTAAAGGACATATTTTTTTTCTTTGAAATGTATGTATTTCTATTACAATTTGCTTTTTGGGTGACCTCCAATGGGTTATTTTTAGAACTGCTTTCTCTTTATAATCAAATCCCCCAAAAAACAATATATATATATTTTCCAATCCCCCCAAAACATCATGAGAAAAGCAGCTAATCCTTGAACTGAGACACTGAAGTTCCCTTTGACTGCATTCTTACATGGCACTGAATTGTATCAAAAGAGCCCAGGGATATGTCAGCCCTTTGGGGTAGACCAGATCAGGAAACAGACTCCATTGGAAGACTAAAACTATACATTATTGATATCCATTATAATAACAGAATCTTGCAAACCTGATAGTGCTTTTCTTCCCTCCTTCTTACAGTATATCCCAATGAATTAGGGAGGGGCTGACCTCAGTTTCTTCTGAATACTATCTTGCTTCCCAGGACTGAAGGAATGTTTCAGCCTCTTAGGCTCCACACCACAACCACATCACATCACACACAACTACTTCACATCCACACCAGAACCAGATCCTTCAAGGACATCCCCCTATTCTCTACAAGATGGCAGCAGAAAGAGGCAAGATACTTCTGCAGACTCTGCAGATGATCCATATCAGCTTCAGCCAGTAGTATAAGCTGCTTGTTCTGACACTAGCTAAAAAAGCCAGAGTGAGGGCAACTTGCTTTTTTCTGTTTTAGCAGACCTGGAAGCTGATGTGACCAGAATGGGAGATTCCAAGTCAAGCAACCTACCTTGAGCTATAATGAGCTTTTGAAAATGAGAAAGAGGAAAAGTGGAGGAGAGGATTGAGAGATGGACAACAATAAAGAAAGAGGAAGTAGGTGGTGGGCTGGTGAAGGGAATGAAGAGCTAAAATATTTGTTGGAGAAGGAAAACAAAAGATCACAATAATAATTTAGTTCATATGTACTGTACATGCATATATATTCATCGTGCTATTCTGTATACAGTATATACCTGAATCTAGTTTACCTTAGCATCATCCTCTCTAGTTCTCCACATGGTATGGTCACCATCCTTGCTTTCACTATGTCTATATACCACTTCATACATTGCCTTTTGTTCCTAAAACTTCTCTTTCTCTCTTTTCCAAGATCTCATCAACTCCTTTCAACCACAACTTTCTCTGTCTTCCCCTTCATCTCAACCCCTTCAGTCTTCCTTCATATATTTGTTTTTGCAATTCAATCCTCACTCATTCTCTTTATACGACTAAATCACCGTAATGTACTTCTTTCATACAGATCACTCACTTTTGCATTCAGTCTATATTCATTCAGCACCAATTAATTTTTTGTCCTATCTCTTACCACACACACTTTCAAAGGGCCCCATTCCCACAGATTCAACTTATTTTTGTTTTTCCTGATAATAACCAACTGTGGCTTCCATGAAACAAAGTCAGCAGAAAGACACTCTTATGCATTGCCATTTTCCCTTCTTCTGATGTTAGTTCTTTGCAGCAGACTATATAGGACTCATCAAAGCTATGGTTTTTCCAGTAGTAATGTATGGCTGTGAGAGCTGGACCATAAAGAAGACTGAGCGCCGAAGAATTGATGCCTTTGAACTGTGGTGCTGGAGAAGACTCTTAAGAGTCCCCTGGACTGCTAGGAGGTCAAACCCGTCAATCTTAAAGGAAATCAATCCTGACTGCTCATTGGAAGGATTGATAATGAAGCTCAAGCTCAGATACTTTGGTCATCTAATGCGAAGAGAGGACTCTTTGGAGAAGACCCTGATGCTGGGAAAGATTGAAGGCAAAAGGAGAAGAGGACGGCAGAGGATGAGATGGTTAGATAGCATCACTGAAGCAATGAGCATGAAACTGAGCAAACTCAGGGAGGCAGTGAAGGACAGGAAGGCCTGGCGCAATATGGTTCATGGGGTCATGAAGAGTCGGACACGACTTAATGACTGAACAATAACAACAACAAAATATAGGACTCACTACCTTCCTACTAGGATTTCAATAACTTAAAATTTCACCATCAGTAAATGAGGTACTGAAATTCATCTATTTGCTCTACGGCTTTTTACCCCTTCATATATATTTATAACTCGAAATTCTTCATTCTGTTTTCCTGGTCAAAAACAACCGTCCTGGGCTTCAATATATTAATTTTTAAATCCACAGTCCTTGATGCATACTAATGTGAAACTAATATGTGCTGCAAATCCCTTTAGTTCTCAGTAAATAATATGGCATAAAATAAACATGCATATTCACATCCCCAACTAGCACACCTCTAACATCAACCCAAGCATTCCTTCTTACGTTATCCATTAATATATCAAAGAACTAAGGCAACATCACCCATCTTTGTCTTACTTCTTCTGAATGCTGAACTTCCACTGTCAACATTTATTCTCAAGCATGCTTTATTGCTAGTATAGGCTGCTCTTATGACATCCAGAAGATAACCTTCATGAAAAACATTCCATAAATTAAGCTTATTCACCATTTCATATCCCTATTCTAAACCAACAAGTATACAATACACTTTCTTCTTCATATTCATACATTTCTTGATGACATCCTGAAGAGCAAAAATCTGCTCATATCTCTGTAATGCATTCTTCCAATCATTAGGCAAAGATGTAATCTTCACACACATTAAACAATATGTTGATGAAGATTCTCAGTCATCCAGGTGGAATTATCTGGAGGTTGAGTCATGGCAACAGGACTTCTTTTATTCATTCATTGGATAAATGATCTTCTTCATTCTCTTAATGACCCAATCACTTTTTCTATAATCTTGTTTTGTTCCACCCATCCATTCATGTCACATAGCAGAATAATGCCCTCCTTTATCACATTCCTTCATCCTAAACCTAGCCCTGCACAATTTTTCCAAAACTCTTCAACCCTAACCTTAACTCATGTTTCTATTCTCACTATTAACTGAAGCATAACATACGTACATCTACAGTATCATCACACTGTGGATTCCTACTTTCATATGTACCCACAACAATTCATGATTTTTGACATACACCTTAGGCCCTTCATTCATAATTAACGCTACATTTTCACTTCCCTGCATATATTTATCAATTCTACAAGATTAGATCATCTTCCTATTAGACCCTTCTCTTTCTTCTTCCTTTCACAAACAATAAGAGATCTACAACATGTGTATCTTGTTTAACAGATAACCAATCTGTAATGATGAAAACATTAAGCCTCTGCGCATAATAAACTTATCTTTTCCCATAGCTGCAAACAATAACGTAGATTAAAAAAGCCACATTTTGCTTTCATTAAAAAGTACTTCTCAACTTTCATTGTCAGGCAAACGTAAATGTATCTTTATTGTGGCTTCATTATGCTTTGTGTTTCTTTTCCATGGAAAGGAATATGGGTTTCTATTTCAAGGTTCAATTTGTAATTTTAAGCTCCTCCTTGATAGGGAAATTATTGAGTTGCAATTAGATTCAAAGGATCTTGCTGGCTGTGAAGTTGTGACTATAGTGATTTGTACTTCAGAAAAGACACACAGAAATCCCACTGATATACAGGTAGTCCTCGCTTACCAATCACTTGTTCTGCAACTCTTTGAACTTTCAATAGTGCTGAAAAAGGAGACTTATGACCAGTCCTCAAAGTTGCAGCTGTCACAGCATCTCCACAGTCATGTGATCATGATTTGGGCAGTTGGCAACTGGTGCATTTATGACAGTCGCAGTGTCCTGTGGTCACGTGATTGCCATTTGTGACCTTCCCTGCCAGCTTCCCCCAAGCAAAGTCAATGGGGAAGCCAGCAGGAAATTGTAAGTTGTGGTCACATGATGTCACACTTAATGACTGTGAGTGATTTGCTTAATGACTGCAGCTGGAACCAATATCATAAGTCGGTGTGTCACGTGATTTTTCACTTAACAGCTGTACCACTTAGCAATGGAATTGCCGGTCTTAACTGTGGTTGGTAAGTGAGGACTCCCTGTAGGCTACACCCCAGCCACACATGCTGATTTACTCTCATGGCTTGAACAACAAAAAAGAATTCCCAGGCAATATTTATTCAGGACAGGTCAAGGGGAATAAATCAACCCAATTATAAGTATTGCTGCTTTAATAATAGTTGCCTTAACTTAATAATAGAGCACACAATTGGCATGCAGATAGTTTTAAGTTTCAGTCTCCTGCATCTCTACTTTAAAAGAACAGGCACTGGGCATTATCTCTTCCAGAGATGGTAGATATTAGAATCCGCTGCTAACAGAGAAGATAATGCTAGAAGGGACGGATATTTCGTCTTAGTATATAAAAGCTTTCTATATAATTTTTAGCTGATATACCAGAAGGAAAAATTGCAATACTTCTACTTAAGAATATGTAAGATTAGTACATTTTAATATGTAACCATGATTCCAATGTATAAATAATACATATCAGGGCAGGATAATTTCTAGATACTTGGGAACAAGTCCAATGGTATTTAGAAGTACAGTAATTATGCCGAAATACTCATTATTTGTGACTAATTTGCTTGCTTTTAGTTTTAGAATAAAAACTTGTCAAGTTTGCCTTTGATGGAGAACAATGATCATTGTTCTCCATCAAAGACAAACTTGACAAGTTTTTATTCTCAAGCCAGGAAACCAGCATAGTTTGTAAGCTATGGATTTGTAATGCCAACTGTGGTTTATTCAATAAGTTATCGTTAAGCAAATCATCGTTTAGGATGTTACATGAATATAATCAGTATGACAATATCAGAGAAATATGATGAAAATATGTCAACATTCTTTTGTCTACTAAAGGCTGTGAATCTCTGGATCCCTCATTAAAAGAGAGGAAAGGACAAGTGAAAAGGTATGGTTGCACCCCTTCCAGGAGAAAGTAATTTTGGGGCCTTATTTGGTACAATAATTTGATTGTTATATTTGGTACATTATATGAAAGGCTACGGAGCAAGTAAACACATACTGTATATCCTTGTGGATAAGCTGAGAATTTTAGGTCCCAAAATACACCTCAAAATCCAGTTCATTTTATCCACAGATGGGCTTATCTATAAGTATATACATTAATACTTTTTTAAAGTGCCCATATTTCCCATATATACTCGCATATAAGCCCATTTGCAGATAAGCCAACTCCTGAATTTTTAACCAAAATACCATGAAAAATGTGGGTCAGTTTATCCCTGGGTGGCACATTTTTCATGGTATTTGGGTTAAAAATTTGAGGATTAGATTATCTGCAGCTGGGCTTATACACGAGTGTATATGGTATGTCTCCATATAACTGGTGGATGTTTATTCATACAATCAAAGTGGTATTTAATAGCTATAATAAATCAGGCTCAGGGTAGGAAACAACATATGGCTAATCCAGATTACCCAAAATGTTCAAAGGTTACGTTTTGGGGATATACAAAAAATTAAATTCATGGCAATCCATGCCTATTAGTGATGAATTGGTATAAATTGATGTGAGAGCTTTGTCAGATCAGAACTATGACTGATTATGATAACCAGACCAGCATAAGCTACATCAGAAATACTTTATTATAACAAGCTTGTTTTTGTAAGATTCTTTCAAACTGCTTTTCAAATTTGTAAGCAACTATTTTAGAATGACCTGTTTAAAAGATGAGTTCTTTGGAATTTTTTTTAAAATAAAAACATTATTCTATCAGGAAGAAAATTACATTGATTAAAGTCGTGCTTACTTAAATACTTTTTTTTATTTGAAAGATGAAATCACTATATTTAATCATAACTACTACTGTCCCATACATTTTCTGGGAGGGGAAAAAAAAAACCTGGTGACATTGCAAATCCCAGTGAAATATACCAAAATATAATACATTTCTAGATTCTAGCAATGGAAAGTAATAAAACCTATATAGGGTATTAATCATTGTCAGCGAATGCTATTAAATGTCACTGTGCAGAGGAGTGAGGCTTGATAAAAGGGTATGCGAGGACCTGAACAAACTACCTCGGTGTTCCCTAAAAGGAAAATATTTCTCTCTACTGTTCCCCTCCATATCCCAAACTGCAGAAGAGATACCAGCCGGGTTGAAAAGGACCAGATTCATGTATCGTACTCACCAAGCTTTATTGAATAAAATAATAGGCTGGAACTGAAGATTACTCTATATCATAATTCTAATTAAACCACAACTGGGTTTAGTACATTGCATACCCTCAGACACACTTTCTTTGCAAACTGGCATGTGCTGATTTAGATTTGTCAGCTCCAGATCCCAAGAAAGCTCTTAAGATGGGACAACCAACCTGTGAGCTGGAATCATGGACAGGGATTTCTTTTTTGCATGGATTCTAGTTCCAGTCATATCCCTGAATTTTGTTGACACTGACCCCATTGATTTTAGATGGTGTGAGAAATGCACTCACGAGTCTCTCTCTGGGTTAGTCAGAAGTAAATTTTATTGAAGCATTTGCAAAGACTGGTGGGCTTCATTGCAAATAAGAACCCCCCCCCCTTATTACAGATTTCAGCACATTTTATACAGTCCTATGCTGATGCTCATTCCTCCTCATTTCCCCATTGGCTGAGGTACTTTGAGGTCACAATCTTCTCCGTTCACCTATTTCCTGTTACCCCCCCCCCTTCTACAGACCACTACATACTATACATACTACATACATCACATGTTCATGGTACATAGGTGATTAGCTATGTGGGGTGTGGTTTTTATTAGGCTAATAAGGGTTAGGGGGGCAAGAGTTCATGCATTCCTAAAAGATCTCTGCTAAGTATCACTTTGGACTGGTCAAACCGCTCCAAACTGGTTTTATCTTGTCTCACACCAGAGACATCTCCCCCCTCCCCTTTTCCAGCTTCTTGGAGCCCCTTGGAGTCCCTTGGTAACCATGGCGATGCCTCCTTCTCTCTCTCTTTAGTTTGAGCTAGTTTCAGAAACAAAAGCATAGGAGGTATGCTCAGGAGCTATGGTCAGAAAAGGACAGTTTTGCCTAAGAGCAGAGTGGGGCAACTTCAAATCAATTTTAACTGCCAACGATAACTTTTGGATTCCTCCTTCCCTCTCAATGGGGAGCCTAATAAAATGTTTATGTAAGTTCTGGAGTTAGGCGAACACATTTTTAAAATGCAGACTGCTTCTCCATACTTCCAAATCCCAAGAAAAACCCATCCTGTCCATCGCTGCCCTTCTCATGGAAGACTTGACTCCCAGTGACCCAGAGATTGTCTAGGGCTCAACAGAGATCTGGATTCAAAGGCCAAAATGTGATTTAGAGCTCATGAGAGTGCATGTAGCCTTTACTGGGAACCCCCTAAAGCAACCATATCTTTCCCTAGGATCCAGAAGCAGCCTTTCCTCTTTCCAATGTATATTTAAAAGCAGAAAAGCATTTTCAAGCCCTAGACTTGGCAGCCCTACTGGGACACATCACAAATGAAACCCTCAGATTCTGCAGAAATACATCCAGCCCCAATATGCCACTTGCATATACAGTAAACACCGGGTGGGATTCTTGTCTTGTGATTTTTTTTCTCCCACAGAGCTTTATAGGGGTCCACTCCAGCTAGCATCAGCTTCTATTTGTAACCCTGTGGTACTTTCCTGACACTTCTTCTGAGCTTTTATTGAAAAGGGCCATTAAGAGGGAAGATGGAATAACTACGCATTGTCTGTGGGTTGGGAAGTAAGAGAAGGTGCTTGCCTTGAAGCATCTACACACAGAGGGGGATTCATTCTCCATTTTCCTTGTATTGCTTCCTTTCATCTCTTCTGTGAGCCCCACCTGCTGTCGTAGACAGCACCACTCTCTAATGAGGCAACCTGCAATCCCTTCTGACAATAACGATTAAGTCCATCAGGAATACACTTTATTGAGGACAGAATGATGCGCAGTACCAACTTTTCCATCTCACCTGAACTTTAATAACTTCATTCAAGCAAAGAAACAAACAACAAAAAAAAGATGTATGTTGCAACCACCAGCCCTGCCTGTTACATAATGGGAAACAGCATCAATACATTATCTTGCTTACTGGTCCCTCAGCAGTGGCTGACTGACAACACTAAAGAAATGTGGCAAGAGTTTGGCATTAAACACATGGCAAAAGGTTGATTATAGCTGTCCAACTCTTATTTCAAACCAGTGTCTTTGTAATAGCCTTCATCCCTGATTCCTTAATAAACAGGACTGACAATGACAATGAAAATGGTTACATTTACATGACACATTTATCAGTGGTAGGCCCAAGGGCTGTGCTTTCACAGTATACTGAACCATCAATCAGCCAACTACATTTTACTTAGTGTGTTATGAAAACCTAGCCTGAGTGATCAGTGTATGGGTTCAGTATGTCACACAAACACGGGGGAAGCATGGTGTCCAAGCTCAGTCACTTCTGAGTTACTGAGGGCCTGAAGTACAGGTTTAGTCATTGGCTTACTCTCCTTAATCTAATCACGCAGTGTCATCCAAACTCAAATGAACAGTTCCTCCCTTCTGACCTCCAGACAGAGGGCTGCTCTAGATCCTCCATCTCTTTGCATTGCTTTCATCTCCCCTATTCACAATTGGGCCAGTAATCTGCAGAAAGGATAAGGAAAGACTATCATTCGGGGAGATCCAACCCCAATTGAGTCATCACAGTTTTCTCCCCCTCAGTTGTAAAAGAAAAGAGAACCACAAAGGTGGCTGAGGTATCATCCGAGATGGTAGCTCCCTGTTTAATCAGGGTAGCTGCAAGTCTCTTGTCATTTGTGACCAAATCACTACCACTCCACTACGAGTAGTGGCAAACTCACTTGCGCAAACACAGCCAGTGGTGTGCAAACCTAACAAGTGAACCACTACTTGAGTTCTCCTCCATCAGAATCCCCGAACACACTACTTCCCTAGCCCTAAAAGCAGACACTGAGTCACTTTACCCACAGCAAGTACTGAAGGCTAATGGTGTAGACCAGTACTATAAGACTTTGACATAGTAAAAAGGCTGGCTGGGGAATTCTGAGAGCTGAAGTCCACACCTCTGAAAGCTGCCAAGGGTGAGAAACTCCGGTGCAGACTCTTTAAGGTCTCTGAGTTCCATATTGAGTGTAGCTGTAAGGCTGCAATTTCTTAAAAGCAATTTGTAGGAAGTGTGTAGTCCTGTTTTTATTACTATAAATTTAGAACTTGCTAGGCATTACATATTCTTTTGTGGATGCTGACCTGATTGGTTATTCTTGACATAATGTGGATGAATTTCTTCTGAAACTTTTTCCCATTGGAGAGGAATTTCCTTGTACAAATTTTAATTAAATCCTTTCTACTTTTGTGAGATCTACCTTGAATTGCGTGACTGTATTTCATAGGATCCAAAAAACTGCAGTATAGTTTATTATACATGTTTAAGAAATTCATTTGGCTTAGATGATTTTTTTTTCTGTGAGATTCACAGAGCTCCTGTATATGCAACAGGACCCTTAATCATGTTCAGCATGTTTTCTATGTTTTAAGATATAGAAAAAAGGGGGTTTTTTCCCCCCTCCAAGACAATTATATGAAATTGGTAAAGAAAAGTATGCTTTGGATTTGCTCTTTTTTTCAAATGTTCTTCTATAATTTAAACATCTAGCGACCAAAAAGATAAGCTTACAAAAGCCATTAATTTCTTCACTGGAAAGACTCTATAAGAAATATGAAGCAAATATTTAATTGCAGAAATATATAAACATTTTTTATAGAAATGAAGTAAAGATACAGTACATGGAAAGCTAGACTGCTGAGATTCTGCTATAATTTCTCAAAAGTTTTCTTTAAAGATTAAGTTATGGGGGGTTTAGATTAAAAAGTAATCTTCTTTTTAAAGTGTTTTTTCATTCAAATCCAGGAAATAATTCCCTCATTTAATATTTATTAGAGGAATGGTTAGAAAAGAATCTGAGGTAGAAAGGGTTACTCATAATACAGTATACTGTATAAGTTGTGAGTTAGAGCAGACTATGATAGCAGGAAAAAAAATCTACTATGGCTTTGGTTGATAAACTTTTTTCTCAGTGTTAAAATTTTGGGGAGTGGAAAATATTCTATCACAGAATCTTCCAATCCCTCAACTATTCCAGTCTTAGAATGGACCATTTCATGTGTTCTGGAAGTGGCCTGCCCAAGAAATGAGTTGTGCTGACATAGAATGGAACTGGAATGTTCTATGATGGAATTTTTTCCATACCCTATAAAATACAACCTCTAAAATACAATCAGAGATTGGTATTCCAACTCTAGGATTCACTTCATCCTCTGTATAGATCCCTCCCCAAGTGAGACAAACGTTCATTTAAGGCCTATGCCTAGATAGGAGAAGGAATAAGTTCTCCCTAGTTCCTCCATAATGTAGATAATATCTAGTTGTAGGAAGCAGAGATTCCTTCTCTCAAGGCATGTAAGTATTTTTTTTTTAGACCTCCCTGTCAATATCAATTTTTGTTTTGTTGTTTGGAAGATAAGAATCATGGAAAAACTGACTTTAGCAAAATTGGACATTTGTGATTGATTTATTGAGTGATTATGTGCCATCAGGTCATTTTCGATTCCTAGTGACCATAGATTTTTCTGGATACTTGTACAGAATACTAATTTAATCTCAAATATTATTCTGATGTTGGAGGAGAAAGGAGTTGAGTTCCTTCCTGCACAATGCAAGTGAAGCACTGTCCTCTGAACCTACACACTGGAGCTCTGTCCCCAGGGTGAGCTGTAGGTTTGACCTAGGTAACTTGTCATAAGTTAAGTCCCTTTCTCAATCAGTGGACCAGGTTCTGGGCTTGACAGCAACAGTGATAGCCTGTTTCCATGTTGAGAATATTGTTAGATATGAAAAAAATAGATCCAAATAGCTCATGGTAAGGAAACACTATACATTTCTCTATGTTTGCATTTCCTCTCCTGTTGCTTTTCTCACTATCAAGTTTTAGCATAATTTAGATTTTTCTCTTATATCTAAAGTACAATGATAGCTTTTATTGGTATAGATCAAGTAGTTAGCTAGCTAATTAGTTTATTTGCAAGGTCTGTCATCTTGAATACTTCAGTAAAAGCCAAAAACAAGCAAGCTTTTCTTAGCAAGCCTTACTGCTAGATAGAGAAATGCAATTGCTATCCCAAAGTGCGGGGCTAGATTCTATCACATCATCAGGTTTGAAGAAAGATTCAGTTACTAGCCTAATAAAATTTTGCCCATGGCATAGGAGAAGACACCATCCATTTCTATCTTGGGCAACAAAATGACTTCAATTTGCTGTTAATACAATGATGGGAAGCTATTTGTTGCTATACTAAAGCCAAAGGACCCTCTTTCCAGAAAAATAAATTATGGCACTTCCATTTATAAGCAGTACATGCTCTGAGACATCAAAGTTCTGTTCATCTGTCTGCAAGACACCTATAGTCAGCCAGTTTTCACTTGTAATTTTTATTTGGGAAAGGAAAAAAAGTCAAGCAGACTTCATGTAAGATACGTTGGTGGGGAAAAAAGCCTATTAATCAGTGGTTGGCTTCAGAACTTGTTCTGCAGCATAAATGGACGGATACACAGTGCAGCTGCACAACTGATGTGATGCCATTACGGAAGAAAGAAGCTCGCCTCTGTGCCACTGGACCTGATCTGTCTTTCAGATCTATACAATTTCCGGGAGTATGATGCAACTGCTTCAGTTTAGGAAGAAAATGTGTAACTCACAAGCCAATATCTTAACAGCTTATCTTAACTGTGGAAATAAACTTCTTAAGATCCCAATATAGTTCATTAATAAGGACCAAATGGAGAAATATTGTCTATTGGTACCTAGACAGAACCAAAATGAGCTTCAGTACATAAAGGGACAAAGAAGAGGTCTCAACATTGCTGAGAAGGGATCCTAGAAGAGCTGTCTGCATCATACCACTTTGTGCCTGCCAAGATAAAGGTCAGAATGGTTATCTAGTCTAATTTAGAATACTGAGTCATTTAAGTTCATTTTCTTTATACTTTTAATTGCATATGGAGTGGAGAGAATATTTATGTTCCCAGCAAAGTGCGCAAGCATATATTTTCTTGAAGCCTAATTTAATCATCCTGCAAGTGAAAAGCTTTGTCATGCTGTAAACAGTTTAAAACTCAAGGGCATGGTTCCTTCTGACCACCTTCATTTATCATTCACACTATGGCCCTTTGTTATTATTTGAGAGATAGAAAACCACACAAGGGAAAACTTCTGTCAGCTTGTCCTTGCTACCTACAGCAAGAGAAATGTGTAACTCTCTTCAAAGGTCTGTGTGCCGAGCGTTACAGCCATTCCATGTCTCCATGTGCTAATGATAAAAGCAGTTCCAATCATAGCCCTGCCTGTAATTACATACAAGGCATAATTTGGCCTGTAGCCATCAATTTAGATGTATTTAGCAAAATAAGAGAAGGGTAGCAGATGTGGATAATATAGCAAAAGGACTCAGGTGCTGTGGCTTTAATTCCTATGCCCATACGCTCTGCTCAAAATCATTTACTTTTTCCTAAGAAATCTAGATAGCATATTCTAGGAGCAGTTCTTCTCCAAGAAGTCAGTGTGATGGGAAGGATGGAAAATTGCAGGTTGGAATTGACACAGGAAACCAAAAGCTTCTTGTTGGCATATACATATTTGCATATGCATATATGTGCTAATTCACTGACTTCTGTCTGTCTGTTCCACTTGTTCTTCCTCATACATTTCTGATTTAGAAACAAAGTAAATACTACCACAATCACCCCACAACCCTCAAGTCTTTCAGTGTTACATCATCCAAAGGAAACAAAAGCTTTAAGCATTACTTCTAGAGCTTCTTGCAACAACCAAGGAGAGAGCACAGGTAGCTCCATAGATGCAATGAAATGGGCTACGGGACCACTTCCAATAGAGTGGTACAAAACGGTATAAGTATTTCTATTGTAATCTGGGATGTATGCAGACTGGTAAGCCTTTGGAAAAGAAAAGTCACTGGGAGACTCTTCATTTCAGTCAAGGAATCACTATCTCTAAGATCCATTCCCCTCTAAACTGAAATCTACTTGCTCCTTTCAGCAAATATGGTAAGAAAGCAGTTCCCCCATCATTCTCTTCCACCATGAGTACGTTTCCATCCATTCTTCCCTGACAGGGGTGATGCTGCCACTCACATCTGCCCAGCAGCCACCAACTTGCCCTATAGATATTCCTTTGGGGGAGTCCTTGAAGAGATGCATTGGGAGGTGATCTCCTCACAAATTGTTCTCAGGGGAGCAACCTTTTTTTTTTTGGAGAGCTACATGCCCTAGCCACAATGAAGTGGCTGGTCTAGGACAGTGTTTCTCAAGCAGTTGGGGTTGGGGAACTCCTTAGCTGGCTGAGGAATTCTGGGAGTTGAAGCCCATGCATCTTAAAGTTGCTGAGGTTGAGAAATAATGATCTAGGGAGTGGGTATTTGGATGTAAAATCACCAGGAAGCCCCGGGCTATAGGCTAGACTGGGAAATCAAAACTAAAGCAGTGTGGAAGAGAGTAGCAAACTGTGCTTATACTGTAGTTATAAAACTACATAGACATGCCCATGTAGTCACCAGGAGCTGAGCTTGACATGAATGAATCTTGACCTTTAAGTCAGGCATTACAGATAATTTTTTCTCCACTAGAAAAATTAGTGGGTTATGGAGTCGCAGATATTAGTGGGTTATGTCTATGTTTAAAATCCCACAGTCAGTTCTGAATGCTTCCTTGCACACGGAATCTGGGATAGTCGCTATCAAGGCTACTGATAAATCACATATGACTTTGTCTTTTAAACTCTTGGCTTAAATTAATATTTGTGTCTGTAACAGTTCAAAATGGTTTCTGATCAGTTCTGGAAAAAGGCTAATGAAGAGGATATGCAAGTGGGAGCTGGCTTTCTTCCTCTGGAATTTGAGAGGAATAAAATAGTCATCAGCAAGTTAATATTTCAGACTGACCTCTAGGAAGAGATGAGCGTGTTTCCTACTTGTCCAACAGTACCCAGACTGACAGCAAGCTTTCCTTCTAACTTGGTTAACATCTTGGTCCTATGGCTGGGCTGCTCATTATTCCACAAGGACCATTTGTCTCTATATAATTCCTCTATTCTGCAATTATATAACATCTTTTTTAAAGCAACAGTGAAAGTGAGGGGAAGGTAAAAGAAGGATATAATACCCACCTCTTATCAGACCAGTACATTCAGATCCTCAATCATTTTTGCAAGTCCTGCTTAATGGTTATGAATATTTTGACATAAACTGCTTAAAGTGCTTTCAAAGCATCATTACTAAGGTTCAGTCACGCCACTGTTCCATGAAGTTCTGCTGCTTTTCCCATTACAAATCATGCTAAGGTTGAAACTGTTGCTTTCCAATCACCAAACATAACAGATGAACTAAACAGGTCCTGGGTTGTAATTGTGCTGTCTCTTAATGACAGATATTTTATCAACGCCTAATTATTTACTAGGTTCTCAAATGTCTGGAATAAAAACATATTTTTATGACTCAAAATGAAATGGGATATTATATTAAGATGCTGTTAAAAATATCCACATGCTCAAGGCTATATTTTTGCAAATTAGAATTAAAGCATCAGGCAGTGATCTGCTGCTTATTCTAACTTTTGGATAGATAAAGAAAACCAACCCCTCCCTAAGGTTTTCTATCATATACTTGCTTGATGATGTGAATTTCAGAAATGGTAGAAAGACTTGGGTGGGGAGCCTAATTTGCAATAAGGCCTGAGAGTTTTATCAACCACATTTTGCTTATTATCGTTTTATTCCTCTATCCGCTGAAATTACATTTTATTTTTAATTTGTATACAGGGCAGGAAGAGCCTTGCAAACTCCAGTGGATGGGTTCTTAGAACAGCTGTGCAATCCTTTGTAAGACATGCTGTACAAAACATCTCTTTCCAATTCAGTACAGCTGGGAGCAGCTTATAAAGCAGCCTGGAAAAAGATGACGGCTTTAATGATTCAAAGGGTTTTGTACCCTAACTGGCAGTACCTTCCTTTGTATGCTTAATCAGATGCAAGTTTCATTTCTCCAATGAGGTTTGCCCAAGCATAAGATTGTGAGAAAGTGGGGGAACAAGGCATTTGAAAGTTCATTTCAGAAGAGGCAACTCAGTCCAGATGCAAGAGATGTGGGGAAACATGGATTTCAAAGAGCCTCTGCCATAATTTACTCACTAAACCAGTGTTTCTTATGGCTGGCTGGGGAATTCTGGGAGCTGAAGTCCACACATCTTAAACTTGCCAAGGTTGAGAAACACTGCACTAAACTAAGGTCGGGGATTTACTTTTACCATTTTCAAGATTCTGTCATTCCACCAGACTACTTTAAAGATACCATCCTGAAATCCATGTCATCCTTGCATCCATGGTATTGCCAGCTACACAGGCCTTGACCGTATCAGCTTGCATTGAAAACTCTTGTTAGGCTTTCAACTTTCACCTAGCAACTCCTCTAATCAGCAATTATAAAACTACCTTTTGATGCCCACTTTTCTTACCTCCTGCCTTCTTCTGTTTGCTTTTGTTCCCTTTGGACCTACTAATCCCAGAGCGGTTCTTTAAATTCATTTTCTACAATGTTTCCCATTGAGATTGACCTCATCCCCTTGCAGACAATGAAAACATAATGAAATGGCAACTTCTACAGAGATCTATAGTGTGCTGGAGGCAGATGAAGCTCAAAAAGGAGGCCAATAGATTTTTTTTTTTATCCTTCTGAGATTTCTCTGAAATGAAATTCATAAAGAACTGTGAACTGCACACATTAACTTCTTCCAGAATTTTTTTCACCTGTAAAATAGTCATCACTCCTTAATTTCACTGTCTATGTTCACTACATTTTAGGATTTACATTCAAAGACAATGTTTGCTTGTGTATACATGTATGTGCTCTAGCCAGGAGCAATTTGAAGTACCTTCTTCTGCATCTAGAACTCAGTCTTGGATTTCAAACACCAGTCAGAAATTTAGTTGTGACTGTTTGGATGAATAAATGCCCAGTGGACTCAAATGCTTTGCCAGCCACCATAGAACATCATCAGGATGGTATTCGATCCTTATGGCCTTAAAGTAATGCTTTCCAAATTAGTACCTCACAACAGATGCATGTAGCCTTAATGTAGTTCAGCCCAGAAATATGTTGTAGAAAAGTCAGTTTATCCCCTTCAAGAGATGAAAATGGTTGATAGGAACTACTAATTAACTATTTATTGATCCTCCATCTGTTACTGTCTATACTTTTCTTGTTATTATGATTGGTAGCTTTGGCATATGATGCAGGACTACAGGCTGAAGCTACCTTGCTTTGAAGTCCTTCAGTGTGGCCCAAGGCAGGAGCACCAGGCTGGGTGGCTTCAACAGCTGCCCCAAGATTGCCCGCAGGTAATAATGTCAAATAATACGACAAAAGGGCACTGACCAGGTGACTTTGGAGCTTCCTGCAATATTGTCCATAAAGTGTTCTAGAGCTGCTCAGCCTGAAAGATGAGCTGCTTTTGGCAAGTGGGCCTGGAGGAGATGAGCAGTCCGAGATGAAGTTTTGGTGGGGGATAAAGAAGAAGCAGATCCTTCAGGTTGCTAATCAAAACTTTATTCGGTGAAAAGGGCTTCTCTCAGTCTTCTCCCACAAGGCAAGGAGAAGGCTGAGAGGGACTACCAAGCAGAACAAGGCAAAGAAAGACTCTGAGACTATCTGGTTTCTCAAAGCAACTTTGAGGAGTGCTGCTTTGGAAGTCTTGTTGAAGCAAAACATCCCTTTGGAGCTGTAGAATCAAAATGTTGTTCTCTTCAGAATCATGTTATTTGTAGGGTGTTACAAAGTAATTTTCAGCAGGCAGTGTAAGGTTAACTGCAATGCTGAAAAGTAGCATCATGAAAACTTTAATGTATCTCCAGGTATCACCATACATTATTGTGCTATGTTCTTCAGAATAGCCTCACAAAATGGTCAAAATTGTTATATCTACTATTGTGATAAAGAGGACAAGTTAATCTAAGTCATCTCATGGAAGAAGTAAGTTTTGAACTGGGGGTTTATAGCTTACTCTTAGACATTAAATAGACTTGCTTAGTTTATTTAGTTGGAGAATCAACCTTCATTGTATTCTTTAATCTCTTTGTTTAGTCCTATTGATTTCAATAAAATTTATTTCTAACTAAACATCATTGAGATTTGCAGTTCTGATTTGTCACTACCACAGCCTGAAACCCCATCCCCAGGACTTTGTATTCTTTAATGCAACCCCTCTAGTGATCCTAAGGCACAATGATCTTTCCTTGGTAGAAAAGTGAGGTACAAATTGTTGTTCTCTTGATGAATTCACATCATCATCATCATCATCATCATCATCATCATCATCTCCCTGCTTTGCTGCCATTTGGGTCCAAAGTAGCTCTAGAGAAAACTGTTTTGGGTTGAGGCATCTGCTGCATGCTAAAATGTGTTATATGTTTTTGCCTCAGCATTCAGATTCAGAGGCTTCATAATTCATGAGTGAGAATGGCAACTGTCAGTCACAGAGAAAGTAGCTTTACTCAGTGCTGTCAATTTTACTTTGTCCCTCTGAACTGACAGTGAACCCTCTGCATAAATCTATGACATCCTTAGCTTTGACAATAATTAAAGCAAAGCAATATATTTTAAAAAAATTATTGCACGTGCAAAAAGAAGGGAGAAAAACAAAGGAAAAAAAATCCAAAATCATAGTCTTCCAATCCACTAAGCAAACCAGTCTTACAGAGATATGCTCATCTTGTTATGCAGTACAGTTAAATTATTATTTAAGTCATTTTATAGGAGGAAAGATATGGAAAATTAAATATATAAATGAGCATACACACTCCACAATTCCTCCACAATTTGGAGGCGTATTTAAAGCAACAGGTCTTGAGATTTATGACTCAATTTGTGTGGGTAGGACTAACCCAGCTGAAAAGAAAATGTTCAACATGCTCCATCATTGTACCATGCCTGAAAGATGTCTAGTAGCAGATGGGAAACAAAACAATGAAAACCCTGGCCTTTCCCACATTTCCCTAGAGGTAAAATTCTTGCCAGTTCAGTCATATGCTAGCGCTATCATCATCATCTTACCTCTCTTCCCGTTTTATGCTTCTTAACGTTATCTCTCTCTCTCTCTCTCTCTCTCTCTCTCTCTCTCTCTCTATCATCTACTATCTCCTGAAGTTTTCCACAATTAGTATCATTATTTTTAGGGCTTGCATTTTTCACAGCATCCAGCTACCTAATCTATGTCACTCTACTATTCCATTTTATAATTGCCATGAGGACATCTATATAAAAAGAATGTAGCTGAACTGATGCTGTGAAAATTGCAAGCCCCAAAAGTAATGACACTAATTGTGGAAGCCTTCAGGTATTATATTCTTCATTTGTTAAGAAGCAGACTAAAATGGGAAGAGAGCTAAGATGACAAATTCACAAATATGTTAGAACTATAATATCTTTTATAATTTTATAATATGTTATAAAATAGATATCTTAGAATTTGCAGATCCAAACTCTGTATTTTCAGTAGACTAGCCTAGGAAGTAGCTTTCATTCCTCCAATAAACCAATCCCTTTCACTGAAATCACTTTACTGGTAATATAAACAGAGCTCATGCAAGTGACAATCAGAACAACCAACTTGCCTTTAAGACAAGGAATGTGTTTAGCAGACTGCAGCCAAATGGCTCAAGGATTTCTGCTATCTTTGGCCAACTAAAATGTTGCCACTATGTTTCTTGGTATCAGTCACATGCTGTCACATTCCAATTGGATATTAAACGATTAAAAGTTGCCTACGTGACATTTACCCCTATGAGCCTTCTCCTAGAAAAGGAGTACACATGGATCATGCTATTATGCACTTAAGTAAAGTTTGATTTGTGAAAACAGTAAAATAGATGTGAGCACTACACAGAATGCAAATGCAGAGAGTTGGTGGGATATTTTTGTTTGGTTGAAGAAAGTTCAGAACATGAACAGCCTGATCCATAGTTTAAAATAGGGTAGCATATCCGATCTGCAAAAATCAAAATGTTTACTAAATGGCAGCAAAAAATTAGTTTTTGATGCTTCTTTCCTGTCATCTAGCAGTCTTCTGGATTTTAGTAGTTCAGATATAGTAGCCCTATGCTAAGTAAATCTCACAATTCCAGTTGATTTTTAATTGCTGGGGTTAACTCCTAATTCCTCTTTAATTTACTCAATGGCCATCTTATGCAGAGTGCCAGAATGTTTTGAGAACCATCAGTATGGCTTTGTATTTTGTAGTGTAACATCTTGCTATGAAAAGCACCTGCACCATTACTCTCTTTTGGAAATTTCATTTAGTAACAAAAAATGTGAAGATTCCAAGAAAATACAATAACTGGTAATTAATTAAATCTGAAAAGCTTTCATATGTATTTCTGATCATTAAGGTTATGTTCCCTACAATTTTGCCAACAAAAACATTTTGTCTTTATAATTTCTAGAAGAACAACTTTGATGTACTGTCTTTAATTTGACTATAAATTTGCATTAAAATCCTACATAATTGGTACAGTATTGTATTCATTGGCATCCATGCCATTTTCTCATGGAATCAGTGCAGACATCCATCCAAATGCTGAGTCATATTTATAGAAAATAGAATATTGATCTTTTACTGTAAGTGCTACTTGATCTGAGAAACTATATATATAAAATATATTGGGCAAAGGACTTTTTATCCTGTATCACTGTAAGTGAGATGAACGATTATTGCTGAATAACTCTACACATAACAGAGATTAACAGATATAAGCATCTTAGTTCAGAACATGCAGAAATGTCAATCCCCTGTGATGCCCTGCCAATGGCCTCGCCACTCACAATAAATGTTGATGAGCTCTTAGAGATGCATTTAAATTCCTCTGAGAAAAACTTGTGTTTGGAAATGCAGCAGATACACTCTCAGATAAAATATCAAAATGGGCTAGAATGGGGTTCCTCAACCTTGGCGACTTGAAGATGTGTGGACTTCAACTTCCAGAATTCCTCAGCCAGCCATGGCTGGCTGGGGAATTCTGGAAATTGAAGTCCACACATCTTCAAGTCGCCAAGGTTGAGGAACCCTGAGCTAGAAGGTTTCCCAGTGCCCTACCATCAGAAGGTGTCAGCTCACTTACATACAGTACATGTTTCAGAAGCATATATACTACTGAATTAGGAGAAAGTAAGGCAAAAAAGAACATGGATAGCCTACAGCTTTGCCACTTTAACATGCACAGTTTGTACTTTCCTCTGCCTTTCATCAGGGCTTGGTGCATATGGTAAAGAAGGAAAGAGGAGGGCTGCAGAGGTATAAGTCTATATTTTTTAGTATCGTCCATCTGTTAACAAGTGTAAGCAAAAAGAAAAGCATCTGTGTTCTCAGATTTATCAGCATCTAAATCTATCTTTCTGAGCTACAGATAAAATTAAACATGAAATATGCCACTGAGAGTGGCCAGTGTTCTTGTTCCTCTGGTCTAGCAAAGTTTTATCATGTGTTAATATAAGGGCAAATCAGTACTGAGACAATCACTTTTAAATTAAATAATAAATGCTTTTATTTATAATAAATAGGCTATTAGAAATAATGAGACATTGCAAAAAAAAACCTCTCCCTTCTCCCAGCCCCCAAAATCAGTTTAATTAGTGACTTGCCAGTTTGCAAGATCAGCTTAAGGGCTCCTCAGTCTCCCACAGTTGGGGCTCTGGAGAAGTGTTGGGGCCCCAGTGTCCATAATGCTTGGTGTACAGGAGCAAGATTTCTAGAAGTGGCAGGGCCAGCACAGCTAAAGAGCACTCAACTGAGAAAAGCCAGATCATTCCGAGGTGGGGGCTGCACACCTATAAGAAGTGTAAGAGTGGAGGCCCAAAGTTTACACACTGCTAGATATTAGGAGCAAGAGAAGCAACCTGATCATTTTGTGAAAGAACTTATAGTAGTAGCCCAGCACACAAGTCAGTTAATAGGATTAAAAACTGAGGTTTGAGGCCAGGATGGCTACAGAAAGTTTTCAGAATGATGCAATGTGCATTTCTCAGCACAATCCAAGCCTCATCCCTTATGTATTTGTACAGGAAGGCCTCAGGTTACGATGGAAATTGAGACCAGAGTTTCCGTCACTAAGTGATATGGTTGTAAAGTGTGACATCACGTGACTGCATCGCTTAGCAATGGCAACCCTGGCAGTCCTGGTTGCTGTCGTAACCCCAGTTGTGGGTTGTTAAGCAGGAAGAGTTGGGAGTACCAGCAAAGCAGGCCGGTGGGTGTGCGGGTACCGTCGGGGTGCTGTGGGCAGGCTACAGGGGAGCAGGGGGTTGCCATGGGCAGGCACCACAGAGTGTGGGCGGGTACATGGGTGCTGCGGAAGGGTGCCATGGGAAGGTGCTCCAGAGCGTAGGTAGGCAAAAAAGCAGTGGGAGCGACTTCCAACTTCCTGCTGGCTTCCCCATTGACTTTGATCCTAAAAGGTAGAAGCTATCCATCACTTTGATATCTTCATTGTCAGTTCTAAGGCTGGTTGTTGTACCTGTTACCATTACTTTGGTCTTCTTTATAATGAATTTTAGTCCATTTTTTCACTGTGCTCTTTGACTTTTAGTACTAGGGCTTACAGATCCTTTGCATTTTCGGCTATCAGGGTAGTGTCATCAGCATTAGCACAGCTTATTGATGTTTCTTCTTCCAGTTTTAAAACCATGCTCATCTTCTTCCAATCCAGCTTTCCTTAATATATATTCAGCATATAGGTTGAATAAATAAGGGGAGAGTATACAGCCTTGTCTCACTCTGTTGCCAATCTGGAGCTGTCCGTGCCACCGTGTTCTGTCTGTACTGTGGCTTCCTGACCTGCATGAGGACAATGAGTTGTTCTGGGATTCCCATTTTTCTGAGCACTTTATATAGCTTGACCTGATGGACACAATTGAAGGCTTTTCTATAATTGATGAAGTACATACTGACTTATTTTTGGCATTCTTTGGCTTTCTCAATTATCCAGCATGCATCAACAATAAAGTCTCCTGTCCCTCAGCCTTTTCTAAAGCCAGCTTGAACATCTGGCATCTCTTATATAATAGTTTTCCAACACACAGAGATAGCTAGACAGTTAATAAGAACAGCTAGAAAGCCCAACTGCTATTCCACAGCATCTGTGGACTAGTTCTCTCAAATAGTAAAAGTCAGCCCTGAAACCAAGTTCACTGAGTATCAGGCTATGGTAAATGCACAACATTCTGAAAATCTCTAAATATCTGTTCTCCAAATATTCTCTTTCATGATGCTTGGGTGCTTTTTTGTCTAAGGTTTACTTTGCAATTCTCAGGTTGATTATTCAAAAGTAAATCCAAGTTAGTTTAGTGCTAAACATCCATAGCATTGCAACCCAATAGGGGCATTTCCTTATATAGATTTATCATAGAAATGGCTCACATTTCTAATGCTCTTTCTTGCCTTGGCTTGCTCCATAATGAGCTGAGAATGCAGCAAAACATGCAGTAGAGTAAGGAAGGAATTCTTAGAGCCAAGGTTGGAATGACTGGGTGATTTTCCTTCTTCATAAGCTTGTGGGAAGACTGAAGAGTGCGATTATTTTTGTGATAGGACAAGTCCAGATGATTATTCAGTTCCTTCCCTCATCTGCATTCAAATGTATAGCCAGGTAGGCAGAATAATATATCTTGGTCCAATTTGCTATGCTTGCCTTCCAATAGCTCACAAAAAGTAAATCAGTTTTTAGATACAGTACATGGCCTGCCAAAGAAAATCCTAACTTTATTTCCAAAACGTACACGGGGCACATCATAAGTATATAAAAGTAACTGACCCTGAAGAAGTAACAGACACGCCGGCCAATGAATTTAAGTACTTTTTTCCTTCAAAAAATAAATTACAGATTTTGTAACTTGGCACTCACATAGATACCCAGCAATTTCCAGCACTTGTTTCTGCTCAATTAAATAATGTGACAGGGGAGTAGACAATTGCTACAGTAGAAACTGAAGGAAGACAGCTGCTCTTTGATGTTTGCAATCTCTTTGTTTTTTATCTATTGTCAAGGAAGTTCTAATAGGGAAACTTTAAATTCTGCAACAGCCTTCCATGCCGTTAAGCCCTCAAACTTGGTTGGCACTGAAAACTTACATCAAGGCCTTCTGATCCCCCAGCTCTTTTATTTCCCAAAGAATTTAGAATACATTCAAGATTTCTCCTTTTTTTTGCAGACCTATGCTAATATTCATAGAGTTATAATGGTTCCTATTTATTACCACCACCCCCATCAATATGTGTATTCTTTTTAAAATATTGCTAATAATAAAAATCTGACAGTCACCTTAAAGTACTTGTAAATAGAATCAGGACAGGAAGGCCTGGCGCAATATGGTTCATGGGGTCACGAAGAGTCGGACACAACTTAATGACTAAACAACAACAAAGTAGAATCAGTTAAATTCTTCTCTGAAATCCCATACTCTGTGTCTAAAAAACTTGCTTTGTATGTTTTTAAAGAAATGTAAGAGAAGTCTTCTCAGTTAATCTGCAATCTGTAGCTGTCTAATTTAATTGTTTTTGTACTGTTTGATGCTTTCATTGTATTTCTTATGGATTAGGGTAAATGCACTGCAAAATACTTTGTATATCTATATTCATACATAGATAAATCTTTATCTTAGTTAAGGCTATGCTGCTAATAAGAAGTTATCTTAGATTTTAAAAAGCGTTCCTCCAAAATAACCATGAAGTAGATGTTTAATGCATCTGTTGATCCATTTTCAGTGTCAACATTTGTTTAATGCCAGTTCTTGAATATTATGAAAATATGAGAAAAATGAAAAACTACAACATACTATATATAAAAATACCAGAAAAAGGAAAATAAAAAGGAACAACAAAACAAAATAAACACATATTCATACATTAAAACCCCCACAGAGGTGACAGTTCTATTTTTTTTTTCTTTTATAAATAACATATGATTAATTTGGTTCATCTCCATCTCCAGATCTTCAGGAATGAGTTCAGTCTGTGATAACCACAGGATATCCATCCACAGTTGCACCAGTCAAAGCCTGCATTGCCACATTAAAGAATAGAAATAACAACAAACTTCAGTAAGTAAATATTATATTTCTAAGTCACAGCTGTATGAACTCTTAGTACTTTTTAGCATTCTGGGTGCTACTGCTTTTATAACAACAAAACTTACCCTGAGCACAAACACCCTGAGGATGAACAGTACAGCAACAAAACAGCCTAAAGGAAATGTATTGCAACACAAACCACTTGTAAGACTTTGGAGATGATGATGTTCAACTGGTTAAAAAAGGCACATAAATCAGCAAGGTCATCACAGCTCCTGGCTCTTCCTAGGTAGGTAGTAGCCACGTTTTGTATTGTAGAATCAGACAGCTGCATTTCCAGATGATCAACAATACCAAGTATGCCGATCGTATGTGTCACCATGAATACATATCCATATATGGGAGGGATGAGTTACCTTTCTATTATTTATGCATACGCAGAGCACTCCCTTCAAAAATAATCCCACGTTAGGATTACCTTAGTCAAAAGTGGACCAAATTAATATAATCAATACATTAAAATACAGACCCACAACAGTTTTTCACTTAACCACAGTCCTTTTCTCCATTCAGACACACGCACTCCACATATTGTCAGACACAACCTCACATGAGTATGAATTTTCTCACGTGCTGCTGAAGGAACAAATAGGCAAGTAAATTATCCCCTCCCCAAATAAACTTTCCCAGAGACACTAAACTGTCAGATCAGCCATAAAACATTTGGAAGGCCAAGGAATGCTGATAGGCTGGATGAAGATACTAGGTGGCAACACAGACCCATGGAAATGGCGATATAAGATAAACTCTAGAAAGAAACTATGATCATGAAGTCCTACCTCTTCATTATCTCAAAACTACCATTGTCTTTGTAGTACTACCCCATTACCGGGTAGTTCTACTCTAATTACTTCACTGACCTCACTAAAAAGAGAATGTGCTATAGCCGATAAATATTTCACTGCTGTATCCAATCACGTGCATATCTGCATAACTCCACATAAGGGTGACATCCCCACTCATTTGAGGCAGGTCTGTCACTTCCGGTACTGAAATAGACCAATTTGTGCTTCAATGGAACTGTAGATCAATTTCCAGTCCAAACAAATTCCTAAAAATTTTCCTTCACTGCCCTTTTGGCTACAATCCCATTCCCTTAAGGCTGGCAAACTGCTATTGTGGAACGTGATTTACCCCCAGATCGTACACAAATGGAGGGCATTTGGCCATGAGATTCATCAGTTCCTTTTTGGGCTTTGCTTTTAAAACCTGAATAGCAGTATCTTATGATGCTGAGACAATGATATTGGAGCCAATAAAATGAGAAAAATAATTAAAGGAAGGAAAATACTTTTTGAATAGGACCCAAGCTCCACTAGAAAACCTAGAGGCCCGAGCTTCTTCTCCTAAGGAGTTAGGGTTTTGAAAGCTTGATTTCTTTTTCTATTAAACATTAAAAAACATAGAATGGAGTACATGTTCTGAATATTAATTTCTCTGTTTTACTTTCAAATTGAACCTTATTATTTTTACAAACCAAGTCTTGCCGCTAGGAAACAACTGCTTAAATAATATGAAAAGTAAATAACTTGGCACTTTGCTCAAGGCAAGTCAGTACATGATGCTTTATTTAAACAGCATACCCCATCCATGCTACCTTGGACTATAAATACCGGGGAACTATTTACCTATCATACTGAAATCCTTCATTTCAGCTGTTGAGATCATAGAAGTCAAGGTTCTTCCACTGGCCTTTAAAGCCCAAAACAGCCTTAAATCCAACTGGAATTGGCTTTTCTCATGTGAACCTGCTTGAAATCTTTCACTTTAAAGCTTCTTCCACTGCTGCTTTGAAAAAAGAGAATTCTGTAATCAACAGTCTGCAAAATAAAATCAATAAATGCAAAACTGCAATTGTATAGAAACTGTAGAATAACCTCTCAGTTTATCCAGTTCTTTGTTCACTGTTAAAGATCCCTTAAGACTGTACCAAGTTTAGGATTGTTTTATGTGTTATTTACTGACATTTTTAATATATTTTTTCACTGATGATTGTTAGGATTCATTTTTTAATTTTTAAAGTTTGTCAGATTTTACTTTGTAAGCCAACTTGAAAATTTTTGACATAGAAAGGCAAAGTAGAAATCAGTAAAAATGTGGATCCCCCCCCCCCCAGTGTAGTGTAATTGCATGGTTTTGTGGTAGAAAAGAAAGTATCCTTAAGGTTTGTCAATGCTTTGCATATACCTCCTAGTTGGCAGAATGCAGGCAACAATGTTGGCTTACTAGTCTTTAGATTAGCTTGCATAGAATATCATGAACATGTTTAGGATAAAACTGGACTTTGGTTATGATTGTGGCATTCTGCCCACAATGAGTCAAAAATGACTGGTACCATCTTTATTGTTAGCAAGGAATGTGACACAGGTATGATTAAGGCTGGTAATCCTTTTACACCTTTTCTAACTTACTAAAAAGCATCATGTGTAAGCCTTGATAGACCAAAATCATGATGGACAGCAGAGATCAATATCTAATACTTAACTGCCATTCAATTAATGTCAGGTAACTTTTTAAAGCTTTTTTCAGATAATTTGAGGAAAAGATCAAGCTTTCTCTGAGAGTTCTCTGAAACTTTCAGAAATTTGGTAGTATCAATCTCAGAATTTTCAGCCAAAACTTGCTTCAAAATGGTCAGCCATACCATATCAAAAGCCTTTACATATCAAATGAAACCAACACTGCTAGTTCCAGTTTTTTTCCTGAATATATATCAAAATGTTGATATTGTAAAAGGATAGATAATCAGGGATAATATTGTCTAGCTTTCCAAATTTTGCCATTAACATTCAGCAAGAAGACTGGGCAAAAGCTTACACAGTTAGGAGAATTATATATCTATTATATCACCTGTATAAAATCAGCTAAAGAAGCCTTATTAAAAAGTTGGAAAATATTGGAGCAAAAAAAAATCAATATATTTCTACCACTTATTTGCATAGACATTGAGGATAGGAGCTTTCCTATTCTGATAGATTTAATTGTGCCTTTTATGTCTTGAAGAGAGGTGACCTCAAATAAACAACTTTATCATGTCTAGCTTTCAGAATGGCTATAATGTATTTAAAATTATTAATGTCTTTTTCTGTAACTTTTGATTCAATACTATAAAGGTGAGGTTAAAATTTTTACTCTAAGCATCCTTAATAGTAGAAATAATACAATACTGTTTTGTTATAGCAGTGTCATCTAAGAAGCCAATATGTAATTTACCAGGCCTCTTGTCTTGCTTGCAGTATTTCTGCTTTATGCAGTTCAAAAATACTGTGTATCAAGTACACAGAAAGAATGAAGTTCTTGCTTAGAAGACCTAAAAGCTTTATATAATGCCAGTGTAGAATGTCTTTCATATCGTCTCAGAAGTTTCTTAACTTTATTTTCCAATTTTGTGTTTGTTCGTTCATTTGTTTAATGTGTAAATCTTTGGAAAGTGTTTTTAAAGTGGTAAGCGACTCTGCATAACTTTCGCTGTTACTTTCCCACTTGGCTCTGGAGCATCTTCAGCCATTCAAGATGTTGGTCCCCTGCGAGGAAGGTGGAGGAATCCTGCTTTCTCTGTCTTCTTGATTATGAATACATAATTGATTAAGTGGTAAATACCACAAGGTAGCAACTTAAACAAAGAAAGACAAAATAAGTTTTTTGCTTACCAGTTAAAGATAGCTCTTAATTTGGGAGAGAACTCTGTCTGCATACAATTAGAAATCATATACATGTGTTGTTTTAGAGAAAGCATATAATAAAGTGAATAGGCATGAATTATGGAATACTTTGCAGCAGTAAGAAGTTGAAGGCTGGTTACTGAATGAAATGAGTGGTTTATGATAGAAGGAAGCATGCAAGAGAATAAATGGAAAGTTTAATGAAATGCTTCAACATTAAAAAGAGAATAAGATAAGGTTTTGTAGTGTACTCTTGATTCTTTAATGAATTTATAGACTTGATTCTTTAATGTATGTATAGGGAATGCTTGTGATGACATTAGAGGTACATAGATTGGGGATGTGAATATCTATGCATTTTTGTATGCAGACAATGCCTAAACCAAAATCTTTTGCTGTGAATGCTAAATAAACAGTATGATGCAACAAGGAATATAGATCTCGAAATTAATGTATCATTGACTGAGGTACTTGGGTCTGGCAGAAAAAAAATGGAGTGAATGATTGCAAGTTAGACAAAAATGGAGGGAAAATAGATTTAGCTATATCCCCCCTTTTTTCCTTAGCTCACATCTTTTTTGTTTGTTTATTATTTCTTATTCTTTTGCATTTTGTATAACACTGCTTATCCCAAAGGAAATAGCATGATGAGTTTGTATGTATGTACATGTGTGTATGTACTGTACAGTCTTCTATTAGCAGATTTCCAATACATAATCAGCCTATTTTATTTCCACATTTAAATGCTTTTAGGAAGCTACTGAATTTACTATCACTGGAGTTTTGTTGAAATATGATGTAAATGTCACATGATTATTCCTTTCTGTCTCTCTGGAGAATATGATAACCCAAAATAATATTTTGACTATGAAGTTCTATAGGTTCTCTGAAGATATACAAGGGAAATTTAACTGTTTGGTTTTTTTCTTACCCTTTTTTATTTATGATGTACTGTATCTCAGAATAGGCATAATGTATCTTGAGAGAGGCAGGCTTGGAGTGATACAATAATGACTTTTCACAGAAAATCATTACAAGACAAGAACCAGTGAAATAAGTGCTTAATGGAATGTATTTTCAGCTTTTTTTGAATTCCATTGAGACTGAGAAATGAAGAGCAACACCAAATAGGCACTGATTTCAGTTAATTAAGCAGCATCAAGGAATATGCTACCATTTATGGCTTTCTTAATGTGCTATGTATAGTTTTAGATGGTTAGTTCAATTCCTTTTTCAGGACATTGCTAGGTAAATGTCCTTTGAACTATAACCTTGAGAGAGAGAGATGTAGTTTTGTTTTTAACATCCTAATGACTCATCTTGTTTATCTCTAAAATGTTACCCTTGGCTTCCCTCAGTAATTGTCTGTATTGTCAGTACAGATCTAGTCAGCATTTACATAGATACATTAAATCAGTATTTTTCAACCTTGCCAACTTCAAGATGTGTGGACTTCAACTCCTGGGGAATTCTGGGGGTTGAAGTCCACACATCTTGAAGTTGCCAAGGTTGAGAAACACTGCATTAAACTATGCACAATAGAACCTTTCATTTATTCAAGCTGTTTAACTCAGACATGCCATTATCCCTGGGAGAAGGATTGATATGGGGTGAAGCAGCAGTTGATAATCTGCAGAATCCAAAACTGCACAGATTAAATCAAGAGAGGCCATTTTTGTATGAATCCAAACTTTATTTATTGAGCTGGCTTTTAAATATATTAAATAATTTTTTTAAAAATCCATGTTGCCCTTTGGGTCAAAACACCTACAGCTGAGCTGTAGGGAAACATGTTCTTTCCTACCTCTTTCTGCCATATATAACCTCCTCCCTGCAGCACTCATGGTGATGAAAAAAGTAAAATAATTACATCAGTAACAACAGCAGGAATAACTGAGAAGGAATGCTTAAGGAACCCTATTTTTGCAGAATTGCTATAGGCTGCCACCTCTGTATCCAGGAGCCAAAAGAAAGGGTTAATGCTATATTAACCCTCTCTTCTTGTTTTCCATCATGTGATTGTTCAAGGAAATTATTGGGGGCACTTTGGGATAGGCCGGATACACCTTCTAAATCTATCCTTCAGCCAGTTAAGTATGTCATCTGAACCAGCCCATTCTCTTACCCTCTATTGAAGATGCTATGAACATTCAAATAGCTAGAAAAACTAGGAAAAAGGACCCTGGCAAGTACAGGCTTGCTCACTGAGGTCCTGTTCTAGACCTGCTCAAACCTGAGCAACTGCACAGGTTTCCACAAGAACTGTGTGACAGCACCACACTTTTGTATGTGTGTGTAAACTCACAACGTACATATAAAAGGGGCAGTTTGTGTCAGGATGCTGCTAGCCTGCTTTTGCCATTCTGCCTCCCTTGCCTCCCACCATGGCTGCCCCTGAACATCACCGCTGCTTCCCTTTCCTTTCTCCCAAAGGGCTACTAATGTACTGTTGAGCAGAAAAAATGGGCAGACAATAGTGAAGGAACATTGCTTACTGTTCATGCTGCAGGTTCTGAGACGGATATTACCAAATTTCAGAGTGTTACAGGGAAGTCTCAGAGATAGCCTGATCTTTTCCCATAATTATTTTTTTAAATATAATTTCATTGAAGAAATTTTCAACAAGATAGAAACAATACAAATATTAGAAAAGAAACAAAGAAACTAAAACAAATAGTGAATAAGTAAGAAAGAAAATAGAAAAAAGGAATGGAAATAGAAAAGAAAAAGAAAAGAAAAGATTATAAAAAATGGCTTCCAATCTTTTTGACAGTGGTCATAAGTGCATTCATATTTTACCCTCTCTCTCTCTCTCTAAGGTTACATCATAATTTTCTTCTTTCCATAAGCTACCCTTCCTAATCAAACCGATAAATCGCAAGTTCATTTTTCTCTTTTTTCAGCAAGAAGTCCATAAGGGGTTTCCAGTCACTGATAAATGTAGTTGTTGATCTTTCTCTAATAAAACAAGTTACTTTTGCCATCTCTGCTAGTTCTGTCATTTTCACCAACCATTCCTCCATTGTGGTATTTTAGAATCTTTCCATTTTTGCACAGCAGTAATCATATATAAAAATAATCTTCCATGGCTCTTTTCTAACTGACTATCCATTAATCCCAGCAAGAAAACTTCTGGTTTCAGTTGAATGTTGATCTTTAAAATTCTTTGTATCATTATATCTATTTGAACCCAGAAATTTCTGGCTTTTTTACAAGTCCACCAGGCATAAAATGTTTGTATCATTATATCTATTTGAACCCAGAAATTTCTGGCTTTTTTACAAGTCCACCAGGCATAAAATGTTGTCCACATTTCCAACATAAATTTAAAGTGCCTTTATACATTCTAGACAATTTTTCTGGAGTCATATAGCAACAGTACATCAATTTATAAAAATTCTCTTTTAGGTTGTAACATAATGTAAATTTAAATCCTTTTAACCATATATTTTTCGCACAGTATATTGTGTCCAAATTTGTTAGGCCATTTTATCATGCAGTCTTTCACTTGTTCTTCCATTTCAAATTTCAGTAAAAGTTTATACATTTTAGCAATTACATGTTCCTCATTTCTACATAACCCAGCTTCAAATTCTGTCTTCTGCTGTTCAGCTCCAAATGTCCTATTATCTACCTTAAATCTTTCTCTTAACTGTGCATATGAAAACCGTTGAAAACTAAATCCCTCTGCAGCCAATTGCTCTTTTGATTTCATTTTATACTCTCCAGTTGTCTGTTCTAATAACTTTCAATAAATTAACCATTTTTCTTTACTTACTGTTTCTTTCCTGTAAAATGCTTCTTGTGCTGAGACTCCTAAAGGCATTTTTGGGCACATTCTGGGTTTATATCTGTTTCATATTCTCAATATGGCACTTCTAAGATAATGATTCTTAAAATCTACATTAACCTTAATTTTATTGTACCATAGAAAAGCATGCCATCCGAACCTCAGATCATGTTCTTCTAATTCTAAAATTCTCTTATTTCTCAGCAAAACCCACTTTTTCATCCAGACTAAGCAGCAGGCTGCAAAATACAATTTCAAATCATGCAGTCCCAATCCTCCTCGTTCTTTTGCAACTTGAAATATTTTATATTTAACTCTTGTTTTTCCCCCCTTCCCTTAGATATCAATAGAAGAGAATATCTGTAGCTCAGGGTTGAACTGTGGAGTCCTTGGTGCTCTCTGAGCTTGGTGGTTTGATTGCAGACATTTCGTTACCTGACTGGGTAACATCATCAGTGCTAGTATGCACTGTGTACTAGTGTGCTGTGTGCTAGTGTGTGCTAGTGTTTCATATTTCATGTGAATATTTGAAGGAGGTGGGCAAGGGTTCACAGTAGTACATGAATTTTAATATATAATTCTGTAACCATTTTAGTGGTGATTTTCTGCATCTGATACAGCCAGAATTCAAGGATTCTTAAACAAAGATTTCAAAAATTCCTAATTGGATTTCACTAATAACTTGTGCTGATGTCATATTGATTTATGCTAATGTACGCCTTTGCCAGAATCTCAAATGAATGAATCACTACTTTGAATACCCAAAGGGATGCCTCCACATTTTTTGCTGTTATATTTTATTATATTTCTCTTACCCCTGACACTAGTTACACACTTAATTCCATTATGAACTTGGTGACATCAGTAAATTAATCACTGGTTATTTCTTTAATTTCAACTTTAAGTTCATACAGTATGTGCCTATTAATGATATTTCCCCTATTCTACAAAGGTTTATGTTCATTATAATCTTCTCAAACATAAATAACAATATGTCATTTTTTTTACTGAAAACCTAAGCTTTATTTCTATTATCCAGAAAACCCTTTAATATTTACAAACTAAATAGTTGTGAGGTAAACCATTTAATTTGTCCTAATCCATTGTTTTCATGTACATGTCACATTCTTCATTTTCTTCTTCATTTTTAATTAATGTTTTCTTCACATTTACTCAAAACCATTTGCATACCACTGAAAGGAAATGAACATCTTGGTCACCTTTACTTTATTTCCTTTTTAAAAGTATATCTGTACCAGATATTCATACAACACAATTTAATCAACATATTATACAAAATATAGAACATGTTTGTAAAACTAGCACATTTTGAGGAAATAGACAGTGGAGCTAATTAATATGTTTAAAGTGATGCAATGGAGCAAATCCAGGGTTGATGTGTAAACATTAATAAACATTCAAGTGCTTGAAGGTATTTAGAACAGTGTTTCTCAACCTTGGCAGCTTGAAGATGTGTGGACTTCAACTCCCAGAATTCCTCAACCAGCAAGCTGGCTGGGGAATTCTGGGAGTTGAAGTTTATACATCTTCAAGTTGCCAAGGCTGTGAAACACTGATTTAGAAGCTCACTACAAATTCCAACTGAACTGATATTGTCTCACAATTAGACATAGCAACTGCGCTGAAGGAGCTTATTTATAACAATAGAGCAATGGACAAAATTGCATATTCTAAATATCATGAAGTCTCAGCTAACATTAGGTTTGTTCTAAGCAAGGAAAGGGGAAAACAATGTATTTGCCCTGGTTCTCCTTGCACTGAATAGGCCTCATGACAAGTGGAACAGTGAAACCAATGTCCCAAAGAGGAATATGGTGGCAGAGATCAAAATGAAATTGGTAACTCTTTATTTACATTACTGAGGTATCACCCAATAGATAAACCTGGGTGGTTTACCAATAACAGAACCATTAATTAGCAAAATGCAACCTGAAAGATACACATAAAAAATAAAATCTCAGCTGAATAAACCCAACATGAAAGTAAAACCAGCAAAGAGAAAGGTATTTGAGTACCCAGGATTGCAAAGCCTCATAAAGTGAAACTAAGTGACAATAGAGGCCCTAATGTAGGCAGCAAAGGAGGCTCTCTGAGGTCGCTGTTTCACTTCTGAGAAGTGGGCATTTGAAGGTCCTTAGAAACTGATGTTTGGGTACTGTATGTAGAAGAAGTTGCTTCTAACAACCTGGCCCTAGAGTACTAAATTCACAAATTAAGACCAGCACTCTGATTTCACCCTGCAACTACAGTAAAAACCAATGCTGGTGATTTGCATAATATGGCTGTACTGATCATATGTATATATCCCAAAGCCAAAGCTGGAATTTATTGAATAATGTGGAAGTAAATATATTAGTTTTCTTTCTTTGGAAAATCTAGGCTCTGATCATTTCTTCAATTCAAAACATTTTTTCTCTTATAATAGATATCTATTTTCCAAAGAATAAGCACCTCAGCTACATTGCTATTGTTTTTTTAATTAATTAATTACCATGTGAATTGGCACAATTTTCATCCCATAAGGCACAGAAAAGGCCAAACAAAAGAAGTCGTTCTCACACATTCTTAAATGTTAAGTTTGCCAACAGAGTGCAGGAAATATGTGTTAATGAGCTCAGATTATGTTGAGTGATTTTTCCTGTCAAAGTAACTACATTTTTAAGATTTTTAATTTTTTCCTTAACTTCATGTTAGATAGAATGTTTATTCTATTATTTATTCTATTATTTATTTATTCATTATCATTCAAGCACAACTTTCTTAGTCTCTTTTACCATCATTTTAACTGACTTTGTTTCCCAGAATATAATTTTCTAGGGGCTGTATGAATATAGCGCATGAGTAATTATTTCTTGCATAACTTGTCACATTATTTTTCCCTACAAGATAACCAAGCCATTTTCCCATGTGGCAATATGTCTATCTCTAGATATATTGAAAAAATGTCTAGTTTTTTCTTTTTTCTTTTTTTTAATTCAGTGGTGGTTCTAATAAAATTATAGAGGATCAAATGAGGGAGATTTGTGCTGGCAGGGCAGATATAGCAGAAGGAATGGTTTTGATCTTGGGGATTTTGTTTTCTTCTTTCTCCGTTCAGTGGGAGGAAAAAGAAATATGCCAGGTATAGAATAAGGGGGTTGAGTGGCCTTATTGTTTTTATTGCCTTGGGAGTGAGGGTGAGGGCAGTGTGGCACCATTTTACCTACTCCATTCAGGATTACTTTCTGGGTGCCCATTGCCAACATTGTCATTCCGTTGTTCCACTATTTGAGGACTGAGTTTGGTCATTATTGATTGCTCCTTCCCACACATCTCCATGGCCCTCCTCCGCTTTTGTGACCTTTCAGGTGGGCTCTTTCAGAAGAGTGCTAAACCCATGTGAAAAAAGGAGTGCTCTTTTAGAAGAGTGCTGGAAATAGCCCAACAGACAAGTCAAAGACATGGAGCATCTCTGCACCTATAACCTGTTTGTTGGGCAACTTGACAGCTGACTACACCCACTCTTCTAAGTTCTTATGTTAGCAAAATTTGAGAGTTTCTGACTCTCCCAAATTAGGATTCAGTACACGAAAGTACCAGCTGAGATTTTAAAGTTTTATTGAAAGTAAGCTAATAGAGTCAGCTGGGGTCTCCCCTTAAGGCAGAGGAGTACCCCAATCACACTCAAAGAAGAAGATTTTATACACGTTTCTTACACAGAGATACAGCAATTAACAAATTGATTGGCTACCATTGGCATAAATTTGGGATCCTCATTATTGGGGGAAACCTATCTCCCAGATGACCCATTGGTTGCCAGTCAAAGTTCAGGGCACCCCCTTTGGTCTTCTGATATTTATTGTTTCCTGGAGTGCAAAGGCATCTCCAGAGCAGCTGAAGGGTGTTCTGGAGGCTATCAGTTGGGGTCAGTTCCTCCATATCTCGACACTTAAGGAGACAGGATGTCTGCCCAATGTCTTTCAACAATAACAGAAATGAGAGGAATGTGTGAAGGTTCATGAACATTAGTTTCCTTGCCATCCCTTGACTCCTCAAATGTAAGGAAAAAAGATAAGAGAAACTGAGAGCCCTTTTTCATAAGGTTTCACTTACCCAACTCTACCCCAGCCAGATTATAAAGTAAGATTGACTGCTTTCCCATCAATCACTCTCTTTAATGCGTCCTCCATTAAAATGATAAGGACAACACCATTTTATCTTAAAAATATTTTCTGCCATCATACTTTTCTGCCATGACCAGTGGATAATATTTTTAATACAGCCAACTAGTTGTACCCTAATATTCAAAAGCATAGTACAGTCATGGTGAACTCTGCATTTTAATTGTTATTGGGCCAAACCAGCCAGGAATCCATTAAATCATTTTTAAAGTGAATCAATGGGTGAAGGAAAGAAGGAAGGAAGAGAGGGGAGGAGGGCAAGAAAGAGGAGGGGGAAGTGGGAAGTGGGAAGTGGGAAGGGGGAAGGGGGAAGGGGGAAGGGGGAAGGGGGAAGGGAAGGGAAGGGAAGGGAAGGGAAGGGAAGGGAAGGGAAGGGAAGGGAAGGGAAGGGAAGGAAAGGAAAGGAAAGGAAAGGAAAGGAAAGGAAAGGAAAGGAAAGGAAAGGAAAGGAAAGGAAAGGAAAGGAAAGGAAAGGAAAGGAAAGGAAACTCCTGCCAAGTGACAGGCTTTCTTCCAATGTAAAATGCTAGCAGGTAGGAGGGAAGGGGGTCCAGATTAAAACTGCAGCAAGAAGTAAAGTAATAAAGCTTTTTACCTGATTATCAGAATTTGGATTTATTTATTTTCTAAAACCCATTTGTGTATCTTCTCTAGTTTGTAATGCTTCAATCTGGACAATAAAAGACATCTTTTCCTGACTGGGTCCAATATGGGCACAATTATATTGTCTTTCCTCTGCACTTATCTACTCATCTATCTGAGACTGTTGGAATTTTTATTTTGCTCGAGCACAGTAGTGTCTATCTGTCCATCTATTTATTTACCCACACATATGTCAATGCAAAGATTAAAGGCTACTGTAAAGACAGGAAATGAATTTAGGGTCTCAGAAGGGCCATACCTTCAGAACTAAAAATGATTTGCAGGTTCTGTTGTTGGTTCAAAAATACAGTAGTTTGCTTTGGACTAATTAAGTTGTTACTCTATAAAAATGGTACCCAGAGACCTCCAAACTATTCATTTGTTAGTAACAAAGTCATTTACCAGCTGGATAAGGCTTATTTCTTTGAGACTGCTTTGCAAACAGCAGTGAATTCCCAGATACAAAATACAGCCTCAGCAATTACAGCTAGAACTGCTTCAATTTTATATATACATTTCAATTCTTCAGATGTGAATATAAACATACTGCTCCACACTGTTGGAGACCTAGAATGTTGCAGCAATACCATTCAAGCAAGACGTAATAGTCAGGAAAGAGACAACGTAGCATGGAGTCATAGCAACCATCCTTTGCAGCAAGCACTGTTTTTTCCCTTCCTTATCTGGGAAGGCTGGTCTTTCTAGAATCTCCTGTCCTTGGAATGCGGTTGGGTTTCTGAAGCTCCAAGAGGGCAGGCTTAACAATGCACTCAAGTCATCCTGTCCTGGAAGCTGTTTGGATGGCCCTGCTAATAGAGAATAAGGTGGCCATCAGGTAGTAGATTCTCCAAGGGCAGAATGGCAACAAGATGCTGGAGGACAGAACACTCTGGGGCCTGGGGCCCATCTTGCAGTCCAAATCTTGTCCCTTTCTGAGTACATATCTAAGATTCACATGCAAATATGATTTGTTTCCATACATGGAATAGAGGGGTAGTTCTTCTTTTCCTCTGGCAAAAAAATGCATGGGTGAGCTTTTCATGCAAACTTCCTTTCTTGGTAGTTTCCACCCATGACTTCTAAGTATATGCCACTTTAAGCTAGAAATGCCCAATCATTTAACACTGCTGGAGTTGCATTGGGATTGGATGCCAAATTAACTCCATGTTTTGGGATGGCCAGTCATTAAGAGGACAGTTATCATTTTGATACATACTTTCCTATTATACTCATATATTATATGAGTATACTCATATTATACTTCCATCCTCAAAAGGGCATTGACCCTAATCTGAAAAACAGAGCGATGTGTGCTCCTTCCCTATACTGTCCCCATCCTGCCCACAGCTCTGCATGCTTTAGCTTCTCTGTCTATGCATTTTCCCTGGTGGTCCACCTGTGCTGGTGAAGTGCTCCACCATTGCATCTGCAACCTGTGGTGTGGCTTATCTTGCATTCCACTAAATGGATCATCTGCTGTGCCCTATGGAGCCTGAGGAAGCAGACCATCCTGTTAAGCCATCTAGACAAAATCTATTGATTGTTCTGATTTCTGCTGTAAATTTAAGTCCTCCTAGAAAACCTTCATCAGGTACACTCTGCAAAGCAACTTTTTCACCCATGATGATTGCTGCAGAGCCATAAATAATTGCAGAACTTACCTAGGCACTGATTAAACCCATATATATGTGTATGTGTGTATTCTAATACTTACGTACAGGTTAATAATGCTATATTTGCTTTCACATGCAAATGAATAATGGTTTCTAATTTATCTTGTGTTCTAGATGCAATTACTACATTTTTCTCCCATCAATTCAGTAGCTTTTCTGACACGGTATTTCATAGGACAAATGAAGATATTTTTACACTAGGCTAAAGTATATAAACTATATAAATTCTCTGACATAACTCAGTTGAAAAGTGTGTGTCCGTGTGTGTGTGTAGTTTGAACCCTGGTATGCAAAGGTACATTTTCATTTCTTAAATTAACCACTCTTCTGAGGGCTAGACAAGTTTGCTGCCAGACTCAGAAAAAATGACTTTTTAGAGGGGAAGGGAGGTAAAAGTAGCATTTGTTTTTCTGTTCCTATTATAATTCCTCCTCCACTTCCTCTCTCCCTTCCACATGACCCACTATATCTAGGGAGGGCATTTATGTATTTATTTAATTCAATTTCTATAGCTGCCCATCTCAGACAAGTGACCTTGGGTGATGAACAATCTAAAAACAGTTAAAATAAATACAAGCATAATAACAACAACAATAACAACAATAACACATAACACCCCAGTCTTACAACTGTTGGTAAGAAAGACAAAAAAGTCTGGATAGTGGACATTGTAATACCTGGAGACAGCAGAATAGAAGACAGAGAACTGGAGAAAATCACAAAATATAAAGACCTGCAAACAGAAGTAGAACGACTATGGCAAAGGGAAGCAAAGATAGTACCAACAGTAACAGGCACCTTGGGTGCAATCCCAAGACATCTGGAGCACCACTTGAAGACCATTGGCATTGCCAAAATCACCCTCAGTCAACTGCAAAAGGCAGCTTTACTTGGAACAGCTTACATCTGCGATGATACCTTTAACATCATCAAACAACATCTGCCTATCCCAGGTCCTTGGAAAGGACTCGATAGGTGGATAAAAATGCCAAATCCAGTCTAAACATCTGGCTGACTGTGCAACTGTGCAACATAATAATATAACATAACATAATAGCCAGGAAACAGGGCCCTTAACAGGGCATACATTTTCCCCATGTCAGGAAGAGGTCTGTAGACCCCAAATGCTGTCCTAACCGTACAGGTTAAAGTCAGTTAACAAGCAGTTTAAGGGCTATAAACCCAGCAAGCAGTGGCATAATCTTACATACAGTCTGAGTGCAAAGGAAATGGCATTCCTATAAGTAGCCAAAGTTTATGTGGCAAGGCACTCTTTATCATCAGAGTCAAACAAAAGTCCAGAGGTCCAAAAAAGCTTCATGGTAAGGGGTAGACACAGCAAGAGCTATCTACAGCAAAGAACAACGTATACAAAGTTGTTCAATGCCAAGCTGTACTCAGATGGGATCTAAAGTACAGGAAGCTCTCAGTGTCTGCCAAGCACAGCGGGGATTGATGAATCCTGATTTCCAGCATCAGTCTGATCCTGAGTAGATCTCCTTGTGCCAGATGCTTCTCTGCCTCCTTCCTCCCTGACTCTTCACACAGAAGGGACAGGGATATTCTCATGAGTACATAAGGCCCAGGGTCAGGAATGGTGGGTCCTAATGCTACCTCTTCAGTGTCTTCCATCTAAACAACAACAACAACAACAACAACAACAATAAATGATTAAATGTATAATGCCACATGACTCCCAACAACTTTGGGTGGTTAACTGACTCTTCAGCTACAGCAAAAGCTAAGGATTTTGTGTTTTCTAAATCTTCCCTAGTTTCCCGACAACACATTTTTTCTTCCTACTGATGCTGGAGAGCACAGGTGGCAGGGTCTTCCACAGTGGGCTTGGATCTGAAATCTGACCTCCCTTTTGAAGGCAGCTTCTTTCTTTTTCAATAGGACAGAAGCCTAATTCCATGCCAATTAATATAGCCTATTCAAATGGCATGATTTAGTATATTTGCTCATTTTAGATGAATGATTCCCCTTCCAAAATATGCAGTTCAGTCTCATGGACATGATGCTTTTAAATATTCCAATGACCCTGGCTCAATTCTCAGAGGAACATAGGTTTAGGTTTACAAAGGGAAGCAAGCAATGAAAAAAGACCCTTGGAGCCCAGGTTTTCTGACATATAGTTCTTTCCAATAGAAGTGTATTTCCTCAGTTCAAATGCCTCTCCAGCTTTTCTTAAACACACCTTGAAAATCTCTCCTGACAAAAATAGGAAGCAATGTATAACAATCACTGCTCTCTCTATTTCAACATGGCAAGGGGAAAAAATCCCTTTTTTAATGGACACCCAAAGTTAAGTGTGTGCTTTGTGTGGATGGGAAATTAGTTGCTTTATCATTCTCTTCAGACTTCATCAAATCAGCTTCCTCTAAGGTGTGTTTTTCAAACTCGGCAACTTTAAGATGTGTGGACTTCAACTCCCAGAATTCCCTTGCCAGTGGGAGTTGAAGTCCACACTTCTTAAAGTTGCCAAGTTTGAAAAACACTGTTGTAAGGGGAAACCTTGGAGATGGGGCAACACAGGATATATTGCCATCTCTCCCTGACAGATGTTCATTTTCTCTAGAATTTTCTTCAATCTTAACCCTATTTTATGGGGAAAGTATCTATATTCACATATTTTACATAGAATTATGATAGCTACTGAATGGCCACTTTGTCATGAAGGTGATCAAATGGAATTTCCATGAGGAAATATTTGGCTTATGATTATGAAAGACTATCACTTCTCCTTTCTCCATCTGGCTTACTATCTTTCTGCAGCAAGCGATTCCAGTAAAAGCCTCAATTGTGTCTTTCTGGTTGTAAAAAGCATAAAAAGTATATGGTTAATAATCTTTATTTTTATTCTATTTACTGTAGAAGTTCTTAAATGCTTTTAAATTTCTCTTCACTTCATGTACTTCAGAACATTTTCCAGCCCAGGATGTTCTCAGGAGAATAACAACCAAAGAGAAATGGATTGTCTTGCAGCACATTTTAAAAACCGCTTTGTAGTGTGAAAGATTTAAATATACCTATTGAATTTCCAGAAAGCCCAAAAAGAGAAGTAAGCACATGAATCAGAAACGTATCTATTTTTGAGGAGTTTTTTTGCATTATCCAGGCACAAAATATACTATTATCTGAAAACCATCAAGCATCTCCTCAGTGCCGTTCTTCGTGTCAAAAGGAGCCAAATTTAAATAGAGGCATCTTTTTTCTGTTGCAGACGTAATTCTACCCTGTTGAATCCATTTTTATTGAAGAAATAGGCAATAATAAAATATGTAAGTATAGGTTAAAACTGAGTTCCCAAACGTTATTAAAACTTATACCTTGGCTGAACTTTTAGAAGAAATCAAAATTTTTGGCTGGTGGTGATGCAGTGATCTTGCTATTGAAACATTGGTAGGAACCTATTGTTCTGCTAGCTATAAATGTTGAAGAGCCCTATCAGAGCCATGGAAAAATAGGTATGAGGCCTACTCTTGCGCAATGTTCAAAAGTGGGCAGGTAGAGTGGTAAACTTGTTCAATTTTTGCATTTACATTTTTCCTTTTTTCTTTAAATTGTTAGTTTAAAAACAACAAAACTAAACCAACAAATACACACTCACATATCCAGAGCCATCTAATCCATCCTGGGAAGAAACAGAAAACATCTGAGTAGTGGACCAGGATTATTATCAAGTTTGTTTCAATGGGATTGGGGAACATTCTGAGGAATGTCTTTGCATTCAAGAAACTGGCTGACTGAAATACCTTTGTACACTTTTCAACATGTCCTTTGTCTTTGGAGTAAAAGCAGAGCTACTATATCTAAGCTGCAAAAAATCCAGACAACCATCTCTCTTTGTTGCCAACCAGAAGTTATCCAGAGTTTACAGCCCGGGTATGCGACCTTTCAATCCTCCCTCCCTCCCTCCCTCCCTCCCTCCCTCCCTCCCTCCCTCCCTCCTTCCTTCCTTCCTTCCTTCCTTCCTTCCTTCCTTCCTTCCTTCCTTCCTTCCTTCTTCACAGTCCAATTCATAGTTACAGTGTGGCTAATATTAGATTAAACTGAAAAGCACAGAACAAAAAGATAAAAGAGCATAGCATGACCAAGGGCATCTCACAATCATTCAATTTTCCAATACAGACGGGCTCATCCTGCACAACACCCATGGAAAAAGCTAGGTCTTCAAGACCTTACAGAAGGCCAACAAGATAAGGACCATCTGAGTCTCAGGGGCTATCCTGTTCCAAAGAGCAGGTGCTACAGCAGAGAAGGCACACTTCCTGGGTCCCACCAGATGACAGTTTTATAAAAGGGATCCAAAGCACCCAACTGCATCTCATGGAATGGGCAGAGATTATTGGAGACAAGTGGTCCCACAAACGTGCCATGCAGGACTTTATAGGTTGTAACTAAAAACTTGAATCGCATCTGGAAGCCAGTGAAGTTCACAGAGCTGTGGTGTTACATGGGCATATTATGGTGCATCCATAATTGCCCACACTGCTGCATTCTGAACCACTTGCAGCTTCTGGATGGTCTTCAAAGGCAGCTCTATGGAGTTGTTGTTGTTCAGTCGTTAAGTCGTGTCCGACTCTTCGTGACCCCATGAACCATATTGCACCAGGCCTTCCTGTCCTTCACTGCCTCCCTGAGTTTGCTCAGTTTCATGCTCATTGCTTTAGTGATGCTATCTAACCATCTCATCCTCTGCCGTCCTCTTCTCCTTTTGCCTTCAATCTTTCCCAGCATCAGGGTCTTCTCCAAAGAGTCCTCTCTTCGCATTAGGTGACCAAAGTATCTGAGCTTGAGCTTCATTATCAGTCCCTCCAATGAGCAATCAGGGTTGATTTCCTTTAAGATTGACTGGTTTGACCTCCTAGCAGTCCAGGGGACTCTTAAGAGTCTTCTCCAGCACCACAGTTCAAAGGCATCAATTCTTCGGCGCTCAGCCTTCTTTATGGTCCAGCTCTCACAGCCATATATTACTACTGGAAAAACCATAGCTTTGACTATGCGGATCTTTGTCGGCAAGGTGACATCTCTGCTTTTTAATATGCTATCTAGGTTTGCCATAGCTTTCCTCCCAAGGAGCAAGCATCTTTTAATTTCATGGCTGCAGTCTCCATCTGCGGTGATCTTGGAGCCCAAATAAATGAAGTCTGTTACTGCTTCCATTTCTACCCCTTCTATTTGCCAGGAATTGATGGGTCCAGATGCCATGATCTTAGTTTTTTTAATGTTGAGTTTCAAGCCAGCTTTCGCACTCTCCTCCTTCACCCTCATCAAGAGGCCCTTTAGTTCTTCTTCACTTTCTGCCATTAGGGTGGTATCATCTGCATATCTGAGGTTGTTGATGTTTCTCCCTGCAATCTTAATTCCGGCTTGTGATTCTTCCAACCTGGCATTTCTCATGATGTACTCTGCATATAGGTTAAATAAGCAGGGTGACAGTATACAGCCTTGTCGTACTCCTTTCCCTATTTTGAACCAATTGGTTGTTCCGTGACTGGTTCTAACTGTTGCTTCTTGGCCCGCATACAGATTTCTCAGGAGACAGGTAAGATGGTCTGGTACCCCCATCTCTTTAAGAATTTGCCAGAGTTTGTTGTGATCCACACAATCGAAGGCTTTTGCATAGTCAATGAAGCAGAAGTAGATGTTTTTCTGGAACTCTTGTGCTTTCTCCATGATCCAGCGAATGTTGGCAATTTGATCTCTAGTTCCTCTGCCTCTTCGAAACCCAGCCTGTACATCTGGTAGTTCTCGGTTCATGTACTGCTGAAGCCTAGCTTGTAGGATTTTGAGCATAACCTTGCTAGCATGTGAAATGAGTGCAATTATGCGATAGTTTGAGCATTCTTTGGCATTGCCCTTCTTTGGAATTGGAACGTAAACTGACCTTTTCCAATCCCGTGGCCACTGTTGCGTTTTCCAAACTTGCTGGCATATTGAGTGCAGCACTTTAATAGCATCATCTTTTAGTATTTTAAATAACTCAGCTGGAATACTGTCATCTCCACTAGCTTTGTTGTTAGCAATGCTTCCTAAGGCCCACTTGACTTCACTCTCTAGGATGTCTGGCTCAAGGTCCATGACCACACCAGCATGGACATCAGGGACATTAAGATCTTTCTTGTATAGTTCTTCTGTGTATTCTTGCCACCTCTTCTTAATCTCTTCTGCTTCTGTTAGGTCCCTGCCTTTTTTGTCCTTTATCATGCCCATCTTTGCACTAAATGTTCCTTTGATATCTCCAATTTTCTTGAAGAGATCTCTAGTCTTCCCCATTCTATTGTTTTCCTCAATTTCTTTGCACTGTTCATTTAAGAAGGCCTTCTTATCTCTCCTTGCTATTCTCTGGAAATCTGCATTCAGTTGCTTATATCTTTCCCTTTCACCCTTGCTTTTCACATTCCTTCTTTCCACAGCTATTTGTAATGCCTTATCAGACAGCCATTTTGCTTTCTTGCATTTCTTTTTCCTTGGGATGGTTTTAGTTGCTGCCTCCTGTACAATGTTACAGACCTCCGTCCATAGTTCTTCAGGCACTCTGTCTACCAAATCTAACCCTCTAAATCTATTCATCACCTTCACTGTGTACTCACAAGGAATATGATCTAAGTCATACCTGAGTGGTCTAGTGGTTTTCCCTATGTTCTTCAATTTAAGCCTAAATTTTGCAGTAAGAAGCTCTTGATCTGAGCCACAGTCAGCTCCTGGTCTTGTTTTTGCTGTCTGTATAGAGCTTCTCCATCTTTGGCTGCAAAGTATGTAATCAATCTGGTTTTGGTATTGACCATCTGGTGATGTCCATGTGTAGAGTCGTCTCTTGTGTTGTTGGAAAAGAGCGTTTGCTATGACTAGCTTGTTCTCTTGACAGAATTCTATTAGCCTTTGCCCTGCTTCATTTTGTGCTCCAAGGCCAAACTTGCCTGTTATTCCGATTACTCCTTGACTTCCCACTTTAGCATTCCAATCCCCTATGATGAAAAGGACATCTTTTTTTGGTGCTAGTTCTAGAAGGTGTTGTAGGTCTTCATAGAACCGGTCAACTTCAGCTTCTTCGGCATCAGTGGTTGGGGCATAGACTTGGATTACTGTGATGTTGAATGGTTTGCCTTGGATACGCACTGAGATCATTCTGTCGTTTTTGAGGTTGTACCCCATTACTGCCTTTCCCACTCTCTTATTCACTATGAGTGCAACTCCATTTCTTCTAAGGGTTTCTTGCCCACAGTAGTAGATATAATGGTCACCCGAATTAAATTCACCCATTCCCGTCCATTTCAGTTCGCTGATTCCCAAGATGTCGACGTTCAATCTTGTCATCTCATGTTTGACCACATCCAGCTTGCCTTGGTTCATAGATCTTACATTTCAGGTACCTATACAATATTGTTCTTTACAGCATTGGACTTTCTTTTCGCTTCCAGATACATCCACAGCTGAACGTCCTTTCGGCTTTGGCCCAGCTGCTTCACTCTTTCTGGAGCTACTTGGAAATGCCCTCCACTCTTCCCCAGTAGCATATTGGACACCTTCCGACCTGAGGGGCTCATCTTCTGGTGTCATATCTTTTAGCCTTCTAACATTGTCCATGGGGTTTTCTCGGCAAGGATACTGGAGTGGGTTGCCATTTCCTTCTCCAGTGGACCACATTTTGTCAGAACTCTCTGTCATGACCTGTCCGTCTTGGGTGGCCCTGCACGGTATAGCTCATGGCTTCACTGAGTTACGCAAGCCCCTTCGCCACGACAAGGCAGTGATCCATGAAGGAGGCTCTATGGAGAGCACATTACAATAGCCCAACCAGCATTGAAGAAGGCATGAGTGACTGTGAGTTAGATCCTCTTGATCCAGGAACAGAGGCAACTGGAGTACAAGATGGATTTGTGCAAAGGGTCTCCTGGCCACTTGTTCTTTGAGCAGGAGCCAAGAGAACCCCCAAATTGTGCACTAGTTGTATACCAGTTCTGTCTAAAGGGGGTGCTACTCCATCTAGAACTAAAGATGAAAAATCCCCAAATCCAGAAGGCCCTAAAAGCCAGAGCTACTTAGACTTGCTAGGATAAGCTGAAGCCTATTCTTCCCCATCCAGACTCACTACAGCCTCCAGTCTGGGGAACTCCACTGCTAACTCAACCACAGCATCAAGCAGCTCAGGTAGGGAAGTTGAAGCGCGTGGGGAGGAAAGCATAGTAGCAGCCCTCCCATATGTTCTCTAGAGCTCAACCTAATCATCAGATCTGGTTATCTGCAGAGTAGTGCCTCTAAAAGCCATCAGAGATTCTCAGATGACTAGATCCAGTCTACTGCCCCTCTCTGGGGGTCAGGGCTGATGATACACTCAAATCCCAGGTGGGCATATATCCAAGAGAGGAGCACTGCCCTCTGTGCCCAAGCAGGCACTGGTAATGGCTGGCTTGGATGGCTATCTCATGCACTAATAAGTCATGGATGAGGGAGGCTTCTTACAGGCTGACCTGACATGAACTGATTTGGTAAGCTCCTTTGCTTCCTATTGCTTGATTCTTCTCTCCCTTCCCACAAGCCATGGAAATGTGCTAACAACTAATCTGTACACTCCAGTTGTTTCCATTTGCCAAGGATTCTCTTATTTTGCCTCTGGGCAGCATGCTAGGAGCACTTTTTAAAACCTGTTGTCACGGCAAGATTACATGTCCTTCAGATGTCATTCAGCTTGCCAGAGCTTCATAAATTAAACCTTAGATTGGGTAGTGGTGCAGGATGCTTTGAGATTCCGGAGCATTAAAGTTCAGTTAAGGTTGAGAATGCTCAGTAGTCCCCGACTATTAAGTGTCAGGAAGGAAAAATGCAAAACACAGGATGAAGGAGGTAATGGAATGACTCACTGTGGGAGGCATGGCTGGTCAACTGGTTGCAATCCCCAGGAGGAGCAGACAAGAATATGCTTGGGGAAGAATACACACCGACACACTGGTGTAGGCCCTATTTGTCTTGCATCATCAAAGGGGCTATGTAAAAAGTATGCATGGCAAAAGGCTGAGGTAACATATATTATGATGTTTTTAAAAGATCCCTTGAAACAGAGCGGGTTTTAAAATCATCTTCCGTATATCTAAGAAAATGCTTTTTAATCATGCTGAAAACATTGCCTCACATTCTACAGAATCCTGAAATGGCATTCCTGGCCATGGAAAGTAATTTTTTGAAAATTAAACTGAGTGCATATTTCAAAGTTTACATTTAAATACTGGACACACTCCAGCACTTTACAGTTATGCATGGGAAATGCCAAAAGAGATTTAGATCCTCAGGTCCAATAACTTAATCAATGTAGTACAACTACGTGGGGTTGCAGGAAAGGCCATCATGCTTTGTATGAAAAAAAAAAAGTCAATCCTTGGCATCTCTGAGTGCAGCTAGGAAAAAGTCTGAGTCTAAAATTCTGGAGAGCTATTGTTACTTACTTTTGACCAACTGGTTGCTGTCCAGGTGCATTGGATTATAACTCCCATGCTCCTCAGCCAGCATGGCTATCGGCCTCCAGTCAGACCAAATGCTTCAAAAGATGTCCAATTTGAAGGTCAACCAACTGGGGAGAGAGAGATGCACATGACACAGGTGGGTTTCTCCTTAATGCATTATGTGAATCCAGCCAGTTGGTTTGCAAATCATGGTTTACAGTGTAGAGTATTGTATGAACACAGCAATGGTGGTTTAAAAATAAACCATTTTTAAATAAGTGACAGTGGTATGTGTCAACCTAGTGAGTAGAAGGGATGTTGTTTAATGTGAGGTAAGAAAACTTCTAAATTCCATGCTGAGAAAGGATCATCGTTCCATCATTCCATCCTCATCCACCCTCATACAGACATGTGGAAAGTCTGATACTTCAAATATAAAAAAGTGCAGCTGATAATGACACCTGACATAGGAATACAATTATGATAATATTGGGGTGAAATGGTCATTTTGGAGCAGTCCTTTAACGGCTATATTTTGAAGAATGCGACGTGAAAACAAGATGTAGAAACTGGAAGTGCTGCACCAGTGAATCAGTATGTTTTAGTCTGTAAATGAAGATTTTAAAAGGCAGCCTGAAGAGCAGAGACAACTGCTCTCCTCAGATGAGCCATGGCTGGGTTCCAACATCCAGGCACCAATCTGTCCATGTTTGTGTTGAAAAATTACTTTGCTCCTTGCGTTTTAATTAGACCCCGAGTTAGAATACAACCTGCCACTCTGAATGCCTGACAGGAAGCCGAATGCTCTAGCTCAGTGTTGTCCAAACTTGGCCACTTTAAGATGAGTGGACTTCAACTCCCAGAATTCCCCAGCCAGCATGGCTGGCTGGGGAATTCTGGGAGTTGAAGTTCACTCATCTTAAAGTGGCCAAGTTTGGACAACACTGCTCTAGCTGGTCACTTACGCTGGCGTAAGCTCAGCCCAGTTTAATCAAGTTCCTATTATTCCTCAGCTGGGGAAAAAAAAAAAGCGCAGGAGTAAATAGAAGGTTCTTGGCCATAGGATCGCTGCAGATAAATAATCCAGGCCTGTGGAGTTCTGCATTCCACAAACAAGAACCAACATGATGGAAACACCAACAGCCATTCCCCAATAGACACAGCAGTGCCCACAATGCAGCTCACCAAGCCATCTACAGTGATAGCTTGAGCAACGAAACCACCGTAATGTCCTAATTATAACAACAAAAAATAGCGGCCTGGAATTAGCAGCTTTGATTTGTTTACGAGAAGATTTAAAAATGGATGTTTAAAAAGGCTGAGAAGATAAAAATCTTTCTACTTGGATGAAATGTTTTGTCTGACAGATGCTGGTTTGATTTCAAAGAGAATAATTTCTCAAGCTGGATTCCTTTGAGCACATGCCGAGGGGTGTTTCTTTCATTTTGCGAAAGAATTGCTTCTGTACCTCCACAGAGACTCATTGAGTATACAAGGGAACCGGGTTCCTCCCAGCCTCCCTAGACCAGCAATGTCCAGCTGTCTCTGAGACAGAGGCCAGGCCTGCAAGAGAACTTGAAGGCAAATGAAAGGATGAAGGTTGCACTAAAGCAGGGGCATTGAGGGTGGGGTAGGTGGAGTAGGTCAAAAAGGTCAGGATGGCAGCTATGACTATGTGATTGCAGCCCTGCCCCTTGTTCATGTGTGTTGCACGTGCTGGGCTTCAACTGCACAGCCTCAGCAACCATCATGATCTTCCTGACCTCCCTTGCAGATGTCCCTGCTCTAAAGTCTCTGAACTACTTTTTTGTAAGGTGGTGCCTGGGAGAATAATATATGATAATTTTTTTTTTTTTTTGGTAATACCAATGATCTGTAGATTTGTTAAGTTTATTGTCATTGTTTGTAACTCTTCCTTTTTATTACTTACCGTTTCTGTCTTTTATGGGCAGCTTTATTGATAACTTTCCTGGGTTGTTCTGTAATAACTTTATTAGAATTTTAAACGAGAGATAAAAATTTCAGAAACTAATATTTGAGATGAAGGAAAGAAAAAAGTAAAGAAAGAAAGAACAAAGCCAAAAGTGCAGGGAAAAAAAGAAAAGAAAAGAAGAAAAAAATATATAAAGAAGTGACTTCCTGTTTTCTTTTACAGCAGTTATTGGTATAAATTTAAATTAAACTCTTGCTCTATGGTTACAACATATCTTTCATTTTTTCTATCATCTACTATTTTTTCTAGTTATCAAAACCATATGTCATGATTTCATTTTCTTCTGTTTTGCACAAAAGGTCCAAAAGGGGTTTCCAATCGGCATTAAACTTAATTAGTGTCTTTTCTCTGATCAAGGCTGTCAGTTTAGCCAACTTTCCTGCTTTTTAATGTTGTTTAGTTTGAATTTATTGCTTCTTTATTCCATTGTATTATATTGATAGCTACTTTGAACACCATGTGGTGGAACTGCAAGACCCAAATTTAATTCATATAAACATCTTTGAAGAATGATGCTGTTCATTCATTGTGATGTGAGCAACATACACAAAATGGACACCCACTACAGGCCTGTGTTACAGTTTTGTGTGCATTGATTTCTGTCACAGCGTGCACGTGTGCGTCCAAGTGCTTGTGTACAAGGGCATGTATGTCTATGTATGTATGCATAGACTCCAACAACTCAGCTGGTTTGTTATGATTTACATTACCAGTACAGTTAGAGACTAGTAAAATATAACATTGGGGTCATAATACATGGAAGTTTTAGCCAGTTGGGAAGCTTATTGACTTATTCTTTATACCTCCATTTCTGACTGCTTTAAACTTTTTTATTCACCTACAAAAAAGTATAACTCGATTTGACTGTATGTGCAGCTTGCTGGATAGAGTTGTTCAGCTCGGAGCAAAGGGAGATCAAATTAGAGGACAAACCACTGAGGTCTGTTTGTTCTCCAAAATTTAGCAGAGCAAGGTGTAACACTACAAATTAAGAAGCTTTTCCTTTAGCCTAACATCTCTCACTTTCAGGGCTATAATAAGAGATGAGGAGCTGTAGGCTGGCTTTGCACTGGTTGTGCAAGGAGTCCTCCATAATCTCATGAAAGCTCTAGTCTCCTGAGAACTCCTGGATGGATTCAAAAGTTGGATTATGTCATGGTTTGTTCAGTCTTCAAGTTCTACCTTTTAGAGGGAATATTAGAGGGAATATTTAGAGGGAATATTAACTTTTTTTTTCCATTCTAATGTGATGAAAATTTTGGCCAACGGGTCATTGCCTTTGAAAGAATAGGAGCCAGGGAAATCTGCCATTTGAATCCATTGCCTAACTCAGGAGTCCCCAGCTAGTCTGGGAGAAAATGGCTGCCAGAGGTGTGTGATCAATCGCACACAACATTTTTTCTAGAAAACAAACAGGTGAGTTTGCTCCTCACCGTGTTTTCTAGCCACCATGTTTTCTAGCCATCCTTTTGCCTTTTTTTCTTGGCAGATGGGTACATTCATTTTCTAAATATATGTATGGGCCCTTGGATATTTTTAGAAATAAAGATGATTCTGGAAAATGCTGCTTGGCTGTGCAGCATACCAGCATCCCTTTTAATTCTGTTGATAGTGGGGGAGGTGATCTGAGGGGCACCAAAGGAGATGCCCGTAGGCACAGCGGGGTCCTCAGGCACACACTGGAGGCCGTTGGATTAGGAATATGGAAGCAAAATCAATACCTAAGACTAGTATTTCATACCCCCACCATTTACAGCACACTTAAAATATTTTCATCCATGATGCTGTGGGCAGATAGCACAGCAGATTGCTATGAATCTCATTTGAACCAAGCTTTGCCATGTCACTTTGTGGGGGTGTTTCATTATATAGCAGAAAGTAAAGAATTTTATAACAGCTGCTGAAAAATTTATCTTAGATAATAATATAGAAGGAAGTAGGGTTCATTACATGGAATTTAAAACCAAGACACGAATCCTATCCAAATAGCCTTTTAAGCAAGCTTGCTATTGCCTTAAATGGAAGCACAGTAAAGAAAGACCCAGCGTACTACCATTTCAAGAAGTATATTACTTTTAATCCTTATACAGTTTGGTGATCTTTTAGATATAATGATTAAGTATTCTAAACATACCTATAAATTTGAAGTTAGATATACTATTCAGAGATCAGGATTTGACAGAATCCTTACCTATTTTGTTTTGGATTTTATCATAAAGCGATAAAATTGCAATAGCCATTGCACCTTGTAAACCATGGAACGCAGTACAGCACAAACCCAACCATTTGTTGTTTCTTCAATAAGCCAAACAGTTAAACAGTTAATGGGGGCTTAGTGCAATGTGTGAATGTAGCTATACAATTTGAGCAAAAGTTCCCTTTCAGACCTGAGAAAATATATGCTTGTTTTGTACCAGATAGACTAGTGCAAATCTTCAGTTATATACTCTACTTTTATGTGTTACAAATTTCCCTTCCTTCAGTTTTTCTATTAAGTTTATTGATTGTTACATTATCTTGGATAAACAATTTCAATTTAAATCTACTAAGTGTAAACATTTCCCAAAATTAGGGTGAGTTGCTATAGAAACAGAAGTATCATTTGAACAGTTGAGTACACCATAAGAACTTCTGTCAGAATAGCATCATTGAACAGATGTCTAATATCTCACTCTGAAGATCGTGGGCTCAGGACAAATAAACTCATACAGCAATCTTTCCAACCACGAGGACATCCAAGATGGGCATGTTGGATGACAACTCAGTTCGTCTCCAGATAGCAAATGCTCAGATACCAGACTAGGAAAAGCCCCATGACCTGTTTTAGTTCTGGGTCTTAATAAGAAGTGGGGGAGAATCCTCCACTGCCCAGAGGAAAAGAAATAGGGTCAACAGAGAAGTAGCACGTATATATATAAAATGGATGAAAGGGGACATTTTGAAATCAATATAAAGAGCATTGCAAATGCATCAATGCTTATTTTTTAATGGATCAAAATTAAGCAGCATTAGCCCTTCTAGAAACTCAGTATTGATTAACATTTTTAAATGGATAAAGTTGTCTTTAAGATAGTCCTACACAGAAACAGCCACCTTGCTGTTCTCTTCTATGTACAAAAGAACAGCTTCAAGATTTACCATGTGGGTTGTGCTTTAGCATGTGCATCGGTTCTAGTGTGCCGTGAGTTTAATATTGAGAGAACTTTTTAAAAGCAACAGCATAATGTTAAATTACCAGAACTATTTTGTATTCTTGTCTGCATTCATATTCTACCATTTTATTTTATCACCTCTATTTTGAACTACTTCTTCGAGCTTCTTTAAACACTCAATTTCAACATAATTACATGCAGGAAAACTAGAATTTTCTGAAGCTATATCTCACCCTTGATAAATCACCTGAAATCTGAATGTTACCCTTTAGTACTTAATAATCTTATGATAAAATTTCAATTTTTAATATTTACACTCCTCTTAAATTTTGCTTTCCAATATCTTGATTATGGATAGTCACTAAATACTGGGTACAGAGGAAAGAGCTTCCTCTTCATTGCTCCCAGGCTATGGAACACATTCTTTAGGAAATGCATTTGATTCCCATTCTCCTACTATTTAAAGGAGATGGTAAAAACACATCTCCTATGCCAGTCCTTTAATTGTTATTTTAATGATTGATTTGAAGTTTGGTTTTGATTTTAAATGCATTAACTTTGTTGTTTTATGCTTTGTATGTTTTTTATTGTTGTAAGCTGCCCTACAGCTTATTAATGTTGGAATAAACTAAATAATAGAGGTAGAAACCCATTATATTCATTCATTTCATTCATTTACTCATTGATTGATTGATTCATTCAATTTATTTGACTGTCTAATCAAAATTATCAAAGTATGTATTTACATTTCATGGTGAGCCACAGTTTTTAAACCATTTTGGAGGTGTGTGGATAAGTCATAATTTGCTAGATTCAGTGTAAGCTATACTTCACAATTGACCAGTTTTGCTGTAACTTTTATCTATCTTAGATTTTATCTTTCTTTTTGTGGTTGATTTTGCTTCTGATGATTTTGATCTATTATGTTTGTATCTTCTTTTTGTTTGATGTTATACATTGCCCAGAGTCTTTTGAGATCTAGGCAAGTTGCTAGTACTGTAAATAAATAAAACAAATGAATTACAGCTGGGTTTACACAGCATGGTAACCAAGACCAGCCCCATCATCATCAAGAAGCTACATCATCGCCTAGGACTGTTACTTGGACATGATAACTTTCTGTAGGCAGAGATATGATTGAAAAACAATCCTGTGTACACTTAACTGGGAGAAAACACAATGAAATTTACTTTTGAATAAAACAAATTTAGAATCAAAATGAAATAAAGTTATTGAACAATTTCCATGTTCTCTATGCATCATGACCAGCAGCAATTCTACTACACCACTCCCATTTTTCTGAATTATCATGTTTCCATTCAATGAGATGCTGTGGGAATATTGAACCTATTACTTTGGGGGGGGGGGATGTATGTGAAAAGGATCTAAAATCTTCATCATAGGTATCATACGATCTAAGAAAAATGGCTTTCTTGTTTCACAGTGTCCTTTTTGTTTTATCACGAAGCTTCACTTTCTTGTCCCTCCAGCAAGGAAAGAATACATTTGACTTACAGTAAATGCTGACATTTTAAAACTATAACCATGTGTTTACAGTATAAATGCATAGTTTCCTTGAAAATTATTTTCATTCATTCATTCATTCATTCATTCATTCATTCATTCATTCATTTCACAGCACTTACAATCCTCCCCAGTCATGAAGGACTCTGGGGGTTGGATACCATCAAACAAAAAGAAAGTTTACCCCCCAGCAGAAAAAAACCAGATAGGCACTGCAGTCAGCTGGGACTGAACACACATCGAAATAAAACAGCTTTAACATGTTTACTGAATTCCAATATTCAACTTTTTGGAATATTTTTGGAGAAGAACTGCTCTCTTCTGATCCAGCAGTTTTTTGGCATTGCTTTATTAAAACACCTGCTAAACACCCCCCACTCACACAAACAAATGACCAGCATGTTGAATTAGGCCTGGAAATGGATTGCCAATGAATGCAACAACTTTAGTATAGCAATACAGTAATTCTGTATTAGGGTGGGGGGTGGGGTTTCCTGCCAATAATGCTGCTGTGTTCTTCGGGGTCATTTCCAAAGGCAGTCACATGTAGAACATGTGGCTGTAGGCCAATCAAGGGGTGATTATGGCATGAGTTACTAAGGTCAGCACATCCTGGTCCAGGCAGGGTATAACTGGCATACCAGCTGCAGCTGGACAAAGGCCCCACCTACCTACAGCTTCTACCTCCTTTTAAGCAAGAATGATGAAGCCAGGAAAATCTCCAAATCATGAACAACCTCCTTTGGGAGAGCACAAGCCCATATACAATAACTACTGCAACTGATATTAAGTAAACATGGATGGGATCAGTTGTTAGACATTCATTCATTCATTCATTCATTCATTCATTCATTCATTCATTCATTCATTCATTCATTTATAGCATTTCTATGGCCAACTATTTCACACACACCACCCACTTGACTCAGCAGAATGGGCAGATGCTTTCAGGGAGAGGCGGTCCCGCAAATAACCTGGTCCTGTGCCATGTAGTGTTTTAAAGATGATAACCTTGTAAGGTGCGTATCTTAGAAATTGCATGACATTGAAATTGAATTGCATGACATATTACTCAGAAAAAACACCCTCTGAGCAAAAGTAAAAATGAGTCATGAGACCTTTCAAGTGAACGTGCATTGGAAAGGGCTAGAAATTAGCAGCTGGTTAAGAAATAAAAGGGGAAGTCAGAAACTTAATAGTTCTTTTTTTTAAAAAAAAATTCTCTTTTGTTTCTTTTTTTACTTTTTGGTATTTTAATTTTTGATAAATTTGCTTTGTCCATCTATTTTTTTCTTTCACATACATATGTATGTACAGTATGTTAGTGAAAGGACACACACACAGAAGAAGTAACAATACAATGGAGATTTTAATATTAAGTACAGTAATTTAGTATAAGACCAAAAATTTTATTATATAACAAATTACTTGGTGCAAGTCACAGTGTGTTCTTTTTTTATTTTTTCCTTTCCAATGTTATCCTTTGAATGAAAATCTAAATAATTTTAATACTTGTAACACTGATATCCTAAATTGTAGCTAATATTGATAGAACATTTACCTTTTTTTTTTTATTTCCAATACTCCAAGTTACCTAAATAATAGAATGTCAAGAATTTGTAATTGTATCTTATAAATATCATTGTACTGAAATAACATAATGTATCAAGATTTATAACAACACAGCAAAAAGGGGAAAAAATAAAAAGAAATACAGCTGTGGTCCAGGACTCGTAAAAGATGTTGTGGAGAGCACTATTGGAAAGTTAAGCAGGTAGACATGGTTGGCATCAGCAATGCAGGGTTTGCAAATATAGAACAAAGAGCTTAAGCGAAATTCAAAAGTGCCATTAGCTTAGCAAACCACAGGTTGAATTTGGCACATGAACTATTATTATTTGGCACATGAACTATGCCTAGGCAGAATGAAAGATCTGACTTTTGACAAGCCAAAGGGTAAAGAATTTAAAAAGAGGATGTTCTGGTCTTTTCCCCTCCAAACAAGGTATCTACTATGGTTATACATTATTTAAATATCCATTTAAACATTCTTTGAGCTTACACAGACACACACACACAGAATAGATTGTTAATTCAGCTCATTTTTTCAGCTGAAGTGGGCAAGAACTATAAATCCTCCTTATTTTGCTGTAGGTTACAGTTTATTATTTGTTTTTAATGGAGCTGTTTCTTTTCTTCAAGGCTACGAAGAGACTTCCCAAAAGGTAGCTGCCTATCTGATTCTTTCACATAATGCTCAGCACAATAATCAATATTCTTCATCTGTACACTGAATATGTCACTCATTCATTTCATGCACTTTAGCATCCGGAGCCAACATGCAATTACTGTACTATATGCTCACTTGAAACTTGTATCATATAACATTAAAACCTAGCATAACTTTAATCAACAAAATGTGTGTGTGAGAGCGAAAGAGCGAGAGAGAGAATATATTGAGCCAAAATATTACTTTGCTCTACTTCAGATCTAGTAATAAGTTTAGGCAATTGTCAGGTCTCATGCCACTTTCACCTCAGTTTTCTTAGCAACCCCAGTTGTAATCAACCTGCTTAACTTCCTGAAATACAATGCACAAGTAGTTCTGGTTCTCACGCAGCATGCTGTTTTACTTGACATGAACTGAAATTAAGATAGCAGATGCAACCACCTGGGATAGGAGGGTTATCTCTGCATGCAAATGAGGAAGTATGGCATTGCTCTGTAGCATTGCTGGAAAACAATCATGAAAAGGTAGCAATTTTTCACCCCTGGGATTTGCTCCCATATACCAGCCCACTTCATTTTGGCTTGTGTGCACATACTCAGTTGACATGGGGAGGCCTTGGGTGTGGCTGGGCCAAAGCCTTGAGAGGATGTGGCACCATGATCCTTTGGAGCAGGAAGTTGGAAGGGCTTTAATCTTTCACATTGTCTAGTGGGAAGCTTCCCACCTCCCAGCTGATACCTGGCACAGTCTAAAGCAGCATTTCCCACCTTCAGCAATGTTAAAATGCATGGACTTCAATTCCCAGAATTCCAGCAGTAGAAGTCCACATCATTCAAAGATACCAAGGTTGAGAAACACTGCTCTAAAGTAAAAGTACCAAACAAACATTTTTTCCCTAGCTCTGTATGTGTTCTCAAAAGCATTTTAAGGAAGCAAATCTTAACACAATAGGATGTGTGCCTAAAATATTCATGTTGCTAATGTATATGAACACACCCTTTGGTCCCTAATTCCTAGTCATACTCTTTTTTACTATTCTAGGCATAGGAAAAGGGCTTACATAAGTAACTGATATCACACCATTCACTCTCAAGCTGAAGATGATTAATGACTGGCTGCTTAATTCTCTAGCAGGCAAATCTTTATTTTCCATATCTTTCACAATTTTTAACCCCAGATGAACCCTAACGGCATCTAGTCAGGACTCTCATACTGACATTCCTCTTCAACAGTCTTCTTCCCAGGATATGTTCTTGGGTGTTTCAGTGAGTCTTCTCCAGTCTTACTCAGTATCCCATAATTTCTGATCAGATAGAAGGCAGATGAAAATGAACTAGATTTCTTGGTACAGAGCTTATAAATATGCTTGTATCAAAATCAACACTCATGAACAGCATTAGGTTTCCAAATGTTTGCTAAGAAAACATTAATGAGTAAAATCCAAATTGTATTAAGAAGATTCATCCATCACTATTCCACCTCTACTCTAACCCTAACGCTAACCTCTGAAATTGCCCAGAACTGCCCAGAAACTGTAACTAATCTTAGGACATAATTTGTTTTTCAAACTAATTTTGGTCCTAGGTTGACAATAAAGTTATCTGGAAGTGTGTTTAGAGCTTGCGAGATAAATCACAAGCCACTCAATGCTCTCTTATGCTCTTCCTGTCAAAAAGTATGAAATGAATTTGGCCAAGCAGAAAGAAACATTGTGGGTGTCCAGATTCAGAATACAACAGTCATATCTCCTCAATTCAAAGAGTTTTATTATGAAGTAGGAATATTGACAGGAAGAGGCTTCTGCTGCCACCCCACAAAAATCTTTCCTTTTTCAAAACCAAGTTTCTTCAATTATCTTTGATCCAAACCAAACAACCCTCCACACTTCTGAAAAATCTGACCTGCTGCAAAAGACGGAGAAAATGGGGAGAGAGTGGTCCAATTTATAGAAGGAAAAATGGTGCGTGAGGAAGAAGCAGGATCCACCCACTTTCCTCTTCTTATCTCCATGCAGCCCATCCCAAACACATTTACCCCAGGTTGAGCTCTCTACTGGATGCCAGTTAAGAGGTAAGTTATGTCAAAGGAGGAATTGTGAGAGAGGAAAACCTTACTTTTAACACTGGACCCACTCAACCACCCTCTGTCACTTGGTTTTTTAAGTGATTGTGCCCATCTCAGGTTTAAAGACACCTTCTGTTGACATCACCATCTAATGATGATGAAGAACTAGGACTGAAAATTGAAACGACTGTAATTGACATTAACATTCCAAAGCAACATTCAAAAGTGTAAACATTAAAATTTCAAACCCACAACCACTGTTGCAAAAGTGTTGATGGTATTTTATAAAACCTACAGAATTCAGAAAATTAGGATCAAATGAATGTTTGCTTTACTATAGTGGCAACACTAGTAAACAGAGTACTCCATCATTTCTGAAAACTATGCCATGAAATTTACATGCATCCAATTAATAAACACAAATTTGGAGAAGTGGAAATATTGAAGGATAATTGACACTTGGGGTTGTTTCCTGTCAGAGGCAAGGTTCAATCTCTCTCCCTAATCATCTATTGTTCTTCAGACCAGGGGGATTGATTTGCAAAGGGGACCAAATAGAGCTATATGACCTGTTTTCTTCTCCCTCCTGCCTGGATATTGTTAAATGTGTGTCCCTATTAAGCAGAAAAGGCTTATTTGCATTCTCGTTGAACTCATGTAGGCTAGGAATTAAGAGAATTATAGTCCAACCCATTCAGCAGGCACCAGATTGCAGAAGGCTGCAGTAAGCAGTCATGCTAACAACAGGAAATAGATAATGTCCTGTTTCTACTGTGCTATGGTTATTCTGGGGAACAAATGGGTTAAGTTCTGCCAGTTTTGTAATGATGATTAAAGCCTTAATGCATGATTATAAACAACACTGAGATTGATATGCAACTCTATAGCTGCTATGAACTCTGTGGAAATGGCTGTAGGAATTTCTATATTTGCTTTCCTGCTTTTCTTCCATAATGTTTCAGCAGGTGGAAGCATCTGGCTGACTTTGAGCTTGAAAACCAAACACAATCAGGCCTTATTAGCACTTGGATGGGAGACCACTGGGAAATCACAAGCTAAGGGCTAGACTGGGAAGCTGAGAAAGCATATTGGAAGAAGGCAGGGGAAAAACAACCTCCACAGTGTTGCAAGGGAAACAATATGGACATGTCTGTGAAGTCACCAAGTCAGGCTTGATTCAAAGGAGAAGGTGCTTTTCCCTTCAACCATTATATATACAGTATGCCATTAGCATCACTTCTTGATGAGAGGAGATGCAACCATGATAATGTATTTCAGCTTAACATGGATATGATTAGCATGTGCTTTGTATACTGACATGATTGTTAACTTGAGGAAGACAAGCAAAAAAAAGCTTTACCTACAGTTAGCTACGATTCCTTTTGTGAGACTTCTAACAGAGTAAATGTTGATAGAATAGCTCTGCAAATTATTTAAGATGTCATCTGGCAGTATGGAAAATCACTCATATTTGTATCCTGGAGCCTGGTTTATTGGTTTTTTTTCCTTCTTATGCTTTACAGAGAGATTGAGATGGTCGCCCTGTAAACTGAGCTGAATTCATATTTAATTAAATTGTAAAACGTGGGCAGAAGAGAGCAAAAGTGATCCGCAAAATAAGCAGCCAGATATACTGTGGGCTCAAGTAATTGCCCACACAAATCCTTCACTGAGCAGCCCTTCTGTCCTCTAGTGAGTTCCTGTGTTGGTTGCAATTATAGCAAGATGAAAAGCACTTTGACCTCTGCCACCCCACCATCTCTGCCTGGAAACGGAGTCCTTGTTTGGATGGAAGATTCACCGCAGCAAGGAGGGAAAGGCCTTGAAACCCAGAAATCTCAGAGCAACAATCTCTGGAAAGCAATACGCTGCATGACTTAGAGTTCCTGAGTATCAGCAGCCGATTAATATACTGTAAGTACTTAAGTTGGAGTACTCTTTAGAGGACAAGAGGAGAGGGTGACCATTCAAATTCTATCCCAGGAATATGGAAAGTGGTAGAGAAAATGAATTCAGTATAAACACCTGCTTCACCTGGCATCTTACAATCTCTTGACTAGGAAAGAGATTCTCAGAATCCCTTCCATTTAACATTTGCTGTAAAATAACACTGAGCCCTGCTTCTCACAGAACAACCTATGCTTCAGAAGTCAGATTTTAGCTAATTAAAAAGGTTCCTGATACTTAACCTATTTCTGTACAAATCTGTATCATACTATTTTTCCAAAGTTCCTTTGAAGGATCAAGCTGTACTGAGTTTTCTTTGCTCCTTCTTTCACTTGCTTTTTGAAATCATTATTAGTTATACTTATTGTAATTTGGGGAGGAGGGGAATGTAAATCAGAAGACTGTATCAAGAAAATGGTTAACATGGGATGTGTGTGTGTGGGTATGTGTATTTGACGTAAGTTATATATTCTTCTTTTCTGTTGCAAATCATACTTGGCTGTCTGGTAGAGTTTGTAAAATTACCTTCAGTCTTTTTGTCTACAGCCTTTAGATTCATTCTCATGTCCTGCTAACCATGGCATGAACATGCTTTGCTATCCATTTTTAAAGGAGGTGTCCTCATCATATCACCTTCCTCTTATCCCCAGCCTGCTGTGAAGGCAGCTTGAAGTTGTCTTTAGTTGTTTGGCTGATCATGACAAAATATGGGCTGAACTATGTTACCATTAGGTGGGTTCAGAGCTTGTACCCAACAAGTGTATGTCAGTGGTGAGTGGTGAACTGTTCTAGCTGTTCAATATATTTATGAAAGACTTGTACTGAGGGGTTAGAAAATACAGTTACACAATTTGAAGGCAATACAAAGATGGGGAGATAGCAAACACCTGGGAGGACAAAATTCCAGAGACTCTTAAGAACCTAGAACAATAAATGGAAAACCCTATATTAAGGTAGGAAAAATCAAAGGCATGAATAGAGGATGTGGTGACCAAATTGGGAAGCAGTATATGCAAAAAATAAAAAAGGTGTCCTGGTGGATCATGAGCTGAATATGATCAAAAATGTGGTTGTAGTGAAATTCTCTGAGCCTAGGAATAGGAGTGCTGGTTTGCAACGTATTGCCAGTCCAAAACATCTCTTTATTCCTTCCTTCTCAGTCAAATGGGTAGCAACCTCTCTCCCAAATTAAGAGGCAGTTAGAAAGAGGATCAGAGGGATCAAAGAAGCCCTGCCTTAACATACTGATCTACTAATAAAAGACTTGCTTTTAAGCATATGTCCAGTGTCTTTAAAAATTAAAAAATAAATAAATAAAAAAGACTGCTGGCTTATTTAATCTGGGGAAGAGGTGTGTTGCTGGTTATGTATTGCATTAACATGGTTGCCCCAGTGTGCTGTCCTGCAATTTGAATCAAGAACAGGGTAATATCAACTCTGACAAATTAAGGTTTGATAAATCATGTGGTTAGTGCACACCCCTACAAAAAAAGATTCAGATGTGATCTTGAAAAGCAGCATAGTTCACTTGTTGTAAAAATGGATGGGGGTTATAAGCCATTCTCATGGGGCCTGTAGAAAAAAAGAGGGGGACACTTAACATTCACTGATAATGCAGTCAGAGATTTGCTAAAGTAATTCCTTTAACTTCCAGACCTTTACTTTTCTTTAAGATTCTCATCTATTTTCTGTGGATAAATCATATAAAATTTCAAAGTCATTTCAACTATTCGTAGCCTAATTCCTAAATTGTTATAGAAGCTAGGAATATCAGAGAACGTGATCATAATTCATGCAGAAATGAACTCTGAGTACACAGTAAATTGCCTAATGGAAGGAGGTCCAGCCATAATTCCTGTTCCTAAAATTCATCCAATTTATTCACTGAATTATATACAAATCAAAGTTCCAAATGAGATTAAAGACTGCTTTCTATCTGAACAGTCCATGAGGAGGCCTGTAACTAGTTGAAAAACACTGCTACCTCAGCATGTGTTTGATACTATGATTAAAATAAAGTCTGATGAAAAGTCCAATGCAGTTTAAGCTTACATGCAGTTGACTGCAGAACAAATCAAAATACTCAAACTTTTCTGCTACTCATGATATTTTCAGACTTTATTGTATAGACTGACTGATTACATGCCGTCAAGTAAGTGTCAACTCCTAGCAGTCACATAGATATGTACTGTATTGTACATTTATTGTATATTTCAGGCTAAATAGATGCAGGTCTTCTATTGCAGCCTGCTTTTCTATTTCCTGTTTCTTCTAATGTAGGAAATACGAATTGTAAGGCCTGTAGAACATGTGAATCATTATTACCAAGTGGTGATGATCACCAAACATTAATTCCCTCTGAGTCATGAGAGGGAAGTACCCTAACTCATGGCATATTTTCACTTACCATTTCAGCTACTCCTGTCATGTCAGTTTGACTCTAAACCAGCTTTACAAAAGCCTCTTCAGACTGAGATACTTTGGCAACAGCTTGTAAGGTATTCACCCTCAGCTGCAGCCTATCACATCCGCTCATTGGCCAATTCCTCTACTAGTGTGCCCTTCCGTCTTTCCTTTTCAGGAAAGCAATTGCAAATAATGGAATAATTCCATTTTCCTGTAATCTTGGTTTATCAGGCTGCGGTACGGAGTCTGTAAGAAAAAGTCTTGCCATAATAGTGCAAAAAATGTTGTTAGCTAATCTCTAGTTGTACTTTTTGTTTCACAAGACAGTTATTCTTAATACTACTGAAAGATGTTCATTCGGTTAATATATTTCCCAAACAATTCCTAATTTATGAAAACTATTCTCTCCTTTCTGGAAATTTTTATATAAATGCTCTCAAAATACAGCAATAATTCTAGGCTTATAATGACATCAACATAAAGCTGTTAAAATCTTAAATAGAAAGAACTAAAAGTCTATGAGATAACAGCAAATAAGCTGCCTGTTGGGATAGATGGACAGTAGTGATGAATGGCAAACCCATGCAATTTGGGTAATTTGATAACTAATGTTACCTAATGTTGAATAAGCTATGGTTTCTCAGCTTTCTCCTAAAGTGCTTTTCCAATGAATTGCATTCAGGATGGGAGATCCCAGAAAAAATAAATGAAATAATTTGTTTAATGGTAGGAAATCTCTGAGTGGGGAAAGCGTCAAAGTTCTCTGGTAGGGATTTATCATAAATGCATCAAAAGCTTAGGTAGGAACAAGACTTTAAAAAAAAGACCAGGAGTTCCTGTTGGATCTGGAAGCCATATAGGAACCATAAAATTGTAGTTGGCTCTTACTCTAACCTGACCACTTGGTCTTGGAGGAGAAAAAAATTCTGGGTTATAGTGGGGGAAGTAGGACTATTATCAACTTATTATATACTGGTAGATTATTAATTTATTTGTTTGTTTATGACTCCAGTTTCTCAGGCCACCCACTCACCAACTGCTCTGGGCAACTTACAAAAACAAGTAATGACAATCTATTAGAACAAGAGTAAAAAGTGGCTGTGCTGCAAGGGGGAAGAAGCATAAAAATCAAACTGTGTCGACTCAAGTGGTTGATTCACATAATGTCCTGGTGCCTGTGAGAACAGCTGGTCTTCCAGGCTTCCTCACAGGACAGCAGAGTCAGGGCCAAGCAGACCTGGGAGCAAGGCTGCCCAAAAGGGATGGTGTGCAACAGAGATGCCATTACATATTTTATATTCTTCTTGGGTTTTGTCAATTATTGTTCTTTTAATCTGTTTTAGTAGTTTTTAATTATTTTTGTTGTCATCACACTGTGCTGCTAATAATATTGTGGTTGGTTTTTTGTACTGGGTTCCTAATTAAAATCAGAAACATCGTAGCAACATCAGTTCTCAATAATTTAGCCCACCAGTTCAGAGCTATAAATTAGAACCAGAAACAAAACAGAAAGTTGTGTCTAGTTTGGTCACAGAGGACACAAACCATAGTACAGAGCCATTGCAGGGCAAGAGTAAGATGGCATAATTGCAGTCATAGGAAATATAGATGACTGAAATCTCTCTTTGGTATTCTGAAGTGTTTATCGTTTTATAAATGAAATAACAGAGGGGTGCTTTTTCATCAGATCCCCATTACCTGACTCCTCCATTTATGCATTTATATTTACGTAAAATTTAAAAGGCCACCTCACTCAATGATGACTCAAGGCAGCTTATCACAATAGTGCCCAACTCACTTCAAGGCCTGGGAAACTTCACAGGCTCCTCTCCCAAGAGCTCTGAAGGGGGCTCCGAGACAACTAAGGAGAATTCAGATGGCTGACAACAAGCACAATCACTTTATTGTTCCTGTTTAGATTCAGGCCAGAAAACACTTTCTGCTTTCGTAGACTTGGGAGTGACTGCTAATTTCATAGATGAAGCTACAGTGCTAAAATTACGGTTACCCACCCAGATTTTCAAAAGGCCATTGAGGGTGAGCAGAGAACCATTGCAACACTGTGCTTCCCACTCTAAGTCCAGAAGGATCCCATGACTGAAGGTGTTGAAAGCCACTGAATAGATCAAGGAAAACCAGGACAGTTGAACCACCCCTGTCCTAACTCAGCCAGAGGTAATCAACAAGCACAATCAATCTTGTCTCAGTATTATGTCCCAGGCATCTTCCATGAATCTTTGAAAGAAGGAAAATGAAGCTTAGTGCCCCTTCATGAGTTAAAACTTCCATTGCTCAGCGTTCTAAATTTCATATGGAACCAAGTTACAGAATGAGGTCTCCTCTTCAGAATTTCTTAAAATGTGTGGATTTGGGGTTGGTAAGGAATGTGAGACTGGGACAACTCAGCTTTTCTCTTCGCTTAGTGCTACTAATTACAGTATATGAGGGGAAATGTAATATAACTAGACCAATATGAATTCTACAGCCTTGACAACTCATATTTATGATCTTATCTAACTCCTTATGGAATTAAAGTAGAGCAAGAAGAGCACTTCTAAAACATGTTTCCCAGCAGAAAATGAAAGCTGTTCACAATTGCCTTCTGGGCAAAGCATCAGAACTTAATGCATATCTCTGTTCCTGAGTTGTAAATTGGGTGGTTCAGTGTCAGAACTTTTGGATAAGGAAGGCACTGTTCTGAAATACAAAACTGCAAAAGACTTCCTAAAAGCATGTTTTCCTATCTCCCTCACCTCTTTACAATTGATTTTATTGTGCTCCTTCTTCTGAGCTAGCCATTTTATTTCTAATTTAACTGCACAGAACATTGATTTAAGAAGCCTGGGCACCACGCTTTTCAATAATTTATGCATAATATTTACTCATGATTTGATAAATTGTCTTTAAAAAAAAAACTCCTAAAGTGTTTTCTTAGTAAAGCAATGAATTTCACATAACTCTGCTTCACAAACAATGGATAGGTAGGCAAAATTAATGGCTCAACAAGACAACCAATATTGCATTCAGACATCGATTAGAGACAAGAAGGAGGGAAGGAGAGTCAGTTTGATTGGCATTATATTAGGAAAGAAAATAATTAGAGCACTGTTATCCACTTTTATATATTCAGATGTTGAGCAGCGGCCTTTGTAGGATAGACACAGTCCCAAAATTGTTTGCTGCTGAGAACAAAAAAAAGATGGGGTGCAGACTTAAAGAAACTGGCTAGAATGCCTATGGCATCTTTCTTTAACACTAATGATCTGGCAACATCCTCCATGATAACTGAGGATAGAAGGTAAGGAAAGTCAAGGCATGCCAAGGAGCACTTACATCTCTGTCTTTCCAACATCTTGCTGTCATTTCCCACCTGCCAACATCTGACATCTGAGAAAAATGCCTCTCCCTGTGGTATAGTTTGGCTTTGTTGAATGGTTCAATTTAAAAAGCATTGTGGATAATGGGTTGAATTATGGATTCATCCCTTGCATTAAAGTGAGCTGCTTGGTCGAGATTCAAAGAAATGAGATGTGTGCAAAAGTACTATGCAGTCGTGACTAAAGGATCTTCTGAAAAGTCTGCAAATACCTCAGTGAATCTATCATCTGCCATGTGTTGGGGAGAACTCTCCCTCTCTCATCAGTGCATCTAACTGTGGAAGAATAAGATGGATATGGAATCCCAAAGGCCATCCAGGGGTCCTGGGAATTGTTTCTGTTGGGACCCTGCTATTTAATTATTGTCATCACCCCTGGATTCTCCTTACCTGTTAGCACAATGACATAGCACCGATGAAATCCTCAGTGGTATTTGCTGTTCCAGGAGGAAACCAGAATTGATAATTATGTTCTGGTCTTGGATAAAGGAAATCTTTCTTTTTCAGGGATCTATCTGGAGCTTTGAAAAATGGAGGTTGAGAGGAAATAAAACAGAGGTAAATGTCTACACACTTGCCAGTCATGTTTCCTTTTGAGAACTGCACAGGATTCTAGGTCTGCAGTCTGACTGAACAGAATTGGACTGACTTCTGAGCAAGCATGTCTAACAAATTACAGCAGTCTCATTCTGAAGCCAAAGACTCCATCAGCAGAAAACAATGACTAAAGGAAACGTGTGGGAGAAAGAAATGGTTAGGAGGGAGCCAAGCAAAAGCAAAGCAGGAGGAGACTTAGTTGTCCTGTTGCTTAGTGCAAGGCAAAGGGTGGCCCAAGGCAGATAAATGGATATTAAAGCCGTCTATCTTATTGTCATGACCCTAATTCAGTTCCAGGGATGGAAATGCCTTTACACGTAGCCTGCTGCTTTGGCGTTGCGGAAATAACACAATCCTTATTCCTACTCTCCCAAATACAAGGACTACTGGAAATGTCTGACTATGTTACTCGGGGGGGGGGGGGGGGTTCCCCCAAAATATTTTGGGTGCAGTTGCTCAGGACTTTGGCAAAACATCACAATACTTAAAGCATAAGAATTGCTTAATCAACCCCCTACTAAAATAGGCATGCAGTTTGAAATAGAGCCCTTTTTATATTATGCATTCACACCAGTGCTGAATTTTGATAGAGTTCCATTATTTGACTCTGAATCATAGCACACTGTTCTAAGAACAGTGAGTTATTAGCCAATGTTTGCATGGGTGAAAAGCCAAAAGCATTGGCTGTTGTCACTCCATGTGAAGTGTCAGAACATATAAAAAAGACATGCCATTGTTATGGCCATTTTATGATACATCAACACTGGTTGAACTGTGCAGATGTTCTCCTTACAGTTATTGTACCCAAGCCAAACAAGTGTGTCATTCTAGATACTTGGCAAATACATTACAATCTGTGTTTTATAAAAATGCTGGCAATGTTTCTCAGAAACTTATAATTATAAAATGAAATATTATACAGTGGACTACTTGCAGGAAGAAGTGATTCAGTTTTAAGGACCTTGATTAAACTGAAGTTACAGGTAGCAGAACCATGCCTACTAACACCAGAATCCGGGGAAGGTCAAAACAGGATTGATGGCAGGTGCAGCATCACAGTGCAAGCCCTGCCCCCTCTGTAGATGTGTCTCGCACACATATTGAAAGGGGGGGGCTTGATGTACAACACCGTGCCCGCCATTTTGCCTGCCTTGACACCCTTCCCCCGCAGATGCCACAGCCTACTGCAAACAAAGATTGTTGAACCTACCAGTAGAAAAAGGATGATCTCATATCCCTGGATAGCTCACATTTCATTCCTTTCACCTTTTCTGTTCTCTAAAGGATTGCCTTTGTCATAGTTTTAGGTGGTGATTCTTTAACAGAAGACCTTTACTAATTGCATTTTAAAATTCCTACCTTCAGATTCTTACTCAAGGGGCATACAGAGAGTACATATTGTAAAAGTTATACATTTCTGCTTCAAGTCTGGGGCCTACCTAATCTAAGCATTTTGTTCCAATGGGAAGCCTAGCGGCAGGCAGGAACACCATAGCACCATCTGAGCTATGTTCCCCAGCAATTGAGATGGAGATATACAGAGACTGTGATAGGGGAGGCATTACATAATCATCATAAGAAATTGCAAGTAAGACCTAAATACCTTTCCTCAAAGGGAAGTTGCCCCAACCCTTTGATCACATCCAGTTCTACCATATCATTTTTCCGGCATACCCGTTGTTGCTTACTTGCATATCTTTTTTTAGATTTTTTTTATCCCACCTTTCTTATTTTTATCAATAACTCAAGGCGGCAAACATACCTCATACTCCTTCCTCCTCCTATTTTCTCCACAACAACAACCCTGTGAGGTGAGTTGGGCTGAGAGAGAGGGACTGGCCCAAAGTCACCCAGCCGGCTTTTTTGCTATTGTTGTTGTTGTTGTTGCTGAAGTACCTGTTTTGTTCCCCTGATCTAGACGCAGCTTTTACTTCTGGAAGAAGTCCTTCTTTCCTGTCTCAGCTTCTTTGGCGTCATTCTTCACGATGCTGTAATCCCTGCACTTGGCACCACCTCACTTCTCCTAACCTATGGCATTATATTCTCTGGTTGTATTTCACTAGCTGTATAAACCTATTATTTTGCTTACTGCATTTATTAAATAGAGCCATTTGCCTGCATGCACTTTAGTCAATTGTGTTTTCTCTACCGTTGTTCACAAAACGCCATCTCTATTTTTATCAGACAAATGTCAGAGTGTATGTCACCAGCTGGCTCTGCTGATATCTGAGCTATTTATCGTTATGACGGAAGGATCTGACTCAAAAGTGTTATGTATTCTTTCAACAGCACAATATTAGTCTAATAACACTGTTCCTTTTCTTATCTTATTTTTGCTATTCCCCTTATAATTACATGACAGTATAAATAGCCATGCTACTCCAGAAAAAAAACAAAACAAAATGCATAGCCTATTTTGGAAGTGCATGACGATTGTTTTAGGGAAAGAGGTCCTCTACTGGTAATTCCCCATAGCTGCAGTTGCATAAATACATCAAAATACAGCACGTTACTGGAATAAACCATTGAGAATTTGGCCCAAGGATGAAGGCTCTTGGATTTCAGATCAGAAGCATCTGCACCTGTGCAGGTACACGTAGCACCCCACCAGCATCCTTTAGATGCATACTAAGGACTAGGAAAATGTTATGACATGTATGATACGCATTTTGCTAATACAAAGCCATCAATATTTTATATTGTGGGAGAAGATTATTACAGTCTTCTTCACTGAGGCAATTATCAAAGCAATTTCCACTTCAGATTTTAGAAGTACAAGTGAAGATCATAGCATAAAATACATCGATAAGGAATCTTCTAGTCCTAATGCTATTCAGCGCAGCCCCCGGATACATCGGGTACTGCCTTGTTGGAAGTCAATCTGCAAGTCAGGACATCGGGTGTGGGGGAGATGGCAGGCCTTCCTCATTATAGCCCCACTTTATGGAATATTCTACCCCCTGAAGTATGTGCAACTCCCCCTTGCTGCAATCCCATAAACACATTAAAGCGGTTTTATTTCAATGTGCATTCAGTCCCAGCTGACTGACTGTGGGTACCTATCCTGAGTTTTATTGGGGGTTTAATTTTGCTTTTTGTGATTTTGTTTTGGTTCTGACATTGTTCTGATTTATTTATTTATTTATTATGTTTTTGGGGGGATTGTTGATGTTATATGCCACCAAAGTCCTTTAGGATTGGGGTGGGGGAGGAAGGAAGGAAGGAAGGAAGGAAGGAAGGAAGGAAGGAAGGAAGGAAGGAAGGAAGGAAGGAAGGAAGGAAGGAAGGAAGGAAGGGCCAGCGTGATGAGTTATTTAACTTCAGCATGCATTATTATCTGATATAAGTGCTCATGCCTTCTTTTAAAATCCTAAGAGATTTTCTCATCTCATTTCCAGATTCTTACCTTTGGAAAAAAGCTGGCAGGCAACTGGCACAATAATCTCCTCAGTTGTGATATTCATTTAGCAGACACACTTGGCACTGTTCTAGTTTTTATTTCATCACTAGGCTGGGATTTTTCCTTTTCCAAGCCTTTTTGTTTTTTTTAAAAAAGCAACATAAGCCACTCTAGTAGAAAACATATTTGTTCTCCTAATTTTATTTATTATACTTGACCGATAATTCCATTTTCTTTTAGTGACTGCGTGACTGCCCAACACTTATTTGTTTATTTGTTTATTTGCTTATTTATTTATTTATTTTCATCCTTTGCTACTCTGGGAGCACAGCAGTACGTCAAAGGCTCCAGTATATTAGTTCAACAAATAACCAAAATTACATTTGCCAATTGTTCCTAAGCCTGTTTGTGAAGTCCCACTGTTTCACTGGTTCTCATTCTCTAGTAAATGTCCTTCTGATGCTGAGGTGTTATTATGCAGGTACTTCCAACATCCAAGTAACGAAAAGATTTGGGAATGCCAGCAGTTCAAGTTACTGAGAGGCCACTAAAACTTTATAGTATTTTCTGTAATGTGATATTCAGGCTGAGCCTATATATTAAGATGAGCCTAACAAGAGAGTTCTCAGCACTGGCACATGTGAACAGGTCCTGTTTTTCATCAGTTTTTTTATGGAAAGCTTGAATGCAATAGAATTTTTCCCTGCCTCCCCAGCACAGATTGTTTTTCTGTTACACTTCCAGATTTCATTCCCTCCTCTCTGTTTACTATCTGGAGAGCCAGGAACCAAACTGGCTGGTTGGTGCTTAACATTATGTTATGTCACGTAACATGCTAATCTGAGGATTAAACTTGTTACTCACCACAAATCTCAGGTTTTCTTTGGGAAGGCCGGCTGAGCTTAAAGCTCCAGAGAATCTTGGGGAGATGGGCATGGCATCAATTCCAGATGTGTGGAAAGGACCAATAATTCAATTATTCCCCAGAAAACAAGGGTTAATTTTAGTAATTTAACACATTTGACTAAACATGTTGTGCCAATGCAGCTAATGTGTGAACCCAGTGAATATTTCATGTTTAACCTATCTCACAGAATTTTTGTTACAAAGATAAATTGAAGGGAGATTTAACATGGCTCACCTTGATCTCCCAGAGGAAAGCCAGGATATAAATGTAATAATAAATATATAAATTAATTTGTGGCAGGGAAAATGAGAAATATGAATACCTTATTTGGGTTTTTCTAACTCAGAATGTTATTAGCAACCATCTGTCCATTGTCAACTCTTACCTTAGGATAAGATGCCCTTCTAATAGAGAAATGTTTGGGTCAATATTGCAGAATTGGAAGGATGATCCTCAAGAACCATCTTATCCAGCCTCTAACTCCATACCAGTACATTCTTAACAGTGGTATATTAATAATTCTAATTCTGTGCTGACTTTGGACTCACAGTATTTTTAAAAAATGAAATAAATGTATTGACTGATGATTGATAGATTATTCATAATACATTAATATTGTTCATAAAATATAAATGTATTTTACATTATTATCATTTATTTTAATATTTTGAAGTATTTTGACATATATTTCATCTTCCAATAATTATTGTCCTAAATGTTCATTAATTCATCAATAGCAAAGTTATAATTCATGAATTTTAGTTGCTACTATTTCATGCTGGCTGGGGAATTCTGGGAGTTGAAGCCAATACATTGTAAAGTTGCCAAGGTTGAGAAACACTGGTGTAGTTGAATAGAAATCCCACTTACAGTGGTACCTCGGTTCACGAACGCTTCTGTTCATGAACAATTCGGTTCACGAACAGCTCCGGTCGCAAAATTTTGCCTCTGTTCGCGAACTCCGCATCGGGTGACGAACAGGATCCGCGGCCATTTTCCCTCCCGTGACACGTGGTTGCGGCTTCCTGTAGGGAGGGGGACTCTCCCTCCAAGCAGTAACTGCCTCCCCACCCGCCTTCCTGTCCTCCACGCCAGAAGTCGCGTCGAGCAAGGTTAGCTTTCTCTCTCTTCGAACTGTACTTTGTGTCGTATTTTTGCGGTTTAAAAAAAAAACAGCATATGGTTCAGAACGGATTAACCGTAATTACATTGAACCTTATGGGGAAATTTGATTCAGGACATGATAAAAAATCGGGTCGCAACCAAATTCAGAGGGGTCAGAACGGATTAACCGTATTTACATTGAACCTTATGGGAAAATTTGATTCGGTTTGCGACCAGAGTCGCGGAACGAATTAAGTTTGTGAACCGAGGTACCACTGTATTTCCTCACTAGTAATTGAATAGGGCTTTAAGGAACTTTATAGCATACTCCTATCTCTATCTACTCAGAACTAGGCTGTTGGGTCACTTAATCATAGTTCACTGAATTAATCCAGTTGGATGGTTTGTGCCACAAACTGAACCTCAGAGTATCCATATTTTAGCCTAGTGTGTCCTATTCCCCTAGCTTGTGACTTAGCTCCCAGAAATTATCATAAGATTGTGGCCTCAATATATAGTGCAAATGTGGAGTGCAAGGGCTGAAAAACTGCACATTTATTCCTTTAATTTACATAAGACGAATACAAACCAGGAGTAACAAGCATGAGCTGATATGCTGGGGATTTAAATATCTGTCAAAAACAACTACTGAATAATCTAGGTTGGGAAACCAATGGCTCTTAATTGCTCCACTGTTTTTTCTCAGACAAATGTTCCAAAAAAAGAGAGAGAGAGAGAGAGAGAAACTAAATGAAACATATAATTATAACAGCAAGTATATAATGTGACAACAGCTGAAGTTGGAGATACCTGCAATTACAGGGTGATGAAAACAAACCAGATGGTCACAGAGACTACAATGAATGAGTTTCTATATTTAGAGAAGGCCCAGTGAACTAATTGGAGAGGTGTTATAACTGAATCAGCAGAGATATACCTGGGTCAACAGTTGAAATCACACTGCTAGCTGACTAGATGGACGAAAAGCCATGTTAGTTTCGAAACTACTGTGGTACGGCTGCAGCTGGATATATAAATCTAATTCTTCCTTGTAGCTGTTATGGACAAATCCAGATCACCCAATGAGCAGACTCCTTGCTATTCACATTCCTTGGGTCAACGAGTTACCTCTGGCCAAGGCGTGAGGGTGGCTAGCCTGCTCCCAGGATTCTGGGTCCTTGAGTTCTTAATCTAGAGAGACAATAGTCAGACAAGAATTAGTATGGCAATTTGTTTATTTTCTTAGTGCAAGAAAATGGCGCCTTCTCCCTTAGGAAAAGAGACACTGGATGGTCACAAAAGCTGCATATTTATAAATTTTCCAAGTTGTTCCATAAAAGCATATATCAGTCTTTATAGTCCACACCATAATCCATCCCTATAAGGCAACAACCTTGGTTCTTTCTGTACCATAATCCATATAAGATAGTGACCTTTTAGACATACATACTCTGCCTATTTCCCCTCCTCATTTCCTCTGACCCTTTGTTATATTTCTAAACCCTGATAAATACTTACAAGTCATCCTTCTACTGTTCACCCCTTCCCTATATGGCATTTCCTTACATTCTTCTTTGTTCTGTTTATAGGTAGAGTTGATACTTTTCCACTTATATCTACCTGCAGTTTCATATACTAAATATGAAGGTTATTTGTCATGCCTGATATTATTTACAATTTTAAAAAAATGAACATTTATTAAAAAACTGAGATTTCTCACCTTTTTTTGAAATAATTTAATCTACTTCACTATGCCAACTTTACACTTTATACCACAAGCCACCAACACCAATGCTGGCACAGAGTTTGAATTTCAGAGCCTTTATTTCTATCTCAAGATGTAAAGAGATGAGTTAGAAATCCATTCATTTAATTAAAATATAGGATGGTTTTAACATGTAAATATACAGATTCCACTTTTAAAAAGTCCAATTTTCTTTCCTTCTTCCCCCTGATATTTTACCATTATATTAAATACAAAAAGGAGAAAAAGAAAGGAGGTTTATGAAGGGCATATAGTATAAGCAAATCTCAATCAAGGTGAGAGAATTGGTTGCTGAGTGGGAAGAGAAAAGTAATGGTGAAAAGTGCAATATGGGTTTCAAACCTCCTACTAAGCCATAACTGCATTTAATCTGGTTGTGACTTAATATGTTGGATGATTGTAGACTAATGGGGTTTATTTCATAAACCATGGCTAAGTAATCACGGCTTAGAGCTGTGTGTGAACTGTGTATGTCTGTTTTCAAAACACTACTACTAAACTAAAGTTACAATATAAGAATAACCCTGCAGACCTGAACTGAAGAAAATTGCCCCGCATCCTGTTTTCCATGGTGTACAATCAGGTATCTCTGGGAAGACAGCACTCCCATGACTTTCTGGATCTCTCTCTCTCTCTCTCTCTCTCTCTCACTCCTTCAGAAGGTGCTGCGTAACCTATAGGACATTTTTATCCTTTGACCATTTGGACTTTATAACTTGACCACCATTGCAGAATAGTTTAATCTAGTTAGGAAGCTTAGCAGTCATTCCCCTTTATGCTTTCAATCATAATAAGATAAATGAAAAGACATAGAAAAGAACATCTTAAGGCTTCATTGCAAAGTTTTGATAACTCCTTTATCAAGCTTTGTCTGCAGCAGCATTGAGAACCTGGCTGAACAATTCTTGGTTCCTAGTAACTGAACTGCCTTTCATCAGATCAAACAGGAGCAAATTTGACCTTCTGAATCGACCTACATTATCCCTGCTTGTCTGGTTACAGATGATTTCTGACAGCATGAGCTTTAATTGGCTTTAGCAGAACTGTTCAGGGGACCTACTGGAGGGTGTAAGGGTGTTGATGACTGCAAGATGAGAAGTAAAAATTGGATACATTTAGACTGAAAGCAACATTATCCTGTTGCTGCAGTGGGAAGCAGAATAACATAATACTGTAACACTTATGTACAAGATGTATTTAATTGTGCATATTGATTTTCATGTTTATACTCTGTTGTATGCCAGCCAAAGTCTGTGGGTTGGGACAGGCTACAAAAACTGCAGTTAAATAAATAAGAAATATTTGATCAGGCAGCTTAATTGTTTTGTATTATTTTATGTAAATACTTTTAAGCTCAAGTCATTACAACCATATTTATTTAGATATTTTTAACTTATTTAGCCTTAAAGCAGAAATCTGAAGATAGGCAATACTGAATAGAATGATAGCAAGATTATGTTTCCACCATGCACTAAACTATGATTAATTGAATCATGGTTTATCCAACACACTGAACTCAAACTAACCACATTGGCTATGTTTGTCCAACACACACTAGCCAACCACGTTGTATTCCAGCATGTTGTGCAAACCAGCCCATGTAATTAATGTGTAGTTTAATGTGATCTGTGAATCCAGTAATTTAGATCCATCAAGTATCCTATAGTTAACTTAATTATATATGTAACCCAGGAAGTGTAGCAAAGTTGGGGAAATGAGTGAAGCTGGTGGAGATTGATAGAGGTTTGTCATGAGAGAAGTGAGAGAAAAATTACTCATGAGCAAGAAGTAAAGGGAGGATACCCAAAGCTTTCTCCTGCTGTCTGCCCTGTTGGGGTGCCTGCCTGTAGCTTGGGTTCAAGTTGGTGCAAGTACATAGCTAAGTAGAGCTGACTCAGTCTGTGCTTCTGAATGCAGGAAAGTAAACATTGGTTGTCTTTCATAACTAGCGTCTTGGGTATTATTGGACCTGTGGAGAAATAAGAGACACCACTTAGCATCCCTGCTAGGTGGAGACTTGGCAGTAGATTTGGTTGAAGGGGGTTTTAGATAGGGATTAGGGGAAAAAAAACTCATGGAGACTTAATGGCTGGCAATTTCCTCTAGGGCAGTGTTTCTCAATCTTATCAACTTTAAGCTATGTGGACTTCTAGCTTCTAGAATTCAACTATCTTAAAGTTGCTGAGTTTGAGAAACACTGTCCTAGGGTACAGTTTCTCAAACTCAGGACTAGCCTCTGTGTACAAAACAGGGTTCCCCAAAGAGCCCCACATTAGGAGCAAATTGTGTAAACGCAGCTCTAAGCCACAAACTAGGCAACCATACTTTTAATTTAAAAGCAAAAAGCTTAACAAGATTGTGATTCAAGAAAGTTTTAAACAGATAAAGGGTACAGTAATTTTTTAAAAATGGTGTGTGTGTGTGTATATATATATGCAAAAAGTGTTTCATCAGTATTATACTATTTTATACTACAGTATTATACTACTTTATATAAAGGACAAGAAATTTCCTTGAAAAAGTGGATGGATATTTATATAAACAGAATTTAGAGAATCAGAGACAAATTTTGAATGGACTTATAACAATAAGGGAACTGTGAGAAGCTATCAAAAAGACTGAAACAGGAAAGGCACCTGGTCCAAATGAATTGCTGGCCTCTTACTATAAATGTTTTGAGGATGAGCTTTTACAACCTTTACAACAAATGATGAATATTATTTACAGAGTGGAAAGATTCCTGATAGCTGGTAAGAGGCTAACATAGCATTAATACCTAAAGAAGAACAAGATTTGACTTTAACAAGAAACTATCAACCAATATCAATAGGCTGAAGATAACTTTACAGGGTTTTATTCATGAAGATCAATGCAGATTTTTACCTAAAAGACAATTATGAGATAATATTAGAAAGGTTTTAGATATTTTGAAATATTTGGAGCAACATAATGAAAAACAAGCTGTGTTGATATCCTTAGATGCAGAGAAGGCGTTTGACAATTTGAATTGGATTTTTTTGTTTAGAGTACTGGAACATATGAACCTTGGAGATAATTTTATTAAATGGATAAAATTGATTTACACTTCTCAGAAAGCCCAAACAATTGTTAATGGAGAACTAACAAAACCTTGTGAGATTTAAAAAGGGACAAAACAAGGATATCCGCTGTTCCACTTTTGATCATTTTAGTTTTTGAAGTACTGAATAGAGACATAAGACAAGATGACAGAATTAGGGAAGTTAAGATTTAAAAAAAAAACGTATAAGTTAAGGGCATTTGTGGATGATTTGGTGTTAGTTTTGGAAGATCCACTACAAGGAATAGAAACATTAATGGGAAAATTTTAAAAAATTGGTATGTTAGCAGGTTTAAGATTAATATCAGAAGACAAATATTTTAACAAAAAATATGAAATTAGAAGATCAAATAGAACTGATGGAGAAAACTGGTTTTAAGATTAAGAAAAAAGTAAAATACTTGGGTATTACTATGACAAATACGAATTGTATGCTATTTCAAAATAATTAAGACATGAAATTAAAAAGGGCATTTAAGATGGGAGAAATTAAAATTGTCACTGTTGGGGAAAATCTCTGTGATAAAAATGAATGTTTTGCCAGAATGATGTTTTTGTTTTAAACAATACCTGTTTTGACAACTGATGTACCTTTAAACAATGGCAGAAAGAAATATCTAAATTTATATGGCAAGGGAAAAAAACATGAGTTAAATATAAAGTGTTATGAGATGCAAAGGAAAGAGGAGGACTGGGTTTACCAGATTTGAAATTGTATTGAGGTTTGGTCTGGATGAAAGAATGGATGTTGCTGAGAAATAAGAGACTTTTAGAGCTAGAAGGTCACAACCTGAGGTTTGGATAGCATGGATATTTATGGTATGATAAAATTAAAATTAATGTGGATTTCAAAAATCATTTTATTAGACATGGCATATTGAGGATATGGAATAGATGTAAACCCAGGTTGTACCCCAAAACACCTTTATGGATCTCATCTCAAGAAGCATATCATAGAAGAGAAACAGCAGACAAAGACAAATGGCTAACGTACCATAGGAACTATTGGAAAACCATCAAGGAGAATTTAAAATTATATCCAGAAAGCAATGATATAGTTGAAATAATGAGAAGGATATAGTTGTCTATGATTTTCCCATTTACAGTTATCAGAAAGATTCAAAACGGACAAAAGGACTAATGGGATGGAGGAAAGTAAGACAGAATTTGAAGTACAATTGTGTATTGATGATGAACACGTACCTAATTGCTAAAATGTATAAACTTTTGTTGAAATTTGAAACAGGAAGAACAGGTTAAAGAATGTATGATAAAGTGGGCTAAGAATTTATAATAAGGGTTATAATATACAGATGGATTAATGGGAAAATATGCGGTTAAAAGGGTTACAATTTACATTGTGTTATGATTGCAAAGAGAATTTTTATAAAATGATGTATCACTGTGGAGTCCTTGGGGTTCTCTGAGCTTGGTTCTTTTCTTGCAAACGTTTCATTACCCGGCTAGGTAACATCTTCAGAGCACTGAAGATGTTACCTAGTCAGGTAATGAAATGTTTGCAAGAAAAGAACCAAGCTCAGAGAACCCCAAGGACTCCACAGTTCAACCCTGAGCTATACATCTTTGCCTCCATTGATGTATCATTGGTATATGATGCCAGAGAAACTATCTAGAATGTATAAAGGCACTTCAAATGTATGTTAGAAATGTGAACAACATGAAGAGACATTTTATCATGTTTGGTGGAATGTAAAAAAGCTAAAAAAATTGGATTCAAATACATACTTTGAAATATGGTCATTTCAGTGATTTGAAATTAAATACTTCATATGCACTCCTTACTCTTCAGCAGGTCACTGAGAAATATATAAACATGAGAAAATGTCTTGTATATTTGCTGATTTAGACAGAGCATATGATAAAGAGAATAGGCTTGACTAATGGGATGTTTGGCACAAATACAGAGTTGAAAGTTAGTTGCTCAATGTGATAAGAGTAGTATATGGTGAAAGTAATGCAGGTGTGAAAATAAGTGGAATGCTTAGTGAATGGTTCAGTACTGAACAGGAAATAAGGCAGGTGTTTGTGTGAAGTCCTCTAGTTTTTTAAATGTATTTATGGATGTGCATGAAGAACTATTGTGGTGGCATTAGAGGCATATTGGTTGGGGACATGAATGTACATGTACTTTTGTAAACAAATGATGCCATTTTGTTGTTTGAGACCCCGAATGATTTGGAGTAAATGTTAGATAGCTTGCATGATGCAATGACAATTATGAACCTGAAAATGCACCTAGCAGCAAGCAGGGTAGTTATGTTTGACAGAGAAAATGGGATGAACAAATGGTAGTAATATATAAACAGCAAAACAGTAGAGCAAACAGATTAACCTGTACACCTTGGTCGCATATTGAGATAGGGGAATGGAGACATTTTAAGACATACAAATGCTGGTGCAAAGGCAGCAAAATATAATCTATGGAAAGGAAGGAGTAACTGTCAAAAGAAGCCAGAAGGCCCGGGTGGGTGAAGGTGCTTCTTTGTTCCACGGAACTGAGAGATGGGGGCATCAGGAAAAAAGGAAAAGGAAGTTCAATGCGGGGAGCGGGGTGTGTGTGTGCAAAACAAGCAAGAAATGGGTAAAAAAAGCACAGGTCCTGACTGAATGTGGACTGAATACAAACATAAGGAACCAGTACAAAAGACGCCTGTTGGGGCGATTTGGTCATAAGGAGAAAAGGAATGAGGGTCGGGTTACAAAGCAGATCAGGGAAGCAATGCCTGCCTGGCTGGAGTTAATGTACTGCTCAAAAAGAGAAAAGTGAGAATTGTAAAGAACAGGAGGCGTTATATGAAGGCGACCCTGAAAAGAACTCAACGGCTTATTTTGTACATCATTCATCGCAGGCAGAGTCTGCTAAATAGGTGTTTACATCCGCTAAAGCTGCGTCCCGGTGTGTTTAAACAGGGAGACCTCTGTTTTCATGCAGCGGCAGAGGTCGCTGTGATTCCAGGCAGCCTCCGCGGGCCGCTTGTTGGCTTCCTCTCGGTGGCAACAGCCTTTCCTCCGGAGCTGCTGGCGAGGCGAGGCGAGGCGTGGCGTGGCGAGGCTTCCGCCCGGGCTCACCACGCGCTGCTTTTAAGGAGGAGCCGAGCGCGAGTTCCGGGGGCGCTTTCTCGCCGCTGCTTTGCCCGCATGTCTTTACCCAGCTCGGCGGTGAAGTTCCGCAGGATCCTGGCTCACTTCCCTCAAGACCTCAGCTTAGCCTTCGCTTATGGGTCCGGGGTCTTCCAGCAAGCGGGGTCTTCCGCCGCCGCAACGGAGGTAAGCGGGGCCGGGGGAGGGGGTGGCGGCGCTGCAGCCCTTGCGCGCATCCACCCGCGATTTCGTGGGCCGGGTCTGAGCAGAAGTCAGTCCTCTTACGGGCGTCACGAGCAGACAGCTGCTTTCTGCCTTCTTATTCTGGAAACATAGTAAGGCGGTTCCCGGTCTCATGCTTGGCACTGTCCATGCCAACTAATCTAGTACTGCAAGTAACAAACATCACCGGTGCAACCGACTGCACGGGCTATCCCGGAGTAGGTCCTGCTCTTTTCTATACTTCACTTTGGAGTAAGTTTGAATCCGGTAAACTCGGTTAAAGTAATCCCGGGAGCTGGCAGGAAACCTTTTCGTCCCCGGCATAAATTACATTCGTTTAGTGTCATTTCTGAGTAAGAAATTACACTTCTTGGCAGGTGGTTCTTAATGTGATTTAACTCACTGATTTAATTTACTCAGTTGCCCGCAGTGACCTGTGATATGGCTCCATGAAATTGGGGGCATTCTTTTAAGCAACTCTTGATTTTTTGAAAAATGGGACTTGGTTATTTATTAGTTTTAAAATGTGTGTGCTGCCTTTTAAAATTGTGGAGTCTGAGTACATGTTTGAGAATTGAAGCCATTAAAGTTTCAGGATCAAAAGCAAAAAACCACTTGTATGTCCTCTGGGCATTGCCTGCCATCTTTAACGTGCAGTTTTCAGATCATGTTTTGCCTCTTCTGGTGCAAGTCTTGTTGTGGACACAGTCTGTGACACTTCATGGACATTGGTTGTGATGGTGCAGTTGGAGCTGGGACCTACCCTTCCCTCTGGTAGCCATTTTGGCTTGAGCTGTGGGAAAGATGGGGCACCTAGCTTCCACTGAGGTATTTGCCCAGATAATATCTATTTGTATTACACAGGCTCTTTATGTACACTGAAAAGAGGAGTAGATCTGTTTCTTAAACATGGATTTAACATACTTGAAAGAGTGCTAGTGCTCCTGGGAGATGGCTACTCCTGTGTTACACGGGAGGTTGACTTAAATTGGGAAAGAGGGCTGGTTCTGCCAACCGAGTTCTGTCACCAGTGAGCATATTACAGATTTTCCAACATGGTGCTTCATGTGCCATTGTTTTTATTTTTACTGCTTTTGTCTACTCAATTTTGCCCAGTCACAATCGGCTTCCTGTGTTGCCCGCCTGGACTGCTTGCCCACCACATTTGTCAGTTTCTCCCTCATGTTTTATCCTGTGCGCCCGTTCTGTGCTGCTAGCCCCATTGCAGCTGAAGATGGCAACTGTTCAGGATTTTTTAGATATATGGAAAGAGTTACATGTATGACATATATCTAGGGAACTTTTTGCTCTCAGGTCATTTTGGTTCCTCGGGCAACTCTTTTAGCTTCCTAATGCTAGCAGATATATTGTGGATTTTGCCAGCTAGAGGGATCAGTGTATCCTGTTCTCTTTTTCCTTTGCAGAACAATATGCTGGATTTTGTATTTGCAGTTGATGATTCTGCAATGTGGCATACAATGAACCTGTCAAAAAATCAGAGTCATTATTCCTTCCTAAAATATTTTGGACCCAAGTCAATATGCAACATCCAAAACTATGGAGCGGGGATTTACTACAATACGCTAGTGCCTTGTAATGGTAGGGTAAGTAATGTTTACCCTTAAGAAAAATGCAAAACTATTTCTAGTTTGTCTGATTTTTATCTACTTTCTATAGGGTTGTAATGCTATTACATTTACATTACAATGAAAATTAAATTTATTGTACTTTAAAATTGATCAGATTTTAGAGTTATTCTGTTTGTTCTGGTATTTTATTAGTGAAAATCTTTAATACAATTAAACTTGTAATGAATACATTCTTTTTTAGCTTGCTAAAGCTTTCAAAACCGAATCACAGGACCATAGGAACCTTCTTAGGAAGTCTTCCAGAACCATTTGGCAGTGGGTGACATATGCATTTGTAAAATACATAAATAAACTTTAACAAAAGCAGATGGAACATTATTTTTAACCCCCTTTGTACCTCATTTTGCCCAGTGGTGTTTGATCTTGAAATGGACACTATCTTGGTGATTTTTTTTTTTTTTGGTACCATAACTATAAATAATTCTAAAGCAGAGCATCCAGGTTGAAAGGGAAATCCAAGATAAGGTCCATTTTAGTAAAGGATATATTAAACAATTAATGAAGCAGTCCCAAAAGTATTAAATTGTGTCACACATTCTCTCACTATATAAAGTTTCTTCCTCAGCATAACTTGCAAACCTGGCTGTGAAGACTGCCCATTCATCCTTTTAACCCAGTACTGTCAGCTTTGATGACTCCCTAAGCTTGCAAGGGCAAAACATTTTCCAGTCCTACCTAGAGATGCAGAAATTGCAGCATCAAGGGCTTCTGTATTCAAAATACATACTCTACCCCATCATCTTTCCTACCTCTACTGACATTCAGGTTCTCAGCTGGTTTAGAATAATGTCAGGTTTTTGTTTTGTTTTTTAAACCAAATCTTATGTCTGAAAAAGGAATCTGCCTGTCTTAGCAGGAATCCCAAATGTAAATTATGTTGATTGTTGCTTTTTACTGCCCAGCTACTTTAGTGGTAATTTCTGTTTGCCTATGTTTAATAAGTTACACAACATTATAAGATAGTATAAATAAGACCCAATCTAGATCACTGGCACAAGATTTTCAAACTTCAGGAATTCATAGTAGCTATGCTAGCTGAGTCTCAGAGCAGGTTGAGTTAAATTGGATCTTTCAGCTTATGCAGACTAAATTCCTAGCTACCTTTGAGCTTTCAAAACACAGTGTATGAGACCTAGTGAGAACAAAAAGTTAGTTTTAATCCAACCAATTGCTAATCTACTACAGTTGGGACAGACTGGGTCATATAAAGAGAGTCATCCTTGCTGATGATACTAGAAAATTATTTCTTGTCCCTTTCTCCTTTTAGAAGATTTGGGAACTCACCTCAATTTTAGCCCCATTGCTAATATTACATATTAAAATCTTTTAAAAATTCTTTGTCAAGTTTTCAAATTTCTTGATTGGTTCTAGGAATCTTTCAAGTGAAGGAAAATCTAACATCAAGAGATCCTTGGAAGGGAAGAGAAAAGAATCTAAGTTCAGGAATATGTAGGAGGATAAGAAGAAATTGCCAGCTTGGTCAAAAGTTCCTGGGGACAAGAGATTCCCACTCTGTGCTGTATGTGCCTTTTCAGGAAAATGACCTGCAAAGTTAGATGAAAATCTTATTTTCTCATTTTTTGAGAGCCATTCCCCTTAAAAAGGTCAGAATAATAAGACTTTTGGCAGGTTCAGCTTCTAATGTTTCCTTTAGGTAGAGCTAAACTTCTCTCAAAATTACATTTGTCTGATTTAGTTTCCTTTTCTGCATGTTTCAGGTTATAAAATATGGTGTCATAAGTACTGATGCTTTAATTGAAGATTTGTTTCGCTGGAAGACACTCTACGTAGCTGGACGTCTGCAAAAGCCGGTACTACTTATGTTTATTTGTTTAAAAATACAAATGAAAAAAATTGGTAGATAGCCCTGACTGTAGAGAGTAAGATCAGTAATATGGTGAAAGTAGATGGTGCCTATAAGTCATAATGGTATTGTCTAGATTATTCCCATTTTAAAGAGTCTGATGTTTAGTTGCTGCTACGTTTGATCTAAGGGCCGAGCTACACCTTAAATGATTTGCTTTTACAGGTAATCCCCAGGTTACAAGCTCCAGATTATGAACAACCCATAGTTACAAATGGGGTGCCAACAGTACTTAAAATGGAGGATGGTTGCCTAGCAGCGAGATCCAACTCAAAATAGCGGACGGTGCTCTCCACCCCATGATCTTCTGAACCACGCAGTGCCTCCATGAGCATCACAAAATAGTGCGCACATTTTAAAAAGATTGTTAAAAAGTACAGCCTGTTTTCAGTGATTTTCAGCACTTCCTGAAAGCATTGCGCAACTTCAGCAGTTCCTTGCCCCAAGAAACAAGAACGCCACCCAGCATTTTTATTGTTATTGTTATTATGGTTGGTTGCACGGTCAGCCAGATGTTTAGACTGGGTTTGGCATTTTTATCCACCTATCGAGACCTTCCCAAGGACCTGGGATAGGCAGATGTTGTTTGATCGTGTTAAAGGTATTGTCACAGAATGTGAGCTGTTCCAAGTAAAGCTGCCTTTTGCAATTGACCGATGGTGATTTTGTCAGTGCCGATGGTCTTCAAATGGTGCTCCAGATGTTTTGGGATTGCACCTCAGGCACCTATAACTATTGGTACTGCCTTTGCTTTCTTTTGCCATAGTCATTCTATTTCTATTTGCAGGTCTTTGTATTTTGTGATTTTCTCCAGTTTTTTCTCTTCTATTCTGCTTTCCCCAGGTATTGCAGTGTCCACTATCCAGACTTTTTCTTATCAACAATTGTTAAGTCTGGGGTGTTGTGTGGCAGGTACTTGTCTGTTTGAATCCTTCTCCTCCTCCTCGTTATTATGTTTAAGACATTGTGTATTTGGAGGTGTTTCTTAAGTTTCTGAAGTGTTTTATATGCATACAAAGATAAAATAAATACTACATACTAAGACATTTGACTAAATAACCTGTTTTGGCTTACATACAAATTTGACTTAAGGGCAGATCTTGGGAACGGAACTTGTTTTTAACCCTGGGACTGCCTGTATTTAAAATGTGATTAACTTGTGCCTCTGTTGTTTTATATAGTCTCTCTTGCCCCTCCACTCCCCAGTCTCCAATACTGCTTGTGAAATCACTGTTTTCATTAAACATTCCTTTAAGGAGTCTGAAAATGTTGCAGGCTTGCTTCCAGATCAAGATGGGGGGCTATAGTGGCACAGCTTCAAAATGAGAGTGATCAGTTCATGCCCGTGGTTTTTATTCCCTAGGTTCTTTGATATGCAACAAATTACCCCGTGTGCGGGGGGGGGGGGGGGGGCTAAGCAATGGATGCATTTTGGAACCAGAGGGAGCACAGTTTTTTTCCATGGCCTGTTCCACTGCAATACACCTGTGGCCAAAAGTCTTGAGAATGACACAAAGATTAATTCTCACAAGGTCTGCTGCTCCAGTGTGGAAGATGGCAATGTGCATATACTCCAGGATGTTATGAAGAGTGGTCAGATCAATTGCAATTAATTGCAAAGTCCCTCTTTGCCATGAAAATGAACTTAATCCCCAAAAAACGTTTCCACTGCATTTCAGCCCTGCCACAACAGGAGCAGCTGACATCGTGTCAGTGATTCCCTCATTAACACAAGTGTCAGTGTTGACCAGGACAAGGTTGGAGACCACTCTGTCATGCTGATTGAGTTAGAATAACAGACTGGAAGCTTTAAAAGGAGGGTGGTGCTTGAAATCATTGTTTTTCCTCTGTTCACCATGGTTATCTGCAAGGAAACACATGCAGCCATCATTGCTTTGCACAAAAAGGGATTCATAGGCAAGGGTATTGCTGCTACTAAGATTGCACCTACATCAACCATTTATTGGATCATCAAGAACATCAAGGAGAGAGGTTCAACTGTTGTGAAGAAGGCTTCAGGGCGCCCAAGAAAGTCCAGTAAGCGCCAGGACCGTCTCCTAAAGGTGATTCAGCTACGAGATCGGGGCACCACCAGTGCAGAGCTTGCTCAGGAATGGCAGCAGGCAGGCGTGAGTGCATCTGCACGCACAGTGAGGCGAAGACTTTTGGAGGATGGCCTGTTGTCAAGAAGGGCAGCAAAGAAGCCACTTCTCTCCAGGAAGAACATCAGGGACAGACTGACATTCTGCAAAAGGTACAGGGATTGGACTGCTGAGGACTGGGGTAAAGTCATTTTCTCTGATGAATCCCCTTTGATTGTTTGGCACATCCGGAACAAACCTTGTCCGTAGAAGAAAAGGTGAGCGCTACCATCGGTCCTGTGTCACGCCAACAGTAAAGCATCCTGAAACCATGTGTGGGGTTGATTCTCAGCCAAAGGAGTGGGCTCAGTCACAATTTTGCCTAGGAACACAGCCATGAATAAAGAATGGCACGAAAACGTCCTCCAAGAGCACCTTCTCCCAACCATCCGAGAACAGTTTGGTGATGAACAATGCCTTTTCCAGCATGATGGAGCACCTTGCCATAAGGCAAAAGTGACAACTAAGTGGCTTGGGGACCACAACATCAAGATTTTGGGTCCATGGCCAGGAAATTCCCCAGACCTTAATCCCATTGAGAACTTGTGGTCAATCCTCAAGAGGCCGGTGAACAAACAAAAGCCATGAATTCTGACAAAATCCAAGCATTGATTATGCAAGAATGGGCTGCCATCAGTCAGGATGTGGCCAAGAAGTTGATTGACAGCATGCCAGGGCGAATTGCAGAGGTCTTGAAAAAGAAGGGTCAACACTGCAAATATTGACTCTTTGCATAAACTTAATGTAACTGTCAATAAAGGCCTTTGACACTTATGCAAATACTTGTACTTATACTTCAGTATACCATCGTAACATCTGCATGAAGATCTTCCAACCCTGGAGCAGCAGATTAAAAAGAATTAATCTTTGTGTCATTCTCAAAACTTTTGGCCACGGGTGTAGACGGGAGGCTGTTATTCTGTGCTCCTCTGTTCTTCATGTAACATGAGCCTACCCATGGCTTATTGAGGAAAAACCCATAATGGGTTAGCAGTATGAGACAGTGAAAACTATATATCGCTAACAATGCAATCTCTGATACTAGAAGAACCCTGTAACAGGGTCTTAGGAGCTGTTGAAAGGAAGACTAATGATCTCTTCACACTCGCAATGGTTGTGCTAGAATATGTGATTATAGCTCACTATGTTAAAATAAATAGTCTCTGCTTAAACATTTTATATATCATGTGTATTATGTTGATAATAGAGCGGGTACATGGGACTTGGCTGAAAGGGAAATACTTTCCAAGAGTATTTAATGAGGTCCATGGATGAGAGGTTATTTAAACTCATCCCTTTCCGCTCCTAGATTTTTGTATCGCCCGCTGAACATGTACCTAGGTGCCCTTCAGAATAAAGGGTGCTGAGCTTTCAAAGGAATTTGAGACAAAATGTGTTACTTATTCTGACTGACCACCAGGTGGAAGCAGAGCTAAGCTGAAAAAGAAATAAAATAACATCAATTTGGTTTAAGATACAGTTAGTACTAATATGATAGCAATATTGATGTGGAGAGAGGGATCCATTTGGAGTTCATCTTAATGGTAAATTTTAGACATCTCTGAATTTCCAATTGATTTGTTTATATTGTAATTTGTCCTGCTGTGTAGCATTTTCCCTCTCTATTATAAAAAGCCTTTCAAGGGCACTAGGAAAGAAAGGTTTTAAAAGCATTGGAATACGTCTCTGAATACTCATTAAGATAGAGTCAACCAGAAACTATGTATTGGGCTTAGAAGAGACTCTACACAGTCCGAAAGAGCAAGGTTTTACTCTCATTCTTCAAAAACCTGGATGTTCATCTTTTCATGTGGGAACTAGATTAAACTGCAGTCAGATATAAAGCCACATTCTCTGTTAAGTTCTTATAGGATTTTGCTTAAAATACATTCAAGAGTTACTCTCTTGAAAGCTTTCTTTGTCAAACATGTTAACTTTTAACATGCAGGGAGATTGGTGATAGGTGGTTGGTTCCATATAGCTCTATCCCAGTGTGTGAAATGGCTTGATCCATGAGAAGGCCGCACTGTATTAGGCAAAATATGTTTACATTGGTGTTTATTCAGCTTTTTTGTTAATATTTGCCAACTCTTTGAGCAGGCACTTGCTGGCCCAGATTGAGATTGTAGAAAAGTACGTCTCTAGCATTTGCAATGAAACCAGTGGTATTTTGTAACAAGTTTTATACGGAACTACTTTATTTTAACTACTTGAAACTGAGATGTACTAGATGTAATGGTTGCCACGTGAATATTTAGGATTTCCTTGTTTCATTTTGAAAAAATAATGCAAATACTATGGGTTTTTTTTGTTTTTTGAGGTTTTATCAATTTTTTCATTTTTGAATGTTAAGGCCTATTTCTAAGGGCTTTTAAAAAATGTCTTTCTGGTTAACAGCACATACAGATTTATACACTGAAAAAACAAGTCCTTTATGCATATCTGACACTGAATTTTAAGTGTGACTAACAAATAAGGCTTCTTGTTTCTGTCTGTTTTTAGTGGTCCTATTAATTGATTATGTAATGGTTGATCCATGACCAGGACACTGGGAGAAAATTATGTAATGATAAAATATAGTTATAGTCAAGCAGCTCTTACTTTGTAAATAGTCCACATTTCCCATAAAATTTATCTGTCTAAATAAAACCCATCTTTTTTCAAATATTATAATTCATTGGATAAAGTATGGACACTTTCAATGTTAATCAGTATTAGAGTCTGATAGGAGGGAAATGTAAAATTTATCTGCCCTGCTGGGAAAACTGATTAAAAACAAGAGTAATAAAATGTGAACAAATATCTTTGTAAAACAGGCAGTACAACTACATACGGTCCTGTGAGCTGTCTTTTCAGCCATTCCCATTTGAGGGCCAGAGGCGTGTGATACATGCAGTCCTCATTCAGCGACCACTCATTCAGTGTCCATCTGAAGTTATGACAGTGCTGAGTAGGAATACTTATGACCGATTCTCATAGTTGTGGCTGTTGCAATGTCCCCGCAATCACGTGATCACAATTCAGGCACTTGGCAACTGCCTTGCAATTACGACAAATGCAGCATCCTGCAGTCACATGATCGCCATTTGCGACCTTCACTGCCAGCTTCTGACAAGCAAAGTCATTGGGGAGATTGTCAGGAGGTTGCAAATGGTGATCATGTGACATTGTGCCTAAGGACCACACAGGATTTGCCTAACGATGGCAACTGGAACTGCCTCAACTGCCATTGTAAGTCACATGACATTGCACTTTATGACTGCATTGCTTAGCAATGGATTTGTCAAGCCCAATTACCATAGTTAAGTGAGGACTATCTGTAGTCTTACGGATCTTCCTTCCATTGGAATAGATGACAAGCATCAAAATAAGTCAGATATTTAGCTGAAGATTCTTCAATACTTAGGAAGGAGAAAATTAGATATTATAGCAGAAAAATTTTACTATGGTTCCCAGCTGCTAGACAGCATGAAATTGAGCTGCTGTCGCTTTGAAGAATTGTTTTCTTTCCTTGATATACTTTTTTGGCCCTTAGAAAGGCCAAAGTTGAGGGGGAGGGGGATGATGTTGATGAGCCATCAAGTTAGCTTTGATTCTTAGCAGCCACATAGACCTCCTCCAGGAGGTCCCCAACCTGGCCCTTCAGGTCTTCCAAGTGTGCACCCATGATTTCTGTAATTGAGTCCTTCAACCTTGCTGCTTGTTGTCATCTTTTTCTCTTTCCCAGCATTATAGACTTCTCAGAAGAACTAGGTATTTGCAGTGATTGATTATGTGTCATCAAGTTGGTGTTGACTCTTAGCAACCACATAGATAGATTTTCTCCTGATGATATGATTCTAAGCTTGTCTTTCCATCCACCTTTCTGCTGGTTGTTGTCTTCTCTTTCCTTCCTCCTTTCCAAACATCAGAGCCTTCTCCAGAGAACTGGGTCTTTGTATAATGTGTCCAAAGTAAGATAATTTGAGCCTGATCATTTGTGCCTTCCGTGAAAACCCTGGGTTAATTTGTTTGTTTTCTTGGTTGTCCATGGTATTCTCAGGAGTCTTCTCCAACGTCAAAGTTCAAAAGCATCAGTACTCTTTCTATCCTGCTTCTTTGAATTCCAACTTTTGCTTCCATAGAGTGTTACAGGGAAAACCATGGCTTGTGTGATTCCGATCTTTGTAGGTATAGAGACATTACAGCATTTGGATATATTTTCCAAGGCCTTCATGGCTACTCTGTCAAGTGCTATCCTGCAGCATATTTCTTGACTGCTTGTTTCTTTACTGTTGATGGTTGATCCTAAAAGTCAGAAGCTATCTACCACTTTGATATCTCCATTATCAGTTCTAAGTCTGGTTGTTCTACCTACTGTCATTAGTTTGGTCTTCTCTGTATTTAATTTTAGTCCCATTTTTTCACTATGTTCCTTAACTTTTATTACTAGACCTTGCAGATCCTTTGCATTTTTGGTTATTAGAATAATGTCATCAGCATAATACATGTTATTGAAGTTTCTTCCTCCAATTTTAAAACCACGCTTATCTTCTTCTAATCCAGCTTCCTCAATACATATTCAGCATATAGGTTGAATACAAAAAGGAGTGTATACAGCCTTGTCTCACTCCTTTGCCAACCTGGAGCCAGTCTGTAAGTTTTTCATGAGGACAATGAGATGTTGTGAGATTCCCATTTTATTAAGCACATTCTACAGCTTGATGTGATTGACACAATCAAAAGCCTTTCTATAATCAATGAAGCACATACTGACTTCTTTTTGGTATTCTTTAGCTTTTTCAGTTATCCAGCGTGCATCAGGAATAATGTCTCATGTTCCTTGGCTTTTTCTAAAGCTAGCTTGAACATCTGGCCTCTTTTTTTCCATGTAGATCTGTAATCTGCGTTGGACAATCCCAAGCATTATTTTGCTAGCATGTTAAATTAAGGATATTGTGTAACAGTTTGCACACACTGTTAAGTCTCCTTTTTTATATATTGGAATGTAGATTGACCTCTTCCAATCTGTTGGCTGCTGTGTCCTTCTCCAGATTTGCTAGTATAGCTTGGTTAGAACCTTTACTGAGTCTTCTTCCCTTCTCTTCCTGGCAATTTCATGGCTTGTTCTGACATCCAGTTTGTTTTCTTCTGTGTTTTGATCTTTGGCAGTCTCTTTTCACATTCATCCTTAACAGCTGTTTTAATTTCATTCCATGGTTTGCTGGTTCCCTATCAATGAGATTCAGGACTTCAAAGCAATTCCTGATGTAATGCTTAAAAATAGTGGGTATATGCTGAAGATCATATTGTGGAAACTGGTCGGCTTTCATCTTCTACTTGAGCTTAACTTGGAACTTGCACATGAGCAATTTGTGATTTGTTCCAGGGTCAGCTTCTGACCTTGTCTTTGCTGTTATATTTTCTTATCTGGAGCAAAAGCTATAAACCTACATCCAGGGGGACTACCTCTTAGAGTAGAACTTCAGTTTGTACCAAAAGTTGATGGTGTGACACCAGACTGGAGCCTCTAGTGAGATTATTCCTCCTCCTGCCCAGAGTGCATATTGTAGCACACCAAACATGGCCCTGAGGAATTTGGATTATGTTTTCTTTTATAGGATGAAATATCTTTTAAGTGCATGATTGTGATCCATACAACAGCCTTGAAAGTCTTAATTGCAGATGGAATATATGCAGCTCCATTTGTGTAGAACAAATGAAGAATTGCTGTTACGTTTCTTTGGTCATTCTCCATAGCCTCCATAGCTGTCTAGGAAGCCTTTACCTACTCAGTAATATGGATGTTGATCTGCTACTTATTTGACTTACTGATCTGACTTGGCTTTTGGAGAAAAACATTGTTTTAGTCTTTTGGTAATTTATGGTGAGTTTTTCTTCTTATGATCAGTAGTTAAAAACTCCTCAGCTCAACTGCTGTAGAATATAAAATAACAGTATCATCCACATAAAGTAATTCAGAGTTGGGACAATATGTCAATCTTGGAGGAAGAAATCTAGTCTTAGAAAGAGTTTGGACCAGTGAGTTTATATAAAAATTAAAAGAACTGACCAGTCATTATCAAGTAGTCTTGAGAATTGCATGTTAGTTGGTTGTATGTAAATACCCTGTAATTACATAATAACCCTGTAGTTATTTTCATGCAATTGATAAATAAAAAAGAATAGTCAGCAGTGAATGCTTCCAGTTTCTCCCACAATTTGTGTCTGTCAACACAGTCAGCAAAGGATGCCCCAGCAATACATTTTTCAGACAGCTGTAGATTAGACTATATTATATATTACTACTATATTAGTCTATAGTAGTTTGACCTGCCCTAATGATTTCTTGTTCTTCAGCCAGTATATTAGATATTCTTTCAGTCCTGGGGCTTCTTGTACAAGTGCTTTGAGTAATGTTTACTGTCTCAACTACATAGGTAGTCCTTGCTTACGAACTGCCTTGTTTAGCAACCATTCAAAGTTACAACAGTTAAAAAAAACAGCTTTGTGACCAATCCTCGTATTTATGACCGTTGCAGTGTCCTGCAGCCACATGATCACCATTCAGGTGCTTCGCAACCAGCGGGTGTTTACGACCATTGCAGTGTCCTGTGGTCATGTGATTCACTTAATGTTGGAAGCAGAAGTGACATCATAGTCTGGTGCGGTCACTTGATTTTTTGCTTAGGGATCATGGTGATTAGTGACAGAGTTGCCAGTCCCAATTGTGGGTGGTAAGCAAGGATTATCTGTACACAGCTAATGAATGTGGCAATAATTGAAAGGCTCAGATTTGGTTTCCTTTTGTGTGTGAGAATTGTACCTGGTAACCGGTTTGTGATCTGATTAGTTAGGGCACATATAGTTATTGCCTTTGCATTCTTTTCTCTCTGCAAATACCACCTCAGGCTTCCACTTTCTTCTCTTAATGTATTTGCTGTAGTGCAAGCTATTCTTGCAACAGTTCTAATATGAATGACTGCATAGTTCAGATGAGGACATTTTCAATAGGGCACAAATAACTGTTGAGAACACAGCAAAGTTCAACTGAAAATAAATGTTGTTAGTTTAAATCAGTGTTTCTCAACCTTGGCAACTTCAAGATGTGTGGACTTTGACTCTCAGAATTCTGGGAGTCAAAGTCCACACATCTTGAAGTTGCCAAGGTTGAGAAACACTGGTTTAAATGATTGAATGCCATCTTACAGTGATGTAGAGCTTCCTGGCTGCTGGAAGGAAGACAGGTGTGTGTGGCTGTGCTCATGCGTCACACTAAGACAGGATTTGTTTGCTTTAGTTATAGTAATTTATTCATAGTTTCTTGTTTAGTTTTAAATGTTAATACAGGGCTCTGTAATTCATAGAGGTTCCAGATTTTTCCCAATGATACACTCTCAGCATCTAACTGCGGTTGCCAGAAATTGAAGTTTGAACTTTGTGTATGGTTTTTCTTAGGTATTAGTGGCAATTCTTATAGATACAGTGGGGCAAAAAAGTATTTAGTCAGCCACCAATTGTGCAAGTTCTCCCACTAAAAAAGATGAGAGAGGCCTGTAATTTTCATCATAGGTATACCTCAACTATGAGAGACAAAATGGGGGAAAAAAATCCAGAAAATCACATTGTCTGATTTTTGAAGAATTTATTTGCAAATCATGGTGGAAAATAAGTATTTGGTCACCTACAAACAAGCAAGATGTCTGGCTCTCACAGACCTGTAACTACTTCTTTAAGAGGCTCCTCTGTCCTCCACTCGTTACCTGTAGTAATGGCACCTGTTTGACCTTGTTATCAGTATAAAAGACACCTGTCCACAACCTCAAACAGTCACACTCCAAACTCCACTATGGCCAAGACCAAAGAGCTGTCGGAGGACACCAGAAACAAAATTGTAGACCTGCACCAGGCTGGGAAGACTGAATCTGCAATAGTCAAGCAGCTTGGTGTGAAGAAATCAACTGTGGGAGCAATAATTAGAAAATGGAAGACATACAAGACCACTGATAATCTCCCTTGATCTGGGGCTCCATGCAAGATCTCACCCTGTGGGGTCAAAATGATCACAAGAATGGTGAGCAAAAATCCCAGAACCACATGGGGGACCTAGTGAATGACCTGCAGAGAGCTGGGACCAAAGTAACACAGGCTACCATCAGTAACACGCTATGCTGCCAGGGACTCAAATCCTGCAGTGCCAGACGTGTCCCCCTGCTTAAGCCAGTACATGTCCGGGCCTGTCTGAAGTTTGCTAGAGAGCATTTGGATGATCCAGAAGAGGATTGGGAGAATGTCATATGGTCAGATGAAACAAAAGTAGAATGTTTTGGTCTAAACTCATTGTGTTTGGAGGAGAGAGAATGCTGAGTTTCATCCAAAGAACACCATACCTACTGTGAAGCATGGGGGTGGAAACATCATGCTTTGGGGCTGTTTTTCTGCAAAGGGACCAGGACGACTGATCTGTGTAAAGGAAAGAATGAATGGGGCCATGTATCGTGAGATTTTGAGTGAACACCTCCTTCCATCAGCAAGGGCATTGAAGATGAAACATGGCTGGGTCTTTCAGCATGACAATGATCCCAAACACACCGCCCGGGCAACGAAGGAGTGGCTTCGTAAGAAGCATTTCAAGGTCCTGGAGTGGCCTAGCCAGTCTCCAGATCTCAACCCCATGGAAAACCTTTGGAGGGAGTTGAAAGTCCGTGTTGCCCAGCGACAGCCCCAGAACATCACTGCTCTAGAGGAGATCTGCATGGAGGAATGGGCCAAAATACCAGCAACAGTGTGTGAAAACCTTGTGAAGACTTACAGAAAACGTTTGACCTCTGTCATTGCCAACAAAGGATATATAACAAATTATTGAGATGAACTTTTGATATTGACCAAATACTTATTTTCCACCATGATTTGCAAATAAATTCTTTAAAAATCAGGCAATGTGATTTTCTGGATTTTTTCCCCCATTTTGTCTCTCATAGTTGAGGTATACCTATGATGAAAATTACAGGCCTCTCTCATCTTTTTAAGTGGGAGAACTTGCACAATTGGTGGCTGACTAAATACTTTTTTGCCCCACTGTAACCTTAGGTAATCCATTGTTATTCTTCCTTTGTAACCATAGAAATAAATATGCCAATAGTATCTTATTTAAAAACTACAAATATTCTATTTGCATACATGCTCTGCCCCACCCCTCTTCCTTTATAGCAGTATTTTGTTTCCCACTTTCACAAAGGGAATGTAATGGTGCATGTTTCTAGAGCTTGAAAGAACATGAAAGTTCAAAAATGGGTTGTATGCAGATGTAAAAATACATATAGGCTTTATAAGAAGCTTTATAAGAAGCCACCATACCCTTAAATCCTGTGTTTTAGGAAATGGGAGATTGTTTTTTGGAGTAATTTTGAGAATAAATCCCTTTGGATTTGACTGTTTCAGAACAGAGGGTTTAATGACTGGGCTGCATTGCCTTTCTTTACCCTTCATTTTGCAGGTGGAAAAGTCATTTAAAGGCATTTGTGTTGGATTTTCCCCCCATACCTCATCCCAAAGGTGTGGTTGTTTCTTTATTTCTTTTGTTTCATTTTTAATTAGGACACTGGGTGCAGCTAAAGGTACAAACAAAACCAAAATATGAAACAAAACTTTGAAGCCTTGTCAAATATGGGCATATTCAGAAATTTAAACAAAGACAAGTGAGAAGTTTGGTGCTTCCACATACATTCTTCTGATATGCAACTGTAGTACAAGGCAAGTTCAAGGTCAGAGTGCTACCTTTCTTCATTTTTTCCCCCTTTAATTCAGTCCAGTGAATTTGCTTTCCTAGCAAGTAACACAGTTGTTCTCAATAAAGGTTAATTTACAGTTTGGTCACTTGATTATTCAACGGGCTGTGTTATTTGGTCGTTGGAGACAGTTGGCAAAAGCAGCTGGGTTCCACTATAGTCCAAGATTGTCCTCTCAGCTGCCTCTCACAGTTTCACATGATGGTACTGACCGCCCCCCTTCTTGGGGAGGGGGAATGCTTGTTTGCAAAATTAGGCTTTCAAAAACAGGCAGGAGAGCAAATTGAAAACATGTGTTCAAAGAACCTCTCCCAGGACCAGTTTACCTTTAACAACTCAGATGGTTCAGATTTTATGTAACTAACAAAAACCACACTTCAAATGTAGGGAGAGATAATGGAAAAATAATGATATTGGATGCCCCCCAGGTTCATTTTGAGTCTCCAGGGTTGCATTTAGAGAGAGAAAGAGAGGAGGGGGTGTATGTATATCTTCAGTTGTGAGGTTCTGGATACAATCATCCCTCTGTCATGGAATTAGTGATGTTTGTCTGTGTGCTTTCTGCATGTTTGTAAAACTGAACTCTGTCATAATAGGTTGTTTTATTCAGTCAAGCTCCAGCTGTCTATTTCACTCTAAAATCATGTTGTGGATTTTTTTTTTTCTTTTGAGCAAATGGTGATTAGGTTAGAGGCAATACTTGTTCTTGCAACATATTGGGCCACATCTAATAAGGGAGAAGTCTTCTTCAATGAACAAACATAACAAGATTGTGCACATTTTTTCTGTTTGAAGCTGCCTCAGAAGATGTGTGTTAAAACAGAAATGGCAAAGTCCTGTAATTTAAAAAAAAAGCTTTAAAAAACATGAAGTGGAATCCAGGGAGCTTACACTGCTGCAGTAGATTTTTCTATACTATTTCATAAAGTCTTGACATTTCCTTGGTTTCAAAGGCCATTTTCATTGTGGTTGTGATTCATAGACCTTCAGATCTGCTCCCACCTTTTAATAGAGTTAACGAAAGCAATTTGCTGACCTCCCCTTTTCTTCTGAAAACCTGGAACTTGACAGTGACATGCATTATACCTAAGGACAGCATATTAGCTCAGAAGGACTAGGAGACAAGCTTGGCTTACACAGCTCTGTTCTCCAATTTGTGATTTCCCTTCTGCCACCTCTGGTGACTTTCTCACCCTGCCTAATGGTGAAAAGGGTCCTTCCTTTTAAATAACCACTTCTCTGTAGTTGATAATGTAAGCAGCAGGATTGGATTGAAGTATATCTACCCAGTGCTAGAAACTAGATGGGGAAGTAAAAAACTGTAGCCCAGAAGAAGGGAATGGCAAATCATTTCCTTTTTACTTCCTCTTTGTCCTCAACATATAATATGTTGAGACATTAGGATGAAGGTCTGTTTTTTGTTTGTTTCATTTCTGAAGATATGCTTTAAACTGTCTTTAGAACATTGTCCTAATGAAATGGCTTGTTGATTTTTTTCCCCCTTACTTGATGACCTGCTACAAATTTTCCAACTAATTACAGGTGAAAATTCTAGCTCAGAATGAGAATGTTAAGCTGCAAGAGGCCCTGACCAGTAATTTGAAGAGTGCTGTCATGGCAGCCTTTCTCATGTTGCCTGAAAGCTTCTCTGAAGAAGATCTTTATATGAAGATTGCTGGACTGTCATACTGTGGTTAGTATGGCCTTCAGATTGTTTAATTGCTTTGTTAAATAGGATAGTTGTGATTAATAGATAGGTAGGATTAATGAAAGATGTGCACCAATTTCACTTACAGCTTGCTAGCATAATGAAGGGCTCACCATATTTGTCAAATGATTAAGGAGAAGTGCTCTGGATCTTGCATGAGCACAGCATAAATTATTTTCAGTTCTATTCACTCAGGTGGAGACTCCTTTGGCCCTTTTCTTTGCATTTTTTCTGCCTCTTTTAAGTAGTCCTTGCTCTCTTTGACTACATTCTTTGCAACTATCTTTTTTTTCTTTCTATGCATTAATATAGTACTGTGTCCTTCTCTCATCCTCATTTTTTTTTGCAGCATTCTCTAATGCATTTTTTTTTCTTCCTTCATAGCCACCTTCACTTCACCATCCTTTTCCATTTTTCCCATTAACGTAACTCTCCATACTTCCGTAATGTTCTGTAACATAATTATTTTTACTCTATTCCAAGCAGTTTCTACATTTTCTTTCCTGTTGTCCAATTTCCATTCATTCCATTCTGAAAGTGCATCCTTTTCCTTCTTGCAAGCCTTCTATTTTCACAAGAACCAATGAGTAGAAGCTGAACTGAGAGAGATCATAAGGAAATAAGGAGGAATTTCCTGACTTGAGAGAGCTATTAAGCAGTGGAATGGCCTGCCTCCTAGAGTTGTAGGTGTTCCATCAGTAGAGGTTCTTAAGAAAAGTTTACAACAGCCATTGTCCAGGAAGGTATGGGGATTCCTGCACTGGTAAGGGGGTTGGATAGATAACCTCCAGGACTCTCCAAGGTTCTTGATTCTTTCACTTTCCTCTTCTTTCTTGTCTATTTTTTCCCAAGATCCACTACCAAGTAAGAGTGTGTCTCACATTCAAAATGCCCTTGTATCCTTCACTACTTCTGTCAGTTTTTTTTTTTCATAAACAATCAAGTTGTTTGTACAGTGGTACCTCTAGTTACGAACTTAATCCGTTCCGTGACTCTGGTTGCAACTCGAGTTGGTCACAACTCGAGGTAAATTTTCCCATAAGGTTCAATGTAAATACGGTTAATCCATTCTGCCCTCCAAATTTGGTTGCATTACGAGGCAAATTTCCCCATAAGGTTCAATGTAAATACGGCTAATCCGCCCTCCGAATTTGGTCGCACCACGAGGCAAATTTCCCCCATAAGGTTCAATGTAAATACATACGGTTAAACAGTTCTGAAACATATGCATTTTATTTTTAAACCACAAAAACATGAAAATAGCTGAGATGGTCGACTTCGCCATCTTGTACTCCAAGGCCAGATCAGTCACACGAATACCACGATCGTGCTTTTCTATAATGTCCTTCTTAAGTTCGATCGTCACTTTTTTCTTCAAAGCCTTATTCTTGCCAAGCCTGCTCTGCATTTTCTTTGGAGCCATGCTGACAAGCACACCAAACACCTTCCAAACGCCACAAAACACACCACAAGCTTCACCGAATGTCTCCTTGCTACTGCGATCTCACCCACAGGAAGCCGCGACCGCGTGGCAGCAGGGAAAATGGCCGCGGATCCGGTTCGTAACTCGAGGCGGAGTTCACAAGTCGAGGTAAATTTTTGGGGCCGGAGCTGGTTGTATCTCGAAAAATTCGTAAGGAGGGGCGTTTGTAACTCGAGGTACCACTGTACTTTTAGATTAATTCCTTTAACCTATGTGTACATACAGATAGATACTTAAATCATATATTCAAAACAGATGTTCATCAATCACTGTTCTTATTCTTGGACCTCCACATGTTCTCACTCATCCATTTATGTCACCTAGCAGACTAATTTTTCCCCTTCATCACGTTTATTCAGAATGTTGCACAATTTTCCCCCAAATTGTGGTTGTGACCAAATTGTGGTCATCATTGGTTTTTTCATTATCCCTAGTTATTAGAACTTAACACAAGACTATCACCAGCATATGGATTCCTACCTTCATACACACCCACCACAGTCTAGATGACACTGTTCATGCTTTCTGACATCCATGGTGACCCAGCCTATACCTTGGCTTCCCTGCATGGGTTCCTTGGCTCTAATGAGACATTTACCACATGCATCATTTGCTGCTAATAGTAAGGACAGTTTTGGCACATTGCCAGTGTGCCACAAGCACAACCACAGCCCACTTTTGCTCTTAGCATGCTTTTATTTTCTGCAAATGAGAGTCTCTAATCTAGAGGCTTTCAACTGAACATCTTGTTGCCTACATCCTGTCAGCTAGAAAGCACTAATATTGCTTTATTTCTTGGATATATTCATGTCTGATTTTCAGCATAATGCAGCTGAATGTCCAGATTTTTGTTTAATGTAAAGCATTTGAGTGTTAAAGAGAGAAGAAACTGCTCATATAGTACTTTACAGTGGAAGTTTCTTAATACAATGGCCCTAGAATTGCAAAGAAAAAAGACACAGCCCTTCCACTCAAACCTAGTGAGTATATTATGTTGGCATGTGGCGGGGGGACCCTTGGACCTTCTTTGGGATCACTTCCTGTCAGATCAGGCTGAGATGCCCTTGGAGACACCTTGTTGTCTACCAGGTATTTCAACTATTACTTTTAGCTTTAGTTTTAGGAGAGTTTAAGGCACATTCTGCTGGCTGACACAAATGTTCCAATTGCAGTGTCTGAGCTGTACATTTAAGGGCAAAATGGCACTGACGTTTTGATAAGATCAGCCAGAAACGTCCTTGTGTGGACCACAGCTCCCAACATCCTCAGTCCACATACTTGTGCTGTGTGTGGAGGATGGGAGTTGAAATCTAATGCATCTGGAAGAAAGGCTGCCAGGTATCATGGGAAGCTGGTCTTTCTCTTTGTTAATAGGCTGTCTGAGCATTACTTTTCCAATTTAGTAAAGGCTCTCCTGAGGAATTCTGATGCAGTTAACATTCTGTCTGAGGTTTCATAAACTGCATTTCTCATAAAAGTAGTTCTTACTGTGTTTGGTGGACTTGCCCAAACAGGAAGCAGGTACAAACAAGAGTGTTGTCTACCAGGTGTTTCAACTATTACTTTTAGCTTCATTTCTATTCTACTTTTCTCAGGTAGAATGGGGGGCTTATCCATTTATCTGATTATTGCTCCTATCAGCATGGCAGTGGTCAAAGATGATGGGGACATATTTCCTTTCTCTTCTCTTCTCTCCTCTCCCCTACAGATCTGTGAAACTATGCTTATAGGCTTTCTGAAGTCACAGTGTGAGATTCGCAGCTTAGTGATTTTAAGTGGGATCTTCTGGTCCAAGGACATGTGTTTGCTATATTCTCTTTGTGATATAACATTGGTGTAGTGTGCCCCCTTCATAGCTTATGTTTCTCAGTGTTCCTTTAGTATAATGATTGCTGTAGGTTAGACTGTAACTCTGTTTGCAGCTAGTATTAGAAATCTTACTAAGTGTAAAGCAAATTATATTTCTGTAAACAGTGTGTATATATAAATATTGATTATCTGGCTTTGCTTTAGGTGATTTCAGAATGCTCATTGGAGAAGATAAATCAAAGGTTATGAACATAGTGAAACCAAACATGATACATTTTCAGAAACTTTATAGTCATATTTTGCAAGATAGCCCCCAAGTGATATACAAGCACCAGCTGGGCAAGTTAGAGGTAAGCAGGTCATTGTCGCAAGCTTTTTAAAATGCAAACTATTTTGAATAGTTGTATGATATGTTAAATAACAAGCCACCCATAGCATGACATGTCCAGATGGCTTGATTACTTAAGACATCTGGACAAGTGAGGCATTAGTTTATTTTGGAAATGTAGTTCTGTTAATCTAAATCTAATTCTATTCAAGAGAGCCAGTTTAAAGGCACTAGGCTAGAAAGGGGAGATGGGAGTTCTAGCAGGTGAACTTGGCCCAATTATTCTTCCTCAGCCCTAGGAAGAAAGCAGTAGCAAACCACTTTCAAAAAACTGTGTGAATTGTCCAGACAGTTGACAGAAGTCAAGACTGACTCAAAGGTGTACAGTATGTGTACTTGGGTGTACATGCACACATACACACAAACTTCTGGTAAAGGAAGATGCCAATGTGTTACATTCTGCTTTCTTATGCTGGGTGCATGAATCCCAGTTTAATTTACTTCTCAGAAAAATGGTAATCTGTTAGATGCTCATATAAGCAATGAGGGTAAGATACTTGGTTAAAATCTATAAGAAATTAGCCAAAGGCCAAATAAACTAAGTTACATATAGCCAGAGTTAACTTTTTCAGATAACTCATCTTTCATGAATTCATTGGCTTTGATCAGATTGCTGGACCAATCTCATTTAGAAACAGAGTGGCATTTCTGCTGTAAATGACGACTGCCATGGTGACATTTAGCCAAGATTTCTGCCTGATAGTTCTATTGTATATCATAGAAAAATGATCTGCTTTATATAATATTTTTTTGCTCAAAATTGGAAAAAAGCTCTGCCTGAATTAAAAATATTAATGAATAGACCACGAAGGAAAGTCAGTGCTCTCCTGCACATATCTTGTGTAAGCTGGCAACTTGTTTCCCAAATGGGGCTGCTAATTTTGGCATTAAACTCTATGCTGTTGTTAAAGGAAAACAAGCTGTGTCTGCTCTTTCTTTATCTTTAGATAGATAAAAGTCCAGAAGGTCAGTTTGCACAACTGATGGCTTTACCAAGCACCCTGCAGCAAAAAATAACTTCTCTCAAGGATCCTCCAGGGAAGAACAGAGATGTGGAAGAAATTTTATTACAAGTCGCCCATGACCCTGACTGTAGATTTGTGGTACACCAGGGTAGGTTTTAATGATAATAATTCATTTTCACAAGTGAATGTTTCAGAATCAGTCTTGTATATAGTAGTTTCAGAATTCATAATATTTTTGTTCTGTTTTTTTTATACCCAGCAAGCTGGAAATAGGCAATTTTATCAATGCTGATGATGTGATTGATATTTTTTGTGTCACCCAACCTTAGAATCTATAAAGACTAATTCAAAATGCTGTGTTTTTATGCCAAAGCTTAGTCATGCCTAACAAACTTCTCTTCATAAATTTTTTCTACCACTTCTCCTTCCTGATTCCCTATTTCAGGTTATTTGGCTCAAAAGCCACTTACCATATAACATGCAGAACTATCATTGGGTGTGTCCCATTCATTGGTTGCACTGTTCATTGGGTCTTAGCCAATAGCTTACTGAATAAATTATAGCTCCTCAGGGCTGAACTTGTGGACTGAACCTGGGAGCTAGTGGTGTCCAATGAAGTACTTAGAAATTTCAGCTCTGTGCCTTCAAGGTTATAAACATACTAAATGATCTCACTTGTCTGCTAAATGTGTAAAATGATTACCATGTTAATGTTGTTCTGATAGGTCTAAAAATTACATTGCTGCGCATAAAAGAACTTTCATCTATATTTTTGGCACCACATTGGTTTCTTTAGAAATCTGAGTGTGGTAACTCTTTTATTGTAAAAAATAAAGCCTAAATTTCCCACTATTTTGAATGCTACAAATGGGTGTTTGCAGAGTGGGACATTATACAGCACAGGCATAGTTGTCAGGAAAATTACCATGGGACAGTCTCCAGCACACCATCTAGTCTGGTTATATTAAATTGGTTTCAATTAATATAGGGCAAAACGTGGACAGTTTGCTTGGAATCAGCGTGTCAGCTATCTGTCTGCTTGGCTCTTATTCTCTTGGCTAATTAGTTTCAGCTGAAGGGGATTTCTGGGTGGGTCCTGCAGGTAATTGCTGCCATTTTGACAGCAGTGGCCCCCAGTTTCACTGACTGAGAGATACCTTAAGAAACATTTGCTGGATCCTGATGACTGTATCAGTGATTACCCTGTCACATGCACCTCCTTTGGGGCCAAGGTGGTCAGTTCCAGGGTTCTCAGATGAGCTGACTTGCATGGACCCTTTTCAGGAAGGGATTTAGTAATGAAGTCATTGTAGTAATGGTGCTACCCTGCTTTTTCTGCCTCTCTTGGGAACTTTGATGTAAAGGCCAGGGTCATTTATCAGATTGGCTCTATGTTGAGGTTGGGAGGTGTTGTGATTTATAATTCCAAAATAGAAGAGCAAGTACATTCAGGCCAGAGGATTAAGCACAGTGCAGTCAAAATACAGAAGGTAGTCAGGCCAAGGTGCATTTGTCCAGATGTGTGATTTGAATCAGCATGCTAGGAAGGTAAAGACAAGGTTATAACAGCCCTGGACTGTTTCAATGGATAGCTTTTTATACTAGCTATTTCAGGCGCCCAGCCCAGCCCAGGTGCATAAGTCTTGGTCAGAATGCAGAGCACTTTGGGAGTAATAGCTCCTGAGTAGACCACTACTCCCACAAGGTTCGTCCCTGCAACATTGCCCTTTCGTTTTTTGCAACCTCTTATTAAGCTATCTGCTGCAGGTGCTCTTGTGGGCTTGGGTGGGTAGGTGAGCGAATCTCGTTTGGAGTCAGAGAAAACAGGCCCAGATCTGCAGGTTGTTAGTTCTTCCCTAATCCCTATACCAGGAGGGGCTTGGCCATTTGGGTTTAGCAGCTTTCACTGCCACCTTTGGCTCATCTCCTTTTTCTGAGAATGAGCCATCCGAAGGGGCTGTGACAAGATCCTCCAGGCGAGAGCATTTTCAGATGGTAAAATACATTAAGTTTGTTTTAAAGAAAGTGAGGTGCTTTGCTGTTTTTATGAGGCAACTTGGCCAAGGCTACCATAGCTGGGCTGCAACAATCCAAAAGAACACAAGATGACAGAAGAGAGCTAGTTTTCTCTATTTCTTTGCTGCTATATAGTGTTTTTTTTTAACCACATACTACTTTAGGATCTCTTAGGAAGTTTGTTTATTTATATTTCACATTTGTCACTGCCCATCTCACTGGAAGCGACTCTGGGCGATTTACGGTAAAAGAATAAATATTAATTAAAATACAATATAACAATATTCCTACAAATAATAAATATATTCCAAGATATTGATGGTGAACTAAAAATTATTAGGCTTGGGGAGCATCTTCAAGGTGCCAGTCACCCCCAGGGTTGATTATATCTCTTCTCGCCCCGTGCGAGTTGGCAGAGTCAGGTCGTTAGCCAAGTTGTCTTGTACTACTTCAAATTAATAACAAGTTATGGTTAATAACTTCATCAGGAATTGCAAACAGTGGAAAACTTGGATTTTATTTGTGAAGGTCACTTCATTACACAGAACAGTTTTTGAATGTCCATGGATGTGTTTTACGTATTGAAAGCGTTGGAGCAAATGCGAATCTCCCTAACGAAATCAAAATATGCGGTATTTGGTGGGATAATCACCTGGCAATTCTGCCATGTGTGGTTTAATGTGCTTCTGGAATAATATTTAACGTTTAACCCCTTTTTAAAAATAATCCCAGGAATAACATCTGGCTGTGTTTATCTTCTCTCTCTCTCCCTCCTTTCCCCCTCCTCTCACTCCAGGTATTTCAAGAATTGTGGGGTTGTCCTGCCTAATTCAGAGTGCTAAAACCACCCTAACAGCTGGTAAGAACATGTGTGCAGTGTTTTTCCAGATAAAACTTGTACTCAAAGATACAAGAATGTTTTTATAAAAGGAAAGTTGAAAAATGAATAAAAGTTAGCTAGAGAGACCATTGATTTAAATGTTTTAAGTGCTAATACTGTGGCTGCTTTCTGCACCCTTTGAACCTAACTAGTACTGCGTACAAAGCAGTCTGCAAGTAATTCTTGTCTGCCGTTGAGAGCCCCATTCTAATATCTCAGACTTTGGGCTTTTCTCTTTCTGCTAAAAAAGCTGCTGTGTGCTGCTGGGCTACTGAAAAATAATTCTGCATTTACTGGTTAAGATGATAGGGTATATGAGTTCATGACTTGCTAAGCTGGGCTGTGCTGTGATCTAATGAACTGTAGTTCTAAAAAGTACTTCAACAAGTATTAAAGAACATTTAAAAATCACAGCTTTAATTGCAGTTACTTTAGTTTGCTTTGTTTTTTGCTATTCTATGTTGCTTTTTGATGTGGTTTTTTTCAAACCTCCTCTAGATGGAACACTACTAAAACTGGAAAACTGAGCCTAGTTTACACTTTATGATGGGAACGATGTTTATTAAAGCAGTGAAAGTAAAGTTTCAGTAGTTTGTGATAGTAAAACCACATATTGCTGTCAGTGTGACCTATGTTCCTGCCACTGTTAAGTGTAATTTGGGCAAAATTTCAAAAAAATATTTTGCAAAACTATGTCTTAAAATCTAGGCTTATAGAAAAATATTGTCTACTGAGACTGGAATCTTTTCCAGCCCTTTGCAGAGACTGAATTTGAGACCTTCTGCATACAAATAATATTTTCTATCACAAAACTGCAGTCCTTTCCCAGCTGTAGCTCTTTCCATGGAATGTGAAGTTAGAGCTTCCCATAAGGAGAATGGGGTCTGCTGCCAAACACACAGTTCTATGTTGCATTCCTCCCTTCCCCTCTGTTATGTGTAGCAGAGTTTCATTCAAGATCATAATACTGAGCTATTCCCCTGTCACTAGCCATAACTGATAGGAAGAAAGGGTGAAGAAGTTAACAGTATAATGGGCATAGATCAAGAGGTAAACCAGGCTACATATTACTGGGAGGGTGAGGTGACTGGGGAAGCAAGACATGGCGTGGCCTTTTCTAGAAGTGTTAGAGATACAGCCCTGCTTTCGGAGGGACACTTAATGTCAAGGGCTTGCTTGTTTTCAATGTTATACTTTTGTTGGGATAAAATATATTTCTTTCCTCACTGCGCATATGCATTTAGGAATTAGTTTTTCCATGTGCTTTACTGTCACCCTTAATTATGTCAAGAAAGAAAGGAAGCATATAAAAATGAAGGTGCTGTGCTTTCTTGTTGCTTTGTCTTCCTGGGTTATGAATATTATGAAACCTTTTTTGTCAAGTTTCTAATAGTTTGCAGTGCTTTCTGTGATGAGCTGATCCCAGTTGAGATAATTCCTCCTATGTCTGCCACTTCAGCCAGTTACTAGTACCTACATAATGGAGCATTAGCCCTCTGGTCAAAAGTCTTTAATTGGTAGGAATCCCTGTATAACTTGACTCTGGATTGTTAACTCATTCTGATTGACTGATAAGTTGGATGGCCTCTCTGCATCAATGCACTGATTGTAGCAGCGCAGCAGAAGTTTTAAGACATAACCCAATTAAGTTTAGCTGTTGTGTGGGTGTTTTTCATATATTCTGCTGTGTACAGAGATACCGGTTTAACCACTTAACCATCCTTCTCTTGTTACAGCTGTAATTCTTCTAATGAGGCTTTGAACTAGCACAGACCTGCATGACTATTATTTATCGTGCTACATTATCCACCCATCTCCTACACCCCTTTTCCTCTTTCCCACACAGACTTAATTCAGATTTTAATAGCAGCAGGCTTGAGGCAGAATTTTCAGGCCAGACATTACGTTAGTAACTTGCCTTTCGCCTCTTTATTCTCACCCACCACCATCATCTCAGTAGGATTCTGAACATGGTTGGTAACTAGATCCTGCTATGTTGTGAATGTTAAGTGTTGCTGAGCTGGCATGCAGCAGTTACCTCTTTCAGTCAGATACCTGTATCTGTAACACTTGAGTCACCACCTGTGGAAGTACAGGTAAAATAGTCCTTGCTAAGTTCTGCAGTGCATAAAGACCATCTGGTGTGCAGTTAGATTGTAGACTGTAGTCATTATCTAGCTGGCAGGTTCTGCTTCCACACACTGGCAGAGAATACAACAAAGGCCTTCAACCCTCTAACAGGATTTCCCTTCATCTTGCACAGCCCATGTGGTTTTAAGCTAGCTCGAGCCCTATATTTTTGTTTACTTTTAGAGGCCCTATTTAGCTCTTCAAGAAAAGAGCCTGTATGTTTTCTAAATCTGCGGCAAGGCTTTTGGTCTGGTTTCTATTAGAAATGGCACCATCCATTGATTTATTTTTCTTCTTGGTCTTATGGCATATAAAGCTTTGAAATGCTTTCTATTTAGATGCTTCACAAAGAGAGCTGCATGGCTTGTGTCTTTAAAAAATATAGTGCATTTGGCAACCTTGTGAAATAAAATAAGCTTTCTTATACTTGCAGTAATGATCTTGTGTCAGGTGTAGCTTTCTGCGAAAAGCACGCATTCCTGTGGACTCTTGAGTATGAGTGTGGGGGCAGGGGGCTTAGAAGGAGGAGAAGTAAGTGATCAGATTTGCATTTGTAAAAAAAATATAGGGGAAGTGTCTCCTCCCCAGTACTGGTGCTATGTTCAGGACAAGATCAAGAACAATCTTGTCTAGATTGCATCCCTTTCCTTTGTTCGGTGTCACTCTTGTATATCTGGTCTGTGGCCTCTCCCACTTTATGAAAGAGGTTGTGCAAAGCTACTTCAGAAGTGTCTACCCAAAGGTATTGAGGATGTTTTCCGTAGCCAGGAAGATTCACTAGCTTGGAACTAATAACACTACAACAGGGTCTGTAATGAAATATTGCACTTTGGAGTGCTCCTGCTCAGGGTATCAACCAGCCAGTTACGTCTTCTTCCAGAGTTTTCCATTCCATTCTTCCACCCCAATTTTTTGCCTTTCCTTAACAATGTCCTCTGAACATATGCAATTCTCTTTGTGCGAGGAGGTTACTTCCAATTTGTTCTTTTGTGTGTGTGTGTGTGTGTGTCTGTTAATGCGTAGTATCAGAACACTTGCTTGTTTTGAATGCTGAAATCCAAATAAGATTACTACCTACGTTAGGGATAGATGACATGTGTTGTGCACCACATCACCTCCATTTTGCTGAACTATAACTTCAAGCTTTCCTCCCCATTGGTTGTACTAGCCAGTATTATTGGGAGTAATACAGGAGCAGCATGTAAAGGGACACGCATTCCCTATCTCTTGCTTATGTAGAAAATACTATATTTCCTAATATCAGGGATTCACCAGAAGTGCTAGTCATTATTTGTACTTTGGTATGCATTCAATTAGAGAGAGAACTGTGGGGAAGTTATCAAAATTAAGGCATCTGCAGTAATAAACATCAAGATGGGCAAGGGAAGAATGAGTGAAGCTTGTGATGGAAAAGCCAGAAAAAAAAGTTTTTATTCCCTTATTACTGTAAAGAGGTTCCCAGATAGTCAAAGACTGAAATGCATTGTAGACCAGATCTGCTTAGAACATTGGCTATTCAAGTTAAAATGGAGGACATGGGCAAGAGTGAATGGAAATTCAAATAAGTCATGTTGTATGTAAGGGTCAAAACTTATTCCTGTCCATTGGGATATCCCTATTTGGGGTAAGAATAGGATCTGTTTTCCATAGTGCTTAGAACCTATGCTTGACAGCCATTTTAATAAATAATGCTCTGCTTCATTTTGAGTGAACAAAATGTTCTGTATTATATGCATATAGCAAGTATTGATGGCACATAATAATAAAAATGAAGCAGCAGCTGTTTGTCAGGTTATGCGGAAGTGAAAAATAGAAACCTAGATATACTCTCAAAGGATGGGGGGATGGTTTCATTTACATGGAGTGAGGATACCAGGAAGTTTACAAAGTGACAAAAGGTCACTTTTGTGTTCTGTACATATGCTATTTAATTACATAGTAACACAAAAAGGCTGACTAAAACCTTGAAGATTGCCTTCTTCTGTGGAGTCTGAATTCACGAGAGTCAGTAGGGTAAGATTTAGAACTAAACTTTTCAAAAATGTATTGGGGACTATTTTAATGAACTAATGGACCAGTGAGTATTGTCAAATAGGCTAGAGAGTTAACCATGAAATAGTAGGATGATTCACCAAATAATGCAGTATACAGAAACACCTGGAGAATTGACTGAAGATATTCTTTAGCTCTCTAGTTCTAAATTGGTATTAACAGAGAGCAGGAATCAAGGGTGTTCATGGAAAGGGAAAGCAAAAAAAATAATAATATTAGTGTTACATGAAAGTATTCTACTTTGATTTTCTATCAAAGAAGCTTAAGCAGTTAATATGTACTAATGCTGGTAACATAAACAATGTGAAGTTGTCATAAAACCAATTATAATCACGTATAATAATTTATAACAGCAGCTAAAGCAGGAAGGCAACTTAGTGAATAATACTGTATCTTAAAGTGATACCAACTGGAATAAAAATCTGTTAATTTGTATTTGAATAGCAAAAAGAGAAGAGACCTAGCAGTTTTTAATGGAGAAAAGTGTTTCATGTCCTCTGCAACTGTTGTACACAATTATCACAATAAATTTTCTAATGAATTTATGCTGGAATGCCCCATGTTAGCATCTCAGCAGCTGATAGGTTGAAATGACTAAATTTATGAATGTAAGGGGTTGAATTCTATTCCATTAAAATTTTCCATCCATTATTTACATTTTTTTTTAATTTAAAGGGATGAAAAAATCATTGATCTACAGCATGAAGAAGATGTACAAAATGTCAAAGGGATGGCTAAGAAAATCATGACATCTGTGAAGTTAAAAGTTTTGAAAAACCTGATCTTGTGACTAAAGGTTATTCTAGTTCTGTTTTTTGCATCACCTTTTCTTGGAAGACAAAGCATATGGAGAAACTTTGTTGTATTATTTATATACAGACAGCTTTACAGAGAAGATAACAGATTACATCTTTTTCTGCTTCCTTGAAGACTATCTGGAATGGTTCCCCTCTATGCTTGCTGGAATTTTTCTAACTTTTCCACAGTCAGCTTGTTTTACATATGTTGTATATGTAACATCTTCAAAATGTCTCTGTTTCCAAGGCCTTATATTCCTGAAGTGTTGTTGTTTTTTTTATCACATTTGGGTTAAGAGTTCTGCAGGAGTCCTTCTGTTCTTGCATCATTCACTTCACCAAGAAATTGTAATGGCCTTGTCCTATAGCTTAAGAAACACTGAATAGCACTGTGTTGAATTCTTTTGCTTATGGCACTCCTACTGTGTAGAGCTACATATCAAGTAACTTTGAGAAAGGTCAGACATGTGTTTTCAAGGAACAGTTGACATCAGTATAATTCACAGCCAAATATTGGCGAGTAGGTCATATTTCAAAACAAGGTCAGGTTATTGTTGAGTTACTGGGATTAATAATAAGAGTTTATTTAGATATATAATGAAAGAGTTCTGCTACGCTGCCAATTCACAAAATGTTTTTAATGTCAGACTGTACAGTCGCCAGGTAGTCCAACCAGGCTCAGTAATACCTAACTAACAGTGGATAAAATCAAGGAACAATATTTTCCATCAGCGTTTTAGGTTGTTTTTCTTCCTCAATGCCCAGAGCAGTGAACTTCAGCTACTGGCTCATAAAAGAAAGCTGCTAAATTGGTTTTCTAAAATTTAAGGCGTTGGACTAGGAGCAAGGAAAACCAAGTTCTAGTCCTGCCTTAGGCATCAAAACCAACTTTGGGTCACTCTCTCTCTCTTTTAGCCCTAGGAAGAAGGCAAGGGCAAAACATTTCCAAAAAATGTTGCCAGGAAAACTGCAGAGACTAGTTCATTTAGTCCCCAGGAGACTCAAAAGCACAAAAGAGCGGCAGGGAGAAAAAGGGAAAGATATGTAACTATCACGTTATTAAAAGAGGGATTTGAATTATGAAATTGATCCTAAACACAATTCCTCATAAAGTAAGAATATGTAGTGATTTGGGGTTAGGGCTATTTATTTATTTATTATCTTGTCCTTACCCCATTCTCCTCCCTGCTTATGAAAGCTCTCTGGATATGAAGGAAGTGCTATTTTATAGTTAAATAATGGAATGTGATTAGCTATGGAAGTTGACTAATAAAAGGGGAATGGTGTCAATTTGTGGAGGATAAAAACCTTGCTTCCAGTAGTGGAGACATTCTTGGGAAACTTGAGGAAGAGAGTATTGTTGAATTCATCTCCTAGTTTAGCTAGTCAGATACTGTATATACAGAAACACCACTTTAGGAACGGAATGTCTTTTATTAAGACAGGCCTTTTACATATTGCATACATACCTACAGAGAGATGGGAAGGGTTTGATATATATGCTTTGGCTTCTGCCCAAAGGAAAAGTAATAGGAACATAGTGAGATGGAGCTAGAGAAATAAAAAAGGATGTTCTTTTAAAAACTCCAGTTTTCTCTTTCAGCTACTGGGTTCAGCCAATGTAGCTGGTAATCAGGAATGTTGAGAACTGAGTTAAAAGAAGACTGGAAGACCCAAGGTGTGATTCCCCCCAACCCACTCCACAGCACAGTTCAAGTTTAAATTGAAGTAATAAGAGAAATAGTAAGTCACAATCACAGAAATGAGGAATATTTTTAAAATATTGGACAATGAAAACAGGTGTATCTGTGTGTATATGGTATAGAATTTGTCACAGATATAGATTCACAAGATTTAGTAGTGTGTTTTCCTCGGTTAGAAAAACTAATTCCTGATTATTAATTGGAATCATGGAAATGGTGGGTTCTTGATGAAAGTTTTTAAAGTACAAATGTTCAGGGTTATCATTATCAAGGGCTAATTATAAGGAATTATTAATCCTAAATACCTTTATGGAAGAGTTCATAAAAATGAAATACACACTGAGCAATTTCGCTATTAAAGTTTTCTGATGTCATTTAAGTAGTAGTTTATGGTCCCTAAGAACTTCCTTGAGCAATCTTAAAACATTGTATGATGTAGAACAAGCCACTGATTTCAGTCAAATGGAATTAACAGTGCCAGATGATAGCAGTAGAACCAGTCTTGAAACATGAATGTGCATGCTTGTACTTAAAGTGGGGTGGGCTAATTTAGTTGTTCATGACCCCAAATGTTAACTTTGGAAAAGGCTGCTGCACTAAATCTGAAGAGCTGCTACTAATCTAAATAGTCATGACTGAGCTAGATAGAGGAATAATATCACTTAAAACAAAGTAGCTCCCTCTTGTGCGAATCAGTTACCTATTTTAAGGGCAGAGTCTGTGTAAAGCCAATAGGGAAACTGTATGCTAATAAATATTTTCTGTTCCTCATGCTATGAAAGGCAATTTAAATCTAAATGTTTAATGAATAAGTGCACTAGGAAGGAAAAAAGCCTGTATTTGACCCCTCCCAGGAAGGCACTGAAGGGGATAGAAAAACCCAGAAGATACACAATTGGAAATAGGGAATCCATACTCCAATGAGCAGCACTAGCTACAACTGTTGATTCCCCTAAATGGAATCTTGTATTTTTAAGCAAAATTACTTGAATGGGCTAATATAATCCTATCTTTTCTGCACATCTATTTAAAGTTAAATATAAGCCAATTAAAAACATTCCTATGGTACTATTCTATTGAAAAGACTTTTAAAGATAAAACATTATTGAGAAGGTGGTGGTCTGGCAGATTTGCTTGTTGTTTAACATCTAACCTGGTTGTTATAGTAACATGGGTTAGGGTCTCTATTTCTAGTAAGAGCTGGGACTCTAAAGAAGCTGAAATTAATGAAAGCCATGCAGCATTCTGTGAAAGGGCTGAATCTAATAACCCTACAAAGAGCAGAATTCCATTAAAAAATAGGAAAGAATTTCTCATAAAAAGAATCTTTGGACATTACTTATTTCAAGTATGTCCACTGATATAACCATACCAATGAAGTTGATTTTCTTAATCAGCTCACAGTCTGCCATGTTGTCCATTATTCCAAATGCTGAATTATTCTAAAATATTTCCCATTTTCTTGGGAAAACTCAGTGCTGTTTATCAACTGGTTGTGCTGTTGTCAGAGAAAAATAAGCTTCCTGCCCTGTCCCCAACTTTGAATCATTGACCAGTAGATACAAATGATACACAAAAAATAACCCCATTCATCTTTTTTCATTACACATAGCATTCTTCACATAGCAAATGAGGGTTGAACCAGATAGGGAGCACTGTAACATAAATTCCTTACTGTGGTTTCAAGATCTTTATTTGTCCAGAAAGAATAGAATCATTTTGTAAAGTCTCTGGTGGTCATTACATGTGGATGATCTAAAAAGACATCCTGATTTAGCATTAAAGGAACTGAGAAATTCAGAAGAATTTGTCAAGTCAGATTTCCTTGGGTTGCTAGGTGACTGGTGCAATTTCAGTGCCAAATGTGAGACAGAAATGGTATTGGATAGGATGGGAGTGAATGCTGTTCTGCAACAGATGAATAGTTCTTCCAGTGGTATGAATTTAAAGACTGCATCATTGAGCTCTAGCATTGTTTTATTGAGAAGATTGCAGGGAAAAAGGGGGGGGGGATTAAAACTTTTTTGCTAGAAGATACAAAACTTCACATCTGAATGAAAGCTAGATTCAGTTGGTTCTCTATCAATTACGTCTTTTTTAAAACACCCATTTAAGACTCATATATGTATTCAGTGGGTAAATATTTTGTTATTTCATTTTGAATAAAAAAATTTTTTTCAAAACCCTCAAGAGCAACTCTTTATTAAAATATGTGCTAATATGCAGTTTCAGAGGCTAGCATCACTTCCTTCTTCGCTTCTACTCCCATTTGTTCTAGTACAGTGGTACCTCGGGATACGAACTTAATCCGTTCCGTGACTCTGGTTGCAACTCGAGTTGGTCTCAAGTCGAGGTAAAGTTTCCCATAGGGTTCAATGTAAATCTGGTTAATCCGTTCCGCCCTCCGAATTTGGTCGCAACCCGAGGCAAATTTCCCCATAGGGTTCAATGTAAATCCGGTTAATCCGTTCCACCCTCCGCCCGAATTTGGTCGCAACCCGAGGCAATTTCCTCTTCAGAGCCTGACTCCCGCCAAGCCTGCTCTGCATTTTCTTTGGAGCCATGCTAACATGCACACCAAAAACCTTCACAAAACACCGCAAAACACACCACGAGCCTCACCAAACATCTCCTTGCTACCGCGACCTCGGCCACAGGAAGCCGCGACTGCGTGACAGCAGGGAAAATGGCCGCGGATCCGGTTCGTAAGTAGAGGCAAGTTCATAACCCGAGGTAAAATTTTCCTGCCGAAGCTGGTCGTAACCCGAAATGTTCGTTAGTAGAGGCGTTCGTATCCCGAGGTACCACTGTATATATTTTTGGAAGGTTGAATACACCACATAGGAACCTCCTCTTTCCTAAATTTCAACTTTCACAAAATGCCATTGGCCTTGCCCTGCCAATTTCCTTAGACTTTTTCCTTTTGTTCAAGTTCATGGATTTCATACCATAAATTTCAAACTGACAAATTAGGAGAGGGGCACTGGCTCATCTTATGTCTCTGTGAAAATTGCTAGTGTTATATTTATTTTTAAAAAAACAGGTCCAACTTTTCACCCTTCACTGAATCGGATGCCCTTTAGAACGTAACCAATAATTGATTCTATATGAATATGCTGAAGAAGTGTGAAAAGTGCCAGTCTAAGTGGTTCTGCTTTGTCATCTAAATGTGAAAATGGTACAACAGAACCAAAGCCAAGTTAACTGGACAAGGACCATAACGCACCTTTATTTGAATGTAGAATCTTACAGGGGTTCTGCACAAAATTGAAAATACATTTTGTTTCAAACCCAGCACAAGCCTTTGTATTTTGAATTGGCTGCAGTTTGGCAGAAACAACATTGTGTTGGTTGTTCCACATTTCAGAGAAAAAATCTAAAGGGCAAGGGATTGGTGGAGGGGGAGTGTCAAAAAAATTGTGTGATTGAAGCCCCACATCCGTTTTAGGTGCATGATGCTAGGGGAATCCTGGACTGTGCTTTACAAGGTGAGTACATTCCAACACAACCTATCCCACTGTCTTGTGTGCTCCCAAATCTTGCCAATGCTTTCCTCTCCCTGCCTTTTCTCAGCTACCACCAAAATCCTTGGCTTCTACCCACTCTTACCTTCAACTTCAACCACTTTTGCCCAGACCAACTCTAATTTGATCCCCATCTGGAAGAAAACCCTGGGAACACGCATGTTTCATCTCGGGCATCGACAACATGAAACCAGCTATTCCATGTGCAGAGCAATTTTTGTGTGGAACGTTTTGCGCATTCCTACAGCTTACATATTCAGTTGGAAATGCAAGGCAACTAAGTTGCTGTGCCAAAGGAGGTTTGCAACAGTTTATAAATAGATTTTTATTTTAGAAGTATGAACAGACACATGTATAAAATCTCATTTGTATATTTTTATATCCAAGCATGGTTGCATCTCACATACCTACTTTCACAAAGGCAGGCAATGCAAGACTGTAAGCACATACATCCAGTCATAAATGGAAAGGCTTACTTAAGCTGCCACTTTGCGATAGATAATTCTCATGAAAAATATGGCGTAAAACATTAAAAGTAACTTAAGTCAGTGAACCTGGAGATTGACCTCTACATCTTGGTGAAGACTTGGTTGCTAGCTGAGCAGAGGAAAATGTGGTGTTCTGAAGGCAGAGAGAGAGAGAAGCACAGTGCAACAGCTAATTTAGCATTTTATGTGCAGCAGATGTTCTATACAGAGCTAAAATCCTGTAAGCCATGGCATTGTATCTTTCATATTACAAGTGTTTTTATTGTATAGCTTGAATGCAGCTTTAATTGATGTGCCTGAAGTATGCAGTGCCTCTCTGGGCTAGGTTTGCAATGAACTTCTATACTGGAATAAAAAAAGGTAACTACATGTAAGGGGGAAATTGTAACTTCCAAATGAATGTGGGGGTAGTTTATTCCAATTTTTGATGCCTTAGAAATATCATAAGCCACTGTACAGAAAATCCTTTAAGCGTCATAGTTTAAGAACTTTTTCCTCTTTGGATGATCTTGAAAGCCAGCCAGCCAGCCTGCCTGCCTGCTGCCTACTGCCTCTGGAAGTTACAGTACTTCAATGTCTTCAGATTTTGGTACAATGCCAAGAATGAATCACCATCTAAAGTCCATGTTGTGAGGTCCTCCTATTTTTCTTAATGGAAATCATGCTGTTCAGTTGTCGCATGGAGAGTATAAAAGAAAATTCAGAGAAAATGTATTTCCTTATAAAGAAATATACAAACACACAAGAGATTATGGAGATAAAGAGATTTGGCAAGAATGTATGGGGTTGGTTGCATTAAAAATTCTCTATAAAATGTGGAAATTAAGTGTTTACAACAGAAGCCCTTATTGCGAAATACATTCTAATTCAATGTCATGCACTTGTTTTAAAAAGTGTGTTGTATCACACTAGTGTATACTTGTGCTTTCATCTTGTTCTTCTGCTGGACTTCCTCTCCTAAATTTAATACAATACACACATTATTTCTTCCTCTGTCTGAATCCTCCACATTCAGTTGCAATAACCTGAATGTGTTATGCATTGTTTCACAGTATCAGTCTGCACGGATACTAGACAGATAAGTAGATGGATCAACTGATAGACAGATTTATTTATTTATTTTTGTATGCTTCCTTATCCTTATGAGTTGTTTACACTAGCTACCCCTGTAGCAGAGATCACATTTGGAATACGATAAACACGCACAATGCTTTGTGCAGAATTGGTCAGCTGCTTTGGTGAGGAGAAATGGAAACAGCAAGGTCAAGAAAGATTTATTGTTCTCCACCTGCTCCGTTCCCATCTATTTTTTCCTCTCTTGAAGCAATGTGCAGAGCATAATTGCAGGGCTTGTTGCCTAAGGATGGTAAATGTCTAAGTTCTCAAGTATCTCAGTCCTATATTTAGATTATTAGGATCTGAAAGTCAGCTGCTTTTCAAGCCCTGTTGCCTATACCTATAAGAATCAATCAAACATTCTGGCAAAGAATGCTAGCAGGGGTGCAAAATGAAAAAAAGAATCTCAACTTTATGCAGCACAGAAACACACACTTCCTATAACTATTTAACTTCCTGAACTTACAGCAGAAAGTTCGCTAAAATTCTAGTGGTGTGCTGTGGCAATGGAGAAAGAAAATCTCATGTGTTCCTCCTTTAAATTTTGATCTATTTCAGTTGGCTTTCATAGCCGTGTGATCTATAAGGCCATAGAATGGGAAGCCTTTTTACTGTGGTAGCGCGCATTCCTGGGGATTTACTTCAGAAATTCTAGTAGTCAAATTTTAAGTAGCTAAATCCTTGGCTTGAGAATATATCTTAGACTTTCTTATCTTTAATTTTTTTTTTCAGTTCTTGTTACATTGTGTTCTACTTTGATGAAAGAAAACCTTTGTATTGGAATTCGAAATAAATACTCAGAGATGCTAGGAACTATATTTTAGCATTAGAAAGATAACAGGAAATATAAATGCCATTTTATAAATTATGGTCACATCACACTAAAATTGTTATTCCAAAAGTCAATCAAACAAAACCAGTCCTTTGTTTGATCACCACCAAAAAGTATTTAATACAGGTTGGACTGCCTAATCTCAAACAAACCAAAAAAAAAAAAAGTGTTAAAAGGAAAGGCACAGAAAAATTAACAAATGTAATCAGAGGCATGTGAGTTTTTATAACATGCTCAAGAAGTTATGGCTTTTAATCCAGGTAAGAAACTTCTGGAGAAAATTCAGTTGGAGAATTCAAGTTATACAGCTAAAAAGCTTGGCAAGTTAAAGAAACAAAATCTGTGCACAGTGTTACCCTTTAAGTGATGGCAAGATGTTTTCATTATTAAAAGCTGTCACTCATTTCAATGGGATTTGAATAAAGGCTTAGAATAGCCTGCAAAATAGATTTCCCTTTAGGTATTGTGAGATTGCTTATTCAGGTACATTGTACATAAGATGGTAAGGATAACCAGCTGAAGATGACTTTCACCAATATGCTGGAATTTCTTGGAGGCTTCTGTTGGGCCACAAACTTGATCTACTTGATCAATGGATTGCTTAAACCATGAATCAATGCATCTACTTGGTTCTTAAATTCATTTCCCACAATATTTGCTGTTTTACTTTAGCTCTTCTTTAATAATTGCTAATACTATCTAACCCTTTCACCATCTTAGCACACTAGCATGAAACTGATAATCTATTACAGTGTAAAAGGTTATTAATTTTAGCCTATTGGGTATTTATTCTCATCTGTTCACTGTGTAGTTTCCCTTGGGTGCACAGTATAGAGACATGAGCCATTAGATGTCTGATTTCACTATTTTTTGAAATATCTTGTATCTGGAATGGGGGTGGGGGGGAAGATAAGCAACATCTTAGAGAGACCCTTACATATGTCTGCCAAGAGTCTAGACATTTGTTATTATTTGTCTAATTTGTCTAATTATATATACTCATCATAATGCTGTAAGAGCACAAGTTTATGCTAGGACATGTCGTACAAAAGCAGAGTGTGTGTGTGTGTGCCCTTGAGTCAGTGCTGACTCCTGGTGACTGCTTGGACAGTCCCTGCAGTTTTCTTGGAAAGATTTCAGAAGTGGTTTGCCATTGCCTGCTTCCTAGGGTTGAGAGAGAATGACTGGCTCAAGGTCACCTAGCTGGTTTCATGCCAGCTCACAGTCTCCCAGTTTCTAGCCTGACGCCTTAACCACTGTATCAACCTGGCTCTCACAAAAGCAGTACTTAGTAAATAAATCTAAGTAAGAGGTAGTGCAGTATAGTAAATAAAGACTACTCAGTTATGAAGCTCTGCAAGCAATTTATTAATTTGACTTCTAGTCTAGTCAGTAACTGAAGTGGTTTGGGTAGATTATAATGTTAATTAAAACCTAAAAACAGAAGAACAGTCATACAGAACAAGAAAATGCAATTAAAATAAATCACACTTTTTTTTTTTTATCCGCACTCAGTCGTTACCGATTCTGCGGTGACTGCCTGGACGAGTCCCTGCAGTTTTCAAGGCAAGGTGTTTCGGAAGTGGTTTGCCATTGCCTCCTTCCTAGAGCAGAGCCCAGCTGGCAAGCGCAGGAGGCGGGGTTTCTGTTGCTTTGCGCCTTTTCAGGTGTGCACAGCTTCCGCGTTACCAGCAACTGGTCCTGTCTCCTTTGCAAGGCACTGCCAGCATTTTTCCTCCCACCAGGGTGAGAGTACCCATTTATCTACTCACGTAAGTTTTCAAGCTGCTGGGTTGGCAGGAGCTGGGGAGGAAGCAGGAGCTCACTCTGCTGCGCGGAGCTGGGCTCGAACCACTGAAGTGTCGACCATTTCTGGCCAGCAACTTTCAGCGTCATTAAGCTGCTGTGCCACCAGGTCCCTTAAATCACACATAAAATTCACTATGCTTGAGTAGAAGTTATAAGAAATGCTGTAATTATAAAAAAGTTGGGTAAAATGACATTTTAAGGTTTTTTTGAAGAAGGAATACCAATATGACCATATTGATGGAGGTGCAAATCCAATGGCACTGATTGTTAATTCTGAAGTTACTTCCTTCTGCCTTTCTACCCAGACCCACGGGCATGGAGCAGATGTAGTTTTCTCTTTTCTGTGCATCCTACAGGATGATGCATTACTTCTGTAGTAGCTAAATATGCTCTTAGAAGAGCTCTTTCAGTAAAAGAACCCTTTACATCGATCCTATGGGGAAACCATCAAAGAGAACTGGCATGAGGATGATTTGATATAATAAATTGTTTGAAGAAATGTCTCAGTATGCCAAAGACTGTAAGCCTGTGCGTACTTATGGGAATACCATTTATTTCAGAATAAGCATCGAAAAGATTGCTCTGCTAGAGTCAAAAGAATTCTTCTTTCTGGGGTTGGAAATTATAAACCAGATATTCAATGCTCCTTTCTCCTAATATAATTAGGAAAGCTAATTTGTTTTTTTTTTAAATCTGCGCTCAGTCATTACCGACTCTGCAGTGACTGCTTGGACGAGTCCTTGCAGTTTTCAAGGCAATTGTTTCGGAAGTGGTTTGCCAGGGCCTCCTTCCTAGAGCAGAGCCCAGCTGGCGAGCGCAGGAGGCGGGGTTTCTGTTGCTTCGCGCCCTTTTTGGGCGCGCACGGTTTTTCACGCTTACCAGCAACTGCTCCCGACTCCTCTTTGCAAGGTGCCGCCAGCATTTTTCCTCCCACCGGAGTGAGAGTACCCATTTACCTACTCACGTGAGTTTTCGAACTGTTGGGTTGACAGGAACTGGGGAGGAAACAGGAGCTCACCCTGTTAACGCGAAGGCTGGACTCGAACCACTGAAGCGTCGACCATTTCTGGCCAGCAACTTTCAGCGTCATTAAGCCGCTGCGCCACCACTTGTAGAAATACATGTAGTAAGGGATGCATCAAAATTGCGTGCACCCTGGTTTACCAAGGAGCTCTGGGAGATGAAGTTCCAGAAGAGACTCCTGGAGTGCTGTTAGAGGAAGGCCTGGAGCAAATCTGACCAAACACAGGTGAGAGCCTATGTTAGGAGCTACCTTGTGGCAATAAGGGCAGCAAACCATCAGTATTTCTCTGCCCTCTTTGCCAGGTGTGGAAGGTTCTATGCTCTCTCCTCTCCTGTTAAACATCTACAGGTACTCCTCATTTAGTGACCACAATTGGGACCGGCAACTCGATTGTTAAGTGATGCAGTCACTAAGTGGAAAATCATGTGACTGTGACTGCGCTTATGATTTTACTTCTCCACTTCCCTGGTCTTTGGAATGCTCAACCCGGTGCTGGAATAATTAGCAAGAAGGGAATTAATGTTTGTATTCACTGCAGAGAAAGGGATTACAAGAGAGTAAGCAGGCACACAATGGGGAGTACACATTGAAAGGAATGCACTAGTGCCGGCAGTCCCGAGCCTACTCAGGGCTGGAAGCTATGAACACACTAGGCAAACAGCCTGCTAGTATTCCTCATTGTGTGCCTGCTTACTGTCTTGTAAGACCTTCCTCTCCAATTTCTCTGCTTTGCAATGGGGGGAAAAAGGGGGGGGGTGTCAGGCACAGGACAACATGTACTGACTCTAATGGTGATCACATGACTGAGGGATGCTGTAAAGGTCGTAAATGTGTATCTTGGTCACAAAGTTATTTTTTTGCAGCACAGTAACAGTTGCTGCACAAGACAGTCAGTAAGTGAGGTCTACCTGTACATGAAACTGCTGGGTGAGGTCATGGCTCAGTCCTACCAAAACTGAGTGGCTGTAGCTGTTGGGACCAACCAGATCTGGGGATCTTCCATCTTTACTCCTGGATGGGGTTGTGTTATTCCGGTCAGGAGTGGTGTGCAACTTGGGAGTACTATTGGACTCACAGTTCCTGCTCAAGGAACAGGTGGCAGCTGTGGCCAAGAGAGCCTTTGCACAGCTCCATCTGGTGTGTCAGTTGTATCCTTTCCTGGATCAGTTAGCCCTCCAGTCACTCATGTCCTTGTCACCTCACACCCTCGTCATCTCACGGATAGGCTATTGCAATGTACTCTACATGAGGCTGCCCCTGAAGATCACCTGGAAGCTTCAACTGGTCCAGAATGCAGCAGTGCAAGCAATGATGAGCTTGCCTCAACATGCCCATGTGACATCTCTGCTCCATGAGCTGCACTGGTTGCTAGTGTGCTTCTGGGTGTGATTCAAGGGCTGGTTATCACCTACAAAGCCCTATATAGCATAGGGCTCAGCTATTTGCTGTACCATCTGTCTTCCGTGGTTTCTACCCAACCAGTATGATCTGGCAGAATAGACATGCGCTGTGTCCCCTCAATTAAACACTGTAATCTTTCAGGATTCAGGAAGCGCACCTTTTCTGTAGTGGCACCTGTCCTCTAGAATGAGGACCTTCCTGCAATTTGTATGGCTCCCACCCTGACGACATTCCAAAAAGCCTTAAAGACCTGGCTATTTACCCAGACCTTTGGGTAGGGTGGATGGGATTCCTCTGTTTGTGATGTTTTATGTTTACTTTGTTGTTTGATTGGCATCTTGTGGTTATTTTGTGGTTATTTTGTAGTTATTTTTGTACTGTTTTAGTTATTTTTTGTATTCTGCTGTTTTCATATTATTTATCGCTGTGGGCCTCCCAGAATCGATTGGAGTCAGGTGACATCCAAATTGAATAAAATAAATAAACATTAAATACAGCCTTTGTAGCTAGATTAATCTCCATGCCCTGCTATATTATTATGGGTACTTGAGTTATAATGGTTACAGCATGTCTGCACTATCCTGCTGCATCTTCTGATATTAAAATTTGAATGTTATATAGAATATTTTAGTCAACATTTACCAGATCTTGGAAGAGAGAAATAATTTATCTGAAAGGCAGTATCTTTAAAAAATATATTTTAGATATTTTTGATAATGACTAGAAGTCATTAAAAAAAAAACAACCTTGGGTTTGACATATTAAAAACAATTTGTGTAACTTCCTTCAAATGTTTGCTGAGCAAACTTGAGCGCAGAGTACCTGAACAGTTCTTAATTCATGCCTGCATCTCTGTTATCTTCACATACTGAATCTGAGGTCTGTTTACAGCTAAGAAGCAAACTGACATGAAAACTCTGAAGTTGCAACTATAGTGCTTAAAAGAAAACAGCAAAGCCGCTTGCCTGAAAATGATGGTTTTGTTTGCTGTACACTCATTTCTTAGAATTAGGAATTGTTGTGATGCTGTTAGGATGAAATGGAAGTTATTTAAATACGTTTATGGAGTCCTTGCTGCTCTGTGCTTTTTTTTTTTTTTAGTAGAATGAAGGAACCAAGCTCAGAGAGCACCAAGGACCCTGAGCTACATATATACATTTATTCTAGCAATTATTTGTTGCAGTAGTAATATATTTTCCTAGATTAACAACACTTTGAATATTCTCTTTGGAATTAGTTTGGTTTGACATAACTTGAAGTTGGCATTAATGAAGTCCCTATTTTTTTTTTTACAAACACTTTTTGAAAGGGTATCTTTAAATCTTCTCATATGGGGAATCCAGAGTGTTTTTGACACAGTATGAATTTTTATGGTCATTGGAGTATTTATTTAATTCAATTTCAACCCCAGAAGAACTCTGGGAGACTCCTAAGTTAAAAGAAGAGAACAATACATATAAAAAGATTATCACTGACTGGAAGACCACTTCAAAAATCAGTAAAAACCACCCTATCCCAAGTCTGGGAAAACAACCAAGTTTTTAATGATTTTCTGAATGTCATGAAGGAGGTTGCTGTACAGATTTCAAGGGGGAGGGACCTCATTCCAGAGGGCAGGTGCTGTCACAGAGAAGGTACGCTTCCTGGGTCCCATGAAATGACAGTTTAATTGATGGGACCTGGAGTTCACCCACTCCGCTTGATCTCATCAGATGGGTAAAAACATTCAGAGTTAAGTGATCTCTCAAATAACCAGGCCCCATCCCCATGAAGGGTTTCACAGGTGATAAGCAGCACCTTGAACTGGTTGTCTAGATAGCAGGCTGTACATCAAGAGAGCTAAGCAATACTGAAATATTTTCTCAAATCGTTTGCATACATAGTTTAGTGATTTGTTTTAGATTAAAGATTCCTTGAACTACTTTTTATAAAGCTGTTGTCAGTTGTAAACTGTGACCAATTTTATTAAAGGAAGCTGTGGAGACCAACTTTGGTAAGGCGCCAGGCTAGAAACCAGGGACTGTGAATTCTAGTCCCACCTTCAACATGAAGCCAGCTGGGGGACCTTGGGCCAGTCGCTCTCTCTCAGCCCCAAGAAGGAGGCAAAGGCAAACCATTTCTGAAATCTTGCCAAGAAAACTGCCAGGAGCCCCCCCCCCCAAAAAAAACTGTGGATAGAGTTAAGTTGCAGTGTCTGTATTATTATGATAAACATGCAACGATTTCAGGTACAGTATACAAATAGCTAACTTCACTGATACCCATTTTATTTAGATTTTGTAATGAGACCTATCTGAGAAGGGAATAAATAATTCCTTGATAATGTGACAATTCCAAGGAAGATTTTTGTGTTTCTCTTCCAGAGTAAGCTGACTTCACACATTGTTTCCACAGCAATGTTTTGATGGTGGACTTCATCGGTAGTAAACATTCACCAATGCTAGATTGAAGTACTTGGTAAACTTGGTATATTCTGCTTGACACATTTCTCAAAGGCGTTGCTTTTGTACAGTATCTGATTACCAAAATTATTCATAAAGTATAACATGCAATTTTAAGTTGAAGAAAAAGATTCTTTTTCAAAAGTTTTGGTAAAAAATACGGGATTGTTGAAAAGCAATGACCCTTGAGGGAAGTGATTGTGGTGCAAGATCTTAGGAAGCCCTTGGTCGCTACCGTTTTGCTCTCTAGACTGGCAACACAAGGCAGTCGGTTAAAAAAAGCTAATCGTCCAGGGAGGGAAGCGACGATGATTTCAGGTGATTTAGGAATTACTGCAACAAATTACTCCTCCTCAAGGGATTTGACCATCCCTCGGCGGGAACCGCTTGGACCGCGCATAGAGACTGCGGCTCGCGGCCGCCTATTATGCCCTCATTAGGAGCCCGCCTACCACTTCAGCGGGTTTCTACCGGGCAAGTGGCTCCGAGCTCGCCGCTTTACTCCTGGTCAGAGTCGCGGCGCGTGGCATGGAAACCGCCGCTGCGACGGACTAACAGCCAGGCTGCGGCTTTGTGTAGCCGAGACTCAGCGAGTGGGTGGGAGAATGCCAGCTGCAGCTGCAACGCCGGGCGCCGTGCACTCTCCGCCCTGAAGGAGGCGGCGGAGGGCAGACAATGAGGAACGCTTCCCGCCCCCGCCTCTGCCTCTAAATTCGGGCTCACTGAGACACATTTTATTCATTTTCCCTCTCAGCCGCCCCTCCCTCTCTTCCCTCCCCCGGCTTCGATATTACCTGCTGAGGATGTGATGTCATGGCCTTATTATCCTAATGTAGGCTGATCTCACGAGCTCCGCAGCCAATGGGGCAGCAGGGCTCTCCCCACCTGCTAGGAAGAGAATTCCATCATTCTTGGAATTCTTCCCTCGGCTAGTGCACCGCGGCGCGCGGCTGCTGAATCTGCAAGGCTCGCATTGTTTGGGAACCAGCCGCCCGACCCTCCGCCCAATCAGCAAGCAGGGCGCTTCCCGGCTGGAGCCCGCGCAACCGAGCTTGGCGGCTGGAGAAACGAGGAACGCTTAGAGCGACCGCGGCAGGGAGCGCGCTGACTTTCGCCCCCCTCCTGGCCCGGCTTCGCCCGGCTTTGCAGGGGGGAGCGCGACTGAGTAGCGCGGAGTTCGTGCAAACTGGTGAGTGAGGAGGACAGCAGCGGGAGCTTGAGCATGCGAAGCTCCTTGTCGTACCCGCCGCGGAAGTGCGGTGCGGCAGCTTTGCTGGAGGGCAGTTGATGATGGTGCGGCACCGGCAGGATGCTCGTGGGCGCTTAGCGGACCCTGTAGGAAGCTCGGCGCTGGGGGTCGCAGCCTGCCCTGGTCGCCTTTAAGCGGGCTGTGCTCCAGAGCGGGTCGGGGGAGAGCGTCGCTTCCAGACCTGCCGCCTGCTCCAAGCCGTCGAAGCGTGGAGGTTAAATCGAAAACGAACATTAGTTCCCGGCTGCAAGTGGGAAAAATCGCGTGTTAGACTTTATATGTCTGCACTCTGGAAAAGTGAAATCTCGGAGAACGGGGAGGGGAGAAGGGCGAGGACTTGCAATGGACTTGTAGTGCTTCGTATTACCCTCCCCCCCTTTCTTTCTCGTGTTTATTTTGCTGGTGTGAATTTATCCCTGACTCCAGAATATGCTAATTTAGTAGATCGCTGTCGTATTATATTTGCTCCGCGCAAAAACCGCTCCGCTTGAGTCTTCGCTTTTAGTTGACTGTTCTAGCTGGCCTGAACCAGTGAACCCTTCCTGCGCTTTTTCTTGAGAGAAGAGTTTCCTTGGGGCGCTGCCCATTCTTTCTCTGTGCTTTCTCTTGCGAGATGCCTAGCCGCCTACGACTGCACTCCCCCCCCCCGCACCCTTTACATGCTGAACGCACTCAGAAGTGTAAGCGAATATTAGACCGGAGGCGAGCTGGAAAGAAACAAAGCCACTTACGTGCGTGCATTCCTGTGCTGTTTCTGCCACGGATATCCACTACCTGAGTCTGAACTCACGGCTGGCTAGCAAGAACCAGCAAGGCTGGGAATTGATGCTGGTACGCAGACTTCTGTGATGGACAAGTTTGGTCGGATTTGCTAAGTTGTGCCAGAGCTGTTTGTTTTGTCCATCCTGACACTAACAGTTGCTGTTATCTCTGCCATGTCCTGTCAGTGCTTACAGGATGACACATCTCTTGCAGCCTTGTTTGGACTTGTCAGTGTCAGCGTGGCTTCTGCTCTTTCTTGAGCTCTCCTGATTTTTTAGATAGCTGCCTTCCTCAGGGTGCTTTACACCAAAGAGAGTCATCGGAGGGGCTTTGCATACTTCCCCTCTCCCAACCCCAGGGTTTTGCTATCACCGTGCACAGTGGCATCTCCTGGGTTTTGAAACCTTCATGTACTGATTCAGATCCTACATGATTTGGTCTGTTGGCCCAGTCTGGCTGCAGGTAGAGGATCCCCCTTTCTTCAACAGCTGTGATGTAATGATTTAAATTCTGCATGTGCTCAAGTTGTGATGTGGCATCAGTGTTTAAAAAGTGAGTTCAGAGGCAATGAGGGCTGCAGTGAAGACCTTGTGTTTTTTTACAGTTAAGTCCTGAGAGGAAAATACTTCGTTGCTTTTGTTGCTACTTGTTTATTTCTGTTTTCCTATGCACGGTGATTTTGGTAGACTCCTCCATCTGGTGATTGGAAAAGTGATGAAATGCTGTCCCTTAAGGAAGGAAAGCTGAACTGATCAGCCTTCTTTCAAAACCGAATCCTTGTAGGATTTATTCTGGACAGTTAGCAGTTAGTTTACAGGGAATTTGTTGTTAGCAGTTTTACAGGATTCTTTATAAAAATCACTTAAGCTAGCTCTCAGTCCCAGGGCACATGCTGCTCAAATATTTCTGACAAATTAGGCCTTGCTCCCTCCAGAGGCATGAACCTCAACTCCCAGAATTCCCAGCAATGACCCTGCTGATTGTGGGATTCTGGGAGTTGAAGTTTGTGTATCTATAATACATTAGCATTGGGGAAAGCTGGATTAGCCAGTTTTAAAAGGAGAAGGAAAACAAAGAAAACCAAGAAGTGTTTCCTGCAGTGAAATATATATATATATGTATGCATGTATGTATGTATGTACACATGTATGTCTCCAGATTTTTTTGTCTGAAATCATAATTTCATAATCTTTTGGTGGTCAGTCCTAGAACTGAAAAATTGTATGGTCCATTTTGTTGCTCTGAAGCAGAATCTTTCACAACTCACCCTCAGTAATATTGTACGTTAGCCTATATCCAGTTTATAATCTGGTGTAATCAGAGTGTAGGTGACTCAATAAAGTAATTTGCCCTTTTGTTTCTGAACACTCAGTGCAAACCCCTTATCTGGATAAGGACCCTACTAGGGTTGGTGGTTTGTTCCTTCTCTCCTGGATTCCAATTCAGAGTTGAAATTAACAAATATTGCATCCCATATGGTGATTAAGTCTAAAAAAACCCCCATAAAACTCACAGCAAATGAAGTGATTAATATTTTGTGTAGTTTGTCTTTTAAGATATACAACATAGTGATGTTTTCCGTACTTAGATTTATTGAACAACTTTATTTTAATGTTTTCTTCTTTCTCCTTTGTTGAAATTGTTAAAAGGTTTAGAATGTGACATGTATATGTACGTTTTTTAATGCCTTGAGTAGTGATTTATTCTTTTTGTTTATATCCTGATTTTTCTCTAAAGATCTCAAAGTGGCAGGATCAGAACCCCTGTTTCCAAATGTCTCAATATTTCAGCATTGTTCTTGCAACAGAACAGCTAGAGGATGAGAGAGGGTTACTGGATAGGGTTAGGATGAGAATTTGGATGTTGTCAGCTCTAGTAAGATGCTGCAGCCAGTATGCAATACATCTGCTATAGGAAAGAGATGGATGGAGTGTACTTTGCAAGCATAAAATTCAGTTTTGAAAACTGAATGAATGGTATTGGGGCATGCATTTAAAAACAGTACATTCTGGTACATCCTTGTCTGAAATTTTTAAACTGATGTGTCAGGAGGATGCAGAGGGGCTTTTCTGTAGTCTCTCTTCCAGCCTTTCTTAGCCTGATACTCAGAATTCCTGACCAGCATGGTTAAGTATGGTTTCTGGGGAAGACTGCTTTAACTTGCAATACTTTGTTCCTACATTCTAAACTGCATATAATCAGCATGTGGATATAGTATCAATTACATGAACATCCTTGATCTCCACCTTGACTCCGGATCAACCTATCTACAAGTCTAGGATAGTGATGAAGTTAGGAATTTAGACCTAGACTAATGGTATTTTTGGAACCTGTCCTTAAAGTCCAAGTGATCATGATCCAAATTAAAGATGTGACCTATGAGTAAATCAGTCAATCTGTCTTCTGTGGACCATGCTGCAAGAGTTGAGATGGTAAACAGCAGAATTAATAAAACTATTAATGTGAAATAAGCTCTCATTAAGCTGTATGTCTAAATAGATTTGCCTAAGTAAGTACAGCACTGCTAGACTATATTCAATTTATTTAGTCTTGGTTATAATCTTGGCCTTTGTATGTTGGGAAAATATTTAGAGGGGACAATTTTTGTCATTTTGATAGCCCTGGGAACATATTTAAAATTCTTAGGAATCAGCATCAATTTTTTAAGGATCTGAGACTTTTTTTGAGAACACTATAAACGGTCTTACTTGAGTATTATGTATGGTAATGAAGATTTGGTTTATCAGGCATCTAGTATTTCTGGAATTCAGTTGTTTCCCAAAGCAACAAATTATGATTGCTTTGGTTTGGTTGTTTAGTGTAATGAAATCATTTATTAAGTAGGAGATGACAATCTGAGCAGAAGCTTCTCCTTTCTAGCAATTTTAGGGAAGAGCATGAAGACAATAGTGCTGCAATTTGGATGCAATTACTGCTATAATTCAGTAATCAAGAATAGTTTTTCTAAGGAATCACTTGGAGAAACAAGCAAGATATAGTGGACCAGTGGTTTAACTTGGATTCTTAAAAGCAGAGAGTTTCATTTTACAAACTTTACAGGGGGTTAACTTTACAGTTATTTTACAAGCTTTATTTTGGGGGTTACTTTTTTGCCTTTATAGTTTGGACTGATTTTGTTCACAAAGTCTCATACAGTAATTAAGAACTGCTCTAAAGTACTTTTTTGCTGCTCTAAAGCAGCACATTTTTCTTTGGACGTCAGTGAATGCCACCTCTCATGGATTTGTAGAAGGTAGACTTGCCCTATAATGGTAGATCTCCCTCTTTATCAGGTGCAAAGGATTATTCATTAAAGAAGACTGTGTGGTGCATGCCTTTTAGATTTATAAGTAATCATGAGATAGAAGCCACTCTGCATTTAACTATTTTCTCTGTTATTAATAATGAAATATGAGATATGGGGTGTGGAAGGTGATATATTGGGAATTCCTCTCCTGATTGCCCCACCCCCACCTCTAGTTTCTCTTGGGAGAGAATATTTATTTATTTAAAAGTCTTGTATGATTGATTATGTGGCATCAAGTTGTTTTCGACTCCTGGCAACCGCATAGATCAGTGTTGTCCAAACTTGGCCACTTTAAGATGAGTGGACTTCAACTCCCAGAATTCCCCAGCCAGCCATGCTGGCTGGGGAATTCTGGGAGTTGAAGTCCACCCATCTTAAAGTGGCCAAGTTTGGACAACACTGGCATAGATAGATGTGTCTTATATAGCCTTACGTAGCCACCTATCTGGTACATCATAACTCTGGGTGGCTTGCAAACAAGGCGAAGCACACAGAGAGGACTGATAAATATTGGATCTCGACATATCCTGTATCCCAGAGGCTGACTGAAAAAGTACCTGCTCCTATTGATTGATGATAACTTAATAAAAAAGGAATTTGCCTCCTTTTATTGTCTGATAAAATAATACAATATTCATTTCTTATTCAGGATCCAGTTAGGAATGGAGACTCCACTGGATGTGTTGTCAAGAGCAGCATCACTTGTGCATGCTGATGATGAAAAACGTAAGTTAGAAGCTGTACTTCCATTCTGAGTTTAGGTATACTAAACTGCTGAGCTATATTGTGGATATGGATTTGTTTCCTTTTTAATGTATTTTTAAATGTTTGTACCTTGGAATACGTTGCTGACAGATTGTATCTAAATATTATAGATCGATCAATATGGTTTTAAAAATTGAGTTAAATGAAACAAAATTTCCTAGTTGGAATGGAAATTAACACTTTGGTTGGTGTTTGGCTGTTTGGGTTTTTTTCCTAGTAAGATAACGTAAAATATTTTCTACATGGAGTGAATGCAATTCCATACCATCATTTCTTTCAGTTAGTGGAAAGCTTCCAATTTGATAATTGGTATATTCAATATGAGTCCTAAAGCATGTTGTCTATACATAAAGATGCATCAGTTCTGAAAACAGGGGAGGACTGGACCATGTATGACTCCCCATTTCAACCTGACCAGCTTGCTATTCTGTCATCTAATTCCCATCCTGAAGCCTTTGCTCTTCAGATTCCAGCTGTACCCATTGTCCCTAGATTAAGAACCTGAAAGAAGAGTACAGCCTTTTTTTTTTTGCCTGTTTTAGCGAAAAACCACACTCAGGTTTTTGATATGAAAGTCATGCAATACTATTGCAAAAAGAAGCCCCCTCTCTTCAAGAGAAAGATATTAGTGATTAGGATAGTAACACCTGGCTAATAGATGATAAATAATTGATTAGAGGCTGCTGAGAAAGAAAGCATATAAATTACCCTATAGAGTAACTGCCTTGTTTTCCTAAGAAGTCATAGAGATGTATTAAAAAAGAGCAATAGTGAGTTGTTATTGTTAAGGAAGAATGGTAATAAAGGAGGAAAGATATACCTTAACAACAATAGGGACAGTAACAAGTATAATTACATATTTTAAACCATGTTTAATCTTTTTTCAGAATACAGATCAGTGTTTAAAAAACTCATTTCTGTAGAGTATTACTTTGAAGGCAGTTCTCTGTGTTTTATTACAACATTATTAAACAGTTAAAAACTAAGGTAAATTTGTATTGCACTAAAGTACATAAACTTCTAGGAAAGGTCTTCGAATTTGAGATGCAAGCAATATGACTGAAATTTTTTAGGCCCAAAGGGTAAAATTGTTTTTCTATTTCACATGGCGTATCTATCAGAAATTGCATCCTGTAGCATTTTTACACCACTAGCAGTAAGTATATCATACTGTTAATAATTCCAGTAGCATAATACAAAAATGACTGAAAGGCAGACATTCTCCTTCATGAAACATTGTGTGGAAATGCCAGCTTGTTAATTTAGTATAGTTAGAATAGAAACACTTGGGCTTGGGGGGTTGGGGAATAGTATCTTCATTGTCAGTTGAACCACTTGCCAAGGTCTTTCAAAACAGAATTGAAAAATGGTAGGCCATGTTGATTCTTTTATGAGGAATCATACCCAGTGATTATGCTAATGGGCATCAAGCTTAAGAGCAGCGGCAACAATAAAAAAACAAGGCTTTAAAACAGACATTTGATCCATTTTCCAGTCTATTTAACAGCATGAAAATGTGACTGTGTCTGTAATGTTTCTCACAGCCAAATAAAGGCATACTTTCAATATGCCAACTGCTGCTAGTTTTTTGGAAAAAGACTAACAATTGAGTAAGATTCAATTAATTCAGGTAAATCAAGTATTTTTGTGAACCTTCTGGGGAACATTTAACTTTCCAGCTTAAAAAAAAATGAAATTCATGGCAGGGGAAATAACATTGCTATCTAATGAAATATTTTTATAATAAAACAAATGACAGCAGTAAAAAATTGGTCATGGTAATATTACCAAATAGAAGTAAGGGCCCTATCACTTGATTGAGTGAATTGTAATGTTGAAGTTGTGAATCTTAGTTTATCAGAGTGTCAATATAAAGAATTTGCAAATTGGATGTGGGTAAGCATTGTACTGATGGGGGATGTCTCTTTCATCAGTTTCTCATAAAATCTTTAACCAGAACTGGGGATGACAAACTTCTTTACCCTGCGAGGCACATTTTGGTTATTTCTTCAGTACAATCATAATATTTGAATCTTAATGATTACAGAATTGGCCTGGGAATAATATCTTAGAATTGAATTCTCCATCAGTACAATGGTTGCCCACACCCAATCTCCAAATTCTTTACATTGACAAACTAAGATGGTCCCTAGATAGTGACTGCTGATCATTTTTTAAAAAGAATGTTATTGGGAGATAAGTCAAACCTCATAAGATGTCACATGAGATCTCATGAGCTTTGGGTATTGTATGTTGAAAATGTGTATTTATTTATATTTTTAGAGCCCACAATATACAGAACTACTTCCCCACCAAAAAGGTTATTAGCTCCTATTCAGGTAGTACAGTAATATTTGAACCAAAACTAGATACTTTAGAAGTTGAAAAACTGGGAGTTTAGAAGTTACGAGGTATATCTAAAAAGGATCTTGGAATAAAGAATAATACTCTGGTTCTTCTTCTCTGTTTTTATGTTCTGCTCATTTTTAAATTATTGAGAATGATGTTGAGTCAACTTCATTAGCATAGCTTGTAATGGTAGGGTTTTTTATTGCACAATATGAAAGTTGTAAAACCAGTTATGGTGAAATTATGAATAAACTTTGTTGTGTTTAACATCTAGTAAGACTGTTGCTCTATACACATCCGCACATAGAGTTACTTGATTTAATATAAAGCATTTGAAATGTCGAAGTAGTAACTCTACTGCAGTGTTCTCATTATATTTAGTTTCATGATTTCTGAGAGAGAGAGATCTATGCAGATCAAAATAATTATGCCAGCTCACAGGAACTGTGTGTCAATTGGATCATAATTACGTTCATTTATTATTGATTGCCAAGTGAAAGAAAACGAACTATGAACTTCAACAGAAGATGTCTTCATACCTGTTGACATAGCTGCTGGTGTGTAATGTGGCAGTCATTCACTTTAACCATCAGCATATTATTTTATTCTTTTGATATTTAAAATATAACCCAAACAGCATTTGTTAAAGTCACTGTATTGACATTAACAAATATGGCTACCCTATTCATTTATTTGCTCTTTTTCTTCATTGTTAGGACTTCACCATTAAGTAAATTTGGTTGGTAGGCATGGTTTGATAACAGGGAGTATTTTCCTTATGATTTAAACTGGAATTAGTTATGGCACCTGCCATCACATCTGATGTAATCATGGATGGGTGATTCTTGTAACGGGAGCACAAAGAAAGAACAATGTAAACTGTCACTACAAAGTTCAAGACTGTTAGCCAAGATGTATCTCAGGGGTAAAATTTGTTTAAGAAAATGGCAAAAACTTTAAAACTTAATAATATTGGAATTCTTTTTAAAAATAGGTTAAACCGAGTTACCCTCCTCCAGTGGGCAAGTACATACATATATGCATTGAATTGTCACTTTCCAACTTCACCCAACATGAACTACAGGTCATATATACAGTAACAGGCTTTATGACAGTGAGAAATATGACTGCCTGAGCTTCTCAGATTGTTAATTAAGTTAAGGGCTAATCACTTCATAATAATACTGAGATTTCAAAACAGTGGCTGCATTTGGATATAACCTTTGTTCAGTCTTGTTTATTATAACAGCTTTGTAAGTTAGCTCCAAAATTACCTTTTTGTTTCAATTCTCTGTTGGGTTGGGAAAGGATCATGTGACCAAGGAAATTACCTATTGCATTTGCATATTCAGAGCACATTTCTTGAAAATCATCTTGCTACGTTGTCAGAAAGTACAAGTTAAGTCAGAGCTTTGTTATCTAATGCAGTGTAATGATTCTCTTGGCTACCCATAGCCATCATGCATAAAGAATTTACCAACTCTTGAGGTGTTGATAAATTCATGTACTAGTGATCTGTCTTAGGATAGCATGCACAGAGTTGACAAGCAATGATCATTGCAAAATCACTTTGAAAGATTTATGAATTTTAGAATCTAGAGGGATTAGCCAGAACTGTATGAATTAATGTTCTAATTCCTTAATTGCATTTCTAATTAGGAGATTGTAACCAAGTCTAAATGTTCCTGGAAGTGTTTTTTAAATGCTGTATTAGTGTAGATTTCATCTATTTCTTTCAATTTCTGAATGAAAATAAAGTAATGGGCTTAGAAACACCCAATATGGTATCCCAGACACTTAACAAGAATGGAGTTTCAGAAGTCCCAATAGCATCAAGACCGAAAAGGCTTAAATACTGAATTATGTAAGGTAGACAAAATGCTAAGAAGCACTTTCTTCCAAAGTTGTAAAATCTGCTTCTGGATAAGTAAAATTGTACAATATGATAATATTATAAGAAGGCTATCTTGTCTCCTCCAAAAATATTTATGAACTGTTTTTGTCGTGGCTTTTCCCCCAATATAAGCTTCTCATGAGGGAAAGAGTAAAATAATATCTACAACTTAATATTATCCTTATGTATTCTGCAGCATTTCTGGCCCATATAATAAAATAGATACAGGTAGTCCCCAGTTTAAGAACAAGTTCCGTTCCCAAGGTTCTGTCCTTAAGTCACATTTGTATGTAAGCCGGAACAGTATTATTGTATAATACTGTATAAGTATTATTGTGTAATGAACTTGAACCATTATCTGTTTAATTCGAATTTTGCTACAATAGGCTCTGTTCTTAATTATGGATCATCTGTAACCTGGGCATTCTTAACCCAGGGACTACTTCTACTCAAAAAGATAAAAAATTCTAGAAGTTTCAGTGGAGTTAAATAGTACATTTCAAGTTGAACACACAGAAGAACTGGGTTCTGAAATTTTTATTTCCAACTGGTAACTGAAACCAAAATGCACATCTAATTGCAAGCCTTAAAATGGGGAAAATTAAACTAACACCTCCTCATGGGCAATTGCTTAGTTATTGAAAATCAATAATTTCAGGATATTTATTGGAATCTTTGTGTCAACAATAAATTTGAAATAGTTTATATATTTGCTTGAGATAACACAAGAATAAAAATATAGAACAACTTTGTAGTTAAACTAATTTTAATTTCTCTAAATACAAAGATCCTTATTCCCCCATGGACAAAAATACTAAGTATTTATCTAGTTTCTATCAGAAATTATAACAAATAATGTGACTCTGAATATTTTAGCAGCATGCTATAGCAAAGACAATGATGGAATTTATTGCAAACACAGCAACCACCCTGCCGTTTCCTGTTTCTTTTGTCTAATAAAACATTATTAGTTCAAATAGATTGTTTAGGAATGTTTTTAAAAAGAGAAAACTCTTATAAGAAGATTAAGGAACTTAGAACCATAGAATTGTGGAAGTGGACTACATGATCCTTGTGGTCCAACTCCACAATTCTATGATTCTACCACGTGCAGGAAAACCAGTTAAACCATCCTTGAGAGGGGATGGTTTAGCCTCTTCTTAAAGTCCCCCAGAAATGGAAAACTCATATGTTCTGTAAGTAGACTGTTCTACTCTTGTACAGATCTTACTGTCAAGAAACCTTAGTGTGTACCTACTGCTGCTCTTGTGTGGCAGTAAGACTACTTAAAGTTGAAGCCAATGCATGGATTAATATCTTCAAATTTTGGCTAGAGCATGTTACTTTTTGGCTTAACTTCATATGTGTTAGCTAACCTTATTATCTCAAAATGTCAGAAAGGGTTGGAGGAGAAGCTGCACCACTAGACTTCTCTCCTCATGCATTAATAATAGTGGAGTATGACTTGCCCATGAAGAACCTCAAACAACACACATTTGATATGGAACATCAAAATGAGCACACCCTCATTCCTACTGATGTCTTTTTAAGCAACCAAGTTACCAGTCATAAGCTTGCTAGATATCTAAATATGATCACCATACCTGCATTCCAAAGAGTTCTGACACTTGCAAACTGTAATGCCTTGCAAATTGCTCTCCTGGAAGGGAGATTCTAGCAAATCCCATATATTGAATGGTTTTGTCACTTTAAGTCAAAAGCCATTGAAACAACAGTCCATGTGGTTCTTTACAGTCAATCCTATCAAGATCTGCAAAAGAAATTTATTACACTTTCATCAATTCAATAGCCAGGCTGTACTGACTCTTTTTATCTCATATCTTTTTGCTGATCAGCATGATGCACTCTTGTAGAATGACGTTATTTTGTTTAATCACCAGCAAGATTCTACAGGACCTCACTAGGAACAGTTTGACTTGATTAAACCTGCTTCAGGTTTAGTGATAATAACAACTCTTAATTCCTGTTTACCTGTTTCCAGCTTTATTTCTGATGGTCTCTTCACTGAAGCCTTAGTACTAATAGCCGTTAGTGTTCAAAGTGGTTTACCTGAATTAATAAAGTTTCACCTGTGCTGGCTATATTCAATTTATCTTTTTTATTCTATTTTCTTGTATTTATCATATATAATCTTTTATTTTTGTCCTATGTTTCATGTTATGTAAGGCTGGTCAATGACTGAAATAAATGTTTAAACAAAATCTTAGTAATTGCAAATTATACCCATTATTTATGGTCCTAGTTTCTGTGGCAGTGGAAAATAAGTGAAAACTGGTCATCTTCCCTTTGATGCCCTTTTATGTATCTGAACACTGATACCATGTCTCCCCTCAGTTTTCCAAACTGAACATCCTAAGTTTCTTCAGCCTGTCCTGGTAAGGCTTGTCCTCAAGTTCCTGTGTCATGTTTGTCCCCCCCCACCATCCTATTCTAACCTGTCAGTATCCATCTGAAAATGCAGTGCCCAGAAGTGCATATAGTACTCCAGATGAGGCCTCACCAGTGCAAAGTAGAAGGGGAAAAAACCTTCATCTCTCTTTGATAGAAGACTTTTTCTGGCACCCCCCAGAATTGTGTTAGCCTTTCTGACAACTGTTTCACTTTGCTGTCACATGTACAGCTTTTTTTTCAATGATCATAGCCAAGTCTTCCTTCAGGATGACTCTTCCAAGCCATCTAACCCTAACCCTAACTCCTTCATCTTGTATGTGTGCCCAATATTTTTTTCCCATAAATGTAATACCTTAAATGTAACTTATAAAGTCCTTTATGACTTGGTGCCTAGTTACCTGCAGGTCCTCATCTCTTGCCATTGGCCTTGCCACATCAATCCTGCTGGGAGAAGCAGCTGGTTGTCCTCCTATTTCCAGGAGGTCAGGGGGGCTGAAGCCCAGAAGTATTGTCTTTTGGTGATGGGCCAGCCCTCTGAAACCATCTCCTGTTTGAGATTTGTCTGTGTCCAACATTCTCTGCTTTCTTCAAGAAGCTAAAGATAGAGCTGTTCTGGAAGACTTTGGGGGCCTAATGCTATATACTGTGTTTGGCTTTTATTTGTTCTATTTTTTTTTATTTCATTGCTGCCAAGAGTCCTCTGTGTTGGAATATAAAGTTGATTAATAAATAAATAAAATTAAATTTATACCTGTTGAAGGACCTCTCATTCCGCTCAGCCTAGTCTTCCAACCTGTTCAGATTGATTGCAATCTCTGGGTGTTAGCTAGTGCTACCAAATACCAATGAAAATACATTGGAGATCTATGTTTGTCTTCTTAAAGTTTTTTTTTAATGGATAAAGAAGAATGGTAGTAGAGATGATAATAATGTAAAAGATAGACTCAGATAAATGATTTCAATGTCTGGATCCTCAGTAAATCTCCATGTTTGAGACTGGTTTGATCTTTTAATCACAGATGTCTTTTGCCAAATGAAATAATGTTGAAGACCAGAACACCATGATGGAAGCAGCCACTTTGCTGCACACTGATCCTGTGTATTTGAAATAGAGAGAGTAGAACAAAGAGTTCAAGATTAAGAACAGATGTACCTCATCATGAACTGACATAAGTCAGCAATAGAAAAGAGGAGGAAGAATGATGTAGTAGAATGTTTACTTCTCATGCTGTTTTTTTACAAGGGATTAAATTCAGCAAATATCCACAGTTGCTCATGTAAATCAAAATTGAGGCTAACAAATTTCATCTTGATCCTAACAATATATATTACAGGGATCCATCTTATAAAAAGCTAGCCTGCAAGATTTAGCCCCAAAACTGAACAGAAAACACGAGTAAAGCAACTGATAGCAGGCAGATCAAGTTTTCCCTTTATGGGGTGTCTCCACCAGCCTATTAAAAACTTACTTTCCAGGTTGTCTGACAGCATATTTTAAAATGAATATCATTGAAATGTATTCCAGATTCAGCAACAGAACAAACAAGCTTGTCAGTAACAAATTGCATGTGGAAGGAAGAAAGAATAAGGATCTATCATTGGAAGCTCTCTCAGGTTCCTGTAAAGCCTGGGCCATAAATATTTTAGAATATACAAATAAATCTTGGCTTGCAATCTATTATGCATAAGTTATACTTGGCTTCTGCTTTGAAAGTAACTTTTTCAGTTCAGACGCAAAGTATCAATATGGACCCTTATGAAACAAAGCATAGATTAATAAAATTGGAGAGTATTTAGCAAATAGAAGTCTCTGTATAGGATTAGTTTGAATATAATAAATACATTTTCCTTTATGCAGGAAAAACATACTTCTGGCTACCTATAGTTGCTCATTTAATTTGAACATAATTGCAAAAATCCCACGATTTGTTAAAGCAGATTGTTTTAATAGATTTCAAGTGTCAATTTAACAACTGTTTAACAACGGATTCTTAATCAGGTCCTTAAAAATTAGGAAGAAAGGTCCCTTCCAGCCCCATTAAAAAGCATGAGTTGTGGCTTAGTATACTTTGCTGGGTAGGAAACTTGGAACAAACACTATTGCATTGTCAGCTCCTGTTGTTTTTATGTTAAAGTGCTTGTATTTTGCAATCTCTCTTGATTGGTGAGCAGCTGCCTTGCTCTCGGAAGCTGAACAATGCCACTCCGAGCACATACGTTTTGTTTATACTCAGTTTTCTGACAGCGGCAATAAAGCTGAAGTCGGATGAGCCTTCATAAGTCTCTATTTGTTTTCAGATAAGCCTGCATCCTGCTCAGGTTGCAAGGACAATGGAATTTCCCTGCACTATGCATGCCATGTTCCTTTAGTTTTGAATGAGTTCATAAAAGTCTGAGCTAATGCTTTTGAGAGTCAGAAAGGGTAAGAAGAATGGGGGAAGAACTCTCTTACAAAACCTGTTTCACTGTAAACTTGCAAGCGTTACTTCAAAGACAGACTAGGCATTTCACAGTAATGTGAAGTTTAGTAATCCAACAGGACAGGAATAAAGATATTTATATAGGCACAATGAATAAATTTTCCTCATTCACACTTTTCAGGTTTTAACTCGTGTAGCAGTTGAAACTACTCCCAAAGTGTACTGTTAGCTGTTCTTCTGTATGTATAGCGAAAATAGCTTGGTTGGGGTAAAAGATTCTCAGGAGTGTGATATTCTTCACATTGCTCTCTGGATCTTAGATTGATAGTTTTCATATTAAGATGTTAGTGAAACTGTCTTGTGAATTTAGCACTTCCTCTAAGTTAATTCTAATATAGCTTCTGTTCATTATTAAAATGTAACGTGGAGAGTATTTAAGAGAATTTGTTTTGGTACAGAAAGAGCTGTATGAAATTTGGATACTGTTTTCTAATTGTTATACCCAGCAGGAACTGGGTAACAAAATATATTTTGAAATTATGCTGTAATTCTTGTATATTAAATTCTTCTCAGTACCAGGATGGAAACCAAATACAGCTTCCTTCCAGTAGATTACTGCAGTTGCTTTGAGTAGGTCTTTTGTCCACTTGTTTTTTGTCACCTGTTGCCCCTTGTCACATGCTAAGCTGGTAAGATCTTTAGAGAAGGAATGGGTTTTTGATTTAATTGCACACAGTACCCAAGCAAGAAGGCAAATGTAGATATTTGCACAGTTCAGCAAATCCTACCTAGTACATGTGTTTTTGATAATACTGCCTATACATAAACATTTTGCTTGAATTCCTGGGTATTAATGTCCATGCTATCCTCAATCCTGGTTTTCAGATACAGTGTACCTAAGTTTTCAACAGGTACTCAGGGAATAATGATGTTCTCATAATAAGAAATCAAGCCTAGTATTGTAGCATGCTTTATTAAAAGAACTCCCCCCTCCTTTTGTAGTTTTATTATAAACTAGTAGGTTTAAGAAATGCACTGAGGAAGAAAGGAAGATGCCTGTTCCTCAGAATCCTTGCAGATTCCTTTAGGCAGCTCCTGACAATTAGAAGGTCTCTTTCTGGCTTTCCCAAGAAATGAATTAAAATTGGCCTCTGGTTTTGCATTTCGAAGAGCCAAACTATAGGTTATTTTAGAAGATTGAGACTGTTATCTTTCAAAGATGATTGTACTGAACAACTGACTGCAGATGGGGAACGCTGAAGGACCAATAATATCTGAAAGAGAACACCTTGGCTTTCTATGTGAGTTTGCAATTGTATAAGACAAAGTGATGGAAACAAATAGCACCATATTTGCCATTTTTTGGTGAGGCTGCAAATAGTTTTAATATTTCTGCTACTGGCTAGAAATGTTCTACGTGTTGGGAATAAAAAATGGTGTCTTATTTTTCATAACTATTTTTAATCAGCTATACAGGTAGTCCTCATTTAGTGACTGCCTGATTTAGTGACTGTTTGCAGTTACAGTGGTGATGAAAAAGTAACTTTACAACCAGTCCTTGCATTTATGACCTTCACAGGTCTGTAAAGCAAAGGAAAGTTGAAGTAAGATCATGAGCATAGTTGCAGTTTCACTTAGCGACTGATTCGCTTAATGACTGATTGTGCCCTGAGCACAGTCTATCAGGGGAAGGTGGTCTTATAGATACCCAGGCCCTGAATCCTATAGCTCTTTAAATTGCACTTGTAAACACACCACTAGCCAATGTAGCTCCCATAGCAGTAGGGTTATATGGCAGTAATGAAACTCCCCATAAGCACAAGAGTTTCTGCATTTTGCATCAGTTCTAGGCGGTCTTCAAGGACAACCTCATGTAAAGTAAATTGCAGTTATCTAGTAATATAGTCATTGATCATAATAAATTAACTGTTTTATGGTTTACACTACAAGCTTAGATAATCCCAAAGCACTATATTTTGTGAACCCAAACTATGCATGGCTGCTTACAGCTGTCCTGTCTGCTCTATTCCCAATCCAATAAGCATTCACAAAGGAGTCGCTGTTAGCAGGAATGGAGGGGGAAAGAGGTTCTGGCCTGAGTTGATAAAGCATGCAAAGTCAGGCTTTTGCTAAAATATTTCTTACAGTCTCTGATGGTGGGTTAGATGAAAATTCTGGTTTACTGACTTTTCTTTTGCATGCTTTTAATGATCTGAACATGTGAATCATTTGGTTTATATAGAGTTTGGTTACTTATGTAATAAAGTAGAATGCACATATTTATTCTGCCCCATTTCTGTGCCAGGAAAATATATAGTACATTTTGATAAACTTAGCTGAAGGGTGTAATAGTTTGGACTAAATAATTAGTCTGATTATGGTATGCATTTTTTTTAACCTGAGTACTATTTACTGAATAAGGTTTAACCAGTAAGACTAGAAATACTGTTGATTTGTATAACTCTGTCATATTGGTCCTGACTATAGTAAATCATATAAATGAAAATAAACCCACACCAATATTTATTTAAGAATAAATACCAAAACAAGGAATGGGGATTTGCTAACAACCTAGTAATAGTCTTTATGCCATTCATGTTTGCTTAACACTGGAGCAAAGTTCAACAAATATATTCATCCATCAATATCCTCACGCCATTGTAAAGACTATAGTCTTGAACTTTTTGTGAATTTACCATTGTTGTAGTTTTTATTGCACAGTCTAAGATGGATCTTTCTTCCTTTAGCATCAGTATTCCCTCTCTTCTGAAACAGAGAAAAAGACAGTGACAATTTCCTTTCCCTTCCCTGAAAGTATGGAAGCCATTTCAAAACACTTCCACAGTTCCTATTTGCTTTGAAGGAGATTCCCATCTCTTGCACCCTGCTCCCCAACCACAGACTGTTGATAAGCCATCATTTTGTCCATGCCTTCAAAGTAAAGCTGCTTCAATTTCTTGTACAGAGTGGTTCCCAATGTTCTGTTCTGTCAGCGAGAGACCAAATCTGATATGATGGCAACCCCCCCTAAGAGTTCCAGGAGTCAAGCTTGACTTCTGTGACTACCTGGATGGGTGCAAATAATCTTCTTGGGCACAATCTGAAAGTTGGCTGCCACTGCTGCCTTCCGGGATGTTTCTTAAACTTCCTGATCTAGCCTCTAGTTCTGGGATTTCGTGGTGGGTTTCCATCTGTCCTTACCATATCTGACCCTTCTGAGCAATTTCTAAGGTTAGCTGGGCACTGCAATCTGTACCAATGGGAATCTCCCCCCATCCCCATTTGTTTTGCCCAATCATTTTTCTCTTTCTAGTGGTAAGACGATTATGACTGTTTTCAGGAACAAGAATAAATTACATTTTGCTCGGTTTTGCTTGTTTAATTTGACTGGTTTGGATTGACAGTTGTCCTTCAGTGGACAATAGTACACCTAGGCAAGGAAACCTCTGGGGAAAAACTTAAGAGTTTACTTTTATTGCCCCAAGGTAAAGACTGTGGTCTTTGTCAGAGATCTGAAAAAATTAAATACATGGTTGTTGAATTGTGCACAATAGAATAAGTGAACTCCTTTAAATATCTAGGCAGGGGTGTCTGTACAATATCATCAAAAGCATGTGCAACACATAAAAAAGAGGCAGAACTTTGATAGCACTGGCATGGCTGCTATCTTGTCTTTTTTGACCACATCCTTCAGATACTTCAGATACTAGGTATATACTCCTCTCAAACATTGATTGGAACTTGCACGCAGCAAAGCCTAAGGTTACAGTAGTGAGATCTGTGAAACACAGTTGCATCTTTTTAAAGGGGGTCACCTTATTTCCCCACAATAAAGATTTTCAGTGGGAATTTATTCCCCACTTGTTGTATGAGGTGAAAATATGGGTATTGGGAAAATGAGGCAACTTGTAGCTGGTAAAGACTAGCTAGAGCTCCCTGGCTCTGCTACCAAGACCTCCTTCTCCCTGCCTTGCAGGGAATTGAAGTGGTACCCTAGTGGGTTCACAAAACCCCACGGGCCCAGGCCTACTGAAAAGTCAGGTCTTTATGACCTTCCTGAAGGACAGCAGGGTCAGGGCCATGCAGATCTTGGGAATAATGCTGTTCCAGAGGACAGCAGCAGTGACATAAAAATGTAAGCCACACTTTAAAAACAATTATTTTATTAAATGGATATTTTCTGCAAACTGTTCTAAAGATACCACATAGGATGTATAACACAATAATTGAGAAGTGGAGCATATGTGGGCGTCCAGATACTAATGAGCTAGAACTCTGCGCATCCCTCACTTACTGACCGTGGTAGCTGGGATTGCTGGAAGAGATGGTTCAGTAGCATCTGTGGAAGGCCATAGGAAGGCCGTCCTTGCAGTAAATGAAAGAACTAATTTATGCCTTTATGTCCTTGCTAGAAGATTATGTTGATTCTGCTCTTTGAATAAACAACTCATATAGTTTAAATTAGTTAATATCTTGATTAGTCAATTCATTGTATCAAGACACAACACAGCGTCAAATAACAAAAGGATAAAATAGGGATAAATATACCAAAGTACAGAGCAAAGTATATTCAGATAGATACATCACCTTTACAGGTGGAATTTAAAATAGGAACTGGGATTGCATATATCTGTACCCCAGTAAGTCTTGAGATATCCCAGTTGTGGTTTTTTTGCATGTGGTTCATTTGCTCAGTAACTCTGACAGAGTCACTTTGTGTGAGATGGATGGCTATATAAATATGATAAATAAATAAGAAATAACTAAAAACTTCAACCTCTTCATGACTTGATGGATATCATTTTGCCATTTTGTCAGTAACTGATTATTTGAGTTCTTGTAAATTTGTGCTTGTGTCATCTGGGAAAATAACTACCTAGTTTTCTTTTAACCTTCGGTTTTTCTAGTCTTCAGGATCTTCTCCAGTGACTCTTCTCTTTGCATTAGGAGTCCAAAATACTTAAGCTTTAGCTTCACTATTGGTGTTTCAGTGGGCATCTGATTTTAATAGAACAGAATATTAAAATAATTAACATTGATTGATTGAGTGATTACATGTCACCAATTCATTGTCGACTCATAGCAACCACATAGATAGATTTTCTCCATGATGATCTGTCTCTAACCTGGTCCAGCTCTTCAACGGTGCTCTCATCACCCTTGTAACTGAGACATTCCACCTTGCTGCTGGTTGTCCTCTTCTGTTTCCTTCCACCTTTCCCAACATTAGAGCCTTCTCCTAGGCCTTTGCATAGTGTGTGTGAAGTAGGATAATTTGAGCTGATCATTAATCTCCTTGTTTTGTTTTGTGTATTAAGGACATACACCCTCCCCCAACACATTAACCCCAGGCCTGGGACTGAAGCCAGGTTTCAAGGGCTTTGTGGAACCCCAGGAGAGACAGCGCCATCTATCTCTCTGGGGTGATGCTGTTCCAGAGGGTGGAGCCCATGACAGAGAAGACATGTTTCCTTGGTCTCATAAGATGGCAACATTTATAGAAGGGGCCTGGAGCGCACCCACTCTGCCTGAACATAGCGGGCAGCCAGAAATAATGGGAGGAAGGTGGTCCCTTAGGGAACCAGGTCTTACGCCATGAAGGGTTTTAAGGTAACAACCAGCACTTTGAATTGCACCCAGAAGCTGACTGGCAGCCAACGCAGGTCGCATAGCAATTGTGACACATGAGCACAACAAGAAGTTCCCATTACCACTTGTGTTGCTGCATTTTGAACCAGCTCTAGCTTCCAGGTGGTCTTCAAGGGCAGCCCCATGTAGAACGCATTACAGTAGTCAAGTCATGAGGTGAGCTGGGTGTGAGTGATGTCTGCAGTCAGGTTTTTTTGAGGCTTGGGAGGAGGTGGTAAGGGCCCACTGCTATCAACCTTCCTTCTAGCACCTTCTTGCTCTTTCTGCTACTGTCTTCCCCCTTTTCCCCCTTTGAAGCTCAGATTTTTAAAAAAATCTTTTGTTTCCTCTAGAGAGGATGGGGGCAGACAGCATTTCCTTTTGTTTTTCTGGGCATGCTTGCATTGTGTCTCTTGCCTGCCACATCTGGATGGTGATGAAGAGGGCGATTCCCTGTCTGGGAATCCACTGTCAATCTTGGATGGCTGCCATGAGCAAATTAGTGAATGGGGAGAGGAAAAGGATTTGCCCCTTTACTACATCTTTGTTCAGTCTTTCTGATGGTCCAGCTTTCATAGCCCTTTGTTACAGTGGAAAACCATGGCACTGACAACACCTACATTTGTTGCCAGTGTGATGTTTTTGTGCTTTAATATTTTGTCACAGTCCTTCTCCCAAGTAATAGACATCTCTCTATTTCTCTGCTGCAGTCATCCTTGTGAATTTTTCAGCCTAGGAAGACAAACTCTGTTCCTATTTCAATTTCTTCTCTGCCTGTTTGCTTTGGGGAGAGATTCCCTTCTGTCATACAACAGTATTTTTCCCCATGCCTGTTTACAAACCTGCATATAGTTCTTTAACTGCATCATTTTGTAAGATTTTAAACAGTTCTAATGGTTTTTCATCAACTCCTGTAGCTTAGTTGTTAGCAGTGCTTTGTAGGGTTCATTTTCCATAATGTGTGGCTCTAGTTCAGTGATCAAACCTTTGTATGTATCAGCATAACTTGGAATTTTTAGTACATTTATTCAGTATATTCACACCATGTCTTTGTATTTTCTTTCTCTAGTAAATCTTTGCCGTCTTTGTCTTTCATCATAGTCATCTTTGTATAAAAGTGTCCTTTCATTTATGTAATCTTCTTAAATGAATCTCTTGTCCTTACCATTCCATCATTATGCACAATATCTTTGCATTGTTCATTTAAATATAATTGCTTGTCTCTTAGAATGATAGGGTTGGAAGGGATTATCTAGGGTTGGAAGGGACTGCAGGTCATCTAGTTCAGCTCCAGCTCTGTACAGGAGCCTCTAGAACATCTCTGATAGATAATCATACAGCCTGTATAAAAGAGGATCCCCCATATTATGTTGCAGTATGTTCCACTGGCTGACAGCTACTATAGTAAGGAAGTTGGTTAGCTCTTCTTTGGAATTCAACATTTAGTTGGGCTAGGTGTCTATTTGCAGTGGGCCAGTACAAAACCATTTTGTCTTCTTTGGCTTCCTGCACTTTGAGATATTATTCTTTTCTTCATCTTTAATGATGTCACAAATTTCAGCTCAGAGTTATTCAGACAAATTATTTATCAAATCTAATCCTTTAAATATATTATCCCCCTAATCATATGGAATATTGCTACAATGTTGTTGGTCTGATTATTTTATTTGTTTTCTATAGTTTAAGTTGTAATTTTGCAGCTCTTGTGATCTGTTTTGGCTGACTGAATAGAGTTTCTGCATCTTTACTCGCAGAGTTTATAATCAAACTGATGCTGGTGTTGTCCATCCTGTGATGTCCATGTCTAGAGTTGTCTTTTACTTTGTTGGAAGAAACTGCTTTTCTTGCAGAATTTTATTAGTCTACCTCCTGCTTTATTTCATATACTAAGGCCCAATTTTTCCATTATTCCAGATGCTATTTTACTTCCAGCTTCAGCCCTTTAGTCTCCTATAATTGGTATAATATCTCTTCTTTTTTTGGTGTTGTGTCAACAAGCTGTTGCAGGCCACCAAAGGACTGTTCAGCTTCAGCTTCCTCTACATCTGTGGTCAAAGCAGAGACTTGGATCACTGTAACATTGTTTTGTTTGCCTTAGATTTGAATTGGGATAATTCTGTTATTTTGGAATTTTGTATACATGCATGATGTTGATAAGATGTAACATCATTTATGTTTTACCTCTATATGCCAGTGTTTATAGTGATTTTCACCAGAAACAGACCTAAAAATAAAAAAACCCCTGAAGTATCTTAGAACATGGTTGCCTTTTGGATGAAATATCAAGTGGAGCGTTCAGGTTTCTAGGAGGTGGTATAAAATTGCAGTTATTTGTTCAGATTGTGATGAGAGGGTTTTGGACTTTTAAATAGGATAGGCATAGAAAAGGCTAGATTTCTCCTTCCTTGTAGTTCAGTGCTTCAGACTGCAGTCTCCCCAAACAACTTTTTTAAACAAAAAGTATGCAGGGATATGTCCTGGTAGATACACTTGTTTGAACCTAGAGATTCTCATTTTTAGGTTGCTGGGCTACTTATTACTATGTCCCTCATAACCAGTGATTTCCCTGTTGAAACATGCTTTATGCTTCATGTTTGCACTTGTACATACATATCTTCAGAGTCTCCCATGTACTGTAGTAATAAAAAGGGAATTACAACAAAAGGGCATTAGATGGCTTTTTTCATGTTTCACGGGTCTCTGACGAGGTTGTAAATTCTTCCCAGAAAATATGAGTAGTTTTGCATATTAATATCTTTAACAGAATGCCTAATCCCATCTGTCTCACGAAGCAAAAGCAGCAACACCCAACCATGTTGAGAACAGATATAAAACGGACTCTGGAATTCTGTAGGTGTATACCCTGTACATAATGTGCACTGGCACATTTGAACTTGTGTGTGTTTTTAGCAGGTAATTTGTACAGGTTTTTTTTTAACGCTTTCTGAATAAAGCTGCCTGCCGCTTCTTTTAAAACTATGCTGCATTTTAATAAAAAAATGTCAAATGAAATGTGAAAACACAATCTTACCATGGAGAGAGAGTGTCGCTCTTTTCCCTGCACTATCACTGATGCTCTGCGACTCAGAGCTTTCTAATATAAACTTTTAAAGGTTTCACAGATGACTTTCCTAACTCCTAGAATATGAAATATGAGTCTAGCCACATAATATCTAGCATGGGATTATTTAGATGAAAGACATTTTAAAAATAAAAGCAGTAATGGTTACTTATTTTATACTGGACTGTGATAGAATTTAAAAGAGTTTTACTAAGATATTAGTAATTACACTTCCCTTTTTCAAAATTACTTTGTTTGTGATATGGACATCTGAAAGGCAGTTAGAAAATCAGGGATAACAATCTGACTTTTATTTATTAACTCAATGAGGTTTCTTTATGGTAGCAATTCACTTAAAGGTGTTGCATTTACAGCTTTGGTAAAAATACCATAGTCAGCTTGCAACTCCAGGAGAAGGACTATGGCTAATGTGATCCGTCATGCTGCTGTAGGGCTGTCTGTAATTTTTTGTGATATTTAGAAACACAAGAATGTGTTTCTGGCTGTTAAGTCATTAATGGATGGCTCTGTTTTTCTTTAACAGGGCAATCCTCTACATCAGTTTCCTACCACATAAGTTCAGATTCAGTTTCCATAATTCCTGGCCAGTAGGCTGGGGGATTACAAGAGTTGTAATTCACCCATCCAGAGGGCATCAGGTTGGAAAATGCTGATATTTGTGTACAGTATATATTTAGAGATTAATCCCATTGAATTTCATCCTGTATCTCCTCCCTGGTCAATTGGTATAGGATCTCAGCCTGGACCAAACAGGGATTTTCATTTGTGTTCTTCACTTAATTAGGGTTTCTATTACCAAATAAATCTTTCTTTTACAGAAGAAAAAATACTGACTTGCAGGCAGGCTAGTGGAGGTTATATGAGGGGGAATGAATGTAACACAAAAAGTATTAACCTTGATTTCATGGGTTTGTGAATTTTAGCCACATTCTGGAGGTATTTCTTCTATATTTTTTTTTCTAAGTTCCCCAGTAGGATGATTTTAGATGCCGTCCTTAGGTCTATAAGAACTGGACTGCCAAAATACGCATAACAATTAGATGGCAACAAAGGTTAGAAAACGCTAAGCCTTTGCTGCTGTCTAGTGGCTATTCAGATTTTTGCAGCCCAGCTCTGATTGCCATAGCTTTCTTTGCGCCTTCCAAACTCTCTGCTCCACCAGCTCGATGCACGGATAAAGTTGATCTGCAGGAAAGCCTTTATGTGTAAGAATGCCTCTCAGTTCCATATGAGAGTGGAGTCTGGGTAAAATGGAGAGGATATTCTATGAAAACACAGACAGTACATTTGCTGATGTGTGTTTCAAACTTGTCAGAGCAGTTTTCTCTCCGGCTTTGCGTTCTTGTTAGCCCCAGGAGGAATTCTGACTCAGCTTCTTTATGGGTGCCATTGCTACAGTAGAACCCCTCCCTGCTTTCCCTGAAGCGCTTTAGGCTTCAAAATCAAGAATTCAGCTTGAAGATTTCATTAGTGTCATTTTTTCCCTCTTGTCTTCCACAAGCAACATTTTAAAAATGCATCATAATTACTTCTACTTTTTAAAAAAAATTATAGATTGGATCCCACATGTTTTCTCATTTTTGAAAGAGCTTTTGTGTTTCTCAGCTGTTTATATCCAGATACTATAAACAGTGGTGGCATTAGAGGGGGAAAATTGAAATGAGAAGAACTAAGGAAGGGTAATATAATAGAAGTTCTGAGTAGGGATGTGTTTTGGGTGTGTTCAGATATTAGCCAAATAATGTTTGCAGCAGAAGGGGAGAAGGAGAAGGAGTTACTAGGAAAGGAGGATTTGCCACCCTGAAGTACCACCTGGAACTGCTTAGACAGACATGTATGATCATCGTTGTAAGCTAGTTCTCTGTTTCGTATCCTTTGGCTTTTCAGCAGACTATAGCTCTACAGGTCAGACATGTTCTACATGAAAGGACTCGTGGATTGCTAAAGTATTTTAAATGGAGAGCAAGGGTGTGGTATGAGCAGAAACTGGTGAGCAAGCAAATAGCTTCCTAGGGCAATTCTCATTAGTGTACATTTTCATAATATTTCCTAATTTTGCCTCTGCAGAGGAGGTGGTAGTGCAGATGGTATCGGCACACTAGATTAATTGTAACCTTTTCTTTCTAAGTCAAATTCTGATGTTGTGTAAGAGTGGTAATTCCTTAACAGGGATGGAGCATCTTCTGTGTTCTGGTTTTCCATTGCATGGCTAAAGACAAGGCCAAATGTATTACTTAATCTTTCCACTGGAGATGAAATACACAAAGCTCTTTATCTTTTGGAAAGACCTGCTGCATTGTTTAGTAAGCTTGCTACGTTGTAATGTGGTGGATAGCAGAACAGAGTTCGGAGGGATGATAGTGGTGGAATGATAAAATAAGGAATCCAAAATGGCCAATACTTTTCAGTGTCATTCAAATACTTGAAAGAACCTTGCTAGTCTAGAACAGGGTTCCTCAACCTCAGCAACTGTAAGATGGGTGGACTTCAACTCCCAGAATTCCCCAGCCAGCCATGAATTCTGGGAGTTGAAGTCCACCCATCTTAATGTTGCTGAGGTTGAGGAACCCTGGTCTAGAACATTTCCTAGTTGGTTTTTCTTCTAGCTGTTGGTTGTGTACTGCCTCAGTAGGTGTCACTGACTTAGCTAATATGATCAACATGATTTATATAACTGTTGCTCTATTAAGAAACCTCCTGAATGTTTACAATGTTGGGTTTATTTTAAAAATTCTTAATAGCTTGCAGTAAGGTAACATTTTCACATTTAGTTCTTTGAGCTTCCTGACTAAAGCTCATGTATATGCCCAGAATTTCTTATTTTATTTTATTACTTATTTATTAAATCTCTGTCCCCACTGCAGTCTGACAGCTCTTGGTGGCTTACCTAGGCACCTTGGTGGCTTACCTATGGCAAAATTTAAAATATTCAGGGTACAGTATGTTAAAAAAGATAACAAGTAACATCATCCCCCCCCCCAACCTGAAGAACAACACAAACTGCAGTAGAAAGGAAAAAATAAAGAAGTAAGTGATGGCTCAGTGGTAAGCCTGAGAGAATGAAATAGCTCTGTTTTTAACATTTCTTGAAAACTACCAGGAGGGAGCTTGATTTCTGGGAGGCTATCCCAAAGCATTGGTGCCACCGTAGAAAAGCAGCTCCTTGTGGCTTCATCTCCCCCCTCACTTCTCTGAAGTTTGGGACTATAATTAGTTTCTCCCTGGAAGATCTAATGGGTCGGATTGATTTTGCTTGGAGCAAGCAGTCCTGCACATATCTAGGTATCAAACCATAATGGGCTGTGTGGGTCCATACCAGCAGTTTAAATTCTACCTTGGCTGGTTAGTGCAGGGCCCACAGAATCAGTGTTACATGTTCCCAGTGCTGGGAGCCAGTATGTATGTGGGCCACTGCGTTCTGGACCAGTTGCATTTTCCAAATAGCCCCATGTAAAGCTTGTTGTGATATTCCAACCAGGTGGTAATGAGGGCATGAGTTAATGTTGCTAGGTCCTCCTGCACCAGGGAATGTCACAATTGGTGCAATTGTACAATCATTCTTTGTAGGCAAAGGCAAACACACACGCATAGGGCTCCATTGAGTGTCGTTTTATTGGATAGTTGTATGCTGCCCAGAGTAGCTTTTTGCAAGATGGGCAGCCATGCAAGTTTGATTAATAAATAAAATGTATGTATGTATGTATTTATTTATTTAACATCCTGGTATGCCTTGGAGAAGAGCCAATTGGGTCAGTGCCATCCAAATAACATGGAGGAGGCTGTTTCATAGGGCAGGGGCACTGACAGAGAAGGCCCACTTCCTGGGTCCTGCCTGGGTCCATTGCTTCATTGAAGAGACCTGGAGTGTGTCCACCCTTCCTGATTTGGTGGGACAGGCCAAAACCATTGGAAGCAGGGGGTCTGACCCCATGCCATGTAGGGTTTTGAACGTGACAACCAGGACCTGAACTGTACCCAGCAACTTACTGGGAGCCAGGGCAGCTCACATACAGTTGTGTGAAAAAGAAAGCACACCCTCTTCGAGTTCTATGGTTTTACGTATCAGGACATAATAAAAATCATCTGGTCCTTAGCAATTCTCAAAAGTAGGTAAATACAACCTCAGATGAACAACAACGCATGACATATTACACCATGTCATCATTTATGTTTTAAAAATAAAGCCAATGGAGAAGCCATGTGTGAAAAACTAAGTACACCCTTACTGCTTCCATAGGTATGAAGAGGCTAAGTAGCAGCCAGTGCTGCTAATCAAACACCCTTGATCAATTGATCATCACTAAGTGTGACTACCTCTATATCAGCCGAAGTTTTAGGAGTTTGCTGGTCTCGAGCATTGAGGTGTGTGTTAACACAATGCCAAAGAGTAAAGACATCAGCAATGATCTTAGAGAAGCAATTGTTGCTGCCCATCAACCTGGGAAGGGTTATATGGCTATTTCCAAACAATTTAAAGTCTGTCATTCTACAATGAGGAAGATGATTCACAAGTGGAAAACATTCAAGACAGTTGCCAATCTTCCCAGGAGTGGACGTCCCAGCAAATTCACCCCAAGGTCAGACCATGCAATGCTCAGAGAAATTGCAAAAAATCCAAGAGTTACATCTCAGACTCTACAGGCTTCAGTTAGCATGTGAAATGTGAAAGTTCATGACAGCACAATTAGAAAAAGACTGAACAAGTATAGTTTGTTTGGAAGGGTTGCCAGGAGAAAGCCTCTTCTTTCTAAAAAGAACATGGCAGCATGGCTTAGGTTTGCAGAGTTGCATCTGAACGAATCACAAGACTTCTGGACAGACTTTTGGACAGATGAGACCAAAGTAGAGATGTTTGGCCATAATGCACAGTGCCACGTTTGGTGAAAATCAAACACAGCATATCAGCACAAACATCTCATACCAACTGTCAAGCACAGTGGTGGAGGGGTGATGATTTGGGCTTGTTTTGCAGCCACAGGACCTGGGCACCTTGCAGTCATTGAGTTGACCATGAACTCCTCTGTATACCAAAGTATTCTAGAGTCAAATGTGAGGCTATCTGTCACAGCTAAAGCTTGGCCGACATTGGGTCATGCAACAGGACAATGATCCCAAGCACACCAGCAAATCTACCACAGAATAGCTGAAAAAGAAAAGAATCAAAGTGTTGCAATGGCCCAGTCAAAGTCCAGACCCCAACCCGATTGAAATGCTGTGGCAGGACCTCAAGAGAGCTGTGCATAAACAAATGCCCGCAAACCTCATGTTGTAAAGAAGAGTGGGCCAAAATTCCTCGACAACAATGTGAGAGACTAATAAAGTCATACAGGAAATGATTACTTCAAGTTATTGCTGCTAAAGTAGATTCTACAAGCTATTGAGTCATGTACTTAGTTTTTCACACATGGTTTCTCCATTTTGGCTTTATTTTTGTAAAATAAATGATGACATGGTGTAATATGTCATGTGTTGTTGTTCATCTGAGGTTGTATTTACCTACTTTTGAGAACTGCTAAGGACCAGATGATTTTTATTATGTCCTGATAAGTAAAACCATAGAACTCAAAGAGGGTGTACTTTCTTTTTTTTACATGACTGTAGCAGCATGTTACATGACTGTACCCAGAACTATACATGCTGCCACATTCTGGACCAGCTGAAGCTTCCAAATGCTTTTTAAGAGCAAGTCCACTTGAAAAGCATTGCAAGAGTCCAAGTTGGAAGTGCGTAAGGTTTGACTGACTGTGAGCAGTGCCTCCCAGTCTAAGAATGGGTACAATTGGTGCATAAGATAGATTTGTGCAAAGCCCCTTAGGAGCCATGAGTCCAGGGAGATTGCACAGCTTGTAGTTCTTTTTAAGGTTCTTTAGGAGTGAGCTTCACTGTTTAATTTTCATTCAAGAGCAATCTCAGAAGGAGCCTATAATAGCCGCCTGTTCTTTTGAAACCCCCTATATTATCCAGACCCATATTTGGCCCCTTCTTTTTTCATACTATAGCTGTGTGATCTGCTGTATATTAGTGGGGAAGTGATTTGGCAAATATGCTTTTCATAAGTCAGATTTCTGCCACTTTAGTTATCCAATAGAGAGACTTTATACTGTGAGCTAAGCCAGAAACTGAAATATGGATGGTGAAGAAAATGAAATTAGTAATTCAAAGATAAAGTTATGCAGCTGGGCACATAACTAACATTTTCTAGATTAATGTAAAGCAGTCAACTTTTAACAATATATATGTTTAACATTTATAGAGAATTGTAATAGCATGCAGATGTTTTCAGCATTGCCTGTAGGGGACAGTATTGTACTAAAAACGTATTTGGAAAAGTACATTTTAAAAAAACTTGTATTTTGGTGCAGCACAGGAATTATTACAACTTTCTCTCGAGCTAGAAGATACTTAATTACATGATGCAGTGTTACTCTGAGTTGGCACTTGAACTTAGTCACATGGATACTAAAAGTAATTATCAAGTCTGTAATGTGTGGAAGGAGAGAACGATCCTTGTGCAATTGCTTTTTAGCTGTTCTGTGTTTATGTAATATTGGTAGTTTGAAAGAAATCCATGTTGTCACATTAAGTCTAGTTGGCATGTCATTGAAAAATGTGTCGGTTGATAGAGATTGCTCTAAGTAGCATTTTGCAAGAGGGAACATTAGATCTTTATAGTGAGAAAGTCTTCCCATACATTGTTGGGTACACACTGGGTTTCACCAAACAGGAACACTATATTGTTGAAGCAGCGCTGGGGAGCTGGGATTTCTCCTAGTATTGCTTAGTCCCTGCTGATATCTTCATGAACACAATTTCAGTCATGGCAAATGAGGTTCTTGAATTGTCTGCATGTGTTACTTGTATATTTCCTCTCTAATTAGCTGTTGACTTAAAGTTGCTTTTTAAGATCTGAAGAAATGACTCAAAACCAGAGGAGTCAACATAGTATAGTGTGTTGTTAGTGTGTGTTGTTTTGTCTTAAATACTGTTATATTGTGCTCTATGTTATGGGGTGCAAAGCAGAAAACCACTACTACAAAATGAAATATTCAGTGGTTGGTACCTAAAATGAATGAAGGTTATTACTAAATGTAAATTATGAAACATGGCCATGTAGTGAGCAAAGTTTGTAATGATACATGTTGAACATTGATTGCATTTCAGTCTGAGCTTTCTGTGTACTGGTTGCAATCTCATCAAATTCTTTTATAAGACTACAGGGAATTACTTCTTTCAAAAAAAGAGATTTAACAAGTTTTAGTACTGTAAAAGATACTTCTTGGAGGGGATTCACAGGTCTTTTTTTTCAACATTTATTAATATAAGTGTGTATGAAATTTGGCACTTATAGTTGCCTTTCATCGATGTATTTCCTTCATTATCTGAAATACAATGTACTAATCAAATGTATTAATCAATGTACTTAAATATTTAATGTTTTGTAGTAGTTCTCTATGGCAGTGAAAATAGACACTTGAATAATATTTTAAATATTCCTGAAGTAGAATTATTATTATATTAATAATAATTAATATAATATTATTATAGAATAATTATTATATTAAAAAGAGGACAGATATAAAGAGTTAGATCTACTAGACTGTTTCCATCTCTGTTTTCTTTTTTATAGAAAAGAGTCTAGGTTGAGCAGATGGCTGCCGTATCCTAGAATTGCACTGACTTCGTTTGGATAGGATTGGTACCATTCATTCTTGATGAAATGAGAAACCTGAGTTTTAGTCACAATGGCTGTGTTTTTTGTGGAGGGGAGAGATGTTTCTAGACTTGCTAAGCTGTGGGCATGGCCTGCATTGAAACCTCCAAAGAGGCTCTGTTGGGCTATACTGTTACTGATGGCAGATTTTCCTTCCTCCTGTTCAGTTTGCTCTCTTCCCTCTTCCTTGCAAAATACACATTCTCAATACAGGCACTAAGCGACCTGATAATGCACCTTACCCATATGGAACCCTGGCTGTTGCACCCAGGTTTTTCGCCTGTGAAGGGTTTCTTTTGCAGAGACTCCAGTATGCTAGGCTGTGTAGCAAATGGCTCACTGTGACAGGTTAGCACTTAGTCATGTCCAGTTTCATCCAAAGGGAATGGCATATTTGTTTGTAATCTGTTCCTGTCTTAGTTTAGATTATCAAGGCAATTCGGTATGTGGCTGTAGGTGTCAGTTGGTGTCATCCAGTTCGCTGGGAATGAAGAATGGATAGGCCCTCTCTGACAGTGGATGTGACTTTTATGTGTGAGAGAGTGTAGGATTAGTTCCACGGTATCATTATTATAATAAGCTTGTTGTTGCTGCATTTTGGTGCATACGTTCGTAGTTTTGAGTTGTGATTGATGGATCAGTAATAAAGTTGCAGGGCTGCTCCTTCTGTGGTGGTGTTGGGGTGCAGAGAATTGAGGCAATTTATATGCTGGCACCAGACTGTTATAATCCTGGTATTGTAGCCGCTAGCATAATGGGAATACTGGACCACTTTATCTATATCACTAAAGAAAAATGAAAATATAGAAAGATAGTAATTGGAAGAGCTTTATAGTTTCAAGATTAACATTTCAGAATGAAGGAAACTTCAAACAGAACATGCAGATTTAATCATGACTTATATCTTATTTGTTGGAATACATAATAAGCAGAAAATAAGACAATTTAATTCTTCCTGAACATCATTACAATCACTTAGTTTCAATCAGTTTGTTGCCAAATCTCTGCCAACCACAGAAAAATCAAAATTTAACTCATTAACAGAAGTGTGATTTGATTCTAAGAATTGGATGGAAAAGGGATTTTAAAAGGCTTTTAGATATCATTCCATGTGACATGATAAATAAAATGAATGTATAGTGAACAGACGTTCATAAAGAATCATTATAAGATTGGATAAATTACTCCCTTGAGTTGAGCTCAGCTACAGATGAGTGCATTAGATATGGACAGTCTGTGTCTTCTTAGCAGCAGTCTGGAAGTGGCTAGCTGTCTTGCGGGGTGCTTTTTGACTTCCCAGTCTAGCCTAGAGCTCTGGGAAATCCTGGTGGTATCCTATCCAAGGTCTAACCAGGCCCCATCTCCATTTAGCTTTTTGGAGATCAGCCAAGGTTGGCTTGATGATAACACTTGCTATGGCATTCATCTAGATAAAACTACATTTAAAAGCAATGGTTGTTTCATTTAAAGGGATAGTTTTAAACTGCTATATATTGGTTGCTGGGGTTTTTTTTAGATTTTTTATCCTGCTTTTATTATTTTTATAAATAACTCAAGGTGGCGAACATACCTCATACTCCTTCCTCCTCCTATTTTCCCCAGAACAATAACCCTGTGACGTGAGTTGGGCTGAGAGAGAGTGACTGGCCCAAAGTCACCCAGCCGGCTCCATTACCTCTTTATAAGTACTCATACCATGAAAATTATCAGGGTAACTACTGGGTGTAAGTAGTAAATCCAGGTATGATTGAACTCCAGAAATTATAAATAAGGTAGAATCTGGTCTAATGCTTAACAAGAAAAATCAAGGATAATAAAAGCATTACAAATGAGTTCTGTTTCAGCACCTTACACAATATGGTCTCCAGCAGATTCATGTACAGTGTTTCTTTTAAAAGCCACAAGGAAGAAAAAAATTAGTAAACTAGAAATGTTTATTGCTGGATTGTTTCTCAAAATGAAAAAAGCATTCTCTGATATCCAAAATAAATTTACCTTGCTTCAACTTCAACATGGCTGTTTGGTTTTTCCCCTCTCAAGGGCCCCTTGTGATGAGCTGTTCTCCCTCTTCCATTTGGCACCTTTTAAATCCTGCTGTCACAGCCCAAACCTCCAGTTTTCAAAAAGTGCCGTTGCTTATTCCAACCCCTCCTAAGAAAAAGTTTGCTGTGTAGCAAGCAAACCAAGAATCGAACAATGCCTCAATGTATCTGAAACAAGAACGCCAAGTTCTTGTAGTGGATTACTGTCCACCAGAACAAGTAGGCCAAATCAGACATCACATTTCAAAATCGAGATAGAGATTGCTTTAATTAAAAAGTAAACTATCCTTATTTTGTACCCTGCCGGATGTACAGAATCACCAGTACATGTGATGTGATGTGTCAGAATTCTCAGTAATAGCCCGACTGGCGCTGGAATTCTGGGAGGTGACGTCCATACATCTGATGGACACTCAGGTTGGAGAATGTTGCCTAAAATAATCCTTGGACCCAGAGTGGGCCAGGGAGAAGCACTCCAGAACAATTTTTCAGAATAAATAATACATCCCTTTGTGGCTGTAATCTCTTTTCTGCTTTTTGGAAAGCGAAACATGTGGTCCGCTACTATCCATTACCTTGGAAACAATATGAAAGAACAAGCTGTTAGTGGTAGTAATGTAACTTTAATCTATTATCTGTTGTGACCTCTTTCTTTCTTTTAAGGATATTTATTACTTTAAGGTCAGAGACCAGCTCACATTATCAAAAAGCAAAATAGAAAGGAAATAAGTAGATGATTCACATGTATTTGCATAAACCATTAGGAAAGTTTAGGATCAGAGTTTGAAATCTAGAAAAAAAAACATGCTGAAAAAAAAGGGGGGGTTAGAGAGAAATCTCTCTTTTTTCATTCAAGATGGAAAAGGCTTAATAGTAAAATCACAAGATTGGTTCTGGTGCCCACCCAGCCCACATGATCCAGGTCAACATACTTCATAGATTATGGGAGTTGTTGTCTAACATATTTTGAGTGGCTAGGGTGGGGAAGGTTGCCCTAAAGTATCCCTTTGGTAACTTACTATTTTTGACAGAATATTTGAGTATTTCAGCGGAACTGATAAATTAAGACATCACAGAATAATAGTTTTTTCCTATGTGCATCGTTCACGGTAGTGCAGATGGAATTAAATAATGTCTGTTGTACCAAAGCCATCTAAGTTTTATTTGTAGGTAAAACCCCATCTTTTTTGTTAAACAACGTGTAGTGGTGCTTTGGATTGAGATTCGTTTGGAATTAGAAATAGTTTAGGAACGTGAAAATGGGGGGAAGCGAACAAAGATGTTAACTTCTGTTTTCAGAAATGAATCCCCCCAGTACGTTGATTTAGCTACCCAGCTTAGATTCTGTCAAAAGCCGCTGGGTGTTTCTTTCTCCTCCTCCAGTTCTGTAGTGGCAGCTGTGCTTCCTGTAAGGGCAGAGGCTGACATGGCCCCTTCTGTGCCGTCTTCAACAACTCCTCCTCCTCTGTCTTGCTTTCAGACTCTCTGTGCATTTAGAGCCTGATCTTGTGCAGAAAATATCCCTGACATTTGAAGAGCTCCAGGGATTCAGCGAGCATGCTCAGTCCCGGCTGACTGCTAGAAAGAGGAAGCTAGTTTACATAGGAGTCATACCAAGCATAGCCTGCATGTCAGCGCAGTTAACTTGCAGCGAGCTATGAGGAGAATTAGCATGTCTTTGTCCTAGGAAGCCTCGGCTCTTCCAGGCCTTACCCTCCCCCAGCGCAATTTTAGTGGCGACGGTGGGCATAACCTACTCTCCGCTTTCTGCCTCCAGATCTGAAGCTCCCGAAAGGGGATTTTTTTCCTCCTGCCCGCCTCTTTTTCCCCCGCTCCATTTTAATATACTTTTGTTTTGATTAATTGGAGGCTGGGCCTTGAGCTGGTGGAACTTGGGAAAGAGCCTGGAGCATTTGCCTGTGTTCTTGCTGCTGTTGCGGGGCGAAAGCAAGCAAGCTGGTCTTCTTTGCTAGCCCGCTAAATGCTATTTATGAAGATGGACCTGTTGAACTACCAGTACTTGGACAAGATGAACAACAATATCGGCATTCTCCGCCAATATGAAGGTAACTTATGATGCCTGTTGCCTGCTGCTTTTTTTGTCTTCCCTTTGTAAAGCCTCCTTTAAGTTTCCTTTGACTTGGTGGCTTTGGCTGTGGGGTGATTCCCCCCCCCCCCCATACAGTTGGGTCCAGGAAAAAAAATTACAATATTGATTCTTTTCGATGAGAAATATTGGGGTCTTTTTTCTTTGCACTCCTTCTCACAGTGGGCACAAGCTGCATCATGCTAAGACAGCAAATATTATTATAGATGAAATGTTAATAAATTTTATTTCGTTGTGCCGGGAGACTTTGATTTCCTGTTTCTGTAGCCACTGAAAGCTTTCCTGTGCCTGGATGATTGTCTCTTGACAATATACATGACTTCTACATGCTTCCTTCCTACATTAAGTGCAGATGAATGGCAACAATGGCTGAGTGCTAGGATGGCAAGTTGTTTTTGCCTCAGATCGGTTGCTGGTTGTAGGGCATAATAAAGTTTTTTTTAATTACTCAGCTCCTGGGATTGAAGGGTGTCTGTATTACAGAATACAGAGTGGCCCTTTGTTTGACTTCTCATTTCCTGTATAGCCCTGAGAAAGCTCTGACACGGAGAACGGACTCCCCTCCCCTCCCCTGGTGCCACATCTCCTCCCTCCAGATCTGCCCCATCAGTCTGTCCCTTGCTGAAAAAGCTACACAGCTGCTAGAAACCTTGCTTTCTGGCCGCCTTCTGGGTGGCTTCACCTCTCTCCCTCTCTACATCTGTGTGTGTGCTTTGCTGACATGGATTTTTTTCCCTTACCAATACTCAAATGTTGCAGTGGCATTCCCCACTCTCACCCCTGCTCGATCCTGGTTATAAAGGAGGCAGAACTTTGCTGCTTTTTAACAAACTGAGTTTTAGTACGTGCAGTTTGAAGAGGCTGTAATGGCTTGGCTTAGGAAGGAAGGAAGGAAGGAAGGACGGACAGACAGTCGGACGGACTAGTTCTGGTTGGCAGTAGGGCTGATTTTCTGTTGGTGTGTGTGCAAGTACCAACAGACAGACAGATACACAAACATCGCACAGGTCTCTTAATCTCTCCCTTTTCTGGTTTTTCAGTTTGAAATTCTTCTCACTTTATAGAGATCTCTGGAGAATTTGTTGAAGATAGCGAAGTATAAATCTGCTAAGGATAAAGAAAACAAAAACAAATGAGGCCTCACCAAAATGCTGGCATTGGAAACATGTCAGCTGGAATCACAAGGCCTGCCTTTTCAATAAATTAGGTACTCCTTAGAATCTAGAAATGGGTCTGCAATCTCCTGCTTTAAAATAGAAAATATTAGAGGTGACTGTGGGAGAAGAGGTTATCTTATTCGGGATGCTTTCAGAGAGTTCTTGTTAAAGCCTGGCACCTTCCAGATGTGCTGGGAATTCTGATAGCTGTAGCCCCAGGACATCAGTTGGGGTGCCAGGTTGCAGGTTAGTTCCTCCTCTACAAGTTTGCCAACTTCCTTTCTTTATAAAAGTTAATGGCTTGGCGGAACCTGCTAGTAGTATTTCCCCTTTAAAGAGCCTTTTATTTGTTTAGGCGGAGTGCTATTGCTATTTAATACTTTACCTCTTTTGCAAAAGGTCAAGAAAAATGCAACTAAATTTAAACATTTAGAAAGTGAAAATAAGAACAAAGTAAGGTTATAAAGTGTCCGTGGGTGTGTACATTTTCTTCTACTTTAAAGATGTAAGTATTACCACATGTACCTAGAATATTGAGAGATCTTCCATGCTACTGTCATAAGCTATAGGGTCAACAGGATTAGGATCATGAGTGCAATATAATAATTTTTAAATCTTTTAAATTTCACTGATCTTAAAAAGAGATAACTGACTCTCTTGCTGGAGGAGAGGGAATAATATGTACTCTCTTTTCTTCCTTGACCAGATGCTCTCCCAACATGTTGGGCTCCAGCTCCATTTGCCATGCCATGGATGATGGCAGTTGAGGGCCAGTGCATTTGGAGGGTATGGGGTAGGGAAGTTCCCTCTTAAACAATTAAAGAATATCCTTCAGAAATAAATGCTGTTCTTGTTGTTTATTTTTTAACTTAATTGAGACTAATTTCTCAGTTTACACATTTATTACAAGAGAGTTTTATTACAAGAGAGTTTTATGGTGTAAAATTGTCACAGCAACTAGAATTAGAAAAATACCTGAAAGAAAGGTATTTCCTTAAGGAAAACTAAACAGATATTTGAATATAACTGCCTTTGGTGTTGTTTAATATCTGTTCTGCTTAATTTGAAAAAAATATCTTTGAAAAGGAACATAGCTTGCTACATTATTATTACCACAAATGCTTCCAGAAAAGGGCCTGGAATATTCTGAGACTTTCTGTAAGAGAGAATCATCATTGTACTAGAAAGCAGAGCAGTGGAGGATTCTGGAACCCTTCAGATAACTTTACTATACTGAATTTTCCATGTAGAAAATACACTAATGTACATAAAGAACACATGAGCAACATAAAAGTGACACACACCCTTCTGGATAATATTCTTTTATGAACCTAGTCTTTAAATTGCAAGTAAACTCTTCAGAGACTTCCAAGCAATCCATCTTTCTTGTCTGATGTGTATGCAGTTGTTCACCTGAATTAGGGATCCAGATGTCTGAAAGAGCACTTTTATTGTAGGGATATTGCAGTACTCACACAAGTAATAGGTTGTTCCTTATCAGAATGGTATTCTCATCCCCACTTCCCAGACTTCAGTGAACATTATAATGGTTAACATCATTGCCGTATGGGGGGAAAAATATTACTGCACTATGGGAGGTAAATGGGGACCAAAGCCATACTTCTTACTTCTCCCTGTGCCATTTTTTTAATTATTCATTTTTAAATATACTGGTTGTGGGTTCTCCTGCTTTACACCTCAAGGGCAAGACTGCTCAATAAACTATATGGCAGTTTTCTTCTTTGTTTTTTCCAGTATTTTAGTGCAGGCGCACTCCTTGGTATCCAGCCACATGGATAGCTGTTTTTTGTTTGAAAAAAGATAACTGAACTGTCCTTTGCTGTCTTCTCATGTTGCTGTTGCAGGATTCATTCATAGATTGGCTATGATGATATGGGGAAAAGCGTAATAAAATATAGTGGGGGACACAGTGAACTTTTGAGCACTCAACATCACATTAACAGTATGCATAGAAGTAGCACCAGATTTGAATCCCACCAAGTCGTCTTTGATGGCCTTCCTATGAACTTTCTATGGCAGTTGGATAGGTAGTGACATGTAGTAGAGGATGTAATTCCAAGAAAAGTGCTGGGTCTGTTGCCCCCATCTTAATTTCTCCAGAATTCTCAGGATCTGGAAGTTTTCTGGGGAAATCCATATGACAGCTAATATTGCTACTTTGCCCTGTTTTTTGCTCTGAAATGCTGGAGGTGTAATTTTTAATTTAAAAATTTAAAACTAGGCCAAGATAGGTAGCAGTGCAGCTGATGTTTGCAGTGTCATGCCAGCTGCTGAGGCCGAGACTGCATAGTTCCAGTTTGTTGTTTTGTTTAAGTGTGTTAAGTTACTACTTAATTGTAATTACAGAAATGCATACTACAGGCTTCATCTCTTTTGAGATGTGGATTCAAGCCAGAATCCAGTGAAATACTTGTTGTATAGCTGTGGGCAAAATGCTGTGCATTTATCACAAGTTTCATCTGTAAAATGAGATTTGTATTCATGGATTTTATTGTAAGAGTACAGATCTGGTGAGGTTTTGGGGAGGGATCTCAAAATTTCAGTGGTAATTTTGATTAATGTAATTCATTCCTGCTGATTTTTATCTGGATATACACAAAGACTGTAGAACGCTGTGCAAATTATGCATGCAGTCCAATTGAAAAAGCCCTGTTAAAAAAAGTGGGAGGTGGGCAAGGCAGTGTAGCATACATGCTATTTTTGTTTGTGGGACCTTAAATAGTGCTTTAAAGTGGAAAGTGATATGCCAGATTTTGAAAAGTTTCAACGGTCCATGCTACACTCACTCACTTTAGAGTAAGATTAGATTTTTTGCAAATAGAGTGAAACTGGAGGGATGGTACGTGCTTCTATCAAACTTTGGATCTGTTTTCCCAGAGAGAGAGAGTACCCAAGAGAGAACTAGATCCAAAAGTGCTTTTAACTCATGGCTTGTTCTGCTTTTCTCTCTGTGCTTGGGCCCTTCCTTGTGGGGCTTTGGGATTGCTCCTGGATTGCTGCCTCATACCAGAATTCATACCCTGTCATTCTCCTCGAGGAACCATGTTAATTTTCTTCTGGTTTGGCTGTGGCACAGCTTAAATTGCAACACTTCCATTTTGAACCATTGTTATTCATTAATTACTGCCAACCCCTGCTTTGTGGCTTGGTGGCCCTCCTTGCTCCAGAGCACCATGGAATCTTTATATCATGATTCAAGGCTTTTTTCAGGTAGTCTGGTTTTATTTTTGTCTTAACCTTGAAGACTCATATTGGAACAACTTATATCACTTGTGTGATTGCAGTAACTTAAAATAGAATGGGCCTGGTTCCACATCTGTGGAATTTTAAAATAAATCGTAAAGCAGCGTAGGTGTAAAATACATGTTAAGAGAGATTTTTTCTACCTGTAACCATATGCCTACAGGTGAAGCAAACTTCTTCATAAGTGTGTACCATTAGATGGAACCATTCTGGTGCTTGTGTGGACATAATGGGATCTGTCCTTCCTTACTACAATTATTTTTTGTAACGTAATATTCTTGGAACTATAACTTGAGCAAGAAATAAGAAATGGGATAAGTTGAGACAATTCCCTTTAAGCATGTTTTGAGGCCCAAAATAGTGTTATTTCTACTACATTTTACATAGAGTAGAAAACTGGATTTTATAACAAAAGAAATTAGATCCATATGTGAAGATCGGGACCGCTATTTTTTTCCTCCATTTTTGCATGACAGCTCACACTACTTAGTTGCATATTACATAATTACTTTACTTACTTCCTGTAACGATGAAGCATTAGTTGGCTGCAAATAACATTTGGCAATGCTATACAAATAACAGTTTTTGTCTCTTTCTTCCAAAGCAGCCCAGTGTACAGATATGTGATATCAAGAAAAGTGTGAGATCTAATGCGCAAACTTTAATTTTGAATTAATGAGCAGTTTTTTTAAAGGCTTGTGAATTGCTGACTTGCAAGTCAAATTTGTTAATAGAGCTTAGTTTCTTTGTATGCAAGTTGAGTAATTTTAGGGGATGTTTCATGAACTTTACATTCAGGCATTGCCTTTGCAGATTCAGTCCTTTACAAGAAGAACAATGCCTCTCATCTTTTAATTGCTTTACTGACATAAACATTGCTGTCTTCAGCAATGGGATTTCCCAATTGATTAAGAACTCATACTATTAGGTTCCAGGTCAGGGATAAAACTCTGCTCCCCACTGCAGACAATTGCACTGTGCAACTAGGAGAGGGAAGAGGCTACTCACTATTGTTCCTCTGTTGGATGAAACACATGAAAATAAATCCTGAACCAGTCTTCTGTGTTGTGATTGCAGGTCAGCTGGTAGTTTCCATGGTAACCAAATTAAAACATTCTATCAATTGATCTGTGCTGCACTTACACAATGTTCATGGGTCTGAAAGGCAGGTAGCTTGATGTATCCTTGTTTCCTTCATTCTCTATTTGTTAAGAAATGAAGTTTGTTCTTTTCTGTTTCTTCCTGATTCATATTCAAGTCATTCTTCAATTTAGGGTATCAAATAGAGAACGGGTGCCCCCACCTACTTTTGGCCATATCTCCACCCACTACCTACTTCAGCCCTGGCCACCTAGTAACTCCCAATGTTGGGATAGCATAATTCTTAGCTGGATGGAAGCACACGTAAGTCTTTGAATTGTGATATTGGAAATATTTATAGAATTAGCATAAGATGAAGTACATTTTATTTCTAAAGTGGTATGATAATATTAGTTTATTCTAAAGTTTTTAGTGCCTGATGTGTGTGTCTGTGTGTGTGAGATTTAAACTCTTTTAATATTTTTCATATACAAAATACAAAGCTGTTTGGGACATTTAAAAATAAGTCAACCCATTATGAAATCTCACCCTTGTGTGCCTGTTGTAAGAATTAACAGCTGACATTGTTCTTTAGAATTGATTTTCAGTTTATATATTTTATGACATTATTCCAAGGATAGTATGTATCTACATAGAAAATAAAAGTTGCAGTTGAAACTTTTTGGATCTTTGAAATTTCTTAAGTTAGGTGTGTTATATATGTATGTATTTCCAGTTGTGCATAAAAATTGCCCATTGAAAAGTTGGAATTCCTGTTTAGTGCACCCACATTGTTGGGATGAAAAAGATGTGTGACTGCTTCTAAGTGAATGTAAGCATCCTGGCTTCTTGGATTAGATGCAAATAATTATAGTGTGGAAGGAAATTCTTTCTTGGATGCTCAATCTGGCTAAATAATTTTAGATGTTCTGTGCTAACATCTGGTGTGCATTGCTTCTGTTTAGATCCCCCATCTCATCCCCAGCTTGCCTGCTGTGGCATCTTAGAAAGCTATCACAGTCATTCTGTGGTTGGCTTAAATTAAATCGCATGGAGCCAGCTAAAAGAATGCTGACATAAGCAATTTTCATACTGAACACAGTGAAACCGCAGGTCAGAGTTAAAAAGAATTTCTAACTATTTGTGTCTAGACTCCAGGCTACAAAATGAAGAAAAATGTCATAGCATAACACAAGTATATATGTTGAAAAAGATAGATACCAAAATGTGAAAAATATGAAATATAATTAACAAAAATATAACATTTATAAGACCCCAGAAAGTTGTAGAAATTTGGTCATTTTACCCCAAGCATAATCACATAACCGCAGAACTGGAAGGGACCATTGTAACCAATCCTCTTCTCAATGCAAGATCATCCTTGTAGAATGCAGCTGCAGGATTCCTGGCAAACTATCCAGTATCTGCTTAAATATCTATATTCAGCATATGTCTTTGATATCATTGTTGGTTGCACAGTCAGCCAGATGTTTAAACTAGATTTGGCATTTTTATCCACCTATTGAGTCCTTCTCAAGGACCTGGGATAGGCAGATGTTGTTTGATGGTGTTAAAAGTATCGTTGCAGGATGTAAGCTGCTCCAGGTAAAGCTGCCTTTTGCAATTGACTGATGGCGATTTTGTCAATGCTGATGGTCTTTGAGTGGTGCTCCAGATGGCTTCGAATTGCACCCAAGGTGCCTATTACTGTTGGTATTATCTTTGCTTTCTTTTGCCATAGTCGTTCTACTTCTGTTTGCAGGTCTTTATATTTTGTGATTTTCTCCAGTTCTTTCTCTTCTCTTCTGCCGTCTCCAGATAGTGTCCACTATCCAGACTTTGTTGTCTTTCTTATCAACAGTTGTTAAGTCTGGAATATTAAGTGGCAGGTGCTTGTCTTCATTTTCTATTACTTTGTCTGTTTTGTGGTCCCACCAGTTCTTGCTTGCAGGCAAATAGTCTTTCTTGCAGATATTCCAATGCACCGTTGTTGCTACTTTGTCATGCCCTTGTTTGTAGTCAGTCTGTGTGATCTTCTTGCAGATGATGATGATGCTTTATCCTTCTTAATCTTCTTTAAAACTATTAGATTGCAGTTAGGCTAATTTTAAAACAGCAAAAAGTGAATATGTACCATCGCTCCTTTATTTTTAGATTTTTTTTATCCTGCCTTTATTATTTTTTATAAATAACTCAAGGCAGTGAACATACCTAATACTCCTTCCTCCCCGTTTTTCTCCACAACAACAACCCTGTGAGGTGAGTTGGGCTGAGAGAAGGACTGGCCCAAAGTCACCCAGCCGGCTTTTATGCCCAAGGTGGGACTAGAACTCAATTAATAGAACTATCTATATAATCAATATAATATAATCAATATAATATAATATCAATAGAATCAATAGAACTAGAACTGGATTCTAGCCTGGAGCCTTAACCACTGGACCAAACTGGCTCTCTAGGGTGAGTGTGTAGTTTTTTTAATCTTTACGTCTTTTTTGGTCACTGATACTCAAGTCCTGTTTCTTGTTTGATATCAATTAACCACTTTGTTGAAGGTTTGGGCATTTTTTATAAGATATTATCTATTACTTCTGCTTTATATTTTCATCATAAGGCTCAGTGTATGTAATTAATGTTATAAAATGTGGTGATTGAAAAAAAGTGTAAAAACGTTCCAAATGAATTAAGAGCTGTCATTAGCTATATATCTGAAATATGATAGAAATGTCCTATGCTTGTAGAAATAATTCCTAAAACACTTCCAGGTATATTAAGAAGTGCATGTATTTGTAAGTTCCAGACAAGAGTTTTCTGATTTTCTGCTGCAGAATATGGTTTTACAACATTTGTCCTTAAAATGATATTGGGTATTTCTGAATTAATTATTTTCCCTTCACCATAGATGTGGAATAGAATAAAAGCCAATTTTAGATCATATAACTTACTGGATAGTGAGCCAAGCTCCTGTATTAATCCTTGATCAATATTACTTGATGACATGAAACCAAATTTAAGAAAATCAAAGAGAAGAGGTAAATCCCTAGAACAAGGTAATATTATGGGAGCTTTTTTGGAACTTTAGCATTTTGGACAACTATGTCAGTGCAGAGATCTACCAATTCTAGTTACTCTATGTGATAATCACATAGAATTTGAGCTTGTGACAATTCCTTGGAAAATGGGAGGGGCATAATCATGTTGGGTTCTGGATCACCTCCATATCTTAGCACAATTGCAAAAGTGAACTGAAGCCTTGCATTCCATTGCTATTCCAAGCTAGTGGTGACCTGAGGTCTCATTGTCTCTCCTGACTTCAAATTCAGCTAAATGCATTTCTACCTGCGTTTTGTGATCCATCTGATAATATTTCTTCTGTTAGCTGAGGTAAAATCCTGTATCAACACTTTGATGCTTCTTGGCAAACTATGGCCAGTTTCCTATCAGGATTTACTTTCTGCCAGTAACTGTTTTAAACATGTATGATGACCTTTATTATTTCAAAGAAGTAACAAATGCTTTGTCATTAACCCTGACTACCTTCCTGTAGCTTACTAATTTTCTTTAATCACGGAACATACAGTATTTTATATCTAAAAGGGTCAGGAAATAGGCCATGGGTTGGAACAAGGAGAACAATTAGTTGGATTTATTAACATAGTTCATTATATGGTTTAATGAACTTTTCCAAACTATAAAACAGTTAAAAGCTTAATGATATATAACTGACTTTTTACTGAATGACACTCTGAATTAATAAGGAGCTCAGTTTCTTTTTAAAGAAACAGCATTCATTGCCAGCACTTAATATATCTCCACTTCCTTACTGCTTCTCTCTCCTTGGCCAGTAACAACAAATAGTCAGCAGATCATGTCCTATTGGGGTTCCCATATTGCCTGAAAGGGTCTGCAAGCATCTATTTTAGTACTGGAAACGTTCCTACCTGCCAGGGTAAGAGGAAATGGCCTAGATCAGGAGTCCTCAAACTTTTTAAACAGGGGGCCAGTTCACGGTCCCTCAGAATGTTGGGGCCCGGACTATAGTTTGAGGAGAGGAAGAGAGCCGCTGGACCCGGCATACCTGTCATGTAGAATAGTCCGGCCCTGCGATCTCCCTCCTCGTGCATCGCCTGCAGCTCCTGACACAGCTCCGACACTTCCGCTTCTGACAGACAGCAGCGGCGGCCAATCAGGCAGGCGGGCTGGATAAATGACCCTGGCGGGCCGTATCCAGCCCGCGGGCCGTACTTTGAGAACCCCTGCCCTAGATGCTAGAGAAAATTGCAGAGAGCTTTCTCACCTATTAATCTTCTGGTAAAAGGGTGTTCTTTGATTGGCCATACTCAGGAAAACCATTTATAAATTATTATATTATCCACCACTGTTTGATAAGAAATGTTCTAAAACTTACAAAAATGCATAAACAGGGCTAATTGGTGGAGTACCCACTGTACCTCTTCAGTTTGTTTTCAACCATCACATATTTATCCTCAAGCTGATAGTCCTTTGGCTTTATCAATTATTTAGTCTTTAAAACTGTTTCTCAACTCTTCTCTAAAACTTTAGAATTGTTCATCAAGACCTTTTGTCTTTCCTTCTCAGGCATCTAGCCCTTATGTTCCTAAGAGCCCCATTTCACAGTGTTGTGGGAATAAACAGTGTTGTGGTCCCCCATCAAACTGGCAAAAACTGAGTCTTTTTTTCTTTTTTTGCCCTGGTGAAGACCCTTCACATTGCAGACACTTACAAGCCCTGCCAGGCACTTGCTAAGCAGGCTCATTGGGATAATTTATCTTGGAAACAAATTGGTAGAATGGCATATTCTTTTGGCCTTGAGATTCAACATCCTTCTGAAATTGGAGAGGATTCAGTGTACCAGTAAAATGCTCCTGTTTTGCTAGTTCTAATTCCAATAGTTCCAGACATGAGCAGCATGAGACTGTGGGCAAACCAGTTTCTATGCTATCAGTTTCTTGCCATGCCAAAAATCAGGCTTGCCTTTTCTTATTCCAACATTAACCCCTTGGAACTGTTCTAATGTAGGCGCCGCAGTGAGTCCCCCACAATCAACAATGTTTTGCAGCCACAAATAAGAAAGGCAAAAAATGGGACAGTCTTAGACACAATTACACTTTTCCTCTGCATGTATGATGAAATGCAATCGTATTTATGGGAGAGGATATTGTAATTCTTATTTCACATGCCAGAGGATGAGGCAAATGTCAGTGTTTTTTCAGACAGCATGTTTTGTTTAACTAAATTAAATATGGCTCATCATGCACCTGACTCAGTAGCCAAAGTTATGACATCTTCCATTGCCTTGCATTGCCACGGCTACCTTCCATGAAGTTGCAGTATAAAACTGATGACCTGGAGCTGTAACAAACTTCTTTTGTTCCCTTCCCACTACCATCCACAAACTCAGCTTTCTCTGGCAATAGTTGCGACTGAAAATGATCAATCCAAGGAACAAGTCTGTCTATTCATAAGATTGATTAAGAAAAAGGTTTAAAGTAACAAATCTTTATTTTCTGTTATATGTTATATTTAGGAGCTGGGACCATTTCAAAGAGTAAGCAGAAGTCGGCACTTCTTGGTCCCCAGAAAGGTGGTTACACAAAAGACTTTGAGGATAGGTGTCAATATCCCATCTCTGCTTAGAGACCACACAGTGAGATCACAAGTCCCATTTAATTCTACGGTTTGGGGATCTAATATTACTCGCATATGAGCTGGCGGGCATGTAAGCTGTAATAAATATACGTTGTAGCCCATGTTTAACCCAATTCTGATTACATGTGATTTCTCTTTCCTCCTTCCCTGCTCCTAGTTGGCAGAGGTAGAACAAATGAATGGTTTAATAGCGTATTTTGGTCACCAGGGCATTAGAATTAACACATGAAAACAGAATGTGCTTTAAGTAACATTTCCCAAGTACTGCTTATGTAGTACCATCAAGAAAACTTAAGTAATTGGCTATACAGTATATCATCAACTGACATCCATGAAAAGTCCCTAAAGCCAAGAGTAATTTCCTAGCTTTTTATGTGTTTGTCATAAAGCTTCTGGTAAAAGCAGGACATGAAATGAGTCACAGTGAAACAGTCTCTAGTAGTCTGCTTATGTCCCAGTGTGTATGCATGTGTGTTTATGTAATAGCACCTACTTTTACCTTTGATATTGTTCATAGAATTTTACTTTTTCATGCATGGCGCAGTTGATAGCTTTGTACTTGAGGAAGAAACGTTTATACATTCTTACATATTCTAGAACTGAAAATTGACTTTTGCCTGTTTTTTACAATCTCTCTGATTTTCTTCTGTGGACTATTTTGTCTGGATTTGCAAGTGTAATAGCTTCCAAACTGAGAACAAAGTCATTTTTGCTATTATTATTTTCGTCCTCATCCTATTAGATTTAGAAACAGCATAGAAAACATAAACAGTCCAGAAGACAAAAAATACGAGTCTAAGTATAGGAATTTTGGTTGTTTGAGTAGCCACTAATAGCTTTCTCACTTTTCAGAAAAAAATCCTTACAGCCTTTGCAGATCCAAGTTAATTTTTACCCTTTAGATTTGCATGTGGCTATAAACCTAATCTACCAAGTAAATTGCATGCAAAGTAGTATCCAAAAGCATGCTTTTTTAAAATAAAGAATGTATATCCTTTCATATAGCAATTTACTTTCCTTTTACAGAATAGTTGAGAGAATTGGCTCTTTTACTCAGGACCCTGAAGCAAGGGATAGAGCAGTGTTTCTTAACCTTGGCAACTTTAAGATGTCTGGACTTCAATTCCCAGAATTCCCCAGCCAGCAATTCTGGGGGTTGAAGTCCAGACATCTTAAAGTTGCCAAGGTTGAGAAACACTGGGATAGAGGATACGGAGCACCAGGCAGATCTAGGGAAGGCTACAGCCTTCCTGTCATCAGCACATAACAGGTATATTGTCACTGCTGTTGGCTACCTCCCGCAGCTAGAAACACCCAGCCATCGGAAAGCTTTCTCTCTTGCCCGATATCATGCTCTCCCCTCTGCAGTATTGGATGGCAAATATAAAAAAGTACCATTGGCTGAAAGGCTCTGCCCCTGTGATTCTGGAGAGGTGGAAACTTTAGAACATGTTCTTCTTCGTTGCTCCTTTTACTTGAACCAGATTTGTCCTTCCTCTGATTAGCAGATATCCTGGTTGCCGAGATTCGGCCTATGCCCAGATGCTGCTCATAGACAAACTGCCTTTTGTTACAGCACAGTGGCTAGGTTTTGTGCAGTAGCGTGGAAGGCCCGCTGGACTCTGATAGGCCAATTTCCCACCAGGCAGATGTATTCTATGTAATCTTAGACTGTTTTTTTCTGTAACTTTACAGAAATATTACCACGTTTTACTTAAATTTTAGATACTACCACATCTCTGCAATTTTAGATATTAGCATATTTTATATCATTTTATAGTCTATTTTATAACCTAGACATAGATTATTCCTTTTGGACCTTACTCACAGATTCTAGTCACATTGTTTTATAAATGTGTTTTAACTTTGTCTTAAATTTTATTTTATTTACTATCTATTAAGATAGACTGATAAATATTCACTGAGCACTCATGGACACATTGCTTGTACTGGTGTAAGACTATTATAAACTGACTGACTGACTTATTCAGGAGAAAAGTGATGATTCACTCCTTGTTTCCTTCCCTTTCAACTGGCCTATTTTCAAACAGCCAATACAAAGAAAAAGCCTTGACATGGAAGCCAGTGACTGATACTAGATTTTAGAATTTTCATTTCATGTTAATTTCTCACAACTTTGTTACCCCTGGGTTCCTGATTCCTTTCTTGTGGAAACATTATCATAAGGGCATGGCAGAAATGTGGCCCTATTCAAAATGCAAGAGTTCTGGGTTGGTTTTGGCTTTTAGCTGTTCTGTATTCTTACCCAGTGTTAGTTTGGACATTGTTTTATTAACTTTTATACATTAAATAGCATGCTGATCACATAGGCATTTAGCAGTATTTTAAAGCTAATCTGAGAGAGATGCAAATCCATATTTGTACTTAATAGTTTGCAACTGAACAAATTCTCACATCTACTGCCTTTCCTTTCTTTCTTTTCTGCTGCTTCAGTAAAATAATGTGAAATGCTTTGAAGTTGACCTTCAAAGAGATGTGCTTAAGTGACTGTGATTTAGAAGAAGCTGTCTAGAAAATGATGGATGGTCTTATTTTCTGAAGTTTGTCTCTTCTGCAAAATAGTCTGTTGCACAATACTGTGTTTCTTTCACAAATAACTCACACTGTTAATAACCTATTAAAAGTACACACAAACATTTAGTTTTCAAGAATGCAAGATATTTAAATAAATACTATGCTAGATGTGGCAGCTAGCATGATTAACATCTTTTCTGAATTAATTTATTTGAATTTGATTCCAGTCAAAAGGTGCTTACAGAATTTTTTTTAAGAATGATTCCTAAGACAGCATAAAATAAAAAAGCAACTGAAATCCAATAAATCACATTAAAAAGTAATAACAAACAGATAACTTAAAATCTATATCATTTGGAATACTTTGCTTAAAAGGATGTTGTATAATATGAAGGGTTTTTGGAAATGAAAACTACTTAAAGTACAACAAAACAAAATGAATATAGGAAAAGGCCCTGAGAGAATGAAATGATATCTGCCTGGCACTAGAAAGGCAACAGATGTATTGCCAGGCCAGTCTGTCTTTATAGGGCTTCCAAAACTGAGGAGGGGTGGGGAACTGCTACTTAAAAGTCTGCTACTCAAATAGTCACCTGCCATAGTTCAAGGCCTTTGACAACTATCTTTGGGCTCAAATCAGAACCTGTGTGAAGCAATAACTGGTTAGAAAATTTGGGTCCAACCCTTGAAATGCTCCATAGGTTGGTACCTATACTTTCCTTTAGAACTTTAAACAAGTGGGGGCCTGAAAGGCAATCCTTCACTGGCGTTCTGTGGCCCTGTCTGCCATGTTTGTATTAACCTGAAGTTTATAAATTATCTTCAGTGTTAGCCTAACATACACATGCTATAGTAATCTAAGCAGGGGATCACTGGGGCGTGGTTCACTGAAGCTTAGCTATTTTATCCAAATAGAGTTGTTGCTGTAAACTGTTTAAAGGATACTTATATTCCCAGGCTACATACTTAATCCCTTAATAGGAGTGTAATTTGTCCCAAAACAGGTTAAATTCCATGCACCCAGATTAATAAACTGTTCACTAAAAGTGCCCCCATCTTGTTTGTAATTAGCTTCACTATATTGGCCCTCATTTTGTCCATTACTGTGGTCATACTCTGATGAAGCACTTCTACAGCCTCACCAAATGTGATTAAAAAAGAGAATGTCATTAACATGGTGATGTTACTGCACCCTAAATTCCCAAATGATCTCTTTCTGTGATTTTGTGTCGATGCTAAATATGGGAGATAAAATGAATACCTGTGGACCAGAAGCATACGTGACGTGGGATAATGCATAGATCCTCAGTTATACACATTTTCAGAATAACCGTCCAAGTATGAATGGAATCACTGCAAAGCTGTAGTGCCCATAGCCATCTCAGACAGCCTCTTCAGAAAAAAATATTGTGGTTGATAATATCAAAAGCCATTGAGAGTTCTGGGAATAAAAACAAGATTGCATTCTTCCTGTCTTTTTCTCAGCAAAGGTCATTCCACAAGATAACCATAGCTATTTTAGTGTCAAAATCAGGTGCTAAGTACCAGTTGAAGTAGGTTTGAAAATTTCATCCATAAATTCATAGATCTGCTGGCCATAGATCTTAAATCCACTTAAACACCTTGCCCTGGAAGGGATATTAATAGAAATATTTGATACTGAATTAGCAAGAAAGAATATTGTAGCATCTTTATAATTATATAGTGGTAAAGCCAAGTTTAATGTAAAACTGGAATCCAAGGTGGTTGGCCTTGCAGAAATATACTAAGTCACCATAGTGCCCTTGATGCTGCTAAAATACAGGTTCTAACTTGCTGTTAATTTTGCAATCCTACTCTTGCACAAATTTTCTTTGAAGTACAAAGGGCAATTATTAAGCTTTGATTACTCTCACTTAATGACAGACAGATCTTTGATCAGTTTAGCTTTTCTATATCTTCTGTTTCAAACACTTTCTTGGACAACAGAAAAAAACCCAAGGTTTCAGTGCTGCTATGGCTCTGGAAAAGCTGAGGTAATTTCAACTTCATTGCTAATATAATACATACTTCAATGAATACACAGACTTGTTAACCTGTGATATTTTACTTTCTAAAACAATAGGCTTAGAGTGTTTATATTGAGATCAGACTCAAAGACCAGAGAAATCTCATAATCTATATTTGTAACTGCACCAATCTAAGATATAATCTAAAATAATTTAACTATTTATTCAAATAAGGTAGACAAAATAAATTTCCATAGAACAGCCACCATTTAGGTTTTTAATACTTTAATTTATGGCCAGCAAGTAAAATTTAAAGATGTAGGCAGTCATCATGGACCTACTCAGAGGATGCCCCATGGGACAGTTGAAGAATGATTTAGATATGCATCTTAATCTAGGCCAGTAGTTACATGCATTTTACTAATTATTCACTGGTGGAGATTTGTATTCACTGTCTGCACCTTGTGAAAAACAGACGGTGTTTCAATATAGAACCTAACATTTATAAGTGCACCAGGACTTTCCACTGAGTCACAACATGCAGCGGTTTTGTTACAAAGCATGCTGCAGTGTATGGAAATATATTTTGACATAAATTTATTCTGAAAAAAAAATCCAAAATCCATAGCTATCATATTTTTATTAGGCCAAATGAATTTGTACTTTCAGCATAAATTTACTTTGAAAACCATTTCAAAATCCAAAAGGCAGTATCTTTATTAGTAAGTTTTACAGAATAGTTGGAAGCTTTCAAGTTTCCAAGCATTATAAGGGATATGGGTCATAGTTTTATTTTTATAAACAAATAAGGCTGAAGTCACTAAATTTCCACTTTTATAAGAAACACACTTCAAAATTGCTCTTATGGACCAGAAAGCCATCACTCCGTTTCTAGGCACAGGTAACACAGTAATTGTCACTGTTATGATATTTATATTGTTTTTAAAATTCCAACTAATTCTTATAGAAACTCATGACAGGAAACATGAAAATCTGAAACTTTTTGAAGTGTAGCCCTGAAAAAGGAGGGAGTAGCAGTTATTTGGGAAACAATTTTATATTTCTCATATATACATGCCCATAATGTTAGTCCCTTTCATGTTAAGCAAAGTTATACAAAGTGAAGAAAAGGAGTAAGAAATAGCCAAAGAAATGTAAGGTATGTGATAGGGGAAAAAAAGGAAATATAGCTAAATCTGTATTTAAATAAATATAGATTAAATCAACATGATTCACTGTACCTCTCCATACTTTTCTATTGTTGCAAATTATTCTTGCTTTGGATGTGTCCATACATATGGCAAAAACAAGAATAGTTGACAAAACATTGCCTTTTGTTCTTTAAATCTCTCACCTCTTTTTAAGGATTTCACTGATTGCATTCAACCACAACTTTTTCAGTCTTCCCCTTCCTCTTGACCTGTTTAACTTTTTGGGATCTAAAGAGAATAATTTAAAGTAAATGAAAGACATTAGTTTTCCTGTGGTTTAAAATGGGATGCCATAAAGCAAAATAAATGTAGTTTATTGTACATTCATCCACAGTATCATCTTTGCATCTGAAATTACTTGAAATAAAATGTAGAAAGGGACGCAGCTGAATGAATCAGCTTTGTTTCTTTTGCATGTGTGAAGGAGAATGCCATGGCCATCTCAGTGAACACTGAATTAAGTAAGAATAACCAAGTTTGCTAAGATTGTGCAAACACTTGGTTCTAAATATTTATCTAGAGCTGTGCATAGCATTTGAAAGGCTATCTAAGCACTTGTTATGTATGCACAGACACTTCGTTGGCAGTCCCAGTGGAACAGTTCTCTGCATATGTGCAGCCAGACAACTGGGGCAGCCTTGTGAACCTACCAAAGAAGATGCCTGCTCTGGTGTTGGGATGAGCAGTGCTTTGCTCATTCTAATTTGCTTTGAGAAGCACCCTTTCCAGTGCTTTGCACAGTCCTAATATTTTATGTCATGTGGCAAAAATGGAGATCTATAATAAGTACTGGAAATCTATACTTTAGATTATCAAGTTTTGAAGTTGGTAGCTAATCTCTTCACAGGAGTTTGAGTTGCATCAATCAGCAGGTTATAATGTTTAGCTTCAGCTGCTGATTTCAAAATATTAAACTATCATTAATATTAAATTATACTGATCTAAAACTAGCTTAGCCTGTTCCTAACCCTTTAACAATCACTACTTCACTTAAACATGGGAGTATATTCCTGTAAAATAGTAACTTGCAGATAGGGCTGGCAGCAAAATTTGACAACATAGTGTGTTTTTCTCCTTTTCCAATTTATTCTGCCTCCACAGTAAGCAGTCAGGTAATAAAAGCAGGATGGGTACGTTATTGGAGTATTATGAACAGTTTTGTCCACTACATCCCAAGGAACAATACTGTACTGAAAAGTCAGGGGGATGTCATGATAAAAGTATATAAAAGTATGCATAGTTTGAAGAGTAGGCAGGAAAGTATATCAATGGATGACATACAGTCAATTACTTAATTCTCTATTGAAATATTATAGCCCAGGGCTTTCAATAAAGGTGAATGATGGAAGATAAAAGGGTAGCACATTTCAGAGCAGATATTTAATAACAGAATTTGTTACCTCAGGATTAATGGTAGTCCCAAAATGGAATGGCTTCATAGAAGTATAAGGTTATAAGTGATTACTAACCAAATCTAGTTATTTAGGGCTATTATATATAGGTAGTCCTCCTTTAGCTACCACAATTGGGACCGGCAACTCAGTCGCTAAGTGGCACAGTCACTATGTGGAAAATCATGTGACTGTGCTTATGATTTTACTTCAGCTTTCCTTTTTCCCCATTCCCCCACCCTTTGGAATGCTCACCTCAGCACTGGGATAATTAGCAAGAAGGGAATTAATGTTTGTATTTGCATTCATTGGAGAAGAAGAAATTACAAGAGAGGAAGGAGGCACACAATGGGGAATACACATCAAAAGGAATGTGGTTGCGCCAGCTATTTGCCTAGCATGCTCGCAGCTCCCACTGTATTCCTTTCAATGTGTATTCCCCACTGTGTGCCTGCTTCCTCTCTTGTAATCCCTTCCTCTCCAATCTCTCCAATCTGTGAGGGAGAGGGAGAGAAAAACGGGTCAGGTACAGGACAAAGCGTACTAACTGACTGTAATGGCAAATGCATGATGAGAGAGAGACACTGTGAAGATCATAAATGTGTGCCTTGGTCACAAAATTAATTTTTCAGCACTGTCATAACTTCAAATGGTCCCTGCACAAGGCAGTCAATAAGCGAGGTGTACCTGTATTACAGTATCAGAGGTAAGATGCCTGTCAGTACATTTGCTGGTAGGTACAACTGCATATACTTTATGTTTGGTGGATGACCTTCCTGTAGGCATTTGAGATTAAGCAGAATTAGATAGTTTATTGATTGACTAGTCTTACCATCATCTAACTAAGCAGAATTAGTTTTGTGATGTTCTCACTGTCATATAGTCTCAAAAGGAGCTTCATTATGTTGTTTAAGCAGGGGTTATTAGAGTTTTGGAGAGAATTTTATTTGTTTTTCTCTGTTCTCCATTGAACATTAAAATGTGGGATTGGAGAAGTCTAATGCATGTAGCAATCTGAGAAACCCCTCCCTTATGACTTTCAGCTCTATCTCCAGAAGGATTTTTTAAACCTAATTAGATAATTTCTAGTATGAGAGCTAATAGGGAAGAGAGAAGTGCTTCAAATAAATTCATGGAAGTTATCTTTGTAGGTTGTGTTCTCCTTACCTGCATGGGCATTTTCTTGTCTGAAACATGACAGGGCAATTATATAACTGAATAAATAAAAGTGCCCACAATATTTTTAATTTTATCCTTTTATCTGGGATAAGGTAGGAGATAATACGTTGCAAAATTCCTGTCTTTCTTTGGCTAATAAAAATACTAGAACTGCACACAGAAATAAAAAAGGGATGCTTTGTAAAATGCTTTGGCGTGAGTGAAAGTACATTCCTGGAAGTATTAAATCAGCTACATTCTCTGGAAGACTCAATATAGCGGCCTCAGCGGTTCCTGGAAGTGTTCCGAACGTGTAGATATACAATTGGACGCTCTGGGAAAGCCTTTGACACAGCTTGTAAAGCTTTCTGGAAGACACAGCTGCTTTAATGCTTCAAGGAGATACACTGCCAATGTGTTTCATGAAATGCCTTTTTCAGAAGTTTTGTACAGCCCTAAAAGTGCTACTCTTTCATTGCTTCCAGATTGATGGGTCCTAGCACTTGACAGTTGAAAAACCTTATGCAAGTACAGTGTTTAACTTTTTGTTGTTAATGGAGTTTGATTTTCTGGTAATAAGAGATGAAAAAAAATTGAGAGGATTACAAATGGAAGACAGCAGCCTTCTGGATCACCAGTAAAATTTCATGAGTGAGGCACAGCAGTTTGCAGAATAAAAACCTCATCTGAAAGCACCTTTTAAACACAGAGATCAATTATGACAATATTCAAAGGCTTTTCAGCTGTCTTTTTGGAGTATGTTACTGTAAATTATGTGCAGGAGAAAGAAAAGTATTGATTGGGTTAAGGAAAAAAATACAAATGTAGATGCATTTTCATGTGTGAAGGGGAAAAAGACCCCCTCAAGCATTTACATAATAGCAGTTAAGTGTATTCATACAATCTTGAGCAAATATGTAGATCTGTATTGCCAGAAAGGTGGTTGGAGGAAATTTAACTCTGTTTCTTGGAAATGATTAAACCTAGACTGCAAAGATTTTGTTCTGTGCGTTTGTAGCTATACGGCTGTGTTGATGTAGTATTATGACAGGCAAACAATATGTCACATTGTTATCTCTGGTGTCTTGTTTGTATTTCATCATGTTGCCTAACATTCCAGATCTTAGGGGGGGAAATGTTGATGAATAGAGCTTATAAGCACAGGTATTTGAGAGATAGCCTGGGTCCCTGCCCAGCTGCTTGCTGAAGCAAAGAAAAGTATTCTGAGGATGAATACTCTTATGTGCTGTAGACCAGACATGGTAATAAATTTGGAAAACTGCGGTATGATTCTGTGGGTATTTAAAAGTATATATTATCTAGGGCAGTGTTTCTCAACCTTGGCAACTTTAAGATGTGTGGACTTTGACTCATAGAATTCCCCTTAAATTTAAGATCATCTTCTTCATTGCATCAAACAGCCTACTGCAGATCATTTGGGTTCTCAGCCAACAACATGTTAAAATCTGTTTACAAAAGTACACATACATTCATATCCCAAACCAGCCTACCTCCAACATCACCTCAGGCATCCCTTACACATTTATCTCTAAGTATCCATCCATATCTTATTTTCTGGTCAGTGTTGAACCAGCTTCCATTCATTCACATGCATGCTTAACTATTATCATATACTGCTGTTACCACATTCGGCAGCCAATTGCAACTCCAGCAGTTGTATGTACGTCATTTCTGCATTCAGCAGGAATTCTGTTTTAAAGATTCACTGGGAAGTTTGTGTAATGTGCAGATATAGATAAGACTATTAAAATTCCTACCCTCTCATCTGCAGTCTTTGCAGAGTTACCAAATATTCTACCAGGCAAACGTAGAATTGATTGTCTACTTAGCTGATTGTGTACTTAGATGAATAGAAATAAACCAAATTTCTCCAAGATATCCCTATATTATTTAAATAGAAAGTTGGAGTATTTTCTAGTGCTGGGCATCATTGCTTGATTTAGCATTATGGCATGGATGCCAAAAGAAAACAAACATACTTTTAAATGGCCAAAATCTCAGATTTTGTAAGATTTTAACAGTTTTTTAAAATTTTTGTTAGGACTTATATATGCCACTTGACAGTTGTTGCAGACAACATAACATCTGTGAGTGTAACATAGTCAACTCTTGATGTAAGTGGTAGAATCTGAGAAAGCATATTATACTGTTCACTTTTTGCCCTCCTTGTAATAATAGGTAGTTGCCTGACAAGCGTTTATTAACATTTGGTGTTGGGATGGCATAAAACAGGAAAATGGGAGAGAAGTATCAAAATTAATAATAACCTGTGTATGAACACAGCAGGATGTTCAGATGGGAACCTTGTTTGCCATGGAGCACACCGTTTTTCTTTTAACATGTAGGTAGAAAGTGGAAAGTTACTGTTTAGTTTTGGTGCCAGAATCTTGAACAGAAGTCATTACTTGTGGTATGTTTACAGGCCACAGGATATTTGCTAGTTTATATCTTGCTTGCTAAATTGGCAAATGTTTATTTTTACTGGTAAACATAGTGGAGATTAGTCCTGAGTGGTTTCTTTCACAACAAAATTGTGTTTGTTGAACTTATTAAACAGGGCTCTTTTTATATGTCAGCTATGCATTGAATATGATATAAAACTGGAATTGCAAGGATAGTCTCTTGCTCAGGTGTGATGTGCTGCTGATCCAGTTCATGGTAATTATATTTTGGACATAACGAGAAGAAGAAAAACTTCAATATTTCATGTTTGAAGCAAGACTGCAGTGTATGGCACTGTCCTTTGTGCCAAGGCAAAAATATGGTTTGTTTGGTTTGAGCTTACAGTAGTAGGTTTTATGAATTGAACTGGTTGTGACATATTCAGTAAACCATGAGTGAGCCTGATGTGTCTTAAAACCCTTTATATAAGTGTGGTACAAAACATTGCTAACTTGGGAATAACTGCATTGTGTGAGAAAACCAGCGCAAGATCCACTTATCTTATTAGTAAAAAAAAAAATTGATAGCAGTAATTGTGGTTGTCTGGAAAACATAATAAAATCTGAAGTCTAATTATTTTTCTATCCTATGCATCCCAGTGAATTAACACTGTCAGTATTTAGGATGCTTTTTTTATCGGTTGCATGTTTTTAATTTGAAAAGGAAAAGAGCCATTTTTTATGGCAGATTGGGGAAAAAGTGGTCTTCTCTTCCTTTGAAGAATCTCGCTTTTCTCCAGTGAGAAATCCAATTTGTTTTCAAGAGACAGAAGCTACATGTAGTTAACATGCTGTTATCTATATTTTTAACAAAGTATATATAGAAACCTGAACAAGAGATGGGTAGTTGTGTGTTTGTGGTAACAGCATTATCCTATCTCTTGCAGAAAACAGCACCATGTGTTCAATTAAAAGGAAAACTATAGGTTGAGAACATTCATGGTTCAAAATCCCATTTGGCTAAGAATGTAAAAAATGTCCTTAAGCAAGTCCATTATCTCTTGGCATAGTGGGGATGTTGTGAAGCTGTCGTTTAGTCACCGAATCAGGGGTGAGTTATCTAAAACTTGTGTCTCCCAAAGGCTTCTAGAAGCCCTCTTACCACATTGCCAAAATGTGCTGCTGAAAATCAGTAAAGTGATTTTCTGCTGTTTTATGCTAAAAATAGAATAAGGTAGTTACTTAAGCTTTAGTATGGGCTTAAGCCACTTAATAGTAGGAGAAACGAAAGGAAAATATCCCACCCAAAGGAATATGAATACAAAATACAAACCTTGTCTATTTCTTTAATCCAGTACTCATTGCTCCACCCACTGCAACCATCAGCACCGAAGTACAATTTCCTTTCCCACAAAAAGTGGACCTTTCTTGCAATCCACAATTATGTCATGCTTCTTGAAAAAATAATGTACAGATGCAGAGTGAGAATAATGCTGCGTTGAGTAGTGAAGGATCCAATAATACATCATCCATAGTACCCAAGGCAGTTAATGACAAAAATAGTTAAAAACACAATCAAAACTAAAATTAACACACTTTATTATTATAAATAAAGAAGTATAATAAGGTATAATTATAGCTTTTTTATTTTTTAATGTTTGGTTTTATAACTTTTAACTGTATTTATGTTTTTTAGTATGTTGTAAGCCGCCCAGAGTCCCCCATTGTGGGGAGATGGGCGGGGACAAATTAAATAAATAAAATAAAAAATAAATAAAAATAATAAAATAATCAATAGAGCAGTCCTGTGTTGGGCAGGAGGTTGGACTAGATGATCTCCAAGGTCCTTAACAATCCTTACATTATATGATTCCATGAATACCAACACAGCAATTAGAAAGTAAATTAAACATAGTTGATCATTAATTTATGGTATCAGGATAATGAAACACTTTGTTTATGCTCTTTGTAAAAATCAGATGTCTGCCAAAAATATTTGAAAGCTATTACAGGTAGTCCTCGCTTAACAACTGCCCTGTTTAGTGACTGTTCAAAGTTATGATGTACTGAAAAAGTAACTTTATGACTGGTCCTTTCACTTATAACCATTGCAGTATCCCCAAAGTCACGTGATCAACATTCAGGCGCTTTGCAACCGGCGGGTATTTACGGCCATTCCAGTGACTCATGGTCTCAGGATTGCCATTTGCGCACTTCACAGCCGGCTTCCGATAAGCCAAATCAATGGAGAAGCCGGCAGTGAAATCGCAGGTTCCAGTCACATAATGTCTCACTTAACAACCGTGGGGTGATTCACAACAACTGCAGCAGAAGTGAGGTTATAAGTCCGTCATGGTTATGTGATGTTTTGCTTAATGACCATGTTGCTTAGTGACAGAGTTGCTGGTCCCAATTGTGGTCGTTAAATGAGAACTATTTTAAGTGAATAAACTGTATTTATAACTATACTCTCTGCTGTTTTTCCACAACAGTTATATTTTAGAAACTGAATTTTAATGAATTATAGATTTGTAATCATCTTGTTTTATTTTAAAAAATGAATAATTAGCATCTAACCATCGTTTTAAAAGACTGACAAATATGAAGCATTTCTTTAAAACTTTAAGGAAGGTGATGACTTTATAGGGTGCCCTTTTCATGTTCCTATTTTTGTTCCATCCACTTTGCCTTTGCTTTTTCCGTAGGTGAAGCTGCACTAAGAGGAGAACCCAGGATGCAGTCTCTCCCCGTATCTGCTGCTGTAACCAACCATAGGACAGGGCCACCACCAATCAGTCCTTGCAAGAGGAGGTTCAGTGTGGACCAAGGAGATGATGATCTAGACTGTGAAAAGGAACATGTATCTAAAATGAGTCGATTATTCAGTCCTCATCTGTAAGTTTTTAATTTATCCTTTTCCTTACTTTTGCCTGTAATTAAACCAGTCAGTGCTGTTATTATTTAGAAAGCAATGTACTCAGGTTTTGTTCAGATATTACTTATTTTTTGAAAAGTGACAATCCAGCATGCATCACTGTATTTAGTTGTAAAGATAAGGGGTATAGTTGCCTCCCAAAATTGTATTTTTGTGTCTAGTTATTTCCCTCACACTCTGTATCAGGTTGCACATTATGCTGTGCTCTGATAGGTAGGATAACATTCAGTTTTACTATGATAAAGTGTCGCCACAAATCAGGACCTAAAAATGTTGACATGAGGATTTTAGTTAACTGTAACAGCTCTGTAACGTTAATTTATAATTCTTTCATTGCATTTCACTTTAAGTATTACACTGAAGAGGGCTGTCTTTTGCTGATGCAGCGTTATAATCACTTTTAGTTGAAAACCAAAAACTTCAAAATATCTTGCAGGAGACTTCCCAGTTCTATCATTCAGCAAAGCACAAACTCTGTTCACCCTTTTTATCCACAGCATTAGTTCTACTTATGCCTGCTGCTAGAAAATGCTTAGGTATGTTTTAAAATACCACTACTCTGAGAGGAAAAGTGTGTGTGTGTGCATAAGCACATGCGTGCAGACACAGGCTAGGGAACTTAAGAACAGCTGCTCAGCAAGCCGTACGTCAACAGCTGGTCTCATAAAGACAGGTTGCTGTATGCTTCCATTCTTCACATGCCAGCAGAGTTTTGCTCTCTTTGCTGGAAAAGAAGAACATTATTTCCACCTTTTTTTTTTTCTTCTCTTCCCAGGCGTAGAACTGTGATTGGCCTGAAGAAGAAGCTGAGAGAATTCCTTTCATTCCTTACTAGAGGAAGTGATTGGAGTATTTCAGCCAAGCCAACTTGATCACTCTGCTTTTCTGGCTGTCCCAGCCCAACCAGCACTCCACATTCCTTACATTCCACCCAGCTTGGGGTTGTTGTGTTCCCTTGTAAGATGTAGACCGAGTATTTCTCCTCAGATAAATCACAGGAGTGTTAGTCAGAGGCCTGCAGACTGCAGGCTCGGAATGTGTGACTGATAAAAGCTTCAGCATTTGAAAGAATGCAAACTCACAAAGAGTGAAAAGTGTCCCCTTTCCCCTGTTTTGTATACTTCCAGCTAACGGCTTAAAATTGTTACTTAGAGTAAGATTTGTGATCCTTGGGAGAAAAGAAAAAAATAACGTTTCTTTCAATTTTGCATAGGAAAATTTAGATACATTTGCATTGTGATAGAATTCGAGGACTTTGAAATTAATAAAACTATAAAAATAAAATAAAAATAGTTATGCTGAATATGTCCTTTAATGCAGATACATGGAATTTTAAAAGCTAAAGTCACATGATATTTTGAGATTTATTTGTCTTGAAGCCATGAAGTAGAATTCCGCTCAAGATGACGCGTAGTTCATTGTCATGAATATTTCATAAATTTTCATATTTACAAAAATTCAGACTTACAGCAGTTGTAGAAGTGATTGTAGTATTATTATTTTGATCTTTTTCTCTTTCTATGGCTTTTCGCAGAGTTCTTTTAAACATAGGAAGGGAGGTAAAAAATTAAGAGATCAGGTCAAATGTGAGAAACACTTGTATAAAAAATTATATTCAACAGTATTATGCTTGGCAACACCCAGATACACTTTGGCTGTTATAAATCTTTTTGTATTGCATTTGTAGGAAATGGGAAAAACCTATTGCTGGCACGATTTAAGAGAATTACAAAGGAGTTGGAGAGTATTATTGTTGTTTGGCCCTATTATAAGAAACCTTCCTTAGGACAAGTTCTTTATTTTCTAATCTCTTTAACTGCATATTTTATATTTAAATTATAAAAAACGCTTCAGAGTTTAGGTTGCCAAAGTCATTGGAGTAGGAAGAGAAAGTTGTTTGCTTCTTTGCATGTATTACTTTATTTAATGCAGAAAGTGGGAATACTCATTGTCTGCTGATGTTTTCTTGAAGGGGAAAAAAAAGAACTGCTCAGGGTAAAAGTTAAGCTAGAAAATAACTACAGTGATACATTTTTACTGTATCACTGATACAGTGAATGAAATTTTCTTCCCTTTCTAATAATACTAGAACCTGGGGCCATCCAGTTAAGTGGAAAGTTGGGAGATTAAGGATATATAAAACGGCCCCTGTCTTTATCCAATATTTCAGCTATCTTAAGTTGTAGGGATGGCCACAATTTGCATGACCTTAAAAAGGAATTGAATGTTTTTGAATAATCTAAGATTGCCAGTGGCATATAAGGGGTATATATTCATTATTAGCGGCAGTGCTGCTTCCGGTTCCAGTTGTTGAGAATATAAGCAGAAGATAGTTAGCAGGCTCAACGTGTGTTCATTGATTTTCTTGAGGCAGTCATCCAGTGTAAGAGCAGAATATTGAACTATGAAGAATCTTGTTATGTTTCTTAAGTTATTAGATGCAACGTTTAATGTTTATTCAGCTACCAGATCATCTACATAGTCTGTCTAAAAAAAATCTCCATTATTGAGAACCATATAGTTTAGCATAGGGCTTCGCCTTTCATTATTAAAACATCAGATAACATAAAGTAGCTTTGTGATTATTGAATAAGGCAAATTGAATAAAGACATATCTGTTTGACATAACCTATGAAAAATGCTTCACACACTTTAAAAAAGTCTGTATTGAGTGTGAGATTTGCCCCGTTCGACAGAGAAACTCTCGTGACACGTGTGGTTCACAAAGAAGGTTTACTCATGCATAACGTAGTAGTCACAAGCAAAGCCAGGACTGGCTTGGTACAATTGCATCACTTGTTATATTCCCCCCTTCCCGCGCTTTTTCCCGCCTCGTGATCGCGTTGCGGCTGTGGGCTATTAGGCCCCCCAATGTCCCCCCTGATCGTTCATGATGGCAGGGTCGGTCAGAGTCCATTGTCCTTGATTGCCAGTCCCCCTCCGGCTGGGTTGGCCCCTCCCTGCTACGTGCAGACCCGCGGGTTCTGTGCTGCGTTGCGATCTTGTTTCGCTGCCCTGCGGCCCCGTTCCTTGCTTGCTCGCGCCGTTATCAGTTCATAATTAAAAGCTTCCGCTGCGGTTTTCCTGTTTAGCTGGCCGCAGGTGGCTCGTTAATTAGCGGCGCTTTCGGTTCCTCTTTTCCCCGCTAGCTACCGCCGGTGGATTCCGCGTGGTCTGGTTGCGAGCTTCCCTGCAACCCCGTGCTCCCCTGAAGCCTCGTGCTGACCGAACCTGACATGCCGCCCCCCTGACGACAACTCCCCCCCCTCGGTCCTATTTCGGCTTCCCGGGGTATTTACTGTAAAAGTCCCGCACTAGGTCCGGCGCCCTTATGTGGGTTTTACTCACCCATTCGCTGTGGGACTTGGGAAATGTTTCCATTGCACTAGGAGCTGGGTCTGCCCCTTGTGCCTCCGGGCGTCCAGTATCCGGTTGATTTCGAAATGCTGCTCCCCCCCGACCATGATGGGTGGTGGTACTCCCTCCGCCTTGTGCCAGGCGTTCCCCGGCTGGTGCAACTTTAGCAGGCTGCAATGGAACACCGGGTGGATCTTCCCGAGGCTTTTCGGGAGCGTCAGCCTGACGGTCACCGGATTGATGACCTCCGAAATGGGGAACGGCCCCACAAACCTCGGGCTGAGTTTTTCGATGCCTGGTGCGTCTTTAGGTTTTTGGTTGACAGATACACCTGGTCCCCCACTTTCCACTTTTCCTCGGGGAGCCTCTTGCGGTCCGCGTGCTTCTTGTAGTCGGCTTTGGCTCTTTGCAATGCCGCGTGCGCCGCTCGCCGGGTCTCGTCGATTTGGGCGAACCAGGCGTCCAGGGAGTTGATCTGGGATTCCGGCTGAGGCAGCTCCGGCATGGGGATGAAATCTCTCCCGGTGGCTACTTTGAACGGAGAGAACCCGGTGCTCTTGTGGACGGCGTTGTTGTATGCCACCTCCGCGAATGGTAGTAGCTCCGCCCAATCGTCCTGTTGGTGCCCCACGTAGCAGCGCAGGTACTGTTCGAGCCCCCGTTCAGGCGTTCCGTGGCTCCGTCCGTCTGCGGGTGCGCCGCGGAGGATAGGGCTTGTTTCGTCCCCACCCGCTTCAGGAACTCCCGCCAGAACCGCGCGATGAAGTTGCCGCCCCGATCGTTGACGATACGTCGAGGTGCGCCGTGGAGTCGGTAGACATGTTGCACGAACAGTTTCGCCAGCCCCTCGGCCGTGGGGACTCGCCGGCACGCTACAAAGTGCGCTTGTTTGGAGAATAAGTCCGTGACCACCCAAATGGCGGTCTTCCCCTTACTCTCCGGGAGCTCCACTATGAAGTCCATGGCGACCTCTTGCCAAGGGCCGTCGGGTTCCGCTACCGGCTGGAGTAGGCCTCTAGGTTTGCCTTTGGCTCCTTTCGCTGTTGCGCACACCGGGCAACCCCCGAGTACGCCTCCACGTCCTTCCGGAGCGTGGGCCACCAAAACTGCCGCCGGATTAAGTGGAGTGTCTTTACGAAGCCGTAATGCCCCGCGCTCCGGCTGTCGTGGGCTCTCTCCATGACCTCCCGTCGGCAACCCTCGGGCACGTACAGCTTTCCTTCGTGCCACCACAACCCCTCTTGGCCGGTTAGCGCCTCTCGGTTCTGCTTGAGCCAACCGTCCCGCTCCGCTGCCTCCGCGAACCCTTGCCTTACTTCAGACGCCGCGTCCCGTCGCTCCCCCTTGGTCTGGCTTCGGGTCACCGCCTTTGCAGCCAGCCTGCTGGCGGGGATGACGGAGTCCACGATCTCCTCCCGTAGGCTGGCGTGTTGGGGCATGCGAGACAGTCCATCCGCTAAGAAGTTGCGCTTCCCGGGGATGTGGTTCAGTGTGAACCTGAACCTCCCGAAGTATTGGGACCACCGTGCCTGTTTGGGGGATAGCTTACGCGGGGTCTTCAGGGCCTCAAGGTTCTTATGGTCCGTCCACACCTCGAACGGTTCAGTTGCCCCCTCCAGTAGATGCCTCCACGTGGCCAGCGCCCACTTGACCGCGTACGCCTCTTTCTCCCACACCATCCACCTCCTCTCCGTCTCGGTGAATTTGCGGGAGGCGTAGGCGCACGGGTGGATGGCCCCCTCCGGGCTGGGTTGGAGCAGGACTGCTCCCGTTGCCACGTCTGATGCATCCACTTGGATTATAAACCGCCGGTCTGGGTCGGGATGGCGCAGGATCGGCTCCGCGGTGAACCGCTGTTTTAGTTCCTCAAACGCCCCCTGGCATTCTGCAGTCCACGCGAGTGCCATGCTGGGCTTGGGGGTTTCCCAGTGCCCTTGGTTTTTAGCAGGTCGGTTAGGGGAAGGGCGATTTGGGCGAAGTTCGGGATGAACTGACGATAGAAGTTCGCAAACCCTAGGAAGCTTTGGAGTTGCCTCCGGGTTCGCGGCGCTTCCCAGCCCAGGACATCCCTTACTTTCGCCGGGTCCATCTCAATTCCCCGGCTGGATATTCGGTAGCCGAGGTAGTCTAGTTGCTCTCGATGGAACTCGCATTTCGAGAGCTTTGCGTACAGCTGTGCCTTCAGCAGTCTCTGGAGCACCGTGCGCACCAGGCTCACGTGCTCCGCCAGGGTCTCGGTGTAGATGAGGATGTCGTCCAGGTAGACCAGGACGCCCCGGTAGAGTAGGTCGTGCAGCACCTCATTAATTAGCTACATAAATACCCCCGGGGCCCCTTTTAATCCGAACGGCATCACGGAAAACTGGTAGCTTCCGAGCGGGGTGTTGAACGCCGTCTTCCACTCATCTTTTGCGCGGATCCTAACTCTGAAGTAGGCTTCGCGGAAGTCAAGTTTTGTGAACACCCTCCCCTTCGACAGATGCGACATCAAGTCCTTCATCAGGGGGAGGGGGTATTTGTACTCCGTGCTGATTGCGTTCAGCCCCCGGTAGTCTACGCACATACGGAGCGAGCCGTCCTTCTTCTCCCGGAATAACACCGGGGCCGCTAATGGTGACTTCGCGGGTTGGATGAATCCCCGTGCTAGGTTCTTGTCTATGAACTCGCGCAGGGCTCCCATCTCCCTCCTCGACAGGGAGTACATTTTTGGCTTAGGCAGGGTCGCTCCTGGCTCTAGCTCGATGGCGCAATCACTGGGCCGGTGTGGTGGGAGCTGGTCAGACTCCTTCTCCCCGAACGCTGCCGCCAGGTCTCGATACTGCCTCGGGATTCCGCCGCCCGTCGGGGGTTCCCCGGGTCCGGCCCCTCGCTTTGCGGTCGCCTCGCCAGTCGCCGCTGCCTCCCCTCGCTTCGGGATCGTGGCGGGTCTCCGGGGTCCCGGCGCTGCTGCTGCTGCTGTTGCTGTTGCCGCCCGGGTCTCGGGCCCCATCTGCTCTCGCCCCGTCTCCCGGTGTCCCGGACCCTCCGCTTGTCCGCCGGTGGTTGCGGCTGCCTCCGTCTCCACGGCTCGGTCCCCTCTGCTCTCGCCCCTCGCCGGTCTGTCGACCCCGAACCGCACTGCCTCCGCCGTCCAGTCGACTCGTGGGTTCCGCCGCCGCAGCCACGCCAAGCCGAGTACCACCGCGTAGTCGGCCACCGGGACCACCACGAACCTCAGTTCTTCCCGGTGACTCCCGATCGTCATCTGGACCGGCTCGGTGTAATACTGAGCTGGCCCCCCCCCTGCCAGCGTGCCATCTAACTGGCTGAATGAAATGGGCTCCCGGAGGCGCCTCAGCTGTAGCCCGAGCCCCGAGACCACCGCTGGGTGCATCAAGCAGTGGGTGCAGCCCGAGTCCAGTAGCGCCCGTAGCTGCGCCTCCCCTCCGGATCTCACCCCCGGACGTGTATCCTCACCCGGAACGGTGGGCAGTCCTCGTCTCCTATTGGGTCCGCGCGCCTCGACTCCCTGCTCGCACTGGGACGCCGTTCAGTGCGAGCGCGCCTCGTTTCCCGCCGGCGCCGAGTCCTCTCCGGAGGATGCTGTCTCCGGGGTCGACCACCCCCGCGTCCTTTCTCGGTCACCGCCGCCACTGCCCCCTTCCGCGGTCGGTCACCGGTCCTTTTCCCGTTCGCACGCGGGGTTTTGACTTCGGGCCGTGGTGGGGCGCCTTCCCGCTCCGTCGGGCACTGCGCCGCTCGGTGGCCTCTGCCTCCGCATCGGAAGCACAGATTCGGGGCTCTGGTCGCCTCTCGCCTCCCGGTGGACTGCCGTCGACCGCTCCGTCTCTCCTCGGGGTCCTCTCCCTCGGCCGGTCCCTCGTCTGGTCCCGTCGTCTTGTGCTCTGTTGGATCTGCCGCCACGCCGATTCCGCCGTTCCGGCCAGCCAGATCCAATCCTTCACTGTGGACGGGTCGTCCCGCCCCAGTGCCCGTTCCAGGATCTCTGGGTTGAGTCCCCTCTTAAAATACTTCACCTTCAGGGACTCCGGCCAGTCCGCGAGCTTCTCGGCCAACCTCCGGAACTCCAGGGCATATTCCGATACCGATTTGCCCCGCTGTCTGAATTGTAGGATGTCGTCCTCCGCCCGCTTGGCGCTCAATGTGTCCTCGAATCTGTCCCGGAGCGCCTGCATGAAGTCCGGGAAACTCCGTAGTTCCGCCGCGTTGGCATCGTACAGCCCGATCACCCAGCTGGCGGCTTGGCCATCTAGCAGCTCGGCCACGTAGGATACCCTGTCCTCGTCTCTAGCGAATAGGTGACCACCCCTCTGCATGAACCCCCTGACGTGCGTCAGAAAGTGCGGCAGCTGTTCGGGGTCCCCTGAGAACTTCCCAGTGATACCTCGAAGTCTCAGGGCGTCTGCCGCCCGTTGGTCCTCCGACCGGGGCGCCGTGGGTGGTGCCGGCGGGGGTGTCAGACCGCCCCCCCTGTCGCTCGCCTCCTCGTTCACCGCCGGTGGCCCCACTCTCTGTAGTAGGGTCTGGAGCATCGCCTCCACGGCGTCTAGGCGTCGCTCGACTCCTCTAGTCGGGCGAATTTCTCGCTCCACTCACGGTTCCGGAACCCCGAACCCCGGGTCATCGTAACGCCTGAATCGTCTGGTCCTTGGTTCACGCCCATCGACCACCGCTCGGATGGAGTGCGCCCGGCCCTGGCCGCTGCCCCGTCGCTCCCAGGCGGCTCCGACCGCCCTTCCGCGAGCCTGGATCCCTCGCGCTCCAGCTGACCCACGGATTCCTCGTCGCTGGTCATGCCTGTATTGAGAAAGAAAACGCTCCTCGGTGGTACCGGGTAGCGCTGACGGTGAGTCCTGGCTTTATGTGAGATTTGCCCCATTCGACAGAGAAACTCTCGTGACACGTGTGGTTCACAAAGAAGGTTTACTCATGCGTAACGTAGTAGTCACAAGCAAAGCCAGGACTGGCTTGGTACAATTGCATCACTTGTTATATTCCCCCCTTCCCGCGCTTTTTCCCGCCTCGTGATCGCGTTGCGGCTGTGGGCTATTAGGCCCCCCAATGTCCCCCCTGATCGTTCATGATGGCAGGGTCGGTCAGAGTCCATTGTCCTTGATTGCCAGTCCCCCTCCGGCTGGGTTGGCCCCTCCCTGCTACGTGCAGACCCGCGGGTTCTGTGCTGCGTTGCGATCTTGTTTCGCTGCCCTGCGGCCCCGTTCCTTGCTTGCTCGCGCCGTTATCAGTTCATAATTAAAAGCTTCCGCTGCGGTTTTCCTGTTTAGCTGGCCGCAGGTGGCTCGTTAATTAGCGGCGCTTTCGGTTCCTCTTTTCCCCGCTAGCTACCGCCGGTGGATTCCGCGTGGTCTGGTTGCGAGCTTCCCTGCAACCCCGTGCTCCCCTGAAGCCTCGTGCTGACCGAACCTGACATTGAGCACATTTAGGATGAGACTATCATATGGTTTTCTGGCAACCCCCAAATGTGTAGTACTTTATCCTTTGCTGTTAGCTAAATTAATTTATGATATTAGTTGTCAATGCAAGTTTATCACCCTGAAGTAAGAGGAGTAACTGAAAGTTTCTTCATGACCCCTGAAGGAAAACATAAATTACCTAAGGTGCTGGCCTTATTTTGGTTCCATGATTTTTTCTGCAACAGAAAGAGAATAAGCAGGGATTTACAAAATAGTGACAGCACCATTGCTCTAGACTTTAAGACTTCACCAGTGTGATGCTTCACAGACGTATTTGGATGTCAGTGCCCAAAATCCTTAGCCACCATGGACACTTCTGAAGGGCACCGGTTCAGGGAACATTACTGTAGACTTTTCAATTCATTTTCATTTGTTTTACAGCTTGCTATCCTCCCACAAAAGGCAAGCTGGAAAACTTTAATGACCTTTCTAAAGTATCAGAGCTTTCAGACTGAAGAGGAATTATTTATTATGCTAACTCCATATGTTAAAATAGCCACGAAACTTAATAATACATACTGATTTTATGCTTAATTTAACTTGCCCTCCAGTATCCATAATAAAATTTTGAGATGCTATTAAAATTTCCAAAGTTTTGAAATATACTTCCTTTGGGCTGATAGTTATGCCCTGGGCAAATGTTTATCTTTTAGTGAAGAGTGAAGAAGACTATCCTCTTTAATTGCAGGATGTCTTTACAGTTTTATATATCTGGTCCAGTTTATTTTAGGTTGAAAGTATCTGAATGTTGCTGTATAAGTGGAACGCTAATTATGTGTTCTCCCTTAAAGTTTAAACAGAGGTCTCGGGCCTGATTTATATTGTATGCATTTTTCGTTTGTTAGGTTGGAGGTATTTTCTCATTTTCACAGTTCAGCTGAAAACAAGGGTCCCTTTATCCTTAGAGGGAGCTCTTAATAGCTGACCTCAGCCTTTTCACAGGAGGCATAATTTCTGCCTTAAGAGTCTTCTATGCTGAGCTTTATAATTTTTTTAGGTCATTTTCTATGTCAAGAAACAGACCTCCCCCCCAAAAAGAACAAGTCTAATAGTATCAACATTACTTCATTTTTATAGAGCTTTTAAGTAGGAGCTTTTAAATGCCATAGCAGTGAGAGGTTTAGCCATATTTTATTTTATTTTATTTTATTTTATTTTATTTTATTTTATTTTATTGGATTATATTGGATTATATTGGATTATATTGGATTATATTGGATTATATTGTGTTGTATGTATTGTATGTATTCATATGAATTTATATACCTCCCAGCTTCCAAGACCCTAGGTGGTTTGCAGTAGAAAACTGTATTTACTAATTATGAGTAGTGAAATTTATTAATCAGAATGATTGTGTTAAAGCAGAACATAGATAGTTTTGAAATTTTACCCCGGTTTCTGAATCCTTTTTGTGGGTACCAAGATTTTAGTGTATTTGAAATTTTTGTAGCAATTTCTTGGTGATTCTTTGTGGAGAAGATTTAGCAATGATTTGACTGGATAACTCTCAGATTTTCTGGCACACATGGATCATGACATAGTTTCTCTAAAGTTATACTGTAGTGCAAAGGATACTTGGAAATTTGGAATGGCTGTGCTTTGAACAAGGCTCTTGGGATGCTGTTAGGCTGGTGGACATAAAACAGTTGTTTAGTAAGGTGACAAAAACAGGTATTGTTTTGTGTGTTTTGTGTTTAAATGTTTTAGTCCTGTTTACTCCAATAGAATTGACTTACAAGTCTGGTATTTTGAAATGGCTTTTGTCTGGGCTGCAAAAATCCAAATTACCACTAACTGGAAGCAAAGAGGTACAGATTTTTGCAGCCCAGGCTGGTACTCTCTTTCATGGCAAGGCTGAATGCTCTTTTTCATGAAGGCTATTAAAAACTGGAATGAAAACCTTCAGAATTTGCATTTATGAAGACAAAAGGGATCATAGGCTATATTTTCACAGGGCTTGATTTGAGTATGATGCATCAGACACAATGTAGAAGCTCAATTTGGAAATTGCACCATTTTTTAAAGTTTACCCTTGTCAGGAAATCAGCAAAACCCATGGAAATATTAAGCATATTTTTTAAATACTTTCTTCGTTTGAGAATAAAAGGTTCATAGACCTTAACAAGATCAATACATACATGGCTTAATAAATATATTTCTTCTGATCTTAGTTTGAAAGCTGGAGATTTGGTGAAATGCATTTTCTTAGTAAGAAGAACCTGAAGAGATACCTGTTGATTAATTGATGTTGAATTTATTCCCAATTGCTGCTTTTAAGTAAGTTGTTCTTAACTAATGACTCAATTAGGCATTTTATGTTTTATTTTGAATGTGTGTCCATGAGAATTTTCAAGTCTATTGTTGCTGTTTTTTAAAGAAATCTTATAATCCTCTTGGCTTCAGAAATGTTGAAAAATTGGCATGTACTGCCTTTTCCATTGTTCTTATAGAGATTATGGAGGGAAGAGTGTTTATATCTCATGAATGAATTGTGTATACAAATTTCTTTGCTGCCAGTAAGTGGGTTGAATAGCATATACGTTCTACCTTGTTTATCTCCCAGTCCTATTCATAGCTAACTGCAAGTGAAGAAACTTGATTCCTATAGACATTTTGGACTACAGCTCCCTCAATTCCTGTTTGTTGGCCAATTTGACCGGCATTCATGGGGGTAGAAATCCAAACATCTGGAAGGCATCAGATTGCCAACCATGTCAGGCAGTGGTAAAATAAAGGGCCCTTGGGAAGATGGCACTTGGACTGTGGTACCTAAATAATTTACTCTCTTCTCAGCTCTTACTTGTGAATGCAGTAGAACACATCTGCTGATTTGCTTTTTAATAAGGCAGTGAAATTAAAAACAAACTGTGCAGTTCTAATATTTAGACTAACAGCATCTAAGGTTCTTATGCTTACACCATTCATTCCTCTGTTACACAATAAACACATGTATACAAGAAAAAATTAAAATACTGTGCAAAGTATTTAAATCAGTAAATACATAACTGTGTTGTTCATGTTCTCTGTAATAATCCCTAAATATGTTAGCAAGAGCTTAGGGTTCTTTTTTATTATTGTTTTATTTTTATTAGAAATTTTCAATGTAATAAAATATACAAAACAAACAAGAACAAAGTACTGTAAGAAATAGAGAAAAAAGAAAAATTGAAAAAAAAACATACAATTGTGCCTTTGCCCTCTTTCTATTGAGTAATTGTCATCTTAAACTTTTCCGCAACCTCTTTGTGAATTTTAATCCCCAAATCCCGTAATCATCCGTTCATTTTTTCTTCTTTCAGCAAAAAGTCCATATAAGGGTTCCAGTCTTTTAAAAAACTATTTTCTCTGATCAGGGCATCACATTTGTATTCAAGCATATAGGGTTTGCAAGGAAGAAAAAAGTGTTTAAGTGACAGCAAAACTTTTTGACATTGGAAGATGAGAGGACAAAGGTCATGGGCTGAACTCTATCAGGATAAAAGAACAGAAAATTTAAGCCAGTGTCAAGTAAAACACTCGAGGGTAACTGAAAATAATATGTATAATAGTGTATTATATTGGAGCTTTTTTTAGGGATTTCATTATCCAGCTATAATTATTAATATGTTAATCTTTCTAGGTGGAAAATTTATAGACAATTTACCATGTTAAATTGGTGTTAAAAATTTACCAGATGTAAAAATGCATGGCATAAAGAAAAGCCATATGGGAATACAGATGAATTATAACAGTATGCCAGAAAAACTTACAATGTTTTATGGTAGTCTTTTGTATTCACTCTAAAAATGGATTTTATCTACACCCCCCCCCTTTTTTTTTTAACTTTTGCCAATTCTTTCTGAAAAGCATTTATTTTACCTATTGCTATGATGGTAGATTTCTTTGTCTCTGCTTTTCTACATCTAAAATTCAGTTTGTTCATTCTTCCCCAAAAATGGAAAAGTTACATTGGCTCCACTGTAACAACATAAGTACCTCTCTTTCTTTGTGGTCTGATGGGTAAGGTGGGAGTGCAAAGTTTCCTGTAATCCTGTAAGTGAAAACTGTTACCTTGAAGATTAGACCAGGCTGGTTCCCACCCAAGCCTCTGTTTTTTGTCAGCAGTAGTAGGCTGGCTGTGTCTGAAAATGGCTTCCTTCATTTTATTTCTTTTCTTTTGACTTTAAAACTGCTGCTGCTGCTGCTGCTGCTGCTGCTGCTGCTGCTGCTGCTGCTGCTGCTGCTGCTGTGCCTTTTACCATCCTCCAATCTTCTGTTTCATCAGCAAAGGGACTACTGATTTTCTTCCAGGGGTTGAGGGCCAGAGGGTCTCCTCAAATGCAAGACAGGCAGAAATTCAGTGCAACTTTACCTGGGGCACCAGCATCTGTTTTGCATGACTTCAGCTGCCTGACAGTCAGTACTTCATTTCAAAGGCTTACCAAGTTTTTCAATTAGCCATTATATATAAAATTCCTTCCCTGTACAGTGTTGTCTTCTGAGAAAGAGTGCGAAAAGAGGATTTTTTTTCAGCGGTGGGGAGATTAGACAGTAGAAGCTGCTTTAACACTAATCTTGTAGTCTTGACTTCCCTCATCATTTCTATAGAGGCTTAATTGCTAATGAAAATATATGTTGTTGTGCAGGAAGGACAGATTTCCTGAATTTCCTTTCGCATAAACTTACAATGAGTCAATGGAAATCAAGTCACAAATAACCCTCAAAGTCCACTCCTTAGGAAACAGAAGGGAAGCGGAACACCATGGATGTCATAACTGTCTCAACTAGGGATTATGTTCTGCCAGGGAAATCTGAATCTTCTTGAGCAATCATGTAGGAGGGGGAAAAATCTCACAAGTACTGAGCTGCTCAGTGGACTAATAGTATTCTACCGATTACAAATGTCCTACTAGAACTGTGATATGAGAAGAAGTTAATTTAAATGACAGCCGAACTTGCTGCTTATTCATTGTGGATCTTCTGTAGCCCCATACTGTTTAAGGAGGAGGCAGATGTTTGAAAATAGATGGAGATAGAGATAGAGATGCATACAAAATTTTAAAAATGTCTTCATGTAAGAGCAGAAGTGAACATACTGGTGGATTTGGAACAAAAATCTTGGCTCAGCCACAAAACTCAATTTGATAAACTTAACCCAGTCACTACTGGAGTTGCAGAGTAGATGGAAAAGAGGAGGAAAGAGATTGCACCTGGGTGGTTCTGTCTAACTTGCCTTGCCACTGGCAGCTGCTGATAGAAGTCATAGCAAAGAACTTTCTGAACTTCTGAGTGTAGTTATAAAAGTATATGCAGGATTACTAAAACCAATCCCATCAGCCTTGGGACTATTTGACACGTGTGACATGAGTGAAAATGTTTGCATTGCCTATCTTGTTGACTTCCAGATACTGAGATTTATAATTCAGCAGTATCTGGAGGACCACAGATTCCCCTTCCATGTTTTAGCATAGATCTTTTAATGAGGATATCTGATCAGGAGAAAGAGTATTTTCGTCTTGTCTTCCAGTTCCCTCACAGAAAGGGAACCTCCACAAGGAGAAGGGTGCCTCTTTTGGCCAGTGGTGCAGCTCAGCTTGGACAGACTCCAAAGCTCCAGAGCCAGAGTGCTATGAGATCAGCAGAGAGAGAGAGAGACCCAGATGGTGCAGGACCCTAAAGATCTTTCAAAGAACCTGGATCTGTAGGGTGCAGGGCTCCATTGTCACGGCTGACTGCAATATCCATTCTTCTTAATTTTAAAACAATTTATGTCAACGGAGCAGGAGGCTGGACATGGCAGTTTCAGATACTTCGTTTATTTTCTTTTTCAATATAGTATCCTTTTCTAAACAAAACAATGCTTAATGTTATCAGAGTAGCAGAAACAGAATTGTTTCTGCTACTCTGATAACATTAAGCATTTTAAGCATTTAAGTCAGCTTAAAATGTAAAATTATGTATACCCAAGAGTTTTTGTTTCTGTATGAATGCTGTTCTCCTATAAGCTATATCTAAACAGTCTCCCATCCCATAGAACTAAGCAAACAAGATTGAACACAGATCATAGATACTCATGTGCTCCTTTTACTTCAGTGGATCCTATGCCCATTATTCTATATGTACTGGGCTCTAGCCAAGTAATTCCTTTAAAATCATAGTCTAGATTTTGTATCTATGGAGGAAAAGTTTTAAATTTGTTACGTCTTGTTCAGCTATTTCCCAGATGTTTCCTGAAGTTTGACAGATGTACCATTTACCAGAGTGTGCACTCTTGAGAGTTAGAATGTTATGGACACAGTTGCTATAGACAATGACTATAAAATCAGTATCTGGGATAAATTCTTACATTTGCTTTTAGTTGGGTAAGGTTTCTTCCCAGACTACAAATGATAGATTTGAGAATATTATTTGATTTTCTCTCATAATATTATAATCTGCTACATGCTCCTCACACAAAAATGTTACCATTGATTCTATTTAAAACTGCCAGATATTGATATATTCAAGACAGGAGTGGGTTTTCATAGTGCTATAAATTTGCCCAAGTAGTTTTGAGTCTTTATTAAAGATAGGTGAGTTCAGTACTGATAATACTGATTTTTTTTTTATCACCATTATCCTTCATTAGTCCATCTGAAATTAGATATTCAGAGGCAGTAAATCTGTATTTTTGTTGATCTTGAAAGCTAAGCAGGTTTGGACATGGTTAATACTTGGATGGGAAGCCAAGAGGAAATCCCAGAGCCATAAGCTAGATTTGGAAGTTGAAAAAAGCTATCCTGGAAGAAAGCAAACCACTTCCATACCGTGGCCAAGAAAACTACATGGATATGTCTCTGAAATGACTAGCTGCTAAGCTTGACTTGAAGTAGTATTTTCTTCTTTATAAGCCTGCATATATGCTAAAAGATATAGGAAAAGTGAAAAGACAGGAGGAGGCTGATTATTAAGGTATCGAGGTAGATTTGGGGATATCATCTGAACACAGGTGTGCATTTTAAATCTTTATACTCAAGTTGATCTCACAGTAAGAGCAGATTTTGAAAGGGATTCATTGTGCTTTATTTTTTGCAGAGATTTGCATATTTGCTTTTTCCTTTGTGATTGGGTTACCTGTTTCATCTGCAACTCTGCTCTTGTGATGCTTTTCTCTTTTATGTTATTTTTAATTCTTTTTAAATTGAAAGATCACATGCCCAAATTGTCCTTTATTGTGGGACCTTGAAATCTCTTGATTCTCTTTTATCTAATGGCAGCAGAGTTACTGGGAGTCGGGTAGCATATAAAATTATTATTGTCGATGTTATTGTTGGTTGCACAGTCAGCCAGATGTTTAGACTGGATTTGGCATTTTTATCCACCCATCACTACCTTGACACGGTTGTGGGGCTTGCATGCTCCGAGGAGGATGAGAGCTATGCCAGAGGTTCAAGCATAGTGGACAGGTCTCATCAGAGGAGCCAGATGAAGAGTGCCTCTCCCATAAACAATATGGTGAGACATAATTTACAGAAACCCATACTGGATCGGTTGTTGCCTGGGTCAACAAGGACCATGCTAGGTGTTGGAATTCCTGGACATCTGGTGACAAGCGGGCTACAGGACTCAGGTCTTTTGACTGAGCAACCAGGGCCAGCAGCTACAGGACTACTGGAAGAAAAGTTGTTGTTGTTCTTCTTGTTGTTGTTTCAAATCTGCTGGAATCCCTACCTTTTCAGGGAAATCTACAGTGTGTGATGCAAACCTACCTTCTCTATTGGTACAAAAGACTGGATGGGACCCTTTAATCCTGTTGAGATTATCAGTCTAGAGGTTTCCCTAAAATTTTGCAAGAATGCATCAGGTTTGACTTAAAACAGATAAATACTTTGAAAGATCAGACGCTATTCACACTGATAATTCTCTGAGGGCAGCCTGACTACAACAGGATTAAAAAAACTCTGCTGTATAGAAACAATCCAAAATAATGGACATAATGCTGAACTAGGTGAATCTTTTCACAATACGGTATTTACCTATGAAGTTTATAGCCTAGCAACATCTGTCCTAGATCAGTTGTTTTTATTTATTTACTAACCCAAAGTTTATGCCATTTTCTTATTTTTACACAAACTATGTGCTGTTCTGGTAAAAAACAAATGGTGCAAGTGACTGTTCCCTTATATACAGTGAATTTATTTTGCAGTGAAAACTGTTACTGGGGGGAGGACTGTTTGGTAGCAACCTTCTTGGTAACGTGCAAATTGGTCCTATTTAATATAAATTGCAGTTGTGCAAAGTAGCTCTTCTTAGAGTTGTAGCTGAACAGTGTCTGTAGCTCAGTGTTTCTCAACCTTGACAACTTTAAGATGTGTGGACTTCAACTCCCAGAATTCCCCAACCAGCATGAAGTCCACACATCTTAAAGTTGTCAAGGTTGAGAAACACTGCTTTAGCTTATTTTTTTAACCAATGCTGTATTACATTAAACTGCTTGAAGACATACATTCTCAGTAAGATCAGGGCTGCTGTAGCTGGGCTGCAAAAGTCCAGATTACGACCAGAGATTTCTGTTCCTCTTTCCTGATATCTAAGGATCACCTGGTGTTTTGCACCCTGATCTAATAGCCTAGTGAGGGTTGTGTCTGAGGGGATGTAATGCTGAAGATGAATACTCATCCCAATGTTCTCAATTTATTTTAACAATAGTGATTATGTTGATAGGTTTCTATTGTTTATATTAGCCTTTTCAAGAGGAAGAAAAATTGTCTTGTGTTTGCAAATATACCCTAACAATGTATGTAATTTGTTTCCTTTTCTCACTTGGAAAGTATAATATGGTTTCCCTCCCTCCCTCCCTCCCTCCCTCCCTTCCTTCCTTCCTTCCTTCCTTCCTTCCTTCCTTCCTTCCTTCCTTCCTTCCTTCCTTCCTTCCTTCCTTCCTTCCTTCCTTCCTTCCTTCCTTCTTTTTAAAAGAGATGTCACTGTGCTTTTCATTTGGAAAATGGATATGGTGTTTAAGTTGGCATTTGACTTTGAAATTGTATGTGAATTCAGAACATTTCCATAAGTGTAGCTATGTTAGCCTTTTCAGTGAAAGGAACACAAAATCTTTGTTAAGATGTCGCCCGCCCTTTTGTTGAATGTATTCTGATACCTCTGGTAATACAGTGCAAAGTTACTATATCACAAAGCAACAGACAGACCGGCTTAAGTACAGAATGCTGCATTGTCCAAAGGTGCTACATTTTGTTGTCCGTTAAAACGCACTGACTTGCAGTGAATGTGAACATTAAACAAACAATGAGCAAACGTTGCAGGGCAATTGAAAGGAGAGGAGGAAAAAAGTCATGTGGCCATTCTAGGCAGAAGGCCAAATTGCAGCTTTTCTCTCCCTGCCGTGTGAATTACAGTAAAATCTCCCCATCTCAGGCTTGTCTCAGGGACTGGAAGCATGACTCCCTCTGGCTCGGCTCTCTCCCTCTCCCCCCTTTCGCTATTCATCTCTCAGCCACTAGCTAATTGGTCTCCATGGTGAGAGGGGGGTGCAAGTTTTCTTCTTCTCTGGGGGAGAGAGCCCTTCTGACTGCGTGAAAACCTTGCTCCGGAAAGGAAGAGCGGCCACCACAAAAGGACGGTGTCCGTCCTCCCTCTCCTCCCTCGCTGGCTGGCTGGCTGGCTGGGTTGTGTGCAGCTTTCCGGAGATCGGCAGGGCTCTTATTCTGACAGGGCCTTCTGCCTGCTTAGCTGTTTGTGCGGGAGAGACCTTGCCAAGTTTGTGAGGCCCAAGGCTTTCTTGTGGGAGGACACAGGGCTGTCTTCATGCTCTTTGGCAATGATTAAAGTGAGGTTAGTACAAAAAAGAAAGGGGGGCTCCTTTTTCCCTCGATCTTTGTTTTTCAAACTAGATCTTGCTGTTTAAAACCAGATGGCAGCACCATATTTTCAGCTGCAATTCATTTAAACTCTTAAGTGCTGTACAAAGAAGTGTAAGAGTGGATCAGTAGCTTACTAATGGGGGAGGGGGAGGGGGGAGGCAGCCGTGCTTTTCTTCTCAAATATATACCAGCTTCATATTTCCAGCACCTCTGGATACCTTGCTCTGCCCCTGAAAGGAAAAAACCAGGACACTGACAGCAACTTTTGTGCAACAGAATTGAGCTTCCTTCTGCCCGATTTAAAATACACAAAGGTGATTGTTTTTCTGATCGGGAACAGATAGGCTCAGCTGGCGAGGTGAGGTTGTTATGGTCATGTGACCAGCTTGAGGATGTAACTGCGTTTTTCAGGCTAGGGTGAGAAGCTGTGTGGTCTTCCTTTGAATAGAGTCGCACACTACTTGTCCTGCCCAGAAGTTCATCCCTCTGATGGTTTTCAGCGTGGCTGCAAATGTTTTCCTCAGTTTGGGATACATGGCTTGGCCGCGCAATGCGTACAGCTCTCCTGGGCCATCACACGCCTCCCCAAACCACACTTCAAACATGACTCTACATCTGACGTTCTGTGTAGGTGGGGATGTTATCCGGACGTAGGAAGTAGCGTGGATGGTGTGGGTAGGCAGCTTGGGCAAAATGGCTCTATTAATTCTTGGTAAGGGACTTTAAAGCCCTTGATGAAGGCCCCTCCGAACTGTTGTATATTCAAAGTATAAGAAAATACAAGTCTGCAACATGAGAGCCATACCAGGAAAAGAAGTTTATGTTGACACTTCAGTATATGGGCTAAACTGAGAATAATCAAAAGCAGACTTGAGAAGAACTTGTAGAGACCCATCTAAATGATTGAGAAGAAAATGCAGTGTCATCAAGAGGTCATTCCAAATTTGAGGCACAGAGAATAGCCCTTCTCTTTTGCCAGCGAACTAAGTCAGGGCTTCTCAATCTTGGCAACTTTAAGATGTGTGGACTTCAACTCCCAGAATTCCCCAGCCAGCCATTCTGGTTGGGGAATTCTGGGAGTTGAAGTCCATACATCTTAAAGTTGCCAAGGTTGAGAAACATGGAACTAAGTGATGTCAGAGATGGGGTTTTTTCTTAATATTTCTTATGAGTGAAATTTATTATTTTGTGCATTTGACCACTTCCTTCTGTGGGAATTTTGAAGAACTCTTATTGCTGCCTCAGAGTAGAATAAAGTAGCAACAACACATAGGAAAAACCTGCTTCCTTGCAGAGTTTCTTCCTTGTTGGCAGACCTCAAATAAAACATTAATGTTCTAATTCATTTAGGGGGAAAAAAGTAATTATTTTATATTTTCAAAGATTACATAGCTGCTAATGCTATGCAGAATTAAATATTACAGCTGTATAGTTGCTTTGCCTCCATTGCTACATTCCAAATACAGAACTGCATTCCATATACCATTTTTTTCATTAGTTCAGCCAGCAGCTAATTTTTCTCATATAGATGCAGATTTATATGTGACTGATTACAACCCCAGGAGGTGGCAAGATACGACATCTCTTCTCAGATTTTTATGTAGCTTATGAGCAATTTCACTAATCCTTGAGAATTGCATATGTAAAAAAATGAAAGTGAGCATACTCGGTCACCTGACTGGACAGAAGCAAACCTCAGTCACAGTGCTTGCCCTCAGGAATAGGATCCCTCAGCGATGCGTGGGCCCCACCCTGACCCTGTTTAAAAAGCCTCTGAAAACCTGGCTCTTTTTCTGGCCCTTGGGTTAAGGTAGGTGATGAGGCTCTTACACTATGTTTGCTTGTTTGTTTCCTATTCAGGGTGTGAATCTTTTCTTTCTGTCTGTCTGTCTTTTATTGCTTCTTTCTGTTTTTAATGTTGCATGCCACCCAGAGTCTCTATGGAGTTGGGTGGCCTTCTAAATTTGATAAATAAAGTTGAAAAATACATGCAGATTTGCTGAAGTTCCCTGTCTGTTGCAAGTGACAGAAGATAGCTCCCTTTTCCTTGCCCGCTAGTTCTTTCTGTTCAGGTAGGGCTAGGGCCCAGCTGCTTCCTCCCTCTGACGTGTGCTAGACTCTTGCTTCGTTCCCAGAGTTCTGTAACTACAAGAGGTAATATAGGGCCCACAGTGCCTGCGTGTAGATGGACCTTCCTGGGGCCTCTACTCTGCAAGTAGGGTTACAAACTAGCCATTTGTTTTGCTTTGAGATTCTCATATCCAAACACAGCACAGAAAGGAAAGTTATAATTAACCTTAAAATAACTGACGGGTTTCCCTCTCTGCCTTGTCCCAATTGGCAGAAGCCATTGCTGCGCGTTCGGATGGCACAGCAAGATCAGCTCAGACCCTGGGCAGCTCCTTGCAGCTTTGAGGAAAGGGGCCTCAGCCAGTGTCTATGTGACTAAGCACCGTTGAATCCAGACCGTCCCCTCCCAAACACACATGCTGTTTATTTTGTATGCCAGAGGCTACATTTTGTTCCCTTAAGATGCCTTTGGCTTGTGTTTAAAACCTTTCTTTTTTACATCTATGATCCTTGCCCTTCTGTCTCTCTGTATACCTTTCATAACATTGTGGTATGCTCCTTTTTTGTTTATCTCACTTTGTCGGTACTTCTATTTGTCACGGTCAGCAGGGCATGATGTAGCACAGGTGCCAGAAGTATCTTTTTTTATGTTGCAGTAGAAAAGGATTTGCCTTCTGCAGCAGCTACATCCTGTTATGCTGCTCCCCTTGGATATGCTATATGCGAGTGCTGTGGCTGGCCAGGCAAATCGATAGAGGGACCTTTATTTCCAGATTTTGCAGCAGATGCTTTCCTGATGCAGTGACAAAAGATGTATGATTCAGATATGTTGGATGACTCTAACTGCACATTTTATGCTTCCCTAGCCACACAAATAGGTGCAAGTAGCCCAATTTGTAATAAAGGTGGTCTGTGGAATATCATAAATATAGGCCATCTTCTTTTTCCCAATCTGGTTCCCTCAGAAAGAAGAAAATTGATGTGTTGGGTGCTCATGACAGATGACACAGAAGAGTTCTGAAGGATCTAGGCCTCTAGGAGGCTATGAATTAGTCACTTGCATCTTTGAGAATATCGCCTAAATAGGTATCATAATTTGGATGAAGATGTAATTCCAAGATGTGTTTCGTTCTGAGTGAAGGAGGGCAGATTAGTATTTGATTCAAGGAAGGCAGTAGAAGGAGAGCAGTAGTAAATTCTTAATTCTGATATGTGTACTTCAATACAGTATGATACAATATAATGAGCTGCTTCACTAAAGGCTTAGTGACAGTATGGCAGGGGAACAATTCTTAATTTATGCTAAAAACATCATGGGAAAAAATGGGGGGAGGAGTTTGGGAAGAATTTGGTAGCATTTTATGGTGTTGTATCTGAAATGGTCTCCATAAGGTACAGCATGGGACAAGAGATTTTAAATAACAGAGATCTCTCAAGATAACGGAGTTAGAGGGAAGGAATCTATTTAATTGATTTGAAAGAATTGGGAAATGTTATTTTCTAGATTATTACTGGTTAGTTACCCTACTGCCTTAATAAAAAAGAATCACATGTTGCTTATGAGAACATCACCATCTTAAACCCTAAACTAATGTGTGGTTCAGATTTATTCAGTGGTGACAAGGAGATATGTTGATAGCATCCACAACATGTAGGATGTTTATGAATGTGCTGGAAAGCATTTTTTTCCCCCAGTCTGTCTGCTATTAGATTAGGCCTACCAGATCAGAGGTGCAGATGTGTTACGTATCTCTTTGCTACCATGTATGTGTTGCCTAAATTTTGACATTCCAAGTATGGTAGCATTTTTTCCCCAAAAACTAGAAGGGTGCATTTAACCAAAATCACTTTTTTACTGCACAGTTAGTATATACATACAAAAGGAAGAGTTCCTTGGCTAACAAAATTACTTTTTATTGTGTCACTTTATTCCAATCCATGGAAATGTTGTTTTCTGCTGACTGGGCTATCAACTGTTTGTGGACTTGTTATGATTCAGCTTACAGAGAATGAAATAGTTATGATTATCCTTCAATAGACTTCTCTAGGAGTATTTTTAAATGTGTCTGTATTCCTTTAAATATGTAGCTTGTGAAAACATTGTGTGTTTATAAGACTACTCGCTTTCAGCAGAAAGCAGCTAGGCATAGTTTAATGATATCTTAGAAATAAAGAGCTTTCAGTAGTTGCATATTCTAATTTTTAATTTATTTAAGCCTTGCTGATTGCTCCACAAAAATGTTTCACCTGCTGGAACATGCATACTTGTGTTAGCTATTCATGGCACATTAACAGTCTGAAAGTAAAGGAGTGAGATGAGGAGAAGGTTATATCTGTGCATAGTCTACTGTTAAAAAAAGGGCTATTGACCCCCAGTAAGCCTTTCTAGCTACATTGCTTGATAGACAGCATTTTAATCTTAAAGTTGTAACTTCAGTGCAATTTGGCAGTGCAGCTGGTGTCAGGATATAAAATCACACAAAAGAAAAAGCAAATAAGCAGCATTACCCACAGATTCTCACTTTTTTTGTCAAGCTGATGAAAGTAGTGTTGTAGCATCTTGCTGCAAACTTTACCCTTGTGAGTGTGCGTACAACATCGTTTGCATCACTCTGACCTCCCTAGTGCCCCCTCTTGCAGACACTCCTGCAAATAAGTGTAGCTTAAGTCATTCTTTACTAAGATGATGTATCATGACTAAAATAATCAAATGAATAAACAATCTCAATTATTTGGAGCATCTTTCACTGCACTGTTTTTGGCTTCTGTTTTCCACTATTTGAAGAAAACACCGGTCTATAAGTTGGGTATATTGTGCAAAATAAGAACACTATGCAAAGCTTTTCAGTTTCACCTTTGTTCTGAGGCTTCCAGGATAGATTTTTTGGGAATGGATTACTCACAATGTAGGGATGCTTGTCAGGGATCTCAGTTGCTGGAGTCCTTTTAAAGTACTGTTTCAGACACTACCGGATTAACAACTAGGCAGACTTTTCATAACAGCTATATTTATGTATACAGTGGGGCAAAAAAGTATTTAGTCAGCCACCAATTGTGCAAGTTCTCCCACTTAAAAAGATGAGAGAGGCCTGTAATTTTCATCATAGGTATACCTCAAATATGAGAGACAAAATGAGAAAAAAAATCCAGAAAATCACATTGTCTGATTTTTAAAGAATTTATTTGCAAATCATGGTGGAAAATAAGTATTTGGTCACCTACAAACAAGCAAGATGTCTGGCTCTCACAGACCTGTAACTACTTCTTTAAGAGGCTCCTCTGTCCTCCACTTATTACCTGTAGTAATGGCACCTGTTTGACCTTGTTATCAGTATAAAAGACACCTGTCCACAACCTCAGACAGTCACACTCCAAACTCCACTATGGCCAAGACCAAAGAGCTGTCGAAGGACATCAGAAACAAAATTGTAGACCTGCACCAGGCTGGGAAGACTGAATCTGCAATAGGCAAGCAGCTTGGTGTGAAGAAATCAACTGTGGGAGCAATAATTAGAAAATGGAAGACATACAAGACCACTGATAATCTCCCTCGATCTGGGGCTCCATGCAAGATCTCACCCCGTGGGGTCAAACTGATCACAAGAACGGTGAGCAAAAATCCCAGAACCACACGGGGGGACCTAGTGAATGACCTGCAGAGAGCTGGGACCAAAGTAACAAAGGCTACCATCAGTAACACACTATGCCGCCAGGGACTCAAATCCTACAGTGCCAGATGTGTCCCCCTGCTTAAGCCAGTACATGTCCGGGCCTTCTGAAGTTTGCTAGAGAGCATTTGGATGATCCAGAAGAGGATTGGGAGAATGTCATATGGTTAGATGAAACCAAAGTAGAACCAAACTCAACTCGTCGTGTTTGGAGGAGAGAGAATGCTGAGTTGCATCCAAAGAACACCATACCTACTGTGAAGCATGGAGGTGGAAACATCATGCTTTGGGGCTGTTTTTCTGCAAAGGGACCAGGATGACTGATCTGTGTAAAGGAAAGAATGAATGGGGCCATGTATCGTGAGATTTTGAGTGAACACCTCCTTCCATCAGCAAGGGCATTGAAGATGAAACGTGGCTGGGTCTTTCAGCATGACAATGATCCCAAACACACTGCCTGGGCAACGAAGGAGTGGCTTCGTAAGAAGCATTTCAAGGTCCTGGAGTGGCCTAGCCAGTCTCCAGATCTCAACCCCATGGAAAACCTTTGGAGGGAGTTGAAAGTCCGTATTGCCCAGCGACAGCCCCAGAACATCACTGCTCTAGAGGAGATCTGCATGGAGGAATGGGCCAAAATACCAGCAACAGTGTGTGAAAACCTTGTGAAGACTTACAGAAAACGTTTGACCTCTGTCATTGCCAACAAAGGATATATAACAAATTATTGAGATGAACTTTTGATATTGACCAAATACTTATTTTCCACCATGATTTGCAAATAAATTCTTTAAAAATCAGGCAATGTGATTTTCTGGATTTTTTCCCCCATTTTGTCTCTCATAGTTGAGGTATACCTATGATGAAAATTACAGGCCTCTCTCATCTTTTTAAGTGGGAGAACTTGCACAATTGGTGGCTGACTAAATACTTTTTTGCCCCACTGTAAACAAATCTAGTTATCATTTTTTTCAGCTATTTGTGACTTGAACCACATTAAGAATATACTGAAAAAGTTAATCTCAATTTAAACTAAAATGTCAATTGCAGCTTTCTACATACAAAAAGACTCTCCATCAATACAGATTTTTTTTCTAGATATGGATTGGATATTGTTTATTCTTTAAATTAAGAAATATGGGATGTTTTATAAAATGAAGTCAGTGAAATGACAGATTTGTACCAATATTAGTATAATATTAGTCTTGCTTACCTAAAAAATACAAGTGACAGTTCCATAAATCCATGTGAAATAAATGGAGTAAGATAGTCTTGCTTAAAATTCCACTGATTTCAGTATGTCTCCTATAAGATCCAACCTATGTCTTTCTAGTTTTAAAATAGGCATTTCACTTCTTTAGGTTGGTTTGTAACATTTTAATAACAGCTAGCTTAAAAATAATATTAAGTAAAAGGTACAATAGTTCTCTTTAGTGGTCTAAGGGAAAAAGGAACCTTTGGTTACATTCAGATAGTAGCTGTTATAAACAGAAATAACACCATGGCTTTTTGCCTTGCAGTAAACATGACATGAAAATGTAATGTCTGTTCCTCACTTGGTAAATCAAGATTTGCTGTTTGACAGTGGCAAGCTAATTTGTACCCACACTTTTATTTGAAAACCAGAAATAGATTTAAAATGAGTTGCAACAGTCCACTGAGAATGGAGGTCACATAACTGAGTGTTCGGGCTGTTCTTATCATTATAAGTGAAGTAGAACAACACTATTACAGTGGTACCTCGGGTTACGAACGCCTCCGTTAACTAACTTTTCGGGTTATGACCAGCTCCGGCCGCAAAAATTTACCTTGGTTTGCGAACTCCGCCTCGGGTTACGAACCGGATCCGTGGCCATTTTCTCTCCCGTGACACGGTCCGCGGCCATTTTTCCGCCCCTGACATGTGGTCCACGGCCATTTTCCGCCCCTGACACATGGTCCGCGGCCATTTTTCTGCCCCTGACACGTGGTCCGCGGCCATTTTCCTGCCCAACACGTGGTCCGCGGCCATTTTCCACCCCTGACACGTGGTTGTAGGGAGGGGGACTCTCCCTCCAAGCAATAGCCGCCTCCCTGTCCTCCACGCCAGAATGGATTAACAGTAATTACATTGAACCTTATGGGGAAATTTCCTTCGGGTTGCGACCAATTCGGGATGCAACCAGAGTCACAGGACAAATTAAGTTCGTAAACCGAGGTTCCACTGTATTTGTGGCCTTATATGAGACCAATCAGTTTGCGGTAGTACAAATTTGGATGGACACTAAACGGCAACAGAGACAGTTTTCTGTATCTCTTTGCTGCCATTTAGTGGTCATCCAGTTTTTTGGAGCTCAGGACTGGGAGCCTTATTGGGTTATTATATAAGTCTGAGGGGAAATATGAAAATAACACACCTTGTAGAATTTTTAATCCATCAAAGTGTTCTGATGATGGTGATGATGATGATGATGATTACGCTTGCTACCTATCCACTCATAGGTAGCAAGCGTAATCGGGTCTTCAATCCATTGAATAAATGGAGCCATACATTTATCTTTCCAATGATGCAATATCAGTCTATGTAACTATGTAAATTAGTTCAAGAATGTATTAAATGGTGGTAGGATACTTTTCTTCCTCCAGTGTTTTAAATACTTATTGGACAGTATATTAAAATGGCTAGCTTTACAAACAGCTCTGAGTTTTGGATCAGGTCAATAATCAAAATTATTGGATTCTTCTGTATCTTTCTTTTCTGTATTCCATGCATTGATTCTGTTAGGTTTCAGTTTTGACTCTTACGTGTCATGCTGGACTGAATTTTGAGATAGGAAAACTAATTTTGTCCAGAAAGCTGGAAACTTCAACACTTGACTCCTGCAAATACCATGTAATTAACCATTGCGTGAGCTTTTGGCTAACATATGAACATTTTGGGTGCTTATTGAGCAGTAAACTCAGTCTGAGGGAAATATGAAAATAACACACCTTGTAGAACTCTTAATCCACCAAAGTGTTCTGATGATGATGGTGATGATGATGACGATGATTGCTTTTAAAATAGTAACAGAAAAAGAAAAAGGAACAAAACACAAAGATTATTACAATGCAAATACATACATTCTCAATGAAAAAAAGCATAAAAAGTGCTTTTAAAAAATGAAAAAAACACAGCAAAAAAGAAACAAAGTATATTATGACATTATAACAGTTAACAATTACAATTCTATATATACTTATCTAATGCAAATATTATTCAAGTGCATATATATTTATTTCTGATATATAACTATCATTCTTCTTCAACCTACTGTATTTGTATAAATGAGTTCCATATTTCATTGTACTTGTCCATACAAAGTCTACGTCTCTAGGCGATCCACTCATAGGTAGCAAGCGTAATTGGGTCTTCAATCTGTTGAATAAATGGAGCCATACATTTATCTTTCCAATGATGCAATATCAGTCTTTTGGCCATAGTAAGGGCACAGAGAATCCATTTATGTTGTCCAGCTGTCAAATTCCAAGTACTAGGTATGTAATTCAAAAGAATATTATCTTCTCAAAATTTTAGTTTTTGTCACACAGTCATATTTATATAATCCACTACTTTCTCCCAGAACGTAGTAAGTATAGGACATTGTAAAACATGTGTTTTAAAGAAGCATTATACCAATGTGTTTTGTTTAAATTCCTGTTGGTGCTGGTTTGGTCAAATCTGAAATTCAGGTGAATTTGTAATGAAACTAAACACAACCAGTTAAGCAAGAAAGAACATTTCTAATTTTTTAATCTGGAACCTTTTTTGGGGTGTGGGGAACAGAATAAAAATTAATTTCCTTTCAGAGATTTTAAAATATTAGTTAGCTGTTGAGCAGGAAAAAAATCTGAATGGGTTAGGGAATGGGGATGTAGGAACTGGAGGATAAGGAAATAGACTTCCATGCATCAAAAAACAAAGCAAAACTGGGTTTTTAAGTACACTTATTGCCATTGCCTCAGTACTTTTCATAAGGTGTATATTTTAAAATCAGACCAACTTGAATGAGGTTCTATAAAAAGACATTGCAGGATGTTAGGTTTTGGTTTTTGTTTTTTTAGCTGTGCTTTTGGCTGCTTCTAAAGGAGTTGTGCATTAGAAAAGAGCATAAGGAAACTGTCCCTTTTGGGGGGCCTCTTCTCTCTTTTTCCATTTTTCCTTAAACAGTTGGCACACTTAAGTTATTTCTCCAGGATGGGTGTGAATTACCATTGCTCTGTTCCAGTAAACAGAGACACAACAATTAACAGCTCTGTAAACCAAGAATCGTTTAAGGATAATGTGTTGTAACTGTCACTTGAACTTTTCAGTGCATGGGCTCAAATATTGCTTTCAATTAAAAGATGAAAATCTCCTGCAGTATAAATCTAACAGTCAGGAAGTGTGTGGTTTTGGTATGTCCATTTAAACACATGATTCTTGGGAAAGCTGTGGAGTCTGGATATGATTCACTGGGGAGAATAATGGAAAATAATTTTCTGTCTTAAACATTGGGGAAATAAAAGATTTACGCTGTGTTATTTCATACACAAAGATTTGCCACCTACTGCTTCATTATCATTTGTCATTCAAGAGATTAGGGTAGTGACATATAACTGGTTTAGAAAGACTAAGGTCAGGAAATGTATATTAAATTCACAGAGCAAGTAAAGTGATACATTTTATTCTTAGCTGAGATAAAAAGGCAAACACATGTATCCAAAGATAGAGAGAGAAACATAATCATTAGATAGACATTATGTTGATATGCATGCCTGTGCATTTAGTTTTTAAAACTTTTTTTAGCTTTACTATTTTAAGATGATAAAAGAGGTGGTTTATCTGTACTTTAATTCAACGATATATTGTGTTTATGTCAGCCCTTCCAGGGGCATGCAAAGAAAAGAGGTAATGGATGAGGCCCCTTTGGAATGATATAATAGTCATTAATTAGAGTGTCTTAGTTTGAGTCGAATTCTCAAGACTCTTAAGACAGAAATCAAAAGAAAGGAAAAAGATCTTTTAAAATTAGAGTACTATCTGTTAGGCTAAAGCTATCTCTAATTTGCTACTCCAGCATTCTGCTGTTACCTGCCAATTAGCAGCGTGTGGCACTGAAATGCTTTTGTATGAGCAATACCACACCTTGTACTTGTAAATATGTATGCTTACATTTTCCAGTAGGATATATGCAACTAAATATAAAATCTTTAGTAAAAGAGAAAAGAGAGGATTTCCCCCCTAAACAATTTATTTCTAGTTGCCACTGCCTTCAAAAGATCTCCTTGTTAGATTAATACTCCTTGCCATACCCATATAGGCTGACTGTTCTTCCTAGGGATGTTCATCAGATTTGGAGAAATTTCAGATTCAAAATATCTCTGGACTGGAGTTTACTTGCAGCAAATGTGAATGCTGCCAAATCTTTGCTAATGTTTTGGAGAGATACAGTGAGACTGCAAAAATGTATATATTTCCCCTTAAGCTCTCCATATAAAGAAAAGATTTGGGGGTGGGATGCAGGAGGTGGAGGAAAGGAAGGAAAGAGTTTAGTTTTGTGACTGACAGCAGTGACTTCAGCCAGAGTCAGAGGTTTAGCAGGACTTTGAAATCCCAACGTTTGGGAAGAAGATTTTAATAATATGGCTGCACAGTTTTCGTCCCAAGAGCAGAATTGTTAAAATAGTTTGTTTGCACCTGAGAGGTTATGGCAATGGCTGTTTGCTCCTGCTTCTGCCACTCCATGTTTTTTCTGTGGGCGTGGGTGCGTTGGTGGTAACAGAAGAAAATTTAAAACTTTTGTTCATTCACCCTAATTATGCAGTGTTCACTCAGATATTTTGCAGTTTTTCTGGGATAATTTTAGGAGCCATGTAACTTTCTTATGAAGTACCTTTTCTCCCCTGCACCTCACATAGTTGAGGAAGGGAAGCAAATTCACCAATCTCATGATTCCCTTTTCACAAATACTTCACTGTTTCTTCTGGCTTTCTTTATTTGTTTATCTGCATAAGGCCACTTCTGTGTTGTAAGTGTATGTTCAGATATATCTGACACAAAAACAACTGCAACTTCCATCTCCTGATGCTCCCAAAAATGTCCAACAACACAGTCACTCTGAAGAAGATGTTACAGCCATTTTTGGTTTTCAGGGATAGTGGGAGGCACTGTACTTTGGCGCTCTCAAACTGAGAATTTGGATTCGTTGCCAGAGTCAAATCGGATGGCCTGTGAGTCAGTCCAAGTAAAACTGAGCTGTTTGATAAAATGGATCAAATTTTGTAGTAACACACATCTCTGAGTCTTACACATCAGTAGGATAAGTACAACTGAAGCGATGGCAAATGTATAAAAGTTACATATGCATAACTTCTTTAAGCCCAGTGCAGTCCACCAGCTATGCCTTAACATCTCATCATAAATCCTTTAAATTTGTTTCTTGCCTTTAGGGATCTCTAAAATCTTCCGTTTTGGAATGGGGAGGGAGGACTCTTCAGGACATGGAAGACCACAGAGTTTTTGGTTTCTCTATAGATTTCACAAAGCAAGAGGCGGAATGATAATTGATGGTATCACAGATAGACACACACAACACACTAAAACATTGTCCTCTATTAGTTTGTTGAAGTCAGCAAATTAGAAAGTTTATTTTCACATGACTCATGTTTTTTTCAAGGCATTGTTGGTGTGTACAAGATCATATGTTAAATGCATTAACATTTTATAAACAAAGCTTTCATTTTTATTTCAGTGCAACATGTAATTAATACCTCTGTGAAAAGGTATATTTCACTGAGGATAAGCAGAACTGCTAAATGACTAACTGAAGAAATAAATGCAGCAGGTCCCCTTGTTGAAGTACCTGGATTTTATTCAGTTGGCAACATTTCTATTCCATAATAGCTTTATTATTGGGTAATCAGATGTGGTATTCCCTGTTGTAAGAGTGTGCCTGAGAGCCTTTTCACATGTTCTAACAATAGCAGTTGGAAATTTAATTTATTTGATTTATATCTCACCTTTCTCCTGGAGCTCATTGCAGCTTACACAAGATTCTCCCTTCATTTTATCCTCACAAATAACCCTCGTTATCAGTGAGTGGGTATAAAGTAATGATCTCTATTCATAGTAGGGAGGCATAAAAACATGTGCTGTGATGAAATGCTGGATTAAGAAGATAAGAAAAATTGTTTTCTAACAGTGGTCCTAGGGCATCTGAAAGTAGTTATCTCCATGCCACTTGCTCTGGAGGCCAGACTTAAGAATTCTCCGAGTCTGCTTTCTATGGGGTGGAATAGCCCATCCCCCAGTTCTGGCCTTCCTTTCTCTGGCAAGCATGCAGTTCCACTACTCCAAGTGGCCAGGCTTTCTAGACCAGAATTTTCATTTTTTTTTCTTTTGCGTAGTTCAGCAGTAGATGCCATGCTGATCAACTCATGGACAGCAACTTGCTGTCCATGGACATGCTGGAGGACATATTTGACAGCTGGGGCCAGCCTCCAAAGGCGCAACAACACTTTCCTTTGTCTTGCTGCCATGGTTCCCCCTCCTGGGATGTATGTGTGAATATGATTAATGCCACAGCTGCTGAGTTTCCAACCACAAGCTGCTCACAGCCTCTGGAAGGCTCCTTGCAACTCTTCTGGGAAGCCAGATGACCCAGGCATCAGAGAGGATAGAAGTCAGCAGCATCAGGGATAGGATTTCCCCATGGATTTTCACTGAGGAAATAGAGCATTGGAATTAATCAACTGGCTCCAACAAGAGATATCTCCTTACCCTGAAGGTTCCATACTGTTTGGATGCTAGAGACCCCCAGAAAAGCCTCAGGATCATTAATTAGACCACAGTCTTGTTGCACTGAGACTGCTCCAACAATCACTCATCCCTTGAAGGATGAAAATGGTAGGAAACACCATCTTGGGCCTCAGCAGGGGTAATGCCTGTGGAAGAAGAGGAAGGAGATTGGGGGTGTGGTACTGATCAGGTACTGATCCCCACCCCCCTCTTCCATTCTCAGATGCCAGTTCTCCAAATCCCCACCATGGGAGAAAAGCCATGGCACCAAGTAAGAGAGAGCCATGCAGTCTCCCCCATTTATGGGACAATAAAACTCAGATTCCTCTCCTCAAGGCTAGTCAGATAGGGAGTATGGGGAGTTGTCCCTAAATGAGGAAACAGACCAATAGCCAGTCCCTGAGTCCACTAGGCTTTTCCAGAAAGCAGATTTTTCAAGACTATTCAGGAAAATCTGCAAGATTCTGAGAGTAAAGGTACTATTCACGTTCATGGACCCACTGGTGTTCTCGTGGCTAACAATCCCAGCTCATGCTTCATGTTTCCCAAGATATTTAACAAGATCCTTGAGTCAGAATGGAAGACTCTGTGTTATGATGCATGATGAGTTATGATGAATGATATTCTCTGGACCCCAGAGCTTTACACATTCCCACAATCAGTCCTAGACAGGTTTTTAGGATACCCCGCAATGAATGCTTCCATGGCAGCAATGGTTTCAGGAATCAGAGTGAATAAAGGTGGGGAGGATACCCAGAGAACAGGTGGACAGACAGTCTGCAGAATAGTTCAGAGCCCCAGACAGTATCTTAATAGCCTTCTAATAGCCTAACCAGAGCTGTGAAGCATCTCCTACCATGACCTCCAGATAGATTGAAGCATGCATCAAATTAGCCAATGAAGCTTGGAGTAAATCTGCTCCACAGAGTATAGTGGCCCACTCAATTGGAATCATAGCTGCCTTGGACCCCTTCAACACTAACACCACCCTGGGAACATTAGTGGGCATACCACATGGTGCTCCATACTCTCCTTTATTAGGTACAAGCATGACTTTCAATTCTCAGCTAAAGTGTCATTTGGCAGGGGTGTGCTGCAGAACATAATTCCTGTCAAGACTAAGGGCCCTATTGATAGATAATCCAGCCCCCAGAGACAGTTCTGGTATGTCTTCCTTTTGGATTCCCTGGCTCCATTGCAGAAAAATTATACAATAGGCTTACCATGAAGGCCCACTTTCTACGGCACAGAGAGCACATCCAACCCATCCAGGTGGTTTCAGAATGGGACAGAAAAATGTCTCTGGGGTCTCAGCAGTATCTGCAGTTGAGTATAGTTTCTTCATAGTACTCCCTGATTCCTACTTTTCTCAGGTTTTCTTCAGCTTGTCATTCTGAAACTGGGGAAGAGACTAGTCCTTCCCACAGAAAGTAAGCATAAGAATTTGAAGTCCTGCCTGCAGAGCAAGTGGGAGGGAGATATTCAGGTCCCCTGTCAGGTACACTGTACAAAATGGATTCTTACAGTAAGTCCAGTATACCATTTTTACCTATTATCTCCACAGATAATTGTTATTAATGTGAATGTTAATAATTTAAGGTTGCACATATTTGTTAGGTTAGCTGGTGAATGTATTTCATTTCAGATACTTGATTAAACTTTTCTTTGGAGTGTGTTCCTTGAATTAAATGCACAACGCTAGAGTAATGGTTTGTCTGTTTTTCTCTTAGAATGAAGACTGCAAATGGGGATTACCGAAAAGAACATAGAGAAAGGAGTCGTAGTCCAATAGAACGGGCTGTCGCGCCAACAATGGGCCTTCATGCTAATCACATATATGCCTCAATCCCAAGCTTAAGCATGGAGCAACCTCTAGCACTGACCAAAAACAGCATGGATGCTATTCGGTCCATAAGCATGACTCCTACAATGACATCAGTGGAACGGCAGCAGGTACTTGGCTAGGATGCATGTTTCTCGATGGCTATTTTACATTTAGCTTTTCTGCAACTTATTTGTGTGTGTGTGTGGTTGGTTGGTTTTTGCTCTGAGTCATCAGTGTATACATAATTTTCCTAATTCCTCCTGATTAATAATTTGGCAAACACTGAAAGTAGAAGGGAATTTTGCAGATCTGGTTGTTTGAAAGAGATATATAAACAAACATTTTTAATATAGATAAATCTTTGAGAGATATATTAAAACAAGCAATACTGAAGGAATACTAGATATTTTTTATATGTTAGGGAAGAGCCTTTTCTCGGCTGTTTAAACTCACAAGGAACCTCTCCTCTACCAGCTTCAAGACAGTCTTCTAGTTTTCAAAAAAGAAATAAATACTTAACAGCTGTCTCTGTCTTGAAAAATTTCAAGCGTGGTAATTGCATGACTGGAAGAAGTTCTATATAAAACACTTGTAGAAAATTTGATGTTGAGAAGGAAGGATTGTAACCAATTTTTTTTTTTTTTGGACATGCTTGCTTTTTTATGTATGTGATTGAAGTATTTCACGATGTCCTGGTTTGATGAGGGCTGAAGTGACACAGTTCAGAAATAGGTTTCCTGGTTCATCAGTTGTTGGTGAAGAGCAGACCATAGTTATAGATACAGTGGTACCTCAGTTCACGAACTTAATTCGTTCCACGATTCTGGTCGCGAACCGAATCAGATTTCCCCATAAGGTTCAGTGTAAATAAGGTTAATCCATTCTGAACCATATGTATTTTTTTTTTAACCACAAAAATATGAAACAGTGTACAGTACAGTATGAAGAGAGAGAACACTAACCTTGCTTGAGGCGACACCAAAAAGCTTCACAGCAAGTGTCTGTCTGCGACCACAATCTCGCCTAGAGGAAGCCACGACCACGTGTCAGAGCAGAGAAGATGGCCGGGTTGTGTTCGTCACCCGATGTGGAGTTCGCGAACGGAAGCATAATTTTGTGAACGCTGCTGTTCGCAAACCGAATTGTTCGTGAACAAAAGCGTTTGTGAACTGAGGTATTACTGTACTGGAGCAGACAGATGAGAAATTATGCTTTTTCTTTTTTCTTTTTAAATGCTACCTTGAGTTCATACAAGATGATGGCAAACCAGTTGATTTCTTTATTCATGGAAAGGTAGGAATGTCATCCTCTTCAAGAACATAGCCCCCCTCCTTCCCTTCCTCCCTCAAATTGCAGTCAGCTTCAGAACTTCCATCTGTACATTTGAATGAAAGTTTCAGCTGACCAGCAATTCACCAGTTCCTGGTAAGGCCATTAAATGTAACTCTGAAAGATTTTAAAATGACTCATTAACACGAGCCTTGGAATCATCTTCATTTTTTTTATTGCCAGACAAAAGATGAGAGCGTATGATAAAAGGTACTTGTTTTAAGAACAAAAAGTTGGCACATGAAAAATATTTATCACAAATATTGTTTTTCCCCTAGACACAAAAAGCTGTTGAGTTCCTAGCCAATGCTGTGTGAGCTACTGTCACCATCTTACCTTCTTTGTAACTGATAAGCTCCCTTTCCTAGCATCTATTTGGAGAGTAGTATGAGTTCCTGCTCCAGAGTTACTTGTTGAATGTGAAATAAATTAGCACATGTGCTTGTAGACATTGCCACTCTTTTCCTGCATTACTGTCATTTTTTGCTTCCTTTAAGAACATTTCTACACGTTTATCTTATTACCTAAATTAGATCCGCCCTATTATTTTTTAACTATTTTTCCAGGTGGATTTTTTTTAAGCTGCTGCTAAGTTAGGAAGTTGCAATTGATGACAGCAGGGACTTTCTAACTCATGTCTCAACATACTTCTTTGTGACTTACAACAGAACACCATACAGCTATCTTTCCCCACTTATAAACGATAAATAAATTAGCATTAAATTAGAAATTATAATGATTCAGCTTCTCACTCAGCTGAACCAGTGTTTCTTTGGCCTTCTAACTGTTATTTGGCACAGATTGGCGTTTTGTACTTTCCCTGCAGGCGTTATTCACTGGGATGTGACCTGAACATTTTTTGTCTTTTACATTATCATTTGGTGTGTTATGTAGTATAATCCATTGTGCAAATCCAATTGCTGCTGTTCTGCAAATTCTACCTCCTCAGCATAGTTGGTTTATTGATGACAGACAAGGAAGGGAGGAAGGGAGAGGTTTCCACTTATGACATTAGGGCTGTTTGATAATTCCTACTATTGTTTCTTGGCATGGCAATCAGATCTGCCATCTAAGAATACCAGAAGAACTGTTTTTACTGGACGATGACTATCATGTTTATAGCCAGATTTTAAAAACCGTTTAGTAGAACTTAAATATAATTTCATTCTGTGTCAGCTTGGATATTACACTGAAGACCTTTTGGTTATTAACTATCCCAGTATTGACTGATGTCTTATTTTGTGGTGTGTATTTGGTGTATTACTATGTGTTTCAATGTTTTAATAATATTTAATGGCTTATACGATGCCTGGGGAGTATGTTAAGAAATCATTATCGTTTTAAAAAAATAGTAATACGTGGCTAAAGTAAACTATTAGTATAATCCAATAAAGCAGTCGTATCTGAATATTAGAACCAAACAGGTTGCTAGATTGATGCACGCACCTTCTCTGATAGTATTTTTGATGACCTGGAAGAGCAAAGAGCTTCTTCCCAAGCCACATAGTTTTCCTTAGTTCCTGTAACTTGGTTATTTGAAATGCCTTTCACTATTACATATTAAGATATGAATTGGTACCTACAATTACTTTAGTCAGTCTTGTGAAGGAATATCTCAGGCAGCCCAGTATTGCTTGCAAGTTCTTCCTTACTAGTTGAGTCTGATTTTCTGTCAATCTGAATTTGGGTTAAATGCAGTATGCTTGTATGTTGTGTGTCTGCTCTCTTTGTATTGTTCCCATAGCTAAAGTTCATAAAGGCTTTGGCTCTGATTATGGGTAACCTATTCTTAAGAGGGCTTCTGTTGTTGGTTGCAGTAGAATTAGGACTGTACAGTGATTTGGATCCAGTGCCCCAAAGATGTCACAGAGTGCATGGGGTTATGAGCAGAGCTCCTGTCTGCAACTTTTTAAAGCAATCAGTTCTCAGATCGCACTCTTTGAAGCACCTTTTTTTAATTATTTCCTTGGCACTGCACAGACCTAGTAGAAGTAAATACATAACAATACAGCAAATAAATCTGTATAAATAAGAGCAAGGCCATAAAAGTTGGTAGTTCTGGATTTGGATCTCAAGTTCAGATTTCACATTACCAGAGGCCAGCAAAAAGCTTGCTAGTGAGAATTCTGGCCATAGTAGCCAATCAAAAGCTTGCAGGTGAGAATTCCCACCCCCACAAGGCACAGAATGTGGGTATAGTAAGCCTCACCTGCAGTCTGTGTTCAGGTAAAAAGCTGCTTTTTCAAACTCAGATGGGAAGGTAAGAGTGCTGTAGCCACTGCCTCTTTTGGTCAGAGGCAGGTTGGCATTATGCAGGACACCCTTTGGCCCAGACACAGCTTTTACCTCTTCCCTTCAGGCTGGTCCAAGCTGAACGAACAAGAGAGCTGTGGTCTGAGATGCTTGTAGGCAGGACAGGCCTGTTTTGGGGTTTTTTGCATACTAAGGAACTAAAAATGGAAATGAGATTTGTTTTTTGTTTTGTTTTTTAAGTTGTGGGTGGGGGGAGGGAATCAACAATTTCTGACTGTTTCTTCATCCTGGCAGTAACCAGAAAACTGTGGAGTCTCTGAGCTTGGTTCTTTTCTTGCAAATGTTTCATTACCCGGCTAGGTAACATCTTCAGTGTTAAAGCACTTTAGCACTGAAGATGTTACCTATTACCAATTTTTGTAACACCTTGCCTGATCTGGAAATCTTGTCAGATTGTTATTTTCAATTATTAAAACATTGCTATTATGAATTTGGGAGAATACAAATGTGTTCATCAGTTGGTTTTACACATTTTGTTCCTAGAACTCCCTAGCACCTGTTCTGTAATTGTAACCACTGTGTTAAAGAACTCTTTGGGGAACTTCCACGATTTCTACTGTTCTTTTATCCTCAGAACCGTCCATCTGTAATCACATGTGCCTCTGCAAGCAATCGTAACTGTAACCTGTCTCATTGTCCAATTGCTCACAGTGGATGTGGTGCTGCTATGCCAACCAGTTACCGAAGACCATCTAGCAGTAAGTGACACTTTATTTCCACAATTTTCCTTCCAGGGACCCAAAAGGACCATTATATGTGGTCATTAAATAACTATTAATAAATGTAATGAATTAACATAAACATTTTTTGTTTTTATTTTAAACAGGGCGAAAGTACACTGCAAATTAAATATGTAATAATGTACTAAAGGAGAACTATTAAGATCTTCCTATTTTTGTTGAACCGTGTCAGAATTTTTGAGATTTATTGATGGAATAAAATCTAGGTTGCCCAGTGGAATATTATTTATAATCTTTGTGCATGAAAACTAGATCTGGACTTCTATTGATTTGATATCGTGCATTTTTCCTAAGTCTGCTATCTTTGTTATTTTCAATAATACTAGACATACACAATTAGTTATGTAGGATAATAAAGAGCTGAATTGAAAGGCTAATATAGATAATCAAAATAATGGGTTTGTGGGGAGCAGAAGTGAAGTTGGAAGAATGTAAGAGAAGCCACTTTGGGATTATGCCAATGACCCATCTAGTCTAGCATGTAGTAACAGCCAGCGGACAGCCAAATGCATATTAGTTGCTCAGCAGAATGGATAGTAGACTAATAGCCCTCCTCCTTACTGTTGCTTCCCAGCAGCTCCTTGTGATTCAGAAGGTAGAACAATTAGCCCTACTTAGTAATGGTAAACTTCATTTTGGGACCAACTTTTCACATGATTTTAATAGGACGTAGATGCTGCTAATTTAGATCTGAATTGAACTCCCTTGACTTTGTGTATATTTGACAGCATAATGTGGAATTGGCTCCAGAAAAATATATTGAAGAGAAAACATTCAAATGCCTTTATTATTGTGTCTAGAATAACACGAACAAGAAGTACAAAGGAAAGAATTGTGCACAATGAATTGGTTTTAAAAGCTTCAACATCTCTTAGATTCTTTTTGGAACTTTCTTAAAACCCACATGATTTTCTGATTTTCAGTTTTTCCTATTCTCTATGGGAACAGTGTTGTGAGCATACAACAATCTACAGGGAAGCAGTTCAGTCACATGTTTTGACAGCCTTCTCCAATCTGCATACCTCCAAGATTCTCAGCAATGGCCCTGCTGACCAGGGAATTCTGGAAGTTGAAGTCTAAACAAGTGGAGGTTACCCAGGTTGGGGACAGCTGTTTTTGGCTTTTCAGGACATAATTTAAAATGACAATAATATACATGCTTTTTTTCCCTCTTAGCTAATTTACAAGGCCGGAAAATACCAATAATAGAAGAATATTCTGAACAGTGCATTTCTAATAAAGCATTTCCATTAAAACAGCAGTTCACGGCATTATATAACAATACATGCATAATATTCATACATACATACATTCATTAGGAAGTAAATAATGCTTATTCCAATTGTGCTTAAAAAGCAGAACCAGCTGCAAGGGAAGTTAGGGGTTTTTTTGGTCATATGGAAAGTCACTAGTTTGTCCATTTCTTAATGGGCCTTTGCATTTCCCCCTATAGCTACTGCTGCCTGTGATCCAGTGGTAGAAGAACACTTCCGCAGAAGCCTTGGCAAGAATTACAAGGAGCCGGAGCCAGTGACAAACTCTGTATCCATCACAGGATCAGTCGATGACCACTTTGCCAAAGCTCTTGGAGATACCTGGCTTCAGATTAAAGCTGCGAAGGATGGTGTGTCCAATAGTCCTGAGTCTGCTTCCAGGAGGGGCCAATCCTCTTCTCCTCCTTCCTCCCATCTGGTCAATCATAATCATTCACCTTCGGTTGTCTCATGAACACGGGACCACAATTTCTTCATCCAAACATGAGTTGGTATTGTTTTGGCTGAGCTTGAACAGTGCTCAAAACAAAAAGTGTTTGGGAGGGATGATATAAAAGGAGATAAGGATTCAATACATGTTTTGTGTGTGTTTGCTTGGGCTTTTTAAAAAAAATACACATGCCCTTAAAATTGATAGCAGGAACTATTTGATTTTTAAAATATTTTTTTAATAATGTAGCACTCTTTTTTTCCTGCCTCAGTTACCAAAGAAACCTCTGATGCAACTCTGCTGCCCCCTTTTCTAAAAATGAAATATAGACACAAGTAAATGGGGAAAAAAAAAGAAAAAAAAAGCCATTCTGTACAGTTCATTGTCCTAAATGCTTGTATGCTTTGATTAGCTTCTTGAGGGTAGAATTGTGTCTGGATTTTGTCTCCATTACTTTCTTCTCCCTTTGTGAAGTAATTTTGTATGTATATACTTGAAAAGAACTGTCATGTATGATTTGCACTATTGGAGGAGGTCTAGAGTTGCATAGCAACTTTATGCACGATGCTTCTATTCTGAGGGCAAACTGCTTGGCAAAAGTGTCTGGTGTCTCTGCCTCTTGAAAACAAGAAGCAACATTTGTTTAGGAAGGGGAAGTCTCATACAGGTTATAGGTCTTCTCGGTGTAGATTTCAGGTGCTTCGTGCTTGCAACTGGACTGCATAATCAACAGAACATGGGCATTTAATTTTTTTTCACACTGCAGTTTGTTAGAATAGAGCTGAGGTCAGAGGGTTCAATAGTGCTTAAAGATGCATGTTTTATGGAAAAATAGCTGGTATCTATTAATGTATAGACAGTAAGAAATATACTTATTAGCCTTTGTTGAGAACTAGTTGTTTTTTTTTTCCAGTAACAGTCCTAGATAAACTTACTGCTGGTACAGTTGTACTCTGATACTTGTATTTGATATTCATTTTTGTAGCAGCCAGCAACCTTGGACAGTCGCCTCTGGTCAGGCCTCAACTGAAGCAGTTTATATATCATTGAGTGCTGTGAGATACAGGATGCTACTATGGCATTCATGACAAAAGAAACCATTTTCATGTGGAGAATCAACTGCTCAATGTAAACTTACGTACTAAAATTAAATATATTTATCTGTGTGCGCTCTAGTTGCAGAAATTATCTTGTTAAATATTTTGCCTGAACATCAGATTGCATTTCAGAATCTAATTTTTGAGGCTGCTTATAAACCTAGGCCAAGGCACCATACATTCCTCTATTTTTTTTATAAAGGTGTTACTTGCATTTATTTCATTTGCTGTATTAATAGTCACTAACTAGGTAATAGAGGCAGGCATAAAGAATAGACTTCTTTTAGTAGTAATGGGCTCAGCTGTTTTTTTTTTTTAAATGTCACAACTCACCCATACCTACCCACAACCCCCGCACATTCCAGCAGTTACAATTAGTCCTTTTAATAGTGGGTTACCTTAGATAGATGCTGTTGAAAGCATGTAGAATAAGGCAAAAGTCTGAAGTGCACATGATGTGTTTTGGACTGTGTTATAGCATTGGGGCCACAATTTATATTTTTGTAAAAATGAAAAGCATGCAGGGTAGAAAAGATCAACAAAGGACCTGTTTCATCCCGTTCCATACAAAGTGTAGCTGCCTACTTTTAAAAGCAGGAAAAAGACGAGAAGCTCCTCCTTCATCGCCCCTTTCACACATTTTACTGTCATGTTAATGGGTAACTAAATGCTCAGTCTCCTTTGGCATTTAGTACCCTACCCCCTGTAAGAAAAGTGCAGAAAAAAAATACTTTTTTATATAGGTAACTTTAAGACCATCATTACGCTGTGCGTAAAGAATGTACAGAGAAATTTGTAGGTATTTTTTGAGGAACAATTAATTTGTTAATGATATGTAGCTATTTAATTTTTCCCTTTCCTTTATTGTAATCATTCTCTTTTGTTTTTGTCTGGAGAAAAAAGTTGATCTTTTTTTGTTGTTGTTGTTGTAGATGTCTGTAATACAGTAAAAGTGCAGGAACACAGTTATTCTATAAGAACACTGCATTAGCAATTAATAGCCACTAGTGTGTTGTTGCTACAGGCTACTGAGCGGTCTAACAAGAAAGTACTAATGACTGCAGATGGACGTTGTGGGATACAGAACTCTTTTGACATTTCTTTGAAGCACAATACTACAAAGTTAAATTTACCTATCTGTGATAGGTAAATGGGACAAAATATCAGCACTGCAGTCCTAACACACATTACTTGGACATAAACTTGTGTTGATTGTGGTGGAACATACTTTGAAGTAAGTGCGCTGAGGATTATCGTCTCAGTGTGATGTGTAGTATATATATAACCATTTGGGGAAAAAAATAGTCCAAGGGAAATAGAATTATTTTTTGAAAGCCAAAAGGGTTGGGAGGGGGAGGAGAAGGAGGAAGGATATTAACCTCATTCTTACATGAAGTTTTTTTCACAGAGCCACAGGATCTACAGTCCAGCTTGAACAATGTTCTCCATGTTTGTAAATCTGTAACATATCATTCTTTTGTGGCCTTGTTTCACCTGGCAATTTTTAAAAAAGGTTTGGCAGGCCATCTTTTTTTTTTTGTACTTAAAAGTAGCCTTAATGAACAATAAAGTGCTCTTAAATCTTACAGATGTGAACATGTGGTATTTGGTTTTCTTAAATTGTAATAAGGCTTGCCTGAGCTAACAATGCCAAGTCACTTGGTAAGATACTTTAAGTGGTTCCTTTCAAATAATGTGTACAGAAAACATCTGTTACTGGATGTTACCATAATGGTTAGAATAAAACGCATTATTAAATTGAGATCTCACAATAGATAAATATTTCATTCTCAGATATGTTAATCAGTAATGACAATTATTATTTCTTGGACTATCAGTCAGACCATTGTATTATTTCAAGCTACCTGAATGTTTCATATCATGCAATACAATGTATTGCTTTCTGGAAATCTCATAAGTTAACTTATTAGTTAATACTGTTAGTTAATACACAAGTTAGTTAATAAGAACTAAATAAGTTCTTCCTTCTCCTCCCCCAAAGATTATGTTCTTTGGTGTGTCCCTCATACAGTTGTAGGGATTCAGTTCACATATTTTAGCAACTGTGTTGCTACCCACTTGCCTTCCTAGAAGTTTTTGGGTCAAGATCGAGAACTGAAGAATGAGACACAGATTTTAGATGCCTGGTCCATTTCATCTGAACAGGCTGTGTTCACATGACATACTGAGCGAAACATTCAGTCAATGAGCATCTTCCATAACTCACTGTCACAGGTTTATAGTATTAACCAATCCCAAAGCAGCTGTCATTTTGGGTTTACAGAATCTGGAATTTATAGCATATGATAAGCCTATGACTGGCTTCACATTTCAGGCTAAATTATCTTTTAACTATAATCTATTGAATAAGCCATAACTGGCTGCTTTCACCATTATTAAGCCAAACCCCAACAAATCACAAAATGGCAGAGCATGCTGTGTGAACAGGGCCATATTTTGTCTTATAGTAGCTACATGCAGCTCTGCCTTATGCACATTCAACATTTTTATGTTGAACAAAGCAAAGCCAACTTCTGAATGCAAAGGACTGCAAAGAACAGAAAAACAATTGCACAACACTATGTATGTAAAATCCTAAGTTATAGAACTTATAGGAGAACGATGTTATCCTAAGAAAAAGGCCTGTTCAGCTGAAAAACTGAATTGAAATGCCCCATAGTGCACCAAAATGCAGCAGGGTCTACTTCAGATTAATAATGGAGTGACATCAAGATTGCAGAGGAGAGTTAGTACTTTTGGTTTACATTCCCCTGCTCTGCATTAAGTCTGCATTATTTGGGAATGCTGAATCAAGCACATTATCGCCAGGAAACAGCAGGTTACAGGACGTTTCTATGACTCAGTGCCATCTCAAAAGGAATTGCTCTGCTCCAGTAATAATCCATGACGTAGAAAAAAAAATAATCTAAATTACAGTCCTGTCAATTATCAAGAATCAAAGCAGATGATAGGGAGGGGGAGATCATTCAGCAGTACACTGCCTTTAAACACTTTGCTCCTGCATACCTTCCATTTTTACACAAGAGGCCTGTGATTCTTAACGTAAGTAGATGGAACAAATAAGAAATAAATACAGAAACAAACTTGAGGAAGGAGCTGAGGTTTGAGGACATTCCTCTATGTAACACAGACATACAAACCAGTCTAGTGCTTATAGTACTTTTTAAAAAGTGCTGCTTCCTTCAAAGTTAATGTATGTTGGCAGTAGAATGTACAAGTTAAGCTCCCAAGATATGATATACTGTATATACATACACAAAGAGCAAGGCACGGATACAGCAGAAGTATTCTTATAATGAGTGGAAACAAAACAAGAATGAAGCAACTTAAGGATTTTCAGGCATTCATTTCTTGACCATCCAAAACAGTGGATCATAGATGTCGGTGGACTTGTATTTTTTTTTTTTTTAAAGCAAACTGTTTTGGGTCTTGGGTGTTTTCTAGACTGATCTATTAGGGAACAAATAGGGGACTATCTCTGTCCTGAGTGGCTCAGAGGACAAAGCTCTGTAAACAAGTAGAGACAGCGCACATGCTAGTCATAGTGTAACTGCTAACATGTTTGCAACATTACAGCAATTACCAAGATGGGGCGCATTCCCTTTGAACTGACCCAAAGATGCTGGTGCATGGTAGGTATTTCTAGAGTAGTGTTTCTCAACTTTGGCAACTTTAAGATGTGTGGACTTCAACCCCCAGAATTCCCCAGCCAGCATGCTCTAGAGAGTAGAGAGAAGTAATTTAGGCCAGTAGATGACACTGAACACTTTCCCCAACCACATGCTGTTTTGCAGTCACAGTCCCTTTGTCTTGAAGCTCAGCAGCCAAGCTTTTGATTGCTCCCAGAGAAGATAATAATATTTTCCTCCTCCCTCTTCTAATTATATTTTTCTTTCCACATTCTAATCTTTATAGATGATGGCTTACACATACTTGTAAAGCTTGTACATGAGAGGAGGAAAGTGTGATTGTGCAGTTCAACTTCACTACCTATTTATAAATCATAAAGGAAGAAGGTGTCAGCCAAGGCCAAAGATTGTCAGCTCACGGATCAAGGAGTGCCAGCCAACTCGGTCACGTCTCCCTAGTGTACTTTTTCAGACTGAGCTTTCAGATACAGCAGATGAAAGGGTGAAATCAGGCTCTACCTCTTATGTTGCCAGTGGAACCAGATAGGAAAGAACCGCCATCATACAACAGAAAACTAGCACGTCAGAAAAAATATTAGGTCTTCTCACTTTCTAGTTTTCTATATTTAGGGAACATTTTGCCTTGTGTTCCATTCTTCATGTATGGGAGTGACAAATGACCATAAGATATAGAAATGATAGAAAATAATTTGATTCAGGAGTCCAATTCCTTGGACTTGGCAACATGGCTGAAAGATGATGAGCAGCCATTTCTACTGGAACTGATCCATCAAGTCTTTTAACAACACATTTAGGAGCCTACTACTTCATATAGCACAATAATATAATTTATTCATTCGTTGTGGCAATACTTCGGTTGATATTCATACCAGCTGACAAATTTCTCTCTTTGTAACAAGATATGTGGGAGGAATTCTAAATTGATATTCTGGGTATTCATGACAGTCCAGAGGTAAAAACAAAAAGTAAAAACATCATCGCCACCACAACTCCTACAATAGACTTTTGAAATTCATGACAAAGCTGTGACTCAATTCCAGCACCCTTCATCCATTTGACACGAGGCCATTTCAGCCCCTCGCATGATGGATGACTGGCCGCACTGTTCCTTGTTGGCCTGTCATTTTAGAGGTCACACTGATTTTGTTATAAAACATCTGTCATAAAGGAGGATATTGGTTATTTTTTTCTTCATGCTTGTGGAATGAAATGCAACCTCCCGCTCCCAAATTCATGTTTATGATTGGTTCCATTTGCATTCCCTACTCTGGTTCCTCAGATCCTTCTTTTAGAAAAATGCAAGATTCTTTCCTGTCCTATTACTGCACTGAACCGTTCCCCTCTTGTGATCCAAAGCAACCATCCAGCAAAGGAGTGGAGCCCTCGCAGGATTCCACACTGAATGGTGCCATTCAAGGGACAGGAACAAACAATGATGGTAATAAGTTTGCCTTGTGACAGCAAGTTAGGCAACCGTATCTAATGTACATGCAACCCTAAGTAACTGTTACCAAGAATCGCTTCTTGTGCTTGTATGAGAATGATGAAAAATAACTATGCAGTCCACCAAATATAGAACAGTAGTGTAACAGTTTTCCACATGGTCCATGCCTCAGAGTCAAGCCCATGAGCATATTAGCCTGTTCCCATTAAAATTAAAGTATGGAGAAGAGGTGGGCACACAAACCTTGGGTCCCCATTTCTTCATGGGCAATTTTTTGTAAAGCAAGGGGGCAGTCATGTACTTGCAATGCCATCTATGCCTGGAAATGTTACCTATTCAGGGTAGGGCCCTCTGAATGTACAACAGTCTGGCAGTTAACTGCGTGATCTAGTCTAGAGAACGAGCCAAATGAATGCAAACAGAGTGTGGGCTTACACACATGTACCCATGTGTGGGTGAACTCCTGCGTCACACTAAAACTAGTGTGACCAGATTGTGGCATCCACAAATTAATTCCCATTAGCCCTAGTCAGCTGGGCTGACACAAAGAAGGACCATGGAAGTTGCAGTCCACTGAGAGGTCAAGCCACACATTGCCTCGCCCTTAGTTGTAGCTTCCTTTCAGAATCACGGTTCTTAGAACCAGTTTAGTATTTAACTGGTTTAGTATTTATATTTCTTCGGCACGAGGGCATACTAACCACAGTGCAGAATCTGGAAATTGCACAGCCTTCTTCAAGGAAAACAAGGAAGAGAAGGGGTTTTGTGGCTGAATCAGTTGTGTGGCTGAGAGAAAGTCACAGAACAGTGGTGGTGCAGAAAAGATGCAATAAATATGCTGGAGCTGCTTGGGGCTTGCTGCTTACCAGGATGGAAAAAGGAAAGATATGCCAATGAAAGGGCCATAGCTGATGAACTTGTGCAGAAAGCCAGAAAGGGAGATGGTTGTGGAAAGCTGGAAAGCAAGGTTGGATATTGTTGTGTAGAATGCCTGAGAACTCAAACGTGCAAAGGTGATGTAATCACAGTAATATTAGGCAGGGGATCCAAGTGGGACATGGCAGCTTTCAGTAAAAACTTTTAAACACAACAGTCTTTCTCTGTATACTTATTATGCATAAAAACCATACATCTTTATTCCCACTAAGCTGCATTCTGATAGCCCCCCCCCACAAAAAAAAAACAGAACTAAAAATTGAGCTAAGTTGATGCAGAGGCTATACCGTTTCAAGTCAAGTCAAGTATTAGGGTTGCCAGGAAGGGAGATTAAATTAAATAGATTGCCACTCCAATTATGCCCCTGATATTATCTCCTTCTATGTGTAAAGGGCTGCCATTCAGCTTGGATTTTATTTACTGACACCTCAATCCTTAAGGACTCTAGGGCAGTGTACAAAATATACATCTAGTTAATAAGCTTACTTCAAATACTTACTCTGGAGAGCCACTGTGATGTAATGTTGGACTAGGAATAGAGAGGCCCAGGTTCAAGTACACCCTCAGCCACAAAAGTTTATTGGATGACTTTCTATGCTCTCAAGTACACTCTCAGCCCAATAACATCACAGAGTTGTTGGTTTGGATAAAAATAGGAGGAAGATGTACCACATATGCCATCTTGAGTTCCTAAATGAATGTGATCATGATCATGGATTGGATTGGATGAGGGCCAGAAAACTGAAGTTTAGTCCAGATAAGACAGATTTGATGTTAGCTGATGTTCATCTGCACAGAGAAGGTGAGAATAATCTGTTTTGGATGGGGTCGCACTCAACGCTGTAGCATTAGGATGCTTCTGGATCCAGAGATCTCTGTGGCATTAAATACCTTCCACTACTTTGGCCCCTATATGGATATACATAGGTTCACAATAATAATCCATACCCTAATAGCTTTTTAAAATTATTACAAGGTGTTCTTTGTGGTGCTACCCATGAAGATGGTTTGGAAGCTTCTGCTAGTACAAAATATTACAGCAAGAGTTCTGACTGGAACTGGGTGATATGAAACACATCACAAGAATTCTTTATGATCTTCATTGACTTGCACTTCATTTCATTTCTGGTCCCAGTACAAGGTGCTGATTTTAAGCATAAAGCCATTTATGGTTTGGGACTATGAAGGAATTCCTTTTTTGTTATGTTCCTAGGTCATGGTTGAAGGCCTATTCTAGGGACCTGGCTACCCATGAGTGGGTCTGATGGACCTAGGAATGTCTTCTCTAGTGAAGTATGCCAGGCACCATCTTTATCATCTTTCCATGCCCAAAGGCCATTTAATAATAGTGCTGTTGTGAATTTTAATCTTCTTTTGCTATTTTAGTGCTTTCCTTTATTCCTTATTTTATAATTTTTTTAAATAAATGCTCTAAATCTAACTTCCCATTGATTTCATTGGGTCTACTCTAAACATGTCTAAGTTTTGATCCAATCCAAAATTGCCATATTGTATGCAGTGCATTTCTTACAACATACACAATTTCCATTTGCTGTCATAATGGCAGGCAACTTACTTGATTACTATAGTGACTACATGCACCTCTAAAGTATACAGTTATTCTTCCAAATTATGGCTTGTTGAAAAAGTCATGATGGCCTGTTTCATACTTCACCTTAGCTAATAGCTGCTCAACCTATCTAAACAATATATATGTAAATAAATAAATCACATTGTACGTAGTGTGTTATGTGAGCCCAGCCATTGCAGATTGTCTTATTATAGTCACAATTACAATTTAAATTATATAGTTGTTTGAGACTATTTCTCATCGTGGTCTATGAGCCCATTTAAATCACTCCATGAAATAGCTAAATGCAGAAACTACTATCTCTTGGCACCAGGGCTGGAACTTTGGCCACAGCAGAGACAATCAGTCTTTGTAGACTGTCCTTGATTGCATGATGGTGCTTGGTATTTATTTCACTCTTTCTCTCTTTACCCTCATCTAAGTCATTTGTAAAATCTCTTGAGCACACTCACAACAGAAATGTATTTGTTGCAGCTCATACTTAGTCAGTAAACAGCACTTCAGTCTGAAGTTACTAATGGACTTCTGCTTCAAAATAAAGCCACACACATTATCAACTTCATATGACTTCTTCCATGGGGCAGCCATATTTTTTTTTGTACAAAATGTTAATATTATTAAATATCTCCTGTATATAGAAATAAATCTTATTTACATGTTGATAGTTTTAGTTTTTATTTTTAATGTACTCAATGTACTATTTTACAGCCATTGTTGTCATAATTTTTAGATAAAGAATTGGTAAAAACCAAAGACTGGAGGCAATTCATTTTATAACTCAACAATAGAACAGAGTGGGATTTGGAGCAAGATACTGTTTAGAGTATTCATTGGAGAAAATTCTGTGTCTTACTATTCTGGGCCAGATAACACATGTATTCACATGTATTCTCAACTCCCATTACAGTGATGGCACATCTACCCCAAGTATCTAGCTTGATCACTCATTCCATTTCTATACTGCTTGGTAAGAAGCAGCAGGATGAAAAAAGGACAATTGGCAGCTATGTTCCTTGAAAAACAGAATATTTTTCCCCGTTTTCAGGCACAACATCTTCACTTCCACATGGGGTTCACAGATATTCCTAGATCTATTGTCTTCAGTCTCTATCTATGATGGGTGTATGGAAGCTTCAGTTGACTAACATGCAGTGTCTCCTTCGTGTGTTTTGTTAGATAACTAGACATTGTTAGATAACTACTGCTTGAAGCTGACACCTGATGGTCAGCTTATTTAATTACTTCTGCCATCAGATGGAACAGAGAATTGTTGCTCTTCTTAAATCTTGATCATCAGACATTGCAATACCATGCACAGCACTGTTACTTCCCCTTTACTATTACAGCCCATTACCTCTAATTAAAAAAGGAATTTCAATAGTACTTAGAAGATACCTTAAAGCAAAACTGTCCATATTTAGCTCTGGGCCAGCAGAATCAAACAGGTCAATATTTAGCACTGAGCCAGATGGATCAAACAGATGGCATCAAATAGCTAATCCTGGCTAATCTCAAAAAATCAAACAGGATTGGACCTAGTTAATATTTAGAGAACAAACTTCTAGGAAATCCTAGGGCTAATGCTGTAGCTTAGACTGAGAAGTCAAAGAATAAACCCAGAAGAATGCAGTAGCAAACCATTCCTGTCCTGTTGCCAAGAGAACTACCCAGACATGTTCTTGTAGTCACAAGGAATCAAGCTCAACTAAAGGATATCTTCTCTCAGAAAGACCAAAGACTGCATTGTCTGATCTATTAAATCCAGTATTAATACTTGAGAAAATGTCCATTGGCAGAATGAAGGCTTACTTTTGGTCTGAGTACAAAAAGTCACCACATTTATACTTTCCTTATGCTTTTAAATAAAGCCAGTATCACTTCCTTTTGCTTACACCAAGTCATAGTCCTAAGGAATGCAACACAGCGTTCAGTTTTCAGGATTTTTGTCCTTTATTTGGGGAAGCCATGCCAGCCCAAAATTAAAACAAAATAAAAAGCAATCATTTAAAAGCCCATACCCATTCTCCAAAGCTCAAATTTAAGTTCTTCCATTATGGAAGTAACTGTGTGGGCGGTGCCAGATGCCTCTTCTCCATGGATACAGAGCTGTGAGTAAAAGTGCTTGGAAGTTCTTTTAATGTACATTGCAGTCATTTGAATAAAAGCTTTCATTATGTCCTCTTCAATTAAAGTGCTTACAACATTTTACAAAAGGAAAAGTTTGGAAGCAAGCAAGCCATTCTGTTTTGTCATGGGAGAGGGAAAAAACAATAAAATTAAAGAACAGAAAATTTTCTAAGTCACACTGGAGCACTTCTGCACAACACAGACATCTGGGAAGCATCTGGGCAGGAAGCAAGTTCAGTCTTATACAACTCTAAGTTACTCGAATTGCTAAGTAAGGAAACATCATATTACCTTATGTTTAAAATGTCATATATAGGTTTTTCTCTATGGGAAAAAACAGTTGACAAATTGAAAGTTGATAATCCAAGAGTCAAGACAGACATCTCATTGGACAGTATTCCTGGGAGACACCAAACTGTTTTTGATTCTCAACTAATCAAGCCTGCAAATTTTCAAAACAGAGTTTCCTGCTCGCTATCTCCAAATGACGTCTGTGTGGGTGACTCAGAGCAAGCTGTAAAGTCCTGATTTTCCCCAGTATGAATTTATTTTTTCAGTAAAATGTGCCTGAAAATCACTAGATGATTCCTTAATTAATTTAAATTACAAGTAAGTCTTACTTACAAATGAAAAGTACTAATTAAATTTTATGCTACTAGAATGGTTTACTATACAAGCTGGGCTTTCTTTAAAATAATTCCTCTTTTTCACTAGATTTAAATGATCAAGAAATTTAGCTAGTAAATAAACAATACTGGAAATATTGTACAGCAGCCAGGCTCCTCACTAAATACTGCAACAGGAAAGTTAATTATAAACTTAAACAACAGTAGAAATTATAAACTAAGTAACATAGGATTAAATAAGCAACTTGCACCATTAAAACTAAACAATTAATATATCATGGATTGCCTATTCTGAACCTCTCCTCAGATTTGTGATTATAATTTACAGAAGGGAAAATGATACAATGTTGAAGAATATGAAATATTTGGTCTCTTTGTCTGAATATTTTATGTCACTGTTTCATTGCTTTGATATTAAATAGGGAGGCTAAAAAAATATCATTTCTAAAAATAGGAAATAACATATCCATATTACATTTTTCACATACATTAAATATTAAATTTTAAATGGCTACAGCACTGTCCAGAAAAATCACTGAAAAAATGTTTCAGAAAATTAATTTGCACATTATTTGAATAGTGTGACCATGATCCAAAGTTTCAGTAATTTGCATGACTCTCATTAGATCTTTTATGTTTGCATCTGAAAATGTTCCACATGGCCATCTCAAAAAACACTTAAAATGGGTTGGGGAACTCTTTTTTGGGGAAAGCTAAGTCAACAGATGCTATCAGTATATGGAACCAGTTGTATGGCTTTGGATAGAGACCAATGTATTATTTCCTAAAATGATTTAAAAAATGACAGATTTGCATTGCTGGTTATAAAGAAATGGACAAAAAGGTGGATCTATGAAATTGTTTTAGGACTATCCTGTTAGGTGACTTCAGTCTAAATTGCTGTTTGTGCAATTGAGTTACTGGAATGTTGGGGTACCTGATTTTCTTCAATCTCCCCTCTCCTGTCTGCATAGCAGTTTATTTCAAGAGTCCCTGATTCATGAGCAAGGGGTGGGTGAAGAAAACTCTGTACTGGGAGAAGATAGAGCTTCTACACTGTCCCTTTGTACAGACAGTAATCAAGACAAAAAGATCCAGTGTCTTTTTGTATCTCAAAACAGCTGGCCTTCTTTATTTATTCCCAGTGTGGGTAACTTTTTATGGTTCAGTCTTACACAGTAGTGACAAGTCCCTAAAACACTGAAAAGTATTTTTCAAATTAATTGTGAACATTTACTTAAAAGAAACATTCAGATTGGGGGGGGGGAATACAAAGATATTTACTAAAGAGAAAATTTAAATATAAGTATTTAGAAACTGAAAAACGAGAAATAATTTTAATTTGAAGTGTCTTACAACTATATGTGCATCAAGAACACAATAAAAAGAGGAGCAACCACAGTAGGTTTGCTTTGAGACTGTCACAGTGTCCCTTCTTGATCAATGATGTAGACTGAACATGTTTATATTTGCAGTAAAGTTAAGGAAGCAATAATTAAATGACTGATAAAAATACATCAACACAACCTAAATTAAGTCGGCTTGTTGGTTGTCTTTTACTTCATTCATTAGGTTTTCAGAGTGTTTCATCATCGCTTATGTCCCAAATCTGTAAGGAAAAAAGGAGGAAAAATTCCACTCATTACTTTAATTCTGCTCGATGCTATAGTAATGCATTTATTGGCAAAACTATCAATTTTTTAAAACAAAACTCTACCTGTTACACTAATATATATTTGGCTATATTGTAATTTAAAAAAAAAAGTTATTCACTCCAAACTAAGTTAAAAAAAAATTAAGGAAAATAATCAAAAGCAAACATCTGCTTAGTACCTTACAGGTACCAATACCTTAATATTTCATTGCATGCATTTATGCCAGAATAAGTATTTATGTTTCAAAGTCTGGACCTAAATGACCATCTTTTTTTTTTCTTTTTTAGAGCACTGGGTTGGATTTCTTTTTATCATTTTTTAAAAATAAACTTTACTTCTGTTTATCTCTTTTGAATTTGGTCTAACTCCCAAGGAAAGAAGAAAGGGACGAATCCTCTAGACACCACACTTCTACACTATGCAGTAGATACTGTGTGAGGTACCCCCTGAAAGATAGGTGATGGCAGAAGGAACTACTATGCTCTCTATCCCAAAGCAGGAGATGGGACATAGATGTGACCCAGAGAACTTCTGGGAGAGGAGATTCCATCCTTCCATCCTATAGGACATTAAGCCTAGCCTGGAGGGAATTGGATTTGCACAGACTGTATTAATGTCTCAAATCTATGTCTGTTTTTAACATACTGAAGTAGGGAGGAGGGCTATCTTTCCACTTCAAAAACACATCCTTCCCATGTTGGTGAGCTTATAAGTACTTTCATGCACAAAGGAAGGAGGAAAAAAAAATTCCCCTCCCCATTTTCTATTTATCCAGTGTTACAAAACAATTGTAGGTGAATGGATTTTTTAAATGTGGAACAATGATAGCTTTTCACCTCCTTTCTGTTGCAAAAGTGTAGGGAAACAATTATTAAAAGGGAAACACGCACAAAGACACAAGGACCTAAAGGATCAAAAGGAAGGCAATTTTGTAACAGCTCTCAGAAAAAGTACATTATAAGATGACATTACTTACGAAGCCTTTTTACAATAACTATTTTGCAGCAGCTATCCTGTAGGAAGCAGGGATAACTAACCTAACACTCCTACCAGATGTCTGATGTAATGTACATAATGCCTGATGTAATATGTTACTGAATTGTTGGGAGCAGTATACACTGATTGCAACTTAGAAACAAAATTTGGAAAAAAGAGATGGAACAATCATGGCCAAAGTTCTCAATAAGGGCCTAAACAGAAACAATGAACACTTGACAATTAACCTGAAGTCTATTTCTCTTGCGTTGAACAAAGCACAGAGAAATAACTGTTGTAGTAGTTCTTTTATTGTTGAAATTTGGATGTAATTAAGTATAACATTGAAAAGGGAAATAGTATGAGTGTTAAACTAGAAGCTCTAAAATTCAAATTTCTACATCTTATTTTCTTGCTGATATTTCCAAAACTCAGTTCCAAGTTCAAACTTTAACTGTTAAAGAGGAGGTGGCTATGATATGGGCATGCAATAATCATGTTTCCATAATATTATGCATAATGCTTTTTTTTTTTTTTTTAAAGATGAGATATAAAAGAAAGCCACACCAAAGAGCTGGTGGAAGTCACTTAAACATTTGGATTTGGAAAACCACTGATGCAGTAATCCAACTTTTACCAATAGCTTCTTCTGATAGGGAAGGAAGAATACATTCTTCCATTAGAGTAATTCCTGCAGAACTGAGAAAGTGGGAACAGGATAACTTGTCTTTATTTTATAGACACTAAATAAACAGCAAGACCCAGATCAGAGATTCACACTTATTTTTTAAGTCTATTTTCCTTAACTTGGTTTTCAACATTCTGGGTTTTTTTGGGTTGTAATAATAATCTGTAACAGGAAACAACTAGTGGCAGGTTATCTTCTCACCTGCTTTTATAATCAACTTGAAGACTTTCTCTGCCTCTTTTTTCCTCTTTCATTATATGTTGGTGCCTCTATCTGCTTTTTAGAGTCTGAACTATTATTATACAAATGGCATCCAATGAGTTCCCTTTTTCCTGTTACTATTCACAATATTTTTCATACATGTCAACCACAATAAGTACAAAATAAGCTTTTTGAATATGTATTAATTTTACAAACCAAACCAAACCAGCATCTCTGGGTTACTATGTCCCTTTCTTCTTCTTCTATGTCATTTCTATGGAAGTGAGCCTGCACAGTTTGGTTTTAATGTCTATTTCCAACACTTTTAGTGTCTCCTTCACATAATCTGTAATCATTCCTTAAACTGCATTTTTCATTAATTTGTCTATATTTGTAAAATTTTATTTGCAGGCTTAGGCCATATTTGCTTATAAACCTGAGGCTTACAGAGGTGGAAAACATCCATATTTGATAGAAGTGGAGTGTTGAACAGGAGTTTCATTTTCTTTCTAGGAACTTGTAGCTCTCCTTTGCATGATGAACTGTTTCCACATAGATTAGCAGGAAGGGGTAGTTGTTAGCAGACTTGATGAAACTTGGAAGTTGTTGGGTCCCATTTCTCTGCACACTTCATGAACCGACAGCACACTTCATGAACCGACAGGTCTAGTGTTTAGATTCCTCACAGTAGTCACCAGCTACTTTTCCCTTTTTTACAGCAAACAATTGCATCTCCCTACCTTTCAGGGATCTACTGCTCCAATTCCATTATGTCTCCCTTTTTCCCCACTGAAGGCTCAGAACGTGCTCTTTTTTGAGATCTGAAAGCTGTTTCGGAGTTCCAGTGGTGTAGAGTATCTTTTTCAAGGCTTTGCTTCTGATCTCCATTCTTGTCCACTGGGCTTGTTCCTTTGTTTATTTTATGGAGAGCTATTTTCCCATGACAGTTCCTGTTACAGTGTCTCCTTTCTTTGTTAAGACTTTGAACTACTACAAGTCTGAATTATTGCAAATACATGCAAGGTCTTTTTAGGCAGAAACACAAATTTGCCACAAGCACTGAAAGTCACAAACACCAGGTCCTGTCCATTCATTTTCATAGAAAGTCTTTTATTTCTTATTTTTCCCTTCTCAGGCTCTCTGGTTAGCCAAGTACATACTATTTGCTCAGGAAAATTTGTTAGTAACTCTTCCCCCACTCCAGTAACAAACTCTTGTTTGCTTTCCCTGTTTGCTTGCTAAATCCACTTACTCCCTAGAATCTGTCTGCCTTCTGTTCAGTCTCTGCTTACTTATCAGGAAGCAGTGATTCTATACCCACAATAGAAAATCAACAGCTCCCCGAACATACCCCTTGCAATCAGCAGCTACTCTGGAGATGACTTCATAAGTCCTCTATGCAAGTGCTTCCATGTGAGCAAGAACCCTCCACTCTTAGGCTTCCAACTCACAACTTGGCTTCTCAGTGAACACAAACATGCTGTAAATAAAGAGACCACCCTACCACTCACATCACCAACACAACTACAACTAGAAGAGGGGAAAGGCTGCTTACTACTTCTTATGGTTGGACTAAACATGAGAAGAACTGAAGGTATTCACCAATTGAGCAATATTTTATTTAGAAAGCACATAAAGTCACGAATCTAGATATTGCGTTTAAACAGAATGGATTTGGCAGTTGGTTGCTTCTCTGTAGGAATGGTTAGTAAGAAGATGGTTATGTCCTGCTAGAGGAAGGAGGACATCCTTAATTTCTTGCTTTGATTCGTTTTTAAGGAAGCTATATAAACTCATGAATGATTTCATAAATACTCAATAGACACCTACACCATGTGCGTAAATGGGTGAAACATTACATTGTACTGGTACACTGGCTGAAGGGAACATTCCCATCAAATAATACTCTTGGAGATTTTGAAAATTTGCAATATTTCCCAAAGACAAATAGTACATGAAAAATAATCCATATATTGCTCTGTAAACTGATCAGAGAAGGACCCTTAAACTGAGTTCTTAATTTTCATCATCAGAGATTCTGTAAGATTAAAGCTACCAATTCCACACACATCAATTTATAGCTGTAACTAAATTCACTATAAACATGCCCAGAATTTGTAAATCTAACAGCAGATCAATACTTTGACCCCAAGGTACCCACTAGTATACTTTCAAGAATGTCCTATTAATGTCAAAGACTATGACAGGTAGACAGAAACTTTATTTCGGTCATTGACCAATAAAAGTACATTCTATAAAACAAACAAAGCAAAATTATATGATTCAGTATCTTAATAGTTTCTAGCTTCTTACAAGCAAAACTTGTTTTCTTACAAGCAGAACTGGAGTTCTCAACACTGCTTCCCCATATGGAACCTACTTTGATTTTTTAAAGCTATAATACAAATGCAATGATATTCATTTTATGGTATCAACAGAGACTACAGAAATAACATACTAATCCAAGAGTGAGTGATAATATGAGAAACTATCATTTGTAATTTGAACAGAGAGGGGATCAAATATCTCTAGTGCGTTTCCCAAATGGGACTGTTACAAAGCTGTAAAATGAATTCTTTCTATAAAAAACCTTAATATGTCCAGCACAAATGCAGTCCAAGTATTTAGCTCTTCTTTTTATGAATGTCTACAACTCTTATGAAAAAAAGAACTGAATGTTCAGAATGTTTTATTATGACTATTAAACTACCTAAATTACCTAACAACTAGTCTCTAAGAGTTAAGATGATGAGGTGAGCTACAGCTCACAAAAGTTTATGCCTTTGAATAAAGTTTGTTAGCTGGAAAAAGGTACTGTAAGACTCCTGATTTTTTGCCAAGGATACCTAAGCAACTGGAAAATGAAGTACACAGTAAAACTTTGTCTCTGGACCGCCATTCTGCAGACTTCTATCAACGAACAAAACTTTATTTTGGGTTTCACTGTTTTTCTGAAGTAGTCCAGCAAACTGCTGTAACTTATGTCACTGAGTTTGTTTATGTCAATTTTGTAATTACATAATTGAAGTCTTTAGGTCAATTTATATTGTGACATAAACTGATGCAAATGATGCAAAAATAATAACATAATTGCAGACAAGAAATAAGTTGTGCTGATGAGATTTAACAGACAACCCTTCCCCTTAAATGGTTTGTCAAATTGAAGTTTTATTGTATATCAATATTATCCACAGACATCCCAAACTGGCAAGATAAGTGTGCTGGGAGAAAGATGATGTCTACTTTCAGTATTTTTTTCTCTCGTTCTCCATTATAGATGTCTCTAACAGTCATCTATCTTATTGTATACATGTACACAGTAAGATAGATGTATACATTTACACTTATTTATTTAAAAGGAAGAGGCAATCTAACTTGCATTTTTGTTTTGCCTGACAGAGCCTCCTTCCAGTAGTTTCAAGAAGCAATCTATTTAAATGCAAGGAAATTCCAGCAATGTATTACAGAGTTGTAAGAGGCTAATTTAATCCGCTGTAAACAAGCTATATAAGAAGAGTTCTGATTAACTCCCTTTACTTTGGCAACATTTAATCCCATTCCTAAATATAGACTTGGTATTGTGTGAACAGGCCAGTCCTTGCTATCATGTCTATTAAAACATTCTTCCATTAAGAACCCTATTTGCCCATCCAATTCCCACAACATTTAGTTGCACACAAGCCATTTTTCTAAATGAGTTTAACTTTCTCTATTTTTAGGGAAAATATATTTTGCTTGAGGTAGGAGTGCAATATTCATTTCCTTAACAGTTTATATTTTCAGAGCTCGAGAAAGTGTGAAAAAAGACGGTTTGGGTTTGTGTCTCTATGAGGGTGAAGAGATCTACTCTGCAAAAATGTAACATTCCAAGAGAAGGATTGTTGTTGTTGTTTTTTAAATACTAAATATTATAAAATGTAATGCATCCTTTTAAAAAGTAGGGTTTTTTTAAAATAAAAAGTCATAAAATAGATTTGTTTCTATTGTAAATACTGTTTCAGTTTGCAAAAATTCTCATAATAGCTAAGAATAGGATAGATCCAGAATTAAGCTACTTTTAGCAGGCTTAAACCCTAATCACAACCAACTTAAAATCTGCTGGTTTCACGTAATATAATCAAAGCTTAAATCTGCATTCCACCCAATATAAAATGCAATAACAATAAAAGATAGAACTATAGAAAGTAGCACTTAGATTTAGGGTTTGTCAGTACCCTTCAGGTTGATGGGATGCAGGCAACAGTATGTTGCCTGGCAAGATACAAGATAGCCTCCGATTAGACTAGTGAGAGCATGCCTGGAGTAAAATTGGGCTTGGGCTGCACTTGTAGTGTACTGGCCAGAATGTACCCAAACGGACCAATGCTGTCCTCCGACAAGCAGGAATGATACATATGGCATGTGTATGACTAACCTGGCTGAAATCTAATCCATGACTTGTCTATCTTGCTAAAAGGTGTTATCTGAAAGCTTCAACTAAGCAAAGCCATGATGAATCTATGGGCCCATCTGGTGACAACCACAGTATATAGAAGAATGAGATCTGGAATGTCAGGGGAATAAATGGCTGAATTACTGAATTAATGAAATGGTAGACAAAAAAATCCTGGCAAATAGAAGGGGTAGAAATGGAAGCAGTAACAGACTTCATTTATTTGGGCTCCAAGATCACCGCAGATGGAGACTGCAGCCATGAAATTAAAAGACGCTTGCTCCTTGGGAGGAAAGCTATGGCAAGCCTAGATAGCATATTAAAAAGCAGAGACGTCACCTTGCCGACAAAGATCCGCATAGTCAAAGCTATGGTTTTTCCAGTAGTAATGTATGGCTGTGAGAGCTGGACCATAAAGAAGGCGGAGCGCCGAAGAATTGATGCCTTTGAACTGTGGTGCTGGAGAAGACTCTTGAGAGTCCCCTGGACTGCTAGGAGGTCAAACCAGTCAATCTTAAAGGAAATCAACCATGATTGCTCATTGGAAGGATCGATAATGAAGCTCAAGCTCAGATACTTTGGTCACCTAATGCGAAGAGAGGACTCTTTGGAAAAGACCCTGATGCTGGGAAAGATTGAAGGCAAAAGGAGAAGAGGACGGCAGAGGATGAGATGGTTAGATAGCATCACTGAAGCAATGAGCATGAAACTGAGCAAACTCAGGGAGGCAGTGAAGGACCGGAAGGCCTGGCGCAGTATGGTTCATGGGGTCACGGAGAGTCGGACACGACTTAACGACTAAACAACAACAACAACAAGACAAAAAAAGAGTGTATCTGTGAAACTAAGAGAAAGAGGAAGGATTTAATAGATCTGAATGTAATGTATGAAAACATTTAGGATGAAGCTGAAGTGAGTGAATGCTAGAAAGAGTATTTTAGCAATTTGTACAGGAACAACAGTGATATGTTAAGAATAGAATTGAAATTAAAGTCAAAAAGTTTACTACTCAAGAAAAAAATAATAAAAGGGAGTAATGAATGTGTATGAATGTTGAAAAATGATACGGCTGCAGGTATAGATATATAAGTGGAGAGGTTTTAAAATACGAGTGTGGTTTGCTTATATAGTGGCTGTGCAACTTATTTAACAGGGTGGGAAGCTGTATTTGGACCTGATGATTAAAAGAATGCCATTATAGTTCCCCCGTACAAAGGGAAAAGTAGCACAAGGGTGAGCCTCCCATTCAAAGTATATTTTGCAACTCTCCAAGAGATGTTGGTGTTCTTATCCAATAGTAAGAAGCAAATGAGGCCATCTTCAGAACTAGTAGGACCACTATTAGTAAGTGTAGTTATAAGGGTAAGGCACAAGTTGCTATAGAAAAGACACCTAAGAAATACGTGAGCTAGAATTTCAGATTCCTCCAAGTCACATAGGCAGGTTCACTTTGAAAAAGGGGTACTATATTATTTATACTGTATTATTTATCCAAAATCACAGAGGGCAAGACAGTGAAGTGGGCTAAGGAAATAACTCCTTAGCGTGTTAGACTGTTAATACTGACTAGATAATTTGCTGGCACAAAAGGTTGCCTATTTATATGCTGCCAGTGCTGGTGACTTAATTTGCATTGCTCTATCAAACACCTTCTGCCAGATCATGGCTCTAGCTATGGCCAGAAGGACTATATTTGAGATGCCACACTGGCATAAATCACTCTGAATTTTTCCTCCAGGAAGAGGAAAAATTATCAAGAAGGATCATGGCAGCCAGGGGACCACTTGAAAAATGAAGCATAAGCCAAAAATAAAGCAGGTATTTGTGAGCTCTGGACAGGCTTGGTTTACCATAGGGAGAATTTCTTGTAGGCAATCATGCATCTACGAGATCTGCCTTGACATGAAGACACTGAAAGAAATATGGTATCTCAACATTTCTAGCAAGGTAAGCCAAGGTTCCCAAGTTGATAAGCCTTGGGCTACATTCCATAAAACATCTGTTTTAATAACAAATTTACTCATTGTATAAAACAAGAGTGAAAGTAAACAGATACTAGAAATATTTTGTCTAACAGGTGAAATGTTATCAAAATAAAAATATAAATGCATAATTAGGATTAGATTAGTATTAGTAGATACTACTAATTTAATCAAAATAGTAGTATCAAAAACTGTAGCACCATATATGCAGTTTAACTGCATCAAGACTTATCTGTATGAAAAAAAACACATTATAATCCTAAAATATTGTGCCATTGGTTAAAATCCATTATTCTGTTTCACCATCCAGGAACCATTTTCTCAATAGATTAAAGTAAAATAGAAAAAAAAAAGTGGAAGTTACATTCCTGAGTTGCAAAAACTGATTTACAGTCTGTATTCTGATGAAAAACTGCAGGAAATTTTATTGTAAGTTTTCCTCCTGAAGTTAGTGAAACTTCTGGCTATATAAAATCCACTGAGAAAAAGCAATTTCCAATTGATGGGATAAAAATCAGTTTCTGAGCAAAACTTCCCTTACATAATCAAGATTTGACATGGAGAACATTCATTGCAGAATTGAGTGCACTTTGGCAACTGGTGCTCCCCAATGAATACAAAAGTCAGTTTCTTTGCACAATTTAGTATGTTACTATGAGCCAGCTTTCTTGCAAATAACTATGACATATGGACATAGTTGTGATTTAGTATTACACACTGCAATGGGACCCAATAAAATGTTGTACTAATATTCCTAGTGTATATGTGTTCTCTAATTATGGCTGAAAAAAAGTTTGATTAAAGACAAAACTGCCTAATTTTACATGTCTTACTGCACATATGAATGTGAAAGTCTAAAGTAATTACTAAGTCCAAAGACTTAATTTCTAAGGCAATTTATGAGGTTTGCAATTAATACTAAATTTGGCCTGGAAAATGTTAGAGATTTAAATCAATTTACCTTTGGTGTGACCTGCAAGATGGGGGTGGGGGTGGGGGGAGTTCAAGCATTCTCAGTCTCATCTCTGATATGAACTGATACTAGTGCTTTACACTGTTGGCAGCTGCTGTAAGCTACTCTGTCAGCATGGTTATCCACTGCAATAGCAGCAAAAGAGTCACCTAGTCTATTGGAATATATTACTCTCTCAGCTTAACATCCAGTATGGGGATGAAAGCAATGAATTAACAGCACATGGATACTGTAAGCTACTCTATCAGCTTATACTCCCTACATTGAGGCTTAAATTTCTCTTGAAACGCTTCAAGTTGTTCAGCTACTCAGAGGTAAATTCTGTAAGATAATGCTTTATTATGGAGTTTGATTTAGAAGGGCTTATTTTTAAAAGTTTCACAGCCAAATAATAAACATTATCTTTCTTTCTACCATTTTGGAGAAGACAGTGGCGTTCAAAGGCCATCTCTATTAATACAGTGTATTGCTACATGTGGTGAGAACATAAAAAAAAAAAAAAAAACAGCTCAGTGAGAAGTTGGAATCAGATATCCAAAAAACAAGAGTTCTCTTCATACAATGTGACCCTCCTAAATCATACAGGGGAATGTTGCATCTCATGGTAAATCTCTGAGGTGTAGGTAAGAGTTGTTAACTGCAATCCATGACAGCACATCATGGATCCTTTTCAAACTGCCTGGAGCCGTTTGAACTCAGCAGTTAAAAACTTTAATAATTTGTTGCAGGTTTTACTTGTTATGTAGCTATTACTTCTATGAACCAAAAAAAAAAAAAAACACACACACACCTTCCCTTGCCTTTAAAAACACCAACAACAGCGCAAAGAAAAAAGCACAATAGAACTTTTTTTTTGTGTGACCTTCCACATTTCTGGTGCAAGAATTCTACATTTGGAGAAGTCTAGATGATTTTTATGTCACAGTAGGATTCTGAGCCACGACAGAGCGCAAAAACCTGTCTCCAGAGACTCCATGGTGGCAACAGTTCATTTGCAGCCAAAGATTTAAAGAGGCATTTAATTTGATTCTTGGCATCCAAACTAGCAGATAGATATTTTTAGGGCACACTCCATCAAGCACTGAGACTGAGCAGCTTATATTAATATGGATTATATATTTATCACTTCAATATGAAAGACTGTTTTGAATGAGCAAATCTTACATTACTATAGAAAAGTTCCTATCATAACTGGAAAAGATCACAATATTAGGTTCACACAAATGTAAAACTTCTTGCAAGGTCACCATTTTCCAATGGATATATATCTACCTTAAAAAAAAAAAATCCTTAAATGGTTTTAGGCCGAACAGCAAAAAATCAAAAATAAGAATAAAGAAACAGTTTTGCAATGAAAATCATGATGCTCCACTAGCAGAATCTGTTAAATATGTCTTCTCATTTAAGCAGGAGAATTGATGAAAGCAAGTAATTAGTGGTTTTTTAGTCCAAAATATTCTACTAAGTTCTTCTAAGGCACTATAACAGCATGCAGGGTATAAAGGCTAAATGTTTGATTTCAGAACTAGATCAAAAACATAGGATATGGGTGTTAACAAGTGAACTTATGCTGGAAAGGGGAATGGCCAGATGACTATTAGGTGACAAGCAATAAGAGTTCAGCTGAACAATTGCTGGAAGATCAACAGTTGTCATACTGAGAATGAATTGCTTCAGTATTTGTTATTGAAGTCATATTCCCAAAGGCTGAGTAGTAGGAATTTCCTTCTGAACATAGTCTTTTAATATTGCTGTGTCTGTTTTGGCTTCAGGCTACATATTAGAAATGATAAAAGTAGTTCTTTCATACATTTTAAAGTTAGAGTTGTTGCACTGCCAGTATCAACATGAAAAAACGCTTTTGGCTAGAAGGAGAACTCTGCTGTAAGTACCGGACAAGTGTGAACAGAAACTTTCCTAGCCAATCAAAGCACAGGCTTATCTCATCTCAGACTATTTTCCCCCTACCTTTTTATATTTTAGTTTGATTTAATCACTATTGCTTTGGCAATAATTACAAGACAAGTTTAGCACAATTATCCTCTCACTGGAAGGTGAAGTAGTATTTTTTTTTCTGTTTGGTTAGCATGTGAAAGAACAGCAGGACCAATACCCATCTATATTTTCCTCATCAGTTATTCACAGTGCTATACTCAGGGAGTCAAAAAAAGTCATGGTGGCTGCAGTTATGCAATCAAAGACCTGACCCTTCTTTACATATGTCACACATGCTTTTGGCTACATAGTACCATTAAAGGTTTGTTTCTGAGACCAGAAGAATCTGAATGCAATTTCACATGGTAGTTGCATTTAAAACTTGGGAAATTTTTGAAAAGGAATTTATAATATGGTATTTCAGTCATTTGCTAAGAGAAAGCACATCAAGTATTTCCTCAGGATAGCTAAACGCCCTTGCATGATCCTGTTTAGTTCTTGCAATCTTGGCCAACAAGTACTATCAAACACTTCTAACTTATTTTAATCAATAGTTATAGTCTGTTATTCTGTTACACATACAGTATATCTTAGGTAATGTACAAAGAAGACTAAAAATACAATTAAACAATGCCCACTTGATCACAACAGCTTTGTACAGGGCAAGGATTAACTCATTAGCTTCCATTCTTAGCCAAAGTCCAATTTACATTTAAATGTGAAGGGGGAAGAACACAGCAAGAAGGCACAACATTGACTTTATCTTTATCTATCCTTCCTTCTTTTAAGTGATCAAGTTCAGATAACACAATGGTTAATAGTTGGAAATGCCTACTTTAATACCAGTTTGTTGAAGCACTTTTTCAGTTTTGTATATCCTTTGGTATAAAAAGACTGGAAAGTATAATGAAGAAGTTTCTATTTTAGAATCAGATTTTCAGTTGGAACAGCATAAAAGGAATAAATTATCCATTAATTGCCATTATTTACTTTGAATAATACCAGTAACTTAAATAATTTTAACATAGTCAACTGCAAAAATTTTACCCTTACAATAATTTCATTAAAATTATACTTTATATATTTCCCACTTAAGATTAACCAATTTAGGTCTAACAGAAAAACACAGAGCTAAAAATAATTCATGAATTATACTTCACTGCTTTGGCAGAGGTTTCAGTGGGTGTGGGTCAGCTTGCAGTTTTAATATTCTCAAAAGTCCTGTTTGAACATGTTTGTGGAGAATTAAAGCTATACCTTCCTTATAACCTCTATTTCTCAGATCTCAATGAACAAATAATGTGTGATTTAATTTGCCACGTTTTTGATTTCCATTGTCCCAGATTATATCATAAAATTCTAAACGCAGCCCTTATTAATTCTATTGAAAAGGTGACAAAATGCCTACAGCTGTAGTTCTACAGTTAGGAAGAAATATTTCTTCTGAAATAACTTCTTTAAAAATATATATATAATTTCAAATTATAACAACTCCTTTATACAATACATACTATGGAATTCTACTGTTCCATTATGAATAAGGCTTTTTAAAAACAGTGTAGAAAGTACAAGATTTTTATAAAGCAAAAACTATTAAAAAGTAAAAAGTATAAAATACAGCGTCTGACAATTATGTTTAAACCTGAATCCATTTTGAGTACCATTCTTCCTCCTCAAATTCATACAATTCCTTGCAAGTAATTAATGATAGTCAGGAAATGTAGTCTATATTTTTATCTAAAAGCACTAGCAGGTATATTGGTATTATTTCCAAAACTGGATGGGAAAGAGATTGGCAGAGGAAAAAACAATGATTTGAATAAGATGGTGAGTTTACAGTATTGCTCAACTGAAATTTCAATCAGGAACTTCCAAGCTTACAGCCTTGGCTATATTAGTTTTCAGTGTTATATAGTTTATTCATATTTAGCTTTAAATTTTCTAGCCAGCTTTTTCATTATTAAACATAATTCCAAAGTAGGAATTGCTAAGGAATCAAATAATTAAACAATACCAATATAATAAACACTCTAAAAACTTTTTAAATGTTCAAATAACTTTAAAAACAAGCAGCTCAGAGACAAGGAAAGATGAACTCCACAGCTGGAATGTTAGCACTGTGTCCTCTCCTGTATTGCCACACTGTATATCCCTTGAAGATGTGGTTCCTCAAACACAACCTTATTTAATCTTAACTAACAAACAGCAACATACTGGAGAAGATGTTCTATCACATATCCAGGCCTTAGCTGTACAGAAATATGCATTTTATGACATCTGAACCATATTTTTCCAAATTTTATCAGGCAGATGTTAATATATTAGAATATATAAATATTCATATATAGTGATTAATACACACACACACAAAGAAACAAATGCTTATATTCAAACAATATACTTTCTTTCCCTAAAGCCAAAGACTTTAGTTTCTAAAAGTTAATAGCAGCAAAGAGAGGAAATGTGGAGCCTAATCATTTTTTTCATTTTTATTTTATAAGTTAAAAAGCGAAAAAAAGAAACCTACAAAAACGTAACTCTTTCAAATATTAATCAAAGATAGTTTGACATATATATTAATATTATATTAAGCAATTTAACTCCAGAATAAGCATGCATCCTGCTGATCAGAGAAGAAACACAGAATTGAGTGTCCAGGGCATACCAGGCTGAAGAAGGCATATTCCAGATGATAAATAACAACTGTACATATGAACCTACAAATTTGAAACTATACTTCTTCAGCAGAAGGGTACAATTCTGACAGGCTACAATTTTTAAATCAGATTAGCTAATGCAAATAATGGCTTGGGAACAATAGTGGGCGTTGTTTCCTGAAACAGGGTGTTGTTTGATGTACTTGGAGGGACCAAAATTATGTACATCTTCTACCTCATGGCAATGCTAAATCACTGTTCGATGTTCAAACAGAGTAGCTATGTTTCAAGCCATTTAAAATAGGCATTTTAAATTGTTTTTAAATATAATATACTATGTTAGCTGCTTTAAACTGTTTAATAGGTTATTAACAAGGAGCTACTGATGCTTTTCTAAACATAATACAAATACAATGCCATGCCTTAATTAAGAGTTTAAACATCTTTCAGCTTGCTTTATTTTAATTGGCTTGCATATAAACTCCCCTTCCAAAATTGACCCTCCTTCTCCTTATGAGACAAGCTTTGATCTATCAGAGGGCTCTCTTGGCAAAAGAGGGAGAGAACATTTTTATCAGTTCTTCCTTCCCCTAAAGGTCCCAGTGCTACTTCTCATGCTTTTCTGAATATGCATTATCCAAATGGAGCATAGTTCAGAAAGCATCATCAACAACAAAAACTCTCCTCTCCACTACCAGAAATATTTTAAGAGTGGAGTTCCATTTATGGTGTCTCAGGACCCAGCCATGCTGAGCCAGGCTGACTATGAAAGTATTGATGTGAAGTTGTGTAAGTGCTAAATCTTGCCTCACATAGATTAAACTGGTCCTGATTAAGATGACTTAATCAGGACCAGGGCAGTACAAAACAGTGCCCAAATTGTTAAAATCCATTCCCAGGGAGGGTACTTTGGCCTTCTTGTTTAGACAGTTGGTAAAGATTATGCTATCAATTATAAAGAACATTTATGTATTAATGTATTGTCGAAGGCTTTCACGGCCGGCATACGATGGCTGGTGTGGGTCTTCCGGGCTGTGTGGCCGTGTTTTGGAAGTTTTGTTTCCTAATGTTTCGCCAGCACCTGTGACCAGGATCTTCAGAGTGCAGGAGCAGAGACAGGAGCAGTTCTCTCTGTGCCCAGGGTGATGTGACCCTTTTGTGGGTATTTATAGAGATCTGAGGGGGGGAAAAGGGGGATTGGGGGGGGTTGGGTTACTGAGTGGCTGCTTGTTTTGGTGTCAGAATCTGTGTGTATCTTCCTGGGGATTAGGCAGGGTTAGATGCCGGTCACAGGTGCTGGCGAAACATTAGGAGACAAAACTTCCAGAACACGGCCACACAGCCCGGAAGACCCACACCAGCCATTTATGTATTACTTTGGGAAGTGCAAGTCAGCTTTGATTCATACCTTTTAAGAGATGCAGTGAAAGCTTTTAGCATCCCTAGTCATTAATACCGGTCCATGAGAGATGTACATAACTTTGCATCATTGCTGACTAGTGACCAGCATTTACTAGTTTGAAGGTTCTGAAGGCAAGTTTAGTTAAACTACAGTTGTCCAGTTTGGATGTAGTTATGGCCATAAACTTTAGAGTCTATAAAGAATGAAAGGAAGAATCAGAATGCATGAGTGGGAGCAGAAAGTTGGAACATCTTCTGCTAACATTCTCGGAAGCTGGAAACAACACATATTGCTACTATTGCAATATGACAGAGAGGTTTTATTTTTTTATATAATATTTTTATTAAAAATTTACATAGATAAAAGCTAGTTAATAAAGAATGAAAAAGATATACAAACAAAAAATAAAAAAGAGAAAAAAAGAGAAAAAAGAAAGGGAAAGACATATAAAGGATGACTTCACCCTCCTTCCAAATAAGTATAAACATTTGTAGTAATTTAAGACTTTATCATTACAAAAAACCCTCTTCTTCCCATTTGTCATCCCTTGATAATAGCCAAATTATAAAAAAAATAATCATATACAGCAAAAGCAGTAATAGTACCAGTAATAATAACCCATACATTTAACCTTAAACAAATAAATCCATTATGCATTTTAACAATTACTTATTAGAAAAAGTTATAGTTAAAATGCATAAAACAAAAACAAAAGATTTATCCCCATAGGCATAAAAATACCAACAATAGTAACATATATATCTTTGACTAAATCTAATAGGTCTCTTTTACCTTCAAACCTATAACTTTCTCTAACAAATAGAACATAGAAAGTTTGTACCCATATGAAAATATCTTTAAATCCTCATCATACTATCCTGGTCATAATAAAAGATTCCAATAGTAACAACCCAGAATCACAGCTTATATAATTTAACTCTGATCAAATAAGTCCACTTTTAACTCCTTTTTCTTCTTTTTAAGAGGCTTGATATTCAGTTGCTTCTTCAAATAAAGTCCCATATAATAACCTCTTATCATTTTCCCCCTGTCTGTTTTCATACTTCCCTTCTGTGGATCCAAAATAAGATGGCTCTCAGAGTCACTCTTCTGATTTATAATCTGAATATCCCCTTTAATTGTTAAAATATCATCTAGCATAATTTATAAGTCCCATGCAACTTCTTTCTCCATGACACTCTTGTAGTCAAACATTTTTAAGTTCCTTTTCAAATCCACATCTTCTTCCATGTCTTCCATACCTCTTTTATAATCTGACAGTTTTTTAAAGTCCATTTTAAGATCCCTATTCAAATCATCCTCAGCCTCTGTTTTATCCAATAAAACCTTTTCTTCTTCTATAACCTCGGTTAACTCCACTTTAGGAGTATCAAAAAGTTTTAAAAATAAGTCTTGAACACATTGTTCTCAAACCGACTTAAATTCTTCTATAGTAAGAATGTTCCTCCATTATGTTAGTAAGTATCTTCTCCTTTAATTGCTCTCTGGTTCCCTCTAGTTAACCTTCAAAGCCCAGTCTTATGCTTTGTTTCTTTTCAGAGTCAAAACTTTCCCACATTAAGGTTTCTTGGGGTTAATTTCAAAATCTTCAGCTGCATTTTTATAAAACTTAAAACAGCCTATAAAAACTATTCTTTCAAATCCATCTGGCCCCTTAATTGTCCACAGTCAAGATTGTAAACTCCCTTTTGCTAGTTCAAAAATTAGAGTTTTTTTTTTCCTTTTTAATCTTTAAACTTACTGAAATCTTTTTTCAAGGGTAAAAGGAAATTCTGGTATGCAGCAACTTGCCTTTCAGAAGGTTTTTAATTCCAAATAAACTATTAATAGGTAGTTTCCTTGTCAATTAAAAGAGGAAGTATATGCAAATCTAATGTCCTTTTGAAGGCTCCGAGCTGCAGCTTGGGTTCAAAGTTTCCTGTGACTCCCAGAGTGCTCAACCCGCTGGAGATCGCTAATTTGTGATCTCTTCACAGGGAGCTTCTGTGTGGAGTATCTGTGGTGACCCAATCATCTCCTTTGTCCAGAGATGGCCCGAAGAGCTGGATCCTTTGTTGGCTCTTCTTAACTGCTGTGGCCGTCAGCTCTGCAAAAACGAAGCCATCTTCAATCCACCATTACTCCCCTGGAAGCCACCATGACAGAGAGGTTTTAGAAAGCAACCAACCTATAAGAACTTTGCCTATATCCAAGAATCAAATGAGATGGACAAAAAAAAAGGTTCCCTGAAAGATTGCCCATGTTCATTTATTTGGGTATCAGTTGTTGCTTAAATATGGTGAATGTTGATTACTCACCAAACTCAAGTGTTCTCCCATGCACTATGTGTGTGTAATGATATATACTGTATAATAGGATAGGTGGAAAGACTTCTTCCACTCGCTTCAATGCTTACTCCTGAATTTGGATCTCACTGATCTTTTACAGAATACAACTACAGAATGATCTTCAAATGATTTCCATGCCATCTTTTCAATCAGTCACTTTAAGGGAGATTGCCTTACAAGAATTACTTTTTCTAAAACTTTGTTTTAATCAGAGCTGAATTATAATACAGCCATTTCAAAATTTGAAATAGGAAACTAATAAAGGAAAGAATAAAGAGCAGGCACGTGAACTGTTTCTTTTTGCAATGCATAATTAAATTAAAATCACTGCCTAGGTTGTTATTTAATTTAATTAAGGTGAAGGCCAAACAGTGTGAATAAAATGCAGAGAAAAAGGACAAGGTTTCAGGACAAGGGAATGTGAATTTCTGATCCAAATATCAATGATATCCAACAGATTTAATTAAAAAGCTCTGTATAAAGGAAATGTGCAAGAAAAACATCTCCAGATTTTAAGCTTACTTTCTCCTTTAAGGGAATGGAAAGAAATAAAGTGGGAAATCCTGCTAGCACACACTTTGTGTGGAGGAAACAGGATTTGGCTAAGAACTTCTGTATTTCTCATCATAAAAATCTTTATTGTGCTCTTTAGAAGTGCCAAGGATTGAAACTCAATGTGCTTCCATAATTTTATTAAAAAATGTAAAATTATATCAATTACCTTTTATTCTTTAAGCATTTCTAATCCATCTTGGGCAAGGGTGCTTTCTTCAGAAGAGTGTGGTAGAGGAACTATTATTTGGGTACAATCTATTTCCTGATGACATCCTTTTATCTTTTTATCTTTTATCATAATCAGGTTTGCCAGGAGCTTCACATTTTACAAGATTTCGCATACTTGAGTTTTTCTAGCATAAATCTCATTGAGATTTATTTTAAATAGGAAAACAAGGTATATATATTTAAATAAATAAAAGTGCCCCCTATTATAAATATCCTATATGAATAGTACCATCATACCAAATGAAGTGATAAAAGCCCTGTGTTGGAATACAGTAAATGCCTCTATTGATATGGTTGCTAATCATCTTTCCTATCCAACCACCATGACTTAAAGGGAAAAGACACCTTTCCCCTCAGCCGTTTCACACAAAGCCATTTTCCAAAGAAGTTATATGGAGAATCTAAATTGTTGATACCCAGTAAGTCAAGTCTTTATACGCAAACAGTTCTATTTAGAACTCCACATTTCTAGACGTCCCATTCTCTAGTTTTCTTATTTAACATTATTTTCCTCCAGTATCTTTCAGAAAGAAAATAAGATGCCTTGCTCAACAGAACTATTTTAGTTATAACTTACAGAAAAGTTAGTAAAATGCCAGAAGCCAATTTTTTCTAATGCTTTGATTCTAATATCAGGTTTTCCAGTTGTGCATTTCAAAGCAAAGACAAACTGTCTTATGATTTCACTTGAAATACCTAAACCCAGCATAAAAACAATATATTTTTAGTCAAATTGAAATAAAATGCATTACATCATTGTGTGTAAATAAACACAACATTTCATAACATAAATAACTATTATTGTGTTTGGTCAGCATTTTATATTTTACATGCTGTTGTTTTTTTAAAGGTTGTGTTTTTTCAATTTTTTTCTATTGTTTTTTCCATTTTTTCTATTGTTTGTTTTCGTTGTATGCAGTCCAGAGTCACACTGTTTGAGTTGGGTAGCCCTATAAATCCTGCAAATAAATACTTAACTAAATAAATAATTGATGGAAAGGATTATATTAGTTCATAATTACAGATAATTAGAATATGAAATCATTTTTTCCTTTTTAAATGCTGCAGTAAAAATCCTGATTTTATGTGCAATAACAAATTTTCTGGTAACCTGAATTTTCTTCATTGGTATCTACTTCCTATCTTCAAGCAAAAACCATTTTGCATTATTCTCATCATTCTCATACATGTTGTCCACTCAGCTCCATATTTTGGTTTATTATTTCCTCCATTTGTTCCCCTTTGCATCTTTCACCTTTCTCCTCAGCCATTTCACACGAAGCCATTTTCCAAAGAAGAAATTATATGGAGAAAAATCAATAACATTAAATCTTAATAAGTAAGCGACCAAATGTTTGTATCACCAGATCAGAGCGCCTCAGCAGATACCTCTACAGTGATCATACACTCTCAATACTAGTCCATCTGTTTATCAATACTATTTATGCATTTAAAATGTGTTCAACCTTTCATTTCTAGTGAAAAAATTCAGATGCTTTTATTATGTTAGGAGTGCAAAAGAAAATCTGATTCTGTCAAACAAATAAATGTGCCATCACTATCTTTCCAAAATGAATGTGCAGAAAATGAATGTCCAAAATATATCCATCATTCGTAAAAGAGGCCATGATCAACACAACTAAACATGGAATTTGGAACAGAATTTCTTTGAAAGCCTTAACGAGTAAGCAAAGTTGTATACCACTTATCACACTTATGCTATCTGCTCTTTTAAGCTGGTGCCAAATTCCCATCCCTTATAGTCATAGCAACTTACAGACTAGATCTGTTTAGTTTCAACCTTGGAAATGCATCAGTGACTTTGGAGACATTGTTTCTGAAGGCAAAATGGAATGCTTTTTGAAATAAGTTTATCCTTGGGTTAATTTTAATGCCTGGTAGCCTAGAGCCACTAACATTTAGATACAGTGGCTTCCAAAATCTGTTTCAAAATCAATCAATCAATCAATCAATCAATCAATTTATTTATTTATAAATTCAAACTTGTATGTCACCCATCTCACTATACAAGTGACTCTAGGCGACTCACACATAAAAAGCACAAAAACAGTTAAAAATGCAAACAAAGTTAAAAAGACTACAAATGGAGTTAAAAAGTGGAGAGAGCATCCTCAGGGCACTAACCACCCCCAGTGTTGGGAGTCCCAATTAGATCCCCAAGCTAGTCGGCAGAGCCAGGTCTTAAGACTCTTCTGGAAGGCCAAAAGAGTGGGGGCCAATCTCACCTTGGGGAGCAAGATATTCCACAGGGTGGGGGCAACAGCAGAAAAGGCTCTACTCCTAGACCCCACCAGCTGAAATTCTCTAGCCAATGGGGTCTGCAACATGACCTTCCTGCTGGATCAGGTGGGATGGGTGGATGTAACCAAGACGAGGTGGTTCCTCAGGTAACCTGGACCCTTGCCATGAAGGGTTTAAAGGTCACCTTGAATTGGACCCAGAAGCAGACTGGCACCAAATCTCAAGCTGCTCACCAATGATAAAAGGATTCACCATGGTGTCCAATCAAAGCTGAAGAACTGGGCCACAAATAAATATTGAAAGGTGATAGAAGTAGAGCTTTCTAGAATTAGGACAATGTTGGCTAGAGAAATTAGCATTAAAAGAAAGGATCCTCAAAAGAAGGTGGAATGAATGGAATGGAAGAACGGAGAGTGGGTGGGTTGTTGCCTTGTGTTATAGGCATGTTATACCTATTGTAATTATGGTTTGTTGAACAATCTATAGTAGCCTGGTTCATGCATAACATTAAGCCAAAATCAGACAAACCACATTAGGACTTAAAATGATGTGGGAAGTTTCAAAGGAAACTCTTCCATGAGTAACAAAAAATAAGTGTATGTGCTAAACCAAAGTTATTGTCCATTTGCAAGAATAAATCTTTTAGTACCTGAATATTATGGATGAGGTAGAACTGTCTCCAGGGACAACAAAGATGCAACACCCACAGATTCCTTTCAAATTTGGAGAGCTGGGATAAACCCATGTTACAGGTCATGAGTACTGAGAGATAAGTGGATATTACAGAAAACAAATCATACCAAAATTTGAAACTAAGATACCAAGACAAAATAATCCAGAGACATGAATGACTGTGAGTAATAATGCAGGATAATGTTTTGAGTAATATTAATTACTACTCATTACTACATTTCCATTTCCTATGAATTGACACTGCACCTGAAAAACTCATTAACAAAGAAAGATAGAAAGCTTGAATGGAAAGCAAGGTACATAAGCGTTATTTCAGAGTACAGATAGATATTTTAAAAACCTTCCGGAGTAAAAATAAAACTATGAATGCAATGAGGCATTTTCCCCAATCTGATATTCTCCCAAAGACTCTGTGTATAATTCTCATAATTCCTACTCTACATACATGATGGATTTGTGGAATGTGGATTACTGCTTCTATACGATAAAGCAATATCTTACTGATTCTTCCAAACATGTGCAAAAGGGAGATGATTTTCATGTGGCTTTCTTTAGGTGTTCAGTTAAACATACAGAGGGCTTAAACTGGATACTGAACACCAGTGTGCCTGCAGCTGCACTTTGCTAGGGCTCTAGACTGGGCACAGATCTGTACTCAAGAATACAGTATATCTCCTTAAGTCCCTCTGAATTTATCCAGTTTGAAGCTTTTCATCAGTTCATCAGAACACTAAAGAGAACAAGTGATTGGCTTGAATGATAGTCAGAAGTAAATATATATAAAAAAGGAGGTTGGGGAGGAATAATTAATCAAAAACTGAACCAATAACAAATGTGCCTCCAAAAGGTGTCATAAACCATTGCCTTTGTTTCATAATTGTCTTTCATTTCATTTGCCTTTGTTTCCATCAAAAACACTATTATTAAAGAAAGAGGATTAAATGTGGAAAAAATAAATCAATTGAATGAGAACACCTGAGAATACCATGGACAGCCAAGAAAACAAACAAATGAATCCTTGAACAAATCAACCCAGAGTTTTCACTTATTTCAAACACATTATGCGAAGACCTAGCTCTTTGGAGAAGATTCTGATGCTGGTAAAGGCGGAAAGAAAGAGAAGAGGATGACCAGCAGCGAGTTGGATGTGCTGAGTTACAGTACACCACTGGAAGATCTGAAGTCCAGGTTAGGGACAGATTGTCATGATAACTTGATGGTACAATATCAATAAATTAAACACCATTGTGAATAACTGATAGAGAAGAATCAAATCTTTTAAGTGTGGTGAAGTAACCAAGTCGGTGCAGCCCTTGGGAACCCTGACATAGATGTTCACGTAGACAATGGAAAGTTTAACTGATACTTATGCCAATTATTTATTTTGTCATGTTGCTTTCTTTTCTGCTATTAAGGAATCATTTTGATGCAAGTATCTAATTTGAACATTTATCAATCTGTTTATATTTCACTTAAAACTTCATTGAGATTCACTTTTTTCCTATATATTTGCTTGACACAGCTCTACATTTTGAACAATTTATAAAAGTGTATCATTTTTAAAAGATGACATATTTCAAACATCACCAGAAAAACCATTCTGTTGCAGGAGATGAATTTTTTCAGGTAACTTTTGTTCTTTTCTTTTGTTGGAAGGGACTAAAGTACTTCTAATTTTGGACAGTGACTGTGACAGTTTCTTCCTTTCCTTGGCTCTCTAGGATGTGTAGTTTTACAGACTGTGATGCATTATCACATGATACTTTACTTCTCCAGGAATAATCTAATAATAATATGAAAATAACTCATAACCATGAATGCTTGCATTTTTAAAGTCAATGCCTAGCAGATACCAGTAAGATTTAAAATTTTAATTGTTTGCTGAAGAAAAATTAGTTAATAAACTGTTTTCCTTTCAATGAGAACATTTTAAAAAATAAAAATCATACACCCCCACTCCCACTCCTTATGTATCATGAGCCAAATGCATTTCACATATGTGAGCAGAGAATACTGGCATTAACCACATGTGAAATAAACTGTTGGCAGGAAAATTAGAATTGTGTGCCATTTAGAAAATTGGAATCAGAAGAAATGTGGCTTTTCCAAAAGTGAAGAAACTTAACAAAAGAAAAGAGGAAGTGGTAATGCTCTGTGGCAAAGTTAGAAACTTCATCCAAAAAGGTTCATTTATCTAACTATACACTAATCATTAAATCGCTAAAGATTTAAGATTGTCAAATTCAAAGATAGGAGGATCATGATATACTCCTTCTGTTGATATACAATTTGCAAGCAAGCAATTGCCTCATCTGACAACAGTAATTCAAAAGATTGCATGAAAAGATTATTTGGTGTCTTTTCCATTCTGCCAAGCAACCCAAAATTTCTGAAATTCCTATAATAGGTGCTACCATTCATATACTCACTGGTGCCAACCACACATCAAAATCAAACAACTTTTAGTTGTTTTGAGAAAACCAACAAGTGTAGGAGCTGTACTTTCCTGGGCAGGCTGTTCCAGAGGGGCTATAACACAGGCTGCTACCTAATCCAACCCCCCCTCCCCCATACTTTTCTCAGAGGGGTTGTTCCCAGCAGGTCCTCTCTAGATGACTGGGCCAGATGGGTAGATTCAGTTGTCATGAGGCTTAGCCTGATGTATCACAGTGCTCTGCTGCAAAACTTTATAAACCAGGACTCTACCTGGAAGCTTACTGGCAACAAATGGTAAAACTGGTGTTACCAACTGGTGTTGTTCAAGACTAGGCAGACTGACTTGCCAATATCCTAGTTTAGCTGCTGCTTTTTGTACCAGTTGCCACTTCCAAGTTGTTTCTAGAGGCAGCCCCATCTAAAGCATGTTGTAGTAGTCTTATCAGGTGGTGATCAAGTCACTGACTGCACGTCATTCTGGTCCGGGTGCACCATCAAAAACTGGCCAAAGGCTTCTCTACCCAGGATTTTCACCTTCTGCTTGAGGAAGACCCAAGAATTCAGGAGGAACACCAAGTCACCAGTCACCTCTTTTAGAGGGGGCATGACACTGTCCAAAGTCACAGCCAATATTTATTGACTGATTTATTCATACCTTGTATTTATGAAGCCACCTAAGTCCATACAAAAATAAAAACAAAGTATGAAAACAAGCCATTCAACAAAGAATGATGGTTAAGCCTATGTAAACAACTTCACAGTCTCCCACACAATCATATCCTCAAAGGAGCCACCCACTCACTGTAGCTTAAAGCCTAGGGACATTACTACTATTTACCAATAAAGAAAATATTATTTTAAACTGAATTTTTTGATACCAGTTTGCATCTTAAGGTGGTAATCTGGTAACAAATTCAGAAAACTTAGATGTCTATAGATTGACTACCAGTTTCGGCCTTAAATTTTGCTTGTACTTTTCAAATAACAGAAAGGGATTTGGTCCTATATTCCCAGTTGAAAGGTGAATGGAAAGGAGGTGATAGCAGTTAATACAAACGAAAGCAATCACTATTGAATCTCCCTACACTGTCCTGGTTAGGTGAGGGTGGCCCAAATGGATGAATGAAAAACTCTTTTCTGTTGCAATGCTGGAGTTGAGACAATTTAGAAGAGTTTAATAAAACCCTTAATAAAAATGGGTATGATAGTATCATGTAATGATGGAGATCAAAATCTATATTGGTGGTGGTCCAAACATGAGTAAATGGAGTAGCCCATCCCTACAGAGGAAGCAAGAGCCTGAATCAAAGGTGCTGCTAAGGCCTCTGGGACAGACCTCTCCAAAAAATGGAAATGATGCCTTGACCTGCTAAGGAAACGTGTTACTGATAATCAAATCAGTTTGGGATCACAGGTGGGACCAAAAAAGAAGATTCCATAGTTGCTAAATATGCTGTTTATGAGTGTGCAGTTTTTGTCTCCAGGTAAGGTTATCATCAGTATTAATATTAAGCAGACCATCCCTATCAAAAGGTAGAGCCTCAATCCTAAATTTAACTTCAGGAATCTTAGATGGCCAGAGATCTTCATCTAGGGACTTTCCTACTGTTGGAGGCAAAGATACTGCACCCTGATCAGCCAAACAGTTCACAAATGGAGAAGTGGCCTTAGCAGTGTCTGAGAATGGCTGAGATTCAAGTTAACGGGACTGACAGATGGACACCTTTGCAGTTGGGAGCTAGTGGCCTTTAATGTCTGTTCCCAAAGAATCTCTCTTAACAGGAAGAGTGGTTTTCATATGTCTATTTCATAAAGGCCTGGCCACATTTACAGCAATCTACGAAATGCTCCTTACCCAGGCATAAGAGAGATTTTGCCTATTGGAGGGGGAATTTGCATTAGCATTTGTGGACGCGGGCGTTTAAGGTTACATAGAGTGGGGCAACTGCAGCTTTCCCAGTGGAAGGAAAAAACTAGTATGAAGAGAAACAATAATCTGAGCTAGTCTAAGGAAAAGGAAAATTCTCCAGAGAAAGCAAACAAATATGCTACCATTGTGGAAGGGGAAGAAAAACTGGGATTAGTGGGGGTGAAGCCTAGAGTGAATGTGTATCCTCACAGCTCATGCCAAAAATGTCTATGCTCTAGAAGATTTGAATACAGCTCTATGCAACACAAGCCCCTGTGTGAGTTGTCACAGAGACAACAGTGAAGAAACAGTAGATGCTTTAAATATATAGCTTTGTGCCTGAAAATGTAACATCACTATTAGAGAAAATCTTCATTCTTCTAGTCTCTCCTATTATTATATTTTAATTATATTCCACCCTGGAGAGAAGCCAGTAAGCAAGACATGTTGAAACAAAGAGAAAGTATCCTGTTTCACATAATATTGAATAGGGTTCTTTTTAGCATGCTCTGACGATCAGTCTCAATAAAAGGGACATAAAAGCAGCAGTAAAATGAGCATTGTTTCTAACTGTTAACATAATAGAGAGATACTACTTAGAGGCAAATAGTTCAGTTGTTACCTTTGCTATCCTAACAAGAGCCAAGAATAAATGTAGATGAATTTGTGTATCTTCCTCCCCTTCCCCCTGCTGTTTTTATTAATTTTAAAAAATCCTGGGACAAAGTCAGGCAGATGTTTTCATTCAGGATTATTATTATTATTTCAGCCCCAGCCATGCAATCCTAGCCAGTTTGACTGAAGTTGGTCTTCTGCTCAGCATGGGATATGATCAGGCCAAAACACTCATTAAACAGCATGTAGCAGACACAGAACGCCAACTGGATCTAGCCAGGTCCCCGACCTTTATTGTCAGTGAATCCAACAGGTACTGTACCTCCCCTATGACACATTTAACTAAACCCGAAGTACCTAAACACTGGAGGGCCTTTACTCTGGCACAATGCCATGCCCTCCCCTCAGCTGTCCTTGAAGATCCCTTACCCAGAGAAACAATGCCCCTGTGACTCTGGACACCCAGAAACAACATAGCAAGTGCTTCTCCAGTGCCTGTATTACAGAGACATTCATACTAGCCTCATCACACCATTACTGCACAAATACCCAGGGCGCATAGGACAATTTTACACCTCCCTGCTGCTTTCACATATCAACCCTGCTACAACATACAATGACCTGCACAGCAGTGATTAAAATTCGTCAGATGGTGACCTCTACCACAAACTAGACTTAATGAGCATACAGTTCATCATAATAGAGAGCTCTGTAATTTGATATAGTCTGCCGTATACTAACCTTTATGCTCCCCTACACCCATCTAATGCTCCTATCCTCCCTTTTTAGATCCTTTTAGATCCTTTTTATATATACTTTCTGCTTTATATCTTTTAGCTTTTCAAAACTTTTTTTTATAAACTCCAATGTATCTTTTATGCTTTTTAATTGACTATAACCCACCCTCCTTATGCTGGTCTCTGACCATAATAAAGATTTGAGTTGGTTTTGTTAAATGCAATACTGAAACTCTATACCAACCTTACTTAATCTGGTTCCTTCCAGACATGCTAAAATATACCCTTCATACTGACTGGGGATGATGGAATATGCATGCCCAAACTGAATAAGTGTGGGTGCCCCTCAGCTATGCTGGATTAAATTGGGAAAGGCTGCTCTGCACCTTCTATATAAACTATGAAGAGCAGATAAAAGCTAATTTTATGTTAGCAATTGTCTACTACAACTTCATTCTTAGTTTGCATTTACTTTTTTGACAATCTGATTTTTAGTTCAATGCACTTTTTTTTTAAAAAAAGCATGTTTGTAAAGTATAAAAGAATATACCCTATAAGGTTTGTTTCATCAGTATCTTCAAATGGCAAAGTGCCAGAAGAATACCAACAAATGTGCTAATAAAGAAAGGTTTAAGCTTCAGCCCTGTAAAATATTATAAATGCTTTAAAAATGAAATGAGGAACTCAGTCACGTATGAGTCACTCTTCCTTTTTGCTGGATTGCAGCATCAAACCCTACCCCATCTCTGAATTTCAGAAGGGATACTCTTCATTTCTATTTGATACTTTAAAATAACTTTTGATACTGATACATTCATATCCAATACTGCAAGAATTTAATTATAAACATAAACATTAAAATGTACTCTACCTGGGTCTGCCCTCACCAGAAACCACTCAAAAACACAGGTGGACCAGAATGCAGCAGCTTGAATAGTTATGAGTGTGCCTCTGTTTGTCCATGTAAACCTGCTACTTGAAGAGCTGCAATGGCGGCAATTCAAGGTTCCAGTTGTCACACTTAAAGCCCTTCATAGCTGAGGACCTGGATATCCACGAGATTACTTGCTCCCAATAGTTTCTGACTGCTTAATTAGGAAGAGCAGGTTTCGTCCAGGCTTCCTCTTTCATCTGCAATGATCTCTGAGGTGAGCTTTCTCAATCACTGCCCCCTTCTCTGAAACAGCACCCCCACCCCCAAGATTTAATTAGCCCTACTATATTAGGATTTAGGAAAGCAATCAAAACCTGCTTATTTTAGCAGGCCTTTCTATATGACAATTAGGTTTTTATGATTTCTTGGTATAGGAATATTCAGCTATTATTGTGTTAAATTCACGAATGTAATGCTTGTTAGTTATCTGTTTCTATTTCTTAGTTGTTTTAAAACTATTTACACATGGTAGAGTTGGTCAACAGTTAGATTGGCATCTAAACAATCAAACAAGTATATGGAATAGGTGATGTTGGAAGGGGTCATTCAGGCCATCAAATTCATACCCAGCTAAGTGGAAGACTTCAAGTTAAAGTATCCCCAAGAGATGCCTCTTCAGCCTCTACTAGAATATATCCAGGAAAGCGGAGCCTGTCACCTCTGGTTCCACTACTGAATTGCTATCACTGTTATAAAATTCTTCCTGACACTCAGTTGGAACTGGTCTTCCTGTAACTTACTAACATTTTTCTTTGCCTGGTACTCTGGAATAATAGAAAACAGGTCAGAATTATTGTTTATGTGACACCACTTTAGTATATGAAGAATGTTATATTCCACCTCAGTCTTCTCTCCTTAAGCTTAAATATGCCTTGGTCCCTCAACCTTCCTTTTGGAAACTCCATGATTAATTGGAACTAGGATCTGTGGCAGACACATTATACAGTATATTGGGAAACATGCAAATGATCATCACTAAAATATGCATGCCTGGAAATAACAGTATCACAGATGGGGGGAGAAGTTTTAATCTGATTGTAATTGAAATCTAAAATTGTTTTTCCAAGATAATTAATATCACAGTATAAAAGGGCTGCATAGTAAAGCAAATTAATAATCTACATCTTATCTCTATCAATTAATCAATGGTAATTTTTAAAGGACCATATTGACATGCTCCCATTTAATTTACCAAACCTCTTATCTATCTGGAAATGGGAAATAAAAGCCAAATTCTAAAACTATAATTAACAAGACTTTAAGAATTACACATCAAAAACAATAGTTTCCATAAAACTAAATTATAAAGCTTATGAAATCACACTGTTCTTATTCAGCCAACCAAAAATTAACTAAATTGCAATTAATTAACAAAATCTTAGAATATACTCCTCATTTAGCAACTGCAATCCAGTCCTTAAATCGGAAGCAAAATGGTTGCTACATGAACATGTGACTGAGAGAGAGAGATGCTGTGAAGATCACTGGTTGCTATCTCTTTCAGATAAAGTTCTCTCGTGCAGCTTCAACAGCATTACTCTCACTTCAGTGTGCGTTGTTGTCAGGCACATGGAATTTAGTCATATGTGCACGCATTGGTTAAAAAATGATTTTTAAAAACTATTGTATTTGTGAATGGTTGCTAAACAAGGTAGCCGCTAAACAAGGAGTGGCTGTATTTTCAGTAGGAAGAAACATATGTAATGTTACTCTATTTAACCTTCCATTTAAGCCTTGAAAACTTCTGTTAAAACTAATTATTACACATAAGCAAACACTGCAATGATTGAGTAGATAATTTAAGGCTGAAAGCATTAATTAATATTAATACATTACTGGCTTAATTTGAAGACGTATACTGTAAAATCTGTAAGGCATTTAATATATGAAAAAGCAGAGAAATATTGTGCATGTATCAGCAACAATATCACTTCATGATAATTAACATGAATACACTTCATGCTAATCCTCAAACTGTTTTTTAAACAGTACTTATATAAGAATGCCATATGTAAAACAGTAAGAGGGAGGGAAAGATAGCAGTTAGGATTTCAAAAATATAATTTCTCAACCAGTGGTAGCACAGAGAGGATTAAGTGCCCTGATTATTATATCTTTTCCAACGTTGGCAAGCATTTAGTTTATCTAAAAAAAGTTTTAAATTTATTATATTCCCTTGGGTCAGGATATAGAGATATCTTTTAACATATGTATGGGAACCTCTACCCTACAGACTAAAAATAGGCTTGTAGGGGGTTTCCATCTGACTCTTACGTTTCTTCTCCAGGCCAGAAAAGTTCTTATCACCAACCAGCAGCTGAAGAGAGATAAGACTTTTCCTCTTCCATGTAATGTAACCTGGCTTAAAAAAAAATCTGATTGCAGCATAGGAGGGGAGTGTCTGGGAAGGGAAAGTTGTATAGTAGGAGACTGTAATGAAACTGCAAAACTCTGTCAAAAGTACTTTTTTAGTTATACTATGCAATTTGCTACCACAAGATGGATGGCCACCAACTGAGCTGACTTTAAAAGGATATTAGTGCAGGATAGGACTATCCATGGCTTCTAGTCATGACAGTTAAAGTTTGTCTTCACGCATATTGGCAGCATTCCCTTAAGTATGTGTTGAAAAGCAATGGGAGTGAGCATTGTATTCATGCCCCATTTGTGAACTTCCCTGTGGCATATGGTTTGCCATTACAGAAAATGGAATATTGAACTAGATAGAATTATAGAATTGTGGAGCTGGAAGGGACCAGAAAGATTATCTATTCCAACCTTTTACAATGTGCAGGAAAATCAGTTAAACAATCCTCAAAAAGTAGCTGGCCATCATCCACTTATGGAGAAAGTTATTGAGATGGACAACCCACAATCTCCATAAGTTGAGTATTCCATGTTGCACAGCTCCTGGCATCAGGAAGGTTTTCTTTAAGTGAAATAATTTCATCTTCAGATAACTGCAACCTGTACTCATTATTCCTAGTGCTAGTTTCTGTGGCAATAGAAAATAGTTCCTGCATCTCTCCTGTGGCAGCCTTTTGTGTATCTGATACCATGTGTCTCCTTAGTCTTCTTTTTCTCTGTATCATCTTTGTCACTCTCCTCTGAACCTGTTGTAAGTTGTCAATTATTTTCAGGAAATGTGATACCCAGAATCATAAACAGTAATCCAGGTATGGTCTCACTAGTGCAGAATAGAGGAGAACAGGGACTTCACATATTGTTGATACAATGCTTTTTCTAATATGACCCAGAAGTATACTAGGCCTCTTAGCAGCTGTCTCTCACCACTCCCTCATATTCACATTGTTGTCACCATGTCCTTCAGAAATATATTGCTTCCAAGCCATGAATGCCCCATCTTGTACCTGTACAAGAAGTGCCTGTATGTTACAGGACAGAATAGAATCAGTAAAATATGTAGGCTCCCTTTTGTGGGATGTATTCCATGGGAGGCTGGACAGCCACCTTTCAGAAATGCTTTAATTTGGATTCCTGAATATGTTGGATTCTGCAGTCTAAGTAACTTTTTTCAACTCTATGATTCCATAACATTTGATTTGCATATTGAATATTCCTAATTCAACATGTGATCTGGTAAAGTTTAAGGTGAACATTTGCCCACTCTTGGCTTCTTCTGTACTGTCAAAAAGTCACAGTGAGGCTGCAGAAATTATGGAAGATTTAAAATGAAGCAAGCAGTATTTACTAGTATAACAAGGAAGGATGGAATAACTCCATGCAGGAAAGCCTTGCTTCTATAGTTTCTCCTCCTCACCTCTGTCTTTTAAAAAAAGTTCCATTTATAAAAGTTCTATCAAATGGTACTCATTTCACTTTTCAAATGACTTATGCTCTGCATTGCTAGCTGGCTGTGCTCCATTTGGCTTCCAAACATTTGCCATGGTCTGGGATTGGCTTGTTCTCCATCTTTTAACTTCCTAATCATAGTTTCTACAGTCTTGTTTCATTTCAGTGCAATAGTTGTCCAGAAGAATTGCTCAACTTAGCTGTGCTGACCACAAACTAAATAGGCTGTCCCTAAAGGTTCAGCACAGACAGAACAGACTAACTTCTACCAAGTCAATAATTTGAGGAACAAGAATAAAAGTACTGTCATCTCTTTGAAATATCAAATTACTGAAACTTTAGTTCACAGGACAGGACTTATTTTTCCACGATGAAGCTAAATTGAGGATATTTATGCTATTTTTATGGTCATCATTACCAGTTCATCGGTAGGTCCGAGCTACTCATCACCCAGGAGATCATCATTTTCACCAACCATTCCTAGCTTCCTTACTTCTCCCACAGCAGTGGCTACCACTTACAAGGAACTTTTACATCTGATGATGCTGTGTGATACATTTTTAAATTAACCAGCAACATTTTTATTGCATAATCTGAAGCTTGCTCAACTCAGCCTCTTGGGGAATTTGTTTTGTATTAGGCAAAAAAATACATGTTCATCATTAATGGACTTTGCGCAATAATATGCTACTCTCATTATTTTGAATACTGATTCAAAGTAATTCAGTAGTGTTTCTCACATTTAAACACAATTATGTCTATATCAGTGAGAAATGCAAATCTTGTATCAAAAACTATTAAATAACCAGTAACAAAGCTCAGTAGTGTATGCTATGAAGAAGAAACTATTATTGAAGATGGTACATATATGAGTATTTGAGTATATGATATATATTTCAAAGGCTCATCCACAAACTCTCTCTGCCCCAACAATACGATAAACTGTTTACTGTTTATAGTGGGCATGCCCTCACAATAGTCTTGATTGTGGGGCCAGTCTGCTACTCAGGCAGGCTGAGGATAGATCAAAGAGATCTGACCAAAAAATGTGTGTTCAGTGTAAAACTGAACAGGTCTTCTATATGTCACATGGAGGAGCTGCCTGAGTGAGGTCAGTGAACTACAGGGTTCCAATTGGCCCACTACAAGATCACCCCCTTAAATCTGGGTATGGGACTCTATGGCTCCATGGCTATCTCTGCTTTGATTGCCAGAGAGAACAGTGAGTTGCCAGTTCTGGCCTCTGAACCCCAATATACCCAGAGATGGCCTTTGGTGAGGAAGCTGGACTTCAATGGCTGGAGGAGAAAGGTAGGCAGAAACCTTTTTCCCTGCTCCTTGCTCCCCTCAGTGTAGTAGCAGAAACCACCGCCTCCTCCACGCCAGAAGAGCAACAACTCTGTTGGCCTTGTTTCTGAAGTACAGCAAGTGGAAGGCTGCAGGGACAGTGGTTCTCCAAATAGCCTACTTTTCTCCTGTCTTGAGAACAGGAGGAAAATACACTGCAGGAGATAACCAAATCATAACAGCATCATGCTGCTGAATAGTCCCAAAAAATTACTGTCAGGTTAAATACATACACAATGGGCATACATACATACATACATACATACATAAATGTGAATAATTAAAATACTCTTAAGTGTCATATTTAAGCTTGTATAAGTAGAAGACAACTAAATGATATTCATATAGAACTAGTATTCAACAACTCAGTTTACAAGATGCAGACTTGCTTCAAAGAATTCACAGCAACAGTTATGCGTTTATGAAATCTACATCTGGAAGTAATTTGTACAAATGCAACTAGAACTTTCTCTTCCAATTCCAAGGACCTACAGGGGCCTATATACCATAGAAGTATTCATTTGTGTGTAGACAAAACTGTTCTATAATTTATGTCTTTAATTACAGCAAAAAAGTTGTAATTCTTACTTGTTGTTGCAATTCTTACTTTTCACATGAGAATAACAGAAAGTGTCTCAAACAAGCTATTTATAATTTACTGCAATGGAACCTGCTATAAAGAACAACAACCTACATGGAAAACCACAGTTCCTTCACAAGGAAATACATTTTAAGCAAAACACACTTTTGCAATTAATCCGAATGGGATTTATTTTAAAAAGTTATGTTTATTTTATAAACATAAAAGACGATCAAATTAAAATGATCTTGGTAGCAAAAGAATAAGAGCAACTCTAAAGTTTTACTGGTGTTGTCTGCAGGTAAATGGTCTGTTTATGAGTGTCAGTTACAAACCAGGTTACATGAAGCTGAGATCTGCAGACCAAAACTAAGAATTATTAACCTGTAAACAGAATAAGCAAATAGAGATGAAGGGACAGAGAAAATTAACCATGCTGGTAAAGTGGTAAAATTAACCACATTGAGCAAAATGGATCCTTCTATCTAGTCTTTCCCTGCCAACTTTGGCTAATCGGTTTCAGTTCTCCCAAGGCTTTTGGGGCATTGGTTCTGAGTCCCAAGTGCAGGCAGGAATATGGCCTTAGACTCTGATAATCTGACTCTAGCCTGAACTTTGTGTGTGAAATCTGGCCTAGTTTCTGACTCTGGTTTTAATTGACTGGTGAATTGTTGGCTCCCTTGGAGCTGTTAACTTGCCTGTAGCCAGGCTTCTCTAATGTCTTGCAGCCTATGAGAAAAGACAGGTTTCTGGTAACATATGTGCCTTTGAAACCTTCCATGAAACATATGTTTAGTTGAAGTAGTAAATACTGTGATTATTTACATCCATAGAGCAGCCATTTTCTGCCCTGGGATGCTAGGTCAAATGTTTTGTGATATAACATTCATGGAACCCTTAAAGTAATAATCTGCTCACAAGCAGAAAATTAGGAACTTTTGACCATAGAATTCCATAATACTTTTGTCACAAATCTTGTTCATAGGTTTTGAGAAATCTTACATTCTTACTGAACTAATTTTTGTTTTCAGGCACTTCTGACTCTTCAGTGACCCAATGAATATAATTTCACCATGACTGTCCATCAGTAATTGCTTCTTTGAGTTCTTATAAGGTTGTGCTTGTATCATCAGAAACAGCATCTATCCATCTTGTCTTCTATCAGTCTCTTTTTCAATTGCCTCATTTTTTCCATGCATCAGGTTCCTCTCCTTGTTCATCATGACTGCTGCCTTCTTGTTATTTGTCCAAAATATCTAAGCTTTAACTTCATTATTAATGCTTCCAAAAAGCAGCCGGGCTTCACTTCATCTAGTACTCAATTATTTGTTCTTCCAGTCCAAGGAATTCTCAGTTTTCCCCAGCCCCACAATTCAAACGGATCCATTTTCTTTTGTTCACTCTTTCTGATAGTTCAGCTTTCCCAGGAAATATGTTATACTTGATAATATTTACCTTTGTAATCATATGAAAATGATCTGCAGCTCTAAATATATAATCCAAGTAGAAAAGTGTTCACTTGAAAAACAACAGATGCTGAGAATGGGTGGAGGGGTACTGGCAATATAGGAGAGTGAAATTAAGATATTAGCAGTAGTCAAATTACAGTAAGCCTCTTTTAGATTGTGTTGCAAAATACGGGGGGGGGGAGGAACCAAATATTTCTCAATTATAATAATAATGGCATGATTATGTTGGGAAGATATTACTCTGACATTTATGTAAAAATATGATTTAAAGTCAGTATGAATTACTAGAAACATGAAATCACAGATAGAGTCACTGAAAATGACAGAGCAAAAATTTTATGGGATTTTAAAATTCAGACTGATCGATACCTGGAACATAATACACCAGACACTACTGTCACTGAAAAGAACCATGGAAACCATGGTTCCAAAAATATGGAAGAAATTGTTGACTATGGTATCAATTATTTACTGGGGCCCTAGGTACAATATCAGAAGGACACAGAATTTGGATTACCTAAATTTGGGACAACTTATGACAGCCCAACTATAAATAACAGCACTGACTGGCACCTCATACATAATTAATCACTACTTTTATGATACTGAGCTTCAACATTTAGACTGTATAATTCACACCTGGTGATTTTTGTTTAATTAGGTGGTCTCAGCCAATCTCAGCATATTAACCAGAGATTGTTACAATATTTACTAATGCTTAATGTAAAGCCTGATGTATATTGAACATAATTCCTGGAATAGATCAGCTCAGCAACAGGAAAATGTTTGTACAGAGTAAAAATCTTAGCAGCTGATGTGGCACTTTCCCCAACAACTCTTGTTTTATAAAGCCATTAAAAAAAGTTTTAAAGAATTCTCTAGCAACATTCTGTGACTTTTGAATGTGCTCTGTTCTCTTTGGGGGTTGGGTCTTACCCTCTGGATTTTTAAAAAGACGTTTCATTCTTCTGCAAACCTTGACTGTTATATCCTCTCTTTTATTTCTCATTAGCTCCATTAGTCTCATTTTCAACCAGCTGATTCTTGGGAATATGGGAAATGGCATTCTTCTGTGTGGTTCCCAAGGCTATGGAGATGCATTCGACTCCCACAAGAGTTGGTAAAAATTCTTTCACCAAACTTTTAACTCTTAATTATCTTAACAACTGCTTTTAATTTTGGCTTTGATTTTAACTGTATTAATTTTGTTCTGTTTTATATTTCATACTTTTATTGTTGGAAATGCTTGTTATTATAAATTGCTGTCTTTATTGTTGCTCTCCTGAAGAAAGGCAGAACATAAATTCAATAAACAAAACAAAAAAATGATACAAATAGTATCATTATGATACTGCTGGATGATGATGACAAATAGTGAGAAACTGTCATCTTTATGCACAAGAAGTTCCATGATCAGACAATCAAATGTTGATCGCATCTATCCCATTTCTAAGATTACAAGGCCATGTCTGTCACAATGTTGATGGTGATTTGGTAACAGGGTAAGAGAGACAGTTTAGTCTAGCAGAGGGAAACCCTGAGTTCTAGTTCCTCCCTAGGCATGAAAGCCAGCTGGGTAACTTTGGGCTAGTCACTTTCTCCCAACCTAAGAAGGAGGCAAGGGCAAACCACTTCCAAAAATGCTGCCAAGAAAAGTCTGTGGCCTTGTCTGTGTAGTTGCCAGGAGTCAAGACTGACTCGAAGGCAAAGGGAAAAAAAAAGAAAGAACAAAACAGCAGACATACAGGATACAGCTATTCAGTATTATCTGGTGCCTAACTCCTACTAGATTTAGTTTGATCTTAACCATTTAAACTAACTATAGCGTTGTACTACTATTTTTCAATGGAACTGATTTCAGGATCTCCCTCACATACAGATGAACAAAAAGACAGATGCTCTTTCAGAGAAGGCAATGCTTCTTACAGGACAGACTTTATAACTAAACAGCCAGGCAGTTCATGAGTCATAAGACTGTGGAAAAAAAGCAGCAGTTACCCATGTTTTGAAGAGAAAAATTGCACTCTATTAATGGCTCTCTGGTCTTTACTCCAAACCAATTTCCTGTAACAGAAATGTGAAACCTCTGTGAAAATAGCTTTACTAAAACAGATCAGAAAAAGAGAAAGTATAATTTATTTTGGTCCATACCAAGGCCACATTCAGGCTCTAATAATAAACTGTAAGAAACTTTGCAAACCCTACTCAGAGCTGAAATTAGGACCTGATAACTTTAGACAGATGTTGGGATTCCTGAATCCTGTGAGCCCTAAAAAAAAATTGCTCCAAGAAGTACCAGGTACTTGAGCTAATTGAATACAGCATTCAGATAAGGACTGAAAAGTGATGCTCTAGATGTACTTGATATTATTGCTTTACTTGATTTATATGGCTGCCCAGTTTGCAAATTGTGACTCTGAATGGCTAAAACCAAAAACAGGACTAAAAAGGTGAAGAACAGGAAAGAAGAGAACATAGTGTAAACTAAGGCCAATCCATAATCATTCAATATTCCAACCATTACAAACACCAACTCATCCAGCATCTTGGCCCAGTGGTTAGTGGACATACTAACAGCTATCAGTTTCCAATATCTGTCAGCCATATGCTTTTGGTAACTTCATGAGAAGGGGATGAAAGAAACAGTGTACCTCCATTTTTCCCTAGCATCAGAGAGTCATTGAATCATGGCCTAAATTAATCAACATTGGCTGTACTCTTGTGCCACATGGTGGAAAGAAGCCAGGGAAACACAGCATCTTCCAAACTACCTTGGAATGTTTCTGGGGATATCCCCAGAAGGTACAGAATATGCATATGTTTTCATTGACTGAAAACAAATATATCAAGAGTTGAATCAGTATACTCCTGCATGACAATTTAAGGTAAAAAATGGGGTCATCCACAAAGAATACAGGCTAGATAGTAATCTTTTATGCAATCATATTTAATAACTTCGTAAAGAACAATACATTTGATCTATCAATTATCCAGTCAGTAAAGAAGGGTAACATACTATATGACACGGAATTTTTTGCTTACATAGATATTATAAAGATAATGCATTTAGGATACACCTTGATTATGTAAAGGAAACATTGAGTGTGCCACATTAGCTGAAGATATTACTTATACTGGGTACTTGGAATGCATGGAAATGTGCATATGCATGCACGTGCAGCACACACACACACACACACACACACAGATAGTATGATGCTTTTGAGATGAATAAATGAAAATTTGTGTTTTCCCCACAAAAACAGCAGATGCCTCCATCACGTATCTATTATTCTCTGGAAGCTTGACAACAACATTGCGCTATGTACATTGATAGCCACAGATGAAAAGACAGTAGGCATGCTATGAAGACACAGTGTAATTCAGTTTATGTGTTTATAGAGTTGTATCACACAGAGACCATTGGAGTTGGGTGGCTAATAAATTTAAATAGGATTGGTGACATATTCTCAGATGCTAAAGATAATGTAAGCTAGCATATGCAAAACTGAAAACACAAAAAATACAATGCCGTTTTATCATATAGCAATCACTGATACTTGTTAATAATTAAAATGCAACATTTTATGATAATAATAGCACCAGGAAAATAATTGGCAAATTGTTCCTTCAATCATACCTTATATTCACTCCCATATTAATTGATTGATTGAATATGTGCCATCAAGTCGTTTCCAACTCCTAGTAACCATGTGGATAGATCACTCCCATATATATATAGAATTAAAGAGAAACTGTTTGCTGTTTAACTTGACCCACTGGGGGGTGTGGACATATGATTTAAATAATCTGATATAATTTTAAGGAAGAATGAACTCTAACTGCTGCATGAATCTGATTCATGCAAGTTATATGAAAATATTAATCAGTAGTAATCTTCCAAAAGATCCAGCTATTACTAATTAGTGAACAGTAATTTTTACTCTTACTTTCTTTTGTTTATACTTGAAATACCTTACCTCAGCCGCTTGGGTCTCCTGATGTAATAAAGTCAGACCTGTGAGATCTTCTAAGAAAGAATGGGAAGAATTAAAAACCTTTGCTAGGAAATTAAAGCCTTCTCTTTCATACTGGTCAAGGACCTGTCAAAAGAAAACACAAAAGACAATGATATTATTTCTTTATGGTTATTCCAGCATCAGAGTTTTGCAGTATGGTTCTTAATACAAATTTACAAATTGCAACTTCCTATTTACAACAGAGATTTGTGTTTCTGCTAAGAGAATCATGAAAGTCCCTTTTTTATACCATTTAAATAAATGTATATTCTGATACCCATCTTTTCAAGGACACATAGCAAATGAACAGCTAGCGCTGACCTAATCACATTCACTTGTGAAATCCAGCAGTCTTTCAACCAATACAATTTCTTTCCTGGGACTATAGCTATACAAAACTTGCAGTATCTTAGTTAATCTGAATGAAACACTTCCAGTGACTCACTATGTTATAAGATTCTTCACTTCAGCTTAAACAAAAGACATTCATGTCCTTTGCCTGTATATAGTGAAATGTCAGTACATTAAGATTCAGTCATATTTTGGTGATTATTCATTTAAAGATAAACTGCATTATTCTTTGGACAATAACAACCTTTGCTTGCCCATTTCTTTAGGCCTGGCATTGCTAAAATCAGTGAATTATGAGGAATTTCCCCTTTAACAGAAACTATTCATGAGGGAGAGGGAGAGGGAGAGGGAGAGGGAGAGGGAGAGGGAGAGGGAGAGGGAGAGACCTCCCAGCATACTCACATTAAGAAATGTGAGACTTTTTTAGTAGAGAGTACAAAGATAGTCTAAGTTTTTCATATCATCAACTAAGTTCTAGAGTCAAATCCAATGCCATTTGTCTGTATTAGGCTTCTAAGTCATATGCATGTGCAGCAAAAACAAACAGGCAGCAAAACCCAATAAACACAAGTAAGTGAATGTTTCAAGGGTACATTTACATGTATGAATTTTATTTATCTATTATTTATTTATTAATCAAATTTATATAGCTGCCCATCTAACCAGAAGTGACTCTGGGTGATGTACAACAATCAAATAAAGCCACAATATAAAAACAATCATTATAAAACACTCATCATAAAAATATAAACAGTCGTATTAAATTTTTTAAAAAATCATTAAAAAATTAGGAGAGAGAGAGAACTATAACTACCACATATCACCCACAATAGGAGAGCCATCTTAAAATTTTGCAGGTTTCCTGGGACCCCCAAGCCTCAACCAGGTCTTGAGGGCCTTCCTGAACATTAACAGGGAGCTAACCTAACTTTGTGGGGAAGAATGTTCCATAAGCAGACGCCACAGCAGAGGAAGCCTGTCTCCTGGGACCCATCAAATGTAGGTCCCCCGCAGATGGAACATGTAGTGTACCCTCTCTGCCAGATCTAATGGGATGAGCTGATGTAATCGGGGAGAGGTGGTCCCTCAGATAACCATGCCATGAAGGGCTTTAAAGGTCAAAAACAGCATTGAATTGGACCTGGAAATAAACTGGCAGCCAATGCAGCTCATGGAGGAGAGATGTGACACATGCTGATCTAGGGGCACACATAATTCCCCACGTCACTGCATTCTGTGTCAGTTGAAGCTTCTGGATACTCTTCAAGGGCAGCCCCATGTAGAGTGCATTACAGTAATCTGATCTGAAGGTGACTAAGGCATGAGTGACTGTGAGTAGAGCTTCCTGATCCAGGAACGGGCGCAACTGGTGCACAACATGAAGCTGTGCAAAGGTCCTCCTAGCCATGACTGTCACCTGCTCTTTGAGCAGGAGTCCTGAGTCCAGGAGGACCCCCAAATTGCACACTGAGTCTTTCTGGGGTAGTGCCACATCTATACCATCCATCCCAAAGATGGTCTAGTCCTAGAACCAGTAGGACCCAAAACCCAGAGCCACTCCATCTTGCTAGGGATCAGCTGAAGCCTGTTGTTTCCCATCCAGATCCTCACAGCCTCCAGGCACCGGGATAAAGCATCCACACATCACTTAATTTGCAAGAGGCAAGAGATGTATAGTAGAGTATCATCAGCATACTGATGATTCCTCACCCCATGGCAACAGATGAGCTCACCCAGCGGCCTCATATAGACGTTAAAGAGGAGCGGAGAGAGCACCGACCCCTGCGGTACCCCACACAGTAGGGGCCGAGGGTGGGGCCTCTCCTCCCCGATCACCACCATCTGGAATTGACCCTGGAGAAAGGAGGTGAACCAGCACAACACCGTGCCACCCATCCCCACTACTCTAAGCTGATCCAGAAGGATACCATGGTCAATGATATTGAAAGCCGCTGAGAGGTCAAGTAGGGCCAGGATGGCTGCACAGCCCCCATCCCGCCCATGCCAGAGATCATCCAAAAGCGTAACCGATGCCATTTCCATCCCATACCTGGGTCTGAATCTTGACTGAAAATGATCCAGATAATCTGCTTCCTCCAAGGCCCAAACCAGAGTGAAAGGAAATATAAACACTGAATTAAGAAAATGTTACAGTAAGGTTAACTAGAATTGGCTCTCTGAAATTGTTGGAAAGTGTAAACTGCCTGGAAATCATATGTAAACTGCTCTTTGCTCCTTGGAGGAAAAGGAATATGTAAGAACTTTGCATTTTATATTCAAAGGGATTGGTATCAATTTGTTAAGTATTATTACCACTAAAATTTTTATATAAAATATATTTATGCTGCTTTTAATCATACAAAGCCAAGGTACATTGCAGAATTTAATAAAATAAGTACAATACATAGATCTGGGAGCAAGGTTCATAAGGAGTGAGCCATCGTCCAGGAGGCTCTACCTTAACATCTGCAGTGAATGGGTGTTTACTGTTTAATAAACATTAACTCATAGGATTTATACATTATTGCCATAATTCGGGCTTAAATAATTGTTAACTTGACTTTGGATTGTGTAAAGAGGCCTTCAAATCAAGGTCAGTTCTTGGTAACAGTATCTGTTCTTGGCAACAAAAGGGAACTGGCTTGCCATTGTTTCTGATTTCCTAGTCTAGCCAACAGTGACAGAATTCCCCTGTAGTCTCCTCATCTAAGTATTAATCAGACCTAACCCAGTTTAGCTTCTGAGATCAGCCAAGATCAGATAGATGCTGCCACCCACTGAGATTTCATGCTTGGTCAAAATAATTATTATATAATAATAGGAGACATGTACAGGGTGTACCAAAAGTCAGCCACCACAGACCAATCACTTTATGTTTTATTTTATTTTTTTTCACAGAAAAAGTTACTGTACTTAGGAATGTTCAAAAGTCATGGGTCAAACAAGAAAGAAAGAATTTAGAAGAAAATGGCAACCAATTTGAACATTTAATTAATTTACATAATAAATTGTCTATGAGGCCTGACTTTTGGTATACTCTATATATCTGTTCTACAGGAATGGAATTTTTTATTTCAGTTTTTCTTTTTATTCATTTTATTTATTTCTTTATTTAGACAAAGTAGCAAGAAAGAGGACTTTTTGAGTAATTTGGCCAATTTTGTTGGAATTATTTTGTTTACAATATAATTTTCCAGGCTATTTCCCCCTTCTTTCTCATTTGTTTTTAAATCATTTTGATATTATATTACACAGTTAATACCTTAACAGTATTAATAGATATACCATGTATACCTATTAGTTTGATGCAATAAAATATATGAAAAAAATAAACAGGTACTCCAAGGAATTTGTATTTTTGGGATGCCAATTTCAAGAAAATTAATAATATTTCTTTCCAATTCACTGCTACCAATTAAAACTACTTTGTTAAGGTATACTGCCTGTTCTCTCCAAGAAGAGTTGTAAAGCCCTGTCTTCCTTCATTTGTTGTGATTACACGATATTACAAATGTAGGGAGAGAGATTAAATCAAGTTACACATATACTTCTCTTAGTCAAACAGAAAAGAAATTAATTTGCAAAGGAAAATATAAGATCATGCAACTGCTAACAGGGTCTGTTCAATTTCTTGTGGAGATACAGAAATAAACATGTAAATGGTACAGGATGAGTCATGGATTTGGGATAATGCTGACTTTATTGTGATATTTATTCTGTGCTCTATCTTAATTTTCACAATGCTTAAACATTCTTAACAGCACATAACAAGCCCAGCTTAAGGCTGGTCTCTTTTAATACTACCTTGATAAGCTCTGATTAAATCTGTTTTTTTTTCCCCCAGAACACTCTCTTCCACCGAGGGCTTCCCACCCTGGCTACAGAGCCTGTTAGATAACAAGCTACTGCTTACTGCTCCTTCCAGGACAAACAAAACACAATCAGACTAGTTTTATCACAGTAGCCATCCATTCCTCCTCACAGAACAGAGCCAAAAGTATGATAAGTGCTCTTCCAAACATAGAACACAGACTATTCTTATCTGAGGACAGACACACACAAAGATAGTTTAAGTCTGATGTTGGCAGGAACACAGAATTAGGAGGGGCAATGTAAATTAGGCATTTGTCTTCAGGAAAGCCTTGAAGGTGGTTATAAAAGTGGTTGTACAAATACAGTGGAAAAGTCAGTCCAAGAAACAAAGACGTTTAGGTGGGAATTAAGGTAAGGACCTTAGGAACAGTTAACTTTTATTTTCATAGATCCAAGCAATCAATGGAATCAATGATAGGATAAAGATAAATGGCTCCTAGCCAATGAACTGCAGGAAGGGATCTTTAGGATATATGACTTGTAACTTATGACTGCATTAAATTGAAAACTCTTTGAGGCATGCTTAGCAAGAGCGTTCTCCTTCTTTTGGGGTGGGCAACATGCAATTCCTGTCAAACTGAATACCTTATAGGCAAAAAGAAAATATATAAATGACAAAAATAAATAAAAGGGAGGTGAGATTGCCTACCATTTTTCAACAACAAAAAAAGGAGGCATGGAAACCTTTCAGACGTAAGCCACCCCAATAAAACAACCCTTCAAAAGCAAATCTAAAAATCTTAGTCTTACTTAATGACATAATGGTGTCACTGTCCCACCCAGTAAGACCACCCACTTTGCCACCAAAACTTGATTTTCAAAGTGTAGCCTGTCTGCTCCTTTCTTGATATTATTTTGGTACTTATTACATATTACATATAAAATTCTACCATAATTCTACCATTGGAGATTATGGCAAAATGTAGCTAACAGCCTAGCCAAATGCACAGCAATTTCTAGCAATTGTCACTCTGTGGCATACTGAAATACATTTAGAAACTTGAATCATGATCAGTACCAATCAATCAAAAGAATAGCAACATGCATCTTAAATATGTACATTACACTCAAAAAAGGTTCAATGAAAGCAAAGCAAGCATAAAACCTATGAACACCAAATGTAGGGGTTCATATCCAATAAGCCATGGTGAAAGTGTAAAATGCTTTAATTAATGCACTGTTGGGGGATATTCATAATATAACTTTCATAGTTGCTGAAAAATTCTACAGCTGCGTATGATAAAATCTGAACCCATCCAGCATAAGGAGAAATGCCTTCTTGAACAGAAACATTCATATCTTTAGCATCTTAGCCAATGGCAGGAAGTACTGGCTTGAATTCTGAAGATGTATATAAACACAACTAGGCAAAAAAACAAAAAAAAAACAAAACTGTGACCCATTGGGTCATCATTTCAGAGATATTTCCTTACCTAAACAGAGAAACAGAATGACCAAGGGCAAAAAAGCAATGGGAATGTGGGCGACTTGCTACTTGCTGCTGGCTTCCCTACTGACTTCGCTTGTGGGAAGCTGGCAGGAAGTATCAGAAATTTTCCTCCCTCCCTTCCTCCCCACATATAATATAGGCTTGTACCATTTGCCCTCCCTTCACAACCCTCAGGACAGGCCCAGTGAAGCCTCCTTCTCCTCCTTGGTTGACCTGCGGAACTGCTTGCCACTTTGCTGGGGGAGAGGGAACAAAGGGAGCCATGGATTGTGAGGAAAACTACGCCCCCGCCCTCCATTCCGGTGTGTCCCCAAGGGCCCCCTCCCTCAAGGGAGGAAGAGGGCTCACCCATTGACTCACCCACTAGGAAGGGTGTCCCCCAGCCAGCCCTTCCTAGCCAGCAGGCATCCAAGTCACTCCCTCATCCTTCCCTCAACACCCACTGCCATTAAGAGATTTCAAATTTCTGCCTCATTTCCAGCTGATTGAGTGCAGGGGACAGAGGGAGGCAGGAAAGAGATCGAGGATACACCCATGATGATCATGTGACCTGGGCTGACAATGGCAGCATAGCAGCACAGCAGTGCTGAAGTGGCCACGAATTTCCCAAATTTCAATCCCACAGGAGTCATGGGTCCCAAATTCTGGACACATTTTGTAAGTTAGCCCATTTGAGCTATCTTGGTTCAAAAATGGTTGCCCTATGACACACTGTTTTGCCCAGTTGAAGGTTACAGACACGAGTATTTTAGTAGTATATAGATGAAGTATTTAAAAAGGAAAAGTGGAATAATGTCCACATTGCCTTTAAAGAAGCGCTAGTACATCCCCTCCTCAAGAAACCATCACTGGATTCCACCATAGTGGACAATTTTCGTCTGTCTTCCACCTCTCCTTTTTAGGAAGATGGTTGAGAAGGTGGTGGCGTTGTAGCTCCAGAGGATCCTGGAGGAAACAGATTATCTGGACCCTTTTCAGTCAGGTTTCAGGCCTGGAAACGGCACTGGTTGCACTCATGGATGATCTCTGGGGGAGCAGGATGGGGATAGTACATTTATCTTTGCTCTTCTTGACCTCTCAGTGGCTTTCAATACCATCGACCATGGTATCCTTTTGGGTCAACTTAGGGAGTTGGGAGTGGGCAGCACAGTTTTGCACTGGTTCTGTTCCTTCCTCCAAGGTTGATCCCAATTGGTGTTGATTGGGAGCGAGAGGTCCAGCCCACGGCCCCACCTCTGGGGGTGCCCCAGGGTTCGGTACTCTCTCTGCTCCTTTTTAAGATCTATAAGAAACCACTGGGTAAGATCATCCACCACCATGGGATGAGATATCATCAATATGCAGATGATACCCAGTTATACATCTCTATCCCAGGTGAGGTGAGTGATGCCATGACCACCCTTTTGTGGTGCCTGGAAGCTATGGGGGTCTGGATGGGGCACAACAGGCTTCAGCTGAACCCTGGTAAGATGGAGTGGCTATGGATTGGAGGCCCCTCTGTATCTGTCAGGCCCAGTCCAAGAACAACGATGAAACAGTCCAGTCCAGTCCAGTTCCTTTATTTGCTTACACCTCATAGGCAGAATCTTGCCAAACTAAATCTATACTACAGCAACTAGTGGATATACCCTGTGAGATTCCAGGGAGTGGCTATCCTGAACCTCTTTCACTTCCCACGCTCCTGTTGTGGATTCAACTGCCTCTTGCCTCCTCCTCTCTCCTGGAATGCACCCCCTCCTTCCTGATAGCCTTGATCTCCCACATCACTCTCCTCCTCATAGATACATTCCCTCACAGTATCCAAAGATTTACCATATTTGGTTTTGGATGGGGTTGCACTGCCCCGGACAGACCCGGTGCATAACCTGGGGGTCCTCCTGGATTCACAACTCCTGCTCGAGGAGCAGGTCACAGCTGTGGCCAGGAGGGCCTTTGCCCACCTTCGTGGGGTATGCTAGTTATGCCTTTTCCTGGTTCAGGAGGCTCTCCAGTCAGTTACTCATGCCCTAGTCATCTCTTGGCTAGACTACTGCAATGTGCTATACATGGGGCTACGCTTGAAGAGTATCCAGAAGCTACAGCTGGTTCAAAATGCAGCCGCACGGACAATCCTGGGTGCTCCAAGAACAGCACATCTAACACCTTTACTGCACAAGCTGCATTGGGCCTCAGTCTGCTTCCAGGTCCAATTCAAAGCGTTGGTTATTACCTGTAAAGCCCTACATGGCATGGGTCCAGATTACCTGAGGGACCGTCACACTGCCATCACATCAACCCGTCCCAGCCAGTCAGGTAGAGAGGGCATGTTGTGGACCCCATAAGAGAGAGAATGTCAGCTTGCAGGGCCCAGGAGGAGAGCCTTCTCTGCCATTGTCCCCACCCTTTGGAATATTCTCCCCCCAAAGGTGCGGCAAGCCCCTATTATCCCAGCTTTCTCGAAAGGATTAAAGACCTGACTCTGCCAGCTTGCATGGGGTGACAATCTTACCCAGTCCTGGAGGTGGCTGGCACCTTGATGACACTCCCCAAGTGACTGCCAATTTTAACATCTATTCTTGGATTTATTTATACTTATTTAGGATTTTTGTATACTGTAATTTTAATTGATTTTAACCACTTTGTAAACCACCCAGAATCTTTTTAACGAGATGGGCAGTGACAAAATTTTATATATAAATAAAAAAATACAAAAAATAAAAAATGTCAGTCTTGGATTCAGGGTCACCTCTCTCTTTTTATGGCGAAGTAATAATCCCTTAAAAGCTTATATGATTATTCTCAGGAGATCCTGTAATGTCATTGCCCCATGATGTTTCCTGGTGCTCTGGCATCTAGCCATATTTAAATTACTTTTATTTCATACAATAAGATTTTAAATATGATTTGATCCTTTCCTTCATATGGAGCCTAAAAGATAATTTTACTGGTAGATGTTGCACATCAACTGTCCTCCTTTATTTCACACACATAGTTCTGTGTCCATCTTGACACCTTAGTTTTGCCTTGCTGAGTATATAGTCCTGAAAGACTGCATTTGCTCCAAAATATCTGTTTTCCTGGGCAGATGGCTCACAGGCCAGAATGTTTGGTTTGGACTTTATCTAAAAGTAGAGAAATGCATTTAGCTGATTGCTATCCTCTGGAGCTTTTTTTCTCTGTCTCCCTCTTTTTAAAAGCTTTACTGTAATATGCTCAGGGTCACAGAAGACCCTCTTCCTCCTTTTGGGAGTGTAACTCTGGATCCATCAGCTCCTTTTCTAGAGTCACAGGAAAGGCAACCAATATATGGATTCTACCAAATGCTTTTAAAACTCTGAACTTTTGTATTGAATGATTTCCTTGACATCTGAGGGAACAGCATTGAAAATGTCAGCCCAGAGATATCTCCAAATATGCGTACCATTTGCCTGGGATATTCAGCCCATCCTTTCACACCTATGTTACATTCTACAGAAGGAACAAACAATAAAACACAGCTGAAAGATGTGGTATTAAGAGACATGTATTTGACTGTGTTACTATGCATAGCATGAACACAGCTTATCCAAAGCTCTGCCACACATTGGAAAGAAAATAGTTTTAGACCCTGTTTATATAGAACAACTGAACAATGATAAATTGGCATAACATATGAACAATTTTAAACCTCCACTGAGATCTCACAATAGATTATATTTCGATAGATTCTACTTACAATCCACAAGTCTTCAACACATTAATCTCCTCAAAAACATTTAAAGCATTAAGACTAACAACAAAAAGTTTTTTTTCAAAAGCTATTGAGCCAAGAAGAATGAAAATATTACCAAATCCTACAAGGCAAATGCTTGCTGTAAGAAAAATGTTTAAAAGGGCAGACAGGAAGATATCACAGGCAGCACCAAAACTTGGCCACAACCACCAGGAAAGCCCTCCATCTTCCTACCAAGTACAACTCAGGTGCTGCACGAGTGTGAAGAAGAGACCCCAACATATCAAGGGAGATTCAAAATATGTGGCTTCCATCAGAATGAGCAACCTCACATCTCATTCTCTTCTTCTTTTCTGCAAAATCTAGTGCAACTTCTGTCATGCCATGGGGCTGTGTATCCTCTTGCGCTCACCCTGCAAAAATGTGGCCATCAGCCTGTAACCCTCCATCAAGAGTGCTTGGATCATCTGGAGTCTCCCAGGTGGCTTTTTAAATTTTATACATTTGCCACAAAATCCTTGTAAGCAAAGTTTTGCAGCTTGGGCGTAAGTGCAGTCTGAGCGTGAAATAAAGTATGACTAATTGCAAATATTATTCTACTTAATCTATACAGATCCCACTTAATGGTCTCTTCTATACTGAAATCAGTTCAGCAGTATAGAGTATTTCCCTTAAAACAGCATCTATTGTAAATTATGCTCTAACATGTAGTAAAGTTGGACCCCTTAAAGATTTTTCATAAATAAATTCAGTATACATTTCTAAACTTAGCTTCTTGTACCTGATGCAGACTATTAGAGCATTAGAACATTTGAAAGAAAAAAAAGAAAAATAACTGGTTATTTAACTGTAAACATAGTGTCCTATTGTCTGTGAATTTACACATGCGATTTGTGCACCTACTAGACTTTCTAAAGCTTACAGAATTATTTTGTGGGAGTTCCCCCCTCCCCCCTCCTATATCTGGCAACTCCCAGTAACCTCTTTCATTCCTAAAAATCCAAAGACATATAGGGTCACAAGATTAAGCAGGATAGGGGGGCATGTTGCATGAAGTTATAAGCAGACTAAGAGTCCAGATAAAAATGGAATATTGAAAGTTTTACAATAAGATTTTGGAATTAATTATAAAGAACAAACAGCTTCTCATGGGAAATAGATTCTGTCTTGATTTTTACAAGACAAAACAAAGATAAGCAATTTCATGATTTCAAAAATTAGACATTAGAGGGGACTAAAGTTTTTAGGTAGAGGAAAAAATTTACAAATCTACAAAATGTTGCAAAATGTTCTAATAGTGAAAAACTGAAGGAGACTTTTGAAGAATGGAATCAGAAAATAGCCATAATATCAACGATGTCAGTCATAATGGCTGCTTCTATGGATAGACTATGTCCAAAAGATGTTATTGAAGAAATGACAGATGTAGAATAAATTTTAGCTAACAAGATAAGAGATGGTATCAATAGTGAATCAATACAATTTACAACTGACAGGCCAAGAGAAGGACTTAATACAAATGACAAACCAAGAGAGTGACCTGGACAATTTTTTCTTACTGGATTTACAAAAGAGGCTTGTTAAAGTGTTGAAGAATTCCGTATGATGGGACAAAGAAGAAATGAAGAGAAACCAAATTCTATGACAATATTTGAATGAACTAAATATTAAGATTGTTAAAAGTAAAAGGAAGGAATATAAAGTTGGTTTATTTGATCAAGGTTAAAACAAGATATGTTGTTATCTCTGGCAACCCATTATGGACTTTCTGCTGACACCAGGATTGAAAAGATGATGTTTTATGGATTTGTTTATAGGTAAGAGATGGGATATGGGATGAAGAGATAAATGTTTGTAACCTTAGAGGGAGTGAAGAGTCACTAAATTTGTTTATACTTGTGATTAAGGTTGAAAGTCACTTCTTTATATATTTCTTTTCTCTTTCCTTATTATATTCCTTCTTTTCTGTATTTTCTTTCTCTTTTCTTTTTTCTTGCATTTTACTTCTATTCTCTTTAAGTTTAGCTTGTACTAGATTTTACTATTATAATCAAAATTCTTAATAAAAAGTGTGCATGTGTGTGCATGCACATGCACACGTGCGCACACACACACACACACACACATATAAACAAAGGTCCAGTCTGTTGCACTGGATGAAGATGGGAGGCTGACCCCTTGTGGATATTGAGCATAACTCTGGGAGAAAATGCCCTGAAGGAAAGCTATTTATGCTAGCATTACATCATAACTGGATGTTTGCCCATCTGATAACAAAAGTGAATAGAAGACCACACTTTTTACAAAGGCCTTGGAAGATCAGAAACAAATGAGGGTTTTGGTGAAATTATGTTATATGGTTCAGGTTAAAAGCAAGAGTGTAATGGACATTCAAAGAATGAAGGGAACTTTCCAGTCATGTTAAGGATTGGGGGAGAAAGATAGGTAATAACACGTCTTAATTCAAATGGAAGGTTTAGACTGATTTTGGAAGGAAGGAAATATCATGCAAAGTAGCACTTTATGAAAAATAAGGAAAGGTGAAGCTCTTCATAAGGCAATCAGTTCTCCAGTTCAACAAACTTGTGTCACAACTGTCAAAGGGCTACCTACCATAAGAGGGTCTGAACTGGGGCAGAAGCCATGAGCTCAAAAGGCTTTGACATTAATGTAGAGATACCAAGGGGATACTCCAGGCTGAAATCAACAGAGATGGGGGAGGGAGGGCAAATATGTACTCAGCTTTTGATGAAATGTTTCATTTGTGGATTTGAAAAAAACAGACCAAGGCAAAAGAAAATGGCTGCAAGGAATATTTTTAATTGAGACTGTCCCAAGCCTTACAGATACAGGTGCAAGAAAAAAGCCAAAACATGATGTACTTGATATTGTATAAAATTAAACTATGTTTCTAGGGAAAGTCCTCCAAGGATTTCCATTCAGCTATATAAGGAACCCATCATGGAAGACATTCAGGAAGCCAGGACTGCCTACTTTACCTTGTGCTGGAGGGGCTGCGGAATCCAAGTTGGAAGGCATTGGAGTCTGATAGGTGCAGAGGAGGTTAGGTCAGCTTAGAAGACAGAGATACTGTCAACTGGAAAGATGGAGCCCCAGGATGAACCATGCTTGCTTAGACCATCAAGAAATGATAAAAATAGAATTGGTCAAAAGTGGCTGATCAATTCTAGGACTTTGGTCAGCTGGGGAATAGGTGGTAACATGTAAAACAGGAGTCCATTCTAAGAAAAAAACATAAGGGATTGACAACAGACCAGAAGTCTCTCTCCCACCCTTGCTGTCAAAGATTATGCATTTTTATTGTCCTATGATGCAAAAAAGTTCAACCTTGGCTTTGCCCCCATGAAATTTTTTGAAGGCCATCAGCAACTGATGAATTTTCCATTTGTAGGTGGTTGTTCTGCTATGGATGATCTGGGTAGAGAGGATGTTGCTGCTTCCAAGTATATGAACTGTCAGGATGAAGATGAAGGGAGGGACATGCCAATGCAGATCTGCAATGTAAAGTGCAAAAGAGGGCTGGAACTTGTGCCATCTTGTTTATGTACCAGACTCCCATAGAATTGTCTGATATAATCTGGACAGTCTGGCCACAGAAACTGCCTTGGAAGGCGTGGAGTACCTTTCAAACTGTGAGAAGCTTGAGTCATGTGCCATGATGCTTCACACATCAGATGCAGTGGTGGACTGAAAACATTGTAATTAAGATTGGCAAAGTGATAGTACTACCAGGTCCTCTTGCATTTGAGGAGACCATATGAGTGCCCATCCAACTCATTAGTAGGCTATAGGAATGGAAGCCTTCTAAGGAACAGCAGATGACAACATCAGAGACTGACAAAGCATCCGAAATATAATCTTCATGTATGGATTTTCCAGAAAATTCTGAGTATGATTCCAATTAGCATATTCATCTCAATATCTGTAAAAGTATTTGGGCAACATTATTTGATATGAATTTTATGAGATTTGAACAGTATATTCAAAGAAACTAAAAGCTCTGTTGTATGGAGAAAAATTATTTTTATTGGCGTATGAAAACAATGTTGGGCAATGGGCAATAAAATAATTAAACATCACACAATTTTGAACTATTTTTCTTTTCGACCTAGTTGGAATCAGGCAGGATAGGGTTTTTAGGGCAGTTTCCTCAGTGCCAACAATGGTGCAGCTGAAAGGACTCTCTGTGAGCTGGAAAATTCAGAGACAAGAGAGCAGCCAGACAATTTGGGCAACATGGTAGGAGGCTTGAAAGAATACAAGGGGGATATAATTACTTTAGAATTTACCACTCTAAAAGCTTGCTCCCAGAAAGCGGCTTGCAAATAACAAGAATGAGTAGAATGAATGCAACAAACCTGTTAGTGGGGGAATGACAGTGACTATAAGAGTCTTTCACCAAGGGGAAAAAAAAAAGCAATCATTTATGCCTACTTAGGAAGAAAGTCTGTTTCAATAGTGAAACTGAACCTTAGGGCCATAGCCCTGGATTCCTATGAGAGGAGGACAAGATGTCTTCATGAACTGTAAGGAGTTTTAAAGGAAGCTGACAGAAGATTAAAGAAAGTCTGGAAAAAAACAAGGACAATCAGTTCAGAGACAAACATACTAACATTAATAGCTACTGAGAATTAACTGGAAGAGTTTGGTAAGAGCTATGCTTATTCACATGGTATGTCTGAAGAGCGAGGCTCCTGACAAACAAGCCCTAAGCCCTAGAAGATTCCAAGACCATGAAAGCACATATGTGTGAATAACAAAGACTGTGTTGTACAATTATATGCTTGATATAACAATTGTACCATTATGAATAAAACACTGAAGTTTTCTATCAATTTCAATAGCAACCTATAAAATTATCAATAGTCTTTACTTAGGCGTGTAACTGAATTATGATTTCAGTGACACAGAATGCAGATTAATTGTATTAACTAGAAACTAGCTGCATTACCTAGTAACTACAGTAGCTAGTTTACAGTGTAAACCACAGAGGGTCTAGTTTACTCATAGCACATTGTCTGCTTTCAATGCTGTGCCCAGCTACAGCTTGATTTTAATATACTTTGTCAAACAAACTATAGGATGTATTCACACAACACGGATGCAACTCCAGTTTAGCTGAGAACCATGGCTCTTCCTCTTGAGTAGCATGGCTGCAAACCAACTGTTCTTCCACAGCTTTTTTCCCCCAGCAAGTGTATGTAAATCTGGCACAATTACTATTTTCAAACAGAAGGATGCCATAAACAAACCACAGTATTTCAGATCATCAATCATGCTAAACAAAAAACAAACAAACCACATTAGAGTAATGTATGAACCCCTCCAACTGAACATACCAAAGATTTCCAACCATTTTCACAATAGTTACATTCAATTGGCATTTCATTAAAGAATCACACTGACTATATTACTCATAACCAAATACCTATCAGTCCCAAGTTCATAAAGCAAGTTACAAATTGTAACATTTATTATAGCTACAAATGTGCATATAATAATAATAATAAAAAATAAAGTTTATGAAATGAATGGCAGGCCAGGTGCAAACAGGAAAAAGGTAGGGAAAGAGGATGGTTTTGTGTTGAAATACTGGGATACTTACAGACCAAAAGCAAGCAATGGCATCATTTTTGGCTGTATTTGCCTAACGTGGATTTAGAACTGTCTCCTTACTTTCCTGTAATTACTATTTTAAATAAAAACAACCAGTGAATAGAAGAAAATGCCCTCAGATGATACAATTATAAAAGCTTCCTGTTATTAATCCATTTCTATGAAGGCCCGATGTTTTGATATGGATAGGAGGATCTGCAGCGATAGGAAAAGTATTTTGCTGATTCTTGATGACCGTAAGAATGCTCAGAACTGTCAATCCTACAATGTAACACAGATTACTTTTGTGCTGTGATTGATGGCAAACAAAAATAGCTGCCTACTGTATGGCATGTTCTGAAAACTAATTTGCCAAGTAATTGACACTTCTCTCCATCTCATTTCCACTTTTGGAATGCAAAACACTTTATATGTTTCAAATATCATTCATTTGTGTCATTCTGGCTTGCTGTGTTCTCAAGAGAGCCATATGCTGGCCCCATTTCCTGGCATGGGCATTCAGTTCATTATTCCTATGGAAAAAAGAGTTTCATGCCATCCACAGTGGATAGATTAAGAAAATACAGCCCTTAGGCACAAAATTTGCTTTTGCTCAACCTTTCCAGACTTGGGACCCAGTGCATTGTTTACTGTTTTCATCATCATCATGGCAAAGGGATCATTCCCTTATATTTTCCTCTCCATTCAGTTTAGAATGGATAAGCCAAAGTATGAGAACCAGAATTACAGCCAATCAAGGCAGAAGAATTATGCAATCATAAACCAATTGCACAACAGACATTCAAATTTATCTAAAAATGTGATTTATTTCAGCTTGGTTTTATGTGAAGATAATGACAAGCAGTTGTTGAATGGGCTCACAAATCACTTTACCATGGTTTGCTTTAATTGTGATAGTTGAAAAAGCCTGATTCATACACAATATTAAACGATAAAGCATAGATTGCAAGTACATACTACTCTAAATCAAAAGGAAACAAGCCACAATATGGTTTAATGAATGACGGTAACTTGCTAAAGCATGCCACTGCATCCTACCAACAGGTAAAAGCTTGCCATTATATTTCTGCAACACAATACCCCAAGGTCCATCTTATCAAGTAATTTTGTGTAATAACTGTTTATGAAATCATAGCTTCTTTGTATTAATCTAATAAAGTTTTATCTAACACCCACGGCTAGCCTACTCATGGATTGTACTGTATTCTCAGGCAGTATACTTGGGAAGGCTGGTAAATTGGGGCAGAGTCAAAAGCTACAATTTTATAAACCAAAATATGGAGCAGCCACACTATCCAATACTCATTTGAAGAACACCTTCGCGTGAGGCCTTAGGGCATGCATACATATCTCTAGACCCACCAGCACATTCTGAAGATTTCTGAGGAATTCTCAATACAAGTCAGGTGCCCAGTCATTCCAGAAAACTGCAGCTGCTCCAAGTCCTCTCTATGAGGATGCTTCAGAATAAAGCATCCAGTCAAACATTTCTTCTGATGATCGCTTGTTTGCTGCAGTAGCAGTAAATTAACTGGGATGGCTCTTTGGCATGTATATCAGGCCCAAATGCCTGGTTCTAGGCCAGGATTGGGTAACTCACATTCCCCAAGACATTCAAGCCCAGGCTGAGTCTGGCAGCAAAACACAATTATCAGAGGCATAATTCTTATTATTTCCTTCTAACACCATACTTATTCAGAATGATAGCAACCACCTACCTCATGCCCAAAGGAAAATGAGACAGAATATTTGCCTCCATTACTATACTCCTCCAACTTTAAAGTCAAACTATTTGAAAAAGTATCTATAACTTTGTCTTCTTTTTAGAGAGGTACCGTAACAATTAAAGCCTCTGCTATACCTAAAACACTTATTTCGTACTGAACCTCCTCTGAACCTTCCAATGCCCCTTTCCTCCAAAAAATAGGCCTAAAATTTTAGCCTTGCCCTACCGATGATATCATCATTGGTCAATCATCATCAGTCATGCTCTATGAGTCAGAAGTACCGTATTTTTCCATCAATAAGATGCCCCCATGTACAAGACCACCCCCACTTTTCCAACCCAAAATTAAGAAATATTTTAAAGATAGTGCAGAACACATTTTTATTTAGTAATTAGGTAACATTTACCTGATACACTCAGTGGGAGGAGGTCCAAACTGTCTCTCTGCAGCTCTATTTCCATGCTCTTTTGCATAACTGATTACATTCAATCACGAGTGAAACTGCCGATAGCTTGTCTCTGCAAACAGCCTTCCTCCAATTGGTTTGTTCAGCATCAGCTGATGTCAGTTACATAAGGCTCGTGATTGGAGGAAGTCTGTTTGCAGAGTCAAGCTATTTCACTCGTGATTGGAGGCTAGCAATAGGAGGAAGCCTGTTGGCAGAGACAAAGTATGGGCAATTTGCAACCGCGCGGTTCTCTCCTCGGCTTACTTCCTTGCATAAGACGCCCTTCAATTTTTAGCGTAAGGATTTTAGAAAAAAGCATCGTCTTATAGTTGGAAAAATATGGTATTTTTTAAATTATAATAATATCCCCCAGACATAAAATGGTTGTTCATCGATGCTCTAAAGAGATTATGAGAGTGACATACCATAGGAGGAAGAGGCAATGGTGACAGACTGGGGCAACCTCTTAATTTACAGTCTCAAATTAAACATCTACAACTCCCCTTACATTTTTTTTTAATATATGTGATTTTGAACTTCAGGAATTTATTTTGTATTGTAAACTCCTCTGCATGCAGGTAGTACATAAATGTTCAAACACTATGCACATTTCCAATTTTAGTCTTGAACTTCATTCACACGTTAAATTGTCAAGATTTCATACCAGGCATGGCTGGAAAATTCTCTCTCTCAGCTTTGCATCCCCATGCAAACACTAGAAGTTTAGGTAAGTAGTTTTACTGCAGAGAATTACTATCAAGAAATTCCATGTCTAGTAGCATACAAGAAATCTACCCACCCCACCATCCCCCACCTCCACACCCTACTTTTTCAAGCCAACCAACTTTTGGCTACTTTTTTCTCAGCCACTGTGTTTATAAAATGGCTTCCTCTTCCATAATAATCAGGGTCTCTCCTTTCACCAACCCTTACACAAATTCAGTATTGAATAATACAATAATCTTATGAAAAGACTTTATATTTTTATGGATGTAGAGTGTCCCACATAGACTGATACTTAGCTACTGTTCTTCCTGCTTGCATGACATGCAACCAAGTATTGTACTTCTGTAGGAACCATCCATAAAATAACACTGGTCAAACAGAATACATGGGATGAACCACACTGATGGACTCCGTTTACTATGGGGCAAACAGAGATACAAAACTCTGAAGCGAACCCACTGTTATGAAAGATGTGGGATTCTGCTCCATGCCTGGGAGTGGAAGAAAACTCTATGATATTTAGTGGTGCTTTCTTAGCTGCTTTGACTTACTGTTCAAGCCCAGTACCACCTCTGTTGTTTTCTGTCAGGGTTTAAAAGTGTAGGAGCTCTTTGGAAGTAGAAGAAAGCTTTGTAATTGTGGTAGTAAGTTACTGGCTTAAACTTCTATGAAAAAAGTCAAGTTATGGTGATCCAAGAAAGAACTGTAAAAAAAAGTAACTGAAAGATGAGAATCAGTTTAAAAAGTAATTAAAAGATGAGAATTAGTTTAAAAATCCACAAGCAATAAGGTAAGAGGGTATACAGGTAGTCCTCTGGTTATGATGGCAACTGGGACCAAGATTGCTGTCATTAAGTGATTTGGTTGTAAAGCGTGACATCATGCGATTGCATTGCTTAGCAACGACAATCCTGGCAGTCCTGGTCACTGTTGTAACCCTAAGACATATGGGTCATTAAGCAGGAAGTGGTGGGAGTCCCAGGTAAGGAGTGGGGGGGTGCTGTTGGGGGTGGGGGGTGCTATGGGGGGTGGGGGAGGCCAGAGGAGACCCGGCGCAAGCCATACATGAGCTGGGGGAGGCCGGGGAATGGACAGCATGGCAAGGTGCAAGTGCAGGAGGGCCAAGGGATGGATGGTGCAGTGCAAGCGCAGGAAGGCCAGGGGCTGGACAGTGTGGTGTGAGCACAGCAAGGCTGGGGGATGAATGGTGTGGCACGACCACAGGAAGGCTGGGGATGGATGTGATCATGTGACTGTGGGGGCCCTGCAACAGCCAGAACTTCAAGGAACAGTCGTAAATACCACTTGTTCAGTGCTGAACAACTTCAAATGGTCGCTGAACGAGTGGTCAGTAAGCAAGGACTACCTGTAATGTGCCAAACTGACTGAAGAATCCTGAGAGAGGAACAATTTTTTGGACCACAACAGGTATAGATATATACTACTATAAAGCTAATCAACTGAACATAATAAATGAAACAGTGAGCCAATACACTAATATGCAAAGGATATATCCTGCAGTGTCTTGCCATCAACAGAACTAACCTGCAGGAGGATTCTATTTTCCCTCCCCCCTGCACCCCCAAAGGCTGTCCAGAGACAATCTGGGATACTTGGGTGAGATGTAGGGGAGATCAACTCAATAAGTTTACCTTCCATGAATATGTCTCACCTCCTGTTAAGCTAGTGTCATCATCACATCTTGTGCAACAAATTCCATAGTTAACTGTGCTATCTAGAACTTCCTTTAATCTATGTTTAATCTTTCCCACTTATAAATGAGTTCTTCTATTATGAGAAGACACCTGTATCCACTCTCTGTATCATGCATATATGCACAAACTAATCTAAGTACTCCAAATGATTTACATTTTTTCTTGTGGGGGATTGTTACAACTTCAGATTGTTTTGTTTGCCCTTTTTAAGCTCTACAATATCGTTTTTGAGATACTGGAATAAAACTGATTTTGCAAACTCTGGAAAAGAAGCTGCATATTAACAAATACTTCTCAAATTTGGCAGTAATTTCAGGAGAGGATTAGTGCCATCAGAGAATACATTAGTAAAATAAAGTTTAGAAAGTTTCTCAATTACTTGGGAAATTTCCATGAACAAGGCCAGAAACAATTTCACAGCTATCTAAAAATTATTTACAGCCATTCTGCATACATTGAGTCAAGAGACACAGTTATATGGTTTTAGACAAACTTTTTACCATAAGGCTATTTATACCACTCAGGAGTAAGCTTATATTAAAAAAAAATAAACATACCAAAATTATTAATGAATGCAATAAGACGAAGCATAGCTCAGTACAGGTATCTCACCATTCAGCATAACTCAAACAGAGAGTAACTGTTACGGTTGACATTGATCTACAGTATTTAATGGATTACAGTTGTTGTTCTTGGCTGATTGCTTTAACTGATGCCATTTCATATTGTTTCATTGGTCTGTATTGCTATATCCTGCTTTAAGGATTTTTTTTTTTTTAATGAAAATCAGGTTACTTTTTTACAAGTAAATTAACTATAATTGTATACAAATGTGTTTAGGCTTCAATAATATTTCATAAGTAATGTCTTTTTCAAGTTAAGTTGCATCCTTAATGACATCATGGACATGTAGTTTTCTTGGCAATAATACAGAAGGGGATTGTCACTGCCTTCTTCTGGAATGCTTTTTGACTACCCTGTCTAGCCTACAGCCCTAGGATTTCCTGGTTGCCTCCTGTCTAAGAATTAGCCAGGTTTGAAGCAGCTTGCTTTTCTAGCTAACCTAGGAGCTGCTACCTAGCTGGGCTTCCTAATATTTACAGCTCTGTCTTCCATTGTGAATTTCAAGGCAGAACACACTAGATTTTTAACATTCTTCTCTTCAGGCATTGATCCCATTCAGACCTAATATAATTCATCAAGGCTTCTGTTGCTTATGCTATGAAAAGTATAGGGAACCCTCTAGGACCTACAATGCAGAGAGATATAATCTCTACTTGAACAGCAGAATATATAAGCTCAGAGTTCCAAAGCCAGCACAGACAGATTGAATGACTGACAAACCACTTCCTTAATACATATTTAGTATTTAACTATTATGTGTCTGACATTAGCTACTTTACAAATTTATCACTTCTGGTGTTTTATTTAGTCTTATCTGCATGCTGTTCAGCAGAAGAAAGGTCTTTGTAGCTGAAATAAGGGAAACGGTGCCCTCAGGGTTGAACCAGACCTTCCTCTGAGATACTTCAGTTCTGAGGTAACTGCACCTGTGGGTGAATAGTGACTGGAAAAGTAGATCTCCTTGCTGCCACCAGCCCTTCACTATAAACCAGTTTCTCCCTTCCACAGTAGGAAGGATTGAAGGGGAAATCCTTGCTCCACCTGGCTAAATACCAAAGGGGAAACCAAACAAAACATTTGGGAGTCGGTAGCTCAGCCAAGCTGAAGCAGGTGCTAAAAGGCAACCGGTTAATTCCAGAATTTGAACAAAAATCAACTTTATTAAAGGTACCAAAAAAAGATAGGATTCTACACACAGTTTAAAAAGATAAAATTTAAAAAAAAAAACCTTCACACAATTCTAACTAAAACCAAACCACTCAATTTCTAACCTTGCCTGAGGTCAACCCCTCATCCCAGACTTCAGCCAACTCTCTCACAAATGCCACACCAAAATTCTTCCCGCCCAAACCCTGACAGAACCCCCTACTTTTCCCTTATTGGCCCTCAGGGGTCAGGTGACTCCTTGTGGACACAGAAGGCTGGCTTGTGATTGGCCAGCTGCTCCCCACTACAATAGCTTATAATAAACAAATGTAAATGCTTATTATACCAAGATAAAATAAAATACATAAAAAGCCATCATAATGAATATCAAACAACATTGGAAAATGACAGAAGCATCTAGTCACACAAAATGGATCAGGAAAATAAGACATATTCATTCTTTAAAAATGTGTCTGTTAAGAAAAAAATCTATAAAATTGGTTTGTACAAAACTACTCAGCATTTCTTCTTTTGGAACAAATGTTAAGATAGAGTCTAGACTTGAGTTTTCTTTTCTCAGGATTCTAAAATATTTTTTGTTACTTTAACTTTCAACATTATAGCTTATATGCTAAAAGATCATATTACAATAATTTTTATACTTATTGCACACTGTTGCTAAACATTATATTGAAGTAATGTTTTTCAAAAATTAGAAAATAAAGCTATAAAAAAATATAAACATGAAATACAATACACAGAACTGACAACCATTCCAATATTAAAGACACAGATTTTAAAATGAAGAATCTTCCTCTTCCAAAAGACTACTACAAAGTCTGTTTGAACTTCATCAGGCTCAAGTAAGATGGTTCCAGGAAAACAACTTTGAGATGACCGTTCCATAACTGAGATAACTGAAACTTGCTATACTTTTAATAAGTCAAACTGCATTGTTATGTATATATTGTGACACCACAACACTTTTACATTCAACACTACTGTATTTCAAGTAATAAGGAGACTGTGGGTTTAAGGAAACATTTAAACAGATCCATCCATCTGTGATATAACCCAAACCAAAAAAAGTTAGAAAATAGATGTTCAGAAACAAAAACAGCAGATTTTCAAACTTTCTTTGCTGATTCTGTTTGTCAAAATAGTCTGCAGTTGGACATTTCATAGACATTTTATGAATGTAATGAGTGTAAAATGCTGCTGCCTTTTTGTGAACTTCTGAACTGAAGAAAGGATCATATTGGGCAGTCCTTGAGCCCTTTCAATTAAGAAACAAAAGTCCATATTCAGAATGAAAGTTAAAGAAAAGTCAATTACGAATTAATGAGAGCTTCAGCTTTAATGAATTAAGCCAGTGTTTATCCATTCATTGCATAGATCACTGTAAGGCTGTCACATAGCTTACTGTGTCAAACCAGACAGAGGAGAAAATTAGAACATTAAATCAATTCTGCAATGTAACTGATTAGCATTGTAACTATTATAAAACTATAATTACATAAAAACTTACTATTATAAAAGGATAAATGACAGAGGCAATATGGATGTACAACCACAATAGAATAACCCCTTATGTTCAGAACATTATTTTACACTAAAGAATCTCATCAGCCACACAGCTATATTCTCAACTTTTCTGTTGAAAATCATTTTCTGCTCAAAAGATCTTGCAGATTCAGTTGCTTGACTTTTTCCCTTTCTTTTCTATACCTCAAAAGTGGGATTTCCCCTCTTTCTTCTAGATATAATTCTCCTCAAAATTACTGAGTTACAATCACAAAAAATAAATAGCCTGAGTATTATTGTCTTGCAAACTCATGTAAGTTGTAAACAATGACTTTCTTGTTAAAGACTAATGATCTGAACACTAGCTTTCCAAAGCCTAAAAATTAAAGCTTTTTCTCCAACTTTAATTAAAGAGAATTAGATTACATGTTCATAACAACCTGATGATTTAAATACTCCAGAAAAGGGTTTATCAAAGGAACTATACTTGTGGGTTTAAAAAGAAGAAAGGGAAAGGGGAATCTATTCCCTTCCCTCCATGCTTCAAAGTTCTTCTAAGAAAGCCCTCGGTGACAAATTGATTCATAGTTATGTGGAAATGAAGGTACTGGAGAAAGCCAAAAGAATCAAACTCTCCACCCCAGGTTTTTAACTCTGGTAATCTATAACTCTGTACACTTGCCAATAACATAAATGACTATCTAATTCACACATCTGAAAGCTTTTAAAAACCTCAGAAAATAAAAGATTTTTTTTTAAAGAAAGAGCATTAGTAATTTAAGTTCTGAAAGGCAGAAATGTGTTATTCATTTACTCAACACAAGATTCTCAATTTAAGAGGCTTTCCAAACTACCAGCCTTCTATTTCCCAAGACTTCATAACGTACATTGGCATGAATTTATAATACTGAGTTGTCTTTACCTATCTCTGTTAATATCCAAAGTGCTATAAGCAAGATCATGTCTACATTTTTGCTAGTCTAGAATTTTGAGAATTTTACTATCACTACCTCCCAACTGGCCAATACTTAAGCATCCCCATAAGTGCCACCTGACTCTGTACAGATGAATTAATAAAGCTCCCTTCTCCTTCCCTCCAAAAAAAATAAAAATAAAAATGGTGATGTCCCTGTTCCCCTATGATATATCTATATCTACATCTACCTACACTTATTGGGTACATTTGTAGAACTATGGGAAAATAAATTCTTCCGAGAGGCTTTTCTAAGAGGGACAGTGATGATAGAAAATAAACAGAACAAAACACAAGCCTGCTCCGAGGCCTGGATAACACAGCAGTAAACCTGCAGGCAGAAGCCCTTCTGAGCGGCTGCAAATTATGCTGACACAGCACCAAACACAGATACCAAAGCTACTGTACATGGCAGCAAAATGTGTGCTATTGTGCATTAAAGAAACCCTTCTGAGAAGTGTAAAGGAGACAGAGTGAAGGAAGAATCACTGTATGTATGAACAGTGCATTTGGAAAGTATTCAGACCTCCTTAACTTTCTTCAATATTGTTACGTTGCAGCCTGATACTACATTCATTCAAATTCATTTTTTTCTCATTAATCTACACTCAGTACCCCATAATGACAAAGTGAAAACAGAATTTTAGAAATGTCTGTAAATTTATTAAAAAGGAAAAACTGAAATATCACATTGGCATAGGTATTCAGACACTTTACTCAGTACTTTGTTGAAGCACCTTTGGCACTAATTACAGCCTCGAGTCTTTTTCGGTATGACACAACAAGCTTTGTACACCTGGATTGGGGGATTTTCTGCCATTCTTCTTTGCAAATCCTCTCAAGCTCAATCAGGTTGGATGGGGACCGTTGGTAGACAGCCATGTTCAGGTCTCTCCAGAGATGTTCAATAGGGTTCAAGTCAGGGCTCTGGCTGGGCCACTCTAGGACATTCACAGAGTTGTCCCTAAGTCATTCCTGTGTTGTCTTGGCTGTGTGCTTAGGATCGTTGTCATGTTGGAAGGTGAGCCTTCAGCCCAGTCTGAGGTCCTGAGCGCTGTGGAACAGGTTTTCACTGATGATATCTCTGTATTTTGCTCCATTCAGCTTTCCCTCAACCCTGACCAGTCTCCCAGTCCCTGCTGCTGAAAAACACCCCCACAGCATGAAGCTGCCACCACCATGCTTCACTGTTGGGATGGTATTGGGCAGGTGATGAACAGTGCCTGGTTTCCTCCAGACATAACGCTTAGAATTGAGGCCAAACAGTTCAATCTTGGTTTAATCAGACCAGAGAATCTTGTTCCTCACAGTCTGAGAGTCCTTCGGGTGCTTATTTGCAAACTCCAAGCGGGCTTTCATGTGTTTTGCACTGAGGAGAGGCTTCCATCTAGCCACTTTGCCATAAAGCCCAGATCGGTGGAGGACTGCAGTGATGGTTGTCCTTCTGGAACTTTGTCCCATCTTCACACAGGATCTCTGGAACTCAGTCAGAGTGACCAGCGGGTTTTTGGTCACCTCTCTTACTATGGCTCTTCTCCGTGGATTGCTCAGTTTGGCTGGGCAACCAGCTCTTGGAAGAGTCCTGGTTGTGCCAGACTTCTTCCATTTGAGAATTATGAAGGCCACGGTGCTCTTGAGAACCTTCAGTGCAGCAGAATTTTTTTTGTAGTCTTCCCCAGATCTGTGCCTTGCAATAATCCTGTCTCTGAGCTCTGCAGACAGTTCCTTTGACCTCATGGCTTTTGTTCTGGTACAGTATGCATTGTCAGCTGTGAGGCCTTCTATAGAGAGGTGTGTGCCTTTCCAAATCATGTTCAATCAATTTAATTTGATTATTGGTGGACTCTAATCAAGGTGTAGAAACAGCACCTGAGCTAAATTTCAAGTGTTGTTGCAAAGGGTCTGAATACTTATGCCAATGTGTTATTTCAGTTTTTCCTTTTTAACAAATTTACAGACATTTCTAAAATTTTGTTTTCACTTTGTCATTATGGGATACTGAGTGTAGATTAATGAGAAAAAAAATGAATTAGAACGATTGTAGTATCGGGCTGCAACATAACAAAATTGAAAAAAGTGAAGGGGGTCTGAATACTTTCCGAATGCACTGTATGTATGTATGTGTGTGTGTGATGTGTGTTTATACATACATACAAACACAACCAGCACAACACCAAAAGCTCCATGAACAAAACGCTAAATCTGTACAGACAGAGAGGGCAAAAAGATTGACTGCATCTGCCCTGATTTCAGACAGGAATTAAACGCTGACAGAGGGACAAAGAGACACAAGGTCTCATGCAGGAAGGCTTCTGAAAACTGCCAGCAGGTTGAGCATCTGCTGACAGACTAAAAGGATATCTAGAATTCCTCCAACTATTAATCACAGTTACCAACAGCTGGCATCTAAAGTCTTGTTGTGTATTTACAGATTGAGGTTTCTCCAACTTTCCTTTCTCTTTGCAGCTCCCAAAATCTGTTCTGGAAGAGATCTTTGGGAATATTGTAATACCTGGTGTGAGAAGTTACAGCCTGAAGGAGCAAATGTAAACAGAGGGGAAAACTGGCATTCAAACCAATAAGAACATTTTGGTGGGGATAAGAAAATATATTAAAACAGCTCCTATTTCTGAAAGTGAGGTGTGTAATGCTGAACCAATTCAAGAAATATGGCCAATTTCTGCCAGACAGGCACACTGGCAAGAATTTATGGAAGGAAAACAAGGATAAACCCACAGAATAGACTCTCAAGGCAAATGATTAGTTATGATACTGGGTACATTATCCACTAGGAGCAGTTGAAGAGCATGGTGTGTCAAATCTGAAAAGATAGTCATTTTTATTTATATATAAAAAAGCCAGCAGCAAGAAACGAGAGTATTCATTCATATTTAGAGATGTGCTAGACAGTGGAGACTGAGCACTGAAGTACAAAAAAAGGAGTCCCCCCAAAATAAGAGCAAAGGGCCTTCAATGGCAAACAGAGCATATACTCTAAACATTCTGTTAAAAGATGCTTAACTAATGCTTTTTTGCTGGTCATTTTGTCATTTTTAAAACAGAATATTTCTGCTTCCCTCCCTCCCTCCCTCCCTTTCATAATGGAGTTGATATTATGGGGAAATAGGAGACAGAATTTATAATCAGAATGGTTGGCATTCAGATTAATCTTTAGGTATCTGAAACACTAGCCTACCTTGGATGAACTATATGTCTTTGAACTCTATGTACTTTTAGAAACCACTTAGAGAAGCACATATACAGGACTGTCCTGTAGGAGAACTTTGATAAGAAGTTGAGTTTTGGACATGGAATGAGATGCAAATGAAGATAAACATCACTACAGGCCTATATTAGCTAAACTGCAGTTTCACATATAGTATGTTCTGATGCCAGCAGCAAAAGTGTCAACTTTACAGAGAGAACAATGGAGACATTTCAACTGTTGGCATACGTGTGATGGGGAGAAGGGAAAATCTGCTGCTGTCCAAAGAAAAGGCAAAAGGAAAGGAAGAAGTTCCTACTAGAAACTTTTTGTGAGGAAAGAAAGGGTTAATTTAGAAGTGCAAGAAATCTACTTCATAACTACAGAACCAATGTTTTGTACAGGTAATGAAATACGGGGTTTGGACTGAGGGAGAACCTGAACGGACAATTCAAGTAAGTAATCTTTGCAGCAATTTCAGGAATACTTTCTATGGGGGATTTTTAGCTGGAAATCCAAATTAGTGATGGGAGGCCAGAATGGGACATATCTAGATAACTCCTAGGAGACAAAATAATTACAGTGGTACCTCAGGATACGAACTTTTCGGGTTATGACCAGCTCCGGCCGCAAAAATTTACCTTGATGTGCGAACTCCGCCTCGGGGTATGGTCATTTTTCCACCCTGACACGTGGTCCGCGGCCATTTTTCCGCCCCTGACACGTGGTCCGCGGCGGTTTTCCCGCCGCGCTGCGCGGTGCCCGCCCATTCTCCCGCCGAGCCCGTTCTCCCGCCGCGCCGCGCCACGTGGCACCCGGCCGTTCTCCCACCGCACGGCACCCGGCCTTTTTCCCGCCGCGCCGCGCAGCGCCCGGCCATTCTCCCGCCCCTGACGCGTGCGGATGCCAGAACGGATTAACGGTAATTACATTGAACCTTATGGGAAAATTTGCTTCGGGGTGCGACCAAATTCGGAGGGCGGAACGGATTAACCAGATTTACATTGAACCCTATGGGGAAATCTGCGTCGGGTTACGACCAACTCGGGATACGCCCAGAGCCACGGAACGCATTAAGTTCATATCCCGAGGTACCACTGTACTAGGTTTGGAAGACTGGATTAGAAATGAATGGGTGGACCACATGATTTTCTGGTTGCAAAGAGATAGAAGGGAAAAGATACTCGTAATCCATCAAACATACAATGAAGATCCCACATCCCATACATTTCATTAATCCAGGACTTACACTTGAAAGACTATTTAGATATCTGGGGTGAACATACAAGCTTCTATGCTTAGTTTTATTTTTAACTGTTAAGTCAATTCACTTAATTGGTATAGCATTTCATGACTATATCCTTTTGTTAATATACTGTATGAATGCTTTTTGTATTCTTTTATTTTCATTTATTTATGTATTCATATTTCAAATTTGTCACCGCCCATCTCACTGCGGAGTGACTCTTATTTTCTTTTAAACAATATGTTTTAAAAAAGAAAAACATTTTTTCCCATACCGCCTGCATTATGAACTTCAGTTATTCTGGCAATCTTTCATTTCTGAACAGACATATTGCTCGTAATTACAGTTATGCAAAAACCCCAGATTTATGCTTTTATACATATTTTTCCTTTATGGGCAGCATTTGCTTTAGCCTCAGGAAAGACAAAAATATAGCAAAGAGAAAATAAGAAGTTCCACTGATACATTATTTTTCTAACATTTGCCTATCTCCATAGACACCATATTTCTCAACTCCTTACACTGATAAATGAATGGAAGGTAAGAGCAGAGATTAGACTTGTTCTTCATTACACTGTCTACTTATTTTGCTTCGTATCACTGACACTAAACACTGGTTTAGAGACTCAAAAGAAGAAAACAAAACAGAAGGTTTCAAGCTAACTATTAGCCAAAAGAACAAAAATTGGCATTGCCCCAAATCCATTTACAATTGGGTACTATGGCAATTAATACAATTATAGAGCCTCTGACAAAAAAATAAATTCAGAAATGCAAGTTTCATATGTCAAATTGGAAAAGTACAAACAGAGATTATGTTACATACTGTAGGCTAATCCTTTTCCATCTCTTATTAATATGTACACTTCTGCTCTCTTTGAGAACTATTTTATCTAGGTATCTTATAGACACTGAAAATTCCCTTATTGTCAACGAATATGGAACCCATGATTTATAGGGTTGAAATCAGATCCCCCTAAATACTGGGAAAGATCAAAATTGGTTGATACAATGTAAAAAGTCAATGCTTCCAAGCTGATGCATGGGATATGGGGAAAGTGGATTGGGCCATATCACTGAGTACTTCAGGCATTTTAAGAATTGACTGTGACAGCCTTCAAAAAGAAGCTACTATGACAGGTGTGGCCATCCAAAGAACACACAATGAACACACAAAATACCCATTTATAAGTGAGGGTGCTTGATACGCTCTCTTTTACCCTAGGATGGTTTCTTCTACCCTTGCTCAATCTGAGAAGTTGAGCCTATTTCTCAAGAAAGCACTGAACTATGCCACCTACAGAGAGTAAGGAAAATGACCTTGATGGAAATATGCAAGAATTGGACAAACAACTGGAAAAGGCTCATGGACCTTTGTTTTTATATATGATAATGGCAGCTAGACTTTTATATGCTCAAAGGTGGAAAGACTCGACATTACTCACAATGGAAGAATGGATCGTGAAGATGATGGAGTTAGCTGAGATGGCAAAACTGACAGCTTTGCTTAGAGAAAAAAACATTGACTAACTTTAATGCCAACTGAAAGCCCCTTTTGGACTTTTTGCAGGAGACAGAAAAAAATGAAATTATGATATATGGATTTGATGATTAGTTAAAATAATAGGTTATACAAAATATGTATGTTAAGATGTAGTTTTAGAGTAAGAGGTTACTATATGATTTATCTATATCTGCTGTATAAGAAGTCGGAAGTCATTATTTTTGTAATTTTTCCTTTCTTGCCTTTTCTTTACTTTCCATCACTTTTGTATTTTTTTATCTTTAACTCTCTTGTTCTCTACCTCTCTCTTTGATTATTAGTTCTTGTTTGCTTTTATCTTTATGTCTTTTATAACTTAATAAAGTTCTTATTAAAAAAAAAAAGGAAATATGCAAGAATGGTTATCTAGGCAAAAGGGGCTGAAATATTTTCTAAGTCCTTCCTAATTCACTGGAGTATTAGAGAGGAAAAGGAGGTACAGCACAGACAGACTTGCAAGATTTTGTTATTATAGTCAAGCTCAATAACAGTAATTCTAGTCTTCCTATGGAGTTGATTTCCTAGTCTGGCCTACCTACTTTCACATTTATTTATTTAAATAATTTATGGCCACCCATCTCACAGCAGTGATTCTGGGCAGTGTACATAGATTAAAAACCCAACAGTTACAAACAACAGCCCATGAGGACCAAGATCAATAATACATTCCTATCAGAAAATCACATCACCAGCAGAACTCACCTAACCTCCTGGCCCAAATGTCTGGGGAAACAGCCAGGTCTTCAGACCCTTATGAAAGACTAACAGGGTTGGGGCCATCCAGATTTTTCTTTGTGAAATATGTCTCTCAGAACTACATGAAGTACAGAGCCATTTTTGCAAGTAAATATGATGCTAGAAACTTTATAAAATGTTGGCTTCCCAGGTGGGTAGGCAGCTTGCCAGGTGCCAAAAGAGGTCAACTGCCTATTTCCTATGGTTCCTGTAGGGGTAAATTGATGCTGAGAAACCATTCCCTATAATTAAATGCATGATACTGGATGAAACTGAACTCTGTCTTTTCACTAGTTGTCTTCTCAAAGGCTGGGATGTCCACATTAGCTTTCTTTCTTGTATGCTAATGATATTAAGCAGCTGAGGGATTCAGTTATTCCTAACAAATTGAATCCAGTGCTTGCCACAGTGAACAGGATCACTAATCTTGGAGGCGGCTGCCTGACACTTCACTCATAACATGTTATAACAACTATAAGTGTTGTGTTTATGGAAGGCTACGTCAAGCCAAAATTAAGAACTTGGTTTCTTACAGGACCCATTTCACAATTCCTCAATGGCTTCCTCCGAGAGTTGGAAACCCATCTGCTCAGAGGAAGTTTGAAGCTTGTCTAGTTTCAAGGACTAAAACCCTTTCAAGCACAAACACAGGAAATACCAATAGTGAAGATATGACAAATGGATTATGGGGATGAGGGGGGGTGGAGGGAAACCACAGAGAACCCAGATAAACAGATAACTGGATTTATCATTATTTGCATCAGAAATCTCAATGCCTGAAACAACATAATTTTTACACTACAAACTGGAGCAGGGCACATGTAAATAAATGTTATGTTTCTACTGTAAGAAAATACATGTACCCCTGAGCCAACCTTTTCAGCACAAAAGTAATTTAATATTCTTACTATATGAAAAGTGATCACTATGGGAGTTATGCAGCTGTCAAATCTCAAGTCAGAATTTATTAAAAAGGATCTATTTATATAAAACAGAATTCTTTTAAAAGGACCACAATAATAAGAAAAAAATCCTAACACTTCTCTCTGCCCCTCCTACCCAATTTCTTCACCATACTTGAAACAGGAAAAAGATCACATCAATATATCATGTTCACACCATGGACAGTGGCATAGAAATGAAAATCAGGAATACTTAGCACTTTTTTAGCAATGTGTGTGCACAGTACTCTTATACACTATATTAGTAATCAGCATACCTGAAAATTAGGGCACAAGGAGTATGAGACTCTGGAGAGGGGAGTACTTAAATCTGAGAAAATAATAGCTTAACAAATACCAGAGTCTTGCTGTATCAGGCCAAAGGCCTCTCTATTTCAGGATGCTGGTTTCCCCACTGGCCAACTGAATGACTGCAGGAAGCCTAAAAGCAGGGTAAGACCCCAAAGCAGTCTGCAACTGTTGTTCTTCAGAAAGTGATACCCAAAGACATGCTGCCTCCTGGAGACCATGTGGATCATAACTAAAGGCCACTGCTAACGCTCTTCTCTCTTAATTTCTCTACCTACCCCTTACCACCAATAACAAAAAGGCAACTGTATTTCTAACCCTGCAAGCTAGGACAGTTGGTCATACCCCACATCCTCATATAATTGGGTAAACTATCATCATCCATGACTATTAAGAATTCTTCCGAATATCCACAGATATTCAGGCATTTACCCCTTTGTAAAAATTTCTTCTATGTCCCTTAAAGCAGGAGTGCTCTGTACCTAAATCTTGGATGTAGCAATGCATAGGTTACATCCCTGAGTGGACCCCAAACTATACTCATAATGTACCAGGATGGAAAGTAATCATATTAAAAGTATTTAATTAAATTATAATTACATTTAAATGTAGATTAAGACAAATCTGGGTCTTTTTTTCTCAGACCTACCTAATTCTCAGTTCTAATCCTGCCTGCTCTTTGATCTGATGAACAAGAATTTGGATTCATCTTAGGCATTCTAGGAACTGTATTAATATCACATTGTTGTCTGCATTGTGGGGCTCCATTGTGAGGAATAGGATGTGCACATATTAAGAAACACTCTCAAAATGTTTTGCTGTTCCATCACAAACCTATTTCACAGGACACCAACTATTTCCTGGAACTTCAAGACAGGCAAAACAATAATGAGATTTATGTGGCCACTGAAAATACCACCTAGTCTCAAAGGGGGGGAAAAGGTGAACAAGAATGATGTACCCCACAAATTGCTAACATTCATAAGGATGTGATTAGAAATAATAAAATGACTGAAATTAGAAGCTTGAGGGCAAAACTTAGAAAAGCAGTGCAAAAGCTAAGCCTGCTGAAGGTAATCCCAAATGTATTATGGGACAAGGAGAAAGGCTAATAGACAGGAAACATGAAATGTGAAGCTGTGGTTGGAATCAATGTTAGTAGATAGCAGCTACTGTTGCAATATGGTAAATATAGATTAGAAGAGGCGTTAGAAATGTTCAGGTAATCTTAAATATGTCAAATATTGCTGATCATTAAAAAATATTGTATAAGAAATAGCAGAAACAGCAGTTGGAGATCATCATCTAAGGGAAAGATCAAACCATGACCACAATAAGTTAGGTTTGTGCTAAAAGAACAATAAAAGACCACTGAACAACAAGGTGGTTACACAAGTTTTGAGAGAGATCTCCTTGTGTCCTTTTTTCTGCGTAGAATAAAGTTTTACTTCAATCTCCACTTCGGTGTCTTTCTTTAGGCATTTAGCACATCAGGACCAGGACCAGACTTGGGCTGGAACAAGAGATCTACAACACATTTCACCAGAGGAATTTCTAGTACGTGGGTGGAGATTTTCCATGGAAGAAATTCAAACTAACCAATTCACTTGGATGGCTTGATTGGATGTATTTCATGTGATTTCTTCAAGATCTATTAAATTGTGTAAAACTCATAAGGAAAATCAGTCTGCAATATGTACTCATGTAAATTTTGTTCTGGCTCTGTAAGAATGGAAACTCCTAGCCCACTTTAAGCCCCTCTAAGTTGCGGTCTGTGACTTATCTTAAGGATAATTAATTTTCAGAATAGCCTGTGTTCATAGATGTGGTAAGATTATATTAAACTATTTGGTTCACAGCTTACATCCTTCCCTAATATGATACAAAGGATTTTAATAAAATGTCAAGGTTTTCTCTTTTGACTCCCCACACACTAAGCACTCAAGATCAAAATCAAGTAGGGAATGTGATTGCTCAATTTTGTTTTGTTGTTGTTGTTGTTTTCAAAGCCTAACCAAAGCACAATTTCAAATGTGACAAATGCAGTAAACTTTTGAAGTGCTAAAATGAAGTACAGAAGGCTCTTCCTGCGCTAAAAAATGCACCTGTTGTAACAATGAAATTGTCTGATATATCATGATAGCACAGGAGTATATAGAGTCTATCTCTGCTCTCAAGCCCAGCCAGTTAAGACACCTTCCACCATCTCTAATTAGTATATGAAGTGCTATGTGTGATTTTTTTAAACAGTAATTGAAACTGACACGACAGAAGAGCACTTAGGTATGAGCCAAATTATGAGTCAGACCTATGCAGTATTTACAGGGAAACATCCAAGCTGGATGATTGCTTAAACATGGACCTCAGAAAAATGCTGAAGAACTGAGAATCCAGCATAGATTCTGAACATGTTATATATACATGTCTCTGTGTGTGTGCACAACTCAAGGCCACCAAATCTATATCTGCCAAGAATTATTATCAGTAAATGACTGCTAAAACAACAATAAATTTCAAGTTATTCATGCAAGATTTCAATTAGAACACTGAGACAGCTATGTACAGTATGTCTACCTTCTGAAATATACACTAAATAGAGAATGATTTGTACACATTTACATATTGAATTCCAGTCAGAGGATAAGCATACTGACTTTCTTTGGAATTTCAAATATATTGCCAAAGTCTGATATGCCAGGAAAAAAAGGGTAGAAGAAATGAATTGGTGGAGAATTAGTAAAGAAGAGGCACCAAAAAATTAGATCTATAAGAAGAGTGATGGCCAACCAGGTTGCCTGCTGTCCATCTTGTCAATTCACTGATATAACTCCTGTTCCTGTTGTATCAGCAAGACAGGGAAGTTAAACCCAACAAATGGAAAGGATTTGAGAGGACTCAACATAGGGAGCCAAGAAGACGTAAGGAAAAAACACAGCTGAAGCTAGATATGATATCACCTGTTTTATATTGATAAGAACTTATCAACACAAAGGGGTGCAAGAGAAGAAAAGTCAAATTGTTGAAAAATAAGGGCTCTCTGTTTATGGAGCTTATTTACTGATTGTTTGCCCACCACAACTGACAGACTCTAGTTTGAGCTGTCTTTTGTCTTTCTAGAGCTCCATTTATACACTGAGGTAAGTAAGTAAAAATGAGGATTGACACCTCAATGGAACTCCATTTATTTACCATACTAGAGAGGTGAGTGAAATTCTGTCACACATTATTATTCAAATCAATAACCACCATTGATACTACAGATTGTACAGATTATTCTTGAACATTTAAGAATTTTTTAGCTATACAGCAAAGTCTTTGCTATTTCTATACTAAGAAATAATCTACAAAGCAGCACTGAATCTATTTAAATGTGAACTAAAGAAAGTGAAGGTAGGTTGTGGCAGGAGTAGAGGGAGGAAGCTTACTTCAAAGGACCTCAGGACAAAACGTGTATGTGATAATGGTTGGAAAAGTACATGAAGGTAAAAATGGGTATCCAAACGGGGCACTAAGACTATGTGCTGACTAACTCAGTGAGAAGAGGAGGATTTGGATTTCACTTTAGGCAGCAAAATTGAACTGATCAGCATTGAACTGATTTTCATTTTGAACTGACGGTTGGATAAATCCATAGTGAAAAATGGGTAACAATTCACATGCCTGTCAACATTTTTGCTTCAGTCAGAACAGAAACTGAGGGGGTCGGTGAGAGGGAGCCCACCAGACCACTTTTTCTTTCATCAGCAAGTAAGAAGGGAAAATGCTTGGGGATGGATTCTTCCGACTTGCGTCTACCTTTACCAGAGTGACACTGAAGAACTTCTGGCCCAGTTGGATATCCCCTAATATGGAAGTGCAGTAGCTTATCAACAAAATGGCAACTGTCTTTCACTACCAGCAATACCAGGCAACTGAAGGAGGGGGGAAAAGGAACATATTCTATCAAGTGAGACTTGAAGTTAGAGGAGGCACAATCAGTACATATACGGCATCTGAGTTTGGAATGCAGTGTCATAACACTTTGCACAACCCCTTACTAGGAGATTATGTGAAAAATACATCAAATATTTCTCTGAACACATTAGATCACTTGTGAGTAACAGCAGCAGGAATTATTTTATTCCGCATAAAACTCTGAAGTAATGAAAGATAGTATCTTTCTGAACACCTTGTACTAATGAAATCATTTTGCATTTCTTAGTTTGCCCACATATTGCATTGGAATTTTTAATATTTGAAGCCAAAAAATTATCTAAAATTATATTTGCTAAAAGCAATAGCTGGGTATTCATGTCTGAGGAACTGAAAGGACTCACATCTCACATCTCAAAATCACCATCTCTAAAGACTGCATGCAAGATTGCACACAAAAACAATTTCTAGGGAAAAAACATATAGGAAAGAATAAAAATCATTTTTTGTTGTACAGCATTTTTCTATCTATCTATCTATCTATCTATCTATCTATCTATCTATCTATCTATCTATCTATCTATCTACATATACATACACACACATAAACACACACACCCATGCACACAGATACCAACTTACCTTGGGCGAACAGGCAGTACACTTGTCAAAAGCCAGACTGACAGGAAGAACATTATCAAATCTTGATAAAAAACCTCGGATCTGTCAAGCAAAGAGATGTATAGCAACATTTTGAAATCAGCAATATTGCCCTAGCTATATTTTTTCAAGGTCCATGTTATTAAGAAAGTACAGTCAACATGTACAGTCCTGGTGTTGAAAGGCCTTTTCTACAGAAACTGACAGCATACTGTGTGTTCTAGTTGTGCAGGTCAGATGACTGCCATGTAGTGTGATTTCTCTGTAGACAGACACACAGCACCACCTGGAGTATAAACCTCTTGCAGAAAAAGGGACTGAAAGAACAGTAAGGGAAAATGCTATTACTATATGTACATGGTTAATTTTCAGAAAAAAAGGAAGTGTATTTTCCTGCTGTTCGATGCTAGTCAATTCTGAATATTACAGAAATATCTGTTTGCATAAAAAAGTTGCAGGTCATCAACTTGAATATGCTAATTTAATATGGTAATATAATTTTGTTGCCTAATAAAGGATTCAAATTTTTTATTCTAGCTCTGAAAGGGTAAAATAGCAATATCAATCAAGCAAATAAATCTTTTTTGCTTGGCAGGCACATCTGGGGAGGGGGATGAGGTTCAAAATGGTGGCCATAACTGTGTGACCAAAGCCCTGCTCCTTTTTACATGTATGATGCTTGCAAAAAGGAGTCAAGGGTTTGATCACATGGTTGTGACTACCATCTCAACTTTTATGCCCCTTTTGCTTGGCCTCTGTATGTCTTTAAAGTTAGTCCTTTTTTCCCTGATATTTTATGAAAACTCATTAGTTCAGTACAGCAGTTCTATTGTATTTCTCTGAGCAATCAACTGCAATTTGAACATATGTTAATTCTTATGAATCTATTCTAAGTGTAAAGGAATAAACCACCAAATTGTTAATTCTCTTGTGACCCTAGCAGATTCTTACAATAATTATGTTTATCTTCTCAAATATCACTCAGAAGGCACTAGCCTATGTATATTACCACTGCTAAAATAACTTTCCTTTTTCAAAATCGGAGACTGCTGTTTTGTGCAAATCAGGAAGTTACAGTAGTCACAAACCAAAGAGTATATTTGTATCAGTGGTAACTGACTAAACATAACAGCATTAAAAAGTATCAATTGTCAACCTGGAAGATTTGGGGAATGTAATTTAATAATTCAATGATTGTATAAGTAAATTTAGACATCTTCCCATTTAGCTCCCTGGGATTCAGCTATTGCTTCTGCCATGACAATCTGCTAGTGCAGGGTTCCTCAACCTTAGCAACTTTAAGATGGGGAATTCTGGGAGTTGAGGTCCACCCATCTTAAAGTTGCTGAGGATGAGGAACCCTGTGCTAGTGCATGAAAAACTCTCTCACTTTTTTTTCTTTTTGGAAGAATAATGTAGTGAAAACAAGCATTTCTGAAATAGCATGCCTTCTCTGTTGCAATGCCTTTATTTGGAGCAATCTCTCCCCTGAAATTTGGTTGCTCTAACCCCGTTAGCCTTTAGGAAGGCTTTAAAACCTTGGCTTTTTCCCCAGGCATTGTGCCAGGGTGACAGATGAGCCTTTCTTGGGAAACAGAGTACAGTTTTGATCAACCTGACCGCAGGCTATTGCTATGCTGATTTCAGCTCTGTTCCTGTTGGTTTTCATTACAATTTGGGTCTTCTTTTGGCTCTAGGGATGTGCACTGCTCAGAGTTGCAATTATGTGAGTTAAGCAGGCATGTAAATCTTCCAAATAAATAAATAACCAAACACTGAGCATCAAAGAAAGGACAGGACTGTAAAACATCAAAGGTAAGAAAAAAGTAGCACATTAACCCTATTCAGACATTATCCCCGCTACTAAATTTACTGGTAAATTCTCAGCAAGAACAAGGACACAGAAACTGGGTTTGTACACTTTACTAAACCATAGTTAACTGAACTGTGGTTTGTGGAAACAAAATTGTGGCTTGTGGAACTAACCTATTTATCTGGATGAGCACAATGCACTTAACCAATAACTAAATCCAGTGGTCAGGTACATAGAGCAAGCTGAGTTACACAGCTCAGTCAAACACATTTTAGCCTAGGATACCATGTAAGCCAGAATTGGTACTTAGGGATGGATACAGCCCTCTCACAATAATCAAACAGTGGTACTATCACAAACATGCTTACTCAAAAATAACCTGAACTAAGTTATAAATGGCTTACTTCCTGTTAAGCAGATCAAGGATTGTAATTTTCTAATAATAAACATACCATCAATTTATTTAGAATCTCAGGTTGCTTAAGTAAGGAATGCTGTCCTTTTCCTGCTTTCCTTAGTGGGACAGCATGGCAGCCACTGTGTGACAGAGAAGGTCATGCTGTGACAATCAAAGAATGTGAAAAAAAGCTGTGCCAAAAACAACTATCAGAAATTAAAATGTTAGGAAATGTTACATCAAGAGAAAGCCAAGGGGCAGGGGGCTGTTTTTTAAACTATGGTGCTATGCATTTGTATTTAAATTGGAAACTTGCTGAGTATTCAGATAGTAAGATTCTGGTGCACAGCACGAGACATTTAAACAATAAGGGTAAAATATAGTCACGAATGAAGGAGAGGGAGAAAGATGGAGTTAATTAGATTATGGTGCACCATCTCTATTTCTCTTAATTCATACAAGCAAGAAAAACAAAAAGTCTGGACCAAAGTCCTCTACCCCCACCCCATTAATTCTAAACGGATATGTTATCTACAAAGAGAACTTGGATAGCATTACATCTTCTTAGCTAGCAGGAAACCAGTTGTTGACACAAATGTGTAGGGGGGGGAAAGTGACCATACAGGATGAGATTTTGTAACATAATTGAACATTATTTTGCAAGTGACTTTTGCAACAAAAACTGACATGACTTTTACCGCTCAGAATTTTTTACAAGAGGAAGAGCATCTCACTCTATTTCTTCGTGCAACAGAGCAAAAACATCATTTTTAAAACATTAGTAAACAACAACTGTAAAACCAATTAAAATGCCTACAAAGTCCTGGAGTAATCAAATCATGCTTCCAAACATCAAGAAGAGAAGGATGTGAATAAGCAATGTGCTTGATGATGCAGGAGGCAGAATTAACTACTAAATAGCAAGTATAATCATATAATATCCATCCATCAGTAGAATGGCCTTTGACTGTACATTTTTGTGCACGTGGAAAAACAAATCAGGATCTTAACATTAAGTTTCCTGTTAGTGGAAAGTATAATTAAATGTTGTAAACAAGCCAGGATCAGAAGCCAGCTTTAACTAAGCTTTGAATCTGGCTTAGTTTTTAAAATACATTCCAAAGCAGCAGGAAAAGGGCTCCTTATTTAGCCTGGACTTAGTACTATATCAGGAACTGGTCTCTGAGACAAAGTTAAAGGAAACAAATATCTTCAAGTGCCTATTCATTATATGTGACTTTATTACAAACATTACCTCTATTTAATGGCCACCTTTTTGGATGATACCTCTATACATTCTTAAATTTAAATCCATTTCCCCTCTCAATTTATGTCATTCTGAACTCATAACCTGAAGCCATGGATCACAAAGTCTATAGTTTTTTTAATCATTACTCTATTCTTTTACTACAAGAGGACTGCCCATTGCAAGGGTATATATGTCACTATATTTCAGGGATACCTTCACAGTTGTATTACTTTCCACTTTACTAACCTGATGAGGCACAAGCCCAAGAGAGGTGGGAGGTTCATTCATTCTGTCATCACTACTGCTTGCAACTGCATAGCCACTAACAAAAAGGAGGATAAATAAAGAGAAGTAACTTTCTACACAAAAGGTTTTGGCATTCATCATGTTTTGCCTGAGTAAAATTTGGAGTAAGCCTTTCTGCATACAGACATATCTTAAGAAGCAGAAGTTGCTCAACATTTGACATAAAAATTAAAGGATGTCAGTGCATTGGATTCAAGCTTAGTAACACCAAGAGAAGATCTACTGAAATCAAAGATGGGATACAGTAATTAAAGTCATGACTAAGTGAAATTAAATCAGAATCCAACCTTCTTAACTTACTTCTTAAGTATAAGAATCATTATACTTAAAGTTTGCAGTTAATCTTTGGGTTGGAGGTCAACATTATTTGATTGATCTTGTGTTCAAAAGGGCGATGATGCCAAGAAAGAACTGGTGACATAAAAATGTCTCTCTAAAATATTACCTCTTTTCCACAATGATGGCTTACCCTTCTGGATGCTGCAAAATGGATACCATTAATTCAACAGCAAGTGCTCCTGCTACCATGGCTAATCCTGGTCGACTGACCGTACACTGTTGATCTAATGTCCGATCCCTGGTAGACTGCAAAGGAACAGTGAAATTTTATTTCTATACCGTTTCTTAAAATAAAATACAGAACAACAATTTATGGTTCCCTTTCCAATCGTGCCCCCCCCCCCAAAATACTGGCATCTCTTTGCCTTTCAGGAAAAAAAAAATACTGATTCCAAAGAGCACTTCACAGTAGAACTGGGAAAAGGGGTCCTCCATTTTCTAGAGAAGATTTTAGGAGCAGACAATACTCTACAGAAGAGTAGCAACTGCTAAAAATGCTTCCATTACATTTCAGTTCTTTAGGGATATGCAGCTGTCTAGAAGACTTTCCTTATGCCATTAAGGAGGCATTAAGGAGGTAATGGTGGAGTGACTCTTTTCAGATCACCTCTGAAGCACATCACTAGAAGTCTTTCTGTAGTGAAAAGAACTTAACTACTGTAGATTTTTCTTACTATAATACTAATACAGAGAAGTAGAAAAAAAAAATTCAAAGAACAGTCCTATCAGTTTGTTTGAAACCTACTTACATCTCCTGGTGCAACTACATCATTGCAGAAATAGCAACCAAGTTTATAGCCAGGAATATTTGAAAAAAGTGATGATCCCAAAAGATCAACTGAGCCAGAAGAATTATTGCATGGAGATTCACCAATTTCATGATTCTTTGGTTTCTTTAGTCCATGTCTCATCACAACAAATGTGTCAAATCCCAAAGCAGCGTTGATGACCAACTATACAAATATTGAAAAGCAAAGAAAGTGATATTCATATGTAAGCATATAAGCAAAACATTAAAAATAAAAATGACCAGCCAAGATTGCCAAGTAAAGCTTCTCTCTCAAAGCAGATAGTCTCTTCCCTTTCCTCTATCACGTGTCCACTAAATCTACTTTGGAGGATTCCCTGATCTGTTACAAGAGTTTTGGAGAGGAGGGATAATAGTGGGGAGAGGGCAAGTATCAATAGACAGAGAAAATTAGACACAGTACTGTTTTAGTATATATATGTATTTAAAATATTTTCATCCTCCTTTTCTACCTAAAAACACCCACCACCAAGCCAAAGACATGCCAATAGTTGATAAATACAGCTCACGAAGACCCAGATCCAGGTAAATCACATGTGTAAAAATTTCATGCATGGGAATTTCTTTATCTTAATCTGCTATTACATTAGAATGAGAAAAAGTAGTGGAAGCTACAAAGAGAGAGAGACAAATATGAAATAGGAAGGAAATTCCTGACCATGAGAACTATTAAGCAATGGAACTGCCTGCTTTCTGGAGTCACAAATCCTTCATTACTAGAGGTTTCCAAACAAAGGTTGGGCAGCCATTTGTCTGGGGTAGCTTGAGGATTCCTCCCCTGGGCAGGGGTTGGATTACAAAACTTCAGGTCAAGACCTTCCTACTTTATGGTTCTATGATTCTGTGGATTTTAAAGTTCGGATGGGAGGAACTGCTGAAAAGGCAGATAACTAATAACCTAAAATAGCAGGCCGTTGCTATGCACTTCAGTGTTAAAATTATAGAGTGATTCCATATTCAAGCTGAATGGGATTCATATCCTTTGCAAATATTTATTAGGGCAATGATAAAAAGCATCAAATTAAAACATTATTAAAAGAAATATTTTTCAAAATATTAGAAAAATATTAGAGTCTTTCTACAAAAGCCATCCAAAAATATCATTTTCAGTCATTCTTTCTAAACTACCAATATACGTAGAATTAAACAGATAGAATTCAGGTTTTCAACCTCATCCCTCAATTACTTGTCTTAAGTTCATCAACCCAATCTTCAGTCTAAAATTCCAAGTCTGATGCAATGAAGAACACTGCATGTCCGTAAAAGATCTGACATTCAAAAACTCTGTACACTTAGTGAAAATGCTTTTGAAAAGTCACTGCAAGTCAATCCCCCATAGCATGGCCTGTGGGAAATGTACATGCAATACCTTTCTCTTGCTGGCTGAGATGACAGCTGGAAGCCATCGGCTTTCCCTGGTGTCCATTAGCAAAAAGATGACATCATGACCATCAATCAGCTTTTCCAGCTGAGCCACATCCTTTTGAGCTTGCTGCAAGGTTGTTTCAGAAAAATTCACAGGGTGACCTGGCATTGGGATGCTCATGTTAAAACCTTCAGCTTTCTGAAAGGAAAGCAGACAAGGAGAAAGACACATACATTCACCCATAAGGCAAACAAAAAGCTTTTGCAGACCAAGGCAAAAAATATGCGGCACCCTCAAAACTCTTTCCATCCCACTTTTATTTTTTTTATGGCAGAGTAACCATTTTATATAAAATGAGAGAATAAGTGGTATCTCAACCACATTTAGAATCACTGATGAGTTTCAGTGATGCTCAAGCAGCTGTTCCAGGTACAGAAATCACTCTTGAGGAGTGGCAGACCAAGGCATTGGTTAAGCAGACTGTATACGGAAACAGATGTCAGTTTTGGAAAAAGAAACAGAAACAATACTTGAAGTCTTACACTAATGGAAAAGTTGAATTGTAACTGTTCCTTAAGCTGCACACCTGCCTTACGAACAGATAATGCACAATTGACTGTGCCTTGCCAAAACGAACAAACCTCTCACAATGTAAACATCCCCATTCTTTCTAAAGGCTTTAATTCTTCCAGCCTGTCACTGGCCGGCCCAGATACTGCTGCCCTACTATATACTCCCCATTATAAGGATTATCACCTTTTCCCGTTGTATAAGAGGAACTGTGGCTACTGGAAAAGTGTGTTAGCATTGGATTGTGCAGACCGCAAGCATGGTGGTACCACGGGTATCTATATCTTTCTTCCCCCTCCCTCCCCCTCCCCCTCCCCTCCCCATCTGGAATGGTCTGCCAATATAGCCCCATCATCCAGCACTCAAGTACATACCTACCACAGAAATTTAAATGAAAGCAGATTCGTCCTGCCTTTCCTATGAACTTGTATGGAAAATCTCTCACTTCCTGCAAGTAATGCTAATAAAGCGCTGAAGCAAAGAAAGGCTACTTCTACATGAAATTAACAACTGCTGATCAAGCCTGCCTGCCTGCCTGCCTGCCTGCCTGCCTTTCTCTTCCTTTCTTTCCCTTCCTTCCTTTCTAAAAGAAAACAAGGAAGGATCATTTCAGATAGGGAGCCAGAAGAGGCTACCATCTCCTGCCTGCCCCACAAGCTTGAAATAATAAGTAACACTGCTTTTTCTGGATTCAACTTAGGTACCTAGAAAGAAAGCTGTACCTATAGAAAATATATATCTTGCCTGCTTGCTGATAGACATAATTCATATTTGGGGGTTTTTTAGCCAAAGTGGAACAGTAACAAAAAATTATGGAGAGAATTTGAAGTTCCTGAAAACTAACCTTTTAAAAAGGCATATGTAAACAGGCATTTCTAATTATTTTCTTGATATGAACTGCACATGCAAATCCCAAATGGTATACTATTTCAGAAAATAAAACATTTTAATGTGCCAATTTTAAAACAGACACTACACTAAAGAGAAAGAGAACATAACGTAACATATTTGTTAGCCCAGAACTGTTGAAGAACACATAAAAGTACTGCTATGAGAGAAAACTCTGGAGCTTACTGGCCAACAGATGGCAGAAGAAAAGTCTTTTCAAATTCAGTCAATATAGCAATCTAACAGTAGCATGAAATGATGTAATGTTTTCATTAAGCCAAGATGTTTATACCCAACTGGCCTTCGTGGAAGATGATCATTGAAAAGGAATTCTGAAACCCACACTCTGCACTGTTCTCTCGCTATGTCCCTAAAGCATTTAGTTTCACGCTTCCGTTTCTATAAGCTTCCTTTTCTGCATGTTTTCCCAAGTTCACTTTCCTGCTGCAACTCCTGCCTCTCACCTTTACTCTTTCCTAAAGCCTCCTCCTGCAAGGAAGAGATAACGACTTCTCCTTGCAGGAAATCCTTTGCATTCATATGCCATATGCAGCATGCATCAGCTACTCTTCCTCCAAAATTAGTAACGTTTTTTTACTCTACACATTTTAATTACAAGGTCTGTGCCGTGAACTGTACTGATGAATTGAGCAGTACCTCATGAAGCATTCAAACCAAATCATTGTTAACCTATGTACGGCTGTCATAAGTGGAAAAAGAAGGTAATAATTTACATTATGTTATTTTGATAAAGAAAACTAACAATATTGAGGAGTTAATACAAATAAAATGGAAAGGAGTGATACATGACATCATCTCTTTTCCACCTTCATCTGCCTTCCCCATTACAGAATAAACAATTTTCAGGAGAGTTTTTATTACTTCAGACACACCATGTTTGCTAACAATAAAGCTGATCTTCAACTGATTTTTTAAAAAAACCAATCCTGTGTAATTAGTGGACTGTGTGAAGCTACATATAAGATTTTTTCACCATTATTTATTAATGTCATTTGTCTGCTGAGATATTTTCTGAAACTTGCAAGGTTATAGCTTAGTTCTGCACAACTGCTATCGCCATTAGGAGGCTAAGAGTTCAGATGTTTATAATTATTATATAGGAAGAGTATTGATGCTTTTGAACTTCGGTGTTGGAGAAGACTCCTGAGAATACCAAGAACAGCCAAGAAAACAAACCAATGGATCACTGAACAAATCAACCCAGAGTTCTCACTCAAGGAACAAATAACTAGGCTCAAATGATCCTACTTCAGACACATTATGTGAAGACCCAGCTCTCTGGAGAAGGCTCTAAAGCTGGGAAAGCAGAAAGAAAGAGAAGAAGAGGACGACCTGCACCAAGATGGATACACTCAGTTACTGTGGCAATGGGGGCACCATTGGAAGAGGTGAAGGACCAAGTTAGGGACAGATCATCAAGGAGAAAATCTATGTGGTTGCTAAGAGCTGACAATGACTTGGTGGCACATAATCAACCAACCAACCAACCAACCAACCAACCAATATTATATCTTTATCTATGCCACATATACAATTAATCAGTAGCCAATTTACTACTATATTACTTTTTCCATTTTTGTCTTTACACTGTATTCTATTTCACTTTATTTTTTATTGCTTGCATGTATCTGTAACAATTTATTTTATTGGAATGTGTTAATTCTTATTTGACCTCAGACATTAAATAAAGTTGTCACTGTTGTTCTTGTTATTATCATCATCATTAGTCTTTCACCTTTATATTGTCTCACCCTTGAGCAAACAGGTAAACAGCTGATTTATGTCCAGCTCCAAAATAAAACTACTTCTACACTTCATTTTTGTTTTGGGTTTGCAAGAAGCAGTTTTAAATGCAGTTTCCCTTCACTGTAAAAATCTATCAAGTCATTAAAGCACGGCAATTATTTCTTTGTGGTTTAGTTCATTTTTGAAGAACAAACATAAGAGTAATCTTTGGCTTTGGTTCAAGCACATATGAGGTTTGATCATTAAATCATATTCATTTACTCACTGCTCCAGGGAATATTTTTTGAAGTCTCTCTGCTGCTGCAACTGCTTTGGACTTTCCACCCCCAAGACAATCTTCAAATTCATAGAGAGGTTGACGCACAGGGTTGGAATAAGAGATCTTTGCATTGTCCACAAATGTAATCTTCCTGACTCCCCATCCCTGAATTAATTGTGAATAATTAACACAATTAATTATCTAAACACTGCAAAATTTATAAGTTAGTTATAAACACTGGCCATTCCCAGGACTGAAAATCAGAATATGAGACATCAACTGGGAAGGAAGGTATGGTATCATGCTGCCTCCCTCATTTAAGAAAAGGGTCAACTCCTTGGATCCTGTGTGCTGCTCAGTAGCATTTGAAACATCATGGGCCAAATTAATCATAATTCCTTTCTTCATCTGTTTGGGCTACTGACACCGGCATTGTTTGTACCCTCATGATTCAAGACTTCTGATATAATGTTGACTTCTAATGGTGTGACAGCCAGACATGGTAAAACTGCAATCATATCACTTTGATAATGACTATATGAACCAAAGGACATATAAAGGGAGGCAGATGGTTTTCAGGGCACTCTTTCAATTTCCAGTGACTCTGAAGGGAATTTAGTCTCGTGCTGTGAAAATCATTGTGCTAAAAATGTACTGCAAAGAAAATTATACATAATTAAGGGAGTGAGACTCTTTATCTTGGTCATCAACCAGCAGAACATTATAACATTCAATGATAAAATTACAGCCATCCCATTGTGATAGAAGTCCAGCCTATATAATGTGAGATATGACTAAAATTTAAGTTACTAGGGCACACTAAAATCATGATACCAACATCATTAAGACTGTAAGATTAAGATTATGAAAACAAGAGTGAGAATGGTGCACCATAGATAATATATAAAACTATGGAATAAATACTAAAAATAATAGCTAACACGAAATATGAAATCACTGTCTCACTATAATCTACAGGTAGAATGATGTTGTAACTATAAGAACTATAATACTATGGTATAAAATAAGGTAGTATATAGAAAGGAATGACAATAACATTAAAAGGCTAAAGAACTAAAAATAACCAAATGGAATACAAATTTATAAGCATAGTCTTCATCAGTCTGGTGCTCTGATGGCTGTTGGTAAGTGAATTATATCAGTGCAATTCTTGGCCATACATTTAGATCACATCATAAGCTGTTACTGACAATCTGTAATATAAAGTAACAACTTTTTGCTACATTTAGGAATCTTAATCATGTGCAAATAGAGTAATAAATATCAGAGTGCTCTGGAAATTTAGATCAGAGTGGGGTAACGCCACTGTAAAACTGCCAATAAAGAAGGATATGGGCCCTAGTTTCTACGAGTATATGAACTGTTCTAGTGTGTTATATTTACGTCATTCTAATGCTTTATTCAAGACTCATACTGATATATACAACTTAGTACACTATAAAAACAGCAGCTAACAGATCCAAATCTTCCCTCCAAATTAGGGAAACATTAGGAACAGTAGAGTTCCCTCCAAATTGAGACAATATTAGGAACAGTAGAGTATCTTCAGTACTTGCCATCAAAGTTCTAGCTACACTACAACCCAGTGTACCAGCTCCGAGAAGAAGACACTTTGCAGATACAACTTTCTCCAGATCAAGAGTAGGTACTAACCGCCAGCACATCAATTTAAGGTTAAGATCCACAGATGACTCTGCTAGCCTTAATTTGAAATAGAAAAAAAGGTTATGTTAAATGAAAGAGCTCTGCTTTCCTCTTCAAGTAGAAAAACAGAATGCATGATTGGCTTTCTTTAATGCTCCTGGCTAAATAATAATGTTCAAGACTCATACTGGTATTCAGGGCCCCAGGCAATTACCAGTTTCTCTGGAAAAGTGAAAATTCAGAGTCCAAGGGTCATGTACTAATCTGAAAACTTGCTCAAAGGAAAATTATCAATTAAGGAACCTACAGTTATGAATTCCATTGCATTTTTGAAGGTTCATACCAAAATATTAACACCAATGCTCTACAATGAAATTAGCTGTCAAATTCATAGTCAGCTGGTTTTTCTAAGCATTTGCACACAAGAAAGTATATGCACTATCACATTATTTATAACATTTTTGCCCCAATGTAAGGGTTTCTTCTACAGCACTGTCATAATGGAAACAAGAGAATGAGCAGATAATGGATGCATTTTTTTTTTTAACCAGAGATCTTCCACAGGTGTCTAACGTGACATTTCAACTTTTATTCACATTCCACATAGCTTTATTTCTCAGTAAGATTTAACACTCTAAACATATGACTGGGAAAACAGCTTCAGGAAAAAAGGAAAGTAAGAATCAATTTTCCATTTAACAAAATGATGTATACATACTTCTAATAATGCAGTGTCCCAATAGACTAATTTTAGCAAGACTTATAATGATATATACCTTTTGGGGTCCATACATTCACTTAGATTCACCATTCTTGGGCCCATACTTCCCTTTGGATTTTTTTCCCATCCAACAGCTTTGGGACAATCTGCTTAATCAGAGAAGAATTGTGTTTAAAAGTATCCATTTTCTTAGAGGATGAAAAAAAATGACTCTACATAACTACAAGTTGTTGATAATACAAACTTTAGAGTAACTTCCCCAGTGGGCAAGGCAATTGTGCTTAGTGGGCAGGGCTGTGGTATGCTGTAGTCAGTGTTTTTTGCTTTTTTTTAAAGGCTGTTTTAAGGAATTCTATTCAAAATGGCATGAAACTGTGCCATTCTGCATCAGCTACAACACTGAAATTGAATGGTGTGACTGGAGAGGGTTCCAGTGCAAAAGAGGGTTTCAAATGCCACAGGTTGCCCTGTCCTATTCTAAAATAATTTGATGTATCATTGAGAACAATTACAGTCAAGATATTTTAATGAAAATACCCTAATTAATAGAGGAATTAAGCTTTTGGCGTTAAGGGCAGAAAGATTTTATAACTGAAAACTTTGTTATCCACATTCCTACTCTCTAAATTGCACTTCTCTCTCCCTGAATCTGAAATCCTCATTTGCGTATCTTTCATTATGCAGCTATCTCCTAACAGTAATTTTTTTTAAAAAAATATTTATTTATTTATTTGGTGAAGGAAATGTTTTTCAGAGCTTTATCTTCAAAGCTTAATTGGCTGATGCTCCTCACTGGGGAACAAAGCCAAAAAATTAAAAATATGACATTGTTCATCCAACCATTAGGTTCTCAGGAAGCTTCAGTTCACTAGCCTCTGAAGGTAAAAGCAACAGATCTTAATTTACAACATATACTGTAAAAAATTTAGAGAGCCAGTTTGGTGTAGTGGTTAAGACATCAGACTAGAAACCGGGAGACCATGAGTTCTAGTCCTCCCTCAGGCACAAAGCCAGCTGGGTGACCTTGGGTCAATCACTTTCTCTCAGCCCTAGGAAGCAGGCTGTGATGGAAGACATGAGCCGGGAGGATTCTGGAATGGATCTTCAAGGTTGCTGGGAGGGGGAAGAGAGGTTCCAGGGAAAGCACCTCCTCAGCCCCCATCTGGAGTGTGGAAACGTCAAGAGGAGGAGACTGGCCCCTCCCTAAGGGCATCATGGTTATAGTTGCTGTTGTTGGGGATTAGAACTAGTCTGGCGAGATTCTGCCTATTAGGTGTAAGCTAATAAAGGAGCTGAACTGATTCTGGACTGTCTCGTTGTTGTTCTTGGGCTGAACCTGACACAGGAAAGGGCAAACTACCTCTGAAATCTTGCCAAGAAAACTGCAGGGGTTGGTCCAGGCAGTCTCCAGGAGTCAAGACTGACTTGAAGGCATACACACACACACCCTACACAAAGTTTATAGTTCACTCCCCTTCTGAATGAAGCAAAAACATCCCCAACACTGACACATTAGGACAGCAATGCCAAAAGAAGAAAAGCTTACACAGAAAATTTAATGTGGAAAAATGGAAAGGCTGTCCACTAATAGAATAAGAAAAAAACTATTATGGAAGCAGTAATCTTGTATGTCACCATCAGCCACATCTTGGAAGATATTCTCAAAGATCTTATATGATAATCACAGATGATGGGCAAATTCACATCAGAGGATGGACTAATTTAGATCTAAGAACTTTCGAATTTTAAAGGTAATAATATTATTATTAATTACAATGAATAATTAGCAATGAAAAGAGATTAACAAGAGATTAATTATGTTATAACCATCTTATCTTGGCCATGAAAAGAGATTAGCAAGAGATTAATTATGTTATAACCATATTGTATCAATTGAATTAGTTCAACTGATACAATATGGTCATAACATAATTAATGATGATTTAATTTTGTTCTTGAAACATACTTGGAGCTAACTAATGAGTTCAGATGGATGTGAATAAACAGGACGTTACCCTTTTTGGACAAAGCAGCATAAGGAGAAAGTATAGCTACTAAATCTAACAGAATTAAAAATTGGAAGCTAGAAATGCTTTAGCAATTAAACATATTGTCAACTGTTGCATTACTGTCTAAGACCCATGATGGAAATAATGGAAGCATAGGCAATTGACAGGAATAGAGAAAACTCAAAATTGGCATAAGATGAAATGGATCTTTTCTAAAGATGTTTCACTAAGACTTAACTGATGAAGCAGGTATTTATTTACAGAAATAGAAGCACTTTATTTCTTCTCTCTTCAGGAATTATCTAAAGAAAAAAACCCTACCAATTCCCCACAAACAGCAACAGTATTAACAATCCATCATAAACACTTTGTCTTATCTTTCAGAAGGGTTACCTGGACTGTGTGTCAGCTGTGGAAGCTTTACTTCAAAAAGAATGCTGTGTGAAATGTCTCTTGCCCCCTGCATGGTCCTGTCTCGGAAGCAGAGCACTTCAACAGACTGAAGGATGCCTCCCCTGTCAGGAATGAGAATTCTGTAAAAGTAGCCGCTCCAGAACCCCAGGATTAACGGGCAATTCTTTTAACGTGACAGCGGAACGATTTTCCAAAAGGATTACATTTCAATAGTAATGCAGCTCAATATTCTAAACCCATTTGCTAGCTCAAAAGTTATTCAGTATAACTCAGAAAAGCAAATTGAACTGCTGTCTTAGAATCTATTCGTTTTACCAACGTGTTCTGCTGGACGATACAGAGCAAGAATTCTTTAACAGAAGATACCTAGAGATTGACTGTACAAACCTGGAATCTGAGGAAACCTCTTTCTCAAACGGCAAGTGGTAAGCCTAGGATAAGCCACATACTGACAGTAACTAAGGCCTCCTACTTCAACTAGTACCTAAGCTTTGATCTGATTTAGATGAGTTATTAAGCGAAACCAGAACATGAGCTAGGGACTCTGCAGAAATGCTCAGTACTGGCTCCCATTACAGAAAACATTGTGTCCCCAGAGGTTTGGATGGCCCCTGCTCTGCAGATACTTAGAAAAAAACAAGCCAAAGTTTCTTTTCCAGCAGACATTTAGCTCTTGACCTGAAAAATGCGTACCATTTTTTAAAAATTAAACAATTTAAAATTGTTGACTGTTATCATTTATATGTTTTTATTTCTGGACTATAAATATGGTATATTTATAAATATTGTGTATATAAATATGTAAATATAAATATTGTATATTTCTGGCTATAAATATTGTAAAATGTTTATAGACTGATAGACACACATACATAATTACATCTGAATCATTATTTTAGGATTTCTTTTATCAATGGGCAACATAGAAGCTATCTAGCTAATAATGTGCACCATTATATAAATATGTGTAGAATTAGAAGATGAAAGTTAAAAAGATGATTGGAATTAACATGATGAACCTGCCCTATGGAACAGAGTCCCCTGTGAGATACAAATGGCCCTGCCTTTCATAAAGCTTTGAAGACCTGGCTTTTCCCCCAGGCCCTGGGTCAGGAGCATTTGGGCTCCTATCAGTGGGTTAGCCTTGGTGGAAGTTTTGAAGACATTTTACTTTATTTTACGTTTACCATATAGTAGGTGTGCTTAAGAAAGCTTTGAATCAGGACAACTATTAGCTATTTTGGGCAAAAGAATTTGCTCTTTTAAATGTAACCACAATTTGCTTATAAAACTCCTCTCTCTTTATAAAAACGTTTGGTGGGCAGCACAAGGGATAGAGAAGGAAGGCTGAAAGTCCTTGACCAGATATATAATTAGTCACACAGTTCCTTTGAATGCCAGGAAATGACTGAAGAAGGCAAAGTGCTTTCAGTTCCATTCACTTAAATTTGCCCTTGCTAACTTGCCTTGGGCTCACAAGGAAACATCCTCTGAGTAGAGGACCAAGGGCCGCTGCTGTAAAGCTGTAGCCTGTCTCTCAAAACAAGCCTGGCTCCGTGCATCAAGCAGAGGACACGACCTGCTTTAATCTTCCTTTCAGCTTCTCTCCTCATTCATTTGGCTTTACATCTCTAGGGAGCACAACATCTCCAGATACTGCACCTTCAGCTTCTTATCTTTAAGTATCTGATCAGCATTTGCAAATATTTTGACATTTTGTAACCGAAAACAACTGCAACCAATCTTGTGGGCCACATCAAACCATTCTAAAACTCTGTCATCAAAATCAAACAGCAGCATCAAAACGTGACAACTTGGTCTGTGGCAAAACACTGCAAATATTTAGAAGTAAGTTCAATCTTGTGTTAAGAAATCAAGAGAAAGACTTGCTGCCTAATACTGAGAAGTAAGTGCTGTCAAATTCAGTGGGACTAACTTCACAGTGTGTGTTTAGGATTGCGATCATAGAGAAACCATGTTCAAGGCATCACCTAATAATAAATACCATCTGTGTGCTGCAAGGATCAACATATTTCTCAATGGCCATCCTGGATACTGGGCAAAATTACAGGGGTCATAAACACCAATTGTCACCTGCAAAAAAAAAAAAAAAAGACTATTGTAAGTTCACATTGACAGAGTTCAAGAGTTGCTAATTTTATGTGTATATACTGTATATTAGTTAAACTGTACTAGAGTATGAATCTGCTGAAGACCCATAACTAAGCAGATAGAACGATGCTTCACAATATTGCAGAGTAACCAGATCTGTATATCTGCAGGCAAGCAAATTAACCCTAACTAAAATTCTAGAGAATGACACAAATTCCATGTTTATTATTTGAGTTTAATTTCTGCTTGTGGAACCGGCCTGAGAAAATCCTCAGCGATGTGGTTGTATTACTCATGCTTTTCTGCATTGCCTAAGACCTTCCAATCATTTCCAGGCAGTATATACAGTGATCAGAAAGCTAGAATCCAATAAAACCAAGGTATCCACACTTTTGATTTTTTCTCTTTGTCTTTGTGGCAATATTACACATGTACATAGAACAAACATATTTGTCCTTTCATCTGTAAAGCAAAAAATGCAGAGGCTTCTCTCACATCCAAATCAGCAGCAACAAAGCTCCCTCACCTGCTTCATCTTGTTATATTTGGGCTACTTTAAAACCCTGCACCCCAGGTCTGCTCCCTTTTCATTTCAAAGTTGATTTACTTGATCCTACCCACCCACATTGATTTTGATATAAACAAATCTCCTTTAATCTTAAACATATATATGACTAGTTTTACCCTTAGGTCAAAGTGAAGCATAAATCCCCAGAACAATAAATTCAGAATTCAGAGAAGACTTGACTTTCAGAAACTTAACTGTCTGCAAGTTCCTTTTTCAGATATCCAGCTAATTTTACTCTCTTTCTGCTATCCCATCATTAAGAACTAAATGCTCCAGAAATTATGGGAATGATAATTACAGTACTCTGCATTTTGTTCATCTGTATTTCTTTTACCTTCTCCCTTTGATCAGAAAAGAAGTTATCCCAGTTTCTAAGTAAGGATACATGGACTGAATCTTCATGGTATTTGATTAAAAAATAAGGCAGGGCTGTAGCGCCTTCTTTCTGGCAAAGTTGATCATATGAATTCTGGAGGGCTTCGGTCTAAAACAAGACAGGGATGGGTCAACTCAATTTCCAACTTCCTTCATACTAAAATATTGCTGTATTTGTCTACTTACAGTAAATAAATAGCATCAATAAACTGTTTTCTTCTTCAGAAGAACTCAGAGGCTAAAAATTGACTTAACCTAGTAGTAGCAATTATGAAATGATTAAAAAAAAGAAGTCAACTGAAAAGAGGAAACTAATCAGCAAAAAAATGTGCAAAAGAAAATACAACTCATTACAGCTCCAAATAAAGAAACAAAAGCCAATTCAAAGCATATTTTTTTAAAAAAATATTAAGATGAGAATGTTTGAATGGCAAGAAGCAGTTGGCTACTTCAAGACCTCCACCTCCCCAGGCTGGCTTATTAATATCAGTATCAGAGTTGGGCTGGGGAAACAGGCCTTAAAGCCCCAGAATAAGTTAAGACAAATGAAGCAGCACTCCAGGAGCTCACAACATTCACCCCTCCAGATGTTGGTCAAGTCATCTTCCAATCTGACAATCCTAGCAGCAAACTGGCGGCAATATTTTGCATCTTAAGTCCATCCCCATGTAGGACATGATTTGACAATCCAGTACTGTGGTGAATAAAGAGGATGGCCTTGAAGGACAGAGGGAAGATCCACTACCAAAGCAAGAATCAGATAAACAAGGCTTGAGCCTAGCCCAAGAAAGTGGTTTATGAAAACACTTCAGGCAGTCCCCCTCTTCTTAATTCTTACGAAGATAAAAAAGGGAGGAAGCGAAACACATTCACACTTGCAAAATCTGTTACTACAGTTCTTCTAATAAAAGTAGCTTTAGGTCTGTGTGGTGTCTGTTTCTTAGTCTGGTCTACCTTGTAGAGTTTATCAATCCCCTGTCTGTCTGGAACCAGATACAAACAAGAAGCTTGTGAGCTGCTTGTCTGGGACTGAGGGTGCTCCAAGTTTAGAGAAGCCCTTGGAAGCAGGCTAAAAAGCAGACCCACCTCTGCCTGCCCAATGCAGTTCACAGTATTTGGTTACAGGGCAAAAGGCAGGCCATTTTTCCTCACTTCCCCCTCCTCTGCTCTGGAGGGAGGGAGGCCATGCCTCTGTAGTCAAGAACAGCTCCAATTCTGGAGCCCCTGATGTAAATGTTTATCACACATAAACTGCATGCAGCCTCATCTGCAACCCAGCTGGTGAATTTTGGAAGGTTTTTAACATTTATTTTATTTAAGATTAAAAAGCATGTGTTTTTTTCTTGTTAAGCAAAATTAAGTAAACCCATTCTTCAGCCTGATTCAGCCCATTTTGGGGGCGGGTGAGAGAGGGTTCATAATAGGAATGTGATGGGATACAATCCACTCCCATCTTCACTCTTGAAAAACTCCTTGAAAAATGGCAACTTATAGGTTTTTTGGGGGGGGGGGGTAGGTAATTTAAGGATGAGAAAATAACTCTGTCTCCCAGAGCCCTCTCCTCCCACAAAATGGGGTCAAATGAAAAAATTCAGCCCTGCCTTGCGCAGTGAGGTCATGTCAGCAACCGGCTTCCTGTGACCCTTGGAAAGGTCGGGAGACTAATCTGCAGCTCCAACTTCTCAATCACCTACCATATTATCCAATTTATATTATCCCAGATTTTGAACTGCCACCTGAAATCAGTTGCTGCTTGTAGCATTAAGTAACATTAACCTTTTGCAAGAGAATGAATTCTGCAGAACTGTTATATTAGATGTGCGTCATACAAATCCTTGCAAATGGTCAAATGGATCGTTATTCAGATTTACAAGCCTTGCAAGAGAGGAAATCTTATTTTCACACCGGAAAGGCTATTTAGTAACTTCTGTACAGTTAGGATCCGATGAAAATGAACTGGTCCCACGGGTGCAGGCTTCCCCATCCTTGAAATGTCAGCAACTGTCGAGATACCATGTAATGCACAGTGAATTGCCAACGCCAAAGAACAGGGAGAAGAAAAATCTTTGCAGAGTTTTCCTGATTGCTCAGACTCAGCCTATGCCCAGATGCGGCTTGAAGATGAACTGGCATTCATTGCAGCACACGCGGCTAGGTTTTGCGCAGCAGCATGGAAGATGTGCCAGACCTTGATAGGCCAAGCTCCTGCTACAGTTGTATTTTAGGTATGATCAAATTTTATGTAACTTCAGACATTATCACACTGTATGTAAATTTTAGATATCATCACATTTTTGTTATCTGAGACATTAACAAGTTTTATGTAATTTTAGATACTATCTCATGTATAGCTTAGACACAGATTGCTCCTTTTGGTTCTTACTCACGGGTCCTAGTCAGGTTTTATAAATGTATTTTAATTTTGTCTCAGATTTTATTTACTGGTTTCTTAAGATAGATTTATAGGTGCTTACAGATCACTCATGGACACACTTCTTGTACTGGTCTAAGAGTGCAATAAACTGAACGACTGTTTTCTTTGTGTGTCAGTCGCTCCCAATTCAAGGGGTCCCGTGACCAGGATAATAGTGGCATTTTGAGCTATCAAGAATCAAGCAAATTTCAGCTGTACTGTCTTTAGGGACAGAAACCCTTTCTACACCTTTACATCCTACCTTTATGAGCAACAGAGCAAAAACAGAAAACAACATGAAAAACAAACAGCAGTAAAATCTCACAAGACATCGTGATTAAAAAAAAAAATTACAACTACAGCCACTGATGGGGGGAAAAACACCACACTCCCTGTTAAACATTTCTTCCAGAAAAAAACAGAAATAACAGTCCATTAAAGTGGAATAAAAGAGGGTACATAGCAAATTTTTGGGGGGGGTATGATCTCATAATTGAGACATTTCCGCTGAAAAAGCCTTTTCTGAGCTACCCATTTCCTCAACCCTGCTACTCGCTGAGATAGTGAAGAGAGTTTCTAAAACTGACTCCCTATTTCAATCAGGCAGAGGTGGGTATAAAACTGTATAAACTACTATCTGCCGCGTTTGCACTTAGTAACGAAAGTCATACATTATTTTATTTTCTATGTTTTGAAAAGTATTACGTTTGTTGGGCTACTATATTTGTATAATGGTTTTAATTACCTGGGCTGGAGAGAATTTTGCACTTAGAGGCGCTGGTTGTTTAACCAAAGGGATACCTTCTGGGACATACAATGCAGGATAACAAAACCAGTAATAGAAACGGTATCTCTTTAGATCCTAAGGGAGAAATTATATAAATACTTCAGAACTTGGTAATAACTTGGAAAGGGTAATTTGATCAAATTCTTACACTTCGAATCAGAGAAAAAAATAGACTTGTTTCAGTATCAGAAATGACTCCCAGGTTCTTAGCCTTCATCCTGAATGTGTCCAAATGCTTCAGTAGAATCTCAAGGGATTGCTTCAAATTCCAGGTCTTCTGTGTGGTTTTTAGCCTTGCATATGTTCTCCAGCATCTCTTTAAATCTTATGAGATAGCCATGTGAACATTTTTCTGTAACTGCACCAACTGAGCTGTCACTTATCCCACGCCTCTAATCTTCAGAATGGCATGACTTGTTAGTAAGACAATGATAGTTTCTATTCCACATCTATACCCCACCCACCACACGCACACTTTTGTTATGCAATCATACTGTCTCCTTTACTCCCCATTTACAAAATACTGTCAAGAACAATAGGGTGAAAAAATGGAATTCAGGTGGTCCTTGCTTACTGACCATTCATTCAACAACTCTTTGAAGTTACGACACTGCTAAAAAAATAACTTTACAGCCCATTTACGACTTTCGCAGCATCCCTCAGTCACGTGAGCACCATTACAGTCAGTATACATTGTCTTGTGCCTGACCTATGGTTTTTTTCCTCCCCCACCCCCCTTGCAGAGCAGAGAGATTGGAGAGAGGGATTGCAAGCTGTTTGCTCTTCTTCACCTTGAAAGGAATGTAATCACGCCAGCAGCCTGGGGCTGGGAGCTGCAGGTATGTTACGCAAACAGCTTACAGTACTCTCTTGAAATCTCTCTCTCTCCAATCTCTCTGCTCTGCAAGGGGGTGGGGGAGGGGAGGAAAAAAGCAGGAAATTTCTGTAGGCAATCTCTCCTTTGCCTGACCCTTCTGTTTCCCTCCCCCCCCACAGAGTAGAGATATTGGAAAGAGATTTTAAGAGTAAGCTGTTTACTCTTCTACCCATTGAAAGCAATGCAATCACATTGGCAGTGGGAAAGGATCAGGCAAAGGAGAGACTGTTTACAGAAATTGCTTGCTTTTTTTCTCCTCCCTCGTAGAACAGATTGAAGACAAAGGGATTTCAAGAGAGTAGCCTGTTTGAGTAGCACACCCATGGCTCCTGGCCCCAGGCTGTGGTGTGATCACATTGCTTTCAATGTGTATAAGACAGTATGCAGGCACTTGAGCATTCCAAATGGTGGGAGAGGGTTAGGAGGCAAACAAAAACTGAAGGTGTGAAACTGACTAGTCTTGTCTCTTTCCAGCCGGAAAGCACAGTTGCGGTCATGTGATTTCCCACTTATTGACCCCTTCGCTTAGTGGCGGAGTTGCTGATCCTGATTAGGGTTGTTAAGCAAGGACTACCTGTAAATTATTTCCCAGTAGATTGGACTTTGTGATTGGCAGATGCATGATCCATCAACTGGTATATAGTGATAATAACTGTACCAGCGTTGTTTGTAACTATGGAGAATTTGATGTTGTTTTTAGTACAATTTTACTTACTGCAAATGTTAAGAGAAGAAATCTGTTCAATAAAACAGGATTTTTAATGGCATTCCCTGATGTTATTGCATCCCATATCTATGGGGAGAGAAAAAAAATAGCATCATCCAGGGTCCAAGCAACTATTTTCATGGCTGCTCTACAATGAAAATATGCTACATATTTCATGGATTATTGTAACAAAATTTAATTCGGCTTAATCTTCATTGTAAACTAGTGTGCAAATGTGATTATGAAGCAGCAAATAATGAATAAACACAAAGGTTCCACTGATCTCACTATTATCAAATCACACCAAGCAATCCATCTGACTTACACAACAATTTCTATAAAGGAGAACAAGCTCAACAACAAAACATGTTTTGTACACAGAAGACCCCAGATTAAACTTTATCCTGAACAGTTAGAAAGTTTCCCGGAAAAGAGCAAATAGATGAATAGTCTCATTTACAGCCATCTAAAACACCACAATGTATGTTTGAATGCCAGAGTTTTAAAAATGCTACCTCCCACTTGTTAAGCCAGTATTCGTGTGCAACCCCTAGCCGATGCTGCTGCCGCTGAGAGACCCAGAACTGAGCAGCTTCCATCTAGTGAGTTAATGGAACTTGGACCTGGCCATTTCAAAATTCAGAGCTCAGCCTATGAGCCTGGGACGGAGTCCCTGTTCCCAAATGAACGTCCATAGGATTCTGTCTTCCTCTACATATTGCTGAAGTACCAGCCAGCCAGCAAGACTAAGGGTTTAGTATGCTGAGTTCTGTACTGCAACTGTAACAGGTCCTCATGCCTGACAAACCAGCCCTTCTTTTTACCTTTCAGGCAAAAAACTACAAAAATACAGCAAAAAAGCAAGTTAAGCCAAAATGGTGATTAGTAATTTTGAGATTTTTCATCTTGTCCTCCTCATTTCACTTATTTGTTGACTATTTATTTATTTATTTATTTATTTATAATCTGTTCAATCATGTCCAGTTCTCAGAGAGTGCCTGGACAAGTCCCTATAGTTTTCTTGGCAAGGTTTTTCAGAAGTGGTTTGCCATTGCCTCCTTCCTAGGGCTGAGAGAAAGTGACTGGCCCAAGGTCACCCAGCTGGCTTTGTGCCTAGGTGGAACTAGAACTCAGAGTCCCCCAGTCTCTAGCCTGATGCCTTAACCAACTACACCAAATGGGCTCACTATTTATTTATTTATTTATTTATTTATTTATTTATTTACAAAACTACAACTGTTCAGTCTCTGGGTTTTTCAAACAGTGCTCCATAGAATTCTAACGTTCCATGACGAATTAAGTGGGGAAAAAAGTTCATCCAAACACAACCATTTTTCATCATTAGAGCATTGCCTCCTGATCAGAGATTCCAGGAGTTTATTTTTTAACAGATTCTACAGCCTGAAAAAGTTCAATAAACCATGGAATACACATTCATTGTTTGATCTACAGTGATAGGCCATTCCAAATAACATATTTTTAGACAATTTTGTGCTGAAATATAGGAGTACTCCTTTCTTGAAATAAGTGAGACCAAGGTCTGAAATACAATGCATATGCATTTGGGACTACATTTTATTCAATTTAGTGGGACTTACTTCAAGTAAGCCTGCATAGAATTGTTTTGTTCATGAAACAGCTACAGGTTATTCGCACTGTTTGCCCCACGCAACAATCTCAAATTACATTTAAAGGCTGTTTTTCATCTGTGCCCCAGGTTTTGGGAACTCATTCACATTTTATCTTACCTCAGTTGCTGCTTGTTCAAGGAGAAGCTTTTTATCACAGGATTTGAAGGATTCCAATGTATTGGTGTTATACAACATTCCAATAGCAGGGCAACAATGTGCTGGTGTTGGGCCATTCCTGAGGGGGAACAAAAACAGACTTAAAACTAAAGTAAATGCAATATACATTTTTAACAAACCAGAAGCATTGGTAGTTGGCACATACTTTACCAAAAATTTAAAAATAAGAATGAAATGAAAAAATGGATATTACAGTCAGTTATGCAAGTCTGCCTGCACGCACTGTGTAAAATGTAATCTCAACATCAGTTTCAACAGCTCTGTTATGCCTTTGCATGGATCTTGGCCACAAAAGGAAAAGTAGCAGACATTGGATCGATGGAAAGTGAAGAAAAAGGAAACAAACTGGGACCCTGAACAGAGCAACATGCATAGCCTTAACCATTAATCTTCTGTTTCATAGAACCACCACTTCACACAGAACAGGAAAACAGGCCCATGACTCCTTCACAAATAAACAGCATACGTTCTTTCTGTGCAAGGGGGTTTAAGCCTCTAAAACTCCACATTTTGCCATATGAAGAAAGCACATGTTCAGACAAACCTATTAGCCTAACAATTGAACGGCCATGTTATGCTAAAAGTCACAACATCTTGTAACAGAAATATTACTGTTCTTCACACTCCATATTTACTCCTTTATTCTGCTTGCCAAATCCTTATCTCTCCCTCCACTTAAGCTTTCTATTTCTCCTGCATTTCCATTATTCATTTAAGTTCTCCTTTCTTCAGCAAATGGCAGCATCTGGACTCAAAAGCTTAAGCAGGGTTGGGCCTAGCTGGGTTGAGATGACCATGGAATCCCAAGGCTTTAGATGAGAGTGGGAAGTTGAAAGGCCTTCTGGAAGAAGGCAATGGCCAATATCCCACGCTACTCCCAAGAAAATTGCTGATTGTGTCAGTCTTAGCCTAAGCCAGCCTCTCACGTGGTTTACATTTTTCCTTCTGGCTCTGTCCCTTTTTTTAAGCCACAAGACGTTTTAACTCCCTACCTATAGGCTTCTTTTGAGGATGACTTCTTCAATACTCTATCTTTTCCTAGTTCTTGAGGTCTCCAGGTTCCTAAATGGTATCAAACTGGCCTTCAGAAGAATTGCATAGTACTGATTTATTCCCCAAGTGGTTAAAACACTTCTGAAAAATGCATAGAGACCTTCCCCCACCTCAAGACCCAAAACAGATTGTGACAAGCTATTCATGAGCTGCTGTATAATGAAGCTGAAAGCTCCCCTTAGAGAAACTGCATGCTCTCTATCTCATTACCTGGGATCACTCCAAACACAAGCCAACACTGATATATATGTACCAGTGCTAGTACTTCTATCTGACTATCAACTCAGAGGGCAGAAACAACCACAGCAATTACGCCAAGAAGAAATCATATTTGTCCAGAAAAGTGAGAACAGCTGGTGATTCTTGGTTTGTGTAAACCAAGCTCACTCTCTCACTCGTGTGTGTGTGTGTGTGTTCATTCCTATATCCCCTCCCTAGCATAAATCAGAAAATAGCGTTTGCACTGGGATCCTGATGCACTGCTCTCACATAGTCATGTTCCTGACATACAAATCTCGGTTTGTAGCCTAATGATTACAATACTAAGAATCAGTTGTTGTTTCCTAAAAACTCTTTCAAGACACAGGATAAAGGATTTGTTACTTACATATCAAAAGCACTAAATTCAAGGGTTAAACGTGCTGGCATTCCAGCAGGATCTCCTAGTAGAGGGAGAGAAAAACCAAACAGTTTATTAAAATAGTGACAATTATACAACCCAGGACATCTCTGCATACTTTCCTGTGAAGAAAGCAAAATCATTAAAAAATCTAATACTATAATATAATAAATCTAATTCATCATATTCTCTCATATTCCTGGTTAATGACTGAATAGTCCAGATGTCCTTTCCACATCTGGTAATTTCATAACTGTTTCTTCATTTTATTACAGGAAGCATTGTACAAAGGACAACGTGATAAAAAGAATGTCTGTCTTATTCCATGTTGCACAAAGGACTTTCCCTCCATTAACTCCCCCCACATACACACCAAAACACACCCACACAACAGAGGCCAACAGATGAGTTGGGAAGCCTTTTCTCTTAACCCCTCTTTTTTTGGAGGGAGGCATAGTGTTCTAGTTGTCAGCCATCCTTCTACATATTTTGGAGGAGGGCAACAGCAAACAGCAAAGTTCGGAAAGAAAATTTAAATTCAACATTAACCCGCTTCTTGAACAATCTAGCTCTTCAGCTAGGAGAGAACTGATTATGACACAGAGTAGTCATATGACCTATTTCATAATATTCATGTTACAGTACTTAACCTACACTTAACTAATTTTGGAAGGAGGTGTTCATAGAGTTACCCACTAACTGGACTATAATCTTTATGTATTTAAGTAAATTACTTGGAGTTTTGAAACAAGTACCTACCTACTAGCTCTCTATGTTCTTTAATCTCTGGCCTTTTATGAAAGGATGGCCCTTCAGATTGTCATGGGTGGTTGGGGTTCCTGGGCACAGGTTAAGGTTCTAGCTACATCTGTTCTCACCCCTGACCAATAGTATCTATTCAGATGAATGTCTAATGAACTGATCTTTAAGCAAGTGCAGAAGCTGCTGCACATGGAAGGCACGGATATCCAGGGAAAGTATTCCATATATCGTGGACACTAATGAAGCTTCCACAACAGCAGGGGGAAAGGTTAGCCTGAGCTAAGAAAATCAGCCAGGCTTGTTTACTCAGACATCAAGTCCCTCTGAGTTTACAGGGATCTGGAACGACGTGCCAGCGTTAGGCTGAACCTAACCTGAACTCTTATTGTCCCAGTCCACACAGCAGGACGCGTTTCGAGAACGACAATCCCCCTCCAAGAAGGAAAAGTGTTTACGGTGTACTTGCCATTATAGTAATAGCCTCTGATCGGCTTCGGAGACTCGTCCAGTTTGTATTCATTGAGTTTTTTCTGAGTGAGCTCATGCCAGAAACCTGCGTCCAGCGCGCTACTGAACGGAACAAACTGCAGACTGGGACGCCCACCCTCCGCGGGGTGTCGCGATTCACTACCGCCGCTGGCCATGATTCGTCATCGGTATCTATCAGCCGAAAACTAGGGCCTCCGAGTTTTCCCGGAAACGGCCGGTTATCCCCCCCAGTCCGGCCGGGAAGAAAAAGTACCCGGGACGTGCGGGATGGCGCCAGCGGCAGAAGCCCTTCGCATGGAGCAGGAAGAGGAGGAGCAGGCGAGGGAGCATTGCGCAGCGCGCGCAGCAGCCAGGAGGACGCGGGGCGGCGCTTCCCGGCCGCGGTCGCTCGGAAAGATGCTCGGCCTCCGAGGGGCGGGTGGGAAGAGGGAGGCGTGGCCGGGGAGCTCATAAACGGAGGAGGCGTGGCCAGGGGCTTCCCGGGCGTCTAGCGCGGGAAGGGAAGCGCTCGGTGCGCGGAGTTTGGGTTTCGTGCCACGAGCGCCCCTTTGGTGGGCGAGCCTTGTGGCTCACAGAAGCCGGTCTAATTGGCAGAGGAGGACCGGTGTCAAGTGGCAGAGGGTTTTAATTTCATAACACAAACGCTGGCTTAGTTGGCAGAGAAACTGATTCATGCTGGGGACGTTGGATTGCATAGACTTCTGGTTTTTGTTCCGCAAATGTTTGGCTCACAGATAACCGTGATGTCCCATACGGATGCAGCTCTCAGAGGCTTGTGATTTCTACCACAAACACGAAGTGGCAAAGATTTCTTAGTTTGATATAGTGTTGCCTCAATTCAGTGAAAAAACAGAAGTATAACATTATTGAAAAAAAAAAAAAAAGAAGTGCTGCTATTTTGATTTTGAAATGATTGACAAGAATGGAAATATATTATTTTTATTCCCAAAATAGAACAAGATGATCAATTTCCTCTTTTGGGGCAACCTAAAAATGAGATTAACAGACCCAAGCTGCTTGACTCACGTGATGAAGCTGCCTGGAGAAGAAGAAATAATTGCTGTCCAGGTTTTAATCCATTCTTCAATTTGGCAACAGCACTCACCAGGTGTTTGACCAGCCAGTGCTTATCACAGACCCCACCTGGTGGATTCCCCTCCATTTTTAACCTCCCACTTGTGCTGGGAAAGCAAGCTCCAATAGCTTTCCTTTCTGTGGGTGGGTCATTGAGGATATGTGGTTTCCACGATAGGTCTTTTGCATCAGCCCCCTCTGTTGCTGCGCCAGTGGGAAAAAAATTACATAGTTTTACCTTTCTTTCAGTTGTTTAGACTGGAAGTGAAAACTGGCAATTCTTGTCAAATTCACCTATTTAAAAACAAACAAACAAAAAAACAAAAGAATTTCACCATTGAAATGGGGGGGGGGGAGTCCAGTGGTCACCAGTCCGCTTTGACAAGCTATCAGCTGCTCTAACAAAGTAGTTGTGAATGCAGATAGAAACAGATAATTAATGCTTCAGAGCACTGCTTGTCAGAGATATAGAAGGAAGCCATGTAATAGCTGAGCTGTGCCTTATAAAGCACAGTAGAATTCAGGCTTTGCATGGGCACATTCCTTTCCTTGGATGTAGGCATCCCAAAATAGCCATGGAGCTCCTTACAGCATCTGATAAATATTGGATTATCTAGGTCAAATTAAAGCACAGAGAGAAATTACAACCACGTTTGTGATGATGCAACTCAGAAAACACTGTGGAAGTAGAGCAGAAAAGCATCATTGTGGGTTGTTTCTGCACCAGACTGAGAGTGATGTCTCTTTAAACCTTCTCAGTGCTACCACTGAAGTGTTGCACAGCCGTGTCCAGAAGATTGTGCAGAAGAGCCCTATCATCAGATATAGTGCAGTAGTGTTTCTACTGGTAATGCATAAAAGCCTTGCTGATGTTCTACCCAGAAAACTGTTAATACATTATGGGTATGCCTATTCATACTTAGATTTCCTCATCTAAGGTAGCCAGTCTTAGAAGGAGGAGGAATTGGGAGTCACTGCTGTGCACTGCTGCTTCTACATTTGCTCTTGAGTTGATGAACTTTAAATGTTGATTCCTGAAGCCAGAGGCATCTTTAACAAGCCCCAGAGACATCAAAATGATGACATGTGGATCATGATATTTCATGTAACACAATTATGCACTTGCTTCCTGACTTCTGTTGCAAGTATGTAAGTTGCATAATTTAGGTGATGATATGGTACATGTCTCATCATTTGTCCCCCTTGGTACCCCCGTGGATGCCTGTGGTTATAGCTGTCCCTTTTATATATTATTCCATAAAAGATGCAATGATCATTTGGAAGGCTTTCAGTAGAATCCTGTTTCTTATTCGGAAACAACGATCCTTGCCCTCCTTCATCCAGTCAAGCTATCTCTTCTATTCCTTAGGGAGGTAGGTTGCAAACACAAAGTGCCGTTGCGTATATAAGGTTCTTGTTGAACCTACACGATCCATCTTATTTTGGACTAATGCATTTTGATTTCAAAGCACATTTCCAGGAACCTGATGTTTGTTCCAGTAGACAAACAATATGTTGGCTTGCAAAGTAATCTTTAGATTTGAGTTCCTACTTTACATAGCATCATAACATGAGCATAGTTGGGATCAAACTGGGCTTTGGTTGTGCTTGTTGCATACTACCCAAAATGTGTCCAAACTGACCAGCACTATGGGCTTCCCATTAATCAGGGAATGCTGTATGTGGCATGGTATGACAGGGCTAGTAAGCTTGTCTACTGATGGGCAGTGTTGGGCTTCAGGCAGACATGTAGCAGACCACCTTGCCTCCAAAGATGCCAGCCAAAGTTGCCAGAGGAACATCAGGAAATCTGTTGTCTAGACTATGGTCACTAAACCCTGAAACCCAACATTGCCCAACAGATACTGGCCATGAAAACCTACACTGGTCTACTCCTTTATTTCACCAAAAATCTTTATGTGAAAGCCTCAGTTGCCCAAAATCATGATAGGTAGAGGATTTTTTTTTCTGTACTCTCTCATCTTGTGCCACCTATTATTCATGTCATCTAGCAGAATTATTTTTTCCTGTGGATCGCATCCATTCAGAATATTACACACTTTTCGTGAAATTCATCCCTGATTTTTCCATTATCACTATTCACTAAAGCATAACATATAATTATTGCCAAACTACTTTCATACGTACCTACAATAATCTAGATGATACCAATTCATACCTTTTGACATACCTTTTAGTTTTTTCATTCATAATGAAGCCTATACCTTCACTTCCCTGCACATATCCACTCTAATTCTTAAGATCAGATCACCCTCATTCAGTTCTATTACATCTTGTTCCTTCTGATTTTTACACACATCTATTATTTCTTTCATTTCATTTGTTGATTCATGCTCTTGATCATTCCATTTCCTCCTCATACATTCTATGTCTCAATCTTCCATGTCATGGTCTCTACCAAGTGAGCCCAGTAGATGTTGATTGCTGCCACCCGTCATGGTTTTGGTCAATCAAGGCTAATGATTTTAGAGAAAGAATAGACTAACTTATCAGGAGCAGGCCATATGCAGCATTCACTGCTAAAGGATATGGACATTACTAGTCAGTTTTGGCACATTTTGGCCATTATGCATATATGCCACTCAAGCCCAGTGCAACTCAAGCATGCTCACACTATTGTATGCAAGCTAGGATCTCTAGTCTAGAGACTACTTTATAAACCAACCTACTGTTGTCCTTATCCCACCAACTGGGAGACATATGTAGCATACTGACCCATGTTTGTCTGAAAAAGTTGAATTTCTTCCATGCTACTTATTGAGGGTCTTCCCATAGGACTTCTTTTTCCTGGAAAGTGCTATGGTAATAGCTTATGTTCTCTTATCCTCCAGTTAACATTATAAATAATCACACTGTGTTGTTGAAAATTTTACAGCACAGTGGGACCTCCTGTCTCTGGAAAGACTTCTGCTAGCACTACATTCATGCCTTAGCAGCAGCTGTGTTATCTTATTAGACAGTTTTGAATAAACAATTGGTTTTTATTTGCGCATTGGTTGGTTGCTTGCTTCCCTTCATCATTGTGGTCCAAAGAAAAGTCCAAGTTGTTGAAACAACCCCAGTTCCTTGTAGAGCCAACTATGACAATTATAAAATACCTCCAACATACCATCCTGAGTTTTTGATCAAATACTGTGTGTTTGGCTTCAGTGACAGTCAGTCTCTCCTCCCACTTTTCTCTTTGTTTACCCCACAGCATAGCAACTACTGAAGAATTCAAAAACTTGCAATCTTCTGACCTGTAACATGGCCTGCCCTAATATGGGTTTTGGAATTCTTACAGGCAACTTGGATACCTTTTTATATGGTATAATGGTTCCCCTATTTCTCCCAGTCATGCTATTCTTTGTATGCAGTGTTATGTACACTATCTGTGGGGACAGTACTGATTTATAGTATGACTCTTCAAACTTGGTATTCAAGGTTTATACACAGTGTCCCTCATTTTGAGATATTTATACCTCTTGTCCAGTGTCTCCTTTTCTATTGTTGGACTTCTTTACAACAATCATTTTAAGACTGTTGAATCATCCAGTGTGAAATGAGAAGTATGCTATTTTTCACTTTTGTGTATGAAAATACATAGGATCCCAAACAAACTTAATTGGAAACCATTCTAGACAGCCACAGAAATGACTTGCCCATTTCCTGTTGAATGGCTGAAGATGCAATCTAATTCCAGTCAGTGGAAGAGACCATATTTTTATGGATAGGCTGTTCCTGACAGAGTTCTAGCATCTTGAAGCTAAATCTAATTTGAATGGGAAGCACAGGAAGATAAAGGGAATTCTGCTCATTCCTACTCTTTTCTGTGGTTCTGCTACTAAAGCAACTAAGAAGTGACACTGACTTATAAGATCAAAACATAATGAAAACCTTTTGAAATAAGAGGCTCCTTGAGGACTGTAATTCTAGGATCATCCTTGTAATCAAATTTTAGAAACTTGGCAATATTAGGAACAAGGTGTTCATCGAAGGTAGGGGGAATAACACCTATTTGCTGTGCAATAAGTGCTGCAAGACCATTTTGAACATCATTCAAAGTCATGTCTCAAACATATTTTAACATTCTTTTTAATGGCGTTAACCTTATAATAGTTTTTATACACAATCTCATTAATGTATTAAAATATTCAGAATTCAGATCATATATTCCATTGATTTATAAAACAAACAACTCTTGTGAAATTCTACATGTGTTTTCAATTTTAACAGTTCTGATGTTTTAAGAAATTAGTCATAGCTCTCATACCATTCAAATTTACCTGTAAATTAACCATGATCATTATGCATTATACCTAGCCCTGGATTAACCATTAAGCAAAACAATCCTGTGTTTAGGGAACCAAAGAAAGGGGGGCACCGCAGAGTTTTTCCCCTAGCTATCATGTCCTTAACTCTTTCACTGCCACACGCAACTTCAGTTTTCAGCACTTACTGAGTTTAATGTGGGAGCTGAAGTCCACACATCTTAAAGTTGCCAAGGTTGAGAAACACTGATCTAGGAGGACCCCATGTTACAAATCTGCCTTTTCAAGATGAGTGAACCACCATTCCAACCAGGGTGAACCTCAGCCCCTGAGTCCCATTTCTGGGTGATCAAAGACACCTCCATTTTCTCTGGCTCTAAAGTCTTCCCCCAGCAGGTATATATGGTGTTCAGAGAATCACTGGGACAAAGAAGCATGTAAAGAATGGGTTGTAAATAGTTATGCCGATTTAAATTTGGTTTTTTTGTTAAGTTGGCTGTGGCCCTAAAAGAGTTAACATCCTGGTAAGCTAAGAGTTTATATGGGTGAAATATAGGGGAGGTGAGGGACAGATAAATATATTTATCAAAGAGTACCTTTAAATTTCACACTGTCTTTGTAACTCATAAGTATAATGGAAAATACATGCTATCCCTACAAGAGGTTTAGTCTGAATATTAAAAAAGCAACCTGTTTTTTAACTGCTTACTCTGGATGAGACAGTGGGCTGTGCCATGCCTGGGACGTTGGTGGTGGCTAAGGGCATGTGAGGGAGGAAAGGCAAGACAAAGCCCTGAGAAGACCAGGGTGGTGACATCTGCCAGATTGGGAGCTGCTGAGGAGACAGTGAGCACCAGCTTTATCCTACTTACCTCATAAACCCACTCAGGGATCCCTGCAACTTCTGTTTCACCAGAAATCCAGTGCAACAAAAATATTCCAGGTTTTGTTTCTGCCAAACTGTGATTCATCTGGAGTAGACCAGTAAATTTCCAGAACACAGTGTTTTGGGTTAGAAACAAAACATACTTCCCATGGTGGGCATGTCCCTGTTTAAGAAAAAATAATCTAAAAAAAAGTAATAAGAGGAAAAGTGATGACAATACCTATAAAACATGATATTTGCCAAGAAAATATCAAAAATTAAAACCAAACTAGGCTCAAAAATGGTTTCTGCCTAGAGAATGACAGCTAATTTTAGAAAGGAGGTCTTTTTCCTTTTGCTAGTGTCTGATACTGTTTCAATAAAAACAGAGTTTACAGCATCATAAAATGGTGGATGCAGTGAAAACCATACATTCATTACGTGTTTTTATTTATTAGATCTCTGGAAGGTGATAGCATTGGGAAAAAAAAGATAAAAAAGCTACAAGAATATACCATCTTCAGTAACATGTAAACATTGATTTTCTTAAATTGATCTTCTGAAAAAATAGGAACTCATACTTCATGGAGCTTAATATCCATTTCAAGCAAATGTTTTCCATCTTGCCAATGGTTCACACCAGTATCAGGTACTGTAAGGTGTGTCTGGGATTTTGCAAGATAGTCCCAATTGAAAGCCTTTCTTTTAAAAAGCCTCTGTTTGTAACTGATGGAAAAATATATTATGGTGTTTCAAAAAAGATACCGGAAATTAACTTTAAATTAATTAATTATACTGGGGTTTTTTTTAGTATATTCATTGAAAATCCTTCCCCATTAAATGCTAGACTTAGTTTCATAAATACTGAAACCCATTTTGGAAATCAGATGTTCAGATTTCTAACTGATAAACAATTACGCTTTATATATGCATGATTATATGTTAATAGAACAAAAAAGAGCATTTCAGACATAACAACTTTATGGTACACATTCCACAGAGTTTTATAATGTATGAAGAAACTTGATAACCCAGGACAAAGAGTTTATCTGACTCTAGATTACATGAATGTGCTATTATATAAATTTTCTAAAGACTGATATCTCATTCAAAGAAAGCAAACTATATTGCTATAGATCTTATTCAAACAAATAAAACACTGTCATGTATACTCACTACTGGCCTTTTATTCTTTCAACCCAAATGGAATGTTGGAAAGAAATAAAATAAAGGGACTTGTGGCCTGCCTGATAATTCTCTGAAAATTGAACAGAATGAGAGCAAAAGAAAGACTGAGTTTAAAAAAATGGGCTGTGGAGGAAAAAAGCTCCAAAAATTCCTTATAGGAGCAGCAATTGGGCTATGGCTTGAAATGCAGCTGACTGCTCTGTTCTTAGGCCCTCTCCTTCCTCATCTCTGGAGCTAAAGCAGAGTTTACACAGCCTGCCCTGTGATTCTCAGGGCACATGTGCATGTGCACACACGGACACACATAATACGAGGGGGAAGCAAAAACATACACATGCAAAACATTATTTTGTTACACAGAACAGCCTGAAACCTCATATGGCCACTGCTGGTAAAGAGAGTGGATATAACTCCAGCATCCATGCTCAGGATGCTTTCTCTGTCTTGTTCTCCTTTCTAACCCAATGGAGTGCTGGAAAGAAATTTTGTAAAAGGGCTCAGGATACAGCCATCAATCTCTACCAGAGAATAACTCTCTGACAAGTGAATAGAATGGGACCAAATTTTCTGTGGTGGGAGGAGCTGCCCCCCCAAAATCAGGTTCAGAAATGGATCAGATCTGATCCAGTCCAATCCACCAGAGTAAAGAAAAACTTTCCAGAAAAACTTTCCAGAAAAAGAATACCTATGGTATTCTTTTTATAATACCTATGTTTTCCTATGGGAGAAGCATTTAGTAACTTGGAATGTTACCGACTGCTCCATTATAAGCCCCCATCCCTCCTGGTCATGTGACCCAGACTGGAACCCACCCTACGCTTTCCAGTATGTGAGCACATGAACATGGATGCACATACACAAACCATGTTACTCTGTTACACACATGAAAATATAGTTGTCTCCTATGGCCACTTCTGGAAAGGGGTTGGGAAAAAATCCAGAAACCATGCTCAGCATGCTTTCCCTAACTTGTTTTATTCCTTCCAGTGCAATGCCATATTGGAAATAAATTATGTAATGGGGCTTGGGAATTTATCTGTCCACCTTTCAGCATGATAATCCTCTGAAAACTGAGCTGAACAAATTCAGCCTGGGGGAGAAGGCAATTAAAAAATATTGAGTTCCAAAACGGCCAAATCAGGCTAAGGGTTGCAGAGCATCCTCATGGGAGAGAAAGTTGGGCAGGAGCTCTGAATGTGGTCAACGGCTTCCTTCTAAGTCCCCTTCTGATCATTTGTCCCAGAGCAGGCTGTCATTCAGGGTCTGGGAAGGATTCCAGAAGTCACGCTTGCCCAATTTTCTTTTAGTCAGGCAAACTGCTTCACTAATGGCTCAGAAAGGCTGGTGGATGCTTTTTTAATGGTGAGGACCTCCTGGATTTCCCTTGAAAGGGCTGAATGTGGAATACTCTTTAGATGGGTGGCTAAGCCTAAGGTTTTTTTTTTTTTACTTTAGAAAGAACAATGGAAGCATCTTGGGCGGCAGAGTGAAACAGATAGGCAGCATCTAGGTTGGTTGATCCTGAAAAGGCTAAGCAGAGTTATTCATGATTAGTATTTGGGCAAGGAGACTATCAGGGAATTCCAGGTCTAGAGGCTAGACTGCAAAGGTGGAAAACGTACCAGAAGAAAGTGCTGGCAAACCACTTCTGTACTGTTGTCCAGAAAAATAGCATGGATATATCCATGAAGTCACCAAAAGTGGAGCCTAAATGAGATTTTGCCTTTACCATGAATCAGACAGAGCTGAACTGGATGCTGTAACATAAATGGGAACAGGATTGTCTCTCTTTGATAACCTAGGGACAATAAATTTCCTGACTGTAGGATGCATGCGATCTGTTTCCAAATTGTAAAGTATGTTTGTAAATAAAATCTAAATATTATAAAAGAATTTAAGTTTCTGGTGATTTCTTTACCTTTTCCACTTTTTCCAAATGATCGTTTACTTCGTTTACAATACTTTTAAATAATACCAGAATTTTTCTTTCCAATGTAAACCTGCTGATCTGTCCCCAGTATAATTTTCTCCAAGATAAGTTAAGTTTTAATATGAAATATTTTTTTGAAAGCCTTTCTGAAGTTTTCATTACAGAGTGGGTATATAAATGGATTTAATGTAGAATTCACATAGCCAAGCCATATTGTAAACATGTGAAAAGGACGGTTATAACATGTCTCGCAAAAGGCCATGACCATAAACAATACAAAATATGGAATCCAGCATAGCATAAAAGCTGCCATTATAACACCTAACTGTTTGGCGGCCTTTCTCTCCCTGTTCACCTGCAACTTTTGACTTTGGCAAACAGAATCAGTCTGTAGCTTTCCCCGTGTCTTTTTCAGGTGATGGAGACTTAGAAGACCTCTTCTATGGGAACACTTCTGAGGGAAACACTGCTCAGTGTAAGAATTTTGCTCTAGGGAGGGATCTGAGTGGGTTCTAGACAAAGAACTTTCTGCAAAACTCTGCCTATGTGATATTTTGCCTAATTGGGAGATAGGATTTTTTATATTTTCAGTACTGACACAGGCATATTTTCTCTTCGTATTGCCTAACTCAAAATCTTTCTGCACTATAGCCAGAGGAAAGCAGTTAAGCTTCATTACCTCACGGTCACCACTTTTATGAAAATCCTCTGGGATTGTAACACAGTTGCTTAATGGAAGTTTAGCTTCCATTATTTTGTTTTGCTCAGAGCTATCATTTACCCTAAAAAGAATTCCTCTATCTTTATTTGAACTTTGGGAATAAATCTTCTGCATTTCCTGAACCTTTCCAATATGCACAGCCATGTTACCTGAGTCAGGTCTATCTGATCCATTTATGAGTTGTCGATGCTGATAATGCTTACGGACAGTCCTGTAAATATTGGCATAGAACCACAGCATCAGTAATGATGGTACATAGAAGTTAATTGTGGCTGTCAAGACTTTAAACCATGTGGTTCTGCAAAAATCTGTTTCACATATTTTTTCATCCTCAGTTCTATTGTTCATTGTCATGCTACTGTGACTGGTAAATTTACGCCAGCCAAGAATTGGAATCACCCACAGAAAAGACAGCAGCCAGGCTATTGAAATCATGACTGAGGCTCTAGTTTTGGTCCTATACTTGAGATATTTTAGAGGCTGTTGGATTGAACGGTAGCGATCTACACAGAGTATGAAAAGGCTGAATATAGATGCTGTGCTGGCTACATAATCCATTGACAGCCAAAACAGGCAAGCTTTTCTGGCCAAGATCCACTTATCCTTCAACAAGTATACAATGTTTAGTGGCATCACAGCTGCACCAACTATAACATCTGCACATGAAAGACTGACAATATAAAGATTGCCAACTGTCTGTAGTTTCTTTTCTGTTTTCACTGCATACAGGACCAAAATATTCATAACCACTGTCATCAACGAGATGCTTCCCAAGAATAGTCCTAGAACAGGTTGAACCTCTGTAGAATTCCTATTTGTGGCTCTGTCTACCAGACACATCTTTTGGGTAAAACTAGATGAAAAAGGACCAAAAAAAAAAAAATCAAAGTCTTGAGATTTCAGTCTTGTCTGATGAGCCGTCTGGTCAGTTTCTTTCCCGTTTCTTTCGTAAATCTGAAAATGAAAAGCAGTGTTTCACTATACATTTTCTTGCAGTTTTTACAGCTAAGGAAATAAAAGTGGGGAATTAAGCCAAGAATAAATATTGCAAAGAAGTTACATAATAGGAGTCTGCCTCCAAATTCCTTATCCAAATATCTTGTGTCCAGAGCCTTCCGTGCCATATGGGATTCATCAAAAGTTAAACCACCAGTCCCTGAGCCAGGAGGTGGTTTTCTTCTTAGTCTCCCTTCAGAAGAGAGGATGCTGGGCCTGAGCATTTCCAGGGCTGGGATTATTTTAAATTCCAGGCCCAGAGAGCAAATGCGTTTGCAGGTAGTATTTTTATAATTGTACACAGTTCTGGCCACTGACCATAATCAAGAGTTGATATGATTTTTATTTTACGTGCATAGGACACGAAAAAGACCTGACCCTACAGCGAAGCAGTTTTACACAGGTAGTAAAGTAGATACTTTCCCCTCTCTTGACGTCTACTAGGATGAAGTAGTTCTGTTCTTTTCAGCTTCTACACAAAAGAGGAGGGTCCTGATGATGTCTGCAACTGTTTTGGATAGCTTAGGAAGTATGTCTGCTCAGTTATTTCCTATCATTTATCTTCAAATTGTGATAAACATATGTTCAGAGATGTAATTCTTTGGCCATACAGTCTGGTTTTTTGCTATTACGGGAAGATTAGGATTTAAGCTTGTGAAAGAAGATGGAAATTAAAAGAAGTCACTTTTTTCATGTCTTAAGCACATAAAACAAAAATCAAATCATATCAAATCTTGATTATGGTCAGTGACCAGAACTGTGTACAATTATAAAAATAACCAAAACAAACATTTTAAATTTTCTATGATATAAAATAGGAAATAAACTATTAGAAAAGATCTAAGTGACAGAAAATAATTTGGCATACTACCAGGACTATTAAGCTGAAACTGTGAAATTATCAGAACTTCTAAAACTGTTAACATAGCTGCTAAAATATCTGAATTCTGGTTCAGTGGTTATTGAAATGTCTAAAGCACTTAAAAGATAACTCAGTGGGTAAATAAATATATTTATAGCACTAAAAATAATGCCGTAGGAACAGATGTGTCTAAATTTGTTTAATTTCAGTGACTACTGGTCCGATTTTTTAAATAATAAAACAACCAGTTTGGAGACTAACTGAATGATGTCCACTTAAGTCTGATCAGCAGGGACTATAACTAAATCATGTTGTTGAATAGCCATCAAATAAAATCCAAAAGCTTTTCTGGAGATTTTTTCTGAGGAATCTGCTAAATGTCTTTTTTATTAGAAAAGCATTGGCAGGTCCACTACTTTAACAACGATCTTATCTCACAAGCTGCTTCAACCTACGTCCCACCTGTTAAATTCCTAGGCGTGCGTGGAAGACACTTGGATGCATCCAATCGGCCTCTTCCCTCATTGCTGTGACTTTGCTCATCAGCTTGGAAGACATTAAAGTGACAATGGTATGAGAACAAAGTGAAAGACCCCACCAAGCCAGGAGATGGTGAGTTCTAGGCCTCCCTTAGGCATGAAACCAGGTTGGGTGACTTTGAGCCAGCGGCTCTCATTCAGTCCAATCCACCTCACAGGGTTGTTGTGGGAAAAATAGGCGAGAGTATGAGGCATGTTCATTGCCTTGAGTTGACCAAAATATATTTTAAAAGGCAGAATTAAAAAAAAGGGAGAGAGTGACACTTTGGTATGGATATCTGACCTAGAGCCAAATAGGCAAAGGTCATAGTGTGTAGTGCTCTGCTGTCGATTCCATAATCAGGGAGACGGTGAACTGGGTGTAACCATCCCTGTCTATCAAGCTCTAAAGGTGCATTTTCTGAATTAGAGAAGGATGGTGCTTAGGCTTTCTTATGAATGATGGGCACCTACATACAAATGGGTGTTTGTGTGTGTGGCATCTGGCTGCAAGTAAAAATGACTTTTACTGCTGTAGCTCCATTAAAGCAACTACAACTTCTGTGCTAACTCTGTACTGCTCTGTTGAAGACCTGAAGATGCGCCTTCTTGAGGAACAAAGAAAGGCAGGAACAGAGGCTCAGGACTGGGAGTGTAAGGGTCAGAATTCCAAGATCAGGAGAATTGTGATCAAACATGTTTCAAGCTAGAGCAAAGCATGAATGAAGCATCATTTGCTGTACAATACAGCTGCTGAGTGATGTTTGTTTTATAAATAAATACCTTTATTGAAGAGTGTAGTGCTCAACATCTGAACATGATGCTCACATTACAAAGGCAGAGTGTTAGTTTTGGATAATGGAAGTGAACAGTTGCTTAAGTGAGCAGGCAGGAGAAGAGCATATTGTGAAGCCCCAACATATAATGAAGACCCACTGAAGACCTGCAGTGCAATGTGTGTTGTGACTGTGGAAACCCCAAATGCCTTCAGCAATGACTTTTACCACACAGAACTCATCTAGACATATATTAAGGTGACCTGGAAAAAGCAAACAATGGCCACTTAACTATATAGTATTGGTCTTTAACGGAAAAGGCGTGGGGGAAAGGGCAGGGAGAGTGCTGGCTTTGCTCTACACCAAAGCATTGTCCTACGCTGTGTTTGAGGCAGATGTGCATTTGCCTGCTGTGGCCGTGCAGTGCAACCGAGGGCAGCAGCCCAGCAACACTGCACAGAAGAACTTGCTCATAATCTAGTAAGGTACTTGCTCTCCTGACAGAGAAAGGAGGACTTGCAGGTGAGTCACAATGACTTGGGAAGAGGAAAAGCTGTTGCCAAGGATAGATGTGAGCTGAAGGCAAGGAGAACTGCAACTGCAACTTGCATTGCATGCTGCTGATTCTATACACTGCGGTCCAATGTTCTTCAAACTTGGCAACTTTAAGATATGTGGACTTCAACTTCCAGAATTCCCCAGCCAGCTAGTCCCTGCAATTTTCTTGGCAAGAGGTTCAGGAGTGGTTTACCATTACCTTCTTGCTAGGACTGAGAAGGAGTAATTGGCCCAAAATTACCCACGTGGCTTCGTGCCTAAGGCATGACTAGAACTCAGAGTCTCCTGGTTTCTAGCCTGGCACTTTAACTGGCTCTCACTAAACAGTGTTAAACAAAGGCAAAACCCAGTTGTTCAGAAATAAAGTCCATTGCAATTTGATGTTGGTAGCATTGTTTTATATTATAAAATGTGTCTGGTATTTCATGCAGAATGCTATTGGCACGATGGGGTCCCTAAAAACAGGAACTAAGCCAAGTTTGATTGAGTGACCCGTAGTGCATCATATCATTTCCAGTGCATTACATGCAGCTGTTAATGGAACAGAGGGTCTCTGCTCACCCTCATTTGAGCTCATAATTTAGACTAATTAATTCTGATAATATATTAACAAATCGTTAACATTAAAAGGCATAATCTCAAATTGTTCAGATTTCTGTTTTGGGCAACAGAAAAATAATGCCCGTCTTCAAATGGAATGCTAAGTTACAGTGTATGTTAACTGTCATTTGTTGCATTATCCATTATGGTGGTACCTCTGGTTACGAACTTAATCCGTTCCGTGACTCTGGTTGCAACTCGAGTTGGTCTCAAGTCGAGGTAAAGTTTCCCATAAGGTTCAATGTAAATCCGGTTAATCCGTTCCGCCCTCCGAATTTGGTCGCACCACGAGGCAAATTTCCCCATAAGGTTCAATGTAAATACGGCTAATCCGCCCTCTGAATTTGGTCGCACCCCGAGGTAAATTTCTCCCATAAGGTTCAATGTAAATACGGCTAAACAGTTCTGAAACATATGCATTTTATTTTTAAACCTCAAAAACCTTCCAAACGCCACAAAAACCTTCCAAATGCCACAAAACATACCACAAGCCTCACCGAACGTCTCCTTGCTACCGCGATCTCGCCCACAGGAAGCCGCGACTGCGTGGCAGCAGGGAAAATGGCCGCGGATCTGGTTCGTAAGTAGAGGCAAGTTCATAAGTAGAGGTAAATTTTTGGGGCCGGAGCTGGTCGTATCTCGAAAAATTCATAAGTAGGGGCGTTCGTAAGTAGAGGTACCACTGTATTACCAAAATGAGGTTTGCTTGTTTTGATTATGGCTTTTTTTCTACACAGCCTCAAGTCTTCCAGCTGGCCCCATCTAATATCTCACACCTCATCAGGGCTATAGCAGTGGCATATGCCTTGTTATCACCTGCTTCCTTGTCAATTGGCCCACAAAAGAAGGACGTAGAATTCATGACAGTGCTCTGGACAATGCAAGCCGTTTCCTTAGCATAGATCAAGCTTCCCCAACTGGATATCCTTCCTAGAATGTTGGAGAGGAGTTTTGGGAATAGACATCCAATGTATCTGTTGGATACAAGTTGTGGAAGCCTGATGCACACATGCAAATGTTATTTAAAAACAATTCTTTCTCCAGATCACAGGCTGTCAAAAGAATTAGGCCTCTTTTCCCAGCATAGTGCCTTTCCAATATATCAACATACTAATTTTGAAAACTGTAGACCCAATAAAACTGGAACACGTCAAGTTGGGGGAGGCTGGAATAAAATTAGCAGCACAGTTATATTTAAAATAATGGCTATTGTTTGGAAGTACAACCTTTTTTTGAATATTGATTGTACAAAATATTTTCATTTTCTATTTTAAAAAATCATACTGAATTTGAAGGCAAAATGAGTCACTGGTTTGAGATTGGCGGCCATATAAATTGAATGAATGAATGAATGAATGAATGAATGAATGAATGAATGAATGAATGAATGAATAGAAACAACAGATTCCCATTTACATAGCAACAGCCAAGCTGCGGGCATGTATCCTTAACTGTCTGGTGAATATGAAAAGAAGCAGATTTAAGCTGGCATAAATATGTTTATGATAAGATTCTATTTTAATTCACAAGTTGCCTTAAGTGGCTCCATGATTTTCAGCCAGCTAAGCAGAAAGGGAGGAAACAGGGACAAATGTGAAATGACATTAATCTCATTTTTGTTCCATAATAGGTTCCAATCAGAGGAACAAAATAATACAAATCTGAGTACAAAACATTTTAAACTTATACTTTCTTTCCAAATCTTCTTGATTTCTGCCCCACCATATTCTAGTATTCCTGTTATTGATTTATAATGGGAGATTTTAACTGTGAGACCCAAGCAATATATAGAACAGGCACGCAATTTATGTCTAAATCAACAACCTTTGCAATCTACAAAGAGATCAGTCCAAATAATTCAGAAATACGACTTTATTCAGCTTAACCAGTAGATCATACTAAATAGTTGCAAAAGAAGATAGGCATGGATTCAGCCTTTTGCTTTCCCTCAGTTTACTTCTCCCCCAAAATTGGTTTTGGGACAAGTCCCTTTCTTGCACCTCAGTGCCATGTAATATAACTCACTGATCAAGAGAGCTGAGTCATATGTGTATTGCTTGTTTGTTTGTTTTTTTACTTCTGGTAAAAATGGAATAGATTTTTCTTAAAACGTCACAGGAAAAATAGCAAGGGTGAAAACTGATTAGTAAATTATCCACAAAATGCAATTGCTATAGCACATTGCCAGCTGAAGATATTGATTCACTGTGATGCTTTTATTCAAATATATTAATTTTTATGACTACAGGTCATCCAGAGAAAGAGGAAAGAACTCAAACAATTCCAATAACTTGGACAGATAAAACAATGGCACATGTTAAAAAAGCAATTAGTGTGACAAAATTAAAAGAAGTAGCACACAAGTAAATAGGTGACTCCAGGAAAGTTACCTATTACCTAAATAGGTAACTGCCACTCCAGGAAAGTTACTTATCAACACAAACATATCATACATTACAAGGATGATGTGGTGATGATGATGATCATCATAATGATGATGTGCCATCAAGTCGTTTTTGACTCCTAGTGAGCACATCATTAGACTTTCTCCATGACGGTCTGTCCTTAACCTGCTCTTTCAGGTCTTCCAATGGTGCACCCATCGCCACTGTAACTGAGTCCATCCACCTTGCCATCCTCTTCTTCTCTTTCCTTCCACCTTTCCCAGCAGTGGAGCCTTCTTCAGAGAGCTGGGTCTTCACATAATGTCTCCGAAATAGAATAATTTGGGCCTGGTCATTTGTGCCTCAGATCTGGGTTGATTTGTTCGATGATCCATTGGTTTGCTTTCTTGGCTGTCCACAGTATTCTCAGGAGTCTAAATATTACTGTTTGGTTTACAATCCTGTAAACTTATATCTGAGTGTTTAATCAGAAGTAAGCACATTTTATTTCTTATTCCTAGTGTATGTACAGGATGGTAGATTCATCAATATGATCTTTATTCTGGTCAACTTCTCTTCATAGTGTTATGTAAGTAAAACATTTAATTCTTAATCCATTAGACAGGATCTTTTTGCAGTAAACAAAACAAAGCAACGGATTCTATCATTGGTTTACATACCATACTGAATGAAATGTGGATTGCTTGATTTTGGCGTACTGCAATAATCATGCAAATGTTGGCTTAATACAAGGGGTGAGTCAGATCTGTTTCTGTAACTGCCTCTTCAGTGATAAGGAGGTTTTGATAGGGCAATTAATACAAGTTTTCTAAACGTTATAATAAATTATTACTCTAACATTGTAGCCACATTCCAATTTGGAAAAGGCACTTTTTAGTAAAAATTTGCAGTGCCTCATTAAGACGTTTGTCAGTTCCATTTAAGATACACATGAACAATAACAATTGACATGTAGTGCAATTTTGGTTCTGTTATGCTTATGCTTATTATATAGACCTGATTCTGTTGATATCTCATTGTAGATTAGTGTAACCACTTAAATAATTCCTATTTTAAATAAACTTTTTTGGAATATGTGTTTTCAGTAACATGAGAGAAGCTGGTGTAAACAGTTAAGCTTGATTTGCTATGTTTATTAGCCAAATAAACATTAGTACTACAAAGCATGTGGAGTTTTTAATTTATAATAACTTTTAGAAGTCTCAGCAATCAATATAATGAGTGAAAATGTAAAAGATGAATCTGGTAACATGGCAACAAGCAGTTCCCAGGCTAGATAGTATTATTTTGTAAACATAGTTCAACTGCCTCCCAAGGACCTCAAGAGAATGGCCACATACATTATCTTGGAAAGCAGTAAGGAAAAACCTGGACTTGACAGCATAAAGTTATTTAAGGGCTTCAACTTCTTTGTAAGTGTCCTGAAGAGGGCATTCATCCGTTGTGTAGCAAGTTTCATTCCTGTCTACTCTAAAGATTCTAAAGTAGTCAACATGACGGAGTTTTTTGCCAATTCAAACCAATTCCTGAATACTGAGTCAACTGTCAGGTCAAGCCAATTGCTGAATACTGAGCTGAAAGTGTGGAGAGCTGAAATTTACTGCCATGTGATGGTAAGAAACTTGGTGGTAGAAAATAGTTTTAATATAGAATGAAAAGATAACAAATTCTTCTGTAGCACTGGTTGGCTTATATGGCAAGGAAAGAGACTGCTAGTGATACATTTTTGGAGAACCCTGGCCAAAAATATTTGTATGATTCATACTCAGTGCTGTTTCCTAATGGGAAAAAAAGATGTAATCTGTAAGAGTTTGAAACAGCTGATGTTTATAGATTGCACTGAATTTTTATTGTCAAGATAGTTAATAGTTCACTCCGGATTTTAAGGTGTAAGCCTTGTAAGAACCTACAGGCAGATTGTCAATGGAGACCCTACAGAATAAAACAACAGAGGTGGATTTGATCCATTTAGTGTTGTGCAGCAGCGTTCTCACATATACATTGATAATTTAGTGAAATGCAAATTCAAGTTAATGCTACCAGTCCCCGGCTTTAGCAGTATGCATCCAGGAAAAGACTGGGCTTAGCATTTGGGGAATATCAATTGCTTTGAGTCCTTCAATCCTAGTAAGGAAAAAAAATACCCAACAGTACTCATAAGCAATTTATCTAAGTAGAATGTTGGTTATAAATCTACACTATAATTAATTTATCATCAACTTTAAACTGTTTTATCCCAAAGGAGATCTGCAGAGTTTTTATTTAACCCATGCATTTATTTAGTATACTTGTTTTAGTGGGCGGGTAAGAATAGTAGTAAGAGTAAATATTAATAATTTAAAGTCTACTAAATAGGAAATAAGATCCAATAAAAAGCATTCAGTTCCAATATTACTTCAGATATAAATTAGATATAAATTTAGGTATCTGTTTTAGAAGGAGTAGGAATTAGAAAACATGTTTGTGGTCAGACTTTAGATCATTTCATGTACAGTTGTATCTACTGTACAAACACACCAAGAAAGAACTTAACTCATGGCAACATTTTTCAATAGTTGCATTTACTTGAATATTCTTCCTAAAATTCTAATGTTGATTTAAATCATCCCAGTTGCATTAGTACTTGGGCCAGTCACTTTCTCTTGGCCCTAGGAAGCAGGCAGGGGCAAACCACTTCTGAAAATCTTGCCAAGAAAACTGCAGGGATTTGTCCAGGCAGTTGCCAGGGGTCAATACTGATTCAAAGGCACAACACACACACACACAAAATGTATTCATTAGATTGAGATATCTAATTCCATCTCATCCAGTGGAATACCGCCAATAATATTCTGCTTTCAGAATAAGAAAGAACATAGATTCCAAATGGATTATTATTCTATGTTCCCCTATAATTAACAAGCCTGTACATATTTTGAAAATATGAAAAAACTTGAACAACTAGATTAACATTGGGTAAGAAATGTGGAGCAGCCAAAAGCAACAATTATAATGACCTTTTGAGTATCTAGTTGCTTTAATGGCAGTCTCAGTATGTGTAACAGCAAGGCCATTGCTAAGTTTGGACCTAAAACTGTATTAAACATCATCCAGATACTGTTGCTTACTTGTTGAGGCACTATACCACTTTTTGTATTGACTAAACTGCAATGGATGCCAAATTTCTTTTATATAGCTTTTCTTTTTAAAATTTCTTTATAGAGCTTTTAAACAAGAAGATAAAAATTAATGCAAACTAATATAAAGTAAGAAAGAAAAAAGAAAAAGAAAGAAATCAAAGAAAAAGCAAAGATTGCAAGAAAAGAAAAAAGTTGAGGAAAAATAGAAAAAGAAAAAAAGATATAAAGAAGTGGATTCTGATATTCTTCACAGTTATAAGTACAAATATATTTTAACCTCTCTAACATTATATCATATTACTCTTCTTTCTATAATCTATCCTGTCTAATCATCAAAACCATAAATCACACATTCATTTTTTTTCATTTTTACGCAAAAAAGTCCATAAGAGGTTTCCAGTCACCAATAAATATAGATAGTGTGTTTTTCCTAATCTAAAAAGTCAATTTATCCATTTCAGCAAAATCTGTCAATTTCACCAACCATTCCTCCATAGTGGGTAATGTCGAATCTTTCCATTTCTGTGCATAAAGCAATCTCGCCACAGTAATCATATATTGAAATAATCTTCCATGACTTTTTTCTGTTTGTCCATTAATCCTAAAAGGAAAAGTTCCAGCTTCAGTTGATTATTGATCTTTAAAATCCTCTGTATCAAAGTATGTGTTTGAATCCAAAATTTTTTAGCTTTTTTACATCTCCACCAAGCATGATAAAATGTCCCTTCATGCTATTTACATTTCCAACATTTGAAGTGTCTTTATACATTCTAGATAATTTCTCTGGCATCATGTACCAATGATGCATCATTTTATAAAAATTCTCTTTGAGATCATAACACAATGTAAATTTCAACCCTTTTAACCACATATTTTCCCATTGATCCATCTGTATTTTATAACCAAAATTCTTAGTCCACTTTATCATACATCCTTTAACATGTTCTTCCTCTGTTTCAAATTTCAGCAAAAGTTTTTACATTTTAGCAATTATATGTTCATTATCAGTATACAATTGTACTTCAAATTCTGACTTATTTTGCTCTATACCATAAGTCTTTTTATCCATTTTAAATCTTTCAAGTAACTGTAAATGGGGAAACCATTTGGGAAAACCATTGACAACTATATCCTACTGGTATTAGTTGTTCTCTTGATTTGATTTTAAATCCCCCTTCATAGTTTTCCAGTAAGTCCAGGTATATCAACCAATTATCTTTATCTGCCATTTCTCTTCTATAATATGCTTCTTGAGATGAGATCCATAAAGGTGTTTTCGGGCACAACCTGGGTTTATATCTATTCCATATTCTCAATATGGCACATCTAATAAAATGATTTTTAAAGTCCACCTTAATTTTAACTTTATCTTACCATAAATAACCATGCCATCCAAACTTCAGGTCCTGATTTTCTAACTGTAAAAGTCTCTTGTTTCTCAGCAACATCCATTCTTCCACCCAGACCAAACAGCAAGCAGCAAAATACAATTTCAAATCCAGTAAACCCAATCCTCCTCTTTCCTTTGCATCTTGTAACACTTTCTATTTAACTCGTGGTTTTTTCCCTTGCCATTTAAATTTAGGTATGTCTTTTTGCCATTGTTTAAATGGTACATCCATTGTCAAAACAGATATTGTCTGAAACCAAAACATCATTCTTGGCAAAACATTCATTTTTATCACAAAAATTCTCCCCAATAGTCACAATTTTAATTTCTATCATCTTAACATGTCCTTAATTTTAGTCCATGTCTTAACATAATTATTTTAAATAACATACAATTCATATTTGTCATAGTAATGCCCAAGTATTTTACTTTTTTTTTCAATCTTACGGTCAGTTTTCTCCATCAGTTCTATTTGATCTTCTAATTTCATATTTTTTGTTAACATCTTTGACTTCTGACTATTAATCTTGAAACCTGCTAATATACCAATATCCTTTAATTTTCCCATTAATACTTCTACTCCCTGTAGTGGATCTTCTAAAATTGACCCAGTTCATCCACAAATGACCTTAACCTATAAGTTTCTTTTTTAATCTTAACTCTCATAATTCTGATCTTGTCTTATGTCTCTATTCAATACCTCAAGAACCAAAATGAACAGAAGTGGAGAGTGGACATCCTTGTTTTGTCCCTTTTTGAATCTCACAAGGTTTTGTTAATTCTCCATTAACAATTATTTGTGCTTTCTGAGAAGTATAAATCAACATTACTATTTAATAAAATTATCTCCAAGGTTCATATGTTCCAGAACTCTAAACAAAAAAAATCCAATTCAAATTGTCAAAGGCCTTCTCTGCATCTAAGAATATCAATACAGCTTGTTTTTCATTATGTTGCTCCAAATATTCCAGAATATTAAAAACATTTCTAATATTATCTTGTAGTTGTCTTTTAGGTAAAAACCCGCATTGATCTTCATGAATAAAATGGATGCCGAATTTCAGTCAGTAGGAAAAGCCTGCAATAGCTATTACTTGGACAGAAATTCAGTGACCATAATCTGATCAGCAACAGATGCCCACAAACTGAGATCAAGACACATAATAAAGAAACGTCAGACAAACCTCCCTGAGTATCGGTTACAGTCTTGCAATATTTAATTAGATCACACTAAAGTTCACTAAATCTCACCAGATTTGGCAGAATCCTGCAAGTTCTCATTCAGCTAATATCAGGCATTTCCTACATGGCCCAGCCTTAGTTGGTGGGAAACTCTTCCCAGGCTGCGCACTCCGGCAGGTAATCTTCCCAGGCCACGGAATGCATACCCGATGGTATCAAGTGGCAGCTCTGCTCCTGTGGAAAGGAAAAACATTTCTTCCAGCACAGGCAAGCAATATTTGGAAAGGCTGAATATTTTAGATTTTACTTGTAATTTGAGTAATTTGGTCTCAGTTGCAGGTATCTAATCCTACCTCTATTTCAAACCAAAGTAAAGTTGCATTTTTAACCAAAAGCAGAATTATGCCACATATACCTATTGAAGTGAGAGCCAGTTTGGTGTAGTGGTTAAGACATCAAGCTAGAAACCAGGAGACCGTGAATTCTAGTCCCGCCTTAGGCACAAAGCCAGCTGGGTGACCTTGGCCAGTCACTCTTTCTCAGCTCTAAGAAGTAGGCAATGGCAAATCACTTCTGAAATCTTGCAAGAAAACTGCGGGGACTTGTCCAGGCAGTCATCAGGAGTCAACACTGACTCAAAGGCACCAAAAAACAAAACAAAGCAAAACAAATAAAAAAACCCTTATTGAAATAATTATACACCTCTCTCTGTATGTGATATAATAGCTATCTTTTCCATCTTGCATTAAAGTATTTTAGTGTGTCTGTTCCAGTTAATAGCACTCATATTTCAGTGGTGGCTAAAAGTCACTGCAGCTGGTTGGGAGAACAGGACCAAGATTCACAGTAGGAAGACTAATTCCAAGAAGTAACTTCTAAACCATGACTACAGAGCAAAACAAAAACATTTTTTGGATCCATATTTTTCTGAAGAACTTTCAGCAGCAAGCAATTGGAAGTAAGCCAAGACAAATAGCTTCAAGCTTATATCTGAAATAAAATAGGTTGTTTCTAGGTGCTAATTGATCTCTGGTACTGGGAGAGGACAATTCATCTTCCTGTTTTAGCCTCCAACTAAATTCCCTTCAGAGAGCTCCCAATCCTCTGGAGCAGATTTGGAGTGCACATAGTGGGCTGAAGAGAAAAGGGGAAGAAAGTCTGTTTGTGTAATGCTGAATTTCACTCATGAATAAAAATCAGGGTTGGTGATCTAATGTATAATATTCCTTTAAACGTATATGTTCTATCAGTAGCAGCCCATAGTGCAAGAAAAGCAAATGTGGGAAGCAAGAAAGTAGGGGCTCTTGGGATCTACAAATATACAGCCCAGGATTGCTCTCAAGCTGTCGTGGAAAAAAAAAATATAGAACAACTAGAAAACATAGCATGGTTTAGATGACTTAGGAGCCTCAGCCTCCAGTTTAAATGTTAAAGGGAAAAATCAGACTTCTGTGAGCAAAGTCATCTGTTGCATTGCCAGTCCTTCTGATTTCAGAATTTCTACCCATTGTGCTTACATATCATGCAATTGTTTTCTGTTGCCTTTCAGAATCTTTACTTGCCTAAAATGTAAGCACTGCATTGATACATGAAAGTCTTTGAAATACACCTATGTTAACATCGAGGAACCTTGAAAACAACATCACTCACCCAAATAATAGACTTAAGTTTTTGATGTTAAGTATTTGAGATATGACCATATAGTGCCACTCTGAACTATTAGTAATTAAGGGTAAAGAACATTTTGTGCTTTCTGACTACTATTCCAGATTTGTTTGAAAAAAATGACATTATTCTGGCCAACACTTCTTTTTTTAATCTTTTCCATTCTTGTTTTTGATCAATTTTTACAGCAGATGTTTATGCATGAAGGAAGTTTTTTTTTCCCACTTAACTATCCAGTCCAAACTCCGTGGGATATCACTGAAAGTAGATATGAATTTTTTTCTTGTTGAAGTCCATAAGATTATCAAGGAATTTCTGCTCTCTCCTTTAATGCCAATAGTTGACATCAAGACTGAAAAGTGACCTGGGAAATCCTTTCACCCCTGAGGGCTGGGTGTAATGCTGGATAATGGGTTGATAATTACACATGTATAGTCATGTTTATGCGTGCATTCATGTACACATACATCCATGCATATTGGACCTTGGGACACTCATATACACAGAAAGCCTATACACACAAAGCATTTCATACAATAGTATGATTGCACTGTGAATGTGGGGGAGGGGAAGTTGAAGCATTTTCCACTCAGCAACCTTGATGCAAATGAGATTGCTACAGAGGAAATATGAAAGGCCTGTCCCCAGTTGCCAGCGTCATCTGACCTAACACTCCTGCAGACATCCTAATTTTCTGAGATGCTCTGTTCTGGCACGATAGGACAGATCTGTAAAAAAAGTATTCTTAACTGGTTGCACCATCTTTAGTTGCAATAGCTACAACCAAATTCTTCTAGAACAAGTAGACCTCATTTACCAACTGCCTCGTGCAGTGACTGTTGAAACTTATGATGGTACTAAAAAAAATAACTTTGTGACCAATCCTCATATTTATGATTGTCACAGCATCCCTCAGTTACAGTATGTTATCGCCATCTGCGTGCTTTGCAACTGGCACACAGTTTTGCTTGCAACAAGCAGAGTTAATACTGTACAATATGGAAGGCGGAAATAAAATTCTAAGTTGCAGTCATGTGATTTTTCACTTAGTGACTGCATTACTTCGCTTAATGACGGAAGAGGAAGTAAGATTGTAAGCCCAGTCACAGTCACATGATTTTCTGCTTAGCAACCAAATTGCTTAGTGACCGCATTGAGAGTACTAGCTCTGTCTTTATAAGGTTACATTAACAGAATCTTGCAAGTCTGAAAGTACCCCTCCCATCCCTCACTTTTATTGTCCTGAAAACTAGGGAGAGTTTCTTCTGAGACACTTTCACCACCCCTCCTCCTTTGGACTCAAATTTCCTTTAACAGACCATTGTCTAGGCTGTGGGTCTTCCTCCTGTCTCCCAAGGTCATTCCCACATACCATTACATCACCTCCCCAGTCAGCCTCAGTCCCCTCTCCCAAGTTCCCAGGGAAAACTGAGTGTGGGCTATGAGAATGAGGTGCAACTGTGTCACTCCCCTCTTCTGCCAGTAACTCCCCAAGATCACATAAAGCATCCTGCAGCCGAGCTGTAGAGGTGACTTCCTTGCATCTTCCTGATTGGAAAGCTGATGCCCCTGAGTCACAAGGGCAGAGAGTTCTATCTTCTGCCCTGAATCTAGACAAAGAATAACAGGGATAATGAAGTGTGCTTGCCTGCTGTTGGCTGCCTGAGCTCTCCTTAGTTGTCTGAGGACCCCTCTTCCGAGCTCCTGAGAGAGGGGCTGACAAAGTTTCCCTGGTTTGCTGCTTTGAAGCAAGTTGGGCACTTGCTGGCTTTGTGCTCCATTGATTTACAAGTTTTGCATTTCGTTGCTATGTCAGGAACTTGAGTTTCTATTGTGCATGCTCTGGCTATGTGTCTGGGCCCCGCAGTAAACACAGTCCCAAATCCCTTTCTCTTTGCTTCTCTCCTGTTGACAGGGATCTCTTTGTTCTTCCAATTTGCATGCGCTCTCCTGTGCTGGATTCTAAGGAGGTCACAGGGAGGGGAGGTATGGGGAAAGAAAGGCTGTAAGGTCTTTTCCCTTACCATTTTTTCCCTGCCTCAACTCTTCCAGCCAGTTATCTATTATTACAGGACATTGATACAGCTCTTCCAGAGTATTTGGGGAGTCTTGCCTCACCATATCATCTCCTAGATCTTCTGCCAACCCTTCTCTGAACTGGTCAATCAGGGCCAAGTCATTCCATTCTACATCTCCTGCAATTAATTTAAAATCTGAAATATATGATCTCACTCTCCTCTGTCCCTGCTTGAGTTTCTGGATCTCTTGACTAGCGGTGAATCTTTGTATGAAGTCCCCAAAATATCAATTGAGCTTACACATGAAGTCCTGATAATTGTCCAGCATTGGATCGTTTCCCTCAATGATTGAAATGGCCCATTTAGCTGCTGCTTCCTTTAGCAAACTTAGCACAAAAGTCACTTTGGTGTGATCTGTAGGAAACTCCACTGGTCTACCTGCCATAAACATTTCACACTGAGCCATGAAGGTCTGGAATTGATACTGATCCCCTCCAAATTTCTCTGGTAAGCTCCCATAGGAATGCAGGAGCATTGGCTGAGCCACATGTTGCTGTACTGCCACAGGTTGAGGCAAATTCTGCCCCAGATGTTGTGTTAGTTATGGCATTGTACAAATTGGACACTTGTACATCTACTTGCTGCTGGTGTTGCAACAACACTGCACATGGGTGCTTAGCAGATAGAGGAGTTGTGGAGTTCTTGGGGTTCTGCTTTATTCAAAGGAATAAAATTCAAAGGAATTCCTATTTCAAAGGAATAAAATTCACCAGAGAAGAAGAAAACAACAACACGCTACCCTTCCTGGATATCCCCATCAGCAGAGGAAATAACAGTAAATTAGAAACCTAAATTTATCGGAAGACAACCCACACTAACCAAGTACTCCATTACCAAAGTAACAACCCCACCTCCCACAAGAGGAGCTGTGTAAGAACATTATTCAAACGAGCACAAACACACTGCAGCAACCCAGAACAGCAGAAAAAGGAAACAGACCACCTATACAACACCTTCCAATAAAATGAATATCCACGCAACTTTATCAAAAAGTGCCTGACCACTCAACCCACTATAGCACAACCAACACAAGCTATGAAAAGGATCACACTGCCGTTCATCAGAAACGTCTCAGAAACCACCAATAGACTGTTACAACCACATGACGTCTCCGTAGCACACAAACCAACTAAAGCCCTCCAAAACGTCTTAAGCAAACCAAAAGACCCAGTAGCCCCAGAAGAAAAAACAGGAGTCATCCACAACATACAGTGTAAAGACTGCAACAAACACTATGTAGGACAGACAGGCAGAAGGCTGGCAGAGCACATCCTTGAACACCAACTAGCAGTCAGAAGACATGATGAAAACTCCTTAATCTCACAACACATGGACAGACTGAACCATAGTTCTAACTGGGAAACGGTCAGCATTTTAGACCAAGCTAAATCCAAAAATGCAAGGGAATTCTTGGAAGCCTGGTATTCAGACAAGGCAGCCATCAACAGACACACAGAGATAAACAGCATCTACACACTATTCAAAAGAGACAATAGAAAAGACCAGAACATCTCCTCACCAGCAGTTATCACCCAGGTAAGCAGAGGTTACCACCAGGCACACAATCAAGCAGTGAACAATACCCTAATCAAGGCACTACCAGAGGAACAAAACAGAACCCCCACCCCCACCAACACTGGCAGGGCATGCCACAGTATATAAACAGAGAGCAAACCCCATCCCATTCTAGCACTGAAGATGTTACCTAGCCGGGTAATGAAACATTTGCAAGAAAAGAACCAACCTCAGAGAACCCAAGGACTCCACAGTTCGACCCTGAGCTACACATATTTGCCTCTATTGGTAGATAGAGGAGTTCCCTGGGGTTCAGAGATCATTCCTAAAACTCCAAGGGGGGTCTATTGCCTCTCTCAGAAGAGAGGAAGATACTTGCTAGATTGGTGTTAGCCTTGCAAGGTAGTCCAGACAAGAAGCACAACCAGGAATACTAGCACTATCTTTACTGTAAGGTTACATTAACAGAATCTTGTAAGTCTGAAAGTACCTCTCTCGTCCCTCACTTTTACTCTCCCCAAAACTAGGGAGGGTCCCTTCTGAGAGGCTTTCACCACTCCTCCTCCTTCAGACTCAAATTTCATTTATCAGACTGTTGTCTAGGTTGCGGCTCTTCCTCCTGTCTCCCAAGGTTATTGCCACATACCGTTACAGGTATCCAGAACTAAACATAGTACTTGAGTTGGGAATCTGATGACAGCATGGCAGATTTGGAAATTTTACTTCTGTTATTGTTGTTATATTCTGTTAAAACAACTGCATTTGCCTTTTTTTAGACACATCACACTGCTGACTTATAGAGTTTGCAATCAACTAGTATCCCAGGATCTTTCTTACAAAATACTATTACTAAGCAAAAATCCTCCATCCTATACTTAGGCATTTGATTGCTTCCTAAGTGAAAAACTGTGCCTTTGTCTCTCATACGTTCAATTTTGTTACTTACAGCCCATTTTTCCAAGCTATCAAGACAATTTTGAATTTTATATCTGTGTTTTAGGTGACTAGCTATCTCACCCAATTTTGTATAATCTGAGAATTTAATAAGCATTGTGTCTTGTCACCTAAATCATTAATGAAAAAAGAAGAGAAGTCCCAAGACTGATCCTTCTAGCATATAATTTGAGACATCTCTCTAATCTGATGAGGAATCACTGATGAGCACTGTTTGAGTGTGATTTTTGAGCCAGTTATGTACATATCTACTTAATTGTTATGCCATCCAGCCCACACTTAATTAGCTTGCTAAATAGCTTGTCTTGGGGTACTTTGTCAAATGCTTTGCTGAAGTCAAGATGTATTATATTTACCACATTCTCACAATCTGTTAAGAGAGTTTTCTGGTGAAAAAAATGAGGTTAAAATAGTCTTGCAAGATTTGTTCTTGACAAATTCATGCTGATTTCTGGTAATTACTGCATTTTTTTCCAGACTGATCCCTTTATGAATCACTTAGAATCTTTCCCCCCAAATGAAGTCAGTCTGTAAACGGCTGAGTTTTTCTTTTCCTCCTTTTTGAAATTAGGAGCAACATTTGTTCTCTTTCAGTCATTTGGCACTTCACCAGTTCTTCAAGATTTCTTAATGATAATACTTAATCAGTCAGGCCATCAGTAGTATCTTTAAACTCATTCACAGTAAATAGGTATTCCTAACTACGTTTCTATTACTCTGCCCCTTCATCCTGTTCTTCACAATTTCCTGCTGGACCACATTTTTTTTTCACTTGAAGAAGACTGAACCAAAGAATGGTTCAATAGTTGTGCCTTTTCTTTGTTACCTCTTAGAATTTGTCCTTCTTTATTGAACAACTGGTATATCAAATCTTTCATTTCTCTTTTATTTTGAATGTATCTAAAGAAGCCCTTTTACTGATTTAGCATCTTTTGCTAATCTTAGCTGAACTTGCTTTCCTTACACTGGCTTCATAATTCTGGGCTATTCTTTTGTGATCTGGACCTCCTTTGATTTTCTATATGCACTCTTTTTTGTTTTTCAATCGCCACTTTTTATGTAGACACATCTTTTGCTGTCCTCAGTTTTTCACCCCATGGGAATTGTTTGCAATTGCACTTTTAGAAAATTCCTATCCATCTTCAGCTTCTTTTTTTCGTTAGCTTCTCCAGCCACTGGATTTTCTTATCACTGCTCTGAATTTATTAAAATCCACTTTTTTAAAGCCCAAGTTTTAGTTTTCCTTAAAAACTAAGAATTCCAGCATTGCATGTTATTTCCCCCATGTTCCTGCTACTACCTCTTCCTTGGCTTTCTATATAAGTTAGTACATTATCAAGTCAATGATAGCCAATCCTTTTGCTTTTTTCTTTGGTCACTGGTGAACACTATTAGCAAGATAAATCAAGAATCTTCTGGAAGGGCCATGCCTGGCAGAGTTTGTCTCCCAAGAGATGCTGAAATAATTAATCTAAGTAATTATTCTTCATCAGTGCGAGATCTGCATTGAAAGATCTGAATCTTGCTTTTAGAAGGCATTATGCATATCTTCTCCTTGGTTGAGAGGGCAGAAATTATTTTTGAAGTAAGAGTTGTAATTCCAAGGACACTTATCTGGGAGTAAGACTGGGATTTTTTCAGAATAAGCATGTAGAGATTTGCACAGTCCAACAGAGTTAGCAATTTAATAACTCTGAATTACAGGGTCTGGAGGTAATCTGACATCTCCTTTTATAGCAGGCACAATGGCTTGGATCCTAAATTCACATATATGTATTTTCAGTCACAAGATACTCCTGGTGATGGAATGAAGGTGATTCTCCAGTCCCATCCCGCCCCCCGGAAAACAATTCCCTTTTCTTTCTGTAGTTTTCTGAGCATCAATAAGTCTGTTTTCTAGAAGAATCAGGGAATATAGTGAAAATAAAACTTGTTAAATTTTTTGTCCTACCTTCTAAGCAGGAGATTCTAGGAGTTTAGAGTTTCTTCTATGAATGGAAATATCAGAAGTTGTTTTACACTGAATCAGTGAATTTGATCCATATACTTCAGTTTCCTTCATGTCTCTGGCTAAGTTGTAGTCCAATCCTACGCATCTTTTATGAGCACGTATTTTCTAGTCTTGCATCTTTATCACAGAGGTCATGGATCCTGTTGGGCTGCCTGCAATGGTTCTGCAATGGGTGCATTTGAATGAAGGATGACTTGCACTGTAATACAGGGCGCCCCAGGGCTCAGCCATCTCCCCCATACTATGAAGTCACTGGAAGGACTGTCATCCACTGTCAGGAGTACGGTATCACCAGTTTGCTGATGATGCCCACCTGTACCTCTCTGTATCTTGCTCAGCAGAAATTCAGTGGAAACCTTCACATTGAGTTTGGGGGCTGTGAGAATCTGTTTGGAGAGGAGTAAGCTAAGGCTTAATCCTGACAAGTGGGAATGGCTGCTGATTTGGAAGACAAATGATTCCAGGACATTTCCATCTTTGGCTCTGGATGGACTGCACTTTCCCCAAAGGAGCAGGGATGCAATGTGTGAGTTTTCTTGGAGCCATGGCTCCTACTAGAATAGCACGTGAAAGGCAGGGGAGGAGAACGTTTGCCCAGATTTGGCTGGGGTGCCAATGGCTACCTCTTAGAATGAGAGATACTAAAACACTAACTACATACGTGTAGTTCAACCCTGAGCTACACATATTCTCTTCTATTGGTACACTAACAACACTCATTCATGCTCTTATCATTTTACAGCTGGACTACATGCTAAGGGACTTCTACCCCTAAAAAAAGATTCAGAAGCTACAGTTGGTACAAAATACAACTGCCTACTTGATAGCATTACAGTACAGTCCTGCAAGACCTCTGGGGCTGAACTGCATTGGTTGTGGGCTCGCTTCTAAGTAGAGTTCAGATATGTGGCTTGGGATCTATATATAGTATATAGCTTGGGATGTGTCTATCTTTGAGGCCATCTATTCTAAGCAAAGTTTGCTACCCAATGCAATTTAGCATAGAGGGCATGCTGTCTGCCCCCACCCATTAGGAAATAAGTTGGGTGGAGACTTGGAATTGAGCATTCTCTATTTATGGTTCTCCACCTTTCCCACAAGGCAAAGATAGTCCCTTCCCTGTTGATACTGAGGAAAGCAATTAAACTACTGCTTTTCCACAAATGGTCTGGGCACTGAAAAGAGAGGTGTGTTGATTATGAATTATTTTTTCCTGGTAGTGAGAAAAGGGCACTGCTATTATTATGGATTTTAGGCTTACTATGGATTTTTATTATGCACTTACTTGTATGACAACTGTGTTTTGTTATGTTTGGTGGTATTGTAAGCTTAGAGAGACCAAGAAGACATACAAGTCTTAGTAACTATGTTACTAAGTAACTAGTAACCGCACGGTCACCCATGCCCTGGTCACCTCCGGATTGGACTACTGTAACACGCTCTACATGGGGCTGCACTTGAAGAGTATCCGGAAGCTACAGCTGGTGCAGAATGCGGCGGTGCGGACAGTTCTCAATGCCCCAGGAGGGCACATATAACACCGCTGTTGCATGAGCTGCATTGGTTGCCAGTTTGTTTCCGGGTCCAATTCAAGGTGTTAGTCATCACCTTTAAAGCCCTTCATGGCACAGGACCAGGTTATCTGAGGAACCATCTCGCCCCGGCTATTTCAGCCCACCTCACTCAGTCCAGCAGAAGGGGAAGGTTGCAGACCCCACCAGTCAAGGAATTTCGATTGGTGGGGTCTAGGCAGAGGGCCTTTTCTGCTGTGGCTCCCACCCTATGGAACATCTTGCCTCCCAAGGTCCGGTGTGCCCCCTCCCTCATGGCCTTCAGAAAAGGGGTTAAATCCTGGCTTTGCCAGAAGGCCTGGGGGCCGGATGGGGGCTCGCATCTGTGGAGATGGCTGGTGGGGTGATGGGTTCTGGCTCCCCCCCCCCCCAGCATCTTGAAGGTGTTAGTGCTAAAATATACAGGGTTTTTAAAGGACATTTTTAATGTATGTTTGTATTTTAATTATTTATGGATTTTAGCCACTGTTGGAGGGATTGGTGTGTTTTTTCTTTTTTGTTATTGTGAGCTGCCCAGAGTCACCTGTTGGGGGAGATGGGTGGCATACAAGTTTAATAATAAATAAATAAATAAATAAACTATCTATTATGCCAGGTTTCACTAAGAACAATATTGGACTTAGAAGGCTCACAGGCAAAGAATCAACAGTATAGCTCTTGTTAAGATAGTTTTACTACAGACATTAGAAAAGCTGTTATTAGAAAGAAAACAAGCAACTGCAACCTGTAAAGCTCAAGATACATGTAGAACAGATCCAAGATCCAAACTGTACTTCTCTTTCTCCCATCTATGCGTAATGGCTAAGGGTCACTCATTTTTCAGTAGGAGAAGCAGCTGACACCTGTCCATTGTTATTGTAATGGATCCTGCTCTCATCCCTCTTACTTCTGCTGACCTTGGCTGATCTAGTTTCTGAAGAAAAGAGTATTGGATTGAGCTGAATTTACCCTGCTAGCATTTCCCTGCCAACATTTGAAAGCAGAATATGTTTGTTCTGAGTATCTTATACAAATGCTAGGGTGCTCAGTTGGACTATACACAGAATTACACTATTAGCTCATCCAAGATTTGTCTATTTTAGTGCACAGCTATTCATTGTCAAAGCAATTAACTGGAACAGTCCACCAAAACTTATTGGAGGGATTGACTAAATGTCAACTAGGAGAGTAATTGGCCAGCGTTGAAAGAGAAATTCTATTTTGTAGAGCAATGTCTCAGAACTATTTTGACTAGCTGAAATAATAATATATTGTAATTGATAGTAATCGATCTGTCTTCCAAGCTTAATTTGGAAATGTTATAATTAAATTAATCAAAATGTGGAGCACTGTTAACACACAATGTCAAAGCCAATGGTTATTGACATAAATAGTGAAACAGGGATTCGAGGCTTCTGTTAAAAAATCATGTAATTAAAAATAAACAGTGGAACAAAAATGTTTCTATTTTTCCTTCCTTCTCTAATTATCATGTCCAAAATAATGGCTATAATAGTGACACCCTACCAACACTTTATGTCCATGTTGTCAGGAGTTTCTCATGGGAAGAAATTCATCCCGTTATCTGTACAACAATATTATGGCTACATGGATTATGAAAAAAACTTGTTATTGTGTGTTGTGCACGTATAATGCTATTTACTGCCACTTATTGGCGTGTGTATGCTAGTTACCCAGTGGGGGGGGGGGTATGGAGTGGCAATATAACTGGAGCATTGTATGCCCAGCCTCGCAGTTGTTTTAGCGTTAGCCACCATGTAGTTATGTAATTTTATGGGTTATGTAGTTGTAACTAATAACCAAGTAGTATACCTCTTCTCTGAGAGTATTTGGCTAGAGACTTTATGTTTGTAGATAAGTCTTGGATGCTGAATTTATGAGAAGACGTGTTTTTTCCTATATTTTGTATATAACTTGTATTTTATGAAGTTTTGTATTTTTATCAATAAACAACCAGATAGTATATATTTTCTGGCTGAGTTTCTTTGGAGAACAAGATATGGACATTGCAGTTTGCAAACCTCTCATGTTGATGTGTATTTTTCCCTGGGCAAAGTTTTTCTGGGAGCATTGCTGTACTCTGCACAACACGTGTATATAAATAGCATTTGTTCATCTGACAATGTACACTGAACCTATTTCTGACTCTCAAATTTATTCCATATGCTCATGGAATAAAAAGGAGTAATAAATTCAGCATTCCAGGAATCCCAAGCACACATGCTATAGAGTTATCTAAAACAATTACACGCACTGTGTGTATGTCTGGGTGGAGGGGAAAGGGAAGAGTAGGAGCACTATGGTACATGTTTAGCACCATATTTAATCTATACTTGGTATATTTATAATAAAATAGAAGCAGATCAACCCAAACAACCTGGCATCACATCCCAAATGCCCTCCAGAAGAGCTCTGTCGTCAGCCTCTTCCAGAAGGTAGCCAAGGTAGGAGCTAATCTGATCTCAAACAGGAGGCCATTCCAGAGGGTTGGCACTACCACTAAAAAACAATTCCTCCAGGTGTCATCCTCTTGACCTCCTGAAATTCAGCTACTTATTCTGACATGATTATTCTAGAACCAGAGGTTGGGCTGGTTTTAGTGGCAAGAGGTGGCCCTGTCTATAACCTGGAGACAAGCCATAAAGAATATGTATGAATAACAGTTGAATCTGAGATTTTGCATATCAAAGAAGACTCATTTGCTACAAAACTTGCAGCCATTTTCTCAGAGGTGTTGAAAGAACCCAAATAATGGCAGGTCTAATAATGCAAGGAGGCCAGAAAAGAGGTACAGCACTCATCCCGTTTTCCATTTTTTTCCAGCAGCCCAACCTTTTCTTGCTATTCTCCCAAGTTTGACAATTCTTTGGAAAGTACAGAAGCAGTTAATGGCACTATTTTGTTGCATATTCTTTTTCTGGACAAAATTAATTTGCATTTTCGTGATTTGGAAACACACAGAGTAATTATATTTGTTCACAAAGTCATTATCGCAATTTCTGCTGAATCGAATTATCATGGCAAAATTAAATTTTACATGGAATAAAGACATCCAACATATTCAGAAAATTTTCTTTACTACCATCAGGTAGATAGACCTTAGATAGTCACAAAATATAGTACCTGATGAATTAGTATGAAAAAAAAATTCTAACTTCCATCTCCACGTATGTTACATCTGAAAAGGTTCTTGTTCAGAGATCAGAAAAGAAATACATCCCACTGTAAACCATGTTTTAAACTTTCTTAGAGCTGAAGTCACACAAGACTTGGGTGTGTATCCAGACATTTTAGATGGTATTTTACAATATATTATTCTAGACTGCGGAGTGCCCATAGAGAAGAAGGTGTATGAAAACCTCATGATGAACACAAACTCTAACAGAATGGAAGACAAAATAGGATAGACTGGTAGTACACTAACATGCAACTACTTGCTTCCCTAACCATTTTTTTCAGAACTGTTTCTGCATGGTCATGCTTGAAAAGCGACACGTTATGAGAATGCAGGGGTTTTAAGATGGTCGTATTGGATAAAATTCTGTTACAATTACAAAATGTTACCATTTTAATCAGCACATTACACGTCCCTCAAAGAAATTTAAGCTGAGATATTGAGGCATCAGTTGAGTTAAACAAGTTATTGCTTATTAAACCTTGCTGTTCCAGTAATCCATACACTTCCCAGGCTGGCCCTAGTTTTTTACCAGTCTGAGGTAAACAGCAAAACGATACAGAAACTAACTGGGCTGACAGCTGAATTTTATTTCCGTATTGACACCAAAGACTAAGTTGTGGAGTACAGAACAAGGTTTGTGGAGCAGTTTCTGCTGCACTCCCAGAAGGGAGGATCAGAGGCAGTTGCCTCGCTCTGCCCAGTGGTAGGGCATACACACATTGAAAGCAAAAACAACGTTTTACAGCCTTAATCCTTGGTTGGAGTGTTTCAGCCTTTATTAGGGTTACAACAAAAAGATTCATCCTACCTAAATTTCGGACTCAAATTATAATTTAACGTCAAACATTCTCGAGGAGGAGAGGCTCAAAGTTCAACTCATAGGGTATCATAAGTGCATTTCTCTGACTCAACGGGGTAAATGTGTTTGGATTACTGCCTGCATAAGGATGTTTCCCATCAACACTCTGAATATGAGCTTTTAGTCAGAACTGAACAAACGCTGACTCTACTGAGGTTCTGGTTCATTAAAAATTTGATTACCTCAAGCACGCGCAAATTGCGATATCCACCCATCATCCATAGACCGAGATGCGTTCCGAAGTATTTATTTATTTATTTATTTATTTATTTATTTATTGAATTTGTATGCCGCCCATCTCCCCCAGCGGGAAACTCTGGGCGGCTCACAATTAAAGTAAAACCCACAAACAGTTAAAAAATAAAGTAGCCCCGATTTCCCCATCCACTCTCCTCGTCGGTCAGGCTGACTTACTCACCTGGCACTGAAGCAGAAATCGCTGAGATTAAACGGGTCTTGGGTGGCGCAGAACGTTTCCAGAAGCTCCGCAGGGCTGAAGAGAGGAAGAGGCTGCCAGGCGCCAAGTCAAGGAGGAGCAACGCGTCGCTCCTGCTCAAGGGGGATCGTAAGAGCGGAGGGAGAGCGAGAATCCCGCCGCCCTGAGCGAGGCATATCCTCCGCGCCCGCCCCCAAGGCTTGGCTGTTGTGTCTGGAGGCTTCTGTTTCCCTACCAGGCAAGCCTCATCTCAGTCCGCCCGGAGGTGCGCTAGCGGGCCACCGGGCTGCGCGCCTGGCGCCGCAACTGCTTCCAGCGCGGAAAAGTTTTCCTCGCAGTGCAGAAGCGCCTCGGAGCCTCACGTCTGAGGCTGAGCCAGCATTGAGACAAATGCTTTCAGTGAAACGAGCCTTGGCTTTGCTTGAGGAGGGAGGAGCTGTTGGGTTTTCCACTAGCAAGCCGCTCTCCCGAAGTGAGAAAGCGGCGCGTTTTGACACCGGCGGCAGGCGCTGCGGACACTGAGCCGCCTACGCACACCCAGGAGGAGCAGTTTCATTTCTGACCACCTTCGGCGGGGGTTAACCCTGTCTTTCTCTCCGGCCGCCCGTAGAACCCCCGCTTCTCCTGAGTGAGCTCATCATCCCTTCCTACCACCCCTCTCTTTTCTGACCAACCGACCAGGGCCCTCAAACAAAATTCGTTCGATCTGATTTAATTCTTCAAACGTGGCCAACACCTGATGGAGATTGACGAGTCAAGGGCTGTGCTTGCGCGAGTGTGCTTGTGTTTGCCTTTTTGAGGAGAAGGAGAAGGAGAAGGAGAAAAAGCGTTACCCTTTGGTCAATATTTGAGAGAAGAAAGGGAAAAAAACACTAGAGCTCTGAAGCTAGATTTTGAAAGCAACTTTTCCCCCACTGCTCTTGTAGAAGGCTTGCCTCACCGTTTAGTACTGTTGGGACAACTCGTAAACACCACATCTTGGAAATCAGCGGAAGCTCAGCCCAAACTGCTTCTGTGTCATTCTTATAAATTGATGGCAAAGAAGAGAAGAGAGCCGCACAGGTCTTCAGATATAATGTCAACGTACACTGTGTTCAGTCGTAGAATTTTAAATCTAATATTTTCCTCCTAACTGTGAAAGTTTTGGCAGTAGAAGGTGCATGGTAATATTAACTGTTGCGATGTGTCTTTAAGCACAGCACTTTCCCTTCTGGATGAACAGGTCATAATCCCTTCAACATTTTGGCTTTAGTTCACATATGCCAATTTTCACATATAGCCATAATACATAATGCTTCCTCTATCTTCTGCCTTTATTTAGGGCCATGAACTTACTTATAATACACACTATTATTATGATGGGCAAGTAATCTAAAATTATCAAAGAAAATTAGGCTGCTGCCCTGTTACATTTTGAGTTTAAGGATAAGTTGAAGAAGAATGACTAGAAGCTCTTATAAAAGTAATTGGCTCAATTTGGTTAGACCTTTCTCTATGATTTATGTACATCAATTCCTAAATTAATTATATCATAAGGAAGGGCTTCTCAAATATCGTGGTGCCATGATTTCCTAATGTAATAAATAAATTTGTGTGACATCCCTATATATATAATGCCATTGGTAGTAAGAACATGTATACAGCCATCAGTAGCTGCTAGAAGAATTGAGTTTTTTTCCTCCTTCCTGCAGCTTTTTGCATTCTGGATGCAACTTGATAAGTGAGAAGAATTTTCAAAAGAACATATATTTCATATATTTAACAAGACACACATTTTGGTTTTTATCTCATCTCATCTTTGAATGAAAACATCTCTAGGTTTGTTACTAAGTCGGTATGATTTGGTTCCAAATGATGTGTTAGTTTTCTTGGCTTCACATTCTCAGTAGACAGCTTGTTCAGACAACATACTGAGGTCATTTTTCTCCAGTAACAAAAGTGTTAGTGAAACCAAAACATATGTAACTTTCATCATACACACAAGATTTAGGCTTACTTTTATTAGCAAGATTGGTCATCTTCAGTTATACATTTACCACCTAACAAAAATATTTTTAATTTTAAAGATTAGAAAACTAAAATAACTTAGCTTCATTAAGAAGCTTCAACTTAGCTTCTACATGCACTCCAAATATTACTGATATAATGGATAAACAGAAAGACATGCATCAAAAGAGAAAGATGAAAAAGAAATATGCGGCCTGGGTGCTTTATTATAAAATCTCTATCTTGACATGATTTGAAGAAAAGTTCTTATTCAGTAAATATGAAAGCCCCAGTGTTCATTGTCCATCCTGACTAAAATCCCCAGGGAGAATAGCAACTAGGCTGTGCCTTTCCTTCTCATGAGTGATGTCATGAGTGGTGTGAACCCCCTTTCTCCTGCCTTTTCCAAGAGTCACTCTGTAGATGCTGAGCAAATTGCTTGCTTCATCATCATCATCATCATCATCCAACCATAATAACAATAACAACAACATCAGAATCTGGATGAAGGTGATCACTACAAATACCTGGGCATCCTTCAGGTTGACAACAACAAGCACACAGAAGTCAAGAAGAAGGTTAGTAGTGAATATATCAGAAGAGTGAAGAAGATTGTAAAGTTCAGACTCAGTGGCAGAAATACCATCAAAGCAATTGACACCTGGGCAATTCCAGTCATTAGATGTACAGTTGGAATAGTGGACTGGACTCAAGCAGAACTAAAAGCCCTGGACAGGAAGACCAGAAAAATAATGACAATGAATCATGCCCTTCACACAATGACATTGACAGGTTCTACTTACCAAGGAGCATAGGTGGGTGTGGAATGTTACAAGTACATCAGACAGTCGAAGAAGAAAAAAGGGTATTGGAAGAATATCTGAAGGACAGTGAAGAAGATGCACTGAAGCTAGTACCCCATGAAGGCTTACTGAATACCAAAGAAACCAAACTGGCCTATAAGAAAAATCAAATGAAGAATAGAAAAGAGACATGGCAAGGCAAAGTATTACGTGGCCAGTACACACACACACACACACACACACACAAACAAAACTGGCAGGCAAGGCAGATAACAACAAGACCTGGCAATGGCTAAGAGCAGGAATGTTGAAGAAAGAGACAGAGGAGCTAATTCAGGCTGCACAAGACCAAGCCTTAAGAACAAATGCATACAAAGCCAGAATTGAGAAGACAGCAACAGACAGCAAATGCCACCTGTGCAAAGAAGCTGAAGAAACAGTGGACCACCTAGTTAGCTGCTTCAAGAAGATTGCACAGACTTACTACAAACAATGGCATGACAAAGTAGCAACAATGGTGCATTGGAATATCTGCAAGAAAGGCCATTTGCCTGCAAGCAAGAACTGGTGGGACCACAGAACAGACAGAAAATGAAGAAGCTAAAGTGCTCTGGGACTTTAGAATTCAAACAGACAAGCATCTGCAACACAACACCCCAGACTTAACAATTGTTGATAAGAAAGACAAAAAAGTCTGGATAGTGGACATTACAATTCCTGGGGACAGCAGAATAGAAGAGAAAAAACTGGAGAAAATCACAAAATATAAAGACCTGCAAATAGAACAACTGTGGCAAAAGAAAGCAAAGATAGTACCAATAGTAATAGGTGCCTTAAGTGCAATTCCAAAACATCTGGAGCACTAGTTGAAGACCATCAGCATTGACAAAATCACTATCAGTCAATTGCAAAAGGCAGCTTTTCTTGGAACAGCTTATATCCTACGACGATACCTTTAACACCATCAAACAACAACATCTGCCTATCCCAGGTCCTTGGGAAGGACTCAATAGGTGGATAAAAATGCCAAATCCAGTCTAAACCTCTGGCTGACTGTGCGACCAACAATAATAATGTATTAAACTTATATGCCACCCAATTCCCAACAACTCTTTTGGCCTCCCAGAAATTTGTGGTTTGAGATTTGCTCACAACCCCCAGGGAGTCACAGCCTGCTTTGTGGAACAGCATACTGCCTCCCCCACCCCAAGATTCAGAGGCCCCAACCCTGCTGGCCTTTCATAAACAGCTGAAGACCTGATTCCTCCTCTGGGCATTGGGCCAGGCTTTTAGGTAAGTCTGTCTTGGTGTTCCTGGTTGTATGTTTTTTTAATCACTCACAGCGTGATGTGTTGCTTTTAAATGGTCTTTGTTTATTGTTGTTTATTTTTAATTGATTATTAGCCAACTAGAGTTGTGTGCCAAGTGGGAAGCCATATACATTTAAATAAAGAGATAAATGAACCAACAGTTTGAGAAATTCTATCATAAGATATAAGCAGTAAGAAGAAAAAATTATACCGAAAAAGTTTTTAGCCTTTGCAACCATATGCTATTTAATCGTACACTGTAATAACTCCGTAATAAATAATGAGTGCATAATGAATAAAGTATTTAGCTGATACTTTGTGGTTGACATGAAACACTTTTGAAAATAATTCTGGAGAAATGTAGAAAAGCATGGATGGCTTCATTTTTATAGTAAACCTTATTTTCTTTCTTCTATGTAATCTTCATAAAATATGACATGCACCATTCAAAACTGTATAGGTTGTTGGTGTATTGTTATTATTGATGGATTGATTGATTAACATGCCTGTGATCTTGTAATTGTTGCTCAATTACCCTGGGCTGACTGCATATGTTGCAATTCTTGCAGACTTACTGAAGTTTTCTTAGAAGTTTCAGTAGAGCAAAGAACAGAAATTTCTACTCCTTAATCTATTGCCTTTGTTTAATGTAATGAAAAGAATTGGTAATTACTGTCAATAGTTTTTTACCATCAGTAAAAGCAATAATGAGATATAAGGAAATATTAATTAATAAATAAAAAGTTCAGATTGCTTCAGGAAAGTATTGTTTTACTAGTACAAATTGCATTTAACTTATGCATTGGAATGGAAGACATTCATTTTTTGATATATAAAAATATACATTCATGCTTAAACAGATGTCTCTAAGCATTTGGAAGTAAATTTTTCCTACCTTGATGAAGATTCTAAGATTTAAATTGATTTAAAATTTAAATAACTAAAAATTCCATTTACTTTTGTTTGTAAGGAGAGAATTTATGAACTGATGGAAACCATGATTAACAGGGGGCATAAATATATATAAGGAAGTTGTTTCCTTGACCCAGAAAGCACCAAAATTGTAGCTGACTATACTGTCAGCTATACAGGATAGAAAGAGTATTGACGCCTTTGAACTTTGGTATTGGAGAAGACTCCTGAGAATACCACCAAGACAGCCAAGAAAACAAACTGATGGATCATTGAACAAATCAACCCAGAGTTCTCACATGAGGCACAAATGACCAGGCTCAAATTATCCTACTTCGATATATTATGCGAAGACTCAGCTCTCTGGAAAAGGCTCTGATGGTGGGAAAGTGGAAGGATAGAGAAGAAGAGGACGACCAGCAGCAAGGTGGATGGACTCAGTTATAGTGACGATGAATGCACTATTGGGAGACTTGAAAGAACAGGTTAGGGACAGATCATCATGGAGAAAATCTGTCTATGTGGTCACTAGGAGTTGAAAACAATTTGACGGCACATAATCAATACTATGCACAATCCAACTGTATCGATCATCTTGACATAATGCTGTGACATTGCTAGTAATTGCCTTAAGATCTCTCATATGAAGACTAGGTAATACAGTTACTATGATTTATGATGTCAGTTGTTTGGTTGGACCACATGGAAAATCCTTATTCTTGTTTGAGTGTCTATGGGCTGCATCTTTAACATGTGAATGACAAGTAGAAATTCAACAGGCTCAGTGCTTTTTCATAGAAAGGCGCAACAGTAGAGAACGCCTATATCTATTGATGCCCAGATGTACAGACTTCCTCAGGAATAAAGTAGTCAGCAATCATAATGGCCAAAGCTATTGTTACCATTAGAGACTAAAGATAAAGTTTCCCTCAAGTCGAACTTGACTCCTGGTGACTCCTTGTTTTGTTTGTTATTGCATTCTTCCGAGATATTTTTTCCACATACTAATTTAGTCTACAGCCTTATGATTTCCTGGAGGCTTCCTATCCAGTACTAATCAGGTCCAGCCTTCCTTAGCTTTCTGAGTATTAGCACAATACCTATCACTCCTTCTTCTTAGCATAATATAAGGAAGTGAGAATTCCTATAGGAAAACACTTCTTCATAGGTTTGCTACATTTATGCAGGAAAAATAGTTCTTAGGGTTCTATTTGTTGTTGTTGTTCAGTCGCTAAGTCGTGTCCGACTCTTCGTGACCCCATGAACCGTATTGCACCAGGCCTTCCTGTCCTTCACTGCCTCCCTGAGTTTGCTCAGTTTCATGCTCATAGGGTTCTATTATTATATAGTATTCTGTCTTTTTCCATTTAAGGAAATAATCAGGATTCCTGTTCCCACCTACAATGAACCAATGTGTGTAGACTATTATAACTTTTTAAAATGACTTAAAATAACAAAGCAAACAAAGCACTTACAGATCATCATTATATCAATTATATTGTCAGAGAGATTTATTCCTGGAAGAAGGATCATCTAAGAATAATTAGAAAAAAAATGTGTTAACACTTTAGTAAAATTCAGTTCATGAGTCAACTTCTTAGTAAAAGCTATTTTCCATACTACCCAAAATAATTTTTCCGAGTTAATCTAGCTGTTTCTGGCATACATTTGATTAGATATATTTGTATTCATCCTGAAATATAGAAATTAGGATTACAACCTGATCTGTTACCTCATCATTTGTTATATATGGGAGAAATGTTAGACCCCAAAATCTTGAGTGATTGGCCAATGTACCCATATATCCAAGGATTCCATTCTTCACAATCTTCCCAGCAAAGTGGACACAAAATGTTTTCATGTTTTCATTTTGTGTAGTTTTGCAGACATAAAATGCCTTCATACATAGAATTTAGCTATTGCTTTAATCTCAGTCTAACTATACTATACTATAGTATAAATTTATAGTATAAATCCATACTATAGCTCATTTTAAATATTCTCTTGGCATAGGATGTTTTATTCTTTATAACCAATCTGGAAGAGGCAATATCTATACTAATTTATGTTAAATTTCATATTACATTGAGATTTAAATAAATAAATAAACAAAATATAAACAATTAAAACCAGTAAACTCAATTAACAGTTAAAAGCTTGGTGAATGATGTATCTTTACAAATGTTCTAACTGCTGAGAGAGCAGACGCAGATACGACTTCTGTGAAAGAACGCAACATGGCCTCGGAGTGCTGCAAGAGAAGGTTGTCTCCTGCATGCCAAATAGACCAACTTCTTCACAGTGGAGAATCTACAGACAAACATCTCCTCCACAGCCTATCATCCAGAGGGATTTGTAATGGGAGTGGCACATTATCAGATAATGAAATCCTAAGCCATTTAGGGGCTTTAAAGCTGAATAGTAACACCTTTAATTATTCCTAGTAGGAGACTGGCAATCTGTGCAAATTTTTCAAGATAGGCACGATCTTCTCCCTGTGCCAGTTATCTTCATATCTGCTCCATTTTGCATGTGTCCAGAAGTGTGTTTTGTACTTCTGGACACATTTCAACACTAGACTCATATAAAGTTAATAACATCTGTTGGGCGTAGTTTTGAGTAGAAGCTGGAGAAAACAAGATTTGACCTAGGGCTTGTTTCCAATAAACCAGATTCTAAATAAACAGCATCAGTTCTGTTTCTAATCCTATGGTGTATACAGCATTCACTAAAAGCCCAGGATTCCTGTTATTCATGATAATAATTTTTTTTAGTTTGTTTTTTCTTAGCAAAGTTTTTTTTCTTACCTGTGTGTTTATGTTCTTATCAGTTTATCATTTTTTATCCATTCTTTCCTGTGTTTTCTTTTAATTTTTTAAGCTTAGCATCTTTCTTTATAAAGACATCTCTGACTACAGCTATAAAGGTGTCCAATTATCTAACTTATATAAAAGTGTCCCATACAATACAGTAGCCAATAGGGAAAGATTATCATATTACATAATGCTTTCCTTAATAGCTAGTTAATTCAGTAAAGTGGGATTTGTTCCCCATGTGAAAGTATGCGTACAGTCTTGATTAGGTTTTTAAGGCAAAAGGAAGTAGTGGTGGGATGAACTCCCATGTCAAGTACAGATTAAGTCATTTGCTCAGAGACCATCATATAGTCTGTTCTGAAAAGAATCGTATTTATGTGAATATGTATAATGTATGGATTTAGGATTCAAATATCACCACATATCTCCCATTGTATATTCATCTACTAGATTGTTAATACCTTTGTTCTGGGATTCAGTTTCATGAGGAAATCCCTGTCCATTTTGGAGATATCAGCAGCATTAAATCGCTTCTCTCACTGTTACATCCCCATCTTAAAAGCACACCATTCTTAGACTTTTGATTTTTTTGTTATCCTGCATAAGTGTTTAATGTGAGCTTCTTTTCAGTAGTGTTCTATTTCAAACTAAAGAGCACTTTGTAGGATTTGCCAGCTAAGATCTGACCAGGTTCAGCAATTACCATTGCTATAGCCATTGCACGAGTTGTCCCTCCAGCATGATACTGTTCATGAAACTTTGATCGTAAAATGCACTGGTAAGGAACATCATGCATGAGTTTTGTATATAGGGATAAGATTTAAACCAGTCAAAATTCCTATTGTTAAAATGTATATATATTCTAAATTCATTCACATTTTTCATAATTACTGTATATTCAATACAAGAGAATATATGTAGCTCGGGGTTCAGCTGTGGAGTCCTTGGGATTCTCTGAGCTTGGTTGTTTTCTTGCAAACATTTCATTACCCAGCTAGGTAACATCTTCAGTGCTAAAATGGGAAGGGGTTTGCTCTCTGTTTATGTACAGTGGCTTGCCCTGCCAGTGTTGGGGGGGGGGGGTTCCTGGTAGTTCCTTGATTAGGGTATTGTTTACTGCTTCATTGAATGTCTGGTGATAATCTTGGTGTTAATCTCTGCTTATCTGGGTGATGATTGCTGGTGAGGAGATATTCTGGTCTTTTGTTGCCTTTTTATTGCCTCTTTTGAATAGTGTGTAGATGCTGTTTATCTCTATGTGTCTGTTGATGGCTGCCTTGTCTGAATACCAAGCTTCCAGGAATTCCCTCGCATTTTTGGACTTAGCTTGGTCTAAGATGCTGACAGTTTCCCAGTTGAAACTATGGTTAAGTCTGTCCATGTGTTGTGAGATTAAGGAGTTTTCATCGTCTCTTCTGATTCCTAGTTGGTGTTCACGGATGTGCTCTGCTAGCCTTCTGCCTGTCTGTTCTATATAGTGGTTGTTGCAGTTATTACACTGTATGTTGTAGATGACTCCTGTTTTTTCTTCTTGGGCTACTGGGTCTTTTGGTTTACTTAAGATGTTTTGGAGGGCTTTAGTTAGTTTGTGTGCTACGGAGATGCCATGTGGTTGTAATAGTCTGTTGGTTGTTTCTGAGATGTTTCTGAGGTATGGCAGTGTGATCCTTTTCATAGCTTGTGTTGGTTGTGCTGTAGTAGGTTGAGTGGTCAGGCACTTTTTGATAAAGTTGCGTGGATATCCATTTTGTTGGAAGGTGTTGTATAGGTGGTCTGTTTTCTTTTTCTGCTGTTCTGGGTTGCTGCAGTGTGTTTGTGTTCGTTTGAATAATGTTCTTACACAGCTCCTCTTGTGGGAGGTTGGGTTGTTACTTTGGTAATGGAGTACTTGGTTAGTGTGGGTTGTTTTCCAATAGACTTGGATTTCTAATTTGTTGTTGTTTCCTCTGCTGATGGGGATATCCAGGAAGGGTAGCGTGTTGTTGTTTATTTCCTCTCTGGTGAATTGTATTCCTTTGAAGATGTTGTTGCCTCATTTTTTCCCCTCTACTCCAGTAAGAGAAAATTTCTTCCAAAATGAGACCATGCATGCCCATGTCACATGGGTTTTCTAGACTAACTGCTCTTGGGCAATGCTGTCTTGGGTGGTTGCTAAAAAAGGCTCCAATGGTTTATGTATAAATATAGCAGAGCTTATGTACTTAAAAGTGTCAAACCAGTAAAGGTCCTGGTAACAATGCCCTACCATTTTCATGGATTTTTAGAGTTATTTCCAGGCTAGGTATCTTTCCTCTAACACTAGAATGTAATTTGTCCTGTAAAACAGATACCAGTCTCCTTTGCTGGAAGATTATACCACATACTGTATAGAGATCAAGTCTCTCTTATTCTCTCTCTCTCTCCCATATATTTCTGTTATTAGTGGGGTAATGGTCAAGGCATTAAACCAGGTTTGATGGCACTCTCAATGATTGACTTTAGATCAGTCAGTTCCTCTCATCCAAATCTGCCTGATAGGTTTATGGGAATAACATGGGAATAAGACCCTCCCCTCTTCCCCCCAAGCCACTTTGAGTTTTCTGAAGGAAAGACCAGATATAAATCTGATTAACTGACACAATATTTCTGACCCAAGATCCTTGACAGTCCAAGTATAATACTCACTGATGAAGGGGACTCAGAAGCTCCAGGATGGCCCTCAGTCTGGTCTGCAACAATTTCCTGACTGCAATGCCCACACCCTAACCTTTGAATTTGCTGCATGTTTTAATATATATATTTTGAATAAGAAAAATGTTTGCACTATTTTCACAGCTGTGCAGTGTTTCCAAAGTTTCCTGCATTCTTGAGTCGTAAAAGGCTAAGGTAAATTGGTTAGAAGTGGGTCCTGGAAAAAAAATGTACCCTTTAAAATTAATTAAATGTTGAACATGTTTTAGATCTTCAAGTATTTCTCTCTCTCTCTCTCTCTCACACACACACACGCACACACACTAACTTTGCTTATTGAGTGTATTAGAAGTACAGAAGATAACTAAATTTTGCAACTGAGATTAGATGATTACGATCATTCATGTTATGATTTGGAAATGCTCATTCTGTAGCACTAGAAAGATCTTTCCCTTAGTTGTCTGCAAGCAGAAATTGATTGATTGACTGACTAAATAAATTATCCTGTATATTCATAGATACCAGGGTTAATTACAAAAATGATGATCTAAACGAAACATGAAAAAATAAAATATAATGGCACAGTAAAGATCCAAATAATCAACCAAACTGAAACTATAAATCAGCTAATAGGTCAACCATTAAAATGTGGATTTGTATAAAAGGATTTTAACAGGTTCAGAAACATCATGGCAGTGTTGTTATTAATAATACATGTTTTTGTGCAAAAGACCTTTTGCCTTTTAAACTTGGTTACTTTATTAATAGCAACTTAGCACCAGGTCTGTAAGACACACGGCGTCTCTAGCACATTTCTCTTTTTCTGAATATTCCTTCCCACTCAATTTTATCCGTAGACCTAAGCTTAAACCTCCAGCACAATAGTGGGACAAAATAGGTCTTCTGAACACTCTGCTTAGTAAACAATCTCTGTGGAGATTTTTTAGAAATTCAAAGGATTGTTAAAAGATCATGCCTTATTCCCAAACTTTGAAGAATTTAAAAGGAAGAAAAAAAAGGCTGCTTCTTTAGTACCAGCCAAATTTGCTGTTCATCACTGAAATGATTCTCCCTCCCATGAATTTATAAGGAAAAAAGGCAAGTATTTTTGTTTCCTTTTTTTATTTCTAGATAAAAGCTGAAAGATTCTCATCTTCTGCACTTGAAAAAAAAAAAGAAAAGAAATATGCTGTAAAGAGTCCAAAACGAACAGAGATGTCTCCAAGGATTTGTCTGAACTGAGCAAAATCTGCTTCCGTCCAAAATGAAGCTACTTTCATGATGAACAGCTTCCATGTATTTTGTAGCTTTGAATTTATTTCAGAAGCCAGCAGGGCATCTGGAACAAACAGCATGAGGATAGGAGAATTATGCACAACAGCAACAAATTAAGGAAGAGGGAGATGTCCAGATTTGCCTAGATGCTGGCAAATTGATTACCAGGCTATTGTGTGTGAAAGATTATGCAATATTTGACGGTGTTCATCATTCCTCTAAAGAATATGCTGTTTGATAATGAAAACGATAGCAGATAATAAGCAATCTTTCGGTATAGTGAAAATAAACAATCGTTCCTAGATTTTCTGCCTCTGTAACATAATGAGAATGGCCTAACCACCAAAGAGAATGGGAATAGTTCTAATGAAACACTGTCCTAACCCTAAAAGGATGGGACATAAATGTGTGTGTGTGCACGTGCGTGTTCATTCCTCACCTTGTGGTATTCTATATGGCGAAACATACAGCCTACCTTCCCATGTTCTCCCCCACTCTTTGCTCCCTGTTGTTAGTTCTATTTAAGTCTGACCAAACTGAAGTGAAATATGTGGAAAGCTGACGCTGTAAGTTTGCATGTATAAAAGAATCAGGATATTAGGCTGCAACCCTAAAACTCTTTTACTATGAAATAAACATCCCAGAATTCATGTTTGCAGCCTGTCCCTGGACAAATTTATTAGCCTAGAAATAAATAAAATAAAATAACAATTGCACCAACTGATCTCTCATTAATGTTGCATTTAGGAACATCCATATCTGCGTCTTCTCTTAAAATGGTGTCAAATGAATTACTGAATTTCTCTCATTGTAAAAGTTACAACCAACTATCGGAGAAAAGCTCCACATGAATTGGAGAACAGATCCGACTGTGTTCAAAGGGAGAGGATGGTGAAGCTCCTTAGTTATTTCTTTCTCATCTAAAATGTCTACTGAATGTTTAATTTACTTTACAATAAAAAACATTCATATACTGGACAGGGAAGGCATACATGTATGATGCATATCAGAAAGAGAAAGCTTATTGGACGTTCTGTCGCTAACAGTTTGAGTTGTTAGAGCAGTGTTTCTCAACTTGGCAACTTTAAGCTGTGTGGACTTCAACTCCCAGAATCCCCCAGCCAGCAATGGCAATGCTGGCTGGGGAATTCTGGGAATTGAAGTCCACACAGCTTAAAGTTGCGAATGTTGAGAAACACTGAATTAGAGTGAGTACTAACTTACCATAGGAGCTCATCAGTAGTTTTAATCAGAGATGTCATCAAAATAATAATCAAAACCCATGCGGTACAGATTTCCCCAACCCCAACTTTACTGGATATGATGTGTTATCTAATCCCATAAGGAAAGGTTGCTTCCAGTCCTAAAATTAATGATTAACATAAGCCCCCCCTTGATTTTATTTTTTGTATTGACCTAGGGTTTGATTGTATTGAAAACCTATATTTTTGATTTTGAGTGGTTTTAAAATAAAGCCCTAATTTTTTTTTATTTTTGTTGAGTTTTAAGATCAGAATCTTATGTGCAGGAAAAAAAAAAATTAAAGCTGCTTTTTGCTTTTTCTGAATGTTAAAGAAAGGTATTCTTGCACAGTTTAACTGGAAACACCCATACAGACACACACACAGTGCCTTAAATGAAGGAAAAAAGTACTTTTAAAGCTATAGCCTCTTTCTTTGTTGCCTTTTCTGAAAATTAAATACATATACATATTTTTGCAAAATTTAACTGGAAATGTATATACAAATGTGCACACCCTCACCCTTCCAACCTTTCAGCAAGCAATGAAAAAAAAATGAACATAGCAAGTGAATCCTATTTTCAGTCTTTCTGAAGGAAAAGCTTGTAAAAAAAACCCCTTTAAGCGCTTGTGTGCAACAGGCTTAACTATAGATCTGCAAGTGTTCAGAGACACACCCTTGCAGTGACTGCAGGTGTCCACAAAACAAGTCCTTCCATAGGAGGTTATGTGTCCAGGCATATCCAGCACAAGTACTCGGAGCATGTGTAAAGCACATTCTGCAAGAGGAAGTTTGTTGTGTGCCTGGGCAGGCCCAGAGTAACTACTCTTGGCATGCTAAGTGCATACTCTGCATGGGTAAACACCTGTCACTCGTCAAAGGAATGTTGGTTACATATCCTGCCACACTTGGGCAGGAGCAAGCTGGTTTGTTTGATGTAAGATTGACCCCTGAGCTTCCTGAGTGAAGGGCTAGCAGAAGAAAGAGACGATGCACTTCTGAACCAGGTAGCCTTGTTGGGGAGAATGCACGAGATGGAGTTATATTACCCTGTGACTGCGGGTTCTGCAACACAGCAAACAGTGAGAATAGAGATAGCATTTCAGGTTAGTTCTAAATTTAATGTAAGTTATTCAGTTGAGGCACCGCCCAACTCCAACCTGACTCAGGGTGGTGTATAATAAAACCAAGCAATGTGCACAATACAAATAGTACACTATAATAACAAAGGAAGAAGAAAGGAAAAGGAGAACTAGAACCGATGGCCAGTCTGGTGAGCAGCACTCCTACCCTCAAACCTATCTGATGGGCCCCAGCCACCCTACCTCAAGGCCCGGGAGAACATCCAGGTCCTCAAGGCCCTCCAAAATGCCAGGAGGTTGGGAGCCGCAGATATTGGGGGCACCTCATTCCAGAGGGCAGTCACAGCAACAGAGAGGATGTGCTTCCTGCATCCCAATTTATCATGCTGTGTGATTGAAGGGACCCGGAGCACGCTGAGCCTGGTGGCTTGTATTGGCCGGGCAGACTCTGAAGGAGAAAACCTGACCTGAGTAGTAGCTTGGCCTAGTAAAATAGCTTTAGTTTGCTAAAAAACACTGGTGTCGTGCAAAGAAGTACAAATGTAGGAAACAGCTCATGCAGCTGGATTAAGGAGAAGTTGCATCTCAAGGAACAGCTGCAAGAATAGAGAAGTTGATCCCTGAAATTGCAAATGCTTGCTGAATTAAGGCTATTCATAAAAAGGGGAATTTGGGTTGCCAGGAAGGGGGATTTAATTAGTCTGGGGTGCTGTGCTGGCTCATGTAAACAGGATCACTACCTAAGCTTTTGCCTTGTTCCTCTTTAGTGGGGAGAGCCTTGACATTCTCCCCCTGTGCCCTTAAAATAAACTTGGCTCAAAGCAGAGAACATAGTTTCCACTCACTAAAAAGGATAAGGGGCTTGTTTTTTCCCCTTCAACACCACAGGAGATAAGTGGTCCCTCAGATAACCAGGCCCATGCCATGGTAATTTTACCATGCCCATGCCCATGCCCATGCCCATGCCCATGCCCATGCCCTTTATTTTATTTTATTTTATTTTATTTTATTTTATTTTATTTTTTATTTTATTTTATTTTATTTTATTTTATTTTATTTTATTAATTGTACGGACTCAATGCATTAGCATGACACAGATTTTGAAAGCCTGTATCATAAAAATCCTTTATCGTTGTCTGATGTGCTCCCTACATAACCAAGAAAAACAGGTTGATGGCTGCAGAGAAACAGAGTTCATTAAAAGCTTTTGTTGTAGATTTTCCAGAGCTGACACCCATTTTTCACACAAGTTGAATAAATTATATTTCACACAAACCCTTTTGTTGACATAGCAACCGTCATATGTCGCACTCAGAACACTCATCTCCTTTTAGTAATATCAACCATGGGCCAAATTGCCTGTTAGTCTGAAAAGGCTGATATGTTAAACTATTACTCATCAACTACCAGAAGAGTTACTGAGTACACTGAATTTTATAACGAAATATATTTGCATGTAAAACAAAATGGATTTTATTTCCTTTGCTAATCCTATTTAGCCATGTCAGACTGTAGCCCAGACATGTAATGTAATCAGTTGAAGCAAAGATATTTTCCAAATCAGTCATTCTGGGTCTCATTGTTTTTGCAAAAGTGCTAAGAATTTAGGTTCCATAGCATTCGTCTGGGATGTCAGAATGAGTTATAAAGGCAGGAACATAACGTGTTCAGCTTCTAATATGAGGTTTTCTCCTTGTGCAGATGCATATACCATTTCACAGTTTAGAAGAACTTTTTTGAGAAGGGTCACAACTAAGGTTTCGTTTTGTTTTGTTTTTTAGCAGTAGCCTATTTAGAGGCGAAATAGTATTGGAATAGTATACTATTCTCTTTTTTTCTTCTAACAGAATGAAATAGTGGACTCACAATGCCTGAAAACCTCTCGAGGTAATCCATTTGCACAGAAATAAATATCAGTAGGGTTTCAGGTCCCTTTCAAGCACACCTGCAGCAGTGCTGATCTCTGCGGTGGCACTTTTTCTTCTAGATTGGTTTGAAGGATCAAATCTTTGTAGGATTGCCAGGCTTCTACATCCAAGGTGGCACATGGAAACTTAGATAAAACACAGTCTGCTGTGTTTTATCAGATGAAATAGGTTTCAGGAACCAGGTATATAAACATATAAATGTGTTGTGATGATTTTCCTGGAATTCTGCTTGTTTCTGTTGTTTTATCCGAAGGCACCCTGCAAAAATGCAAGACAGAGGGTTTCCTGGGAGTTCCTCAGACACTGAAAGCTGCGCAGGGGAGACTATGAATACTTAGACTCTGGTGAGGCAGACCTGGAAGGGATACAAGCTTGAAGGAGACCTACAGCATTAGGAATCACAGTGCAATGCAATATTGCCAACCCTTTCAGGTTAGTAAACATTGGTCATATCCATTCATTCATGCATATCATAGGTGGATTCATAACGTGATACAGAATCTTTTGAAAAATGTTTCATTGGACCAAATGATTTTGCATAACCAAATGATGTGGATGGGCTGAATCATCCTTCTCGTCTCTCTTGGAAGGCATGGGGTGATTTAAATGCTGATGAGTTCTTGAGCCTTGTTGAAAGCATATTATACAGCAGTGTTTCTCAACCTCAGCAACTTAAAGCTGTGTGGACTTCAACTTCCAGAATTCCCCAGCCAATACTCTGGGAGTTGAAGTCTACACAGCTTAAAGTTTCTGAGGCTGAAGAACACTGTTATAGAGCAATGTGGATAAGTTGTGTGTATTTGGGGCGGGGGGTAATTTACAATTAGTGGTCATCATTGTAAGAACAGAAAGGGCGATGATCTTATGAAGTTAAGCACTGTGCTGTTGAGTGTTCCAGTCCTACAGAGAAAAAGGTGCCATCTGGTCAATTTCAATATAGAGGGTGAAGTTCTATTTTGCAGGTTATCTGCTCTATTTGTTAGACTATTGGCCATTTACAAAACAAATAAATCATTAATAAAACTAGAGATCATCATCACTGAATAAGTATTTCCACAGAAAAGATGGTTGACTTTTTATAGATACATGCTTTTGAAGAACATCTTCAAAAAATTGTTTTAGAGGCATCAAAGTTTGTTTTATAGACAGGGGGCTGGTATGTTTTTGTCTGTCCTAGGCCTCAACAAGAAAAACTGTGGTTTGCAATTATTGCTACAGGATTAAAAACATCAAGAGCTTCCTGGATGAGTGCTATTTCTGTAAATTCTGTCACACCTCTTACTGCCATAAATTTACCCACACTTGCCAATACTACTGTTCATGCCTGAAGCAAGACTAAAGATTTTTTGTTTTGCTTCTTTTTTTGCTCCTTGTTAATGGATCCTAAATCTATTTGCTTTGTATGAATTTTCCAAGCAGTTTAGCAAGCTGTGTCAGCTTTTGCAAAACGGGAGTGAAACCGTACTCCCATCTGGCATATAATTTTTATTAGGCTACTCTTGTCTTCTGTTAGCATTACTTTATCAAGTAGAGTGTTTCCTAAGTACATCAAATTTACAGTTATGAGATTAAGCACATCTGGCATCATATTAAATACTGGATTAAGAAATAGGTACAGTAAAAATTATATTGGAGTAAACTATTTTTGAATGGCTGCCCAGCCCGAGGAGTTTGAAATATAAGTACTGTAAAAAGACTATCAGGAAAGATGAAACTGCCCATCATCTCTTAGGTCTGTCTGTCTGTCTGTCTGTCTGTCTGTCTGTCTGTCTGTCTATCTATCTATCTATCTATCTATCTATCTATCTATCTATCTATCTATCTATCTATCTATCTGCTTTTAAAGTAATAACAAAAAAAGAAAAAGGAACAAAACACAAAGATAATTATGATAGAAATACATACATTGTCAAAGAGAAAAAAAACCCACATAGAAAGTGCTTTAAAAAAAAGTGAAAAAAAATACAAGAAAGAAAAAAAATGAAGTCCATGGAATTTGACAATGGACAATGTAAATGGATTCTCCATGCTCTTACTATGGCCAAAAGACTGACATTGCAGCATTGGAAAGATAAATGTATGGCTCTGTTTGTTCAATGGATTGAAGACCCGATTGCACTTGCCACCTATGAACGGATGGTCCATAAACATAGACTTTGTATGGACAAGTATAATGAAATATGGGACTCATTTATACAAAATACAGGAGGTTAAAAAAAATGATAGTCATATAAATCTATTAGAAATAAATATATATGTACTTGTATAATATTTGCATTAGATAAGTATATAAAGAATTGTAACTGTTCACTGTTATAATGATATATTATACTGTTTTTTTTCTTTTTTTTTTTGTAACTATTAGTACTAATTTAGACAAAGACTTGCCAGAGCAGCAGATCTTCTGGTTTTGGCAATTATTTTTACATCAGCCTGTATGCATAAATAACATGTTCTTTTTTTAGTTGTTAGGGTTGCATGTTTCTTTTTATTTCCTTACCCCCAAACCTGGATTTGGTGCAGTTCATACCTATCTGAATATGGGTGGAGTGAGGTAGTCAGATGATATAACACCCACAATGTAGAAAGTAGACAGTTCACTGGTGGATTTTAAAGTATTGTTTTTTAGATAGTTTGCTTTCAAGTTATCTGAAGATTTATCTACAGAAGTCCTTCATACATGACTATCTTGAGGGCTGTTAAATTGACCCTTAAGGAGAGGGGCCTTTTCTGCAGTGGCTCCATTCCTTTGAAATGGGTTGTTTATTTGTTTTACCAAACATCTAGGTCACCTCAACTGCAGTTTAGGCAGCTTATAAAATATAAATTATCAGGATTAAAAAAAGAAAAAAGGAGGCAATAATAGCAAACAATAGGATTATCTACATTTTCTACATTTGGGAAAACAACGTGACCTCATACAAAGCAATACAAAATTAACATCAGAACACAATTCACTCTGTCCTAGAGCCTGCTGAAAAATTCTGTCCTTCCTTCCTTCCTTCCTTCCTTCCTTCCTTCCTTCCTTCCTTCCTTCCTTCCTCCCTCCCTCCCTCCCTCCCTTCCTTCCTTGCCAAACCACCCTATCCCAAAGGCTGCTGAATGTTTTTCTTTCTTTCTTCAATGTTTTCTGAGAGCATGTCAGAGTCAAGGCCATACAGACTTCATGGGGAATGGTGTTCCAGATGGCAGTTGTGGCTGCAGAGAAGATCCACTTCCAAGCTCCTGTAAGATGGCACTACTTTCCTGATGGGACTGGAGTGAGCCAACCCTCCCAGGTCTTATTGGGCAGGCAGAAACCACTGGAGAGAGCCAGTCCCACAGCTATTCAGACCCTAAGCATCTTAAATTGCACCCAAAATCCAACTGGGATCTGACAGGCCTGGATGATTACAAGCTTTTAGGAAGGCTTTATAGACTTGCTGTCTGCAGCTCCCTGCATGCTATTTGTTGGGTAGTATTGAAGTGCAACTGTTGCTGACTCAGCTCCAAAATCAGTCTGCGGTTTCAGTGTTGTGACATTAAGTCAAGAGAAGGTCCCAAAGGACACTTCCATATTATTGTTTTGTACCACTTTGGCATCAGCTTTAGATGTTAGCGGTGTATTTCTTCATTGGCAGAAACTCTTCCCTCACCTCACTTCTTGGTTCAAGCCAGACATTTTTTCTCCTCCCCCCCCGCCCCAATATTCCATATTTTACCCTTGGAGCTTGTCTTTTCCTATATGCATTGTTTAGAAGTCCCCCTCCCCCCCACCATAGAATATGCGCTCTCTGTATTTCAAGTTTGGCAAAAATGAAAATGACCACAGTTTGGTTTCAACTTGTTTGGTAAGAGATTATGGGGAAGTTGTGGCTATGCCAGGGGTATACATTTAAATTAAGATCTAAATTTAAGTTCTGTTTCTCTAACATTATTTATTTAAATTTATTGGCTGCCCAATAAATTTAAATAAATTTAATGTAAGTGGACTTTCATGCAAGTAGCAAGGAAAGATCATAGGAAAATAAGAGTGACTTTGAAAGCCGAGCAAATGCATGGATCGAGCAATATATTGAAAAACCCAAGGGATGGAGTGGATCTTCATAGATCAGCTTTCCCCAAATTGGTGTTCTCCAGATATATTGGGACTGCAATACTCCGATTTCTCAGCCAGCAGGGGCTTCAGGTCTTGTCATAAATCATTTAGTCCTCTTAGTGTTTCGTAGAGCAAATTTAAGTGAAATTGATGTCTTGTGACCTACTACAAACACAGTGCCAGGAAACCTCGAGACATTTCTGCAGATGAAGCTTTAATTGCTTTGGAGGCACCTTTATCTCTCTTCTGTGAGGTTTGGTTTGATTTTTGTTAATGAAGTAAAGAAAATGGAAAGGTGCTCTTTTAATGGAAATTATTATTCTAATGAATGAAGATCTTACATTCATGTCAAAGCATAAATGAAGCGACAGTTTCTTTAAACCTTATGTGGAAAACATCTTCATTAAATGGGGGAATGGTGTCACTTCACAGAGAGAGTATTCAAATGATTTTGGGGGAGGAGGTCAAAGAAATATAATAGTTCCCAGTTCTTCTACAGTTCTGTTTTTTGCCCCGAGTTCCATCTTGAACTCAAATGTAGATCTGAGGTTGTGATTACAGAATTTGATGCAGCATTATCACTGGAAATGATAATGCTGATTTTCATTCCTCCTTTGGTTTGAGTTTTACTGTCAGGAATTGTTAAATAAAACAGAAGGCTTAGTAGAGACTAAACATGTCTAGTTTAACTGTCATTAAAAAAAAAAAAGTAACACAAAATTGTGTGACTTTGATAAGCTCCAGCAGACATCCAAGTGTCCAAACTAGATGAATCCTGACTCCGGACATTTTAAGCCAGGGATGTACAGTCTGTAGCTTCAAGGTTGGTGCCCTTCTGAAAGCCTTGAGTGAGGATCCTTGAACCTGCTATTCTATTGTAATTGTTAGCATGAGGAAGGAAGGAGGTCACATGGAGAATAATCTTATTATTGTGACTGCATTTGATTTAATTTTAACTTTAATTTTATTTACTACACTTTCTGTCTTGATTCTGCCCACTTCTTCAAGAGCTGCCTCTAGCATGCCTCTCAAAGGTCAGTTGTAATCCTCAGCCCTAAGGGAAATCCCTGGTTTAAGGCTACTTAATGAACACCACTCTTGAAATCAGCCTAGAACCTAATAGATAACCAACGAAAGTAGTTCATTGAACTTCCGAAAGATCTCCTGTTAGGTACCAACCAGACCAGACTAACTCTGCATAAACAAAATTACTATTTTGTTTACTACTACTTTACTAGTAGTAATACTTTTTACTAGTAATTAGTAATTAGTATTACTAATTATAGGATCAATGGGCCCTTTAAGGTTTCTTCAGGAACAGTTTCTCAAGGCAGATGGAAAATCATGCCTCTTTCAATAAGACATTTGCTTCTTTAAAGGTCTGTTCTGAAAAGATCAAGAAAGAGAGGATAATCAGATAATAAAGGCCATGAGCCAATTATTCAGTTCTGCAAGGACACTAGAGCAAAGAGTGATTGAAGCTAGTCCATGGGTCCAAAGCCAAGAGAAACTTTACTAAATATTAAGAGAGACCAAGGCAAAGGTCAATACATTCAAGAAAACAGTTTTCTGTCATGGATTCCAAACATGATGGTATAAGACAGCCTTGAATGAATGCTGTTTCCACCAACTGTCTCAGCCTTTGATAATACTGTATCTTCCAAAAATCCCAGCAGATGACCATTCCCATGCTCAGCTGATACTTATTATTGGTTGAATTTTCAAGGAGGATATTTTTCCCATGACACCTTGCCCTATAATTTACTATTCTTCCATGATTCAATTCTCTGTTTCTCTATTTGACAGTGTCTGCTTAGAACCCAGCACTGTGGATCCAAAGAAGATGCAGAGACTAGTTTTGCTTCAGCTTCTACTTCCCAACCCAAGCTTTGGGTCCAAATAGGTAACACAGTGTGTATATCACTATTTAATTAGTAGCTTTACCTTGTATATCCTTCCAATATCTTTATTTCCTGTTAAAATATAAAGGTATGGTTAGGTACCAATATTCATCTTTAATAATTATGTCAGAGAAGAGAAAGAGAGCTTTACCTTTGAGTAGATATTTGAGTTGTGAGATTTTTCAATATGTTTGATTTGACTGCAGCATATGAATGTAGGGGTGAACAAAAACTAGGGGAATTCTGTTCCACGCCCCACATCAATTTTCCTGGGTGTTCTTTTCTGTTTTTCCTGCCAGAATTGTCAAGTTGTAAATGCATTGGGATAACAATGACATTGCCGTAGGAGTCCCTCATTCTCTTAGTTTATTCATTGTACCAAAATTGATTACTGAATTGACCTATTTTCTGGGTTTGCCCAATGCACTTAATCATAAACTAATCAAGGAGACTTGGTTTACACAATGTGAAGCCAACAAAAATTAACCAAAATTAAAAGTGAACTGCTTAGCAGCCACTAGGTATGCTACAGATCTGGTTGTGTGTGTTGTGTGAACCCAGTTACCTAGCTTTTTGTCAAGAGGCAGGAGTGAAACAGAAGGGAAAAATTGCTAAGTACTGGGTTTCAGAGGGAGCTGAGAGCTGTTCCTGTTGGGGCTCTGTGGGGCTCTGGTGGCCGCTTGGAATAAGAGGGCTGTTGAGGCCTTGGATTGGATCACACCTACGTGACCTCTCCCATCTCATGGATCCCGTCATTCCCTGTGGTTCACCGAGGAATTGAGAGAAATGAAATGAGAGAAGTGACATCTAGAGTGTTGCTGATGTTCGATGAGGGACGAACTTGACCTAACACATGTTAGAGCTGCTATTAAGGCCTACTTCATGGTGGTAAGGGCGATGAAGTGACAATACTTCTCCAGCCTTATTGCACCTGCATTTAGTTGTCCTGTGGCCTTGTTTTGAATGACATGTGCCCTCTTGGGTAGAGAGGGTTCAGAAACCCCCCTACAGGGCCCTGTGGAAGAATTTGCTCAACATCTGTTGGACAAAATTGCTCAAATTCATTATCAGTGGGATGCTGACTTTTTTGCAGGTCCTAGGGAAATGCCCAGGGCAGAGTCTTGCCCTGTTATCTGGGAATGGTTTGTTGGGCCTGAGGAAGTGGACAGGGTTCTTATAACTCTGAGCTCAGCCACCTGCTCTCTAGATCCATGCCCCTCCTCGCTAACTAACGCTGTTGTACGGGTGGGCTCTAGTAGTGGTGAATTCTTCCCAGAGTGAGGGGGGAATGTTCCTCTGCCCCTTAAGGATGTGCTGGTCTGCACCCTCCTCAATAAATCATTGCTGAATCCCACCATACTGGACAATTTTTGTCCAGTATCTAACATTCCCTTTTGGGGGAAGATAATTGAGAAGGTGGTTGCGCAGCAGCTTTAGAGGACTCTGGATGAAGCAGATTATTGGGACCCCTTTCAGTCAGGATTCAGGCCTGAATATGGGATGGAAATGGCATTGGTCACACTTTTGGATGACCTTTGGTGGGAGCAGGATGGACGTTGTGCATCCACCCTCACTCTGCTTGATCTCTCAGCGGCCTTTGATACTATTGACCATGGTATCCTTATGGATCAGCTCTGGAGATTGGGGGTGGGTGGCACTGTATTGTGCTGGTTCTCCTCCTTTCTCCAGGGTCATTCCCAGGCAGCAGTGATTGGAGAGGAGAGATTTCGCCCTCGGTCTCTACTCTGTAGGGTTCCACAGGGTTTGGAGCTCTCCCCTCTCCTATTTAACATCTACATGAAACTGTTGGGTGAGATCCTCCATTGCCATGGGGTGAGGTATCATCAGTGTGCTGATGAAACCCAACTATATCTTTCTGCCCCTGGCAATTTAAGCAATGCTGCTGATGTCCTGTTCCAGTGTCTGGAGGCTGTGGGCCACAGCTGAACCCTGGCAAGACTGAGTGGCTCTGGGTTTTGGGGTCCTCCGGTTCAGGGACTATGCCATCTTTGGTACTGGATGGGGTTGCGCTGCCCCAAACAGACATGGTGGGCAGCTTGGAGGTCCTCCTAGACTCATCACTCCTGCTTGAAGAGCAGGTAGCAGTTGTGGCTAGAAGGGTTTTTGTACAGCTTCGTGTTTTAATTACAATCAGTCCCCTACTTATGAACAGGTTATGTTCCAAGAGGCTGTTTGTAAGTCTGTTTTGTTCATAAGTCCAACCAAGTAAAAAGTAAAAAAAAAAAGGAGGAAGCAGGAGGCAGGGCAGTGGTGTGGGCAGAGGAGCCCTATCTTCTGCTGCCAGTGCGTCACCAGGTGAGGCAGGAGAGGTGGTGGTGGCTCCCTGGACTAAGGGACAAGCTGGTGGGGCGCAGCATGCTCTGTTAGTGGGCAAGGCAGGAGACCTCTGCCCCCCTCTCCCCTGTCCTCTCCCACTGCACTCTCTCCTGCCTCACCTGGTGATGGAGTGCGCTGTGTAAACTAACCCTTTCTGGGAATTCCAACTCCAATGAGGACAAACAGAAGGTGGGAGAAGGCGGGAAAGGGTTAGTTTGTGGCGTGCTGCAAACTAATCTTTTCCCACCTTCTCCCACCTTCTGGCCTGACTTCCAGCCCGGCTTCCATTTCTGACTTCTGAGTCCATCTTGTTCGTATTGGTGAAAGTTCGCAAGTAGGGGACTGTCTGTATAGTTATTGTTTAACATTTGGATTTTATGCTTGTTTTATTGTAAGCCATTCAGAGACACTTATTGTGAGATGGGCGGCTATATAAATGTGATATAAATAAATAAATAAATAAATAAAGAGGGCGACTATGATTAACAGCCAGGAGACATGAGTGAATCAACACTTTGAATTAAAAGTAATTTACAGTGGTACCTCAGGTCACGAACTTAATTTGTTCCGCGACTCTGGTCGCGACCCAAATTGGTCACAACCTGAATCAAATTTTCCCATAAGGTTCAATGTAAATACGGTTAATCCATTCTGAACCATATGTATTTTTTTTTTAAACCACAAAAATATGAAACAAAGTACAGTACAGTACAGTACAGTGCAGTGCAGTACGAAGAGAGAGAACGCTAACCTTGCTCGAGGCGACTTCTGGCGTGGAGGACAGGAAGGCGGGTGGGGAGGAGGTTATTGTTTGGAGGGAGAGTCCCCCTCCAAAAGGACATCGGGGAGATCTCCTTCAGGGGTTTCCTCTCTTCTTTGTCTCTTAGCTGTAGGCTCAGTTCTGGGGAAAAACCTGCCTAAAGTCAGTTGTTTTTTCCTGCGCTGCATAACCCTCCGGAAATGAGAGAACACGTTATCGTTCATAAGATTCAGCACTCTGCTTGTCACAGTTCTGTTGGGGTGGTGCTTCTCAATGAAATCCTGGCACTCATTCCATTTTGCCATGATGGATTGTATCACTTTACTGCTCACCTCCTCCCCCTCCTCCTCTTCCTCAGTGGAATGCTCCTCGCCAAGCACTTTCTGTTGCTCACTCTGGAGCTCAGCAAGTTCTTCTGTGGTCAGCTCCTCCTTATGGTCCTCAACAAGCTCCTCTATGTCCGCATCATCCACAACCAGACCCATGCTCTTGCCCATGGACACAATCTCCTCCACTACCTCTGCATCAGACCCTTCAAAGTCACGTTCAGCGACACATTCTGGCCACAGTTTCCTCCAGGCTGAGTTTAAGATGTCCGGCAGGTGACATCTCCCCAGGCTTTGTCAATTAGGCTGATGCAGTGGAGGATATTGAAATGTTTCTTCCAGAATTCTTTCAGAGTCAAGGATGTTTCTTCAGTGACATTGAAACACCTGGTGAAGAGCACCTTTGCGTACAGCTTCTTAAAGTTGCAGATCACTTGCTGGTCCATGGGCTGCAGAAGAGGTGTTGTGTTGCGGGGGAGGAACTTGACCTTTATGAAGTCATACTCAGCGTCCATATCATCCACCAAGGCTGGAGGGTGTGCTGGGGCATTGTCCATCAGAAGAAGGCACCTTTCAGGCAGTTGGTTGTCAGAAATATATTTTTTAACAGTGGGTGCGAACACCTCGTGCAGCCATTCCATGAACAATTGCCTTGTGACCCAAGCTCTCACATTGGCCCTCCTCATGACAGGCAGTCTGGCCTTGTTCACATTGTGTTCCTTGAATGCACGAGGGGTCTGGGAATGGTACACCAGTAGTGGCTTAATCTTTAGCTCGCCGCTTGCATTCACACACGGCAAAAGGGTCAATCTGTCCTTCATGGGCTTGTGCCCTGGCAGTGCCTTTTCCTTCTGCGTGATATAGGTTCTGTTTGGCATCTTCTTCCAGAAGAGCCCTGTCTCATCGCAGTTGAACACTTGCTGAGCAACGTATCCTTCTGCCTTCATGAAGTCCTCAAATTCTTTCTTGTAGGCTTCTGCAGCAGCCTTGTCAGAACTGGAAGCCTCACCATGTCTTTTCACACTGTGGATGCCACTTCTCTTGCGGAATTTATCAAACCAGCCTCTGCTGGCTTTAAATTCTTCACTTGCTATGCTTGTAGAGGGTTTTTTTTGCAGTAAATCACTGTGCAATTTCCTGGCTTTTTCACAGATCATAGCTTCATTAACGCTATCACCTGCCAGCTGTTTCTCATTCAGCCACACTAACAAAAGTTTTTCCACCTCTTCCAGCACTTGTGTCCTCTGCTTGGTTAACATCATTACTCCTTTTGCCACATCAGCTCCTTTGATGGCATCTTTATTCTTCAAAATAGTCGAGATTGTCGACTTCGCCATCTTGTACTCCGAGCCCAGATCAGTCACACGAATACCACACTCGTGCTTTTCTACAATTTCCTTCTTCAATTCAATGGTTATTTTCTTCAAAACCTTATTCTTACCATGCTTGCTCTGCACTTTCTTTGGAGCCATGCTAACAAGCACACCAAAAAGCTTCACAGGATGTCTGTCTGCTACCGTGATCTCGCCTACAGGAAGCCATGACCACATGTCATGGCAGGGAAAATGGCCGCGGATCCTGTTCGTCACCCGATGCAGAGTTCGCAAACGGAAGCAAAATTTTGCGAACGGTGCTGTTCGTGACCCAAATTGTTCGTGAACAGAAGCGTTCGTGACCCGAGGTACCACTGTATTACCACCTACACCTTGAATGAAAAGTTTAGCGTATACTCTAGCTCTTACTTTCTGCTGACCATGTAAGTGAGCTCCCTCAACATATGAAAAATGCTTTCTTCAGCTATAACTGCAAATCACTCTAGATGCATGCAGTATATTAATTACATTGTAAAATAGACCAATGTAAGAACATAATTAAAATCAATGAGCTTAGAACATAATTGTTTATTTTCATGAATAGATTTTTAAAGAGATATTTCAGCAATCACTTTTGGACTGCACATGCTCAATTTTCATCAGCCTGAAAGGTCATGTGAGAATGGGAAATATAAAAAAAGGTAGATGCATTTTTCATGGTGACTTATGATGGTTATGCATTTAACACAGGCATTCATTTCTTGTATTTAAATAGTTTTATAAAGCAGATTCACCAGGCATCATATAATAATTTTAAATTAAACTGATAATAGAAGAAAAAATCAAATTAAATCTAAAACATTACAAGCTAACATGGTAAATATGCTACTGGAATATAGCCAAGACCATGTGCATTGATTCAGAATCACAGGAACAATCTTGTTGATTTCATTATAATTATTGAATAATACCGCTCAACTTTATGGGAAAGTTATGAGAATGTGATCTGTATGCTGGGTCCTAAATATGGATAGATAATTTATACTGTCCCCTGATCTCTCTTCTTCTTTATTAAGTTGGATGAGGACAGAACCCTTCAAACAGAATATGCTTTCAGACACAGCAATAATCTGTAATAGGTTGTCAGGGAACTGTCACCCCTAAACTAAGATACATAGCCCTCCTCTATCCCAAGTTTATAATTTTTCTACTGGGTAAACACTAGTTCCTGGAAGTATGTCAGCTCTTTCCTTACAAGAAGACACAGATTGCCTGAGCACATCCAGACCTCCCTTTCTAGTAAATATCTTTATTACTTTACACAAAGAATAAGACAGAAGGAGCATGACATTGTAGCTGCAGTTATTGCTGAATTATTGATTTAATTTAGCCATATGGACTGACTCAAATGGCTCTTTATTTTCGGTATGTCTCCCTACCATTCTTTCACCAATATAGATGGGCAAAGGACCTTGATGAGTTAAACAAGCTGCTTTTAGCATTTTCAAAGAGATTATATATACATCATAATCTGCATATCAATCCTTATCTAGTCAAAATGACGACATCAGTGCTGGAGAAGGAAGTACAGGCATCTTAAGAAAATGTTAGAAAAATATTGGGGAATAATAAATACACAGCTAAATGATACACAAGTCAGCTATCACAGACTGGCCTTCTCTGTTAGTTTATGCAATGGGAAATGTGTTTGGTCCCGACTGTCATCTTGTTTAATGCTGGGAAAGGTGGATGGGAAGAGAAGAAGAAGATGACCAACAGCAAGGTGGGTGGATGTTATTACAGCAGCAGTGGGTGCCCTCTTGCGAAAACTGAAGGGTCAGGCTGGGGACTGATCATTCTGGAGAAGTTCTCCTTATATGGCTGTTAAGAGTTGACACCAGTTTGATGGCACATAATCACACTGTTTAACTAAAAGGTGTATCTTTCTCTTGCCGGGTCTTCATTATTCAATTTTAGGAATCATTTTAAAGTACATTGAAATTGTAATTATTGCTGATCACCCTGAGGACTGATTTGAGTTGAAAGTTCAGTTTTAAAATGAATGAAGAACTAACTGACTGGAATAGGCATTAATAATTCAGATCATTATCAGGCTGAGAAAAGTAATGGGATGGTGGAGAAGGTACACATCCCCCCCCCCCCATGAACCAGCATCAGGGATTATAAGTGTTAGAAACTGCACTGGATAATTACCAGTTTTAGTTTTGCATCCAACAGAATCCCAGTCAATCCTTGTATCCACCTGTAAGCAAACACACATACTACCTGTTCGGCTAGCAAAAATGGCTTGTTTTTTATTAAACGTCAGGGAAACATGAAAAATAGTTAACGGGTAAAATGTGAAAAAAGGCAAGCAAGGGAGAGAGAGAAAGAGATGAACTACAAAGGAAGAGATAGAAGGACAGAGAACATTATGAACTCCAAGCCACAGGAAATAATACTGTAGATAATTAGTAATGGACAATCCCAAAAGGAGTGGCCTTTGTTATTCCAGCTTTAATGTAATGCACGTAACATAACATATGTACATAATAAAAGAAGAATAGAGATCTCCCTTCTGCACCTTAGAATAGGGAAAAATTTGGTGGGCAGGAATTACGTTTAAGTCCAGTCCTATAGACAACCAATTCAAAAGGACTTTTCAGGGGAAAAATTACAAAAACTGGATCTCCTTATGGGGAGGAGGCATCAGTTCTGTTATTATCTGTGTGGTAGAGGAAAGAGATGAATTCATTGAATTGCCAGATTAAGGTTCCCAGTGGCCAAATAAATATCTGAACGTTGCGTATATTTTGAGGGCACAAATTAAGGAGCAGCAGTAAGTCTTTCACTGGGGTTGAATTAGTCTTACTTAGTGCCACTTTTACTTTGAATAACCTCTGACATTCCATGGCTTTTGCACTGAAATGATTCTCTGGTCACTGAGCTTTGCAGGGAGCTGCCCTAGTGGAAACGTGACAGCTATTGCCAGGGAAGAAAAGGCGTCAGGGAGGGACTGGAGGCAATGGCACCGAGACAACCCCCCGCAACATTTCAGATTCTTCCTTGTGTAATAGAAATATTATTGTAAACAACTGTCCCATGTGCTTAAAAACATGTACCAAATTGTACATCATGCGCGCAAAACATTTTTATTTATTTAATTTAAAACATCTATATAGCTGCCAAACTCTGGGCGGCTCATAACCAACTCTATTATGACCCCACCCCCACGTTCTACTCGTTATTACCCTGTTCCGTTTTGTGACAATAATGTTTTCTGAACTTTGGTGTGGAAAGCTGTAGAATTCATCCAGATCTCACATGCAGTGTCTGTCTACATGCAGCTCTCTACAAATGAGACAGGTTGCAACAAATTGTATTAGGAAAATATAGCTGCCGGCTAGTCCTTTCATAATTCATATTGTGGCGTGCTTGATTTTTACTGTTGATTTTCCACCTTTAGGAATAAACTTTACTTCTCCCATATGGGCTCTTGTACTAATAAAAGAGTCAATCTTGCTGGCTTTAGAACAAGCAATGTATCCTCTCTATGTATAAGATTAGCTTTTTACTGCAGGTGAAGTTACCGTGGAAACAACAGTTTGGTTTATCCCAAAAGCTTAAAATATTCCCTCCTTCCAGTAAAATAAATAGTTTCATGGTAGTGCATTTTAAATAAAATCAGCTGTAGATATTCATTAATGCAGGGAAATCAAGCTAAATACAAGTTTAATTTACGGTGTAAAGGAGGTTAATCAGCTTTCTCCTTTATTTATGAATACACAGTATTTCTGCTATATTTTTCTGCAAGGAAGGAATGTGGGAAATGAGTACAGAGAATGACTCATTTTATAGTTTTCTGTAATGCAAAGATATATAATCTTTTTATGACGAATCAGCAACTATTTCTGATCTCTGGGTATTTGTTGGAGAATAGCTTGCCAAGAAATAGCCTGCCCAGAAGAAATAAAAGAGATTATTTGAATAGCCTATCTTCTATATTTGGGGAAAGTAATTGCTGAATTTATTGTGCTTCCACACTTTGAATGTTCTCATGTCTTCCTTCCACCCCCTCCTGTAGGATTACCACCAGTAAAAACATTTCAACTACTCATATGATTTGATAAGGATCAAATGAGGCACCATCAAAGAAAGCAATCACTTTCTAGATGAGTAGGATACTTGAAATTATGGCAGATCATGTGTATTTGTAAATTGAAAAGGAAGTGACTGGATCATGACTTTTAAAAATAAAAATGTCTAATTTACATGATCATTGAGGTTTCCTTAAACTTAAGTTTTACATTAAATGCTTTTTTCAGATACTGTATCATACTGGATTATCTTGATTTGCATGTCAGTAAATAAACAATAGGCATCTGTTGAGAAAATGGATCACCAACTTTTTGATGTCAGGGCACATTTTGAATTTTGAGAACATGTTATGGGCACTCCCTTAAAATGTTTGCCATGGAGGATGTCGATAATAATCAATTACTAATATATTAGAAGGTAAAAAAAAGTCCTCCGCTGCATTCATTCATCATTTTGTTTTCTAAGAACATCGTTTCTCAAAGGCTTAGTTAGAAATAGAGGTTATGCTTAAGGCTGATATTTCACAGTGTGATATTTACCCATTCATTTTTTAAAATTAAAAAAGCTAAATAGAATCAAATTAAGTAAGGCAGGGAGGTTGATATATGCCAGGGAACATGTTAGTTATGTAGTATCCTGGGGTTTAGAATATATAAACAGAAACTGTTGGCACAATTTAAGATGATCTGCTGCTCATGGAATCCTGTTGGCTGAGCTACACTTAAAATCTAATTTTGCATAGTATTACTTGAGTTGAATATACTGGTTTGCAGAACACTGAACTTTCTGTGGCTATTGAATGTGCTCAGTCCTCACTGGACGCTTTTTTTTTTTTTTTTTTTTACTCCCCTTAAGATTTTTTCCCCTGAAGATATTTTTGTTATGTTTTGTTTTTGATACTTCTGCAAAGAGATTGATTTCATCCAAGGGTGCTGTCATATATGGATGCTCTGTAGGTTTTAAGATGGTAGACCCCAGCAGGAAGCAGGCCAATTACCACTGAGAAAAGATTTTTCATTATAAAAGTGATAATAGATGAAATAAACTTTGCCTTCCCTGAAAAAGTGATATATATGATCTCTAATTCCAATTTCTTATCCTCTCTCTGTGTCTTCCATTCTCTATGAAATAGATATTCCTACATTCTTACTTTATCACTTCTACTGTATTATAGTTCTGCTCGCTATTCTTACCTTCCATTTCTATTCCTTACTTCTCTATAATTTGTTTATCTTCATGCTTTGGTCTTATACTGGGGTTTAGCCTCTGTTGACTTGATCTTAATTTCCTGGGTCTCCTATTTTAGCTTCAGCCGCAGTCCTCCAGTATGCTCCTGTGCTTGTAGGCTGCAGGGTAGGTAGTGGAGGTAGTCTTGTATTCACTGGGTTCATTCCTGCTAACTCATCAAGCCAGGTGCCGATGCTGTTTTTGGCCTCTTGTTCCCTCTTCTCCCATTTGAAAGAGGTTGCTGCTACTGTGTTGTCTGGCCTTCACTGACCTCTACACTGTCCTGTTTCCTGCTGAAGCTGCTGCTGCCATGGCCAGATCTTCTCATTTGTGCCCCCTCCCCAGATGTCTGGGCTCACCATTCTCCATTGCTGGGTTGCTGCTGAAGCAATTTCCTCTCAACATCACATGCATCCTGTGGCTACACCTTTGCTCACCCTGGGCCTCTTTGGCTTCGTCTTTTGCGGCCTACTTATGCATGGCCCCTCGCATACAGCAAGTTTTTCTTCCATGGCCACTGCTCCAACTGAGGTAGCTGACCCCCACTTTTTAAAGGACTGACTGCTTTTTCTTACCTGAGTAGGGTCCTTAATAGCTATGGGTATGAGAGAGAAAAAGGGGTAGGAATTTCTGCTGCTGTAGCACCACTTTGGCTATGCAGGGATCAATACAGAAAGACTGTGCTCACTATCAGTCTTATGAGGAATTCAGACTATTTTGGGCTGTTTCAGGAAACACACCAATATTGTAAAAGAAAGACAATGGGAAAAGGAGCATAATTCAAAAGCAAGAAGAGACTGCCCAGAGAGCCCATGTGTTCTGAGGGACTGCACTCAATTGTATAGGATGAAAAAGCTAATCTCATTAACAGTTGCTGTTTCCTTGGGGTATGTTCTGAAAGCTGCTGATTGCACAGTATAGATGATTTAAGCGCCTGCTTTCTGCTGAGTAAGCAGAGACTGTAAAAGGAATATAAGCAGGCAGATTCTAGAAAGAAAGCTCACTGAGCAAGTGACAAGAGAAGAGTTGGCCAGTAGACTTAAATGAGGTAGATAAAATTTCTGTTTAACTAGAGAGTGTGTATTTGGCTAATCAGGGAAACTTAGAAGAAATAAAAGTCTTAAGAAACAAATGTGAAAATAAATGGACAGATGTCTCTAATTGTTTTCTGCAACAAGTATGACTTATTAGTGTTCCTCTCCCAAAATTAATTTGGCATACATTTAGAGTAGATCAGCTGATGACAGAAGATGAAGATTGATCAAATCAAACAGATGCAACAACAGGAGATGAAAGAGGAAGCAAGTTTTCATTGGATAAAAGTGACAACCAGTAGCAAGAAATGCAGAAGGTATTGTTAAATTAGAAGCAGCTTTCAGACATTCTCTCTCTCTCTCTCTCTCTCTCTCTCTCTCACACACACACACACACACACACACATAGTCTCTGAGGCTTCAGGAGAAGAAAAAAGATACTGTGGAAAATGAAACTGCATGGTGAATCCCAGAGGAGATTCATCTGCATCCTGCAAGAAGACAAAGAGAAGGGTCCTGGTAGTTGGTGACTCACTGTTACAGTATAAGGAACCAGTATTGGCTAGAGACACTGGCTTGTGAAATGTGTTGTCTGCCAAGAGCAAGGATATGGCAGAACATCTTCCACGGCTTGTCACTACCATGGACAATTATCCCTTTCTGCTAATCTGTGTGTCACAAATGATGCTATAAAGAACACCAACAACCATATCGCCTGTCAGCCCTTCTAGGTAGCTCAGGTCAAGAAACAGGCATGGCAGGGATTCCTGGAAAGCTCTTTATTGTAGTAAGGTACAATAACAGAATCTTGAAAGCCTGTCCAAGTTTCTCTCTGTCCCAACTTACACTAAACAAAATCAAAAGGAGGAGTATTTTCAGTTTCTTTCTCATACTTCCACTTATTTCAGGACTATGTAATCCTTTTTCAAAGATCCCCCCTTAATGGCTTGGTCCTTGCTCCTCCCCCCTCAAATGGCTCTCCCATATCTTCCCCAAGGTCAGCTCTACATTCTTTTACATCTTCATGGATTTTGAAACTCTGGAAAAGTTGCTCAAGTACCTACCGTCTCAGGTGGCTTCCTTATCCACCCTATCATTTCATAGAGCAGGACTGAAAAGTAAAAGAATAATACCGTTATTGAGGGACTGTATAGGCAAATGTCAGTGGGAGAAATTTGATTTCAGGGGCCCTGTGGTCAGTTATCTGCGAACATGAAATGGATTGCATCTCCCAAGGGACTGGTAAGAGGCATTTCACTAAACCGTGACAATCTTGCCTTAATTTGTAAAGTTAGTTACAGGAAAATTAAAGCTGAAGATAAATTGAGAGGTGAAGGATGCTAAGAAGAAGAAGAAGACCTTCAGATATATTTACATAAAATAAACTAAAGATGTAATAATACTGACCAATCAGTAAAGTCGACAAAATTGCTATTTTGGCTCAGAAAGGTATGTGCTCCATCAGGCTACTTTGAGGAGCAATATGAAGTAATGCTTCAAATGCTTTCTATACTTTCCATCTGCCCTCTCATCTCTTGGCTGGCATTCAGTCCAATCCTATTCTCCAATCTGATTGAAGCAATTTCTTTTTTCTTGTATTAGGGCTTAAATGTGGCATTTTTAAACAGGATGCCATCCAGGCCAATTCTTGGTCCTGCTGAGAGGCAGTTCTGGTGAGAACCATGTATAAAGAACATCTAGGCATAAGAAAAAGGGGAAAGAAATGTCAGTGTCTTCCAGCATTTCTTTTGTTTACATTGAACGGTATTCATTCTCCAGGGGTTACTATTTCCTCAAGAGGCAGGGTAATAAGAGGAGGAAGTAACTCTACTTATCTCAGAAATGAGAGAGAGCAATGAACACCTTTACTAATGCTAAGTATGCGGCTGCACAAGAAGGTACCCTCTTTCCTAATATGTTTGTCACGAATAATGATTTTGCTCAAACTATTAACATAAATCTAGGTGTTTTTTTTTTTCTCCCTTGCAAATGAACTTGTTATTCCCTCTTGCTGGGCTCAGATGCTGATCTTCATGTTAAGTGTCTCTGGACACTCTGTGGGCTCTCATCCCACTGGAAAACTCATCCGTGTGATAGAATTTCAAAATGAGAGGGAAAAAACCCTGTAGGAAAAAAGAAAACACAGAGAACAAGTAGAGCAGCTTTGCCATTAACTGGCAGTCAGTAGTTCAATAAAGAATAGAACTAAATGAATATACTTGTCAGTTGAGCACAGATAACACAAAAAGGTCATATTGCCCTTTTTTGGTAATCTTCCATTGTTCAAATTATTGAGTCATTTTTATTCCCAAGAGGGTGGCATCTGAGTACCTCCTTTATATGCTGCATGATGGATTTTTTTACTTTTAGTTGCTGCATGCGCATTTAATCATGCTATGTATGATTTGATCCTAAAGTAAGTACCAAGTTCCTAGAAAAAGCCCATGCTCCTCTCAGCTCCAAAAGGAATAGAGCATCTTTCAGAAGGGCCAAAGACCTGCTCGGTCTCTTGAATTCAGTTCCTCTCCTCCAGCTTCACTCTCAAATTTGCCTAGCTAAGCCTCCCACCCAGCCATTAACTTACTAGAGGGGGATTATCCTTATTCTTCAGGCACCTCGAACAAGATTGTCCCCAGACTGCCACAGCTTCTCTCATTCCCAGACTCTGGTTTGACACTGATTGCATCAGAGCAAAGAAGGCCCAGCTTGTGGCCAGGAATCTCTTCCATGCTAACAATTCCCAGGTATATTCCATTCTCTCTTGGAGCAAAAGAAGAGCCACAAAGCTGATGAAAGAAAGGAAGGGAGGGAGGGAGGGATTTTGTTATTCAGACTAAGTCCCATATAGGAAAATGGGAGTAATATCTAATCTTCACTAATTGTTTGTAAGCACCTGAGAAAGGAAAATAGTTTCCTCCTGTGCTTTCTTCCCAGCATGCAGCTGGTTTCATCATTAGGAAAACTGCCATAAGTCACTCGTCATCTCTGCTATACACACTTACTGCTATTTTATTGTTTTTTTTATTTATCTATCATATTTATATGCCACCTATCTCACAGAAATGTGACTCATGTTATCATGTCCCATAAGCATCATAGCTTCCCATTTTGTTGCCTTACCTCATATTCAATACTGACGTGCTTCTGACACAGTCTCTTTACAGTAATTTACATCTTAAATAAAGACTCCTTTAAACTAAACTCTACTCTGGGTGACTAGATGGATATGTGCCTGCAATTTATTTGGAAGAATTAGAAGTCATTACCATAGTCTTCTGGATTTTTTTTCAACTTTCCAATCTAGCCTCCATCCTCGGGATTTTCAGGTTGTCTCCCATCCATGCACTAACCAGGTCCAGCTTTTTTTAAATTGGTCAAGATTGGCTAAATGCTGTCAACCTTCAATGTCTATCTGTGTTTCATTCATTTCCCTGGGTCATATGTAGACTGGCCACTAATCTCTATTTCTTAAATGCAGGAAGGAGTCCTTCCAATTAAGTGACTTGTGAAAAATGTGTGCTTTTTTGGAGCATGAAAGATACTCCATCAACATCTTATGATTACTTAAGAATGCTGCACTTGCATAATCATGCATGTGAGTGGGGGAAAGGTAGAAATTTAAAGGTAGAAATTGCTGTTTTACCCTCCAGTCAAGGTTGTCAATCAGCTCAATATATGCAGAGCTGAAAAATGTGTGTGTGTGTGTCTGTCTATCTCTCATATCTCCAATGAATGTATATTTAGACAAACATATTACCAAGTGATTAGTAAAGATAAAGGACAGTGCAAAGTATGTTTTAAATATATTCTTAAATTTCGTTCTGTTTACTAAATCAAAACTACTGGTGGAAAATGACTTGCTAAAAAGACAACATTTCAGTGCTGAAAGCCTGCTGTTGTTTTTCTTGTTGAATGCCGGAAATCTTTTGCATTAGAGTTCACATTACTTTGGATATAAAAATTAAAGATTTACCAATGTTTATAAAGCAAGCAACCTAATAGCCATTAGATATTCATTAATGTAATAGGACCACCTTATTCACTTGTTAGCTAAAAACGTGGCCTTCCTTTATAAGGGAATAATGAGCCATGCAGCATTTGCTAAGTAGTGAATGATGAAGGTTTTTATGCCACAAATGGATCCATTAAACTCTGCCTTCCAAGAAAAGTCAGGAAGAACTAAATAAAGATGCAAAGACTTGCTGACACACTAATTTCTGTCATCACAAAGAATCTACTCCTGAATTTTAAACTTTTCATCTTCCTAGGAGTTTATGTCAGCCAAGAGTTCTCACTCAAGGCACAAATGACCAGGCTCAAATGATCCTACTTTGGACACATTCTGCGAAGACCCAGCTCTCCGGAAAAGGCTCTAATGCTGGGAAAGGTGGAAGGAAAGAGAAGAAGAGGATGATCAGCAGCAAAGTGGATGGACTCAGTTACAGTGGTGATAGTGGCGCTGTTGGAAGAGCTGAAGGTTAGGGACAGATCACATGGAGAAAATTATGTGGTTGCTAAGAGTTGACAACAACGTAATGGGACATAATCAATTAAAAAAATAGTATTGAATGGTATTCTATGACATTGATTATGATGCGAACATTGATGGTGAAGTGCAACAATTCTCTAAAAGGGCAGTTATGAAATAATTTCTTAAAATGCAACTGGTCAATATGAACCAGCCACAAAAAGCTCTGGGATTTACAACTCTAATCATACAAAACCTCCCTACATTGAAAGATTATTAATTTAGAGCCAAATAGTTTCTTGCCTCCCCTTTTGTTATTAATATTTTTAATTCCATCTTTTTTTAAAAGTTCAAGGCATACATGGAGGAAGAGCAGTCAACCCTAATTTTATCTCAGCAACAACAACCCTGTTAGATAGACTGGGCTGAAATAAAGTGATTGGCCCCTAGTCATGTAGTGAACTCCACAGCTGAGAGGCACCTCAAATGTGTTGGGGTCCAACACGTAAACCTGCTGGGCTTTGGGACCATATTATGTTAAAAAAGGGGGGGGGGAATAAATACAGTATTTATGTGTTATCCTTTACTGAAGATACATTGTGGAGCCCTAGCACTGAAGATGTTATCTAGCCAGGTAACGAAATGTTTGCAAGAAAACAGCCATGCTCAGAGAACTCCAAGGACTCCACAGTTCAACCCTGAGCTACACATATTCCCTTCTATTGAAGATACATTGGCTGAGGGGTCTGTGGTATTTGATGGCAGCTCTGCCATACTGGCAGAATTTAAGACATGCTACTATATGCACAAGGTGCTGTAGATCACTGTTGGTGATGCTATAGTGCTGGTATGGATATTCTGGAAAAACTATGAAAATGCTGCCTTTGTTTTAATTCATAGAGAGAATAGGATTCATCTCTGTAAAGTCAGTGACTTTAATGGCAAGTCTTTGAACAGTGGTAGGAAGATCTTAGGAAGAACATAGCATAGTGTGTGAATGAACCCATTTCTCCTCCATGAGGAAACAAAGGACAAGAGACTGAAAACTGGATGTAGGGAAGGGGGAAAGAAAACTTATCAAGGCAGCTGGAAGTATTACCATAATTCTGGTCAGACCCATTTATAATAGTAATGGGAAATTAGTAAATATAAAGTCCTCCAAGATGCAAAGGAATGAGGCAGATTGGGATTGCCTGATTCAAAATTTTATTTTGCAGCCTGCTGTTTGGTTTGGTTTGGTTTGGTTTGGTCTGGTCTGGTCTGGTCTGGTCTGGTCTGGTTTGGCTGCTGAGAAAAGAATTTTAGAATTAGAAGAGCATGATCTGAGGTTTAGATGGCATGGTTTTCTATGGAACAAAGTTAAGGTTAATGTAGATTTCAAAAATCACTATGTTAGAAGTGCCATATTGAGAATATGGAACAGATTTAAACCCAGATTGTGCCCGAAAATGCCTTTGTGGGTCTCAGCACAAGAAGCATTTTATAGGAAAGAAACAGCAGGTAGAGAGAAATGGTTAACCTATCGAGAATTGTTAGAACAAGAGCATGGAAAAATCAAGAGAACAATTGGCTACAGAGGGATTTAGTTTTTAATGGTTTTTGTACGCATAGTTCAGAGAAAGATTTAAGGTAGATAACAGGACTTTTGGAATTGAAGAACAGAAGACAGAATTTGAAGTTGAATTAGGTACAAATAATGAACATGTAATTGCCAAAATGTATAAACTCTTACTGAAATTTGAAATGGAGGATGAACAAGTGAAAGAGTGTATGATAGAATGGGCTAAGAATTTTGGACATATTGTTGGAACAGTGGGAAAACAAGTGGTTGAAAGGATTGAAATTCAGACTTCCAGGGATAGCAACGGTGGACTGAACATGGCTCTGCTTTTGTGGAGCTGACAATCATGGTGGAAAGAGGAGCCAGTGAATGGATCGGCTCTTCAGACTACTCTCTGGATTAAGGAGAGGACAAGGATTACCCACAAGTTTGTTCCACACAGAATGTCCCTGCAAAGAGATCATAAAATAGCGATTTCCAGCAGGTCTGAGAGTTCTGGGAGCTGGGGGAAAACCATCCTGCCTAAGCTATGGTTCAGCACTTTTCAAAGAGACACTGGGTTCACCTACTTCCTCTCTTAATTATTTTAGGAAACTGCTTTTTACTGATTTCTTAGACATTAAGAACCTTCTGAAGGACAAGTTTTATTACACTGGGAGAATCTTCTTCTACCCTGGATGAAAGAAGCTCCATGTAAATGTAAGGATTAAAAAGAAAAGTGTTACTTTTTGGAAAACAGCCAAAGGGAGTCTAGAATGCAGATTTTGGAAAGTTAAAGGGTTAGATGGACTTGAAAGAATATTTCCTGTGGGGTGTTTTAAAATTTATAAAAGACTATATGAAGATTTTGAAATTAATTGTAAGAAATCCTCCCATGGGAAAGTTTTGTTGACTGGAAAATAAACAGATGATAAGAGGGAACCAGAGAGAACAAACAATTACAATTAAAGGAGAAGAGACCCATTAATACAATGGAGCAATACTATTTGACTGTAGAAGAAATTAAGGCTGTTTGGGAACAATGTACTCAGAAATTACTTACAAGATTGTCTGATACTACAACAGAAGATATAGAACAACAGATTTTATTGGATAAAATAGAGACTGAGGTTGATTTGAATGTGGATTTGGAGTTTTAAAAAATGCTGGATTATAAAAGTGATATGGAAAAAGATGCTGTGGATCTAAAAATAGATTTTAAAATGCCAGAGTATAAGAGTGATATGGAAAAAGATGTCAAAATGGATCTACAAATGAAACCAGCTGATGTCATAATAATTAAAGGAGACATACAAATAATAAATCAGAAGAATGATTTGGAAACCCTTCTTATCTTGGATTTACAAAAGGAACATGTTAAACCAACAAAGCTGTTCCTGAAAGGAGGCAAAGAGAAAATGGTAATAAATCAACTCGTGGGACATTCTTTGACAGGATTAAAGATCAAGCTCTTTAAAAGTAAGTAGAAGGTTTACAAAGTGAACTTATTTGACCCGGGTTAAAATATATGTTGTGGTTTCCGTTAGCTATTACTGGGATTTTTTTTTTAAACCAGGATTGAATGACAAGGTTTTAAGGATCTGTTTATAAGTGGGGAGAGATTTCTTTTGCTTTACTTCTTAGAGAAAGTGATAAATTGGATTACAAAATGGATTTCTTTGATTAAGGTTAAAATACATATGTTACTATTTCTGGTAGCTCTTAATAGACTTTTACTGATTAGGATTGAATGATGAATTTTTACAATTTGATTATTGATAAAGGATCAGATATGGGAAGAAGAGTTTTTTTTAAAATTTAAATACCAGAGAAGGTGTTAAGTTACTGAAATTGTTTATACTTGTCTGGAGGGAGGGGGGAATCATCTTTTATATATCTTCTTTTTCCTTTCCTTTTTCCTTTCTTTTTTCTATTTCTTTACACTTTTTTCTTTATTTTTTATATTTTCCTTAGTTTGTATTAGTCTTTTATCTTTGTATTTGTAAACTCTAATAAAATTATTTTTTTTTAAAAAAAAGAAAGGATTTAAATTCACATTATGTTATAATCTAAAAGAGAATTTTTATAAAAAAATGTACTGTTGATATAAGACTCCAGAAAAATTATCTAGAATGTATAAAGGTATTTCAAATTTATGCTAGAAATGTAGACAACATGAAGGGTCATTTTATTATGCTTGGTGGACTTGTAAAAAAGCCAGAAAATTTTGAATTTAAATACATATACTGATACAAAGAATTTTATAGACTAAGATTCAACTGAAACTAGAACTTTTTTTGTTGGGATTAATGGATAGACAACTAGAAAAAAGCCATGGCAGATTGTTTTTATATATGATCACTGCTGTGAGACAACTATATGTGCAAAAATGGAAAGAGGAATGGTTGTTGGAGATGATGGATCTAGCAGAGATGGCAAAATTAACTGGTTTGCTTAGAAAAAGTTCAACTATACACTTATTAGTGACTGGAAACCCCTTATGGACTTTTTGCTGAAAAAAGAAAAAAAATGAACTGATGATTTATGGATTTGATTATTAGAAAAGGTAGATTATGGAAAGAAGGAAACTTTGATGTAATGTCACAGAAGAGGGCAAAATATAAATGTACTTGTAACTGCTGTTAAGAAGACCAGAAGCCACTTCTTTATTATTCTTTCTTTTTTTCTTTTTTCTTTTTTTCTTTTTTTTCTTTTTCCTTCTTTTCTACTTTTTTTTTCTATATTTCTTTTTCACTATTCTATTATTTTTTCCATTTCTCTTATCTTTAACTCAAAATTTGTATTGTTTTTACTCTGTGGAAAAAATTCTTTAATAAAAACTATACATAAAAGTTGCACTCCACACATGTTTGCTTTACACTGATGAATGATTGAACCAATGGATGAAGCAATTGGACAAATGACATCAAAAAACTTTCCCTGACAAAATTCATTGAACAAAGGACTTGCCTACTCTAACAACCAATATATACAATTTATTCTGCATCTTCTAAGAAGGATGTTTCTAAAGTGTATTTCAAAACAGACTAACAAATAACAGATAGAATTTTTATTTATTTCTTAATTAAATTGATTTATATGGCTGTACATCTTGCAGAGGTGACTCTGGACAGCTTTTGACTGAATGATTATGTGCCATCAAGATGTTTTTGACTCCTAGCAACCATATAGATAGATTTTCTCCATGACAATTTTTCTCTGACCTGGTCTGTCAGGACTTCCAATGGTGCCCCCATCGCCACTGTAACTGATTCCATCCACCTTGCTGCTGTCCATCTTCTTTTCCTTCCTTGACTGGACAGCTAGCAACACATTAAAAACAATATAAAAGCAATATCAACAAAACATAAAAAATATTTAATGGTGGCCAAGAACGAACTCAATAAGCACTTAATAATACAGTAAGTTCATCTCATGGGCCATCTAACCTTGTAGTTAATGTAGGTTAATTAAACACGTAATCTTTTACGGTAGCTTAGACGGACATGATTAGAAGCCCTACTATACTAGCGTAATGTAGGATTCCCAGCCATATGCAAAATATGCAGAAATATGCCATAGGGAAGAAAGAACTGCTTGATACCTAAAGGATCATAGCCAGATCATGGCCTGATTTCCTCTTAAAATCTGCAACCAATTATCAGCCTATTTCTACAGCTTCTTTGACTGAGATTTGTTTTTCCAAAGAGTTTGCCTGGATTTAGTTCATGCTAATTCCCGTAGTTTCTGTTCTTGAGAGCAAATAATTCTCTCTCTTGCCGCTGGCCATAATTCTTTGGCATGTTTTTAAACTGTTCATTCATTCATTCATTCATTCATTCATTCATTCATTCATTCATTCATTCATTCATTCAATTTATATGGCTGCCCATCTCAAAAAAGCAACTCTGGGTGGCTGTTTATAGTATTGACCCATTTGCCATTTGGTGAACTGATCAGTATTTTGGAATCAGTGGTGGTCAGAACTAAATCCAAAAATAAATGGTCATATCTGCTTTCTCTTTGGCTTATCTCTCTTCCAATTCTTCTCTTGTTCATATATTCTCTTCTCTCCTCTACTCTCACAAATTTGAATAAAGACATACTCACCAGCGTAATTTATCTGGGGAACTACAGCAACCCAGCCTTAAGAGTCCTCTGTCCCAGGATGGATAATCTCTGCTCCGTAGAATGTCTTTTTTAAAGACATTTTTTTTAAAAAATCAGCAACTGACATCTTTAAAAGACATCAATAAACCAAAAATATTGTTAATTATACCCTGGGGAAGCTTGTGACACTACAAACTAGGGCTGGAGGGTCTGCATGTGAGGTTCTGCATGTTACCCATCCCTGCATGATCTTCTATTCTCTCAATTTCACTTCATCCAGTCTTCACACTTCCCTTCCCAGCCTCACAGTTCCCTGCCTTCCTATATCTATCATTTCCTTCCTCACAGTCACATATTTTTTAATGAAACACTTATCTTTGATTCAGTTTTCCTCCAGTGCTGAAATTTGTTTCTCCACCGAGAGCTCAGAAGAAAGGGTGATGCTTTTTTGAGGGGAGAGGGGGTGGGGGAGTGGTTTGCACTACTCTTTATACCAACCTAGCACACAATGAAAAGCTACTAATTTGAAGAGGTTGTTTCTGAGAACTTAGCAGGGCTTGTGTACTGGGCCCTGGATCAAAAACTCTGTAAGGAATTGTGGCTTGCCCTCCAGTGCTACAGGCAGTAGACACCTTTTGGCTGGAAGTGTCTTTTGTTCTGAACTTCTTACAGCATCTCCAAATGATGATGCAGAGCTGACTGCAGTCTTTCTGGTGAGATCTTGCTGGATGGAAGAGTATATGTGTGCTTATCCCTCTCCTTTAAGCAGCACAAAGTTCCAGACTGAGTTTCTTTCAGAAGGAAGACTCGTGTCCATAATATTTGAGTTTTTTTTAACTAAAAATAGGTTGACCTACAGAGATTAAAGATATTCAAACAATAAAAGAGATAAACCAATAAGTCAATAAAGAGAGCCAGTTTGGTCTAGTGGTTAAGGCTCCAGGCTAGAAACCAGGAGACTGTGAGTTCTAGTCTCGCCTTAGGCATGAAAGCCAGCTGGATGACCTTGGGCCAGTCCCTCTCTCAGCCCAACTCACCTCACAGGGTTGTTGTTGTGGGAAAAATAGGAGGAGGAAGGACTATTAAGTATGTTCGCCACCTTGAGTTATTTATAAAAATAATAAAGGCGGGATAAAAAATCTTTTAAAAACCCCAAACCCATACAGCTGGCACCTCAAATTATTTCCATTGTCTTAAACTCTGTTCAGACCTCTCCCTGTATTTGCTTGATTTTTATTTCCCAAGTCATAAAAATACAAATGGAGAATTCTGTTAAACAGCATCTGGCTCTCCATGGGTGTATTGGACTCTTGGCAAATGCCCAACCCAGCCACCCTGTGGGGCCAGTGCTGATCCAAGTCGTTGAGTCTTGTCCCGTAGATTTCAGAGAGATTTAATAGGCTATTTATATATCTGAACAGCATTTGGGTCACATATGCATGTACTTCTTTCTTTCTTCAGGATATTTTGTACTCATATGAGCAATTTATGATAATGCTCTTATAAATCCATTAATTCGACCACCAAAGTATTCATTCTTACAATAGATTTGTCTAATAATTACCAGATGTTGTTTTTTTTTAGAGTAATGGAGCTTCTCAGTTATTACAGTACAATGCAAGATATTATATAAAATGAGAGAAATCAACTGAATATAACAAAGGAGGGCTTTATATAAATATAAAAAAGAGTGTTAAGTAAATGCATTCGCTGAGATTTGTCACTGATTAATCCTTTCACTAGACAAAACTAACACTGAAAAAGAAAAAAACATGCTTATTTCAATATGATAAATGTACAAAAAAGATTTATTGTTAGAACAAACTAACAGAAGTAAGGAACTCTGATATTCATCAGGCCAAGTCCTGCTGGAAATAAGAATTATTTGATAAATATATTTTTAGTTGGGTGCTTGATATTCTGGAAAACAGGATTATGCAAAAGTATTCAAGCAAGTATTTTAAAATAAATACTATTAGGTAAAGTAATCAAAGGAAAAAATGCTCAGTTTACTGATTCTAGGCAATGTGGCCATATTCACTCACTTCTCAGGGATGTGCCAATTCTGGTAGGGTGGAAAAGCTACTACAGTGCCCACAACTTCCTTTCATGGGCACTCAAAGAGGAAAGTGGTAATAGTGTAGACTAACCAGAAATGAGGTGTTTACCCCCAACCCATGTGAACTTGGCATCATGACCTGGTGATGTTTTGTTTGTTTACTTTGATGACATCACTGATTAAACAAACAGATAAGCCCCCATTACAATTAGTATATACTATTAGTACTGAGGAACATGGATTGAAAGAGTGGCCACCATTAGCAGCAGAGCAGCCTTCAGAACTGGATGGTTTCCAGCAGCGTGGGCGGCAGCCATTTCTAGCTATCATATCTGGAGGACACCAAACTACAAAAGGACCTGACCCAAGTTTTTTAGGATTAATTTCTAAATAGGCAGAAGAAACACTCTCTTCCAAAAACATGTATACCATGGTAAGACTGTCATTACCTTGATTGCGTATGTTTTCGCTGAAAGGTTTGCTGTTTCAGTAGGAAAAACTGGGTATCTTAAAGCATATACCTAATCAATCATCTAAAACAGTGATTCAGCATATTCATGAATTCCAATATATTCCTCCTTATTTTGCACAGAGTTGGGATTTTAAAATATTATAGTTAAAAACTGATTCTGGCATCTACGAAATTAAATATTCTCTGACTCTATCTATGGCTCAGTCTATGTGTTTCAGGTCAAAGTCACTACCATGTGATTTTCCGTGACAAGGTCCTTTGAACATTTAGCTTTTGTTCCCTTTGACGTTTGGACGGCAGGAGGCTGATGAACTTTCCTCACTGCGTTTTTCATTTAAGCTCACCACCAGAGAATCTTTTTGTCCTTCCTTTAAAAAAAAGGGTTTTTTTTTTACAAGTTAGTCTATGTAGCAGAATATTTTTAATTGACTACCTTTAATACAATAAAGCAAACTAGTTAGATTTTTGCTAACATTGTATATACGTTCCAATCCAAGTGATGGTTTCTTTGGATGAGTGTTTGTCATTTGAAATTCCTTCCATAAGCATGAAAGACAGAACAAGAATTGCTTAATGAAAGGACTCTATCATTGTTAATATATTTGTGTTTTATTTATTTAATTTATATGGCCACCCATCTCATATGCATGACTCCGGATGGCTAACAGTTAAAAACATAGTTAAAAAAAAAACAACCAAAATTAAAAACACAGAAACAAAATAAGTAACATAGCAGCTGAGAACACTCATTTAACACAACCAAGATCAAGAAAGGGGCTCACCCATCTATCAGGGCCCTGGGCTTGATGGCAAAACCAGGTTTTCAGTGCCTTGGGAAAGGCCAGAGAGGCTGGGGCAAGTCTCATCTCAGAGGGATAATATTCCAGAGGGCTGGCACCATGGCAGAAAAGGGCCTCCTTCTGGATCCTGCCAGGTGGCACTCTCTTGTGCACAGGACCTGGAACATGCCTCCATGCCTCACAGGACAAGTAGACACCACTGGGGAGAGACAGTCCTGTAGGCTCAAATAATTGGAAAAATAAAAAGCAATCTTAAAAAAAAAAAAGGAGGGATCCTGATAAAAATGACAGAATTGAAATACTTACACAGAATCAAGATGGCTATGTTATCTGTGAGCTGTGGTTGGCCCTTTCCCACACTTTTACATTTTTTGGGGTTATTGTTTTAATTGTTTTTAATTTTATTTATACAAGTTTGGGTTGGTTTTTTTTTTTTCTGTTTTAACTTGTAAGCCTCCCAGAGTCATGTAATTGAGATGGGCAGCTATATAAATTGAAATTAATAAATAGTTTATTTATTAATTTATTACACTTTATAGGCCACCTGACTCCCAGCAATTCTGGGCGGTTTACAAAATGTTTAAAAAAACATTAAAACAGGAAAACAACACAAAACAAAAAAGAACAAAGATGGCAGAGATAACCAACCCAGATGGGAAGAAAAAAATAGAAGAAAAGGAGGCTTCAGTCACCCTCTCCAAAGGCCTGGTCTTCGGGGCCCTTTGAAACACCAGTAGGGTGGAGGCCATCTGAATCTCAGGGGGCACCTCATTCCAGAGGGCAGGTGCTGGTCCACAGAAGGCACACTTCCAGGGTCCTGATAGATGGCCTTGCTTAATCGAGCATGCCACCCCCACCAGACCGGATTGGCCACAACCAAGAAGGACCATTTTATCATACGTGGCGGTTAGAGACTCAGAAAGACTCAAAAGAACTGGAAAGAAATACACCAAAACATTCAAAAAATCTGAATTAAAACCACAAATATTTTTATTAGGTACGATCCCAGAGAATGTAAATGAAAGGCATAATAATTTATTAGAACATATGCTGACAAGGCCAAGAATCAATTTAGCCCAATGCTGGAAATGAGAAACCTTGCCGTCAATACAGGACTCGGAGACTAAAACGGATGTATACATGGCAGTGGAAAAACTGACTGTGTATTCCCGGCAGAAACCTAACCGGATTCAGGCAGGAATGGTTCCCTTATATCAACATATCACACAGCAAGATAAGCTAAGACACTTAGAATATGGTTTTTGAAGAAAAAGAGAAACAGTTAAGAAAAATAATGATCAAAATGATCCAAACAGAAATGACTAATAAGCATAAAAATGTTCAAGTAGCAATTAGCAGCTGGGGAAGAAATGTGTTTTGGGGGAGAGAAAGAGAGGGGGGCTACCAGAGTAAAGATTTTATTCAACAAGAAATAATATTTCAGAAATGACTTCATTACATTTTTACAGAAAAGGCCTGAGTAAATAGCTATATTGCTGAAGATGTAATGAAATTAATGCTTTATTTAAATATATGTTTGCAGAGTGTCCAACAGTTGTTCCATTTGGGAAAGAAGTTATTACATGCATTAACTCAACTTTGAGATTCAGTATTTCAAATGTTCATATTCTTTTGAAGTTTGCTCCTATGCAACTATGGGAGTTGATATCTGAACAAAGAAAGTAGATTTTCTGTACCTTACTTACAACTAAAAGACTTACTGTGCAGCATTGGAAAGACAAACATATGGTTCCAGCTATTCAGTGATGTACAGAATTGATGTCACCAGCAATTTATGAATCAATAGCTTATCAATATAGATTAGCTGTGGATGATAATACTGAATTATGGCCTCCATTCATTGAAATGTTTACCGTACAACTTTGTGCATGTATGTATGTCTGTGAATATACGTATGCTTTGTATGCTTTTCTTTTTTGGCTTTCTGTCTTTTTCTTCTTTTATAATTTTGTGCATTCTTTTTCTTTGTTTTTTGTATTTAGTTAATAAAAGAATGGAAATTCTACCATTAGCTAGCTCTTGGAGAAAAGGCAATGAATGATGCTAATGTTTTATTCAGTGATGATGTGTAACATATATATTTGTGAAAAGAAGGCAGATTGTTTTGTCAGGCCTAGCCCAAGGAACTCCAAGAGACAATGCAAATTCAGTTCAGCTATGTTTATTAGCTACAACCTCTAGCAAGAATCTTCCCAGACTGAAACCCCAGTTCCCAAGTCAGCCAGCCACAACAGTGTGAATTCCTCAGGGCGGTGCCAGTCTCATCCTCTTGTAGCTCCCACGCTCCTCCGGCGAGCTAAGAAAATATTTTTCTCCCTGAGCCTGGCCTTCATAATTCCATTCCATCACAGTTTACATGTAAGCTCAAGCAGTCTATTCATTTCTTTCTGTTGGGGAAAAATACTTTGAAATATGGCTAGTTGCTGCAAATGTTGGTACATTTCCTAAAGAATAAACTCTTAACAACCACATTTTAAAAATTTATTTATTTAATTTATTTATTAAATTTCTCCCTGCTCATCTCCCCCCAATGGGGGACTCTGGAAGGCTCACACAAAACATTAAAACCATAAATACATATAAATACATAAAACGTAAAAAAAAATGGGTTTTGTTAGTGTCTATTCTTCATTCTAAAGAAGATTTTTAGTTATACTCCTTGATCTTCCAGACTGTAAATAATAACCTTCCTTTTATCATGTCATAAAATTATATATGATGAGAAATAATTATTAGATAATATAGCACACTTGTGCTATATAGCACACTTGTGCTCCAATGCACAATAGTTAGATTGTTTGCTCTCCTTGAGGAATATTTGTTGCAATCTTGCTACCTGGAAAAAAACCTGCTGGCTTCTACAAAACAGGCCATTGGTCCATTTCTTTTACTGCTAGAGGATGATGATGATGATGATGATGATGATGATGATGATAATAATGCCAATAACTGTTGTTATTATTTCTGTGCAAAAGGAACTTTAACCCTTCTCAATTCTGTCATTGCAGGAGGGTACAGAAGAGCTTGTCACAGAAAGACCACACTCTGATTTGCTTCAGTAAATAGGAAGTTGGGTCACTTCTAGGATGTTTTTTTGGTTCTCTAACATACTCTGGGGATCAGACTGATTTTTTCCCCTGACATCTTCAATGTCTAAAAGCCTTTCTCTGATTATTTTCTTAGTTGAATAAATGATTAAAGATACAGAAAAATTACAAACAGGCCACATAATAAGAGTTTCCCCCCAAGTGCTGAGACCAAAAGAACAGTGGAACTTCTATTTCTCCAGGGATGTCAGAGCGAGCAAAATGCACAAGATGCCATCTTGCACATTTTGATCCTCCTCTGTGGAAGCCTCTGTGTATATCTTTTATTTCAATAATCTGGTTGGATACATCATCCCTATCTACCAAATTGTTTCTTTCATTGTGCAAAATAGAAGAGGGATAATTAGATACTTTCTATCTCTGTTCTGCTACATCAAAGGGTTAAAGCTGAAATAACCAAAAGCCACTCCTTTTGCTTCATGCTAATTAACTACAATATTGTTTCCAGTGGTTCAATGCCTTTTGCTAGATATAGACATATAGATAATGCAAATTTTTGCCTGTTCATGTTTCTGCCTATCTTTTTGTCCTATTCTTCCAGTTAACTGTTTTGATGATTGCTGATGTTTAATAAACACTAGCTATATTTTTGCTATCTGAACTGAATGGTGTATGTGCTTGCACTAATCTGGATACAGCATATAGATTGTTTGGTAGTGTGCTGGGTCCAGCAAATATACCAATTTTTAATTCTAATAATCTAGCCAACATAAGCCCATACATTTGTAGTCTGTGCTAATGAATTCAGGACAACCTCAAAAAGACTAAATTCAGGTTCATCAGAAAAACTTTGGTCACATAGCAGTAAATTTAATTCAGCTTCTGAACCATCACATTGAAAATCCTTAGACCAAGGAAATGGAAAATCTACCATGTTCCCAAACTGACTTTGAGAAGTGAGACACTAATCTGGATCAAAAACTTCTGGATATATTTGCAAAGAGTTATTGGAAACAGCAGCTACTTATGAGAAGAGCCCTTGAGGACTGTTTCTTCCCTGTGAGTAAAATAGCTGATTGGAACCAAGAAAAATCACAGGAAGATATTTAAATTATCGCCACCAAGTGGCAATTATTTTTCAGGAAATTTGGAACTGCGCATGCTGTTGTTCGTGGGTGAAGACAGAAATATAGCAGCTATTGTTCTACCTTACAGTAACTAAGAGATATATTTCTAATTTGATCCCACTGTACAAGAAGGAGTTACTGCCTTTTCCGGATGTTTTGTTGATTGCTAACAGCAACAAGATTTCTCTTTCTTTTACAGTGCCAAGAAACTACTGAGGAGTACCTTGTATAATTTCTCAGAAATTCAACGCAGGTCAAAGCTGAGATATTTTCCTTCCGTTCTTTGTTACAGACTGCTCAAACTTTAACAACCCTAAAAATTTCAAGTCTCTCTAAATACAATCCAGTCTAGTAAGCAACCAATCTGTGACAAATAGACTGGTCTGATCTCCCCATGGCTTCTCATTGTGTAAGGCCTTTAGTTTTGGAGCAAGGGGAAGAACATTGGGATTCTAGGCTATTTCAATATTAAGTGACTATAACGGGGTCTCTCCTTTTTAAAATTTCTCTTATGTATCCCATATACTTGATGAACACTGAATTTCTGCTCTGCTTCAATATATGCATACTACTGAAATATGTTAGAATTTGCCTTCTGCTGTATAGGCAAGTTCTGAGGAGGCAAAACTCATTGTCTCACTAATATATTTAGAATTAGAAGATATGAAGGAAGAACATCTGCTTTATTTGCTGAGAGCTGTAAAAATGTAAAACTACATTTTATCATCAATTTTGTCTAATCGCTAGATATTTGGAAAATGGAATCATGTGGGTTGGGCAATTCATGTGAATTTTCTCCACATCTACTCTGTATCAGTTTGGGGCTCAGGTACGTACTTAGAGGAACTCTGTACAAGCCATTCATCCCACTCTGTGGTTCATCTGTTTAGGGAAACAGGATGAGATTAGTGTAGACTTCATCTAAGGAGATTGTGAACTGCAACTATATTGCATAATTTGCAAATTAGTTAGCCTCCGTGTCACAAAGGGAAATCTTGTTATTTCTGGCTCATATTATTCTGTTTGAGATTCTGAGAAAGCTGCGTTTCAGTGCTTGTTTTTCTGCAGAATAGAATTGCTAAACTGTATAGTGGTATGGTCTAACATAGTGTTTCTCAATCTTGACAACTTTAAGGTATATGGACATGCTGGCTGGGGAATTCTGAGTGTTGAAGTCCACACATCTTAGAGTTGCCAGGGTTGAGAAACACTAATCTAACACTTCAATTACTTTCTTAAACAGAGGATCTTTCCCCACAAACATAGTCAGCACCTTCTGCTAGGTTTCTATGATGCTGCCCTCATCTCATCCTCAGTTCATGAGTGAGCCAGCTTAAGTTGTCCTTAGTCGCATTAGTATTACTATTGGGATTTCCTCCTTAGCCCATAGCATTCAACAACAGTGTATGTGTGTGAGATCTGCTACATTTCACCACCCTCTATGTTGGAAGCAGAGTCAGGTGACCCAGTAATGGGTGATAAGTCAAGGATGGGTCTATAGTAAGGATGAGTCAATAGTATTTTAACTCATTGGGGAAAAGCTCACATAAAATTCCTTCTAAAGGCATTGGAGAATATACTGCTGAATGTTTGTAGTAGTTTATCAAAGTTTGATCAAGTTAATGTCATAGTTCACTGGAAAAAAAAAATGTGACTGAGGATATTTTTGCTTTATGAATTTTTCTGAGGAACAGTACCTGTTACAGTTGTAGCAGTTACTTCAGAGGTGAAGCAGAATATGTGCTGAATCACAACAATTTCTGTGTGGCCCATTATCTTACTTGACACAAAGAAGTGTGTGAAGAACAAGTTCCCTCACCTTTTGCTTGTTACTTAGTGCAAAGTTACCAGAGAGAAGATAACCTCCATTCACAAACTCAATTATTATTCTCACCAATTTCTCAGAAGTATATTTGAAAATATGTTGTGATCCCATATATACTTACTAGGATGTAAGTTCCTGTGAAATGAATGGATTTACTTCCTAGTGAAGTGGCTAGGATTGCAATTGAAAGCGCCTAGTGCTGCTTCCTGTCTTTTTTTATAAACCTGAGAACCCATTGTAGAGAATAAAATGCAAACACATTTTAGTATCATGAATAAGAAACTATGTTTATGTATCTTTTTTGCTGACAAAATAATATTTTTTCAGATAAACTGCAATGCAACCAGATGAAGACAATTAAAATTATTACTACTGCTACTACTTATTAGACTCTTATACTGCTGTGCTGATTATGGCAGTCTATATTTATGTTTTTTTTGAAGTTAGGAATAAGTGGCCAAGTATTAATACCTAAGAGGTAGCCCTATTATTGTATGCTGCTCAGAGTCAATTCTGACTGAAGGAAACTATAAGCCCAGTAATTAATAAATAAATAAATGAATAAATCTGCTGTAACAAAAAGCAGCACTGAGGCCACCTTATTTAGCCATAGTTTTTGAAAATAAGTTGCTTTGCTTGTCATAAACCAATTGCTTGGGGGGGGGTTGCGCCAGGTGCCTTGTGTTATTCTGCATTTCACACACACACCTTTTAATCTATCTTCCTTTATCAACCATCACTTGCCCTTTTCATGTTAATGGCTGTTACTGCTTTTTCCACAGCCACTTAAATTCTTAACACTTCTACAGCTTAGCCAAGCTCAGGTACCGCCTGATCTAGAAAGATCCCAGAATTCCTTGCAGGGCCAGATGTGCTGGGAATTCTCCGATAGAAGAATTCTAGTTCTTAGGCATCAAGGCTATTAGAACAGCAGTTGTGAAAACACAGTCCTTTTTAAGTCTTTTCATTCCTGCTATCTACCTATCATCATCTGATTTGTCTCTGCAACTAGCATCTGCTTTGAACTGAAAGGATCTTTATATATATTTGTATTGTACCCCTTAGCTTGACCCTCCTATGGTACAGAAACTTGTGGACTGGAAGAAAACATTGGAATGATATTAGTTAAGTTGATTTTTAAATTCCATATATATATGCACGTGTCATAAACATAGGCTGAAATTAATCTGCTACAGGATGAATATCTCTTCAGTTATTTTCTAACTGCTTTGACATTCTACAAGTCATCTCTATTTTTTTTTTCTTGGTGCCTTCAGGTCAGTCTTGAATCCTGGCAGCTAAGTGGACAAGCCCATGTAGTTTCCTTGACAACATTTTTTAAAATGGTTTGCCATTGCTTTCTTCCTAGGGCTGAGAGTGACTGGTCCAAACTCATGCAGCTGGCATGATAGGACTAGAACTCATATTTTCCTGTTCCTAGTCCAGTGCCTTTACTAGAGCAGACTGGCTCTCTGTTACTACTTAGCACCTTTAAACTAGGTTGCATCATCTACCCAGCATCTATTTGGGTGTTTTCTGGGTCTTTTAAGGTCGATTGGGTGTCCAGTTGAACATCTATAGTCCTACATGGTATTCAGTAGTTCTCTTACTACAAGCATAGGCCTGGAGGAATTCTAAGAGGATACAATAGAAGAGAATATCTGTAGCTCAGGGTTGAACTGTGGACTCCTTGATGCCTGAGCTTGGTTATGTATATGTGTGTGTGTGTGTGTGTGTATTCTTCCTCCAAGAGTAGCTTGCCCTGCCAGTGTTGGTGAGGGTGTGGTTTTCTCCTGGGTAGTTCCTTGATTAGGGCATTGTTTTCTGCTTGATTTTTTGTCTGCTTGATTGTTTGTCTCCTTGGTAGTTCACTAAACAATACCCTAATCAAGGAACTACCAAGGAGAAAACCACACCCTCACCAACACTGGCAGGGCAAGCCACTGTATATAAACAGGAAGCAAACCCCACACACTCACTAGCACTGATGATGTTACCTAGTTGGGTAATGAAATGTCTATAATCAAACAAGCAAGCTCAGAGAGCACCAAGGACTCCACAGTTCAACCCTGAGCTACAGATATTCTCTTCTACTGGATCCTCTTAAAATTCCTCCAGGCCTATGATTGTAATAAGAGAACTACTGAAATGGTTGTGCAAATTTAGCTTGGTACCTCTCCTTTTGTTAAGGAAATTGGCCATAATGGTCCAATTTGGCTATTCTTTGCATGATTAAGGAAAACAACCACAGACTAGCAATCATGTCTTTTTACTACCCCCTTCCATCCTGGGAGATGATGTTATTCAAATCTGGTAAATATAAAGCAGCATGGAGCCTCAGGCAGACAAGATCAGATGGGGGAATTAAGAACTGAATGGCTTGAAAAAGAACTTTGTGTGGGCTCAATATACACAAATCTGATAGAGAAGCCATGAACATGGGACCAGTTGTTAGACTGGTAAATGATATGCTTTACCTCTGACTGCTCGAGGACTTCAGGGGTATTCCCTTGGCTTTTTAATCCTAAAAAAATAAAGAAAGGTAAGGTTAAGATCTTCACATGCTTAGAGCTTGGTTGCTGCACCTGTTAAAAAGGTTTGTTCATGTGTATATAAACAAGAAATTATATGAGTACTTTGAATGGTGAAAAGTAAATTACTTTGTCTTAGCTAATCAAATATGAATGATTTCTTGGAGTTTAATAAAATTGAGGGGGACGGGAGGTTGCTTCACAAAATGTACTTATCCATTATTGTTTAAATGTCTCATTTTCTATTGTTAGTCATTCTGCTGTGATTCAGGATGGAGTTTTTTCCTTATGGATTCATGCATTAAGGACCTTTCTTTTGTTTACAACTTGGAATGATCATGGCGTTGACATTTCCAAAATGAATTGTATTTATCCGGTGAACTCTGTAAAGCAACAGTGACACCATGTGGTGGCACAGATTATTAAGATGGCATCATAATATGCCTTGATTTAGAGCAGTGTTTCTCAACCTTGGCAACTTGCAGATGTGTGGACTTCAACTCACAGAGTTCCCCAGCCAGCATGAATAAAGGAGAGTCAGCCATCCTTCGGGACTTGGGTTCATCATTATGTAGGTGATACTTGATTCTACCTTTAGTTCCGTTATTCTGGGGAGGCTGTAGAATTCCTAAACTAGTTTTTGTGGGCTTTGGGAGATAGGTGAGAATGAAAAGCTGAGAATAATTTAGATAAGTTGGAGATATTATGGATAGGAAAGCCAATTTTACTTAACAAAAGCTAATAACTGGTCTGCATTGTTGCACAAAATACCATTTGTATAATGTGGAATCCTTCTGAACCATGTACCAGATTTTTTTTTTAATTAATTTCGGTTGTAATGTTAAATGCCAGTTCAACTCGTAACATGCATTCTGCATCAAATTACTTTTGAAGATAATCTGGAAACTTCAGCTAGCCCAGAATGTACAGTATATACTCATGTATAAGCCCATCCGCAGATAAGCTGGCCCTCAAAATTTTCATATGTTTTAGTTTTCATAATTGGTATTTTGGTTAAAAATGCAAGAGTCGTCTTACCTGCAGATGGGCTTATACGTGAGGATATACAGGATATATGGGTACTTTTTAAAAGTATTACCATATATACTCACAGATAAACCCATGTCAGATAAGCTGAACCCAATTTTTTGGGGTGTATTTTGGCACCTAAAAATCTTGGCTTATCTATGTGTATATATGGTATCTGCATTTAGAACATAAAACACAGTAAGAGTCTTTGGTCCAGGGAGCTCCTGAAGTCAATAGATGTTTGAGTTTTATCATTTCAAATCAAATTACTTGAAGGACTACCTTCATCCGAATCTGCCCTAACAGAAGCTAAAATTGCTTGCCCAGTTGAGAAGTATTGTGTTAATCAGGCTCTCTCACTTTAAATTTTTAGGGAAGTGCTGAAGACCTCTTTGCTCTTTTCAGTTCTTCTAAGTCACCTTGGACTGCTCTTAGTTTTAGCTGTAATGCTATTTTAGGTCTCATACTGTTGGAGCTGAATATCAGTAATAATTGTTGGCTTCTGTGGATGTTATCAGTGTTTACTGTTCTTCTGCTGTCTGATTTACTTTATGAGATTATATAAATTACTTTGGGAGAGCTATTCCTCATAAAAGCAGTCCAGATCCAATCTCTCTCTCTCTCATGTACACATTTTAGTTTACTAGATCAAATAAAGTTGGTTAGAGGGCAGAGATTCCCAAAACATGAATGAATGGCACTCTGCATAGCTCAGAGGCTCTGTCCTTGATGTTATAATTTGTCTTGGGGACAAAATAAGCTCAAGGGTGATAAGAGAAAATTGTAAGTTTTCCATGAAACTTATTTTTGAGAAAGTTGATGTCTTAATGAGCACCAAAGTGACAAATACACAAAATATACACACACACACACATATATATACATACATACACAGACACAACACACACACACTCACGCACATACATACATACATACACATACAAATAAAACAGCGCTTGAGCTTCAAGCATTAGATACATACCTAGAAGCTGCAAGAACAAATCTCAGGAATTTTGTTTGCACTGTCTCTATTATGTTCTTCTGTGTATAAATTGGACACTATGTACAATTTGGGCAAAGGGTTTGGTCTCAAAAAGTTTGAAGGTTTTTTCAGAAGACTTGTCTGAAACACTGTTGGAGGAAAGCAACAAATCTGACTGAACACATATAAAAGCCTGTTTTTTGACTAGTGGTCCTCTTGTGGTTATTGTGCTCTTTGTTGGGCAGAGATGAACCACAAGACCATCAGGTGGGCTGCTGTGAAGAATATTCTAGGTAACTAGCAAATAGAGTTGCTTGGATTTGGTTGAAATTAGAATTTGATTGGTGGGTCCAAATGAGATGGCGGAGGCACAGTCTGACCTGGATATCTGGGAGAAGTAGAATCCTGTGACTCCTGAGGAAGTGGGTAGAATCCTTGGCACTGTCAGCCCAACCACTTGTTTATTAGATCACTATCCATCCTGTCATGTGAAGGCTCTTGGGAGATAGCACATGGTTGGGTCCATATGGTGGTATCTGCCTCTCGGAGAGATGGGGTAGTCTTCCTGCCTTAAAGGAGGCAGTGGTGTGCCTCCTCCTCAAAAGGCCATCACTGGACCAAACTTTCCTGGACAATTTTTGTCCAGTTTCCAACCTTACCTTTATGGGTAAGATTGGATGAAATGAAATAATCTGGACCCTTTTCAGTTGGGTTTCAGGTTGGGACATAATTGGTGACATTTATTGATGACCTTTGGTGGGGCTGGGGTGAGTGGGAGTGGTCCTCCTAGATCTCTTGGCAATTTTTGATATCAGCAGTCTTGGTATCCTTCTGGATTGCCTGCAGGATATGGGGGTGGGGGGACCATGGTGCTGTGGTAATTCTCCTTTCTCCTCAGCCAATACTAATCAGTGTTAATAGGAGGGAAAAGGTTGAGCCCAAAACCTCTACTGTGTGGAATATCTCAAGGCTTGCTTCTACCCCTTTCAGTGTTTTCATTTATAAAGCCCCACATGGCATAACACCTAGCTAATTGACCAACCATCTGTCTCCTGTAGTGTCTGCCTGTCCTATTCATTCCATTAGGGTTGACTTGCTCTGGGTCCCATCAATTGAGGAGTGCCATCTGGTGGGACCCAGGAAAACTATCAAGGCAAAATGATCAGAGAAAAATCATTCCATCATCTAATCATGTCTCTGGCATACAACTGGAAATCAGCAGTGAGTTCCTTGCTTCAGCTTTCAGAGCTCCTGATTCACAATTACTTTTCTGTCTGAATCATCAAATGCAACTCTAAATTTTTGTGTTACATTTTAATAGTTGTGTAGGACAGCATTGTTGCTTTCAATGAATGGAACCACCCATCTGGCTGTTCAGCAGATTAAGAATGAAGGCTACTTTGGTCTGATCTGTAGAAATTTCTGCTGAATCTTTCACACCTGAGTTGTAAAAGTCAGGAATTGATCTTGTGTTCCCCTGAACTTCTCCAGTAGATGTTCAGGAGAAATGGGGAATGCTTTCTGTGAAGCACCTTGTGGGGGCATTCCCAACTGAGGTTAGGCTTGTACCAGATGGTGTGCTAGGCTTTTTACAGGTTTTTTATAGGTGTATTTATCTGCTATTGATGCTGCAGTAATGCCTCAGTTGCTGGTTCTGCAGTTTGTAAGTTGCTTCTACTGCCATTTTATAGATCTGGAGGGCATGGTCCCATATCTATTTAATGAGACAGTAGGGAAGCTTTCAAGATTGATGACAACCTTTTGAGGTAATCAAGGTCAGGAAACAGGAGTCACGTGGAATCTTGGAATATACTTTAATGCAGTTATGGCATTGTAATGGAATCTTGAAAACCTGTTAAAGTCACCCTTTATTTCAACTTATACCTAGCACAATCAAGGCAGAATAGTTTTGAGTTTCTTTCTCAATTTCCTACTTTTCCAGAACTCAAATATATTTTTTACAATTTATAATGTCTCTGAGTCAACCCAACTTTCCATCACGCCTACTTAATACTCAATATTCTTTCAGCACATGGGAGCACATTCTCTCGTAATGCCTCCTGCTGAATTCTAATCTCCAACAGAAGGCCAAAAATTGTATCCCTAAAAATTGGCAGTTTGGATACCAAATTTCAGCAGTATACTCTAGACATGTTTTGAGGGAGACACAAAGTGGCAATAAAGAGTTGCTTGCAATGCATATTACTTACCTCTGTATTGCACCAAATTATTTTAGGAAATGTATTATTTCTTTCTGTGTCAGTCTCATACTGCATCAATTAACACATCCAGCAGGCACAGCATTTATTTCTATAGCTGTTAGAACTTCCAAGAAAATACTCTTTAAGTTTTGCCCAGTATCAGAGGAGGATGAAAACATTCTCTGTTTGCCTTTTAGCTATTGCACTGAGTTTTTGCTTTCCTATATTTTTGATATCTTTGCTGTTACCCATCAGTTTTTTAAGCAGGAAAGTTGCACTGATATGTTCTTTCCTTTTCTCCTTTTTGTGTTCTCTAGGACAGTAATTATGAAAGGCACAAGGGAACCTGCTTAAAAAGGCTTGGGAAGAATAAAGTCACTACTGAGACTGAAAATGATGCTTTGCATCCTCATTCACTTCATCTCTCTGTTAATATGCCCTCATTAGCTACCTCTATATCTGGGCAACATGAGGTTGTCATCACCAACACAGTAGCAGACTGACTGGAATGTATTGGAGTTTCCAGGGATAATGTAAGTATGCTTGTTTTAGTATGCTTGCATGGCTTTATTAATTCCAAGAGATATTAGAAATGAGGCAAAGAAGCCACCGAAGGGCAAATTGCTGGCCTTTGAGGTGGAAATAAACTTATGAGCAAAAGTGAGCTGGACCAGTAATTTGCCCCAGTCTGTCTGTCTGAGCCAATATATCAGGGATCAGATTCTCTTTCAGGTTGCTGTAGAGCAGGGTTCTCCAAAGTGGTTAATGGGACTATACATTATTATTGTTATTGTTATTATTCATAGTTAAATAGTATTTATTACATTGTTTTCATATAATAAATGTTTAGGGGTTGATGAACTATTTGAAACTTCATGAAGGAGTTGATAAGCTGAAAAGTCTGGGGACCCCTGCTATAGAGGGACATCTAAGTTCTAATTGAAGGACATTCAGGGTGCATGAGGAGACTTGCAATAAGATTCTGATAAAATTAGATTTAATACTTTCCATTTACAAGAGATGAGGATCAGCCCAGAAGTGAGCCTTTGAACCATTAATAGCCTCTTGCAACTAGCAAATTTAATGACTGAGCTGAGGCTTTTTGAACATGGGCTGCCACTTTTCAGACTGGCTTGGTCCAGGAAGTGGAAGACTGAAAATAGATGCCTCAATATTTAAACAATTTTACTTTCTCTCAGTTTCTCCATTTTCTGTAATGAATGGAATGGCGCTGATTTGCTTTGTATATACAGTAGATGAAAAAGTGACATCTATGGCTTGTATTTTTACATGCCAAGCCAAAGTCCACAATATGTTAATCTGGCTAAAGGTCATATCAAGCCAAATCATGTTAAGGCTGCCATTTACACATTAGGAGCATTTTAAAGCAACTCCCAATGCTTTGGCTTAGCTCAGCCATCCTCACCATCTCGAGGCATCACAGTTCTTTGAAGCAACTGTCCCCCAGTGGGTTGTTTCTGACGGGAAGGGTGATGGCTAAGTGGAATCCCAGCAGATTCTGCTTCGGGAGGCTGGGTATTCTGACACGCTCATCCCAGAAGCTATTAGGAGCAGTGGCAGGTTTACCTGCCATACCCATCTTGCTGAGTTCAGAACTGTTAACAACAGTTGCAATCAGCTTTGAAAAATCCTTTCTTTGCTATTTAAGTGCACAGGCATCCTGTTGTAATCCAAAACAGTTTGCTAGAAACCCGAGCTACAGTATATTTGGATTTTTAATGATGATCTAATTTAACAAAGAGGCATAGTCTGTCAAATGAGGGGGTTTTCTGTTATATTGTCTAATCAGTATGTTCATTTTGGGAAAGATGCAGGCCAAAAGCCCTGGGCAACTTCAGTTTCCAGATGCTTCTCATATTTGATGCAACAGTTCCACAGTGAGGAAGTGGCAGGGTTAGTTGACCAGCATACATCTAATCCAGTTTATTGTCCATCAGTCTTTAACTGGATTTATAAATCCATGAAAGTCCATGTCCACTACTTTTCTGACCATAGAAAGCTTTTAAAAATCATTTCTAACATCCATAGTTTTAACTTGGAGACTCGAGGAACTTTTCAATACAAATTTCTCTGGTGTTATTCATTGTTATGGTCTAGATTCTGAAATTGGATAAACTGGCTGGGTCCATGGCGATTGTTCCAAGAGATCTGGATATAAATGCAAACAGCTTTGTATTTAAATTCAGAAGCTTTTAAAGCAGTTTTTTTTTTAATTCATTCTTCCTGCTCATTTAGCTGTGATGTATGGTAAATCTTCAGGCAGATATTGTGCTAATATATGCAATTCTGTTATGAATGGAGGATACTGGAGAAGATTAATCTTCTTAACATTGTTTATGTTACAGGCAAGGCAAAATTAAGGTCTCTGCTATTCATCCATTTTGGTTGCTCTAGAGACTTGCCATGTGATGGCACTCTTTACTCAGGGAATAAAAGCCACATTGTTCAATTGAATACAAATTATGCTCTTTGAAGAGATATGACCTTTCTCTAAGCATTTGATGTTTCAGTGATTGCACTAAAAATAGCTGTACTGTGGTTATTTTGCTGATTTATCCATGTTAAAAAATTGTTTTGAGGTTTAATATTCATAGTGGGCACTGAAGGTCATTGGTACTGCAAAGTGATTTACATTCGCATACCTAAAAGAAGCAGGCCATGTCTTGCTGAGTTCAGAACTGTTAAAAACAGTTGCAATCAGCTTTGAAAAATCCTTTCTTTGCTATTTTAGTGCACAGGCGTCCTGTTGTAATCCAAAACAGTTTGCTAGAAACCTGAGCTACAGTATATTTGGGTTTTTAATGATGATCTAATTTAACAAAGAGGCATAGTCTATCAAATCAGGGGGTGTTCCGTTATATTATCTGATCAGTAAATAGCATATGGGGTCTATAGAATCCCACGAAATAAATTGCAATCTCATATCACACACCTCCTTCAGGATTATTTCTTACGATGGCTGCTATGAGGTGGCTTCATCCTTCTTCCTAGATGCCAAATTAGTCATCCGAAGGGAATAAAGAAGAGGGGATATCCTGAAGTACAATTTGTGCTTATTCCATTGAAACAAACTTAAGAGAAAGCAGGAGCATTTCTTCAGTTTTACATAATATTCCTACTTATGGGGGAATATTATGTATTCATTATTCATCTAGCGAAATTGTTTTTTTCAAATCCTACACAATATGATCCTATTTAGAATGTTCAACATTTTTTCTAGCTTTAGCAATCTCTTTAAACAACATCCCACTGTCCCATTTGACCCTAAGCAGATACATCTACAGTAAACAATTAATTTGCTCTGTGTGCATATTATAACCCTTGGGTAAATATTTATATCATGATGATATTCAAAAGGAGAGTTTTAAATAAACATTCAGCATTATGGAATCATGACCTTCATCCAATGAAAAGAAAAAGACTGAATATTTTTTCAAAGCTATCCATTTAGGAAGAATACAGATGCATTTGGACTGACACACTTTTTAAATGACATGAGCCAAGAAGAGAAAGTCTTAATATTTTGTGTGCTCACATGGAAAATATTTTATGGCCGTGCTGTGAATCATTGGGATACCTATAGCTTCTCTGGTATCTTTCTGTCCCCAAGATTATAGGTGATGGGTGAATCACAAAGAAAGGAATATAGTTGCAGAATCAGTAAAGGGTTGCAATAAAATAGTATCATGTTTTAGATATGAGGTTGTGGTAATGATCTCATGGATCATTTTTTAAATCCAGGCTGTAACCTAATACATGATGAGCATCCTTCCAGATACTTTGGAAATCTTAGTTTTGCATATGTACATACAGTATGTACCTTCTTGAACAGAATATAGATACAAATAGATATCATTTTTACTGGATTAACGTCCAAGATTCTGTCTTATTCTAAATAGTAGTTATGAGAGACAACCAAGGGAGGGAACTTTCCACAAACAGCTGATTGGTCCTCATACAGAAAGCTGGATTAAGTGGATCCAGAAAGGGTTCTTAAATATACATTCTCCAAAGGAAACAAGAAAAATAAAAGAAAAAAATGAAATATTTGGGATTTAAATGAATAAAGAGAAATGCATCTGAGACTGTCTACAGATAAGGTTTTTTTTTATTAAATTGCTCATGGTAGAGGAAATAACTGAATGGTTCAAAGGCCTTATGAAATATAGGGAATCAGTCATACTGTAGAAGGAAACTCATTTAATACATTTAATGCATGTTTTCATGGAAATGAAATTGGAATACTCGGGGAAAAGTACTGCATTGAGGCAATTCATGTAACCATTTAAAGATGCTCATTCAACACTATAAGATACAGGACACAGTGGGAAATAGGAGGTAGAAGGGTAGAGTTTAGACAAATTGTAGCATGTATGTAGAGATTAATATAGCTCGCTATATAACCTCAAAGGATATCTTGTTATACAGCCTCCAAAGAGACACTGGATTCACTGATGGTGCTATGTTTTGTTTAAACTTTGTTTATGTAACTGGGTTCAAACAACATGCTAGATCATACTGTCATGATAAGTCCCAGCCAAGAAAGTTTTAGTTTTCTCCATGTTTCAGGATCTTTTAAAAATTTCTTTCCATAATTTTTATAATTTTTGTATTTCTTATTGCATGCTGTCAGATAAACTCCCGAATATTTCACTGGATTTTTTGTTATCTCACAACCATACCATTTTTTCACAAAGTCGTCTTCTCCGGGATTAAATATCAGCTGTCTTATAGCACCCTGTAGTTGCATAATGGTTAGCACTACATCATCTGCATAACATTTCAACTTGCATTCCTGTCCTTGAATTTTAATCCCAAATATTTGTTTGTCTCTTTGAATCTTGTTCACCAAAACAATAGTAATTTCAAATGATAAGGGAGAAAGTGGGCACTCCCTGGTCCTTTTGCTTCTTAGAAAACTTGTGGAGAGTGTTTCATTCACTGCACAGTAATCTTTGCTGTTTGCCATTGATATATGCTCTCCACCAAAATTTTAAATTTTTCTCCTGGATTCATTTTGTTCAAGACTGCTAACAAGAAAGGCTACTCCAAGTTGTCAAAAGCCTTTTCTGCAAATAAAAATACTACTGCCACCTTCTTTTTTAAACTGATGATACATTCTAATGTATGTTTTATACTGTATATCTACTTTTGTTCTTCATTTTCCTCTTGGGAATGTAACCTGTTTGATCTGTATGTAGTATTTCAGAAATATACTTTCTCAAATATTCAGCTAGGGTTTTTGATTTTTGTTTTTTTAGCAAAGAGCTTATAATTGGTGTTCAGGAAAGAAACTGGTCTATATGACAGAGGTTTCTCTAAATTCCCTGCTTTATAGATCAGTTATATGCTTTTCCCCATGTCTTTGTAGAGGGCGTAGGGATTGGCCCTGAGGGAGAGAAAGAAGAACCGTTACCAAGGCAACAGTCAGATAAAAGAGGCCTGAGTCTGGGGCAAGAATGTAAGGTGAGTAAACATCTCAGACAAGCCCCTCCCTAGTTCAACAAAGATAAAGGGAGGGAGGGAGGAAGTACATTCAGACTTGCAAGTTTCTGTTACTATAGCTTTACAATTAAAATAGTACTGACATGAGCCAGTTTGATGTAATGATTGAGGCACCAGGCTAGAAACTGGGATACTGTGAGTTCTAGTCCTGCCTTAGGCACGAAGCCAGCTAGGTGACTTTGGGCAGTCAGTCACTCTCAGCCCTAGGAAGGAGGCAAAGACAACCCACTTCTGAAATTCTGCCAAGAAAACTGCAGGGACTTGTCCAGGCAGTTGCCAGGAGTCAACACTGACTCAAAGGCACAAAACAACAACAATAACAACAACAACAACAACAACAAAGCACTGACCCATGTGGCATTAGCTTCCTTGTCTAATTTACCTTGAAGCACTGACAGTCTTTGGTATTATTTTTGTCTCTTTGATTTCATTCATTGTCCTTACCAGTGGTTCCAACAGTTTTTCCTCTAACTTTTTATAATATCGGGCTATCAGCCTATCTGGGCCTGGTGACTTGTCAATTTTTTCAATTGCTTCTTTAATCTCTTGAATATTTATGGGTTTGATTAGTGTTTGTCTATGTTGTATTTGTTAATTTTTTTTAATAGTGAGCCACTGTTATATTCCACGTGCAATTCTTTGTGGATACTGTTCTTGAAATATAAGTATTGGAAAATTCTGCAAGTTCTTACATATATAACAGTTTGTTCCCTTACTTCACTGTTGTCCAAACCTGGCCACTTTAAGATGAGTGGACTTCAACTCCCAGAATTCCCATGGCTGGCTGGGGAATTCTGGGAGTTGAAGTCCACTCATCTTAAAGTGGCCAAGTTTGGACAACACTGCCTTACTTTATTGCTGTTATTGTCCTTCTTTCCTTCTCTTTTCTAATTTGATAGGCCAAATTTTTCCTGGTTTATTTGCTTTCTCAACATGATTTTATCTTTTTTTGGAAGTTCTTCCATTTCTAATAATGGGTAAAATCTTCAAACAGTAGAATATCAGTCATAGAAGGAACCAGCTTAGCCAATGAACTAACCAATAAGTACTTATGATGTCAGGAAACAAAAGAAGAAAAGAATTTGAAAGAACATATTGCAAGACAAAGTTTGATAAAAATATGGAATCTTTTAAAAACAATAATAAATCAGGAGACTTCACCATTAGCTTCATTGTCAAATGCCATTTACTTCAGGGTCGAGTACAGTAAGAAAGATTTAATCATATATGCCAACATGGTGCATCTGAACTGGTTAATGAAGGTAGGAATTTACCATGGCTAATATATTTACAAATTGCTGGAAGAATAAAAGGTGATCTCAAGAAAGAAGGAGGGACTTTGAGAAAGATGACAGAATTTCAACACTTATTAAAAAAACCGAAATCACCTATTATATGTGTGTGTGTGTGTGTGTATACACATATACATACACATACATACATACATACATACATACATACATACATACATACCTGACAGGGGAGATACCATGATTATATGTAATTGTTATTGAAATGTGACATGGAGATGGAACAAATCAAAAATTGTATGATAAAGTGGATGCAAAACTCCAAAGATATAATCACAATACAAACAATGGGAAGAGCTATAGGAAAAGAATCAGTAAAATTCACTCCAAGTTATAATTTTAGGGAAAACTGGTATACAGATTTCACAGCATGTAGCTCTGTCAGTAATTATCAAGACAAACACTTCATATAACAATAAATGTTGGAAATGCCATAACACAGAAGGAACATTTTATCACGTGCAGTGGTTAGGTAAAGAACCTCAAAAGTACTGGAAAGAAATATGCCAAAATATTCACAAATTCCTAAAAGTAAAATCTGAACTAAAATCACAAATATTCTCAATTATTTATTTATTTATTTATTTATTTAATTTATTTATTTATTTATTGAATTTTTCAACCGCCCATCTCCCCCCAATGGGGGAACTCTGGGCGATTCACAACAAACATTAAAAACATAAAATATATAAATACATAAAACCTTAATTAAATTATATTCTCATATAAATGAAAAGTATTGTAAATTACTAAGATATATACTGATGGCTGCAAGAACAAATCTGGTGTAACACTGAAACAGAGGAATTTTGCCAACAGTATCAGATTGGGAAACCAATATTGGAGAATATGCAGCGATAGCAAAATTGACAGTATGCATTCCTAACAGAGGTCTTACCAAATTTAAGCAAGAATGGCTCCCGTATATGCTACACATTACCCAGCAAGGCAATTAGGCATTTGAAAAATGCTTTTTAGGAAGAAAGTTATGAGGCCAATCAAAAATAATAGATGAAAGGATTTAAAGCAGTAATCTTTAATATTTAATGAAAAATATATTTACATTACATTTATATAGGTTGTGGTCGGTGGTTGTGGAAATAAATGGAAGGGAAGGAGATAATGTGTTTCTAGAAAGTTTTCCCTTTTTAAAAAAATTTATGCTTTATGCTTAATGTAGTCATTTTTCCTTTGTATTTCATTATTCTAACAATAAAAATATCTTAAGAGGAAAAGAAACGTGCTAGGTCATGGTTATGTTCACATATTGTATTATGTTATTGTATCTAATACTATATTTAAGTACGCTTAAATGCTTAGATGTTTGTTGATGAGGATAATCAAGTCAGCGAAGAAAGGAACCAGCTTTTTAACTGTGGTTTCATTATTGTGTTACACATTGTTACAAGCATGGTGAATTATCTGCACCAAGCCCCATCATTACAGTCTGGAATGTATTCAAGCAAAAGAATGAATATACATCTAAAACATGATTGATTTGATTATTTATGATGAAAGATTGAGCAAGTTGCTGAAGGATAGAAGGATAATGAGAGATTCTGGATGTGGAACAGAATACATTCGGTACTATCAACTCTTGGGAAAAAATAGGCATTAAAAAAAACAAGTAGAATTACTACTGGAAAATAAAATATGAATCTTGTATTAAAAAGTATTAGGAAAGACAAAATATGTTAATCTCCCAACAAAATGAATTAAAAGTAGGTGAACATAAAGAAAGAGGATATGAAAGGAGACTGAAAAGAATTTTATTACAAATACCGCAGAAATATGGGTATAAGCTAATGGGAAATGTGAAAGTAAAAGAAGCAATGTGGAGAGAAGAAATGCATAATTGAATGACTGCTGCAAAAATGAGAATGTGAGAAACATGTTATTGTGTATGGAGAGAAAAAAAAAGAATTGAAAAGAATGTAGTCAAAGAGAAAAAGAAACAGTTAAGATTAAAAGAGGCAGAGACAACGCAAAATGCTATTGATGGAAATACAAGTAGTCTTTGTTTAGTGACCATTCACAGTTACGATGGTGGTGAAAAAATAACTTTGCCACCAATCCTTGCACCAATCCTTGCATTTACAACCTTGGCAGGTCTGTAGAGTGAAGGAAAGCTGAAGACTGTAAGCACAGTCACGGTTTTACTTAGCAACTGCTTCGCTTAACAGCCAAGTTGCCAGTCTCAATTGTGGTCACTAAACGAGGACTACCTGTAAAAGATTGTTTTGGAAGTTAGTAAAGTGAGCTAAGCAAGAGGCCTCCAGCAGAGTGAGTGAAATCAAAAATAAAAGTGATGAAATTATTTGGGGTGAAACTGAAATGGGATTGCTGGAAGGAGTATTTAGAGATTTATATAGGAATGACAATGATATGTTAAAAAGCGGAACTGAAACAAATGCTATAAATGTTAGTATCCAAGAAAAAAAAATGGTAAGAAGGAAGTCATAAGTGGTGTGAAAACATTGAAAAGGGGTAGAAATTTGGTTGTGTTCTTTTTATATGTATTGTCTTTTTTATTTGTAAGCCACCCAGGGTCCTGTTAAAATATAGATGTGATTTGCTTATGGAGTGTTTGCGCAGCTTGGTTTCATGTCTGTGAGGGCGGCATCCCTTTCTGATGGTGAAGAATGCTGTTATTGTTTCCCTGAACAAAGGGGAAGTAGCAAAGGTCAGGAATGCATATTTGCTGAAAGAAGCTAAAATGTCTGTATATGAGAATGGGCTTCTGCCCCCTTCGTTACATGGAAGGTAGAATTGGTTAAGTCAAGAGAAGCATAATAAAGTTGAATGCAGTTAGACTTGGGTTACTTTAGAAGTGCACGTCATAAATGAAAAGGGACAAAATCAAGAACGAATGGGTGTGGAATGAAGGTGGATTGAATAAAAAGTGAGTGACCAGAATGAAAGAAAACCATTGCCCTCGGTGGAGCGAAAAAACTGAGCCATCATCCTTTATTTATTTTTCAGCCTATCCTCAGATTGCTATGAGAGTTACTCATATGCAGGGATAGCCACAGGTGTGTGTGTGTCAAAGAAGTCAAGATGGCAGCTATGACCATGTGATCAGATCCCTATCTCTTTTTAAAGTGTGTCTTGTTTGCAAGCTAATTGTTCATTAAATTTATTAGATTCACTTTCTTTCACATTCAGGATATGTCTTAACTTATTCCTGTCCTATATAAGATGAAACTGAATTTTCCTTGAGTTTATATTTTTAAAAAATGAATCAAAGTAAATATTTACACAAGTCTGATAGCTTCCCAGCATACAGTGAATTTATTCTGTCTCCTGTCATTTAGCTGATAAATATTAGGAGCTTGTGATTTTCAACATATGGTCCAAAGCCTTTCAAATCCTCTCCTGGATAGACTCATTTAAATTTAATTTGACTTTGGCTATTTTCATTTCAGTTGTTAAAAAGTGATATTGTAAAGTAGAGAAGTTCTTCTTGATTAAAAATAACCCAAATTCTTGTCCATCTCCTTTTTTTCCCCCTTAGAAAGTGATTGCCAGGGCTTTAGAATATAAAGAACAGTTATGCGTTCACCACCAATTTCTCTTCTTTTCCCAATTTTGGGACTCACTGTTGCAGTAGAAATAAATAAGATTCTCCATCTAAGTTTTATTATGATTTGTGATTATGTTCCATCAAACTGGTTTCAACTTTTCACAACGACATAGATAAGCCATCTCCAGGAGGATCTGTCCCCAGCCTGCCTCTTCAGGTCTTCCAAGAGGGCATTCCATCCACCTTGCGCTGCTGGTTGTTCTCTCTTTTTCTTTCCTTCCACCTTTCCCAGCATTATGGTCTTCTCATGGGAGCTAGGTCTTCACCTAATGTATCTAAACATTGATAATTTGAGCCCAGTCATTTGTGGCTCAAGTGAGAAGAATAAAGAAGCGATAAGAATAAATAAAATAATAATAGATTGATTTGTTCTATGATCCATTTGTTTTCTTGGCTGTCCACAGTATTCTCAGGAGTCTTCTCCAACACCAAAGTTCAAAAGCGTCAATACTTTTTCTATCCTGCTTCTTCAAAGTCTAACTTTTGCTTCCATGGAGTGTCACAGGGAATCCCATGGTTTGCCCTATTCTGATCTTTCTAGGTATAGGCACATTATGGAAAACATTCCGAAAAAATCTGAATATTTCTTTCAAGGCTTTCATTGCTACCCTATCTTGTGCTAGTCTGTGGCATATTACTGCTTGTTCTTTTATTGTTGATGGTTGATCCTAAAAGGCAGAAGCTATCCACCCCTTCAAAATCTTCATTGTCAGTTCTAAGGCTGGCTGCTGGACCTATTATCATTAGGTTGGTCTTCTTTATATTTGATCTTAGTCTCATTTTTTTACGGTGCTCCTTGACTTTAATTACTAGAGCTTGCAGATTCTTTGCATTTCCCATCTCTGTTCAGAGAAGGAAGAGATAGGAGCAGTAGCCATTAACTGCTGGTGACGTTATTTATTTCAGAATCAATCTATTTACATAGTTGCAGCATGGATGAATCAGTCTTCATTTTAGCACTGTGTTCTAAGAGTTATTAGAACCTCAGGCTAATCCAAGGAACGCGAACATTATCGGTGGAAACCTTATGCTTGCTAGTCTGCAACCCTGTTAATCGACAGCAGCTGTATGAAGTATACTAGTCCTGCCTGGATGAAAGTAAAAATTACTTTATTACATTATTAATAGGTAACAATAAGCTAGGCTATTTGCTGTGTTAACAGAAATGTAAGACACAGTACAATTATATGTCCAAGAACCATAATGTGTATATAAAATGTAAAAAACTGACTCTATTTGGAACTTATCATACATAACTGCCAATATTAATTATGTCCTTCAAAAATATTGACCCTTCGCTGTTTTAATAGGGGAGGGTTTCAGCAATTTTTTTCTCATGGAGTATTTATTCTAAAAGGATTCCCATGAACACGCATCCCTGGTCCAGAGGTTATTCCACAGGAATTTATCTGAGGGGCAACTCATTGAACAATCTTCCCCCAAAGCAACTCGCATGCAGTACTCATTAGTCTGACATAAAAATGTATTGGCAGCATTATTTTGCTATCAATCACTGTCATGGCTGGGATATATGAGGCTTATGGCAGCTGCAGGAACAGCTGTAACCTAGGTCTATTTTCTTTGCAACCAATCCCTCGTATTTCTGGAATCTATTAGTGGAATATTTAGGGCTTAAAAACTGGATAGTAGTAACAGAGCACTGAATATCCTAAATGACATTCACTCATTAAGTATCACTTTCTACAATAATGTCTAATTTTTGAGAGTTCACTTGGCAAAATTAAAAATGGAACAAGTGCTGCAGCCTAGCAAACAGCAAGTGGAGTTTTCCTATTTAACACTCACAAAGGAATGGAAAGCTTTCGACAGATGTATCTAATTGCTTCTTGAATTCTGTATGATTTTGTTACTTCCAAATACTTTGGCATCATATTTTATTGCAGTGAGCAAGAAGCAAGCAAGATGTGGCCAAAATTCCCAGTGAGATCCAAGCAAGGTCAAGGAATGGTTGGGGCTTGGCTCAAATGGCAAAATTAGCAGTATTAATAAAAGATAATATCGTTTCCAAATTTGTCTCCTCGCAGCAACTGTTCTTAGATTACGTGCTCGTGTGGGAAAAAAATGAGCGTTTTGATTGTGGGTTTTAATAATTAGGTGGTTTGTGTTGATAGAAATAATGTGAATTTGGATTAATTAGTGGTAAGAGATTAACTTTTTCTTAATCTGTATTTATATCTGTATGGGAGATAGTCGGAAGTCACTTTCTGTTTCATCTTTCTATCAATTTTCACTATTTTAGTTTTTGTCTTTTTTCTTTTAGTTCTATTTTCTGTCTTTACTGTATTCTCTGTTCTGTTTTTAACTGTACTTTGTAATATAATAAAGTTCTTATTTAAAAAAAAAAAGAATGGTTGGGAAGCATCAGCTACTAAAGAAAGGCTCTTGCTTATTGATTACAGTTTTCTGTCCAGTTCCTGGAATCTAGTTGAAATACACCATTAGTTTTCCCTTTCTGTTGAACCAAAACTATTTATTATTTCTTTATTTGATTTAGTTTATTTGTGGGAGATCACCTTACAGAATTTCTCAGCAAATCTTTAATTAATATATTTAGTATTAATATCTGGCTCTTGGAATCTTTTATTACACTTATGAATCTTTTTTTCTTTTACTTTTTAAAGCTAATTTGCCAAGAACCTTGAATTTTTATTATCAAATACATAGCATTTTTGTTTTAAAAACTAGAGTTGTGTTGAATTTTTTTCACTTTCTAAAGTATCTAACCCTTTCCTTTTTCTTTCCAACTGCCTGTATGTATTGACCATATGCATTTCATCTTTGTTGCCGCCCATCTCACTGTGGGGTGACTCTGGGCAGTTTAGAGTAAAAATAGAATAAATATTGATTAAAATAGATGAATATTAATTAATTAATTAAAATAGGTTAAAACATACTTCCTTTATAATACTTCCAAAAGGCAGATGTTAATTAGGTGTTAATAAACTCAGGGAGCATCGTCAAGGTGCCAGCCATCCCCAGGGTCGATTGTATCTTTCTTCACCCCAGGCATGTTGGCAGAGCCATGTCTTCAATTCCCTCCAAAAAATTGGGAGGGTAGGGGCCCGCCTCACCTCTGCAGGGAGAGTATTCCATAGGACAGGGGCAATGGCAGAGAAGTCTCTCCTCCTAGGACTTGCCAGTCAACATTCTCTCACTGACGGGATCCACAACATGTCTTCTCTGCCAGACTGGGTGGGATAGGTCAATATAATGGGGGTGAGACGGTCCCTCAGGTAACCTGGGCCCATGCCATGTAGGGCTTTAAAGGTGATAACCAATGCCTTGAATTGGACCCGGAAACAAACTGGAACCCAGTGCAGCTCCCGCAGCAAAGGTGTTACATGTGTCCTCCTTGGGGCACCCATGATTGCCTGCGCGGCTGCATTTTGAACCAGCTGTCGCTTCCGGATACTCTTCAAGGGTAGCCCCATGTAGAGTGCATTGCAATAGTTTAAATGAGAGATGACCAGGGCATGAGTGACAGACTGGAGGGACTCCTGATCCAGGAAAGGGCATAACTGGCTCACAACACAAAGTTACACAAAGGCCCTCCTGGCCACAACTGCCATCTGCTCCTTGAGCAGGAGTCATGAGTCCAGGAGGACCCCCAGATTACACACCAAGTCTGTCTGGGGCAGTCCCATATCTGGGCCTGAAACCTGACTGGAAAGGGTCCAGATAATCCGTTTCATCCAGTATCCTCTGGAGCTGCAATGCCACCACCTTCTCAACCACCTTCCCTAAAAGGGGAGGTGGGACACTGGACAAAAATTGTCCAGTACGGTGGGATCCAGGGGTGGTTTCTTGAGGAGGGGATGCACCAGTGCCTCTTTAAAGATGACCAGGAAAACCCTATCCCTCAAGGATGAATTCACCATCGCCTGGACCTACCCACATGTCACCTCCCAAGCAGCCTTGACTAGCCAGGAGGGGCATGGGTCTAGTTGACAAGTGGTGGCATTAACAGTCTGAAGGACCCTGTCTACTTCCTCAGGTCCAACAGGATCAAATGTTCCCAGATAACAGAGTAAGTCCATACCCTGGGCATTTCCATAGGCCATGCCCCACGCTTGGCATCCAACTGGGAATGCAATAAGAGCAGAGAAATATTGACGTTTCGTCACTCTTACTGCCACAAGGTAGGCCTTAATAGCAGCTCTAGCCTGTGTTTGGTCAGATTCAGGCCTTGTTTCCCTCCAGTGGCACTCTAGATGTCTCTTCATCCTTTTCAAGACCCTCAACTCCTCTGTAAACCATGGGGAGTATCAGGCTCAATGGAACAAGAGAGGTCGCACAGGCACGATCTTGTCCAAGGTCTTGTCTGCCTTCCTATTCCAGGCAATGGCCAAGGCCTCCACCGGACTGTGCAGCAGATCCTCAGGTATAACCCCCAGGTCCTTTGGAACCCAATTGGGTCCATCAGTTGCCAGGGCAGACCAGCTGAATAGGTCCTGCTTCCCTGTGGAGGGAGGTAACATAACAGAATCTCAAGGTCACCAGGGCATGATCTACAACGGGGACAGGTGTAACTCCCCCTTCAGATCATCTTGCCACTGCTATGACAAGAAAACCAAGTCCAGTGTGAGACCACTGTCCCGAGTCGGGTCGCAAATAATCTGGGACAGGCCCATGGCCACCATGGTGGCCATGAACTCCCAGGCTGCCTCTGAGGCATGTCCCAGGCATGGCAAATTGAAGTCCCCCAGAACCATAAGTCTGGGGAACTCCACCGCTAGCCCCGAGATGGCCTCCAGCAGCTCAGGCAGGAAGATTGCTATGCAGCAGGGAGGCTGGTACAGCAGCAACAATCCCAACTGTTCTTGCGAACCCAGCTTTAGGAAGAGGGTCTCAGAACCGGCCACTTGTAGAGCAGCGCCCCTGAAGGCCAACAGAGATTCCTGGATGACAACTGCTACCCCTCCTCCCCTACCCTGGGGTCTCGGCTGGTGCCAAACCATAAACCCAGCTGGGCACATTTCTGAAAGGAGCACCCCCCCTCCTTCAGGGCCAGATCTCAGTGATACAGGCCAGGTTGGCCCGCACCTCAGTGAACAATCACGTATAAGGGGGGCTGTGATGGACTGGAATGGTGGGAGGGGAGTAAAGAATGTGTTCTCATCTCCAGAGGAGCGAGGAAGAGATAAGCGGAGGAGACTGGCACCTCCCTAAGAAAATCCATCGGTGTGAACTGGCTGAGCCTGGGAACTGGTTTCATTCTGGGAACATTCTTGTTAAGGGGTTGTAGCTAATAAACCTTGCTGGATTGATTCTGCATGGTCTCCTGGAGTTCCTTGGGCTAGGCCTGACAGGGGCCTTGTTATTAACTGATGTGGTGTTAAGAAGCAGCAACCACAGGTCTCCACAGGTGTGCTGTCCAGGGCCTGGGTACAGAGAGCCAGAACACACCACCAGTATTAAACACCAGGGGCATATTCCCCGAGAGCACCCCACCCTCTGACTCCCATTATAACACTCCTTCCCTGTTGCCACCTGAATAGTATGACCCGCCCTAAACCCCCCAGGGCCTCCAATTCCCCCCAATTTTGGGCCTCTGGCTTCCCTAGTTAGGGGACCCTCCATCCAAACATAAAATAACTATCACCCAGTCAATTAAATCAGGGGTGGTGGTGTGCTCCCCGGCACTCCAGCTCCTACTCTCAGTGCTGTAGAAGCCTTACCTCTCAACCCTTTTACACATCATGCCCCCCACACTGACTTCTCTCACTGGTTGGTAGGGGACAACACTCATACATTCACCTACACATTTGCACATCCACCTGCAGACTCCCTCCCTGTCTCTCACCCTAGGGAGGGAGACCCAGCTAACATCTACTGGAGGGACCTCAATCCTCAGTCTGGAATTGAACCTGCTGGCTTCCAAGTCCTTCAGGTCCCCCCAGGGGGCCAGAGCCGCTGTTCAGGTGCCAGGTGCCAAGCCAGTTGTTAGGCTGATGTCCAGGCCTCAGTCCTTTGTCACTGGTCCCACTCAGGTCACTCCAGCTGCAACTCAGGTCACCGCTAGTGCCCCAGTACCAGTCTGGCCAATTTTCAGGCCCTGAGCAGTTGTCCGGTCTCAAGCCCAGCTGAGTTCTAGGCCGTCGTGGTCCAGATCTCTCTTCGGGCTGTGCACTCTCTGCATCATCCGGCACAGCCGTGGAGCTCTGCCTGGCCCCATCACACTCCAGCTAACCTCTGCCAAGCTCCGCCAACCTCTGTGCATCTGGAACTGACACATCAAGCACCCCCAAAGATCCCAGACTAGAGCAAAAAGTTCTCTGTAGCCCGGGCCTCTCCTTGAGCTTGCGCTGCTTACCTTGCGTGCTGCTTACCTTGCGTGCTGCTCGCCTTGTGCACTGCTCGCTGGTGTGCTGCATTCAACTCAACCATGGGGCTCTACCCAGCCACACCAGCTCTACCAAACTCTGTCCTGAAGTCCGCGTTTGGCATCCAAGCTTCAGGGCACACAGGGCACACAGGTAAACTCTCGGGACATTTGGGCGTTCAGGTAAAGATAAAAACCCGTAACAACCATCCCTTCGCCTAAACCAGCACAGCAGCCGATGCTCACCCACTCCCAGCTGCCATCTTGGAAAGTTCTGGTTTCTAGGACTTAAATAGAAACCAGCAACCATCTTTAACATTCAATGTAAAGTGATTGATTGATTATGTGCCATCATGGCACTGTTGAGTCTTAGTGATCATGGATTTTCTCCATGATGATCTGTCCTTAATCTGAACCTTCAGGTCTTCCAACAATGCACCCATTGCCACTGCAACTGAGTCCATCCACCTTGCTGCTGGTCATTCTCTTCTTCTCTTTCCTTCCACCTTTCCCAGCATTACAGCCTTCTCTAGAGAGCTAGGTCTTCACATAATATGTCTAAAGTAGGATAATTTGTGCCTCAAGTGAGAGCTTGGGGTTGATTTGTTTGATAATCCATTTGTTTGTTTTGTTGGGTGTCCACGGTATTCACAGGAGTTTTGTCCACCACCAAAAATCAAAAGTGTCAATAACCTTCTATCCTGCTTCTTCAAAGTCCAGCTTTCATTTCCATAAAGTGTCACAGAAAATGTCATTGCCTGTTCTATTCTGATCTTTGTAGGTATAGACACATCATGGCATCTGAGTATCTTTTCCAAGGCCTTCATGGCTACTGTACCAAGTGCCAGTTTCTGGTGTATTTTTTGACTGCTTGGTCCTTTACTGTTGATGATTGATCCTAAGAGGCAAAAGCTATCTATCACTTCAATTGTCACTTTCATTGTCAGTTCTAAGGCTGGTTGTTGTACCTGTTGTCATCAGTTTGGTCTTCTTTATATTTAATCTTAGTCCCATGTTTCACTGTGCGCCTTAACTTTTATTACTGGAGCTTGCAGATCCTTTACATTTTCAGCCAGCTATGAAAATCTGTATGAGTACAATAGGATAACTAGATTCACTTATGTCTGCTTCCCATTGTTTAAAGTAGAAGCAGTAGAGGTTTGGTCTTCAGTGCAGAACAAAAAAATAAAAAGATGTATATAGTATGGAACAACATAGTGGATTAGCACACTGAATTGTCAATTTGAATTTTATAAAATGTCTTGCTTTCATGGCCAGCTTTGCAGGAATTTGCATATAGAAGTCATACTAAATAGACTATGTCACATCATATCAGAAGCAACCGCTCTTGATACTTTAAACAAATAACAAATATATATATATATATATATATATATATATATATATATATATATATATATTTGCCTGCAGTCCCTCGTGTTTTGAAAAACTTACTGCTTTAAAGTCAAGATAAATGAGGTTCAAATTTACTGTTCTATCAAAGATTAGGATAACATTGCAAGTGGATTTGAATTAAAGTGTACGTTCTCAGATCTGATGCTGTCCAGATATTTAGGGAATAAAATTTCCAGAACTGAAAGATGGAATAGGTTTTTTTGGGGAAAATGTAATCCCAGTACATCTGGAAAGCATTTAGTTTGGGAAGACTGAGATAAAAGATTAACTTTCTACATACCCTCTAAATAACTATTAGGTTTTAGGGCAATGTTTCTCAATCTCAGCAATTTTAAGATTTGTGCACTTGAACTCCCAGAATTCCCCAGCCAGCATGCTGGTTTAGGGTTTAATCTATAACATATTTAAACACTGAGCCCATGAAACAAAAGAAGACCAATGCAGTAGAGAGTTTATTTTAATGAAGAAATAAAGGCAACTCCACACTATAGTTCCAGTTGAATTTAATTAACTAGTTGTCTTTCACTCAGCCTTTATCCCTGTTAGGATAAGTATAAATTTGTATTCCCAACCCACTCTTAGTAATAGTGAAAGCTGTACCTGTTGACATTTTGGCCCTAAGGAACAATGAAATGCAAAGGCCTTAGCAAGAAAATGGTGGGACCTTTAAATAGAAGGTTCTTACTAGGCCACACTCCAAATATGCTAATCTAAATGATTGGTGTATGGAGTCATTATATACCTCTGACATTGTCTGATAAATGTCATATTTTGAAAACCTGCTAGAAAGACTTCAAAACCTCTATGGTTAGACTACATGAAATTGTAGGAATTTTGTGATCAATGTAACAACCAACTGATTTACAGTTGCAATTTAAGATGACCCTCCACTCCGCCCATCCACAAATAATTTTACACAAAACATTTAAAAGGCAAACCATTTCCTTTCTGGTAAATACAATAATTGGAGCATTGAGAGGAACAGGAGGCAGTGCTTAATCCTTTCTTCTTGGGAAGGAAGAGGAGGAGGGGGAGGGGAGGGGAGGGGAGGGGGAGGAAGTCGACAAGGACTATTTTTTCTGGCAAATCAGGTATTTCCTTTAGGCAGAAGACCGTATCAAGGCGTGCAGATGGTGTGCAGATGGGAACGATCTTGCAACTGCATCCAAAGAAGAACTTGTTTTCAGTCTTTCAGCTGAAAGCATTTGGACTTTTGCATTTCCCTTTTTGCTGATTATTTATTGGAGGAAATGAACCGTAAGAAGAGGCATGAAAGGATGTCCATGCTAATTAGGTACTTTTGGCTTAGGGTAGATAGAAAAAAGCCAAAATAGTAAGTTTCCTGTCTCTATTCACTCTCTAATCCACTTACCTTTAAAAGCAAAACACAAAGACTTCTGATTCTGCTGCCAACATTTATGTATTCCTTGGGTCTAGGCAGAAGGGAAGGGAAGGGAAGGGAAGGGAAGGGAAGGGAAGGGAAGGGAAGGGAAGGGAAGGGAAGGGAAGAGAAGGGAAGGGAAGGGAAGAGAAGAGAAGAGAAGAGAAGAGAAGAGAAGAGAAGAGAAGAGAAGAGAAGAGAAGAGAAGAGAAGAGAAGAGCTCTCAGGCTGCTTAGAATTTTCTTCAGGAATCCAATCACTTGTGAAAGCTCCTTCAGTTCTGATGAAATGTATTTATTTATTTAAAAGATTTCTATAGCTGCCCATCTTAAACAACTCTGGGTGGCTCACAAATATTTTACTATGATAACAAAGGGCCCCAAACTAGCAATTGCTCATGAAATAATAATAATAATAATAATAATAATAATAATAATAATAATAATAATAATAATAAAAGGCAGCTTTACTTGAAACAGCTTATATCTTGTGACCATACCTTTAACACCATCAAACAACCACATCTGGTTATCCCAGGTCCTTGGGAAGGATTTGACTGATGGATAAAAATGCCAAATCCAGTCTAAACATCTGCCTGACTGTACGGCCAACCGTAATAATAGAATAGCCTACCTACATTGCTTATTTTGTTTCATGCAGCCAATTTTCATAATGCCTAGTACAATCTTTTTGTTCCTATCCTCTTCATATCCCAGTTTACTAGGCTTTTTATTAAGACTGAAAAAAACAACATCATAAAACCAGTATCAACAACTGTCAGTAATATGACTCAACAAAATTAACTTGTTGGGTACTATAAAAGTAAAATATCAAAAAGCAAGCCCAGAGTTTTACTGAACATTATTTCTTCTTGTGAAAAGAGGAGGGCAAAGAAGAAAAATAAACTCTAGCCCTAAATATAACTCTGGCTGCTATCTCTGAACCAGATGGACAAGACAGTTTATCAGTATCTGCTGAGTAGACTGATAAGAGAGAGACTCTTTCCTGCATCTGAATTCTCAGTCAGGCAGTGGAAACTGTTCCATTCAAGGCCGAGTCACTGAAATGAGCAAATTCCTTTACATGTTAAATTGTGATAGATAAGAAACATGCCCGCATGAAAATGTTTTTCCCCCAAAGGCTGGCTGTGCTCCTTAAAAACAAAAACAACCCATCCGACCTCATATGAAAGCAAACGGAATGGTTCATCTCCACATTCTTATTATATACTGTACACATAACCATGCTAATGTGCCAAACGATGCCTTTAGACCACTCAAATGGAAGGACTTGGAATTTTGAAATGGCTATGTGGCCTCTTTCATCAAGTAGGGTAATGAGAATTGGGAAACTTGGGACATTTGGGGGGAGACCTCATCTGATGTACAATTTTGTGCTCACAAGGGTTGTTGTTGTTTTTTTAAGCTGATGCATTTGTTGGTCTGTGTGAATCATGTTTTCATTTATGTAAAGAAGATACGATTAATTATTAGCACATTTAGATCTGGCTAGATATTTTGTATGGAAAGTATCTTTCACATTATTAAAGATCAACTTTTACATATTAAGAACAGCCAAATTGTACTGCTGGATCACATCAATGATACAAACTAGCTCTGCATGTCAATGGTGGTCAGTTCAATGCCTCTGAGAAGCTAAGAAGCCAAGTACAAGGATGACAGGTATCTTGCTTGGTTTTGCCATCTAATGTGTACTGCCTGAAATTTTGGCTGCAGAGGTCTATCAGTAGCCAGAGATACCAGCCATTGGTAGACCTCTTTCAGGAAATGGCTTTCTGTATCTTAAAGAAGCCTAACTTTGGGACTATCATTTGAAAGAACAGTAACACTTCAATCCTTTAAGGTCTAAAGCAAAATCCAAGCAACGCTGAATGTAGGAGAGGGGGCCAACTTCCTTAAATAGCCTTTTTAAATGCAATAAGTAGGTATTTTAAACACTCTTTCTTCCTTCTCCAGAGTTAAAGATCTTATGCTTAAAAAGTCAGCCAGCATACATATGGAGTTGCATTACCTGAAGATAATATCCAAATGTCTGAGCATTATAAAGTATGTAGGCTAGCTAGCTAGCTAGCTATTTATTTATTTATTTATTTATTTAGTATGGCTGCCCATCTCATATACATGACTCTGGGCAGCTAACAATTAAAACAGAATAAAATCACAACCAATAATTAAAAACATAAATAACATAACACAGCATAAAAAAGTAGCCAAGAATAATTGTGACACCTCACAATCAATATAACCAAGAAGTGGGCTAACCCACACTACCAGAGCCCCAGGCTTGATAGCAAAGCCAAGTTTTTAATGCCATGTGAAAGGCCAGCAGGGTTGGGGCAAGTCTGATCTCAAGTGGGATGATGTTCCAAAGGGTGGTCGCCATGGCAGAAAAGGTCCTCCTCCTGGATCCTGCCAGATGGTACACTCTTGTTGATGGGACCCAGAGCATGCCTCTCCTGCTGGAGCTAATGAGTAGAGAGCAATGGGGAGAGACAGTTGCATAAGTAACCTAGCCCCAAGCCATGAAGGGCTTTAAAGGTAACCACGAGCACCTTGAATTGTACCCAGAAACAAACTGGTAACCAATGCAGCTCATGGAGCAGAGGTGTCAGATGTGCTGAGCAACCGGCCCCCATAACTGCCGACAATCAGGAGGAGATTAAGGTGTGCGTGACCATGAGCAGAGCCTCCAGGTCCATGAATGGGTGCAACTGCCACACAACATGAAGCTGTGTAAAGGTCTCCTGGTCATGGCTGCCACCTGTTCTTCAAGCAGGAGCCGTGAATCCATCAGGATCCCCAAACTGCACACAGGATCTGTCTGGGTCAGCACAGTCCCATTCAGAACAAGAGATGGAAGGTCTCCAGAACCAGTAGGTATTAAAACCCAAAGCAACTCAGTTTTACTAGGGTTCAGTCAAAGTCTGTTGTTCCCCATCCAGATGCCTACAGCCTCCAGACACGAGACAGGACCTCCATGGCATCACTCAGACAGCCCGGGGTAGACATATATAACTGCATATTATCTGCATACTGATGATACCTCATCCAAACTGATGAATGATCCCACCAAGCAGCCTCATGTAGATGTTAAACAAGAGAGGAGACAGCACCAACCCCTGCAGCTGAACCTATCCTCCCCTATCAACACTGACTGGAACTGGCCCCAAAGGAAGGAAGGGAACCAGCACTAAACAGCACCGCCCAACCCCAGCCACCAAAGCCAGTGCAGAAGGATACCATGATCGATAGTACCAAAAGCACTGAGAGGTCAGGAAGAGCAAGGACAAACACACTACCCCATCCCACTCATGCCAGAGATCATCCAAGAGTATGATCAATGCCATCTTGGTCCTGTACCAAGGCCTGAATCCAGACTCTGTCCAGCTCTCCTGGATGTAAATTGGCTTTGAAAAGTCTTAAGCCACCATGTTAAGTTTAGGCAATTTCTGCTGATCAGACGGAGACATTTAAAATCATAGAATCATAGGGTTGGAAGGGACCTTGAAGGTCTTCTAATCCAACATTTGATTATATTTTTACAAACCCACAACCCTGTGCTGTCTTTCTGAGGGGGGGGGGGGGGACCTGGAACTGCTAAGATAACTAGCATTTGCTAGTTGTCATTCACCAGCAGAAGCCACACTGATGGATATGGGGACCTGCCTTCATTTGCTCGTTGAAGCCCACGTTAAAAGAAGCAAAGAAGCAGGTAAGATCTATCATTGGCAGGCAAACAGTTAATCCCGGCAAAAGGTTAAGTAAATTCACCCACACCAACTGCAAGCCTAGGCAATCAAGATAGATACAAGACTAGAATATAATGGAGCTCATTTAGGGCAACACAGTTTGTTAAATCTACAGCTGATTGCTCCCTCCATTTCAGTCTCGAGATTAACAGGTGAAGAAAAAACATCTATTCTTGGGAGAACAGCATGCTTTCCTTTTCTCAATGTGACAATATAAAAAGGGGAACAGAGGCTGCAACTGTCTTTGTTTCCTCTTTTTCACCTGCAAGGTCACTGTGTGTAGGCAAGTGGTAATGAAAAAAATTGAGTTCTTGCATGCCTTATTTGGATTGTTACAAAACAATCTTCTTCCTCTTCCTGAAAGAGTTCAGAGCAATAGTGCTGTGCAATGTGTTTCAAAAATTGTCTTATTTAAGAATCAATATTTATATTCTGATCTTGCATCTATCTATATTGTACAACTTTCTGTAAAATATTGAGAAGTTAGACAATGTTGGAGTGGATGAAGTGTGTGTGCTAGGTTGTGTTTTTTAGCCTTCTGGGGCTTAGTGATGGCTAGTAACTTTTATGTGTGATAATTATGCTGTGGAAAGCTTTTGTTGTTGTTCAGTCATTAAGTTGTGTCCGACTCTTCATGACCCCATGAACAATATCGCGCCAGGCCTTCCTGTCCTTCAATGCCTCCCTGAGTTTGCTCAGTTTCATGCTCATTGCTTCAGTGATGCTATCTAACCATCTCATCCTCTGCCGTCCCCTTCTCCTTGCCTTCAATCTTTCCCAGCATCAGGGTCTTTTCCAAAGAGTCCTCTCTTCGCATTAAGTGACCATAGTATCTGAGCTTAAGCTTCAGTATCAATCCTTCCAATCAGCAATCAGGGTTGATTTCCTTTAAGATTGACTGGTTTGACCTCCTAGCAGTCCAGGGGACTCTTAAGAGTCTTCTCCAGCACCACAGTTCAAAGGCATCAAAAATCAATTAATACATAGAAATTAACCATTATTTCTTCAAAAATCCTTTTCTGTGTGTGCTTGGACTCTGATATTATTCTACTGAAAAAGTAGAATTTATACAGCTGTTGGTGGTGGAAGAGAATGCTGCTATCATTCCTTTTCAGTCAGAAAACCTGTTGTTACCAAGCGGGCTAAAATGTTAACTCACTGAGTCCTTTCTTTCTATCAAAGAACCCAATTTTGTAATCAAGGCTGTTTCAGTTTTAAAAAGGTATGAGAAAAGGAAAGGACTGAGAAACCACAAAGGCAGACTACTGATAAGTTAATTGTGTTAATACCTTTGCTGCCAGGCCAGCTACTATTTTTTTGTAAACCAAAACCAGCTAGCCCTGATTGAAATGATTCATTTTGTTATTGTCATTTGGTATCTTAATAAGCAGATAATATATGATGTTAGTGAATGTTAGTATAACTTAGAAACTTGGAGCCATGGAGTTAAAGCAGAGTTGGTTGATTTGACCCTCATGCTCTCTCTTTAAAAGGTTCTTCTCAGCTTTGGCCTAGGAAGGAAATATTCCATGAACATAGATGACTATGAGCAAATTTAGAGTGAACCTATTCTGTTTCTGAACAAGCACTGTTTGTGTAAGTCTGTAGTCCAGTCTTGAAACAAAGTATCAGTCTGATAAGATCATGAAGGAGATTAATCTAAATCTGTTTCAAGTCCAAAAAACTTTCAACACTTAGGGGACCATGAGAGTGAGGGAAGAAGCATATCTAGATCACAATCTGAGAGTCTGGTTGTTTGAGACATGCAAGAACAAATATGAGGTTTCAAGTCTGTAGGTCAAACATTGCTTCCAACAGCTTGTATGGAAAGCCAGGGTCTTATTTATACTTTCTGAAAACCTGACCTTGCTCCATCTCAGATGGCCTTAAGTAGTCTTTACTGTAACTTGTCTGGCATTCAGGTAAGTTGATCTCTCCATTTCTGCAGACTCTTCTTCTGTTATTGCTTTGTACACTGATGGTGCTATTATTTTTAGGTTGTGATTTCATTTTTTTTCCTGTAGACATATACAGACAAGGTTCTTCTGCTTTTCCTAAGCCTTACTCTTTCAGGCCTCATGCTTTGTTGACTTGTCTCAAAGGCAGGTGCCATCTCAGAGGATGGAAGAGTGTCTCACAAAATGCTCCAGACCCCTCTCTTCTTCGCCATCCTCTGAGCTGCTGGTTATTACATTGGCAGTCCAATGGGCCCTTTCCACTGATGGATTTGTCAGGGTATTAGAGATAAAAGTGTAGAATCATGCATCTGAAGCATTCCCACAGGAGCACTCTCCAGCTCTATGGTGTTTCCAGTCTTGGCCATGATGAATTCTTGAACTAAGGATATCTGCCACATCATATTCTTCCTGGCCAATCGGCAGTGAAGGTGAATGGTTGGGTTATGTGAACAGGATGGGAAGGAAGACTGGGCATCCAAAGAGAATGTATGCTGGTTATTACATTGGCACTGAGAGCTGCAGATGGAATGTGAGAAGGTTGATTTTCATCTTAACTTTTGATATCTTGGATTCATGGATAGGTTTTTCCATAGAAGGTCAAACCTGGTCATCTGTTTTCATGGAACAGCCACTCTTCTGGTCTAGTATCTTTTATATTTAAGTTTGGCTTGTGCAAGTTAGATGAACAGTATGATACATGATACATATGGCTCTAAAAAATTAAAGACCCAGAAAGTTGTGCTTGACAGGGAATATATATGTATATGTTTATATATTTAATTATTGGAAATTATACATAAATGGCAAAAAACCCCACCCAAACCTAAAGCAAATAAGATGAATTTAGATAATTTTTAAGACATGCAAGCACTGGTAGAAATGTAATGGATAGCATGTGGTTTGTTGCAAGGAATGAATGTTTAGCAAAATTAGTAAAAATGGCTATGTAGAAGAGTATGGTTCTGCCAACTTTGTTATAGAACATGAGATGAGTATATCAGGAGAAACAGAAAAATAATGCTTAATGCAGTGAGAATGGGGTACAGTATGTCTCATAAAACAAGAAGAGGTGGAGACAAGAAAGAATGGTTGATGAATGAAGGTAGTCTGAATACAAAAATGAGTGATTAGTATGAAAGATGTACTTTGAAGTGATTGGGTCATATAACAAAAATAAATGAGATCAAATCCCAAACCAAGTCATGAAGGAAGAGTGAACAGGTCAATATTCATTTTCAAAGTTGGCTTTTTCTGCTGAGTATCTAATGGCTCTTTCAGAGAAAACCATTGTACTATTTTTAGCACATTTGATTTGCTGTGTTTAGAAATATTAGGCATTTTAAAAAATACTAAGAAGCATGTAATGTTGGGAAGCACATGAAAACAGCCCTTTAAATAATGTCCTTGTTTATTATCTGGGACTCTATTAAGAGTCTTATGAAAATTCTGTGTGTGTTTGTGTGTGTACATGCCTTCAAGTCATTGTTAACTCCTGGTGACTGCCTGGACTAGGCCCTACAGTTTTCTTGGCAAGATTTCAGAAATGGTTTTCCACTGCCTTCTTCCTAGGACTGAGATAAAATGACTGGTCTAAGGTCACACAGCTGCCTTTGTGCCTAAGGTGGGACTAGAACTCACCGTCTCCTGGTTTCTAGCCTGGTGCCTTAATTCTTTTCTATGATAATAGGTATCTTTTATCATGGGTACAGCTGGCTGATCCTGCACAAAGGTTAAAGTAATCAAATCAGTTGTAGGAAAGAATAATTGTTTCTTGTTCCCTATCCTACATTCCTAAGAATGGGTCATATCCAAGCCTATTGAACATTTTTAACAATACAGTGAGAACTTCAGGGCAGAAGATAGTGAAAATTTCTAAGTTGAGGGGACTTGTAAGGTTGCAGTCTGGAGTGTCCGTAGGGCATTGGGGGGCATGGGGGGGGGGGGGAAATGGCAGCCCCAATAGTGTGATCAAAGTTCCACCACCTGTTTTTATGTGAGAATGGGCAAAACTTTGATCACAATGTTGTGGCAACCATTGACTTTTTTGACCATATCCTGTGGACACCCCTGGTTGCAATCCTATACATATTTACCTGAGCCTTACTTCTTAATACATATCTCAAGTTTCCAAGTTAATGCTGATCACTGGAGACAAGGAGCTTGGGTAAATTCTATCTGCTTTAACAGTTTGCTTTTAGAGATGATTTCTCTCTCCTTTTTTTCTTTACAGTTCCTAAATAAAAAAATCTGAAAAACCTTATCTCTTTAGGGCAGAAATATATAATATGAGATCCCTCCTATTATGTGTGGTCAGCAAAAATTGCCACTGACTTAATTTTTAGTACCATAGAATGGTAAATTACTAATTGATTGATTACACAGGGAGCAATTATAGTAAAGCTAATTAATTAAATTTATTCAAATTAATTTTAATCAAATAAAATCTAGTTTTCCTTGGCCCCATCTACTTGTTGGAGTGTTGCCTCTGACATACTACTCAAAGGCCTTCAGTCCTTAAATAACTGCTTCTGTTAAATTGGGCTTATATCCTGTGATAACCACACAGTCACTTCAGGAAGTACTACGGTAGAGGCATTTTGACAAGGAGTCTCATACTTCTATATGATGGATTAAAAACACTCAGATACCCTAACCTTCTTTGATATTTGAAAGAGGCGGTTCAGGTTGGAACGCAACTTTGTACCTGGCATTCATGCCACCATAGATCTCCTGGGAACAAGAACCTTAATATAGCCTCTAGGACCTATAGTAGAGTTCATTTAAATACCTATCTGGAGCTGCAGGTACTCTGACTTTTTACAATCATCTGGTAATTGTAGCCTATTGGCATCATACATTTCAATTAAATTCCAAACATTTACCATTTTCCTTCATGCAGATATCCCATAGTGCGTCACATTGTTCATTTTCTTTTGAAGATGAAAGAAAACTGAATTCACAGTCAATTTGTCCACTGGTCTTTTTCAATTATTTTCTATATCAAAATCCAAGATTCATATTAAGCAAGCACACTGATTGCTAGTAGTGTTACATGAGAATGAAGATGATATTTTGGGTTTCTTTTTGATCCGTCCTGGCACGTTGCAAGGCTATGCTAATCACTTACTGTTTAGATACAGATGAATTCATTACAGCTACAGTAAAAAAGAAAAAAAAAAGGTTTCTTGGTATTTGGTTCATTTATGTACAAATTACATTGTTTCATATGGGTTGATGTGTTTCACTTATAGCTATTATCTGATGTATGCATTGTAATGATGTCATTTCTATTATTCACAGTCCCCCAAAGAAGAGAGATTTCCTTGAAATGTGTTGGGATTGAGTTTTTGGAATGAATTGTTTGAGTGTTGTACTCCTTTCTTTTTCATACTGTTAGGGTCATTAAATAATTGAAGATGCATTGGGATTTCTATGAAATCATAAAAATTGATAAAGTGTTAAAAATCCCAATGGAAGATTATTTATTTAGAAATCTTACCTAGCCACCTATTTTATACATGATCATCCTAGGCAGCTCACAACAACATAACATCAGAATAAATGAAACCCTACAACAATATCCATCACAATGCAACAACATCCCACCAATCCACATTTATATTTTTATTTGCTGGGCTCACTTCCATCCTAGCCCAATGCCTGGGTGAAGAGCTAGGTCTTCACAGACTTCCAGAGGGTAATAGGGTGGGGGCCTCTGAATCTCAAGGGGGAGGTTGTTCCAAAAGGTCAGGGCAACCACTGAAAAGTGCACCTATGAGGTCCCATCAGATGGCAACATTTAAGAGAAGGGACCTGGAGCATACCACCCCATCTGAACTGGTGGGACACACAGATATCCTCAGGGAGAGGCAGAACCGCCTCTTCCCAAGAGTATCTGTATGTCCCAGATGAGGGAGGACCTCAATACTCTGTTACTCTAACTTAAATAGAGATTATTGAGATACTCCCTCATGTCCAGTCATGATGGGTACTGCTACTAAGCGAGAACTCCCAGTCAGCCTTTTGGAATAGAAAAACTGCAGCAGCACTTACCAGGGTTGTTCTTCCCATAGGAAAAGCCTCCTGTCAGTTATTAATCCCACATACTACAATATTCTTTCATATGCATATATGCAGATAGAAAGGTAAAGATACCATCAAGTTGGGCTTGACTCCTGGGGATAACATGGACCCTTGTTGCAACCTTCTTAGCAGCAGTACAGAAGTAGTTTGACATCACTTCCTAGGATATTTTTCAACATCTCAGTCTAGCCCAGTGTTCCTCAACCTTGGCAGCTTTCATATCTGTGGACTCAAACCCCAGAACTCCTCAGCCAGCAGCTTAGCCTCTAACCTGGTACCCAAATACGAACTAGGGCTGACTTCTTGTGGAAAAAACATTTAAACATAATTGTTAGTCATTTCCTTATCAACCAGAGTTTGCCAACTAGTTTTAAATGTATAGTTACACTCAGTCAGAACTTTGGGTCATCTAGCTCAGCCTTGCCTGCCTATGCTAGTTAGTAATACATTCCCAGAAGTTTAGGCAAAAGTTTTTTCCCATCACTGTTTACAGATGCCAGGAAGAGAATCCCAGCCCTTTTATGTGCAAAGCAGGGTAATCTGTGAAACTAGAAAGCTTTACCAAAACCAGAGCCCAAAACATTTAAATCTTCAGGACAATATTCTCCAGCTGAGTTACTTTGACTGCCAATTTTCACACTCCACCTGGCTGCTATTTTAATTACCTTCTCTACTTTAGTATGTGACTTTGTGTTTCAGAGAGAAAGGTAGGATGATGAACTCCCTGATTAGAAATATTGAGGCAAATCATTTTCACATTTATAAAGTGCCTTAGGACAGTGTTCCCAGAGCAACTTGCAACAGACTAATTTTTTAAAATAAATACATTACTATGTTAATGACAAAATCACTAGGTTATTGCAAAAAAGCAGAGATATATTTTAATTTTTTTGTTTCAATATATAACATTATTTTAATATTATTTCTCTAATCTTTAAGCATTCTTTTATTTGTTTACTAATAACTACCATGTTGGCTGCAATATTTCCTGTGTTTAAAGTCATTTTTATGCATTTACAATTACTATAAGCAGTTGAAGTGGCTTTTAAGGTCAGTCTAGACAGAATAGCAGAATAAGGCTTTTCAGTGGATTCTGAATGAAAAGTGCGTGAGCTAAATGATGTGTGGGAAGGGGAAGGCATCAGGACTTCTTTGTGAGAGCCCAGGCACTACTGGGAAATATTAAACCCTTGGAGGCTGCTCTCTCTCTTATATATGATTTCTCAGTTTTTTAAAAAATTCAGTTCTGCACTATCAAGAAAAAATGTTTGCAATTTCCTAATCCACTTATCTGTCACATTGTTGCATAAAACTAAAATAAGATATGAAACAGGTACCCATGACAAAGATATTAATATTAGGCATATCTCTGCTAAAGAAACCCAAGACAGGAGCAAAGAAATACAGAAAAATCTTTCCTGTCATCTAATGGTAGGTCAAATATTTGCAGCCCAGACTATAGGTCTATATTAAGCCGCCCAGAGTCACCCGCCTGGGGGAGATGGGTGGCATACAAATTTAATAAATAAATATATTAAATAATAAATGGTCATCATCCTTTTCACAGATAGGTCCTTTCCACTAGAAAGAGAGAGCAGCCTATTTGGGGTTGCTTCTGAGGGGATCTTCACCTGTGTGACACAATCTCCTTTTTGTGCCACCCACAGATCAGTTGGTATCAATGGACAAATAGGCAATGCACCACCAGTAGACCCATCAGTTTCCTCCTAATTGGTTTTATTCAGAACCTGCTGAGAAACGTTCTACAGTATTGCAATGTTATCTGAGCACATCAACACTTTGTACTGGATGTCAGGTTCGGTCAGCACGAGGCTTCAGGGAAGCACGGGGCTGCAGGGAAGCTCGCAACCAGACCACGCGGAATCCACCGGCGGTAGCTAGCGGGGAAAAGAGGAACCGAAAGCGCCGCTAATTAACGAGCCACCTGCGGCCAGCTAAACAGGAAAACCACAGCGGAAGCTTTTAACTATGAACTGATAACGGCGCGAGCATGCAAGGAACGGGGCCGCAGGGCAGCGAAACAAGATCGCAACGCAGCACAGAACCCGCGGGTCTGCACGTAGCAGGGAGGGACCAACCCAGCCGGAGGGGGACTGGCAATCAAGGACAATGGACTCTGACCGACCCTGCCATCATGAACGATCAGGGGGGACATTGGGGGGCCTAATAGCCCACAGCCGCAACGCGATCACGAGGCGGGAAAACGCGCGGGAAGGGGGGAATATAACAAGTGATGCAATTGTACCAAGCCAGTCCTGGCTTTGCTTGTGACTACTACGTTACGCATGAGTAAACCTTCTTTGTGAACCACACGTGTCACGAGAGTTTCTCTGTCGAACGGGGCAAATCTTACACTGGATGGAACAGTACAATGGTCCATTTGTTCTACAGCCGCCAAGGCTTTTCTTTTTATTACCATCACTCAGTACAGACAACCCAGTGCTCTTAATGAGATCCAAATAGGCTGCAAAATTGTTTGCTTTCGTTTGTTATGTGCCACTGCAGTGCAACCAGCCAGCCTAATCTAGGAGAACTTCATGTAATTGAAAAAAACTGTTGAAAGCACAAGAGCATTTAGCACCCATTACATGGAGAGGCTTCATTCCAGGCAGCCGGAATACTATGTAGCTGTATTTTCCTACCTATCTAGGAATCAAATGGGTTAAACCCACAAGAGAGTAGTAGCTATTCTGACATCCTGCAGAATTAAAAGAAATCAGAGAAGCACAGACCCTTTGCTGAGAGACTTGGTGCTGTGGCTCTCCCTTTAATGACAAGTGGCAGCAGAATTTCCATCAAACTTCCTAGGTTGGGTTGGATCATACTTTGTCCAGACTTCTTGTTTTCTTCTGCTCTCCCCAACCATTTCCATGTATGTGTCTCTCTTAAATTGTGAACCATAAAACACATGCAACAACCAGAAGAAAATAGCCAGTAAAACTTGTAGCAAACTAAATAAACATTTCTTTATACCACGATGCTATATGGTATTATGGATTTTGTAAATGTTTAATATAGGTGTTGGGGACGTGGGGGCGCAGCGGCTTAATGACGCTGAAAGTTGCCGGCCAGAAATGGCTACGCTTCGGCGGTTCGAGTCCAGCCTTCGCGCTAAACAGGGTGAGCTCCTGTTTCCTCCCCAGTTCCTGTCAACCCAACAGGTCGAAAACTCACGTGAGTAGATAAATGGGTACTCTCACTCCGGTGGGAGGAAAAATGCTGGCAGCACTTGCATGGGAGTCGGGAGCAGTTGCCGGTAAGCGCGAAACCGTGCTTGCCTGAAAAGGACACTAGGCAACGAAACCCCGCCTCCTGCGCTCGCCAGCTGAGCTCTGCTCTAGGAAGGAGGCAATGGCAAAGCACTTCTGAAACAATTGTCTTGAAAACTGCAAGGACTCGTCCAAGCAGTCACTGCAGGGTCAGTAATGATTGAGCGCAGACTATATGTGTGTGTGTATATATATATATATATATATATATATATATATATATATAAATAAATAAAGGTGTTATCTATTTTGGCTTGATAATGGAACATTCCCAGCATAAATTCATGTTCATATTAAAATAGGAGAGGGGAGTATGCTGGGGGCAAACTAAACTGGAAAGTGCCCGCAGTAATTTTCCAACATTTGGGGCCACTGTCTAAAAGAAATTAACTCTGATGAAACTCATTTGCAATAGGGTGCTTTTGTATAGTACTATCAAATCCATCAGCCCCTATCTGAATTTGAATCTTATTTTAGACAACTTAAAGAAACCTAAATGTAAAAAGACACACATTCCTAATTTAATTGGAATTTTACTTTTGGTATCTTTAAAAAAGATCTTAATTTTTAAAATGCATTCATTCTGTATGGAAGTAAATAGAGGATGGAATTTTTGCACGCAAATGGATGCTGACAATATCACGGAATGAGGTCCCTTGGGGCAGTTCAGGTAGATTGTACTTTGCTGCTGAGAGAGATGAAGACATTTTTAATTAAAATCCAATGGACAATATCGTGAAGCTGCTGTAAACTGCTGTGAGTAAAGCTCTTTATGGTTGAATACTCTTATCTCCCATGAGGGATAAAAGTTAAAGCTGATACTACAGGTACGGCTTTTTTCAAATCTAAAGCAGCATCTAATGCACTTCCTGCTTCTTGTAAAATACCTGTAACTTAACCTGTGGTTCAGTGTGAACCCAGTGTAGGGGTCTCCTATGCAATTCTTTTCAAGGTACAGCTCTGCCATCTCTTCAGTTAGAAGACCAGGGGGAATTCTCTCTAAACTACGCTTTTTGTTCCTAGTTTGCATCCTTTTTTCCCTCTCCTGCTCTGTCTCTGGTGAAGTGCTATGGACACCCTAGCACAGTGTTGTCCAAACTTGGCCACTTTAAGATGAGTGGACTTCAACTCCCAGAATTCCCCAGACAGCATGGCTGGCTGGGGAATTCTGGGAGTTGAAGTCCACTCATCTTAAAGTGGCCAAGTTTGGACAACACTGATCTAGGAGAATACCTCCATCCAAGCCCTGCCACAGGTCATCCATGAGAGTGACCAGTGCCATTTCTATCCCAAGTCCACTGGTTTCCTATCAGTTGAGTGCAATTAATGTGCTGGTTTTGATCTTTAGAGCCCTACATAGTTTGAAATTCAGGCAGCTCCAGAATATCTTCAACTATTTTTGACTTGCCTGATGTATATGTTCTGGGAGAATCTGCTAGTGGTTCTCCACTTTCACATGGAAACATGGATGGAGGCTCACAGGCACTGTTTTTCCACTTCTATACCTGTAGAAGGGGAATACCCTTCCCCCAGAAGTTTGATCAATTCCCACTTTATTTGCTTTTCATAAACTGTTGAAAACAGAATTATTTAGAAGAACCTGTAAGGTATGAGTATTATCTTCAGTTTATTCCTTAGTTTATTTTCTGAATTGTTACTGTGGATGTTTTAATGCATTCTGTTGTACTTTGCTATCTTTTAACTATTATTATACCATGGATATTTTAATGTATTTGATACACTGCAGAAAGTCTTGTTGGAGCAAGTAGAAATCCAGTGAAGAAATAAATAAAATATACCTTGTTTCCTCCAAAACGGATGTTCTTGAGTAATCAATTTTGGTAGAAAGACTAAAACCCACTAGTTTTATAACCAGTCAGAGTTCTTTTATTATTTATGTATAAATATTATTCTTTATACATTATAGAATTCTTCTTTATAATTAAAATGAAGTAAAATTATTTTAGCACATTCTGCATCGAAACAATTTTTCTGACGCATAATTTTTCTTAGTAATAGTCTACCCTCTTTCCAGTTTATAAATGCAGCTATATCTGAAGGTAGCATGTGAAAGTAATCAGCAACTTTTGGACAGTTTTTTATATCACAGGTGCTCTAATTTTATCTATAAGGAGGCCTGCTTTGCACAAAATGACTACACCTCATAGCATTTACACATAAATGCTTGGCTTCTCTCCCAAACTCTGAGAAGTATTTTCACCTCACCCATGTCATTGTCATCTTCACAACATTCAATGGTTCCTCTGAGCCAACTGCCATTCCCTTCACCTGACCAATGGGGTAGTGCAGTCTTGGGAATGAGAGACATACAAATTTAATAATCAATTAACAAGACAGTATTCATCCTTAAAAGTGTCTCACTACATTTGTTTCACACTGAAGAAAACTACCAGCTGTTCAACTTAAAAAGCATGGTGAAACGATGGCTAGATGACCTGGCTGATTGACTTCAGCAGAAGGGGGAAGAACCAAGGCACCAGGAAGCTTCTCTTTATTCCCAGAATCAGCTTCTAATATCAGATCTGTTCTGTGTAGCATCATAGTAATGAATAAATAAAATGTTCTTTCCCTCTTCCCCCGCGGTCCCTGCCATAATCCTTTGAGGTACAACAAGTAATAAAATGTTGGTAGGATCTCCAGGCAGTGCTCTCTTAGGGTATAAGAGATATTAAATGGTAGATATGGGGTGTTTCCAGATCAGGTGTTACCGTGCAATTGCCTGTTTTCTTTCATGGGATTTTATACAGGAGATCAGGTACTGTCATCTTCCGAATACTACCCTCTCTGAAGGAGAAAAAGACAGAAAAGGGGCCCAACAATTTTTGATTGACTAGGAACCATCGCTTTAGAGGTACTTCTGGCATATACCCTTTCTTAGAATGGCAGGGAGGGAAGGGTATTTTGAAATAATATTGCTACTTTTTAAATGGATAGACATGTCTAATACCAAGAGCTGGGAAGAAACTAAATTCCCCAGCTGCCATACATACCTCTTTATCTCGACTGACCAATGGAAAGCACAGAGGCACATTCATCCTTTAAATATTGGTAGCAATGCTGTCTAATTTGATAACTTTTTTTTCAAAATGGTCATTCTCAGAGCCCATCCAAAAGCATGCCTTGGTTAAGCAAGAGAAGTGTAGAATGGAGGACCAAGATTTAATGTGTCATGAAAGACACAGGGCACTAAGGAAAAAATGCTCTATTCTTGTCAGCAAAATTTTGCCCTTGGAGTCTGTGAAGAACGCAGATCATGTGAAGCAAATATGTTTCCTAGCAACTGGACTGAACAGACTTGTTTAGAAAAATGAAGATTGGCAAAAGAGGCATTAAGCTTCTTGGAGCCAAAATTTCCTGGTGCTATGTTTTCATCCAACAAAGAAAGGTGTCCTAATTTAAAAAATAAAATAAAATGCTTTGCAAAACAACATATATCCTAAAGCATACAATGTTGTCATTGTTTAGTGAGTAAAAAATGGTATTTCTTGGCTTGGGAACTAGAGAGAAAATCTTCCTTACAAAGAAATCATTGAAATTGACACAGATATAAAACTACCTATTGAACCCTTGCAGAGTTACAGTCTATTCATAAAAATCAATACAACTATCTAGCAGGCTCCACACCACAACCGGGTCCCCAAGCCTGATGGCAAATCTATGTCTTCAGAGCCTTCCAAAAGGTCAGTAGGGTGGGGGCCAATCTAATCTCCAGGGGGATGATGTTCAAAAGGGCAGGTACCATGATGGATTGATGTAACAGGGAAGAGGCGGTCCCTCAAATAACCTGTTCCCATGCCGTATGGGGCTTTATAGGTCATTACCAGCATTTGAACTGAAAGCAGAAGCACACTGGCAACCAATGCAGCTGCTGAGCATCCATATCAATACTGATTGGAACTGGCCATGGAAGAAGGAGGAGAACCAGCACAATTTAGTGCTACTCACCCCCAACCCCTGGAGCTGATCCAGAAAGATACAATGGTAGATAGTATCACCAAGAGGTCAAGAAGAGCAAGGATGGATGCACTACCCCCATCCTGCTCATGCCAGAGGTCATCCAAAAGCATGATCAATGCTGTTTCAGTCCCATACGCAGGTCTGAAACCTCACTGAAAGGGGCCCAGTATGATAAAGTATATTGTCTGAGGCACACCGGTTGAAGGTTGTGACCTCAAGCTGCCAGGTTACTGGTTACGATCAGTCTTGCCACTCTGACAGCAATCTTTTGAGGTCACATCTAGCTCCTTTTATAGAAATGTCTCCAGGAAGTTTATGCTGAGCATCCAGGACAATTCTTTTCATAGATCCTCTGGATGACTTTCTACCTGAATTCAGGAATATTAGTTATATAAAGAAATATTTGTGCTGTTCCTTTTCTCTTTCAAAGTTCTGTGCAAAATGTGCCTTCTATATTATGTCTGCAGAGTGAGGGGAGGTTTGGGGCTGGTGTCACTGCGTACAAGTCTTCCTTGTTGCTGCTCTCTCTAAATCATAAGCTCCCTGTATTTGCCAGCTTGGATGGAAGTCAGTCAGAATAGCTGTCTGTTATGCTAAGCCAAAATCTATGGTCTGTTGAAATATATCAAGTGTATTTAATTTAATCTCTGGAGCAGTCAGTTCTGACTAATCCAGCATGTTTGCACATCTATGTCTCATTCCCTGTGTTTTTTACAGAAATGCAGCATGTATGCTGATCTCTATTTGATTATTCTTCTCTTCAAGCTTTGCTTTGTTTTTCTTCCACACATCCTCTTCAGTGTTGCTAAATGGATTGTTTTTGTGGCAATACAGCATTCAAAGTGGAATGGTGAAAAATCTAAAGTTTCTTCTCAGCATTTGCTCCCAGGCAAGCCCTATGGCACACAGGTGACTTCATAGTGTTTCTTTATCTGAGTATTTGCTTTTTCAAAAATAACTGCTGTAAGACATAAGGATGCAGCAGGGTCAACAATAAATAGGAATAACAGTAGGGAATGTTTTGCAACAAAGACTAAGAGAAAGGGCTATAAATGACCAGGATTTATTTTCATGTTGTTGTGCATTTTTCATCTGTTAGCATAATGGAATGTTTGTGTTATTTTAATTATAAACTTCAAATTTGCTCTTGGAACAGCATATTTGTTCCTGGAACTATAAATTTTATATCTGGTTTCACATTTAGCCCCCACCCCCACCCCTAGCCCCACCCCCAACATTAGAGATCAACTCTCCAATTTTTGTAGTTCTGGTAACTGAGCAACCTGTCATCAGATCCACTAAGATACAAAGGTCTAACCTCAAGAAATTGGTATAGTGTTGTAGCCCTTGTTTTTCAATTAATAAACTAAATCTACAAATAAAGAAATCTAGCAAACCTTTTCAAAATCTAAAAGTGCCTGATATCAGTAATGAGCTAGATGAAGGAAAGCTAACTGATTGTTAATCCAAATAAGGAAGAGGTGTTCCTGGTTAATTAAAAGGCAGATTATGGGATAGGAACTCTAGCTGCCTTAAATGGATAGGAATTCAACTTGTTCCTGACTGCTTGCCTTTGTCCACCTTAGGTACACAGAGCTGTCTCAAGAACAGGAGTATATGTCTAGGTAGATCTGTCCAGGCTGTTCAGTCACCAAATAGGCACACCTGTTTTTTTTCCCTGCACCTGTTCCTAAAGATATATGATCAAGCAGTGATGACATATATCTTCATTACATCTATTAGATGTAATAGATTCTGTCTATTAGGAACGAGCTAATAAAGGAACTATATTGGACTGGACTGTCTCGTCTTTGTTCTTGGGTTGGGCCTGACATCAATCTCGCCAAACTAAACCTATGCTAAAGCAAGTAGTGGATATACCCTGTGAGACTCTAGGAAGGGGCTGTCCTCATCCTCTTTATCTTCCCACATTCCTGCTGTGGACTGAGAAAGTGCTTGCTCTGGAATGGTCCCCCTCCCTCCGGATAACCTTGATCCTCCATTCCAGTATCTTCCTCGCTCATGCTATCCATCACAATTGGGGAAGCTGGATTTACTTAATGACTGCAGTGATTTGCTTAACAACTACAGTGATTCACTTAATGACCATTGTAAAGATGGTTGTAAAATTGGGTCTGGTCACATGGTGACTTGCTTAACAACTGCCCCACTTAATGACCAATTTTCTGGTCCCTATTGTGGTCATTAAGTGAGGACTACCTGTATTTAGCCAACTTCAACAAAGTTTTCTATCTGTCAGTCATTAAAATTCCATAGGAATGTGAAGATGAAATTTGGATATTGGCATTACAAAAATGGATAGTAAGGGTGAAATGTAGGGAGGTTTGTTTTGTTGACAACTAGCTAGGCATGAGAATTATCCACTGAATAAGAATGACTTTGGAAAGCCTTTGATTCTAACTCATTTTTCTTACTATTCTACTCAGAAGAAGCAAATGATAAATAATAACAAAGAAAACCAGAGGGAACAAGAAAAAGCCTAAGATTTACATGGAGTATTATGGTTTTGTCAAAGCATTTAATTTAAACCTGACATTTACCTTTAGTTGTATTTCCTGCTTGGGTTGGCAAGAAATATCCAGCCACAGCTAACTTAACCACAGTTTTCTCAGTTAACCCAATTTTTGGGGGTCTATAAGACACACTAAATATACAGATTTGTTCTGCACAATGCAATATGGTAAAATGTGACTTGCCAGCTGGTGGTTCAATGTGTCATTTGAACACAGTCCCTAAGGCTGGAGTAGAGGAGTCCTGTTGCCTTAGGGCTATATGCCTTAGGTGCCAATCCTAGAGGCCCATCGAAAGTTGCTAGAAAAGGGTAATTTTAATATAAGGGGGGAAGTATTAAATACATGGAGTAGGTACCATTCTGAATGCATTTACAAATTTAGGTTTTAGTCTGGTGCTACTTATTACTTTCTCTAAGTCTACCTATTTTTTGGAATTTGGCTTCCAGTGGGGTATCCCTAAACCAAATGTGCCTGTTGGTGAGGAAAAAAAGGTTATGCTCCCCTGGGTTAGAGCTGAACAGCAGAAGTTTAGTGGAGCTTGCTGGCTTAGAAAAATCAGCTAGAGCAAATGGAGGAACTGATTTCTGGACGAGAAGAACATGGTGTTCCAACATCTTCCAAAAATCAGCCTCCCTCTATGAAGCTGCTAAACTAAGGCCTGACATTTGAACAAATAGAAATGACAGCTGGTGATCTGGTTGGGGAGTTTAGCCAGCTTTGAAAGACTTCGATGACATTAATATGATTAGCCTGCAAATAGCAGATTACAAGGAGAGGAAAATATGTCCAGAGGTTTTGAACAGTTAGTCTTTTTCCTTTTTGCACAAAAGTCAGTGGAGTCCTGTTGAAAACTATTGTGTGACAAAACAGTTTCCATTTGGAATTTCTGACCTGTATGAGCGTGTGCTTGACATTTCCATTAGGAATTTGTAACCTGTATCAACCTAATTTTGACATTTCCCACAGGTTTTGACTACTTATAATAACTGAGAACTGCTGTGAAAAATATCAGTGATTATTCTGTAACCACTTTCAAGATCTTAGCTGAAAGGAGGTTTAAGAATTTTAAAGCCAGTCAATAAATGTAATTGCTTTTGATCTGCAAATGCACTTGGCTGAAGTTGTATCTATGCCACATTTAAAGAAAAAGGGAGAGCAAAATGTATGTGCCACACCGGCCTTTTTGCCTTGGCAACAAAATGGAGGCACTGAAGCAGCAGAAGGCCAGACCTCCTGCCAGTTTCTATGGAGACAGCCGGGAGCTGCTGGACACTCGTCAGTTCCACTGATTTGTATTACAGGCCAGAAAGCTCAGGACAAAGACGGGCAGCAGTTGGGCTCCTGTGTTCCCCTGCTGAGTGAACGAAGAGCACGAAGAGAACGAAAAGGCCCAGGTGACTTTTCAGCAGGCTCAAAAGGAAACATTTGCAGCGTTGGGCCATCCGCAGTGTTGCACATGGCTTGAACCGGTAGAACCAGGTGGGGGACCAGCAAGGGGCGAGCCTACGTTGAAATCCTCATCTTTGATGTGCAGTTATACTCTTCTCTTCCAGTGCAATTCTGTGTAAAAACGAATGATTTGAGTCTTAGTAAAGTTATGTAAGAACATAATTTAGAGGATCAAGGACATGGTCTGTATTTTTAATTTACAGTAGATCATTTACTGAAACTGAAATACTGCAGATTTCCCAATATTTGCTGCATTTACCAAGGCATTTTGTGCCCCTGGGTAAGCACTTTTATGTCGAATTGTTGTGCATGAGAGATTTATGGATGATACGAAAGTGTTTCAGTTTGGCTAATTTGTAAAGCACAACTGGGTTCTGAGCTGCAACATGTGTCTGAACAGAAGAGTAGTTGGGATGGGAAGCAACAGGAAAAGCCTATCCTCTCCCCTCCAAAGTTATGGAAGGCAAGAACTTGCTTACCACTCATCATCCCTTCTGCCAGATTTCAGCTGAAATAATTTTTCATAGATGAATGATCCATATATAAAAGTGGATTCACTACATGACCGAAGGGGTTTCATCTCCTAGCCCACAAAAAACGGTCATTCACCGGTACTGTCACTGAATTCCTGCAGCATCACCTTAAATGCATCATTACCACAAACACGTGGCATTTCAAAATGCACTGTTACCTTAAATACACACTATTTCAGAAGGAACTGTACTTCATATACCCATAAACACATACTCTTCATGAAGAGGGCGTCTACTAAATCATTCACTGCTGGTTTGTCCCATGGTGGACCATTTTGATTTGTTATTGTTGATAAAGTACAACACAATGTGGAAAGGGGTATATTCTTGGACCAAGCAACGGCCTTCTGCCTTTTGGGACTGGTAGAAATGGGAGTGATCAAGTATGAACTTCTGCTCTTGTTTCCTGGGCACTTGGTGAGCTAGTCAGTGTCATTTAGGGACATCTGCACGGGAGGGGGGTGTCAAAAAAGTCAAGAAGGAGGCTGCAACCATGCAGTTAAACCCATAATGTCATCCACTGGTGCATGGTCTCTGCAGTTGTCGTTCTCTCATTCACTGTGTTTGTATTAATTGGTTCCTTGCAACCTTGTTTTGCTCTCATTTTTATGGTGTGTAGAACAGCTGCTCCCTTCTATTACAGAGCCCTACCTGTTTTACCTATGTACAACATAGACTGAAGAGACAGAGCTAAGAATTGTTCTGTAAATAATTTCAGATATTTCTCTAGTTAAATTACCGTCTGTTAACTCCATGCCTACATTTTTGATAGATTAACAGGATGGATAAATTGGATGGGGACCGTTATGCTTAAGGGCAGGGCTGGCAGGTGTTTGGGGTTTATTTGTTTTTAAGTAGAATTTATCCTACAGTTATCTTTTCCTTACAATAGTGAGAAACTGTTTTCAGTTTCTAGAAATCACAGTCCTGTGCTCACTCCTGTTCTGTAGCATTCAGCTGCTGTAGGAATAGTTGCATACTGATTTCCTACAGGTAGTGCTAAGAATCATCTGTCTGGAAGACCTCCTTTCTAGCAATTCATGCACACCTAAGTCTGTAGCTGATAAGCTTTGTGGCTTGTGGGAAAAAACTTTTTGCCTTTGTGTTTACTAAGAAGGAGTGTGGAGCTGAAGAATATTTAAATATAGACATTTGGTCAGAACTGTTCATTTCCATTTATTGGAAGAAAATTTAGTTGCTCAGAAACCAGCATTTGAGCTAAACCCCACTAATGATGGTATTGAAAAGAAATGTTTTAATGCTTCTTTATCCTTTTGTAAGTTTATGAGTGAAGAAATAGTCTGTATAGTCACTGCAGGCGCTGTCACAACACTACACTATACATCACCATACTTGCTGTCTGTTACATGCAGTCCATCCACCTAAACACCCTGTTTACCTGCTGAGAGGAAATGCAAGAAAGCCCCATGTAGTTCACTTAGGGAAGAATAAGATGCTTGACAATTAATTACGATCTTTGCTTGAGAAACCTTCTAGACAGCCCACCTAATCTCTTAAACATAAAGCAGATAAAGTTTTTATACCACTGGGAAATGAATACTAAAACTTTTGTTTTAGTTGTAGAAAGAGCACTAAGAGTCTTACTCAAGACAACTGATAACTCTGAGGAAGGTGAGTTTTGATGTCCAGATGCCCATGTTCAGGACACATGGAATGGGCTGGCTGTGATGAGGACATGAAAAGATATTTATATTTTGGCCCTGAATTGGAATGTAAAAATAATTGACATAAATATTTGAAGATTGTATATAAAAAAACATAGCTGTTGGTGAGGAATTTCATTCAGATTTTTAGCACAAGGACAATTGTGCTACAGGTTGAGACCAAAGGTCCAGCTATTTCAGTTTTCTAACAGGCTGCCAATGACCTTGGAAACTCCATTAGAAAGTATGAGGAAAAAGGCTCAACATAAAAATATAATTGTCTCAAGACATTATATAAACCTGTACATGGCCACATTCAGAATGCTATAACCAGTTCAGATGATATCATCTCAAAGATACTAGCTAAACAATTATGTGGAGGGAATTTCTATTGTTCTGCATGCCTCCTACCAAAGGTCATCAGTTCCTGAATATCTCTGCCTTTGCTTGCCTGTTTAGTGTAAAAGTCAATCTATTTAGCCAGAATAGCTTTAATGGCTAAATCAACTTTCTCCTATAAATGCCATGCCTATTCCCTCATGGCATACATCCTTGTGTATGTCTATCAGCTCTGTTGATGATGGATGTGTTTACAACTCTCCCCATTCAAAGTGGGATGCAGGGTGAAATTGTTAGTGTAACAATCAACCTAACTGCCGTTCGTACTTCTCATAGTTCAAGTACTCTGATTGTAAAGTGTGTATTTCTGAACATATGGATGTCCTGATTCCTGTGTACACCTATCTGTACTCTTTACCATTTGCAAAACAATTCATTGTCCATGGTCAAATATGAACATATGCCCATCTTCAATCTCTGTAACTCTATATAAGGACTTGGTTGACCAGTCTCTGGCACTCTTTGCTCTCAGTAGCAGGACAAAAGTGACACACTAATTTTAATTAAACAGTAGTTGGTTCATCTCCAATTGTTGGTGTGTTTTTAGCTGAGTTTTCTCACCACAGCTACCTCTCTTTTTTATATGTTGCTTCTCATATCTATGCTCTTTTCATCATCTCAATATTTCGAATAATGTTTTTGTTATATCTGTTTCCTTTAAGAGCTCAAGGTAGCATATGTGAGGGTTTCCTATCCTTTACACTTCCACAAGAAATCTATATGGGTGGTTGGACTGAGGAAGAGTGATTGACTAACTCCAGCTAATTCCATGGCCAAGCGGGACTTGAACCAGGGCCCTTTGGTCTCTGTGCACACCTGTAACCATCCGTCAGCCCAAGAAGGTAGACCAGACTAAGAAACCAACACCATATAGGTCAGGACTACTTTTACTGTAACAGCTAGAGTAATGCAATCTTGCAAGTCTGAATGTGCTTCCCCCTCCTTCACTTTATCTTCATGTGAACTAGGGAGGGGCTTGTCTGGGACATTTTCTCACATTCTTTTCTTGGCCCGGGCTCAAGCCCCTCCCATCTGACCATTGCCTTGGTAGCAGCTCTTCCTCCTGTCTTTATTTCCTCTGTTCCATTTTAAAAAGTAAAACAGAGTGTGATTCCCCCCCCCACCCCAAAACAGGACTTCAGAGATTTATAGTGGAACTATGATTTAGTGGATCTGCCTGATGGGGATGACAGAGTAGGGGAGAAGTGAGGGGTGGTGGTTTTCATTTCATACATGCCTGCTGCAAAGGAAATGCGAGACCTGCACTCTGCTCTGAAGACAAACAGCCCTTGAATGGAAATGGCTCATTTTCACTACTTCTATTTCATCTTGTGGACTCATGCTGTTCTAACATCCTATGCTAAGGGTGCCTTGGGAGCTTGGCCACTAACTCTGACTATGTGTTCTGCTGTAAAGCACCCACTCTCCTAGAACACAATTTTGGGTGTTTTGTTTTTCAAAATGCAGCTGGTGCCGGAGCTCTCAAATTTGTTCCAGCTGCAGTGCTCATGTGACATGGCTATTAGCTTGATTGGTAGGCTAAGCAAGATGTTTTAAGGACAGTTTTAATGCGATAAATTATTGTGTTGCAGCCTGGGTTTAAAAATACTTCTAAGTAAAATGACTGCTTGTAGAGTTCTAGAAAGGGTCACTATGTTAAATAACTTGATTTCCAGGCTTTGTTCAAGAAGGTATTTATTTATGACTCCTGTTATTTTTGAGCTGCATCCTCTCAAAAACATTTCTATCATAATGTTTCAAAGACAGACTATGATAAAATCGATCACATAGATTCTGTACACACAAACAGATTAGGGAACTTTAAAGTAAGCTTATGTAGATGAGAAGTTCAAGAAAAAGAAACTAACTAGATGTTTGGGGGTGATGGGCAGCAGGCTCCAAGGTTGGGGAATGCTGCCATAGAAGGTGTAGTCAAAGTCTACTAACAGGATGTGAAGAGGCAAAGTAAATGGGATGAGAGAAAGCTGCTGAATATAAGGAATTGGTGCCCTGTGTACAAAGAGCCCTAGAAAACAGAATTCCAGATTCAATGGCCCCTGGAGAGAGGAAGGATGCTGGTGCTTTTAATGCTCAGAAAAATGGCAGAATGACCCTGACAGAATTACACTGTTCTTTGTAGGTTCATTGCGCCCTTATACAAAAAATAAGGACAAGCAACTATAGTGTAACTTGTATAAAAACAGAACAAACAGTTGTGAGAAGAATTCAGGGGTAAGAAAAAGAGAGACTGAAATGAAGAACTTCCTGCTGTTCAGCTGAGTGTTAGCTGGAAAAAAAAAAAGAATGGCAGCATCAACAATGAGGATGAGGAAGATGAAATCTAACAGTAGTGCTGGAATGAATTTTCTCTGCCGGAAATTTTGGGAACTATGGCCAGTCACAAAAGGCCAGTATTTTACAACCTGCAGCCAATACATTAGGAAGGCACAGTTTGGAAAAGGCTGTGACAGACAGTATTGGGATAGATCATTCCTGATCATTGTATGGATTTGAGCAGTATTTGCCCCCATACTGCTCTTTAGTTCTTTAGTTCAGTGCTCAGTGAGTACCTGTGCCTCTTCACTCTCACTTGTCTTTTCCCTCCTGACTTATCAGTGAACTTTACAACACAGCTTACCATGGATTTCATGACAGTAACAACCAACCACCCTTGATCTAGATCAAATTTCTAAAAACTCCAGTTCCTTACCACTCTTGCAAACACAGCCTTTTTTCCCCTCCAACACTCCTGCTATCGATGAAACAAGATAATCTCATTATCATTCATTCATTCATTCATTCATTCATTCATTCATTCATTCATTCATCAAAGAGTGCTAGAGGCTCTGAAGGAGCCATTAAACTCAATGATTAGAAAGTCTGAAGCTTACACATAACCCACATAACTTACTCAGTAACTAGGATTAAAGCCATCATGTTGGAAATAAAAAATGCTCATTTTCTGAGTAAGGGCATGATGCTTTTGGATCAGGAGAGAATTAACAATGCTCCATTACATCATTAGACCCTTCCCCACTGGCAGACAGCAATAGGCATGGCTTGGTCATTGCAGTCAAAGCATGGAAGATGTGTTCTGTACTGTCAGACCTTGGAAGTGAGCTTCTAATAGGTTTATTTTTCAGATACTCTTTCTCTAGTCCCCCCCCCCCTTTTTGGAGGATTAGGTAGGCTAAATGAGGCAGTTGTCTGGAGTTTTGGTGTTCCCACAATACAGTTGACTGGGAGAATTACAACCTATGCAAAACTGGGTTTGTTTTGAGGGGAGTTCTGTGATTGCTAGACCTTGTAGGAAGAGGGTCATTCATTAAATCCTACAGTAGCATCTCTAAGTCAGGAGGAAGTAGGCAAGTATGGACAAGCATAACTTTCTCTGTACATCCAGGAAAGATAACTACAGGGAGAAATTATGCTTGTACATAGATCTGTGTACATGTTTATAAGCATGGGTGGTTTCTACTGCATCATCAAGCACTGTATTCAACCCTTGGGGCTGAATTGCTTGTCCATCCATGGATCAGAGGAACATGAACCTTGACATAGTGTAATGCAGCTCCTTACATAGCTATGATTTGTTCTGAGATCAGCCAATAGTTGGTTAATGGGACTGTTTCACATTCAGAACATTTCTCAAATTCTCAGAACAGGGTCAGAATCCTTCCAGAAAGGTTGCAACAACTGTTTTGAACTCTGAAGAGAACAGCTCAGATTTGAAATGTTTGCACCCCACTAGTTAGCAGTACCCATTCTAGTAGCAAGGGAGAAAAGTGATGGCAAAACAATGTCATAGACCATTACCCATTCTAATGTGTTTAGCACTGAATAGGATTGATTTTCTAACCACATTCCAGTGGATTAAAAAAACCCTAATCCTGCTCTTAAAGACAAGCATGTAACATTTAAAATATTAGCACATTAAAAGGAGTTTCCATCGTCCATTATACTTTCTTCTAAATAAATACTTTTTTTTTTCAAATTAAAACTTTAGTCAGATTTATAAGAAACAGTTGTAGCATGTAATTGTTGATCTGTCCTTCTTTACCTAGATTTTCTTAGGTCAACCAATTGCAATATTAGTATTGATAAACACTAGTTTCATCTAATGCCCATTTAGGGTTTAATCCTAAATCCCATCATCCATGTTATTTCAATAATATTTTCTTTCAAGCTGATGAATGGAACAATGACCTTACAATCAAGGAAATAAAACTTGAGTGATTTTATCATACCTGTAGAAGTGATACTATAGGCTGTTTGTTGTTACTATCATTTTACACATATAGGTTTCCAAACAAGACAGTAGTAAGTAGGACTGAAGAAATTTTTGCATTAGTTTCACATAATGTTGCTTATCCAAGAAAGAAATAGCATGATGCAGTATGTGTGTGTGTGTGTGTGTGTGTGTATGAAACACTACCAAATATTTTACTAGAAGGAAATTAAATTTAGAAAAGTTCACTATGAAAGTAAACAGTGAAATGGAAAAATTTAGTTAATGTTATGTGTCAAAAAATTAACATTAAGTTAGATGCTTTGTGAATTTAAAATTGATGGTAAAAAAGTAAAGATGGTGTATAGTTCTGTTTTCTTGGGCTCAAGAACAGATAGTGCTGGATAGTTGCTGGAGAAATACAGGTAGTCCTTGTTTACCAACTGCCTCATTTAGTGACCATTCACAGCTATGACAGTGATGAAAATGTAACTTTATGACCAATCCTCACATTTATGACCTTCACAGGTCTGTAAAGCAAAGGAAAGCTGAAGTAAGGTCATAAGCACAGGGGCAGTTTCATCAGCAAAGAGAGTTTCTTGGATGACTGTATGGAGGCACTTCGTCCATGTGTTCAAGCAGCAAAGGTCAAAGAGAGAGACGTCCAATTGGTACCTGATTATGCTCCCTCCTTTAGACCCTGGGCGGTACATGACAACATGCAAATGACGAACAGATTGAACAGGAATGGGGCTAGGACATAACCCAAATGCTGCTGATGTATCACCGTTGTAAAGAACGTGTCTTGTCATTCCATTGTGGAATAGCTGAATTAACTTCACAAATTTCTTCAGGCATCCATAATGTCTCAGGATATCCAGTGAGCTTTCCTGTTTACAGTGTCAAATGCCTTTGTCAGGTCAATGAAGACAGAGTAAAGAGGCTTGTTCTGTTCAATGCACTTCTACTGGACTTGCCTCATGGCAAATAATCATGGCTGCTGTACTCTGTTCTGGCTGAAAGCCACACTGCACCTCTGGGAGGTTCTTTTCTGAGACAGTGACAAATCTGTTCAGCAGAATGTGGGCAAAGATCTTGCCTGCAATGGACAGCAGTAAGATACCCCTGTAGTTTCTGCAGTCTGATTTGCTTCCCTTATTTTTGTAGAAAGCCACAATGAGGGGAACGCAGAAGTCGTCAGGCATCTCCTCTGTGGACCAAATGTCTTCCAAGATGTCTTGGAATGCCTGTAAGGCATTTGGGTCTAGTGCTTTGTAGATCTCAGCAGGAATGCCATCCTGCTCTGTTACTTTATTTAATCTGTGAGATTGCTTTCTTGATCTCATCAGTAGAGGGAGGCAGGTCTAGACATCAAAGACTGGCAGCTGAGAAATCTGCTGTAAGACATCAGGATCAATGGTGGATGGCCTATTGAGTAGGTTGAAAAAGTGTTCAGCCCAGCGGTTTTTCCGTCCTTCTTGGTCTTTGGTTAGGCTCAACCTATCAGATGACAGCTGGGGGGAGCATCCTGATTTAGAAGGACCATAAACTGACTTTATGGCACCAAAGAACTCTCTGCAGTCCAAAGTACAGATGGAACTGTGAGAAATGCAGGACGAGTGGTGGCAGAGAAAGATTAAGCAGGTGGAACACTATGCAGACATGCATAATAAAGGATAATAGGAAGAAAAAGATACTTCATTGAGATACTTCAGTTTACTAAACCCAGAACACAGAATCATAGAGTTGTAAAGGACCTTAGAGGTCATTGAGTCCAACCTACTGCTCACTGAAGATCTACTAGAGCAGTGTTTCTCAACCTTGGCAATTTTACAATGTGTGGAGACTGCAACTCCCAGAATTCCCCAGCCACTGTGTGAGAAACACTGTACTACAGCATCTTCAGGGAAAGTTGAATATGTGGAAAGTGGGAGCAGAGACAAGTATCTGATCCCTATCTCTCCCATATATATTTTGATTGAAAGTTTGCAGAAAATTAGTGTGATGTGCAAACTTCTAATAGTCAGAAGTAGGCTGCATTTTTACTGTTTTTGTATTGATACCCTTAAGTATCTTAATGGATCTTTTCTGGCTTTTAATCTTTCATAGCCTGAACTTTATGGCAGTATTGCTATAAAAATGGGGCTAATTTTTCAAAGAAGACAGAGCCATTAGGGAAGTTGGATGGAGAAGAAAAGACTTCTAGAGAAAGATTAGACTGTAGCTCCATCAAATGGTATGTGCATGCAAGCTGTCAGACTAAATCATCATCATCCTGACTTTGACATTTACAACAATGTCTTTTCACTGGCAAATAAGGAAGATACAAAGTTGGACAAATTAAGGACAACATACACTTTTTCTTTCACCAGTGTCAGAATTTTCATCCAAATAAAATCTTGTGCTCTAGAAATTTATACTCAACAAAGGCATGAAATAGATTTCAATCAAATGGGGAATTCTAACATGATTTCTGTGAAATTCTCACTCCTAGAGAGACACGTATTAGATTACAGTCTTAGAGCTCTTCCACATAGCAGCTAGTTTTCTGTGCTGAAATGAAGGCTTAATAGGTTTAGGTACTCCCTTCCCACCAAAACAGAAAACATCATGGTTGTACATTCTTCCTGTCTCTTGGTCTGGAAGTGGAAATTGTCAGAAATGTTGTCTATTTCACATGATGATAATAATAATTAAAAAAAAAGTCCTCCCTTTTACCAGCCCACAGTGAAGCCTATAAACAAACAAATAAAACCAGAGCAGTTGTGAACCAACCCACTGGTGGCCCAATGGGAGATTTTCTTTTATTACAAAATCTGGTGCCGTGCAGGAGAACGAGTGGCTGTGGAGAAGTTCCAATGTGGCTTTAATGTGCTAAAGCGACACAGGCAATTTTCCTTTTCTTAAAATAACTTTATTAGATTTTAAGATAAGAAAAATAAAAACTAACAAAAACTCATATTAAAGATAGAAAATGAATAAAGAAAGAAGGAATGAAAAAGAAAAGAGAGAACAAAGTCAAAAGTGCAGAAAGAAAGAAAAAAGGAAAGAAAGAAAAAATACAAAGAATAACTTCCGACTTTCCTCACAACAGATATAAGTGTACATTAAATTCTTACTCTAAGTTTACAACATAACTTTCATTTTTCTATTGTCCGCTATTATTTCTAGTCAACAAATCCATACATCATGATTTCATTTTTTTCTGTTTCACACAAAATGTCCAAAAAAGGCTTCCAATTAGCATTAGAATTACTCAATGACTTGTCTCTAATCAAAGCTGTCAGTTTCTCCATCTCAGCCAACTCCATCAACTTCACCATCCATTCTTCCATTGTAGGTAATGTCAAATCTTTACACCTTTGTGCATATAAAAGCCTTCTGCTGTTATCATATATAGAAACAAAGTTCCATGGGTTTTTTCCCAGCTGCTTGTCCATCAATCCCAAAAGAAAAGTCTCTAGTTTTGATTGCATATTAATCTTTAAAATCTTCTGAATTAAAATATGTATTTGATTCCAAAATTTTTTAGTTTTTTTTACATGTCCACCAAACATGATAAAAAGTCCCCTCTTGTTGTTCACATTTCCAACATACATTTGAAGTACCTTTATACATTTTAGATAATTTTTCTGGTGACAAGTACCAATGATACCTCATTTTATAAAAATTATCTTTAAGATTGTAGCACAGTATAAATTTCAGTCCTTTCAACCATGTATTCTCTCATTGTTCCATTGGTATGTTATAACCAAAAATTTTAGCCCATTTTATCATACATTCTTTGACTTGTTCATCTGTGGAGTCCTTAGGGTTCTCTGAGCTTGGTTCTTTTCTTGCAAATGTTTCATTACCCGGCTAGGTAACATCTTCAGTGCTAAAATGGGATGGGGTTTGCTCTCTGTTTAGATACTGTGGCATGCCCTGCCAGTGCTGGTGGGGGTGGGGTTTTTGTTTTGCTCCTCTGGTAGTTCTTTGATTAGCATATGTTTGCTGCTTGATTGTGTTCCTGGTGGTAACCTTTGCTTATCTGGGTGATGATTGCTGGTGAGGAGATATTCTGGTCTTTTGTCTCTTTTGAATAGTATGTAGATGCTGTTTATCTCTATGTGTCTGTTAATTGCTGCCTTGTCTGAATACGAGGCTTCCAAGGATTCTCTTGCATTTTTGGATTTAGCTTGGTCTAAAATGCTGACAGTTTCCCAGTTAAAACTATGGTTCAGTCTGTCCATGTGTTGTGAGATTAAGGAGTTTTCATCATGTCTTCTGACTGCTAGTTGGTGTTTGTGGATGTGCTCTGCAAGCCTTCTGCCTGTCTGTCCTACATAGTGTTTGTTGCAGTCCTTACACTGTATGTTGTAGATGACTCCTGTTTTTCTTCTTGTGCTACTGGGTCTTTTGGATTACTTAGGGTATTTTGAAGTGATTTTGTTGGTTTGTGTGCTACGGAGATGCCATGTGGTTGTGATAGTCTGTTGGTGGTTTCTGAGATGTTTCTGAGGTATGGCAGTGTGATCCTTTTCATAGCTTGTGTTGGTTGTGTTGTAGTAGGTTGAATGGTCAGGCACTTTCTGATAAAGTTGCGTGGATATCCATTTTGTTGGCAGATGTTGTGTAGGTGGTCTTTTTCCTTTTTCTGCTGTTCTGGGTTGCTCCAATGCATTTGTGCTCGCTTGAATAATGTTCTTACACAGCTCCTCTTGTGGGAGGTTGGGTTGTTACTTTGGTAATGGAGTACTTGATTAGTGTGGGTTGTCTTCCGATAAATTTGGGTTTCTAATTTATTGTTATTTCCTCTGCTGATGAGGATATCCAGGATTCCTGTGTAAGAACATTATTCAAGCTAGCCAGGTAATGAAATGTTTGCAAGAAAAGAACCAAGCTCAGAGAACCCCAAGGACTCCACAGTTCAACCTTGAGCTACACATATTCACCTCTCTTGGTACTTGTTCATCTTTCTGTTTCTAATTTCAATAAAAGTTTATACATCTTAGCAATAACATGTTAATCACTGGTACATAATTCTACTTCAAATTCAGTTTTTCCATATTCAAAACCAAAAGTCCTTTTATCTACCTTAAATCTTTCTAGTAATTGTACATATGTAACCTTCTGATGTCAAATCCTCTCTTGATTTTATTTTGAAGTCCCCTGGAAAAAATTCCAATGCATCACCGTAAGTTAACCATTTATGCTTAGTTATCATTTCTTTTCTATAAAATGCTTCTTGCAGTGACAACCATAAAGGAATCTTCGGTGACAGCCTAGCTTTATATCTACTCCATATTCTCAGTACGGCATGTCTAATAAACTGATTTTTGAAATCTACATTAACCTTAACTTTATCATACCATAAATAGCCATTCCACCCAAATCTCAAATCATGCCCTTCTAATTCCAATAGCCTCCTGTTTCTCAGAGTCACCCAATCTTTCATCCAAACTAAACAACAAGCTGCAAAATACAATTTCAAATCTGGTAGACCTAAACCTCCTCTTTCTTTAGCATTTTGTAACACTTTGTGCTTAATTCACGTTTTTTTTTACCTTTCCACACAAATGTAGATATATCTTTATGCCGTTGTTTAAATGGAGCATCAGTTGTCAAAACAGGTATTGTGTGAAATAGAAATAGCATTCTAGGTAAAACATTCATCTTAATCACAGAAATTCTTCCCAACGATGACAATTGTAATTTTTCTCATCTTAACATCTTTTTTAATTTCATTCCATGTCTTAATGTAATTATTTTGAAACAACATACAATTCATATTTGTCAGATTAATACTCAAATATTTAATCTTGTTTTCAATCTTGAAACCCATTTTGTTCATCAATTCTTCTTGGTCTTGTATCTTTATGTTTTTTGTTAACATTTTTGTCTTTTGTTTATTAATCTTAAAGCCAGCTAATGCACCAAATTCTTTTAGTTTTCTCATTAAAATCCCCCTTCAAGGGATCTTCCAACACCAACATCAAATCATCTATGAAGGCTCTCAACCTATAAGTCTCTTTTTAAATTTTTGCACCCATTATCCTCTCATCTTGCCTTATATCTCTATTCAAGACTTCAAGAACTAAAATGAACAAAAGAGGGGATAATGGGCAGCCTTGTCTTGTTCCCTTTTGTATCTTTCATGGTTTTGTTAAATCTCCATTAACAATGATTTGTGCTTTCTGTGAGGTATAAATCAGTTTTACCCCTTTTATAAAGTTCTCTCCAAAATTCATGTCCTCCATAGCTTTAAACAAAAAGGGCCAATTTAAGTTGTCAAAAGCTTTCTCTGCATCTAGAAAAATTAATGCCATTTGTTTTTCATCTTGCTGTTCCAAATACTCTATAATGTTCAGCACTGTTCTGATGTTGTCTTTTAACTGTCTTTTAGGTAGAAATCCACACTGGTCTTCATGAATAAATTCTCATAGTATTATTTTTAGTCTATCTGCTAAGTCTTTCCAAGACTCTGGCATCGCACCTTCCTGTAAAATAGAGTTCCTCATATTTTGGAGAGGTTGTAGAATTTCATCCTCAAAGCATTTATAATAAGAACCCAGTAGTCCATCTGATCCTGGTGCTTTACCTGGTTTAATCTTTTTTATAGCTTCAGAAACTCCCAGTATTGTTATAGGTCTGTTCATGAACTGTCTTTGATTCTCTGTAAGCCTTGGCAAATTCTGCTTTTTTAAGCAGTCATCTATTTTTTCCAAGAAAATATCCTGTTCTTTATACAAGTTAGAATAATACTGATGGCAGTTTTTTGGTATAGTCACATTATCCATTAATACAGTATCTCCCTCTTGAAATTTCAGAATCATCCTCTTTCTCTTTTCTTAATTTATATGCCAACCTTTTCCCTGGTTTATTTGCAAATTCAAAATTCTTTTGCCTAGCATAATTCATCTTAATTTCCAATTTTATCACTGTTAGCATGGATACCTGTTGCTGTACAAGTTTAATTTGATGTGAGACTACTAAACTTTCCTGGTGTTTTCTTCAACTCTTCCTCTTTTCTTTCTATTTCCTCCAAAATAGCTTGCATTTTCTCTTGGGTCTTCTTTTTAAGTTCAATGTTATGCTGGAAACAGGCAATTTTCCTGATAAAGTCTGAATTATACTGTTGCTTGAGACAAGGGAAGGATGATGATACATCAAAGAATTTTTTAAGGCCACTTGAAAAAAAAAAGGATTTAAGAAAGGTTATGTATGGTTAGAAGGCAAATAATTCTCATTTGCATTTAGTTTTGCTGTCTTATTTTGCTGGATTTTCTTTTGTGTTGAAAGTATTTTGCCTTAAGTTATTCATCTGACCTTTAGTATCATTCATAAGGAAGGGAAACAGATGTTCTGAAGTGAATAGAAAGTAGTCCCCATATTGATCCTATAAATATACATCAGGCACTAGGGTGAGCATCTTTCATGGAACCAATTTCAATATGACTTGAAAGAATATGGAAGCTTTTAAATAAATCCAGCCCTTTTTTCCCTATTGGATTAGGAAATCAATCAAGCAATAATTATAGTCAAGATCAAGGTTACATACTTATGCAAGTAATTTAAATAGATTTGCATAGTTGCTGGCTAATTGCATTTTTCTATACTTACTTTCTTTGTAACATACACATACACCCCTTTTCAGTTTTAAAACCCACAAGGCTTCCAACTCTTCAGTATCAACTTTTCATACAAGGCAGAAATCAAGACTTATGTAAAAGAAAGTGTTTTTCAATGTTCGCAGATACAATTTCACAACCATTAAATTTATTGCACGCTGTCTTCAAGGGTTTCTCTGAATTGTTACATTTCTGTCTCTTTTGTTAGTAACATTTATATATTTTACAGTTTTGTTTATATTGTGCTACTCTTTCATTTTGTAATTAAATGGTTAAATAGTTTCTAGGGGAAATGATTTCTGTAGCGAAGTGTTTCAAAGACGGCAGGAAAATATGCAGTCAAGGATATGTGCAGCTTGTTATTTATACAACATTATCTATTGGGTCTGAAGAGCATTTTCAGAGAATAAAATATATGGATCCATAGGGCAGTTTCCACATCTAGGTAAAAAGAAGTCTTAAATAAATCCTGGCAAGCCCTTTGTGATACCCAAGGGATCATTTCCAAATTGAACTAAAATATTCCTAATTTAATTCTGGTTTGAGCAAAATGTACAAGCACTTGAATGAATGTATTGTGATAGAAATATATCTGGTTGGCTAAAAGACACTCCTAAATTAAATCAGCCCCTATTTTCCAGTAGCATAGTGTAGGATTCCCACATTTTATACCATCCTGATGTATGGTATAATCGTATGCTTTTATAAGATATCTGTGGTTGTTTTGCTGCAGCAGCGTAAGAATTTTGTGAGCAGATGATACAATTATTTCAGCAAATAATTCAGCAATAATTCCACATATAGGCATAACAAATTGAAACTCCTTATTGATATTGGTCAAATGATTTCAGTGAAACATCCATATATTTTAGCTGTCAAAAGAGACAGAGTTTAATGTACTAGCATTTTCAGGTGGGACCGATTCATCTATTGGATTGCTTTGGATATGGAGCATCAGTCCCCAAAAGAATGTTGATTCTAGGAATAGGCTTTCACTCTCCTGACTGGTAGAAGTGAAGTTTGATTGGAAAGTGAAGTAAATAAATAAATAAATAAATAAATAAATCCACAAAGGAATTAATAATGAGGGATTTCACTAGGCAAGGAATAAGAGAACAGTGCTGCCATGAACTGGAATCTGGTTTAAAAAGACAAAAGAGAGTTTAAATAGGTGATTTTTATGCTGGAGGGATAAGCAAAAGAGCTCCCCAAGATTTGTAGTAGAACCGGACTTAGAAATGACATGGAGGTGAGAGTGAGACTGCGACTGAGAAAAGAACAGCCAAATTATTAGTGAGTTAGAATAATTCCCCTAATAAGAAAAGCTATAGTACTGGGGGCTTTTGGACATGATAGAAATACATAAAACCATACATATCATGGAAAATATGGGCAGACAGAAGTTGTTCTCCCTCTCCCACAGTATCAAGCTATTCATTTAACTAAATGCGGAGAGATTCAGAACTAATAAAGGGAAAAAAAATACATAGCACATAGAAAGTATGGCATTTATTACATTACATGTTTGATTGACATGAACGTCAAGAGGTCTGCAGAAATGTATCAGTGGTTTTTAATCTTGATGAGTGCATCCTACCTCCTGAATCACCAGAAGGATGCTTTAAATGCTAGCTGGTAGAGACAGCTATCACCCTCCTGTCCAGGCTGGCCAGCTTCCTGTCAGAGAAGTTGGACTAGATGGACCTTTGACTATATTCAGCAGGGTTTTTTCTATTCTTAGGTTGCTACTGACTTTAACAGGTAAATCATAGCAAACTGTAAGAAAGCTTACTATAGACTAAATTTGGAATACCACCATTTTGTTTTAGCTGTTGTAACTTTCTAGACTTTTAAAATAATTATTTTGATTTTCATTTGAATATACTGAACATGTTAGTGTGCAGTGAACAGGAACCAATTCCCAAGCAGAACCCAGTACTTTTGCTTCACTCCAGACACATATTTGTTGCTTTGCTCTTGAAAGAAAAACTGAGTCATTGCTTAGGATAATTAGGTACCACTGTAGGTAGATATAAGGACATTTAATCACCTTCTCCACAAAACGGCCCAAGATGGGGACCTGAAATCCCGCTTGTCAACACTGATAGTCCTGTGTTGCCTAACAATAGAAAGTGGCATGAGCAGAGGGGAAATAGCTTTTTAGAAAGTTGTTGTAGGCAACACATATTCACCTTGCCGAACAAAACAAATGCTGGTGTATGTTTTGCTGGTGTAAAAAGGAGTGGTTTTTGTTGGTTTCTGAAAGTGAGGTAGAACTAGGGTTTCTCAAATTTCATGATATTGCAACCCCTTAAAATGATAAATGAATTAATTTAATTACTTTATATAATTTAAAACTAACAATGTCATCAAAGTTATGGGTTGAGCAATAAATATACCACCTACTTTTAATAATTAAATGTTATTCTAAGTGTAGAGAGGATGGCTTTGAGGAAGAGAGGGGAGAACCATTAGAGTTAGGGAGAAAAGGAAAACATAGATTAAGTCTGGGACATGTGGAATGTGTGTGCAAACACCTCAGACAGATCCCTCCCTAATTCACATGGATATAAAAGAGAGAGGAGGAGAGCACAATCGGACTTGCAAGATCTTTAGTCTTCCATGGAGTTTATTTCTTAGTCTGGTCTGTCTTGTAGGGCTGACACTAAACATAGGACTCATAGGACAGGATGGGCAGGAACAATGGGAGAGAGATGGTCCCTCAAATTAATGCTTCTTTGGGAAAATACTTTTTTTTAAATGTGTCATTTTTCTCTTCCACATCTTTCATAAATAGATGCAAATGATATTTGAGCAGAGTGAATGGACTCAGGTATATATTGATGATGCCATCATGTAGGGTTCTATTTTAGATGAAAACACTAGATGACTAATGACTTATCACTGAAGAAATACCTAAACTATTTGAGTTTAAGTTGCTGGTTCAACTGTTATACAGTGTTCTGTTAGGATCATATCCCAATTATGTACCTCCAGAGCAGTGGAGTCCAAACATTTCTGAGGTTAGTGCTTCAGATTCCCTCTTGTGTCTATAGCCTGGGGTTTATCTGATGATCGGTAATCTCTGGTAAAGCTTAACTTCTGTCCAATGGTTCTGGTTCCTTTAATAATTCTTGGCAAATTTGGCCTGGAAAAGGACCCTTCTTCCCACTCCTCCTCCTCTCTTCCCCTGGAGGTTGATGACTATTAATGCTATTCATTATGTTTGATCTTTGTTTTCAACCATTGATGCTTCTCCTCTCTTACATTGCTATGGGAATGTTTGTGATAAGGGGTTTACAATCAGCCTAGTTCATGTCAGCTTCAAGGGTGCTGCACATTCCTTTATGTTTCAGTTTTATTAAGATGATCCCATTCATCTGAGGCCTCTAAAAACTTTACCCAAAGATTCACCCAAAGATATATTTTCCTCATTTTCCTCACAGTTCCTAATTCAACAGGCTTATATCATAGCCAATCATATATTCAATGGTCAGCCTTCAACTGCAACTCAGTGACCATGCCTGTAGCTAAAGTTTGGCCCCATGTGATTACTGTAATAAAGATAGATAGATAGATAGATAGATAGATAGATAGATAGATAGATAGATAGATAGTTGTATGTAGAGGGTGGCAACAAATAACAAGGGGTAATTTTGCTCCCTCTCCAGCTATCATGCATAATCTTCTTTTACCTTACTATTTTGTTATGTATTGTATTAGTAATAGGCACTGCTGTTTTGCCTCACTGTTTGGACTTTTCAGTTTTTGTAGGGTATTTTAAATGGTTGATTACTGACCTTGAATAAAGAATTGATTCATTCATACATTGGCTGAAATTACATAAGAAAAATATTTAAAGAAAAAGAATTAAAGTAAAATAACTTGGATAATTAGTAGAAATGCTTACAGAGCAGGGCTTGGAAGCTAACAAACAATAGGCTATTGCTGACATTCTATTAACAAAGAACTGCAGAAATTTGTGAGCATGGTAAACTTTGCAAGAAAACATATTCCAAATTTCACGTTAAAATCATGTAATGTCAAATTATTGTTGAATAAACAAATTTCTTGGAATTTTCAGCATCACAAGTGATTTCATTTTTTAAAAAAATCTTCAATACAACAAAGTCAGACAAAATAACTAGGTCTAGACTACAAAAAAATCTGAAAGACCACCTAGAATTTTATGTATAGCTTTACTGCCTTTTAGTAGTCATCCAGATTTGGTAGCCTGAAAAAAAATCCTCAGAATACCACAACAGGACACTGAACCTTAGAGACCAGTAGCTTGTGATTTTCTGTGCTAACACAGAGAATCAAAATGTGCAAATTTATTTGTTAATGGTCAGAAATTTGTGGCAGGAACTGATCTTGTCCTCTGATTATTATGAAAAGAAAATTGTAGCTGTACTTCCTTGCATACAAAGAATATTATTTTTAATTGCAAAATGGCAATTTTTAATTTCACTGCCAGCCTGAATGTAAGTTAATGGAGAAGATGGTAAAAGCTTTTCCTCCCCCCCACCATCCCAACACTGACAGATAGGAGGCAAATGGGAAGAAAGAAAAAATTCACTCATAACGAGTTATGTCTTTGCCTGTGAGAAATCTAAAATGGTAATATTATGCAAAAGTACCGACAATATTGCCTAAGTAGGGAACTGTAGCATAGCCAGAGAAAGATTAAGGGAAGGATTCAGAATATTCAGTATTAAATAGTACTGTGAAGCAGTTATTTGTTTATTTGATTTATATTATATATTTTCTGGCTCTGGTGAGTATTCAAAGTGGCTAACAGAATTTAAAAAACAAAAATAGGGTACTTTTTGACTAGGGTACATAGTCAAAGCACACGTTAACATTCATACTGCAATTGATACTAAAATCCTCCAGTCATTAAAAACCTGGGGAAAGAGATAAGCCTTTATAGGTTTTCTAAAAACAGAGACAGTCAGAGACAAATGCAGCTTCTCTGGCAGAGGATTTGAAAGCTTGGGTACAATGCAGAAGAAGAACTTGTCCTACATGCCAGAAAAATGAGCCTATGTTAGCAGTGGCGTCTTCAAAAGGGTTTGTCTTGATAATCTTATCAACTGGACAGGTTCATAACGGGAGAGGCTGTTTAGGACCTTTTGAAGGGCTTATACATATGGGGGAGCATATTTTTTTTCCTACAGGTTTGGTAAGGTGGGAATGCAGATTGACTGTCTTGTCATGGACTTATCCTTATCTTACTCAGGACCTGGTTAGGGGAGCCCCTTCTGCTACAAAAGTTGTGGACTGAAAATCTGGGTCAGCTTGGGAACAACTTGAATCTGAAAGGTTTTCAGCTTATTTTCAGGACTTGTGAGTCCCCATGGAGTCTCAGCCATTCTGAATTTCTAGAAGAGGTCACTAACCCTTGGCTGATTATAGCCATCAAGTCCAGGGGCATCCTTACAGACCATATGGGTATTCAGATAAGTTGCAAGAGGTAAAACAGAGGCTATGGAGGCTTGAGCATTGCTGGAGACACACTCACTCCTCAGCTGGTCATGATAGATTTATAGTATTTTTCTTGGAATATTGTAGGGCATTATAGAACAAATAATGTTTTCCTCTCTTCACATATTGACAAAGAACCATCCAGTGGGCCTGCACAGTCTTATAAATCCTGGCTTTATCAGAGCAGAGCTGTCCATTCATCACTATGAAGTATTTGGTAGTTTCTTTGCTGCTAAGATCAGTCAGATTTGACTCAGTTTCCCTCCAGCTTTGATTATAGAATCTGTAAAGAGCCACACACTCATCCGTGGAATCCTTCTCTGGATTGTTTCAGGCAATTCTCATTGGCAGAACTGGCAGTACTTCTGAGGCATCTTGCAGAGATGAGGTGAGACCCTTGTCCATCTTGCCTATTTCAACCCAGCTGGCAGGTCCACTAATGAGGACATGAGTTGGTGAATGCCTTCTTTAAGGTTTGAACATTATTAGTGTGTAGTCTTGAAACTCAACATTAAAAAAACTAAGATCGTGGCATCTGGACCCATTAATTCCTGGCAAATAGAAGGGGTAGAAATGGAAGCAGTAAAAGACTTCATTTATTTGGGCTCCAAGATCACTGCAGATGGAGACTGCAGCCATGAAATTAAAAGACACTTGCTCCTTAGGAGGAAAGCTATGGCAAACCCACACAGCATATTAAAAAGCAGAGACATCACCTTGCCGACAAAGATCCGCATAATCAAAGCTATGGTTTTTCCAGTAGTAATGTATGGCTGTGAGAGCTGGACCATAAAGAAGGCTGAGCACCGAAGAATTGAGGCCTTTGAACTGTGGTGCTGGAGAAGACTCTTAGGAGTCCCCTGGACTGCTAGGAGGTCAAACCAGTCAATCTTAAAGGAAATCAACCCTGATTGCTCATTGGAAGGACTGATAATGAAGCTCAAGCTCAGATACTTTGGTCACCTAATGCGAAGAGAGATCTCTTTGGAGAAGACCCTGATGCTGGGAAAGATTGAAGGCAAAAGGAGAAGAGGACGGCAGAGGATGAGATGGTTAGATAGCATCACTGAAGCAATGAGCATGAAACTGAGCAAACTCAGGGAGGCAGTGAAGGACAGGAAGGCCTGGTGCGATATGATTCACGGGGTCATGAAGAGTCAGACATGACTTGATGACTGAACAAGAACAACAAAGTCCCTGCTCAGGAAACAGAGTCTCTTTATTCTTCTGTTCCCTTGAATTAGTGGGCAGTCTCTAATCTTTTAATTTTAGAGAAGCTAATTGAGAAGGTCGTGCTTGGGTAGCTTCAGAATAATCTCTCTGGTTCATTTTGTTTTTTTAAATCAATAGCAATCTGGCTTTAGACTTGAATACAGTATGGTGCTCTTTCACATCTGTGTTGAATTTCTCTTGGTGGACAAAGGCCATCTGTCTATCCTGCTGTTGTCAGATCCATTGGCTGATATTTGATATTCTTGACCATAGGCTGCTGGTGAAGAGACTGAGCTGAATAACAAGGGTCTTGCCTGGTTTCAGTCCTATTTGGAAGACTGCATTCAGTAACGATGGGCATGTTTTCATCAATCTCTCTGCCCTGCCTCTGTGGTGTTCCATCCTCTTACCTACTCAAAACGTTTCCGTCCCTGAGTCCACATTACTGCACACCAACTTTGTCTTATTTGGATTAAATTTCAGCTTTTACTCTCTCATCTGCCTTAGATAGTACTATGTGATTTTTTTCTTGCCTTGTAGAACAGTAAGGCTGAAATAGATTTTCAAATATAAAATCCATTGGCATAGAATATAGCTATTATAAAGAGAGTATCTCTTTAAAGCACTATTATGCTTCCCAATTACCACAGCCTAATATACCTAGTTCATTGACTATGCAAAAGCCTTTGATTGTGTGGATCACAACAAACTGTGGCAAATTCTTAAAGAGATGGGGGTACCAGACCATCTTACCTGTCTCCTGAGAAATCTGTATCCGGGCCAAGAAGCAACAGTTAGAACCAGTCATGGAACAACTGATTGGTTCAAAATAGGGAAAGGAGTACAACAAGGCTGTATACTATCACCCTGCTTATTTAACCTATATGCAGAGTACATCATGAGAAATGCCAGGCTGGAAGAATCACAAGCCGGAATTAAGATTGCAGGGAGAATCATCAACAACCTCAGATATGCAGACGATACCACCCTAATGGCAGAAAGTGAAGAAGAACTAAAGAGCCTCTTGATGAGGGTGAAAGAGGAGAGTGCGAAAGCTGGCTTGAAACTCAACATTAAAAAAACTAAGATCATGGCATCTGGACCCATCAATTCCTGGCAAATAGAAGGAACAGAAATGGAAGCAGCAACAGACTTCATTTATTTGGACTCCAAGATCACCGCAGATGGAGATTGCAGCCATGAAATTAAAAGACGCTTGCTCCTTGGGAGGAAAGCTATGGCAAACCCACACAGCATATTAAAAAGCAGAGACGTCATCTTGCCAACAAAGATCCGCATAGTCAAAGCTATGGTTTTTCCAGTAGTAATGTATGGCTGTGAGAGCTGGACCATAAAGAAGGCTGAGTGCCGAAGAATTGATGCCTTTGAACTATGGTGCTGGAGAAGACTCTTGAGAGTCCCCTGGACTGCTAGGAGGTCAAACCAGTCAATCTTAAAGGAAATCAATCCTGACTGCTCATTGGAAGGATTGATAATGAAGCTCAAGCTCAGATACTTTGGCCACCTAATGCGAAGAGAGATCTCTTTGGAGAAGACCCTGATGCTGGGAAAGATTGAAGGCAAAAGGAGAAGAGGACGGCAGAGGATGAGATGGTTAGATAGCATCACTGAAGCAATGAGCATGAAACTGAGCAAACTCAGGGAGGCAGTGAAGGACAGGAAGGCCTGGCGCAATATGGTTCATGGGGTCACGAAGAGTCGGACACGACTTAACGAATGAACAACAACAAATATACCTAGTATTCACATAGCTAGAGGTTTGTTTGTTTTTTTGTCTGCGCTCAGTCATTACTGACCCTGCAGTGACTGCTTGGATGAGTCCTTGAAGTTTTCAAGGCAATTGTTTTTTGGAAGTGGTTTGCCAGAGCCTCCTTCCTAGAGCAGAGCCCAGCTGGCGAGCGCAGGAGGCGGAGTTTCCGTTGCTTCGCGCCCTTTTCGGGCGAGCGCGGTTTCACGCTTACCGGCAACTGCTCCCAACTCCCGTGCAAGGCGCCACCAGCATTTTTCCTCCCACTGGGGTGAGAGTACCCATTTATCTACTCACATGAGTTTTCGACCTGTTGGGTTGACAGGAACTGGGGAGGAAACAGGAGCTCACCTTGTTTAGCGCAAAGGCTGGACTCAAATGGCTGAAGCGTCAGCCATTTCTGGCCGGCAACTTTCAGCGTCATTAAGCCACTGCGCCATTCATAGTGGAATTTTAAACTCACAGGACACAAGGTCAGCAGAGATGGGTACCTTTCTTTTGTACCTTTTATTTTTTTTTTCCTCATATTTTGGCAGAAAGGACTAAAAGATAATGATGTTTGTGTCTGAAAGAGGGCAGCAGACCACAAACACATTAAAGGAAACACTTCTGATGATCCTTCAATATTTAAAGTTAGAACATGTACTCTTTATGTTCACATGAGGCTTTCTTTCTGAAAACAAATTTGATTGAAATCAACCTTATTTTAGGATTAAAGCACAAATAACTGAATTAATGTTCCATGTAATTGAGAACATGAATTCCTTCAGGGAGATCTAGTCCCACAGGAAATGAATGACCTTCTCTGCATTTTCATATTCGATTGATCTCAGGATGTCTTCTGGGTGGTGAGAGAAGCTCCTTTAGACTAATGTAGAAATATCACCATATAAATTAGATATTATTCATCTAGGTTTTCTTTTCTTGATTGTTATATCTGTTGTTATAACAATTCAATTCTAATATTGAAATTTGTTTCACGCTATTATAAATAAGCATTTAAAATCCCCTGCCCAATCCAAGGAAGAAAATTAAAGCCATATCATAGAATGTATAATATAATCTTTATTTTTTCTCTAGCTCTTGGAAAGTTACATAACAACCGTGCTTTAATTAAGACACTATTTGTAGACATTTAAAATGCATTTTAATTTATAAATATTGTACATTTGGTCCATAGAACATTGCAATTTTTTAAATTATACTGTACTCTATCTCTTTTAAAACAGGTTCTATATATATTTTAGAATATGTATATATTACATATATTTTTTATATAGAGATAAATTTGCTTGGTGTTTAGAGAATAATTTATTATTGCAAAAGCATATATGATCATATATTTTTTCTTTTTAAAAGGGTAAATACTACAAAAAGGTACAGCTATTCACAGTTTACACACAGTAGTTCTACCACACTATTTTTGTGCTATATATGATAAGTTTGTGCAGAATTTTGCTAGAGCAAATCTGTCAAACATCTGTTATAAGTGTTATACAATCAGACATTGAATACTTCATTTTTCTTAGAACAACATGGGACCTGATTACATAAACAATAAAGAGAAAGTTTGAATTTGTAATGTATGTGAAACATGTAAAATATGACATTTTCTTTTTCTTCTAAACCCTGAAAATCTACAATATTTGGATTTGAAACTTCACCTATAGACATTTAGTTTCTTATAGATTTCTTGATAATTTACAGTTGATCTACTGTATGAAACAATTTAGAACCTACTAAACAATACTTTTAATAAGTTTTATTATTAGATTGAAATGTGTGTGCATGTATATATATATATTTATATATGTATGTATATTTGCTACAATAATGTGCTTGACATTCTGAGAATAATACTTTATTGCAAGAACATATGTTTGTCACCTTCAGACAAAAACAACAAAAAAACCCAACAGCCACAGTTAACATGTTGTTCACACAGTAGTTCTACATAAAATGTATGCTATTTAACACTGTATGTTGCACAAGATTTTGCTGAAAAGCATGTTTCATTGCACAGTTCTATCACAGTCATTTAAAACCATTTTCCTATGATCCTCACTATCTATTCCATAGCTGCCAAACAAGAATTGTTATTGAGGTCTCTCAGAGCTTTGCAATTTTCTACATTGGAAGAAATCTCTTAACTCCTGTGGAAAATGCTTGCTAGAGCCCACCAGACTTTTTCATCGTGTCTCCTTCATTACCTTGAAAAACACATACATAAAATAAACAACAAAAAAATAAATGAAATTCTTTCTTCAAAGTGCTTTACAATTTTCTTCCTAGCAAAACTTGAATTATTGATAGATCTCCCACAAACCAACTAGAGAAGTGTTAAGTTTAAAGCCCTAAATTATATTTTGTGGGAAGTGTTTTGATATATAAGCTATTGGTTTGGTTCTTTTCTGTGTATATGTTGCACCTATCAGTGGTATAACTGTGTAACATAAAGTGAAGTAAAATTTGGCTTAAATGATAGATAATGTATGTAGTTTATATAGGACCAACCTTTGAGAGGGACTCATCTACAGTTTGAAATAAGTATGTAGTCATATTGCTACTTTTGTTTTTTTGTTTTTTTAAAAAAATCCAGTACTTTGAAAGATGCTTATACTGAAAATATTCTGATAGTTATATTACCACAAAATAACATAATATATTAAATGCCAGAGGCCCAAAAGATAATACTAGATAGTGGAAGTATTGCCTGTGGCAGTTGTATAAGAATGATTAATACATAGCTCTATGTAAGGAGAAAATTAGAAAAACCAACTCAAGAATGAAGTTGGTTAATATTTTAGGGCAGTATTTTCACTGGAAATTTATTTCATAAAAATACTTTGCTGGTGAATATAAAACAACTTTCCAATTTAACTGTTCTCAGAAATAACAGCTTGGGAATCAAACAGTAAGAAATTTATTAATAAAAACTAGCACAAAAGTTCAAATTGTTGCACTAAAAGGTAAAGATTAAAAATGGTCTACATGTGTGTTTGTTTTTAATAAATTCCAGATACTCCACACTTACTGAGAGAGAATAAAAATGTTAACAGTCTATGGATTGCCAGAAAACACAAAACATTGTTAACAACTAAGCCCATAAAATGGTTTGATCATACCACCTTGCTTCCTATATAGTGGTGATGGTCTTTTGTGCCACTAGAGGTAGGTTATTTTATTCTCAGACATAAATTTGTGGTAATATTCAACCATGTTCTTTTTGTGTGTGTGTATATATATATATATATATATATATATATATATATATATATATGTGTGTGTGTGTGTGTGTGTGTGTGTGTGTATATATATATATATATATATATATATATATATATATATATAATTGCCCCCAGAGGAAGTTCCGAATCACTTCAAAGACTGATTTTATATATATGCTTCTTTGTTTGCTGAATTACTCTGTTGGGCTTGTTCTGGTCCATTCTCAGGATGAGCAATGTCTTCACTTGGCTGAATCATTACTTGGATACGCTAAAAAACATCAGGAGAGAAGGAGAAATACAGTAACATCATTATTCATTTACCTGAATGTTTTCAGTTTAAATTTCATTTATAAGACTTAGCTTTCTTCCTCAGGCAGATGGGTAGAGCAAGGGAAATACTTCATCAGCAACTTGCAGTAGAGAACCCTAGGGTTCCTTTGAGGGAAGGGAGCAGTAAAACCATAAGTGTTTCCTGACTAGCAGCTCATCCATTACTCAAGTCTTTACAATACAAAATTAAATATGATTGGAATAATTGTTGCATTTATATGCTAATATTTAGAGTGGTATTTAGAGATGAATTTAGGTCTTCTTTTTTTTTCATTTTCACATAGATTCATCTCCATATGAATTTGCAAAAACAAAAAGCCTATAAAAATCTGAACATATGCCTCTAGATGTTGCTACTCTATTGGTGACTGTTAAAATCAGCAGGGGGGCGCCAGGGTATGATCAATGTCTCTTTACATGAAGGAGATGGTGATGTGGCTTTTCTTGAGGAAGTGCATCCTGGACTCTAAATTTTTGGAAAACTGGCACCCTGTGCAAATGTAGTTTTCTTGGGCAAGGTGCTAGAAATGGTGTTAGCCAATCAGCTACAAGCATGCTTGGAAGAAGGCAGTTATCCAGATCTATTTCAGTCTGGCTGCACATATGCATGTAGCATGGAAATGGCCTTGATTGACCTGATTAATGATGTTAATGTGAGAGAGAAATGCAAAGTGCTATAATATTGAACTTCTTGGGACCTTGGATCATTTGCTGGAGCAATTCAGTGGGATGGGAATTTGAGGAACTGGATTATGGTGGCTCTATTCCTGCCTATAGAATTGCCTTCAGAAAGTGGCAGTGAGAAATCTCTTACAGCGTTCTATTCTTTCCCCCCTGCTGTTCACTATCTATATAAAGCCACTGGGGATGGTCATCTAGAGATCGGAAATAATCAGTTTGCAGAGGACATTCAAATCTACCTTTCCTATCCATTTGAATCAGGAAAGGCTGTATAAATGTTTGACAGTTGCCAAGGTTATGATGGACTAGATAAGTGATAAGGAATGTAAAGAGATAAGATTCTTATGAAGTGATGAAATGGTGCCATAATGAGCTGGAAGGTATCCCAAGGAATAAAGAAGGAAAGGAAGCGAGACTAAGTTAATAGAAGTTGTGGCAAACTGTTCAACTGCAGTCTATTTATAAGCATAACATGGGTATACAGTTTTAGTTTAACAGACCAAAAAGTAACATGTAAATCAGTTTAAGCATGATCACTTTCAGAAGCCAGCTACTAAGGAAAGGAACTGGATGAGCACAGTCATTCTATATTGTAACATACTATGAGCTCAGGTATGACTTTTTTTTCAGTTTATTTTGAAAAAGGTCCTTGCCTGGAATGTGCTCAGGAAGGCCTAAAAAAACTATTGAAAATTTATATCCAACTATTATTATTTTATAGAAAATATGTATCCGACTACTATTATTCTATAGAAAATATGTATCCAACTACTATTATTTTACTCTTCAACAATGTTACATTGAGAGAAAATGCTGACCTAAATATATTGTAATGGGTATACTGTATTTTGATATTGTAGTTCAAAATGTAATAGAAGTTGGTGCTTGCTAAAGCCAGAATCTTGAGGCCCTGCATGAAAGACAGCTTACCTGTTTTAAGGAGCCTTTTAAAGTAAGGAACATGTATGCCATATAGCCTGGAATCAGCACCATAGAAGAGAGAGCCATAAACCAGCCAACACCTTGGCCCCATTTGGGGAACACATAATTGCCCATAGTGAGGGGAGTCATTTGCACAGCACTGAAGATAAATACACCCTGAAAAATGTTTCAAAAGATTAATTAGAATGCAAACTGTATTTAGAATTTAGAGAGATGCTGGTTCATATATCACTGTGTTATGTCTGAAATAATTAAGTGGTGAGAACTGGACACATTCACACCAATTATTCCCTTTATTCTAAACACTCAATCCATTGAAGGAATCATCAAGGGAAAGGAAAAAAGAAAAAGAAAAAAAGGAAGAATTTACCAATGTGATGGCAGAAAAAAAAAACATAATAGGAGGATGAAAATGAGACCCTAAATTCTTTGCTTCTAATACTGTACTTCTCCTAAACATAGCAACAAAAGAACTATTCACATTGTTCACCATACACCATGGAATTGCTGAGTTTCTGGGATCAAACCTCTGCAGTGCAGAATCAACACATTATGATTTTAGAATGGGAGCAGGAAGCCAGAGCACAGTGTCTCAGAAAATTGTGCTCAGATTGTACCATTTCCCAAACATTGTTTCTTTGTGTGAAACCTCAGAGGCCACCATCTTTTACCATCTGTTCATAAAATGATTCTTGTTCACAAGCAAACTACCATGCATTTTGCTACAGAAAGGAAGTAAGAAATCCATTAATGCTGCAGAAGCTGAAATTGTCTTTCAATTTTCAAACCTTTTTTCTTCTGGTTTTGACCTCATATGAGAGTATATGATGGGTTATTAAGAAAGAGGAGAAGGTCCACTGAGAAAAGAAGTTCCATCAGGAAAATGGAGCATTGAATTCAACCAAATATATGTTGTAAATATTAAAAGGAAATAATTAAACATTCTTTTATTATTATTTTGAAAATATTCTTTTCTATAAGCAGAAAAAAAACCCTCATGTATTTTACATTTACAGGTAGTCCTCGCTCAATGACCACTTGTTTAACGATGGTTCAAAGTTACAATGGCCTTGGAAAAAGTGCTTTTCGACCTGTACTCGCACTTATGACTATTGCAAACCATCACACTGCCCCCTGGAGTCATGTGATTGCAATTTGCAACTTTTTTGACAGTCATTAAGCAAATCATATGGTTGTTAAGTGACTTCCAGCAAAAAAGCATCCATAGGGAAGCTGGGTTCGCTTAACGACCGTGATTCGCTCAACAACTGTGGTGATTCACTTAACAACCATTGTAAAATGGTCATAAAAAAGGGTCCAGTCACATGGTGACTCACTTAATGACCACCCCAATTAGCAACCAATTTTCCAGTCCCTATTGTGGTTGTTAAGCAAGGACTATCTGTATATTTACATGGTCTTTTCTTTGCACCTGATATGATTAAAATATATTTTATGATATTTTCAGTAAAACTGTAGCTCTGTATTATTTTTAATGTTGTCAATAGCTTGCTTAAGTGGTACTTAAATTATTGTTCATTATACATAATAAAGCACAAGTATGCATGTGTGTTTGGTGAGAGAACAAATAGATGCATCAAAATAGCTATTTATTGCTTTTATTGTATGTTGTAGTGTACAGTATGTAGAAGATTAATATCTGTCATTTTGAAGTGCAAAAACATCTTAAATTTGTATGATCCAAGTGATTTTTAAATGATTGTTAAGAATGTTAATATACAATTGGTACCAGTGAGAGTTAACAATATTCTTCCCTGGCTTGTAGAGATTAGAATATTTTGTAAAAAGACATATTGCCAAATGAAATAGAAGAATGGAATGGAATGTGACCTGCACTCTGAAGATGCCGGTCACAGGTGCTGGCGAAACGTTAGGAAACAAAACTTCCAGAACACGGCCACACAGCCCGGAAGACCCACACCAGCCATCGTATGCCGGCCGTGAAAGCCTTCGACAATACACCATAATTTCTGTTGCTAAGTGATGTGGTCGTAAAGCAAGATGTCACGTGAACACATTGTTTAGTGACGGCAATCCTCTGTTGCAGTCATTAAGCAATTTTTGCCAGTCATTAGCCGAGAACCCACCCCAATCCAAGCCATTCTGGGCTTGGTCCCTCCCAGCCCTGAGCCTCCATAAGGTAAGGGACTGCCATCCCCCACCTGCCTATCTCCCCCCTATCTCTGCCCTTTTGGCCATCCTGAATCCTGCCTTGCAGGTCAGTAAGAAGCTCTAGAACTGTGTGGCTCTGGGGCTGCTCGCCGTGCCCTGGGAAGTCCCAGCCACCCCACCCCAGTCCCAACTGCAGTCGCCCTCACCACCTTGCATTCTGAGATACCTGCTGCCCTGCACTCTGCCACCCCAGCTGATCTTTGCTGTCTTCTTGCTCCCTTTGCTGATGAGGTGTGCCTGGCTGGGTGGGCTGTGCTGCCGCTCTGGGGTTGCTTCTTGCCAAAAAGCCCCTTTGTGCTGTGCTCCTGGGCCAGGCTGGGGCTGTTTTTTGCAGCTCCAGAGCCACCACATGCCAAAATGTCCCTTTGCGTGAAGAAATGTTTTACTCATGGAAAAACAATGTACATGTGGTTATGGTGCAAAAACAATGAAATATTTGGAGATGATTTTTGAGGGGGAAATTAATGTCATTTTACCACAGACAATTCAGTTACTCTCATTAGCTTTACTACATTTGCAGTATTTATAGATTAAATATAGATCAAAATGCTTTACTGAAAGTTAAAGTGTGAATAGAGCATTTATTAACTGCAGCAATGTTGACATTTGTTAAATATTGAAAATATTTGCATGATCTGTTACTTACATATTGGAAAGGAAACATTTGGACCACTGTGGTAATTGAACAGTTAATGTATAACAGAGTAAAGGTTTAAGTAGCAATAGTAACTTCTTTGCTGAATGGTATTATTATATTTTTATATAAATAAACAGCTTTCTTTCCTATCTGGTTTGTATATTGATATTTGGAATAGTTCAAATCTGAGTATTATATTTTTGGATAGTGAAAGTGAATAGATTTATTTTTCTTATTTATTTAGTCTATGATATTGCAGTAGTTGAGGTAAAATATTGATACAGATGATGGGTGTTATTAATCAATTTTTGATTTTTTGGGTATGTTTTCTTTTAATTCATTTAAAATCTTAAATATAACAAAATTTTACTATGCTCATGAATACTGGAGTCTATGACTGTCAGAAGAAGAAACAATGGCCACAGATCAACGGTCCCCTCTCTGCATAATTAGGGGATGAGATTAATTCTTCCTCTACATTTATGGTACATATATGGAGGGTGAATGAATAATATTCATCTGTGCAAGAGGAGAATATCAACGCATCATCTTTTTGTTGAATACATGATTATTCCCTAAGAGCTGTGAACATTAATCACTCAATCATGAAGTATGATGCATTAGTCTAGGAAGGATATGTATTTGAATCCTTCTTCAGTTAATTTATTTTGAACATGAATGTTCTGCAAGTTACCATGCAAAAAGTTATAGAAAGAGGTTCATTTAAAACTATACTTTTGCATAATGCTACGGTAAATTATTAGCTTTCGTATGATAAAGCAATGATTTTATTTCTTACTGCCACAATAATTGGAGTAAAGAAAGACCAACAGAGCTTCCACCAGATGCAGGGCCTGTATCCAACCATCTCTTGGATATTGTCATAAAAGCGGTTTACACCTAAATAAATAAACATATAAATAAATAACTGTTAGTTGTCTTGAATAATGAATGTGTTGATAAGGGGTGTGTGATTCTGTGCATGGGTCCAATACATCATAGAATCTTTACGGCAACTTTTATAGAAGCAGTGGTTTCCATGTAATTCAGAGAATAAGCTAAATGTTTAGACAGGAGATATCTGAGCACTTTTCAGCAAGATCTTGTTGAACAGAACATGATGGAAGCGAAGATGGATTTTAACACTGGTGAAATGGAAGACACATGTGCCTTGTAGAGAGGCAAGAAGTAAAGAATGGCAGTCCAAATAATATCCAATATATTGCTTATTTTTCTTACAGCAGATAGTAGGTTAAGCAACAATTTGTGTCCAGCATTCTACAAACAGAGTTCCTCAGAGACAGTAGCATTAGGAACTGTTATCAAGGTTAAAGTCTTTCTGTAAATACAGTGCTGTCTGGAGAGAACATAACTACGATCAAATGCAAGCCAATCTGTAAATAAAATAGTGCTTCTGGCATGTATCTAAGATACATTTATACCAGAGAAATCAACAAAAGCAACATTAAAATTTATGGAATTTGCTTAAGTCCTATGGATTGCCATGAAAACAGTGGTTTGGAAAAAAAAAGAACTTTGCACTGTTTGTGAATTCTCTGCATCTGACTTACCATAATAACTATCTGGGTTATAATTCTGGCACTTGAGCTACAGCCCTTTGACAAAGTTAAACTGCATCAATTGGATCCAAGTAATTGAAATGGTGTCCTCCTAGCCCACCTGCAGGAGTTGCAATGGTTCCATTCCTTCCTCAATAGGTGGTGGTGGGGAAAGAGAGATCACCCCAAAGGCTACACCTTTGCGGGGTGCTATGGGGTTGGTCTCTCCTATTTACATGAAGCTACTGGGAGAGATCGTCTGGCAGTTTGGAGTTCAATATTATCAATAGGCTGATGGCACCCAGCTTTACATCACTACTTCAGGCCAGCCTGAAGTATGCTGTTAAAATCCTGTCCTGGCACCTGCATGTTATAAGGGTCTGGATGGGATGGGAAAGAACAGGCTTAAACTGAATCCTAGCACTGGGCAGGAAATAGTAATGCTGTGTTTGAGGCTAAACAGAATTAAAATCAACAACTGCAATAGTCCAGAATTGCCTTTCAGACTCAGGTATTCCACTGAACTGACTTAAGGCCACACAATTTCTCCCTTATAATTTAGGCAACTTTATGGGATTGTGTGAGGAATAAAATGAATGGAAAACCCTTATGTACTGCCTTGAACTCTCATCAAATAAGATACTAAACATCACATACCGTAACACCAGGATATGGAGATACACTCAAAGAACACAAGAAATAAAAGACTCATTCCACTTGCTGAGTAATAGTCAAAAAGCTTGAACACATAGAGCCCACCCTGCAATTGGAAAGATAGATATATATATATTCAGTTCCTCATACTGATTTCTGAAATGTCCACTTCTACAGTATTCTGTTTAAGGTTTAAGCTTATCTTTTCACTGGAGTTCCGTCTATGTTATTTTGTAATACAGGCTACAAGAATTCATTTATTATTTATAGAGAGATCATACAGGTACACCTATTCATTTGATTTCCCAACTATATAATTTCATTAATAAGTTGCTTAATGCTCTAAATGTGTACACCCCCCCCCCATTCTTGATTCTGGCTTTTAATATAAGTAAATAGATAGACACTAAGAAAAGAATGTGAATATGATTTTACTTTTGCATTCCATATTTTATAAGAAATACTTAGCTTTGGATTATGTGACAAACCACGAGAGAGAGATGTTCTATACTATTCCTGAACTAAGCAACGACAAATTTATAATATTCATAATAACAAGGACTTTATGTGATTCTTCTAGCTGAGGTTATTGGCAGATAATGGAATGACTACGTTTTTGCTGCAGTCCTAGGAATGAGTCCTACTGTAGTGAATAGGATTTCCTTTGAGAAACATGTATAGGATTCAATAAAACATGCTTCAAATATAAATACTGTAACCAACTACACTGTGCTAATCTCAAATTCTTTAGATGACATTAAAAGCTGAAATCTTTCCTATTGGCAGGCTCTGGGCTACCCAAAGGTCCAAATCCCCAGAGGACCTCTGGGCTGTGAGGAAACAGCTTTGGCTGCTTCAAGGACTTAGCTAGAATTGGAAACTCTTGCTTATTTCACCCATATCTCAACGACTCTTCTGTTTGGTCTTGATTTCTGCTGTAAAGATTGTCTAAAAATCATAGATGAAACTCTTAATTCTTCAGTGTAGGATAAAATGCAATTATATCAAATTTGTGACAGATAAGTCCCAATATATGGCTTACCTGAGTAATATTAGACAGTCCTATCAGGTATGACACAACGCACACAACAGCAATGAAAATTTCTCTTCGACTGCGTAACAGTTTTGGAAATTCATCGACTAGTGCTGTTATGAATCCTTCAACAGTACAGAACTAAAATGAAAGTAGAAGTTACATACAAATCAGACCAAAAATATTAGATTCAAGTACACAAACATTCACCTTTACTTATTTTTTTTCAGTTGGGATGACATTACAAAAAAGTTTTTCAGTGGTGCAGGCTGCTAGGTTTTGTAGTGCTGCAACTGATCAATGTACTTGTTTCTCCTATATTTTGATAAAATGAATGTTCAACTATTTCATAAGTAACAATAGAACTTTTTCATCCTGATCTTAAGAGCATTCTTAAAACACTAGAAGCGTATTTATGGGACAACTTTTATAAATATATTAAAATGTGGTTGGAAGAAAAAATAAGGGTATAATTCTAATTTGGGATAATGTGGGACATGCTTTATTTCTTTTGGAAATGTCTCTTGGCATTTGGCAGTGCAATAATTTTATTCTGCTTAGTTTTTATTGATTTTAATGAAAGTTTAAAATTTTTAATATTGGTAAAGCAGATTGTCCATGGAGAATTCTGGTTAGCAAGAAGTGAAATGTTAGAAGTGGAAACAGGCATTTACTTTTGTCTATTTAAATTTTGTCTATTTAAACTTTGATTAACCTTGATTAAGCAATCGTGGTACTTTTCAGCCAGGTGCCACTGTGCTTGGGAGCTTTTTCTGTTTGCTGGCACAGTTGAATTTAGAGCATTCAAAAGAGGAAGCCCAACTACTACTTTAGGGGAAAAAACAGCTGAGAATAAGAAATACTTGGGAGAAAGTACTGAGAAGGTGGACCAACAGGTTTCATAATCAACCCTGTAGATGAATACAGTCTTAATCCTCTGATCAGTTTCACTGTCCAAGTAAAAAAACTGCCACACTTCACTTCTGTGCTTATACAAGCAGCCTTCATAAGCCAAACTAATTTGAATGCTTCCTGGCAGTTTAACAACTGTACGTGTAGAAGCAGTGGATAAGAGAAGGCCAAGAACAAGCAAGCACAGCCACCTACCATGGAATTCCCCCTTTTGTTTTCTATTCCATCTGAACATGCTTTTCATTTGCATTTTCACTGAATATCAAGGAAGCCAACAGCTGAACCACTACCATTACTGAAACATTAAAGATGCTATTTATTTGCTTGTTGGTTTGTTCGTTTAAAGCATTATACAGCCACCCAGCAAAACCTGTGTGACTCTGGACAGCTTACAACAAAATAAACATTAAAACAAAAACAAAACAAAAACAAAAAAATCAACAATACATCATTAAAAGAGAACCTCCCACTTCAGCTATTCCATTATTCATGAAATATCAGGAAGAAATCTCTCAGGTGCGTGTGCAAGAAGTGGTTCTGGAAAGAATGCGGTTTTGTTTAGGTTCCCATTACAAAGTTATGGTAGTGGTAGAGACTGCTTGCAATCCGGTGTGCTTTGTAAGGAGGCATTAGTTAGAAATCCATGAGGTGCATCTGCTGAAAATGGTTTGGATCTACTGAATTTCTGCTTGTAAAAATGCTGCAGGAAACGATTTAGAAAAAATGGCAATTACGTATGTCAATAGAACTGTAAGTTATAGCAGCGTACGATGCTCATTAGTCTCAACAGGTTATGCTGCACAGGGATATTAAGTGCTTAATTTCCAATTGAGCAGTCAATATCCAATCTCCAATCTCCTACTGAAGCAGGCATGAAAATTGGGATCACTTAAGACTCCCACTGGACATGGAAATGTATTTTGATTCTGGAATATTATAATACAGATGAAGCAACTTGAAAGGTTTAAAAATGAAGCGATGAAGCTTACTTAGTTTGGGAAATATTAGATTACTTTTCTCAATTATTTCTGGAGCCTAAAGCCCCATTCAAATGAAGGCCATATTTTATCTAATTAAATTCAAATGAAGGTCCTTTAAATGAATGCTTTTTGTTTTTGAAAATGTAACTTGGATTTCATGAAAGAATGAACAAAAATAAGAGTGTTTAATTTATTTTCAGTCCCATAATGCAGTAAGCAAGGCAAGCCTTGAACCATTACGCTGTTGGCATTGATTATTTTGAATGTGAAACTCTAAAACACGGTTTTTAGGAATTTGATATTTTAACTACGTATGTTTTCAACCATATAGGTTAGATTCATGAACTGCCCGAGGCCAATATGGAGTAGTTAAATGTTTGTAATAAAAAGCCAATTCCTCTACATTCAAAATGTAATTATTGCAGCTTCATTTATGCAGTTTGGCCTGAAAAGTGTGGAAAGGAGCAGTCAGTGGTTGGTGGAGTCTGGAGGCACTGTAGATCAGCTGGTTTTGGTGCAGCTGCAGAGCAGCACCTGGCCAGCTCTTGGAGGCATAGCAGCTCAGTAAGGATGAGCCCAGGAGAGCATTGGCCCTGCTCTCACTCTCTGTCTTGTGGCTGATGCTGGGAACAGGATGGAGGTTGGTTGGGCTGGTCTATAGTATCGAGGTGGCTGTGGGTACAGCATCCTGGGAGACTGAAATGGAAGACTGAAATGGGAGGCTCAGATGCACAGCCAGATGGCAGCAGAAGTAGGCAGTAGTCTTGCAGGAGAACCAGTCTGCGTCCTGCAGCTGCCATCTGACTAACCACATGGTCCAGCAACCATCCTGGGGTGGACTCCATCATGGTGGCTGCTGGCCAGGGGGAAAAGATCTGGACTGGCAAGAACATTCTTTAGGACTGTTGCTTGGAGTGAGAGCTGGTTGTAACTAGACTTGCCGATTGCCCTCAGGTGAGAAGCAAAGGTGGGTGGAGGTTCTACCAGGCCTGTTGGGTGTGAGACTGCCTAGTGGCTTGGGTGAAAGCAGGGGACTAGGGAGAGTGGAGTTTGATGGTGTGAGTGATGGGGTTGGAAACACTGCTCAGGATAGGTGCTGAGTGGTCTTTGAACCATTGGTAAGCTAGGTGGGGGCTTAACCCCCTGTTGTTTCTGTTTGATTGGATGGGTCACTTCATCTTGGGGTGGGAGGTTGTAAGAAGAGGGCAGGGGAGGACACAATGGTAATAGGCATGGGGAGGTATAGTAGGAAACAAGGGGTGAGCCACTCTTGTGAAAAGTGGCCTTAGTGTTTAAAACCGATACTGTGTTCTGGCCTTCCTGTGCTTAGCCCCAAGACCTGTTTTTGAGAGCTTCAGTAGTTCTGGACTCCAGCTGCTGCTACTTAATGCCAGACCAGCCTGCAATAAAGCTCCCCTCATCCACAACCCAATTGTGGGGGATGTCATCCAGCAGCACAGGGTGTGTTCTCATCAATATGCTGATGATACCCAGTTATACCTCTCTATCCCTGGCCAGGCAAGCAATGTTGCCAGTGTTGGTCCAGTGCCTGAAGGCTGTAAAGCTTTGGGTGGGGAAGAACCAGCTCCATCTCAACCCTAACCAGATGGAGTGGCTCTGGGGTTTTGGTCCTCCTGGATCTTGTGAGGTTTCATCTCTGACTCTTGCCGGGGGAGCACTCTGAAAGACAAGGCTGGTGTGCAATTTGGGAGTCCTCCTGGACTTGTGCCTTGTATGCCAATTGTGCCCATTCCTGGACTGGGTAGCCTTGTCATAAACATGTTTTCATTGTTGTTTTCTAAGCCAGCCAGGATTATAGTACATAAAATGGGAGGTACAGTATATAAATCATATCAATGCATAAATAAATTCTAATATAGTTTTTAAAGTCTTTTATATATATAGTCTTATATAAATGTTCTAGACTTTAGTTTATAAAGGTGTGCATGTTCTATGAAAAATTGCACTATGGGAAGAATGACTGTACTTTTGAAATGACGCTGTCAGAAGTAACACTGCATCCCAACATAGACAGATTCCCCATTAAAATGCTTTCTCTGGAGTGAACTGGGGAAGCAGAAGAATTGGGAAGGGGATTCTGTATGGAACACATTCTGATACTGAGGTGAGATGAGTTTTCCTTCATGTGGAGGGTGGAGATGAGGGAATGTAGTGCTCCCAAAGCTATTGCCAAACCAATGTTTCCCAAAGGCATAACAAATGATGGTTCATTTTGTTCATTTTATATTCTTTTATTTTATTATTATTTTTACATCTTGTCTTTTCTTTGAGAACTGAAGAAGGTATAAACATGGATCTCCACCCACGTTACCCTTAGAATAGCAATCTTGTGCATGAGATTGGCCTGAGAGAAGCTACCCAGTAATTTAAGATTTTGAGAATAAATACATTTACAGAATTGTTTATTTAATTCAACAGAATAATTATTTACTACCCAGTTGAAGTTTTTATCTATAAATAAATGGATATTGGATCTGCATTATCTTGAAAAGAATGATTCAGACACACACCCAGAGCCCCTCATCAATTCACAAATGTAGCCTTAAAGATAGTAAATGATCAGTTTAGGAAACGTCTTCCTGAGCCTTTTTAAAAATACCTAATTTGGTATAGTTATTCCAACACATAAGGGCTGTAGGAAACTCACTGGTGACTTTGGGCTAGTCACACTCTCTCAGCCTACCCACTTCACAGGGTTGTGAGGAAAATCAGAAGCAGAAGCAGTAGGCCTGTATGCTGCCCTGAGTTGAGCAAAATAAAGGCAGGATAACAATCTGGTAAATAATTACAAATATATGAATACATTTCTAGTTCAGGAATTAGGAGTTTTCAATCCTGTTCTTAGTAGTGAATAGGAGAGATGGCTGTTTTCATGAACCAAATCCCAAAATATGCCCTCTTTGCACAGAGATTGCAAGACGTGCACATTGCCTTTCTTCTGTACTAAACTTAACCTGCTGGACTAACACACTGGGGAACGGCTGAATATTAAATATGCTGTCTGACCATGATCAAGTATGATTCTGCTACGCATCCCTTTTCCATCAAGGCCTTATTTAGAAATGTTAAGAAATGGAAAAAGAGCATTTTAGACTGTACATTTGCATAATTACCCTAAAATATTATTGGGAGTATCAATTATTGATAGCTCTATCCCCTTTCTTAATCCCTCACTTTGGCTTTGCAGCAAAATTTATAGACTGGTCTTAGGTAGAAAGCTACTGCTGAAGACAGCCCTGGGGATCTCCCTTTATGCAGTGGATAGTTTTAGGAGATATTTCATCACTGGAACGTAATGCAGAGGGAACATACACGCATTTGGTTTTATCTGGCCACGTATAAGCCTTTCTTGAATTTGTAGCCCTTGTTTCATGTGGAAATAATATAATCCTTTTATATAAAAAGAAAAATAGGGGAGTCAATGTGTTTAAGGCATTCATATCATGTTGATCTCTGCATTTGCTTTCTCTTCTGCTCCATTTCATACAAGACTAAAATGATGATTTATAAGTCATCAGCAATTGTTGCATCTTCTGTTTACCAGCACAGTGACTTTTTCCGCAACCCATTCTTATATATTTTGTGTTATTAGGAGTTTTTCTACATCAATTTCTTGTTTATGTATTTCTAATATTTATGAATCTTCTACACTATACCCACTCAGAGTGGTGAAAGCACAAGTAATTCCATAGAGACAAAAAATACAGTACAATATTTTTGTGTGAGATAAAAAGAATACTGTTTCTCAAATTTAGTTATCTGAAGCCATTGATTAGCCAAATTTGTTCACTTCTGCAGGTCCACTGAATTATTTAAGGAAAGTATTTGGATCCTATTTTCTTTATTATATAATGTCTGTGCATGTTTTAATTTTGCCATTTTACATCAGAGGAAGGCAACCTTTTTGTAGTGGGGCCATTTTTTTTTCTTAATGGTTTAGCAACTGAAAACTGCAGAGTATAGAGCTATGACATAATGACGTTCCCACAAGAGATTCTACATTTCCCTCCATTCTGGAATTTTTTGAGAAAGGCTCCATATCAACCTGCTCTTGTTGGAATAAAGACAGAAGAGAGCAACTTAAGAGCAAGTGTCTTGAAGCTTTGTTTACTAATATTAGAAATAAGGTTAAAGCTACAACACAAGAATTCCAACAAGTACTCTACTTTCAGATGAGAATCATACATATAAGCAATTTAAGGCAGCAAGATTCTGTTTCATTTTCTCAGAATGTTCTAATGTAAAGAGGCAGAAGCTGCTCTTTTGTGATGGCAGGTCAGACTGCATGTGTTGATTATTTTAGAAATGGGCACTTAGACTTCTCCTCAACGTGAACACCTGCACTCATATTCAGGCTGCCTGTAGGCCATAGATTCTCCTACTTGAAATGTCCTATAAATTGCCCTGAAATCATTACATGAGATGGAGCATATATATTGGGCTGAGAAATAATTAAAAACAAAACAAAACACTGCATCTGTATTACCTGACTGTCAATTCCAAGCATAAGCAACATAGAAAAGAACAGCACTGCCCACAATGGAGAGATTGGAAGTTGTGTTACAGCTTCTGGGTAAGCTAAAAATGCAAGTCCTGGACCTGTAACAGAGGGGGGAAAAATGCATTGTCTCTGAAGTTCTCTTGTGGAATACAAACTTATTGGCCTTATTATAATTTTTAGTATATTTCAAAATATAATGATAAATCTACTGATCAGAATTGAAATAAGTGACTAATAATGTGCAAATTAAAACCTAAACAAATGCAGAATATAATTAAGATTACAGAGCTCATTTTTAAAAGATTCAAGGATTTACATAGTGACAACTTTGTAAATAGCATTTACAATATTCTATTCTATAAAGCTGTTTCATATCAACACATGAAGCTACTTTATACGAAGTCAAAACTTCGACCTACCTAGCTCAGTACTGTCTAATTTGAATAGCAGCCATTCCCCAAGGAGTCTGCAGTCAAGTATCTATCACTAGAACTGCCAAGCCATAAAGTTATTGTTTTTGGCTAAGGGTAATGCATGAACTCACTCATTATAGTTTAGCGTTGTGTGAACCAAATCACTGGTTTTATAATCAGTGTTAGTTATAGGTTATCAAACAAATTTCAACAGTTATTAGATCTTATTAAAAATACTCTGCCATTTAATCCAATTATTGCATTTATTTCACCCATTTTCTAAACTGTTGTTTAACTACATTGATCCATATTCCATTTGCAGTGAGCTTGATATACAGTTAATCTTGGCAATTGGCGATACTGTAGATGAATATTTTAGTTTCACTGCCTCCCGCTTCCACATTATTTCTGTCTTACTCCATTTCATTTCTGAGTAAATTTATGGAAAATGTTCATTTTTGTGAGCTTTTGCAAACATAAATTTTATATGTATCTTTGAGTACTGACCACTTATACACTTCATACAAAATTGATGATTCCATTTTGCCTGGCAAGATGCCACCAAATACTGCATTTCCATTACATAATATTTATTAGTATTACAGCAGTTGCAATATCATAATTAACCAAAATAAAGCTCATTATAGAAGTAACTAAGAACCTGAGGAGCTTTTTCATTCAATAGATATTATGTTAAATATTAATTTTGTAGTGCAGTATATCATCTTGCCACATCAGCTTCCTAGTTTTCCACTTTGCGAAGTTGCTCTCCATTAGGAACCTAAAGTGTTTAATAATATTAAATAACTAGTGTCCTTCCCACTAGATGGGAGTATGACTGTGAACTACTATACCTTTTCCATGATTTCAAAGCCATGGGTGAGAGAGCTGCATATTAAGAGCAGTTAAAACTTTGGAAAACTTTCTCAAGTCCTACGCTTGCACTCAGAAGTGTTTCCAGAGAGTAACTATGCTATTTGGTGCATGCCTTCATATTGCTTATTAATTTGATTTATTTTAGTTTTGTCTCTACCAAGAAGTCACATAATTTGACCAAAAAAATGCTCTGTAATGTCTTACAAAAAGTTAATAAGGCAGATGAACGAAAAGAAATGAGGTGCGAGGGAAGCTAAGGAGGGAGATCACTGGTTTAAACCAACTGGTAAGCCATTCGTTAACTTTACAGCTTATGATGAATGGCTGATCTTCTCTTACACATATTCCTATTGAGTAACAGTGGACTTCAGGCTGATAGATGAAGTTAGAGTATGCTGCCTTTCAGCTCTCAGGTCCTAGGTTAATAGTTGATAGAAGCTGACTATTTTGGCCACTGGAAGCAGACAAACAAGTTCCTTCTAGCTGTTTTACCTGTGGTCCATATAAGGGGCAATTTGATCTCTACTTTCCTATGATGTTTTTTATTTATTAAATTTGTATGCTGCCCCACTCCCAACAATATCCTTCCTGAGATCTGTTATTATTTCCCAGTTGGTTCTTGAATCCCTATTGAATTATTGACATTTTGCTTTCAGGCCTCAGAAGTCTGATGGCCAGGGTGCCACATGTCAGTGTGAAGTGTGTGCTTTGCTAGGCATGCAACTGGTATTAATGTCTCACTTATGCAGATAAAAGCGATCCTAGTTTCCAGTAAAAAATGAAGCACTAGAGGATGTTGCCCAAAGTGTGATTCTTCATTCTTATAACTCCAATCAACTTTCAGACAGTATTTCTCTTGCTTGGAATAGCAAAACAGTTCCTGTACAGTAGAAGGAAGTATACAAACTGAAGATTCTGGACTAAGAGATGTTTTAAAGTAAAGTTAGGGTGCTGTGCTATCCAATCTAGCAGAGTTGTAAGATAGCATCTTGTCTGACCATTTGCCCTTTCCAGATCTAAACAGTCAACTAGTTTATTTTTACCTCATTAGACAAAGGCATGGTGAACAGTGGACTATTGGAAGAACTTAGCAAACTTTAGAAAACTTCAGCTGCGCTAAAATTTTACCGCTAAAACAATAACCCAGAGTAAGGGATAACACACCTGATTTTGCAACATCTTCAATAGGGCGTTTGGTTACATAAGCCATAAATCCAACAATGGAGAAAATAACAAAACCAGCAAACATGCTTGTGCAGGAGTTTATGCAGCATACTATGATGGAATCCCTGGGAGAAAAAAAGAGAGAGAGAGAGAGAGAGAGAGAGAGGATAGCATCACTCCAAAAAAACCAGATATTTTATTCATATTACTACTGGCAGGGAAGATTATCTGAAGTTTATGACACTGGATGATGATTTTTCTATGAGTGTGCAAGCTGCAGGGACCTTGCATTGATGAAACGTTTCACCGTGTGAAAGTGTATCACAATGATTTGATGTGACTGAAGTGCATTAGTCCACCTTGTTGAAGAACTGGAGAGGCTGATCTCCCTCGCTTGGAAGTTCTGCTTCATAAACAGCAATTCTGGCCTATACACACTTCATATGCTGTTGCTGAGTAAAGTGAAGCAGTGTGGCGACCCTGTCATTAGATGTGGGCACTATCAAGTAGAATGTTTTGAACAGATGCTTCATGCAAATCTTCATTAAAACAAAGTGCCCCTTTAAAAATCTGCATAATCCTACTATATATGCCTATTTAATCTCTATTGAAACCTTTTCTATTAAAAAAGCCCTCACTCCTTGCTCTGTATTTTTTTAAGGCTTGTGCAGAAAATATGTATTTCACATCAGATATCACAGATGTAACTTAATGAATCTCACCCAGGAATAGCCGGTGAATTAGACCATACAAAGCTGTCATTACTGCCCTAGACATCCAGAGTTCCAGAACTTGTATGGAGGATCAACTTAATATTCTGAATAAAATAATTGCACATTAGTGCTGTCCCCTGTTTAGGGTTTCAGCTGCATTTTTAGAGCTCTGTGTTCGTTGATCACTAAAAGGGGGAAAGAGACACCTTTCTTTATTCCAACCTTCTTGAAGCTCTCTCCTAGTGTATTAGAGGACTTTTATTTGGTAGTATATCATGTTAATGTTGCCATTAATGTTCATTTTGTTAATGTTTTGCCCCTTTTATATATATCAAAGTCACTTGGAATGACTTCTGCCTTTAAAGGAGCCGAGCAGAAATAACAACAATTATGCTACTCAGTAGACCGTCCACATTTGAATGATAACTTTGCCTTCCATTTCAATTTCCATTTTTGCCTTCCTATTGCAACAAGGGCTCACATTCAACACAACTCTGAGTTTGATATGGGCACTCACTAGTGACTGTGTGTAACTAGAGTAAATCAAGGAGACTGTACACTCTATGAATTGGATCAATTGTCCTATAACTTTAATATCTAGGGTACTAGGCTAGTGCAGAATAGTAATTGTTTTACCTGTAAACATTGTTGTTGAATGGGTTGTAACTTCCAAGGGCAATCAGTGAGCCAAGACCCAAACCATAAGAAAAAAAGATCTGTGTGGCAGCGTCCAGCCAGACCTAATTGAGAACGATAAAGGCATTAGAACGATAAAGGCAATAAGATTAGGATAGGTAGCTTATATGTAATTCACAGTTGGAAAGAATATCGATCATGAATACAGAGGCAAGACTAACCATGTGACTGTCAGCAAAGACAACAAAGTTATTTGTGGGACTGCTTACCTCAGAGTCTGAAAGCTTCTCAAACTTAGGAGTTACATAGAATAAAATGCCATCTTTTGCTCCGGGTAATGTTACTCCACGGAAGAACAAGATAAGTAACATGATGTATGGATATGTGGCAGAGAAGTATACTACCTAATGCAAAGAATAAGACGGATAGCTTGAAAGTAATTGCTATGCTAAGCTCTCTCTCAATTAATTTAAAATTGGATTTAAGAAATACAATAAGTAATGTTCCTAGTTTGCTGTCTTAAAATATATGAAAGATGTGATAGTATTTTAAGTGCCTACAATCACATCTATACTATCACCTTGCCCAATACAATGTGTACAGTAATAAGCACAACTCATGTGTAACAATTAAGCTTAATTTATAGAGAGGAAAAATAAATATTGAAAATGCTACAGCATTTAAAACATAATGTAAATCTCTTGGGGGGAGGGGATGTCTCAGCAAGACTACTTTTACCTCTATAGAATACTGTTTTTTTTAGAATATTGTGTTGATTCAACTGGCAATGTATGGCTTTATAAAATATTCTCTTACCTTTCCAGTCCAACCCACTCCTTTCCAGATGCAGAAATATACTAAAACCCAGGCAATTGCCAGAGTAATTGCTAATGGCCAACGAATCTGGCCTGGTTTTTCCAGTCCATCTGTCATCTGGTGCATGTTACGCCTAAAAGTAGAGAACAAATGTAGAAAAATTTGTATTCTATTTGGTTCTGAGACAGTGACAATGGAAATTCATAAGAAGTAAAAAGGTATGGACGTCTTGACTTACTCCCAAAATTCCATAACAGCACTTGTCATGTTGGTGGTGTTTGCTATACTGTAGTTAGAGAAACAGTGGTTTGTGTTCCAGGAATTATCACAGTGTCTCCATGGAAGGGTCTGATTAAAAAAACAGAGGGAATTGGAGCAGAAGAATAAAAACAGTGTTTGACAGAGCAACATAACTTAGATTTATCTGCTTTTCTAGAATAGTGACCAATGTGGAAGGATGAATCAGTACAGTAATCTCTCCTGGATTTATGTCAACTATGAACATGGCCTTTTTCTTTCCAAAGCTTATGATTATATTGCAGTTTTTCTTCTACATTTCCTTAAATTCTAGTTAGATGTGCACCTTTCTGAACATATACAAGTAATGAGTAATAAAGAACATGAAGCATTGCATGTAATTTGGGGATCTGTTTATAATAATCTAACTTGCAATATATAATTGTTTCCTCCCCCCATTTCCTATTGCATTGTACATATATTAATTTGAAAGATTGATTGCTATCTAAGAGTATGTTGGCCTTTCACTATCTCTTTATGTTTCCGGGAGGTTGGGACAAGGTTGTGTTTTATTTAACTAACTTCCTTCCTTCCTTCCTTCCTTCCTTCCTTCCTTCCTTCCTTCCTTCCTTCCTTCCTTCCTTCCTTCCTTCCTTCCTTCCTTCCTTCCTTCCTTCCTTCCTCCCTTCCTCCCTCCCTCCCTCCCTCCCTCCCAAACAGGGTGCAACTAAACCATTGCCTCTAGCAATATTTCATAATTTAAAGGTATTCCTTTATTTGGAACATTAATCAGTCCATTAATTTAAAACATAGTTATTTATGGTCATGTGACAGAATTAAAGTTTTGGATCTTCCTCAGTGTCTGTAAGTGTGTGGTACAAACTATAGACTGAGTCTGTAGATTAAAATTAGATTTTATTTTACTCCTTATTTTGTGTTTTGTAGACCGTCAGTCAATTAGGTAAAATTTTCAGTAGTCAAGGAAATATTTATAATTATAAACATTTATAATTTTTTACAACTTTGTTAGGTGGTTTTTATTTTGTTTTTAAGTATTGTTACCCACTCAGAGTCATGAATTTGAGATGGGTGGCCATACAAATTGAGTGAATGGATAAATAAATAGCATAAATCCTATTAATCCTAAGCATTTGGTACATCCTGTTCTTTGCCTGTGCACAAATACAGTCCTGCAATGAACTCACTGGAGAGAGAAAGTGGAAATATTCTATTATTCTAATCACTTCTAAAGCATACATATTTTAAACTACTCTGTTACAGTTTAGCTACAGTTAAGCTACCAAAATATATTTAAATTGATCTTACTCTTTATAAAGAGAAAAATATCTTTGGGTTCTGTATAGGCCCAAGAATGATGGATTAATAACATTTCAGCTGGGTAAATGGCTCACCAGGTGGCCTTGGTCAAGTTATTACCCCTCAACCTTTTCAGCAGGAAAGATCAGCATGAGTAAAAGGGTGAAAGTTGAGTGCCAATTCTTATATGGTCGTTCGTAAGAACTTCTCAGCAGGCAGCCAAAAGCAAATTTCAGTGTCACTGGGACACTACATGAATGAATGAATAAATACAATAGCATGACTTCCAGACTAAGAGCAGATGAGAGAGTGGTAGTACATTGCACAAAAGTGTGTGTGTGTGTGTGTTTATGTTAGAAATCTCAACTGGTATCCTGCTTGCATATCATAGAGAGCTGGTAGACTAAGAAGTTTATTTTCCACTTAGCCATTACATTTTAAATGTTGTTTTAATATTGGCTAGCCCTGTGAGTATTTTAATTGTTTAGATTAGTACTATTAGCTTCTATCTTGTTGGTTGCTATTTTTAGGTTATGCTTGTTAAGGCTTATGCTTCTCTGCTTTTTGTAGACATACATGTTATTGCTAAGACAAATACAAAATATCTGGACTGATTCATGGCAAATAATTAATACAGTTTGATTAGATCTAGCCTAAATCTGGTAAGCAATGAAATAGGCAAGTTATTTTAGTCAAGTAGAAAATGGGTAGAAATATAATTCCTGGATCTGAGTCTGTAACTTAACATACCGTAACTTAACATACCATAAGGTATTGTTAATATTAATCAGACCAAGGTGTTTTTAAACAGCCGTTTTAAAATAAAGGAAGAAAAGTCACTTACTGTAGTAAAAGAGTTATATAAGTAATATATGGCCCAGGAAATAATCACAATGTAGTAAATGTTAAGCCAGAAGGACAGAACAGCAGCAGCTAATCCCACACCTGTAGGAGAAATTTAGACATTACTGTTTATTCATTTATTCATTATTAATAGTGGAGCATAAGACTACTAAAATAACTTTAATAAGACGCTGCTTCAGATAAGATAAAGTACTTTATGTTCTTATACATTTATATTTAGATGGTAATCAAGATGGAATATTATGGCCACTCTTACCAGAGCAGGGTCTACATGATTTTCTCTTTAGGCTATTACTCCACAAGCCTTCTTAATGGGGTTAAACTCCACCTTCTGCTTGTGTTGAAAGAGTCATAAAAAAGGTAGATAAATTCACTGAGAGTATATGTACTGAAGAGAATGAAAAGGAATGAATATTTACAAAATGACCTTCAGTAATCACATGAATTTCTAAAGTGCACATAGGCTCAGCTAGAGGTTTAGAGAAAAGAGGGGAAGGCTGAATATTGTAAACTACCAGAAGTGAAAGGGAATAATTTGAAAGAATGATTAGAGACTCTTGGGTAGAGTCTACACTGAAGTCTTCTTTGTTCTGATTCATTGATTATGTGCCATCCAGTTGATGTTGACTCTTAGTGATCACATAGATTTTTTCCAGAAGAACTATCCCTAACCTGATCCTTTGGGTCCTCCAATGGTTTATCCATCACTGCTGCAATTGAGTCCATTGTTGTCTTCTTCTCTTTCCTTCCACCTTTCCTGGCATTAGAGCCATTCTTCTCCAGAGAGCTAGGCCTTTGCAAAATGTATCTGAAGTATGATCATTTCAGCTTGGTCCTTTGTGCCTCAAGGGAAAACTCTTGATCCACTTGTTTTCTTAGCTATCCATTGTATCCTCAGGAGTCTGCTCCAACCCAAAAGTTCAAAAGCATCAATACTCTTTCCATCTTGCTTCTTCAAAGTCCAAATTTCACTTCTATGGAATGTCACAGGGAAAATTAATGCCTGGATGATTCTGATCTTTGTAGATATAGACACATCCCAGCATCTGAGTATCTTTGCCAAGGCTTTCATGGCTACTCTACCAAGTGCCAATTTCTGATGTATTTCTAGACTGCTGGTTCCTTTACTGTTGATAGTTGATCCTAAAATGCAGAAGTTATCCACTTCAGTAACTTCATTGTTAATTCTAAGGCTGGATATTGTACCTGTTGCCATTAGTTTTGTCTTCTTTATATTTAATCTTAGTCCCATTTTTTCAATGTGCTCCTTGACTTTCATTGCCAGAATGTGCGGATCATTTGCATTTCCAGTTATCAGAATAGTGTCATCAGCAAGGTGCAGGTTATTGATGTTTCTTCCTCTAATTTTAAAATCATGCTCATCTTCTCCCAGTTCACCTTGCCTTAATATATATTCCTCATACAGATTGAATAAATAAAGGGAGAATATACAGCCTTGTCTCACTCCTTTGCAAATCTGGAGCTAATCTGCTTCACCATGTTCTGTCTATACTGTGGCTTCTTGATCTGTGTATAAGTTTTGCATGAGGACAAAGAAGTTTTCAGTCTCCTGCTTCATTTTGGTTTCCTAAGCCATACAGTCCAAAAACATTTTCCTCTTTCATGTTTCCAACTTTGGCATAACAGTCTCCAACCATATGCTTTACCATTTTTTTGTTATAGCATAAACACGTCACAAGCTAGAGCATAGGACTGCAATTGGAAGAGGCTTGGGTGTGAATTACTGCATAATATTGCAGTTAGTGCTCATTTAAGCTAGTTCTGTCTGGAAATCACAATAATTATTTTTTAAGGACTTAATAAAAGCTAGTGTGAACAATATTCACATATAAAATGTTGATGAATGTATCATCTGTTGCATGGCCAAGCTAAATAATATGTAATGAATGAAAACAAACAAAAAATCTCTAGTATAGATAGTTCCCTGGAATACATTCAGTCTGCACACATATCTCACATAGGTTCTTGTTTTTAATGGGCACAAGGCAAACAGTACATTGTTTTAAACATTTAAAGTACAATAAATGTATTCATTAAGAAGGATTAGACTAAACTATACAGGAGCAGTCCTGAGAAACTTATCAGTTCCAGAAGCTTATTCCATCCTTTTACAATTCTGGAGGTTTCCTAAAGATAAAGACTTACATTATGCTATTTGTTATTCTGCCACATTGTACAAGGTGTGTGTATGTGTATGTGTGTGTGTGTGTGTGTGTGTGTATACACACACACACACACATACACATATATACACACATCTAGCCATTATCATACCCATACCCTCATTCATATACATACTTCAGTTTTACACTTCTTGAATATTAAGAAGTAGAACAGTAAATATTCAGCAGTAACATCAGACATCTCAATTTCATCATTGTTGAAATATTGATTAATCCTTTAAAATTAAGTGTGTGTGTGTGTGTGTACATATGTATGTGTATCACTGGCAAATATTCAAATGATCAATAGGTTTTTTCCTTCCAATTACAGCTTGTATTCCCTAGATTTGCAAGTCCATTTCAGAATTAATAGGAATGCATATAATACAAAATTATACCTTTGAACATTGGAGCAAGCTTCCAGACCCCAAGACCTCCTATGGACGTGTACTGGCCAAGCGAGCATTCCAAAAGAAACAGGGGAACTCCCGCAAAAATTAAAGTAAGGAAGTAAGGAATCAGGAATGCCCCTGAAATGATACAAAAATGAGTCCTGAAAATGAAAAATACTAGGCAGAACAATAAGGAAAAGAACATTAACATTCAGTGCGGATAAAAATATTGCTTCTACAATTTGGATCGTTTCCTTTTCCCACCTAACTAGATGGGAATGTGAGAACTCATCCCTTTTATTTTTATTTTGTGCATCATGCAACTGAAATAAAGACTTTTCCAGGTCCACTGATGTGTGTGTGTGTGGGGGGGGGTGGGGGATTATATACTTTAGCTTTAGGAATGGTGACATAATTGCTGTAGACTTTTTTGATACCACTTCCCCCTACGTATAAAACAGGTGTCTCTAGAACTACACTCTTCTTATACGTAATGGAGAAACCTTGCAACTGAGTTCCTCTCCAGTTGTGATTCAATGCAGAAGAGTGGAGCAAACTTTGAAACAGGAGCCGTTACCAGTTGCAAGGACACGGTTTTCCTCATAGTGAGGGTGGGCTTGATGCAGCCACCCCAATTTAACCCTGGCCAGCCACACAGTCTAAGCTTTCAGAAATCAGTTCTGCCAGGCTACGTTTCGAAAATCATGCTTTCTGGTAAAGGACTAAAGCAGATGCTTCCAGAATAAACAAGTCACAAATTAGCTGCTGTTCATGATAATTATATATCATTATATGGAGCAGCCACTGTAGTCCTCATGATATGGAAGACAAAGAGTAAAATAAAATAAAAAAAAGCTACTATTATACAGCTACTGTTATTTTGGTTACTGGTGGCATAGTTTCTATTCTGCTCCCAAGGATGCAAACATAGTTAGATAATAATTCAAATGCATCATTCTTTGTAAGGTAAATTTGTTCCAAGGTGCAGTATTGACTGATTGGTTTACTGTACTTTTATACTGCCACACTCGCTTAAGATTCATACGTATTTACAATATACAAGTTAGCATAAAATTTATTACCATTATTGTCATTAGGCATCCTCAACTATTAAAAGCTCCTTTAAATCGATCTGTTTTCAAGGCCTTTTTAAATATCAAGAGAGAAGGGTGTTCCATAAGATCAAGGCTACTGCTGAAATGCACTGGTTTCTACCCCTCCAAATCTTCTGTATGGCAGTACTCTTTCAGCACCACTGCACAAGAGTCCGAACCAGACAGCTGACGCAGATGGTCCTGCAGGAACCTGATTGTCAAGCCATGTAGGGCTTATAGAATTCCGAAGGGTATCTGGAAGCCAAGTGGTAACCACTGCAGAGGTCACACACCAGTGTCATATGGATATATTGGCTCTCCCTCCACAGGATTTTATACCGACTACAGCCCCAAGTAGAGTCCACTGCCAAAATCAATATAAGAGGTAACAAGGCATGGGTTTTTATCAGGGCTTCCTTCTCCAGGAAGGGCCACAATTTGTTCACAAGCCAAACTTGTCAAATACTTTTGCAAATCGAACTGAAATGATCACCTGTTGGGTACAACACCGTGAGTGGTGGTACACCTGCAGTAGCATTTCAAGCTATAAAATTTATTTAGTGAGTCCTGTCTAAAAGTCTTGTCATATATTTGATACCCATGTTAGGAGATGTCATGTGTCCCTTGTCTGTGTTGAGCAGTGAATCCTGGGTTCTCATCAAAGAGGGCTTTGAGCTCTAATCAAATATATTCAGCACACTTAAGTATAAATAAATTAAATATATACCTCCTCCATTTTTCCCACATAGGTATGGGAACCTCCACACATTCCCCAAACCAATTGCATAGCCAACACAGGACATAAGAAAGTCAAATTTTCCCTTCCAGATGTCTCTGTCTGGAATAGCTCCTCTTTTCTTTTGCACCTTTACTACTAAAGTCTTAGGCTTATCATTAGTAATTGAGGCATCACTGAGTTCTGTGGAGATCTGCCCATCAGCTACTTTTGTTCCATTTGTGGCCATGTCTCTAGGTTTAGATGGAGAGGCCCTTGCAGGTGGACGAGAAATGTCAGCACCAGTCCACGTGGACAGCAGCTTTGCGGTTCTTGTTTACCAAACTAAGGATTGATGGGGTTGTTAAAGTAACAATACAAGTGATCCTTGGTTGCGGTGAAATCAGAACAGATGTCCAGCCATATATGTCTGCATTAATCTGTAAAACAAATTAAAATACATTTTTACTTGTGCTTCTGTGCGAATTGCTAAGAAACTATAGAAGTGTACAAAGATAGCCTTGAAGAAAATACACTGCAACTGTTAGTAAAACATAAGCTTAGCCGATGAAAGCATAAGAAATAAACTCAAGATCACCCTGCCTTGATACTCTTTGGTATAAGAAGGAAGGAAGAGAAAATGCTGCCAGGCTTTCAAAATTATGTTTTCATAGCTTATGTCAATAGTGTTCCAGTATATCTTGAGATGTCTGTTTTCTGACCTGGCCTATCTCAGAGGGCTGACAGAAGTGACTAAATTCAAGTAATTGTACCTTCATTCAAAAAAGGCATGCAGTTGTGTCACCTTGAAAAAAGGATACTTCCTGGGAGTATGCAGAATTGAATTATTAATTTTTTTAAAAAATTAACAAGTTACAAAACTAATATTAACTGGGAAAATCTACAACTCTGCATGCTTTGCTATTGTTTTACTAATTTTGCTGTTGCTTTATAAGATGGTTCTCATACTCAAAATGAAATTACTGTTACAATATAAATTGCAATAGTTTCTCTGTTCATCCAGAAATTAAACTTTTGAAATATGCTATTATAACTATAGAACATAGACTCATAATTTTAACTTTTATTATTACAAAGACCTGGAAGATAAACACAAATATGTAATAACCTATAATTAGTACAAGTTTCATTTTAAACAACAGTGAAATGAATGCATTGAGAAGTAGTATTGCCCTGCCATTACTGATAATGAATCTATCAATTATAAATTATAATCCAAATGTATTTGCTTTACAATACAATCTTGCTTCTATATTGCCAATTGAAACTTTGATAATCAGTTCTCTTTCCATAATTCTTAGCTAAATTGTTCCTTACTTTATTTCTGGGGTTGCATCTCCGAGCATATGTATTGTTCTTGCAGAAGTCGTCTCAAATTTGCTGGATAAAGAAAAGGCTGCAAAAACAATTTAGCGTGCACGCTTTTCATCCACAGCTGTATTCAGCTACTGGCATCCAGCCTTTTTTTGGAATTTGCACATTGCCTTTTGTAATGCAAGCCTTGCTGAATATTATTAGGATTATATTGTACAATCAAAACAATTTTATATACAGAAAACTGGAGGATTAAGATTTATAAAGGCAAGTCTTCCATTTTATTATAATTAGCTCAGATCCTTATTTGATTTTCAAAAGTTCTCTGTTGTCTTCAACGTTCTAGATTTTTTTTATCCATTATAATCACTTGATAAAAAAGTAGTTTTACTATGATCTCCCATTTCATTTTCCTCGGTAATTTCTGGTAGCTTCTGGTAGCTTTTTTCCTCTGCAACTTTCCTCTGGTAGTTTTAGCATACTCAATATTTATCACATCAATTCCAGATGATGATGATGATGCCAACAAAAAGTAAATGAAAAGATGACTGATTTAAGCTGAATTGATGAACTACCAGTATTTTATTTTCAATCACACTGGACTTTTGAAGATTTTTGATCCAGGAACTTGAATACATTATTCTGGAATTTGTTGGTGCTGCTGAACTTAGAACATGGGAAGATTACCTTTATTTCTAAAATGCTAATTATGCTTTGAAATGAGCACACTCTTTCTCTCTGTAAATGTCTAGATGTGCTGCCCCTTCCCCACAATGCCTAATAAAAATCAATAAAAAGCAAAACATCATTTAAGCTGAAGAGCCTTTTCTTGTTCACTGGGGATAGTCAAATTTCTATCTTATATATAACATACTATAAATAAGAAGAATAAAACTAAGGCGGATACAGTAATATTAGAATACATCAGAATGGATGCATAGACATGAAGTGTATGGTCCCTATACAATGCATTGTTTTCCCAATTTCATATTTTTAAAAAACTCTTTTTCCAGCTTAAAATTTGAATGAATTCTTAGGGAATTTTCTCCCTTCTCCCAGATATACCTCCATACTCATGAAAAACATATTCACTAGACATACAAGGTCCTTATTTGTGCCTGCAGAATATTGCGGGATGCTTCTAATGCTATGCAGAATGAAAGTGAGCTTCCTTTCTAGGCCAAAAAAAAAAAAGAAGTTATATCACTGAATAACATCAAAAGCATGTCAGAAATAGCCGAAGCACAATTTTATTGCACCATCTATTGAGGAAAATAATAACTACATGTGTAGTATTGCTATTTTATATCAAGACATTGCTTATGTTTTGGTTGGCAGAAACCAGAAGATGACATATACAGCTGCAAAATGCCTCTTTTTAGCGTCTAGGATTTGCCATAGCACAATGCCCCTGGAATGGCTGGACTAGACCATGCAAATAGTGAACAAGTAGGCCACTAAAAACCATAAAAAGCCCCAGAAGAGGTTCCTACATATCCCAGATGTAAGGAATGAAGCTGGCAAGACAGGAATCCATGATTCCCAAGCTAGAGAGAATCATTATGCCAACAGAGATCAGGTGACTCCCAAGGCAATCAAAGCCTTGAATTCAGGTGGGAGAAAAAAGTCTAAAAATTAAACCTAGAGCACAAAACTATATAAAGCCTTTGACAGTCTGTGTATATTTTCATTCCTGTGTGCAATAGAGACTAGTATAGTAGAGTTATTTCTGAGAACTTTCTGCCAAATCTGCCGATTTCTGAGTAAGCGGGTTAAGGACTTTGAGAGTCCTGCAGCCACCAAATTCTCAGGGAACCAAGTGCAAACTCTTGAAATATCAAAAAGTCCACATGTTCTGTCATGACAGAAATGCAGAATCTTCTGCTTGGGGGAGCCAGGCAAAATGTAAAGCCAGTCTTGGTGGTGCAAAACCCTGAGATACAAATAAAAGCCACTAATCTCTTCATTAGAAGATAGCGGTATTCTCTGACATGGGTTTAATTGCACCAGAGCAAAAATCCTGTCTAGCAAGGGCCTAGGTCATTTGGTAGTTATAGAATTTTCTGAATAAAGGACAGAATGAAGTGGGGTTTTGTTCCATTTCTTAGTATATTCAGGCTTTCAGTAAAGAGCATTGTTTATTTTTTTACAGAAAGGAGGAAAGTAAGAGATTATACAGTTGAACTCAGAGAAAAATAGAGACCAACAAATTTCTCTGTGGATTAATGCCAAGGCATTACATTAAATTCCGATAATGTAATATTGGAATTTTTATATTATTTAATATAATAAGGTGGATCGCATTATTTGTGGGGGCTTCATTCCAGTCTAACAATCACAGGTACAAAACTCTGGATTACAAGACCTTGTTAAAATGTCTTTGATGTATGTGAAAAAGCCTGCCCACTATTTTGCGCACATGTAAACCATCATAAACCAAATCAAAACCCACAAATACAAGAAAACTTTTGCTATGGATACTGAGGTCTATATATATTCAGATACATGAAGCCAAAGGTAATAGAACCATGGATAACAAGGGCCAACCATATTTGGACAGGGAAAGAAGTATCTTGGGCAGGCCTCAAAATCTGACTTTATTGCCAGAATGCAATTGAATTCTGATGAATTGTGCTTTCTTGAACAGTAAGTACATGATAATCCTTTCCATAGAATTGCAGGAACAGCACACAGATTACTTTGTCAAAGGCTTATGCTTTCACCCACAAGACCTTTTCTGGATCTGGGTAACAGAGAATGGACTGGGAAATAGAGGCCAATTTGAAAATGAGAAATGGAAACTATGTTCTTGGAAAAAGCCAAAAAAAGGGTTAGGGTTAGACAGTGAGTCTAAAAGTGTTGTAACACTATTTGGACATGCTGCTTACAGCAGTGGGGATTTCTGGAATATTTCTGCAGATCATCCAAGAATTCAATGAGGAAATGATCCAGGAACTCTGGAGAAACATTATTCATGAAGTTCTGAAAGGTAGCAGAAGTGCTGCACACTAGGTATACTCATTGTGCTTGTGGTGGGTACGAAACATAGCCTTCCACTCATTCCCTTTCCAGATCTGAAAACTTATATCAAAGGATATTCAAGTGAGAGCACAATAGTCTTATTTAATATAACACTAGGCCAGAGTTAAGTATTAGAAGCTTCCCCACTGACTTGTGCATTTTTGAAACTCATTAGCTATGTTTACAGGGAGAAACGTAGATGTCTTTGCTTCTTAGATCAGCCACAGATTGCAATGTCATCCACCTCCCCACCCCCAATTATGTTCTCTTTTAATAATGGCTACTAATAAATAAACCAACTTCAAATGAGACTTTATGAGACTTGTGTGAAAAAGCCCCATATTCAAAGAATGCAAGCCAGACCATCATCATCATCATCATCATCATCATCATCATCATCATCATCATGCCAAGTGAAATATGGAGATTCTGTTACAAGATGCAGCCAGCTTGAAATCAGATGTTACTCAAGGCAGACAGCCTAAGTGGAGAAGTAGCCACAAAAGGGAAGTACTGCTGGGCCACAGGAAAGGTGAAGTTGCAAAGTGGATGGAGTGAAAACTACTGACTCAGCCATACACATGTGTCTGAAAGGACACAAGGCCAACAAGGTGCAAATAAGTCCCAGAAGGGAAAAGGGCCTCTGATCCCAGGGTGTGGGCTACACTGCTGCATATAAAAAGAGAAGCAGGAGGGAACCAAAAGCTTTGTGAATCAGACCAATGTCCTGGATTCTCTCTGGTCAACAGTAGTTGAAGGGGGGCACAATAAATATGGTGGGTGTCTGTGAGAGAGTTTGAGGAGCATAACTTTGCTTTGCCTTAACAAAACAATTTTCAATGGAAGAGCATCTTGGTATTCATTGGGAACCTTAATGTCAGAGGAGTATTTTACATAGGAACTCATGAGAATGGATGCTTTCTGATAAATAAACCTACTGTATACCAGGACTGGGCTTCAATTCTCTCTCTGCTCTTTGGCTAGGCAAAAGCCTGTGACCCTTAGAGTAAGAGGAGGGGAGAGGTTTGGTGCTTGCATCCCTATGCTCAGAGAATGAAGTATGTATGTCTATGAGTGGGATAGGGAGAAAAAAATTGCTACCATTAGCATTTCTATTATTAATAGTATACCCCATCTTTCTACTCGTATAAGCAAACATATAATCACAGTTAAGTCTAATCAGAATTTAGAGACAGGCAATGCACTAAGGTCCAGCTAATTTAAAATGGAGGATTCATTATCCTCACAGTTGTGCTCGAAGAAAAAACATGAGAAGAATGTACCAACCTCAGAAGCTGCTCTGTGAGATAACAAGTCATTGTCTTCAAATCTCCAGCTTTTAAAGCAACATTATTTTAGAATTTTAGAAGTCAAAGCAGATTTACTTCATTCTTTAAGATGAATACAAAAAGCTTGAGACAATGCTTGAGTACATCTGAAACACTCAGGACAAATGGAAAGTAAGAAGAATACAAAATGGCCATGTTAAGATTTCAATGCCAGTGGCAAGACTGAATTTGAGAAAGTTGAATCACTTGAATGAACATAGTGCATATCTTTGCATATCTTGAGATCCATAGAAAACTAGGTCTTTATTACCTAAGCAATACCAAATACTTTTTATTTATTTATTTATTTATTTGTTTGTTTATTTATTTATTAAATTTGTATGCCGCCCATCTCCCCCAGTGGATGATTCTGGGCGGCTCACAATTAAAACCACAAACCCAAGCCATTAAAAAACAATACCATATAAATAATTAAAATTAATTAATTAAAATCCAACTATAAAACAACCCTATACATAAATACTAAAAAACATTCAAGATGACGGGGGGGGTGGCAAGGTCAACTACCCCACAAGCCACTTCCACTGGTGGGAGCCCCCATCCGGCCCCCAGGCCTTCTGGCATAGCCAGGTTTTCATGCCTTTCCTGAAGGCCATGAGGGAGGGGCCACATCGCACCTTGGGAGGTAGATTGTTTCACAAAGTGGGGGCTACAGCAGAAAAGGCCCTCTTCCTAGATCCTACCAGTCAAAATTCCTTGACTGGTGGGGTTTGCAGCATGCCCCTTCTGCTACACCAAGTGGGGCAGGCTGATATAACAGGGGTGAGACAGCTCCTCAGATAACCTGGTCCTGTGCCATGAAGGGCTTTAAAGGTGATAACCAACACTTTGAATTGGACCCAGAAGCAAACAGGCAATCAATGAGCTCGCATAACAGCGGTGGTATATGTGCCCCCTTGGGGGCATCCAGAACTGTCTGCACCACCGCATTCTGCGTCAGCTGTAGCTTCTGGATACTCTTCAAGGGTAGCCCCATGTAGAGTGCATTGCAGTAGTCCAACCGGGAGGTGACCAGGGCATGAAGTGACTGTGCGGAGAGCTTCATGATCAAGGAAGGGGTGTAACTGCCACACAAAGGCCCTCCTAGCCACGACTGCCACCTGCTCTTCGAACAGGAGTCATGAGTCCAGAAGGACCCCTTGTCTTAGACTTCAAGCATTTTTCTCTGCCTCCTAGAAGAAATAAATCTGGGCTTCACCATCATATGTCTCTACAGCAACTGTGCTACTCAGACTGCTTCCAGTCCCATTGACTAGAATTACCAGATCCATACAATCATTCAGTGGCAGCAAAGAATTAGAGAATAAGATTGTTCTATAATTCTTTCGTGTTTAGAGCTTATTTGGATTTTTGCAGCCCAGATTTCTTAATCTTTCTATTGACTTATTGATTGTTATATGACAGAGTCTTTGCAGCTGGGCCAGCAGTGCCTAAAGGAACAGGTAGGTAGGTTTTGTATAAAGCTAGAGAGTCAAATGTCTACATTTTCTTCATATTAAGGAAACATTTGTATTCACAGAGGAATATTGTGCTAATATTTGATAAATTAATACTTTTATTCCTCCAGATGAATAGAAAATATTTGATTTGATGAATGGAAAATATTCAAATACAATGGCTTGAAAACTGTACCTTTATTCACACATTATTTTTATTATTACAGAACAGTTTCTTTCTTGAGCTCATTTAGGACTGAACGTAGCTGTTTCAGCTTGTGAACTTCATTTGTAGTTACTTTACAACATCCATAGAATCACAGAGTTGAAAGGGCTCTTAGAAGTCATCTAGTCCATCCTCTCTTTCGGGCAGGATGCAGATCACCATCTGTGAATTTGTGAATTCTTGACATTACTCCTTGCTATATTTGTTATATCCTAAACCAGTTTTTAACATGCTCCATTTGCTTTAAACATTAATGAATTTATTATTAATTTAATTATTAATTAATTAAAGAAGATACCAATATACCAATATAATATGTAGGGAACTGTGCAGATGTTGATTCTTGGATGCAGTGAAAGTGCTTCAAACACAAACTGAGCATATACAGGGCATAATATATCCAGTACCCCAAATAAATACATTCATAATGTGTCAGCAATACTTTGCAGAATGCTATTAAAGAAGAAAACCCATTCAGAACTACAATCTGGAGGGATATGGAAATGCAAAGGGATGCAGAGGGGTAGAGGGAAGAAGGACATACATCTTTGAGTTCAGGGAATCTTATTAAAATTACATTTTGGATTTTGTAATAAGATCAAATATTACACTTGTTATTTACAATTATTTCTATTTAAACGATTTAACAATTCATACATTGTTAAAGCAGATTTTCAGACTGGAAATTGCACATTCTTCAAACAATTAATGGAGCACACACGAGACATCCATACTCCTCAATCAGAACAATGCTTTCCCTAATACTGAAACCAGTTTCCTTTATTTATAGCCAAGTGTCTAGCAAATGGTTTTCGTATTTAATGCTGGGTATTACAAAAATGCACATACTTTATTAATGTTTTTTCTTTGTTAGTTTTATATGCTACTTTTTCTCCAGGAGTTCATAGCAGAGTACATGGGAATCTTCATTTTTTTCCCTTCAACAAGAGCCCTGTGAAATACAGGAGGCTGAGAAAGAGTGTTGGTCCTAAAGAAGGACATCCTGGGTCAAAGAAGGTAATCCTGGATGAGGGTGGCATTGAAGTAGGACCACCCCAGTCCTAGTTTTGCACTTTAACCACTACATCACACTGTTCTGTATTGGAAATAGTTTTCCAATTACAGTAATCTTCCTCTATCAGCTTGGAACCTAAGTTTGACCAACTGATTCTTGAAACTATTTTATAGGCTAGCAATTGGAATTAATATTATTTGAATCTGTAAACAAACGTGGGTCTCAGGTAGAGATTATATATATTCCCTCTGTGACTACTCTGTGATTCTGGTGCCTGGTCAAATGGCAATTTAATCAACAGTAAAACCTACACCTGAGTAAGAATGGCATTTTCCCAGATATCTGATATGATAAAAACAGTGGGAATTTACTGCTATTCATAATGAAAACACCTGGAACAGTATAATAAAAAAGGAATAGGAGCCAAGACTCTTTGTTAGCTTAGGAGGTATTAGATAATAAAGATGTTTTTCTTACAGAGCAATCACATATGTTCCAATATGAGAACTTGTATGATAGCTGGTGCTCTAATGGGAACAGATTTTCCATAGCTAGCTGGAGATGATTTCATACAATTTGAGGAAAGATTTATTGGGCCTTGGAGCCAGTGGATAGAATTGGCATGACTTTGGTAAAATTGTTTGATAAAATTATATTCCTCTTTCCCAGGTCCATGTTAGCCAGTGGGTAGACAAAAGGGGGATCCACCCTGTGTGCCGGGCTGCTCATCGCATGTGATTTAATCTGTGCTTCTGTTATTTTAATTAGGGTAGCCTGTTGGCTGTATTAGTTACATGTTTGTTGCCAAAGAAGATGCAGTTATGTCACACATGAAATCTTTTTCAAGCCCTTAAAATAAAAATAGCAGTTCTAATAGTTAATGTATTTGTTATTTGAAATTATAGGAACAGGGATTGTAACTATTGAATGGATTTTTTTTGAACAATCATGACTAATCAGCACTGATGATGTTCCCTAGTTGGGTAATGAAATGTCTGCAAGTGAACCACCAAGCTCAGAGAGCACCAAGGACTCCAGAGTTCAAACTTGAGCTACAGATTCTCTCTTCTATTGGATCATGACTAAGATAATAGATTGAAACATATGAAGTCCTATTATGAACACAGAAGAAGACAGGTAATTCCACTTGGCCTGAGTACAAGGTAAGAGAAAAGCAATTAAATGTAACAGTTATTTATAGCTACCAATTCAAGTAAATCTAACATTCTTTTTTTCCTTTCCTTTTGATCCTCAGGCTTCAATCAAAACCTTTAAGTTTAAATGGGATTGTGTTTTGAAATGAAAGCAGTTTAAATGGAAATAACAAATCTCCACCTCCTGTCAAATCAGGAATTTAATAGTGTGTGCTGCTGAAGTGTCTAGCAATCTTTTCAAGTTTCTGGTTTGAAGTGATAAGAGTAAACAATCAGTAAGCTTGCTCTGAAGGTAAGAGATAAACTAAGGCATTGCCTTTCATGTCACTTCAAAAACTAAGAGCTTAAGATAAGTTTTTATTTTTTGCAAAAAGTCAGTAGGTGAAAACTGTCTGCCTTTTGCTTTGCATGCTGATTGAATTTCATTAATGTACCGACAAAGATACATACATTTCTTTTCTCAGTAGCTGTCATAGTTTGAGCACTACAGTCTGTCTGAGCTTGTTGTAATTTTTACTTAAAATACTCCTTACTACATTGCTGAAAACAAGCTCTGAACTTCTCTTCTCTGATACAGACATATTAAATAAACATGGTTATATTGTTATATTGGGAAGAAATCAGTCCTTGGCATTCTAAATGTATGTCAGTACACTGAATGTACATCCTCACTGGTAGTGTCATGGCAAAATAACCCCCAAGAAAGCCAACAAATTGGAGACGTTCCAAATGATTGTTTTATTAGTCCAAAGCTAGCAGGTCACAGTGAGTGACTCATGTCTTGCATCCCAACAAAGAGGAAGAGCCACAAAGGTGATACAGATCTTATGTAAAATGTTGATTAAGGATGGTTCTGAGCATGTGTATACCCTAGGACAAGATCCCAAATACAGAAAAAATAGCTTTGCAACTGTTAAAGAAACAAAACAAGCACAAAGGGAGACATGGGTATCTTTCATGGTGTGAAAGCATTATCAACGCATACCTGGAAAGGAACATAGCAGCTTTGATGTACAACTTATCCTAACATGTTGACCCTGCATTTATAGCTGGAAAAGATAAGGATGTATGCAGCATGTATCTTGGAGTTCTGCCTCCTCTCAAGGCATGAATTTTGTAACCAGTTAGTCACTACCAGGTATGAATTGACACAATAATAAAATTTCATTCTTAAGGATGCTACATGAGAGGTACAGCAAAGAACATAATACTCCATTCATGTAAGCAAGCACAAGCGTGATTATGCAATTGATTCAACCTGAGTTCTTATCCCAGCCCAACACAGTAGGAAGTGGACAACATGTTGAATGGCAAAGCAGTCTTTAAATTAGAGATCTTAGTTTGCCCAGAAGAGCATACAGATATCTGGAGAAAAATGAACTTAGGCTGCGTTAGTTGTGTACTAGCCATAATGTGCCAAAACTGACTGTTATTGTGCTATTACGATTATATGTACAACTAAGGCTGGTAATCTATACTTTCTTTGCTAAAAACTTTTATTTGAAAGCTTCAATTAACCAGAGCCATGTTGGATATTGGAGACTGGACCGCTATCTATTGGCCCATCTAGTGCTGACCACTGTATGTGGAAGATTGTAACTTACAATGTGGGAGGCATAAACAGTTAAAAGGGGGGGGGGGACTATGAGAGGAGGGATACAGAAAAAGTGAGCATTTAGAGACCCAAGAATGAATGAGTTTCTGCTTAGAAAAAGATCTGCTTGTTTCTTTCCTTGGCCTTGAAAACTGGAGTCATGTTTCATGTACACATAATAATTTTATCTGGCCTGAGAATGACTGGCTTATGCTCCACCCACTTCATACCCCCTATGTCTGAATTATCTCCCTCCCCTCCCACTTTGACCCAGAGTTGCCAGATGCATCTTCTTTCCATTCTACTGGTTGTGTGCAATTGGAAAGCACTATGACCTTCCTTCCATCTTTATTTCTCCATCATCTGTAGGTGACAAAGTCTCCTGAGTTTTCATATTTCTCTATCCCCCTCTCCTCTTGCCTGAGAATCTCAGGAGTGGCAATTCCATTTCTATTTGGAGATATTTCCCATCTTTCAGGACCTTCCTTGCTCCCCTTCCTCCCAACACTGGGCAGGTATCTATTCTGGTTCTGCATCAGGATGTCCCCATCAGGAGGGCAGGGTAGTCTCTGCTGACAGCCACCAAAGCCAGAAGATGTGGTCAGTCAGGTGGCTTGGGCTTGTGAGGGCACAGATCAATATTATTGTAGTTGTCCCTATTGTTGTTATTATTAGAATTAGTATGCTGCCAAATCCAATCATACTCCTGCAAATGAAACTTCCAATGGATGTGAGGGCATGTATGTTATCTATTGCTTCCCGTGATTGTTCTGGTTCTGGGTAGCCTCTTCAATGAATTCAGTATTCCAAAATATGTTTGCCATGAATTCTTCATTCACCCCTCTTGTATAGGGGTGGGGTAGGGATGTGCAAAGGGCAAGAAGGTCATTCCAGGACCAGGAGGGAGCAGTGGAAAATCTTATGTATTTTTAATATGGGTGGAAACTGCAGACAAAAGGCATCAGAACTGAAATGCACAATTACAGGAAATGGTCCAATAAATTTAGCATCCAGGATTTTAGACTGTTACATGGAAGGCATAAATCTGGTAGAAAGTCAGCAATAGGCAGGGATATTCCTTTTATGATGATCAGTAAAGTGTTTGTATGAGGATTTGGCATAATCCAGTTAATCCCTGAGAACCTACTGAATTGCATGCTGTTCCTGGAGAAAATCTCCTTCCCGGGGAAGGACCAGGCATGGCATGTCCAAGTATGTCCAGTTGATGTGTTCCAGGTTTTCAAAAATAATTTAATCCTTCACTTCTTTTCAAGAACCTGATATTCCACAGCAACATGTCTAATCAACAGGGAACTAACATTGGATATGTACGTAGCAATTCCTTCATGTCCTTCAAATCTATTCCATTTTCAGTATAGAAAGGAGCACAGCTAATCTTTTAAGGATCTTTTGAAGGGTCCAAAAAACCCTCAATCTTTGGTTTGTTTGTTTGTGGGCTGAACTAGGCAAGTTTTTAATATCTTATGGAACATATTTCACATTGTGGAGTTCTTGGTGCTCTCTGAGCTTGGTTCCTTGCTTGCAGTTTCATTACCCAGCTAGGTAACAACAACAGTGAGAATGAGTGTGGAGTTTGCTGCCTGTTTATATAGAGTAGCTTGGTCTCTCTCTCTCTCTCTCTCTCTCTCTCTCATATATAGCTACAACCCTGAGCTACAGATATTCGCTTCTATTGTATTGATATTTCAGATTTCTTAAGTCATAAAGCCATTACTCTTGCAATGTAAAGCACTCCATTTCTACATTTCAGATTGCTTGTATATTACCGAAATTTATTTTTATAAACTATAGTTGGTTTAGCCTTTGTAAAAGCTTCTTCCAAATCTCAGTGCTTTGAAACTTCAGAGGCTGCTGGGTATCAAGGCCAAAAAATGATCATACTAGGCATTTTAACTGAATAATAACATTGTCAACTGACAATGACAATAATAATTTATTAAACTTCTATGCTGCCTGGGTCTCAATGACTCTGGACAGCTGTATATACTGCCATCCCACTGTTCTTCTTAAGCTCATCTGAGTTATTATAAGTGAACTCAGTCACTTAATAATTATGATTAAGTAAATAATCAGGCCAATTGCCTTGCTGCTAGTTTACATAAAATATGTTATTCTAAGATATCACTTTCCTCTCCATTTCTCCATTTGACTGTAGGTGATAGGCAAAGGACAGGTGAACCTATCATCCTGTAGGTGAAATAGAAATTTCCAAAAATATGCAGTGAACTGTGTTCCTCTGTCAAAATGAAATGGTTGGGCAACAGATGGTTTTGGAAAACTTGTTGAATAAACAGATGAGCTGTTTCGGGAAAGAATGGGAGACTATGACAGGGAATGAAATGAGCCACCTTAGAGAAAATAAACACCTACTACCAGAATGGCATCCAGGCCCTTGACATATAGTAGATCATTTATAAAGTCCTGTAGGGAGGGGATAAGATATATTGTCCAGCTCATTCCAGTCTGTTGGTGAGAGGTCTGGAATGGCAATAAGTGTGGTAAAAGAAAGCATAGGTCTTGACATTTGTTCTAATTTTGCCCACCAGAAGTCTCTAAGAGGAAGATGTATTATTTTAAATGTTCCAAAATGTTCAACTAGCTCGCTGTCATAGCAGAGCTGCAAGACATTTTCCCTGAAGGAATAAATCAATCAAAAGCCACAAAGAAGGAGATGCATGGTTGGTGGTCACTTGCTAGACTGAATCGTCAAAGTTAGCCCTCAGAGGTATAACAAACTGTCCAGTTTCCTAGTCTTGCTCTTTTCCATTATGAAATTAGTTTTGTCATTAGGCCACTTATAAATCATACATGAAATTGGTCTGTAGGAAAATTCCCAGCTCTTACTGAACTACAAATTCAATAAGAGCTAGGAATTTAGGAAGTATATTTTTCAGGATTCCTGTCATATTTGGCAGGCAGGGCCCTGGAAATGAAAATTTAATCTGTGCCTAACAATTGGAAAATTGCTGTTATCTCAAAACTAAGGAAAGCCTTTCACCCAAAGAAAAGGAATGAAATATTGTAGAAATAACAAGCCATATGTCCACAATGCTAACCTTCTTACAGGAAAATCCAGAAAAACAATATAATTCAAATGCAGAGGGTGAAAATTTGGAAACAGTCCTAAAATAAGTCAACATATGCACAAATAACATGTGCCATATCTTAACAGCACTTCTAAAACATTCTTCAAGAGTTGGGCTTCAACAAGACTTTAGAGGAATGATATTTTTATCATTTGATAACTTTCATTATAAGTACCTCCCCTTGTTGAACACAGTTATTCCAATAGTAAAGCTAAGGGAACTGCCAAATTTCCCTTCACAGTTCTCAGCTCTTTGGACATAAGTGGCCTTTTGAGATACTCCCCTAGAGAATTTTAAAGGAGAATGTAGGTGCTGCTGCTTCAAGGAGTCAACCTGCATCTTGTTTCAGATTTTTGCTGAAGCCTGAAAAAGTCAGACCAACGCTGATGAATATCAGAAAGATGCTGTCCTTGTGCGAGGTCCAAAGCTCTTTTCCTGAATTATTTTCAACATGCATTCAATCCTAAGAACTACTCTTATATTTTTATCTGTATACTAAAAAAAAGTTTTCTTTTTCTGTCTTAACATTCATTCTCATTTAAGGAATATTGTGGAAACAGCTACACATTTCTGTTTTTAATATTACGACTTACTTTAAAATAAAGCTTGAATTTTAAACTAAGATGCAAAAATATGAATTTTGCTGTGGTAGTTTATTAAACTCAATTAAACATTGCACTACATTGGAGATGATTTATATGGCACCAATTACCACTATGGATTAACACAGTCAAATACACAGTATTCAGTATGAGCCACTTTTGTTGGAAGGAAAATAGAAACTCTTCTAATCTCTTTTACTCTACGTTTTTTCCTTCCTGGCATTTTAGAAATGCAGGCACCATATTATTGATTGTATTTTTCAAAAGGGGATTATTCCCTATCTCTCTGGAGAAGAATAGATACCTCTGGTTGGTATGATGCAGTAATTATGAATAACAAATTAACATAATAAATTAGGCTGTAAAATATATTTATTTTATTCCTGTTTGAAATTCAGAGCTGCAATGAAATGGAACATGAAGATCTCAACTGTGAATTCTTAAGGAACTTAACCACTTCTGAATTTGAAGGAGTTGAGTTCTAGCAGACCCTATGCTGCTAGCTATCAGAATATTTATGTATTACCATCTACATGCCAAGTAAAGAATTGATTTACATTCAGCTAAATATTTCTTTTGATCAGACTCATAAAGCAGTGTTGTCCTGTTTCTTCACGTTATTGTAAAACGTTAAAATTTCTTCTTCATCCTGAAGGTATCTGTTCTGTCCAACAGAGGTCCAGAGGGAGAATCAAGGGGGAGAGGACACATTGGCAAGATCAAAAGGCAATGCATCGGTCCCTCAGGGAGGGCATAGCAAAGTTGGTTCATTGTCTTAAAGCCAAGAAATACCGTACTGGATATAAGAGTGGTCAGGGTAGAAGTGCTGTTGTGATCCAGTAAAGTCATTATGTCCAAGACAGTGGTTTGCAATGACAGGTTCTGGACCTGAAGTTTCAAGAGGGTGGCTTGAAACAAACACTGTCTCAGTCTGATACTGCTTTGGAACAGTCAGGTCCTCCCAGGCTCAGCTGGCACTCATTGTGGTTTTGTCTTGGGACCCTGAGTCTGCAATTTGGTGCTCCTCTACCATACATGTTTTTCATTTGGTAGGAGCAGTGCTGCTTAGGGCTTAGAGGCTGTGGATCACAGATTGGAGCTCAGAGGCTGAAGATGATGCACAGACTAGTTCTGCTTTCGTTTCTGTTCAGGAAATCCAGGCTGCTGCTGCTGCTGTCTTCCTCATACTCTCAGATCACCTCCTTTCCCAAAGGGGAACCCATGGTGGATTTATCTCTGAAATGTTTCCCTAGTTTCTCTTCTTTTCTTTGTCTATTCCATCAGTACCTGACTGTTCTTGACTCATAATACAATATAATTTGGTAAAGAGGAATAATCTGTTACTACTTTGATAAGGAAAATTATCCGTTCAGGATTAAAGAATATATATAATATTTAATTTAATTTATTAAACTTGTATTCCACCCAACTCCCAACAACTCAATTCTAAATGTTGACACACCATTTATCATTGGGCAAGAACATAATATCATGTAACATTTCTCCAACTTTATTATAAAGTTATGTTACTGTCAAGAAAATCTTTCACTAGATATATAATGGTCTTGCTGAAAATCAAATCTTATTTATAGATAGTTTTGCATAGAGATCCATTTAGACTATTTTATTAATTATTTTATTAAACTTGGATACTGCATGACTTAAACCCAATTCCAGGCAGTTCAAATACATTTATTATGTCCTCTTTGATCCAATTCACTGAAGTACAAACACAGTATAGCGAAAAACAGCTAAACATTACAATAATCATATTAAGGATAAAGTTGAATATTCCTTAGGAATATTCAGTGTTGAATAATGTTGAATATTCCTCTAGAAAATGAAATACTGTATATACTCGCAGATAAGCTGAGAATTTTAGGTGCCAAAATACACCCCCAAAATTGGGTTCGGCTTATCTGTCTGGGGGACCTATTCCTGAGTATACATGGTAGGAATTCCCCTCAGCTTTTAAAAAGTACCTATATATCCTATATATACTGATGTATAAGCCCATCTGTGGATCAGCCAACCCTTCAATTTTTAACCAAAATGCCATGAAAATGCAGCACCTGCAGATAAGCCAATTGTGCAAATCAAAACATGAAAATTTCAAGGTTCAACTTATCTGTGGGTGGCATATTATTCATGATATTTTGGTTAAAAATTCAAGGGTCAGCTTATCTGCAGATGGGCTTATACATCTGTGTATACATGAGTGTATATAGTAGTCTTATTTTTAAAAAAATTCTCATTTTATTAACTTTTTGTATTTGGCTAGCAAACAGGGATATAATGAATTATAATTAGTATTGTAGAGGCAATTAACTATATGTAGCCGCTTTCCCAAGAAACATGTTGTGTAAAGACTTAATCAGGCTCCCTGATTTAATGACAGTTAAGAATATCATTCCTAGCATTAAGGAGTAAAGTTCCACCTGAAATCAACTTTCAAAAATATTAACAAGCAATCATATATGAATTCAGCAATCATTTCTTTTCATGAGAAAAGAAAAATCCAAAGTCTATAGCTGTGAGGTTCCTTTATTTCTGCTTCCGGCCAGGTGAGGGTGTATAGGTGTCCATTGTGCATGGCAAGAAACAGAGTAGGAACTCATGGTTGTTGTATTTTCAGAGGTGGGGGATCTACCATAACACCGAACATGGACTCAGCTTTAGGTCCTCACCTTTGGACTGCAGAGCTCAGGACTTAAAACACTGGCCTAATTTTGGAATTTCTTGCTTCTTCTCTATCCCTTTGGATTGGGTTTTTAGTTTTTTTGGTAACGCTTTGCCTGGTAAGGAATTTTGTAGGATTAAAAAGTGGAGGAGGCAATATGAGAGGGTACAATAACAAAATGTGCATCATGGTAGCATGCCACAAATCTCATAACTTACATACTGATGTTGAGATGCAAGTATGAAAATGTGAGGTTTACACATGATGTCCTCATGCACATGCCATTTTTGTCATCACAGGTAGCTGTAGATGTGCATTTTGTTCCTGTGGTAAGTGTCCAGATTTCTATGTACTAGGACTTTTCCACTATTGTTCTCTATCAATTGATTTCTCTGCACTAGAAATTTGTCCTCTTGGGAGGAAGAACAGAGCAACCAACCTCTACCTTCTATTAGCGCAAAGGAAGGGAGAAATTTCTTTCTGTCTCATCTGGCATGGAGAACAGGGGGTAGAAACAAGATTTCAGGAACAGGATATCCAGAGAAGGGATGGGGTCTTCTTAAGTCCTTAAATCACACTTGGCCTTTGGGCTAGAGCAGTGTTTCTTAAAGTGTGGTCTGAGGACCCTGGGAGTCCCCCAGGACCCTCTCAGGGATCTGCAAAATCAAAATTATTTGCCAGATAATAAAGATATTTGCAAATAATTAAAACAATGTCATTCTTCTCATTTTTTAAATTTGTTAAATAATATAGGGTTTTTTCATGAAAACTATTATATTATGTTAATATCTAATAGTTTTACATGTTCAATAAATAAATATTTGATGAATGTATTAATTTTATTTTTTAATAAGGTAAATATTGATAAATATAACTCATATAAATAAAAGCTCTTTTTGGGGCCCTCCATAATTTTTAAAAGTGGGAAGGGATCCTGAGAACAAAAAGTTTAAGAAACACTGGGCTGGAGGTTTCTCTCTAGCTTTTAGTGGTATACTCTGTCTTATATTACAAGCAATGTACAGAATCAAAGTTTTATAGACTTGGAAGGGGCCATCAAGTCCAACTTGCTGCTTAGTGCAGGAACTCAATTAAAATGTCTATATAAAATGTCTATATATAATGATGACTTCTATGAATGTATCAAATTTATGTTAAAAGTTGTTCAAGCTGGCCATCTGTTAGTGAATTACATAATTTAGGTTTATAATAGAACTGGAATTATCTGGAAGTGTGTAAAATAGCATATTTTAGGGAACAAGCAAACATGATACATAAATATTTACCTTTATTAATTTTTAGGAGTGTTTTTTTATTTAAAACATCTTTGTTTTAAATAAAAGGATTACAGTAAGACTTAAAAAATAATAAAATAAGCACAGAGTATTGTTGATGTACCTTTTAACTGTATACCTGTCTATGCTGCACTATTGTTAAATAAAGTTTTAACTGTTAAAAAAAAATACATAGTCTCCAATTTTTAAAAATCCTTTCACTTTTAGATATTTTAAAATATGTAGCCTCTGAAAAACAGTGTTACAAAGGATGGTTTTAAATGAGACATTAAATGTGGTACATCAGCTAATTAGATGTGCTTATTAAAATTAAGATATTATACAAAATTTATTATTTCAGCTTTTCTTGTTTCTTATTTAATGTTTATTATAGTTATTTATTAAATTTGTACACTACCTGACTGCCAGTGACTCTGGATGGTTCACAATTATATGCCGGCCTATTGATGGGACAGAATAAAGCACATTCTGCTTTAGGTTAATTTACTAGGCTCTGCTAGAATGGGTTTCATGTGAAATATCTTGGGAGAAATCCAACATAGAATTTGATAAGTGAAAATCCACTTTTTTCATCCCTTACCCTTACCAGAGTGAGGGTTTGCTTTGGAGACTAAGTTATCTAGCCTGTTTTTTGTATACTATATGAAAAATTGTCCAGATACTTGATGAGATCACAGACAAGGCTGTGGGAGCCAATGCATTTTAAAACAGTAGGTATCTGTCTTTGAGAAATACTGAATGCTTGAAGTTGGCTCTGTGGGCTTATGTAATGTATGCATTTAATTTGTTTGAAATATGACTGAGTGCTCCCAGCGTATAAAGTTTGGTTGCCTTATTTTGGAAAATAGGGAGACACAGAACTGAACCTCTACTAGCTAGATGAGACAAAAGGATAACTCAGTGAAAACATAAGGCAAATTCTATGTGGATATAATTAGAAGAAAAGTGCTATTATGGTGTAACCCCAAAGAATAGTATAAACAACAGAGATGGAAACATGAGAAAAGGCAACCAAACTAAAAGTAACTTCTCTACAAGAAAATTGCAATGGAGCTTCTTAGCTTAAGAAAAAGAATGAAAGGGGACATGATAGAATTGTATAAACCTACCTATCCCACAAAAGAAGCAGATAGCATTTGTCCCCTTACAGTACCAGAACCTGGGATCATGTAATGAAACCAACTTGGGTGGAAGATTTAAGGAAGACACAAAGAAGCAGCTAAATGAAACCTTGCATCACCATTATTTATCAGTTAACTACTCTAAAGTGTTCTGTAGTTATAAAATATAACAATTCTCATATAGATCTCACATAGCATCAAATTCATAACCAATCCTTTGATCTGTGATCTCTCTGCTGCTAAAGTACTATCACAAAATATAAAAGACCTTTCTTTCCACTAGGTGCCAGGATGTACCTCTTTTTGGTGACACATTTTTCCATCTCTTCTACAAATATCCTTTCCCTTTGGATCACACACCAGTGTCACATATCACAGTATATGGTTTGGTTAGGTCAAGGATTTTGAATGTTTCTCTTTCATACAAATGTTAACTTTAGCTCAATATCTAGAGGTGTACTAATCTTAGATGTACTTTTTGAAAAACGAAAGCTGCTTTAGTGAACGACATAATCTTGCATTGCAAAAAAAAAAAACCTTGAGAAAACATTGGACTTTCAATCACTGATGCCTTAATTGAAGCTGCTTAAGTCTCAAGGTTATGTTATTTATTTTATCATATTTATATAGCTGCCCATCTCACACAAGGTGACTCTGGGCAGTGTACAACAATTAAAAAAATAAATACATAAGAACAACGACATATTAAAAAAAATAGTAAAAACACACAAAACAGGAGGGGATAAAATTAATAAGGGAACCATTGTAAAATCTCCCTGGTCCCCTGGGAACCCCAGGCCTGATCACATAGCCAGGTCTTGAGGGACTTACAGAATGTTAAGAGGGATGGAGCTAACCTCATTTCCGGGGGGAGAAGATTCCGCAAGGCAGGTGCCACAGCAGAGAAGGCCCTCCTCCTGGGACCTGCCAAATGTAATTCTCTAGCAGACAGGATCCACAGCATCCCTTCTCTGCCAGATCTGATGGGACGGGCAGATATAATCAGGGAGAGGCGGTCCCTCAGGTAACCTGGCCCCATGCCATGAAGGACTTTAAAGGTCAAAACCAACACCTTGAATTGAACCCGGAAGCAAACTGGCAACCAGTGCAGCTCGCAAAGCAGAGGTATAATGTGTACCACCCTAGGTTAGATAGGTTGAAGCATAGATGATCTTGTAGATTCCCTATTAGAGTTGGAAACATGAATAACTTAATAACTGACTGTAGTTTAAAACAATGGATTTTTAAAATGTGGTTCTACACTCTAAATCCTCTTGGAAGTGTTATTTTAAAAAAATCAAGCAGGTTAAATGAGCTTGCAACGCCACTGTGTCTCTGTGAAGACTCTATCTGTACTTCATATTAATTTTTGTTTCAGTAGAGTGCCTTCCATAAGCCATTAACTGTTTTTTTTAAAGCTTCTAAGCTATCTTGACTGAGCTGAATGTAAGCATCAAGTCATGGTCAATGTGTGAGATACTTTTCTGCCACTTAGTTAACTGGCCATTTAATTAACAGATTTACTGTGCAATTCTAGGTATGTCTACTCAGTCTTCTACTGAAGCTAAATGTGCAGAGATATAGGACTAACAGTAATTAGATGCATCAGGCGTAGGACACGATGGAATGTTTTGCCACCCATTTATCATATTTAGATACTTTTAAAGGGGAATTTCAGGGAGATAAACTCCTGGAAGAGACAGTTACCTTAACTATAGATTTGAAGAAAATGTATTTCCCCCAGAATTAAAAGTAGCCATCCAGTGAGGCTTCATCCTTCATTTGTTCCAACAAATATAATCTTGGAAATGTATCATTTGAGGAGGAGAGAATCTTTACCTTTTATTTATTTATTATGTATTTATAACAACAAAAAATTATGGTGCCCAATCCCAAGCTTCTAATGGGCACCATAATTTTTTGTTGTTATAAATAAACAAAAAATAAACCAATAAAAGTATAAACCAATAAAAAGGCAGTCCATTTAGCACAATTCAAACTCAGTTTACTGTAAAACTACATAATAATCCCCACAACCTAGGCACTGAAAGTGTATTTAAAAAGGAAGACTTTCCCCATCTTCTTCAATGTTAGATGAAAGGTGGCCAGGGTGTCTAATGCTGCCAAGAAGTCTAACAGGCCTAGAAGGGATCACCAGAAATAAAAAGTTGGGGACAGGGTGGAAATTATCCAATACAGCTGAATATTCAAAAGATTCTGCAACCTCCCCCTCAGAGAGGTATTCACCACCTCCTGAATCCAACCATACTCACCTCACCTGCCCACCCAAAGGAGCCTGGTGGGGTAAGGATCCAACCCACCATTGTGTAGGCACCTTTGAGTAGCCATGAACCTGGGCATGTCCCAGTCCTCAGCTACATTTTTGTGGTCATGTGCTATCAGTGCTCTAGGTATCTTTTCACTTGCTTCATTTCCCAAAGCTAAATGATAAACCAAGAGTTCTTGGAGGAACAACCTCAAGCAAACCTCTGATCATCTCCTCATGCCAGAGACCAACCAGGTTCCAAACTAAGCAGCCCGCCTGATCATCACAGAATTCCCCAAATGCCCTCAGTGTCCATCAGGTACCTACGTAAACCTTCAGATCTCTAATTAAACATTCTGGCAATAACTAGTGAATGAATAAATCATATTGCAGCCTCTGCCTTTACGAAGGGAGAGTAAATGCCTCTACAATCACCTAATATTAGCTTCAAATATTAAAAATATTCATACGCAAGCTCAGTGCCATAATCTTGATAAACTATTATTAATTCTAAACTTTTCATTCAAATATTATATAACTCACCTCCCAATGCCAGTAGAAGTCGCTTGTTCGTTTGTCTATTAAATTTGTATGCTGCCCATCTCCCCCAGAGGGTGAAAGTTGTGAAATCTGAATAGCAGTAAGAATAAACTTGCTCAATTTTGTGGTGGCCTGTCAGTCACGGACACTTTGGGATTGTTCAGCAAAATCCATAATTTTCAGAAAGTTTATTCTTAAAGTATTTGTATCAATATTTATTCAAAGCTGTCACAATCTATTAATCTCAGTATGTGTGTAGGATATATGGAGAAAATCATTAGCCTACATTAGCAATCTTAACTGAGAAAAAATAAATGTTTCTTAATTTGATGCTCGCATCATTAACAAACTGGAAATAAGAAGGACAAGAATACAGTCCTATTTTCAAAGATTCTCGGATATTACCTATCAGCATGTCTGTGGCATAAAAATGACTGAATTAAGAGTAGAATACAAACATCAAAATAACCAACTGCCAGTCTAGATAAAATAAATTGGCAGGTAACTATCACTGAAATCAAGTGAAGCATAGTAGTCCATAAAAATGTAAATCATTTCATCTATTCATATCTGTGTGTACATGCGCATATCATGTGTTAACTAAAAGAACCAACATGAAACAATGATGCAAGGTGGAATATACAGTACTTTGTGGAAGATAGTCTATTCTTTAGATAATATATTATTCATCATGATTGATTTTTTAAATTTGCATAACCATTTAGCATTCAATTTAGCTACTATAAGTAGTAAGCTGATTGGACTTTCTTATGTATTGGAATCATAATGTTAGTATTCCATCATTTGAGCAAATTTCCCATCAAGTTAACATGGTTAAATATTATCAGGAAGTGGTATAGAAACACGTTAAACATGTATACTCTTTTTGAACCTTAACCTTAAAGACAACAACAGGGAAAAATGGAGTTATGGTACAGAATCTCTGTTTCTGTGTTTAGATGTCAGGAGAAAAATGGAAATGAGGAATTCTACAGCCAACACTATTGCAGAAGGGAACATCATGCTGCTGGATTCAGGTCAATTGTACTCTTGTGCAATCCTATTTGATAGTGTAGCACCTCACTACTGTCTCCCAGTATCTAACACAAAAATGGGAATTATCTTCTCCCCTCTACTGCCGTTCAACATTTGGCAGTAATTTTTCCTATAAAACACTTACTGATAATTACTGAAAGAGTTTTCATGGGGAATAATCTTTTCAGTTCTAGATACTTGTCCCATTCTCTTCTAGCTTGTAACTCTCTTTTTCTTCTTGATTTAGATTTTATACCAAATATATAATGTTTTTCTTATCTTAAGTGCCATGCATATTTCTTGAGCTTCTACTTAAATAGGAGAAATAAGAAGTTTGAAGAACTCCACGGAGGTTCAAGCCCAGCATCAGGAATCAGCATTGTTGGTCAGCTATCAAGATTCCTAGCGTCCCAGAAGGCCCATGACAACCTGATTCATTGCTGCTGACATCGTTTACTCTATCACTAGTCCACCCACTGACTGGCAAGCAGCAGAATTAGCTGTGGCGGCTCCTGCTGCTTCCTTGGTCTCTTCTTCTTTGGAATAGCACTGTGAAAATGGGATTTGCAATAACCCATAAAGAAAAGGTTGTTCACCTCCATTGCCTACCAATGTTTTCACCCACCCGTTCTGTGAATGAAACCTTGAAGAGCAGCAATAATGATAATAGATGTGAGCAGGATCCACTGAGGGGTCACATTTGTTTTGCTTTCCACTGTCTGAGCATGTGAATAGGCAATGATTCGCACCTCTCTTCAGTTAAGGCTGAGACGGATAATCTGAGGATGCAGAGCACATGCAAACCCCCGAACTCTTTTTTGTACTCTTCAGAAATTTTTCTATCACAATTGCCATAAATTTACATTGTTTAAACTCTCCTCTCCCAAATCCTCCTAAAAGGGGGGGGGGGGGGGGAACAGTTGAGGAAATAAACAGAAATCCTGCAACCACCATGTATGTGATAAGGTTCACCCATGACAGCTGTTGGCCTAGGAGCAAACATATTGCCTGACCTAATTTAGAGAATCACAAATTGATCCTGTCATAAAAATTTTGTAGATTAAAGTTCTCTTCTTTGAAAGCCATAATAAATATATTAGTCTTTAAGATTAAGGTTTCAAGACAGCGTGCATGGGAGTCTACTTATACCAATTATCCCCAAGTCACCTGTCATGCTCCACAGTCAAATATAAACTTGAATTTGGATTGTCTGTGCTCCAGTCAAACACTTTTAACTGTTATCCTAATATAACTTTCCTTTAAAAAAATAAGTAATTGCTTGTGTATTGCTGTTTGGGTGGGGGGCTGTTTTGTTTTGTGTTGTTTTTAGATGGTTTTAGTCTAAGCTGTCTGTGCGGTTTTAGGTTTGATCTGTTTTTATGGATTTTTCTGGAGTTTGGTACATCACCCAGAATTCATTGGAGTTGTGCAACTATAATAATACTGCAATAATAAAATTAATAATATAAGCCTTGGAATACTGCAGAAAAGCAGAAACAATCTCCCCCCCCCCCCCAAAAAAAAAACCAGGAAGCAGGAGCCCCAGCAATTTTTACTTCTTTACTTTTAAAAAGCGAGAGTGCAGAGAGGGGAAGGGAGGCAATGGGGTGGAGTGACTGAAGGGTCAATTATCTAATCACAGAGAAATGGGCATCAGGAGCTGTTCAATTACAGGGCAATTGAGTGAAAGGATGTTATTTTTCCCCCCTTTTCCCCTAGCTTCTCTTGCATTCTATCAAAAGAAAATCAAATTACAGAAGAGCTTAGCTTTAAAACTATTGCATCTCCCTACTGTAATTTGACAGATTTTTTTGGGGGGGGGGAACACTTCTATAATATCTGCATTTTTCATAAACAGGGGTAATAAACAATGTATTGCATGCATTCATCTTTGCATATCAGACAAATTTATGCTGCAGAAATCCTCCTGGTTTCCTGGTTTGACTCCAGCTTTCGGTTAAAATGGAATGAATTTCCTTTGCCCATCTTCTATAGATCCATTTATTGGAAGGAAACTTTTACGCATAAACCATATAATCAGCTTTCAAAATGCTATTCTCCATTCTGAATGTGAACTGCATTCTTCTGGCTTTCAAACCTGTGATTACCCTCGAGTTACAGCTTCCTTTTTTAGACAAATTGTTATTGGTTTGCATTTAAACTAAATTTTAAAAGCTTCATTGTAGTTTGAAGACAGCTTCTCCTTGGCTAATAAGAGGTTATTTTTGTTAAATTTCTTGGCCCTGGGTACATGTCACTTACAATAAGTAGATAAAGCTTCCTTTAGCAGTAGGTGCATTGCAACCGGAGTAGTTAAACCTACTTTCACTAAAAAAGTAAAGAATTAACATGCAGAGGCGTCTGTGTATATTAACACATTAGTTTTACAGCGGCATCGATGGGCACTTGTTTACTTTGGAGTGTTGCAAATATAAACGATTCTGTTTCATTCTGTCTTATTTTGTTTTGATAATCACTACATCCAGCCTATGAGTTGCAGTAATAAAATGCAGTCATCGCTCCACTGCCAACTAGTGGTCAATGCAATATCAGTAGAGGCACTGATGGGTGTGCTTGCAAACTTCATGTAGCACTTTTATTATATCATCTTGTAGATTTTAAACAGTTCTGCTGGTATTTAATCAATTCCTGCAGTGTTGTTGTTGACACTATTTTCTAGGGCCTATCCTATTTCACTAAGTTACACACTATTTTGAGGTGGCTGAGAGCTAAGATCATGATAGAACACTTACCGTAGATAAAGTACTCCAAGGGTCTTAATAATTATTGTCTGCATTATGCCTTGGTATAGCCTTAGGAATGCTATCCACTGCTATCAAAAGCCTGCTTTGTCATAAAGGGTATGGCTATAAGGTGCCAGAAGGAATTATCCAATATAAACTCAAGAACATTCAGACTTTTTAAAGGAAGGCATAATGCTTTTCCTGCCCAATCATTCTCTAGCAAAATACAATACTTAAATTTCAGTATATAAAAATTTAAATTCATACTAAATGACATGTTTCTGATTCCAATATTTCCTGATACAGGCTTGGAAACTATGTAAGGCTACTCAGAAAACTTGAAAAAAACTCCAAGCAGTCATCAAAGAGCTAGTGCCAAAAGGAAAATTGTGTATTAAACCAAGGTTTTAAAAGCACTCTTAAATTGTAACCCCAAGTTATGGAAAGCCCTGCACACCTCTTAAAAGTTCTCCTTCAATTCTATTGTCTTAATGATGCAGATCTCTCAAAAACGTTCTTCCAAAGCTTTACAAGACTATGCAATTCATGTCAAATAAAATAATTTTATCATGTGATTTACTTGTGAATGTTGACACATCAGAAAAAACAGAGATACCTTTGGTCATTCAGTAAGCTGCTCCAAGTTTGGTTTACCTGTTTGGAATAAATATGCTAGCAGTCTTCCATACTTCATCAGGGGAAGGAAAGTGGAGAAATGAGGAGGGCAGCAAAGGGAGTAGGTATCCTCCCTGGTGCCCTGCTGGGTAGAAAAGTATGTGGTGTGCTGAATATCTCCAGCATCATCATGATAACCAACAATATTATTAGCAGCACATAGCAGGGGACACCACTGTCTGCCAGAACGATAGCCATGGCTACAGTAAACCTATTCCTGAAAAAATCAGGCTGGAATGCTTACAGTATTTTTGGGTACAGCTGATTTCCTGCCTGGTAAGATTACTACTGAGGTTACCGCAGCTCTGGCACAGCTGTCTCTTTCTCTTGAGAAAAAAAACAACAACACATTATATGCATTTTCATAGGCCTATCTGGGATACATGTTAGGGTTTTGCAAAGACTTCTATTTGGGACTATTTAAAAGCTATTCAAATCCTGAAACAAATTGTGATACTGTGATCTTGAGAGCTATACCTGCTGCTGAAGATGTTTTTCACTTCCACATGTCCCTTCCATCAAAGATATATTAGTAAGAATATGAGAAAGGATTTTTTGCTTGCAGTCCCACACTTTGAAAAACTTCTGCCCATAATTTGCTGAAAATGGATGGCAAAATGTCCCACCATTTTGAGATGGAAAGAAATGGTCAGTGCTAATAGTCTCTAAAACGGGTACAAATCATTAGAAAAACAAAAACAAACCTCAACTCCCCCCCTCCCCACCAGACCCAGTCCCAATTACATGAATGAGTGATCCTCCATTCTGCACCCTCACTACAGCTAAAATTGTAGAGGGCAGTTCTTAGCTATCAAATGCTCACCTAATAGCATAGGTGTGGACATAATGCATATACACTTACTTATATAGATACACACATAGATACATATATATGCAACTGTTTTGCTCTATGCTTATAAATTAATATATTTTAATATGAATATTCCTAAGAACTGTGACTTGTTTATCTAGTTGAATTAGAAGTAAAATACAATAATCTGCAATCATCTACTTTCTATATGTTTTCTATATTTTTTTTTAAAAATCCCATTCCAACAAAAAAAGGATTCTGAGCAGCGTACAAAGGTTGGAATGAAATTATTCATGGGAGAACGTTTGCATTAATTAATTTCAAGTTGCAGCTGGTGCCTTAAATAATTGTTGGAGAAAAATATGAACACCAGTTACCTGGAAAAGCTAGTTATTTGGTATTTCATTATGTCATGGCTGTCACTTTATTACTTCCTAGGTTATTTATCTGATAATTGTATACTGTTAAACAGTAAAGATCATCCACTAACAGAAATTGGAATCCAACATATTCATGATGTTTTGGGCTGGCAGGACTCCCTGTATTTGTTTTATGAGAAAAGTTAATTTATTTAGAGTCAAAGGTTTGACAGTGTTATGGAAATATTTGTAGCAGTGAGAAAAAGACTAACGAGTAAAAGTGCTGCCTTGTAGCTATTAAGCACAACAAAAGTCAGCAGGCTGCAAAAAAGGAAGTTAAAGTGTAACAGTTATATTGGCTGTTAAATTAACTAGATATTTTTCCAAATGACATTAAGAGAATTTAAGTATGAGATAAAAAGATTAAGAAAAACAATATTCCCTGAGAATAGAAAAATTGTATTCTAATGACTTGAAACTAATAACTAAAGTAAAATGACTCTGCAGGAGACAATGGCAGAAAGTATTATTTATCATTTCTTATTGAAAGGACTCATTTTCTCAAGGAATATCTCATAAATACAATGAAATACAAACCAATATTATAGCTGATACTTCTAGGGGTAATACAAACACCTTTCTTGATTTTTATGATTAAAAATCCAAAATATCAGAGCTATCTAAATTGTAAGCATTGTGTCCTCTAAAGAACTAGCACTGGCAAGTAATTCTTTTGTCACCTTAATCTTGGTTTGTAATGCCTTAGATCAGTGTTGTCCAAACTTGGCCACTTTAAGATGAGTGGACTTCAACTCCCAGAATTCCCCAGCCAGCATGGCTGGCCAGGGAATTCTGGGAGTTGAAGTCCACTCATCTTAAAGTGGCCAAGTTTGGACAACACTGCCTTAGATAGTGTGGTGTGAGTTCACAGAGGCCTGTTTCCTACTTTCTGCTCAACCAGCAGCTACCCTGGGAAACCACAGACCTCAGAAAAGAATGAGAATAAACAGGCGTGTTGTAAGAGCATAACACTTCTTCTGTGAAGTTTTCTTCTCATGTTACTCTTTCCAACTCTTGTTCTTTATGTATGAATCAAAAAGCAGAATAAAAACATACATGAAAATTGAATCGAAAAGCATCCAAGGTAGGTTAATTTTTTTTTCTTTTTGGGAACATTCAGAGCAGTTGAACACAAACCTAAGATTGGAAGCAGACACAACAACTCAGAATTCACACTGGAAGAGCCGGATGCACCAATATATCTATGGACAGCTCCCTTGGCATCCATGAAACTTTCTGCCCCATCTCACTGTATTTTTTCTTTTATTCATTTTTTTTTTCTTGTAAAGAACACTGCCAAACTGCTAAGCAAAGCAAAATGCTAGCCTTTACAATAATCTTTATTTCCAAGAATATTTCTAGGTTGAAAATAAAAAGGGCAGCTGGCTGCAGCCCAGGACTTTATTTGGAAGTGTGCACACTGGCCCAGAATATAGACAAAGATAAGTTGTTATGGTCAAGAGTATTCTGAGACAGAAGAATGAAGTAGCCATACCAGCTTGCTTTCTCTTATATCAGTACTTTTTTGACTCAGGCAACTTTGTTGGGATCCATTTTGTGAGGCTACCCACAACATCAAAACTGCAAATGGCTCACTGCACCAGCTGATTCACAAAACGAGTCTTGAAAATGATTTCTTCACCAAATCTATCTTGAAAAGATAATATGGGCACTGGCTATACCTTATCTACAAGCTCACCTGAACATTAATGAATCTTATGACAAAAAACAGCTGCCAACAAGAGTTGATAAACTCAGTATGTTGAATTAAATATGTTAACTAAGTCAGTTCTGTTTGGAATCAAAGTTAATCATGACTTATATAGGTCTCCGTTGCTAACCACAATGCCAGTCTCCCTTTTGTACTTGCATCACTATGTCACATACAAATATGGACAGGGGGAAGTTTGTGTCATGATATTGCAATGTACAATTGGCCCCCATCCTCCTATGGATAATTATGATAGCTTTAAGTCCTATTAATTTCAATGGGAATGAAATTCAACTAATTTAGCATAAATCCATTGTTCCAACTGAACTTCATTTTTCATCTGGTGAAGATGCAATCTAAATTCCTGATCCTACAGGTCTCCTGGATTATGGAGAATATTGTTTCCATAAAGAAGCATGAATTAAGGAGTATAAGTTATCCTGCCTGTTTGAAGGGATTTATTGGAAAGTAAATAGTAAATAGCTTTACTATTTACTTTGCTCCTCGGTCCCTTTGTTTGGCCATTTGGGCACCCCAAACAGTTACTTTTTTAAAAAATCTGGTTGGGTCAGTGGCTCTAGTAAATACTCTGGTACCTACAAGTACAAAATTGGACAAGGGAGAACTTCTCGGGTGCATCACAAAAACTGGAAAGAATCAAATTGCTTATTTTTAATCAATTAAATTTAAGTGTTTGGTACAGAAGCTTTCTTTGATGGTATTCAAAATGAAGTTTGGTTTGATTCTTCAATGGTCACCATGACAAACAGGTGATCAACCATGTTATAATTAAATACCTTATTATCAATGTCACAGTAGCTATTGGCATCCAGCCAATATTGGTTGATTTCATAAAAGCATGTCAGATCTGGTTAGTATGTATAGAGGAGATCACCAGGAAATTCCAGAGCAGTAAGTTAGACTGGAAAGTAAGAAAATAAGTGCTGAAAAAAGGCAATGACAAACCACTTCCACATTGTTCCCAAGAAAACAACATGGATACGTCCATATAGCTGTTGCAAGTTGAGGATGACTTAAGGAAGACTCCATACTTTGAGAAAAATGAAAATATATTGGTTTGGATTCTGACTTTACACATTATCAGCTCTGTAGGTTATTTTTTTAAAAAGGAGTAAAAATCTCTGCTTAAGTGGGAATGGCCTGAGAATGGAAAATTATCTATTTTAATTTTAAAATACTAATTTGTTTCCAATTGTTCACAACTACTTATATGTAGTCTTACACCAAAATCCTACTTGGGAAAAACTTAACTGAAATTAGGGAGTTATCATGTAAAATACATTCTACGTGTTTCTGAATTTTAATCCTTTGTACTTCAAGGTAGCAGCTTCAGTAATGGGCTTCTGTGACTGCAAGAATATTGCAGGCTGAAAGAAAAAATGGGATCTACATCAGCTTTATTTTTAAGCCTGTGGTGAATGGCTAAATAACGCATGCGTTCTACTACAGAATGATTGCTGGGTTTCCCCAACTCCTGATCTTTAACATTTCTATTAATAGTCACAAAGAAAAGTAAACTTATAAGTCTCATTATCACTTAATTCACTTTATGACCCAAAAGTCCTACTGGCATAATGACTCTGAAGAGCTGGCTCGTTAAAAACAGACGATTGTGATATTTTATAAATATAAATGCAAAATATTTAAACTGTGAAACTGGCTGATATGAGAATCTATGAAATGTCCTAGTTGAGACAAATGAAAAAAATTCAAAGCACCATGTTTTAATTTAAAAAACATAAATTACTAATTCAGAGTGAGGTCATATCCTTACGTTACGTCCATGGTAGTATTTGACCTAAAATGTATATATAAACTGGATTCATACAGACACCCATGATCTTTAATGGGATAATTTTTTACAGAAATCGGTACGCTGCCATCCAGGAAATTGATTGCCACATATAGACGGACTGTGCATGCACACACAGCATTTATTTATTTTGGCAAGAGGCCTTCTTTCTCTTTCTCCCACCTCAAATACTGAAGGCATATTAAAAACATAGTTTGTCATACTGAGGGGCTGGTGCTCCGGTGAAAAGGAAAGAACTATTCGGAGCCCATGAATGGACGGAGATTCAAGTGTATGGATTATGCTCTGATTTTCAAACAAATAAACATGCAACCGTTGTGTCTCATATATTGTTTTTATCTCAGGAATCCACTTGTTTAGCTATCTACCTAATTTGCCTTTTCAGAATCCTAGGATGGAGGATGAAACGCAATATGGCAGAAAACTTGAAATCGCAATGCAGTGCGGATCTCTGTACAAGAGCAGTTACATTATCTTGTGTGGCACGTGCATCGTTGCCAAGGCAACCAGTATCCTTCACCCAGCTCTATTATTATGGCTATTAGAGGCTTTTAGGCTTTGGGTGTCCACACCATCACTCTGAGCTGGTTTTTACTAATAACCCTTAAGTTCAGATGCCAGTAACATTCTAAAAATGTTGGAGAGAAACCTTATTTTGAAATGTTTTGCTGAAAGAAAGGGAATCTTATACACTAATGACTGTCTTGGAAATGAAATCAGCTAGAAGAAAGCAATTTATATCACTATCCTTATTAATCCAAATAAATGCAGTGACAATTCACCCCAGATTTGCAGGTCCCTGCAAAGAATAAGCCTGTGAATAAAACTATTGAACAGGACTACCGTATTTGCTTCGTAATTATCTGAAAGAAAAAACTCTCATTGCGCATCTAATGCAGTGAAAAATTAATTAGCCACCAGTGTAGTAATCAAATGATGAATATATTCATAAAAGTATAGGTTGGAAATGATAGATCCTACCTTTTAATGTTTTTTCTGAAATTTTGAAAGTTCATGTGGCTATTACAATCCTGTCTGAGTATGGCTTACATAATGGCATAAAACTCTTCATATCTGGGGAAAGCATTATTGGCTAATAAATGCCCATTCCCTTCTGATATATCTAAGCATTTGTATATGACAGCATTATAACAGCCTCATTATGATTTATAAGAATAAAGAGTTCCTTTTAATTATTAACCAGGGGGTTTTAAGCCAAAAAAAAGTTCAACTTATTATTTCCTGTTTTAAAAGCCCCTGTGACAAACTGTCTACAGTGGTTATTTCTGATCTACATTTATCCTAACATTTGAAATATACTCAGTGTTAAGGGAGGCCAAAATAATGGATGTTTTCATGCTAAATTTATTGAATAACTATAGCTTAGGATTCCATACATAGCAGCTGCTATCGTGAATTAGCAAAGCAGAATTGGACAGATCCACCTAATTTACCTTTCAAAGAAAAAGAAGATTAATTGTGGAATTTTTAAACATTAGAATAACTTAGGACCTATCTACATTTACCATTTAATCTGGTCCTATTCTGTGCTTAGGCCGGTTTAATTCTAAATAGATTTTAAAAATCTCAGCTACACTGAGGCATTTTGGCAACAGCTTGCAGGCTGTTCAGACCAGACTGTCCCCTTCCGTCATTCTGTGCCAAGACAGTGACTGTCAGTCACTTTCCTTTCTGTAGGGAGGTCAGACTGGACATATACCCTTTATGTGTTTGTGCATTGTTAGGGTTATCTATAGGTGCATCAAGCAGTTAAAAAAAGAGATCTCAGTTTCCAGCATTCAGTCTAATAGGTTCTTTAACTTCTTTTTTCCAGCATTGCTGAAATAGCAAAGTGATTCAGATCTTGTCTTTAGAAGTTGCAGATTTGAAACTGGCAGAATTGTTTTGAATTATAATTTTCCTTTTCTTTTTTAATCCAGATATTTACTATTTTTCTAGTCACCTGAGGTAGCAGAGTTTCACCTCCAGCTCCCAAATAATCTATGGGCTATGTGGGAACGGGGGATATGTCAACCCTTTGAGATAGGCTAGGTCAGGAAACACACCACATGGACTACTGAAATTCTATTTTATTGTGGTAGGATATAATAACAGAATTTTGAAAGCCTTCCAGAGTCTATTTCTCATATTCCCTCCTTTCTCAAGGTCGAGGTGTCATTTACTGTCTCTTATATTTGCTCATGGTTCTTGCGTACCTTCACCAATATGATCTGTTTTTCTCTTCAGGGTAAAACCCTTCTACTTTAGGTGACTGAAGAAATAGAAAATGATAAATCTTTAGACATATTTTAAAAAGCGCAGAAGGAAAACAAATTGAGAAAAGAATAAATGGAATAAAAAATGTTTCTGTTGGGTTTCAAACCAAAATCTTGTCTTATTCTAAGCAAAAAGAACCATAATCACTGTGCTGTTTCAGCAGTGCTGGTAAAGGGAGGTTTCAAAACTATCAGAAACTATAACGCATGATAAGCATTAGCTGAGCTGAGGAGCGGTCCTTCCTTTGCAAAGTAGCCAACAAATTGCTGAGGTTAGTCTTCAAGTAACTGAACAATTCTCACCCCAATAGACCGAAGCACTCAAGGTGTATATTTCAGAAGTAGAGCAGATAAATCCATCCTGAGGTTGGTTTGAAGGTGAGTGGAGGTTTAATAGGTGCCATCTGTTTCTGCCCTCCAGAAATATTTGTCTGCCCATTCTGGAAACTGGGCAGTGCAGATACATCCTTAGGAAAGAAATCAGGAACTAGTAGTGTCTCTAACTACCTTGTCAAATTTTGCTATAAGAAAAAGTTAAGTAACTCTGTAGCATTCTAATCTTACATGAGAATCTGATTAAGCCTGGTAATAAGAGAGAAAACATTATGTAGTTTTAAGGTACTGAACTATGACTTGGAAGACCCAAGTTCAAGTCCATCCGTACCTACTGGGTGATTTAGGGTTAATCACTGTCTATCAGCCCAGCCTAGCCATACTCTTCTTGTGGAAAAAGTAGGAGGAGGAAGTGTTATATACACTGCCTTCAGCTCAGAGAGAAAAGACAGGATACAAATCTAACAATAAATAAATAGGAGTTGTGGGTTTTGAGCTCCTCACTGGATTTGATCCAAAATATCTTTCTTTTGGGACTTTCAGTCTCAACTTTACAACCACTTTGTAAGCAAGTTATGAAACTAAATACCTATTATGCCAAGTTTAATAAAATGGCTGTTTCATGATTCAGTGGAAAATAAATATAATGCAAAGTATGTGACAACGATCCTTCAACAAAGTATAAAGGATATGTGTTCTAAAATCTTTGCATATGAATGATAATATCGTATAGCAGTTTTCATATTTCAACTCGGAAATGTGAAATATGTCATGTATATGACCATAGGAATGGCCAAAGAAATATTGGTCAAACAACATCTCATCTCATTTAATTCATGGTACATTATATGTAAAGCTATCCAAGTTACTTTGGCTTGTGAGACAAAACCTGCAAAAGACCTTTTCCTATGCCTAGAACCAAAAAACATAATAATAAAAGATTAAATAACCCAACCATTATTACCTTACTATGATACCCTATTTTGCTGCCTAAAATCCACCTACCTAATGGCATTGTAGAAGCATCCATATTAATGGAACAATCTCTCTCTGTTTTTAGCATCACATCAATCAAAACTGAGTTTGATTCTTTGGAAATTCATTTCTCACTTTATATCTTGGCCCTAATTTTTACTATCATCACTTAAGAGTTTTTTCTGGGCTTCAATCAACATTAAGAATGGGTCTCATGAATGTCTCAAAGTTTTATTTTTATGAAAGATATAATATGATAAGGAACATTTAGTTTCTGTAAACCTACAAGTATTCTGAGCCTTTTCATTTTGTCACTGATCATTGCTGAATTGAGAATCTCCCTAGGAATCATGAAGAACCTGGAAATATCTCCACTGCTTTATCTGTTAACCAGACTAAATGGATAGCTGTACAAAGGGGAATTACTGTTAATTACAAAATACCAATTCATCTGACTGAACAAAATACTGAGACCTTACCATTTTGTTCAGCCTCATTATATAAAAAAATTCCCCTCTTGCTCCTATGGGTGGTATGTGTCTTCCCCAATTTCGAGTCCTGTACCAGAGGCCTGGGAGTTTGAGAGTTCTGCACAGTAACTTAGCTGTTCCTAGCACAGCACTCTTCTGGACAGAGAGCTCTGATGTTGTTCCTGGGATCTGTTGGAGCCACTCTCCCAGCTTAGGAGTCACAGCCCCAAGTGCTCCTACCACCACTGGGACCACTTTGGCCTTTACTTTCCACATCCTCTCTAGTTCTTCCTTCAGGTCTTGGTACTTCTCCAGCTTCTCATACTCCTTCCTGACATTGCTGTCACTTGGCACTGCTACATCTATCACCACCGCTGTCTTCTGGTCCTTCTCTACCACCATGATGTCTGGTTGATTGGCCAGTACCCGCCTGTCGGTCTGGATCTGGAAGTCCCACAGGAAATATATATATATTTCCCTTTAAGAAATAGAACACCTTTTAATAGGTGAAAAAAAAAAAACTCTTCAAGCTTACACATTACACAGCTGTTCTTTCACTTAGAAACTTAGAAGCTAGTGATATCTAAATGACCTGTTTCAGCCAGTCAATATAGGTAATAGATATGCTGTGTTTTATATACTTTTTTTTTTTTGCTTCCATCTTAAAAATTGGGTTAATTAGCAAAAATGTTTAGGCATTAGATAAAATAATTGGTGGGAATAAAGTAATAAAAGATGAGTTCATGAGGTGTTTTCCAAACAGATTCTTTGTAATCAGAATCTTTTCCACCATCAATGGATATTTCTCATTTATGTAAACATTTTCTATACTTGCTCTAAGTTTCTGCATATTATTTTAGCACTGCAGAGTTAAAATGAGCATTATTATAAATAATATGCTTCACCTCATCTTACTCCCTCCTATAATATTTTACATGGGTGCAAGTTTACAAGCTGTTTATATGGTTTTGTTTACAGTGTCCTTGATAAAGGATTTTGTCCAAAATGCATTGGACTTTTATACAACAAAGCATTTTGACTGGTCCTTGGGAACTTTTCCTTTTCTGCTTTTTGGGAGATGGAGAGGAAAAAAAATCAGTAAAGTTTTGATCTTCCATTCTTGGAAATATAAATCCCAGCATTAGAATTACACTTATTTCCATTCTTTGTGTCATAAGTGTTTCTCTTGGTGATCAGGAAATGGAAAAGAGATAAACTCAGCAGTATACCCCAATTAGGTAAGATTTCCCAATGAAGGGATGTTATACACTCTCAGAGAACACATCTCCCACAAAGCTCTTATAAAATCCTCTTTAACACACCATTGAACATTTTGCATGGAACAAAGGAAAACAGATAAACAATGGGAATGCAACAATTAATTGGAGATTAATCTGGAGAGAAAGGTCCCTGAGTTATGAAAATATATATGAATTCAATGATCTTCTGGCCTTTCAAACAACTTGAATAATTAAACTTTATTAGCTATAAGGTTAAACATATAAATTTATAAATACATCACCCAGTAGCATAGTCTTCTAAAGAAATCCCAGGATCATTGAAAAATACTGAGATCATAATTTATCATTGGTTAGTAAATACGTTTGAAAAGTTATTCCATTTTATCTGCAATATCCACATGGTTCCCTTTAGCAGGGTAGTGTAATTTAAATTGGTCTCCAAAAGAGTTAAGAGACTCAGGGGAAGTAAAACATGTTAAGGAATGTCCCCTTGGTTATGATAACTATAGTATAGCTGAGTAACCAACATTTTATGTTCAGCCTCAGCTGATATATAATGAAACAAGATAAAGACACTTAGTAGTAACATAATATTAAATTATATGGCGCAATCATATTTTATTTCTGAAGAACACTAGAAACTTGTTTGTAAGATAAGAACAAAGGTAATTACAATCAAATGCAATGGACTGACAAGATGAAGTCACTGCATGATTGTTGTACCTCAAAGTATTTTCTTCTGTCAGTCATTATTCTTAATAGGCAAGTTACAGTAAACTTTGGTTTCAGAAATTATCAATACTCTCTGTGTGTGTTTTGTTTGTGTGTGTACATAAATGTGTATGTTTAGGGACAAGGATGCAACCATGAGTCATGAGGAGACATATTTGACTTGAAGGAGATTTTACCTTTGTATACTTGAATGGGATATTACATCGATCCTGCCACACAATTTTGCATTACCCCCTTTAAAATATACCTAGTACATGTACAATACATACTATGTAGGGTACTTTTCATTCATCTCTTTTTTTTTTTAGAAAACATATGATTCCTTGAGAAAAGGAGTTCTTAATGACACATTTTAATTTATTACTGAATGACCTTTCAGCCCACTTCACATTTTATGTTTAGTTATATCTTGTAAAATGAAAAGCATCTCTTTTAATAGTCCTTCAACAAAATGTATTTCTAAGTGGAACTTATTTTTTCACTGAATGAACCAGTCTCTAAAATCTGCTGTGCTTTCCTGGAATAGCATTGAAAAAATAATGGAAGAGAGCTTGTGGATTGCATTTCTTTAATCATCTTATATTTATTAGCAGCAATCAAAACACTCATTTTTATAAAAGTATAAAACTGAGAATAAATTAGTAAAAGTAACATTGATCTTAAAAGTAACAATACAATTTTGAATTGGGGGATTCAAATCTGATTAATAAGATTCAGCTGAAAAGTCCAAGAACAACAACACTGTATTACAGTATCATCATCTTCAATTGTTAGTGGGAAAAAAAATTCTGACTACAGTTAGAATTGTCTTAGAGAAGAATAAACAATGATTTCTATTCAGCGCCATGGAAGCAAGCTTCTGCTTGCGCAACTGGAATTCCACTTCCTTTCCTCCTAACTACATCCCACCAAACAATCCCAGCTCTGCTCCAGAAATTGCTTAAACCCCCCAGAATTGATTGTGATAAAAGCAGGGGCTGCAAAGGACAAAAGCGATATATTCTGCAGTTAAGTGTCCTTAATTTTGCTAGGGCAGTTGATGCAACTAGATAAAACCTAATATTTGCTTGCATGTCCAAAGCTATCTTATCTTAATAACAGGGGTTTTCTTAATAATAATGGTAAAATTTGTGCAACCCATAATTAACTATATGAAATGTAGAAAGAGTATTGTAAATATTTGCATATTCCTCATTGCCAAAAACAATGACTCATGAGATTTATCATATAAACATAACAATCAACATCAACATAAAAATATTTATTTATTCCATTTATACTCCACCAGAGTATGAAAATAAAAAAAGCCTCCTTTTTCTGAGATTATCTCATTATAGCCTATGGAGGACAAATCTTGCTTTTTATGAGTTCAATTGGAATAAAAATATACGTTGCCAGTATTTTAATTACATTTTTATTGTAATCTACTGATAAAGTGGTTTGTGAGAATAAAATATAAACAATATACATATTAAACATAATGGGCAGCAGACTTTGAAAAAAGATTTTAATTGGAGGAAATTAATTAAATTACACTGGGACCATCAGACATTGGGAGATTATTCCACTTGCCAAACCAAGTCACACTGATTATGAATGCCCTCCCCTCCCATGTAAGAGGGTTTTTAAAAGGGAGGAGGAGGAGGAGGAGGAGGAGACCGAGACCACCCATCATCTGTTCTAATGGATGCTCTTGGTGCATTTCAGAGGGGTTAATTCACAACTGAAGCATCTGGGGAAATTTTTAAATTGTCTCAAACCTAAGTAGAGCATCCTGCACATTTCCCCTAGATAAAATAAAGCAGAAGAGTCAGCTGCATTCTATGTTGATCACATAACTATGTTGATAAATTTTAGACAGTCATTAAAAAAATGAATTTTTAGTCCACAGCTTTAGTATTTCTAACATATCATCAGAATGGTGCTATTGAGAGCACTTGATCTTTATAATATTTGATGTACACCACATATTATATAACCTTGCTATGGATTAACCTGTAAAAATGAGTGTTTAAATTGCCTTTTTAAATCCTTTTGACATACACATATTAAATACCAATGCTACTCTGTGTTAATAAAATGGAACTGAATTTATTACATTCTCATAAAGAAGATATTTCTAAGTCTCATTGTGATTTTACTTATGTAGGTTAATTAATTTAAAAATATGAATATTTGATTTATAAAGATGTTTAAAAAATATTCAACACTTTGAAATTCTAACGTCTACTTGATTCTGTTCAACAGAAAAACAATAGTCAAAACAAGAAAATGCTATTTGGTTTAATGAATTCTGATATAATACACATGAACCCAGAATTTAGCTGACCTCTTAATTTAATTTTGTAATTTTATTTTGACATTAAGCCTTCCAAACTAACATAAAATCAGAAACAATCTCCTTGCTTTTATAAGAGTATGCAAAAGTGTATATTTTTAAAAAAAAGAAATTAAGGCAGTTGCATCATAGTGGCACAAAACATTTTTATTTCACTTTTTGTCCTAAACAATGCAACTGACCTTCACTTTCCAAAGTGAATGCTGCCACAATTACATCTTCCATTATCATTCTCCAAGCAAACATCTCCAGTTCAGATGGCTGAATTAACCATCATTCTAATGTTTGGAATTATTCTTCTCCTACTAAACATTAAAGAAAAGACTATGACAATTCTTTTAACCAAATACAATATATCACTGAAATATAGTTAAGATGTTATCATTGGTATTTGCCTGAAAAGCATGAGTTTATCCCACAGTTAAAATCCATCTTTTACTTCCACCTTGCATTTTCATAATATGCAGATAATAAGAAAACGACACTACTGTTCGAATTTTGTAATTGAACTAAAAACCCAGAAAAATTGTGAAATAGGTTTCTAATTAGATATTAATTTTGTCTTAAATAATTGTGTTTTAGACCATATTATCCCATTTATATGTTAGCTTTAAGAACTTTTATACCATGAGCTTAATACATGCAGTGTGACAGAGTTTACATTTACTATCAGGTATGAAATCATTAAGGGTACCCAATGTTTTTGTTCTTAGATAATCTTGGCAAATTACAACTTGAGCAGCCTTCTAAATGTTTTATTTTATTTTTTACACCAAGGGAGAATGTTCTTAATACTGCTGGCAATTACTTCTTTCAAGACTGGATTTCCCAAATTATTGGTTTAAAATAAATTGTTGAATTGATCAACAATGCTATTTAAAGAATGGAAAATATCATTTGAATTATTTGTCTATGGAAGTTGTGAAATCCAGTCTTTTTGTCCTACAAACCATAAATGAAAGCTGTACTAACTCTATATAATTATAACTGTAAGTTTATAAATGTCTATTCAAAAGTAAGCTCTTTCAGTTTCATGGGAGATATCCTCAATTGCAAGTATGTGTAGAATTGCAGCCTTAAGCTTCAATAATTGAAGTCTTATCAATGTACTTTAGTCAAGAAATCATAAGCTACAGTTATGCAGCTACAATCATCATTATCCTCATAATCTCACATATTCTGTGTTTTTGAAATGTGTAGATCAAATAAAACTCTTTTTTTAATCCAGTTTATTTATCAAACATGACATACAAAGTACAGTATTGTACCATTATACAAAATATTTTGCTGCGAATTTTTTTTTGCCCCAGTCTATTCTCACATGCAGAACTGTTTTGTCATGTAGTTTCTGTGCACTAATTTCAGGCTGTCATCTGGCTTCTATATGAATCTGTATCTTACTCCAACCCATGCTCCAATATAATAGAACTGAGATGATCTTTCAGATAAATTGAAATACAGAGCTTAAGAAGATGTTTATGCTCTTCGTGTTATGTCATTTTTCCAATATGGAAACATCCTATTAGTTGCTGTCACTTGTGGGAGGAGCCCTGTAGCCCTGACCTTTCATATATCCCATTTTCCATCCAACTGAAAAAGTGACATTTATAATCATTTTTAATTGAACTTGTGTTGCACTTCTTGATCACATTTGTGTAGTACAAGAGCAGAATGCTCTGAAGTATGGAAAATTAAATTAAAAAATAACAGGCTGAAGCAAACTAGAGAAACAATTCCAGTAAATCCCAGGCCTTCTACATAGAGCTGGATCTCTCTAAAAAGGTGAGAAGGCATTTAACATAAGAAAAATACAAGGGAAAAAGGGAAGCAATAGAAATTTTCTTTTCTTGTTTTGGTCATCTCCCTTTTTCCATTCCAGAATAATACGCATGGATGGATACCATGTTAACCAAGGACTATTGAAAAAGTAGATCAGTATATATTTCACATTACGCAATATCTACTATTCTACTGCCATCTGAACACAAAATATGTTACTTTGAAATAAATATTGTAGTTTGCTGAAATTAAGTCTCAAGAAGAATATTTAAGATTTAAACTAATACTAAAATTTTTAAACATTATATCATAGATAATTGACAACTTAGATGAAATTACAGTCATAATTAGAAATTAATTCAGGTTATTTGACATTGAAGCATGATTTCATATATTTTTCTCAAATTACACTCTGCATATCAGCAAGACAATAAATAATCTTTGCCTGTATATTTACTTATTCAGTCATTTCTCTGAAATTTAGTCCTATACATCAGGCATTCCTTCCAAGCAGAAACAATTTTATGGTAATAGGGGCATGTACTCCAGAACCTTTTTTAAGCAATTAAGTGGAGAAATACTATAACATCATATATTCAAAATTAATAATTCACTGCTTCTATGATCAAATACAATGCAGTAAGAAGAAAAGAAAGCAGTAGGAAAAGGTGTTCTGATTAAATTTATTATTAAGATTTATTTCATTCTTCTTTTCCCAACTTAGAAGGACGCATGGTCTGTCTCCAATTCTAGTAGATACCTTGTGAAAGCTTGTTATAACATCACACATATTTGTTTGGATTGTACATTTCAGTTAAAACACAAACTGGTTAACAATCTGAGTAGAAACAGGAACAGATGTAGATTAAGAAAATGCATATATATCTGCAATTTGTTTTGCCTGTAGTGAAACCCACCAAAGCAATAGGAATCAAAGGAATTAAGCCCAAACTGAATACATGACTACACATTCATTTACGTATGACCAATGTTCTAGAAGGAAATCTAATAAAAAGAAAGAGCTATTGGTGTGACCCATCTAGAGTTAAAGCACTTTGAGATCCTGTGAATTTAATGGGGAAAACTTATGCATTCTTACATCATAGCTACTGGCATCAGTGGATTTGGAAAGTTTTCTATCTGGATTAATATTTGTCTTGATCATTTTATAATATATAAAATGAGCCCCAACTATATTTCAGTTGCCTTTTGAAACAGTAATTCTAGGATATATTTGCCCCAAAGAGATTGATCTGTGCAAGGAAAAACAACTGTCATTCTTTAACTGGATATAATATATTGCTTAGATTGTATGCCCACAATCTACTCCTGTCCTGGTTTTCTTTAAAGTTCACGAATTTCTGTTCATGATATTTAAATATATTCCAGTGCAGCACAGGAAAGTCAGTAACTGAGCAGAAATTATTGCTGCTTAAATACATCATGAGCTGGTTATAAATTCACTATCAAGTTTTTTTTTTTTCCTAACTCAGACTAGCTTCAACTATATGGGTTTGAAATATGTTCTTTTTTTGCAAATGTAAATTTTTAAGATGTTTAATAAGTTTTGATATCATCTTATGTTAATCATTATGGATAAGACATGGTAATGTGTTAAAAATGCTACAAATAAAAGCCTATATAGCCCATATATATTAATTCATTTGTCGATATTGCACTGTTTCACCTACTGAGAGTATAGTTTTATTTTTGTGTACAAGTACTTTACACTGATTTTAATAGAGCTTATTCTCATGTAAGCAGGTATAGGATATTTTGAGGTTCAGGGAACGTTTTTTTGCTGTACGTATGTTTTTTTTCCTTCCTAGTGTTTAAGATATGAAAATACATGTATTAATTTTAATGAGACATTACACTTAATCAAACATTGTTAAGAAGGGAGGCATGTTCAATACACAATATCACCTACAGATAATCAAAGTATTTGAAATCCCTATGGGTATCTGTATCCAATTCTATTTAAAAATGATTTTATTTTGGAACACTGATGACATGAATGAAATGTTAATTATACTATATGAACAAAGCATTCTCTATTATTATAATCTCAGAATTAACATGTGAAATATTAAAATTCCTGATATTCCATTTAAGAGAAAATGTCCAAAATTGTGTCATGGATCCTTGCATTTTCACTTACTTCTTCTTCCATCCCAAATAGAGTGTGTGTGTGTGTGTGTGTGTGTGTGTGTGTAGAGTAATAATAATGGAAATGGAAAGATGTCTAATTATTAGAGAGTTTTATTAGGATTAATTAGGTTCATTAAAATACCTTTAACATATCATTTCACATAAATTTAATGTGTATATTAACATTATATTAATGTTTCTTTATCTGATGAGAATAACTGCTTCCAGAAAATGGAATAATTTGAACCTAATTAGAACGTTTTAAAACACTTTAATTCACGGGCAATATTATTCTATCTATGCTTACAATAAAATAAGTCCCACTGAGTTCAGTGACACTTAGTCCCAAATGAGAGCAACTTATAAGAAAAAAAAGGGGGGGGAAGTATCTTAGTTTTGCTGGAAGAAGGGCTCATATGTATTTGGCTAAGTCCACAGTTATTTCTGCAACTCGTTGATCCATAGATAAATTAAGGTTAGGTTAGGTTAAAGTTCATTGTTGGAAAGAATTCTATCTCTAGATGAAGCGGGAACAAAAATGAATTTGCTGGGTTTGGGACAAATCCGTGTTCAGTAACCTTCATTACTGAAGCAATTCCCAAGCATTATGTCACTGTGTAGAAGGCAACATGACAGAGTGTAAATAGGAAGAAAATAGAAAGTAGGCAACAATCAACATAAAGAACAGGCATATTTGTGTACAGCAGGATTATTCTCTCAATATATGCCCCGTTTCCTTATGGCAAGCAATCCTTCTTAATGTACCAACAGCAGCCGAACCAGAATCACAGTCCAAAATGTTAGCTTTCGTTAACTAAGGAAGCATCATCAAAAACAGTATTTGAAAAAACAGAACTGTCAGCTCTTTTTCAAATCACTTTTTTTCATTCTGTTTACAACAATCTTATCATACACAGCAATGCCATTTATCCCGTTAGCATTAACTTCCTAATATTTGCCTCCTATTAATACAATGTTTAAATAATCCACATGCAAACCAATGGCTAGCTTTTTTCCTGAAAACCCTAGCCAAAGCTATTTGTATCTTCTAACACAGTCAAGAATAAACTATGCTGGAAAGCAAGCAATGATAGCTATATCCTAGAACGCAGAATCCTGATTCTCAGTTTAATATAAAATATTGTTGCTGAGATAACCTTTGCGTATTAAATCAAGATACATAATGTCTTACAGGATAGGTAGATTCCACAGGTAGAAATTACTGCGGCATAGATAAATGGGATACCTGCGTGATAGCAGGACCCTTGTTTCTTTTTGGCAACAGTGTTGTTAACAGTGGCATCTTTGCCTTTTACCTGTCCATCTTTCCAAGGTTCGAGGTGCCGAGATGTGAATGCACAATCCTCAGCCAATGATCTTTTTCCTCTCAAAAACCATGCCTCCTTTCTTTCCCTTCCCTTCCTTCCCTTCTCTTCCCGCGCGCACGCACACACACACGCACACACACCCCAAGGAAAAACTGGCAAGCACACAGATTGTATGCCTTGTGTCACCAAATCCAAAGCAGGGGGCTTGGTGTGCAAGTATCACGCAAATGGAAGAGGGGGCAAGACGAATAAGTGACTAGGGCAGAACGACTCTTCCTGAAATCTAAGGGATGAAATAAGGAATATCAACACAACAAAAACAGCGCAGCGACTGGATGGCCGGGTCCAGATTCGGCCCTTGAAGAAACTGCCTTTCTGTTCCCCTGAGATCCTACGTGAGTCAACTTTCAAAGCCCCGACGACGCTCTCGGCGTCCTGCCTTCTCCCCAAAACGCCTCGGAAGACCACCGTTCCCCCTCGGCTTTCGGGGATCTCAACGCCATCTGTCCCGTCGCGAGCTCTTCCCCGTCTCGTCCCCCACAAAAACGCGCCGTCCCGGTCCTCCGAGCCACTTTCCTGCCGCACCTTCCTCTTCTTCCCACCCTCGGGCTCCAGCACCCGACCTACCTGCAGGAGTCGAGAGGACGCGCTCGATGCCTCCAAACGCGCCTGGTCCCGGCCAGCCCGCGCCGCCGTTCTCCGCGCGCGCTATTAATGCTCATTTAAAGCTCGGCGCCCGCTGCTCAGTGGCTGCTCGGCTGTAGCCTCCCGGCTCCGCTCCCTTCTCCCTCAGTCTCAACACAAAGGCGCTCCGGAGCCCGCGTGGAGGAGCCCAGCGCTGCAGCCCCGCCCTCCCGCCGGCTGAGACCCACACCTGCCCGGTGGCTCCGCGCCCCACTCCGCCTCTTCCGAAGCAGCCAATGTGCTCCCCACAGGAGGGACTTGACCACACGTGACGTTAAGCACCTATTGGGGAGAAAAATGGGGGCATTAGCACCGCCACTTTTATTTTAGAGGGGAAGCAGAAGACTGGTGAGGAGAGGGACTCAGATCTTCAACCTCTCTTCCTTTCCCTCCTTTTTGAAGGGAAAAAACCCCCCAACCAAACAACAGGGAGGTATTGGCCAGACAAAAGCCTCGGATGCCTCCCACCTCCTCTTCTGAGCTTTGCCACTTCAGATGGAAGGCAGGAAAACACATGCCCAGGGCAGGGCAGAAGAGAGGCCTGGCCGTGCAGTGTGTGACCTGACCAGAGGGCTGGCTCCATTCGTCAACTATACCCTATGCTTTTCCTCCAGAAGATCATGGAAGATAAGATGCTTTGGGCTCACTCCTGCCCTTCCCTTGGCACTGCGGCCTCTTTCTATATGGGCTACCCAAGCCCAGGCTCTTTTTACTGTAACACTCAGAGAGAGGGTGCAAAAGTTGGGAGAAGCTGCAGAACAGGACGGGGCAGTCTTAGTCACTCAGCCTTTGCGGCCAAGAGAAAGGCTAACTCCTTTGTGGGGGTGTAGCGGTAGGCACCCTTTTCCAGCAAGTACTGGCTGATACACTACCCTGTCTAGAGGCAGAAGGTGGGGGAGGCATAGAAGCAGCTGCCAAGGATCCAGTCTAGGGTTCCCCTTGTCCAAAGACAGGGAACAAGAAAGAGCCACTGACGTGTTTTGCTTGGACCCTACCCAGTGTAAGGCAGCAGCACAACTCGGAAAAGCCATGGGTGAGAAGAGTGTGAGTGTTGCCAGCTGGGGTTGGGTTTGTTCCCTGCCTCTTTTCCAGCCACTGCTGCAGGACAGGGGGAAAGAGAAAAGAATCCTATGAACTGTGTTGAATCAATCTGTTGCTTTTTCTTGAAAAGTAAAATGGCAGCATGAAATACCCCAATGTGGGTAACAGCCTGTAGGCTCAGAATCATAGAAAGCTAGATATGCTGGTAGAGCTTTTCCTGTGCAACTTCTTGATAGTCCAAGAGGAAGGAATAAGGATATAGGCTTTTGGTGAACAAAACGATACATTTAACCCAAGGAGTAGTTGCAATGTTAGCAACTTAATGAGGACTGGAGAAGAACTAGCAGCTGTGTCTTCTTCTCCTTCTCCTTCCAATGTATACTTTGCCTATCTGTCCATAGGACAGCTATAGTAACTAACAATCATAAAAAATATCATAAAAACAATGAAATCATTGTACGCCAGCTCAGTTTGAAAACGCCAGGCTGAAGAGGTGACTTTTTCCAGAAATCTAGAAAGAATGAGAACTTAGCACTATTTACGACCATTCAATGCAACATAGACAAAAGCCTTGAATATGTGGGCATTGTGGGGAACAGAGTTTGTATTGCAACATCATGATACATATTTGATCATGCTGACAAAACCTTTGGATTCAATAGATGCTTGGAAAATAAGGAAGTTTTCCTGCTGAACTTTATGTCTGGACAAATTCCTATTGTGGTAAATTTCTTTTGGATATCAAGCCCTAAGCTCTAAAAGGCTTCAAAGATGAAAACCAAAAATTTAAGCTGGGATCAGAAAAAAAAGTCAAGCAGAACAGATCCTTTAATATAGATGTTCTAGGTTCCAGGTATGCTGGAATCCTGATTCTCACTTAATTTAGGCCATGATCCAGGGGTGATCTAGGGATTGATTTAGTTTTAGCTGGCAAGGAGCAACAGAGCAGGGCTCATCAACATATCAGCAACTCAAGAGGAACTACTTCCCCCAAAGCCCACTAGGCAGTTCAGAAAGACACCATGATGATATTATTAAAAAAACATTAAGAGGTCCAAGAAGTCTAGTAGAACTATACTCCCACCATTCTCATCTCAGTGTAGGTGATTCACCAAAATGACTAAAACAATCAAGTCTCACCTGACTGACCAGTTAAAATAGGTGCAAACTTTCTCATTTTAGTCAGAAACGGTACATTTTTAACTGGTGGATAATATCTCTGCCCTTTTGGACCCAGAAAAGCTTTGTTTATCACTGCCATCCCTATGGAAAGCATTAATTAAACTTATTAAAAATCTCTCTTGCTTGCTGGTTCCTTCTACATCCATATCAAGACACATCCTCACAAATGATCTTTTCTTTATATACAGGTAGAGGATTTCCCTCCTCAAATTGTAACCCATTATACACATAACACCATAAGGGTAATGGACAAAAATATACAGAAAAATTCAAGCTGTAAGGATGAAATTCTTCCGGTTTTCACACATTGATCTCAAGAATTTAATTGCATTTATATTCCATATCTTTATCCATAAACCTAAAATATTTATTCATGGTTTCTTGTACATGTTTTATGCAGATGTCCATAAGTAAGGTTTTAGTTGTGTCATCCATATGTACCCTACTTCTGAACGGTAAAAGGTTTCAGAAATAGTGATGCTTACCTAGGGTTGAAAATATACTGCCTAAGCTTTTCTCTTACAGTATACAGTATCTTTTAATTCTGGTTGGGCATAGGACAAAGGCATATATTACAACTGTATTTGAAAGGGCTGTGCAAATCATTTTGAGGCCCTCTTTACTTTGGGGACAGTCTGGATAAAAATGTTTTCTACGCATGAAGCACACATACTGGAAAAGGCCCTGAAGAGATATGGCCACCTAGGCAGTCCAAGCAGTCCAATCCAGTGCATTTGGGGAAGCGCTCAGATTAGTTCACATAAAATTAATTTTTAGCTTCTTTTATGGGCTGTATCTCCACAAAACAGTGTGCAGAAGAGCACAGATACACAAAATTCATAAATAGGAAGGGGCAGAGTCCACAATAAACACAAGTTTGAGGCCACTGGTAAAAAAAAAAAAAAAAAAAAAAGTCCTCTCTTAGTGGCAAACATGCTAGAAGGACCTCTCAGGGGGCAGTTAGAATTTTAAGTGGTTTCAAATATCTAGTTTGCAAGATATTTAGAGCCTGTAAGTGGTCAAGACCAATATTTTGATGTCTTATGAATAGACTCTGCATCAATAGACATGGAGAGGTTGATTTTCTAAAAGTATGTCATACTGAGGGATAGCAGAATATACATCATATAAAACTTACGATCGGTGTATTTCAACCCAACCTACCAACATTTAACCAACAGCTGTATTTGACTGATAATATGAATATAGGAGCTGCTATGCCATCAACACAGCATTTATTGTATTGTCGAAGGCTTTCACGGCCGGCATACGATGGCTGGTGTGGGTCTTCCGGGCTGTGTGGCCGTGGTCTTGAAGTCTTGTTTCCTAACGTTTCGCCAGCACCTGTGACCGGCATCTTCAGAGTGCAGGAGCACAGACAGGAGCAGTTCTCTCTGTGCCCAGGGTGAAGTGACCCTTCTGTGGGTATTTATAGAGATCTTGGGGGGGTGGGGGTGGGGGGGGTTGGGTTACTGAGTGGTTGCTTGTTTTGGAGTCAGCATCTGTGTGTATTTTCCTGGGGATTAGGCAGGGTTTTTTCTTCTACTGAATTGTTAACGAGGGGCTGCTGGGGGTGATTAGCAAGTTCATTGTGTGAACTGTTCACATGTCCTGGTGGTTGAGCTGAGTTCGTTGACCTTTTGCAGGCTGTATTTTTCAGGATTGGTAGCCAGGTTTTGTTGATTTTTAGACTCTCCTCTTTTTTACTGAAACTGTGCTGGTGTTTGTGAATCTCAATGGCTTCCCGGTATAGCCTGGTATAGTGGCTGTTGGTGTTGTCCAGTATCTCTGTGTTTTCAAATAGGATTTTGTGTCCAGTGTGCTTGAGAGCATGTTCAGCTACTGCAGATTTTTCTGGTTGCTGTAGTCTGCAGTGTCTTTCGTGTTCTTTTATCCTGGTATGGATGCTGCGTTTTGTGGTCCCAAGTATACTTGTCCGCAACTGCATGGTATGCGGTATACTCCTGCGGCGGTGAGGGGATCCCTTTTGTCTTTTGCTGATTTTAGCACTTCTTGTACTTTTCTGGTGGGTCTGAAGATTGTTTGGAAATTGTGTTTTTCCATCAGTTTTCCCATGCGGTCTGTGACCCCTTTGATATAGGGCAGAAATACTTTATTGGTGGGTGGCTGTTTTTCTTCTTCAGTCGCATGTTGCTTTCTTGGTTTGATGGCTCTTTTTATTTCATTCTTGGAGTAGCCATTCGCTTGTAGGACCCAATTAAGGTGGTTAAGTTCAGAGTTTAGGAATTGGGTTTCGCAGATCCGATTGGCACGATCCATGAGGGTTTTGATAATGCCTCTTTTCTGACGTGGGTGGTGGTTGGAGTTTTTGTGTAGGTACCGGTCTGTGTGGGTGGGTTTTCTGTAGACTTTGTGTCCTAATTTGAGGTCTGGTTTGCGTATGACCAACGTGTCTAGAAATGGAATCTGGCCATCCACTTCTTTTTCCATGGTGAATTGTATATTGGGGTGGATGCTGTTTAGGTGGTTCAGGAACTTCTGTAGGTCTTCTTCAAAGCTGACCAGTTTGTCTGTGGGGTTGAGTTTCAGGGTGCTGATTTTCTCGATAAAATGTCCTGAGTCTCTGATATGGGCTGGAGTCTGGTCAGCTTTGACGTGGTCTCCCTGTTCACTAAGGTACCAGTGAGGGACACCCTGGCACTCATCAAACAGATCTTTCCAGAAGACATCACAGCCTTATTTCAGCACTGCCTAACAACCAGTTACTTCCTATGGGACAATGAGTACTATGAACAGATGGACGGCGTCGCCATGGGAAGCCCCCTGAGCCCAGTCGTAGCAAATTTCTACATGGAACATTTTGAAAAATGGGCTTTAGAAACCGCACCCGTTACCCCAACAGTCTGGTTCCGATTTGTGGATGACACCTTCGCAATTTGGAGTCAGGATGAAGAAGACCTACAGAAGTTCCTGAACCACCTAAACAGCATCCACCCCAATATACAATTCACCATGGAAAAAGAAGTGGATGGCCAGATTCCATTTCTAGACACGTTGGTCATACGCAAACCAGACCTCAAATTAGGACACAAAGTCTACAGAAAACCCACCCACACAGACCGGTACCTACACAAAAACTCCAACCACCACCCACGTCAGAAAAGAGGCATTATCAAAACCCTCATGGATCGTGCCAATCGGATCTGCGAAACCCAATTCCTAAACTCTGAACTTAACCACCTTAATTGGGTCCTACAAGCGAATGGCTACTCCAAGAATGAAATAAAAAGAGCCATCAAACCAAGAAAGCAACATGCGACTGAAGAAGAAAAACAGCCACCCACCAATAAAGTATTTCTGCCCTATATCAAAGGGGTCACAGACCGCATGGGAAAACTGATGGAAAAACACAATTTCCAAACAATCTTCAGACCCACCAGAAAAGTACAAGAAGTGCTAAAATCAGCAAAAGACAAAAGGGATCCCCTCACCGCCGCAGGAGTATACCGCATACCATGCAGTTGCGGACAAGTATACTCGGGACCACAAAACGCAGCATCCATACCAGGATAAAAGAACACGAAAGACACTGCAGACTACAGCAACCAGAAAAATCTGCAGTAGCTAAACATGCTCTCAAGCACACTGGACACAAAATCCTATTTGAAAACACAGAGATACTGGACAACACCAACAGCCACTATACCAGGCTATACCGGGAAGCCATTGAGATTCACAAACACCAGCACAGTTTCAGTAAAAAAGAGGAGAGTCTAAAAATCAACAAAACCTGGCTACCAATCCTGAAAAATACAGCCTGCAAAAGGTCAACGAACTCAGCTCAACCACCAGGACATGTGAACAGTTCACACAATGAACTTGCTAATCACCCCCAGCAGCCCCTCGTTAACAATTCAGTAGAAGAAAAACCCTGCCTAATCCCCAGGAAAATACACACAGATGCTGACTCCAAAACAAGCAGCCACTCAGTAACCCCCCCACCCCCACCCCCACCCCCCCAAGATCTCTATAAATACCCACAGAAGGGTCACTTCACCCTGGGCACAGAGAGAACTGCTCCTGTCTGTGCTCCTGCACTCTGAAGATGCCGGTCACAGGTGCTGGCGAAACGTTAGGAAACAAGACTTCAAGACCACGGCCACACAGCCCGGAAGACCCACACCAGCCACAGCATTTATTGTTTTAATTTCCCCCCTTGTATTGAAATATTGGCAGAATATAATCCTGAACCTGGAATGTCTTCTGAACTATGAACACTGTTGATGATAAACTGGCATCTCTGTTGGAAGGAGATGGATGTCTACTGCATAGGCATTTGTTCATTTCAAGTTTTTACTATTAACATACCAAAAATATACAAAGAAATATGTTAGCGAGATTCTGTTTTGGCTAACACTCTTCTTACCCTCAAGGAAAGTGATATCTGAGTGAGCAATCTAAAAATGGACTGTTATTTGGATGCCTGAAGGAGGAAAAAAATGTTACATTGAATGAAAAAGAAATGTTCATATTGTTCTGATAGGTGCTGGCACAATTGATGTCATATTCACAACAGTTTTTAATGGCATTCAATGCTGTTGGCTGCAAGATAACATGTGTAACATGGTTCTCAACAGCACTAATGTAGCTGATGCTTCAAGCTACTCACATAATTACTCCAGACTTTTTATCCTGCTTGCACATGTCCATATTGCAGCTTTTTAAAATCAGACATAAGGTGATAAAGAACTAATTTAACAAAAATCACATTACTTCTGTCAAAACCAAATGGTCTTTAGAAACATGCTCATTTATACTGGTTCTCATCCCAGATTTCAGATAAACATATTCTGTTCCACAAGTGAAATCCTGCACTGAGTTACAAGCACATATTCAATTCTGGCATCACAAGACTTAAAAGATAATCCACTATATCATGTTTATTACCTGACAGGTACAAAATATGATAATTAAATTCTGTATTCCTATGCACTAAACAATATGGTTGGGATCCAGAATTTTTTAGATTTTTTATCCCACCTTTATTATTTTTATAAATAACTCAAGGCAGCGAATCTGGAGGTTGAATCATGGCAACTGGACTTCTTTTCTTTTGATTAGATATGTTTTGCTACTTGTCCAAGCAGCTTCTTCAGTCTAGAAAGCTGGTTAAGGGAGACCCCATAAATGTCTTCCAGGGTGGGTGCGTTTCTCACTAACATGATGGGCTCGTTGAAGGGACAATGGGAGATGTGATTAGTAGAGTCTTTGGGATGTGGATGTCTTACTCCTAATCCCTCACTCATCCCCAAGTGGCTCATTAAATGCTGCCTCCCTGGTGAACTTGGGAATCTTCATCAATATACCTAATGCTCCTTCCTCCTCCTTTTTTCCCCCAACAACAAACCTTGTGAGATGAGCTGGGCTGAGAGAGAGTGACCGGTCCAAAGTCACCCAGCCAGCTTTCATGCCTAGGGCGAGATTAGAACTCACAGTCTTCTGCTTTCTAGCCTGGAGCCTTAGCCACTAGAATTCAATTGACAATGCTCCCACTTGGGGAAAGATGGCAGGCCATTTCACCTAGCCTACTTCTGAGGTACCCAGGGCCATCTTCTGGTCTCAGTGGCTGCTCCGGCTCACTGTAATAGTGAGGTGACGTAGGGCACTGCAAGAGGAGGAGATATTAAGCAAAGACAGCCTCCTCCCCAGTTCATACATTAGGGTATTTGCTTTCAGTTCTTCAAGGTAGGCCAGGTCAGGAAACAGACACTATAGGAACCACTGGAACAGTATAGGGTATAAAAACAGAATTTTGAAAGCCTGACAAAGGAGTACCAAAAGGAGACAAGGCAGGGCAATCTTCAGTTCTTCCTCAAGAAGAACCCTCATATGTTTCCAGGCTAAGCTGATGTTTTTCTCACAGCTGCAGCGTGCTTCTTCAAGGCTATTTCCATACATCTATTTCACATTGACAGCATCCCTTTGTTTGGAGGATTCCTTCTATCCATGGGTAGAAATCCTATGCTAGAACTATCGAAGAACAGAGTTCAGGCATTTAGGCCTTTTAATTCTACCACCTTCTTAATGCAGGAATCCAAATTAAAACATCTCTGACCAATGGTTGCCAACTTCTGCTTGACATATAATTATATATCCTCTGAGAAGAATACTTTTATAACACACCATAGTCCTTTTCTCTGAGAAGAACTTTTTATATTGACATTTATGCTTTAGTTTCTGGAGTCTAGTACAAAGGCAATACTATGGTTTGCAAAGAGAGATCGTGCATTCTTTTTGCTCCTTCACAGTCTAACCTAAACATTCTGAAGATTACATGCTGGTCTAAATGATTGCATTTTATTCTGTGTGAAGAAATCTGTGCGGATTTGTTTACATCTCAAGGTGTGTGTGTCAAAACAGATAGCCAGACAAATATTTGAGGAAAGATTCAATGTTAAAATGTTTTTATAACCTTCATCATTTATCCCTACAAAATAGCAATTGTGGGATGGGTGGCAAGATTTCTAGTAGCAGTTATCCAGGTAAGATTCAAGGCAGAGACTGAAGGAACCACTGAAGGGCCCATAGTCCTTAGTCAATGCAACCAGAGTCAAGCAAATAGGTAAGCAGCAGATAAAAGTAGATTTTCAAGGAACATTCTAAATCCAAAGTTAGCCCCATAACTGCCCAGGGATCAAAATGGCTAGTCTAGTAAAAGATGCAAAATTCAAAGTAGGATCTGAAAGCAATAATATTTAATCCAACCCTAAGGTCTCACAATCTCAAAACTTTACTTTTACTTTACTTTACTTTTGTCTGTAGAATCCCAGTCTCTGTTGGTTGAGTTCTTCACTTTCTGGGGCCAAATCCTTCAGGATACCATGTACATTTTGAACTTATTGGAAGGATTCTTGTATTAAATAAAACTTGTTTATATCAAGTTTTCTTCAATCTGAATATCACACTTGGCCTTTGAATGGTATACTGGAGCTATGTGCCAGAAATGGGCCCAGACAAAGAAAAGCTCAGAGCCAGAAGAAAAGTTAACTTTGATTTCACTAAAATTAAATGACAATTAAATGAATTAAATGCAATCAATTTGCTGACTCCTGGCAACTGCGAGTTTTCTTGGCAACATTTTCAGAAGTGATTTGACATTGCCTCCTTCCTAGGGCTGAGTGATAATGACCGGTCCCAGGTCACCCAGCTGGGTTCATGCCTGAGGCAGGACTAGAACTCACAGCCTTCTGTTTTCTAACCTAGTGCCTTAATCACCATAGCAAATTGGCTCTCATAAATAGCATGTATCAAGCAAAGTAGCTTTTTGTTATGTTAAAATGTATAATTTAGCAGCAAGTTTTAGAAGGCCTCTGGAGGCTATTTTGAAAGATTTAGAACGTTGGATATGATCCTCAAACCTCAAAGTTCATTTCTGGCTCTCATTTGTAAAAAGAATTGTATAAGACTGCTTGGAAACCCCATGTATGCCACCTTGAGAGCATAATAGGAAAAAGTGTTACATGAATGTATGAAGTGAAATACTTAAGACTATATTTCTAGGTAACTTAGAGATCTATAGAAAATCTTGTCAGTGAATCCATTTCTTATTTTTATTTATTCTAAAATCAGTTTCTTGCCTTCTGGCCATGAACCTAGTCCTTGTGGCAGCTACCTACAATTAACAATATCATTAAGCAAATCTTTTGAAATCCTCTTTTTGAATGGTTAAAACCCCCTTGTCTTTTCCCAGCCTCAGACCAGCTGCTTCAGAATCTGCTGCTTGGCTGTCTCCGGCTTGGCGACCAGGAATAATCCTGTCGTAGTAGCTGCCACCCAGTTTTTAAATCCTCTAAATATTAGTTAGCCAATACTTAGCGAGATGTGCTTCAGAACACACAGGAGACCTGCAAAGCACCTCTTTTCAAACAGTTAAAGTGGTTATAACTTTTTAGATTCCTGTGGCTGCTCCAGAAGAGTGGAGATAATGAGGCCGCCACGCAATCTAGAAGCAGATAAAACTACTTTAACCATTCAAAAAGAGGTGCTTTGTACATGCTGCCACATGCTCTGAAGCATATGTTTTGAAGGATTTGCACAGTCCTTGCAAACAATAAAGTGAAACGTAAAACATAAAACATAAACTGATGAGCAATAACTAAACTGGTATCAGCAACCCATTTTTAGAGGAAAAAAATTATACCCATCTCCTTAAAAGTCTCCAGTGAATTGACACCAGCAACATCATAAAATTCCGCAGTGAGGGTATTACTACCAAGACATTTCTTTTCTCACCTTTGACAGCAGTGGTACCAAGAGTTTATTTCCTCTGAAAATCTCAAAGCATAGGGATAAGTCCTGTAAGAGTACAGACACAACCTGAAGTATTGTTAAATTTATTGTGTTTAAACATCAACATATCAAACCAACATTTTTACTTGAGGGCAGAAATTAACTGGGATTCAGTATAGGTAGTCCTCAACTAATGACCATTCCTTTAACGACCATTCAAAGTTAAAGTGCTGAAAAGCGTGGCTTATAACTGCTTCTTACATTTATGACATTCGCGGCATCCCCATGGTGACGTGACCAAAATTTGGACACTTGGCAACCAGCACGTATTTAAAATGGTTGCAGCATCCTGGGGTCACATGATCACCATTTGCAATCTTCCCAGAGGGCTTCTGACAAGCAAAGTCAATGGGGAAATCTGGATTTGCTTAACAACCATGCGATTTGTTTAACGACCATGGGGATTCACTTAACGACTGTGGCAAAAAAGATCATAAATTTGGCCATAACTCATTTAACAGCTGCATTGCTTAGTGACAGAAGTTCTGGTCCCAATTGTGGTCATAAATCGAGGACTACCTGTACACATAATGTGCTCTGTAAGGTAAAATTTTATTAATAATCACTCTGCTGCATTCTGGAGCAGCTGGAGCTTCCAAAGGCAGCTTGGTAGAGAGTAATTTAATTTCAAGGTCACCAAGGCACATATCACAATACCCGTATCTCAGCCACTCGGATGTTACCAATGGGATGTTGAAATACATTTATTTTAATTTAGAGAAAGTACTCAATAGCATTGTTGGAGAGTCCATTGGAGAAAAAAAAAACCCCAAGTTCTATCAACCTGCAGTTACATTATGATAATATTTATAATTATTTTCTAAACTATGTCCATGTTACTCTTGTTTTTTTCTGCAGTGGTGCAGGAAATTTCATATACCACTTCCTGGTCAGTTGCATTGTAGTAACATGAAGCAAAAAATTAACTCTGTGATCTTAATTTGGCAGTAGAAGACTATAATGAAAAGCAAGCATTGGCCTGAATTTTAAAAAAGGTGGATTTAGGATCCCCAGAGATAAGATACTATTTATTTTTTAAATTAATTTGTTAATTTAATATAGGTCACATTGAAGTTTGTCTTTCTGTTTCAGAAGTTATAATATACATGAATTATACTGTACTAAATAAAACTTTATAGCAAGTCCATTTTATTTTAAAATTGGAAATATGTAGATTATTAATAATGTCAGGAGCATATTACTTTTTATTCAAGCATGGGATTAACTTTATATATTTGTTTGAACTATTTTACCCTGATTTTCAGCCAAAAAAGACTTGCAAAGAGGCCTCCAGAAAATAAAACAGTCCCTTCAGCTTTAAAATATCAAAGGTGTGACACAGAGGAAAAACAATTTTGAGAGGAAGAAAAAGAAAGCAAATAGAGAGAGCCAGTTTAGGCTAAAGCTGAGCACTGGCATAGGGTGCCAAAGCTTAGGGGGTGCCAATGCTGCCTTCCTTCCAAATAATTCTAAAAGTGCAAATCTTCACATTGGGAGAGGCGGTGTCATCAGTCAATGTATGCTGCCCAGAGTTACCTTGTGTGAAATGGGTGGCTATATACATATGATAAATAAATAAATGTGTCCTATGGGTGGTCTAGACCCTTGAATTGGCACTACCCATAGGGGAACTAATTCTTTGTTACTAACAAGAATAAAAATAGTGGAATGAGAGGAAGTAACTCAGTCTCAGTGAAGTCAACAGAGTTGTCACTGGTTCCCCTCTAACTCTGGCCACAGCCTGGTAGAATGGCGGCTGGGAGCTAAGAGAGGGAAGAGAACATCCTTAGCAGCACTCCAGGAGAGCAGCACCATCTAGGGTTAAGGCAGCAGTTGACTAGGAGTTGCTTTTTCTGCAGAGATGAGATTAGCCTTGCCTGCTTCTTTATCCCCCTCTCATCATCCCAATGGTGTTGCCTTTTATGTTGGAAGTGAAGGTCTACAATGTCTTTCCTCACCTTTATATTTTTCAGATGGCATCAGCAACAGGTCTCAGGAGATGGCAGCAGCTGTCTGACTTTGTCCTAGGCTTAGAAATTAAGCAACGTCCAGGGCTATAGGCTGGAGTAGGAACTAAAACAACATCCCAACGAAAAACAATGGCAAGCCATGTTGTACTGTAGTCAAGCACACTTCAGGGTGTCTCCTGTAGTCACCAGGAGTCAAATTCAATTTGAGGGTGCTTTTACTTTTCACAAAGTACAGATTATATAATCTACACAGAATGAAAGTACAGATTACATAATATAATAGACATCCACAGACATACAGTACATAGGCACTTACTCAGGGAATCTGTACATGAAACATTAAAGTATATGATTGAATCTGATCAGACAGGTGTTATAGCCACTATTAAGGCCTACCTTGTGGTGATAAGAGTGGTGAAACACCATTAGCGTGCTGCCCGGCCGACCTGTTAGGGTTACCTGGACCCTCCTGGGTAAGGGGGGCTTGGAGATTTACCTTCATGGCTGTGCAGAGGAATTTGCTACGCAATTGGCAGATAAAATTGTTCAGATTCATTCCCAGCTGGAGGCTAAGTGTGGTACAGGTCCTTTGGAGATGCCTGAGGAGCGAACTTGCCCAGTTATCTGAGAATAGTTTGATCCTGTTGGGCCTGAGGAAGTCGACAGGGTCCTTGGGTCTGTAAGCACAGCCATCTGTGCATTAGATCCATGCCCCTCCTGGTTGGTCAAGGCCACCCAGGAGGTGACATGTGGGTGGGTTTGAGCAATGGTTAATTCATCCTTGAAGGAGGGGGTGTTTCCAGCTTCTTTTAAAGAAGCACTGGTGCACCCTCTCCTCAAGAAGCCGTCACTGGACCCCACCATCCTGAACAATTTTCGGTCAGTCTCTTACCTACCCTTTTTAGGGAAGATGGTAGAGAAGGTGGTGGTGCTGCAGCTCCAGAGGATCCTGGATGAAATGGATTATCTGGACCCCTTCCAGTCAAGTTTCAGGCCTAGATATGGGACAGAAATGGCATTGGTCGTGCTTTTAGATGATCTCTGGCCGGACTGGGATGGGGGTAGTGCATCCATCCTAGCTCTTCTTGACCTCTTGTCAGCTTTCAGTACCATTGACCATGGTATCCTTTTGGGTCAGCTGTGGGAGTTGGGGGAAGGGGGCCCAGTTTTGAGCTGGTTCACCTCCTTCCTCCGAGGCCAGTACCAATTGGTGTCAATAGGGGGTGAGAGATCCAGCCCATGGCCCCCGTTTTGTGGGGTGCCCGCAAGGCTCAGTACTTTCCCTGCTCCTTTTTAATATCTACATGAAGTTGCTAGGTGAGATCATCTGTCACCATGGGATGAGGTATCATCAGTATGCGGATGATACTCAATTGTACATCTCTGTCCCAATTGCACTACGTGATGCTGTGGATGTTCCTTCATGGTGTTTGGAGGCTGTGTGGGGAACAACAGATTTGATGAGACAGAGTGGGTGTGGGTTTGGGGCTCTTCTGTAACTGGGGGCTTACTGTCTTTGGTCCTGGATGGGGTTGCACTGCCCCAGATAGACCTGGTGCGTAATCTAGCGGTTCTCCTGGACTCACGAGCAGGTTGCAGTCATGGCTAGGAGGCTCTTTGCTCAACTCCATGTTGTGAGCCAGTTGCGCCCTTTCCTGGATCAGGAAGTCCTTCTCTCAGTCAGTCATGCCTTGGTCATCTCCTGTATGGACTACTGCAACGCGCTCTGTGTGGGGCTACCCTTGAAAAATATCTGGAAGCTGCAGCTGGTGCAGAATGCGGTGGTGAAGTCAGTTATGGGCACCTCTAGGGCTACACATGTAACATTTCTGCTGTGTGAGCTGCATTGGGTGCCGGTTTGCTTCTAGGTCCAATTCAAGGTGTTGGTTATCACCTTTAAAGTCCTTTATGGCATGGGACCAGGCTACCAGAGAAACCGTCTCATCCCAGTTACATCAACCTGTCCCACCCGGTCCGGCAGGAAGGGTGTGTTATGGACCTCGTCGGCTAGAGAATTTCAACTGGCAGGGTCTGGGAGGAGAACCTTTTCTGCTGTCACTCCCACCCTGTGGAACATCTTGCCCCCTGAGGTGAGATTGGCCCCCACTCTTCTGGCCTTCTGGAAGAGCATTAAGACCTGGCTCTATCAACTAGCATGGGGACCCAATGGGGGTTCGCAGTACTGGGGGTGATTGGTGGTTTGAGGATGCTGTCTTTGTCTTTTAGCTTTTGAATATTTTGTAAAGATTTTTAATGTTTTTAAACACTTTTTTACTTGTAAGCTGCCTAGAGTCACTTAGAGATGGGCAGCTTATAATAAAATAAATAAATAAAATAAATGCGGACCAATAAATATGATTTAATACTTTGTTCTCTTTCTTAATGATTAGGCACTGAATATGAATATCATACCATCTGGGGGTAGACTCTCTTTTTCTCTCAGATTTAGTTATCTGTCTCATCCTGCCAGTTGATAAAAGTGTTTTATCACATTCCAGCTACAAGATTTCCAAAAATATGGGAAAACTTATATTTGTCTCCACTCTGGTTTCCTAGGTAGGGTGAGTGTTCAGCAGAATAATTCTGAGAGTATTTGATTCGCTTTTCCATTTTGTTCATTTATTTTAATGTATATTTTTTTCTTGTTAAACAAAATTAGATATAGGTAGTACACTACACTTATCTCTAACATCTCAGCTATTTATGCATTGATACATTGATATATATTATCCTCTACGTTGCGTGAATGTGAAGGAGTCCATTTTGTGACACATCGTAGAAAACCGAATGTTGCATGATTTGGTGTTTTGTTCTCTCCTCAGTGAAAGATAGACTACAGAAACGAAGCTGATCTCCAGATTGTCCTTTCTGAGGAGACCAAGGAAAAGCAGACCTTTTTCAGTTTTTGTGTTCCATCTAGATCTTAACTGTGGTGGAGCTTGTATATTTCTGAATTCAAAACAGAAACCTAAACAAGATTTTTTTTTTTTTTTTTGGTATTGTGAGCTACTCAGAGTTGGAGTCAGGCACCACTGAAACCAAACGAAAGAAATAAATAATAAAGAAATAAAATGCAGTCATCTTATGAGAACTATCAGAAATATCCAGGGAAGTAAATTGTGGCTTGTGAAGATCTTGCTAGAATAGTATTTATTTTTACTAGAATGAAAAGAATTTTAGTTTTGAAAAGAAGATTCACTGAGCATTTAGATTAGCTCCTAAATAAATCTTGCATAGGAGAGCAGCTATAATGGACAGGGCATAGCTTTAATGGGGCTGAAACAAATAATCCAATGAAATAATTACTGTAATTGTTACAGCATAAATTACATCCATAATTTTCTATCATAGTTTTATATTCCAGAATTGCTTAAAATAATTAATATTGGCTTGAAACACAGTTTAATAATAATAAAAAAGTTTTGGGCAGCCTTGGCTTTCCTTGCAGAGCATTTAAACTCCAAAATAATACTACTTAATTTGACTCACATCTGGGGAGGAAGAATTGAATTTCTATAGATGCAAAATGCAATTATTGGAATGCAACCAATCGTAGGATAGGGTAAATAGGATGCTTTGTATAGTGCCATAGAATAACAGACCATTATGATTCTTAGAAGCCAAGTTACAAATTTAGGAGCCAACCAGTTTTCTAATTTGCTCGGAGAGAGGAAGAAATGGAGATCAGAATGCACAATTAAAGGAAATGACTTTTGTTTGCATGGTCTGGTCCTGGCAGTAGTCATTTCAGGATGTCAAAGCTCTAGCATAAAAGAAACACTGGACTTGGGGATTTTTCTTTTGGTGGTTGACTGATGGTTGTGATGACTCTTGTGATGACTCTCAGCAGTCCAGGTTGTGCTTCCATAGATGCTCTTGGAGAAAAATGGGCTAGGTAGGTGTAGGAAAAGGAGGGGCAGAGCAGCAAAAGACCACGAAAATGGATTACAAACTAGCGGGCAGGCAAGGAATATCAGATGTTTTGCTGCCCAAAGTGAGGCCAAATAGCACTATGATGTCATTCCTAAGGTCATTCTTGACCGGGAAGCATGGCTGCCATTACTGACTATTGGAGGTAGCCAAATTTCCCCTCAAATAGTGTTTCTATGAATTACATCTACTGAGTCATGAATATATCTACTAGAGTGATTGCAAGACTTTAACAAGACTTGTTAAAATAAAGCCCCCAAAAGAGAGAAAGCTCTTATTTACAGGCATGCCTCGCAAAAATGTTTAGAATTTATCCATCCTGAAAATTAATCTAGAAGTGTTTTGCAAGCAATCCTTTTTGAAGAGCTATGTGAGAATTACCTTCATTATAGATATCAGTATGGACAATGATTGGCATGTTCTAATATATTACAATCATATTTCTCAAACCTGGCAGCTTCCATAATTCTGGGAATTGAGGTACATATATGTGGAAAGTTGCCAAAGTGGGAGACATTGTTAACTACAGGAATTCTATAGTAGCTTATTTTTTTCCTGTAACGCAGTTGGGAAAAAGACCATATTTTAAAAAGAAAAAATGCAGTTCTAAGGATAGAATGACACCAGTAACAATTATACATATAAATTAGTACTGCTTGTTCTTTGAACATTTCAGTGGAATTGATTAAAGCTGGAAAATGATTGATACAATAATGTCATGATTGATTGATTGATTGATTATGTGCTATCAAGTCGTTTTTGACTCTAGTGATCACACAGGTAGATTTTCTCCACGATGATCTATTCCTAACATCTTTATCACAGTTTTATTCTGTCACCTCCCATCTTCTAGCAATTATATTAGAGCTGAAAGACCACAGGAATATGTGGATATGGCAAATGAAGTTATAATCACCATAGTATGTAAAACACTAAAATATTCTTGTTTATGTGCCACCAAGTCATTGCCAACCCTTAGTGACCCTAACCTGGTCTTTCAGGTCTTCCAATGTTGTACTCATTGCCACTCTGTGTACATCTACCTTGGTACTGGTCATCCTCTTCTCTTTCCTTCCACCTTTCTCAGCATTAGGTCCTTCTCCAGAGAGCTAGGTCTTCATATTATGTGTCCAAAGTAGGATAATTTAAGGCATGTCATTTGTGCCTTGGGTGACAACTCTGGTTTGATTTGTTCCATGATCCATTTGTTTGTTTTGTTGGCTGTCTGCAGTATTCTTGGGAGCCTTTTCCAACATCAAAGTTCCAAAGCGTCAGTACTCTTCCTATCCTGCTTTTTCAAAGTCCAACTTTCATGGAGCATCAGAGGGAATATCACTTAAATAATGGGTTAATTGAAGTAAGAGGCCTATGTTTCTATATATTTCTGCAATATGCTTTACCTCTTCATGTAAACCAAAGAGAAAAGTTAAAACTTATTAATGCTACCTATGGCATTTTCCTTTAACTTAGAATCCTCTAAATATATCTAAATGACTGAAAATTCCAGAATTCTCAGCCAGTGTGGCCAAAGATGGTGGGGTGATGTTGGTTTGCAGCCTCAATATAACTAAGAGTACTAAATTGAGTATAGGATAGTAATTGGAGCCTCAACAATGTCAAAGCATTAGAATAGCTTTTTAAGCTATTTAACTGCTGATAAAAACAGTACTTTTACACCACTGTGATTGAAAGTTAAGCCCATTACTTTAAAAGTCCTTTAGGAACAGACCTGCCAGATCCACAGGATCAAAATTTGTACTCAGTTCATTTCATTATAAATTAGAGCGTGTTCTTTCTCAACTCTTTTTCAGCCCGTGTCCCTCATCTTGTGGCAATTGCCTCAACACACCGTGTTACAATAAGAAATTGAGTCAGTGTAAAATAAATTAACTGATAATCAAATTAAATAAAAGAAACTCTATTTCATAGTATATTCTTTTAATCTACCCATTTCAGCAGAGATAATTTATTAGGATTTCCTTGTGATAATACAGGCAAACCTCAAGATCTTCTTTGTCTACTTATACTCTTTTTTTTTTTTTTTTGTCTGCGCTCAGTCATTGCTGACCCTGCAGTGACTGCTTGGACGAGTCCTTGCAGTTTTCAAGGCAACTGTTCTTCGGAAGTGGTTTGCCAGAGCCTCCTTCCTAGGGCAGAGCCCAGCTGGCGAGCGCAGGAGGCAGGGTTTCCGTTGCTTCGCGCCCTTTTCGGGCGCGCGCGGTTTTTCGCGCTTACCGGCAACTGCTCCCAACTCCTTTTTTGCAAGGCGCCGCCAGCATTTTTCCTCCCACCGGAGTGAGAGTCCCCATTTATCTACTCACGTAAGTTTTCGAACTGTTGGGTTGACAGGAACTGGGGAGGAAACAGGAGCTCACCCTGTTTAACGCGAAGGCTGGACTCGAACCGCTGAAGCGTCGACCATTTCTTTCAACTTTCAGCGTCATTAAGCCGCTGCGCCACCGCATCCCCCACTTATACTCATAGCAAGATTCTAATAAAATGTAAATAATAATAATAATAATAATTTAAATTTATATGCTGCCTGACTCCCAGCAACTCTGAATTTAGAAGAACTCAGTACAACTGATCTGGAAATAAGCTGCAGTTTCATTCCTAGAAGAATTAGTCCAGTAAAGTCTGTTAGACATATGAGTTAATTCAAAATTCACTGGGGGTTTTAGTCTTCCTGACTACAAATGACTGATAACTTCATGAAATTATTTGGACTTTGAAGAACCAGAATCAGGATAGGAAGAGTACTGGTGCCTTTTAACTGTGGTGTTGGAGAAGACTCATGAGAATACCATGGACATCCAAGAAAACAAACTGATGGATCATCAAATAAATCAACCCAGAGTTCTCACTTGGGGCAAATGACCAGGCTCAAATGATCCTACTTTGGACACATTCTGCAAAGACCCAGCTCTCTGGAAAAGGCTCTAATGCTGGGAAAGGTGGAAGGAAAGAGAAGAAGAGGATGACCAGCAGCAAGGTGGATGGACTCAGTTACAGCAGCAAAGAGTGCACCGTTGGGAGACCTAAAAGACCAGGTTAGGGTCACTAAGAGTTGACAATGACCTGATGGCACACAAACAAGAATATTTTAGTGTTTTACATACTGTGGTGATTATAACTGCATTTCCCATATCCACATATTCCAGTGGCCTTTCAACATTAATATAACTGCTAGAAGATGGGAGGTGACAGAAGAAAACTGTGATAAAGATGTGGAGCGTCATGTGCACATCAGAGTAAGAAATAACCTTGGTTTGGTTTTTTTTATTGCCAATTGTTATTTTTTCATTGAAAACATGTAAAGTTATTTATTTATTTATTTATTTATTTATTTATTTATTTATTTTTCAGATTTGGACACCGCCCATCTCAGGAGGAAGTGAGTTTTATTATAAACTACCAAAGGGGCAGTTTACAATAAAAACAACAAATAAATATTAATTAAAATACAATAAGAATAGTATAAAATACAATAAAACCACATACATACATAAATAATAATATCTTCCAAGGTGCTGGTGATTGAAAAGATATTAACGTATGGGAGCATCTTCAAGATGCCGGCCACCCCTTTTCTTGCCCCATGCAAGTTGGCAGAGCTTGGCCTTGACTGCTTTCCAGAAGGTCAAGAAAATAGGGGCCTGCCTCACCTCTGGGGGGAGGGTATTCCATAGGGCGGGAGTCATGGCAGAGAAGGCTCTCCTTTTGGGCCCCACTAGTTGACATTCTTTTGTCAATGTGGTCCATAGCATACCCACTCTGCTTGACTGGGTGGGATGGGTTGATGTAGCAGGGGTGAGATGGTCCCTCAGGTAACCTGGTCCCATGCCATGTAGGGCTTTAAAGATGATAATCAACACCTTGAATTGGGCCCAGAAGCAAACTGGGACCTAATGCAGCTCGTGCAGCAAAGGTGTGACATGTGCCATCTTTGGGGCACCCAAAATTGCCTGCGTGGCTGCATTTTGAACCAGCTGTAGCTTCTGGATACTTTTCAAGGGTAGCCTCATGTAGAGTGCATTGCAATAGTCTATACGAGAGATGACTAGGGCATGAGTGGCTGACTGGAGGGCCTCCCGATCCAGGAAAGGGCATAACTGGCACATAACACATAGTTGAGCAAAAGCCCTCCTGGCCATGACTGCCACCTGCTCTTTGAGCAGGAGTCATGAGTCCAGGAGTCCCCCAGATTATGCACCATGTCTGTCTGGGGTACCCCATCCAGAACCAAAGATGGTAAACTTCCAGATATAGAGGAGCCCCCAACCCATGACCACTCCATCTCATTAGGGTTCAGCTGAAGAGTGTTGTTCCCCATCCAGACCCCCACAGTCTCCAGGCACCGTGAAAGGGTAGTTACAGCATCACTCAGATCACCTGGGATGGAGATGTATAACTGGGTATCATCTGCATATTGATGATACCTCATTGCATGGTGGCAGATAATCTCACCCAGTGATTTCATGTAGATGTTAAAAAGGAGTGGGGAAAGTACTGAACCCTGTGGCACCTCACAAAGGAGGGGCCATGGGCTGGACCTCTTGCTCCCTATCAACACTGGGACCAGCCCTGGAGGAAGAAGGTGAACCAGCACAAAACTGTGCTACCCACCCCCAACTCCCCGAGCCAACCCAAAAGGATACCATGGTCGATGGTATCGAAAGCCACTGAGAGGTCAAGAACAGCAAGGATGGATGCACTACTCCATCCTGCTCCCACCAGAGATCATTCAAAAGTGCAACTAATGCTGTTTCCATCCCATATCCGGGCCTGAAACTCAACTGAAAAGTGTCCAGATAATCCATTTCATCCATGATCCTCTGGAGCTACAACACTACCACTTTCTCAACCACCTTCCCTAAAAAGGGGAGGTGGGAGACTGGACAAAAATTGTCCAGTACAGTGGGATCCAGCGATGGTTTCTTGAGGAGGGGGTGTACCAGTGCCTCTTTAAAGGCCTCTGGAAACACTCCCTCTGTCAAGGATGAATTCACCATCGCCTGGACCCACCCACACGTCACCTCCTGAGCTGCCTTAACCAGCCAGGAGGGACATGGATCTAATTGACAGGTGGTGGCATTTACAGCCAGGAGGACCCTGTCCACTTCCTCAGGTCCAACAGGATCAAACTGTTCCCAGATAACAGGGTAAGTACGTACCACAGGCCATGCCACACACTTGGTATCCTATTGGGAAAGTATCTGAGCAATTTTATCCTCCAGAAAACTCCTCTGTGCAGCCCTCTAGATGGGTCACTGGGCCCACCTTTCCCAGAAGAGATTGGGTGATCTTAAACAGGGCTGCTGGGCGGCATTCTGTGGATGTAATAAGAGCAGAGAAATGTTGAAGTTTAGCTGCTCCTACCGCCACAAAGTAGGCCTTAATAGCTGCTCTAGCCTATGTTTGGTCGGATTTAGTCCTCGTTTTTTTCCAGCAGCACTCTAGACATCTCTTATTCCTTTTCAGAACCCTCAGCTCCTCCATAAACCATGGGGAGTATCGGGCTCGATGGGTCAAGAAAGGTTGCACGGGCACGATCTTGTCCAAGGCCTCGACCACCTTCCTATTCCAGGTGGTGGCCAGGGCCTCTGCTGGACCATTCAACAGATCCTCAGTTATAGTCCCCAGCTCCCACTGGAACCCCATTGGGTCCATCAGTCGCTGGGGGCAGGCCAATCAAATGGGTCCTGCCTCCCTGCAGAGGGGGATAGCATAGGAGAATCTCAGGGTCACCAGGGCATGATCCGACCATGACAAGGGGGACACATGTAATTTCCCCTTTAGAACACTTGCCATTGCTCCAACAAGAAAACCAAGTCCAGTGTGAGTTCACTGTCCTGAGTCGGGCTGTGAATAATCTTGGACAGGCCCATGGCCACCACGGTGGCCATGAACTCCAAGGCTGCCTCTAAGGAACATCCCAGGAACAGCAGACTGAAGTCACCCAGAACCATGAGTCTGGGGAACTCCACCACCAGCCCCGAGACAGCCTCAGGCAGGGAGGTTGCTATGCAGCAGGGAGGTTGGTACAGTAGCAACAGTCCCAACTGTTCTTGCGAGCCCAACTTCAGGAATTGGGTCTCACAACCAGCCACTTGTGGAACAGTGCCCCTGAAGACCAACAGAGACTCCCGGATGACAACCACTACCCCTCCTCCCCTGCCCTGGGGTCTCAGCTGTTGCCAAACCATAAACCCAGCTAGGCACATTTCTGAAAGGGGACCCCTCCCTTCAGGGCCTAGCTAGGTCTCAGTGATACACACCAGGTTGGCCCACTCCTCAGTGATCAGATCAGATCAGATCACATATGGGGAGCCTTGTTGTTAACTGACCTGGCATTAAGAAGCAGCAGCCGAAAGCCAGGGCCACCATGGATCTGCTGTCCAGGGCCTGGGTCTGAGTACAGAGGGCCAGAACATGCCACCAGTAACAAACACTGGGGGTGCCTTCCCCGAGAGTGGCCCGCTCTCTGACTCCCATCATAATATCCCCTGCCTGTCACCACCTGAATAGTGTAACCTGCCCTAACTTCCCCAGAGTCTTCATTCCCCCTTCTCCCAATCTCCATCCTCCAGTTTCCCTGGTTAGGGGGCCCTCCATCCAACCATACACCAACAGACAATCTCAATCAATCAGAGGATGGTGGTGGGCTCTTCAGCACTTCAGCTACTGCTCTCAGTGCTGTTGGAACCCTAATCCTCACCCCCTTCATTCACTATCACTCACTGTCACCCACTGTGCCCCCTTCACTGGCCTCTCTCACTAGCTGGCAGGGGGTGTTATAATAAAAAGGGACACACCATTTTCAAATTATCTTTGGGAAAAGCTTCTGGTTGGGGGAATAGAAAGGAAAGGAGATGAGCAAGTAACTATAGTTCTCATTGATTAGGAGAAGCTATTATGATTTACTTTGCTGATTATTTTTTAAAAAGCCAGTCCTGGTAGCATACCATATCTGCATTCACAGGAAGTTATAATAAATATGCCAGTGAGTCTCACAAGAATATACACTCCTCTGTAAGGTTACCATTCTACAATCCATAATTTAGAATAAAGTCCAGTAACTAAGACAAAAGATTTGAGGACCTTAATGTAGCACTTGTACCTCAATCTGCAAGGGTGACCACACCACTGTCACCCTATCAATTCTCAAAAAATCCTTAAAAGGTAGAATCAGGTTATTTCTATTTCTCAGCTAGGATTGAAGATGGCAATATGATATTAACTGATGAATCCTCAGAAGTAAATCCTGCTGAACACCAAAGGAGGAAATGAGGAGGCTGGGTAATGCATGGATGTGCTTCAAAAAGAATAAGGATTTCAAAGAGGATAGGAAATAGATTGGCAGCTTATCTTCCAAGGAGTCATAGGTAGAGGAATTTTTTATCAGTGTTATCCAAATTGTATTTTAAAAAATGATTGCAAAGGTGTTATGTCCTGTAAAAGAAAAGTTACTTTATACTTTAGTTCTCACTGACCTCAGTTGTGTCCCTCCTGTGATAACTAGCAAAAAGATATCCCCAAAATTAAGTTAGAACTTCTTACCTTATAATTTTCTTTAGATTACATCTTGCAATCCTTTGGAAAAGAAAGATACCCAACTGTGCTATCTTAATTCAGCTTGGTTGCTACAGAGGGAGGCAGAGAGAAAAAAAACTGAAGTGTTCAGTTTTTACATAATATATTTGGAAAGGGGACAACAGCCTGCATCAACTATTGAAGTTGCTTTCTGTAGACTTTTATGAGTTTTTAACTGAATTAATATAATAGCTTAATATCAATAACCTAATTATTGTTAGATTTTTATTTTTATGCATCATGTCCCAGTTTTGGTTCAACATGGAACCCAGACACCAATTCAGGGCATCCACAGATGTAAAGGAGAGATAAAGGTAGAGGTTGTTCACATTTTGATGAGAACTCAGCAGACTTCACTGGATGATCTCCTTAGCAGTTTCATGTATTGTAGATGTCAAACAGCATGGGAGATAAGTTAAACTCGGGTGAACTCCATGACAAACCTACCATGAAGCAGAACTATAATATCTTTTGGAAAAGAGCCAGCAAAGTAGGTATGAAACCATTATAAAATAAAGGCTCTACCTCAGACAATTGGTCTGAAAGTATTTTATGACTAAAAGGATAGAAAGCTGCTGAGAACTCCAAAAGAATCAATCTGGTTATAACCCTCATTTCTGTCTTGGCAGATTTTGTCCCACAGAGCAACTACAATTACTTCTGTCCAAAGCAAGGCTTGAAGCTGGATTGAAATGGATGTAGAAAATCAGCTTCATCAAAAATTTCTGGACCTGACCAGTAGACGTGTTCTTGAGTATCTTACCCAACTGACAAACAGTTATTTATTGCTTCTTAGCCTGAATACACATGAAGTGTGTTGGTTTCCCCCGAGATCTGAATGGGTCCCACTCTATTGTTGTTTAGAACATCTGTGAAGACCTGGTTCTTCACCCAGGCCTTTGGCAAGGAAGAGAGAGACCCTTTGCTTCACTGAGCTTGTCATCTTTTATCTTTTATCTTTCATGTTTTATTGATTTGATTGGAATTTCTTTGTTTGATTGTTGCAAGCTGCCCAGAGTCATTGAGAGCGGGGTGGCCAAATAAAAACATAAAGGAGGGGGAAGAGGAGAATAGTGTTATCCGAACCTTACTCTTGCAAGCTGCTTTTTTCTGGGTCACAACAGTGGGGATAACAAATATTTGAACTTGATACGTCAGAAAAGTATGGAGACTTTTGTAATGAAAGCCTGCTTGTTGATTTCTACAGAAAGATTTTGAAACAGAGGGGTGCCGTGTTTGAACCAAGCAGGAAAGTAATGAAAGAATGTTTTTATAGTCATCCCAAACCATTGTCTCCAGTGAACTTTGAATTAGCTCCTGGAGGATAGATGATTGGGATGTTGTTGTGTTTACTGGTAGGATGCTGTTTCTCTAGTGTTGTTGGAGCTCTTCTAGTAAATGGGAGGTTGCTGAGAATTGGCACTTCTTGAAAAACTCCAGCTGCCTAATGGCCTTGTATGCGCTTAACATTCTTTGATGTTTAGCATGGGTAGTGGGAGGTCACAGGCCTAACCTTTTGTTCTGGTTACATTGCTCTCATATTACGCAGTGCTGTTTGCATGAACAATATAGTCCCACAATCCTTCAGTTATGCATTTTCTGAATGGCATGTTACCCCAATATGCTTCACAAAGTGAACATTCCAAATCCACGTTACTAAATATGGATGATGTTGTAATCAGATTCAGACATTTTCCTCTACTCTGATTTGAATGGGATGAATAATACAAGTTTTTGCCTAAGGAATTCTGTTAAATGATCTGGTATACTTCATATGTTTTTTTGAATCTAGGGCAGCCTTTTGGGGAAAGGGGTTAATATTATCAATCCTAGTGACAGAGCTGAACCATTCACATACAGTCAAGGTACAACATTAGTTAACGATAGACAAACCTTTAACACAAAGAACTAAGCAACCCACAAAGCCTGGCTTGTATCACCCTGACTAATTTATGCACAAGATGGGAAGCAAAGGTGGGAATCAGATGAACTAAATATATCCCCAAACTGCTGTAGGTTGAAGAGTCATGTGTGAAAATCAGTAGCAGCTGAACAAATAACATGTCAGAAATCTAGTCATTGGGGTTAGTGTTCCAGGATCCCCTCTCTCTTACGTTAAACCTACTTCAATTCACATTTCAGAAATACCCAAGAGTTTAACTCAAATGTCCTTACTAGTTTGCAGCTGATGCAAACATGTAACAACCACACCGAAACAAAGAGAAAGGTTGATATCCATGTTTTTTCTGTAAATGCCAGGAGTCTCATGAAAGTATAGTAGTGTAAAAGTACTGTAAGTCAGTATATAAATAATCCAATAAATAAACTTGAATTAACCTTATCAAATAAGTTGAATGCATTTTCCAAAAGAGACATACTCCCTAGAACATCTTGGAGATACAAATATTTTATTTACACAAGACACAGCTACCTAGCCAGCTTCTGGCAGATCCCAATAGCTGCAGAATCAGCCCTAATTGTCACTTTCATCACAGCTTTGAGATGGGTTTCTTTCCATCAGTTGTACTGAAGTTTTGGGCATTTATTTGTTTCCTTAAGACTTTACAAATGCCATGTCACAACTCTTTTATATCAAGCGGATCATCAGTTCTTGAAAAGAATTGGAGAGATCTGTAGCAGACTCAGTTAATGATAGGAGTTTTCCAAAAGTAAATAGCAACAACAACAATCCCTCCATGGATATCCCCTTGTCGTGGGGGAGGGGCTTGTGATGCTCTGATGAGGTTGAGAGCTATGCTGGTGGTAGCGTATTCTACCAGAAGGGTCACCCATGTCAGACCGGTCTCAGCAGAAGTGCCAGACTAAGTGTATCCATCAACCCTTTCACTATCATGAGAAAACAGAAAAAGAACCCTATACTGGGTCGGTTGTCACTGGGTCAACAAGGATTGCGTCAGATGTTAGAGTTCCTGGGCATCTGTTGACAAGTGGGCAATGGAACTCAGAAGCTATGGCTCAGCAACCAGGGCTTAGCCCTCTGGGATTATTGGAAGAACAACCACAGACAAGACAAAAGTATACTGTGTTTGAAAATTGCACCATTATGGCCTGCTATTATAAATCGGAACCAACAAAGCGGGGCTGCTTAAAGCGAATGTTTAAACTGTGGGAAGGAACTTATCTAGACTTAAATATCACTGAACAACTATTAGCAGATCAAAGGAGATTCATTACCATAAATAAAATATTCAAGGATGCAGAACTGGAAGAGATTCAGAAAAATTGTGAAGATGGAAGACCCAAAAACAATAGAAACGCAGATAACAATTGAAAATATAGAGGAAACAGCTGATATGAACTGCAGAAATGATAGTTTAGAAATAATAACAACAGAACCAGTACAGGCCAGCACTGAAACAACCAATGAACTGACCCCCTGCCAAGAAGAATTAAAAGAGAAAATTATGGCATATGCAGAATTGCCCGTAGAGAGACAAAGACTGCCAGCATTGAAAGTAGTGCCCAAAAAAGACCTGGTGCCCATAATGAAGGATGTGAATAAGGTGCTTGCAAGGATTAAAATAGTACCTATTGAACAGACCAATCAGCTTGCCTACAGTAGAACAGTGGTGGTCACAGAACTCAGTATCAAAATTAGAAAATTAGAAGCAAAATCATATTCAGTCCCAAAGTGGAAGATCAGACTGGAGGCCAAGATAAAGAAATTGAGACCAGAAGTGAGTAATTTCAAGAACATGAAAGAGGAAAAATTGAAGAATGTAAGGATCAAGACAAGCCTAATAAAAAAAAATTGGCTTAGCACCAGAAAAATTGAAGAAGCTTTGTAAATCATAAAGCAACAAATAACTGCAACAGCTGGGAAAATTGAACACTATGAGGCACGAATCATCCAATTTAAGCAAAATCAGCTGTTTCAATCAAATCAGAGGCAATTCTATCATAGTATAAATGGCAATAGAAATCCTAAAAATGGAAAACCAAACAAAAAGGAAACAATTCAGTTTTGGAAAGATCTATGGGAACCTCAAAAAGAGTATAATAAAAATGTTGGATGGATAAAAGAATTTGAAGATGAATTTAGTAAAAATCAAATGGAAGAACTAATAACAGCAGAAATGGTTAAAAATTGAGTGAAAAGGATTAAAAACTGGACATATCCTGCAAATGATCAATTACATGGCTTTTGGCTCAAATATCTGACTAGCTTACATCCAATTATAGCTAAATGGAGTATTGCATAAAGGAGACATCAGTGACTGGTTAATAACTGACAAAACTGATCTGATTCAAAAAGACCCAGAGAAAAGGACAATACCAGGAAACTATAGGCCAATAACATGTTTGCCTGCAACGTTTAAATTACTCACAGGCATAATAGCAGACAACATCCAAGATTATTTAGAAGAAAATAACATTCTTCCAGTAGAACAAAAAGGAAATAAAAGCAAAAGCAGAGGTAGAAAAGACCAACTTCCGATTGATAAAATGGTTTTGGAGAATTGCAAAAGCCGAAAAACCAATTTACATATGGTCTGGATCGATTATAAAAAGGCGTTTGATTCATTACCACATAGTTGGTTCATCAAATATTTGGAAATAACTGGTGTCAGTAAAAACATTAGAATTTTTATAGAAAAAATAATGAAGCAGCAGAAGACAGAATTGGTGGTTGGAAATGAAAAATATGGACTTGTCAACATTAGGATAGGCATCTTCCAGGGTGACTCATTATCACGCTTATTATTTGTCACTGCTATGATCCCACTTTCAGTGATTCTGAAGAAAACAAATCTTGGCTATCAAACAGTATAAATGCTAATAAAATCTCACATTTGCTTTATATGGATGATCTGAAGCTTTATGGAAAATCAGAAATTGAAATCCAGTCATTGACAAATACTGTAAGCATTTTTAGCACAGATATAGCAATGGAATTTGGCCTACAGAAATGTGCTACAGTAAAATCACAAACAGTAATGGAATTGAAATGCCAAATGGCCAAACCACTAGGAGACATCAGGATGAAGTCTACAAGTATCTGAGCATTTTACAGTTGGATAACATCAAGCATGGACAAGTTAAAAATGTGATTTTTATCCAAAAAATCAATACATCCAAAGAGTAAGAAAATTTGAATACATCCAAGGAGTAAGAAAATTGCTAAAGACAAAACTGAACAGTGAAAACACCATCAAAGTCATCAATACCTGAGCCCTACTTGTTATGCAATACACTGCTGAAGTTATTAACTGGACACAAACTGAACTGGACTGTTTGGACTGAAAAAGAAGGAAACTGATGACTATTTACTATGCATTAGCTCCCTGTAGTGATATTGATAGATTATACCTGCCCTGCAAAAATGGAGGCAGAGGTTTACTTCAAGTCAAACAAACTGTCGGAGAAGAAAAGCATGTGTTGGCTGATTATGTAAAAGATAGTCAAGAACAAACAGTGATGCAAGTTAAAAATGGGAACTTACTGAATGTATAAGAAACAAAATGTAAATATCAAAATAATGTAATAAAGTCAGGAACAGAATGCTGGCAAGGAAAAGCATTACATGGCCAATTTCTACAAAGATTAAGGGGAAAGTGGATAAAGATAAAACCTGGCAATGGCTTACAACTGGAACATTAAAAAAAGAAACTGAAGGCTTGATTTTGGCTGCTCAAGAGCAAGCTATTCGAACTAATGCAATCAAGGCCAGAACTGAAAAATCATCAAATGATTCAAAGTGCAGATTGTACAAAGAAGCAGAAGAAACGGTAGATCATATACTCAGCTTGTGCAAGAAAATTGCACAAACTGATTATAAACAATGACACAACACAGTCACCAAAATGATTCACTGGAACATCTGTAAAAATTATCATGTGCCAGTAATGAAAAATTGGTGGGAACAAGTAGTTGGAAAAAGTAGTTGAAAATGAGCAAGTTAAAATATTGTGGGATTTCTGAATGCAAACTGATAAAGTCTTGGCGCATAACACACCAGATTTAACTGTGGTTGAAAAGAAGGAAGTGTGGATAATTGATGTGGCAATACCGGGGGATAGTAGAATAGAAGACAAAGAATTGGAGAAGATCACAAAGTATCAAGATCTGAAAATCAAAGTTGAAAGATTATGGCACAAAATGGCTGTTATCAGCGCACTGGGTGCCATACCAAAAAACCTTGGATGGCACTTAGAAAATCTTTGCATTGACAAAATTTCCGTCAATTACAAAAGGCCACACAGCTTGCATCCACATGTATACTATGCCGACACATTATGATATCCTAGGTTCTTGGGAAAAACTTGATGTGAATGAAGGCCAACACCAACTAAACTAGCAGCTGTAATTTCATGTTGTTGTGTATATAATAATAATAATTATTATTATTATAATTATTATACAGGTAGTCCTCAGGTTACGACTGCAATATGGACCGGGATTGCCATCACTAAATGATGTGGTCATAAAGTGTGGTGTCACATTACAGCACCACTTAGTGACAGCAATTCCAGCAGTCCTGATTGCCATTGTAACCCCAGAACTGTGCAGGGCTCCTCAGGAGAAAAAGTGGTGGGAACGATTTACAGGAGTGACTTGCAAATTTTCCTGCCAGCTTCCTCATTGACTTTGCTTGTGGAAAGTCGGCAGGGAAGGTCACAAATGGTGATTACATGACTGTGGCTCACTGCAATGTGGTAATCATGGGGTGGGCACCTGAGTGCCCAGATCATGATCATGTGACCTCGGGGACATGGCAACAGCCACAACTTTGTGGACCAGACATAAATCCCCCTTGTTCAGCACTGTTGTAATTTTGAACAGTTGTTGAATGAGTGGTCATAACTCAAGGACTACCTGTTAGTCTAGATGCAGAGGAAGTTCAAACTATCATCTCAAATTCTGAGCTTCCAGGAAATCAGTGATATACAGTTCAAGGTATACTAAAAAAATCTAGATTACTTGGTAGAGAAGTTCAAACATTTGTGAGCTGTTTTTAAGTCCACAGCACTCAAGTTACTGGAGAAGTAAATAAAAAATACCTTTCAGCAATATGAAATGAAACCTAAATAAATCTTTTTCAGGGCTAAATAATCTTGCATCCACAACTGCTGAAAAAAAGTGCAAATTGCAGCCTTCAAAGTGTTGCTCACTCTTGTCATGTAGCAACTGATTACAAAACTTGATTTTATTTTTCATTTTCAAACACTTGGATGAGGGCTTTTCCACACAGAACCTTTTCCACTCTCAGTCCCTACAAAGAATCTTGAAACTAGCTGTATGACCATCTTCACTCCTGCCAGTCATGGAACACTGAGAACAGATGGGATCACTATGAGCCAAGCCATGCTCCCGTCAGCCAATCATTAGAAGAGGGGGGATTACCATTCAATCATGCCTTGCTGGTTATGATAGCTCGTGAAATAATAAAAATCTCTTTGCCTCCACTCTACACAGGGAAAAACAAATCACAAGCCCCATCTTCTGTTTTTCAAGACACACAGTGTCTTGCATTTTGCAAAACAAAATAAAACATCTGAGCTGTTTGTACGAGGAGAAATCCATCTGGCCATCAAGATATCATTTATCCTACAGAGAAATATCTATTAAAAGGTATGATGATGCATGACACTGTAGTTTAGCAATCCAGCTTTTGTGTGAGTAGGGAAGAGAGAATAATAGCTTACTTGAGCCTGGAGGATGAGAAATGGGGTACGGCAGGTGTTTAGTATAGCCTACTTATGTACAAGGCAAGTGAAGATGACTTTTTTGTTGTTGTTTTGTTTTAAGAGAAAGATTGTGAAACTGATTAGAAATTGGTTAAAGGTAAAAACTGTGTTTGCTGTCTATGTCCCTTTCCACTGTGATCGCGCCTCAACATACTCATCAGGCCCCTCCCCTTTAAGGGAGATATCGCCATGACTGAGAAGGATGTTGACAATGAGCTGCTGGATTATGAGGATGACAAGGTGGAAAACCAGGCAGCTGGAGATGTCCCATCTAAGAAAGACATCAAGGGATCCTATGTCTCCATCCACAGTTCTGACTTCCGTGATTTCCTATTAAAACCAGTACACCATTGTTGCCATTGTTGACTGTGGCTTTGAGCACCCTTTAGAGGTGCAACACAAGTATATCTCACAGGCAAACGTGGGCATGGATGTTCTGTGCCAGGCCAAATCTGGAATGGGCAAGACTGCTGTCTTTGTTTTTGCTACACTTCAACAGTTGGAGCCAGGAACAGGACAGGTTTCTGTGCTGGTGATGTGTCATACCCATGAACTGGCTTTCCAGATTAGTAAGAAATATGAACAATTTTGCAAGAAGAAGGATGAGGAAGTTCTGAAGAAGGACTACCCCCACATTGTGGTGAGGACCCCAGGCCAAATCCTGATTTTGGCCTGCAACAAGACCCTCAACCTCAAATATATCAAGCACTTCATCCTGAACAAATGCGATAAAATGCTTGAGCAGCTTGACATGCACTGGGATGTCCAGGAGATCTTCTACATGACCTCATATGAAAAGCAGGTCATGATGTTCAGTGCCACTCTAAGGAAGTGTGCTGCGAATTCATGCAAGATCCTATGGAGATCTTCATGGATGACAAGACCAAGCTGATGCTGCACGATCTCCAGCAGTACGTCAAACTGAAAGACAACAAGAAGAGTTGCAAGCTGTTTGACCTGCTTGATGTGCTGGAGTTCAGCCAGTGGTCATCTTTGTGAAGTCTGTACAACATTGCATAGCTCTGGCTCAGCTCTTGGTGGACAGAATTTCCTGGCAATTATCATAATAGGGGCATGCCCCAGGAAGAGAGATTGTCATGGTACCAGCAGTTCAAGATTTCCAGTGTCGTATCTTGGTAGTCACCAATCTGTTTGTTCCTGGCATGGATATTGAGCAGATCAACATTGCTTTCAACTATGAAATGCCAGGATTCAGATACTTATGTGCACCAGGTGGCTCATGCAGGTTGACAAAGGGTCTGGTAATCACTTTCATGTCAGATGAGAATGATGCTAAGATTCTCAGTGAAGTGCAGGACCACTTCAAAGTGAACATCAGTGAACTACCTGATGAAATTGACATCTCCTCCTACACTGAACAGTCATGATAAAAGGGGGCTTGCCTCTCCATGTTGACCTTGGTTTTAATTCCTGACCTCTGCCAGTTTCCTGAAACTTCACATTTAATTTCACCTGTTGGAGAAAAAGTTACTGACTGTCTGGAACACAAACTCACCCCAGTCCCCTAATTTGTTATTACAATAGCCTTTCACATTTCTGGTAAGTTGTTGATTGGCTGAACTTTGTATCTTGTAGACTCAGATTTGCCTTTCTAGTTATATTTAAGTCATCCTGACTTTCACTTTTTTTTAAAAAAAATCCTGCTTTACTGTAATAACACTTTTGACAAGCAGCACAAGATTTTTGGGAGAACTTATCACCTGCAAATGAATATGTCACTGTAGAAGAACATCTGGAAAACTCTAGAACCTATTTATTTATGTTGAGGTTGGGATGAATATCCCTTCTCATTTTCTGAGTTATCTGTCCCCAGCCAAGAGTATATCAATCACTTTTTGGGGGGTGTCTGTGAGTCAGTGTTGAGTCCTGGAGACTGCCTGGACAAGATACTGCAGTTTTCTTGGCAAGATTTTTCAGAAGTGGTTTGCCCTTGCCTCCTTCCTAGGGCTGAGAGAGAGTGACTGGCCCAAGGTCACCCAGCCTAAGGCAGGACTAAAACTTACAGTCTCCCAGTTTCTAGCCTGGTACCTTAGAATTTTTGGGTGAGATGAATTGAAAGAATTCTTATTTTTACACAATGACTGAAATTTTGGACAGTATTAACTCATGACAAAGTTCTTATTGGGATAATTTTCCTAGATTACAATGGAAGGCCGCTAAGCTGCCACTTGAAGGCAGATTTTTTGGGGATGTTGTTATAAAGGGAGGAGAACCTGAGTCATTTCATCTTTAGCGATAGTCTCTCCCCACTGAACATAATTCTTAGAAGTTGCCTGCTTCAGGAAGATCAATCCACGACTGCATTTAGGTGTTCTTTTTGCCTCTCCTTAAATCCCTGAGCACAAGTATGTGAACCAGTGTCTGATGACAAGATCAGCAGTGGTTAACATTAGTATTGTATTGGCTGCTGGTTACCTTAGCAGATGCTTGGAACAGCTAGGAAGTATGGCTGCCATTATGCACGTTGAAAACTGAGAATGCAAATGCTGCTGGGCTGTGACAGGGATGATGTGGTATCTATACTGTATGGATAAAAGCTGGTTGCTGCCACGGGCTTTTATGGGGCAGCCATTTTTTTCACATACAGACATTGTATAAGATGCCTTTGAGATATGTTCCAGCTATTTGAGACTAACCTAACTGGGTGAGGATGGCCACTGGCACTCTTGAGAGTTTATATAACATCTGGAAACTTATAAGAACACAGCTGCACATGCATTAGGGTTCTGATATCTTTCAGTAATACATCTTTTCAAAAAAAATTTTAAAGATTGCTTGGAGCAGCTGATAACTGACAAGATTGCAAAGATTAGTGGCTGAATATCAAGAGGGTAAAATAATACTTGTCCTTCAATGATGCTGTAATGTTCAAAACAAAAAAACCATTTTAATTCATTCATTTGTTGTAGTTAGTTTTTATTTTTCCTCCAGAGATAGATGATATTGTTATATAAGTGCTGGTCAGCGAGTGATATTAAGAAAGAGATCAGCTGCAGATATTTGTTTGTTTGTTTATTTATTTAATTTATATAGCTTCTCATCTACCAAAAGGAACTCTGGTGGGCAAGCAAAATAAAAACACAATACAATAAACAACCATTTAAAACCATAAACTACATTGAGACCCTGATAAAAACTCACATCCATCCACCAACCTTCTGGGCCAGCGTTATCAACATCCTGGACCCAGTGCCTGGGGGGAAAGCCAGGTCCATCACTTTCCTGAAGGCCAACAGGGTCAGGGCCATCTGGAGGAAGGCTGTAAGGTAAAGTCTCCTTCAGGTCAAGTAATTTTTTGGGCAACTTTTTCCTTCTGAGAAGCTTTTCCAACCTCCTAGTCTAGTTTACAGCTCTGGAATTTTTGATGGTCTCTCATCTAACTAACCAGGTTTAATTGTGCTTAGCTTTTCAAGATCAGTGAAAGTCTGCATGCTTGGCATTTGGTCGATCCAACATGCTTATCAAATTGTCTACTCTTTTTTTTTTTTTTTCCCTGAGAAGCTCCATGCCATTTTAGAAATGATTCCTCCAACAACCTCCGGCCAAAGCTACTGGAAAGACTTATCTACTGGCTTCCAGAAAGAAGAACGTGAGAGCAGAATGCCAGTCTGGCCCCATCCATTTGTCAGAGAAGGAGTGAGTTCAAGAAGCTTGCTTTGCCCTCCCTTGCTTGGCTTCTAACTCCTGGCCCAGGGGATATTAAAGCAAGGATACCTGGAGAGGGAGATCAGCTCAGCCTGAACTGGTAAAATAATTTTTCCTACCCTACTCCCACTTCGTTTTCCATATAGTTGATGATGCATTCTATAGATTGCACATTGGTTGATTGACCTAATAATGGCATTGCCCTAATACAGATTTTAGAACTGCATTATGACAAACGGTTTATTCCAGTGATTGCTTCTGTGTTAAATCAGGTGAAAGCTACTGCCTATATACCAACCATGTACTAAAAGAGAGAGCTCCTTCTGGTTAGCTGCATAATAGCAGCACAATGATTCTCCTGTTAGGGCAAGGGTACTTGAACACTCTCATCCATAATTAGAAATATCAATCAGAGCCATAACATATTCCAAAACAGTTAGAATTGTTTTTTCCCCAAAGTGCAGGCAAAGCTGCTGAAAACAGTTGCCTTCAGCAGAACAATGTATGTACAGTATGTATGTATGTGTGCGTGTGTGTGTATGTATGTATATGTATATATGCATGTATGCATGTATGCATGTATGTATAGATGTATGTATGTATATATATGTATGTATGTGTTGTGTGTATATGTGTGTATGTATATACATACATACATACATACATATATATATGTGTGTGTGTGTGTGTGTGTGTGTGTGTGTGTGTGTGTATGTATATATATATATATATATATATATATGTAACCAGAATAAGAAGATTGGCAATGTTGGGACTCAGTCATACTGTAACATGCATTGCAATCCCAATTTGCTCCATATCTTTTTACAGAAGTGTTTTAGGTATAAAATTAGGAGTTCAGTGAAATTCGTATGTGCAGTAAAAACAAACAATCTTACCATTATTTTTAAGCAGTAAACTACAAAATATGTTATTGTTAAAATTTGTGCTGTTAAAATGCCCTCTGATATATCAGCCAGGACCTTTGGTTTTGAATACAGTACAGGAAAACATACTAACAAAAATTATAATTAAAATTTTCCCAGTATTAAAAAATATCGGCCAGTGATTACATATTTAATAGGCATCTGGTAGAAGCCACAGTGATGTCACACATCATGATGTCATCTCAGAAATTATATGAATTATGTAAATTGTGTCAGACACATCATGAAATGAATGTTGTACTATACATAATTTGCAACGTCACACAAGGACATCATTGTGTCATTACGTCATTATTAGTTCATGAGTGATTATGCTGTAAACAATTTCAAAGTTTATTATAAAATAATAATAAGGTTAAGACCTCTGTTTGGGGTTGTTCTTTTGTTTTTTGTTTTGCTTTCAAAAGCATGCACATAACCTAAGCTATCTTGCTGACAAACTGAAATTATGACAGATGGCAGGTAAATGAGGGATAAAAAGTAACCTGTTCAATAATATGATGTGAAATTTACCATTTAAATTCCCATCTGGAATGCATCTTTATACTTAACTGGTTTCAGTGAGAATTTACACAACATGCAGTAAATTTATGCATCTGTAATGCAGTTAAAAGGCTCACAAATGGACTGCAGCAACACGCACAACTGTTCTGCTGAAATCAGGGCCTCAGGGATCACATAAGGCAGCAATTAGATATCCACGCAGGGAGCTCATTGCTTCTGGATTTTAGTTGTAAAGCTGCAAATATCAATAACACTCAGCAGTTCTGAGTACTGATTCAAACGATGAGATGGGTCTTTTTGCTTATGCATCAGGGTTGGGGAAGCTAACTTGAATCACCCAGACCTTCCAGCAACTTATTTGATTGGCTGTTTTCTAAATCTGAATTCTGTGCTGTATTGCCACTGAGGATGTGTACGGTTAATGATAGAAAACACATCTAAAAGATGAAATGAGTCACTGAGAAAGAGTCACAAAATTTCCCCTGACTTTCCTGTTTCTACCTGTTCACTTCCTTAAGGGAGGAAACTTACTAACATAATCCAGACAAAGTGGTTAGTATATTGGCTAAGACCCAACATCAAGTTCACACCCACCCAAGGATAACATTGGGCCATCACTTTTTCACTCATCTAGTATTGTGGGGGTCAAATTGGAGATGGGACTACTCTTCTGGAGATCCTGGGGGAAAGGCAAGCTATAAATCTAACAGATAAATACCACACAGCTGCCAATACAAATTCAAGTACCATTTTAACAGGATTGGGAGGATTGTTCTTACTGGTTTTATAACCTATTTTGTGGACATATATCAAGATTCTGACTTACTATCTCCTGGGAAATGTTAGAAATGTCTAGTGAATTAGGAGTAGTGAATCATGATCTCAGTGCTTGCACACTGAACATAGCTATCACAGTTTCATACAAATCAAAATATGGACTTATCCATTTCACAGTTTTATAAAAGTTATAGTATGGATTGAACATGAAGCTTCAAACTTTCTACTTTTCACAGTTTTGACTATTTTTAGTCCTATCTTCAAATTATTTTCCCAAGACAGTACAAAGTATCTATCTGGTAAGGAAAGGTTGGCTATGCTGGAAGATGTTAGATCAGTCTTTGCCAATATGATGCCCTCCAGATAGGTTGGACCAATTCATAAAATTTCCCAAGAGGCCACTCAGGACATTCAGTTTCATTAACCAACGCAGTACAGTATTAATATATTTGGAAAGAAAAAGCATCTTAACTGTTCATCGTAACTCCTTTTGTAACAGCTTCTGATGTGTAAATAATGAAGTACAGTTGCATCCTGTAGTGAACATTGTGATGAACAAAAACATGAACATAAAGCCTTCAGCAATACATTGTGAGAATGCTGCTTTCATTCAGAATGCTTTGTTAATTCTTTCTGAGGTTTCATGTCTTCATGGTATTCATACGGTAAAAACCATAAAGCACATTTCCTGGTTATAGAAAATGACTATATCTTCATGTACTAAGAAACATTTTCTGAGTTTCAATAAAGGATGATTTAATTCTCTGTTCCAAATTCATCATTTTGGCTTGGATCAGGAGCGAGTCTGGCTTCATTCTCTCAATCACGCCAGCCATGGGGATGGAAGGAGGATGGCCCGAGGCATCGTTACCTGAGCTCCACCCTGTGAACCCACCCTCTACCAGTGGCCTGGCTTCCCTCGGGGGGAAAGAGAACCTCTATCTGTTGCCACTGCTCTATCCTGTGTCTTCCTTCTGTACATCTGGCTGGGACTACCCATAGGGCTGCTTTGATGCTTTATCTTATTATGGTTTTTATGAAGTTACTATGATTTATGCTGAATAAATACCATTATTGTAGTATATTTCATAATGTCGATTTTTAAAAATTATCTTAATGTTACATACTGTTTGTTTTCCTGTAAGCTGCTTAGAATTGGATGATTGAAGTACCATGAAAACCATCAACATTAGTCGTTGTCGTCATCATCATCATCATCATCATCATCATCATCATCTTTGCTACCTGGCCATTGCTTACTCACCAGCAGACAGTAGCAGCACTTAGCATGATGTTGCAACATCTGACATAAACCTCATTTCTCCAAATTACCTTTTGGCCCAGCTACATCAGGTCAAGCTAGCAACAAATGCACCAGACTGAATAAGGCCATTATTGATTAGCACCATCTTTAGCCCCACTGGTTCTTGGGTACTTTATATTCTGGTATTTGGGCTTGATCTTTTTTCTAAATTTCTTTCTTTCTTCAGTGACTCTTAGGAATAAAAGACATATATAGGGCTTGCCTTGCAATGCTAACTGGAGAAGGGACACGTTGCTCCATTTTTCCTCCTTTGCCTAAGGCCCTTGATTGTTTTAACCTAGTTTGGTTGTTTGTGACCAGAGCAAGCCAAGAGGGAAGATTTTCATGGAAGTTTGAGAGTTGGCAGCAAAGGCTCCAAGCAACATGCGCAATGAGGAGGCATCACCATGACTGTAAAGGAATGTAGAGACAACCTTGGGAAAGGAAAATAAACGAACCTTCCTTCTTTAGGGAGAAGAAAGAGCAATTCAGTCCTGGGAAAGTGGAAAGCATTGGAAAGAAACCCAAAATAACCCTGTCTTATTCTCTGTGGTATCTGATGGGACAGAGAAACACTGACAAGATTTCAAGATTCTGTTATTATACCCTGCAAGCGGTATCTGTTTCCTGACCTGGCTTACCCTGAAGGGCTGAAAATGACCTTCAAAGTGGGTGCAATGTTTACTGTCTTATCTGAAGAGAACCCAAGAGAACCCAAACTCTGCTTTCTGCAAGTGCAACTTGTTTCCTCATTGGAGAAGAAAGGAGAGGAGGCAGTTGCTGCACTGAAATGCCTCAGGGAAGATGCAGTCCAGGACTGGGGCCAAACAAACAAACAAACAAACTACAAAAGGGAAAGCAGGAAGCCAGGAACTCAGAGATGTAACACTGCAACAGAGATGCCAGTAGAGGGTATTGAAAACCTGAGATGGTCTATTGCATTGTTTCTCAACCTTGGCAACTTTAAGCTGTATGGACTTCAACTCCCAGAATTCCCCAGCCAGCATGGGGAGAGTTATGTAGAGCATGTAGAGTTATATTAAGAGCCAGTATGGAGCAGTGGCTAAGGCACCAGGCTAGAAACTGGGAGACTCTGAGTTCTAGTCCTGCCTTAGGCAGGAAGCCAGCTGGGTGACCTTGGGCCAGTCACTCTCTCTCAGCCCTGGGAAGCAGGCAAGGACAAACCGTTTTCAAAATCTTGCCAAGAAAACTGCAGGGACCTGTCCAGGCAGTTGCCAGGAGTCAACACTGACTCAAAGGCATGCACACACACACACACAAACACATCCCCCTTATTCTTTCTCTCTCACTCACCTCTCTGTATGCGTGTGTATAGACAGACAAGTGATACCGATCCCTGGACAAGAAATAAGCTCAGAGAATTCCTATTGTAAAAGAAAAAAATGCTTACAGCTTAGCCCTATATAACTAGGGCTGATGGACTGGGGATCCAGTATTTCGGAAGCACAACTAAAATGCAACCATGTCTTAAACTGCTAGTTACATGACTGAGCCCTTAGCAATTGACTCAGTAAGATTGTGCAGTAATCTGTGCTATCTTTTTATCAACTTGTATTAGAGATTCCTATTATTTTCTATTTTCTGTACCTGAATTTATCCACAGATAAAAGAGGCAATGAATATTATTAAGAATGGGACTGAAATCAATATTTTGAGTCAATATTTTTATAGAAAGAATTGATTCCACTTGCACATTTTGGGGGAACTCCTCATAATAGGCATGATATCATCATGTGAACATGAATTACATAATTTGTGTAGCGTCATGACATCATAACACCAGTGACATACAATATATAATTCACATCATTTGCTTGATAACACACATGACAATACATGATATACTTGCCTGCCCTGTGGGTGCCTATGCTTCCTATCGAACTGGGGGAAATTACAACCAACAGGCCTCCCTCCTTGTTTTTCCTGTACTATAACATATCCCATGCTGCTAATATATTCATATGGGAAATATGACTGATGTGATGAGGTTAAAGAAGCATTTATTTATTTAATTATTTAAAGGATGTGATTCAAATGGAGAACATTCTGCAGTGTTAAATTGTCAGACCTTAAAATGTATCGATATAGTACAGTGGGATTTTCATTGCTTAGAGCTTTGTTCAGGGAGGACTATGATGCACCTTAAGCTGCTTATATATCTTAGGATAGATAACTGGTGGTTTTATACCAATCCAAGATGTGCATCCAATTGTAACATTTAATTAGATTACAATTCCTAATTTCTCAGCCTCAACCTCAACCACATCCCACCACGTTCCTCAACCTCATCCTAAACATGGGTATTCATCCTAAGAATCAACATAAATGTAAAGATTTCTTGTGGATTTGTTGTCATGGAAACCACATTCCTGCTGTCTCCTGCATTGTTTTCAGCTTTCCTTTTTGTAAATTGCCTTCCTATTCTACACATCAGAGTGGTGAACATCACTCCATTTTTAATTAAATGTGCCTAGAATATTTGTTTTTAATCCATGCCAAGAAGAATATTGAAATGAAATCAGACTGCACCATTTTTTTCCTTGCAATTGGTAGCACAGAAACACAAATTTTGCCATCAGCATCCTGTTGAAGATGCTGTATCCCAGATGAGATATTAAACTGACATCCTGCATACTTCCTGTATGTTTTTTAAAAAATTATCTGAACTTCTTGTTCTGTGACATATTTTAATTTTAAAAGCTATATGTTGACAATCATGTAGAAAAATAGTGTTTAACAGTTTCAGAAGATTTTTTAAATTGCCAGGTTATAAATATTGATGTCTTAGTTATATATTCTGTATTTGATTCATATTTAACTTTTGAATAGATCATTGCCTTGCTTTTCTAAGCATAGATAAACAGAGAAGTTGGAAATTATTTGCCTCTATTGGTATTACAGTAATAAACAGAGTCACCCCTTCTATATTTGTTGTAATAATTACACAAGTTTCTTGTTTTCAAAGTTTTATTTTGCAGCCTTCCATAAAATATTGTTCTATTAATCTCATTCTGGTTCTGATGGAGAAATTTCCTAGTTAGAACCATGAAAACTAAGAATGAGTATATGATCTTCTCTAGAATAGAGTAGAAGCATTGACACTTCTAGTAAAACAGGGTAAAGAGTGGTAAAATACAGGCAACTTACATTAATGCTGCTCCCCAAAATTTATGAAGTAGCAGCAGCAGGCATTAGCCACCTTCTATCTTTGTAGTAGGTACATTTTCAGACTGAACTCTTGACCAGGACTACAGATCTCCATCTTGATTTTGCTTCTCCACAACTGATTGTGTGCCATCAAGTTGTTGTCAACTCTTAGCAACTACACAGATAGATTTTCTCCGTGATCATCTGTGTCTAACCTGGTCCTTCAGGTCTTCTAATGGTGCCCCCATTGCCACTGTAACTGAGTCTATCCACCTTGCTGCTGGTTGCCTTCTTCTTTTTCCTTCCATCTTTCCCAGCATTGTAAAATATCAGCCTCTACCTCAATTTTATTCAGCTTCAGGCCTATCCCATATCCTTCGATGCTTTTTCATCAGATTGCTAAAAGGTAGCAAGATCCCATCTCAGCACAATGCCAATATGACATGATGTGGGACATTCATGAGTAGATTTCTCATTTTTCTGAAATATTAATCTAGGAGCGTTATTCTTGCCACCAGAAAAAAGTCCTATAAGCTACTAGGACTCAGTGCCTCAAAACTGGGCCCAGGATAACACAGCTGACATGTAGATCAACGCTGGCAATCAATGGGGTGACAGATGTAGTCAGATTGCCCTCATATCTATAAAGCTCAGGTTCTCCCTTTATAGCCTGAAGAAAGAGCTGACAAAGGCTAATTTGTGTGTGCGTGCTTCAGCTTATGGTCCTTACAAAGATAGAAAAGGATTTAAAGGCATTTGTGTTTGTCACTGGTAACCATAATGCGAGTAAGCCTTCCAACTCTTTAGTCTTTTTTGTTTTTGTTTTGCTGGAAGCAAGAAATTAGCAATCACAAATACAGTCATCATAAAACAGTACTAGTCTGCAGTCTTTCTCAGCAGACCCCCCCCTCCCCTGGATGAGCACTAGAAAACATTAGGTAAAAATACTATATATCTAGCAGGCAGCCTTTTGAGACTCAAGCATGATTACAATGATAAAGCCATAAAAAAGAGAATTTGCTTTCCGTTAAAGTATACCCTTCATCCTGAGAGGCCCCAAAGTGCTTTTGCACATCCAGCAATAAAGCAAGATGCTCTCATGAGGACAGAAACAGACGGAGGACATGAAATGGAGCAGCCACCTTTGTTTCTTTTCCAGCCTATCTTGCAACCTATGAGCATGCCATGTTCCCTTTCAGTCACTGCTTTTCTTGTTGAAAGCAGGGCGTTTCATCCCTTTGCCTACAACTGTTTTTAACAGGCAATTCATTTGTCTTCCTAAAGTGTAAATCTCAAAATGGGAAGCTCCAGGTTTCCAAGAGTGTCCTATTTTAACCACCTGGCAATGGGACTTCTCCTCTAGGCAAGCATTGCCAACCACTGCCTTGGCCCTCATTCTGTGGCTTTTTTTAAAAAGAAGTATTTTACACTGATTGATAGCATCGGTACACCTGGCATAGCAAGAAGCAGCATAGTGTAGTATTCCAAGTTTCAGGAGATGTTAGAACAGGCAGGAAGAGGAAGAATTTAGGAGAAGAGTGGGGAAGGAGATAAAGTGGAAAACAACGAGAGTGCTGTGTCTGAAATTGCTGTATAATAAAGAGTTTTAATTTACAACTTACTCTTGAGAGTGTGTCCAGAATCCACAAAAAGGAACACAACAAATAGCATAAGCAAAATTATCCTCCACAATACTTTGGCTTTCTTTTAGCTTTCTGCCACAGCAAAGCAAAAGTTAACAGGATTCTCCAGTTTGGTTGTCTCCTAATTCTCATGGCTTCAGTGCGGCACCAAATCTGGGAATCTGTGAACTCACACAAGCTCCATTACAGAACATATTCTCTGATTATTCTGAAACCGGAGGAGGAAGGGTATGCTTCTGTGGCTTCTCTTTCCTTTGTGTCTGAAGCAGGAGGGGGGAAAGAAGCACTTCAGCTGCAATTCTTTCACTGAAGTCCTTCAGATTTACTTTCAAGCAGTGTATATAGGGTTACACTATTAAAAGACCGTTAAAGGCAGCTGATTAACTTGCTTTTAACCAATTTGAATACAGAGTATATATTTTTTTCAGATATTTAAAGAGAAGTTTACTAATCAGTAGAGAAATGTTGTGTGTAGGTAGAAATTCTGTTTAATCAAGAGATGTACAGAAGAGGCTTAGAACAATTGTAATCAGTCACCTTGTGACCAAAGACAACTCACAGAATAGAGAATAAGACAATCAATGGCTACTAGCCATTATAACTCTGTGCAACTAGTGGCTTGCAGTAAACTTGGTGCAAGCCAGGAAATATTAAAGTTGTTAGATTGCAGGTTGGTAGATAAACTCATGTCAGACATGCTGACTCCAGGTTATAGTTTAACCAGTCCCCAGTCCTCAAGGGCTGCATAAGGAGGGGAGAGATGGAATGGAAGAAAGGAAGGAGTGGGGTGGGGGAGAGTGTGCTAGGTTAGATACATATTTAAGACTGATAAAAGGAAGAACTAAGAAAGGAACAACACTTGAAAACTAGCCCCTGTGTGGGCAGAAAGACTACTTGGGAGCAAGAGATGAGGAAGAGAAGGCATCAGGCTTTGTGCAAAGTGTAGCAAAGCTGAATGGAAAGGTAGAGGAGGAGAGTTGTTTTGATACTATTCATTCAGCAGTTTAGCGTCATTTAAAGTTCTTATTGTATGAGCAGATACACTGCTCGTGGGTTTACATATGCTGCTTTTAATGATGTAAACATTCACAGTTAGAGGTAGCATATTCTTAGCAGGTATAATGAGATCAATTCTACAGCAGCTGAAGAGATTCTGTCTGGACTGTCTCTGTGGGAAAGCAGCTTGAACTCCAGTTGTTATAGCAGGGGGTACATCTGCATTAATACTAGCATCAGAGATCATGGCCCTCTCCATGCCAGTTGTGAAGAGGTACTCATAGGCTTCCTGAATGTACAGTGAGATGGGTGGCATATATGCATTTGAAAAATAAATAAATAAAATGTATCTGGATAGTTATCAAAAAATAGTATTGGATAAAATACAGCTTTGATCTCAGGACAGTAATAATTTGCCATAACTCCATTTGATTTATAATGGTAACTAAGTATACTGAAAAATATGCTAGGAAAAATGTTTTTAAACTGTAGATTGGTGATAAGTATTAGGAGTACTTATTGTGTTAGCATGATCATTTGACTATCATATAATACAAAACAAACAGGGCAGATAAACAAAGTTCAGGCTAGGCTGTTAAAAAAGGAGTGGAAGGAAATTGGAAATTGTAAAGGAAGATATAGGTGTGCACTGCCAATTTACTGAGAAAGAAATAACATAAAATTGAATGTTTAAAAATGCAAATCCAAAGAAGCTGGCAGTCTAATTACTTACATAACCATAATTTAAATCACTGAAATGTGAAGAAGCCATTGTATAAAACAAACATTGGAAAAAATTTGCATGGAAAATCTGCAACATAGCTAATGACAAGCATATGTCACTGCAAATTCAATTTAATGATAGTTACCAGCTTTGGGTGCATTTATAAAACACTTGGAATGATGAACAACCAAACAAGGAATTTATGCAAAGGAAAATTCAATTGGACAGAACAAAATCGTAACCTTCCATGAAAGGACACAACAGAATAAATATTCCATTAACAGTAATAGGACTTGCCTTTCTAATTTCACACACACTGTGCTGCAAATCTGCTCCTTTCCCTAAAGAAAGAAATTGCACTAGAATTTGATCTTTCCCAAGAGGAATCAGAATCCTTTGTAGTGAAACAGACTTGGGGAGAAGGTTACCTTAATTTATGTCCCAGCAAACAAGGGGTTAAGCTTATGTTGACTTCACATCAATAACAAATCTGCAGAGACATGAGAAGTAATTTTGCTTTTGGCACACATGCATTGGAAACCTGAGGGTTTTACAAACATTAGAAAGAAAAGAAGTGGGAACAGATCTATTCTTGTATATGTTTTATTTGGAGAACCGCACAAGTATGTGGCATATATGCATACTGCAGATAGTATTCAGATTATAAGAGAGCTGTGGGATTTAATGGTGGCATTCTGGAATAAGTGACTTGATGGCAGCCTCTTATGCAAATAGGTCCTTAGAGGAATGGAACAGAGAGAGAGAGATCTGGCAAATGACTGCAGAGCACTAAACTAATCTCTCTCTGAGCTGTTCTTTCTTGAATCCTGATTGAGCACAGGCTTATGTTCTTCTCTAAGCACCTGGATGGAGTCTGAAATTAGCAGTTCACTAGCCAAGTCTTCAGCCCGAATCACACATCACATAATCTAGAGTTTGTTTAAGAATGACATATTGAATAAATCATAACTTACAATGTACAACATAGTGAGTTACAGCCAAACAAACATCAGTGCAGCCAACTTCAAAGTGCACTTGCCCAGGAGATTGTTTTTATTTATATTATATATAATTTTAAAAAAAACTTGCCTAATTCCCATACACTATCAACTATGATGTTAAGATTACTGGATCCCAGTTGGTGATCCATGCATACTGCATACAATCAGCATCCAGTAGTGTATGTTGTATTTCAGAGTATACAATGAATTCTAATGCATCATTTACTTAAAAAAACTATCTTGGCGTGTAGGATTATGGAAACATGCTTCAATGTTTTCGAAACAAATTCTTCTAGGGATTAAAAAACACCTCAAATAGTAGGGAAGGGAAAAGAAAATGTGTATTAAGAGATGTTTCCTTGTTAAATATATCTACACATTGGTGACAGAAGAAAGGATGATATACTGTACACACTGTAATATTCACTTGTACTCAGTTTAGCAGACTTAAGGTACCATGAACTATATTTTTATCTGGATGGTACCCTAAAATAAGGTAATCTCCTTACCCCTGGCTTCACCAACCCTTCTTGCTAAAAGAGCAGCTGGAGAAAAAGGGGCCCTAAGACTGGTGCCCAGAATTAGAGGGCTGTCTTTATCATTACTTCATTCCTTGTGGGGCGGGGGGCTACGGTCAATCTCCAGGAAGGAAAAGAAAAACAAACCAGAAAGGAGAAAACTTCAGATTTAAGGAATGTTAACAAATTCCATTTCCCACTAAATGATCTGTTAAATTGAGGTTTAAACCAGCATTAACATTTATTGCAATTGAAATTACTTATGTATTTAGTTATTAGGTTTTTACCCACCGATAAAATAAAAATACAAAAAGACTAAAAATGGTAAGATCTAGAATGCAGAACAGAAGTATCACAAACCAAATGCCCTCAGAAGAGCTCAGTCTTCCACATCTTCCAGTAGGGGCAAAGAAGAAGCCATCCAAAGTGCCACAGAAACCATGCTTCCTACCATCAACCCTGCCCCACAGCCTCTCAAGAGGGAATTCATGAAAGTTATCATTACGTCACATTCACTATATTATATGACTATGACCTTGCAAAACAGTTTACGCATTGGATAAATATTAATACAGAAAAGAATTATAACCTGGATTTCTGCTGGTATTTAAAGAAGACTCTCTAATCTCATTTTATTTTATTCCTGAAGCCATTATGTCCTCATTGTAAGCTTCTTTTTCTTGTTTCTTTTCATAAGGCAGGGGTGGACAAATTTCATCCTATGGTGTACTCCTTCAAATAGGCTTAAGAGATGGCAAAAACAGAGAAAGGTAACTCACATCCCCAAACCCAAGAGGAACATGGAAAACCTGCTTTGTGGCATTGTGCCATCGCCTCTTGCCGCCCCCAACCTGCATCACATCTGCAAAAGTCCAGATGACCATTAAATGGCAGCAGAGAGTTTTCTGCAGCCAGCTAGAGAGGTTTGTAGCTCAGTAGACCTAATGAAACAGAGTTTGGCTTTCCTTGTGCAAATGTTTTGACCAACGTGCTGATCTTGGAGATTAAGGCCACTGATGCAAAAGGTTGGAGGTCAAAGACAGGATGACAGCTTGCTGCCCCATTCTAACATGCTACCTTTGTAAAAGAGTAAAAAGTGTTCTACATAGGGAAAAAGAAAAATTAAAATCCACCTTTTCTTGAACCATGGAGAAGTAGCTCACTTATCCAATGTTTGAAGAAAAGATGATGAAGTGGGAGTCCCAAGAAGTCAGAGTCTATTGCTCCAATAGGTCATAGTTTTATGCAGCTTTTTTCTAGCATGTGCCCTTCACTCTTCTACAAAGCACTTAAGACTTCAATTTATAGTTAGAAATGACTGGTTTTTCCATGGCTAGGCATGGTCAGAAAAGTGTCATTCTAGAAAAACATCCATGAACTGGGAAGAGGAAGTAGGGACTGCCAGCTAAAACTATCACAATAGGAACAATAAACACCTTGCCCCAATAGAGAAGAATCTGCAGAAAGTTCCTTGCTTAAATGGTCTTGCAGGTAACATGTTGGAAAACCCAAGTGTCTGCATATCAAATCATAAGGGGCTTTTATTCCTTTAAGAATTTTTGGTTCATGAATGGCATTTTATTCAAGTCCTGCAGTAATGAGGAAAGTTGTGGCTATTAGATGTTGTTCTAATTTAAGGGGCAAAGCTTAATTCCTTGCAGAAAGTGGTCCCCCTGCTTAAGTGGGCTGTAGAAGTCCCACTGAGCTCGTATAGCTAGTCAAACTGAATGCTCTGATTCTGCTACTGTCTCTGAGGTTCTGCTGGAAGCATGGTTATCATTAGATTCAGCCAAACAGTGACTGAAAGCAGACCCTGGGCCAAATTGTATGGTTCGATCCATTATTCTGCCCATTACGCATTGCTAATGGGGACTCGATGGTACCAGTTGATTCTCTTTTGTCACTGTAAGGCTGCCATCTTTTTCACAGGCTTCTGTAACACAGACTTTTACAAAACCAAATGAAAACAATTCTCCATTCCACGGACATGAGAGTCCACACGGAAACATGGGGGTGGGGTGGGGGGGAAGGGGAACAAGTGATGTGTGTTTCATGACCTCATGAGTGACACAAATTATATACTTCAGTTATAACATCATCCAAAATAATACAGGCACGCAGTTTGCATCATGATGTGTGCAATGGCATTTTAACATCACTGTGACTTTCACTGGATGCCTATGATCAAACATATGAAAAAATCAGAGTTCTCTTCCCTGTTTTTAACATAAGTTCTTCTGTAACCAAAGCAGTTGCTTTCAACAGGCTCAAGGAAACAAAACAAATCTGCAGAACTACAAAAAGAAGAAAAAGTATTAAACACAAGAGGGAAGGAAAAACAAAATTAAATCATGCAGTGAAGGCGGAGCACTGGATTCAGAATGCTAACTGTCCTCGGCATTTTAAGCAGAAAACCAGGAAGGAGACGGATGGAACGGAGTATATCCAACTGGAGCGCTCCATGTTGCAGCATTTCATTAGCAACCACAATGACTCTTATATTGGATTCTTGCAGCCCAGATACTGTAGTCCTAATTAAGTTGTCATATGGTGCCTTGGTTTGGGGTTGTTATGTAAGCACACCAGTTGTGTTTTATTAGCCCAGGTTTAGGGCTTTGCCGAAAGCTTTACCCATAAAGGGGCTCAGTTGACTCCATCTTTGCTTGTTAAAGACTTGTGTAGTTAAAATATGGAATTATTATCTATCAGAATTAGAACTGTCTTTAATTTTCATGTAAAATATGGACAGTTTTTTATACATCTTTGAAAAAAAGAAAAGAAAAAAACCCTGAGCAATAGATATGCTTGAGCAACGCAACAGCCAGCTGTTGAAGATTGGGCTGTGGGATTGGGGGAGTTACTTCACTCAGTGATAATGTGGTGAAATTAAGGTAAACAAATTCATTTTGAGTCACAAAGGATATATTCAGGGGTTTCTATTGGCTACCTCGTTGCCATAGTAACAGCTGAAATCTATTAGTACTGGTCTTTTTTCTTCCAATCTCAAGTTAAATAAAGACTTTGCTAATATGAAATTACTTCAAAACACATTACTACTAATAGGGACTATTTATCCACCATACTAATTAACAGGTGACTTTTGTTGAAGTATATTAAATAAATAACAACAACAAAAAACATTATTTTTCCTCCCGAAAGAAACAGAACACTGGAGAAAAGCTATAATTAATTGTTCCTTTATAGATGCAATCTGAAATGTACTTACTAGGGAATAAAACTCATTGACCTTGACATAGAACTGAGCTTTTTCATATGTACATATATGGTCATCATGTTGTTTGTTTGGGGACAGCAATATTATGCAAGGTGGAGAAAATATGTAAGCAAAAGAAAATAAAGACATAACATAAAAGAAAAGGAAATATAGCTAAATTTGGTTGACACCATCATTCAGTATACCTCGTCATACCTGTCTCTTTTTGCTTGTGCCAGGACTATACAGTTCTTCATACACTGCCTTTCATCTTTTACATTTCTTACCTCTTTCTCTTCTCAGCTCCATGCAACCATAACTTTCCCTTCCTCTTGACCTATTCACTCTTCCCCCAAGTAATTGTTTGACAGTTCTACTTTCATTCATTCTCTTTATATGACCAAAACACCTCAACTTACTTCTTTCGTACCTGGACACCCATTTTTGTATTAAACCCACATTTATTAAGCACCTATTCATTCCTGACCTTACATTTTCTTCTTCTATTGCACACACTTCTTAAATACCCCATTCCAACTGCTTTCAAGTTACTTTTATGCTTCTTCTGGCATTTTCAATCTTCATTTCCATATAACAAAGTCACCAGAAACACATTCACAGCATTTTTGTTTCTTTTGATACACATTTCTTCATAACAGACCCACTACTTTTCTAACATTTGTTCATGCATTTTTCTATTTTTAGTAAAAGTACTATAAAGTTATAAGAATTCCTCTACTTGCTCTTGTTTCCCACCATATATACAGATAGTCCTCATTTAGCGACCACAATTGGGACCAGCAACTGGGTTGTTAAGCAAAGCAGTTGCTAAGTGAAACCGCAACTGTGCTTATGAACTTACTTCAGCTTTCCTCTGCTTTACAGATCTGCGAAGGTTGTAAATGCGAGGATTGGATATAAAGTTATTTTTCATCACTGTCATAACTGCAAACAGTTGCTAAACAAAGTGGTCACTAAATGAGGACTACCTATTTATTTATTTATTTATTTATTTATTTATTGAATTTATATAGCTGCCCATCTCACTCGCATGTGACTCTGGGCAGCATACACTATTAAAACAAAAACTAAGCAATGGGCATAATTTATCCATTAAAACTAATTAAAACCAATTTTAAAAGTTTAATAACAAAAAGACAGGTAAGAATACAATCTAAACTTACACCAGTCATTTAACAGGCTCCACGCTTCCATGGGATCCCTAAAACTGTATTTTTTAGTTTTCTTTTCAAATCAATCATCCTTGGTTTTTGATAACATTAATTTTCAGATGCATATGCCTCCTTGCATCATACAGACCTTCCAACATTTGCTGGAAATTATCCAGGTTCTTAGTCAACATGACATTGCCTGCTTTCTCTGAATCAATAAACTCACTCTTTCGTGGTCATAGAGCTTCCTCAGTGGCATGGAAAACAGAAATTAAGCCTGCACATTCCCTGCCTGTCATTAAGCTCCAGAACACTTGCCAAATTTTCCTCTAGTCATCTCTTGCACCTTTTCAATCAGAATTTTGCCAAACATCTTCCCAGGCACCCTTAACAAACAAATCCCATTGTAGATTTTCCATTCGCTCTTGCTATCTTTCCCTTTGAATAGGGAAACAATAACATAGGCACAGGTGCAGTATTCAGCTACATATATTAAACAATTCACACAGCCTACATTTTTAATTTATCATTTCACCAGATTCCTCATTTACACCTGTACATTCCTCATCTTACCATTTTTCACTATTTTCTCAGCATTTATGTCATTGTCATTGCCATCTTTGTAAGGCCATGTATGTGGTCTGCTTTTGATATCAGGCTCAACAAAGCTGTTAATTGGTGACACAAGTCCATGCGTGGATTTCTCTGCTAGTACAGCCAATGCAGTTAAAAGGGATAGCTGTGAAGAACATGGTTTCTGAGTGGTGCTGAATGGAGGAGCACTGCCTCAAACAGACCCTGTGCGCAATCTGGGGGTCCTTCTGGACTCACAACTCCTGCCAGATGAGCAGGTGGCAGTCATTGCTAGGAGGGCCTTTGTGCAACTTAAGGTTGTGGGACACTTGTGCCCGTTCCTGGATTGGGAAGCTCTACTCTTAGTCACTTATGCCCTGGTCACCTCCTGAACAGAGTACTATAATGTGCTCCACATAGGGCTGTCCTCGAGGAATATCTGGAAGCTGCACCTGGTGCAAAATGCGGTGGTGTGGGCAGTTATGTGCACACCTGGATCAGGTTGGAATTGGTTGCTACTTTGCTTCCAGGTTCACTTCAAGGTGCTAGTAGTGACCTAGAAAGCCCTATGTGGCATGGAGCTAGGCTATTTGAGGAACTGCCTCTCCCCAATCACATCTACCCATCCCATCAGGTCTGGCAGAAGGAGCATGTTACATGTCCCATCCATTAAGGAATGTCATCTGATGACACCCAGGAGGAAAGCCTGTTCTGTCACGGTGCCTGCCCTTTGGAACCTCATCCCCCTGGAGATCAGATTAGCTCTGACCTTGTTGGCCTTTTGGAAGGCCTAGAAGTGTTGGCTTTGCCATCATACCTGGGGATCCAGAGGAGGTATGGCACCTCAAAAGGGTTACGCTCTTTGGGAGATATGGTTTGCACTTTCCAGCAGATTATGTTTTACTTGTTTTAATTTGTTTTGAATGGTTTTCATTGTGATTGTTTTGCTTATTTGTTTTTTGTTATTTTAACCGAGTCACGTATGTGAGTCATGTATGTGAGATGGTCAGCTATATAAATTGAAGAAATAATTAAATGAAATAGCTGTGAAGAGCTTGTTTTCTGAGTATATAATGAGTTCACTCCAGTTCAGTGTCTGCTTCTTAAGAAACCCCCCCTAGATGTTGGAATTTTAAGCACACATAACTAGAAGTGTCCCCCTGTGGAACATATTTGGATTTACATGGGCCAAAGAAAGCATAGGATTGGTCAGTGATGGAACTGCCTTCTAATGAAGCAACTGCTTTGTCTCATACCTTGTTCAGGAGATAATAAATTCATAATCAAGTTCTACTTGACACATCACAAAAGAAATATGTTGTTTCTATGTAGAAAAACATCTGACTTTCCCCCAAAGATAATCCCATGTGATGATTACACCCCCTTGCATCTGCTTGCATGCGTATCTATTAGGTGCTTGTATAGACATGTACATTCAGTTATCATTAATCCTGCACATTTTATTTGGGACCTGAAATATCCCATAGTGACAGTCTTTCCCGCTGAAGGATCATTATAAAGATGGCCCCGAACAGAAGCCATTGCAGTATCTTCATGTGCAAGCCAACAGGTGCTTCAGTGAATGTGACTCAATGCTATAATGCTAAGGGCTGCTTCAGGGGTTTCCTTAAGCACAGCCAAAAAGACAGCTTTGCCAGCAGTGAAAGCCTTTGTACAAGAGAAGAAGCAGTTCACTACAATTTGGAGGAAAGTATATCTATTGATAATGAATACCGAGACAATTCTGGCTGCCTTGCTGATTGTCTGCTTATGGCTTTGAACTCTGCCTTATCGTTCAAAGTGCATTGGGGGGTTCAGGCATCTACCCACTTCCACCCCCCACCACATTTTCAGTGGGAAAGGAAATTCTTGCTCTTACACAAACTGGTTAATACTGAGAGAGGGAAGGGGGGAAAAAGATCACAGCGCAACTCGAAAAGCTGTCAATTTGGTCAGCTTCCAAGCCGTGGCAGCTGCAACCAGCGATTAGTTTTATGTGGTGTCAGTTGCATTTTTATCCATTCCGACTGTGCTTGTTTTCCTTTGCTTTGTTTTTTCCAGTTTTAGTGGCTAGTGCAGAGGCAGATGTGGGCAATTTGGATCAATGTTCATAGGATGTTTGCTGAAAAGGGTGAAAGTGTGGCTGACCTCCAAAATATGACACCTCCTGTACCATTTCAGGCTCTTTCTTTAGGGGATAAAATGCTTTCCCCACTTTAAATCATCTCAGTGTAGGAGAATCATCGTTACTACTTTCCACTCACGTATCTGGCACTTGGAGGGACAACTAGAGCATATAATTGGAAACCGGCTGTCGTTCAGTTAATTAAACCAGCTTACACACAGAATCGAGGGAAATGTTAGGGCTATCAGGTCTGGGCTGTAAAAATGGAGACGGTCACTAGACTGCAGCAAAGACCTTGAGATTTCTGTACCTCTTTGCTGACCTCTACTGGTGTTTAATTTTTGCACTCCAAATACTTTAGCTTTGGAGCCCAAATGTTGACACTGTTAAGTCCACGTGCTAAGACAATAGCTGGATTTCCTCAACACTCTGAACCCCATTTAATCCAGTGTAGTAGGCCATGCAAGTAACCCTGTAAGAAATCAAACATAAATGTTCAGCGAAGTGCTCCAAAGTTCAGTTTAGTCACTATGGCAAGCTTGTTAGCTGGCAGGATGGAAATGTGGAAAGCAAAGTGGGAAAAGAAATATCCCAGATTTGTGTGTCATCTCTGCTCAGGCACCATGCTTATTTTCTCTTTATTGTCCCACTTTTCATCTAGCTAGAGCCAAGGCAAAGTGAATGAGAGCTGAATTCCAATAATCCCTCCTCAGTATTGGCAATAGTTGATCATTATAAACTTTTGTTGTTTTGGCACATTAAAAAGGCTGAAGAGCAATGAAGTTGTCGCTTAACCAGTCAGGTTTGGCTAGACAACATTTAATTAAAGCAAAAATAAAAAAACAGTGATCAACAAAACAATGAAAATCAAAAATGGCATAAAAAGGAACCATCCGCTCCCAGCAAAAGACAGAAACATCCAGGAGCAAGTATTAAAAAAGAAAACAATAAATAATTAGAGAGAGAGAGAGAGAGAGAGAGTATATCAAGTTTTAAGAAAAAGTACATTTAAAATACCCATATTTATTAGTTCTCTCCCAAAAGCTATTTGGATAGGTGCTGGCACTCTGTTAGGAATTCTTGTGTTTTTACATGTTTTTTTTTTTGATAAATGCTGTTTCCCACATTTTTAATATCATTGATCCAAAGAAAGATGCCTTTAATCAATATTCTATAACATTCTTCTGTTTCAAGTCTCTCTCGAGATTTTTTTTTTAATTATGGGAGGAACACTTTGAACTTGATGAGTCACCCTAGACCTCTTTATGGTGTAAAACTCCCTTCAAATGTGTTTTAAAAAGTCTTCACAGTCTTTCTTGATTGAGAAATCAAACCGGCAAATGTTAACCTCTGGTGGCAATAGAGGTTGTTTGTTTACTCATTTTGATGAAAAGGTTTTGAGGAATGTGTGAAAAAATGCACAACAATCTTTGATAACTAATTCTTTTCCTTCTTTCTTTGTGCTTTCAATTTAATTTTGACTCTAGGACAGGTCCCTGCAGTTTTCTTGGCAAGATTTTTGCATGTCCTTCCTCCTAGGGCTCACAGAGAGTGACTGACCCAAAATCACTAAGCTGGCTTTGTGCCCAGGTAGGACCAGAACTCAGGATCTCTAGCCTGGTTTTTTTACCCCCTACAGCAAACTGGCTCTCAACTAATTCTAGGGTAGCCTTATTGTCCGCTTCCTCCAGAATTTCTAAAATAGTGCAAACAACAAAATAATTTAATTTTCACTTTAAGTTGCAAGATGCATTAACTTACTAAGTAACCAAGCTGAGTTTACTAACTTACTAGGTAACCAAGCTGAGAATGCATGTATGGATAATGCCTTTGGTTGAGCAATGTGCCTTCAGTGATACTATTAAACCAGTGTGACTATATGACTGCTTACTGTTGTAAGAGAAAGACCTGATAAACTAAGATGAGAAAGAAGGCTATACTATTGTTAGGAGCACCATGAATATTTTTTCTTCCTCTCTTCCTTAGCGAGCAATGTAGAGGAAAAGAGTTCTTTCTTTATTTTTGTTCATTTTGTGAAATAGCAGGCATGCTGCTCAATAAGGCACCTGCTCAGAGGATTTAGTTTGCCAGGAATACACATACTTTGGCTGAATACCATGGGAGTGATTGTAATGTCAGAAAACGACAGACACGGGTTCGGTTGTCCAGTAGACAGAAGTTTTTATTGGGCACGTTTGCAAAGGTGGGTCCCTCCCGCAGCAATGGAGGAACCCCGAAGCAAGGTCTGACAGGTTTTTATACCCCCTATCTGTCCTCCCCCTCCTACGAGGGCTTGGCTCACAATCTCACCTTTTTTACCGCCCCGGAGCGCCGCTAATTAACCGCAAAACCGCAGACATTCCACTCAATCAGCGCAATACACATTCTAATCCCCACTTGACCCGACAGCCGCCTCCTGCCGTCCCTCTCCACTCTGGTGCGAGTGTGCCTTCTGCCCATCCTCCCTCCTGCCGTCCCCCCAAGGCTGCCCCATGGTGCACAGCGCTCTCCCCTAGCAAACATGGTTCGTTTGAGGCCCTCACTTCTCCCTGCCTTCTCACAGTAATAATAGAACGACAGGAAGACAGGAAGGAAGGAAGGAAGGAAGGAAGGAAGGAAGGAAGGAAGGAAGGAAGGAAGGAAGGAAGGAAGGAAGGAAGGAAGGAAGGAAGGAAGGAAACACTTCCCACAGTATCTGGTAAGTTCAGTGGGGAGGAGAATTGGAATGAGAGCCATGAAGCGAACAGAGCTGAAGAAGAGAAGAGAGCTGAGCCAGGCTGTCTAGACACAGTTGGATCACAGTATGGAGGAGTAGGGCAAAATAACACAAAGTCCAAAGTTTCAGACATCTAGTGGTACCACTCTTTATGTTCCTGAGATCCTTAATCTAGAGTTTATTGTTATGCCCAAAATATATTGGTTTATTCTCCCCAATCTTCAAACAGGATGAAATGAATATTAGATGTTGTTTAGTAGAGTTGTGCAAAACTTCCAAGGGATTTGATGAAGGTTCTCTTGAATCAGCCATTGAATCAGAGTCATGAATCAAGGGAGAGATTGGCTTTGAAGCAGTGAATCAGATCTGATGGATGCATGACTTTTCTGTTGCATATGGAATTGTTGCAAGCAATCTCTGATGCTGCAAGTTCATATATGGAGAATGCAAAGAGGATGAGGGCTGTCTGACATTGTGAAGAGTAGCTGCATTTTATCATCTTGTTAAACTCTCTATCTACTGGATCTCTTCTAGAATGGCAAGGCCAACACTGCTTTGGGCTTCAGTTCTCATCCTTAAGTTTGCTGTCTTATGTGCTAATGAAATGATAGATTTCCATTCTGACTCTATCAATACCTTTGTGAGTTCAGCTCAGCTCATAGTCAAACTGAATGTGGACTCAAGCCTAAAATTGTTCTTACTTTTCATAGAATTATAGAGTTGGAAAGGTCTGAGGGTCATCTAGTCCAGCACCACTGATTCTTCATAAATGAAGCAGGGTTAAAATTCTTGACAATGTCTGAATGGGTACAAATGTAGACCCATTCTTAACCTTAGACCAGTGTTGTCCAAACTTGGCCACTTTAAGATGAATTCAACTCCCAGAATTCCCCAGCCAGCATGAAGTCCACTCATCTTAAAGTGGCCAAGTTTGGACAACACTGCCTTAAACCATGTCTCCTAAGCACAATCATGCTCTGGCAATATTCATTTTAACCATTGTCTCCATGACACTGCCTTTATTTCTTCTGCAATCCATGAGAGAAACAACCTTAAATCTTTGTTAATTGTACCAATATTAAAATAGTGTTCTTCACCCTTATTCTGACAGTGTTTAAGAACAGCCTCAATGTGGCTACAATCTATCCAATGTTGCCTTCACTTATCTTATTGGGAAATCAGGTTATTGGCAATAATTGGGAACAGAGATAGTTGAGATAAGGATCACTAATAGGAGCAGTCAGTATCATGCTGGTTTTGTTCCCTGTCAACGCAAGGATGAGTGGAGAGGTGGAAAGATCCTTAAAGGTATGCCCAATATTGATTATTTTTAAGAATCGAGGATGCAAGGATATGAATATCACCTTTTCAATGCTGGCCTCTTTTGCTGTGATCTACCAATCTCCATGGCATTGCATCATTCTCTTCCAGCCTGCCTATCCTACCTCAGATAGCCAAGTAACCAGCATAGTGCCACACTCTGACAAAGCTGAGGCCAGCACAGAAGAAGCCAAGTTTTTCCAATGTGTCTTATCCAGTCTAGTACTGTATCAAAGCCAATAAGGACAGGTCCATTCCAGGAAGGGCCATGCTTGCCAGCCTCCAATGTTAGCTTCACTGGGACTCCAGAAAACCTAGTGATCAAATCCAACAAAGCTACACCACCTCAGTTGGTATTCTTTGGTATTATACCAAGAGTAGTGCTCTGGAAAAGCAGGTGGAAAATAGAATTAAAATCTGAAGTTGGAATATGATGCTTCTGGCACTGGATCAGCACCATTTGTATATAGACTCCTGGCTGAACAGTTCTGAAATAACGGTGGTGTGCTTCCTTCATCCCTGCCTTAAAAGAGATGCAGAGGGAACGTTTCCAAAAAGTATTGTGATGAAAGACTTAAGGATGCTGGCTGAATATTGGCAGGGTTAGTGTACTTTAACTATACTGCTACAGCCCTATTTTCATTCTTTTCTTCTAACAATGGAACAGTCTTAGGCTTTCTGGTGCTTTCCCATTACAGCTGATGGATGGATCTTTTGATCAAATGCTTAAGTGGTTCATTTTGAATTAAGTAGCCTTCTCCAATCTCTACACACACACCTGAGATGGTGGGCACAGTCCCACCAGTTAGTAAAAGAGCAATATATAACATTTGGTTACAATGAGGATATCTTAAATACCAGAATGATAAATGCAAAACTCTGGGAAGACAAAAGGATAGGAGGAGCCAGTAGCTATAAGTCTAGGAGGACCCCAAGTCATGGACTTGCTTTCTTAGGTTATGTAATATATAATATAATATAATATAATATAATATAATATAATATAATATAATATAATATAATATAATATAATATAATATAATATAATATATAATTTATATATTTATAAATAATATATTATAAATATAATATTAATATATATATAAATATATATATATGTAATATAATATAATATAATAAAATATAAAATAAAATACTATACTATACTATACTATACTATACTATACTATACTATACTATACTATACTATACTATACTATACTAGCCAGATTGACAGAGAACCTCACTGAATAAATGGTAACTCCATCTTGCTTGCATTCAGCTTCAGCCTGTATCTTCCTATACAACAATTGCTGCGTCCAGATGCCAAGGCAAGACTTTGACTATGTCACCGGAGTGGTTCATGGTGGTGATATTCAGTGAGGTTTCATCAGCATATTGAAGATACTACAATGCAAACTGATACATAACCTTTCCCAGTGGCTTCATGTAGATGTTAAAAAGTGGTGGGAAGAGAACTAAGCCCGGTTGCACTGCACATGTAAGAAGCCACCAGGCTGAACTTTCTATTGACAAGCAATTACTGGAATCATCTACTGAGGAAAGAGTGGAACCTACTGGAGCACAGTGTTCCGAACCCCAATCTCTGCATACTATCTAGAAGAATGCCATCAGTGTTGGTATCAAAAGCAGCTGAGAGGTCTACTAAGAAGACCAGAAGGGATGCACTCTCCTCATCCACTCATCAACCACTTTGACCAATGCATTTTCTGTCCTAGGCCTGATCATGAGAGCACAAAATAGCATACTTTATGCACGTGCAAAAGCCCGCCCTCTACTTTGCGCATATGTGAAATTCACAAAAGCACTCCAAAACTGTGAATATGAAATCATTGCTACCGATAGCAAAGCCTGATATGCAAAACTGTGGATAATGACAGCATGGATAATGAGGATCACCTGTGCAAATATGTAAAGATAGTAATTTAAAGCAAATCCTCAGTGGCACCTCTGAGATTTTATGTTACTGAAGGTGCTAGTCATATTGCAGCTGCAATTTAAAATTTCCAGGTAGTCCCTGTAGCCCAGCTCCAGGATCATTCAACTCTTTGGGAAATAGGGAGTTAATTTGTTTAAAATGGATTGAAGCCAAGTTTATAGGAAACCACACACACACACACACACACACACACATCGGTCTCCAGGATCCCTTTAAGGCTTGATGCAGGTATGAGTTTGGCCAAACCTTAGCTGTGGATTTTTATTTTGTATTTTTGAGTTTGGTTTTCTCTCTCATATGCTAAAATGTTGACCACTTGTTTAAATTCATCACTCTTCTATCAGCTATTGACAGAAGAAAGTTTCAAAATGTATTCCATGGGTTTATCCTCAGGTTTTAATTTGTGTCAGTATGGACAAAGATAAAGACATACAAAAGCAATGTTTATTGGATATTGATAAACTGGGAATTTTGGCTTTGGTTAAAAATGTGCATTTAGGAGGTCAAGTTCTTATTCCCTTATTTTCAAATGATGTATGAGTGAACTGTCAGTTTATTACAGAGGAATGTTCTTATTAGTGATGTTTAATTTATAGCTGTCCATAGGGGATGCTTAAAACAAATGCATAATGATCAGAGTGGAGTCAGTGGAGCACTTTTTTTCTTTCTTTTTCAGTCTTGGCACAAGGATCTGAGAGAACTTATCTGTCTCTTATTTAAAGTATTGGTCAACTAAATGGCAAATGCAGTTCAACTTAAGCAAGTGTAAATAATACACATTGGGGAAAAAAAATTCTGATTGCACATTTATACTGATGGGGGCTGAGCAAAAAGAGTAATTAGTTCAATAAAGATACTGACTCAGGATGCAGAAGCTATAAAATTACAAATTCTATGATAGGGATCATTAGGAAAGGGGTTGAAAATACAATCGCCAACACTATACTTCCTTCATGTAAATCTATGATATGTCTGCATCTGGAATACTGTGTACAGTTCTGGTTAATACATTTGAAAAAGGATATAACAGAGCTGAAAAAATGCAGAAGAGGGCAAAACAAAGGATCAAGGGGGCCAAAAAAGCTAGAACATTAGGATTCCTTAAGCTAAAAAAAGCAACGGGGGGGGGGGGTTAAGGTGATCAAGGTGTAAAAATCATAAACAGCATGGAGGAATAAGTTTTTCTTGTTCTCAAAAAGCTTGAGAATTGGTCATCCAGTGAAGCTGACTTGTCTATTCTAGAAGAAAATATTAGAACTATTCATTTTGAAGACTCTGTGTTGCCTCTAGATTGGGGGAAGCACGCCTCCAAATATCCGCTGGAAAAGAACAAGGGCAGGAGAGGAAAATGTCTCCATCTGCTGCTTACAGATCTCCATCTTACAGAACTCCAGAAGCATCTAGTTGGCTACCAGGTGACACAAAACACCGAACAAAGATGGGCCTTCACTTGATCAGAAGGGCTGTTCTTATGTACTTTCCAAGGCCATCTAGGTTTTATGTTGCATTTTTATTTCAAGGAGTCGATAAATCTGTCACTTTGAAGATTCTAAAACCTGCTGCACACCATGGACTAAGCATGATATGATTTAGGTTTCAATTTTAATAACCAAGTCTGCAGAGCTACTGTTCTTGAGGTATATGTGCTTCGATTATATTTTTACTTTCTTCAGATTAATTTTTGTAATATTCTCTGGATATATTTTTTTTAAAAATACTGTCAGTAGACTATATGCAGTAAAATATTACTGTTATTGCTTCCCACATAAATCAGTGAAGATGTCTATTGTAGACATTTCAACTAATTATAAGACAGGCCATAAATACATACTGGTGGTGTCTGGGCTTCCTTTGTGAATTTTTACAATCTGCTGCGGGTGCATCACATTGATATTTTGTGCAGAGATGAACAGATTTTGTTATTAAATATTTTGTTCACATCAAGCAGATATAAGAAAGGAAGGAGGAATTTTTTAAAAAATAGTTATCTGTTGCAGAGCACAAATTTTATGGCTTGCTTTGTATGTAAGTGATAATTAGCAAATAGCTCATAAAGTGATGCTATAAACATATTCATTTTGATTTCTTGCCTATATTATTCCTCAAGACAAGAGTGGTTTACAGCATGTTTGAAAAGCCAAGTGGAAAAGCAAACTTTAGAAATGTATCTTATTAAATGGATATTTTAAAAGGTATACTTTGAAAAGATTATTTAACTACAGTTTAAGTTACCTACAATGTACAAACTACAGTTCTAGCATAAAAGTAAAAGACAGGTGGTAGGTTAAATAATATGAATTGTTAATTGAAGAAAAGCAGAGCAAATGAGAGAAAGGGAACTGATCTTTCCAGAAATACCAAGGATACGGATTCAGACAGTCCCATGGTTATAACACACTATTCAGTCAGTTCATTCGAGGGAATAAGCAGAAGTCAAGTCTAGTCAAAAAGTTGTACTTTTCTAAGCCAGGAGTCAGAGTGGAAGAATGGTCAAGAAGTGGTCAGAAAAACAAAGAGTCCAGGTAGATCAACAAGTCAGAGTTTCCAGAGAGAAATTTGCAAAGACAGTTCCCAACCATTTTCTCATGGGCTCATGTGCCTATTCATGCCCCAAACTGCTCAGCCCGACCCAAATTCAGCCAGGCCACAATTTACTCACACCTGCCCTTCATTACTCCTAAGGAAACTTGTCTTATGCCCTCACATTTCTGCATCTTCAGGCAGCATTCTTTATATACTGTGTATCTTTTTCTTTTCTTTTTCTTACTTTCTTTCATATACACACACACACACACACACACAGATACACACACACACAGATACATACATACATATGAAAGAAAGTAAGAAAAAGAAAAGAAAAAGAAAGAAATCAAAGAGAAAGGGGAAAAAAGTAAAAGAAAAAAGAAAAGAAAGAAAAAAGATACAAAGAAGTAGCTTCCGATCTTCTTCACAGCAGTTAAAAATACAACTATAAATTTACCTCATACTCTATGGTTACAACATAATTGTCTTCTTTCTATAATCTATCCTGTCTAATCATCAAAACCATAAATCAACAGTTGATTTTTTTCTGTTTTACGCAAAAAGCCCATAAGGGGATTCCAGTCAGCAATAAACATAGATATTGTCTTTTCTCTGATTCAAGAGGTCTATTTAGCCACCTCAGCAAGTTCCATCATCTTCACCAACTATTCCTCCATTGTGGGTAGTGCTGAATCTTTCCATCTTTGTGCATACAATAATCACACTGCAGTTATTATGTACAGAAGCAAAATTCCATGCCTTTTTTCCAACTGTTTGTCCATCAATCTCAAAAGAAAAACCTCTGGCCTCAATTGCATATTAATCTTTAAAATCCTCTGAATCAGTGTGTGTATTTGAATCCAGAATTTTCTAGCTTTTTTACACGTCCACCAAACATGATAAAATGCCCCTTCTTGTTGTTCACATTTCCAACATAAATTTGAAGTGCCTTTATACATTCTAGACAATTTCTCTGGTGACATATACCAACGATGTCTCATTTTATAAACATTCTCTTTAAGATTATAACATAGTGTCAATTTCAGTGCTTTCAACCACATATTTTCCCATTGTTCCATCTGTATATTATAACCAAAAATTTTAGCCCACTTTATCATACATTCTTTTACTTGTTCTTCTGTTTCAAATTTCAGTAAGTCACACATTTTAGCAATTATATGTTCATCATTTGTACACAATTCTATTTCAAATTCAGTCTTACATTGTTCAAAACCATAAATTCTTTTGTCTACTTTAAATATTCCTAATAATTGTAAATAAGAGAACTATTGACAACTATATCCTTTTGCCACCAATCCTTCTCTTGATTTTATTTTACATTCCCCTTGAGAAAATTCTAGTACAGTGTTACCTCTACTTACGAACGCCCCTACATATGAAAATTTCAAGATACGACCAGCTCCGGCACCAAAAATTTATCTCTACTTACAAACTCGCTTCGACTTATGAACTGGATCTGCGGCCATTTTCCCTGCTGCCACGCAGTCGTGGCTTCCTGTGGGCGAGATCGCGGTAGCAAGGAGACATTCAGTGAGGCTTGTGGTGTGTTTTGTGGCGTTTTGGAAGGTTTTGGAAGGTGTTTGGTGTGCTTGTCAGCCTGGCTCCAAAGAAAATGCAGAGCAGGCTTGGCAAGAATAAGGCTTTGAAGAAAAAAGTGACGATCGAACTTAAGAAGGACATTATAGAAAAGCACGATCGTGGTATTCGTGTGACTGATCTGCCCTCAGAGTACAAGATGGCGAAGTCGACCATCTCAACTATTCTGAAGAATAAAGATGCCATCAGAGGAGCTGATGTGGCAAAAGGAGTGACAATCTTAATGAGGAAGAGGACACAAGTGGTGGAAGAGGTGGAAAAGCTGTTGTTGGTGTGGCTGAATGAGAAACAGCTGGCAGGTAATAGCGTGAGTGAAGCTATCATCTGTGAAAAAGCCAGGAAGCTGCACAGTGATTTACTGCGGGAAAACCCCTCTACCAGCGCAGCAAGTGAGGAATTTAAAGCCAGCAGAGCTGGTTTGAGAAATTCCAAAAGAGAAGTGGCATCCACAGTGTGGCAAGACATGGTGAGGCTTCCAGTTCTGACAAGGCTGCTGCAGAAGCCTACCAGAAAGACTTTGAGGACTTCATGAAGGTGGAAGGATACGTCGTTCAGCAAGTGTTCAACTGCGACGAGACAGGGCTCTTCTGGAAGAAGATGCCAAACAGAACTTACATCACACGGGAGGAAAAGGCACTGCCAGGGCACAAGCCCATGAAGGACAGATTGACCCTTTTGCTGTGTGCGAACGCAAGCGGCGACCTGAAGATTAAGCCACTGCTCGTGTACCATTTACCATTCCCAGACCCCTCGTGCGTTCAGGGACCACAATGTGAACAAGGCCAGACTGCCTGTCATGTGGAGGGCCAATGCGAGAGCGTGGGTCACAAGGCAGTTGTTCGTGGAATGGCTGCACGAGGTGTTCGCACCCAGCGTTAAAAAATACCTGTCTGACAACCAGCTGCCTGAAAGGTGCCTTCTCCTGATGGACAATGCCCCGGCACATCCTCCACCCTTGGTGGATGACATGGACGCTGAGTATGACTTCATAAAGGTCAAGTTCCTTCCCCCCAACACGACACCTCTTCTGCAGCCCATGGACCAGCAAGTGATCTGCAACTTTAAGAAGTTGTATACAAAGGCGCTCTTCACCAGGTGTTTCAATGTCACCAAAGAAACATCCTTGACTCTCAAAGAGTTTTGGAAAAAACATTTCAATGTCCTCCACTGCATCAGCCTCATTGACAAAGCCTGGGGAGATGTCACCTGCCGGACCTTAAACTGAGCCTGGAGGAAACTGTGGCCAGAATGTGTCGCTGAACGTGAGTTTGAAGGGTCTGATGCAGAGGTAGTGGAGGAGATTGTGTCCATGGGCAAGAGCATGGGTCTGGATGATGCGGACATAGAGGAGCTTGTTGAGGACCATAAGGAGGAGCTGACCACAGAAGAACTTGCTCAGCTCCAGAGGGAGCAACAGAAACCGCTTGGCGAGGAGCATTCCACTGAGGAAGAGGAGGAGGGGAAGGAGGTGAGCAGTGATGCGATAAAATCCATCATGCAGAAATGGAATGAGTGCCAGGATTTCATTGAGAAGCACCACCCCAACAGAACTGTGACAACCAGAGCGTTGAACATGATGAACGACAACGTGTTCTCTCATTTCCAGAGGGTTATGTAGCGCAGGAAAAAACAACTGACTTTAGACAGGTTTTTCCCCAGAACTGAGCCTGCAGCTAAGAGGCAAAGAAGAGAGGAAACCCCTGAAGGAGATCTCCCTGATGTCCTTTTGGAGGAGGACTCTCCCTCCAAACAATAACTGCCTCCCCACCCCATTCTCCCTCTTCATACTGTGCTTTTTTTCATGTTTTTGTGGTTTAAAAATAAAATGCATACAGTAGAACTGTTTAACCGTATGTATTTACATTGAACCTTATGGGGATATTTGCCTCGTGGTGCAACCAAATTCGGAGGGCGGAATGGATTAACCGTATTTACATTGAACCTTATGGGAAAATTTACCTCGACTTGCGACCAACTCGACTTGCGATCAGAGTCACGGAACGGATTAAGTTCGTAAGTAGAGGTACCACTGTATCTCACAATAAGTTAGCCATTTGTGTGGTCTATTATTTCTCATCTATAAAATGCTTTTTATGCCATAAGCCACAAAGATGTTTTCTGGCACAATCTGGGTTTGTATCTATTCCATATTTTCAATACGGCATGTGTAACATAATGATTTTTAAAATTTTAAATCATAACCTTAACTTTATTGTACCACAAATATCCATGCCACTCAAATCGCAGGTCATGTCCTTCTAACTCCAATAGCCTTCTATTTCTCAGCAACACCCACTCTTTGATCCAAGCTAAACAACAAGCAGCAAAGTATAATTTCAAATCAGGTAGATCCAATCCTCCTCTTTCCTTTGCATCTTGTAACACCTTATATTTAACTTGTGTGTTTTTTTTTTCTACCACACGAATTTAGATATATCCTTCTGCCACTGTTTAAATGGTGCATTAGTTGTCAAAACAGATATTGTCTGAAACAAAAACATCATTCTAGGCAGAACATTCATTTTTATCACAGAGATTCTCCCCAACAGTGACAGTTGTAGTTTCTCCCATCTTAACATGTCTTTTTAAACTTCATTCCATATCTTAACATAGTTATTTTGAAATAACATACAGTTCATATTTGTCATAGTGATACCCAGATATTTTACCTTCTTCTCAATCTTAAATCCGTTTTATTCATCAATTCTGTTTGATTTTCTACTTTCATATTTTTGTTAACATCTTCATCTTCTGTTTATTAATCTTGAACCCTGCTAATGCACCAAATTCTTTTAATTTCCCCATTAATATTTCAATTCCTTTTAAAGGATCTTCCAGAACCAACATTAAGTCATCTGCAAAAGCCCTTGACTTATACATTTTTTAAAAAAATCTTTACTCCCACAATCTTTTCACCTTGTCTTATGTCTTTATTCAGTATTTCAAGAACCAAAATATACAAGAGAGGAGACAGTGGGCATCCCTGTCTTGTTCCTTTTTGTATCTCAGAAGGCTTTGTTAGAACTCCATTAATATTTGTGCCTTCTGTGAAGTGTAATTAGATCTTATCCATTTTATAAAGTTCTCTCCAAAATTCATATCTTCCAGAACCTTGAACAAGAAAGCCCAGTTCAAACTGTTAAAGGCCTTCTCATCATCTAAGAAAATCAATGCAGTTTGTGTTTTATTATGTTGCTCCAAATATTCCAAAATGTCCAACACAATTCTAACATTGTCCTTTAACTGTCTTTTAGGTAAAAATCCACATTGATCCTCATGAATAAATTCTTGCAAAATTATTTTCAGTCTATCTGCTAGAACTGTTGCGAACAACTTGTAGTCATCCTTCAATAATGATATCAGCCTATAGTTTCTTGTTAAAGTCAAAATTTGTTGCACTTTAGGTATTAATGCTATATTGGCTTCTTTCCAACTCTCTGGTATCTTTCCCCCCTGTTGTAGGATAGCGTTCCTCATGTCTAAAGGCTGTAAAAGTTCATCCTCAAAACATTTATAATAAGAACCTGATAATCCATCTGGTCCAGGCACCTTTCCTAGTTTAATATTTTTTATAGCTTCAAAAACTTCCCTTATTGTTATGGGTCCATTCATAATCTATCTCTTTTCCTCTGTAATCCTTGGTAAATTTTGTTTCTTTAGATATTAATCTATTTCCTCTAGAGATATGTCACTTCCTTTGTACAAATTGGAATAAAATTGATGAAATGCTTTTTGTATGGCTGCATTGTCCATTAATACAGTATCTCCCTCTTGTAACTTCAATATCACTGTTTTTCTTTTTCTTTTTGTAATTTATATTCTAGCCACTTCCCTTGTTTAATTGCAGTCTCATTTTTTTTTTTTTTTGCTTTGCATAACTCATTTTTATTTCCATTTCTCTTACTGTTAACATGGATTATTGTCATTGTAAAAGCTTAATTTGTTGAGAAATACTTATCTTCTCTGGAAATTTCTTTAATACTTCTTTTCTCTTTATTTCATCCAAAATAGCTTGTGTTTTCTCTTGACTTTTCTTTTTGAGTTCACTATTATGTTATATAAAATAATACATAAGCCCTAATAAAAGCTTTACTTGCATCCCAAACCATTCTTAAATCAGTGCCTTTACTTAATTATTTTCAAAACATTCTTTTAATTTCTTTTTACAATCCTCCACTATTGCTTCTTTCTGTAGCAACATTTCATTTAGTCTCCATCTAAAAGAATTAGATTTTCTTTTACAAACCAAATTCACAGGATTATGATCCAAAAAAGTATTTGGTAATATCGCTACTTTAGAAATCCTAGTAGCCAATTTTTTTGAAATCCAAAACATGTCTATTCTTGAAAAGGATCTATGTCTTTCAGAAAAGTAGGTATATTCTCTTGAATTGCTATTTTTCTGTCTCCATATATCAACCAGCCCTAAATTGTCCATCAGATCAAAGAAAACTTTTGGTAATTTGCCTTGAGTGATTTTAATATTTTTCTCAGAAGTTCTATCCAGTTGTGGGGAGATCACTCTATTCCAATCCCCCATCAAACTCCAATTTTCATAAGAGAAACCTATCAATCTCTCCATAAGTTCTTTATAAAACAATACTTTGTCCTCATTTAGGGAATAAATTCCCAGTATCAAAGTCTTAGTCCCATGCAAATTAACTTCCACCCCAGCAAATCTACCATGCTCATCAGTCAGTACAAGTCCTGGTTTTAGGTGGGGATTTATATACAAAGCAACTCCATTTCATTCTCTTTTTTGTTCCTGCTGAAATAAATTCTTTGCCCAAATTTTTATAAATCAAATATTTTATGTCCTTTTTTCTAATGTGTGTCTCTTGTAGGCAAATTATATCTTGTTTTAATTTTTTCAAATACTTTTTTTCTCTTTTGAGGAGCATTTGCTCCATTTATATTCCATGTTAAGCATTTCTAATCCATAATCAAGCCAAAAATTTAGAAAAATCAATACCTGTAGCACCTAGTTCAGCATCATGTCTTTCAATTTCCTGTTGTATCAGTTGGAATTTTTGTGTAATGTCCTCTTACACTCCCATTTGAATCTCCTCCAATTCTTTGAATTTTTTTAGAAATTCCCTCACCTTCTGGACAGAATTCAATTGAAACTCTGCTGTTTAAAAGTAAAAATCACATCTTCCAATTAATTCCACTGAAATGGAATATTTTTCTGCTTTAATCTCTTAGTCAAAAAAGAATACTCTTTTCTCTTATGCAAATTTTAATATGAATTTCTTTAAGAACTATTACATATGTATTATCAATCTTCAGTGTTGTATTAAAATGCTGCTGCAAAATTTGATCCCTTGTCTTCTTCCTGACGAAGTGCACCAAAACATCCCTTGGAACATTTCTTATTCTTGCAAATCTTGTATTTACTTTATATACGTTATCAATTTCTGCCTCTGTATCCTCCTCATCCCAATGCAAAAAAAATTGCTAAAACTTTAATAATCTTTTCTCTAATATTTTCATCAGAATCCTCTGGGATTGCTCCATGTCTCAAATATTCCAATAGAGTCAGATTATCTAATTCTCTTTCCAAATCTCTGTCTATAACTTCTGTCTTACTCTCTAAAATTTCCAATTTGTTTTACATCTCCAGACACTTGTTTTACAGAGTTTACCATCTTCTTAACTTCTTTCATCTCCTCATTCATCTTTATAAGTCTTTCATCCATTCTTTTTTCAAAAGCCATCAATTTAGTATCAAGTGATTCAGCTAACTTAAAGCCCAGTTGCTTGAACACTTTCTGAAGCAAATCTGGTGTAATTCCTCTCTCTGCAAGTTGCTTTAGCAATCTTCTCCTCCCCTCGATTTTTGTTGTTTTTCTGATGGTTGCCATTATATTATAATCCAAAAATGGAAGTATCTCAAACAAGGAGAAAAGAAAAGACAAGCTTCCCCCCCTCACTTTTTTTCTATTTTGTCTTCCTATGCCCTTAATAATTTTGTCTCATGTGGCACTCCGTAATTACAGTCAGCATCACAGTCAACATCTCCATGGTTACAGTTAGCATCACAATCTGGCTCATATTACTTTTATATTTTGTTCTGTAAAACCGTCAGGCCCAGCCCAAGAACAACAACGAGGCAGTCCAGTCCAATATAGTTCCTTTATTAGCTTGCACCTAATAGACAGAATCTTGCCAGACTAAACCTATGCTAAAGCAACTAGTGGATATACCCCGTGAGACTTTAGGGAGGGGCTAGTCTCAGCTTCTTCATCTTCTCACGGTCCTGCTATGGGGTGAGGAAGCGCTTGCCCTGTAACCTCTTCAGAAATGCTCCCCCTCCCTCCTGATAACCTTGATCCTCCATTCCAGTATCCTCCTCGCACATCCCTTCCATTACAAAAACCCACCAATTGTTTGCACTCTAATAATTAAAAAAAAAATCCCATGAAGGTCTGGTTCATTTGCCTAATTTAATTCCAATTTATTCAAAAGCACTTTCACCAAAAAATAATCTTTAAAAATAACTATCCCCTTTATCCATTTTAAACTTTTTTACAACCACTCCTGGTTAAGCTTTTTGTCAAAACTTTTTAAAACTTAAAAACCATTTTTTTTCTTTATTCCTTTGTAATCCAGAAAGAATAATAACTCGTCAAGTGGAATTTTTTTCCTGCCACTCAGAAAATCTCTCTTTAGCTGTACATTAGCTACAGCTGAAAGTGGTTAAGAAATGAGGATCATGTGAACCTTGTGTCCATATAGGATACATTATGGCTCTGAGCTTGATTGAAGTCTCTTGACTCCCAGCCGCTCAACCATGAGCAGACCACAAAAACCTCAGTTTGTGCAGTCTACTCACAGGAAGCAGCTGTCCGGAGTGCAAGTGGGCAGTCTCGTGAATTCTCCTTTTTCCAGAGAGACTTCACCAGCCAGAATTCGCTGTCTGGCCACCAATCTCCGCTGCAGTGTTGTCCCTGCTCCTTCAGGGACATCTAGTTCATCATAAATCCTCACTGGAAGCTGCATCTTCAGGTAGCATTTTTATAGTTTTAGGCTTAGGTTTTGTCAGACTCTGTAAGATGGATGGAGGAGGATCTGGTTCAAGTTGTGTTCCAAGCCTTAGGTCTCCAGAAAGCTTCCCATCCTCCACTTCTTTTTCTCCTCCTCTGAAACTGAAATAAGAAGTGGTAAGCCATTGATGAAATGACTTGGATGTGCAGAGAAATTTTCAAGACGAAGTTTCCGTGAGTCAGGGTGGCCAAAAATGCAAACAAGGCGGAGTTTTCTTGTATGTATTATTTTGAAATAAGGAGCAAGAAATGTTGGTTCAGAAACTATTTTGCCACCCAATAAAGTCTGATTCGAATGCCACTTTCTTTGAGCAGATTTCACAGCTTCAGCACAAACGCAGCCTCCTTCCCCTTCCCTGCCTTCTATTTGTAAACTTCTGTAAAAGTTTGCATATTTTTTCTGACATTTAAGCTTTCTCAGTTAAGACATCAACCTATTAAAGATGTTGAAATCTTTCATGTTGTAAGCTTTTCATTGTTTTTATATTGGCCGGTCTGGGATTTTGTTCAAGTGGGGTTTTTTTGTTTTTTGTTTTATATCTATATTGTTTAAAAAGGTTGCCCCAAAGAAAAGGAGGGAGGGAGGGAAAAACCTGCAGTTTGTTTTCTTAGGTTTCTTCTGCAGCTTTGGCTGCGAGTGCTATACATAGCAATATATTATTGGGCTGTGCAGATCTTCAAGGATAAGCTTCACATGAATAAAATGTGAAAGCTGTGTTAGGAAGCAAGGTGGCCCTCTTGCTTGTAAACTGAAGTGAAACAGTCATGTTGATCGCTTTTGCCTGCCTTGATGTGACAGGCACTCGCAGTGGCTGGCAGTGATTTCTGTGTATGTGCTGTGTATGCTCAGAAGTCTCTTCCAGTTATCTTATCGCAAGTGCCAACCGAGGCAGGCAAAGCACCACAAAGCGCCTCCTTGAGGCAAATCACATCACCTTTTCACCTTATCAAAGAGAATCATGTTGCTTTCACAGTGTGAAGCTTTTCATCAAGGCAGATTCAAGCCACCTCCCAGAGGCCTGGTATATTCTATCATTTTGGCTTCAGTGGGGTGGGATTGATGTTTGAGCAAAGCTGCATTCGATTATATATGGAGAGATTAACCCTGTGCACGTGTACCTTTTATTACAAACTCCAAGAAAACGTTGCATTCTGAAGCGGCGAGGGTTTTTCTGCAACCTCAGTTTTGACCTACCTATACTGCTATAGACTCTGCATCTTCTAGCTCGCCAAATGTGCTATTGTGCTAGATTTTCATGTTTAAGCTGGACTGATGTAAGAATAAAAAAATTGGGGCAAATTGCATGTAAAAAGATCTTGATAATCTGCAAGCATATATTCATCATCCTGTATCTAACCTGAAATGATAAAATAATCTTGGGGTCCCATTAAGCACTGATTATAATAATGTATGAGGATGGATTTTTGCTTATGGGAAGAAGACAATGATTACCTTGAATATGACAGTCTCAAACTTCATTAGAAGTCACAGCCGGTAGCATCATTATTCTGATGAGTTCCCTGATATTGATAGAAAGCAATTATCATCAGGCATCTTCAACCAGAGAACCAAAGTGGTTTCACTTTCGCCATTGCTGAATGTTGAAAAACTGGGACAAGGAGAAATCCTGGCTTTGCAAGAGTAGTGATCACCCTTCCTGGATGCAAGCTTTTAAAGTAGAGGTTATTACAATGAAAGGAAGGAAACGCTACAACCTTTTTGGCTGGCTGCTAATAAATACAAATGCTCAATCTAGTAAATGGGATGGCTCTGTTTATTTATGCTACATTAGCCTGCCTGTCAAATTTCCACAGACGGCTGAGCTTTAGGCCTGGCCTCTTCACAAACATGAAGGAAAATGCATTCATTTAAGATTAAGGAGTTATTTTGGAATACGTTATTTTAAGCCTATGCTTTTTTCACCATGCCTTTTTTTTTTGGCACAGAAAAAGGGCACTGGAATCCTTGTTCAGAAGAAAATTAACAAGGTTGCCACAGGCAAACTCAGCATTTTTTCCATGCTCTATAGATGAAAATAACTTGGTAATTTATTATGCTACTGAATGCTATCCACACATGGAGGTAAAGAGCTTTGATAATTGTCAGTGACACAAAATATTATCAGCATATGTTAACAACAGTTTGTATTCAACTGCAGTCACTCTTATGCCCCAAATGCCCACTGTTTGTTGAATAAAACAGATCAGTGGTTCTAATATCAAAGTAAATATGAGAAGGGATAACAGACATCTTTGTCAAGTTCCATATGACCTCGTATTTGGTGAAGAAATAATTCCATTTGAATCACTCTAGATGATGGATTAAGATACAACAAAACAGGAAGAAATCTACACTGATCCAAAACAGATTCCAAAGATTTAATCTACACCACAACAAAGGCTTTTTCTGTAGCCAGTGAAGATACAACTACATAATTCAGTTTCTGTTACTGTATTTCTAATATATAGTTACCAGTCTGATACTGCTATTCTTTTATGAAGCAAGATTGAACTTCATAATACAGTATATTCTGTAAGAGGTGCAGCCAAAATTCTGGCATTCAGTTTTAATAAAGAAATAGGCCAATAGCTTAAACATTCAAGATGTTTGCCTGACTTCAACATTATTGCTATGTACATTTCATAAAAAGAGGAAGGGAGAATCTGTTCAAAAATATTTCATTATATGCCTCCGACTACAGGAGTAAGAATCTCCACGTATGTCTTTTACCATTTTATAGAAAAAAACAAAAAGCCTAGACCTGAAGATTTTCCTATTTTCATAAATTTAACAGTATCAGTAAGTTCTTCTTAACAATAGCGGTATAGCTGATTAACCATTTAATCTTAGGAAATTCTGGAAAGATTTATTTAATTCAGAAAATCCTCAGTTGGCTCATAAGAAGCTGCTAAATCAACAGAGCATGAAGTTGAAAAAAAAAGTTATTTCTTTAGTCAGAGACACCATAACTGTAGTAATATTATGCGGTTGCTGTAGTTCCACTCTAGAAGCTCATCATTTACCCCAGTTGTTTATCTTCTTCCTTCTAATTCTTTTTCATATAATGTAATGAAAATTCTACATAAAGCATCTACAAAAATTCCAGTTAGGCAGAAACAATGGTATTATATAGCTCCAAAGTAGGATTCTCTTCCCACTGTTAAAAAGGTCCTAAACATTCTTTTCTATGCTATTAAATTGAGATCGTTTCTCTTCTTCTTCCACGAGACTTATGCAATAATCTGACCATAAATATAATCAAATCATTGACTCAAAGACTTGGAAGGAATTCCAAGGAGGTCTTCTAGTCCAGTCCCCTGTCCAGGTCAGGAATCATCACACCTTCCTAGAGAAATGGCTGTCCAACCTTTGCTTGAAAACTTCTGGTGATAGATACTCTCAACTCCCACCTCCAGAAGGCAGGCTGTTCCACTGCTTAGCAGGTCTCATGGTCAGGAAATTCCTTCTTATTGTGAGTTTGTATCCCCCTCTGTAAATCATCCACCTGAGAGGACAAATCCACACCCTCCCCCTTGAGACAGCCCTTCAAGCATTTGAAGACTGCTGTCATATATATCTTAAAGGTATCCCAAAATAATTACATCTGTTACTTATCTAGTTCAATTAAATAATAAGCTATTATTTTCTTTTATCTACTTAATAATGTAAATCTTGCATAATGTTTGTATGTAATTGCCATTTTAAATTAGTAGTGCTTTTTCTTTAAAAAAGGATAATATTACTTGCATGTAGTCAGACATAACTATAGAATGGATAACTGAAGCTGAAAAGAAAGTATATTCTTGTTGTGATGGATTCAAATGCTACCATATATTCATCAAATTAAATTCCAGAATATAGATTTGAATTTTATTCTAGTGTGTGAAGTTAATGTACTTGGGATAGGACTACAATGAATTAATGGATCTAAAACTTGATTAAAATAATAATATAATACACATTTAAGCAAATAATGAGCAAAACATGTATGCACAATTTCAGGTTTAACTGTGGTAGGACTCTAGTAATTAATAAAAGTTATTCAACAGCATATATATATGATATAGTTCTTGATATACTTGATATAGTTCTTGATATAGTTCTTGAGAGAAGTTAGAAATTCTTGAGAGAAACTAGAAGATTTCTTAATCAAAATCATAATTCACCTGGACTTTGGAGTTACCACCAATAAAAATCTGACCTATCCATTTCCTTGATTAAAAAAAATCTTTCTCATCAGGAAAAAATATCAGTTTCTTATTTAAAAAAAACTTTCAAGTTTTAACTTACCCTATCTAGAAAAAAGTCCCTTTTTTTTATGGCATCTAAAGCCTTTAACTTTCCATGAATCTATTAAAGAAAACATGAAAATCTGGGTATTTTTGAAAAAGCAGAACAATATGTCTTTAAGCCAAACAAAAAAGAAGAATTATTTATTTATTTATTTATTTATTTATTTATTTATTTATTTAATCAACGTATATAGCCATCTACCTCAAATACATGAGCTTGCAATATTAAAATAAGTTTAAAAAAATGTACTTATACAAAAAATAGAACAATATTCAGTAAGATTGAGACACACTTGTTTTTAAAACTTGAAAACAACAAAACAGAAAAACAGAAAAAGAAAAGAAAAGAAAATACTGTAATACTACATAATTACCAGAAAGGCATGCTAAAATTTTAATACAGTAACCCAACCGCAAGTTTGGCGGTCTGTCCCAGCCATCCTCACAAAATAATTACTATTTTTTCACAAATTGTCATCTTTGCCTAAGAACATTTACAGCTGAATAGGCCTTCATCTTCCCACTGCTTTAACCAGTGTTCTAAACCATGGTTTGATAGGGATTGTGTTTTAGCCAAAGAACAAGCTACTCGTGCATATAAGAACAATCAGGCATGTAATGCCATTCCCATGCATGAATGTTTCTTTTTAATTACAAAAGGATATAAGAAGTTCCTGTGGGAGAAGCACCAGGCTGTGTTAGACAGAGATGGCTTCTTTTCTTTGGCACCCAGTTTCTTGTCCCCCATCCAGTATCAATAATTCCATCAGTAACCACTGATGAAATTTGGGGCAGATATTTTAGTGCCATTTTGATGCTCCCCCAAGCAATGACCTGCGTGCCTTGTCACTAGATAACTTCCTCCCTGAATGGATCTCAGTTTTGCCTTCAGAAATTAAAAATAATAATAATAATCTGACAGTTAAATCATGGTAAAATACCCAGCTGTGATTTCATCATGCCAGAATTTTTAAAAAATCTAATCCAGTTTGGGGGGTTTCCATGTTGGCCGCTCTTTTCACCCAGATAAACAGTTCCCTGAATACTCCTAAAGACTGGCTAAATTTGATCATTCTTTCAATGATTTCTGCCAAATACCTACTAAATAGCTTGCTATCCTCAATTAGCAAACTGTATGCCAGATTCCTATGTAACAACCTTTCAGACTGGAGTTATACAGAAAACATTTTGGCCTCAGAATAGGCTGGATTTAGGCCCAGCTATTCCACAGTGGCCCAATCTGTAATATTACAGTATTTAGCCAAAAAATATACCAAACCTCCCCAAAGTGCCATGTATGTCCTTTATAGATCTAAAGGGTGCTTTTGACTCTATTCCCCATGAATGTCTTTGGAGGAAGCCGCCATTTCTATGATGGCTGTTCAAGCTGCTATAGCTTTACATCACAGCACTTCCATCCAAATTAAAAGTAATTGCACTTCCTACATTCAAAGGAGTTAGACAGGGATGCATTTTGCCCCCTCTTCTTTTTAGTCTGTATGTAAGTGATATTGTTCATTCCTTTTAAAAGGGACGCAGATCATTTTAGCCTAATCATCGCCATTTTGCTTTTGTAAACCACGCTTGTGTTGGAGACGCTATTAGCTTAAGGCATGACAGATAATAGGATGTCTGGGATTCGTGGGCAAAAATGATTGACATCCAATTTGCATAATGGTTGTTGCTACGGTCTGCTACTAGTATAAATACTGCTGTTGCCGCCTTTTTGGGTGTGGCATTCTCGAGACCTGTTGTCTCTGAGGAGTGGTCCACCCAGTTGCTTTGTTTGGCCAAATAAAGAGCTGTTTTTCTTTTTACTCCAAACTCAAAACTTCTCCTGAGTTTTCCTTAATCAGAGGCAGGGAAAACTCAGTAACCTATTGGGCAGACCTAACACTTTCAATAGAATAACTCTGTTATTTATTTTTTTATTTGTTGTGTTTTTGTTTTAAGCAGTCACAGGTAAGGGTCTGATTGTAATACATACCATTAACAGCCACTTGTTTCAGCCTCGAATTATTAAAGCCTGAAAGTAAGGAAGATACGTTTTTGAAATTATAGCTCTTTTTTTAAAAAAAAAAATTATGCACATTTTTAGTATTGGATTTGATTACAAGTATATTCTTTTATTTAAATTCAATACATGATATTTGGACAGGTTACAAAAATAGCAATTGTTCATTCCAAATAGCTAATTATATGAGGCTATTTTGCCAAAGAGATACAATTGCAGTCAGATTGCTTGGAACTGACCAAATAGAGCTTTAAAAAAAGATCTAGAGGCAAAACAATCTGTGATTAGTACATGAAATGATCAAACTTAGTATGTCTTAATTCAGAGGAAGCAATGGTCTCTAGAACAATTAAAATGAATAAAATGATCCTTGCAGGCAAGCTTGGTATAACGTATATTAATATACAGTGGCCACTTAATATGTTGAACACCAAAAAAGGTGTCAGGAGCTGTCCCTTCTCTGTTGCAATACCTGCCCTCTGGAATCGCATCTCCCCAGAGATTCAAATTGCCCCTATCTTTAAATTGCCTTGAAACACGCCTTGAAAACCTGGCTCTTCCCCTAGGCCTTAGGCTAGGATGGTTGTCAGACCCCTTTAGATTGGGTGTTATATGAAGAAGAGGGTTTTTATTTTTCCCTCTGGCAACTGTTGTTCTTTTCTGATATTATGATGTTTCTTGCGTGCCCAGAGTTGTTCTGGAGTTGGGTAGCCCTAGAAATGTGTTTTATAAGTAAATAATAAAAGCTAAGGGATTAAAATATGGTTCCTAGAGCCCATGCATCTGATGAGATCCATGAGAGCTTTAAAGTGCTAAAACATCTTTATTTTACTAACTATTAGGTCTTCTTAAGTTCACCTGGGAGTTGGTGTTATTTTTATCTTTATTTTACTTTGTGTCTTGCAGGATAATGTGAGAGCTCATATGCCCTATGGGCTCAAGTCTCCACATAGAAGGATGTGCCTACTTTAGCCTATTAGAGATTATATAGACTGTGATGCATGTCGGCTAGACTTCATCTGGAACCTAATATTCTCTTAAGTAAAACAATGGCGTGAGTTTTAACCTTAATTACTAGATAAAACTAATATTTTCTTCAGGATCCATAACATCCTAGACCTTGATGGATGCCTCTCAATCATTGAGGCGGAAAACTCTAGAATAAGATCAGAACTTCTGCAATTTTTCCATAGTTTATAGCGTTACTCAGGATAGGCAGAGGTACAGAGTCCTTAAAATAAAAGGTGAGAGGTATAGAGCTGAATCGGTTTCTTTTATTTTCAGTGCTTTGGGAAAAGTTTATAATCCAGTCTAATAGACAGGCATCCAACTATCACAGAAGTAGGCTTACCTTGGTCCACTGCATCAGCATGTCAGAATCTTTTTGCATATCCATAATATTTCAGTCTCAAAGTGTCTTTGTGCCTGTCGGTCTCATGCAGTTAAATCTGTAGGACTTATTTGTGGTATACTGACATTGATTGAGGAAAAGTCCACTGATGAAGGAGGATTATAACATTATTTTTTTCTGATTAGATCAGGAAGGTTGGAATACCAATAGGTTTTCTAGATTCTGCAAAATGGCTATAAAAGAGAGAAAGCATTTAAATGTGGACATGATGGGAGATAGGAACTGCCTGTTTTAGTTGTAATTAATACAACGCTTACAATTTTAGATAATTTATACTTATATATTTTGGGTTTATATCAATGACATTAACTGGTCTCTTACTGTTTTTCGTTGTTGTTATTATCATTATCATATAACTGAGCAGTAAACATGTGGCATGTAGCAAATGCCAAGTTCAACTCTGGCATCTTCGGGTGAGGACTGGAAAAAATAGCTTCTAGAAACGTTGAAGGGATACTTCTCATCAGCATTGACAATATTGGGCCTGGTAGATCATGTGACTCAATGGAAGTCAGTTTTCTATTTTCTAAGAGCCAGCAGACACAATAAATATATTGAAGGGTGGTCAAATAAATATCCAACAGTAAATTACCCTTAGGGCCACTTCGCATAATGTGGTGACAACCTCATTTTGTTGCTAAAAATCTACACATGTCAAGAAGCTGCAGCTAATTCCAGCTCTCTGGCAGGAATCTCTCTAATTCACATCTATTGGCAAGCATAACTCACATTTGCCTGGCTGATGCACTGTAGTTATAGTAAAGTGTAGCCAGGAAAAAGAAATATGGGAGGTGTGAAGATTCTATTCAACTTCCAACCTAATCATAACTTCAATTGATCTCTGCTGTGAGTGGGCCCCTCAGGCAAAGCATCCATTAAATTCAGTGCCTGGCAGTTTGACAGAATCATAGATATTGCCACTGTTCAAGACATGGCAATATCAGACAAGAAATTGTGTGAAAGAACACATTTGGCGAACACATTGGAAATAGGTACATGCTCTCTGATGCATGTAATATGTCTTTATGTCCTGGGTGTAAATAAACTGGTGTGATAATAAGAATGTGAGCTGGGTTTTTTTTCAAAAAGCCTACAAACTCTTTCCCTCCTCCCTTCTCCTACTGTTCAACATTCTGGCAAAAAAGCATATTAAAACACTAATTTTTAAAAGGAATTTTCTTTCTACCTTTAGGGATGGCTCTACTGTTCCAGAATATGTCATACTGCTTCAGAGTGTGTTAATGCCCCAAGAGTCTTTACTCTTTTTTTTCTCATGACAGAATGCAATGTTGCAGAATTAGGCCCCATTTCTAATGTATTGTAATGTATTGACTTACAATTTGGTACAAACATGTGCTGGTTATTGGATGAGGTCCAGAAGTACCTTAGCTACAGTAGGAAGTGTTTTGCATGGCTGAGATATATAAATAGAGTTTTCAGCAGATATTGGGGAAAGAAGGAGAGAAACCCTACAGGGCAGACTGTCAGTCTTGTCATTCCCAAGCCAGTAATGTAACCATACAAAGCAAATGCCCAGAAGCATCGTGCACTGCTGAAACATTTTCTGTTGTACTGTACAAGTCAACAACAGATGATACGAAGGTCAGGAAAGAACAGGTCAAGCTCTCTAACAACATACAACTGACTAACTTGTTGTTGTGAAAGCCTGGAAATACAGTTCATCCCAAATCTTGTGTAGATGAAAATAGACGTCATCCAGAACAATATGGAGCTATTGCAAGTCCACCTGAAGCAATATGTGATTAACAGGGGAAATCAATCTTTCTAAAATGATGTGAAACACTGACAAACTTGAAGGTTTCCTCCTCCTCCTCCTCCTCCTCCTCCTCCTCCTCCTCCTCCTCCTCCTCCTCCTCCTCCTCCTCCTCCTCCTCTTCTTCTTCTTCTTCTTCTTCTTCTTCTTCTTCTTCTTCTTCTTCTTCTTCTTCTTCTTCTTCTTCTTCCTCTTCCTCTTCCTCTTCTTCTTCTTCTTCTTCTTCTTCTTCTTCTTCTTCACAACAACAACAACAACAACAAAACAACAAGACCAAACCTTAAGAACAAATGAATACAAAGCCAGAATTGAAAAGACAGCAAATCCCACCTCCGCAAAGAAGCTGAAGAAACAGTGGCCCATCTAGTCAGCTGCTGCAAGATCACACAGACTGACTACAAACAATGGCATGACAAAGTAGCAACAATGGTGCATTGGAATATCTGCAGGAAAGACTATTTGCCTGCAAGCAAGAACTGGTGGGACCACAGAACAGACAGAAAATGAAGAAGCTAAAGTGCTCTGGGTCTTTAGAATTCAAACAGACAAGCACCTGCCACACAACACCCCAGATTTAACAATTGTTGATAAGAAAGACAAAAAAGTGTGGATAGTAGACATTGCAATACCTGGAGACAGCAGAATAGAAGAGAAAGAACTGGAGAAAATCACAAAATACAAAGACTTGCAAATAGAAATAGAACGACTGTGGCAAAAGAAAGCAAAGATAGTACCAATACTAAGAGGCACCTTGGGTGCAATCCCAAAACATCTGGAGCACCACTTGAGCACCATCGGCATTGACCAAATCACCATCAAACAACATCTGCCTATACCAGGTCCTTGGGAAGGACTCGATAGGTGGATAAAATGCCAAATCCAATCTAAGCATCTGGCTGACTGTGTGACCAACAATAATCAATTAGAACCAGAAGTTAATCAATTTTTAGAGTATACCCACTGAAATTGGTAGTATTTATTTTTTCCATTCAAGTTCATAAACCAGCATATAATAGGCTGGATTCCTGCTTTTCTGACAATAAACAAAAGAACTACTGCCTATAGAGAAAATTAAAATTTTTGGAGATTCTGAAGTAGAACTGAGGAGCAGATTGGTGGAACACAAACTCTAGCCTTCTAATAACCTTCATAAGGTTATTCATTGAGGAAGCTTGCATCATTTGGATTCCATTTCCTGAATTTTTCTACTGCTACTTAAAAAAATACAATACCAGACAGCTTTTTATTATCTCCTTAGCAAGCAACTCTGATCAATATATGGATGGTATGATACAATATCTAGGATTGAGGAAAGACTATACCCAAGTGCACATTCAGTCATGGAAGCTTATTTAAGCCCATGTATAAATAATATGCAACACAAATGGGATCTATGGTATTTACAGTAATTGCAGGTCTTGATCAAATACTGTCAAATAGGGAGTGCTATACCTGTCACTTGTCAAACACTATATAACATTAATTTTGTATTAGATAAAGAAACAGCCAGGCAATATGAAATACTAATTACTACATATTGAACACTTTTACCAATCATCTGTTACATTGTCAGATAAAGTTAAATGTAGACTATAAAACTTTCTAATTCTGATGATAAAGTATTTCCTGAAGGGCTTATCATTAATGTAAGACACTGTATATAAAGCAGCATTATTTTAATAGCAGAAACAATAAGAAAAAGAAATTAAAACATGAAAAAAGAAAGGGTAATATAGCTAATTCTAGTTTATAATAATACCATTCACTTTACTTCTCCATCCCTTTCTATCCTTGAAAA